>NC_081300.1:74213681-84213681 GCF_030435805.1 Mustela lutreola | reverse complement strand
CACCTCTGTCGGCCCCTGCCGCCAGAGGCCCTTTACTCTCCCAACCACTGCCTCTCCAGCCAGAGCATGCCTGCCACTGAACTCCTGGCCACGGGCCCAGGGTAGGGGCCTTATCAGGGCCCGTGGGTGTGGGAGCCCATCAGGGAAACTAGAAGCGCTTGCCTTGGTGTCTAGACTGGCTGTCCTCCTCCTCTGCCCCCTCCCCCACGGCCCACCCTGGCGGGCAGAGGGCCACCCCGATGCCTCTCTTTTAGTTCCCTCCAACCTCGGGAAGGGGACGCCTCTCCCTCAGAGGGCACTCCGTTTGGGGGCTAGAGAAACTGGGGTCTTGACTGAGCAAATGACCCTCCCTAAGCCACAGAGAAGAGGGGCTCAGTCTGTCCTGTGCGTAGTGTGTCCCCCAGAGCCTAGAACTCTGTCTGGCCCGCCATATGCCCTCATGCCTCACCCCTCTGGAGCCTCCCTGCAGAGACCTACAAATAGAGGCTCACTCAGAGAGGGGAGGTGGCCGTGGCCTTTAAGCCTCCGCCTAGGACTTGAACCAAGGATGCTCTGACCCCCAAATCTTTGCTATTTCTACTTGCTCAAGATCACAGCCTCGGCCCGCAGCTGAAGTGTCAGGAGGCCTTCCACATGCAGCTCCTCCTTCACAGAAGTCCCTCCCCACCAGCATCCTCACCTCCCCCCTCCCACGCCTACCCCCTCACCCCCTAACCCCACCCAGCCAGACAGCTTCTGTAGGTTCTGATGTCAGTCTGCTGCAGGGTCTCCTGGCTGCCTCCACCTACCAGTTCCTCACCCTTCAGGGCAGAGAGAAGGGCCCCTGGTCCCCAATAGATTGCTCTCAGGGAGACTCCTTAGGGGTTATAATGCCTGGATCCCCAGCTCGGAGGGACTCAGGAGCCTCAAAACCACACTGCACCACAGATACTCCTGCCGCAGGCTGGCCGCCAGCCCCGGGACAGAATTAGCTCTGTGTCGGAGAGAATTTCCTCCCCGGTCCCACGCCCACACTTAGGAGCTCACGCTGAGTCACTGCAGTGAACGAGAAAGTGCTGGCTGCCTAACAGTCTGTCCCATTTTCTTTTGGCTTGGGTGGGCCCATGTTTGAGCTGAGGACCCCGTAGGAGGGCCAAAGCACCGAGCTTACAGCCCGGGACCCGGACAACCCCCTTGCGCAGAGACCAGAGACCCCAGGAAACCCCCAATGGTGATGAGTGCCCAGAAGCAGGAGACCCCCCAAATACCCACTCCGCTGTCCGGTACCCCTGCCTACTGGAATGCCAGTCCTTCCTCCCCAGCATGCTCTGTCTATCCCCATCTAGTCCCCCTTGCTGTGTGTCCTAGGGTTCCCCTTGACATCACAAGGCTCTTTGCCCTCAGACTTCTAGTTGAGTTTGATCCACGAGAGACCCAGCTGGGGGGAAGAGGGTAGGAAGAGAGAGGGGCGGTCAGGCTCCCTCCCACTTGAGCCGGTCGTTCGCTTCCTTCTACGACCTGAGCCAGACTCTCCCTGCCCACCTCCCACGTCGGTCAGATCCGACCCATTTTGTTCCCACACAGCTCCCAGATCTGCCCACGACTTCTGCCCAGCGGACACTGGCCTGGCTGACGGTGAAGTGTGGCCACTGCCTAACCAGCCTCTTGTTGCCACTGTGATTTCGTTTTTCAACTGGCAGCCGGAGAGGCTGCAACTCTCTGCTTCAAAGCCCTCCTTGAGAGCAGCACCAACTCCTTCCCAAAGTCCCCCAGGCCCCTTCCTATCCTGGGACTGGGCCTGGGCTGGACCCCGGCCCCAGATGAGAGCCTGACTTGGCATCAGGTTCCGGGGCCCAGGGAGAGCACAGACACTTCCTTGCAAACCTGGCCCCACCTCATAGAGGAGAGCCAGCCTCCGGACTTGGCTGCATAAGGCTGCTAGCAAGAGCGTTTGGGGGGGGACACCTCTCCTTCCAGGCTCGGTGGCAGCTCTGGCCCCATTAGTGAGTCTGATGCACAAACGCTGCGTGTCCTCTCAAGCACTCGGCTTGTGCCCAAAACCCCCAGACAGATAGCCTGTGCCTCTTCCCATAAACACTGCCCCAGCCCCTGAGGTGGCCTGTAAACAAATTCCCCCCTGCTTACGTCCCCTGAGACTAGGAGGCCCAGCACCCGATCCGCCTAATCCCCTGAAATCAGCCTTGAGTCTGCTCACACAAGCAATCCCCAAGCTGTGTACACAGTTTATCCGGAAGGCGGCAGGCCCTGGGGGCGTAGGCATGAGCAGCTCAGGATGTGGTCTGAGAGGGCTGCCAATGGTGGTCGCCGTCTCCCCAGGCCAGGCGCCGGCCCACCCCATGTGCTCAGGGTCCTGCTCACAGCGTGGGCTTGGAACCTTCACTCCCAGGGACTCTTGGGTGCTCCCCAGAAGTCATCATCACAGCTCCTGCCCCAAGTCCAAGCCAGCACAGCCCCTTCAGCTCTGAAGGCCAGAGTGAATCTGATACTGCCCCCAGGTGTGGCTTCTCCCCTGCCTCCTGAGACCCCTGGGAACTGGCGGCCAAAGGAACCTTCTCCATCAGCAGGGCCCCAACCTACGTGGGAGACAGGAACAAGCAAGCTATGCCCCGGGCTCCTGCTTCAGGAGCTCTTGTTTCCAGGCTCTGGTCCCTCCCTCCTTCTTTGTAGCTCCTGAAACTCACACCAGAGCCCCAGGCCGGGTATGAGACCAGGCAGACCACCCCTGAAAGGAGCCCAGGAGCCCAGAGTGTCAAGTTTAAATAGTATTAATAATCATCATCAAAATAATGATATTTTACTGAGCACCTACTACGGGTGCCAGGATGCTGAGAAGCACCTTATGTACGCCCCCTCACACAAACCCTGTGGGATGGTGGGCATTATTATGACCCTTTTAGAGTTGAAGCAGAGGCCTAGCGAGCTTGAGTCTTACCCGGGATCACAGGGCTACTGAGAGGCAAAGGGCTTTATACTTCTACTGGTTTTGCTTGGCACATGTCCTTAAATAAACCCCTGACACTCTGGGGGCCTTGGTTTCCCCATCTGTGCAACAAGGAGGTTGGAGTAGATGGTGTCAAAGTCTCCCTTCCAGGGTTAAAAAAAAATGCTGTAGTCGAATGGGGCACGGGTCTGTCTTGTGCTGGTAAAAAGACAGTGTGGCTCAGCTCCATGCAGTGTGACCCCGCGAAAGTCACTTTCCCTCTCTGAAGGGCCACACGTGGTTGGGTTGCTTATAAAATGGTAATATTAAAGCCTTCCTTTCAGCGGTGCCTGGGTGGGACAATCGGTTAAGCGTCTGACTTCTCGCTTCGGTTCAGGCCCTGATCTCAGGGTTGTGGGATCGAACCCTGTGTCTGGCTCGGCTCAGCATGAAGTCTGCTTAAGACTCTCTCTCTCTCTCCCTGTCCCTCTGCCCCTCCCTACCACGTTTTTTCTCTCTCTCTCAAATAAATAAATAAATCTTTAAAAAAAAAAAAAAAAAGGTAAAACCTTCCTTTCAGAAAATCAGGGAGTCTGAGTAAAATCATCTCTTGGGACTCCTTGCAGTTCTAAGATTTCTGGCCCAGGGGTTGAAGGTTGATTAGAAGCCTCCCCTTCCCCAACCTCTGAGGAAGTCTGGGGTCCTTCTTGACTGTGACAAGGTGGTCTCAGGCTCATCCCCTCTTCCAAGCTACCCACCAAGCTCAAAGGCCCTTCCTAGTTAAGCAACTAGGTACAAATGATCTCTTTTCCAAGGTTCAGTGTTCCCGTCTGTAAAATGGGGCTGATGGTACAACCTCCCTCTTAGAGTTCTCATGAGCGGGTCATGAAACAATAACATGGGTGGACACAGTGCCCCCCACAACCCAGCAGGTGCTCAGCAAACATTTGTGGAGAAAATTCAGACGGTGCTTATCTGGGAGAACCAGCAGCATCCCTGTCCCCGGGTGAAGAGAAAGCTTGGCTGAATCCAGCCAGCAGATTCTGAACTGAAGCAAAGAGCCGCACTTCTAGAAACCAACGGAACTTGAAAACCAGCCTGGAATGTGCCTGGGGGCAGAGGAGGGATGGGAGCCAGGCCGCAGGCAGCCGTTCCTCTGAGCCTCCTCCTGCGGGATCAGACAGCTGCCCTGGCCACTGCCATCGCCACCCTCAGCTCAGTCTCTTCCCCCATCCTGCGTCCCCACATCCTCCACGAGGAGGTTTTGCACTTGGTGAAATCTCTCCGCTGAACCCAAGCTATTGTCCTGCATCGGTCCACACAGAGCTGCACAGCGTCACCCAGAGCCAGCCCCAGGCTGTGAGGTCTTGGACCCGTTCCCCACATCTCTAACCCCCCATTTCTGCTTCTGGGGCATGGAGATCACCCTGCAGGCTGTGAAGATCAAGGAGAAGGCCCGACGGGATGCACCTAGCAACACAGTCAGCCCTTGCAGGGTCTCACGTGATGCTGAGTTCCCCTTATTCCCATTTGACAGATGGGAAAACTGAAATTCAAACAAGTTTCATGATCTTTCCCCAGGTTACCCTGACAAGTGAGCAATGGGTAGAATCTGGCTTCTCTTGTGGTCTTTCCTGGAACCTGGTTCCAACCCACTTAGAGCTAGGATTGGATCCCAGCTCTGGCCCTTGCAGGCTGTGTGATCTGGTACGAGTTGCTTCACCTCTCTGAGCCTCATCCCTGGCATCTGCCTCCAGGAGCTGTGAGCATTCAGTGAAACGAGGCTGGCGAAGCTGCGGGCAGAGTGCTTATCACAACCACAAGGACTTACAAACACCATGGGCAAGGTAAAGCCTGGGAACTGCATTCCCACTGCTACCTTGGCAGACCTGCTATTTGAGGGTCCAAGGAGAAGTTGGGAGGGCACGCGCCTTCTCTGGAAGCCCTCCGAACAGGGTCAAATGTCGGGGAGTGCTGGCTATGCTTGGGTCACTGACAGGCTGCAGCGCTAGAGCCTGGGCCCCTTTCTAGCCTTTTCCTTGTGTCCTGTTTGCTTGTCCCCTGAGCCACGCTGAGGCTTCCAGCACATCTGGTGGAGAACAGCCCTGCCAGGCCCCTCCCTGGCTGCCCAACAGCCCTGTTCACTCCAGGTCACCTTGTTTCTGAGACTTCCTGCCTCCGGCCTGGAACGTTCTCCTCCGTGGCCCTGTCACAGGAGGAAGTGTGCTCAGCATGGGCCTGGGGTTCCAGAAGTGTGGTTTGGCACCTTGGCCTGGGAGAGGTCAGAAAACAGAGGCCCTATTGGAGGGTGAGGGAGGGTGAGAGAGGCTGGGTTGGGGCCTCTCCCAGACAGGCTGACTCAAACCCTCCGGGAGGCTGAGAAAGTTCCGGCAAGATGGCCTTGACATTGGGCTAACAGAGAGCTCTGAAGGCCGGAGATTCTTCCCTCCAGTTCTCAGATTATCCTGTTTCCTTTGCTCTAACCTTCCAAGAAATATTTATTAAACATCTATTAGACTCCAAGCCTGGATCTGGGAACTGAGGGGGCTGGCATTCTCCAGGGGGGGTGGGGGGATGGGAACAAACAGATAAACAAAGGCACGATGAAGAAGGCCATCACCCCTGGAGCCAGAGAGCCTGGGTCTGAATCCCTGCTCTGCCAATCACCAGCTGTGTGTCCTCGGGCATGTCACCATACCTCTCTGTGCTTCAGCTCCCTCATCTGAAAACTAGCAGGGATGCAGCTCCACCCTCACAGGGTTGTTCTAAGGATTAAATGAGTTTACATTGTCAGTGTTTTAGAAGCAGGCCTGGCTCACCGGAAACACTATGTAAATGATGGAAAAATAAAATGATTACAGTGGCAGGTGGTGGGATGTGCTACAGAAAAACTATAACGGGGAATGGGGTGGAGAGCCTGGGAGGCTCAGTCGTTAAGTGCCTGCCTTTGGCTCAGGTCACAATCCCAGGGTTCTGGGACCGAGTCCCACATCGGGCTCCCTGCTCAGCAGAGAGCCTGCTTCTCCCTCTCTTGCCTCCCCTGCATGTGTTCCCTCTCCCGCTTTCTCTCTCTCTGTCAAATAAATAAATAAAATCTTATAAAGAGAAAAAAAGAGGTATGGAGCATAGAGATGGGGGAGAGGGTATTATTTTTAGGTTGAGTGCTCAAAGAAGACCTCTCTGAGAAGGTGACCTTTGAGCAGAAACTTGAATATAAGAAGAGGGAGACATGTGACTATCTGATTGAAGGCAGTACAAATAGTAAGTGCAAAGGCCCTGTGGCAGGAGCAGGTTTGACAGGTTCAGGAAATGGCACAGATCTATGCATTCAAACATTGATTCAAAAGGCTGCTAGTAAACACCTTCTAAGTGCCACACTCCTTGCTAGAAGCTGTGGGTGTGAGATGGCCCAGTCTCTGCCCTCATGTAGGGGAGGTGGGCACAGGGGCATGGTTGATGCTCCTCAGAGCATCTAAAGTCCAGACTTCCAGTGAACTGGCCATATTGGGCTGCATCACAAACAGGATGGGGTTCTCTGCCATCTCCACCCCTCCCTAATACCTTCTTGATTCTGTGGCTATGAGCCAGTGGCAGTTCACCACAGAGTTTGCCCTGGGTCCTGCTGGTATAGAGATCAGAGAGATCTGGTGAGAAAGATGGGTCAAATCATTCTCACTTCTAGCTGTAATGGGAGGGTGCATATCTCTTTGCAGAAGTGACAACATAGTCCCAACATTACTCATTGTGTCCCCTTCCTGGCCATTAGCAGCCAAGTTTTTGACCCTGGCTCTGTACCAATCAAAGGCAAGTTGGTTGGGGAAATCAGAGGAAGCTTCTTGGTGGAGGTGACATTTGGCCTGAGCCTTGGAGGGTGCAAAGCCTTTGCTAAGTGGAGCCACAGAAGGAGGGGGGCATCTGTGCAGACAGAACTGTGTGCAAAGGCACAGAGGCTTGATCAAGCGTGGTGGGAGTGCGTGTGGAGTGGGATGGCAGGAGGGAGGGCTATGCGAAGAAGAACCTGCAAAGCAGCAACTTTTCCCTGGGGGCAATAGGGAGCCATGGATGGTTTTTGAGCAGAGGGGTGTCCATTTTTCTCAAATGACCCCAGTTCTAACTCATACAACTGATATGGGGGCTGTGCTGGAGGAGGGGAGGCTGGAGGCAGGAGACAAGCAAGGGGCCCTGTGAGCTGGGTAAGGATCCTTCTGCTAGTTCCAAGTCCAGTCAAAAGTAGCAGTCTTTGGAGGCTCTAGGAATTGGGGTCCCCTCAGAGAGTGGGGGAATCTGGTAATCTCCCTATTTCCTTTTCCTTAGCCCATGTGGGCAGTTTTGCCTCAAGAGTTGTTTCCATGGCGACAGCCAATACTCTAAGAAAGGTCTTAGATGGGCAGACAAGTGGGGACCAGAGATACCCAGATGAGGCTTCATGGGAGAAGCCAGGTCACAGAGAGGGGCCCACACTGGCCAGTCCCGGGGACTGAGACTCATCTGCTCCCAGAGCCCGTGAAGCCATGGATGCAATCTGGTCGCCATGATAATGCTGATTCCTCATCTCTCAGTCTCACTGACCTGGGGCCTTTCAGCATGGGGGGTGGGGATGAGTAATGCCAAGGGGCAGCCAGAACCAGCAACTCACAAAATAAATATGCACACCTAAGACAGGGGTGTGAGGCAGGTAAGTGTGGAGACCCTCAGGAGATGAGTATGGATGCAGCCAAAGGAGCAGCGTTCTGGGTCTGGTTTTTGGATTCCAGAAAGGCATCCTCCCCCACACCAAACTGACATCTGATAAACCCCCGCTGCTATGCCTTGAATTCCACCATAAGAGTTGCACTTTCTATTCCCTTCCCCCCAATTAATTGCCATAAAAGTAGTAACGATAATGAGTGGCGTGAACTCTGTCCTCCTGCCAAATTCACATGTTGGAGCCTCATTCCTAATGTGAGGGTATGAGAAAGTGGGGCCTTTGGGAAGTGATGAGGTCTTGAGGGTGGAGCCCCATGAATGGGATGAGTGTTTCCATAAGAGACCCCACAGAGAGAGTCCCAGTTCCATGGTCAGCGAGGAGACAGCCATCGATGAAGCAGGCGGCAGGGCCTCACCAGCCACCACATCTGGCGGCACCCTGACCTTGGACTTCCCAGCCTCCAGAACAGTGAGAAATCAATTTCTGTGGTTTATAAGCCACCTAGTTTATATTTTCATTATAGCCACCAAGACAGACTAAAACAATGACCAACATTCACTGGAAGTTTGCAATGCACCAGATGTCGTTCTAAATACTTCAACACATAAGCTCGTGCAATCTAGACAGTAACGGCACAGAGGGTATTACTGCTTCCATTTCAAGATGAAGAAGCTGAGGCACAGAGAGGTCAAGCAATCTGCCTGGGGCCACGCAGTTAGGAAGGGGCAGAACCAGGATTGAGATGTGGGCATCCACTCTATTCCTCCCTGCTCACCACTCTGGAGTTTCCTTCCACAACCCATGCTTGTTTCTGGTGTCGTGAAGCACGCAGAGCTTAGCAGTGTGTGGCACAGGGTAGGGGGCCAGCAACGTCTGCTCCCTTCCTCCTTCCTGGTGTATGGTCCCAGAAAGGAATCAAATATAAATCACTCCCCTAACAGAAGAAATGCTGCCTTTCTCTCTAGAAGTACCTTCCTGGTAACCTTCAGCAAACCTTAGCTTAGCAAACCCTAAGATTTTGATGAGGAGCCCCTGGAATCCAGAGACAGCTTCTGGACTTCTACTTGCCCCCAGGTGGTGCCCATTCCTGGGTCCCTCTGGGGAGTGACCCGACCATCTCTTCTTTGTGGAAAGCCAGCCCTCCCTCTGCCTCCTCAGGCTGAGGGGCTTGGAAGGAGATAACCCCACCCCCTGCTCCAAGCCTGGCCAATGAGAATACCCCATCCCCTGGCCACCAATGACTGTTTCAGGAATTGGGCACAGGGGCCTGAAGTGGGCCAGTGAGAGCCTTCCGTGAGACTCTTGTCACCCCTTGGGCAAATTCCACCAGAAAACAAGACCAATATGGAAGGAAGCAGACCTCCAAGATGGAGAGAGACCAAACATGCCTGAAACACTTGCTGGACAGATGAATTCCCCCCAACCGATGTATTTCCCTTCCTGCTTTAGCCAGTTTGAGTTGGGGTCCTGTCCCCTGCCACCAAGAGAACCCTGCCTCACACGCGCTGTTCCAGCTCTGATATCTCAACGTTGAGGAGGGACCTCACTGCTACAGTGCCGGAATCATCCAAAATGGCAGCAGCTTGAGACAGAGAGAGATCTAGAGCCTCACAGACTTGCTTGCCTGACCCTACAATGTCCCACTGCTGAAGGAAGGGGCTCCCCTTCAGGTGCAATCAACTCTCCAGGGAAATCAGGAATGTCAAGGGAAGCCCAGAGGGCTTGTGAAGGGCTTCCCTTCACAAGCAAGCAAGACCAGGCCTTGAGCTGGGAATCTGACACACAGATGCATTAGACAACATCCCTCCCCACCCGCACCCCACCCCACACCCCCCCATCCCTGTCCACCCAGCTGCGGGGAGCTGGGAAAAGCAGTCATGCAAATAGATGCCCGAGTCAGAGCTGACATTTACTGAGGGCAGAGGCTGTGGCCACTGTGGCCTGTTCTGGCCACGGCTGCACCCCAGCCCCTTAAGTCATAAGTGACACACGGTGTGCACTCCATAAAAAAAAAAAAAAAAAAAAAATGTGTTAAATAAATTTGAAAGCTTCTTATGTGTGTGGCATTTTCATGTTACTAGCTCAGTCTCTATGTCAGTCTTGGGAGGTTAGAACTATTATTTTATTATTAGCCCCATTTACAGATGAAGGAGGAGAAACTCACTGAGGTTAAGTAGCTTGCCCCTGCCCAGCCAGGAAACTGCAGAAGTGGGATTAGAATGGGGACTTACAGGGTTGTGGCAGACATCTGTAGGGGACATGGCAGGAGCAGGGAAGAGGGAGGGAGTGGTTCTAGCTGAGGGTTTGCATCCTAGAGGGGGCTGAGGGGACAGTGGAGCTGCAGCAGGGAGGTGGGACCCCGGGAGAGGGTGGAGTTCCAGTTGTGGGGAGCGCTGTGTGCTTACAAAGCTCCAGGGAGGAGAGGCTGAGGCGGGGAAAAGCAGCACAGGGCAGGAGCCCAGATGCAGAAAAGCCACAAAGAGAGGAAGAGAGGCCCCCTGAATGTGAGCACTGGTATCTGTTCCCCTTGGCCAGCCTGGGTAATGTCAGCAACCTCGGGTCACTGACCCAGCACAGGGTTGCAGGGCCCTGGGTCAAGGAGGGCTACCCGGGCTGAGGAGTGAAGGACCGCAGAGTCCAAGTCCTTCTAATCCCACCTGCTCCCTTGTGCACCAGGAGCCCAGTGCCTCCTAGCACAGTGTTCGAGACCTCTGGGGCCCTTACCCGGGCAGATTCCTCTGCCTGGAGAGGCCCTGTCTGGTTCCCTCTGCTCCCCGCAGTCCCACTGGGCACTCTGTTAGGAACCCAGGCAGAGCAGCCAGCAGTGGTAGCGAGAAGAAAGCAAATGCTCCTGCTGGGACAGCCAGGCGTCTGGCTCGGTCTGGCCTTCCTTATCTCCCAGCCTCCAGACAAGGCCCCCAGAGATGGGGGGTTTACCATCCCCACCTAACAGGTGCTGAAACTGGGACTCTGGAAGGCACAGGATCAGGATCACCAGCCACGCCTGGAACTTGGGTCTGTTCTAACAGATCCCAGCAGCAATCCATGAGGCTGGTTGAAATATCTGTCTGTCCTGTCACAGCATGTCCAAGCATCCGGAGGGGAAGACGGCCCTTCTACTGTAAGGCTGTGATGAGCCTTTCTTGTCTGTCAGACTTCCCTCACATCTCACTAGCAAGCTTCTATGCACGGACTCAGAAGCCCTCTCCCGTCTTGGGGTCTTGGAGCACAGCTCTGAGCTGAGAGTAGCAGAAACCAAAAGGCTGGCATGAGACATTAACTCCCACGTCTTGGGTGCCCACTGTGCACCCAGTACCTCTTCTCAGAACAATGCACCCACGTGGGCTTTTGCAGTCCCATCTTGCAGATGTGGAAAACTGAGACACAAAGAAGCAAGACCACTCGCCTAAGATCCCAGAGCCAGGAAGGGGCAGAGATGGGATTTAAACTTGGGTCTGCCTTGACACGGGGGCCCTACCTGCGGTCGCTGTGACTGTACCTGATATTCTGTGACTTGCCTGCTAGAGATCCCTGGGCACAGAGCCCTGTGTTCTTATGCCTCCTGACCCCCACCCGGGCCCAGGGCTGGCAGGGCCACCGCGTCTCACACATTCCCCAACCCCACCTCCAAGAGCCCTTGGTGACTAGAGTCACCCAACTCTGGAAAATAGTCGCCACTCACCAGGCTCCTGGACAGGCAGGGGCTGCAGAGGCCCGTTCAGCCGGGTGGAGCCCCGAGAGATCCTGGAGCCGTGAGCTGCGCAGTTGCACCCTGCCCAGGCTGCTGGCCCTGGGCACAGGGGCCCCGGGGCATCTAGGCAGGTTCTGGCCCCTTAGAATTCCCTGGCTCCAGCCCAGGCGGCTGACAAAAGGGCAGGCGCTGCTGCCAGCAACTGGGACAGGGGAGCCTGAGATCCCACCCTGTTCCCAGGCATGGGGGGAGGAGGAACAGGCTGCCCTCCCCCTCGACCCCGTCACTGCGCCGTCACCTTTCCCAAGGCAACACTCCAGCCTTGCCCTAAGGAAGGGTCTTGCTGGGAAAACTGCCCCTCCACCCTCAACGGAAAAAACAGCTGATTGGAGCCCAAAGGAAATTCCAGGATCTCCAAAGCCGTTGCTGGAGAGGCTTTAGGATGGAGGAGTCTGCCCCGCTCCGGTTACAGCGTAAGCCTCACCAGGCAGCAGCAAAGCCAGATGCTCAGGCCGGCCCAGCCCCACGCCTGCCATGCCACCTCGGGCCACAGGGCCATCGCCTCATCTGCAAGGTTGGTCCTTGTAAAAACTACATGGGATCCCCAGCACAGGGTGTATAGGAGATCAGCCATCCAGTTTGGGGGTGTCCTGTGAGGCAGTGCTTCCAGAACGTTCCAGGCAAACCAGGATGGATCGGGCAGCCTCCGTAGGTAACGATCCTGGCCCCAACTCACATGCCCCTGGCTGTTATGTTTACAGAGAGCTATTTCTGGAGGCAGATAATACCGAGTTGGAATTCTAGCTCTGCCACCAGAAGCTGTTTTCTTCATTCGATTACTGTGACAAATCTCTGCGGTGGGCCAGGCGCCAGGCTAGGTGTGGGAATGCCGCAGAGAGGAAGGTGTGCAAAGAATCGTGTCTGGCAGAGTTCACCTCACGCAGGGACGAGACACAAGTCTTTGCGCCCAAGGAACCAGTACGCAGGCGACATCGTGCAGGGGTGCCCACAGCCAGTCTCGCTGCCTAGCGTTGCCTGGAAATGAGGGGAGCCTGCCCCTGGGGCCGCCCCTCAGGAATCCCCTGGGCCCCCGGGTCAATACTCAGAAATAAAAGAATCCAAAATAAACTCGCCCTGGGTTCTGCCATGTTCTAGGGCAGGTCACTCCTTTTTCTTACCCCCCTCCCAACCCCTCCCCAGCAGAACTTCCAGAAAAACCCATCGAGTCATTAGAAAGCTCTTCCTTTTTGGACTAAACTGAACTCGGAGCAACCTGTCATACTCGCCTCAAGCCTGGTTAAGCCCCCCTAGAGTCACACGGGATAAGCTGGACACCTCCTTCCCACCCCTGCCCCCAAATGAGGGTCACTTCCTCACTTTTAACGTGGGCCAGCACTTCCTCTGCAACATGCTTAACCCCTTGCCTTCTGGCTCTCACCAGCTGGGATGTTCTCTGTCCAGGCAGAAGGAAGAGTGCTACAGGATGTTTTTGCTTGCAGGTTTGTCTGTGTGTTTGCTTATGTTTTGACTTGGTCCAGAAGGGAGGGAAAAAAAAAATCTCAAAAGACTCACATATACAAGGGATCATAAATTAAAAGTGAGAGTGTAAGGAGGAAGGGAACGTGGGTGGAGACAGAAAGCTGAGCCAGGGCTGAGGGGAAAAATGCAGACGATAAGTAATGTCCTACATGCTTAGCTTGGGTGGGCCACGCCGCGGACTCCCAGACTCCTAGTCTCGGAAACGAAAACTGGTCCCAGCGGTCACGTGCCTCCGGCTAAAAACAAACCCACTCCGGGGAATGGGAGGCCTTCCTGGGACCAGGGGGCAGAAGGACTTTTCTCCGGAGGTGCCTTCAGAAAGGACAAGGTGTGTGGTGATCACTGTCCTCACCGATGCCCTGACTGTGGACACAGGCTCGAGGTTCTGCTCGTTTTAGGACAGGAATCCAGATGTTTGTGGCTTAAATACAGCGCCCTCCCTCCGTGCTGGTAGCCTGACCCCAAAGGGCAGTTCCTTAAGAGCCCATTTTCTCAGCTGGGCCCGGGCAGGAGTGTTTAGACCTGGTTTACGCATTGCCGGTTTCCTTGGAAGACATTTCTAGAATATCTGGGAGCGGGCCTGAACTGTGTGGTCTTTGAGGCGCCCTCCCTGATCCTGCTTCTCCCTGAACAGATGTCTTGATGTTATGAGCCAGAGCAAGTGGCATACCATTCTGTGGCAAATGCTAGACCCCAGCCCCAGTCCCTACTAGCTGGAGGCAGGCCTGGGGTGTGGTTCTGCTCCCTCCCCAATGCTTGCTTTCCTGTTACCAGGCCCAAGATGCTCACAGCGCCTATGTAGTGACCCTATATCCTGGCCTGGGGCTCTTATCTCAACATGCTTATTAAGAGTGCTGCTTTTCCTCTCACAGTGCCCCAGTCTGGACAATATGGCTTTCCTACTCACAAATCACCCCATCCTCTGCCCCAGAGGGAGGGCGGCCAGAAGCTTCTGAGCGCAGACCCTGCCTGCCCACCCGTGCTGGACCCTGTGCTGAGCACTGATCTGGGTCCTCACATTCCCATGACCCCCACTTGGCAGACAAGAAAATAGGTACAGAGAGGCTGGGGCAACTGTGTAAAAAGGTACCTTCCAGGCACCTTGTCCAGAATATTCAAGGTTTAGGTGCCCCCTGGCTCTGCTCTGGGGCAGCTACTCCCACCTCCTCCATTTCACAGAGGCAAAGAGTGAGGCTTGGCTCAGAGACACAAGAGCGCCTGCCGGAGAGTCTGCAGCCTCAGCCTGAAAGCCTGGATTTGAGAGGCAGGCTCTCGCTCTGGACCCTGGGGCAAGGAACTTTGGCCTCTCTGAGCCTTCGCTTCTCTCATCTGTAAAATGGGAATGAATCTGGCAATTACCTTCTGTTGTTGCAGGACAGCTGATAGTAGGAGCGCCTCGGAAGCTGGCACACGTCCAGATGTGGTTACTAGCGGGCGGGAGGGGCAGCAGCATGCCCAGAACCTGGACCCTCCCAGGAAGTCCACGCCCCTCAGCAGAGCAGGCTGCTTACGTTGTGGGGCCCCATGCAAAGTGAGCAAGCAGGCGGCTTATTCAAAAAGTACGAAGAGTTTCAAGACGGCAACTCCGAGGTGTCAAACCAAGCTCAGGCCCTTCTGAGCCCCATGCGGCTGCCCTGGTGGCCCACCCATGAAGCTGGAGGGGTGCCCCCTCTGGAAGGGTGCCCCCTCTGGAAGAGTCCAGCAAGCCCAGCATGGTAGGGGTTGGGTGGGCCAGGCGATCTGGGCTGGGGCAGGGGTGTGGGAGCAGGGGAAGACACCGAGGTGGACACAGAGGGCGATGGGAAGAGGGCGGGGCAGCCGAGCCCCTCACAGAGGGGAGAGGATCCAGCGGAACAGGGAGCACGGGAGGAGGGGACAGCAAGACGTGGAACGGGGAGACAGAGTCGACAGAGAGGGTAAGGGAAGCACCTAAAAGGTGAGAGCAGGGACGAAAGACTAAGACAAAGGAAATACAGATTCAGAGTCAGACAGAAGGGGGAAAGGCTGAAAGCCACCTTTCTGCCTGACTCCTGAGAAGGTTCAGGAAGGCCTTATGGACTCAAACCGGAGTGGGCCAAGGAGGGGCCCCACGAACAGCCATCCTTCTGGGGGTGGTCCAAAGCAGCTTGGAGAAGAGAGGGCAGCCTTAGGTTATTTCCAAGATTCCCAAAGACCACAGAGCTAGGAGCAAGGTGTGAGCCCTATGGAAACGTGAGGGGCCTCAGGTCTGGGAAGGAAAGCTGGAGCCACTGGGCAACGGGGGACACACGCTGATCAGAAGATGCAGTGGAGCCGCATTCATGTCTTTGGCTCATTTTAACAGGAAACAGCAAGCATCACTTAACACCCGGGCTGTTGGGTGGTGGGGTGGGAGCGGTGTTTGGGGAGGTCCTGGCAGAGAAAAGACTGGCTAACAGCCCTATCAGGTTGTTTTCTCAAATGATACATGGGTTTTCAGTCATTATCTTCTCTAGAGAGTCTCTGTCCATTGGATAATAGCATCAGGGAGAGCCCACAAGGACACATTTTTTCCTATACACATTTCACCAAGAGTTTAAGAGTTCAAAGCTTTTCTTGGAACGAGACAAGCAAGTCTCTTGAGTCGACCACCCATGGCCAAGGGGGCCACCAAGATGATGTGGATGTTAGAGGGAAGCATGGGCCCAGCATAAACCCAAATAGGACCCTCGCTAGGTTCCAAGCGGGCCAGAAGGGACGTTCTCCCGGGACACTGAGGAAACCAGAGTCAGGTCAAGCTAGATTTAAGACCTCAAATGTGTTCACGTCACAGTCAAGGGATAAGGGTGGCAAAAGTCATTACAGGTTAGATAATACTTCCTAATAACTCTTTTTAGTAGTCTACTGGGCCTTTGATTCTCACTTGGTTTTGTAACTTAATTTTTTGACTAGGTAATACAACTCCCATCTGATTGGTGATGTTCAAAACCATCTAAAATTATGAAAAAGTTAGAATGCAAATCCTTGCTCCCACCGCGCCACCATCTACCCAGTCCCCTCTGTAACTATCAGCATTTGCTTCTCATATCCCCTTCCAGGATTTCTGTGGGTAAACACAAACGTATATTCTATTTCTCTCCATTTTGCATGAAAGGTAGTATATTACACATGCTACTTTGCAAATTGCCTTTCTTACCTAACAATACATCTTGGAGATCATGTCCCATCAGTACGTAGGAAAAGTACCTGTCCTTTTTGATGGCTGCATAGTATTCATTTTGGGATATAGACACACACACACACACACACACACACACACACACACACACACTTTTTAATTAATTTTTTAAACCACCATTTACTGATCCAATCTCCCCAGGTTGAGCACTTGACTTGTTTCTAGTCTCTTACTACTATAATTCATTATTGTATATGTGTTAAAATATAATCAACATGCTTTGTGTGTATCATTTCCTACTAATTCCTAATACCATCTGGGGCTCTCAAGCCCTTGTCTTTCATGATGAGCAAACAAGACTTCAGGCCTCCCTTTGCAGTGGCTATGTTGTGTTTTAATCTGTCAAGAAAATGCTTCGGAGCCTCTTAGACTGTCAGTCCCCAGAGAGCCCAAGCCACATCTGTGGTATGAGGTGTCACAGGAAGTCAGGCATTCTTGGTTTTTATTCTGACTGTCCTGGCTGTTCCAGCTTCTGGTTCTCAGTTCCCAGATTTATCAGAGGGAGAAAGCAATCACATACAGGGCCGCGTGGGGATCAGGGATCAGGAATGGATTCTGCAGGTATATGAAGCTATCTCTGGTACAAGGGAGACAGATTCGTGCCCAAAACCCTCTTGCCAACTCCAAAGGGTAAATCTGGACCCTGTGGGTTCCCAGAAAAGAAGCCAGTCAGGCTGGAGGGGGAAGGCTCCCCAGAGAACTGGGCAGTGACAGGCCAACTGGCACTTTTTCCAGAGCTTCTCCATGTCAAAGCTGGAGTCATATTCTGGGCCTGGCTGGGCAGCCATGAGCAGCCCCAAACCATGATCAACTGAAAGTTTTCCACTTTAATTCTGTTTTAAAATAAATCAGTGATCACATTCCTGGTGTAGAGAAACCTCTCCTCTCCATGGATGGCCCTAGCCTTCCTGTCCCCTCAGGAAAGAATCCAAGATAATTTTCCACCCATTGCTCATGATGAACAAATCCTGGCAGACAGCATGGTGCCCATCCCACTTCCAGGCAGGAGTCCTCATCTCCTCCGCGGGGCTCTTACTTCTTCCCAACTCACCTCCCAGAGGGAGGGCCCCAGGTGGCAGACAGAAGGGCCTTTGTCTCCCTGCTCCTTGCTTCCTCATCCATCTGCCAAGAACCAAGAAACTGGTGCAGGTTTCCAAGGGCCCCCACAGTGAGGAGCCATGAGCCTGCCCCGAGAACCATCACTGGCAGCCCTTGGGATCCTTCTGATCCGTTACTTTGTTCCAGCCTCCCCACAGCCCTGATTCTCACCCCATCTCACAGTTGAGGGAACAGAGGGGCCAAGCAACCTGCCAAGGTCCCACAGCTACAGTATGGAGTAGGTGATTACAGACGGAGTTCGGATTTAAGCTCTGACGGTGTACACACTGGTACAGTGTGCAGCAGAAGCAGAATTTGAGCAAGAACATACGGACCCTGGTGTCACCCTAAAACCCCGGAGGGAAGGTGTGGTCAGGGAACCAACCCCGTGCTCTCTCCCTGAGCCCTGGGACGCACATCACACTTGGTTGGTGGTATTTATCCTGAGTTCCACCAAGAAGCCCAGCCGTCTCCAGGGCTCTGGGACTCAGGACTAAATATCCCAGGCCTCAGGGGCTTAACACTCCTCAGCTTCCCAGTTTAGGAAAAGGCAGGGCACCTCCCATCACCCTCACTACATGCCTGCTTACTGGGGGGCAAAGCCCTCTCCTTCCTCCTTTCCTCTTCATCCTCTCTCTGCTTTTCCCTCCCTGGCCAGAATCACAGACACCGAACCCACTTGGGTTTTCCTCTCCCCCTGCTCCCACCTCCCAGGAAAGGAGCTGGCAGCTGAAATGAGCTCAACTCCCTGGGCCATGCCCATATCCACACCAGCTCCCTCCCCCTTCCCTTCCCCAACCCAGAATGCCCTCCCTGCTCCAGAACATTCATACATTCCTCCATTCTATAACAGGAATAGAAGCTGGGTCCCCAAAGCCTCAGCACCCTCCTAGGCAAAGAAACACAGTCCAACAGCCAAAAGCACTTATAAATGATTCAAATGTTTTACTGCCATCTCTCAAAGAAAAACAGAGTGTCGTGGTAGATGTTGGGGCCCAGCTCAGATCCCCTTTCCTCACTGAGGGCACCCATCCCACAGCTATAGAGTACCAGACAGCTGGCCCCCTCTCCTGAGAAGGGCCCTGAGCTAAGCAGGGGCTGCCTCTCCCCAACAGACGGAGTACAATTCAGGCTCCAGAGCTCCCCGTGGGACCAGGCTGAGGCTAGTCTCTGCCTGAGACTGCCTCTTTATGGAGTTCCTCCTCTGCTCTGTCCTTGAAGGCATAAAGATTGTGCTCCAAAATACACTAATCAGAAGAAATAATATTTTAGTTCCATATTTTTTAAAAAAGATTTTATTTATTTATTTCACAGAGAGAGAGATCAAGTAGGCAGAGAGGCAGGCAGAGAGAGAGGAGGGGAAGCAGGCTCCCTGCTGAGCAGAGAGCCTGACTCGGGACTCGATCCCAGGACCCTGAGATCATGACCTGAGCCAAAGGCAGAGGCTTAACCCACTGAGCCACCCAGGCACCTCCTAGTTCCATATTTTTAATTAATTAATCAAATTCCATATTCTAGCATTATGTTAATTATATTATCTTATTATCTTAATACTAAGTTCCATATTTTTTTAATTAATTGATTGATTTGGAGAGAGAGTGCATGCAAGTGGGGGAGGGGTGGGGGGCAAAGTGGGAGGAGGGAGAAAATCTCAGGAAGGCTCCACACCCAGCTCAGCTCAGAGCCAGACGCCAGGCTCCATCTCACAATCCCGAGATCAGGACCGAGCCAAAACCAAAGATCAGACGCTTAACAGACTAAGCCACCCAGGCATGCCTAGTTCCATATTTTTTAAAAATTGAAACGAATGCACAAAATGCATGATGAGCAAAATATCACAATTTTAAACAAAGATGGACTCCAAGTTTGAACTTGGGTGACCCTGCCTCACTCACCTCCCTGAATTTCAACCCTGCCTTACAGAACTTACTCAATACCTCACATTCACCTAAATCCTTGCCTCAGGCTCTGCTTTGGGGAATCCCTACCTACAACAGCTATCCAACTCAGAACCCAGTCCTCTGTCTCCCTGCCACTGCCCTGACTCTGAGTTGTGTGCTGAGCACTCACGTGGTAATCATGAGCAACTACTATGTGCCAGGTACAGTCCCTGCTCTGCAGTCTGGCTCTGGCTTTAGCTGCTGGAACCTTCCCCTCCATGCCCAGGGCCCAGTCTCTCAGTACTTTCCAATCATGTGACCTCAGCCACATCTCTGCCTACCTGACCCTCCCTGAGCTCAAAGGAGCCCAAGATCCTGTGTTAAGTTCAGTGAACTCCAAACTTTGGGGTTTCATGAACCCAGTTACGTTTCCCAGTTCCGAAACTGGCCTAGAGTCCCCATCTTTCTATGCCAAGTAAGAGTGTTGCAATATTAAAATTGTCCTTTACCGCCCCCACCATTTCAGAAAAAAAAAAAAAAAACGGGATCTTAATGCCAACGAAAATCAGTGGGAAAAAGACCTCTTTCTCAGCTGAAAACATCTTACTTTAGGAAAAAACTCATTCTGTTGTCTGTATGCTCTCTCTCTGTTTCTCTGCAGACTAGTAAAAACTTGACCACATACAGGTTCCAGTGGGCCAGATTTGTCAATCACCCTATAGGGGGATATATAGGCAGGGGAAACAGAGACCCCAAGAGCAGCTCTCTCTGTCCCATCCAAACCCTGAGCCTTGAATGTTCCTGTGGGGGAAATTGAGGCACAAACAAGGTGCTGAGGGAGGTGGGAGACATGGCTTCCAGTCCCACTCTGCTCCTAATTTCCCTTGAACCTGCACAAATATCTTTCCCTCTCCAAGTCACGAGCATGTGGCTCTTCCAGGAGACCCTAAGCCCTCTGCCCAGCAGGGAAGACTCAGGGCATCAGTCCCACCTGAACACATGTGCCAACACAGCTGGAGAGATAGGACCGGACACCAGGCTTCTTTCTCAGACATCATGTTTGGGCCTCAGTTTCCTCTTCTGGAAATGAGTTCTCAGAAACCTGCCAACTCACAGTTGGCTCACGGATAGCAGTCAAAGAGCCAAGGGCCGGACACTGGGAAGAAGCCAAACCACCTGGAGAAAGAGGCTGGCCATTGCCTCAGAAGAAAGGCACACAGGCTGTTTCCTCTAGAGAGACCCAGCCCAGGCCAGAGGTCCAGGACTCAAGCTGGGGAATACTAAAGTTTGCATCTTTGGGCAAAACTGTCCCTGTCTCCGAGGGGAGCATCCTTGCAGCCCCAGGCGCTAGCTGGGTTCTTCGTGGTTCTTAGGTCTGGGAGCTGATTGTGACCAGAGGCGATGCAGTGGAAGGAAGTGGATCTCAGATGTCCAGGAAACTGCCCCAGCTGCCCAGCCATAGATGCAGCAGGGAAAGGGGAACAGGGACTCACCCAAGGGCTAGCATCTCTTGAAGTGTTAGGGCGAACGCTATCTGGCTTCAAACTCTAGCTCTGCTGCTTACCAGCTGTGTGACTCTGAGCAAGTCGCTTAACCTCTCTGTGCCTATTTCCTCAATACACAATGGAGAGATGGGGGTGGGGTGGGGAAGAAGAGTCAGTGTCTGTCACTGTCCCCGTCAAACCTGATGATCCATGCATTTTCTACCCCAAATTTCTCTGAATGAGCCATAGAGACAGGAAACCAGAACACAGATGAAGGTCCCCTCTGTGGAGCTGACCCAAAGATTTCTGAGTGTCACAATTTCTGTCTTTAAATGCAGGAGAATATTACGGCACTGAATGCAAAATTTCCATGCCTTTTTGTTTGTTTGTTTAAACAAAGCACCCTCAAAATAATTTTATGTTTTAAAAATAGGCACACAACTTCAAAATAACTTTAGTGAGTGTTCAGTTTTTGCTAAGAAAGGAAGGGGTCTTGAGGCGATGCTCCAGACTATGGTTCCCGAAGCGTGCCCCTTCACTGTTGGGGCTCGCTGGTCCATCCCCCCTCACTAGCACCTGTGCAGTGCCCACAATGTGCGCAGGGCTGTGGGGTGCCTGCGACAAGTTTCCTGGACCACTGAGGCCTGCTTCTTTTTTTCCTGGCATCTTATCTCAGCTAGCTCCCAGACAGAAGTCAGAGAGCCCAGCTGGCACCCAGAGCCTCAGAGACCCTCCCTCACCTCAAGGAAAGTGCTTGCTTTTGCCCAAAGATGTCCACTCAGCCTCTGGAACTTAGAGCACTGGCTTGGGAAGATAGGGGAAGGGGGCAGAGAGGAGGGGAGGGAGGGGGGAGGAGGGAGAGTGAGAAGGAGGCAAGCGGTCATAGGGCAGGGAAGTACACTGAGAAGACAAGGGCCAGCCCGCCTTTGTCCCAGCTCCTCAGAGTGGCCTGGCTCTGTACCCCATGTCCGGGGACAGAGCCCAGGATCCTTGAGTCTTAGAGCCCCCTCAGGAATGTGAGTGTCCCAAGATGCCTGCAACATTTCCATATGACATGGAAGGGAGAAACCAGCCAGCAGCACCCCCCACCACCACCACCGCTGCCCACCCCTGGAGGAGCCAGATGATGCCCAGAGAGACAGTTTCAAATGGTTCCAGAAGCCTATCACTGCCTTGGAGCCAGGAGCACTTTCAACTTCACCCCTGTGCCCTCTCAACCACCCTCTCAATGCACCTCAAGTCTTCAAGAACATGGCTCTCAACGAGGTGAAGCAACTTGCTCAAACCCTCGCAGCAAGAAAGCAGAAAGGAGCAGAGCTTCTTCCCAAAGCCACCTCATCGCTAGGGATACAGACTGGACCGGACCGCTAGTGGCGAAATTGCAAACACTGGGCATTTATTGATCACTGGGCCCCGGAGCTGCACGCACGCTATGTGTGGACGCCCCATTCCACATTCTTCCTTTGAACAGCTGATGGTGGCAAATATTAAAGGGAAAAAAATATATATAAAACATAAAACATGCCCTCCCCTACATCTATCTCCCCAATCCCAAAATCCCTATGAGGCAGTGTCAACCTCTCCCCCATTTTATAGATAAGGAAAGCAAGGTCTCATAGCTAGGAAGTCAAGGACTGTGAAACCAGACAGTGAGTAGGATTCTGGAAATACCATTGGCCATGCCCCCTGCCTCTCCAGACGAACCTGGACCTGAAGGGCTTCTCCCCACACCTGCCCAGTCTCCAGGCTCCCCGCCAATGCCCGCATCGGGGGACAGTTTTCTTAGTTCAGTGAAGGGTGACAGGGGCACCAGGCTCCTCACCTAGGATCCAGGACATGGCTGTGGCAAGTATCTCTGCCCCCAGGCTCTGGGAGAAAGTGGCAGAAGGGCGGACCCTGTAGACATGGGGTGTGCCCAGATTGCGACACTGGTCCCCATGGCCTCCCACGCTGCTAAAGTGCAGCTTCGTCACGGGGGGGAAAAAGGCTCAATTCTGGCCACTCTATCTACAAGAAAAAGGAGGGACAGAGAAGCCCTCTCTGGCGAAGGTGTGAGGAAGTTGGAAATATACACTTCTATGAAATTGATTCTGTAACTGCCTGTACTCGGATCTCTGGAAGAAGACAGAGCTGCTGCTGGCTTGCCTGGGAATCCCTGGCCAAAAGCTCCCTTAGCCTTGTGTCTACAGTGCCTGGATGTCCACCACCACAGACTTTCTCCGCTGACTCAAGCCACCTTGCTCACAAACCCCCACTCTGGTGAGCTGTCATTACTTGTAAATACCTCAGTGTGAATGAGTTGGATTGCTTTGGTTTTCAACTGGACACCTGGATGAGAATGGGCTTCTGACAGAACGGGGCATTTGATTTAAAAAAAAAAAAAAAAAAAAAAAAGGAAAAAGAGATAAGAGAATAAGAGATAGCCCTAGTTGGAATAGGGAGGATGTGAGGCAGACTTAAGGCAGAAAGGCCCAGAAGCCACAAAGGAGGAGGGTAGGTAGACTCTGGACAAAGGGGCCAGGAAAACAAGAAGAGCCATGTGGGATACAATTAGGTGTAGGGGCAGGTAGAGAAGGAGGTGTCAGGGGCCCGTCTCCTGTGTGACCTTAGGCAACTGACCTCCCTCTCTGAGCCTCATCCTGGATAGGAAAGTATGCTGCATACAGGCTAGGGGGTGCCTACTGGCCCCAGAAGACAATCTGAAAGACAGGAAGTGGGATGGGGCAGAAGCCCAGCAGGGACTCAGCCAGTGGAAGCTAGCTGTCCCCTGGGGCAAGGGACATAACACAAGAAGCTCTGAGAAGGAAGAACTTTGGGTGTTATGGCTTCCCGGGAAACATGAGATGCCAGCGCTGGGAGAGGCCCGAGAACGTGGAGCAAACAGAAACTGTGGAGCCGGGGCCAGCCAGGCTGGACAGGGAGGAGGCCCGGGACCCCAGCCTGACCAGGGCCCTCACCACCAGGCCTGCCAGGAATTGGCGAGGGTGAGGTGAGAGCCATCGCCCAGCCAGGCTCCAGGAAGCTGCCCTGCCCTTCCCCAGAGCCCTGTTCCAGATTTCCTTCATGGCTGGGGTTTTTCACAGGAGGAAATGGAGGGGGGGAAGGATCAGAAAAAGAAAGGTCCATTGAGGCCAGGCAGGCCCAGCATCCCCCAAGAGAAGAGAGGCTGGCGATTCAAGGTCCCCACCCACTCCTGCCATGTTTTGGGGCCAAGGCAGGAAATGGAGGGGAAAGTGTGGGGCCTAACATTACCCTGGCATGGTCCACACTTGGCATTTCTCAGCCCCTCCTGGCTCGGGACTTCTGGTCCCTACTCCCCCATCACCATTCTGAGCCACTGGAGACCGGCCCCCTCATGCAGAGGCCACAGTGCTTTTCAGTCCCACCTCTGGGCCATACATGATCTCATGTAAGCCATGTAACACCCTGGTGATCCCCAGTTTACAGTGGGGGAAACTGAGGCACAGAGCAGTTAAGTGATCTTGTCTGCGTTTCACAGCCAGCAAGCAGAAACGGGTTTCAAAACAGGTCTGTGAACTGGCCGAGTTTCTCCTTCTATGCACCAGATGGATGTCCCATTCTGACTCAAGGAACGTCCTTTTTCTTCATGACCCAAATCCCTGACAGCTGAAAGGGCCCCCTGTGAGACAAGTCAGCGAGAAAAGAGACTGCAGATTGCCTTCACTCCCCCAAAGACTCTCTCAACGTCAGCTCTACCTCCCCTGCCTCTGGGAGGCCGGTGGGCCCTTCGGCTCCCAGCCCGGCTCAGTCTGGCTCCAATGGAGCATTGGCAAAGTCTCCCCACAGTAAACAATCCCAGGCTGACCACGGGTGCCAGCCTAAATCAACTTTCTTTAGCCCCAAGCTCCGCGTTTCCATCCGTCAGCAAGTCCCAGGCACAGGAGGAGAGCGGACCCATCATTCTGTCACAAAAGCCACCAATGCAAAGAAATATTCTCTTTTCCAAGCTGGTTTCTGGACCAGACAACCCAAGAGATAGAGCCACAAACCAACATGCCCTCTGCCAAGTTGGAAGCTCAAACTCAATTAGCTTGGGGTTGTCTGGAATCTTCAATTGTTCAAACGTTTGAGCTTAAGCACAGAGTTTGGAAAGAGTGAGCCTCGGGACAACAGGATGCTGTTCTGGTGAATACTAGCAGCCTTGGACCACCCAGAAATTTGGGTGGGATCTTCAAGACCCCGCAGAGTGTCCAGACTCCCCCCGGCCACTCCCTGCTTCCGCCCACCACACCAGACACCCCAGGCTCATGAAGTTTCCAAATCTCTCTTCATGCTGCTTTCGCTACCTGAAATATCTTTTATTTCTGGCCAGCTTCTGCTCCAGCCAACTAGAGGTCTCATCGAAAGCCAACTCATCCTTGGAGCCTGCTCAAATCTGCACTTTTTTCTCAAGGTGCTATTTCCAGACTTCCCCAGCAAAGGCACCCCCAGCAAAGCTCTTTGCCCCTATAGTACTGGGCACATTGAGTGTATTTAACGATATGCTTTCAGGGGGCCTGGATGGCTCAGCTGGTTGAGCACTCAACTCTCCGTATTGGCTCAGGTTGTGGGATTGAGCCCCAAGTTGGGATCCATGCTCAGCATGGAGTCTGCCTGTCCCTCTTCCTCTGCACCTCCCCCCATTCATTTGCTCTCTTGCAAATAGATAAATAAAATCTGTAAAAACAAAATAAAACAAAACAAAAACAGAAAAACTAAAAAACCACCAACAATGTGCTTTTAATAAAATGACCAGGGTTCAGCTACTGTTGTGAATGGATGATGGATTGAAATATCATGGGTGATCATGACCCAGGAGCAATTGGCGCTATGCACCCCGCCATGAAAGCCAACCTTCCGGCTGGAGGGACCCCACTCTGTTTACATATCTCTCTTCCCAAGTGACTGGGAGCCCCCTGAGGGCAGGGCTAGTCTCTCCCTGGATGCCATGTTCCTGGCACACAGTAGGTGCTCAATAAATGCTGGTGGGGGGGGAACAGAAGCTCTATCCTGGTTCTCTCACTACCTTCAAGGGCCCCTTTAGACAAGTCCTTCTCCCTTTCTCGAGCTTGTTTCTCCATCTGAGCAGTGAAAGGGGGGACTAACTCACACTCAGGCCTCTGGTCTGAATGTCTGTGTCCCCTCTGCCCCTTCCCCACACCCCAAATCGTATGTTGATGTCCTAACCCTCAGTGTGACAGTATTCAGAGGTGGGGTCTTTGGGAGGCGATGAGGTCATGAGGGTAGAGCTCTAATGAGTGGGATCAGTGCTCTTATAAAATAGACCCCAGAGAGCTCCCTCACCCCCTCCACTGTGTGAAGACACAGTGAGAGGTCAGCCATCTGTAGCCCAGAAGAACCTGACCACGTCAGCACCCTGACCCTTGAACTTCCAGTCTCCAGGACTATGAACCATCAGTGTCTGACATTTACAAGGCCCCGGTCTCTGGTATTTTGTGAGAGCAGCCCCAACAGACTAAGGCACTCAGGAATGATACATGATCATCTCAGATGACCATCGTCATCCACCGAATTTTAAGGTCAAATCTGGTTGATAGCTCATTATCACCGATGGGCCCTAACATCACCCCCTTCCCATAGATGCACTTTGCTCCTCCATCAAGAGGTGAACCCTACTGCTTTTCCCTTTGAGTCTGGGCTGGGCTGGTGATGTGCTGTGACCAACGAAGTGTGGCAGAAGTGATGCTTGCCAACCCCAAGCCTAGATCTCAGGAGGCCTGGCAGCTTTGGCTTTCACTCTCCCAGGGTCCTGAGCCCCCAGGGAGAGAAGTCCAGGAAGTGGTGCCATGTGGGGAGAGGCAGCACGCGTCCCCACAGGACATGAGGCCATCTTAAGGAGCCTCACCCCAGTCAAGCTCCCGGCTGATCACAGCCCATGAGTGATCCGACAGAGACCCCAAGGAATGGACATGGGTCATCCCTGAAGAACTCAGCCCAGCTACAGAACGGTGAATAAAAGAAGTCATTTGAAGCCATTTCACATTTTGGAATGATCTGAATCACAGAGATAAATAACTGAAACAGATCCATGTCTGCCGTGGCTCATGAGTGAGGAGTGTGGAGCTCCATCCCTGGACTAGACAATGTCAGATCGATGTCAATTCGATTCCTTGTCAATTAGAGATTTGTCTTGGGCCTACCAGATTAATCCATCAGAGAGAAATCAGGATCCCACTAGGACTCCACGAATCCAGTGGGCCCTCTTGGGTTGTTCCAGCAGACAACACAGAGAGTGTGGCACAATTAGGAGCAGAGCCAGAAATAGAAAGAGAAACTCAAAAAGACACAGACTTGGAGGAAACTGAGCCCCATGGGTAGAACAGCAGGACAGGGAGCTGTAGGGTCTTACAGCAGAAGGGGTAAGATGGCCCCTCCCTGGAGCCACATCAGAGCCTGAGAAACTTCTAGTTGAACACAAGCCTGGCTGGGCATCTGGTACCACCACCCCCAAACTTAAGAATGAGTTGGCATACACATTCCCAACAATGAACCCTCTTTCTTTGAGGGTACCTGCAGCCCAGGAGCCAGGCTACATCTCCCCCCACCCCAGCACAGGGCAGAAACAGAAGGGTTCTCCATCTAGAAATCACCAGGGCCAGACGTAGAGGCCCAACCACCAGAAGGATCACTAGTTCACATTGAGTCCTTTACCAGGTTCCAGACACCATGCTCCACACGAGACGTGGACACCTTCACTTCTTTCTAACCACTACCCTGACTTACAGTTTGCCATCCCATTTCACAGATGAGAAACTTACTGGCTCAGAGCCACAGGATTTGTAAGTAGCACAGCTGGAATTTGAATCCAGGCTGAATGAGGCCAAAGCCCGGGGCCTCGGTCAGGCTTGACGGTCACCCACACACCCCAGTACAGCCTCGTGGGTGGTTCACACCCACATCTGTTCTGACGGGTCCGTGCCTCACTGAGCCAGCTGTCACTGCAGTAGCGGCCACCAAATTGAACTCTCAATTTCCCAGTTCAGGAAACAGACCCAGAACAGTGTTCGAGATGTCCCCCACTATGGTGGGCAGAATAATGCCTCCCTCCATCAAAGATGCCGTGTCCTCACCCCTGGAACCTGAGAATATGTTACCTGATGTGTTAAAAGGAGACTTTGCAGCTGGGATTGAGTCAAGGGTCTTGAGAATCGAGAGATTATCCCAGATTATCCAGGTGGCCCAAAGTCCTCGCACAGGTCCTTTTCAATGAAAGAGGGGGCCAGGAGAGTCAGAGCAACCCCACGTAAGAAGGACTCAACCCACTGCCGCTGGCTTTGGAGATGAAGAAATGCACTGTGGATCTAGCAGCCTTTTGAGGCTGGAAAAGGTGGGGATGGGGTAGATTGTCCTCTAGAGCCTCTGAAAGGAACCCAGTCCTGCCAACACCTTGCTTCCAGCCCAGTGCTACCTGTTTGGGCCTTCCGACCTCCAGAACCTTAAGCTGAGACATGGGCCTGGTTTTGAGCCACTACACCTATGGTGTTTGTTACAACAGCAGTGACTGAACTCCTACACTGACTCCCTGAGCTCTTCCTCGCATACTCAGAAATTCATAGATGCCGACAGCCGTTCCAACAAATCCAGGTAACAAGGGATGGGTGCGTGTTGTACGTCCCCCTCTCTTTTATTGCCACCATGATCATTTCCTGAGCACTGCAGACGGGCTCTCCGCAACACTGAGACAGCAAGCACCTGAGGCTGCCCCGAGCTCACCCAGGTGGCTGGTGCCAAACCCAGCTCTCCTGTCCTTCTGGGCCCAGGCTCCCAGAGGAAAACCTGAAGACACTAGCCATGGTCTTTTGCCCCAGTTGCCTTACCCAACCATCTCCTTACATAAGAGCTGTCCCCAGGGCTGGGATCAGAGGATCCGAGTCATGAACCTCAAGAAAGCAGAACTGATTCTTACATGTTGCCTGCGTAGTCGCTGACTCCCCCTGCTGAGTCAGCTGCTGGTACTTCCAAGCTTGCAGAGTGGCTTTTGACGGGGCGGGGCGGGGGGGTTTGCGGAACAAGGCCTAAGCCTCCCCCACTACCCCCAGCTCAGGGCTTCTCCAAGGGGCAAAGCATGAAGCCAGGAGATGCACCCAAATGACCTTTTCCCACCTGGGGACCCAAGACCACAAGGTGCCAGACTCCCATAGGGACCCAGGTGTGCAAAGGCAAATTTCCATGCCTGCTTTCCTAGTAAACAATAGAAAGGTCTTCATTAAGCTGACCGTGCGCCATGCTGTGCTTTACGTATATTAACTCATGTGATCCCCCATGATGCCATAAAGGAGGTGTTTGAAGTACACCCGTCTTACAGAAGAGGACACAGAGGTGACAGGATGTTAGGGAGCAGAGATGGGCTCTAAACTCTAGAGCAAGTGGCTGTGGATTCTGTGACCACTCGTTCTTCCCTTCTTGGACTGCACCGGGTAGAATGACCACCTCTCCCTTCCACCCAGCCGGGCAAGAAATTCTACTTTCTGGATTCTCTTGTGCCCATCACTGCAAAACTTCAGAAATTCCAAAAGAGAAGTAAGTTAAAAGGTTTCCTAATTTTGCCTAAAACCAACCTGTCCTGATGACCATCCATAGGCAGCACAAAGTGACTATCAACCCAGAGGGCACCTTCCCTGCATCCCAGTCCCGGCCAAGGGAACAAAGATGCGTTCTGGACTGAGAACTAGGAGCCCAGGTCCTACTCCCACCAAGTGACCTCGGGACCTCGGGAATGTCACTGAACCAATCAAGGCCTCACCTTCCTCCTGTCTAAAGTGGGGGCAACCATAAACAGCCCGCAGCCTCTCCAAAGTTCCACTGAAGCAGGAAGAGTGTCTTTTTCTTCGTTCTGCCTTGAGGGGTGTCAGACACATAGTAGGTACTAATAAATGTTTGTTGGGTGAATAAAGAAAAGTCAGTTGTTACTGATTTGCCTCCCTCTCGCCCCCGAAGGGCCTTCAGACCAGAGATTGGGCCCGATTCATTTAAGGTTCTCACATTGGTCCAGCTTCTACTTCTCCGTAGGCTTATTCACACAAGAAATTTTTCCCACCACCCACTATGTGCGTGGCCCACTTGAGGCCTCAGTCCCATCCAGACACCCTCAGTCTGTGTCCTCACGCACCATCCCCTTCCCTTTTTTCTGGTCAGTGACTGTGACACTTAGATACACTGAGATCTCCCAGGCCAGGACAACCACCCAGCTGCCTTATGACCGGCCAGCACAGCCCATGCTCACGATATGGAGAATTCCTTACACTTCTACTTCCTCATGCCCAGCCCTGGGGGATGCAGCCCAAGGAGACCCCCTACCCTAACCATACACATGCACATGGGAGCACGCACACACATGCACACATACGGACTTGCACATACACATCGAACATGCGATGCCACCTCAGGACAGGACTAGGATTATCTGAGTTCAAATTCCAGCTCTTTTGCTTATGAGGTATGTGACCTTAGGCAAGTCCCTTTACCTCTCTGATCCTCAATCACTTCATCTCTAAAATGGGGATGATAATCATGGAGCCTTTCCGGGTCAGTTTGTAGGGCGATACTGGATATGAAAGCCTTGGGCTCAGGAAGTGTGCTGTGCTCAAGAGAATTGTTTTGTGTATTCCAGGAGGGAAAGAGAATAGTAGTTGCCTAAGTTCCAGGGAAACCCACGTTGATGGGTCTGGACCATGGGCATTTACTCAGTACATCTGATGATGGGGATTATCTTTAGGATAGGAAAGTGTTTGCGGGTCCAACATCACCTTGTTAGCACCATGTTAGTGAAAATCTAGACTGAAAATCAGAGAATGGGAGACACCCAAAGATACCACATTTGTGGCAGAGACAACTAGCTGTCCACAAAAATCCATCCTCCCCTTCCACAGCATACAGCAGGCACTGGGATAGAACCACCCTGCCAAGAACTCCATTTCCCAGCCTCCTTTGTGACTACACTGGTCATATGACTAGTTCTCCCATGTGGCAGAGGGCAGTGAAGAAGCAAATATGCCACACACCTCCATGCTTTCTTTCATCAGGTGTGATGTCCAAGGGGACAGTAGGGACAAGCATGCAAGAGGACCTTCCCTCATGCAGAAACACCTGCTTTCTCATAAACATCTGTTTTTCTGAGCTGTTATACTTGTTTGGGACTATTTGTTACTGCAGCTACTACCTGACTAATACAACCTTCAACCTCCTTGTTCACACACGAGATGATTATGGCCATGGAGTGAAAATACCTTGCATAAGATCATGAAGCAAATTCTGCAAAGCTCCAGAATTTTGGTCTCTGATCAGTCTGGAATAGATATGCCATTTTCAACCTGCCCCACCAAGCTCCAAGAGTGAGGTTCCATGAACACAGCCTGGAGTCCTCCACCTCTGTTTCAACTAGAATAACATGCCTTGTATCTGCATTCCAACTGCCGTCCTCCCTATGTCTTCATTGCAGGAAAGATTTCTGTTTCTTAAAATAATTTCAAAGCCCACACACTGGGTGCCGGCTAGCACGCTCCGACTGTCTATGGTGCTACAAGATAAAGTTTCACTTCTGCACCAGGCCTCCTGGCCTCAACTGCTGACACAGGACAGACACACAGGCTCACAGAAGTGCGTAGATATTTGCTTAGAAAGAGAAATAAATTCAACCTCAGCGTGCAATAAACAACCCAGAAACCTGGACAAAAGGCAAACAGAAAAGATGTTCACATCCTCTAGCTCAGTAGCCCTCAAGTTTTGGGGTACATCTGAATCATCTGGGAAACTGGTGCCACGTGCAGACTCCCACGCCTCGCGTGGAGACTCTTGACTGCCCAAACTGAAGCTTTAGGAGATATCCACGATTATTCGGCATGAATGATATTATTCATAATCGTTCCAATGCCAGCATTCCCATGACCACACTTTGAGAAGCCCCAAGTCTACTTTGTAGCCTGGAAAATGAAAATAATTATGGGCAGTAATAACCATGCTCGTGCAGGGTACCTCAGAGTGAGTGAAACAGGCTTTGAGGGATTTTTTTGTAACCTGATGGGTATCTGAGCATTAATACTCCACTGGTAAAGAAATTAATAATAATTTCTATTTGGCTCAGATGGGTGTTGAAAGTATGGACAGCAGGTATGGTGTAGAAATGATCAAAGACTCCTGGCCTACGTTGCTAGAGCTCCTTACGACGTGATGACCCCTCTGCTAACTGTTCCACGTGTGTGATCTCATGTAGTCTTTATGATATCCCTGTCTTACAGATGAGGAGACTGGAGCATACAGATAACTTGTTCATGTCACTCAGCTGGCAGGGGGCTGATGGGGTTCAAACTTACCCAAACAAACTCATGCTGCAGCCACAATGTTCTAGTGCCTTTCGTGGAGGTCTAACATCAGAACCCCTCCCCAGGGCTCAGTCTCCTCATCTGTAAAATGGACATGTTAATAATATCTTTATCACGCAGCCACAGTAAGGATTCAAGAAAAACATGGCAGTAAAGTGGTTTGCCAACCAGGAAGATTTAATTAAGGAAACACCTGAGGGATGAGACATTGTCTGATCTTCCAGTCCCATTTTACAGATGGCAAAACTGAGGCCTATTTACTTCACTTATTCAAGAACATTTACCGAGCACCCAGAGGATATAGAGAGGAGTGTAAGTATCCCAAGTCTGGCCTCAAGGAGCCCCAGGCCGGCAGGAGAGACAGACAAGACTAGGCATGGAGAGAGGGACCTCCCAGAAAGGGTCAAGCCAGAGAGAGGAGTGATTTGCCCAAAGTCAAGTTTACCTATTCCCTGAAGTTTTGGCAGAGTCCAGAGAAAGTCCTTGGTACCACGAGGGAACTCTTCCTGTGGGCTTCTCAGTGCCTGACACCCCACCGTCTGAGCATCCCTGGTTTAAGCTAAGCCTTCTTTCTTGAGAAGGCGCCAAGCATCCCCCCTCCCACCATGGGACACTGGAGAAAGGAGAGACGGCGAGAACCACAGGTGAGATCGCTCTTTGAAAGGAAGTAGGGGCTGCCAAAAGGGAGGGCAGGATCAGGCCTCTTGCTAGAAAAAGAAGACAGACCCAAAACCTGACCCCCTCCTCGCTGGCCTATCGGAACCACAGGCTGGTCTGAGGGATCAGACTTGTAGCGAGCAGTGGTTACTGGATTATGATATGTTGTTCTTAACTTTGCTCGAGGCGAGCCTTTCCGGCGTACTCGTTTCAACAGTAGCACAGTGCCCAAGTGCCAGCCAGAGCAGAGGGGAGGGCAGGTGTGCTCAACAGATAGCACTGCCAAAGGGTTCCCATCGTCCATATACAAAGAACTCTTAAAAATCAGCCAAAGATAAACACACTGACAGAAAAAAACATGGGAGCGGACTTGAACCATAGGCTCGTAAAAGAAAAATGGACAAGTAACTTACAGCAGGTGATCAGCGTTAATAACGAAATGTAGAGGGAAGCGGTTAGAAGCTTCACAAACCTTAAAAACAGGCACACCTTTGGCTCAGGGATTTGGCCTTTGGAAAAGTATCCAGAGGCCAGACATGCAAAGATGATGTACACGAAAGAGCACCGCTTGTAATCATGGAAAAAAGAAACAAAACAAAACAACAAAAAAAAAAAGAAGGAAGCAACCACGATGAGAAGCGGTTACATAAATCCCGACGCCTTTCCATGCAGCCATTAAAATGCATCCTGGAGGAATACAGATGGGAGTGCACAGTCCCTGTGCAAGACAAGGGAGGTTGCCAAATCAGATGTTGGACATGTGTGTGCGAGCCCACACCTACATCCTTAGCTGTGTCTGCGCCATCTAGTAGGCTCTCAAGATGAATTAGTGAGTGAGCAAGTGTGGGAGCGACGGAGAGAGCCCCCTGAAGGGCCACCTCTGAGTGAGGCCATCCTTCAAAGTCTCTGTACGGAGGCAGTGGTCTGTGCCGGTAACACCGGCTTTGTTCCAATCTCAACCTCCCCTCACTGCTCCCTGCCCCACCATCCCCCACTTACCGTCTTGCCGCTCTGAGCCACTGCCTTTCCCTCTCTGGGCCCTGGTTCACCCACCTGTAAAATGAGGACACCTGTGAGAGGGAAACACCTGCCTCGTAGCTGTGAACATTCATGAAGGAAAACACAGAGCTCGCCGCTTTTAAAAATAGGGTGACCCTGCTGTTTTTTACAATTAGCATGCATGACTTCGGAAATCTGAAAAAACAGGTTTTCATTTTGACAAACATTAAATGCTAAGCAGAACCTCCTCTCTCTAGGACTCTCCCCTTGGCTGGCCCCTCCAGACAGTGTCAAAGGCAAGCATGCTACCTTGTGGTTGGTCTCCGCCTGGGTCTTCCCAAGGGCTCCCCTGGACTTCAGGCCACTGGAGGCCGTGTAGGGGACCTATGTGATCCAGCTTCTTTCTCTCGGCCACGGGATGCCCCCCACCCAGCCCAAAATAGCCTCAGCCTTCAGGAGGCTCTCCAGGAGACCTCGTGCTGTCCCGAGCTCCTCACTAGCCTGAATGGGACAGAACTCTGCCAGAGGAACAGCTGGAGGGAGGAGAGAGCAAGAGAGAGTGAGAGAGAGGGAGGGAGGGGCAGGAAACTGGGCTGGCCGAGGGCGGGGGCGGCCAGCTGCGTGGAGTGGGGGCCTCCAGAGGAGGCTGGCGGCCATGCCAGCGGGGACCGGGATTGTGGGTGGTGTTTGGGTGGCCGGTGGCAAGGCCCACTGGGAATGACCCACCCCTCTGGCAGGCGGGGCCCAGCTAGGAGCAGTGCCCACCATCTGAGTGCAAACCAGGAGCACATGCGAGCCCCAGGCAGCTGTGGGAAGGGCAGCCGCCCCCTATAAGGGTCTCGGGAGCTGCCGGATATCCCACCAGCCTGGGCCAGCTCTCTCCACCGGAATGCCCTTCCTGGCCCCCTAGTTGTGCTCCCCTTTCCTTATTTTAATTTTTGTTTTTTTCAAATTAAAACAGCAATGAGTTTGGTTTTTTTGTTTTTTGGGTTTTCATAGTGTCAAATGAACAAAGATGAAAATGTTTCATAATGTCTGGTTTTAGTAAATGTCACCGGGAAGCAAAAAATCTGCATAGTTGCAATACACCTTGATAGACCATTTCTGGAGAGCTGTCTGACAAAACACATCAAAACCTTTAACTACGTTCAGGCCCTGTGTTGTTTAAATATAAATCCTGCTTTCATTCCAAGCCCTGCTCCCCAGAGAGAAATATCATTAACACTTCGGTATGAACACACACACACACACATATATGCTACATCTAGGTGGAAAATGGCTCAGTCATGCTCCGCGTTCCAAACTGTAAACTCCTTCATTCAGTGATAGGGGTGTGTGTGTGTGTGTGTGTGTACACAACTTAAACAATTTCATTGAATTAATGTACTGGTTTGTTTATTTATTTATTTATTTATTTAACTCACCCCCTACCCCCCATGCAGTTTACTACTTATATAGGTTTCTTGAATTGACACTTTCTGGGTGACTGGCTAGGTTCTTTTCAACTCTTTGACTATAATAAATGCCCCACTTCACACTTGTCCGATTATTTTCTTATCCAAAATTCCTATGAACATACGTTTTATTATTCAGAGGGGCCGACTCACTAGTTTCAAGTTTCAACTTAGGGACCACCTCCCCAGAAGCCTTCCCCCGCCACTGGGGTCCTGCTCTCGGCTCCCCTGGTGTACCCCTACAACCACAGCAGCAGGGGCATCCCTTCCCCTTCCAGTCTCTGTCTCCCTTACCCTGGAAACTCAGCTGGGGAAGGAGCCGTATTCCGTCTGGCCCCGGCGCCGCGAAGCTCGGTGCTGGCTCGCGTGATTGCATCATCAGCAGAATAAACACAAGAGTGCACACCCAGACAGGGTGCTGGCCCGCCACTTGCTCCTTCATTCTCAGGAGGTACTATTTCTGCTAAGGCGGTGTTATTTCTGCCCTTGTGGTATCAGCGAGGAAATGGGGACCCAGAAAGGTTAAGTCACTTGCCGTGGGCCACACAGCGCATAGGCGTGAGAGCTGGGATTCCACCCAGTCTGTCTGGGTCCAGAGCCCAGCCCTTGGCCTCCAGACTGATAAACTAACAGGGGCCCACTGTGTGCATGGCCCCGCCTTGGGGCTGGGGTGGGGGCGGTTCCATGGGTCACATGACCCTCCCCCCATTCTGGAGGACCTGCCGTTCACCTGTTCTACAGTTGAGGGTGTTGGGGCTGTGGGGAGTTGTTCTTTGGCTGAGAGCACCCAGGTGGGGCTGGCAGACAGAGGCCCGGCTGAACCCAGGTCTGGCTCATTCCAAAGCTAAGACTGCCAAAACTAACTTGTGTAGAAAGGAAAAGAGAAGGGGAGGAAGATGGGGAGGGAAGAAGGGGAGAGAGAGAGAGGGAGGGAGGGGGAGAGACGGAGCAGGAAAGACAGAGAAGGGTGGGGGGAGAAGGGAAAATGGAGAAAGGATGGAAGAGAGGGTCTCTTGCTCTTTTTTTTTTTTTTTTTAAGATTTTATTTATTTATTTGACAGAGAGAGATCACAAGTAGGCAGAGAGGCAGGCAGAGAGAGAGAAGGGGAAGCAGGATCCCTGAGGGGCAGAGAGCCCGATGGGGGACTCAATCCCAGGACCCTGGGATCATGACCTGAGCTGGAGGCAGCGGCTTAACCCACTGAGCCACCCAGGGGCCCCTATGCTGTCTTCTTTAGACCTAAGGGTCGGGGTGGTTGTGGAAACTTGTCCTTCACCATCTGACCAGCCTTAGAGCCTCTCCTTCCTCTCCCCACCATCCCCAACTGTTAGTTCAGTGAAACTGACACTTAGAAACGATCATCTCTTTCATTTCCTAGATACTAACTGGAAGCACAGAGAGGTTAAGGCACTGTTCAAGGTCACACAGCTCCCTAGAGTCAGAAGTCAGACTCAGCCTAACTCTAAACCCCTCTCCTCCCTGTGCTGCCAGGCTTGCCCAGGGAACCAAGAGCATCTCATCCACGCCCTTACTGTACAGCTGGGAACACTAGACCCAAAGAAGGTAGGGACGTCCCAGATCAGAGCCCCAGAGCATCCTGGTCCGAAGGTGAAGCTATTTCCACAATGCGACAGCGGCCTGAGCACTGGGTACAGCACCATCTAAAGGTCTGACATTAATAGAGACCAATGGTTTTCAAAGCGTGGATTCTGGACCCACTGCCACCTTGCTGGGAAGCTTGCTATAGAAATTCAAGCTCTCGAGCCAGTTCTGTCCACAGACCTTGGGAACCAGGACCTCTGCAGGCGGGACCCAGGGAGCTGTGTGTTCAAAAGTCACCAGGGAATTCTCACACTCATTCAAGTTTGACAACCACTGATACAGACATTCCCACAAGGAATAAATCCTGGATCCTGGAACAAGTTACCTTGTGAGTCCACGGTCAAGAGCTGGGAGCTCTGACATTAGACAGAGCAGATGAGACCGAATCCCTGTTTCCACCACTGTGAGCTGTGTGACTGAGGCAAGTCCTCCCACCTCTCTGAGCTGGTTTCCTTAATCTGCTGGGGACTGAGGGGGACTGGAGTAGGGAGAGGAAAGAGAGGAAGGAGGAGTTGGGGGGGTAGGAGGAAGTACAGGAGGGGAAGAGACAGAGATGGGGAAGGGGAAGAAATAAAGGGGGAGGGGAAGAGCAGGGAGAGAGGAGGAGGGGAAGAGACAGGAGGGGAGAAGGGGAGGAGGAGGAAGTGGAGGAGATAGAAGAGACGAGGAGGAGGGAGGGGAGAAGGGAGGGGAGGAGGGAGAGGAGACGGGGAGGTCACCTCTGAGGAAGATCTGGCACACTCAGGATATCCTGGAAGGGGAGCCTCGCCAGGGAATTCAGCGTCTGGATGGATTTATGGAAATTTCCTCTTCCTCCTTCAGGGGATGTTGGATCCTGTTAATGCAGGTCTCTTGGAGCCCCACCCCCACCCCACCCCCAGTCTCCAAAGCCAATCCAAGGCTGTAATGAGGTTTGGGTTTATTGGCTGGGCAGTCTACGAGAGTGAGGGGCCTGGATGCCCAAAGTAAGGGTCAGCGTACACAGCCCCACTTGGGCCCACAGGGAGGAACAGCAAGGGTCCTGATGCCCCTGCCAGTCAGAAGCCACAGGTCTTCGGTCACCATACTGAATGTGGCTGAGAAGTCTGCCTTTTTCTTCCTTGGAATAAAGAGGGTTGTGGATGGTTGTGGGGGAGTTGTTTGTTGTTGTTGTTTTCAAATAGGATTCTGAAACCCGAGGCCGACCATTGGGGTACCGAGACCCACAAGATAGGTGGTGGCAAAGAAGACTCTGCTTATTCCCTCAAAAATGCTGTATAGTTCCAAGATGGCGGATCGAGATTTCTCTTATAAACAAATCTAGTTGGTTGGCTCAGGAATCCTAGAGCTCTGTGTTAAAGGAAATCTGAGACCACATCCAGGTGGGGCTGGAAAGAACACCGTGACCCATGAGCAATGCCTACCTTGGACCTAAAGGAGGGGCTTTGCCTCTTTCATCCCACTCAGTTCTCCAACAAAAGTCCATCCATTGGCCTAGGGGACTGGGGGGCCAGTGCCAGCTCTGCTTCATCCTGTCCCATGGATTGACCAATCCTAGTGTAGATAAACTTATACCTTAACTCCCACACCCCTTGGTATCTCTTTCTGGTTGATTTTTAGTGCTCACTGATGCCCAACACTCTAGTTAAAGCAAATGGTTTCCTTGTTCTCCCTGGTTATCAGTTGCGAAACTAGGTTTACCGGAGAGGCTCTCAAACCACAGGAAGCTGGGGAAGATACTTTCTGTGACATGAAGGGTTCCCTATAAACCCACACTGTGCTTACTTCAGACTTTGCTTAAGATGTGGACAGACCGCACTGGAATGGGAGCTCTGTCTCGGCCGCTGACTGGCTGTGTGGCCTTGGGCAAGTCATTTTTCATCTCTGGTTCGTTCAGTACTTGTGGGATTAAGTTGTGGATGTGACAAAACTGTGCCTTTTGAGATGGGGGAGATTATCCTGGATTACCCAGGGGAGCCCAGGGTAACTCAAGGGTCCTCAGAAGGGGAAGGCAAGGAATCAAAGGGGGGAGAAGGCAGTAAGATGAGGAAGGAAGCAGACAGCTCAGTGATGTGGCCACAAGCCTAGGAAGACAAGCAGCCTCCACCCCTGGAAAATACAAGGAGCGGCTTCTCCCTGAAGCCTCCAGCAGGAACCAGCCCTACAGACCACATCCTGGTGTTATCCCCTTCAGTCTCATTTTGGACTTCCCAGCTCCAGAATTGAAGGAGTGTAAATACGTATGGTTTTAAGCCACAATGTTTGTGGTAAGTTGTAGAGGAGCAGGAGGACATTAACGCAAGGGCTGTTCTAGAGACCAGAACACTGACTTTGGTGGCAGACAGTTCTGGGTTCAAGTCCCCGCTTCACCTGCTAGCTATGTGACCTTGCACAATTTTCTTAACCTCTCTGAGTCTCAGAGAGAGACTTTCTTTCTCCTCTGCACAAAAGAGTAATGAAAGACCTACCTCAGACCGTTGTTGGAAAGATGAAAGGAATTGATACATACAACAGGCCTGGAACAGTCTGGCGCACAGCACTCAATGAATGTCAGATCAATTTGCTGTTCTACTGGGCATTAAAAGGCTGGCATTGCCCAATGCAGGCCCTCTAGCCATCCCTGGGGCACTACTAGAGCCACCAACCCGATGTTCCATTTTGTTCAAGGCCACACCACTGCTCAACATTCCATGACTCCCCAGTACCTAACCTCATCTCCCAGAAAAGAAAAAAAAATGAAAGGGATGGCAAAGCTGAAAGAGGCCTGGAGGACCCAAATCTTCCCATTGATTGAAATGTCATTTTCTATGCACTCCCAAGCGAGGTCAGTGTCCCTGTCATTCATTCTCGTGACATCCTGTCCCACACTATAGCACCGACCTCATTTGTAATGCCACGATCATTCGTATTGTGAATATACCATCCGTCCCCATATCCACACGTAAAGCTCCAGGGGCTGGGACTGCTGCTAGGCCCATAGTACCTGTTCTATAAATATTTGTTAAATGAATGAGCAGATGGATGACCAGCCTTCTCGGACCAGCTGGGCCACGTTCCCAAAGACTTCTTCCCGACGGCCAAGTTCTGGCTCTTCACCACAGGGAGGCCTGCAGGGTTACCAAGATGGGAGAGTGGAACGCTGTGCCAAGCGTCATCAGACATTGGTAACTCCCGCAGCCAAGAATGTTATTGGGAACATGATGTCTGTCTGTGCGGTATATGTTCAGGTAATGGTAGGTCGTGTAGATGGGGCTCAGGGAGAGAGGAGGAAGGAGGATTCCTTGGGCTCCTGGACACCATCTGAGGCAGAGGGAAAGAGTACAGAAGTGAGAAGCTGACTTTTGGGAACTGAGAAGGAGGAGGAGGTAGGAGGGTGCTGGCAGCTCAGCCAATTTTGTCTGCTTGGCAAGAATCCAGCCCCTGGGCTCCGGTCCAGGCTGGGAAGGGTTAACGGCACTGAGAGGGAGTGTTGAGGGGTGTGTGTGACCAGGAGTGAGGAAGCCCTAACAGGGGAGGGGGCTTCCTGGGGGAGGTGGGGTGGGGGGTGGATGAGGCCCATTTCTCCCCTATGAGCAGGAATCTGCCCACCTAGCCCAGCTCCTCCCAGTGGGACAGAGAGATCTGCAGGGGTGAAGGGAGACCACTCTGGATGCCTGAGAGGAGTGGGGGCACCAGCAGGGTTGTTCCAGCCCATTGCTTCAGGCTGGGGATGGGAGGAGCTGGGAGCATGTTTGAGGCCCCTTCTCAAACCCAAGCTGGCCATTCCCCAGGTCTGGGAAAACTTCCATGTTCCAGGCAGTAGAACAGAGGCTCAGAGAGGGTTAGCAGCTGCTCAAAGCCACACAGCAAGTCCTAAACAGCCAGTTCTCTCAGTTCCCAGAGTACTCCTCCATTCCTGCTATTCACACACACACACACATGCACGCACACACATATAGTGGCCTCGCCCTGCCCATCCCTCCAGCTGCATGGCTCACCCCTTCCCTTCCTTCTACTCTGACCCCATCCATCATGTGGTTTCAAATCTCTGCACCTGTGCTAGAGCTGTCCTCTCTGCCAGAAATACCCTGTCTGGCCACCCTGCCTCCAGCCACAGTGACCTGGTCATCTTTCAAATGCGGATGTCCTCTCCTCCAGTCAGTCTTCCAGGCGCACCCCATCTCTCCCCTCCTACTGGGAAGATTGACCTGCCAGGAGGGTCTGTATCTGGCCAACACATTCATCCTTTCTCAAATCACACTGCCTCTTCCTTTTATCAGGTATACATCTGTCTCCACCCCTGGACTGCTGTTGTACCAGCTACCAGCACTGGGCCTGACCCACATGGGAAATTTTTGATGAATTGAGCCAGGCTTCACACCTGCACCTCCCTTCCCAGGGCCAGCTGTTACCGTGGACTCCTGGAAACAGATCAGAAGCACCAAAGCCATTGCATTTTAGGGCAGTCCAGCCTAATGGTCAAGAACACAGGCTTCTTTTTCTTTTGGAGCACCTGGGTGCTCAGTAGGTTAGGCATCTGCCTTTGGCTCAGGTCATGATCTCAGGGTCCTGGGATCGAGCCCTGAATTGGGCTCTCTGCTCAGCAGGGAGCCTGCTTCCTCCTCTTTCTCTGCCTGCCTACTTGTGATCTCTCTCTGTTGAATAAATAACAAAAATCTTAAAAGGAACAACAACAACAACAACACAGACTTCTGCATCTGCCTTCAGCTCAGATCATGATCCCGGGTTCCTGGGATAGAGCCCTGTATTGGGCTCCCTGCTAGGCAGGGAGTCTACTTCTCTCTCTCCCTCTGCCCATTTTTCATGGCTCGTGCATGCTCTCTCTCTCTCTTAAATAAATAAATAAAATCTTAAAAAAAAAAAAGAACACAGACTTTCGAGGTCAGAAAAACCTGGGTTTGAATGCCAGCCCTGCCACTTTCTTGCTGTGTGACCTGGAGTAAGATACTTGCCCTCTCTGGGCCTTTCTTACTCTTTCTGCAAAATGAAGATGCTGATTTCAACCTTGCAGAGCTGCTTTGCAGGATTCTCTGAGATGATGCATGTGTGTATATGACACAAGGCTCAGAGTCAGTGCTTAATACCTAGTGTTGCCACAGCTCGGTGGGTCATTTCTGAAAGCCATCACCCCCCACCCAGTCTCCTGGCTCTAGCCCTGCTTCAGTCACCAAAGTCCCTGTTCTAGCTGTGTTGTTAACATGGAGTAAGTTAAGCCACACTAACCAGGTGCCCAGATGCGCATCCAAGCTCTGCCACCCCCTGGGCTGTGTGACCTCGAGAAAGCAACTTCACCTCTCTGAGTCCCTGTTTCTTCCTATGTAACATGAGGATAGTAATAGTACCTGCCTGACAGGGTATTGTCAGGATTAGCATGCATGCTGGTAAAGCTCAGAGAGCAGCAGCTGGCGAGTGCCGAGTGCTGGCTTGCAAGGCGGCTGTACGAAGACACAATTCGCCATCTGGGCCACTTCTTCCACCGCCCTCTTTCTCCTCCCACTGCCCACCTCCTGCTCCTGCTCCACCTGCCAGTTTACAACCAGGGACTTGGCTTCTTTAGTCTCTGCTGTTAGAAAAATGATAGGCCTCCAAGATCAATGGACTCAGTCTTTAGATTCCATGGCCACAGGTCTCTAGCTTTCTTCTTAGAAGACACCTTTCTTCCAGAAGGATCTGTAGAGATCCCCCAAATATGAAGGCATATGAAAAAGCACCTGCTCAGCTAGAGAGGACGGGTGGGGGGGGGGCACAGAGCCACACCCCTTAAGCCCCTGCTGCCCTTCCAGGCTTTGCAAGCTTCCCATCAATCCACTGACGACTCCTGGCCCACCATCACCACCACCTGCGATGGGAGGGGGAACTTTTTCTTTTTTCATTTTGTTAACATTTTAAACTCGGAGAAAGGCAGCAACAATAGGACAAGGAACTCCTTGCACCTTCACCCAAAGTCACTGATTTTTGCTATCTTGTTCCATTTCCTCTACGATCCTCGTCCTCCGCGTCTCCCTTCCTTTCTGCTCGCCTCTTCCTAAACTGCTCCCATTTTGCATACAGGAAAACTGAGGCCCAGGACCGGAAGTCCACAAGCTTGTCAAAGGTGCGGAACCTGAAATTGCAAGCAAACCGACCCCAGAACCCCGAAAGGCAGCTAAAAACTCAACATTAATAAATGTCTGGTGAACGATCTATAGTACACTAGTGAGTCAGCTGCTAGTCCACAGCGCCTGTGTGTTTAGAAATAGAAAAGCCCAAATCACAAGAACATGCTGAATAATTTATTCTTCGGGGGAAAAAAAAAAAAAAAAACCCTGATTGTATGAATTCTTTTAAAGCCTTTTCAGATATTTTTATAAGAAAGGCACACCTGTAATGGGATCTGTAGGGACATTTTGAGGTTTGCCACAATGTGTGGGGTGGGGGTCCCCAAAACGTCAGAGATCCCAGAGCCTTCAAAGCCTTTATGACAAGCTCTCTTGGCCCCAAAGCTCCTTGAATCTCCCTCAGATCAGGCATAAGATGGAGATTTTTCCATGTATTTTTATAAGGAGGCTGTATGTACCTTTTTATGTGGGTCATAAAAAAAATGTAGAAAATTTCAACAACACAGAGCAACACAAGAAATTCGTCATAGCAACAGAGCTGCCTCTCCTATTTTTGAAAAGTGAGCTGCTCCCTCCTCCCCTTAGTACAGAAAGTTTATTTTCCTGCCGGGGCCTCTGACTCAGGGGCAAGCCCAGAACTCAGTCAGCTGCCCCTGAGGAGAGAAAGTAGCCTCGGGGGTCATGGCCTCAGGCAAGGGTGGGTGACGCCCAAGGGTTCCAGGCTGCAGATCCCCCTCAACTAACATGTCCTCCAGGCACCCTGGTGCCCCTGGCATTTCTGATCACCACACGGGCCACCCATTCTGTGCTCCTCCACACACTCCCATTCCATGGGCCTCTTCAGAACAGCCCCACCTTACAGGAGCCCAGCTGGGGCGCTCAGACCAGCTCTGTAACTATCTAACCAGCCGGTAAACCCCAGCTAAACAAGACTCTCTCCTAGGACCACACCATGACCCAGGGGCTAAAGGGGTAAACAACAAACAAATGGGGGGCCAAAAGTCTGACCCAGGCCTGCTTTCTAATTGGGGACGTCCTATCGGATGATAAAAGAGATATTACCGCAGCCCATGGGGTTCAACATGGCAACTGGAGGTGGCTGTGGTGGGGCGGGGGGGGGGGGGACGGGAATTGAGAGCACAGTGTGGGTTTGAATTCTGCCTCACCAATCACCAGCTGTGTGACCTACGGCAAGCACCTTAACCTCTCTGTGCCTCAGCTCCCTCTCATGGGTATTATTAGTAACTGTGACTTATGGTGGGGATGACTGGTATTAACTCATATGAGGACTTCTCATAGTCCCTGGCCCAGAGCAGAATCTTAATAAAGGTTGATCATCATCTCCTTACCCCAGTCCTTCATAACACTTTTGGTGACCACCTTATACAATCAAAGGAATGAAATCAAAATCCAGGTTCCATCAATTACCAGCTGAGTGACCTTGGACAAGTTACAAAACGTCATTAATGCTGATTTCTCATCTGTAAAATGGGGATATAATACAAACATTTATAATATAATATAATAATACAAACACATAGCTCAGCTCCCGGCTCATGGTCAGTGTTCCTAAACTCTGGCTGTTATTATTATGAGGGGTCAGGAAACTATAGCCCATGAGCCAAATCTGGCCCACTGCTTGTTTTTGTAAATAAAGTTTTATTGGAATACAGCCATGCCCATTCATTTACCTACTGGCTATGACTGCTTTCTTGCTACAAGGGCAGGGCTGAGGAGTTTTGATGAGCCACTGTATGGTTCACAACGCCAAAAATATTGACTATCTGGCAGTTTAAGAAAAAGTTTCCTGATTTTTATCATCTCGACCTTTCATGGCAATAACTGCAGTACAGAGACATTTCATCTCTCTCAGGAGACCATACAAATTAAGATTTGCTTTCCAGGAAGCCCTAGCAACCCACAGTTGAGCTCCAATGGTCCCAAAGCTTCCTTATATGATTGGCAATCCTAGTATACAGAGAGGGGGGGATGTAGCTTTCCTTGGTTTCCCAGAGACGCCGGTGGACCCATGAGAAGTCCACAAGCGCAGGAACGTAAACACTAGAAAAGCTGGCCTGCATCCAAATCCGTGCCCTCCTCCGGTTCCCTGGGCTGGCCAGTTGTCGGACAGTCCCGCTTCAGGGCCCCAGACGCTGAGGCTTCATTGATAAGCTTTCTCTTGGTGCTACTTAGGCACCCACGCTGAGCAGCTGGCTGCTTCCCGGTGCAGGACACTTCACATTCCTTTCGTGTGATGTGTGTGGTGTTGGGGTAAGAGAAAGGCCATGGAGGGAGGCGGGGTGAGGCAAGAATTGGGAATTCAGCAAAGGAAACCTGTGAATTATTCACCACAGAAAGATGTCTTCGTGTCTGGTCCTCTCCCTACTTCGGCAGGAGAATCTGGCCTGCCTCTTGGCCTGATGGATTCTCGTTGTGGGGTATACAACCCGGCACAGAAAGGTATTTGTAGATCTCCCAGATCCTAAGGATCCCCGTGGCCATGCTCCCGGGCTTCGTCCCATGGTTTCCACTATTCTAGGAGTATTGGTTCCCAAAACCCAAATTGGGCCTTGATGTCACCTAGAAGACCAGGCTGGACTCAGCCAACTGCAGTCCCTATCTTTACTGGAGGTCACCAAGACTGGTGACATCCGGGCACCCAGATGCCACGCCCCCTGCTTTGTCTCTTCAGCTCATTGGCTCTTGTTTCTTCCCAGCACGCTGCCAGGGACAGCCAGAGGACGCATGCCCTGCTGAGATCCAGCTGGCGTCCCCAGGCTAGGCCAGATCAGGTGAAGACAGGACTTCCTCCCTAGACTGCAGGCTCTGTGAGGGCTAGGACCAGGCCTATCGGACTTTCTACTGAAGCTGCGAATCTTCAAACAGCCCACACACAGGAAGTGATGCGCAAACGTCTAAGTCTACAAACGCTGCGGTGGGAGGAAGGAAATCCTGTTGAGTCGAGCTTCAAGGTGTTACGTAATTGTAACAACACGAACGTAAGAATGACATCTTTCTTTCATTTATTAGAATATAACAATGCTTCTGAGCCCCCCGCCCTCAGGAAATCCACTGACAGTCTGTGGGTCTGTGAGGAGGCTGTAAACACGTAACATTATCCGTGTGAGTGCACAAGATTTTCTAGGGAGGGTGTCCGACGTTTTCATTAGATTTTCAAAAGATTTCCAGAACCTCAAATGGTTTGGAGACCCCAAATCTGATCCCTAGCTGCGTCCCTAATGCCTATTGCAACGGTGGGTGCATGATAGGTTCTGGAGAAAGGTTTGCTGGATGAATCGATTACGGAACGACTGTTTGAAACCACAAACTGCCAAGCTGCCTGATGATCAGATTTCTTGGATGGCCGAAACACTCTCATTTGGGATTTGGGATTTGGGGATAATTCAAATGGATTCTTTTTTTGTCAGCAGGAAGGGAGTGGTATGTGGATGGTACAAACAAGAATGAGCAGCCACTGACCCTGGAGGGTGTCCACGCCGGCCAGCAGCGGCTTTTCCTGCCATGGGCACTGAAGCAGCCTCCCCAAGGAACTGCATGGAGGGGAGGTTTTCTTCTTCCAGACAGCTGTTGTCTGTAACCCAGAAGGACCAAAACTGCCTTTCCTGGAAGATATTCTGGGATTCCTTCTACCTGGACTTCCCCTTCATGAACCTTAAAATTCTCTCCCCAGACAAGCACAGTGGAGCCCAGACCCGGCTAGAAAACCCACGCATCCCACAATTCAGTGACATTCAGCGACTTTAGTAAAGGTGTTTTCCTTTGTAAATAATAGCACCAGAGGACACAGTGAACAGGCACTTAAATGCAGTATAGGGGAGGGCATGTGGGGGCAGGAGAGTTTTGGAAAGCAAACAGCCCAAGAGTCGTAAAAGCATTCACACCTTGTGCAGAGTAATTACACTTCTGGAAGTCTGTCTTAAGGAGACCATAAGAATTGTGCACAAAGATTTATTTCTACAGATATATAGCTTCACATGATGGATAATAGCAAAGAAGCTGAAACAATTCGAGGGTTCAACAACAGGTATTAGGTAAGAAAATCATGGCACGCTCAGATGAAATATTAAATCATATCATAAAATCATTTCTGGAAGACAGTCTTGAAACTTCATAAACATTTAAAAACTTTTGTGCTTCAAAGGGTATCATCAAGAAAGTGAAAAGACAACCCACAGAATGGGAGAAAAGATTTGCAAGTCACATATCTGATGAGAGGATTGTGTCTAGAATATAAAAAGAACTTTTGTAACTCACTATAAAAAAGCAATTCAATAACTGATTTAAAAGTGGACAAATGATTAAAAAAAAGTGGGCAGATGAGGGGTGCCTGGGTGGGGTGGGTCAGCTGGTTAAGCGTCTGATTCTCAATTTCAGCTCACGTCATGATCTCAGGGTCCCAGGATCGAGCTCCATGTTGAGCTCCGCACTCAACAGGGAGTTAGCTGGAGGATTCTCTTCTCCCATTCCCTCTGCCCTTCCCCCTCCTTGTACTCTCTCTCACACACACACTCTCTCTCAAATAAATAAATAAATAAATCTTTTAAAAATAAAGATAAAAAGAAATTTTAAAAGCAGGCAAATGACCTAAACAGACATTTCTCCAAAGAAGTTATACACATGACCAATAAGCATGTGAAAAGATGCTCAACATTATTAGTCATTAGGGAAATGCAAATCAAAACCACAGTGAGATCCACACTTCACACCCACTAGGACGGCTACAATAGCATGAGTTGGAGAGGATGTGGAGCAATGGGAACCCTCAGACATGGCTGGTGGGAACATACAATGACACAGCCACGCTGGAAAAATAGCCTGGCGGTTCCTCATAAGAAGCAAGCAGAGTTACCATATGAACCAACACTCCACTCTGAGAACACACCCGAGAGACGTGAAAATCCATGCCCATAAGCCAATGTTCACGGCACTATTACCCATAACGGCCGAGGAGGAGAATAAACAAAATTTGGTACAGTCACATAACAGATTGTTCGGCTATACAAAAGAAAAGAAGGGTGCCTGGGTGGCACCCTTAAGTGTCTACCTTTGGCTCAGGTCATGATCTCGGGGTCCTGGGATCGAGTTCTGCATCAGACTCCTTGCTCAGCAGGGAGTCTGCTTCTCCCTCTTCCTCTGCTGCTCACCCTGCTTGTGCTCTTTCTCTCTCTCAAATAAATAAATAAATAAATAAAGTCTTGAAAGAGATGAGGTACTCACAAGCAGTACAATGAGGATGAGCCTTGAAAACGTGATGCTAAGTGAGAGAAGCCAGACACAAAAGACCACATATTGTGTAATTCCATTTATTTGCAAGATCCAGAAGCAGCAAATCTACAGAGACAGAAAGCAGATTCGTGGTTGGGGCTGGAGGGAAATGAAGAGTGGCTGGCTGCTAATGCGTACAGGATTTATTTTTGAGGCGAAGGAAATGCTCTAAAATTGGTTGTGGTGATAGTCGTACACTTTTGAGAACATAGTAAAAGCCAGGAAATGAACAGCTTTAAATGGGTGAATTGTATGGTGTAAATTATATGTCAGTAAAGCTATTTTATATATACTATTATAAAATAAATGTTATATGTTAAGCATATCATATATAAGCACATTATATAACATAAATATATGTATATATTAAGTATAGATATATGTAATATGTTCCATACACTGTGTATACATACTGTCATATGTGTTATATATAACATATATACATATAAAATAAATGATGCCCAATGAATATCATATTTTTAAAATATCTTAGATTTTTACAAATACTTCTCACCAAATGACAAAGTATGACTGCGTAATTTTGAGGGTCTAGCGTGGAGCCTAAGCCACGAGCCACATTTTTCTTGGAGCTTCAAGCTTTAGTTACACAAGTCAGGCACATTCTGCCTTCCATTTCAAAATATGACCATGTTAATTTTAATATAAAAAGATTTATTTTCTCCAAACCCATGAATTAAGTTGATGCTCTAGGAAAAAAAGAAAAAAATATTTACTAACTTGGGGAAATGGCCGTAACCTAATAGTAAGTGGACATAATACAGTGGTAAGCAGGTACAAAGCTCTGTTTGCAGGATATGAGTCTACCAGGGGGTGGGGGAAAGGAGAGGAAATTACATATACAGCAGAGAAAAAGACCAAAGGGATATATGCCAAGAGATTATCAGTGGTTATCTTTAGGTTGTGGGATTGTGATTTTTTTTTTTTAACTTCTTGGTACTTTTTTTCCTTTTCCATATTTTTAAAGAATGTTGCATAATATTGAAGAGTAAACATTTTTTGGTCCAGCAGAGGAGGCCCAGGAGGGAAAATATCAGGCAATGTTTTTCTGGAGATGACTTAGCGCAGCCCTCCCTGTGGTGTGAGCACACTCACGCCCCTGGGATCGCAGCTGGGCCCTAAATGGAAGGACATGTTCACTCACGGAGGCTCCCAGCATCCCCTGCTTTCTACGGGTGTTGGCGGAGAAGGTAGATTTATTCCCAGAGGGGTGATGAGGCCAGAGGCTTTGCAAAATAGCAGGAAGAAAGACAAGCAGTTCATCACTATGTGACAATAGCAGATAAGGACTGGATATGATGTGGGGGACAGAGCTCTGGACTGGGTGGGCATCAAGAGACATGGGTTCAAACCTCTGTTTTGCTCCCAGCCAGCAGGATGACCTTAGTCAAATCACCTTCTTTCTCAGGCCTTTGCCTCCCCCTCTGAAATGAGGGCACTCGGTCCTTCTATTTTGATGGTTTATGATTCTGTAATCTCACATGTGCTGCCTTTGTTTCTACCATTCATGTAACAGACAGTCTACAGCTCTTCCTACTGACTGCCCATCACAGTCCCAGCCCCCAGGATCTCAAGAGCCATTCTGCCCCCAAAAGTAATGTCTGAATTGACACATGACACTTTTCAATCCCCTTAATCAGAGAAGACTTTCTGAACAAGACAGCGTGAGCAAACAGCATTCCCCACCCTCTGTACCCTTGAACCTGGTCAAGTGTGAGGATATTTATTGAACATTGACCAGGGACCAACCACTCACGCTGTGGTACAAGTAAGATACATCCTGCTTTCTTGGAGCCTACAGGATCAACAATAATTACTAATTACAGACCACCTATCCTGTTTGACAGGGTAATTCACATACACTACTTTTTTTTTTTTTTTAGATTTTATTTATTTGAGAGGTAGAGAGCACGCATGAGCAGGGGTGAGTGGCAGAGGGAGAGGGAGAAGCAGGCCCCCCACTGAGCAGGGAGCTCAATGTGGGGCTCGATCCCAGGACCCCGGGATCCTGATGTGAGCCGAAGGCAGATGCTTAACCCACTGAACCACCCAGGAGCCCCTATGTTACTTTTTTATAAGCTACACATCAGTACTTTAAGGCTGATGCCATTATTCACGTTTTACAGCTGAGAAATTACAGACTAAGAGAAGTAGGTGCCCAAGGTCACACAACAAACAGGTGGTAAAATTGGGATTCCAAACCCCATTAGTGACTCTTCCAAGTCACCTGTGATTTGTCAGTGTTTGTTTTTTTTTTTTTTAAGATTTCGTTTATTTGACAGAAATAGAGAGATCACAATAGGCAGAGAGGCAGAGAGAGAGGGGGAAGCAGGCTCCCCGCTGAGCAGAGAGCCCAACGTGGGGCTCGATCCCAGGACCCTGAGATCATGACCGAAGCTAAAGACAGAGACTTAACCCACTGAGCCACCCAGGAGCTGGTCAGTGGTTCTTAACCTTACAGTTTATATACAACAAAAGACCTCAAGGTCCACCCAGTTTCTACCCTTTTTGATTTGTCTGTAAGAAAGAACTGGAGAAAAACAAAATTAGTTGTTGTAAATTTGATACTGAAACATTAAACTTCACATTGACTTTATAAGAGCAAACTTTGAGTTCATACAAATGAATTTGTGAGAAGCAATACCCTTTAATATGGACAAGACACTAAATATGTAATGAGTCACAACATGAGAAAATTATTCTCTTTTCAATTTTTTTCCCAATCCATCTAGTTATACTCAAGAAAAGGTCTCGATTTGGTACTAACAGACCTTTACCACATTTTCCAATACTTGCAGAGCTTTCTTTATAACAAAGAAAGAGCAAGCATCAGGCTCAGAGCCTTGGTATCCAGCTAACAGTATCTGGCTAATATTTAATAACATTGTTTATTTTCATTGTTTATTGGGAGTGGTGCTTGGTGGGTATATTCTATTTGAGGAAAGTGAAAGCTGGTTTCCTATTTACTGTGGTCGTGTAGATTTTCTTTTTGAGCTACAATTACTGATAGTTAAGGAGTCCATTTACTGACATTTTTAATGAGTAGATTTCCAGAAAAATATTAAATTCATGATACCATAGAGGTGGTATACAAGCAGGACCAAAAAAAAAAAAAAAAAGTGGAGCTGAAATGACCAAACCTTGAGAAATGATGCCCAGTGAAATTAAAAATAACCCAGCCATGTAATTATATTGTCCTGGAAATATATTGCAAGTTACCTAAATAGCACACATTCACAGTAGACCATCACTATTAAAGCACATTTTTGAGGGTTTACGTATGCAGTTACTTTAGCAACAGAGATATAACTGAAACATATTTGAACCGCAAGACATACATGCCTGAAGGTCTAATTATTGGAAGATTACAGACCTAAGAAATACAGCTGTGCCTCAGTGCACACTACAGGGTTGACAGAACACCTCACGGTAATTGGATAAACCAAGTCTACATAGAAGATGTATGGAAAAGAAGAACCTTTCCCCAACTGTCGAGCCCTCAGACAGATGTGAATGCAGAATTGCATATATTTATCCACTCACTCGTTCAAACATTCCTCACGATGTTTATTTTATGGAGTACAGTTCCGTGCACTGGAAATACAATGTACTCTGGCGAGCCTCCGGGCCAGAAGGGGGCGCCAGACATCATGCCCAAGCTCATGAGTGCCTGGCAACTGGGCTCTGGGAAGAGCACAGTACTTTGAAAACTTCTAACAAAGCAACCTGCCTCCCTAGGGCTGGTCAGAGAAAGCTTCCTGGAGGAAGGGGCCATCAAGTTCAGAGCTAAAGAAGAGGAATTAACCAGAGGGGGTGGGAGAAGAAAAAGAGGTAAAAAGCCAGGAGCATCCACCTAGGTGTCCCATGCACCTCTCATACAGTGAGCCATCCTGGGCCATCCTCCAAGTGTCATCTTTGCATTTGAAACTATGTATTTCATATGTCGTGGTCCCTAAATGCACGCCTGCACGGGTCTCCATTCTTCAGTGGGTGTACAGCTGTCTGATCCCAACACGCAGGGAAAATGGAGAGGGTGGGTGGGATCCCAGCATCAGCCTCCCATGGGATTTGAACGACCGATTTTTGACCGTGAGCTTTTGTCATAGGCACCAATGTAGAGGTTCTCAGCCAGGGACTGCGCTTAGGACTGTGAGGAGCTTCTAAGCCTCCCTGTCCAGGCTGCACCAAGACCACAACCAACCCTTAAGCAGGTTGGGGCCGGTGACCAGCAACGTTTAAAGCTCTTCGGAGCAATGTATGGCCGAGGCTGAGAACTACACAGGGACTCTAACCCGGGTGGAAGATTCAAGTCTATGAAAACTTACTGAGCACCTGCTCTGTGCCAGGCAGCAGGCTGGGGGCGGGGATAGTGAGCCTAAGATCCCACAGCCATCTGAGAATCACTACAGAAGGCTGCACCCGCTCTCAGTGAAAGTATGGAAACCCAGGTAAAGATGAAAAGTGCTTTGCTCCCATGAATTGCCTGGGGGATCTGAGCAGGTCTGGATGGATGCACAAGAGTCTGCATTTCTAATGCGCTCCCAGTGTCAATGCAGGACCAAGAATTACTTGTGGATGGCAAGGTTCTCCAGGAAACCTCTTCAACCGGGGCTGCTGCTCCCCACCATTTCTCCACCTCTCTGACAGTCCCAAGCATCGCCTGGAGGTGAAAACAAAGTATAAGGAAAGAACAAAATACACCCTGGCAACCAGTCAGGTGCACACCTGTGTCTCATCCAGGCTTCAAAGCCCCAGGGCAGTGGCCCGTTCCCACCCACCACACACCTTTAGAGCATGTAGCAGATCTCAGGAAGAAAGCGAAGGGGCTGGGATGGAAGATGGGGTGCTGGGAAGGTGGTTGTCATAAATAGCAAACCATCTGCACGCCCCCACTGCCTAAGGAGTCGCCCATCTGGGGCCAGAACAAAGGCAGCAAAATTCAAGAGGCAAAAGAGATCAAAAGGGCCTCGGAGGCTCTCCTGCAGCGAGTCTTCGCTTCTAATTAATCACTTGTCCTTGGCAAATCAATTGTGCCAGTGTTAAAATCTATGCTCCAAGGACAAGGGATAGGGTGGGAGTTGGTAGCAAGAAAGTCTTTGGAGCCCACGCTCAGGGCAGTGAATTCTGGGGAGGGGATGCTAAGGGCTCACAGCCCTGACCTGTTCAGCAGGGCCAGGAAGAGAACAGATCAGGAGACATGAATGCTTCCAGAGGCCAGGCTGGCCACAAGAACCAATGAACAGGCTGGGGGTGAGTAGAGGCAGCCCAAGGAACTGGGGCCAATGGGGACTGTGTGCTCTGACCCCATAGGGTGGCGACTCCTCAGTCCTGCTCCCTCACTGCCCAGCAGAAAGGCAGACCTGTTTCTGCACTTTTGGAACATGTGCCAGATCTTCCTTTTTGTTTTGCCTGAAAAGGGGGTGCCTCGGTGGCACAGTTGGTGGGGCGTCCAAATCTTGGTTTTGGCTCAGGTGGTGATCTTGAGAGAGTGACCTCAGGCTAGTGAGATTGAGCTCTACGCACAGCAGAGTCGGCTTGAGATTCTCTTCCCCTCTCCCTCTGCCCCTCCAGCTCGTCCTCTAAACAAGCAAGCAAGCAAGCAAACAAAGTTGAAAATGCCTGAAAATATGATTTCTTTAAATATGAAATCTCCTGGCTTACAGAAGTCAGCTCAAATTGTTTTTGAAACAGCATGTTGTCCATCAAAATCTGTCTGAGAACTACATATGCAGAGCAGGCTGCCAATCTGTGAGGTCTGAAACAGGGACCGGACTGTAAGAATGACCTGGACAGTTAAACGGTGTGTGGGCAGGGACTTGTTCGGGGAGCTCAGAGGAGGAGAACGTGGGTAGACAACTTCCTGAACACAAGGGAGGGAGGTGTCCCTGAAGCCCTCCAGAAACCCCAGGGGAAGATATTAAAGGGAGAGTAGGTCCTCCAAGCAAGGGCTGGTAGCCTTTGTAATTAGGGCAAGAGTGCCCCTGCAGGTCCCATGTGTATAATGCCAGAGGCATGCACTCCAGTCACATCTTGGTAGCACTTATGGAGCATGTACTATATGCCGGTACAGTGCTAAGTGGTTTATGTGTATTACCTCATTTAATCCTCACAACAACCCCACGGGGTGTTACTATTACCCCCACTTTATAGATGAGCAGACTGACCTGGGCAGTCTGGCTCCAGGGCCCATTCTCTTCATTGCATGCAGCCCTGCCTCTCTTAATTCCCACAATGCCTTTCACAGAGCTCGGCATGGAGCAGGTGCTCAGGAAATGTCCACCCCGTTGAAACAAAGACCCACTAGAATCTGATGGTGTGATTTCAACTGATTTGAGGTGCTATTTCAAGAACTGGCTCATGGTTCCTGCTGGGGCTGCGTCCTCCCCCGGGTAATAGCTTCATCATGGTGTTCAGTGCAAGGAGAAGGAGCCCCCAGCCCCTGCTCCCCTTCCTCCCGGGACTCTGCAGCTTCTAGCTTCTGTCTATCTGGTTGCCTTCCATCCTCGCCCAGCTCTGTGGCTCATGCTTCCCTCCTGGGACATGTTTCAGACGTCTCCCGAGAACCTGTCTTAGTGTTAGAGCTCTCAGAAGACCGTCTCATGCAGTGCAGTGTACCTAGAAGGGGAGGATGGCGTTATCTCTCCAAAGCTAAACCCTGTTGGGGACTGTTTAACCCTTCCCTGCCTCTGGAATTGTAAAGCCCCCAGAAGAAAATTCCCACTGTCTGGAAGGCAGAGTTTTCACCTGTGGGAATTCCACGTCCCACCAGCTGCTCGTTACTATGTGGGAAATACACAAAATGGGACAGACTCAGCAGCCTGTTTTGGTAACCGCAGAAACTGGTGGCTGAGCCCGAACACTGGCTTGAAGTCACACGGTTCTACTTCCAGATCTGCCAATAAACATTCATTCTTGTGTCCATTCATTCATTCATTTGACAAATACGTGACGTGTTATGTTCTAACCACTGATGTGGGTGCTAAAGAAGCAGAGAAAAGCTAAGAGGTCCCCATGAAATCCCTGTGAGACCGCCGGGAGGTCAGGGGTCCTCTCCGAATCTCGACCTCTTTTTCTGTAAAGTGGGGGTGCTTATGAAGACACAAGATCCCTGCAAAGTCCTAATCTCCATCTCTAGCCACAAGGCCTCCTGAATGGGGCACCTGGATGGGGCGCCTGGGTGGCTCAGTCAGTTAAGCATCTGCCTTTGGCTCAGGTCTTGATCCTGGGGTCCTAGGATTGAGCCCCCCATTGGGCTCCCTGCTCAGCGAGGAGTCTGCTTCTTCTTCTCCCTCTGCCCCACTCCCGGTTTGTGCTCTACCCGCCCCCTGCAAAAAAATTAATCAAAATCTTAAAAAAAAAAAAAAAAAAAAGGCATCCTGGTGCCATGAAAGGAGCACTGGAAAGAGTCAGGATGCAGCCTTGGGATGAGTGCCCCTGAAGAGGTCATTTCTGTGGACCTAATTTCTCCATCAGGAGATGGAGAGGGCTGCTCTGCAGGATCCCTCAAGAACCTGTCTAATTCTGTGACTCTCCAGTTCACATATTCTAGGATTCCAGCATGAGAATAGCCTGTGACTCTAGGAATGGACATCCTCCCCTTCTGGGTGCAAATCTCCTCCTTTTGGGATGCTTTCCATCATGCCAAGCAGCAGAAAGTAGCTCGCTTCTTGCCAAGTGTACACAGAAGACTGTGGGGCACTTCCCGGGAGCTGCCCTCCCAGGATTCCCAGTTTACCTTCCCCATCATTCTCTTAATCTCTGCAAATTTAGTGGTGCCACCATAAGCTGCCTAGAGAACATAGCTGACCCATCACCAATAAATCAGAAGCTCTTGGTGATGCTTCTAAATAAATGATAGTCCCTCAGATTGGTGGGCAGGCAGGCTGGGGATGTTGAAGTTGTCCTGGGAGAGATTTAAACCTGCATTCTGCTCAGGTGGGGAGACATTCTAGAGGGGACAGGGAGTGTGGCGAGATGAAGAAGCCCCCGGAGTCACCGCTGGGTATTTGGGGAGAACCAGACCTTAGCCTTCCCAGTCAGGACTGCCTCTATCTTGCCTGAAAGGAAAACGTCCTCCAGAGAGAAGGAAGAAAAGATGTCCCAGGGTTAAAGAAAGAGATGCCAACTCAGAAACCTTAATTAGAATCCCTGCTCTTTTGAAAATTCCCTACCTGGCCAGTTTTTCCATCTATAAAATGGGGATCTCAGTAAACAGGGATGTGTCCTACTCTTTTTTTTTTTTTTTTTTTAAGTAGGCTCCATGCCCAGTGTGGAGCCCAATTCAGGACTTGAACTCATGACCCTGAGATAAAGAGCTGAGCTGACGTCAAGGGTCAGACATTTAACCAACTGGGCCAGCCAGGTACCCCAACACGTCCTACTCTTGACCTTGTACTTTTTGGTGGTAATCATGGACTGGCCCCATTTCACACAGAAAAGGAAATAGGCTCAGAACAGTGAAGTGACTTGTCCAAGGTCTTGTAGAGAATAGGGGTTCAGTACAAGGCCTCACGCCCCAACACTGTGCCTTCTTTCCTGCAGTGGGAATCCTGGGTCCTATCTGGCTGCCTTTCAACTTTGGGGAACTGACACCCACAAGGAGAGCCCAGCTGCATGCCACATCCAGGCACCTCTGAGGGCCACGGTGTGATGCCTGTGGTCTTCCTACACACCTCCAGGCTCTGCATTCCCTTCCCTTTAGCGACTCCAAGAAACAGGCAGATGGGCAGCCCCAGGCCAGGCTGAAGATCCTTTGGAGTCAGTTTCTAGTGGGGACCATGTCCAAGAGCATCCCATGCCCTGCCAGGAGCTGCTGGGAAATTCTAGCCAAACCTCGATCACAGGAAGCAGGTTCTGCTTGGACAGAGGTGAGGAACCGCAGTAGGGGCAGCTTATACTGGTCCTCTCACTGACATGGGGTCTCTAAGAGCTTCTAAGCCTCTTAGGCTCCCAGCTACCCTGCCTCAGAAGTCAAGGGCCCCATGTCCTAGGAGACACAGAAGGCCGCCTCTGTGTTTTCACAGCACTCTACCCAGAGTCTAGAGTCTCCTTCATGCCTCCCATAAAGGCAAAATCATTGGTCCTTACAGCTAAAAAGATGACCCAGTGTGATGGCTTTTCAATATTTAAAAATGGTTTTTAAGGGCACCTGGGTGACTCAGTTGGTTAAGCAACTGCCTTCGGCTCAGGTCATGATCCCAGAGTCCAGGAATCGAGTCCCACATCGGGCTCCCTGCTCGGAAGGGAGTCTTCTTCTCCCACTGACCTCTCTCCTCTCATGCTCTCTCTCTCTCTCTCTCTCTCTCTCAAATAAATAATAAAATCTTTTTAAAAAATGGTTTTTAAGACATCAAACCCTTTCTTCAAACAAAACCTTATTGAAAACCCCAATTATGCAGAACAGATAAAGTGAGAACACAGTTGGTAACTATCCCAGTTCCCACCCACCTGTCTGCATCCTGCCTCCCCAGGCAGCCCTAGGGCACTTCCACAGAGCCCTGGCCCCAAGGAACCCAGTTTGCAAACCAGTGCTTAGTTAGATGGGGAAATGGACTCAGAAGGGAAGTGCATGGTCAGGGTTACACAGATACATAGTGCAAAGGTGAGGCCCTTCCAGGAGGGGCTGCTGAAAGCCCAAACAGGAGGCAGACAGCCCCTCAGCCAAAACAAAATCTGCTTGTGTGGATTTGCCCCAGATCAGAATATTTTGGTTGCTTTGTTAATTAGTGGTTATTTGATTGTTTAGTTGTTCTGTGTTCTGGTTGTGTGATTTACTAGTTGCTCACTGAATGGTTGAGTAGTTAGTTGGCTGGTTTACTGGGTAGTGGATTAGCTGGCTATCTGATGAGTTGGTTAGTGTGTTGATTCATGGTTAGTTGGTGTTCCGTTACTTGACTGAGTGGTTAGTTGGCTGGGTAGATGGCCAGTTCCATGACTGGCTAGCTAGTTGATTGTGTGCTTCATTGTTTCTTAATTGGCTGGTTGGACAAATGAGTGAGTCGCTCTACTGTGATTGCCTACAGTGGTGCTTTGGAGAAGGCTCTGAGACATGAGATGCATATCTGATGGAAGAGGCACCAAGCAGATGGCCTAAGACACGGAGCGAAGAGTGAGATGCACTCACAGACCTCCGTAAAAGTAGCCAGAGCTGGTGTGTCCACTTCTTGACCTAGGAGGTGAACGGCTGAGCCAAGAATATGAGCGTCTTATATAACTGTAAAGCCTGGTGCACAGGTCAGTGGGCCCCTCCCACTCCCGTGGTGGGGGTCCCAGTGCCCCCTGGTTTCCTCCATCCCTCCACCCCCTCCAACCCTCCATCCCATTACCCGCAAGCAACTCTGCTCTTCAATCCTTTACTGCCCTGGGGTGTCAGTGAAGGGCAACAGCTCAGTGTGTTTGAATATACATATTTTTTTTTAAAGATTTTATTTATTTATTTGACAGAGAGAAATCACAAGTAGATGGAGAGGCAGGCAGAGAGAGAGAGGGAAGCAGGCTCTCCGCTGAGCAGAGAGCCCGATGCGGGACTCGATCCCAGGACTCTGAGATCATGACCTGAGCCGAAGGCAGCGGCTTAACCCACTGAGCCACCCAGGCGCCCCGAATATACATATTTTTGAGAGAAGGAGCATTCATGGAACTATTTCAGCCATCCTACATACAGCACATAGTATTGGAACTGGAATAAAAGATTCTTCTAGGACCCAGTGGTCACATCCTATGAGCAGCACTTAGTCAGATTAAAGATAACGGTATAGGTCATATAATCCTCATGGTAAACATCCATATTAAGCATTGCTATAATCTCCACTTCAAAGATGAAGAACCTGAGACTCAGAAAGGGGTGGAGAGGAGGGGGCCCAGACTTGAACCCTGCCCAAGGATAAGCACCACACTCTTTCATGGCCCCAGGATAGCTCAGGAGTTGGAACCGTAATGGGTCATCCCCAGCTCACCTTCACCAACTCCGCCGCTCCTTCTCCCTTCCCTTGGGTTAATGGATGTCCATCCAAGTGCCAGTGGGGAGCCCTGAGCATCCCCCATCACCAGGCCAGGTGCAGCAGGCTGCATGTGCCACAAGATCACCACCACCACCACAAAATCAGCACAGTGGGTCCACGGCTCCCAGCCCTGCCTAACGAGCTCCCAACCAAGTTCTGGGGCCACAATCAGTTAATAGGAAAACTCCCAGCTCAGGCTCCTCTGTGCATTTACTTGCAAGATTAATGGCAAATACAAAGTTGCTTATTCACCTTGGGACAGTCAGGGAAATCTGGAGACACCTGTGCGACATGTGCCACAGCCCTATTAAATATTTGTCCAGGCCACTCCTGCCTTGTGCTACACCTTTTGTAATCAGAATGCAGTGTTTTCCTGCATGCGCTTTGCAAGGCCAAGGGGGACAGGCCAGGGGATAGGCACAATTGTATATTGAGAGGAATTTCAGGCTTCCTCCCTCCTCCCGTCTCCATTTGTCCTTCCCAGGCATGTGGGAAAAGAAGATGCTTCAGCGGGGGGTTGGGGGGTGGAGGGGTGGGGGATGTGCAGGTCAATTTCTTCTGAGACCAGCTTTAAAATTTTAATAAAATAATAATAATACATTAAGTTGCCTCTATTGGCTACCAAGAGCCAAGCCCTTCAAATCATCTTACTTCATCTTGGCATCAGCCCTATGAGCATGGAACTGTTATCATCCCCATTTTGCAGATGAGAAAGTTGAGGCACAAGATCCCATAGCAATTTAGTGGAGGAGTCCAGACTTGAACCAGCACTGTCTGACACAAGAGCCTGAACTCTTCACCACAGTCCCCATAATCGGTGCTCCATGAACTGACTGACCCTTCCCTCAGGGATGTACAAGATGGTCCCTGGTCAGGACTAAATGAGGGAAGTAGGTCTTGGGAGTGCCCAGGGCCTGAACCCTTTGAAACATTCTCTGCCTTTGGGGCTCCCCATTCCCATTCGAACCCCGGTGGTGGACAGCTCAAGCTACAAGTCAGGCAGGAAGTTTCAGCCTTAGGCCCCCACCTCCACTTTCCAGCACTATGACCTTGGACTTTCTCAGAGCCTCAGTTCCTCCTCTATAAAAATGTCAAGCAAGGCATGCTTGTTTTCATGTTCTGCTAAGTCATAAATGCTCATGATTTTATTTTTTTATTTTTAAAAAACATTTTATTTATTTATTTGACAGACAGAGAGAGACCACAAGTAGGCAGAGAGGCAGGCAGAGAGAGTGGGGGATGCAGGCTCCCTGCTAAGCAGAAAGCTCAACGCAAGGCTTGATCCCAGGACCCTGGGATCATGACCTGAGCCGAAGGCAGAGGCTTAACCCACTGAGCCACCCAGGCGTCCCTGCTCATGATTTTTAAAAACGTCCCAAATGTACAGAGGAGGAAAGTCTTTCTTGAACCCCTATCATCACCATCTTCCACGTTCCCCTCCCCAGACTTAAGCACCCTTAACAGTTTCTTATGCATCCCTCTCCAGCAGCCCAAGTGGAACTTTTCAATGATGGAGATGTTTCACACCTGCACTCTCCAAAATCCTGGCTACTGAGCACTTGAAATGTGGTTAATGGGATGAAGAACTAAATTCTGGGTTTTGCTGGATTTGAGTTCATTTACATTTAAATAGCGCCACGTGGCTAGTTGGCTGTCATATTGCAGATCTTAAGTCTAGAGACCCGATAACTAACATTCATAGAGCAACGACTATGTGGCAGGCTCTATCCTAAGTACATCCCACATATTGTTAACTCCTAGTTTGTTTAAGAACCCCGTGAGTAGGGACTATATCACCTTTTTTTCCCCTCTGGAGACACTGAGGCACAAGATTAAGTTCTCCAGAGGTCACTCCCCAGAACTTGGAGGAGCTATGATCTGAGCCCAGGCTGGCTGACTCCAGAGCCGAGGATCTTAGCTACTATGACGATACTGCCATAGCCAGAGGAGCAGCTTAAACGAGACTGTGTGCAATGAGCTGAGGGCATTGCCCAGCCCAGAACAGGTTCGGGAAACTGCCCCAGCCTACCCTAAATCAGGTTCATCTTCTCCCCGCTCTCTGTTTAGGTCTGACTTAGCCCCACCCCTGGGCTCTCAATCATGCTGGGCCCCCTTTCTAGAATGCTCCCTTCAATCCTTCCACTTAGCCAAATCCTGCCCAGTGATCAGGCACCAAAGATGGGATAAAGTGGATCAGAGGCATGAGTTGGCCTGGGCAAGACCTGAAGAAGTCGAGGGTGTGGCGGAACTGGTCACAGAACTCAGAGTGGATGGTGGAACACAAGCAGCTGGCCAAGCCACTGCCCAGCAGGATAGCAAGCAGACAGACATCAGGATGGTGGAAGCTGCATCTTGGGGAGCGGCGGGAGAGGAGATTAGGTAAGGGATAGTACAGGACATAAGAGTTTTGACTACCAAATATTAATTTAGATCTGATTGAAAAAGTGCTAAGAGGCTGGTGTCGATGTCATCATGCATTTGACAAACATTTATTAAGTACCTACTTAATGGGTCGATAATCACTGGGGACCACCTCAGAGTGTGCCCCCCAGGGGACTGTCCTAAAGACAAATCGGACTTTCTGGTCCACCTCATTATTTCCTGTTCTGAGCAGGAGAACATATACGGGCCAAATCTCTACGTTCTTTACCTTTTTCCTGTTAACAGGTTCTTTCTTCATACATGAATCTAGTCAACACTCTATAAAAAACATTAAAAATAGTGTCAGGATCCCATTTTACAGATGGCAAAGCAAAGGCTGGGGACCTGGATACAATTTGTCCAAGGTCATCTGACCTGTTAGTGGATGGACTGAAATGAGCATGCAGGCCGCAGTCTGGATCTCTGGATCCTATGTCTAACTGTTCCCTTGCAGGGCACAGAGGTCTGTAAATTCCATCTGCCAGGAGGGGGCTTGCCAGCCAGAGACACCTGGCATCTCTGGCACTGACTCAAAGGGCTGCCTTCCTGCTGCGGTGGGAAGGAATCCTTTTGCTTGGCATTCTACCTGCCATTTTCCACCTGGGTGGGTTTTAATCTGGCAGACAACAGGTATCTACGCATCCCACCACTGTGGGGAAAGCAAAAGCTCAAAGAGGCCCAGGAAGAAGGGGCTCAGGGCTATGCTCTGTGCCTGGGCACAAAGGAGCAGCTGTCACGCTCAGGATCCAAGTGACTGAGAGACAGAGCATCCCGCAGAGCCTCTGGGAGGTGGAGTGGGGGGAACAGAAGCAGAGAGGGCAGTTCCCAGATCTGGTCTGTTTGCCCACTGGAGGAGGAGGGTGGGTCACCTTTAAGCACCTGGGAAGAACCTCCTGCTGTCTTGTTTCCCACTGGGCCTGTCTGCCCTCACAACAGTGCCTCTTCCTTCCCTGCCTTAGCTATGTGTCTCAGGGGCTATGTTTCCCAGGCTCCTGGGTCAGTTGGATTCTGTCTGGATTCTACCAACCAGAGCTTTGGCAGGAGATTTGCAGATGTGGGGAAAGCGAGAAGTCAGGGCCTTTCTCCCTGTCCTCTGGGGACAGTGTTGGACCCGTTGGGGGCATCAGTTTCCCCTGGAGAAGCCCACTGTAATTCCAATGTCTGTCAGGTGCCCCCAGGTCCTGGGTGCCAATAATAACATACCCTCCCTGTGTTTTTCCAGCCCTGGGGGAAGTAGCAGCTTCCTGCTCTTGCCAATCTCTGGGGTGTCTCCTGTATTAGTTTGGGCTACCCTCAAGGTGGACTCTGAAACAAAGACTGGTGTATGCAGTTTACTTGGGAGGTGGTTCCAGAAAACAAGTGGGGGAGGGAGTGAGTGGGAAAGTGAGATGGGGCAGGGATATAAACTACGAAAGAAGCTATGTCATTTATCTATTCAATTCCATCTCCCTTGCTTGAGGGATGCCCCTGGGGTATTGACTCTCTCACACCTTGAGACTGCACCTGCAAGGTCCCAGGTCTGGGAGGAAATCTCACGCAGAGAAGCAGAGTTGCATGGGCTGCAGGTGGAATGGAAAAGATAGAGCAAAGGAGGATGGACAAAGGACCCAAGAGCACGTGAAAGATGCCCAGTAGGATTAGTTACACACCAATAAACCATGATGAGACAACACTTTCCACCCACCAGAATGGCTAAAGCAGAACAGGCTGATAATACCAAGTGTTGGTGAGGACATGGGACAACTGGAACTCTTAGCCACTCCTGCTGGGAACTGTGAAAATGGTACAACCAGTTGGCAAAAATATCGGTCTATTTCTCATCAAACTAGACAAGCACTTTGTCTAAGTCACAGCCATCGCTCTCCTAGGTATGTACCCAAGAAATATAAAAACACTTCCACGTGAAGACTGGTACACAAACGTATGTAGTGGCTGTTTATACTGGACAGAGACTGGAGACATCCCAAATGTCCATCAGCAGGGGAATGGATAAAGAAATGGTGGCATATTCATATTCGATGGAATACTACTCAACCATAAAAATGAACAAAGTATTAATATATGTGACAACATGGATAAATCTCAAAAAATTAAGAAGGCTCCTGGAAGAAGTCAGATACCAACTAGAGGATTGCATTGATGGGAAACTCTGGGGGAGACATAACTAATCTATGGTGCTGGAGGTTGGGATAGGCATCATCTGGAAGCAGAGATGGTAGCAGCTGGAAAGGGAGATGAGGGAAAAACTTCCAGAATATGAAGGTTTCGTATCTTGATTTGAGTGATTGGTCACACCATGCTCACAAAGGTAAAAACTCATACACTCAAGATTTTGTGCCTTTTATGTAAAACACATATCTTCTAAAAATATAAAATAAGATGAATGAGGAGCTCCATTCTGAAAAGTTCTGCTTCAAGCCCTTAGCAGTTTGCCAAGGAGATCCTGCAGCTGGGGTCTCCGGCCTCATTAGGGGAAGGTGAGGGAGTGCTCGGACCAGGCTGAGCCTTTGGAGCTGCCAGTGCAGAAAAAACACTCACTCCCGTCAGTGACTTATGATTAAGAATTTTCCTTCTGGCCTCTGAGTGTTTTACTGGCCAATCCATCAATCTGTCAGGGTGGCCGTCAAGGCAAGAACAGCAGAAAACTAACAGCTCACACCCAAACAGCCTGAATAATTCAACACCCGCCACAGCCTCTGGACACTGGGAGCGTGAAGCTAATTTTTTATTTCTCAGGCTCTGCAGTTTATTTTCAGGCCCCTGGAGGCTCAGAGAATGGGCATGGTACTTCTGTGGATCCAGAGAGAACGGGCCAAAGTCATAGAGCTAGGGTATCCCACCCTAATGTCTGGGGCAGGACAATGGACCCAAAGCAGGGGTGCTACCAAGTTGGGGGGCCTCTAAACAGTGGGGACAAAGAGCAGACACTAGAGTCTCAAGGCTTAAGATCTGGGGGAGCCACTTCTCAGCTGTGTGGTCTTGAGCAAGACATTCGCTTCTCTGGGCCCCAGTTTCCCTGGCTACAAGACGTCAAGGTGATAGGACACTCACACAGTACTTACTTTCTGCCAGGTCCTGTTCCGATCACTTACATATAATAACTCATTTAATACTCAAACATCCTATGTAGTACTTAGGACATCGTACCCATCATACAGATGAAAGAACTGAGGCCCAGAGCTCATCCCAAGGAATCAAAGCGCCTGCCTCATAGGATGAGGATTAGAGGAGATGGCAGATCCCTGGCCTACAGCAAGTGCTCAGGAAAACACAGCCTCTGCTACTGTTATTATTAAAATGTCTCTCAGGGTCTTTATCTGGTTTGAGAATAACAGCAAACACATGGGGTTGATGGCACTGTGGAATCATAGATTAGGAGACTGAGGCACAGACAGGTAAAGTGGCTTGCCCAAGGCCATACATATTTACCTGAAAGACACTGCTCAGGGTACACCTGGGTGGCTCAGTCGGTTCAGCATCTGACTCTGGATTTCAGCTCAGGTCATGATCCTAGGGTCAAGAGATCAAGCCCCACGTTGGGCTCTGCACTGGGCATGGAGCCTGCTTAAGATTCTTTCTCTCCCTCTGCCACCCCCCAACCCTCGGCACATGCTTTCTCTCTCTCTTTTCCAAATAAATAAATAACGTCTTAAAAAAAAAAAAAGAAAAAAGGACACTGCTCTGTCCTCAGACCTCTTTATGAAGCTGTTGAGACTGAGTCCCACATCTAATAGGCCAAACAGACCCCAAACACAGACTTTCCTTTCAAAAGAATGACCTGGATTCAAATCCCCCACCCGCCACTCCCCAGTTGTGTGATTGTAGCAGGGTCCTTTCGCAGCCCTTGGCTGTGAAACAGGATGAAATAATCGATTACTTATGGATCAAGAGCAAACTTTGGTGACAGAGAGTGGCCTTCAACCGCCACTTACCAGCCGTAGAACCTTGGACATGCTGACTTCTCTGAGCCTCAGTTTCCTCATCTATAAATTGGGGACTATAATCCCAGCCTTATAAGATGGTGCTGAGGATCCCATGAGGAAATACAGGGAAGGCCCCTAGCCCAGGGCCAGGTACCTGCATAAGGGCTGCCATCACCATCACTCCTACAAGTTCCTATCTGCAACCATCATGTTTGCAAAAGATCTTGGAAGATAAAGAGCTGGCCTGAGAAACAGGAATATCTGCCCAGCAATCTTCTCCCCACCCTAGAAAAGGGTGACCTCCCCTCTTAGGAAGGGGTGAGCTGCCACCACCAAGCCTCTGGGCTCTTTGGAGGCAGAAAATGGTGGGAAACTCCTTGATTTATGCAACATTGCAAGGAGCAGGATGCTCGCCCATCCTGGCGGTATGTCACAGGACCGTGAGATGTACTAGGTGACACTCAGCATTTCCAAGTCAGAAGCCATTTTGATAAGGGGCAAATATCCTGTGGCTCCAGCCCTCTGAGCCCCCAGGACTGGTCTATTCCTCCTCCACCCATCAGCTACTTATTAGATATTAAGTCTAATAAGTCCCAGCAGAGGGCAAGTCAGACAAGGAAGTTCCCAGGCACTGGGGAGCTCAGGCATGGGCTTCTTTTGTTCAGAAGCTAATCACCTCTGGGCGCCTGGGTGGCTCAGAAAGTTAAGCACCCGACTCTTGATTTCAGCTCAGGTCATGATCTCGGTCATGGGACTGAGTCCTGTGCCAGGCTCTGTGCCCAGTGAGGAGTCTGTTTGTCCCTCTCCTTCTGCTCCTCCCCCTAACTCATCCTCTCTTTCTCTCTAAAACAAGTAGTTAAAGAAATCTTTTTAAAAATATTTTATTTATCTGAGAGAGAGAGAGAGATCATGACGAGAGGGTAGCAGCAGAGGGAGAAGCAGGCTCCCCACTGAGCAGGAAGCCTGAAGTGGGACTCAATCCCAGGACCCGGAGATCATGATGTGAGAGGAAGACAGACACTTAACTGACTGAGTCACACAGGTGCCCCAAATTAAGTAAATCTTATAAAAAAAAAAGAAGAAGAAGAAGAAGAAGCAGCTAGGGGCACCTGGGTGGCTCAGTGGGTTAAAGCCTCTGCCTTCAGCTCAGGTCATGGTCCCGGGGTCCTGGGTCCGAGCCCCACATCGGGCTCTCTGCTCAGTGGGGAGCCTGCTTCCTCCTCTCTCTCTGCCTGCCTCTCTGCCTACTTGTGATCCTCTGTCTGTCAAGAAAATAAATAAAATATTTTTTTTAAAGACTTTATTTATTTATTTGACAGACAGAGGATCACAAGTAGGCAGAGAGAGAGAAGGAAGCAGGCTTCCCGCTGAGCAGAGAGCCCGATGTGGGGCTCGGACCCAGGACCCCGGGACCATGACATGAGCTGAAGGCAGAGGCTTTAACCCACTGAGCTACCCAGGCATCCCCAAAAATAAAATCCTTTAAAAAATTAAATTAAATTAAAAAAGAAGAAGCTAATCGCTTTGGGGAAACCAAGGAAGCTCAATGGCTCTAAGGCTAACCTAGTGATCTCCTGGGAAGAAAGGGTCCAGAATGATCAAACTTTCCCACCTCAGGAAATACCAGATTATTCCTCATTCCTAGTTCCTCATGTCCCTAGCAGAAAGTTCTGATGAGGAGTAGCAGGAAGGAAGGAAGCTCTAGATCAGAGGTTCTCAAACTTGAATAAACACCAAAATCGCATGGAGGGCTTTGTAAAACACAGACTGCCAGGTCCACCTCAGAATTTCTGATTCAGTAAGTGTAGGGAAGCACCTGAAAATGTGCATTTCCTAGTGATGTTGCTGCTGCTGCTCTGGGAACCCCACTTTGAGAACAATAAATCTGGATGAAAAACAAGAAAAATGGAGTTAAAATAATAGCCTTGCCATTTCCTGGCAGCATAACCTTATATGATCCTCTTGGCCTCTCTGAGACCCAGTTTCTTCATTTTAAAATGGGGTAAATAATGTTCCCTTGCAGAGCTAAGATCAGAGGCAATTAACAGTGATACTTAGTAGGCCCTCAATAGAAGGACACTCCAGGTGACAGTTTCCTTCAGATGGATTTTTTTTTTTTCAGAGAGCACAAACAGGAGATGGGGGAGGGTTGGAAGGAGAGAGAGAATCTTAAGCAGACTCCATACTCCCCGTGCAGAGCCTGACATGAAGCTCAGTCTCCCAGCCCTGAGAGTATAACCAGCACTGAAATCAGGAGTTGGACATTCAATTGACTTAGCCACCCAGGTGCCCCCTCCAAGATAGATATAAAATAATGCCTTCAGTGAAGACCACCACCCTAAAATAGCCTGCTGGAATTCATTTTTCTGAACCAATGGTTTCACAGAGAAATCAGTGGCTTCACAGAGCAGTGTTCTGTGAAGTCAGAAGCGAGAGCCAGGGACTTCAGAACTCACAGGAAACTCTCCGACATCACACTAAGCAGAATGGATGCCCAGATTTGTCTGTGCACACAAAACAGTGTTAACCTAAAGAATCAATTAACTCCCTGGCAGACAGGCTGTCTAACCCCAGGGCACTCAGCGAGGGCCTGCCCACCCCAGCTGCCCTGAGCGCTGCAGGAGCAAATCTTCTAAGTCCTTTTTTTCCCTAGTGTCAGCATGATTAAGGACAAGATGCATCATAGAGCTTCTCAATCAGGGGCAACTCCATTAACAATCCTCAAATGGCAAAACGTCACTGGCTCTGTTTTTCTGGGCAGGGAGAGCCCCCAGGTAAATGACACCCGCACTTCATAAGCTGCAGGTAAATGATGTTCTGTCGAAAGGTCATCTTTTATAACAATGGCAAACCTGAGCTCTGGGCCTCGGTTTGATCTTCCCACTCTGATGTTGTATAATGCTCAGTACAACAATCTGAGGCAAAAGCAGGAACAGGGATCAAAATGGGATCAAGAAAGTCTGGGATTTGGACAAGCTATAGGGACCGGGCTAGGAGCATTAAGTCCACGTCAGCACCATGGACAGCATCAAGCAGCACAGCTGCTCTGAGGAAAAGTCACTTGCATCTCCGTGAAGACCAAGATATATATATTAGTAATATTCACACTGTAGTCTAACTCAAAGTTTCCCAACCTTGGCACTATTGTTGTTTTGGGCCATATAATTGTGGATAGCCATCCTATGCAATGTAGGGTGTTTAGAAGCATCTCCGGGTTCTACCACCCACCCCCCAAGTTATGAGAAAAAAAGTATCTCCAGCTATTGTCTGATGTCCACTAGAGGACAAAATCATCCTTACCTGAGAACCCCGGAACTAAGTACATCCATGTACATCTGTGAGACTACTCTTATAGCTCCAGTCCTGAAACTGCCTCAAACAGGACTGAAAGAGCCCTCTTCTGTCTTCTCGTAGGATGTAGTAAGTGGTTTAAAAAAAAAGAAGAAGAAGAAGAAGAAAAGGTAAGCAAGTAAAATAAGTAAATAAAATAAAGACTGTAATAAGTGCCATGAAAAAAATAATAAAACAGGGGGATGTTATCAAAAGATAATGGGAGAACATGCACATTAGACAAGGGAACCTCTTACATTGTTGGTGGGAATGCAACCTAGTTTAGCCACTGTGGAAAACAGTCTGGAGGCTTCTCAAAAGAATTAAAGAGAGCTACCATATGACCCAGCAATTACACTTCTGCTCAGTGCTCAGTGCTCATCCGAAGACAGTGAAAACACTAACTTGAAAAGATATACACACCCCCATGTTCATTGCAGCATTATTTACAAAAGCCAAGACATGGAAACAACCTAAGTGTCCATCAGTGGATGAATAGATAATAAAATGTGGATAGGAAAATTTTATATGTTTAAGTAAAATTAATAATTATTCAGCCATTAAAAAGAAAAAATCTTGTCATTTGCAACAACATGATGGACCTTGAGGTTATACTACTAAGTGAGGGTATAATACTAAGTTACAGAGAATGACAAACACTGTGTGGTCTCACTTATATATGATATCTAAAAACAAAACAAAAAAACAGGGTGCCTGGGTGGCTCAGTCATTAAGTGTCTGCCTTCAGATCAGGTCATGATCCTAGGGTCCTGGGATCGAGCCCCACATGGGGATCCCTGCTCGGTGGGAAGCCTGCTTCTCCCTCTGCCTCTCCCACTCCTCCTGCTTGTGTTCCCTCTCTTGCTGTGTCTCTGTGTGAAATAAGTAAAATCTTAACAAATAAGAAAATAAGCTCATAGATACAGAAAATAGATTGGTGATTGCCAGAGATGGGGGGGTAGGAGAAATGAGTGAATTCAGGGGGTCAAAATGTACAAACTTTCAGTTATGAAATAGTCATGGAGTTGTGATGTACAGCATAGTGACAACACTTAATAAAACTGTACTGTGCGTTCAAAAGTTGCTAACAGATCCTTAAAGTTATCACGGGAAAGAAAAGATAATGGGAGAACACGTATCACTTTGAACAAGGTGGTTGGGAAGGGCTACTCTGAGGAGGTAACACCCAAACAGACATCTGAAGGATGAGAAGGAACCACCTGTAGGGCTGTGTGGAGAAGTGCATTCCAGGGAGAGGAAACAGAGAATCCAATAGCTCAGATGTTAGAAAGAGCCTGTCATGTTTGAGAAATTGTGAGGAGGCCAGTGTGGCTGGAGCAGTGTGAGTTGAGGGGCATAGTAGGTGATGAGAGATGAGCAGAAGACAAGGATCTGAGGATCTGACCATTCAGTCTTGGCAAGCAAGTTGTATTTTAAACTAAATCCTTGGAGAAAACCTAAGTTTCTAATGAGAGGCTCCCCCACCCATCCCTCTCTCTTAAAACTCACAGACATAAGCCTCAGGCTTTCTCCACTATGGACAGCTGAGAGAGCAGGCCCAGCTCAAATTTGCAGCTAAGGGTGAGACCCATATCTGTTGGGCTACCCTTCAGGCTTTCATTCCCCCTCTTCTTTTCCAAAAACTAGCAGTGTTTCTACAGCTTATGAAGGTCCCCATATTTCTAGCCCAAGGTCAAGAACAAGGAGATGCAGCACATTCTGTAACATCCAGGGAACAAGGTCTGCCCACCCTTAAGCATATAGCTTGCCCTAAATCCTAAGGTGTTAGTAAGCTTTTGAAAGCACCTTATGACTTAGTTAGATGGTAGAGTGTGGGGAAGGAGGGAAAAAATAACAATTTCCTGGAGATTTGTGACCCCATAATTTAGTTTTCCTGCCTGGATCTTTGTCTCTTCCCCCAGTGTCCTTCAAAAGTCAATGATTCCAATGCTTTAAGAATTTCTTATGATTATACCCTCCCAAGGGGACACTCCAACTTTCCTATTTAGTGAGTGGAGCATTGGGGGATATTGAGGTCTTCTGAGAAGTTCTGAAAGCCCCATATGAAAAAGTAATCCTAGCCATCTGCCCTCTCCTAAATGCAAATCTGTATTCACCACTGCCTGAAAAAAATATGTATATATCCATAGAGGAAAGCCAAAGCTTGATTCCCAGTAAATCTCCAGGAAGAAATGGACATAACTTCAGATTTTGACAAAGGCAATGAAAATTAAATCCCAGAAAAGGGACTTATAATGGGAACACCCATTCACTGGAGCTCTGGAATTAAACAGAGCTGGATTCAAATTCTACCTCCCCCACTTGTTAGCTGTGAGACCCTACACAACTGATTCCAAGCTTCAGTTTCCTTACAGGCAAAATGGAAATAATAATAAGACCTATTTCCTAGGGTTCCAGAAGGGAAGGGAACAAGATAAGATTCAGATAAAATGTAAGCATCATAATTATGCAAGTGTCTCAAGGTCTTAAAATTGTGTTATTACTGTAACCATGTATCTTACATATACACATATTGGTTAAGTTAATGATTTGATGTTGGGTGAGTGCCTGGGTCAATAAATGATAAACCAGAGGGAGGGGGGTATTTGTTACACAGTAGTAGAGAGTTTAGTATAACACCTTCCCCTGGGGTAACACGGAAATGGGATAAAGTATGTAGTGAGTGATCTAGATAAGGAGATTTCCAGGCAGAATGTTGCAGATGATACCTGTTTCTTCTTGATGCTTATAGTAATGTGCAAGAGGAGGATGCTAAGTCTTGTGGGTGTTAATAGAAAGGGCAAAGTCCTTTCTATTAATAATAACATCAGGGGGCACATGGGTGGCTCAGTGGGTTAAGCTTCTGCCTTTGGCTCAGGTCATGGTCTCAGGGTCCTGGGATCGAGCCCCATGTTGGGCTCTCTGCTCAGCTGGGAGTCTGCTTCTCCCTCTCTCTGCCTGCCTCTCTGCCTACTTGTGATCTCTCTCTCTGTGTGTCAAATAAATAAAATATTTAAAAAAATAATAATAACATCAGGTATTTATTTTATTAAGCTTCAGTTTGTTCCAAGAAATGAATTACCTGCTTTGGGAAATTTGCATTAGTTCTCTATTGCTACTCCATAAATTATCCCAAAACAGCCTTAAAATGATGATAACCATTGGGGCACTTGGGTGGCTCAGTCAGTTAAGTGTCTGACTTTGGCTCAGGTCATGATCTCAGGGTCCTGAGACTGAGCCCCGTGTCAGACTCCCTGCTCAATGGGGAGTCTGCTTGTCTCACTCTTCCTCTGCCCCCCCGTTATGCTTTCTCACTCTCAAATAAATAAATAAAATCTTTTAAAAATGACGATAAACATTTATTATCTCACAGCTTCGGGGGGCTGGAAATTTAGGAGCAGTTTAGCTGGGTGGTTCTGGATTGGGGTCCCTCATGAGGTTGAAGTCATAATGTCAGCTGGGGCTGGTAGTCATCTGAAGGCTTGAGTGGGGCAGGAGGATTTAGTTCCAAAACGGTTCACTCATGTCACTGGCAAGTTGGTGCTGGCAGTTGGCAGAAGATCTCAGCTCCTTGCCATCAGTACTTCTCCACAGAATTGCTTCAAGACCCTTGCCACAGAGTAGCCTGCCTTCCCCCAAGAGTGATCCAGGTGAGAACATGGTGGAAACTACAGTTTTTAAAATGACCTACGTTAGAACTCACACATTGTCATTTCTGCAATATCCTGGTTCTGGCACAGGTCAGACCTATCTAGCGCAGGAGAGGACTGAACAAGAGTGATCTTAGAGAATGGGTAGCCCAGTTTGCCCTCTGATCTCCAGTGGTTCACATCCCTTCTACATGGAAATTATACTCCTTTCCCCTGCCTCCCCATCAACAGGCCCTACAGTTTGCATCCCATTATAGCATCAGCTCAATAACAGTACAGACAGCATGACCAGGTAAAGGTGGTCAGCTTGGAAGGGTGAATGGCTGGAAAGGTATGGCAAGGTGGACAGAGGATCCTGCCTTCAACAGCCACAGAGGGATAATCAATTAAATACCTGGGTGTAATCATTTTTATAAATGAAAGCATAAGCAAAGGAGAGGTTGGAATTGGGGACTTTGGCCTTGTGTCCATTTTCTCGTGTCCCCTTCCTCCCAGGGCTCTCTCTGCCTGTAGAGGCCCAGGGGACGGGCTGGCCTGGGTCACCCAACTCCCTCCAGCCACACAGCCAGGAAATAATTGCATTCGCCTGCTCCCCAAGGCAGCCGACCCAGATGAGGAAGACCTGGAGGCGGGGCAGCACGGTGGCTGGGGTGCTCCTGAGTTAATTGAGAGCACATGGGAGGAGCCGCTGCTCTGTTTTCATCTCGGTGGATCTAATTAGACAAGCTGCAATCATGCTAAATGACTGGCCTGGCAGACCGAGGCCACAGCTGGATGCCTGGGGACCCAGGCATGGGGCAGAGCAATCTCTACCGAGATAATCGTCTTTCTTGAAAGAGACTGGGGCAGGGGCAATGTGGCTGGGGCTTGTTGGACACATGCAACCTGGAGCAACCAGATTTCCACAGATGCAGTTGCAGAGTCATGCCATGGTTCGCCAAGATCTACAGTCTTTCTAGAGCTCCTGTTAGGGACCAGGCACTGTGCCTGGCTTTGGGGATGACACTGTAAGACTGACTTGACCCTGCCCTCCTGGAGATTACATTCTAGCAGAGTGACAGACGTCACAGTCAAATGAACACACACGAGATGAAATAATCTTGGCCAAGCAGCAAGGGAGATTTCCCACTGCCAGGAGACCAAGTGCCTATTATGCACACATTGTAACTCATTTAATCATTAACAACAACCCCATGTGGCACGTTTTATCCTTGGCAGTTCCATTTTGCAGATGAGGAAACTGAGAGAGGCCCAGAGAGAGGAAGTCACTTTCTCAAGGTCACCCAGCAGGGAAGTGGCAGACCTGGGATTTGAAGTAGATGCTCTGGCTCTAGCATCCAGATGCTTAGTGACCATCTGGCAGAGGGCTATACAAAGGTCCTGTGGTGGGAAGGAGGGTGAGTAGTAGAACTGCCAGGAGGCAGGGGAACTGGAGGGCAGAGATGGAGGAAGGGCCGGATACGATCTGATGCTAGGAGGAGAGCAGGTGGAAGTTAGGGCCAGATCACAGAGGATGTGTGGGTAATGTCAGAGACATATGTCTTTATTTTGAGGGCAACGGGGAGCCACATAAGGGTTTTCAGCAAGGGAGGGATGTAACCAACTTTGATCCTTACCCAACCCAGCAGAAACAGAAGGTCTGGGGCAGGACACACATTTGACAGATGAGGAACCTGAGGCCAAAGAGATGGGCTGACTCAACAGAATAGGAGGGGAGGATTTGGAGGAGCACACCAACTGGGTGACCTGAGGGCAAGCCCCTTGACCCCTCGGGGACTCCACTTTCTTATCTATAAAATGGGGACATAGGGTGATCATCAAAGACCATTTTAGCTCTGACCTGCTAAAACCACTTGACTTCTTTCTTTTTCTTTGTGTTTTTCCCCCCATCTAATGGCATATAAAATCCCCACTAAGCGCTAAGCACTGAGGCAGCTCCAGCCACATCAGTGGTAGAAGATTACTGGCCATCACCTGTTTCTTTCACATCCCTGCCTTGTGCCCCCAATACAGGGAGAACCTTGCACCTGCCAAACTCACCCAGGACTCCCACCTAACACCAGCCCTGTGCCACCAGCTCCAACTGCTGTGGCTACAACAGTCCTTCTATCTCCACTCGGGGATCATTTTTCCCTCTGATGGAAACAGATGGAGAGACTTGGAAGGAAACAGAGCCCAGCCCCCACCCAGAGCTCATGGCTCTGGGATGGGAGGAGCGCCAGAGCTAATTCCAACACCAGCTGCCTCACTTGGGCTCCAGGTTCCAAAGCCAGCTCCCCGGAGACTTTTCCTGCCTCTCTGCAGGCCATGGAGCTCAGATTTCATTTCCTTGAGCTGTGGTTGCTCCAAGCCTCACTCCTCCTTCTGCTGGCACAGCACCATCTCCTTAGCAGGTGCACAGAGAGGCCTCCACTTGGCTCATTCTCCAAAGACTTCAGGACATGGACAAGGACCCACTGCCCTCCCCCCCACCCCACCCCCCACCGACCTCCATCCACCCCAGGATCCAGGAGCCTTGGCTCCACTTCCTCTGCAGACCCAGTTCAGAACTAACACTGCTCAGAGGACAGTTTGGGGCAGGAATTGAGAAACAATTATAAAATTTTAGAAATGTACAGACTCCTCCTCCCAGGAACATCTTTTCTAGAAATGTCTCTCACAGAAATATTTGGACTTGCATAACCATGTATTTATCTGTAACTGGAAAATATAAGAGGCTTTGAAAACTGAACATGTTTCCATAAGTTTGAAGCCAACACTTGCTTGACAGCAAAACTGACCCTGCACTAACAGGAGGCTATCTACGGTGCTCATTGTATCCCACTGCGAGGGATACTTATGGTTTCACTGAAGAATTTATGAGCGTATTTGATTTTAAAGGCGACCCCACATGGTATGTGGTATGTGGTATGTGTGCTGTATGTACCCTATAACCTGTCTGAAATCCAAAACACCTGAGTCCCAAAACACGGGTAGCCCCAGAGGGTTTGGATAAGGGATTCGGACCAAGGGATTCTGGGACAACCCAGAAATCTACCCGCAGGGGATACATCAACATGTTGGTGTCTAGGACAGTGGAACAGCAGTAACAACAGCAAGATCACAGCAAAACTTTCAGACAGGGCCCATCATTACCCCCATTTTGCAGAGGAGAATACCAAGGCTCAGCAAGGATAGGTCACTTTCTCAAGGAGGAGGACTATGTTGTAGGAAGAACAAGGTGGTGCTGGCATGGGAAAAATGGGGAGATATAGCCAAACTGTACTGTTGATTTTGCTTTTTTTTTTTTTATGAAGACAAGTTGTCTGGCCATATGTTAAGTTACATGTGTGTGTGCACATAATCTATACATATGTAATATTACGACATATGAGAGCAATTTTCTGGGTCAGTCTGGCCAGGCTACACTACCTCATTATGCAAAACCAAACCTGCCAGCAATATAGATGCTCTTGTGAAGGCATATGCCTGTTGATTTTATTTTTCTCATTTCTCTATTTATCCATAACAAAATAAGGGCACTGAGAATAATTTTTTTTCTTTTAGCAGAGAACTCTTTTTTATTTGTTTGTTGCTCCAAATTCAATCTCATGTGGAACCCCATATTGGCCTTTGGTTTTCAAAATAGCCCTCCCCATTTCGGGTCCTATGGGGAGCCTGGCAATCAAGAGACCCTCCGCTCCCTAGGCTCCAGGGTGGCAGATGTCCTGAGTTCAGCCTGTTGCTAGGAACGTATTTTGTAGATGTCACTGAAGTTCAAACAGGTTGAGTTTAAATAAAGGGGATTAGCCTACATAGTCTAGGTGGGTTTGATTCAACGAACTGAAAGGTTTTCAGAGGAGAACTGAGGTTTTCCAGAAGAAGAAATTCTACCCATGGATGGCAGCTTCTACTCCTCCTGGAGGGTTCCAGCCTGTTCTTCCCAATGGCCTCCACAATCACGTGACCAATTCGTTGCAATAAAGCTCTTACTGGCGATCTCCCACTGGCTCTGTTTCTCTGGTGGAATCCTGACAGATAGTCAGTGTGACCAAATATTTGCCTCTGTGTCTCAACGCCTCCCACCCGTGGGGTATCTCTTGCCCCTTGGGAAATACGTAAGAGGGTGGGCCCCCGTCTGAATGTTGTGAGTGGGCAGTGTGTATAGGCCCTGTGCCAAGGGTTGTATCAGTCCCTTCTGACTACCACCCTGTGAGGTGGGTACTATGATTAGTCTCACTTTACAGAGGAGGAAGCTGAGTCTCAGAGATGAGAAGCCATTTCCCCAAGCACACACAGAGACATCTATGACTCCATTCTGTCTGACTTCAGCATGTGTGCTCTTTAACTGCCAATTCACCAGCTCGGGAAACATCTCCCTAGACAAAACAGGGAGGGCAGAGGAGGGATTTTGACTGCCCCCCTCCAGTTAGGTCATGTGTAGACAAGCTGAGAACAAGGCAGATGCCCAATGCTTGTATTTCAAGGTGCGGGCCGTAGCTACCTTCATCAAGTAGCTTTGTCTCCTGCCTGCCCTGTCTCTCAGCCTCCAAGGAGGGCCATGCTAGTGGCCATGTGTCCAGAATCCTGAAACTCACCTCTCTCTCCAAACAGCCAGCAGCAATGACAACACAAATGAATTAGGAATGTTCCATACAGCACCAGCCTCTGATAGATTAATCAAGGGTCAGGAACTCTTGCATGGGAGAACGAAAGCTGGAGAGGACCCGGGACACCTGGCTTCTAGCCCGATTCTACCCCAAAAGAGCTGTGTGACCTTGGTCATGTCACTGAACTTCTCAGAGGCCCACTGGGAGAAAGCAAGAACTAAGCACGTTTATGCTACTAAGTCTTAAGACTTTACTACCTCCACCCCACAAACGAGGAACTGGGCTGGGTGGTCACATGACAATAACTGGCAAAGCTGAAATGCGGACCTCAAGCCGCTGACTCCAGAGCCTGAGATTATAGGGCCCCTGTGCAATTCCATGGGCCCCAGAGGAACTTCAAGGCAGTAGGAATTCTGGGCATATGTGAGCCGGCTTGGTTCATTTCTCTCTGAGTGGAGGGTTTATTGATCTCATTGCAGCTACAGAATAGTCCACAGCTGGAGAATTACTAAACAAGAAAGCACAGCAGCCTCTGATTTATGAGATGCAGGGAACCAATCAACTGGCAGAAGTTTGCATATTCATAAAACCTCATAAATAATGCAGAAGATGGCAAGCAGACCTGATGCTTGCCACGGGGCAGCAAGTCCCGGCCCTTAGAGCAGGGGTTCTCAAACTCGAATGTGGGAATTGCCTGTAGAGCTTCTTATGATGAGACCTTCAGGGTGTCCATTCAGAAAGTCTGGGGTTGACACGCAAACAATCACATTTCTAACTAGTTCCCAGGGGGTGCTGGTGCTGCTGCTCATCCAGGAACCACATTTTGGGAACTGCTGTTCTAACCTACTGCTGAACCTACCTTCCCTAAAGAAGCCCATGGCTAGTTCTCAGTGCTGCTCTCGTGTCTTTACAGTTCTTTTTAAAGATTTTTAAAGGATGGCTTAACTTATATATTTTAGAGAGCAGTGGGGAGGGGCAGAGGGAGAGGGAGGGAGACAATTTAAAGCAGACTCCCTGCTGAGTGTGGAGCCCAACTCAGAGCTTGATCTCATAACCCTGAGATCATGACCTGAGTGGAAATCAAGAGTCAGACGCTTAACCGACTGAGCCACCCAGGTGCCCCTTATGTCTTCGTGGTTCTTGTACATGGGCTATTGTCTCATGGTATTGGCAGATCAAATATGGCAGTGACAGCATCTACGCCTCTAACACAGCCCCAAGTGGGCAGCAAATACTCACTGAAGTCAGTTCCAGTTAAACTGGTATTTATGGAGCAGGTGTTGTCCTGGGTGCTGGGTGAACAATGGTGCTGAGGAAAGACAGTGCACAGCTGTGTGCAGCCCATGAGCTAGATAGGAGAGTCTTCAGTTGATAACCTACCTCTGATCACTGAGTTTAGACTGTGGTCGCTCCAGTAACCAGCAAGTGGGAAGTGGAGTATGTCACTGTTTTCTAAAATTTAAAGGTCCTTTAGATGAGGTCATGGGGGACACAACCAATGATGGTTGGATAGATGAATGGCAGAAGTCTTTGTTATTACGTCTCCAAATGGGGAGAGGCTGTGACACAGGGCTACATGCGGAGTCGCAACCAGAGGCAGGGTAACAGTAAGCCTGAGCTATAGGAGCTTATGTGTAGCAAGGAGCGTTGAAGGTAGCTGGTTTCCAGGCTTCCTGTCGGTTGTCTGATTTGAATAATTTTGTGGGCTCTGGGGCACAGAGGCAGTCTCTCGTTGTCTGGTACCTGGCCCTGCCATGATCAGTGCAGGTGCATGGTGACCCCAGGGCATGAAGCCCAATAAGGGAACTGGTTGGAGTGTGAACTTAATTATCTGCTCACAGGTGAGATGTTACTCTGAGTATCACAGAGCCTCAAGGAACAGACATGCCCTATCTCCATCCCTTCCTCACTGTGGAGCATTTGCTCTGTGAGTGGATTTCAATTTCTTTCTCTCTTTCTCTGTCTCTGTCTCCCTCCCTCTCTTCTTCCCTCCACCCCGTCCTCTCTCCCTGCTCACTCCAATCCACATGTGGTGAAAACGTGCCATCTGGGCATCTAGGCACTATTCCCGTTCGAGGGAACACCAAGACATGGTAAGTAAGCCACACCTTCCACTACAAAAACTTATAGATTGAGGACAGTTGCCCTCCCACCAGCACACACCTACTGCATGGCCGAGGGACTGGACTTGACTAATCATCTGGCCTTGCCTCGGCTTTGACCTTTGAGAGAGAGGCACAACTGTCCCAATAGGCAGCTGGGTCAAGAGTCTATTGGTTGGCATCATGTGTCTATGGTATTTGTGCCATCTTTGGTTGTGCACTGTCTCTCTTCTTGTCTGGACCTGCAACCTTCCCACCAATTCAGGGAGCAGCCCAATGTCCTTTCAATAAATTTATTTTCTGTTTAAGGTAACAAACGTCAACTTCTGTCTCTTGCAATAAAGATGTCCATACGAAGAGTTGAATTTCTGGAGGTGAAATAGATGGGGTGACTCCACCAAAAGCCATGGAGGAACCCCTCCCTCAGGGTATTAGGAAGTCTGGGGTGAGGTTTTCTCTACTTTGCCTCTTCCCACAGAGACACTCATTCATGAGCCCCATGAGCCATCTACTTTCCAGCTGTTAATAATTATAAGAAACCTTTATCAAGTACTTAATTATGCCAAGTACTATGATAGTGGATCCTCATTATTCATAGATTCTGTATTTGAGAATTTGCCTACTTGCTAAAATGTATTTGCAACCCCAAAATCAATATTTGCAGTGCTTCTGTGGGCATGCAGAGAAGCAAAAAATTTGAGTCACCCAACATGCATGCATTTCCCCAGCTGAGTCAAATAAGGCAACACTCTGCCTTCTTGTCTCAGCTCTTGTGTTGGTTTATAAACAAGTATCCTTTTCGCAATCTGTTTACTGTGACATTTTTGCATTATGTCTTTTGTCGGTGATTTTGCTGTTCTGAATAGCCTGCAAGTGTGGTATTGAAGTGCTAGGCAGAGTGCCTCAGTGCAAGAATATATGAGGTGTCCCAGGAAGAAAACATGTGTTAGACAAGCTTCCTTCAGGTGTGAGTTATAGTGTTGTTGGCCGTGAGTTTAATGTCAATGAATCAACAACATATATTAAATGAGGTATCATTAACCAGAAACATACATAAGAGAAGGTTATGTATTAACTGGCTGATGAAAATTTTGTGACCAGGGGCTTGCAGGAACCTAACCCTGTATTTTCTCCAGGAGCAACGGTTCAGTGTCTGAGTGTTCAAAATGACTTACAGAACCTAACTACTGCGAATTATGGGAAGTAACTGCATGAGAGCATATGTCTGAGAAAACCTGAATTCTGACTTTCTAGAAGAGACTGAGAAATTTGAACATAATTTAGCACTTTGCAAGACACCAAGGGAAATAAGGAGGAAACCCCAGACTATAGACGACTACCCTCAATAAGAAGACTAAAAAGAACTAAGACCCTGTGAATCCATGGGGTATCTGAGTCCCAGCTCTGGGCTCCACCCAGAGGATACATCTGCCACACACATGAACACAAGGAGCCACTGACGTTACAGGTCTTGGTCTGTTTTAACAGCAGCCTCTAGACCAAATGTCCATCTGTTCTCTGTGGTCTGAATGATCCCTAGCACTATCCATACTGCCAGGTCTGTGTCCTGGAGCTCTCTAGGGGGAAGATCACTTCCAGGTTTCTCCAGATGCTCCTGACTTTTTCCCTAGCTGCTGTAATATCACCCAGATGCCCATTTCCTACCCCCTGCTAGGTCATTTGCTCTAAAATCCATAGCAATGGAGTCTTCCTGCCAACAGCAAAAATGAGTTCTGACCCCCACCTCCTCCTCCTCCTCCTTCTTCTTCTAAGCCCTAGTCCATCCAATTTACATTGGCCGGATCAGGACCAGGATTGAACATCTGGCTCTACCCATTGATAGCTGTGTGATCAGAATGAAGACATTTACCTTCTCTTGGCCTCCATGCTGCATCTACAAGTTGAGATGGGGTTGGAACAGATACTTTCTAAAACCATTGCCAGGCCAGTTCTGTAACTTGTCTTTCTTCATAAATTCAAGAAGTTACTTAAATGCCAATGCAGATGGCCTGTAAATATTGTCCTTCTGTTGAGGACAGAAACTTCGAGTAGGGCTGGAGAAAAGAGATAACATGGCTGCTGACATATATTTCATGCCCTCTAGACATTTCTTTGGCTGATGGATTGGCGCACTACACAGAAAACTGCAAACAACAAGCCCTCTTTATGGCTGACAGTCAGGATGTGGGATGCAAAAGAAGAGGGAACTCATCTAGAATACAAAAGTCCTCTTAGACTGGAGCGCAGGGGTCATGTTAGAGTTTCTTGAAATGATGAGAATGCAGCTTAATTCTATTCAATTAGTGCTTAATGTTCTATTTTGCGATCAAGAAACTTGCATCAACTGATAAATGAAGTAGATCTTCAACTCAAGATTTTCAAGATCCCAGGATTGATATTGCCTTCTGCCAGATTTTGTGACTCAAAAATACCAAATCCCAATAATCCAGGACCAAGCAAAGTGATGAGTGAATGAGATCAATCGCATTCCAATTTTGTGATGGGTCATCTGTCTCCCAGTACGTGACTTATAGCCTCCTTGTTGCCTCTTTGATCTCTCAATTCCCACCATACTTCAAAGTAGTATGAAGCTCACCTGTATCCAGGGAGGAGAAGGTCTACAACACTTTGGGTAAGCTCTGGAATCAGACTCCTGATGGGTTTGAGTTCCATCTCTCCTCACTCACTCTATGGCTTTAGCCATTTTAAGAAACTTTCTTAAGCCTCAGTTTCCTCAATCATAAAGTAAGAGAGAGAAGTTCCTTCCTCTCTGGGGGTGTAGAGTAGTGTTTTTCAACTGCACCTGAATCATTTGGGGGTCCTATTAAATGAAGATTCTCATTCAATAAGCCCAGGGCTCTATTTTTGGTATGGCAGAGCTAGATCCTAACAGACGAACCATGCCACAAATAACAACTATAAACTCTAAATCAAATACAAGAGGCAATTACCTTAGGTCTCTGGGGAGTAGGGGAAAAAACAGGTAGATTTCAGAAGGAAGTCAAATCTTGGGGAAAGGGGATTAGCATTGAATGAGTTTCTAATTTTTGTTATTCTTGTCTGAAGGCAGGCCACAGCTGTGGTCCAGTGCAGGGCAGCTAAAACTCTCATAGAAATCTTGTCAGCTTTCTGGCCCGAAGAACTGGCAGATGCAGCACAAAGCAGCCATAATCATGATGAGGGACAATCCTAGAAAAAAGAGAGCAGAGAAGGGGGACCCCAAGTTCTGAGCATAGCCTCAGTTAAAATCTCTAGCAGACCCCCAGCTAAAGATTAAAGACCTCAACTAAGATTTCAACTGTTGCCCACACAGATGACATAGTTTACAGTGTAACACACTTAGTTACCTGCTTTAAAAAACAAAAAAGCCAGCAATACTCTTTGGAACAATATAACAGAATCCAACAATCTCTACAACAAAATATTCACAGCATGTAGGATAAAGTCCAAAATGATTTGATAGGCAGAGAGCCAGGAAGATGTGACCCATTTTTAAGGAAAGAAATAATCAATAAAAACCAGCCCTGAGATGACCCACATGTGGGAATGATGTAACAAGGATTTAAGGCAATTATTATAACTGTGTACTCTCATGTAAAGAAAAATATGCTCGTAATGAATGAAAAGTTGGGGGATCTCAGTGGAGAAGTAGAAAATATGAGGAAGAACCAAAAGGAAATTTAAAAACTGGAATACACACAAAAGTCAGTGAATCAGAAGATAAATCAACAGAAATTATCTGTTCTTAAGAAGAGAGAAAAAAGAAAGAAAATGAACAGAGCCTCAGGGGTTTGTGAAACAACATGAAAAGATCTAAAATAAGGATAAGTGTAATCCCAAAAGGAAAAGAAAGAGAGATTAAGGGGAAAAAAATCTATATCTTTGATGAAATAATGTCCAAAATCTTTTTTAAAAAAATAATGTCCAAAATTTTCCCAAATGGGTGATTCAGTAGAGCTATAGAAGGAGCTGAGATTCTTTCTAATAGAAAATATTTCCTAGTTGATAGTGATGGTCCACACTTTGAGTGAACAGGGTCTAAATGTTCACTGTCCAACAGAACATCCTGCAATGGTGAGAACATGCTATTTCTTCACTGTCCAATATGGTAGCCACTAGCCACACATGGCTATGAAAACTTGAAATGTGACCAGTGTGATTGCAGAACTTCATTTTAATTTTAGTTAAAATAATCCTAAATTTAAAGAGTCACATGTGGCTAATGCCTGCCACATTGGAAGGTCCAGTTCTAGAGAGTGCAAGAGCTCACATGACGCCCAGCACAGAGTAGACCTCAATATGAGCTAACCAGAGTCACCAATCTCTTCATCATCAAGGTCCATCTACTTCACTGCCCTGCTCAGGATCATGTGCTTTTCCCCTAACAGCAAGGAGCAGTGCACTGCCCCTCATGGCCCCTAACTCCTTGGCATAGTTTTTTGGGTTGTTTCTTTTTTCATCTCGTACGGGGTCTGCTTATAATGTTAGCCCCCTTTGAAGTAGTTGGGACCACTCATTATATATACTCTGTGTACTTTAAAGGCCTCTTTAGGCCTTCTGCTGAAATGGCCTGAGGTTTTTATCCTTTGCTTAAAGATCGGTGGAGACATGACTGCCCTCGGGCTTTGGGGAGCACTTCTGTACCATCTCCACTCTGCTCTTGTCAGCTCTCACACCCACTCAGCCTACACACTCGTGAAGATCAAGCCTGGATGTGAATGTCTATTAGCTTTATGGGGAGGAGAGAAGATCATCATAATCAAGCCATTTCTGTACAACATTGGAGCAACAACCACTGGGAGTGCCTCTAATTGGCATGTTCCCACTCCAGCTGGAAAGAGAGCAGAAGGGAGGAGGGAATGCAGAGTAGCCACGTTCCGCTTCCCCTAGGGTGGAAACAGGGAATTATCTGGAGCTTACTTCCTGATTCCAAGTGAGCTGAAGCCAGAGGAGGACATGCCAGAGCCCTGCAGCGGGATTCAAAGGCTGCCCTGTTAAAGCTTCGTGACCTCGGGCAAGTTCCTTTGCCTGAGTCTCAATTTCTTTGTATGGTCAGTGAAAGTAATAATAATAACTATCATGTAGAGATGTTTTGGGGGCTTTAAGGATGGCAATGGTGTAGTCCCAAAGAGAAGTCAACATGAGTATTCTGGCCATCCTACAGAATGATTTTTGAGGATCCTTGGATCAGAAATATCTCCCTATAGCAGTTGCTAAAACGTTACCACTAAATGCCCTGGTTTAAGGCTATAGAGAACAATCACCCTCACCAGGGGCCCTAGACTCACCCTGGCCTTGTCTAAGCCTCCTCAAATTTTACTGTAGAGGCAGGTTACCTGGGGACCATGTTAAAAATGCAGATTTGGGTTTATAGGCCTGGGGTGGGGCCAGGGATTCTGAATTTCTAACAATTTCTGGGGTGATACAGAAGCGGCTGTTGCCCAGATCCCACTTCAAGGAGTGAAGCCCGAGAGATTTTGCTGCATATCATAAATTCAATCTCCCTCAAGAGGTTATTTTGTTCAGAGTGATGCACCAAGGATATGAATATTTGGATTAAAAAATTGGAAATGCTGGATAATATTCCTAATAACATCGATCACAACTCACATTTATTGGAGGCTTATTCTGTACTAGGATTCATGCCAAGTGCTTAATAGTCTCTAGTTGCTTCCATCCTAATGGCACCCTCATAAGGGAGGATCTATTAAGAACCTGACTTTGTAGCTGAAGAAGTTACACACCAGGGAGTTTAAGACATTTGCCCAAAGGCACATAGCTAGTGAGAGGAAGATCCCAGATTTGAACCCCAGGCTATCTCTGAGCTCTACATGCACTGTGAAGATCTTCAAAGGCCAAAGACTAGGCTTATCTCCCGGAATCTTCCATCTTACTATGTGGAGGGAGGACCCAGTAGCCTCAAGTGCTAACCCATAACCTATCAGGGGTTTTCATTTCTGGCTGCACATTAGAATTACTTGAGGGGACTTTTAAACATATCAATGCCCCTAAGCTGACAACAGACCAATGAAATTGAAATCTCTGGGGCAGGGACCCCAGATCTCAGTATTTTGAGCTCCCTCAGGCAGTCCCAACTTGCAGCTGAGGAAGAGCATTGTTGGCTTATAGCCTGAGCTCTGACTGCTCAGGGGAAGGTACAAAGGGCCAAAGGACCCAGCTGAGAGGCAGCCAACACAAGAGAGGGGTGATGTGGCCAAAAGGCAGTTGCCAGCCCAGCCTGATTCCAGAAGCCACTCTCCCGGGCTCATCAACATCCGTCACTGTAGAATCCCAATGTCTCTTTATTATCCGTGCATAACAGAGCCTGATGAGGATTAAGATGGGGACTTAATGGAGGGGAAGTGGGAAGAGAATTTCTATGGGCGTGTCATTACAGGCACTAAACGTCCCATGTGAAAGATCCTCTTCCTGCATCCCATCAAGATGTTTAGGAAACAGAGGGAGAGGGGAAGTTCTAGGGGACAGCTGTAACTGTATTTCCCAGGACTGCACTGAGGCAGAAGTCTAGAAAACCAGCACTCCTCGGTGGGGCAGGGAGCATCCCATGAAGGAGCCGGAGAGCCTTAGTGTCAAGAGTGGGGGACGGGACAGAGTCTGTGTAGTCTAGCGTGGTCATTCTGCTGATGGAGAGAATCAGCAGTCACTCTCCAAGCTCCTAAAAGAGCGGCTCCAGACCCCCAGGGCATCCTGTCCATCCCAGGAAGGCTCTATGGTGGACCTCTGGTGGGTTTTGCCCAGGTGGCACCTTTCCTCTTCATCTACTACCAGCATCTTCATTCTTTAAAAAAAGAGTTTATTTATTTTGAGAGTGAGTGAGAGAGTTTGGGGGTGGGGGTGGGGGAGAGGCAGAGGAAGAGAGAGAATCTCAAGCAGACCCCACAGCGAGCATGGAGCCCGACATCGGGCTTGATCTCATGACCCGGATCATGACCGGAACTGATATCAAGAGCTGGACGCTTAACTGACTGCCACCCAGGCACCCCTGCATCTTCATTTTCATACAGGGACCTCTTCCCACCCCATCCCCAGTGAATGCAGTTCTTTGGGAGCTGTAGGTCAAAGTGTGCTATCTTCTCTTGGCTGAGGGGCACACGTGCGACCCTATCTGGACCAGTCAGCCCTGTCCTAGGGATCGGAATCCAAAGCTCAGTGAAGGCACACTGGAAGAAGCTGGAGCTGATACATAATTACCATCAAGCCCATACTGGTTTCTGCAGCTGCCTGGATCCCCTGGATGCCAAAGCTCCTTTCTTTTTTTCATATTTTTTTAAAGATGTATTTATTTTTATTTGAGGCAGAGAGAAAGAAAGAGAGCGTGTTTTCAAGCAGGGACAGGGGCAGACAGAGAGGGAGAGAAGCAGACTCCCCGCTGAGCACAGAGCCCAACTCGGGGTTCAATGTCATGAGCCTGAGATCACAACCAGAGCCAAAACCACGTCAGACTCTCAACCGACTAAGCCACCCCGGTGCTCTGTCAAAGCTCTTTTCATTCCTGGGAACTGTGGCTCACCTATTGCTTGGTTCTATGAGTTCTTCCTATCAGTGAGTTTTTGCCCAAGCTAGCCAGCCAGGAGCTTGATGAAACAGTGTCTAGTATTTTGTAAGCCAGAGCTTACTAACAAAGCAGTAGAGTATCCAAAAAGGCTTTCCTTCCATTGCCCCTGGGCCTTGAACTCATAGCAGGTGAGAAGGAGAGGGGATTTTACTAATCAGCTCCCTCCCTGCTAGATTGATCCTGTAGTCCAGCCTTCTAGTGGGAAGTCCTTGGCCTCTCAGTGAATCTGCTTTAGTGGGTTTTGACCAGCTCTGCTGCTTACCAGCTGTGTGACTGTGGACAACCTACTTAATTCCTCGGAGCCTCAGTTTGTGTGCATTATATTGCGGTGTGTTCTAAATTAGATAATGTACTTACAGTGCTTTGCAGGTAGTGAGTGTGTGATTAAAGGGAGCTACCATAACTTGTATGGAAATGAAATCTACCTAGTCCCAGAGCCACCACTGATTACCTAGGACCAAAAGTCTTTGATACGGGAAACACTTCTGGCTTTGTATGTAACTAAGAAGACAGGCCCAGAGAACCTTGGGAAATGATACCAAATCACACAACAAACAGCTGTGGTGCAGGGCTTAGGTTTTGTAGTCTCTTGCCAGCTGGCTGGTCTTTGAGCCACACCTCCAATGTTGTCTCTAGGGACGAGAGGAAGAGCTGAAACCCCTGAGACAATCGAGAGTCAACAAACAGAAAACTGTTTCTTGTGGCAGGAGAAAGAAAAGAGGAAATTATTTGGTCCAGTGCTCCAGATCCAATCTTGAATGTGTCCATCACCCATCACCTCGCTGGGTAATTACACACACAAGTTACTAAGTTACAGCTCAAATTAGACACTGTGTCCTACATTTGAGAAACAAAATAATTCACTCTGCTAAATCTGGCATTGGGATTCTGCGTTTATAAATCCAGCTCAGCGTGGGATCCAGGACAAATAAAACTCTATTCCCTGGACAGGTTCAGATGAGGCATCCATTCTTATTAGCAACCCAATTAAAGTTCCCTACTATCACAAGACTTGTGAAGGGGCGGCGAGGCATGTCAGAGATCTCAAACTCAAATGCCAGCAGAGGCCAGGCAAATAAGAGCACTGAATGAGGACTTCCAGGCAATACTGCAGTGAACCAAAGGGTCCACGCTTCCGTGCTACTCTTTGGCCAATAATTGCCCCTGGGGGATCTGGGCCCACGGCTATCAGTCTCAGCTCTGTCCCTTTCCAGCTATGTGACCCCAGTCTAGTCACCTAACCTCTCGGTGACTCAATTTTCTCATCCACAAAATGGAGATGGTTGTAATAATGCCTAACTCTTCAGGTGACTATAACAATTAAATGAGTCATAACATCAAGTACTTAGCGCACAGCCTATCTAGTAAGAACTCAGTAAGGCTGGCTGCTAAGATGAAGTTGATGGTTTGAAACAAGGGATTCTTGGGGCAAACAGTGGGAGCAAGAGTATTCAAGCTTTTGCCAATATAGAGAGGCTAACGGCATGGAATAAGAGCAGGTTGATGAATCAATCTCTGGTTTTGGCTGGAATGCTGGCAACTCCATAGAGTCACATCGGCACTCGCTGTCTGACCATGACCTTATTTGACTCTTGCTTATGGCCTTAATTTATTACAATTTGGGCAGCTAATTAATTCTTATAGATGTAGTGGGTTTAGTGAGCAAAATATTGGGGAACGAAGTAGCAGGATGTTTAGTGACAGGAAATGCATGTGCCTCTGTTCTAAGACCAGAATGCAGATCTAGATGTGACATAAAATATGCCTAAATCTTTGACTTCATAATGATATTCAAAAGGAAACTCACTGGTCATGGATGGAAAATACTGGTGAACAAACTATCCATTGTGGAAACAGAAAATCAAAAGAAAGAAGTAAGCATCTTAATCTCACAAAACAAACTGAGGGTTGCCGGGGGGAGGGGGTTGGGGAGAAGGGGGTGGGATTATGGACATTGGGGAGGGTATGTGATTTGGTGAGTGCTGTGAAGTGTGTAAACCTGGTGATTCACAGACCTGGGGATAAAAATATATGTATATAAAAAATATATGTTTATAAAAAATAAAAAATTAAAAAAAAAAAAAAAAAAAAGAAGTAAGCATCTATCCTGCTTGTCCTAAAAAAACTACACCTCATGCTTGTCAAACAGCAAATGATACTCTATAGATACACTCCAGATAATAAATGAGCACAGAATTATAGAATTAGAATATCACTCTTTTGCAACCTCTATAGAATTAACATATTTAGGTACTGAGCACCAATAACGACTATACTCTATTTCTCTCTTACACACACACACACACACACACACACACACACCCCTAACTGCTATGAGGTGATCTTACAAAAAGAAATGAACATAAATCTGATAAAGCCTCTAGATCCAACCACCAATGCACAGAGAAAACAGAGAGCAGAAGGATACTTTAAAGAACTGTGAAAGTATAGCAAAATCAAGACTGGGAGAATCCCACAGGAAAAGAACTGCATTTCTTCAATAATAAACTGCAAGGATAAAAGAAAAAAAAAAAGTTATAGCAGAGATATCTATGGATTTAAAATTACTTAAGAGATATATCAACCAACCACAATATATGGACTTTTTTTGGACCCTGCAGTGGGCTACAAAGATGTCCATTTCCCGATCTCTGTGTCCTGTGAATTTATTACCTTATATGGCAAGAGACTTTGCAGACGTGATTAGAGCTAAAGGCTTTGAGATAGAGAGAGTATTCTGGCTTACACAGTTGGGTCCAATCTAATCATGCGTCTTTTCGGGCTATAGTCAGAATGGGATGTGACAGGAAAAAGGTTATAGAAATAGGCAAGTAAACAGATTGGCCCCTAGAGCCTCCAGAAAGGAGTACAGCTCTGCCAAGGCCTTGATTTTAGCCCTGTGAGATCCGTGTCCAACTTCTGACCTCTGTAAGGGTGAGATAGTTAATTTATACTTATACTTATACTTATACTTATACTTATACTTATACTAGTTAATTAAACCACCAACTTTATCATGATTTGTTATAGCAGCAATAAAAAAAAAACCTAATACAGATCCAAACAAGTCAACTATATAATAAGAATTATAATAATTGAGAAAGTTTTCACATGGACTGGATATCTGATGATTTTAACAAGTTATATGAGATAAGGAATTCTTTGATAATACTAAAAAATTACCTGATGTGATCATGATATTTCATGTCTCTGGTTAGACTAATTCCCAGATTTCTTCTGCCTTTTTTTTTTTTTTTTTTTGAGAGAGAGAGAGAGGTTGAGAGGGAGAGAGAGGCATGAGCAGAGAGGGGCAGAAGGAGAAGGAGAGAGAGAATCCCAATCAGGCTCCACACTCAGCTCAGAGTCCCATGTGGGGCTCAATCCCACGACCGTGAGATCATGACCTGAGCTGAAATCAAGAGTCAGATGTTTAATCAACTGAGTCACCCGGGAACCCCTTTTTGCTTTATGGTGCCATTTTTATTCAAATGATTTTTTTTGAGTGTCAGGAGAAAGGGGGTGAGGGAGGCAGGCAGGAATAAAAACTAAGTAAGGATGTGGTCTCAGCTATAAGGCTGGCCTCCATATGTTGGCCTGATTGCATAGGGCACTCTGGAGCATGAATTATGTCATGGAAATGGTCCAGCCTAGAGGCAAGGAGCCTGGATTTTATTTCCCAGTGTCAATCTATCATTAGCTGGTAGCTGTTCCTAGGTGACAAAGGGGTTCCTGTTGGCTGGAGTCAATTTGCCAGAGAATGAGGCAGCCATAAGCCATGAAACCAGCACTCACAATACCTGGAAGATGGGGCCACCAGCCCATTAGAAGAATCTGAGATAGACAGCAACTCTGCCTATTACAGTCCACCCCTTTGAACTGCTCCAATTCATTGCTTGTCACATTAAATTCATTCCACGTAGGGACAGCCTCTATAGAACTCTGGTAGTCACAGTTTGGGAGAAATTTTAATAAGAGGAAGATTATTAGGATGAACTAGAGCCCCCACTACCAAAGCTGGTCTTGAGGCCAAGCTAAGACTCATTGTCTCTCTCCTCCACCCCTCATTCTAGGTTGTCCTCCCCTGTTAGCACTTTTGCTGGGCCAAGTGGCCAACCTAATGAGGTGATACAGACTCTCATCCTGAAGAGTCTGAATCCCTGGTTACCAAGCCCTTAGCAGGCAGTGGTTGCTGACTGCCCATTTTCAATTACAGTTAGGCATGAGGACATCAAAAGACAACCCTAGGTGATCCCACCGAACAACAAGAATGTGCTTCACTATGTCAGGAGAAAGGGGGTGAGGGAGGCAGGCAGGAATAAAAACTAAGTAAGGACTGTAGCTGCAGGCCTACCTCTAAGTAAGTAAGGACTGTAGCTGCAGGCCTACCTCCCCATGGTGATCAGGGTAAATTACTTCTGCTGGCATGTGATTTTGCCTTCTGGTCAACCCAAAATGCCCAGGTGGCAGGCATTATTTTATGTTTACTGTGACTCTTATTGTGTCCCCTGATGGAAGCGGACCCCTTCTAGAAACTAGGACCTCTAGAGTCACAGTTCCCAAGAACAAGTGCACAAATCCTCCAAGTGGATCACTGGGAGTTATAGAGGGTAAGGTAATTCCTATTTTTACCTCTTGATTCTAGACCCATATAGTCTACCTCTTAGTGACATAAAAACATATAATGGCCATTGATTTAAGGAATATTCTGCATCTTAATGATAGTGTAACAACCTTGCTGGGTGTCATCTCCATGCTGACATACCAGCTATGGTTTCCATAGCCATTCCACTGCTCCAACAGATACCAACCATGCCAGGTCGTGTACAGTAAGTAAGACCAGTGGATCCTGTGCCCACTGCTGCATCATTTTACCCAAAGTTGTATTTTGGAGTATCACATGATGGTACATGTCTATGAATCCTTAAATAGTGCTGCTAGCAGGCTGAGGTCCTGAAAGCAGGGAAGGCAAACACATACCTAAAATATATATGTCAATTCCAACCATGACGTCCATGGTGTAAGGGTCTGATATAATCACTTTGTTAAAGCTGATGTAGTTTATGTCCTGAAGGGATGCTACCATACTGGGGACATAGTATCATTCTCTATTGTGGACAGGTCATAGACTGTGCAGCAGCAGGAACTAGATCAGCCCTGGCAAGAGGAATCCATGCTATTCAGTCCATGTGAAATCCCTATCTCTTCTACCATGATGACTCCACTGCGCCAGCATCGGGCTGGCCAGGGATTGAGGTGGGCTCACAACTGCTGACTGAGTCACCCTGCTCATATGATTTTTTTAGTGTCTCTCTTGGAATGGTTAACCTGAACATACAATAGAAGAACCCTCATGCCTGTGCCCACTCTCACATCTATCTACATGCCTTATTAATAAAACTCTTTACCCCATTTTCCAAAATTTCTCCTCCTGGGCCCTTGACCAATCAACCAAATTATTCATGATTTTCTATGATCCTGTGTATATTCTCCACTTGGGCCATTTCTGTCTCCACACAGACTGAATGGTACAATGCATGCCTGAAGATTGCCCACTGGGAAGACTTCCTCTCACCAGCCTTTTAGAACCAACCCTGAAAACGGCTGTAATGCTGCCAACTATCCATTTTCAGCTTGCACATACAGACAAGGTGAGCTCATTAGTAGACTAAGCTTATTCCTCTTCCATAAGCTGGAAGCTCTCCATGTGGTCACAGAAAAGAGATGAGGGACAAGTGCTGGTACAATAGTCTTGGATAAATGGCAGTCCTGGCCACATGCTTTTGCAGCTTGTGTTCCCTGGACCTGTGCAAGCCCAATCTGGTATGTACAACCACTTTACAGTGAACTGCTCCTGGGTCCACCTAACCTTGGGCCCTTGTGGATCTGACAGTACCCAGTCTGTGATGAGAGTTGCAGCTTCTGATTGCATGGTCATTTGGTATCATGTGGCTGAACACTCCATTGTCACCAGAGCCCAGCAGCAAGCCAGGCACTGCTTTGCAAATGGTGTACGTTTCCATGTTTTAGATGGGATACAGTTCTAGATTTTAGATGGTGTATTTGTTTCCAAGGGCTGTTGAAACAAAGTACTGTGAACTGGGGACTTCAAATAGCAAAAATATACTCTCACTGTTCTGGAAGCTAGGAAACCAAAACCAAGTTGTCAGTACAGGTGGTTCCTTCTAGAGGCTCTGAGAGAAAAACCATTCCTATGTGTTTCCCGGTTTCTGGTGGTTACTAGTATTCTTTGGTATTCCTAGGCTTGGAGATACACCCTTACAGTCTCTGCCCCTGTCTTCACATGGTATACTCTCCCTTTGTGTTTGTGGGGGTGCCTCCAAATATGCCTCTCCTTATAGGGACACCCGTCATTGGATTTAAGGTGCACCCTCATCCAATCTGACCTCATTTTAACTTGATGACATCTGCAAAGCTCATATCTCCAAATAGGGTCGCATTCACAGGTACCAGGGTTTATGACTGCAGCATATTTTTTTGAGGGGTCCAATCAATTCATCACTGATCCCAAGGCCTTGCTCCATATTCCAGCATCCTTCTTTACCAAAGATGCCTGTAGTTCAATGATATCTTCCAGAACCTATGGCTCACTCAGTAGAGCTGCTCATACAGCAGCTTGGGCCAACTCCAGAGCCCTTTCTTGCCCTGGGCTCCCCTGAAAAACTAGCACCCTTCTATATCGTGCAATAATGGTGCCAGAGAATTATTTTCAAGTGTAGAATATCCTGTCTTCAAATACCCAAAGAGGCCCAGTAAAGCATTGTTCCTTTTTCAGCAGTAGAAGAGGCAAAGTGCAATAACTTGTCTTCAACTTACGAAGGAGTGTACTGGGCCATCTTAGATCACTGGACCCCTGAAAGTTTCACTGATATGGAAAGCTCCTGAATTCTAATAGGCTTTCTCTCCCACCTTCTGGAACAAATTTGTCTTACCAAAGCATCCAGGGTACTTACCACTTTTTGTTCATCAGATCGGATGAACTAACAACACAAAGTCATCAATATAGTAGACCTATGGGGCATTTTGCAGAATTTCTAGGGCTTCCAAGTTCCTTTGGACTATACTGAGGCAGCAAATTGGAGACTTAATGTAGCCCCAGAGAAAGGAATTGATCTGTCCCACCCTATCTGTCCCACAGTTGTGGAGACTGCTTTGAATCCTCATTCCTGACAGACATTGAAAAGAAAGCATTCACCGAATCAGTAGCTGGATGTCTTCACAGCAGAGCCTGCGATATTCTCCTCCAGCAAAGATCCTGCGACCAGCCCAGCAATAAGATTGGGGCTGCCACTTGACTGCATTTGAGATTATCCACTGTCATCGACCGTGACTTCCTGATCTTTACAGGACCCAGACTAACTAGTTAGAAAAGAATTGTTCAGACCAACACTTGTGCTTTCTACGAACCCATGGGGGGTGGTATCTATTGCCATCTTCTCCCTAGATTGGAATACTTTTTTACTTGTTCTCTTGGCTCGGAGAGAGCAGTTTCAGGGGCCTCCCCCTGGCCTTTCCTACTACAATCACTCTTAATTTCACTGGTCAAAAAACCCACATGAATATGATAGTTATGCCAACAATTAAGCACAGTCATTCCCATTGTGCTTTTGGAAATAGGGACGACCCACTGATGGTCTGGAAGCATTGCCTCAGTCTATCACCCATACAAACCCTAGGAGATGAAGCCAGTAGAGAACTCCGTGTATTACCTGGCCTCCATATGCCACCACTCCAACACGGGAGGCACAGCAATGCTGTGGGTCTTTCCACATCAGCATCAACTCATATCCTATATCCAGCAACTTTCAACGGACCTGTATTAATGCTTTGTATTAATTAAACACTACCATAACACATTACCAGAAACTTGATGGCTTGGAATGACATCCTCTAATTCTTACAGTTCTGTAGCTTCGAAGTCTGGGTGTGGTATGACTCAACAGGTCCTCTGCTTAGGGTCTTTTAAGGGTAAAATCAAGGTGTTGGGTGGGCCGGATCTTTTTCTGGAGGCTCTGGGAATGAATCTGATTCCAAATTGATTCACGTTTTGGACCAAACTCAGTTCTTTGTGGTTGTACGACTGAGATCCTATTTATTTGCTGGATGTCAGTCCTCACCCCTGGAGGCCACTTTTTTTTGTTTTGTTTTTTTAATGCTTTCATGTGGCTCCTTTCTAGCAATGGTGGTAGGGGGCCACATGCTTTGAATCCCTCTGTCCTCTCCTTTCCTTCTGCCTTCTCCCTTGCTACCAGCTAGAGGAAGCTTTCTGCTTTCCAGGGTTTATGTGATTAGTTTGGACCCACTTGGATAATCCAGGATAATCTCCCCATCTTAAAATCTAGAATCTTAATTACATCTTAAAAGTCCTTTTTTAAATGTAATGTAATGTATTCCTAGGGTCTAGGGATTACAGCATGGACATCCTGGTGGGCATAGCTTGGAGGAGACCATTATTGTGCCTACTATCCCAGCATACACATACCTGAGTAAACGGCCATAGGTCATTCTTCTGGGGAGGAACTAGGTAAATCCCTATTGTGATGTTGCCATGTCCTTTCTCACAGAGACTGTGTCCTCTCTCTCAGTCTATGGGAACTTTTTGGGAACCAGCTTCAAGTGTAGAAATGAGGATCACGGTTTTCCTCAGGGATAACTGACTTTAGTCTACTGCTCATCCATTCTTGATCATCTTTGATTATGAATATATAGCAACACACTTGTTGGCTGCCTATCTGTCCTGCATGCCCAGAACAGATGCCTGCTCCATCAGCCATCTCCACAGACCCCAACAGATCAAGCCCCCCGGGCTGCCATTCTGGCTTGTTGCCCATGACGGTCATTGTGCTCTCCTTGCTTCTGATGGTTAAATGCTGCCAAGTGGCCTCTGCCACACCCAAATCCCTCATTCCTGTTGTTACCAGGATGCCAGTTCTGAGGGAGCATCTCTGCGAGCCCCATTCTCAGAGGAGACCCCCATCACAGAGCTTCCCAATGACAAGGTGCTCCCTCGTCAGCATGTTCCTTACAGCTTTGGTAAAAGGAGGGTCCACCAGGCCTTTTGTGGCCTTTTCTGGAATCTCAGTGATTTTCTGATTTTTCTGATGATTTTCTGATCTTAAGTAATAGATCCCCTCTAGCATTTCCACTTCTCTGAGTGCCCCGACCCCTTTCTCTAGTCCGCCATCTCTATTTTACTCAATGTAAGCCAGTTTTCTAAGCCTCCCATCAGCAAATCAGTACTGGTACCTGAGGTACTTAACAGGAAGTTATATTCTATTTAACCAGACCAGGAAGAGTGCCCATACCAACAGACTCTCCATCTTGCCCCTTTGGTGCAGCACCCTCAGGAGCCACGCTAAACCACCCTCTCCCAATTCCAGGTTCTGCAAGTCCTTTGGAGTTTCTGATCTCTCCTTCCTTAGGCAGATCCAGCACGTTTGTGGCAAAGCCATGCTGGTACTCAACCCTTCTTATGAGTCTGATGTCCAAACAGGGAGGATAGGCATATGTTGGCAAGGGAACACATTATCCTGTAGAGAGCTGTCTTGCTTGAGTTCTACATAATTTTCAAGCAAAGGGAAGCTGATGTCTTCTAACAAGGGGAGGTGGCTGTTTCTGGAGGCTCGGAGGGCTCAGGAAGATTGGGGGATCTGAGGCTTTCTGGTGCGTCTTCCCAAATATCCTCATCCCAGGTCCCCATCCCCCCAGTCAGGACATTGACTCTGACACAGCAGACCTGCCAAGCTGAGAGGTCATCCTTCTCTGAGGTTCATAACTTTCACGAGTGAGTCTTTTGCCTGGTCTTCAGCTCAGTCCCTTTAAATGTTCCTAAGGAACTTCTCGGATTCTCACACTTGGCTTTAAATTACAACGAGTAGACCAGAGCCTATTGTTTTTTCTGTTCCATGAATCCAATGATTCAAGGGAACTTATCAATAGTCACTCACCTTTATAATTCTTAGAGTTATTATTTTCCCTTATGTCTTTTTTTAAAAAGATTTTATTTTTAGTAATCTCTACACCCAATGGGCCTCTAACTCACAACCTTGAGATCAAGAGTCCTATGTTCCACTGACTGAGCAGGCTAGGCCCTCCTCCCCCATGTCTTTCAAATGCCAGAGATATGTCACCCATCATCACACCTCTTTCTATAACCTATCCTAGGTCACCACAGGTGCATCTGAGCAACTATCCTGCTAGACACCAAGCCAGAAACCATCATTACTCCAGCTACCCCCAGTGATGGGTTCCTCCTTTCCCTTAAGGCAGCAAGTGCTCCAAGTCCAGTATCCCAAGTTTAGCCAAGTAGGGCCACTTCTAGTCCCAACTGTCCTAGGGTGGACACTATAGAAGCAGACCCTGAGCCAGGCATTTGTGCAAGGGATTTCTTAAGGAAGTAAAGGCAGCGAGGGAGGCAGCATAGGGCAGGCTGCGGGGGAGCTAAGCAAAGATGTGGTCTCAGCTGGATTCTAGCTTCACGCTCATCCCACGGGGAGCCTGAGAGCGTGAGTTGAACCACAGCCTTTGTCCCACCTTGATCAGTTAGTCATTGGCTGCCAGCTGCCTCTGCGGGAAGAGGGCAACCTCCCAGGGGAAGCAGCTCTCAACCAACAAAACCAATTCAGTAGCGCAGGGGGTAGCTGTGAGCTATCAGCTGCCAATACTCACAGTAGTTGGGGGTGAGTATCCCCAGGGAGGTGATGAAAAGGGGTTCACCAGGCGAAGAAGTGGGAAGGGGGAAAGATATTTTAAGCAGGAGGTAGCTTAAGAATTATCCCATGTAGCAACTATGTGCCTTTCTTATTTAAAAAGCATTTTTCATGCCTATTGACTTCATTTGAGCCTCACAAAAATAAACCCTGTGAAAGAATGTTGGCGTTATTGCACACACCAGCATGGATGAATCTGAAATAATGATGAGGGGCAAAAGAAGGCAAACAAAAGAAGCACATACCGTATCATTCTATTTACACAGTGTTCTAGAAAATGCAAATCAGTCAACAGTGGCAAAAAGCAAACCAGGTGGTTCCTTGAGAGGAAGTGGGAGACTTCCTTGGGGAGGGCAGAGAAAAAGGACAAAGGGCACAAAGACACTTTTGGGGGTGAGGGATAGGTTCACTATCTTGGTTGTGGTGATGGCTTTGTGGGTATAAATGTGTCAAAATTAATAAAATCATACACCTTAAATATGAGCAAGTCATTGTAATTCATTGTACCTCAATAAATCTGTTCTTGAGAAACCCATACTCTAACCTCCTCCTTTGGGGGGGGGGGGGTGGTCAAAGACAGGAATTCCTAAGGAGATTATACTGGTCAGGGCCTCCTCCGGAAGCAAGTGATAAAACCAGTGTAAGTTAAAAGGGAATTAACTGGTCCATCTATCCCTCTGGTGGGAAGGGCAGGGGTGGGGCTGCCTTCAGGATACTGACCAAAAGCACGAGAGTGGCTCAGTGCTCCAGTCTCTATTTTCCTCTCTCTCTCCCTTTCATCTCTGACTGCCTCTGCACTGACAGCTGAATTCTTTTGGGCTAGCTGTCTCCATCACGATCACAGCAGCCACCCCAGCAGCCCTGGGTGCACAGCCTGTGTTGCTGGGAATCGTGGAGGGCTAGGGTCTTCTCGTCCTTTCCTGCTCTGGTTCCAAGGAAAGAGCTCTGATTCTCTGGCTTGGGTCATGTGCCCACTCCCAGACCAATCATCAGCTGAGGATGAAAGAAGATGCCCTCCCCTTCATCAACTCCATGTCAGTGGGTGGAGTCAGGGAGGAGGAAAAGGAACAGAAACCCTCAGGAAACTCTGTCTGGAGAAGAAGACTAGTCAGACAAAGGTATAAATGTCCACTACAAGAGGGTGCAGACACCACGGCCAAAGAAGCAGACTAAGTTAACATACCCAGCTGGGACTCAAACCATTGATCTTGACTGTATCCCACATGGTCACCAAATCAATGAGCCAACAAGCTAAGATGCCATCCTAGTAATATCTCTCTCTCTCTCTGAGCACAGGGGTCCTAGGACCCCATGAGAAGTAGAAGAGAAACCACTTGGCTTTAGGTCTTCCAAGAAGCAGATGCCAAGAAAGGATTCAATGATTCGATGTGCAACTATTGAAGGAAATGCCTGTCAAGTCTGAAGGGAGGGAGAGCAAGGCAGACAGGAGAGACTTCTGGCCAAACTCCAGGTCTGACGCCTGTCAGAGAAGGAAGGACAGCAAGGACTGGAACAGCAGATGCATGCGCTGAAACTGTCTCATCCAGAAAAATATAGGGAGTCCTTGAGCAAAAGTTGCCCCCTGCAGGGTGGGAGACTGAAAAATAGCCCCCACCCCAAAATGTCCACACAGAATCCCTGGAATCTGTGAACATTATCTTATTTGGAAAGGAGGGGTAGTCTTTGGAAATGTAATTAAGGATCTTGAGATTGGGGGGTGGGGAGGAGCTTACCTGTATCTCCAGGTGGGCCCTAAATCCCGCAAGAAAGGCTTTTCCCCTGGAGCCTCCTGAGGGGTATAGCCAACACCTCAGCTTCAGACTTCTGACCTCTAGGATTGTACGGGAATACATTTTGGTTGTTTGAACCCACTAACCAGTTTGTGGCAATTTGTTATGGCAGCCTCAGGAAATGAATGTAGAGTGTCCTGTGTTGAGCAGGACTGGCTGGGCCCTGTTATCCTGTGCACTCAGTTTTTGACTGGAAGCCCTGGGGGAAAGCACAGTCTAGCATGCACATCATGGTGGACTCACAGACACAGAAGTGAAAGGCTGTAAGTCAGCAGCGAAGCTTCCTCAGAGGGAGGCCTGAGCAGCAAGCCTCTGCAGCCACCACGGAGAGCCCACACAATGTCTAGCACACAACAGGTACTCAGGGACAATTGCGGAACGTTGACTGCAGACTAAGTGAATGCTCACTCTGTCCAGACGCGCTGGGCAGCCCAGGGGATGAGAAACACAGGGCCGCAGATTTTGGCCTGCTGTCCTAATTGGATCCAATCCACACTAGGTAGGAACAATCTACCATGCACTATCTTTGCATGTATTTATATGCCATGCACATAAACACACATGTACTTACTCATGAATATGCATGTGTGTATACCTATCCGTGCACACACACACAGTTAAATTAGTATAAACTTCATTTAAACTTCACAGCAGGGACACCTGGGTGGCGCAGTTGATTAAGCAGCTGACTCTTGGTTTCAGCTCTGGTCATGATGTAGAGTCATGAGACTGAGCCCCACACTGGGCTCTGCGCTCAGCAGGAAGTCTGCTTGAGAATTCTCTCTCCCTCTCCCTCTGCCCGCCCCCCCGCCTGCATGTGTGCACATGCTCATGCTCCCACTCTCTAAAATAAATGAATAAATCTTTAAAAATAAATAAATAAGTAACCTTCACAGTAGCCCTTAGGGAGAGGAACTACTAGTCACTTTGAGTAGTGAGGCAAGTTACTTGCTCAAGGTCACATGCAGCTTACAAATGGTGGAAGAAGGATTCACCACCACCATTTATTGCTCTTGAAAATGGAACAGGAAGAACATAAGGACCTAGTTAGGCAAGCAACAAAGCTCTGTTACAATTCAGCAACTGAAAGAGCTTCTGTTGGGAGACCAAACTAAATAGCCACCCTGTTGAAATTGTTAAGTATCTGTTGAGTGGCCAGGGCTAGGGGGTCAGGGATGAGCACGAGAGGAGTGGGGAGAAGGCAGAAGTGGCCCCAGGCCCTCTGTACCGAACATTTACAAAGTGCTAAGCCCCTTTTGAAGGCTATTATCAGCATTCACTCACTTCTTTAGATTACCTGACAAGTCTACAAGAAAGATGAGCATTATTGTTATTATTCTATACACAAAGAAACAAATTCTTATTTTATAAATAAATAATCTCAAGTCGCCCAGCTACATCAACCCAGCTCTGCCTCCGAAGCCCTGCTCCTAACATGACCTTGTCCTGTCTCCTGTGCACATATGATCATTCTGTTCCAGGAGCCACCAAATGCACCTTTTCCCCCCATTTCTTTTGCTGCCTTCTGTGTCTGAGATGGAAAGGCAACCAATCCCCCCTTGGGGCAATCGAAGGGGTTTCGGGGAATGCCCCCCACCTCCCACACTCCGTTCCACCTAACTGGCCTGGACACGGAGCCATCATTGACGCCATCTCCTGAAGCTGGCATGTTCTGACAATTTGCTGGTAATCGTACGCCACTGGCAAATCAGCAGCCCCCTCCATTCCAGCCCCATGCCGTCAGGCTTGGCTTGTTGCTGCCGAGTGCCTGACACATTTCAGCTCTGACTGGAAATTGGATCCAATCCGGAAAATTACTCAACCACAGCAGGGGTCTGCAGGGAACAGCTGAAACCCCCATCCCAACTCCTCCTTTTGTCCTTCCCTGGAGCTTTGAAGGGATTCCAGACACAGTGAGATGGGCTTCAGTCTGCACAAGGGAGGGCTGAGCGGCGGCGAAGTCAGGACTGAGGAAAGGCAGCCTCGTCCTAGTCCTGCCTTAGGGCACCGCGGCTTGTTGTATGACCTTGGATGAGGTGTTCACCTTCTCTGGGCAGTGTGGTATAGCCAGGTGCTCAGACTTTGGTATCTAACAAGACCAGTGGGAATCCCAGCTCTGGTACCACCAAAGGGATGACCTCTTGCAGTCTCTTTAACCTTTACTATGCTCAGTTTATTCATCTATGAAATGGTAGTAAACAATCACATTCATTCATAGGGTGACTTTGAGCATCCCATGAGAACGTATGTAACATTTGGCGCAGTGTCCAGCCCATATGCAGGGCTCGGTCGATAGCTGTGATTCTTACCTACATCTTCTCCACTTGATGCACAAGCATAGTTCTTAGCCACCTGACATTCCCCATTCCACTGAGTCATTCACATGGAGCATGAGGTTTGGAGTCAAGATCTTTCAATGCTTACTGAATGAACCCGATCAATGGTCACATACCTAGAATATGTGATATCACCACTTGTTAAAGACTTAATAGGTGCTAGACAGATAAAGACAGCTATCACCCAGCATCTACCCTTAAAGAATTCTCTGAGACTCAGTTTTCCCATCTGTGAAATGGTCACAGAGATACTGCATTGCCCCATAAGCTTGTCGAACAGATCTAACGAGATAACCAGTATACGCACATGCATTGCCTCATTTAATCCTCATGGCAACCCTGTGAGGTAGGTACAATTCTCATCCCCATTTGGCAGGCAAAGAAACTGAGCCTCAGAGAGGTCGAGTGGTTAACCTTCCTAAAGTTGCAGGGCTGGTTAGGGGAGGAGCAAGGAGTCAAACCAAATCCAGGCATTCAGGCTCCAGAGCCATGCTTAGAATACTAAGCTAAAACCAAACATAAGCAAAGGCCAGTGCTCTCTTTTCCTGAATTTCCCCATCATCTTTCCAGCCTTGCCTGCCTATTTTGGTCAAGAAGCCAGGGAGTCTCCAGTGGGTCCTGGCTCCCAGAGCTCACCAAACACTGCTCACATGTCCTGATCCAAAGAGCCACAGTCTCAGAAGGGCAAGTCTGGGCTTATTTTACCCACTGAACTGGATGCATGTAACCATCACTTGGGACTGTGGAAGCCTTGTCTGAAAGAGCTTCTGCCCCTTGCTGCCACTGCAACAGTGGGAACTCAACATCCCAATGTCCCTTTGCATTTCGTGGTTCTCACTTCTTCTGGACGGAATTCATCCATCCCAATCCTTGCTCCCTTCTCAGCTCCAGAATTCCAGGGTGCTAAAGGGAGAGCGCTGTGCAAAGGCACACAGATGTCTCTAATCAGAGGTGAATGTCTCAGCCCCTAGCTGGGATGGCACATCCCTGTGGCCTGTCGGGGTCACTGCTAAACCCTCAGAACTAAGCATGGGGTGCAGCTCCTAGGAGGCACTAAACAAACCATTGCATAAAGACCCATCAGATGAGGGGCGCTTGGGTGGCCCAGTCAGGTAAACAACTCTTAACTTTGGCTCAGGTCATGATCTCAGTGAGACGGAACCCTGCCTCAGTCTCTGCCCTCAGCCCAGAGTCAGCCTGTGATTCTCTCTCCCTCTCCCCTGCCCCTCCTCCACTCGCATCCAGGCTCTCTCTCTAAATAAATAAAATCTTAAAAAAAAGAAACATCAGACTAGTGCAGGTAGCAATTATACTAATTATAATTGCTCATGTTTACCAAGTGCTTACGTTCTGGATGTTTCCCATACACTGTCCCATGTGCTTATTTTTCCTCTTCACAGACTAGGAAGTTGAAGGGCAGTTGTCCATCATCCTTCCCCTACACAGAGAATTTGGGGGGGGGGATGTCAAGGAGAGGAAGCCGTGACTGGGAGAATGTCTTTATGTTTTAACTCTTGCAGCAGCAGCAGCAGCAGCATTTCGTGGTCACCTTTCGCGTTCCAGCCTCTCTCCACCAGTCACTTTACACACATTGTCTCTGACTGCCCCATAGCCTGTGGAGCAGACGTGATCAAACCCATTCTGCAAGCAAGGAAACTGAGAATCTTGGAGTTGAAGCAATCTGCTTCTACGTGGCAGAGCAGGATTCAAACCTAGGTCATCCCAAGGTCAAAGTCAGTGCTCAGCCACGATGTCATACCACTTTTGCCCTCCCTTCCCAAGGCTGGCAGGAACACGGAGTTCAAAGGAGCAACGCTCTCATCAGCTTGTGCTATGGACTTACTTCTGTCAATTTAAGGCCGAGGATTCCCTCATGGATACCCAGTATCACCGGGTTTAGGTTTCCCCCCTTAAAGCCCTGTGCATCCTCTCTCTCCATGATCCCTGACTGCCCTGGCCAAGACTTTGGTGTCTGCTGTCCCTCCTCAAAGGCCTCAGAAATGGTTAGGAGGGGATATTGTGAGGAGGGAGAAAAGAGAGGGTTCTTTCCGGAAGCTTGAGTCTTATCTGAGCGAGAAAAATAGTCTTTAACAAAGAAGTAGAAAAGGAAGGCAGAGACACAATTGTCCTTGACACCTGGCTCAGAGGATGGGCTGTTGCCAGGGCAACAGGGTATCAGACAGCAGAGATCATTGGATATACCACCTACATTAAAAATCACTGTTCTGTAGCATAATGGGGACAATCCTGCACTTTGTATACTTAACAAAAGAGGAAGATGGTCGCAGTATTTTAAGTGAATACCACAGGCTGAGAAAAGCATTATGGATAGCTTATTAGTTAGGACTCATGGAATAGTTCATTTGTGACCTTCCCAGTACCAGTCCATCCATCCCCTTCTTCCTTACTCCTTCCTTCCTTACTCTGATTTTGCACTATTGAACAGATATGTTCAGCTCCAGAGGATGAAATAAGATTTGTCCAAACCAATCACAGCATGCCCATTTCCCCCTCTTCCAGTGATTGGTCTGAACATGGGCAGGTCACCCAGATCTAACCAATTACACATACGGGAAATCTGCTAAATTTCCTGTCAGGAAATAATTTGCCCTCTTCCTCCCAGTAAGAGAGGTACATGCAGAGGAAAACTCCTTTCCTGTTCTACTTGTCTTCTCGTCCTTGTTTAGGACACTATTGTCTGAAGAAGTGATTCTTGGAGCTGTGGCAGCCATCTTGTGATCATGAGGGGAGCTACTGCCCATACTCCCATACACAGTTTTAAGCTACTGTTGGATGTCTGGGGGGTGGGGGGAAGTTTCTGTCCCTTGCTGCAGGATTCTTGGCTGCAAGTAACAGAAACCCTTTCAAGCTCTGAAAATGGGAGGTCTGTCATCAGGATAGTCAGAAAACTCAAGGGCACAATATGGCTGGATTATGGGAGTCATTTCCTCTGCTCTCTCACTGCAGACCACTCTCCTCACCTTCCAAGCCCACGCTGGAGGCGGTTATCCATTCCAGACACGTACCTCCTCCACCTCACGGACTGGCAAGCTTGAGGCTCGAACTGCTTGACCTCTGTTCCATGTTCCTAGTCAAGGCACTGACTCAGTGTGGGCCAGGTGCTCATGCCTAACTTAATCCATCACAGAGATACTGGGGTGATACTGCCCAGGCAGAGCTTCCAGGAGCCTACCATGGAGCAACATGGATAGGAAGATGGCCAGTTGCTAAGATGGGAGTGATATCACTTGGCAGACAAAAGGGGGGGAAAAAAGGCCACTGAAAATTCTGAAAAGCTTACACACCAAAACTTAGCAGTGTTTACCTATGTGTGGTTGGATTGTGACTTTTTCTTCTTGACGCGGCAGTTTCTCACGTCCCCACCGTAAGCATGTGAAAGGAACCAGCTGGGCCTGGCGGCACTGTTTACCCAGATGCGTGACTTCAACTTTCTGAACCTCCGCTTCATCATCTCTAAAAGTGAACCCCTTCATCCCCGCTTCAGCAAGTTGCAGGGAGGATTCAAGGGGATCTACGAGCTCACCAGTCCCATATACTGTAAGGTGGGAGGTGCCTATATATATGTGTTTATATCTGTTTCTCTGATCTCCCCTATACTTGCTGCTAGCCCCCCAGGAGCAGGCACCAACCCGCACAGTGGTTTCCTGATAGTGCTTGTATTGCATCGAATAGTGTCCCCTGTAAATTTCGTGCCCACCCAGCCCCTGTGAACATGTGACATTATTTGGGGAGTCTTTGCAGATGCTGCCGAGTGACAAGGTCACACTAGTTTGCCATGGGCCCCAAATCCAACAATAGATGTCTTTATAAGGAAAAGGAGATGCAGGGACACAGACAGATAGGAAAGATGGTTGTGGGAAGATGGAGGCCAAGAGTGGAGGGACGTGGTCACAAACCAAGGAATATCAGCACCACCGGAAGTCAGAAGAGGTAAGGAAGGACCTCCCTTCAAGCCTTCAGAGAGGGGAATGACCCTGTCAACACCTCGATTTTAGACTTCTGGCTTCCAGGACTGTCAGGAAATAAATTTCTATTGTTCTAAGCCACCTAGTTTGGGGTAATTTGTTAGGTCAGCCCTAGGAAACTAACAGAGTGCTAACAGAGTACCTTGTCCATGGTTGATTCTCGATAGATGTTTGTTGAGTGAGTGTGTGAGGGAATGAGTGAAATGAATTGGGAACAGAGTCTGACAGGGCTTAGCTAAACACCCGTGCCAGCCTCTATGGCAAACGCAGTTAATATTCAACAGTCCCTCCCAATCCTGATCCATTCATTCGTTCATCATTTAATTCATATTTCTTAAGTACCTGCTTTGGGCCAGATACTAGGCACTGAATATCAACCCCATTTTAACTAGAGCAAGGATTTGGTGACTGGTCTCTTTTTCCAGTCCCCACCTCCCTGTGTCCCTGTGTTTTGATCGATGACTCCCCAGAAGCCACCCAACCGTGCTTGCACAATAAAAGTAGAGAAGAAAATTTAATAAGATTCCAAATTGCCTTCCCTTGAATTCAAATTGCTTCATATATTATGTTCGTGATAACTACTGTAGTTCCTATTTTTTCCCAACACCCCCCCACTTCCTTTCTAATACAAGACAAGTTCTTGTGTTAATGAATTCTAGATTTTCATTTAATAAATGTTGTGTGGGAAGCTTCATTATTTGCAACTTCATCAATCTAAAGCGGACACATAAATGCCCTCTTTCTAAGTACCTGGGATCAATAGAGCATGATTCTCACGTACTCGGGCCCTATGCACTGCCACCAAGAAGAATTCAGTAATTGAAAAGACCTTATAAATCAATACAGCCAAATTGAAAACTCCAAGAGAGCGCCACATCATTCACTGAGGTGCTTGTTAAGACTTCTCTTTACTTTCAGAGGGGGAAAAAAAAACAAAAAGCCAACACTGGAAAGAGGTTGAAGAGGGGGGCAAAAGAAAACAGATATTTCTATTCAATCCTAATCACTCGGCAGAGCTGGCGGAGCTCCTCCTTAGCAGGTGGATTTAATTTGGCTTTGATTACTTGTCCTGATTAGGGGTTTGGTTTGTTTTTTTTTGTCTTTGCCTCTATTCAGACAAAAGATCTCTCCACTCCAGACCATGTAGGGATGGTTTCTGAGTCTTCTACAGAAAGGACTGGGAGAAAGATGGAATTCCAACGCTCACCAGTAAACCTGCCATATAACAGGTGTCCAATAAGTGTTGTAGGGGCGCCCAAGTGTCTCAGTCAGTTAAGCATCTGCCTTTGGCTCAGGTCATGATCTCAGGGTCCCAGAATCGAGCCCCACGTCTGGATCCCTGCTCAGTGGGGAGTCTGCTTCTCCCTCTCCCACTGTCCCTCCCTACCGCTTGTGTGCACACACACTCTCTCTCAAATAAATAAATAAAATTTAAAAAAAAGTTTTGGGGTTTTCAGTTGAATCGCACTGAACCAGTGACTGCTATCCTACAGTCTTTAAAGAACCAGAATAAAGCAGAAGCCCTTTTTTTTCTGTTCCCTTGAACATTCCCCTTGCCTGATAATTCTCTAGCATGGCTATAAGAGTTGAACAAAATTTATGATGAGAGCCCACAATGCAGCTAGGTTGTTTTTTCCCCACCATTTACTTCCTGATTGTGGTGAGAAAATCAACTTTAGTCACTGTAAATTACCCACCCTGTAGGTGAAGGAATAATCTGTCAGCTGATGGTGGCGTCTAGATGTTTGGATGTTTCAGAGATGCCTAGAACACAACGTGCAAGAACCTACAGGGACCATGTGCGTCCCCACTCTGAACTCCCCCTACGCTTCACTCAAGGAAATTTAGCTTCCATTTATCCATGGGGCTGAACCATTCCCCTGCGTCCCCCTACATCCAGTCCACAGCCACATCCCCATGTCTACTCTCCTTCCTAAATGTCTCTGAATTCCATCCACCTTCCCCCATTTCCATTACCACCATTCGGGGCCATACCAGCTCTTTGTTATGTCAGACAACTGCCTCCTCCTGCATTCCCCCACTTCCCATCACCCACATCGCATTCCTGCCCAAGGGATCTTCCTAAAACTCCTGTCTGATGACATCATATGCCTGTGTTACAACCCTTTGATGATTTTTGGATTAAAGACAAATTCTTTACACTTTATAAAGAAAGATCCGGTCCCTGCCCGTCTTTCCTACCTCATGTTTTTCCCACTCCTACCTGCACCCCCACCCTTGCTCCTTGCCCTGCAATCATACTGGCTACTTTTCTGTGTCTCAGATGCCCCCTTCCTCCCTCAGAGCCTTTGCCCTCCCACCCACACCTCTACTTACTAAGTCCTACTCCTCCCTCCGGTCTGTTTCATTGTCCCCTCCTCAGAGAACCCTTCCCTGACCCCACAGAACTAGGTTTGACTTTATTATATATTGTTGAAGACACTCCCCCTCCCCTTGATTTTATAACACTTATTGCAAGTAAAGGTACAGTGGTTCCCCCCCACTTTTCCGTTGTTTCAGCCATCTGCAGTCCACTGTAGTCCAGAAATAGATGATCCTCCTTCTGATCTAGGGTAAGCTAATGCTTGGTCACTGTGCCTATATCACTCACTTAACTTCATCCTATCACACAGGCACGTTATCATCTCATGTCATTACAAAAAAGGTAAGTTCAGGACAACAAAATATTTTGAGAAAGACCACACTCATTTCTAGAACTTTTATTACAGTATCTTGTTATAAGTGTCTTATTTTTTTACTAGTCGTTGTTGTTAATCTCTTACTGTGCATAATTTAGAAATTTAACTTTGTCGTAGGTAAGTATGTTGTTAAAAAGAAAGCCACAGGCCCAAAGTGGAGTCACTGAGACCAAGCCACCAAACAGGGACTCGATAAATCTAACACAGCTGCACTTCTAACCTCCCCCAGAAACGTAGTTCTAACTGGTCAGTCAGGAATTTTCTGATCCACACTAATGAGATCATCTGTCACATGGGCCCTCTCCATTCCTCAAAGGAAGATGAGGTGATCCACCCGAGAAGACCCGCTGCTCTTCTCCCTAAGGGAAGGTGACCTTGCCTAGACCCATCCTTTCTTACCTTTTGCTAATAACATCCTCACGCACCTTCTTTCTATAAAAACCTTCCAGTCTGTACAACTTCTGGGAGTTTCCCTCCACTTGCTAGACAGGGTGCCGCCTCATTCATAAATCAGTAATAAAGCCAATGAGATTTAAAAATCTGGTTGAATTTTGGCTGAATTCTGCATAAAATGAAGTATTAGAGGTCCAAGTTCAGGGTTCGGCTATAGAGGGCTAGTCAGATGTTAACCTTGAGGTAGGAGGCAGTGTTTGTAATGGTTAAGAAGGGGCAAGATGACAACAAGTGGAGGCCAAGCCCAGCCACCTGCCAGGTGTGTGGTCATCATTGAAGCAGTCCATCCCTTGAGCCTTGGTTTTCGAATTTATAAATGGTATGATGCTAGTACCAACTTCATAGGGTTATGGTGGGGATTAAGTGAAGTCACATATCTCAGGTCCTCAGTGCTGTGCCTGAAACGTGTGCATTTTGTGTTACAATGATTATTTTTTATTTATTCCACCGTGTTTTCACCCCCATTCACTCTCACCCATTCCAAGGCAGAGGAACTCACACCCATAATCCTGACCTAAACACTTTTCTTTTGCTTTTGACAGCAAAACCACCATCAACTCAGGATGTCCCTGGGGCCCTCAAAGCTCTTACCCATTTGCTCTGCCAAACCCAAGGGCAGCCAAGCCCCTGGGGAAATTATGATGGTGAAAGGCCAAAGAACACCACCTACCCTCCCGAGAGCCGTCTTCCTTCTTGCCTCAAATACAGCTCAGAAAGGAACCCAGCGAGGAGCTCAAAGCCACAGCACAGATTCTGCTAACTGTACCTTTGGCCTGAAGACTCGGAGCAGGAAAGGAACTGCAGTCAACCAGGCTCTCCCATAAAAAAAGAACCATGGTATGGGACACTGGGACGGAATAGGATGGTGGGTGGAGTCCAGAAAGAGGAAGTTGTTTGGGAGTTGAAAAAATAAAGGAAATTCCAATTCAAACAGCAAAAGGATATCCTTTTTGCTAATCAGATCAGCAAAAACAAAGTGCTAGAAATTGCCCTCCACTGACATTGATGGGGTAGAGTTGGAAATCACAGTGAGGAACACGTAAATGAGCAACCCTATCCTGGGGCAACAGCCCACTCCCATCAAAATCCCAAACTGGCATAACCTTCACCCTCCCAGCTCTCAGATGAATGTTTTCTACAAAACATATGCACAGATATGTATGGACAAGAGTGTGCAAGAAACACGCACAAAAACTAGAAATAATTAAAAGGCCATCAACAGGGACATGGATTATATACTATTGGAATATTCCATTAGAGTATTAAGCATCTCTTTTCAAAATGAAGTAGATCTTGGGGGTGCCTGGATGGCTTAGTCGGTTAAGTGTCTGACACTCAGTTACAGCTCAGGACATGATCTTGGGGTCATGGGATCAAGCCCCACATAGGGCTATGCTCAGTGCAGAGACTGTTTGGGATTCTCTGCCTCTCCACTCCATCTGCCCCTTCCCCGTGCTCTCTCTCAAAAAAAAAAAAAAAAAAAAAAAAAAGAGAGAGAGAGAGAGAGAGAAAGAGAGAATTAGATCATGCACTCACCAGACCTATTCCTAAATTACAAATGCTATGTATCATTAGAATTAGATAAGTATCATTAGAAAGAAAAGAAACCTAAAACTACATTTGGGCCCATGCATGGAAACAGGTTGTATGCAGAACAAGTTTGTGTTCCCTGGAAAAAGAAAGATGAGAGCTAGCTTTCTTGACATAAGAAAAGTCATTTTAGGTCCCCACCATCTTATCATCTACTTGCCCAAAGAGCATTTCTTGCAGAATTTCCTGGGGTATGTTGAAACTGCAGAACAGATCCCATAGATAATGTTTTGGGGGGATGGTGGTTAGAAGGGCCTGCGAGGGTGGGGAGATAAGAATGTAAAGAACTAACAGCCACCTACGGGCCAGAAGATAGCCTCATCAGATCAAGACAATAAATCAGACAGAAAATTACCAGCGCTGGTTCAAACGTAAAGACTGATCTAAGGCACATTCTTGAGTTATCTCAGCAGGATCTAAACCCCTCTGAGCACTCAGATGCCAGACCAACTAAAGTCGGAGAATTGCTGATGATGACTTTTACCCGGACTCTGTCACCTTAAGATGACTTTTGCCCCAATTCCCTGCTGAAGCTCCTTCAAGAATATGCACGCTTTTAGCTTAAAACTTCCCAGTTTCAAAGAGACACTGCTTTGGGAAATAATCCTGCTGTTCTCCTTTACTCGGTACAAGTAAAACCCTTTCTTTTCCTATTCTTTGGCTAGGCTGTGCCCTTTGGCTTGACAACTCACCAAAAGGGGAATCCAATTTTGGGTAACAAGGTATGCAAATGCATGGGAGAAATCCCGCCAGAGAGCCCTCCACACCGGTAAAAAGTGGGTACCGAGGGATGAGGAGGTGGAGCACAGAGGATTTTTTGGATAGGAACCTATTCTGTAGGATACTAGAATGGTGGATACACATCATTATAAATTTGTCCAAACCCACAGAAGGTACACCACCAATAGCAAGCCTGAATATAAAACTATGGACCCTGGGTGATAATGATGTATCCCTGTGGGGTTATCAGTTGTAACAAATGTCTCACTCTGATGCAAGATGTTGGTACTTGGGGAGCCTGTGCATGGGGGCGGTGGGTGGGAGCGCATGGCATACATGGCAAATCTCTGTACCTTCCTCTCAATTTTACCATGAACCTAAAACTGCTCTAAAAAACAAAGTTTATTTAAAAATAAAATAAAGGCGAAAACATTTTTTAAAAGTGGGTAACTCCGGAGAGAGGAGAGAGGACTTGTGTTTTCCATTCTATACAAAAAAAAAAAAAAAAAAAAAATCTTTAAAAATACACAAATAAGGGAGGTGATGGTTTATCAGCTGAAAAACCTCTGCCTTCCAATGCCATCTCTCATTCCTGCCATTCTTACTAAGAAGATAGATGTAGGTCCTGATTTTAAATATTCAGAAGGCTTTCAGACATATGCCTTGCTTTGTCTTCTCTGCCTGCTTCCCTTGCCTGAATCTGCTTGGCATCCAATCCATGAAGGCCTCCCTGCGGGGCTGTGCTCCCCGTACAAGGGGCCCTAAGCACAGAGAAGGTCTAGGCAAAATATACATATGATGCAGTTACAGTCTTGCGTGATTTCCCACTTGTGTCTTTTTGTAAACCTTGATTTAAATTTCGTTCCCTTAGCACATTCCCTTAGCACATTCTCTCCTCTTCCAGATATTTTTGCAATTGATACTGTGCTCTTTAAGACCTTCTGGGTTGCAAGTAAGAGAAACTAAATTAGCAAAAGGTGGAATTTATTATAAGCATTCAGTAAATGTTTGGGCGTTTTGGGGGGTTTGTTTTGTTTTGTTTTGTTTGCTGCTGCCCTTGCTATTATTAAAGAGAGGACTTGGCTGGGTTTCAGGAACAGCTAGATACAGGAACTGGTACGCCATCAGAAATTTCATCTCCCCCCTATTGCTCATCTCTGGTCCCATTTCAGACTGGTCTCTTTGTCTCATAAGTGAAATCCAAGTCAAATCAGCTTTAGGAAAAAAAAAAAATTGGGAGAAGGAGCACTTACTGGCTCATACAACTGTGTCTTCAGGAACTCCTTCAGTTCAACACCTTTAGGTGCTAAAACTATGTCAATTATATGCTTATCCTGGAAGAGAGTGTGGAATCAGTCCTATCCAACCCACATGAGCTAACAGTGAAGAAAGGGTGGTTCATGCCATGGCAAATCAGGGTATTGTCACCAAAATGGTAGAAGAGATGTCAGGTAGGCAGAAACAACACACATCCATCACAGCTCATCTCTTTCCACATTCCCTTCTCTGTCTCTTGTCTCTGAAAACTAGTTTCTTCAGACACCGATCTTTATGGTAGGAGATACAGCTGCTAACACCTAAATCCACTTGGCCTGACTCTCTACATCCCAAGCCCAAAAAAATCTCAGTGACAGTCTTATACCAGTTCTCTGCTGCTGCCTAACAAACTATCCTAAAACTGAGTGGCTTTAAAAAGCAACCACATTTATTATCTCATGTAGTTTCTGTGGGTCAGGAATCCAAGGGCAGCGTAGCAGTGTGGTCATAGCTCAGGGTCTCTCAGATGCCAGAAACCATCTGAAGGATAGACTGAGGCAACAGAATCCATTTCCAAAATAGTTCATGCACATGGCTGGGGAGCTAGTTCTGGTTGTCACAGCTCTTCACTACGTGGGCCTCTCTATAGGCTGCTGGAGTGTCCTCAATCAATAGCAGCTGGCTTCCCCCCAAGGTGAGCCATCCAGGACAGAGAACATCTGTCCTCTTTATGAACAGCCTCAGAAGTCACATACCATCATTCTATTCATTAAGAACAAGGCACTAAGTTCAGCCCATATTCAAGAGGAAGGAAATTAGGCTTCACCGTTTGGAAGAAAGAATATCAGAGAACTTGTGGATATATATTGAAACCACTACAGAGCTCACTAGTCTTTCTTGGGTCAAGCTTTCCCCCTTGAACTAATCAACTGTGTCCAGAGGCAAGGTCATGTTGGAACATGGCTTTTCCCTCTACAATTGTGTGGTTATGGATGGAAAAGAAATTTCTAGAAAAAGGAGCTGCACAACCAAAGAAGAAAGAGCTCTTTTCCTCCAGCTCCAGAGAGAAAAATCCCAGAGAAGGTTCTTATTCTCTCAGCTTGCATCACATGCCCCTCAAGAGTCACCCATCACAGTGGTCAGGGGGCAGAACCTAGTGCCACAATGAGGGAATGGAGGAGGGGTCCAAAATGGTCATGTATGATAGTGTCTGTACTGTGGAACTTTAGGTGAGCCCCTCAGGCTTTTTATGTCTTAGCTTCAACATCTCTTAAGTAGGGATAAGAAGGCTTTCTGTATAGAGTTGCGACAACTATTCAATTGGGTGATATCTGTAAAGCACAACATTTAGCCACATGAAAGTCTATTAAGTTCCTTATGGCTTCAAGTCTATAAAACTTAAACTGGCATTTTTAAAAAGTAATATATAATTGGAAAGTCTCAGGGGCCACTCTGCATTTCTTTTTTTTTTTTTTTTAAGATTTTATTTATTTATTTGACAAAGAGAGATCACAAGTAGGCAGAGAGGCAGGCAGAAAGTGAGAGGGAAGCTGGCTCCCCGCTGACAGCCCAATGCAGGGCTCGATCCCAAGACCCTGAGACCATGACCTGAGCTGAAGGCAGAGGCTTAAACCACTGAGCCACCCAGGCGCCCCCCAACTCTGCATTTCTGATTCTCTTGGTTCTTACTTCTTCACTGTGGTTGACTTCCTCCATTAGCAGGCTCTCCTCACAAAAGCAAAATAGCTGCAGCAGCTCCAGGCCTCCGGTTTGAAACCCACACCATCCACACCATACACACACACACACACACACACACACACACACACACACACCAAAGAATGTCTTCCTCCCAATATCACAAGCAAGACTCCTAACGTTCACTCTGATTGGTCTGACTTGGGTTACATGCCCACCTCTGAACCAATCAGTGTCCATGAAAATGGACTGTGCTGATTGGCTTAGGCCAATTAAAGTTCACCCTGATGGCTGGAGGTAAACTCAGTCTTCCAGGAGCACAAGCGACAGTTGGGGAGAGGTGGAATAAAAACCAGGTACTATTAGAAAAGAGGGTAAGAGAGAACAGATTCTGTAGGCCAGGGTTGGCTGGCTGGCCAAATCAAGCCCACTGCCTGTTTTGTTTTGTTTTGTTTTGTTTCTTTAATAAAGTTTTATTGGAACATAATCACATACACTGTTCTACATCGTCTATGGCTGCTTTTGTGTTACAACAGCAGCACTGAGCAACTGCCGGGAGACTGTGTGGCCCACAGAGCCTAAAATATTTACTCTCAGCCCTTTACTGAAAAAGTTTGCAGACCCCTGCATGTGGGAAAGCATACAATTTCCATTGCAATAGTACTAAAAAAAAAAAAAAAAAAAAAAAATCACTCCCCTCTCCATTTTCTTTCGAGAGACATCATAACAAACCAGCAGAGCAGGCATGTGTAGGCAGAAGAATCTTACTAGGGTCCATCAACTCCCACCCCTTTGGCAATGACTAAACACAAAGCCACAGAATTCATTTCAGGCAGAGGGCTGGGTTGAGAAGAGCTTTCATGGCTGCTGGAGCGTATAGGTTCTGACTCCATTACCCACTGCAGAACTTCACCACTCAAAGATCAATGACGCAGCCTAGATGATGCTGGCAGCCCACAGGCTGCAGATCCCAATTTTTCCTCTGTGATAAATGAGGAGCAATCTCCAGGAGCTCTAGCCTGAAAGACAGCCCTAGTTAAATTACTTTATCGCCCAGCTGAGAGATGGCCAGCTTGGAAGAGGTACTCAGGCAGCATGCTAACTAGAGTCAACATCAGCACAGGGGTCCTATCTTGGAGCACCAGACTCCTCCCTCCTCCTTCCCAACAAAGCACAGAACTCCACCCTGCAACTGGCCTCTGGAAACCACTCTCCCGCTACTTTTTGTGAAAAAAAGACCAGGCGTCTGCGAAGAATACTCACCCTACCTGCACATGTCCAGCGAGATCACTGCTTGCAAGCTTGTTGAGTGGCAGAGAACTTACACATCACGGTGTCCTTGCAGACACTTGAAATGCTGGTATATCGAGCTTAAAAGAAAGCTCTCAAGCAGTGGCTAAGTGCACAGGCATCGGAGAGATTCAGAATAGGGTTCAAATCCCAGCTCCTCAATTCACTGTTTATCATGGGCAAGTGTCTCAATTTGGGATGGCTTAGAAACTTCCTCTGGGATGAGGGTTCAAGTGCAAATAGTTGATTTAGAGGGTGACCTCTTCTAGTACCAGCAGGGGACTGTGGAAGAGATGGAGCCATGCAGTGTGTATATTAAGGAAGCTAATCAAAGTGGGCAACTGGAATTGAATTCTGGTGAAGAACCCTGGGAGCCAGCACTGAACACTGCCTCGGTGCTAACTCACACAAGGAGCAAGGGAGCTGGGGTATTTATACACCAACTCCTCCTATAAAATATTATTCAAGGGCTGCCCCTGGGGGCAGTAACTCCCCACCACTTCTGCCCTGCTATACATGGGGACCCTGGTGATCAGTGAGATCCCTCTGGCAAAACGCTGTAGATGCTGGGCATTGGTTGGAAGTCCAGCCATGAACCCTGAAGTGGTAAGACCCCAGGGAGTAAGTGCAGAGGGACATCAACAGCATACACTACAACAAGCAATCTAAATGCCTTCTATCATTATCTGTAAAATGTAATAATACCTAATATCATGGGCTTGTTTCAAGGGGTAAAGGCAATACCACAAGTTACAAGAGTCAGCACAGTGGCTGGTGCAAGCACCCATATATGGCCGCTCTCTTTACAAGACCCAGGTTGCAAAATCAAATAAGCAATGACTGTCATGCTCATTTTCTTAATCTTCTGACAACCACCCCCCCCAACCACACAGATACACATTCTAACGGGTTGTTGAGAAATTAAACTTCCACATTTTGGAGTGGTCCTTCCACCTTTCTCAGGTGGCATGGAGTCGGAAAGGTTTAAGGTGGGGCTTAGGAAACAAAGGAGAGGCCGGTCTTCAGTTCCCTATTCGTGGTTGATGGATAATCATCCAGCTCTATAGAATGGTTTAAGTTTGGCTGCAGAAATCTTTGTGCAGACCGAAAGCCCCAATAGCCAGGGCCCACCTTCCTTCAAGGTACCCCAGTCTTCCCAAACCACTCCATCCCAACCACCAGTGGGGTTCCAGCCATCCCCTCAGGATCCTGCAAAGCATCCCAGCATCTGCAGAGCACCAACCAACCCCCTTCTGGTCTTGAGAAATCTCCCTCCCTCCATTCTCACTGCTTCTGCTGTTCCCCTGCTCCTCAAAGGCGCTTATCTCCCTGTCTTTGCCTTCAAGACCTTGGCATCACCTGAGCTGCACATCATCATTGAGCTATGAATGGAGACGTTCCGTGACAAGCATGGGAATCAGAGTCCCTTGCTCTCCTACAGAATCTCTGAAAGCTCTCATTAACCCAGTCCTCTGTCTGATGTGAATTTACAGGCTTTGTATGTAGGTCATTGGCTCTAGAGTGGCTTTTGACTCCCCCTGGGACGGTTGTGCCTGCAGACGACTACTTGACCAGTTTGTCACAATGTGTAACAAGACAGAAAAGGAAAGAGAGAAGGAAACAAACATTTATTGAGTACCAATAGTGGCAGACATCGCACATCTGTCTACCATCCTCTTTTCCCCTTTCCTGGCAGTACAGAGGAGAATTGATAAATAACCCCCACCTCGGCATTCTGATTCTTTTCCTGCAGCAAAACAAAACACAAATTAATATCTCAATGAATTATCCTGCCTTATAAAACTTTGTGCTAAATCAACTATCATCTCATACCAAATTCTAATATAAGCCAGTAGCAAGTGCCAATGATCTAGTGGGGAAAGAAAAAGCCAAAACTATAAATTCTATTCATTTGGGTTTGGGGCTTGTTTTTTTTTTTTTTTTTTTTTTTTTTGGTTTAGCTTAGTTTGGTTTTGTTTTTCTGTGTCTGAAACAAGTTCATTTCGATAAAGGAGAATGCCTAGTATACATTAAGTACTCAATACGTGTTCAGTCCAGCACAGCAGATGTACCACTCTGAAGGCATGTTCACACTTTGAGTAACAGATTTGCGTTATTTCTCTGGGAGTGGCCAAATGTCGGCTTCCCAAACCAAACAAAATAATGACTTTTTCCAGGGGGATGGAAGAGCGATCCAGGAAAATATGACCTTGCCACCTCACCATCAAAGGTATCAAAGGCATGAAAATTTGCATCTATTTGGGGCTTTTAGCATTTCAAAATGATCTCACCTCAGTTGCTATATTATGCAAGACTTCGCAAATGTCAGAAATCCCACTCACAGTAATTAAGCCTAAAGGGGAATTTACTGCCTGGTATAACCTGGAAGTTCAAGTGTGGCTTGATCCAGGTACCCACAAACCAGCAGCAATACCTGGTTCTTTTCTATTTTGTATCTGTGTTGGTTTCCCTCTCAGGCTGGTGTCCTGCCTCTCCCTGGCCCTCCTTCGCCCCGCCCAACCCGTAGCAAATTGACTGACAGCAGCTCCCTGCTTCCACCCCACCAGCTAGAGTGTGGCAGCAGAGAAAGACCTCTGTATCAAGATCTCTCGCCTTAGTCCTGGAATGCATTCTGATTGGGCCAGCTCTGAAGTCACTTGTCCTACCTGAGCCAATCATTGTGCCACGGGATGCGATATGTGTTCTCTGATTGGCCAGTCCCCATGTCGCCTAGGCAGGGAGGCTAGAACGGCACTAATCCAAACCCCACTGATTCAAACAAAGATGGCTCCTCACTATAAATCAGAGTGATGTTCCCAGAAGAGGAGAAAGCTATGCCAAGCAGACAGGCATAAGTGATGACCCTGCCAGATCCACAGGTACTATGTAATTCTCAAGGGGGCCTGTGATCCCCAAAATGATCATCTGGGTTTTTTACTCTTTTTTAATCTCAAAGTCATACACACTCACTGTAATAATTACTTTTATAGGTGAAGAAAGAGTCAAGTAACACGCAAATTCTCACTCTGCCTCTGAAATCGGGGTCTTTACACTGCCCACTGTCTTTTCTTTTCTCTTCCTTTTTCTTTTCTTCCAAGGTCCATTTACAGGCCCAAGCGTCATTTTCAGGATTGTCCAAACTCTTCGACTGTATGCATGAACCAAAGGACCAAAGAGCATGCCTCACCCCTCACTCTCACAACACAGGAAAAGCAAATTTCAAGAGACCATCTGCAGCCACCTGGAAGGGGAAGTGATCACTGAGCCAGTAACTGTGTGTTGGGCCAATGCAGCAGTCTTTGGGGCTCTTGTTAAAAACCGTGGATCCCTAAGCTCTACCCCATTCACCTGTGAAATCAGACTCTCCCAGACTGTGGCATCCAGCCTCCAGGACGGTCTCCAGTGATTCCTGCCTCCCAGTGAATCCCTGGTATTTGCATCTTGCACACAGTCCCCTCATCCTTGACTAGGCCTGATCTCTTGTCTTAGTTAGCTCAGGCCGCTATAACAAAAATGCCGTATGAGGGGGTTGATGTAAACAATAAACTATTTCACAAGTTCGAGTAACTGGGAAATCCAAGATCAAGGTGGCAGAGCTCACCTACTGGTTCAAAGATCACCTTCTTTTTTCTGAGGTCTTCACCTGGCAGAAAGGGGCCATTCTTCATGAAGGCCTTCCTGACCTACTCACCTCCCAAAGGCCCCACTTCCTAACCCATCTCATTGGGGATTAGGATTTCAACATACAGACAAACACTCAGTCCACAGCACCCATGTAACCAGTAGGATATTGAGGAAGCTGACTTCTTACATCATCTACTTTGCTCTCTCCCAAATCACTTGTTCTGGGGGATGTCAGCCACCATGTCATGAAGAGATTCAATCAGCCTTCCAGAAGCTTCCATATGCCAAGGACCTGTGTTCTGTGATAGCCATGTAAGAGAGCCACCTTGGAAATGGGTCCCCCAGCCCCAGCCAAGATCTGGCCCACACCCTGACTGCAACCTCCTGAGAGACCAGATGCCAAAACATCTAAGCTAAGATGCTACCTGATTCTTGACCCTCAAAAGCTATGTGAGGCAAGAATTCATGTTGTCTTAAGCCGTTAGGTTTCAGGGTAATTTGTTAGGTAGCAGTAGACAGTTACTGTACAGAGTGAGCCCAGAAATCTGCGTTTTTCATAAGCTTCCTGGGTAAGTTAGATGCACATTTGTCAAAGCCACTGCAGCCCCAGGATGTCCCTGCAGCATTGCACCAACAGTGGCATCGGGGCTCTCCAGGGAATCAGGAAGCAAATTACAGTCCACCCCCCAAATTATAGACAGGGATGCAGAGTACACAGCTACCTTGTCTTTTTTCAGAGGAGGCCCGGTATTATTTCATGACACATTGAATGAAAAAGCACTTAGCATATACTATGCCATCCTATTTTTGTTTTATAGGTAGTATTATTATGTAATCCCTCATGCCCCAGGAGTCACCAACCTGTAAATATGTAATCAAGTCTTTTATTCCTCAACGAGTTCAGGTTACTCCTAAATTATCAAGGCACAAGCCCACAGCAGCCTAATTGCTTAGAGTTAGTCCCCACTGTTTCTAAGGGTTCCCCAAGAATCTATTCACCCAACTTCAGGAATGAGCCCACACTTCCCTTTGACCTTGGCCTCCTGCTGTCCCATCTCTGTGTTCTGCTGGGATGACACTCATCCCTAACCCAGGAGGGAAGATGCTGTTCCCCAACCCCAATTCCCCACACAGTCCTCAAATATATCCAAGTAAAGCAGGCTTCAGGGTTGGTTTATTCTGACACATGTGTAATACATGAAAATTCCACCATAAAAATTAGTTTTAAGGGGGGACGGGGCAGGTCGTGGAGGCAGTAGTGCTGAGTGGTTCAAATCCTCACTCCAACTCTTAAATCGGCACCATTGACTCTTTTCCTTGCTGTCCCCCTGCCCTGTACAATTCCAGGGCCAAGGCGCCTATTGTTTTATATGTACATAGCGCCCCCTGTAGGTGTTCCCTTGTTTCTGCATGTAAAATAAAGGAAGATAATCATAATTATAGGGTCATTATTAGAATGGAACAGGTTAACTCATTCAAATGAAGTCCTTCAACAGCGTGTGGCCCAGAACCAGCACTCGGCATACATCACCAATATTTTAGTTGCTGTCCTCCGTGTCCACGTAGGAATTCCACTGCCCTCCTCTGATGTCACCCTGCTTATTGTGTAAGTAGACACACTTGCAGAGTTTTCTGTGTAGTACATACATACAGAAACATGCTCCTACAATAGGTTTCTGTGTCCAGAATGAGTGGGGTTGTTCTCTGGATCGCTCCCCAGCACAGTGCGTCAGAGAAACATCCACGTCCACACATATGGACCTGTCTCACTCCAGTACAGACATACCGTGATTTGTCTAATAGTCCCCAGGAGATGGGCACCTAGCTTATTCTTGGTTTTATGCTATTACAAACAAGCCCTCTGGTTCAATGCTCCAAAGAATGCCGACACATGCCTCTTTGTCCATCCTCTAGTATTAGGCAAGAGATTCCTAGAAACTGCATTTGTGGGCCAAAGGGGATTTGCATTTCAAATCTTGACGGTTCCTCAGACTGTGAAACTACTACAGATGGCAAGATAAGAGGAGAGGCATAAGAAAGCCACTGATTTCTGCACATTGACTTTGTATCCTGCCACGTTGCTGAATTGCTGTATGAGTTCTAGTAGTTTGGGGGTGGAGTCTTTTGGGTTTTCCATATAAAGAATCATGTCATCTGCGAACAGAGAGAGTTTGACTTCTTCATTGCCAATTTGGATACTTTTTATCTCTCTTTGTTGTCTGATTGCTGTTGCTAGGACTTCTAATACTATGCTGAACAAGAGTGGTGAAAGTGGGCATCCTTGTCTTGTTCCTGATCTCAACAGGAAGGCTGCAAGCTTTTTCCCATTGAGGATGATATTTGCTGTGGGTCTTTCATAGATAGATTTGATGAAGTTCAGGAATGTTCCCTCTATCCCTAGCGTTTTAATCAGGAATGGATGCTGGATTTTGTCAAATGCTTTTTCTGCATCAATTGAGAGGACCATGTGGTTCTTCTCTCTTCTCATATTAATTTGTTGTATCACATTGATTGATTTGCAAATGTTGAACCATCCTTGTAGCCCAGGGATGATTCCCACCTGGTCATGGTGGATAATCTTTTTAATGTGCTGTTGGATCCTGTTTGCTAGGATCTTGTTGAGGATCTTAGCATCCATTCCATTTACTATAGCACCAAGAACCATAAGATACCTGGGAATAAACCTAACCAAAGAGGTAAAGGATCTGTACTTGAGGAACTACAGAACACTCATGAAAGAAATTGAAAAAGACACAAAAAGATGGAAGACCATTCCATGCTCTTGGATCGGAAGAATAAACATTGTTAAAATATCTATACTGCCTAGAGCAATCTATACTTTTAATGCCATTCCAATCAAAATTCCACTGGTATTCTTCAAAGAGCTGGAGCAAATAATCCAACAATTTGTATGGAATTATAAGAGACCCCGAATCGCTAAGGAAATGTTGAAAAACAAAAATAAAACTGAGGGTATCACGTTACCTGATTTCAAGCTTTATTACAAAGCTGTGATCACCAAGACAGCATGGTACTGGCATAAAAACAGACACATAGACCAGTGGAACAGAGTAGAAAGCCCAGATATGCACCCTCAACTCTATGGTCAATTAATCTTCGACAAAACAGGAAAAAAATATACAGTGGAAAAGACAGTCTCTTCAATAAATGGTGCTGGGAAAACTGGGCAGCTATATGTAGAAGAATGAAACTCGACCATTCTCTTACACTGTACACAAAGTTAAACTCAAAATGGATAAAAGACCTCAACGTGAGACAGGAATCCATCAGAATCCTAGAGGAGAACATAGGCAGTAACCTCTTCAATATCAGCCACAGCAACTTCTTTCAAGATATGTCTCCAAAGGCAAAGGAAACAAAAGTGAAAATAAACTTTTGGGAGTTCATCAAAATCAAAAGCTTCTGCACAGCAAAGGAAACAGTCAAAAAAAAAAAAAAAAAACAACAACAACAACAAAGAGGCAACCCATGGAATGGGAGAAGATATTTGCAAATGACAGTACAGACAAAGGGTTGATATCCAGGATCTATAATGAACTCCTCAAACTCAACACACACAAAACAGACAATCATATCAAAAAATGGGCAGAAGGAAAAAAAAAAAAAAAAAAAAAAAAAAAAAAAAAAAAAAAAAAAAAAAAAAATGGGCAGAAGGTATGAACAGACACTTCTTCAATGAAGACATACAAATGGCTATCAGACACATGAAAAAATGTTCATCATCACTAGCCCTCAGGGAAATTCAAATTAAAACCACATTGAGATATCACCTTATACCAGTTAGAATGGCCAAAATTAACAAGGCAGGAAACAACATGTGTTGGAGGGGATGTGGAAAAATGGGAACCCTCTTACACTATTGGTGGGAATGCAAGTTGGTGCAGCCTCTTTGGGGAATAGTGTGGAGATTCCTCAAGAAATTAAAAATAGAACTTCCCTATGACCCTGCAATTGCATTCCTGGGTATTTACCCCAAAGATACAGATGTAGTGAAAAGAAGGGCCATCTGTACCCCAATGTTTATAGCAGCTATGGCCACGGTCGCCAAACTATGGAAAGAACCAAGATGCCCTTCAACAGACGAATGGATAAGGAAAATGTGGTCCATATACACTATGAAGTATTATGCCTCCATCAGAAAGGACGAATACCCAACTTTTGTAGCAACATGGACGGGACCGGAAGAGATTATGCTGAGTGAAATAAGTCAAGCAGAGAGAGTCAATTATCATATGGTTTCACTTATTTGTGGAGCATAACAAATAGCATGGAGGACATGGGGAGTTAGAGAGGAGAAGGGAGTTGGGGTAAATTGGAAGGGGAGGTAAATCATGAGAGACTATGGACTCTGAAAAACAATCTGAGGGGTTTGAAGTGGCGGGGGGGTGGGAGGTTGGGGTGCCAGGTGGTGGGTATTATAGAGGGCACAGATTGCATGGAGCACTGGGTGTGATGAAAAAATAATGAACACTGTTATGCTGAAAATAAATAAATTAATTAATTTTAAAAAAGAGGAGAGGCATAGTAACATGGAGATTAATTCTGAACCATTGTTAAGAAAGTTTCCTCTCTTGGGGTACCTGGGTGGCTCAGTCGGTTGGCCATCTGCCTGTGGCTCAGATCATGATCTCAGGGTCCTGGGATCCAGCCCTGCATTGGGCTTCCCGCTCAGCAGGGAGTCTGCTTCTCCCTCTGCTTGTCCCCCCTGCTCATGCTCTCTCTCTCTCCCCCTCAAATAAATTAATTAATTAAATCTTTAGAAGGAAGGAAGGAAGTTAGTTAGTTTTCTCTCTCTCCATCCTAAAGAGAACACTACATCTAAGCTCCATGGCAAGGAGGTTGCTCACTTAGCACTAAAGATGTCCTGGGGAGAAGGGGTGGCTTCTACTCCTCCAAGTTTCTGCCCAGCTCCTTCTGGGCCAAGAAAGATAGGAAAGAAGACTTCCTGCTAGTAGACCAACAACACCTTCCCATGGACCTGAGGAATATCTGCCCCACAGAGAAGTCCTACTTAGGATGCAGTGAGCCTCATGGCCCAAAGCAGACAACCACACTGCCTGGCAGGACATTTCCAAGTCAGTCTATTGAGTGTTATATATCACACTAGGAGGGAGACCAACATTGGAGACCTGGGTCCTGCTCCCCAAACCCTCCCTTTCACCTCCAGCCTCAGGAGAGGGAAAGGTCAAACTTGCACATCCCTCCTCCCACCACTGTCTGGCCCTCAAGCCCCAACACCAGTGAGCAAATGCTTAGATAAGAATACACAGCCCAACTGCCAAGAGCAACCAGGCATGTTCAGGCCTGGGGCAGCCCACCTTCGAGTTTGGAAACAGATTTTTCTCCAGTGCTCCAGGGACACATTCTGCTAACACACATGCAGTCTGCATTAGGTTCTCCTGAGAATACTTAACAGCCCTGTCCCTGGCTTTAGCATTTGGCATTCAGGGTCTCCCCAAGAACTACAGAGAGATATTTTTCTTATTTTCTGCTCACCAAGCTCTCACACACAGAATCAAGGGATGTTCCTTCTCAAAGGTAAATTCCAGTCTCCTGCCCAGACTGCAGGAAATGTAATGCTTTAAATTAGGGTTTTCCAAGTGTTCCCCCAAAATGTGCGAGTTGACTCTACTCCAGGAACTCTGTTCAATATGCATTTATAGTTTTCATTCCTTCCACCATATTTCCTGAGCACACTACATGCCAAACATCAGTCTGTGCTGAGGACCCAGGAGTGGGAAAAACAAGCCAACACTCCTTGGGGATTGCATTCCAGGGCTCATACACATAGGGGGAAAAAGCCTACAAAATATTTTTAAATGATAATAGTTATCCTGAGGTCTGTGAAGATAGCAGACCCCCCCCTTTTTTTTAATGTTTTGCATTGTTTGAAACTTTTCTGTTTGGAAAAAATCATGGTTTAGAAGAATATCATTGTGGGCATGGAACCACAATATAGTACTGCATGAAAATCACTGACTATAGAAGAATATGCCAAGTGTTGTTTTTGGTAGTATGGCGTGTGTGTGTGTGTGTGTGTGTGTGTGTGTGTGTGTGTGTGTCGCTAGTAGTGATTTGTGACTGGAGGAATTATCAAAGAATCTGTTATTTCATTTTCTTTGTGCACACACAGCTCTTATGAATGGGGGAGAAATGTTATTGAACACCCGGAATAGCAGCCTAGCCCTAAGCTATTCTATCCATCCGTCTATCAGAATGCCAGAATGTTCTCCATTAGAGTCACTCCTATGATTAAACACTGTCTTCATGGAGGCTCCTGTTAAAACACGGAAGAGGAACAGTGTGCCACTCTCTGTGAGGGCTCACACTGCGAGGTGAAAATGTGAACAAGGGGATGGAGAGTTGTTGCTTTGGGGAGCAGGGAGGTGCCCCCTGGCTGGGCGAGCTGCGGACAGAGTGGGAAACCAATGGCTGAATGGGAAGGAGGCAGCTAGCCTAAGGCCGGATGGAGTGGAGAAAGGACTCCTGTCCACACCCCTCCACCCGCCCCTTCCACCCCAACACCCAAGAGTTATTCTGGAAGCGAGGTCAGCATGAATTAGCAGACTAATGAACAACCTGTTTGTTGCAAGGAAAAGGACACCTATTGGGGAGAGGTTTTCTCAGGAGTGAATGACTTGGCCCCAGTTTCAGAAGCTCCAGCTGGGGTGATGTCACTGTCCCTTGTCACAGCTGCCAGAGCTGAATGTCACAGCAGCACCTAAAGGACTCACTCTCCCATCTCATTCTCTCTCTCTCTCACTGTATGTTTTCATCCATGTCCTGTTTGGTGCCATGCGACAGAGGAGAAGGGGATCCCTCAGAACCAGCAGGAGAGCAGAGGGGCGGGAAGGCCAGCCAGCAAAGACTGCTTCTTGCACTCTGGATGGTTATGGTGCTGCACCCACGTGCCCCTCAAAGCCTCCCTCGCTGGGACACTGTGATCGCACCCATCTAGGGGCGGGGGATGCAGGCCAGGGGTGTGATTCGGCCAACATCACTGAACGAGTTGGTAGCGGAAGAGGGTGATAGCCCAGATCTCTGACATCCCCTCGCTCAGTCTCCCTTACAGCCCATTCCCCCTCCACCGCCCCCTGGGAATCTGAGGTGCGGCAATCCTAATCATCAAGGGAAGCCTAATCGGACAACAGCATTGCACCTAAATTAAGACAGATGAGTTCAAATCTATTGCCCTTACCGCAGTCCTATCCACCTCTCATGTCAGCAAGTCTCATTGGCTCTTCCTTCAAAATATATTGGGGTTCCAGCTCCTCCTTTCAACGGAGGCCACCCGAGGCCAAAGCACCAGGAGTGGGCGGCCAAGTGGGAAGGAGGGAGCTAGCCGATGGGGGGAGCCGCCTCACTGCTCACAGCTTCCGCAGGCCATTCACACACAGCAGCCAGAGCTCTCTCTTGAAAATATCAATGGGATCATGTGTCTCTTTCCAGCCTGGAGCTGCCAGCAAATGACTTCTGATGGCACTTAAAATAAAACCTCCATCTCTCACCCAGTCTATGAGGCAGGACATGATCTGTCTGCTCGTCCGATCTTATCTCCAGCAGCATTGCCCCCATGAACCCTGTCCTTCCTATTCCTGGAAAGCCCCCAGATCTCCCTCCATCCCCACACCCTGGCCTTCACACTTGCTGGTCCTTTTCCCTGGAATTCCCAGCCCCTAGGTATCTGCACGGCTGGCTCTTTCTTCCCCTTTGGGTATCAACTCAGATGTCACCTCCTCCAGGAGGCCCTCCTGGAGTCTGTGTGAAATCTCCTTCCCCTTGTCCTTCCCATCTCAACGGGGTCCTTCCTTCAAAGAATTTCTCACCATCTGAAATTACCTTGTTCATCTATTTGGGGAAGGCGAGAAGGGAGAAGAGAGAACGGGAGACCTGTCTGGACACCTCAAGCCCACACCCTTGCTGCAGCTCCAAGCACTCAAGTAAGCATCAGCCAACCAGGGTGGCAGGCCCAGAGCCACCTCCACCCTCCATCAACACCACCACAGCGGGCACTGTGTGTCACCAGGCATGAGCCCCCATGAGTCCAGTCATGGCTATTCAGAAAAGCCGGGGCCTCTGCGAAGGAAGTGAGCAGGGACTCAGCAACCGTTTTCTCCAAAGCTCTAACATCACTGAGAATGCTTCTCTCTGAGCTAGGTTTATGGTCCTTACCTTTATTATTAACATTCTAAGGTGTAATAATATGTCTGCGAAAAATAGCCAACACCTATAGAATTCTGTCCCCCAGCGTCCGGCCCTGACCTTGGGCCCTGGGGTACACAGGTGGCCATATCACAGGCTTAGGGGTCCACACTGAGCTGGGGAGAGGAGCCATCCCAGCCAGTGTTGGAAATCCCTTCCCCTTACTCTGCAAGGAGTAGGGGCCCAGGTCAAACCAACCATGGATGATTCCCCCCAAATCCCAAGTTCTCCCTCCAGCAAGAAGAAAGTAATATCAATTCTGTAAGCTCTGGGGCTGGTAAATTTGCCCATGTCAGGCAGGCTCTGCAGACTGGGGAGAAAACAAACCACTCCGGCACCTAAATCTAGTAAACCGGGGAGACGTGGCAGCCGGGATTGCTGCGGGGAGGGGAGGTAGGGGCCGGGAGAGATTTACAGGGCACCAGCAGGAGAGAAATGTGGGTGGTTGAGCCCATTCTTCTGCCAAGCCCAGATTTATGTGCTCCAGGCCTCGTTCACTATACCCATGGGACCTCAGGGAACTTTTGGCCTCTCCTCCTAGCCTTGGGGACATTAATCACACAAAGAGGAGGCAAGTGTTGGGTGTATCACTGTGGGTGTGCCTGTGTGTGCTTGGGTATGTGTGTGCATTGTGTGTCCTTGTGTGTTGGCCTCAGTGCATCAGTGTATTCTATGCATGTATGCATTTGTGTTTCTTTTTGGCCATGCCTTTCAAATATATGTTATCAGTATCCCTTTCAAATAACCTTTTGGGAATTTACTACAAGGTGCATGTTCCTCTTCTCTACTGGACATCATGAAGCCTCATCCTCTCTTCCTGAATGTCAAGGCACCTTCTCCCATGCTGACCCCAGGGCAGATCTTGGGGGTGGTCCTGGGTTATATCGGGAATAAATGAAAATCTGTGATTGCGATATGCCAACAAAACAAGATGGGTGGTCTCAAGCCCCTAGCTGGCGAACACCTTCCTTCTTCCTTCCTGTGAGTCAATTCTGATTTACAGCAAAACTTTTAAAATCCTGTGTCTGTAGTCTTTATTTTTTCTTTCAATGTGCAGCCCTTCAATTCTCTCTTCCTCTGCCTCATGACCTAGACAATACATAATGAGATGGCAGCATCAGAAAACTCAAAGCAGCCTGAATCCCTAAATCACTGCATAAAGAACCACCACCCAGAGGGTTGACTGACCTTCACCAGCATTCTCATAAGAAAAACAAGGCTTTGTTGTGTGAAGCCACAGAGATTCCTAGGTTTGCTTGTTACTGCAGCATTAGTGGGCTTATTCTGACTAATATATCCCTGGTGAGAAACACAAAAATACTTTGCAATGTGCTGGACCTGTTTTCAAGATCCTAAACTCTTGGGGCTCCTGGGTGGCTCAGTGGGTTAAGCATCTGCCTTTGGCTCAAGTCATTATCCTGGGGTCCTGAGATCAAGCCCCATATCAGGTTCCCTGCACATTGGGAGGACCTGCTTCTCCCTCTCCCCCTGTGACTTCCCCTGCTTGTGCTCTCTTTCTCTCTCAAATAAATAAATTAAATCTTTAAAAAAAATCCTAACCTCTTATGATTGGATGGACCTAATTATTTCCCCAGTTATACCACTGGAATCTACAAAGATGAAATCTCATCCTGATGTTGCCATGCAACCCTCCAGAGGGTTAGGAAATAAGTCTAAAGACACTGTCAGGCCTTCCCAGAATGGCAAAGCATAAAACTGAGGGTTTTTTTTTTCTGTTTTGTTTTGTTTGTTTTTGTTTTTTTGCTGTGATGGTGAAGCTTCTATATTTACTACCTACCTCAGAACTCAGCCAACTGCTTGTTACCCTGCCCTGGGCAACTGTTCTCAACCTAAACCAAACCCCTTCTCTCAGATGCCTTTCTATAGTTAAGACCCTCCCAATTAAGGAAATCGCTTTGAAATTAACCACAGAAGAATCACCAGAAGTGCCCCTTGGCTTCAAGCAAGCTGGGTGCCTGGAGGGCTTTATCCTGGCTCTTGTCCAGTAAACTGGCCACTCATATCAAACTGAAGTGTCAGTGACCTAGGTTCATATCCCCACTGGCATGTCCTAGCAGTGTCAACTCTGACAAGTTTCTTAGCCTTCTGGGCCTCAAGTCCCTCATCTGTAAAATGTGGACCATACAAGTACCTGCCATACAGTTGCCCTAGGAACTAGAGAACATGAAACTAGTTCTCCAAGTGTAAATGAATCAGAGTAGTCCTTCATGTAAGCAGATTGGGGAAATATGCTGTATTCAAAAATCCTTTCTTCCCTGACCTGGCAAAGTGTCAGTTCTTTTGCCATTACAGTCACCTGTTTGCATTAGTATATGGCCTCCATAAATAAACTTGACCTGAGAAAGCAGCCCTTTGACTCATTATTGCTCTCTAGCTAAGCATATTTCCATAACCACTGCGATCCACTCTACCCACAAATGCCCTTCTAAAACCATCTCTCCCTTAGTGCTTCTCACACCTTCTCCTTCCTGGAGCCCCCCATACTATGTGGCTAGATGAATCAAAACCAACACTCTCCAATTTCCAGGGCTCTCCTGTAATTATTGTTTGTTCTCCAAGAGGGTGGGCTTTAATTCCTTTGTAGGTGAAAGCCTGGCTTCCATTCCCTCTCTGCTGTCAGAGGTGTGTTAGAAACCGGGGCACTGGCAACTTGGCATGGAAACAAGAACGCGGCTTTCTTCTTTCATCGAGCAGAGGAAAGGCTGAGACAACTTCAGCACAGGAGGAGGAGACCTTACAGTTGATTTGATCTCCCTTTGTGAAGGAATAGCCACCCAGAAGATGCTAACAGAAAGAAGGTATCACCTAGAGCTGCTCACCCACAGAGCCCTGGAACTGTTCTCAGAACCATGGAGAGCTCCCTAAGACTTCAGGTTGAGTGAGGAGGCTACACCATATCCTGACTTCTACGAAAGCAGCGTATTCAAGATGAGGACTGTGCTATGTTGAAGGGTGCCAGAACCACAGAGAGGAAATGTGAAGTATCATTTAGTTCCCAGTTCCTCAAAGTGTGCTCTGAGGGCCCAGGCATCAGAATTCCCTGGAACACTGTTCCTTCTGCCATCTGAATCATTCTCTGCTGGGCGGAGCTCTGGATTGTGCATTTTAACACATTGCCTCAAATAATTCTAACACACCTCAAGACTTGAGGCCAAGTGATCTAGTGCCACACTCATATTTTTCAGGTGGGAAAGTGGGCTAGTCAAAGTGAAATACATTGCCCCCATTCAAACAGCAAGTTGAAACCAGAATGCTTGTGTCCCAATTATCAAGAGTTCTCCAAACCATCCAGCACCGCTCTGGGTCCCACCTCAAAACCCTACACTAAGTGCTGATGGCTCTGGGGAGCGCATGAGATACTCATGCCTGAGGTCATCTCTCTGAGGGTTCTCTTCTATGATACAAATTCTCCCTGGGAAACGCAAATTGTCTACCATCATATCCATATCCCCGGAACCTAAAGCACATACAGATGCTCAGTACGTGTTGGCTGCACCAACTAGTCGATTCGTATACTAGTGGATGAATGAACTGCTTAGCGATGGGGTGGGATGTCTCTTTAGTGCATCTATGATAAAAATTCACATTTACTGAGCAAGCATTATATGCCTGTTACAGGGCTAAGAAATCAACATTCATAGGCCCATTGAGTTTGCAGAACAACCTAATGAGATAGGCACTATTATCGTCCTCAATATAAAGACGAAGAAATACAGCTTAGAGAAAGTTAGTATTTTACCCAAGGGGCACATGGCTGTGGTAGAGCTGGGATTCAAACCCAGGTGTACTGAATCCAAAGACAGAGCTCCAAGCCACATTTTCTGGACACACCAGGAAAAGGCACTTGTCCTAATGAATGGCCTCTCTGCCCTTGGAAGAAGGTTAAACAAAAGGCCGTCCAGGTCCCTGTAATATGCTTGGTCACTTGCTACAGCCTCTGCTTGGGGCTTACCAAAGAGAGGTTAAATCCATCCATGCATCCATCCATTTCTTCATTCTGCAAATGTTTTTTGGCCATCTACTATGTGCCAAGCCCTATTCAGAGACTGGAGTATAGTAGTGAATAAGATAGACAAGGTTTCTGAGTAGTTGAGGGAAACAGCACACAAAGAACTAACAGGTCCCGAGATATCAGGCAGTGATGAGGGCCAAGGAGAACAGAGAGGGGCAGAGGGATGAAGAGTGCCCGGGCAACGCAGAGAAACAGTGAAGAGAGCTGCTGACCAGCAGCAGCAGTAGTATCTGCAATAACCCCAAACAAAGAGCTGAAAAAGAACAGGTCAGGCAGCCCACTGTTCAGATCAGAACCACCTGACCTTCTCAGGGATTTCTCTCCACTGAACAGATCTTACTCTTACGTTGTCTTATTTTTTTTTTCTCTTTTAACAGAATCGTTGCTGTATCGATAGAACTCGAACCTGAGAGCTGGAGACTGTGGCCGACCCTCCATTCCCAGGCCTGGCCTGGGCCTTTCTTCTGGAGAAGACAGCAGTGCTGTGAACAGTGAGGGCTGGTGGGAATGCCTGCTCAGGGCTAAGAAAGAAGAACAGAGGCCTGTCCGTGGACAACTATGTCAGCTGGGACTCTCTGGAGACAGGTAAGAGAAGCTTTCCAAATCTAACATTAGGAATAAAAGGGGACACGTAAGGGTGTGGAGTGTTTCAAAGAACCCAGGGTGGGGACAGGCCAGGACTGAGGAGAGACCTGAAGGAGCAGCAGGAAGCCCTCAGGATGCCTGTTTCCTCTCCACCTCTGCCCCTCGGCCTCTTTCTCTGCCTGCACGCGGGCTGTCCAGTTTACGTGACAAGTGACAGGATAGCTGCTTATAGCTCCCAACTTTCATTGTTTTGCTCAAAAGCATCCTTTTGACACTAAACCTTCTTAGTCCCAATCTCAAAGGCAAGAGGCTAGAATTGGCCCATCTGGGGCTAGGAGCTTCCAACTTGGGCCAGTCAACTCTGGACAGGAAAAGGAATGCTTCATTGAACAATTATGGGGAACCTGTGAATCAAAGGAGCAATGGAGGAGTTATTTCCAGGAATAAGGAAATCAGTGTGAGCTCTGCAGAATCTCATAAACTTGCTGTAACAATGATACATCCCGGACACTAAAAAGCCGAGAACATGCATATTCCAAGGGCTGAGCAATGTGACCAGAGAAGAACTTGGGGTCCATCCTTCATGGAAGCCAGTGATGGGGATGAGAGAGTTAAGCCAAACCCACAAACTCTGAAAAGCACCCAACTCCACTCAGTAGTCATTGAGATGGCCTCATAAAGCTCCGAGGCAAAATTATAGATCATCATTTTAATTGAGTGCAATTGGCTATACATTAATATTCATGATTATTAGAGCAGCTAATTTTCCTCTTTATAGAAAGTGAGTGGGGGATCATTTCAGCTGCTACTTACTTTTCCTCCCTTAGATTTCCGTGGGGGAGGTGAAAGAATAAAAGGCATGGCTCTTGAAATCAGCCATCAATTTCTGAATGTGGGGTGATTATTAAGGATTTTTAATTGCTTTGACCTCTTAAAGGGGGCTAGGGAGAAGCATCTTATGAATATAAAAAACACACACATCCATGAGCCTCCAGAAGTGGCTCCTCTGGCTAGAGGAAAGCAGACTATCTAAATGAGAATCCTATCCGTTTCTCAGCTCCGCTCACCTGCCACGGCTGATAGTGACAACAGCAACGACAACAGTAACACTAACGGCCGCCATCAGAGCCCAAGCGGGATGAGAACAGCACCCGCCGGACGGTACAGCCAAGATGGGCTAGGAGAGAACAGGCAGGACGACAAGGGTGTCCATGCATGGCAGGTGGCAGCCTTCACAGGACAACTGTTTCATCAGTCAGACAATGAAATACACTGAGGATAATGGCAGCCAAATTTCTCATCATCAGAAGGGAGTGAAAAAGGGAGAAAAAATCAGGATGAAGTCTATGGTGATAGATTCAGAGGTATCAGTGTGACTTTATGGTTTTCTTTTTTTTTAAAGATTTTATTTATTTATTTGACATAGAGAGAGAGATCACAAGTAGGCAGAGAGGCAGGTGGGGGGGGGCGGGTGGGAAGCAGGCTCCCCACTGAGCAGAGAGCCCAATGTGGGGCTCGATTCCAGGACCCTGAGATCATGACCTGAGCTGAAGGCAGAGGCTTTAACCCACTGAGCCACCCAGGTGCCCCGACTTTATGGTTTTCAATACACAGAAAAAAAAAAAATCTAGAAACAAATACAGGTGTAAACATGTATATATGTGTGTTTACACATGTGCACACACATGCATGCACACATACACCTGTCCCCTAGCTTTGTTCCCGGAGGGGCTCTCGGCACCATGATGCCCCAACAGCAATACACACACCAACACCAAAATCTTTACTTCTAGATATTCTGCACTAAACTGAAGCAGGGCCCCCTTGAGAAGTGGCTGATTCCAGGGCCACTCAGGGAGAGTACAGGAAGAGCCCAGAGCGTCTTGCTGCACCAGAAAGCAAAGCAGTGCACAGAGCAAAATGGAGGTCATATCAAGGGACGCAGAAGGCAGCTTCCAAAAGGGACTTCTGCCAGTCAAAAATGAGGCAATTGAAGCCCTACAATAAATGACGATAGTAATGGATTAAATGCACTAAGTAAAATAGCAAAGAATTAGTTCTTACTGACATGAATGAATGAATGATTTGTGACATGTACATAGTTTCAAAGAACCCATCCACAAAAACACAAACGGGGAAAGGGTAACTTCACAGCAAAGAAGCTCAGCAGAAACCACCTTTGTCACTGACCAAAGGGAACACAGAGTAAGGGGATAAATGGAAACCATCTGGCAGGATTCAAGGAGGACACAGCGTCAGTCCTGTGCTAGTCCTGCCAAAGATGTACAACCTGAGCTCATCTTTTTTTTTTTTTAAAGATTTATTTATTCATTTGAAAAACACAGAGAGAGCACAGGAGGGAGCTGGGCAGAGCAAGAGGATCTTAAGCGGACTCCCCGCTGAGCGCAGAGCCCGATGCGGGGCTCGATCTCATGACCCATGAGATCACAACCTGAGCTGAAACCAAAAGGTGGACAGATGCCTGATGGACTGAGCCACCCAGGTGCCCCACAGCCAAAAGCTAATTTTGAGGGGATGTCAGATAAATCCAAACTGAGGGACATCCTATGAAATGATAGATCTGTCGCTTCAAAAGACTGAAGAATGCTCGGATTGAAGGAGACTCGAGAGACGGGACACCTATGGGCACTCTTCTACTACAAAGAACATTACTGGGACAAATAGCAAACCGGAACAGGATCTGAGGATTAGAGGTTAGTAATGCATCAGGGCTGATATCCTGATCCTAAGAGTTTGATTCTGATTATCCGGGAGCCTTCCCATTTTAGGGAAATAAATTCTACTCAGTTCAGAGACGACAGGTTATCGGGTTGGCAGCGGCTTTCTTTCAAATGGCTCTGGGGGGAGAAAGTTCTTTTTATTGAACTTGCAGTTTTTCTATAATAATAATAACTACCAATTTGAGTGCCAACTGTATGCTGTGCACTTTTCTCTTTTTTTAAAAAAAATATTTTATTTATTTATTTATTTATTTATTTGAGAGAGTGAGCACAAGTTGGGGGAGGAGCAGAGGGAGAGGGATGAACTGACTCTGTGCTGAGAATAGAGCAAGATGTGGGGCTCCATCCCAGGATCGAATCAAAGAGCCAAAATCAAGAGTTGGATGCCCAGCAGACTGAGTCACCCAGGCGCCCTTGCTGTGCACTTTTCATCACTCCATTTCTACCTTACACACACTCTTACAAGACAGTTCTAGTTTCCTTCCCATTTTATAGGTAAGGAAATGGAAGCTCACGGAGGTTAAGCATCATGCACAAGACTGTTACTTCTTTCATTCTACAGGCATTCAGTGCATCTCTGGGGTTGTGCCAGGCACCGGTACGTACAGTGAGGAATAAAATAAGCATGCCCTACCTTCATGAAACCTCCAGTCTAGGAAGGCTATGGGCAATAACTGGGAAAGAAAACAAGGAAACAGTTCCAGGGGCTGACGAGGGCCATGAAGGTAGCAATAAGAGGCAAGAAGGAAGATCATGTTGGAGAGGAAAGGATGATGAGCCAGGGTATGTGGGCCTTGATAGAATTCGGATCGGATTCTAAATCAATGGTAAATTCATGGACATGATTTATGGAGAGGAGTGACAGGATCTGATTCATATTTTAAAGGAGCTCCCTGATTGTGGAGAGATATTAGACGGAACAAGAAGAGAAAATGTAGGGGCCAGAGAGCTGATAAGTGGCAAAGCCAATGTCCCCCAGCCCCCACCAAGATCTGTCTGACTCACTCTCTTGCCACTTAAAGCAGGCCCTCTGGGTGCCCTTCCCTATTCTTCCACACTTACCACATCTGGATACCATGGCCCAACTTCTGGCTGCCATGCCAGGTCCAGCTCCTTGCCTTGGGCTTTCTCCAGCTTTCTCTGGCTGTCCAGGGCAGGTGAGCAGCACCTGGAATCAATGCTGTCTATAACACAGGGAGGACATCCCTCGACTGATGTGGATAAATCCCACAGCTGCCTGGCTCAGGAAGAATTAAGCCAAATTAGCCACTTCATAGCGACCTGGGGCAGTCCATGTTACATAGAGATTAAAGATAGAGGTGGGGAGCGCTGGAATTAAATGAGATCTGGGTTCTCGCCCCAGTTCTGCCGCTTACTGGGAGATGGAAGCGAGAGGTGTATGGGCTCCTTAAGTTAGAGCCAGTGGAGATTCCCCTCCTTTTCGCTGCCGGAGTATCCTCTGTTTTAGGTCTTCCTAACAGGGGCACCAACCAGCAATGGCCAAAGAATATTATGCAACAGGGGGAGTGTTCTTTATCTGTCCTATCCAATATGGTAGCCACTAGTCACACGCAGCTATGGAGTACTTAAAATCTGAGTAATGCAGCTGAGGGACTGACGTTTTTTGTTTTGTTTCAAGGACTGAACTTTTCATCTTCATTAATTTAAATACAAATAGCCACACGTGGTTAGTAGCTTCCATACTGGGAGGCACAGCTCTACACGGTGGGGCAAATGGTAGGGTACATCCGCTGGAATGGGCATGCGCACCCAGCTTCCGAGCTCTGGAGAAAGGCAGCTGGTGGGAGCACCAAACTGCACATCCAAAGCCATGTGACCCCTGCCCTTGGGTCCCCAGGATCACCTCCTTTGTCCTGTCTAAACAGTGCTGGTTCCCTTACAGAGAAGCACACGAATTTTCATAAGAACATATAGTGCTAAACTGCATCTCTCTCTCTCTCTCTCTCTCTCTCTCTCTCCTCCTGACACAATTCTCTAACAAGATTTCCCCTGCTAGCCCATTTTCACAGCCACTGTGCTGAAAAGCCATCTTCTGATTGAGCCAAGACTTATGCAAGGGAAGGTAGGCGGAGTGGGGGGGAGGTGGTCAGAAAGCCAGAGGAATTCAGGTCTATTTTCTCACCTCTTTGGGGACAGCCAGGTGATACAATCAAGCCAAGGACAATTTCCCTAACACCCGCTGTGAGGCCAGCTGACCCGCACCTGCTGCCCCTGCAATTGACAATGTTGCCAACAGACCTCACCTTGGCCCTGGGACAGGCAGGTGGGGCCCTCACTTCTCTGGAGTGAACTTTCTCTTGCCCTTTAGGGGGGGTGAACACAGAGACCCGTTTCTGGAGAGAAGTTGGGCGGAATTTATTCTCTAATAGGAGATTGTGAGAGGCACGCTGGTGGTCTGAAAGCTCTTCAGGAAAGCTGAGCAGAGGTGATGCTTTTCCTTCTCCCTTCGTTCTCCAGCCCAGGTCACAGACTCCATCCCTTTCTCCCCGCCTCCACAGCCCAGACCCCAGCCCCACCTGCGGCATCACCTCTCAGCTGGAGGAATGAAGTGACCCTTTGCACCCAGATTAACTCCCAGAGGGCAGGACAGGTGATGGGGCAGTAACAACTGATCCCCGAAAGCCAGTTACTCAGAACAATCAGGGTTCAGTTCTTCCTCAGGAACCATTCAGCTAGGACATGTCCCCACGTGCAGGATGCCACCACCGCAACTAACACGGGTTGGTGGCTTCTGACAGAAAATGCAATGGCTGCCCCTCACTCCCCAGGCTCCTTGCACAGGGCCATCTGTTGTCATGTCTGCTCCTCAGGCCAGGCTGGGGCAGAGGTCAGGGGGCTGCAGAATCTCTAAGGGGACAGATCACCACTTGTGTTGATTGCATTTGAACAGTTTATGTCAGGAAGAAAAGCTCATGCGCACACACAGGACACTCCCCCCCGGATTTAGCACCGGATCTATTATTCCTCCGTACCTAGGGCAGCCACACCAAGAACAGCAGATCAGGGAGTGCCCAGCCCTGACTGAGGTTTTACTTTATAATTGTTAGGATTATGGAAAGGAGATATTTGCGGATAGGCCACCCTGATCTTTATTGTTGAAATGAAGATTTCACACCAGTAGCAGAATCATCTGACCGGGCCAGTGCCTCTTTCACCCCCCTCCAGCACCCCCCCACCCCGCCCACCCCCTCCACCCCACCGTCATGGGCAATTTCCTGGCCAGGAAGAATGAGATTAAAAAGGTGGTTCTTCCCTCCACCCTCCCCCGCTTAAAGCAGCCTGAGCCAAAGCCCAGACCTAAGTTCCTGGGCTCCTCTCTGGCGAGGAAAGAGGAGGACAGTGGGGGCAAGCCAGGGAGCCAGGGTGACTCATGTGGGCAGTAATCCCAGTTTCACCAATTAACATCTGTGTGTGACTTAGCCTCGGTCTCCCCACCTATAAAATGGGGATACAAGTAAGGTTGTTTGAGGATTAAATGGTAGAGTGAAAGCAAAGTGCCTTGCATGTAGTAGGCGTTCGATATTATGAAGAATTTTTACATTTTGGGGTTGCTTTGGCTCCTGATGTGTCTTCCCCAGTCTCTACAAACTGACCACTGCCCTTCCTTCAGGGCTACCTCTGCTGGGAAGTCCTCCTTGATTGGATTTCCTTGGCTAATGAAGGTCTTGGTCACCTCAGAATCTGCATGCTATTTAGGCCTCAACCGTGACCTCTGGATAATTCTCATCTCCCTGCCTCGACCATAAGCTAGAAACAGAGCCTTGATTTCTTCATGTGTCTGCTGAATCCAGCAAGGGTTGGACGTATAGCTCAGTACCATTCCCAGTGTTCCCTCTCTTCCTTGATCAGTCTTCTGCGCACCCTTTGAGGGAGATTTTCAGTGCAAATTAGGCCCTGTCCATGCCCTGGTTAAAACTTTTCAGGGACCCCTGCATTCCAGGAGATAATGAATAAGATCATTAGCACTTGCGGCCATGCCCTCCACCTCTGCCACCCCTCTCCTGCTGTCCCCACCCTCTCATCCATGCCTCCAGCCAGGCTGAGCTCTCTGCCCTTGTGAATTTTCCAGACTCCATCCCACAAGCTGCTCTCTGCTATCAGAACACCAATCCTCTTCTCCGTCCCTTGGCCCACGGCTGTCCGTTTCCCTCAATCCTTACCTCCTTGCGAGCAGGGGTCTTGCCTGCCTCCCTCCTTGCCATGCCCCGGGAGCCTAGGACAGCACCTGGCCCAACAGGCACTCAATTCCTAGCAAGGGAATAAGTGAGTGCATAAGTGGGCCTCTACCTCCGTGGTATCCAGGGAATGGGAATTACAAATCAAACATGGCTGACAGGAAGAGGTGTGGCAGACCAGGAGACACCCTTATGGACACTCACCCCAGAAATGGAGGTGATGGAGAAGAAATCAGGCACAGACCCATGCTACAAGGCGAATGGGCCTCAGAAATGCTCTGCTAAGTAAAAGAAGCCAGACACAAAAGGCCAAATAGTGTACAATTTCAAACACATGAGCTGCCAAGAATAGGCAAATCTGTAAGATGGAAAACAGATTAGCAGCTTCCAGGGGCTGGGGGAACAGGCTGGGGAGAGATGGGGGGTTGCTAATGGAAAGTGGGCTTCTTTTAGAGCTGGTAAGCATGTTCTGGAATTAAATAGTGGCGAAGGTTGTACAACCTAGTGAGTACACCAAAACCACTGAATTTTACACCTTAAAAAGGGCAAATTTAATGACATGTGGATTATAGCTCAATAAAAAAGATGATAGATAGATAGATGGATAGGTTGGGTTTTTTTGAGTCACACCAGCTCTTTGCCTACAGTTGATGGTGTTGAGATCCTTATGCTTTGGTGAACATGTTCCTTCCCCTGCAATAATATCAGAGGATTTTCCTTCTAAACCTGAAGCATACTCCTTTAAATAAAAGAATAAAATAAAATAAAAAGGAAAGGACCAGAACGCTTAAGGCGATCTCCTCTTCCTGCTTCCCCATCAGCTCTGTACTGTTAACACTTTCATGGTGAATATACCATCCTCAGCTTTAACCCCCATATTATCACTCACAGAGCAGCCAATCACAGCCACACAGCTAGGAGCAAGGGACAGAATGACACTCTGGCACCTTGCCCCAGATACTCTCCCAGCCTGCTCCAAGCCCCCATCCAGAAGGGATTGGCTGGGAAAATCCCGGCCTAAGACCCCCAGCTGTAGACAGACAGCACAAGAGGAAGATGGCAGATTGGGCCCCCTCCTCCACTCACTCCTGCGCCCACATCCTCTGTCACGTCCCTCCCACTAGAGGTAGTGTGTCTGCTCCACTGGGGCTGAGCTTGGGTCACGGGATGTGGACTTGCACCAATGCTGTGCTAGTGGACATGGTAAGTGCAAAGTCCTAAATACGATTTTGCAGTCGACTGGTGTCTTGTGCTCCAGCCGGTGGCCCGGGAAGAGAACGCCTGGGTAGCCTACTGGTCCAAAAAGGCCGAAAGTGAAGGCGTGGAGGAGTCCGGAGCCTACTCTGCAGGCTGGAGCCCAGCCGTCTGAGGCCAGCTGCAGCTGAAACACAGAGATGCTGCAGGAGTGAGATGTGCGTTCCGGTGGTAAGCCGCTGTACTTTGGGATGGCTGCTCACGCGCTGTTGTCAGTATCGCTGACTAGGGCTTCTAGGCCCCTATGGTGGCACACCCTGCCTTCCTGAAAGACAGGGCCCTTCGGTCTGGACATCCAAACTGGTCTCAGCTCCCAGGAGATGGAGCAGCGGGCACTGTCTCTGGGCTCCAATCCTGCAGCCCCTCAGACCCTGGGCCTCCGGGCGACGGTGGAAGGAGTTTTCTCAGGCAGCAGTGACCCGCTGTGTGTCTCAGCAACACTGCAGGGGGGTATCCTCCCCTCCACCTGCAAGGGAAGGAGTGGACAGAGGCTGAGAGGGGCTCTCGGGGCCCCTTCTCTTGAGGACTCTAGGTCAGGCGGGAACTAGATCGAAGAACTGATGCTTTCCTGCTACGGGGCCAGGACCCAGCACTATGGGCTGTTTGGGCGATATTGCTCTCAAGAGGGCCCAAAGCTCTGTCAGGGTCCAGAAGGCAGGGGGCAGCCACTGAGTATTTGCTGAATGTGTGCCAAACTGCTTGGGTTCAAATCCCAGCTCCATCCCTTGCTACCATGTGACCTAATGTCTCTATGCCTCAGTGTTTCCATCTGTAAAATGGGAATTTAACAACAAGAACATAGCATTTGTCCCATGGGATTGTTGTGAGGATTAAATAAGATGGATACATGTCAAGCAATCAGCCCAGTGCCTAGGACATACTGAGGGCTCAGTCGTGGTTATTGTCATTATTATTCTCAACGTTATGAAGGGAACAAATGGATGAAGGGAAAAAGAATGAGAGAGGAATATATTTAGTTAGGGTGGACATAAAAAGCTGTGCCAAAACTCTCATTCCAGCTGAGACTTGAATGATGAGGAGACAGGCATGTGGAAGAGCTGGAGGAAGGGGCATCTCAGACTGAGGGAACAAGTGCAAAGGTCCAAAGGTAGGACAGAACTTGATGCTTCTGAAAAATGGGAAGGGGCTGTGGATGGAGCAAGGTCAGTTCCTCCCACCTCAGGGACTTTGCATATGCTCTTTCTTCATGAAACACTCCTCCCCATCCTGTTCCCCACTTAGCTCCAACCCAGCCCCTTTTGCCAGCATGAACTGCTACCTAGCCTACATCTCTCTGCCAGTTCAAAAGTCACCTCCTCACAGATTCCTGTGACTTCCCAGATGAGGTCAAAATCTGTTACAACCTCTGGACTCATTTCCCAGGGCTGCTGTATCAAACTTGCACAAATGTGATGGCTTCAAATGACAGAAATCCGCTTTCTCACAGTTCTAGAGGCCAGAAGTCCCAAATCAGGGTGTCAGTAGGAAAGAATCCTTCCTTGAGTCCTCCAGCTTCTGGTGGCTCCAAATGTCCTTTGGCTTGTGGCTGCAACACTGCACTCTATCCTCACATGGTCCTCTCCTCTTTTCTCTTATAAGGACCTGTCACTGGATTTAGGACCCAGCTGGAAAATCCAAGACCATCTCATCTTGACATCTGTCATTTAATTATATCCACAAAGATCCCTTTTTCCCAAATGTAGCCCCATTCCTAGGTTCCAGAGGTTAGGGCACAGACTTATCTTTTTAGAGACCAACATTCAACCCACTCAACCTCTGCCTGTCATCTTAAACTTCCCCTCATGCCATTAACCATAGGTGGAAATTCTATAATTACTTGTGACATCATTTGGCAATGCCTATCTTCTTAGGAAGCTTCAGGCAAAAGGAAGGCAGGTCCCATGTCTGTACTGCTCACCCCCAGCACCTGGCGGACAGTGGGTGCCTGGTGTGTGTGTGTTGACCGAATGGACTGCTGAGCCCCGAGCTCCCAGAGGATGCTTCTTGTCAAGGACACAGACCGGAAGCCATAAGCAAGGCCTCCAGCCTACAATGTACTTAAGCCTTTACAGCCTCATAAATTCCCCGGCTGATGGCATGATTAAGGACTGAGTCAAAATGCAAGAAATTTAATTTCCCAGTACCCAGCCTTGTAAACTCACCCCCCCCAAACCAAAAGCCATAAATGTCTGATAAAATACCATGCTGGTTCTGCTTCCCAGAAATGGTCCCTGGGCCCAGAGAAGAAGCCACATTGAGCCTGCGCTAGATGTGATGTGGGCATTGTAATTAATGTTTGGGAGAGCTCTTCTTAATGGCCTGGGCTCTTTGCGGCCATATCAATAACAATGACAGCCAACCAACCAGCCAGTCTGCTGTCGAGTCCAGTCCAGAGAGGAAAAGAGAAAGAAGAAAGAACCTCAGAAGCAACTTCACACATGTTACAGGGTAGAGGAACATGGCTATGGACTTACAGAAGGCTTTGGGCTTTTCATCAAACAGCCATGTCCTTGATCTCACTTGACCCTTGCATTTGGGTCTCTGAGAAGAACAAAGCAAGAATTGCTAATTCTCAGGGAGCCTGGGTGGCTCAGTGGGTTAAAGTCTCTGCCTTTAGCTCAGGTCATGATTCCAGGGTCCTGGGATCGAGCCCCGCATCAGGCTCTCTGCTCTGCGGGGAGCCTGCTTCTTCCTTTCTCTCTCTGCCTGCCTCTCTGCCTGCTTGTGATCTCTGTCTGTCAAATAAAAAAAGAATTCCTAATTCTCTTTAATAGAAGAGAAAAGTGAAGCCCGGAAAGGAAATTTTCAGGTCATGTCACTCATCAAAGACCCGGGAATTGAACCCAGCTCTCAGGACACCTGGTCCCCTTATAGACAACCAGGGGTGATGGTGGGAAGGACAGAATCTACCTAAACAGCGGCTAGAAGGAGAGAGATCAGGTTTGAGGAGGACCTTCCCGACCAAAAGCATTCTATAGCACATAACCAACTAACTGCAAAGGCCTTCTAAAGGACACCCAGATCCAGCCGCACCTGAACCAGAGATCTGGATTGTTCAGGATATTGAGCCGGCATATTACCTTAATTCAACCAAGGTGAATTGAGCTTCAAAGGTGTTCAAACAGAAGAACACTGATTCAGACACTCTGGATTCTGTCTCCAAGAAGAAAGCGGGGAATTGGAGGAAAACCCCCCTTACTCTTTATATAAATTACTTAAGGATGTCTAGCTGTACACATGTTGGCAAGGGATGTTATTGCATCAATAAATTCCAGAATGTCAGAGCTGGAAAAGTCAATTCACTGTGCAGAGGAGGAAACAGAGGCCAAGAGAGTGGACTTGACTCTCCCAAAGCCACACAATACAGGGACCAAAGCAGGACTCATATACGGTTCAGAGTTTCTTCCTTTACCAACAGGCAAGGAAGGCATCACTCGAGGAGTACGAAAGAGCATCTACCAAACACAAATGATCAAATCAATTAAATCACCTGATCAGAATGACTTCCTACTCCCAGTGCCACCATTAGGGACCCATTCTCCCCTTGTTTTCTGTCTCCAAGATGAATCGAACAAATAAATAAACCCAGGGAAGGAATTCTAGCTAGGCTGGCTGGTGGAATGATACAACTAAACCGGTTGTGGATTATCACTAGGTTACTATAGATGGGGAAACTGAGGCCAGGAACAGGACCATGACTGGCCTTTCCACTTCCACAGAAAGATCTGCCTACAGCAGGCTGAAGGCAGAGCAGACACATCTTTGGGAATGACACCCAAGGGGAAGAAGTGGGAAGAGCCCAGGGTTAGATGGCACAGACTCCCCTAATTCGCCCAAACTGACCTGGGCCAGCTGGAAACATGAGGACTGCAACCGGAGTGGGACACAGGCTCTAGATCAAGCCCCCCTTCCTTTAAGAGTCTAAAGAACACAGCAAGTGGGCACCTGGGTGGCTCAATTGGTTAACTGTCTGCCTTCGGCTCAGGTCATGATACCAGGGCCCTGGGATTGAGCCCCAGGTCAGGTTCCCTTGCTCAGTGGGGAACCTGCTTCTCCCTCTGTCTGTCATTCCCCCTGCTTCTGTTCTCTCTCTCTCTCTCTCCCTCTCTGTCAAATAAATAAATAAAAATCTTTTTAAAAAAAGAACACAGCAAGCTCTAGTCACTCTATCCCTGTAGAAGAAGAGAGAATTTCATATTTTGCCCTTAAGAAATGGGTGTTGACGTCTCTTTACATTATTAGAGAAAATGCCCAGCCAAGAAATAAACCACAACTTTATTTACAGTATATTTCCCAGAACTCAGAGAAATGCTGTGCTTTTCTACATAGACTTCAGACCAAAGCATAATTTATCACAATACATCAAACTTAACAGAACATAAACCTCTCCCTACCTTATAAAAACATACAAGGGTTTGTTCACTCTTTATATAAATTACTTAAAGACATCCTAGCTGTACACATCATTTTGAAAGGATTTCCATTACTAGAAAGAGCTGATTCTACCAGTGGCGATCTTTGCCGTGGCCGAGGGAACAATTAAAATGGGAATGATGGAAGTTGTAACAAAGCGTTTGGCAGGGAACAAACATCCCAGATCAGCCTAGAGCAGCGGGGGTTGTCCTAACCACGAAAAAAGTCACCTCCATACTGAAGTTCAGGCTTGCAAGGCAGATGATTGAAATAGGAACAGGATTATAAACATCCCAAGGATAAGGACTGCATCTAGTTTTGGTCACCAATGGACCCTAGCACATAGCAGATGCTCAATAAATTCAAATTGAAGAGGGAGAGAGGGGGGTGAGGGGGAAAGGGGCAACCAAGCCTACCACAGTAATGATACCCAATTCCCAAACACTCTCAACCCAAACTGCACCCCACATTCTGTGATCTTGAGCCCAAGGAAGAAAGAGCAGAAAACACAATTCAACTGACCCCATTCTCCATACGGGAAAAGTAAGGCCCAAAGTCAGGCTCTTCAGTTAGTCATATTTATTTAAACCAGCCATTGCAAATCTTAATACCTATAGGACAGGCAGGATAATTACTGAGCCAGACCAGGCGGGGGAATGGAGTGAACCGGAAACCACTCCCCAGTGTTTCCCCAAGGGCTGCAGGCCTGCGGCTCAAGCCAACCAAGGCCTCATAAGAATGCTGGCCCAGGGCTTCCAGCTGCTAATTATTTTAAGAGAAGCTGGAAATGGCCATTTTTAAGCAAAATCATATTTTCAAAGTTAACTACTTTTTTTTTTTTTTTAATTTTAAACATATTATGGGCACTCCCCCCACCAATAGCCATGAGGCACTCCCGACTGGTAGGCCAGGGTGTGTCGGCTTTGATTTCAAACAGTGTGTTCTAAGGATCCTGGGCCCAACCCTGAACTTACTGATTTTGCTTCACCATAGGTGAGAGGCCAGGTATTTTCAGAGGACATGAAGGCAGGAACTGTGTCTGTCTTGTTTACACTCTGTTCCCCAGCCCAGGACACTACCAGGAATGTAGCACTGGTTAGAAGGAAGGACAATGGGGAGGGGGGAGAGAAATGGACATTTATAGCATCTGCTTCCACACCATGCAAGCTTTCCGCTCGTATGGTATGGACTGAATGTGTCATCCCATGGCCCCCGCAAATTTGTATATCAAAGCCTTAACCCCCAAAGTGACTGCATTTGGAAATGGAGCCTTTAAGGCAGTAATTAAGGTTAAATGAGGTCATGGCATGGGAGCCCTGATCCAACAGGGCTGGTGTCCTTATAAGAGGAAGAAGAAACACCAGAGATCTCTTGCTTTTCCTCTCTCTCCTCCTTCCCTTGCGCCTCTCTCTCTCTCTCTCTCTCTCTCTCTCTCCCTTCTTCTTTTCTTCTCCCTCTCTCCTTCTCTTCCTCTCTCTCTCTCCACCCCCTCCCCCATACACACAAGCACTGACGAATGAGCCATCTGCAAACCAAGCAGAGAGACTTCACCAGAAACAACCCTGTTGACACCTTGATCTTGGACTTGAAATCTCTGAAACTGTGACAAATACATTTTTGTTGTTTAAGTCACTCAGTCTTTGGTATTTTGTTACGACAGCCTACCTGACTAATACAATACATAATCCCATTCCATTTAAAATTCAGAACAAAGGTATGACATAAATAAATCCCCAACCAAGAGAACAGTGAACACTTTACCTTTGTGCGGTATTTTATTTACGAAGCCCTGGCGATGGGGAGAGTGACGGGGGGCAGATGACTGCTCCATTTTTCAGATGAGAAGCCTGGGACTCAGAGAGGTTGAGGGAATTGCCCAAGGCCAACAGTGAGAGGAGAACACCAAGTCAATCACTCTTCCAGATAGATCGCAGCATCCTGTCTAGCCTAGACAATATTGGTGCTTGGGCCAAATCCACTCAGATCCCTTTACTCCTTTTCTGGGAGCCCCACCATCCACTCTAGCCTCTGGGTGCATTCACCTCGACCAGCCAGTCCTGGGGACTCTTCTTGGAGCACCGCCCCTGGCCGCTAGGGGCTCTCTGCTGGCACTTGTAGGGGACCAGAAGCTCCTGAGCTTTTCTCCCAGGCAGCCCTTGCCTGATGGCCATCAGTTGCCTATGTCCAAAAGCCCCACTCCTTCCCCAGGCATGGGCTAATTCTGGGATGTGACTCACTCTCCAGGGCACCCCTCTGCAGGAACAGACTGAGAATTCCCTCCACAGGACTTTGCCAAAATCATGCCTTGTTTGGTTTCCTCCCTTTCCCTGTCCTGTCTCCCGCTTCCCCTTATTCATCTCCCTTGGGACATGTAAGTCCTTCTCTCAGAAGGTCTTCTTCAAGGAAACCCAACCCACGACCAGGTTCCCTTGAAGACACAGGCCCTAACATCAAGTCTGTTCCTCTCCTCTGGGTCTTGGGTCCTGATGTAGTCGGAGCCAGGCAGAGCCCAGAGCTCAAACAGAGACTCACACCTCCAAGGAGACCCTGAAGGGAACAGCTGGGCAGCTCTGGGGACAGCTGTCAGGGGAGGTGGGGGTGACAGCAGGAGAGGGAAGAGAATGAGGCCCTCTGGCTTTCTTTGGCCTTTACTATTTTATTGTTACACAACTTCTACACACACGCGCGCGCATATATATATATATATTTCCCTCAGTGTACAGCGAAAAAAATGTTTTGAGGCAGATTTTTTAAAAGATTTTATTTATTTATTTATTTGGCAGAAAGAGACACAGTGAGAGAGGAAACACAAGCAGGGGGAGTGGGACAGGGAGAAGCAAGCTCCCCACTGAGCAGGGACCCCCCCCCCCCTCATGAGGAGCTTGACCCAGGACCCTGGGATCATGACCTGAGCTGAAGGTAGGCACTTAAAGACTGAGTCACCCAGGTGCCCCTCAAGGCAGATTTTTTTTAAAGATTACCCAAAGATAAAATAAGCTGTCAACATATTGGGGTATCTCCAGCCAGACTGTATGCATGTATTTAAACAAAAATAGGGCCATCCCATATACAGAATAAGTACAGCGTAGAGGAGGCGTCAGAGTGCGGGTTCTGGAGCCAGATTACCAGGATGTGGATCTTGACTCCACACCCACTAGCTGTGGGACCTGAGGCAAATAAGTCACTTCTCTGTGCCTCTATTTCCCCAGCTGCAAAGTAGAGAGGTTAAGGTCACCCTTAGAGGGTGATCTTGAGTATTCAATGAGTTAGTGCACATAAAACACTTAACAACAGTCCCTCACATATGCAAAGCATTATGAGAACATTGGCTAGCCTCGCCATCAGTAGTGTTACAACTGCAGGTCGCAAACCAGCAGCTTCTGGCAAGATCCAGCCTGCAGATGTGTTCTGTTTATCCAAATAATGGTTTGGGGCTCTGTTCAGCTCAGCGTGTGTAGGGGCGTGTCCCCCCTCCTCGCCTCTCGGTCATTGCCAGGTCCCAGCAGAATGGATTCTGGCAGTCTGAGAACGAAGCTCCAGCGCAGAGATGCAGGTGTGGGTTGTGGGGGAAACAGTGCATGTGAGCACAGTAAAGGGGTCCAGGCCCAGGGGCAGGGCACTGACTGTGTTCACTACAGATAGATTCAGACATGTGTGGAGGTCTCTACCAGCTCCAGTTGACTGGCAGGTGTGGGACAATGGAGACTAAACCATGCCTTGCCCAGTCCCACATAATGAAAAACAGTCCCACTCCAAATATCAAAAGCATCCCCAGAGATGAATACTTCTCTAGTCCCTCATTTGGCACGTGGGGAAATTGAGGCTCAGAGAGGGAAAGCGACTTGCCCAAGGTGAAACAGCAAAAAAAAAAAAAAAAACCCCAAAAAACAAAAAAACAAAACAAAACAAAAAAAAGTCCATAAAGCCAGAGGCTAGAACACTGGTCTCTCCTCAGCTGCCCTTGAGTCCTAATTTGTGCCTAAATCTAAAAGAGAACATTCTAAACCCCGAGTGCATAATCCCTGCTGCAGTTCTGGAAGGGGGAGCCAATCCCCCAGCCTTCTCTGGCTGGAGTGGGGAGAAATCAAACTTCAGGACAGTACTAGTGCCAAAAGCAGATGTGCAAACAAAGATAAGGAAGGCAGGGTTTTCACCAGACAAATTCGTGCCCTGCTCAGTTTAGGCATTAAAATGAACTAACTTAATTTCATGCCATATGCAAATCCTTACCAGCTGTCAGCTCTGTAATCACAGGATACTTAATGTAATAACTAAACAAGAACAAAAACGCAGCAAAGACAGGCTCTGGGCAAGTCCATTGACAGCGGGTTTTATGTTCCTGGGAACTCAGCAAGAGGGGAGTATTTATGGTGGACATCTGGAAGCAACTATGGGCCCTGATGCCTGCCATCTCCTTCATGAAAATGCTGTGGCAATAATAAATAATAGCTAAGGACCGATGTGGGCATTGCGCACCCTGAACCCTCATGTACTGTGAACGTCTCTCTCTAGACCCTACAGCCTCTCCACACTTGTCAAGGTTCAGCTGGGCCTGGCTGCAATCTGGTCTGAGAGCTTACAAGGAGCCAAAAGACAGTCCAGGCTCACGGGGTTTGGGTCTCCCCTGCCGTGGAACCAGAAAAGGGGGAAGATGCCTGCCGCCAGCAGCTGACGATGGGTGGTCTTCCAACCTGGGGAGCTCCACGTTACCCTGACTGCTCGAGCTAACAATCCTAACAGCAAACATTTATTAAATGCTTGCCTTGGGCCAGGAGCCAAACAAACCGCCTTCTGTGCTTTATCTCAGTGTTTCCCAAAGTGTGGAGAATGACTGAAATTCATCTAGTCATTCCTTCAACAAGCATTTATTAAGCACCTATTATGTGTTGGGCACTGTGCGGGAAATGGATCAGCAAACGAGACACATACAAATGCCTGGCCGTGTGAAGTTTGGTTTCTGGTGGGGCACATCTTTAAAATACAGCAGGGATGTGTGTTAGGAGATAGACACTTCGCACTCTATGAGGTCACCAACGTTACTGCCTTAGGATGAAGTTCTAGGTTTAAAAGTTGATTCGAAGAAAGGCATTAAATGGGGTGCCTGGGTGGCTCCCATCAGTTAGCGTCTGCCTTCAGCTCAGGGCATGATCCCAGGGTCCTGGGATAGAGCTCCATGCCAGGTTCTCTACTCAGTGGGGAGTCTGCTTCTCCCTCTACCTCTGTCCCTTCCCCTGCTCAGGTGCGTGCTCTCTCTTTCCCTCTATCAAGTAAATAAAATCTGTGTGTGCTCTCTCTCTTTCCCTCTCTCTCTCAGGTAAATAAAATCTTTAAGAAACAAAAAAGATTTTCTAAGAAAAGCATTAAATAAATCATAAAACAGGTGGTTTCACAGGTGGGCTAAAAGCATGATGGGGTTCCTTCTCCTATAGGACTGTGATACAGGTTTTATCGTTAGTCTCATTTTATAGCCAGGGAAACTGAGGCTCAGGGAGGTGGAGTCATTTGCCCAAGGTCACATGGGACACAGTGGAGTTAAGATTTGAACCCAGGTCCATCTTCAGAGCCTGTGTTTTAACCACTACTCGGAGCTAAGGAGATACACCAGGTGGCCCATTTCATCCCACCACTTGGCTCCCTACCACCAGCTCCCCAAATCACTGTGCACATGACTTATATCCCCTCTACAGAAATCCCGCCAAGGGGTTATGCCATGGCTCTTGCCCATGGTTTAGGGTTAAGGAGGATCCAGGACAGCCTATTTTATACCCTTCCTTCATTTGGGAGCCAGGACCGCCCCCATTCACACAATAGCCTAGCTCAGGGGCCTGTGGAAACAACCAGGGACCCACTACAGGGAGGGAAGACCCTCTGACAACCTACAGCTACTTGCTCAGCCCCAACAGGGCTGATCTCAAGTGCAATAGTGTCTGTGACCAACATGCAAACCTCCCAGCCTCCCCCACCACCAGGAAAGCAACTCAGAACATCTTCATCTCCAACCGCAAGCCCAAGGAGCAAGAACATCTCACAGGTGTCACTGGCCAAGAGCTCATTCACTCCTCCAAAAACCATGTGACAACCATTGTGATCATTCCCATTTTGCAGATAGAAAGCCAGAGCCAAGGAGAACTAAGTAACTTGCCCAAGGTCGCACATCTGCTCAGGGGTCAGAAACCTTGTGCTATGAAGGGCCCAGGAGTAAATATTTTAGACTTTGTGGGCCATAAAGCTGCTGCTGCAGCCACCCAAATCTGCCAGTGTAAACTAAAACAGCCATGATGATACATAAATGAGTGGGTACAGCTGTGTTCCAATAAAATTTTATTTACAAAAAACAGGCAGCGGGCCACATTGGGCGCACAAGCCATAGTCTGCCAATCCCTACTTTAAACCACTGCATGACACTGCCTTTTGTCATTTCCAACGGATGTACCCTGAGCCACCCACCCATCACAGAAAAAGCAAATGAATGATCAGTTGGTCTCGAAATCAGGAGGCGAATCCTGTGGGACCCTGAGAAGACTGTGTAACCTCCTGGTCCTGTTTCCTCTACTGTAAAAATGAAAACAACACCTGCATGGCACACACAGAAAATGCACACACGCACGCACACACATGCACACACACACTCTGCAGGCTTACTAGGACAATCCAGGGAAGAAGTGCATGCCGACGGTTTATAAGATCATCCCTGTCCAAATGCAATTATTGTTATGCTATAATTGGGGCCTCCAGCTACTTCTTCAGGAGGCACAGAAAATATTAGGCATCATTGTCAAGAGGCTCTCTCTACTACTTCTAAGAGCCCCTCCATGCCTTCCCATCGCACTGGAAACTCATTTGTCCTCCATTTCCATTGTGACTGAGCCTCTTAACTCCCTCCCTGTTTGAAAGCCATAAGGACCAACATGTGAGATTTAACACTCCATTCCCCGAGTAATTAGACTCAGCCATACAAAGTGAAATGTTGAACAATTAACTTCTGTGCCGCGCCTAGAGTTGATATGGCAACAGAACCAGCGACCCTGTCCATAAACCATACTTTTGTTCTCTCCTGGAGCCCTGAAACCACTCATTTGTCCCCTGTTGACTCCCCATTTTCAGAACTCCAGGATGGGGTGAGCAGAGGTCCACAGCCCGAGAGACACACTTAGCACAGTGAGGGGGAGCCACGGGGAAGACGTTTATAAATGGAAGCAGCAAGGTTCAGTAAAATCTAATCAGCCCTGAAACAAGGTGAGCTCTTGATGCTTACAAGAACGTTCCATTCGTGCTGGAACTATTTGGGGGTTCGAGCTGTGTGTTGTCACCGCTGCAGACAAGGGCTGCCCTCATGAGTCCACAGGCTGCCAGGGCTACAGCAGACAAATAATTCAGTACAAGAGGGACTGACACCCAAGGAGAGACCACAAATGGGGTCAGGACTTGAGTAAGTTCCCCCAAGAAAGGAGATGCTCTGAGGTGAGCAGGACTTTGCTACGGGAAGCACAGATATGGGAAAGAACCTTCCAGGTGAAAAGAAAGTGAAGCAGTCTCTGGCTGGATGGCTCTCGGTGTGTTCTGGGGAGTCCCTGAACTCCCTCATGGATTTTTTTGCTACTTGCATCACCCTGCACATCACTGGGGTTCAAAAGATCTTTCTTGAAGTGAAATGGATAGTCCAGGCGTGCTCCTTTTGCTCCTCCCTGATTCAGGGAGACACTCTGAGCTGGGAAGCAGGGGCCTGCAGCATGTAATTCTACAGAATCGTAAGACAACCAACAAAATCAAGCAATGGGGGCACCTGGGTAGCTCAATTGGTTAAGCGTCCGTCTTTGGCTCAGGTCATGATCCCAGAGTCCTGGAATCGAGTTCCGCATCGGGCTCCCTGCTCAGCAGGTCATCTGCTTCTCCCTCTACCCTTCACCCTGCTCATGCTCTCTCTTGCTCTTTCTCAAATAAATAAATAAAATCTTTAAAAAAATCAAGCAATAAACATCGATGTATCATCATCAATTAATCCTCAGACCCCAATTAAATTTCACCAGTTATTCCAATAAAGTCCTTTATCATAAAAGGAAACAATTCAGAATCAGGAAATATTTAGCTATCCCAACATTTCCTCAGTGTCTTCCAGTCTGTCATAGCTCCTCGGTCTTTCTTTGGCTCTTGAGATCAGGACACTTTTGACAAGTACTGGCCAGAGAGTTGGCAGGATTTTGCTCAGTTTCCATCTGTCCAGTCAGATCATTCAATTAGATTGTCCACGACACACCCACCACCGGAGAACAGTATGCCGCCAGAAGCCACCAGTGAACGGCGCACTTACCAAAAGTAGCCATTTACTCCCAAACCTGTTTATGTCTGTTGTAGACGCCATTATAATTACATATCTTAGGTACAAAGTGGATAGGATAGAATAGGAGGGGGAAAAAAGTTGTGTCTATGAAACATGAAGTGCTTGGGAAAGCCCTGAGAAAATCAACTTCCTCAATAGGAACTGATAGGGCGTCTGGGTGGCTCAGTCGGTTGAGCATCTGCCTTCAGCTCAGGTCCTGGGACTGAGCCCTGTGTCCGGCTCCCTGCTCAGCAGGGAGTCTGCTTCTCCGTCTGCCTCTGCTGCTTTCCTTGCTTGGGCTCATTCTCTCTCTGTCAAATAAATAAAATCTCTAAATAGGAACTGATAAAGAATTAGTTATCGAGGTAGGCACTATAAAACATCAGGTGGGTGCCACCATTAAAATCAGGAAGGGTCCTATAATCTGCTCTGCAAGTGTCTTTAAATTCTCATTACACTGAAGTAAGCCAAAAGAGACAATCATCTGATCTGTACAGGAAAGATGAGAGGAGACTTGAATCAATTAAACCCTCATTGATTAATTAACCCAATATTAATTAATTACTTAGGTTACTCAATTGACCTAATATTAATTAACCCAATATTAATATTGGAAAATTAATGTACAGAATACAAATGAACACACAGAACACCTGTGCCGGGACACTAATATAAAAGAGAAAGTATTCTAGGATATAAAACCTTCTGTTTTTCTGCTTTCACAATATTTTCCAATTAATCTCCCCAGACACTAGTCAATGGGAAAATCATATCGTGCTCCGTGTCACAGGTCATCAGGGAAATGCAAATTAAAACAAGACACCACCACAGATCTAGGAGAACGGCCAAAATCCAGAACACAGACAACACCAAATGCTGCCAAGGAAGTGAGGCAACAGGGGCTCTTGCTCAGTGCTGCTGGGAGTGCAACATGGGACAGCCGCTTTGGGAGGCGGTTTGGCGGTTTCTTATAACATAAAACATCCTCTCAACATAGGAATCGGCAATCGCTGTCCCTGGTATTTACCTGCAGGAGCTGAACACTTCTGTCCACACAAATACCCATGCACAGATGTTTACAGCAGGTTTATTCATAACTGCCCAAACCTGGAAGCAACCAAGATAAATAAATGGGGGTACATCCACACATGGAAATATTCAGGGCTAAAAAGCAATGAGCTATCAAGCCACAAAAGACATGGAAGAACCATCAGTGCATAGGATGGAGTAAAAGAAGCAGATCTGAAAAGGCAACATACTGTAGGATCCCAACATATAACATTCAAAAAGACAAAACTTCTAAGACAATAAAGAGATCAGGTTGTCCTGGGTTGGTGGATGGGGAAGTGGGGGTGGGGGAGGGGTGGGAGGCATGAGACGGATGAACAGGCAGAGCGCAGAGGATATTTAAGGCAGTGAAAATACTCTGCATGATGCTGGACGCCTGTCCTTAAGCATCTGTCCAGACCCACAGAACGCGCAACACGGAGAGAGAACCCAGATGGAAACTATGGACTCTGGGTGGTGATGATGTGTCTGTGTAGGTCCATCAATTACAACAAGACTTCTACTCTGGTGGGGGTGCTGGTAAAGGGGGAGGTTGTGCTTGGGGCGAGGGGAACAGGGCATAGAAGGGAAATCTCTGTAGGTTCCTCTCAATTTTGCTGTGAACTTCAAGCTGCTCTAAAAAACAAAGAAATATAATCTTTTAAATTAAAAAGGAAATAATAGCAGACTAGCATCTCAGCTGTACCCAAGGACATGTTTAAAGTGGACCCTAGGAAATGGTATTTGGCCTCAAAACGGTGGGAAACTCTGACCCGTGCTATCATGGGGATGATCCCTAAGGACACTAGGCTAAGCCTTCTCAAAGAGACAAACACCGTAGGGTTCCACCTGGAGTAGTCAGAACCTGAGAGTCGGGAAGTAAAAGGGAGTCCCCCCGGCTGGGGGAGGAGGACTGGGGCGCCAGAGTTTCAGTTTGGGCTGATGAACAGAGTCCTGGAAATGGATGGTGGCGTTGGTTAGACAACAATGTGAATGTGTTTGATTCCACTGAGTTGCACAATTCAAAATAGTTAAGATGGTAAATCTTACGGTATGTGCATTTTAATGCAATAATAATGCTGATGAAATAAACAAGTCAAATACCTAGACCAGCACAAGGCAAAAAGTGAGATGATTTCTACCTGCATTGTTAGGGCCGCAAGACAGAAAACAATGTAGCTTCGGCAAAGCAAGTGCACAAAGAGGTGGTTTTTAAGTGAATCCCACAAAAAGAAAAGGAGGGGAAAGAAAGGTCTGTCACAATGACAGACTAGTCCTGTCTATTCCTAACACGTGTGACACTGGCAGGACAGTGCCGGGCACCTAGGAAGCACTTGCCAATTGTGATGAGAACTGTCCCACCCCAGCCTCTGTAAAAGGGAGTCGTGGGGAAGCATGTCCAACTCAGCGCAGGCAGGACACCTGGCCAGCCGTGCTCCGAAGGGGCCTCTTGCCCCACTACAGTCTCGGAGTAGCAGGAAAGGCTCCAGATGGAACAGGAAGGGCAAGCTCTGGTGGCCTTGGCCTTTGTCAGAAAGACTGTGGAGGACCTTAAGGAGGAGCAAGGCTCAGTGGGTTAAGCCGCTGCCTTCGGCTCAGGTCATGATCTTAGGGTCCTGGGATTGAGTCCCACATGGGGCTCTCTGCTCGGCGGGGAGCCTGCTTCCTCCTCTCTCTCTCTGCCTGCCTCTCTGCCTACTTGTGATCTCTGTGTGTCAAATAAATAAATAAAATCTTAAAAAAAAAAAAAAATTCTGAAAGAAGCCTGTCACCAAAGACTATACATTCTATGCCTCCATTTATAGGAAGAGGAATCTATATGGATACAAAGTTGTTGCCAGGGAGGAGGGCAGAAAAACCTAAAGGGTGGGAGGTTTCTTTGGAGGGGAAGGGGGGAGATGAATAGTTCTAAAATCCACTGTGATTATGAGTGAATGGTGTAACAGCTCAATAAATTGATATTAATAACAGGAGTGCCTGGCTGGCTCAGTGGGTGGAGTATGAGACTGTTGATCCCGGGGTTGTGAGTTTGAGCCCCCCATTGGGTGTACAGATTTCTCAAATAAACAAATAAACTAAACACACACACACACACACACACACAAAAACCTGGCAGTCTTCTTAAAAACAACAATAAACAACAACAGAAAGCTGCATTGGCTCTAAACTTCCTCCTTCGGTTCCTCTAGGAATGCCAAAGCCAGCACCATCACTCTAAGGGCAACGCTCTTTTCACAATTCATTAAAGAGCATTTCCCCGATGCCAGGAAGACTCTTTGATGTCCCTGCGGAGCCCACTCGGAATTCTTATCTAGTTAGAGGAGGGGAATGCATAGTAAAGGGTTGGCTTCCTTGCCTAGCCAGACACCCTTGCTAATTTCTTTGTCTCCGTGTTACTATGGCAACAGAAAGCTTCCACCAGAGAGCTTCTGGGGCGTGTCCAAAGGGACTGTAATCTGGACCCAGGGTGGCTGCCGCCCATCTGTCCAGTAGCTCCCAGGCGCTGGCTGCCCTGCTGATGGGTGGGACAGCCTGTAATCCCATTAAGTAGGGAAATCAGGAGGGAGGCAGCCGGGGGTCCTGTGGGTCCACACTCCAGGCTGGCCTAGTGGCCACCCTGAGTCACTATCACCATGCAGGAAGAGGAGAGGGTATTAGGCACATCTTACAGAGGCTGTGACTAAAATGGCATCTTGAGCACCTGAGCCAGTCTCCAATTGTCGGCCCGGCCATATTTTTAGATAGGAGGAGGCAGCTTCTCCGGCCAATGAGAGAAACGTAGCTGGAAAGCTCTCATGGAACATCTGGGGGAAAGGCATTTGTCAACCGGGAACCCAGCGTTGTGGCAGGCGAGTCTCACAGATGCAGAAGCTTCCCGTCCCCCCCACCACCACCACCAAGACTTGGCTAAAGGGGCCTGAAGTCCAGGCTGTTGGGCTGTCAGATGGAACCACTGGGATTGATGAGGGGCAGGCACAGTGGGCACTGGAGAGGTGGCCTCCAAGATGGCCCCTAATGATCTCACCTTCACCTGGCTGAACAGGAGGCAGTCCCCTTCCACAGTGTACCTAGGTTGCTGTGTGTCATGACCAGACAGTTCAGACACTATGTGACTTCCAAAGCTATGTCGTAGAGGACATCATGCTCTCAGATCACTCATACCAGGGGGAAGCCGCCATGTTCAGAGGGCACCCAGACAGCCCTAATGGAGTTACCCACATGGAGAAAAACTGAAGCCCCTGCCCAGCAGCCAGCACCAACCTACCAGCTGCCTAAGCAAGGCACCTTGGAAAGGGCTCATCAGCCCAGTCAAGCCTTCAGGTGACTACAGCCCCAGCCAAAATGGTGATACAGTCTTAAGACGGATCCTGAGCCCAAACTGTCCAACTAAGCTGCTCCTGCACTCTTGTCACACACAAAGTACATAAACTAAAATACACTTGTGTTGTGTTAGGCTGCTAATTTGGGGCACTATTTGTGACACAGCAGTGGATAACTGATTCAGAGTAGGTCCAGCAGCCCCTAGGATGGCCAGAAATTGTCTTGAGAAGAAAAGATGGTTGAGAAGATGGTCTTGAGAAGAAACGATTTTCCCTCCTTGGGACACCTGGGTGGTTCAGTTCAGCTTGGCCCATGATCCCAGGTTCCTGGGATCAAGCCCCACATCAGGATCCTTGCTCAGGGGGGATTCTGCTTCTCCCTCTGGCTGCTGCTCCCCCTGCTTGTGCTCTCTCTCTCTCTCTGACAAATAAATTAAGAAAAAAAAAAAAAAAAGATTTTCCCCTCCTTGCTCCTCCCACCCTTTTACAAAAGAAAGTGATATGTTGGTGAACTGTGAGTCTGCAGACTTGGATTTGTGTCCAGGCTCTGCCCTTGCCCTCTAACCACTTCAGTTTCTCCATATGTAAAATTGAAGAGCTAGCCCACCAGCCCTGAAATCATAGGGTCTGATACTGGTTAAAACTGTAAGTTTCGAGTTAGGAATACTGGTTGTAAACCCTGGCTCTGCCACTTGCTTGCTGTGTCTAGGGTAATTACTGAACTTCACTGAGCCTTGGTTTCCCCTTCTGTAAAGTGGGTTTAATGATCTCTACTTCATGGTATTGTTACAAAAATCCAGTAAAACAATGCACATCAATTACTTAGTACACAGTAAGTGCCTAATAAGTGGTTGTTACCACTACCAATAATGAGATAGAGGGACAGGTACAATTATTTCCACTTACAGTCAAGATATAGGAGGGTCACAAAGGTTGGAGGACTTTATTGGTCTAGAGCAGGCCCAGGTATGGATTTTTTTTTTAAATCTCCCTAGGTGATTCGTTCTTTGAGAAACTCTGTCCTAGAAAAACTCCACACACATGCCCAAAAAATCAAACAAGAATTTCACTGCCATGTGTTTGTAACAGAAAAGGACCTTATTTGGCTTAGGTCAGGATCTTGGGGTCGTGGGATGGAGCTCCACAGTTACCACGGAGTCTGCTTGAGATTCTCTCTCCTTCTCCCTCTGCCCCTCCCACTCGTGCTCTCTCTCTGTCTCTAAAATAAGTAAATAAGTAAGTCTTAAAAAAAAAAAAGAAAGAAAGAAATAGATCATATTACCAATGCTCTGAAGCCCTGGGCATCCTCTCCGGTGTCACTTCCCCTTCCTTCCCTCCCAGAGACAATCACCGTCTTGAATTTGTTGCTCATTATATCCATATATGGCCTCTTGTTTTTAACCATATGTATATACTCTTAACTAATATATAGCAATATTCTGCATGCTTTTACATGTTATATATACATTGTGTATACTCCTGCATTTTTTTGGTTTAGCATTATATTGTAGAGATTTATATTAATGTTGATACAGTTAGTTTGAGCTCAGCAATTGTCAATTGTTGTGTTGTACTCCACTTACGATTTCCCATTACCTGTTGATAGGTATTTGGATAACTTCTAGTCCTTTCTTTCCTTTTCAAAGATTTATTTATTCATTTGAGACAGAGAGAGAGGCAGAGAGAGCACAAGCAGGGGGAGAGAGAGAGGGAGAGGGAGAAGCAAGCTCCCCACTGAGCAGGGAGCCCAGTGAGGGACTTGATCCCAGGACCCTGGGATCATGACCTGAGCCGAGGGCAGCAGCTTAACCATCTGAGCCACCCAGGTGCCCCAACATGGTATTTCTTAAACTGGAGACTTGGCACACAGGTACCCATTTTATTATTTATGCCTTCTGGATGTCTGAAATACTTCATAATTTAAAAGTAGACATGCATAAAAAATATCTAGTACAACTGCCCATGAGAATTTTTTTCTTATTATTGTTTGTGACCCCATTTTGCTTCTATTCTATCTGTGATCCCATTTTGCTTTTAGGAAATAAAGTGGTTGTAAAAACCTTGTAAGGTAATGGACAGTAATTGCACTCTTCGTGGTGAGCACTGAGCGAGGTACAGAATTGTCGCATCACTATGTCATATACCCAAAACTAATATGATATTGTATGTCAACTACACTTCAATTTTTTTAAAAAAGGGAAATAAAGTAGTTGGTTATTTTGGCTATTTAACAAGAAAAGAATTATGCTTAATTTATTGAAAGTAAGAAACATCACTTCCCCAAGTGATTGGCTCTGAAAGCAACACTTGCCATATCTGAGATCATCCTGAATCCAGAGCAGGAGCCATGGGCCCAAGGACACCTACGGGGTGTTCCCCCAAACCCTGCCTCTTGGGGATGCCCCAGGCACTGGGCCTGACCGCACTGGGTAGGCAAACTGAAGATGTCAGTAGTCAGGGAGAAGGGCTGCTGGGGTGGGGGTGTTGCTCTTCGGCAGCAGCTCTAAATTAGGAGAGAAAAAAAAAAATCCAAGCAGGCTGGGAGAATAGAGGAAGAGGGGGTGTCGGGGGAAGGGGGGGACCAGTATTGTGCATTCTCTTTTAAATGAAGTTGAGTCATTCTGGAGCCATTTCAAGGCAATATAGCCTCCATTTGGGGAGTTTTGTGCTTCCTAAGCAATAGAATCTGACTCTGCCTCCAAGAAGTGCTTGACTGCTGTTTCTTAAAGATGCATAAGGGTTTGTTTTGTTTGTTTTGTTTTGTTTTGCATTTGTCAAGTGTCAAGGTAAGCTTTTGGAGAACTCCTCCGTAGGCCTCGTAGGCCTCGAGAAGGCCATTTCCACCCAACATGGAATGCTTAAGGTGGAGCAAGCCAACTTTTGAATATCGCTTCAGGGGCCGTATTTTGTGCATTCAATGCAGCTGAAGGCAGTCAAGAAAATTGAGGTCTCCTGACAGACTGGATGGGGGAAGTGATGCCCGTGAAATTACTACCCCCTAGTGGTCACAGGCAGTGGTGCGATCATCTGCCAAGAGGCATCTGTGACGTTCCTTCCTGTGTTCCACCAGCCACCATCTCCAGCCCATTTTAAAAGCCTAAAACGGGGATTGCGGTCTGGCAGCCCTCCGTAGCCAGTGGGCAGACATACCAACTGTTTGAAAATCTGGAGAGTTTGCTTAAAAATCTAGGCCTGACATCTATCTTGAAAATTTAGAAAATCTGTCAACTTTTGGACACAATAAATGTAGGCTAGAGCTGAGAAGATGCTGCTTCCTTTGGATAAGGCAGGTACTCTCCACACTCCCCACCTCCCCCTGTTGTCTCACGCCCAGGCAATTTTACTCATCCATGGTTCTTGTGTAGCTTCTGGGTTTGCTACCCATCTTTCTAAGATCATTGAAGAGGCGACGCTGGCGACGCTGGAAGGTGGATGGTGCCTTTATGTTTTTTAATTTTTTATTTTTCTTTTCCTTTTTTTTTTTTTTTAAGATTTTACTTATTTGAGAGACAGAGACAGCAAGCGAGCACAAGCAGGGATGACGGGCAGAGGGAGTGGGAGAGCAGGGAGCCTGCCACAGGGCTTGATCCCAGGACCCTGGGATCATGACCCGAGCAGAAAGTAGATGCTTAACTGACTGAGCCACCCAAGTGCCCCAGACAGTGCCTTTATAAGCAGATGATGACATCACCTTATGCCTGGGAGGGGTAGAGTTCCACAAGTCCAGGATACCCAGTTCAGTGGGTAAATGACCTGCTCCAGGACACACAGCTAATAAGAGATACACCCTGCAACTGAACACCTACCGGCTGGACCCTGAGCTTCAATTCTTTCTACTCCACCAACCATCCCCCATAACTAGCTGGTTGCATAGTAGGCCTATCTTCCGGAGAAAGTTTTTACAACACTATTGCTTGGGCCATCAGAAGCAAAATTTACAAGACTTCAAGAGAACAATATTGGATTCTTTGTTTAAAAAATAGAAACAAGAAGAAATAGAAATAGAAATAACCACTATCCTGATTTTGTTTCTTAAAAACAACATGGTTTGTCCTGCTTTGGGTATTTCTTATTTGTCAACAAAATTTCTCGAGCATTTACTAGATGCCAATTTCCATGCCAAGGGCTGGGAGCTAGGGGAATGGGGAATGGTTACAAGATATAAACAGGAAGCACAACCAGCAAGAGCCAAAGTTGTTTGGTCCTTCACTTTGCAATGACCCCCACCCCCGCCCCCATGGTGTCTTTTACCACAGCACACTTGCCTAAACTGGAAACAGATTGAGACCTATGAGAGGACACGGAGTCACTCCCCAGGGACTGGAGCCACCTGCAGCTCTGACAGTTTCTTCTGTGAATAACAAAACAGCAATGACTTTATGTCTTCTCTAGGAATAACTGCAACAGCAGATACTTATCAAATGTTTGCTTTGTGCCAGACATGTAGGATCTCACTTCCCTGTCACACTAAACTTTATGAGGAGGGAGTGTCATCACACTGTCCCCCTTTTACAGAAAAGCAGACGGGACCAGTGAAATCAAGTCACTTGTTGAATGTAACTCTGTTTCCAAGTGGCAGAGCTGGTATTAGAACCCAGGGCTGTGTGGCTTCTGTGTGACAACTACAACCACTGCCTGATAGGGGTTTCCAAGGGGAAAGTGTGTTCTGGAGGAGGTCAGATCTTGAAGGCCAGGTCTTCTGCAGATCTTGAACTTGGGGCCAAAGGAGGGATTGGCTGTTTGTCCCCATTTTACAAATGGAAAAACTGAGGCTTGGAGCAACACCCAAGATCACACAGAGTTTAGGTGACAAAGTCTAGATTGAAGCCAGGGTCTCTCTGCCTCCCATCTAACTGCTCAGCATTTCTGGGCATGTCCTGGATGTTGAATTCCAGTATTTGCGAACAAGGATGCAGGTTTCAGCTCTCTGCTTCAAGGGAAAATACCAGTCTCTCTGAGAAGCTAAATAAACCAGCCAGTTCCTTCTCGAGTGGATACAAATTAAAAAGTTTGGGAGAAAAAGGGAAAGAGAGGTGAGAAAGAGAGGGAAGGGGGCAAGCGTGGTATCACAGGGTGAAGACTAAGAACAGGAGCTCTGAAGTCAGACAAAAAGGGTGCGGATCATCCATATTTTCCACCTAAGGAAACGGAGGCCCAGGAAAGCGGTCCCGCACAATGAGCAGAAGAACAGCACTTCACGGCAGGTGAAATTGCGAGTTTCCGGTCGCGGAACCTATCGAACCCCCATACAGCCGCCCCGCGGGTTTTCCGCCCGCTACTCCCGCCTGTGGCCGAGCCCTGGCCCTACGGCTACCTATTGGCTGCTGAGTGCACGAGACCAACACAGGAGCCAGCCAATGGGAGTGACCCACGGCGCGTCTTTCCCGGGGAAGCAGACACAGGGGCTAGAACCCGGAAGTGCGGAGCAGAGACAAGTCGGGTAAACCAATCCGCCGCGACGAGGATGGCGAGCCGACCAATTGCGAGTCGCCGGGGGCGGGGCCAGAGGGCTGGCGGCGGAGCGGGGCCTGGGAGCTGGTGGCGGCGGAGCCTCCGAGCGCCTGGAAGGCGGCCGCAGGGGTCGGGCAGCAGCGCGCGGTAGGAGGGGCCTGGAAGGGGCAAGCTGGGCAGGGGGCAGCGGGGAAGTGAGGCCTGGGCGGAATTCAGAGGGACCGAAGTCCAGCCACTTCGCCCGTTTGGGCCTCAGTTTCCCCCTTCCTAGCGTAGTGAGGGGTGAGACGTTCTTATCTCCAGCCTCCCCCGCGCAGACCTGGGTCCCTGGAGAATTCCAGCCCTGCCGCGGATCCCGTCCCTCCGGGAGCCTCTCAGAGCACCTGGACGAAGCAGTGACCCATACCCTCTTCTAAAACCCGACAGCATGTCCAGCGTACCCCGGTTAGAGCGCAGACCGGGCCATTTCAGGTGTATCAACGAGCAGGCTCCCTCATTAGACTCCAACCTCATCAGTCATTTTTGGGTCTTGGAGGCCCGGAGCAGGCTGGAGCAGGGGTGCATGGGTCCTGGTTGGAAATAGAGGCTAAGGCCTGGGTGCTCTTCCCAGATGTACTGGGGATGCCATTCATTCGTGGCGCTTCTGTTTACCCCCGTGGCCTTCTAGAGATTGACTTACTCTGCTTTAGTTTCTCTTGTCTGTAAAGTGGAGTTGGGGGTAGCTTTCCTTCATAAGGTATTGATGTTTGAGATAATGCATGGCTAGCACTCAGCTTAGTGCTCAGTATACCATAGTTGCCCAATAAATGCTTATTGTTAGCATAATGGTGCTTGCATACCTGACCCCTCCACTCCCACTGCCAGCCCAAAGCACATACCCACTGTCATGTTGGGGGTGAGTGGTGCTTGGACTGCTTGGGCAGGCACTGCCCAAGCTTTCGGTGAGATCCTTTCTGGACAGGTCAGGGAAGGCAGGCTAGAGAAGGGAGCAGCACTGCAGCTAATACCAGGATGTGGGCATGAACGGACAGCCACCATGAGGCAGCAAATCAGGCCACCAAACAGCTGTGTGTATCAAAGACTAGACCTCAGAACCGCTTTGGCCAATCTGGGTATGTGTGCGGTCAGAGACCTGTGGTCAAGGGAGGGGACTTCAGAGCCATGGGTTCCTGAATTCAAATCCTAAGGCTGTCACTTACTCACTGGGTGACTTTGGGCAAGGGGCTTCATCTCTCTGAGCCTGTTTCCTCATGTGGAGAAATGGGATGACTAAAGCCATCAGCTCCTGTTGAAGATTGCAAGAGATAGTGTGAGGTCCTTAGTGCTTGGCCCAGGGCCTGGCATACAGTAAATGCTCAGCAAATGTTGAGTGCCATGGCATTATTTTTCAGAGTCACGGGGCCCTGGAAGTGGCACTTGTCCTCCAGGCTGGCCCCTTCCCATTTATATCCACTTCCTGCTTTGCCCCAACCCCCGGTCATAGTGAAATAGGAGGTGCAGGAGCCTCCAAGCCCCCACTGAATTCAGAAACTTACCTGGAGTGTACCCACTTCCCCTGCCTCATCTACAACTCTTGGTTCCCTGCAGATCGTGTTCTTTGGCACTGAATATGTGCAGGGGGCCCACCCCTGAGTCCAGATGACACTCATGCCGATGGCTTCAGTGATGGCAGTGACTGAACCAAAATGGGTCTCCGTCTGGGGCCGCTTCCTGTGGGTTATGCTGCTGAGCATGGTGCTGGGGTCCCTGCTGGCACTGCTGCTGCCACTGGGAGCCTTAGAAGAGCAGTGTCTAACCGTGCTCAAGGGCTTCTATCTGCTCAGGAGCAAGCTGGACAGGGTGCAGCATGCCGTCACCAAGTGCAGCAGACCATCCACAGAGCTCAGTGTCACCTCCAGGGACCCGGCACTGCTGGTGGCCAAGACCAAGGCCTCTCCAGGTAAGGCAGACCGGACACCGCTCCTCACTTCTTAATTGGTTAGCTGTGTGAAGTGCCTGCAGTGTCCCACGTGCAGGGTACTCAGTGTACAAGACTGCCCGAGCTCCCAGCCTAGACAAACAGACAGTCGGTTAAGATAATAAGCGTCACTGCAGTGATGGGGAGATAAGGGAGCATACCAGGTGGGCTCCCTGGAGGGGACGCCTGAGCTGAGACCCCATTGTAAACAGGAAAATGACCCAAAGGAAAAGGCATGGAGGGCAAGTACAACCAGGCGGCGACCAGAGGGTGAAAGAGACTGAGGATGTGAGGAAAAGCAGCCCCGTGTGTGGCGGACACACAGCGGGTGGAGGGCTGGTGATGGGAGGGCTAGATCTAGAGCAGTTTCTCTCCCTCCACACTCTCCTCTGGGGTGCAATGCAAGATACTGAGCATGATCTCTGGGCTCTACCCACTGGATGGCAGTAGCACACACACCCCCCAGCTGTGACAACCCCACAAATCTTCAGACACTGCCAGCTGTCCCCTGGCGGGGGGAGGGAATCACCCCTGGTTGAGAACCACTGGGTTAAAAGATTTGAAGAACAGCCCAGAGATGGGGAAACCTCCAGAGCCTAGCATCAGGGGGGAGCTATTAACAGCCTAGGCCTGAGGGGCCAGGGGTCAGGGCCAGGATCACCAGGACTGACACAGGACAGCAGAGAGCAGAGAATACGGGAGAAACACTTAACAGGAGCTGTAGCCACAGCCACTCACTGTGGCACTCAGAGGCAGGGGTCCAGGGAATCCAGGCGGTATCTCTCAGGGCAAAGAATGGCTTTGGGACACACAAAGACCAGCTGTGGGGCACAAATGCATCGAGATGTGTAGCATGGAACGGTGAGCAGAAGGGCTGGAACGAGCACACTGAAGGCCCAGCACAGGGGACAGCTCCCCTGAACATTCTTTGCCCACCCCGCAACCCTCTCTGCCAATGCTTCTCTGGCTTTTTTCTAGCTGCTAAGTTGGAAGCCAAAGCAGCTCTGAACCAAGCCCTGGAGATGAAACGCCAAGGCAAGCGGGAAAAGGCCCACAAGCTCTTCCTGCACGCCCTGAAAATGGACCCAGACTTCGTGGATGCGCTCAACGAGTTTGGCATCTTTTCAGAAGAGGATAAGGACATCATCCAGGCAGATTACTTATACACCAGAGCGTTGACCATATCGCCCTACCATGAGAAAGCACTGGTCAACCGGGACCGGACGCTGCCGCTGGTCGAGGAGATCGACCAGAGGTATTTTAGCATCATTGACAGCAAAGTGAAGAAGGTCATGTCCATCCCCAAGGGCAACTCCGCGCTGCGCCGGGTCATGGAGGAAACTTACTACCATCACATCTACCATACGGTGGCGATCGAGGGCAACACCCTCACCCTCTCAGAAATCAGGCACATCCTAGAGACCCGCTACGCTGTGCCAGGGAAAAGCCTGGAGGAGCAGAACGAAGTCATTGGCATGCATGCAGCCATGACATACATCAACACAACACTAGTCTCCCGCATCGGGTCTGTCACCATCAGCGACGTGCTGGAGATCCATAGGCGGGTGCTGGGTTACGTGGATCCAGTGGAAGCTGGCAGGTTTCGGACAACACAGGTCCTTGTGGGACACCACATCCCTCCCCATCCTCAAGATGTGGAAAAGCAGATGCAGGAGTTCATCCAATGGCTCAACTCCGAGGACGCCATGAATCTGCACCCGGTGGAGTTTGCAGCCTTGGCCCATTATAAACTGGTTTACATCCACCCTTTCATCGACGGCAACGGAAGGACCTCGCGCCTGCTGATGAACCTCATACTGATGCAGGCAGGCTACCCACCCATCACCATCCGCAAGGAGCAGAGGTCTGAGTACTACCATGTACTGGAGGTTGCCAATGAAGGGGACGTGAGGCCATTCATCCGCTTCATTGCCAAGTGTACGGAGACCACTCTGGACACCCTGCTCTTTGCCACAACAGAGTACCCGGTGGCACTGCCTGAAGCCAAACCCAACCACTCTGGGTTTAAGGAGACCCTGCCTGTGAAGCCCTAACCCTAGAAATCCTCCCTGGGTGACAAGGGATGTCCCGAGGCAGGGGAAACCTTAGCACTTCTAGAAACCTAATTGTCTCCTAAAGCAAAAGGAGACAGAAAAAGAACTTAAACATTCTTTACCTCCAGATGTTTCAGTTCAGAAAAAGAAACCTAAATTATTAAGCCTTATCTCTAAGGTAATTTATAATTCAGCCCAAGTTATTATTTATTTTCTTCTGTGGGGCTAGTAAATGTTGTGTGGTGTCCGCTGTCTGCATTGGTGGCCCAAAGGAGGCTTTGGGGGCATCAGTGCTGTGTGTGTGTGACCAGAACACAGGTTCTGGAGCAGAATTTGCACTCTTGTGGGGAGAGGCCAGAAGTATGGAAGGAGGTCCAGAAGCCATAGGAGAAACTCCTCCAAGTGCCCTATGACTTGACCTGAGAGGTCAGCACTCTTGGGGAGAACCTGGTCCCGGTTTTGAGAAATGACTGAAAGCTTGCTTCTACAAAGAGATGGGCTTTGTGTCCAATTCTCACTGGTAGAACAAACTTTGGAGAAATGAAATAAAATTAATGTTGACAACATTTCTAGTTAGATACCTTGCTCATTTCAAGGAGGTCTTTGAGTCCTACCTAGTTAGTTCGCAGACTCTAGTACCAGAGGCTGTTAACATTCCCTCATCAAGACTGTTTTTCTAATTAAGAATAGGGGAGTGGCCAGTTAGGTTTTCTCTGTGTATAAAATGTTTCTTGCACTTTGTTTGCAGCAACTCAGACCAGACATTTTAGTCTACAAGTCCTCTGCTCTTGTCATGCAACTGAATCCTAGCACAGATCAGGTATTGTACGAGTAGCCAAGTCTGCCCTCACCGACCCTTTGGTGGAACACCTTGTGTAGGTAGATATTCGAGAACACATCTGAGAAAACAGCTGCCACGTCAACACCAAATAAGCCTTTTCAATAATGAATTAGAGGGAGCTGCTAGCAAACCAAGAAAAACCTTTCACCCAGCCAGGAGGTTCCCTTTTGTCACGCAGTCTTCCCCACTTACTGACTCCACACCCACCTCCCCCAGCCCTGGTACTGTCCCGCATCCCCTAGGGGAAGCTGAAGAGATTGCCTTGGAGTAGCCTTATTTTTCTAGCAACTTGTAAAATGATAAAATGTCCCATGTAATGTGGCCAAGTTTCCAAGTCTTCATTCTATGGAAGAAGCCTCCTCTCTACCAGTAGCATGTTGGCCCACGTGCTGAAATGGCCGCTGCTGTGCTGCTTAGACTCCAAATGGCCACAGGCTCCTTTCCCAGCGGCAAAGCATGCTGTCGTGCCCTGGGTCGGCATCAGAATGTGGTGAACACATGCAAAGTCACATCCTGACAGCAAGGAGGTCACTCTTCTGAGGTGGCAGGTGTTTCTATAGTTATTTAACTGTGTAATAGATGCAGAGTAGCTTTCTGAACGATTAAGAAAAGCTGTGTGAAGTGGCCCCAAGGGATATTCAAACCTTTATAAAAAGTATTTTCATACTCGAATGCTGCCATAAAGTCTCTCGGCAACCTGAACTCTCCTATCGTCTTGGTTTTATAAGCACGCCGAGAAAGCCTGACAGAAGTACATGCTTTGTCATAGAATCGTGCACTTTAGCTCTGTTGTAAAGGAGGTTATTTTAACAGATTACTGACTCTAATAAAGTATTTTATTACATAAAGGCCTGAGACCCTGCCATCTTATTCAGGCCGTGTTCCCGTCTGTCACAAGGATGAAGGAGGAATCCTCTCGGAACACAAGCCCCATTTGTACTGTGGTACGAGGCGCCCATCTCGACCAGCAGATGAGACAGAACTGTGGGGGGCCGCGACCTACCTGCGCTGGCAGGCCTGAAGCACTGGTCTTCTGCTAACATGCCAGTAACGTAAATGGTGTTTCGTGCTTCTCTTTACCATCAGTTCTTGATTTCCTGGGGAAAACACATAAACCCACTCACATGTTCCTGACAGTCTGTTTCGTGGACCATCCACACCCTGAGCCCAAGTCTGAGTGGGTTCAATTCTGTAATGAGCCTGTGCTGACACAAGAGAGCATGAAATGAGGGCCGAAGACGGGCCAACAGCAAGAGAGCGGAACAGTGAAATAGGCAGCGGCAGGAGTGAATCCACGTCAGCCTGGACTAGGGAGGAGATACTCAGGGCTCCTTGGTTGCAGGCCCTGCATGTCCCCCATCCACTCACCTCACCAACAAGCTTCCATGGGGTGGGGGTGAGGGATTGGGAGGGATTGGTGCCCATTCCAAGGAACACAGGAGGGACCAGGGACACAGCATGCATTCTTCTGGCCACCATGAATTTAATTCACAACTAACACCTAACAAAAAATATTTTGTGAAAAGGAGAGACAAGATGGAGGGGACCTGTGAGATTAAAAGACTTCAGATGTTTATCAATCTACCCTAACTTCCCAGGGTAGGTGGGGGGATGCACTTAAAAAACAGGAAACTAGGAATTTGGATAGTTGAGGACCTTAAGGCATTACTGCTCATGTTTCTAGGAGTAATGACAAAACCATGGCCTGTAGGGCCTTATCTCTTGGAGGCACTCGCTGTAGTCCCTGGTTGGGATGGCTGGTGGGCAGGGGGTGGGGTACTGTGATGTCTGACACAGCCTTCAATGTAACAGGGAGGGCGGGTGCAGCGGAGATGAAGGACCCTGTGCTAGACAGACGCTGAAGCTCAAGGACAGGCACTAGAGTTCCTTTTGCTCTTTTGTCAACACTTTTGGATGACACTTCCAATTTCCCATTAAAAATGTAGTAAAGGCTGATGTACAAAAACTTAAGAAACAGATAAAGTGGGTTGATTTCTAGCACGCATGAAAGCATTTCCTGATTTCTTCTCCCAGAATGTCTTTATAAAAAAGTTGTGTTTCCCTACTGAACTGGCAACATGGCTTTTAAAGCAATAAATATTTGATAAGAGATGAAAGATAAAAAGTAAAGAAAGAAAGAAAACCCTAAGAAAAACTGAAGGGCCAAAATGCAGGAAAATCAAGTTTATAAAACTGAAGACCCAGAACAACTGAAATGATTTAAATCAAAGGGACAATGGGATCTGATGCACAAAAGTTCTATTTCCACATCTGTTAGGTAACACAGTGCACCCATTTCAAAATTGACCCATGTTTGAATGCACATCTGAGTACCATTCAGCAAGAAGCTTTGAAGAGAACTTCAGTTTAATAAACAAAGCTAAGTGGGGAGAATTTAAGTTTGCACTTGACGTGGTATTTAAACAAAACCAAAGGGCTGAAACTCAGTATTTAGACAAAGAACACGATTCACTAATCACTAGGCAAAGAAAATGGTCCAGAGCAGGTGGCACACAGAGTTCCCATATAAAACAAAGTTCACAAGTATTTTGCTTTTAGGAAACATAAAACAGTGGGCTGATGTGTCATTTACAAATACATAATATAAAACGCACAACCCCCCCCCAACAAAAATCCATCAAATGTTTTTTATGTGACTTCCCCAATCCCCACCACCCCTTTACTAAAATAGGCCATTCTGGTGAATTACTAGCATCTGCCATTTTGTCTTTTAAAATTAAAAGAGTGACGGGCACATGAGCTGTGCAGACTGTTAAGAGAAGTGTCTTATAAAAGGGGCCAGAGCTGACCAAAAATGTTTGGACAAGTAGGTCTCAAAATGGTGTGTTTGAGTTTCACTTCTGTTTCTCACTCTGTAAGACACAAAAATAGCTTAAGAAACTACACACTGGGCTCAATCCATGGAGTGACCACTTTCCTCCCCTTGCCCTCAATATGAGGGAGCACTTCAAGCCTCTTTCCTTGGACACCCTCATCCCTTTCTGTCTAACCCCGAGGAAAATACACAGGAGGGGTGCTGCCCCGGGCCCTTCCATACCCAGAGTACAGCTGGGTGCTGGCTGCTCTTCCTGGCCAGCGTGCAGTAAGGCATTTCCCTTCTCCAGAGTCCCATTCACTTTCTCAGAAGCAACTTGGCAAAATCAGCATTGGACATCTTGGGTGCCTCAGTGGCTGCTGAGGTGGTGACCGCTGGCTGTGGAGCAGGGCCGTTCTCGGCCTGGGCAACTGTCACACTTGGGCGCTGCAGGGCACGAGGCAGCAGGGAGAGCTGGGTTCTCCCCTTCCCCCGCCTGGAAGAACAAACACTGGATGTATCCTTGCAAAGCAACCACTCGTGGTCCCTGCTTCATTTGCAAAAATAAGCGAGGATGGTCTTCAATCACCCAAAGTTACAAAGTGAAGACCATACATTCTGGGCTCACTTCTATAGTTTATTAGTAGTAGAGAAATTTCTCAGAGCACGTAAAGTATAAAGTTAATAGGTGAAGGGTGAAAACCAGAGAGGGAAGATGATTCCTGTCCTCTGTAACTTTGACTAACAGGCAAAACCCAGTTTAATAAACTGCCTTTTTCACAATTTGGGGAAAGACCAACCCTGTGCAACAGTCACATGTAGGCTAGATAAAAACACTATCCTCTTTCAGACCTCACCAAACCACCTCACGATTTTGCTGTCTCCTTCCAACCAGGTGAAAAGCCAGGTCTGTGGTTACAGCCAGAGTGCAGATTACTGCAGCAAGCACACAGCCGTCAGGTTCAGAATCCACACATACGGATTCTACCGCCAAAGGAGACTAAAATAATCACTGCCTAAAAACCAAATGACCTCAGATAAACCACACCTGTAAACCGGCAAACACTAGGAAAGGTTCCACTTCCGGGCTTGCGCTCTGCGTGGACCCGCTCTGGGGAATGGCAGTAAGCATCCACAGAGCAGCAGGCCCTGGCTTCCCGCCCCAGCTCGCTGTACTGGCAGGAAACGAATCCACCGTGGTGCTGGCCAGGGCCGAGCGCATGCAGGGAACATGCACACACTTACGCTCCGTAAATCTGCCGCGGCACCATGGCACCACCTGGAGCTTTCCTTGCCTCTGGCTTCTCTGGAACCTTCCTCTGAGGGGGATTGCTGATGGCCACTTTGATGACATTCTCTTTGATAGTCATGCCGTCCATCTTCAGTACAGCCTGTGATGCCTGGGACTCATTTTCATACTCCACATAGGCCAGGCCCTGAAAGAGGCAAGATCCAGAATCAGATCAGGCACAGGTGAGCCAGGACCCAACTTCCTGCCTCAGTCCAGAAGCCAGTACTGGCCAGGCACCCCGACATCAGGTTCCCTTCTCCACCACCATCCTTCGTCTATAGGTTTATGCACTGGCCCTACTCTTCCTCCGTTTCTGCAACTGACTGTAACTTCAGATAACCTTTGTGAGGTCAGCATACCTTGTGCTTGCCCCAGAAAAAAAAAAAAAAAAAGGGAAAATATACAAAAAATTAAAAAGGAACAATAGGGAGGGAGGGAGAGACAGACCAGTATAAATCCAGCAAGAGCAAATGAATGAGGCGGCTGGACACAGGGTGAGTTCTCATGTCTGGGCCTTGGCCGCTCCTTACTTCATCCTCCTCAACTCTCCAGCAGCCCTCTGGGGGCTGGGGGGAAGACAGGTAACCCAAACTCGTGCCTAAACAACTAGTCAGAATGTGGCATGAGACCATCTCACAGGACGCCGAGGGGAGCTAGGGGCAGACAGGATGGGGTCTTGGCCTGGAGGAGGTGCCTGCAGGCCTGGTGAAGAGGCAAGTCTGGGCAGAAGGGCGCACCCAGCCAGGGGTCTGCACTGTGACCCCTGTTACTCATGGGAAGTTTTCTTTCCCCCAATGCCCTGCTCTTTTCAGTATAATTAGCTAGAAACAGGCTAATCTGACTCCAAATGCAAGTAGAGCCAAGTGTCCCTATTGTTAACCTGTCTGTTTCTCAGCAAAAGAGGAACCCACTCAGAACCTAGTAACCCGAACAGATGGACAACTAGGTTTGCCCAAGCCTCGGGAAGCTAACACTGCGCAGACACTGACCTTCGGTTTCCCTGCCCGGTTTGTAACCAGCCTGATGTCCTTCACAGTGCCATGAGCCTTACAGATTTCTTCTAGTTCCTCTTTGGTGCAGGAAAAAGGCAGGCCCGAGACAAACAGCTTGTGTTTCTCCAGGGCGGTGCTATACCTGAACACCTACAGGAAGAAGGGAAGGAAAGAGTCAAACTCCCACAGCCCAACCCAGTGCACCATACTGTAGCCGGTACCAGACGTGGCCACAGGCTTCGCCCCAATCGGAGACCAGAGCTGACTCTGGGTGCTGTGAACTGTTAATGGGGTCACCCTGGGCAGGTAACTTAACCTCTCAAAGCCCCCACTCCCTCCCCAGACATGTGGCAGGAATGAAAGCCGCTATTCTGAGTTGGGGTGAAGATCCGACAAGGTAAATAGTAAATACTCTGCATGGCCCTTGCCACTTTGCAACATTCAGTAGCAAGTAGCCATCATTACAATTTCTAATTTTCTCATCATTTGTCAACTAGCATGAGCTCGAAGTGACCAAGCTGTGAGTCAGGGCTCACCTACCCAGCTCAGAAGAGACCCTGGTTAAAGTCTAGCTCTTAACGGACTATAGGCATCCCGCATAAATTCTAAATGTTAGCTGCAGGAGGCAAAGAGCGTTCAGTCTATCCACGGCAACCCAACATGGAAGGTGTTTTCTGCAGACCCACCTTGAAATCAGGATTTTTGCTCTTATCCACACAGGGGGAAACAAACATCGGCCTCCCTTCCACAGTCTTCCGGTCCAATTGCAGCGCCTGCAGGGCGGACTTCTCCTCTTTAAACTCCACATAGCAGTAGCCTCGGAAATCGCCCCGGTTGCTGAAGATTGGGCGGATCTCCACCACCTCCCCACAGGCCTCAAAGAGCGGCCGGAGCTTCACGTCCGGCTCGCCCAGGCTGTAGGGCAGGTTGCTGACGAAGACGGTGATGCTGTCCTTGCTGCTGTCATGGGGCACCTTGGGCATGTCCCTCTTCAGGGCGGCCGCCCTCTCCTTCTGCTTGGAGGGGGGGTCGACGTCTACAGGCGCACTCTTCCCAAAGAGGCTGGTTTCTGCCTCTAGGTCCTGTGCTTCCCCGGCTGGAGGAGTGCTGTTCTCCACCTTCCTGCGTTTGGAAGGCTGCTCTACACGGTGAAGGAAGAAAAGCAGCAATGTGGATAAACTGCTAATTCTCCTCGGTAAGGGGCTCTATGCGCGCCCGCCCCACAGTGCGAGAGCAGGCCTGCCCCCCCACCCCCGGTCTCTGAGCCCAGCACGGACCACACCCTCTGTTGAGTCCTGCCTGACCCACTCAGCTCGTCCTCTGACTTTCTGGGCCCCAGGTACACTGATGTAAGTGGACTAAATCAAGGGAGGTAGTAACACAAGTCCCAGCTATCCACTCTTAATTGCACAGTGGACTCCTGAACAACAGGGCTTGAACTGCACAGGTGCACTTACATGCGGACTGTTTTGAATAAATACAATCTGTATTTTCTCTCCCTTGTGATTTTTGCAACAGCGTTTCCTTGACTCTAGCCTTACTATAAGCAGACGTACAGAACACGTAAAAACATAAAATGTTAGTCAACTGTTTGTTTACATTATCCTGCTAAGGCTCCCAGTCAACGTAGGCTATCAGCAGTTAAGTGTCTGGAGAATCAAAAGGTAAACATGGCTAAACATGGATTTTTGACTGAGTAGGGGGTCAGTACCCCTAAGCCCCAAGGTTCAAGGGTCAATTGCATAAAAGGTCAGCAGGTCTCAAAGTTCAGATGGCAAATTCTAGTTCTGCTCTCCTAGAAAGCCTGGGGTAGCAAGAGAGGGATGGAGCCTGGGGACTTAAAGGGTTTTTTTTTTGTTGTTGTTGTTTTAAGATTTTAATTATTTATTTGAGAGAGCCAGAGAAAGCATGTGCAGGCATTTGAGAGCGGGGGAGAGGCAGAGGGAGAGGGAAAGCACCTCAAGCAGACTCCGCACTAAGCAAGGACCCCAACATGGGGCTCAATCCTGCAACCCTGAGATCATGACCTGGGCTGAAACCAACAGTTGGACACTTAACCAACTGAATCCCCAGGCGCCCCTGGGGACAGCATTTAAACAGGCACCTAGGTAACTCTGACGTATGCACTCCACAGGCCACACCCTGCAAAATCCTGTAATTCCTCTACATTCACTGTTGTCTTATGTCCTTCAGCAGAGTGGAGTAACATTCTACACCTACCCATCTGCCCCATGGTCTGCAGAGGGTCAGTACTGAAAGCCAGCTGCATTGGACCCACTTTCAGATCTTTCCCTCAATTCCCCACTGTTTTCCTAATGAAGTCTAACCAGTGCACACCACCCCACCTACCCCAGCACAGAGCCCTCAGCATGCACCAGGGCTCTAACAAACTCATTTGCTGCTCAGGGAAAATTCCAGGGTGTTCTGTGCCTCAGGCATTGCTGACAGTGGCGTTCTGGCTTATCCTTCCCTTCCTTTGCACTTGACAGTCACCCACTCCCAGCTCCAGATGCTGAGGTGCATGAAGTCTTTCCTGCAGGGAGCTGACCCACCAGAGCCTCCTTTGGCCGCCACCAGTAATCCAGGCTGTCCTCCCCCATGACCCTGATCATATGCTACTGCGGTCACACGTCACATCTACCTTGCCCATGGGGCGCCTGGGTGGCTCAGTGGGTTAAGCCTCTGCCTTCAGCTCAGGTCATGATCCCGGGGTCCTGGGATCGAGCCCCACATCGAGCTCTCTGCTCAGCAGGGAGCCTGTTTCCCCCTCTCTCTGCCTGCCTCCCTGCCTACTCTCTCTCTCTCAAACAAATAAATAAATAAATTTTTAAAAAAACAAACCAAAAGAACCCACATCTGCCTTCCCCTGCAGCCCTGAAGACCAGCGAGCTACCCAGCCACGGTCATTTCAAGGTGCACAAGAACGGCCCCTCTGGCTGATACCTCTGTACTAGGAAAACACCTGCAGTCCTTGAATGTCCACAAATAATGCTTTCCCTTGCCGGATGTTCCTGACCCACACCTGCCCACCCCTGAAATGGCAGAGGCAAGAGAAGCCCCAGCTGGAAACTCCACCAAGTCAAAACCACCTGGTATGCTGAGCAAGGCAGGTGTGTGCGCAGGCTGCAGTGTGGGATGCTGGAACCTGAGTGGATGAAAGGCAGGGCCAGCCAGGCTGTGGGAGCCTGAGCAGGGTGAAGGGGCACCACACAGGAGGCGGGTGGAGGGGGCAATGGCACTGTGGACGGAGTGGAGCCTGGGTAGATGGGCGGGAGCTGCTACAGGGCAGTGCCAGGAGGATGGCAGGGAACCCGAGCAGGGGGAAGATGACGCCCATGTGGATGACAGGCAGAGAAAGGAAGGGAGACGGGGCACTGTGTGAGCAACTCATTCTCAGCTGGTTCAAGACAGAAGTTTTCTGTACAGTGTCTGTAACTCCTCTGGAAGTTAAAGACGTTCCCAAATAACATTTCCAGAAAGCTCTACCTTCTTCATCATCTCCCCACTCCTTCTCATCTTCTTCTGCTTTGCGCTTGTCTGCACCTCTGGTCTTTTTCTTCTTTTTCAATGCTTTCTTCTCGGCCCGTGCCCTTTTCCGCTGTTCGGCCTTTTCTTCCTCTTGCTGGGCGAAGGCTGCTTCCTTCTCTGCAGCCTGGGAAGATGGGAACATTGGACGCATCACTAGGACACAGTGACTGCGGAAACTCTACGGGCCCATGACGAGCAGTGAGGAAAGGGGATGCAGGGAGTGGAAATTCACTACCCCAGAGAAAGGAGAGGTCATGAGGAAGAGGAAGAGGAGGACAGCATGTTCACAACTTTCCCTGCCAGGGCTTATTCAGGCTTCTTGGGTTTCCCTATCTCACATCTACAGAATGTTCTGTAACATCCCCAGTAATTACTCACCAAAAGAAAGGAAACAAAGTATAAAACTGGGGCTCTGATTAATTTGGATGTGTTTACCTTCCATTCACAGGGCTGAGTGAGGCTCCATTCTTAACTTTTCCATCTACATTCCAGTGAACTTTAGGTCCCAAACTCCCCAACTATATAAGTATTTCACGAATACTCCCTGAGGAAAAGATACTTCTTAGGAAGACCTCAGAGGTTCTGACAAACATTCATACCACACACAAAGTAGGTAGCAGAGCTTCAAAACCTGAATAGCATTGTTACCTTAATTCTCTGCTCATTAACACGAGCTAGTCGAGTTTCGGTTTTCTGAACAGCTATATCCCAATCTTCTAGGGTACCTTGACAGAAACAGAAGCAAACCATCATGTTTTAGAATTTTAAAGGATAGAATAGAAAATTTTCTTAATTCCCCACCACCACAAGAGAGCTCCCCCATGAGGAATAAGAACTGTAGAGCTCGCTCCCCACTTCCAGATTTCCTTACTGTGGGCTTGAACTTTTTAGAATTTGAACAGCTCTTTCAGATGTGTGTGTGTGTGTGTGTGTGTGTGTTTTCAAAAAACATTTTATTTATCTGAAAGAGAAAGAAGAGACAAAGCATGAGCGGAGGGAGGGAAAGGGGCAGAGTGAGTGGGAAAAGTAGACTCCCTGCTGAGCTGGGGGAATGTGGGGCTTGATCCCAGGACTCCAGGATCGTGTCCTGAGCTGAAGGCAGACGGCAGCCTTCTAACCAACTAAGCCACCCTAGCACCCCTCTCTAGGTGTATTTAAAACATCCCTTCTCCTGGGGCACCTGGGTGGCTCAGTCAGTGGAGAAGCCAACTCTTAATTTCACCTCAGGTCATGATCTCAGGGTTCTGGGATTGAGCCCTGTGTATCTCCCTCTGCCCCTCCCCACACTCTCCACTCAAGCGTTCCCCGTGTGCTCATGTTCTCCCTCTAATCTTAGGGGAAAAAAAAATCCCTTTTTTTTAAATGACCTGAAAACCAGAATATGATGTTATTCTCATTAGCTAAGATTATGAAGACATTCTCATATAAATTGTACAAGCATGACATGTATAAGACTGAAGAGTTTTAAAAGCTGCTCAAATGATAAATGTTGGGTTTTTTTTTTTTTTTTTTAAGATTTTATTTATTTGACAAACAGAGATCACAAGTAGGCAGAGAGGCAGGCGAGGGGCGGGGAGGCGGCGGGGCGCAGGCGGGGGGGGGGGGGGAGGCGGGCAGGCTCCCTGCTGAGCAGAGAGCCTGATGTGGGGCTGGATCCCAGGACCCTGGGATCATGATCTGAGCTGAAGGCAGAGGCTTTCACCCACCGAGCAACCCAGGTGCCCCTGGGGTGTTTTTTAATTTGCTATTGTTACTTGAGTGTTTTACTTCCAGTTCTGAGGAGTTCAAACCCCAAATCTAGATCAATGCCTATGGATAAATTCACTATTTCCCTATTGAGAACTTAATACCGAGGTTCTAAACTTTATAAAGGACACAACATGACCAAAGCCCATGTTTAGCCCTCTGCCTCTCAGCATGCCTTTGGTGTCCATGACACTGTGCTACAGCAGATTCTCAGCTACAGCAATCTGGATCCCCAGGCAACAAGTCTGGAGACATTTCTGTCATGACTGGGAGCAAGGGAAGGGTGCTACTGGTACCTAGCGAGTAGACAGAACAGCATCCACCACAAAGAACCAAGAGAACCCTGCATAGGAACATCACAGAGAGCCCTCCTGCATTCGGAGACTCTGAGGAGAGGGCAAGGGGACGTGGGCTCCCATGACAGTCTAATCACCAAGCACCACTTGCAGTCTGTCCTCACAGACTATAGTCTTAAGACAAGAGGGCGCATGGGACAGACGCCAAGCCAGCATCAGAGAGCTGAGGGTCCCCACCTTCTGTCCTCTCCATGGTGAGCAACACTTCACAGACGTGCTCTGGGTAGTCACTGGTGCACTGGACTGCCCGGTGCAGGGCCTTCCGACAGTGCTGGGTGTCACCGTGTGCCCTAGGACAGAAAACAAACCATTGCTGCCACCAGGACACAAAGCAGAAGGCACGCAAAGGGAGGCGCCATCTTCTCACAGGTAGTGTCACAAGATCAGAAGCTCTGCAGCAACTCTGGCTTCCCAAATTATCCACAGCTCTTTGTACTACGCCACTTGAAATGTTTTCTCCTCTTTCCTCCAGTCAAAACTAAGGCTTTCTTCTAAGTTATTCTTTCCATTAGCAAGGAGATGCTGCTAGAAAATGCACCTGGGACAGTAGTCTGAGACCAGGAGTCCAGCCTTTATAGCACTGGCACCTGCAACACAGGTGGGGGAATCCAAGAATGCAACACTAACTTGATAACTTGGGAGAAATTCTAGAAGGCCATCCTATCCAAGAGGAGAATCACCAATCCAGAGGACAGTCAGATTTCATGCCCAGAGTTACACAATGTGATTCACACATGGAAAGATACACTGCTCATCACAGTAATTAAAAACTATGTTTTCTTTCAACAGTTACGAAAACACTATGCTCCCATTTCTATTTTAAAAAACTTAAAAATACACTTTTATGTGTATTTTTATATTTATATAAATGTATGTATATTTTATATTTATTATAAATATATATTAGAATACTGGGGAAAAAAATTACACCAGCAGTTTTCAAGGTAGAATCCATGTACCACTAAAGGTCTCTTAAGACCCTTTCAGGCGATCTGCAAAGTCAAAACTACTTTATTATTGAACACTGACTTTTTCACTGTGTTGACATCTGCACTGATGGTGCAAAAGCTACGGTGGCCCCTGTCACAAATCGACGCTGAGCACATATTTCTCACATTTTGTGCGACAGAAGTAGATGTGCTTTATGTGAACATTTAAAGCACTTTCTCTGCACACCAAAGTACAATGGTCATCACAAAGAAAAGCCTATCTTTCTGTTTGGGGTGTAAACTGTACTAGTTTGTTTTTTCATGGAACACCATTTTTACTTGAGAAAACAGCTCAGCGGCAAAAATAGTGGTACGTAGACCTGAGTATTTGGCAGACATTTTTGAAAATTAATGAAGAAGTCTGTCACTTCAAGAAAAACCCCTGGCCATATTTGTTGCCATGATAAAATGGCAGCTTTTAAGTGAAAATCAGAATTTTGGAAAATCTGTATCTGCCACTTTCAGTTTGACAGCTTCCTACTTTAAAAGACTTTTCTATTAGGGCACCTACCTGGGTGGCTCAGTGGGTTGAGCGTCTGACTCTTGGTTTCAGCTCAGATCAGGGTCTTGGGAGTCGTGGGATTGAGCCCCCCACCCCTTCCTCAGTCAGGCTCCATGCTCCATGGGGAATCAGCCTGAGATTCTCTTTCTTACTCTCCCTTTGCACCTCACACTTGCATATGCACATTCTCTCATAAATAAATTAAAAAAAAAAAAAAAAAAAAACTTTTCTAAGATCACTGAGGATATGAACAAATATAATTTGTTAAATAATGCATGATGAAATGTGTCCATACTGGGAAGAGCTACATGACTTAGTGAATGAGTATTCTCCAAATGGAACAATGGCTGTCACAGAATTGTGTGTAGGTAAAAGGTCTATTGAAAGTACAAAGAAATTCAATGTTAAATGGTTTCAGATTCCACACTGCAACTATTTAAGAAACAACCACTTGCTAATTTTGCTCTAGTATGAAAGAATATCCACAATTATCTGGGAAGGTGAAATACCCCTTTCTTCTAACCTCCTACACGTACGTATGAAGCCAAATTTTCCTCTTATTTTTCAATGAGAATTCACAACAGTGAATGCAGAAACAGACATCAGAATCCAGCTATCTTCCAAGCCAGACTAAGGACACTTGCAAAGATAACAAAACCATGCCACTTTTCTCCCTCAATTATTTTCGGGTTTGGAAAACATTTTTCATAAAAAATATATTCTTTATGTTAAATGTAATCAATTTATTATTTCGACAAATAACTTTTCATTTCTCAGTTTTCTAATATGCTGATATTGATATTTAATAATATTTGTCAGCATTTCTAATATGGTAATATTAAACATATATGATTCGCATGAACAAAAGCTTCTCAGGATTCTCAAATTTTAAGAGTTTAAGGAGTCCTGAGACCAAAAAATTTGAGAGTTGCTGACCCAGAGGAATATTCAAGAGCTTTTTGTTTTTTAAAGACTTTATTTATTTATTTGACAGAGAGAAAGAGCATAAGCAGGGGGAGCAGCAGGCAGAGGGAGAGGAACAGAGCAGGGAGCCCAGGACCCTGGGATCATGACCTGAGTCAAAGGCAGATGCTTAACCAACTGAGCCTTCCAGGCATCCCCTCAAAAAGCTTTAATAGTGGTCATCTCTAGGGGTGAGATGGTAATAAACTTTCCACCACATAGTTTGGCAAATGTTTCATTTAAATTTGAGCATGTGTTATTTTTTAAATTGGGGAAAAAAACCAAAACACTCAAAAATGAAAAAAATATATGAAAATAAATATATATATATATATTTTTAAAGATTTTATTTATTTATTTTATAAATAGAGAGAGATCACAAGTAGGCAGAGAGGCAGATAAAGAGAGAGGGAGAAGCAGGCTTCCCACTGAGCAGAGAGCCTGATGTGGAGCTCGATCCCAGGACCCCGACATCATGATCTGAGCTGAAGGCAGAGGCTTCACCTACTGAGCCACCCAGGCACCCCTGAAAATGTATTTATTGAGATGCAACATTCAAGATACAATGAACAGAAAGGCTGGTCATATTCTTTACATCTTCCCCATGATATAAGTATTACTGGTTTAAAGTAGTTTTAAAAGTAGTTTTAGAGATTTAAAGTAGTTTTAGAGATTTCTAACACGTACACTGTCACTGTATTTTCTTTAGGAAAAAAAAAGTTAAGCATAGAAAAATCTCAAAGAATATACCCAAAGCATTAGCTAATGGGTTATGTCTCTGAGTCTGCCACTGTAGATTAACTTCAGGGGTTTTCTCCTTGCTTTTTAATATTTTCCACTTTTACATACAAAGCAAATACAAAAAATAGTTCCCCCAAAACTTAAATAAAATATTTCTATCCAAAAACCAAAATAACAGAAAGAAACATATGGCTGTATGACAAGCCCAGACACAAAATTTCAGGTTGAGTTCCCTAGCCTCTCCCAGTACACACAGAGCTGCGAACAAAGGACAGGCTGCCAGAGGCCAGGGCCCTGTGGTGAGGGGCAAGCCAAGGCCAGCAGGAGTCAGCCAGGACTTAACACAGCTTACCCCTGACAGGCACCACCAACCCCGCCCCCAAGCCAATTACCTTTCCAGGTTGTAATACTCGAGCCACATGTTGGCATATTTGGCATTCCCTTTGGTCATGATGCTGTCCCAGAGTTCCCGAGCCTTCTGCATATTATTGCACAGTCGAGCCTAAAATGCATTAACAGGCTCCTTTAGGAAAAGATGCAAACCTTAGCACACTGGCACCCATTACAAAGCATGCCTCAAACAGACGTGCCTTAAAACCCCTCACTGACAATCGGTGTTCCATGACTCCCTGGATATTTCCCAGCCACTGACCACAGCAGCACACCCAGCTCAACCACTTCAGGCTTTCAGAGGAGACAAGGCTTAAGCTGTCTGCCTATTTGCCTGTCTATTTGAGAGCAATGAGCAGGAGCCCACAGGTACTTAAAACAGAACTGACTAGTCACTTTTTATTTTTATCAAGCTTAACGACAAGCATTTAATCTGAGTGCAATGTGGAGAAAAGAAAGACCGATCTAGGAGGAGGTCCCAGCTCTGCCATTTATTAAGTGACTTGGGCAAGTGAACCCCTCTGAACCTGACAGACACTGGTTCTTTGACCTGACTCCCTCAGAAAATAAAAGAGGATGAGAATTCGCAACTCTGTGACTTGATCAAGGGCAGATTCCATACCTTACTCACTTGGGGTCCTTGGCCCAACAACAACATTGAATTCGTTATATCCCTTAATTATCTGTCAAATTTCTATCTCCCATAGGGGATCAAAGACTTGGGAGCACGGAGCAGGATTCCCCTCATCTCGCCAGCACACAGTAAAATGCCTGGCAGACGGTACACACCCGAGATCCTCTCACGAACCAGACACCAAGGGGAGGGGGGCAGAAGTCCATGAGTCAATTCCTGGCATTCCGAGGTTTGCTGCGTACTTCTTACCCAAGTGCTAGTGTTTTCTCTAAGATACAGATGAACGTGCACCAAGCTAGATACAGAGCACAAATCTCTACAGACCCCAGACTATCACCGGGGATTCTGATGCAACGGCAGCCACATCGTTACAAACATGTCCCTCAAAGGTGCATGTCACTGGCACATCTGTCAAAAACACTTACCTCGATCCTAGCCCAGTTCTGCATGATCATGCAGCTTGGATCTCCGCTCTCATTAAAACCTTTAAGAAGAGAAGCAGCCAAAATTAGAGAAGAATCTAAAGACCAAGAGCCTCTGCCGGAGAAGGCATGCCCACCAAGTAGGGGAAAGACAACCGCAGGGAGGAGCGGGTGAAGCCACACTTACGCTCCTCCACCTCCTGCTTCAGATACTCCAAGGCGCGAGTGAACGCAGACCTCAGCTCTTCCAGCTCTTTACTGGAATCTGTCAGGAGTTGCAAGAGAGGTTTGGCTTCAAGAAACCGCATACCATGTCTTTTTTTTTTTTTTTTTTTTTTTTTTAATTCTACAGTGAAACTCCTGGGAGCCTGCTGTGCACCTGGCATCAGGCTGGAGACACAGAAATAAAATTGCCAGTCCTGCCCTCATCATGTGGTTGGGGAGAAAGACACTGGAACAAATAGCACATTATGGACAGTGCTGGCAGGACTCGGTATAGAACATAAGGACCCTAAGTATCTTCCCTTACAATTCACAAGAGGACTTAAGGATTTAAAAGTGAAAATTCCGGGGGAAACAGTTGTCAATGGCTGGTCTACACCATTTGCCTCATCGTGATGTATCTGGGCAACTGGGATAACTCACTGAAAGACATGTTAGGAAAGAATTCGGAACTGAATCGGACACTTGAATTTAAATACCTTGTTTGAAATCAACCCTTCTCCTCAGGTAATCAAGGTACGCCTGCCAAATCTCCACATAATCAGTGGCCTGAATGAAGCCAGCGCTCAAAGCTTTCTCAAATGTCACTGGAATTGAAGAATAAGCCAGGATTTGTTACCAGTTCAAAAAGAAGTTAATACAAATTACTGAGATTGTTATAAAAACCTCTACTATCCAATACTATATGACTTCATAATAATGACAGGGGGAAACAAAGTGAAATGAGCTAGAGAGAAATGTTTTTTAAAAAAAAAAAAAAAAAAAAAGAGCCTCCAGGATTTACATGAACTTTGTTCTAAAAAGGGCATGTTCCACAAGATGCCCCGCACTAAAAGAATTCTGGGTCAGTAGGTTTGGAAAAAAGATGCCAAATTCCCAGAAAATCACAATGAAATGTTAGCATGTTAAAAGCTTATGATCAGTTTATCTCCCACTTAGGGTCTTTTCTGTCACTAACACCCTATGTCCCAAAGCTAACACCCAGGGGAAGGCTGATTTAATGACTGTCACAGCACTAGGTTTCTGGCCTGGGACAGAAAGCTTTAGAGTCTTCCCACAAAAACATTCGCACCAGAAATCACTTGATGGTCAACTCCATGTCTTTCCATGGCCAAGAGGTAACGACTCCATAGGGCAACTGTCCATGGGCAGTTTCTAACAGCACGGTTATGTACAGATAAAACCAAATCCTTTACTTTCAGCTGCCGATCCTACGATTAAAAAGTCCAGAGTTAGGAGAGAAAGTGCTACCGTTACAGACTTTACCATCCATGACACATCCTCAGCATAACCAGCTGACAAATTTCTTTAGAAACGCCTCTCGTGACTGGTTTCTTCAACAAAGAAATTATGAGGAGTTAGGGTAGAAGAAGAGAGGTAGAGAAGGAACCAATAGAGGAAAACAACCTTGAGAGACATCAGCCAATCCTAATGGATGGACCCTGCCTGGATCCTGATTCAAATCTTTTATATACATGTATTGAAATATTTACCAATGAAATGTGACTTTTGGGATCTGCTTCAAAATCCCATGGAAGAGGAAGAAGATTAAGGACACAGACGAAATTAGACTAGTGCCATGAGTTAACTATTAGAGCTGGGTGATGGGCCCATGAGGTTTCACCTTATTAATCTATGTTCTAATGCTTACGTTTTTTCCCATAATGAAAAGTTACAAGAAAAAAGTAATCTGTCTTAAAATCCTCAGTAAGAAGACTGTGCAAATTTTTTTTACAGTGTCGGTCTGCAATGACTTGGAACACCAGAAGAACTCCCTGAGTGAGTTGGCAGAGGGGAAAGGAGGATGAGGGGAAAATGAGGAAGCAGAGAGGGGTGGCACAGAACTAACTCCCGACACTCCTGCTGGTTTTCTTCGAACAGGCTCTCAATCCATAAGAAGGAAAGAAACCAGAAGTCGAGTGGTCTTACGAGGAACTGACTGTAGCGGATCCACAGGTCTGGGACAAGGCAGTTCTCGACGAGGGCACGCTCGAAAATCAATTGCACGCGAGCAGGGTCACCAATTTTCATCTCAAAGTCAATGTACGCTTGATATTCAGCCAGCCTGGGTGCCTCTGCTTGCAACTAAGGCAAAAGGGAAGCATAATGAGATTGAAATGAGCTACCTGACACTGTTAGGAAGCACAACATATCTTCATAGTAAATTCTGGCAAGACTGGCTATGTCAGTAAAAATCCCCCATTCCCACTCGCAGAACCTCTGGCATGCCGGGTCTACAACACGACGGGCAGACTAAGAGTCCATAGCGCCTCTTCATGGCAACAGTTAGAAAGGTTCCACGAACCCTTTTCCAAACCCACCCTCGGGCCACAGGGGGCTTTTGATGGGAGCATCCATCAGCAACTAAATGAAAGAGAAACACCTTTGCCAGTGACCATGGACAGCCATCCCTCCGAAACAGAAGTCACTTTCTCAGCCTACTGAGTGGAGTGAACACATCCACACTGGAGCGATTTGCTGCCTTCATTCCAAGGCTTCTCATTCCAGTATCAGCTCCTGCCAGCGTGCAGGCACATGCAGAACATGAAAGAGGCTAGGCTGAATATTTACTGAGCCAAAGAACTAAAATCAAACTTCTTTTCAGACAAAATCCCTATACAACCTTCCTCTTCAGCTATACTCTTCTAATGGTCGTAACAAAATGAACTAGCTGAAGATTTCATTAAAGAGGCTTTAAGAAATACAACTACCTACCAGTCATTTACAGGCTGGCCAGCAGGAGAGCACACATGCTCTGAGTAGAGAAAGAGGATGTCTGATCTCAGTTTCTAGTTTTAATGACAAACGGGTTACCCAGAGAGACTGCCACTGAAAACTACTAAAACTGCTGGATTCGATATAAAAAACATCTTGAAAATCATCAGCAAACTGGCAAAGACACAAGAAATATCTAGATGAAGGTTAAGCTTTTGCTGGTGTAAGATATATTAAGGATTTGATCTTCACAGTGGGGATCATTATCATCCCATAATACATTCGAGGGGACTGAAACACACGGAGGGTAAGGACAAGCTCAAAGTCAGAGAGCTAGCAACTGGCAGAGCTAACATTCGAACTTGAGGTGGCCTGGCTCTCAAAGTCACTGTTCTTTCTATGCCACAAGATACCAAAAACAGAGCCAACAAGCCCAACCAACCACGAACAAGATAAATACAAAGATATCCACCCTGGACCTACTGTACTGAAACTGTGGGACATCAAACAAAACCTGTGAGACTTTAAAATGGGCCAGAGAAAAAACAAGGACTGCCATCACAGAAGCCGACGTCTCAACAGCAACAACAGGAGCCAGGAAGACAGGACACGTAACTGTCGATCTAGAATTCTACATCCTGAGAAATGAACTTTTAAGAAGAGCAAAGTGAAGACCTTTTCAAATTAAAACTGAGAAAATCTGTTACCAGCAAATATCCAGGGCAGGTGACTTTAAAGGGTGTACCTGGAGCAAAATAAAAATGATTCCAGATGAAAGCTCCGGGATACAAGGGAAGAAGAGCAAAGGAAGTGGGAAATGCATGTAGTGAATGTAAGGAAGCTGAGGCTGTATAATTCAAGATTAACTGCTAACAAGGATGACTTGCAGGTCAAACAGGACAAGAAAACACAAGGATAAGTCTGAGGCATGGTAAATGTAGCTGAAAGTATTCTAAGACCAAGACAGGTAGAAAAACACCACTTATTACAAACAGTATTATGGTCAAAAACCAAATATTATGGTCAACACGGAAAATCCAAAATCAAAAAAAATCTACTGATCATTAATAAAAATTTAGAAAGTTCAACAGACAAAAAAATTAGTATAAAAACCAAATTATAACTTATATAGCAAGAACAATTAGAAAAGCAAATCTTTTTAAAAAGGTGGCATTTTCAATACGATCAAAAATATCTTAGAAATAGGTCTAAAAAAATGTGTTCAAGGGACCAGATGAAATTATAAATTTATAAAACTTTAGAGAAAGATAAGGCCTAAGTAGCAAAGGCCTATACCACATTCATAGATTAGAAGATTCAATATTTCTAAGATGTAGTCTTCTCCCAATTGATCAGTGCAATTCCAATACAAAATTCAACAGGTTTTTTAAATAAAATCTGAAAAGCTGATTCTAAACCCAAGTTATTAAGAACTAAAGAAAGAAAGAGAAGACACTCTTGAAGAGGAACAACGTGGATGGGATTCATGTTACCTACAAGCAAAACTTAGGAAACTGGGGCACCTGGGTGGCTCAGATGGTTAAGCGTCTGCCTTCAGCTCAGGTCCTGATCCTAGAGTCCTGGGATCAAGCCCCACATTGGGTTCCCTGCTCAGCAGAGAGCCTGCTTTCACCCTCTGCCTCTCACCTCTCCTTGTGTTCTCTCTCTCAAAAGAATTTAAAAAACAAACAAACAAACAAAAACCTTACAAAACTGTCATTATTAGGACAGTGTAATTTAAGCCAGTGGGGCAGAAGAGAAAGCCCAGAAATAGATGGACAGCTAATCTATGACAGATGTGGGCTAGCACATCAATGCGGGGAGGATGGAACTATCAAAATCAGTGCCGGAACAACTGGTTGTATGGAAAAACAAAACTGGCCCTCGCCTCACGCCATATACAAAAATCAATTCCATATAAAGATCTAAACATGAAATACACAGCTATGAACTTCTGGAAGAAAAGAGAGCTAAGATTATTCATGAGTTTGGAACCTGGAGAGATTTCTTAAGCGTAAAAGCAGAAACCGTAAGAGAAAGAATGATAAACCCAATTAGAGTACAACTGAGAACTGCTCAACAAAAGACACCATTAAAAAACTAAAAAGACAAACCACAAACCTGGGGGAAGCTTCTATAATACATACAACCAAAAGAAGGAATATGATCCAGGATTCCTAAGAATTAATTAGAAAAAAATACAGATGAAAGAAAAATGAGTCAGACTTCACCAGGCGCCTCACATAAAAAGACATCCGAATGGCCAACAGATGTGGAACAAATGCTCAACTTTTGTTAGCAATCAGGGAAATGCAGATTAAAACTACAACTTCAGACCCATCTCAGTGGCTCATAATTAGGTCAGTATCAAAGGCTGGGAAGACCAAGGAAAACCCTCGGTTCAGTGAGAACTCCTGGGCAGGAGTACCAACTGAGAACACAGAAAACAGTTCGGCACAATCCTTTGATCCAGCAAGTCCTCCTGGGGATGCCCTCTGGAGAAAGCCTATTCCTGTGTGCACTGAGAGACATGCGCAAGAAAGGCCAGAAACATGCTGCTCCTCCTAGCAACAAACTGGAAAACGACCCGGCTAGGAACACGGATGTATAAAGTGTGGCATACACATACGACTTCATGGCCGCGAAAACAGACTATACTGATCAGTACAAGTACAACCCACAAAAACGTTCAGTGAAATACACAGCATGATTCCATTACATAAAAGCTCAAAGACAAGCAAAATTAAACAATATATTAATCAAGGATATGGTCAGAGGTTGTAAAACTATAAAGAAAAGCAAGGGAACGATTATCACAAAAGTCAGGAAAGTGATTACCTCTCGGGAGAGGGAAGAGGAGGCAATCGGAGAGGGGCACATAGGAGACTTCTAAGGTACTGGCAATGTTCTATTTCTTAACCTGGGTGGTGGGTACATGGATGTTTACTTTATTATTAGTATGTAAACTGTATGCACACATTTATACACTCTATAGATTTCACAACAAAATAAATTTTAAAGATGCAACTATTGATTAGGGAAAAATTTGCAGCGAGAAGTTCACTATAAAGAGGCCAACACTTACCAGTGCTTCTTCATAGGGTTTGTATCTCTCCAACTGCTGTAGTGCTTTGTTATAGTTCTGAATTACCGACTCTGGTATTGGGTCTTCTGACCACTCTTCATACTCTGCAAATGTGGCCTCCATATCTATTGAGAGATGGATTCAGCCCCATAGGTCTTGCCACTGAGTTTCATCAACCCAGAGATGAAACCATGAGACTCGGAGGATGCCAGCCCCTCCCACCAGTGACCACAGCAACTCTTATGCTCGAATCTTCTACTGGGCCCAGACTTGACCTTAGATTCTGTCTCAAAGCAATTTCCCCGGAAGCCCTACCAATTAATCCATCAGTTAATTAAATAATAGCAACACTTACCTAGTGCTTCCTATGATCTAAACTTTCCATCCACTAATTCATCCAATCCTCCCAGCTCTAGGGAGTAGATTCTACCATGATCTCCATTTTGCAGTTGAGGAAACGCAAGTAAAGGGTTACATCAATTGTTTGCAGGTCACAGTAGATCAAGGCCTTGAACCAGGCAGTCTGGCTCAAGTACATGCTCTACTCACTGTACTATGCCACATCACATTGCTATGGGAGATGAAACCTGCAGGCTGCTCAGTTCTAGCCTTTTCTGCATGTCACCCAAGGATTCAACTGGAAAGCCACTTTATAATTTGTTAAATCAAATCCAAATAAGCCACGAAGTAGAAAGAGCTATTACGTATGGGCTCAAGCAGTTGTCCAGAGGTGCCAAGGGTGTACAATGTGAAACTACGCCTGAAGAACAAACAAGATGGCAGCACAAAACTCTTCCCATGCCCAGAAAAATCCTCCAGACGCTGCTCATGCTCTAGCTCTAGCTCCAGAGTTTCAAGGCTTGGCTTACCAAAATATATTCACCCAAACAAGAAAATCCTTACCAAACCCCCAAGAAATTCAGGTATGAACACTTCCAACCAACAGGGCTACGGAACCAATCACCCTCACAGAAGAATGCTATAAGCCTGTGGGAAATCCTCACTCTGATACGGAAGAGGTTACTGCTAAAGAGAAAATGCTCACCATGGAGCTCTTACTCAATAAAGTTTCCCCAGAAAACACAGGGGGGTTCGTTTCCCTATTCTTTATAGAAACTCTACCTCTCCAACAGTGAAAATAGAGAATACTGCGAGTCAGGAAGTCTGGCTTCCAGGTCTGCCTGCTGACCCTCAATCCTCTTGGACCATTAACAATTCAAGGTACATTTTTAACCAAAGGCCTCGTCCACAGTGACACTGTCCAGTGAGAGTAAGAACACCAGCAACATCTGTCTCACAGGGTGCTGGGCAAGACCTAACGACAGGACATGCCCCAAAGCATTTTAAAAACCACGGAGGGCCAGCTGTCGACAGGTCCATTTCTCTTACCATAGAGCGGGATCGCCAGCTGTCGCCGGAAGAGACTGTGGACTTTCTCCAGCTGTGAATCAAAGGTTTGTTCCCGGTCAAAAGGGGAAAGGAAGCCAGCTATGGGCTAAAGAAGCAAATTTATAGTAAATGACAAACTTGGCAATCCTTCCTACTTCAAAAAAAATATTGCAACAAATTTTTTAGTTCAAACTAAAAATACGTTTATATGACCTCTGATACATGAGGTATTATGTCAAATGCTGGGAGAGGCACAAAAATAAATGTCTTTGCTACTAAGTGTTTCCGACTGGGTGAAAAGCAAAAAGGAATGTTAGAAATGTATATACTGACAACATATGCACAAATGACTACAATGAAACATCAGGAAAGAAAGTATCACAAGGCTTGCTTTTGACTGGTGTTTAAGGCTGAGGTTTATTATGAAGGGAGGAAAGCATCACAGACTCCAAGAGGAGTAGGCAGTTGGGATGCATCTACAGGCTCTCCTGCCATAGTAAGAGGAGGAAACGGACTCCCAGTCGAAGGAACCGTGTTAAGTACAGTGGCCAACAAGTGCACAACTGTGGAGTGGCACATGGGAGCAGAGCCCACACAGGGTTATGTCTGCTGCTGGAGGGCCACAAATGTCAGCCAAAGGAGTTAGCCCCGATGCCTCCATCGGAGTGAGCTGAAGGCACCACTACAGACTTTCTCAACAGGGATGTAATCAACAAGGGACTGGGCTACTTTAATAATAACCATCTAACTACTAGAGGGCTCCACTAGTTACGGATGGTGTGCATGCGCGCGCGCACACACACACGCGGGAGAGGGAACACTGGGAGGGGACTGTAAACCCTTGAGTCAGAGTTCAAAAAAAATCCAATTATGATGAGGTCAAATCTCTTACACCTCTTGCCAGTTATTATTGGACATGACTAATATATATACATTTCTTTTAAGAGATATAGTTATTCTGGTGTATTCACCTGGAACCAATAACTGAAGTAGTATTTTTAAATATCAGAAAAATTATAAGGTCATCTGCTTTTAGTCAAAGAAATCTTTCTTGTTCCACAAATACTACTGATTTTACTTCACTGCCCACTCACTAAGAGACTGGCGAGGACCATTTCGTCAACTGTGTTCTTCCGAGGCCACTTACAAAGACAGCCCCAACTAGCTGAAGGCAAGCACTGGTCACAGAGACCAGGCCACTCACCCGGGCAGCTTCCACAATGGCACTTTCGAACTCCCTGTAAGCCTCCCAGATGGCGAGTCCTTTGGTCATATGTAAGCCGACTGACGAGAGCGCCCTTTCAAACACAGAACGGACTTTCTCAAGGCCACCTTTCTGACCAATTCCACCAACTGAGTACTGGCCATACTCCAGCCAAATGTTAGGACCTAAGAAGGAGAAGTGCTCTATTAATTCAGGATATGAAATACCCAAAGATCAAAACTTTTGTTCCGCTGAGTCACAAAAGAAATACGCCCACCAAAACAATACTCATTCACACAAAAAGGTAAGAGCACACCAACAAGCATCCAATGTACATAAATCACTAATACTGCAGCTAGAAAGGAAAGTGTATCTTAATGTCTCTACTAGGTTACAATTATTGCCATTTTACTGCATAAACAGAATATGCCAGCAGGTAATATGTAATATGCTCATGATTAAAAAGCCTATTTATTAAAATGGAAGCAATTCAATGAAAATATTCAATGCAAATAGTTATAAATCTGAGTACTTTCAGAAAGATTTCAAAGCTTAGACTTTTTTAACTTTTGAATCTTTTTAAGCCTTCTGGTCAAAATCAAAGAACAAATTAAAACCACCAATTCTGTAACCAGATGTCTGTATTTTAAGTCTTTCTTTATAATGATGTTTAAACAGCAACAACAGAAAAGACCCGATCGCCCTTTTTTTTGTCACTTTCTTCTTAAACTTTATATACACTCACCCCTGCAGCTTTAAGAGCAGACTAATGAATTAAACTCTTTAGGAGTGCTTGCTTGGGCAGCACATACATTAAACTCTTTAGGAATGCAGTGGTTCCCAATGCACACGTTTTGCACATTAAGTCACCTTTCAGAGATCTGAAAATATTTCACAGGCCTATCCATTAACCTTGTAAAATAAAAATACTTAGAAGATAAAGCTGATTTGACAATTACTGTGTTTTCCCGAGGATTTATTTCAATGAACTTAGCCAAACTTTGTTAGCTACTCTGTTTTAGCTCACCAATACAGAGCAGCCATATGGGATGCAAAACAACAAAGGAAGAGGGGGTGCCTGGCTGACTCAATTGGTAGAGCATGTGACTCTTAAAGCAGGCCAAAGTGGCTTCCGAACATTCACAAAACAAGGGACATAACTTCCATGCTCTAGGGCTCCTGAAACTAACATAAGAACCCCACGGACCCCCATTCAAAACTACTTTAAGAGACCTAATCTGAGAAGCACAGTTATCTGGCTTCCAGACCCCCAGCAGCCCTGAAGCAACTGGGGAACGAAAGGCACACTGACCTCAGCACTGACAGTGGCAGCCCCAAAGCAGGGTGACTGTAAACCATCAAGGACCAGAAAACATTAGACTGGGGAGGTACTGTTAATGATGACTCTGAGACATTCACAGAGGGGTTCCAGGATCATCAAAAAACATGGGAGCGTCAAGCCCTTGGAACTGTCAAAAGGTTCTAAGAAGCCACATGGACAGATTGGAGCAGAGACCCAAGAACACTAAAAGCACATAATAGGGGAATTTCATATTCACAAAACACCTGTAATTTTCAGTATCTGGATTATAAAAACTAAAAACTGATCAATTCTCTTGGCTGATAAAGGCACATGGAAAATGCTCTTCCTCCGGGCAGTCTATCTTCAAGTTCCAGTGCCTGTCAAAAGGGGAAATGCCCACAGTGGGGAAAACCAGATATGGAAGAAGGATGTTTAATTTAAAAGGAGAAAATCTGGGGAAATTTGGGGGTGGTGGGGACACCTGGGTGGCTCAGCCAGTTGGGCATCCAACTCTTGATTTCAGCTCAGGTCATCATCTCTGGGTCAGGCTGAGCACAGAGCCTGCTTGTTCCTCTTCCTCTGCTCCTCCCTGCTCCCCAGCCCACACTTGCAAGTGCACACTCTCTCTAAAATACATAAAATCTTTGTTTTTTTTTAATAGAAATGGGGCTTTTATTTATTTATTTTAAAGATTTTATTTATTTGACAGAGAGATCACAAGTAGGCAGAGAGGCAGGCAGAGAGAGAAGGGGAAGCAGGCTCCCTGCTGAGCAGAGAGCCTGTGCAGGGCTCGATCCCAGGACCCTGAGATCATGACCCGAGCTAAAGGCAGAGGCTTAACCCACTGAGCCACCCAGGCGGCCCTCAAATACATAAAATCTTTAAAAAATAAATTTAAAAATTTTTAAAAAGGGAGAAATTTTTAAAACTTTAAAAAAAAAAAAAGTTTTGTCCATAGCATTCTCTGATGTGTCCTATAGGTAAAAAGCATATTTAGAGAATCATACTGCCAACAGGGGAGGGTAAAGAAACTTCGAGAGAAGGTGTCTACTCCACTTGCGCTAGCAAAAATTCAACACAAGCAGACAATGCACAGCGTACACCTGTGTGGTGATGGAGGTTCCGTAAGTCAACTGCAGTGGTGGTTACCAGAATCTACACATGGGGTAAAACATCACAGAAGCAGACACGAACATTGTACTAAGATCAATTCTCTGGTTTTGATTTTGTATAGTAGTTACAGGATACTGAGGAAAGCAAGATGAAGTTTAGGAACTCTCTGTACTACTATCCTGTAAATCTAAACTTATTTTAAAATAAGAAGTTTTGGGGGCACCTGGGTGGCTCAGTGGGTTAAAGCCTCTGCCTTCGGCTCAGGTCATGATCTCAGGGTCCTGGGATCCAGCCCTGCACAGGCTCTCTGCTCAGCAGGGAGCCTCCTTCTTTCTCTCTCTCTGCTTGCCTCTCTGCCTACTTGTGATCTCTGTCTGTCAAATAAATAAATAAAATATTTTTAAAAATAAAATAAAATAAGTTTTTCAAAGCTTTTTAATATTAAAAAAAAAAGCATTCTGTCCAAAACTTCTAAAAATCCAAACTATGTACAAAAGGCAACCTTTAGGGGCACCTAGGTGGCTCAGTGGGTTAAAGCCTCAGCCTTCGGCTCAGTTCATGATCTCAGGGTCCTGGGATTGAGCCCCACATCAGGCTCTCTGCTCAGCCTGCTCTCCCCCTCTCTCTGCCTGCCACTCTGCCTGCTTGTGATCTCTGTGTCAAATAAATAAATAAAATCTTTTAAAAAAAATAAAAAAACAAATAAAAGGCAACCTTTAGTCATCTGAAAATACCACGAAAGTTCTCCCCACCAAAAAAATGCTGGGTGTGAATATGCTCACTCCTTTACGACAAACATTTCTCCTAACTGTATTTTAAAACCAAATATCCTCAAATGAAAACCACAGACAGCGGGCGTGGGTGGCTGGGTGGCTCCGTTGGTTAAGCAGCTGCCTGCGGCTCAGATCATGATCCTGGAGTCCCAGGATCAAGTCCCACATCGGGCTCTCTTTTCACCAGCAAGTCTGTCTCTTCCTCTGCCCTTCACCCCACTCTCATGCTCTCTCTCAATCTCTCTCTTTCAAATAAATGAAATCTTTGAGTCGGAGGAGTCAAGATGGCGGAGAAGTAGCAGGCTGAGACTACTTCAGCTAGATAGCTTATCTAAAGATTGCAAACACCTGCAAATCCAACGGGAGACCGAAGAGAAGAACAGTAACTCTAGAAACAGAAAATCAACCACTTGAAAGTTTCCTGGGGTTGTTGCCACCCTTTTAGTACTTTACTTGCTCCTTCATATACTCTTATCTGGACACAATGACAAGGCGGAAAAATTGACCACAAAAAAAAAGAACAAGAGGCAGTACCGAAGGCTAGGGATCTAATCAACATAGACATTGGTAATATGTCAGATCTAGAGTTCAGAATGACGATTCTCAAGGTTCTAGCCGGGCTCAAAAAAGGCATGGAAGATATTAGAGAAACCCTCTCGGGAGATACAAATAAATGAAATCTTTAAGAAAGGAAGGAAGCGGGGAGCACCTGGGTGGCTCAGTGGGTTAAGCCTCCACCTTCGGCTCAGGTCATGATCCCAGGGTCCTGGGATCAAGCCCCACATCGGGCTCTCTGCTCAGCAGGGAGCCTGCTTCCCCACCCCTCTCTGCCTGCCTCTCTGCCTACTTGTGATCTCTGTCAAATAAATAAATAAAAATCTTTCAAAAAAAAAAAAATAAAGGAAGGAAGGACAAAAGAAAAGAAAGCCAAACTGAGCAAATCTTTCTAATAAGTAAACTCAAATCTTTCTAATTGCTGGACTAACGCTCTCCTTTCTGAGGAGCGAACCTTCATGAGGCAACCCTGGGTAGCAGAGACAGAAGCATCTGCAGACACCTCAAAAAAGCGCACAGGGAACTTACAAATGTAATCCTTCACGGCTTTCTCGAAGAGGTCGTACACGTGCTCTCTGTCCAGGCCGTCCAGAGCCATGCTGATCTCGTCATGCAGCCACTCCAACCAGAGCTCTGCAACACAACAGCACCTCCTGCATGACCATCTCCTTCACCAAAGGGCAAGATGACAGCAGGGACCTTACTGTAAGTCACGAGCACACCCACGTTTCGCCCATCTCATACAGCCTACCACGGTCACAGAAATTCAATTCTTAAAACTTGTACCAAGCACACATAAAGTTTATGCTTCCAAATAAGACCAAGTAATTAAAATCATAATACCGTACACCTGTTGGGCATTTTATGTTTTTGCTAAGTACTTACGTATATATATTTCTCATTCAATCTTTTTTAAACTCCTGTAGATGATAGTCATAATAATGAGTAACGATGGCACCTATCTAAACATTTATGACATGCTAGGGCATTTATTATGTGTTATACCCAGAATACCTCATCCAATCCATGTACTGCAATGTAGAAACTACTGCTAGCCCATCTTACTGCTGGGAAAACTGAGTCTTAAAATGTTTATATAATTCGCTGAAGGTCTCACAACTAGTAAGATGTACAGTCAGGAACAAATCTGGGCAATCTGATTCCAGCTCCTACACTCAGCAGTTATGCTTTAGGGCAGGGAGAGGGGGAGAGGGCTGAATCTGGGACCTGTGTTCTCCCAACTCCTCCCTAAAAGATCAATTACAAACTCACGAAGAACTGATCTACAAGATGCACAGGGTAATTCTGTTTCAAATAAGTAAGTAAAAGTAATCTATATCCTAACTACCATGTAACAAACAAGGCATGAAATGTTTACACTAAAAATCACTTATAAAATTTAACTGTAATACAATTAACTAGTGCTGAGAAAATGGATTAAAGAAAACACTGGAATGGGAAACAGAAAGATGTGGGAAAGATTAATCATAATGGAGGATTAAAAAAAAATCAGGATCCAAAACACGAGTCTGTATTACACAATCACAATTATGTTTTGCAAAAAACTAAAAGAAGAAAAACTAGAAATCACTGACACTGGATAATGGGTTTTCTTCTTTCCACTGTTATTTCTATGTTCCACATTTCTGTAAGGAACACATCTGAGTTTCAGCACTGAACACAGAATGTATACTCTTCAGTTCTCTGTGTTTACAAAAGCAGGCCCACTGCTGATATGTTACCTTCAGTCAAAGGAAAGATCTCACTCATCTTCTGGCGAGCCATCCTCACTTTGGTAAGCTCCCCTTCCAGCCGGAGCAGCCGGATCAGGTCCACATGGCAGTTGTAGTCATAGATGTTGATAGACAGCTAAGAGGAAAAGAGCACAAGGTGAAATTTAAAACACCACCATCAAAAGAACTTAGCATTTTTCAACAATGGTGACAACGCTACAAACAAAAGAGATGTGCTATCTGGGAGTGCCACTGAAACAGCAAGGCCACATTTACCCCCAGGAAGAGGAAGAAAAACCAATGAACAAGCCTTTCTCTAATAAACACACATAGCCTCCACTCTGTTCCAGTCCCTGTAAGAACCCAGCTGGGTTGTTCTCTGAAATACAGGAAACATTCTGATCAAAGAAACACCAAGTGTGACCTCAGGCAAGTCATTAACTTTGCTCAGCCTCTATTTTCTCATCTGTAAAATGGGGATATTACTAGGGTCTAGTCCATAAGGTTCTCGTGAGGATTTTAAATCGTGATTAATAATGTGCTTTAGCACCTGCCGGCTGTGTAGGTAAGAGCTCTTTTACCAAACAAAAACAACAAAAAAGAAACCCCTAATGGGAGGAGCGAGAATGGCAGCACCTGCTGAAGCTGAGCAATAGGTACATTAGAAATTTATTTCTATTATTTGAAACTTTTCAAACTGAAAGCTAACACAAATGAAAATAACTGCTTAAAAAGCTATCAGACATCTGAGACAACAGAAAACTAAAAGAACCTGCCACTAGCAGACTTTCTCTTAAAGACAGTGAAAGGAAGAGAAAGGAAATGATCAAAGAAATCTTGTAGCATCAGGAAGGAAGGAAGAGCTCAAAGAGCAAGAAATACAGATAAGCATCCTGGAAGATCCTTCTCATGAGTTTTCTAAGCTGTATGTGATAACTGACACAAAAATTTTAAGACCACCTGATACTCAAAACAGTGACACTTCAAAGTGGGGATGCTAAATGCAAGGACATCCTTAATGGAAGGACCATTTCCACACTTCACTAGGTGGTAGAACACAGCTACCGTGTAAGTCAAATCAACTATCCCTAAGGCAACCACTAAGAAACTATACAAAGCAATACACTAAAAATCACTATAAATAAATCAAGACAGAATCCTAAAAAATGTCCTTCCCAGGAAGACAAGAAAAGAAAAACAGAAGAATAAGAAACACAGGAAACAAATAGGAAATAATAAAATGTCAGGCTTTAGACCTAACATAGCAATAATTACCTTAAACGTTTATGCTCTTGGGACACCTGGGTGACTCAGTTGGTTAACCATCTGCCCTCAGCTCAGGTCTTGATCCCAGGGTCCCACATTGGGCTCCTTCTCTCTGCTTCTCTCTCTGCCACTCCCCCTGCTTGTGCAAGCGTACTCTCCCCCTCTTTTTTCTGACAAATAAATAAAATATATTTTTTAAATATTTATGGTCTCAATATAGTAATTAAGGGGCACCTGGGTGGTTCAGTTGGTTAGGCATCTGACTCTTATTTTCAGCTCAGGTCATGATCTCAGCAGGGTCATGGGACTGAGCCCCACATGGGGCTCTATGCTCAGGGGGGAGTCTGCTTCTCTCCCTCTCCCTTTGCTCCTCCACTCATTCACTCTTTCCATAAAATAAACAAATATGGGCTACCTGCGTGGCTCAGTCAGTTCAGCGGCTGCCTTCAACTCAGATCATGATCCCAGGGTCCTGGGATTGAGCCTCGCATTGGGCTCCCTGCACAGTGGACAGCCCGTTTCTCCCTCTCCCTCTGCCTGCTGCTCTGCCTACTTGTGCTCTCTAGCTCTCTGTCAAATAAATAAAATCTTTAAAATAAATAAATAAAAATAAACAAATAAACCTTTTAAAATATATATATACTAGTTAAAAGGCACAGAATGGGAGAGTAGATAAAAACACAACCTAACTATATGCTGATTACAAGAAACTCACTTCAAATTCAAGGACATAGGAAGGCTGAAAGTAAAAAGATAAAAAAACAGATAGCATATAAACATTAGTCCAAAAAAAGAAATGGCTATATTAATATCACATAAAGCAGACTTCAGAGAAAATATAACTACCAAGGATAAAACGGGGGCATCACAAAATGATGAAAGGCTCAACCCACCAGCAAGACAAAGAAATCCTAAATGTGTATGAAACAAACAGACCCTCAAAATAGATTAAGCAAGACTGTTCAAGCTAAGAGACATACAAACTTACAATGGGGACTTCAAAATCCTCCACTTCAGCAACTAGAACTAGTAAACAAAAAATCAGCAAGCAGACGGAAGAGCCTCAGCATCAACCAACAGGACCTAACATATACAGAACATTCCATCTGATAGTGACAGAACACAGTTTTTTCTTCCTTGAGAGCCCATGGAGGGTTTAGTGAGACCAAACCATGGGCTGTAAGACAAACTGACAAATTTTTAAAAATGAAATCATATAGAAGATGTTTTCTGATAACACAATTAAATTAGAAATCTGTAATGGCAAATAAAAAAAAGGAGGAGTGCCTGGGTGGCTCAGTGGGTTAAGCCACTGCCTTCCGCTCAGGTCATGATCTCAGGGTCCTGAGATCCAGTCCCGCTCTCTGCTGAGCAGAGAGCCTGCTTCCCTCTCTCTCTCTCTGCCTGCTCTCTGCCTACTTGTGATCTTTCTCTGTCAAATACAGAAATAAAATCTTTAAAAAAAAAAAAAAAAACTGTAATGGTAGGGAAATCCTTAAACATTTGGAAATTAAGCGATATACTTGTAAATAACCCACGGGTCAAAGAGGAAGTCTTAAGGAAAACTTAAAAATATGTAGAACTGAACGAAAATGAGGATACGGGACGCCTGGGTGGCTCAGTGGGTAGAAGCCTCTGCCTTCAGCTCAGGTCATGAGCTGGGTCCTGGGATGAGCCCCGCATCAGGCTGTCTGCTCAGCAGGGAGCCTGCTTCCCTTCCTCCCTCTCTGCCTGCCTCTCTGCCTACTTGTGAATTCTATCTGTCAAATAAATAAATAAAATCTTTAAAAAAAAAGAAAAGAAAATGAAGACACAGCAAGTCAAAATAAGGATACAGTCACCGCAGTATGGAGAGGAAAACTTACAGAACTAAATTCAATGTATAAAAAGAATCATACACCATGACTAAGTGGAATCTGTTCCAGGTACATAAGGCGAGCTCATACTGCAGTCTGTGAAAATCAATCACTGTAACCCACTAGCTCAACAGGCTAAACCAAAATCACGGTATCACTGATACAGAAAATGCATCTGACAAAATCTAACAACCATTTGTGATAAAAATTCTATACCAGTTAGGCCCTTATTAAAATTTATTTTTTTTAAAGATTTTGCTTATTTATTTGACAGAAATCACAAGCAGGCGGAGAGGCAGGCAGAGAGAGAGAGAGAGAGAGCAGGAAGCAGGCTCCCTGCTGAGCAGAGAGCCCAATGCGGGGCTCAATCCCAGAACTCTGGGATCATGACCTGAGCCGAAGGCAGAGGCTTTAACCCGCTGAGCCACCCAGGTGCCCCCCTTATTAAAATTTAAACTTTTTGCTCTATGAAAGATTCTACCGAGGATGCAAAAACAAGCTACAGAATTCAAAAAATATATGTACAAACCACATACCCAGCAAAGGACAAGTATCTAAAAGATACAACTCCAAACTCAGCACTAAAAAACCAAGAATCCAATTAGAAAATGGGTAAAAGACATGAACCAACAGGTTCATAGAGGACATAAGACAGCAAGTTAAGTGCACACAGTAGTCAACATCATGAACTATCAGAGAAATGCAAATTAAAACCACAATGAGAAATCATTATACATCTAGAATGACTAAAATAAAAAATAGTGACAATACCAAATGCTGGAGAAGATGAGAAAAAAAAATGAACTGGCTCACTCATACATTGCTGATACTGCTGATGGGAATGTAAAATGTGGATGGCAGCTCTGAAAAACAGATGGGCCATTTCTTATAAATTCCACACACAATTACCACATCACCCAGCAAGTGCACCCTTGGGTACTTTTCCAGAGAAATAAAACCTATGTAACCCACAAAACCTGTATGTGAATGTTCCTAACAGCTTTATTCCTAGTAGCCAAACCTGGAAACCCAGATGACCTTTGATGGTGAATGGTTCCAGTAACCGTGGGGCACCCATACGTGGACTACTACTTAGCCAGAATGAGGAAATGAACAACATGTACCCAACTTAGATGAATATTTTTTTTAAGATTTTATTTATTTATTTGACCGAGTTGGGGGGGGAGGGGGGGCAACAAGCAGGGGTAGAGGGAGAAGAAGCAGGCTCCCCGCTGAGCATTGAGCCCGACATGGGGCTGGATCCCAGGACCCTGGCATCTTGACCTGAGCCAAAGGCAGATGCTTAACTGACTGACCCCCAGAGGCCCCACAAGTCAGATGAATCTTAAGGGAATTATGCTGAATAAGAAAAGCTAATCCAAAAAGATTACATACTATATGATTCCATTTACATAACATCCTTGAAACGACAAAATTATAGAAATAGAGAACAGATTAGTGGTTGCCAGAGGTCAGGAACTGTAACTATAAAAGGACAACAGGAAGGACCCTTGTGGTGACAGACTGATCTGTGCTGACTGGATCAACGTCGACATCTGGGTGGTGGTGTTATACTGTAGTTTTACAAAAGGATACCATTGGGAGAAACCAGTAAAGGGTACACGGGATTCCTGTAGAATTTCTTAAACCTGCAGGGAATCTACAACTATCTCAAAATGAAAAGATTAATTTTTTCAAAAAGCTTTTGTATGAGTTGGGGTATGTGGTTCCCTTAAGTCTACATATGAACACCAGGGTCTACTCTTCCAACATCTGCCACATTTCAGCACTAAGTTATTTCCCTCTTCTTCATTCAACTAACACTCTGACAATGTACTCAACAATCTAGACATGAGGTACTGTATTAAAATACACAGAGGAGAATCTGTCTCACCAGGTAGCAAGACTCAGTAACAATGATTCAGAGCATGGAAATGACACAGGACTGACAAACTGACCAAAAGAACAAAAAGAGAATGCTGAGAAACAGACCCATGCAGACAGAAAACATATGACAGAACAACACTGGTTCTATCAAAATGAATTCATGACTCACGACTATGACCCCAGTTTGAAAAACACTCAGAGAAATCCTTATACATGTTGAATAATAGCACATTTCAACAGTAACAATGTTCCTTGTAGCTCATTGGTAACAGGACCAAAATAAAAGAAAATAAAACAAAAATAAACTGTGAGCAATCCTAACGCCAGAAGAATTGATAACACCCCTCCAATGGCGTATTAAATATACAGCAGGCAAAATGAACGAACTGTAGCTACAAGCAACATGGAGGAATCCCAAAACACACTGCTGTGTGGAAAGCAGTCCCAAAAGATTAAACGCCACATGATACGATACACTTTCCAAACACTCAGAAATTAGCAAAAGTGGGCAATATATTACCTAGGGACACATATGTAGCTGAAAAAAATATACACTTTTTAAAAGAGAAGGAAGCACACCAGTTCAAAAAAGTAGTTACTTGGGCTTTAGGAGGGGAGGCAGGGCCACGGAATAGGGGAAAGCCGATTAGGTACGTACAACTGTACTGATCAGGTTCTAACTCTTAGACCAAGTGGTTAAGTAAGTAGTGTTCACTTGACCACCACACTTCACAATTTAAAGACCTGAACTGCTTTGTATGTACCAAATTACATGCAAAAAAACAATAATCAATAATAGGCAAGAGTCTGACCTAAAATTTTTATCTTAAGACTTTTCAGCAATGTTCTCCTGCTCATGAGATATAAATTTTAACAAGCTAAGCCCATCCCATGATTACATGATGAGTTTAAAAAGGACTGGACTAGGTCAGGACACAAGCGTTCTAATCTCCCCTGGTTCTTGGCTTCTTCATTTGTACCAGGAAGGAGCCGGAGTAAACCCCTGCTTCTCAAGTGGTTTGTCCTGACACACTCATGTTTCACAACTGATTGTCAAGTGTGTAGCCAAGTCACACTAACTGAAGAAGTGAGGTTTGCCCAAAATGTACTTTCCTTGCTAAACAAGAGGCAGAGGCTCTCCCTGTCACACAATGCTCTCAAGTCACCTGGGTCTGAAGGTAGTTTTGCAACAGGAAGGGGGGTGAGACAGTCCTGTTAGAGTGACTAACGTCTATACAGCTCCCCTTACACGAATACCATTTGTAGGTCAGGAAAAAAAGGTATAAAAGTCAACGAAGTAGAGAAACTGCTTCCCAGGATGGCTTTTGGTATAAATTTCTGATTTCTAGGCCCAAATAATAAAGACACTGAGTAAGAGGTGCTCCGAAAGTATGTGTATTTAAATACATACTGAGATGCATTTATGAGACTTTCCACAGAGTTCACTCAGCACCAACAAGAAAGAACATATACTGGTCTATTCTGGTCTCAGAACATCATTAACAAAGGATGACTTAAAGAAAGAGGCCGCTTAGCCAGGGCACACAACGATGTGCTGTTTTCCAGATCCCCTAACAACCTGGACCCCGAGCAGTGGCAGAGAAATAACGAGGCCTGGCCCTAGAAGACACAACCACCACAATTCCAGGCAGAGCGGGGAAAGCACACAGCAGGCCGCGGCACCGTACCTACTGTGTGTCAAATTTGCTAGGAGCTTTATAAGCGTGGGTCACTTAAGCTCCACTACAGCCCTACGACCCTTGTTTCAACCACGGAGGATATCAAAGGCTCAGGGAGCTGGAATAACTTCTAAGGCACCAGGAGGTGCCACTTTTAGTTTCAGGACACAAACACAGATAAAGGGAAATCTTTGCTTTTGTTACAGGGATGGCTACCACAACTAATGTTGAGCTCCCATACAATACAATCAGAGAACTGGAATTTGCAGAAATGACAAGGGTGAGGTTTTCACAGGCCTGTCTTGATGTTGTCCATCATCACACTCCACCATAAAAGCACTTACAGCAAGAACTAGAGGCGATGGGATCGGGATGAGGTGGGAGGGAGGCTTGCAAAAATTGGAAAAATCAATCTCCAGACCCCATGACAAACAGGTCAATAAGAGCCAGAGGCTCTTCAATTCATATCACAGTGTAGTCACTGTGTGAGCTCCAAACCACCTTCTGTGACCTGACGTAGGGCAGGCAACTAGAGGACACCAGTAGCCAGGAGACCTCTGCTCTGACCCATCCTGCTCTCTTGCTAACTAGTTACTCTCACCAAGGACTTACTCTGCTTCCAAGCTTCCCCTTCCGCTCAAACAGCTAATCCTATTTCCCCTGACTCACAGAAGAGTAAGCTAATGGCTTGTGGAAAAGAAGTCAGAAGCATAGATTTCCATCAGGACAGGGACAGAGTCAGCCTGGTATCCTATGGTACACCTTTGTGTAGTGAATGAATAGAAGACTGTGAACGAATAAAAGACCGAGTAAACACTGGAGTACTAATTTCTAAAAAGCAGAAAAGATAACTACTTGCCTACCCTTACTGAGCTCCTTTGACATTCAAATGTGATGATGAATGAAACAAGTGATACCTTGTCACTATTTCACAACAAAACTATGACTGCCAAAGGGGACATTATAAGGAATCTCACACCCAGCAAGGTTAAGTGAGTAAGGTAGGTTAACAACTTCACATAGCTAAGTGATTTCTTATCAGTGTGGCTTTTGGCCCATGGACAACCCTGATAAATTCAATTCCCCTTGTGAATGACTCTAGGCAAATCATTTCATCATCTGTTCCAAGCCTGTTTCCTCATTGCTAAAACAAAAATGTTCTCGATTTGTTTGCCCTTCCAATTCCTTTTTCAAAGATTTTATTTATTTTTGCAAGAGAAAGAGTGCATGTGTGCAGGGAGGAGGGTCAGAGGGAGAAGCAGGCTCCCTGCTGAGCAGGGAGCCCAATGCAGGACTTGACCCCATAACCCTGGGATCATGACCTGAGCCAAAGATAGATACTTTACCAACTGAGTCACCCAGGTGCCCTGCCCTCCCAATTCTACTTCCCCCTCTCATCTCCGTCCTGTGCCCTCCTGTGTGGACCACATCCAGGGAGTCTCTGGCTCTCTCGCTTCAAGCAGGGTTTGCCCAGCAGAAGGCCCCTGCTCTCAGGTGCCCTCTCAACACAACTATTCAGAAAACTGGTCTGTCTTCTCCCCTCATCTCTTCAGGCCTAGAAGCAGACACAAGGTCCCGCAGTCACTAGCCCTAAGGTACTGCACATCCACTCCTGATCTCTCTGACCACACTTTAATAAACACAGCAGTCCCTTTATGAACCTTCTCTCAAATTATCCTAATCTGAGCGGACCACCTTTCTCCTGCTGAGATCCTGGATTACACAGGAGTTACAAATTATAGATCATGGTACCATCAGGTGCCAGGACTGGGCTCTTAATTACTGTTACAACAACTACATGATGCAGAACTTGTTGCTCCCAATTTACAGGTGAGAAGGCCGAGGCTCAGAGAAGTTAAGAAATGTGCCTAAGCTCACACAAACATGGACTAGCTACAACTGGGGTCTCAGCCTCCAGACGCTGAGATTTCTACCATCCCATTTCTATCATCACAGTCACGGTCACTGCTTTGTCTATCATACCGTAGTTCACCTTTGTGGGCATTGCTACTTAAAAGGAAAAAAAAAAAAAATCTCTTTTAAGTACAATTTCATTGCGATTGCTGACAATTTAACGGTGTGGTTAAAAGCGGAAGCTCTGTAGTCGTTCCAAAGTTTGAGACCTGGCTCGCCACCTGCAGAAGTGTAATCGTCAGCAAGAGAATTCCCTTCACGAGAAGCCTCAATCTCCTCCCCTAAAAAGGGGAATACACTACTTTCTTCCTTGGGTCGCTGTTAGCGTTCAATGGGATAGCGCATGCAAAACAGCCGGCAAGCAATAAACGCTCAAATGACGGGACCTGTGATGATTAATAGCGGTTTTGCGGCCCTGGCGGCTTTACTACCGCCGGAGACCTGGGAGAAGAGCCACGACCCGGGAACCTGAGGGAAGGAGCCCGCCGCCCAGCCCCGGACCCACCTGCTCCTCCAGCCGCTCGATTTCCAGCTGGTTCTTCTCCTCCTCTTCATCATACTCCCATTCGTACTCCCCAGGGGAGCTCTCGGCAGAGGAAGCCATGGCGTACTCCTCGTCCCCATCGCTCTCACTCACGCCTTCCTCCGGCTGGTCCCACCCCGGCCCCACGGCCTTGTACGTCGCAGTGGCCACAGCCCGCGACAACACCTTCCTCCTCGTCCTAGCCGTCTTAACGTCATCCTCCTCGCCCTCCGCTGTGGGCCCGGCCTTGGGCTCAGCCTCCGCTTCTGAAGCCGATGTTGCGGCCGCCGTCGCCATCTTGCGTTTCCAGTGACTCCCGGGTCTTCTCGTGGCCACCGAAGACCCGCCGAAGGAGGAGTTGCCCGCGGCGTGCGCCTGACCTAAACCCCGCTCTCCTTGCGACGGAAAGGGAAACTGTGAGCCTCGAACGACGGGAAAATCTCGGAACCCGTGAAATTTCGTATTGCTTTTACATAGGTATAGAAGTTCTCTCAGAATAAGAACTCCCCAATACTGCATGTGTTCCGTCGCAACTTCGGACAGAGGTTGGGTCTTTGAACAGGAAGTGGAGGCCGTAGAGGAAGTCATGGAGTGATGACTGAAGGGAAGGGTTTGGCGCCATCTTGAGAAGGTCAAAAGAGATCTGGGAATGAAAGCCTTCCTTACTGCCTAATCCGATCAGGCGCGTGGTTCAGTCTCCCTAGCAACTGAACCGAAAACGCCGAGGAAACTCCAAGTACCCGGGGAAGGATGTACTGCACCGTTCACGAAAAAAACATATTTCACAGAGCTTCCTCCCCTTTATGTAATACCTGGTGCCTAAGTAAGCGTTAAATACACGTGTGGGTTTTCTTGTATGAAATCATGTTCTGCAACCCAGTATTAATAAATTTCATTACTAAGCGTTTATTAGAAACTTTTCATTTCCAGGCGTTGGTCATACAAACATGTCAGCATGCTGATGAAGAGAAATAGATGTAGACATATACATACATCCTTTAAAAAAAAATCAGGGTATGGCGTGTTCGTTTTCCGCAATTAAGCTCCCATTTTTGAGGTAGGAAAATATTGTTTATTTGCTGCCTTTCTCCCTCATTAGCAACGTTAATTGTGTAAGGAATTAATGTGTTTTTCTATGTTGGATCCCCAAAACCTAGTATAACGCCTTGACATATGACACTTGCTCAATGAATTGCTCTTGAATTAGTATAAAAGCGAGGATCAAGGCTTAAAGAGATTATGTCATTCGCCTAGGGCCACACAGCCGGGAAGGAGCAGACTCCGGATTCTAACCCAGAATTGTCCTTGCTTGAATCTCAAATGAGACTGGGCAATCTTGGAGAAGTTACTAAACCTCTCTGACCCTCAACTTCCTAAGCTGCAAAATCGAGCTGTGAACAGTAGTAGTTGATCCACTAAGCCGCATTCCGGCGATGAGGAGGCTTGGTGAACGCGAACTTGGGCTCCCACTCCTGCCTGAGACCCCTCAGATTCAAAACCCCGCGCTCAAACAAACCCTCCAACTTCAGTCTTTCAGTTCGGCTTCCCGCCCACCCCGGAGGGGCGTGGTCAAGACGCAACCAAAGGCAGACACGTGCATGGAGGGGGAGGGCGCAGGCGCGAAGTCGCGGTGACGTAAAAGGGTGCGCGCTCCAAGCCAGGAACCGACGCGTGGGCGCGTCGCTCTCCTCCGTCTGGCGCACGGCCTAAGCTGGCGCAAGCCGGGAAGATGGCGGCGGCTGGAGCAGGCCGTCTGAGACGGGCGGCGTCGGCCCTGCTGCTGCGGAGTCCGCGCCTGCCTGCCCGGGAACTGTCGGCTCCGGCCCGGCTCTATCACAAGAAGGTAGGGGCAGATGAGGGAATGCGCGGGACCCGCACTGGTAAGGCGGCGGGATGGCGAGGACCGGCGAGAGGACCCAGGTGTGCCGGCGCTCGACGGAGGCCGGACCTGGGGAGGAGTGGCTGCGGGGTTGTACGCGGCCTTGGGAACCCCCACTGCGGCGGGGGTAGGGGCCAGCCCCTCGCGCGACTCTGACTGACTGGACTATGTTTCCTTTGCTGCGCGGGTAAAACTAACCGCTGCCCGTGGACCCCGCCGCTGGCTGCGATTTTTGTGCCTCAAAACCCAGCAGCCCAGGAAGGAGGGCCCGTTATGACCTGCCAGCCTCACTCCAGGGACAGACACACTGGCGCGGGCTCCGGCTTCAGGGAGGCCGTTGCCCTAGCCAGATGACCTTGGGCAAGTCCCTGCGCTGCGATGAACCTGTTTTCCCCATTTGTAAAGTGAGTTCTTAGCTTTCCCCTACACGAGATAGATAGTGTTTGTGCAGTCCTCGGCATGGTGCCCAGCACATGGAGATCATTTACGGTGCAGTTACTGTTGTAGGAAGTCTGTCTCCGAGTGGAGTCAGCGTAATCAACGGTGTTTTAATTTTGTCCTGGTTTTTTTTTGTTGATTTTTGGTGGGGAGTAGGGGAGACAGCGTCGGGGAATAGGAATAGGTGCATAGTTTGCAGCCCTTGCCTTCCGAGGGCGTAAAGTCCCCTACACCAGAAACTTTCCCACTCTGGAAACGACTAAGAACGCGGTGAATCAACATGGGGCAACAAGTCCAGATGAGGTATTATCTTGTAAGTCCTTGGACTTGGAATCAAAATCCGCGGTCGGGAAGAGACACTGGGAGATCGGGAGACTTAAGGCTAAACTTAAGGCTAACTGGTAGACACGCCTCAAGGTTACATTAAAGTCTTCTGTGTGCCTGTTTGAATAGATACTGTTCTGTCCTGGCTTCAGCTCGTTTGCCAGGGACTTCGCTCCTCCCCTACCTAGGGGTGTGTTTTGTTGACAAAACACCCTCAACGAACGTGGGCTAGCAGCCTTTCAGCCACCAGGGTGCGCTACTCCACCAGAGTGATTTCCGGGCTTGAAATACAGTAACGGGACGGTTACTGTTTTATCATACGCAAATGGACACATTCCATAGCATTGTTCCTCGTATAACATTCTCCTTGAGACTTCTGGGAAATCCTTCAATTGCCGGGCCATACTTGTTTTTTGAAAAAATTTTAATAGTAATCCTTTGAGGATGGATTTATTTGGAAATACCAGAAATGCTGTTTGAGCCCAAATCTGGTGACTTAGGTGGTAAAGATCAGCTCATTATTTGTGATTTAAAAACCCTATGGAGGATGCCTGGGTGGCTCAGTCAATTAAGCGTCTGCCTTCAGCTCAGGTCATGAGCCCAGGGTCCTAGTATAGAGCCCCAGGTTGGGCTCTCAGTTCAGCGGGGAGTTTGCTTCTCCCTTTCTGCCCCTTCCCCCGTTTGTCCTTTGTCTCTTGCTCTCAAATAAAGTCTTTAAAAAAAAAAAAAAAACTATGGATTTAAGACATAATTTTGCTGATTTTTCTCCAGTAACTCAAATTTCTGAGGGTAGTTGGAAAAGAGGTCCAAACGGTTGGGTCATAAAATCTCACTGTGTAAGTGTAAGCCTTCCTCCCCAGGTGATGTCTGATGCTTAGCGACTGACTGCCTGCCAGGTTCCACTTGCTGACTTCAAGAAACTTGAAGGAGCTTACCATCAAGTTGGGGAGACAAAAAAGAGTAATCATTGGATTTCTTTTAACCTTCTAATTTCAGGTTGTTGATCATTATGAAAATCCTAGAAATGTGGGATCCCTTGACAAGACTTCAAAAAATGTCGGAACTGGATTGGTGGGGGCGCCAGCATGTGGTGATGTAATGAAACTGCAGGTACCGCTGGTTTTCGTCTTTAATGGTAATGACAGTAATCCCTTTGCTCATCCTGTGCTTCTTTGTTTACAAAGCATTTGCATGCACAGCTTTCCCCTTGGTCTCTACCTGGATTCCTGTGAGATGATGGGATGGTTCAAAGTTATCAGTTATTAGGTAGGGACTGAATCTTAGTTGTCTCATATACTGCTGACCCTTTCTAGTGTCAGTTTTCTACTCAAGTCTATCAGTTTAAATTCCAACTTCAGCCAAGTAGAAAGTTTTGTGAATTTTACTGAGCAAAAGAAAACCACAACCACTCGGTTAGCAATCCCCAGTGAGACAGGAAATGCCACATATCAAGCCTCCGCCTGATTGGAAACAACACAAAGGTAGTGACTGGCACTTTGAGTAAACGGTAGCTTTGTCCACATCTGCTTCATCGTGGTGAAGGGGCAGCTTGCCAGAGGTCTCCATGCCTACCTTGGAAAACAGAAACAAGACAGGAGGAAACCACTAGATGTCATTTCATACCAAACTAAATAGCACTAACCAGGGATCTTATTACAGATTCTCCCAGTGTTTAAAAATGCAGAGTGAGCAGCCAAGAGAACTTCATAGCCAAAGAGCAGACTAGGGTTACAAAACCAAAAATTGGGGGTGGGAGGTATATTTTTCAGCTTATCTTTACCTAGTATAGCCTGTTTCATTTTGATGATCATTCCTACATTTTACTCTTCATCACCAAGCCCTTTGTGACAAAGCAAATTCAGTAATTAAGGTTAAAACTTAGGGTATGGAAAGCAAGACCAAAGCCCTTGGGGAGAGCTTCAGTGAACCCCCTATAAATGCAGGTTCTACAGGGCGGCACCAAGAACCACTGCTTAACTCCTGTCTGTTTTCTAGATTCAAGTGGATGAAAAGGGGAAGATTGTGGATGCCAGGTTTAAAACATTTGGCTGTGGGTCTGCTATTGCCTCTAGCTCATTAGCCACTGAATGGGTAAAAGGGAAGACGGTAAGTTTGCTTGCAGATTGACAGAATTAATTCACATTTCTGACAAACCTGCCTCTGAGTTAAGGGAAGGGTCTAATTATTGGGGGGGAAAGGAGGGAGGGCTGCTGCCAGGTTTTGATTAAATTCTTCACATTGGGAATTATGGATAATTTTGTTAAGCTTTTTATTTTGGGTTTTTGTTTTTGTTTTTTATTTTTTATTTTTTTATTTTTTTGGTCGATCCTTTTTCTTTGTTTGGAGGTTGGGTGGTGTTTTGTTTAGGGCTTTTTTTGTTTTCTGTGTTGGGTGGCAGGGCAGAGGGAGAGAGTCATAAGTAGGCCCCATGCCCAGCACAGTGCCCAAGGTAGGACTCAGTCTCATAACCAGGTCACGACTGAGCCAAAATCAAGAATTGGACGCTTAACCAACAGAACCACCCAGGTATCCGTTCAGTTTTGTTTTTAATTAAATGGGAAAAATATCCTCACCTCCCCAACTAACAGAAAAGAACGGCAAAGAACTCTATGGCTTTCTGCAGGGTTGCTGATTAAAATTTCTTTTAATTAAAATTAAATAAAAATATAAAATATAAATAATAAAATTGAAATTTTTTTTAGTCTAAGGGTGGGAGAGGCTATATTGTGGTTTGTGTTCTTGTTTCTTTGTATCATCTTTCAAGACGGATTGCAGGTGGTTTATAAACTAGCTGGTGCGAAAAGGGATTAAAGGATCAGAAACACCAAAGGTGGAGGCAAGGGAACAAATAAATCAGAACAGTGATCCAGGTGGCTGGTCAGCAGGCCCTCTGAGAGTGGAAATGAGGCAAGCTAGAACACCGTTTCTGTTCTTCTCTCTGACAAAGCCTCTTTCCCAGAAGCTGCAGAGGTAGAAGGTCCCAAACCCCGTGAAGGACTGGAGTTTCTAAAATCCAGTCATAAAACCGCTCAGAAAAGCCAAAATATAGGGCTGCTTATCTTTGTAGCCCTAAGGGACCAGGTTCAGGGGCTGAGTCACAGAGGAGTGTGCATGGGGAGCTGGGCAGCTCTATAGCAATGCTGGGAGCAGGGCCACGTGCCCCGGGCTTCCTGTGGCTCCGGGCCTTCTGGCTAGCTCCCTGGGCGAGCACAGGCCTAACCTGATCTGGAGGAGATGCCTCTGAAGCGATTTGTTAAGACCTGTACTCCGGGAAAGGGAAAGCAAGACAAGGCACCTGTGCTCCCAGGATCTGGCCTTTGAGCTGTGATCAGAAAGAGGAGGAAGAGGGCCTTTCTTTGACCTTGTGGTCCTCTCTGAGTTTCTAAGAACAGAACGTGAAGCATTATCCTTGAAGTCAGCAGAATTGGGAAATTGGGGGACAGATGGGGAACTCTGGGTCTTCTTAAGGCAGCAGGGCTCTTTCCACATGGGCCTCCCTCACGTGTCCTCGGACACTCGAGCAAACTCAGGGCATCCTTTCCCATCATTTGGCCAAGATAGATTCTCTTCCGGCAGAGGATGATCCCAAGACCAGTCTGTGCCACTGCCAATGCTAGAGTGCCACTGGCCTATTTGCCACCTCTCTGACCGCCTTGACACCATTCAGCACTTCTGGTTGAAGGGATTTATTCTAAACATTTGGTATAAAGACATCACTGAAGCTGATCCTCACAAAACCAGAATAGGAGAAATCACTGCCTTTAAATAAAAAATTAAAAAAAAAAAAAAAAGCAAGATTGCTGTTGCTGGCCTGAAGCAGACCCCTAAGAGAGGTCTCACGGGCTGGCTTGTCGAAGTGTCTTTGTCGGCAGTGCTTACCCCAGCCACGCTGCACGACAGAGTGTGTACTCCATACCACAGAGCCCCAGCTGCAGCCTTGACGCACAAGTGTGCGTCCTCTGGGGTTCTTAATGGCAGTCATCCCCACCACCCCATTCTGGGGGCCTCTTGGACCTCCTTTTTTGATTGCCTGTTCCTTGAGTTAGAGCTTCACTGAGACTGTCCCGCTCTCCTCCATGCCTCTCAGGTGGAAGAAGCCTTGACGATTAAGAACACGGACATCGCCAAGGAGCTCTGTCTGCCCCCCGTGAAGCTGCACTGCTCCAGTGAGTCTCCGCTCCATAATGCCCATGAGCTTGCACAGCTGGGAGCATTTCTGTAATGGCATCAACTCGCATTTGTGCGGAGTAATGGCGAAGCCGTTTTGGTTGTGGCGTTCATAACCTTCAGATGGCAAAAGCCTCCAAGCCTCATTGCCCATCTCCGGGAGGGTCTTAACAGGAGGTGGGGTGTGCTGGGCGTCATGCGAGCACATCGTGGCATCATTTCTAAGCCTCAGAAATGTCCTCTAGTCCACAGATAGCATCATTATCTTTCCCTCTTACAGACCAGGAAAGCGGGGCTCAGCTTAAAGCACCCCAGTCACATGGCTTCTAAGTGGGAAAGCCAGGCCCTAAGCCCCAATCTTTGATTCTAGAATCTGTGCTGGTCCCACCCATTGGAGTCAAGTTTGGACAGTAAAGGAGATAATTCTGCTTCTGCCATAATTCTGTCGCATGTGTTACCACTTCCTTCCCAGGTGCTGTTACTGTGTATATAGTCTGCGTCTGTGTATACAGATTAAGTCCAGTTGTGTAACAGTCCCCTGTATGCTGTCCTAGGAGAAAGCCCAGATGCCTTAAGACTTATACTTGGCTTTCCAGTTTGGCCGCCTCTTGTCTTAAATCTAAAGTGTTTTCCATCTTCTCTCAACCTTCTAGGGGAAGGAGGGAATGAGAAATAGTAGCCTTAACTTACTGGCCAAATTAGTTTAAAATCAGCAGAGAGCCAGGCCTCTTGCCAGAGTAAGACTCACAGGGAAAATCAGGGGCAGGGATGTGCTAACAGTCGTCAGGAAGTCTGCTATGACCCGAGTTCTTTCCACCTGAGCTGGGATTCCCAGTATGCAGGAATAAAGGGCATAGCTTGTCGACATTTTCAGAAAACCCCCAGCCTCTTCATTTGGCCTTCTTGGGCACTGCCACCTTTAGCTGTTCCTCTCTGCCTGTTGCTTACTATTCATTATAATTCTGACTCCAAAGTAAAAGTTTTCAAAGTTGGGATCCCTCCAGACGATGTGGCAGTTGCCACCTGTCAACATGGCCAACCATGTTCCGCCAGCTTGCTCAGCCAGCATCCGATACATTTACTCTGGACTTCTCTGGGGGCAGATGAGAACTGACGTCTCTTGTGGCCCTCTGACATGTCAGTTTATTAAGCCCTCACCCTATCCCAGCAAAGGAGAATGTCCCAGTTTTATAGAACAGAAAGAGGATTGCAGGAGGCTGAGGAACTAGCCTAGAATCCCAGGTATTTAAACCCTAGTCTGCCTCCGAAGCCACGGGCAGGCGTATTCAGGCTCCGGGCCGCTGTCATAAGCCCTTCCCAGCACTGCTGCCCTCTAGCTCTTAAAGGTTTGATTCCCAAGACCCTCTGTGTACAGTCTACAGACTGAGGCTCTTTCCTTGTGCTCCTTACAGTGCTGGCTGAAGACGCAATCAAGGCTGCCCTAGCAGATTACAAACTGAAACAAGAATCCACAAAAGGAGAGGCAGAGAAGGAGAAGAAATGAGCCCTCGGCGAAGCATCTAGCGGTCAGACCTGCTGTCACTACAGATGTTCAGAAGCCACCACCCCCACTATAGTAAAAGAGCTCGGAGTCACGCACAGTGCTTGCTGGTCACGTGGCAGCTCCCATACCAGCAATATACACCGTTTACTTGTTCTAAGTCCTGTGCTTTCTTTCGGCCCACTCTTAGCACCTTAACCCCATTTGTATATATTTTGAATTGTGCGCATGGCCTCTAACGGAAATCAGTCACAAATTCTCAAGTGTGGTAGTCAAAGTGCGCAAATACCTAATTTCACCTGAAACTGTCTTGGGGAAGATTACCAGTAGAAGGCTGTGATATTATTTGATAGAACCAATTATTGTACATAAAACAGATGTGCATATATATATACACATATATATAAAATAAAGGATATAAGACCATGTTTTTCTCTGAAAAGCCTTGTCTCTTGGATCCCTCACTCACTCCAGGGTCCTGCCTGGAGCCCCCTTGGGGCTCCCAGATGCTGGGCTGTGATGACACGCGCATCTTTCTGAGAAAACCAGACAATAAGGCCCATGGGCAGAGCCGGCCAGACGTGTGTCACGTTTTACAGAATGGGGGCAAAGGTGAAAGGAGAGAGCCATCTCTTTTTGTTGTTCTTTGCAAAATAGTAGATTGACAAATCAACATGAGTCCAGAATACTCTATAATTTCACTGGTTTGTGAAACACTAAAACCTGGGAAACCCTGGCCCTGACAATTCCGTAAAGTCACGGAGCAGCTGGGGGGGAGGGGGTGGAGCCTGTGTCTGGGAGGCACCCACCTGCCTGCTACTGGTGGCCTTGTCACCTTCTGGTAGAGGTGTGGAGTTGGTGGCCATCAGGCTAGGATGAACTGCGCACTCAGTGGAAGCAGCGATGCCAAACCAAGCCACGGCCGGTGCCACGGTGGCAGCCGGACCGCCCTCTGGCGCTGTGGAATTGGCAGGCCCTTAGGTCTTGCAAGCCACGAAGCACGTGGAGCCTCAGGCAAAACAAACTCTTCAGAGTCTACCAGAATCTGTTTTCAGGGTACCACCACCGCAGGGAGGGTCGACCCGGATGGCAAAACGGGAAGCAGCGCGAACGCAGGCATAAGGCTTACTGCCACTGAAGGACAAAGGAGCTGCTCACCTACAAATGACACTTTTAAAATCACTCCGACAGGAGGATCTCTGCACACAGCAGCCAGAAGGGACAGCTAACGATTTTCTAGAAGGCAAAGGCTAAAAACATGAATAGATAATGAATTTAAAATTTTTACTAGTTTATGTATAGAGGTACCAGCTCTTACACTAAAATGCCTCAGCTACAAATGTTAAAAATGATGTAGCACAGGCTGCATCAAAAGCCTTGGTGTCCCTTTCTTTGTATGTGAGGATCTTCAATCAGATTATAGACTATTTGGAGATTCATACTCAATAATTGTGGGTAAATGTATGCAATTTGAGTAGTAACACGGATATTACTCATGTAGCAAGTAATTTGGTACCTACTTCACAGCAAAGTGAATGTGCCCGTCTGCCTTCTCAAGGGGCCCCCAGTCTAGTGGGAAAGTGATAAACTGGTGATTAAAATCCAGTGTGATTAATACTGTGATGGAATTAGTACAGGCCGTTGCTCCTCTCATTGGGAGGAAAGGCTGCTGAGCTTTCAGAGAACTGGCCCAGCCACTTGGAACCTTGAAATTAAAAATGAATTTAGCCACAACTTTGACCCAAGAAGTTGATCTAGGTATGTATACATCCCTGATGGAATTCAGATTTTGTACATTAAAGGCTGTAACAGTAGGAGTCCTAAAAAAAAAACAACAACAACAAAAACCCACCTGGGGGTCATTTGAAAATGTAGATTTCTAGGCCCAGCATTTGGCTTTAGGCCTGTGCAGGTGATTCTAATGCCTGTGACTTCAGATGGCCTCTGGCAGTTCTGGGGGGCAGGGGAGCCAAGCCACAGGGGAGCAGTTGGTTTTGCCCAGGCTCTGTCCTGCCCCACACAGGTGTGCTGTTTGAGTAGTTCATTCCAAATGGTCTGTCCGTGTACGGTGACCTGAGCTTTAAAGCTTTAAAGCCATCCCTGGCCCAGCATGCCTAACATTCTACACTGTCCCTCCTGAACCCTGTCTGCGCCCCAGGGTTGTGGATATTATTCCAAGGTACCCACAGTCCTGCATCAGCCAAAATCCCACTAAAGGAGGCCCTGGGATCTAAAGCACCAGCTAACCATCTCAGATCTCCTTCAACTCTTCAAAAATGAGATGTGCTTTTTTCTGATGGTGAGGTGTTTTTGTCCAGGCATGGGCTGGCTGTCTCTTCTCTTAAATATACCTTCTTTGTTAAAAATAAAAAAGAAAGAAAGAAAGGAAGGGAGAAAGAAAGAAAGAAAAGAAAAGGAAAACCAAAACAAAACGTCCTCTGAGTCCTGGAGAAGTGCACAGAACTTCAAAGGCCATTCCCTCCATGGCCTGTGGAGAGGGCCAGGGCCTTCCTAAGACTCTCCGATTAGGGCCGCCGGATGGGGACATGTCAGGAAACATGTCAGATGGTCTGCGTGGCACATGCTGCCATTTCAGCCCCTCTAGGCTAAGCTGGTCTCCTTCCCTGCTTCTTCATATGTGGCAACACTGCAATTCCCCTACAGCTTCTCTTTGTAATTTAAAAAAACGCGATCTCTCTGCCAGGGTGAGTATCCTCTGAGAGTTGAACCAGAATTCTGCACGTCACAGGCCACTCCCAAACTGCTCGGGCAGTATTGCCAGAACAACCCAAACCTCAAAATATGCGGTTGTGCAGCTAAAACAATTTCTGTGACTTACATTCCAGACTAACCCCCCACGCCCCCGACCCCGCTTTGCCCAAACAAATCTAGTTTTAACCACAGGAGGGCGTCGCATACCCTTGAATGAGCTTGAAGCTAGCTCTGAGTGTGTCGGAGTCAAACTTCCTTCCCGCCCACACGCCCTGGACCAGGCCCTCACACTGGTATTGTGTTCCCTCTCGTGACAACCCTCTGAGGTGGACGTTATTTAAACCAACTCAAGCCAAAGCCCAGGCTTCGCCTTCCTGGTTTCCTTCTGGCAGAAACACCAAAGATTCCGACCAACCATACATCAGATGTTCACCTGGGCCCTGAGCCTTCACAGGAAGAAGATGCACCAACACAGGACGAGCGCCAGTCCATTCATTCGGCCATCTCGGCCCCAAGCACCAGGGCCCTTACCTGGCTGTGCATCAGAACTGCCAGGGAGCCCAGTTTAACCCCGACACCCCGTTAAATCTCATAGCCTGGTGGTGGAATCTGGGTGCTGGTGTTTCTGCAAAAAAGCTCCTGAGTCCCTTCCTCTCTCGCCCCTACACCCCCACCGCCTTAGCATCTGCCTCAGTCTAGACCTTCCTCCTCTCTCCTGGCCTCCCCACTGATCTCCCTGCCTCCAGCCTCACTGCTGGGATCCACATTGCACGTGACTGCGGCAGGGGTCTTCCTAAACAAAAGTGACCCTGTCCCTGGCTCCCCAATTGTCCATACTTTTCCTACCACATCGATGGATTTGCTCCAGGATGCCGAACCTTCCCCTTAGGACTTCCCCTTGTTATTCCTTCTGCCAGGAATGCCCTCGCCAGGGGTCTTCCCTTAACCTCCGCTCAGGCTGGGAGCCTCATCTCAGGCATCACCTCCTCTGGGAAGCCTCCTAGATTGTCCCAGGCTGAGCTAGGTGTCACTCTCTGCTCCCACAGTCCCCTATACTTCTTAATCACATATGTGTCATGGACAACATCGTAATTTGCTATTCTCTTATCTTTCCATATCATTACGCAGATACTGAGTCTGTCTTTTTTTTTTTTTTTTTTAAATAGGTAACATGCTCCAAGAAAAAAAAAATCCAAACAACACGAAATGGAAGAGAGCTGATGTCCTTGCCATCATCCCTAATCCCCTGCCTCCTTGCCCAGAGGCAATCTCTGATATTCGTTTCTCTGGTGTCCTTCCAGAAATTCTCTGGGCAAATCCAGATACACGTGTGTTCAAATAGACCGTTTTCTTCTTTTTTACACATGTGGTGACATACCATATACTTCTGCCATGTTTATTTTCCTCTTGACTGTACTTCTGAAGGCCATTCCCTATCCATTCCTATTGACCTGCCAGATTCTTAACGGCTGCATAGCATTATGAAGGTCCATAATTTAGTTTTCTGTTGATGTTTGTGTAGATTACCCTCATGGCAATGTCTTAATTAGGGGACCCAGCATCTGGTATAGTTCTTAACTCACTGAAAGCTCCCTAAATGCCTACTGAGTGGATGGATGGGTGGACGGGTGGGTCAGTGGCCGGGTGGATGGATGGAGACTGTGGGAGTGAGTAGGTGGGTAGATGGATGGATGGGTGCGTGGGTTAGTGGGTGGATATGTGGTGGATGGGTGGGTTAGTGGGTGGATATGTGGTGGATGGGTGGGTTAGTGGGTGGATATGTGGTGGATGGGTGGGTTAGTGGGTGAACGGACACATAGGTGGATGGTGGGTGGGTAGGCGGGTGGGTGGAGAAACAGGCCTAGAATGAAATGACTTGCCCCAGATGACACAGCTTGGAAGCAGTAGGTTAGCTGAGGTCCTCTGCTGAGGTCCTCTAACCCCCTCCCACCCCTTTCAAAGGACCACACCACAACTATGACCATGTCTCTAATTTAACCTCTCCTAGATGTTATTCCTGGATTTTGGCCACTTAAGACCACATCAGAATGTACAGTTTTAGAACCTCACATTAAGCATGTCCTGTTAAAACTAGCTGTCCCTATCCTGGAGTCTCCTTTAAAAGCAAAACAAATGAGGGGCGCCTGGGTGGCTCAGTCGGTTAAGCGTCTGCCTTCGGCTCAGGTCATGATCTTAGGGTCCTAGAATCGAGCCCCGCATAGGACTCCCTGCTCAGTGGGGAGTCTGCTCCCTCTCCTCCTTCCCCTTGCTTGGTGCTCTCTCTCGCTCTCTCTCTCTCTCATGAATGAATGCCAAACAAATGAGAGGAAACTGCCATGAACTTGAGGCAGGAGTGCAGGCTCTGTGTCCATCATCGCGGGTAGGACAGAATACTTCTAGACCCACTGAGTCTTGACAGAGTGACGGGGTCCCTGCAGACAAGCTCCAGCCCCAACCAGAAGATGGACTGGAGTACATTCTTTATCAGGGAGACACCAGCAGAGCAAAGCAGATTGAGCTGGGAGCACTGGAGTCCGACAAGAGTGGGTTCAAATGCCAGCTGCCCCTGTGTGACCCTGAACAAGAAACTTAGAGCAGTTTGAGCTGCTCAAGCCTCAGCTTTTCCATCTGCAAAATGGGAATGAAAACAGCACCTACACAGTCAGGTCGACATGACAATTAAATGAGACAATGCAAGAAAGCACGAGGTCCATAGAGCTTGTTTTCATGGTGTCGGTTACAGCTCAGCCCTGACGCAGACCAGGTCCACTTTCTCGGTGTTAATACAGAGGAGCTCATGAACTCCTCCCAGGAAGCCTCAAATGCTATTATTATCCCATTTGGCAGATGAAGAAACTAAAGGGTAAAGTGATGTGTCCAAGACTAGGAAGTTAGGAAGTGAAAGAGACAGGATCTGAACCCAAGGCCATAAGATCCAGACTGTCGGGGCTCACTCACTGCTTCTCTACTCCGTTCCCTCCCCTGCCCTGAGTACTGCTAGCACAGGTATCGTGACCATTCTAAATGGTAACTGCTGTTACTCTTGCTTCTGTTGCTGCTACTTCTACTGTTACTCTTTTTAAGATACCAGAACTCAAAAAAAAAAAAAAAAGATACCGGAACCTCCAAGCTTCTACCCTATGGTGTCTTCATCACCAGACCAGCCCTCAGAGTCTGACCTTCCAAATACCGCAGAGCCCTCGTCGGGCTGCCCTGGTGCAGGACACACACACAGAGGACTTCTGTCCCACACAGCTTGTTGGTCAAGCTCCCTCCACTGTGCTCGGATGACCATAGGGCATGGCTCTCCCCAGGGCCCAGCCTCAGATACCACCACCACCCTCCCCACTCAGCTATCTTTGGAAAACTCTAGCTCCCGGCCTTACCCCAGAGAAACCCAGCTCCCAGAATAACTCCAAGAGGCCCCCAGGGTGAGGACAACCATTACTGTCCTAGAGCTTCTGGTGCCAGAGAAGTGGCAGGAGCCTCCTGCCCTGCTCCCAGTGCCTTGGGCCAATGCGTCGCAGGAAGCCCCAGTGGGGAAACTGGGCCGGATCCCCCCTCTGCCCAAATGCTTCCACACCATATGCAACCCTGTGTCGCTGGCTCCTTTGAGCAGGACCACAGGGCCTTAGGGAGCAGCCCTGGATGGGGACCTGGGGACTTGGATTCTGATCCCAGCTCTGCCATGATCACTGCATGTGAATGTAAGCAAGTACTGAACCTCTCTGAGCCTTGATTTCCCTTCCTGAAAAATCAGCAGAAAACTAGGTCCTAAGTCATAGAATTGTTGAGAGGATTGAATGGATTGTCACAGGTCAAGTTAAAAAAAAACACAGAGCTGGGCATGTAGTAAGCACTCAGTAAATGTTAGCTGCCATCCCTTTTACCATCAACCTCACAACCACCATCGACATCATCAGCATCACCATCATCCCCTTCATCATCACCACCATCCCCCTCATTATCACCCTGATCTCCATCATCATTTCTATCATTGTCATCTCTATGATCACCACCATTATCACCATTACCATCATCCCTATCATCACCAGCATCATCACCATCACCATCCCCACCATCACCACCAACCCCAACATCATCACCACCATCATTATCATCCCCACGATCAGCACTACCACCAACCCCATCATCATCACCACAAGCATCATCACTACCACCATCATCACCAACCCCATCATCACCACCACCATCCCCATTATGACCACTATCATCATCATCACTACCATCATGACCACCATTATCATCATCACCACCACCATCCCCATCCTCATCACCACCATCACCATCACCATCACCACCATCCCTTCCATCACCACCATCATCATCACCATTATCATTGTCATCCCCATCATCATCATTACCAATTACAGCAGCAGCAACAGTGCCATCACCATCCTGGTCATCACCATCATCACTGTTCCCATCATCACTGCTATGAACTAAATTGTGTTCCCCCCAAATTCAGACATTGAAACCCTAACCTGCAATATGGCTATCTGAAGATAGGGTCTTTAGGGGGTAATCAGAGTTAGATGAGGTCATAAGCATGGGTGGGGCCTTACAAGAAAGGTCCCTTTGCATGCTTTCGGAGGAAAGACCATGTGAGGACGACATGGCCATTGACAGGCCAAGAAAAAAGCTCTCACCAGAACCTGAGCCCTGTCCAAACCCTGATCTTAGGCTTTCCGGCCTCCAGAACTATGAGAAAATAAATTTGTATTGCTTAAGCCCTGTGGTCTGGGGTATTTTGTTATGGCACTGCAGGCCGACTGATACAGCCGCCATTATCATCACCATCATCACCACCATCATCATCATCACTGTCATTGTTACAGGTCAGATTCCCCAGGAAGCTGACTCTGAGACGGAATTTAGCAAGAAAAGTATTTTTTCAGGAGTGTTCCTGGTATCAATACCTGTGGAAGGGTGGTAAAAAAGCAGGACTGGGCAGAAGGAGGAGATGGGTAGTCACGTACCCCCAACAAAAGTGCCTGCCGATCCTATGGGGAGCTCTAAATCGGGCAGCCCCTCAGAGTTGGCCTGCGTCTGAGCCCCTGTCACTTACAATCTCTAGAATTTATCACCATATTGGGCTCAAGTCTTCATCTTCCCATTCGTCTTCCAAAAGAGATGTGCATGTTACAAGAAGAGGAGCCAAGTGCTTACCACCAACGAGTAACTCATTAATGGTGGAATTCCAAGCCTCTGTTGGGTTTACTATCTGGGGGCAAAGGAGCTTTGTGGGAGCTTCTCACACTGTCCCACTTGCCCTGCAGCCTCAGAACCCTGCTCACTTTCCCACAACAGCGGGGCCCCTGGGACCATCTCCCTTCGAGTGGGTACTCGTCTACTCTAACCCCAAATGCTGGGGATACCACAGCCCCGCTTCCTGGCAAGATTTCTTGGGCGGCCGTCGCAATCCGTCTCCTCTTGACCTTTCCCACTCTTTTTTCTATGGAGCTGAACCAAAGGATGATCTGCTTGTGCAGACAAGTCCCTTTCTGGCCAAGCTGATGGAGCTGAGGGCCTCAGGGAGAGGGCCTGGGTCAGGGCCGCCTACACTGCATGGCCACGGGCAAGTGTGGGCCCCTCTCATTTAGAAACCCATCGGGGCCTGTCAAAAGGCAAAATGAGGTCACATGATTAAAGTGCTCAGGAGAACCAGGCACACAGTAAGTGCTTACTAAATGCTCCTTCATCCACAGGACAGGCCCTTAGCAGGCACCACAGAGCAAGGAGAAGCCAGGATTCATGCCAAGCAACAGCTTCCCACTGAACCTCTCTCTCTGGCCCCTGAGACCCCACCTGTCTACATTTTGCCTCTGCCATCCCTCAGACCCACCAAGCTCATTCCTACCTCAGGAACTTTGCACTTGCTGGCCCCCTCTGCCCAGGTTCCCCTTCCCCAGAGCTTCCCCAGGCTGAGTCCTCCATTCGGGTCCTACCTCCTCCCATCCACTCTGGCTCACGTAGAAACCCATCCATGCCTACTCACTAGCTCATCACCCTGTTCGCTTTCTCCACCATGCATGGCACTCTGGATTCACCTTGCTCAGGGAGGGTATATCTCAGGATTCACCATTCAAGCTCCAAAGCTTAGAACACTAAATGTGTACAATACGAGAGGTGCGCCCCTAGGCCAGTTCTGGCCACAGGTCCTGAGAAACATAGAAGGGAAAAGAGATCCATTCTCATTCCCTGGGCAAATCTTTCTCCTGCTCTGTATTCGCAGGGTTTTTTTTTGCAAAAGGAAGAGATTGGACCCAATGACTCCCTATTCCCTTCCAGCTCAAACAAAAAGATTCCACAAACTTGGACAACTTCTCATTTTAGCCAATAACCAACTCAGGCCAGAACATGATTCATCTCTGCCGATTTCGCCTAGCAACCGGCCCTTCTCCCCACACCCCGAATTAACCCCCCCAAGAAAAATTCCTCCCCCACCACATACTCGCCCCGCCTCCCCCCACCCCTCTTCTGGCATCCTGGAGAGGAATGCAAGGCTTCAAGATCCCCCGTCTGTCCGCCACCAACATTTTAAGGCAACCTCAAAATGTCTCAGGCTATGTCTGGAACAAGCTGGGGCGGGGGTTGTTCCCCCCCGCCCCTAGGGATTAGTACAGGAAACAGCAGCAGAAGTCAGGCAGGCAGAAAGCGCTGACCCAGCACAGGGAGATCATTTCTATTCTGATGCCTCACCCTCCTCAGGCCTTGAAAAGTGTCTGCATTTCAGGGAGGAAGAAAGGAGAGACCAGGAAAGTGAGCAGGGTGGAGGAAGGCTCCCTGCCGGAGACAAGCCCAGCCCCATTCAGATGCCTAAGGGGTGCCTGCTTCCAGGTCCCCACAGTGAGAAAAAAGACTTGTCTCATCTTAGCAGATACCGGGAAGCATTTAATAAACTTCAATACCCGTTTGTGACACAAAATCTTGGCAATCTAAGAATAAAAAGGAATTTTCCTTAACTTGAAAAAGGATATTTACCAGAAAATGAAAAGCAAACGCTTTGCCCACTGGAAAACTTTGGAAGAACTACATTAAGATCGGGCTCCAGGCAAGGATGTCCACCACCATCACCTCCACTGGCATCACCTCCATGATTACCTCCTCAATCATCACCTCCTCAACCATCGCCTCCACCGTCATCACCTCTACCTTCATTACCTCCACTGTCATTACCACCACGATTATCTCCACTGTCATCACCACCACCATCACCTCCTCAACCATCACCTCCACCATCATCACTTCCAGTGTCACCTCCACTGTCATCACCTCCTCAATCATCACCTCCACCAACATCACCTCCACCATCACTTCCCCTACTATCACCTCCTCCATCATCACCTCCTCAATCATCACCTCCACCAACATCACCTCCACTGTCACCTCCATCATCACCTCCACTGTCATCACCTCCACCACCGTCACCCCCATCACCTCCTCAACCATCACCTCCACCATTACCTCCACCACCATCACTTCCTCAACCATCATCTCCACCATCATTAACACCTTTATCACCACCACCTCCATCACATCCACCATCATCACTTCCAGTGTCACCTCCACTGTCATCACCTCCATAGTCATTACCCCCTCCACCATCACCTCTACCATCATCACCTCCACCATCACCTCCTCCATCATCACCTCCTCAACCATCACCTCCTCCACCATCACCACCACCATCACCTCCACCAACATCACCTCCACTGTCACCTCCATCATCCCCTCCACTGTCATCAGCTCCACCACCATCACCACCATCACCTCTGCAACCATCACCTCCTCAACCATCACCTCCTCCATTACCTCCACCATCATCACCACCTTACCTCCTCAACCATCACTTCCTCCATCACCACCCCTACTTCCTCTACCACCATCTCTACCTCTACTATCACCTCCACGTCCATCTCTTCCTCTACAATCACCACCACCTCTGCCACCATCACCACCCCTGCCTTTACCATCATGACCACCTCTGCCACTATCCCCTCCACCTCTACCTCTACCAATCAATACTGATGACAGCCAGGGAACCTGGACTGGAGACCTGCATCAGCCACTACTTTTCTGGGTAACTTTAGGTCTCGGTTTCCCCATTTATAGCTTAAGTGGTAGGACTGTACCTACTGTTTACAAACTATGCTCCACTGAGCACAGGGGGCACAGGGAGGCAAACATGTGCCCTCTAGTTAACCCATTCCCCCTTCCAAAATGCAGCTCTTTCTTTTATTCAACTTCGGTTAAGATCTTTGGTAAGAGTTTATTAGAACAAAGGATTCTGTGGCTGAAAAGAGTTGAAAATCAGTGGATACACATCAGTACAAGTGGGGACTAAGGATAGAAACAGGTAATTAGAAGCACTCTGTAAGGAGAGCTCCTTTCTCACCAGCAATCAGACAGCCGTACTTAACCCAACAATGGAATGCCACTTCTCACCCATCGGGTAGGGAAAACACAACACCAGTGGTGTTGTCAAGGATGAAGGGAAGCGGGGGCTCTCCTAGACCAAGATAGGAATGGAAACCGGTGTCGCATTTTGGACAAGGCATATGGCAGCACCTGTGAAAGGCGAGGCGTGTACCTCCCACCCGGCGATCCCACTGGAAGACCCAACCGGCAGGACAGCCCCACTCATCTGCAAAGACAGACACGTGCGGGATCCCCTCAGAAATGTGTAAGAACACAGGGCCACCCAGCTCTGCGACCTATGACCGCCTGCTGTGGCCCCCACATCTACCCAGAGGAACCCCAAAGTGGCTCCATCCTGGGGACACCCAGAGCCCATGAGAGGAAATCTGGGCTCACACCTCAAAAGAGTGACCTGCTTGTGCAAGTGTATCTCACCAGGGCTGCTCCCTGGAGCTCAGAGCTCGCCCTCTTCGTGTAGACCACAAAGCACAAGTGTGACCTTGGACCCAGCTCACCTCCACCAACAATTCGCTGAGCAGGAATGGTTTCCTCATCGGCTGAATGAGGCTAATCAAAGCGACTCCATAGCGATTTTTCAAATGAAATCATTTACGTGAAAAGCCAGTTGGGAAATATTGACTCTGTCAGGATTGATATTTCCATGTTCCAGGCCCTTGCCCCCCTACAAGCAAATTCTCCCTGAATATTCTCTCACTTGGCAGGAGCGCCCCCTACCACTACTCCCCCATGGGCACTTACACGGACTCCCTTTTGTCACTTACTAACAACGCTGCCATGGGGTCCGAGCATAGGCCGGCTTCACAAGAGCCCTTCCAGGGCGAAGGGCAAGGACACGTACAATGTTGGTTGACATGGCCACCGGACCCTCCAAGAGGGTTGTTCATCTTCCCTCCAGTCTGCTGAAACCCAGATCATGCGAAGATCAAATCTGGACAAAGATAAGATGTTCTTATTTTATAAGAGATCATGAAAAATTCACAGTGTTTCTGTTTCCCCCAATAACTCGCCCGGTCCTTCCAGCCAGAGCTCTGCTGCAGGCAAGGTGGCGAGGAAAGTGGCCCGCGGGCCCATCCTGTTCAACTTAGGTGTGACAGAAGAAAGGACTTCCCAATAGGGAGGCGTCTCAGATGCTGGAGACAACCAAAGGTGCCCCACAAATTCCTCCAGGGAACTCTTACAATGGGGAGAGAGGGGTACGTTGAGCTCCCTGGGAAGCATTAAAGCGGAGGGTGGGGAAGAAGAAAAAATCTCCCAAGACCTTCCCCTTCAAGAACTGAGTGGCTGTTTGTACTTCGGGGAAAATGGCCTCCTGCAGGCTTTCCCCTAGGTGCTGACAATAATACCTCCCACAGGATCGCAGAGTTTGAAGCCCACCAGCTGGCTGAAATCCAAAGCAAACCTCCTTTTTCCCTTTGCCAGAGACACAGCTGAGGACCAGGGAGGGCAACCGACTTGTCCCAGGTAGCAAAGACAGGGAAGGAGTAGAGCTGGACGACTCAGAGCTTCTACCTCCCGAGGGCCTCCCATCTTCAAGTTCACGTCTCTGGAGAGCCTCAGGGCTGTGGGCTTGACCTCCAGACCCGGTGGACTCTTCGGAATCCCCACACATGCAGCATCCTGGGCAGGACCAAGGGCCCCAGGGTCCCAAGAGGCATCTGTCTGCTTCTTCACTCACCGTGTGACCTGGGGCTCTCAGGACTGTAGGAACAAAGGCGCCTGCGAGGTCCTGCTGCCTGGGGCTCCAACGCATGTTCTGCCAGCCCAAGGCAAGTGTGCGCATGGCCCTGATGAGCCCTGAGGGTCGGGGGCAAGCCCGGGGCTGTTGTCAGCCCTTTTTCCTCCTTTCGGCAGCCAGACCACGGTTGCCACTGTGATAACACCTGCTCTCCTAGCTGAGCTCCAGGGCCATGTGCAAGTGTGGGCGCCTTGACCTTAGGCCTCTGCTCCCACACTGTTGTCCTGCATGCCTGAACTCATTCATTCACTCATTCACTCATTCACTCACTCACTCAGGAACAGGATTGCAGGCAGTGGTTAGAGCACGGGCCCTGGGGGTCCAAAAGCCTCAGGAGGTTCAAAAGCCAGCTCAGGTCCTTTCTGGCTGTGTGACCTTGGGCAAGTTGCTTTACCTCTCTGAGCTTCCACTCTTCCTCTGTAGAAGGCGGATATCTGTGCCTCACTCAGCTTTGTGAGGACCCAGTGTATAGAAAGCGCTTAGTGCTGTGCCGGGAACACAGTGGATACTCAAGATGTGATGGACACTGGGCCTGAGAGTGGGATTGAAACAGCGACCAAGGACAGAAGTAGGAGTTTGGGGGCCAAGGAGGTTTTTCAGAGAGCCTCATTTCAACCCTCCCTAGGGCAGGTGCAGAGATGTCCTGCCTCCCAATGTCACCCTTCCTCTCTGCTCCTCAATCAAGGAGCAACTGGAAGGAAACTCAGCACTCCTTGCTCAGCAATCATTGAGTACCTACTGGGTACCCAGCTCTGTTCTGGGCACTGACCCGCAGTGCTGGGCAGAGAAGCCGTAGAATTTCAGAGATCAGAATGGCCTGTAGCAGCCTCTTCACTGCTTGCCAGCATTAGGAACGACAGAGATCCTTAGAAGAGTCAACAGAAATGAAAACATTTTTCTATCCTGGGCCCCGGGCCCTGAGCTCGAGGAGCATTTTCTTGTCTGAGTCTCACAACAGGACAGGACCTGTGCTCTCACAGGTGAGGCACTGAGGCTCCGAAAGGAGAGGGATGGGGTAGGGCAGAAGCTGCCCAAGGTCACACATCCTGGAAGTGGAATTGGAACTCGGATTTGACTCCGGGTCTCTTGGAATGCAGACATTTTATGTCCTCCCCCCTGCGCCTGAAGCAGTCTTCTGCCCAGAGTCAATGCTGAGAAGTATTTTGCTTGTTTTATAAATGGGAACCCAACAGAGAGGGGAGGGGAGATAGTCCAGATACCTGGAAACTAATCCAGCTGGGTACCTCCACCCCCAGTCTTTCCTGCTCCCCACAAATAGCCCTGGTGCCTGCCCATGATGGGCCCAAGTCCTTGAGCTCCCCGAACCACGTTGCCAACCACGTATCCAGCCACACTCAGCCAGACAATGTCTAAGCTCTCACTGGGGTCACCACACCTCAGAAGGGAGGCAGGGAACAGCTGCCCCGTGACCTCCCGGCCCCCATCAGGCGCCAAATCCCTGCAGAGGGGCACATGGGCTTGGGGGGGGGGTGATCTCTGCCCAAAAGGCAGCATGAGCCTGTCTCTTCTCTTGAGCCTCATCCTTCACGCCCTCCTTGGGGTTCACGGGACTTCCCTGGCTGCTGGCCTTGTTCTGCTTTTACCAACATTTCCAGGACCCTCTGCCCTACTCCCACCCCAAGAAATAACTAATTTTTTGAAAAAAGATTTTATTTATTTATTTGACAGACAGAGATCACAAGTAGGCAGAGAGGCAGGCGTGGGGGGGGCAGGCTCCCCGCTGAGCAGAGAGCCCAATGTGGGGCTCGATCCCAGCATCCTGAGACCATGACCCAAGCCGAAGGCAGAGGCCTAACTCACTGAGCCACGCAGGCGCCCCATCAATGATCTTTTGATTCTGAAGCTACTATACTTAGATCTGGAAAGAAGAGGTGACTCTCAGAACAGCGAGACACTTGAAACCAGACCTTTGCCCTTTTTCTCCGGACATAACACTTCACAGTTTATAGCTAACAGCAGCTTCCATTTATTGAGCACCATTGGGAGGCCTGTTCTAAGCACTGGAATTGAATGAACTCAACTTCCATCGCCTCTTTGACCTAGGAGCCATTATTCCCATTTCACAGATGAGGAAACTCAAGCCCAGAGAGGTGAAGTGACTCGCCCAAGGTCACACAGCCGGGTGGTGGCTGCGTTGAGATTTCAACCCAGGCCGTGTGAAGCCTGTACCCCTAACCACCACCCCGCCCTGCCGTCCTGCACATCATAAAGTACATTCACAGCATGGGGTTGGCGGGAGCCGGGGAAGGGGGTGGAAACAGGGCAAGGGCTGTGGTCCCTGGACTTTATATGTGAAGAGCCTATAGTTCAAAGTGACTTGCTCAAAGTCATGCAGCTAGGAGGAGCCTAACTGGGTCTCCTGGTTCCTTGTCTCTGTGTCTCACTATCTCTCCCCCCTCCCTTGCTGTCCCCAATTTTCCTCCCCTGCACAATCTCAGTCCCTTTCCCCCCTCCAAACCCCCTAAGTGAGTCCGGTTCTCCAAACCCTAAGGCAGAGGTCGCAGGTGGCCACCCACAGACCTGGACCCTCCAGTCTTCCAGGGCACACCCGGGGTGTCCCTGTGGGGCCCCGTCCAGTGGCAGGATGCCCATGCTGGGCACTGCAGAGCCTCTGACATCAGGGACCCTGGCAAGAGCAGATTTATGAGCAGCACTATTTTATACTTTGCAGCTGCCACTGTAAACCCGGGACCCGTTTAGGGAGGGGAGAGCAGCTGCAGAGGACCCCTGGGCCTTGGAGCCAATGCCAAATCCTTCCTGCTATTTCTGAGCAGCCGGAGGAATCCTGAAATTAAAACCACTTGAAAAAAGGACAAATCCCTGTCCCACTCCACATCAGCCTGCTTCTTCCCCAACACCAGACGCAGAGCCAGAGCTAAACAGAGAAGAGCTAGACACAGCACAAGACTGCCCACCAGAGAACTGGATTCCTGGTCAGCTCTGAATGGGTCCCAGTCCCTGTCTGGTCCTCGGATGTCTAAGATGAAATGCAGGAGGCTGGTCTAGATCAGGATTTCTGAGACCCTCTGAGCTTCAGAAGTTCCCTACAATAAGTGATCTCAAATATTCCCACTTCGAGGTTCAGTGCTCCCACTCCTGGCTGTGTGACCTTAGACAAGTTACTTGACCTCTCTGAGTCTGTTGGTTTAATCTGTAAAATGGAGAGAAATAACAACCTTCTCATTAAAAAGGCTGGAAGGATAAAATAAATGGACATTGGTAGCTCCCAGCAGTTTTATTTGTAACAGCCACAACCTGGAAAACCATGAAAACGTCCATCAGCAGGTGAAAGAATAAACAAATTATGGTATGTCCATTCAAGGGAACTCTACTCCACAGTAAAAAGCAGTGAAATATTAATATACACAATAACATGAATAAATCTCAGAACAGTGCTGTGTGCAAAAAGCCAGACAAAAGGAGTACGCTGTGTGGTTCCATTTTTTTTTTAAATATTTTTATTCACTTATTTGTCTAAGAGAGAGCACAAGCAGGGAGAGGGGCAGAGCGAGAAGCATGCTCCCTGCCTAGCAGGGAGCCCAATACGGGACTCAAACCCAGGACCCTAGAACCCAGGACCTGAGCCAAAGGCAGCTGCTTAACCCATTGACCACCCAGGCGTCCCTATATGATTCCATTTATAAAATTTCAGAAAATAAAAATGAGTCATAAGGACAGAGGGCAGATCAATAGTGGTCTAGGGACGGAGGTTGGGGGGGAACAGCCCACAGAGATTGCAGAGAGGTAGGAGGAGATGGTCAGAGGAGATGGATATGTCTGTTATCTTGACTGACGATGGCTTCATGAATTTACTCATCTATCCAAATTATCAAGTTGCACATTTTAAATATGTGCAGTTACTGCGTGTCAATTATGCCTCCATAGAGCAGAAAATCTGGCGTCAGGAAAGCGCCAGACGCGCACCAGAGTGCATTTATATATGGCAGCCCTTCCTGTTACCAATCACCGTGACTGCATCTAGATGATTCTTTGATTCATCTCCTCCTCTCATTTACAGCCAATGATTTGTTCTCAGTACCTGGCACACAGTAGGTGCTCACTAGAGTCTGAGGCTGGGAACCAGAGTCTCTGACCCTGGCAGCTGCTCTTTGGGCACTTTGGAACCTATGTTGCTGATTAATACCCGCTGGGACAGACTCGGGGGGCCCGAGGCTCTATGCATGAGCACAGAGACAGGAGGGCCCCCCGGCACTGGGCAGTCACGGCCAACACCCCGAGGGGGAGGGTGGGCCCTGTGATGAAATGCAACAGACACCCAACACCAGTATCAAGGCTCAGCCTTTGCACCCACAAACAGGTTCTTAACATGAAGCAGGAGGCTCAGGGCGAAAAGCCCCACTTAAGGAGCTGGCCAGGCCCGGGGTTCAAATCCCAGTTATGCCCATCTGTGTGACATGGGCCAAGCCTCTGCACCCTGGTTCCTCATCTGCAAAGTAGGGGATCATGAGATTGCTCATGTCTCTGTAGAGAGTGTGGGGAGGGTTAAGAGGGGACACGGGTGCACTGGCACAGAGGGCTTCCCTCAGCCGCAGACGCATGCACACATGCGCACTTGCAGGGCACCTACTGCGTGCCAGGACCTGGCCCCGTGTTGCGGGGACAGTGGTGGACAGCCCCCCAGGCCATGACAGTTGCCCTGCCATACCCTCGGACACTCTGATGTCATCGGTCTGGGTGAGGGGGGTGCCTTGCTAATTCGGTCGGTAGAGCCCGCGACTCTTGAACTTGGGGGCATGAGTTCGAGCCCTGAATGAATCAATGAATAAGGAAGGAAGGAATAAAACAAACAAATAAATAAATAAATGGTCTGGGTGGCGCCCGGGAGTCACGACATTACAAAGCTCTCAGACAACCCCAGCCTGCTGGCTGAGACCCCTGCCAGGTAGAGTAGGATCATCTCTTTATGCTCAAGGAAATGAAAGCCCACAGAGGTGAGGCCATTCACCCAAGGCTGCACAGCTAAAAAGGGGTAGAGCTGGCATGAACACTGGCAGTCTCCCCCTCCTCAGTCCCTGCACCCCAGGCCCAAACTACATAAACCACCCCAAGAGGTTCAAGACGATGTGCCCTGAGACCTGAGTTCTGCCCCTCCTGCTCCTGCCTTAGACATCACCCCCAGCCAGCGAATGCCCAGCCCCTCAGGCTGATCAGAGAAAGTCACAGCACATGGAAGAAGTCCCTCCAGCACCCCACAGACCCCCAGCACACTTCCCCAGAAGGCCCCCATTTCCACGCTGAGCTAGAGGCTGTGTCTTTAGGTGATTTTGTTCCCCCTGCCCCTCGTTTTCTAGGGAGAGAAGCAGCAGGCCTGGCCCGGGAACAGACCCCCAGGCTGAGGGCAGCTGTGTGGTTTTACAAGCCCTGGGACAGTGGGGGCCTGTTCAGACCTGGCAGATTCCCGGATCCCTGGGAACAGTGGAGCCCCCCACACCCACCCTCCAGCTCAGGTCTCCCCCTTGCCCAGCCCCCGCCAGATGTGTGCCCACAGAAGGCCCCTCTTTAACTCTGTCAAAAATGTGGGAGCACCCTGGAGGGCCTGTAAGCAGGAGTGAGGCCTTGGTCTCTCCTGCGCAAAGGCTTCATTCATTCATCCAAGCAGCTGTCCAAGCCGTGGAGGACTCACTCCAGAATCAGACGATGGGGCTGGGATCCTGGCTCTGGGACCTAGGCAACGGACGCCCCCTCTGCGACATGAGAACAGCGGGTCCCTCTCCCCGGTTGGGAGTCTCAACGAGTAAATGACATTCAGGGCTCAGAGCAGGGCCCGGGATGTCACAGATGTTCATGAGCTGTGAGCAGTTAGGAGTAGTGTTGAGCGCAGGGGAGTCTGGGTGGGTGCTGTCGGGGAGAGCAGGGGACTTCTAGGCTGGAAGGTAAAGGAGAAGGGGGAGTTAGCTGGACAAGGAGTGGGGTGGAAGGGTGTCTTAGGCAGAGGGAATAGTAATTGTTAAAGCTCAGAGGTGAGGGAGAGGTTGATGCCGGTTCAGAGCTTGAACTACCTCCTGAGTCCCCGCCCCCATCAGTCCCACAGGACACGGGCCATAACTAAGGCCTCATACTTCATGTCCTCCAGCGGACCCTGTTGACAATTACTGGGGAGCCACTGACCTGGAAGCCGCTGATTGCAAAGTCATCCCTGCCTGCTCCCCAGGAATCTCTAACATCTGCTTCTGTCTTACCTGAGTTTTACCTGCTATGCAGAAGGTCATTGCATACCCCAGCCACCTCCAATCACCTAGGACCCTGCAGGAGCGGTCACACACAGAGAGGTTGAGTGATTTGGTCAGAGCCACACAGCATTCAGGGATTTACATTGGATTTTCCCTACATTCTTGGGCGGGAGCCGGTCTGGGCTGAGAAAAGGAGGGCCCTTCCCCGCTGCGAGAGACAGAGGCCATTGTGTGTTATGAAACTCAAACCCGGCCCCCTCTGAAGGGATGTGGGGTCAGCGGAGGAGAGGGATTGGGGGGGTGGCCTCCCTGCCCCCCTCACTCGGGGGGATCCAGCCCATGCTCCCAGCCCAGCCACATCTGGATTCCAGCTGGCAACTCCAGGGAAGGGGGCGGGGGGCCATGGCCTCAGGAACTTGCCATCAAAGGCAAGGAGGAGCCTGGTGAGTGAGGAGACACAGGCCAAGGCCGCCTCCCACCCCAGGCCAAGGGTGCCAGGAGCGTGGCATTGCCTGTGAGCCCTGTTCTAGTCCTCTGCCACTCTGCCAGAGGATGGGAGACTGAACCGGGAGACTGGGCTCGTGTTCCCCGGAGAAGGAGGCGGGTAGATCTCCTGTAGCCACGGTGCATCACAGAACTGCTCTTGGAGGCCGGGTCTGCATGGCCGTAAGCCCAGGACTGGACTCAGCCTTGGGGGCAAGAGCTCCTGCCACATTCCCAGGGGGGATCCCGTTCTGCCCTCCTTTCACGAATCATCTCATTCAGCTTCTTGGGCCTGCCTAATGCGTCTCCCCCAGAAAGCTACCCCACGCCATGGAACAGCCCAGAAGAAATACCCCGCCCCCACCCCCACGAGCAGACTCATTCCTCCCTCAGAAAACCAGCAACACTCAGGCCAGAATAAAGGTTTATTGTGCTGGTTTGCTACATCTCAGCACCTAAAAAGTTGTGCAGAGGTTGGCAGGGGTGTGCCAGATGGAGGGATGAGGAAGAGGAACACCCCCAGAGCCTCCCCAAATCAGGACGGAGCGCAGGCTCCCTTGTCAAAGGTTTAAAAATGCTGTGAGCACAGGCTGCCAGACAACACACGTGAGCAAAGGGTTAGGGGCCAGGGCTCCCCTGCTCTAAGCTGGGCGTTAGGAACCCTTCCCTACCCTCTCTCACTCCCCCTAGAGTGGGGCCCCCTCACACACAGCCCCCTAGCTTCTGGGCAGCCTTGGAGGCCTGACAAAAAAGGTTCAATTCATTCATCCCATGCCCGTAGCAGTAACGGGATGAGAAATTCGTCCCCAGACAGAGATGCTTGGCAGAGCTTGGGCGGGTCTGAGCCCCTGGACCCACGCCCCTAACTCCAGAGCGACCGCAAACTGGGGGGCACCTTCAGGAACATTTGGGGCAGTAATTTCCAGAATGTGCTCTGCGAGACTTTACTCTGTAGCTGTAAAAAAAAAAAAAAAAAAAAAAAAGTGCTCTGTGGTTAAAACCAGATTCCACAGGGGCGTTTACTGAAGTATTTGCAGAGCCCTGGGGTGCTCTAAGAGGGGATACAGGGAGCAGAGAGGCAGTGTCTCCTCAACTCACTGGCCCCCCAAATCCTTTTTCCACTGAGTAGCTCGGGGAACCCAGCCCTGGACAGGCTCACTTAGGGACCTGTCGTGATGTGTGCACAGGCCCCTTGGAAACTTCCTGCCTCCCCAGGCCCATTAATGCGGTCACTATCACTGCTCCCAACCCTAGGGGCCTCAGCAGGTCCCATTCACCCTTGTCCCAAACTCCTAGTTACTCTGACGTGTCTTCCCTACCTCCATGGAAAAGCGACAATGTTGGCACCGTCATAGGGGACTTGCGGCCTATGTTTGCCTGAGTGATGGGGCCAATTGTGTGGGATGCAGCATCACAGATATAATGGGGATCCTTCCCATTCCCCCTCCCCAGAGGTGCTGTTTGGAATGCAGCCCTTTGGGGCCACATGAGCAAACGGTCCTGGAGCCTGGGGAGATTCTTGGGGTACACCAGAGACCAGCATCTCTGCCTGCTGTCAGGGGTGGCCAAGGAGGGGTGTCAGGGAGCCGTAAGGGACAAGGGCCTTTCCACACCCACAGAGGTGACCACAAGGGGTCCAACAGTCAGGGCCGGCAGCCCCAGAGGCCTGTTAGACCTTGGGGACAACACTGCAAGCACAGGGGCTCTCAGGGGGATCAGCGGCACCCCTGGCATCCTTCGCTAACAAAGGAGCCTCTCCGGGCTCACCTTGGCCTTGGCCGGCCTCCCACACTCCTTCCTCTACCACGGGGCTTGGCTCCTCCTGCCCCTCCGGTTTTGGTTTCTCCTCTGCTGCCGGGCTCCCACGTCCCTGGGCCTCCTGGTCCGCCTCCCGGCCTCCGCTCTCCCCTCCCTCGGACTTGCTCTCCATGCGGGCTCCGTCTCTGCCCCCCAGCGCCGCTCTGGCGGGGGACTTGAGGTTCTGGGTGGCAGCGAGGATGTCAGCCTGGAGCTGCTGGGATGAATCCAGAGCCTCCTCGGGCCGGCCATCGGGAGCCCGGTCGGGGACCTCACTGAAGGCCCGCGGGCCACCGGCCCGGTCACTCTGGTCCACATACTTCTTCTTGGGGAAAGACGAGGGGTAGTAGGCCGAAGCCTTGTGCTTCTGGCGGGTGATGAGCGCGGCGCAGACAATGAACATGAGCAGGAACACCAGGGAGCCCACCACGGCGATGAGCATCACATACTGGCGGAAGAAGTCCACGATGCCATCCAGGAAGTTGGTGGGGGGCTTGGGGCCTGCCAGGGGCGTGGGCGGGGGCCCCAGCGACGTGGGGCTGAGGGCCGGCGTCCGGGGCGGTGGGAGGCTTGGGGACGAGGCCGACGAGCCCTCGGCCTCCCCGCTGCCCCCTGTGTCCTCCAGATAGGCGGCTTGCAGGGTTGCAGAGTAGGCCACCATGGGCAGCGCCCTGAGGAGCAGCAACAGAGAGACCACCAGCCTGGGCACTGCCGCCGACACCATCCTGTCGGAGACCTGTGGGCAGCGAGGCAGGAGAGAGTGCGGGGTAGAACTCTGGGGCGTCTGGGGACACAGAGCAGATCCTAGCCGGGGCCGCTTCCCTGGACCCCGTTCGCTCTACATGGGGTCCTTGTCTGCCCCTCCACTTCATCCTGAGACCATCCCACTGAGGCACCCCACTTCGCCCTAAGGCCCTGGAGGGTGGGGACTGACTCTTATTTACCTCGGCACCCTCAGGGTTTCCGGACCCTATCTGGCATACCGTTAAGTGCTCCATAAATGCACCTTGGCTGAATTAATAATAATTTACCCTTTCGTGGCTTACCAAGTGCCAAATACTATTTTGAGTTTCTTAAGTAGAATTACACCGAATCCTGGGAACCACCCAAAGGGGGGAGGTACTATTATTATCCCCAGGTTCCAGGTATGGAACCTGAGGCTCAGAGGAGGGAAGTCACTGTCAGGCAAGAGCAGGGGTTTGGGGCTAGGCACGGAGGGTGAAATTGTCAGTCAGGCTGGGAGTAAGTAAGAAATGGAGCAATGGAGGCAGCCGACCCCTTCTCTTCGGAGGACCCTCCCCACCCGCCCCTGGCCCTTCTGTGGTCCCAGTACCCTTCTCCAGGAGACTCGTGCATTTTGAAGCTTCCAAACTCCATGAGCTCAGCAGAGGGCTTGGATGTCAGGAGCGTGGCTAACCCTTACGTCAAGGCACAAAGCAGGGCCTGGAGGCCTGGGAGGGGGTGGAGGGACCCTCGTGCCTGAGATGAAGCTGGAGCTGAGTCCACCACTAAATGGGAACCAGATGAACCCCGCCCTCCCCCCTCTCCCCTGCTGGAAGGCTGCTCCCGCCATGAACCCCCAGACCCCATCTGGCCTAGACAGCCCGGCTGACTAATACATTCGGCATGGTCCAGGTTTGCGGAGGAAGCTGGCTCCTAAAACATGGGCTCTCCCCACCAGCCCGAGGGGGGCTGGGCCCTCAGACAAGCCCAGAAGCCCTTCTCTGTGCCCCCTGGTGGTCTGTCTGTCCCTGAGAACCCCCTTCTGACCTGGGTGGGGTTCGAAGCATCAAGACAAAAAAGCCTGGGGATCCCCTGTCTGACAGTCTCTCTGAGATGGGGGAACAGGGGCCAGAAGTAGAGCCAGGTCCTGGGCTAGATGGGGAGGGCGGGTTCCTGACACCTGCGCTATGTGTCCCTTCAGGGGCCCAGTCCTCAAGGCCTGCTCCCTAAACCTGCTGGCAGCCCCGGCCACACAGGTCACCATGGGGACTTGGGGAGTGAGGTAGTTATGATGTCAGGACACTGAGTGGCTTCTTCCAACTGACCTGAGGCCCCCCAGTTAAGTAGCACTAATGGAAATTAATTGTACTGACGTCAATTTGGATACACTGGCTCAGATGACCAAGAAAACCCAAAGGTAATTAATTCCAGGACATAAAAAGAGGCAAAACTACTCAGAGGTTTGTTTTTAATGAGCTGACAATCCTGGGCTCTGACGGTGGGGGGGGGGGGATGCCCCCACCCTCTTTGCCGGGGCTCAGCCCTAGAGAAGCCCTAGAGCTCAACCCTGGGGTTCAATGCTGTTGAGAAGCTGGGGGTGCCCAGACAGACAGTGACCTGTCCAAGGACACACAGATGGTGCCTGTTGGAGCTGGGATTTGAACCTTCCTCTGGGTGAGTCTGAGCGTCCACATACTGGCATCACACACATGTACATACCTATGGACACACACACCTCACACAAACATACTCATACACATGCACAGACATACACACCACACACACCCATACACACATGCACACACTCACAGCATACACACACACCTATGACACACACACTCCCCTTCTACATGTGCACACACCCACATTCACACATATACATACTACACACATACACACACAGACCCGCACACAGACAGACAGACACACCCCCACACACGTGCTGTCATGTGCCCTGGGGCGACCCCCAAGTGAGCCGGCAATCCCTGGATGACACCATGCATCAGTTGGAAGGGTCCCTCCTCACACCCCACACTGAATGTGTTAGCAAAGGTCCCTGCAGATGGCTTTGACCTTTGGGGTCTTTTTTTTTTTTTTTTTTGACCTTTGGGGTCTTGATCCATGGGTCACCTCCCTGCCTCCTGCAAGTCAAGCTTGAGAGAGATCTTCAGTGGCGGGGGCGGAGGCTCCTCCCCACCGATGACAGCTATGGGCGGACTTGGGGGGCTCCCCCTGGGTCCAGCTCTGCAGGCAGCTCCCTCTGGGCCTCGTTGTCCCTGCCCATAAATCGGGGGGTTGGTGGGGAAGTGATCACAGAGACACACGGGCTGGGGGAGATGACAGGCAGAAAGCATCTGGCACAGGGAAGCTGTGCTCCGCAGGAAAGGTCAAGCTCGAGAGCAGCCCCTTTTCGACTCCAACAGAGCCCAGCACCAGCCCCATCTTCCCACCAGGTGGGCAGACAGTTACCTTCACTCTATCTATAGACTGGACCATCGCCCCCCGCCCCGGGCGGTAAAAACCTTTACACCTGCTGAGTGAAGGCTCAGCTCCAGCCACCCCAGAATGCAGGGTGCATGTGTGTGTTTGTGTGTGTGCACAGACACACAGACAGACACACAGATACACACACACAGAGACACACATAGACTCACACAGAAACTCACAGACACACACACAGACACAGACACACACAAAGATATACACACATACACACAGAAACATACACAGACACACATACACAGACTCACAGAAACACACAGACACACACATAGAGACATACACAGACACAGATACACACAGACTCACAGAAACACACAGACACACAGATATACACACATAGAGATATACACAGACACAGATATACACAGACTCACAGAAACACACAGACACACACACAGATATGTATGTACACACAGAGACATACATAGACACACACACAGACATATAAATGCACAGACACACACGCACACACACATGACAATGAGCTGGACACAGAGAAGGGCCCCCTTCTCCCTGGACCCTTGGGGTGAAGGACAGAGGCTCAGGAAAGAGGCCACACAAAGGTATTACTGGCTCTTAGAGGCCAAGACCCTGACTCTCAGTCCCCCACACCCCTCAACCCGGCTCCTGGGAAAGGTGTAGGCAGAGCGTGGGGAGCTGGCCAGACCTCAAAGGCAATGGCTGTGTGGCCCTTCATGATGAGCCCCTGCCCTATTTGGCCTCAGTTTCCCCTCCGTACAGTGGGCACAGTGGCCCAGGCAGCCCCGAAGTGATGAGTGAGCCCATCAGCTGTCTCCACCTCCTTCTGGGAGACAGTTGGCCTCTCCTCCTGAGACCTAATGTTTTCCAGGGCCCAGAAACTCACAGGCCACTGGGAGCTGGGGTCATTTTAGCCAAGAGGAAAATCAGGTCTGAGACCGGGAATGGGCGGTCCAGGGTCTAACAACCAGAGGAGAGTGGGTTGGAGCTATGAGTCCTGGGGTTAGCATGTCATCTGTGAGCCTCAGCTTCCACATCTGTGCAATGGGTCTAAGGGCCACCTCCCTTGACTGTTGTTAGGACAGGAAACAGCAGTGCAGGATGGGAGGGGGTATCAACTCTTAGGCCCCACATGACGGTGGAACCGGACCTCCCTCTAGAGCCCATCTCACTCAGGGTTTGGGGTTTTGGAGATGATGAGCCCCCCCCCCCCCAGAGGTCAGGAAATATGCCAATGATGCAAATCCACCCCCAGGGCCTAGGAACCTGAGGCTGAAGAGCCAGAGCCTCTGCCCCACCCCCACCCAGAGACTGGTGGCCAGCGGGGGAGGGGCAGCCCACGAAAACCTGGCTTCAATTAGTGGCTTTTAGGGGAGGAGGGTCTGGCTGAAGCGTTACCCACCCCCCCACCCACCCCCACCCCACCCCAGGACAGCCAAGGACAGGGACTCAGGCCCCTGGAAGGGAGGCCTAGAGAGGGATGGGGAGTCCTGAGGCTCAAAATATACACCCACACAAAGCAGCAGCAACAGGGACACACAATATACAGACACACAATATACAGACACACAATATACAGACACACAACACAGACACACTAACCTGTCTCACAACACACACACACACTCACACTCATACTCACACTCACACAGCAACAGGGACACACAAAGCCCAGACACCTCAGAAAGTCCGCAGAGCCCACCAGCACAGACACACAGAGGAGGCACAGCAGACCCACAACGGACTGATTCTCTGGCTACTAGAGCACAGACATAGTCCCCTGACACACACTGGGGCCCCCACAGACCACAGACAGCGGACAACGTGGGCCACACGACCCTCCTGCTGACCCTGGGACAGCCACCCTGGTATCCACTTTTCGAGAACACAGCTGCTCCCTTTAGGCCACAACTGCACGCATGTCCCCATGCACGCGGGAACACACACACACACACACACACACACACACACACACACACACGGGCGCGCTGCCCCACACACCGGACACATTCCACCACCAAAACCCTGAGCACAGAGCCCAAGCATGCACACACAGCCTCCAGCACACGCTCAGAAGGCACTGGAACTTAGAGAAGCCGGCAAAGTGAGGGCACCGGCTCCCAGTCCCCAAACCCCCAGCGCCCCCAGGCTCCCGGGGAAGAGGGGCAGCAGGGACTCACCAGTCTGTCCTTCCGCGCTCAGGCCTGGGTGCTCCCACCAGGTGGAGCGACAGAGAGTGCCAGCTGCCGCTGCTCCGGCTGGCGCCGCCGCCCCCCTCCTGCCCCCGCCTCCGGCCTCCCTCCTCCAGCCTCCCCGTCCCGGGCTGCTGTGGGGCCAGCTTGATTCCATTAAGAGGGTTTGGGGTGGGGACAGGGGAGGGGCAGAGCTGAGCTCGGCCACACACGATCCACCCCCTGCTCCCGGCTCCCTGCTCCCCACTCCCGCCAGCGCCCCTCCACTGCTGGGGAACTTCAGATGGGGCACTTCCTCCCCGACCCAGGGTCCCCAGCGCTGGCCCAGGCAGACAGACAGACAGGACAGACAGGGCTGTCCTGCAGCACAGCCCCTCCAGAACAGCAACCTGGGGGCCTGCCTCCCTTCTGAGGGGGCCAAGGTCAGGGAGGTTCAGGGGCCCCTGCGGGTGAGCAGGAAAATCCCCCTGCCCTGGTTCCAGCTGTGACTCAGGTTTTCCAGAGGCTGGGGTGCAGGGTGAGAGCAAGCGCCCAGCTGGAGGGTACGGGCCTGGGCAGGGAGCAGAGCCCAGCCACCCACTGTCAGGCCCTGGTCCGGCTCTTCCCTTATCCGGGCCTCAGTTTACTTATTTGCCAGGTTGGGCAGGAAGCTGTCTGGGCTCCCTCTGGCTCTGACACTCTCACATCCGTGGCCTGAAGCCACCCCAGATGGAGAAGCCACAGCAGGAGCCAGGGGCCCCATTTCACAGGTGGGCCCAGTGAGGCAGGGTGTAGTACAGGAAGGCAAGCCAGTAGTAGCCGCAGGCGCAGGGACCGCTGGCTGACCTGAGCACTCCGGAGGGTCAGCGGATCTTTGCATTCATTCATTCACGCACCCCTTCATTCGTTCGCTCAGCACATGCTCCATGAACATCTATAGCGTGCCAGGCGCCACGCCAGTGAGTTTCAGAGGTAAATCAGACACATGCCAGCCCCCGAGGAGCTCTCACGCAGAGACATTATTACTCTCTTACAAAACAGAAAAGGGTCCATAGCAGGAGAGGCATCGGGCCAAGAGCTTGGGGAACCCCAGAGCAGGCAGAGGTCCCCTGAGAGGAAGAGGCAAGGAAGTTGTCCTGGAGGATGTGGCTGTGAGCCAGCAGAGTCTGGACAGGAGACCCGGGAGAGGCATCCTGGGTGGAAGGACCTGCATGGATGAAGGCAGAGGGACCAGAAGGCCATACTGTGATTATCTGAGGTTGGAGCATGAGGTGGACAAGAAGGGAGAGCAGGTAGGGCTGAAGACAGCGAGAGCCAGGCTAAGGTGTCAGAACATCACTCATCCATGAGGCAGTAAGGAGCCACAGAAAGTTATGGGGCAGGGAGAGTGCCTGAATCCACAGCTTCGGCCCACCCTTCAGGAACCAAGACTCCAGATTACTGTCATTCCTTCCAGCGGTCCCAGCAAGCCCTACTCCTCCAGAAAGGGGGACAACAGCTGTTTGTTTGGAAAATAAAACCGGAGTTCCTATTTTTTCTCGGGATCACCCCCAAACCCTGCATCCTCAAGGAAACAGATGACTGCCCACCAGGGGACGCACACTGACACATGCACCCCCAGGTGTGAGATGCCGCCCCCACACATGACCGCATGTTGCCCCCACTGTACCCACTTTCCAGGTGGCCAGGGGATATCCAGGGCACCAGGGGAGGAGTCCCTCTGCTAAGTCTGAGGGGCACAGGGACTCTGACCCCAAGAAATCAAGAGTCAGGGGATGCAACCCTCCCAGGCAGGGCCTGCCCCCAGTTGGGACAGCCCAGATGCCCCAGCCTGAGTCAGGGTCCTGTTCTGTGCTCCTCTTTTGGTAGCAGGCACACAGACCTGGGCCCAAATCCTGCCTCCACCGAGTCCTGCCTCCCACAGAGGCTCTGTTTTGTCATCATCTGTAAACCGAGGATAGAGAGTCTCTTGCTCACAAGGCTGCTGGGAAAAGTCAGAGGAGCAGGAGGGCAGGAAATTGCCTGCATGCCAAATGTATGAGTCTCCTACAGTTGCTGTAACAAATGACCAAACTCAATGCCTTAGATCAACACACATTCACTATCTTACGGTTCTGGCCGTCGGAAATCAGAAGAGGGTCTCACTCAGCTGAAAGCACAATATTGGCAGAGCTCCATGCATCCTGGAGTCTTCGAGGTGGAGGGAATCTAGAAGCCGCCTACAGTCCTCAGCTTCTAGGCTCGTCCTCTGGAGGGGGGCTGAGTCCTCAGGCTACTGTCTCTCTGGCTCTCTTCCAACCTCTCTCCCAATTTCAAGAACCCTTGGGATGACATTCAGCCCATGTAGGTAGCCCAGGATGAGCTCCCCATCTACTCTCCTTAACTTAATCCCATCCGCAAAGCCCTTTGGCCATGCCGGGTGACACATTCCTATCCACAGACTCCAAGGATGGGGATGGGGCCATTTCTGGGGGAGGGTCATACTTGGTCTCCACACTGAGATTGAGTATTATTACTTGTTTCCTGCACAGATGGAGTCATCCCGCCAAACCCACCAAAGCGCAGTTTTCCTCCCCTCCATGAATGCTTGGGGAAAGGTGGGAAAGCCCATTGGACAGATGTGTAGACTGAGGTTCCCAGCAGAGTGACCTCATCGGGATCCAACGCAAGTGGGGACCTAGACCCCTTTCTTCTTGACCAACCCCTGTGTCTTACCTGGAAATGAAACTGCCAGGCCAGGGACCCTCCCACCACCAAGGGGCCCATTCCCCACAGGAAGCCCCCTGTGCTCTCAGACCTATCAGACGCGACAGTACACATGCACACGCACACAGAGACACACGTGCTCTCCTGAAGCCAAATGTCCCAACCCTCACTGTGAACACAGCAAAAATGTCGGTCCCTGGGAGAAAAAAAGACCCCTGTGCTCCAGCCCTAGCTCATGCGTCAACTGTGGGGGTCCGGGCAAATCCCTGCCCCTCTCTGGGATGCAGCTAAATGCGGGGTTGGACTCCATGTCTGCCACCAGACTGCCAACATTGAGGTTCCTATGTTCTAACATTCTGCCCTTCCTCCGTTCTAGAAATTTCTCTTGACATTTGCTTTATCTCCAGCCAGGATCAGGCTCTGGGAGACAGTGACAAGCAAACACAGGCACAGAGCTTACAGAGTCAAAGGAGACCTGCAGTAAACAAGTAAACAAACAGAGAATATCTAACTGCACATTGCGCTAAGAGTTTGGGATGGGGCAGTTCTGGTGCTGTAGGGGGTTAGTCTGGTTCCAGAACTCATGGGATCCTCCATAAGGAGGTAACAGCAGAGCTGCTCATGAAGATGAGGAGGAGGTGGTATCTAGCAAGGCAAGGGTGCAAGAGGATTCCCAGCAGGGAGAATAGCACATACAAAGGCCCTGAGGTAGATGGTACCCAGCACCTTCAGAACAGCTCCTGAAGGTTATTATCGATTAAGAGTAGATGAGCCATAATAATACATTATATGTTAATAAAAATAATTTTTTTAAAAGCCTGATGATTCACAGACCTGTACCCCTGGGGCAAATAATACATTATATTTTAATAAAAATATATATATTTTTTAAAGAGAGTAGATGAGCCAGGTCCGCGGGGTCTGTTTTGTGCATGGCCATAATGCCAGCATCTAGGACAGTGCCTGGCATACAGCAGGTACTCAATAAATGCTTATTGATATGTGCTCGACCATTCTGACCTCCCCACTTGCATTCCCAGGTTTGACAACCATACGCTCTGAGAGTTTGTTCTTGTCACTCTCTCCGTCTCTCCGAGGGTCTCACATTCTACACTCTCCAGTCCTGGGACCTGCTGTGGGGCCCAGGCATGGTCCCTGTGCCCCACACCACCACGGCTCCAAGGGGCGCGGGCAGGCCTGTGGCACCAAACAGGCCAGGCCACTTGTTTGCAACCTATAATCCAGCCTCAAGGCAACTCAGAGACCCCACCCTGTGCCCGCCATGCAATTAAAAGCTTGCTCCCGCCCAGCTGAACAGCCGTGGCTGAGGAGGCAGAGAAGGGGAGGGAAACCCCCCACACCCCGAATCTCTGCCAAGGTCCTCCCCAGTGGAGCCTGGGGTGGCCTGGCCCACCACAGCCCCCAGCTCCAGCCTCTGCTAGGTTCAGAGCCACCTCTAATTACCCAGCCCTCAGGCCACTGGGGCCTGCCCTCCTGGCAAAAATATCTGAAGCCTTTCATGTGGCTGGAGAGGTCTAAGCTGTGGCCCCTTCACAGCAAAGTCTGGGCCTTTAGAGGGACACTCATGGCGTGGCCTCCAGTGGGATGCTCCAAGGAGGCAGAATCATTTGGGCAGGCCAGAGCTCTAGGTGTGCCGTGAAATCTCTCTGGGCCTCAGTTTCCCCACGCATAACCTAGAGAGGTTCACTCACTCCCCAGCTATTTACTGAGCACCTACACATGCCAGGACCTGTACCAAGCACAGAGAACCATGATGCATTGTCCTGCATGCCTCCCTTGCCTGACCACACCCCTGTGTATCTTGTAGCTCAATCGTCACCACCTCCAGGAAGCCCTCCCTGACCCCATCCTCTGGAAAGGGAGATCAGCAACCTCCTCCCTGCTCCTGCACCACTCAGTGCTCCTGCACCACTCAGTGCTCCTGCACCACTAGGCTCCCCACTTGGAGCACTGAGCTCACTGGGCCGTCATGGCCCTATCGGCATAGGACTCTATTCAGTCAGCTTCTGAAATCCAGAACCAGGGCCTCTTATCCCCAGTTCCAGTGCCTGGACACAGCAGGTGCTCAAAAAATGCCATCCACTGGCTAAATGGTTTTACAGATGGGGAAACTAAGGCCCAGGGAGGGGAGACACTGACATTATTTTGCTCTGCACCAGCTCCTGCATGGGGGACGAGAGAGACCAGGCCCCTTCCTCAGGGAACCCCTAGCAGAGGATATAGCTGAGACCGAGGTCAACTGGCAAATCAGGAAGATAGCTCAGCACTGCAGAATGCTACCAAGGACATAGAAAGGATATGGAGTAGCTTAGAAGCAGGTGGAGGCAGGTGCCTGGGGATCTATTTTAGTAACTATCTATGGTCAGCGTCTCCAAAGAAATTTCTAAACTGAGGCCTGCAGGGTAAAGAGAAACTGGGCACTCGAGGAGCAGGAGGAAGAGCTCCTTGGGCCAAGGGAACAGCAAGTGCAAATGTCCTGTGGTGGGAAATGGCTTGACATGAGGCCTCTTCCAAGAAAACAAGACTGGGTGCTGACCTGATAAGACCAGGGGGTAGTTAGAGCTTGGAAATGGGGGGACCTGCATTAGCTCCCAGCTCTGCACCCCACACACTGTGTGACCAAGTCTCAGTTTCCCTTCCTGAATCAGGAAGGGTCAGGGGAAGCTCTTCCAAGCTCTGTCATTCAGTGATACTGAGTAAATTCTCCACTCATTTCCCCTTGTTTGCCCACCCCAGCAAACAACCAGACGCTCACCCACTATGGATAGGAGAGAAGAATAGCACAGTCTCTTTGGAAAGCAATCTGGCAATTTCTACGAAGTTAGCCGTCTACTTTCCAGATGGTCCAGCCATCTCTTTTGTAGGTATTTACCCAAGAGAAATAAAAACACATCCACACAAAGACAAAAATGTCCTTAATTGCTTTGATCCCTAAAAGCAAAAAATCTGGAAGAACCCTAACGTCCACCAAGAGAAAAATGGATGCATAGATTGTAGGATGTCCATACAGGGGAGCACTTCTCTGCAAGGCAGGGAAGAGGCAGGAGACCTCGGCTTAGAGAAGTCCCGTAAACACAGCAAGCAGAAGACCTGGACCCAAAAGAACGCGCTCTGGGTGATGCCATTTATATGACCTTCTGGAACAAACACAAAACTCAGCTATGAGAACAGAAGTCGGAGGAGCAGTTATCCTTGGGGGGCTGTTGGCTGGGGAGGGGTACAAAGGGACCTCCTGGGCTGGAAATGTACAATATCTAGACCCAGGTTGTGGTTACGCAGGTATGTGCGTATGGAAAAATCAAGGTGCATGCTTCAGCTGCGTGCGGTTTACGTAGGTTATGACTCAATTAGAAGTTTTCTTTGAAAAGAAGAAAAAAAGACCTCTGCATCCCTCTATTTTTTTGAGGGGTGCAGGGGGAGCCTGTCGGATCTCTGGCTTCCTGGGGCCAAAATGGCCAGTGGCCGGCCAGCTGCAGTTTGCCTTATAAACATTTACATTTCCCTACGTGGCTCATTAGTCCCGCAAAGAAGCCAGATCTGAGGGCAGGAATGTAAACACGGGCCACCAACTGTCTCCTCTTCCACCTACTGCCCACTGGGTGCCCTCCAGCAGATCTCTCCCCAGGAGTCCCCACCGCCCCTGACCCACCTGCTATGACATCACAGGAAGGAATCAAGAAGATGCTTCTGAATTCCTTTGCAGCACTTTTGGAAATGGGGCCCCTGCCCAACTTTGAGCAGAAGGCTGCTGGCTGAGAGGGAGAAGTGGGGAGGCTTGGGGAGGCTTGGGGCTGAACTTCAGGGGGTCTAAAGACATCATCAGTTCATCACCCACATTTCTCCTGCTTTCTTTTTGCCCCCCTTACTGTACACTAGGACCTTCTGTCCCATCTTCCTTCTCTCCCTTTTTTTCCTCCCTACTTCCCTTCCTTCTCTCTCTCTTTTACTCTGTCTCTCTCTCTCAATATATACTGAGCACATACTACATGCCAGATGCTTCCCAAGCCCTGGGGCTACAGCAGAAAACAATGCAGATAAAAATCCCTGTCCTCACGGAGCTGACATTCTAGTGGGACAAGGAAGACAATTAAAGTGGTAACTTAGTAATGTTTATATGGTCTGGCCAGGAGAAGAGTCAGAGAGAGGGTGATGTTCCAGCAAAACCCTGAGGGTGAGAGAGACTGACCCAGAGATGATCAGAGGAAGATCATTACAGGTGGCAGGAAGAATGAGTGCAAATGTCTTGAGGTAGGGGGTACCTGGCATTTTCAAAGAGTGGGAAAGTGTAAGTGTCTGGTGTGGCCAGAACAGAGTGTGAGGAGACAGTGGGAGGAAATGAGGTCAGAGAGCACCAGGGCCAGATCACGCAGGGCCTCTGCGGGTGTCGGCAAGGGATTGGGATTTTACCGTAGATGCAGATGGCCAACCATGGGTTCCTATGTCTACAAAACCCTCTACCACTTCTCTCCTTGCATCAGACCCTTCTCCACACTCAAGGACTCTAAAAGGTGGTTCTAGGTCTCATCTCTGGGAAGGAGAAGGGGTCCATATGAGGTCCCCACGAAAGCCACCCTGATCCCCAGCCCTCCCTGTGGCTCCTTCCACCCTGACCACCAGCTTCTGACTCCACTGGGGCCAGAAACTTGGCTGGTGAGGGCTCCTGCTGGGCCACTCCCTCCTGGCAGCTGCCATAAGTCCATCTTCTGCAGCCAGGCCCAGGGACATCCTCACCGAGAGGGTCCTTCCCCAACAGCCATGTGGGAAAGGGCCACAAGGAGGGTGACAGCAAGGAGGTACACCCAAGACCACCTGCCCTTCAGGGACCTCTGGGTTCTGTGGCTTTGAAGCTTGGCGACCTGGGGTAGATTACTCAACTCCTCTGGGCCTCAGTTTCCTCATCTGTAAAATGGGAGTTATAGTAATTAAAAAAAAAAAAAAAGCCCACATCCCTGGGATTATTAATAGAAATTAGTGAGCCTCGGCACCTGGCACTAAATAAAGATGCTAATAATAATAATAATAATAATAATAACAGCAACCAAGTGACACAGGATGGAGAATGAGAATCACACCATCTGGACAGCAGCGAACACAGAAGCCTGGCATACCCCAGGCGCTCCATAAGGCTACTAGATGGAAAGGGGCAGAGCAATTAGCCCCACCCCCCTACCCCACCCGCCATTAGGCCAATCTGCAAGGGGTGCCCCCATCCTTGGAGGGGTGTGCATGCAGGCCCGAGACTCCCCTCCACACTCCTACCCACCTCACGCAGCCGGGGCTCCTGGGAGCAGGAGTGGGGCCTTCTCGCTGGGGGTTAAGTCAGACCTCCCTGAGCAGGGACACACGTGGGCGCTGGCGGGGGGGGGGGGATGGGCCCCAACAGCTGGGAACATCTGGTTTGAATTGTCGGTTGGAAGCCCTGGCCAGGCAGCCAAGGAATTTGCGAGCTAATTTTAGGCCAAACGACAGAGAGCTCTGCAGGGCGGGGGTTTGCTCCCCAGACCACAGGGGCGGGGCTTCGAGGTTTAGGGGGGACAGGGAGGCCTCCATGGTGTGGCTCAGGTGGTCCAGGCCTGCCCCAAAGTCAGGGACCATCTCTCCCCATATGGGCCACAATTAGGCACTGACAATGTGTCAGCTACATATGTGGTTACCTCCTTGGCCTTAGGGTTAGCAAGGGTTCATCTCCCCATTTCACAGGTGTGGAAGCTGAGGCCCCCAGGGGTTAGAGAATTGCCTACCATCCTGCAAACAGTAAGCAGTGGAACCAGGATTTGAACTAGGACTGCCAGACTCCAAGCCCTACACCGAAGGGTCCCTTGGTCTCTGCCCACAGTGCTTACATTTTTGTCAGTCCCATTGATTTGCCTCCCTCCCCACACCTTCGCAAATCCTCCCTTGCTTGTGTGTTCATTCAGTAAATGTCCCCTGAACCTCTACTGTGTTCCAGGCACTGGGCAGTGACGAGGGGAGAGTGAATGCGAGTGATAGGCGCTGCTGCCCTTGCACGGCAAAAATTGGTATCTCAACTTTCCTGCAGACCGTCATCAGTGCCTTGAAGGGAAAAAGGGGGTTGTTGGAATGAAAACCTATGGACAGGGCTGCAGAGAAGTCCTCTCTGAAAAGGTGACATCCAGCTGAGACCAGAAGGATAATACAGTGCCAGCTATGCAGACATCTGGAAAGAGAACGTCAGGTAGAGGAAACAGCAAGTGCGAAGGTCCTGAGGCAGGAGCATGTGAAGAACAAAGAGCAAGTGAGCACAGTGAGAGGGAGAATATTGCCCTACACTTCCTAAACTCTGCAGGAAATCATATGAAGCCTCTCCCTTCTGGGGGACCCAGTGGTTGGACAACGGGGTCCCAAGAAAGAATCACCCCCAGAGAGCAGGAGGGCAGCCCAGAATCAGCGCTGGAGGGGAGGGTGGTTCACGTGCACATGGCTTCCCTGGCAGGGTTGATGTGCCTTGGAAAGGGCTCTGTGTCTGTGACACTTTGGCACCCTGGTCTCCTGTCCAGAGGCCTTTTTCTTCCTCCTTTCCTGGGGAAGTCAGCCCTGGGCCTGTCCCACCGCAGGGCCCAGGGACGGCGTTCTCACTCCCCCAAACTCAGATGTGGGCAGCATCTCTGCAGGCTTCTGGGCACAAAGAGTGGGGGCAGCTATAGCTCCAGCCTTCCAGCTCCCAGGAGGCTACTCAAGGTTGCTGGCACACAGAAGCCCCTCTGGGTTTCCAGAAAGCTCTGGGAAGGGGCCCTCTGTGGGGACAGCAGGGTGTGTCCATCTCAGCACTACTGGCCTTTTGGACCAGACACTTCTTTGCTGTGGGGTGGGGGGGCTGTCCTGGGCACTGGGGGAGGGCAGTAGCAGCAGCCTCAGCCATGTGCTCGATGCCAGTGCCAGGAGCATGACCCATGTATCTACAGACATGGCCAATGTCCCCGGGGAGGGCAAAGTCGCCCCCAGGTGAGGACCGCGGGCTCAGAGTCTTCCCATGTGGGCAGCAATAAGTCGAGGATGGTTTCCCCCTTCCAGCGGGGAAAGCTGGGACCCCCAAGTTCCCAGCACTTATGGATTTGTTCCATTCGCTGAACAATACAAAGGAAACACAGAAAAATCTGAAAGGAACAAAGAAAATTCACCTCTCATCACACAGCGGGTGGCTCACCTCTCAAAGATTTGGTGCAACTCCTTCTAGTTTTCCTTCCACTCTCGGTAATCCTGCTGGCTGTGATTTATGGAGCACTTCCTCGCCTCCAGCCCCGTCTCATTCAGCATCCTGACACCCCCCCACCCCCGTGGGATGATACTGTTATTATCCCATGTCCCAGAAAAGAAGACCGAGGCTCCGAGTCCACGTGATATTACATCACAGGCATTTTCCCCTGCTGTCCTTCGAAAACACTTTCATGCCTATCCCGGCTGCTGGAATATTCCACAAACACTGCCCCTCACCTGCTTTGTGCCAGGGTCATGCTGGAGGTTAAGTCCTGATCCCTGCCCACAAGCATGTAGCATCCCGGGCCAGGGAGGGGGCTGTGTGCAGAGTCAGTGCAGGAGCCAGAGGCCAAGGCTGACAGCCAGGTGGCGGGGGCAGAGCCTGACCTCATGGCCAACCGTGTTTGGACCCTGAATCCGCACACCACCTTATACACAGTGGTTTCAACTTTTGTGAGCTGCCTCAGGGTGCAGCTGAGCTACCCACGGGAAAATGCATTGGGAAGTGTTGTTTCACAGGAGCTGTGTGTCATTCTGTGCTCAATCCCCTGCCACCCGTGGGGATTGAGAGCATCCTGGCCATTACTAACCAGCGCCATGTTGGAAAAGAACCACACTCTCTTCAGGGCAATCCCATTTCTGCCCCTGGCTTCAGGTCCCACCACCCCTTTGCAGTCCCTGGCACAGCAGGACACCAAGGATGGGCACCCAGTGGCTGCTTCCCAGCACCTCCCGTCCTCCACTGTGGGTTCACCTCCAGGGTGGACTCCGCTCTGTGGCGGAGGGAAGGTCAGGTCAAGGGTATGGCTTTGAGCTCTGGAGATTTGGGGGGATTTTCCCAGCCCTTCCTCAAGGAGCCAGCTTCTTGCCCTTCCAAGCAAGTCTAAGAGTTTAATCCCAGATCTGTGATTTTTTCAAGCTGTGTGTCCTCAGGCAAGTCATGGAACCTCTCTGAACCTCAGTTTGCCTGGTGGGGCCTGGGGAGCTGAGCCCCAGAGAGGGGTAGTAAGGAGGTGATGGATCAGAAGCAGGAAGCATGTGTGAGGAGGAATGAGGAGTGACGAGGTCAGTCTGTCCAGATCATGAAACATTTAGGCCAGCAAATGACAAGACTGGAAACATCTTCTGTCGTCGGGCACCAGGGAGTCGGGGACGGTGTCTGCGCACAGGAGAAGCCACTGAAGGGAAGGAGGGTTGCATCTAGGCAGGACACCAGTGGGGTGACCCCAGAAACCGTGGTATCTTCCGGCCTCCCTGGGGCAGATGTCCAAGCCCTCCCCCAACACGTGTGCTCCTTCATCCGAGCCGACCCGCAGGCATGCCCAGGCTCAGGAACCCGCTGCCTGCCTGCTTGTTCGTTTGCTTACACAGGAGTGAGCTTCCCACACAGTGAAACCCATCAGTCAGACGAGAAGAGTTGAGGAGGATCCCGTGCGACCAGCACCCAGACCAAGATCGAGCACGTCCCCATCACCTCACAAGCCTCCTTCCAGGCCTCCTAGATCATCGCCCAAAAGGGTGACCACTGAGCTGATTTCTACCACTCCAGATCGGCTTTGCTTGGACTTTTTATCATGGAAGCCACATAACATTCAAATAGCTCTTTGTGTCCAGCCTCTTTAACTCACCGTGTGTTTGAGATTTGTCCCCATTGGCTCATGGATCAACCGCTCGCCCCTTTGTATCCCGAGTAGCGTCCCACTGGTCACGCGTCCATTCACCAGATGATGGATCTTTGGATTGTTTCCTGCTTTTGGGCTACTATGAGTAAAGCTGCCATACCCATTGCATGCAGGTCCCTGTAGGGACACACGTCTTCATTCTTTTGCAGAAATGCCTAGGAAAAGGATTTCGAAGTCTCCTGGATATGCACCTTGGGGCCGATACACAACATGGGGAATCCACATCTAACTTAAAAGGAACCCGCCACACTGATTCTGGCGTGGCTGCGCCCTGCTGCACTCCCACCAGCCACGTGGGGACTGTTCTGGCTTCTCCCCGGCCTTGTCAGCACATGGTACCTTGGGCCTTAAATGGTAGTCCCTTCCGGAGCCACGGGGTGACATCTCACCCTGTGAGGCTGTCATGGGCTAATCATGTCGAGCACCTTTTCCACCAGCCTTCTTGACCCTTCTGCCTGGAGATGGACCAGACCGGAGCCTGGAGACTCTTCAGGGCCGAAGCCCATCCCACCAGCCAGCCTGCTCCTTCCACTGATGATGCTCACGTAGGACACTCGAGATTTCCATTCTCTTCCCTCCTCCTCACCTGCCGGTGCATCACCAACTCCTACCCTTCCTGCTTCACAGTCATCTCTCGATCCCCCACCTCTTGTGCCCCCCACGCTGACTCAGGCCCTCTTATCCTCACGCAGCCTTGTCTACCCGCCCCCTCCCCTGCAGCCACTCTGGCTCCTTCCTGCCGCCCGAGGCTCGACCATTCTCTCAAAGCCCCCACCCTGCTCTCTACACTGTCCTCAGTCCCTGGGACATTCTCCTCTCTACAACCACCCTCAACAATTTTGCACCTGTCCAGCCTCGAACATTGTCCTGACCCCTCCCCAGCCCACACCCAAGGTCTGGCCACATTGCACATGCTCACAGCCCCCAGCACCCCTTCTTTCGGGCTCTGGGCCCCACCACGATCTTCTATTTTTCTAGGTGATCTTTGATGATCTCTAGTTCTCCCTCCAGGCCAGGAGCCCACATGGCATCCCCGAGAGCTAGCATGGTGCCCGGCACAGGAGGGACACACCATGATATCTGAGTTATGTGGCCTGGCTGCGTGGCAGATGGGGCAGGAAATAGAGGGCAAGTCTGAGGCAACTCTGCCCAGATCAGCTGCCGGATAAACCACCGCAGGGCTGGCAACCCAGCCCGGGAGACCCAAGAGACCTACAGTAAACTTAGTATGCATCCCCCTCTCCCGCCTCCGTCTCCTGATTTCCTGTCTACCCTCCTTCCTTCCTTGCCGCCAGAGCTGAAGTCAGCAGAGTCTGCTTTCTTAGCAATGCAACCTGCTGGCGCAAGTGATCCAGCCTCCTGAACCTCAGTTTCCCCAGCAGAAAAATGGGATAATAATTACAGCCACGTCCCGGGAGGCCTGAATAGATCATGCAGCTGAAGTGTTCAGTGTGGCCCTGGACATGCACTAAATGCCCAGGACATGCCGCCTCCACTCCGCAGCCCTCTCCCACTGCCATCTCCCTTTGGGTCCTGGACTCCCAGCATTACTGCAACCTGCTCTCGTCCCTGTCACCTTCGCAAGTACCAGTGCCTTCCCTCAGCCACCAGGAGATGCAAGGGTGATTAATGGGGACTTCCAGAAGTCAGGACAGGTCAGCAGTGGGGAGAGCTTCAGGCACGGCATTCCCCCAGAAGCCTGCTGTGACCTTCAGGACAGCATGACATTGTGGTAGGAACAGGGTTTTCTGATTCAGGTCTGGGTTCCAGTCCCAGATCCTGTGTGTGACCTGAGATAGGTGACTGCCTCAGTTTCTTCTTCTGTAAAATAAGAATACAAGTCCTCCTTCCCAAGCTGTCTGAGGGGACTCGTGGGCATGTTGTTGATGTTCATGCTCAGAATATATGTGCCCAATGGAAGATGGGTGACTCAGGCAGTGAAGTCCAAGGTCAAGGGGAGGTCGGGCAGGAGGAGGGCGCAATGGTACGAGGGAGACAGCCTATAGCCATCTCCAAGGGCCAACTGTTGGATTTTTCAGAATTTTGTGAGCCAGTTGTTTCATAAGTTAAATTATATAAAAAAAAAAAAACCCCTCAATACTCAACACTCATCACTTCCTAATTATTTTACAACATTCTGCTTTTATCTATGTTCTTCAGAGGATTTACCTTTGTTGTATCATTTGTTTTATGCATAGTTGATGTCTCAAAATCAGCCACGGGAGTATTTCCACCAACGATGTTGGTGTGCACCACAGATCACCGCTTGGGTACAAATCCACCCCAGGAGCCCTCGTTCTGGGTCTGCAGCCGGTCTCTATTTCTGCAACCCCTGCTACTCCCAAACTGGGAAGCTCTGGGCTCTCAACAGCTCCAAAAGCTAGTGGCGGGTGCCTCCTGGTGGCTTCTTCGAGCACCTGTCATCCCCAACGCCCACTTCAGTCCGATGGCCTTAGGGAAAGCCACCAAGGGGCTCTGGGGCAGCAATGTCCTCCAGTGGAGCGGGAAACGTGGGGACCTGCTCCCTGCCCAGAAGTACGGGGTGACCCTGCTCAGATGTCCCCCTAGTCCTTCGGCCTTGGTCCCCCGCTCCATGATGTCGAGTCCCCCATCACTTTCTCATCACTTCCAAAGGGCAAGTAAACCCATGTTTCTCCTGATGCATAATCCCGCCTTTTCCAGGGTCAGCTGCCCCGGCCCAGGGTAGACACCCCTCTCCCACCAAAGTGCCCTGAACGCCTTCCTTGCGTGTCACACTGGAGAGTTGGGGGCAGGAGCCGACATCCCTCCACTTCTGACTCGGCCCCCAGGGCCTGCCACGTTCCCTCCTGCCGGGCCAGTCTCCCATCCCATCTCCAGCTGCAGCCGATACCTACCGGGACTCAAGCCTGTCTTTGAACTCTCTCTGCAGGCCACACCCTGAAGCAAAGGGATCTGTGGCTCCCAAGGAGGCTGCTGGAGGTATTTTTCTAGAAGAGAAACAGTCCACCAAGATGAGCTGTATTCCCCTCCCAGAAGGTAGAACAGAGTGCTTGTCACAGCAGCTCCTTTTTTTGATCCCAGAGTGATGGAAAAGCATCAGGAGGCGGAAGATCCCAGGTCTGAATCTGGGCTCCCGCCACTCTGGAAGCTTTGGCACACTGGTCCTACCCTTGGGGTCAGCGTGGATCCAAAGGCGGTGGCGCAGGCACCGGCAAGCCTAGCTTGAGTAGGGCAGCCAGTGGTCCTGATTTGCTGGGGCTGCAGAGTTTCCCCAATATGGGACCCCTAGGGCTAAAATCACAATGTCGCACACTACCGGGGTGCTCGCTTAAATGCTTAAATTGGGGGTCAGCAAACACAGAGCCTGCCGCCTGCTTGTAAATAGAGTTTGATTTAGAACCCAGCCCACCCCATTCATTGGTGACACACCGTCCAGCACCACATTCGATCTACGAGGACGGAAGATGGGGTTGAGAAGTTGCAGCTGAGACCACGTGGTCTCCAAAATGTAAAATTTTTTTGGTCTGGCCGTTTAAGAAAAGGTTTGCTGGCCCCAGACTTTGTACAGAAACCTTATAGGCTGCAGCTGTGCTCAGCCCTGTGAGGGGTGAGTGTTCAATGGGAGACAGGCCCCCTATAGAAGCCAGAGGTCATGGTGGGTTTCCAGGGAGGATGGCCTTGACGTTTGTCTGAGATTTGAGGGGGTGGGGGACAAATTCTGTAGGCCAGAACTAGGTCACGGGGTGAGTTGAATAAAATAGATTCAGGGAACAGCCTCCGTGTCCCCATGACAGCCTAAAACCTTCCCCAGCTGCCCTAGGATGTACCAATATGTCCCAGTGTCTAAGAGACAATGCTGAAGGCAACTTTAGGCCTGGACAGGGGGCTTCCTGGAGGGGCTGGGTTGAACAGCAAAGGAACAATCCCCACCAGAAGGAGGCACCCTGACACCCTGAGACATTCAGGCATCATTTGTTCATCAAATATTTATTAAAGGCCTGCGCTGTACCAGGCTCTGGGCTGGGGAGTAGGCCACGTCAGTGAATAAGACAGAGCCCTCCCTAAAACGTGGGCACAGGGGCAGACGAGAGAGGGCAGGAAAGGGGTTATTCTGTCCCCAGAAGGAAGCTCATTGGTCCACACAGCCTCAAAGAAGCCTCTCCAAGTACACCCCAGACCTCGGGCCAGGATCTCACCCTGGGCTCCCTGGGGAGACGCCCAAGAAAAGCCAAGCTGCCCTCAAGTGCAGGGGTGATTGCGAAAGGCCTGCGGAACCTGGCACCCCTCTCCCAAATGCCCATTCTCGTACAGTGACCAGCGCAGCCAGAAGACTCTGGGTCTTCCCTGGGTGCTAGGGAAGGAGACCTCAGTGGCTGGAGGCATTAGAGGGAGCCCAGACAGGTGGGAGGTAGGGAGGTGGGGGGACCTCCCCAGCCTCCACTGGAGGCAGGAGGGAGACCAAGGCAGCTCGCTCACCAGTCCTGCTTTGGCTACAGGAGTTCAGCCCCTTTGGGGCCTGTGGGGCAACCCTGTCCTAAAGATCCCCATCCCTGGGGCCCCCAAGGAAACCAAGACCATGGAACAGAGCCTGGGTGCTCGGTGGTGGCCCGGTGGGCCCTGGAGGGAGTGATGAGGCCAGGGTCCTGCTCAGGTGGACGAGCGGAGGAGTTAAGGGAGGAAGCTCTGCAAGGTGAGGTCGTCCCCATCTCGGCCCTCCCCAGGCTCCGCCTTTAGGCCCTGGCTCTTGGCATGGGGCAGGCCCCCATTGGCCGTGGCAGGGGGCAGCTCGCCCCCCTCAGGCAGCAGGGATGAAATGCAGACCATCTCGGTGGGGGAATAATTGCGCACGGGGTACGTGTGATTCTTGCGGGAGAGGCGGACGGCCAGCACTACGGTGCACACGAGAAAGGTTGTGGCTACCAGGGCCAAGATGAGGATGGCCAGTAGGCACTGCTTCACAGGGATGCGGTCTGGGGCCCCCGTGGGGATGGGGGCCACGGAGCTCTGTGGGGAGAGACGCTGCCTGTTTTTCCATTGTTCAGTGAGAACAGCGGACAAATTGCCCGCTGCCACAGTGGTGCTGTTTTGAGGATCAGAGGTCACAAGAGGGACGGTGGTTAGGTGCCCTATGGTGGTGGCTGGATCTGTGGACTGGGGCTCTGTGGCAGTTGGCTCCGTGGACAGGGCGTCTGTGGCTTCTGGCCCTGTGGACAGCATCTCCATGACAGTAGACTTCATGGACGGGGCCTCTGTGGCAGTAGGATCCGTGGACAGGGCATCTGTGGCTTCTGGCCCCGTGGACAGCATCTCCATGACAGTAGACTTCATGGACGGGGCCTCTGTGTCCGCAGGTTGCGTGGTCAGTGCCTCTGTGGCTGCTGGCTCTGTGGACAGGGCCTCAGTAGTGGCCCACTCTGTAGACAGAACCCCCTCTGTGGATGGAGCCTCTGTGATGAGAGGTAATGTAGTGGCCGGTTCTTTGGTCAGTGGGTTCAGTGTGACAGGAATGCCTTGTGTGGTCAGTTCCATGCTCATATTCCCCAGGGTCACCCCTCCTGCATCCAGGCTAGCCGACTTCCCTGTGGCCACCTCCAGAGTGTCTGGCTCAGGATTTCCATGCCCCAATGTTGCCAACTCCGCCAGAAGTTTTGGGGTCAGGGCCAAAGACGCAGGGTTATCTGTAAGCATTTCTGGAGGGCCTGTGCCTTCTGTAACATAGTCATACGAGTCCTCTTCCTGGTCCTCATCCACCTGTCTCCGGCCCCGGGCAAGCAGGGCATCTGGGGCCTCCTGAGTTCCATTCTTCCCTATCCCCCACAGCTGGAGGCTGCTGTCAGGGCCCAGCAAAATCAGAAGAAGGAGGACTTGCAGAGACATGGCACCTGGGGGGAGACATGGACAGAGGGACATCAGGACAGCCTCACCCCTGGGCTTGCCAAGCCCCCTCTACTGCATTGGTGGACAGCCAGAGCCAGGAATATGTCTGATGGGGCAGGCACCTAGCGTCAAGCATCTACAGGACCCAGCGCATGCCTGGTACACAGGGCCTCCCCCACAAAGAGCAACTATCATTGTTTAGCAACATCCATAGGCCCCTCCGGAGGGCCCCGCCACTCTCCTCTATGGTGCCTAGAAATTTTACCTCCCTATCCTTGGTGATTCAAACTGCAAAACTGTAGGCAAGACTCCACTGAGCTATAGAAAACAACTCTCAGAGCTTCTCATTAAACAGTTATGTCACCCCTTGTGATTTCTAGTCTTGCACACATTCATCATCTATCACGAGCCCAGTAGTGCCTGCTTACAATTCATGGATAGAGCCATGTACATATATTGTCCACGGATGGGGTCCACAAGCCAGCGAGTCTGGAGACCATGGGTCAACAGGATCAAGCTGCTTGTTTGGGCCTTTGGGGCCTTTTGGAGTCTGCTCCTGACCCGTGTCTCCACATCCCTCTCTCCTACTTTCCTTTGAATTGTCTCCCGCCCTGCACAGGGCTGGCCTGTCCCTCAGATTCTCGTTTTTTCCCATCCTCTCTCAGTGTCTCTGCTTGGCTTTGTCCTCATTTCCACAACTGGGATGACGGTACCTACCTCATAGTTTATTGTGAGGTCAAAACAGGCAGTGCCTACGAACGAAGTCCTTAGTCCTTCGTTCCCATTGCAAGCTCCAGCAAAGGGCAGCTACTTGGGCTCCATCAGTAAGCCTCTCCTGTAAGTCTGTAAGGGCCCAGAGCCTTCAACTGAACCATTTGGGGCCAGGAGAAAACTCCCATCTCTTCAGAACGGTCCTGCCCTCCAGGAGCTGACAGTCCCCTCACTTGCCTGGGGGCCCATTCTCCTGGAACGCTTCTGCCCCCTGACCAGCCCAGAAAGAAGAGTGCCTCTCCTTTCAACCCTCCCCTTGGTCTTTCTTCCTGGCATTGTGAACACCCGTGCTCTCCTCATGGTCCCCCTGCACTAGCGGGTTGTTTACGGGATTCAGAATCGTGCACTTGAAGAACCTGTGGGGAGTGACATCTGTGCTCTGGGCCAGGATTGAGGTATTCCTGGTTTTCTTGGACCTTATACCCTCAGCAGGGCACAATCCCAAGCACTGTGTCTGGAGCAGAGCCTGGGTCATTTCCAATATTTCCCTTGTACCTCACATAATTTAGAGCAAACCAGTTGTTCTTCCTCCTTTGAGTGACTGTAGCTAGTACTCAAGCAGTAGGGGCTTCCAGGCTCAACTTGATCTCCTTCACCTGTTAGTTGACGTTAGTTTCTAAAATGTCACTCTGGGGGCATCTGGGTGGTTCAGTGGGTTAAAGCCTCTGCCTTCAGCTCAGGTCATGATCTCAGGGTCCTGGGATCGAGCCCCATATTGGGCTCTCTGCTCGGCGGGGAGCCTGCTCTCCCACCCCCGCCTGCCTCTCTGCCTACTTGTGATCTCTGTCTGTAAATAAATAAATAAAATCTTTAAAAAATAATAAAAATAAAATGTCACTCTGATCATGTCTTAAAATAATTCCTTAAACGAAACTTTAGGATACCGGCACCAGACACATCAGGCCTTCACAACTGTTTTCATTTTATTGAGGAGGGATAAGGCTCAGACAGGTAAAGCAGCTTGCCCAAAGGCACACAGCTGGCAAGTGGCAGAGATCTGACTGGAGCCCAGGGAAGATTAAGGAAGCTCTGTGGAGAAACCTGACCTAGCTGAATGGCTTGGAAGAGACCTTAGCTGGCTGGTTTTGGTTTCTGTGGCTGGGATTGGGGATCTTAGCTGGCTGGTTTTGGTTTCTGTGGCTGGGATTGGGGACCCAGTTGAGAGAAGGAAGGCAGGGTAAGAATAAGAAGGACCTTGGGGAAGCTGGGTGGCTCGGTCGGTTAGGCATCTGACTCTTGATTTTGGCTCAGGTCATGATCTCAGGGTCGTGGGATCAAGCTCCCGGTCAGCTTAGCACTCCACACAGAGTCTACTTGAGATTCTCTCTCCCCTTCTTTCCCTGCCCCTCCCACCTCAATAAATAAATAAATCTTGAAGAAGAAGAAGAAGGAAAAGAGGAAGAAGAAGGACCTTGAGGGCCATCTCATCCAGAAAGTTCTGTCCCATATGAACTAGGTGCTATGCAGGGCACAGGACTGAGACACAGACCATGTGGTCAGACAAAAACATGTTCAGATCCCAGCACTGTTCCTTCTAAGCTGTATGATCTTGAATTTCTGAGCCTCGGTTTTCTCATCTGTAAAATGGGGATACCGATCTGCATCTATCTCATTGAGCTATTAAAGGAATGATGGACTCAGATGATGGACTCCAAAGCTCCAGGCTTGCAGTAGGGGCTTAATAAATGTATCCCTCCCCCCCACACATGCGCATGTGCATTTTTTTGCCTCCCAACCCGCCTTTAGGAGGCAGAGTGTCTTTGCACAGGGGTGGAGTTCCTGCTTGGGGGTAATCTCTGCCTTACTTTGCTTTTGGGGAAGGCAGGGTGAACTTTAGGATCTGTATTTCAAAATTACCAAGACTTGTACCCACCACCCCCACCCACTTGGCAGTTCTTGGTTCCTGGAAGGCAGAGCCCTCAGCCACTTCCTGGAAGCAGAGAGGGTGGGGACAAAAACAAAAGGCCCCACCCCCGGTTCCTGGGTGGAGGATGCACCTTGATGAGTCAGGACCCAACTTTCTGTAGTCTAGAGACGGGGAGGAAGGCGTGGAAGGGGCGGCTGCCCTCTCCCTGTGCCCATCCCCACCGTGCCCAGCATGCACAGGCAGCTTGGAGGGGAGACCACTCAGCAGCAGGGTAACCCTAGCAGGTTGCCTCAGTTTCCCTAACTGTAAAATAAGCAATCTGGCTTGAAAGAATACGTCTGGATGGCTCAGTCGGTTAAGCCTCTGCCTTTGGCTCAGGTCATGATCCCAGGGAGCCTGCTTCTCTCTCTGCCTCTGCCTGCCACTCTGCCTGCTTATGAGCACACTCACTCTCTCTCTCTCTCTCTCTCTCTCTCTCTGACAAAGAAAGAAAGAAAGAAAGAAAATCCGAGAATCAGATAGCATGCTGCAGGGAAGGTCTCTGATATCTGGCATCCAGTAGGGGTGTTTTACTGGGGAACCCTCTTCGGGGCTGCGGACAGAGATGCAGAGGAAAGAGAAAGCTCAGGGTCAGGGAAGGTGTGGCTGCGGTGGCCTCTCTACCTCCCCCAGGGGCAGTGAGAGATGCCATGGGGTCCTGCAGGAGAGCAGAGAGCGCCGTGTGTGTGGAGATAAGACAGGGCACACCAGGAAAGCCCCATCTCCCAGCCCAGGTCTATTTGGGGGCGACAACCTCGTCCAGGGTGTTCCCACTGTTAGCGCTCAAAACCTCTCATCCCCTTACCCCTGGCCTCAGTCCCTCAGCCTCAGGCTGGTCACCTCAGCCTGGTGCCTGCCACTCCACGGGCTTCAAGGGAGAGGGATGACAGGGACTATGAACACCACAGCCATGAGCCAGGCTGCAGCTGGGCAGGCATCCGCTCATTCTACAGGAAGAAAATCCAGCTCCCGGGGTTTCTGGGGCTCTGAGGGGGCTGTGCAGGTGGCAAGGAGAGGGGCGGAGTGTGAGCACTGTGTCTGGCAAGTAAGATCCTGACTTTAATATTTGCTAAGATCAATGTATTGTTATACAATGAGAACGGCGTATCAGAAGGCTGGACCATTCCACACCTGCACTGGGTGCTACGATTCCCATTACACAGATGAGGACAGCAAGGCTCAAAAGACTGAAGGCAATTCCTCAGAGTGGTGAAGCCCTCCCCTTACACCTTTCTCTTCCCAGAGGCAGGAAGGTGGTCACTCACCACAGGAGAGGGGCTCTGAGAGAGGGAAAGAGCTGCTACGTCCTGTCTTCCTGCTTGTCTAGCGGAGTAGGTCAGATATGCCCCATTTCCTGTCTTTTACCCTAAAACCAGGTTGCTTTGCTGGGGCCCCACCCAGGCTGCGGAGGGGCAGGCTGCTGGCAGGGGCAGCGGAGGGGTTGGGGGGCCCTGCCCTGCTCCAGACACAGCTGCAGGCGGCAACCCCAGCGCTGCTCGGGAAGGACACCATGGCAGTTCCAAGAAGCTTGGGACTTCACAGTCAGAATCTTGGATCCCGGGAATCCCTGCACTCAAGAGTTTGTAAGCTTGGGACTGGAAAGACAAAGCATCTCCGGGTGCGGATTGAACAGTAGGCCGAGAGAAGGGGAGGCTCCAGATCAGCAATTAGGTCAAACCGAGCCCCAGGTGTCCCCCACTCCTTCCACCCCACGCTGACCCCAGGGCAGTTCTCAGTCCTGGCAGCCAGGACAGGCCCTGGCCCAACTCGGCATCAGGTCCAGCGTCAAACCCGATCAAGGCTCAGCTCTGGCATGCACAAGCTGTGTGACCTTGAGCAACTGAACTCACCTCTCTGAGCCCCGGGGCCCACATCTGGAACTCAAGGACAATGATAGCACATACACTTTGCGGGGTGGCTGTGGGTCGAAGAGAGCTGGTTCAGGTTGAGTGTTTAGCACACAGGAAGTGCTCCATAATGGCAAGCTGTTGTCTCTGTCATTCTGCAGAGACACTGTGCCCCGTGTTCCTGCAGAACCCCACCCTGGAATAGCTTTGACATACCTCTGATCTTGTCTGACAGCGAGGGCGGCCTAGGGAGCCCTAGAAAACTGTCTCTACACCAAACCCCGGGCCAACCCCAGCTTGCAAATCACAGGAATCAAGTGTAAACCATGCTCCAGGGACTGATCTAAGAGCTATGCATGAATCACTGGCTCACCCAGGCCCTAGCACCTCCTCTACTAACTGCACGTGAAAGATGCGAGAGAGAAACTGAGACCCACTTGGCACCTAGCGTCAGGAACCCAGTAGGAGAGGGCTCAGCAACTTGCCCCTGGCTGTTCTCATTCCAGATCCAACTCACAGTCACCTCCTATCATCTGTTCTCCAGAGCTGAGCAAATGATGCCTCCTCCAAGAAGCCAACCTGGATTGCCTCAGGCACAATTGTTTATATCTTTAAAATGTTGTTTACTATCTAACACTCCATTCCCATTGACCCATAAACTTCAAGAGAATGGGAACCACAGATGTCCTGCTTCTCACGCCCCATGCTCAGGGCTTAGCAGACAGGCAGGTACTTAGATGGTATTGTGACATTTGCCCAGTGGGGCACAGGCACAGTGCTGCCCCACCCCCACCCCCACCAGACTGCAAGCTTTCAGAGGACAGGGTGTCCACCGGGTCCCCAGCACTGGCAGGCCTGGCCTCCTGGGGGCTCACCAAAGGCCCATTGCAGGAGGGGACTCAGGAATGGGGTAGAGGCAACCGACATGTGTGTTCTTGCACTGGGCTTGCTGTCCTGCCCTTCCTGACTTTTCTCATCATCGCCACTGACCCCATCAAGGAGCCCTTTCTGGCTGCTTTTTTACCTAATTACCACCCATCCCCCTAAACTGATACCGCAGATACGCCTGTTTACGGTTCCGTAGCCCTGTGCAGGAACACGGGGCACAGTGATGGCTAAGATTTGTTCTCCTGCATCCACCAAAGCAAAACAAAACAAAACAAAACCAACTTTTACCATCCGGACCCTGAATTCGGCAGCCTAGCATAGAGGAGGCAAGGTATTTTGCACAAATGAATTCAAAGAGACCCACACTTGGTTTTAGTTTACCAACTGAGGATTGTCTGGAGAACTGTGTATGGACAGGCAGATGGACCAGCACACAGACGCACCGACACACTCCAGCCATCCTATCTCCTTCTAGCCTGAGCCCCAGGTCCCACTGCCATCCTTTTGTTCAAGCTCAGCAAAGGAGACCAAGAGACCACGGCTGGGGTCACCCTGGGCTCCACGAGGGTTCTGCGGCTAGATGGGGGCGGGCAGTGAGTCCAAGGCCAGCCACCTCCCATCCAGGCCACAATGGGGCTGCTTCTCCCCTTTGAGCCTCAATTTTCTCATTGACAAAAGGGAGGCACAGCATTCCTGGATGACTGCCCGGCCCCTCAGAAGACCCTGCACCTGCCTGTCCGAGCTTCCCGGGAGATGCTCAGCCTGGCAGCCCAGTCCCTTCCGCCATCCGGGCTTCAATCTCTGCTGGCCGCTGGCCAAGCCTGGTGAGGGAAGCATCTACCATTTCGGGTGTGGCCCGGCAGCCCCAGAGGAAGCGGCTGAGGGGCCTGAGGCCAGGAGGTCACCTCTTGAGCTCCCTGCCCACCCAGAGACCAGGTCTCAGGAGGCTGGAAGTCCGAGATGGGAAAAGAAGAAAACAAGAGGGTCAAGAAGAGGAAGAGAAGTACAGCAACCGGAGCCCTGATCATTGTTTATGTATTCTAATTATGATTATTTTCTCTTTCGCTAGCAGTATTAGTTAGTATCCTAATTCTAGTATTTTCATGATTTGCTACAGACCAGTGTCATCTTCTCAACTTTATAAAAAACATGAAAAACATGACTTTGGAGATAATATTGTTATGGACCCATAGCCTAAGAGGCCTCAGGATACAGCCTGCACCTGCCCTCTCCCTTTCGGGAATCACCCAGATCTACACCTACCTCTGCTCTGAGCCAATCCCCTCACCTCCCCGTGCCTCCCATGAAAGCAGGGCTCGTATGATTTTTAGGGACATCTTCCTGATTTCTGCGATTTTTTTCAAATTTAGAACCCCTCCCCCTCCCTCAAGCCAGCTGGTGCTGGCAAGTCTGCTGGGAGGGTAGGACGGAAGTGGAGGGAGGGAGCGGGATCCAGAAGACTGAGTGGAATAAGGCCATGACCTTGATCCTGAGCCCCTGGGCTCAGGTTCAGAGCTCAGGCCCTGCCCCAGGCTGGTCCCAGGCCACCGCCCTCCCCGACTGCTCCCCGCGGGTGGGTGAGCAGGCACTTACCTTGCTCAGCAGAGCATGGGACGGCTGCCTCGAGGGCCCAGGAGAAGCGGCTTCTCTGCCGTAGCAACCCGGGACGGAGCCCACACAGCCAGAGTACTGCTGTGGCACCCCGGCTGTGGTCCCGGACCCCGCCAACCCTCAACGGTCTGTGTGAAAGAAGGAAGCGAGAATGTGGTTACTCAGACTGGGCCACGTGACGGCCCACACCCCCTTGTTTGTGACAGCTTTGGTGGCGGTATGGATTGAGACCGGGTGGGTAGTAGGAGAGCGGGACCTGCAGAGCCCTCTCGGGTTCCGGTGACCGCGCACATGCTGAAAACCACACGGAAGCTTTCCTGGGAAGGGCTGCTTGAGAGGCACAACCCCACTGTGATGGGAAGAGGGGTGAGGAGGGCCCCACCCTGGACGGAAGGGAGTGACCGGATGCAAATGAGGATGGTTCTAGATTCTTGTCCAAGGCGGGAATCCGGGTGGGAGAAGCCATGGGACACAGACTTCCCCGAGGTTTGCAGATCGAGGTAGCCGTTCTTTCAGGGTCCACCTCCAGGGGCACAGGTGGTCTTTTTAGCCATAAGCAGTACCTGCTCTGAGGAGCTACATGACAAATTCCACTGGGGTAAGACCTGCTTATTTTATCTCCCCAGCCTGACTCGTTCATCAGGCTGGGTGCTCTGAGGTCCAGAAGGCAAGCTCTTCCGGGCTCCGGTCCTCGTGGAGCTCTTCCATCTGGTGGGGAAGCCGGCAGGTGAACAAGGGAACAGAGTGTCACCCTGCGGTGAGCTAAGGAGGGGTCCCTACCCTACGCTGGGCGGAGGACGGGGTTGTCAGGAGAATCTTCCAAGAAGTGGCTCATGATCTCAGGGTCTTGGGATCGAGCCCCCCATTGGGCTTCCTCATTGGTAGGGGGTCTGCCTCTCCCACTCCCTCTGCCCCTCCACCCAACTTGGGCTTGCTCTCTCTCTCTCTCTCTCTCTCTCTCTCTTTCTCTCTCTCACAACTAAATAAATGAATAAAATCCTTAAAAAAAAAAAAAGAACCTCTATTCTGGAAGCTCCCCCAAACTTCCCCAGTCTGTATAGAGAGAGGAACACTGAGACCCCCAGGTACATCAGAGATGGGACAGTCCCTCTGCTGGGACTGCCTTGGGTCCCCACCCCTCAGCCCTCAACCCAGCTCATCCTGAATCAAATCCACAGTTCTGAAAAAAACGGAGAGGTCCTAAAGATACAGAAGACAAAGGAGGGGGACTTACCTTCCCAGTCTGCCTGCGACTGAAGGACCTCTGGGGATTCAAGGCTTTCAGGCTTAAAACTGGGCAAGTCTCTGGCAAAGCAAAATAAATGACTTGGTCACCTTAGAGTGGGGACCGGCCCCTTCCAGGCCACGGGGCCAAGGGAGCTGGCCATTCACTAAATTCTGAATGGGGTGGCATCTGAAGCTGTTACCCCACCTGCAGCGCTGGGGTGGGAGGACTAGTGTTGGGGGGTTCCGGAACAAGCGGAGGCAGAGTCCCACATCCCCCAGATGCATCCCTTCCTCCCCCTCCCAGAAGCAGCCACAAGCTTCTTCTCCGGAGGGTCGGGTACAACCTGGGGAAAAGGAAACTGTACCACAGACCCGCCCCTGGTCCTTTATGCCATCTGTGAGCTTTGAAAACCATCCTAGAGCAGGACCCTTCGGGGGACAACAATCAAGGCCAGGGGGCTGATAACGGGCTGCATGACCTTGGGCAAGTGTCCTCTCTCAAGCCTCGGCTTCCTCGCCTGCAAAGCCTCATAATACAAATGCCTAACATTTCCTTGGCCTCTGCCACACTCCAGATACTGCATCATATCAGCTCATAGAACGCTCAGAGCAGTCCTTTGGGGAAACTGAGGCTCGAAGTGAGGCTATGCCCTGCTCAAGGTCACGCAGAGTAGGGGGCAGAGCCGGGTCCAGGCAACAAGAGGAAAAAGCCCAGCCTCTCACCCACGATGGTCCTGGCTGAGTGGCCGCACGCAGCCTGTCTCCTCTGCAGGCCAGCAAGCCCCCAGCAAAAGGAAAGGGGATAACTCAGGGGCAGGTACGTGATTTCAAGGTAAGACCAGAGTGTTAAGCCTGTGTTTTCACGCTGGAGAGACCACCAAGGAGCCAAGCACCGATGCAATCACACGAGGGTTTTTTTGACAAGCTTAAGCTTGGGCCCAAGTATACCTGGCACAGCGGAATAGGGACTTGGACCCCGAATCAAATTACAGTCCGAGTTTTTAAAGGCAGAATAGGGATGGACTTGGCGGTGGGTGAGGACAAAGGGGATTAGGGATGATGTTAGTCTCTAAGGAATTTTGGAAGCAAGGTCTCCAGAACCTTGAGGGGCTAGCTATTGTTGGGAGAAAGATTTTTTATTCCCAATAATAAAAATCTTCTCATGAGACCGTTTAGATGTGTATCAGTGGGCCATATGCTTGGGAATGATTGTTGACACTATCTTGGAGGTTTAGAGATTAAGTTTCCTAAAGGAATTGTTAAAGTAGACTTACAGGATCCTGGTCGGACCTGTTGGGGTAGGGGGTCGGTCAGGGTAGGATTGTCCTTAGCAAAATCTCAAGGTGAGGGCAGTTGAGTCCCCAGGGGAGAGCCACTTGGTCTGTTTCAGGGGCTTGTCAGTAGGTAAGGAATTTTAATGATTTTCTTCTGCCTCTTTTTCCCACATCAGCTAAACTTGAGGTGGGATGGCCTTAATTTTCTCGGCCTCCACACAGAGCAGCTGAATGGGCTTGCCGAGGAGCGACGACCACTATGGCAGGGGCCATCCGCGCGAAGACCAGAACAACCACCTCTCGTGAAACCTAAACCCTGTGAGATTCAAGCATTCAAAGTGAGCAGGTTTCTATGTCTGCAGGCGGAGCCCAGGAAGGGGCTCCTCAAATGCCTTCAGAGAGCAAAGCGATGATACTTGACTTGAGAGGAACACTCGAAAAAAGAGACCGGTTCCATCCTGATGGAAACCCGCCCCTCGGAGCGCGATCCGGGCGTGAAAGTCGCACGTACGCTGGGTGTGCACAGAGCACTCACGGGCAAAAGTAAAGATGTGTAAACAGGGTACTTTCAGGTGCGGGCGGGTGCTCAGAGGAGGCACCGAAGGAAAGGCTCCGGGCTCTCATCTCTGGGTGGCCCAAGGATGGGCAGCCCCTTCTCTTTTCCCATACGTCTTCCTGCCCCATATTTTTAGATTAAAAAAGTGTCTGTAACGACGTCTATGTCGGCTTTATGACCGGGAAACAGAGATGTTAAGCAGCACGAGGACCTGAGAGATGTCCTAGATTTCAGGGTGACTTGACATTTACCCTCTGTCTTTACCCGCCCAGGGGGCTTGGAGGACAGCCCCTCCCACAGCCCAGCCCAGTGTTTCTTGGGGTTTCCCACAGCCCTTTGGCCACAGCAATGAGACCAGTCCCATCACTTCCTCTAATGCTCAGCCCGAATCTGGAGGATTCTCTTGGGTCGGGGGGCGGTTAGGAACCTACTCAGATATCATAGAAAGCCCCGGAGGGCAACTCCTTCCCTAGAATAGGATCAAGGAGCTTTTTCTGTAAACGACCAGAGAGACGGCATCTTTTCAGCGTTGTGGATCTGTCCCAAATATTCAACTCCGGGATGGAAACAGCCATAGTCTATATGTAATAAATGGGTGTGGCTGTGAGCCAATAATATTTTCTTTAAAAAAGTAGGTGGAGGGCCAGATTTGTCCTACAAGCTGCGGTTTCCTGGCCTCTGACCTAGAAAAATGAGACACTGGCTATGGGGAGAACCATTTGGACTAAGGAATGAATGGGTCCCCACAAATGGGCAGAATGAAACACGAGTCCCCTTAAGACAATGCCATGGGCTTTCTCAGGGTAGGGCACATTTAGTGTGCTCTAAGTGCCAGGCACTCGGATGAGCTGCGCACAAGACACATACTGTTCTTGCCCTCTGGGGCCCTACAGATGAGTGTCCAGGTCAAAAGCCATCATCCAGGGCCACCGAATTAGCCAGGTGGAAAAACGGGGGTTGGAGAGTGAGGAGAATTGAACCCTTGCCTCCAGGCTGTTGTGTAGCTTTAGGGAATTCACTTGGCTTCTCTGAGATTGTCTCATCTCATTCCTGCTTAATGCAAAACAGCGCAAGGAATAATCAGAGTCTAAGGGGAGACTGGGTTGCAGATGTAGGCAGAGCCCAATCGCTTCACCTCTGACTCCCTGAGTCCATCTATCTTAAAACTTAAGAGCAAATCCCACTATGGGTCTCAGGCCCCTTAGCCCTCAATGAATAATCCTTGCTTCAAGTGTAGGAGCTCTCTCCCTATGCAGGATTCAATGACTACCCATTGTTTTTATTTTATTTTTCAAAGATTTTATTTATTTATTTGAGAGAGAGAGAATGAGCAGCGGGGAAGAGCAAAGAGGAGGAGAGAGAGGGGGAGAGAGAAAGAGAGAGAAGCAGACTCCCTGTTGAGTAAGAAACCTAACTCAGGGCCTTATCCCAGGATGTAGAGATCACGGCCCGGAACTGAAGGCAGACGCTCAAAGGACTGAGCCACCCAGGCACTCCTCCCCATGGCTTTTTTTTTTTTTTTTTAAATTTAAGATTTTATTTATTTATTTATTTGATAGACAGAGATCACAAGTAGGCAGAGGCAGGCAGGGGTGGGGGGTGGGAAGCAGGCTCCCTGCTGAGCAGAGAGCCCGATGTGGGGCTTGATCCCAAGACCCTGGGATCATGACCTGAGCTAAAGGCAGAGGCTTTAACCCACTGAGCCACCCAGGTGCTCCTACCCATGGCTTATAGAATAAAGACTCAAATGCCCAACACGGCAGCCGATGCTTTAACCCTTCTTCCTCTCCAGCCTCATGTTGCTCACATGCGCCCTTGTTCTCTGCTCCAGTCCCTTCTTTTTGCTCCTCTTATGTTTCCTCCTGACACAGGACCTTTGCATATACAGTTCCTTCTGCCTGGAGCATTCCTTACTGCTCATCACCTGAGTAACTCCTACTCACAATTTAGACCCAGTTCACCTGCCATCTCCATGGGAAGAGCCTTTCCTAGCCCGTAACCCCACTCTGAGATCTCAGAACACTGCCTCCCTCTCTGACATGCATGTCATTCCTTGATACCTATCTCTCTTCCTGGAAGCTCCAGAAGAAACCCACTGCCCACCATTGCATCTCGTGGGCCAAGCACAGCTCCTGACATACAAGAAAAACAATGGCTAACATTTTTCAGGAGCTTCTTCATGCCAAGCACTGTCCTAGGATCGAATTAAACAATTAAACAATTTAAACAAATTGGTAATTTAATTTGTCGCAATTGTCTCATGAAGTATTAATAGTATCCATATTTTTGGATGGAAAAAACCAAGGCCCAGAGAGGTTAAGTAACTCGCCTGAGGTCACACAGCTAGTAAGTGGGAGAGCCAGGGTTTAAGCTCTCTGATTACAGAGCCTAAATTCAATCACAGTGGACGTTCATTGAATAAATATACAAATTCTCCTGCTTCTCCTGGCACACCCTGCCCATTACGATTGGTCCACGGGAATGCCGTGGTCCCCATGTGAACTGCTGGTGTGTGGACCCAGAACTGCAGTCAGCAAAGTGTGTGAGTGTTATCGTCCTCTCTATACAAAACCCAGTGATGGGGCTAGCCTGGGACCCGAGGGCCACTCACAGGCCTTTTGGCAAACATGTGCTCCCAAGGGGTTCACTGACCCATTACTGCTGGAGCAGCCCTCTCTTAAAGCTCACAGGGCCCCCCACTTGGACAACCAAAGATCTGATATCTGAGCAATCTCCCACCTCCTTATATTTGGACCTTCCTAAATGGTCTTCCACACACTAAATGCAGTCTTGCTTACATGAGCTGATGGGTGAGAATGCTTGCCGCTGTCACATGGTGGAGTTCACTCTGGGTGGCGGCCTGTCTGGTTGCATTTCGCTCCACTTTTGCTTCTGGGTGGGCAGCGGAGGAGGGGAACTGTTCACTCCAGTGACAAGTACGATCGCCATATAGAGACAAGAAAGCCAGCAAAGCTTAACTTTGACCTGATATTTACCAGGCGTAAGCTGGTCAACCATGCATTCGGCTATTGAGGAAAATGAGGGGAAAAAAAAAATTAAATACTTGTGAAATCCTGAAATTTTGTGAATGGGCAAGACTGCACCTGATGAGATCTGAACATCTGTTTGTAATTTTGCTGGGAACTCACCATGGCCCCTCTCCGCCCCCCCGTCAAGACATCCATTTCCCGGAAAATGGGGGAAACTGTGGGGAAAATGGGGTCACATCTCCTAGAATCATGCCTGCCTTCTACAGTAGCCATTCTGCCTCCTAGGAAGCTGAGGCTTAGGGAAGGGCCCAGGTTGTATTTGAGCCCGGGTTGGCCAGACCAGACCACAAAACCTACAGCTTCCTACCAAACAGGCATCCAGCTAGAAAAGTCTCCACCATGAGGATCCTCTGTTCAAAGGAAAGCAAAGATCTCATAGAGAACCGAGCTATTTTAATGAAGGGAGGTGGTGGGGGAGGGGTCATACCCAAGGGCCTGCCCTCCCCCCCTTCCCAACACACACATCCTCTTTGATTGAAAGGAGGGCTCACAGGCTGTGATTTGCCGATTTGAACTATCTAAAGAGGAAATGGCCACTTTGGGGCCCATCGCAGCTGGGACTCAATTCCTCTTCTCAAATGAGAACAGAACCTTGGGGAGCCCTGGATTCTGGCTGTCGCTCTGGGCAGCCCTAGGAGCAGTTTCTGGGATGAAGGCCTGCAGAGCGAGGCTGTCCCTCCAGAGTAAACGAGAATAGGGGCTCTCCAGGGCTCACTGTGTCAGCGCGGGTGCTGGAGAGTGGCCAGCGCAGGGGCTGGTCCCTGACCTGGAAGGCCAGAGGGTCATCAAATATAGAAATATGTTCCAGACTCTAGTTTTTCCGACAGTAATAGTTGAAGGAATCAATGCCCCTGATGGCCACCCCGAGCACTGGGCATGGTGGCACAGTGATGGAGAACTACGGGTCTCAGACCTCAAAGGGCTCTGACGAAGGAGAAATACCAGCACAAATATGGAGTCTCGGTTGCAAACTCAGCTCAAGCTGGCTTAAGTGGCAGTAGGATTCCTGAGATAGCTCACGGATCTTCTGCATGGATTCAGGGAACTAAAGCGACCCAGAAGCCTTTTCTCCATCACTGCACACCTGCTCTGCCTGCTTGCTTGCTCCCAATATCCCCACAACTCAGGCCTCTGTAAGGGGAAACTCAAGATTTGGCACCGCAGGAGGTGGCTCCAAAGGGGACATTAGCCCAGCCAGGGGAGGGTCACATTCTGGAAGCAATGTACTATCGTGCAGACCATCCGTTATGTGTCTCCATCCCCAAAATGTGTTTTCATTCATTCACTTAGCAAGTGTATATGTATTTTTTAAAGGCTTTTGCTTTTGTTTTTGTTTTTGACAGAGAAAGAAAGAGAGAGAGCACAGGCAGGGGAGTGGCAGCCAGAGGGAGAGGGAGAAGAAGGATCTCCAAAGAGCAGGGAGCCTGACGTGGGGCTTGACCCCAGAACCCTGGGATCATGACCTGAGCCAAAGGCAGATGCTTAACCGACAGAGCTAACCAGGACCCCCTAGCAAATATTTTTCTTTTTTTTAAATTTAAATTCAAGTAGCCAACATATAGTACATCATTAGTTTCAGATGTAGGGCTCATTGATTCATCAGTTGCATAGAACATCCAGGACTCATCACATCACGTGCCCTCCTTAATGCGCCCATCACCAGGTTACCCCATTCCTCTACCCACCTCCCCTTCCTTCATCCTGTTTCCCAGAGTCAAGAGTCTTTCATGATTTGTGTCCCTCTCTCATTTCTTCCCATTGTTTTCCCTCTTCCCCTATGATCCTGTGCTAGTCCAAATATTCCATGTAAGTGAAACCATACAATAGCGTTTCTCTGATTGACTTACTTCACGCAGAATACCCTCCAGTTGCATCCACATCGATGTAAATGTAAATGGTAAGTATTCATCATGATGGCTGAGTAATAATCCATTGTACATATAAACCACAACCTTATCCATTCATCTGTTGAAGGACATCTCAGCTCCTTCCAGTTTGGCTATCGTGGACATTGCTGTGATGAACACTGGGGTGCAGGTGCCCCTTCTGATCACTACATCTCTATCTCTGGGGTAAATACCTAGGAGTGCAATTGGATACGGTAGCTCTATTTTTAACTTCGTGGGGAAACTCCATACTGTTTTCCAGAGTGGCTACACCGGCTTGCATTCCCACCAACAGTGTAAGTGTGCTCCCGTTTCTCTGAATCCTTGTTAACATTCGTTGTTCCCTGTCTTGTTAATTTTAGCTGTTCTGACTGGTGTGTTGTGGTATCTCATTGTGGTTTCGATTTGTATTTCCCTGATGCCAAGTAATGTGAAGCATTTTTTTCATGTGACTGTTGGCCATTTGTATGTCTTCTTTGGAGAGATGTCTGCTCATGTCTTCTGACCATTTCTTGACTGGATTGTTTTTGGGGTGTTCAGTTTTTTAAGTTCTTTATAGGTCATGGACCCCAGCTCTTTATCTGTTATGTCATTTGCAAATATCTTCCCTCATTCCCTAGGTTGCCTTTCGGTTTTGTTAACTGTTTGCTGTGCAGAAGCTTTATATCTTGATGAAGTCCTAATGTTCATTTTTGCTTTTTTTCCCTTGCCTTTAGCAATGTGTATTGCAAGAAGTTTCACTCTAGCAAATATTTTTAAAAGCAATCTGCCAGATTCTGGTGATAAAAGTGCATGAAATGAGTTCCTGTCTTTGTGGAGTCTACAATCAGTTCGGGGAGACAGTCAAAATCTCAACTGAATTTGATCGATCTGGTGGAAATAAGGTGTTATGGGGAAGACGGGAGGAGCGGAGAGCGAAGTGGTGCGCCTCGAAGATGCTGGGATAGAGGAAGATTGGGTGGTCTGGAGAGAGCCGTGCATGGGAGTATCAAAGGTAAGAGGCCTCCTGAAAACAAGGGGACATCAGGAAAGGAGGTCAGGGAGGCAGCTGGGCCAGTCATATGTGAGGTCAGCTTTTATTCTGAGTGGGAGGAGGAACCATAGGGGGTTTTGACTCCAAATATGGGGGTCAGCAATCTTTTTCTTAATGGGTCAAATTGTAAATATTTTAGGGTTTGTGGTCATACATAGAGTCTCTGTTGCAACTCACCTCTGAAGGTGTAAAAGGAAAGCAGCCATCGATGTTGCTTGAACAAACAGGAATGGCTTTGTTCCAATACTTTCTTCGTGCTCACTAAAACTTGAATTTCACGTATTTTTACTTGTCACTATTTTTTAAAGTTCCCCGCCCCCAACCATTTAAGTACATAAAAAACCATCCTTAACTTGTGGGCTCCACAGAAACTTCCAGCAGGGCAGCTTTGGCCTGTGGGCCTCAGTTTGCCACATCTGCCTTAACACCTTAAATGGTCACTCTGGTCTTTGTGTTGAGAAGAGATTAAAGCAGGGAGCAGGGAGCAGGGAGCTTGGTTCGGAAGATGTGATAGCACATTTTATGGTGATAGTACATTTTATGTCAATTTTATTGGGCCCTAGGGTATCTAGAGCATTTGGGCAAATATCCTGGGCTCGTCTGTGAGGGTGTTTCCAGATACTAACATTTGAATCCCTAGACTGAGGAAAGCAAATTGCCCTTCAGTGTGGGTGGGCCCCACCCAATCAGGTGAAGGCCAGAAAAGAACAAAAATGGGTAGTTAAGTGAACTCCTTGCCTGCATACACTTAAGTACTGGTTTTTTCCACTGCCTTTGGACTCAAATGGAAACATCGCGTCTCCTGGGTCACCATCTTGCTGACAGGAGACCTTGGGACTTATCAGTCTCCCTAACCAAGAGCCAGTTCCTTATCATGAATCTCTTTGTATGTACATATCCTATTGGTTCTGTCTCTCTGGCGAACTCTAGCACAGAAGCTAGTACACATTACAGATGACAGGGACAAGGACTAGTGGGTTGACAGCAGCAGTGTGAGAAGCATCTGGCGTATGTGCGTATCATGAAGCTCCAAGCCACACAAGTAGCTGACAGTCCATGGTGGCATAGGAGAAAGGAGATGGGAATCAGGTGGGGTGGGAGGCAGGGAGCAAGTCAAGTGGGCTCTCATGGAGGAGGCTGAAAAGCATGGACTTCATCCTGGAGATAAGGGGAACCACTTGTGTCCCCCTCAGAGATTTTGACAGATTGTTCTAGAAACCATTACTCTGGAAGCAAAAAAAGGGAAGGTGGGTGGGGGGTAGAGGAACCAGCTACAAGGCTGTTCAGACAATGGTCTGTTCTCTCTACAAGGGGAAGTTTCTGGCAGGTGCCCAGACAGCTATATGGAATTCACCGGCTTTCCATCTTTTGTGGCATATTCATCCACAGCCCTGAGTAGAAACTGCCACGTTCCTTTTCCTGTTTCAGAGAACTGTAGTTGAGGGGGGCCGTATGCAGTCTCGCAGTTTGTTAACCATGAGGTGCCTTTTCTACCTCTGACAACCCAAGTATCATCTTGGCACGGAAATGAACCTGCAACAATTTCCTGTTGCTTATGGGGCAACTTCCCAGTTCTCTGACCTCTCGGTGCAACCCACAAACTTGGATTTTGTTTCTAAAATATTGGCGGCTGATTTCTTGACCATCAGGGCACACAGCTTCAGTCACACACTGAACACAGCTGGACCACTTGGGTCATTTGCTCGAAGACCATTTTCTCCAGCACTTTCACACCCTCACCGGAAAATGAAGTTATTTACCCGCTGAATCCTGACTCGTGTGTATGGTGGGGGTGGAGAGAAGTAATGACAGCAGGGCTATGATGAGGGCAAGGCCTGCTGCTTGGGCCCAGAGGGGCACCCAGTGGAGGTGAGGCTCCATCCGGCAACCCAGCCCCTCAGCTCCTGCAGCCCCTCGGGGCCCCCAGGCGCCCAGGGTGTGACCGCTTGAAACTAGTCTATTTGCATCACCTGGACTGCAGCGAAGAGACTTCACTTGCGTTGCAACGCACACACCACCCGGCATCCAATGAGCTCCTTCGATTTCCCTCTGCAACACCGATGACTGCTGGTCTTGTTCTACCCAAAGCTTTCATCTCCTATTAGACCTTTGCCTGAATCCTCTCTCCAGCGCTGCTGCAAACCCACCGCTGTCGTCCTTTCCAAAAATATCCAGTCTGAGACCAGTGTGAGAAAGCCTCTTCACTCAAGAGAGCCAAGCGCCCCATGGTTTGACTCACAGATCGTGCTTTCTGCCCTCCTGAGTGAGCACACTCCAGTGATTCACTTGGCCCCTGACCCCAGGCTCCGGGGGCAGCGGGAACAGGCAGAGCTCTCTGGTTACCTGAGCCATACTCCTCAGCCGCACACACCTCCACCCCCCAACCCCCCACTTACTAACTTGGGCCCTTAAAATCGGGTTTTCTTACCTAGCTGCATTAAGTACAATAAAGCTACACTGAGCTGCCGATTCCAGCAGCTTCTCTAAACTCCCCTTTTTCCACATCTCAGCCAACCGAACACACTCGGCAGCCACCCTACCCTTGACTACTTTTGGATCTGGAGCAAATTCTCCCTCCCCACTTCTCCACCTCTTCCAGAAACCTGCCTTCAGGGGACAAAGCTCATTCTGACTAGTGTCACCTAGCAGTCTCCTCAAACCTCTTGCTGACAGGCTGATAGATTGAACTCCTGGGGGCCAGGCAGGCCAGCCGCCAGGGGCCCAACAGCCCACTGGGGAGGTGAGCACACCTCCCCTTCAGATAGAGCAGGCAGCTGGGGCTGAGATGAAGAATATTAAAGTATATTGCTGCATGTCATGTTGGTTGAAAAATCTATTTCCCAGCTTCCATGACCTTACTTTTTTTTAACATTTCAAAAATCTTGTATGATTTGATTTTTACAGAGTCAATCTGGTTTTTCCTTTGTGATTTAAAACATTTCCCCCAGACTAAAATCTAGAGAGAAAAGGACTTATTTTTCTTCTAAACTTGAAAATAAAGTTTCCTTCCATTTAACCACTGACCGTATCAGGAATACACACAGGCGTCGCCGGGCGGCTCTACGGAGTCCCAGCCCCCAGAGCTGCTTCATGTCGCGGCACCACTTCCTTCCCCCATGGATTTAGGGTGCTTTTTTCAATGTATCACTAACTCATCATTCATACATTAATTTTAACAACTCCTCTCTGGGACTAGGACATTTATGGGAAATACGAAATTCAGTAAAATCTAATAAAATTTACCCACAGTTGGTACCTCCATACAGCAAGACTTGTGTTTTTTCAACACATAAATATACATTGTATATGTACAGACCCTTAAGAGGGCTCGTCAAAAGCGATCAGTCCTGGGCTGGTTAATTAATCAAACCTGCTAAACTAATTTTTCCTCTGCCAATTCTTCTCCTATAGTTTCCTTGGGCAAAATTCCCAGAGGTGAAAACCCTGGGCCAAAAGGTAAGGACCTTGAAGACTTCAGATGTCCCTTGTTACACTGCCCTCTGGAAAGTTGTGCCAATAAGCATACACCCCCTCCAGCCTCAAAGATAAGGGCTTTAACAAAGGGCACTGTCCAGTACTGCCTGTCTGAAGGAGGGAAGGGTGTGTCCTTGGCCATGACTCACGTTCAAGCCCACTGATGGCTTCATGATATTCTAACGTGCTAGCAGAAAGAGAAGGGCCACTTAAAGTTAACAGATTCTTAAGAGCCAACAAGAAGTTTTTCTGGACACAGGACACCAAGAACAGCAAGGGAAGTAGCCTTTAGAAAAACAGAAGTCCTCCCTCAGTGGGGCCTGGCTGGCTGTCTGGGGCTGATATGGTGACCTTTAGGTCTTCTGGCATAGAAGTAAGGCAGCTGAAGTGAGAGGAAGATGGTCGTCTACACCGCGCACACGTGTCTGGCCCCTGGCCGTGGGCATCCTGGAGGGGCACAGACAGCATCTGCCAGCTCAACTTCCTGCAGCCACGCACGGGCTGACCATGAAGCCGGCTGCCGTCCTCCTCACAGAGGACAGCAACTTCAGGAGAACACACTTGGGGAGGGGAGCTTTGTGCCATTCACTCTTGTTCACAGACCTTTGGAAAAACCAAAGGGTGGGTGATTCCTTGCTACCATCACTGAAATGTCATGAGATGCTATTTTGCTGTAAAAAGGGAAGCTAAAAAGGCCATGAAGTTCAAATGACCCTGAAACCCTCTGCTGGAATAAAAAAATCACAGCTAAGCCGAGGGCCGTACTTGTACTAAAGAAAGCAATGCTTTCAAAGGCACGGTCGGGGACTCAGCTGGTCGCAGTCACACTGTGAGCCAAGCACAGTGGCGAGGGCTCAGCTGGTCGCAGTCACACTGTGAGCCAAGCGCAGTGGCGAGGGCTCTCTGTGCGGCCAGGTGCAGGTATCTCTCTTCCAAGTGACGTGGCATTTGTATCCTTCCTTCAAAGCAGGGAAAGGGATGCCTCAAGATGAGATCATCTTCCCCAGATCCCACCCCTGGTAAAAGCTGGAGGCCTGCTAGAACCCGGCACAGAGCCCTCACTCTGCTATACCCCACTCGACCTCCCCCTGTATGGGAGTGCAGCGGTGACCCCACCTCCTCTGTACTCACCCTTAGAGAAGAACAGTTGCCCAGCTGGTTCCACTGAGTCACAGAGGCTGTGAGCTGCCTCAGAGACAGCTGGGATGTGAAATAAACACGGACACCATTTTGTAATCAATGACTTTTATCTTTGAAAATGGAAGCAAGTGTTTTGACAGAATACTATGGCTGCTCTATAAGAGCCGATCTAGGAGTAATTCACTGGTTTTCCTCTGGGATAGCACGGCTTTAAAAAGAAGGGGGAAGAAAAGGAAAAGACACAACAGGAAGAATAATCCACAAAGCTTCAGGCGCCGACTCCAAGCCTGGCTGGGCATCCGTTCATTAAATAAGTCACAAGCTACACACTAAGATCAGGGTAATTTCTCCTTGCCCTCTGTCTTCTCTTTGAACCACATTTGCTATGGTGTTCCACCACCATCAACAGTTTCCTTTACTTAATTTGGTATCAGAACCTTAAAACATTTCTCAATCTTAAAAATGAAGGTCCTCAAGATTACGTTGATAAAGAAGCATGTACAGGTTTGAGTATAAGTCACTGTGATTACTGCTTTCCTTACATCTCATTATCCACTCCAATATTTTACACACACACACACACACACACACACACACACACACACACACACACAAACATTCAGAAGTTGTGGAGACAGCAATCCCAATACTGGGTAAAAACACGGTACTTGTCCTACAGGGACATTAGCCCCAGCTCGGCTGTGCATTCCAACCCAATGTCGCCACACTCCACCTCCATCCTGGCTCCGTTACAGATGCTCCCTTGCCAGTCTCATGCCACACCAGGAGGAACAGGAACGAGCGCGCCCCTGGGGAGGCCCACTGGCACTGTATGTTTCGTGTTCAACCACACTCACTCAGCCCTTCCCAGAGATTCCTTAGATCTTGTTCCTCAAGCATGCAAAATGAGAACATGGAAATGGGAGAGAAGTTCAGGATAACTTAGGAATGGAACAGGTCATCAGAACTCAGTCGCTGCATCTGGGGAGCCTCTGTGTGAGCTGGAGGGGCATGGCAGGTTGGTTTGTGTTGAGAGCGTGCGAAAGGACAGGTCTGTACACATTACCGCTACAGCAGAGCCTTGACCCCCTGGTCTTGCATCATTCTAGACCATTCTCCTCACTCTCAATATTCCATAGCGCCCTCCAGCCTCCTCTTAGCTGAATGTGGGGAGGGCTGAAAAGCAGGAGGACAGAAGGACTGGCTGGGGGAGCCCTGAGAGAGGTGGCTGCATCCATGAGACCGCGGGAAGGGCAGGGGCTCCGGTGGTGCAGGGAGAGCTGCTGCTGCCTCCTGTACAGCACAGGGACAGCATGGGATGTGCGGGAGAGCAGAGGATCACGGGGTGGGGGGGTACGCACTCCCCTTCAGTTTCCCTAGGTCTTAGTCCCCTACTGTACTCAAGAGCTAGGCAAGCTGCTGAAATGGGCAAGAGGGAGCACTCCACAGTGGCTTCTGTGGCTTCTTGTCCCCAGCACCCTTGTCAAGTATTGACTGAAACCTGAAACATGATGTTTAAAGTGATTAATGCAATAGATTCTATGTGTGTAACAAAACTGGAGAAACACATGCTAGTTTAGGTTAGATTATAATCATCTGAAGCACAGGATAACCAAGAAGTGAAATTCCATTCTGGTACAACCACCCAATTTCTAGAAAAGAGAAAGGAAAGAAAGGAAGCAATACAATAGGAGCTTTTTTGATCAGAGACTCCATTAAAGGAGAGGGTGGTGATGCGAACCCACGTGATTTTTCAAGTCTTCCTTCTGTAGTCATGAGGATGACCAGGTTTGTGCTGCAAACGAGCCAGCACCATGTGGCTACTGCTCTGATTGTTCTCAGATGAATGTGTATACAAAATAATATCTTCATTTAGTTTATAAACATACACAGTGCTGTCCCTTTCAAATTAAGGAAAAAAAAACCACACACAAATACTGCAAAGTAGCAAAATACAAGGGGGAAAAAAAGCTACTTTTGGTTTTGGCAACATTAAAAAAAAAGAAATACAAAAAGCAATGTGGCATTGGTCCCTGTTTATAAAAAAAAAAAGGTACTTGGGCACGACACTGAATCAGAATTGGTTGGTTTTCTAAAATTCAGAGTATCTGGGATTTTAAAAGTAGCACTTTTGTCTTTTAAAAGTTCGACAAGTCACATAACACTTAAAACATCAAAAAAGCTTTCTGATAAAAAGCTCAGCTTTTAAATCACATTTTGTTTCTGCAAATTTGGGAGACGAATTGCGTTCTTACTGGAATGTGGCCTATCGCTGGTTGATAAATGTGACACGGAATGTCCTCCGAATGGCAGTGCCTCCCTTTTGCCCTCCCTGGGACCACGCCAACAACCAGCTACCAAGCACAAGTTCCTGCTCCCATTTTGGGGGTTGGGGGTAGACCTTCAGGCTGCGATCTTCGCCATCTGCTGTTCTAACTTGGAAATGCGCTCATCTTGATTGCAGATTGTGTCTTTTATAGATTTGATCTCTTTTAAAATCTCATCCAACTTGGCTTCGTTTTGCTAAGGAAACCAGAAAAGACGGTGGGGTGGAGAGACAAGAGGTTACTAAAACACAGTAAACAAACCTTACCACAGTTGAGAATTTATAAGGCATACAATCTCATTTTCTACTTTGGAAGTGGCAAGCCACAGGCACCAAACTGGGCCTTCCAAGAGAAGGCCACCTGTCAGCTAGTCAGTCCACCTGCCGCCCACAGCAGAACCAGGTTCCCAGAGCGCTGCACCCATTCCCTGTGCCTGGGCACTTACCTGCACTGAGACTCAGGACATAAACTGTGGGACAGGACTAATCCTTCCAGGGCTGCCCCACAGCCGAACCACCCCATGCAATGTCATGAGTAAATTCTTTCTTTCTTTCTTTCTTTTTTTATTTTTGAAGATTTTATTTATCTATTTGACAGAGAGAAACACTGCAAGAGAGAGAACACAAGCAGAGGGAGTGGGAGAGGGAGAAGCAGGCTTCCCACTGAGCAGGGAGCCCGAAAAAAGGCCAGATCCCAGGACCCTGGGATCACAACCCAAGCTGAAGGCAGATGCTTAATGACTGAGCCACCATAAGGAGTAAAATCTATGTGACCTGGGTCAGAGGTGAAGCTACAGAGCTCCTACCATCTCCCAGGAAGGGTCCTTCTTAGGAGCTAAACCCCCTGCCCTGCTTGCTAGAACTCTTCTGAAGAGGACTCAGTCTGTCCCAGGTGGAGGTGATTCATTTGGAAACCCTGCAAGCCATAGCACCTCACGTGGTTTCCTCAGTCACGGCCAAAGCAGCAGCTCCTCCAGGCACCTTGGCTCTTCATTCCACACACCTTCTTACTGACAACTCACTGCCCTTCCTAGGGCTCCCTGGGATCCTGCTCTACTCTCACCAACTCCCCACGCACACCCTGGCCTCCCTAGCTAGACCCTGTTCTCCCCCAACAGCAGCAGCACCCCCCAGGGGCCATGCGGGTCTCCTACATCAAGCTCTGGGTTCCCACCACTCCACTGAAATGGTTCTTGCCAAGAGGCCCAAGATCATCTTTGCTGCTAAGTCTTACTCACCACCAGATGCTTCTCTCCGTAACACCGAGTACCCCTGAACCCTCTCACCACGTTTTCCCCTTCCTGGGACCTTCTCTTCCCAGCACCTGCAGCCCCACACTCTTGTGTTTCATTTCTACCCCAATAAGACATCAATGTAAACATGGGGGAGAAACAGTTAAGAAAATACCCAAGCAGGGACACCTAGTGGCTCAGTCAGTTAAGTGTCTGCCTTCCGCTCAGGTCATGATCCCAGGGTCCTGGGATGGAGCCCCCCCACATCGGGTTCTCTGCTCAGCAGGGAGCCTGCTTCCTCCTCTCTCTCTGCCTGCCTTTCTGCCTACTTGTGATTTCACTCTCTCTCTCCCTCTGTCAAATAAATAAATAAATAAATCTTTAAAAAAAAAAAAAAAAAAAAACAACCTTTAAAAAAATAAATAAAAGCCCTGAGCCAGCCAAGCTCACTCTCCAGCTCCTGCAGTCCTTACCACACTAGCCGTGTCTGGGGTTTTCTTGGCGACACTGATCAGGTCACACTTCTTATTTGCAGTGGGCTTGCTATCCAGAATGTTCTTCTTGACCACCTTGAGATCCCGGTTTTTGCCAGGAATGTATCCATGCTTTAAGGAGATGAGGACGGGATCCGCATTTTTCCCCTCAAACCACTCCTCTGCCTCCAGTGCTGCTTCAGGCCCCGCTGTGTCAGGATACAGGTCATCTTGGAAAAGGTCAGACTACAGAGACATTTTGGGAAAATCCTTAGGAAGACAGCCCTGGAATTTTAAAAATCTTTTTAAACATGAATTGCCTAGGAAACTGGGCACTTACCTTCCTGGGAACAGTCATGATAATAGGCTCACACTTCCTCTCATGAAGTTTGAAGAATCTTCAAGGGGGAAATAAAGGCAAAGTTGTATTAAGTGAAACAGGAGGCCAGATAACAGGCTTCCTGACCAAAAACTAATCTTCTACATTGCTGTATGGGATACAAAATGCTTTGCCAATCACCTTAGCAGATCTACCAGGGGAACAGGTACATTTTGTGTTCCTATTTTCCAGATGAAATGACAGAAGTCAAGAGAAACTGTGCTAGGAAATGGTGGACTAGAAACAAAACCCAGGAGAATTCTGTCTGTGCTTCTGGGGATGGTCCAACCCCAGTCATCTGGGGGCTGACCTGCCAAGGTGGAACCTCCACCACTGACAATGAGTCACTTCTGGAGAAGTCACCAAGTCAGCAGTCAGGAGAGAGCAAACACCCAATATTAGACAGCAACGATCTATGACTTGGAGGCCAGGTCTTCTGCCAACTAGAGGTGACTGAACATCTGTCAACATAAAGAGGATTTTTAAAAAGGAAAACAATCTTAAGATTAAAATTTTGTCATCCAAGTTAACCACATCATGTCTAAAGCTCAAGAAAAAATTGAAATTAAATGTGGGAAGAGTGGGAAGCTCTACAGTCAGCTTGGCAGTAAAAAAAAGACTGCCCTGGGACTGCCAGGCAGCTCAAGGACTGAGAACAGCAGCATGTTCAGCACAGCACCCAGCATCTAACGAATACTCAAGAAACACTTCCTACGTAGGAGGTGTCCTGAATGATTGTGCTTATAGACTTTTAAACTGTTAGATGACAGTAAAATAAAGGCCTTCCCAAATACTGGAGTCAATCTTAAGTTTGGATTCAATCTATTTTGAACCATATTTTGATGAGATTGGTTTATACCATAATTTTGAATTATCTGTGACAGCTTTCCTTCACTAACTCCAGGTATAGAGAGTTAAATGTATTTAAAAAACAAACAAACAAAATACTTAGACTAATTAATATAAAAAGGGACATCTAAAAATTATTTTTATTTTATTTTATTTTATTTTATTTTAATATTTTATTTATTTATTTGACAGAGAGATCACAAGGAGGCAGAGAGGCAGGCAGAGAGAGAAAGAGGAGGAAGCAGGCTCCTGGCTGAGCAGAGAGCCCGATGTGGGGCTCGATCCCAGGACCCTGAGACCATGACCTGAGCTGAAGGCAGAGGCTTTAACCCACTGAGCCACCCAGGTGCCCCTATTTTTATTTTTCAAAGATGTATTACTTATGTGACTAGGACAGCATGGTTAGGCAGATGTCCTTAGACATGCAGTATTGTGGGGCACCTGGGTGGCTTGGTTGGTTAAGTGCCTGACTCTCGACTTTGGCTCAGGTCATGATCTCAGGATCATGAGATTAAGCCCCACGTCAGGCTCTGCACTCAGTGGGGAGTCTGCTTGAGATCTCTGTCTTTCCCTCTGTCTCTCTCTCTTTGCCCCTCCCACGGTATGTGCTCTCTCTCTCTCTAAAATAAATTCTAAAAAAATTAAAAAAAAAAAAAGAAATATAGTTTTCTACAAATGTGCGGTATGACCACAGGCCTGATAGTGCAGTGCTAGTCATTCTGTTGTTTAAAATGGACAGTCATTCATTCATGAGTCTCAGGGACTATCTTTTGTTGACTAGGAGGAGAAAAAGGCCTATCCCCTAGGAAGACCACTAGCGTTATACAATATAAAATTTTGAAAAAACCACAGGGGTAGAGAGGCGGGAATTCTGTAACACAGCTGAACTTCCTGAATCAAGTTAACCCAACACCCAGCTATCAGTCTTTGGCTTCTCTAACAGGATCCACGAGGTCCACAATTCAGTTTGGAACTTGTTTGTCCCCCAACAGGGCAGAAAAACCATCCCTTCTTTCCATCCCAGGGGCAGGCTCTCCCTGCTTGCCTCCCAGGGACACTGGCCACAGCCTCAGCCTGAAGACAAGAGATGAAGGCTACAGTATTTGCGTAAGTCCGCAGTGCGCCTCAGCTAATGGATGCACCACAGGTTATGCAGTCTGAAGACTGGGGAGGGGCACAATTCAAGTAAATGATTTTGAAAGGTTCTTCACTGTTGTAGAAGTCCATGTTCCCGGGCACCTGAGTAGTCTGCCTTCAGCTCAGGTCATGAACTCCCGGTCCTGGGATCAAGCCCTGCATCAGGCTCCCAGCTTAGCTGGAGGTCTGCTTCTCCTCCTCCCTCTGCTACTCCCCCTGCTTGTGCCCTCTCCTGTCTCTCTCTCTCTCTCTCTCTCAAATGAATAAATAAAATCTTCTTAAAAAGTAAATAAAACTCTGTGTTCCTAAGTGTGGGCAGGAAACGAGATACCAAGTCCACGTGACCACAAAGGGCACACAGACTGGCTCCAGGCACGACAGGCAGAGGTACTGCTCTTGTGAAGCAGGCAGCACAGACAATCTGAAGACTTGACCAGACCGACTCTTTACCTGGCAATCTCACATTTGTTAACATCGAGTCCCCTCTTGGGCATGTAGCCCATCCCTCTCTGAGGCTCCTTGCTGCTGAATGTGTTGAGGTAGTGGACGTACGGGGATTCATCTGTGATCTCAAAATAGCGGATACTGCTGTCACCCTATAAGAAATCAGAGACAAGTTCATGCTGAATGTTACTTAAAGCATCTGGTTGAAGTGGGGTCTCTCTCCCCCTAAGCCCCGCATTAACCGGGACTCTGCCTCAGGGGCCATTTGCTTTCTCTTCAGAGGAAGAGGGTATGATGGTTGCTCTTCCTGGCAAAGCACGCCCTCACTTATCAGATGCTAGAACGTCCTTCAAACGGTCTCCTCCGCCTCCTGCTGAAGCCTCGAATTTGACTCCACTGAGCCTAGACACTAAGTCAGAGTCAGGGCAAAAATGTTAACACCTCTGGCCAAGCAACTGCAACTGCAGTTCAACTTCAGAGAACAAACAGAAGTCTGGACTGTGGAGAAGGCAGTGATGGATTCTCATTGGCAACAAAATGGTGTCGTTCACAGACCTGAGGGCACTGACATCGGCCAATCAGATAACTATAAAAAGTAAGATTTTTATAATTCAGAAACATTAAGAATAAACAGCTCTTAAATCATTCTTAATTCATTATTCTTAACTCATAGTAATTCTTAGTTCATAATTAAGATACTCACTAAAACATGAGTATCCTTTAACTTCGGAAGGCAGTGCTCTCTCGTAACCGTGTGTCAAATTCTGTGACACATTTGCTTAGAAAGGTCAGATGTTTCTGAAGATCTGAAGTATATGCTAGTCTCTCCAAGTATAACTAACTGTCACACAATTACACCAACCTGAACAATGAAGGCAAGGCTGCCTGCCAGAAGCAGCATGCTTGGTATGTATGCGTGTGCCTGTGATAGAAATAACCAGGCAGTTTTATGCCCTTGCCTTCAAGGCTCTCATTTTGCATGGTTTCTACTTGTTTCAACGATGTAAATATCTAAAGCAATGGTGAAAAAGCTAAACACAGACTGTTTCCTGCATACTCAAAACAACCTTCCACCTCATGTTAATAATATCTGGGTAACCGCTCCTGTTACTTGTTTTGATGTACTCTATGGCAGCTGTGAACATCTGAAGTAAAATGACTTTCCAGGAAACAGACAAGACCCCAGTTTCTAAGCAACTGATCTATGACTATGTAGAGCATGCTCAGTCAACTATGAGAAGGGAGACATCTCTGGCTTTACCTAGCAAGGGGCCATCTAACAGGTTTGAGGCAAATACATCAACAGCTCCAGTTGCATTAATTCATTTATTTCAACTACAGAAATTCTAAGGAAAACGGAACCTACGAAAGAAGAAGGAACTTTCAGGTTACTGCCCACTAAAAAGAAATCATCATCATCATCAATCTGGCAACACCGTAGTTAGGAAGACTGTAAGGCAGTAAGGTAGGCTTTCTGATTTCAGTGTGGGGTCTTCCTGTAACAAGTGTCACCTTCTGAAAGTAGGCAGACCACATATTTTTCAAGCTCAGGGCCCTAATGCTGAGCTCCAGGAAAAAGAAAAACATCCTGGAGCATCTCTGAGGCCTTCAAAAGCTCCTGCCTACAAAGCACTATTCTCCCTACAAGTCCGCGGCATGTGGCGTAAGGACCTACATGCCAATGGAGGGCTCCTTGGCGGATTTCTGCATTAGATGCAGTGACCTCATTACTCATTCGTCACACCATTACAGAGCAATCTAAAATCCCGGATCCCACGGCACCAGAGGTGAAAGGACAATCAGCGTGTCCTCTTTTTCTCATTAGAGTGCCTGAGCAAAAAAGCTATCCCTGTTAGCATCTGCCCCAGCACCAGAGCCCCATCCCTGCTGCAGTCAGAAGTCCTGAACACAGTATGTTATCACCACACAAATGACAAGTTCAAAGGGTCCAGTCTCAAGACTGAAAACACACCAAAATCACTGGTCCTTATTTTAGCTTAAGACACACACAGAAATCAGAGAAATTAAAATATTAAAATGATATAAGGCACTGTGCATCTACTACATCTCTGAAGGATACTTTTCCTCCTACAAGATTAAATTTAATATCAAACATTAAAATGACTGTTTACCTTTCCACATAAGTAAATGATACTGGTGTCAGGGTCATAGAAGGGCAGCAATACCCCATTGCTAGTGTCCATTTCATGAAGAGCAATTGGTTCTTGCATATTTTTCTGGGAAAAAGATACAAATATATGTATTTGTATACATATACTTTACAAGGGGAATCATTCTTTTATCCCTAATTACGTGAGCAATTTCCTAGAGTAATGAAGCTTTAACAATGCACATATAATATTCATACATGTAAATGCCAACTCAAACACATAAATATCAATTTTCCAACCCACTGAAAACTGTCAATCTGACAACATCAATGTACACACTGGTGTGATTCCATGACAAAGATGAGACAGACGGCCCTTGTCCTTTGTAGCTATTTTCTTTTTCTTTTTACTTTTTAAAAAAAATGTATTTCTTTGGAGTAGGCTCCATGCCCAATGTAGGGCTTGCACTCATGACCCTGAGATCAAGAGTCACACACTCTGAGTCAGGCAGGCACCCTATTTTCTTTTTTAAAAGAAATGTTTCTTATTGCAAATACACATTCTTTGTTAAAAGTTACAGAAAGACCATAAAAATCATCCCATATTCCATAATCCCACAGTCCAGTGGGTAGCAAAAACAATGACCGTTTTTGTCTACTTCCTTCCTTCCAACACACACACACAGAGACTGAGATCATACTGTGTATTCAGTTTTGTTATTTTTTCACTTATGCTATTCTCAACATTTTCTTAAGTATGACTATTTTGATTTAAACATTTGATCAAATTCTTTATAAAATAAAGTTTGGAACTTGTTTCCCAAGTCCCAAACACTGGCTTTTTTGTGCATTCTTTTTTAAAAAATGCAGTCAACACAGACTGCTTGAGAGGATCAAGAACGCATTTTGTAATACATGTAAAGCACTAAGTCTCCGGTGAGGATGAGAATGTCCACCCAATTAAGATCAGCAGAAGTTCAGGTAACTACACTAAGAATCCTGTAATCCATTTACCCACCCAAAGACCTGCTCAGAAAAGAGAGAAAGCTCAAGTGTAAACCAGTGGAAAGGCTGGGAAGGGGCATACCGGATTCCAGAGAGCCAGCTGCCGCTCACTCATGCGGCTGAAACCAGTGGTAAAGACATTCCCGTCAGCCAGAAAGATGGCTCTCATGGGTCTTGCTCCTTCATGTGCTTTCTCTTTCTCCTGGGGGACCAAGAATAATATGCATATTATATTCAAACTGCAAGAAAGGTGAGGTGAGGTGGAGTGGGGTGGGAGAGTGGGGGCTCATACACTAAATCCAACCCATGCTCCCCATGCCATTCAGATTACCAGGCATGCACGTGTGTGTGTGTAAGCTTCCTCCCAAGATGAGAAAACAAAGAGACTATGTAATTTGGCCAAGGTCCCTTAGCTAGTGAGTAAGCAAAAATGCCAGGAGTTGACTCAAAAGCCTCACTCCTTCACCATGCCCTACTGCCAACCCAAGTCCATGCCCTGCAAAAATAAAAAACATGAAAGGACTGCCAGATGTCCATTTCTCAAGAGGATAACCTGGAAGTTGGATATACCCTATGGTTTCCACCAAATTCATTGGACAGAAGGAAGTCTAGTTCAGTTAACCCCCTTCCTTAATTTCATTTGTTCATTGAGAGTGCACTAGTAGTGAGCCCTGGAAGGTTCTGATGGAGAAAGCACTTGGCGCAAAGCCGGGCAAGTCCCCAGAACTCAGTAAGCACTAGTCACAACAGCCAGCTAACTCTTAAGAGGTAAAACTGCCAAAGAACCAGCACCTTCCAGAGTGAGGCAAATGCAGGACCAGAGACCGGGGCTGATGCAAGACATTCTGAGATCCAGCACCTGCTGTTTCAACCCCAGCTCAAGTCCCAAATGCCCACCACCTTCTGTCTGCTGAGGCCTACTGAGTAGCAGAAACTGAAATATTGAGCTAAAGAGAACCTGCGGCATCTCTGTGAGGTACTCTGACGATGGCTGCAGGAAGAGGCGGGGATCTGTATTGAGCACTAAGCCAGGAATGCAGTTAACTGTTTAGGTTAGCTGATCCAGACTTGTGAATTTTCAAGGCCTCTAGTGAACTGATAAAAAATTTGTTTCTTTTTGAAAAATGGTCACCAAGTGAGAGATAAGACTTGTATAAATGCTAGAATGTCCAGCTCTGAAGGGTGGCTGGGAGGCAGAAGCCTATATAAGGCTCTGTGGATTCACGGTCCAGTGTCTGCACACAAGGCTCCGCTGACCAGGGGCAAGGCTTCTATAGCCTGCCTTAATAAGTTCACACTCACTGAAGTGGTACCAAGATGGGGGGTTTTATCCCAAGCATACTTACAGCAATGATCTCTTGTTTCCTAGGATCGATTACTCTCACTTTCTTGTCTTTGGAAGCTGTGCAGATCAGACTGCCATTCCGGTTCCAGCTCACGTTGTAAATCATATCTGAATGCATATCATCCAAGTTTATAAGGGCTTCCCCTGTCCCCACATTCCAGATGATGATGGCATTATCACAGCCTGAAAGCAAGCAAAGCCACACCCCTCAGAGACTAGAAACACCTGTACACCAACACTTGAAAGCTACAAATACAGTGAGGGGGACGTACGCACAGAAAGACAGACACTGATTTTAAGTGGCTCTATTTACTTGCTGTGAGTTAGAAACTCAAGCGACAAAGAAATAAGACATCTATATAAAAGAAATGTGTTAAAGGGAAAACATGGTTTGCTAAGTTTGGGTTCATCTGAAACAAACAAAAAGCAATGGCAAGAGAACTCTAAAATAAAATCCCATGTGTTTTGAGAGTTAGCTGGGGCCAGTGGACCCCATGTGATCTTAAGCTTCCCTTTTCTAGTATAACCAACATCAGAATGAATACAGCTTACTTCTTCTCCAGCAGAACTAAAAATAAAGAGTTTAAATACCTGTGTAGAACATGCAACAAAAATGTGAGACAAGCGGGTTATTCAGATCAGTAATACTATAAACATGGTCTTATATCAAAGCATGGCAAATCAAGTAAGCGGAAGGGAAATGCATGTGCTCACAACAGGTCTTTATCTTTAAAAGGGGAGAGAAAGAGGTCAAGATCAATGTCCAAAATGTCATCAAGCAGGTGTGTGGATTCAGAAGCTGATCCCTGAAGAGGCCACAGTGCTGATGCAGCCACACCTCTCTGCTCACTGACTCCACTTTCCTTCAGGCATCAGGCGCCAAGGCCCCTTTATTTTATTCATTCATTCATTCATTTATAAAGATTGATTTATTTTACAGAAGGGGTGAGGAAGGGTAGGTGGGAAGAGAGAATCTCAAGCAGGCTCCCTGCCGAGTGGGGAGCCCGATGAGGGACTCAATGCCAAGACCCTTGGACCATGCTCAACTGATTTAGCCACCTAGGTGACTCACCCAAGACTCCTTAAAAAGCAGGTGCCATTTGTTCCTTCCAGGACAAGGAGGAAGCAAAATAAGGGATGGATATCCTGAAGATAAATTCTTGCCAATAAGCCAATTTTGTAAGCACTTCAAAAAAAAAAAAAAAAAAAAGTAGCCACTGATAACCAGACACCTAAATTGTCTGTGGGCTAGAAACAGGAGACTGGGGGGAGGGGGGAAGCCTGCGCAACAGTAAAGCTGCAGCTGAACCCTGGGGTGAGATTTGACCCTTCCTTTGCCTTGTGCACCAGAGGCAAATGTGTAACTTCAGCCACCATGAATGGATCATGTAGTCGTAAAATATGCACAACACTGCCATCAACCGTTCTCCTTTGCCTGTGAAAGGCAGAATGGGGATCAGTCAGCTGATGTTCGACTTTGATGACAAGGGGCTGCAGAAAAATTTCCACGATGGAATTCCACCTCTGGAACTATTTTATCTCCTTATCAGACTGAGTAGAACATCAGGAGGGTTCCCAGGTAGAGTCACTTGTGATTTTAACTAAAAAGAGAGTTTTAGATAGCATCTTTTTTGAACAGTAGCCCTTGGTTTCAATAGGTACCTGGTGTTTTTTAACTTTCCTTATTATACCATAAACACCCTCTATTCCTAGTTAAAAACTCAACTATCCCTTTCCTTTTTACTGGTGAGGGGAAAGATTTTTAAAATTTTACTAACATTTGGGGTGCCTGGGTGGCTCAGTGGGTTAAAACCTCTGCCTTCCGCTCTGGTCGTGGTCCCAGGGTCCTGGGATTGAGCCCCACATCAGGCTCTCTGCTCAGCAGGGAGCCTGCTTCCTCATCTCTCTTGCTTTGCCTGCCTCTCTGCCTACTTGTGATCTCTATTTGTCAAATAAGTAAATAAAATCTTAAAAAAAAAATTCTACTAACATTAGTACTCCTTTTTTTTTATAAATCAATTTTATTATGGTATCATTTACATACAATCCAATGCACCCATTTTAAAAGTACATATTTGCTAGATTCTGACAAATTCTGACATTTTAAAAGTAACATTTGGGGGGCGCCTGGGTGTCTCAGTGGGTTGAGCCTCTGCCTTAAGCTCATGTCATGATCTCAGGGTCCTGGGATGGAGCCCCCATTGGGCTCTCTGCTCAGCGGGGAGCCTGCTCCCTCCTCTCTCTCTGCCTGCCTCTCTGCCTACTTGTGATCTCACTGTCAAATAAATAAATAAAATCTAAAAAAAATAAAATAAAGGTATACATTTGCTAAATTCTGACAAATGTATATATTCATGCAGCCACCATCACAATCAAGATACACAACATTTCTACCACCCCATGAGGCTCACTTGTGACTTTTGTATTGCTTCTATAAAAGATAAAATCTCAAACTGCAGACAGAGGACAAGATTTCTATAGGATAACACTTGGAAACTACTCAAGTGGCAAAGCAAGAGGAACACTAAATCCTGATTCAAGGGTTCACTGCAACGCTGATCAACAGTGTAAAAAAAAAACCCCAGAAAATGTCAATGTCCCGAAATAGAGGCCTAATTAAATAAATGAAGGTATCCAGACAAGGGACTATTAATGGCGGTGTTAAAAATAACACAGGAATGGGCGTCTGGGTAGCTCAGTCAGTTAAGCACCTGCCTTCAGCTCAGGTCACAATCACAGATTCCTGGGATTGAGCCCTGCATCAAGGTCCCTGCTCAGTGGGAAGTCTGTTTCTCCCTCTGACCCTCATCCTGCTCTCGAGCTCTCGAGCTCTCAAATAAATAAACAAAATCTTAAAAAAAAAAAAAAAAATCACAGGAATAACATTTAATGACACACAAACAGGACCAGGACACGACTAAGCACAGAAAGCAGGTCACATGTAAAGTTTCTGAACCCATCTTTGTAGGTAAAATCATCTATGTGCACATCTATGTGCATGAAAGTATCTTCTGGAAAGAAATATCAATGATGATATTCTGGGTGGTAGCTGGATTACAAATGATTTTATTTTCTCCTTTTTAACAGAAGGAGGAGATTTGCCTAACAAGATCTGCCTGAAGTTGGCAATAACATTCAGAGCTGGTACCCCAGGTTCCTACCAGGGATCCTCCTGCTATAAAAGGAGTAAACTAAAACTGTGGTCCAGGAAAGGCCCCAACAGGAGCCATGAATCTGCTGGAATGTTAGGTAAGAATGTATCTTTTCATTTCTCTGGGGAAGAAGTCTTGAGTCAGACTACCCAAGTAGCTTTCAACACATAGCTGTGTGTATGTGGGCAGCGGGGCTGGAGAGCCACCACATCTCAGCCCCTCATCATCGATTCCCAGTGCGCTGCCTCAGATGTGCACAGCACACATCAAAACACTGGTTACTGTTCTCTCCTACCTGCGCTAAGAAGGACATTGCGGGCAGTCGGATGCCAGGCCACAATGCCGACTCTCTTCGAGTGGCCTTCTAAAATCACCACAGGTTCGGTCAGGGAAAGGGTAAGTCCATTTTCTGGGATCTGCCACACCTGTTGGGAAAGAAAGCAAGAGGGATTGTGAGGGATGATCTTTCATTGTCACCTTTCCTGTGACCATCCAGTTTGCTGACCTGCTCTGTATAAACAGAACACACACTGGTTTTTGGATGAAAGATCCAAAGAATACTGTACACTGACTATGCAGGTTTTTAAAAAATGGAGTAGAATATTAAAGATCAGAACACCCGTCAGGCCTACAAAATGTTGCTTCTCCACTTGTACTTAATAGTTGAGATTTTATTTTATTTTATTTTATTTTTTTTTTAAAAGATTTTATTTATTATTTGACAGAGAGAGATCACAAGTAGGCAGAGAGGCAGGCAGAGAGAGAGAGGAGGAAGCAGGCTCCCTGCTGAGCAGAGAGCCCGATGCGGGACTCGATCCCAGGACCCTGAGATCATGACCTGAGCCGAAGGCAGCGGCTTAACCCACTGAGCCACCCAGGTGCCCCGAGATTTTATTTTAAATTCCCTGTTAAATTCAAAACTCTCCAGTTAGAAGCACGGAAGGAAAAACAACAACAACATCAATGAAAGAAGAATAGGAAACAAGTGAAGCACCCATGAGAAGCAGCACTGGGATGACAGCTCCCAGTGAGGCCAGGGTTCTGAGGGGAGAGCAAACTCCACCCACCAGGGCTCCTAAGGGACGGTGTCATTTTTAAAACACCATGTTTTCTGTGATTTCACATTTGGAAAATACAAATATACCTAATAACTCTGTAATATCTAACACAGAAAAATCTTACAAAGAAAAAAATAAACCGGCCTCATCAAAATTAAAAACTCTGCCTTTCAAAGAACACAAAACAGTGAAAAAGAATGTATTAAAAAACTCTTAACGAATCAATAATGAAAGGAAAATAACCCAATTTTTTAAATGGGCAAGGGATTTAAATAGAATATTTCTTCAAGAAGGATATACAGATAGTTTAAAGGCACATGAAAACATGCTTGTCATTATTAGTCATTAGGGAAACGCAAAGCTAAACCACAATAAAACATCAGTTCATACCCAAGGGGAGGCTATAATCAAAAGACAGACAGTGAGTGCTGGTGAAGATGAGGGGCAATCAGAACCCCCTACACCACTGGTAGGAATGTAAAATGGTGTGGCTGCTTTGGAAAAGTCTGGCAGTTCTCAAATGTTAAAACATAGAGTTACTATGTGGCCCAGCAATATCACTCCCAAGGTAATGCAAGAGAAATGAAAATACATATCCACACAAAAATCTGTACATAAATGTTCACAGCAGCATTATTCATGAATGCCAAAATGCAGAAACAACCCAAAGGTCCAGCAACTGAGAAACGGATGAACAAAATGTGATATAGCTATACAGGGGGAATACTACTTGTCCATGAGAAGAAACTAAATACTGATTCATGCTAAAACATGGATGAAGCTTGAAAATATAATGCTAAATAAAAAAAAGCTAATTCCAAAAGACCACATATTACAAGATTCTGTGTATATGAAATGTCCAGAACAGAAAAATACACAGAAATAGAAAGTAGATTAGTGGTTGCTTAGTGCTAGTGACTCAGAGGTAGGGATAGCTAAGGGTTACAGAGTGTCTTTTTGAGGTGATGAAATGTGCTAAAATTGTCTCCTCTGATGGTTTTATGTATCTGTGAATAAACTAAGACCTTAAATTGTACACTTTAAGTGGGTGACCTGTATGTGAATTATAGTTCAATGAAGCAGTTTTAAAAATCCTCTTGACTGGTGAAGACACACACAAGATTCATTGTATCTTAACTGGGAACATGCCTGGGTAGCAGAGGGGGATTGGGATGGGAAAAGCATTAGACGGAAGGGACAAAAGACTTTGACAGTGTTAAGAGACACCCTCTAAGAAGAAAGAAACGAGACACCACTAAGTGAGTAGCACTAAGAATCCTGTAGAAAAGGCATTAAGTAATATTTAAGTTTGTGAAAAGGCTAAAGTTTAAAATAACTATCTTCTTTTATATGGAGATTAAAACACATTAATATATCTAAAATATATTATATATTAAAATAAATTATATTATATATAAAAATATATTATGTATTATATAAAATATTATAATAATATTAAAATATATTATAGTATAAAATATATTTAAAACAATTCAAATGTTTTAAGTAATATATTAAAATAAGTAAATTTAGGGGCGCCTGGGTGGCTCAGTCAGTTAAAGCCTCTGCCTTCGGCTCAGGTCATGATCCCAAAGTCCTGGGATCGAGCCCCACATCGGACTCTCTGCTCAGCCGGGAGCCTGCTTCCTCTTCTCTCTTTGTCTGCCTCTCTGCCTACTTGTGATCTCTGTCAAATAAATAAATAAAATCTTAAAAAAAAAAAAAAAAGTAAATTTACCACCAAAGATTTTAAGGAACTAGTTTGTGAAAAATTTAGAACTTGCCAGTGAACAATCATGCTCAACAGTGGAACAAGTGAGAAACAGAATTTTCCTTTGTTGGGGATTTTTAAGGAGACAAACAACTGTCTGTTTTCAACTGCTTAGGGAAGGCAGAGATCTGGATTAGATGAGTGTTTAAGGTTCAGCTCAGTTCTGCTGTCCTGCAAAAAATTAGAAGAAAAAGTCTGCCATCCTCAAGAATGGGAAAAAGTCACAAATTAAGTGATCTTTCATTCTTACAGCTAATTCTGCCCAGGCTAACTATAATCCCTTATGCCAATCATGGCAAAACAAATGTGCCTTCTAAGGGCCCAAGTCTAGACGTCACCTGATTTCCCTTGAACCCTCATCATTCAGCAAATTTTAAACAATGCAGTTGTGAACAAGGACAGAGGGCAAAAGAAAACCTACCTTGCCTCTCTCCAACAGACAGACTGACCCGTGTCTCTCTTCCCTAGGGGTGTGAGCATCTGCTTACCACCCCCAGCATCGGGAGGTTTACTTTCATCCTGATACACACCCTTTACTTTTAGTGAAGGGTTTATGATTAGTCAAACGACTCCAAATTGAACTTAACTATCTGAATATAGAACAGGTCTTGGGTTTTTGTTTGTTTGTTTGTTTTAACAGAAAGAACAGAAAACTGATTTGATCAAAGCCTAAAGTCACAGAGAAACTATTATGAAATGGGATTTTAGTGACTCAACAGGAAATGCATTTTCCAAACCGAATTCTGACCGGGGCTTAGAACTGGAGGAGTGGTAGCACCACCTGCCATCTCCAGATGGCACCACAACCATGGGCTGCTGGCTGCTCTTACAAGGACCAGAAACCTCTGCACCCTGTATTTGACTCTGACCAGAATGAAATACTGTGCTTTCTAAATCCCTAATGAAGCGTGAAGTGAGGGAAGTCTTTGTTAATAGTCAGCATTGCCAATCTTAAATATGAGGGCAGAAGCAGAGCCCATAATGGGACTTTACCTTTTCCTATCTCCTTCCTCATCCATGTTTTCCTTGGATTGCAAGGAAATTTTAATGATGGAGCAAAAACAATCATAATGTAATTTTTTAAATGAGGAAATTCTGTTCCTTTTTTAATCTCACCTTGCAGATTCAATGGTTTCTAACCCATTTTACCACCTCAGTCACTCATTCACACAGCGCATCTCTTCAGTAGCCTCTATCAGGCAGGCCTATTACCAGGCAAGAGGGGAAGGGGTGACTACACACAGGCTCTGCAGTTGAGGGGCTTACTAACAAAAAGCAGAGATTTCTAAGAGACCAAAAATCAAAGGCCAGTGGTATGATGTAGAAGGTTGTGCCATGGGCTCCAGAGCCAAACAGACCCTGGGTTCAAATCCTGCCTGGGACACTTACAGCGATGATCTTGGACAAACAACTTAATGTCACTGCACAGAAGAAACGAATACTTACACTTTCTAGGCCTGCTGTGGGAGTTACATGAGTTTGTAAGCCCTAGAACGGTGCCTGGCATACAGTCAGAGACAGAACAGTATAGTGGTTAAGAACATGGGACTCCAGAACTAGAACAGACTGCCCAGTTCCTGATTCAGCCCCGTATCAGCTACATAACCTTGAAGACATTGACCTAAATTTTCTGAGCTTTACGATTTCTTCATCTATAGAATGGGAAAAAAGGAATCTGCTTTCAATACATGTTGTTTTGAGAAGCAATGTGGCAGTAAGAATCTAAGTATTTAGAATAATGCCTGTCATAAGGCAGGCTCTTCCTAAGTGTTAACTATTGCTACTGCCTGTATTATGTGCCAGGAAACCAGAGTATGTAACCAAAGCTACACAGGTGTAAGACAAGGACTGCACAAAAATGCCAAGTGTCATGAAGTGACCTTCTTGCTCTCCAGTCTGGTGCATCCAGGAAGACTCTGAGGGATGGCCTCTAACAAGGAACAGGAGTTAGGTGACAGGAAGAAGAGGAAAGAAAGAAGGAGTAACACAGACCTGAGGATTTACAGTGGGAGGTGTCAGTGACTAGAAAAGTCTGTGAAACTAAATGAAAAGATGACGGAACTCTTGACTTCACTGGTAAATAAAGGTGGTGGTGTTCTGCACTGTGGACTGTGGAAAAGGGCTGAAGACCCGTAAACTCTTCCACATAAAGCATGCACACTGCTTGGCTGGTGCGCACTGGCCCTACTCACAGGCCTGTCATTATGTGGCTCTCTGCCCTTCGGAGGGTTGTCTGAGGCTTCCAGGCAACAGCCTTCTTATTTGGGCTGAAGAAGTCTTGGCTCCTGAAGCGCAGGGACAACAAAGCAGAACCCCCACTTGGTACAGGTTTAGTCTTCTTGTGCATAAGCTGGAATGTAGCCTGGTGTGGCAGAAAGGATGCCAACCTGGACGCCAGAAGACATGGCCTCCCAACAGAGCTAGGACACCAAATGGCTATGTTAACATTAAGAACAGACCTCACTTCTGGGAGCTGCAGCTTCCTTATTTGGTATGGGGCCAGCAGCAGCTCTCCATACAGGTGTTAAAGGATATAAGAAAAGAGCTAAAACATTCTGCTACCTGAAGCACTCCCCTGATGTGAGATACTGAAAAGATACTGAAAACAGGGTAACCTCTGACAAACCAGTTGCTGTCTGGGGTGGTGTTCCATAAGCTGTAAAATGGGACATACTCTTGGCCTCACTTTGCTGTTATAATGATTAAATGTAATCATGCACATAAGGGCTTATAAAACACTGGCTTGCCCCCCCCCAAAAAAATGCTTACTATGTTCACAATTATTTTTCTTGCTGTTTACTAGAACCATGCATATATTTTTAGGTGTAAACACCAGAATTTCTTTCATAAGCCTTGTCTTCAAACTGACTCAGCACTGTACCCAACTATTTAATTTACATCCAATGATGTAAATAAATGAGTGAAAGCTCTAGTACATGCCTAGGCCAATCAGCACAAAGGAGAAAAGCTCTGATTTCAACACAGGTCTATTAGCTTTACTCTGTTTCATGTTTAGCTGCTCAAGCCACTATTCTAAAACCAAAGAGCTTTTTCAAAAACCTGTCAGTGAGGAGAGGAAAAAGAGGCACCAACCATCCTCTGCTGTACCCAGACTGAGCATCTCAGCACACCAGGGATAAGCAGCTCTCTCTCTCTCTCTCCTCCAGTTGAATTTTTGCTTTGTTTTGATTTTTAAATAATACTGTGTATTCCTCAAATTTCCTATTTGGACTAGACATTGCTATGGCAATGTTGTGTTTCAAAACAAAACAAAACACGTCATCACTCCCAAGGGCTTCCAGATGAAAAAAGCAAATCAATCAGTAAAAACCCATCATGGTTCTGGAAAAAAAATAACTTGAAGCACATGTTCATGAACTAATGTATCACCGGAATCCTTTTCAACATGTGAAATTCTGAAAATGTAAAAAAGGACAGTTCTGTAGAATAGTTCCAGTAAGAAAAAAGTGCTGAATGGGGCGCCTGGCTGGTTCAGTCAGTAGAGCCTGTGACTCTTGATCTCAGTCAGGGCTGTGAGTTCAAGCCCCACAATGGGTGTAGAGATGACTTAAAAATAAAATCGAAAAGAAAAGAAGAAAGAAAGAAAGAGGGAGAAAGAAAAGAAAAGAGAAAAAAGTGATGAAAATTAAGGAACTTGGGTTTCTCTCGAACAGTAATTTTGAAGCACAATTCATTGATAGTTTTGGGTCTCAAACACAGGGCAAATCTAAAGCACACACGAAGCTTTTCCAGACACTGCTTCTCCACTTTAATCACCCCCAGGTACTAAAGTTATAGCCATAAAAAGGGCTACTACCCACCAAAGGCCCTACACTTTTTAAATGCTAAGGAAACCAGTTCCAAAGGGCAAATGGAGCCTCCTCAAGAGACAGGAAGGGGCTTACTGAGCCCGCGAGAGCTGCAGAGCCGCAGGCTTCCCCACAGAAACTGCCTCCAAGAACCAGGCTGGTGAGAACAACACAAGTTTTGGGAAAATCCAGAACTGAGAGCTCATTTCGAATGTCCTCAGGTTAAAATACCTGCTGGTAAAGGGCCCGCTGCAATCTGCACAAAGTGGAAAGAACATGAAGCCTAAGAATGACCAAGGGATTCACTCTTCTCACCAATGACAATACCACTTCCATTTGTATTTAGAGGCAAAAACTAATTAGGAAAATCTGTCATAGAAGAAACGATGTGCAAAATGGGGAGTTTACTTCTGTTGACTTCTAGTGTAAGACTGATTTGGGAGAAGGGAAAAGTGTGCCTTTGAACTACTAGCCGGAAATGGGTAACACAAACACGCTGTTTCCAAGATCTTTCCCTCTCCCAGATTCTGGAAGAAACGATGACTGCAGCTCACAGTTTGAATCAGCCATTTCTTAGATTTGTGTTTGATTACTCCCTGCAGATAAGGAACAATGGTGAGTCAGTATCAATCACTAAACTTAACTTGGCTACTCTTCCTATTATTTAAAACAGTAATGTTTTCCTGGAGCTAAACTTTTTCCAAGTCAAATACTTAGTAGTCACAATCTTTAAAACTCTCTATGAGAGGGGCGCCTGGGTAGCTCAGTGGGTTAAGCCTCTGCCTTCAGCTCAGGTCATGATCCCAGGGTCCTGGGATCAAGCCCCGCATCGGGCTCTCTGCTCAGCGGGGAGCCTGCTTCCCTTCCTCTCTCTCTGCCTGCCTCTCTGCCTACTTGTGATCTCTGTCTGTCAAATAAATAAATAAAATCTTTTAAAAAAAAAAACAAAACTCTCTATGAAAAGGTATTGTTGGAGAACAGAACTCACAATATAAGAAGTCTGGAAAACCTAGAAGCAGATTATAAATTCTGGGAGGAGGATTTATATAATTGCTTTCTGCCAGTGCAAGACACTGCTTCAAAAGGTAATAAATTAAAGGTAAACTAAACCAATATAATTTACTTTTAGACCACTTAAAGAAGTCATCTATATATATTTTTAAAGATTTTGTTTATTTATTTGACAGAGAGAGAGAGAGAGAGCGATCACAGGCAGGCAGAGAGAGAGGAGGAAGCAGGCTCCTTGCTGAGCAGAGAGCCCCATGTGGGGCTCGATACCAGGATCCTGAGATCATGACCTAGAGCCGAAGGCAGAGAGGCTTGACCCACTGAGCCACCCAGGCATCCAAGAAGTCATCTGTATTAATGATAAGATGTGAAACACACACACACACACACACACACACACACACACAATGGGGTATTATTCAGCCATCAAAAATGAAACCTTGCCATTTGCAATGATATGGATAGAACTAGAGGGTATTATGCTAAGCGAATTAAGTCAATCAGAGAAAGACTATCATCATTCAATCTCACTGATCTGAGGAATTTGAGAAGCAGGCAAAGGATCACAGGGGAAGAGAGGAAAAAATGAAACAAGACAAAACCAGAGAGGCAGACAAACCATAAGAGACTCTATAAGAGACTCTTAAATCTCAGGAAACAAACTGCAGGTTGCTGGAGTAGAGAGAGTGGGAGGGATGGGGTGACTGGGGAGGGTATGTGCTATGGTGAGTGCTGTGAATTGTGTAAGACTGATGAATTATAGACCTGTATCCCTGAGGCAAATAATACATCATAATAATAATACATCAAAACAAAAAAAAATTGTTTTACTTAGAAAATCTTAGTCTACTATATAGTGCTATCTGCTGTTCTTATAACAAGAAATACAACTAATTTTTTTTTTCAAATTAAAAAAAGTCATCTGTAAAAGATGAAGGAATATACCATCAGCATAAACCTACAATCAAAAGGACATTGCTGTCACTTAATCAATGCTTGCCAAATTAACAAATCAATGCTTAAATGCTTAGGACTTAATGGAATTAAAACTATAAATACAAAAAGCTTTCAAAATAAATGTAGGGGCGCCTGGGTGGCACAGGGTTGAGCGTCCAAATTGATTTCGGCTAGCATTATCATCTCAGAGTTGTGTGATGGAGCCCTTGCAACAGAACATGTGCTGGGCATGGAGACTACTTAAGATTCTCTTCCTCTGCCCCTCCTCGCTCCACAACCCTCAGTCCACCCCTGCCTGCGTACATGTTCTTTCTTAACAAACAAAACAAAACAAAACAAAAAAACCTTAATTCTTTTACAGTTCATTTGGCAAAGTGGTTCTATTGTATTTTTTAAACTGAGTATTTGCTAAAGATATTCTTACTTCTATGAACCCACTACAGGTATACTGAAAAAATACTAAACGTTTTATATGTATAGTTTCCTTCCTGTTGTTATTGTTACTATTACTTTACCTGTAAGGCAGAGGAGGTTGAGGGTATGTAAGCGGCCTGCATGCGCTCCAAATCCCCCATCTTGGGATTCTTCTCCTACTAGAATGAGGCCTCGTTATGCTACCTACTATTTGTAGCTCCTGGATTACTACCCAGGCTAGTAGTAGCCTAGGCTTGGGAAAATACTGAAAGCATTTCTCCTTTTTAAAAAAAGGTATTGGGATGCCTGGCTGACTCCAATCAGTAAAGTGGGTGTCATGAGTTTAAGCCCCACAGTAGAGGTGGAGATTACTTTAAAAATAATCATTGTCATAATAAAATTATATATAATAAAACAATATATAATAATAAACTAAAAATAAAACTGAAAGTGTTGTGTTTGAAACAGATTATCATACAGTGTACTTTCAAGAGGGCAAAGAGGAAAATGAGGTATTGAGAAGGTATAGTAGGAGAAAAGCAGCTATTTCTTTAAAATTTCACTTCAACTGTTAAGTTATAAAAGCTTCTTGTAATTGCCCCAATAATAGTAACAAATGATTTGGGGGATATTAAATAATTAAAATATCAGTGCCATACTTAAGGGCTTAAAAAAAACAAACTAGGAGGATTTATCTCAAAGCATTGTTCAATTTACAAAATGTTCACTCTGGCAATACCAACAAAAGGGAATATTAGAAGATTCCAGAAGGATGGTGGCATCAGCAACAAGCACAGTTTTGGGATCTTCTCAAGTCTCTCCATAAGAACACAGAGCAAACAGATTAACAAAACAAAAACCTAAAACTAGGTGATAACCCCCAAACGCAGTGGAAGGAAGAAAACTACCAATAGCCGTATGACCTGTGTATTACGGGTCTCTGTGGAAACATCATGGGGCAGCAATGGGGTGCTTCACAAACCTGAGAGTAACAGGCCAACGTGAGAGAAGCAGGGGCCACTGGGAAGGGTTTTACCTTACCCAAAAGCAGGCGAGGACAGGAACCTGAAATAGAAAGGTCTGAAGGGGCGGAGCAGTCCAGACCTCAGTCTAGACCCCATACTCTAGAAATGAACCACTGAAAGGGCTCCTTTATGAGACAGGGTCCACAATGAGGAGAAATTCCAAGGAATGGAATCAAATCTGAGAAGGACAGAAATAAGAAGGACAAAGGAATGAGGAAGACCAAATAAAAGCAGGCCAAGAAATCTCAGAAAGCAAGTCACCATACTGCTGAACACTGTCTAAAAGAGACACAAGGGGGAGCTCTGTAAAGTTAGGTTGGCTATATGAACTGAGCCACCTAACCACTGAACGCATGTAAAAAATCAGGAAAAAAAGCCATGGTCCCCCAAATTACTACAAGAAACAAAGAGAACAAGGCATAGAATATTGTCCTATAGACAACTGAAGAATGCTCAGAAGGTGTCCTCAACTAGTGAAAAACAATCACTACTTCAAAACAAAATAAAGTCAGAACTTGAAAAACTCAAAAGGAGGCAAAAGTTTTTTGAAATTAGATACAAAAGAAAAATCACTTTAGAAGTGAAGACTAACCAAGAAAGAACACATTATCAAAAACTTAATAATGCCCCCAAAGAAATAAAAGGTAAAAGCAGAAAAAAGATTAAAGTTCTGAAGCTAATATAACAAACACAGTATGTCAACTATATTTCAATTAATTTTTTTTTGGGGGGGGGTGCCTGGTGGCTCAGTCGGTTGAGAGTCTGCCTTTGGCTCAGGTCATGATCTCAGGGTCCTGGGATGGAGCCCTGCATCGGCCTCCCCGCTCAGCGGGGTGTCTGCTTCTCTCTGTCACTCTCCCTCTATGCGCACGCTCTGTCTCTCTCTCAAACAGGTAATAAGTAAAATCTTTTTTTAAAATTTTTTTAAATTTTTAATTAAAAAAATAAAATAAATGAACACAAAAAAAAGTTGGGAGAGAAACTGACCAATACTGAAGATAATAAAGAAGACAAAGCATATGGATTAACAGGAGGAGCCCCTAAAGAAGAAAACCAAGGCAAAAAAATAGAGCAAATATGAAGGACTATAATTGAGAAAACATTCTGGGAAGGAGAAAAAAGTCCTGAAACCCTATACTGAAAGAACATACCATCAACTTAGGAATTCCAAGTCAGAATAACAATATTCTAGCAAGATTACTGTATTCTAAGAAAAAAAAAAATCTTATGAACATCTAGGCAAAAAGAATATATGGTTTATAAAAGAGAGAGAACTATATTATCTGAAATTTTTTTTTTTACAGGAATACTTTATGCCAAAAGAAAATGGAATAATGGAATGGAAAATGGAATAATCTAAAGATATGAGGAAAAACTATGAGCTGAGGATTTTATATTCAGAAAAACTCACCTCCAAAACTAAAGGTCCCTGAGGAGGGGTGCCTGGGTGGCTCAGTGGGTTAAAGCCTCTGCTTTCGGCTCAGGTTATGATCTCAGGGTCCTGGGATCGATCCCCACATCAGGCTCTCTGCTCAGCAGGGAGCCTGCTTCCTCCTCTCTCTCTCTGCCTGCCTCTCTGACTACTTATGATCTCTGTCAAATAAATAAATAAAATCTTTTATTAATTAATTAATTTAAAAAAAAAATGAAGGTCCCTGAGGAGCTACTATCTACATAGAAGGACTTAAAAAGTACTGTTTCCATGAGCTTTTTCAATTTGATTCCATTCTTTGCAGTCTCTCCTCAGTGTGGGGCCTGTCCCAGAAAGAAGTACTCTCTGGTTGGGTTCTAGCATCCTGGGGTCTAGAATCCACCAGGGAAGATGCTTCAGATGATCTAAATGACTAGAGAGAGGTGGACATAAGTAAAAAGTTGTGGCTTTATGAAACTATTTTTAGTAATCATTAACTGGTGGTTGTAACAGTATTTTTGCTGAGTCCATCATATCTATAATACGATAAAGCATACAAGACAGATCAGGGCTCTCTAATTCACCCTCTGAGTTTTTGAGAACCCAGATTCTCAGTGTGGAAGAAGAGATAAAGATCCAATATTCAAGAGGTTAGGTTAAAACTAGATAGTCCATGGAGTGCCTGGGTGGGTGAGTGGGTTAAGTGACTGTCTTCGGCTCAGGTCATGATCTCAGGGTCCTGGGATCAAGCCCCTCGTTGGGCTCTCTGCTCAGCGGGGAGCCTGCTTTCCCCCTCTCTCTGCCTGCCTCTCTGCCTACTTGTGATCTCTCTCTCAAATAAATAAAATCTTTAAAACAAAACAAAACTAGATAGTCCAGAATTTGAACAGGGAATATTAAGATGAAGTCACAACGTATTTTATCCTTGAAACTGTGTGTGTGTGTGTGTGTGTGTGTGTGTGTGTGTGTGTGTATTCCCCCCAACCCGCCCCATTTACTGCGAAGTCTTAAGAAGAAAAAAAAAAAAAAAGATCACCAACGGGGCACCTGGGTGGTTCAGTTGGTTAAGCGTGGGTTTTGGCTCAGGTCATGATTTCAGAGTCCCTGCACTGGGCTCCCTGGTTGGTAGGGAGTGTGCTTTTCCCTTTCCTTCTGCCCCCTCCCCCTACTCGTGCTTTCTCTCACTCTGGCTTGCTCACTCTCTCAAATAAATAAAATCTTTAAAAACAAATGATCACATGGTAACAATGAGCATTCCCAGCATCCAGACTGATCTAGAAATTCCATTTCTCCATTAAAAGAAGCCAGAGCTTCTGGGAGAAATGGCTGATATTAAGTGTGGGTGAAGAGATGTCCAAGATGAGCCCGAATACCTTCACATACCAAACAGCAAGGAAGCTACCGAAAACAAATAGGGTTTGTCAAAAGAACTAAGGGAAACTTGAAGTTCCCACTAACAAAGACTGGATGACCTGAGCTTTGAGGTAAGAATCGTAATGAATTGGGGCGCCTGGGTGGCTCAGTGGGTTAAGCCGCTGCCTTCGGTTCAGGTCATGGTCTCAGGTCCTGAGATCGAGTCCTGCATCGGGCTCTCTGCTCGGCAGGGTGCCTGCTTCCTCCTCTCTCTCTGCCTGCCTCTGCCTGCTTGTGATCTCTCTCTGTCAAATAAATAAATAAAATCTTTAAAAAAAAAAAAAAAAAAAGAATCGTAATGAATTAAAACCCACTAAATATGGGGATGCCTGGGTGGCTCAGTTGGTTAAGCAGCTGCCTTCGGCTCAGGTCATGATCCCAGCGTCCTGGGATCGAGTCCCACATCGGGCTCCTTGCTCCGCAGGGAGCCTGCTTCTCCCTCTGACTCTGCCTGCCACTCTGTCTGCCTGTGCTCGCTCTCGCTCACTCTCTCTCTGACAAATAAATAAATAAAATCTTAAAAAAAAAAAAAAAAAAAAACCCACTAAATATGTTCAAATCCATGAACTCAAAATGAAATGGAAGCAGGGGTAGAGGGTGGGGGTGGGGAGAACCTAACAGGTCATCTTCTGAAAAGACAGAGAACCAATTCATTATCTTGAAAACTGGGTAAATAAAAGGAAAGAATCAAACATCTATCCTACTTTCCTATTTGAACAGTACTACTGGGCAATCAAATAGTATATAAGAAGGGGCATCACCTTACAATTTTACCAGCTAAAAACTGAAACAAAATAATAGAATTTAACATTACCATTTTGTGACCCCCTAACGATTTGTGGCATCTGAGTGGTGAGCATAGATAGCTGCACAAATCAAAAAAGAACAAAGACCAGACATCTTGGGATCATCGGCCTCTTGATGGAAGAACATAACACCAGCTACACAGTCTTGCTGAAAGGACCGAACCTGAACCTCATCACACTTCAGGATCCAGCTGCCAATTTGCAGGGAATTCAGAGGACAGAGGAGCATGATGAACTGCACCATTAGTGTGCAATCACCAAAAACTAGATAGCGAAAGGTGCAGGCCTAAGGTCAGGCTTCTTCATTAGATTCATTGTTAAGGACAAGAAAATAATGGAGGAGGAACCTACAAGATATACAAAAGATTTAGAAGACAAATCAAGTTCTTTAAGCCAGCAAAACTAAGCTACACTGTCTAGAAATGCTTGCTGAGGTGATTAAAACCATGAAGAACAGCAAGAAGTATTTAAGAGTGGGAGCAGTGGTTACTTTAGGGAGGGAGGGAGGGGTTATGACAGGGATGCAGCACATGGAAGAGTCTGAGAAGGAGCTGGGTGGGGGTGAGAGGGTATTCATTTCACTGAACTTCCTTCCCTGCTTACATGTTTTAGAACAAAAAAAGGGTGTTTTCTTTTTTTTTTAAAAGATGAATCAGGGGCGCCTGGGTGGCTCAGTGGGTTAAGCCGCTGCCTTCGGCTCGGGTCATGATCTCAGGGTCCTGGGATCGAGTCCCGCATCGGGCTCTCTGCTCAGCGGGGAGCCTGCTTCCCTCTCTCTCTCTCTCTCTGCCTGCCTCTCCATCTACTTGTGATCTCTCTCTGTCAAATTAAATAAAATCTTTAAAAAAAAAAAAAAAAAAAAAAATAAAAGATGAATCAAACCCGCTTCTTAAGAGAAGTCTCAATTTAAGATTTTGGCATCAGTGGTCTCAATAATGTTCCTTTTCCTTAGTAAAATGTGTCTGCAGTCATGAAAATGATCAATTTAGCAAGGCACACCAAGCAGAACAATTCCTTTTAACAGCAGCATATTTCATTATAATATGACTTGGCTGCCAAAATTATGAGATCACAGGAGGAGTTATCCTCGGCCAAAAATCCATGAGGAAAAATGGGTAAATGTTTAAATGACACAGTTCAGGAATTAATTTGTGTTTATGTACAATAATTTTAATTAATAAAACTTTCCAAACAATGTTTCTAAGTCTGGCTCAGGCGACAGAAAATGAAGAGGGAAATAACAGTAGTGTGGGTCTCCAACTTCTGCACCCGACATGCAGGAGACCACTGCATCTGACAGAGGGAGCACCTTCACTGATTTCTGCCCTTAGTGCATTACTCCCCAGAGGGACTTATGGTAAACATACTTTGGGCTAGGATTATGAATGGATCCAAACCTATAATTACGCTTTAAGGCTAAGAAGAACATAATCAAGAATAAGCAGCTTTAGTTAAAAAGTATCCCAAAACCCAGTCTCACAAATAATCTACTTTTGTAATCTAAATGAGGGAATGTAAAGAACTCAAATGTCTTTCATGTTGTTTGTTTATCTGCAGAAAAAGGACTTTCTTAAGAGGGTCCAACTCGATAGAACACACCTTCTGACGTTAGCTTGGAAAGAAACACTTAACTTATTGCAAAACTTTACTATTCCCCAGTTATCTGTTACATATTCCTTTTTTAATGTATAATCTTCGGCATTTTTTATGTGTAACTTTCCACTGTAATAGGCCATTCATGTTAGCAGTTTTTTCTTTCCTTTTTGGGGAGGGAGCAGGCTCGTGGATCAATGGCATTCACAGAACGCCACAGAAAAGGTGTGACAAACATCAGTAAGCATGTACACACGCACATCCATACAAAAGAAGAAAAACAATACAGTACAATGTCTCTGATATAAGGGCTTACAAGAGGCTTATCTACAGATATGCTTTCATGTCACTCAGGGTATAATCCAGTGGACAATCAGAACTGCTATGACTTTCTCTGCACACATACTCTCTTTGGAAGTGGTGGGTGGGTCTCACTGGCCTGTGTGCCTGCCACACCCTGGGAGCTTACCATCACTGTGCAATCTTCTGAGCCACTGGCAATGACCTGATCGTTATGTGGGCACCAGTCTATGTCGAGCACCGGTCCTGTGTGGCCACATACTGTAGGGTAGGATTTGTCGATTCGACCAGTCTGAAAGGAGAGAGAAACAAATCTCCTAATTAAACACCAACACCAAAGAGTTTGTGTGTTCTCTCAAACCCATTTTTCTTTTGTTACCGCCACCCCAAACTCTCCAATGTCTATATATGATGACATTCACATCAGTCAGTGTCAACTAGTAGGAACTGTCAACCTGCATTTCTAGAAATAGTGACGGCCAAGGATACTCCACCAAATTATAAGAATCCAAATTTCTAGGGGTGCCTTGGTGGCTCAGTGGGTTAAAGCCTCTGCCTTTAGCTCAGGTCATGATCCCATGGTCCTGGGATCAAGCCCCACATCGGGCTCTCTGCTCGGTGGGGAGCGTGCTTCCTCCTCTCTCTCTGCCTGCCTCTCTGTCTACTGTGATCTCTCTCTGTCAAATAAATAAATAAAATCTTTAAAAAAAAAATCCAAATTTCTAGAACCACAGAAGTTTTATTTAATCAATTACATTAATAGAGCAAATGAAAATACAAAATCTTTTCACCAAAATACAATTTGTAAATTACAGATGTGTTTTTACTATTAAAAAAAACCCTTGGTATTATTTAAAATGTTAAATATAACTTTTAATAAAATTAACTAATACCCTTGAATATAATAAATTACCAGTTCTGGAAATGAATGGCATACTGTGAGCACACTAAGTTAGGGTAATAAAAAGAAAAGCTCTAGCTATTGCTCAGGGGCTAACGGACATACTATAATGTCTCAGTCTCTTCACTGTCTTCAATCAACGGAAGAGACAGCCAGATCTAATTAACACCAGCTTGGATCCCACCCATTATCTAGTCCACATCACATTAAGAATACAATTTTCAATGTTGGTAAAGCAGCCATCACAATATGCTCATGTTATTATACATTTGAATCTAGTAAGTCAATCTGGCTTATCGAGCTGATTTTGTGTTAACGAAGACAAATGCTATTGTTAACAACAGATACATAAAAGCTATTTCCTTTTTGAAACAGGTTAATGCCAGTCCATGCAGAGGTCCTATTATGCTCTAAAAGCAGTCATACAAAAAGTAATCACTGCCAAGCAAGACTGAACCTATTTTTTGTTGTTGTTGTTCTCCTCTTACTGCAAGTCATCATAACAGTGAGGTAAGGCTTCTCCGAAATTTTTCAAGATCAAGAAATTCTATGATTTCTCCACTTTGGCTCAACTGTGGAATCTCCAGAGAAGCAGTATGCTAAATGCAAAGAACATAGTATCCAGTCGGACAGATACGGGTTCAACTCCAGGCTCAATTACTTCAACAGCAGACGACCTTAAGCAAGTCATACAATCTCTCTCAGCTTCATCCATCACCTGTGATATGAGTAACAAGAATACCTATCTCCCAAGATTACTGTAGGGACTAGATGAAATAAAGTTTTTTGGCAAACCATAACTTAGTATTACAATTATCTGTGTAAGGTATGCAAAAAATTTAATTTCAGGTGCACCTCAGAGATATTGCCAGGTTCTGGTCCATATCACTGCAATTCAAGTGAGTCAAATGAAATTTTTGATTTCCCAGTGCACATAAAATTTTATTTACACCATACTGTAATCTATGAAGCATGTGATAGCAATAGGTCTAAAAAAAGACAATGTGTAGACCTTAATTAAGAAGTATTTTCTTGCTAAAGAATGTCAACTATCATCAAACCATAACAAACATAACAGTTATGAAAAAGTTTGAAGTATTCCAATAATAACCAAGATGTGAGAAAGACAGACACAAAGTGAGCAAGTGGTGCTGGGAAAATGGCATCAACAGACTTGCTCCACACAGGATTGTCACAGACCTTCAGTTTGTTTAAAAAACAAACAAACAAACAAAACCAGAATCACAGTATGTAAGTGCAGTAAATGAGGTAAGCCTGTATAGTACCTAGAATATAGTAAATACTCAATAAAAAACTACTGCCACTTCTTATTAGTTCTATATATATAATACATATGAACATAATATATTAATTTACTCCACCATTAAGAACTACAAATATGTGTCCCTTATGAACTTCTAGGGGCCAGACGCTGTGCTGAGTACTGGAGATACAAAAGTGAACAGGGCAGCTCCATCCTGGCTAAACGTGGAGTTCGATCAAACCACCAGTGCCAGCGCAGCACGGGACGTGCTCCAGGAGCACAGGCATGGGTGGCAGGACACAGAGAGGGGCATTCAACCAAGCCTGTGGGGGTCACAGTCTGTGGGAAGGTTTTCTACTGAGAAAGAATAATTCTAAACTGAGGTGTGGAGATGGCCCCATCCACAGACCTAAAAGTCTGGGTTTTTCACATGCTCGCATCCCCTTGCAAATTGGATTCAACCCCGTTTGGATCTCCAGAACTGCATCACCAAAAAAGGAATCCTAGAAGAAAATGCCAACCAACACATTATATAGAATGGGGGTGTTTGTTATAAGGAGGGGTCCTCTGGGTCACTGACAGGCAGCAAAGCCTGAGTGGCTGGGAACCAGACGGCCTGGGCTGGCGTCCTGGCTCCATCCTTTGCCCGCTGAGGCCCCAGCCAAATAACTTCATCTTCCAACCTCATTTCCTCATCTGCAAAATGAGACAGTTACAACTCCTTCTGTAAAAGCTTGTGAGAATTAACTGGAGACAAAGTAACAGACTTGGTACTTTCCCAGCACCTGAAAAGCTCCATATGCTTTACCCCAAAAGGAACAACTGCTGGAATCCACTCTATCATATCCCTGATCATGTCGCTCCTTAAAGAAGGAACTGCCAAAGAACACCTTAGCCACGTGGCTTTCCCTCTCTCCCTCCCTGCATCCTCACAGAAGCCCAGCCCTGACGCTACTACCTGCCACCCCTTAGCATTCTACTGCTCATACAGGTCGTAATGGAAATCACAAGTGTCCGTTTTATAATATTATGACATACAGCATACAAAATAATATGAACATTATATAAAATCCACCAGCTAAAAGACGGTGTGTCTCAGATTAGATTAAAATCAGTTATAAGGCATGTTTAAAAAATCATAAACTGCCGGGCGCCTGGGTGGCTCAGTGGGTTGGGCCGCTGCCTTCGGCTCAGGTCATGATCCCGGGGTCCTGGGATCGAGTCCCGCGTCGGGCTCTCTGCTCGGCGGGGAGCCTGCTTCCCTCTCTCTCTGCCTGCCTCTCCATCTACTTGTGATTTCTCTCTGTCAAATAAATAAATAAATAAATAAAATCTTTAAAAAAAAAAAAAAAAAAAAAAAAAAAAAAAAAAAAAAATCATAAACTGCCGAATTAAAAACTAAGAAGGTCACTAAAGGAGGGTAAGGGTATAAAAATATGTGCCATCCAGCCATGCTAGAACAAACTTTAAGGTGCAATGCATTATTAAAGATTACTATCACTACATAACATTTAAACAATTCACTGGGATGCCACAGACACTATGAACTTTAACTTATCTAACTACATAGATTCAAACTAATTACAGCAAAAGCTGAGAGGACTAGGAAGAGAAAATGACAAAGCCATAATGTTAGAAGATGTTAACGAAGACTTACTCTCAGGCAAACAGACAAAAATTAGCATGAATATAGATGACTCTAGCAAGTAACAAGCTTGATCTAATGGACTTATCCAACCTTAGAGCCAACAGTTTAAAATAAACATTTTTTTTCCATGCACACATTAAACATTGCCTTTTTAAAATGACCTATTAGGGGGTGCCTGGGTGGCTCAGTGGGTTAAAGCCTCTGCCTTCAGCTCAGGTCATGATCCCAGGGTCCTGGGATCGAGCCCTGCATCCGGCTCTCTGCTTCGTGGGGAGCCTGCTTCCTCCTCTCTCTCTGCCTGCCTCTCTGCCTACTTGTGATCTCTGTCAAATAAATAAATAAAATATTTTTTTAAAAATAAAACAAAATGACCCATTAGGATACCACAAAGCAAATCTCACGAAATACCAAGGAATCAATATCCTGTAGCCCACTTTTAGAGTACAATGCAATTTAAGTAAAAATTAATAGAAAAATATATAAACACCAAATCCCCAAGGCACCTGAAAAAATTCTAAATTTATTAAATTCTTCACACAGAAAATTATAATGGCCAATAGAAAAAAGTTAAAACTGATCAATAAACACCGGACAATTTGTGGGAAAGAGCTAAAACAGATCTCCTTAATGGAAAATCAGTAGCCTTAAATGCATATATACAAAGTCTGAAAATTAAAGAGAAGTTAGAACATACAAAGAGCACACTCAAAGAATGTAAAATTATGAGAAGAAATTAACAAGAAATAAATAATAAGCCAAACTGATACAACAGGACAGAGTAGAAAAAGAGAGAAAGCACTAATACCAGTAATTTTAAAAAGCATGTAACTTACAAATATGGTCTAAGTTGACATGACATGAAAATACTAGGAGTAATATCTGATAATAAATTTGAAAACATGGGATGCCTGGGTGGCTCAGTTGGTTGAGCAGCTGCCTTCGGCTCAGGTCATGATCCCAGCGTCGTCCTGGGATCGAGTCCCACATCGGGCTCCTTGCTCAGCGGGGAGCCTGCTTCTCCCTCTGCCTCTGCCTGCCATTCTGTCTGCCTGTGCTCACTCTCCCCCCCCGCTCTGATAAATAAATAAAATCTTTAAAAAATAAATAAATAAATAAATTTGAAAACATCAGACGGATAGGCAATCTCCTAGAAAAAAAAAAAAATCAAAAGTTTTTCAATAAATAAAAAACCAGAATAGACCCCAAACGATGAAAGAACCAGGAACAGAAGTCCACATATTACCCACCTCCCCACCAATCATGAACAACAAAAGCTACTAGGCCCAGACGGTTTTACTGGGGGACTTTACCAAACACTCAAGGAAGAGACCTCAGACAAAACTTTCAGAGAACAGACAAGAGGAACACCACTGAACTCCTTACATGAGGAATGTCCACCCTGACACAAAAGACGGTGTAAGAATAAATGGAAGCCAAATGACAAATACATTTGTTGATGCAAACTCAACAACCACAACGACCACCACCTAACCAAATTCTGCAGTGTGGGTTGTTCTCAAAAAACATAAGCAGAATGGAAAGACAAGCTGCAGAAAGAGAAAATATATATATATATGCAACATCCTGACTGGACAAAGTTAACAAATAACCTAACAGAGTAACAGCAAATGGTAAGAGCAAAGAATTCCCAGGGAAGGAAACCTAAACAGCTTATAGATGTAAGAAAAAATACTGCTCTCCCTGGTAATCAGGGAACCACAGATTAAAATGATCAGGTAACACTGTAGACCTATTAAAACTGGCAACAATTTAGACATCTAAATACACGGTTGCCAAGGGATGTCAGGAAAATGGAACTCACAGGAGATTCTCCTGCTGCCTTTTGAGAGCAATCCAGAAACAGGTGGAGGTGAAGATGCCCACCCCTGAGCATTACCACGTGGGACTAGGTGGTCTGTGGGTAAAAAAGGTTCCCAAGTTTTACCAGAAAGGATATTAACTGCAGCATTGCTGGGAATAGTGAAAAAAGCAGAATGCAATTTGCTTTCTTGGTATGGAAATAAATATGACTTACATAAAAGTTTAACACATATAAAATAATAACCTATAGACAGATAGATACACATGTAATGAAAGTACACATCCCAAGTTTGAGGAAATGGTTAACTCTGGTGAAGGAGAAGAGGAGGAAAGAAGAATGGAAATTTAGCTACATCTGTTATACTTTATCGTTTTTCAAAAACAAGAGGTATGAAACAAACAGGGCAAAATATTAACATCTGTTTAATCTTGCTGGGAAGTATGTGAATGTCCTATTACTTTGTTTCCTATTTTTTAAAAAAATAATTAAAATGCAATAGAGTTGAGAAACACACCAATGTACTGTTATCCGGCCCCGAAGAGTGTACTGTTATTAACTTTACATTAAAAAATCTTCACTCCCAAGGTAAAGATGTTTGTCTATCTGCACTGTTTTATCTGAGTCCTTGCACCCTAACACTCTCCCTAGCAAACCAAGTCTGGCATCTTTGATGGCAAAGTATAGTCACTAAACTTTGAACTTCCAAGGACACAAAATAATTTTTTCCAATCTGGGTTAAAAAGAGCTTTTATTCAGATACACTAATTTTGAGGGCAATCTGGAAGTACTAACACAAGTTATTCTTAATTCTACTGAGAAGCTTATGAAATGACTTTCTTTTTAAGGTGAAAATTATATAATCCTCGTGTAAAGAGAGTGGCAGTATTGCTCAGTGAAGTCAGACATTTAAGAATAATAGTAAGCCTAGCTGCCATTCTCGGCCTAGTGCCCACAAGTTCACTAGCGTTTTCACAGGAACTTGAATGTCATTTAAAGAGCAACTGCAGTCAACTGCCCTCCTTCTTATCAAAAACAAGCACTTGTAAGAATAGCTAATACTCGGGGTGCCTGGGTAGCACAGCTGGTTAACAGTCCGACTCTTGGTTTTTTCTGCTCAGGTCATAATCTCAGTTTCATGAGATCAAACCCTGAGTCCGGCTTTGTGCTCAGTGTGGAGTCTGCTTGTCCCTTTCCCTCTGCTCCATGCCCCCAAGCCCTGCTGCTCATATGCATGTGAGAGAGAGAACTCTCTCTCTCTCAAATAAACAAGCAAACAAATTGAATTAAAAAAAAAAAAATAGCTAACACTTTCAGAATGCTTCTATTTCATGCTAGATCTTCATTAGATCTTCATTCTCACAAAGCTGCTTTATGATAGAGCAACTTTATTATCCCCATTTTCTAAATAAAGAGATGGAGTGAAGAAGGGGAGATCTGAACATCACTGACCAGCCAGCCATACAAGATTTTCATAGGGAAAAAATTCCCATTAGGCTACGGGTTGTGAAAAAGGCATGAAAGTCATGTTAAAAAATTACAGGCAGCTGGTCATCAGAAACAGAGTTAATAAAAAATGGTATCCTGCCAACAGCTGTTTCCTCTGGTTGTAACATCATCACAAATCCTTACAACAAATAAAACAGGGAAGGTAGCATCACGTTGCAGCAGAACAAAAAGGGAATCGACGAAATGTCTGATAGTGGTAAAAAACGAAAAAGGGAAGCAATGCGAGAACTGGCATTTTAAATGTGCACTGACTGTTTCACAGACAGGAGGCTCACCACACACAACTCAGGGTCAGCTATCTCAACTTCAAGGGTTACACCACTGAATAGCTTCTTACCCATAACAAAATCAATCAAAAGAAAAGCACAACATATTTTATCCAATGAGTACATTATTAAAAGGGCAGAGCTGGGCAATTATAAACTGCTGAGAGCGCGAGTGCATGGAAACTGGAGGAAACCATACAATAATGGCCTTATATGGTAAAGATATGGATGAATCATTTCTGAGAAACACTGTGCACGAGGATCTAATGAAAATGCATTTCTCATTCATACACATGACACATCCTCATTCATCATGCAGTGAATAGACCGAGGCATCCATGTCTAATTGCTGGCTTGTGAAGGACCACTCAGAAGGGACACCCACTGCCAGTCATGGGGACAACACAGCTCACCTGCACCTCTAAGCAGCACAAGTAAGTGAATGCTGAGGTTAGAAAAAAAGAGTTACAAGAATTTAATGCCCGTCCCCCCCTTTTTTTTCCCAATTAAATGGTCCTTTAAGTACTACCTGTTTTCCAAGACTTACATATAGATTAATTTCATTTACTAACTAATCAGGTCACTGTCTTCTTAAGGATGTGTCACACATCAGCTGCATCATCTAGAATATCACTCATTTTCTAGCATGGAATTGCAAGTTTAGCTAAGAACAATCCACCACCATTTAGACTCCCTGCTTTAAATAATGTTTAAAAATTTATCAATTACTTACTAGTCCCTGCCACTTGTCACAAAAGAGCTCTTATTGTACCTCTCTAGCTAAAACTCCAAGTGGTGGGAATGGCCAGCAAGTCAACTCAAGTAGCAAAATGACCAAGATTACCAACGGCGCTGGCCCTGTGCCTAGTTCATAAACTTGTGACATATTAGTGAAATAGGTCAGGGCACTGGCTTACGGACTGTCATTATCTAAAAGATCCAACAGCCTACCCAGGGCCCAGCAACATGAGCCCCAGGGAAAATTCAGCCTCCAAAGTGTGTGTACAGCTGGCAGAGGGGAGAGGTGTGACAGCACAATTTCCATGTGGCTGGCCCGAGCTGAGGCTGATGGCTTTGACATGTTCCAGCCAGCAACCCTCATAGTGGCAGAAAACCACCTAGACACTACCACTATCATTTACTCTGGGTTTGGGGAAAGTTCTCAACAATTTCAAAACAGCCACAAAACTCAAAAGAGCTCCTGGAAACTGATGCTTCAACTATATCCAGAGTTAGGCAACACTTTCCTCCAATAGGCATTTTTGCAGAAGGGAAAGTAAAAAGCAAAATTTAAGCACCAGTAAATACATTATCTAACTGCTCTAAGAAGGAATGATTGTGATTTTAAATAACCTTGAAAACACATTCCTCCTGAGGCATACCAAATTCACTGTAACTCTTATGACATGACATTTCTAGTTGTTAAAGACACTTCCCATCAATTTCAATGGTAAACTGTAACTTCTGCCACTTACATATCACAGTGTATCTTACTAGTTTCTCACACCTCATGTCAAAAAGGAATCCATACTTAGGAAGTACACAAAGTGCATTCATCCTACATGCCAACGGCAGTACTGTGCAATCAAGAAACTCTAAAGACACATGAACATAAGTGTACAGAAGTCTTCTCACACATCTCTTACTATAAAGGAACTCTACTCTGTGATTTTTTTTTAAGATTTTATTTCTTTATTTGACAGACAGAGATCAAAAGTAGACAGAAAGACAGGCAGAGAGAGAGGAGGAAGCAGGCTCCCTGCTGAGCAGAGACACCACCCCCCCTCCCAATGCAGGGCTCAATCCCAGGACCCTGGGATTATGACCTGAGCAGAAGGCAGAGGCTTTAACCCACTAAACCACCCAAGTATCCCTCTGCAATGTGTTTTTAAAGGAGCTGATAGTATACCAGAGGAACCTGCACACATTTTCAACCTCCCAAACTCTCAAAATTCAGCACTGGGAAGCTTGCCCACATGACTTCTGCATTCTATAAAAGATCATTCAAAATGACTGTTTCTTAACGTAACAACAACCCCCAAAGTAATAAACATTTTTTTTTAAGATTTTATTTATTTATTTGACAGAGAGAGATCACAAGCAGGCAGAGAGGCAGGCAGAGAGAGAGTAGGAAGCAGGCCGCTGAGCAGAGAGCCCGATGCGGGCCTCGATCCCAGGACCCTGGGCTCATGACCCGAGCCGAAGGCAGCGGCCCAACCCACTGAGCCACCCAGGCGCCTGTAATAAACATTTTCGACCCTCATGTTCGCTTGCTTAACTGGGGCTAGGGAGCATCTAGCGGGTCCTTCAAATGCACGCTTTCGTTAAAGCCACAAAGGATGCTGACCAGCAGGCTTACTGTTTCTCACAATAACCTAGGTTTCCAAAAAGTTAATAAACTTCCACAGTGCTGAAAAGTGACATGTTAATTCTACTAGTCAAATCAAGTATTCTCCTTTAAGATGCTCCACTTATCCCTCATACAAGGTCTTTCTAGCTGACATCCCAGAGTTCAGTCATGCAGACCCACACTACTCCAGGATGTGGGCTTCTGACAGCAGTTCACACTGTTCCCCTCAACCAGTTCTGCACAGCAGCTTTCCAGCGCCTTTCCAACCTCTGATCCGCAGTCATCTCATCCAGCCTCTTCGAAATCTGTGCTTATTATCCAGCCTGACTGCACTACCTTTGGATATAAATGTCTAAAAAGTCCTTCCCTATCCTGACTCAAGGAACAAGAGACAAAGATTTTCCAAACTTTTCGTCCCTACTTTATATATTTTAGGGAGAAAAAATGCTGGTCAAAATAACTTTATATGCCCAGAGTTCAATAACTTTATCATTCTGTTCATACTTTAAAAGATCTTTTGTAAGGCACTGATAATGACTTCTTACTGGCCTCAGAGTAATACCCTGAGAATTTCTGAATCTCGACAAGGAGAATGGTAAGTCAAACATGTGCTTGGAAGCAAAGGAAAAGTTTTCAGCCCAGGCATAAGAGCTCTATTCACACTGTGCAGAGCTCAAAGGATGTCTACTGAAGTTTTTTTCAACTTCCTTTTTCTTGTTTCAGTATTATTTATGTGGATAAATGTTCTGTTGAAATCTCTTCGGGCCCTACTGCTCCACATGAAGAAGCTACAGAGTCTGTGATCGTGGGACAGGGCAGAGTGGCACAGGGAACATGACACGGACTTCTACAGCAGACCGGCAAGACTGAGATACACAATATATGTCTTGCTGACAAGCTGACCACTGAGAGGGGCTGCTCCAGATCCAGGACTAATACAGCCTGGGGTGGTTTTACTTTAAGGGAACCAAAAACACCAACCTTAAGGGTAAGCAGAGGAGCCCTGGAATCAAGCACACAGTTTGGGTTACCCAGTCCTGTCAAGGAAGTGAGATCCTAGAGCTGCCAGAGAGAGGCAGTGTGGCTCTGTAGAGAGCTCATTTGCCTGTGAGCAAAGAACAGGCTTTATGGGCATTAAAAAAAAGTCAAGCAAATTATTTGGCATCATAGGTCCTCTTTAAAACCTGGGTCTAATACCACATAGACCATTTTAAAAGTCTTAAGAATATGAAAGAAGTTACTGTAAAACTATGGATTTCACAATCAGAAAGCAAAACACTGGAAGTTAACGTTTCCTTGCTCAACCATGCCTAAATATGCCATAGTGCAGAGAGACACTGTATTTCCTAACAATTTGTAAAGTGAAAACCTCATCAATAGACACAAAATTCCATATACTTCTGGTCTGAAAATAAACACAAACTAGGAATCCAGGATGAGGTAGAACCCAGTCAACATAAAATTCAGTTCACAAGCAAAAGCTGAAAAGCAAAATAACTACTGACCTAAGTGTAAATATAGGAAATTAAAACAAATTGTTCAATTTCACATCAGAAAGGAGAGTAATCAGTTGCCTAACACCCTGTATTCAGCGAATGACACTGGGGATTTCTCCCTTAGAACCCTCTGTGAATGACAACTCCAGAGCTACCCCCTTTCAGTCCAAACCCTGCAGTGGGTTACGCACAAAAGCTTCAGAATAAAAATCCACCCTCCTGGAAGTAGAGATGAAAACCAGAAAAATACTATAACTTTTTTTTAAAGGTAAATGCCTTGCAGTTCCCTTCATGTAGTAGTTACGAACAAGCAAGAAGATGGGAGTAGAGACCCAGTTCTGTAGACTGTATCATTTACTCACAACTTAAAAGCTTAGCCAGATAAGAAACCCAAGTCACTGGTCCTCTAAGAAAGCCAACACGTGCTCCACCACTCACCCTCCCAGCTCAGCTTCCCCTGGACTCCACTCAGGTCCCACCCCACCAAGTACAGATATTCAACTCGGCAGCAGAAAATTTGCTACATATGGCTATAAAGGAGCCTTCTGGACAAATCAGGACTGTAGATATTTGTCCATTAAACCCTGGGTCTATTTCAGAGTAATGTGTGTTGGAAACCTTTTCTTTACTGCTTTGCCAGACCTGGGTTATAATGTTTATACAGTGAGGGCTTTTGGTAGCAGCACTTGCCTGTGTGCTCAGCACAGACTCGAGCTCCAGAAAACCAGCAAAGAGTTAAACGTTCTTTGCACTTGACTCAGTGGCTTCCCTTCACCAAATGCTCCCAGATCCCACCATTCTCTGAGCCACCAAGCAGCCAATCAAAGCAAAGGAAGGAAATTATCCTGGCCAGCTGACAGCCCCAGAGCTCTGATGGCCATATATGGTAAAAACCCTGTCAGGCCTACAAGCCGGCTGCTGTGGACATATCAGTGAACTGCAGCAGCAGCAGCAGAAGCCAGCCAAGGAAACGTACAAAGGACAGGCTGCCTGCTCATCTCCAGGGGAGGAGGACTGGGAGGGGAGGGTGGAAGCCGTCATAGGCGAGGGCACACTCTGAGTCACAACCACTCACTGTAATCAAAAATAGCCCCAGGGTACATTGTGAGGTTCCTTCTGCCAGGACTTTGTGCTCCATTGTTAACTGGGGGTGAGCAGGGTATCCCCCCTAAAAGCCCCCATAGCAAGACTGTGGAAAACAGTCACTGGGAGAAAATGAAAGGGCCCTTCTGTGGCACTTCATGTGGTAATGAGGCCGTGCAGCGCTCGTGTGGCTGGCAGCTCGTGACATAATTTGGAAGTCATTGTTCTGCACCTGGTGCCGTCCCCCTGCATCCCCCACCCCCCCAACCCCCGCCTTGCAGCCTTTCACCACCCATACAATTGACAGTGTAAGGTGCTCCGCGCATCAGACAGCGTCTATTTCAGGAGGCAGTGAATGGGCATCCCATGACACATCAAGACGCTGGCACTGAATAAAATTCCCTGCCCATCACACCAAAGCGACCATGTGCCAAATGCCCACATCTGTACAAAGGGCTACTGGCATTGCTACCCTTGTCCAAACTGGAGCACTGCTTTTTGTGGGAATGAAAACCGCGTGTCAGGAGTGTGCAGTAAGAGGGAGATGCAGCCAATGCAAATCCAGCAGGTGCCGGCAGTGACGGGGGGGGGGGGGGGGGGGGGGTGTCACAGAGAAAAGCGCCATCGGGAGACTGCCATTCCTTTTGAACTAGTGCATGAAAGAAGGCACTTATCAGCACGGTGCCTGGCGCTTAAAGGAAGCGCTCCATAATGTGAAGTGCAGCGATTTCCTCACTGTGGCTGTCTCCTCGAGGCAGGGAACAAGTCCAGTACTTTCCAGACCTTAAGATAATTCTCAGAGCTGACAGAACCAAAGCCCTGACAAGCTAGTGTTTTTGTTATTAAGCATTCTAATGGCAGAAAAAGAAGGAATGCAAAAGATTAAGTATCAATTAGACCAGTTTCTATACATCCCCCACCCAAAAAAAACCTTTCACACTCAGTGGGGGGGAAAATGTTATTCAAAAATACACATGTACAAATCAAATACAGACCAAGAGGCCCAGGTTCTAATCCACAAAGACCCTGGAGCTCTGAGCCCGCACTCAGTCTGAGCTTTAATCCTCACACCTGCAGAACACAGGTGTGACAGCAACCCTACTCATGCAACAACTAAGACCATTTAGGAAGGGGACCCTCCAAGCACATTCTGAGGTCATTCTGGAGTCATATTCTTATGAAGATGACATGAAGTCGATGTTGCCTTTTCCTAAAGAAGACGTAAGAAAGATGCTATGTGGATCCAGTTACGACAATATCCTAAAATGGAGAGTGCTGCTTATTTTCTGGTTCTTCTCCATTTAATGATGAAGGAAAACACTAATTTTGCACTATTTACACTGGAAGTGATGGAACAAAAAGGACAAAACAAATGGTTTTTCGACCAAAAAGCGATCCTTCACCTCCTCTTAATCCCTCCAGTCGAACATTCCATTTCACCAGTTTCACTGAACGCCCATCTCTACACCCAGAAATCTTGGAATCTGAAGAAGGTATGTGGCTCCCACTTGATTCTCTGTCCTGCTGGGAATGGAGCACCTCTTCAAATTCATCAGTTTAGCAAATCAGCCGAGCTCTTCTGTTTCATCCCCAGTTCCTACGTGCAGAAGCCTGAATTCCAGCAGAACTTTTTCTGTGATGTCTTCCTTGACTTAAGAGCCTCAGTTGGAACTCATCTCTCATCACCGTGCCAGAGAACTTCATGTACACACAAAGCTCCCCATCAAAGAGATCAAAGTCAACTGTTACCAAAGCTTTTTAAGACCAAGAGCCCAACACAGATCTTGGCACAAAGGAGGTACTCAAATATCTAAGGAATGAGTATGTGAACGAACGAATATGATTTTTTTGAAGTACTGTTTTAGAATTCATTAAGGCTTAAAGAACAATTAGCTCTTTACACATGCTCTGATAATATTACTGACAATTTTTAAAAAATAACCTTTACATGTAATAAATTCATTGCAAAACATTTTGAAGAAGAACAGGTAATGATTAAAGTAGAAAATAAATACCACTGTCAGTCTCACCATCAGTATTAACATTCCAGACTTTTTCCCAAAAACAACATAATTTGAAGTTATACATAGGACAGTGACTATGACCTTATTAACACAATCTTTTTAGGTTATAGGATAGTATCATAGAACACAGGATAACCAAATCTTGCCATAAGACAAGACTGCTACTGTACAGAACCTCTTGCTACTGTATAGAACCTCTCAATTATTCATTTAAGATTTATTTAAAAATGTATCTGCATATATTTATTTTCTGTATAGAAAGTTTAAGATACATGCAAAGAGTGCATTTAAAAAAATGCACTCTGGGGCGCCTGGGTGGCTCAGCGGGTTAAGGCCTCTGATGCCAGGACATGATGCCAGGACCCTGGGATCGAGCCTCGCATCAGGCTCTCTGCTCAGTGCAGAGCCTGCTTCTCTCTCTCTCTCTCTCTGCCTGCCTCTCTGCTTACTTGTGTTCTCTGTCAAATAAATAAATAAAATCTTTAAAAAAAAAAAAAAAAGAGTGCCTAAAACTCCCAGAAGGCCTTTAAGGTGACTGTAAGTAACTCATTTATTCGTGCATTGTGTGACCTAACATGATGAGTCAAGCGCTATATTCTGAGAATACATGAATTAGTTATCAAATCGCTGCTTAATAATTTACCCTAAAACTTAGCTGCTTAAGAGAGTAAACATTTATTGTCTCATAGTTTGGGGGTCAGGAGTTCAGAAGTATCTTATCTGGGTGGTTCTAGCTCAGGGTTCTCATGAGTGATGTGTCAGCCGGGGCCATAGGATCCAACTTTCAAGACAGCTCACTCATAGGGTTGGTCAAGCAACGCAGATGATCAGTGGAAGGTCCCGTGGACCTCTCCACAGAACTGCTCAGGTCTCCTCAAAGCAGGCTGCATCCCAGAGAGACAAAGTGGAAGCCAGCATGCTTCCAGTTCCTAGTCTCAGAAGTCACACGCCATTAATTCCACCATATCCCAGTGGTTACAGAGTTCAGCCCTGTTTAATGCAGGAGGAAACCACACTACAGCATGAACAGAAGGAGGTGAGAATCTCTGGAGGCCATCCTGAAGGTCTAGCACACAAACAGTCATCTGGTTTGCATCTTCCATGCAAGTGAATGTCAAAAGATCAAGAGAATGTAACTGTAATCATTCTCCCCTTATCTGTTAAGTGGCTACAAAAATATTACAGTACAATGGAATGATGCAGGACGTGGTACCAGCAGCATGGATAAGCAGCCAAGGGAAGCCAAAGGATGATTTTCACTGATTCAGTGAATCAGAAATAACATCTGAGTTGGATACTGAACAGTCAGAAGAGGTACTTAGAATTCTGACTGAAAGGAATCAAGATTTCTTCAATAAATATGACAGAATAACACTCTAAAGCAGCCCTTGGCAGCCCAGGTTCTATGAGAAAATTAAGTCCTAATGCTCTAAGGCAGCAAATATATATGTACTGAATTAATTTCTCTCCCACGCATCTAGAAGGCATAGCATGCCCCATCCTTGAAGAGAATTAAGAAAATATTTACTGAAATGATTTTCCGTGGGACTGAATTCTTTCACAAAACCCTAGCTGAGAAAGACTACCAGATGAGTTGGAAAGATAGCTCACAGACATAAATAAAGCCATGTCACAAATATTCCTATACTCGGTTCCAAAAACAAATGGGAGAAAAGTAACTACGTGCAAGAAGGTACTGCACAGCCATACCAGAGAAGCTAGAAGGAGAGGGGATAGTTAACCAAAAGGGCGACAGAGGACTGGCCACAACCAGCCCTCCCGAGCCCAGCGCAGAGCTACCTCAAAGGCAGTTACTGAGAGGATGAAGTCAGCCATAGTTCCAACAGCCCAAAGTAAGAATCGTCAAGGGAGGAAGGGAGAAAGCAATTAGGGAAGATGGGAGCCCTCCGATTTGTACCCTCCACCTAAGGACTGTTAAGAGATCAAGAGCACAGAATTCTAATTAATTCCCCCCCACCCTTGTTTTAAGTTAGGATTTACACGTTCCCTGTAATTTGAAGCTTTAGTGTGTATGTGCACACGCGCACACACATGCACCTTCCCACAAACACTGGTGTGTATGAGCCACCAGGGTTCACGACAGGGATGGGAACGCCTTATCCCACATCACCAGTCGGCTACTCCACACAGGAGAGGCTTGTTCGTGCCCACACGGTACAGCGCACAGGGAGCTGAAACCTGTATGCTCTTGATACAAGGCAGCTTGCGTAATCGTGGGGCGAAAAACCCTTACAGCCAAAACCACAAAGCAAACTTCTGTTCTGCAAGACTGCTATTATTCATCCTCTGAAAGACCAAATAATAAGAAAATGTATAAAGCCACACCTTGAAAGTCACAGCATGGCATGCCATAGCTTGATGAGAGCATTGCGAAAGAGATCCTGCACCACGTGTGCTAATCTACACCACCCCACCTCAGGGCTGAGTACCTTCTGTAGTCCTCTAGCAGGGACCTCCTACAATCCCACTTTCCCTAATAAAACCTTAACAAAAACCTCATAAACCATACACTTAAAATAAACACACATCCATTCCTAAGCTTGCCTCTTGCTATGTATGTGTTTTAATGTATTTATCCCTACTACTCTTCACACTTAAGTCCGCAGAGATCACAATTTTCCCAGAAACTAACCACAAACCTCAGGAAGTAGCAATAAGAAGCCCTATTTGCTGCCGACACTAACCAGCTTTGAAGAGAAATTCATGGAAGGCTATGTTTTTAAATAGGAACCTTTGTGGAAGAGTCATAATAAGTCTTAAGATCAGTACATGCATATTCGGTATTAATATGAACAGAGAGCCCAAAAAGCACCACCAAAACTCACCTGCCTGCTTATAACCACAAAAAAAAGGGGCTGGGGGGGGGCATTAACAGAAGTCTCTGAGGTAGTTATTAAAAACCATACCCATCTCCTACAATTCATGTTTAGAGGAATCCCAGACCACTGACAACACATACTGGAGCCCAAATGTATTGGGCTCCCAAGAGCATCATTTCATGCGATCTTAATTTCAAGTATCGCTTCACACTATATGTAAGAATTGATGAGAGCATTGCGAAAGAGATCCTGCACCACGTGTGCTAATCTATACTGGTTGTTTTTAGATTTAAACAAAAGCAGCACCTCATTATAAAACTATTTCAAAGTTGTCCCAAGACTGAAGTTGTAGCAAGGAAAGAGTGACAAATCCATGTCCTATTACAAGTCTGTGACTGAGCCAAGCCAGTGTTCTTCCTCTATGCCACACTGACCCTCAGGGCTAAAATACAGACACTGTAATACACAAAATCCCACATAGTACCTGTGAACCCATCAATTATAAAAGTCATTAATACCAAGTACTGGCCTTATTTCCGATGGCTGGGCTTAGCTTATGCCAATGTCACCTCCACCAAAACAAATTAGTATTTAAGGAGCAAAGCCACACAGACCGTATTAAAGTCTGGGAAAATGACTCTTGAGGCTCCTCCAAAAACTAACACTTCTTCCAAACATGGCAATTTTTTTTTTTTTTAAAGATTTTATTTTATTTATTTATTTGACAGAGAGAAATCACAAGTAGATGGAGAGGCAGGCAGAGAGAGAGAGAGGGAAGCAGGCTCCCTGCTGAGCAGAGAGCCCGATGCGGGCCTCGATCCCAGGACCCTGAGATCATGACCTGAGCCGAAGGCAGCGGCTTAACCCACTGAGCCACCCAGGCGCCCCCAAACATGGCAATTTTTAAAGCAACTTACTCTACCTTAATTCCTATACAACTGGTAAAAGAACAAAATACTAATGCAAGTGAAAAATCATAAAAACCAGTTCACTTAGGAACTGCATATAGGTCTCCCTTAAATTACATAAATGAAACTCAAAGCTTCCCGTGGTTTGTAAAAGCAAAGATATGGCCACACAGCCTTATGTGGATGTGGAACTTCAAGACTATGTGAACTGAGAGGAAGATTAACCGTTTAAAAGTTTGGGCTTAATTGGCTTGTCCCATTTCTTGGAAGCTAAATAAGCAAATTAGTCATTCTTAAATAGATCTCTCACTCTATAAAAAGGGAGAATAAAAACTCAAACTCCAAAATACATCATGGTGCTCCGCTGCCTGATCTCAGCTAAGGTAGCCTCTCAGATGGGCACCACAGACCAACCACACACAGCTGACGTTGAATTCAAACTCCCGCTCTACATCAGGTAAGCAGTGGTAATACTGTAATACATTATTTGCCACTAAACATTAATTTTCTCCACAAAATAAAGCTGAGTAGAAAATTAAAATTTCAACTGAATGAAAAGAGTCTCCTTTAAAATGTAATCAACAGGGCACCTGGTGGCTCAGTGGGTTAAGCCTCTGCCTTTGGCTCAGGTCATGATCTCCGGGTCATGGGATCGAGTCCCACATCGGGCTCTCCACTTGGCAGGGAGCCTGCTTCCTCCTCTCTCTCCGCCTGCCTCTCTACCTTCTTGTGATCTGTCTGTCAAGTAAATAAATAAAATCTTAAAAATAAAAAAATAAAAAAATAAAATAAAATGTAATCAACAACTCTGTCAGTAAGAAGGTACATGTGGAAACACTAATCAAATCTGTTCCCTAAAGGCATCCATCTACTATTTCTGTAGTGAGACGGTCCTATTGTATAATATCACATCATTCTGGCCACTAAAGTAAAAATCAGATGTTAAAATAAGTCAGTCATGAGGATCTGAGAGAAAGTAAAGTATAGAGGAATTAGAAGTTTTCCTAGTGAGAATTTTCCCTAGGAAAAAACATCAAAATAGAATGGGAAACAATACTTTGACAGAAATTCACTTTACTGTAACCACTTTCCAAATCACCCAGGCCATCATGATGACTACCCCTAATATACATGCCTCAGACTCATGGAGACCCAAGGTTCTCAGCAGAGTAGAAACAGCTGTAATGTGACCCAACACCTGCATCCTCACCAGTCCTGAGCCCTTATCATTAGAACTCAGGAGTCACCAAGCTTATTTTCCTCCTAGAACCCAACCAGAAAATAACTCTGCAGGCTCGCTTGCTCTCTCCATGCCCACCCTCTCAACGCCCCACTTATCTGCAGTCCTGGGATTTCCTGTTAAAGCAAGTACAGAGAGCCCTCTACAATATTCAAGAACAATCAAAAATTCACAAATCTCCTATCTTTCCCCCCATATTGGAGAGGGCTCCCTGAAGGGATTAAGGTCAGGAGACTGGGAAGCCCAGTAAGGCTGAAGGTCACACATAACAACTTTCAGTAAAGATCCTTTATTTCTACCACTTACTTGCACTGCTTAGATTCTATGCTGAAACTCAGTCTTGTCCAGACTTAAAACCCCCATTGCTTGTAACATTTTCTTAAGGTCTCATCCCATTTATCATTCAAAACACCAAAAAGTCTCCATCCTCATGACCTCACAGGAGGAGGAGGAGAAGGAAAAGAAAGGAGGAAAAGAAAGGATGAGAAGAAGAAGAAGATTAACTTAAAATTTTCTGCTCAGGGGCAGGTGGGTGGCTCAGTGAGTTGAGCATCAGAATCTTGATTTTTCGACTCGGATTATGATCTCAGGGTTGTGAGATCAATTCCTGCAGCAGGGTCTGCACTGGGTGTGGAGTCTGCTTGAGATTTTCTCTCTCTCCCCCTTCCTCTGCTCTTCCCCCTGCTTGCACACCTGCTCTCTCAAAATCTTTTTTTTTTTTTTAAAAGATTTTATTTATTTGTCAGAGAGAGAGAGAGAGAGAGAGAGCGAGCACAGGCAGACAGTGGCAGGCAGTCAGAGGGAGAAGCAGGCTCCCTGCGGAGCAAGGAGCCTGATGTGGGACTCGATCCCAGGGCACTGGGATCATGACCTGAGCCGAAGGCAGCTGCTTAACCAACTGAGCCACCCAGGCGTCCCTAAAATCTTTTTTTTTTAAATTTCTGCTTCTTTTAGGTGAAAATGGGTGGCTCAGCCGGTTGAGCAGCTGCCTTTGGCTCGGGTCATGGTCCCAGGATCCTGGGATCGAGCCCTACATCAGGTTCCCTGCTCAGCAGAAAGCCTGCTTCCCCCTCTCCCCCTGCCTGTCGCTCTGCCTACTTGTGATCTCTCTCTGTGTCAAATAAATAAATAAAATCTTTAAAAAAAAAAATTTCTCCTTCTTTTAAAAATTGCACTTTTTGAAAAAACTTCTGTAAAAAATGCATGATTACTAATCAAATCATAAAATGCCTGTGCCTGCCCATGCTCACAGCATTGTTAAAATAATCTCTTCATCCAGAGAAGGCATACCCAAAATAGAGTTTATCATTTTGTTTGATGATTCTGTTAAGAAAAAAACTGATGTAGTTAGTGAAGTGTGTGGAATAAGCCTCAGTTATATCAGAGTCTAATGGTCTCCACAGTCACACAATTCTTAGTGAACTATCAATCCTCCACGTCACTCTATTATGAAATAAATCAAGATCACCAGAGGGTGCCTCAGAGAGTAGAAAATCAGATTACTTACCTTGTGCAAAGGGAGCACAAGGAACGCTCCTCCCCCACTCGCTTCTATGATAATGGCAACAAATCTGGGATTGACAGCGCAAAAGGAACTATCCCAGGTCACTCGAGAAACCCGGATGTCATCATAACACTGGTCGTTTTTTACCGCTTGTCCAAATACATGCCGAAACTTGCTCTGTCGTACCACTCGCCTCATTGTGTCTGTGGAAGAGCAAAAAGTACATTAAAATCCAAACAGAGAGAAAAAAAAAAAATCAGAATATGGCATTTTTGTCTGCTCTCCTAAAAAGTAGCCAAATAGCAAACCCAAATTTCCTTGAGTAGCACATACTCAGAGAAAACAAAATGCGTCAGGGAAAGAATTACAAAGAAATGAAAAATTCCTAACTCAAGATCCAGAAACAGCTCATCAGTTTTAATTTCAGGAGAAAGATCAAGGCAAAGAATGAGGGAAAATTAGCCTTTCAGAGTTGGGTAGGAATTGGAAGATAATTCACTCCAACCTTTTCCTTTCATTGCTAAGGAAACTCCAAAGAGAAGTCATCTGGTGAATCTGAAGTTAATGCAAATCCCCCAAAAGTTATGATACTGTGGCTTTTTCCTCAGTGTGCCAAGGTGATTTTTCAGTTTTAAGCATTTTTCCCAGACATCAGCTCTCTCACTGAGGACTGTGCCCTAAGACCAGTTATGTGTAGTGGCAAATTCAAGAAACATAAGCAACCATCCTTGTCTTCAAAAGCCTTCCAACATAGGAAGAGTATCAGAGCACCTTAAAACAGGACTTCTGGTCCTAAGTGCTAACAGGAGTTTTACCAAGGCGCCAGACAGGTCAAAAGCCAGAGCCTAGGAAAGAACAGCAAAGGTTTAAACAGAAAGCAATGTGATAAAAGTGCTATTCAGAATGACAAAAGGTCTAACAGTAGCACAGGACATATTAGATGGGAAGAAGCTATAAGCAAGGTGCTGGCTGAACTGTGGCAGTAAACAAGCCTGAGAAAGTTCCAGAATGATGGTAGCAGTAGTAGTCAGACAAAGGAAAGGAAAAACTCAGGGAGGGGAAATGGACAGGTTTTCATGTCAGAACTGATCATTCACCACAGCCACTTCCCAGGTAACCAGGGGACTTGGAAAAGGGGAAGTGATGCCAAGCTGGTGTTCCTGGGCTTCCTCATAGATCACTTCAGACTCCACATTCCACTAGGTATCCCAGAGACATGTGCACTGAAAGCTTCGTGCATTAGGATCACAAGGCCTCACCTGATCCAGGTTCCCTAGGCTGCAGCCAATATAATTTTCCTGTTTGCTAATATGCAGGGCATTCTGTTCATATTGGCTAGGACAGAAGGAGAAAACATGAGAGGAAATGGAACACTGTCAAACCTGACAACTCAGCTGAAAACCAGCACCCCGATCACCATGCATAGGAAGGTTAACACCTGTCTACTCATGCCAAATGGGACACATGGTGGGCTGCTGCTAATTCCTTCCCTCTGATTCTCTTCCTCATGGCTCTGGGCCCACTGCTAAATGCAGAGAAAGATCATTTATACTTGCCAGAGCCTCCTTCTACCCTTCCAAGGCATGTGCAAAAGTGGCCTCTTTCCAAGTCTAGGGCATGTGGCTGGGCTGAGGCAACAAACCCTTGGCAGGCAACTGAGCACCCGTGTTCCTCAGCCCAGCTGTTGCCAGAACTTTCCAGCTGACTACCAGGACCATACATTTAGAGCATTTGGTAGAGGAGATGGCAAAGGATTTGCTTCCACTTGGCCAGAGTCTGTCATTTGTGGAATAGCGTGAGTATTTCTCAAGTATGAATAGGTAAGACAGCTTCCATGAGCTGGTGAGAACCAAAAGAAAATCACATCCATACAGAAGTCAATGTACAGCCAGATGGTCTCTGGATCCATTTCCCTATATAGCCATCTGCACAAGTTAGCAAAAGCTAAACTCCCCACTGGTACCTTCCAGCAAATGTTTCAACAGTAAGTTAACAGAGAAGAAAGGAAGGATTGCACCATATTTCAAAGAGTTATTATTGTTCATGTATGAAGTTTTTACAGATTCAAAACATAAAAATCCCAGTAGAAAGTTATACAAAGGACATGAAGAGGTAATTTACAAAAGAAATATACTTATCTCCACCCCTTCCTGAAATCCTAATAAAATGCCAGTAAAGGAAGGAAAGTAGGTAACACCAAGGATAGGACAAAGAACACTGGAAAGAAGCCTACGAAAGAGCAAATGTGGGGGTGCCTGGCTGAAGAGTAAATGTGACAAGAAAATCTGGGAAGAGAGAAAGCGATCACGCACATGTAATGACTGAAGTGTGAATGTTCTCCATTCAGCTGAGGGCCTCAGAAGGAGAGGCTCACAAAAGGATGCCTGCCCAAGCTCACAGTGAAATCCCAGAGCACTCAGAGGAATAGCTGTGTTATCTCTGAAGACAGGGATGTGGAAAACAGGCTGCAGAGAAAATTGAGTGAAAGCCTAAATTAAGAGCAGCTAGACACTCAGATACCCTCCTCCAGTGCTGCACAGTAAGGGGACTGCCCCATGCCAGCCTCAGCAGAAGCCAGGCTGCAGGCCCTGGGTAAAACATCAGCAAGCACAGGTGAGCACAGGTATGAGCAAGCACCACCTACAACCTGGGTCTGTACAGCAGGTTCCCGGCCTTTGTTCTTAGGCTCCCGGAACACCAGCTGACAAGTCTGGGTACTACCCATCCCACTGTACAGATGAGACCTCATCTCCCTCTGTGAGCTCCACCACTCAATCAGCCCCTCCAATCGCACAAGGACATCTGAGGAGGGCCTTTAACTTAAAAAAGAGAAGCAACGTTCCCTCTTTACTCAAATAGGCTAGACACCATCTAATCTCACCAACAATATGAATATAAATATATAAAGTGCTTTGAATGTCCTCAGTGAAAGACATTATGCAAATCTGCTGGCTGACATCTGTACTAAAATACCTTTAGAAATCATTTCTGTATTACGCATGGTGACAACTTACTTTCATCCTAACCACAGGAGTCAGAATGATACACAGGTTCTTTTGCTCCAACCATGGAGAAGAGTGTTAGCTACACAGCAGAGTCAGTGAGAAAAGGCAGTACTTCCAGAGCTCTATGCTGATGGAAGCCACATCTGTCCAAGTGGAACTTGAGGGACAGTATGAGCCCATTTACAATCAAGGTTGAACCTGACCTGGGGTCAGCTGTCCACACATGGCACAGCTGCTTTTGCTGAGTACTACAGAGAAAAGCAATCAGAGGGCAGGCTCCAGAGTCAGACAGCCCTTTGAGTGAGAGGCACAGGTCCATCATTTACTTCCTGGCCAAGGTTCAACAGGGCAAGTCAGTGTCAGATTCTCAATCTGAAAATGGGTGCAACACATATGAAGCTGAAGTTATTATTAAATGAGTACTTGGTATGAGGATTGTAGGAGGAGATTAATATGTCAGAGCACCTTGTATGGTTAGAAACACATAACTACGCAGTCAATGTCAGCTATTGTTACTATCCTAGAACTTGACATAAAGTCATTCAGATTAAGATCCTAGTTTTGCCACTTATTAGCAAATTATTTAATCTTTCTGAGCTTCAGTTTCCTCTTCTATAAAATAAAGGGATTGATACCTATAATAATTAAAAGCATCATCTGGGGCGCCTGGGTGGCTCAGTGGGTTAAGATGCTGCCTTCAGCTCGGGTCATGATCTCAGGGTCCTGGGTTCAAGTCCCGCATCAGGCTCTCTGCTCAGCAGGGAGCCTGCTTCCCTCTCTCTCTCTGCCTGCCTTTCTGTCTACTTGTGATCTCTCTCTCTGTCAAATAAATAAATAAAATCTTTCAAAAAATAAAAGCACCACCTGACAAAGCCTAGGTCCAGATGGTTTCATCACTGAAGCCTATCAAATATTTACAGAATTAACACCAATTCTTCACATATTCCTCCAAAGAACAGAACACCTCCAAAACTAATTTTGTGAGGGCAGTATTACTCTAATACCAAAATCAATGAAAGATATCACAAGAAAACTACATCAAGGTCCCGTAAATACAGGGCAAGCCTCTGCCTTCAGCTCAGATCATGATCCCAGGATCCTGGGACAGAGACCCGCATCAGGCTCTCTGCTTGACAAGGAGCCTGCTTCCCCCTCTCTGTCTGCCTGTCTCTATGCCTACTTGTGATCGCTCTCTGTCAAATAAATGAATAAAATCCTTAAAAAAAAAAAAAAAGTCTCATGAACACAGATGCAAAACCCTCAGCAAAATATTGCAGAATACAGCAAAATACAGCAGACCTAATCTAGCAACCTATAAAAAGGATTATATACCATGACCAAGTGGGACTTGCCCTAGAAATGCAAGGTAGGGTCAACATCTGAAAATCAAATAATGTAACATATCAATCAAATAAAAACAAACACTGTACAATCATCTCACACAGAAAAAGCATTGGACAAAATCCAACACTTTCCTGATAAAAACACTTAACAAAGTAGGAATATAAGGAAATTTCCTCAAACTTATTAAAACAAACAAACAAACAAAAAAAAACAAGACAAAACCCAGAGGTAACACAATATTCAATGATGAAAGATGCCTTCTCTCCAAAATGGAAAACCAGACAAGGATGTCTACTTTTGCCATTTCTATGCAGTGATGTGCTAAAGGTTCTAGCCAGGGTAATAAGAAAAGAAAAAGAAATAAAGGCATTCAGATTGAAAAGGAAGAAATGAAACTATCTCTGAACAAAGATGACATGATCTTACATACAGAAAATCCTAAATCTACTAAAAAACTATTTGAGTAAGTTCAGCAAGGTTGCAGGATAAGAGATCAATACATAAGAATCAATTGTATTTTTATACACTCTTAGCAATCTGAAAATGAAATTAAGGAAACAATTCCATTCACAACAGTATCAGAAAGAATAAAAGAATAAAATACTTAGGAAGTACGTGAAAAACTCCAAGACACTGCTGAAATAAATTAGGAAGACCACAATTAAATGGAAAGACATCCAATCCAGTATTGATGGGTCAGAATACTTAACATTAACATAACAATACTCCCGGGAAGCCTGGCTGGCTCAGTTGATAAAGCGAAGGATTATGAGTTCAAGCCCCCACAGTAGGCATGGAGCCTACTAAAAGGAAAAAAAAAAAAGTAACACTCCCCCAACTGATCAATAGATTTAATGCAATCCCTATCAAAATCTCAGCTGACAGGGTGCCACAAAGATTTCTGATGAGTTGATAATATACTGTTTTTGCTTCAAAAAAAAAAAATCTAAAAGCTAACTACAGATATTCACAATATTTAACAGCTCATCTAAGAAAACAAAAAAAATTTTTCTTTACATGTTGGGTGATCATCTTAACCAAGAACAAGCTGTTAAAAATGAAGTCTAGGGCGCCTGGGTGGCTCAGTGGGTTAAGCCGCTGCTTTCAGCTCAGGTCATGATCTCAGGGTCCTGGGATCGAGTCCCACATCAGGCTCTCTGCTCAGCAGGGGGCCTGCTTCCCTTCCTCTCTCTCTGCCTGCTTCTCTGCCTACTTGTGATCTCTGTCTGTCAAATAAATAAATAAATAAAATCTTTAAAAAAAAAAAATGAAGTCTATCTCTGTGGCTTAGGGACTTATTTTATCTTTTAAAGATTTTATTTTTAAAAGGAATCTCCATACCCAACATGGGGCTTGAACTCACAACTCTTATGATCAAGAGTTGCATGCTGTATGTATTGAGCCAGCAGGTGTCCCAAACTTACTTTTTAAGTGTCAGAGGAAAGTTTGCAAAAAGTCATACTCAGAATAAAACTTGCCATCTTACAGTCAGTGATTAATCCTTAACCTCTAGGGGAGTGTAAAGTCTCAATTAAGGTACTGCCAAGTTATACCTAGAAAATTTTTTCATAGGCCATATAAGAAATATGTTGGGTGGGGCACCTGGGTGGCTCAGTGGGTTAAAGTCTCTGCCTTCAGCTCAGGTCGTGATCCCAGGGTCCTGGGGTCGAGCCCCACATCAGGATCTCTGCTCAGCGGCGAGCCTGCTTCCCTGTCTCTCTCTCTGCCTGCCTCTCTTGCCTACTTGTGATTTCTGTTTGTCAAATAAATAATAAATAAATAAATAAAAATAAAATGTGTTGGGTGTTAGATGAAAAAATGTAGACAAGACAGGGTGTTTATACTGTAATGGTACCAAATGAAATACACTCAAAACACCTGAGTAAATATTACTATATTTTCTCTTTTCTGTCTACTTCCATCCATCTCATAAAAAAATGATCACAATTTTGACATTTTCCTGTTTATTGAGAAGTTATCTGTTTAAAGATTCCAGCAGATGTATTTCTATGGTTCATATGAAAGGAAACACATCCTGCTAGGAACACATACAGGAAAACCCCTACTAGTAGCAAAATCCTGCCCAGCACATTTGCTGAGACTCTTCCAGAGCATCAATTACCCCAGTGCTCACAGAGTGTTCCTTTGCCAGCAGCAACCACAGAAGACTCCAGAATGTCCCAAAAGGGAAAGAACATGTTCCCTCTAAGTTGTTGCTTTAATGGCAGGCACTTTTCAATGTGGGAGAGATCGAATGCATTATTTAAAAGAAAATGACAAGTAAGATCGCAGATGAGGAAACAAATGTCCTAAAAACAGCTATTTAAATGGCAATACAAATAGTTAAAATTGCTTTTAGGGAGCTGGAAATGGAATATGTAAGCCTATGTAGAACAGACATTCACAAAAGAGCAGAGACGCAAAGCAAATATGGGAGATGCTCCGATTAAATACAAAAATTCAACATTCACCAACTGTGGATATGAGATGACCGAGGTGTTTTGAATTTTCTTAAATAAAATCTACCAGTGACACCTGAATGCATCTAACAAATCATTTTAACTGCAGCCAATTCTTAACAGATTCATAAATGACACATTCCAAGAAAAAAATATGCCAAAATTTACCTACTTGAACAGAAGTTGTTTTAAAAAAGAAGGAAAAAGACCACATGCAACATTTCCTACAAAGCACAAAAGAAAGTCAGATACACAACAGAACTCATACACGGCAGCTATGGCTGAAAGAGATGTGGACTCCACTGACGACACTGAGGTGCTGGGGAAAAAAAAACCCACCGTTTCCCACCCCCTAGAAAAACAGCTGACCACTTAAGACAACGGACTCCAAGTACGCAACAGCCTTGATGTTGGTTCAAATTTATTATGACATCAAGAACAAAGGGGGAAATTCACCCTCATTCCTGCCTTCCAAGTAGTTTCCTCCCACTACCATTATTCATACAGATAATAGGCAAAATACCAAGAAGGAGGCATCAATTACAAATGTACTTTGTTTCAATTCAGTAACCCATTATCATTTTAGTTTTTAAACCTTTCCAGGAAAGAACAATAAGAAAACACAAGATCCACCAAGAAGCATCCAGGCTCAGTCCTCACAGAAGCCTGGAGTGGAAAATGTTCCAAAGCTCATCAATTCCAGGCCCTTCATTTTCGGCACAGATACATTATGCGACTTGCCCAAAGATAAAAGACTTCTAGAGAGACACAATGACCCTGAACCACAAAATACAGAGCAGTTCAACTTTCTGCCCCCTGAAGTTTCATACTTTTTCAATGATAAACTCCCCATCACACATACAATTTGGCTTTCCCACGTCAGCCAATATGCCACTCAGGGCTCTTCTGTGGCGGCGCTGCCTCAACAGTTCACAGTTCCACTTGGCCTGCTTGTGCGATTTTTAAATATGAAATCGCATTTTGCTCACATTTTATAAAAATATAGAAACTGGCTGTAAACATTCAAAGACTGAGAGACAAACAGCTTTAAATAGGCCAAAAGAAGCAAATCTTTACTTCCAACTGAAAACCCTTAGGCTTAATGCCAGAGGACTATGCACTTTTTTGTCTAAGAAAAATGCACAAAAGGACACGCATAAAAAGCTAGAAATCTATATATCAAGGGCAATTTCTAAAAGGCAAGGTATAGTGAACAGGTTTATACTTCCTAAAGCTTTCTAAGAACTCCTACTTTTACCTTTTGCAATTCTGTAGTCATTTTATGAAGCTGTTAGAGAAAGAAGCGAAGGACCCCTGATGGTGACATAAACACTCACTGACTGATGATCTGGAGTAGAATGGGAAGCTATGAAAATGACTGCTAAAAATGAGGTCTGACAAGAAGTGAAATGAGCTACAGAACATAAATCAAATCACCACAAGGTACACTTCAAACATCTCACAATCTCATGTCAACTATACCTCAATAAAGCCAAAACTTTAAAAATAAAATCAGCATATGAACAGCAAAATAGCAACATATAAAGATCCTAAATACAAAAAATAAAAATCTAAATAAATAAAATCTTTAAAAATAAAAAATAAAAATAAAAATAAATAAAAATCTTCAAATTAACTCTCGCACTTGAATTAAAGAGAGACCCTTTATCAACTAAATGATGCCCTAATAGGACCTCTAACTCACTTAAAATATAATAAATAATGACATTACAGAAATTTTACAGGTGCTAAAACATGAGATTTTAAGGTATTAGGGGTCATCTCCAGCTCTTCAACAACAGAAGTATATTTTTGTTACTGCACTACCAAAATAAGAGCAGATTTTTTTCCTACGGTCATGTGCAAGGATGACATGTTTACTATCCCTCATATTTTCTCAATTTGCTGCTTATCACCAGCATCTCCATAAACACAACCACCTCTCCCTATCCCTGGAGCTTTGAAAAAAGAATTGCATAAGAAACCTCCCTCACAGAGACAGAGAGGCATGCAGAGAACGCTGCCCAGAGAACACTGCAGATCGGAATCAGAGCCTATACCATCTCCCTCAAGCGTACCACAGGAGACTAGTCTCAGAAGCTGAACCTCTTCTCATCAAAGAGCCAAATTAGTCCCAAGAGTTCTCCTATCAACTGCAGAACTTTTACAGACATGACTGACCCAGCAATCTCACTTAAAAATTAATGATGAATGTGTTTCAAAATACTCTTTCTGTACCGATGACCTACTTCTCTTATCAACAACTGGTGAAAAGCACACTGTATGACTGTTCAAACTTGCTAAGTCTGTTTCTCGCACTTAGTCAGATGGAGTTACTCTTGGGATAAAATTTTAGTAATTCTTTATCACTATACTTGTACCAGGAAACAAAATTACTGGATTCCCAGGTCTTTGGGAGTTTTTTTAAAAGACATTTTTATGAAGATTTTCGTAAGCGTAGGCACAGACAAAACGAGCAATGTCAAAAAAACAAAGTAATCACCTTTCACGGAAAAATCTGTCTTCCCTTTTTAATACCCTATACCCTGGGCAGTGACAAAACATATACTTTTGACAATGCTTTAAGGGAACAGCCAGATAGAGTAGGAAGTCACTTAACCATTAAATCATTTTTATCCTATGGTTGTTGGTTTCTTCATCTACAAAACAGACGACTAGCGTATTATTCTAGGGCGCCTACTGTAATCTGAAGCCTACAAATCAATACGAAATGCTTCTTTCATTGGGAGCCAGCCCACAATCCTCCAATAAAAGACACAAAATTCACTGAGAACTCAATTAGTTACTAGCACTCACAGGGTTATACAAACAACACAAACACACAACTGTGAATGCTGAATAGGTCTTTACTCGTCATCAATCATTTATTCAAATATTTATTGACCTTTGGTCATGTGCTTGGGATCATGCTAGACATGGCAGACACAATGCTGAGCAAGGAGACCCGGCTCTAGCTCTCACGCAGCTTACAATCTGCTCAAAGACATGCATTATAACCAAACATTCACACTAACATTAATGTGCTGCTATGACAAATGCTGGGATGGAGAAGCACACACAGAGGGAGTCGATAGCCAGGGCAAAGAACCACGTCTTAGTAGTAACTTCAAAGAGCCTTCTCTCAGGATGCCTAGGTGGCTCAGTCAGTTAAGCTTCTGCCTTTGGCTCAGGTCATGATCCCAGGGTCCCAGGACTGAGTCTCACATCAGGCTTCCTGCTCAGCGGGGAGTCTGCTTCTGCCTCTGCCTGCCTCTTCCCCGCTTGTGTTCTCTCTCTCTCTGAGCCCCCCCAAATAAAAAAGGCTTCTCCCTATGAATAGGGTGTTTGAAAAAAGAAAAAAATAGGGAAAAAATTCAAATTATGTATCATTCCTTTTCAGATTAATAACGAGTCATGGCTTAAAATTAAGGTACTCTGCCCACAGACATATCCAGAGCTTGAAGGTAAACATACTGAGCTTGTGATTTCAAAATGAATTAATACTGTTTAAATATAAATCTAGGTCTCCAGAATTTTCAGATACCCTATAGAAATAGGAAAGTATAACTCTTAAAATCTTACCACCTTGGGCAAATCATTTTGTCTGATCCTTTTTGTAAAAATACAAATTATTTTGTTATCTGCACACCTCTTATCAAAAGGAGTAGAGGACAAAAACCCCCACAGAGTATCAGTCTCTACAACAAAGTATAAGAAATGGGAAGAATGTAACTTCACTGAGGAAAATGCAGTTACTAGCAAATAAATACTTTCCCACCACCCACTACCTTCCAAAGACCTCAGTTCTTAAAAGAAAAATCATACATTTCATTTCACCAATAAAATGAAAATACCTCGAAGTGAGACAAACAAATAAAGCCCTCTCTGAGGAGAAAACAGTTGGGCTAAGTATTTGGGGAGTGAATATTCTATTATAAGCAGTTTCTAGTAGCCTTAGTTGGCAAAACTGTAACACAACCCCCAATTCTACTTTCCTTCCAAACTGAATGAAGATTTGAAAAGAAAATCAGCCAATTCTTTATGTTAAATTAATCGGACTGCATAACAGAACTAAAAAAGAATTGCTATATGCCTCAAAAGAGAATCCTCTTTAAAGCATTTTGAGTAGAAGACTAGCATAAAGATAAGGGGGCTTCCCATCCCTAATACTCTTTTAAAAGACTGTATTTATAACAGACAAGCAAAAAAAAAAAAAAAAAAACTAATTTAAAATTAGTAGTAATCTCTAAAAATTGCCAGAAATACACGCATACACATACACACAAATGCACGAAATTGCAAAACGATTCTTTTTAAGGTAGGCTCAATGCCCAACATGCTGCTTGAACTCATGACCATGAGAACAAGAGTCAACTGCTCTGGACGCCTGGGTGGCTCAATCAGTTAAGCATCTGACTCTCTTTCTGTTCAGGTCGTGATCTCAGGGGGTTGTGAGACTGAGCCACCACAGCCGGCTCCATGCTGGGCGTGGAGCTGCTTAAGATTCTCTCTCTCCCTCCCCACCTCCCTGTGTGGGCAATGCCCTCTCTCGCTCTACTTAAAAAAAAAAGAGAGAGAGAGAGTGTGTGTCATATGCTCTACTAACTGAGCCACCCAGGTGCCCCTACAATTTTTAGGATCACTTATTACAACTATAAAACAATTCTTTCTTTGTGATCACCTATCACTAATACAATATAAATGAAGGCCTATGGTTTTTCAAACTTTAATAATGCACAAATGAGGGCACCTGGGTGGTTCAGTCAGTGAAGAATCTGCCTTCGACTCAGGTCATGATCCCAGGGTCCTAGGATGGAGTCCCACATCAGGTTCCCTGCTCAGCAGTAAGCCTGCTTCTCCCTCTCCCTCTGATGCTCCCCCTGCTTATGCGCTCTCTCTCGCTCTGTCAAATAAATAAAAATCTTTAAAAAAAAAAAAAAAACGCACAAATGAACCCCCAAATGATTCAACAGTTGGAATACTACATAGTTTGCCCTACCCAGTTTTTGTCAATTTCTCAAGTCAGATGAATGCAAACACATTAAAACCTTGGAGCCCAGGAGCCTCTAAAAAGGGCTGATAGCTCTCTGTGATTCCCCTCGGGCTGGCCTGGAGGGCCCTCAGGACCCACTGGGGACACTGAACAGCCAGTCAATGCATTAAAGGATAAGAAACTCGAGAGGAGAAAGGAAAGAGAGCTCAATTTTCTCCATGTCTACCTTAACTTCAAATCCTCATCTTTATACAAATTATTGTTCTTTTCATAGCTATTTTAAGAAAAACTCACCAGATGAAAGCATGCTTCCACAGTGATGTTACTTCAATTGCTTCTAAAATAAAAGCTGCTAACTAAACCAAAAAACAAAAGACCTAAAAACCCCAAACTACCAGTATTTTCAACTTATTCAAGAAGTCGGTAAATTTGCAATGAAGCACCAATATGTAATGTCACCCTGTTTTTCATCAGAATTCATGCTGTGATTAGAGCTCCAAAATGTGCTTTATAAATAAAACATGTTCCAATAAACAAACATGTACATACACACACACACTTTGGTTACATATCTATAATGTAAATTATGGGGTTGGATTACCATTAAATAATTTAATAAGTAAATGTGTACAATTAGTAATCCTTCCACACCACAGAAAATGCCCCCTTTAATACATTCATCGTCTAGTAAAATGGGAAGACTGACCATCTCTATCACAAGCATATCACATTAAAACTGAAATTCAATTATTCAACTAACATTTATTGGACACCTACTGTGTGCCAGGCAGCATGCTGGGAAAGGAGACACAGAAAATGTAGAGTACTCTCTGCCTTCAAGGAATGTGAAAGATAGTGGTATTAGGTCTCACTTTCACAAACTGAAAAATAATTCCATACAGGTATTTATTTTTAAATTTCTAATCATTTAACGCAAAATATAATTCAGAGGAATCCTTAACACTAGTGACATCCACAAATTACATTTTCATCTACCTTTGTAACTCCACATCAAAGCTATATTTATATTTTACATATATAGAATATATAGTCTATTATCATGACTTCCATAATCTGGGCCATTTCCTCTATCCATCTTACACTATTCCTCCTCACTATTACACCTGTTCCAAATCAGCCAAGTGCTATTTTATACACCCTTAGGGCCTCAACTCCATGTCCCATAGATGCTGACTCTCCAACACCTACCTTGTCCTCTCAACTCCCATGGAGCTCAGTCCCACATGGAATTCAGTATTGAAAAATATATACTTGAGGGGCACCTGGCTGGCTCTGCCGGTAGGGACATGACTCTTGATCTCAAGGTTGTAAGTTTGAACCCCACATTAGGCATAGATATTACTTTAAAAAAATAAAAGGAATTATACATTTGAGGGCTAGAGGAAGTCTGTAACATATTTTTTAAACTATTACACATTTTAAAAGTAAGTAAAATACTTAATACATAAAAATGTTTGAATGAGTTCTTGGAAACCAGACAATCCAAACCCCTCAAAAAGGCAACAACGAAAAGAGAGGTGAATTATTTCTTATTGTTTGAAGAGGCTTTTTGGTTAAGAGTTTATAAGGGAACAGAAATACAGAGATCGGTGCCTAGCTCTGGCCAGTACAGGCCGACCCAATTTACAGCCAATACCCTGCCCTGATCCACTTGTCAAAGATCACAGAAACCAAGTCACTGCTAAAACTTAACACCCTTTCCAGAGTGGTTTCCAAAAGGAAAGGGATGGAAAAAAGGGATCATGAATATTTCAGGAAAAAAAAAAAAAAGCAGACGAACTGTTTTAGAGGTAACAGGAAGAACCTTTCAAAAGCAGGCAGGGCTTCTTCCTGATTCCAGGTATGAGAGCTAGCCTCTCTATATAGGCTCTCCCTGATCCACACACCTTAACTCAACTTTTCCCCTGAAACCTTGTTGCACTGACTGAAGGCCAAAATTTTAGAGAGATGGTCTATAACAGGAATATTCCTTTTTAAAAGTATTAATATTGGGGCACCTGGATGGTTCAGCTGGTTAAGTATCTGACTCTTGATTTCAGCTAAGGTCATGATCTCAGGGTTGTGAGATCAAGCCCGAGTCTGGCTCTGCACTCAGTGTGGAACCTGCATAATCTCTCTCCCTCTCCCCACTCTGCATTTCCTCTTAAAAAAAAAAAAAAAAAAGAAAGAAATTAACAACAATAAAAATATTAATACTGTACCTCTGAAAGGGTAAAGAGATGTGAGGAAAATAATCTAATTAAAGCCCACAGTCATCCTAACACTGATAAACAGTGGTAGCCTAGAAGTGACTGTGGCAATCCAGGAACACATGAGTAGAAACGAATTCGAACCATATGCTTTACAGCTTAACAGGGGAGCAGAAGCTTCAAATGAAGAAAGGAGGATGAAGCCTGTGGAGGGCTGCCAGGGCAGGAGGCTACCAGATGCCAGCACAGGCTGGTCGGTATAGAACACGGTTCCTCCCCTCTGTTTTACAGGACTCCACTATCACCATGAAAAGGTGAAAAACCTGTGGCTGTGAATTAAACACATTTCTTCAGTCTAGGCTGGGAACTTGCCCACCACTTATAATTCTAAATCTATACCATAAATGCCATCTGAGTTCCAAATAACTGAGATCAACTTTGGAACACAATCCAGTTCCGGGTTGAGGACTGAATGTACACAGTGCCTGCAAAACAGAAACTGCATCTGTGCTCTCAACCATTCAGCCTTAGAAAACCACATGGTTCACAATCATCCTTTGCAGGTGATGCCCATTATTTGTTCCACGTGACAATTTCAGCCCAGAGCATTCAAGGTATCTCTATGTGGTGTAAGAACAAAATGAAACTCTCAGGGTACTAAAGAATCAAAAACTTCTAAGTAGCAGTATAAAGCAACCAACAGCTTGGATAAGAGAGCAAGTCCAAGGTTACTCTATTTCTAGAACAGACAACATGCATCTTACTGAATACCACCCCCAGGAGCTATGGCCAGCCCTCGCTGGCCGGGGCCCCTCTTTTGCTTGCCAAGAAAAACCAGGATGACAATGTTTAGCTAAAGACACTACTAACCACAAAACTAATTCACCGTCTAGCTTGTAAAGTGATGGGTCTTCCATTAAATTCTTCTGCTTAAGGGAGAGGACAGCTCAAGTTTACATGTGTTTCTCGGTCGCACTCACGCAGCATTTGAGTTTTTGCATTTGTAAGTCAGGCTCAATTCTTTAAGTTCCTAAGAATGAAAGGAATTACAATCTTTAACTAGAAAAGAATGCTTGACCATTGCAAAAAGGAATTTAATTATCTTTCATGTGAAGTAAGCAAACAAGGGTGATTAAACATTTGTCCTGAGGAGTAGGTAGGTGCTTGTGAACTCTGACAAGAACCCCTACAATATCAAGAGTGGAAAACACCCCCTCCAAAGGGAGCACTCTCCCCACACTTCCTTTCCCACATGTGTTTACAGCCTTTCACAAAACTGAAAAATTACATCTCTGTTCATGCAGCATGAAGACCTCAGCAGTTCTCAGAATATAGGGACACACATCTGACTCCACAATGGGGCAAAAAAGGCCCTTGCACCAAACAGCCCTGTGCCCAGATTCCCAGGCTGTTTTGGCTCCATGGAGCCAGAAAAACCACACTGTGAAGCTGTGATCAACTTCTGCTGATCCTAAAGGGTTTTCATTTTCACCATGCCTGTTACAATCTGTGTAGTTCCAGTACCCGCGTGTTGCTCTTATCAAAATTAGTGTCTCCATATGCATATGGCCTAATGGTACAGATTATTCTGGCAAGACGCAATGCAAAGCCACTTTTGCAATATTAATTGGTCTTTGAAACTTTTGAGATAAATACCTACAACCACTGTTTACTAACGGTCACATTATAAGACTGAGGAAATAAAAACGGATTTTTTTTTTTACATTAAAACTAAGAAATCAAATCTACCAAAGGCTTATCCAAGAGATTCCACTTAAGTTCCCCAAAAATGCATCTTAAAAGACCTGAATATCTGGACAAATCTGATAGGGTAAATAAAATACATGCACATGCTAAAGATGTGAGAAAAGACACAAACATTGGTACAAACTACTGATAGCGATGATAAACTGAAGAGGCAAACTCTGTTGAGTAGGTCTGGCAAAAGACCGTGGTGTAAGGTTAAGAGGGAACTGGTGCATTCGGTCAAGGACTAAGAAGAGAAAGTACATCAGGTTCACACTGTTTAAAAAAAAAAGAAATGACAAGACACTATAATTCGACACAACCAACTCTAAAAATGAATTTCACAAGACACATGGAAGGAGGTGGAAGGCAGCTGGGGGAAGAGGGATGGAACAGTTAAGTTCCTGATATTGGGCAAGTCTCTCACGCTCCTATGACAATAGTACCTTCCACCTTAGGAGGAGGAATTGACCAACAAGGTACTTTCCACTCTGGCTGTGATTCAGAATCACCAGGGAGCACAAGCCCAGGCAGATGTATTTATAAAGGTCTACAGATGATCCTCATGGATAGCCAAGGATGAGGACCTCTGGGGGCACCTGGGTGGCTCAGTCAGTTAAGTGGCTGACTTTGGCTCAGGTCACAACCCCAGGACCCTGGGATCAAGCCCCACATCACATGAGGCTTAGTGGTGAGCCTGCTTCTCCCTCTCCCTCTGCCTGCTGCTTCCCCCGCTTCTGCTCACTCACTGACAAATAACTACAATCTTTTTCTTTTTCAAAGATTTTATTTGTTAGAAAGAGAGAGAGCACAAGCAGGGGGAACAGCAGAGGCAAGGGGAACAGCAGAGGCAAGGGGAGAAGCAGGCTCCCCACTGATTAGGGAGCCCGATGCAGGACTCTATCCCAGGACCCTGGGATCATGACCTGAGCTGAAGAAAGACATTTAACCACCTGAGCCATCCAGACATCCCACAAATGAAATCTTAAAAAAAAAAAAAGGGAAAAAAAGCATGGGGACCTCTGGACTTGAGAAATAATCTCCCAAACACCTTAAAATGATATATTCTTAGAAAGGCAGGAAGAGGGGCATCTGGGTGGCTCAGTGGGTTAAGCCTCTGCCTTCAGCTCAGGTCATGATCTCAGGGTCCTGGAATTGAGCCCTGCATTGGGCTCTCTGCTCAGCAGGGAGCCTGCTTACCCCCTCTCTCTCTGCCTACTTGTGACCTCTTTGTGTCAAATAAATAAAATCTTTTTAAAAATTAAAAAAAAAAAGGTAGTAAGATACTGGTGCTTTGTATGATCCATGTTCATAATTTTTAAAAAATTAATATAGGCAATTTCATGACCAAAGGGGGAGGATATGTATTGTGAAATTATTGCCTTCAGTCATACAAAATATACCCGTCTGTATTCTACTTTCTCTCACTCTGACCTTTGCATTAATTGGACGTAATTTCTCTTTATTGTGGCAAACAGGAGGGTCTATTTTGTTACTAATGTGAAATTCATGTGACAGGCCCAATTTAACATCCCGCGTAGCTACTGAGGCTCTTTCCCAAACAGAATGTTAGTTTATCACAACACTGCCATTAACATTATAACCAGATAAGAGTCTTAGGCACTGAAGCGCAATCTCCTTCCAAACCCTAAAAAGATATCAATCTTTCCCAGGAACTAAACATTTTTCCTTAAAATGACTGAATACAAAGGAGGCCTGAATAAGAAAACCTTGTCTAAATAGACATTTCTAATACAGACAGAGGCAAAAAGAAAACAAAACCTTGCCTCATCTTTAAAATTACCTTCCTGGGACGCCTGGGTGGCTCAGTTGGTTGGACGACTGCCTTCGGCTCAGGTCATGATCCTGGAGTCCCGGGATCGAGTCCCACATCGGGCTCCCAGCTCCACGTAAGTCTGCTTCTCTCTCTGACCTTCTCCTCGCTCATGCTCTCTCTCACTGTCTCTCTCTCAAATAAATAAATAAAATCTTTAAAAAAAAAAAAAAGTGTACAATTTAAAAAATAATAATAATAAAATAAAATAAAATTACCTTCCTAACCTAAAATTAGTCAGTCTTCCCCTCTTCAGTAATTCAAGTTTGATTCAAAGTCTAAAATTCCGAGGGGGAGTGGGAATCCATACATTAATGGCTTAATTTCAGAAGTAAAATGTATTAGACTTACTCTCCCCAGTTCCATTCATTAACAGACATTAAGAGTGATGACAGAGGGAATACAAATTTATTCATGGTCTACTTGCTAGTCCAGCAAGGAACCATTAGCATCCCTCACCACAGAAGAGAAAGCAGGCTCAGGGAGGTGGGATAACTGGGCAGTCACAGCTATTAAGAAGTGGAGCCAGGGGCGCCTGGTTGGCTGAGTGGGTTAAAGCCTCTGTCTTCTGCTCAGGTTGTGATCTCGGGGTCCTGGGATCGAGCCCCGCATCAGGCTCTCTGCGCGGCAGTGAGTCTGCTTCCCCCTCCCACTCTCTCTCTGCCTGCTTGTGATCTCTGTCTGTCCAGTAAATAAATAAATAATCTTTAAAAAAAAAAAAAAAAAAAAGCAGCAGCAGCAGAAATGTTCCCAAATGGCCAGTTGGTTTCTCCTAATTCTCAAGATACTAGCCAGGGAGCCTCAGTAGCTCAGTCAGTTGAGCATCCAATTCTTGATTTCAGCTCAGGTCATGATCTTGAAGTCGTGAGATGGAGCCCCACATCAGGATCCACACTCAGCATGTTGTCTGCTTGAGGTTCTCTCTCTCCCTCTCCCTCCTACCCCAGCGCGCGCACACACACACACACACTCTCGCTCGCTCTCTCTCTCTCTAAAATAAATACATCTTTTAAAAAAGAGAGATACTAAGTGGAGTATTTTCAATGATACTATTAAGAGTGAACATAGGAGCACAAAACATTTTTTTTCTCTTCTCTGAGAGAATCAAGAGAGCATGAACAAAAGAATGAAAGGCAAGAAGGCTTGTGCCCTGAAAACCTAGTTTATACCCATCATCAGGTGTACACAGGGGTGGTTTCAGTACTGACTGACTCAGTACCATCAGGGCTGGCCTGCTGCCTTTGGTGTAACTAAGTTATTCTAAACTAAAAATGTTCCTCGGCCATCTATCCTACTAAGAAGGCTATGCACCAGTCATCACTTTTCATTAGGGGGAAAGACCCTGGATGAGAAGGTTCTGCCCTCGGGAAAATGTTTCAAATGCTTGGTTTTACATCTGAGCAATTTTTTGGCAAGAGGTGGATTTGGGTGCCAGAAAGACAGGGGGGAATACCCCTGTACTTTGTTACTTTACACAGGCAACAGAGATGTAATAATCAAAAGAGAAACCCACTGACCTCAAGATATTTCCAATTAACTTCAATAATCCTTCATTCAGCAAATAATCCAAAAGCACCTGAGATCACGCTGTGAGCAAGGGAATCTTGGTATAACTTGTCAGGTACCTCTCTCTCATATTCTGGCTTCTATGGAAGGTGCTTTCAGACAGTAAACTCAAGTTCAGGTCCAGTTCCCTGCAGCAGACAGTAGTGATGAATGTCTGATGTGTGAAGACAGGGACAATGTCTGCCCACAGGGTTGAGGAAAGTTTCATGAAGGATCCCAAAGGACAACTGGGATTCAGAAGATTGGGGCGGAGTGGTTAAGTTCATCACAAGATGGTCTGAAGCCTGAGAAGTTTCAGGAAGCGGCCAACAGAGATGAAAACATAGGAAGGAGAATAGCAAGAGGGGAGGCAGGCCGAAATCAGAGACACCCTGATCCACAGCCACAGGAAGAAGCCTTGAAGTTTAACCACAGACAGGAGGTGGAAGGCCACCAGAGGATTTAAAGAGGGGAATGACATGTTCCTGATGAACCCTTTATGATACAGAACTAATTTAAATCGTTTCCTAACACTTTCACATTTGGTTTTTAATTTATAGAACCAAAATACTGATGGGGATGTGACTTAAGGTCAAGTAACTTAAAAAAAAAAAAAGAAAGAAAGAAAAGAAAACAGATTTATTTGAGAGACAGCAAGAGAGCACAGAGGGAGAGATGGGGGTGGGGGTAGAGAAGCAGGTTCCCCACTGAGCCTGATGAGGGGCTCAATCCCAGGACCCTGAGATCAGGACCTGAGTCAAAGGCAAATACTTAACCAAATGAGCCACCCAGGGGCCCAAGGTTTAAGTAACTTCTAACTCCATTATCAACTGCCTCCATTGTGCATAAATTGGGACTTTACCAAAATTAAAAACTTCTGTGCTTCATAGGGCACCCTCAAGAAAGCAAAACAGCACCTCACAGAATCAGAGAGAAATTCTGCAAATCATACATCTGATAAGATATTATGTAACTGGAATATATAAATAACTCGTAATAAGAGGATAATCCAATTTAAAAATAAGAAAAGCATCTAAATAAAGATTCCTCCAGAGAAAATATTCAATTGTCTGCTAATTACTTCAGAAGATGCAGGACATCATTAGCCATCAGGGAAATGCAAATCAAAATCACAATGATATACTGCTTCACACCCACTAGGATGGCTAGAATCAAAAAGTAAGAGAGTAACATTGTTGACAAGGATGAGGAGAAACCGAAACCTTTATACAATGCTGGCGGAATTGTAAAATGATGCAGTTGCTTTGGAAAACAGTCTGGCAGTTCCTCTAACAGTTAAACACAGAGTAACCAATATGACCCAGCAAGTCCCAAGAGAAATGAAAACAAGTCCACATAGAAACTTGTACAGGAATGTTCATAGCAGCATTATGCATAACAGCCAAAAGGAGTAAAGACCCAAACAACCAACAACCAATGAATGGATAAACAAAATATGGCATATCCACACAGTGGAGTATTATTCGAACGTTAAATATATATATATATAGTACTGGGGCACCTGGGTGGGTCAGTGGTTTGGGCCGCTGCCTTCAGCTCGGGTCATGATCTCAGGGTCCGGGGATCGAGTCCCGCATCAGGCTCTCTGCTCAGCAGGGAACCTGCTTCCCTCTCTCTCTCTGCATGCCTCTCTGCCTACTTGTGATCTCTCTCTCTGTCAAATAAATAAATAAAATCTTCAAAATATATATATATATGTATATATATATAGTACTGATACATGCTACAACATAAATAAACCTTGAAAACCCTTATACTTAATAAGAGACACAAAAGACCCCATACTGAATTATCCCATTTATATGAAATGTCCAAAATACGCAAATCCAGGGACAGAAAATAGATTAGTGGCCGCCTAGGGCAGGGGAGGGAGGAGAGAGAACAGCAGGGCTGGAGGACCACTAATAGGTATGGGTTTCTTTTTGGACTAATGAACATGCTCTAACACTACGATGATGACTGCACAATTCTGTGACTATAATAAAAACCACTTTAGACAGGTGAACTGTATGGTATGTGAATTATAGCTCAAAAAGAACTTACAAAACAAAAAAAGATTCCATTATGTATTACTGAAATACAAATAAGCTCTCAAAAAGGAATTATAAAGAACTTTGTTCACTCATTTTAAAGGATCCAAACTAGGGCAAAGAAAACCCAGAGAGATTCTATTACTTAAGATTCTAGGTACTAGGTCATACTGAAATATTCATGAGGATTTCCATGTTTTAATACAGAAAAGACATCTTAAGTTGAAAAAGACAGAGAAGTACGAAAGAGTTTTTATAACTCAGAAACAGAGTAACACAGGGAAGTCACCAAATGGAAAACAAACATGGATTTGTATCCTGCATAGGAAAGAGGCATCCAAATTTATTACTGTTCCACCTCTGAGAAAGTCAAAGGCAAAACAGCCCAGTTAATAATATCTGTTTCTAGGGGCGCCTCAGTGGCTTAATCAGTTGAAAATCTGTGTTCGGCTCAGATCATGATCCGGGGATCCAGGGATTGAGCCCCAAGTCTGGTTTCCTGCTTCGTGGGGAGCCTGCTTTACCCTCTGCCTGCTGCTTCCCCTGCATGTGCGCTCTCTCCCTCTTTTTTCTCTCTGACAAATAAATACAATCTTAAAAAAAAAAAAAAAAAAAGTTTCTAAAGCACCAGTTTGTGACAAATCAAAGTATTAAATAATTTGCCATTCCAGTTACATAACTGAGAGCTGATAATTCATCCTTTTGAACATTCCATTTCACACACCGGAGTGACTCTCTTCCTCATGGTTGGAGTAGGTCCCAAAAGTGACAGGTGCATTAAACATAAAATGTAAATCAAAAAATCCAAGAGTTTTTAAAAAGTACTATGTGCCACCCTGAACCTAATCCTGAACTATGTAAAGTAATAGACATAAATGGTAATTAGCACAATCTGCAAGCAAAGTAATAAGTGAACATGAAAAATTCAATACTGTGTGCAGTGTGATAGCTCACTGCTATGTGTCTATTAAAATTCAACAGGCTTCAATGTACCTTCCACAAATAATCAAAAATAAATATGGACAAAGCACATTCTGCATTTGTCAAAAAGGTGTGTACCCGACCTTTATACCAATCTTTGTTCAATCCTCAGTACACATGACTATCACCTACCACAAAACAGTGCATGTCATGGAGGCCTAACATTGAACAGAATTCCCAGTTTTATTTTACTTCCCCCCAAGTAGTTATGCAACCTCTCAGACCCAAGGGTTACTAACTAGACTTCACAACCAAACACTGTCTCTGAAGTGTATTTCCACTCAAAAAAATAAAAATAAAATATAAAAAATGACTTCCCTTAAGTTAGTTTTCTGAAATATACAAAATCAAGGCCAAAACAGATTTTCCCCATTTCTTCAGTTTTACAGGGAATGCAGAAAGTGAAGATATATAAACAGATATCTACTTGCCTTCACAAATGAACAGACGGTACAAAGCAACTGCTTATACTTAATCATGTTTTTGTCTATTCTACCAGGCCCTGGTGTTTGGAGAGAATTCTGCCAGATAAGGACAATGAAATGCATTATTATATAGAGTGACTAAGAGCCCTACAGTACTGTTTTAGAATGTAATCCCAGGCAGAATGGTTGCGATAAAAGGGACTAATATTTTGTAATAACTATTACCAAAAGTAAAGACATTGGCCATTCAGTACCAGTTTAAAAACACTCACTACATCCAATTCTGTTTAAATGTCTTATAGGAAAGAAAGGCCTTTGTATCTTCCTATCCTGGGGGAGATGAACAACTTGCAATTTGCTTCTCACCCAGAATTCCACGTTAGCAACATGTAGAGCAAGTACTTCAGACGCCACAAAACAAGGGCAGCCTACATTAAGGCCAAATATAGGATGTGATTCTAAACCACGATGCAGTAAAGCCTACGTTTCCTTTTCCAGCGATCAAAACCCTTTGAACACTCCCAAAAAAGGACGGCAGGGCCAGCGCCTCCCTCCAAGAGGAAGCCCCTTTCTTCTCGGCTCTTCCCAGCAGCCTGCCACTTCCCCCAACACATTCAAATCATTTGAGAGACCGAGAGCTGGTGTGTGCGCGCCGGTGTGGACGGGCGGGAGAGCTGGGTTCCTGCATTTCCACCCTCTACATCTGACCTCATCCCCAGTCATTTAGGCGCAACGGAGCCCCACCTGCACCTCGCTCCTTTTGACTGCGTCCCTCTCCAGCTGCTCCGCTATTAGGGGAGCACATCTCTGAATGACCCGGTTCACTCCGACGCTCCAGTCCCCCGACCCTGCAGCGTTCCGGCTCCGCTCTTCCTCTCCCAACAACCGCCCCCCGCCCCGACGCCAGCCCTGGCCCTCCCAGCCCGCCACTCCCCACCGCTCGGCTCCTCGCTCTCCCAAGCCGCCCCTGACCACATTACTCCAGTTCTAGCCGAACCCTGCCCTTCCCGACCCCAGAGCTAGATCTTTAGGACCCGGAGCCGGCCTCGCACCCACAGCCAGCCACCCTCAGGCTAGACCGCCGCCCTCGCCCCGGCCCCACGTGAGCCAGTCCCCTGGCCCCCCACCCACTCGCTCCCTGGGGCGACTCAAACCCCGCCCCCAGGCCCGGCGCCCCCCGACTCCGCGCCCTAACCCCGAACAGCCCCTCCCCACCCCAGACCCCACCCAGCCAGGCGGGTCCCCAATCCCTAAAACCCTTCCTCAGACAGCTCCTCCCCACCCGACCCGGGGTTGTTCACCCCGGCGGGAGGCGTCTGGACCTCCGAAAGCCGCCCCTGGGCAGCCTCCTCCTCACAGGGATCCCGGTTCACCCTCCCAAGGCCAAGCGGTTCCGTCCCGAACCTCCGGCAGCAGCCCCTGCTCCAACCCGCGGCACACCGGCCGTGGAGGGGGAGGCGGCCCAAGGGTCTGCGCCCCGCGCGCCCACTAGAGCCCACTCCCCTCCACTGGGCCCTGCTCCACGCCCTGCCGGGTCCTGTCAGCCGGCGCCGGCACATGCGGAGAGGACCGGTCGGCCCGCCAGCTCGCTCCCGAGCGGCCCCGCAAGGCGCGCGCTGCTCACCAGGGCCGAGATGCCTGAGGCGCCGCCGCCGCCGAAGTCCCCGCTGCAAAGCCCGGCGAAGCCTCTAACCGCTGCCGCCTCCCGCCTGGCACTGAGCGCCGCGCGGGGGAGGGGCGCGGGCAGCCGCCGCCGCCACCGCCGCCGCACGCAGACCCCGCCCCCGCCCCGCGCCGCGCCCAACCAAAAGGCCCTAGGGCTCGGCCCGTCACGCCCACTTCCGGGAGGGAAAGCCCACTTCCCACCCCTGGTTCCACGCCCCACTCTCGTTAGCGCCCCCTGTGGTCGCGCCGAGGGATGCCGGTGGGCTGCGGAGGAAGGCGGTACCCAAGCACACGCACCGCCTACTAGTCAACAAGCCAGAGGGCCACGCCCATGGGCGCTCCCTAGCCACGCCCTCTGCTCCTTAGCACCGGGAGCTCCGCCCACTGGCCCGCCTTGGCTCTGTAGGGCCACATCCCCCGGATCCTCAAAGATTCTTCCAGACCCCCTCAAAACCGGAACATCAGTTCCCCTGAGCCCGCCCATTGCCCCATCCAAACCCTTAGTAGGCCTCCTGGCTCTCTAAACCTGCCTCCCCTCCCACTGCGTCAGAACTGGCCCAAGGGCGCCACAAAACCCCGCCCCGCTGCTAGAAGCCCCACCCACGGACCCAACCCCATTCTCGGCATCACAAGCCCCGCCCACTGCCTATCTAAGCCTTGACTCTCCAAGCCCCGCCCCGAATTCTCCAACTCCCGCCTTTGCGAGCCAAAGTTCCGCCCCCGTTCCCATCACACCCTCCCACCACCACCTCTGGGGAATGCTAGCGTTCCACCCGTCCCTTCACTTTCTATTATCGCATTCCTAGCACAGGGTGGCTGTCCCTGGGCTGGGCCACACCACTCCCCAAGGAGGTCCCGTCTTGACCCTATTTCGCAGGTGAGGAACAGGTTCTTCCCTTCTTTTGCCGGCCAAAGTCCCTAACCCGTTTGCTCAGTAACTGGGCCGCCCAGGCCAAAGTGCAGCTGATTCAAGTCCCAAACTTTGCTGCTATCAGACTGTGTCCTGGGTCAGTTCCCCTCACCTCTTCAGTCCAGAATTTCCTGATCTTTAGAGAAAACTTGTCCTGTTATTCGCCAGAGCCCCTTTCAGAAATAACCAGATTCGGAACTACCGAAATTTGGAACTGAATGAACAAAGCAGGCCTGCCGAGGGATGGCTGCTTCCCAAAGCAAGCATCTTCGCATTTTTCATCCTAAGCATTAGCCTCAGAAATATGTGTTAGGTAAATTATGGTCCACCTAAACCAAAAGAAGTATAACAGCAACTTACTGATCCTCTCTAGGCCTCAGTTTCTTCATCAGTAACATAGGGATTGTGGCGGCCACTTCTGGAAGGATTCCATTAGCTAAGTAATGCACTTAGGAGGCTGACTAACTTGTAATGAGCCCTCAGCAAATGATGCTACCACTGCCCGGCCTCGGCCAAGTTGGGGGGGGGGGCGAGTTTCCTTTTGCCTTCAAGCAGCCACTCACAGGAGCACCCCTTCCACAGCAAGACATAGCTGCTCACGTCATTTAAATGAGATGAAGTTGGGGAAGCACCCAGGCATTTGGCCATGCACAGAAACCATTGGCTGTTATCATGATTCCTATTTTTAGTGAAACAAGGGCATTGTTAGCAGCAGAGCTCTGAGTGGTTTGGGGGGAAATGAAGGTTGATGCAAGTGCTTTGCGAAGGAAGCGGGAACCAAACTAACTTACTCTTTGGGAACAGATCATTGCTTACATTGAACATCACTTACATTTGTCAGGCACTATATGAGTGCTTTGAACACAAAATCTCCTGAAGTTCCTCCAACAATCCAATGGCTACAAAAACAATTCTTTTTTCTTAAGAACTCATTTATTAATTTGAGCAGACTCCCCACTAAGCATGTAGATGATTCGGGGCTCGATCCCTGGGACCCCCAAATCAGGACCTGAGGCAAAGGCAGATGCCTAACCGACTGAGCCACCAAGGTGTCCCTGCAGAAATGATTCTTAATTCCCATCTATAAAGATGAAGAAAATAAGAAATTAATTGCTCAAGGTCACACAACTTGAGCCAGGCAGAGCTAAAGATAAAAGCCGTATCCCTCTAATGGCAGAACTCTGGACCCTCTGTGGTTTAGTCCATTAAACTGCCTCTATGGCAGCAAGAAAGAATAGAAAAAACAGTGACTTTGGATCCTGGTGGCCTTGGCCTTAGCTTCAAGCTCCTCTACGTACCCACCTTGTGACCTTGGGCAAGTCATTTTCCCCTCTCTGGCCTTACTCTCTTTTTCTATATGGTGGGGTTCATCCAAATGCTTACTTCGGGGTGGGGTTTTAAAGATCAAAGATCTAGATTCAGTGAATTAAGGCACAGCAAAGCGTCCTGCACAGTGCCTGTCACACGCAGCTGTTTAAAACTTGTTGATTCACTTAGCCCAGTTTTCTCAATGATGAAATCAGAAGAAAAATTTTCCATGACACCAATTTCCCCCAGATGACAGTACCAGAGAGGACTGGACTACACTGAGAAAGAAAGTTCCCGAGGCCTTTGCCTTCCGGGTGCCTGTTTCAATTCCTAGTTTTATCTCTGGGTTGGGAGTGGTGATTCTTACACAAGAAACAAGGCCATCTCACCACCCCACCCCACACCTGCCCTGGATGTGGTCAGCTGAGAGCTGCTACTCCCAGAAAGAGCAGGAAGATTGTGCAACCCTTTGCCCGGAGAAAACCCAGCATCTCACTGTTCTTGAATTCACAGCAAAGTCACTGTGAGTCTGAAGGTAATCTTGGCTCTGCCTTAGCTGGCCCTTAAATGAAGGGACTCCAGTCCAAGGTGAGATGCTGGGTTTTAGAGTCTTTTGCAGTAGTTACTGAAATGACCTAAGACATGTGCTAGATGAAGGGGAATTGAATGATCAGCAAAAATAAGAGTGATTCCGAATGCTACACAACACAGGTGCGCCCGCTCATGTATGCAGAATAAAGGATTAGGAAGCCTGCATTTGGAGCTCCTCAGCACTTCATGTTTCTGGTTTCTCTTTGTACCAAATGGGGACATTAGTCTTGGGTTGCCCAGGCAACCTGGAAGCTGAGTGAATTAGCCCAGTGGAAGCATTAACAAATAATAATATTAAATACATGAGAGACTAGAAACCTCTAGAGTAATCACAGCAAGCAAGACCCCTAATTGAGTGACAGAAGAGGGCAAAGCTCAGAGAATATTAAAATTCATGCTACATCAATAAATCTCCATTCTCGGGATGCCTGGGTGGCTCAGTTGGTTGGACAACTGCCTTCGGCTCAGGTCATGATCCCGGAGTCCCAGGATCGAATCCCACATCAGGTTCCCAGCTCCATGGGGAGTCTGCTTCTCCCTCTGACCTTCTCCTCGCTCATGCTCTCTCTCACTGTCTCTCTCTCTCAAATAAATAAATAAAATCTTTAAAAAAGAAAAAAATTAAAAAAAATAAATCTCCATTGTCCCTGCTTTGAGTATCTTTCTGCAGATTAGGAGCTGGAAATGAGTGTCTACAGATGGATTGCCTTTTTTATTTTATTTTATTTTTTAAGATTTTAGAAAAGATTTTATTTATTTGACAGAGAGAGAGAGAGCAAGCACAGCAAGGGGAGCAGTAGGCAGAGGGAGAGAGAAAAGCATGCTCCCCACTGAGCAAGGAGCCCAGCTTGGGGCTCGATCCTAGGAGCCCAGCTTGGGGCTCGATCCTAGGACACCGGGACCATAACCAGAGCTAAAGGCAGACGTGCAGCGAACTGAGCCACCCAGGTGCCCCTGGATTGCCTTTTTTTAAATTAATTTTTTATTTTGAAATAACTGTAGATTCACATGCAAGCATAAGAAATAATACAAAGAGATCCTATGTATCCTTTACCCAGTTCCCCCCAGTGGTAACATCTTATAAAATGATAGTACAGTATAACCCGGACGTCTACACTGATACAGTCAAGAGACAGAACATCACCAAAATCACAAAATCACAGCCCTGTTTCATGGCCACACCCACGTTTCATGGCCACACCCACTTCCTGCCTAACCGCCTCCTCCTTAACTCCTGGCAAGCAACCACTCCTCTGTTCCCAATTTCTCTAATTCCATCATTTCAAGAATGACAAATGAAATGATATAGTATGCAATCTTTGGGGACTGTTGTTGTTGTTATCAATCAGTATAAATTCCTGGGGATGTACCTAGGTTGTTACACATATGAGTACTTTGTTCGTTATTCCTTCCCAGTGGTATTCCATGGTATGGCTATTTCCCCGTTTAACTGTTTGTTACGTGAAGGATACCTGGGTTGTTTCCAGTTTGGAGCAGATTCTTACCCAAAAAGCTGCTATAAACACTATAGACACTTGTTCAGGTTTTTGTGTAAACATAAATTTTTATTTCTCTATGAAAAAAAATATTTGCCACATAGTACCATGGTTGGGTCGTATGATAATTGTATGTTTAGTATTTTAAGAAACTGCCAGACTATTCCCCAGAGTGGCTGAACAGTTTTATACCCCTATCAAACAGAAATCCAGGGGTGCCTGGATGGCTCAGTGGGTTAAAGCCTCTGCCTTTGGCTCAGGTCATAATCCCAGTGTCCTGGGATCAAGCCCCACATCAGGCTCTCTGCTCAGCAGGGAGCCTGCTTCCCTCTCTGTCTCTCTTTCTCTCTGCCTACTTGTGATCTCTGTCAAGTAAATAAATAAAATCTTAAAAAAAAAAAAAACAGAAATCCATACACAATCCAGTTTCTCTCATCTTCACCAGCATTTGGTGTTGTCATTATTATTTATTTTAGCCATTGTTATGGATATATAGTGGTATCTCATTGTGGTTTTAATTTGCATTTCTCCGGTGGGTAACAATGTTGAAATCTTTCATTTATTAAAAAAAAAAAAAAAAAAAAAGAGGGGTCCCTGGGTGACTCAGTCATTAAGCATCTGCCTTCAGCTTGGGTCCTGACCTCAGCGTCCTGGGATTGAGCCCCACATTGGGCTCTCGGCTCAGTGGGGAGCCTGCTTCTCCTTCTCCCACTTCCCCTGTTTGTGTTCCCTCCCTCGCTGTGTCTCTCTCTGTCAAATAAATAAATAATCTCTTAAACACACACACACACACACACAAGAGATTTTATTTTATTTATTTTGAGAGAAAGAGAAAGAGCAAGCAAAGAGGAGGGGGGGCAAGTAGCAGAAGGAGAGAAACAGACTCCTTGCTGAGCATGGAGCCAGATGTGGGGTTTGATCTCACGACTCTGAGATCATGACCTGAGCCAAAACCGAGTTGGATGCTTAGCTGACTGAGCCACCCAGGCACCCCTGAAATCTTTTCATATGCTTAGTTACCATCCATTTCTCTCTTCTTCTCTTTTGCCCATTTTTTTTACTGAGACTTCTGTGTTTTCACTGTTAAGTTTGAGAGTTCTTTTTATGTTCTACATACTAATCCTCTTTTGAATATGTGGTTTCCAAAATTTTTTCCCAGTAGGTAGTATTTTTTTCATCCCCTTAAAATAGTCTTTTGTGGAGAAAATATTTTTAATTTTGTTATTCAGTTTGTTGATTTTCCTTTTTTGGATCATATTTTTGGTATTAAATCTAAGAATTCCATGTTCCATGTCAAATTATTCTTTTTTTAAGTTTATTTAGTTATTTTTAGTAATCCTTATACCTAATGCAGGGCTCAAACTCACCACCCAGAGATCAAGAGTCACATGCCCTTCTCACTGAGCCAGCCAAGTATAATTTTGTTGAATAAAAAAAATTTTTTAAGACTTTATTTATTTATTTGACAGAGAGAGTGAGAGACCACAAGCAGGGGGAGCAGCAGAGGGAAAGGGAGAAGCAGGCTCCCCACCGAGCAGGGAGCCCAATGTGGGACTTAATCCTAGAACCCCAGGATCATGACCTGAGCCACAGGCAGATGCCTAACTGACTGAGTCACTCAGATGCCCCCCGCTTTATTCTTTTTAAGAAATGTTTTAGTTATTCTAATTTCACTGCTTTTCCATATAGATTTTAGAATAATCTTGTTTACATCTGCACAAAAAATCTGAGATTTTATAGGAATTGTTAAACCCATATATCAGTTTGGGAAGAAGTGACAGCAGCTTTACTATACTATTTTTCAATCCATAATATCATATGATTTCTTTTATTGTGTTGTGTGGTTTTAGTATATAAACCCTGTACATGTTTTGTGAGATTTACACCTAAGTTATTTTTTATGATTATAAATAGCATTGTATTTTTAAATTTCAGTGTCTATGAGTTCCTTAGTAGGGTATTGAAATACAACTCTTTTTTTTTTTTGGTATGTTTAACTTGTATCCTGCAATTTTGTTGAACTCACTTATTAGTTCCAGGAAGTGTTTTGTAGATTCCTTGGGATTTTCTATGCAGACCATCATGTCATCTATGAAGAGGGATAGTTTTATTTTTTCTTCTCTGATCTTTATGCCTTTATTCCCCTTTCTTGCCTTATTGCACTGGCTAGAACTTCTAGTACTATGTTGACTAAATAGTAAGAGCAAACATCCTTGCCTTATTCCTGACTTCAGGGCAGAAGCCTTTAGTCTTCCTTCATGAACTGTGATATTAGCTATAGATTTTCTTTGTACAGAGTCTTCATCAAGTTGTGAAAGTTTAGTTTAGGATTTTAATAATAAATTTTTATTTTCGATAATAATAAAGTTCCCCCTTTATTCTTACTTTTTGAAAGAGTTCTTATGATGAATAGGTTTGAATATTGCCAAATGTTTTCTTTACATCAAATGATATGATGATATGATTTTTCTGTTCTAGCCTATTACCATGGCAGGTTACACTGACTGATTTTTGAATACTGACCTGGCCTTGTATCCCTGTAATAAATTCCACTTGGTCATGGTGCTTAATTCTTTTTACATGTCGCTGAATTCTATTTGCTAATATGTTTTTAAGCCTGTTTGTTTTTAAACTAATGAGGGATATTGATCTATAGTTTCCCTTTTTTGTACTCTTTGCCTGGTTTTGATAAGGCAGAGTAACACTGCCTTAATAAAATGAGGTGGGGTGTGTTTATCTTCTCTTCTATTTTCTGGAAGAGATTGTGTAGATTGCTGTTAATTCTTTAAATGTTGGGTAGGCTTTTCCAGTGAAACCATATGGATCTAGACTTTTTTTTTTTTTTTTGAGGGGGAGCAGTTAAATTACAAATTCAATTTCCTTAATAGTTTTTTTGCTATTCAAATTATCTGTTCCATATTGGGTAACTTATGGTAGTTTGTGTTTTTTTAAGGTATTGGCCCACTGCACTTAAATTGCTAAATTTATGTGCATAGAGTTGTTTGTAGAGCGTTCTTATTATCTTTTGATGCCGAGAGGGTCTGTAGTAATAGCTCCTATTTCATTCCTGATATTGGTAAGTCATGTCTTCTTTTTTTCTTGTTTTCTTAGTTAGTCTTAGAGATTTGTCAATTTTACTGATCCTTCCAAGGAACTGCTCTTCATTTCACTGATTTTCTTATTGTTTTTTATTTTCCATCTCATTGATTGGTGCTCTTTATTATTTCCTTCCTTCTGCTCACTTTGGGTTTATTTTGCTCCTCTTGTTCTAGGTTTTTGAAGTAGGAGCTTAGATTATTGATATGAGACTTTATCTACTATATGTATTTAGTACTTCATTTGTGATATATGCATTTAGTGCTATAGGATTCCTTCTCAGTACTGCTTTAGCTGTGTGCTGCACATTTTGATGTTGTATCGTCATTTTCATTCAGTTCAATGTATTTTTAAATTGCCCTGAAGCCTTCCTCTTTGACTCATGAATTATTTATAAGTGTGTTATTTTGTTTTGAAGTGTTTGGAAATTATCCTGTTATCTTTCTGGTACTACTTCTAATTTGGTTGCATCATGATCAGAGGACACACTGTACAGTATATTTAATTCTTTTTAAATTTGTTGAAGCTTCTTTTCTTAGAATTTTTTCAATCTTAATTAAGTAGGCTTCACACCCAACATGGGGCTTGAACTCACGACCCTGACATCAAGAGTCGCATGCTTTTACCCAATGAGCCAGCCAAGTGCCCCAAAGATTTGTTTTGTTTTTGCATTTTTATAAAACCTAATGGGAAAAAAAAACTAGTATTTCAAACTGTACAGTCAACAGATGTACATAGTTATCAAAAATGCACACACTCCACTTGGCATCTCCTGAGTTTCTTTTTAATGGTACAGGATCTAGTCTGTGTTGGTATGTGTTCTGTGGGTACATGAAAAGAATGTGTGTCCTGTTGTGCTTCAACAGAGTGTTCTACAAATGCCAATCAGAGCCTGTCAGTTGATAATGTCCTTGATGATTTTTTTGTTAAGTTGTTCTTTTGATTGTTGAGAGAGGCGTGTTGAAATCTTAAACTATAAGGATGGATTTGTCTATTTCTCCTTTCAATTCTATCAGTTTTTGCTTCACATGTCCTGCAGTCCTGTTGTTTGGTGTATGTATACTCATTTAAGATTGTTAGGTCTTCTTGGGGGATGGCCCTTTTATCATTATAGAGTGTCCCTCTCTGCCTGGTAGTTTTCTTTGCTCTGAAATATACTTTATCTGATATTAACATGGTCACCCTGAATTTCTTTGATTACTGTTTCCATAGTATATCTTTTTTCCTTCCTTTTACTTTCAACCTGCCTATACTGATATATTTGAAGTGAGTTTCTTATAGGTTGCAAATTGTTGGTTCATATTTTTTTATCCAATCTCCATCTCTTAATTAGTGTATTTAGGCCATTTACATTTAAGGCAATGATACATTACAGCTTAATCTGACATTTTGTTTTGTGATTGTTCTACTTTATATTTGTCTTATTTTCTTTTTTCTGCTTTCTTGTGGGTTACTTTAACTTTTTAAAAAAATTCCATTTTGATCTATCCCTAGTATTTTTTAGTTTATTTCTGTGTGAGGCTTTTTTTTAGAGGTTGTTCTAAGTATTACATGATAGATAGGATGAGCCTGTATCTATGTATCTATCTCTATATATCTATAGATGTGTTCACCATCTATCAGTGTCATTTTACCAGTACAAGTGAAGTATAGCAAATGTATTTCCCTTTATGTCAGCTCTGTTTGTTATACGACTGTCTTAAAGATTTTCTCTACATACATTGAGGACTTATATCAGATAGTGGCAAAACTCCTGCCTCTCTATTATGACTCCTCTGAGGCCACCCTAGTGGAGAGAGACATGCACATCATCTCATCAGGTCGGGGTAGAAATATAGACTCCTCCTGGGGTCTCCACCGATGCCAATGGGGGGATGGCCTCATGACCACCCAGCAGGGATGAACATCCCCACTCCCTACTCAGCTTCCTCTGACACCACCTCATGACGTGGGAGCATCCATGAGAAAATGGTTTGCACACTTGGGACAGGGCCCAGCCTATGCTAGGACTGAGTCCATGCAAAATCCCCAGGATGGACTGAGCTAATGGTAGAAGCCTTGGTGTAATGACCAGCCTTGCTACAGGTCCTCCTGACCCTGGGATCTTAGGTGAATCACATCACTTCCTGGGGCCTCAGTTTCATTATCTTTTCACTGGGCAAGAAAATGTGATGCTAACCTGAAATTATGTTTGTGAGAGCACCTGCCCCAGATACTGAATACAAATAAATACTCTAAAGGAATTGATACTTATTAAGCATGTACTTACTTCTCACCAGGCCCAGTGTTACCAACTTGCCAGGCTCTTGCTCCAGGACTGTTCATCCTAAGCAGATGAAAGTTAATATGGTTTTTCTTATCTCCATTTTACAGGGGAAACTGAGGTTTGTTGCATAATCAGAGCTAACTGATACAAACTCAAAAGACCTCTCAGTAGGCTATTCTACTTAAGCTCAGTAACTCCATTCTCAGAAATTTATCCTAAGGCCATAATCATGGTTGGATGCAATGATACACTCAATTCCCATTATTTACTATTGTCATACTCTATAATAAAGTCACCACAAATACTTCATTACTGAATATTGAATCCTTGCTCCTAGGGGACATACAGGGCTAGGTTCCTGCAGGCCACGGTCATGGCATTTCATCAACCAATCAATATATAACCTAGTTTTGGGACACCTGGGTGGCTTAGCCAGTTAAGTGGCTGCCTTCCACTCAGGTTGTGATCCCAGGGGCCTGGGATCAAGTCCTACATTGGGCCCCTTTCTCAGCGGGGAGCCAGCTTCACCCTCTGCCTCTGCCTGCCACTCTGCCTGCTTGTGTTCTCTCTCTCTGACAAATAAATAAATAAAATTTTTAAAAACACGATATATAAAAAAACTTATATATAATTGTATTATATACAAATATTATATATAATATAATACTTATATAAAATAAAATATGTATCATTACAATTTATTGACCTTTTAAATTTATTATGTTTTATATAGTAAATATACTAATATATTATATTAAATATTGAATAATAGATTTTTTAAAAAGATTTTATTTATTTATTTGACAGACAGAGATCACAAGTAGGCAGAGAGGCAGGCAGAGAGAGAGGGGGAAGCAGGCTCCCTGCTGCGCAGAGAGCCCGATGGAGGGCTTGATCCCAGGATCCCAGGACCATGACCTGAGCCAAAGGCAGAGGCTTTAACCCACTGAGCCACCCAGATGCCCCTGAATAATAGATTTTTAATTAAATTTAATAAAATCAAATATATCAAACAATATAATTTTTCATATTATTATATTATATATAATTATTTATTATATATTCTATGTTATATATTTATATATTATGTTATATATTTATATATTTTTAAATATATATAAATATGATACAATTTATAATTAATGATTTATTAATGTATTATTAAATTCATTAAAATATATAATAAAATATAATATAATATATAATAGTATATTTTATATATATATATAACCTTGTTTTATGTGTGTTTCTGTTTGAAGGCACCTTATTTAATAGATACATTGTTCATTAATATATATTTATATAGTTGATTCACTAACATTGAACTCACAGCCAATAGCCCTGTAACTCATGTCTGAACAAAGCTTATCTAACGCAAACATTTTCTCCCTAAGGCACACTGCAGCCTCCTTGCCACGTAGGAATCCTAGACTACACTTGAGCCCTTCACTTGGGGGCCATATTAAATAGCAGATCATGCCCTAAATGCACACCCATGCCAAAAATGCACACAAATACTAAGTATACAGTGAAAGGACACATGCTAACATAAGAGAGCTGAAATAAGAGGGCCGAACATTGTTGCCTTGCTGGACCTCAGCCAGTGGCAGGCATGCTGGATGACTAACATTTCTTCCACTCTGCACATGCACGTGCCCATGAATGACTCCAACAGCACTCCAGGTGTGCTTTTGGGGCTGCAAAGAAATTTTTGAGAAGTAGTCGAATTTGCAAATATGGAGTCCGCCAATAATGAGGATTGAGCATATATGGGTCAGGACATTCATTGTTCTTTGCTCAGGAAACAACCCTTGATGGAAACTAGAGGATAGGTAAATACATTCCAGTGCAGTAATGGGACAGAATGCAATAAATGGGGGGTATGACCAGAAAGACAGGCTGAGGTCAGGCCCTGGAAAGAATGAACAGCAGCCAAAAATGTCTGTTCCTCATACTAGAGGCAAATAAGACTTCCCAGAATCCAACCTTTGCCTTCCTCCTGTATGAGGTCTGTGGTCCCTGGCCCCCACCTGCACAGATAACATCAACAAAGGACTGGTTTGCTGCAAATATGACCTCAACCTTTTCCCCTGTGAAGCCTGACTATTCCTCAGCCCACGGGGAGCCATAGGTGATTATGCAGGAACTAGAAAAGAATTTTGTAGAAGATGATTGGTTGCTTGGCCGTATGGAAGGCTGCCCCAGATGTGCTGTTAAATGAAAAAAGCAGGTCAGAAAGCATTTATGTCCCATTTCTATGGACGGACACACCCCCACAGTAATAGAAATTCTCTCTGAGCAACAGCATTCAAGTTATGAGTGAGTTTCCTGTTTCTATTTCCTGTTCCGTATTTTCTCACATCTCTGTGAAGGGCATTCAATGGTTTGAAATTTTTAAAATGTTACCTTCTCAAAGAGGGTGAAAGAATTCTGTATATTCAAGGTGTTCTGTCAAGGTCCCCAAGCTCCTTGAAGATTTTTCAAAATTCAGATATGACTCTGGGTACCCAAAAAACCCACGCACTTGCCCATGTAAATCCCGTTGTGGGGGCAATTACCTGTGTCATTTACTGGGGTATTAGCAACACACGCCAGAGTCTACCTTGGCCGGTGTTCCTCCGCTTGGTAAGGGGATTGCTGTTAATTAGCAACAAAGATAAAGGCTTAGACCTTGGTTCTCAGCTGGGGCAATTACACACCCCACCCCTGACCCCAGGGTACATCAGACGGTATCTGGACACATTTTTGGCCGCCACAACTATGAGATGGCCAGGAATGATGCCAAGTGTCAGCAAAGTACAGGACAGCCTCCATCCCACCGCACAACGAGAAAGTATGAGGCCCCAGATGCCAACAACAGCAAGGCAGAGAGACCCTAGCACAGACATGGGCAGCTTTACTGTCTTACTGGGCTTGGGGTTTTGCAAGAAAAATCTCGGGAGATCCTCACGGCAATCCTAGCAGATAGGGCCTACAATCATGCCTGTTTTACAGAAGGGGAAACTGAGGCTTTAGAAGGGGAAGGAACTGAGATTATACAGCTCTGTCTTGCATGTTTCTGACTTCAGCGCCTGCCTTCTCCCCTCTGCAGCCTCTGCTTCCAAATTGCTGAGTTACTGCTGTTTTTTTGGTTTTGTTGCTGTTGTTGTTGTTTAATTATGGAAACTTCCAGATAGAAACAAAAGCAAAGAAACCAGTCGAATGTGCCCACGTGTTCACACTCTCCAGCGTCAGAGCTACACTTGGGACCTGCAGGATGGGATGCTCTCCCACAGACGCTATCCTACAGGGTGGAGAATCCCTGAACACACCAGGGTAAATCACAGTAGGCTTGGAGCCCTCGAGGGGGGTGGGAGGGGGGAGCACAGGAGCTCCTTTCTCAGGTGGTTTGGAATATATTCCCTTTTCTTTTACAGGTTTTGATCACAGCTCCCCTGGCAGCTGTTGCCTTTCCCAAGCCGAAGAGCAAGAGAGAGGATCGTCTGTTTTCTCCCCAAGGAAGTGCCAAGTCCCTTTCTGAGAGGTGAGGAAATGATTTCTCCCAAAGGAAAGCTGAAAAGGGGGAACAGCCCTCTGAAACAGAGAGATTCCTGCCCCCAGAACTGTCAGTCGCAGGAAGGCATTATTTGCCCCGTGGGAGCCAGAGAGCTCTCCCTTGGTATCTGCATGCAAACACCGCTTCTTATGGGAAGAAGCGTCACTCTCTTGGATTTAAGCAAATGCTCCCTGGTTTCTGCTTTGTGCCAGGCTCAGCTGTACTCCAGTTTTGGACTACAGACAGCAAGCAGGAGTCAGCTGGCTTCTTTCAAATAATGAGGCCAGACCTTCATGGTCGGACAGGAGAGACCGGGTTTGTAACCCAGATAGAGGCTTCTCTTAGCTCCTATTAATGTTTGAACTGAATTGCACGTGCTGGGGAAAACAGCCACGGGGACGGCTATGACCTTTGGAATCAGACAGCCCTGGGTTCTGAGTGCAGTTGTTTTCAAGAATTAGCTGTGTGGGCCGCCTGGGTGGCTCAGTGGGTTAAGCCGCTGCCTTAGGTCATGATCTCAGGGTCCTGGGATCGAGTCCTACATTGGGCTCTCTGCTCAGCAGGGGGCCTGCTTCCCTTCCTCTCTCTCTGCCTGCCTCTCTGCCTACTTGTGATCTCTCTCTGTCAAATAAATAAATAAAATCTTAAAAAAAAAAAAAAGAATTAGCTGTGTGACTCTGGTTAAATGATCAACTTCTGTGAACAGCAGTTCCCTCCCCTTGGAAAGTGAGGATTATTCATTCAATCTGTTTTGAGCTGCTACTCCAAGCCAATAGTGATTTCTATTAACTTAGTTACTACTGAGAACTGTATCCTTTTTCGTTTGTTCTTCCTGATATCCCTGGCAGGGTCACTGAGGTAAGATTGCAAAAATGGCTACAAATTATTCTCTTCCATCCAGCCCCATCCCTGTCCCTGCAGTTGCTCTCCACTCTGACTCAGGTCTTGACCATGGGACTGGTTTTGGCCAATGGGACACGAGCAAATATGACACATGCAATGACTTGCAAATTATTTGTGTGTGGAGCTTACCCTCTCTTGCTGTACTTGGATCCCAGCCACCCTGTGAAAAAACCCAGGAAGAAGCAGCTAGCCTGCTGGATGATAACAGTCTTATGACCCAGACACATCCTGTCCCCCCCAGCCAGCAGCCACCAATCAGCAGACATTTGAGAGAGGACACCCTAGACCATCCAGCCATGACTGACTGTCCAACTGACCACAGACACAAGAGCAAGCCCACCACCAAGCTAAATAATATATGTTGCTTTAAGCCGCTAACACTTTGGGGTGGTTTGTTACACAGCAGTAGTTAACTGATACATAGCCCTTATCCTCCCACTCTACATACAAGGAGTGTGTGGAGAAGCTTGCCCAAGGCCATGAAGTCAAGGCTTGATCTCTTTTTCCTACACCATGCAGTGAGGCTCCCTCTGCCTTCTCTAGTCCTTAAAGCAGAAACAATAAGTAATAAGACAGCTGATGAGGCTGTATTCAAGGCCTGTGTTCAGTGGTCTGCTAGGAGACCCTGGCCATGCCCTTGGCGTCATTAGCTTGGTGGACATATATAATCAACTGCTCAGAAGCTCCATGGAAATATGTCCAGCCTGGAGCATGGCAGGAAGACCCACCCAGGAAGCTAGGGGATGCAGGCTCTTTGAGAACTCACGATTCACTGAGTTGGGGAGCCCTCAAATGTTCACCCATCCTCTCTGCGTCCTGCTCTGTATATCTGACGGCCAGCAAGGGCAGGGGGTGTGTACGACCTTTCTAAAATATGTAGGGATGGAAAAATACCTTCCTTGGAAAAGACAGGCTTGCAAAGAATGGTGGAAAATGCCAGGAGCTCCCTTCCCAGGGAACACCACAAATATATTGTAGACTCTGCGTTTAGCAGTTTATGTGCGTATCATCTGATTTTATCCTCTCCCAGACCATGTCATGCGGATGGAAAGCTGCAGAGTTAAAATGTTCAGAGCACTGGCTGAGGACCCTGAGGACCTGGGTTTACAATCAGTCTTAGCCGCTTACTGGTAAGTGACTTAACTTCCCTGTGCCACAACTTGCCCATCTGTAAAATGGGGAGATGATAATAGCATCTTCTTCGCAGAGTTGTCATGAAGACTCAGTGCATTCGTGAATGCAAAGTACTTAAAACAAGGTCTGACACGGCCGGCGCTCAGCACATACCACCGCCATCACTAGCAGCATTTTACAGATGAAGACACTGAGAAGCAAATGGATTTAACTGCACTGATTAATTTCACTTGGCTAAGTCAGGGGTGGAGCTGAATTTTGGACCTTGGTCTGACAGACTCTTTTTTTTTTTTCTTTTTAAAAATTATTTATTTGAGAGAGCACTAGTGAAGGGAGTGACGGAGGAAGGGAAAGAATCTCAGCAGGGGCACTTGGGTGGCTCATTCGGTTAAGCATCTGCCTTCAGCTCAGGTCATGATCTCGGGGTCCTGGGATTGAGCCCCAGTCAGGCTCCCTGCTCGGTGGGGAGTCTGCTTCTCCCTCGGCCTCTCCCCCTGCCCATGCTCACTCATGGGCTCACTCATATGCTCACTCACGTGTTCTCTCTCTCTCTCTAGCTCTCTCCCCCCCCCCCCAATAAATAAATAAAATCTTTTTCTAAATTTTTATTCATTTGACAGAGAAAGGGAGAGCACAAATAGGCAGAGCGGCAGACAGAGGGGGTGGGAGAATCAGGCTCCCCACTGAGCCGAGAGCCTGACCCGGGGCTTGATCTCAGGACCCCAAGATCATGACCCAAGCTGAAGGCAGATGCTTAACCCACTGAACCACCCAGGTACCCCAACAAATAAAATAAAAACAACAACAACAACAACAAAACCTCAGCAGGTGCTGAGTGGGACTCGATCTCACCTGAGATTGTGACCTGAGTAGAAACCAAGAATCACATGCTTAACTGACTGTACCACCTAGGCTCCCCTGGTCTGACAGCCTTTTTTTTTTTTTTTTTTTTTTCTGAGTGAGAGAGAAAGAATGAGCCAGGCTGGGGGGTTGGGGCAGAGGGAGAAGCAGACTCCCCCCTGAGCAGGGAGCCCAACATGGGGATCCATCCTGGGTCCTCGAGATCATGACCCTACCCAAAGGCAGATGCCTGACCAATTGAGCCACCCAGGTGCCCTGATCTGACAGACTCTAAATAACAACCCAATTGCTCCGGGCTTCCAGGAGCACAGGCTCGCCACACAGGGTCCTGCCCCTGAAGCCAGAGTTCCTGCCCCAAATTCAAAGGAGGACTTGTTCTTTAAGGTGCTAGTACACAAATGGACTCCTAGTTGCTTCCTCAGAAATCCACACCCATGCCTCAAAACCCACCGAAAGGCCTTTTCTATAGCATTTGTCATACTATATTGCAACGATTTTCTTTTCTGACCATCTTCCCTGCTAATAGAAATAGCTGCCATGTATTGTGGGTCTCCTGTGTGTTGAACACCTAGACGCACGCGTTGCTTTCCTTAATCTGCACAACAGCCCTGTGAGGACCATCGATTAGACCTTTTGCATGGATCAAGAAACCAAGGCTGAGGGGCACCTGGGTGGCTCAGTCAGTTAGGCGACTTCCTTTGTCTCAGGTCATGGTCCCAGGATCCTGGGATCAAGCCCCGCTTCCGGCTTCCTGCTCAGTGGGGAGCCTGGTTCTCCCTCTCCCTCTGCCCCTACTTCAGCTTGTGCTCTCTCCCTCACTTGCTCACTCTCTGCCTCTCAAATAAATAGATAAAATCTTAAAAAAGAAAACAAAAACCAAAACTCAGAGGGGTGAAGGCATTTGATCCATGGCACACATTTGGGATTCAAATTTGGGTTTTGGGTTTTTTTTTTTTTTAGGTTTATTTATTTATTTGAGAGAGAGAGAGAATGCAAGCAGAGGGGCAGAGGGTCAGAGGAAGAGGGAAAGAATCTCAAGGACATTCCCCGCTGAGCAGGGTGCCCAATGCAGGGCTCCATCTCAGGACCCTGAGATCACGACCTGAGCAGAAATAAAAAACTGGACGCTTAACTGGCTGGGCCACCCAGGTGCCCCAGGGTCTGTCTTATTTGTAATGTGGGCTTATCCGTGGTGCTGTGGGACCTTTTACTATTAACAATTACACTCTCCACAGTGGTTAAACCCATGCCAAGCTCTAGGGCCCATAATGATCCTTTCATATGCCTATCTCCTTTAATCCTCAAATCATGTGAACAGATACTATTATTATCTTCTCCTTTTTAGAAGAGAAAACAGAGGCTCAGAGAGGTATAGAAACCTGTCCAGGGTCACACAGCTTGTAGGTGGTTATAGCTGGGACTGGAACATGGTATGAACACCACCATCTATGGACTTTTTACTTCATTGGCTGCCTTTGTGAACAACGTCAGGCACAAAGACCATGACTTTCACGCCTTTGAATGTTCTCAACATAGTGTTGTTGAGTGTCTGCGATGCTAAATAAATATTAACCAAACATACTAGTGATTAAATGAATGGAACCCTCAACGTTTCTCCAAGTACCTAAGCAGGTTCCCTGGATCTGTGCGTCACGGGGGAAAGCTTTAGAGCACGTGAGCCTGAGGAATGGAAGCCAACTTCCTCACCATAATCCTCATTCTGGCTGCATGGCCTCTGATTAAATATTCTTTCATGAGCCAGATGGTTTTGCTGACCCTCCTTAAAAGGTTTCTGAGAATCCAAAGAAAGAAAGGGGCAAATAACTGATAATAGGCTGGGTTTTCTCTGCTGCCGGCTTGGGCTATTTGATGCATTCACTGGCACATTAACGGGCTGTGACCATCTCTCCCTGGAAATGCCCACAGCCACTAATCAAAGATCAGTCTTCATGAGGGAACAGCGTGGAGATGACTGTTGGTCACGTTTAGGGCTTCCCAAATATACTCCATGTTCCCAGAGCTGATGGGAACTCGTATGGGGAGGTCACTCTAGATCATCAGACCAGTTCCACGTCAGAGCCAGAGCTGACAGTCCAGCAGAATGAAGAGGAAAGGAGAAATGGCATTCTTTGTCATGATTCTTAAAAGTGCTCTGGTCTTCAATTCTTTGCCCCTTAGTTACCTCTGGCTGCAAAATCCATCACCCAATAGTGTCCTGGCTTAAAACAAAATCATTTATCAGCTCTTGCAGGTTGAGAATTTGGGGGCCGCATAGCTATGTGGTTCTGGGTCAGGGCTTCTTAGAAGGTTGGAGGCGGAGGCGCCTGGGTGGCTCAGGCGGTTAAGCACCCGACTCTGGGTTTTGGCTCAAGTCATGATCTCAGGGTCGTGAGATTGAGTCCTGTGTTGGGTTCTGTGCTCAATGGGGAGTCTGCTTGAGATTCTCTTCCTCTGCCCCTGCTCTCTCTCTCTCAAATAAATAAATCTTAAAAGAAAAAAAAAGATTACAGTCTGCTGAAACCAGGACAGCACTCTGCGGAAGGCTTCACTGAGATCCCACACCTCTTCCAAGTTGCTTCACCCACATGGCTGGTTAGCTGGTGTGGCTGCTGATGCGAGGTGCCTCAGTTTCCCATCACATGTGCACCTCCTCAGGCTGCTGGAGTATCCTCATGGCACAGCAGCTGACTTCCCCAGATGGTGAGATTCAAGAGCCCAAGGCAGAGACTGCGATGCTGTTTACGATTTAGCTTTGAGAGTCACACGCTGTGCAGGCCAGCCCCGATTCCACAGGGCAGGCAACTTCCTGAAGATGGGACTATGAGGCAGTGTGGGGCCCCGTTGGAGGGAGGCTACCATTTCTGAGAATCAGGTCTAAGGGAAGGATGGCAGGTGCCACAGAGGCGTTAGGCAGAAAGGTGTTCCCTGCAGCATTGTTTACAATAGTAGGAAATTGGAAACAACCCATGCACACATCGTTTTTCTTCTTCTTTTTAAAGGATTTTATGTATTTATTTGAGAGAGAGCGAGCACGCACATGAGCAGGGGAGTGGCAGGAGAGGCAGAAGCAGACTTCCCGCTGAGCAGGGAGCCTGATATGGGACACAATCCCAGGACCCTGGGGTCATGACCCAAGCCAAAGGCGGACACTTCCCTGACTGAGCCCCCCAGGGGCCCTCTATGTGTCCTCCTATATGAGAAACCACACAATGGAATAATGAATATCTGCATGTTTATGCCCAGAGAAAGAACCAGGAAGACATCGTCAAGACACCACCCTGCTTTGCGCTCTGCTCTGGCTATTCCTGAAGGTGGGCATGTGATGGAGCAGACTAGGTAGCAAATTGAGGCTCAGGACGCCCGCATGTAGGACCACTGAGGGAAGGAAGCTGGCTCTTCATTTATAAATTCATCCTGCCGGCCTGCTCCTTGACACTCCCAGAAAACAGAAGTTGAGCGTTTTGGTTTCTGAAATAGCCCTTTAACCCAGTGGTCTTCCAACTAGAGGCTGAGCAGCTACCTCTAGGGTTTGGTTCCAAGTAGCCGACGGCCCAGCGAGGGGCAAGCGATTGCTTCTCTGTCCCCTACTCCGATCAGGACACCGAGAGGCTTCTGGAGCACCCAGGGCAAGCAAGGGCCACAGAGATACTACCTTGTCCCATGAATTAGGAACAGATGTTTGTCCCCCTTCCCTCCCCTCCACCAGTTCAGTTAGAAAAGACCGGTCATTTTTCTTGACCCTCAACACTAATTACCCAGGGAGTGCAAAGAAAAGGAGACCATTTCTGGAAGAAATCTATGGCCCCCTCTGTCCCTACTTCCCTGAAGCTCCCAGGACTCAAACAACTTTTAAAGGATGAAAATACAGGGGCACCTGGGTGGCTCGGTGGGTTAAAGCCTCTGCCTTCAGCTCAGGTCATGATCCTAGGGTCCTGGGATCGAGCCCCGCATCGGGCTCTCTGCTCATCAGGGAGCCTGCTTCGTCCTCTCTCCTGTCTCTGCCTGCCTCTCTGCCTACTTGTGATCTCTGTCTGTCAAATAAATAAATAAAATAAAATAAAAAGAATGCAAATACAGTTTCCTTGTCCCCAGCTTAGGGCTGCCTTCTTGCAGCTGTAAACTGAGAACTTTCCCAGGGCCTGGAACAGTGACATCCCTCCGGGAGAAGAGGCTGATGGGGTGAGAGAACTGAATGCCAGCTCTTCCTCCTCCTTGGTCGGGGAGCCAGAGGTGACTAAGAAAAAGAACAAGACTTTCTGCTGTCATTTTAGCACCGTTCGAGCAGTTTGGCAATGAGCACAGGCTTTGGGAAATGAGCAGACCCCGTTTTGATTTCCTTCTCTGCCAAAGAGATGTTGTGTGGCCTTGGGCAAGTCACTCTGCCTCTCTGTGCCTCCAGTTCCTCACCTTTAAAAGGAGAGACTAGGGGTGCCTGGGTGGCTCAGTCGTTGGGCATCTGCCTTTGGCTCAGGTCATGATCCCAGGGTCCTGGGATTGGGCTGGCATTGGGCTCTCTGCCGCAGGAAGCCTGCTTCTCCTTCTCCCATTTCCCCTGCTTGTGTTCCCTCTCTCACTGTGTCTTTCTCTGTCAAATAAATAAATAAAACTTTAAAAAAAAATGGAGAGATTACGGACGTCTGAGTGCTCAGTGGGTGAAGCATCTGCCTTCGGCTCAGTCCTGATCCCAGGACCCTGGGGAGTCTTCTCCCTTTTCCCTCTGCTGCTCACCCTCACCCGTGCTCTCTCTATCTCTCTCTCACAAATTAGTAAATAAATCTTTTTTTTTAAAAAGATTTTATTTATTTATTTGACAGAGAGAGATCGCAGGTAGACAGAGAGGCAGGCAGAGAGAGAGAGAAGCAGGTTCCCTGCCGAGCAGAGAGCCCGATGCGGGACTCGATCCCAGGACCCTGAGATCATGACCTGAGCCGAAGGCAGCGGCTTAATCCACTGAGCCACCCTGGCGCCCATTAGTAAATAAATCTTAAAACCAAACCAAAACAAAAAAACAAAAAGTAAAAGGAGAGTAATGGCGTTAGTCTGTCTCATGGCTGCCGTGAGGTTTAAGGAGATCATATTTAAATGCTTAGCAAAGTGTAGGGTATGCAATAAGAGCATAATAAATGGTCGTCACGGGGCACCTGGGTGGCTCAGTGGGTTAAAGCCTCTGCTTTCGGCTCAGGTCATGATCCCAGGGTTGTGGAATCGAGCCCCACATCAGGCTCTCTGCTCAGCAGGGAGCCTGCTTTCCTTCCCCTCTCTCTGCCTGCCTCTCTGCCTACTCGTGATCTCTGTCAAGTAAATTAAAAATAATAAATAAATAAATAAATAAATGGTCGTCAGGATCATACTATTGCAAATTCACAAGACTGGCTGCCAGAGCAAGCCCTTCTGGCCTAGATGGAGCCTCTGTGAAATTCGGAGACGCTGACCTCAGGCTTCTCTTCTCTCAAGTGCGGATGCATACATAAGACATGCCTGTGCCACTGAGATGCTGAGACCAGTTGGTGGATCTGGTGTAGACTGTCGAGCAGGTCTCAGACCCTGCCTGTTGAACCTGCCTGTATTAAGTGCACCTGCTCTTTGCCTTGGCCTTTGGCCATGCCCCCCACCCTACCACAGATGGTGCCCCTGGAGGCAGGTAGGCTCGTAGGCCTGCAGCTAGGACGCTTGCCCTGGAGGCTGGAGGGCTCAGGAGGTGTGTGCCATGCCCACTCTCCTCCAGACTATATACTAGGGCCAGGCAGGGAGAAGGGGTGTGGTACCTGGGGTCGGTGTGTAGCGGTCTGTGAGGAGGTGGAGCCGGCTGGCAGGGGAGCATCCTGTGGGGGGGGGGCAGGTAGAAGACAGGGCTGCCCCTAGTCTACCCATCTGGCTTCCCCCGCCCCCTGGGGCTGCAGAAGCCATCCTGACACCCTTTGGGCACCCCTGAGAGGCTACTGGACCCTCAGGGGGAGGAAGGGGAATGGGTGATAGGGCCCCTTCCCACCTGCCCTTGGGGAGCTGCTAATAACACACTAAGTCCAGAGGTGCCTGACCTTGTGTGTTCCTCTCACTTCCCTTTCCTGGGTGTGGGAGGCCAACTAACTCCTGAAACCACGTAACTCACTGTGTGTCCTTGGACTGGTGGCTGTCACTTGCTTCGTTCAACAAACAGATCTGGGGCTGGGGTCAAGAGCCTCCTACTCCACTGTATGCTCAGGCAAGGGACAGTCACCTCTCTGAGCCTCCGTTTCCTCATTTGTAAAATGGGGATGACAATAGCACTTTTATAGAGTTTGTAGGATTTCATGAGAGAACAAGGCCCTGGGTAAAGGTGACTGTTCCTATTGCTCTCCACCACCCCCTCCTGCCCAACCCCTCTGCTCTAGGGAGACCCCTGCCTGGTCGACCCAGAAGCCCAACCCTGCTGGCTGTTTTGGGACTGAGCAGGGAGAATGGTTAAAGCCACAGCTGGAACCAGCAAGATACAGACTCTGTGACCTTGGACAAGTCACTGGCCCTCTCTGGGCCTCAGTTTCCCCATCTGTGGAAGTCAGGAGTTCTATAGGAAAAGCTGAGACAGCAGTGCCTGTACATTTATGGAGCACTTACTGTATGTTTCACTCTTCACTGACTTCTCAATAATTCTAGGGGCCACCCATGTCATCGACAGCCCATTGTCCAGGAAGTGAGGCTCAGAGAGGTGGAGGGACAAGTCCACAGGCACACAGCAGGGAGCAGTGGTGCTAGCTTGAGGCCTCTCGCCTGTACAAGTAACTTGCTCCCCTTGGGGTGCAAGGCCTACTCTGGAGGGGCTTCTATTCCCACTCCAGCCTTCCCCACCTCACTTCTAGCATCTGTGGGGAGGGGCTCTCCCGAAGGAGCCGCTGCCATCCCAGCTCCACTGAACTCAGCACAAAGGTAGTGACAAGGCCAAGGTTCCCTCTCCACCAAGTCACCAGGTCTGATGGAAAAACACCCCAGAGCCTGCCCAGGTGGGGAGGGTGTTCTGGGAGCTGCTTTGGTTCTCTGGGTCCACAGCCAAAGGGCCACAGAAATGATTTTCAGTTCCTCCAGCAATCTGAGCCCCTATTGTGTGCCTGGCATGGAGCAAGGGCCTTGGGTTGGGTAGAAGAGTGGGAGAAGTCACCCCAAATCACAGAAGCCCATGTTTTCGGGGACTTACCAAGTGGACTCTCCTTTAATCCTCACCACCTTGAGTGATCCGTGCTGTTATGATCCCCAAGTGACAGATCTGGAAAATGAGATCCAGAGAAGGAAAATGACTAAGGCCACTGGGGCCACACAGATAGTCGGTGTTGGATCTCACACTGGGAACTCTTGCAGCCTGACTCAGGGCCTGAATCACCTCTCTGTGGTGCTGTTTGCTGAACACCTACTCTGTACAGTCATTGTAAGTCATCTCTACCCCTCCCCACAGACTGTAACCCTATTTTACAGAGAGGGAAGTGGAGGCTCAGAGGGGTTAGGTAACTGAGCCAAGGTCACACAGCCAGGAAGTGGCAGAGGAAAGATTCAACTGGGTCTGCCTAACTCCCCCCAACCTCTCATAACTCCAGAGGGGAAAAGAGACATCATGATCATGATCAATGCTCCATCATTCATCATTTTACTTATGTAACCATTCATTGAACAAGTATTTATTGAGTGCCTATTATGTCCGGCACAGGTGGGCCACAATAAACCCAACCCAGTGCTCAACCTAAGGGACTCACAGTCTTATACATGCCCATGCGGTGCTCAGACTAAACAGCCCTCTCTTCCGGACTTGGGGCCATGCTATTAGGATGGTTTTCTGGAAGAGGTAGGTCTGGAATTCTGTTCCTTTTCTGGCTGGGTGACCTAGGTAAGCCATTCAACTTCTGAGTCTTCATCTGAACAAAGCCGGCAATGTCGCCTGTTACAACTAACTTTACCAAGCTTTCAATGCCCGGCAGAGAAAGTGGGAGGAGGGAAGAACTGTGACGTTATTGAAGTCTAGGCCCTGGGAGGCAACAAGCAGAGAGGGCTGAAAGCCTTGGAAGGCAGGAACACAGGCAAAGGGGTGAGGAGAGCGCAAAGGCCCCAGACAGGGTGTGGCCTCCATGAGTCTAGGGCCAGAACTGTGACCTCAGCTGGACCCCTTGAGGCTTCCAGCAGGAATGAGGTCAGAACTGGAGGTGTGTAGTCTGAAGAGAGGAGGGGACCTGGCGAGGTATTCTAGGATGAAGAGAAGCAACAGAAGGGGTTGTCGGTGTTGGAAGTTTCTGGGCTTAAAGCTCTAGTGTTGGTGTCACCTAGATTCAAATCCAGGTCAGACATTGCTTAGTGACCTTAGGCAGGTGATGTCACTCATCTTAGCCTCTGTTTCTTGCTGTAGGAAATGTATTCATACCTGTGTTGCCAGCCTGATGTATGGAATCAGATATTAACAATCATTTTATTTGACAAATGTGTGTATAGCACATTCCTAGGCCTGGTGCCATTCTAAGCCCTTTATGCGTGCCTATTACTCATGAGAGGTGTGTGGCACAGCCAGCGGCAGACTCGTACACCAGGAGGGCCACTACTGTCCCTGTAGACATCATGTGATTTTGATACAATGACTGTGTTTTACTTTCTAATCACAGAAAATAACAACCAGGAAAGCAAATTCCATTTTGGGAGCCAGATGGGGCCACTTGGGCAGTTCTGGGAGCCCCGCTGTGAGCTAGACCAGGATAAGAATTCAGATTTGGGGGGCTGGGGACAGTCCTGTTAGGGCTGTGCGCTTGGGATCTTCTCCTGAGACCTCCAGGAAGCACAGCGGGAGTCAGGAACTGCTCCCGATGGGAAACGCGCCGTTCCCGGAAGTCTTCCAGACACAGTGTGCGCGTGCACGTGCATGCGCCCGGGAGGTGGGCGGTTTCCAGGAGGTTTCCTAAGTCAGTGTCCAGCGCCAGTCTTGCCCTGTCCTGCGTGTGCTCCACCCCGGCCTCCCGTGCCCCGTGCGGCCGCGCTGCCAGCTGCCGGCCCCAGCCGTCTGTTGTGGCAGATGTTTGGCTGTGCCATGGCAACGCCAGAACAGGATGTGCCTCTGGATCGAAGCAGGGACAAGCCCACGCTCCCAGGCCGCCCACGCCGTTCCCTTCCCCAAAGGCTTATTGCAAAGAACCACTGGGGTCCATGTCGCGGGACGGGCGATGTTTATATCGAGAGAGAGGCAGAGCCCTGGCCCTCTGTCCTCTGAGGCTTCAGGGGCAGGGGCTGGGGGCGATGTGTATGCACAACGCGTTGGAGTCCTCCTCCCCCTTCTCCAGGCAGCTTGGGTTTGCTTCCCTTGGCCCTTCAGAGAGATGCTAAGGCAGTGTGTGGGGGTGGGGGGGCGTGGTCCATTAACAGGGTCTGATCTGTGGGTGGGTCTAAACCACTGTCTTCCCCACTGTTCCAGCAACTACTCACAGAAGGATTACTTTGTGCCAGGACCTGTTCTAAGTACTTTATGCAACAAATAACACTGAAATTTAGGGGTGCTTGGGTGGCTCAGTTGGTTAAGCGTCTGCCTTTGGCTCACGTCATGATCTGGGGTCCTGGGATCAACCCCCACATCCCTACTCCGCTCGAAGCCTGCTTCTCCCTCTCCCCTCTCCTCAAATAAATAAATAAAATATTAAAAAAGAAAAAAGAATTATTAGGGATTTCAAAAGAGTGGCAAGCAGAGCATTAGACCAATCGCAGTACCCTGGTAAGTGCAGAGTTCCGCGCAAAGTCTTCGCCCTGTGAAACCAACCCTGGGTGCTGCATCACCAGCCCCCAGATGCTCAGAGGGTAGGCCTGAGCAGCCCAGAGGGGCTCACGGAGCAGGACAGGGAGCCACTGCAGGCTGGGAGCACTCTGTCTGTTCTGGGGCCATGCTAACTCATCAGAGGAGAGCAAAGACCTTCTGGAAAATGCTGTGTTGAGTCCCCCAGAGCCATGAGCCCGGGAACTTACAGGGCAAATTTCAGCTCAGTTACAAAAGAATCCTTTCCATTAAATCTTTACACTTTCCTTTTTCATTACAGAACCCTGTTGCAGAGATGCTGGAAAATAGGTAAGAGGAGGGGAAGACACAAACCTGGAATCCTACCTGACTCCATTTCTTTTAGCAGGTGGTGTGTTTTCTTCCTGTCCCTTACAGAAGGGCTTGCTGTCAGGACCCCCAAGGGTGACAGATGGCCTCCTCTTTGTCTCCAACACCTGGCACATGGCAGGGGAGCCACGAATGGGGGTGGGGGTGGAGAATGCCGGAATGGATGGGTGTTATAAAGGGATCTGGCTTGGGTGACCTTTCAGATCCTTCTGGACTCTGAAAAACTCGGGATTCTCAGATTCATAGCTGATGCCCGGTGCTGACCCAAGGTTTGGTCCAATGTGCCAAGCTCTTGTTGGGGTCCAGAAGGTGACAGGCTTTTTGCCTCTCTCAGAGAGGGAGTTGGTTTAGGCAATCATGGGTGTCCTCAAACTTTCCAGGCCTTGGTGAATGGAACTAGGACTCACTTTCGGACCATATTTCCTTCATTTGTTCACTCATTCATAATCATCAAAAATTTATTGAGCACTTACTACATGCTCAACATTGCCCTAAGTGCAGTATGGGCTATTTTCATTGGGGTGAGGATGGCAGGATAGAAAGTATATGATTTTGGAGTCAGGCACCCTGGATTTTTGTCCCTTTCTGGCTATGTGGCTCTGACCCACATTCCCTAACCTCTCCGAGCTTCCACCTCTTTGTTTGTGAAAGGGGGTCAAACCCATTATGAGGACCAACTCGGTAATATATGTGTAGCACTTGAAAGTAGTAGATGCTCAGCTTAGGTGACTTCCTTCCTGCCTCCCCCTCCTCCCTCCCTGCTGCCAGTACCAACAAGAACGGCCAGCATGATACAGCACAGATGGTGGGCCTGGCTGAAGGCGGTTGCGTACATTAGCTAATTCTCAAATTCTTGGCTCCACGAGGTAGGTAGCATTGTTCTTAATCTATTTTCATATCCGACTTCCAAACTAGAGAGAGCTCACCACCTCCAACATACCACCTGCAGGAGAATCTGTGTCTTAGCATCAGGGCCTTAGGCCTCCTTTCCAAAGCTGGGAGGCTGCTCCAGTAAACACCAACATTTTATTTGCTGTATCAGTTGATGACAAGAGGACTTTTGAGCTGAAAGGGGACCCTTTACAACTATACTCCAGGATGCACAAGTGGTTTCCCTTTGAAGGCAAACAATGGTGGACAGGATTTGGGAGAGAGACACACACTTTGTGTTGTCCAGATAGCCTTTGGAGCATGATGTGGGTCAGGTTTTTCCAGGGGCTGGAGGCTTCATTCCTGACTCCTGTGTTTTCTTGCTAATACCTATAGGGAGACCAAGATGCATCTTTGGGCTGCTTTTTCTACTTCTGGGGTGGGAAAAGCCCTGGGAAAGTTTTCATGTGGGGAGGAAGCCATACCCACTGGCTTCACCACTTCCCAGATGTAACCGTGCGCAAACCACTTGCCCTCTGCAGGCCTGTTTCTTCAGCATGAGCTGCAGATCACACCAACAGGGCTGTCTGGGGGACTCGGGGATTCCTGATGGAAAGTGACAGGGACACAGAAGGGCTGGTAGAATCTTCTCCCTTGGGCTAGGGTACAGGATGTGTGGCTGGTGTTTTCTGGGCAGGGCTCACTCAGGATGCTGTTGGCACACATCTTTAGAAAGAGCCTCAGGACCCCTGATTCGTATCCTTCTGAAACACCAGTCATTCTCCAAGCCCTGCCTTCTGGAGCCTCCTGCAAGTGCCTCGCCAAAAGGGGCTTCTCCAGGCATCAACACAAGCAAGCAAGGAGTCCTCCTCTACAAAACTACCTGGGATTACACTCAACCTCAGGCTCATTACTCTGAGAACGAAACCAGGGTAAAATCAGCCAATGAGAGGAATGTTCTCCTAGGACCCTGGGTAAGTGGAATATCTGATGAGTTTTGGGAACGCCCGGGTTCCATTAGGGGGATGTGGGTGTTGTCTCGAGGAAGCATGTGTGGAATGTGAGCATAGCTAGCAAAGTGGAAGCCTGCCCCATTGCATCACACTCTTATTTTGATGGTTTTTGTGCTTGGCCGTTAGAATTCCCAGGGAATCCATCAGGAGCACACGGAGCGCTGGGCCTCGCTCCCCAGGCTTTGATTCATGTTTGAAGCCTGGAGAGAATTTAGGAGGCATCCCCAGCCTTGCCAATGATGAAGACTGTCCTGAACCATGACCCTCAGGGGTTTGGTTTCACAAACGTCTTGCAGAAAGGACTGCCCTGCAGCGTGCTGGCACTAACCACAGGAATCACCCCCTTCCTTAATCTTTTGCTTTGATTTCATACTCCATAAACAATTCCTAACCATAATTTGGCTTCAAATGTTGATTTTGTCTCGAGGACTCAGTGTGCAAGTGAGAGTACTTGGGACTTGCTTGACAGCTTCAAGTCTTGCTCTCAAGTAATGTTTGCATTCTGGTTTATCCATCAGTCTCCTGTGAGCCCAGGTGACAGACACAGTAAGCTGAGGTGAATGCAACGAAAGGTTTCTTGGATCCACAGGCACTGGAATTGAGTGGTCATGCCAAGGTACTTGTGGTCAACAGTAGTGCCCCCCAAGCATGTGTGTACGTCACATCTCCCAGTGGTCCTGGCAGCTGGGGTGTGGGGACCACGGGACTAGGTCTCGCCCATTACAGCATAAACACAGGTGTATCACATCTAAAGGCAGTGAAGAGTGAACATGAGGCCCCATGCTCTTTCCCCTGACTGCACAGCCAGAGCAAAGAACACCAAGATAGCAGGGTTTAAAAATGAGAGTGGCCTTAATAATAATAATAAAATAATAAAAATTAAAAAATAAACAGAAAAAGAAAAATGCGAGTAGTTCAGCTTCATGAGTCACCAAAGAAGAAGTGCCATCAAAAGGTCCTGACCTGCAGTGCACTGTGGCCTGGGCACAAGAGAAGCCTTTGTTGTGGGCAGCAACTGAGGTACCCTGGGATTCCTGCTTTGGCCACCAGCAATCATTAGCCTCCACAGTCTCCTCTCCCACAGTGTGTGGCTGGACTAGCTCAGGCGGTGGTGTTGAACACACTCTAGCTTTCTGCTTTCGTGGAAGAGGTGCCCACCCAGAGCCCAAGTCCCACCCTGGCAGGGACAGGTTTTTTTGGGTATCCAAATGACCACCCACAAGCAGGCCTGCTTCCTTACTCATCAAATCGGGAGGAAAAACAAGACCATTCCTGGAGGCACTAACATTGGCTTCCTTGGTTCTTTCTTCTGTCTAATGTGTCTGGGTTTTTATACCACTGAGCACAAGGCAGGTGCTCAGTAAAGACTGGCTGTCTGGATGGCGCGGGTATGTTGACTGTCTTGGCAACGACTGAAGCAGCAGCTTCCTTTTGCACGAGTTCACATGCCGTCAGACGTTTATAAAGAACAAGTTTATTTTCATCACAAGAAGCACACAGACTATTACAGTACACACCAACAAAAGTAAAAAAAAAAGTGCATTATGCATCTTCTACTGCAAATTCACAGTACAAAAGATACTGCCTTTTAAATATATAATATAAAAAAATGAAGAAAAATAGAATAAAAAAATCATCAATATCTTAACGCAACACGCTGGAACCCACTGGCAGCTTCTGAAAACCAGAGAACTTATCTTAGCTCCTCATTTCGCCCGGGCTGGTGTCTTTCCCCACATTTGGTGGCAGAGAGCTCAGGACACCAGCAGAGGAGGAAACACAGGGAGGCCTAGGTGGTAACACTTTTCTATTTAAAGAGCACAATTGTGCAATGGGGGGGAAGGGGGACGGTGCCACCCCCTGGCTGGCTAGCGAACCAAATTCTGTGCTTTCCTTGCTATTGTGGGACACACAGTGAGCAAGCGCCAGCCTCACCTGCAGGAACCACCAATTCTCCTGAGACAGTGGTGGGGTGGGGAGGACCCCCCCGCCCCCGCATAGGACTGCACAGCAGATGAGCACAAGCATGGGGTAGGGCAAGCTCCAGCCCTCACGCCAACCACCATCGCCAAGGCAAAGGCCCAATCACAGAAGGTGCGAGCTTACCAGTTTCCCATAAATACACAGTATTTGTAAACTATTATTAAGGCACTCAATTGTAAAACAATAATTACAGTGTCGGAAAAAGGAGGGAGGAAGCAGCCACCTTCTTGTGTGGCAAGGCCAACACAAAGGACAGCAAAGGGGCTGGTTGTAAAGACTCCTGTGGCAGAGATGGACCGAAGCCGGGGCCCGGGGCTAGACAAAAGGGTGTGTGTGTTGGCGGGGGGGGGGTAGTCAATGTCCAGGTCTATGGAGAGTATTGCTGCACATGGCCCCACTCCCACTCTGTATCGTTCAAGGTGATCCACTTTGTACTCGGGGGACACAGTGTGTGTGTCGATGGGAGAGAAGTGGCCCGTGAGATGGTCTGCTTCAAGTTGCATATATATATGCATGTATGTATGCAGAGTGAGTTCATACACATAGGTTTTCAGCTGCAGGGCACACAATGAAAAGACCAAGTAGTGAGCACGGGGAGGGGGTGTCAACCAACTCCTTTGTTTGGCATGCAGCGTTGGCAAGAGCCTGCAGGATGGGAGCGGGGCAGGTGCACCCTCACTGTGCCCAGCATCACAAATTCCTTGGCCTGCCTAGCTCTCCTGCCAGAGGTCACGTGGTTGCCCTCACTGGGTCTGGGGAAGCTCTGCTAGGTGGCCAGCCAGAGGAGGGCTGGGTGGAAAGTATTCCAGAACAAAGCGTTTCTGGTCAACAGAGAGCACGTCTTTCTTCAGACACCCTGGGTAAGGTTGTTTGTGTGACCTTGCCTAAATGATGCATCACTTCTTCTCACTGGGGAGAAATGGCCCCAGGGGAGGAGGGGGAGTCCTGAATCTTTTGGGTTCTGGCCCATGTGGAGACAAGAGCACCCAAGGACAGGGCCAGCCTCAAGATGCTAATTCTATTGCGACTTTGGCTCCACCCTGTATCATCCTCTGGGCTTATGTAGGAGAGAAAAGGCTTTCGAATGAGATAGAATGGTTTTTGGCTAGAGGGGTGGGGGGACACAGAAGGGAAGGCTGGACGGTGCGGCCACCATGAGCAGCTAGTGAGTGATCTCACACATGACAAATGGGTGTCACTGCCCAGGAGCGTGCAGTTCGGCACCTAGAGGTCAGCATGGGTACCCTCAAAGAGATCAAAGAAACAGGGAATGCCAAGAGCAAGAAGCCTTGTGCCGAAGTTCTTCAGCATCGCTCTGACCCCCAAAAGTAGCTCCAAGGCAAAGAAACCGGAATGGGCATTATCGAATCATGATCAGAGGGCAGTGTGGTTCCTCCTCTCCCCAGATCCAGGTTCCCCCTCATACGTAACAAAGCTTGACAAGCAGCAGCCCCCACCCCACCTGGACTGAAGCAAGTTGAAGATCTAGGGAAGTTGAGTCTAACTTGCAGCATGTCGCATGAGTTACAGTGAGAGAGAGAGAGGTGAGGTAGCACAAGAGAGGCAGTTCAAGACTCAGGGAGATCATCCAGCGGATCTCGAAAACTCCCGTTCTCTATTTTAACAAGGACATTCCCTGAAGATGGTGGTCATCAGGATCAATGACTTTCAAAGCAGAAACTCCCTGCCTCCCGCGTGGACCTCCCACGTTCAGCATGTTCGCCATCAGCAAGATCCCAGGCAGACGGAACGCTGGTCCAGATGCGGCGTAGCTTACAGCACAGGCTTTCTTTTCAAAGGTCAGCGTGAGTCTGTTTGCCAGGGTGCCCCTGAGCCTGGAAGAGCGCTCTTGGTGATGTGGGTCTTGGAGAAAAGTCCGTATCCTTTCCTCCGGGCCAGAGTGCTAGCCATCCAATCAAGAACACCCCCATTTAGCTTTGATGATGGGGCCCTGGGCCCTGGTCTGTGTAGACCTGACATACAAGCCGTGCTTGTGCAAACAACAGGGTCGCCAAAAGCCAAATTTGTAATTCTCCTTCTACGCTTTCAAAATTAAAGTTTGCAAAAATATATTGTTCCCACACACCAGACACATGAGGTTAGAAGAGCAACGGAAGCCTGTCAAGCATCAAATCTAAAGGATCGTTTGACACAAAAATGGAACCACAATGCGAAGTTTCATTTGGCAAAACATATACTGAACTCGGTATGTTTTTTGAGAATGATCTTTCTTTCTTTTGGCCGGGGGCAGGGAGCGGGAGGGGAACCCAACAGGGATTCTAAGAAGTAGTAGATAATCACCCTTTAAGGTGATTTTGAATGACAGGGGTGGGAAAACAAATTCCTATCAAATAACATTATGATTTAAAAAACAAAACAAAAATCAACAACATTGGGGAGGAAAAGTTCCTGGAGAGGGTGTTTCTGCACAAACTCCACCCACTAGCTGAAAGGTGAACCACTACCACCCCCGCCCCCGCCCCGTCTGCCCTCGTTCCTGAAAACCCTGCCTGTGGTGCCCGAACCCTAACCCAGATCTGACCACTGTAAGATCCGAGATGGCAGCTCCTTCAGCCACTTTCGGAGAGTGGTCAGTGCCAAAGGCTTCTAGTTTGACTGAATAAATCCAGCGGACGGCTGAGTGCACACCATACTTTGGGCAACTATCGGCCAGCACCTCCGGGCCAACCCCTACCCTGCGGGACAGCACATGGGGGTTGGGCAGGCAAGGTCTGGGTCAGGAGAAGACAAGGCCTGGGCCTGAGGTGTCCAAGGGGCAGGGCAGGCCTTTGAATTTGGCAGTTTTTTCTGGAGGGCCCTGGGCAGCCCTGTGTTGTGGAACCAAGAGTCAGCGAACCTTTTCTCTAAAGGGCTGGATCGGGAGTATCTCAGCCTGTGCAGGCTACACGGTCCCTGCTGCATATTAGATTGTTGTTTTTAACAAGTCCTTAAAAATATAAAAGCTTCTTAGCTCAAGGGTCTGTTACCAGAGTTTGCGGACTCCCTGGATGAAACCTTTCTGTCTTACTACCAAGCATCTTTTATTTTTCTCCCTCTCTCTCTCCAAAATACTTTCAACAGCCTGTCTTACTGACCAACACCAGCGGACTCCCTCCATCCATGCCCGGATCCCGTGGCTATGTGATGGGTGCAGCTCACCTGATTCTGAAAGGGGCCCCCCAGACCCCCGGCCAGGAGTACAGAGCCCTCTTCCACTCTGTCCTCACTGCCAGGAAGGGCGAGAGAGACGGAGCAGTACGTCATCAAAAGAAGTGGTGACTGTAAACATCTATGAAGCTTTTCAATGGTCTCATTTCTCCGAGAAGCTGTGGCAGGGCTATTCCGAGAGAGGGGCCAGCAGAGCGGCTCGTGACTGCTTAAGAGCCCCCTTTCCTCCCTGAACCTGTTCCTGTAACCTCATGGGCCCAAGTGCTCCTGGCAGGACAATCCCCGTTTCAGACCCACCACCTCCGCCACACACACTCGAGCTCTCTCAAAGCCTCAAGGCAACCACATCGGGTTGAGCAGCAGAGGAGACGCAGTGATGCTCTGTGGGTCCTTCTCCCCAGACTGGGGGCAACTTACACGTCACCATTAGCAATGACTGAGGACGTCACATATACACATCCCCTCCTCACCCCAGTACTGGCCGGACGCACGCCACTCTGCTGGGACCACACACCAGGACAAGGAACTCAGCTGCACCGATCATCTCCACGCACCACAGGGTCGGTCCAACAACAGCATTCGACAGCCTGTTCTGACTTTACTTAGCGGTGTTGTGCGTAGTCAACTTAGGACTTTTTTGGGGGTCCCCAGCGAAAAAATAAGAATTAAAAAAAAAATCTTTTTTGGAATAACCTTTTCTGACACAGCATTATTCCCTGGAAAGAGCCTTGGTCACGACTATATTTTAAAAAATAAAAAGCACAGCAAGAACAGAGGTAGGACTTCATACTGCCATCCAAGGGCTTCCCTGTGAGGGCCTGAATGAGCTAGGAATGTGCGCTGTGGTCGTGGAGCCTTCATGGTGCACACGCAGTGTTCGGGGAGTGTGTGCATGTCTGTGTATGCTCTTTTTAAAAACAGGATTCTTCCTGAAAACACAGGGCTTGGGGAGCAGAGTTCTAGATCTACTGGCCGATGGCTTCTGGCTCTCCCAGGCCACCTGACTGGCACCCCCCCTTCTCCTTGTGCTGGGTTCTTCTTTTTCCTCTCCTCCTCTCTGCAGCGAGAGCGGGAAGAGTTAGAATGTCACTTGTTTAGGAGACATCACAGCTGAAGCCCACAGTAAGACAAAGGGAGGGACCGGTGGAAACGCACGTCCGAGTAAATACAGCAAGAGGCCGGTCAGCTTTTGCTTGTCCACGAGGGGCTTCTCAAGTGTTCTGAAGCAGGTTTCCCTGATGGCCGAGAGGTCGCAGCTGGGTTCCTTGGGGCTGCCTGGGGCTCACGCAAGAAGGAAGACTCGCTCCACTGGGCGTCCCGGGAGTCGGTGAGGGTGGACGCGTCTGGCTCACTCGACAGGTCTTCTGTTGAGAAGTTGAGACTTCCGAGCTTGGCCAGAGAGTGTGAGCGTTTCAGTGGGGATGAGACGGTGAGGCCCGCCAGCCGGAGCCGGGTCTCGATCTCCTGCGTCCGCTGCTTCACCAGGCCCGGCTTGCCTCGGACGCTGTGGATGCTGTCGCTGCTGGAGCTCCGCGTCAGGTTGGAGCTCATGGAGGACGATGTGGGGGTGTAGCAGATAGTCTTCAGGAAGTCTTTTGAGAAGTGACTGGTGTGATCCAGGCGGCAGAGGAAGGGACTGGGGCTCTTGGGTGGGGCGACTTCGAACGGAGTGGGGATGGCCTCTGACTTCTCATCACTCCCCGAGAGGCTGGGCAGAGCTGGGAGCCCCAGCGGAGGGACAGGAGCCAGATCAGGGTTCTCCTCAGGGATGCTGGCTTCTAACCTGCTGGCGGGGCCATCCCTGCAGGGAGACACAGGGTCTGCGGGCGTGCCCTTCAGCCTCTCCAGTTCTTTGGTGTGCTTTCGGACCAAGCCCGCCTTTTGCAGCTGAATGATGGATTCCTGGTGCTGCATCAGGTAGCTGTTGCTTGTCGGCTTCTCGGATTCTTTACTGAACAGAAGCCGCAGGTCCTTGGCAGGTTTCAGGTCTTTCTTGGGTGGTGAGTCATCCTTCGTGGCGTCCATGCTTGGAGGATTCTTGTCACAGTGAGAATTCTTCAAAAGGGGGGACTTTGGCAGGACTTTTTGGGTTTCTCTGGAAGGTTCCAGAAGGCTAGCTGGTATTTCTGGGGCAGCTGCGGCCCCGGAGCCACCGATGTCTGACCTCCTTGAGCCTGCTGGTGGTAGGAATGGGGGACTTTCGCTGGGGCCAGAGGCCAGTTTCTCTAAAGCTCGGGACCTGCTGGATGTGTGGGCCACAGGGGAGGATGTGAGGTGCGGCAGGAAGGTTGGCTGGGTACAGATGGCAGGAGCTCCGGGGTTCTCACCCCGCTCCCTGAAGGCCTCGGGAGCCCCGCTGGCTATAGGGTACACGCAGTCTGCACAGGACTTGTAGGAAGGCTTCACCTTGTTAAGGATCCCAAATATAGCATCGTGCTGAAAGGGGATAAGAACATTATGAGTATACAACAGCGAGCCGGAGGCCACAAAATACGAGGAGGGGCTGGAGTGGGGCCGGGCAGGCACTGCAGAGGCAGTGCTCCTCGTTCAGTTAACGCAGCAACACATGCCTCTTGGAACCCACCTGGGCGTATACAGTGGTGGTTACAGGGCTGAACCCAACTTTCCAGAGGCTACAGGACTACGATCCTGGGCAAATCTCTGGCCACACAACCAGCACAGCATGGTCAGGAGCAGAGCCCTCTCAAACCCACCTTCACCATTGCACGCCTCTCCTCCCTTCCTTTCCCTTTTAGAAAGAATCTGTGCTTGGGGAATATGTAGTCTGGAAACAGGGCTCTTCCCTTTTAGCATGAACACAGTGTGACTCCAAAGAACCACCATCCAGCCATTGGCTGTGGTCTTCAGAGTGAGGTTGTCGAAGGCAAAAACCAGTACAGACCCAAGCACAGTCCTGGATGAGGGCACCAGGCTGAGGTGTGTTTTATTACCAATGGGGAACATGTCGGCACTGTTTTCTGAGGAAAGTCATCTCCCTCTAGGCGAATGTGATGTGCGTCTCCACCTCGGGCCCTTCAAAGGCAGGACAACTGCTCACACCTCCCTCACACGCCCATGGACAGACAACAGGGTCCTACGGGCTGAGGCGAACAGCGGTTTAGCTGTGAGATTCCCAAGCTGGCCTAAAACAAAGGCCTCTTGGCAAAGGGCTGCTGGCCCATGCTTCTCCCTGCCCCCTGCCCACGGCCCTGACCGTCAGGGCCTAGTCCCATCCCGTCTCACAGACCTAAGTCCCCCAAGGTAAGATATCCTGGGGTGGTCCCACACTGGAGGAATCGTAAAGAAACCCAGGCAGGATTCCTAGAGAGTGCAGGGGGGCACATGGAGAGCGTGTGGTTGGGGAGGTGGGAGGGTGGATTTCCTGTAGAATCAGGATTCCTGGGGCCGGCTTCCAGCTCAACTGGTGAGATCTGAACTCTTGACCCAGAAATTTTCCTGAAGTTCTGACCAAAGTTTTCTCCTAAAACCTTTAGAACCTAATGTTCTAAAATGTGGCAGAACGTCCCCCAGTAGGAGATTGAAGACCACCTTTCAGAGCCCAGGGGGCAACAGAGCAGGAGCAAATTCTCCCATCCGACTCATATTTAGGGAGCGCCTGTCACATGTCAGGAGTTGGGTCAGGCACAGGGGCTGCGAAGAAGACAGTCCCTGCCCTCAGAGCGTCACATGTGAACCAGCAAACTGAGTGACACGTGTCAGGATGGAGAGGGATGACCTCAAAGTGCTCCGCAGAGGGAAGGCTTCTCTGAGGAGCTGGACCTCTACTGAGATCGCTAAGCAGGTGCTAAGCGGCGAGGGGAGAGGAAGCGCGGTCCCCTTGCAGTGGAAGCCCTCACCAACCTGGCACCGTAGTTAGCAAATAAGATTTGAACAAATGAATGAGTGCTTGTCTCTGGGTCCTATTCCCTGGAGAACCTCACCCATTCAATCCAGCTCTGGCCAGTAAAGGCAGGCTGTCCTTCATGTACCTTCTTACCCACGCTTCTCCTGCTCTTCATCCTGCCATCCACCCGATGCCATTTCAGACTGATGGACACATCACCATCCCAGACAGATGTTTTGTATCATCTGTCTTTATGTGTATTTGCTTTGAGTGGGAGAAATTCACGAGTAATTAACATTCGGTCTGGAGGTCGGTAGCTGGGACTTCCCTTTTCGTTTGTATTAGAACACAGGAAAGACAAACCCTCTGGATATGGGAACGCATTTCTGAGTGGTCCTCCTTGTGAATCACAGCTGTCTCAGAAGATGGACAGGGAAGGCAGGGGGAACGGAGCTCCATGTCCCCAGCCGTGGCAAGAGCTGGTACAGAGTGAGGGCGGGACCCGGGAGGTGGGCGGCACAGCACCAGCCTCAGCTCCCGGGCCACTTGGAGGAGAGGGAAGACGGGCGGAATTAGTGATTTTCTGAACAAGGGCCAGCTTGCTAGGACCTTGCTGCAGAAACCCACCAAACAGGATAGCCACTTGGGACTCAGGGAGTCAAGCATTAGAGCAGGAGTGGGAAGAGCAGCTATTTGATGATACTGAGCCATTACATCAACTTCTTCAGGGTGGACTGTGGTTATGTCACTCACTGAAGCTTCTGTGCAAGGAGCAACCCAGCTGGGGTTTGGCTCAAGACAATTCAGAGTGTGGGAAATTGAGTGGGGCGCGGTAGAGCCTCGGGTTGATAAATGCTGAAGCTAGGTAGTAAGTCTTGTTTTACATTTTAAGTAAGAAGGACACTGAGTCGGAAGCTCTGCCTGAGCCGTGAATGAGGGCATGGGGTGGCGGTGGGGAGCAGTGGGGGAAAAGAACTGCAGGGACGGGTGCTGGCCCCGCACAGCCCAGCCCCACAGTGGGCCTGCACTCCCAGGCACCCGCAGCCACGCTCCAGTAATGCCCGCTGCCCTCCGCACCGCCCCACTGCCCACCTCGAAGTCCTCCGGGCAGCTCCTCTTGCTGTTGTTGTTGTTAAGGTTCTCCCGGTTGAGCAGGCTTTTCTTGAGCTGGGGTGGGGGCCGTCCCCACTGCCCTGCTCCTGGGACCTCCTCCCCTTCCATCTCCTCCACCTGCGGCGAGGAGCCACTCAGGACCTTGGGGCTCCCAAACTCCAGCTTCTTTTTTACTTCCTTCTCGCAGAGTCCAGAAGCTTCCTGGAGATGTCTGGCTGGTGTGTTTGCCTCGGCCGGCTCGGCTGGTTCCTCCAAAAGGGCATCCCTCTCCAGATCCTCCAGGTGGACCACGCTGCCAGTTTCATCGCTGGGGGAATGCAGGAGGGGGTCTGAGAGCCGCCGGAAGCAGCAGGGGAGCGTGGGTCCCCTTGGAGCGCCACTGTCTGGGAAGCTGGGCTGGGCAGCATCGTCTAGGCAGGGCAGCGGGGCCTCCGGGGCGCCGTCCAAGGTCTCTGGTAAAAAGTCCCCAGACCCTGCTGGGCCATCTGCCGGCTGCTGGAGGCAGGTCTCACTCTGCTGGCGCCACAACTTGTTGTGCCGTTGTTTGCTGTGGGGGAGGAAGAGCAGAGGAAGGTCACGGGAGGGTGGTGCCCTGAGGGTCCCAGGAGGAGCGCCCAGGGCTGGGCCAGCAAGAGACAGCTCAGGGCTGACAGAAACAGCCTTGGAACCTCAACCCGCACGGCTCCTGGCGGAGGCCCTCAGTGACTCTGCCACGCAACGACCATGTGGCAGACAGATTGCTTTTAAAAACAGGTCCATGGTAGTATGGTTATAACGTATCTTTTTAAAAAAAGTTTTATTTATTTATTGACAGAGATTCACAAGTAGGCAGAGAGGTAGGCAGAGGGAGAGAGGGGGAAGCAGGTTCCCTGCTGAGCAGAAAGCCTGACGTGGGGCTCGATCCCAGGACCCTGGGATCATGACCCAAGCCGAAAGCAGAGCCTTTAACCCGCTAAGCCACCCAGGCGCCCCTGGTTATAACACATTTCTTTTTAAATTTTTAAAAATTTTTATTTTTTAATTTTTTCTAAACATATAACATATTTTTATCCCCAGGGGTACAGGTCTGTGAATCGCCAGTGGTTATAACATATTTTTAATGTAAGGATCCAAAAAAAAAAATTATAATGTGGACTCAGGTACTTAAGTCACCTCCAGGACCCTTGAGGCACCAGTACCAACATCCTGCAGGTATGTGGGCTATGATGGGAGCAGGAGCTGGCAAAGGATGTGGATTAAGGGCCTGCTGTTGTTTTTAGGGGTGCCTGGGTGGCTCAGTTGTTAAGCATCTGCCTTGGGCTCAGGTCATGATCTCAGGGTTCTGGGATTGAGCCCTGCATTGGGCTCCCTGCTTGGCAGGAAGCCTGCTTTTCCCTCTCCCACTCCCCCTGCTTATGTTCCCTCTCTCACTGTATATCTTTCTATTAAATAAATAAATAAAATTTAAAAAAAAAAAAAAAGGAAAGAAAGAAAGAAAGAAAGAAAAGGCGGGGGGCTGCTGTTGTTTTGAAACATATGGGAGCACCACAACCTGTCGAGACCGCTCTGTGTGCCCATTCCAGGCAAGGCCAAGAGGGCCCCCAGATGGGGTTTCAAGTCAAGGCAGTGCATTGTGGTTGTGCCCCCAGCCTGAAGACCGCTGGTAAGGCTGTGCAGTGGCAAACCCCTGATGGCAGCAAGGGTCTGAAGAGCTAAGGGAAAGGAGGGCAGGATGCTCCCGCCTCCTTCCCACCCTCCTCCGCCTCCCCTCGGCCAGGGGCCCTGCCTGGGGATCTGTCCAGCCACTCCCTGGGTGACAGGAAAGGGACTCCAGAGATGTCCAGAGCTATTCTCAGACTCTGTTCCACCCTGTCAGGGCACCCCTTCTTGCTCACACTTGGCCAAGAAGCCCATGGACTGTGCATGTGGCCTCGTAGTAACACCAGTGAGAAATCACCCAGGGATTGGGAACCCGCCTCCACGGGGCCTCCCAGCACCAGAGCCGTGGGGGCCAGCAGACCTGACTGTGCCCTCTCCCTTGTGCTGTCTGCCGGCTATGCAACATGGGGCACTTAACCTCCAGTGTCCACTCTTCATTCTCCTGTACGCCCGGGATAACCTGTCCTTGGCAGACCTTTTCTGGGTGGGGACTGGAGCTCCAAGTCCTCTGGGTGGAGGTCCAAAGCTCCGTTTTATTCACCACAAGCCACCTCTAGCATGGCATCTGCAGAGGTCAACCTGTGCAGTCCTCAGGTAAATCTCACAACAGCTTTCCCTACCAGGTAGGCTTAGGCTGCAAACTCAGAAGGGGAAACCAGGGCCGGGGAAGATGGGCAAGCTAGCCGGATACGGCCCAGCTCATCAGTGCTGGAAGCCAGTCCGTCCTGCTGTCCTCGGACCTGCCCTGTGGCAAGGCCTGGCCCAGGGCTTGGCAGGCCCAAAGCAGATGCTCAGGAAATGGGGATGGCCACGTGCCTGCGTCACCCCTGACGTCATACCTTGGATGAGAAGCTGCACACCGTTCCCTCCAGCAGCAAAACAGCTTTCTGTGCATGCCAACAAAATCAAACAGATCCCTCCTGGAAACCACGAATCAAACCCCAAACAATAGTTGTTTGTCTCAGCCTGGCTCCTACCCCCTACGCCCCCCTCCCTGACCAGAGGCGGGATTTTAGCTGCAGAGGCCACTGCCAGGCCTGACGGGAGCTTAGTGGGTTCTGCCAACCCGTCCTGCAGACGCTCACCCACCTCGCGTCCAAGATGCCTTCATACTCAGACAGCTGTCTCATGAAGCCTGCATTGGGCCGTGTAATGCTGCGCTTCTGCTTCACGTAGTTGTATGCTTTTTCCAGAGGCCAGCCAAATTCCTTCATTGCATAGGCTATGACCGTGGAGGCAGATCGACTGACACCCATTTTGCAATGTACCAGGCACTTGGAACGGTTCTTCCTGCAGAAGCAGGGGAGAGGGTCCCAAACGTTCACGGTTTCACTCTCTCAGGTTTTACCCAGTGTGTTTTTTTCTTTCCTTTAAATGCTGAAGTTATCTCCGTGCCCAGACCCCACCCCTGCCATGTCCTGATACTGAAGCAGCAGATGGCCACACACCCTCAAAAGGAAATAACTTCACTGCAAAATCAATTAGCACACAATGGGAAATCGAGATAAATCAGTCCTTGCCTTGCCAAGTCCTGCTGGGAGAGCTCCCAGATCAGCTGCCCTCAGGGACAAAGCAGGATCGCTGGGATGGGCCAGGAGACCAGAAACTCTCTTGCAGGAAGCAAAGGGGCAGTGCAAGGGGCATCTGTAAAAGCTCCCCAGCTGCCCCAGCAGATGGAGATGGGGAATGGGTGACCGCAGAGAAAACGGGGCCAGCAAGTGGAAGGCCATGAGGTCCTTGGGAGGGCAAGATGTTCACCACAAAGGGAGGGTCGAGGAGCCAGAGCGAGGATGGTGGCACCCGGGCTTGGATGAGGGGAAGAAGGCAGGTGGGCTGGTCATTTGTAAGGAGGCAGTTCTGGCCCAGGTAGGACTGATTGCACAGAAATGGCTAGGTTGTTTTTCTCCAGACCTCATTGGCTTGAAAATGGGAGGGTTCACGATGCTGGAAGGGGCAGCACCGGGACAGCTTTATTTGTACAGGAGGTAGACCCACCAGCCTGTCTGTTTATACTGGAAGCAGCTGGCCTGTCAGGTGGGTCTGGGCCCCTTTCCTAGACCACAGGCTTCAAATTCATCCCCATCTGTCAGTGCATTTTGTTTTGTCTTTGTTTTTTTTTTTTTTTTTTTTGTTTGTTTGACTGCTGGTCTGGAATCTATCCCCCCAGGAATGCAAACAAACTAAGATTCAGTAAGGACATGTTACGGAGCTTTGACCTTAAGGGATTACAAAGCAGAAGACGGGTTTTCTCTCGATAGCAAAGGGTTGTCTCTATATTCTGGACTTCAGTAAGGCAGAGTTGTTCCAGAGGAGAATAAGGGGAGGACAAAAAAACAGGTGATGCCAGTAACAGGCTCAGAGCAATGGGGACCTCTGACGGTCTGCCCCATTCTATGAACAGGAAAACTGGATCAACTCAGGTGCAGAAGGCGGGCCCTCCCTCCAGGCTCCTGCCTGAGCAGCTTTCTCTGGGGAAGCAGCCCCAAAGGTGCTCACAGTCCACGCACGACCTGTACACCCTTCTCCTTTGGCTCAGTGACTCCCTATAGACAGACCTCCCATGAATGTCTACTGGATATGAGACTCTTGCCTGGAAGCAGTGCTGATGACAGAAGTGGGGTCTGGTGTTCCAATCAATGATGGGGGAAACAAAGGCTCATTGGGGCCCCCACCCTGAGAAGATCAACGACTGTGCCTTTTTGGTGCTAGGGGTCCTGTGGTCTAAAACCAGAGGCCCACCAGACATCAAAGGCTCCACAAACCAGAGATTTCTGTGTCTGGGACTGCCATCAATTTCTGCCCACCCAGCATCTGCCAGTTACTTCCTCAGACCAGCTTTTTGGGCTTCTCCGCCCACTTACTTTGCTTTGTTTATGAAATGGTACGCTTCGTTCCAGTGGGCAAGAAGGTCTGTTGTCTCTTCGTCATAGACTCGGATGTTATGATATGCAAATAAGCCAGGAAAAAAATTATCTATTTCCCTGGTGACATTTAGAATGTAGTCCACACTGTAATGAGAAAAAAATAAAGAACAAATTTGGAGAATCAGAATGAGGAACGACAAAAAAACCCCCAAAGTAACAAAAAACTGAGCAAAGAAAAAATTAAATACACACTCGTAAAGTGTGTATGTTTATGGTGGGACTTTCTTCCTTAAATAGGAGTTTTTTTTTTCAACTGCCCTCTATATGGTGAGAATGTATTATAATAAAGAACAAATTTCTTTGTAAAAAAAAAATCTTACAAAAAGAAAGTTCAAAGCGTTGCTAAGCAATGGGAATTCTGGAAGCAGACATATGTATTACTAGATACATTTTCAGACACTCTCAAATTTTTAAACTTCCTGTTATGAATAGATAGAGGCTTAAAAAAACAAAGAGCTAAAAGAGAATATATCCATCCATTCCATCCATTACTTATATCCTTGAGAATTGCCTTAAATCCTCTCAAAACAAGGCAGAGTACAAATAAATAAGTAAAGGGTGGGGTGGGTCTCTGAGTGCAGGTTCTCTAAACCGGATACATTCCCGGAAGACCAAAATAATTTCAGGAGTTTAGAAGATACCTCAGATAGGGTTTCTATGAGACTATTACAAGTGCTTTACAAAATACGTTAAAAAATCATTTATTCATTCCCAGTGCGAGAAAGCATCGATAGTATCACTCTACATTTTAAGAAAACTTTCTGTTGAAAGAACACGTCTTAACCAGTAGTTCTAAAGATATGTTTTAAGATTTGTTTAGTCTTGATTTTTAAATGCAGTAATTCAAGAATGCCATCATGTCAGACCCACAAAATGGTGATTTTTGTGGCTGCGTTGTTTAAAAAAAAATGTCCAGACATCTGTTCTTGAAGGTCTAGATTTAAGCTTTTTTTTTTTCTTAATTCCTGCTGCTGGGCATTTCTCAGACAGAGACCGGCATATGTTTCTGACCAAGACTGAGTCTTCAGCCGCCAGATTCCTACTAGGCCCCAAAGTAGAACATCCGGGAGGACCAGGAGTGGTTGTGGGACCAGAGCTGCTGAGTGGCCAGACCGGTGTGTGTGTGTCCACACTAGACCTGCCAGCACCTGTGCCAGGGGGCAGTGGGGCCCAGGAGGGGGCTTGTGGCCCTACCAGCATCCAGGCTGTCCTCTGCCACTGGCGTGTGACTGTGAATCATTCTTGGTGACACAAATAATCACACATCTAAAACCCATGAAATACTCAGGAGGTGGCATTTTGAAGCACATCTGTCCAGCCCAGCCCTTGGCCATGGGTTATAAGGGCTCAGCCTCGGGGGCTTCTAAGATGCCTGAAAGGACAAGGGGAGACGAGGGGAGCAGACTCACCCTGAGCCCTGCAGTTCCTCCAGATTGGATGCATTCCATTCAGAGCCCTGGGGGACAGATCACACAAACCCCCGTGAGTGTCACGTGTCAGCCTCAGAATTGCATAGGGGAGGCACGGGGTGGGCTAGTCTTGGGTGGGGGAGGGTCACGTGTCAGCCTCAGAATTGCATAGGGGAGGCACGGGGTGGGCTAGTCTTGGGTGGGGGAGGGTTACGTCACGGGCCCTTGTCCTTAGACGGAAGACATAACTGAAAGAGACCGCTAGCAAAGCAGGCTCCCGGGGCGTTCCAGGCAGTATCAGCCTGCATGGAAGGCCCTGGATGCCCCCAGGCCTTGGGGGAAAGGCGAAATATGTAACCCCCGCGCTCACGAAGTCCTTTCCTAGGGCTCCGGCAGGGTCCCCTCACCAGAGGCAGTGACCTCCGGCTTGCCGCTCAGGAGAGGGGCACTTTCACACACCACTAATTTAAAGCAGAAGTCAATCTACCTTTCTGGGTATTTTTAAAAGTTCCCACTCTCTGACCCAGTGGTTCCCCGTACAAACAGCTGTCTTAAGGAAATACCCGGAATTTGCACATAAGTTTATGCACCAGGATATTTATGGTTATTTGCGAGGACAAACAATGGGAACAACTTAAGAGGTCCTACAAGAAGAAATTAGTAAAATAAATGATGAAGCCACACGATGGGGCAATTAAAAAAAAAAATCATACTTTGGGTGGCTCTTTAACAACACAGGAAAATGTCGCATAATGAAAACAATTTAAAAAAAGAAAACAGGATACAAAACTATATAAACAGTATGAGTCTTTCCTTTCCTTTCTTTCTTTCTTTTTTTTTTTTTTTAAGACGCTATATAGACATAAAAAGAAAAAAACCCAGAAGATGGGAAAATAAATATACTAAAACGTTAACAGTGACTACATCTAGATTTGCCAAATTGGGGAAGCTTTTTACTTTCTTCTTTGGAGTTACTGATGTTTCTGAACCTTCCATAATACATTTTAATGTAATGCCTATGAAAGCGTATTAAAAACGAATGCTCCCGTTTCTGACTTCCCAGGAACACAGAAGGGGGAAAAAAAAAACAAAACAAAGAAAAAGCTATCACTTCACTCTCAGGCAATGCAAATGACAGAGTCAGAGCCCCCTCTAAGTCTCCGCAGAAACTTCCTTTCCCAGGAGGGCAGACCCCTCAGGATGCAGGAGCCCCAGGGGGCCCAGTGGAGTGGCAATGTGTGGGTGCTAGCTGGATTTTCATGCTGGAGAGAGAGGCTCAAATATAAGAATTCCTTTAGTATCTCTCATGGAAAAAGTGACATAAAGCACCAAACCTCACTGGAAAACAATAACGAAAGCTCGCTACATCTGTGAGCTTCCTCTTGCTGTGATCACCACCTAGTGGAGAGATGGCCTGCCTTCTGTTGCTTCTACCATGAAAAAAACCACCAACTTCCTGGGGAGATTAGAGCCCAGGGCTGCCGGACAGCTTTCCAAATACAGAAAGGCTTCAAACCCACACATTCATATAGGTTTTAATATAAACATTAAATACACACACACACACGAATTGATACATACATAAATACATATACATTTGAGATAAATATATATATATATATATTTATTTATTTAGTATTAAGTATATATATCACAACACATGCATTTGAAGAACTATTAATTAATTCCTGTGGGCAGAAAACAAGACTGTCCCTGCCTTCAGCAGCAAATACACTTCCTCCACTTTCCCAGGAAGTGATTTTTGCTGTATCAATGGTTGCCATTTACCAGTGCCTACAGAAACTGCACTCGGTGCTTTAAGAACGTCTTCTACTTAATCCTCATAACCATCCCACATGGATAGAACTCGGGAGAAAAGGCAAAGAGGCTCGCTCTCCGTCTCCCAGCTGCTTTGGCTGGGGAGTGGGAACTTGGCCCTGGTGGGTCTGACTTTCATCACACTGTACTGCTTCTCTAATTTTAGTAACATGCTCTCCTCTATAGTCTCTCTGAGGGACTCTGAGAACTTGCCAGTTGCCTTCTATGGAGATTTGCAGCATTAAGAGCATCCAGCAAGAGATGGAGGTGGGGGGAAGCTGCGCAACCTGCCCCTGCTTGGGGCTCCCAGGGCCTGTCCCTTCGGTGGGCCCGGGAGCAGGGCACGGAGTTGCTGCCCAGATGGAAAGAGGGGAAAAAACTGAGTTTTGCGATTTCGGTCTGTTTTGCCTACTGTTTCTTACGTTTCGGTGATGCCAGGTGTGGTTCTAGGGTTTGGCAAGCATGTGTCATTTAGTAACTGGGGGCACTAGCCTGCAAATCGTGTGGTGGTAACTGGACAGGACCTTTGTGCTAGTGACTGAAGACCAAGGGTGGAGAGATTCTGAAAACTGCGGCCAGTGGACCATGTCAGACAGCCTTCACACCACTCCACACAGCTCAGCTGGAAGCCCCCATCTCAGACATCTGGCAGAGTGCAACTGTGCAGGCCAGAGGAAGGGAGCTGAAGACTGGGGTTCCCAGAATAGCCAGGAATGGGGTTCTAGCAACGCCAGTTTCTCCCTGTCTCTGACTCTGCTGCAAGCTCCAACCCAAGTCTGCAGACCAATGTTTCCCCAAACCAGACCCTGCTGTGCACCATGCTTCTTACGAGATAAAGGTGGTCGAAGATGAGGGAGGGCTTGTCCATCTGTCCCAAGATAAGGAGCATCTCATTGTCTATGAATTCCTTGAATTCTTTCAAGTTACAGTTCATCTGCGTCTCTAATTCATTACGGATCTGTGGAGTGGAGAACAGCAGGAAAGTGATTCGTCACAAAACAAAACAAGGGCTGTCCAATTCCAAAGAAGTTATGTTACCACTTAAACTGTGGCTGTTTTCAAAAAAGGTGTTTGGTTGTTTTGGCGTTTTTTTGTTTTTTGTTTTTTTACCCCAGAGTTGGCACATACACATTGAGATGCACATAGCACAAACACAGGTGGTGGGAACACAGGCTACCAAGCCTCACAGTCAGTCTGACTGGGAGAAGTTCATTATTTTATATGAAGAAGCTGATTTGCACGGGATCTCTTCTACTGAGTTTAAGGAACTTCTATTTTTACAATTAAATTATCAAATACATCATGGTGAATACATAAAGTCAGTTTTATCCTGCTTTAGCAGGCTTCACAATATGATAGTTTTTTGTTTTGTTTTGTTTTTAAGATTTTACTTATTTATTTGTCAGAGAGATAGAGTATAGGCAGGGAGAGGCAAAGGGAGAAGCAGGCTCCCTGAGGAGCAAGGAGCCTGACGTGGGACTCGATCCCAGGACGCTGGGATAACGACCCGAGCCGGCGAAGGCAGCCACTTAACCGACTTGAGCCATCCAGGCATCCCAGTTTTTTGTTTTTGTTTTTGTTGTGCAGCAAAGCAAAGCTTACTGAGCGATAGAACAAAGCTCCCAAAGAGGGAGGGGATCCAACAGGGTTGCCCCCAAATATGACTTTGTATGTGTGTTAATTAATAAAAAGGGTAATCTATTTTTTTTTCAATGGCCCTTTCAAGCCCTCAGATTTACCCAGTTTAAACACATTATAATTCATTGTGGTCTTTGAACAAAAAGCCACCGAAACAAGAAAAAAGTGATCCAGAAAAAAATCTGAAGGCACACAGAAGGCAGTCCAGGGTTGGTAACTTGCTAGTAAGTGAGAATCCTGAAATAAGCAATAAGCGTTCCCTGCATCTCAACAAAACACAAGGTAAAGGAGAGGGAGCTAGTAGGCCAGCATGTCTCAGGGCAATGTGCGTGCCTTCGGGAACTACCACCAAAGGTCTTACAGGTTCCGAGAGATCAGGAAATGTGCTCAAGGCCCCACAGCTGGTATGGAGCACAATGGGATCCAGACTAGAGTGGGATGCTAAGGCTCTTGGGGGGGGTCAAAGCCTCTGAGAGTCAGGGAAGGAAATGCGGCAGGCCCGCCTCTGCTGTGCTTAGAGCGACAGGACACATGAACACCTTGTGACCTCTGGCTTGCTGAGGGACGAGCTCTCTTACTTCTTTCGAGGTCACATTTTCTAGATCCCGGCTCATCATGATGCTGCGGAGCTTGGCCCTGATGACGCGCTCAGTCCTTTCCCCTTCGGTTGGCCTGGGAAGAAGGTACGTTCAGTAAGATGCAGAAGAACAGGGAGCCTGAGGTCCGCGTTTGCAGACACACCAGATGCTCCGAGAGCCACGTCTTTGTGCGCACATTTTTGGGAGGAGGGGAAAGGGACAGAAGAGTCCGAGCCTGTGTCTAGAACCCCCAAGGAAGTCCACAGAGTGGCGAGCGGATGGAGAGCTATGGCTGGAAAGCACGGTCCTCGCTCAGGTCTGCAGAGACTCAGGCTCTCGGGACAAGACACTGGAAGCACCCGCAGCATGTCCGCCCACCACCAACCGATCCTTCTGCTTCTACTGGAACATGTTCACACGTGAGGGCATCACTTCACCCGGCTCCGCTCCTCTCCTTCTTACATGGAGAATCTATGTGCTTCCCTGTAATGTCTACCCACCAGCCCTACTTCTACACAAACCACGACAATTCTTCCATGGGATGCCCCTTTCTATATTTAAAGGCAACCGTCATTCTCCCCAACTCTCTCACCACTTGGGGCCTCCTAGAATGTGGCTTCCAGTCGTCTCCTCATTCAGGCTGACCTCCCTGTCCATGGCCCTTATAACACAGTCCCAGAGGGACCCATGACTTGGGGGGAGGAGGGCCCTAGCTAAGACAGAAGATAGAGGAGCTGTTTCCTTCTTCTGGACCCAGATCATCAGTGAGTGCAGCCTCAGGCCACATGAGCTCTGCTGGGGGCCACGTGACATGGGCCCCAATTCCCTACTGGGGCCACCAAGGAGGGCTGTCCCCAAGCAGTGTCAGTGCCGTTGCATTCTGGGATCCCGGGACGCCAGATACCTAATACTCCTCAGAACAGAGGGAGAGGCCAGACCACAGAACACGGCCCCGGAGCCGGTGAAGCATGTGGGCGGCACTTTCCTTTGAGAAGCTGATGGGAGTTATGGAGCTGTTCCCCAGAATGCATCACACCCAAATGCACCTCTAATTTCAGAAGTGGGGCAGGGGTCACGGAGCCTTCCTGAGGCCATAGATAACCTGGGGGCAGCAGGTGAGGAGCCCCAGCTGGGGATGCTGGTCCTGGGACTGCCGGGGAGGAGGGAGGGACCTCTGGCAGACTCAGGGTCTGGCTGGCGTGGGCTGGGCCACGCCGCACTTACTTGTCCACAAACAGGGCCGGGGAGTCGGGCCGCGTGGACTCTAGGTCCTGCATGGCGTTCCACTCGTTGATGCAGCTCTGATCTGAGCTGATGCAGCTCTCGTAGTATGTGGCCCAGACAAGCGCCACACCGCCGGGGAAGTAGTTGTGTCTGCGCGCCACTTCGCAGGCCTTGTGAAGGACCTGCAGGGCAGACCTGGGGTGAGGAGGAGGGACAGGGTCAGGCCTGGGCTTCTCCCTCCAAATGGGGGTTGAGGGTGGGGTGGGGGGGGTCCCTCAAGGACTCCCTCCGAGCGTCACCATATGTAAAACGTTATGTGGGGGAAGCAAGGCAGTCTGAAACCTCCAGGCTGCCAGGCTGCCAGGAATGGGAGCTCGTCTCGGGGACACACGCCACAAACCCAAGAGCCAATGAGACATCCTCCATTGTGGCCCATGAGGACACGGTGCAAACCTTGTAACTCTCCCGCCTGGGCTGGCTCCCGGACCATCTCCCACTCTGCCAATGAATGCCCAAGAACCCAGATTACTTCTGAGGCCGTGGGAACCACTGCGACACCCAGCAGGTGGAAGGAAAGAGTCTTTCACGAGCCGCACATTTTACTGTGTTCTGAATAACTTGCTTTATAACCTTTGCCCATCACCGTTACTAACAGCTCTGATGCTTCGATCTCTTAGGGAAATGAGTGCTAGGAACTCACATCAACACAAGGACAAAATGAAAAAGAGGTTCAGGAAGGAAGGGTGGGGCAGAAGGAACAATATGGAAAATGGGGAGAATGTGTATGGTAACACAGCTTAGTCTTTTTTTTTTTTAAACAAAAATCTAGGCTGAAACTTTCTCAGTGAAGGGGGTGAACCAAGGCATCAATGGAGGGTGGGAGTGGGAAGGTTCGGAGGGAGCGAGCGTCCTCAGGGAAGGGCCCACCCCGGCGTCCGCTGCACGTGTCCCACTCAGGCATGTCTGTCCTCTCTCTGGCTGCTTCAGGGCACAGGCCTGAGCTGCATATTTACTAAATTTAGCTTTGCTCCTGAAGTTTTGGAAAAACTCGTGGGCCTGTTTTTCACTTGCCTGAAGAGAAAGAGGTAAGAAATGATCCAGGGACGCAAGGAACATGTGGGACATCACGGGCATTCGGATTTCGTGATTTTCCCCAGAAGGAGCCTGAATGGAGGGCAGTGTGGAGCAGCAGACGAGGTGACAACGGGGCACTATACTGACTACCGACTGGCTCCTGGGAGAATTCAGCCTAACTCTCGCTGTCCCTGAGAACAAAGTAGTGACTGTGAAAAGCTGGGCAGAACCCTTCTCAGCAGCCACCAGCTCCCTCCCGAGCCTCTTCCAGATCACCGGAGACGGAGACCGTTGTGTTGGGTTCGCGGCAGGGGTGTTTGTACGGCCCTCCAAGGATGAGGGAGGCTTGCAGGTGTGTGTGCCTGGTCTGGAGAAGCACCGGACCCAACCTGTTTCCCCCAGTGCAGCCTCTGCCCACAGCTACCGCATCCCCGAAGCAGGAAGCCCCCCGCCCCCACACAGGCTCTGCTCCCCACATCCCACAGCAAGGAGCCCTGTGAGAACATGCTCCCTATACTCCCTGGTCCAACACATGACTCTGTGCGGGTTGAGGCCACCTCCCCTCTACAGAGTGTAAACCCCACGAGGACACCAATTATTGTCCGTTGTATGCCTTCCCGGATGCCCAGTGCCTGGCAGGGCGCTGCTCCCTTCAGAGCACAAACCGAGTGTGTGCCAGGAATAAGGAGTATGCAGATTTACACAGGGACAGCGTGGGGACGGCAGGAGCCGTGGAAACATAAGAACGGCATACCTTCAACGACAAAAAACCACCCAGTGAAAAAACTGGCTGAAGGACCTGAACAGACTTTTCTCCAAAAAAGATGTATAAAGGGCCGACAAGCACGTGAAGAGACAGCCCAGTACTCATCAGGCGGGAAAATACAAACCAGCACCGTTAACGAGATGCCACTTCACACCCGTTAAGAGGGCGAAGATGAGAACTCCTGCACTAGCAGGTGCTGGCGAGGACACGGAGAAACCAAACCCTGTGCACGGCCGGCAGGACGGTGAAATGGGGCAAAGAACCTGGTCTGCGGAAAACAGTTTTGGTTCCCCAGAGAGCGACACACAGAGTTAACCGCGTGCTCTAGAAATTCGACTTCTAGGTACGTCCTCAAAACAACTGAAGACAGGGATTCCGACAGACAAGCTGTCCATCCAGCCGTATTCACAGCAGCTCCGAGCACAACAGCCAAAAGGTGGAAAGAACCCAAATGTCCACTGACAGTTGATGAGGCCACACAAAAAAATAGTCTCTAACCACACACCGGAGGAACACTCAGCCTTCGGAAGGTTTCTGACACATGCTACAAGATGGACAAACCTCGAAAACACTGCGACCCGTGACAGAAGCCAGCCGCACAGGGGCAATTCGGGGATGACCCCCCACTCCTGGAGGGACCTGGAGTAGGCAAACTAGTAGAGATAGAAGGTAGAACAGAGGTTAACCAGAGCTGGGGCAGTGGGGAAGGGAGTTAGCGTTTAATGAGATGACGAAAAAGTTCTAGAAATGGATAGTTAGTTTTGCACATCATGGATGTATACTGAACCGCACTTAAAAAATGGTTAACAGGGTTCACTTTATCTTACCTGCATTCTGCTACACACACACAAATAAACGCACCGGAACAAGCTTTAAAGTCGAAGGGGGTTTTCCTATTCATGTTGGCAGCTAAAAAAATATTGCTAAGGTGGTAAAAGTCCCTAAAAGCACACTTACCACATGGCCTGGACGGATACGGGCTTAAAGACGTGCATTCGTCCTGCTGTGCTAACGCTGAAGCCCCTGGGGATGGAAAACAAAAACAAAAACAAAAACAAAAAAAAAGAAAGGAGGCCTGGTAAGGAATCAGACTCTGGCCACAGCATCCCGAGGTGAGCGGGCGGGGCCGCGGCGGACATCCTGGTGCTTTCTGAGCAGGTAATACTGGCCCGCTGGATCAAACCAGGGCAAGAGCAGGAAAAAGTAAAAAAACAAAACAAAACAAAACAAAAAACGTTCTCCAGTCTGGAAGACTGGCTTCTAACCCAGCTATGTAACCAGCAAGGCCTATCACAAACACAAGCCCTGGCAAAGGCAGTACCGCCATCTGACACCATCTCGGTCCGGTTCCTGCCACCATCCCCACCCCCTGCTACTGCCTGCCCCCCACCCACCCTGTTTTTGTCACTGCATGGGAAATAGAGTCACAGATGGCAAAATGTGACAAAGCGAAAAAACAACAACAACAAAAAAAACCCAGAAACAAACCAGAACCGTGATCCCGCCTCTTCAAAACAAAACAAAAACCACATTTTAATTTTTCTTCCCCAAGTCTATGTATGAGGCAACATAACTTTTACCGTTGGCATCTCAGTGGAGGGACAACTGTGTTCAGCTACTTCCCTCTCACGGCAGAAGCCCCATATTTCCCCTGGAAGCAAATGCACAGGAAACCCGGGTGGCTCTTTGTCTCCTGTCCACCTGCCCAGGCCACGTGGAAGGGCTCCTCCTCTGCAGAGGCGCCTGCCACCTGCTTCTCTCTCCCTGCACCCCCACAGCTGTGAGCTCCCACCGTGTCCTTTCCAACCGTGAACTGATAGGGACCAGTTCCACATGGAGGGCACGTCCCGAGTGCTCATTTAACACATTAAGGTGAATGAATGAGTGTCAGATGTCTGCCGCTCTGGAACGTCACACAGCAGCACATCCCCCGTAAACACTCTTCTGTTGATACTTCACAACCCAAATTCCCTTAAATGATGTCCCAAATATTGGCGTCCTTGTGCGGCGCACAGGAGGGCATGTCACACAGATGACTCTGCTCCCCAGGATCATCCAAGGGCGCCCAACCAACTCGGGTTTCAAAGCCTACAGTGGAAGAATCGTCTAGTATTTTTTTTTTTTTTTAAGATTTTATTAATTTGAGAGAGAGAGGAAGCACAAGGTGGGGGAAGAGTGGAGAAAAAGGCTCCCCACTGATTAGGGAGCCCGATGTGGGGCTCGATCCTAGGACCTTGGCATCAGGACCCGAGCGGAAGGCAGATGCTTAACCTACTGAGCCACCCAGATGCCCCTGGAAGAAATCTTTTAAAGAGATCTCCTTACCCATCTCCATCAAGGTGGATTTTCGTGTCGCTCCACAGCCGGAGAACCATCCCAATGGTGCAGCTTTTACTGCTCAGGAGGAAGGAGAAGATGCCCAGAGTCAGGGTCTGCCCACTCATGCATCCTCTTCCCTGCCTTCACCCGGCCTGTCCAGCTTGCAAGAAGAGACCACCCGACCTGGGCCTGGCTGCTGGGTGTGTATCTGGGAGAAGCTCTCAGGCTGTCTGTGTAGGGACCACTTGCCACTGACTTCTAGAAGACATGAGCCTGGGATGGTCCCGCCAGAAAGGGTCCCAGTGACAGTCACAGGGAACTGTGATCCCTCCGGAGTGTGGAGGGAGCTCTGGAAACGCCAGGTCTTGGCTGTGGCCCTCAGGGGGCAGGGAGCGAGCAGCGGATCACATGCCCACACTGCAGCAGGGGTGAAGCCACTGATGGCTGGCGCACTCCTGGCACGAGGCCACACACACTCCAGGGGACACAGGCGAGCGGTGGTGGCCAACTGGGCCTCTTGTCCTAGGGTGGCAGGCGTGGAGAGAGTGCCAACACCACGGCTGGAGCTCACTTCTGGGCCTCTGTTTCTGTACCTTTTGTACAGCCGCAGTTTCAAAACCAGCCTCATCTGCTTTTGCTTTGCTCACCCTAACAGTGAAACGGTACTTAGCGACTCTGGTGCCAGGTGCCACCAAGAAACACAGAGGGACAAAAAGGACCCTCTCAGAGGGTTACTCAGATTGTGATGAAAATCCTTCAGGCATTTAAAGGCATTTAAGAGACCAAGGGAACAGCCACAGCCAAGGCCAGCTCCGACAGCCTCCAGGGATCTTGAACGTCCACCTCTGCTACCTCTTAGCAATGGCCCAGGGAGTAACATGATGCCTCCGACAGCAGATAGGGAGCTCTGAGCCCACAGACCCCTCTTCCTTTGCAGCGCTGGTGAGCAAGGGGCTCTTCCACCCTCTGCTTCTGTCTGTGGGGAAGGCAGCTGCAAGCCCTTCTGGTCAAATCACACTAAGTCTTTTGCATTAGGCAAATTCCCTGGCCCCTTCCCCTGGACCCCTACCCAATCTCTACTGGCTGACCCTACTTCCTTTGTAGAGCTGCAAAACACAGTGTATGCTGAGACCTGGGGGGGCAAGCCGAGCAGGGGGCCCTCGTAGCCCCAAACTGACACGCCAAGAGCGCCCAGGGCAGAGGGCCCCTGGGAACACGGGGCCAGGCCTGGAAGGCCGGCCCCCTTCAGCACTGAGGACCCATGCCAGGGACAGGTAATGAGGACAGAAGACAGAGCTACAAGGACACTGGACTGGACTGGACTGGGGGGACCAAAGCGCCAGGCTCAGGGCCGGAGGGGGAGTTCCAGGGCAGGATGAGATGAAACCGTCCAGATGACACAAGGGTAGCATCTACACTGGCCTCGCCCACCTGCAGAGATGGGGAAGAGCCCAGAGAGAGCCCCGCGCACGGGGCTAAGTCCTCGGAGGACCCTGCTCAGAGTCCCCACCTGCAGTGGAAAGCATAGCCAGGGGCCATGACACGACTGTAAAAACTACAAATTCCCTAATGTCCCCTCATCTGTCGCTCTGTGAGTTTGCAGTCGTCCTGGAGTGACTGACTATAAAACGTCTCCGGGGAGGGAGGGCCTACGTGCTGGCAGACGGGAGCAGGGCTGCCTGGCCGGGGAAATGGGGTCTTCCAGAGGAGAAGGACCTCGAAGTGTGAAATGGGCAGGGGCAACTGACAGAGGAGAAAGTTTCAGAGGAAACCGGAAGAGCAGGAGCAGGGGAGCCTGTGGGGCCAGCGTGGGGACTCTTGGGCCAAGTGGGGGCCAGGCCCGGCTCCAGGTGCGCCATGGAAGCCCTTCGCAGAGTGCATGGTGCCTGCTCACAGCTCTCACGGGGCTCTCACCTCCCAAAGACAAACCAAGACAGAACCTGGGCGTGTCTCCCTGGGACACACGGAGGCTCTCCGGGGGCCCAGTCCACAGCCTCCGCATGCCTGGACCTGCAGGGCCTCCCCTCAGACCCAATGACAGGAACCCGCTGGGTTCCCAATTGCCCTCTGACCACCTTCTCAGTGTCTGCGGTCCCGGCCACTAGACACCCGCGCTGGCCTCGGGGCTGGCGCCTGCACGCGGGCCTGTCTACCCCAGCTATGTAGGATGACGTGGGGTGCCCGCGCATGTGTCTAATGCCATGGTCATGACCTCCAGACTATGAGGTCGGAGAGCAGAGGCCAGGCACAAGGAAAGATCTAGCAAGTACAGACAAATTCATGAATGACGGGGTACAGGCAGAGCTACAGCGCAGCGCTGTGTGGGGTCTACACCACAAGGCAGCCACAAAAGGCTGGCTTCTGAGGCCCGGCTTTGTCAGCCTTTTGTGGCCTTGGGAGACCCACCCCGACCTCTCAAGCTGTTATGCCTCACCTGTAACACAAGGGTCAGGGCCACCTGCTCTACGGGGCAACTTAAGGGCTCAGTGAAACGCTGATGACACACTGCGGCACCGCCCTGTGTTCTCCCAGAGAAGTGACAGAGATGGCTGGAGGGAGGGCAGACCTCTGCCATGGCCACAACCCACAAGGAAGCAGGATCCCGCTCTGGGCCAGAGAGTGTTACAGGAATGGCCCACACGTGGCAAGAGAGGAACTCCGAAAGGCTGGCTGATCACCGAAGAGCAAATATCACTACATCGCTGTTCCACACTAAATCCCTCTGCGCTCCACAGAACATGGAGCACCACCATGTCCCAGAGTGCTGGCCTGGGGCTACCCTGCCATGAGGCACTGGGCCCTCTCACCTTCCGGGGCGCTCACCATGGCTCATGGAGCCAGGGGGACCTGCCAGGCTCTACAGTCTTCCAGATCCAGACTTCCCAGCCTACCCAAGGCCACAGACACAGGCTCACTCTCCCTACATGTGCCGCACAGAGCTTTCTAAGGATGCTATCCCACACTGGGAAGAAGGTCATAAAAGAAATATCGTCCCCTCTTTCTTTGTGGACTTGTCAGCCAGAATTAGCAGCCCTCTCACAGGAACGAGATGAGACCACATAGCCACCACCAATCACCGCGTCTGTAGCTTTTTCTGTCCTGCCATTGATTCTGCTCATGATGCCTTCGAATGCACCCCCACTCCTGCCTCATCCCTGGTGCCCACCTGTCCTTTAAGACTCAGTGAGCCATCACCCACTGCAGAAGGCTCCTGGCTTGCCCCCTCCAAGCCCACCCCTGTCCCATGCTTCCACAGGCCCCCGGGGAACCCCCCATCACCCTGCCGTCTGGTCATGGCTCCTTCCTTGCTAAGCTTACAGGTTCTCCGTGGGGGACAACTGCCTCGGCTGCTTCTCCATGTACCTGGCCCACTGCCTCATACACAGGAGAATGCACACCTGCCTGGGAAGATGAGTAATGACTATGACTACAGAGAGCCTATCTTAATCCAGTTCTCACAAACCCAGGCTCTGCGATGATCTCACGCATACTCACGTATCCTAGATATAAGAAGAGCTCTTTGCCCTCATTTCACACATGTAATAGGGCCCATAATACAACTAACTTGGCCTCCAGTCGCTGGAAAATTCCAAACCTCTCTTCGAGCACCTGACCAAGGACCTGTCAACAAATACTTGGGAATCCACCTGGGATGGGGATATGGGAAAGTACTGGATAGGATGCTTATCAGTCACATATGTCTGCACAGTCCCATCCCTGCTTCATGTGGCTGGCTCCTGCTTGTTCATGGGTGTCCACCACAGCCATCACCTTCTTCAGGAAGCCCTCCTGGCTTAGGTGCTCTCTTCCATGGCATCCCCAAGAGCAACCCAGTAGTAAACTTCTAGGCTCAGTGAAACTTCTCTGTCCTCTCAGCAAACCCAGAGCTGAGAGCAGAGATGGGAGTCTAGTACAGTGCCAGACATGCCCGAGCCGCAGTGGTGCACCCTACTGTTCTGCATGTCTGCTCACACACGCCGCTGACCCGCTGACCACACAACACACGCACCATCACCACCCATGGATATGGCAGCATGGAAACCTTTCTCCATGAAACCCGTGTCCCTGCCGCCAAAGGGAAGCGCTGCCCCACCAGACTCACCTTTCCTTACTGGAAAAGTCGACTCCCAGCAAGATGCTCTCCTCCGTGTCCTGGCGCCCGCTGCTATCCACCACCACCATGTACCGGGCCCGCTCCGCCCAGGCGCTCTCCAAACGCACGGCCTAGACAGGCAAGGACGCGCTCAAGGGCCTGCCTTTCGAGGCGGTGGCCCCTTCCATCACCCAATCAACATCAAGGACTTTTTCTACCTTTCCCCCTGTGAGTTCAGGAATTAAGATGAGATTCTTAAGAGCAGTGGCCATGTCCGATTTATATCCATGCACAAGGGACAGTGGTTGGCTCTGGGAGACTGCTCCGGAGTTGGGATAAATGGGTGAACTGCTAAAATCCGGAGAATGAAGATCTCCATCCTCAGACCCACATGGACGCCTAACATATCCTTTCTCTGGACTTAGCGGGTGGTGAAGAGCAAACCTGGCTCTGGCTTTTGTGAATAATTTGGGAGAATTTGCTAGAACATAGGAACTCCCCACCTCTCACCGCTCGTGAATAATTCTGTACTGAATCACAAAATTAAAAATTAAAACTTGCCACTCTCGTCTCTTCTTACCAGCTTGATCCGATCTTCACAACGCAGAAGGTTGATCATTACTTGAAGATGTTGGGGCAAGTCACCTGTTGGACCAATGAAGAAAGTTTCTAGGGAGAAACCTGCCAGAGGCTGATGCGAAGGGTCTGGATGAAGATGGTGGAGTCAAAATCCCCCACCTCCACCCCAAGAGAAGTGTCACAAAGACTAGGAGGCTCAATTTCTCTTACTCTACTTCTGAATGTTGCCTGGTGAGAATGGGGAGATCTAGCTGATGCCCACGTTTTTAGAAGCTGCTTTTATGTTCTGAAACGTGGGGCACCTGGGTGGCTCAGTCGGTTGAGCATCAAACTCTTGATTTTGGCTTGGGTCATGATCTCAGGCTCATGGGATCAAGCCCCGTGTGGGGCTCCCTGCCCAGCATAGAGTCTGCCTGAGATTCTCTCCTCTTCCTCTGCTCCATCCCCCCAGCTCGTGCGCCCCAGAGCTTGATGAACATCCACAGTGAGACCTCCGTGTCCGACCACTGTCCGGTCCCTCTGCTGCCAGGGCTTTGTGGTGCTCGCCTTCTCCGTGGAGTCTAGGGAGAGGAGTGTGGCAGGTGCGGTGACTGGGACACAGGCTTACGCCTCTCCTGCCAAGTGCCTGCACGTCTGGGCCCTGGTCTTAGGCCTCCTTCTGATCATTATGTTCATCATTATTCTTGCCCACTGGCTCACTGATGATTACCCAAGCAATTTCAGAGGTCATAAAATGTTAAGAAGGCTACTAGCAGCTGCCCATGGCCTAAGGCTCGTACCCCTTTTCGCGGCAGTTTATATGCACACCAGGCTACAATCGGATTCAATAAAGCATGATTACTTTCCAAAGGCAGTCACGCAGAACTTCTAGCTCCTAGAGCAATGCCAGAGCCGAGGAGGTGCCTCTGGGCTGAGGTGTAGGGAGGAGAGTTTCTCCGTTTTGGTGAGTCTCCACGGACACGGACACGGACACGGACACGGAGGATCAACACAGGAAACACGCTGTATTTTCCAGGCGGGGCCCCTACCCAAGATTCATAATCAGTGAGCAGCAAGTGGGACTCCAAAACAGCTTATTCCCCACTTTATACATTTTAGTTTCCTTCTTCCTTTTTTTTTTTTTTTTTTTTTAAGATTTTATTTATTTGACAGAGAAAGGGAGACAGCGAGAGAGGGAAGAGAAGCAGGGGGAGAGGGAGAAGCAAGCTTCCTGCTGAGCAGGGAGCCCGATGCAGGGCTCAATCCCACGACTCCCAGGATCATGACTCAGACACTTAATGACTAAGCCACCCAGGCATCCCTATCTCATGGTTTCTCTCTGAAGGAAAGGTTTGTCTGCAAAGACACTGGTCTACAAGCAGTAGTAGGAGTAATTCCTAGGAGATCTGATTTGTGCCATGCCAAGAAGTAACAGAATTATCTTTAAAACAAACAAACATTATCCTAGAGATCACAACCGGAATCCCAGAAGGATCAATACACTGCATTTATTCCTTTGGCAAAGGCATCTTTGGGGTGCGCCTGGGTGGCTCGGTGGGTTAAAGCCTCTGCCTTCAGCTCAGGTCATGATCCCAGGGTCTTGGGATTGAGCCCCACATCGGGCTCTCTGCTCTGTGGAGAGCCTGCTTCCTCCTCTCTCTCTGCCTGCCTACCTGCCTACTTGTGATCTCTCTCTCTGTCAAATAAATAAATAAAATCTTTAAAAAAAAAAAAAAAGCCATCTTTGAAATTTCAGGGCAGGTTGACACATGATGTTCAAATTGTCCTTTTTGCCTCAGAGAGGACTTAGGTCTTTGGGAGCTGGCTCCTCTCGTCTGTTCTCTGTGTGACAGGACAGCACGGTGTAGGACACCCCACACCGGCGCTGCCTTCCATGAGGAATGATTGGCAGGTAACGGTTCACATTTAGGGAGGCCTTTTCTACCCACCAGCACCCTCGCCTGTGGTGACACCACCGTCCCAAAGGCACACACCCGGCTCGGCTGGTCCTGGGCTTGCCTGCATGCCACCGCCGTTCACCCCGAGTCACAGAAGTACAGAGAGGAAAGAAAAAACAAGCCCCTTTATCAGTGACTGCCCAGATGAAAGGGACATTTTCCACACAGATAGGCTCCTTTCAGCGGGACTGCTGGTGGAGACGGGAAAATGCTGACGGGCAGAACTCCCAACTGCAGCCTGGCCTCCGCACGTTGCCTCCACGTGCGGACGTGTTCACTCAGCACTTGCGGGAAGATCAGGCAGAAGCCCTCGCCACAGTCTTGTGCTGGGGACTGGCTGCAGTGATCTGAATGCCTTTTGCACGGGCAGAACTAACCCTCACTCTTTCTCTGCTCTGAATGGCTGCGGATGGGACTGGGGGCCAGCCGGGACACTTCTCAGGGATTCTAGAAAAACAGGAATTGATGGCAAGTCCAGCCTGTGTCTGCCCCAGGGACATTTCCTGGGAGTCCTGGGACTGTCACCATCCCTCTTGCTTTTCTGAGCCCATCAGCCATTCCAGACCTCAGGGGCAGGAGAGCCATCAGGCCCATAGCTCTCTTCTTACTCTCCAGTACATTCTAGAGATGCATGAACCAGCCCAAATAACATGGCTTTGTGCTTGCTTCCCCAAGCTGCACACAGTATGAGAACACTGTTTGGGTCAGAGGATGGAGAAGACACTGTATGCTACAGGTGAACAAAGCTGGAGCATTCACTTTGCTGTATGTGCTAAGACACAAATAATGGTTGAATTCCTGACAGGACAGAACCATTAGCAGATGCAAGAAGAAGGTTCTGTTTGTTTTATTATAGTACTCGCAGTCGTTGCTATTATACACAGGGCACCCAGGGGGAGGTAAGTATGTTACATGCATACGTTTTTTTTTAAGTAGGCTCCATGCTGAGGGGGCTAAAACTCACGACCCTGAGATCAAGACCTGAGCCAGATCCAGAATCAGGCGCTGAACCAACGGAGCCACCCAGGCTCCCCTCCCTGCATGCATCCCTTTTAAATTCCATCCCTGTCTGAGGTACTGGTATTTGATGGCCATTGTTAAGATCATGCAACTGAGGCTCTGAAGTCCACGGTGACTACTCAGTAAGTTGTAGGACTGGGATCACAAGCCAGGTCTGTCTGACTCCAAATCACACATTCTTGCCCAAACCACATTGCCTCCTGACAACCGAGCTTCAAACAGAGCTAGGTCTTGATTCCAAGTAACAATATGTGAAAATCCTGACTGACCCCTGGTGTTCTCTGTAAAGTGTAAGACACGAAATTCTAACCTAGGCATTCAGATCCAAAATGAGGTGAGATGACTTGAGGTGAGAGACAAAATGATCCCGGTGACAAGGGAACTGGCCCCGGCTCCTGGCTGCTTTCACCTGCTGTTGTTCTGAGGTCAGAGGGCTTGGCAGATCGCACTGCGAAATGCGCTGCCCTGCCCAGAACTGCCTGCAGAGGCCACAGGCCTATTACAAAGATGCACTTGTACGCAATGTTTGCTGGTTCCTCTTTGCAAACTGCCTTCGGTGTCAGAGTCCAGGCACCTGAGAAAAGCAGGCTCTGTTACTGTATGGGCATCAAGTACCAGTGCCTCAGACAGGAATGGACAGGAATTTCCTACTTGTGTGCTATTGGACCTAAATGAATACTGGGTTTGATCCCCAATTTATCACTTAGGTCTACTTCCCAAAACCAAATCCACTGTTAAATCATAAAGACTTCCTACCCCAACGCTGGCCACAGGCCTGTAAAGGAATTCCCCAAATGAGAGCTTCCCAGAAGCTTAGAGAAATGACCAGAGTTCTCAGAGGAGGTATAGGGCATCCCAAGGGAGTAACTATCAAGGGGACAATGTCTTGGCTATAACAAGTTCTGGCGCATTTGTTTTAAAAAAAAAAAAAAAAGAATTCATACTGTAATCTGTAGTTTACTGATAAACTGCGGGTGAGAAACCTTTACATCCGAACAGAATGCTGCCAACTGCCTTACTTCTAGCGCAAACATGCGCAGTCCACAGGGTGCTGGCTCTCGGAGCTACCTGGAAAACGTGCATGGCTTACCTGCCCAAGGGAACAGCTCCTGCTTTGCACCAGGCATGACAAGCCTGTGTTCCACTATTCCTCTGGCCTTGAAAACCAGCAACTTGCTCACCACCAGTAATGGGAGGTTCTCCCATTGCACAGAAAATAAGTTCCAAGGTCAAAACCTCAATTTACCTGCATGTTTGTGGGGATGCTGAAGACTTCGCTGGCTTTGAGGGCTGTTTCCCTGCTGTAAGAAGAGGGCTGCTCCTTTCACCATGAAAAAGCTCTCACTTAAGCTGGGAAGAATAAAACCAGAGCACAGTCAGGCTGGAATTCAAAGACAATGCAGCAGAGGAAAAGCTTTAGTGCAGACAAATGACACATACAATGCACACAGGACAAAACAGCGATTAAAATCATTTTGCGCTACTCTTCCACATCTTGGCTACAAGCTTGCTGCTGGAGAGTCTGGGTCATGAACTCAGGCCTCGGCTAAGACGCCCACTCAGGCCTCGGCTAAGACGCCCAAGGTTCTTGCAAGGCCGAGAGCCCCCTCCTATAGGATACTGTGAAAGGATCTCCCTACATCATGTCTTCTAAAGATACAGAGCAACCTTCTAAACTTGGGTGAATTTTCGACACTCTCGCTGTGGAATCTTTGGTACTCCCTGACTTAGGACAACTTCACTGATCTTGGTGCCTTCCCCTGATGGACTATACAGAAGAGGAAGTTACGCTTTCACTACTCGTTTGCATCTTAGCAAAAGCCCACAGTTCTTGATTGGTGATTTAACTTAGGGTTACAGTGTCACTGCTGTGACAGAAAACCTCCAGTTGACATAATGAATTTCTCAGCAGAAGGAACCTTAGGTTTTTGTTGTTTTAAACCAGCAATAACATTTACATTTGACATACAGCCTTAAGAAGTTATAATTTAAATTTTAGACATTTCATGATTTGGCTATCAAAAAAGAATCTTTAGCTTACGCAGAAATTAAGACTATAAACTGACAGATTGTATTAGCTACTAGTTACTACCAATTATTCAGAAACACTGTCATGTGGAAAATTACCTGTACGCTAGAATTATTAAAAGTGGGTTTTTTTTGGGGGGGGGGGGGAGATGGACCACCTATGATTATCTTCTTTCTCTTCTTCCAGATTTCCAAATCTCTATCTTCCAAATTTTCTATACTGAGCAAATACTAACTTTTTAAAGCAATTATTATTTGATTTTCAGAATAAGGGAAAACATGTACTACACATGATAACAGAAAAGCATTCCCTTTCTACTAATTTTGTGAAAGATCACAGTTCACAACAAAGAGAACTGTAAAAATCATTAACTCTCTACTGAGCAACCAATTAACTTATACATGATTTGAGGGGAAAAGCTCTAAGAAAAAAACAGCACTTTTTGTGCGTATTTGTTTCAACAGGAAGCGAATCAACTCCTGACAGAAATACAAGGACAATTTCTGTAAATACAAAAAAAAGGGCAAGATCACCTTCTCCCCAATGTCTAATATTAGTAGTTAAGTGTTCTAAACCATGGAATGAAAACCTTGGCTAAGCCTAATACACAACTCTAGGTGCTATAAAGACTCACCACATTGAACTCAGTGGCTCCTAGAATTAGAAAACCTAGAATTAGTGATTTTGTACACTATAAAATCCCCAATAAAATTTGTGACTTCTCCTGGTTGAATTCTCATGCCAAAAATAGTGACTCTGCTCAAATACCCAAGAATAAGGCCGAGAGCCGCCTCTCTTACTCAAGCTGTTGAGTTATTGATGGTTTTGTAGATTTCATTCACCAATCCTTTACATTCGTGCAGTTTTCAGCTTTTCTTCATTTAGTCTTCCCATTTTATCAGCTGTAGGTCTGTGTTGCCAGTTACAAGAGCTGGGGAGCCCAGGATTATAAATACCAGAAGAGTGGGCACCTGGCTGGCTCAGCCAATAGAGTCTAGGACTCTTGATCTTCAGGTTGTGAGTTCAAACCCCATAGTGGGCATAGAGATTACTTTAAAAAATAAAATCTTAAAAAAGCGGGGGGGCACCTGGGTGGCTCAGTGGGTTAAAGCCTCTGCCTTTGGCTCAGGTCATGATCTCAGGGTCCTGGGATCGAGCCTCGCATTGGGCTCTCTGCTCCGTGGAGAGCCTGCTTCCCTCCTTTCTCTCTCTGCCTGCCTCTCTGCCTACTTGTGATCTCTCTCTGTCAAATAAATAAATAAAATTTTTAAAAGAAAAATATTGAGGGGCCTCCTGGGTGGCTCAGTCGGTTAAGCGTCCGACTTTTGATTTCAGCTGAGGTCACGATCTCAGCATCATGAGATCAAGGCCCTAGGCATGGAGCCTGCTTAAGATTCTCTCCCTCTTCATCTCTCTCTGCCCCCACCAAAAAGAAAAAAAAAAGAAGGAAGAAAGAAAGAGAGAAACGAAACGAAAAGAAAAGAAAAGAAAAAGAGAAAAAGGAAAACAAGGGAAAAAAAAATCCATACTTATCAGAAGCCCCAAAACTCTGGAAACAGCCAGCCATTAACAGTGACCTTTGCCTTGGAAATCACGGGCAAAAATTCCCCTTGGTTTCCCTTACATTTCCTTTGGGGGGAAAAAAGGGAACAATGCCAAAGAATAGGCTGGTTTTATCCCGTGATGGCGTGCAAGGCCAGTGCTCAGTGTTCCTGTGACTGCAGAAGAGCCAGAGTCCCCATCTACATATGAAATCAGAGGCGGGGTAGAAGAGGGCACTGGAATGCTGCCTCTACCCTCGGCAATGAGGCACCAGCATTTCCAGTAAAGAGCAAGATTTAAAGCTGCAGGGAAGCCCACAAAGCACATTCTCCATCCTAGCCTGTTAGGCTGCCCTGCGGCTGGGGAGACAGTAAGCAGATACAGCCTTAGGGTGACCCCATTTGTTGACTCTTGGGGCCAGGAGGATGGAGAGCAGGGGCAGCCACAGCATTTAAGGAAACTAAATGCAGATCTTCCTTGTGGCCCCATTTCCTGTCTTCTGCTCTGAGCTCACTCCAGGCCCTGAGCTTCGCACACCCTCCGGGTAGCCAAGGAGAACACCCTTTCCCACTGCCAGGCTTCATGGGGTTCTCTGTGGTGGGCTTGTAATACAGGGAAGCGTGGTACCCTGATTTGAGAGTCTCAGGGCACAGCGATGGGAATGTCCTTTAAGAAATCCATTTTGAGGGGGCGTCTAGGTGGCCCAGTGGGGTAAGTGGCTGCCTTCAGCTCAGGTCATGATGCCAGGGTCCTGGGATCGAGTCCCCAGTTGGGCTCCTGCTCAGCGGGGAGCCTGCTGCTTCTTCTCCCTCTGCTCCTCCTTGCCCTGTTCACTCTCTCAAATAAATAAAAAAATTTTTAAAGATTTTATTTATTTATTTGTGAGAGAGAGACTGAGAGAGAGAGCATGAGAAGGGGGAGGGTCAGAGGGAGAAGCAGACTCCCCACCGAGCAGGGAGCCCGATGTGACTGGATCCCGGGACTCCAAGGATCATGACCCGTGCCGAAGGCAGTCGCCTAACCAACTAAGCCACCCAAGCGCCCCTCAAATAAATAAAATCTTAAAAAACAAACAACCATTTTGGGGATGGCACACCCATTTTACTTGGGGTAAGGAAATATAGACTCACAAACCACCCCTCCCAGCTACAGAAAAACCAGAGTTCTCCCCCCAAAATGCTGGTGTCCTAAAAAGTATGTGACAAAAGTTCCAGAAAGGTCAGACCCAGACTAATACAACTGAACTGTTTTCCTTCACTGCTTTAAGACACACCTTGATGGGAGAGTAAAAACAAGTTCAGCCCCGGCCCTCCCTGCTCCCTCATCCCCCCAGCCCCCCAGTGCTTTTATCTCCGCCGTACAGATATGTTCTCAGACACTGGCCACTGCCCGGTTCAGGAGACCACACAGCATTAGGGTTTTTTCTACAAGGCACTAAGGACAGATGAATAAACGGCCAGCGTCATCCAGAAACCCATGCGTGGTAGGAACAGAGAGATCGGGTAGTGGTACGTACTATTTTGGGCCGGAAACCTCTGAAGAGCGGAAGTTGTGAGCTGGCTGAAGGGAGACGCAGAAGTCAGTGAAATAAAACATGTTCACGACAGCCGGCTTCGGCTTCGCATCTCTGACTGCCCCTGAGCTACTGCCTTGCACTCCCTCCGGTGAAAGAGGAAAGGGCTGGAGTCCTTCCTTAGGCAGGAGTCCCTGTCCCCGGATGGTGTTCCACCCAGAGCGAGAATGGCTCTTGTGGGACTCTTGTCCTCCCCTGATATTTGGGTTTAAAAAGGCTCTTGTCCCTGTATATCCAGATGAAAGAGGGCCATTCAGAGGGAGCAAAACAGCTGAAGTTCCTCTAATCACTTTACTCCTACGGGTTTTGGGAGGCCTTAGGAACAAGCACCAGGGTGTGCCTTACATTGTGAGGGGAAACAGCTGGCCGCCAAGGAACAGACCCGGGAGATGAGGACCCCCTTCTGGTTGAAATCGACAGGCTGAAGGACTCCTAATTCTGTCAAATTGCCACACATTCCCCCAACGGTGACCGTGGGCAGCTGCCGCATTTATCCCATGTTGTCAAAGCATTCTGCATTCCAAAAATTCCTCAGTCATGCTAATCACTGCCTTAGGAAGCAAGGAAGATGGTGGGGGGAACCCAGGTAGAGGGACCTGCATGTGCACACACAGGAGAAACTTCTGGAACCACAAGCATGAAGGGCAGGGCAGGCTGCAAAGGTAAAGCAGGCCTAGGTAACCCTGAGAGCCTGGCATGAGACCCCCCCGCCAAAACCCGCCGGGCGGGAGCCCCCAGGCTGCGGTCTGCAGCACCACCCTGAGCTGGTGAAATGAAGGACACGACTAGCCACCATCCCAGGGTGGACTGGGATAAGCACCCAAGGAAAGGAGCCCTGCTGGTGTTCTGAAGAGGGAAGCGGGAGCGTCTAACTGGTAGATTCTGGAACCCTTGCTGAAGGAGGGAGTGGCGGGCAGAGACTCCTGGGGAGGCCTTGTCTGGAAGCTTCCCCCAGCTTCCGGAGGATAAATAAATCTTCACAAGAGGATTAAGTGGGGGCCCATACTAGAGTGATTCTGCACCTTGCCCAGGAACTCAGTAACACCTTTACAAGTTGGGGCAACACCCAACTCTCTGCCCCATGCCCATCTCCCTAAGCTCAGGAGTGCTCCTATGCCTCCCCGGCCTGGCGTGAGACTCAGAGCTGTCACCCTGATGTCACCTCTGCCCCTACCAGCTAAGTGCAGGGCAGCCACTTCAGCTACACTAAAGCACATGTCACTGGGAAGTCAGAACATGGTCGGGTAGGCAGCCCTTCTTTCTAGCAGGTGCAGGCATCGTGCAGAGGAAGGGGAGAGCAGGCATGATTCAGGGAAACAGGACTCCAGTGGGAGAAGACTCGGCAGCGTCAGAGCTCCCCAACCAGCCCTGGGGGCAAGCAGGAGGCCTCAGGGGACCACCGCGATCCCCCCTCCGCCACAGGCTCCTCTGTAACTGGGGGGCAGTCCTTGTGGACAGATTGGGAAGCTGGGGGTGGAGTTCTGTGGGCAGCACCACAGCCATGGCCACGCTGGTGGAGAAGCCACCTTCAGGGCAGGCTTCTCATCAACAGCACTGTCATTTGCTGTCACTTGCTGATGGCTCACTGTGTGACAGAGACTGTGGCCGGATGCAAGGCTACACCGTGGTGTCCAGCTCCCACAGCTCTGAGGGCTGGGCAATGTTCTTCTCCAAAGGACACAGGAAGAAAGCTGGTCAATCTCCTGCCACCTCCGGGGATCACCTCATTTTTTAAGCTGGGGGTTCTGGGGCACACTGGGCTTTTAAGAAAACAAAATGCAGTGAGGTATGGGAGCTTGTATTTCTGGGCTCTACTTTATGTTCTACTCTACGTTCGTCATGATACTCATAGGGTTCTGTTCATTCATTCAAACGGCCGCACACCTGCGGACAGAGGCGTTCGATGCGAAGCCAAGCCTGGCCACATGTCAGTAAAGACAATAACCCTCTCTAAGGAACAGGCCTATGTTCAGGTGGGTTGGCTGTGTGCTGTGCCACTCAGCAGCACAGTTCCTTGGAAAACAGAAATGTAAGGTGTAAAACACCACACGCCGGAATACGACACTCCCGCCCCTGATTCCCAACACCAGCTATACATCCCAAGAACGTGCAGAACTTCTAGAACACGGTCATGGCCAGGTCCAGCCTCAGCTGATTCTAGCTTGAAACGTCTACAGGAAGTCCAGGCATCTGTGTTTTAAGAAAGTGCTCCTGCTGCAGAGTGAGAATCCCTGAGCCTCACAGTGACAGAAGAGACAGAGAAAACGGGCGCCTGCTGCGGCTTTCACACAGTAGGTGCGCAGTCAGTGTTTCCCGCTGGTGAGAAATAACCACGAAAAACGCAGGGCACTCTCGGAGGGAGAGCAGACACGATTTGGTGTGATGAGGGGAGGTCACGCGAGGTCAAAAACCAGAACACCCTCCTTGGAAGCTGCCAGACAGGTTAGCAGGAAAATGCACCTGCCCTTCTTCTACCAAACACCTTCAGTCACAGGGTCCCGGCCTTTGAAAGGTAACCCCGCGGGACGCTATGAAACAACAGTAACAAAACAGACACGTCGGCCCTGGGATGGGCTCAGCTGTGGACAGAGCATTCTGGCTAACATCAGGCACCTGATCTTCACCACACTCAGAAAGTTACTTACAGTATTTCGGATGCTACATCTCACACAAAAATCAGAGACTCAGAGCCTCAAGCCTAGGCTCTGAGAAGAATCAACCGATGGGGCCGACTGAAATGAACTGAACTAGGTCTACAGGATCAACCCTCGAGTCCCTTGGGCCTGCTATAGGGATGGCTGAGGGGACTGTGGTCTGTCCAGCAGGCGTGATGACAATTCTAGGAAAAAAAAAAGGAACGAATATAAAGTTGGTCACCACAGAAAAGGCAAGTGAATGCTCGGAAGAGGAATTTCTGTTTATTTTGAACAAAGATTTGCTGTGCCTGGTCAGGGCTGAGTCCTGGGAATGCAGAAATAAAGCAGACCTGGCTTCTGCCTTGGGGCGACATCGCACTCCAGGGGGCAGGACGGACGCAGGACAGTGACTGCAAGGCGATGCAGCAGATTCCATACGTGCTGCCCACGTGCATATCCACGGGAGGGGCCCCCAGCACAGCCCGGGGCGGGGGGGCAAGGAGATCTCCCGGGAAGAAACACCACCAAGCTGGGCCTCAGAGGATCAGTGAACACAGAAGAGGGCATCGGGAGCAGGAGAGTGGGAGGATCATGTCAGACATACCCCAGAGCAAACCAAGGAAGACCCTGGTCTCTGCTGTGAAAAGCCCCACTGTGAATTCATAAATGTCCATTCTGGTTTACAAGTCAGTTCCTTATGAGTCTGATCAGCCTAAGTCGGTTCCTCAGAAGTTTGATCATCCCTGGTGTGCTAATAAATTCCAGTTTCAGAACGGGCAAAGTTAAGAATCAAACCTTGGGCTTAAGTCTAGCCATCAACCTGTCAAGGTAAGTTCTCAGCACCTGGAAGCTCAGTAGACCGATGACACTCAGAGTGTCGCTTTGGATAAACATGTATTGATGCTACCTTCCGCCTGAATGGTGCCGCGCAGTTTTCAGGGAGCTTGCTCCTCTGTTTTTTCACTTAATTCTTCCAATTTCATGCTTTTGAAGAAGGGGACAAGACAGAGAAGAGGAAAGACTCATCTGCAGCCACGTGTCCACAAAGAGGCAGGGCTACGCCGAGCAGCTCCACGCTGGGCACCTGCGTGGCCGGGTGCCCGGGTCGGAGGGCGCGATGGCCGGCCTACCTGCCTGCCTCAGGGCCCTGGAAGCAGCAGGCAAGCCCGGACAGCTACAGATGGTGGTCTGGACGGATTCGGACCCCATTCCCAGTGAAGTGAAGTCTGAGAGGACGGAATGATCGGAGACTCACTGTGTGCTCTCCTCAGGCCCTTCCCTTATCTGAAGGCCTGGTCAAGAGCCTCCAAGACCCCAGTGTATGCCAAGGCCCTGCTCTGTCTTGTTTCGTGCTTCACAGTGTAGCTCACTGGGGCCTTGTCCGGAAGGCCGTCGTTCGGAGCAGGAGAAAACCAGCAGCTCACCTGCCATGTCTCTCCACCAGAGCTCCCCAGCTGCTCCCCTACACCCAGAATGCTGAGGACAGGGAAATGCCAGCTGGGCAGGGCCTTCTACTTAGGGAACAGGGGTCATAGGCAAGAAATGCTGGCAGGGCTCAGTACAAATGTCTCTGCTGCCGGGGCATGTATTGTTTGGCTCGAAAGCGTAGGCTTTTCTCAGAGAGAAGGAATGTCCAGAAGTATTTCAGACAGTAAGAGACATTCTCTGAAGCCAGCTACACAGCTCTCCTTCCTATCAACGGGTAGCAGCGAGCAGCTCCCACCAGGAATATACCAGCAGTTTCGCAGCAGCAGGATTTTCCCCCACCCCGTAGAAGAAGGACAGCAAATGATGTGCCCAGAGTTGGCTCTCCAAACCTTCAGATAGGTCCCTTCGTGGCCTGCCCCGCATGAGAGCCCTCAGGTCCCCCACCTGTGGAAGCTCCAGCCACTGCTATCTTCCTCTGCACATCCAAGATACCAGGATCTAAGCCCCCTGAGGAGGGCAGAAGGCACAAAGGCCACATTGTGTTGGGAATGCAGCGGCAGCAAAGACAACGTAGCCAGCCAGAAATAACAGACACACACGGAGGAAATGTTTCTGAAACAACGCAAAAATTCCAAGGACAGATGATCTCAACCGCCCCAGGTCTTTTGCCCTTTCTCTTTGGTATGCGGCTGCTGAGTCCTAATCTTTCCCAAGGTCCCTTTCTCCCCAGTTGGCCGGTCACCGCTCCAGTTCTGGCCTACCTCATCCCCTCGAGCCACGCCACATTCCCTGGGGCCGGCTGTGCCGCTGTGTGCTGTGCGCCTGGCCCTAAGCTGAGGACTCCGAGCATTCCTGCGGGAGAGCAGACATGCTCTCTAACTGCGGGAGGTGGGGGGCGGGCGGGGGGCGGGGGCCCCGGGGAGCCACTAGCCCCAGGCACCTCCAGAACACTGACAGGGTGGTGAGTCTGACCAATCAACTGAATTGGTCGTTTTATTAATTCTAATTAAATTCAAGTTCAGTGAGGTGCATGTGGCTGGCAGCTACGGGGGGGCGGGGCAGCTCGGCTTTATGAACTCTCTAAGGAGAACCAGGGCAGGGACTTCTGGCCTCCCACCCACCATACAGCTCCTCAACACATCTCTTGCTACGTCCTTCCCAGCTCTAGAACTTTCGATGATGCTGCATTATTGGTACAGTCCAACCCGCTTCTGCCAGCTTTTTGTAGTAGCTACAATCAGCCATGTTGCTGACCTCAATTTCATTTGTCGGACACTCTCTGACCTCAAGGAGCTCATAACACAATCAGAAAAAGTGATTTATAATAAAAACCTTCCTCATGTGACCTTGTACACAGTTCGTCCCGTACTCCACACAGTCTCTGCTTTCTCTCTGTGCGGTCGTCCTCATCGACTCTTCCATCCTGGCCTTGGTTCATGGCCTTCTCTTTCTCTCCTGTCTGCCCCCCACCTCGTGCCCACCTGCCAGAATTGACCCCTTCTCCGGGAAGCCCTCCCTGGCTGCCTCAGTGGCCAGCCATGGCTCTACCCTTTCAACATCTCACAGCAGCTCCCTCTGCTTGCAGGTAACAAAGCTGAGCCTTAGATGTTAAGTCACCTCTCCAAGGTCAGATACTTAAGAAATGATAGGAACCTAAGGCCCCTGGTCCCCAAACTGTGCTCCCAGAAATACTTACTAAAACGCACAGTGAAGTTATCCTCACGCCAGTGTATCTGAACTTCACCGTCAGACTTGAGGGCCAGACACACGTAATTTTCTAAAGCACTGTCCTTGCCTAGCATACAGGAGGTGCAACACACTCACTGAGCTGGCCTCCTCTTCAGTTTCAAAGCAGTGCATGACTAAGTCACCTTGGGCATCTCCAAGCACCTGAACATGCGGTGTTCACCACCAGCGGGCTGCACCAGACACCTAAGACTTGCCACACAAAGGCTCCAAGTGGACATACAGTCACCTGGTGGGCAGGCCTTCTTGGCAACCAAGGGCCTCGGACAACACAACTAAGTTTTCCACCTCACCTCGAGTGTCTCAAAGGCTAGGCCTATGACTTCTCCTTCTCTGGATCTCCGAGGGCCCAAAAGGCAGTGTGCACTCGATGAATGTAATACTAATAATGAACATCCTTATTGAGTGTCATGTTAAGTCACTTACACATATTAACCTAATCCTCAGTGTCTGTCTTTGAGGGAAACTGAAGCTCTGAGAGCCTGAGCTGCTGGCCTGTGTTCACAGGGCCAAGAAGTGGAAGAGCCAGGATGGGAAACCAGGAAGAGGACTCTGACATCCTGGCTCTCCTGCTGAACGAACACCTCAGGGAAACAGCATCAGAAATGCTGACTTCTCTTCTCCAACAATTCAGGCCCAAGACCATTTGGCGGATTGAGCCAGGCAGGCATCTGGGGAGGGATGTGGTGAGCAGGGCTAGGAAGGAATCTGTGCAGAGGAGAGGTGGCTGCAGAGATAGGAGGCTGGTGATAGCCAGGGAGACTGTTCAAACAAGCAAGTGTTTTAGGGTCAGTCTGGAACCAGGTTTCTCACGGTCAGGGAAGCGAGTCACAAAGATGGAGAGAAAACTAGAATAAACTGTGAGATGTTGGATCAGAGAGGAAGGTCTGAACTCAGGGTTCCCAAAATTATTTAAATAGAGAACCAGAGATGCAGGTGTGTGTGTGTGTGTGTGTGTGTGTGTACATACATATACAAATTCCCTATTTCTGCCCCAAGAGGGCCTGAGGAGGGCGACACCCCCAGAGTGATAAGCACAACTTGTAAATTCCATTCTCCACTAAACAGAAGCAGGGCTCCTCGGACAAATGACTGGCTCCAGACATGGGGCAAAGAGAGGACAAGATGAGGCCTGGAACATCTGGTATTGGAGAGCATGCAGTGCTGAAGGATGGCAGGGACAGGACCTCAAGGGTCACGGAAGCCAGGCTGCATATGACCCCAGTGGCCAAGCAGGGGACTCTGAAGTCAATAATACAACCACTGGATTAAAAACCGTGGGATAGAACAGACAAACATGAGTCTGTACAGATATAAATAGACAAAGACGGATAGGATTAAAATAATTTCCAAGTATGGCCCCCAAGAAATACTTCTTAAGGATAAAGTGGGAAAGAATAATCATATAGTAAAGGTGCCCAAAGTTAACATCACCAGGAACGGGGCAAAACGAAATTGTGTGCTCCCTCGCGTGGCGGGAAGCAAAGTGCACAGCATTGCTCCTAGGCTAGTCCTGCCAAAGAGACCCCATCCAAATCTAATTTCCGGGGAATACCATGCCAACCTAAATTCAGGGACAGTCAACAAAACGACAGGCCTGTCCCCTGCACAAGTGTCCTATTCATAAGATTGTCCAAGGGAGATGGAGGACATGGGCTGGAATGACAGAGACTCAGGCAGGACGCCTACAAGCCACATACAATCCCGAACTAGACTCTTCTACTACAGAGAAGGTTACCGAGTCTCAGGGCAGACCCTGATGGGGCTCTGTGGGTGGTAATGTGTCAGGGTCAAGGATCAAAGGTCTACTTTGTAGGAGAAGGCTGCTGCCTATATGCAAAAGGTGATGGGCACCAGGCCGGCAACTTTACTCTCAACTGTTTCAGAAAAAATTCTTTGTGAGAACTTTCCTGTAAGTTTTATATTGTTTCAAAATCTAAAAAGCTATTTGGAAAATTTCCACTTAATTGGGCTTTGGGAAAGCATTGCTTGTAATTTTCCTTTATTGGCAGGTGATAAAAGCTTTTAAGACTATGAGTCATTGCCACCGGCACACTTCACAGCCTTCCTCTTCCATCTTTTGGAGACTTTCATACCCTCATTGATGGAGACCTCGACCTGTCTTCAGACCCTGTTCCCTCTCCGTGTTTTCCAGGACAGAGGCCACAAAGGGTGATGGGAAACTCCACTCTCCCACTTCCTCCTGGTCTGTGTGAGTCCAGAGTTTGGGGGCCTTGGGTACCCACAGCTCTGACCTGTCGAAAACCTAACTGGAGCATTTTCTGGCTTATGACCACACTTCTGAAACAGCGGGAGGCCAGCCTGCCCATGCGAGCCTCCTATTGTGAAGGGCACATGTAGTCAGGACGTTACAGGCCCGCAGGATGTGACTCAGCATCCTGTTTGCAACGTTTGGGGCGGCCAGCAGCTTTGGCACCAAGTCCTGCTGCTGACCTCACCTCTCCAGACCACAAACACCCAGGTTAATTGGTAGGACGGGCCCATAACATCAGCTCCCTCTGTGGGCCTCAGGGCTAAACCTAAGACAACCTGCTTATCTGCCCACCACACTGGGCTGTCTTAGGAACACCCACAGGTGTCCATCAGGAAGCATTCTTCAGAGGAATGAACTAACCTGGTGGCATTTTTAGGAATATCATGAATCAAGCAACTGATCTTGTTTCTTTCTTTGCTTTGACCACTAGGAAGCTTGAAGTCAGATCTGTAGCCACGCTCTGGTAACTATACCAATGTTACACCATACATTCCACATACAAATCTTCTCCCGGCTTCATCTTATTTTCCCCCTATTTTCCCTGTGCCCCGCTTTTCTTGTTAATTTTCTCTGAATTTTATAGGGTGTTTCAAATCCCTTTTGGACAAAGCTGTGGTAGACAAAGCATACCCACATTGCCTGTGGTAGGTAAGCACTCTTTATTTAACAAAGAACCCCAGCATTCAGCCAGATCCCAGTATATACACACTAAATATATACTGGCTGAATTGTTAAATAAAGAAAATTAACTCAAAAACTGCCTCTACTTCTAGGCTGCTTCCTAGGAGACACTTCTCCCTCCCACCCCACATGGTAGGGTCAGCACAGGGGTGCCCAGGGCCCAGAAAGCAGGCCCTTTAGGAAGCCCTCTTGCTGCATGGTTCTGTGGCCTCAGCCCCAGACTAAAGAAACCATTCCCAAACCTCCACGTGCTACCGACCAGGCACAGAGCCGGCGGGCCTGGAAATGACAAGTGATACCCAGAAGGGGAAGCCACCTGGCTCTCTCCAAACCACGTCCCTCCCTTGTGGGAATTTCGTCTGGGCCCAGATTTGGGGAAACACATCTTGAGAACTCTTGCCAAGCCACGTGCCGAGACCTGACTGGGAGTTATGTCCGCCGGTGCAGGGCAGCCCCTAGTAGTGAGAGCATCAGGTATTTCCTAACACTGAACAGCAACCGCTTTCTTTTAAATGAAGTCTTTTAAAAATAACTCCAAAAGTAGCCATTAAGAAAAAAATCTATAAAAATAAAGGCCCACAAGACATGCTGGTTCCCAGATAAAGGTCTGGTACAAGGTTCAGTAGAACTTGGGAGGGAAATAGGTCATGTGTTGGCGGTTTCTCCTCTCGGATTCCACTGGGTTGACCTTTTGGTCTTTTGCGGTGAAACTGGGAGTCTGTGGAGGGGACGGAGGTCGGGAAGGGCAGCAGGCGGGGCTGGCAGGCACTACCATCAATGAAAGTAACAGCTGAAAAAAACCCAACCAAACAGCTATCATGTGTCCAACAGCATCCACAAGGACACTATGCCCAGGCAGTGAAAGGCTCTCCCTAAGGCTTGTCCCAAGGGCCCCAAGACGGAGAAGGACTTTTTGGGGAGGGCAGGTGGATGGCCCTAGGTCACAGTCACGCAGGCAGCGTGGGGGCAGGGGCTGTACCCGGGCCTCGAGGCCTGAAGGCTTGACCTCCGTAATTTACAGGGCAGTCTGCCAACTCTGGGGAGGCAGCTGGGTGGGCCAGCTGGCTTCCCCATTGGCATGTCACCTCCCATGTGTCCCAGTACTGACCCCGCCCCAGAGTGGGACTCAAGATCACGAACCCCCCCCCACCAGCCCAATCACTCACAGGCCTTGAAAATGGCTGTCTGGACTCTGATTAATCCTGTTTTGATTAATCCTGTTTTCTTACTGCAGCCTTTCTCGAAGCAAAACGACTTGTTTTGGATGTTCTCCTAGTCTTAGGAATTTTCTAATAAGTGCTCCAAATCCTGAGCTATGACCACAGGGCAAGGTACGCCAAAGGCGAGTCCCTTGAAGCCTGCTCCTGAGAGCAAAGTGTGGCTGGCCCAGGGCTCCGCTGAGGAGTGTAAGCAAAGGGTCCGCTTCGTCTCAGATGCCACGCTAGTGTCCTCCAAGTCAGGGTCAGACCATAACCCTGACCACAAATGTATGCCCTTGACCTCTGTCCTGGAATGAAGGGGAAAGTCTGAGCAGTCTGTTACAAATCTACAGGGAACTATGACAAGTACACGAGGACACAGGCCAGGAAGGATGGGTCTGAGGACTCTTCATCTCCATCTGGGGGCAGCAATCTAATCTCGTCTCTTCACTTTACAAAGGAGTAGGTGGAGGCCCAGAGATGTCTAGTGACTTGCCTAAGGTTCACATCACCTCTCAGGACAGAACCTAGCTTTGCTGACTCCCTCTCACAGCTTTGTTCTGCTCACATCCAGTGCCGGCATGATTGCTGGTACCACCCGAGCATGGACTCTGACACCATATGCACTCCCCTGGTGCACCCGTGCCTGGGAAAGAGGAGACCAGGGCCCTGTGGCATTCTTTTGAAGTCTAAGTACTGGTAAAGCTTAATGAAACCTACTAGACTCTAGCAAAATTCATTTCAAGTTAAACTTAATAAGAAGTTCAATTAAGTTCCTACAGAATCAAGAATCATACGAACTATTTTCCTCTGTCCTCATTTGTCCCCACTGTAGATGGAGTTTTTCTAACAAAGAATTTAACCTGCCCTAAAGGCAAATTCATGTCCCAATACACCAGGGAGAGCACCTGTGTTAAACTCCAGAAGTTCAAAAGTCTGTGTACCCCAATGTTGAAAAGTGGGGGTCGGTGGGGAGCTAGTGCCTATAAAGCCCAGGGGATGGGGACAGGAAAGGATTTGCTGAACATAAAACTGCGTCCCTCTCCTGTGAGGGACCAGACAGGGCAGAAAGAAGAGGACATGGGTTTCCGAATACAGGGACCTGCATTCAAACCCTGGCCCTGGCGTCCCACCGGCCGTTTTGAACTGTAGCTTCCTAAGCTGGGGCTGGCAGCCACCTTGAGGATTATGCTGATGACATAACCTATGGGGCAAGATTCCAAATCCAGCACCTGCACCTGCACCTGCAGGAAACAGGAGGGTACTATCATTCCCAAGGGCCTCTGCCCAGTGATTGCCCAGGGACCATCCGAGAAGGAGGACGTGTCACAATTCTTGATCTCAGTGGGGCTCAGGGACACGTGGGGGGTCCCCCACGACTTGCTCAAGAATATAGTTCACAGAAAGGCCGCTAGGCTCCAAGCAGGAAGAATGGCTGCAAAGATGGTAGTTCTTCCGGGTGGACTCCTTCCTCTCGGCCTCCTGGTGAGAGCTCTGAACCACTGGCAGGAGGGTAATTGAGATGGCTCTTGAATTGGGGGGGCGAGGACAGGTTCTGAAGGCAGAGAGACACGGAGCCTGAGGTTCTTGCCTCTGTCACTTCATACCACATGAAGTCAGGCCAGCTAAGGCTCACTCTTCCAGTCCACAGGATGGGAATCAAAATGGCGCCTTCCTTACAGGAGGTCTGCGTATGTTAGAAGAAATAACTTTCATCTGGCGACTCACAGAGTGGAGCATGTTTGGAGGCTCCGTTCCAGAGCCTCTTGTCCCTGCTTCACTTTCTTTCCCTAGTACTTACTGACACGCTATTCTAGTTTATCTTCCTTACTGCCTGGTCTCCCCCAACAGAATGTTAGCCCTGAGGCCGGAGATCTGTCTCGTCCACTGCTCGATTCCCAGCTCCTGGAAATAGTGGTGGCACAGAGTAGGTGCCAGGAAATATATGTTGGGTGAGTGGCACCTAAGCAGAAAGGTTAGGACAGAGGGGTGCCGTGAATGCTCTAAGAGTGGCTACAGGGGGAAATGGCAGGAAGGCTATCTGTCCTCAGTATCTGGTAGGTCATCCAAGAGCACCACGAGTTCCTCTATGGGAGGAAGTCACTGTGTGACACCTCAGTGGCCTATCCAGTGTGTGCCAGGCGCTGGGAGGGCTGAGGCCAGGGAGGCCCTGTCCTGCCACTCAAGGCTCCAGGCTCAGGAGGGCCTCAAGGATTAGCTCTGCTCTCACCATCTCGAGATTCTGAACCGTTCTTTAACAAAGGCCCCTACCATCTTCCTACTGCACCGGGTGGGGGAACCTTTATGTACGTAAGTATATATACAACAAAGCTGGTCCCAAGGAAATACGAGAAGAGAAAAGCACATGGAGGAAGGAAAAGGAAGAGCCAGGAAATCACTACAGAAGCTGACCTCTGAAAGAGGTACAGGCAAAGAGCATCTGTTCAGAGTTTACAATAGTGAAAAGGCTCACGGAGTTATGATATTTAATTCTGCCAGCGACCCCACAAGCTGTGTAAGATCTGGCCCACTGCCTGGTGAGGCGACAGATGACGGCAGTGGGGGACGGGGGGAGCCAAACCCAGGCCATCCCCTAAAGCCGAAGCTCAAGGAGGGAGATGCAGGGGCCAACAGAGGACAAGGCAGTCAAAGTCGGGGTGAATCCAAGAGATGCCAAGCCTGAAAGTGAGAACAAGCATGTGGGCGCTTACAAGAAAGAACGTGCCACTCACTGGCGTGAGGGTCAAGGCCTGCGGGCTCTCTGGTGCTCCTGACGACCCTGCGAGGATCTCGCAGTCGCCATCACCTTTATGTAATGTACGCACAGGCTGAGACCAGTGGGTGGAATTCAGAGAAGGCCCAAGATCCCAGCCCCTGTCACAGGCACCCTGAGTGAGCCTCTATCCTGACGGGATGGGACAGATGTCCCCTTCAGGTGACACTGTATAGTGAAGGTAATGGTGATGGGACGGTCACTCCTGCGACGGCATTCCGTTACAAGAGTCCATGGCAGGGGCGCCTGGGTGGCTCAGTGGGTTAAAGAGTCCATGGCAACAGATCCTCCGGTTGGCCTTGAAGAAGCAAGCCACCAGGACCTCCACAGCTGCAGGAAAAGGAATTCTGCCAAGAACCACGTAAGCTTGGATGAGGACCTGAAGCTCTGGTGCGACCCTGGCCCTGGCCAATGCCTTGACTAAAGCCATGTAAGACCCCAAGTGGAGAGCCCAGCTGGACTATGTCCCAATTCTCAATCAACCCTGGCGACTGTGAGGCCATGACCGGGAACTGTTTTGGACTCTCAGGTTTGGGCTAATTTGTTCCATGGCGACTGCTAACGGATACAGTGACCTGCCGCAGAACTGGGACACAGGGGACGCCTGACGCCCCTTGGAAGGACTTCAGCAGATGGACCATCCATAGGGACAAGAAAGTCCAGCCTAAGAAACCACTGAGAAAGGCGAATAGGAACCCTCACAGCATATAGGCATAAAAGACAGGTGCTGAATGGAGATGAGGAAGTGAGGACATGGGAGCTGCTGTGGAGGACAGAGGGAAGGTACAACCACACTCCAGGACAGCGGGGGCTTCTGAGGAATTCCAGGTCAAGATCCGAAGGGGAAGGGAATGTGGACAGAGAGGAGAGGTGCAGGGAGGTCACCGTTCAGCATGGACGCCACATAAAACAGAAGACAAAGTCCTGCGGCCTTGGCCCCATGTTTGTTTGGGGGAGGCACGAAAAATATTAAAAGAACTCTAATGAGCATTTTCATATGCTTGACTTGGGAACTCTGGATGGAAACAACAACAACAAAAAACATTCAGTCCAGAGCCACCCTCTGGAAACCATAGCCAGATTCTCTCCCCGGGGCCCTGCCTGGTGCACAGACGCATCCATCTCGTGCCAGACGGAGGCAGCTCCCAGGATGGCGAGGGAGCCGAGAGCCGCTGCCAGCGGAGCCATCTGCTCACCGATTCCCACAGGCTGGGCGGCACAGCTTCCAGAAGGGGATTGCGGGAGGCCAGCGGCTGTCTGTCCGTGCGGAGGGCAGCGGGGAGAATGTGGAGAACCAGACCTCCTTCACTCTGCATCAGTCGGCTTCGCTCTGGGCACGAGGTGATCAGCTCCTGTGAGGTCCCCAGGAAGGCCTTCCGAGAAACTGTCTGAATCACAACACTGACCTTGGGGAGTGTGCCCGAGGCTGTCTGCATCCCACAGGGCTGCAGCTGGGAAAAGGATGGGGCTGCTCCAGGTCACAGAGTGTCCCTGGTGGCGGCCCAGGGGCCCAGCGTGACAGAGTGGACACTGCATCCGCAGGAAGTCCAGCTAAGTCTGGGCTATGAACTGACACGAATGTGAATATCTCACGGGGACCAAACGTCACGATGGCTCTTTCAGCCTGTTGTGGGCCGGGCTCCGTGCGAGGAGCCCCGACTCAGCCCCTCCACCACCCTATTAGGTGCGAGTTGTATGTGTTTGACAGACGGAATGAAAGAGACCCACGGAAGTGTATTAAGGCACAGAGGCAAAGGAGCTCAGTGGCTCAGGTAGGAGCCAGACTGTGAACATACGCCTGCCTGTGTCCAAACCCCCACTGTCTCCTCCACACCTCACTCTCTCATGAGGGACACACTGTACTGCAGGGCAAGGACAAAGCTAACATACTGCAGCAGCTGAAATGTCATGCCCAAGCAGGGAACTAAAGCCCCGTCCCTAAGGGGAGTGCCGCTGCCGGTGAGGGATGGGACAAAAGCACGGTGAGGGATGGGACAAAAGCACGTGCACCTGCCATGTAGGGTGGAGCCACGTGGCCCACAGAGGGGAGCCAAGGGCTTCCCACCAGAGAGAAGGAAGTTACACGTCTGGGGGCAGGACCACTGAGCTGGCTGGGCAGGAAATGGAACTGGTTTCAAGAAAGAGCCTGGCCAGGGAGTGTGATGAACACAACCCATGCAAGAGTGGGGCGGCGGTGCGGAGAGGATGGGGCAGCCACGGAGGGGGAAGGTGGAGAGCAGGCAAGATGGGACCAGAGCAAGAGGCACAGGGGCGCTCCGAGACCGTGTCCATCTGACGGTGGGGATGGAAACCTGAGTGGGAAGGAGGGTGGCCTGGATAACAACTGACACAGGACAGGGGAGGGATAAGGACCTGAGCTATGGGGCCACCAGGGGAAACTGGGGAAGAGGAGTAGCTGAGGCCCAGAAGACCCGCCCATGTGATTCAGCCATTTCCTGGCCATGGCTGAGTCAAAAAGAACTACCGAAAGATGAAAGCTCTCAATGAAGGGTGGACAGAGGAGAGCGGGGAAAGGAGTATCCTGCTAGCTCCAGGCTTCCTGCCTACCAGCAACTATCCAGAACCAATCTGAAGCATGGAGAAATCCCCTCTTCCCCAGACAAGCAAACACAATGGACTATTCCATTACTACTTCTTCTAGAAGCCTGGACAGCAAAGGCTTGAAAATGCAAATCAACACATGGCCGTGAATGAGTTGCAGTCAAAGCTTAAACCAGAATTTCTCCTGCGTGGCTACAACACTTAGAAAGCAGGATGGTGTTGTCTGCCTAAAAATGGGGGGGTCAATGTCAAGGTGGGGGAAGAGGGACTAAGAGGGGAACCCAAGAGGATAAGCTCAGAGCCCAGATTCCCAGCTCCAGGACAGGGTCTCCCAGCGTTCACAAGGTCATGGGGGGAGGCCTGCTGGGGGCAGTGATGAGGGATTCCCATGGTCAGCACACATCCAGGGGACACCACCCAAAGTCAGCAGGGCTCCTCAGTCCTGGTCCTGGCACCGGTCTCCAGAATGCCGGTGTCGGGGCATCCCATGACAAACACAGGTGTGGGAGGCAACAAAGGCCTCGCTTCAAATTTAGTACCTGCCACGTGCAACCTTGGGCCTCAGGCTTCTCCCCTGTAAACTGGGAAAAAAACCCCTCCTGGCACAGCTGAGAGGAGTGAATATGGCAATATGCAGAGGTGACTTCCCCCCACCTTGTGAGCTCCCAACTGTGCAGAGGGATGTGAGTACCCTGGCTGCCAGGGTACTCACATTTGCACATCACTGCTACTTGTGAGTTCTGAAATGAAATAATTCCATTTGGACTATGCTGTCCACTAAGTAAGGGCAGTTTGGGAAAAAAAAAATTAGTTCTTTGCCCAAAGACAATCTAAGTGAGACAGCTAAATACCTTCTCCTGGGCATAAGCCCTGCGAAGGGGAGGCCTCGGGGATAGAAGAAACTCCCACTCCAGGGGAGTACTGGAGGGAGGCTTGGAGCAGGAGATGCACTTGTAGACGCAGCCCCCCTCGTGGCCTCCATGGTGGTCAGCAAGCCCTTCTTCCAGCACTTCCTCCCCCAAAGAGCCTCCAGAGAGTGGATTTCCACTTCCTCCCCTCTTTGCCTCCACCCAGAGAGCCAAGCTCGAAAACACAAAACACAGCCCGTGACTGCCCCCACTTGGGAGTCTGGCTGATTCCAGCCTTCAAGCCCTGACCCAGACCCCGAGCAACCCAACACCCCAGGGACAGGGAAAATCCGTCATCATCCCCAAAGTCATCATCCCCAAAGGTATCGTTAAAATGAGGACCCAGCCCCTGAAATAAGACCTCTCTGATTTTTCCGGGCCATTATTTCCCTATACGTAAAATCTTTACAAATATTCTATGCCACAATAAAAGTGAGTGTCTTCCCTCCTTTCGCCCAAAGACATGAATATTCAAAGACCGTGAGTTTAACCAGAGAACATCCTGCTCTCAATAATGAATGGTGGACCCCAGTTTCTGAACATACATTCCCTTTCCCAATTGGTGTTCTTCTTCCTCACAAGATGAAACAGATTCCCCCCACCCCCGCAAAGAACAATATCCTTGAAACTCCATTTACTTTTTTAGACTCTAAGAATCTGAATTTAAGACTGGTGCCTTAGGGTACAACACATTATATAATACGAATATATTATGTAACGGAGAACTAAATCTTCCGTAAACAAAATACCCAAAAGAAGGCCTTCGTTTTTGGCAAAGAAAAATAAAAATGCCCTTGGGGTCTGCTAGTGACTACAGCAGCTGAGGACTATAGCCTGAGGAATTATTTTTCAGGGAACATCTCACAAGATTTCACACAGGCACACACACAAAAAACCCAAAAATACAAAACAAAAAAACCCCACCTTGAACCCAGGGGGTGGGACATCTATTTCAAACCAGCAACGTGCTTACCGCAGGACACTGTAGCAAAAGCTGGGTGGAAAAGCGAGAGCACGAGACAAAGAGTATTTTTTCAGAAAGGTACAATCTGGAAGGAAGTCTCTACAGATGTTCAAAGCAGGGAACTGAGGAGGGCGGTGGAATCCTGGCAATGACCTTCCTTCTTTTTGAAATGTTATACAACGTTATGAAAGCTCCTGATGGTTAAACATGTTCACGCACGTGGACGTGCTACCGTTGTACATGCTTGCGGTGTGATTTTTAAAGCTCTCACTGAACGCACTGGTGTATCCTCTCTTCCGAGGATTCTCCCTTCCAGAAAGGAACAAGAGTCTTTCAACCTGCTTAGGAGAAAGACTCAGGAACGAAAATCGAGGCCGCTTACCTGAGGTTTACCTTTCGCTCTTCATCGCTGCCAGCCTCCAACTACGGAGAAAGAAAGACAGTGTCACACCACAGACGCCACTAGCAACGAGGCTCACACACAGACACAAGTCTCACGTTTTCTGCTCTGATGCCTGACAGAGATACAGATGTCCAGGAAAACTGGCTCTGTCCACAAGGTCGCACCCTTTCCTCAGCAACCCTGCTCTACCCACCCTTGTCCTGCTGAGAACTTTCCATGGAGGGATTTTTCAGGTTTCCCAATCTTTATCCACATACCTTCCGCAGTGTCCCGCACTGATTCCTGTTCACTGGACACTCCTACCTGGCCCTGCTCACCCACACGCTCATCTCAACTTTCCAGTGTGGTTTGCGATCTCACCCTGTTTTGTTTTTTTTTTTTTTTTTTTAAAGATTTTATTTATTTGCTGGAGAGCCAGCGAACGCAAGCAGGGGGAGCATCAGGCAGAGGGAGAAGCAGGCTCTCTGCTCAGCAGGGAGCTCAATGTGGGGCTCCATCCCAAGACCCTGGGATCATGACCTGAGCCTAAGGCAGATGCTTAACTCACTCAGCTACCAAGGCGCCCCCTCACCCTGTTTTTTTTAACGGAGGGGGGGGCTGATATTTTAAGAAGAATCTATTTCCTCCTTCAAGCCAGGTAATAGCTGAGTGATCAATATCATTTTCAGCTCCAACACATGAGTTTAAAAAAAAAAAAAGAAAAAAGAAAAATCATTCTGGGCAAGCCTTTCACCATGGAAGGGGGCCAGGAGCAGCCTGTCTGTCTGTGGGTCTCAAAAGCTCTTGGTGGTTCCCAAAAAGGCTTAAATGTTTAACATAAAACTTTCTAGGCTATAGGTTTATTTATATAAGCAAAAGAAACGGACATTTAATATTTTCTAAAAGTTTAAAGGCCAAGAGGGTTAGAATCTAAAAGTCACAGGGACTTAAGCGCCAATTGCAATTTTTCTTTTTTTTCTTTTTTGCTTTCAATGAGAAAACTGAAATAAGAAAACACTCCCGCCCCCCAACAACTCTGCACCGCTGGGACCTGGCATGTTTTGATGTTCCACAGAGGAACCCATTGAAGAGGAAAGAGAAACCTGGAAAGCAGCGATCCTTGGGAGAGATGCAAGGCTAAATGAGGACAGAGACCAGGCAGGAGTCTGCAGTAATGGGAAAAGGGTGAGGAGCTCACGCGGGAAGGGGCCTGCGGAGCAAGGGACACAGAGCCGGGGGGCAGTCCCACAACGAAGAAAGAGGGGGACAGCGGAGAGTCCCGGGGTCCCTAAATGTTACGAAGATACTCTATGTGCAGCGGCGGGCACTGGTGGCCAGTCACTTGGTTTTCTCACGCGCCCTACCCCAGGGGCAAAGGAGAAACGGAACCCATGAGGTGAGGCTGTGCTGACCACAGGGCCATGAGCTTCTGTCCCTGAGTGCAGCACAAACAACTCACACAACCACTTAGAAGACAATGCTGGATCTAACCCAGGGGTCTTCAACTGGGGATGATTTTTCTCAATAGGGGGGTATTGGGCCATGTCTGGAGCCTTTTTCGAGAGGACGCTACTGGCATCTTAGGGGTGGAGGACAGGGTTACATTAAATATGCCACAATGCCCAAGACAACACCCCCCCCCCACCTCCAACGACCAACGACTGTGAACTGTCTAGCCCCAGCATGAGCAGTGGCAAGGCTGAGAAACGCTGATCCTGACCTAACCCCAACACCCCACATCCGACCCCTCCTCTGTGTCCCACCTCCCTCTGGCCAAAAAAAGACTCTGGAGATCTGCCCATAAAAATGAGTCACCTTGAACATTTGTCAAAAATAACAATGTTCCAATCCATTCCTGAAAGTTATTGATTTATTTACTGTGGGGCGTTCTGCTTGTTCTCGCAAAGGAATGAGATAAGATTAACAGTAAAGTGACATAAATGAGATAATTAAAGATGGGGTGGGGGCAGGGAGAAAAAACTGAGAGGAGAGCTGCTTTGCTGGGCGGGCTGATCTCCCTCTCTGTTCCCACGCTAAACCGGCTGAGTCAGCTGAGTCAGCCGGGCTGTCTGACTCAGGGGAAGAGGTGCATTTCGAGGAGAGAGAAAGTGAGTTAGGGGTACAGGCCTCAAAAAGACATTTAATTCTTGCTCATTCTCTGGGATTCCCGGAAATGAAATGGAGGCAACATGCAGTCAGTTTTCCTAGGGAAGCAAGCTATACATGCCCAAGGACACACATAGGAGGGAAGCCGGCCCTTTCACAGGAACTGAGGTCCAGGGAAGGTCAGACCTGAGGCACAGATGGCCTCGTCTCCTGAGTTCACATGCACGTGCCTGCTCTCTCCATACGTCTTGCCCCACCCCATCGGAAAGCAAGCCTTGTCTTCTAGGGAACATCCCAACCTCGGCTAGTTCACTGGGCAACTAATGCTGCTCCTCTATTAACAGCCAATCAAATGGGGCCAAGGTGCCTGGGTGGCTCAGTGGGTCGAGCCTCTGCCTTCGGCTCAGGTCATGATCCTGGGGTCCTGGAATCAAGTCCCATTTCAGACTCTCTGCTCAGTCTGCTTCTCCCACCCTGTCCCTGCTTGTGTTCTCTCCCTCAAATAAATAAAATCTTTTGGGGAAAAAAAAGGTGGCTGAGTTTTATTCTCATGTTTACTGGGTCCCTGGCACTTGGTAAAAGTAATGCTCTATATAATAATTTGAAATGTGTCTCATAGAGACAACCCAAATGTCCAACAAACATGTGATACATCCACCGAATGGAATATTATTTCGCAATAAAAAGGAATGAAGTATTGATCTGTGCTACATGGATGAACCCTGTAGACATCATGCTAAGCGGCAAAAGCCAGAAACAAAGGGTCACATATTGTAGGATTGTGATCATATGAAATGTCCGGAACGGGCATTTCTATGAGGACAGCAAGAAGATCAGTGGGAACCTACAGTCTGGTGAGAGCAGGGTAGGGGTGCTGAGAAGGGGGCTGCAGGTGGTGGCTAAGGGGCACGTGGCTTCTTTTTCAAAGTGATGAAGACTTCCGGCACCCGGCCGTGGGGACAGCTGCACAACCTTGTGAAGGTACCAAAAGTCGCTGAATCATATACTGAGGAATGGTGAATGGATGATCCGTGAATTATAGCTCAGCTGAAAGATAACATGAAATTTTAAAAAATGTGTCTCTGACAGGAAAAGATCAGGTGTGAGCTACGCAGGGAACATGGAGTTTAGAATCCGAAACCAAGGCTGAGGGCCCTGTGTACAAGCCCTTACTGGAGTCCAACCATCGCCTCATTTCACTGTTGAGAAGGCAGTCTGAGATCAAGTGCAAGGAAGCTCTCTATAGACTGCAAACTGGTGGTAATCACAGTGATGGAGGAGAACAGGTATCTGTGTGGTGAGGAAAAGAGCCACTGTAGCCTCAAGTCTCAGCTGCAGGCAACTGGCCACCAGTGTCCTTTTCTCTGCACTTGACTCGCAGAGGAAGGATGAGGAGAATCCTGTCTGCAGACAAGGTAACTCACGAATGGCCTCTCCAGGAAAGGAGGGTGTTGGGGGGGGGGGGATCCACCCTTACCGCCACTCTGAAAATGTTCCAGAGTCTCCTAACAAAATCAGGCAGAAGAGCCACCCGGGCCTGCAGGACAAATAGGCCTGCACCAAAACCAGTTCCTCTTCTCTCACACAAACCTTTCCATGTTATCCGTGTTATTCTCCCCCACAGAGAAGGGGCTTGAATGGCTTAGAGCTGCCAGGCCACTTCCTGGGCCTGCAGGCCCCTCCTCCAGCCTTCTCTCCCTTCTCCAAACACTTCCCAATTTCCTCCTCCAACTTCTCTGTCTTCAGGCCAACTCTCAGCCTTGCCATGGATAGGAGTTGAGACCAGAGGCCATAAACAGTTCTCCAAGAGAAGGTAGGAGAGTGGGGGATGAGAAAGTCAGCCCTATAGTACCCTGAGGCCTCAAGTGCAGCCCAGGCCAACCGCCCACTCAGAAGACCCATTCCCCAGTCTACCCCAGATCGAGGAGGCGGCCCACAGAGGCCTGATGGCAGAGAGAGACACAGAAACCGGCAGGGTGCAGCGATGTGTTCTCAGTCACCAAAATGCAACCCTGCAACCACAGTAAACCCTAGAATCGCCCCCAGCCACACAGCCAGATAAACACAAACATGCAGTCTCAAAGGATATCACAAAAAGGAAGATCCAGACTCACACAAAGACAAGACACCCAGTCACAGGGCGCCCTGAGCTCACTCAGTCACTGTCACACAGTGACACGGGCACCCGACAGGCCAGCCACTCACACCAAGAGGCAGACCTCCAGGGGCATGCAGTCCAGGGAAACAATCTCAAACATTCACAGGGGCACCCCCGGGGGGCCTCTGTCACAGCATCAGGCAGGCACGGTTCCCAGGAGACAGGCCACAGTCACACACAAACTCACATACAGTCAGGCACACGGGGAGAGGGCCTAGACCAACCCCAGGACCACAGATCTCACAACCAGCATCTCCCAGTCACCCGTTAGGAGTCCCAGGGGCACAGCCAGTTTCCCACACTGTGACCCCCAGACGGGGATCAGTCACACACACAGCTACCCCCAGACAGAGGTCACAGCCGCAGTACAGTCTCGCGGAAAGTCACCCCCCACACAGAGGTCACAGCTGCACACACAGTCACCCCCAGACGGGGTGACACTCTCCGTCCCCCGCACAGTAACCCAGGCCGACTGCCCAGGCAGGGTCGCAGCGCGGGGCCCCTCCCCCGCAGGCCCGGACGCCCCCCGCCCCGCACTCGCGGCCCAGGCCTGGAGCGGCGGCTTCTCGGCCGAGCCGGGGCCGTGGGCCCGGGGCTCACCTCGCTGTTGCTGGCCGAGGAGGAGGCGGCGCTGGGCGTGGGCGAGCGCTGCAGGGTCACCAGGGCCATGGCTGCGATGCGGCGCAAGGGCGCCGCCGAGGCCTCGGGCTAGAACCTCCGCCACCGCCGCCGCCCGGGCCGGGCCCGGGGCGCTCCAGCAGCCGCGCGCGGGCGGCCGGGCCGAGCCGGGCCGGGCCCGCCCCTCCCCCTCGGCGTCCGCTTCCCCCGCCCCCCCCTCCCGCCTCCAGCCTCCCGCCTCCTGCCTCCCGCGCCGGCGCGCGCCGGGCCCCCTGGGGCGTGGGGAGCGGGGAGGCGGGGCGCCGGGCGGCGCGCGTGCGCGGCGCGGGAGCCCGAAGCGGCGGCTGCGGCGGACGGCAGGAGGCCCCGGGCGGGCCGTCACGTCCCACCCCGCACGCTCAGCACGCACGCCCCCGCCCGCGCCCCCGGACCCTCGAGCCTGGGGACCGGGGTCGCGCCCCCCCGCGAGCACGTCTGCCCCGGGAGACCCGCCAGCAGCGCGGACGGGAAAACCGAGGTTCGACTACTGCGCAGGCAGGGTGACGCAGGGTCCAGGAAATAAACTCCCAGACCGGCAGTCTGTAGAAATTCATTCATTTGTGCAATGCTGAGCACCTCTAAGTGTCAGGCACGGAAGAGTCAATAGTGTGCCAGAGAGAATGGGCCCGTCTTCAGGGATTTTACAGGAGTGAATCCAATTGCTAGGCACGTTTAAAAGTTATTTTGCTACTATTTTTTGTATGAATCTTATGTGGCCATAAACCCAGCCAACTCCCTGGGAAATCAGAGAAGGCTTTTCTGAGAAAAGAGCATTTGCTCCGAGGCCTGACGGAAGAGCAGGATTAACGGGTGACTGGAGGGCTGGGAGCCCTGGGGCTTGAGGGGGAACGTGGCCTGCACAAAAGCCCGGAAACTGGGAGGAGGCTGTTTGTCGATCAGGGGCCAGGGCCTCATGAGGGAAGCAAGAAAAGATGGCACATCGAGGTGCGCTCTGGGAAGCTCTAGGCTCCCGGGTAGGGAATGGACTGTGTGGCAGAGGGTTTAAAGCAGACCAGGGAAGGGGCTGCGGCGACCCTCTTGGGTAGATGTGACCAGTATGGGGATGAAGAGGTGGAGTACCGTAGTAGTCTGGTGGTACTGGTTCTATTCAGTGATAGGAAGCTTCTCTTTGATTTCCAAAAAGCCCTCCTCTTCTGTCTCTACATGCACACTGCACTAGCACCCACAAATAGCATGGTCCAATCCTGCATTTTAGCAAAGTGCTCCATCTTCCAGCTCACAGCCCAACCACAAACCCAGGCAGCCTCCTGGACCCCTCCCCCAGAGCCAGGGGCTGGAACCCCCTACTTATTCCTGGGATCTGGCTCAGCAACATTCATATTAAAGGTGGTTCTCAGTGGGGGCATTTCAGCCCCTATGAAACTTTTTTTTTTTTTTTTAAATCGTAGGGATATTTTTGGTTGTCTTGCTGATGGGGACTGGGAGGCCACAGACATTTAGAGGGCAGGAGGCAGGAATGCTAAATGTCCTGCAATGCACTGGAGAGTGCACCCAGAGAATTGCTCCATTTCCACTGACCTTGACCTTATGTTGCTGGGAAACCATTCATAATTCTGTTGAGCTAGAACCAAACTCCTTTAGATATCAACACAAAGTCTCTTTCATTGAATTTTCAGAAATGCAACTATGTTTAAATAGAGGGAAAAGTATACTTGGAGAGCTTTGTCTGGAGTTGTTTACCATCTGGGAAAAATTTATGGATACCAGCACTACTCCTAATATTAGAGTATTTGACCCAGCACGTTTGATTTTGTCGCTGTGATCTTGGCTGACCAATGGTCATACTTATATCGGGTTTATTATAAAATATCAGTTATAACACAAAATTAGGGGACAAAAGTCAGTTGAATGATGAATATCTTACTCCCCAAACATATTCATTAAAAACAGATGCACACTGCAGTGCCTGGTTGGCTCAGTGGGTTAAAGTCTCTGCCCTTAGATCAGATTGTGACCCTGGTTCCTGGGATCAAGCCCCACATCCAGCTCTCTTTTCAGTGGGGAACCTGCTTCCTCCTCTCTCTCTCTGCCTGCCTCTGCCTACTTGTGATCTCTATCTGTCAAATAAATAAATAAAATCTTAAAAAAACAAAACAGACACAAGCTTCTGAGACTCTCCTGTGTCCTGGGAAGTTGTGCCCAAGTATTTATATACCGAAATATGTGTTTTGCTATGATTTATTTTTCTTTTATGTCAATATTACAGTTGGCAAACGTGTCTTTTTTTTTTTTTTTTAAGATTTTATTTATTTACTTGACAGAGAGAGATCACAAGTAGGCAGAGGGAGGGAGGAAGGAGCAGACTCCCCACTGAGCAGAGAGCCCCAGGAGCCTGAGATCAGGACCTGACCCAGCAGCCTGAGATCATGACCTGAGCCAAAGGCAGAGGCTTAACCCACTAAGTCACCCAGGCATCCCAACACTAGCATTTTATAGTCAAGTGTTTGAAAATTCCCTGGAGAAAACACAGACCTCTAGGCCCCAATCTTTAGAGTTTCTGGTGCACTGTTTTCATGGGAGGCTGGAAATCTTGCATTTTTAAACAATTCCCTGAGGAAGCTAAAGATCCCGGTCTGGGGATTGGGTAGTAGGTAGAACCACTACCTACACAAAGGTCAAGTCGTCCCTCTGCTCTTCATTCTGTTCTCTTCCAACCCAGTTTATCAAGACAGCCTCTGGTCCAGGTTCCGCGTCCTTTCCAGGATCTCATAACCCCTATTCTATCCCTGAAGACACAGCAAGTATCACCGGGTATTGTCATAAGTATCCCTGTCTTGTCACATGGTCCCTAAAAAAAAACCTCAGGGGCAGGGCTGGGACCAAGGTGAGGGCACAAAATTTAAGGAGGCACCAAAAAACAAACAAACAAAAACCCACCTCAGTAAGTAACCTGAAAAATATTTTCATGCAACATATTCGGGAATCAAACTTGATGCCAAAATCCATGAGAGAGAGCCTGCTTTGATTCTGCCCTGATTTCAAATTCTGGTCACTCTAACCTCCTGCGCAAACGGTCTGGGGGCTTGACTCAACCTTGGCACTAAGGGGGTGATGGGGAAAGGAGAAGTGAAAGCTATTTTCCGCTATTAAAAGCAATATTTTGTTGAGTTATTTGCTGTCTGCTAGGTGCTATGCAAAATGCTTGGTGTGTGTGCTGGGGGCACAGTTTATTGACACGTGACTGCCCCCACTCAGGCTGCAGGCTCACGTCCTCCAGGAAGCCTTCCCTGATGGAGGCTGGATTAGGTGCCCCTTCTCTGTGCTGCTATGGCCTCAGTATTCTTTCTGGGTTGGGCTGCTTTCTTTATTTCTTGTCACTACTGTTGTGATCCTTATTTCACGGCTGAGGAAATTGACGCACAGAGTTGTCAAGTCACACACCCAAGGTCACATAGCTAGGGAGCCATGAAGCTGGTATCCAAGATCATGTTTTCTGCTTTCAAGTTCAAGACAGAGGTCTTTCCAGAACTCTATGGACCATTCCCTTTTTAGTTTATTATTATTATTTTTTAATGATTTTATTTATGTATTTGCTAGAGGGAGAGAATGAGAGAACACAAGCTTGAGGGGTGGGGAAGGAGCAGAGGGAGAAGGAGAAGCAGCCTCACTTGCTGAGCAGGAAGCCGGGCAGTGGTAGAGGGGCTTGATTCCAGGATCTTGAGATCATGACCTGAGCCAAAGGCCAAAGCTTAACCAACTGACCCTTCCAGGTGCCCCTTAGAGCAAACTAATTTGCAATTCCTCTTTAACTATTTGGAATTGAAATTCAGAGGTAATGAAGCTTTGGTAGACTAAATAATGACACTCCAAAAAAAAAAAAAAAAAAAGTCTGTATCCCATTCCCTGGAATTTGTGAATATGTTACCTGACCCTGGTAAGAGAGATATTGCAGGTGTGATTAAATTAAGGCTGTTGAGATGGGGAGAGTATCCTGGCTTATTCAAGTGGCCCCGATATAATCCCAAAGGTCTTTATAAGAAGAAGGTAGCAGGGGGCGCTTGGGTGGCTCAGTGGTTTAAAGCCTCTGCCCTCGGCTCAGGTCAAGACCCCAGGGTCTTGGGATCAAGCCCTCGGGAGCCTGCTTCCTTCTCTCTCTCTCTCTCTCTGACTGCCTCTCTGCCTACTTGTGATCTCTTTCTGTCAAAATAAATAAAAAATCTTTAAAACAAACAAAAAAAAAGAGGTAGTAGGATCAGAGTGAGCAGAAAGAGACCTAACAACAACAACAAAAGGAAGAGGTTGGAGGGATGTAAGCAAGACCCTGAGCCAAGGCCTCTAGAAGCAGAAAAAGGCAAGCAAATGGATTCTCCACTCACTGTCTCTGGAAGAATTCAGCCCTATCTGATTTCAGAATTCCAGCCTCTAGAACTACAAGAGAAAAAAATCTCCTGTAGTTTTAAGCCACTATGTTTCTGGTAATCGGGGATAGCAGTCATAGAAAATGAATATGAAAACCTACCTGTATATATACTGTAAGAAAAAAAATCATTATAATGTCATAATGCAGTATATACCAGACACTTTCTGGATGTTGTATCACTTTCTCATTTACTCAGTTCATTCAACAGGTGTGTATGGAGTGTCTCTGCTGTCCATAGGAATTTGGGGTTCACAAGTGAACGGAACAATCACTGTGTGTTGAGGGCATTCAGTCAAGCTGGGGAGGGGGATAGAGCGAAGCAACATATAAACAAATATATTTGCTATAATACATGGGAAATGTCTCTTGCTTAAATAAATATCAGCAAATTTCTTAGACTAAGGCAGGTACGGATAAAGATCAGATAAATGAAATAGGATGTCAAGTAGTGAAAAGGGTTTGAGAGAAAAAGAAAGCAGACCAAGGGGAGAAGGGTGATGAGTACGGCTGTTTAGGTGAGTGATCAGGGAAAGCTCTGGACAAGGTGGCATTTGGGCAGAAGGAACACATGACAAGCCCACCGGGGAGGTATAGAAACGTTGGGATCTGCTGGGTTCAACCCAGCGTCCTGACTTAGGACCTACAGAACTCCCTCATCCAAGGCTCACCTTCCTCCTCTGTAACACATGGATAGGAATGACAGCACTCATTTATTTCACGGGTTGGTTGTGAGGACTGAACCCCACCAGGCACGTCAAAGGAATAGGCAGCTGTTCCGCTTGTTCATGTTACCTCGTGTAGTGGGTTGAACTCTGTCCTCTCCAGGGAGATGCCGAAGTCCTCCCCGTCAGGACCTGCGTATGTGGCCTGATTTGGAAGCAGGGTCTCTGCTGATGATCAAATGATGATGAGGTCCTTGGGGTGGGCCCTCACCTGATGTGACTGTGTCCTTATGGAAATGGGAAATCCGGACACAGAGGGGGACACACAGGGAAATTGCCATGTTGAGGTACGCTGCCACAAGCCAGGGAAACCCTGAGGTCCCCAGCAAACCACCAGAAACTAGGAGAGGAGCATGAAACAGATTCCCACAGTCCTGAGAAGGAGCCAAGCCTGGCAACAGCCTGATTGCAGACTTCTGGGAGCCAAAGCTATGAGGTGACAGATTTCTGTTGCATAAACCACATGGCCTGTGGTTCTTTGTGGCAGCAGCTCGAGGAAATGAATACCCCTAATAATGTCATTTCCCTGGTGCAGAAACCGAAACTCCAAGCAGAGCTGGTCTTCGAACCCAGGCCAACCAGCCCCCAGGGGCCACGTACAGGTTGTCAGCCCTTCTAGCCCAAGAGGTAATGGTTTGGATGGGCTCCCCTGTGCAGGGAATGGTGTTCTGAGACCCAAAGCCTCAGTCACGGAGTGTGGTGTCCAGGAATGGATCTGGCAATGGGTGGTATCCAGCACTTCTGGCCAAGGTGTCTCTCTGGGCTGATGGGCACCGGCGGCCAGGCAGTCTCAGAGTCCAGTGTTCCTGGATGTTGGCTAGAGGCTCCCTACCTCTACCTACTTCCTGCTTCAACCTATGGGTTTTCTCTGCTAGGTGGGGAGGCCCTGCCTGCCTCTAGGCATCCCCAAGGCTCCCCAGTGTGTCATTCACAGGCAACACCCTCTATGTCCACGCTGACCCTTCCTGGGCCTTGGAACCTCAGCTTGTGAGACAGAGGGATTAAATGTTCCCAGGAGGGGAATGTTCCCAATGGGGGTATCTGCATATGACGGTCCTCCTAGAAGGCCCTCCATATCCCCATCTCCTGGTACCCACCCCCTGTGGAACATTGTCCATGATGAATTGGGTTGATCTGCGTCATCACAGCTGTGACAGTGCGTGATTTCTGAGGCGAGGTCATACAAGATACCATGGCTGTCATCTTGCTGTCCCTTGGATCACTCCCTCTCAGGGAAGCCAGCTGCCACGTCATGAGGACACACTCCAACAGCCCTGTAGAGAGAGGTCCTCCGGGGCAGGGAATGGAGGCCAACGACCAACACCAATCTACCACCCACATGACCGAACCACCTTGAAAGTGACTCCTCAGACCCCATTCAAGGCCTCAGTGAGACTAGAACCGTGGCCAACATCCCGGATGGGACTAGAGAGAGAGACGCAGCCAGAACCATCTGGCAGAGCTGCTCTCAGATTCCAGACCCACTGAGAAGGTATGATAATACATGTTTATTGTTTTAAGCTGCTAAATTACGAGGCCACTTGTTATACAGCCACAGAAAATGAATACAGCAGCCATAGAAAAATATGTCATGGGGTGCCTCGGTGGCTCAGTGGGTTAAGCTGTTGCCTTCTGCTCAGGTCGTGATCCCAGGGTCCTGGGATTGAGCCCTACATTGGGCTCTCTGCTCAGCGGGGAGCCTGCTTCCTCCTCTCTCTCTCTCTCTCTGCCTGCCTCTCTGCCTATTTGTCATCTCTATCTGTCAAATAAATAAATAAATAAATAAATCTTAAAAAAAAAAAGAATAGTATGTCATAGTATGTCATAAAACAATGCATTACTGCAGAAAGATTTTCATAAAATATGAAGTCGGCCGTGGGGGAGAGGAAGTAGGTCACCATATAGTATAAGACAGGATCCCAGTTTTGGAAGAAAAGTATGAGCAGTTAGAAAGCTACCAAAGAACAAAAGAGGAGACATACATGGAGAGATGGAAACATTTTAAAAAGATTTTATTTACTTATTTGACAGAGGGAGAGAGATCACAAGTAGGCAGAGAGGCAGGCAGAGAGAAGGGGGAAGCAGGCTCCCTGCAGAGCAGAGAGCCCGATGCGGGACTCGATCCCAAGACCCTGAAATCATGACCTGAGCTGAAGGCAGAGGCTTAACACACTGAGCCACTCAGGCGCCCCCCCCAAAATAATAATTTCTAAGTAATCTCTATGCCAGTGTGGAGCTTGAACATACAACCCCGAGATTAGGAGTCGTGTGCTCCACTGACTGAGCCAGCCAGGCGCCCTGGAAAAGGTTGCCTGTTTTTGTTGAAAAGACTTATTATAGTAGGATTATCCGTCTCTCTCTCTCTATTAAATCAAATGCAATTCCAGTGAAAATCTCAGCCTGATTTTTTAGGGGTGTAAGGGGACCTGACGAGAGATAACAGAATAAGCGAATGTTTGTTGGACACATACTATGCACTGCGTCCTCTGACAATCACTATTTCATCTTAATTCCACAGTAGGAGAAAGTCCCTAGTTATGTAATTTTTCCAATAATAAGGAGCTGTTCCCAGGCCCCTCCCCTATTTCACATGAAACATGGTGGGGGAGGGGCCACTGGCTGGAGATCGGGAGGACCATGAGGTGTGGAGCTGGGGGTTAACATGTCTGATATCAAAGCGTGTGCTCTTGGACCTCCTGCCATGTGCCTCCCAATTGTGCTCTGATTTCCTTTTTGCCTTCTTTTGAATAATTTCATAGTTGGCATTTATGATGATGATTTTTTTTTTTTTTTAAAGGAAGCTCTAGGCCGAACGTGGGGCTTGAACTCATGGCCCTAAGATTGAGAGTCCCATGCTCTACGGTGCTCTGGTTTCCTTAAACATCAGTGCAAGACCACACAGGTAGAGAGGGCAACGCTGGGCTGCCAACCGAGTCTGCCTGTGCACTCCAGAGTCCGTGACCTTATCCACTCCCCGCACCTCCCCACCCCCGGAAAGGTAACTGTGGGAGAAGACGAGAGATAAACTCTGAGAAGGAAAAGTAAAGAGAAAGGGTCTGTTCTACCAGATATTAAAACACATGATGAAGCTGCAGAAATGGAAACAGAATGGACACTGGGTTAGAAAGCCACAGATAGATCGATGGAGAGTTCAGGAATAGACCCAGACATATGAGGAGTTTAGTGAATGATAAAAATCAGGTAAGTATTTCTAGAGAAAATCTAAGTGACTTACCCAATGGTTTTTGTGCCATTAGCTAGCCAGTACAGCAAGATCCATATCCCGCTTCTAGTCTCCAAAATTAATTTCAAATAAATCAAATATCTAAGTGTAAGAAAAATAAAAAGGGCACCTGCGTGGCTCAGTTGGTTAAGTGCCTGCCTCTTCCAGAGGTCATGATCCCAGGGTTCTAGAATTGAGCCCCACATCAGGCTCCCTGCTCAGTGGGGAGCCTGCTTCTCCCTCTCACTCTCCCACTGCCCTTCTCTCTCTCTCAAATAATAAATAAATAAATAAAATCTTTAGAAGTTAATAAATAAATGTGGAAAAAAAGCCCTCAGAGGTTCTTAAAAGTCTGGGCAAGTAATTTTTTAAAAAAGATTTTATTTATTTATTTGACAGAGATCACAAGTAGGCAGAGAGGCAGGCAGAGAGAGAGAAAGGGAAGCAGGCTGCTGAGCAGAAAGCCCAATGCGGGGCTCAATCCCAGGACCCTAAGATCATGACCTGAGCTGAAGGCAGAGGCTTTAACCCACTGAGCCACTCAGGCGCCCCTGTGCAAGTAATTTATAATAAGGGGAGAGGGGGGAGGGGGGAAGCCGGGTTTTAAATATGACATTAATGGCAAAAGCCATGAAGGAAAATAAAAAGATGAGTAGATTTGATAGCAAAAAGTTTTAAAATCTTTGTATGACAAACAAATTGGGGAAAATAATTGCAACAGAAATTCTCACAATTCAACAGGAAAAATAGCCAGCTCAATTCAAGAGAAAAATGATAAATACATACATAAATGCATGAGTACATACAAACATACCGACATAGGCACTTGGTAAAGAAATCCAAAAGTGGGGGACACCTGTGTGGCTCATTCATTAAGCGGCTGCCTTTGATTCAGGTCTGGGATCCAGTCCTGCATCAGGCTGGCATCGGGCTCCCTGCTCAATGGGAAGCCTGCTTTTTCCTCTTCCACCCCCACCCCCTGCTTGTGTTCCCTCTCTGGTTCTGTCTCCCTCTGTCAAATAAATAAATAAATCTTAAAAAAAAAAAAAAAAAAAAAAGGAAGGAAGGAAGGTAGGTAAGGAAAGGATCCAAAAGGGCCCATCACCATATGAGAAGATTTGCAATGCCACCAGCTGGGTTGGACGAGGCTGAGGCCTGTGCTGTGGGGGCGCTGGGCAAAACCTAGGAGGCTTTCACTCTTGGGATGGTGCAAGTACAGGGTGGGCACCTCCTTACATTTGTCAATTGATAGAGCCCTTCTGGAGGGCCATCTAGCAAAATGGATCAACATTTTATTTTTTATTATTATTATTTTTAAAGATTTTATTTATCCATTTGTCAGAGAGAGAGAAAGAGAGAGAGAGAGCACAAGCAGAGGGAGCAGCAGGTACAGGGAGAAGCAGGCTCCCCGCTGGGCAGGGAGCCCAATGCGGGACTCGATTCCAGGACCCTGGGATCATGACCCGAGTCAAAGGCAGACACTCAACCGACTGAGCCACCCGGGTGTCCCTGGAGCAACATTTTATTGTTATTTTTTTTGAATATTTTATTTATTTGTCAGACAGAAGGAGAGAGGGAGGGAGCACACAAGCAGGCAGAGAGGCAGGCAGAGGCAGAGAGAGAAGCAGGCTCCCTGCTGACCAGAGAGCCTGATGCCGGGCTCAATCCCAGGACCCTGGGATCATAACCTGAGCTGAAGGCAGTGGCTTAACTCACTGAGCCACCCAGGCATCCCTGGAGCAACATTCTAAACATGCAAACTCTTTGGTACAATGATTTCATTTTTAGGAATTGAGTCTAAGGAAATAATTAGACAGGTGTGCCAAGAAACATGTTCAGGGTATTTCTTTGTAACATCAAAAAAAAAAAAAAAAAAAAAGAGTATAGGGACAGCCTCCCATAGGGACTGACTTGAAAAACTGTTACATCCGTAGACACTTGTACCCTGTGCGAGATGGATGCTGTTGTTCCCTAGTTGCTCAGAGAGATATTCCAGGACCTTCCACACTGGCAAGTGAACAGAACAGGAGACACGGCAACATATAACACAATCCCATTTTTTCACTTGGATGTTCATCCGACATTTCTTTTTTTGAAAGATTTTATTTGTTTATTTATTTGACAGAGAGAGACACGGGGAGAGGGAGAACACAAGCAGGGGGAGTGGGACAGGGAGAAGCAGGCTTTCCCACTGAGTGGGGAACCCGAAGTGGGGTTTGACCCCAGGACCCTGGGATCATGACCTGAGTAAGGCAGATGCTTAATGACTGAGCCACGCAAGTGCCCTTATTTTTTTTTTTTAAGATTTTATTTATTCATTTGACAGATAGAGATCACAAATAGGCAGAGAGGCTGGCAGAGAGAGAGAGAGAGAGAGGAGGAAGCAGGCTCCCCGCAGAGCAGAGAGCCCGATGAGGGGCTCGACCTCAGGACCCCAGGATCGTGACCCAAGTGGAAGGCAGAGGCTTCAACCCACTGAGCCACCCAGGCACCCTTATTCATCGGACATTAACAGCCCCTATTTGCTAGTGGTGGGATTGGTGGCAGGTGATGAGCCCTTTCTTCTTTACCCCTCCACTGTTGTACACGTTTACAGAGGTTCTGTTGACCTTCATACTTAGAAAAGTTAAAGTAAAACTTCAGTTTCTCTGAGGGAGAGCAGCTTATGTGCTAACTTGTTCTACAGCTTCACCTGCCCCACCTCAAATTCCCTGCGGGACACAGAATTCTGCCTCCCGCAGGGAATTCTCTAGGTGAATGATTCTTTCACCTTAACCAAGAGTATTTCAGAGCTGCTACGAGGTCACACTGTTTGTCAACCAGCCACTGGAACAGAAGGATCTTTGACTCCCAGAGCTCCACCCAAATATACAGAAATTGCTTCCAGAGGTCCTTTTGGGGGGCTCTTTGGGAAGCTTCTACCAGTACAAGCAGCGAGCTTTGGGGATTTAGAGTAAATTTTTAAGGGCCTTAATGATCACTGAGACCACGTGAGCCCTATACCCAGTCTGTGGGACTTCTTTCCTTCTTTCTTTCCCTTTCTCCCTCCCCCACTTCTAAAGATTTTATTTATTTATTTGTCAGAGAGAGAGAGAGAGAGAGAGAGAGAGAGCACAAGCAGGCAGAGTGGCAGGCAGAGGCAGAGAGAGAAGCAGGTTCCCTGCCAAGCAAGGAGCCCAATGTGGGACTCGATCCCAGGACCCTGGGACTATGACCGGAGCCAAAGGCAGCAGACCAACCCACTGAGCCACCGAGGCGTCCCGCCCCCCTCTTCTAATTGATCTTAATTTTAAATGTGCAACCGTATGAATTTTTATGTATTCATATTCCCGTAACCACCAACTTATTAAGGAGCACATTTCCAGCCTCTCAGAAGATGTCTTTGTGCCCTGTTCTCTTCAGTGCCTCCCCCAGAGGCAATCGATCTTCCCATATCCTCTATGACCGTTAATTTGTTTTGCCTTTTTCTTGTGTTTCACAAATACGGAAGCATGCTGTTTGGGTTTCCTCCACTGTATGGCTTCTTCTGCTCAACATAGAAACTATGGCATTCCTCCCGGCTGTTGCATGTGGCAACATTTGACTTTTTCATCACTGTGTAATATTCCATGGTGGGAATTGTACGAAAACTCTACCACTGGTTTCATTCATTCTCTAGCTGATAGATAATTTGAGTTGTTTCCACTTCTGGGCTGTGAATGTCCTTGTACAAGCTTTTTGGTTGAGGCATGTTTTAATTTTTCTTGGGGATGTGTGTAAGATTCGGGGTTCCTGGGTATGGGGATAATTGTGTGTCTAGCATGAGTGGACATGGGGAACAAGTTTTTTAACTGAAAGGAGGGCTGATCATAATAACCCCTAGTGTATAGGGCTATTGTGAGATTAAATGAGATAATCCAGAGCACCTGGGATGGCTCAGTCCATTAAGCATCTGCTTTTGGCTTGGGTCATGGTCCCGGGGTCCTGGAATCAAGCCCAGTATCAGGATCCCTACTCAGTGAGGAGTCTGCCTCTCTGTCTCCCTCTTCCTCTGCCCCCGACCCCCAGCTCATGCTTTTGCTTGTGAACACTGTCTCTGAAATAAATACATAAATAAACTTTTTAAAAAATGAGATAATCCAGGCAAAGTATTTAAAACTGTCACATCATGGGGTTCCTGGCCGGCTCAGTTGGAGGAGAACAGGACTCTAGATCTCAGGGTTAGGAATTTGAGCCCTGTGTAGAGATCACTTAAAAAGAAACCCTTTAAAAAAAATAATACATAAAACTGGCATACTGAAATTTATAAGATATACATCGTTGCTGGTATAAGAGTTGGCGGGCACGTGAAGCTATCTGGTGAATTTCTGTTAACTTTAAATTAACTGTTAATTTAAAATATTTCCATGATGAACTAGGGGCAAAAGGAATTAGGGACACAAGGTCATGTGATATGAAAGTGATACATGACTATTATTTTAAAAATTCAATTGAAATAGAAATATATAGAGTAAAAAATAAAGTTCATTCCATCTTTTAAAAAATTATTATTAAAAAAGGGACACCTGGGTAGGTCCATTGGTTGGGTGTCTGCCTTTGGCTCAGGTCATGGTCCTGGGGTCCTGGTATGGAGCCCCGCATCAGATTCCCTGCTCGGTGGGGAGCCTGCTTCTCCCTCCCCTGCTCCCGCTGCTTGTGCTTGCTCTTTCTCTATCTCTGTCAAATAAAGAAAAAATTTAAAATTTAAAAATTAAAGTTATTATTGAAAAATACTGTGCACTAAGTTTTTTCTATGCATTTTCTTATTTTATCCTCACTTGTTTATTCGATGATGCTGAAGACAGGGAAGTGGAGGTTGGATCTTCAAAGCTGACCCAAGGGATGCCTGACTTGGGGCTGGTTAGTCCGTGTCTCCCCATCCACACAGTAGGTGCCTGGTAATCCTTTGGCTCCAATAATCACAACTCCACATCTAGCCCTGGCAGAGGAGGGACCTGGAGTTCTGCCGCCCGTGTCTCTGGGATACGGCAGCAAAGAGCCACGCATCCTTATGGCCCAAACAGGCGTTGCCTTGAGTCTCTCCTTGGCCTCGGGCATCCAGCATCCAAGAATGGCATTAGGCTGGCCGGCTGGCCGCTGGAGGCCCCGTCCTGTATCTGTGGCCTCCCCACAGGGCTGCCAGGCAGACCAGGCTCACAGTGGCCCAGGGAACAACCCTCCCTTCCCCCAGGGTGGCAGCAGGAAGAGGGAAGAAAAGATCGTCTCCAGCTGGCCCGAGAGACAGACCTCCTTGTCCCCATCAGCCCTCCCGCCCCCCCCCCCACTCCCCCCACCGAGGGCTGTCCCCAGAGGCTTAGGATCAGCCAGAAAAGTCAGGCAACTTTTCAGGGACCAGAAGGAGGGGAGCAAGGGGAGGTCTCCCAGCCTGTGAGCAGCACAGTGCCAAGCCCCGCCCCTTGCTGTGCCCTGTCCGTAACTCCAGATTTTGACCCTTAGCTCCAGTCCCAATTTGGGGGCAGAGGGCTGAGGACAGGACGCCCCAGAATCAGGAGGCTCCCCTCAGGAGATAAGATCCTGCGTCTACAGCAGCTGTCTCTTCAGAAGTCTGGAAATCCAGGTGAGTGGGGGTGGCGGTGCCCCGGGACTCAAAGTCCTCCCAGCGCCAAGGAGAAGGCTCCATGTCAGAGCTCAAGGCAGGTGACAGCTCTGTGGCTAGGCAGGTGCCTACACCTCTCCAGATCTCCTTCTCCTCTGGAAGACGGGGATCATAATCACCTCTTACAGGGCTAGTCTGAATATCAAGAGGTGATCAACAGAAAGAGCTTAGCACAGAACTGGGCATGTAGCAAGTACTCAGTAAATGGTCATTATTATTTGGGGACAGGGAGCTGGTAGCCTGCTTGTCAAGCATTTATTGAATCTGTTCCTTTTAAAGGTAAATTGTGAAAATATCAGCGGCAAAAGAAGTAGCCGTATGGGACAACCTGATTTAGTTCAGTCAAATACCTTGCCCGATTTTTTTGTAACAAGTCTCTCTCTCTCTCTCTCTCTCTCTCTTTTTTTTTTTTTTGCTACACACAAATAGCAATCAAAGGCACAAGCTGCCCTAAATTCTTTTTGAGGGACAAGGGAGGTTATAAGCAAACAAACACAAGACTAAAAAGCAAGCAGAAAGCGTCAGGTGCCCACTTACCGCCTTACCGCCTGTTGGCTAATAGTTACCTAGCACGGTGTGGAAAGCCCAGAGCAGGGTCCAGGTCCCAGTGCTGTCCCACACTGGCTGTGTGACTTTGGCAGTGACTTCCTCTCCCCGAATCTCAGCCCCACATCTGTAAAACCTCCCAGAGCCGTTGAGAGGAGAAAGCAAGAGGACCATCTGTACTGAGCCTACATGTGCATGGCGAGGGGCAGACGCCCAAAATTCCCCTCCCGCCCCACGCTGACAGAGACATTATAATGACACACACACACACGCAGAAAAATGTGAGAACCTCGGCATCTTCCTGAACGTACCCCCTCCCCATCCCGAGCCTGCATGGTTGAAGTAAGGGCATAAGACACAGGAAAAGCCACACTAACAGGAACGCCAGCAATAGCAAGAAATGGCTGACCTAGCAGTCAAGCCGTGTGCATGCCAGTCCCCAAGTTCATGATCCACATGCATGAATGATTTTAACCGGAGGCTGGATCTGTCCGATCCTACAGCTCGGCTTCTGCTTCGTGGAAGAACGTCACGCGTTTATATTGTGCTTTAAAGCACACGCACAGGGACGCCTGGGTGGCTCAGTTGGTTAAGCAGCTGCCTTTGGCTCAGGTCATAATCCCAGCATCCTGGGATCGAGTCCCACATCGGGCTCCTTGCCTCACAGGGAGCCTGCTTCTCCCTCTGACTCTGCCTGCCACTCTGTCTGCCTGTGCTCGCTCTCTCTCGCTCTCTGACAAATAAATAAACAAAATCTTAAAAAAAAAAAAAAAAAGCACACGCACAATTTGCTCTAATAGTATCAGATTAGATTCACGCAGCTGAAGATGATTGGCTTTAAGAAACATTCTTCCTTCTCGAGTCTGTGCCTATCAGCAACACGCTAAGAATTCACACGCACGTTGTATGGTATGGGTTCTTTCAATGCAGGACCCTGAAATACTGTCTCTTTATGTTCACCCGCTTAGCTCTCGGATGTTTTTTCAAATAGTGTGATTTGCCAGCTTCTCTTGGTGTTGTTTAGGGACACGGGCTCTGCTGCTCATGGGTGTCTGAGCCTCACTTGCTTCATCTGGAAAATGGGAATGATAACCCCGAGGGCTGTCAGAGGATGAAAGCAGATAAAAGCACATAAAGTTCTTAGTGCAGTGACTGGAACATACTAGCAGGCTTATTGCCGTCTCTGTATGGCCCGTTCTTTTCCTGATTCAACCTACAGAAACTTTTTCATCCCAAGACCACACAAACCCTTTTATCACAAATACAACATTGGCTGAGTCCCTCCGCTTTTCTGGACCTCAGTTTCCCCATCTGCATGACAATGTCTAACTCATCTTTAGAACTTTACCCGCTGGAGAAACTGAGTCCCACGCTGTAACTTGTCCCTGTTCGTATTGGCCATTTTGTTCCAGATGTTGTTCTGGGTGACCCCAAGCTCTTCTCTTCGGCACGTGCTCCTGCTCCTAACCAGAGGCTTTGACACACCTGACCAGCCTGGTTATTGAAAGACAGGCAGTGTGCCTGCTTTGCTTCTGTCCGAGGCCTCTTTCTCCCTGCCTAGAAACCTCTGGAGGGTTTTCACGCTTTCCTCATCCCTCACAACCTCCCCTTTAGAAGCAGCTTCTTTTTCTCCATCCTTTGCTGGTGGCATGAGAATGGAAAAAACAACAAGAACAACAAAAACTCGGGCCCTGGAAAAGGCAGAGTGGGGTTCACACCCCACTTTTCCTCCAACCCTTGTTATGACCTCAAATAACTTAGCTTCCTCTCTCTGCCCTGTGAACTGGGATGGTGAAAATCAACTGTGGTAATTTATGAGCTTCCCAGCACTTAACCAGTATTTTCTCTTTTGAGTCTCATAAAAACTTGAATCATTCATTCATTCATTCATTCGTCCTTGCTATAGGCAGGGCATTATTCTGGGCCCTGGAGATAGGGCAGTATATTAAAAAACCCTGCCCAGGGTCCAGTTGGTTAAGTGTCTGACTCTTGGTTTCAGCTCAGGTCATGACCTCATGGGTTGTGAGATCGAGCCCCATGTCAGGCCCTGGGCTCAGCAGGGTGTCTGCTTGAGCTTCTCAACCTCTGTACTCTCCCCACCCCCCACAAACTTGTGCACTCTCTCTCTCTCTCTCAAATAAATAAATAAACCTTAAAAAAGGAATGCCCTGTCCTCCTGGAGCTGATACTCTGGTAGGGAGACAATGGGCAGGAAGCTTTGTTAACCCTTAAAAGTCCTCAGTGAGGATGACCAACTCAGCCCTGTTTGCCCTAGGACTCCCCTGGTTTTCTCTCAGAGTTCACATCCTGGGAACATCCTCAGTCCTGAGAAATGGAGGAAATTGGTCATCCTCGCTCAGTTGAGTTAAGCGACTTGCCCAGGGACACACAGCTGATGTGGACAGATGCCAGGCTATGAACCTTTGTATGTCTGACCCCCATCCTGGGCTGTTACTACCGCCTCCGGGATTCATTCAGGGTATTTGGAAATTACAGGAAAGCCCTCTATTCTTGCCTTCTTATTGTTAATGCACAAAAGTGGTCAACTCTCCGGAGTTTCGTAGAGAGAGTCCGAAGGCCCAGAGAGGGGAAGTAACTTGGTCAAGGCCACACAGAGAGTCAGAAGTGAAGCCGGATTTGATTCTCCCTTCTTCCTCTTCTCCTTCCCTCGGTGCTCTTTCCCTTGTTATCTTCAAGATGCCGTGGGACCTAAGGAGTTCACTACATACTGAGGGCCTACTCTGTGCCAAGGGCCACACCAGAAACTTCCGCCAGGCTAGTGGATTCATTTTTAGGGTGACCCTGTGAGGTCAAGGTCATTCTTAGTTTACAGAAGAGGATATTGAATCTCTTAAGTCAAAATAGTGGGGAGGAGGGATGGGAAGAGCCTAGGGGTTCTTGAGAGGGTCTGCCCCTGCAACCAAGCCTCGCAGCGGGAAGGACAATGAGCAATGCCTTTCCGTTTCCTGGTTTTATCTCCAACTTGGCTGCTGAAACCCCAACGGAGTCCAGTTCTTGTGGGCTGGAGCCGTTTTCCCCTTTTATAAAACTAGGCCATATTGAGAATGTCCTGCCGTTCAGGGCCACCGGGTTGCCAGGAGGCTCGGTCTGTGGGAAGAGGGCTGTGAGTGTAGAGGAGGGAAAGTTGAATTTGGCCCTTCCGGGCATAAAAAGTCCTCTTGTTCTGCCTCAGCAGGAGCCCACAGCGTATTTCCCTGCTGTGCAGGGCCCAAGCAGCTTCAAGGTCAAAAGCTGCTAGGCCTTTTCAACTTCTGAGGACCCAACCAGCCCAGCCACCGAGGTGTTCCCTGAGTGGGTGTGCTGGAAGACCTGAGTTCTATAAGTCAGACCTGCACCCACTCGCTCCCAGCTTGGCACATAGTAGGTGTGCCCTACGTGGACATTGGGTTTTCTTGAATTGAAATGAAATCCCAGCAGCATCACTTACTGGCTGTGTGATCTCAGGTAACTTACTTCACCTCTCTGAGCCTCTTTTTCCTCATCTGAACAATGGGGCCACTAATACCAGCCCTAGCCTCCTAAGGACGTGGGGAGAAGTACTCAGCACTGGGGTTGCACGCAGTAGGTGCTCCACAAATGTCAGTAAACATCTTCTTTCACACTTGACACTATGTTGAGATTTTCACACTGGCCATCTAGTTAAAAGTCCCATCTCTTCTCCAAGGCATGAGTCCTTTTCCCCACCATTTCCCGGAAGGTGAAGGCTCATGAGCATCCTGCCCAAAGTCAATGGCCAGTAGGTGGCAGAGTTGAGGCAGCGTTGAAGCTGAAGCTCGCTGCTACCTCCCAGTCAGTGGCTGGCCAGAAAACTCTCCAGTCCTAGTTACGTTCCTGGCTTGGGGCAAGGTCTTTGGGCAAGGCTCGCCAATCACAGCTGCTTCACTTACCCACTGTGTGACCTTGGACAAGGTGCTTTGCCTCTCTGTGATTCCATTTTTCTGTTTCTGAGGGTCAGTAGGAGGATCAGGTGTAGAAACGCTTGGCGGTGTCTGGCACTTTCCAAGCTTTCAGGGGACAGCGGCGATGGTGGTGATGGCACACTGCAACCTTTCCTCCCTGTAGGCTGGCACGATGCGCGTGGTGGTGATTGGAGCAGGTGTCGTTGGGCTCTCCACTGCCCTGTGCATCCACAAGCATTACCATTCGGTCCTGCCCTTGCTGGATGTGAAGGTCTATGCGGACCGCTTCACCCCGTTCACCAACAGCGACGTGGCTGCTGGCCTCTGTCAGGCCTACCTCTCGGACCCCAGCAACCCACAGGAAGTGTGAGTGAGGGTCCCAGAAGGCGGCCCGGGGGAGTGGAGGGGCTGAATTCGAAGAGGGGACGCTCCCTCTCAGGGTTCCCATTAGCAAGAACTAGCTCCTTGTTGGGAATGCAATTGGTGCAGCCACCTTGGAAAACAGTGTGGACATTCCTTGAGAAATTAAAAATAGAGCCTCCCTATGACCCTGACATTGCACTACTGGGTATTTGCCCCAAAGATACAGATGTAGTGGAAAGAAGGGCCATCTGTACCCCCATGTGCATAGCAGCAATGGCCACAGTCGCCAAACTATGGAAAGAACCAAGATGCCCTTCAACGGACAAGTGGATAAGGAAGATGTGGTCTATATACACTATGGAGTATTATGCCTCCATCAGAAAGGATGAATACCCAACTTTTGTGTCAACATGGATCGGACTGGAGGAGATTCTGCTGAGTGAAATAAGTCAAGCAGAGAGAGTCAATTATCATATGGTTTTGCTTATTTGCAGAGCATAAGTAATAACACAGAGGACATTGGGTGAAGGAGAGGAGAAGTGATTTGACACTTCAGAGGGGGTAATGAACCAAGAAAGACAGGGGACTCCGAGAAATAAACTGAGGGTTTTGGAAGGGAGGTGGGTGGGAGGTTTGGAGGGCCTGGTGGTGGGTATTAAGGAGGGCACGGGTTGCATGGAGCACTCGGTGTGGTGCATAAACAATGAATCTTGTAACGCTGAAAAAATAACATAAAAAAAAAAAGAAAAAGTGCCTTGTCAAGGCTTAGAAGAAAATACTACTAAATAGTAAGCCCTACTATGTGCTAGATGAATGGAGGCTTTCCTCCATGCCTCCTATAAACTGAGTGGCTGTGGATGCCATGTGCATGGATGGGTCAGGAATATTGGGATATTTTTTCCTAGTTTATTTATTTAAAGGTTATTTTCATCTGATTTCTCCAGGGGCTAATAGGAAACAGAGCCCTTTGGGGGCACATGGGTGGCTCAGTCATTTAGGTGGCTGTCTTCATCTCAGGGTCCTGGGATCGAGCTGGACATGGGGCTCTCTGCTCAGTGGGGGGTCTGCTTCTCCCCCTGCCGCTGCCCCTCCTTGTTCTCTCTCTCTCTCTCTCTCTCGTTTCTCTCTCTCAAAAAAAAAAAAAATCTAAAAAAAAAAGAAAAAAAGGAGACAGAGCCCTTCGAATCCCAGCAATCATTACAAAGAAGGACAAAATGCACTAAAGTCCTTGATACTGGGTACAGTAGGGGGCAATTTTGCCCTTGGAGACGTATTTTTTTCCATATATGAATTCGTAAAAAGATCTTTCGGTTTATTTGAACTCATTCCAATTGCCATTTCTAACAGTCTCTTGGCTGTATTTAACAGCATAGAAATGTATCTCCCCTGAATTTGCCCATTGCGACAATCATTTTTTTTAAGATTTTTTATTTCTTTATTTAACAGAGAGAGAGATCACAAGTAGGCAGAGAGGCAGGCAAAGGGGGAGGGGGAAGCAGGCTTCCTGCTGAGCAGAGAGCCCGATGCAGGGCTAGATCCCAGGACCTTGAGATCATGACCTGAGCTGGAGGCAGAGGCTTAACCCACTAAGCCACCCAGACACCCGCGACAATCATTTTTATTTAACAATTTTAAAATGTGTTTATTTTAGCTCCAGTTAGGTAACATACAGTGTTACATTAGTTTCAGGTATGCACTACACGGATTGAATTCCTGGTGCTTGCCACAAGTGTTTTCCTTCATCCCCATCACCAATTTCCCTGCACCCCCCCCCACCTCCTCTCTGGGAACCATCACTTTGTTCTCTACAGTTGAGAGTCTCTCTTTTTCTCTTTTCCCCTTTGCTCAGTTGTTTTGTTTCTTTAATTCCACATAGGAGTGAGGTCATAGGGCATTTGTCTTTCCCTTATTTCGCTTAGCATTGTCCTCTCTAGCTTTGTCCATGTCGTTGCACATGGCAAGATTTCATTCTTTTTTATGGCTGAGCAGTAGTCCATTGTATATGTAGACCACATCTTTACCCATTCATCAATTGACGGATGCTTGGGCTGCTTCCGTATCTTGGCTATTGCCAATAATGCTGCTATGAACCGGATGCATGTACCCATTCGAATTAGTGTTTTTGTATTCTTTGAGTAAATACCCAGTAGTGTGATTGCCGGATCATAGGGTAATGTTAGTTTTAACTATCTGAGGATCCTCCAGGTGGATGTTTGGGTAGGTGGATAACCAGGTGTAGCAAAGGTTATTTTGTCTGTTTAGAAACTGCAAACTGCTGGCTGCTTCAGGAAAGAATCCCCAAGTGTGTAAAGACTCAAACAGAAGTTACATTCTCCCATAAATTCTAGAACTGATGTTCCTGACCAGTGGGTGGCAATTCAGGGGCCCGTGTTCCTTGCATCTCACAGCTCTGCTGTCCTCCTCTGTGGCTTCTCATGTGGCCACAGTACCTGCCTTCTGATGTCACTAGGCTTTGGTTTTGGAAGGAGTACAGCATGAAGATGACGTGTGCAGTCTTAGGGTCCATTGGGCGGAGTGCAGTCACGTGACCACACCCGGCTGCATGGGAGCCGAGGAGACGTAGCCAGGTTCTGTGCCCAGGAAGAGGAGGAGGAAAGTATTCGGGAGCAGCAAGCTAAGGTCTCCTGCTGGCATTTATATGGAGGGGGGAGTGCTTGGAGTGAGCCTGAATTATGGGACAGATCTCAAAGCGGGCCGAAGCCATCATTTAAACTTGCAGCTACATGATCCCAAGGCTGAAGTGGGCTCCAAATGGTTGTGCTGGATTATCCCTTGCTTCCTACCTTCTCTTTCCTATCAATGGGGAAAACTACTAGAAAGTCTGGGGATACGGAAGACCCATAAGCATTTGAGATATTGCAGAAGGGAACGTGGTGGGTTTCTGAATTTTGACCTATCCCCACCAGCCTGGTCACAATCCCAGTGCAAGCCAACCCTAAGAGATTTCTCATCCAGCTCGGGGTATTAGGTGACCGAGAGTCTGCGGGATCCTTCCAGGCATTGGAACCGGCAGACCTTCGACTATCTCCTGAGCCACATCCATTCTCCCAACGCTGCAAACATGGGCCTGGCCCTAATCTCAGGCTACAACCTCTTCCGTGAAGCATTTCCGGTGAGTGAGGTGTCCTTGATCACAGGCCAGAGCTGGGAGCCCAACTCTAGGGAGTACTTTGAGCCTTGTAGATGACAATCTCTTACATTCAAATCAGGTTTCCTTTAAATTCTATTTCCGTTTTAAAATTATTTTTGGTTCTGGGGCACCTGGTTGGCTCAGTGGGTTAAAGTCTCTGCTTTCGGCTCAGGTCATGATCCCAGGGTCCTGGGATCGAGCCCCGCATCGGGCTTTCTGCTCAGCAGGGAGCCTGCTTCCTCCTCTCTCTCTGCCTGCCTCTCTGCTTACTTGTGATCTCTGTCTGTCAAATGAATAAATAAAATCTTTAATAAATAAATAAATAAATAAATAAAATTATTTTTGGTTCTGATTTTGTCCTTAAATTGGCAGAGACCAAAGAATTTTTTGATGAACCAGGGGAACTAGCCTTTGGTAGAGGCAAATCCAGACACGTTCTGTACTGGTGGTGATTTCATGCTGAAGTCACAAGGTTGCCTGGGCCCCTAGAGATGCCAGGACTTTCCACCAAGAGAGACTAAAACACTCATCATGACACAGGAGCCTTACTTTGTACCAGGCCCTGTGCTAACTACTTTACAACTAGTGACTTGTTTAATTCTCATAATTAACCAAAAGTGCTATCATTAGCCTCTTTGTGCAATGAGGAGATAGAAGCTCAGAGAAATGGAGTAACTTCCTCAAGTCACAAATCTCTTACATGATAGACCTGGGATTTGAACCCAGGTTGTCTGGGACCCCATGGTGCCCAATGCGCTAAGAAGGACACAGCCTTGGGGGATGTTCTCAAGTTGCTTCGAGGAGATGGTTTTGGCTGGGCGTCCAGAAACCCAGGCCAGCTCTCTAAGGCTGAGTCAATGTTTAGCACTGGGCGACGGGCATCACCCATATTATCTGTTCTCTTCCATGGGACCAAGAGTGATTATTAACTCCATGATACAGACAAGAAAATGGAAGTCTAAGAGAATTCAAGGTGGTCTGTGGGGAGGCGCAAAACTCCACCAGGTTGTCTGATTCTATGCTCTGCTGCCTCCCACCCTCACCCTTGGTATAAGCCTCACTGTCAGTGGTTTCTGTCCTATTTCTGACTCTTACCCTATCACTTGCCCTCAGCCTTATTCTCACCTTACCCTTCCTTCGTATAGCATCATGGTTAAGGCCATGGACTCTGAAGCCAGACTGTGTTGGTTCAGCTCCATTGTTTATTAGCGGTGTGACTTTAGACAAGTTGCTTAACCTCTTTAAGTCTCAGCTGGCCCATCTGTGAAAATGTAGATAAAAATAGTATATATCTCAATGAATTGTTGGGGATATTAAATGGATAGGTATAAGTAACGTACTTGGAAAGGCACCTTACACATGGTACACATTGGACAACTTTCAATTCACTTCCTCTCATTCCTGTTCCTCCCTCTCTCTTCTCTTGGCAGGATCCTTCCTGGAAGGACACAGTTCTGGGATTTCGGAAGCTGACTGGCAGAGAGTTAGACATGTTCCCTGATTATAGGTGAGGTTGTTGTCAGGGGCAAAGGGGCTGTGGTCCCATGATTCAGACAGATCTACAGAGAGGCTGACATCCCAAGGTCACACAACCAAGCAACCAAAATGGGATTCCAACCCAGTCTGTGTGACTCCAAACACCTCTATTCTTTCTCTTGCAGCCTGATGTCTCTTTGGCCCTCCCCTTACCCCACCCCATACCTGAATCCCCTCTAAGAATGCACATCCAGTCTCCATGTGCACACCCCAATGTCAGAGATGGGTTTTCTGATAAAAAATTTTTCTTTGCGCTGAAAACCAGTCCTCATTTGAACTTCACTCAGTGGTCCTGGCTCTACACTTGGGGGTCCCCCAAAGTGAGACTCTTCCTACCTCTATTTGAAAGTCTGAATATCATTCTGATTCTGATTCTTTATCGCCTCTCTTGCCTGGTTTTGCCTTTAGCTATGGCTGGTTCAACACAAGCTTGATTGTGGAGGGGAGGAGGTATCTACCATGGCTGACTGAAAGGTAAGAATTTCAACTTTGGTTTAAGGAAAGCACCTCCCAAGGACCAGAGTGTCTACAGACAATTGTTCATGGGATTTGTTTTTGTTTTTGTATTTACAAACCTCAAATGTTAAAGGAGAGCTCAGTCTTGGTGGGAGCTATCATTGGCTATGATCACCTCTGTGTACTAAACCATGGTTTCTATATCTGATGGGGCATCAAAACCACCTGGGCAGCTCTTGACCTGTGATATTTATTATTGACCTCACCAAAATCCATAGTGTTTGTGTAATTGTTTTAAATGGATTCTCTTAAGTTTTCCAGACATATTTACATCATTTGCAAAACACAAGTTATCTTTTATTTTTATACCTTTTTTTTTTTTTCTTGTCTAACTGATGTGGCCATTACCTCCAGAACAATGTTAACTAATACAGGGGATAGTCATTGTCTCTGTCTTGTTCATGATGTTAAAAGAAATCCTGCAGTGTTCTAAATTAGTAAACACTAGCTTGAGAGACATATTTATATTTATATTAGTATTAAGGAAGATTCTATATATTTCCTATGTTTTACTATTTTATTACGATTTTTAAAAAATCTAGAGTGGATTGCAGTTTTTGTCAAATGACCTGAGGAGAGTTTTAGAAATGCAGATTTCAGGACTCCACTTTATATCTACTGAATCAGATCCTCTGGGGTGGGACTTAGAAAATTGTGTTTTAAGAAGTTCCCTTAGTGATTCTAATTATCAGCCAGGTTTGGGAATCATTGCACTAAATCATAGTTATTTTTCCTAACATTAGGATACTGTGACTCCTATCCAGTCTCTAACTAAACTAAAAACCCCACTTTTTCTATCTTTAGGAAATAGTCCTGGAGTTATGCTTCACCTTTCATAGGATTTATTTCCTGTTCTTTTCATGTTTCTTTACATCTCTAAAAATGACAGTTATTTTTCCTCTGGGACATTTTGAGGGAGGGGTGGATGTCCTCAGCCCACCTTCCTCCTCATGCCTTGCTTCTGACGAAGGGGTTTTTAGCATTGGTCCAACTCTGCCCCTCCGCCACCCTGCATCTCATTCTCTTTGATGGTACAAAGCAATGTGGTGGTAGTAAGAAGAGTTTTGAACTAAGAAGTCTGGGTCTAAGTCCCAATCCCATCATTAACTCACTGTATGACCTTCACCAAAGCTCTTCTCCCATCTCCATCTGCTTGACAAGGGGCTTGGGCCATCTCAGGTTTCTCAAGGGACATTTCATGGACCACTAGTCTATCAAGGTGCTTATGAATTGATCTGATATGACTACACAGCCATTTTCTCAAGGAGCATCCTGTGGGACTAACATCCATAGCAGGTTCTTTGAGGGAACATCCACCATGCCATCTTCTTGGAGAGATGGGACAAAGAACTGAATACTGGGCTTTTTGATGTGTCTGATCCCCCCAGGTTAACTGAGAGGGGAGTGAAATTCTTCCACCGGAAGGTAGAGTCTTTTGAGGAGGTGAGTTGAAGGGCTGGAAGGGGCTGGATGTGGGAGAAAGGTGAAGAGGGGAGGCCTCTGCTTCCTGTTGCTGGGTTGGGAGCCCCCTGATCAGACTCCCAGGGTCCCCTCGAGGCCTGTTCTTGTCTCTAGACCTTTCTTCAACCACACAGGGACTCAAGCATTCTGTTTTGATGGTGGCTAGAACAAAGGGGTGGTAAGATAGTGGTGGACATTAGGGGCTAATCTACCTCTGAGCCTCCATGGGTTTTAGTGCCAGAGAGCTAGCTGCCTCTTACGAGTATCAGCTGCACTCCACTCTTGAGTTCCAGATACTTGGCTGCCTCCTACATAAATCAGAGTTAATGTTTCTGCAAAGTCAAGGCTCTTAGCTGACTTGGTTCCAGAGTGACACCATCATCAATAACAATGATAGTAGCAGCTATCACCATCAGGCACTGGCTCAACACCAGGAGCTTTGTTGCAAGTCTTCATTCAATCCTAGCACCTAGAATGTGCTTGGCATGTGAAGGTGTTGGTAAATAGTTACTAGCATTATGTATGAGTACCTACTCCAGGTTGAGTCCTAATGGGCACTTGGGATACATTGTTAACTCAGACACAGCCCCTTATTCTCAAGAAGCTCACAGTCCATTGTAGCAACTACTGTCTCTTGAATGACAACAGTGCCTTACAATGTGTATGTCCCATGACTGCCCTGTGAGGGGAGTCCCTGGCACTGGTCTGGGGGGTTGGGTGCCCATGATGCTATACCCTTGAACTGTCAAGTATCCCACACCTGCACAGAGCCTGGGGTTCCCACATGCTTTCTGAAAATGCCTCAGCAGAGCAGAAGGCAAGATAATGAAATAAAAAGGAGTCAGGAGGAGGAAGAGAACTATCTCTGCATCTGATTTCTTCTGGGAAGTCCCAAGAAGCTTTCCCCCACTCCACAGTCCTCCTTGCTGAACACTTTCACATCCAGGGTCACACTGGATACTCACACAGCCTAAGAACAGATATTACCGGCCCTACTTAATAGGGAAGGCAGATGAGCCTTGAGGAAGTGATAGGACATTTCTGAGGTCACATAGCAGGTAAGTGGGTGGAGTGGAGATCTGGAGTCTGTTCCTTGTATTCCTCATTGAGTCCCCTCCCTGTTGTTCCATAGGGGGCAGAGCTGCAGGGTGAAGGGTGGAGGGAAGGAGGATGCAGGGGATTCAAGGGCCCTCCCCCCGTCCCATGCCACCTGCTCTGTTCATTGCTGTCAGGTAGCAAGAGATGGTGCTGATGTGATTGTCAACTGTACCGGGGTGTGTGCTGGGGCATTGCAGCCAGACCCTCTACTGAAGCCAGGCCGGGGACAAATTATTAAGGTGAGTGTGAAGGTGAGGGATGGAACCTACTGATTTTCTTGACAGAGAGATTGTAGCTGCCTGTTCATTTCCTTTGTGAAAATAGAGGATGTGTTGGGGACATCTGTTAGAGGAGCCTCACAGATTTCGGGCAATTGACATATTAAAGAAATAAGAAGGACCAAGATAACCCCTCCAAACATTCTCTTTTGGGGTTTTTTTTTTCATAATATAGCAAAGCATGCATGTATGTGTTTGTATCTATGTAGGAGTTGCATATTCCTGTATTACAATAAAAAGAGCAAACAATTTTAGAGTGTTTATTAAGTACCAGGTACAGGTGTGAGCACTTTATTGTGTTATTAATTTCATCCTTACTGGAACCCTTTGAGATGAGATCTATCGTATAGCCATTGCTATTTTACAGATGGGAAAACTGAAGTACAGAGGAATTAAGTAACATGCATACATTCTCATGGTAGTGGGTTGTGGAATTGTGATTGATACCCTGGCAACCTGGTTTAAGAGCTTGTGTCTTATAAACATCATCCCACATTTACCTTCACTGTGTATGTGTGCCTATGTGTGAAGGATTCCCATTTGTGGACATGTGTGTATATGGGTGCCTGTATGAGTGTTGGTGTGTTCCTGATGTGGGCTGATGTGTATGCATATTGTTCATGTGTGCTGGGCTTTTCTGTGGTCATGTAAGTGAGAATGTGTGATATCTCAGGGACCAGGGATGGCCTGCAAGGGCAAGCAGTCAGTGCAGACTTGGAGCACAGGGGTCAGTGGAGTGCTGAGGAATGGGTTTTGCCACACTTGTCAAAACATCTAGGCAGACAGGGGAGCAGGGCAGGGAATCCCAGTGATCCAACTCCTCTAATGAGACTTGTCTGCCCTCAATCAATAGGTGGATGCCCCTTGGATGAAGCACTTTATTCTCACCCATGACCCAGAGAAAGGCATCTACCAGTCCCCATACATCATCCCAGGGTAAGAATTTGACATCTTAGGGCAGAAGAAGGGACACCTTCATGGCCTCTCCATCCTGCCAACCCCAGGCCCTTTGCTTAGTCCCTGCAGGTTTTTTCTTCCAATGTTTTCTAAGTGAGGATGAACCATTAAATCTCTGGAAAGGCAGGACTCAGCCTTAACTGGACTCCATCTTGAATATGCTTTTGGACAACGGGAGTGGTGATCCTGGAGACAAGGGTAGTGGGTGTGAGGGCAATGACATTGGAAGATGTGAACAGAAATAACAGGAGTGTGGTGGAAATAGGGATCTGGGTGATTGGTGATGATGGTATTAATGGGAGAGGTGATGATGTTAGTGAAGAAGATGGACGTGTTGATGGGATGACAATGTCATTGAGATAGTGGTGATAGTGGAGATAGTACTGTCATTGTTGGGAAAGTTCACAGGGGATTGGGACAAGGATGGTAGAGTGCTAACATTAATGGGGTGGCGTGGTGTTGATGAGGATGTCAATGATGATGGCAGTGATTGGGAGTGTAGACAGTGTCTGGTGCTGACTGAGAAGATGCCATCAATGATGATGTATAGTGGAGATGACAAACACAAAGGCAATGTTAATTCATGTTGACTGGAACATTAATGTTAAGTGGGGCTGTTCTATCTTCATGAAAACGTTAGTGGTGTGGCAGAGATGACATTATCAATGGCAACATGAATACTGATGGTGGAAATGGTGAATGGGGTTGATGGTGATGACATATTCATGGTAGCAAAGAAGGCAACTGTGAAGATGATGTTGTTGACATAGATGACATTTTTCCAGTTTCATTAAGATATAATTGACAAATGGTGAACATTTACAACATATGTGACAATTTGATATATGTATATATTGCGATATGATTACCACAGTAAGATTAGCTAAGACATCTATCATGTCACATAATTATGATTTCCCTGTGTGTAGTGAGAACATTTAACATTCACTCTCTTGGGACACTTGGGTGGCTCAGTGGGTTAAAGCCTAACCTTCTGCTCAGGTCATGGTCCCGGGGTCCTGGAATCAAGCCCCGCATCAGGTTCTCTGCTCAGTGGGGATCCTGATTTCCCCCCGACCTCTGCCTGCCTCTCTGCTTACTTGTGATCTCTGTCAAGTAAATAATAAAATCTTTAAAAAAAAAAAAGATTCACTCTCTTAGCAATTTTCAAGTATGTAATACAGTACTGTTAACTATAGTCACCATGCTGTGCATCGGAAGAGATGATGATGAGGTTGACAGTGACATTAATGATGACAGTGGAGATGGTGGTGGGTGCTGATGACAGTGGCAATTGCAATGGTGTTGATGGTGGTGTTAGCAAGGATGACAATGTGGATGGTCATGGGGATTTAGGTAGAGATGGCTGGAAGGGTGAACATAGCAATGGCCCCCATTCACCTCAAAGACTACATGTCCCTTCGTCATTGACCCTCGTCACTTTTACCTAGGATGCAGGCAGTGACCTTGGGAGGAATCTTCCAGCTGGGGAACTGGAGTGAGGTAAACAACATCCAGGACCACAAAACCATCTGGGAAGGCTGCTGCAGACTGGAGCCCACACTGAAGGTAAGGTGGGGAGGGGTATCAGTACCCTAGACCAGGGTCTTGGCAGCTTGATCATGAGGCCCCTTGAGGATGGGAAGACACTGTCCCCGGGATAACTGGGCAGATTTATTCCAGCAAGGGTCTGTGAAATTCACTAGAATTTGATAATGCACAAGGAAGTCCTACTGTGAGCTGGTGACCCCTATTGATCCTTGACTAAGAGTTGCTGTCTTTCGAGGTGACATCCCTAAAAACACTTTTAGTCTGTCTGCACAAGGAGCAGATACATTTGTCCTAGAAATCTCAGTGTTTGCTGTTTGTGTGTTTTGAAATCTCAGGTTTTTCCTTTGCCTGTTGGTGACAATGACCCTGGTGGTGATGATGGTGATGAATGTGCTCATTCATGCAGGATTGTTGACATCATGGTGGTGGCTAGTAGTGGTGGTTGATGGAGATGGGGTCATTGATAGAACCGGTAGTGGCGTGGTAAGAGTGACAATAATGATGTTGGTGGCTGATAAAGGTGGTAATGGTAATGATGGTTAATGAAAGTGATGGTGTTCTTGTTGGTGATGATAATAAGACTCCAAAACTAACTCTATCACCCAAAAATGGCAGCAGAAAAAAAAAACAAAAACCCAGAGATGAATTCTTAACATCTTTTTTCCAGGATGCCAAAATTGTTGCTGAATTTACTGGCCTCCGGCCAGTACGCCCCCAAATTCGGCTAGAAAGAGAACGGCTTCACTTTGGATCTTTAAACACAGAGGTATGTTCTCCTGACAAGGAAAGCAAAGTCCTTTCCTACCCCTAATAGGCTCTGGAATTTCCAGTCTTCCCTGACATCCAGCTTCACATAGCCTATTGGCAGAACAGGACAATGCTGGCTAAACTTCCCTCCTCTGTAAAGAAACTGAGGTTCAGTGATGATAAGAGACTTATTCAAGGTTACAGAGAGGACAGTGCACCTCGGTTTGTCAAAGCCTGTGGTCCAACGACCTCACTGAATCTTTCCTCCAGCTCTTTGGGGCAGGGATTGCTTCCCCACGCTTCAGGTGAGGATAATAGGGATCTAAGACCCGAAATCATTTGGCTAAATCAGACAACTGGTGAAGGGCATGGCTGGGAGGTGGTTTGAACTTGACTCCAGAGCCATTTTGCAGATGTCCATTTTGTCGCTGCTCTATCAGCCTTCTGGGGTTCTTCTTTCATGTTCCTTCTTCTGGGGTAAGAAGGGGGCTTATTGAGATGGCAGAGGATGCCCTGGCTTAAGGAACTGACCTGACCTGGTGGTAGCTGGGGTCGCCACAGGAATGCCATCCTCCTTGTGTAGGTCCTCCTTCTTCCGTTATGCCGGGGATGTGATGTGTGTGTGTGTGTGTGTGTGTGTGTGTGTGTGTGTGTGTGTGATATGTGTATATGGGATGTGTATGTGCTTGCATGCCTGTGTACACACATATAGAGCAAAGGGTCACATATGGAGTCAGACTCCCTGCTGATGGTTTTAGCTTTAAAAAAGGCCCCAGGGGTCTTGCCTCTGTCCCTGGGACAAATTAGCATGCTAGCCAGAGTACCCCCTGTAGGATGTCCTGGCTTTTCTTTCCTCCCGAGGTGGGTAGAAGAGTCTATTTATTAACACAAGAGGTTTGGCATTCCGGAGCAGGATGGAAACAAGAAAGGTGATTTAGAGAACTTCAAACAATTTGATTGGGGGAGGGAATCCCTGACCTCAAGTTCTAGATGACTGTACTTTTCCCATGCTGAGTGTATAAAGCAGGTCCATCTTCTAAGCAAAAGAGAGCCTAGAGTATCGATCTCTAGCTCCCCAAATAGTCCCCTTACTGGAGTTCTTGGGGCCCCACCATCCTGCCAGGGAACTCAAAGTCCCTCTGGTGCCCTCTGGCTTTCCCCAGAACTCTTCAGGGAGCTCCTGAGTCTTCCACGGCCCTCCTGGCTACCTTCTCTCTTGCCTCTCCCAGGTCATCCACAACTATGGTCATGGAGGCTATGGGCTCACCATCCACTGGGGTTGTGCCATGGAGGCCACCAAGCTCTTTGGGAAGATCCTAGAAGAAAGGAAGTTGCTCAGCATGCCACCACCGCACCTCTGAAAACACTGCCGCCCCAAGGACTCCCCATACCCCTCAGCCAACCAATCAATGTTGCCCCCCTCCCCAGCTGTCACTTACCCTCCAATTCTACCCTGGTTCCTTTCTGCAAGAAGCACAAGATGAGACGGAGGCAAGTTGGGCCCTACTTGGGACTCACTCTGATCACAGGCGTCTCTACCCACTCCGGGATGCACAGAATAAAGAACAGCTGGGGGCTGTTACATTCTAAGTCCTCAGAAGAAAGGAAAGCTCAGAAAATCAAAGGGGCCAGCAGAAAATTGAGGACAGTTGAGATTAGGTAACTTGAGGACAAATTACATTAACATATTAAAAAGGATCTGAAAAGTCCTGCAACAAAGACATCTAACTGATGTTCTTTCATCCGGACCTAAACTTATTTAGCTATGGAACCCTGTTTGCCCAGAGCACTGATGCCACAGAGTGCACTTGAGGGAAGCCTTTGATAGATCTCATTGTAGGAAGTCATATGCAGAGCTGGAGTGCAGGGAGGCAGAAGAGGGAAGGCATTGAACTAACAACATGATACCCATTTGACATCCGGGATTCCCAACAGCATCAGCGGCCTGCTGAATGGTCCCATAGTAACCCCTAAGGAGGGGCCGCCAGAGGTTTCATCACACAAGGGACTGAACTCACCAAGCATAATCCTTGTTTAGGGGCAGATTTAATGATCTCTTCTGTTCTGACTGGTACACTCTGAGATGATAAACAGACTTCCGGATGTTTCTGAAAGCCTTAAGTGAACCTAGAGGGCACCTTAGCTACTTTATCTCTAATTATCTGTATCAGGCTCTGGGGTGGAATTTGCATCTGTCTGGGTTTTTGAGAAAGACCAGAACCTGGAGGAAGCCTTCATGCACTTGGGACCCGTGGCACCCTATGTGCTGTGACGAGGTCTTGATTGGCCCACATCATGCCGTCTACATCCATGCCATCTCTATCTGCTCTTTTCCACGCTGTGCCACCTGGTGGGGTCTCCATGAAGCATCTGCCATGATTTTGACTGATGCTGAGCTAAGGAGAGTGAGGGAACCAAGATCTGTTAGAGTTCCCATCCTAATCATAAGAATAAGAATAAATTATTAATTATTATTATTATTATACCTAAAACATATTGCCTTCTCACTGGGCATCAGTACTCAACTCTTGCACACATTACTCGTGTAATGTGCAGTCACACACACACCTGCCCACAAAGTAGCTCCCATTCCCATTTCACTGGTGAACAAGGTACAGAGAGGCAGTTCTGGCCAATGGCTAGGAAGGAGTAGGAAGGAGATCGAGAGCCAGGCGTTGGGTGATTCAAGTGCCCCACTTCCAACCAGTGCACAACACCGAATCCCGGGCTGGGATGTGAAGATCCAGCTATGGAGGAAGCTGCTGAGTATTCCCTTGACTCCTTTAGAAGGAACTAGCTCCCTCCTCCTCAGAGCCTCATTGGGTCAAGTCTAGGGTCTCGCCCAAGATTGGTTGGGGGCATCTCCCAGTACCGGGAGTGGAACACAGCATTCAGTATTGGGCCAAAGTGATGACATTTTAGATGACAATCTAAAATTCCCAAGGGAGAGAAACCCCTACCAGTCAAGGCTAGGTGGTCAAGCAGGAACCCCATGGAACTTAGAAGACAGTGAACTGACAAAAAAAAATACAGGGGCCCGGAAGTCCACCCTACACCCTTCCTGTTTTCTTTGTAAATGGTAAGAACCTCTTTGCAATGTGGTTTCCACTCCATTCTGCTTGAAATTCAGAGCAGAAGGAGCATGGGGAACATTCCCCAACCCACGTGACGTTGGAGGAGGTTTAGCAAGGCTTGATTTCTCCACCTTCCCTTCAGCTGCCATTCCTGCTCTCTTCCTGAAGGTGATCTATGACCATATTTTTTGATGAATTCTTGGCAGCTTGATGAATTTAGGGAATATTATCATTGCTTGTGGAATCGCCTCAGCGCTTTTGACGAGAATCAATTGACCATAACTATATGGGTGTATTTTTTGGAATTTCAATTCTATTCCATTGATCTATGTCTATCCTTGCGCTAGTACCACACTATCTTGATTACTGTAGCTTTGTAAAAAGTCTTACAATTAGGAAGTGTGAGTCTTCTACGTTTATTCCTCTTTCTCAAGTGAGATTTTTTTTTTTTTTACTCTTCTGCATCCTTTGTAGTTCCATATGAATTCTAGATCAATTTGGTGGGTGTGTATTGATGAACACCTCAACAATAGTAAGTCTTCTGATCCATGAACATGGACTATTTCTCCATTTATTCAAATCTTCAATTCCTTTAAGTGATGTTCCACAGTTTGTAAAAGGTTTGCCCTCCTTTTGTTAAACTTATCCCTAAGAATTTTACTCTTTCAGACAGTATTGTGAGTGGAATTTCTTTCTGATGAATTTAGAAAGTGTTCTGTTCTCTGGCATGGTGGGGGGAAGGGGATTTGAAGTGGTTCATCATTGAGTATCTTGATTAATCGTGAGTATGTGACATATCTATATGTTTAAATGTCACGGAAGCAGAATACGGCATTGTACCACCAATGACTAAAGTCTGATTGAAACCACTGAATCTTTAAAGAGTGAGAAAGGGCTTTCGGATTGGTGCTCTGTACGCCTCCCACAACTCTCTGTATACTTCCGTTAGGGCTCACATTGTCCTGTATCACAGTGATCAGTTTATGCCTGTTCTCCCCACTGCACCATGAGTGCATGAAGATAAGGACCATGTCTTCTTCTTTTTCTGGATCCTCAGGATTGAGTAGCATGCCTGATACACATGTGGTAGATGCTCCATGCATACTGACCACATGCCATGACCACATGCCCTGATCCATGATGAAGTTATAATGAACAGACACAAGAGTTGACATACATGTTGTTGTGGATTCCAGAAAGGGCCGGCCAAAGCCACTTCTTGAATCCACCCATTCCTGACTCAACTTCGTTGGATCAAGACTGGAACCAACATTCATCTGGTCCCATCAGCTGCCTCTCTTGAGAATTTGGAAGTGGTGCCCTGAACAACTGAGTCAGATATGTTTGCAGAGCTGAGTCAGGGTGAAGGGAAACCATACGCATGATTAAGCATGTACAGCAGCCATAAGGAGGCAGAAGGAAGCCAGTCTGTAGAGGAGGGTGGAACCAGGCCACAGCTCCAGAGAGGGGGCTGCCTTGGGCTCTGGTGGTTCCCTCACTCTGGTTTCATTTTTGAAGCCAGACTGAACTTTATTTATGAGATTTTTCTAACTTCTCAGAGGTGCAAACTGGCAACCCATCAGTGAAACTTGGCCCGCAGGTGAATTGATGGGCTCACACATCGCATAAATGTTTTTGATCCAACATACTAAAATTGGGAAAGTTCATATAAAAAACCAGATTCCAGTCTTGGAAATTGGAAGCTCCCACCATGCAACAAAATCAGGTAGAGGTGAGCAATAGATGTCCCCTTTGGAGGGGGTCTGTGCTTCTCACTCTGCCACAATTCTTCCCTTTCCCTGTTGTTCCTTACACCTGTTCCACTCACTTATGTTCCCTGGCTGTCCCCAGGAGGAAATTCACTATTGATCCCAGCCTTATAATAAAGCTGTACTTCTTCATTTGAATGAACACGAGTCCAATTTTGATTCCTTGCAATTAAAGCAGCCTTGATGAGAGCTCTGTAGCAAGGCTCCTCTCGACCATGTCCCATCACCATCCTTCTATCTTCATGCTAACAGAATCCCAATTTCATTGTCAAGAAGTTGTGGGTATCCTTTGATCCTGTGGGAAGGAGGTCCTTCCTTCTCCAGCTCTGGGGGAAGACTCATGCTTTTAGACTCAGATCTTTTAGCAAAGAAAACTTTTTGTGACTGTTCTTTACCCTTTCTGCCTCCTTTGAAAAAATCGGATACCTGGTACCCTGGAAGCCATCCTGGAGTCATGAGGTTTCATGCATAGGGTCAAATGGCCAACAGGCAGAGGAGGGCGGAGAAGAAAAACAAAAAGAAGCTGGGTTCTTGATGACTTTCTTGAGCTGCTGAACCTTCCTTAGAACGGCCTGACCCAGTGCTTGTTGTTAAATGAGAAATTAATATTCAAATGGGTAAACTATTATTATTGACTGCTTTTATTGTCATTTTCATCTCCCTGTTATCCCAAACTAATTTACTAGTAGCAACCAAGGGAGACTCTCGATCTCACCCTTCAAGGCTCTCTGTTACTTAACATTTGCCCCAAATAATGAATATCCATATTCATTTCAAAGTCTGTACCCAAGGTACTCTAATGTCATTGCCAACACTTCTCACTTCTGTGTTGTAAGAATACTCACAATAAGGGAAAGAAATAAACCACATAGTCTTAGCTACATGACCATCTTCTATGTTTTCTGAAATCTTTCCTAACACTGAGAGAAACTGCCGACATTTCCATTAATGGAAACAGAAGCTTTTGAAAAGTTCGAAATTAGATACGAATGTCTTCAGCTAAAGACCTTGTGTAATTCAGAGCTTGGACAGTTTTGGTGGCAGCTCTTGTATCATTCAATAATACTAATTTTTTTCTAAGGGTAGGCAATCTAGAGGGCAAAGACTTTCATTTTCTTTTCTTTCATTTTCTGAGAAGAGAAAGTCCTCAACTGCAAGCCTCTTTACCCTGGGGCCTGGAAAACATTCCTTCCCACCAAGCATTTCTGTTCCACTCCAGCCCCCAGCTCTGCTAGGTTATTTGAGGGGGAAGGGAGTGGACATACTCATCCAGCATTGTCTGACTAGCTAGAAGGTGAAAGAAGGAAGGAAGGAAGGCAAGCTAAGTTTCTATTACCCAGAAGAGCTCAACAGGCCAGAAAGAATTAGAGCCATAGCCACCATGGCTCAAGGAAATGGGGGTGTTGGGGAGAGGTAGATCTGCTAAGCTGCTTCCTCTCTGGCTGCCTGGGCTGAGGGGACTATAGTCTATATTTTGGGAATGTGGGATTGTTTGCCATTGACCCAGGACCTGAACCTGGAAGAGTTATCCACCCATGCCATTGGAAGAAAGTATCTCCGACAGGCTCAAGGTCACAAAATTGACAGCCAATGGTGTGACTTGCCCAGCTTATTGGAAAGAGTATCATATTAAGGCATTGAGATTACCTTGAATAGATAAAGTTGGCAATTTGAACCATCACTAAGACATCGTGACACACAGACAAACTTCAAACTTTACAATGTCCATCACCAACATGTTTTAATAAGAGATGAACGTACACATTTGGCTTCCTCAAAATGTTGACTTCAAGCAGGCGTCTCCACGCAGAAGGTCAGTCTTCTCTGGCCTTTGATGGGATCCAGCAGCTTCCACCCTCCTGTTCTAGGTTCCCTGCCTTCAGGATGGGGAAAGGGCTCATGGAAACCAGATCCTGGAGGTGCATATTGTCTGCTGAGACAATGGCATCAGCCCTTCCTCCCGAGGCCAACCCCAAAACCAACTAACTGCCCTCTTTTCCTTTGCAAATGTACACATGTCACACATGTGGGCCCTCCCGGTCCTCCCCACTGATGGCAGAGAACTATTGCTGGACCCCCGGGAGCTGCCTCTATGCAAAGACCAAGCCGGCCCTTGACAGCAGGGGGAAACAAGAAACCAAGGGGCGGGCAAGGATTCCTGGTTCCCTGACCTTGCTGGGAGGGGGTGGTTGGTATAGAATTTTTTCCATTTCTCTGCCCGAGTAGCCAGTTACCCACCCCCAACATCCACAGCACTGAAACCTGAGTTAACTATTTTCTTTCTCCAAGAGTCACCAACCAGCCTGACCAACGAGGGGGTCAGAAAAGAAGCCCCTGGCATTGGCCTTTGTTGTTTCCAAACGGGAGGCCCCGGCTTTGGCTTTGGACTTTATCCTCACCTCCTCTGGCCTCAGTCCCCAATTCCTGGGGGAGGGGGAGGACGACAGCTCTCTGAGGTGGTCATCTGGTAGAAGCCCAGCCATCCCCACAGACCTGTAGATCTGCTGGATCCAGAGAGAGCAACTCCAGAGGGGACCAGGAGGGGACACGTGGCTCAAGTTCAAACACATGTCTATATGTCAGAGTCTCCGCTAATCAGGCCCTGGGGAGGCAGACCAAGGGACCTCTTCGGAGACAGCATCTCTCAGACCCAGGAAGAAGCTGTTCAGGCCACAGCCGGGTCACCTTCTTCAAAGAAGAAGACTCCGGGGCTGGGGATGGAGAAGAAACCTCCTGAACAGATCCCGTTGGCAGGTGTTGAGTCCCTCGAGGTGGGTCTCTACCGGGCCCTGGGCCTGGACTGTATCTACAGAGATGTGTGTGGGGTTGTTCACCAAGGGTGTGACTGGCTGACTCTGGGCGGCATCTGGTTGGCGACCGGTGAAACCGGCCACTCCTAATGTGGCAGTTTTCCCCATGCAGGTCCACAGGTTATTAACAAACCTCCCCCCACACCTCCAGAGAACCCCCCGGAGCAAATGCCTCCCCAGCCCCAGGGGGATCTCAGTGAATATGAGCAAACGGAGTCAAGACACAAAACCCTGTAGGTCCAGGTTGTCCTTTGGGGTGAGTTCTTGACGTGGGCTGTGAGGGTCAGCGCCCCAGCAGGGCTCCACAAGCTCCCTGCGCTCTATGGCCTCAAAGACCAACTCAGCCCTGCATCAGTCACTACTCCTGAGAGCCAGAGTTCGACCTGGTGACGCCTGTGCCATGCGTCCCTCGGCCGACCATCTCCTGGCCCCACTCCCGGTGGCTGGACTCCTGTAGTCCGCGGCCTTTGGTCTCGATGGGCAAGAAGCAGGAGGCCAGGGCGGCCAGGAGGCAGCAGCTGCTGTATACCGCCAGGGTCAGGTACACGGAAGATTCCAGCATGACCTGGGGGAGGGAGACATGGGCCCATGAGAGGGGATATTCAGGAAGTATGGATAATGCCAGGCCATCTTATAAGCCCTCTGTGGGATTACCCCATTCAGTTCAGTCCCCACGACTAAGAGCAAGGGAATTGTCCCCATTTTTCAGACAGAAAAACTGAGCCTCAGAGAGGGCCAAGCAGAATACTCCACTCACACAGACATGAAGGATGGGCCTGGGGTTTGAGCTCACACCCCATCAGGCTCAAGAGTCTATATTCCTTCAACTACACTCTCTCAGAGCAGTACCTCTGTTTACTTTCTAGCTTAACAGCAGAGCCAAACCCCATTTTCTCACCTGCCAAATGGGTAGAGCAGTATCTACCTCCTGAGGATAGGATACCTGAGAGGACTTGGCACGATACAGGCATGTGGCCGGCCCTCTGCTGCGGGTAATAGTGTCTCACAATGGCCACACACAGTGGCCCAAAACAGAGACACTTGGCTAAAACTTGTGGTGGAATTCTGTTTATGTGAAATATCCAGAACAGGTAAATTCATGCAAACGGAATGCACAGGGGGCGCCCATCTGGCTTGGTCAGTATGGCACGGGACTCTGGATCTCAGGGTTGTGAGTTCGAGCCTCACGTTGGGTGTAGAGCTTATTTTTTAAAAAAAACTCACATTGGTGAGCTGTGGGAGAGGAGACACGGGGAGTGGCTACCTCACGGACATGGAGTTTTATTTGATGGGAATGTTTCAAAACTAGACTATGAAATGTGCTAAATGCCACTGGATTGTTCACTTTAACATGGTTAATTTTACATTCTGTGACTTTTACCTTGGTAAAAAAAAAAATGATAAAGACAGGGAAAAAAATGAATTGGCTATCAAAAAAGCAAAATGACTTCAAAATAAGATCCCTGGAAGTAGAGAGAAATGTTCCAAGACCTACCAGGGGCTACAAAATTCTGCAAATACACACGATCATGCAACTCAGAAACCAGGGCCTGAGACATGTTTCCCACCAAATCATGTTGTTTTCAATAGTTTGTTTTCATCTTACTTGTTCTAATCCAATTAGTTTTTGGCCAAATCCTATGGCACCCCCAGGGTCTTCTGGGGTCTCGGATCTAAGTCCCAGCTTCTCTGCTTCCTAGCTGTTTGACCTTGGACTAGTCTCTTTACCTTTTTGAGCCTATTTTCTCATTTGCAAGCGATATGACTCCTTTCATAGGATGGTTGTTAGGTAAGAGAAGGTGGTGCACACCACTGTGGGCTCTGCAGAAGGCTCAGCGTAGAGGAGCTGCTTACCATGCTTTGGCTTTTGTCATGCCTCACCCCCTGGTATTTGAGGGTGACACCCACCTGAGCAATGAAAGGAGTAATGAGAGCACCCACTCTTGCCATGCCGCTGCAGGTGCCCAGGCCCAGCGCTCGAGTCGCCGTGGGATAGACCTGAAACACAGGCATCCATGTGCTGTTGAGAAAATGTAGGATCCTCCCTCCTCTCTAGCTCAGGAGTGATGGGACTGCCCCCCGTGGGCAGGCCTGAAGTTAGCGTGAACCACATAGGTGTTGGTAACCACTTCAAGGGGTGGGAGACCAGGTGGGGAGTCTCATCTCAAGGGGGATAGGAAGTTCAACTGAGAAAGAAGGCAAGAGACCAAGCTGTGGATGGGAACCCAGTGAGGGGGTCCTCCCTGCCCTGGGAATTTCCCCCAAAGCTCCACCAGGAACTGGCGCACATTCAGAATCCAGACCCTACCCCACCTGCCTCTTTTCGTTCATTCACTCTGAAGGGTTGTGAGCTGCATTTCATAAAGACAGAGGTAGAAATGTTTACACGGTGTCTCAGTTTGTCACCGAGGGGCCCCCGTGCCTAGCTCTCCCTTGGGCAAAGTGAGATGTCACTGCACATCTTCCAGGCCAAGGGAACTAAAAAGTAGGCACGTCTTCTCCACTCCCTTTCCCAGTCTGCTGGCTTGAAGGAGGACTCAAGGCCTCCGAGGCCCTGTGGTAAGATTTCTCAACCTTAGTGCTAGGGACATTTGGGGATGGGTCCTTCTTCATGGTGGGGGCTATCCTATACATTGCAGGATGTTTGACACACCCCTGACCTCTACCCACTAGATGCCTGTAGCACCTTCTGCACTGCTCTCCCGAGTTGTGACAACCCAAAATACCCACAGGCATTGTAAATGTCCCCTGGGGGAGGGGCAAAATCACCCTTGATTAACAATTACTGGATGAGGAATTGGCAAGATGCAAAGAGCTTGGGTCCCTGAATCATACTGTGGAAGTGAAAGCACACCCATATTGGCCTGTTTCATTAGTGAGAAACTTCTGTTGTGTCAGTACATTGCACTTGGGGTATCTTTTGTTACAGCAGCTAGCACACCTCTAACAAGTACAGTCCTCAGTGTTGGAAGCTCAGGAAGAATGAATATACAGGGAAAAGCAAAGCTCATGCAGGATCCCAACACTCAGAAGTAACCATTGTCACATTTCCCTGTATATCCTTCTAGATTTTTCTATGACTGTAGATACATTGACATTCATTCATTTATTTATTCACTCAACAAATACTTTTGAGTGCATACCATATGATATTTTAATTCACCCAATGATACAGCAATATAGAAATAAATTCTCCTTATCAGAAATTAAGACACCTGAACTCCCTTTGACCCAGAACCTGTCCAGGTTTTCCTATATTCTTCAGGGGTCCCGACTATTATGAAGTTTGGATGGTATCCATCCAGATGCATTAAACATATGTGTATACAAAATATAGCATTATTTTCAAAATATAAATGGTGTCATATCATACTCACAGTCCAACTTGCTTTATCCATTCAGCATTATGTCTTAAAGTCCTATGGACAGCAGTATATAGACGTTTACCTCATTTTCTTTCACTGCTGCAATTATATTCCGTGATGGATAATACAGATTGATAGACGTTGGATTAAATGAGGGACACAGGCACTGACCAGCAAAAGCAAGTCAGGGGAGGGGGAGATCTGGGAGGCCTCCTTGGAGGAGGCAGGATTGGTGATAGGCCTGAGGTGGGGTGGAGGGAGCAGGGTTCAGGATGATGACTCAGAGTGAGGGCTCTGGAGTGTTGTGGGGATGAGGGATAATCTAGACACCCTCCTTCCCCTGGCACAGCATCTGTTACACAATATTCTCCTCCTTCTTTTGCTCCTCTCTAAAATAAGGTGAAATAAAATATAATAGGTATAAAAAAATTAACCCATAATCCCTGACTGTGGGAAATTAGAACTTCTCAGGCTCTGCTGTGTGAAGTGTAAATTCGTGCCACATTTTAGGGGGTGAGCTTTCAATTCCACTTAATGTTTATAGGCTTTAAACTCAGCAACTCCACCTTGACATTTATTCTAAGGGAAGCACACACATGCACATGACTATATAAAGCTGTTCACCTTGGTATTGTTTGTGATAGTGAAAAGTTGTAAAAAAAATCCAAATATCTGTTAGTATGAGAATTATTATAAAATTATGATTTGCCCACACAATACTATATAGTATGGTAAAATGTAAAATATATATGCATATATGTACCATATAGTATAATATAGTATACAATATAAAGTATATATACTGTTTAGTGAAGTATATATATATAATATATATAAAGTATATACCCATAGTATATACCACGGGTATATACTATGTGTAACATATATACATATATATAGTGAAGTATATAAACATAGTATATATAAAATATAGCATAATAAAAGAGTATATAATATACACTTATATACTGTATAGGAGTAAAGGGATAGCATATAATATATATGTATATACTATATAGTGTACTGTATAGTATGTAGTATACATTAGTATATTATATGTAGGATATACCATATATAGTATATACTGTTTACTTCACAGCATAGTAGAGCAAGGGTTGGAAACAACAAAGTAGATCCACGTGTCTTGTGCGCACTGTCTTCAATCTTCTCCTCCAAATTCCCTACCTCATTCCCTGCCCTGGGCCTGGCCTATGTGGATCGTTAAGGGCTCCTGGCCCTCTGGCTTCTGGTTGGGAAGATGGGAGCCCCAGTGGGAGATGGGAAGGAGGTAGAAGAGAGAGAGGTCTGGGTATTTATTCTCCTGCTCCTTCCCTTTCAGGTTGCCTCAGGCCACATGTGTCCCTCAACTAAGGACCACAACTTCTCTCTACATCTCTCTCCTGGAACTCTGGAACACTCCCCTCTCCTCATCCCACTGGCCTCGGGTGACAGCTGTGTCCCCAGCCACCTCCACCCCCATTGCAAGCTCTGGGGCACTGCTTTATTGTTTTTTTGTTTCCCTAAGTCTTGTCCCACACCATTGTAATTAGTTTCTTTATTAAGAAATAGTTGTTCAGGGCGCCTGGGTGGCTCGGTGGGTTGAGCCGCTGCCTTCGGCTCGGGTCATGATCTCAGGGTCCTGGGATCGAGTCCCGCATCGGGCTCTCTGCTCAGCGGGGGCCTGCTTTCTCCTCTTTCTCTGCCTGCCTCTCTGCCTACTTGTGATCTCTCTCTGTCAAATAAATAATAAAAATAAAAAATCTTTAAAAAAAAAAAAAAAAAAAAAAAGAAATAGTTGTTCATTTCCCCAGTTCGGTACCTGCACTAACATAAATCAGTATGTGCCTAGAAAACACTGAACTATTCAGAAAGGTGGTGTCTAGGAAGGGGGACCATGGGGCCCTTTAATTTTTGGTTTTATGCAGTTCGATACCATTTGGAACTTTTACATTGGACATCAGCTTTTATAAGAAGCAAAAAAAAAAAAAAAAGAAAGAAAAAAACAAAAAACAAAACAATTGGAAGATAGCCTGCAGGAATGAAGAGCTTCACAGTCACTACTCAGACAGACTCCTGGACAAATCCCATTCTGAGGAGCCCAGGCTGGGTGTTTCTGGAGGCAGAGCTCACTCCTTCCCCTTCCCAGCTGTTCCCAGGCACCCCTCTTACCTCAGGTGTGTAAACATAGGCTGCCTGAAAGCCTCCAGAAATAAACGCTCTTGCAATGAAGAGTAACAGAGTGAGCATGTTTCTAGGGAGAGAAATAAAAAAGATGAGCACTTTTTTTTTTTTTTTCCCTGTCAGCTTGTTTCAGCAAAGTCCTATCTGCCCAGGCAGAATTTATAACCTAGAAATTGGTACAGCCCAGCCCCACCCAACACATCCACACAGACACACAATCCTGGTGCCTTCTCGAAAGTCTGCCTTTATAAGTTTATTGTTCTCTGAAGTTCCGGGCTAAGAGCTGCAAACATCTGTGGTGCCCAGGTTGGTTGCAAGGTCAGAGAGAAGTGATACAAATCATTGAAAACCTAGACGGGACCTGATAGAGTCAGGAGCCAGCTGAGCCAGGGACAGTAAACTTCTATGCAGTATTTTTAGGATAATCCTGGTCCCCGACCCCCTGTTCCGTGGTTCCCCAAAATGCCTAAGAACACCAACATGTCAGGGTCTAAGCTTCCTCTCCAGACCTTCCGCACAGTCCTCATCAGCTTTGGTCTGGGGCCTCTCTGAGGTCAAGAGAGACACAAGCCCCTTCCATATTTTGAAGTCCTTGATAGATGGAAAAATAAAGAAATGCCAGAAAAGGGATTATACAACAGGACCTTGAAGTATTTCCCTTAAACAAAGGAATGCTTTTAAACCATACATAAATAGTTGTACCCATGATCTCACTGGGAGACAATGTCAAAAGTCTAAATGTGACGGTGTTGGAGCAAAACCTCCCAGCCCTACCCCCTTCAGAGGCCCCAAATTGAGTCTGATCTTGTGGTCAAGAGTCTCAGTCCCAGTGAGGGGCTGGGGCAGGGGGTGATCTCTCAGATCACTGACAGGAGTGCAGCCCACAGCTTACAGGCCCAAAGAGCCACTGACTATGACCTGAGACGTGAGCCTGCTGGTCGGAGAGAGCCGGTCTCTTGACCCACCTTCCAACACAGATGAACAGCAGGAGGCTGCAGAGGGAGAAGATGACAAAGCACAGGGCCATGGTCTTCTTGCGGCCCAGGCGATCGATGATCCACAGAGTCACAAGGACACCTGGGAGAGAGCAGGGACACTATAGCAGGCAGCTTCCAATATGGCGCCCAGCACCCCCCACCTCCTGGTATTCACACCCCATAGAATTCCCTGCCCCTTGAGCACCTGGCTGGTTCACTGTTGGTGAAGCCTCTGCCTTCGGCTCAGGTCATGATCTCAGGGTCCTGGGATCAAGCCCTGCAATCAGGCTCTCTGCTTAGCAGGGAGCCTGCTTCCCCCCTTCTCTCTGCCTGCCTCTCTGCCTACTTGTAATCTCTCTCTGTAAAATAAATAAATAAAATCCTAAAAGAATTCCCTGCCCCTGAGAGCAGGCTGGACCTAGGGAGTCTCTTCTAAAGACTAGAATACAGAAAAACACTAGAGGTCACTTCTGAGATGAAGTTATAAAAGAATGTGGCTTCTGTTTTCCTAGCATTCTCTGTCCCCCTGACTCTTCTTAGGCAGTGGCCTATAAGTGGCCTCTGGCCAACAGCCAGTGAGGAACTGAGGTCCTCAGGCCAACAGCCCTTGGAGGCATTGAATCTTGCCAGCAAGCACGTGAGTGAGCGTGGAAACAGACCCTGCTCCCGCTGAACTTCCAGATGTGACTACGAATGTTGGGCCAACACCGCCATTGTCATCTTGTCGGTTACGCCAAAGCAGAGGACCCAGGTAGGCTATGCCCAGCTTCCTGATCCACAGAAACTGTGAGTAATAAATATGTTATTTGAAGCCACTAAAATATGGGATAATTTGTTGCATAGCAACAGATAATGAAATAGGCGTGAAGGGATGTAGGGTTCATTGGATCCAGGCACGGGACACCAGGGATGGGAATCAGACCTGTCTCTGACTTCTCCTGTGGTCTTGGGTTTGTCCCTTGCCTTTTCAGAGCCTTAGTTACTTCACTGGTAAAATGGGGCTCAATAAAATAAGACTCCCTACTTCAGTAGAGGCAGTATAGTATGATGGTTTTTATTAATAATAATTAACTCTGGGCTCAACACTTTTGCATCTATTATCTTGCTTAATCATCAAAAGCAACCCCCTAAAATAAATGCTGTTAATTTCCCACACTTCTTCAGTCAAAAAATTAAGTGGAACTAATTTTTAAATTAAATTAAACTTTTTAATAAATTAAAAAGGAACTATTCTAGGAGCCTCGGAATGTGTCAGGGAACAGACACAACAAATCATAAATGTAATAAATAAGAATATCTGAGTTGCAGAAAGACAACATCATGAAAATTGTTGGAAAATCATGGTGAGTGCCCAAAGTCATGGAAATGGTTATTGGCAACGTGGTGTCTAATTCCATGTCCCTAGTCTTACCCACTGAGCCATATAGGGGAAGGGTTTTAAGAAAAAGATAGACAGGATCATACAGGAATGAAGACTCTGGGCTCTGGGGTGGGACCCCAACTCTTAGCTCTGCCAGGTGAAGGACACTGAGTGTTTTAGCTGAGCTCTCCCAGAAGCAGACCGTGGACAAGTCTTCCAGAAGCAGACCGTGGACAAGGGTCCAAGTACAAGTGTTTACTTGAGAGGTAACCCAAAGAAGCACCAGTGGGAGGGTAGGAGAGCAAGATAGGGAAGGGAAGGCAAGAGAGCCTGTCAAGACAGTTACCACTGTGGGCAGTTACTCTCAGATTCCACTGGGGAGTTCTGGGACCCAGTGTGGAAAATGTGTCTTAGCATTCTCCTGCCTAAGGAGTGAGGAAGCTGGGGTATTTGTACACCACTAACTCCTGCATTTATTATTCAAAGGCAGCTCCCAGGTTTTAACTCCTTGGCACTCTCAACTCCCTGGGGTGCTTTTAGATTCCGAGGCTTTCCATTCCTCTTGATTTAGCCCTCAGGCACAAAGATACAGAGACTGGCACCTGAAAGTTTAGGAACAGTTTTTGCTACCCCTTTCTATGCCTTAGTTTTTTCAGTTGTAAAATGGGGGATAATCATGTACTTCACAGGACAAAATGAGATATATCTATAAAACACTGAGCATAGAACCAAACATACACTCATTGTATAGAGAATAGAACCAAATATACACTCATTTGTTGAGTAAGCACTCAATAAATACTAAATACTACCCTTGTTGTAATAATTACTCGGTTTCTTAAAGGGAAAACATAGATCACCTTCACTCTATGTGCAACTTTGGATTTTTTTATGCCCCACTGATCCTTCCAGTGTGAGTGCTGATGGGGGACAATTCTCCATGGGTCTCTTGTATTTCTTGCATGCAGAAGCAATTTGTTCCAGGAAGCCTTTGTTCCAGGCTGTCCTTTCATTTGGATAGTCAACAACCTTGGAAGAGAGAGATACTGTCTCCTTCCAGAGCAAAGGGCAGGTCTGTTTACTGTCCAATATAATAAAGATGATGCCTCTCTCTGGACAAAAGCTGGGCAGATTTCTGGGAACCCACTACAGAAGATTTGATTTCCCCAAGCCTGGGATGCCTCAGGGAAGCAAAGTGAAAAGGGGATTGAGAAATATGTTGGGAAGGCAAGGAAAACTGGAATACAGGGTCAAAAATATAGGGAGTAGTAGATCAATCAGATACCTGGAAGGGAATACTCAGGTAATTCCTCAGGGAGCGACCATCATCCATTATCAGCATTTGCATGCATTTGGGTGAGCTAGTTCTTGTCGTAGGACAAGAGTTAGAGCCCAATAGCTGTACCCACTACTTCATTGCATGTGCAGCATCCACCTGGACCCTTTGTCATCATCCCTGTGAGATTTGGGAGCAAGGGGAGCTGACACTAATATACTATTCCTGTTGCTTGCTGTGCCATGCATAGTAGCCTTTGTTTCTGACCCAGGAGTCTTGTGTCTTCTGCCAATGGATGTGACAATGGACGGCTTAATTTGCTAGCCTTCAAGAAGAGGAGCCTTCAGAGTTCTTGTCAACTTGTAGCTAAGTGTTGAAAAAAAACAATCTCCAGCTCCCCTGGAAAGGGGATTTGCTTCCAGACAGCACCAGCTGGAACCACCACAGGACCAGCTGCCGCGTTCACAGGCTTGGCTGCCCCGGCCCCACCTTGCACAGGTTCCTCACCTGGGAACTCAGAGAGGGTCGTCCACAGCAGGTCCATGTAATCCTCCTCACTCAGGTACTCACAGGCCAGGCTGCATTTTGCTTCCACTGCCTTCTTCTGGCTGGAGACTGGGAGGTGGGAGATGGGAGAAAGAAGAGCCATGTATAGAACCTTGAATCATACCCTCCTGCTCCTGCACCTCCTTCCCTGGGTATGTTTCCACGGGATACCATGGAAAGATCCCAGGCTCTGGAGTCAGACAGATTCAGGTCTGAACCCCAACCAGCAGAGCTCAGCTTTAATCTCTCTGAGTCTCAGTTTCTTCATAAACCTGGAGCTAATAAAACCACTGGGTAAAGTAGTTGGGAGCCTGAACTCAACCTGTGCATATGAATGTACTTAGCCCAAAGCTGGCACATACCAGGTGTTTTTGTGGCAGACAGACTCTAGGTGGCAGACAAACTCCAGGGAGGCCTCTATGATCCCCACCTATATTATCTGGCCATTCCTTTATCCCACCTTCAATCTCTCTCCTTTGCTCTGCTCTCTCCATCTCTCTCCCTTGACCAGCTACACTGGTCTTCTTGCTGTTCCTTCAACACCCCTGCCTCAGGACCTTTGCACTGGCTGCTGCCTCTTCCTGGATTGCTCGTTATATATCCCTATGACTAATCTCACATTGTTCATGTCTTTTTTTTTTTTTTTTCATGTCTTTCTTTAAATCTCACTTCATGGAAGCCATTCTGACCACTCCATTTAAAAATTCAACTTAATCACTGCCCCTTATTCTGCCTCACATTTCTGACCTCCCTTATCCTGCTTCACTATCTTTTTTCCCCATACATTTGTTAAGAAATAGCATGAAAGACTTTGAAATGGGCAAAATGCTTTGTCTGGTGCACCCTTACAAGTTGTATCAACTTTCATTATCTGTAAGCTATGCACATTATAGAATATTGACATTAATGCAAATGATTCTTGTCCATCAAAATGAAAATTGCATTCTAACCAGTTTTGCCCTCATTGTAAAGGCTTTTCAGGATTTCTGATTGCCTACATACATGTATTCTTTTGTATTCTCCTTTGAACTAGTTGAAACCTCTTCCAGCCATTAGGAGACAATTCTCCATGAGTTGCTCACATTTCTGCATGTTTTATAAGCAAAGACACTAAAGGTCTTTGTTCTGAACTATCTTTTCAAGGATCTTGGTTCAACCAACAACTTTGACAGGAAGTGTCTACCTTTGGAGCAAGGGGCAGGTTTGCTTATAGCCTTCGATGACATAGTGTCTCCCCACAAGGCAAGAACAGGCTTGACCTGCTTTAAACCTTTACCATCCAGTAGAAGAGAGCGAGGTGCCCTAAGGTCTGAGATGCTCTCTTATAACATAATTCAGCTTCTGCAGCTGTGGTCTCCCCTCTTCACATCACCCTCTGGGAACAGGAGCTCCTTGCTGGTGTAAGGAAGTACTGATACTTCAGCCACTGCTATTATTATGAGTAACAAAGTCCTTTGTCTCTGACCCAGGAGTGTTGTGTGTCTTTTGCAGGCATCTGTGGAAGCTATGGAAGGCTAAATCATTAGCTTATAAAGAGATAAATCCTTGGGCTTTTCACAGTTCTTAACTGGTTCATTCAGTAATTGAGGAGTTAAATAAAATCTTTGACATCTGTTCATTGCATATTTGAAGGAGAGGCAGGAGTTTACCTTTTCTTAATTTTTTTCTTTGATGCACCTATCACCTTCCAACACACTATGTTATTTACTTACTTATTATGTTACTTTCCCTCTTTTTCTGTTTCCCCACCAAAACATGAGCTTACACGGTAGGGACATGTGTCCTTTGTGTTCACTGATATAGCCCAACACCTAGATCAGCATATAGAAAATATCAAATGAATGACTTGTCCAAGGTCTCATAACTACTGGTGCTAGAACCGAGGCTCTGATTTTCAACTACGAGCTCATTCATTTTCTCACTCAGGTATAAGAGAGAGCTTTAAACACGAGTTGGTAAACTATCACCTGCAGATTTGACATCTGGTCTCCTGCCTGTTTCTTCCTGGCTTGCATGCTAAGAGTGGGTTTTACATTTTAAAATGATTTTTCACAATCAAAGAGGAGGAGAGCCGGGGTGGCTCAGTCATTAAGTGTCTGCCTTCAGCTCAGGTCAAGATCTCAGGGTCCTGGGATCGAGCCCCGCTTCGGGCTCCCTGCTCAGCAGATAGCCTGCTTCTCCCCCTCCCGCTCTCCCTGCTTGTCTGCTTGTGTTTCCTCTCTCGCTGTGTCTTTCTGTCAAATAAATTTTAAAAACTTAAAAAAAAAATCAAAGAGGAATACTGCTTCATGACACGGAAATGATATGCCGTCCAGATTTGTATTCACAAAAAAGGTTTTGTCAGAACACCAGCAATGTTTATTCACTAACCTGTTATCCACGGCTACTTTCCTGCTCCAACGGCAGAGGGGTATAGCTCCCAAAGCCTAAAATATTAACTATCCGGCCCTTTATAGAAAAAGTTTGCCAATCCCTGCTTTGTAACATTCCCCTGGATCCTCTGCTTTGCTTCAGTGGGTCCCCTGATAGGGGCATGCAATTTATACTCTTTCAATACCAAACCCCAAATCTGCAGCTGAGTCACTAGCTCATTAAATCTTTATACCAATAAACCGAACTATTAACTTAGATTACAGAGGCTTATGAAAAAGATAACTGGGAAAATCCCGAACATAAGCAGGAACTTGATCCCTTTATCTTCCACCCCAGGTTCAATGCTAAGAACCTGTTCTTGGAGATAGAATGGTTTGAAAGCCCAGACATCTGCATAGAGACTTTGCTTTCTGTTTTTGTTCCTTTTGTCCAGCGGTTCCCAACTCTGGCTGTACAAGAGAATCTGCCTTCAGCTCAGGTCATGATTCTGGATTTCTGGGATCCAGCCCCGCATGGGGTTCCCTGCTCAGCAGGGAGTCTGCTTCTTCCTCTCTCTCTGCCCCCCTCCTCCCTTGCTCATGTGCTCCCTCACATGCATGCTTATGCTCTCAAATAAATAAATAAAATCTTTAAAAAATAAAAAAGTAAAACTGCTCCAGGTGATCCTGTTGTGTGGCTAGGGTTGAGATCCAACCTGGTTCTCAGACTTCATATGCACGTGAGAACAACTGCATAGGGGCATGGCCATCAAACACAGTGCTGTACTTCACTGTGTCCTTTAGGTGACATAAGATATGACTCTGCTGCAATGTCACTTCAGGATTATTTGGTTTTCCACAGAGTTTCTTGGGGACCACAGTCCAGGTCTTCTATGCTCAGATTTGGCAGAGAATTTCTCCCGGGAGTCAGCAGGGTAAAGTCATGGTCATCTGTGCATGGCCAAGCTCAGGAGCGGTGGAATCTGGGGTGGGCATGCGTATCTAACTGTGTAGAGGGGAGGAGGGTGGTCTGATACTCACTGCTGCAGACATCTCCTGCCTGAAAGAGCTCAGTGGTGAGCAGAACTAATCCGTAGTAAGAAAATGCATTGGAAAACCTGCCAGGAAGGAAGCAAGAAGATATCAAGAAATGATGGGAGACATGCAAGTCCCCTCTTCCCAACCCCTCAGGAGGGACTTGCTTCTATAGCAGTGAGGACCAGTCTTTGGGCATGGGCGACAGTGGACATTTGGGGGCTTTCTTGGGGCCCTTGAGAAGGAAAGTGGCAGGTACAAAGCATAGCAATGTGATGAAGGGACATGATCTTGTGTCCTTTGAAAGACTAAGAACTGTATTGTATCACAGAAAACACCCAAGGCTGTTTATTCAACTGGCAATAGGGAAAACAACTTTGGGGTACCAATATTTGGAAGAACACAGTCATGAATGACATCAATCAGGACTTCTGGGCCAATTTGGTCAACATGAAGAGAGAAGAAGAGGGGAAAGCTTTGATAATATTAAGAAGTGGGCTCCAGCTCTTCCCTTGAACTCCTGAGAGCTGAATCAACTCACCAAGCATTTACTAAACACTTGCTGTGTGGCCTGTATAAGTGCAGATTCTGCAGACTTCCCTAAAATTTCAGATCAGAATGAAACAGTTGATTAATTCCTGATTGTCCGAGGAACTAGAACACTCAAGTGTGTAGGACCAGAACATTTTTTTTTTTTTTTGGACCAGAACATCCTTATCCTGTAGTACAGTTATGTGGGAACTGTCATAACCAGATAGCAGTGATTAATTTCCTTGCATTGCAATATGGGCTAGCAAGTTTAGCAATGTCTATAGTGTGCAAAAATTAGTCTCCAATTAACCACTTCATTATTTGGGTAGTGTTGGCCCAACTGAATCACTTGCCTGCAAAGACAGATACCCTCAACTCTCATCCCCACTCCCTTTTTAAAAAACCCTACAGACTCTACGCTTGTGTTGGGCACACAGCAGGTGTTTAATAAATGCCTGGTTCAGGTCGTAGGAATGCAGGGACAGAGCTAAAGCCCAGTTCTATATATTATCAAAGCTTTCCCTTCCACTTCCCTGCAACTGACCACTTTTCAGGACAATCCCCTGCTATGTAGCCCCTCTACTCAAAGGTGCATGGGAAAAAGTGAGCACAGGTTAAACCAGAATGCGGAGTGTTAGCCAGGCCCCTTCTGCACACTGTTCATGCTGTGTACACGATTTGGTAGAAGAAGGTTCAAAGAATAGCTGAGATTTAACTAGTTGTGGATTTTCAGGGGATTACCCAGTACAAATCCCTCCCTTCCATCCTGCCCACATCCACACATCGCCAATGGCTGTTATTTAAGGAAGACGGACCAGGATCAGGACTGAAAGTTCTAAGGATGCCTGTGTTGACCAAATCAATGGTTCCCCAAATATGGCAGGCTCCATGCCGCTGCTGGTACCCAAGGCAATATGGCACTATTAAATCTCAGTTGTGACAAAAATCCCATTTTACGTTTCCTTTCAATCACAGTCAACCCTGGGACAGCATGGCTTTGAACCACACAGGCCACTTATAAAGGGATTTTTTCCAACAAATACAGTACACCACTGCAAGTGCATTTTCTCTTCCAGGTGATTTTAATAATATTTTCTTTTTCTCTAGCCTACTTTAAGATATAATATATAATACATACAGCATATAAAATATGTGTTCGTTGACTGTTTATATTGCCAGCAAGGCTTCTGGTCAATAGGAGGCTATTAGTTCAGTTTGGGGGGAGTCAAAAGATTTTCGACTACTCAAGAGTCTGTGCCTTTAACCCCCTTTCTGCACTGTTCAAGGTCAACTGTATTTTGACAGTTTCCTCTCACTTACTTGCTAATGAATGTGTCCTTGACACCTACGTTCTCTCTGCGTCTCTCTATTAAATACAGCAGCTCAGTGCCTTGACAGATCATCAATCTATAATTCTAATCTCAGGCTGATTTCATGGGTGATCAGAGTTCTTTGGGAGGTAATCAGCTCACTTTAGGGGACAGGTTGAAACAGCGCCTCCTACTTCTCTGCCATCTTGTCTCCTCCCTCGGCAGATCATAAATCTAGCTACGTTTTATTGTATATCTCTTAAAAATATATGGCCTGCAGTTAAGGTTTTTTCCCTTTAAAGCAGACATATAAAATTGCCTCTTGATAGACATTTATCTGAACCCTTGTTCACTAATGGTGGGAATGCAGAGTGGTACAGCCGCTCTGGAAAACAGTATGTAGGGTCCTCAAAAACTTAAAAATACAACTACCCTATGATCCAGTAAGTGCATTACTGGCTATTTACCCAAAGGGTACAAAAACACTAATTCAAAAGGATATATGTGCCCCTATGTTTATTACAGCATTATTTATAATAGCCAAATTATGGAAGCAGCCCATGTCCATTGACAGATGAATGGAAAAGAAGATGTGATACACACACACACACATTTATATACACACATAGATATACAATGGAATATTATTCTTCCATAAAAAGAATGAAATCTTGCCATTTGTAATGACATGGATGGAGCTAAGTGAAAGAAGTCAGAGAAAGACAAATACCGTATGATTTCACTCATATGTGGAATTTAAGGAAAAAAACGAAGGAAAAGAAAAAGGGACAAACCAAAAAACAGGCCGTTAACTATTAGAGCAAACTGATGGTTGCCAGAGGAGAGCTGGGTCGGGGGATGGATTACACAGGTGATGGGGATTAAGGATACACTGATCATGACGAGCACCGAGTACTGGATAAACTTGCTGAATCACTGTATTGTATACCTGAAACTAACGTAACATTGTATGTGATCTATATTGGAAATAAAATTAATAACTTAATAAAAAATAAGACATTTATCTGAGTCGGAAGTGAGTCCTATTAAAGAAAAAGACTAAGAAAATAGTAGTACAGGTTATACCTGGGTAAGGCAGAGATCAGGAAAGTGATGTTCAAACCACCGAATTTTGTAAATGTTGCCTAAGTTCAAAGAGTTCTCTGTGCATTGCATAAAAACAGAACCCAAAACAGGGCCCGGGTGAAGGGGATCAAAGTGTCAAGAGGTCAAGAAGCAGCTCTTACCATATAAACCACAGCAACAAGGTTGTCCATCTAAAATGGGGCGTGAAAAGGTCCCTCATTCTGCCTCGGTCTTCCTGTTTCAAGACAAGGACATGCTGTTTGCTCTCGTCTCCACCAGCAGCGCTGACCATGGCCTGGGACTGGTGAACACCCACGGCTGGGAGGGAGGCTGCTGGTGGGCTGCACGCTCAGGATCCAAGAACCCAGCACTCAATCCCATAGCACCAAGTCCCCCAGCCCAGTGAGGCCCTCTAGCCAGGACCCAGCAACGTCTGCAGGCTTGGTTCCCCAAGGAGGGAGACATCCTGCAACCCCCAACCCCAGCCTGAAATCCTGGAGCCAGGAAGCAGACTCCCTGCCCTGAGGACTCTCAGGTAGTCCCATGGACCTGGGGAGCAGACACAGTCTGTCCAAGCTGTGTCTAACCATTTCATGCCCTGCCTAAGCCAGCTCTAGGTTAAGATGGCAAACACTCATGTGCTGAAAATCAATTCACCAGAAGCCAATGTGCCGAAAGATTGATTAGTTGAATGTCCCACTTGCCAATTTCATATAATTTGCTAATTTATCAAATTTTTGCTCTATAATTTTTTTTAAGATTTTATTTCTTTATTTGAGAGACAGCGAGAGAGCCTGAACAGGGGGAGGGACAATGGGAGGGAGGAAGAGGGTGAGGTAGGCTCCCCACTGAGTTGAGCTGAAGGCAGACACTTAACAGACTGAGCTATGCTACAATATTCTTTTTAAGAGTATACTTTATGGGGGATGCCTCATAGAGCCTGGGTGGCTTATTGGTTAAGCATCTACCTTTGACTCCAGTCATAATCCTAGGGTTCTGGGATCAAGTCCTACATCGGGTTTCCTGCTCAGCGGGGAACCTGCTTCTCCTTCTGCCTGCTGCTCCCCCTGCTCTCTCTCTCTCTGACAAATAAATAAATAAAATCTTTAATAAAAGCATATACTTTTTTTAAAGTGTATTCTTTGACTGTGATTATATTCTCCTTAGATATATTTAACAAATATATTTTTCTTAGTTTGAGAAATGCTTGCTTATTTAAACATATAAAAACAGATTATGGACTATAGGTGGTTTAGTCTACCTGTGAATATTGCTTTCATGAATAAAAATGTATTTTTTAGTATATTCTTCTTTTTTTTTTAAAAGATTTTATTTATTTTATTTGACAGAGAGAGAAATCACAAGTAGGCAGAGAAGCAGGCAGAGACAGAGGGGGAAGCAGGCTCCCTGCTGAGCAGAGGGCCCGATGCGGGGCTCGATCCCAGGACCCTGAGATCATGACCTGAGACGAAGGCAGTGGCTTTAATCCACTGAGCCACCCAGGCGCCCCTATTTTTTAGTATATTCTTGAATGAAAAGATAACACTCTTCAAATGGTAATTGAATATATTTGAGAATGTTTGTTTTTGTTGAATATATTTTAAAATAGGCTCATTAATATATTTATAAAGAGGACATATTGAGGAAATAAATATATTAATGTATATTAGGAAAAATATATTCCTATTTACTACATATATTCAAAAAGAAGGATCCCTGAAACATGTTTTTGGTAAAAAGATATATTCCCAAGTAAATTCAGGAAAATTGGCTTTTGGAGAATTGGTCTGCTTTCTGCTTCTGCTCTTTTGGTGTGTCTCAGGATTTACCCCACTCCACCCATGTACACACTCCCATGCAGGCGCACGAACACACACGCTACAGACAGTGGGCCAGGCACGGACCTGTCTGGAGATGATCAGTTTCCCCAGTGGCATGGGGGCTCCATTTTCAGTTGCTATCCTCTTTAAGGTGGCGATGGCCTTTTCCTGATTCCCGGACAACACATCATACCTTGCGCTCTCTGGCAGCCACTGTGGGGACAGGAGTGACAGGTTAGGGTGGCACAGAACACTGGGTCCCAGCCACATACTCTCATCTAGGTGTGGAGTCTTTAAGGGTGGGGTCTCTGGACCCAGAGGAATGGAATGGGATGGGTTCTTGTAGTTATGATTGCTGCTGTTGTTATAATTATTATTAATTGGTGTTGCTGTCAAAGCCCACCCCCCCAAAAAAAAAATCTTAAAAATACTCCTTATGGGACGGTGTCCTCCTCCACCCTCTCCCCACCAAAATATAGTGAACAGCAGGAGGCCAAGAGGGCAAAGTTTGAGATGTCTTAAAGGATACCTACAAAACACAAGACTGCAAAGAGGAGCAGCGGGACAGCCGAGAGGATGAGTAGCCAGCGCCAGCCCAGGCTGGGCATCACAAACACAGCCAGGATGACCTCGAACACTGTCCCGATGGCCCAGAAGACCTGGGATAGGAAAATGGGATCAGTGATGGGAGCAGCATGGTCAACGCATGAGCAATGTCAGCGACATGATAGACGATACTCTCAATTGGGTAAGAGGTCCTTGGGGTCTGCAAAGTTGGAATGACCACCATTTTTCCTGTGGTCCATATGGTTCGGCCAGGGCCACTATGTTGTCCATCTCCCGAGGATGCCATACACACGGTCTAATATTGGCGTGGTACCCACTGGAGTGTACAGTGTGGTAGCTCCGGTTAAGGAGACCAATACCACCTTGTGTAAGGTCAATATGGTGATGGACACATTGGTTTTTATCTACTGACATCCACCTCTCTTGCCCACTAGGGCCCTAGTATCCTTGTCACAATTGCTTCTTCCCTGCAGAGCTGAGTATCTTCTGTGCCTCTCCCAGTCACTCCCCATCTTTCCCTACCTTGCTCTTTGTGTGCACTGCTTCCATAGGTTCTCTGTCTTCTGGCTTCCCATTGGGCTCAGCCAGTGGGGAGCCCTACAGGAAAGGGGGGGGGAGGAAGGTAAGAGAGGTGGGACTCTGGCTCCTTCTCTGCAGCATGCTCATGGGCTTGCTGCATCACTCAGCAGAAGGGCACAGCTCCTGTCCAACAGCCCTTGTTATATAACTCTCTCTCTGGACTGCTAACTACTTCCTGCCTTTGCCTGGCAACCGGAACTGCCACCCTGGGGCTACTTAGAAGTAGTCCCTTTACCAAACCCTCTTCAGATTACTCTAATTTGAGTATGCTGGTTCCTGCTGGGACCCTACAACCATTGGCAAACCTGGTCCTTCAACTTGCCCATCAGTTCTGGGAGCCTGTAAGAGCCTTCCTAAATCCCCTTTTGCTTAAATTAATCAGTCTATTTCTGTTGCCTACAACCAGGGATGATGGCTAAGATGTCTAACAAATTGATACAGTACCGACCAACCAGAACAGATACCAGACACTGGTCATACACACCCTGCTCCCAACACACACACACACACACACACACACACACTCCATGACTGTGCCAGGAGTTAACTCTTTAGTTGCTAGATCATGGGAAGTTCTAGGGGGTCCTCTGAGAGGACAGGGTGTGTCAGGTGATGAGGGGTAATCAGCGGCCAGGCTCTGCTGGCGCAGATAAAGTCTCAATATTTAAACAGTTGGTTCATCCATACCAGTGTGGACCAGCTGACTACCATCCTTACTGGTCAAGGATAGATGCAATCAGAGTGGTAAATTGGGCTGTTGGGTTAATGTAATGAATATTGTCAGTATGGTCATGGTGACTAGAGAGTGGCATCATAGTCATCACTGTGGACATTGGTGTCCAGAAAGGACAAGTAAACACTACTGCTACTGCATGGTGTCATGGAGGCAGTTACATACTCGCCCCGAGAGAATCCAAGATCATGATTAGAAAATGGGTCATCAGACCCTGGCAGAAAGAGGGCTTGAGAGGGACTAGGTGGACCAAGGGTCTTTTAAGGCAGCTACAGAGGTGACCACTCACACAAGACGCAGGTGAGTCCAGATACACATAGGGGCGGAGGGGGATGCTATCGACAAGGAGCAGGAGTTTTGGTCCCCTAGTCTCTGTTGTTTGGCTGCAACTCTCAGATAAAAGCCATGTCCAGTCCAAGAATGACATACCACCTGCCTGCCACCAGTTTAAGGGACTGGATTGTTTTGGTAAGTTGAAGAATTTATCCATATAGCAAATAAACCCCACAGACCCAAAACAACAACAACAAAGTTCAAATTAACAAACCCGACAAAATCCCATTTCCTTATCCTGAGGCTCAGGATGACTGAGGATCTCTTGCCCAGAGACTGAGCTCTCTTGGGGGAACCCAGACCACCTTCCTTACCTCAATCAGCAAAATGCACTTAGCTCTGGCCTTCATGGGAAGGAACTCAGCATACAGTGTCACCCTGGGAAAGCAGAGAGATAGGAAAGGAGTTAAGGTCAGGACTGAGAAGATTGCCACAGCTTTCTGACTTCCTTTTCTTTTTCTTTTCTTTCTTTCTTTTTTTTTTTTTAAACATTTCATTTATTTATTTATTTGAGAGAGAGTGAGAACATGTGAGTGCATAGGGGGAGAGAGACAAGCAGACTCCACACTGAGCATGAAGCCTGGACATGGGGCTCAATCTTACAACTTTGAGATCACGACTGGAGCTGAAATCAAGAGTCTAACACTTAACCAACTGAGACACCCAGGCACCCCACTTTCTGAATTTCTGAGGATGGTCTGTGGACCACTTAACTTCAGAATTTCCTGGTACAATGGCTGAGTGCTTAGATCCCCAGACCCTATCCCAGACCTCTGTCTGTCTCTCTTTCAATCTATCTATCTACCTATTCATTCATTTAATCATTATGGAGCTATGGATTCCTGTTTCCTTCAGTGGCTTGTAAGCCACTACTGCCATTATTCTTTCAATGCTCAGACTGTCCCAGTCTGGCCATTGGAAGATCTTTCAATCCAGCCCCTGTTTCTTTTCTATATGCCTCCATTGTTCTTTACATTCTGGCACACCAGTATGTCCAGGCTCATGGTGTACTTTTCTTGCCCCAACAATGAAGTCAGCCATTTGTCTAAGAGGTCCTGGTTCCTTGCGGTATTTGGTATTTAGAAACCAAGATCTGAGCACTCAGTGTGTTCATTACTACTGGTCTGCCATTGTTTCTAGGCCTTCGCAGAGGACACAGCTAAGAGATCTAGCTATCTATTGATCTTGTTCTGTCCTTTTCTTTCTTTCTCTCCACATGCACACCATACATCTATGTCTGTTTCTCTGTCTATCTGTGTATATGTATTTAAAAAAACATTGAGTTCACACTGATACTTTCAATTCTAGTACAACCAGAATGTTAGGGCCCTTTCTTTCTAAGTAATCTCTATACTCAATGTGGGCTTAAACATACAACCCTGAGATCAAGAGTTGCATGCACCACTGACCAAGCCAGCCAGGCACTCCAAGTTTAGGGTTCTTTCTAGCCTGCTCCAGTTTCCATGATCGTAATTCCCTTCTCCAACATTGAGACACCCAGGCCTCATTATTCTCTGTATATTTCTTATTTGCCTAATCCATTTATTAGCTTGCTGAATGTAACCGATGCCCTAACTACCTAACTATACTGGCTGCCTCTTCCATCTACTACATTCATGCCCCCTCCCCTCTCTTTCACTTCCTCAGCCACTGGCCATGCCAGAAAGTGAAGGAAACCTCTACACTTCTTCTCCATGCTGCCTCCCATTTTCTAGGAAGAGGGCTTCTTTTTTCCCACATCTCCCACCTAAGTGAAGCATCTGAGCAACTAGATGGCTTCATGTTACTCTCCTGGCTCCTCATAAGGGAGACGGGATAGAGAGAGGTTCATTTCCATTGACCATTTTGAGGCAGATGTTGCTGATGACCTATCTAGATCTCTTGGGATCATTTTACTAGTTCAGTTTGCCTGACTCCCAGCTGCTGCTACTAATGGCTCATACCCACAACCTTCTCCTAGCATTTCTTTTGAACAATTGGAGCTGCCTCACCAGAAAGATGTCTTTCCCTCCATAACATCTGACATTTGAAAAGTTGGTCTTAGTAATACCACTGAGATTTAGGAAGCATTCTATCTCCATTAGAAGTCCTTCTCAGGGTTATGATAAAAGATATCTCTGTGCAAAGAAGGAAGACTTCTTAGGAGCCTCAGTGAAAAGGCCAGGACTTTAGTAGTTTGGATATATTCTATTTAGAGAAAAACATGAACAGAAAGTCGATATCACCTAGTTTAATTCATGGGATAAGTATTTTAATATATTCTCTCTTCCTATCTGGATGTTTTGTCTTTATCTTTCCCCCTTTCTCTTTCTCAATCTCTCTCTGTAGCTGAGCTCATACTCAAGAATTTTGAACCCTACTTTTTGATTTATAAATAGCATTTCCATGCCATTTAAAATCCTCTAACACACATATTTTTTTCACACATATATTCTATCCTATGAATGAACCATACTTTTCTTAATAATAGCTACTTTTTATTGAGGACCTACTATGTGCCAAACATTCTTTGAGATGTTTTACATGAATTATCTCACTCAAATATTTCTTTTTTAAAAAAAGATTTGATTTATTTGTTTGACAGACAGAGATCACAAGTAGTCAGAGAGGCAAACAGGCAGAGAGGGGGAAGCAGGCATCCCACTGCGCAGAGAGCCCTATGCAGGGCTCGATCTCAGGACCCTGAGATCATGACCTGAGCTGAAGGCAGAGACTTAACCCACTGAGCCACCCAGGTTCCCCTCACTCAAACATTTCAAATCAAGGGGAATAGATACTTATTTATAATCCTCTGTGTGTGTGTGCATGTGTGTGTGTTTGATTCTCATTTTCATCTCTAGATCTATGTCAGATAAATTGTTAGTTGACCAGGAACCTTCAGCTAGTAAGTTAGTATTAGAAGAGCCAAAATTCTAACCCATATCTGTCTACATTTTGTAGACCACCAACCACTTCCCTATTTGGATAGTTTCACAATTATAAATAGATATTTTTATCTATTATATTATAAATAGATATTTATTTATAAATAAACAAACATCTTTAGGCTAAAGACATTTTTGCTTCATGTGGTTTCCTGTTAAGCAGAATTTATATCAAAGAGCATGCACAGTTTTAAGGCTTTTGATATATATAATACCATAGTTGTTCCCAAAAAAACTTGTTCTAGTTCATATGCCTACAAGTAGCTCTCTCAACAAAAAACATTAGGAATGTCACTAACTCGGCTCTGAGAAGAGGCATCAAGATAATAGTGGTTACAGAGATTACAGCAATTACCATGGAGGACTTCTTTGACATTGTTATGCTATTCTCCAAATGGTGTGCTTATAGTATTTAAAAAGTCAATAATAATAATAATAATAAAATGAGAAGCATGTTTACCTTTCCTCCACCGAATTAAACTACTAGCCATGCAAAAACATGCAGCAGCATATTCTAAGGACAAAGTTATGCCTGTCCTTAGACAGCAAGGATTTCTTTTTATAATGAAGCTATAACATGCAGTCTTCTTTTCTTTTTTCTTTTTTAGTTACAGAAGTCGTACGTGAATACATTTGCACGGCAAAACAATTAAGCAGTACACAAGTATACAGAGTATCTGATAATTCTTCCTCTTCTCCATTGCCCCTACTTCCATTCCACTCCCCCAAAGCCATACCAACCAGGAGTTTGCTTTGCAAACTTCCAGGCCTTTCTCTATATAAATAAATAAATTTAAGCAGCAGATCTTTCCTTTTTATTCCCTTCCCTTTCCTTTTCTCTCCTTCCTTTCATCTCTCCCTCCTGCCTCCCTCCGCTCTTTCCTTCCTCCTTCCTTCCCTCTTCCTCCCTCCCTCCCTCCCTCCTTCCCTTCTTTCCCTCTTTTTTTCCTTCCTCCCTAGTCCCTCCCTCCCTTCCTTTCCTCCTTCCTAACAGGTGCAGCACACTGTTCATGTTCTACCCATACAAATGCTCCAATTCTTGCCACTTGCATGCATGCCTGTCCAGTTTCCAATTGTCAGTACCTGCAACTCTCCCCTGAATGCATTCTCTGGTTATTAAAGGTTACTCTGCCATCCTCTGCGGCAGACCAGGGAATGCCAAGGAATTTAAACTTCCCAGGAGCAGCTCTCAACAAATGACATTTCCAGGACAATCTGGAGATGCGAACTACAGGATCTCCCAGATTAAACTACTTGCACTAGCATCTCTGTGTCAGGATCTGCTTTCAATAAGGCCGTTTAGAGATCTTTCCATATTAATATATGTAGACCAGCGGCATTATTTTAAAACTCCTGCCACCCGGTTGATTAATACTTAGATTGTTTTCAATTTCTTATTTTTGCCACCTCTGCCACAAGAAACCTTTCCTTGTTGTTGCTGTTGTGCCCCCCACTTGGCCATTATTTATAGCAGTTCATTATGAAAACGAGCTGTTTGATCTTCATCCAAAGTATGGTGATTATGACAATCACACTGAAGAATAAAAGAATCAGCACTGAAAGTAGCAATGCCAGGAAGCCGTTGATACTGGCATCAATAAATTCCCTCTGAAGATAATCACATTTACAGCACTTGGCAATTAGAGATTTGCCATCTGGATCACATGCTTGGAAAAAAGTGACCTGCGATCTCCATTTGGCATTTCTGCTTGGTCTGGAGGGGAAAGAGCAGTGCCAAGGGCGGCAAGATCTACCTAGACGCCAATCAGGAGAATCTTCGGAGGAGGTTTCAAGGTGGAACAGGTGGGCAGCTACCTGGAGTCTTAGTCTTGAAGTGTGGCTAGCACACAGGCAGGGTGCCAGTTAAGGTGGGGTTCCAGCTCATCACTTAGCCAGGGGGCATTTTTGCTGAAATACTCAGTACACTCTATCCGGAACAATAAACAAAATGCCTTGGTGCCACCATGTCTCTTTACACGTATTTTGTGTATATTTTGCAACTAGAGGCAATGATCATTTTTTGATGCTCATCTGCATTTTCTATATTTTCTTTCTTTTTTATAAAAGTATTTTATTTATTTATCTGACACACGGAGAGAGAGATCACAAGTAGGCAGAGAGACAGGCAGAGAGAGGAGGAAGCAGGTTCCCTGCTGAGCAGAGAGCCCAATGAGGGGCTCAATCCCAGGACCCAGATCATGATCTGAGCTGAAGGCAGAGGTTTCACCCACTGAGCCACCCAGGCACCCCTCTATATTTTCTAAAACAAAAATGTATTACTTATAATGATAAAAATTAAATTACTTCTATTTTTTTTGCTCGAGTTAAAGTCTCTTCCCTCTTGATGCTCCTTCATAGACAGAAAAAGTAATTACTTGGCATCCTAAACACGCTCCTCTTTCCTGTCTTAATTAAAGGGAATGGAAACCACTCAGAACCTCCAGTTTTACATCCCCAGAATCATCTTCCAATCAGTACCAGGGACCCAGTGGACATTACCAATTTACCAGGACTTTCTGACTACATAAGCTCAGAATCTTTTCATGACATCTGTTCAAATGTAAGAGCTTTGGCATTAGATGGGTGTGGATTTGAATCTGGTTTCTCCACGTGGTAGGTGGTTTGCACCAGATGCCCCACTATTTTCCCTCCCTGTGTCTTGCTTCCTTGCAGGTCACTCCATACAAAGTCTATGTCCGTATCCCTTGAATCTGGGCCTTGCGACTTGTCCTTGTTCAACAGAATGTTGCAGACATGATATCGTGCCCGTTCCAAGCTTGGGTCTCAATATGTTCTTGGCTTTTGCTTGCTCACTTGGACCCTCTGCCCAGGTGACCAGGTGCCTGGGCTAGCCAGCTGGAGTTTGAAAGGCTTATGGAGCATAGATGAGTCAGCTGTGGCCATGCTAGCCCAGCCAGCCCCCATCCAATTTGCCAGTTGACTGGAGACACACAAGCAAGCCCTGCTGAGCCCAGAATAACCAAACTACCCAACTGCAGAACCAGGAGTTCAATAAATTGTTGTTAAGCCATAAATGCCAGGATGGTTTATTACAAAGCAAGAGGTAATTCCATGCTCCATTTTATAACCATCTGGCCTTAAGCAAGCCATTTAATGATCGTTGAGCCTCAGTTTTATCTTCTGTAAACTGGGGATGATAGGGTTGTCAGTGAACAAGATGAGGTAGTGGGAAGAGAGCACTTAGCATAGTGCCTGCCACTTGGTAAGCACTCAATGGACATGATCATCATCACTATTAATGTTACAGTGGTGGGGCGCCTGGGTGGCTCAGTGGATTAAGCTGCTGCCTTCAGCTCAGGTCATGATCTCAGTGTCCTGGGATCGAGCCCCACATTGGGCTCTTTGCTCGGCGGGGAGCCTGCTTCTCTCTCTCTCTCTGCCTGCCTCTCTGCCTACTTGTGATCTCTCTCTCTGTCAAATAAATAAATAAAATCTTTTAAAAAAAATGTTACAGTGGTTATCACCAAGGACCAATATTCCCACTTCAGGGGAAGAAATAAAGGAAAGAAGAAAAAGAGGAATGGGGCATCTGACTGGCTCAGTCAGTAGAGTACATGACTCCTGATCTTGGGGTTGTGAGTTCAAGCCCCATATTGGGTGTAGAGATGACTTAAAGGAAAATCTTTTAAAAAATTACAAAAAGAGGGATAGAAGGAAGCACATAGAAAAGCACAGATCAGGGCTGAGGGATGGGCTCTTTATTAATAATATAGTTTATAGACAAGATGATGTGCATTAACTAAACTTATTGAGCTGATCATTTTGCAAGATAGGTAAGTCATTATGCTCTATACCTTGAATTCTGGATGTCAGTTACACATGGATAAAACTGAAATAAAGACAGTTTTTAATTTAATTTTAACAATTTTCAATTTTAAGTAATATAATTTGTATTTATACTAAAAATTCATTATAAGAACTTCTTGCTTGTTTCACTTTAAAAAATTACACAGCAAAGTCTTACTCATTTGGTTTTTTGAGGTGGTGCAAAGCCTAAATGAATGGAAACTCTTGGTTGCATTTAATTACATAAAAATATCTTCAACTAAAAAAAAAATCTTCAACTCAATGTTTCCAAATAATGAACTTAAGGGAGCCATTTTTATAACTAGTTAAGAACATTGCATAATTAAACCATGATTATTTTTACATAAATGGCTGGAGTGGAAGTTCTGGGAAGCCAATGGCTCTCTTGGGTGGCTAAATATTTCTTCTGTAATTTTGTTTGTTTTTACTTGCTCTCTTCATGGACAAAAGAGCTATAGAGTGGAGTATTCAAGAGAAAATATTTGTAGGGTCAAATGATGTTTGAAACTTAGCTCTGTCCTTTGTTAGCTGTGCAGACTTGGGCATGTTACATAATCTTCAAAACCCCAGTTTTCTTATCTGTAAAATGGGGGTGATAAAACCTGTGCTTTGAGGTTTGGAGAGTTTTTAAATGGTCATGTGGACAATAGTTATATAAACAAGAAGAAGGGCTGGGCTAGGGTTAAGTAAAGGAACAGCTAAGGGGGGAGGCACGGTGTTTGGGAGGTGGGGGTAGGGAGCAGGCAGGTAAGCTGAGGACCCTCATGACAGATGAGTAAGGGGCAAAGGCCCTCCCAGCTGCTCTGTGTTCTTAATTTTATTCCCCTGGTGTCCTGTCCTCTCTCCCCGATGATCTCTCCCGTTTGCAGGTTTAGAAGGTGGGTGTTCTCTCTTCCGGTTACTCTGCCTTTGGAATCCCATCTGCCTACAATCTTCCAGAGGCTCCTCAAAATTTCTGGTTGGCCGATGGTGCCATTTTCTTGTTTCCCAGCACTGTCATAGATCTATTCTAATTCTTAGACCTTTGATGACATTTTCAGACAATGTGGAGAAGAAGAAATGGAAAGTAGCTCTTCTCATTCCCCCCATTTCAGACAAGAATCGCTGGACATTCTGGATTTGTAGTTCCTTTCTCTTCCCTCTTGTGGGAGGAAAATCCAGGTAGCTCTTTGGAGGCTGGTTCTGCTGTCATTTCCCTGGGAAAGGAATTTAATGGGTTCTTCTGTGAGTGCCTTCCTTCCAGCCCCTAGAGGAAAACTGTTCTCTAGTCAATGAGTGGCTCATGAATGGGACAGTGGCTGTGTCCGCAGGAATTCCTGGAGTTGGTCCAGATGTGGAGGACATTGGCCCCAAGCTCCTGCCAGCCCAGATTTATGGGCTTGGCTTAATGGCTTCTGTCTCAAGCTCCAGTGGTTTTTAAGCCCATCCTAGGTCCAGGAGTGTATGTCAGATGTCTACTCCATAGAGCCCTGGAGGGATCGATAATGAATAGGGAAGGAAGGACTGGGGAGAACTGAGAGCTACTCAGTGCCCTTCCAGCCTCTAAGTGGCAGAAAGAGTCTGGGGATTTGTTGTGTTCACTCCATGTGGTTACATCTCCCATTCCCATTTACTCTTTCCATAATTACCCACGGAGTCCAACATCCATCACACTGACACCTGAGTTTCAAGGCCTTTGGCAGACCCGACACGTGCTAACGCTCCCTGAGCACTCTGCCGGGCACTGTTGTGGACACTTCACATGTGTTGCCATGTAATATCCTAAGTGACCCCATGACGTAGGTATGCTATTATCTCCATTTTAGAGATGAAGAAACTGAGGCACAGAAAGGTTTAGGGACTTGCCTAAGGGCATACAGCTGTTACGTGACAGAGTCAGGATTTGAATCTGGTGGTCATGACCAAGTCACATTACTTCAGTGTTAGCCTTACCCTTCTGGATGCCCTTTCCTGGTCTTCCCCACCCATGACACTCAACAGGCTCAAGAAGCCAGCCAGTGAACTCTTAACCCTCGAGAGGCAATTGGGCCAGATTCTCATGCACCAAAGCCCATCTTCCACCAGCAGAGGCCAATGCAGACCCCCCAGGATGGAGCCATCCCATGTCACGTGGTGGCGAATTATTTATACTGAACATCCTTCCATTGTGGAAGGAACAGTGACTCATCTTGAAGGAACTGGCACATATCCTGGGTATCGGTTTGCCTTTCCTGCCCCTGGGGCTTCACCCAGCACCACTATCTGAGGGTTTTTCGATGTTTGACTCACTGACACAGAATCCACATTTCAGTGCTTGGGACCAAGGGAGCTGATACATAACAAAGGAGATGCAGCAGTGGGTATAGGACCATGGAATCCACTGGTCCTATCATATCTTATGGTACCTTGCAGCTGCTGGCCAGACAGGGGAATGGAACAGACTCTTGGAGGTGGCACTGAGGCATCAGCTTGGAGATGATGCTGTGTGAGGATGGGATACTGTCTTGCAGGACATAACACACCCTTAAATCAATGCCTATCATATTATGCAATGTAGAAGGAATACATCGTTCAGAAGTCAAAGGGTTGAAGGAGGAATTTGTACTTCTACCACCTGTGGGCTTAGAGGTCCTGGTTTCCAGAGAGGGCATGCTTCCCTCAGGGCATGCTTCCCTTGCAAGAATTCCATTAGATGGGGTGCTTGGGTGGCTCAGTGGGTTAAAGCCTCTGCCTTCAGCTCAAGTCATGATCCCAGGTTCCTGGGATTGAGTCCCACATCGGGCTCTCTGCTCAGCAGGGAGTCTGCTTCCTCCTCTCTCTCTGCCTGTCTCTCTGCCTACTTGTGATCTCTGTCAGTCAAATAAATAAATAAAATCTAAAAAAAAAAAATCCCATTAGACTTTAGGCAAAGTTTCCCACTTAGTAACTTTGGGTTCTTCTCAAGAAAGAGAGTCAGCATTCGGTCTGAAGAGTTGACCTTGAGAATCAGGAAGCGGTGGGGCTGCTGTCATCTAATGGGACACCCAGGTGATGCAATGGACATCTCTCGGCAACCCCCTGCCCAATTTTGGTGTTAAAATGGACAAGCAGCAGCTACAGCCTGGGAAGGACACAGTGACTCAGGCATGGGGTCTGGATCATCCCACCAGGTAAACCATGTTGACTGCATAAGTGCTGGCCAGAGGTGATGGGAACATAGAATGAGTAGCAAGGGTGGAAGATACTGGGCCTCAGGGGTAGCCTGGAGGCCAGCAGCAATAACAGGGACTTTAGTTTATTCCACTAGCCACCCTCTTCTAAATCTTTTTAGGGAAAAGATCAAGGGGAATCCTGGAGAAACTGTTCCCAGATGGGATGAAGAAAGGGAATCCAAGAGGTGCAGAGGGTAGACTGTGGAGGGTCCTGTGATATACCACCTGGACTCACCCTTGAGGACTGAAGCACACAGTCCCTCCGGAATGACGAGGAATGTTACCTGCTAAGAGCTCAGAATTGAGTTCCTGGCCTTGACCAAAAGCAGCTGCCTTGCCCAAGGTCATGCTCGCTCCTTAAGGGCAGCCCATGTCCAATGGGGTTGATGTGAAGGTACAAAAGTCCAGCCTCCATGGCTCATTTTGGAACAACTCTAAAAAGGCATCCTAGCTCTGGAACTCCTACAGAATCAGCTGTGCTCAACACCTTCCTCTGCCCATTCCAGCTTTACTCACTCCCTTGCCAGTGCTGATCTCGATAACCACTTGCACACTCATCTCCAACCCACATTCTGTTTTGCAAGGTCCCCACCTATAACAGGACCATGTCGGTCTTGCTCACTGCTTGCTATATCCCCAGCATGAAGTACTAGGCCAGTGCCATAGTAGGCACTCAAGAAATATTGGCTGAATAAATGAATAAACTAGTCCTTATGGGAAATTTCTCTAAATTATTGCAAGAGGAAGTATTATTCCTTACCTTCAATCCATCCTACCCACCATTGCTGGATGACTACTTCTAAAGTACTTCCCTTGCTCAAGAACTCTCAGTGGCTCCTCAGTGCCTGTGGGCAATCCCTTGGGCCTGACATTCTAGGAAGCTTGCCCTGGTCTACCTATCCAACCTCAGCTTTCAGTTCTCACATATCTCACCCCAACAAACTAACCAGAATGGACACTTAGCCTTCCTTGGACTCAGCTATGGATCCCTCTTTTCATTCAGATCACTTCCTATGAAATATCCTATATCATTCCCAATGCCTTTGACTCTTTCCCAGTCCTTAATAGAAAGGCAGTACAGTGCAATGGTTAGAGCCTAGGCTCTGGAGTTAGAGGGTCTGAGTTAAGATTCTGACTCTGCCTCTTCCTGGCTGTGTCACCTGGGCCAAGTCACTTTACCTTTCTGTGCTTCAGTTTCTGTATCTGTGAAATGGGATGAACAATAGAATTTACCTAGGAAATTTTGGGGGGGGATTAAAGGAAATAGTCTGGTAAACTGCTTAGAAAAGTACCTGCTTCTTAGTAAACACCAAATGTTGGCTATCATCATCCTCTAGGTTGGGGTCAATGCACCTTTTCTACAAGGGGCTGGATAGTAAATATTGTTGAGACTATTCAACTCTGTTTCTGTACATGATAATGAGCATAGTTCACATGATAATGAAGGATGTGGTTATTCCAATAAAACTTTATAAAATGACTCAGCAGGTTGGATACAGCCCACATGACAATGTCTGCCCATCTCCCAGGACAGGGTAACTTCTTCCTGCAACAGTGACTTCTCTCAGTACCTTAAGAACAGCACCAACAAACTAACACTCAGTTTGCATATGGTTTGGCCCACCCCACCTTGAGCTTAGATTAAAGTGGGGGGAAGGCGTCTTGTGCCCCTCATGATGGTTAAGAGCGTGGATGCTGTAGGAAGATAGACTAGGGTTCTTAGTTCCACTACGCACCCCACTGCGTCTTGGCTTCAACTATAAAATGGAGATGGCAATCACTTGATAAACATGTACCTCCCAGAGCTGCTGCGATGTGTCCCAGAGAAATGCCTAGTCAATGCAAATCTATCATTTTTATGATTATTTCACATTTATGACCTTCCAGCTATTACAATGCATTTTTTAAAAGATTTTGTGTGTGTGTGTGTGTGTGTTTAAAGATTTATGTAGTTATTTGAGGGGGGATGGAGAGAGAGAGCAGGAGCAGGAGGAACAGAATGAGAAAGAATCCCAAACAGAATCTATACCAAACGTGGAGTCCAATACAGGGCTCTATTCTAGGCCCCTGAGATCACAACCCTAGCCAAAACCAAGAGTCAGATGCCTAACAGACTGAGCCACCCAGGTGCCTCTTAGGATTTTATGTTTAAGTAATCTCTACACCCAACATGGGGCTCAAACTTACAACACCGAGATGGAGAGTCCCACGCTCCACTGACTGAGCCAGCCACATGCCCCTACTGTGTGGCTTTTGCATCTTCAATCATTACAATACTGATAATGGTACTCCTCTCTGGCTACCTCCTTGACCCCAGAAGTCCTAGTGCACCATCTCCACATCTGGCCCAAGGTCATGAACATAGCTGACTGGCTGTCTTGCTAGATGGCCAGAGCTGGGTGTTTACTTACGACTGGGGGACCCCGCCGATCCCGAAGCCCACCAGGCCTCGGAGCACCAGGATCCAGCTGTACACAGGCGCGAAAGCACTGAGGATGCCGTAGTAGAGAGTCCAGAGCACGCTGATCTTCAACCCCTGCAGAGGAGGAAGATACCGAGTCACAGGTCTTCTCAGCACCTCCAGACCACATGGCCCTAAACCTGTTGAAAGCCATCAATGGGGTCATGCTCAACAGCGGTCCACCCTGCCAAGGGAATACCAGGGATTCTCTATGTGATGGTATCAACCCCTGGGGCTGGTGATGTGGGAGAATTATGGGACAATCTTGGTCATCCCCACTGACCGGCATTTAGTACCTAGGACCCTGAGATGTTAGTTGCCTGGCAGAGCACGAGATTCAACAAAGACTTGTCTTGCATCCTGTACCATCTCAAATGGAATGTTCTACTTGACTGTCATGCAGGTGGAAACCAGGATTATCTGCACCTTGACTTTCACTCTGTTTTATATAGAAATAAGATTTGGGGGGAGGGACATAGTTTGAATATACACTTAATTTTGCAGGGGTACAACTTGTAGGTAAATCAAAGGAAGTCTGTTGTGGTGGTTTTATCATTATTCCAGAAATCCATACTGTGAAATTCAACACTACATGTGGTATTTGAGTCACGGAGTATCTGTACACAGTCACTGGGTTTCCATGTGTTATCTATGAACAGACTGAACTAATCCTATTTCAAAATGTCAAATATAAAGAAAAAAAATCAATAAAATTCAGTTAAATACAAGCTTATTTATAATCAGGGACAAACATTAACCACTTCCTTTGATTATCTAGGCAATTGTGCATGCCTATTTGCATATTGAAAATAACCCTTATTTAATTAATTGACTCCTTCAAAAAAATCACCCATCATATCATACGTGGGGCATTCTACCTGATTTATTTTATTATTATTATTATTATCATTATTTTTTATACCTGGATTCTTTTGGAGATTATGTGAGTGGCTACTTCAGTTTAGTTTTGAAATTACTCCTGGATAGTTAAGGGGCATTATTAAGAGTTTTCATTACAATATCTAAGTAAAAGGAACATTGCATTTGATGGGTTGAGAACCACCGGGGACACAATGCTGTAAGACAAAACACACATATTCCTGCAGTGTTCATCTAGAGACTGAGAAAAAATTAAGGATGAATGCAATTTAAAATGTAAATTTTGTATCAAAGCCAACACCAAACATATTATGGAGTAGAGACCAACTTTCATGGATTTTAGACCAGCAACATGGTGTCTGGGCAGATCTCTATCTGCAATAATTCTCCCAGATCCAACCTTGAGTTCACTCTCCTGTCCCCCTGGGGACAATTCAGAAGGAAAATGTGAAGCACCCTGATTTTAGCTTTAAAATTAAAATGAACTGGGGCACCTGGCTGGCTCAGTTGGAAGAGCATGCAACTCTTCATCTCAGGGTTATGAGTTCAAGCCCCATGCTGGGTGTAGAGATTACTTAAGAAAGCTTTTTAAAAAATTAAAATGAATTAAAAGGGACTAGAGAGGAAATATGGAGGTCCCCAGCCTTCTGGAAAGTGTTTTTTAAGTGGGAGAGGGAATATTTTAAATAACTTGCATTAGCTTGCAAGAAAGTGATTTCTTTTTTATTTCAATCATTATTCTAGTTATCTCCAAGAAAGTATCCATGTGGAGCTAGTCTGTCTTTAACACCTTTTTAAACACCCACTGATCTCTCTTTTAAACAAACAGGGCAGGGGAGCAACCGTGACCAACTAGAATTAGCAACATTGTCTTATTTTCATTGTATTTATTTTTGCAAATATTTTCTAATTAGGGCAATTGCTACTGATTTCCTATTTAAGGCTCTATAAAGTTTCCTTTTTCAAAAACAAGCATTTAAGGTCTCTCTCTCTCTCTCTCTCTCTCTCTTTTTTTTAAAGATTCAATTTATTTATTTCAGAGAGAGGGCATGGGGGAAGGGGCAGAGGGAGAGGAAGAGAGAGGATCTCAAGCAGACTCCACTTGTCAGTCGTGGGACTTGATCTCAGGACTCTGAGATCATGACCTGAACTGAAATCAAGAGTTGGCCACTCAACCAACTGAGCCCCCCGCAGGTGCTCTGTTGTTGTTTTTTTTTTAATGAAATGGGTATAAAGATAGATATTAATTATATAACAAAACAGGTAGGATAGGAATTATTAAAGGCTAGGGAGCTCTGGATCTATTGCAACAATAATAAAGCAACATTTCTGCAACCCTAAAACACATAACTATGAAATTAGTAACTTGCCACCCACACATATACTTATTTCTCTTCTTTTGGCTTAAGCTAACTTAGAGGGGTTTGCTTCCTTGGAACCCAAGGAGCCTTGAATCAGAAATCGGATATCATTGGGGTGGCACCTGGGGGGCTCAGTCAGTTAAGCGTCTGCCTTTGGCTCCCATCATGATCCTGGCGTCCCAGTATGGAGCCCCAGGTCAGGCTCTCTGCTCAGTGAAGAGTCTGCTTCTCTCTCTGCCCCTCCCCCTGCTCCTTCTCTCACTCACTCATCTCTCTTTCAAATAAATAAACACAATCTTAAAAAAAAAAAAAAAGACATCATTAGCAGTAGAGAAAATGAAGAGAGGGAAAACAGAGCAGGAGAGGAGAGGCTAGAGAAGAGGGCCTCCAGACCGGTGCCTGAGAGCTAAGCCTCCCTCCAGGGACTGCCTGGGAGCTGCGGTATCCCATTGGGGTTCTCACACCAGGCAGCAAAGACCTGCTTGTCGCCTGTTCTGTAGGGTCAGTGCAGGCTGCAGCTGGCTTGGCATTTGTCTGCTGATGCTGGGGCTTTCCAGTTGGCCAGGGAATGTGGACTCAGCAACCATTGGTGAGTATCATCATGGCTACTGCAAAGGCATGGGTACTACAGCAAACCCCATCCAAGCACTGCTTGGGACCCTGCAGAAATGTCTCCTGGGCTTTTGAGATTTTCATTAACCACACTTGTCATTCTGCCTAACATCAGTCCTACCTTTCAGACTGTTGGTCCCTTCTCCCTCCTACCTTCTCTTCCTTTCTCCTTTTCTTCCTTCCATATTCATTTACGAGCATTCCCTGTATGCCAGGCTCTAGACATTGTACACTCATTAAAAATTGCTCACTCCATTATTCACTTAATAGTAAACATATATCAAGTCCCTGCTGTATGTCAGACACTGGAAATAAAATCATGTATTACTCATTCATTCAATACGCATGTATCAGACACCTGCTTAAACAAATGATATGCATCACTCATTCAACCATTTGTTCAATATGCATGTATTGAGCCTGGCAGTCAAGATGCTATCATTCATTCATTCGTCCCTTGGCCATGCATACATTGAGTGCCTGCTGTTTGCTAAACACTGCACTTTGTCTTGGACTATAGCAGGGAAGATGACAGCCATAGTCTCTGACTTCAGGGACCTTTCATTCCTGTTTTATAAATCACTGCCCCATCATTATACTGGGTCCTCACAGCCTCCTGTGGAAAGAAGCTTCTATTTCCACTCCTACTTCACAAATCAGCACAGTGAGGGTCAAAATAGTTGAGTGATTTGTCCAGGATCAGCAGAGTCAAACCGGAAGTCAGAACTTCCAACCCTGAATGCCGTACTCTGAATGAGCCACTCCCTTCCTCCTGGGGCTTTGATGGCTCCAGTTGCCTCTGACAGAGAACATACATGACAGTGTCGTGCAGCAAGGACAGGTGGGTACAGGTGACTGCAAGAGAACTCGGCCTGTCTTGTCAGTCTCTACTCAGCTCTAGCCAAAAGTTGCCATCACAGAATGTGGACCCTGGGTTGCCAGATAGCCGAATTAAAAAAAAAAAAAAAGCCACAAATGTTTATTTTTATGCAAAATACATTTCTGAAGCAGAGGCAGTTGATTCAAAATCCTGTACAGCATAGCATGGGTTAAATAAAACACATCTGTAGACCATGTTCAGTTCATGGCTCACTGGTTCACAACCTGTAGCCTGGAAGGACTTCAAGTTTCTGCTCCAAGAAGCTGAGGGTCTTGCCACCTCTTGGGCACCAGGTATGCAGCCTTGAAAAGGAGCTGATGATGTCATCATCATAAGCATCGCTCAGTTCTGGAAGGCTGAAGACTCATGCCTGGTGTCCTCCAGGAATGCCCAGGGCAAGGAAAACAGTCATGGGACAAGGAGGTCTGGGGATCTTCAAAATATTGAGAGAAAAGGCTGTTGCCTGCCAGCCACCTCCTTTTCCCTCGCAAAAGATAACAGGGACCTATAGCCTTTGGACTAGCTAGTGACCTGATCATATTCTGAAATGTTTCTTCTTTGAGTCGCAGCCAATAATAGTTACCATTGATCACGGGCTAACCACGCATCAGTAAATACTGTTCTAAGCACGTTACCTCCATTTCTCATATAACCCTCCCTGCAACCCCCTGAACTATTATTGCTCTCGTCAACCCAGTTTTACACATGGAGAAACTGAGGCTCAGAGCAGTGAAACAACTTGCTTAAGTTTCCCTCACTCGACAGAGGGGATGGAGAATTTTCATCCCAGCAAGGCCACACACCCACAGCTGCCCTTCCTTTGTGAGGTTGCCATAAGCCTTCAGGGTGCAGAAACTTCTGTAGGAATCAAAGTGGCCCACAGCGTTCTAACCTCTTAGGTGAGTCCCTTGCAAAGTCATGCAGCGGACACCCTCCCAGAAGCCTCCCAGCTGGGCGGAGGTAGATCAAGGAGCTAGGAGGAGATTCTTGGCACTTGCTAAAGCTCGCCAGCTGCCCAGCTCACCCTCTGTTTCTGGAGGAGTTCTACAGAAGCCATATAATTAGAACCTGATCCATCCTCCCTGCGGTTGGGCCAGAACTCCATGCAAGGAGGAGGGGGCCCTGCAGTCTGGGGGCGCTTTCTCCTCTCTCCCGTCGGGAGAGCTAGAGGACCACTCCAGAGGCATCCTCTCAGGCTTCCTCTGTTGGGAATGGATGAATGTCGAACTGCTCAGCTGAGTTCGGGGGGGACATTCAGTTACGTCTCTCAACAGCCACAGGTGCACACCTGCATTTCAACACTGGCATTTCCAATTATTGTCATGAGCTTGGTCAATGATAGAAACAATAATGGGCATTTATGAATCACTTCCTCTGGGCCAAGAGCTTTCTGTGCCAAGGCCCCTTGACTCCAGAATACCCCTGTGGAAGGGAGAATATTATTATCCTACTAACAGATGAGGGAACTGAGGGACAGGGAGGTGGAGTAACTTGTTCAGGGTCATGCAGCCTGTCTGCAGAGGAACCTTAACAGTCTGACCCCAGAGCTCCTGCTTTCACAAGGATGGCATGTTAGTATTTGTCCTGATGAGCACCGGGAGGTAAATAGGAAATCAGGGTAGAGTGGTCCCAGGTGACACAATCAGATGCTACAGAATAAACTCTCCACTATAGTGCAAATTGGCATCACCTGTGCCTTCACTCTGCAGCCTGGTTTCTCAACCCTGGTGCCCTTCACAGTTTGGACAGTCCTGTGGACTTTTTGGAAATCGAGCAGAATCTGACTCACTAGATGCCAGGAGCATGCCTCCCCTCCATTGTGACAACCAAAAAACATCTCCAGACATTGCTGAGTGTTCCCTTGGAGGAATGGGGAGACAAAAATCTGCCCACTCCCTCCTCCGGTGAGAACTACTGTTCTAGAAGTTGCCAAAATGTGTTCAGAACTCACAAAATTCAGTAAATGGCGTTACTGAAAACCCGTCTAGGAATCTTTTTAAAATCTGAGCTATAGTTTTCTCCTCCTTCTCATAAAACGAAGACATCTACATTCTATAGGGCTCCCTCCTGGGAACAGGGTAGGCATGCATGACTGACCTTAGTGGCAGAATGAGCACACTCTTCTGAGGGATGCCAGAATCATAAGCTAGCAACCTTTTGGGGCTTCTTGGCAAACAGAAAACACTCAGCAGTAAAGTCCCTTGCTGGTCTGGAGAGGATGAGAGAGCAGCAGAAAGTGGCAACAAGGAGGTCTGATTTTCATCTATTGAGCTCAGCCACTCGAGAGGTAGTTATGGAGTGTCTGCTATAAGGCAGGTCCTCTGCCAGGAGCCCAGGGCCACTTCAGGGAGCAAAACAGGCACAGCCACCTTCCCTATGGGGTTTACCTGGCCGCCCTCCTGCCCCTGGCAGACATCACTGATCGATCACGGCACCATCCCACTGAGCCTTCCCACTCCTCCAATCCATGTGTCTGGCATCCCCTATGGAATGATTAGAACTGACACAATGGAGGACAAACCCATTTGCCCTTTAGTTTCGGGAACTCAATAAATGGTAGCTGTTACTATCACTATTACTAATCCAATCTCCCCCGACATAACTGAGGCCCCAAGAGGGGAGAGTGACTTGCTTTACTCTCCCAGTGGCAGACCCAGGCTCCAAATGCAGGTGTTTTCACTGAATCCCCCCTGTATTCTTCATGGCTTCGTGATTCGGCAATGGGGTAAGAGGATTTGGGGCACAGTAAAGTTCCTTGTTACGGACTCCTGAATATTTTGTGTGTGCAGATGGATGTTTGCCTCAAGAATAAGTAAATAAAAATTGTTTTTAGCCAGAGACGGAGGGACAAGTCGTCCACCCCGTGCCCAGTCTGAACAGGAAGAGACCACGTGAAGACTTCAGAAGAGCTTTCTCCTTCGATTATTTTAAAACTGCGAAGGCTAATGTTAGTTCCAGCCTCAGTCACATATTTATAGTTTTCAATGCTCAAGCCACCCAAGAATCGCTCTGCTTCATTTTAAGAGGGGTTTTCCCTCCCTCCCTCCCTTCTTTCCTTCTTTCCTTCCTTTCTGTCTTCTGCCTTTCCTGCTCTCCTCCCTCCCTCCCTCCAGCCTTGGCTCTGCTCTATCTTCCAACCAGAAAGTGGCTGAAGCAATGACTTACACCCTCCAGAAAAAGGAAGTGGGTAGGAAGAGATGTATGGGCAGAGTTTAGAGAACTGTGGCCTGAAAACCAGAGTCATCCAGGTTCTAGTCTCCTTGGGAGGCCTGGAGAGGTCTTCCCAACTGACCTCCCCAGCCTCTAAAACCAACCGAGAGCCCCTGTGCTACAATGGCTGTAGCTGGTTTCCCAGCCTGGTCACCTCTGATCCTGGCCCCAGGTACTTCTTGGTGGTTGTATAAGACAACGGCACCCAGGTGCCTGCTGGCCCATGTGTTTCCTGTCCAGCCACAGTGGGAGGGGCTGCAGCAGGACTGCACTGTTCAACTATCCATCCATCCATCCATCCATCCATTGAACCAACATACATTGGTTGAGCATCTATGGATTCAAGCCAGTAGCATCATGGTTAAGGCAAGAGTTTAGACTTAGAAGGAGTGAGACCTGGCTCTGTGACATAAAAACCGTGTGACTTGGGCAAGGTGCCCACACCCCGTGCCTCAGTTTCCCCTTCTGTAGAACCAGATTGACAACAGTACCGTGGTTTGGGTGAGCTAATGCATGTATCATGCTTGGTACAGGGCCTGCCATACAAGGCACTGTGTTATTATCAGTCCATGGCATGCTGGTTACAGTGGGCCCCACCTGTTACCCCTCAGCATCCATACCTCCTTTCTTCCTTCCTAACAAAATTCCAAGTTTGTTTAGATCTCTACACTAGACTAAGTCAGTTCTCAAAGTATGGCCCCAGACCAACAGCATCAGCATTCCCTAGGAACTTGTCAGAAATGCTATCATCGCAATGCCAGCTCACATGTGTCCTGTGTCTAAGCTGTGCCTCACATTGTGCAAAGCTGTTCACACCTAGGCTCTCAGTGAACCCTCCACTGTAGACTCTCTTATTTTTTTCTTTATACAGAAGAGGAAACTGACGCTCAGAGAGGTCAATTCACTTGTCCGAGGTCACACAGCCAGAGGTGGCAGGGTCACAACTGTACCCAGACCCACCTGATTCCAGAGCCCCAGCATGTAAACAGCTACACCATCCTGCCTCAGAGAAACTGCAGACAGAGGAGGGGAGTCCAGAAAAGAGAACGATAAAGCAGTCAGGGCATGTGATCACCCAGTATTGCACAATTAGTCCTGAGCAGGGTACTTAACCAAGTAGAGCTTGCCTAGATCTCCAGAGATCTTTTCTCCCATAAGGCCCAAGTTTATAGTTTGGAGGACTGTAGCTTCACCTGCTGAAGCATTCAAAAAACCCAGGGGCAGCCTAGCAAAGCAAGAGCAGCATAAAATACAAAGGGGACCACGAAGTGACAAAGAAAACAGTAAGAGCTCAATGTGATGCCAGACCTGTAAGTTTCCTCCTTCTTCCTTCTTTAAAAATCCATTTCATGTCGTCTCTGAGGCTGGGCTTCCCCCAAAGCAGACCCTGACACAAGAATTCTAGTACAAACAGTTTATTTAGGTGGTGATCCCAGGAGGGCTGGGGAAGGCAGACAGGTTCCCACAGTGGGCCCTCCTGACTGCCCCCAGTCTCATGTAAGGGAATGGTGAGTGCCAAGGGGACCAGGAAGGGCCGATAGAATCTTCTGCATTCTGAAACATACATGCTTGGGCCCCACTAGGCACGTGTGATTTCAAGAGTCCACAGCCTCAGAGCAATGTCTTCTCATTGCATTTTGACAGAGCTAATCGGGGCTCCCAAATGCTAAGCAGCACCATTTTGCCGCATGAAGAGAACCCAGAGGACATGCACTTAGGTGAGGTCACCTTACCGTTTTCCTGCCGTACTGGTCTGAGATGTTTCCCCAGAGCGTGGAGCTGGACATCATGCCCACAAAGACTACCTGTGGATGGAAAGACAGGGTGTGTTAGACAGTGACACGGAGCATCGCAGAAAAAAGAACAATGACGTGAAACTGTGCTATCACAGCCCAGGAACACCACAGAGCTGACACTGGCTGGGATCCCATGAAGGTGCAAATGCTGTTCTGTGTGCTTCCTGTTATTGGATAAGCCTCACAAAGATCCTGTGGGGGTGGGTGATATCATTAAGCCCCCAGGACTGACAAGGAAATGGAGACTCACAGAGGGGATGTCCCCTGGCCAGGGTCACACAGGTGTAAACAGTAAAACCTGGGCTGGAATCAGGCAGGATAACCATAGAACTAGACTCTTGCCAATTTCTCACCATACCGAAGAAAGGTCTTGCCCTGTTGCTAAGACAAGATCAAAGTCAGAGTTTGGAGGGTGCGAGAAACAGAAGACAGAAAGGTTGGGATGAGAACCGTAAGTTATTTCTAAGAGAAAAAATACTCACGGTGTGCCCCGCAATTCACTGTTAACTTCTTAATTATAGATCAGAGTCAATGAGGTTTGAATTGTCATACCCATTTTATAGATGGGGAGCCTGAGGCTCAAAGGGTTAAGAAATCTGTTCAGTACCCCAGGGGGGCTGGGGAAGAGCCAGGTCTGAAACCCAGGAAGACTGAGTGGAGCTTTCATCCCTGTGTCCTCTTCTTGTCCTCTCCAAGTGCAGGACAGTGCGCTAAATGTTTTGTACTCACATCCTACCTAATGTTCACGGTGGCCCTATGAGCTAAGTGCCATTATCATCATCCCCATTTTTCAGATAAGGCAACTGAGGCTCAAAGAGGTGAAGGCACTGCCTGGTGCTGTCTCCCCAAACCACAGGCATATCGTGGGGCAGCTGGCTGTAAACCGGGGTGACGCAGAGGCAGGTGCTCCAACCAGACATGGCTAATTTTAAAGGAATTAATTTCCAAGTCCTCAACTTCCATATAAACTCTTTCCTGAGGACAAGCTAAAGGTCATGCCTATTTCCTGCCCTCTTCCTTTCTCAATTACCCCCTCCTGCTTCTCAGTGCCTCCACCTCTCAGGGCAATGCTTCGAGGTTAAACCTTCTAGGACACCTCCAAAGGGACACCAATGACAAGTCACAAATCATTGTGCAAGTCATCATGCTTCCAATTCCTTTTTAGTATTTTTAACTGAATTGAAAGAGAGCTTAATCAAGCTGTCAGCAAATTAGATCCCTAAAAATAATCTTTCATAAGCAGTTGCTGTGTGCTCTTCAGCATATAACTTGGAAGTTGGTGAAAAAATAATAAGTGGCACTATTTTTTTGAGCTATTACAAAACTCCTTCAGTTCCCCCTCATTTTTTACATGAAATGAAGTAAAAATGAAAAATAGGAAGGAATTGATGCTAAGCCCCATCTCACTTTAATAGAAAGTCCTCATCCAAGAATATGGGATGTAATTGGATGCTGCACGCCACTCATTACAAGGTAGATTCCTGATAAAAACTCACTTGTGTTTAACCATTATCTATCAAAGTAATTCTTTCTCATTTTGATCTATTGCATATTACTAAAAACTATCATGATAACTCAATGCAAGAGAAAAATGTCAACACTGGAGAGCCTTATGAGCTCAGAAAATTAAAAGCAATAATTTAAAATTTATGTATTCTGCCCCGGAAAATTCTGACAGGTGATAAATGGCGTGCTTTCGAATAGAGTAAAACATTGCTATGATGAAACACAGAGATATGGAATGGAAATGCCAGTCCAAGAAGAAAACAAGACAAGGCAAAATTTCCAAATACTTCTGAAGACCTTATTCATGTTATTTTAAAATGGGACAGTGGGTATCAGATAAATATTTCAATTCCATTTGGTACATTTTAAAAAGTGACATGAAAGTTTACTCAATTTTTAAAATATGTCAATATGCCAGAAACCTTTGAATCTGCAATGTATAATTTAAAACATTTAACATTGGGGCACCCAGGTGGGTCAGTCAGAGGAGTGTGTGACTCTTGATCTCGGGATTGTGAGTTTGAGCCCCACTTTGGGTGTTGAGAGGACTTAAATAAATAAAAGTTAAAAAAAATAAAAAAATAAGAAGAAGTAATGTCAAAAAAGTTATAAAAATAAAATAAAGACAGTTAATGTCAATTTTGAATTCTATGAGAGTCCTGGCACATGCATAGTTTTCATAAAATTCTTTTCTAGATAACCTAGAACAAAAATGTTTGAAGGCTGGTGTCTTGGGTGCAGTTTTGTCTTAATCATGTACTAAGGGATATCCCTGCACCCTGGAAGAATTAAGCATTCCCCGTCAGCACGCAGTCCCATTTTCCCTCCCTGGAGGGAGAGATCTAGGCACAGCAGAGCACTACTTTATTCCACAGTCATTACGGTAATCGTGCACCGTATTTCTTATGACAATAGTGTTGGTCTCTCTTATCCTCTGTATGTACCTTATAGAGGTAAAGCAACTCCTGCCGTGCTCTAACTTTTCCATAGAAGCTTGGCCATGAAACTTCATAACTTTACCCAGCCCATGAGTCTAAATTTTATGCCATAAGGAAGTAGTCCAGGGCAGTGGCTGGGAATGGGGACTCTTGAGTCTTACAGACCTGGATTTCAATTCTGCCTCTGCCTCTTATGGGCTGTGTGAGTTTGGGCAAGTCATCACCCTCTCCGAAAATGGGAGTGATAAGAGCACCTCTTTCACAGGGTTGAGAAGGCTAAAAAGATTTGTATGCCAAACCCTTAGCGCAGAGTCTGGAACATAGTAAGTGCTCAGTAAATGGTTTGTTTGTTACAAATAAAATGGTTCTCAGAGCCAAGAAAGGTTCCACATTGCAAAAACACAGCTTTGGGGGTATCAGTGAGAATCAGGAACACAGAGAGAAGTATCAAGCACACAACCCTACCACATGCTAGGCACTGTATATTTTCATTGCTCATTTGCAGAGAAACAGCCGTCATCACACCCATTTTGCAGGAGATGAAATAGTGCCGTAAAGCACCTTGCTCAAGGTCACACACACATCCAGATGACTAAACCACAAAAGGCAGCAGTATGTGTTTATAAAACTCGTCCCATGGGGCTGCACAGTTTTACTGATAATAGCAGGCCTGGTTACTGAAGCCCATTTTAGAACAGTTACAGCATCCTGGGAGGAGCTCCTGACTAACAATTACTGTACTCTGCCAGTAGCTAGGCTGTGTGACCTTCGTGAGTGACTTAACCTCTCTGTGCCTCATTTTCCTCATTTAATAATAGTACCTACTTCCTAGGGTTGTAAGGATTAAAGAGCACAAGACATATTATGCATAGATTGCATGCAATATATGTAAAGCCCTTTGCACAGAAAGAGCTGAAGAAATATTAGCTTTTGTACCATTATTATTACCCTCTTCTCCAGCCTGGCCATTCCTCACCCTTTTAGAGGGTTGCCACTGGACTCCCCTAACAAATATTGAGGGTTCTCCGTCACTTTCCATCGAGTCTTCATTCAGGGAGCAGCGCTCCCCACCATTTATTCAACATCTACTATGGGTCAGGAATGGAGTGGTTTCAATCCTCAGATCACACTCGTGCTGGTGTCTCCATTTTGCTGTCAGGTGAGGTTATGAGATTTATGAGCAGGTGGATTCCAACTTCCCAGCAACTGCGCAGAAGGTCTGGGACCCCAGGTTGTGGGGCCCCACGGGGGGGGGGATTGCATGATTTCCAACGAGGGCTTCATTCTTTCCTGCTGAGCCCTTGGCAGCAGAAAAAGAGGGAGACACCCCCACAGAACGCCCCGGGGGGAGGTCCTGACTGTGTGCGCAAGCCAGGAGAGAGCTGCAGGGCTGCCTACCGAGGTCAACAACGCCACCTGCCAACTGGGGAGTCTCCACTCGCAGTGCAGCTGTGGGGCAAGGATGCTGAGGATCATCATTTCCATGGCATCGGCCATCTGCAGGGAGGAAGCAAACGTCGTAAGGCCAGAGTCTGCCCAGGGCTGGGGCAGGCTGTGACCAAGTCCACAGCCCCTGAGAGGGCATACAGAAGCCCCTCTTCTACTGGCTGCTGAGTGCCCTGCTGCACATCGAAACACTGAAAGGTTCGAACAGTATGAGTACCATGCGGGAACGGACAAATAGGCAGTTAATGTTCTGTGTGTGTTTCTGTTTTTCAAACCATAGGGGCAGGGATGCCTGGGTGGCTCAGTGAGTTAAGCCTCTGCTTTCAGCTCAAGTCATGATCCCAAGGGTCCTGGGATGGAGCCCTGAGTTGTGCTCCTTGCTCAGCAAGGAGACTTCCCCCAGTTCATGATCACACACACACACACACACTCTCTCTCTCTCAAATAAATAAATAAAATAAATAATCTTAAAAAAAAAATAAAGCAATAGGGGCATTCCCCAAATGAAGTGGGGGAGACATTCTATTTCTAAAATCTGAGAAAAACTTTTTGTAGAGGTAGAGAGAAAATGATCTTTTCTCTTTAACTCAATGGAAGACAAGTTTATCTTTGGTTTATAAACCTCAGGCAGAACTGTCAGTGAATTTAATAAGTACAACCTTTTACTATATTAGCACATACCAGGAAGTCCCAGTAATTATATATCATGGTATCTTTATGAGACGAGACAGAAATGAGAGACCAAAAGTAGACCCGCACGGCCGTGGGAATGTGATGGATAATGCTGGTGGCTTTTTAAATTAAGGAGGTGCTCAGGACGCCTGGGTGGCTCAGTCTGTTGGACGACTGCTTTCAGCTCAGGTCATGATCCTGGAGTCCCCGGATCGAGTCCCGCATTGGGCTCCCAGCTCCATGGGGAGTCTGCTTCCCCCTCTGACCTTCTCCTCGCTCATGCTCTCTCTCACCTCCTCTCTCTCTAATAAATAAGTAAAATTTATTTTATTATATAAAATAATATATATAATATATTTAAATATTATATTATCTATATTATATAATAAATTATATAAAATAAATAAAATTTATTTAAAAAAATTAGGGGGTTGCTCAGTGACGTGGGGAAACTGGAGATCCAGTTGAAAAAAAGTGGGTCATCTGGTCACTATCTTACAGCTTTCATAAAAGTCAGTTTCAGTTGTATTAAAGGTCTAGCTGTGTTCCTTGCTAGAGGTAGATTAGGGGATTTTAACAAGACATCATGAACCTCTTGAGGCAGGAGGCACATTTTTATTGGTGCATGTTTATCAAGGGGGAGCTCCAAAGATGACATCATCATCCTATGGCAGCCCTGAGTCCCAAATGGTTGAGAACCCCTTAATTTAGCCAGAAGCTTCAAATCCACCTTGAGGGCAATCGCCAATTACCCGCAAACTCCCACCAAGGGCAGATCTTCATGGTCGCCAAGGATCATTCAACATAAACTTTTGTTGATTCAAGCAAAGCCTCCATGTGGAGGGAACTATGTCCTTCCTTGTGGCCCCCAGAAGTCATTCAAGCAGCATGAGGTTTCCCGGGGACTGAATATGAGGTCACCGTTCCTGGGAATACTTGCCCAAGCCAAGCCGGTGAGAACAGACAGCTTCCATTGAAATTTTCCAAACCCAATGGCTTCCACCGCATCTTCCACCATGAAAGTATCTGGAAAAGAGAGAGGGAGACCAGAGGAAGGAATGAGGGCATCCCGCAACTCTCTGCATGTGAAGGGGCCTGGGGCGGGGCAGTCTACAGCCAAGCTTAGTAAAGGCAGCACACGCTATTTCTAGAAATGTCATCCTAAAGAAACATTCCCGCAAATGCGAAGAGATGCCTTGCTTACAAAGTCCACGGCAACATTGTTTATAAAAGGGAAAACAGGAAAACCCAGACTGTCAACAGGGGTTGGTTAGATAAATTATTATATGTCTCATCATCATATATACACATGTATATGTGCACATTACGAAATATGACCTGCCTGTTAAAAGGAATGTGCAGATATAGGAAGATGTACCCAACGTATTGTTAATTAATTTTTAAAAACGAAGCAATCTGTGCAGCCTGTATGGTATGACTCTCTTCTCAGAAATGTACACGCCTACGTGTATATGTATGCATATGGATATATGTATGTGCTGATGCATGGAATGTATACCAAACTTCACCTTACAGTTTCATTTTTGTTGTCTTTGGAGAGAGGAAGGGAGAGCTCCTGTGAGATTTCAACTCTCTTCAACAGTGTATTGCTTCCTTAGTTGGGAAAGAAAGAGACTTTTTAAAAGCTAAATGCCCCTGCACTCAGATGGAAAGCTATCCACGTTAAGTCGAAAGGTAACTGGGAAGAGGTAGGCGTCATTAAGAACGGTCTTCATGAGGGGCACCTGGGTGGCTCAGTGGGTTAAAGCCTCTGCCTTCGGCTCAGGTCATGATCCCAGAGTCCTGGGATTGAGCCCCGCATCAGGCTCTCTGCTCATCAAGGAGCCTGCTTCCTCCTCTCTCTCTCTCTCTGCCTGCTTCTCTGCCTACTTGTGATCTCTGTCTGCCAAATAAATGGGTAAAATCTTTAAAAAAAACACACAAAACTTGAATCTAAACATTAAAAAAAAAACGGTCTTCTTGATAAAATGAGATGTGTGTGCATGTGCATGCAGGGGAAGTAAGATTGAATGTCCACAAACTGTTAACAGAGTCATCTTTGAGGCTGGCACTCACTTTCCCACCGGGTAACTTTCTTTCATGTTGCAATGCTTTCCAAAGGAACATTTGTTATTTGTGTGTTCAGAAAAAGTAGGATATAATTAATACACGAAGTGTTTTGGGAAAATATGGAAAGACCGAACACAATCTAGTAGGCGGGATGGTGTCCGGCAACAGCGCTGCTGGAAAAAACTGGTGAATTCTGAATGAATTCTGGGGTTTAGTCAACAGCATGGTACCAGTGTTCTTTCCCCCATTTCGACAAACGCGTGGTGGCCGGGTGAGGGGTACCAGCAGGGAAAGCTGCATGGAGGGTGTGCGGGAGCTATGTCTACAACCTTTCTGAAATCTATAAGGGTTTCCAAAAAAACTTAATTACAAAATAAAAATACTAAAAGGGCACACTGTATGGCCCTTCTGTGAGCTGCTTCTGAGGCTCTCATCAGCCCCTGCTGGGAGCTGTCATCTTTGCAGAATTTCAATCATGGGCCTCTCACATCAATCATCATTTTCTCCCGAAGTGTGAGCTGGTGTTTATCATATCAGCAGGGGCTGGTTTCCTCCAGCAAAAAAATACTGAGGAGAAAGCAGAGTGAGTCCTGGAGAATCATCAGTAATAAGAAGGGGAATACGTAAACTAATGGTGTGTGTCTAATTGCTGACTGTGGGCCAGGCACTGCACAAAGACGTTGATGTACCCTATCCCATTTAGTCCCTGTCTCAGCTATTACTTCAGGACCAGTCCCAGCTCTGGGTTGCAGAGGAGGACATGGACTTGCCCAGCATCACCCAGAGGCCACACTGTGGCTCTAGGACCTAAGTCCAGATAAACCTGAGAGTAAAGCTGCTGCACCCACCCACTGTCTGCCCTCTCCCTGGCCACTGCCTCCTTAGAACTCCCTCCCACCCCAACCAGGCTTTGGGTTGAAGACATTAATTCTTTCTCATGGTGGGAATCTGGAACCTTTTGGAATTGCATGGAAAGTTTCCATCAACCAGCAGCATGTGTGAGGGCAGACCAGGTCCGACGGCCCCACCTCCGGTCTCTTGTTTGACTAGTTCTACTCGGAGTAACCCAAGGTCATGGGTTAGCATACGCACTCGGAGGTTGGATGGCCTGGATAGAGACTCAGCTTCACTCATTTTTATCTATATATCCCTGGACAAGATGCTGAGTCTTTCTGTGCTTTAGTTTGCTCTTCTGCAAAATGGGGAAGATGAGCGTACTAATTCCAACTGGAACTGGTGTGAAGATTAAATGGGTCCTATATGTAAAGTGCTTCACACAGTGCCTGGCCCAGAGTAAATCCTCAGCCAATGTCAGCTGTTCCTGTCACCATGGTCATCATCACCATTATCATTACACTATCATCACCACCACCAGAGTCGTCATCAGCCTTGCCATCATCAGCATCATCACCACTACCATCATCATCCTCACTATCATCCTCTTCCTCATCATCACCACCACCACCACCACCATTAGTGGCATCAACATTTTCATCGTCATCACCATCATCACCACCACCACCACCACCACCATCATCACCATCACCACCATCCTCATCATCATCACTGTCATCACCACCACCACTACCACCAGCACCACCATCAGCACCATCACCACCAACATTATCATCATCACTGTCATCACACCACCACCATCATCACCATCAGCACCACCATCACCATCACCACCATCCTCATCATCATCACCATCATCACCACCACCACTACCACCACCATCAGCACCATCACCATCAACATTAACATCATCATCACTGTCATCACCACCACCACTACCACCAGCACCACCATCAGCACCATCACCACCAACATTATCATCACTGTCATCACACCACCACTACCACCATCATCACCATCAGCACCACCATCACCATCACCACCACCATCATCACCACCATCCTCATCATCACCATCATCACCACCACCACTACCACCACCATCAGCACCATCACCATCAACATTATCTTCATCATCACTGTCATCGCACCACCACTACCACCATCATTACCATCATCATCACCACCATCACCATTACCACCATCATCACCATCACCAACATTATCAACATTATCACCATCATCACCATCACCACCATCACCATCATTTTTGCTGTGGTCCTCAGCTGTGTGTTATGCAATGAAGCTGACTGGTGGGGATTGTGATGTAACCTTATCTGCTGGAGGAAGCCATGTAGGGTCAGCCCATACTTCCAGCATCACCTCTGAGCCCTCTGGCCCCTCCTACCTGTCCCTTCCCTAGATGCTTCTGGGAGCACGATCTGGGGTGGTAACCCTGGCACCTCAGAGCCCCTGACAGTGGTCCAGGCTGATGTCCCAATTGCAGAGCGCTCTCACCGTCAGTGGGATTGGCAAACTCCTTGGGCACAGCTGCCCCATCGTCCAGCTCGACAGCCTCTAGGCCCACGCGGACCCCTTCAATCTGGACCTCGTGCTCTCCTGAAGCCGCGTCATCCTCTGACCTTGCACTCTCGCCTGTGCGACGGAATTTCACCACCCTAGAGGACAGAGAAAATCTGGTCATGATAACTAGAACTTCCCTTCGATGGCCCTGCTGCACAGCTCTTGAGCCCAAGACAGGTGAAAGGTTTTTCTCACGGTCCAGAGAATAGAGTGGACATGGGGCAAGAGGTGTTGGCATTTCTATTGAGTTGGACTGGTGGGGGGTGTGACAGCTTCAAGAGTTACATATCAGGGCTGCCACATACGTTTGCGTAAGTTGGGCACTGCACAATTCCAGGGGGACCCTACTTACATTTTAGGCAATATGAAAGAGGACATAATTGTTCTAGATGTAAATACTGTTAGGAATCACATTTTCAGAATTTAGATTTATCTCTCTGTATGGAACAAAGGTAAAAATTTGGTCACCTAGGGGTTACAGTATGCCCACAAAAAAAATTTTTTTTTTTAACTTAAAGTGGATACCCATATTTTTAAATTGAGAAAACTAATGTAAAAAGCCAGATTTCTCATGTCTCTTTAAAAGGTAGAGTATCTGGAACACCAGGCTGGCTCAGTTGGTAGAGCATGTGACTCTTGATCTCAAGGTTGTGAGTTCAAGCCCCACATTGTGTGGAGAGATTACTTTAAAAAAAAAAAAAAAGAGTAGAGTATACTTTAAAAAAAAAAAAAGAGTAGAGTATCTTGTCATCAGGGGCCCACATTCCTATAAGGGAGCCATGTGGCTAGATCTGTCCTCCCTATAGACAGGATGTACCGTGGTTGATCAGTCTCTTCCTATCCAAATTATCTCTAGCCCTGAGGGTCTCTTGACACTTAGCCTGATGTGTGCTCCTTTTTCCTCTTACTTGGCACTTAGCCATTTGTCTGACCTTGTAGGCTTTTGAGTTTGAGACCCATAGACTCCACTTTGCAATACATTACTTCAAATTATGCTGTTACTCTGGACAAACCTTGGTTTCTCTGAGCAGCAATCTCTTCATCTAGGGCTCAACAGTGAAAGTACCTGTGTTCCTTCCAACTCCCTCACTCTCAAACACAGAACCCCTGCTGCCTGCCATCCCCGTGCTGGGTTTTGGGGCTAAAACAGAGACAAGATAGACCTGTTCCTCCCATCACAGGAGTGAGTGATATTTTTTAAAAATACATTTTATTTATTTACTTGAGAGAGAGTAAGTGCTAGAGAGAGAGCAAGAGAGCACACACACAGAAGGAGAGGGAGAAGCAGGCTCCCCACTGAGCCAGGAGCCCCATGCAGGGCTTGATCCCAGGACCCTGAGATCATGACCTGAGCCAAAGGCAGACACTTAACTGACTGAGCCACTAAACACCTCCAGAGAGTGATATCAAATGAGTAATGCCCATTCCTATCAAGGCTTTGACAAAAGAAATCTGGGAGGTCACAGGCATGAATGGCTAGGAGGCAAATTTGGGCAATGTTTTAACAAGGTGAGAGGATGGGAGGGGCAAGATGGCTGAGGAGTAGGTGACCTGGGTATTGTTGGGTCCCAGGAATTCAGCTAGACAGTTATGGAACCATTCTGAGCACCTATAAACTCAACAGGAGCTGGAAGAGAAGAAGAGCAGCAATTCTAGGAGCAGAAAAGCAACTGCTTTCTGGAAGATAGGACATATGAAGAAGTGAGGCAATACACGGGAAAATAGAGAGCGGGGGGAGGGGCCAGCTCCCGGCAAGCAGCGGAGCAGCTGACCACAAAACTGGAACTTCTAGAAGTCTTCTCCCCTGAGGAACGTCACTCCAGAGGCTAAGGGGGGATGGGGGGTGGGAGGGGGGAGGGGGGTTAGGGGAGTGGAGCCCTTGCAGGGACAATGTGGTATCAGGATTTGTGGGGTCACAGAAAGACTAGGGTTGCCTGAGTGTGGCAGAGCCCCCAGGTATCGGAGCGGGGTAGCTGGCTGTAGAGACGGAGCTGAGGAGGAGCTCTCAGATCCGGGTTAACTTAAACCATGACCCAAGGCACAGTCGGGCAGCTGCTCTTTGAGCAGTGACCCCGCAAAAGGCAGATCTGAGGAGACTCACCTTCCTTCTCTGGGAGGAGTGGTGTGGGAGCGCATGGCAGTTATCTGCTGGTTTTGGAGACTCTAAACGGGACCGTGGGCAATAGAAAAGCTCAGTCACAGGCCAGGTGAGCTCGGAGTGTGGCCAGAAACCAGGGAGATGGGAAGGATTGACGGCTTTTCTCTGAGAGTGCACTGAGAAGTGGCACCCTGAGCTCTCCCCTACTCCAGGCCTGATATTGGGAGGCCGCCATCTTCATTTCCGTCCTCCAAAGCGGAATGAAAAACATTCAGGGAACAAAACCTCCCGAGAGAGTGAACTCAGCGCATTGCTTAGCCTGGCCCCTAGCAAGGGTGGTACAATTCCGCCAGCGGACAAAGACATTTGAGAATTCCTGCAACAGACCCTTCCCCAGAAGATCAGCAAGAACATCCAGCCAAGACCAAGTTCACGGATCAAGAAGAACTGCGGAACTCCAGAGTTAGGGGAAAGCAACATACAGAATCCATGGCTTTTCCTCCCATGATCATTTAGTCTTTCAAAGTTAAGTTTAAAAATTTTTTTTTTTCCTTGGGGCACCTGGGTGGGCTCAGTGGGTTAAAACCTCTGCCTTCAGCTCAGGTCATGATCCCAGGGTTTTAAGATCGAGCCCCTCATCGTGCTCTCTGCTCGGAAAGGAGCTTGCATTCCGCCCCCCCGCCCCACTCTCTCTGCCTGCCTCTGTGCCTACTTGTGATTTCTGTCTGTCAAATAAACAAAAAAAATCTTTAAAAAATAAAAATGTTTTTTCTTATTCTATTTTAAAATTTTTTCCTCTTTCCTATTTTAACCTTTTTAAAGTATTTTATCTTATTGATACCTTTAAAAAATCTTTTAAAATTTTCATTGTTATAGTTATATTCTATCTCTTCATTATACTTAACCTTGTTTTTTGTATACATGTAGGTTTTTCTTTCTTTAAAATTTTGGGATACAGTTTCTTCTAACATTTCAAAATATACCCTAACTCTAGTGCATGGCTGTGTTCTAGTCTCCAGACTGATCACATTCTTTCTTCTTCTTTGTTTCTTTTTTCAACCAACTACTTATCTAATCAATTTGTTTATAATCTTTTTTAATCTTCATCTTTACAGTCATATTCCATCCCTTCATCATGTTTACCCTTATTTTATATATATATATATATAAAATATATATATATATATATATATATATATATATATATATATAAAATTTTTTCTTTCTTTAAAATTTTGGGAGGCAGTTTCTTCTAACAGACCAGAATACACCCAGAATCAAGTGTGTAGCTATGTTCTATTCACCAGTCTAATATATATACATATGTATATATGTGTATATTTCTTTCTTTCCTTCCTTCCTTCCTTCCTTCCTTCTTTCTCTTTCCTTTTCTCCCTGGTTTCAGAGCTCTTCCAATTTGGTTAGTGTATATTTTTCTGGGGTCGTTGCTACCTTTTTAGTATTTTGTTCTCTCATTCATCTATTCTTAGCTGGATAAAACGACACAGTGGAAAAACTCACCTCAAAAAAAAAAAAAGAAAGAAAAAAGAACAAGAGGCAGTACCAATGGCTAGGGACCTAATCAATACGGACATTGGTAATATGTCAGAACCATATTTCAGAATGACGATTATCAAGGTGCTAGCTGGGCTCAAAAAAAGCATGGAAGATACTAGAGAATCCTTTTCTGGAGAAATAAAATCCCTTCCTGGAGAAATAAAAGAACTAAAATCTAACCAAGTTGAAATTTAAAAACCTATTAATAAGGTGCAATATAAAATGGAGGCTCCTACTGCTAGGATAAATGAGGCAGAAGAAAGAATTAGTGATATAGAAGGCCAAATTATGGAAAATAAAGAAGCTGAGAATAAGACAGACAAACAACTACTGGACCATGAGGGGAGAATTTGAAAGATAAGTGATACCATAAGATGAAACAATATTAGAATAATTGGGATCTCAGAAGAAGAAAGAGAGAGAGGAGCAGAAGACAGCAAAAAAAGGCAAAAATAAACTATTGGGACTTAATCAAGATCAAAAACTTTTGCACAGCAAAGCAAACAAAACCAAAGACAACCAACAGAATGGGAGAAGATATTCAGAAATGACATAGTATCCAAAATCTGTAAAGAACTTATCAAACTCAACATCCAAAGAACAAATAATCCAATCAAGAAATGGGCAGAAGACATGAACACACATTTTTGCAAAGAAGACATCCAAATGGCCAATAGACACGTGAAAAAGTGCTCTACATCACTCAGCATCAGGGATATACAGACCAAAACCACAGTGAGATACCACCTCACACCAGTCAGAATGGCCAAAATTAACAAGTCAGGCAATGACAGATGTTGGCGAGGATGCAGAAAAAGGGGAACCCTCCTGCACTGTTGGTGGGAATGCAAGCTGATGCAATCATTCTCAAAAACAGTATGGAGGGTCCTCAAAAAGTTGAAAATAGAGCTACCCTATGACCCAGCAATCACATTACTGGATATTTACCCTAAAGATACAAATGTACTGATCCGAAGGGACACATGGACCCAAATGTTTATAGTAGCAATGTCCACAATAGCCAAACTATGGAAAGAACCTAGATGTCCATCAACAGATGAACGGGTAAAGAAGATGGAATACTATGCAGCCATCAAAAAACTGAAATCTTGCCATTTGCAATGATGTGGGTGGCACTAAAGGGTATTATACTAAGCGAAAAAAGTTGGTCAGAGAAAGCCAACTATCATATGATATCTCCAATAATGAGGGATTTGAGAGGCAGGGTGGGCAATAGTTGGGGGAAGGGAGGGAAAAAAATGAAACAAGATGGGACTGGGGAGGAAGACAAACCATAAGAGACTTTTAATCTGAGGAAACAAACTGAGGGTTGCTGGGAGGAGGGGGTGAGGGATAGAGTGGTTGGATGACGGACATTGGGGAGGGTATGTGCTATGGCGAGTGCTATGAATTGTGTAAGACTGATGATTCACAGACCTGTATCCCTGAAGCAAATAATGCATTATATGTTAATAAAATAAAACAAAGTAAAAGAGGAGAAATGTCTAAGTAAAACATAGTGCTATTATTTTTTATTTTTAAAATTAATTAATTAATTTATTTTTTTTATATTTTTATTTTTTATAAACATATATTTTTATCCCCAGGGGTACAGGTCTGTGAATCACCAGGTTTACACACTTCACAGCACTCACCAAATTAATTGTGTTATGTTAGTCACCATACAATACGTCATTAGTTTTTGATGTAGTGTTCCAAGATTCATTGTTTACGTATATCACCCAGTGCTCCATGCAATACATGTCCTTAATACCCATCACCAGGATCACCCATCCCCCCCCATCCCCTCTAAAATCCTCAGTTTGTTTCTCGGAGTCTGAGAAACAAGCCTCCCATGGTTTGTCTCCCCGTCCGACGTCCACCCACTTCACTTTTCTTTTCCTTCTCCTAATGTCCTTCATGTTATTCCTTAATTCCACAAGTAAGTGAAACCATATGGTAATTGACTTTCTCTGCTTAACTTAATTCACTCAGCATAATCTCCTTCAGTCCCACCCATGTTGATGCAAAAGTTGGGTATTCATCCTTTCTGATGGCTGAGTAATATTCCATTATATATATGGACCACATCTTCTTTATCCATTTATCTGTTGAAGTATTATTATTATTACTATTATTATTATTAATTAACTTGCATTCTTCCATGTATTTCACCAAAGAATAACTGGGGTTCTGACATAGAAAGAGTAAACCAAATTGCAGAAGCATGGGAAACATAGCTTGCTGGTGCACTTGGAGAGGAGAAAAACAGAAGAAATCACAGCCATTTTGTAAATACCTGTACCCCCACTCACTAACAAGCCTGTGTCTGGAAAACTAGAGCCATCAAGCTCACCTTGGGCTAGAACATAGCACAGAGCACAGAGCCCGGAGTTTGTAGGTGGTGGGGTCCCACTGAAGCCTAGAGCTAACACTCCATCCCCTCGAGCATCAGCAACACGGTCCAGAAGCATCGAGCTCATGTTCCAGCTCTGTGCTAGCTGCTGTTTTCCATGCACTTGATCTGCTGAGGTTGGGATTATGACCACCCCTTTTCAGACAAGAAAACTGAGGCCCTAGACGTCTCATAACTCACCCCCAGTCACGCAGCTCAAGGGACATGGATCCAGGGTTCCACCTGATGCCTGTCAGATCAAACCCTTATATTCCCAGCCAAAGTCAGGATACTCCTCCTCCAAAACCTTCTGTCACTCCCTACATACTCTAATTTTTATTCCATAAAAATATCTTATTTTGTCAATCAGAGAAATACAATTATCATATGATCTCACCAATTTGAGGAATTTGAGAAACAAGACAGAGGATCATTGGGGAAGGGAGGGAAAAATTAAACAAGATGAAAACAGAGGGAGACAAACCATAAGAGACTCTTTTTTTAAAAAAAATTAATTTATTTATTTTCAGCATAACAGTATTCATTGTTTTTTGCACCACAACCATAAGAGACTCTTAACCTCAGGAAGCAAACTGAGGGTTTCTGGAGGAGAAGGAGGTGGGAAGGATGGGGTGGCTGGGTTATGGACATTGGGGAGGGTATGTGCTATGGTGAGTGTTGTGTATTGTGTAAGACAGATGATTCACAAACTGGTACCCCTGAAACAAATACTACAGTATATGTTAATTTTTGAAAAATGGAAAAAATGGGGGAAAAAAAGAAAGAAATATTTTATTTTGAGATATTTAAGGCATTGTCCCTAGCTGAAACCCTACACACCCAGCACTAACTCCCCATTCCCCTCTCCCTCCAGGCCCTGCTAATCACCATTCGACCTTCTGTTTATGAATTTACCTATTCTAGGTTCCTCAGTGTAAGTGGAATCATACAGTACTGGTGCTTTTGTGACTGGTTTCTTTCACTTAGAATAATATCCTCAAGGCTAATTCATGTTGTAGCAAGCGTCAGAATGTCCTTCCCTTTTTAAGATTAAATAATATTCCATTGTATGGATATGCCATAATTTTTAAACCATTTATGCACCGGTGGACACCTGGGATGCTTCTGCATTTTGGCTGTTGTGAATAATGTTATGAGTGTGGGTGTGCGAGTATCTATTGAATCCCTGCTTCCACTTCTTCTGGTTCTATACCCAGAGTTGGAATTGCTGGATCATATGATAATTCTGTGTTTAATTTTTTGAGGAGCCTGCATATTCTTTTCCTAGGCAGCTGCACCAGTTTACATTTCCATCACCAGTGAAGGAAGGTCCCAATGCTTCTACATCCTTGCCGATATTACTATGTTTCATTTTTTGGATAAAATCCACTCTAATGAGGGGGGTGGGGTTATGGAAATTGGGGAGGGTATGTGTTATGGTGAGTGCTGTGAAGTGTGTAAACCTGGTGATTCACAGACCTGTACCCCTGGGGATAAAAAATATATGTTTATTTTAAAAAATCCACTCTAATGGGTATGGAAAAGGATCTCATTGTGGTATTGATTTGAATTTCCCTAAAACTGAGCATCTTTTCATGTGTTTACTGGTCATTTGTATATCTTCTTTGAACTAAATGTCTGTTCAAGTCTTATATCCATTTTTAAATCAGGATGTTTGGGGATTTCTGTTGTTGGTTTATTCTGGATATCAATCCCTTATCTGAGAATTGACTTACAAATATTTTCTCCCATTCTGCCGGTGACCTTTCAACCCTGTTGACTGTGTCCTTTGATGCACACAAGTTTTTTATTGTGATGTAGTCCAGACAACTCCAATACCATGAGTCTTTTTCCTTGTATTTTCTTCTAAGAGCTTTTCATAGGGTTAGGTCTTTCTATTTTGAGTTGACTTTTGTATATGGTATAAGGTGAGGGTCCAACTTCATTATTTTGCAGGTGGATATTCCAGATTTCCCGGCACCAGTTGTTGAAAAGACTGTCCTTCACCCCCATCGAATGGTCTTGGCATGCTTGTCAAAAATCACTTGGCAGCATATGTGAGCATTTATTTCTGAGCTCTCCATTCTCTCCATTGGTCTCTGTCTTTCTTGTGGCCACTGTAGTCAGTTCTAATCACAGGTTTGAAGTCACAAAGTGTGAGGCCTCTAGTTTTGTTCTTCTTTCTCAAGACTGCTTTGGCTATTCTGGGTCCCTTGAGATTCCAAATGAATTTTAGGATAAAGTCTTCCCTTTTGGCAAAAATGGGTTGGGGATTCTTGTGCAATGATTCGTTAAGGATGTACTTCCCTTGGGAAGTGAGGGTGGCTGGGCCAGGCGGGGACAAGGTCGGGGGCAAGCTAAATAGGGAGATGGTTTCTGGGAGAATCTGATCTGATGTGGAGCTCTGGAATGTGAGTTATGCCACTGAGAAGGTCCTACCCAGAGGTCTGGGAGCCCAGAACCCACAGTCTGGGTCAGGCCTTGGTATGTCTGCCCCAGGTGTGGAGGGCTTAACCTCCCAGGTTGTCCCCAGGTAAGGCAGCTCCTCTGGGCTAAGGACAATTTTCTAAAGCCAATGGCAGCTGTGAGCTATTAGCAGCCAACCCTGGAGGCCCCTGGGAGATGCACCAGCCCAGTAAAGGGGATCTGGGACAGACATCAATGACATCTGCTACAAACCAGCCCCTCCAGAGTGATTAGGCAGACAAATCTTAAGCAGCATACAAACATTGAATTCCCCTTCCTCAAAGTCCCAAGTTAATAGCTCTCAAACCATACATCAATTTTAATTGAGCACTTGTTATATGCACAGAGCTATGCTATAAGCCTTTCATGTTCTCTCCTGTTACCCAGACAAGTCACCTATGAACTAGATATTGTTATTTGTCCTCATTTTATAGATGAGGAAACAAGTGCTTAGAGAGGTTAATGCACTCATCCAAGGTCACACAGCTTGAAGGGACTGAGGACCAACCTGGTTGGCTTTCCTATTAGAGCCCTGGTCCTAATCACTGGGCATCACTTTCTCTACCCAGAATTCACCTGTGTCTGGGGAATGAATGTGAGGCCTGAACTGAGCTGGCTGAGGTAGGAGACTTTGCCAGACAGTGGGAAACGGTGTGTTCTCGAGCAGGAATCAAAAGGCACAGCTTCATCCCAGCCTGGCTGACAGCTCTGCAGGTCATCACATTGGTGCAGGGGTTTTGATCTGGTTGCAGCCTTAGAACCCCCACAAGGCTGGTCACAGCACCGGTGTCTGGGCCCCACTCCCAGAAGGTCTGATTCAGAAGGTCCTAGCCAGGAACTGAGATTTTGCATTTCTGACACATTCCCAGGTGGTGCCACTTTTGTTCATCTGGGGACTGATTTAGGGCATCAGACGGACCATTCTGCTGTCGTCCTGCCCCATGTTGATCATATATTTATCCGAGGCAGCTTTAGGGGGCCTGCTGATGGAGATCATGGGCATGTTCCCAAGCCAGTGGTATGCCTATAAATGGAATCTCAGTGAAAACCCCCCAAACCATGAAGGTGTATAACATAGGACAATATCCAGAGTGTATATGTGACCAATTTCAACCTGCCAATGGTTAAATAATGGGCTCCAAAAATTCCAAACATTTAACAATCAATCAATCTGCTCTTAGAGCTGGTATGAATGGTCTGGAGCACACCACTGCATGGGAGTCCTCTAGCCGCTGACACCTGCTACAACACAGAAGGCCCTTGATATTGAGTGAAAGAAGCCAGACACAAAAGGTTGCATGTTGTAGGATTCCATTTAGGTGAAGTTTCCAGAACAAGCAAATGCACAGAGACAAGACAGAAAGCAGAGTTGTGGTTGCCAGGGCCTGGGGCGGGGGGGTGGGGGTGGGGGTGGAAAGTGTCTTCCTAATGGTGCAGGGTTTCCTTTAGGAGTGATGAAAATTCTCTGGAACCAGGGAGAGAGGTGATGGTCACACACCCTTGTGAATGTACACCCCTGTTCACTGCAGTGTTACTCATGATAGCCCCAAAGATGGGAGCAATGGTTCTTGAGGTTAGAGAGTCCCACTTATCAGTAGCTGAATGGAAAGATAATAAAAAAAGTGGTCCATCCACACGAGGGGACACTCTGTAGTCTTAGACAAGAAGGAAGTACCAATGTGAGCTACAACAGGGACGAACCTTGAAAACGTCATGCTAAGTGAAATACGCCAGAATGACAAATACTGTATGATTCCACGTTTGAGATGCTTGGAGTTGTCAATTTCATAGGCACAAAATAGAACAGCGGTGGCCAGGGCCTGGGGAAGGAGGAACAGGGGATTAGGGTTTAATGGGGCCAGGGCTTCAGTGTGAGAAGATGAAACGGTCCTGGAGAAGGATGGTGGTGCTGGTTCACAACTGTGAACGTATTTCATACAACAGAATTGCACGCTTGCAAATGATTAGGATGATAAATTTATGTTAGGTGTATTTCACCATCCAAAAAAAAAAAAAACAAAAACAACTCCACCTTTAATACTGCCACCGATGTTACTGGAACCCTCTGTTTCATTTATTCAACAAATACATATTGAGTTCCTGCCTCACATAGCAAGTCCAAGGTACTGCTGGGATTTCTAAGGTGAGCCAAGCAGACTAAGGCTCCTTCCCGTGGTGCTCATAGTCTGCTGGAAAGTGGGGGGGGGGGGTGTGTGGTGTGTGTGTCAGACATTTATTTATTTATTTATTTATTTGACAGAGAGAGAGAGAGATCACAAGTAGGCAGAGAGGCAGGCGGTGGGGGGGGGGGAAGCAGGCTCCCTGCTGAACAGAGAGCCCGATGCAGGGCTCAATCCCAGGACCCTGAGATCATGACCTGAGCAGAGGCTTAACCCACTGAGATACCCAGGTGCCCCAGAGGGGCCGACATTTAAAAAGGCGTGCACACACACACACACACACACACACACACGTGTGTGTGTGTGTAACATAGCTATCTTGCACATAATGAGAAATGCTACAAATAACAAATGTCATGAAAGGCTAGCTGGGGGTGGGAGGGTGACATGTCCACTCCGCTCTCCACTGAATAAAGGGTGGTATTCAATTAGAAGGAATTGCAAATAAGTGGGACTCTCTAACCTCAAGAACCAACCCCCCAATCAGAAACATGAACAGCCCCCAAAGTATTCATGGGAGATGGGAATACAGAGGAGTATCAGAGGATGGAGGGAAAGGGACATTTATGGGCATTATCCTCTCACTTTCAGGGATGAAGGGAAGGTCGATGGATCACCCTTGACTCTGAGGGGAACCTCACGGAAGGAAATGACTCTGCAGCCTGATAATCTTCCCTGAATTCTGTTTGCATCACATCCTCTCCTCAAGGAATGTCTGGAGCTCCACACCTCTTCCCCGTGACGGAACAGTGACCACTGCGACTCTGGAGAAGGTACTATGTGATAGCTTTCAAAATGTTAAGTCCTCTGTGCTCTCACTCAGAATTGTGCAGCTGGCAGTTCATTGCAGGGACAGACATGAGTAGGCAATGACTTACCATTTGAACAATGGCTGATAGGCATTGTTAGCTGGCCGTGTGCCAAGTGCCATGTTTGTGCTCTGCATTGATTACCTTATATCACCTTTGCTGTTGCTAACCCCATTTTACAGATGAGGACAGTCATGCCCAGAGTGACGCAAGGTCACACAGGACGTGTCTAACCTAGACGCTGGCAAAGCCACCTGCCTGCTGAGTCCCCATGCCCAGCCATTTTGCTATAGTCCCTTCTGGTGCTGTTTGCAGCCAAACCAGAAACAATCATCAGAAGAGGAATGAGTATATAGATTATGACACATCCACATAGGAAAATGTGGGGAAAAAAATTTTGTCTCTTGATCCATGTCACAGTATCACAACAGCCCAAGTGTCCATCGATAGATGAATGGGTAAAGTGCGGTGTATACATACAATGGAATATTAAACAGCCTTGAAAAAAGAGGAGAATCTCACACATGCCACAACGTGATGAATTTTGAAGATATTCTGCTTAATGAAATAAGCAGAATGAAAGCAGGTCTTTTCTGACCTGAAAAGACAAATACTGTGGGAGTCCACCTATGTGAGGGGGAATAAAATAGTCAAATTCACAGGGATAGAAAGAAGAAGGGCAAGTTGTCAGGGGCTCGGGAAAGGGAGAGTTGGTGTTTAATGGGGACAGAGATTCAGCTGGGGAAGACGAAAAGTTTTGGGGATGGATTGTGGTGCTGGTTGCACAAGAACGTGGACAGTGTGAATGTACCTATAGAAAATTTATCATTTTGACAATTATGCTTAGAATTGTCGAAATGGCAATTTTTTTCTTATGTATATTTTACCACAATAAACACAGACACAGGCACACGCATGCACACACACGCACACACACAGACACACAGGATCTGATCTGTAAGAGCCAACAGGAAAAGATTGTTGGGCTTATTATTTTATTTTTTAGAGAGAGAGAGAGTGCAAGCGGGGACGTGAAGAGGGGCCGAGGGAGAAGAAGAGAATTTTAAGCAGGTTTCACACTCAGTACAGAGCCTGATGTGGGGATTGATCTCATGACCCTGAGATCTTGACCTGAGCTGAAATCAAGAGTCGACACTTAACCAACTGAGCCACTCAGGTGTCCTGGGGCTTATTATTAAATATGCTAGAATATGGTCCCATGATCTAAGTCCTTTGTTACTAAGATTTAAGTGTGGTCTAGAATCGGGGCCCCAGCATCCCCCAGAGGTCTGTTAGAAATTCAGAGTCCCGGGCCTTGACCCAGACCTTCGGAGACAGCATCTGCATTTTAACGCAGTCCCTAGACAATTTGTGTGCATGTTCAAGTCTGAGAAGCGCAGCTGCTGAGTACTTATGTTTCCACAGTCTTGGGTGATCTGGAAGGATTCCTAAGAAACCAAAGACTAGTTGCTTCTGGGGAGGAGAAGGTCTGCATTGGGAATGGGAACTTTTTGCATGGGAAGGAAATTTTTTTTGTTTTTTTTGCTTTCTGCCATGTTTGGGATTTTTAACCTGCGCATCTATTCCTTTAGTAATCCGTATAAATAATGATAACAACTATTTACAGAGCTCTTGTTGATCATGTGGCATCTGCTAAGCATGTGGGGATGCTTTCATCCATGGAATGAGAATGACAGTGGGATTGCAAGACTGCTATGAAGGTTAAAGGGAAGACGGTGGGCGTTGAGCTTCCCTTGACCTGGCCCAACTCAAGTCACCTTCCTGCCTGAGCTGGGAGTATACAGACCTTTGTGCTCTGTGACTCTGAGAAGGCAGCTTACCTCCCTGCAGTTGTAAACCAGGATCTGTTCATATTCCTACTCTGGTATATCACTAGAAGCCAGGGCACCTGTATTTAGGAAAACTTGTTTTGAGACAGAGGTGCAGGGGTGCCTGGGTGGCTCAGTGGGTTAAAGCCTCTGCCTTTGGCTCAGGTCATGACTCCGGGGATCTGGGATCAGGCCCCGCATTGGGCTCTCTGCTCGCTGGGGGGCCTGCTTCCTCCTCTCTCTCTCTCTGCTTGCCTCTCTGCCTACTTGTGATCTCTCTCTGTAAAAAAAAAAAAAAAAAAAAAAAAAAAAAAAGAAGAAGAAGAAGAAGAAGAAGACAGAGGTACAAAGAGGCCTTTGACACTAACTTATACTCGGAAATTGGCCAGACTACATTTTGATTTGGTCGGGTTCCTGAAAGTATCTATCAACCACCAGAGCCAAGGTTTCCCAAGACGGGGGATGGGGAATGTGATACAAAAGATAAAAATCGAAGGGCCATCCGTTAAGTGTATGAGGGCTCTGAAACAAGTTGGCTCACAATTTCTTGGCATTTGTTGTGTATATACAGCATGTAATTTACCAAAATAGCAGAGAACACTTATTTCACATAATTTTGCTATTTAAAGAAGGGAAGAGCTCGAGGAGATGGCTGTCAACTTAAAGGTCTTATTTGTACCATCATGTAATTCTCTCCGGTACCTTAAATTAGGGTCTGAGGCTTGGTTAGGGTATTTTAGATAAGGAAGCTTCTTCTCTTTTCATCTGAGCTTCTGGACTTTGATCCTCTGAGTTGATGAATCTACCAGACAGAAAAGGAAGCTTACTCCTAACTGATTTTCACAGGGTGGTGTTCAGTGTCCTATCATGAAGGGAGGTGGTCTGCCCCAAAGGAGAAGATCAGGGACTGATCGGGGTTTGGATCCCTTCTCATGCCCCTCCATTGCTGTGTGACCCTGGGTGGGTTACTTTACTTCTCTGAGTCTTCATTTCATCCCTGATTGGTTGGAGATGATAATGCCCACCTCACAGGTTTGCCATGGAGACAAAAGGAGTTGATATTGACAGATTGTGTCCAGAGCATGGCATAATCGTTCAGTATTTCAATGTTTACCGAGTGAGTGCTGACTATGTGCTGACTGCTGGGATAGATACCAAAGGAAACAAAAATAATATATGTGGTCCCTGCCCTCTTGGGGCCAGTGCTCTAGTTGGGGAGATGGTAAATGAAGAAATTATAATAGATTTGAACACACTTTGATTTTGAGAAGGAAAAAAAGGGGTGCCAAGATAAAGAACAATTGGAGGAAGGAGGAGTCAGCATAGGCTTTCCTACAGAGGCTGAGATAAAGATGGCAAGGCAAGGAGGGTGGTGCACAGATGGTAGGGAGACAGTCGGGAAAATGGCCGGTGCAAAGGCTCAGAGGCAGGACCAAGGTGTGGAGGTCGGAGAGACAGGCCGTATCATGCAGAGCTCTGGACACCACAGTGAGGATTTTCCATATTCTCCTGAGACCAGGGAGACACCACTGAAAGTTTTCAAGTAGGCGAGAGAGGACGGAAGATGATCAGGGTTGAGTTTGAGAAGATCACTCATCAGACACATGTGTCCACAAGAGGAGGAACTAGATTGTAGAGAGTGTTTTAAAATGCAGGTTTTCGGCGCACCTGAATGAGTCATTAAGTGTCTGCCTTCTGCTCGGGTCATGATCCCAAAGTCCTGGGATCGAGCTCTGCCTCAGGATTCCTGCTCGGCAGGAAGCCTGCTTCTCCCTCTCTTACTCCACCTGCATGTGCTTCCTCTCTCTCTGTGTCTCTCTCTGTTAAATAAATAAATAAAATCTTTAAAAAAATAAAATAAAATGCAGGTTTTATTATTATTTGGGTATAGCGAGGCCAAAAGATCAGGAGATGACTGCCAGGGGGAAAACTATACCCTGTAATACTCCTAGATCACAAATGCAATAGCCTGTCACACCTCAGGCACCCTATGGGGAAGAACCTGAGTTGGTAAAAAGGCAGAGGAAGTGGAAGGGGAAAGGCAGGTAAGAACCCTTATCCTGGTTTCCACAGGAAGAAAGAGGCGAGGCAGGGTAACCAGGCTGAGGAACTGGCCAGTTTGAATGTCAGTGGGTTCTGGGGCACAGGGGCTGTCTGGTACTTGGCCCTGGGGTGTTGAGAACAGGTGGAGAGTGGCTCTGGATTGGTTACTTTGTGCAAGGACACTGGCAGGTCAATCATTACAGTTAACTCAGGGAGGGTCAATCCCTTCAGGGTCAGCAAGGCCCCAAGATGTCAAAACACTAGAGGACGGGAAATAAAAGGCATGCTTAACATAGAAGGATGGCAAGAAAGGAAGCAGGGAGGCTAGAGAGGAGGCTCTGTGGTCAGCTGTGTGAGAGGGGACAGTGGCTTGGTAGAGGGACTAGAGTGAGGGAAGGATGGAGGAAACTGAAGCTTTTGTCATTTGTCCTCCCTCCCCACTGACCCCCATTAGTGGCAGAAGACACCTTTCCTGGGAGACCCTTCTGCAGGGCATGACAAGTGCCCACTTATCTGGGGAGCACAATCAGCAATGCTGATGACCAGCGCCCCTCTGTCTTGTCCCAGGAGCTCAGCTGTGTCACACAGGGGCTTCTTTGGAATCTGAGGCCTATTGACAAATGGGATTAGAGGCTGTGGACCCGAAGCAGTGGGAATTGCCAAGGTCCCTTAAAATAGGACTTGCTTTTTGTTTCCTTCAAGACAAGACGTGGGCACTCCCTGATCTGTGTGATTTGGAAAGTGCCTTTTCGGGGGCTGGACCTCTGTCTTCAAGTACTTGAGGTCTGGGCAAGTGAAGAATGGTGCTTATTCAACTTGGACCCCGAGACCAGAGCTTGAGCTTCTGGGTTTAGAGAAGAGGGGAGCAGATTTCAACACAGTCTGGAGAGCCTTCTTGGGCAGAGAAGTCCAGAGGTGGAAAAGGCAGCTTTCAGAGGCAGCGAGCTCCCCTTCCTGAGAGATGGTCTTAGGGCAGGAGGGTATCCATCTGGATGGACCCGGGGATGAAGATATTTAACATGTAGCACTTTGATATGCCTACATGCTATATTTACTTACTTTCTTATATGATCTCCTCAACCCTGAGAGAGACATGTTATTAAAATCCCCAAATTATAAACAAGTAAATAGAAGCTCAGATATTACATCAATTGGCCCGGGTTCCCCAGATAGTAAATAAGGTACTACAGTCACTGGTCTGGGTAGTCCCACAGCCTGTGGTCTCAACCAATTAGCTGATGCTTCTCTGAGGCCAAGAATATCCCTAGGGAACTGATTAAAATGCCAATTCCTGGGTCATTGCCCTGATCTAATGCTACTGCATCTCTGAAGAGTAGAGCCCAGGGATCTGAATTTTAATAAGCTATTAATGGTGGCCTCAGATGTTTGAAAGGCACCTCTTGATGCCCTCCTGCTCTGAATTTGGGGAGATAAGGTGTGAGGGTTTGGATACAGTGACATTTAAGGTCTCTTCCATTCCTGAATGTCTAGAAGGCCATCATTAAAGGGGATTTTAATTTTCTGTGGATTTTATTTGTTTGTACTTTCCTGCCACCCCCATCGACCTGAATAGCATCGATCTTGTTCCCTGGGTAGTGGACCACTGGTTTATATTCTGGACAAAAGGTAACAATCACAAGTAAATAATAGTTAACATTTATTAATCCCTTAACATGTGCTGCTAGCTCCACTAAGCACTTGAACCTGAGGCTTGGAGAAGAAAAGATTACCTTCCAATTTAGCAGAAAAGGCAGGATTTGAATCCAGGTCTGCCTGAGTAGAGAGGCCTCTACACGTGATCATTCTATGCCATGGCTTCAGTGGGGAGGGGGATGGGGACAGAGGTCTTTGTGACAACTTTCTGGGAAGTTTGTAACTTATTCATTCAGTAAGCATGCCATGAGGACCTTGTGTGTGTGAGACCAAACTCTTGTCCTCATGGATCTGACAATCTTTTACCAAAGGTAAACTGAGGATGGAGGGAAGTGCACAAATTGCTGGTGGAACACATACTAGGGTCCTGACATGACTAAGGTCAGAGAAATGAGGTTGAAAGAGAGACCCAAGGATGCTCTAGAAATAGAGAGACTGAATAATTCATTGCCTCTGCTAAAATACTTTAGAGCTGTGGTTCCCAATGGGGCGTGATTTTTTTCTCCTAGGGAACATTGGCAATGTCAGGAGACATGTTTGATTGTCACAACTTGGAGGGACGGCTGTGATATCTAGTGGGTAAAGCATCCAGGGACGGTGCTAGACATCCCATAAAACACAGCACAGCCCCCACCGCTAAGTATTATCTGGTCTACAATGGGAAGAGTGTCAAAGTCGAGAAACCGGGTACTACAAGGTAAAAGAGATGTAATTAATAATTACAGCAGGAAAATTTCCCTGAAGCAGGATGGTACCAGGCACACCCATCTAGACAGCTTAGAATCATAAAGTTAAAAATGCCCTTAAAGTTGGCCCAGGCACCCCTTATGTCTCAGGAAAGCAAATACATTGCCTAAGATCACACAGTGACTTGCATACAGATCTGCATAATTCTTTTAGACAGCCAGAGAGGAGTTTGACTGGGGCAGTAAAGCTACTCTCTGGGCCAGCAAACCCTTGGATGATCCTCCCAGAAACCTAAAATCACCCAAGCAATGGCTTCTTTGCCAGGGAGCTTCTTTATTTGGACTCCAGATTGATTGTTCCCCTTAAGTCACTAAAACACATATCCCCTAGAGGTGAGGCTGGGTGGCATGTGTTGGAAATGATGGGGTGTGAGCAGCTTTGAGCTTGAAGTTTTAAGAGGTTCTGGTGGGTTGACCTTGAGGATCCAGATCTAAGCTATTGAAATAACTCTTCTTTCCTTTCCTTTTCTTTTTTGTCTGTGAAGTGAGTGATACTGAAACCCCTTTCTCCTCCTTGGCAAGAAATCTTCCCCTTTGGGGAACATTTTCTTAGTGTTTGGAGAAGGAGGCCATGGCTTCTAGGTAATGTTGGAGGTTAAGGGAAACTAAGCTAGTGTGGAGGTACTGTGCTAAGAACTTCCCAATGATGACTATCTTCCATCCAAGTACTAACCAGGCCCGACCCTGCTTAGCTTCCGAGATCAGACGAGATCGGGCGCGTTCAGGGTGGTATGGCCGTAGACCCCAATGATGACTCTCTTGACCTTCACAACAGACCGGTCATGCAGAGACTGCCATCATCTTGACTTTAAGGAGGAACACCCAGCCTTCAGGAGGTGAAGTAACTGGCCCAAGGCCACTCAGATGTTTGAACCCAGGTCTGCCTGCCTCGGAGCCCACACTTTTATCCCTACTGTTGATTAAGCCCAGGAGAAGTCAGTGGGAGATTCACTGAGACAATGGGCTTAAGTTTAATCTTGAAGACAAAGTTTGTAAGAAAGGAGGGAGAGAGAAATCTGGGCAAACAGAGGATAAAGTTCCAGCTCATTGTCACAGACTACAGGGTCTTGTATGGCCTGGTCTAGGTCATCCTCTGCAGCCTCCCTTAAGTTCCTCATTTTGTATGCTCCCTCCACTGGCCTGATTTTGAGACGCAACACTTTTTTCCTACTTCAGTGCTTTTATCTACACAGTTCCCTTTGTCCATAATACTCCTCATCCCATCTCTTTCCTTGGATGACTCCTACACATCTCTGGGGGCTCAACAGCAATGTCACTTTCTCAAGGAAACTTTCACTGATCCTCCCCTCCTTCCCCACCTAGTACTAGTCTCACCGTACCCTGCACTTGTCCTTTGCAGCCTTAAAACAATCTTCATAATTATTGGGCAATGATATGTGTTTGATGTCTGCCTCTCCCAGCACCAGTTCAGCGCTGTCCAATAGAATTTTCTGCCATTATGGAAATGTTTCAGGCCTGCGTGGTCCAATATGGTAGCCAGTAACCACATGTGGCTATTGAGCACCCGAAATGTAGTTAGTGCAATTGAGAAAGATGATTTTTTAAAATTTCACATATTTTAAAAAATAAATTACATTTTATGTTGTATATTATACTATAGAAATGATTTCATATCCAAATTATATAATTTAAGTTTAAATTTAAATAACCAGGGGCACTTGGGTGGCTCAGTGGGTTAAAGCCTCTGCCTTCGGCTCAGGTCATGATCTCAGGGTCCTGGGATCAAGCCCCGCATTGGGCTCTCTGCTCAGCATGGAGCTTGCTTCCTCCTCTCTCTCTCTGCCTGCATCTCTGCCTACTTGTGATCTCTGACTGTCAAATAAATAAATAAAATCTTTAAAAAAAAATAAATTTAAATAACCACATAAAGCTAGTGACGACCATATTGGACATTGCAGCTCCAGACTGTGACTACCTTGAGGGCAAGGACCGTGTCTATATTATTCAGTTGCAGAATCCCTTGTACTATGTGCCCAAATGAATATAATGAATGAATCAATCAACCAATTAACCAATGCCGTCTGCAAAAGTTGCTTTCAAGAAATCATCCTAGGGGCACCTGGGTGGCTCAGTGGGTTAAACCTCTGCCTTCAGCTCAGGTCATGATCTCAGGGCCCTGGGATGGAGCCCATATCGGGCTCTCTGCTCAGCAGGGAGCCTGCCTCCCTCTCTCTCTGCCTGCTTCTCTGCCTACTTGTGATCTCCATCTGTCAAATAAATAAATAAAATCTTAAAAAAAAATCATCCTAGAAAGGAAAGACCCAGAGAAGTCTGCCTTGTACAAGGTCACACAAAAGGCAGAATTAGGCACAAAATCTTAGCCTCTGGAGTCTTCTGTACATGGTACTGTGCCTGAAAGGACAACAGGTAAAAGACAGAGGTTGTTTGGGGCTTAAAATGAACCATCCTTGAGTTGTGTGAAGGAGCTTCCAAGTGCAAGGAGGGACTGTTTCCTTAGGCACCTTCAACTCCTTTTCCCCTCCCCAAACCCTGTAAACTACTTAGTGGCTTATAATCTATTAACACTTCGCTTCCCATAGGACTGAGGCTGTTCCGAAGTCCACTCTTGCCAACCCTCTCCAAAGCATTCTGATTTTTTTAAAAAACCATATTGCTCTCAGGAAATCTGTTGCGTGCAGTCTGTGCACAGTATACAGAGGGTGTGGTTTAAAAAAACTTCTAAGTCGTGATTTGTAACCCACTCAGATTCACGTGGCTGTTCCTTTTACTTCATTCCCTTTTTATAAATAGACGTCAACACGTTTCAGGGCTAATTTTGACTTCATTCAAATTGCAGATTACAGTTTTGAAGACTTCAACATAGGGAGTCTATATCTATTTTTCTAAATGATTTTTAAAGATTTTTCTAAATGATTTTTAAAGATAATAATAATATTAGTTAATGTATGTCAAATGCTTTATGTCTACCGGGCATTCAGCATACATTTTCTCACTTGGTCATTACAATAACTCTGTGAATCAAGGATGATTGTGAGCCCCATTTTATGGCGAGGGAAACTCAATCTCAGAAAGGTTAAATCACTTGCTCAAAGTCCAATAACCAGAAAGTGGCAAAGCCAGGATCTGAACTCAAGTCTGTCTTACTCAAGAGCTAATGCTCTTAGCCAATACACAGTTTCACCTCGCTAATAGATATTACATGTATTTTTGTGTTAAAGTATCAATGAGAATAACCAAGAAACTTAACCTGTGGTTTGGGAAGAGAGAGACTAGTTTTTATTCTTGTACTTCTTTTTTAACTTTATTTACTCTATGCAGAGATTATATTAGTACATTATATTATATACATTAGTATAAAAACTAAATGATTTTTAAAATTTAAGTTAATAAAACTGTCATCATTTTTAATTTCTTTTTAATTAAGGAAGGACTTGTCACAATAGTGTCATGTCTATAGCTGAATAGATTAAATATACATGGGCTCTGAGAAATCTGCAAAGTTCACATGCTCTGACATTATTTGAAAATTCATCTCATTAGCTACAGTTCCAATATGTATTGTATTCTTCTTCTGAGTACGAGATTTCATATTTCATTTTCTGAATTATTTTTTTTATTTTGAGATAATGGGCTGGTTTTTTTTAACATGATATTATTTTCATTGAAAGTGGTATGTTTTCCTCGAGAGATTTACACTCAGATATGTGTATTTTTATGTATTCATACATCGACCTCTGGATATTATAACTGAGCATCTTTTGGCATTTGTGAAATAATGCTGATTACATAAGATATGCTATTTGTGGATCAATTAATAAAAACTTGAGAGTAAAATTTAATTAAAATTTTAAAATGAAAATTAATTTTTACACCAATTGAGAAGTAAACATTTACAATACCCTTCAGTATTCAGAGCCTCAGAGAGCTGTATCAATCACACTAAAAGTCACTTGGGAGAATTTCTCCGTGGCTTAGAGAGGGGGGAAAAATTTAAGTCAAGAAAATACACACACTAACAATGATGTATCTTTTACAACAACTCCAAACAGTGTCTACTTTTACCATCCAAATGGCTAGTGCGTCTGAAAATTAAAACAAAAATCCGCATTAATGCCCCATCTCATAGTCTTGGGATTTGCTTAACAAATCACCACTGGCTTGTAGGAGAAATCCGTAAACCCGTCCACAAAGCCCCTGTCCTTTCCATTGCTTGGTTGTATTTCTCCAAGATTCTCAGAGCAAATCTGATATACCCTAAAAATTCCCATCCTCTAGCTTTGTATTCCTGATGTTCTCAAGGATAGCCATAGACAGAGTCTCACTCTAGCTAGCTCTTACAAAAACCTTTCATTCAGAAGAAGGCAAGAGGTTTCAGCCCTCTCATTCACACACTTCATAAACAAGACTTTGTCCAAGCCTCCCATCTAGGAAGGCATTCCAGCCTTTTAGAAACCACTTTGCAAGAGCAGTACCATTCCCTTCCATAAGACCTTGCAGAAAAATTGGGAATTTCACGGCATAGGAGAAAAGGCTGGGAAAAACCGATGTCATTGCATGGACTCATCAATTCAGTCCACATTTCAAAACAGCAGCTAATGCTTTCTTAAAACACAGACCTCAAAAATCCCTTTAGGACTGAGAGCAATTACAAGGGAAAACACAATACCCCTAGCTCCCCATAAGATTTTGACGGATCTGAAAAATAGAACTGAGTCAGAGATACAGAGGCTGGACTGCTGGAATAGGAAAATGGCTTGTCTCCTCGGGGCCTAATTCTTTCCTCTCCAACAGTTCCTTGTACATTCAAGAAACCATGCAGAGATGCCCCCCTGCAGGTTTTCATTTTTTAAAGGAAAGCCTGCCTTCCTCTCCCTCGCCCCCATGATACTCACGGCAGCTGCCTTAGCTGGAATAAGTCCTCCTCCATGTCCGCGCTGAGCCAGGACGAGCCCTTTTCATGGCCCTTACATGGTGTTGGTGGATGACGGGCGGTCGGGGTTTCAGCACCGGGGTGCTGGATAGCTCCCGCGCCGCTTCCTCCCTCGGCGGCAGCTGTTCGGGGGAGGGAGCCGCCAGGGACCAGCCCACGAGACAAAGCCGCCGCCGCCAGGAGAGTGGGCGGAGAGGAGGAGGCGGAGGGCAGAGCGAGCGGCCCGGGGAGAGGGGGCGGGGAAGAGCCCTTCTGGTTAGAGGAATTTACAGGCTTTCTGTGATTGGCGATGTTTTACTGGGTGCCTATAGGGCACAACAGTCTGTGAAATGGCTGTCGAGGTACCAATGAGCACTCTTTGGTTGACAACGCCTCTCTAAATGTTTATTTGTGGGGATTCATTAATGTTGTTACCGGTGTAATATTCTTGAAACCCAGGCTGGTATAGCAAATGAAGGGAATGAAAAATTCAAAGACGTGGGCATGCATTAAAACACCGTTTATTGAGCACCTACTGTGCCAGGCACTGTAATAGGCACCAGGCATATGCAAGACAAGTTAGACATGTCATTGTCATCATGGAGCTGTCTAGTGAAATGAATCAAGAAAAAAAAGATATAAGTTAAGTATGAGAAAGCCAAAGGCCACTCATTCATTCATTCACTCATTCCACAAACAAGCGTTATTGAGGGGTTGTGATTCCCCAGCCACACTGGGGAATCAAAGATTAATAAAACCAAAGATTGGGACGCCTGGGTGGCTCAGTTGGTTAAGCAGCTGCCTTCGGCTCAGGTCATGATCCCAGCGTCCTGGGATCGAGTCCCACATCGGGCTCCTTGCTCGGCAGGGAGCCTGCTTCTCCCTCTGCCTCTGCCTGCCTCTTTGTCTGCCTGTGCTCGCTCGCTCTCTCTCCCTCTGTCTCTGGCAAATAAATAAAATCTTAAAAAAAAAAAAAAAAAAAAAAAAAAAATAAAACCAAAGATTAATAAGACCAAAGATTAATAAAACCAAATCCCCACCTTCAAAATCCTCCCTATCTGTTTTTCCCATCCTCCTCCAGCTAGAATCTCTGCCGTCTTAGAACTGAAGCTAGGTAAAGGCTTGCTGATGTACCCCAAGGGCCTAGAACCATAAAGCTTTATTTATGGACACTGAAATTGGAATTTAATATTCCCCACTAAATGCAACCCCAGGGCTTTGCATTGTGTACACTCAATACATGCTTGTTAAACTGAAAGCAAACTGATCTTTCACTCCAGGTGAGTAGGGGTTCATTATCTATTTTAAGCTATGGAGAGGAAGGGTAATGATTTCTATTAGAGCTGACAGGTTGGAGGTCTATTGGTAGTGTGTCCAATTCATCCTGGTTTGCCGAGGAACGTGAGTCTTTGCCCTGAAAGTTCCAAGTCCTCAGGAAGCCCTGAGTTCCAGGCAAGCCTGACAGTTGGTTATTCGACAGTCATAAGCCAGATTCACAGAGAGATGTGTTTTGAGTAGCCTGAAGGGTCAACAAGAATACTTTTAAGTGTAAAGATTTAAAACTATGAAACTCTTAGAAGAAACCATAGGAATAGATCTTCATGACCTTAAATTAGGCAGTGGTTTCTTAGACACGACATCAAAAACACAAGTGACAACAGAAAAAATTAGGTACATTGGGCTGGATCAAAGTTAAAAGCTTTTCTGTCTCAAAGGACGCTGTCAAGAAAGTGAAAAGACAACCCATGGCATGGGAAAAATATTTGCAAATTATGTACCTGATAAGAGACTTACTTCAAATAATTTAAAGCACTCTTACAACTCAATAATAAAAAGACAGTGTAATTTAAAAATGGAAAAATAGGGGAGCCTGTGTGGCTCAGTTATTTAAGCAACTGCCTTCGGCTCAGGTCATGATCCCAGGGACCTGGGATCCAGCCCCACATAGGGCTCCCGGCTCAGCAGGGAGCCTGCTTCTCCCTCTCCCTCTCTCCTGCTTGTGTTCCCTCTCTCGCTCTCTCTCTCTCTCTCTCTGCCAAATAAATAAATAAAATATTTAAAAAATAAAAATGGAAAAATAATATGAATAGATATTTCTGCAAAGAAGATGTGTGGCCAGATGTGGCACCTGGATGGCTCAGTTGGTTAAGCATCTGACTCTTGATTTCGTCTCAGGTCCTGATCTCAGGGTTGTGAGATCCAGCCCCATGTAGGGCTCTGCGCTCAGCAGGAAGTGCGTTTGAGATTTTCTCCCTCTCCCTCTGCCCCTCCCCACCCACTCATACACATGCTCTGTCTCAAATAAATCAATACATATTTTTTAAAAATGTGTGACTAGCCAACAAGCACTTGAAAAATATTGCTTAACATCATTAGCCATTAGGGAGATGCAAATCAAAATGGCAACAAGATAACACTTCATACCAACTGGAATGGCTAGAATTAAAAAAACAGACAATAACTAGTGTTGTGAGGATATAGATGGGACATTCCCCTCGTTCACAGCTGCTGGGAATATAAAACGGTGCACCCACTATAGAAAACAGTTTGGACAGTTTCTCAAAAATTTAAACACAGAGTTACCTCATGACACTGTAATGCCACTTGTATTGCAGGTAAATACCCAAAAGAAATGAAAACACAGTGTGCACAAAGCTTGTACAGAAATGTTTATAACATCATTATTCATAACATCAAAAAGTGGAAACACCCAAAAGTTCATCAGGTGGTCATCAAATTTTACACTTAAAAGGAGTGAATTGGGAACGTCTGGGTGGCTCAGTCAGCTGAACGTCCAATTCTTGTTTTTGGCTCAGGTCATGATCCCAGATCTATGAGACTGATCTCCAGGTGAGGCTCTACGCTCAGCACTGAGTCTGCTTGAGATTCTCCCTTCCTTTCCCTCTGCTCCTCCCTCTGCTCTGTCCCTCTGTCTCTCTGTCTGTCCCTCTCTGTCTCTGTCTCTCAAATAAATAAATAAATAAAATCTTTAAAAAAAAAGACCCAAAACAAACAAAAAGAGTGAATTGTGTGGTGTGTAATTAAACTTTAATAGAGCCGTTTTTAAAAAATAACTTTCAATAATTTTTAATAATAAATAATAATATTGACTTCAAGTTTTGTCAACATCTAAACAGAGATTTAACATAACAGGATCACCAGCTTTTTAGTGGAGAGGGAAGCAGTGTTTTTCAACTGGGTCTGCCTTTCTGTCTGGCCACTAGGAAGTGATGCTTCCAAGCAGCCTGCTGAGCTTTATCAAGGCTTCACACATTTAGCTTCCCTCACTGCTCTTTGGAGACTTGAGGCGCTCACTGCTGAAAACTGGGGGAACAGTACTTAGTATGTAATAGGTATTTTAAAAATCCTAAAGAATTAATGTTTTCTCTTCTTTCTTAGAAATATGGTTACACTTTTCTAAAGCAGTGGTTTCCGCCTTTGAGTGTGAGTGAGCATCCCCCAGAGGGCTTGTTGCATGCATATAGTTGTGCACCACCCCCGGAGTTTCTGATGCAGCAGGTCTGGGGTGAGGCCTGAGAGCTTCCATTCCTAATGGGTTCTCAAATGATACTGATTCTGTTGGTCTGGGGACCACACTGACAAGCCCTGTTCTAAAGTTATATCTGAATGAGATTATCAGCCAAGAAAAATATAACCCATGTTTGTTTAGACCTCTGATCTTTGAGACATCCTTGGGTAGATATGAATATTATAAAGGCAGTTACTTCCAGTTAACCACATTATCCATCTGCCTGGGAAATGGGGACATGCCAAAAGCCAGATGGGTTTTATTTCACATCAGAGTGATGCATCATGATCTCTCCTCTCAGATTCTTAAAACAAAACCTATAGGGGCTGGAATAAAGACTGACAAGCCGTCCCATAGCCTGAAATACTGAATATACAATTACGTGCTTTGAACAAGTGATTCTCCTATCAACTGTGTTCTGAATCCTGTTGTTTATTATTGAGATTTTTTTCTTTAGAACTGAAATTGGATTAAAAAAAAACACAAAGGGGGCAAATAAGGCTTTGATGGTAGATCCCTGCTCTGCTGGCCATTGCTGGTAGGATGGCATTTCCACCTGGAGTCATTCCCAGGTCCCTGGCATTATGCTCAAGCTGTTAATTACTTACGGACTTTACCCAGGAGCCAGTAGAAAGGGGATGCTTAACCAGGAGGGTAAGCCCTTGTTAAAAAATGTAAAGTGTACAACCTCAAAGAGTCCCTTGCTCATATGTCTTATTCTTCAATGAAACACAAGATGTGTTCTCATCTACAATGAGAGAGGACTGGAGAGGGCAAAGAGAACTATTTCCCCCTTCAATTCTGTCCTCTTTTTCTTCCTGTATTTTGGGGCAGCTGGCTCAAAAGATAAACTCTAAAGTTCTCCTAATAAAACCACGATCTCTTAGACACTGTATTTTTAGAAGGACATAAAATAAGGAAGAGATAAATGTGAATCAGAGGCCAGAACACCTATCCAGACCTAGGGAAGAGGTTATCAAGCAGAGAAGTTCAAGATATCTGAGTGAACACTGAAGAAGCAATGGTCTTTTCTTTGCACTCTTGTGACTTGTACTTTCAATTTCTTTAATTCAAAGTGTTTCTTAATTTCCCTTCTCAGTTCCTTGTTTACCTGTTTATTATTTAGAAATGTGTTGTCTAATTTCTATGTATTTATTAGTTTCCCAAATTTCCTTCCATTACTGATTTCTAATTTCATTGCATTGTGGTTGGAGAGCATACTTTGTATGGTTGCAGTCTTAAAATCCATTGAGACTTGTTTTATAGTCTATCTTGGAGAATGCTCCATGTAAATTTGAGAAGAAATTGTATTCTGCTATTGTGGGAAATGTTCTGTAGATGTCTGTTAGATCTACTTGGTTTATCATGTTGCTCAAACTTCTCTTTCTTTGCTGATCTTCTGTCTGGTTGTTCTATCCATTACTGAAAGTGGGGTATTGGGGCACCTGGGTGGCTCAGTGGGTTAAGCCTCTGCCTTTGGCTCAGATCATTATCTCAGGGTCCTGGGATCGAGCCCCGCATCAGGCTCAATGCTCAACAGGGAGCCTGCTTCCCCCCTCTCTCTCTGCCTACTTGTGATCTCTCTCTGTCAAATAAGTAAATCAAATCTTTAAGGGGGAAAAAAAAGAAAGTGGGGTATTGAAATCTCCAACTGTTATTCTTGAATTGTCTAGATTCCCCTTAAATTCTGTCTTCTTTTACTTCATGTATTTTGGGGCTGTGTTGTTAAGTGAATGCATACTTACAGTTGTTATTTCTTCTTGATGAATTGACCCTTTATTGTCATAAAATGTCTTTCATTGTCTCTAGTAATATTTTTCCTGTCTTAAAGCCTATTTTGTCTCATATTTCATAGTCACCTCATTCTCTTTTGGTTACTGTTTTCATGGCAAGACTTCTTCCATTCTTTTACTTTCAACCTATTTATGTCTTTGAATCTAAAATGAATAAAAACTCTTGTAGACAGCATATAGTTGGATCATATTGTCTCATCCATTCTAACAGTACTTGGATTTTAGGAAGTTTAATCCATTTAAATGTAATGTGATTATGGATCATGTAGAAAACAAATTATGTTTTATGTCTCTTTTGTTCCCCCATTCCTCTATCCCTACCTTGTTTTGTAATAAATATGTTTTTTCTAGTGTGCCACTTTAATTCCCTTATCATTTCTTTTATTATATATTTTTAAAGTTATTTTCTTAGTGGTTGCTCTAAGGATTACCATTAACATCCCAATTTATAACAATCTAGTTTGGATTAATACCAATTTAATCTCATTATTCTGCAAAAACCTTGCTCTTGCATATCTTCATTTCTGCCACCTTTTAAATTGTTATGATTGGGGGTGCCTGGGTGGCTCAGTGGGTTAGAGCCTCTGTCTTCGGCTCAAGTCATGATCCCGGGGTCCTGGGATCGAGCCCCACATCGGGCTCACTGCTCAGCAGGGAGCCTGCTTCCTCCTCTCTGCCTGCCTCTCTGTCTACTTGTGATCTCTGTCTGTCAGATAAACAAAATCTTTTAAAAAATTGTTATGATTGTAAGTTATATCTTTATGCACTGTAAATAAAGATGAAAATGAGTTACAAACAAAACCCACACTTTCCATTTTTTAAATTTACCTTTATAATATCTCTCCTGGTGATCTTTATTTCTTCAGGTGGATTTGAATTACTAACTAGTGTCTTCACATTTTAGTCTAAAAAATTCATTTTAGTATTTCTTGCAGGACAAGACTGCTGGAAGCAAATCTCAATTTTTGCTTATCTGGAATGTATCAATTTCTCCTTCATTTTTGAAGAATCATTTTGCCAGATATAGGATTATTGACTGACAATCCTTTTTTTTTTTTAAATAACATTGAATATATCATCATACTGCCTTCTGTACCCTATAGTTTCTGATGAGAAATCATTTGTTAATCCCATTGAGAGCCTTTTGTGTGAGGGTCTCCTCTTTTTCTGCTTTCAAAATTCTCTTTTTTTGACTGTTTTTATGAGTTTAAGTGTGAATCTCTTTGAATTTATCCTGGAGTTCACTGAGCTTCTTGGATGTGTATATTATTGTTTCCCATCAAATTTTGGAAGGTTTTAGTCACTATTTATCAACTATTTTTTGTCTCTTTCTTTCTCCTCTTTTCTGGAATTTCCACTGTGCATCTGTTAGATGCCTGATGGTGTTCCACAGGTCTCTATACTCTGATTGGTGTTTTTTTTTTTATGATTTTATTTATTTCTTTGACAGAGAGAGATACAGTGGGAGAAAGAACATAAGCAGGGGGAGTGGGAGAGGGAGAAGTTGGCTTCACAACAAGTAGGGAGCCAGATGTGGGGCTTGATCCCAGGACCCTGGGATCATGATCTGAGCTGAAGGCAGAAGCTTAACAACTGAGCCACCCAGGTGCCACTGATCAGTGTTCTTTATTTATTTTTCTTTCTGCTTCTAAAATGAATAATCTCAATAGGTCTACCTTTGGGTTCACTGATTCTTTCTTCTGCCTGCTCAGATCTGTTGTGGAGTCCCTCTAGTGAATTTTTCATTTCAATTTCAAGTCCAGAATTTCTACTTGATTTCTTTTTGTAATTTCTATCTCTTCATTAACATCTTCTATTTTTAAGAAAGATTCTATTTATTTATTTGACAAAGAGAGACAGAGTGAGAGAGGGAACACAAGCAGAGAGAGAGGGAAGGGAGAGCAGGCTTCCCGCCAAGCAAAGAGCCCAACGAGGGGCTTGATCCCAGGACTCTGGGATCACGACCTGAGCTAAAGGCAGACACGTAACAACTGAGACACCCAGGTGCCCCAACATCCTATATTTGATGAAATATTGTTCTGACTTTTTCCTTAGTTCTTCATACCTGTATATAGGGAAAACCTGCTCAGTTTTCCTTAGTAGGGAAAAAACCCCAGCTCCTTATTGTGTTTCTCTTTCACTTTTCAAACTACTACCACATTCACCACACTTCTGTCACCAGATTTCTCATACCATGATTTCTCACACCAAGCAATTGTCTGTAACACCAGCTGGAGTCTTACAATTTAACTCAACCTTGACACTCAACCTTGACACCTGAAGATAATGTCAGATCCCACAGGTTAAGGGCTCAATCCCATGAGAAGACCATGAGACTTCTATCCTACTACAGATAACAATTGCAATTAGGTTCTCCACAACTTCTGTCCAATTTGGCTACAAACTGGAGGTTCCCATGACCCCCTCCTCAGGTTCAATTAATTTGCTGGAGTGGTTCACAGAACTCAGGGAAACAATTCCTCACATTCATCAGATTATTAAAGGATGTGATAAAGGATACAGATGAACAGTCAGATGAATAAATACATAAGGTGAGGACTGGGAGGGTCCCAAATGTGCATGAGTTTCTGTTCCCATGGAGTTGGGGTGCATTTGCCAACCTGGAAGCTCTCCAAACCCCCACTACTGGGATTGTATGGAGTTTTCCTCATGAAGGCATGATCAATTTTTTTTTTTAAAGATTTTATTTATTTCTCAGAGAGAGAGAGAGCACAAGCAGGCAGAGCGGCAGGCAGAGGCAGAGAGAGAAGCAGGCTCCCTGTGAGCAAGGAGCCCGATGCAGGACCCGAACCCAGGGCCCCGGGATCGTGACCTGAGCCAAAGGCAGCTGCCCAACCAACTAAGCCACCCATGTGTCCCGGCATGATCAATTATTAACTTCCCTTCTAACCCCTCTCCCCTCTCTGGAGGATAGGAGGTAGAGCTGAACATTCCAACCTTCTAATCGTGGCTTGGGCTTTCTGGTAGCCAGCTCCCATTCAGAGCCCACTCAGAGTCACGTCAATAGAATGAAAGATGTTCCTAGTGCTCTTAACACTTAGGAAATCACAGAGGTTTCAGGAGCCTTGTGCCAGAAACTGGGGGGCGGGGGGGCAGATACAAACACTTTGGAAAACTATTTGGCAGTTTCTTAAAGCAATGTGCTAAGATCTTACAGGACTACTGTTTGAACAGGAGTGAGTGGTTCTGAATGTCATTCTTACTGGGGGAAAACAAAGAATCCAGTCACGATTTGACAAGACATCAATTAATATCAAATAGGAAGAAGTGTACATAATTAACCATATTCAAGTTCTAAAAAGCTTAAAGGGGCTTGCTAGTTTAAGAAAGTGAATATAGAGGGCACCTGTGTGGCTCAGTGGGTTAAGCCTCTGCCTTCAGCTCAGGTCACGATCCCAGGGTCCTGGGATTGAGCCCGGAATCGGGCTCTCTGCTCAGTGGGAAGCCTGCTTCCCCACTTCTCTCTGCCTGCCTCTCTGCCTACTTGTGATCTCTCTCTGTCAGATAAATAAATAAATCTTTTTTTAAAAGAAAGTGAATATACAAAATGTATGAACTGATCAGTCATATAAATTAGGTAATGACTACTGCAATTGCTTATTGCAAACTATTTTTATAAAGGATTTACACTGAAGAGCTACCTAGAAAGGGTTAAATGTGGGCTTAATATTATTAAGAGGAGCTTAAATCTGAGTTTTAGGATTCCTCTGGAGAATGGACATCAACCAGGATATGAATAACAAAAGTTGCAATAATTCAGAACTATTGCTTAAAGAAAGACAAAATCATGCATATAGACCTCTCTTAAAAATTGGTTTTCTACATAAGAGACTCTTAATCTCACAAAACAAGCTGAAGGTTACTGGGGGGTGGGTAGAGAGGGTGGTTGGGTTAGGGACACTGGGGAAGGTGCTAGTACTGTGAAGTGTGTAAACCTGGCGATTCAGAGACCTGTACCCCTTGGGCTAATAATACATTATATGTTAATAAAAAATATTTTTAATTGGTTTTCTAGGGGTCCCTGGGTGGCTCAGTCAGTTAAGTGTCTGCCTTCAGCTCAGGTCATGACCCCAGGGTCCTGGGTTCAAGCCCTGCACTGGGCTCCCTGCTCAGTGAGAGTCTGCTTCTCCCTCTCCTTCTGCTGTCTCTCTCTCTCAAGTAAATAAATAAAATATTTTTTAAAAATTGTTTTTCTAATTGTAAAAGAAATAAATGATCATTATAGAAATTCAGGTAGCATGCAAAAGCATTCAGAAGAAAATAAAAATTATTACTATATACCACAAAGAGATAACGAGAGATACCACTTTGGGAATATACCCGTCTGGTCATTTTTTATGCTGGGACACCCGTACATAAATATCTTTTTATAAATTTGAGATCATATTTATCCAATGAAGGCTTGCTTTTTTCACTTTTCACAAGCTTCTAATGAATATTTCTGACCAAAAGGAATGTCAATTTTGATACTGTTTCCCCTATGTTTTTCAGGTTTTAAATTTTTAATTATTTTTTAAATAAATAATGCATGCCTATGGTACAAAATTCACGAAGGACAAAGGATGTCTTTCCCTGTTCTCAGTAACATAGCTTCCTTACAAGAGGCAAACAGTGTTCCCAGTTTCTTGATTCTCTCTATATCTATAAACACTTCATTTTTATTCTCTCCCACAAATAACAGCATTCCATTTCATTGTCCCATGCCTTACTGTTTTCTCTCAACGTCCTGGAATCTTAGAATCTTCCTTGTCAGTCCACAGAGGTGGCTCATTATTTTCATAGTACACAGTACTATGCTGTGTGGGGTTGCCATAATTTTCCTGAGTATTTAGGTTGCTTCCATACTTTTTAGTATTAAAAACAAGACTGTGGGCGCCTGGGTGGCTCAGTGGGTTAAGCCGCTGCCTTCGGCTCGGGTCATGATCTCAGGGTCCTGGGATCGAGTCCCGCGTCGGGCTCTCTGCTCAGTGGGGAGCCTGCTTCTTCCTCTCTCTCTCTCTCTCTCTGCTTGCCTCTGCCTACTTGTGATCTCTCTCTGTCAAATAAATAAATAAAATCTTTAAAAAAAAACAAGACTGCAATAAATATCTTTACTCTTATGTGTGTATGATAAATACTTAGATCACAGAATATGCAGATTTTTAGATTCTCTAAATAGTTCAAATTGCCTTGGATGGAGATATTCATCTATGCTCCCACAGGGAATCCCAAGAGCGCCTGTTTCCTCATATAGTTGACACTACTGTGTGTTATCATATTTTTCATGCTTTCAATCTGATATATATTCAATCAGAGCAAGAGATACAGAGACTGAGAGATCATTTTTAAGGTAATGGCTTACATGATTGTGGAAGTTATCAAGTCCAAAATATCCAGGATAGGCCAGCAAGGCAGAGACCTAGAGAAGAGTCAATATTGAATTTCAAGTCTAAAGGCCATCTGCCAGCAGAATTCTTGCCTGCTTGGGGGACATCAGTCTCTTTGTTCTATTCAGATCTTCAACTGATTGGATGAGCTCCACCCACATTAGGGAGGGTCGTTTATTTTATTTTATTTTTTAAATTTTTTAAATTTATTTGACAGACAGAGATCACAAGTAGGCAGAGAGGCAGGCAGAGAGAGAGGGGGAAAGCAGACTCCCCACTGAGCGGAGACCCTGATGCGGGGCTCGATCCCAGGACTCTGGGATCATGACCCGAGTGGAAGGCAGAGGCTTAACCCACTGAGCCACCCAGGTGCCCCAGGGCAGTTTATTTTACTCAGAGTCTACAGATTTAAATATTAATCTCACCCAAACACCCAGAATAATGTTTGACCAAATATTTGGGCACCATGATCCCACCAAGTTAACCTATAAAATAAACCATCACATCCAGGGGAGATGAATTGCTGAAGTTCACATGGCCAGCCAGATGAAAGTTTTGGCCTATACCTAGAACCAAGGATCTCTTTATCTAAGCCCAGTTCAGACCTGTAGTTTTAATACTAGGAACACTTACATTTGACTTCCCAGAGTGTCCAGTTTAAGCAGAGAAACCCTTTTCAACTCTACTAAACATTTAAAAATCTGAGATAGTGCTTATCCTTTACCCTGTCCCCTCTGGCCCCAGGGATCAGCTCATAAACTCATGTGGGGAGGAGGGGGACCAGTCTCAAGAATGTGTTGCTGGGGTGCCTGCGTGGCTCAGTCGTTAAGGTCTGCCTTCAGCTCAGGTCATGATCCCAGGGTCCTGGTATTGAGCCACGCTTTGGGCTCCCTGCTCTGCGGGAAGCCTGCTTCTTCCTCTTCCACTCCCCCTGCTTCTGTTCCCTCTCTCGCTCGCTCTCTGTCAAATAAAAAAAAATCTTAAGGGAAAAAGAAAAAGAACGTGTTGCCGACATCATGAGGGCCAACTGTGTGGTCAAAAGACTTCTGGGAAAAACATAACAGAAGAATGCAGGAGAGTCCTAGAGTGCTGTTTAAGGCAGAATTTACCCATTTTTTTAAGCCATTTTGTTGCTGTTATGTGGGTTTTTTTGTTTTGGGGGGTTTTGAGGGGGAGGTGTCTATGAAACAACCACGGTAAGAAAAACAACAACAACAAAATTCTGCTAATGCTTATATCTTTCTGTTTTAATTTTTTCTGCCTGGAAATAAAAACAAGTGTTCCGGGGTGCCTGGGTGGCTCAGTGGGTTAAACCTCTGCCTTCAGCTCGGGTGGTGATCTCAGAGTCCTGGGATGGAGCCCTGCATCGGGCTCTCTGCTCAGCGGGGAGTCTGCTTCCCCCTCTCTCTGCCTGCCTCTCTGCCTACTGTGATCTCTCTTCCTGTCAAATAAATAAAATAAAAAAATATTTTAAAATCCTTTCATGTGAAAGGATCTTATCTTCTTGTCTTTCCAGAAGAGACATATAGGCCCAAATCTGAGGAAAAAAGACACCAAGTACTACATAGTCCAAGCTGAGAGAGTTGTCAGCCAGAGCCAGCCACTGGGGCCAGTCCTGCCCTCAGGGTTTCCTAAGAGGGGTTGGGTTGATGTGGCTTTTGATAGCGAAGGTCTCTATTAATCAGAGTGTCCCAAGGAAAATTCCATGTCAAATCCTGCATTAAATTCTAAAAACTGGAAAGGAATTCAATACTCTTTTTCATAGTTTACCTATCTGGTAGGAAAATACAGCACAATGATAACTTTAAGAAATATTAAAAAGACTCCCGATTGGATTCTAGATCTTTCTTGTGGCTTTGTGTGAAAATATGATTATAGTTTCTGAGGTCTGTCTTCTGAGACCCAGGGGAGCTAGGAGAGGGGGTGAGAAAGGTATTCAGAACAGGACTTCTCCTCTTTCTCCACATCACTCTCTCCTCTGGAGTCTGGGAGAAGACTTGGGAATCACGTTTGAGTGTTATTTATTTATTTATTTATTTTTAAAAGATTTTTTTTATTTGACAGAGAGAGACTATTGAAATGAGACGGATCTCTGAAAGTGTCTACCTAGTTGCATTATTTAGGGACCTACTCCATGGTGTGAAAGGAGGAGGTCTGACTTAGTATAGGTGCAGGCAGTTGGAAAAATACCACTTCCGGTTTTTACCCCCATGGAGTTTAGATCTCAAATAAACCATTTACCTACAAAATAATCCCAACAGTTGAGAGATGCCAAAGGCTCTGAAAGATGACCTTGTGATTTCCCAGGATGCTGCAAATCCTTGACCTGCCCAATGGATGTTAGAGCAGGCACTGCCTTGTTCCTGGCAGCAGTCATCATCATAAATTATCATCATAAATCATCGTAAATAAGGTAATACATCCTTATTTTTAAGAACTTCTGTTAGTCAGTGATAGCCACACCCCTACTGGTTAGAGGAGCAACAAGGACCAGGCTGCAGACATTGTTAACCTCATGGAATGTGGAGTACAGATCTTCCTTGACTTGTATGGGGCTACATTCCCACAAACCCAACACAGATTGAAAATATACTAAGTCAAAAATACATTTAATACACCTACCCTATTGAACATTTCAGATTAGCTTGGCCTTCCTTAAATGGACTCAGAACACTTACATTGGCCTACAGTTGGGCAAAATCATCTAACAAAAAGCCTATTTTAGAATGAAATGTTGACTAGTTCTTGTAATTTATTGACTACTGAAAGTGAGAAACAGGATGGTTGTACGGGTGCAAAGCAGCTGTAAGTGTATTGGCTGTTTACCCCCCTGGTTGCCAGGCTGACTGGTAGTTGTGGCTGGCTACCATGACACAGCATCATGAGATAGCGTTGAACTGCATATTGCCAGCCCAGGAAAAGATCAAAATTCAAAATTTGAAGTAAGGTTTTGACTGAATGCATGTAGTTTTCAAACTACTGTAATGTCAAAATATCTCAAGTCAGGTCATCATAAGTTGGGAGATAGTCTGTACTGTTATTACTTAAGGGGTCATTGCAAGCATTAAATTGAAGTTAGGCATATAAAATGGTCAAAACTTTGTGAATTGATTGACTATACTCCGTAAGTGCCAATTATTTAAGAGTCTGGTACATAGACTCGAGAGCATACTCGTAGGTTGGGATGGCAGAATATTCACTAGGCAGACTACCATGGCTATTCTCAAAATACTGTAGCAGAACCCCATTTGGAGGACCTTTTCAGGGGTTTATTGAGGTCAAAACTATTTTCATAATATCACTAAAACATATTTTTATTTTCCTTTCCCACTGTCACTCACTCATGAGTGTACCTTGGAGTTTCCAGAGGTACACAACAGTTGATGAGGTCATAGCTTCAACACCTAATGGAATGTATGCTTTGGTATTGTTGGATTTTAAAACTTTTCTCAGCCTTGATCAGTAGTTACCAAGGACTGGAGGTGGGTGGAGGAGTGGACTACAAAGGGATAGGCAGTAATTTTATTCCGGGTGAGGGGTGAAGGTTCTATATCTTGTTTGTGGTCCTCATTACATGACTATGCATTTGCTAAAATTCACAGAACCAAATACGTAAATCTTATTCCATAAATGGTACTTCAGTTTAAAAAAAAAAAACCCAAAATTATTTTTTTTCATTTTTTTTTTAATTATAAACATATATTTTTATCCCCAGGGGTACAGGTCTGTGAATCACCAGGTTTACTTTTTAAAGATTTATTTATTTGACACAGAAAGAGAGATCACAAGTAGGCAGAGAGGCAGGTGGGGGGGGCATAGGGGGGGCGGTAAGCAGACTCCTCGCTGAGCAGAGAGCCAGATGCAGGACTCTATCCCAAGACCCTGCGATCATGACCTAAGCAGAAGGCAGAGGCTTAACCCACCCAGGCGCCTCAAAATTATTTCTAGATTTCAATTTCTAACAGCCTAACTATACTTAATTATAACCCACCTAAACAAAAGCTCTCAGTAATTTTTAAGCATACCAAAGGGTCCTGAGGCCTAAAACTTTGAGCTAAAACCACTGAGCTAAAACATTGATTTCTTTCCTAAAGCAGGTGCAATCACCTGCTCCAGAGTTGGGGAGAATGATTAAAAGGGAGTGCAAATCTCTCTGGCGCTAAGATTCTAGAAGCTGTGTTGTCCAAAGTGGTAGCCACTGCCCACATGCGGCTACTGAACGCATGAAAAGCACTTGGTTCAAATCGAGATGTACTTTGTACAAAAAAAAAAAAAAAAATGTAAATGATCTCTTTTTTTTTTTTTTAAGTTTTTCTAAAAACTTTTATAAAGAAATGACAGTATTTTGGACATAGCGGGTCAAGTAAAAGGTATTGTTAATATTAATTTCATTTTTTTTTAACGTGGCTATTAGAAAATGTGGCCTCCGTTATATTTCTACGGGACAGCGCTATTCTGGAGGCAGACTTGGCTGCCAGTCTTGTTTCCACCACTTATCAGCTACTTCCTATCTCCTGTAAAGTATGGGTCACGTTAGGGCTTGAAGCTTGAATGGGACGAATGCATGTGACGTACTTAGCAATGCATGTAAGTAAACGGTAAGCTCGGTGGCTATCATGGAAGGCCTCGCGCTCTCTGGTGATGCAGTCAGCGATGGTCCTGCGTGCTCATTAAAGGCCTTTCCTCCGCGACCTATTTACACTCCGACGACAATAACAACTAAGGGTGGCCGAGGCCTGATCCCGCTTTCGGGCGGGCCTGCCCTCTTTATAACTAAAAAAATTAAAATGGTCTCAGGAGCTGGAAGTGGGACATTTAAAATGCACGGAGCCAAAGCACAAGTTGAACACCCAGAGGGCCTGAGTCACAGGGCCTCCCTTGGTAACCGACGCTGACGCCGGTTGCTAAGGGGGAAATGGGAAAACAAGGATGTGGTCCGTCGGCTCTTGTTCTCCGGCGGCAGCTACTTCCGGTTCTCAGGGGAGCCAGTCCTTCGTCCTACCTTCCCCAGAGGAGCTGGGACCACGGCTGCAGGTTCCGCCGCCTCGGGAACCTTCCGAGCCCTCGGTCCAGCGCGGTGGTAGTGGCGGGGGCGGCGGCGGGTCTCCCGCGCGGCCGCGATGCTGAGCACCCGGGCTCAGGCGGCGATGACCGCGGCGGACCGGGCCATCCAGCGCTTCCTGCGGACCGGGGCGGCCGTCAGGTGAGCCTTGGGGGGCGGGGCGGCCGGAGAGGCCGGGGCCAGGGTCCCCAGCCTGGGCCTGCGGCGGCCTTTCACGGCGCTAGCAGGAGCAAGCATTCCGGAGGTTCTGCGTTGGGCTCGGTTGGAGGCCCAGGCCGCGAAGCGGGACCGCGGATGAGCCTCCAGGCCCTCCATTTCTTCGGCAACGCCAATTCTGTCAGCCCTCCCCAGTGCTGTTAGCGCCCCAAATTCTCAGTGCCCTGCCCCCCACCTGCCATATCCTCCTCCAATCCTGTCCTTGTCCCCGGAACTTCCAGACACCCTCAGGCTTGTCAAAGCCTCGAATTCTGCCAGTGGCCCTCAGACCTTTCAGTGCCGCCGCGCAGGCCTTCCAGGACCCCTTAATCCTTTCAGGGTACACCCAGTCCTTTTGGGCTCCCCAGTCTTGTCGTGCCCTGAGCCGCAAGCTCCCCAGTCCTGCCGTGGTTCTCACAGCCCTGCAAAGCCAACCAGGTCTGCTAGCCCTTACCCCATTTTGTCAGTACCCCTATTCCTGTCATCCTCCATCCCCCAGTCAAGCCAGGGATCCCTTATTCAATGTGGGTCTTCAGTCTGATTTGTGAATCTCTGTCTTGCAAGGGTCCCAGAACAGATCAGGACTCCTTAACCTGTAAAGGCTTCCAGTTCTGTTAAGGTCTCCCATTCCTGCTAGAACCCCAATAGTATGGGCCCCCAGTCATGTCAGGGTCCCTCTTTCCCTTCTTTTCTTCATCCTCCCATGGGCTCCAGTCTTGAGAGCTGAACACTGCGTCCGCATTATTGACCCTAAATGACTGAGACCTGTTGCTCAGCCTAGCTTCTTTCCTCTGGAACTGGAGCAGGTTTAAAGAGCTTATTATGCCAGTGCTGGGAGCCCTCAATGGCTGTCCTGTCCAGTGCCCCCATTCTGTAGGTGGGAAACGGGCCTTGAGACGGTTTTGCCTGTGGCCTACAGCTGACCTCACAGTAGAGCTGGGGGAAAAGACAGATCTTTTTACTCCTAGACCCCACTGCTCTCCTGTGTTGTCGTTTTGCAGAGGGATGGGGGTTTCCAGAGTCACCAAATTTCACTGGATTTTTTGTCCATACCTTGCTGAGGACCTGGGCAAGTCCTCTCTCCCATCTGTCCTTCAGTTTCCGTCAGGAGGTTTGTGGTTTTAAGCACACACTTGGCATGAATTCAGTTCAATGCTGCCTCACTCACTTTGACCAAGTTGGCTGCACTCTAACATGAAAATTAAGATGATAGGGGCACGTGGGTGGCTCATTCAGTTAAGCATCTGGCTTCAGCCCAGGTCCTGATCTCAGGGTCCTGGGATCGAGCCCAGCATCGGGCTCTCTGCTCAGCAGGGGAATTTGCTTCTCCCTCTCCTTCTTCCCTTTCCCCTGCTCTTGCTCTCTCTAAAGTAAATAAAAATCTTAAAAAAGAAAAGAAAAGAAAAGAAAGATGATAATAGAACCTACCTCTGTGGGATTGTTTTTAGGATGAGATAAGATTGTCACAGTGCCTGGCATAGAGTATGCATCCTTAAATATTAGTGTTTGCTTAAGAAATTTAAAGCAGTTGTAAAGTGCTTTAGAATTTCAGTAATGGTTCTTTTAACTTTTCCAGGCACTTTTGTTAATACACCTGTTGTGTGGAAGTCAGCACAATACAGCACTAAGAAATTCAAGAATAACTTTGCCGAATGCAGTTGAGATGGTTAATACTTAGTAATTGTAGTAGCTAATGTTTGTTAAGCCCTCATCTTTGCCTCGTATGCCCTAGCGCCCGTGAAGCAGGTCTCTTGGTCGTACAGGTGACAGAGCTGAGCCTGAGAAGGGAAAATGATGCCCTAAGGAAGAGCAGAGCCTTAATTGAACCAGATTAAGGCAACTCCCCTTTCTTTTTCTTCTTCTTCTTTTTTTAAAGATTTTATTTATGTATTTGAGAGAGGCAGTGAGAGAGGGAACACAAGCAGGAGGAGTGGTAGAGGGAGAAGCAGGCTCCCCACTGAACAGGGAGCCTGATGCGGGGCTTGATCCCAGGGCCCTGGGATCATGACCTGAGCCAAAGACAGACGCTTAACAACTGAGTCACCCAGGCGCCTGCAACTCCCCTTTTTTAACCAAGTTCTGTGTGCATTCTCTTGACTTTGTTCCAGAGTACAAAGATTTATTTGGAATTTAGTTATCAGTTATGTGCCATATTAGTTATGATATTAGGAAGATGTTGGTTGTTGTAGACAGAGTTATTGGTAACACTAGTGACTCTGTCTTGAGTTAATGTTGACTGAGCTGAGCTCCAAAGGGTGTTCATCTGCATACATTGGAATAAGAATATATCATACACATATACATATCAAACACATCTGTCCAAGTATATATAGCATATATAGATATTCACCCACATGTTGTTTGTCTTATTTGCTGGAAATACATAACTTTGTATAAAAACTTTTAAATTGCTTAAGTGTCTGTGGTAAGAGAATAACTTCATTGCTTAAGCCTCAAGTTAAGACATTTTTAATTTAGTAAAGATTTAGAAGATCATTTATACTATTGTGTGCCTCCTTCCTGTTTAATACTCTTTTTTTCTTTAAGTTTTTTTTTTTTGTTTTTTTTTTTTTAATTTATGAGAGACAGAGAGATAGGCAGAGGGAGAAGCAGCTTCCCCCCTGAGCAGGGAGCCCGATGCAGGACTTGATCCCAGGACACAGGGATCATGACCTGAGCCGAAGGCAGGTGCTTAACCATCTGAGCCACCCAGGCTCCCCTCCCTGTTTATTTCTAAAAGATAGATTCATTTCTATAATTTTTCTCCAGTGTGTAATCATCCAGTAAATACTATTAGGAACCTCTTAGGTGCCAGGCATGATCTAGAGACTTGGGGTATATAAAATAGACAAAGATCCCTGCCCCCAGGGACTTTGCTCTCCAGTGAGGGACACAGACAATAACTGTAGTTAATAAGTGAAGGTGATAAAAAGAAAATGCAGAACTGGGTAGAAGGGACCAGCAGTGCAGGTTCTCACTGTTGGTTAGAAGTGCAGGGGAGGGGAGAGAGAGAGAGCCATGCAGTGATCCGGGGAGCGGGGAGAGCATTCCAGGCAAAGGCCCTGACATAGCCAATGTGGTGCCAGCATGGGAGGCAGAGTAAGGGGAAAACCTGAGATCCCCCTCTGAGTGAGACGGGGCTTCTGTGACCTGCCTTAGGCTTTAAATCCTAGTGTCTGAACATGCTGAGTTTCAAGATATAACCCTTTACTGTATGAGAATGTTTAGCTTGAACATTAGGTGTTTAGTGGGTCAGTCGGTTATTTTGATTAAATGTTATTTCTTTGTACCTGTATCTGTATTTACACGTGCTGCGTTTGGGATGCGGGAAGACGGTAAACTTATTTTCCTTTCCAGATACAGAGTCATGAAGAACTGGGGTGTTATAGGTGGAATTGCTGCTGCCCTTGCTGCAGGCATCTATGTGATTTGGGGTCCTATTACAGAAAGAAAGAAGCGTAGAAAAGGTAAGAATGAGGTTATCACATCATAGTCCGTAGACTTGACCCAAGCCCTTACTGTCCCAAAACAGTACAAAAAGAGGAGGGCATTTTTTGTTCTCTCGTATCTCCAGTTTTGGACATTGCTTCCTTTTAAGCAGAAATTATTTTTAATGACTCATTATTTTAGACCCTATTGTGCAAAGATTTCTGTTTCTTCCCCTCCAAAATCTTGAGTTTGAGACATGCTCTGTAATGAAAAAGTTCACGTGGCTTAATTGTCTAACTGTTCTTCCTCTGGTGCCTGTGTTGTTCAGTAGTACAGCTGACCAATTGTGTGACACGTTTGTGGTTTCACTGACTAGCTGCTAGTCAGCTAGTAAGAGTTGCCAGCTACCATCTTTAATACAAAATTCTATTTCCTTATTTTGAAATGTGCCCCTTTTGTAAATGCTACTCTACTTATGTTGCTTAAAATTCAGCTACAACAAGCAAACAAAAAAAAAGGATCGGTATAGCAAAATGTTGATCATTGTTAAATCGGGGGGGTGGTTATGATTGGAGTTGATTATATAGCCTCTCGTTTTATGCATGTGTAAAAGAGAACCTTCGTAATAAAAAGTTTTTTGAAAAAAGTTATGAGAACCTTCATAATAAAAAAGTTTTTTGAAAAGATTTAAGCAGAAAAGGGAAGTATGTCAAATTTTGTGGATCTCATTGCAGAAAGACTGATCAGAATTTCTCTGGTCATATCTTTCGCACTGATTATAAGAACAAAATCATTGTTTTGGGGAGCAACAAAAGAACAATTGTTTTCTTCTGTTCTGATGTTGCTTTCTTATCAAAGGAGAGAGAGAATGAGAGAGAGATGTTACGAAGTGTTTTGTACAAGCCGTGCCAGACACTGTGGTGGCGGTCAGAAGTAACCCATGACAGGGGACATGTCCTTCTGTTGCTTACAGTCTTCTGAAGGAGCAGCACTAGGACCAGGCCTTGGTACAAACAGAATGCCTGGCCCCCTGATGTCTGTGGATAAGGACTTCCTGAGATTGGGATTTTTGGTGTCAGGTTCCAGTGCAAAAACCCTGGCTCCCAAGTGGGAGAGAAAGAGTTGGTCCAGTGTGATGTGCTTTTCTCTTCTTTCCCCCACGTTTTTCAGGGCTGGTACCTGGCCTTGTCAACTTAGGGAACACCTGCTTCATGAACTCCCTGCTGCAAGGCCTGTCTGCCTGCCCCGCTTTCATCAAGTGGCTGGAAGAGTTTACCACCCAGTACACCCGGGATCAGAAGGAGGCCCCTCCCCACCAGTATTTATCCTTAACGCTATTGCACCTCCTCAAAGGTATCTACTCGGGAACTTCAAGGGGATTGTGTACCTTTTGAAAGCAGCAGCCCTGAGGGCAGGCAGAGGGTTAATAGCTTCTGTGTGAAACACAGATCATCATGGAAAAAGAAAACCAAAAAACACTGTGGGTGCAGTAGATACAAACAGTAATTAAAAAAAAAAATTAAAGATGTAACCATTTGTTTTTGAAAATTGTCAGTGTATTAACAGCTTTTTAGGGAAGAGAACAAATCCACTGCCACTTAAGCATTTTGGTTGTAAGAAGTAATCTGGCTTATTAAAGTTTAGAAAAAAGAAGTGTCTTAGACTAAGCGATAAGGTAGTTCACAGAAGAAATAGTACACTGTATTTAGATAGATGGGAAGAATATCTAACAGGCATTCAGATATGCAACTTGGCTGTCATCAAAGATATAGAAATAACCTTAACAGTGAAGTTATCACTGTGCTGCCTGTCAGCAAAGACTGAAAACTCCACAGACCTGCCCAGCTGTTGGACAACATGTTCACATGTGCTGGTGGCAGGGCAACACAGGGCCAGCTTTATGGAGAGCAGCTTGGAACGACACGGTACTAGCTTGCAAAGTGTCCAGTACCATCTGACCTGGGAATTCCATTGACCATGATTGACACTAGCCTGAAATGGAGTTGTAAGAGCCCACGAGCTCCAGAGTGGCTGACTAGGGGTGCTGAGCCAAGGGAGTCACTGTTATACAGGCTTCACATGGGTTTGAAGAGGTCACCCGTCCACCTTCATTTTTTTTTTTTTAAGATTTTATTTATTTATTTGACAGAGAGAGATCACAAGTAGATGGAGAGGCAGGCAGAGAGAGACAGAGAGAGAGAGAGAGAGAGAGAGAGAGAGAAGCAGGCTCCCTGCCGAGCAGAGAGCCCGATGTGGGAGTCGATCCCAGGATCCTGAGACCATGACCTGAGCTGAAGGCAGTGGCTTTAACCCACTGAGCCACCCAGGCGCCCTCCACCTTTGTTTTTAAACCAGCTTTTTGCCTGTATAACTAATTTTTCCTCCCATAACATCTCTTCACATCCTGAGGACATTCCACAGAACACAATTGGGGAAATGCTGGGAAGTGTGCAAAGATTTCCCAACACCTGGTTACAAAGGAAAGCAGGGGAGGGGGTCCCACAGGAGAATGATTAAGCAGTCACTGGAATATTATGTAGCCATTATGAATTCATCTTTGCCAAGTGTTTTTTGTTAAGTTTAAAAGAGCGGTGTTTGAAGTATGTTGTATTTGACTTCAGCAAAGCAAAGATTTCCACAGATAGAGGCTGGACAGGAAAACACCAAAACGTTCACCTTGGCAGTTTTGGTCTTGTGCAGCTGACAGTTTGGAAACCTTAAAACAAAACAACTGTATTTCTTTTTTTTTTTTTAATTATTATTATTCTGTTTTAAATTTTTTTTTAAATTTTATTAGTATATAATGTATTACTAGCTCCAGGGGTACAGGTCTGTGAACCATCAGGCTTACACACTTCACAGCACTCACCATAGCACATACCCTCCCCAATGTCCATAACTCAACCACCCTCTCCCTACCCCCCTCCCCCCAGCAACCCTCAGTTTGTTTTGTGAGATTAAGAGTCTCTTATAACAACCGTATTTCTAAAGCTCTCAACAGTAAGCATATATCCCTCTCACAGTCAGGAAAAAAACTGGATTTAGAAAACACTCGGTTCACTGTTGCTTTGCAGAGATGTGTTCCCAGGTGATCTCAGCTTGACACGGAAAGCGAGTTCTGCTCTTCTGTATCACAGGCAATTTGAAAGTAATTTCTTCTGCTCCCCTGTTGTAAGCAAGTACCATCCCAGAGCGGAAAGCTGAAATGTGGGCAGTACAACACAGGTTGAGTACCTGTCCCAGCATGACCGCTGGTCTTCCCTCTTCACATGCGTGACCCAGGGCTGGGAACTGGAGCCGTGCTACACCTAGAGTCTAGGCTCCCTTCCCTGTCTCTGCTTTTCAGGGTCGTTTATTTTGGGTCTTAGAGATAATTTTTAATTTCACAAGTAACGCTTGAATACACTCTGCTGCTAAAATTTAAAGCATCACGCATAAAGTGACAGTTCCCCTTTATCACTGCCCTGCTCCCATTCCCCTCATTTCTTTCCAAAGAAAAATACAAATGTATCCTTCCAGACCATTTTCTGTGCACTTAAATATGCTTCTAAGCACCCGTAGAAATTATATATTGTTATGTTTATGTTTTTTCATAACCAAATAGCATAATGGTGCAAGAGTGTCTGTTTTAGCACACATAGCCCTACCTCATTCGTTTTTTTCTCTTTGTGAGTTTATCGGGCTTATATCTTCTGTGGGTTGCCTGCTCATTCCCACTGGCCACTTTTTAAAAATTATGGTGGGACACCTGGGTGGCTCAGTTGGTTAAGCAGCTGCCTTCGGCTCAGGTCATGATCCCAGAGTCCTGGGATCGAGTCCCACATCAGGATCCTTGCTCGGCAGGGAGCCTGCTTCTCCCTCTGCCTCTGCCTGCCTCTCTGTCTGCCTGTGCTCACTTGCTCTCTCTCCCTCTGTCTCTGACAAATAAATAAATAAAATCTTTAAAAAAAAAAAAAAATAAAAATAAAAATTATGGTAAAATATCCATAACATAAAGCAGGTACCATCTTAACCATTTTTAAGTGCATGTTTGGGTAGCATTTTGAGTACCTTTGCATTGTTGGGTAACCGAACCCACTCTTCTCTACACACAGAACTTTTCCATCATCCTGTCCTGAAACTGTGTCTATTAAGCAGTGACTTCCCATTCTCCTTAGTCCCCCAGATCCTGGAAGCCACAGTCGTACTTTCTGTCTATGAGTTTGATTCTGTATCTCCCAGAGTGGAATCCTACAGTGTTTGTCCTCGTGCTTCTGGCTTATTTCACTCAGCATCATGTCCTTGAGGTTCATCCACGCTGTAGTGTGGGGCAGAATTCCATTCCTGTTTAAGGCTTCAGAGGAATAATACCCCATTGTGTGTACATGTGGCATTTTGTTTGTCCATTCATAAGTCAAGGGACATTTGTGTGGTTCCCCCACTGGCTACTGTGAATAATGCTTCTGTGAGCATGGCTGTACAGATTTCTATTGATGTCCCTGCTCCTAATTCTTTTGGGGTCTATACCTAGAAGCGGAATTACTAGATCAGGTGGAAATTCTGTTTAATTCTTTTGAGGACTTGTCATGCTGTTTTCCAGGGCAGATGCACCATTTTGCCTTCCCCTGACAGTGCACGCAGCGCTCTAACTCTCCACATCCTCGCCAACACTTGTTATTGTCTGTCTTTTTGACAGTAGCAGTCTTGGGTGTGAGGCGATCATCTCGTTGTGGTTTTTGATCTGCATCCCTACTGAGAAGTATTGTTGAGCAGGAGTTTTCCTGTGTTTCTCGCCATTTGTATAGTTGTGTTTTTTGTGTTTGTTTTCATTTTGTAAATGTCTACTCCAGTCCCTTCTCCATTTTTGAATTGGGTTGTCTGTTTTTATTGTTATGTCTTAGGTACTCTTAATATGTTCTGGATATCCGTCCCTTATACGTGCGATTTGCAAACCTCGTTCACTTTCACAGTTGCACAGTATCCATAAGATACTATTATTTAGCTATTTGTTTGCCTCCGGGGCCTTGTTGTCATAAACAGGCTACAGTGAATGTTCTTATTTGCGCCCATAGTGCATACAAGCCTTTGTTTCCCTAGCATAGATCCTGAGAGAGATACTAGGATATGAATTGTAGGATATGAAAAGTCGTAGATACTGCCAAATCGTCCCACAGCATTTTGGGCAAAATTAGGCTAAAGGGGACAGTAAAATTTTCCTTTGGAGGAAAAAAGCCAACTGACAGGCTACACTGAGGAGTGTAGGAGGAGAAAGGGAAGTACAGTTGCCTTCTGAAAAGGCTCCCTTTGTTCTGGAGGATAAAAGTCTGACACCAGGATAGATCTGCCCTGGTAAGACAGGCCTCAGGACTTAGCACTGGCTACTGGGCTGCTGCTGCTCCCCACGTTACCCCCCAGAGGCACCACCACATTCAGATCCAGATGGAGGTTGCTCAGAACCTCCCAAGTCAGAACCTGAAGTAGTCAAAGGATTGTCTCAAGTTCACCAACTGCAGATCAAAGAGAAGAAATAGGCTAGCTTCGTTTTCCCAGAGTTAATTGCATTTGGGAAGCTGCCCTGAGGTGGCAGGCCCCAGTATTTTTTTTTTTTAAGATTTTATTTATTTATTTGACAGAGATCACAAACAGGCAGAGAGAGAGGAGAAAGCAGTCTCCCCGTGGAGCAGAGAGCCCGATGTGGGGCTCGATCCCAGGACCCTGGGATCATGACCAGAGCCAAAGGCAGAGGCCCTACCCACTGAGCCACCCAGACGCCCCTGGCCCCAGTATTTTTTTTTTTTTTTTTGAGATGACACTTTTTTTAATAGTTAAAATCTACAGATTTAATTTTTTTTTATAAACATATATTTTTATCCCCAGGGGTACAGGTCTGTGAATCACCAAGTTTACACACTTCACAGCACTCACCAAAGCACATACCTTCCCCAATGTCCATAATCCCACCCCCTTCTCCCAAACCCCCTCCCCCCAGCAACCCTCAGTTTTTTTTGTGAGATTAAGAGTCACTTATGGTTTGTCTCCCTCCCAATCCCATCTTGTTTCATTTATTCTTCTCGTACCCACTTAAGCCCCCATGTTGCATCACCACTTCCTCATATCAGGGAGATCATATGATAGTTGTCTTTCTCTGCTTGACTTATTTCGCTAAGCATGATACGCTCTAGTTCCATCCATGTTGTCGCAAATGGCAAGATTTCATTTCTTTTGATGGCTGCATAGCATTCCATTGTGTATATATACCACATCTTCTTGATCCATTCATCTGTTGATGGACATCTAGGTTCTTTCCATAGTTTGGCTATTGTGGACATTGCTGCTATAAACATTTGGGTGCACGTGCCCCTTTGGATCACTATTTTTGTATCTTTAGGGTAAATACCCAATAGTGCAATTGCCGGGTCATAGGGCAGTTCTATTTTCAACATTTTGAGGAACCTCCATGCTGTTTTCCAGAGTGGCTGCACCAGCTTGCATTCCCACCAACAGTGTAGGAGGGTTCCCCTTTCTCCGCATCCTCGCCAGCATCTGTCATTTCCTGACTTGTTGATTTTAGCCATTCTGACTGGTGTGAGGTGATATCTCATTGTGGTTTTGATTTGTATTTCCCTGATGCCGAGTGATATGGAGCACTTTTTCATGTGTCTGTTTGGCCCCAGTATTTTTATCTTCCATACTCTAGCAGTCGTGGTCCAGTGAAATATACTGTGGAGGGGGTCAGCAAGATCAGGAAATCAGCAAACTATGGTGTGCCGACCATGTCTGCCCCACTGCGTGCTTTCGTCAATAAAGTTTTATTGAAACATTTGTGCCCATTTACTTGCTCTTTATGGCTGCTGGGATGCTATGATAGCAGAGTTGAGTAGCTGCTGCAGAGCTCGCAAAGCCAAAAATGTCTTTTGTCTGACCCTTGACAACATTTGCCAATCCTTGATCTAGCTGTAACTATAATGTAAACTCATAAGCCCATCACACTTGTGTTTTTGTTCATTAGGCTTGATTCCTACTTATGACTGAAAAGTAAACTCAGGGGCACCTGATTGGCTCAGTCGGTTGAGTGTCTGGTTCTTGATCTTAGCTCAGGTCTTGATCTCACGGTCATTAGTTCAAGCCCCATGTTGGGCTCTACACTGGCCCTGGAGCCTACGTGAAAGAAAGAAAAGTAAACCCCACAGCAGTCCCCTTCAGGCTGCCACATATGGCTTGGTGCTTTACCGTGATAATCAGAAACTCCAGGGCGGACGGACATAAGCGAAGGCCCTGTGGCCTCAGAGAGAGTCCAATAGAGGCGAGTCAAGCATTGAGTGTGGCTTGGACTAGATGAAATGTTTAAGGGCCCTTCTGCCCTCAGAGTTGTGAGTTAAAACCATTTCATTCAGTAGAAATCTTACAACAGTTTATATCGAGACAGTAATTCAAAAAGCTGAAGCCGATTTCTTCATTTAAATGCTACAGGCTCATGAAAAAATCACATTCACTCAGGAAACACACAGTGCCTAACAGCCCTCTAAGCCTTGAGTAAAGCTACAGAGAGGAATAATGAAAGAGCTGTAATTCCAAGGTGAATTTTACAGTGAGATGCTTAATTAGCTTTGATATGTTGTGGGGGGTACATTTCCTGGTTTGTTGTTTTGCCAGAGAATCTAACAATTGCCTTTCTGCTTTCCAGCTCTGTCCTGCCAAGAAGTCACCGACGATGAGGTCTTAGATGCAAGCTGCTTGTTGGATGTCTTAAGAATGTACAGATGGCAGATCTCTTCCTTTGAAGAACAGGTAAACACCCCATTCAAAGTCCTGCCCACTCACGCACGCATTGGGGCCTGTGCTAGCAATGAGGGTTGAAAACCAGCCTCGATGCTGCGGCATGAGGAATAAATGCCAGTGTTGAGCTTGCACTTGCCTCGCCTGAATGTACATTTCTCTGGCAGTTTAGTATTCTGGGACCAGATCATGAACTTTGTTCCTGTTCTCGTGGTCAGGAAAAAGACCGCTGTTTTGGTTTTGTTTTTGTTTTCCCAGTGGGTGGAAGGTTCACAGGATAGGGTTTGAACAGTTGCCAAAGAGCGAGCCTCTGTTTGGTCCTTGAGTGACTTTGCACTTGATTACCTGGGTCCTTTGGAGAGCAGCAAGCAGGTGGCTTTACCGTAGAAGCAGAGAGAGATTCAGGTGAGACCCTTTTTTGAACCACATCCTCATTTAAAAAAAAAAATCTGTTTTTAGAGGTTAGATTAATTGAAGTGGCCCCTGGCCTTGAGCAGGTGTACTGGGAAACCCCAGGGCCTTCCTCCAGCCCCTCGGACCCGTTTTTGCACGACTACAGATTCACTGCGCTTTTTGGTCCTGGCCACCGTCGTCGTCCTCAGAGCGCTAGTCTGGACAGTGAGTCTGGCCGAAGCTGAGATGGTGAAGTTGTAGGGACAGGTCGTCTACCGTCCGCCCTGGCCACATTCCTGGCTGGCTTTGGCCAGCTCTGTGTTGGGTGCTCCTGCCTCCGCTGTCCAGACAGCGGACCTGAGAAATGGGAGACGGCCTTTAGGCCCCCAAAAGGGTAGGCTGGGAGTGAAAAGCATTTAAAAATGCTGGAAAGTGAAGTGGGAAGCCTTTCCAGCTCCCCTTATTTTTAAAGACTACGTCTGTTTCCATCCTAGGCTGAAGCCAAGCAGGTGTTCCTTTTTAAACACAGTGTTGATGGTTTCAACTCTCTTACAGTGTGTCTCGATGAATCCCTTGTCTATTGAAATGTTTTTCCATTTAGAAAATGCGTACTAAATCCTCCTCTGGTAGCTGACAGGATTTAGCCTCGTTTTCCTCTCCCTAAACTGAGTGAGTGACTGCGATTTAGTCCCAAGGACATCAGGTCCTTTGTCTAAGTCCTGCTCTTCTGTCAAGGACCCGCCGATGTCCCCATTCCTCTTGGGAAGTGTTTCCAGCAGCTTCAGCCTGCAGTCATCACCGAGCCACTCAGTGCTGTGGTGTGCTTGGAAAGAGGCAGGCGTGGCTGGCCATCGGCCTCCTCCTGCCTGGCCTGGGGCCTGTGCGCATCTTCATCATCACTGATCTGGTCAGTCAGCGGCAGACTCGCACTCCCACACACTTTTTGGAGCTAGAGCTGTGGGGGACATATCGGGCCAGGTGCTGGACTCGTGTGACTTCTCTGCATTCATCCCCATGGCACACCTGTAAGGACTCACTGTTACTGTCCCCATCTTGCCGAGGAGAACACTGAGGTTCAGAGAATCCCAGAGTTACACAGCTGTTGTGCCACTTCCAGTCGGCGACGAGAGAACAATTAGGCACAAACAAGTCAGCTGCAAAAGACTGGGAGCAGGGGACAACAGTCGAAAAGGACTGCTGCCACGAGCAACTCTACAGTCTCACTTTTATTAGATAGAAAACAATAGCCAACAGAAGGATGGATGAAGGTCACACGTTAGTCACGTCTTGCAGGCCAGCAAGGAGGAGGGTCAGGTTTCTAGTTAACCAAGCACATTCAAAGGACTCATCTAACTAACAACGGGCACTTCTGGGAAGAGAAAGGAGCGACAACGAAAAAGGGGAGCAGGCGGTTTTCGTTCCACCCTGAGCTGACTGGGCGTTCCCGGGTGCTCGGCTTCCCTGAAGCAGGTGGCGTTCCGCCCTGAGCGAGCCGGGCATCCCCAGCTGCCCAGCTTCTGTGGAGGGGCGGCGATCCGCCCTGAGCAAGCCAGGCATACCCAGCTGCCCAGCTTCACGGTCGTACATCATCCTTCTCCCCAAAGACCTGTTGTCAGTATCAGTGTTTCTTAAGGCCATATCTAAATGTGCTTGGCAACTAGTAAAATCCTCCAGGGGTTACAGTTTAAGTAACAAATTGTTCCGAGGGGGCAGCAGCACTGTTGAAGTGGCAGAGGCAGGATTTGGGCCCCTCTGGTGCAGAAGTGCACAGCGAAGCTACCCTCTGCTTCAAGACATTCCTTGTCTCAAGGCCAAGTAGTTCCTTGGCCAACAGGGATAGAATAGGGTTTGGGTCTGACTCCAGCCTATCTTGGGATTCTTCTCTTTGGTGAACCCCTGCTCCTACTTCAGATGCCTTGTCCGCGAGCCTCCCTGGAAGAGCCAGTCCACCTTCAGGCTTAGCACCGCTGCTTGATCACTAGCCAGGCTGCCCCATCTATCCCTGGGTTGTGAGTCCCTCCAGGGCCTTGCCTCATTTATGTTTGAACCTCCCATCACTCTCTTGCTGACTGCTGTCCTAGCCTGGGAGGGATTCATGGATACACGTGGCAGATGTTTGTGGAATGCCTGCTTCAGGTGGGGCCTGTTGAGGGCCTGGGGTCGTGGTGGCGAATGGGACTTGCTGGGCTCCTGCTCGCAGGGAGTTCATATTCTAGCAGAGGACTGTGGGTAGTAAAGAGGTCATTTCAAGATCCACTAACAAGAAGAAAAGTGTGCTGATGTGCCAGTGTGAGCTGGGGGGCCTAGAGCTGGGGGTGGGAGGAAGAGAAACAGTGCAGAGACTCCCTTAGGTAGCGAAGGCTCTTCTGGAGACGTGAGGTTTTTGCTGAGACCTGAAGTCTGAAAATAAGGGAGGCCTGTGAGGAGCTTCAGACAGGACCTCGAAGGGTGAGAGGATACCACGTTTGGGGAAGGGCAAGGGGGCCAGCATGGCTGCGGCCAGGGGTGGGAGGGCAGTCGCAGGGAGGGGCTTAGACAGTGGCAAGGAGCAGATTGTGTGGGCCCCCGGGTGCCCTGGGCCAGAGTTGGGCTTCTGTTCTGTGTGTGGTGGGGAGCCACTGGCGGCCTGGAACAGGGACTGCTATGCCCTGGTCTGTGTTTGAACAGGACGTGCTGTACCAGGGAGACCGTAGTGGGGCAGAGGGAGCAAACAGGAAAGTCAGGAGGCCGTTGCAGGCATCCGGGCTGCTGATGGCCTGGCTCAGACTGGGGTTGAGGCAGGGGAGACAGAGTCCTCTGAAATTTGGGGTGTGTGTTGGAGGTAGAGGACCCCCCCTCACCAGCTGCACCAGCAGAAGGTGGAAGGGGAAGGCTTGTGTCAGGGAGGGGCCTTGCAGGAGGGTCTCCTTCAGGACATGCCTTTCCAGCAGAAATTTGAAGGATGAGAAGGAGGCAACTGTGTGAAGATGGGGCGGGAAGAGCAGGCCCTTCGATGGGAACGTGTGTGCTGGCTCACCGTTGAAAGCCGAGGAATAAAGACATCTACCTCTTAAAAGATCATCCTGGTGACCGCAGGGGGAGCACAGCTCTCCGTGCCTCCAGAATTCCGGGGAGGAGAGACCCGCCCATCCCTGAAGAGCCAGGGATGGTTTTGGCTTTTGGGGAGAGCAGCCCCCTGCCATATGATAAACAATTCCATGTCCAGGTGTGTGCCCCAAAGAACTGGAAGCCAGACTCTGGCGGATACTCGTGCACCCATATGCATAGCTGTACTATCCACGACCACTGAAGGTCGAAGCAGCTCCATGTCCATCAGCGTAGGAACAGATACACAAGATGTGGGTGGGGGTGCGCACACACGTGTGTGCATGCGCACACATGCAATAGAATATATATGCCTATATGTGCTTAGGTATTTATATACACACACAAAGGAATATTACTCAACTTTATGAAGGAAGGAGATGCTGACACAGTCTACACCGTGGGTGAGCCTCACAGACTTCGAGCTCAGTGGAGCCAGTCATGGAAGGACAAACACTATGATTCCTTGTGCAAGTTCCCACAAGGAGCCAAACTGCTGGACATAGAGGTGGCCACCAGGGAGGGGGTGGGGTCAGAATTATATGGGGACAGAGTTTCGGTTGGGAAAGCTAGATGAGTTATGCTGATGGTCACACAACAGTGTGAGTGTGCTTCACCCCACAGGGCTGTGTGCCTAAAAACAGGCTCAGAGGGCAGCTTGGATGTCGCATGTGTGCTTTACCACAGTAAAGCAGTCCAGTGGAGTGGAGGTCAGGGCCTTGTTGACAAAGCTGAAACAGGCTCAGAGACAGCTGGTGTGAAGGCAGCCCCACCAGCCCCAGCTCGCTCTCCTCTCTCCCCTTGGACCCCTTAGTTGAGGGCCTTTGGGGTGAAAATGTCTGGGATATAAAGTTCCATTTAATAGGCTGAAGCTTGAGAAGGTGGAAAGCAATTCTGCCCTCTTAGCTGCAGGATTCTGCCTGGCGGTGCACCCAGGGCCCTGTCGGGCGTCTCTGAAGCTGCTTTGCCCTTTGACAGGATGCCCACGAGTTATTCCATGTCATTACCTCGTCCCTGGAAGACGAGCGGGACCGGCAGCCCCGGGTCACCCATTTGTTTGATGTGCATTCCCTGGAGGTAAGCCCGTAGTAGTTCCAAGACGTGTGTGTGGTTTGTGCCTGTTTCACGGGGATGGATAGGGAACGCAAGTAGAGTCCTTGTACGACTCTAAACTCGGAAGTAAGTCTCAGTAAAAATCAAGAGTGGGCGTGGGCTGGGGGATTGTCTTTAGCTGCAACCTTTGCAGTTGGTGACTTTGGTTAGGGGTGTCAGGGCTCTTTAAAATGATTTCATTACTGCAATTTGTCTTGGCTTGGAGAAGAAAAGGTATTTTTCCCTCTATTTAATGCAGGGAACAAGGAGCCACAGGAATGCTAAATGAATCCTCACTTCCCTGGAACATGATAAATATTAGGGAGTTGATAAAAGTTAACTAATAAAGGAGTAGGGAGGAATGTTCCAGAGACAGGAAATGTGTTTTCCATTTAATGAAAGATTGGGTATGGTTACCAGCCAGAGAGACTCATTAGGGCTTCTATTAGGATCTCTAGTTAAAAACTGGGTTTAAGTGGTGCAACCAGCAGGGAAACTTGTAAGCTTTAGGAGCAGGGTGAGGGGGAATAAAAGGGATCGCAGGTGGATTTTCAGTCTGTTTTTTTTCTTTTTTCCCCTATAGCAGCAGCCAGAAATAACTCCTAAACAGATAACCTGCCGCACAAGAGGTAATCATTCCCCTTGAACTAGAACATGTAAGATGGGTACTTTTGAGATGTGACAGTGATTTGCTTGTTTAAAACAACAACTTTTTTCTGGGGACATCCAGTCCAGCTGGAACTGTGTGTACTTGCAGAGGAGTTTGGGTTTTACAGACAGCTCTACCTTGTTCCCTTGGGCCATCTTGAATTGTTCCCTCACACCTTGCTGTTTTCTGCCTGGAAAAAAAAGCAACGGATTTATTTCTACTTCCAACAAGGGTTTCCTTTTACCTTCTTGAACTGATCTCATGAGAAGCTCCTTAAGCTGAAACTGCCATGTCTTCAGCAGGTGATCACAGTCCTCGTTAGGAGGAGATTGTTTTTTTCTTAAGACCTAAACTTAAGGGGGAAAAAAGAAAAAGACATGTGAATTCCGTTATGCATCACTAGTAATAACAGTGACTATCTTTTCAGGCCCAAACTGTGTGCTGCGCCCTATAGCATCTCATTTAAGCCTCACAGCAGTGGTGTGAAGTTGATCGCGGGGATAATGAGTTAATAATTGTCCCCATTTCCAGTGAACCAAGGTTCACAGAGATGAAGTGACTTCCTGAGTCATAAAACTAATGAGAAGCAAAGCCAGGACAGAGCCCAGGGCTGCCTGACTGTAGGGCATGTGTTTCTGACTAGCCTACCATACTGTTGATTACTCCATCTCCCATCTTATTAAAAAAAAAAAAAAATTCCAGTTTTTCAGAACTTGCTTACTCTGATGATTTTTGGAAGTTTATCTCACTTTCTGGAGTATTCTGTCATGGTGTCCTTCCTTGGACATCTAAACATCCTTCCTTGGATATCTAAACATCTTAAATATCTAATAAATACATTATTCAATACCAGTTCCTTTTTTAAATTTAATTTTGTTTCAAGTCTTTATTTAAATTCAAGTTAGCTAACATATAGTACAAATTCCTTTTTTAAATGGGCTATACCCATTATATAGAAACCACATCGAAGGACTTGCGTAAATTTTCCTGTGAATGGGATGAGTTGTCTTTTTGATGGAAGTCCATAAGGAAAGCTCTTTCAGTTTACTTTTCAGGAACATTTATTTCAAAGAGGGAGTTGTTACCAAATACTAAAAAGGCTGGTGGGTTTTGAGGTTGGTGCCAAGGTGGCACACAGCAAGACATGTTCTGTGTTCCAGGCTCACCTCACCCCACGTCCAATCACTGGAAATCTCAGCATCCTTTCCATGGAAGGCTGACGAGCAACATGGTCTGCAAACACTGTGAACACCAGGTAAATACAGTACCAGTGCTTGCTGTTTTCTGGAGAGGTTTTCTTTCAACTCAAGACTTGGGAAGCATCTGTAGAGTGTGGAGTGATGTTGGTAGATGGCGTGTGTGGTCGCCTGGCTCTGCTTACTTCATGGATAGACCGCCTCCCTTTACTCAGTGCCCGCATGTCCTTTGACCCTCCTTGGCATCTTCTGCACTGAGAGGAGCAGACCTGAGTCTTGAGGTTGGGTCTACACTGACAGTAGACAACAGAGTCTGTTGTTTGGTGGGGTTTGGGTTTTGTTTTGTTTTTTGACCTTTTTTTTTTTTTTTTTTTTTAAAGATTTTATTTATTTATTTGCGAGAGAGAGAGAGAAAGCATGAGAGAGGGGAAGGTCAGAGGGAGAAGCAGACTCCCTGCGGAGCTGGGAGCCTGATGCGGGACTCAATCTTGGGACTCTGGGCTCCTGACCTGAGCCAAAGGCAGTGGCCCAACCAACTGAGCCACTCAGTGCCCTAATTTTGACATTTTAATGTAACTTTTTATTAGGAAAGTTTCCAACATAAATACAAAAATAGAGAATTGTGTAACTATCATCTCAATCAATTTTAGGATATCTTCAGCCTCCCTACCTCCCGGCAAAAGAACCCCCTGTACCCATTAGCACTTTCGGTCCCTGTAGTTGTGTATTCTGGATATTTCGTATGCATGCAATCATACAATACTTGGTTCTTGACTAGCTTCTTTCACTCAGCATCATGACTTTCTTTCATTCCATTAACATGGTGAATTGCAGTGATTGTTTTTTCTAAGGTTAAACTAGCTTTGTGTTTCTGGAATGAACACTTTACTGTGAGTACTTTGTGTCTATGTCTCTGAGGACTATCAGTCTTACAGTTTTCTCGTCATGTCTTGTCAGGTTTTGTTACGGGGATCATACTACCCTCATAACGTGAGTGGGGAAGTGTTCCTTCCCCCATTTCCTGAAAGACTTTGGTTAAGATCGGTATTATTTCTTCCTTAAATTAAATCTTCCTTAAATCTGCTAGAATTATCCATTTCTTTTTCTTTTTTTAGTTTTATTTTTGCAGAATTTCGTATAAGACTTTGCTGTTAGGTACATAGACATTTACTAATGATGAGTTGACTCTCACTGTCTTGATAAAATGTCCCTTTTTCTCTCTGGTAAATATTTTATCTTTGTCCTGGAGTCTATTTTGTCTGATTAATTTCCATCTAAGTAGTGTTTCTTCCCTTTTTTGGTAATTTAATTAATTTATTTATTTGAGAGAGCGCGGGGTGGGGGTGGGAGTGGGCAGATGGAGAGGCACAGACAGTCTCTCCAGCAGACTCCGCTGAGCGTGGTGCCTGAGGCAGGGCTCAATCTCACAACCCCGAGGTCATGACCTGAAATGAAATCAAGAGTTAGGCGCCCCTAACTAGGGTTTTTATAGGATATCTCTTTCTGTTGTCTTACTTTTGATCCAACTTGGGCCTGCACTATCCTCCACCTAGATCTTCCCCTTCGTCTCCCTGCATGGTGAAACGGTAAGTCAGCGGTGACTTCGGCAGGGGCGCCCACATGCCTGCCTTGCTTTCTTCCAGCTTGTCACTTGAAAGCGCTGTTCTCTTGCCTTCTGGCCTCCAGCTTTTCGGACGCGTTCCCAGCATCATTCACATCGTCCTCCTTTACGTGACATCTCGGTTTTCTCTCTCTGCCAGCTTGTAAGATTTTCTCACTACTTTTGAGCTTCAGCAGTTTGTCCGCCCTGTGCCTAGGTATCATTTTCTTTGTATTTGTTTGGAATTTGCTGAATCTCATAATTCTGTACCTTTTATGGTTTTCACCAAATTTGCACATTTGGGGGGCCATTATTTTTTCCCAAAACGTTAGGTGTACCCCATTCTCTCCTCATTGGTCCACTTGGTATTGTTTCACAACTCACTGAGGCTTGGTTCACTTATCTTCAACCTCTTTCCTACACATCCTTCAAATTGGGTAAGTCTGTGGACTTATCTTCAAGTTCATAGCCTCTGCTCTGTCTTCACTCTGCTTGTCCAGCAAACATTTCTTCCTTCCTTCCTTTCTTTCTTTCAAGATTTTACTGATTTATGAGAGAGGGAACATGAGAGCAAGCACCAGAAAGGCAGAGAGAATGGGAGAAGCAAACTCCCCACTGAGCAGGGAGCCCGATGCGGGGCTCGATCCCAGGACCCAGAGATCATGACCCAAACTGAAGGCAGAGGCTTAACCCACTGAGCCACCCAGGCGCCCCTCAGGGAACTATTCGTTTCAGTTATTTTTCTTAGTTGTTTAATATCCATTTGGTTCTTTATAGTTTCCATTTATCTGTTTCCATTTATCTAAGACTCTCCATTTGTCCTCCACCAGGACTAAATAACTCTTCCTTTGTGTCTTTGAGCTTACTTGTCACAATTCTCTTTTAAGGCCCTCATGTTAATTTCAGTATCCAGGTCATCCATGGGATTCTTCACCATGGGTCATATTTTCCTTTTTGCACTGTATGTCTAGTAATTTTTTTTTTTTTTGCATATTTAACATTGTAGTAGAGACTTGGATTCCGTTATGTTTCTCTGAAAAATAATGAATTCTGTTCCGATGTGCAGTTGACTGGGCTGAGCTCAAAGCCAAACTGTTTTCCCCACGTCGGGCAGCAAAATCTCGGGGCAATTTTTCAGCTTCTCGCTTTAGTTTTTTGGCTAGACTCTGGGGGTTTCCCTGTGTGGGTGTGCACACTTGCGTGTCCGTGTCTTGGAACTGGGCAGGGTTTGTACATTGATCTGGGGCCTCATCCTCTCTGTGGCTGCCCTCTTTCTGGGATTTCCCCCAGCCTCTGTACCAGCCTGGGCTCTGTCTTCTGAGACCTCCATCCTGTGAGAATGGAGCTTTCTGCCACCTGATACTAAACAGCATAGGCTGGGGAGTTCCCTCAAGCAAAAAGTCACACAGTGCAAATCTCTCTGTAAAGTTCCTGTTTTCCCAGGACTTGGCAGTAGCTCTCCAGTCATCCGAACGCTTGTGGTTTTTTTTGGTCCAGAATTTCTATGCATTATCTCAATGGTAGCTAGTCTAGCTAAGCTACTTTGCCATCACCAAAAGCAGCAATTTTTACCCTGTTTTATCATCTGGATTTTTTGCAGTTAATAACATAATAGGTGTGTCTTTCTGTACACTCACATACTCCTACTGTGCTATTTGGAACAGAGCGTACTCTTCTGTGGATATGATGTAATTCATTTAATCGTTCCCTAGAAATTTCAACTCTTCACATTTTGCTGCTATAAAATAATGCTGGGATGAACATCCTTACAGTTTTGTCTATGGTTATTTCCTGAGGATAAAATCCCTACATTACTGGTCAGGGATGTTCTCTTACCGTGATCTTATAAACTGGCCTTCGGTGTTACTGTACCACTTACATTGACAGGGTTGTTTGAAATAGAATTTGCTTCTAGGTAAGTACACTGTGTTTCATTATGTCAGCGTTGGGCATCAAAATACTAAACTGTTTCATAGGCATGTGTCTTCCCATCTCTAAAGCTCTGGTTTGAACGTGCGTCCTTTCTGGATTTTCTGCAATGTTTGTTTCAGAGTCCTGTTCGATTTGATACCTTCGACAGCCTTTCACTGAGTATCCCAGCTGCCACGTGGGTATGTACTGAGCGATGGTTTATTTGGGGTCCGTTTTGGAGACACTGAAATCTGAGCGGGCTTTGGGGCACTTTGTGTAGCCGATGTCCTGTGCGTTACTCAGGCACATGGTTGGCTGAACCTGTCTTGGTTGTCGTGTGTGGTACCATGGCCAATCTGCAGGGAGAAGAGAGTGAATGGTTTTTCTCCAGTTTCAGGAATTTTGGCTTTTTCTCCACACACACACACACACACACACACACACACACGTATTAATCTCAAATTCAAAGATCTCTAAAACGCTGTGGGAGTCTATACATTTCTGCAGTGTTATATACGTCCTCATAGCCTTGAATCCACCCATAACAGCAAGTGTAGGAAGCTTTGAGAGCTCCACATATGCTCAGGGAACATCCAGTTGCATCTTTCAAGCTTTATTGCCCATATAAGCAAAAATAAAGCTCTGGGATCACATTGTCTTCTGTTAATAGTTACCTTGTAATTGAATGGTAATCGTGAATTTTCTTTTCTGATGCTTAAGGGGCATCCACTGACCCTGGACCACTGCCTTCACCACTTTATCTCCTCTGAATCGGTGCGGGACGTCGTATGTGACAATTGTACGCAGGTATGCCTCTAACGCCTTGTGCCTCCCCCGAGCTGGTCCGGATGTCCTGATGCAGTACCTCTCATGCTGCCGCTCTCCACTGGCCTGAGCTCTTCCAACTAGATCCAGGGGGGCTTTGCGGCCTCAGCTATGTAACTTGGCTGGGAAATCGGTAGCCTGTGGACCAGAGCTCTTTCCCAGATGAGTTTACTTCATCTGCAGAATGTTTAAATTTTTTTTTAAAGATTTATTTATTTATTTGACAGATCACAAGTAGGCAGAGAGGCAAGCAGAGAGAGAGGAGGTAGCAGGCTCCCTGCTGAGCAGAGAGCCCAATGCGGGGCTTGATCCCAGGACTCTGGGATCATGACCTGAGTCGAAGGCAGAGGCCTTAAACCACTGAGCCACCCAGGCACCCCCATCTGCAGAATGTTTAAAGAGAAACTGTGAGTGTGGTGCTCTGAGATGGGAGCACTCACCTGCCAGTTCTCATGGGCTTGACTCCCCTGAGTGTCCGCATGTCATCCTCTGAAGAAGAGGAACCATGGGGACCAGAACTTCTGAAGACACAGAACAAAATAGATGACGCGCCGCAGCAGAGTTCCTTGTCATGCCATCCTTTCTCTTGTTCCCACTGTCACTGTTACTTAACGGTAAAACAGTGAGAGCATCTCACAATTAACTGGGCATCCGAGCTCCTTTCGCAGGTCAAAGTCAGGTGCCAACTAAATACAGACCTAACACGGACCTGGTTGCAGCCCTCCACAGACATTTCGTTCCAAGGAATTCTGCAGAGCCATCTTTCTCTTATTTCAGATCGAAGCCAAAGGCACGTTGAATGGGGAGAAGGTGGAGCACCAGAGGACCACCTTTGTTAAACAACTGAAACTGGGCAAGGTGAGCCCACCCCGCACACCTTGTTTGCTCTGCCCTCAGGGACCCCTCCCCCCACCATGTCCCACCTCCAACACGCGGCCCCCTCCGCTTTCTGTCCCTCTGCAGCTGCCCCAGTGTCTGTGCATCCACCTGCAGCGGCTGAGCTGGTCCAGCCATGGCACACCCCTGAAGCGGCAAGAGCACGTGCAGTTCAACGAGTTCCTGATGATGGACATCTACAAGTATCACCTCCTTGGGCACAAACCCGGGCAGCCAAGCCCCAAGCCCAGTGAGGCCACGGGGCCTGCCCAGGACCTGCAGAACAGGCCGGTCGCCCCTGCCCCAGGTGTGTGCCCAAGGAGCCACCACTCGGAACTTCCGGCACAGGGAAGAGGAATCTGGCGTCACCACCTTCTGGGGCCCTTATGCCGCGAGGGGAGCTAGTCCAGCGGTTGCTTAAATTCCTTAGAACAGCAGGACTGGGGGTACAGGAGGGAAGAGCCCTAAAAAGAGGTTAAACGTACAAAGTAAAAAGGTATACGGTTTTAAAAACGGTATCATAGTTGACAAAATGTGGGAAGAAAAGCTTAAGATGGTTTTCTGACCTTTTGACTGAATGATAATTGGCCCCTAGCATTGCATCGAGCTCAACTGGCCAGGCAGGGTCTTGTCCTTTATGCAAATGTGGGGAGGAAAAGCTCTGGCTAAAGATCACACCTTCATTACTGAGCTCCTTACTGATCTCCCTCTACTTCCCTCCTCACTGGAGACTAATCGCTGAGTCGGGCCCCCGACGAGACTCGGCCCCCAGGGAGCAGGTCGCTCTTAACTGCCCTCAGCCTTGCTGAGGGGAAAATCGAGGCGCCGGGAGCTGAAAGGACTGGTGTAAGGACAAACATCAGTCCCCTGGGAGGACGGGCACCAGAAGGCAGCACTGGGCAGTTTTTAAAAGCTATCTTTTCTGGCTTCTTGAGTTCTTTAGAATTACATAAACGAGGAAAACCCAACAACTCTAAGGGCCCTGAGCCCAGACTCCCCACCCGCACCTGCTTCCAGTCCAGTCAGAGGCCTGGCTTCCCCACAGCCCAGATGCTCCTGACTCAGTAGCCCCTTGCTGCGTTTAATTTCTTGCCTCCACAGTTGTGCGGCCTGGCAGGACGCCATTCACAGGAAGACTATTTTACCTTTTTTCAGTGGATCTGTAAACGAACATTAGAGTCGTTGCAGTGGGAAGAGGGCTCAGTCTTTGGCTGCTATTTTATTTTATTTTTTAAAATATTTTATTTATTTATTTGACAGAGAGAGATGGCGAGAGAGGGAATACAAGCAGGGTGAGTGGGAGAGGGAAAAGCAGGCTTCCCAACAAGTAGGGAGCCCAGTGTAGGACTCAATCCCAGGCCCCTGGGATCATGACCTGAGCCAAAGGCAGACACTTAACAACTGCCCAGGTGCCCCGGCTGCTGTTTTAAATCCAGGCCCGGCTCAACCTGGATCCCTCCTCTCCCAGCCGGGGCACCGGGTCTGCTCATTGCCACAGCATGCTGGCCGTGGCTGCTGTATGGCCGACGGGGCCTGCTGGGTACTTACAGGCCCTTGACTGTGACTCAGGAAAAGAGAGGTCAAGATCTTCACTATTTTATCTACACCCATCAACATTTATCAACATGGTTATATGTTGGTATTCTTCAGAAGCTGGAAATTAATAGAGAATGTTTAGGTAGTGGTTCTAACCAGGGAGTTCTGTTGCCCAGGAGACATGGGGCAGTGGCCAGTGGCATTTTTGGTTGTCACAACCAAGAGACGGGTGTTACTGGCATCTGGTGGGTAGAGGCCAGGGATGCCGGAAACATCCTCTGATGTGCAGGATAGCCCCGACAAGCAAGAGTTACTCAGCCAATGTGTCAGCAGTGTCAAGGTTGAGAAACCTTGGTTTAGGTTGAAATGCCAGTAAATTAGCTACAGCCTAACTGGCGGATCTTTAGCAAACGGACAGGGAGCTTCAAGATTCACAAAGCTGTCAAAGTAAGCAGCAGACTAGAAGCTAGACCCACTTTTCCTACCCTGGATTAAGAATGTCAGTGACAAAAAGGTAGGGGCGCCTGGGTGGCTCAGGCCGTTAAGCATCTGCCTCTGGCTCAGGTCATGATCTCAAGGGTCTTGGGATCAAGTCCGGCTTCTCGCTCAGTGGGAACTACAGTTCTCCCCCTCCCCTTTCCCCTGCTCACTTTGCTCTCTCTCTCAAATAAAATCTAAAGAAAACAAAACACAAAAAAGTAGGAATCAACCTAACACAAAATGAACTGCTTGTTTTTTTCTTTGCAGCATTGTTGGGGAGTTAAACTCAAGGTAGTGGAGGCTGTGTTGTGTTGTCCCACAGCTACTGCTGCTGTAATCACTTGGAGCCTTTTTCTCTTGCAGTTCTGAATCAGCCTGCGGGCCCCAAACCACAAATTTTTATGAATGGCGCCTGCTCCCCATCTTTATTGCCTCCCCTGCCAGCCCAGATGCCCTTCCCGCTCCCGGTGGTTCCTGACTACAGGTGAGCTGCTCTGGGGAGGCACAGTCTTCATTTCTCGTACCTGCTGGTTCTCTCGGTTTCCAGAATTAGCTTTGCAAAGAAACGGATGACAACATAGACATTTGTTCTTTCATCTTAAGGTATAATCTCACTATTACACATTCCTGTTTATTTTTGTCCCAAATGGAAAGCACTTTAAAAATTAGAATTCTTGAAGTACGTAGAATTTAAATATGTATGTTCTGTGTATACATGTGGGAATGCACGTATAAAGTACAAAGGAGGGAATTTCAGATTTCTTGGGACACCTCCGAGACAGCAGTCAAACCTTTAAGGCCTTCTGTGTACACCTGCCACATTAATGGACGTCCACTGGTGGGGAAGACCGGTGTCTTCCCCATGCCAGGAAGCCCCCGTCTGCATTTTTTTTAAATTTTTTCAATTTATTTATTTTCAGAAAAACAGTATTATTTTTTCACCACACCCAGTGCTCCATGCAATCTGTGCCCTCTATAATATCCACCACCTGGTACCCCGACCTCCCACCCCCCCCCGCCACTTCAAACCCCTCAGATTGTTTTTCAGAGTCTGTAGTCTCTCATGATTCACCTCCCCTTCCAATTTACCCCAACTCCCTTCTCCTCTCCATCTCCCCATGTCCTCCATGATATTTGTTATGCTCCACAAATAAGTGAAACCATATGATAATTGACTCTCTCTGCTTGACTTATTTCACTCAGCATAATCTCTTCCAGTCCCGTCCATGTTGCTACAAAAGTTGGGTATTCATCCTTTCTGATGGAGGCATAATACTCCATAGTGTATATGGATCACATCTTCCTTATCCATTCGTCCGTTGAAGGGCATCTTGGTTCTTTCCATAGTTTGGCGACCGTGGCCATTGCTGTTATAAACATTGGGGTACAGATGGCCCTTCTGTATCTTTGGGATAAATACCCAGGAGTGCAATTGCAGGGTCATAGGGAAGTTCTATTTTTAATTTCTTGAGGAATCTCCACACTGTTCTCCAAAGAGGCTGCACCAACTTGCATTCCCACCAACAGTGTAAGAGGGTTCCCCTTTCTCTAACACATGTTGTTTCTTGTTTTGTTAATTTTGGCCATTCTAACTGGTGTAAGGTGATATCTCAATGTGGTTTTAATTTGAATCTCCCTGAGGGCTAATGATGATGAACATTTTTTCATGTGTCTGATAGCCATTTGTATGTCTTGATGGGAGAAGTGTCTGTTCATATCTTCTTCCCATTTTTTTGATATGTTTGCCTGTTTCGTGTGTGTTGAGTTTGAGGAGTTCATTATAGATCCTGGATATCAACCCCATCTGCATTTTAAGGGTTATGTAGTATTCACTTGTACGAAGGTACCCTTGAAGCAGTCCCCCATCACTGAATATCTGGGATACTTTCACTTTTCAGTTTTGCCCAGGACCCTTTTTTGTGTGTGTCTGTAAACAGCTTGCCTGTGTTCCTCCCATTCAGCTCCTCCACATACCTCTTCCGGCTGATGGCAGTTGTGGTCCACCACGGAGACATGCACTCGGGACACTTTGTGACTTACCGACGGTCCCCGCCATCAGCCAAGAACCCTCTTTCAACCAGCAACCAGTGGCTGTGGATCTCTGATGACACGGTCCGCAAGGCCAGCCTACAGGAGGTCCTGTCCTCCAGCGCCTACCTGCTGTTCTACGAGCGCGTTCTTTCCAAGATGCAGCACCAGGGCCGGGAGTACAGGGCAGAAGAATGACTGCCCTACCTCAGAGCCGATGGCATTGTCCACGCCAGCCAGGAACCAGGCAAGATCTGACTGTGTGTGTGTGCGCAGATGGCCCCTGCCAGAGCCCTTCGCCTTCTGGGTGTTCTCAGAGCAGGCTCCATAAAGGAGCTGCTGGCCCCAGTTCAAACCAAATCCGGCCCCCTGAACAGCTTTGCAAGTGTGCACTGGGTGGTGTCCTCCCTGTGCTCCGACAGCATTCACTCTGTCTACAACGTCTTTTTACTCATCTGATACAGGTAATTAAATGAAACCCGGTTCCGGAAGCCACCTTTTTTTTATATTCGGCTATGTTAGGTGTTCTCAGAGGGGCAGTAACTTTCCCTAATCCTCCAGTCGGTTTCAGCATAGATCTTTTATTTTTAATAAGCAGGCCCATAAAAGGTTAAATTATTAAAGGCAACAATTTAGAAGAAAAAGTGCCTTTCCCTTTCGATTGCTTTTGTAGCACGTCCATTCTGGAAAATACACCTTGTCTGAGAGTCCTCGGAACAACTTTTGAAAAGCTCTGCTCCTTCCAAGTTTCTCTATGGAGAGCAACAGGACAGCTAAAAGATGCCTGAAGAACACCCGCCTTCTCTTTATGTGGGTCTTTTCTAATCTTTGGATTTTTTCTATGTCATCAAAGTGCACCTGCCAAATCTGGCCCATCAGCTCTGAGCTGCTTGCTACTCGCTTCTGCTGTGAGCACACTGGCCGGAGGACGTGATGAGGGTCCGTCATCAGACTGAACAGTGGGCAGAGAGCTGTGTCTGCGCCAACCACTCTGGACAAAGCCTGTTTTTACACGAAGCCTCCCGGCACCGGCCAGATGGACAGTTATCTTGAATTCTGTTGCCCCTGCAGCATTCCCAAGGTTTGCAGGTGCCACTGGGGGCCATGTGAGAGGACAGTCCTTGCCTGGGTTCGGGAGCTGGGGTGGGAAGGGCACGGACCACAGGGCTGCAGTTGGGCTTCCTTGTTTAGCAGAGGGAAGGCTTAATGCTCAGCGAGCATCCAAACCCCAGCCCTTTCCACAGAAGAAAAGAAAGTTATCAATTTGTAAAAAAACTATCCTTGCCGCTGATCATCTAGTATTGTCGTTTTGTTATAGGTCCATACTCTATACATTTACTGGCTCCCCACAGCCCAACACAAAGACTTTACTGAGCATTCCCGTCCCTCTTTGGAGAAGGCTCCTGGATACAGCCCAGCGCCACAGGGAGAGCGAGGACACGGCAATAGCTATGTTGTAGCTAGGCTTTTTATTTAAAAACAAAACAAAATTCAAATGGACTCTTCAGAGTTAAGATTTGGAATCTGAGCTTTCTGAAAGGTCCCCCGAGGCAAGGCCGAGACCTGGCCTTCCTCCAGTGGGGGTGCGGGCTGGTAAGTGCTGCCAGCCCAGGCCCGGGTGTCCACTAAGGGCACCAGGGGCCCAGGGCATCACTATCTTGCCAGGCCCAGCATACACCCCAAGCACTCACAACTTAACGACTGACTGAAGGTACTGTGGAAGGTTCTATGGGCCACAGACACCCGGAGAGAGGAGCCGTGTGAAGCATCCTTCCCGATTCCGTCGCAGGCCCTGGCTGGGATGTTGCTGTGAGCAGAGCTGTTTTTGCCCAAATCCGGGGAACAAACACCCAATGACATGACCTTACATCGAACCGTGAAGCTGTAGCTCTCAGTTAACTGCTTTCCTGCCTCTGCTTCCTCTTTGAAACCTGCCGCTAAAGAGATGCAGAGCACAGAACGTTCAGCTGGAAGCAGATGGTGGGTCAGAGGCCGGGGTGTCCGTGTAAGTTCTCTGAGCCGGATGTAAAGCTGACGTCCTCGTTTTGTAAATTATTAGGCATTAAGTAGCAGCCGCAACATCACCTTTCTAGCTTTAAGTTATTTACAGAGCGGCTTCTCTTGGCAAAAACCTAAGTTACACCTAAGTTACACGAGTAGTTTATGCCATAACTGCTGATTTCTGTATTTGCTAAAGGTACCTTTTGTATCTGCTGTGTATTATAGTAATAAAAGAATCTTTTTGTTAGGAAAAAAGAAATCAACTGGTATTCTTTCATAACTGACCAATTTGCTACAACCATCCTCTCTGTATTCTGCATTGTTATGTAATAAGCCCCATGCTTGGATGAAGCCTTTCCTATGTTCCCTGCTGGGAAAAGAGATGCCATCTCCCTCTTGCAGTAGAAAGGGAAGGAGAAAAGAGAAGTACAAACCACCGACAAAGTTTTTACTTTTTAGCAGGCAGAATTTTGCGAAATGTCAGATTGACCCGTGGAGCTAGAATCTTATTTCGTATGGGGAGACTGTGGTACCAGTGAGTGTTGGTCGGGTGGTTCATCATGAGCAAACTCCCGTGCGCCAGCTGAAGCCGAACCACCTCTACCTTCCGGGTGGGCTTTTTCCCCCGGGAATCCTTATGCCGGAAGAAGAAGTCTCTGCAGGCCCCGAAGGAGACAGAGGCTATGGGGCTCCCAGGAGCCAGTTCTCGTTCATCGTCTCTGTGCTCCCCGATGTGGTCACGGCCGTCCTTGTACCTGCAGTGACAACACAGGCCCAGTTTACAAAACAGCCCTCTCCTAGAACGCGCCAACAGGGCTGAATCCTCACTTTCCTATAGTGTGACAGGTGCCGCGAGCGGCCCCCGCTGTGGTTCTGCAGGGGCTAGAGGGCCTCCTCTGGGTCCGCAGATGAGCCAAGCCTGAAGCATTCCCACTCAATCTGCTCGTGTTCGATCATGTGCTTTAAAATGTAACTCACCAAAAGCAGCTGAAAGCTCATCTTGGGGTTTTCCCGGTTCATGTATGTAAACCTTTAAATGATTTCTCCCCACACTTAGAATAAAAATACCCTGAGTCCTTGCCAATTTGGCCCCTACCCATCTCTGAGCTTACGATAGCCCTCTCTCCTTCCCCTCATTTGCTGCTCCAGCAGTCTCGGGGGGCTTTCTGCTCCATACACACTCCAAGCCCTCTCTGCTCTTCCTCAGGATGTCTGTGTGGCTTGTTCCCTCTCTCCATGTAGTCTACAGCTCCAACATCAGCACCTGAGGGAGCCCTCTGCTAACCACCTTCCCCTGAATTCAGGGTTGGAAAACAGGGCGGTTCTCTCCCCCAGTGGATGCTTAGCAGTGGTGGCTGTGATGGGGTTGGGTTGCTGCTGGCATCCAGCAGGTGGAAGCTGGGGAAGCTGCTCACATCCCACAAAGCACAGGACAGCCTGGACAACAGAATTATCTTGCCCAAAACGTCAGAACGTTGCTGGTGCGAAACCCTGCCCTCAAACCCAAAATCAGCCTGTTTAATTTTCTTCAAGACACTTAATAGCATCTGAAATGATCTTGTTCAGCGGATTGTTCACAAGAGAATCCCCTCTCAACTTCCCACTGAGGCCTGGGCTCCATAAGGACCTAACAGTAGATGCTGTCCTGGCCACATCCTTGCTGCACTAAAGTATCTGTTATACAAATGAAATATGGTGGGTCTTAACTCTAGGGAACAAACAGGGCTGCTGGAGGGGAGGGGGCCCGGGGGTCGGGCATGAAGGAGGGCACTTGATCTGATGAGCACTGGGTGTTCTACGCAACTGACTAATCACTGACCTCTACCTCTGAAACTAAGGTTGTACTCTGTGTGGGCTACCTGAATTTAAATTTAAAAAAAGGGAATCTTAAACTCCTGCCCTCAGAAGACGCAGATTTATACAATTCAGTCCAGTACCCTAAAAAGGAAAAGGAAAAAAATCCCAGAATGTCACCTGTTGACAAGCACAAAGTTGAAGGTCTCTCCTGTCACCACAGAAACACGATCCCGGACATGCTCTAGAACTGGGATCCAGGGCTTTGGAGACAGAGTGAGGCCCGAGAACGTGTATGTCAGCCCTGCGTTGCCATAGGTGGCTTGCTTCCTGGGCACGCTGTGCCACTTCCCGAACACCTGGACCCTGGCCAGCGCACCTGCGCAGATAAAACAGGGCAGCTCAGAAGAGGTGTGTGAGGAGCCCACATGCCTGCTCCCTGAAGATTCAAGATCGAGTGGGAACTGAAAAAGGAGTAATATTTCACTTTTTGACCGAAGACAAAAATCACTGTGGCTTGCCCAAAATGTTCATGGAAGACCGTGATCTTGTCCTACACAGAGAAACATGCTCTCGTCCAATTTTTTTTTTTTTTTTAAACAACATGCCTTAATTGTCTTAACTCCAGGAGAAACTAACTAATAAGAGGCTGAAATGCAAGCAAGTTGAAGTCAGGCTACACACTAGGGTGATTCTGCCAACCATGGGGACTAAGGGTGTGGGGTCCCCAAGAGATGGAGCTAACACAGTGAAGGCTGCAGGTTGGGAGGGGTCTTCTGTGGGCTTTTTCTTTTTAAAAGATTTTATTTGACAGAGCGATCATAAGTAGGCAGAGAGGCAGGCAGAGAGAGAGAGAGGGAAGCAGGCTCCCCTCTCTGCAGAGAGCCCCATGCAGGGCTGGATTCCAGGACCCTGAGACCATGACCTGAGACAAAGGCAGAGGCTTAACCCCCTGAGCCACCCAGGTACCCCTCCCATGCCCTTTTTCTCGGCCTCCACGTGCTTTGCCACCTTTCAGGAGTTCTCCATGTGTGTTCCTGGGCCAATAGGACCAACAGCATCAGCAGCACCTTGGAACAACTACTAGACTGGTGGGGAGGGGTCAGGTGATCCCAGTTCTCAGAAGCAACAAGGTCTCCCCTTCCCCACCCTGGCCTCGAGCGAGGTGGGAGTGTTGGTGGTGATGCCAAGAACCCTCCTGTGGGGGAATTACCTGGTTATATGCTGTCTCTCTTACTAGACCAGCGGCACTTTACAGTCACCTGGAGGCTTTCTAAAAACACTGATGCCGAGGCTGTACACCCCTTCCCCCACCACCCAGCTACTCTGATTCAGCTGGTCTCGCATAAAACCCAGCATCTTTTTGGTTTGTTTTTGTTTTTTTTTTTAACTTTCCCAGCTGATTCTAATGACAGCCAGGTGGCAAATCATTCTCAAGTCTGTCAGCTCCTGGTAGGCAGGCAATCTTTCCTCCAGTTTGTATGCCAAGTGCCCAACATGGTGCCTGGAGCAGAGATGCCCAGAGAGTATGTGTTGAATCAGTTAATGAAGTCACCAGCAATTAATGGCTCCTGAGTTCGGATTTCTCCAAACACAAAGCACTAGTTTTTTTTCAAAACAAGTCTTCAACACGCACACCCTGCAAGTCCTCGGCTTACCTGTAAAATATTCCACTTCTTGCTCCAGCTCCTGGAAAATCTTGTCTGCTTCGGTTTTGCCAAACAGGACTGTGTAATCACAACTCAGGCCCTCCGCTCGGATGTGCCGCCAGCTGGGGCCCGCTGAGTGGCCTGCATTCGTCGGGGTTTCTGTCCTGGACCTTTTCCTGCTGCTCTCCTTGTCTCCTCTCAGCCCTGCTGGGCCTTCTCTGCTCTCCTCTGGCTCCCTCTTTCCCAAAAGGCCCCCTAATGCCCCCTTCACCAGGAATCTGTCCATTCTGTCTCCACAAAGCAAAGATCTGGGAGCCAGTGGCAGGGCGGAGAGAGATGGGCCAGACTCTGGCCCAGATGCTTTAAAAGTTTGGCTTGTTGGCCAAATGGTCCTACAGAATTTTCCTCGGTGTTTTCAAGTTCCCACTTTTAACACCATGTCCTAGAAAGGAAGCAGAGTATGTTGAAGTCTGAAGGGGCCCTCAGGATGTCCTGGGTCCCCCCCACCCCTGGCTATGCATCACAATCACCCCGCAGGCTTGCAAAACCCCAAATGTGTGCATTCCATCCCGAAGCACCTGACCTCTTCAAGAAAGCCCAGCCTGGCACGCCTGGAGAAGGGAAGGAGGGTCCCCAAAGTCACCCAGAGGAGATTCCCGGTCTCCTTTTCGCTCACTACCGACCGGCCTCCCACGCCAGTATCCTCTTAGGGAAGTATAGGGATCTTCAAATGGCCAGGACTCAGAATCTGAACGCAAAACAGTTACACGTGGTCATACGCACATCAAACTCCGGTAGAAAATAAGAACTGTGACTACGTTCTCGGCGGAGTGGGGGGCCCTGACACCCAAGACAGGAGCAGCGCCGCCCCGGGTCCCTGCAAACTCCAGAGGCGGGGCCCGCGGGAAAAAGATAACACCGGGGCCGGAAAGTCACTTCCGGGTAGATTTCCGGGGCCCTCTGGGAAATGTAGGCACTTGGGCGGAAGCAGTGTGAGGAGCTGCTCCCTAGCGCCACCTGTTGGCTTCCTGGACGCGCTGCAGGCCCTGAGGGTTTTCTGCCCAGGTGCTCGGTCCCTGCCCTAGGAGGATCCTCGGTGGTTTGGGGGCTGTTGTTCCCTGTCGCCTCCCCCTGGGGATTCGGTGGGCGTCCAGACTGGGAGGTGGGTCGCCTGGTGGGAGCATGACCCCATGGCTTCCGCATTCGTCTCCACCACTCTGGCTGTGTGTTTCCTGCAGGTCCCTTGTAGCTTCACCGGCATAGTGAGGGCTATGAAACCTCCGCCGCGAAAGCCCTGTGAGGATGAGATGGCAGGACTCACGAGGAATGCTTCTGAGTTCCAAATAAATGTCGGGTTCTGTCATCGCTCATTTTTGATGATTCTGTCTCCTCCAGTGCAATGAAAGCTCCGTGGGATTTGGGACCTGTGTTTTGCATCTTCTTAGTGCACAGTTCCACAGATTTTGGTCAAAGTACTGAGTTGTGTGACCACCACCACAATCAAGATCCACAACGGTTGTCACCCCACAAAATTCTCCCAAGCCTCTTGGTTAGAAACTCGCCCTTGTCCGATGCCACAGCCCCCCCACTGCCCCGCCCCTGGCAACCAGCAGTTTCCAGTCCTTATACTTCTGTCTTTTCCAGAATTTAAAAAAAAAGATTTTATTTATTTGAGAGAGCACAAGCAGGGGGAGCAGCAGGCAGAGGGAGAGGGAGAAGCAGACTCCCCGCTGATAGGAAGCCGATGTGGGGCTGAGGTCATGACCTGAGCCCAAGGCAGACACAACCGGAGTCACCCAGGTGCCTCTTTTCTAGAATTTATGAATAAAATCAGATAGCCTTTGGTGTCTGGCCATTCATTCAGCTTAATGCTTTTAGGATGTACCATTGTTTCGGTTGTTTCTTTTATGACTCGGTAGCACTGTGTGGTTTGGATACCCTAGGATTTGTTTACCTGATCACCCCACCTCAGCTGAGGGGCCTTTGAGTTGTTTCTAGCTCAGTGCAATTACAAATGAAGTCACTGTATCCATTCTAGTATAAGCTTTCCTGAATGCAGATTTTAATTGCACTTGGGTGAACACCTAGGAGTGGGATTGCAGGGGCATATGTTAAGTGTTGTGTTTCACTTTGTACCCAAACTGAATGTATTTAAAAATGGCCGGAAGGGTACAGGATTTTGAGGTTTTTCTTGTTTGTTTGTTTTAAATAGGAATATATATAAGTTTCTTTCTTTCTTTTTTTTTTTTTTTAAGATTTTATTTATTTGACAGAGAGAGATCACAAGTAGGCAGAGAGAGGAGGAAACAGGCTCCCTGCTGAGCAGAGAGCCCAATGCAGGACTCAATCCCAGGGCCATGAGATCATGACCTGAGCCGAAGGCAGAGGTTTAACTCACTGAGCCACACAGGTGCCCTGATTTGAGTTATGAGCTTCTCCCCTGACACACCAGGCTCCTTGCCCTAGGCACAGGAACATGACAGGGGGATAAAGTCCCTGTGATGTCATTTTTTGGAATATAGATGAGGTTAGTTGGGGTCCTGAGCCAAGAGCCAAGAGCCAAGAAAGAATTCCTTAGACATGTTGGGTGCAAAATAATAGTTTTGTTAATGATGAAGTTCTAGAACCTAGATGAGGTTCGGTGGGCTGAGGTCCGGAGCCGATGACCAAGAAAGAATTCTTGAGACATCTTTGGTGCAAAATGGTGGTTTATTACTGGGACAGGACCTGTGGCCAGGAAGAGCCATTGCCCAGGGCTGTGAGGGATGGCAGGTTATGTACCCTGCAGTTGGGGGAAGGTGAGGGGAAGGTGAGGGGAAGGAAGGTTTCAATGGAGTTTTCATATGCTAAAGAGGGTCTACAAGGTGCCAGAAGACCAAGGTTGTCTTTTAGCAAACCATTAACATCAAGATAGTTGGGAGATTCCCATCTTGCAGGATTGTGATCTCTGCAAGTTAACTATTTGCTTATTGTTCATGGCAGTCAGGGCTGCATCATTACCGAGGGGGAGTGGATGGCGAGGGGTGTGCAAGGCGCCAGCTTTTGCTTTGTCTTCAGCCAGCATCGTGCTCCCTCATCATTCCCCCCTGAACAATTTTGACCCTTAAATCTTTAAGGTGGTTGAAGGTGGAAGGTCTCATCTTCTGTAACTTCTTTCTGCTGAATAGGGGCATAGAGCTGTCCCTACCTACTTGAATCAACATTGATCAGTGGAGGAACATATTATATAGGGGAGTTACGAAAGGCGGAGGCAGCTGAATCCAGCGCTGACAGTGAAGTGTCTCTGCACGTAGTCAGGATCATCTGTCGCTGTGAAGTCATTGCAGCAATGGAGTCTGGGCACCAAGTATAGAAACATTGAACAAAGCAACACATTAAGATTAATAAGGCGGTAAGAATGAGAATCCCAAGAAAGAGATTTTTAAATTGTTGGCCAAAGTCCTCCTCCAAAACAGAAAATAACCATTCACTGAGAGATAGAAGGATCTTGTAGAGCCTTAATCTGGGCATTTGTATCTTATTAGTCCTGTGACATTTTTGTGATAGTCTGGGATGTACACACAACATTCTGTTTTGATAATTGCACATGTGCCACCCTGTGCTGCTGTCAGGACATCTAAGGCCATCCTATTTTCTGGACTGCCTTGCGTATCTGTGAGACTTCAGTATTAAGTAGGGAGATGCTATTCAGTGAATCACTGAGTGCCTTTATAGTATATTTACTAAGGGCTTCTACATGCCACATGACATCCTCTAGTCCCACAGATGGAACAAAAATGGATGCAAAGTGATCATACCATTTAAAAACAGATCATGTCCATCTTTGCTTTAAATTGGGGAGATTAGCTGGAGTGGTGATGGTTTTAGCCATGTGCCCAAGAATCCAGGCAAATCCTAAAGTACAGTGACTTATCCACCCTGGAGGAAGCCAGGGCCAAAGGTTAGTTCCACATATCCAGTGGGTTCCGTTTGGAGCAGATCATCTAATGCCAGGTCGCCTTACCCAATCAGTAGCAAGCCAGTCAGTGGCTTGGAGTACTATTACTTGGGAACACATTTCTAATGATAGCCATCCTAGATGTCCTGTGTTATTTGCCCAAGTATCATACGTATGATTTCTTTGTTCCCAGCATAAAACTGCTTTTGAGGGGCGCCTGGGTGGCTCAGTGGGTTAAAGCCTCTGCCTTCGGCTCAGGTCATGATCCCAGGACCCTGGGATCGAGCCCCACATTGGGCTCTCTGCTCAGCGGGGAGCCTGCTTCCTCCTCTCTCTCGGTCTGCCTCTCTGCCTACTTGTGATCTCTGTCTGTCAAATAAATAAATAAAATCTTTAAACAAACAAACAAACAAAAACTGCCTTTTGACTGAGCTGTCCAATAGTGGGTGTGAGCCACAAATATGTATCCCAGATTTGATATATACCATCCTTAGTATAGCGATAAGGAGGGTTTTGTAACTTAGGCCCATATTTGATTGGGGAGTTATGGATTGACAGCAATCCCCTTTCCTCCCAAATAGCTCCATGGTGTAGTACCAGAAAGGCATATTTGGAGTCAGTGTTAATGTTTATTTTCAGGCTTTGGCAATTGCAAAGTGCTAGTTGAGCACTAAGGCATACCTAGCTTTTCTTATTCTTTCTATGAAAACTACTGTCATCAGTAAACCAACTGTCATTCATATTTTTAACAGGGGCATCTTAAATCTGGCCATATAGAATAAGCAAGATCAGTAACCTCTGAACATTTTTGCTCTACAGAGAAAGAAGTACAGTGGTCAGGTTCAGGCATACAGGTAACTAGGTTTAAAGTTTGACAAATTTCAAGTATTATTTCTGGCATATCTGTTAGTGTAGCCCAGTATTTAATAAGTTGGCCTCCATCATCCATTGGTGGCCTTTGGCTTCTAAGACAAATCTGGACCTGATGTGAAGTCATTACAGTCAGGGGCTGTCCCATAGTGAGCTTTGAGGCTCTTTTTAGGAGGAGGGATGTTCTATGCTTAGCTAAAGCATCTGTTTGCAATTGCACCTCAACAGAGGTGGCTTCTAGGATAAATATGACTAAGGGATGAAACCATTAAGTAGCCCTTTGAGTGGTACAGCCTTAATATCCTGAATACAGAGGATCACTGGCAAGTGGGAGAAAACTTGTCAAGAGATAAAGGCAGTGCCCATGCATCATCCAATCCTATCCTAAAGAAAGTGGGGTCATCCATTATCTCCACAAGTCCATAGTTAATCCTATGGAGAGCGGTATGCTGGCTTTTAGGCAATTTCATTATTCCAGCCACACACAAGGTGATAGTTAAGTTATACAATTGTAGGGGAATCAATCCCATTTTCCAGTTGTTTAATCATGTGCCATGGGGTTCTGCTAATATCCCCACAAAATAATAAGATCGACTAAAGAAGCTGTTGTGCAACTTCTCTGAAGTTTACCTCAAATTGTTTAGTTTAGGTAGATAAACATTTAAAGACAATCAAATCTAGAATTTAACATCTATAAAGGTGTGTTACTAAAACATAATTTTTCTCTCTAAAATAACCCGCATTTCCAGAGATAGCCAAATCAGGACTAATTCACTTGAGAAACAAGTCCAGTTTTAACAAACTCGGCCTGTTATTTACATAAGTTCAGCAAGAACAGTGAGTGTGATCATATAGATCTTTTAGAATCTGCTTTTCTGGAACTTCTTATAAGGAATCTCTAGGTTGAACTTTTAGTAACGTCTCCGGGCCAGAAGCCAAGCCACGTCCTTGCCATCAGGCATGCCTGCAATACCTGTCGATTTGGGCAAATGCCTCTTCCTGAGGTTCCCAAAGTATCCTGACAGGAAGTGACATTCTTTACTCACCTGGTGAGGCTGCTGGGAACTCTGTAAGCAAGGTATCAGGCCAACAGTTCCAAAGGGCTGTATGGCTCCAGGTTTCATAAAGTCAACCTTAGTTCCTTAAAGCTGTCTGGTCATATTTGAGTCTATGCATGTCTTTCTCAAATATGACAATTCCAGGCAAAGCCTTGGTAAAATAACCAGTTTCCAATGCGCCTGTTGCAAGGAGAACAGATTCTTATTGAACTTATGCAAATCACTGATTGCCAAGGAAGAAAGAATACTTACTGAGACCTTTTGGTTTTTAGAGGGTTCAGAAAGAGAGAAAAGTTGAATGCCTTGATTCGTTTACAAATGAGCACTTTTAAATCTCTAAAAGTTAGGAGAAAGTATCCCTAGTTTGGAAGAGCAAACATTAGAGAGAACCAGCAATGTTTAAAGTAAGACAAAACATTAAGCGACACAACACTATAATCTTTTAGTTCATTTAGTCCCATGTTACTAAATCTGGTGAATGCAGCTTTAGTTAGTTCTGGAAATTCTTACCCATTTTAGTTTTAGGATCTTAAAGTATATCAAATATCTGTATTTGTCCTGAAAGTCCTTTATATGTATCTCCTTGATAAAACTCATTTTACAAGAGAATTAAAATAATTATAAATGACAAAAACTCAGAATGGATATGGTTAGAGCTGATGAGAGTTTACAATTTAGCTGGCAAGGAAATCAGGTTGTTTCTTTGACACATAACATTTCCATAATTACAAAATCAAGCGATGATCTCTCAAAACCTTAAAACCTTAGGAAATGCATAATCTCGGGGTGCCTGGGTGGCTCAGTCCCGCATCCGGGCTCTCTCCCTACCAGTCCCGCATCCGGGCTCTCTGCTGGGCAGGGAGCCTGCTTCCTCCTCTCTCTGTGCCTGCCTCTCTGCCTGCTTGTCATCTCTCTCTGTCAAATAAATAAATAAAATCTTTAAAAAAAAAAAAGAAATGCATAATCTCTACAATAGTTATAGCATTTTCCCAAATGTAACCCAAGGTTTATCATTGGTTCAGTAGTACTTCATGAGCAACTTCGCATACCAAGGAAAAGCCCGAGTTAAAGAGATTTACAACTTAAATCTTGTCAACATTTGCAAAAATCTTAGAAAATTTTAAAGCACATGCCTAAATATAATTAGGGATGTTAAACACCTGGTAAAACAAAACAAAGAAACTGGATTTTCTGGGTAGGCAAAGAGAAAACCATTTACATTTTCTTAACTGCAGATCAATTGATCTAAGAAAACTTTGTCCTTTTGAACAGAGACAATTTCAGTCTTATACCAATGTACCTTAAAAACCCGCTCATTTCAATCTTAGTCCATCTTGACCATAGCTAAAATTCCTTTTCTGAAGATTTCCCTTCACAAACCTTCTACAACTTTCCTTTGCATTCAGGTTTTGTCCCAAGCCATTTCCTTCCAAACAACCATCTCATTTAGGACAAAATTACCTTCTCTTACCCTCAGCAAAATGTATTGCTATTCCTTAAATCTTTCTTACGTATCAGCTACTTTTCCACAGAGTTCCTTCCTTTATTTCCATCAGTCTTAGTTAGACTAAGCATAAGTTTATACTCTTAGGAACACCTTAATCTCTAGTTAAGACTAAGCATTAACCAGTTGTGAACTGTTACAACAGAATTCTTTAGATGACAAAATTTATGGAACAGTTATTTACCAACAGATTTAAATACTCTTAGTTTCTTTGCAGTTAAGAAGTCAAAAGCACAAACCTACATCCAGTAATTAATGACTTAGCATTTTATCCTGTTCGGTTAAGACTTAGATGTCCATAATTTAATTCCATTTTTCATCCAACCAAAACTTTAAATTTTCAGGTTACCGAACTTAAGGGCCTACTTAGCCAGAGCGAGCCATTTCGTTGTTTATGCAGTAAACTTAGATTGAACCTGCCCCTTCCCCCCAAGAGAAAAGCGCTTAAAGACAAAGCTGGTGAAATACAGCTGGCTGGTGAAACACAGCCAAATAGCCCCAATAACGGAGCACAGATACCAGGACAGGTCAGGCTGACCAGAGATAACGGAGTCCAACCGGGACGTGTCCAGCCAGATGGGAACGTCCAATCAAGGGAAAGCACACGCATTACCTCCCTACCCGCCTAGGATGAGCCAGGCCAGCTGGAGATGTCCAATCAAGGGAAAGCGCACGTATTACCTGCCAAGGAGTGTGAGCCCCACCTTTTGGGCTCCGGACAAATTCTAGCCAAGGTCATAGGCTGAATTAGATGACTATCATGGGGAAGACTGTAATTCAATCGGCCACCTGTGTGTGGCCAGGCTCAACCACATGGCCTTTACTCTATAAAAGTTAGTCCGTGAGACTGGGAGGGGTCTCCTCTTTGCAAGAGCCGGCCCTGGCCGGTCAGTTTGATTCTCAATGCTTGGCGTGAAATAAAGCTTTGCTTGACCTTCGCTTTGTATCAGTCTCGTCCTTTTATCCATGGACCCTTTCACCAAAGACTTTGAAAGTTACTTCAGCAATTACCCATCAAAACTTTGAGACAGACAATTAACTATCAGTTTAGTCATTTCGACAATTAACCATCAGTTTAGTCATTTCTTTGCTAACAAATTTTAACAAATAACACGAGGTTATTCGACCTTCAGTAAACTTAGAAGTTTCACATTTACTGCTGATAACGTAAAAGACATGTCTATCTTAATTAAACCAACAAACTTAACTTAGTTCCAATACTGATTTACATTTCACCTGGGCCCACTCCACTTTGAAAGTTTACCTGGGGGTGTTATGTCCAGGGGCTGCTCTTCGTGCTCCTTGACAGTGAAGACAGAAGGAGCCGTGGGGCATGATCTAGAGGCTAGTCATGCAGGCTGCACACACGCTGGTACAGAAACAGGAGAAGGGTGAAACAGAAGAAACAAAGTGCTGCCAGGAGGCAGAGAAAGGATTCCCAGTTTTGGAGCTCATAAGCCCCAACAAAGGAGCAGATGCCATGCTTTCCCACCAGCAAGGGGGGAGGGGTTAAGCAGTCCAAGTCGGGCCAGATTAGACAGGGAAACTTCCCTGAAACAAAGGGAGTTTCGGCAGCTGCTTGGGAATATTTTTATGGTCTCTGTCTCCAGTTAGACTAACCCCAGTTGGCTCCAGTCAGAGCCAACTCTGAAGGGAAGTGATTGAGGGAGAAGCCCCCACATCTATTAGGAGAAACAGAGAAATAAAGTCAGAGTCCCTTTTGCTATGGATGGCCCAGCAACCTGGGTTTACTAGAAGTCCGACAAACGTAATTACCATCCAGTATGTCAAGATTAAGTTTACTACCTGACTCTTTCGGACAAACACATTCTGCAAAGCCCCTTAGTCTGGGGTCCTGGTGTAGAGCAATGAAGGCCTAGGTATGAGCAATGAAGGTATCCTAGGTCCATTTGCCCGGTTTCCTGCAGAGATCTAACTGATAGATCCCACTGATGCCATGCAGTGTTAAAGGAGCTCAGTCCTTTCCCAAATTTTGCAATCCAAATTATTTCCAGTGGGGTAAAAGGCACCCCAAGGTAGAGTCCTTGGGAACTAAAGAAGCCTACAGGCCATGCTTCCAGAAAAGTAAAGAAGGTCCATTACCAAATCCCCGGACTCCTGGGTGGCGTCCCACGCAGGGTAGGTCAGAGGTTCCCAAGTGTCAAAAGCGACCGGAGGTGTCCCTCAAGATATTGATCACCATCCTGCCTTCCCTGGGAAGGCATTCCTGCCCTAAAGGCCCTGGAGGGGTGCTGGCGTCCCTCCACTTCCCCATCGCATCCTAGGCTGCTGATGGGTGCCTTGGTGAATGGACCAAAATACTTGTGCCATGCCATCGTCTGTCCTGAGGACTGCATACTGTTTTGCCATTTTAACCCATGGAAATACTAGGGAAGTTTGACAAGGGGAAATTACCCAATTTCATAGCTTTAAGTAGTCTGTATTAGACATGGACAAGACACAGTAAAGACTGAAATCCATCATGGTCTATGCGACATTCCAACACATGTGGTCCTTGCAAGCCAACTTCCCTAGAAAACGGTCCCCAGTTGCGTTTTAATTCAATCGGGTACTGGTTTCGCCCGGCTCCCAGTGGAGGTCTCTCGGCCAAAAGTGGCTAGACCAGGGATGTGGAGGGGATCACATTAGATCAATCAGGAGGAAACCTCACACGGGAATCTTAAGATTGGCAGCCATCCTGGTGACTTAGGAGGCTGTCCCGTGCCCAAGAGAGACAACTTTATGTAAGAACAGGAATAAAGAGAGGCCATCAAGTTTCTGGGTCTTATTGCCATTCCGGCCAGGGTACTAACAGCCAAAACGCAGACGCTCTCCTCCCCGTAGAGTAGCCACAGGCTAGAGGATTACAGCCTGAGCAACTGACATGCAAGTGTTCCAATAAGACCATACTCCTTGAAAAGCCCTGGAATGAGAGTAAAGGAAAAGGAGAGAAAGTACTCACCAATTTTGCACCGAAACTCAGAGTCCAAATGTAAAGACTCACAGCCCCACGTTCGGGTTCCATATGATGAAGTTCTAGAACCTAGGTGAGGTTCGGTTGGCTGAGGTCCGGAGCCGATGACCAAGAAAGAATTCTTGAGACATCTTTGGTGCAAAATGGTGGTTTATTACTGGGACAGGACCTGTGGCCAGGAAGAGCCATTGCCCAGGGCTGAGAGGGATGGCGGGTTATGTACCCTGCGGTTGGGGGAAGGTGAGGGGAAGGAAGGTTTCAATGGAGTTTTCATATGCTAAAGAGGGCCTACGAGGTGCCAGAAGACCAAGGTTGTCTTTTAGCAAGCCATTAACATCAAGGTAATTGGGAGATTCCTGTCTTGCAGGATTGTGATCTCTGCAAGTTAACTATTTGCTTATTGTTCAAGGCAGCCAGGGCTGCCTGAGGAATGCTACACATCATTACCGAGAGGGAGTGGATGGAGAGGGGTGTGCAAGGCGCCAGCTTTTGCTTTGTCTTCAGCCAGCCTCGTGTTCCCTCATCATTAAGGCACGAGGACTGGACCCACAGGTGAAATTAGCTCCCCAGGGCCCTGGGACTGTGAGGAGCAACGGACTATACACTTTGCAGGGTGGGGGAAGTAAAGATAAGGGACGTTCCAAAAGCATTTTCATATACTAAAGAAGACTCACAGGACACCAGAGGCCTGGCTATTGTCAAACTAAGGTTGCTTTTCCCTCTAGCAAGGCATTGAAAACACTAGGAGCTTTCAGGAAGGACATTATACTTTGCCTGCCTCAAGTATTTGTCAGTGGGCTGCCTGTTATAAGGACATTTAATTTTCTGCCTTTGTTTCCCACATCACCTGCCCCCAGCAGGGTTAAATTTTGGAGATGGAGACAAATAAACAAGCAAAGAATGCATAAGATAATTTAAGATAGTGTAGAAGCTATGGTAGGGAGGCAGACCAGCTAGAACGTGGGGGCAGAGGGGAAGGCCTTCCAGAGTGATGAAGGTTTAGAATATAGGTGAGGTTCAGTGGGGTGGAGTGCAGAGCCGGAGGACCAAGAAAGAATTCTTGAGACATCTGTGGTGCAAAGTGTTGGTTTACTGAAGCATGGGGTCCCTGAAGCAGAAAGAACTGCTGCCCCAGGGTTGTGAGGTGGGGGCAGGTTATATACAAAGGGATTGGGGGAGGTAAGGAAAATGGTTTCAACAGAACTTTCATATACTAAAGAGAACCTACAAGATACCCGGGGTTTTGAGGCCTTTGCCATGGTCAGGTTAAGGTTGTTTTTCCCCCTCTAGCAAGGTATTTAACAGAAGATGGGAGATTCCTAGAAGAATGTCACACAGGTCCCAACCAGGGAGGGGAGGGGCAGGGTAACCTCTTCTGCTCCGTCCTCAGCTTGTTTTGTTCCCTTATCGAGAGGAAGGGACCTGAGTTGAGACCCAAAGCTTACCAGGTAGGGAGGCAGACGGAGCGAGAGAGCACAGGCCACATAAGGGACACGCTGGCTATGGCAGTCACCTCACAGTAGTAGGGCTTCGGTTAGACGGATACAGCTCTGCCAGCCGGGTAAGAAACGGGTTTATTCTAAAATTTGGAAACCGTAGGAAGGATTGTTACGCCGGGATTACCACGATGTAATTTCCATTTCAAAATATCACTCTCGGAAGAAAGAGTGAGAGCAGCCAGGGAGTGTAGCTAGGTGATGAAGAGGGGCCGTGGAATCTGGGGTTTATTTTGCAGATCGAACCAAGAGGACCCATTGTCGGTTGGGATGTGGGGAGGGAACGCGGAACAAGAAGGACTGCCGGTATGTGTGTGGGAGGGGGGCGGTGGTGCCCTGAAGAGGATGCGGAGTTTGGAGTTTAATCTTCAAGACCTCAGTTAAAGTCTCCCCCAGACCTTACAGGTTAGGCAAAACGCACGACCGCACTTGGCTCTAGCTTGCTGTCAGTAAAATAAGTTTTGTGAAAACAGGATGAGGACCTGTACCTGAGAGCAAAGCAAAGGACTGTTTTAATGCTAATTTCACTCCCACGACTACCCCTCGGGGAAGGTGCTTTTTTTTTTTTTTTTTTTTTTTTTTTCTCCTTTTCCTTGCGGCAGAGGCAGAGGGACGAGCCCCAAGGCGAGGGTGTGATGGCTGAGTACTATGAATGAAAGAGTAAACTCCCAAGCGGGCGCACCCAAGGACCCCGCCTACCACCTGAGGCTTTCAAGCCCCACTGGGTCCCTCTCGCCACAGCCCCTCCGGCACAGGCGCACTAGGCCCTCGCCGCCCCCCGTTCCCCCCTCCCCGCCCCGGTCGGAGCATGCGCGAGCCGTTTGGCGCCAATTTGGGATCGCCGCACCTGGCGCAGACGGCGGGTTCTCCGAGCGGCGCGCGGCCGCTCTCCTCGGCTCCGGGATGATCGGCCAGAAGACCCTCTACTCCTTTTTCTCTCCCACCCCCGCCGGGAAGCGACGTGCCCGCAGTCCCGAGCCGGCCGACCCGGGGACCGGCGTGGCGGCGGTGGCTGAGGAGAGCGGGGATGCGGCGGTGAGGCGCGACGGGGACCGGGCACCGGGGGCAAGGGACGGGGAGGAGGGCGACGGGCCCCGCTTGGCCGAGGGGTTGCAGGGACGCGCCACCGACTCTGTAAGCTGGGTCCCTGTGTTCAAAGCCGACTGCACGTGTTCAAAACAGCCCGTGCTGTCGCCTGTCGGCGGCCATTCTGAGGGGCCAGCCAATGGGGATGAACCTCGGGGCCCGCGGCGCCAATCAGAGCCGAGGGAGCCTCCCTGCTCGGCCCGCCGTCCAATCAAGAGGGGAGGGAGGCGGGACTTACCCCGGGAGGTTTTTGCCGCGAAAAGGCCACGTGGGGACGCGAGGGGGCGGGGCGCCGGGGTCAGGGCCTCCCTTCCCGCCAACCGCGCAGGAGACGTAGCGAACCTAGTTCACCAGACCGTCTCGCAGCCCCATCTTAATACCAAACTCCATACTGGGGGCAGCAGTCTGCCTTCCCGGACCCGACTCCCAGAGTTCGGTTTTGCTGTGACTTGCCCCCTGGGGGCTGGAGCCCGGCGAATGGGCTTGCTCCGCTATGGGCCGTGGGGTTGGGGGCGGTATCTGCGGGCGCCTGGGCGTGGCCCTCTGCAGCTTGTGACCCGCCTCTGCGGGGATCACTTGCAGGCAAGTCCCCCCAAGAAGGCCCGGGCCGGGCAGGAGGACCCCGGCACGCCGCCCTCCTCGCCGCTGAGCCCCGAGCAGTTGATCCGTATCCAGAGGAACAAGGCCGCCGCCCTGCTCAGACTCGCCGCGCGCAACGTGCCAGTGGGTTTCGGTGAGAGTTGGAAGAAGCCGCTCAGCGCGGAGTTCGGGAAACCGTATTTCATCAAGGTAAATCTGGAGGCTGCGGGCCCTTCGGTCTTGCTAGGGTAGCCTGCAGAGTCCACGTTTGTAAGCTCCCGTATTCCCTCCCTTAACGTCCCTTTCCTGGTAAAATAGTAGAATAACAGCCACGGTGTTTTGCCTTCTTAGGCTTTATTGAAGTTTTTTAAAAAGGCTGTAAGATGGCATGGCTTCTTGTAAACCGTTCAGCGGGTCTGCTCTCCAGGAAAGAGCTGCACGGTAAAACCGCAAACCAGACTGTGAAACCGGGTGCAGCCTTTACAAAAAGAGGGAGGGGCTGACACCAATAGGAAGTGAGAGCAGCGGGGCCAGTCTACCTAGACCTGGTCCAAACAAAGGGGAAGGGCGCCAAAGCAGAGGGGGGACCTCTTTGGCGACCTGCAAGTCTAGTTTTTGTTTCTCAAAAGAATATGCCTATACAACGTGGCAGAGAGTTAAATAATATTTCTTCAGTTAGCCTCCACTGGAAGCCTCCTTACTGAATTCTTAAACTTGGCGGTGAGTCTGATTGGAAATCTGATGTCTTTACCATCAGCTAATGGGATTTGTTGCGGAAGAAAGAAAACATTACACTGTTTATCCACCCCCACACCAAGTCTTCACGTGGACCCAGATGTGTGACATAAGACATGTAAGTACCTGTGGTTGGAGAGTCAAGTAAAAGAGGCATGGGAGTCAAATATTATGTATTTGTTAATTACATGAGCACTCCCGCACAAACACCCACCCCCGCAAGTGCCTGTCCCTGCTGGGGTAATAAATAAAATACCGAAATGTTTAGCCTGTTAGCTTTCTAACTTTGAGTATGTGTGGCCATGCAGCCCCCCCCCCCCAAAAAAAAAAAAATCTGTATGTAGACCTGTGTCTGTGTGCTCTAGTTTTTTGTATTTAATCCTGATACCAACTACATGCCAATATGAGGTCTTCTGGTGGTGTTGAGGAAACAGGCATGAAGCATTGAGGTCTTTTGCAACTGGTTAGCACAGCTCCCCCTCCCCCCACCCTTTCACTTGCAGCTCAGTATTCTTTCTTTGTGACCCACGCTGTCTTTCATAGTTGATGCTTTCAAGCTCTTGACTTCTGGCGCATCAGTCTTACTATTCTGTTAGCATTCCTTTGCTCTGGTTCATTCTGTGTACAGGCTGCTTGCCAGCTGGTCTGTCCCTTCAGTCTCCTGCTCAGAAACTGGTTTATGGCTTTCAGTCACTGTATGAACGATGGAAGCTGAACATGAAAATAGCCGTGTTCGACCTTCCAGCCTCCTCTTCACCCCCAACTCTCCTTCTTAAAGAGTTGGCAAGTATGACAGTTTTCTCTGTTGAAAACCCAACTAGATCCATCGATGGCAACTCCCTTGAAGCCTATTGCTTGAAGCCACTACCATTCTGATCTTATCCCTTTTTCTCCCCCATTTTCTAAGCTGAAGGCAGGAATCCTGTGATTTCATACCGTGTCTGTTAAACCAAATGGAAGTGAAGTGGGTGAATGACCCCTGTAGATAAAGCTGCCATACCTAAAACTTTGCAGACTTGACCATTTTTCACTTCCGAGCAAGAACTTTGAATATAGCTCTTGGTTTTATAAAGTCAAAGAGAGGGGCGCCTGGGTGGCTCAGTGGTTGGGGCCTCTGCCTTCGGCTCAGGTCATGATCCCAGGGTCCTGGGAACGCGGGGAGCCTGCTTCCTCCTGCCTCTCTGCTAGTTGTGATTTCTCTCTGTCAAATAAATAAAGTCAAAGAGATTTAAGTCCTTCCCCCCCCCCCCTTTTTAAAGAGTTTTTTACTTATTTGACAGAGCCTCAGTGAGAGAGAGAACACAAGCAGGGGGATGGAAGAGGGAGAAGCAGGCTCCCCGCTGAGCAGGGAGCCCCGGGCTCTTGGGGGCTCAATCCCAGGATCCTGGGATCATGACCCAAGCTGAAGGCAGACGCTTATCAACTGAACCACCTAGGTGTTCCCGGACTTAAGTCCTTTAAAATTCAGTCCTAGTTTGTGCCTTGTTTGATCTGTGGTTCTTGTTTTGAATGCCAATGACCAGTGTCAACAAGGAGAGGAGTAAGAGAGTATGAAAGTTCTGAGGATCTGAAGGTCTAGCAGATCCTCTTTGCAGAGACGCATATGGAAGGTCAGAAAGGTTAAGTGGCTCCTTCAAGGTCATCCCTTATTCAGGACCAGAACCCAAAAGCTGTCCTGCTGGGACCGGTTGCTTCATAAGGGAGAATGTGCTGCATTCAGAGTGAGCACCGGTGGTTGCAAGAGGGAGGTCCACAAAAGGTTCCTGGTGTCTGAAGGTTGGGATTTTAAGGATGTAATGTATGTTGGCTACGGGCGGATTCTGAGAAGGAGCACCAGGGGCAGAAGCAGGAGAATGAAGAAGAGGTAGGCAGGCAGCAGATCAACAGGCTAGCTGTATCTTTTTTTTTTTTTTTTAAGATTTTATTTATTTATTCGACAGAGGTAGGCAGAGAGGCAGGCAGAGAGAGAGAGGAGGAAGCAGGCTCCCCGCTGAGCAGAGAGCCCGATGCGGGACTCGATCCCAGGACCCTGAGATCATGACCCGAGCCGAAGGCAGCGGCCTAACCCACTGAGCCACCCAGGCGCCCGGCTAGCTGTATCTTAACACTGTGCCTGACCTTGATCTCTTTACTTTTCATTGCATGTTGCCATCTTCTCCATGGCCCTTTGACCTCATTGTCTTCATCCCTCAGAGGATATGGGGAAGAGGCATCTTCATGGGTGGCTGGTAGGAATTTGGTAGCTTCAACTTCAAAGTAGTTTGGTACACGTCTATGAGAATTTAAAATACACTTGTCCTTGGACCAGCACCTCCCCTTCTGAATCTGTTCCATAGAAATAAAAACAAAAAGGACATAAAGATAATACATACTAGGACATTTGCGGCACTTTTTGTGATGAAAAAAACTAGGAAACAAGCCACCTGCCTACCAGTGACTGCTCTAGAGGCGTAATGAAGGATGCCTAAAATGCATGATGTGAGAAGTACAAACATGTAGGGTGATGAGTACGATGACCCCAATTATATAGCTAACTTTATAGGGTTGAATCAGGAGGGGGTAGGGATGAGTGGGAGACAACAAGCCACTTCATGTGTTTCTGGATGGTTATACTTGGGCCAAGGGCATATTTCTGTAATCTGAAAAATGAAGGAGGTGGACTTGTTTTCACCCACCTGCATCAAAGAAGGAGTAGGTGTAGCAGGTGATGGCATGAAGGATAATTTGACAGTGGAAAGTAATGGGGCCCAGTGATGATGACCCACTCCCTTCTGGGGGTTCTTAGTTTGGGTCAGGGAGAGGTGGGCTGCCTTTCTCATCATCGTGGTCCTTTGTACAGGTTATCAGCCAGGTGTTTGTTTAACCTGCTTGTGCGATACTATTGAATTTCTTGCCACCTGGTATTCACAGGTGAAGGTTGTCATCCTGGGACAGGATCCATATCATGGACCCAACCAAGCCCATGGGCTCTGCTTTAGTGTTCAAAGACCCGTTCCACCGCCACCCAGGTATGATTATGGCTTGGGTCCAAGTGTGATTATTTTCGGATGTGTACTTTGCAGGCTGTAGGTACACCTTACAGTGGCCTTTGGAGCAGGGTTTCTTTGTCTTGTTAGCGTTGACATTGGGGGCTGTGTTTTTGTGCGGGAAAGGTTTTGTTCTGTGCGCTCGCTTTAGGATGCTGAGTAGCACGCCTGGGCTCACCCACTAGATGCTCCCAACACTGACCCCGCACCCCCCACCCCTTCCAGAACCAGAGAGCACTAGTAAATAGACCTTGCCCAAGGTCCCCTGGGGGGGCAGAATCCCCTGTGGTTAAACCCCACGGCTTTGGGGAATTTTACAGATGCCTTTTGTGAATATAACCAATGCAGAAACTTAAGCCATAAGCATTAGTTGAGAGGTCGTTAACTCCCAGGCTGATATTTTTTAAAACTTCTGAAGCATGCTCTTAAATCTGAGCCTAGACCAAAGATCTTTGACAAGGTTGTATCAGAAGGAACGGTGGTGCTTCCTCATAAATCCTCCAGGTTCATGCTGCCCTCCCCTCCAAGGGCTGGTGGTGCTGACTGTGATCCACAGATCTGTTGGAAGCTACTGAATTTTCAGACTTGTGCTCAAGATCCTGTTCTTTTTCTTCTGGTTTGCTTTCAGTTTGGAGAACATTTATAAAGAGCTGTCTACAGACATAGAGGGTTTCGTTCATCCTGGTCACGGAGATTTATCTGGGTGGGCCAAGCAAGGTGAGCCAACCACTCTGAGATGTGCTTTGGACGGATTTCAGCACACTTTTCCTTCTGTCCTGCTGGCTTATGTTTATCAAGGAACAGGAAATAAATGGCTGCGTGTACAGAAATAAAGATGTATCCCCCTTTTTATTTTCTAGCCATTGTTTTCTTTCATTCAAAAGAGAAATTTGTTTCTCAATTTTATTTATTTATAAAAGATTTTATTTATTTCACTGACAGAGATCACAGGTAGGCAGAGAGGCAGGCAGAGAGAGAGAAAAAGGGAAGCAGGCTCCTTGCTGAGCAGAGAGCCCGATGCGGGGCTTGATCCCAAGACCCTGGTATCATGACCTAAGCCCAATGCAGAGGCTTTAACCCACTGAGTCACCCAGGTGCCCCAATTTATTTTTAATCTTTACGCCCAACATGGGGCTTGAACTCACAACCCTGAGGTCAGGAGTCCCATGCTTCTCTGACTGAGCCAGCCAGGTGCCCCCTTGTTATTAATATTTTAAATTTAACTGCTAACTTTGACCACTTAGGAGATGACCTCACCTTTCTCATTTCAATACTAAGGCTGTGTTTTTTTGTGTTTAATACCTATTTATAGGTTTGTCTTTCTCCCTTTTTTTTCCTCCCTCCCTCCCTCCCTCCCTCCTCTCACCCCACCCTTCCTTCCTTCCTTTCTACAAATGAACTATAACCAGGATAAGTAAAGAATGTTTACCGTTGGATTTTTGTTTCAGTGAAATGTTTCAGCTTCCATTTGTTATCTTCAAGGGTTACTTAATGTTACATGGGATATACATACCTTTTTTAAATTTTACTTTGAGGGGCTCCTGGGTTCCTCAGTCGTTACGCGTCTGCCTTCGGCTCCGGTCAGGATCCCAGAGTCCTGGGATGGAGCCCTGCGTCAGGCTCTGTGCTCAGCCTGTTTCTTCCTTTCCCACTCCCCCTGCTTGTGTTCCTTCCCTCGCTGTCTCTGTCAAATAAATAAGTAAAATCTTTGAAAAAAGATTGAGAGAGAGTGAGGGAATGGGGAGAGGGGCGGAGGCAGAGAGGACCTCAAGCAGACCTCCCACTGAGCACAGAGCCCAACATGGGGGCTCACTCTCTCAATTCCAAAATCATGACCTGAGCCGAAATCGAGAGTTGGACACTAAGCAACTAAGCTGCCCAGATGGCCCTTGGGGTATATTTTTAAAACAACTCGGATGACAGATGTAAGGCACAATCACTGTTAAAAACTCAGATGATGATGAAATTGCAGAGATTAAAGTAAAATGCTCTGTTTTATTGGCTTATTTGTCTCTTAACCTGTTTCTTTGGTGTGTGTCCGTAGGTGTTCTCTTACTCAATGCTGTCCTCACCGTCCGGGCACACCAGGCTAATTCTCACAAGGAGAGAGGTTGGGAGCAGTTCACTGATGCGGTCGTATCCTGGCTAAATCAGAACTCCACTGGCCTGGTCTTTTTGCTCTGGGGCTCGTACGCTCAGAAGAAAGGCAGTGCCATTGACAGGGTATGGTGGTTTTGTTTTTTAAACAGTTTAAACCAGTTTAGAAAATCCTAGGAATCCCTGCTATGTGGTCCTGGAAAACCCATGTCACAAGGTGAAGTTCATTTTCCCTAAAGTCTTATAGTGAGGGTCATGTTTCCCATTGAAAATTAAGCAAAATTCAGACAGATTATAGGAATGATGAGTTGTGTGTGAGGAAAGCAAAGGGCCACCTTCAGATGTACTAGAGTTAGTACTATAGGCATACGCTTCCTGTGTCCATAGATTGAGAACAGGCTCTACTCAATAAATGCGGTGCAATGAGTGATGAAGAAGGCAAGGACCCCACATCCCCAAACCATCCTTTGTTCCCCCACCCCCATGTGCTCCTCTGCTTCTCGGTTTACTTACAGAAGTACCAACATTCCTGGTGCTGAGATGACAAACCAGAAGCCATCCTTGAATCCTTCCCCTCATCCCTTTAAACCCATTTCGGCAGCAAATCCTGTCCCCTTACCTCCTGAGAACATACCAGTCCTGCTGCTCGCTGTTGACACTGATCCCTTACTGGAGTGAGCCACTGTCACTTCTGTCTAGGCTGTGGGGGCTAGGGGCCTGGTGGGTGTATTTGGGTTCTGTGCTGGCCACCCAATCCCTAGAGCTGAGGGTTGGATGGAGGAGGAGATGGGGGTGGGAAGTGGGGGCAGGGGAGGCAGGTATGAAAGGCGAGCCTTGGCTGGGGCTTCTGGGAGACACAGGACTCAGAAACGAGAGTCAGGGAGAAGTCAGCGAGTAAAAGCTGCAGTGAGTGAGGTAAAGGGGTTCGGTGAGGTGACCTGACAGTAGCCTGTGTGACAGCAGGAAGTAGTTGGCATGTCACTTGGACTGAGTCCCCCTCCCTGCAGCTGGCATCACACCCAGCACTCCCTGCAGAATTTCGATTAATGCTTCATAAAGTAATAAAATGATAAAGTCGCAGTGGCGGCGGGGCCGAGGTCAGAGCCTCTGCTTGCCTTGCTCACCTAGGGGCCTGGTGGGTGTATTTGGGTTCTGTGCTGGCCACCCAGTCCCTAGCCTGTCCCACTTCTCCATTTTCTCTTAAATGGAATTGGTTTTCATCTTGGGTTTTTATTTTATTTTTTTAAGGTAGTAGGTTCACATGATTAAAAACAAATAAAACTGGATAGTAAGATAGTAAGTAAGTGAGGAGTTTCCCCACTGAGTCCCCTCTGCTCAGGGGCCGGCCTGGTGCGGATGGCCACTGGCGTGGAGTTTCTGATGTCGCCTTCCCGAGCCTTGATGGGAACAGCAGTGGAGTGTGTGAGTGCGGTTGTCTGTAAAGTTTCTGTGGGAATGAACAAGATGTTTTCAGGTGTTTTGAGGAAGTGAATAGTAGGAGTAAGATCTGACCTGAATGAACTGGCCGCTACGATCAGTGTCGAGGTCAGGAAGGGGTCCCCGGGAGTACTCTCCCATCTGCTCATAGTCTGCATAGCTCTTTCTCTGCATGTGTGTAGCTTTTATTACTGAAAATGGTTGGCTTTGACGGAAAGCTGTTGTAAGAGTAGCCTGACGATCAGAAGCAGGTGCATGTCCAGCCAGGTAGCTTTCCGAGCACTAGGCCTGTGTGTTCAGCTGCCTCCTTACCCGTGCCCCTCAGCATGCCAGATTCCACCCTCTCCCAGGTAGGTTTCTCCTTGGCTCATCCAGCCTTGCCCCACTGGCTCCTGCAGACTCCCCCAGGATAGAAAGGACCACCATGTGCTTGTCCAGCCAGAAATCAGCATTGTGACTCCTTCCTCCCTCCTCCCTTTTTTCCCTACTCCCTCTTCTCCCTACCCTTCTCCCCCTGCTCACCCCATACCCTGTCAGGGCATTCATTTGTAGCCTTCCCCTGCTCTCAGACACTCCCCTTCCCTGATCCTGCTGGAGTGTTGGGTGTGCCCCTCCTCAAGGCCCTGCCCTGGGCTGGCGGGCTGGGGTCTGGAGCTGCCTCTCTGCAGCAGCTCCGCTTTTCCCCTCTTTGCTCCAGGCTGACTGGAGCGCCTTGATCTCTTCCTGCCTCCCACTTCCCCGCCTGCCTCCCCTCTCCAGAGGCTGACTCACTCATCCTTCAAAGTCCAGCATGGCTCAGATTTTCGGGGGCCCGAACCACGTGGCAGGCAGCGCACTAGTAAGCACTTGACCCCCCTCACCTGTCCCACTCTTAACGATACTCACGGGCATTGCTGGTTGGTATACAGGATGTCCACAAGCTAAGCGCCATTAGAACCCCTTCACACCAGCGGAAGGACGCGCAGCCTGGATTCGTTTGCTTCTCTGCAGCCACACGACGTGGCAGAGTCCGAACTGGAACCTAGGCCAACTGGCGCCAGGCTCCAGGTTATGCACCACACTGGGCTGCGTGCCTTCAGATGTGGCCCCTCCGAGACTGAGCTGTTCAAAGGCAGAGATGGTGTGAAAACAATTAGTTGTGAGGTGGTTTTTATTTAAATACAAAAAAGAAGAAAACAAATTTGGCCCAGTCTTTCCTGCTCGGAAAGTACGGCTGATATTTTAAAAATCATGTATTCTGGTTTTGTAGACCATACAGGTTACACAGAAAAGTGCAAAATGGAAAGTAAATGCCTTCCACTGTTTTTCCTCAGGGAACTACTATAAAGAATGTTTGGGGTCTTTTTCCAGAAAAACTTAGGCAATTTACCTTTTTTTCCTTCCACTTGATAAATTTAGGTAGTCCCTTATCAGCATGTGTAGCTCAGCCTTATTTTTCTAGTAGCCTTGTGGTATTCCATTGTAAGAAGTTCGGAAAAGTCCTTTTAGCCAGTGCATAACACTGGACTTGGATGAGCTTCTACCTGATACAGGCCATGCTGCCATGGACCCCTTCACACCTGCATTTTCTTACAGGTATACGCATCATGGGGCCCTTGAGCAACTGCATTCTTAGCAGTGGGACTGTGGGGCCCTGAGATTTGGGCCTGTGACCATTGCATAGATGGTGCCTTTGTAGCCAGATGTGCTGCTGGAGATTGCTTCTCTCCTTCCTTCTTTTTCAGAAACGCCACCATGTGCTACAGACAGCCCACCCCTCCCCATTGTCGGTGTACAGAGGGTTCTTTGGATGTAGACATTTCTCTAAAACCAATGAGCTGCTGCAGAAGTCTGGCAAGGAGCCCATCAACTGGAAGGACCTGTGACTCTGATCTGAAGGGCTGTCTCTGGGCAGTTCTCTGGAAGCTATCAAAGTATTTGCTAGGAGTGACCGCATGACCCAGACAGAAGCCTCCAGGGCTCTCTACCCTGGCTGGGACTATGTGGCTGTCTTTGCAACATGGCTTTGGCCTAAAACCTGCTGTCACGGTGTTTGGGAGAGGGTGGGGGGGGGGGTCAAATACAGAGACAACTTCTGTCACCTTATGGTGGAAGGGGACGGGGGACAGAAGCACCTCTTGGTACAGTCAGCTGCTATTTGTTTTTTACCTGGCTGGTTAGACTTTTGGTTAAAGGTATCAGGTGTGTTTATCTAGAAAGTCCCCCTCCCCTCCCCTGCCAATGCCCTGCCTGGCATTCCAGTTCTTGGCCAAGTACATCCTGAGCCCTCAGGCCCCCACTCCTGAAGGAAGCAGGACAGTTTGCAAGTGCCTAGAAATTGAAGAATGCTGTGTGAGTCTTCACAGACAAGCAGAGGGAAATGAGCTGGGGCTTATTTTCATAGTTAATCCTCTAGGTGTTTCTAGGAGTGAGCAGTGGAAATTGAAAGGGGAAATTTTTACTTTTTTTTTTTTAAGCGAGAAAATGCTTTTCTCCTAGGTTTTTAAGGCAGCACAGACTGCCAAAGGCTTTTTTCTATGGACTGAAATCACGTGGGGATTTTTTTTCCCCCCTGCAACACTGGTGAATTTTGCTGTTTTAGAAATATGCAGATGTATATATATATATATTTTGTAATTTCCTATTGGGGAGACAATCTTCCTTAGGTCTGCACCTCCATCCTAGATCCTGTTGGGGATGCTGTTATGTTAGCCGGGGAAAGAGTTAACCGAGTTTGGGAATAAAAGATTGTTGAAGTTTCACTTGGTGCCTAGTGCCCTTCATGCTAGTTCCCTCTGCATCCATGGGCCTCTGCAGACGTCCTTGGGCCGCCCTTGGGCCCGGGTAGTTGGTCGCCATGGCAACCATTGTGGGCAGGAAGGGCCACCCCTACACAGCCCTTCCTCCTTCCTCCCTCCTCCTGCCCCGCCCCTCGGATGGAGCCTCCCACCCCTCCAGAGGCCGGGTAAGCCCTGGGAGGATTCCTGGGAGGGGCATGAGCAGGATGGCGACCTGGGGGATGCCACCTGACCCCCTGCCCCTAGCAGGAGTCGCGGAGGCCCTGAAGGAGCCATTTGGGACTGGTGAAAAGCATTTCTCCCGCGATCACAGCTATGTGTCCTGCCAACACCCGGGACAGTGCATGGGAAGCTACCCCACCCCCGCTCTGCTAGTGTTTCCAGACTCTGCCCTGCAAGTGTGAGGGCAGGGCACTGGGAAGATGCCCTGAGGGGGGGTGGACTATCAGGATCAAAGCTTGGACTCTTTCTGGTGTGTGATAAGGAAGCCAGAAGTACTGGGAGAGGCCTGGTTAGCACGTCCGGGTATTTCAGTGGCTGAGGAAAAAAATGCATCTAATGAGAAAAGACCATCTCATTTCTTTTGTGGGGGGAACAGATTTGGAAACCATTGCTGGAGAGCATTGCTTCCCATCCAGGCCTTTGTTTTGACATGAGATGGAGGGTGTGATAGCACATGGTGCCATAAGCAAGCACGCTTTCACAGAAGGAAGGTGAGCGGCAAGGACACGTTCTCAGTTCGTTCTCTGGTAGCTTTGGGGGCCTCCCTTACAGTACAGTGGACTTACTGATCTAAGAGAAGGGAAGGAATCCTATCAGCTTGGCTTTCATGAAGGGTTCTCTCCCAAGGCAGGGCTGTGAACAGGGAAGAAGCCATGAACTTTGCATCACCATGAATCAAAGAGCGAACTCCTGTGCTTTTTCTTTTTTAATATAGTAGAACATCCAGTGATGCTTTAAACTGAACACAGATGTGTGTCAAGTGGTTTAGGACACCTCCCCCCCCACAAAGAAATGCAGGTTTAATAACGTGATTTTAAGAAGGCTCATTTTGATGAACTTTTAGCTACATAGTTGTGGGTTCTTCCTAAACATTTTTGGATGTGTTATGATTACAGCATCGTATTTGCAAAAATGATTAAAAGGCAATCTTGGCTTTTTAGGTTGGGGGTCAGCATACTTTTTCTGTATAAAGGGTTCTATATAGTAATTTAGGCTCTACAGTTATCCTGCCCACGAGAACTGCTCCATTCCCCGTTGCAGAGACCGCAGCCACGTGCAGAATGTAGGTAAGCAAGTGTAGCTGTCTTCCAATAAAACTAGGGACACTGAAATTGGAATGAATATGATTTGTACATCATGAAATCTTGTTTTCTACCCCTCCCCCCTCCAGCATTTAACAAACGTAAAAACCACTCTTAGTTTGAGAGCCATAGGAAAACAGGCAGTATGGGCCACAGGTGGCAGAGCCCTGTTCTAGGAGCTCCCACCCAGATATCTGCAATGACTGCCCACCGGGCACAAATACTGTGTGCCACCACCAGGCAGTTCTGCGTGGCCCGTTGTGGGATCGTGTGAGAATCCTGCCCAGAATGATTCTGTCCCTCTTCTCAGACAAGGAGAAGAGCATCTACTGAGGGCTTTCAGAAAACAAGGAAGTCAGTGACTCCAAAAAGTCCTGCGAACCCCAAGTTATAAAATAATACTGTGGACGTCACTATCTGTGAACTCAGTCCGGCAGGGCAAAGTCAGAGAATGGGAGGGTTATTTTTTAGACTTTAGCATGCTGTTAATATGCTCCCATGAATTCATAATGCATTCTGTCCTTCCTAAAATTCACTCTTTGATTTGGTTTGCACCTAGAATAAAAAGTCTTAGAGTTTGGGACTGGAGAAGCAAACTTTACGAGGCATAAATGTGGCAGTGGCTTTTCATCCTTGTCGATCTTTCAAGATACATGCAAGGAAAAACAGGTAGGGTTCTCTGCTACTTCGGAGGGGCCTGGCTTGTTGCCTGGTGGTGAGCCACGCTGAGAAAAGTCTGGAACTTGGGTGGTCTCTCTTCCCACGTGGGAGTCCTAACACACTTTGAACCTGGGTTTCACAACCTCAGGTCAGTCACTGTGTTGATGATCTTGGTTGGAATCTTAAAATTTTTAAGTATGTTTAGAAATGCAAATGTTGGTGAGGGGGAAGACCAGGAGATCAAGAAGTTGCATTCTTTGCTATTTCCTGTATCCCTTCCTCTCAGCTAGTGGCATTTGTGGTGGGGAGGGAGGATCCAAAGGCTTTCAACAAGCTCTTAGGATGCCTTAGACATTACGGTAGCACAGATGCTTACCTGGGTGAGCAGGCAGGTCAGAGGACCCAGAGGTCTACCACAAGAGTCCTTGGCTTTCATGCAAGGTAGAAATCAAACACAAGCCAGCAGGAAGTGAGAGCAGAGTTTATGGAAGACAACAGATTCAGAGTGTCTGGAAGACTTGGAAAGGAAAAGGAGCATGAGTCTTGTTTTTGCCTGGAGCCTGGGGTTCTTACCGACTGACTGTGGTCTCGGCACGTGTCCTCCCAGGCATGTAGGAACTGGTGAGAACAAGGACAGGGTCCATCCTAAGGCTCTTATTCCCTGGAGCCAGCAGGTCTGGGGGTCAGGCCTTCTAGTGCCAGTGGTCTGCAGTATGTACATGATGGCTTCATCTGGTCCTTCCTGAGATACATTGTTTTGTCCTGGAAGACTCCAAAGATAACCATTAACTCCCTGTCCCTTGCAAGGAGGACACATATTTAGGCATGGGCAGGGTAGGGGTGCAGGTCCTAGAAAGACTAAAAGTAGGAAAAGACCTAGAGAAAGAAAATCAGCTTTTTCTTTCATGGAGTCCCTTCAGTTTCCCTGTCTCATGGGGGAAACTAAAAAATATCAACACGAGGCTCACTCCCAGAAATTGTAATTTAACTGGTTCTCAGGGAGAAGAGGAGACATCAATATTTTTACGAAGTATCTAGTATATACAGGACCAGCAGCCTCTTTCTGGATGCCCCGTTTTCCTTATGCGGTGTGGTCACTTAATTTTTTTCTTTTTGGCAATAATGATACTTAGGACTTTCTGAATCTAAAATCTATTTGAAGAAATCTGTTTCTCTATGAATGTTCTTGTGTGTGGTGGGAAAAGTTCATGAACAGACTCACTGGTTTCCAGCCCACCATTCAGCTTCTAGGAAATACCTATGACAGGGAAGAGAGAGAGAATGTTGAGGGATAGTTGAGTTACCAGAATGAGGGGTGTGTGTGTGTGTGTGTGTGTGTGTGTGTAGGGGGTGTGGGGAACATTTGTAGTCTTTTGGAAAGTAAGGAGTTTCATTAGGAAGCCATAACAAAGCACCTTTAAAAGCAAGCCACCATGCAGAAGCTCGGCATATGTGATTTTATTTCCTTTTTCTGAACCACGTGGTTAAATAGCTGGATAAGGCAGCAGCCTCTGCCATTTGCCTAGAGCCGCAGGTAGAGGAGTTAGGACTCGAACCCATGTGAGCCTGATTTCAAAGTCCTGTCGCTTTGCCACTACTTACACTCTGTCCCAATCACTGTTAGCGATGCTCTCGGGGTATTTCTGAATGGAGTTGATACAGAAGTTCCCTAAGTCACCACCGATGGCTCTCCCAGGAGAAACAGGACACGTCTGTAGTTGAAAAATGTGCCTCATTGAGAGGACTGTGCGAGCTACTCCTGAGTGACGGCGTTTGGATGAGTCCCCAAAGCCCCAGCCTTGGGGCTGCTGACCAGGGAGGGTGGAAGGTGTATGGGCCATGCACCATGAGCTCCGCTCTCATAACACGAATGATTTCACCCTCTCCCCCTCTAAAGCGTGTGTGGTGCTGTCCCAGGTTACAGCCAATGGGGTCAGGGCCTCAAGAGCGGGCACAAAGTGCGCTTCCTGCTTACAAGTCAGTGGAGAAGATCCTGAGTCCAGTGTGCTGACTTTTCCTTTCTGGAGGACAGGCCTGCACAGGAAGTCACCCTGGCTGCACCTGTCCGTGCCACCATTTAAACCGCTTTGCGTAGGTTCAGGCTCTTGGCGGGTTTTTCTACCTGCTCCTCAGTGAGGCGGTTTCCTGAGATTGTGGCCACTGAGCTGCCGTTCCCCCTTTTGTCAGAGCACAGCGCCCTTTTGTGTGGCTTCTGCTCTCCCTGCCCTGGGTTGGATCTGGAGGTGACCTTTGTCCTACATTCCTCTGGCTCTCCCCCTGGCACAGAACACAGGCCCTGCGGCCTGGGTTCCCACCTTCCCTGCTGGGCCCCAGAGAACCAGCCACCCAGGATGGAAGTGGAACTATTTGGGGTTGGTGTTTTGTTTCCCTCTCTAAGGCACACTTTATTTGGTGGCGTTTTCATTCAGAAAGTTTTGTGCCATCTTTTCCCAGGCAGAGAAGCCAGGTGATCCTTGGGTAACAGTTATATCAACCCGCTGGGAGCCTCTCCCTGCAGGCATGGCCCAGAAGCTGTTTCTCAAACATCCAGCAACCTGTGTGCAATCAATTTTCTTCCTATCCAAGAAAGACTGGAATGACTTGGTTCAGATCGCTGATGACGACATGGACTTTAGATGCCCCATGACTTAGATATCGAACAATTGTGAAAGACAGCAAAGGTCTGGGTAGCAAGCAGGTCCGTCCTGCAGTGGTGAGGCCACACAGTGCGGGGGGAGGGTGGTGGATCCTGTTCTATGCCTGGGCTGGGACGGAGCCAGCGCCTGAAGGTTAAGTGCTTCAGAGATATTTTTAAACGGCAGGGACCAGTTAATCTAAAAGCGACGCTCATACTCCTGGCAGCGAGCAGCTAGCCAGCTTAGAGTCGGGCCCTTTGCAAACAAGGAGCCCGGAACGTGCAAACCTGAAGGCACAGTTGAGGAGACCTGGAAGAGGCAAGGTGGAGGGACAGGTGGTAAGTGAGCTTCCCCCTCCCTGGGGTCCCTGGCTGGAAAGCCAGTGTCCCTGGGGACTGGGCTGTCCTTCCCCAGAAGAGGGCAGACGGGCTTTCCAGGGGAATGAGAACTCCTGTTCAGTTTTCGGGGAGCTGATCAGAGGGCTGGAAATGGAACCTAGATGAGGAACAGCCATTCTATCCTTCTATAAGTGCTTATGTTGCTGGGAATCTCCGTGCAGACTCTCTTCATCAGTTCCACAAACCAAAATGGGAGGGTTAGGTTTTAGGATTACTGAACAGGCAGTTGTGTGATTTTTTTTTCCTTCCCTCTAAGCCCTCTTTTTTTTTTTTTTTTTTAAGATTTTATTTATGAGAGAGAGAGAGAGAGCGCACAAGCAGGGGGGGAGGCAGAGGGAGAAAGACAAGCAGGCTCCCTGCTGAGCTAAGAGCTAAGAGCCTGTGGGACTCTGTCTTAGGACCTAGAGATCGTGACCTAAGCCGAAGGGACCCAGGGATCTATCTTAGACCCAGGGATCGTGACCTAAGACTCTTAACTGACCAAGCTACCCAGGTGCCCCCAGAGGCATCTTAAGGAAAACTGTTCTGTTTCTTCTAGATGTCCCATCTCTCAGACTATTACTCTTTTTTTTTTTTTTAAAGCAGACTCTAGGGCGCCTGGGTGGCTCAGTGGGTTACGCCGCTGCCTTCGGCTCAGGTCATGATCTCAGGTTCCTGGGATCGAGTCCCGCATCGGGCTCTCTGCTCAGCAGGGAGCCTGCTTCCTCCTCTCTCTCTCTGCCTGCCTCTCTGCCTACTTGTGGTCTCTCTCTGTCAAATAAATAAATAAAATCTTTAAAAAAATAAAAAAAATAAAAAAAATAAAAATAAAGCAGACTCTAGGGGCACCAGGGTGGCTCAGTCGGTTAAGCATCTGACTCTTGGTTTCAGCTCAGATCATGATCTCAGGGTCATGAGATCGAGCCCGAATTGGGCTGTGCACTCAGTGGGAAGTCAGTCTGCTTGCGATTCTCTCTCTCCTTCTCCCCCCTCCCTCCTTGCTCACACTCTCTCTTTCTTTCTCTGTCACAAATAACTAAATAAATAAATCTTAAAAAAAATAAATAAATAAAAGCAGACCAAAGAGTGAAGCATTTGTTATGGTCCTGTATCACTAGAAGGATGTTTCATGTTTCTAAAGTACACTAGGAAATAAAAGGCAAGCGGTTGGAGTAAAACGGGTCTTCTTGTGCTCTCCTTCCACCTGCCCCCCCCCCTCCTGGTGTGCCCAGTTGGGCATAGGACTTCCCAGACCTTGGGGGCTCCTGGGTGGCTGAGTCCGTGGAGCATCCAACTCTTGGTTTCAGCTCTAGTCCTGAATTCAGGGGCATGAGCTCAAACCCCAAGTCAGGCTCCATACTGGGTGTGGAGCCTAATTGGGATTCTCCCTCTCCTGCTGCCTACCCCCCACCCACCCCCAATCTTATTTCTAAAGAAAAAAAGAACCAAAAGAAAGAAAAAGGAAAAAAAAAAAACCTTCCTAGACCTGGTTTCTCAAAGACTTATTCTGTGCCTTCACCCGGTACACAACTGTCTCTCCCGATAATCATAATTATTATTTTTTATTATTATTATTTTACCATCAGTGGGCTTCCGTGGAAGTTGGGAGAACCACCATCCACAGTAGCCCAGGACTGAGTACTGAGGCAGAATCCTGGGAAGCCAGTCTTTACATTTAAAAACTGCAAAGTAGAGACAATTTTTTATAATCTGATTATTTTTTTCCTTCTAACAGTGTCTTGGGAAATATCTAGAAGATGTGATTTCCTCACTGACTTCTCCGAGTTTTAAATGGAAAGACTCTGCCGATCCTCATTCATGTGATTGGAGGTACAAACATCCTCACTTGATGAGTTTATTTGAGCAGCTCTAGGAAGGCATCTTCTGTTTATACAAAGGAGATTTTTAAAACATTTTAAAGATTTTATTTGGGAGAGAGAGAGTAACAGGGATGAAGGGCAGAGGGAGAAGCAGACTCCCCACTCAGCAGGGAGCCTGACTCTGGGCTCCATCCCAGGACCCTGGGATCATGACCTGAGCTGAAGGCAGACGCTTCACTGACTCAGCCACCCAGGCGCCCTAAAACATTTTTTTTTAACTGACTACAGTTAATGTGCAATGATACAGTAGTTTTAGGTGTATGCCTAGTGGTTCAGCTTCTCTGTATGTCACGCCGTGATCACAAGTGTAGCCACCATCTGTCCCATCGCTCTCGTGCTATCATTGACTCTCTTCCCATTGCTGTGCCTTTTATTCCTGAGACTTCATTCCATGACAGGAGGCATCTTAAGGATGCCTTCCCCTTCCCCCATTTTGCCCATCCTCCTCCCACCCTCCCCTCTGGAAACCATCAGCTTGTTTTCTGTATTTATTGATCCGATTCAGTTTTTTGTTTATTCATTTTTGAAGATTCCACTTATGAGTGAACTCATATGGTTCTGTTTTTCTCAGTCTTGTTTCAGCAAACGTGATACCCCTGGCTCCATCTGTTTTGTTGCAAATGGCACGATTTCTTTCCTTTTTTATGGCTGAGTGGTATTTCACCATGTCTATCTATAGATATTTATTTATTTAAATATATAAATATGTATCTATATCTATCTATGCCACATCTTCATTACCCATTTTGTCTGTTGATGGTCTGTTAGGCTATTGTAGATAATATATCAGTAAACATAGGGATGAATATATCTTTTCAAATTAGTGTTTTTGTTTTCTTTCTTTTAAAGATTTTATTTATTTATCTGAGAGAGAGAATGAGCAGGGGGAGCAGCAGGCAGAGGGAAAGCAGGCTCCCCACTGAGCAGGGAGCCTGATGTGGGGCTTGATCCTAGGACCCTGGGATCATGACCCTGAGATCATGACCCGAGCCAAAGGCAGACGCATAACGACTGAGCCACCCAGGCACCCCAGTATGTTTGTTCTCTTTGGGTGAACACTTAGTAGTGTGATTACTGGGTCATATGGTAATTCGTTTTTTAATTTTTTGAGGCACCTCCATCCTGCCTCCACAATGGCTGCACCAGTTTGCATTCCCGCCAACAGGGCACGGGGGTTCCCCTTTCTCCGCATCCTCCCTGACACCTGTTATTTCTTGTCTTTGTGGTTTTAGCCATCCTGACAGGTATGAGGTGGTATCTCATGGTGGTTTTCATTTGTATTTCCCTGATGATGAGCAATGTTGAATACCTTTTCGGGTGTCTGTTGGCCATCTGTGTGTCTTACTTGGAAAAATATTCAGGTCCTCTGCCCATTTTTTAAATCAGATGTTTTGTTTTTGTTGTCATTGTTGAATTGTAGAAGTTCTTTATATATTTTGGATATTAACCCCTTATCAGATACAGCATTTGCAAACATCTTCTCCCATTCAGTAAGTTGCCTTTTTGTTTTTTTTGATAGTTTCCATTGCTGTACAAAACATTTTCATTTTGATGGGGTCCTAGTAGTTGATTTTATGCAAAGGAGTTTTTTTTTTTTCTTCTACTCAGGGGCTACGTAAGCTCTGTTTTATCACAATTAGATATGAGACATAAATCAGAGTATTACATGAGATACTTAATTTTCAGGGGGCAATAGACATTTTAAGCTTTTCAAGTGGAGACTTCCTCAAAGCCTTATCCCTATAGAAACTTGGCAACACCTTATTCTCAGGTTTCCTCTGAATTTTGACTCAAGGATCTTCAAAGGAGTGTGCATCTGGACCCTTCCATCCATGGAAGCCTGGAAGGATGGTCAGAAATCATGCATTTTCCCTGAAAACTTCATGCACATTTCACGTTCTATTGTAATAGATCTTTGTTATAATAAGAGTCAACTTACTACCATAAAGTAAGAAGATTCTCCAGGAAGACAGGACGGGTTTGTTTAGGTTGTGCTAGACAGTCTGGGCTGCGCAACAGGGAACCTGAGGTACTGATTACTAAGTGGTTGGCACACAGCAGGTGTTGAATTACACACAAGGACAACCCTAGGACGGAGTGTTATTTACTCCATTCCCCCAACCAGGAAGCCAAGATTTGGAGAATTCACGTGACTGGCTCAGGTCAATCACATGACACATTGGGAGAGTTTCCACTCAGGTCAGCCCCACACAGAAGTGGGGCTCTCTGGACCTCTCTGGGCCACCCAGCACAGCATACCTTTGCACCCTTACCTGTGCTGGGACCCCAGAACACAGCCTCACATTTCAATTAGCCCAGGATTGGTGCTACCCTCTGTTGGACCCACTAATGCATCTTTTCAAATCAAATCAAATCAATCGCGGGTGAGAGTGATAAGAAAGGACAACCCTGCACGCACTCTTCCTTCTCTTTGGAAGTAAATGGGTCTCAGACTCCAGTAGTAACTAGAATAGTTAGTTGTTGGAAACGCCCCTCTTAGCAGATCTTCCTCTGTTATGAGGAAGGCTGTGGTCTCTTATTTCCACATTCCCAACCAAATGGGACTCCTTTGGAGGAATAGCCTATGTAAGATGGAGAAGGGGCTCTGGTTCCAGTTTGGGCAACATTGGGCTGCCCATGGGGAGCTCAGATCCTTTCTGGCAGGACTTCTCAGAGCCTTGAATATACTGACCTGTGGTGGGGCTCTCTAAAATGTGACTTTGGGACTGGGCAGAGGTGGGGACCATCTTTCAGGGCTGGCAGTCCCATCAGTACCTCCTGAGAAGCATGAAATAGTCTCACTTTGTGCCTTCCTCAGTTTTCCTTCGGAATCCCAGGAGGCAGGATCCTGCCATGGATAAATGTCACAGGAGTTGAGCTTGAGTACAGGGCTCCAAGGCAGTGTGTGTGTTTGTGTGTGTGTGCACACATGTGTGCATGTGTGTGTGCGTGTGTGTATGTGTGTGTATGTATGGAGCCAGAGCCAGAGCCCCGCCTCCCACGTTCTGGATGAATTGGAACAGGGAGATCTGCCAGCAGGCTGTTGCACTAACTTGGGCATGGGGCAAGGTGGTGGTGGGCATCGGAAGCATGAAGGAAACACACTGACCCTGCAGCTGGACTGTCACGGCCAGCTCTGCCTCTTCATGATTTGACCTTGGGCAACAGATCCCTCCTTTGCCTCAGCTCGTCATCTGCAGAATGGGAACACATACTTCCCAGAGTTTCTGGACATGCAAAGGGATAATAAGGTCGAAGCGCAGAGTTTAAGACCTGGTATACAGGAAGTACTTAACAAACATTAGCCTTTATTATAATTTAGCAATTTCCTTGCTTTGTGGAGAGGTGCTGTATGTCTTCCACTGTATCTAACCTCCATTTACACAAGAGCCATTTTTGGGGAACGCTTGTGCCTAGGGAAGGGGTCAAGGAGCCTATATCAGGAATGTTGAAAAATTTGAACAGACCTGGGTTTTAGGCCCTACTTTACCCTCATAGAGTTGACTTTCTAGTGGGGAAGACAGGTGTGCACGTAAGTGACCTCACTCCTAACAGTGGTCTATGAGGAGCCCTGGGAGGGAGAGGACAGGGAGTCATGAGGGCACAGAGTGGGGGCCTAGCATTCCGTGCAGCAGCTCTGGCAGCCCCCTGTGTCACAGGGAGAGGGTAGGGGTGGGGATTCACGTCCAGGTAGTAGCCTACTGCCTGACCTTGCTGTTCACACCCTCGAAACTCACTGGGGCAGATGGACCTGCCAGGGAGGCAGGAAGGATGGGCTGGACACGGAGGCGGACCTGGGTCAGGTGGAGGCACCGAGGCATCCCATGAGTATTTACTGACCCTTCCGTGTGCTGGGCACTGCACTGTGGGGCCGGGGGTGGGACAGAGCCAGTCCTCTCCCGAGAAGTTTACGTTCAAAAGGGTGTGTGGGGGGGGGTGAGTGAGTGTATTCGTGACAACGTAGTGTCAGTTCAGCCTGTGACAAGTGACGTGAAGGAAAGGGACATGTCATCAAGAATATGACCCATGGGTGTCAGGGTGGGTCTGGGTGGGAACACAGAAGCAAAAGCAGAAAAAGGAGCAAGAGATAACCATGCCAGGGTGCAGTGGTGGGAAAGAACATTCCAGAACATGGGCCCATAAGCACAGAGGGCCCAAAGGGGTCCAGTGGCCAGAGAGTGGTTAGGGGGGCCAGATCTCCAGGGCCATGTGGATCACAAAAGAATACAATGTAGAGCCACTGAGAATGTGAAATTCAGTTCAGCTGCCCACCACCAGAGTGCGCAGACTTGGGGCAAGTTTAACTGTTGAACTCTAAGATTATTCTTCATTTAAAAAAAGGCTTCTCTCCCGGGTTTCGGCACCAAAAAAAAAAAAAACCAAAAACAAAAAACAAACAAACAAAAAAAAACCAAAAAAAAAAAATAAAATAAAAAAAATAAAAAAAGGCTTCTCATGATACTGATCTCACAGAGTGGAATGAGGTGATGCTTATAAAAATGCTTAGTACAGAGCCTGGCACATAGTAAGTACTAATAAATTTTAACAGTACCAATGTACAGGTTTTAATCAGTAGACAGGTGCCTTACATTTTGGTATAGAAGTCAAGTTAACTTTTTTTTTAAAGATATATTTATTTATTTTAGAGAGAGAGAGAGAGAGATCACACAAGTGGGAGGGACAAGGAGAGGGAGAGAGATCCTCCAGCAGATCACACTAGGCTCAGAGCTCAACCCGGGGCTTGACGTGGGGCTTGATCCCATATCCCCAAGATCATAAGGTCACATCCTGAGCCAAAACCAAGAGTCTCAACCAACTGCACCACCCAGGAGCCCCAACTTTAAAAAAAGCAAAAACAAACAAACAAAAAACCACATTCAGTGGTAGAGAGAATTAGCACAATGTACCCTCTCTGCATTTACCACCCTCTTCAGTAACCATCAACTTTCTGCACATTCAGTTTCGTCCACCCACACATATGTACACTCTTTTCCCTGTGTTTCCCCCATTTTACTGTGAAAAATTTCAAACCTGAAAGGAAGTTAAAAGAATCCTATGGGAGCACCCCATACACCCATCACATTTCAAGTCAATTGCAGACATCAGTACCTTTCTCCCTGAGTACTAAATTGTCCTGAGTACTAAACTGTCCTTAACTAAAGTTCTGGGGCCCCCCAGTCATGGGGAGGGAAGATTGTTTTCAAGCAACTCTCAGAGCCAGATAAATACTTTAGTGCGTATCTCTACAAGAGATGGCCTTTTAAAAAAAGGCATCGTCATGATTGTTTCCAACACCATTAACAGCATTTTCTTAACCCAGTACCCAGTACCTGGTTCATGCTCTCTGCCCTCTTTCTCAAAGATGTTGAACACTCATTCTCTTCCCATCAGGACCCATTAAGGTCCTATTAAGTCTCTCTTCATCTGTAATAACCACCCGGCTGCCTTTATTAAATGCCAGTTACTTATAGAAGAAAGTCAGTCATTTGTCCCGTGGAATTTTCCACATCTTGGATGTGGCTGATGACGCATCTCTCAAGCGTCATTTAATGAGTTTCTCTGTCCCTGTAAATCAGTGCTCGGGTCTTGAAGTTTGTGAATCGGTTCAGGTCCAAATCCTTGACAAGACTACTTCGACATGCTGCCATGTCACCGCATGCCATCTACTACGTGGCATCGAAAAGAGTGTAATGTCAGGTTATCCTGCTTTCAGTGACATGAACTCCTCGGTGCACGTGGGAACCAACGTCAGCCTTATAAAGTCCCTGGCAGGCCTTGACTGAGTAGTTCACAAGCCATGGACTGTCAAAGCCCTACCTAGGTCCATGTTTTTTTCCTTACTAGTTGCAAATGTGGTTTCCTGCTTCCCTCCATCCTCGTTCACATTATTAGCTATCATTCTATAACATTCGAGTCTCATCCACCATCTGAAATACAGAGCATTTTCCTACAGGAAAGGTAAAATGCTCTGCTGCGTCCTTTTTTTTTAACCTACTGAGCCACCCAGGCGCCCGCGTCCTTTTTTTTTTTTAATCCCCCAAGTCTGTTATCAGAGTCATGATGGCGCCATTGTGAGCTCCCAAGGTTTCAATGAAGTTGTTTTTGTTTTGAGGAACACGATGACCACATGGTTTTTGAAACTGCTCGGACTTATTTCAATCCACTGCAGTGATCACCTTTTAATGGTCCCAGGTATCTTGACTTTGGCAGGGCAAACACCCTCAGGGTCCTTGCTTTCAGGCAGAGCAAGAAATTGCAGCTCACTGTGTACATTTCTGCCCCAGGCCTAGAGTGAGCCATTTCCCCCAAGCTGTCCTGGGTCCTTTCAGTGGGAAACATACTTAGAAATCATAATCTGGGTCAAGGAATGTTTTAGAGGTTCCTCCTGTGCATCATGGTCTGGGGTCAGGGAGCTGGGTCAAGAGGCTTATACGTGGTTCAAGTAAGTGATAACAGGGGCTTGACCTTGATCTTAAGTAAAGCACTTGGCACCATGCCTGGTGCGTCATGGAGAGCGCGATAAGTATTAGAACACTCTCTGTTTGTGTTCTTTATATCAGTTTATGTAAACCTCACCAAAAACTCTCTGAGGAAGGCAGTCTTACCATTCCCACTGAATACGTGAGGAAACCAAGGCACAGAGAGGTGAGGAAATTTGCTGAAGGTCACACAAGAAATAAAGAGCAAAAACAGAACTTGGAGCTAGGCACTCTGGATTCCATACTCCAACCAATACACTGTGTCTTAATTTCAAACCCGGGAATGACCTAGATTGGTTTCTGGCAGAAAATGTGACCTACCAGCAGGGCTGGCCTGCTTACGCTTGTTAAATTGGGATTCCAGCTAGGGTCTCCAGGGGTAGGCCATGTTTTAGACCCTCTCCCTGCCCCCAGGGATTTCTGCAGCCGTGCCCTTTAGCAGGTGCAAATGTGCCCTCTGTCCACACAATTTACCAGCTCTTCCAGCTCTTTACTTAGTCTTTACCAGAGCCTTTGTGAGGTTGGCCTCAATCACAACTGAAGAGCTGAGGTCTAGACATTCAAATCCAGAACTGTCACTGCAGAGTTTCCTGGCTGCTGGCGGTGCCAAGGCTCCAACCCCGATTCTGTGTCTAGAGCCATTTTTGCTTTTTGTTCTGGAAGGGACAGGACAGAGGAGAGGTTGCTCCTTTTTAGAGAGACAAATCACCCATGGGACTCTGATGATTCCTCCCAACATTAGCGACCAGATTGCCAAAGCTGGCGGGAAATGCTGGCACAGCTTCGAAGGAGAGTAACTGTCCCCAGCAGGTCAGGTTGACTCAGGTTGGAAGTCAATCACCTCTTCTCAGGTTGGATGGTGCACTGGCCCTGCCCCGGGACTAGGCTTGGGAGAGGCCCTCAGCCAGCAGAGCCAGGGGGTTTTGGTGGAAGGGATAACCCCCCACATCTCAGCTCGGCATCAGGGAGAAGTCTTGCTTGGCAAAGTCCCTTGGTCTCTAAGGCAGGGGCTGCTCAGCACAACCCCAGGTAGGAATGTTAATGAGAAAAAGAACTACGGTAATCGTAGAAACTCCTGATGGCATGCCTCATTTATTCCAAGCTAAGCAGTCTATGTACGTGAGTTCATTGACTTGCCCTTCGGGGTGCTGAGGTTGGTCCTGTTACTATCCCCATTTTACAGACGGAACTACTGAGCTCAGGGTTAACTGCTCTGCCTTTGGTCACACTGAAGGTGGTGGAGCTGATTTTCCAGGCAGTCAGAGTGCAGAGTCTGTTGACTCTCGCACTGTAGCTCACCATCACTCTGGGAAGGAGCTGTAAATCCCTTCCACCTCCCGCGACCCTGCAGGGTCATTTGTCCCTGTCCGCTGCCCCCACCCCCACCCCTTTCTCAGCACCAGGCAGGCTGTTTGGTTCCCGGAAAGCGCCAAAGTTCTTGGCTCCTGCTTCTAGGTGTTCATGCCTCCTGTACCATAGCCCACCAGCACTCTTCCTCCACTTTCCTGCACATCCAACCATCACCTTTGGCAGTTTCTACAAGGATGGCTCAGGTGGGCCTCAGATGGCCTCTCAACATTTCTCCACAAGGCAGGCACCCAGCTGAAACCGTTCGGGCTAGGTTTGCCTGGGCCTGCAGATCAACCCCATCAAATTTTGGGCTTGGCTCACCAGGCGCTCATTGAGCACCTACAGTGAGCCTGGGAAAACTGAAATTCACTAGCTTTTCATAAATGCGTTTTCCTCCCAGAAGCTGTCTGCTGATGCTACACACCTGCTCAACTCACATCAGACAGTTTGGGATTCGAACCAAAGCACAGACATGTAGATGATCTAGACCTGTTCTCATGGTCCTTGGGCTTCTCCGGAGCCCCAGATATTCTGACAAATGATTAGTTTGAGAACTATCGAGCCTCCCTGGTTCTCATTTCCAGACTTCGGATTCCACCTGTCAAAGAAGGTAGCCCATTAATCAATCGAATCAACAGCCTGCTCCCTGCCCCCTCTTACAAATGGAGACTTTGGAGTCAGGCAGAGCAGGGCTGAATTCTGTGTACTTCCAGGCTGTGTGACTTTGGGTGAGTCACTCCCCTTTTCTGGGCATTGGGTTTTCATGCGCAGTCTGTGGAGTGCGATGAGAGCACTACTTCCCCGGCAGCACTTTCTTGAGGAATAAAGGAGGACCTGCACACAGGAGAGTCCCTGCGATGGAAGGCGTCACTGTGTCATCAGCACGAGGAGCTTTATCATCTGTGATTACGGAATTAGGGACCGTGTGGTGTGTGTGTGAAGTGAGGGGTGAAATTCTCTTGCTCTCCCTGGCACTTTCCTTTTCGGGCGAGGAACCATGACATCTCACACGCCCAGTGCCCTCAGCTCAATCTCAAGGGAAGGCGAGATTCTTAAATCAGTCCCTTCCTGCCCTCTCATCTGCACTGTCACGTGTCATTTTCAGATCCAAAAAATATATATATTAAAGAGAACAACAAGTATCTTTCACAGTAGAACACTTTGCTAATCCCGGTTAAGTAACTTTGGCAGTGCCCCATCTTTGTCCAGTGGTGTTATTAATTCACCATCTGGCATGATACCAAGGGCAACCTCTGCTTGTGATGTCTTCCCCTCCTTAATAACCTGGCAAACTCCTATTCATCCCTCAGAGGCCCAGAGCAGATGTCACTCTTCATTCTCCCTAATGCCTGTCTCCACCCTTGGAAGGATTGGCCTCTTCCTGATTCTGGGAGTCTAGTGGCTAGATCTTGGTTCGAAAGACTTGTTCTTGGTCTGAGCAGGACTCTCCTGTCTCCCACAAAGACCTTCTTAGGAGAAGAACACCAAAACCCAGAGAAGTGGTTGTGCTATTTATATCTTGGTTGCATTTTAGCCCCACAGCAAGTGGACCCAGGGATTTAGGAACCAGGTCACAGCTCTGAGAAACCTAGCAGTACTGACAGTCACTTTCCAGATCTGCTAACTTGGGAGCCATCTCAGGGCTTATGGAGGGAAATCCTGCCCAGAGAGCAAGAGCACATGAGGGTTAGGAGTGTGGCCTTCCTGATTGAGGCCACCTGGGTCCTAAAAGTCTGAATGTGGGGAGGGACTGAGCTTCCAGAGGGGTGGAAAAGCATGCAAGGAAAAGCTGATGGGAGGATGTGTGTAAAGCTTGTAGCACAAGGGCTGTGTTGGGTTGCACACTCACCAGCTGCTAGTGACAGAAAAACACTCCCAGTGACTTACTAGGCATCACTTCTGATCCCCTGTGGCGTTCTCTAGCACTGCCTTCCTTTCTTTAACCCCCATGTCAGCATTAAAAACCACCCCCCTCGAAAAACAAGAGCAGCAGCAACAGAATCACGCAGCGTCCCCGGGAATGTCCCCGTTGGATGAGGGACTAGAGAAGAAGTTAATCCAGTCTAGCCCAGGCTGTGGATGCCCCAGAGATTTCCACCCTTCAGGAAGTCACCTGCCCTGCGGTGACAGCTTTAGGCTGGGGGCTGGAGAAGCTGAGGAGTCCTAGGACTGTCCCCTGGGGTCTGCCTGTCCTACTTGGGCCTGATCCTCAGGTCCTCAGGGAGTGGCCAGGACGCCTGACCGGTGGCGCATGGGCACCTGTCACCCAAATGTGAGTCCGCGGTGTACAATTGTGCAGGCAGATGCTAGGCAGAAACCACGCTGCCTGCCTCGTCCTTTGCATTTCGCCATCCCAAGAAGGGGAAGGCCATGTTCAGTGACTATGTGGGTCTTGGCTCCTCCTTCTAATCCACTGATGTGGGTGGGCCTTTATCCTTCTGCTTCTTTTTTCTAGACGAGGATCCTCAGGCACACAGCGGGAACACCATGTGTCTGAGATGACAGTCTGTGGGGTGGTGGGGCTTCACAGTGGTGACTCAGCCTACCCTGAACTTCTCCAGGCGCTGTATCCCGTGTCCTGCACAGGCAATCACCTTGGATTCCTGGTTAGGGATGTCCTTCCGCTATGTGGCAGGTGGCCACCTGAAGTTCCCGGAGGGTACTGCCCAAGGCTTACCCCACTGGTAGGGGACAGAGCCGAGATGTGAACCTGGGTCACCTCCCAGGGCACCAGAGAGAGATGCTCAAGGACAGTAGATTTTTGCCATGAATGGTGCCTTGGTGTAGAAAGAGCACCGGCCTGGAGCTGGGACCTTAGCGCTGGTCATGGCTATGTCCTTCATTTCACATGGGACCTCTGGCCTCTGCTCATTTAAAAATAAGGATGTGGGACACCTGGGTGGCTCAGTCATTAAACATCTGTGTTTGGCTCAGGTCATTGATCTCAGCGTCCTGGGATGGAGCCCCACATCGGGCTCCTTGCTCATCGGGGTGTCTGCTTCTCCCTCTCCCACTCCCCCTGCTTGTGTTCCCTCTCTTGCAGATATCTCTTACAGATAAATAAAGTCTGTAAAAAAAATTTTTTTTTAAATAAGGACACTGACCTCACTGATCCCCAAGTGTTCCCTCCTAGGGTGCAGATTGGAGCAGGTGGATTTTTTGGGAAACTTGGTGACCTGTGACCCCTGGTTCCTAGAGGCCCGAGTGCAGGTTACTGTATCCATCAGACTCTTTGCTGGGGTTTGGCCAAATGAGGCATGATGGAAAGAGAAGCAGAGTATCAGGGCGGCTTGGAAGGCTCATGTGGCTAGCTCCTATCAACTTTGTTATTTCTAAATTAGCAAAAGGACCTTGGGCCATCCCCTTGGCAGCTGGAGGGCTCTTGGCTACCCACCCACCCTTCGCCCTGACACTCTGCTTCTCTTTCCATCATGCCTCACTTGGCCAAACCCCAGCAAAGAGTCTGATGGATAAACACATAGAAACAGAAGGCACTTGTAATTAGGGGAGCATTAGGGGAGCACACTCTAGAGACAGATTTGGGCAAGAGGGTGATTATATAATCAGTGAAATGGGCCTAAGTACAGGAATGTGGCAAGCTAGAGGGAGGTGGCCCGAGGGGCTGGCCCTTAAGTTGCTGAGCTGAGATCAGGGGATCTGAGATCAGGGGAGGGCTGAGCAAGGACCTTCACAAATAGCTTGTATTTGCGGGTGATGAATAAGAACGTGGCTGACTTGGGTAAAAATTCACCCCTGTTGGAGCACTGGCCTGTCCAGACTCCTCCCCCCATGGCCTGATGCATGACACCAGCCTCCTCCTGAAAGATGACACCCTGGGCCCCTAGTCACCCTGTAGGCGCCTCTCAGACCCACACGACCTTGGAGCTGGTGGACGTGGCCACAGCGATGGTAAGTATTAGCACACAACTGTGAGTTCATCTTGGTGGGAGGAAAAATCCGATTGTGACATGGGACTGCTGGTTCAAACGCTGACATTCTACCCTGCCTGGGAACCTTGCAAACCTGGCCAGGTCTGGGTGTGTTGGGGTGGGGAGCAGGTGGAAAGCAAATTATGACCCCCAACTCCCAAGTCCCTCCCCCCCACCAGCCCCCTCCAGTGTTCATTTGGTCTCTGTGCTGTATTTGTTGGTACCGAGTGGTTTCCTGCATTCACTATGACTGGAGCCACGATTGCTCTGACACCTGGCAGCTACCACTTGGGTTTGGTTGGCAAGAAACAAAAATAGCTTTGGCTGAGCTCATTTTTCAGGTCAGGTGGATTATTTCAGCAAAGAGCAACAGCTTGGCATGGCATGGTCTGGAGAGCTTCACTGGGTGGACTTCTCTAGCCTTTTTACTGCTCATGGGATCCAGCTGCCTGCACAGTGCTCCTCCTGGATCACTGTGCATGTCTGGCATTGTTAGTTGACATGTCGCTCCGCTGCTCCGTCTTCCAGGGACACAGCCAGGTGTCTGGTTTTATGTTCATATCCATGTGCTCGTTGTAACACTGTCCCTTTTATGAAATTTATTCATATCCACTTTTGGTGGGAGGGGGACAGAGCAAAGGTATGGGTGTCAGGGCTGGATCTGAACAGCGTCAAGGTGCCTAGCTTCTCTGAGGCACAGTTTACTGAGCTGTGAAATGGAAGTTAAATAATGACAATAGCTCTAATATCCATCACAGCCATTTTGAAGATTGGAGGCTGGCAGGCTTTCTACACTCGTGACTGTACATATGTGTAAATGCTGTGTTTCTAGGTTATCCCAGGAGCAAATAAATGCAGGTAAATGGGGCAAGAGTGAGTATCCCCATTTTTACAGATGGGAAAACTGAGACCCAGAGTTTGGAAGCTTTCTCAACCAGTTCTCCCTTTTGTTTCCGTGTACTCACTGGGGGAAAGTTCTAGTATGGTGGCCTTTGGGTCCCATGTCATTACTCTGCAAAAAAAAAAAAAAAAAAAAAAGATACGTGGGTTTTTCTCTGCAGGTAACCTCTGCAAGGTCGGTGTGGGGTATTAGATCCATGGCCCCTTTCAGAATAACTGCAGATCTTAAAAGGATTTTCTGGGTGGGAGAGGGGGCCCAAACTGGAGAGAATTGCTGGTCGCTCCATTCATCAGAGGTTCCAGTGTACTGACCTTGCCTGTACATGCCCCCACAAGCCTGCTTACCTGCCCTCCCCTCATCCTGCTCCCTGTGTCACTCATCACACGGCCTGCCTGGCATCTGCAATGCCCTGTAGTCATTCACCTAGCCAGCGGGGATTTCCTGAGCAAATGCCCAAGGAGTTCTTGTGATGCAACCCTTGCCTAGTTTGGTCAGTTTCCCAATGAGGATCAAAGTAAAGAATGCCTCTCGGGGTTCCCAGATCCCAAACCACTGCAGCCTGGTTTTGCCTCGATGCAGCTCTTCTGTCTTCCAGGGGGTGACTCAAGTGCTTTTCTCTTTTTTCTAGGGCAAGAAGATGCTAGCATTTCAAATTTATGCAAAATGCCAGCTTGCCTTCACCTATCAGGTGGAGCTCAGTGTGTGTACACCCGGATTTATTATTCCTTCAGTACACGCTTTTGGGGTACCTCCCACATACCCCACACCAAGCTGGGCCCGAGGATCCTGAAATGAATGACAATTGGTCCGTGTCTCTGGGGGCCTCCAGATGGGCCTGGGGAAACCAGCGAACGCTGTGTTTCTCCCCTGTGTTGTCTTTGTTGCCACAGTGGAGGGCCGTGGGCGTGGATTCCTCTACCCCATCACACTCTCCCACCCAGGAAGGATGCAGCCCTCTAACCTGCTGGGCTGCCAAGGGGGCCAGAGGCCTTTGCGACATTTTTGGCAATGCCATCTGCCAATGATTAGTTTCCAAATCTTCCTCAGGGGGCATGTGTGAGCCAGCAGTTTCAGGATGCTGACCTTTCTCACTTTTTTAAACTTTTTGCAAACTTGCTCTGTGCCAGGGATGAGTTTCCTGGAAAGACTTCATGTGTCTCCCAGGAGGATTTTACCATTTGGAAATAGAAGGGCGGGAGGAGATCTGGAGGTTCAGACCAGTAGTGGTCTCCCAAGGGCAATTTTGTCCTCAGAGACGTTTGGCAAGGTCTGGAGACATTTTTGGTTGTCACGACGGAGGGGAAGGGTGCTCCTGGCACCTTTGCTGGGTAGAGGCCAGGGGTGCTACTGAGCACCCTACGAGGCACAGCATGGTCCCCGTACCGGGAATGCCCCAGCCCTTGAAGCCCATGGGGCTGTGGCTGGGGCACCTTGGGGAGAGCGCCAGGCGAGGGCATCCGACAGTTGGGTGCTGCTGGGCACATGCTTCCGTCCATCTGTACTTGTTTCCCCCCTGGTTTCAGTTGTTTGGGGCGCTGCCTCTGGGAGTGAAAGTATTGGGTCATAGAGCAGTTCTATGCCCCACATCTTGAGGAACCACTGACCATTTTCTACACAGCTGCATCGTTTTACGTTCCCATGAGCTGCGTGCAGGGGTCCGGTTTCTCCCTGTCCTTGAAAGCCACTTGCTGGTTTCTTGCCTCCCTTCCCCTCTTTCTCTCTCTCCCCTCCCTCCCTCTTCTCTCCTCCCCTCTTTCCCTCCCTTCTTCCCTCCCTCCCTCCCCCTGTCTTTTCCTTCTTTCCCTCTCTCCTCTCTTCTCTCCCTCTCTCTCCTTTCCTTCCTTTCCTCCCTCTCCCCCTCTCCCTGCCTCCCTTCTTTCCTTCCCTGCTTTCTCTCTCCCCCTCTCTCCTCTCCCCTCCCACAAGCGGTCCTTGTGGGTGTGAAGGGATACAGCGCAGTTCTGATTTGCATTTATGTTATAACAAAGATACATCTTTCCATGAACTAGTGGCCACTTGTATATCTTTGGAGAAATGTCTATTCAAGTCCTTTCCTCGTTTTAATTTCAGGTTGTCTTTTTGTTGTTGAGTTGTAAGTCTTATGTATGTATTCTGGATATTAAATCATTACCAAGTATGTGTTTCACAGATTTTTTTTTCCCATTCTGTAAGCTGTCTTTTCACTTTCTTGAGAGAGCCCTTTGATGCACACAAGTGTTTAATTTGAGTGAGGCCCTCTTTATCTATTTTTTCTTTCTGCTTAAGCTTCTGGTGTCACATCTGAGAATCCATTGCCAACTGCATGGTCATGACAATTTACTCCTATGTTTTCTTTTAAACATTTTGTGGTTTTTAGTTCTTATATATAGGTTATCGACTCATCTTTTTAAAAAAGGAATTATTTATTTTAGAGAGAGAGAGCAGGAGAGGCAGAGTGAGAGGGAGAGAGAATCCTAAACAGACCCTATGCTAAGCACAGGGATGATGAGGGATAAGGGCGTGTAGGTGGTGGGCTCAGTCTCATGCCCCTGAGATCATGTCCTGAGCCCACATCAAGAGTCAGACGCTTAACCACCTGAACCACTTAGGTTCTCTAGTTTTTCACTCATATCTGAGTTAGGAGTTCAACCTCATTCTTTCGCTTGTGGAAATCAGTTGTCCCAGAACCATATGTTGGAGAGACTATTCTTTCCCCTTTGAATTTTTTTTATTTGTTTATTTAATTTCTATACCCAATGTGAGGCTTGAACTTACAACCCCGAGATGGAGAGTTGCACGCTCTTCTGACCCCCCCAACGGTCTTGATATTGTCATAGAAAATCTATTGACCATAGATTTATGGGTTTGTTTTGGGACTCTTCATTCTGTTCCATTGGTCTAGATGTCTGTCTTTATGCCAGTACCACACTATTTTGATTGTAGTTTCACAATATATTTTGAAATTGGGAAGTGTGAGTCCTCCAACTTTGTTCTTTTTAAAGATTGTTTTGGCTATTTGAGTTCCCTTGCAGTTCTGTATCTGTATATTGCTTCAGGGCATAGGGCCACCTTACCAACAGAAAGTCTTCCAGCTCACCAGCTCGGGATGGCTTGCATTTATTTAGGTCTTCCTTAATTTCTTTCAGCAATGTTTTGTCTACCAGCATTGCACAGGTCTTTCACCTCCTTGGTTAAATTTAATCCTAAATATTTTGTTTACTTGTATGCTATTGTAAATGGAATTGTTTTCTTTTTTCTTTTCTTTTTTTTTTTTTTAAGATTTTATTTGAGAGAGAGAGAGAACATAAGCACACCAACAGGGGTAGTGGCAAAGGGAGAGGGAGAGGGAGAAGCAGACTCCCCACTAAGCAGGGAGCACAATGGGGGGGGCTTGATCCCAGGACCTTGAGATCATGACCTGAGCTGAAGGCAGACGCTTAACCTACTGAGCCACCCAGGTATCCCTGGAATTGCTTTCTTTCTTTTCTCTCTTTTTTAAAGATTTTTATTTATTTATTTGACAGAGAGAGATCACAAATAGGCAGAGGCAGGCAGAGAGAGAGGGGGAAGCAGGCTCCCTGCTGAGCAGAGAACCCATGTGGGGCTTGATCCCAGGACCCTAGGGTCATGACCTGAGCAAAAGCAGAGGCTTTAAGCCACTGAGCCACCCAGGCGCCCCTGGAATTGCTTTCTTAATTTCCTTTTCAGATTGTTAATCTATGGTGCACAGAGGTACAACTAATTGATCTTGTATCCTACAATTTTGCTTAACTTGTTTATTACTCTTATTAAGGTTTTTTGTATTTGTGGGTTCTTTAGGATTTTCTGTACACAGGTCTCTCTTGGTTTTTGAAAGTTCACGTTATACCACTTTCCTTCTGCAAAAGACCTATATTAGATCTATACTAGTACCTATTTTCACTAACTGGAAGAAACCCAAGGAGGAGTTTTGCTTTTAGGAGAAAAGGTGAAAAGTGAAAATAGCATTCAGCGTTTGTTTTGCAGAGCTGTTAGAGAGGCAGCTTGTACCCTGAGCAGCGGCAGTGATACTGCCAGGCTCCTTTGGTAAGAACTATGCTCAGCACCTCAGCATCAAAACCACCATAGCTTTGAACTATGTCTGTGAGCATCTGAGCTTTGTCTTGATTTATTTTGTGTATTCATTAGCAAGATGTGTCCTAAGCTACCCAGAAAAGCCTAAGAGAAGTTATTTTCTGGGTCTAGGAATGCTCAAAAATGTGTCCATATAAATTAATGGTAATTGCTTCTTTGCTTTATGCCATTTCAACTTAAAAAAAGGTTTTGTAAGAACTTCTCTACTTTTGGATAGCAGGAATCCTGTATAGGATCATGCTGTCTATGATTAGAGATGATTTTATCTCTTCGTTTCCAATTTGGATGGCTTTTATTTCTTTTTCTTGTCTAATTGCTTTGGTTAGGACCTTCAGTACAATGTTGAATCACAGTGGTGAAAGTGAGCATCCTTGTCTTGTTCCTGATCTTAGGGGGAAAGCTTCCAGTTTTTCAACCCTGCGTATGTATCAGCTGTAGGTTTTTCATCATTATGCATTATTACACTGAAGTTCCCTTCTTTTCTTATTTTTCTGTTTTTTATCAAGAAAAGGGTGTTGTATTTTGCCAAATGCTTTTTTTGGTGTTAATGAAGTGATCATGTGGTTTTCCTCTTTGTTCAATGAATGTTCAATGAACATTGATGGATGCTGAACCACCCTTGACTGACTTTTCTTTAAAAAGAAACTTGATGGCCTTAAAAGAAAAAAACCCCTCCTGGTCCTAGGTATAACTGGAAAATACCCTTGACAACATTTTGGAAATTCTGTTGTGCAAAGTCTGCAGGAATTATTCAGATCACATGGTTCTAGGAAAACTTGAGAACTTTTCCACTTCCCTTATGAATATGATGTTGAGGGACGCCTGGGTGGCTCAATGGGTTAAGCTTCTGCCTTCAGCCCGGGTCATGATCTCAGGGTCCTGGGATTGAGCCCCACATCAGACTCTCTGCTCAGCAGGGAGCCTGCTTCCCCACTCTCTGTGCCTGCCTCTCTGGCTACTTGTGATCTCTCTCTCTCTCTGCCAAATAAATAAATAAAATCTTTAAAAAAAAAAAAAAAGAATATGATGTTGAAATTTAAAAAGAAAAAACCTTTTATTTATTTATTTTTAAAGATTTTATTCATTTATTTATTTACTTGACAGAGAGAGAGAGAGAGATCACAAGTAGGTAGAGAGGCAGGTGGGTGGGGGGTGGAAGCAGGCTCCCCGCCGAGCAGAGAGCCCAATTCAGGGCTCGATCCCAGGACCCTGAGATCATGACCTGAGCCAAAGGCAGAGGCTTGACCCACTGGGCGCCACCCAGGCGCCCCAAGTAAGAACCTGTTAGATACTAAATTGATATGCTTGAGCTTTGCGGTCTAGCCTTTTATTTACTTTTTAATATTTCTGTATCCCTGTGGCAAAATTTGTTCTGAAATTTCAACATGTTCAGTTTGTGGGTTTTTTTGCTTCTTAACAGTATTTACTTCTAGGGCTCCTGGGTGGCTCAGTCAATTAACTGCTTGCCTTTGGCTCAGGTCATGATCCCTGAATCAGGGGATCAGGTCCCACATTGGACTCCCTGCTCAGCAGGGAGTCTGCTTTTCCCTCTTCTTTCTCTCCCACTCATGTTCTCGCTCTCAAATAAATAAAATCTTTTTTAAAAAAAAAACAATATTTACATCAAATAACAATGATCTACTCATTAGTAGGCAGAGTTAGTGTGCCAGAAAGAGGCATGGGTAAGAAATCAGAATGTCTGGATTCATGTTTTCGGCAAAATGAATTTCTGTCTGCTATTAAGCTCTTGCTTTATTTATTTTTAAAGATTTTATTTATTTATTTGACAGAGAGAGATCACAAGTAGGCAGAGAGGCAGGCAGAGAGAGAGAGGAGGAAGCAGACTCCCCGCCGAGCAGAGAGCCCGATGCGGAACTTGATCCCAGGACCCTGAGATCATGACCTGAGCCGAAGGCAGCGGCTTAACCCACTGAGCCACCCAGGCGCCCTTAAGCTCTCGCTTTAAAAAAAAAAAAAAAAATTGATTTGAGGAGCACCTGGGTGGCTCAGTGGGTTAAGCCTCTGCCTTCGGCTCAGATCATGATCTCAGGGTCCTGGGATCAAGCCCCGAATTGGGCTCTCTGCTCAGCAGGGAGCCTGTTCCTCCTCTCTCTCTCTCTGCCTGCCTCTCTGCCTACTTGTGGTATCTCTCTATCAAACATATAAATAAAATCTTTAAAAAAAATAAAAAATAAATTGATTTGAGAGGGAGAGAGAACATGCACAGGATCAGGGGGAGAAACAGGGAGAAGGAGTAGCAGATTCCCCACTGATCAGGGAGCCTGACATGGGGCTCCATCCTAGGATCCCAGGATCATGACCTAAGACGAAGGCAGCTGCTTAACCAACTGAGCCACCCAGATACCCCTCCATTTCTTTCTTTTTTTTTTTTTTTTTACAACTTAATAATCACCTTTTGTTTCTCCTTTTTTTCCTCTATTTTTGTTCTGTTTCTCCTTTTGTTTCTCCATTTTTGTTTCTCCATTTTTCAGTTAATGGGCATTTGAACTGTCTCCTTTTTGGGTGTTGTGAGTCTGTAACAAGAGCCCTTTAAGAGGTGTGATCTGTTTCTCTCTTCCATGCATGTTTCTGATTCATGGTGAGCATGTGTTCATGTACCTAAATTAGAGATGAGAGGCTGACATCTGAGGAGTTCAGGAGTGTGCCCAGAACCACGGAGCACATTGTGGGCAGAGCCGTTTTGCCCACTGCCTTTGGCCTCTGACCCTCTCAGCTGAATGCACAGAACCCCAGCTGCTTCTCGCCCCATGAGCCCCTGGAAGATGGAAATAACTCAATTTTGTAGACTCTGAAATGTCTTTTCCTTTTTCCTTGCAGGTTTTCTGAATGATATTGTTTCTTTTTCTATCTTGTTTGATTTTCTCCTGCTTGACCTTTTCCTGGTTAAAAATCTGGGGGAAAATGACAGACTCTATGCCAGTCACCAAGAGTAAATCAGAAGGGAGCTGTATCCCAAGCCAGGAGCCCTTTCCAGCATCATACAGCTCAGGGGAGCCACCGCAGAAAAACAGTGACTGCAGCCCTCTGCCAGAGACTCCTAACCAGGCCAAGCCAGCCTCCCACAAAGGTCCTAAAGATGCCTGTCGGCCGAGAACTTCCAGGCCACTCCCACACCAGAATCCCCCAGGAAACCCCCATACCTCGGATAACACCCCTGCAGCACTCCAAGCCAATGGGATGGGAACCGAAGGCCTGAAGACCCTGGATACCAGTGGCTTGCCATCTTCAGCCAAGCCCCAAGGCCAGCGAGCCAGACCCTTCTCCAAAGAAGACGAGAAGCAAGAGCACATCAAGAGGCAGCTGATGACCAACTTCATCCTGGGCTCCTTTGATGACAACTCCTCTGATGAGGACCCTGGCGCTGGCTTGTTCCGAGAGTCTTCCCGGAAGGGCAGCCGGGCCAGCCTGGGGACCATGTCCCTGGAGGCCGCTTCGACTGTAGGCGAATCCGAGAACCCCATTCCCGCTATGAGGTAACGTGCCCTGGGTCCTCATGAGGGGGGAGTGCAGAGTTAGGGTGAGGGCTGCCCTTCCCCGCTCAGTCAAGCTGTCCACTCATGCCCACGTGTCGAAGGTAGTTATGGGAAATGTGGGAAATAGAAGTCTCGCCTTTTTCCTTCCTTCCTTTCAAAATTATTTATTGAGCATCTTACCGCATCTACAGGGCCCTATGCCGGGAGACTGTCCTTTTAGAAGGACTTGGCCTGGTCGGGGAAGACGGCCTTGTATGTGATTCATTAGAATTTAAACTGAGTGAGCTAGGGCTGGTAAGAGCCACACAGGACAGTGAGGGCCTGGAGGGAGGGCCAGTTTCCCTGCCTTCTAATGAGACAGTCATGTATTTGTTCGCTGGTTCTTTCAATGGGTAACTAACAACTGAAATCCATGCCTTCCCCTAGGAGTGCCTTCAGAGCAGAAACTCAGTTATGTTTGCTGGAAACCAGTGCCCATAGGTCCCTGCTGGTGGGAGTGTGTCCTAGGTGTGCAGTTTTTGGCTTTGTTGGTTTGTTTTTGTGGTTGTGTTCAAGCTTTGCCACCTCCCTTCTCCGATTACAAACAGAATACAGTAGTTCCAGGTGGGAAACGCAGGGAACAGAAAAGCAGGGAAAAGAACCACCAACCATCACTCCGCAGGTCAGAGAGCTCTCTGCCCCCCTTCCAGGGTTTCTTCCCTCCTCCTGGTGTTTCCTCCTCTAGGGGTACAATCTCACTGGCTGTTCCTTTCAGCACCTCTTGTACTCTCTCTCCCAAATGTGAAAAACTGGACGAGGAGGTAGCTTCTTCCATTCAGGCACCCATGTTCCCAGGGAGCTTAAGTTGAACCCTGGTGACTGGAAATAGAAGGTAGAGAAAAGAAAAAAGTCAAGTATTCCCCATCCTGATGATCTCCAGGGGGAAACTAGTTTGAGGTTCTGGAAGGGTTCAAGGAAGGGAAAGCTTCAGGGTCTGGTATAAAGTTCAACCTTGGCTCTGTCACCCTCCACCCCCTACTGTGTGACCTTGGGCATGGCATTCCCTCTCCCTGCCTCAGCTCCTCATCTGGAAAATGCTCACAGGATTCAATGGGATAATGTTTGTGAAGTATGCACGGGGTTGGGTACACAGTAGGTACTTAATAAGCAGTAGATCCCCTACAGCTCCCTTCCTTGGCTTGTTCTTTTTCCCCCACCCCCCGCACCCACTTCACCCATCACTTTCCCATTTATATCAATCATCCACTGATCCCTTAGAACAAAAGTACAAGGCTGGTGGCAGTGGGTCCCTATTTTACAGATGATAAAACTGGGACTCAAAGGTGAAGGGCCTTTCCGAAGATCACACAGCTGGGAGGCGGCAGAGCCAAGCTTCCAGGCCAGCTTCTCCAGACTGCAGGGGTTCCACTGTGCCTGTGTGTTCCCTCCAGTGATCGCCAACATTTGCATTCCTCTGAACTGGTTCTTAACTTTCAACATGGCAATTTTGATAGGGATTAGGGAAAAGTAAGTGCAATGAATTCCTCCAAATTGACAAACATCCGAGATTATGTTAGATGTGGATGTACCACCCTGGGTTGCTGAGTGGTATCTAAGTAGGACAGGTGGGTTAGATACATTTATCACAACAGCCCCAGCAGGAAGCAAGATACATAGCTACTTTCAAGGAGCATCCCAGCAGGGAGATGGGAAAAGTACAAATAAACGGGTTAACTGATGATCTCTCAGTGTGACCAATGCCAGGAGGAAGACAGGTTACAGGAGAAGGGGCCCCTGAGGGAATCTATTTTAGAATGAGGTGGTCAGGTCACTGGAGAGCTCTCAGAAGAGGCAACTTTCAGATTAGACTTGAGCAGGCCAACAGAACTTTCTGCCATGATGGAATGTTCTAGAACTGTGCTGTCCAGTATGGTAGCCTTTAGTCACCTGTAACTATGGAGATTGACCTGTGGCTAGTGTGACGGAAGAAGTGAACTTAAAAATTTAATTTTAATTACTTGAAATTTAAGTAGCATCATGGGTCTGCTAGCTATTACATCAGCACAGCTCACTGTCTTCCACCACCATTTTTAGGGGTCTTTGCTGGTTTGTGCTTAAACCATAGCTTTTCTGAGCTGGTGAATTTATGAAGGCAAAAGATCCTTAACTAAGTAAGGGCCTATCTTTGCATGACAGCAAGCCAAAATATTAAATGAGTTTTCTGCCTTTGTATCTTCATTATGTAGAAACTTAGCACTATAGGTAAATCATTTATCATGCCTTATCTAAGGACTGGGGGGAAGGGGGGACAGAGAGATCTTGGTTTTTTATAAACTCTGGGGTGGTGGGAGATGCAAAGGGCTGTAGGAGGTCACAAAGAAGACACTGAGCTGTGTGACCTTGGGTGGGACCCTTACCCTCTCTGAACCTCTACTTTCTCATCTCCAGCATGAGGAGGCTGGAGCAGCCCTCTGAAGTGTGACACAAATCTCATTGGGCCTACGGTTATTTTGCCCCAATCGATGTGCTTTTCAGAGTCCGGAATTGAGGATTTTGGCACCAAGGACAACTCAGGTAGTTCTGCTGGTGCCTCCCAAGATACTGGCATTTCTGTGAGGAATGTTGCAGGCTCCAGCAGGGTCCCCATATGAGGGGCCTCTGATGAAGGAGACCAGCATGGGTTCATTGTTCCTAATGACCTGGGATGAGAATCCCATGGGGCGGTATCTTCAGGGAATCAAGGCTTAGACCCTTGTCCTGGTGCTGTCTCTGGTGGTTGGTTGGATGAAAAAGTTGCTGTCATAACCTGTGTGTTCTTGCCTGTTGGAAGCAGTGATATCAGAACGAAGGTGAGGGTTCCATCATCCTCTTGTAGAGTTTTTGCCTCTGATGTTTTTGCATCTTTGGGACCCTCAGTAGCCTGGTGTTTGGCAGCCCCCACCTTGACCCTTTTGCTCATATCCATTGGTAGTGTCTTGGGTCAACTCTGAAGAAATGTTCAGTGGGGCCTCCCAATCCCCCCCAAACCCTCTAGAGTGTTGCTTTGTGGAGAGCCACTGCTTGGCTCTTCTTCTTATACAGGATGGAAATGCCTCTTCCCTGGGGCCCACAGGTCAAAAGCCCAGGCCACTTTCAAATGTGGGCAGGTAACTTGCAATCATCTGGAGGATTGAGGACATGAAGCCTGACATAGAAGACCAATGTGATGATAAAGTATCCCTGTTAGAATCCCGAAAGCTCCCTGTATTATTATTTTTTTCTGATTAGCTGCTAAATAACCTGCACTCTTGGGCACATCCCCTAACTTTTGGAGGCTCAGTTTTTGCAATATGGTGGCTGGGAGTTTCAACTAGTTCTTGCAGCCCTTCCTTTGTCACAGACAAAGCTGAGACCTGGGCAGGGGGTTATTCCAGGGGTCTGCACTCACGTGGAAGCCACAGCAAAGCAGTGGTAGATGTATGTCTCTGGATTCTCCTGCTGTAGGCAGGTTCTGCAGAGCCACTTGGTCTCCATGTCACGTCAAGGTCACCTTGTGGTCCATGCTGCTTCCTGCCAGGCCACGAGCCAGGCAGCTGGATAGAAAAAGTGCCTGTTTACTTCTCTGGCTTGGAGGGAGCTCTTTTTGAATGATCTTCAACAGGGCCTTTGTTTTCCCCCTGTGCCCTCACGTTTCCAGAATACTCACACTTACATCCCCATTCTGGGCCTTTGTGTCTGCTGTTCCCTCTGAACTGAGATGCTCACTTTCTCTTCATGCCCTTAAACCTCCCCTTAGGGCCTGTGTCCAGGTGTGTGGCCTGTATGGTCAGCTCTGCTATCACCCTCTTGAAATTCTTAATAACTTTCAAACAAGGGCCTCCACATTTTCATTTTGCACTGGGGTCCACACATTCTGTAGCCCATCCTGCCTGCCCTTCAAAGTCACCTCCTCTGAAGGGCCTTCCCTGTCCTTTTCCATCTTTATTTTTTAAAATTTCTATTATTTTTAAAAGATTTTATTTATTTGAGAGAGAGAATGAAAGAGTGGGCACATGAGTAGGGGGAGGGATAGAGGGAGAGGGAGAAGCAGACTCCCGACTAAGCTGGGAGCCCGACGCGGGGCTTGATCCCAGGACCCTGAGATCATGACCCAAGCCAAAGGCAGACACTCAACTGACTGAGCCACACAGGTCCCCCCGTGCCATCTTTAAAGTATCCCCCACATGGCCCTGTTTCTTGATTGATTGCTCTGGTGTGTTTTCACAATACTTAATCACTCCTGGAGATTGTGTCTTAAATTTTCTTATGTATTGACTTGGTTGTTACCTATCTCCTACACTGGCTGGCAAACTCTGTGAAAATGGGGACCATATGGGTCTCTGCTTTTCCCCACCTCCTAATCTAGTGTGGGTTCATGGTAGATACTGCATAAATAAATGCATGAAGCAGTGAGCAACCCAGGCTTGCCAAAGACACAATTCTGCATTTCGGGGGGGGGGTGTGTGCAAAACTTTACGAATGATCTAGGAATGAATGAACAGATGTATGTATGTATGTATGAACAAATGAATGAATGAATGAATGAACAAATGGATGCATCAATGGATGGATGAAGGAAGGAAGGAAAGAAGGAACAGGTAGATGAATGGGTGGATGGATGCACAAATGAATAGGGTGCATGGAAGAATAGATGAATGGATATGGATGAATGCACAAATGAATAGATGGATGAATGAATGAGTGGATGGATGGATAGGTGGGTGAATGGATGGATGGATGGGTGGATGGATGGATGGATAGGCATTTTATTGTTGCTTTTTGGCAGCAGTAGCATTTTTGTTTTCATCAAACTCTTTCTGATTCAATATTGTGATTTTGTAGACTAGTTTTGTGGTTAAACCCTAATTTTTCTTTAGCATTTTATATGGTTATACAATCTCCCTATTCCATCTTCCCAGCTGGTGAGGGCAGGCTGTATGGACCCAAAGACTGTATTGTCTGTCGAAGTAGGCTTCTCGTCTCTTTCTTTTTGGGTTTGTCTCAGGCCAGGGGTTGGGATCAGCTCTTCCTTAGACTTGGAGATAAATCTGGTGAGACCATTACATGTGTCAGAATAGTTGCTCACATATTGTGAAACGAAGGTTACAGGGTAATCCCACTTTGATCAACAAGGGGCAATGTGATTGGTCTGGGTCAACAAGGGGCACAATGGGTCTAGGATAAGATACCGGTTCAGAGCCATCTCCTACTAGTTTGTTACTCTAATAGTTCTACCCTGTGGGGTGCATGTGTGAACTGAATGGAGTGGGACAGGTTTAGGACCAATCAACTGCAGTCCTGAAATTTGAAGTTATGACCCAGAAGTTCGTCAGTTGGCCATGAACTCATTTAGAAGAAAAATCCAGCTTGAATAGATGTGTAGTTCTTTGGAGTCTTTGTTTATCCTGTTTTGTGTGAATATTCATGCCTTCTGCTGCAGAAATAGTGACATGAAAATGTAAAACATAAAGCTTTACCATCCCCCCCGCAAAAGTTCTCAAACTCCAAAGCATTCTGGTCCTGAGAGTTTTGCATTTCAGATAAGGGATTGTGGGTAATATAATGTGCTTACAATGTTCCTGTCAATTAGTAGGCACAGAAAATGCTTATGCTTAATAAATGGGTTTGTGTATGTGTTGCTGGAAAGTCTATAAGGAATGTGTCAAAATAGTTAGCAATCATTGTCTTTATATGGTGCAGTTATAAGTCATTCAAAGTTTCTTCTGCATTTTCTAACTTCCTGCTGTAAATACTTGTTATAACGAGTATTAATAATGTTTACTAATAAAACATTATAAAAAATCTTGGAGGGGTGTAAGCCAGTCATCTCACTTCCTAGATAAGAAACTGACACCCAGAGCGGTTCAGGGGTCTATCAGGAGTCTATCAGGGGTCTATCAGGGATCATTCCAGCAGGACGATCATAGCTCCTGAGGGCCATTGGAACCCAGACCCTCAGAAGGTACAGATAAGAAACTGGTCTGCAAACTCCCACTGTTAACTCCTAGCCTGGGCTCCAGGAAAGGTGTCTCCATCCTCGTCCTAACCTGTTCTTAGCATTAGTGAGAAGAGTCAGGAGACAGGGCAGTCATTAAGCTGTGTGACCTTGGGGATGTCACCTATCCTGGAAGGGGGCTGGACTGGGATGCTTTGAAGCCCTTGGTGGCCCTAGCAGACTTTGCTTTCGTTTCTTCATGTGTGGAAGGGTACATGAGGGGCTGGGATCAAGTTTGTTCATTTAGAACCATTTTCTCCTTGGCTGTTGTGGGTACCAGGTAAGCCTAAGGACAAGGTCAAGATGAAACAGTCAAGCGGAGAAGCTAATGTTGGTTCCATCCCTTCATTGGCTTGAAAGCATTTACTGTAGCCCTGCTGGGTGCCAGGCTCTGTGATAGCACTGTGGATGCACAGAGGGTGGGACTGGCCTTCTGCCCCAGGGAAGGCCCTCGGAGGAGCCTCAGAGGCCACAAGCCCAGAACACTTCCCATTGTAGGTGGAGATAGTGGCCAGCTGTGGGCTGGCATGCGGACTCCTCCAGTCAGCTGTCAGGTGGCCTGGGCTGAGCTTTTCCCTTTCTGGGCCTCACCATCCTCCAGAACGAGGTCACAGTAGGTGCCTACCTCACAGGGCTGCTGTCAGGCTTACTTGAGTGGCTGGGAGCCCCGCACTTCAAGCCGTGCCTCAGCGTCATCTCCATCATTCAATGCAAAGCACAGGTGTCCTACCTGGGACCGACGGTCCCATCACAGACCAGCCCCACAACCTCTCTCAGCTGCAGTTTCCTTCTCTGTCGAGACGGGATAATGCTGGGGTCTACCTCACAAGTGTGCTGAGATCACAGGAGAGGAAGTAGCAGGGGCAGACGGCCCAGGGGCAGCCTCGGGTACTGTCACTGGAATGGGCATCTTCCAGAGCTCTTCCCTGTGGCCATGGAGCTTCCCAAGCCCCGCCCAGCATATGGCTTTAAGGTATAGCAACCTGTGTCCACAGAGGAGGAAGTGGAAGGAGGCAGGTGAAGTGATCCTGACAAATGGATGAAATACACGGGACCTTCCCTGGCCCCCTCTTTCCCTCCCTGCAACTGCTCGCTTCCATGCCTTGAGTGTTGAGTTTAAGAGACCTTTTGCCAGGCAGAACTCAGATTCCGAGGAGGCATAGTGAAGAAACAGCAGGTGAGCACGCTTACCCCTAGGACCTCGCTTCACCCTTCTGTCCCAAGTTGCATCCTGGGGCAGCTTGCAGTGGCACCCCCAGGTGCTTCCTGCTCATCATCACTCTCTGCACCTCTCCCCTGCTCCAAGTAACAAGCAGGTCAGAAAATTTTTAATGGCCTATAAATATTTTTATCTGTCCCTCGATGAAATCCTATGAATCTTTTGATCGTGTTTTAATTTATTCTTTCCTTTATTGAAGTAAGGAAGGGCTGGCAGAAGCCCCATTTCCAAAACTCTTTAGCTCCTAAGGTGTTTTCTGGGAGTTTAAGGGAAAGGGGGAGGATCCCCTGTTTTTGCATTGTTTCATTTGTGGACTAGATGTTGAGTTTCTAAAGAGGCTGCCATTCATGCAGGGAGCGGAGCGCCCGAACATCCCTTTCTGTCTCAAGTATCTGTATCCTGCTTTAGAAAAATCTGTCACTTCTGCTCTATGCTTCATGTAACACTTCCCCCATCACATATCAAGAGGGATTGTTTTATTTTTCTTTGAACGAATGCACTCTATAGGTGGATGGTGTCACAGAGAAGTGGAGAGAAGGGGTTTGCTCAAGGTCACACAGAGTGTAGGGACAGGCTTGAGGCCACTCACAGCTCAGGCCTTTATACTGTGTGGCTAGCCACTAGCAAGTGCACTCTTTTGGCGTGTGTGTTTTGCCGCTGACCTGGGTTTTCCCTCTGCAATACCAGCTAGTTAAATTTAGCCTCTGAGGAGTCTGATCAGAAGGCCTTATAGCACGAGACTGCCTCTCCAGCCAAGTTGGAGTGTGTCATTGAAATCACAGTGACGGATGTTTAAAGGGGATGTTTATGTAAAGGCGATGTTGTGTGTAGGTGTGCACATTACTCTTTCCTTCCCATCTTCTATATCTTATAATGAAAGCAGAGAAAAATCCAAGTCATGACCGCCCTGATGACATGCAAAGCGCAGGTATGGAAGTGAAATGCCTTTTTTGAGAAGTGAGGCGTGGTGGGATGTCTCCAAGGCTGTATTAGTGGAGAATTAGCATAACCATAGTGTTTAACAGGCATTGGGGTTTTGTCCATAGAGAATAAAAATCCAGAGCAATGCGAGTACGCCAGTGAGAGTTCTCTCCCATTTGATCCTTGGGATGGGATAGAGGTGTTTTGAAATATTTTCATTTTCTGGTTTTAACTGTTTTCCCTATTTTGAGGTGATTATATTTAAATTTGGGTCATTTAGAAGATGAAATTGGGGGAGGTTTGGAACTTTAAAAAGTAAATCAGCCTATGGGGTTGGTTTTTTTGGGGAGGGAGTGAAGACAAGGCCATGAAGAACCTGCGAGAAACTCTGAAGAACGGAGAATTGTTTTCACCTGTTTAATTTATTTTTTAAATCCTTCTGTTGAAAAAGTTACTATAAGGTTAGAACACAGCTAACTGGTGCCCTCAAGATGGGCCGCTTTTCCAATTCCTAAGGGTAATTCACATTGTGGCCACACAGAGTGGGACTCCTGGAGGTGTGGCCCCAGCTGTGCCTCTCCATGGGGATTCATTTGCAAACATTTCCATTATTTTTTGGTCTTTGTTGGCTATGAACATAGGCTGCATTTATTATTATGGAATATTTTCTAGGCAGTGTTTTCAATCCCTTTTATTTGTTATAACTCCTTGCAGAAGCATTCATTCATTCAACCTAGAATGGTTTGCCTGGGTTCAAGGCTCAGCTCTGTCACCTTTGGTGAAGCATACATCCCTGGGTCACATTTCCTTATCTGCTTTAGGGAAATAAAAACAAAAGGACCTCTCTGAAAGAAGACAAAGGCACAAATAGAGCCCTCAGCGTGTGTGAGTCTTAACCAGAAAGATGCTTATTCTTTAAGGATGTTCTTATTTTGAGTGTGGTTGACACACAATGTTACATTCATTTCGGATGTATGACATATTTGGGCATATCTGTACCTTATGGGGCACTCGCTGCGAGTGTAGCTACCAGCTGTCACCATACATCACCACCATGGCAGCGGTGACTGGATTCCCTGTGCTGTGCCTTTTTATTCATTCGGTAACTGGAAGTCAGAAAGAAACCTATTTAGGGTCAGTCACAGGGCAGCTGGCGTCTTTTCCTGTCTCCAAAGAGCTGCCTTTACCAGGTGACCCAGGTGGTCCAAAGTGCATGTTAGGAGCTCACTCTGGGGCCAGGAGGGCCTGGAGCAAACATGTTCCGGGGAGTAGTGGTGAAAAAATAAGCAAAAACAGGAACTTGGAAGCCAGAAGTTAACATACCGTGGGGGGACTTTTACCAGGCACTCTGCTGACATCTGGCTCATATTTTAAATAAACCTCATTTTCTACCACTTCTCTATTTGGGTGTATTCAAGCACATTAAAGGCCTGCTAGTTTTTCCCCAGTTGCCAGTATGTAGGGGGTACTACCATCCTGGAACCCCTTCTTCCCGCTCAGGAAGGTAGCCAAGAGGGCTTTTCTAAGTCTCTGGCCATCTGCGCCTGGTGCCCAAGGTCAACGGCCGCTTCGTGATTGGCCGGTCCGGGGGGCGGGGCCTGGTTCTGTCAGGGTCAGGAGGCGGGGCCAGGTGAGGGGGCGGGGACCCTTCTGGGAGGAGGTGTCCATTTGGGGAGCGGGGCGTGGATGGGCACGGCTGTCCCAGACACTTGCGCGCAGGACTGTTTTCGGGATGGAGGAAGCGCTGCGCTTGGTTGGACACCTACAGGCTGCAGCACCACCTGGCGCCAGCGGCTCTCGGACCACACCTCTGCCTCCCTGTCTCGACCTGGCTGACCTGCTGGGCCCCGGGGACAAGGGTCTGCTCAGGAGGTTAAGGAGGGAAGTTCTGTATCCCGGCAGGAGCCAGGTGGGATTGGGCCAGCGGGCATGTCAATATGAACCCTGCCAAGTACAAGGTTTGTTTCCCTGATCGCAAAGTAAAGTAAGTAAATCTGCAATTTTAATGACCATGATCTTTTGCCAACTTATGCAGCGTGTTCCCCTGCCCCCAGTAAAGACAAGTTCTGCATCCCCTTAGTACCACCTCCTCTTCTCCGCCCCCATTAAAGAAATGCAGGCTTCAGTTCTACCGCTGGGTAGATGGAGCTCGCCTTGCAAGCGCGAGCTGACCTTGGTGGTTGGAGGGGAGGCAGGATTGGCCAGATTTGTCTGTGATGTTGATTGGAGGGGCCCTCAGGAACACGCAGGTGGATAGGCTGGCAGGGGCCACGCTTACCTCCTCCTCCTCCCCTTAGCCTTGATAAAGCCTTGACAGTTGCGGAAGGCAAGCCTTTTTTGAAGTGATTATGAATCCCAGGGCATGTCAAGGGCCACCTGAGCAGGCATTGCATTTAAGGTTATTTAATGACCAATGTGTAGGCATTTCTGTGCCCTAGCGCTTCCTGGCCCCACCTGCTTGATTTCTTGTCTTCATTTTATGGCATTAAAAAAAATTATCAAAATAATGTTATGTTTGTTGTTGAGAAGTCAGAAAATTCTAGATAAGCCGAAAAGAGGAACAAAACTCACCCGTAACCACCTCCCCCAACTCACCACAGCCGATCCCATGATCTTTATTAACAGTTGCTGGATACTTCCTGAGCTCATAAGCGTGTCAGGGAATTGAGGTCCCTTGGAGCCAGAAATACGGTTATTTAGATCCAAAGATGGGAGGTCCAGAGAGGGCAAGAGATATGCCTCAGATATTTAGCCAGCCATCCAGGAGGGAGACTGACCTTCTAGTTTCCTGGTCCTTCTGCAAAGGAGAATAATGGAGCCTTCAGGGGGACCCTTCTTGGATTGCTCAGGGTGTGTCTGAACAAAGGACCTGCAGAGGGGCAGGGATCGGGTATGGATCATGGTCTTTCTTGTGCACTAAGTTTTTGGTGGAGCATGGTAGTCCTGTTTCTTGTACTTTCCAAGCCCTGACATAACTTCTCTGGCAAAACCCTTCAAACCCTATTGTTACCCAAAGCGGGCCATGTGGTCCACAAAGGACACATTCCTCACCCCCACCCTCAATCTGTAAGGCTATTTACACAAAAGTTTAACATATAAATCTTGAATCGCACTTTATTGTACACTTTAGTCCCAAAGATGACTACACAAACCACTTTAATCTGAAAGCATAAACCTTCAGTAATTGAAATTGTCTCATTATAAGTGGTTTCACTGCTCTGGAAATTCTGCTCAGAACCAAGGCCAGCTGCCATGTTGAAATGTTGGTTGGTGAGCTATGGGTGGTTCTCACCCCCACCTGCACATTTGAATTCCCGGGGAGGGGGGCGGGCATTTGAAGAAGTAGATACCTGGGTGTGCTCCCTTCGCTTCCAACAATCCTTCCATCCTAGGCATGCTGATGAATTAGTCCAGGTGCGGCCTGGCCACCAGCATTTTTAAAATCTTTCATGCTGGAGGGTAGAGTCAAGGCTGAAAATCACTGCTTAACTCAGAGTTGGCAAACTATTTTTGTCCAGGGCCAAATGGTAAATATTTCTGGCTTTGAGACCATGTGGTCTCTGTCACATCTACTCAGCTCTGCCATTTACTGCCCCAGCAGCCACAGAGAATACATCATTGAATGGGTGCAATGGGATTCCAATCACAATTTATAGAAGTTCGAAATTCACGTAATTTTCACATGTCACGCAATAAGATTCTTTCAACCATTTAAAAATGTAAAAGCTATGATCAGCCTGTGGGAGGTCCAAAGCAGGTGGCAGCCTGAATTTGGGCTTTGGACCCGAGCTTAATGACTCCTGGTCTAGCCAAGATGGCCGTCTCGGGAAGCGCTGAGGGGGCAGGTAGCCTAAGAAATCTCCCATTGGTTCCATTGGTTCCATTTGTCTAGGAGCCCAAAAATGAATTCAAAGTCAGCAGCCTTGACTAAGCTCTACAGTGTCCTTTCTTCCTTACTTGCTTAGTGATAATAGTGAGAACTTTACGTCCATCAGGCCTCAGCAGCTGCCATCCCTGTTTTATAAATGAGAAGGGAGGGCCAGGGGAGGGATGGAAGGGCTAGTTAATGTCAAGGCCTCAGCCTGATGGCTCCATACTGGGGCTCTTAATCATGGCTCCCCTGCAGAGAGGCACCTCAGCTAAAGCTCTTTACTGCACAGAATGCCCCGTGCTGAACGCTGGACACACGCTTTCTGAGGCAGACGCTATTAATGTTGTCAATATTGCCATTCTGTGAGGGAACTGAGGCAGCTTCCTCAAGATTGTGTAGGTCTTCAGAAGTAGAGTCTGTGTTCAAAGCCTGGGGGGACGGCTCTAACCTATCAGGGTTTCTGTTGACATTTGGGGCCTTGTGCTGCTTTGTGGTGGGGGCTGTCTGGAGCATTCTAGAATATTGAACAGCATTCCTGGCCTCTTCCTTCTAGATGCCAGTAGCATCCCCCTCAACCTCCCACCCCCTGCTTAGTTGGAAACCCAAAAAATGTCTGCAGACATGGGCCATATGTCTCTTGGGGAACAAAGCTGGCCTCAGCCGAGAGCCCGGCAGCCCCACAGATTGCCTCCCCGATGTAGGTGCTTGTTTTTTGATGTCTAGACTGTAAAGTCACTCCCATTTATCTCAATGATCTTTCTGCCTCAACCTTAGACTTGGGGTAGGGTGGGGTGGGGGATGAGGAGGTGGGCGGTCGGAGTTAGATTGGAAGCCCAGCATTGCCATCTGCCAGCTGTGTGACTTAAGGTCATTGAGCCTCTCTGGTCCTCAGTTTCTTCCTCGTGAGCAGGGAATGGCAGCCCTCCATGCACAGGGATGTGGGGATTCAGCATGAAGCCCCCTGTACCTGATGCACAGTGACACTCAAGAATGTTTATTCCTTCCCTCCTGGTGTTTCTGCCTGGGCTTGTGCCTGAGCAGCTGACTCTGCTCAGCGCTGGGCTGACAGCTCTGCTGTGTAGTGGATTGCACATGAAGCCATTTCCAAAGTCATCCTGGAATAGTTTGTCCTCTGCCCACCTTGGAACAAATGCCGGCCAAAGGTCAGCCCTCCAGAGCCAATGCTGATTGGCTTCTAGCTTTGTCAAAAACAAATAAAAATAGCCAGTAGCCTGGAGACTGGGTCTGAAACAGGGCACACACTGTGTGTTCACCCACCTAGTTAGTTATGATGGGCTTGTGACCCACCTGAAGAAGGGGTTCTCTCATCAGTTTTGTAATCAAAATGGCGGCTGAGAATGGTTTTTCCAGGCTACGAAATAGTGGTTTTCTCCTGGTTAACTTTTCTTTGCTGTGCTTTAGGCCAGGTTGCTAGAGTTTTAAAGATTTTATTTATTTATTTGAGAGAGAGGCAGTGAGAGAGAGTATGAGTGAGGAGAAGGTCAGAGGGAGAAGCAGACTCCCTGTGAGCTGGGAGCCCGATTTGGGACTCGATTCCGGGACTCCAGGGTTATGACCTGAGCCGAAAGCAGTCGTCCAACCAACTGAGCCACCCAGGTGTCCCAAGGTTGCTAGAGTTTTAATGTTTGTGTTGGAAGTGGGATGTCTGAGACCATCTGAAGCCAAAAGATCAAGCCAGCCAGTTGGGGAAGGCTGTAAACAGAGTGGATGGTTGGTGAGGAGACCCTGGCCAGAGGAGAGTCTGATGCATTTCCTGGTGAACTTGGGAGATCAGCAGCCCCTGATCCTTTCAGTTTCACTGCACTGAAATATGATAATAGAGTTCACTGGTGCCAAAAGCCATCTTTTACTTTCTATGTGTTATTTAACCTATACAACATAGTGAGGTATGTGTTACTATCCTCATCGTACAGCTAGAAATGCTGAGCGCCTTGCCCAACAGATGCCAAAATGGCCAGAGCTTTGGCCTCCCTATTAAAAAATTCATAGCTTTCTTCTTATTGAAAATAATATATCATTAGGACACCTCAGTGGCTCAGATGGTTAAGCGTCTGCCTTCAGCTCAGGTCATGATCTCAGGGTCCTAGGATCCAGCCCCCATGGGGCTCCCTGCTCAGAAGGGAGTCTGCTTCCCCCTCTCCCTCTGCCCCCACAACACCCACTTGTGTTCTCTTTCTCTCTCTCAAATAAATATAATCTTTAAAAGAATAACATATCGTTGCAAGAAACTTAAAAAATATAGATGGAGAAGAGAACGGAAACCACCAGTAACTCCACCACCTGAGATGGTTGCCATTAACATTTTGGCATCTGTTTTCTGAGATCAGGAGCCTGCAGATTAGGGCCTTCTGGCCACATCTGCCTGTTTCTGTAAAGAAATAAAGTCACTAAGAATAAACTGAGCTACTTGCTGGTTGATGGGATGTAATTATGATAAAAGCACTGTTCTCATTTGCAAGATGATACTGACTTTCCAAAGTACTTTTCTAAGATCTTGTTTCAGCAGTTCCGTCCTAGGAAGTCTTAGGAGAAAATGTGCTCACCGTTTGTGGTAGGTAGTGAGTTTATCTTAGGCTGGAGATCGTTTGTTCATCTGTCTGTTCATTCATTCAGGCCCTATGGCTAAACCCAGTTGAGTGGAGAAAGTCTTCATTGAAAACATACCCTCTTGTGTCCTGGAAACACATTGTTCATTTCTCTTTTTGTTTCCCTAGCCCAGAGCTCTGTGTTTTCCTTTGTGATGGGCAGATCCTTTGGCAGCTCACCCTGGGGAGTGGGGCAGATGGCAGGTTTGTCAGAGGCTTTCCCATACGGAACTTGTACTAGACACGAACACTTGGCATAGCAGGAAATGCCCACACCCGGCATTTCCTGGTGTGGTAGAAACAGCCCCAGGCCTGCTGATGTGCTCTGTGACCCCTTTGCCTGTCTGGGCCTCCATTTGCCCATCTATAAAATGGAATTTTTATTTCCTAACTCTGTATTTGCTTCCAATTTTCCTGGGTTTTGCTCAGATGATAGATGGAGGCATATCCATCCTTGCCCCCTCAATAGCCACTGGACACGTGTGGGTGGTTAACTGCTAGCCTAATTCTTTATAGATAGTTCTCAGCTTAGTGCCTTATCACTACCTTAAGAAAGTGGACTGAGGGGCACCTGCCAGGGTGGCACAGTCGGTTGGGTTTCCAACTCTTGGTTTTGGCTGGGGTTGTGATCTCAGGGTCATGGGATCAAGCATGCATTGGGCTCTATGCTCGGCACGGAGTCTGCTTAAGACTCTCTCTCCTGCTGCCCCACTCCGTGCTTTCTCTCTCTCAAATAAATAAATCTTGAAAGGAAAAGAAAAAAGAGAAAGTAGACTGAATGTGCATGCCTGATCCTCTTCCTGTCAATGTCCCACCAAACAACAGCAAAGAGATTTTTTTTTTTTTTAAGTTAGATGAAACCCATCAAGCCTGGTAGAACAGTGGGGAAGATTAGCAACAGCACTTTAGAGGCCAGAAGCAAATGGACAAGCAGTAACTGGCTTAGTAGAACCAAGAGGGCTGAGTCCTAAAGCAGCAGTGGGGACAGCTGAGAACATGGATCTGTACTCTGAAAGGCGTGGGGGCTGGCAGAGTCAGGTACCTCTGCACCTGGGGGGAAGGGGGGGTACCAAAATGAGAAGAACTGGGTAAAAGATGCCCAGATCTTCTTGCCTGCCCACTTGTACCCCAACAGAAAATGGGTGATTCATTCCCTGGAGAGGGAAAAACAAAGGGTCTTGGGACTGGGCATTGATGGGCATAGCGGAGGCATATGAGGTCTGTATCCCAAACAGGGATCAGGGTCTGTGTAGGGGCTGAATTCTGAAATCTTCCCTGTCCTCCACCCTCATACCTGTCCCACCACTTCTCCCACCACCCCTTCCCCTACCACCCCTTCCCCAGCTCCTGGCCATTTGAGAATTGGACCGCTGAAGGAAGAAAACTCTAGTGTACTTGGGGTTCCCCGGTATAAAGCAGCCCCCCTTCTCCTATCTTGAGCATTGAGCTCAGCATCCACTGGCCCCATCTCAGTACCTTCTATCAGCCCTTTAGTTTTTGCTCTTGGTCACGAGGAAGTGACTGAGGTCTGAGTACTGTTTCTAGTATGGAGAGGAGATCCCCAAAAAACAGAGGAACACAGGAGACTTGGAAGAAACAGAAACCATGCCAGGAGAAGAGAACTTGAAAAAGCAGCCATTAATACCCCTTTTCAAGCCAGGGAGGGGGTTGTACAGTTAGGAATAGGTTTCACAACAAGGAAACTTTGCAACCCAGTAACAAGCTCTTGGGTATTAAAAAATGCAGCACCAGGTTAGGAGAGAAGACTGAAGGAATTAGCCCAGAAAGCAAAAGACAAATGATAGGAAATAGGAGAGGGGGGAAAAAGACAGAAACTTGGTGGCCAGTTTTAAGAATTTCAACATCCAGGGGTGCCTGGGTGGCTCAGTTATGCCTCTGCCTGGTTATGCCTCTGCCTTCGGCTAAGTTCATGATCTCAGGGTCCTGAGATTGAGCCCCACATCGGGCTCTCTGCTCAGCAGAGAGCCTGCTTCCCCCCACCCCCGTCTTCTGCTCTGCCTACTTGTGATCTCTCTCTCACTCTGTCAAATAAATAAAAAAAATCTTAAAAAAAAGAATTTCAACATCCAAATAATAAGGCTTCTGGAAAGAATAGAGGAAAACTATGCAGGAAAATCATTGGAAATACTTGAAGACAAATTCCAGGATATGAGTTTCCACATTGCTAGATGGAAGGAGGCACATACCTGAGTGCATCCCTGGGAAACTGTAGACTATGGAAGACAGAGACAAGATCCTATAAGCTTCTGGATACAGAAAAACAGGTCACCTGTGAAGAATCAAGATATCAGAACAACTGTGATTCTAGCCATACACATTGGAAGCCATGACACAATGGCACAAGGTTTCCAAAACTCTGAAGGAAAAGGTTTTCCATTATAGAATTCCATATATAGCCAAATGATAGGGTCAAACATGAGATCAGAAGAAAGACAGTTTGAGAACTTGCAAGACTATGAATCATGTACTACCCCTATCCCTCACTCCTAAACATCTTTTCTTAGAAAGCTACTGAAGGATGCCTTCCACTGAAACAAGATAAGAAACCAAAGAAGAGCAATACATGGAAGATGGGAAACAGAGATCCAATGTAGAATCAAAGGGAATCTCCAAGATGATAGTGATGAGGTAGCCCAGGGCAGCCAAAAGCAGGGTATGCATGTTGAGGGTACCATCATCAGGGGCTGTCCCATTGTACCATCTTTTCAACCAAATACAACTACTGGAGAATATGTCCCTCCAAATCAAGGGAGTTCACCAAGAAAGAGGGAGCCATTTGATCCCCCAAATTAGGGATCAAACCCTGAGGAAAGATAAAAAGAATCCTAAGGATATCAGCAAAAGGAAGTCTCAGAATGACGCCTCCAGGAGGGATGTTGACAATGAAGAATGATGGAGCTAATCAATTATGTCATGGATATGACATAATGGAGGATATGAGAAGGAATGGATGGCATTAGCAATAGGTACAAGGAGAGCTACGCAAAAAAAAAAAAAAAAAAAAAAAAAAAAAACCTCCCAAAAAACAAAAAACAAAAAAACCCTCTGTCTCCAGGAAAAAAGAAGAAAGGAAGATCTGGTCTACCCCAGCCCTCATCCATGAATAATCCCAGACTCATGAAATCCCACATATGAAATCTGCCAGACTGCAGTATGCCTGCACTGAGAGATTGGGTGATGGGAAGAAGATGGGATGGCCGAGTAAGAGAACTCCTTCCTTGACTCTCCAGATCAAAGAGCTGTATTTTGTGTTTTAAATTATGTGTTTTAAATTATGTACACACAATGGTGACATTGCTCAAAACTATGGAGAGGTATCAATGCCAAGAAAGTAAGTGATTTCCTCTGGTATTTGGTTCTGGAGGGAATGGGGCAAGGAGCCACCATTTGGTTGTCATACAGTTTTTTAAAAAGAATTTTCTTTTTCTCTTTTTTTCTCTCTTTGAGTGTGTGAGCACAGGGGCAGGCAGTGGGGGGGGGGGATCTCAAGCAGACTCTCCACTGAGCATAGACCACAACTCCCCTGACCTAGGGCTCAATCTCATGACCCTGAGATCCTGACCTGAGCTGAAATTAAGAGTCAGGCATTTAACCAACTGAGCCACCCAGGTACCCTGGTTGTCACACATTATTTGGTTTTCAGTTACAAAAATTTTGAGATGCACGTACAGAAAACTGCATGAAGGCAATCAGTACTGTTTAATAAGTCTTAAATATTGGACTGTGTAGACTTTCTCCCTGATCATAAACCTCCCCTCCCTGTAAGTTTTTGGTTTTTTTTTGTTTTGTTTTGTTTTGTTTTGTTTGTTTGTTTTTTTGTATTATTTGAGCTCCTGAATTGGGAACAAAGAAAGTAAAAATTATTTTAGGATTAAAGAGCTCAATGTACAGCTTGGGGGGCAGGTCAGGGGATCACTCCTGCTTCATTCCTACACCGGCCTCTTGAATCTCCTTGTGAAATGCTTCAAGGTCCCCGGTGAGAACTATAAAGCAGTGGGGGCATCTGATGGGCTCCCACTTCTCTGTTGATGTTGTTTGTAGGTACTAGGCCTCTGACTCTCTCCCCGAGTGGCCCAGGCTTCCTGGCTCATCAGGTCTGTCCTCTTTCCTCTTCAGACCTAGCATGTCTGGACTCCACCTGGTGAAGAGGGGCCGAGAACTGAAGAAGCTGGACCTGCACAGAGACTTTACTGCGGCCTCCCCGGCTGAGTTTGTCACACGCTTTGGGGGGAACCGGGTCATTGAGAAGGTAGAGATGGGGTCCTGGTAGTCGGGGGTGGGGGGGGCCCCTCTTCCCAGCTGGAAGGGAGAGCACCTGCTTCAGGCTCGTGGTCACGCTGCAGAGAAAGGGCCAGGCCGCCCCTCTGTGAGGACTTGCCAAGTGCTATGTGCTGGAATTCATCACCTTTCACCCTCCCAACAGCCAGAAGCAACAGGTGCATGACCCCCCCTCACAGGAGAGGAGACTGAGGTCTGCAGAGACCGCGAGGTGCCTTCGTGCAAGGCACTGCTTTCTAGGTTATCAGGGGCAGCCATAAAACCCAGCTCTGCCCTTCTGAGGTGTGGAACTCCTTCCAGGAGAGAAAGCCCATATGTTAAAATAATAGTGATGAAGAGAATCAGCCAATATTTGCCGTAGTTTATAAAGGGTTTTCACTTTGTTTCCTGTTCCGTGGGGTTAAGACTCTGGGCCACAGACTGATTATTCCCAGGGTATTCGTACAGGAGCCAAGATGAGAGATTTGACATTGGTTGTCCAAAATCATGTAACTAGTTAGTGCTGGAGTCGGGATTTGAACCCAGGTCTGTTTGACGAGACCTTATTCTTTTCCACTTTACTTGAACATGTGGTGGTAGTGATTATAATAACAGCAGCAGCTACAACTTTTTAAAAAATATTTTTATTTATTTATTTGACAGACAGATCACAAGTAGGTAGAGAGGCAGGCAGAGCAAGAGGAGAAAGCAGGCTCCCCACTGAGCAGAGAGCCCAATGCGGGGCTCAATCCCAGGACCCTGGGATCATGACCTGAGCCAAAGGCAGAGGCTTTAACCCACTGAGCCACCCAGGTGCCCCAGCAGCTACGATTTTTTGAGGGCCTACTTGGCCTGGCATCCTGTGAAATGCTTTACATATCATATCTCATTCACCATCCCCACTGTCCTGCTAGTCGATATGATTTTACAGAAGAGGAAACTGAGGCTCAGGGAAGGGAGCTGGCTTGCCCGGTCTTACAGCTGGTCAATGGCAGAGCTGGCATTTGAACCCCCCCCCCGGGGGCTTCCAGAATGTGCTAGAAAAATGGGGCCCAGGGAAACTGACTGTCCTGGGGTCACCCAGAGCCCTTCCTTCTTGACCAAAATTTGCTTTGGTAATAAGGTTAAGAAAACCAAAGTCCTGCCGTTCCATCATTGCTCTCCAGGAGGTATTTCTGGAAGGAGAGAACACTGAATCTGAGCCCAGAGCTCTGGGCTGCATCTGCTCACAGGATATGACACATGGGCTCAGTTTCCCCTTCTGCAATCACATTCCGACTCTCTAATGAGAATTGTCCTTCAGGGCTGTTATGAAAATCAGTCAGTAATAGGAGGGGCCTTAAAATTACGTTTTTGCAGTGGAAGTCAAAGCTTTGAAGCCATATGCCTATCTTTTTTTAAAACAGGAACACTAGAGCTTGGTTTTATTTCTTATAGACCGAGCCAGGAAGTTGACCAATCTGAGCTCCTTACATGGAGATGAAGCTCAGAGAGGGAAGGGGTCTGCCTAATGCCACAAAGGAAGGTCATGGCTCATTAAGAATTGAAACCAGGACCTTTTCTGTTGCTCTCAGTTGCTGAGGACAGGCAGCATCACTGCCTTTCCTCTCCACCAAGTCCAGGATCTTTAATCTCCAGAATGCAGAGGTAGTCACGGGATTGGGGCAGTTCAGAACACAGGTCTGACTGTGTGGGGCTCAAAAATCACATCTCTGCCACTTACTTGCTGTGTGATCTTGGGCAAGTGCCTGAACTCCTTGAATTTTAATATCTTTAACCCTAAATAAATATAAGAATACAACCACTTTCAAGGGCTGATATGAGGGTGAAGTGAAATATATGGTGAGATATATTGTACTGTAGCTTGGTACATACTAAGCCTTCAAAAATAGGAAGTGCCAACATTTGAGGGTGCCAACCAAGGAATCAAAATCTTTCATTCATCCCATCCTGTCCATCTGATCCATCCATCTGTCCACCCATCCATCCATTCCCTGATCCATTCCTCTGTCTTCCAGCCATCCCAACCATCCTTCTATCCATCCACCCACCCATCCATTCATCCATCCTTCTGTCCATCCATGCATCCACCCATCCATCCACGCACCCACTGTCTGTCCATCGATCCACCCACCCACCCATCTGTCCATCCATCTATCCATCCACCCACCCACTCATCCACCTGTCTGTCCATCCATCCATATATCTATCCACCCAGCCACCCATCTGTCCACCTGTCCATCCGTCCATCCATCCATCCATCCAATCCTCTGCCTGACCATTCATCGATCCATCCACCGACCCACCCATCCATCTGTCCACTCACCCACCTGTCCATCCATCCACACACCCCTCCAACCATCCATTCGATTCTCCACCCACCCACCCACCCAGCCATCTGATCGTTCTGTATTCGTGCAGATAGCAGATTTTGAGCACCTCTCTGCCAGGCTGTGTGCTGTAAAGTAGCTCTGGAGCTGTGACATGGACCCAGGATAGCATGCAGCTCCCAGCACAGGTAGATGTGCAGCTCTGGCCCCTTCCTCATTTCCCCTGTGCAGGTGCTCATCGCCAACAATGGCATCGCTGCCGTGAAGTGCATGCGCTCCATCCGCAGGTGGGCCTATGAGATGTTTCGGAACGAGCGGGCCATCCGGTTTGTAGTCATGGTGACCCCAGAGGACCTGAAGGCCAATGCAGGTACCAGGGCCTTGGCTCCTTCCCCTCCTGCCACCCCATGTTCTTACCTGCCCTCACCTCTTCCATTATACCCAGGCAAGTCCACCCTGGGCCCCAGAGTCCCAGGGTACCTCTCCTGAGCTCGCATTTATTTGCCTTTTCTTCCTTGTTTAATTAAAAATGCAAATGGCTACTATACAAAGTGGAGATCCCATCTTGGAGAAATGTCCATGTTACAGCAGATTGGCCCCTCTTTTTCCAGGTCTTTTTCCCCACAGATGTCTGTATTGTACTTCAATCATGCATCCTTCTGTTCATTTGTTTTCTCTCTGTTAGCACAGATCATTCTGTAAATAACTGTTGGACAATTTGTTTTTTTCCTGTGAATCATCGCATCCCTTTACAGACCTTTATCCACACAGTAGTCAAAATGATTTCTTAAAAACACAGCTCAAGTCCTGTTAGCAGCTCTAAATGCTTAAGAGGCTGCCATGCTGTCCCCCAGTCCCTCCCAGAGCCTGGGCCCTGGGCTCTGCCTTGCCCAGAAGCAGCCTCCTTTTAACTCAGAGGAGAGATTTGATTGTCAACCCTATTTTATAGATGAGGCATAAGGACAGAAATCATTCACCTAATGTCATACAGCCAGTATGTGGTGAAGGCAGGATTAGAACCCCGGGCTGCCTTACCCTGTGGGGGCTCTCATCACGCTCAGACTCAAATTTCAGGTCCTCAGGCCAGTTAAGGTGCCCTGCCGGCCTTTTGGCCCCATCCAGTGTCTCAGCTCTTCAACCCTGGGTTCCAGCCACGCTGGCCTCTTCGGTTCCTGGGCCAGTGGAGCTCTTTCCTGTCCCAGAAACTTGGAACATGCTGGATCTTCTGCTGACAGTGCTTTTCCCCAAAGCTCCTGGCACAGCAGGCCTCCACCCCTCCCTGCCCCAGCCTTCCGGCCGTGTCCTCCTGTGTGGCTTTCCCAGAGGGCCCTGGCATTGACCCCAGCCTGGTGTTACTCTGTCTGTTTTCTTTTTTCTCTTCTCTGACAGTAGAGAAAAGCTCAGGGACAAGAGGGAGCTCATCTGACTTCTCACTCTGTCGCCTCTGGGACCTCCCCTGTGGCTGACACTTTTGTGTTCCATAAACATTGGAGGCAGGCAGCTTGGGAGGAAATGCCACTCTTGGTTCTCTTTCAGGATCCACACATAGAATTCTACCCTGTTCCTTCTCGGGATCCCAGAGAATTCCTTAGTACAGAGTGACTAAGCCTTGCCTTGGGCACAAGTCTAGTGTGTCACACTTTAAAACACTGTCCAGTGAACATCCTCTTATCACTCTTGAGCTTCATCGATGAGTAGGATTTTTTTTTAGCACATATTTCTTCCGAGAAGTAGAATTTCTGGTGTAAAGGGCATGAATATTTGAAAATGAAAACATTGTATTGTATTCAGCCTTATAAAGGAAGGAAGTCCTATCACATGGTACAGCATGGAAGGACCTGGAAGACACTATGCTAAGTGCAAGAAACTGGTCATAAAAAGACAAGTATTCTAGGATTCCCCATAGATGAGGTCCTAGAGTCGTGAACTTCATAGAGACAGAAAGGTGGTGCTGGCCAGGGGCTGCAGGAGGGGTAAAGGGCAGGTATTGTTTCATGAGTTGAATTTCAGATTTGCAAAAGAAAAAATTTCAGGAGATCTGTTTCACAACAGTGTGAATGTACTAAATGCTATTGAACTGTATGCACAAAAAATGAGTTAGGTGGTAAATTTTATGTTGTATGTTTTTCACTGTGATTAAAAACACTGTATTGTTTAATAGCAAAACAGTATTAAGAGAAACTGGAAATAGGAATTAATCGAACACCCCACCTCTCATCCCAGCCATTCTGATAGCTTCCTTCCTTCTTTCTTTGTTCCTTCCAGGCCTTGTCCTGATGCCTCTGTGTTTTCCCATAGTGGAAGTCATGTTCAGTTGTCTTCAAATGATCATCCACACTTGTCCCTTGTGGCCATAGAATCTTCTCCATTACCCTTCCAATGGCCATAGGTTGTCATGCAGTAAACTTGAGCCTCTCAGTTTTTCTCTCCTTTTCTCATCTAATTCCAGAGTATATCAAGATGGCAGATCAGTATGTCCCTGTCCCGGGAGGGCCCAACAACAACAATTATGCCAACGTGGAGTTGGTTGTGGACATTGCCAAGAGGATCCCCGTGCAGGTAGGTTGGGTGCGTGCCCCAGTCTGCCCACCGCGGGAGGTTGGGTGATGCCCTGAGCTCTGGAGCAGCTCATTCCTGCCTTTCTAGAGGGACAGAGACTCCAGGTCCTCCAAGACTCTGAAATCCAGAGCTGTTTTGATGCCACGAAAAGCCTCCATGTGTGACGGGGTTGGTGGGGGGGGGCTCCTCAAAGGAAGATCTTCATTCATGCCTCTCTGTGTTTACAGGCGGTGTGGGCTGGCTGGGGCCATGCTTCCGAAAGCCCCAAACTGCCGGAGCTCCTGTGCAAGCACGAGATTGCTTTCTTAGGTACAGTGTGTCTCTGTTCAATAGACGGGAATCGGGGCATTGACGGAACATTCTGCCAGGTTGTGTCCTCTTTCCAGTGTAGCCCTGCAAGGTGGGAATCAGTTTGATATTCCCACCTCACCCTTTCATGGTCAGGAGCACGCCGGGCCAGGGTGGGAGGGAAGGTTGGCCAACCCAGGGACATAGGAGCCATTGCCATGGGTCCCACAGGAGAATGACGCTGGACAAGCAGGACCCTCTGCTCGTGCCTCTGCCAGTACCGAGATACCAGCCATGTTCGGATATCTGACCGGGTTTGGAGGTCACATTTCTGATAAGCTCACGCCTTTCTTGGGCTAGTCTTAGGGCTTTGGAATGCCCTAGGATTCCAAATTTAGGGACCAAGTCTCTATGACTTATGAGGGAAAATGATGCTTATTGCCGATGGCGTCTGTTTTAGGATTTGCATTTATAAACTTTGTGTGTGCAGCCATGCTGACATCTTTGCATGGTTTAGGGGAATCATTTACCCTCCACAATAAATCCCTCTTACCTCTCCTTCACGCTGGGCCTCCAATACACACCGTATTTGAAACAACTCAGTACGAATCAACACATGCTATCCCGAGAATCTGCCCAGTAACTTGTGCTTGCTGATGTTTTCTCTGTCTGTAGTCTTTGACTGGCTGTTACATGGGGCCCTCGTTACCCCTTAGCTCCTCTGGAGCTTGGTGATCCAGCCCACAGGCCAAGTCCAGCCCGCTGACTGCTTTTGTAAATGAAGTTTTACTGAAACACAGTCTGGCTCATGCATTTATGTCCTGCCTGTGGCTGCTTTGGCCCAACACTGGCAAAGCTGGGTATTTGTGACAGAGACAAGCAGACCCACAGAGCTGAAAATAGGTCCGATCTGGCTCATTATAGGAGAAGTTTGCTAACCTAGGGTCTAGTTTTTTTTGAGATGCTAGCTTGCTCTTTGGTCTAGCTTGTTACCTTCTTCCTAAGAAGTGAATTCTGTGGGGGCCACATAGCTTCGGTTATAACTCTGACGAGGTTTACAATCCACATAAAAACAGCAGACTCCTTCCACATCTGATGAAGGAGCAGATACCAGATTTTCCCCTTCCCCAACTTGATGTTCACCTACTCGAGAACTAGGACCTGAGTACTTTTCTTTGCACATTGGACTGGCACTTGGCTGCAAGTGGCTTGTGACTAACTCTATTCTGCCTTCCCCCTTTGTCCCTGATGCTTCAGGCCCTCCAAGTGAGGCCATGTGGGCCTTGGGAGATAAGATCGCCTCCACCATTGTGGCCCAGACACTGCAGATCCCAACACTGCCCTGGAGCGGAAGCGGTGAGTGGCCTGAGCTTCACTTTGTGGGGGATCTCTTCCACCCAGTCTGAGCAGAGGGGGTGACAGGTGTATGCATTTTTTGTTCTTTCATTAAAAAATTATAAAATTATTATTATTATTTTAAATTTTAAAATTATTAAAGCGGTAGTATAGTTTCATTGTAGATAGCTTAGAAAACACAGAATTCCAAAAAAAAAGAAAATGAAATAGAAATCATCCATAATCCTATGGCCTGGTGTTGAACATTTGTTATATTCTAGGTGCTTACCTTTTCAGCCTTTTTTTCCTAGGCACATCCTTTAAAAATCCAGAGATCTTATATTTACTATCATTTGTGACTTATTTTTTCTCACTAACCCTTCTATGTCAATAAATACACTTTAGAACATTTTAAATGTCCGCATAGGATTTTATCAAATAGATATATCGTAATTTATTTAACAGTCCTTTATGGTTAGATGTTTAGGTTGTTTCCAGGCTGTTTACTCTAATTTTTAAAAAATACTAGAAGTAGGGGTACCTGGGTGGCTTAGTCGATTAAGTATCCAACTTTGGCATGGGTCATGATCTCAGGGTCCTGGGGTTGAGGGTCCTTGGGCTCTATGTTCAGAGGGGAGTCTGCTTCCCACCCTCCATGCTTGTTCTCTCTCTTTCTCACATAAATAAATAAGATCTTAAAAAAAAATACTAAAAGTAATAGAGTCTTGATAGTCTATTAGCTATATCTCTATGTATTTTTTAATCATTTCCTTAGGATAAATTCTGAAAAGTGGAATTTCTAGGATAAATTAAAAACAGGAAAAAGTTTTGGGCGTTTCCTATCCAATTTTATTTTTTTCATTCAAAGATGAAATTTTAAATTCAGAATGGAAAGTTTATTTATTTTAAATCTTCACAGGGTTTTAGAAAACGGTGATTTACATATAGATGACACCAGTGAGTAGAATTGGAATTTTTTTGAGTTCAGGTTGATGTGGTTGTTTGTGGTAGGCTCAATCTGAATTTCTTAAGTTTGATTTCCCATTCAAGGTTGAGTCAGCCCTAAAGAAAATTAAAAGCCGTTATGGAAAAATTAAAAGACCATGTCTGTATATGGTTGGTCTAGCGCCCAGGTCTAGAGAGGCTTTGGTGAGGGATGGCCCTGTGGTTTCTATATTGTGTATCTCTGCCATTCTTGGGAGGATTCAGCTTTTTTTTTTTTTTTTTTTTTTTTTTGTGGTTTTCTAGGTCTGATGGTGGAATGGGCAGAAGGTGATCTGCAGCAGGGGAAAAGAATCACTGTCCCAGAAGATGTTTACAACCAGGGTTGTGTGAAAGATATAGATGAGGGCTTAGAGGTAAATACAAGGCTTGGGGGGCCAAGATGCTGGAACCTTATCATCATCCCAGTAGCTTGGAAACTGCCCACCTTCTAAAGAGGTCTGTTTGTCCTTCACCCCCAGGTGGCAGAAAAAATTGGTTTTCCCTTGATGATCAAAGCATCCGAAGGCGGTGGAGGGAAAGGAATCCGGAAGGCAGAGAGTGCTGAGGACTTCCCAGTCCTTTTCAGACAAGTGAGCTCTTCTTTTGGAGCACTTTTCCATATATCTTTGGGGAACTGTGTGTGTTTAGTTGTTGGCCACCAGATGATTTTCATTAGCATTACTGTGTCGGAAACAAGTAGGACACTTTCGGGAACTGGAATATTGCTGGGATGTAGGCCGAAGCAAATGTGTATGTTTTCTGCCACAAGTCCCTGGTTTGGGTTGATCCGTACCCATTTCCTTGGATGTTCTATACTGTGAATATATGTGACTTTAAATGATTTTGGAGATACAGGGCTAGAGTATCTATCTGTTTGTGACTATATTTATGTCTGTCGGAAGAGGGGACATTTTGTCAATTTTAGTAGTCTTGGTATTTTTAACATCTCTAGGTGACTGACTTTTGTTCTAGGAATGAACCGTGTATTTACTGACTTGTAGCTGGCTTTTCACTTTTAAGACTTTATACCTGTTTTAGTTGCCCATTGGCAATGTTTAAAAAAAAGAAAAAAAAAGGTAGGCTAATGATCTTCCCGTTTTTAATGCAACTATTTTAGAATTTCTAGGCTCTCTTCTAGACCTTGTTCACATGCGTGTTTTAAAGAGCAGCATTCATTTTCCATGGTGTTTTGTTCTATGTTTCAAAAAAATTCTAAACTGGAGATCACAGGTGTTCCATTTGTTCCAGTCTTTACAATTATTTTGATGATTGCATAATATCCCTGTGTGTCTGTAGTCTTCCTTATCAAGGAAGACCACTTTTTTTTTGTGAAATGTTATGCTTGTTTCCACTTCTGTTGTTATGAGTAAGGCTACTATAATTCAATATGTTTCATAATAATATATACTATCTATAATACATATTATACAATATGTATTATATTGTATATTGTATATTATAATGCATTACATGTTAACATGGAACATAAATAATACTTTTTCTTTTCCCTCCTGAATTGTTTTCTTGGGTAAAAACTATGTGCCAAGAACTTAGTTAAATAACATGCATGTGCACATACAAAGACACGTCAATAAATTGCTTTCTAAAAAGGTTTGCCAGTTAAACAGCTGTGGGCAGTATATGAGTGTTCTATAAAGTTGTAGTTTCTCTATCACATGTCTCCCCTGGGCTGGATAGGTTTCTGGGGTACTTTGCGAGGAGAAGACATTCTGTTTACTTGAAAGTTGCAGAAGTAGCATGCAGTCTCCATCTCCCCTTGGTTTCCCATTGTTCACATCTTTGTTAGCTCTGCCATGTTTGTCACAACTAACAGATTAATAGGGATACATTTCTATTAAGTTAACTCCAGACTTGACTCAGATCTCACCAGTTTCCCCCACTAATCTCTTATTTCTGTGTCAGGATCCGGTCCTGGATCCTCTTTTACATTTAGGGTCATTAGGTTTTAAATCTTTCCCCCCCTTCCTTTCTTTAAAATAGATATTACTTTTTAGGGCTGTTTTCAATTCACAGCAAAAGAGAGTGGAAAATACAGGAGGCCCATATCCTCACTGCCCCCACACACGCATGAGCGTGTTTCTTTTGATCACATGAGTGCAGTATGAAGATGTTCTTACGCGAACGTTCAAACACTTTAGGGATAGGTTAAGCATAAAAAAGGAGCATTCTCTTTTCACCACCACCTCTGAACTCCTCCCTTTTCCCAAATGTAACCAATTTTTTAAAGAAGTTTTTAAAAGATTAAAAAAATTTTTTTAAGTTTTTATTTATTTATTTGACACAGAAAAAGAGAGATCATAAGTAGGCAGAGAGGCAGGCAGAGGGGTAGGGGAAGCAGGCCCCCTGCTGAGCAGAGAGCCTGATGTGGGGCTTGATCCCAGGACCCTGAGATCATGACCTGGGCTGAAGATAGAGGCTTAACCCACTGAGCCACCCAGGTGCCCCAGATTTTTAATATTCTTTAGAGTAGTCCCTACACCCCATGTGGGGCTTGAACTTACAACCCCGAGATCAAGAATCTCGTGCTGTGCCGACTGAGCCACCCAGGCACCTCTGTGTCTACTTTTATGTAGACATTCATAATAGCTCTATTTTATTATTTTTCATATAAACAGGGCCATCCCATATATTACTGCAGCCTGCTTTTTATTTTTATTTTTTTTCATTTATTTATTTGATGGAGAGACAGAGTGAGAGCAAGAACTCAGGCAGGGGGAGTGGAAGAGGGAGAAGCAGGCTTCCAGCCGAGCAGGGAGCCCGATGCGGGGCTTGATCCTAGGACCCTGGGATCCTGACCTGAGCCAAAGGCAGACGCTTAATGACTGAGCCACCCAGGCACCCGTACAGCTTACATTTTTAAAAGAAATTCTTAGCAATCATCCCATTTGAATACTTTTTAAAAATATATATATCATCATTAAGAATTTCTGGACAATTTCCTTTTAGCCATCCAAAGGAAGATATAAGTCTAAATGTGGATTACACCATGGACAGCTGGCTGAGAGAGTACTGTTTAAGAAGGAGGAAAAGAGACCTGCTCAGAGGTGGCATGTTTTGGTCCCATTTTTATTCACAAAACATTCCGTGTGTTGTGTGTGTTCCTGAATGTGCAGCAGAAACCACTATGTACCCAGCTCCTACCGGCACATTAACTTAACCAATTAACTCTTAACGACATTGAACTCTTACCCAGCATGCTCCCAAATCCTAACAGCACATTATCTCTAGGAGATGGGATTGTGGGGAAATTCCGCCTGCCACATGGTGTATTTTGACAGTGTTGGACTTCAAACGAGGAGAACGGCATATCTGCAAGAGAAGCGAAACAAAGCTAAACAATCAGCAGAATCGTGGACATATTTTCAGAGGGCTTCCCACCCCAGCCCTGGTCCCCCAGGATAAAATGAACCACTCTGCTGTCCCCCCAGGTGCAGACTGAGATCCCCGGCTCCCCCATCTTCCTCATGAAGCTGGCCGAGCATGCCCGACATCTGGAGGTCCAGATCCTTGCTGACCAGTATGGGAACGCCGTGTCCCTGTTTGGGCGTGACTGCTCCATCCAGCGGCGGCATCAGAAGATCATTGAGGAGGCGCCTGCCACCATTGCCATACCGGCTGTCTTCGAGTTCATGGAGCAGGTGGGCTCTGCAGAGCTCGGGTCGGAGAAGGGTTGGGGGCAGCTGCAGGGAGAGACCGTCTCTGCTCAGCCAGCAAGAGTGCCCTACAGTCCGTCTTGCTAACATGGGGTGGGTGTCCATGAAGACACCCAGGGGCCCTGCTAGGGAGTGCGATCTCCGAGGTCCCAAAGGATGCCCAGCAGATCCTCAGCATTTGGTGGGGAACCTAGTAAGCTCCCCGTGAAGAAGATCTGAGAAAACCACTGGCAGCTGTTCAGGCTCTGTGTCTTCTTTGCAGTGTGCCGTCCGCTTGGCCAAGACTGTGGGCTACATGAGCGCGGGGACGGTAGAATATCTCTACAGCCAAGATGGCAGTTTCCACTTCTTGGAGCTGAATCCCCGCCTGCAAGTGGAGCACCCCTGCACAGAGATGATCGCAGATGTCAACCTGCCGGCTGCCCAGCTGCAGGCAAGGACCTGGGCTCAGAGCCCCGGGATTTCTTCCAGTGGGGCTGGCATCCCCTGTCCTGCCCTTAGTAGCCCGTCCTGCTCCCTTCTTGGCGGGCTGTCCCCGGGGAAGTGAGTGTGTTATCGTGTGAGTGGCATCGAGAGCCACACAGCCTGAGAACCTTCTGTGGAGTGGTTCGTCACCTTTGTCTGGCTGTGTGGCCCTTTGAGACATGGGCAAAAACCTGTTGAATTTTTTCCTGGGTGGGGATATATTTTCTATAGTTCGAGGCATTCATGGACCCCCCCCCCCGCACCCCCCCGTTCTCCATTCACAGACCCAGAGAAGTATTTCTCAATCTTTTTTTCATTCCTGCCCCTATAAGGAGCCTGTTTAGACACCCCCCCAATTTCTCCCCTTATAAAACTTAAATATCACAGATATACTGTATATGCTTTTGCTGAAGACGTATCTGGGACTGATACCTACAAGAGTAGAATCATTTCATCCCCAAGAGCAGATTTACCCCCTTGAGGGACAGTATTGTCCGTACTGAATTGGGAACTCCTGCACAAATAGGAACTCCAGTGCTTAAAATGTATAAATGTATGTCTCCTTGCTTCCTTTCCTCCCTCCCTCCATCATCGTCTTTATTCTTTTCTACTTTGTCTTTCTTTCTTTCTTTCTTTTAGTTTGGGAAATTTTATTTTTTTTTATTTATTTTTTTTTTTTTAAAGATTTTATTTATCCATTTGACAGAGAGAAATCACAAGTAGATGGAGAGGCAGGCAGAAAGAGAGAGAGAGGGAAGCAGGCTCCCCGATGAGCAGAGAGCCCTATGCGGGACTCGATCCCATGACCCCGAGATCATGACCTGAGCCAAAGGCAGCGGCTTAACCCACTGAGCCACCCAGGCGCCCCTAGTTTGGGAAATTTTAGAAGGAATGTTACAACTATAGTAATTACCACCTATCCCCTGTGCCTCAACCTATTGGTTGTTAACTGCTAGCACATTTGTGTTCTTTCTATTTGTGTGTCTGTGTAATCTTTTCTTTTTTTTGGCTTAACTTTTTGAGAGATGTTTTGACTTGAACCTTCATGGTGTTTTGCCTGTAAATACTTGAGTAAAAGGACCTCCTAAGAGAAACATCATTCTTAAAAAAGAAAGAAAGAAAGAAAGAGAGAGAGAGAACAAGATCATTCTGGCACAATACCACAATAAAATGATGACACTTGGAAAATAAACCACTAATGCCCCTGCACATCTACCTAAAATTAAAAGTATAAAATTAAAAAAAATGTTTTGACTTTTTAAAAAAAAGATTTTATTTATTTACTTGAGAGAGAAAGAGAGTGTGCATGCCCAGGAGCAGGGGAAAGTGGCAGAGGGAGAGGGAGAAGCAGGTTCCCTACTGAGCAGGGACCCCAAAGCAGGGCTTGATCCTGGGTCCATGGGATCATGACCCGAGCCCAAGGCAGACGCTTAACTGACTGAGCCACCCAGGTGCTCTAAAACTGAATATTTTATAAGATCATATATCACCTTAAGATTTCCCCATTGTGGGACGCCTGGGTGGCTCAGTGGGTTAAGCCTTTGCCTTTGGCTCAGGTCTTGATCTCCGGGTCCTGGGATGGAGTTCCACATCGGGCTCTCTGCTCAGCGGAGAGCCTGCTTTCCTCTCTCTCTCTGTGCCCATCTCTCAGCCTACTTGTGATCTCTTTCTCTATCCAATAAATAAATAAAAATCTTTAAAAAAAATTTCCCATTGTCCCAATAATATCCCTTTACCACTGTTTCTTATTTGTTGTTAAGATGCTCAGGATCTGTTCCAAGACCTCACATTCCATTTCATGGTCACAACTTTGAGTCTCTGGTATGGAACCCCACCTCAGGGGTACTTTTTGTTCTCAGTGGTGGCATTTGTGGAGAGCTCAGGCAGAACAGCCCTCAGTGTGTATTTGTCTGACTACTTTCTCCTGACGAGAGTCCCTGAGACATTTTCGTGAGTCGTTCCTCAGGCTGTGTGTGTCAGGACCATAATTGTGTCTTGTGCTCATTCCTTAGGGCCGGCTTTCGGGGTCCTTTTAAAACAGTTAACTCTGCAGTGGGACACCCTCCTCACCTTCCATGGCACTCGGGATTTGTCATTTTCATCTGATTCCAGCATTTTCTTGTTGCGTGACATGGCTTTATAGAAAGTTGCTGCTTTTCCCGTTGACACTGTTTGCTCCCTGGGGGCAGAGTCAAGCCTTCTGTCTTTTTCTTTTCTTTTTTTAAAGATTTAATTTATTTGACAGACAGAGCCCAAGCAGGAGGAGGGGCAGGCAGAAGCAGAGGGAGAAGCAGGCTCCCCGCTGAGCAAGGAGCCTGACCTGGGTCTCAATCCAGGGATGCTAAGATCATGACCTGAGCTGAAGACAGACGCTTAACTGGCTGAGCCACCCCGGCGCCCCTTCTGTCTTTCTCTTGCTTTGCTTCTCCTGCCACCATGTGGCCCAGTGTCTGCTGCCCGGCAGGTGCTCGGGATACCGAAGATATTTCCTGCACCTCTTCCTCCGTGACGTCTAGCTGTGCATTCAGTATTTGGGGGCCTGGGTATTAGTGGGTACTGACCGTCTGTGGGGTGCATTTCTTCGTTTCAGATTGCCATGGGGGTGCCATTGCACCGGCTGAAGGATATCAGGCTTCTGTATGGAGAGTCGCCATGGGGCGTGACACCCATTTCATTTGACACTCCTGCCAACCCTCCGCTCGCCCGAGGCCATGTCATCGCGGCCAGAATCACCAGTGAGAACCCTGATGAGGCAAGTTTGGGTGTTTCCCTGCGCCTGCTGCCTCCAGGCTCCCAGGGTGGGGCCGACCCTGAATATTAGCTTTGGATGAGATGCCCAGGCTTCCTGGAGGACAGACAAGGGAACTGTAGCGTGGGAAGGCAGTGGCTTCTTGATGGGAAGGGTATGCCCAGCACAGGGGCAGGTCCCAGCAGGCATCTTGTTGCTCACGTACAGGACAGTGCCACTGAGAGGCATCGTTTTCCCTGCGCTATAGCTCCAGAGGCTAGGGTCTTGCCTTGTGCCTGGGATCTGCTGAGGCTGTGATGGAGCCCCAGGGCTGGACCCTATGGGCCATGTCCATCTTTGGGACAGGCAGCCAGCTTTTGATCCCAGGTCCTTGGTTTTCTGCCCCCCACCCCCATCGTCTTTGCTGCACCATAGATGGAGTCTGGTCCCTTGTAAGGAGTTCCTTTGTGACTTGTTCTTCTCTGTACCTTCAAAATCTAGCCAGTGGCATCTGTCATACTTGATGTGCTTGCTTGTGGTTGACTGTCACATCAGCTGCATAGACTACCACAACCTCATTGTTTAATGATTACATTCAAGAAACTTGGGATAAGAGAGATTTGTCTCCCCTGCCTGCCTTTTAATTAAAGAATTGTAAGCTATGGTAGCTGTAACAGCTTGGCATCTTTGGCTGCAAACAACTGACTCTGCTGGGGGACAAGTGAAATGGGAATTCTTTAGGGGGATGATGGCTTGTTTACAGTGCCTGGGAAGATGGAGGACTCAGAGTGGAGATAGCCGGGCACCTGCAATTCTCCATCTTTCAGAACGGATGCCTCCATTACACAGGTCAAGAGTCTTAATTCCAGCGAGAGGGTCCACGTCCATCCACCCTTACCAAAATTATACTGAGGGGGATGGACCTTCCGTACCACCCCCACGTCCCATAAGCAAATTAGATGTGTGTTCGCATCACATTTTTTTACCTGCTGGCATTTTCATAATCCTGGAATTCAAAATCCAACCCTTCTTCTCTTTCATTTAAACTTTTCATTACTGACAATGTCAAGTTTATAAAACCAGAATGAACTTTCACTCAGTTCCATCAGTGAACAGCGTTCCCCCTATTGTACCTGTACCTTCTCCCCCATCCCAACATGATTATTTTCATAGTTTGTTTTTTTTTTAAAGATTTAATTTAATTCTTTGAGAGAGAAAGACAGAGATAAGAGAGAGCACGAGTGGGGAGGAGAAGGTGAAGCAGGCTCCCTGCTGAGCAAGGAGACCGTGTGGGGCTCGGTCTCTAGACCCTGGGATCATGACCTGGGCCAAAGGCAGCAGCTTAACTGAATGAGCCACTCAGATGCCCCCCACTTTTTAAAAGATTTTATTTATTTATTAGAGACAGAGACAGTGAGAAAGAATCAGAGATTTTTTTAAAGTAAAAATTACATTTATGCATGAACATCTTGACATGGATACACCCACACCGCTAGTGGGAGAGATCAACGTTCTATTGATCACACTAAGCTGTGGGTTGTGGTGGAGGTTCTGGATTTGTCTAGGATTTAATTCTGATGCAAATATATCTGGAGTGATGACCCCCTCCCTCCCATTTTGCTTTTGCTTTCCTCACTCCAGGGGTTTAAGCCAAGCTCTGGAACGGTTCAGGAACTGAATTTCCGGAGCAACAGAAACGTCTGGGGTTATTTCAGCGTGGCGGCTGCTGGCGGCTTACACGAATTTGCTGACTCCCAGTTCGGGCACTGCTTCTCCTGGGGAGAGAACCGGGAAGAGGCCATTTCGTTAGTATCTCCCTGCACCCCTCCTCTTTTCCCTCCTTCTTTGCAGAAGCTAAAAGCCTGGGGCTTCAGAAACAGTAATACTTTAGGAGGTAAAGGAGTGAACCACAGAGCAGACCCTATCTTCAGTGACCTTTGCTGAAGTCCAAGGGCAAAGTCTCCCCTCTTCCTGTATCTGAGATCCGTGAGGTCAAATCTGCTCACGAGTTCACCAAGGTCATTTGGTCTTGAGGTCATATGGATTGCACTTGGGAGAGATTCCAAAAGGGGATTCCAAAATTTAAAAGGTGCCAAGTACTAGAGCTTTTTAAGAAAAAGGGGTGTGGGGCTACTTCTTTAAATTTAAACCTTATAAGTAGGTCCTGGAGAAACCCACATTGACAAAGGGGTTCCTGAATCCCAAAACACCCACATCTCCTGTTTCTCCTGCCTTGCCCTGAGCGCAGAAACGCAAAACCCAGCGCACTTTGTAATTAAACATTCTTGTGTTTTAACGTTCTCGTGTTTAGAGTGAAAAATCCCCAAAGGCTTTGTGGATGTTTTGTTTAAAAAGCATTATAATTGGGGCTCCTGGCTGGCTCAGTGGGTACAGCACAAAACTCTTGATTTCGGCATTGTAAGTTCAAACCCCACATTGGGTGTAGAGCTGACTCTAAAATAAAATCTTTAGGGACACCTGGCTGGCTCAGTTGGTTAAGTGTCTTTCTTGATTTTGGCTCAGTTCATGATCTCAGGGTGGTGAGATCAAGCCCCACGTAGGGTTCCTTGCTGAGCATGGAGCCTGTTTAGGATTTTCCCTCCCCTAGCCCCCTCACTCACTCACTATCTCCCTTTCTCTGTTAAAAAAAAAAAAAGGAAAGAAAAATTTTAATTATAAAAAAAACTTAAAACATAATAAAAAAAGCATTGAAATCTATCTAGCCCAGGGCACTTAGTCGTGATTTAAATTGATTTTGGTGATTTTGATGAGTGGGCTTTCTTTGCTAGCTTCATGCAATCAGTTTTAATCAGGCTGAGTGAAAAATGGAAAGGGGAGGGAGGCCAGTCAGTCCAGCCCATTCTGATCTCTGATGGAAACAGCCTGTGGCTTGTCCTATGCTGGTCATAGGCCTATAGACTTAAGAATTCAGAGGGAAAAATTCTGTTGTTGTTTCTTTGAGAGAGAGAGCACTAGTGAGGAGGAGCAGGGGGAGAGGAAGAGAGAGAACCTTAAGCAGACTCCCCACTGAGCACAGAGCCTAAAGCAGGGGCTCTCATGACCCTGAGATCATGACCTGGGCAGAAATCTTGTTGGCTGGGTAACCAGCTGAGCCACCGAGGGGCCGCTAATATGGTCTAATAGGGGGACCAGCTGTGTCCCCTTCCCCAGGACTGAGGGCTTCCCAGGATTTGGAATTTCTCACTGCTAAAACTGGGCACGTCCTGAGCAAACTGGAACAAGTTGGTCACTCTTGAGCCCAAAGGCTTGATGCTTACCTGCAGACTCCGGGCCCGCACCTGACTTTCCTCTGACTACTGATGAGTTCATTTGACCTCAGTGCATCTTTCTTTCCCTGGCCCTGAATTGGGGTTGTTCTTACCCCTTTGCCACGCCTACTGAATGCACATGGGAATGCCATGACAGGTATAAAAGCTGTCCTCTCCCAGGAGGAGAATTGCTCTAGTGCCCCTTCTTTCTCTGGTACAGTCTCCCTATGATTTCCTAGGGATTCGGGGCTTCAGCCCTTCGGGCTGGAGCCCTCTTTGGGGAGAGGCCATCCCTCTGGGAAATGGGAGGTGGTGACCAACCGAGCACATGCAGACAGGTAACTGCCATACCCTGTGTGGGGTAACAGCGTTAGCCTTCCGTTAGACACACCTCGTGCATACCTTGCAGAGCAGCTGTGTGGACTGCTCAGGGGGGTGGGGGTGGGGGTAGCACCTGCTCTGGGACATGGGGATTTAAAGAGGTCCAGCTGCAGGGAGGCAGAGCAACCGGCTATGGTTAATAAGAATCATAATCACAGCCATTCATCATGTTTATAACGGCTGACCTTATTTATCGGAGACTATGTGCTTTATATGGATTGTCTCATTTTAATTCTCCCAGCACCTGTGTGAAGTCAGGGTTATTTCCCCATTTTCCAGATGAGGAAACTGAGGCCCAGAGTGATTAAGTTACTTGCCCAAGATTGCTTGACCAGTAAATGCTGGAGCCAAGATGGACACCTGGGCTGCTGGACTCAGGCCCCTCTCTCAACTGTGCTCTTCTGGGCTCTCCGAGAACCAGGCAGGAGCTCTGCCGACACGTATGTTATGTTAATTTGGAAAACGATCCATGTGCCTTTCCTCTCAAGGAACATGGTGGTGGCTTTGAAGGAACTGTCCATCCGGGGCGACTTCAGGACCACCGTGGAGTATCTCATTAACCTGCTGGAGACTGAGCGCTACCAGAACAACGACATCGACACTGGCTGGTTGGATTACCTCATTGCTGAGAAAGTGCAGGTGGGGAGCTGCCCTGTTCTCCCCTCAGGGTCACGGAGGCCCCCCACCCCCGCCCCACTTCCCGGCTCCCCGTGGGCTTAGTCACCACTGACACTGAAGGGCGGAGTCTCTTCTAGGCTGAGAAACCAGATATCATGCTCGGTGTGGTGTGCGGGGCCTTGAACGTGGCCGACTCGTTGTTCAGAACTTGCATGACGGATTTCTTACACTCGCTGGAAAGGTAGGGTGCAGGGGTAATTCACCCTCTCCTCCATGGGATGAGTGTTAGTGGCAAGTAAGGCAGAGAATCAGGCAGCAGGCAATTAGGGAATCCTGCCTCTGAAAGGAATCTACTTGCCTCTGAAATTCCTCTCCTGTAAATCAAGGCTGCAGGAGAGGAGGCCGCTGGTGGGGGGGGTCTCAAGGGGACCAGCCCCAGGCAAATGGCTGTAGTCTTAGTCATGCTGACTTGTGTAAGGTACTTCATAGCACTTGAGTTCAAAGAGGAGATGAATTGAGAAGCAAAGCAGGTGATGGGTCACCTCTGCAAATGTTCCTTCCAGACCCTCACCTGAGTTGGGTGTGGCTAGTGAAGTGGACCAGCATGGAAGTAGGGGCTCACCATGAGGATGGGCCAGTGTTTCTCAGCCCCAGCACCCTTGACATTTTTGACTGACTGTTTTATTGTGGGGGCTCTCCTGTGCACTGTGGGAAGTTAGTAGGAGTCCCCCATCTTTCCACCAGGAGTCACCATAATCAAATATGTCTCCAGACATAGCCAAATGTCCTGGGGTAGAGGCAGAAATCACCCCTAGAGACACTGTGATAGGCAAATAAAGCTACCAAAACAACTTTAGAAAGGCAAGAGATGTTAGAGCGGGTTGTCATGCTTGTGCAGAGTAATAGAGTAGCAATGCCTGTGTCTCCTTCCTTCCCACATTGGGAATTTTTTCCCAGAACGAGCATTAAGGATTTTGCTTCCTGGAAAGCCGTTTTGAAATTTCTCACCCTTCAGCAAGTGCTGTTCCCTTAAGTTCTGAGCAGTGTCACATTCCTTGCCTTTCCATCGGATTTAGCTTTCTTTCTTTTTTTTTTTTTTAAAGATTTTATTTATTTATTTGACACAGAGAGAGAGATCACAAGTAGGCAGAGAGGCAGGCAGAGAGTGAGGAGGAGGAAGCAGGCTCCCCGCCAAGCAGAGAGCCAGACGCGGGGCTCGATCCCAGGACCCTGAGATCATGACCCGAGCTCAAGGCAGAGGCCTAACCTGCTGAGCCACCCAGGCGCCCCCAGATTTAGCTTTCTAAATACAGCCAGATGTGTTGGTGTTTAGGCGAGGCAAAGAGCTGGGTGATTAGTTTAAATCCAGAGGGTGGCCCTAGTGTTCTCGTTCATTCCCACAGCCGACTGCACGTCTCTTTTCTTTCAGGGGCCAGGTCCTTCCTGCAGCTTCTCTGCTGAACATTGTGGATGTGGAATTAATTTATGGAGGTGTTAAGTACATCCTCAAGGTGAAGGCCCTGGGTTTCTTGGATGTCTCCAGCATTTTGGAGGCTGATGGGAGTTTTTCTTTCTGGAGTGGACTTGCTTCTGTTGGGTGCTGGGACTCCCCAGGCAATCCCGTGCCCTTGAAACCTAAGCATTTAGGGTTTGGGCATGTGCAGCCTTGTGCAATACACACGGTGTACAGGAGACTGTGTATTTGGGTTCTGGGGCTGAGGTAACAGGGAACCATGAGCCAGTGGCTTCAGGCAACAGAAGTGTGTTCTGAGTCCGGAGGCCAGAGTCTAAAATTAAGGTGTCAGCTGGGCCCTTTGAAGTCTCCAGGAGAGAATCTATTTCATGCTTTCCTAGCTCCTGGTGGTTGTGGGGCTGACCTTGGTGTTCCGTGGCTGGTAGAACGTCACTCCAAGATATGCCTCTGGCTTCATATGGCTGCCTTTTCTCTGTGGGTGTGTCTGTGTGTGTGTGTGTCTGTGTGTGTGTGTGTGTGTGTGTGTGTGTGTACATTGTCTTCCTCTGTGTGTCTCTGCTCTGAAGAACACCACTCATACAGGATTTAGAACCCACCCTCCTCCAGGATGACCTCATCTAACTAACTCCACGTGCAAAGACACTATTTCCAAATAAAGTCACATGCCCAGGTACTCGGAAGGACATGAATTTAGGGGCACAGTATCCAGTTCGGTACCAAGCATAAGCAGGACCTTTGCTGAGCCGGCATAGTGTGTGGCTCCATTTCCAGGGGCCGTGAGGCCAGCTCTGTCCTGTGTGTCTGCACCAAAGGTCAATGTATGGCTTTCGGATCTCTCTCTGGTCTACCTTGGGCTTCCTGGGCAGTTTACTTGGTGTTGCTGTGCTCTGTCAGAAGTATCCCGTTACCCTTCCTGGGGCATCTGAGGTCATTTCAGAGAGAATATCACCATATCTGAGATGTGTGGGCACAGGATGAGACCCTGGGTCCAGGTCAGGGTGACCCGTGGGGGCCAAGTGTCCCCAAGAAGCTAAGGCCTCCTTGGGAGGGAGAAGATAACATAGAATTCAAGTCTGACTTTGAGGCAGAATTTTTTTGTTCTGTTACTTTATTTTTAAGATGACTGAGCACGTGTTACCCTTTCAGCTTTGGGGATTTTTAGGGTCGATGTAGTCAAACAAGTATGTTCTCCATGGGGCCCTGCTTTGAAACCACTCCTCTTTACCTGTCCATGCTTCCTGACTATTTAAGGGGCCTGGTTCCCCCAGCAGGATTTTAAGTGTGACACATGCTTACTGTATAAAATTTTAAATTTTCAAAAAAAGCATAAAACATTGAGGGAACTTCCATGAACGTTTCAGCACTGACTTTGCAAAGTTGAGATCATGGTGCAAATACTGTTTTGCTGCTTTGATATTATCATGGCCTGAAGTTTTCCCATATTATTAAACAGTTTTCTTAATATCAGTTTGGTGTCTAGAGCCAACGGTCCAATGGAACTTTCAGTAGGAACGGAAGTGTGCTGTATCTGTGCTTTCCAGTGTGGCCACGGGGGACTACTGAGCACTGAGGAACTGAATTCTATATATTATTTAAGTTAAATTAATTTACATGTAAATAGCCAGCCTAGCTCTATTTGACAGTGGGGGTCCAGAGAATTCCATTGCAAGGCTGCGGGATAGCTAGTTTGTGTCTCAGTCTTACTGTTACCATGAATAATGTTGCAATAAACATTCCTCAGTTTCTTGGAATCTTTCCTCTCAACATATGTATCTTAGAGGTCGAGGGCTTTTTAGGGCTACCTGTTTTCTGAGAGAGAGCACCCAGAATGAATCCAGGGCTAGTATGTCAGATTGAAATGCAGAGCCGAGGCCAGGGCCTGGCCACCTGGCCTCTCTTGAGGGTCCCAAAGGTCTTGTGTGCCCCTGAGCAGAGCTGGACTTGGGGGACAGAGTCCTGGTCACTGGTGGAGTCTCCAGGGCTGTCTCATTCAAGGTGAGACCCACCCCAAACCCTGCACCTTCCCTGCTGCTCCTGGGGGCTCTGCTTGGGGCTGATGCCTAGAGGCAGGAATGAGAAGGGCTTGTGATTGGCAGGAGATGACCAGGCTGGGCTGCACCCACAGATGGTGGCCACTAGCCCTGCTGTGGGACAGGTGTGGTGCGCTGACTGTGGCCCCATCGGCTGCTCCCCGAGGGTACACTCCACCAGCCCTTGCTCCTGGTGGTGGGGGTGTGGGGCAGATGGTGCCCTGGGGCCCAGGGACAAGCAGGCCTCCTGGATTCAGGCAGGGACACTGAGCCTGTCCCCGCAGGTGGCCCGGCAATCTCTGACCATGTTCATCCTCATCATGAACGACTGTCATATCGAGATTGATGCCCACCGGCTAAGCGATGGGGGGCTGCTGCTGTCCTATAATGGTAACAGCTATACCACCTACATGAAAGAAGAGTTTGACAGGTATGTAGGGGGTGGGGCGAGGGGCATGACGCAGAACCACGCTTTCCCATGGGGCTCAAAGATATAAAGCCAGCTCTGTGCAGCCCAAGGGTCTTAGAAAAATACCTTCCCCAGTAGATTCTGGGGCCCATGGAGAGGAAAGTCTCTTGGCTGGACAAACTCAAAGCTGGCAGACGTACTGGGGAGGTTCCCAAGAGGCCTGCTTCTGGTAATGTGGGAGAGTCCGGAGCCAAATGGGCCGTGACTCCCAAATCCTGGGCCTGCAAGGTGTATGACAGCGTGTCAGCCGCTCCTTGTCTGAGCTGCAGCGCCCACAGTCATCTGAGCTCAGGCTTGGAGGAGCGGCAGCCTTCCAGTTAGGGCTGGATGTACAGGCACAGGACAAGGTTTTGGGATAAGACCACGGTCATGACTCATGGAGCCTGCTGGTGAACGTGACACATCAAGCAAGCAGAAGGAGCAGGACTGATCACTGTGCACCTGGATAAGTGAAATGCAGGATACATAAGTGTAGGAAGTACTTAGCACAGAAGCATCATGAACTCTCCCCCAGAGCCCCTCCCTTTGTGGTGCACTTAACCACAAAGGCCAGCCGGGCTGAGTGGGCAGCCAAGACTTCCTCTGCCCCTCCAGCCCAGGAGAATCAGGCCAGGGTTGGGGGATGGTGGGGAGGTGGGGTGATTTGCACCATAGGCCCCGTGCCTGGAAAGCTCCACTTAGAGAATTGTCTCTCTTCCTAATCCTCGAAGTTTTGAAAGAAGGCAGACTGGATTCATGCCAACCAGAGTACTGTTATATTACCTCATTTTACCCATGTTCTGTCTGCCAAGAATATTCGAGATTATCATAGACGTCCCCCCCAACCCCCCACCTCCTGGGACATACTCTGGCCAGTTCAGTTATAAGGTGAAGCCTAAAGTCAGTAAATATTTCTTGGAGAATATCAGTGGCTTTCTCTGTGCCTCTTAGAATTGTATCGGGAAAAGGAACTGGTTTTCAGCCAGAAAAGGGTCATACCCTTTGCACATCCCACTCATTCCCAGTATCTTTGTGGTAACGTCAGATGCTAGCATTAGGGTGAGTGAAATCCCGCAGACCACACATGGTGGGGGGAAGGGGACACTCTGGGCTGCCGTCAGGAAGGGGAAAACGTTGTCAAAAGGCAGACATGAGCACACTGGGTCGATGGTCTTCCCGCAGCTACCCACCCGCCCCTTTTGTCTCCCAGTTACCGTATTACCATCGGCAACAAGACTTGCGTGTTTGAGAAGGAGAATGATCCCACGGTCCTGAGGGCCCCTTCAGCTGGGAAACTAATACAGTACACGGTGGAGGACGGGGGCCATGTTGAGGCAGGGAGCAGCTACGCCGACATGGAGGTGAGTACAGAGTCGGCCCTTGGGTTAGGGCTGCAGCCAGGCCTCCCCTTCACCCCGCTCCCCAAGGGGGAACCATTCCGCATTGCACCTGCACCCCTGCACCCTGGGCCAGCTGGCCTCACCTCTCCTCTGGGCCACCATCGATTCCTTAGAGAGTTCCAATTATCTGCAGTATTCAAAGGGAAAACCTCGAAAGTGTATACCTCCGTGGGAGTGAGGAAGGACGGATTAATAATAACCGTGGCAGGGATTTAAAAAGCTGTAAGGCAACACTTAACATAGTGCTTGCCACATGGCAGGTGCTACTCTAGGCATTTTACCTATTTAAGTAATTAAATAGATAGGATCCCCATTTCACACACAAAGAAATAGGGCCCAGGCAGGCTAAGGAATGCAAGGTCCCCCAGAGCTAGGGTTCACACCTGGCCTCCATTCTATGCTGCCAAGGTCAATAACAATGAAAATGACAGTGGCAGTGAAAATAGGGCGGAAGTAGGAGCTCATGCTAGCCGGCCTCCTGCCATGCACCAGGTTCCTCCTGAGTGGCCCTTATAAGAGCACTATGAGGTGAGACGGTCGTTCTTCCCCATTCGACAGTTGGGGAAACTGAGGTTCAGAGAGGGGAAGGCATCTGCTGGAGATCACAGAGTGTTGGGTGAGTGCTGGGGTTCCAGCCCAGGCCTGTCACAGGTGCCCAGGCTGTGACCTGCTGAGCAAAAGGAGCACAATGATGACTATTTACAGCCCACACCACGGTAACGAAATGCATCATGTCCATGCATGTGGACTCCTGACGAGGCCAGTTAAAGGGGCTGGCAACTCTAGAGGGAGCACATTCTTATTTCACCAGAGGTTCCCCAGAGGGTTTTCTCACTGCCTTTTAAAAAAGAGCAGGTCACAAAATGTACCATGTTTTAGGAATGTGTGTCTTAAGCACCCCCCATATATGATTTAACAGTATTTCTAGAGAGAGGCTTGACTTTACAAATACAGATCCGTTTCCATGTCTGTACAATGGGTACAATAAATAACCTGCCTCCCTCATTGGCTTTGCAGAAGGAGATCATTCACGAGCAGCACTGAGCCTGGCACGCAGCAGGCTTCTGGCAAATGCAAGTTCCCTCCGTCCTTTACATTTGAACTCTGCCCAGGAGTCATTCTGTTTAAATGACTAAGCACCGGCTGCTCCAGAGTCCTAGTTCTGGTGACTCTGGTGCTGTTCCACATACAAGCCAATCCCGGTGGGCTCATCTTATTTCTCCTTCCTGCATAACAGGTAATGAAGATGATCATGACTCTGAATGTGCAGGAGAGTGGCCGGATCAAATACATTGAGCGCCCAGGGGCCACGCTGGAAGCAGGCTGTGTGGTGGCCAGGCTGGACCTCGACGACCCTTCCAAAGTGCACCCGGTATGCTGCACCCCAGCGCAGCCGCCCTGGCTGGCTCAGGAGTGCTCACTGTTTTGCCAGTTCTGGGAGCGGAGCTGGCTGAATGCTCCCAGCTCTTGTCCTGCCTCTGTGAGCCCTCAGAAGCCAGTGTGATGGGTACAGAAGCCCACCTACCCTTTTGCTCACACCCCTCACACCTGCAGCTCACCAGCCTACCCAGAGTAAAACTCAGGTTGCATACTGGAATATGGAATTATTAGCATATAATTACAAGGTGTAGGTAATACTGTTATAATGAATGAAGCAATATTGATATGTTATTACTCACTGATGTCCATACATTATGCAGATCTCCTTAGTGTCGTGTTTAAATGGTAAGAGAAACAATGCAAAATTCAGCATTTGAACCGTTTGGAAGTGCAGTTCGGTGCCATTAAGTGCATTCACACTCTTGGGTGACCAATACCGCCACCCGTTTCTAGAACCTTCTCTGCTTTTAAATGTATTTTTTTTTAAGATTTTATTTATTTATTTGACAGAGAGAGAGATCACAAGTAGCCAGAAAGGCGGGCCGCAGGGTGGGGTGTGGGGGAAGCAGGCTCCCGGCCCAGCAGAGAGCCCAGTGTGGGGCTCTATCCCAGGACCCTGGGATCGTGACCTGAGCCAAAGGCAGAGGCTTAACCCACTGAGCCACCCAGGCGCCCCTAGAACCTTCTCTGCCTTTCAGACTGAAACTCTTACACCCATTAACCACTACCTCCCCGTTCCTCCCACCCCCAGCCCCTGGCAGTTGCTCTTATTGTCTCTATGAATCATACTTACACGAGGAACCTCGTATTCATGAAATCGTACAACACTTGTCTTTCTGTGGCTGGCTTGTTTCACTTAGAACAATGTCCTCTAGGCTCATCCATGATGTAGCAAGTGTTCATACCTCATTCCCTTTTAAGGCTGAGTAACACTGCATGGTTTATATAATGCATATTTCGTTTATCTGGTCATCCGTCGATGGACACGGGGGTTGCTTCTTTGAGAATGTTGTTGGGAATCATGCTGCAGTGAACATGACTGTATGATTCCTGTAGTTTTTGCCCAAATCCAGGAACCCATTCAGGTTAGCGTATCATGTAGAGATGCCTTCTCCCCTTAGGCCCCTTTTATGACCACCCTTTACAAAATGGCACACACACACACACCTGACCTTGCAGTCGCAGCCTCCTGCCCTGCTACCCTTCTCTCCCTGGTACTGTCATTTGTGATGAGACAGACGAGGTGTCTCACTGATTGTCCCTTCGGTATAATTTTGGGCATTCGCTAAATGGGAAGCAGGAAGAGACCAGTGTGTTTTGTCTTTCTCGCCCCTGCTGGATGCCCAGTGTCTAAAACGGGGCAGGCACGTAGTTACAGGGGTTCGGGTGCTGTGGGGGCAGTAGCCTGTCCTTGGAACCAGCGGTGGGGGGTACCAGAGTATCAGTGATATGTATGGCCCTGAAGTCAAGCTCCAGGGCAATCTCCAATTTAGATTCTTATAATTAATTGTTAAGCTTTCCCATGAAACTGGGAGTTCTGAGGTCAAGGACTACTTTCTTGTTCATCGCTGTATTCTTGGTGCCTAGCACAGTGCGTGGGGCATACAGGGTCCTCAGAAGAAAGCAGGTCTTGCTGAATAAATGAATGTTTACACCCTCTTAAGCAAGGCATGAAGAGGTAGCTACTCATTCGTGCCTATATTGTGTTTTTTTTTCTGTAATAGTTAGTACTTGTGCCCAGGGCGGGGAGCATTTAGAAAGGAACCAGATTGCCTCTTTTTTTCCAGAATATTCTGTCAGTTTCCTTCTCATTTTTTTCATTATTCTTGGTAGTGGGTTCCCAAAGTCAGAAGTAGACTGAGCCTTTTCAGATCACCAGAAAGGTGTGTGTGCCTGCATGTGATTCCTTTCAGCAGCCATTTCCCATGCCAGGTTCAGGAGGCAGGGCCCAGCCACCAGCCCCTGGGGGTTCATGTTACAAGATTGTCCTTTGGCGCCGTAAGTGCAGTAAGGGGGCTGCTCTTGGCCCCCGCTGTGGGTGCCCAGCAGGAGAAGCCAGCACCAGATTGTAGAGAAGGAGACCCTCCAAGTTCATCTCGAAGGAAAGACAGGATGAGCCTACAGGGTTGGGACAGGGGAGGGGACAGGGAGCTGAGAGTTCTGGGCTAGCAGAGTAGCTCATCCTAAAGCTCCTGGGCCCCAGGGCTGCACATAGTAGGTGTTTGGTGGACATTTGTAGAATGAATAAATAAATAAACAGGCTCCTGGTGTCAAGGTTGCCCCTTGAGGGTGGGCTTGTTGTTGTTCTCTAAGGACAAATGCTTATGATTTACAAAAAGCTAGGACCTTTGCATGAGAATTTCATAAATTTCCATCCTGCTAGTTGTTTATCTTTGGGATTCAGTAAAGACCTAAAATAAATAAGGAAAACAAGGGAAATAATTTTGATTAGAAAGCAGAGCAAATCAGGGGCGCCTGGGTGGCTCAGTGGGTTAAGCCGCTGCCTTCGGCTCAGGTCATGATCTCAAGAGTCCTGGGATCGAGCCCTGCATTGGGCTCTCTGCTCAGCGGGGAGCCTGCTTCCTCCTCTCTCTCTGCCTGTCTCTCTGCCTACTTGTGATCTCTCTCTGTCAAATAAATAAATAAAATCTTTAAAAAAAAAAAAAAAAGAAAGAAAGCAGAGCAAATCAAAAGGATCTTACTTCCTCAAAATCACTAGGAGTAAATAACAATAGACTATGGCATTCACAATGGAGGAGGTTTGGGAAACCCACATGAAGTGTGATTTTAGCAATTTTGACTTTCCAATATATGTTCTTTTGGGAGGTTTTGTTCTTTTTCCCTCAGGCATCATCCTAATTAGATTGTGCACTGTACTGGTAGATCTGCCTTGCTCCTCCGTTTCTCTCGTCTCTCTCAAGAGGCAGGTGTCCTTGACCTCTGGTTCTTCTTGTGTCTCCTCAGGCCAAGCCATTCACAGGAAAGCTCCCTTCCCAGCAAACTCTACCCATCATGGGAGAGAAACTGCACCAGGTTTTCCACAATGTCCTGGAAAACCTGACCAACGTCATGAGTGGCTACTGTCTGCCGGAGCCTATTTTTAGCACAAAGGTAAGTCACGTGCAAGGGACAGGTGTGTATTCTACACACGTGTGCTGGTCTGTGTGAAGAGCCAGGAGGGTATATGCCATGAGATCTGAGGTCTTTAGTGAAGTAAGTTAAAGAACATACAAATAAATGTTTTAGAGTGGAAAGTGTCCACAAACGTTAGCTCTTCACATGGCCTCCTGTTCTGTTCCCACACTATGCCAGCTGTCTGGATGCATTTGAGGGAAGTGGGTGTGGGGGAGACTGGGCATTCCCCTTGGAGTCAGGGGGCCGTTCCACTCAGGACTGTTCCACAGGCCGCCAGGTGTAGATGTTTGGCTCCTTGTGTAATGGGTCTGGACAGGTTGAGTGTGTTGGGTGCCCTGTGGAGCATGGCAGTGCCCATGCCCCCCACAGGGCCTCCAGCTAATGCTCTGGTCCCTGCTTCAGCTAAAGGAGTGGGTGCAGAAGCTCATGATGACCCTCCGGCACCCATCACTGCCGCTCTTGGAACTGCAGGAAATCATGACCAGCGTGTCTGGCCGCATCCCCACTCCCGTGGAGAAGTCTGTTCGCAGGGTGATGGCTCAGTACGCCAGCAACATCACCTCAGTGCTGTGCCAGTTCCCCAGCCAGCAGGTGCGTATCTCCCCACCCCCAGCCTCACTGGGGTGCCCGCAGGTGCCACCCTGGGAACTCCATTTCCGGCCGCCATGGCTCTGATGGAGCACCAAAGATGGCACCCAGGGAGCATTTCCTTTTGAGCCCTTCACTACCGAACCCCAGATAGGAGTTAGCAGTTGGTACAAATTCAGGGAACATTTCCCCCAACGCACTCTGGCTGAAGCAGAGGGAGTTTGGTTTCTCTTGCTAGTCTGTAGCTTTGATTTTCTTCCTCCAGTGTCTGTAAGGTGATCATCTTGGAGCCCTATGTATGTAGAATAATTTTAAATAATGGAAAGCATTCCAGAGTAGTATGAAGTATTTCTAAGAATTCTATGTTGGCCTGATTTTGTGCTTTTTTTTGTGGAGGAGGGAGTGTTGCTTTATCAAGCATTTTCAAGGTAATTTGCATTTGGAAGAACCTCCTCTGTCAGTTTTCTTCTGCCCTCTGTCTGGTTGGAAGGGCCGCATACCATCATGGTGCCCCCGCCCACGTGGTTGTGATTTGCGGAGCTGCGGTAGATCTGCTGGTCAGCATAGATCAGGTCATTCCTGGAGGTCAACCACTCTAGAACTTGGAATGTTGTTCCATCATAAAAAAGAATCTAATGTAGATTTGTACTGCAACATAGACGTACCCTGAAAACGTACTAAGCGGAAGAAGCCAGTCATAAAAGACCACGTGTTGAATGGTTCCGTGTACACGAAGTGTCTGGAAGAGGCAAATCCATGGAGACAGAAAGTGGATTAATGGTTGCCAGGGGCTGGGGGAGAGGGCTCGGAAGTAGCTCTGACTGGTTATCAGGTTTCTTTCTGGGGTGATGAAAATGCTCTCAAAATGGATAGTGGTAGGGGCGCCTGGGTGGCTCAGTGGGTTAAGCCTCTGCCTTAGGCTTGGGTCATGGTCTCAGGGTCCTGGATTGAGCCCCGCATCTGGCTCTCTGCTCAGCAGGGACCCTGCTTTCTCCCCTCTCTCTGCCTGCCTCTCTGTCTACTTGTGAACTCCCTCTCTCTATCAAATAAAAACAAAAACTTACGAGAGGGAGACAATTCAAAATTTAATATAAGCTTTAAAAAAATGGATAGTGGTAAATGGTTGCACAACTATACTGAAAAACACTCAATTTATTGTATACTGTAACGGCAGGGGTGTCTGGGTGGCTGTCAGTAAATCTTATAGCTCTTTTTTTTTTTTTTTTAAGATTTTAATTACTTACTTGACAGAGAGAGAGAGACAGCAAGAGAGGGAACACAAGCAGGGGAAGTGGGAGAGGGAGAAGCAGCCTTCCTGCTGAGCAGGGAGCCTGATACAGGGCTCAATCCCAGGACCCTGAGATCATGACCTAAGCTGAAGTCAGACCCTTAACGATGGAGCCACCCAGGTGCCCCAGATCTTATAGCTCTTGATCTTGGGGTCATGAATTTGAGTCCCACAATGGACGTAGAGCCTACTTAAAAAATGAATGAATGAATAAGGGGAATACTATGGTATGTAAATTATATCTTGACAAAATTCTGAAGAACCCCGGTTAAGAAAAGTACCTATTTGGACCTTTTAGGAATTTGTTGTTGGCACAGGTTTTTCATTAAAAATACTCTGTATTTTTACAAAACAGTATGCTTCATAACACTAAATCTAGTTATAAAAACAAGACCCCCCCCCCCCCACCCAGCCCGCTTCATTTTGCCTGGGGTTGCAGACTCCCTTCCTTCCCCCAGCCCATTCCTATTTGTGGAGAAGAATAATGCATGAGTCTTTGTGGGACTGTCGTCATTCTAAGCTCAGATTCGTCAAACACTGTGTTGAAAGGGATGAACAGCTATTTCCAGGTGGCCAGAGAGGGCTTTGGAGCTGAAATTTTCAGATTTTGAATGAGCCTTGGGTGGTCGTCCTGGTGACTCCTACATGGTGACCAGATAGTGTGGTTATGAGTGGCTAGGCCTGTCCTGTGTCCCCATCCAGATAGCCACCATCCTAGACTGCCATGCAGCCACCCTGCAGCGGAAGGCTGAACGGGAGGTATTCTTCATGAACACTCAGAGCATCGTGCAGCTGGTCCAGAGGTAAGTCCTCGGCCCTCTGTGTGGGGCGATTTTCACATTCATTATCTGTGCATTACCCTAATACAGCACTCTGGGGCTCTCTTCAGGGAAGGCTCCAACCAAGAGACAGAGCATGGGGTCCAGAGACCCTGATTATAATCCCGGCATAGGTATTCCTAACCCCAGAAACCCCAAGCAAGGCCCTCTTCTCCTATGGTCTCAGTTTGCCAGTCTGTAAAATGGGAATAAAAACTCTTCACCCACAATTAGTCATTTGAGTGGATTAACACTTCTAAAGTGCCGATACACAGTGAGTCCTTGTGGTAGCTTTGCCTGTAAGACCATGGGATGTGGTGATTTTATAGGCCATCAAGGACTCTACAGATTATCCTGTGGTTTTGAAATCACTGCAGAAGAGGGTTGATGAGGAATTTGTATTTTGAGTAGTCCTTGAGCAGGGAGATCTATTCTGATGACAAGAAGAACCACCCTATTGTGTGAAAACTCTACCTTGTAGGAAAGCTGTGCTTATAAAGACAGAATTGAAACAGTTTGAAACTGGAGATGAAGTGCATGCACGGTCACCATGTGCTGGAAACAGAGGCACAGAGAAGTAGGGCCCTAGGAGACGGCCTTCTTTTCAGGGAGCGCCTTGGCTCACGGGGACTCAGACTGCCTATATAGTATTGAGCCAAGAAAGGGAGTCTTAGTGTGGATTCCTCACAAAAAATGAGTTTCACAGCCAAGGGCTAGGAGGGGAGACCCTCCCCAGAACTCTTTGGCCGCTAACCTTAAACCCACATTTTAGCTTCAGAGAAACACCTAGAAGAAAATGAACAATCCCCTAGCAGATTTTTCTGTTAAACATAAATATCACAGCTCTGTTGTTGTTGTTTTTTTTTAAGGTTTATTTATTTTAGAGAGTGCGAGCACGCACATGCACGTGAGTGAGGGGAGGGACAGATGGAGAGGGAGATTCCCCGCTGAGCGTGGAGCCTGACACAGGGCTCCATCATTGATGCAGGGTTCGATCGCACGACCCTGAGATCATGACCTGAGCTGAAACCAAGAGTCAGATGCTTAACCAACTGAGCCACCCAGGCGCCCTCAAAGCTCCGTTCTATGTAATTTTTTTAGATCACACTTGAATAAGTGCATGTTTTAGGTTCTTCCTTTTGTTGTCAGTGACTCTGGAGTTAAACTGGTCTTAATGCCCTTAAAATTCAATGTCATATCACTTAGGAAACTCAGTTTCCTACATGCAGAAATGATTTAGAATGTTTTAGCAAACATCCAGGTTAAAATTTGTTTTCTAAAAAAGAAGTGAAATTTACATAGGGATCTATCAATAAATATCTTTCAAGTTTCATTTAATTATCTTTCAAGCTCTCTTTATACCTAGGATGGTTAATTGATCATTTTTGGTATCAACTGTGTATGCAAGGCTGACCCTTTTCAGCCTCCTGTCCTTTCTCTCTGGGGATGGGCAGGAGCCATCCAAATGCTCAGACTTGGACTCTGGCTGGATGTATGACCTTGGGCAAGTCACTGCTGTCCTTGGCCTACAGAGTGCATCCAAATGAACCGACTCACATATCACTCCCAGCCTTGAGGATTAGGAGATATAGCCTCCAGATACTGGATTACTGTTTCTCTCCTTTTGGAAGTCCTAAAAGCCCCACTGTAGACGTGGGTGCCCCAGGAAGTGGAACTGATGGTTCAAGCAGCCTTTCCTTCCTCCCCAGGTACCGCAGTGGGACCCGAGGCTACATGAAAGCAGTGGTGTTGGACCTTCTGCGGAGATATTTACGGGTGGAGCACCATTTCCAACAAGGCAAGAGTTGCCACCAGCACTGGTGACAAGCCCACAGGGTGGAAGGGCCCTGAGTCTTACCCCTTTGTCTCCCTCTAGCTCACTATGACAAGTGTGTGATCAACCTCAGGGAGCAGCTGAAGCCAGACATGTCCCAGGTGCTGGACTGCATCTTTTCCCACGCACAGGTGGCCAAGAAGAACCAGCTGGTGATCATGTTGATCGTAAGCAAGAAAGGGCACCCTGTACTCACTGTGGGAGTGGCTTGGCGGCCACAGACATTCTGGAAAGGGCCAGAGTATAAATATTCTAGCTTTTGCTGGTTCATACTGGCTCAGTCCTGACCTTGTGCAATGTAAACACATGGATGTGGCTGTGTCCCAATGAAGCTTTGTTTATAAAACCAGGCAGGGGATGGGATTTTTGAGTCACTGCAGGAGATCATGATTCACACAAAGCACCTACCAGGCACCCAGCACTCCTAACATGCTTTACAAATACTAATTTAATTCTCACAGCAAGCAATGCATGTCCTGTTCTGACTCGCTTTGGCAGAGCACGGAGTTGAAGTAGTCACTTTCCCAAGGGTGCCCACCTTCTAAATGCAGAGCTGGGATTTGAACCCATGGCCTGGCCCCAGAGTAGTGAGTTACTAGGCAATAATTGGATTCTGAGTCTTGTGGGAGGATTTTTATTTTCCCTTGTTGGAGAAGCGTAGAGTTTCTTTGCTCTTATTTCTCTTCCTACTAGATGATAATTAGCGTCTGTTATAGGTAAAGATGTTTTTCCTTGATACGGTTCCTGATGGCCCCCTTGGAAAATGTAGACTCCGCAGATAGTAAGAGAGATTAAGAGAGAGGTAGACTTGACTTATAGCAAGAAGGGGCTGGAAGGGTTTTTTTTGTTTTGTTTTGTTTTGTTTTTTATAAAGATAGTAAATATTTTAATCTTGAGAACCACACAGCCTGTGTTGCAATAACTCAGCTCTGCTGTCGTAGCATGAAAGAAGTCATAGACAATCTATAAGTGAATGAGTATGGCTGTGTGCCAATAAAACTTTATTTACAAAGATAGGCAGTGGGACAGATTTGGGGTTGGGCCTATAGGATAGTTAACACCCTAACAAGATGGATTCATAAATACTGATATTTTTGTAAAGAATCATTTTGAAATCTAGGGTAACATGAGGATCTCTTAATCCTAGCTGTATGAGAATCTCCCGGGGTAGGTGAGGGGAGCTTTTAAAAGACACAGATGCCCAGGCCCTACCCTGGTCAGTTAAATCAGGCTTTCTGGGGATGTGGGCCAGGCATTAATACTTTTTGAAAGCTTTCCCAATGGGAAACTCAAATGTAAGCTGTATGTTATATATTATCAGTTTAATGTTCCATTTCTTGGGTGTTTTAATAGCTCTTTAGTTAGCTAAGAGATCTTTTTTCTTGAGGTACAATCTTAGTGGGAAGGATCATGGTGTCTGTAACTGACTTTCAAAGAAAGAAAACATATATGTGTGCACATGTGTGCGTATGTGTGTGCGTGTGCGTGCTTACCAGAGAAAAAGTAGATGTGATAATAGTAGTAAAAGTAGCAGTTGGTGAATCTAGATTATCAGTATAGGATTTTCAATGTATTTATCCTTAATTTTGTTTAAATTTTGTTTTTTATTTTAGAGAGAGTGTTGGGGGGGTGGGGCGGAGGAAGAGAGAATGGGGGAGAATCCTCAAGCAGACTCCCTGCTGGATGTGGAACCCAACCAAGGGCTCGATTCCAGGACCCTGAGATCATGGTCTGAGAAGAAATCAAGAGTAGGATGCTCAACCGACTGAGCCCCCAGGAGCCCCAACTGATCCTTAATTCTTATGTAGTTTTTGAAATTATTCAAAATTAAATTGGGGGGAGGGCTTTCCAAGGGATTGCAGCATGCAGCCATGATTGGGAACTTATGCCTAAAGAGATGTCCACTCTGCAGGGAAGGCCACTGCTAAAATTGTATATAATGCTTTGCAAAATACCTCCCCTGGACAGAGGTTTTTTCAGCTGAGTGTTTGTAAAGCAAGGTATGCCTGTTTTCTGTTAGCATCTGCTCGCCATTTAAAGGCCAGGGATGAGAACTGTGGGTTATCCTGCTATTCGTTACTCTTTGTGTACATACTGACTCTCTTCTGGGCAGGAGAGTGTTAAAATTGTGTACACCAGAGGACAGCCTGGTGGAGGGGGCCCCAGACTAGAGAACTAGGACACTTGCTTGGGGCTTCTCAGTGAAGGGGGCTGAAGATGTACCAGGTGTGGTTTGGGGAATGTGTGGCAAGATCACTTATTCTTTTTGCTCTCTTGGTTCCATTTGTTGAAAATGATGAGTTCTTTGCATTTGATGGTATCTGGTGCCTAGGAGACTTAACGGAAATACTTGTTAATTGAATATTTACTTGGAAATGAAATTGTTTGAGTCTTTGAGGGGACTTAGTTTCTAAAGCAAATCATACTGGGGAAGGGAGAGAAAGTTTCAAATAACTATGTGATTTCTTTAGCACAAATAGGCTTGTGTGTTTGTGTACAAGTGTGAAATATTAATGCGTTACAAATGTTCTGATTATGAAAATAGAACAGGCTCATTCTAATTAGGGAAATGTGGAGGCAAGTGTAGAAGAAAGGACCCATGGTCCCCCCATCTGGTGACTTCTTGGAGAATAGTCTGGGCTGGGGCAGGGGTGGGGGCGTGTTGCTGGAGTGTTCACATTCCCAGCAAGTCATTGTTATATCTTTAGCAGGTATTGGGGAGCACCTGCTCTGAGCCCTTCCCAAGCCCTGCTTGCATTTCGGGCAGTCCAGGTGCTTATAGCCCTCTGGTGTCTAACCAAAAGGTCCCTTGTTCCAAAGTGGGAGGAGGGATGCTCATGGGAACCACAGTCCCTCTACCTCTTCTGCAACTCCAAATCCTCTTCTGCAACTCCAAATCCTCTTTCCTGTAAGAAGCTGCCCTTGACGTCTCCAGAATTCTCCCCCTAGGGACTCCCAGAGGGTGGCTTACCACCCTCACTAGAGCATCCCATGTGAACCTTACTCTTGTTTGTACCCAACTCTAGTCCCCCTCCTCACTGTTCTCTGAAACTGTCAAACCCTTAAGTCAGGCAGGAAAGAGTTAGAAGCCTTGAGGACAAAACAGACCAGGGTTTGGATATGGCTCGGCTTTGCCCATGCTTTGTGGCCTGAAGGCAGGGCACACTGCTTCTGAGCCTCAGTTTCCTCATCTGTAAAATGGGAATCATATCGTAACTCCTCAGAAGGGTGGGCAGGTTTGGGAAAATGAATGTCAAGTGTGGAGTTGCTTGCCTGATAACAGCTGGTTATTAATAGTGATGTAGGTAAAGACTTAATTGTATTTTTCATCCAAGCGGGTGTTTTGGGCATGGGCGTGATTATCAGGCTGTGCCAGGGATGCCCAGAGAGCTGAGGAGCCATCTGGCTTGTTGGGGTACCTGCACCCCCCAGCTGAGGGCAAGTGCTGGCTTGTTTCATTCTGGCAGAGGAAAGCCATTTGGATTCTGTCTTTGTCCCCCCAAGGATGAGCTCTGTGGTCCAGACCCTTCCCTGTCGGAAGAGCTGACCTCCATCCTCATCGAGCTCACTCAGCTGAGCAAGAGCGAGCATTGCAAAGTGGCCCTCAGAGCCAGACAGGTAGGGTCATGGGCTGCCGTCCCTCCCCTCTCCTGTCCTTCACAGGGCACAGCCCCTCTGCTGCCATTCTGTGACCCATGTTGGGGCCCGGCCCTTGGCTTCTCCCCTGTAAGGTTGGCTTCCCCGTCCCCACCCACTGCAGGTCCTGATCGCCTCCCACCTCCCGTCCTACGAGCTGAGGCACAACCAGGTGGAGTCCATTTTCCTGTCTGCCATCGACATGTATGGCCACCAGTTCTGCCCAGAAAACCTCAAGGTGAGGCCGCCGCCCTCAGCGCCCCTTCCAGAGCACCCACTGTGGCCTGGGTGGGGCGTCTGGGAGATGCGCTCCCTGTGCCCTCAGTGCGCCCGTACCTGGGTTCAGCACACAGTTGGAAACACTAATGCTTTAGCCCCATGTGGCTGGGGCTGCCTGAGGGGGCTTCAGGGAGCCTCTGGGAGAGGTCCAGTCGTGTAGGATGGACAGGGTATCGGGCAGCTAGTCTCCCCCAGGAAGGGCCATTTTAAAAACCCAGGTGTTGTGGAGTTCACTGGAAACTATGCACACTCGCATGGCTAGGTCATGGCTTCATCTTTTGGGCTCCCCAACCCTACACCTTTGGATCATTGGCAAACCTCCAGCCACCCTCTCCACCTCTGGACGGGGAACCTTAGGTGCTGTCCTCCCAGAACTGTTGATCAATGCTGCACGCTGGCAGCGTTTTGTTGATAAAACCACTATGGGTGTCCCTTCCCTGCCCTGTCCCTCCATTCATCTGACTCGTGGTTGAAACTCGCTCATGTTTCCCTTCCTTCTCTTCCCATCCCCTAGAAACTAATACTCTCTGAAACGACCATATTTGATGTCCTGCCCACTTTCTTCTACCATGCTAATAAAGTCGTCTGCATGGCATCCTTGGAGGTAAGTAGGAGGGAGGCCCCACAGCATCCATCCCCAAAATACCAGTTCTTGCACCCACTGCCTGCCGGCCATGCGCCTGACCCTGGGCCACGTACCTCAAGTGTGGGATCCTGTCCTCCTCTCCACGAGGTAGGGACTGTTGCTACACCCATCTTCCAGGGAAGGAAACTGAAGCTCAGAGTAGTGGAGCGACTTGCTCAAGGTCTCACAGCTGGGGAATGGCAAGCCCAGGACTCACACAAGGTCCCAGTCCAGAGTCCTTGCTGATAATCCCGGTTACTTCCTATGCCATCTCGTCCTCATCTCGGCAGGTCACTTCTAAATACTAGCCACCAAGAGCACAGGCCTCTGTGCTGACTCCCTGACTCCCTGTATTACATACCTTTTGAAGACTCTTCTGCTGGGAACCACAAAACCTGGGAGGAACCTAGGTGACAATTTCAGGTGACCTCCCGCTGTGATGGGGCAGAGAAGGGAGCGACCAGCAACACAACCCTCTGATCTTGGAGTCTCTGTCCCCTATGGCCCCCACTCCCTCTTCTGCCACCTTTGTAGACCCTATGGGTCACCCATCCTGGTACTGGGTCTCCATGGGGACCGTTTGGGGCTTGCGAACATGTCACAGGCCCAGAGTCTCCTTGGCTTGCAGTCTTTCCCTCCTGCCTGGTTTCAGCTCAAAGAATCCTTTTCAGGGACGCCTGGGTGGCTCAGTGGGTTAAACCCTCTGCCTCCAGGGGTCCTGGGGTCCTGGGATCGGGCCCCACATCAGGCTCTCTGCTTAGCAGGAGCTTGCTCCCCCCCGCCCCCCTGCCTGCCTCTCTGCCTACTTGTGATCTCTCTCTCTGTCAAATTAAAAAAAAAAAAAAAAAGCAACTCTTCAGATCTCCGTGTTTCTAGGAGTGAGACCCAGTAGCGCTCATCAGTGCCTTTCCCCCCCTCTTTCCAATGTTCAACTATATTGAGACCCACTGTGTGCTGGGCGCTGAGGATAAACCAGGGAACAGCCAGTGTGCCCTAAGGCAGCTTCTCTCTGGTTTGGGGAGAGACACGTGCTAAGTGCTTTCTTCTTTACCACATGATAAGGTTGCAGTGGGAATGCAGCTGTCACCCTGAGAAGCAGACAGCAGATAGAACCTGACAGGGAGGGTCAGCTCCAACTTGGATGAGAAAGTGATATGAAAGCAGGCATTCAGAGCAAGTCAGAATTGGAGAGAAAGAACAAAGAGGCTCCAGTCGGTGGGAGCAAGCTGTGCCAGGGTATGAGCTGTGTGACCTCTGCCCAGTTGCCTGCCTTCTCTGGACGTTTAGCTTCTCACACCACAGTAGGGGCAGTAATACCTACCTCACAGGGTTATTTGAAGATAGATGAGTAAGCATCTGATGTGTCCAAGCACCTGTCCTATTTGAGGGGCAACCCTATGTCAGATGGAAGGCAGCAGCCCACCTTCTTTGCTTTGAGTGCTAAATCCCCACCCCCTTTTTTTTCTGTTGGAGAACTTTCCAGATCTCTTTGAGCATCCTGTCCCTTTGTTTGGCAGGTTGATTGAACACAATCCAGCCTTTTCTCCACGACTCAAGATGAGCATTGTGAACATTACAGTTTTACTTGGTCTACTGAGATGTGTGGAGTTTCGTTTGTGCTCTAAATGTGTGGGTGTCCCTGAGACCAGCCCCAGGTCCGATGAGTCACTAGGAAGACTCACAGGCCTCAGCAGACGGCCATGCTCATGGCTGATTTGTTACAGTGAAAAGACACAGAGCACAATCAGCTGAGGGACAAAGTGCGTGGGGTGACATCCAGAGGAAACCAAGTACAAGTTGACAGTGGTCCTGTAGGCACTTTAGATTCTTCAAGGAATGAATTGTGACAACATGTGATTTTTCCTTCTTTTAAGATCTCATTTGTTTACTTTAGAGAGAGCGAGAGCATGAGGGAGGGGATGGACAGAGGGAAAAGGAGGACTAGCAGACTCACCACTGAACAGGGAGCCCAATGCGGGCTTGATCCCAGGACCCTGGGATCATGACCTGAGCCTAAGGTACTTAACCAACTGAGCCCCCAGGAACCCCATGACAACATATTTGAAATGAGGCTCAGAGACTCAGTGCCCCAGGGGTTTTCCTGGGGGCTGGTCCTAGTATGTAACAAAATATTAAATTCCCAGAAAGAAAGTGCATGTTCAACATAAAATCACTCTTTGTACAACTAAGCTGCCATGAACCATTCTTATCGGAGAATAATGGGAACCCTCCCAAATCCAATTTCTCAGAGGCCAGCCAAGGGTGTTTTAAAGGATAGTAGTTAGATCTGCTATGTTAACTCTTGCTACACAATTCTTATATTCCTTATTCAATTAAAAGACTCCCGTCTAACCTCTGGAACTGTGCTGTCCAATATGGCGGCCACTGGCCACATTGTGCCTAGTGAGGGCTTGAAATGCAATGGGTCTGAGTTGAGCTATGCTCTGAGTATACAGTACCCACCGGATTCCAAAGACTTTGTATGGAGAAAGAATTGCTACTGTATCAACACTTTTTTGTACTGAGTCTATGTCAAGATGATATGACATTTGGTGATTGGGGATGAAATCAAGTATACTATTAAACTGATAATCACCTGTTGCCTTTTTGTGAAGTGGCTAACTAGAAGATTGAAAATTAAAATTGCACATGTGACTATGTTACATTTCTCTCCGGTGGCACCTTCTCTAGAATATTCCATTCTAGAGAAGGAATTGGCGGACCATAGCCTGTGGGCCACATGTGGCCCACTGCTTGTTTTGTAAATAAAGTTTTATTGGAACCCAGGTGGCCCCTTCACGTACATATTGTCCTTGGCTGTTTCCAGGCTGCAGCAACAAAACTGAATAGCTGGGATAGAGACAGATATCCCACAAAACCTAAAACATTTACCATCTAGCCCTTGGCAAAGAAAAGTAATGTAAAATGTGGGCAAATTTGTTCTTTGCTTCTGCTTAGGGATCACTTAGAGATGATTTCTGGATCCCTCCGGCCTGAACTTCAGTGGGTTTTGCGGGCACCCTGCAGTGCCCTCTGTGAGAATGTCTTCTGTTCTTCTGCCTTATTAGGTTTATGTGCGACGGGGCTACATTGCCTATGAGTTAAACAGTTTGCAGCACCGGGAGCTCCCAGATGGCACCTGCGTGGTGGAGTTCCAGTTCATGTTGCCCTCCTCCCACCCAAACAGGTATGGAGTGGTGTGAACTCAGAGGTCGTGTGTTTTCCTTTTCTCCCTAAGCCCCATAGTCCTGGCTCTGGAGGGACCCAGCAATTATGTCTGGGGAAGACAATCAGGGTTATGGTTATGGACATTGGGGAGGGTATGTGCTATGGTGAGTGCTGTGAAGTGTGTAAACCTGGCGATTCACAGACCTGTACCCCTGGGGATAAAAATATATTATATGTTTATAAAAAATTAAAAAAAGAAAAAAAATTATAAAAATTAAAAAAAAAGTTAACAGATCTTTTTTTAGGTTGAAAAAGAAAAAAAATAATTCGGCTCCTCAGTCATGCAAGCCACACTGAAAAAGCTCAGCAGCCGCATGTGGTTTGTGGCTGCCATATTGGATATTGCTATTCTAGAATATTCTGTCACCATCGAAAGTTCCGTTGGACAGTGCTTTCCTAAACCATGAGATATGATGCACATGGCATTTAGGGCAGTGTCTGGCATGTAGAAAGTTGGTGAGCATCCGGTTCCCCTGTGATGATGATCGCTGTGCTTGTTACTGCCCGATGGCACGTTGTTGGTCGGCCACCATGCTAAATGCTTCCATGCTCTATATCATTCAGTCCTCGCCATCTGTTGGCCAAAAATGTGTTGTTGTCTCCATTTGACACACAAGGAGCCCTGGGCCTTCCCTTGGTGTGGGCCTAGTGCTCATTCACGTGGGGTAGGGATCTGAGCCACATGCCTCTTCCATTGGAGTGCCCTCCATAGCCCCTGCAGGTCCTCTGGAGCCACCAGCTGGGGCAAGTGTGTTGGCCTGTCTGGATCCCTAAAGTGTTCTCAGTTGGGGTCACCCTGGTGACCTGTGCTGTTCTCTCACTTTCCGTTTTTTTAATCCATCTTATTTCAGGACCTGAAGTACCATCCTGGTCAGGTAGAGTGTGTTACCTTCAGCTAAAGCAAACACCTCTCCCTGGGATTGGGAGCCTTCCCTTTCCCTCTTCCTCACTCCTCTGGCTCTGGCTCTCCTGGGGTCCCCACAGGCCTGGCTTGTGGCTAGGATGGTCTCATCATGATTTGGGTATTGACTTAATCAGATCTTATCTCTCTATGGGCAGCAGGATTCATGATTTCTTGAAGTGGGGAATATTTGGATCTCTTGGGGTTTCAAAGCATGTTTTTCTTTCCACTGCTTTTAAGAAGAAGGGTGTTACTCTGTTATGGATGAAGAAACAAACTGCTTCCCCCTGAAGACCTCCTTTTATATACACTGTTTATTTATTTTTATGTCATTTATTTTTACTCTTATTTTGTTTTTTTTTTTATTTTTTTAAAGATTTTATTTATTTATTTGACAGAGAGATCACAAGTAGGCAGAGAGAGGCAGAGAGAGAGGAAGGGAAACAGGCTCCCTGCCTAGCAGAGCTTGATCCCAGGACCCTGGGATCATGACCTGAGCCAAAGGCAAAGGCTTTAACACACTGAGCCACCCAGGTTCTCCTTTTGTTTTATTTCTTAAAGATTTTTATTTATTTATTTGACAGAGACAGACATGGAGAGAGGGAATATAAGCAGGGGGAGTGGGAGAAGGAGAAGCAGGCTTCCCGCTGAGTAGGGAGCCCAGTGCGGGGCTCCATCCCAGGACCCTGGGATCATGACTTGAACCAAAGGCATGAGACTTTGGTCCCATGGCCACCCAGGCGCCCCACCCTTCTTATTTAAAAAAAAAAAAAAAGGAAAAAAAGATCATGCTATTTTGTCCAGTTGAGAGAAAAGGAGACGAATTGTGTGTGGCCTTGGAATCATTTGGGGGACTGTGGGAGGTGTGGTACAAGGGCTTTTGAAACTGTCTGCCAGTGAGGAGACATTCTGTTCTTTCCTTGATTCTGTTGTCTTAGCAGTTCAACCTGGTTAGGATAGGAAGGTAGTTCTCCAGAAACCTGTGGGTCAGTTAGCCCTTGTTTCTTAGGAGGAACTTACACACATATTTGGGTTATTGGTTGTGACCAATATGGGTCCAGGGTCCTATTTTGACCCACACAGACACTGAGGACCCTGGAGGGATTCCCTGACCATCTCAGGTCCTTGCTGTGCTGTTGGCTGGGAGTACCAGAAGCTTGCTCCAGGCCTGTGTCTTCAGGCCTGCTGTTGCCACCAAATGCCACTCTTCAGGGCCTCCAGGAAGGGCCATGACAAGTGAAGTCCCACCTCCCAGCAGGGCCAGGCTATAGCACCGGACCCCCTGTGAATTGACTCAGGGGACCAGTCCAGGGAGGTTGGGCTGGAGGCCAGGAGAGCTGCGTGCCAGGCCTTAGGGCCAGGCCCACGGTATTGGGAGTCTGGCTGGGAGGCAGGACCTGGAGAGTTATGGCCCTACCTGGGGGGGATGCTGTTCTAGTTCCTGGCAAATGGCCAGCCAGACCAAATCTTCCCTTATTTTTCCCCCCATGAAAGAAGCAGGACATCTAGACTTTAAAAAATAAATGAAATTCTTCAACTTCATTATGAATAGGTAATTAATGTGTCAGAATATATTAAAAATGCTGCAGGGATCCAAGTCAATCTGTGGGCTGAACTCAGTCCATGCTACCTGCCAGTTTGCTACTCTGCATTTAGCTGTCCAGGAGCAGGGCGTGGGCCTCGATGGTGAGTTCAGGGGTGCCCAGCAGGAAGTCACAGAGGCCTCCCCCGACCTGGGTCATGGATCTCCAAGAGTACCCAGTATTTGAGGATTCACTAAGAAGACTTACAGGGCTCAGGATGTATCCAGCTGGGACTTGTTCCAGTGAAAGGACATGAAACAAATCGAGGAACAGTCAGCAAGAGAGAATGGGTCATGGTTGCGGGGGATGTGGGTGGGGGAGGAAGTCTGGAGGATACCTGGTGCAAGCTTCCAAGAGTCCTTCCCAGGGGAGTCATGGAGGATGCCCTTCAACCCCCAGCAATGAGTTGTGATGACCTGTGTGCAGTTGTCCGGCAGCTGGATAGAGACTCTGTGCCCAGGGTTTTCACAGGGAACTGGTCGTGTACGCACCCTCAGCCCAGCATACTCCCAAATCCCAGACTCCAGAAAGAAAGCTGGTGCTCAGCATAGACATTTTGGGCACAGTGAGCCTCTTCTCATTTAGGGAGTGGCAGGGACCCTCCGCAAGCTCCCAGACACCAGCCAAGGGGCAACCTTGTAAACGGGTCCCCTTTTCAGGAGAGCGGTGCTGGGCTTGCTCTTTGACTTTCTTCTGAACCCCATCTGATGAACAGTTCCTCTTTCACTTGATTCCAGGGCCCAATTGTCACAGTTCCAGGGGACCCGTTTCTCTTTGCTGCTGGTGAGCAGCCAGTCCTGGGGAGAGAGACCAGCTAAGCTCTAATGGGCTGCTGGTCAAGGGGCCAGGTTCGGTTTCTGACCCTGTCCCAGGAGTAGGTTTGACAGGGGTGGAGGCACTGGCATGTGACCTGCCCTTTCAGCCAGCCGCCCGGTGCTGGGCTGTCTGGGAGAGATGGGCACTAAGTGTGTTCCTTTTCTGTGGCTGAGTCCACGATCTGGGCTTGCTCTGGGACCTCGTTGAGGCTGGACTTGTGTGGATGCATGTCGTTCATCCATCATCATTCGCTTGTGGAGCTCTTAGGCTTTACCAGGTCCTGAGCAACCAGACAAGACTCCTCAGACCCAGACCCCATCCCTTCCACCCACAATCTTCCGTCCTGCTGTGGGCGGGCTCTCGTGCTAGTCTGGCTCTCTGAAGCTTCTGGACAGGAACAGCTCTTGGGGCCAGATCTTCAAGCAGCTGCTTCATTCCCCTCTTCTGGTCCCCCCGTAGGATGGCCGCGCCCATCAGCGTCACCAACCCCGATCTGCTGAGGCACAGCACCGAGCTCTTCATGGACAGCGGCTTCTCCCCACCGTGCCAGCGGATGGGGGCCATGGTCGCCTTCAGGAGATTTGAGGACTTTGTAAGGTACCCAGAGTGGCCTAGTCTCTCAACACACTGAGCAGGGCTTCCCCTGGCCCCCACCTGTTTGTTTGTATAGGTTGCCTGGCTGTGCGCTTCCATGCTGTGAGACTCTGAGCAAATTACTTCCTCTCTGTGCCTTAGTTTTCCCATCGTTATAATAGCGGTAAGAGAAGGATCTACTTTATAGGACCACCAGGAAAATTAAATGAGATAGTGTATATTAAATATTGTATTTCAAGTATAGTTACAGGGGAGGGGTGCCTGGCTGACTCAGTGAGAATAGCATGTGACTCTTGACCTTAGGGTCCTGAGTTCAAGCCCCACATTGGGTGTGGAGCCTACTTAAAAAATTAATCATAATAAAGTGTGGTTAAGGTCTAAGTGACATGCTCAATAAATGTCAGCAGTCAGTCCTATTATTACTGCCCGTTCCCCCAACCTGTTCCTCTGTGTTGTGCATTGTGTTTGGATTATCTTATTGTGCAACTCCATAGCAGTCTTAGTTCATTTGGGGAGATGAACAGCAAGGGTGTCCTGGCCTGATGGGGGACAAGGGGACAGGGGAGCCCACCTGATGGGAGGCAGGGGCACAGGGGGAACCCACCTGAGGTTCCAGAGCACAGGACTTCCTTTTATTCACAATCTCAGATCACATAGGTTCCTTCTTCCCTTTTGGGAAAAGACCCCATCTATGGTGCCTTGGACCTGGTCAGGACCCCCGTGAGCTCTGCACAGAGCTGGATGGGCTCAGAGAGCAGTGGGTGGGAAGGAGCGAGGACCCAAGCCTCTCATCTGCCCGGAGCAAAATCCTGACCTTCGACATCACGGGGCAGCAGACCCTCAGCCCTACCTCTCTACCCTGCACCTCCAGGAATTTTGATGAAGTCATCTCCTGCTTTGCCAATGTGCCCCAGGAAGCCCCCCTCCTCAGCAAGGCCTGCACTTCCCTGTACTGTGAGGAAGACAGCAAGGTCAGTGTCCGAGCAGGGAGCCCATGCTGAGGAGGGGGCAGGCTGGGGTCCCCGAGTCCTTCTACCACCTGCCTTTGTTTTGCTCTCCCAGAACCTCAGAGAAGAGCCAATCCACATCCTCAACGTGGCCATCCAGCACGCGGACCACCTGGAAGATGAGGAGCTGGTGCCGATTTTCCGGACGTTCGTACAGTCCAAGGTGTGCTGGGCATGCCTCTGGTTCTGCGTCACTGGAGGAGGAAGGAGGGGCTGTTGTGGCGAGGGGTCCCATGCGCCGGAGTCCTCCTGGGTGCTTCAGGGTCACAGACCTGGCTTCCCAGCCTAGCCCCACTACTCCTCAGAGCTTATAACCTTGGGCGGAAGTGGGTGAACTTGGTAGAGCCTTAGCTTCTTCTCCAATAACATGGGGGCAGCATTTCTCTCTCCTCAGGGGTTGTGATGATTAAAAGACAATGCATAGGGGCACCTGGGCGGCTCAGTCGGTTCAGTGTCCAACTCAGGTCATGATCTCAGGGTTGTGGGATCAAGCTCCATGTTGGGCTCGAGGCTGGGTGTGGAGCCTGCTTAAGATTCTCTTTCTCCCTCTCCCTCTGCCAAAGCCCCCTCCCTACCCTACTCTCTCTCTTAAAAAAAAAAAAAATATATATATATATATATATATATATATATATATATATATACACATACATACATATATATATACTTGAACCTTGAACAACATGGATTGAACTAGGCAGGTGTACTCATACCCAGATTTTTTTCCAACATACAGTACAGTGTTCCACATGTATTTTCTCTTCCTTGTAATTTTCTTAATACTACCTCTTTTTATCGGCTTATTTTGTTGTAAGACTATAGTATATAATACGTATAACATGCAACAATTATGGACTGTTTATGTTATTGGTAAGGTTTCTAGTCAACGGTAGGATATTCATAGTTAAGTTCTTGGGGAGTCCAAAGTTGTACATGGATTTTTAACTGTGCAGGGGGTCAGCACCCCTGACCCCCACGTTGTTCAAGGGTCAGCTATATACCACTTAGCCAGGAAAGAGGGCAATGAATGATGAAATGAGGTAGAATATATACCACTTTGAGGACATATTCAATACATAGAATACATAGTTGGGGGGGAATGTTTTTGTTGAAATAACCCCCCAAAATTCAAAATCATTTTTTTAAAGGTATTACTTTTTTTTTTAAGATTTTATTTATTTATTTGACAGAGATCACAAGTAGGCAGAGAGGCAGACAGAGAGAGAGAGAGGAGGAAGCAGGCTCCCTGCTGAGCAGAGAGCCTGATGCGGGACTCAATTCCAGGACCCCGAGATCATGACCTGAACCAAAGGCAGCGGCTTAACCCACTGAGCCACCCAGGCGCCCCCAAAATTCAAAATCTTTAGAGTCATTTATACTGACTGCCCTATATGCAAAGAACCTGTTCTTACATAAACATATGGACACTGCCAGCATATATTTTCACCCCCAGAGGAGGGTCGGCTCTTACGTATGCTCAAGGACCTCAGCTGCAAACAGATATGGAACAGCTTGGCAAGCCTAGGTAGTGCAAACAGTGGGGAGGTACTGTGTGACCTCAGGCAGGTTACTGTACCTCTCTGATCCTTAGTTTTCCCATCTGTAAAATAGGATGCTGAGATTTCTAACTCTTAAATTAATCAGATCTACCAGGTCTGAATGTTAGTCCTCCTGAGTCGGTCTCAACTTCAAGAACAGTTGGACATTTTCAGTTGTTATTAGTTTATTTACCTGTGCATTGGTTGTACCCTCCGTATTATCCAGATGGGAGGGACATCTCTTACCTCCTCCGACTTGGCATCCCTCAGAGGACCTGGCCTCGTAATTCCTGGGCAGGAGATGGTGAATGATGCTGAGTCATAGGTAATACCTTGAAAGCTTAGGAACACTATTGTCATGATTTACTTAGACATGACTTGATTAATCAACAAGGTAATGATGTTCACTGTAGTAAATGTTTAAGGCACAGGCAAATCTGAAAACAAAACCCACACCCCTACCATCCAGTCCCAGGATGAAGATACTGGCATATTTCCCTTCCGCAGGTTTCTTCTTGACCTAGCTGGTGTCCTTACTGAGTTGACACTTGGCATCCCACAGTATAGATAAGATGACATTTGGGTTGTTGGGGCTCATCCTACCCTATAAACCAAATCAAATGATGCTCAAGAAAGTTGGTGTTTCTTACCTGGAGAGAGCAGTGGGAGGGATGCCAGACTCACCTGCGGAAAGTATAGGCCCTGAGGATTCCCCAAGCATGGATGAAGAAGTCGCCCTCTAAATTCCAGCCCAGGAAGGTATCCAAGAACTAGATTGAACATATGTGCTTCTGTACAAAAGTATGTAATATACATATAACATACCAAAGAGAGGAGAGCTGTAAGATATACACCTGCTCTTGTATTTAAATTACATATTGCTCTTGTATTTAAATTTTTTTACATTAAGTAGATACCTACATACATATTCTCCCATACACACATTCATATATATTCCCACACACACCCACACATTGATACACATCCTTAGTTGAGAACAAATTATTGAGGCTCCCCATAACTAGGCTGGTTTCCCCTCATTCAAACCCTTTTCATTTAGTGGTTATTCTGTTCTCTTTGCAACCCACATTCCATTAAGTGTTCTTTTGTTTGTCTACTTAACGTCTTTCTGAAATGGGCTAAGACTACTCATTTCCCCTAATAATTTTCCTTACTGTGTGGACAAGTTAAGCAAGAACCATATTTCCTTGTCTTTTGGGTTTTTCTTTCCCCATGATATTATATATGATAATATTTATTTTGGGGACACCTGGGTGGCTCAGTTGTTAAGCATCTGCCTTCTGCTCAGGTCATGATCCCAGGGTCCTGGGATCGAGCCCCGCATCGGGGGCTCTCTCAGTGGAAAGCCTGCTTCTCCCTCTCCTACTTCCCCTGCTTGCTTTCCTTCTTTCACTGTCTCTCTCTGTCAAATAAATAAATAAAATCTTTAAAAAATATTTATTTTGTTTAGGGATTACCTAAAAATAATTTTTTGCCCTTCTTGAGTACTTTCCTATTAAAGTTCAATGTATGGAAAATGTGTACAAATTGTAAAAGTACAGCCTGATGAATTTTCATAGTGAATTCCCAAGTGTAACCAGCATGCAGATCAAAAAGTGAATGTCCTCCTCTCTTCCTTTCCAGAGACAACTGACCCGTAGCCTAAGTTTTAACAACATAGATTAGTCTCAACTGTTCTCAAATTTTGTATAAATGAAATCATACAGTGTGCACTTTTTTGGGCTTTTTTTAACTCATCTTTTTAAAAACTTTTTTAAAATTTTTATTTATTTGAAAAAGAGAGAGAGAGTGTGTGTGAGCATGAGAGGGGGAGGGGCAGAGAGAGAAGCAAACTCCCCACTGAGCAGGGAGCATGATGTGGGACTCGATCCTGGGACTCCAGAATCATGACCTGAGCCAAAGGCAGTTGCTTAACCAGCTAAGCCACCCAAGCATCCCTCATCTTTTTCTTTTAAAGATTTTATTTTTAAGTCACCTCCACATCCACTGTGGGGCTTGAACTCACAACAAACAAGAATTGCATGCTCCACTGAGTCAGCCATTAGAAGTACACAATTCAGTGCTTTTTGGCATATGCATACAGTCATGTAATCATCATCATGATAAATATATTTTAGTATATTTTTACCAACACCACCTCCAAAAAGAAAACCCATTAGCAATCACTCGCCGTTTTCCCTCAGTCCACCACCCTCCCCACTGCCCTAGGCAACCACGAATCTACTTTCTGTCTTTGTTGGATCTGCCATTCTGGATCTTTCATGTAAATGGAATCCTGTGACATGAGTCTTTTGTGACTGGTGTCTTTGAGTCAGCATTGTGTTTTCAAGATTCAGCCATGTTGAAACTTGTATCTGTACTTCATGTCTTTTTGTAGCTAGGTACTATTCCATTGTGTGTTTGGTTTTTAATGCAGAAAAACATCCTTGTGGATTATGGACTCCGAAGAATCACATTCCTGATTGCCCAAGAGGTCAGTACGATTCTCAGTACGACCCTATAATGTATAACATTCCTCAAGACTCACTACTGTTGATTTGGTGATTACTCTGTCAATGGGGGTGGAAGAGAGCAATTGCTGAAAAAGAGAAGGCTTTCCGAATGATTCATGCTAGAAGCAGATGGGTTATGGTTAAAAAAAAATTACAAAACAAGTATATCAAATTATATTTATATAATTATATTTACAAGTATATTTAAATGAATCTGAGTTGATTTCATTGTTTTTTGTATGGATTTCTTTTGCAGAAAGAATTTCCCAAGTTTTTCACGTTTAGAGCAAGAGATGAGGTACTGTTCTCACTTCCCTGACGTCTTTGCTCTTCAGGAAGAGTATAGTCCCCAGTCCTTAAGGTACCCCTGTATTCTAGAACAGGTAACTGATGTGTAGCTGCCAGCCTTCCTCTGGGATTGTGTTTCCCTGTGGAGCTCAATGGGACCCCAGAATTCCCATCCTTTTGGCCTTCACTCTGGTGTCTTCCTCATCTGGATCACTTTTGTTCTCAGATGGCTCCCCCAACCTCATTTTCTTATGTTCTTGCAGACTGGGTCCCTATTTTTTTTTTTTTAAAGATTTTATTTATTTGACAGAGAGAAATCACAAGTAGACGGAGAGGCAGGCAGAGAGAGAGAGGGAAGTGGGCTCCCCGCCGAGCAGAGAGCCCGATGCAGGACTCGATCCAGGACCCTGAGATCATGACCTGAGCCGAAGGCAGCGGCTTAACCCACTGAGCCACCCAGGCGCCCCAGGGTCCCTATTTTTATAAACAAAGTTTGCTTGGGATGCAGCCACACCTGCTTGATCTGCTGTGGTCTGCTGTGGCTTTCTTGTGCCGATGGCAGAGATGGCATGGCTGTGACCGACTGTATGGCCTACCAGCCTCATACGTTCCCTCTCTGGCCCTTTAAGAAAAGCTTTGCTAGTCCCTGCTTTAGAACAGGTGGGCTTCTTCCCAACGCAGACTCTAGACTCCATCCTCTTCAGTAGCTTGTAGTTGAATTTATCCAAAGCCTTTCAGTTCTAATTCAGACCCGTCCTTTGGTGAAGGTCTTTATTTTCTCTCCACTTTGGTCTCCAGCACTGTCTGTCGCTTCCTTTGGGGGACCCGTCTCCACAGAGAAACCGGCACTTAGTGACTTCTTGAGAGGTGCTTCTGAGAGGTGCTTCTGGTGCTTCTTGAGAGGTTCTTCATCATAACACTTCTTTGTTGTGATGAGCAGAGGCTGGTTGTTCTGGCAGGTGCTGGGGGCTAGGTAGGCTCACCCGGGAGCCAAGAGGCTCAGGCCAGCGTGTGCAGGACCCTCGGGGCTTGAGGCTCTCCTCTGGACCTTCCCAAACCCCAAATCCCCGAGCCCTGGGGTTGCTCACAGGTGAGGTGATGAAGGCTGCCCGCCCTGGTGCGCAAGCCACAAACACAGGCGGTCTGTAAGACAGGGCACGGACCCAGCAGGCACACAGCCCAGGATCCCATTCGGTGTGTGTCTGTCTGTCTGTCTCCGCGCCCTGGCTGGCCCTGCAGTTTGCAGAAGATCGCATTTACCGTCACCTGGAGCCTGCCCTGGCCTACCAGCTGGAGCTCAGTCGGATGCGCAGCTTCGATCTTACCGCAGTGCCCTGCGCCAACCACAAGATGCACCTGTACCTGGGCGCCGCCAAAGTGAAAGAAGGGGCAGAAGTGACAGACTACAGGTTCTTCATCCGCGCCATCATCAGGCACTCGGACCTCATTACAAAGGTAAGATGCCACCGAGCACTTCTTTCTCCCTCTGAGCCGCTCACTTGTCTGCTCACTCGTCTGCCGGCCTGCTCTTCACTGAGTCCCCGCTCTGTACTGGGGATCGTGGGGTGTGCCCTTGTGACCCCTGTCTGGCCGGCACGGGGGAGGCTGACAGCAAAGTGGTTTCTGTGCGTGTCCCGGCTGGCAGCACATGGACGTGCTTCTTGTGTCCCACGGATCTGTCTGCATGAGAAGGGAGTTGAGAAGAGAGATACCAGTGTATTAAAGGAGTTTCTTGTATCTGCTTATTGAGTGCCATGATCACTTTTCATTGTTTCTTGCATTCAGACACATTACCTATGATTATATTGTGGACTTTTCAAACAGTATTGAGAGCTACTTTTTTTTTTTTTAAGATTTTATTTATTTATTTGGGAGAGAGACAAAGAGCATGAACAGAGGGGAGGAGCAGAGGGAGAGGGACAAGGAGACTCCCTGCTGAGCAGGGAGCCCGATGTGGGACTCCATCCCAGGACCCCAGGATCATGACCCGAGCTGAAGGCAGATGCTTAACCAACTGAACTACCCAGGTGCCCCACAGTGAATTCTGTTTGTTTGTTTGTTTGTTTGTTTTTTAAAGATTTGATTTATTTCAGAGGAAGAGTGTGTGAATGCAAGCATGAGTAGGGGAAGGGGCAGAAGGAGAAGCAGACACCCTGCTGAGCAGGGATCCTGACTTTCAGACTGGATCCCAGGACTCTGGGATCATGACCTGAGCTGAAGGCAGATGCTTAACCCAGGAGACACCCAGGTGCCCCTTCTAGTCAGATCCTTGTAGCTCTCATCTCGCGTGGTAATGGAGATGATTGATTTCATTCTCTGTCCTTGCATGGATGTACCTACCTTGTGTATAATTTTTTTTCCCAAATCCTCTACTGATGGATGTAAAGCTAATGTCAGTTTTTGGTGACCTCAGCCAATGAGATATTTTAATGGGTTTTATTATTTTCAGGTACAATAAGGCCTGTACTTACTAACAGGTCGGAAGACAGTTGCCACCAAAAAGATTGTCACTCTCAAATTCCAAGAGGAGGGGGCATATCATCCCATCCCCCACCACGTGGGGTGGTGGGGAGGCAGGGGAGGAGAGGGAAATGGGGTAAGAGTCTTTGTTGTGGTTTCTGCAGGAAAGAACAACCAGTGAGGCAGGATAGGCATGCTTGGGATTGGCTAGTCTGAATAATTTCAGTGGGTTCTGGAGCTCAGGGGCTGTCTCTAGGTATCTGGTACCTGGGCCTGGGGTGAGTAGGGCAGGTGGATAGTGACCTGGGACCTGAGAAGCCCAGAGAGGAGGTGTGTGCTCTGGATTTGCTTGTTTGCCTGTGAAAACCACACTCAGGGGTGAGTCGTTGACTATCTCTAGGAATTGGCCACCCTGGGAGGGGCAGTCCCTCCAGTGTCAGGAAGGCCCAGTGGTCAGAGCGTCCCAATACAGAAAATGCAAAACTTGGTAAATATCTTGGAGGTATAACTATAATAGACTATTAAAAGTCTTGGAGGTAGGGCTCTACCCTTCTCTTCTGCCACACTTTCTGAAGGAGGGGAAATGCTTTCCTCTTTCTGTTCTCTCTGAGGCTCTGTTTCTAGCCATGGGCCTCTTCTTTTATGCTCTGTCCCCCCCCCCCCAAATTTGGCAGGAAGCCTCCTTTGAGTACCTGCAGAACGAGGGTGAGCGTCTGCTCCTGGAGGCCATGGATGAACTGGAGGTGGCTTTCAACAACACCAACGTGCGCACTGACTGCAACCATATCTTCCTGAACTTCGTGCCCACTGTCATCATGGACCCCTCCAAGGTCACGCCTCTGGGGAAGTTCTGCGTTCAGCTCTTACAGGGGCCTATGGCACTTGACATGCCTTGCTGCTTTGGTGTCTTGTCTCCTTGCTCTCAAGACCTCTAAGTTCTGGGACACACATGTGCATGTTTGAGCCTCCATTGCTCTGGGTGGACAGCCTTCTGTCATTTAATTCCAGGGCCATATTTTTGCCACCACCCTTAGGACCATCCCTGTTCTGATGGTCACCCTCCATGGACAGCATACTTCCATTTTAGGATGACATGCATGCCCAAAGTGTCTTGCAAAACAAAATGTCATCCCTGGTTCCTGGCTCTTGGGGGAGTGCATGTGGGAGGGAAGGGGGAAGAGAACCGTTCTCCTATGGCTGGTTCTTCATGAGTAGGCAGGGTTGATGATGGTTAAAGAAGTCTTGGGTCATCAGCACAGAGCCCATGCTGATGCCCCAACTCCACCAACCCACATAGTTCCCAGAAGAGAAAATGCAAACATTTGGGCTTCATGGTGGAGGTAAACATGATGTAACGTAAGCACAGTAACTCTCTTGCTTACCAGCCTCCGTCTGTCACCAGAGTATAAAAGTGCTGGCCTCTCCATGTAATTATGAGGATGAAAGGAGATGATGCTCCTGACATGCTTAGCATGGCAACTCTGGTTATTATTGGCTAATAGTTGTTGGATACGTACTGTGTCCTGGTATTTTGCGTTCAGCGTATGTCATCGTTCCCATATTATCAGTGCTAGAACTATTTATTACAAGTGTGCACAGAATGGGCCCTGAGATCGGAATTGCTGTCATTTGGGGCAGATCGAGGAGTCCGTGCGTTCCATGGTTATGCGCTATGGCAGTCGGCTGTGGAAACTCCGTGTGCTGCAGGCTGAGGTCAAGATCAACATCCGCCAGACCACCACTGGCAATGCTGTTCCCATCCGCCTGTTCATCACCAATGAGTCAGGCTACTACCTGGACATCAGCCTCTACAAAGAAGTCACCGACCCCAGATCTGGAAATGTAAGGCTGGGAGGCTGGGGCAGGGGTGCCACAGATAATCCAAGTCAGAGCAGAGGCAGAGAAAATCTGCTCCTGAGAGCAAGACACAGGCTAAAATGCTACTTGGTGGCTGTCATGCCAGCCATGATGGGTTGGGATAGCTCCTCTGAGTTTATAATAAATGTTAGCTTCTGAATCCCAGTTGTTCATTCCTCTGGGAAGGAGAATCGATCTCAAGTTTAATTTGTTTTAGGACCATATTTGGGAAAAGATGTGGAATACCATGGTTAATTATAATGCAGCTCCTAGGTCAGTTCACTCAGGAAATGGGTGTCTTTTCCCCAACCATGTTTAAGAACACATGTTTGTCAACTGAATCAAACATCCTGTTGACTTCCATTTTTAAATATATAACTCTTTAAATGATTAAAGACTCAGGAAGTTAGAAAAATAGTACAGAGGGAAAAAAGATGCTCCAGAGAGTTCCCATGTACCTTTCACCTGACTTCCCCCAATAACAACAACATAACCGCGGGACCTTGTTAAAATAGGAAATTGACATTGGTACAGTACTATTAACTCAAATGGGGACTTTATTCAGATCTCACCAGTATTTGTGCACTCATGTTTGGTTTTGTGTGTGTGTGTGTGTGTGTGTGTGTGTAAAGTACTATGATAGTCACATTTTTGGAGCTATGCTCCCACACCTGCCAATGTCCCTTCTTGTTCTGGTTGCCCACAGTGGCAGAGAAAAGATTAGCTCTGTGAGGCACTTACTTTGTCATGTGATGTGACATGATTTGCTTCCTTCCACCACATTTTCATTGAGGAGAGTAGGATTAAAAGGGACAAGAATATGCTTCTCGGAAAGTTCCCTCCTTTACTCTGTTTTTCTGTTTTCCTTTCCAGATCATGTTTCACTCCTTTGGTGACAAACAGGGACCCCAGCACGGGATGCTGATCAACACTCCCTATGTCACCAAGGATCTGCTTCAGGCCAAGCGATTCCAGGCCCAGTCCCTGGGCACCACCTACGTCTATGACTTCCCAGAGATGTTCAGGCAGGCAAGTCCTACAGCTTTGTTGTACCACCCCAGGTGCCCTTAGGGAGTCCACCAACCCCCCAGCCCCTATCCTTAGTTACTCTTCTGAAGACCCCAAGTTGGAAGAATGAGGTCTACTTGGAGAAAAAGAAATCAATATTGGGATTGCCTTCCTAATATTTTTCCTAAAATGAACCCATTTTCTTCCCAATGATTAAAAGTAATATAACACGGAAACTTTGGAAACTAAAGGAGCATGGAAAAAAGGAAAAGGTGGCTCATCATTCCATGTCCTAAAGACACATTGCTTACTATTTTGATGTGTTTCTTGCTGGTCTTTTTTTTTTTTTAAAGATTCATTTATTTCAGAGAGAGAGAAAGAGCATGTGAGCAAGGGAGAGGGTTAGAGACAGAATCTCAAGCAGACTTTGTGCTGAGCCCAGAGCCAGATGTGGGGCTGGATCTCACAGCCCTGAGATCATGATCTGAGCCAAAATCAAGAAAGAATCAGACCAACAAAGCCACCCAGGTGCCTTTTCCTTTAGGGTTGCTTTTTTTTTTTTTTTAAGATTTTATTTGTATATTTGACAGAGAGATCACAAGTAGGCAGAGCAGCAGGCAGAGAGAGAGAGGGAAACAGGTTCCCTGCCTAGCAGAGAACCCAATGCAGGGCTCGATCCCAGGACCCCCGGATCATGACCTGAGCCCCAGGATCATGACCTGAGCCGAAAGCAGAGGCTTAACCCACTGAGCCATTCAGGTGCCCCTCCTCTGGGTTTGTTTGTTTGTTTGTTTGTTTCTACTCTGGGTTTTCTAATGCTCACTTAAGTTCCTGCCACATGCCTGGCTCCATTCTAAGGGCAGGTAGCCTGTGAGGGAGAGTGTGGAGTCATTCACTGCTTTGAGGAATTTTTAGTCTACTTTAAAAAAAAAATAGTGTCTTGGGTTTTCCTGAGTATTAAAGTATTCATTGGAAAATAGGACTCAGTAAATAAAATTCCACCCTTACATAATCTACTTACCGTTGATGACTACAGTAATATTTTGGTGTTTCCTTGAAGTATTGTTACTATACCTTTATTTTTTTATGGAGCAGGGCCTTTCAGGGATACTGAACAGGCTGGCACTGGTGACATGGATATCTGTTTACACCCCTTCCATTGCCTTGTAAATGATGTTCATTAATCTGTGATCATGGACCTTCCTCTGTAGGCAGGAAAGCCTCAGTTCACTTCAGGCATAGGAGAGGCAGCATCGTAGGAAAAGCCGCTATTTGCAGTCACTCAGGCATGGGTCTGGAACTGTCCTTTGCTTTCTGTGTATCCTTGGGCAAGTTCCTTCACCTCTCTGGACTAATTTCCTCCTCTGTAAAGTGAGGGTAATAATAGTACCTCCTATGCAAAGTTAATCGTGAGGAATATATGTAAACTATTTATAATTAAGTAGGTACTTAATTAAATAGAAACTTGTATGATTAAGAATGTCATTTATCCTTTTACCTTTGACCTCAAGAGCCACAGGATAAGAAGAAGACAAATCAGGAGCAAATCCATCCCTTTTCTTTTACATAAAGAACCATAATACTATGGAAAATACTATTTGAAAACTTAGACAAAAGAAAATTTCCAAGAAAAAATATATCTTATCAAAAATGATTCAGGAAGAAATAGAAAATATAAATAGATTATTAGCATTAATGAAATTGAATAATAGTTCAAAAAAATCTGCCACTAAAATTGGGTACAGATGGCTTTACAATTTCTATCTAGTCTTTAAAGAACAGATAATTTCCTTTGTGTACTGATTATTTAGAGAGTAGGAAAAAAACAAAGGGAATGCTTCTTCACTCATTTTATCAGGTTATTGTTACCTTAATATTAATCCAGATTAGAACATTAGAAGAAGGAAAATTGGTTGTCTCATTTATGAATATGGACACAAAAATTATAAATAAAATATTAGTAAATGAAATCCAGTAATGATCTATTTTTTAATTGGACTAAGTAGGATTTATCCTGTTCATATGATTTGATATTAGGAAGTCTATTAATTAACTTATCTTACTAATAGATGAAGAAAAAATTTAAATTTAAAAATTTAAATTTAAATTTAAGTTTAAATTTAAATTTAAGTTTAAATTTAAATTTGTCAATAGATGTAAAAAAGTATTTGTGAAGATAGTTTCTGTTCATACTAAAAACTTTAAATGAACTAAGAATAGAAGGGAATTTATTTCTATAAAAGATAGTAATCTAAAACTAATAGCACGTAATGGTGAAATAAATGTTAGATAGATACAGGACAGATATATCCATTATTACTGTATCTATTCAACATTCTTTATTGGAGTTTCTGGCCAGTGCAATTAGGCAAGAAAAAGAAATAAAAGGTGTAAAGACTGAAATGCAAAAGAAAAAAAGAAAAATGGTGTTTTTGCTGATGTTGTAAATCTCTATATAAGAAATGCAAGAATGTACAGAACCAATGAAATAATATAGCAAGATTTCTAGGTACACGATCAGTGTACAAAACTTAACTGCATTCTCATCGACCAGCAGAAGCTGTAAAATGTAGTTGAAAAAAATATTGTTTACAACAGTAAAAGCAACTATAAGTTTACTTGTGAATAAGTCAAAAAACATACAAAGCCTTTATGGAGGAAATTTTAAAATTTTCTTGAAACACTTTAAGCCTAAAGAAATGGAGGGGTTTATCATGCTCATGAATGACGGGAAGATTCAATATTGTAAAGCTATTAGTTTTGCCCAAATCAATACATTCAGTATAATTCCAAAGTTTTTTGGTGAAACTTAAAAATTCATAGGGAAAAGCAAAAGCTTGTGAATAGCAAAAACAATACTGAAAAAGAGCAAAGAGGACTCATCTTAGCCAGTGTCACTACTTGTTTTAAAGTAGCAGTACTTACTACAGTGTGTTGTAATAGAGCTAGATGAGTGGACCAGTACAACAGCACAGAGCCTGGCACCTGGGTGGCTCTGTCGGTTAAGTGTCTGCCTTCAGCTGAGGATATGATCCTGGGGTCCTGGGATCGAGCCCCATGCTGGGCTCCCTGCTCAGTGAGTAATCTCCTTCTCCCTCTTCCTCCTCCTCTCCCTCCTGCTCATGCTGTCTCTCTCTCTCAAATAAATAAATAAAATCTTAAAAAAAAAAAAAAAAGAAGAATAGCACAGAGCCTGAAATCAGATCCACTCATAAGGGGAGCCTTGGCAGAATGCAGAGGTGGGATGATGAATTAAGAGGATCAACTTCACTAAAAGGTACGGTATGCCCCTTTTATCCATGGCTTTGCTTTCCATCATTCCACTCACCTGTGGTCAGCTGCCATCTGGAAGCAGATGATCCTCCTTCTGACGTATGCTCAGAAGGTCAGTGTTAGCCTAACGCTCTGTCACATTGCCTACATCATGCCCCTCACTTTGTCTCATCACGTAGGCATTTTTTTTTTTAAGATTTTATTTATTTGACAGACAGAGATCACAAGTAGGCAGAGAGGCAGAGCAGAGAGCCCGACTCCCTGCTGAGCAGAGAGCCCAACTCAGAGCTCGATCCCAGGACCCTGGGATCATGACCCGAGCCAAAGGCAGAGGCTTTAACTTGCTGAGCCCCCCAGGTGCCCCATCATCACATAGGCATTTGATCATCTCCCATCATAACAAGATGAAGGATGGGTTTAGTGCAGTAAGACATTTTGAGGGAGAGAGAGACCATGTTCACATAACTTTTATTATATTGTTATAATTGTTTTTATTAGTATTATTTTACTAGGCCTTATTTATAAATTAAGCTTTATCCTGGGTATGTACATATGAACAAACCATAGTACATAGAGGATTCAGTCCTGTTGGAGGTTTCAGGCCTCCACTGGGTGTCCTGGAGCATTTCCCCCACAGGTAAGGGAGGGCTCCTAAATGGAAAAAGCAAATCTTGATTTCTACCTTATCTAGTATACAGAAGTAAGTTTCAAGAGAGTCAGTTAAGAGCTTCCACTGTACTGGAAAAGACCCATAAACTTGACTATATTAAAATTTTGAAGTTCTTTATGCAAAAGACGAAAGATGAGCCCCAGACAGAGAGAATATGTCCCAATGCCTATCACTAGCAACGGATTACAACTAGATTGTCTAGAGAGCACTAGTCAATTAGAGAAAAACAAAGCTACAGAAAATATGAGCAGGAGTTATAAACGGGAGGAAATTGGCAAAAAGGAAACTCACATGGTCAGTACACATATTCAAAGGCTCTCACCTTGCTAATAATCAATGAAGTACGGCTTAGTTTCCCAATACCCATACCCAGCAGATGGATAAATGTGAAAATATTTGACAAAACTAAGTATTGGCAAGCATATGGAGAAAAGGAGTTCTGACCCTTGCTTCCTGGGACTGTAAAGCATTTTGAAAAACTGAGAGAGCAGTTTTATAATATCGAGTGAACTTGAAGCTTTACAAACCCTGTGACCCAGCAATCCCACTCCTAGGTACTCCCTTGATGAGACTCTCATCCATGTTTATAAGAAGAGACCACCGGGATCTCATTACAGGGGTGGCTGGGGGGCACCATCAAATGTCTGACTGTAGCTCAGGTCATGATCTCAGAGTCCTGGACTGAGCCCCACGTCAGGCTCCACACTAAGCAGGGAATCTGCTTGTCCCTCTCCCCCTCCCTCCACTCGTGCTAGCTCCCTCTCTCTCTAAAAATCTTAAAAAAAAAAAAAAAAAAAAAAAAAAAAAAAAAAAAAAAGAATGCTTATTACAGCCCTATTGTTAATACTGTAGGATTGGAAGCAGCCTAAACGTTCCTTAAAAAGGGTTATGAATAGGTAAGTTGTGATCTACTCACACCATGGAAACTGAACAGCAAAGAAAATGAATAGAGTTAAATTTCTCAGTGTGGATAAATCTCTCAAACACATGGGGGAGCCGAAAGGGCAAGGTACGGAAGGGTGTGTCCATCACAAGACAGTTATTTAAAGTGTAAGCCCTGTCGGGGGGTGCCTGGCTTGCTCAGTTGGAAGAACATTCGACTCTTGGTCTTGGGGTATGTGGGTACCCACATGGGGTATAGAGATTGCTTAAAAATAAAATATTTTAAAAAATTAAGTTTAAGGGGTGCCTGCATGGCTCAGTGGGTTGGACCTCTGCCTTGGGCTCAGGTCATGATCTCAGGGTCCTGGGATCGAGCCTTGCATCAGACTCTCTACTTAGCAGGGAGCCTGCTTCTCCTCTCTCTGCCTGCCCCATGCCTACTTGTGATCTCTCTCTCTCTCTGTCAAATAAATAAATAAATAAAATATTTTTAAAAATTAAGGTGGGCCTAGGTGGCTAAGTGGGTTAAGCCTCAGCCTTTGGCTCAGGTCATGATCTCAGGGTCCTGGGATTAAGCCCCGTATTGGGCTCTCTGCTCAGTGGGGAGCCTGCTTCCTCCTCTCTTGCTGCCTGCCTCTCTGCCTACTTGTGATCTCTCTCTCTGTCAAATAAATAAACAAAATCTTGTAAAAAAAAAAAAAAAAAGTAAGTTTAAGTCGTGTCTCTACATCCCACATGGGGCTCAAATGACAACCCTAAGATCAAGAGTTGCACACCTTCCAGCTGAGCCAGCCAGGTACCCCCGTGTGTTTAAAATTTATGCCTGTATAACAAAAGGCATAAAAACATGCACAGGACCAGTGGACACTAAATTCAAGACAATGATTATCTGCACTTGGGGAAGGGGTACACCAGGGACTTCAACTGCATTTCTCTTATCCCTTTAAAAAAAATTCATAAGCAGCCACGAAAAAATTATGATTTGAGAAAACCACCAGATGGGGCATGGGTGTTGCTTATTCTGCATGTTTTTCTGTGTGCTTTCAATAGTTCATAATTTATTTTTTTAAGATTTATTTGATAAAAATGAGCAAGAGAAAGAGAGCATAAGCAGAGGGAGCAGCAGGCAGAGGGAGAAGCAGACTGCCCACTGAGCAGGGAGCTCGATGCGGGGCTCAATCCCAGGACCCTGAGATCATGGTAGAGGCTTAACCGACAGCCACTCCCAGGAGCCTCCATCCATAGTTCATAATTTAAAGAGAAGAAGAACTAGAAAATGTGCCTCCCTAATGAGAACTTTGTGTTTTCTCTTTCTTTCCCTATCCCCAGGCTCTCTTTAAACTGTGGGGCACCCCAGACAAGTACCCTAAGGACATCCTGACATACACTGAACTCGTGCTAGATCCCCAGGGCCAGCTAGTGGAGATGAACCGCCTTCCTGGGGGAAATGAGGTAGGAACTCCGTGGAGCGTGACCCCTGGCTAGACTCACCCTTTCAAAAAACACCCTGCCCCCCACTCCCAAAGAAAACAAACCATGTTTCCTTGTGCATTCATCTCCTTGGCAGGTGGGCATGGTGGCCTTCAAAATGAGGTTCAAGACTCCGGAGTATCCGGAAGGGCGGGACGTGATCGTCATCAGCAATGACATCACGTTCCGAATTGGGTCCTTTGGCATGGGAGAAGACCTCCTGTACCTGCGGGCATCGGAGATGGCCCGGGCAGAGGGCATCCCCAGAATCTACCTCGCAGCCAACAGTGGGGCCGGTATCGGCCTCGCAGAGGAGATCAAGCATATATTCCAGGTGGCTTGGGTGGACCCAGGAGACCCCAACAAAGTACGTCTCCAAACCAGCATGGTGATGTGATGCCCCACAGTGGGGGTGATAGTGCCCACTGGGGTGGGGGACCTGGGCGGGAAGAATCTTGGTGCGCTTTGCACATAAAGCACAGATACACATGTACAGCACAGAAAAGACCTATGGTAGATCGGTCTAAAAATTTCTCGGACGGGAGTGACAATCAGGAAAAAAGTGTCTGGAAAGGCACCTGAGGGGAATAATAATGAGAAGTTGATAAACACAGAGCTAATGTAGCCTGAGCGTCCCCTGAATGTGGCGTACAGTAGGGAGGCAAAGGTAAGACTTGGTTTCTGGCAGCAGGGGATTCTCAGAAATCATCCAGAAAATGGAGAGATACTAGCCAAAATAAAATGCAAGTCGAATGAGCAAAAAGATCCCATTTTGTGATGTGGAAATACAGGGGACAGGTCTTTTCTGCAGCCAGAGTAGGCTTCCTCCAGGCGGTGGCATTGCTTCCTCCAAAGGGGGGCAAAAATTCTTCTTCTTTTTTTTTTTTTAAGATGAATTTATTTATTTATTTGAGAGAGAGAGAGAGAGATCACAAGTAGGCAGAGAGCCAGGCAGAGAGAGAGAGAGGGGGAAGCAGGATCCCTACTGAGCAGAGAGCCCGATGCTGGGCTCGATTCCAGGACCCCGGGATCACAACCCTAGCCGAAGGCAGAAGCTTAACCCACTGAGCCACCCAGGCGCCCCAAAAATTATTTTTTTCATGTAAAAAGCATATATACATATGTACACACACGTGTATATGCATGTGTATACATAATGCATATACACGTGGTACATAAACTATATGATAAAATTTCATGGAGGGAGCTATCAATAAGGAGAAAAAGTCAGAACAGACACCTTGGGGGAGCAGGGATGAAGAGGTGATTTGGAGGAAAAGGAGCTGATTCAGAGCAGGAGAAATGGGTAAAGATGAGTAGAAAGTGCTTGGCACTGATCAGACCTTCAGTCTGTAGCTGTTATTGATATGGAATTAACATCAGATATGCCAGTGGTGCTGTTAACACATGGTTAACTCCTTATTAACATCAGCCCTTACAATGTTATCATTTTTAAAAAACAAACAGCAGTCTCCATTCCTTGCTGCTGTGGACTCTGGGCAGCCGGGGTCAGTGAAGGATCTCAAGGTGGCTGGGTGAAAACTTGCTCTAAAAACCATTGACTGGGTAGCTTTTGGGGAGAACATACCCTGAAACCAGAATGCCATTGCTAACTCCCTGAAATCTTGGAATGAGACACTTACCTCCAAGTTGGCTACTCTCCCTGAGAAACCCCCTGCTATCAACTGGGCTTACTACAAGGCCAATGTGGCGAAGGCTGGCTTGGTAGATGACTTTGAGAAGAAGTTCAATGCCCTGAAGATTCCTGTGCCAGAGGATATAAATACACTGTTCAGGTGGACACTGAAGAAAAAGAAGATGTGAAAAGTTGTGCTGAGTTTTTGTCTCTCTCAAAGGCCAGGATTGTGGAATACGAAAAAGAGCTGGAGAAGCTAAGGAACATAATTCCATTTGATCAGATGACCATTGAGGACCTGAATGAAGCCTTCCCAGAAACCAAATTAGACAAGAAGAAGTATCCCTATTGGCCTCACAAGCCAATCGAAAACTTATAAACTTGAGGTGGGGAGAGAGCTCTGGCCCTCGTATTATAAACGCTGGACATTAAAAATAATGGATACGGTGAAAAAAAAAACAAGCAAACCAGTAGCTGTCTAGTGCAGGGAACTGGATTCATAGCCTCACTGATGTATATTTCTTTAAGGGATTTAAGTACTTGTACCTGACCCCCCAAGACTACACCACAGTCAGCTCCCTGAATTCTGTCCACTGTAAACACATCGAGGAAGACGGAGAATCCAGGTCAGTAAGTTATCACGTAGCTCCTTCCTTTTGCCTGTGGTTGATTTCAGCTACTGACGGGCAGTCCCTCTCTTTGCCTCTGGGCTTGTGGGTGATGTTTTCATACGGGATGATGGTGTTTGTACAGTGGGATCCCCGGGCCTTCCGGACACTGGGGACTAAGACATGTGGGACTTTCTTCAGGGTGAGCCCATCCTTGCCATCCAGAGTGAGTCGTGGCTTTCACAAATATAGTACCTCACACAGGAAAGAATTAGCTTGGATTCCCGTGATGTCCCTAGAGCTGCAAGGTTACATCTATGACCAAATTAGCCTAGCTAATCTAGCTGGAAAGGTGTAGGCAGGGAAGGGGTCTGCTCTGTGAGGAGGTCCAAGGTTGCCAGCTGTCTTTTCTAGGGAATGTTGTGGGGTTTTGTTTTTGTTTTTGTTTTTTTCCCAATGAAGTTGACAAAGTCATAATTTCCCAGGCTAGGTTTTCTGGAACGTTAGTTGGTGATACGTTGTGGGGGATGGTGAAGAACCAAGTACATTGAGAAACCCTGGTTTAAATGGGATCTAACAAGCATCTTTACTGCAGACCTTGTCAGAAGTTTTGACTGCAGCAGTGTCTTGTGAATCTGTAACACGGGTTAGGCCGTACAGTGTTTCACTTCTAGGCGATAGAATCTTGACTGATTGATTGTGAACTAAGCGCCTTTCCTCGTCACTCTGTAGACCACACTTTATTCTAGATTGTTTGTGGAGGTATGTAGGGTGAGGATGACCTTTCATTAGGACAGCCTCCAAATAGGCAGACATCTTTGGTAGGAAGGGTGATAATTATAGATGCTGCACTTGCCCTTCTAGGAACTTCTGGGCCAATTATGAGGGTCTTAGACCCCTGCTTTCATTTCACCTCTGGCTGCTTTACCACCTTCTGTTCCCTCCCCTTGCTCATCCCCCCTGCCCTGGGTTCTGGGGAAATATGTCATCCTTGAACTTCCCTGGGCTAGAGCTCAATCTTGAACCCATGTTTTGTTCATGAAGGTATGTCATCACGGATATCATCGGGAAGGACAGTGGTGTGGGCGTAGAGAATCTCAGGGGCTCTGGCATGATTGCGGGGGAGTCTTCCCTGGCTTATGAAGAGATAGTCACCATCAGCTTGGTGAGTTTCCTATTTTATTTCCTTTTCCTTTTTCACTTTGTCTCATGGAATCTCTAAAGCAGTCTCAGAAGAAAAGAGCCTTGTGTGCTCATCACACAGCTCCGGTGATTAGCAACATGTAGCCATATATATATATACATACACATACATACATACATATATATGTCTTTATACATATATGTATGTGTATATATGTGTATATATATATATTTAAGATTCATTAATTTATTTTAGAGAAGAGGGGAGAGAGAGAGAGAGCAGGGGGGTAGGGGCAGAGGGAGAAGGAGAGAGAAACTCAAACTGACTCTGTGCTGAATGCCAACCCTGACATGGGGCTCTATCTCATGACCCTGAGGTCATGACCTGAGTGGAAACCGAGAGTTGGATGCCTAACTGACAGCACTACCCAGGTGCCCCTGTTTGTGCATATTTTATTTTATTTTATTTTTTAAAAGATTTTCATTATTTATTTGACAGAGACATGGCAAGAGAGGGAACACAAGCAGGGGGAGAGGGAGAAGGAGAAGGAGGCTTCCCGCCAAGCAGGGAGCCTCATGAGGGGCTCGATCCCAGGATCCTGGGATCACGACCTGAGCCGAGGGCACATGCCTCACAACTGCACCACCCAGGCATCCCATGTTTGTGGGTATTTTAAAGCAAGCCCCTTGTCCTGTTTTACCACCTCTGGATGGCCCAGGGTGGATCTTTGCTAGATAAAGACCCCCAGATACACCACTTTTTTACAGAATCCCAGTGCTATTTTTACACCCATAACCATCCATGGCAAGTCTTTAATATCCTTGAAACATGATTCATAATCAGTTTTAACAATTATAGGAAATGTATCTTTTTAGAGTTGATGTGTTTGAATCATGGTCCAATCTTATCAAATTCAACACCCAAAACCCAAATAATCCAGTTAAGAAATGGGCAAGAGACATGAATAGATACTTTTCCAAAGAAGACATTCAGATGGCCAACAGACACGTGAAAAGATGCTCAACATCACTCACCGTCAGGGAAATACAAATCAAAACCACGATGAAATACCACCTCACACCTGTCAGAATGGCTAAAATTAACAGCACAAGAAACATCAGGTGTTGGTGAGGATGTGGAGAAAGGGGAACCCTCTTATGCTGTTGGTGGGAATGTAAGCTGGTGCAGCCACTCTGGAGAACAGTTTGGAGGCTTAGCTACCCTATGACCCAGCAATCACACTACTAGATATTTACCCAAAGGAGACAAAAATACAGATTTGAAGGGGCACATGCATCCCAATGTTTATAGCAGCAATGTCTACAATAGCCAAACTGTGGAAAGAGCCCCAGTATCCACTGCCTGATGAGTGGATAAAGAAGAGGTGGTGTATTTATACAATGGATTATTGCTCAGCTGTCCAAAAGAAGGAAATCTTGCCATTTGCAAATGCATGGGTGGAACTAGAGTGTATTATGCTAAGTGAAATAAGTCAGAGAAAGACAATTACCATATGATCTCAATCATCTATAATTTAAGAAAGAAAACGGATGAACATATGGAAAGGGGAAAAACGGGGGGAGAGGAAACAAACCATAAGAGACTCTTAATGATAGAGAACAAACTCAGGGTTGATGGAAGGAGGTGGGTGGGGGATGGGCCAGCTGGGGGATGAGCAGTGGGCGTTGTCGGTAAGTGATGAATCCCTGAATTCTACTCCCGAAACCAGTATTTCACTGTAGGTTAACTAACTAGAATTTAAATTTTAAAAAAAGGTACTGAGTATTTAGGAGAATTTTTATCTGATTTTGATTGGCACAAAATGAATATCTCCCCTTTCCCTCCCTTAGCCTTTCCAGAAATATTTGCTCTTCCTAGTAATAGTACTACTCTTTCATGGTACACTGTCATTCAAGACCTTATCTTTACATTCCATTTTGGATCTTCAATTTCCATGGTGGAAAATGCTGGCCATGGGTGTCTTCCTTAGGCTTGTTTTCTAGATACCTTATATGTATTTCAAAATAAAAATATATATTCAAAATAAAAAATATATACCTTTGGATATATATATTTATATATTGTTTATATTATATATATATAAATATATAAATAACTTACATATTATATATTCCAAAATCTATAAAGATATGTATATTTTTCTATATTCTAAAATAGATGTTTTATCTCTATCATATATAATTATTTATGATATGTATATATAATTTTGAAATACTTTACTATTATATATGATACATATGTATCACAGTATATAATATATATTATAATTATATATAATATATAAAATCATAATAATACATATAATATAATTATATAATATAATAATTAAAATATAATAATATATAATTATATTATATAATAATTATATAATATATTTTAGTATATATATTTATAAATATATAATATTATAAAAATATAATAATATATATTATATATAATATATAATAACTATATGTATCCTATATAATATATATAATTATATATATCATATATGTATCATAATTGTATTTTTCTTAATTATGTAATATATATATTTTCATAATTATGTAATTATATATATATATATATATATATATATAATTTTGAAATAGTCTGCAACTCTCTAGATGTTACAAGGCAGTACAGAGAGGTTCCCCTGTCCCCCTCATTTAGCGTCCCCCATATGTTACGTATCCTACGTAACCACAGTACATTACCAAGACCAAGACATTGACATTGGCTCAGCGCCCTTACCTTGGTATAGACCTCACTCCGATTTCACCAGTTTCGCCCTGGCTCCTAGGCATCCTTTGGTTGTGTGAGAGACTACACTGGCTCAGAAGAGCTATGTATAAGAGCTAGGCCTTGGATGAAGCAAGAACCAGAACATTCCATGTCTGCTATCTGGCCTCACCACACTCTTCTTTGTTAACCATATTCTTTCCGGAAGCCAGGGTCAGGTGAGCCTGAAGAACTGGCTTGTGCCCATGCTGTTTGGTCACCAGTCAGGTGACCAGGTGGCCAAGCTGTAGCTTCCATGTGTGCCTGGTGGGTTCCTGGCCTGTCCTCTCCCGACCCCCACCATGGGGAGTGGGGCATGCCTGCCTTGGGAATTTAGCAGGGCCCCATCTCCGTCTCCACAGGTGACCTGCCGAGCTGTGGGGATTGGGGCCTACTTGGTGAGGCTGGGCCAGCGAGTCATCCAGGTGGAAAACTCTCACATCATCCTGACGGGAGCCAGTGCGCTAAACAAGGTGAGTGGGTGGGGCAGGAACAGGGGGTGGTGGCTGTGGAGGACGGGGACTCACTTGTAACCTTTCCACTGTCTCCTGATGGAGGCTTTTTCTCAGCATGAAACCAGTGTCCTTCCTACTGATGTATAACTCTTTTTCCAGTTTGCACTTGTCTTGGTCTCTCCTGAGCCAAAAAAAAACTTGTTTCACTTTATTTTGTTTTTTAAAGATTTTATTTGTTTGAGAGAGAGGGAGCCCTGAGATCATGTTCTGAGCCAAAGGCAAACACTTAACCCACTGAGCCACCAGGGCGCCATGAGCCAAAAAAAAAAATTTAAAAAAAGAAATACTAGGCTCTTGTGGTAGAACTGTCTTGTGTACTGCCATTTAAATATTTAAAAATTATTAATGTGGCATTACATATTATAGAAAACTGGAAAGAGACACTCTGCCCCTCCAAAAGTAATTTTGCTCCTATTAAAATTTTAGTGTCTTTCCTTCTTGTCTTCTGTCTGCCTGACTCCTGGTGAATGTGGAGTTTGGTATTCTGCTGTTCTCACTGTATTAAAACATACCCCAAGTGGCTGTAAAGCCTTTGTAACATAATGTCTGATAGAATCCCACTGAAGTTCTCAAAGTCTGGTTCCCAGACCTGCCACAGCAGCAGCTCCCCGCTGGGAGCCCATTAGGAAAGCAGATTTTCGGGCCTCAGTGCCGACATGCCGAATCAGAAACGTGGAGTAGGGTTTCGATTTGTGAGAAGACCCAAGTCATCAGTGGGCTCACTTGTTCTCAAATTGGGTTGCATGTTGGAATTACCTAGAAACCAAAGGAAAATACTGATGCTGCCTCCCAACCCCGAAGATTCTGCTGCAGTGGTTCTGGGTGCAGCCCGGGTGGCAGGATTTTTGAGAGCTCCCAGGTCACTGCCACGTGCAGGTTGAGGATCCTGGAGGGAGTTGATTTCCAAACAGATGGAAGAGGCCCGAGCCTGGAGGGGGTGGGGTACGGGCCGGGCTTGCTAAGTGCACCCTGTTGAAGCAGGTCCTGGGCCGAGAGGTGTACACCTCCAACAACCAGCTGGGCGGCGTGCAGATCATGCATTACAACGGCGTCTCCCACACCACTGTGCCGGACGACTTCGAGGGCGTGTACACCATCCTGGAGTGGCTATCCTATATGCCAAAGGTGCAGTACACCCTCTGCAGCGTTGTATCTGGAGACTCTGGAATCAGCTCCCCCAGCTGGGTAGCGTGGGAGTTCGGGGAACAAGGAGCTCTGCCATGCGGCTGCGGTTCTTTTTCTTTACTCCTTCCTCTCCTCCCAGCTCTGTACTCACTGTTCTTTGCTCTTTTTTTTTTCTTTCTTTTTTTAAAGATTTATTTATTTATTTGACAGAGAGAGCACAGAGGAAATGGCAGGCAGAGGGAGAGGAAGAAGCAGGCTCCCATTGAGCACAGAGCCTGATGTGCTCATACCTTTGTAAGGGTGGCTTTGGAAAGGGGTAACTCTGACCAATAAAGAATTCTGGAGCTTTGCAGCCAGGCTGGATTTGATTCCTGGCTTCCTCCTCCCTAGCAGCAAGACCTTGGGCCAGTCTCTTACTCTTTCCAAGCGTCTTGTTTCCTCATCTGTGAAATGAGAATCACAGGAGTACCTACCCTGGGGTATTGCCCCAATGATTCAGAGCAGGGATGTGGAGAGCCCGGCACCAAATGCTACTCAAACTGGTGATGACTGGCTTGTCCGGACTGGGCTGTCCTGCCTAACCAGACGTGATCATGGTCAGAGGGGAGAAGCAGATCGCAGGCATTACTGGGGAGCACAAGGAGACTGAGTTGGTTTTCTTTTATAGGATAATCACAGCCCAGTCCCCATCATCACACCCACGGACCCCATTGACCGAGAAGTTGGGTACTACCCGACCAAGGCTCCGTATGACCCCCGGTGGCTGCTTGCAGGAAAGCCTCACCCGAGTAAGTTCTAAAGCTCTTTGCCTGGGGCCTGGCTCTTGGGTTTCTTTTCTGCACGTGGGACAAAGGAACACTCAGAAGCATGGATCCTTAGCCCCGTGTCCCAGAGGGGTACACCCGAGATCAAATGTAGAGGGCGTGGAGGGATGGGGATTTTCTCCTCTATGCTTCTCCTGAGCTGTTAACCAAGAAGCAGCCTCTGGTTTCTGGGGCTGGTCCATGGAGGGGAAGCGTGACGCAGGTCATGGTCTCCCTCCCGAAACTGTCCCGTGGTTACAGAGGTGGAAAATGCAGACATCAGTGTCCCCAGAGATGACTACCCCCTCTCTCCGTCTTTCTTTCCGTCTCTCTGTTTGGCTCCACCTTACAGATGTAGCCCTCCAGGGGTTCACCCAGGACAGACGACCCAGCCTCTTCTGCACACTCATACACGTAGAGATGTGCGTGCACACACATTCTCTCCGTCCCTCCCTCCCCCTGAGAGGGGCCGGTTTGTCTCTGGGAGGTGTATGGTTACATTCTGAGCATCCAGAACAGAGCAGGAAAGCTGAGCTACCCCCATCCCCCTAATCCCCCAGTCTAGAATTTCAGATGCTGCCACCTTTAGAAAGTGGCTGTCCAGCTGTGTGGCGCAGGAGGGCGCCCCCCCGGGGGGGCAGCATGGGGCACAGAGGCGCAGGGCGCCCCTCGGCTTGCGTGCACCTCTCGGGTTTCTCTTGTGTTTTCTCACCTGTGAGCACCGAGGGGTGTGGCTTTAAGTTGATTATAAAATATCCAACTTGTTTCTGATCGTTTTCTCCGTCTGGTCAGGCCAGCCCCCAAGCAGACTCTGGGGCCAGGCTGCTTGGGGTTCGGGCCCCCAGCTTTCCTCCCTGGCAGCTTTGGCCCTCCTGTTACCTGGCTCCGAACCCCGTGATGGACCCAGCACTGCTCCCTGTCCAGGGATGGCGGCAGCAGACGTCATCGTATCCTCCCTCCTCCCTCCTCTTCTCTTCTCTGTCTCTCTCCATCTCTCTCTCTGTCTCATTATCGCTTCCTTTTAGAAGTTGACGATGCGCCCCGCCTCCATGTTAAATGTTGTGAGGCTGCAGCCAGCATATGAGGTTTTCGGGGCACGTGGTCCCTTTCCCAAATCCCACCTTTTGAAGGTGTCCCATCAACTCTATTTGCGTCTTGGCTGATCCTTAGGATTAGGATCTCCATGTGTTTGGCATTGACAGGAGCTGCTGAATTCCTGCCTTGGAGTATTTTCTGCAGCCCTGTTTTTTGGGGGGATTTTTTGGTTGTTGTTTTGTTTTGTTTTTTAACGGGATTGGGATCTGTATGGTTTTCTGGAGAAGCAGGTGTTTGGGCCGTCAATGCCAGGTTATCTGGCCCACCAGGCAGACCCTAAGGACCCTCATCAACCCCACCCCTTGGCCTGGGCTTCTGTCCTCCTGTCTGCAGCTCTGAAGGGATCCTGGCAGAGTGGATTCTTCGACCATGGCAGTTTCAAGGAAATCATGGCACCTTGGGCCCAGACTGTGGTAACAGGACGAGCAAGGTAACCTTGAAGACGGGGCAGGCTGCACTCAGCTAGCCTCCCCAGACATTGGGACCCCCAGGCACTAGACCAGAGGCCCTTTCCTCTCAGGTGACCCCCAAGAGCATTTTGCTTTGGCATCAGGATTTTCTGAAAGAAAAACCAACCTGGGGGATTGTTTTCTGGATGATGAACTTCTTCATAAAGTCTGGATTTTTCTGGGGCCTTAGCAGACCTCTCAGCTAGCTTGTTGCTGGCGGCCAGCACCCTGGCCCCTAGTGTCTGTCCCTGGGGCAGGGATCCATAGCCACAGGGGCCATGGGCCCCTCGGGGAATTAGAAGACAGCTCTGGGTGCTCCCGCCAGAAAACAGCACACACACTCCAAACTAGGAATTTCCTTTCAGAAGGGCCAGGGTCAGAAACCCCCTCGTCTACACACAGCTGGTGGATGGCTTAAATGCTTGAATGCTCCCAGAGCTGAGCATCTCACTCCTCAGCAGTGTAGTCCTCCTCTTTTCAGATATATCCCGCTCCCAGCAAGATCCTTCCTACACAGAGCCCAAAGCAGTGTCCTTATAATTATTGTTCAGATTCCTGGCACGATGTCGTTGCTACGGGTTCCAACTCCGGAGTCTGACCTGAGGCCAAGCCCGGCTGTGTCATTCACCCTCTCTGGGCCTCCACGTCCTCCTCTGCAGAGTGGGGTTGATAATCCTACTAAACCACAAGGGAGGACTGTTTTGATGATGAATGTTAAGCACTTATAACATCATAAATGCGGGCGCCTGGGAGGCTCAGTCAGTGAAGCAGCCAGCTCTTGATCTCCACTCAGGTCTCGATCTCGGGGTCGCAAGTTCAAGGCCCACGTTGGGCTCCATGCCAGGCGTGGAACCTACTTAATAAAAAAAAAAAATCAATCACAAATGCTCCGTAAGTGGTAGGGGCTGCCAGTACTGTCTTTATTGTTGCTGTTGTTTCTCTCCAGGCAATAAATACGTATTAAAATACTAACCATGAAGCCAGGCATTACAGCTGGTCACTTTTCCATAAGTGTTTTTATTTTAAAAACACTTTTTTAAAACCGCAAATGAGATCTTTTCCCCCTTCCGCCTGGAGATCCTTCCTTTTTTGAAAGACTTGCCCTCCCCACGGTCCCTGAGAGCATAAACAAGAGTAACCCAGGGTCGCACCCGGCACAGGGCCGGCTGGGAGCTTGCAGTGACGGTTACTGATGTCACAGAATCCCCCCTGAGCAGAAGCTCTTGCAGGTTCGGCATCCCTCGACTCTTCCAAATGGGTCTGTGCCTAGACCCACCCTGTCTCGCGTGGTAGCTGCTGGCTACGGGTGACCGTGTAAACCTAGTTGAGTTGAAAGAGAACCCCCTTCCTCTGTTGCACTCGCCATGCCTCAAGTGCTCAGGAAGTAGCTCCTCTCAGCTGCTGTCCTGGATGGCACAAGACTCAGAACGTGCCAACATCGCAGAAAGTTCTAGTGGACAGCACTGCTCCTGTCCCTGCAGTGGCCTGGCCATCCCTGTCACCACCACGACTGGTGCCCCCAAGAGGGGCGCCAACAGCCCCTTTCCAGCCCACCAGCTTGTTAGGAGGCTCTAACTGCTTTGGAAACTTCCAAAGAAGTGCTTCCAAGAGAATGCCCCACTCGAGTGAAAAGAGTGCTGTCTTCTGCCTGCCCCCCTCCCCACCATGAGCACCGTATACCCAGGATGCCTATAGGATGTCCCCCAAGGCCTAGAGGACCCATGTACCCTGAGTCCACGGGGGGTGTGGCCTGGCTGACCCAGCCTGGCTGACCCACGCAGGCTGGGGGGTATCCCTGTTGGAGTGATCGCCGTGGAGACGCGGACTGTGGAGGTGGTGATTCCTGCGGACCCTGCCAACCTGGATTCGGAGGCGAAGGTGAGGGGTCTGGGAACTTGGGACTGCTGTTCCTGCTGGCTTCACCAACAAAGAGCGGGTCCTGGGTGGTCACATGCTGGAGCCTGGGGTGAGTCCTTGGCCCTGGGGTCCCATTTCTCCAGCACGGTTTCTGAGGGATGCATAAATGCCCCACATGGTGTTTCTTCTTCTTTAGAGGGTGACAGGTCCCTGGGAATCCTCCCTGCCTTCTGCCTCCATCCTTGTCACTGTTTCTAGGGTGGGCCGCGGCACATGCTAGGAGGAGCTCAGAAGGCAGGGGCCGGGACCTAGGACTCAGTGTAGTCGGGACTAGCTACCCTTTGAGCCTGAAATGAGCCAAAAGGAACCTATAGCCCATGGAGGCAAGCACAGCCCCTCACAGACTAGCTTTGGGCCCTCCCTGTGAGCCCTGGTTCTGAGGCAGGTGCCAACACAGACCAGATTGCCTGCCCTCTAGGGTGGGGCTCAGATGACTGTCCCCGTGTCCCCTTGCCACTCTCACAGAGAGGAGTCTGATCCAGGCCACTCCGTGTTTCAGATAATCCAGCAGGTGGGCCAGGTGTGGCTCCCAGACTCGGCCTACAAGACAGCCCAGGCCATCAAGGATTTTAACCGAGAGAAGTTGCCCCTGATAATCTTTGCCAACTGGAGGGGGTTCTCCGGTGGCATGAAAGGTACAGCTGTCTCTCCTCTGGGTGTCCCAAAGCAGCGGAGTCAGCACCTAGGAGAGGGAGGCCCCGTCAATGTAGTGCTATGGTTCTCCTCTGTATGGCTTCGTCATCCTCTTAGCTGAGGTCCTGAGGACGGGACCAGTTCAGGTCACATCTTCTCATTTTACAGATGAGGACATGAGGGTTCCCCGTGTGACTTTCCGGAGGTCACACTGTGAGGGGCAGGGCCAGGAGGGCAGCTCTGGTAATTTTCCTCCTGTGAAGAGGCTAAGACCAACCCGAGAGGCCCGAGGGGGCTATTTGATGAGTTGATCACTGGCATATGGTGTCAGCTCTCGGTGTGACGATGGTTGATTGTACTGTGCACTGTAACCACGTAAGGTGCCTGGTACTTGGTGGAAAATAAGGGCCACGCTATGTGTGGGCAGGAGGCAAGGACCTGTTATTGCTGGGCAGGGGGCCAGGCATTGGTGAGGGCATCCCAGAGTCAGAGCTGGAAGGAATCTTTGGGATGGCCCTATGCCTCCTATTTACAGATGGGGACACTGAGGCCCAGGCAGGGAGAGTGACATGTCCAAGGTCACATGTGTGGTCAGGGTGTCCTCTGTACCTGGGCCCGCTCCTGACTCCCAGCCCAGAGATCTTTCCGTGGTGCCTCCAAGCATCTTGGCTGATCACACTTTCTTGGGATCCCCAGGATGATGAGGGCTACGGGCTTGGCACGTGGATAGGTGCTAGGGCTGGAGGCCTCCTCACCAGGTGACTGCTTTGCTTGGCAGACATGTACGACCAGATGCTAAAGTTCGGAGCCTACATCGTGGACAGCCTCAGGCAGTATAAACAGCCCATCCTGTCCTATATCCCACCCAACGCAGAGCTCCGGGGAGGCTCCTGGGTGGTCATGGACTCCTCCATCAACCCCCTGTGCATAGAATTGTACGCAGACAAGGAAAGCAGGTGGGTGTGTCTCCCTCAATCTGGCTGAGTCAGATTGCTTATTCTCAGCCCTCGTCCTCAGATGCTGTTGTCACCTTTGAGTCGCTGGCCAGGGATTACCAGGGCATTGAGATTCTTTTTTTTTTTTTTTTTTTAAGGGTTTATTTATTTATTTATTTGAGAGATGGAGAGAGAGAGCATGAGTAGGGGGGAGCAGCAAAAGGAGAGGGAGAGCAGACTCCCCACTGAGCAGGGAGCCTTTTGTGGGGCTCCATCCCAGGACCCTGGGATCATGACCTGAGCAGAAGACAGACGCTTAACCAACTGAGCCACCCAGGTGCCTGGCATTCTGACTTTCTGAAGGATGGAGAGCATCCAGCTTTAGCAAACTGAAGCTAGCATCCAGTGCACAAGTAGATTTTTTCAGTAGAGGGGCGCCTGGGTGGGTCAGTTGGTGAAGCATTTATTGTGAAGACTTACTGGGTACCTGCTATGTGCCAGGCATTATGGCAGACATCGTGATGTGCAAATGAGCCAAACCTGTCCTGCCTTCAGTGCACCGAGACCCTCATGGGGTATTGTTGAGGCTCCATCACTCAACTGTTGAGGCTCCAGGCCTCCAGGAGGGCTCAGGACACAAGCAGCCTCCAGTGGAGTGATCATGAACTTCTCACTCTGGCCACCAGGAAGCTCAAAGCTCCATGGAGTATTCCTCAGGGCTTCCAAGCTATCAAAGGATGGGGGAGGGGGAAGTCTGAAGTGTGAGTGAGAGGCTTGAAATGGGAGGCCAGCTCCCACTGAACCATGCATTGTGACTCCGTGAACTCTAAAGGAGATAAGAAACAGTACTGTGGCCTGAAGAGAACAGACATTAGGAGAGACTGAAGAGCAGGAGAGCTAGGCCGTTCTGGAGAAAACCATATGCTTACAGAGCTGAAAGGGCCTTTCAGAGCTCAGAAAACTTGATTTTAAAATGTAGGCTCAGGCCCTTATTTTATGGCTGTAGAAGCAGATGACGGGAGAGTCCCCTCTGACGTGCACAAGTCACAGAGTGAGTCTGTGAAAGAGCTAAGAGGTCACACGCAGGTTTCCTGGCTCTCCTGCTTCGACCCCATGTCTCCTGGCCATTGCTTGTCGGGGAACATTGCCTACACTTCCGCCCCTCCCTCTTCTTTTCTCAGGGCGAATATTCTGGAGCCGGAGGGAACGGTGGAGATTAAGTACAGAAAGAAAGATCTGATCAAGACCATGAGAAGGATTGACCCAACTTACAAGAAGCTCGTGGAACAGCTAGGTGAGAGGGTTAGAAGTGCCTCATCTCTCAGAGGGCAAGAGGGGCCCGCCCGCTCCGCTACCAGGGCCTTCTAGCACGGTGAAAACAAAGTGAAACGTGCCAAAACACAGCCACAATAATGGTGAGATGTTTTCAGTGATCAGTGTAGCAAACTCAACCCCTCTAACGTTAAAAAATTATGTGTAGTGCCTTAGTGTTTTTATTTCTCAACACACCCAAAATATAAAAAATGGAAGTATTTGGGACCAGCGAAGAAGATAAGCATTTTCACAAGATGTCCTTTTAGAATTGTCCATCAGACAAAATATTTTACCAGTTTTGTTTAAATGATAGCTTTGTTTCTCCTGTAACCTTAGGTGTAATTCTGTTTAAAAGTCCATATTGGGGGCACCTGGGTGGCTCAGTCAGTTCATCGTCTGACTCTTGATTTTGGCTCAGGTTCTTTCTTTTTCTTTTTTTAGAGATTTTATTTATTTATTTGACAGACACATCACAAGCAGGCAGAGAGAGAGGGGGTAAGCAGACTCCTTGCTGAGCAGAGAGCCCGATGCAGGGCTTGATCCCAGCACCCCAAGATCATGACCTGAGCCGAAGGCAGAGGCTTAACCCATTGAGCCACCCACGTGCCCCTGACTCAGGTTCTGACACCAAGGTTGTGAGACTGACTCCCATATTGGGCCCCACGCTGGCTGTGGAGCCTGCTTCAGATTTTCTCTGTCCCTCTCCCTCCGCCCTTCCTTCCCCTGCTCATTCACTCACTCACTCTCTTAAAAAAAAAAAAAAAAAAAAAAGCCCATACTGGATGGTGATATCTTTGTAGCTGTGCTCTGTAGAAGGTTTATCCGTGTGTGTGTGTGTGTGTGTGTGTGTGTGTGTGTGTGTGTGTGTGTGTTATTTCTTTGGTTTGGTGTCAGGGTAATGCCGATCTCTTAGAATGAGTTGTGAAGTGTTCTCTCCTATATCCCGAGTTTGAATTGGTATTATTTCTTTAAATCTTTGGTGGGAGGTTTCTAACTACAAATGCCTCTCTGTTATACACAGGACTATTCAGGTTATCTGGTTTCTTCTTGGCAGAGCTTCCCTAATTTATTTATCTCAAAGAAATTGTCTGTTTCTTCTAAGGTGTGAAATTGCCAAGAGTTGTTTATAATCTTCCCTTCTATGTCTTTTGCAATATGCAAAGTGCATAGTTCTTTCTGATAAAAGGGGGCATCTTCACAGTTGCGTGCTCAAGGCCGTCTTGCCATTGTGAGTGCCTGTCTGAGACGGCAAGAGCTGCTTGATTTGGGGGTACAATCAAAATTCCAGTGAAGGCCCGTGCCACAAAGCCTGGTTTGTGCCCTTGCCCACAGGAACACCAGGGCTCTCGGACAAGGACCGCAAGGACCTGGAGGGCCAGCTGAAGGCCCGGGAGCAACTGCTGCTGCCCGTCTATCACCAGGTGGCGGTGCAGTTCGCCAGCCTCCACGACAAGCCCATCTGCATGCTGGAGAAGGGTGCCCTCGCTGTAAGGGCCCGTGGCTGTGGGGCAGGGTGTGAGGGGTCCAGCCCAAGGTGTCTTGGTTTCCAAACAGGAGGCGATCTGGGCGGGAGTGCCACACATTAGAATCTCCTGGGGAGCTATTAAAAAAAAGAAAAAGAAAAAAATCCCAGGGCCCTGGTTGCTCTCCAGACCAATTCAATCAGAGTCTGGGGGAGGCAGGGTGGGAGCTGGGCATCAGCGTGCTTTCAAATCCCCAGGAAGTTCTAACAGGCAGCGAGGTTTGGGAACCACCAGTCTGATGTGTGTGTGTGTGTGTGGGCACACGCGCGCGCGCGCGGCGCGTACAACTGCCAGGATTACAGTTGGGACAGATTGGTCCTGCCCTGCACTCCCCCAGCACTGCTGATCCCGAGCCCCACCCCATCGCGCTGTCCCTGAGAGGATATCCTACAGTCAGCCTACTACCCTGTTTGGGGTGCTCCCTCCCAGCCTAAGCTCTGCTTGCCTCTGCTGAACCAGTGTTGGCTGCTGGTGCCTTCTCGCCTCTGCCACCTCCCCAGGGCAGGGGCCTCTGCCTCCCCTGAAAGCCTCAGTTGCCTGGTCTGCAAAATGGGAATGATCAGAGAGCCATGCCTCGTGCAGGCCCTAGCCCCAGATGGCGCCCTGCATCCCCTCCCAGAGGGTTCAGGCCTGGCTGGGGCTTGTCCACAGGACATCTTGGAATGGAAGACCTCACGCACCTTTCTGTATTGGCGCCTGCGCCGCCTCCTGCTGGAGGACCAGATCAGACAGGAGATCCTGCAGGCCAGCCCTGAGCTGAGCCACGTGCACATCCAGTCCATGCTGCGGCGCTGGTTCGTGGAGACCGAGGGGGCCGTCAAGGTGGGCCTGGGGCCTGGGGTGGAGATGGGGGGGGTGGGGGGCAGAGGCTAGCCTGCTGGGCGGTGGGGGTCTCTCTCTGAGCCAGCCTCTCCCCCTCCCCCAGGCCTACATGTGGGACAACAACCAGATGGTGGTACGGTGGCTGGAACAGCACTGGCAGGCGGGGGACGGCCTGCACTCCACCATCCGCGAGAACATCAAGTGCCTAAAGCGTGACTCCGTCCTCAAGGCCATCAGAGGGTGAGTGGCCACATCACCCCCTTGCCCATCCCTTGGACTTATCGGCAAGTGCAGGGACCACAGTTTTCTTCCAGTTGCCCAACTCCAGAACGGCTGCATGGTCCCTGGGCCTTGGGCTCATGGCTGCATTCCTTGCTGGAGTCTATAGGGTAACTTGTCCAAGGTCACAGCCGTTGCGCTGTGTGTGTGTGTGTGTGTGTGTGTGTGTTTCCTTTTTTTTTTTTTTTTTTTAATATATAATGTATTATTTGCCCCAGGGCATAGGTTTGTGAATCATCAGGCTTAGACAATTCACAGTACTCTTTATTTCCTATTTTTAAGATTTTATTTGTTTATTTGAGAGAGAGCATGAGCAGGGGGAGGGGCACAGGGAGAAGCAGACCCCCTGCTGTGGAAGGAGACTTGATCCCAGGACCCCAGGACCATGGCTGGAGCCGAGGGCAGAAGCTTCGCCAACTGAGGTCCCCCAGGTGTCCCAACTAGAGCTCATTTGTGAGAACCCACATTCTTAACTGCTGGGTGCTAGGCTGCTACCTCCCATTTGGTATCAGCCTTTCCCAGGGATTTGCTCACCCCATTCCAGCAGGGTCCCCTGTGAGGTGGGCAGGTGATCCCGTGGGACCATTTGGGGAACAACACTGAGGTTCTGGGGAAGTCCCACAGCTAGTGACTCATGGGCTTCACCGTCCTCTGAGGTGTTCTCATCTCTCCCACTACACGGGACTGTCACCCCCATGGTGACCACAGCACGAAGAGATTTGGGAGCTCTGGGTTGTCACCCACCCTGGAATATGACACGCATAGGGATTCTGGGGACTGCCCTAGGGCCCACTGACCTAAGTGGCAGGAATGACCCCAACCCTTCTCTCCCCTCCCCCGCAGCCTGGTACAGGACAATCCAGAAGTAGCCGCGGACTGTATTGTGTACATGAGCCAGCACGTCAGCCCAGCCGAGCGGGCACAAGTCATTCACCTTTTGTCCACCATGGACAGCCCAGCCTCCACCTGAACCCAGCCCACCACACTCTCATGCAGGACCACAGGCAAGAGAAACCATGCTGACCTGCCTACCGCAGGCCTCATCAGGACCTTAGGGGTTTGCTTAAAAAAAAAAAAAAAAAAAAATCCTGGACATTTCTTCAGGGCTACTCGCCTCCCACTCACTCCTGTCTCAATAGAAGTCTCAGGAGTGTCTCCTTCCAAACAGAAACAGCTTCCTCTCTGCTTCGGGGAAGTTTGGTCTATGTCTCTTGAGACAACACGTTTTGCTGCGTCATCAAATCAGCCTGAACCCAAACGCCCCGGTTTCCTTCTGCCTGGCGTGTGGGATCCAGGAGTTCTTGTATCAGATCATGGAATCTTTTATTTTTTTTACTCTGAGACCAATTCATGATGGAAGCATCTTCTATATTTCAGCAGAGTAACTAGGCCAAGGAAAGAAGAGCAGAGACAAGAAGAAAAAAAAAAAAAACAAACCTATTTTTGTAATGATGCTTATTTAGATGCTGTTGAGTCACCCGGAAAAGGGTTTGAATGATTTTCTAAGAGATGAAATGGTTTATTATTCCCCAAGTGGCCCTTAGTGAGTCGCCAGGAATGTCTCATTGGTAGCCCATGCTCAGAGATTTTGTTTTTGAGGGAGGGACAGTAAATGGGCAGAATCATCCAGCTTCCCTGTGGCTCCTAGCCCCCTGCTCGCCCCTTCCTTCCCCCTGCACACATCCTGGTGGACAGGTGGGTCATGAGTGTCACTGCTATGATCAACACTACCCCTCCCGGAGAGGCCCTCTGCTGTCACTCTGTCACCTGGTGCCTCGATGTTGGTAGAGGGACCCGGCCCCAAGGGGTGGAGCTGTGGCCCCTGGGGCCACACTGATTTGCTCAGGGAGATCTCTGTGACAGGCCCTCCAGCTCTGGGCTTCACAGGCTGCCCCACATCAGACCTGCTGTCCTCCGGCCCCCGTCCCTGGGTTCCCCCGGTGACAGGGATGGAAGCAGTCAGCCACTCCCCTACTGTCAGGATGGGCAGTTTCCCTGAGGACCTGTTCAGAGGCTGGCGAGGATGCTCAGGGAAGCTCCCACAAGCCAGGATGCTTGAGGATGCCTGAGTTGAAAAAATACAGTTGGGCCATCAGCCAATGATAGCCCTGGCAAAGGAGATTGTCCTGGCAGCGGTGAGGAGTGGGAGAAAGATGAATGAGCTGCTGTCCCATCCGGAGGCCAACCGGGGGAGGGAGCAGACCTCTGTGCTGCCTTGGGACCTGAAGAAACGTTTCCAGGTACAAGAGGCTCTCTTGGCTTTGGGAGGAAAGAGAAGTTGATGACTAGCTGCTACCTGGGAGGGGTGGGTGGGGGAACCCACCAGGAGATGTGTGGAATAAAGTATTTCTTAAAGGAAGCACTTTGGCCTTGACTTATTCTCGGGACCAGAACAGGCAGCCTGCCTCCCTGGGTGATTCCACTGCAGCTCACCAGCCTCCCGCCTCAGCTGACATCTTAAGGAAGCCCCCATCCGAGGAAGACAAAGCTCTGATAGAAGGTTGTATCCTGAAGGCCACAGGTAGACTTGGTCTTTTCAGCTTGACTTCAAGAAGGGGCGCCCGTCGCTCTCTGCTATCTGCTGAGCCAGACCCAGTCTTGCTAGGCTTCTTGCTTTTCCAGAAACCCTTAACCTCTGCAGAGGTTGTATCATGAAACTTGAGGACACCATCCAGACCGGCCCTACTCCTCTCCCCGTGGCTAATCCAACCAACATCATCCCTCGGATCCCCATCAAGAACCTGACACCTCCCGGGCCAGGCCTGGGCTGGAGGCCAGCCACCCTCTGTATTCAGTGACTTCTCTCACTCCCGGGGTCAGCAGATTCAGGAGCCCCTGCGCCCCGACCAACCACCTGAATGAGCACCATGTCCTTGTGTGTAAGAGCTTGTCTACATCATGAATGTACGGCGCTGCCAAGCTTGGAACCCTAACTTCTGCCCCTTGGTTTGCCCTCCCCACCTAATTCCCCAGCTCCAAAAGTCAGCTGGCCTTTTAACCCAGAGTCATTTACTTTACTATGAAAAATCTCCAAACACCAAAAAGTTGAATTCTCTGCCGCAGACCCCTAATCGTCTGATACTCACAGCTATCTTTGACATTCTCTTGTGCATGTCTTTGCTTACTATCGATCTGTCTGTCCAACCCTCTCTCAATCTGCCAATCCATTTTCTTATTTGGACCCATTTCAGAGTGAACTGCAGGCATTAGCGTATCTCTCAAAATGTGTTTTTTCTTTAAATCACATCCTGAGGGTCGCCTGGGTGGCTCCATTGGTTAAACATCTGCCTTCCATTCAGGTCATGATCTCAGGGTCCTGGGATCGAGCCCCACATCAGGCTCTCTGTTGGTAGGGAGCCTGCTTCCTCCTCTCTCTCTGCCTGCCTCTCTGCCTACTTGTGATCTCTTGCTCTGTCAAATAAATAAACAAAATCTTAAAAAAAAAAAAAAATGGTGCTTCCTCCAGTCAGTTCTCCCTGACCACCTCCAGTTGGGAGCTGGTCCCTCAGCTTCTGTGCTTCTCCTGTTACATGGTACATATGTATCATGCAAAAAAAAAATACAAATATACATATGAAATGTGGATTTGAAAACGAAATGTATACCTAGGGATCCCCAAGTCCCTCCGACTACTGAGCAGAAGAGGGATTTTGGAAAGCAGTCTTAACAGCAGAGATGTGGTCACCCCCAGAGATGACAGGAAAGGCCACTCCCAATGATGATCTGTATCTTGTGTTATTCCCACCCACGTGTAGCTCTAAGCAGCTTCGTGTCCAGGAAACACAGGCCAAGAATCTAGGATGTCTCATTTTCCATTTTTTTATTGGGGTAAGGTATACATAACAAAATTCACCATTTTAGCCATTCTGATGTGTACAGTTGAGTGACGTTTCATACATCTACACAGTTTAGCAACCAGCACGGCCCTCCATCTCCACAACATTCTTGTCTCAAACGGGAACTCCTTACCCCTTACACACTCCCATTGCCCCTTCTCCCCGCCCCGGCAACCGACAGCTACTTTCTGTCTCTGTCCGTGCATTTGCCAACCCTAGGTACCTCCTGTGAGTGGAATCACGCAGTATTTGTCTCTCTGTGGCTGGCTTCTTTCGCTCAGCACAAGTTCCACAAGGTTCTTCCCTGTTACTGCAGGTGTCCGAATATCCGTCTTTTGGGCTGGATAACATTCCATGGAACATATGCACTCCTGTCTTAGTTCGTTCGGGCTTCTATAACAAAATACCACAGGCTTGGGGGCTTATAAATAACAGAATTTCATAGCTTACACTTCTGGAGGCTAGAAATCCAAGATCAGGGTGACACCATGGACAGGCGAGGGACCTCTTCCGGGTCGCAAACATCTCACCGTGTACAGAAAGGGCAGGGAGCTCTCTTGGGGCCTCTTCTAAGAGCATTAGTCGCCTTCAGGAAGGTTCCACCCTCCTGATCTAAGGACCTCCCAGAGGCCCCACCTCTGGATGCCATCACTGCCGGCTTTAGGATTCCAACTAATGAATGGGAGGTATGGCCGGACACAGACTTCAGAGCACAGCACCCACATTCTGTTCATCCAGCCAGCCATCCATCCATCCATCGATAGTTACTTGGGTTTCTTCCACCTTCTGGCTTTTGGGAATGACGCTGGCTATGAGCTTGGGAGTGCAAAGACATCTCCGAGTCCCTCCTTTCACCCCTCTGGGGGTAGCTGCCCAGACATGGAATTGTGCACCGGATGACAATTCTCTCCATCACTTGGAGAAGACGTGGTACTGTTTTCCATAGGGGCTACACCACCCTACCTTCCCATCAACAGGGCACGAGGATTCAGTTTCTCCATATCCTCCCCAACACGTACCAGCTTTTTTGTTCATTTTTACAGTCGCCATCCTTATAGTCAAGCCTAGAAGTAATTTGAACTCAGAAGTCATTGCACCTTTTTGCTTGCATCCCTTCAACAGGGTGGCGGGGACAGGCAGCCTTGCCCGAGTGCGCTGTTAAATTTTCGATTCCTGGGCGTCCTGCTCCCCCCGCCCACCCAGCGTCTCCTGCGCCTTCGGGCCTTCCTTCCGCCAGTTTGGGCTTCGTCCTGCTACCCTCCAACTGGAGGTGGAGGTGCTGAGACCCTGGGGATGGGAGGCCCCGCATTCATATCCAGAGGAGGGACAGTGTCAGACAACCAGCCTCGTCCAGGGGAGGGAACACCTGCTTCATCACCTCCTCTCCTCTGCCTTCGGTCTACTCCTCTGTCCCCTTCCCCAAACCTCCCGCAGCTGCCTTTCAGGAGAAAACACTCCTTGAGGCAGGCAGGGCGACGCCGTGCAAAGGGCCAGAAGCTCTGCAGACCTGCGGTCAAACCCTCAGTTTCAGCTCCACTTCAGACCAGCCAGCCGGGGCTGGATAAGGGGCCGGAGGGGAAGCAGCAGGGCTGCTGGGAGTCCCACCTCCAGCCCTGAGTGCTCCCAGGTAAGCGTGCTCTGCCTCTCTGAGCCTCAGTTTCCTCTTCTGTAAAATGGCGTGTTTGTTTCCTGAGACAGCTGGTTAGTGGCTGAAAAACAACACACACTTGTTCGCTTGCAGTTCTGGAGATCACAAGTCTGAGATGGTGTCGCTGGGCCAGAGTCAGGGTGTTGTGAAGCCTGTGGTCCTTTGGGAGGCTCAGAGGGAAAGTCTGTTTGCTTGTGTTTTCCTGTGTGGAGGGGCCCCTTTCTGTTGTCAGAGCTGGTGAGGTGTCCTCTTCAGCGCTGACACTGAACCTCCTGCCCCCTCTTTGACTTCTTAGGATCCGGGGTTACAACAGGGCTTACCTGGGTATCCAGGACCCCCTCCCTAGTTTCAGGGAAGCTGATACACAACCTTAATGCCACCTGCTCCCTTCCTCGCCCTTGCTGTAACAGAACCAAGTCACAGGGTTAGGACGTGGCCACCATCTGGAAGCCACTATTCCGCCTCCCACAGGGGATGGCACCTACTACCCCCCCCCCCCAGGATAAATGAACTAAGCCATGTCACAGCACATGTTGCAAAGTGAGCCCCCGTCCGCGTTCACCAGCGGCGTTGGTTAGAACGTGGGCGATTTCTCCCCGAGGGAGAAGAAAAGCTGCACGATCACGAGCTGAGTCTCCATTTTCTTATCTGGGAAATGGGTGAGTCTCCTGCCTCTGTGGGGGACTGAGCTGTCTGTACTCCTCAGGAGCAGCTTCCTGGGGCTTAGCTCGGTTCAGAGGGTGGCGTTCAGAGGGTGGCGAATGCCAAGCATTTTTCTCCGGAGTTGACCATCTGCAGAGAAGTTGGTCCGTGAAGCCTCATTCCTTGGGTCTCGCCTTCGTGCTTTCTCCTGGGGTCAGCTCAGCCCCCGCACAGGTGGGGCTCGGGTTGGGATTAGGGCTCTGTCTTAGAGCTTGTGACCTTAGGACCTTGGTGTTTCTGCCTTGATCCTGTACATACGTGGTGGCCCTGCTTGCCCGCAGGAAGGAGTAGTAGACAGACTCAAGTAAAGCTTCTCAGCCATCTCCTTGGGGTGACCGGGCTGCTGAGACTTCGCCCTCCACTGAGGGCGGTGGGGGTGAGGGGAGTGATGTGCTCATTGGCCAGGCTTGGGTCACAGGGTCACCTTGGAGTCAAGCCGTGGAGGGAGTCTCTCCCTGTCACCTGCCTGTTTTCCCCAGAGGTGGACCTGGTCCGCCCTTCCCTGTCATCCTTCTAATCTTCCTTTCCTGCTCATTGTCACACGTGCATGGATCCGTCTCCCCAGGGAGTGTGCAAGCCACTCCCCAGAAGGGCTTAAGAGTTGACTCCTAATGAATGCATCCTTCTGCTGTTATCTTGGGTGGCAAGACCTTCCTTTATTCCCCAAGCCTCAGTTTCTTCATCTGCAAAATGGAAGCAATAATGAAGCCAGGTGCCTGGTAGGGTCATAAGGAGGGTTGAAGGAGTTCATTTCCAGGAGGGTGTGGTGCTGAAAAGCGTGCATTTGTTCCCACCTTATTACCTCCTGTGACCCCAGAAATGCACCAGAGGCGGCGCCATGGAGCTCTGACTCTGGAGTTTGGCACTCAGGGCCTCAGTCCTGCCTCCTTGGTTGGTCCGAGCCTCTTTTTTCTGAGCAATAAATGGGGTTTGTGTCCCTGCCTGAGGGATACCTGTTAAGAGCCTGGCACTGAGGGCTGGTGAATGGTGGCTGTGCTGATTTTCCCGATAATGACAATCTCCAAGGGGAACCTGGGCCAAGGGGAACCTGGCATCAGATCCCTGGGTTCAGTGTTCCTGTGATGTTGCCTCTCTGGGCCTCAGTTTCCCCGCCCCCCCGCCCCCGTCTGTAAATGGGACCTCAGCTGTGAGCGGTGAGTGACAAACAGAGCTTTTGTCCTTCACCTCCGCCACGCCTCCCTCTGAGCCACAGAGCTGCCGTTCAGCCTGTTTTGACAAAAGACAGTTATTCAACGCTACTCTGAGAGTCTTGGCGTCACCTGAACATGGGGTCTTCATTGGCAACAACTCAAACATCGTAACTTGTCGGGGGCCACATCCCGCAAAGCCACTGAACAGTCCTGCTCAGATGGCCAGCACCAGGCTGTGTCTAAAGGTGAAGGCTGCTTGGCAGAAAGTTCCAGAACTAGGTAGCAAGTACTTCAAGATGGTCCTTTAAGACAAGCCCCAGCCTTGAGCCCTCCAGGCGGCTGTCTGATGAAGAGTCTGGTCCTCGGGTTTGGGGATGCCCAGACATAGCTGGACATCCAGCTGGTCAAGAGGGGACAGTGGTCCGAACCACCACTGCACTTCTCGGCATCGATGGGGCTGGAGGGTCCTTCTCTTTTACCTTCTCTTTCCCCAGACCCGCTCTCCTGTCCCTCCCACCCACCGTCTGCAGAATCCACCACTTGTGAAATCAGTAACTGATAATGAGAGAAAAAAGAAAGAAAGAAAGAAAACCACATAAAAACAGCCATAGGGCAAGGACGAGACAAGCAGGTGCCAATAAACACACCGCCTGGCAGCTCCGTCAGCCCTCTCACCACGCGGGGCAAGCTTTACATCGTCCCCTTTGCTTTTTTTCCCATCAGTGTCTTAAATCCCAGCACGAATGGCCCCCGCCATCCTTCCCATTCCCACCCTGGTCTCCCCCTCGGAAGCCCCCAAGCCTGGAGTGAGGTACACTCCTGTCTTCTTGGGCGCATGTGGGAAGAAATCTGGATCATGACTAAGCAGTCAGAAACGTCTCTGGTCTCTGATTTAGAAAAAGAGAATGTCCCGTAGTATCCCAAGAGCTTTTTGTTCTAAAAAACCAGCCCAAGGCTCTAAGAGCCTGTTGGCGCCATGATCCTCTGGAGAAATTTAGGAGGAAGGGTTGCCGGGAGGCAGGCAGGGACCGGGGACTCTCATTCCAGGGCCAGTTCCAATCGATGCTGCAGAGGGGCTCCAATAAATATAAATAAAGGTACATGGGGGCCCAGGGCCCAGCATGGCGCAGGATCTGTTGTGTGCAATGGCCTGCAGGAAAAGTAGGGCTGGAGGGTGGGGGGCGCACGCCCATCCTGGAGTTCAGCCCCGGCTGGCAGAGGGGAGCTGCCGGTTCTGCCGGTTCTGCTTCTGACCTCGGGGCCTGATCTCTGGAGGCCCGAGTGGATGCTTAGCCCCAGAAGAATGATTTCAAGGGCCTCCCCGCTGGAGAGTTCCCATGGCGTACCAATGCGTCCCATCTCAAAGTCAGGCTGCAGGTCCTCTCAGGAGCCCGGCAGGGGTGCAGGCTCCAGAATCTCATTCTCAGATGTCACTCTCTGGGAGGAGCGTTGCGGGGGGGAGGTCGTTGAGGTCAGGGGAAGCTGGTGTGCCTGTCCATTCTCCTCTGTCCTTCTGACCTGGGGTGGGGGGAGTTGCCCAGAAGGCCTCCTGTGCGGGAGTGAGAGGGCCAGGGGCGCCAACAGGTGGAAGAGGCCTCACTTCCCAGTACACCAGGCTCCGGGGAGCTCTCTGCCAGGGGCTGGGGTGGGGGCAGACAAGGCCATCACCTCAAAGCAGGGCTATGGGCTTGTTCCCTGGGGCGCCCAGGTACTGGGAGGAGGAGGTGGTGGCTGACGCCGTCACGCTGTCTGGGGTCGAGTACGAGGCATAGAGACCTGTCACCTGCAAGTCTGGGAAGGACTGGTCACTCCCGCCGGAGACGGGGGTCAGGCCTGAAGCCCCCAGCTCACAGCCAAGGGAAGAGTCTCCGAAGGCCCCCAGGGTGTCCAGGCTGAAGCCCCCATCCTTCATCTCCTCCCAGAGGTTCCCTTTCAAAGACAAAGGCATTTGGGTGAGCTGGCTTCAGGACAGATGGACCTGAGTTCAAGTCCTGTCTCAAGGAATAGGCAAAGACCGTGTGTAGGGTTCAAAGTCAGGGATTGCAGGGGAGGAGGCATGGAGAAGCCAAGTTCTAGCCCCAGCCCTCCCCCTTCCCACTGGGCATCCCAGGGAGTGTTGCTTTTGAGCCTCAGGCTCCTTGGGATGAGTGGAGACAATCAGAGACTCCATCCAACCCCCCCACCCCTGTTATTTTCCCAAGGTTTCAACAGGGGAATGTGTAGAAACATGGAATCTCTCTCAGGGTTCCCACCATGGCCCAGCCTGGGGACAAAACAACAATTTCCCTACATAATAATCCAGGGGGTCAGGCAGAGAGAGCAGAATATACCCTTTCACAGCTGTAAGTAACACCCTTACTAGCTCACTCACACACTTGCTAACCAGTCCATTCCCTCTCTCGACAGAGAACTCCCAGAGGGAGGGGCAGAGAGGAGTCCTCGGCCCTTGGCTGGCGCACGGTAGGAGCGCCCGTGTCACGAACAGATAAATCATAAGACACTTCCCTTGTCCGTGCAGGCATTCGATCATCTCCTATGTGCCAAGCACAACCGAGGGGCAGGCAGTGGGTCAGAGCGTGACCTGGCCTATGGCTGGCACACGCACACTGAAGCGGTTACTGAGTAAAAGCTGGAGGTTGGACAGCCCTGAGTGGAGGTACTGCTCTGCCCCTTACTAGCCGGGTGACCGTCAGGCCAGCAACCTCACTTCTCTGTCTCATCTTCTCAGCAGCAGAATGGGGACAGGAAATGGCAGTGGCCTGCCAGGACCATTGCGTGGTGGGACTGGGGTGATGGCTAGGGCATACAGTAAGCACTCATGAAATGCTTGCTGTAATTCACCAGCAGGAGGCACTTGGGAAATACTTGTCCAAGGAATGAGCTGAGGGGTAAATGCAGATGGACCTCCACTTGCCTGCCCCCATCTTTCTGGCCCTGCAGCTTCTGCCACCCCCACCATCCCCTTCTGTCTCGCCCTACCCCGTTCCTGTAGCCTCACCCTGCAGAGCGAAGTCCATGATGCTGGGGTCCAGGGCGTCCACCTCGGTGCTCATGTCGGTGCTGATGTTGATGAAGTCCACAGGGGCCCTTCCCAGGGCAGGATGGGGCAGGGGACTGGGGCTCAGGTCTGGCAGGGCATGCAGGGGCGGGGTCTGTGCTGGGGCTGGAGAATCTGGGGCCAGATGTGCCTGGGGCTGGACCTGGTGGTGCAGGGGGACTGATTGCAAGGACAGGGTCACCAGGGGCTGGGGTGGGAGCTGGGAGACAGCCAGGCAGCGGTGGGCCATGGCCACCGTGGCGGCGTGAGTCAGCACAGTGGTCTCGGGGTTGCCAGGCCGTCTGCAGTTTTCTGGTCGGTCCGAAATCAGTTTGTCCAGCTCCTCTGCAGGCAAGGGAGAGGTCTCTCAGCAGCCGGCCTGTAGTTCCCAGGCCCCCCCGTTAGCATGTCTGTAACCTAGCAATTCCCTTGGATTCTCTGAACCTCGGTCTCTTCCTCTATGAGAGGGCACTGTGCACTCTGCACAGTGCTGTTGGGGAAATGTCATGAAATCACAGATTGCATAGGGTCTGTGAGGAATGAGGGAGCCTCACATGACAATGGTAGGTCCTCTCTTTGGGACAGTGCTTTAGCTCAAGGACGTCCCTGAAGCTAACAGCTCTGCAAGAGGAGGCAAGGCAGAGAGGACAGGTCCCACGACACTGGGACAAAATGTATGAACACACAAGGGGTCCTAGCCGCTCCCTGCTACTAAAGAGACATTAGGTGTTACTGTGGGTTGAAAATCGGATCCTCCTTAATGCTCTTGGTTATAAACAAGAGAGATGATTACTCTGAAATTATATCTGGTTGGTGGCTTGAGTCTCCTTGAATGTTACACTAGTTTGACACTGGACCACTAGGGTTCCGGGACCTATCTAAGATGGCACACGTTTTAGAAAAGAGGACACTTATGGGTGCCGGGGTGGCTCAGTTGATTAAGCGTCTGCCTTTGGCTCAGGTCATGATCCCAGGGTCCTGGGATCAAACCTCTGTGTCAGGCTCCTTACCCCACTAAGGGGCTATGGGATCACACCATGGTCCCCTTTTCCTCACTTTTTCGAATTATTCATCTCAGAGCTACACCCCCCTCCTCCTTCATACCCAAATCTCAAGCTTGATGATCCCCACAGAATCAGGCTAAATATTCCTGAGGCTGGGTGGGATTAACCTTCCATTGGACATTTTCCAATGGATGTCACTTCTATGTCCCTCCCTGTCACATCTCTTAATTAACAAAAAAAAGCAGATGCAACATTTTTTGCTAATGTAAAAATACTTCATGCAGAGGGTTGAAGATTCGGAAAATACAGGAACATGTGAAGAATATCTTTTAGTCTTTCTGCATGTGTATGTGTGTGTCCATACACATAAATCCACACATATATAAATGAGTGGCTACACACACACATTTAAATATATGTGCATTTACTATATATTTAAAAATATGATTAGGCTGTGTTATATTGTCTTTTTTCACTTTTTGCATTGGGGTATATTTTTCTATTCCAAAAATATTCTTTTTTTTTTTTTAAGATTTTATTTATTTATTTGACAGAAGGAGATCGCAAGTAGACAGAGAGGCAAGGAGAGAGAAGGGGGAAAGCAGGCTCCCTGCTGAGCAGAGAGCCCAATGCAGAGCTCGATCCCAGGACTCTGGGATCATGACCTGAGCCGAAGGCAGAGGATTAACCGACTGAGCCACCCAGGCGCCCCTCAAAAATATTCTTGCAGCTCACCCTTGCATTATATCTATTTAACTAATTGCCTATCTAAATTACTTTCAATTTTTACTAGTAGAAATAATTTTGTGGGCCTCCTCGGTGGCTCAGTGGATTAAGCTCAGGTCATGATCCCAAGGGTCCTGGGATTGAGCCCCTTGTCAGGTTCCTTGCTCTGCAGAGAGTCTGCTTCTCCCTCTGCCCCTCCCCGCTGCTCAAGCTCTCCCTCTCTCTTCTATGTGCTCTCTCTCTTTCAAATCTTTAAAATAACTTTGTCTGTAAACCTTTTGTTGGAATTTTTGATATCCTCAGCATACATTACCAGAAGTAAAATAACTGGACCAAAAACGTAGGGAAGAGTTTGTAGGGTTTTTATATATTATTTTGACGTGGAAATGTCTCACTCATCCTATTATGAAGGTGCCTGTTTCTCCACATCTTAGCCCACACTGGGTGTTACTATTTTATTATTTTATTATTTTGAAACAAGGTGCCAAGGCAGTAGGCAATGTAAGAAAGTGATGTCCTCCCATGGTTGCTTAGTTTGGCATTTCTCTGTGAGAAACTAGGGGCTGCGTTAGGAGACTGAACAGCTTTCCACAGGCCTCTGACCAGACCCTTCCGTGGACTTGCCCCAGGGGAGGCATGTTTCCCAGGAGGAAAGGAGGAAAGTCCACCAGGCACCCGTGTCCCCACCAGCAAGGCCGGGACCTATGGGCAGGGATACGTGTTGCGGGTGGCCGTGGGGGTGTCTAGGCCTCACCGGGGTTGGCCATGCTCCGGTGGATGGCAGCAAGGTCCTTCCTCTTCCACTTGTACATCTCCTCCTCCATCTTGTCGATGCGGGCCAGGTTCAGGGCCCACAGGCAGCCCTTGCGCGAGGAGCCACTCATCTTGTTCTCTACCTTCTCGAAGCACTTGTTCAGGGACAGGTTGTGTCTCACGGAGTTTTTCCAGCCATCGGGAGCTGTCTGTGGGGACACATGAACGCACAGGAGATGCCCTCAGAGACCTTCTTGTAAGCCCTTCCTCTCCAGGGGCATCTCAGACACAGGCCTCAAGGGGCAAGGCATGGCAGTGGTGGGGTGAAGTGAGTCTGACGCCTGGCCTTAAGTTGGGAAGGCAAGAGAGACTGTGGGGACTGTGGCTCACCAGGAGGGCCACGCCCTTTTAAAGGGGCAGCTGCATATCAGCTCCAGCCAACAGTTACTATGTGAGAACAAGCCCAGGGATGCTGAATTGTCCCCTCCTTCTCTCCTCCTTAGGAAGCAAGCGAGAGAGAGGATGCCATCACGCGGATAATTGACCGAGTATATTCAGTCATGTTTCAATGCTCATACTTAATTGTTAGGTAATCAGATACTACAGTGCAGCTCACATTCTAGCCCCTGTCCCCTGCACTCTCACACACCACTGTCTGCAATATTTCTGCGAAGGACACTGTCCAAGTCAGGGACCCTGCAGCTTGGTACCCTCTGACCTCCTTCCCTCCTTATTTCCCTTTGATGCCAACAAAAATAATGTTCGTGATGGCCAGTCACACGCCAGGAGCTGCCACGGCCCTTTACCCACAGAGTCCTCGCTCCCCTGGCCAGCTGGCTGTCATTCTCCCCATCTTACATAGGAGCAAACCAAGGCTCGGAGAAGCAATGGCTCTTGCCACATCTGTGTTCTGCATTAGGGTGTTTTGGGGAGTCTGTGTGGAGTCACTAAGCTGACCCCGCCATCTTCTGCTCTCCCCCACTCCAGGATGCCCGGTGAACTCCATCTCTGGGCAGAGTCCGACTCTAATGCCCCCTCTTCCTTCTGGGCTTCTTTGGCCATGCCTGTGTGAATGCACAGGTGTCTACGGCCATCACTAGGGACCTAAGACAGTGACCCATTTTAGTCTGGGGCCAGTCCCGGGTTCTGGCGGTGTGAGGGAGATGCCAGAGCAGCTGGCCTCTTAACACCCCTACACCCCACTGGGACTCCTCACCTTGAAGTAGGGGAAGTGCTCCTTCATGAAGCTGTAGATCTCACTCACGGGCAGGCTGCCTGTCTTGCTGTTCTTCAAGGCCATGGCGATCAGACAGCTGGAGGCGAAGGGTGGGGCAGGCCAGGATTAAAGGGGTCTCAGGCTGACAGCCCAAGTTCCCCTCTGCCAGGAAGTCTGACCTGCTTGATCTCACCAGTACCAGCCCTTCCATACTCAAATGGTGTTAGCTCTGGTACCATTCCATGGCCCTAGGTCTTGCCCACCCCTTGCCCTTCTCCTTGACCCTGAGCTCAGACAGTGGCACCAGTCTGAGAAAACTCTTTTCCTCTCTTTATTCCTTCCCCATAGTGAATGTCTGTGGGCCTTTAGACTTAACTAGGCTGCTTACCACCCACCCCCCACTCTTGCAGAGTACACAATATTATTTTGATGGCTTTTTACATCACAGGGAATCAAGGCTCAGAGAGGACAAGCTGCTTCCCCGAGGCCGCATGGTTTGGGAATGACAGAACGGAGCATCGGGCTCTGGGTCTGGAGTGGGTTCTCCACCCTGGGAGCTGATCCTTCCTTGAGCACGTCCCTTCTGGGGGCTCCCCACTTGCCAAAAGCTCCCCCCACCTTGCAAGTCTGAGCTGTCCTAAAGGCAGCCTGGCCTGTCTCCTCCCCTAGCCCCCCAACAGCCGCGGCCCATCCCGGACCTCACCTGTATGAGTAGATGGGCTTGGGGTAGTGTTTGGGGTGCAGTTCCTGAGATGAATGGACAGCCATGCGGGGCTGGGAGTACGGAGACCGTGCTCCAAATGGGGAGCCATACAGGCTCACAGGAGGGCACTTCCCACAGCCAGAGCAGGGAAGCGTGGCAGAGAGAGAAGGTAAGAAAGGACATAAGCCACTCACAGGAACCCTACCCCACCCCAGGCTTGCTTTTTAGGAGATGTTATTTAGTAAGCTGTGAAGTCACCAGCCCCAGGAGACAATCCTGTCTCTCTCTGCTCCCTGCGGGGGTTTTCGGGAACCCAGTGAATGACTCTGTGGGCATGGCGAAAGCTATCTCTGTGTTGCAGGAGAGTAAACTGAGGCTCAGAGAGGTTCCTGGCCAGCCCAATGCAGGGAGGTGTGTCTCTGAGTCTAGGACCCTCCCCCCAGCCCCCGGGTACCTGCTGCGGGCCTGCGGGGAGCGGTAACTGTGTCTGGGGGGTGGACGAGTATAGCTGTGGCGAGTCCTGCAGGCCAGATGAGGGCTGGCCCCCCACAGGGATCTGGCTCACCTGCAGGGGCCACAAGAAGAGATAGAGGGGGTTAGGGTGAGGGTGGATCAGCCCCGCCTTGGAGGACACCCCCCCCCCTCCGCCGCCACCGCTCGAGCTCCCTGACCCCCGTGGTGATGCTTACAGTGGCTCCGTGACTGGCAATGGGGCCCAGGCCAAGCATGCCTGGGGGGGCCACGCCAGCCGGGCCATGGAGCAGGGCACCTGCGGTAGCTCCCACTTGCAGGTCAGCCGCCCTGGCCAAGGCACCTGCAAAAGGGAAGCACGGAGAGGCTGCTGGGCCAGAGGAATGGGGTCTGCGGGCAGAATGGCTCCATCCCTGGACACCGCCAGAGGACAGAGCCTTCACCCACACCCTTGGGACCAGGTGCATGGCAGGTGCTTGGTAAATCACCACTCAGAGTGCAGTGCTGAGCAGTGGATTCCTACCAGCTGTGTGATCTGGGGCCTGCCTCAGTTTCCCCATCTGTACAGGGGAGCTCCCAAGATCACCTACATATGAAGTTGTTGTGGGGGTTTAAGGGAGGTCATGTCTATACAGGGCTTATCACGTTGCTGGCTGCATGACCACATCTCGGTAAATAGGAGTCAGTAACTAATAATAACAATGATGTCATTAGTATCCCGGTTCTCGTCTATCGTGAAGCCCAAACATCAATTCATTGTTCAGCTCTCCTCCTCAGAATCGTATCTTGGTTCCCAGGGCCACCAGGCTTCGCTCTTTGTGCCTCCTCTACCCTCTGCCAAGCCCTGCCCCTGAGCTAGTGGATGTCCTCACGCCTGCACTCCAGCCACCCGGTCCTGGGCCTGGGCAAGACACTGTTCATCTATCACAGATCCTCACCACCATTCTGCTTTAGGGCTACCTTCTAGATTAAACCAAGTTGACCTATAAGATGATCCTGCCCTGCGGCCACCTCTTCCAGGAAGCCTTTGGGGTTCCTCGGCTCTCTTCTGAGTCCTGGCCACCACCTGGGCTCATCCGTGGTGCCTTTGGTCTGTCTGCCTCTCTCGGACCAGACCCTCAGCTCCCTGAGAACTAGGACCACATCTTGTATGACTCATAGAGACAGGAGCGTGGGAGGGGTGCAGCCGCCCAGGGAAGAAGGGACAGGCTTCCTTCTTTCATGCTTCCCATCTCTTGCATGCCATATAACACCTACTATAACTCCAAGGTACTTTTGGCATTGAATCTTTTCAACACTCCAGGAGGGCAGCTCTGCTATCCTTTTGTTGCAGATAAGAAAATAGGTCAGAGGGGAAAGTAGTTGCCCAAGGTTATGGATCTGGAGGTTCTAGATGAGGGTTTGGTAAACCCTGATCCAGCAAAGCCAGATCCAGCCTGTGCCATGTTTTTGTAAATAGAGTTTTATTGGTACATAGCTATGCCCGTTCATTTACATTGTCTGGGGCTGGGCTTGTACTAAAGGGACCCTATGGCCTACGGAGTCTAGATATTGACTACACGGCCTTTACAGAAAGAGTTTGCAGACCCCTGCTACAGACGTTTTGGCCAAGAACAATTTGTTCAATGAAATAAATATTCCTAGACCCTAATTTGTCAACTATTGGCACTTTTAATGTACCTTGATGATTGTTTTCAACACTTCTTATGCCACTATTTTGTCCACTTGCTATCACAGCAGCTAGCTGACATTTATTGAGCACCTACTGTGTGCCAGGATGGTCGGCACCTTCCAATGTATCCTCTCTCTAAAGATCGGGGTTCTGTAGGCTTCTTCAGTAAGGGGCCAGATAGCAAATATTTGAGGCTTTGCCAGCTGTATGGTTTCTGTCTTTGGGTTTTTTACAACCGTTAAAGAATGCAAAACCATTCTGAACACAAGGGCAATACAAAAAATGGGCTGCAGGTTGCAGGCTGCCTTTGGCCTGCAGGCTGTAGTTTGCCAACTGCTTCAGCTGTTCACAAGCCGGGAAGGGGCAGAGAAGGGGCTGTCTTCATTCATCACTGAACCCTGGCACATGCTGGTGAGCACACGAATGCCCCCCATCCCTCCAAAGAAGGTGTCATCAGGCATGTTTTGCAAATGCAGTAAGAGGCACAGAGAGTGAGAGACTGTCATAGTCACCCAGCTGCTGGGGGGCAGTGCTGGGGGCGCCCCTCCCCCCCCACCCCTGCGCCACGCCTCTCCCCACCCCCACCCCCCTTGCGCCTACCTGGGTGTGGGGGCAGCGCACCGGGGCCACCCAGGTCCATGCGGCCACTCGCCATCTGCTGCAGCCGTGGCACATCCACCGCTGTGAGCCATGACAGGGACTGCAGGTCCCCGGGAAGGTCATCATCACTGCAAGTAGCCAGGAGCCTACAGGGAGGGGCAGGAGCTCGGGCGGGGCGGGGAGCTCAGGTCGGCTCCTGGCCATGTAGGGAGGCGCCCCTCCACCTCTGGAATCATCCCTGGCCCCTCACCCCCCTGAGCCACCCTCATGTGTCCATCCCCTGGGCTAGGCGTGGTCCCTGGATCCCCACTTTGGCAGCCAGATCCCACATCCTCAAATCATGCCTGTGTTTACTGTATCTTACCTTAGTCCCTACCTAGCCCCCAAATAATAAACACTAATGTTTGTTGAACACATACTATGTGCCAGACACCATATCAAATCCTTCATGCGTGGTAAGTCATTGAACACTCTTCACCCCATGAAGCAAACGGTAGTGGTAGTATCCCCATTTTACAGATGGGGAAACTGAGGTGAGGAGCTCGGTGTTCAATAGGCACAGGCCTTTTCAATCCTGTTCAATCCCTGCAGCAGCCCTGAGAGGTCGGATACGCCCACAGGTCCCTCTTGCATTTGGGGAAACTGAGGCTTAGAGCGCTGAGTCGCTTGCCCAAAGCTACACGTAACAGGAAGTGGTGGGGCTGGGACCCAGGCAGCCAGGCCTGAAGCCCAAACTCTTCACCATGCCCCCAGCAGCCCCTGGAGAACCCCGTAGGACCCACATCCACCACCCCTCTACAGATTCTCCACAGAAAGAGAAAGGCTACCCACTGGGAATGGCAGGCAGGTCCCCCCAGTGTGGGGTAAACAGGCCTCCCCAGCACTCCTAAAGTCATGCTTGCCACACGGCTCCAAGGGCCCTGGGCTCCCATGGCAGTGTCTTGTCCACGGGATAAGGTGGCTGCAAACTGGCCCAGAGCCCACACCCGACCCACCAGGCCACCAGGCCAGGGCCCTTCTGGTGTGTGGCCCAGAGGTCCCCAGTCCACATTCTGAGAGCCACGGTTTAAGAATAAGTCTCAGGGCTTCCTAGGAAGGGAGGAGAGAGAAAGCAGCGCAGCCTCCAGCCTTGTCCCGTGTGGGGCCGGGACCCACCATGGGGCATCCGTCTCAGCCCCCCAGAGCCGCCCTCCAGCTGGGGGCTCTCCCCCTGCCGCCCCGCTGTCCCTCGCCTTTTCTCTCCCCACTCCTTCCCACCTCGCCCGTGCTCGCTCTCTCTCCTTCTGTTTTAGGGCCACAATTAGCGTTGCCATGGCCACAACTGCTCCTTGGTGCGGGGCCTGGGCCCTCAGCCCACCAGGCTGGCATCAGGTGACCATCAGGCTGCCCCAGCCATTGGCTGCCTTGTAGGAAAACAGGGCCTGGAAACGATTTGAAAACCCGGCCGGCCGTGTCAGCAGCAGCAGTTGGCCTGGCTGCTGTCCCCCGGCGGCCCATTGTGCGACAAACGACTGTTGCCCCCGTGGCACGTGGCCCCCATTGTCCTAAGGTATCTGTGCCATTGTCGTTGTGGCCCCCCTCCCCACCCCCGGCTGCCACTCCTGCAGCCTGCTCGTAACTCATCTGGCGAGGGACAGCCACAGCCCAGGCCTAGGCGATGCCATCTGTCCCCTCAGGCCCGTGGAGACCATGGGGTGAGACTGAGGGGCAGGGCCTGGTGTGCCGCCCACCGCATGCATGGGGGCGTCTGGCCAGTCCCCCCCACCCCAGGACTGGCCAACCTCCCAGAGTCTGGTGTTGCGAGCCCTGCTCCTGCTCCCTTACCTGCTGTAGCTCCCCATTGCCCCTGCAGCTCTCTCTGGTTCTGGGGCAGCAGGAAGGAATGGAGGTGAGCTGCTGCTGGCAGGTTTCTGAAGCCAGAGCCCCCCCCCCCTAGTGGTATTGGTTGGGGGGGGGGCTTGTAAACAAACTGGCTTTCTGGGTGCAAGCAGGGTCTCTGCCGGTTGGTGACTGACAGATCGTCCTCAGAGTGGTTAAGAGCTCAGGCTCTGGCTTCCAATCCTAGTCTTCACTTACCTGTGTACCAGGGCCACTGACTTATTCTCTGTGAGCCTCAGTTTTTATCTGTAAAATAGGGCTAATAACACTTCCTTTCTCCTAGGGTGTCAGGAGGATTCAGCAGCGATCACACGGAAAGCCCTTAGAACAGTGTCTGACTCGGCTGCGATCAAGATTCATTCATACCAGTATTAATGTTACTATCAGCCAGGTCCCTAGAGAACTGGAAGTCTGTGGAAGCTTTGGGCTCTGTGGTCTCAAGGACCCGCCTCTGTTGCTGCAACCACCAGCGGCTCCCGTGTATTGAGCACTGCCTCTATGCTCTCTCCCCATTCTGCAGACAGAGAAACTGAGACTCCCAAGCAGTCACTTAAATGCCTAAGAGCCTGTTTCCCCAGGAGGGAGGATTGCAGAAGGTTAACAATGCTGCTGAGCTCGTGGTGGGGGAGGGTGCGGAGTAAATGGTGCTATTCTGACTGTGCTTTTATGGGGTTTTTTGGTCCTGCTGTTTGTGTGCCCCGACCCCGGCTCCCCATTCCTTCAGCATCACCCACACCCACACACACAAACCTATGAGAAGCACAAGCAGCCTCCTGCGGCCACCCAGTGTCTGTTCCAGCCACCCTCCCCACCCTGGGACCCTCGAGCATGGTCCCACTGCCATGCCTTAGCAATTCCCCCTGCAAGGAGTGCTGCTCTTTTGCTTCCTTCCCCCACCCCCCTTCAAAATGGTGCCCATCCCTGGAGGCTCACTGCACATTGTCTTCTGGCCTCTTACTGTGTGGAAGCGCCTTCAGACATCATCTCATCTCACCACACATTTGATCCATGGGGAAACTGAGGTTAGAAGGGAAACATTTTGCTTCTGATTCATAGTCCAGAAAAAGACCAGGGCTAGGGCTCCGGGCTGTCTGTGCGGGCTCATTCCAGCCCAAGAGTGACTTGTCATCCAGGAAGTCTTGGCCATCCCGACCCCAAGCTCAGGGACCCCTCTGCATCCTGGCTGCTCCCTGCACCTTGCCAGGGCCAGTAAGTTTGTGCTGCTGTCTCTCTGCCCCCTACTGCCACTGTCGGATCACTGAGGGCTTAAATGCCTTCTTGGCTGGTTGAAATAAGCTGACCCCCAGGCCACCAACCCAAAGAATGGTGCGACAGTGGCTCTCATGTCCAGAACTTCTAACACCCACAGAGCTAGCCTCTGCCTCCCTGACTCCTTGCAACAGCCTCCAACAGGGACGGGGAGCAGGCAGCCCCACTGTACAGATGGGGAAACTGAAGCCACCCAAGACTTGAACCCAGGTCTGTCTTGCTCCATCAGAGGGCCCCTGGGGGTGATGCTCCCCTGCCCCCATGAACTTGGGGCTCACGAGTGGGGCTGTGGATACCAGCATTGCCCAGGACTTGATTCAAATGCAGAGTTCAAGACCCAGCCCAGAGCCTGGGGTCCCACCCATGAGCTGTGGAAGCCACATTTGGCACCTCCCAGCAAAGCTCCGGGGGAAGGACAGCTCCAGGGTGGTGTGACAGGACCTTGGGAGGGCACAGTGCAAGCTTTGACTAGACAAATCTGGGTTCAAGTCCTGGTGACCCCTAGCTGTGAGACCTCAGACAAGCCACTTCTGGTCCCTGCGTCTCCATTTTCTCATCTGGAAAATGGGAGTATAACTGTCTCTGTCTCCTTGGGTGGTTTCGAGGAGCCCACAGGCCAGTGTGTATTCCACCTTGAACCCAGGCCTGGTCCCCATTCTCCCTTTGGGATTGGTGGCCAGGCCCCGTGCCCCCTGCTGGGCCTCCCTCCTGCCCGTGCCTAACACTGGCATCTCCCATCCCCGCCTGTCTCCTGCCATGGACATGGACACCCTGAAGCTCTGTGGTGGGGGTCCGCTGGCCCTGAAGCCTGGCTCACTTCCCTCATCCCCCATATTCAGGCCTCTTCCCCGTGCGCCCCAGGAACCGGGAGGCAGTGTGCCAGGCCCTAAATAGGTCCCGTCCCCATTGCCAGGCCCAGGTCCTTACCCATCTGTCTCCTCCACTCCCTGCAGAGGCATGTCAGCCCTCTGTCCACAGTGCTGGTGCTGTGTGAAGCACCTGCCACCTGTCCCTCACCAAGGCCTAGAGTTCCCTCGTTAAAGATGCCCTGGTGAGCCCCATTCCTACTCTCTTCTAGCACTTCCTTGCAAATGGCATAAACCACAGGGTCATCAGCTGGTGTCACCTGAGAAAGACTTCTTGGTTTGAGAACCACTCTGTCTTCCCAGCCAGAGGCCCTCGGACAGGCGTGTAATCTCCAGCCTCAGCTGTCCCACCTGTAAGATGGGTCAAGGGGTAATGCCAGCACCAATTCCTTGTACCCATCCCCAGAGCTGGGGTGATGGTGTATAGCGGACATGGTTTTTGTGAGACATGCGCCATCAGCGAGTGTATGTGTGACCTTCTACCAGTCCCCTGAGTGGGTTTCCCCTCTACTGGGAGAAGACAGGACATTTGCAATTCAAAGGAAAAGGCAAAATCCAGCCCTACCATCCTGGGGGTCTCCCAAGACCCCTCCTGCTCACTCTCTCTAGGTCTGTCTTTTCAGTCTCTGGGTCAGGAGGTATTTCCAAAGAGGACAGGGGCTGTACCCCACCCCCAGCTCTCAGGCACCCCCAGTTCTGGCAGGGAGGAGGCCAGGACCAGGGCTAGGACCAGGGCTGAGTCCACAGCTGGGGGCAGGAGCCCCTAGAAGAACCTGATGTTGAAGCAGGGAACCTTATACTCCCTGAGGGAGGAGCTGTACCCCCAGAGCCCAGTATAGAGCCAGGCACACAGCAGGTGTTCAAAAAGTCCTCACGGATTGGACAAATGAACAAATAGACCCAGCCTTCTAGATGTCCCCACTCCCACTGCCCCCCCTATCCCCCAGGGCCAGGCAAGGGTGAAAGGCCCAGCTTAATTTTATTTAATTTTATAAAAGCCTATGGAAATCGCTTGGGGTGGACAAGTCCCTGCTGTGTGCCCAGCCCGATCAGGCAGGTGTGGTTACTTGTTACCGCCTTCCCGTTTACCAGATAGAGACACTGAGGCCAGGGAGAAATAGGCCTGTCTACGGCCCCCCAACTGGGGACTGGGCTGGTTATAGCCCCATTGTCCTCTCTCCCTGCCCCATAAGGAACAGTTAAAGAAATATTTTCTGTGGATTCTAGAAAATTCTAGCACTGTGCTATCCATAGGAAGCCACACGTGACTATTTAAATTTACTAAAATTAGGTACAGATTTCGTTTCTTCATCCTACCAGCCACATTTCAAGGGTTCAATGGCCACGCTGTATTGGACAGCATGGAATTGGAACATTTCCATCACCACAGAAAGTTCTTACAAGACAGTGGTGGTCTGGAACATTCTTTTCAGTCATGATGGAAAAATCTGTGGTGTTTCCACATTGCCTTAAAATTGGAAATATGATTAAGGTTTGGAAATTTCAGAAGCTGATTTCATGGAATTTTTGTTTTAGTATGTTTCATTATAAAAGACTCCCCCACTTTACCTCCTACCAGGGAGGAAGTTATAGGAGAGCTCTGTAAAAATGGGGACCTTGTACTAAGGCAGCTCACAAAGTAGTGAGCTCTCTTTCATGGGGGGCATTCAAGCAGGAGTTGATGGATGACCGGTCAGGCCCCTACTGGATGAAAGATGAGCCCAAGCCTCCTCCAAGTTCCCTTTGATGCCAAGACTCCACAGCTCAAGGGGGCAGCCTGCACGTAGTCTCTGCTCACATTTCCAAAGTTCTATCATCTTGGGGAAGTGCTTCTTCCTCTCTCGGCCTCAGTTTCCCCATCTGTTATGCAACAGTGTCAGAGTAGACAATGGTTAGGGGAAGGCATGAACCCCAAGGTGGGTGGACCAGGGTCTGAACACTCCTGGCTGTGTGTTGGTCACCTGCTCTGGGGCTCAGTGTAGAAAACAGGAATAGTAAAGACATCTACCCGGAGGTGATGGGCAAGGACGTCACCCTAGCTCATTAGCATCAGACCAGATGAAACATCAAGTTTTCCACTGAAAAATCAGGTTGTTAAAATCAGGGGTCCCAAAGGTGATCCCAGATAGGGCTTCCCTTCTCAAACCAACTGGGGCATTTATTATCAACAGGGGGTCCCTCCTCATTAACGAGTGGAGAGCTTTTGGGGCAAAATGAAAATAAAAAAACCTATCTGGCTCCCCAGGGTCCCCTGAATTCAGTAACCGCTCCCCACCGCACACAGGGACATATCCATCCTTTCCTTATTAGAACCCCCCACCACACACACCCCTGGGGGGGGGTGTCGTCACCCCTGTTCATAGATAGGAGAGGTGAGGCCGAGCCAGGAGAATTTGCCTCCGCAGCCTCTGGCCAATGGCCTCAGGTACCCGCTCCAGCACTTTTCCCTGGGCCTCAGTTTCCCCATCTGGAACACCACGGGTCTGAGCCCCTTCCATCTCGGTGGGGCTGCCACTGGGATGGACACACAGCCTGCAGGGCCACTCGGGGTAGACTGCAGAGGGAGTGGGGGATGCGGGAGGCTGTGGTTAGACCCTGGTTAGGAGCCAGGTGGTAGCCCGGGGAATAGTCTATCAGCAGTGTACTCATCTGGCCGACATTTTCCAAGAGCCTACTATGTGCTGATTATTCTACATGTCTCATCTGTGGGCCCTTGTGAGTTTGCTCATCAGAAGTCCCAAGCCTTCTGCAATACCACACTCCGAGCCTATCCCAGCTAGCACCTCCCCACTCCCCACCCCTGTTGCCTTTTCTGGGGCATTTTAAAGTTGGGATGACAAGTGTCGGCTCTGGGGTCAGCCAGGCCTAGATTTGAATTCCATGCAGCTACTTAGTAGCTCTGAGACTGGTCTGCAGGAGTCTACCTCTCTGGGGCTCAGTTTGCTCATCTGTACCATGGGGTGCTAACATCTGTGCTCATTCTCAGAGTATTTGTTGAGGGCGGGGGGAGGGGTGTTCCCAGCCCACCTGTGTGCCTTGCGTGGCAGTGCCTTGCATCTTCTAAAAAGTGAGCATCCAGCAGAGTGGGCTCTAAGGTAGAAGCACTAGCAGAGTGTCCTTGAACTCCTGAAATATTCCCTGAACTCCAACTCGCTGTGCTGGGTGGCAAGCACACAGAAGGGCCTCTGTCCAAGGAGATAACTTTCTAAGTGACCCAGGATGGAGGGTTGGTCCCCTAGCATGCCTACCTCCCTGCCAGCCCTCTTTGGTCTACACCTCCCTCAACTCTCAAAAGTCTGCAGAATGGCTCCTTAGCAAACCCATTTCTCAGATTGCTGAGGCTCAGAGAGGCAAAGGGATAGCGCTCAGCCAAACAGCATGGAAGCAAAAGAGCTGGGGCTTAAACCACTCACCCTGGAGCCTCTTTGCTTGGTCTCTCTGCCAGTTTAGCTGAAATAAATCAAGCTGTGGGCAGGAAGAGTGAGTCAGTATCCTCATTTTTAGAAGGATCGGATGGGCGCCTCCTTGGCAACCCTGGGCAAAGCGAGGCACCACTGGAGTCCATGACTGTCATACTATACGGACCAGGGGACCAACCTGACGATGTTAATTAACAATGTCCTTAATTAATCAGCGTGTCGCTGGAGGGATGGGAGCTGAGCCAAGAGGGCAGGGCACTGCAGGGGTGAGCCCGGGGACACCTGGATTCCAGGCCTGGCCCTACTCCTAACAGAGGTCCTTGTGCAGGTAACTCAGTGCCTGTGAGATTCCACTTGCGCATGTGTGGGCAAGATGGGGGAAGAGGGCCTGCCGCTTGGTTCAGGGCAAACCACAGGAAGGGTATGGAACACCATTTGGCTCAAGGGCTAGACAACTATTTGTGGAATGGATGGATTTAACACCTAGCAGTCAGAGTAGCCTTTCAAAAGAGACGTGAGAATGTGGCCCTGTCCTTAAAACCCGTTAGGGGAGTAAGGGTCCAGGTACTCACTGTGGTCTGGCCTGGCCGCCTCCCACCCCTGCCTTCCCCTCCTGTCCTCATCTCCTCCGTTCTAGCAAACCTATCTATCCTTGAGTTCCTCGAACATTCTAAGTGCTCTTTGCATATGCTGTTCCCTCTGCCCGGAATGCTATTCCATGCAGTCATTCGCAGCTGGCTCCTCCTCATGCTACTCAGCACAGCCCAAATCTTCCCTCCTCAAAGAGGTTCCCCTGGCCTCTGGGGGTTCTTCCTGTATGTGTCTGCAGAACATTAAGCATTTTTCAAGTATTCATTTATGTATGTTTCCAGTCTTTCCACGCTAAGAGGGCAAGGACTAGGAGGCCCTATGTTTTGTTCAGCACAGGGCCTGGCACCCTATGGGCATTTATTACCTCTTTGCTAAAATAAGAGAAGGTGGAAGGATACCCCCGCCCAGCCGCCCAGCTCAACTAGAATGTGACTTGCATTGCCCAGTCTCTAGCCATTTCCTGCCTGGCTTGGCCATACCCCCACCCCAGGAAGCCTCCCAGACCCGTCCAGTATCTCCCAGTCTTTCCATCCCCTGGAATGATTAGAGCTTTTAATGTCTACATAGCATAGACCCCTGAGATCACCCATTAATTTTACTCAGGCATTGCCAAGCCCCACCTTCCAGATACTAAACTCCTGGAGGTCAAGGGATGACTTTGTCTTATACATGATTACAGTCAGAGTGACCGGACAGCTTTCATTCTTTGACAAATATTTGTCCCCTCTCCCCCAAGGTGAGCTGGACCCCTGCGGCCACTGCCTCCTGTTGCTATAAAAGTAAAACTCCATGGAGCCCTTGCTAAGGGACTTGGCCGTGCCTGCAGTGGGCCACCTGTATTGGGGGAAGGATTACTGTTTCTGTGGAGATTTTCGCTTACAGAGCTCCCGTGCAAAGCCCGCAGTGAACTCTGTTTCCTATATCGGGGTTCCTTAATGTCAATACAGTAATTGTGCCATGGAAGGAAACAACCATTTATGACCCAAATCCCATCTTAACAAAGCTATGTTACCTTGGGTGAATCACTTCACCCCTCTGCACCTTGATTTTCCCATCTATAAAATGGAATCATTCTCCTAATAATTTCCACCATGGACGGCAGCTGTAAGGATAAGATCAGAGAAGGTAGAAGAGAGCCCAGCACATGGCAGGTGCTCAGACAATGTTCCTTCTTTCCTCTCCTCTGGCTTTGCATGGTCCCTAGGAGGGGTTCCCACAGCAAAAACTGTCTTTGGAGAAACACGTTACCAACCCAGCGGAGCAGAAGACAGAGGCACATTCAGGCCTGGGATATCACTTCTGCTCTGATTACAACGCGGAGGTTTTACCTGCCTCCTGGAGATGTGGTTGGTAGGAAATTGTTACATTACCACAAACTGTTCCTGTTTCCAATCCAACCTGTACACAAAAGGGACTAAGCATCTCATGGTGGTGTTTATTTAGCTAACGTAGCTTTTGAAATATCTTTTGTAACCGTTTACAGGAAAAAGAAGACCAAATGCAGTTTAGCAAGCTCGGGAATTCCCAGCGGGGCCAAGAGTAAGCTTAGTATAAAATGATTTGATTAGGAGCCTGGAAAAGAGAATCTTTCCTTTCTAGAACTCTGCTGGGACTTGGTGGGAGGGTGGGCAGTGGGTTTGTGCATGTGTGTGCCCATGAATCTTGGGGTGGAACCCAAGACCCCAAAGGAAGTCTGGACCCCCGGGAAGGCTACCTCTCTTTTCCTTGCCTGCAAGGTAGCCTGAGGAGCTTCTGGTCACCCGGAAAGAGAAGGGGTATACAGATGTGGGGACTGTCACTGCCCCTGACAGACAGAGCCCCCACCCTCCCTCCTGCAAGGAGGTCACAACCAATGGGCAGAGCCACACTGATGGTGGGGAAACCACCTCCCCTCCCCCACAGCTCAGCAGGGAGCTCGAGAGGAAAAGCAGGTGGCGTCTGCCCACCCAGGTCCACACGGTAGGGTCCTGTCATCATTTGAGTATAAACCTCCCTGCCTTTCCGTGGATGTGTTCTTATGTGCTACTGAGCAAGCCAGCCATCTCCCAATGAATATTTATTAAGCATCCATTCTGTGTCCAGCACTGTGGTTCAGAGATGAGAAAACCAGTGTCCAAAGAGAGGAGGGGTTTTGTGCACATCTTGAGGGGGGATATGGCTCTGGGAGAAGTTGAGGGTCCAAGGAGCCAGCAGTCTACCTTCTTTCTCTGGGCCTCAGTTGCCCAATCTGTAAAAGGAGATGGCTGGACCTGACCTCTAGGATAAGTTCTTGAAGTTGGGGCAAGGGGTGGAAACCTGCTGTTCTGCCTCTTCCTGAATGTATGCCTCTGGACTCCGTCTCCTTGTCTGTGAATTGGGATCATGCCAGCACCTAATTTCATGGTTGTTATATGAAGACTGAACGGGATGGGGAGCTTCCTAAGGAGTTTCATGGGTTTCTGGCACACAGTAGGTGCTTAGGAAGTTGTTATTTTGCAGAACCTTGGCGAGCGTACTTCCTTCCCAGCCCCGAGCCAAAGGGGTACAGGCTAACTCGCATCTAATGTAAGCCGTTGCTGTCGGTGGGGTCAGGGCTGGCCCTGCCCTGGCCCCAGGCCCCAGCGTCACAGGCAGGGAGCCTCTGCCAATTTGCTGTCTAAGCCAAGCCACTGACTCCCCGACAGCTCTCCCGGGGGTGGGGGGGTGGGGGAGTGGGGGGATGGGAGGGGGGGAGGGGGGAGTGGGAGGGGAGCAGGGCAGCCTCCAGCTGCTGTCCCCCAGCCCTGCCCCCTCCATCCCCACACACAGCCATTGAAAGCTAACGGCCAAAGGCGGCCCTTGGGGATGGAGGGCTGCAAGGGGGCTGGAAACAGGCTGGACCAGCAGCCTGAGTGGTCCTTGGAGCCATTCCCTGGAGACGCAAGAGAGGCAATGAGAAGCCCATAAACTTCTCCTTGGCTATTATTCAGGGAGAAAAATGGGAGTGGTTGGAAGGGGCCAGAGAGGTGCTACCTGATCATCGAAGCTCTCCTCCATGAGAAAGCACTCTATTCCAGGTCTGGCCGAACTCCTTTTCGGCAGAAAAATCACTGCAGAATCCTTGCAATGACTTGTGACCCAGGTTCTCTCATTACTCCATTTCACAGATGAAGAGAGTGAGGCACAGAGAGGGATAGTGACTTGTCTGGAATCACACAGCGGCAAAATGGCAGAGCAACTTATTCTGTTCCAGCCCTTGCATTCTTCACCAGTGGGACATGGGAGTGGAGTGGATGTGGGGGTGACAATACCCTCTGGGTGAGACAGCTTCTGGTTCGACCGCCTTTACCCATGACTGTGTCATTGTGTAAAGCCAGTTCAACAGGTCAAGCCTTGGTTTCCTCATCTGCAAACCGGGCAGAGGCAGGCTACACTCATGGGGATGGTTGTGGCACAGGTAGTAAAGGCTTAAGAGACCACCAGCTGCAATTCTTTTGATTACTACCCTGCCTTCCAGGCATGCTCGCTGTGAAACACAAGAAAGTCCTGGATCCATGCAAACAGGAAAGGCAGTATGCCCAGGCAACTCTGGGTGGGGGCTGAGGCTGGACTGCTCCTTGCTCTACTGGCCCCAGCCCTGCCAGCTGGTCAGGGAACTGGGTAGGCACTGAGGGTTCCCCCGCACCCCAGCCCCCGCGCCCCCCGTAAGCTTACTGCCTGCTCTCTGCTCTTTCTGGACACAAGCAGCTTGCCCAGTGCCCCCAGACAGTTTGTGAGCTGGGCTGGCCAAGACACAGGGGACTGAGACCCCAAGGGTTAGAGCAGGTGGGAGCCCCTGTTGGGCAGTACCTGGGAGAAGGTGAGGGTCCAAGGAACTCCCTAGAACCCCTCTCTCACAGCAAGCCAGCCTCGTTGATGGAACTAAGTCATAAGAACAAGAGCACCTGCTGGTTCTGTGTCTCTTGCCCTATAAAATGGACCCAGTTCTTCCAGCAGCCACAGGAAGGACATGCCCTCATCGTGTTCATTTGAAAGGTGAGGAAACTCAGCTTGTCCAAAGCTGGCTTTTGAACTTGCACACACATCCGACTCCAGAGCAGCCACTGTTCTCATCCCGATTTCCTAACTCTGGGGCTTTTACGGGGTGCCTGAGGCAACAATAAAGCTCTATGGTACTAGGGAAGCAATGGCTTCCCTCACCTCCCAACACCGGCTTCCAGCTGGGAGGACAGAGGGAGAGCCACCCCCAGACTGGAGTGCCTCCTGGGGGCCAGACAATTTCATAGATATTGCACTTAAAACCAGTGAGAGGTAACTTTTATGAGCCCGGCTGTGCAGACAAATGAAGGTTCAGAAGGGAAATTGCCCAGGATCATGCAACTGGCAAGTGGCTGAGCTGGAAATTGTGTTTAATCTTTCTAATAACTCCATGCGGTGGGTACTATTTCTAGTCCCATTTTATGGATGAAGGAAACTCAGACTGCTCTGCACAGCCAGAAGAGCTGGGATCATAACTGATTTCACAGCCCAAGCTCCTAACACCCTCAGGCTGCCCCCAGTCCACCTGCCATGATTTAAACCCGTTCGGGGCTGGAAAGAAGCCTAGAGGTCCGTAGTTGTGTACTTTCCTGCTTTCCATTAAAGATTTTATTTCATTGCTCCAAGCCTTGGTTCTTCACTTGTACAGTGGAGGCTAATCAGAGCAGCTCCCAAGCTAGGCATACAGTAGGTGCTCAAAGAATGCTACATGCCTGGAGTCCATCTGGGGTCCCGGACCTGCACACAGTAAGTTCTCAGCAAATAGCTGTTTGCATTTGCGTCTTCATTTGGATCTCAGAAAGCAACCTCCAGGCCCACAGCCCTGAGGAAGCAACCTCCCTCTAATTGGGGGCCTCCGTCCGTCCCAGAGGGCACTGCTGGGGAGTTGCAGTGGCCCCCAGGAGGCCAGACAGCCCCTGGGTAAACAGGACTGATCTGAGGTGACAGCCTGCTCTTCCCAGGCCAGGCGCTGTCCTGTCCCTGCTCCATAATCTGGGCTGTGCCCCCTCAACCCATGAACGTGTCTTCCCTGATGGGTGGGGCACTGGGAACCAACCAGTTCAGGCCTCCTGGGCTCAAGGGAGAGTGGCTGGGAGGAGACTCCAGATCATTCCTTTTTCTCCCTCTCTTTGCTATGTGACCTTGCACAAACCCTTTCTTCCTTCTTGGCCTCAGTCTCCCCAGCTGTAAAAGCAGGGAACGGGACTGGTTGACCCCCTAGGGGCCGTCTGAGCTCTGAGGTTTGAAGACAAAAAGGCAAAGGCTCTGTGGAGCTTTCCCCCACCCAATTGTACCTCGCTTCATCCTGTCTCAAGAAATCATTTATTTTGGCCTCAGACTCCACCAAATTTATTCCTCAAATACATGAGACCCAGGAGAGACCTTAATTCAAGAGCATCATTTAACTGACAAGCAAATGAGGCCCAGAGAGGGCAAGGGACTTGCTCAAAATCATACAGCCAAGCTAAGAATTCAGTTCCCACTCACAACTTTTCCAGCATCCAAAGAGGATGTAAGCCAGTTCTTCCCACCACCACAACCCCCCCCCCCGCAAAGCTTTTGGGGGGCATTTCCTGGAGCCCCTTTGGGGCCATTGTAGGGGAAGCAATCTATTGTCTTAACATTTGCCAGGATGCCCTGTCTCTCACCCAGGAGGGGACCTCCCTTGGAAGAGACAAAAGATTGGGCTTTGAGAGGTCCCATTTCCCCAGGCCACAAGCCCAGATACTCTCAGAGAGATCTTCTCCCTCTCTTGCAAAATCACAGAATTTAATGTAACAATAGTTCTTGGGCAGAAACCATAAACATTAGCACAGAAACACTTTACACAATTTGAAAATATAGCGACTGTTATTGCTGAAGCAACCCTCACCTGTACTCCTGCGGAGAGGGGTGGTGGTTTTGCCCTGAGTTTCGAATAATTCCTGACATCATGGATGAGATGTCACTTTCTATCATCTCCTTGGGGAAAAGACAAGAAGGAAAACAAAACAAAACAAAACAACTCCCATCAGTGACAATGTGGACAGGGTAGGAAGTCGGTTTTCCCACAGCTCTGAAGAATGGAACTCAAACAACTAGCAGAACACTTCAAAAAAAAAAAAAAAAAAAAAAGGTGGTACTAGAGGATTTCTGGACATCAGAGGTCACTTTCCCAGGGCAAGTCTACAGGGTTCCAGAAGCAAAGGAAGAGAATGGAATGGAATTGCAGGTTCTTTCGAATTCGTGGGAAAAGGGGAGGAAGACTCTAGAATCCAAATGTCAAGTCTTGGAAAATGTGGACTTGCAAAATAGAAATCAGAAAAACAAGATTCTCTTCCCAGCCTATTTTCAACCGCAGCTCTGTTACAATCACTTTGAAAATAAAAAAATTTTTCAAAAAAAGGACAGCTTGATGTGTCATGTATGTATCTCTGGGGGAACCAAATTCCCACTAGCAAAGGGAATAATCCCCGCTAGGCTCTCGCCCTTGAAATGCCTACAGAAATGCCACATGCCCTGGCTGGAAAATCAGTCCAACCCCCACCCGCACCCCACCCCCCGCCACACAGAAACACAGCCTAAAAAAACAAAACAAAACAAAACAAAACTTCCCTGAGTTTCTCAAACTTCAATCCTGAAACCAACGCAGAAACCCACCAAAAGACTCTCAGTTCCGCCCCAAAAGTCACTCAGGGACTCCCGGGAAGGAGAAAAGGGGAGCAGAGAGAGGTAGTCCCCACGGCCCCTGCACCCGGGTCTCCACCCCTGGAAATGCAATGCTGGGCACTGCCCCGGAGGAGGGAGCAAAGCCGACCCTGCAAGGTGGTACCTGGCGCGGATCCTCGCCGGGTCGCCGCTGCAGGCTCTCCTGGGGCGGGCGGGGGTTTTGGAGGGGGCTCCCTCGCGCTCTCCCCTCGCGTTCCGCAATTTGGCCGCCGTCGCGGCTCGAACCGTTTTTAAATTTCCCTCTCTGGAGCTGTCCAGCTCAGAGCATGCGCAGTAGCCGTGCAGGGGGCTTTTTTTTTTTTTTTTCCCCCAAGGGTCAGTTACAGGGCAGGGTTCAAGGGGATTGCAGCGGGTGTTTCCCAGCACCGGCGAGCCTTGCACGCCCCGGGGCTCCGGGTGGGGTGGGGTGGGGCGGTGCGCAGGGGTGGGGACACCCCTCTTCAAACTTTGCCAGTGGTGGCAGCAACTGCATGCTCGGGAGCAAGCTTTGATGAGCAGTGGGAGGGTGATTTTGGCCAAAAGAATTAAGTTGCAAAAGGAGGCCGGGTGCATTAAAACTTGCACTCCGTCACCTCCCCAGGGGGAAAGGAGGTGGGTGGCCGGAGAGCTCTGCCGAGACCTCTCCTCTCCCCCTAAGCCGGGACCGGCCAGGAGGCCGAGTCCGAGCTCCAGGTAGACGAGGATTCCGGCCACCTGTCCCTTTAAGAAAGTTGCGCCCGCGTGTTGGCGGGCGGGGGCTGCGGGGCCGGGAGCGCTCGCGCCAGGCGCCTCCACCTGCCGGGGCCGCGGGGGAGGGGGGACCGGCAGAGCGCAGGGGCGGGAGGTGGAGGGCGCCGGGTTCTGCTAGCCGCGCGCCCCCACCCCCCGCCCCGCGTGGAGAGTGAGTCGGCCCGGAGCGCGCGCGGCGGCGTTCGGGCTTCGGGACGGCGAGCCGAGCCTGCCGAGCCGTTGGGGACTGCGGCCCGCCGGTGCGCCCGCGCTCCCGCCTTCCCCGCCGCCGGGCCCGCGCCGCCGGCCGCCCCGCCCCGCCCGGCGCCCGCCGCGGGAAAGGTGGCGCGGACCGCCGCCGGCGGGCGGGACGCTCGCGGACAAAGGTCCCCGCAGCCCCCTGCTAGGGGCTGGAGTTAGCTCGATCCCCTATGAAAGTCTACGTTTCCGGCGCCCGCGCTCTTCCAGCCTCCGCTGGAAGAATTTGCTAGAGTCACGACAATCATCATCGTCACGGTCACCCTTGATTGAGTTCCTTACAGCTTTCTGTCCCTTCGTTTATTCTGCACGCCAGCCCTTTGGGAGACAGGACGGTCCCCTTTGTGCCTATGGCGAACCCGAAGCTCTGAGCGGTCCCTGGTGGGCAGGGGCGGGCACGGCCAGGACCTGGCAGAACTAGGATTCGAATTCAGAGTGCCGAGACTCCATGGCTCCAGCCCTTGCACGTGGGCACAAGTCTGTGTCGCCCTGGCCGAGCCAGGCCCCAGGCCCGGCATCCTGTGCTTCTTGAATGTATATTCCCGCAGCGGGCAGGGGAGCCGCGTCTCCAAATCCGTGGTTGGGAAGGCTTTCCTAACTGGCGCTTGCGTGCGCTTGCGTCCAGGAAGGAGCCAGGTCTCCCTAGGCTGGATGAACCTGGATTTCATTTCTCATTCAGGTGGGCTGTGACCTTGGCGCTGGTCCACGTCCCCTGAATGGTTTTCTTTTAGCACCTGGGCGCCCTTACTCCTTTCTTCTCTGCCAGGAGTAAATAGATCAGCTTGCATTCTCTAGGGGGAAAGAGTGGAGTTTACAGATGTTGGTTAAGGTCACGGTCCTGAAACACTAACTTTTCATTTCTATATAGATTCGCGTTTTGCATTTTGCCTGCTTCTAAAGGTCGTTGACTTCGCTTTGAGTATCCCTTAGTGAACTATAATTTGTGACCAATAATTAATTTGAAAGTTAAGTTGTAAGAATTCAAAGTTTTCAAGCGTCTGTCTGTTAATCCTTAATGGAGTTGTATGTAAATAGAGGTGACCTCACTACCTCCTTTTGAGATGACAGCTCATTTCACTAATGTAGAATTTTATATCTTTAGAGCAGTTTGGAAAGTCTTCTGCAAATTGAGGATTCGGTAAAGCTTTTTAAGTAAAAGGCATTCAGTCTGAGAGTTCTATAAACTCATGCACTATGGAAAAGACAGGAAGGGACCCTTCATTAAAAGATTAAAAAAAAAAAAAAAAGGAGAGAGATTCAGGGTCCTCTGGGCAGTCCTCTAAAACCTCCCTTTTCCTTGGAGAATTTGGCTGCTCTGCCTGGACTTTTGGCTGGGAACGGTGGCTATTTTACTAAAGATTGACATTTTAAGTTCTTAGCTTCAGGAATGGTTGGTGAAAATATTGCCTCTCCAACACCTACAGTTGAGTGCATGCAGAAAACCCGAGTAACTTAGCAGAAACCCTTCTTTTGTTACATTAATGCATTTTTCCCTTTTATAAGTATATGGCATTTCTCAAGTCTGTTGAATTGTAAGAGTCACCTGGGTGGAAATTAAAACTGTAACAGGGAAGAGCCGGGGAATCTATGTTCAACAAGTGTCCCACGTGATTCTGTGATGAAGTAAGTGTGGGCACCTATAGTAGGTAATAGGCCAACGCCCTCCTTTAAATGAAAGGGAATGAAATTCATTGATGTCCACGGTGTTTTAGCTCCTTATCATTTGTTTCTGCGTCCGGATCGTCTTAGTTCACTCCTGACTTTGCAAACATATTTGCTTCTCTACTAGGAGATTTCCGAAAGGCTCAACAGACATCCCGTTCACCAGACCCCTGAATTTTATAGAAAATCGGCAGGAGAGAACAAACAACAGGTATCTGGCTTTTCTGCTTACTCTCTGGGTTGATGTAGTGGAAAATGTTCTCATCTGGGCTTCTGATAAATTTTGATAGCTCAGCAGTACAGTCATTTGCCCAATCTGCTCGGAGTTAAGGTGCCTATGGCTATGTGCAAAATATTTGTTTATGAGGTTAATGACCTGCTTAAAACCAACTCGCTCATACCTGGAAGGACCAGTTCCTTGTATGCACTATATGAGTACAGTGTTCGTTTTGAAGGATTAAAAACTATTAATTCACTCAACAGGTTTAATGCAGCTTCTGTTTGCTCAAGCAGCCTGATCTTTTCTGTTATGGGGCCGTGACCATTTCTTCTTTAATCCCTAAGTTTTTGACTTTCACTTTGCTTATTGTTCTGAGTTTCTGACGGTAGGGAGGGAAAGGAAACATGGTCAGGATTACACAGTTTGTAGCAATCATCATTTCTCTTTCTTCCACTCTGACTGTCTGTGGTTCACTCTCTGAACCACAGGACCATCTATGAAGCAGGAAGCTCAAGGTGTTTTGTTTTCTTCTTGTAAATAATTATACCACAAATAGATACTTGAGACCACGTTGTCCTGAGCTGTGTCTGGCACGTAGTCGACAATCCGGAGATTTTCAGGCTTTAAAAATTGTCGTCCCCCCCTCCCCCGCCCTGTCCATTGTTAAAAACTAATCAAGTGGCATTTTCTTATCAGAAAGTTCTCAACAGAAAACATACCCAGTCTTTACTCCCCTGGGCTCAAGGCCACACTTAAAAAGTCACTTCTGATGATTTCCTAAGAGGTGGGTTCTTCAGCACTGTGAAGCTACTGTTCCATGTCTGAATGCCATTTTTGAAGATGGGAGCACAGAATTTGTTGTTTTCCTGTGCAACATGAAAGTACGCTGGTCATTGATCTCTCTGTTAGCCTGATTGATATGTGTATTATGGTTCTCTTTGGGAGTGCGTTCATAGAGGAACTGCTGGTTATAATTTTGTCTGGCATCTTATTTAATAAAAGGATGCCAAACCCTCCAGTGTTTCCAGAAAGGGAATACTATGACGTTTTCCTATCTGTGTGATCTCCTGCCTCTGCCCACACCCAGCTCCACCACTGTCCCGTCCTACTCTTCAGAAAGGTTGTTCGTAACTAAGAAATCGAGATTATGCCTGTTAGTGTGAGTGCCAGATGTGCATCAAGCAAGTTATAGGAGCTTTGCTCCATGTTTCTGCTCCTGCCTTAAAAAAAAAAAAAAGATTTTATTTATTTAACAGAGATCACAACTAGCAGAGAGGCAGGCAGAGGGTATGGGGGCAGGGGGGGAAGCAGGTTCCCCACTGAGCAGAGACACACCCCCCCCATGTGGGGCTCCATCCCAGGACCCTGGGATCATGACCTGAGCTGAAGGCAGAGGCTTAAACCCACTGAACCACCCAGGGGCCCTGGCTTTTATGTTTCTAAAGGTACTTCTTGTTCAGTAGCTTCATTCTTCTAGAAAAAAGTGAGGAATCGGTTGAGTTGCTCTGGGGGGAAGGTCTCAAATTTTGAAGAGCCAAGTCTGAATGTAGCTGTTCTCTAGTGATCTGAAGGGCTAGACACAGACTTATTCTGGCTTCCAGGGAGCAGTTCCGTTATGGGCCCTCCAGACCATGCTGTGTTGGTTATGAAGATATATTTAAGGTCCTTGCCTTCTGCCCCAATCCATAATCGTACCCAATCTAAGCCCCTACCTTCATTCCACGAGGAAATCCCCCTGACGATCACCATTTGGGGAAAGCTGTGTTGTGCCTAAATTCCAGAATTGATTTAATCTGGCCACTTTGTGGTTCCTGTGGCAGTTCCTCATTGTGCCCGTCCCATTGCTCTCACCACTAGACCTATGTTACAGGCGCAGTTAACCCCCAATCCTACATGCTATGTTTTGTCTTTTTCTAATGGTGTCTATCAGAGATCCTGAACCAGTGGTGTGTAAGCCACATTCAGCCACAGACAGGCTTCATTTGGCTCAAGGACTTTAAAAAACAATTTAAAAAAAAAAATCACTTGAATTAGAAGCCAGCATTTAGAAATCCTTCAAGCTGGGATTTCCAGCTTTTCTTGACAAATCAGAAAAGTTGGCCACATGAAGCCAACAAGCCCATGAGGTAGTCATCGGCTGGGTCTGAACGTAGCTGCCTCCAGTTTGAGAGATGGCTCTATGCTCTTCAATTTGCCTCAGGCCTGACCACTCCTTATTGCTCAGCCCTAATGTCTAGGTCTTTACCGTTTGACTTTGAATCTGTTTTTTTGTTATTTTTCTTAGAGTGGAGACAAAAACAAAATGTTTGTGTGTGCATGCCTTATGCACCCACGTTGCCATTAAAACCCGAGTAGGATTATCAGTAGCTAATACAAATAATCTACCCTTTATCTGCAACTTCCTCTCCTCAGCAATGTGCTTTGCCCATCCAGCTTAGTCCTTACGGTACTGTGTCCTTAGCATTACTTGCACCCGTAGGAGAGATGAGACACTCACTCTGATTTGGTTTACTTGATCTGTTCAATCTGACCACATCAGGGGATGGGGAAGAAGTTGTTTATGGACCCCTCCCTTGTACTTTCCCGCACTAAGTGGCTTCTCATGGGCAGTGTACTTTAGGCATCACTTCTTAGGATGCATGGCTTGGGACAAGGCGGGTCCCAGTGCTAAGGACACAGCTACATGCCATGGAATTGCTGGTCTTCACACTGGCCCCATAGAGGCCACACACACCGTTTATAGGCTAAATTAAAAGACATGGAATTGAGCGCACTGGGCAGCGCAATGTACAAACCGCTTTATAACTCTGTTGAATAATCATATCTGAAATAAATAAATAAATAAATAACCGTATCTAACCTCTCAACCATCTGAACCTGAAGGGAATATTTAGGACCCGCCCCCCTGCAAAAGTATAGGAAAAATGAATTTGATATATTTGTTTTAATCTGATGGAAAGGCTTCATCCTTAGGAAAGTAGTTGAAAATATTTGGAATCCTCACTTTGGTTAAACTTATTTCAAATACATACTCATTTGGGGGGTAATATATTTTGAAATGGATAGATGAAACATTTGGAGTAATACCTTTTGTATAATTAAGACATGGGTGGGGAGCATGCCTTTTTAAAAGGAATATTCTGCATGCTTCCTGTCAGCTCTTTTTAATATTACAGACTGATTTGGGGGTGGTGGTTTGATCTTCCTGTGGGCAAAAAAGACCTTTAATAGTTCATTGTTCAACAGAGATTCCAAGCTCCAGTTTTTTCACTGCAAGCGGCTCTCTCTTGCAAACACCAAACAACCCTGAATGGTTTTAAAGGACGGTTCAGAGAACTCCAAGTACCACTATTTCATGTTTAGATCCTGTTCCCCAGTAACAAAAAGCAGCATTCTTGCTTACTAAAAGCCCCTTCCCAAGGCTTCTGGACTGTTGTTTGTTTCTTTCTTTCTTTCTTTTTTTACCCTCAGATCTCTCCCCACTTGTGTCTAAAGCGAAGTGATTGTAAAACAGAATGACACATAAACTTGTTCAAATATAGCACTTTGTAGACACCTTCTGCTTTTTATTGCAAGGTAACAATCCCGGCTGTTTGTTTTAGAAATGGTAATGTTGTATCATTGTAACAAATTATACTTAAAAATCATTTAGTGTGAAATTGCAGATTAATCCCATAGGGATGGGGTAGTAACAATCACCCAGCCCTTTGGAGCGTGCAGATGGTGAATCTGGGATTTACAATAGGAACAATCACTGATTACATGCACGGGTATAACGGACAAAAAGGCCTCTGCAGCTTCAGCTTGGAGAATACGGTGGAGGTCCTAGCGCCTGACTTGTTTGGGACTCTCCGTTGCGAAGAATGTCCGTTCGATCACCTAGCCTGTGTGAGGGTCTGCAGCACACCTTATGTGCTTTGAAACCTACCAAGTGTTGTCTCCCTGGGCTTCCCTTTAACCCTTCTAAATTCCATTAGAATTTGTTGAAAGAGCGATTTCACAGTAGGGTGTGCAGTGGGAATTTGGCAGATGTGCCCAGGCAAGAAAGCTCATTATCAGAACCAGTACCTGCTGCTCCGGGAGGAAAGTTGTCCTGCATGTGGACTGGGGGCCAGGGAGGGCTCTGCACTTCAGAAATGAATCTGTCCCCGAAATGAAAAGCACCCCTAAGTACAATGCCCCAGAGTTTGAAACTCCTTTGGCAGAGCTCCTGACTGTGAACCCTATGACACACATGCTAAGAAAACAGGGTACTTATACACATAGTACGAGTACTGTGAGTATGGACCATGGTACAGTAAACGACAACCCAGTCATGTGCCTGGGACTGTGAACTGATTGAGCGAGTAACGCCGATCTCCTTTAAACTCTACAGATTTGAAAAACACTCACTAAATTTTAAAAATCAAAATGGCCATCGCAATGGCAATTTAGATTCATATGCAACTTCTAGATCCACGCCTAGAAGTCCCCTCCCACATCTCAGCTTTGATTTTTAAATGCAAAAGTAAGAAATATTCCTATTAAAAAAGAACAGGTTGGGAGTGTGTGTGGGGTTGGGGGACAAGTTGTTTCAGAAGAAAACCAAAAAGCTGGAATGCTTCAAAGAATTTAATACAATCGTCTTGGCTTTCTAGGGCTTGTTTTTTCAAAACAAAACCCCTTTACCCGAATGAATGTTTTATTCCAAATATTTTTGATCAAAACATTGTTTTGTCAAGTGCTCGGAGCAAATGGAAGTGGACTCTAAGTGGTTGTTGTCTTTGTCTAGAGAAACCGTTTTTGCTTTTAGGCAAATGGACCCCAGACTGGTTTTATTGCTTTTCTTGAACCCAGGGATGTGTGGCCCTGATGGGCTAGCTCAGTGCTAATGACCATGTGCTCTCTATCGGACCCCTTAATGACTCTCCCAGGAGGGTGTTACAGCCCCATCTTGAGGGGATGCTTGTAAGTGTCTCAGGATAATTCCAGAGGTGATTTGCAACTGGCCCTTATTTTAGTCTTGACTCATAGGAGCTGGGTTGGAGAACAGCTTGTTAAGAATGACCTGTGTGACCTTTGTCACAGTAGGAACATGGAGGCAAGGCTCATTCCGTGGAGAAAGTCTGTTTTGTCAGCTTTGACACCCCTTATGGCATCCGATATCAAGGATCTCGTTGGTGATACACTCCTTTAAAAAGGAAGGGTTGGCTAGGGTGCCTGGGTCACTCAATAGTTCATCAACAGACTCTTGATTTCAGCTGAGGTCGTGCTCTCAGGGTCTTGAGATCGAGCCCTGGGTCAGCCTCCAGTACCTGTGAGTACTGTGAGAGCTGCTTGAGAATCCCTCCCTGCCTCCCTCTCCCTTGGCTCCACCCTTCCCCCTCCCAGCTACCCCCCCATCCTATGTGTGAACAGAGCCAGTGCTTTTCTCTTTCTCTTTACAAAAAGGGGGGGGGGGTGGGGGAAGGGGTTAAGGAGGTCACGTGTTGTGATGAGCACTGGGCGTTACACACAACTAATGAATCGCTGCACACCACATCAAAAACTAATGATGGGTTATATGTTAGATAACTGAACATAGTTAAAAAAAAAAATAGAAAAATGGAGGGGGGAAAAAAAGGAACGATTGGCCAAAGCTGAGAAACTGATTTTTAACCCACAGTGTAAGCTAAATATCCATGAGTACATTCCAATATAAATGATGGAAGACATAGATAAATGTATGAGAGACAAATATTCCTTTCAGAAGAATCCCAATTACTGTATGCAGATGACCTCCATCTCCTGGAGGTGGGGTACGATTCCCCCCTTCCCCTTCACTGTTGAGCTGGTCTTAGCGACCTGCCCTCCAACTTGCAGGATTTAGAGAGGGAAATAGTAACTTGACAGTGGAGCAGCCTGGCACATAGATGACCTTGACCAAGTGATGAAGGTTAATGTTGGCTGTGATGCCCTGGGGATCCCATGCACCCCCTGATAGGATGTGATGGGATGAGAAGGCACTTCGCCCCTTCCTACAAAACCTGTGACTTCAGACTACTCATTAGAACATTAGAAAATCCCAAACTACAAAATACCAGATCAGTACCCTTCAAAACTGTCATGGTCCTGAAAAACAGCAGAAGTATGAGAAACTGTCCCAGACCAAAGGAGACTGCATAGGACATGGTAACTAAGGCTGCGCGGTATCCTGGGTTGGATCCTAGAGGAAGAGAAGGACATAGTGGGGGGGAGGGGGGAGGTGATAAAATCTGAATCAATTCTGGAGTCTATTTATGAAAATGTACCACCATGGCTCTGACAATGCACCATTGTAATGTGCAAGGACATTGTAATGTGGGAGGTCTCTGTATCATTGCAATTTTTCTGTAAATGTAAAATGCTTCCAAAACCATTCATTTGAAATCAAGTAAATGACCCCTCGCTGTTTGTAGCTGTAGGATGTCCGATAGCTGAGAGGTGGATGCGCCCCGCGTGCCCAGTAGTGGAGAATACAGTGTGGTTGGACAAGGGAACACTCAGCCTTAAGAAGGAAGAAAATTCCAACACGGGCTACATCCAGGAAAAACCCTGAGGACATTCTCCTAAATAAGCCCAGTCACAAAAACATAAATGATGTAGGATTCCTCTTCTATGCTAGATCCCTCATCTAATCCGCTTTTAACCTAGAATAGTCCAATTCACAGTGACAGAAAACAGAATGGTGTTTGTTGGGGGCGGGGGAGGGCAGGAATGGAGGGTTACTGTTTCATGGGCATAGATTTTCCATTTTGAAAGACAAAAAAGTTCTAAAGATTTGTTGCACAATGATGCAAATGTCCTTAGCACCACTGAACTGGAGCAAACATAATATGGTAAATTTTATGTTCTATGTTTACCTCAATTTAAGTTTGTTTGTTTGCTTTTTTAATCAGGGAAATGCATAGGAGAGCTACAAATTAGGAAAGCATTTCCTTACCATAAAAAAAGCCTCATGGTTGGGCTCTGAGCCTTGGTACTATGGACATTTGTGCTTGAGGATTTTTTTTTTTTTAAGATTTTATTTCTGGAAGAGAGAGAGGGCAAGGGGAGGAGTAGAGGGAGAGGGACAAGCAGACTGTGCACTGAATACAGATCCCACGACTCTGAGATCAGGACCTGAACTGAAACCAAGAGTCAGACATTTAACTGACTGAGCCATCGAGACGCCCCTTGATGATTCTTCGGAGTTGTGGGGGGGCATCCTATAAATTGTAGGATGTTTAGCCATATCGCTGGCCTCCCTACCACATGCCCATGGCATGCCTTCCCCTATCAGGACAAAAGTGTCCTCAGACATTAATGTCCCCTGGGTTTCAGGAAGCAACTTGCCTTGGCCAAGAACCACTGGTCTACTGAAAGACTAGGGAAGAAAGGAAACAGATTAAAAAGAAAATTGTCTAGGGAGCCTAGGTGGCTCAGTGGGTTAAGCCTCTGCCTTTGGCTCAGGTCATGGTCTCAGGGTCCTGGGATCAAGCCCCAAATTGGGCTCTCTGATCAGTGGGGAGCCTGTTTCCCCCTCTCTCTGTCTGCCTCTTTGCCTACTTGTGATCTCTCTCTCTGTCAAATAAATAAAATCTTAAAAATTTTTTTTTTCTAGATCTTCACTGTCCAATATGGTAATCACTAGCCATATGGGGCTCTTTAAAATTTAACAATTTAAATGAAAGTCACCATACTAGCCCCATCTCAAGTGTTTGTTGGTCCCATGTGGCTCATGGCTACCATATTGACCATCACATGTAAAGACCATTACCATCCTCACAGAAAGTTCTATCTAGGTGTTTAGTTCAGTCACTGTATTTCTCCTGTCACCTGGCTGGTGGGTGTACTCTTAACATCCTTTCCAGGCTGTCAGTGTGGGTGATGTTGCGAATGAATGACAGAACAGATCTGCTATTAGGCCAGTAACTGTTACCAAAGCTGCCCCTTGTTACTGCCCTAGGGGCAGTAAATGGGGGACCAAAATTAAGTAACTTGTGAGAAGAACATACCTACCTGTTGGTGGTCCCAGTAAACACCTCTTAGAGCTCCTTTGTTTTTTGGCTCTTAAAAATCTAACAGCACCCATCAGCTGAAGACCATCCTGGTCAGCAATCCCTTCCAGTTCTGACAATCGTGGTGTCTTCCCCAAGCAGTGGAACCTAAGGGGCAGACATGCTGATGGAAGCCAAGGTCCCTTTGGCCATGAAGATGAAGGGTAGAAGGATCGTGCACACAGTTAGAGCTTATATTATATGAGCACATTGAAAGGGTTTCTGGAATCTTCCACTGTAGGTCTACTCTCCTTTCTTAGGCAAGTAAAAACTAGCTATTCATATTCAAACACACCTTTAGTTCTCAGAATCGGGAGATGCAGACTTCCTCCTTCTCCTCTTTCCCAAGACCTCTGAGGTCACAAAAATAGACACAGTAACATTAGGCAGAGTCTTTCAGTGAGAAGATAGTTCTGTGAGATCTGACACTTGGTGAGATCCTTGTGTGGTGTAAGTATGAGGCGAATCTTTTAACTGTTTTTCTTTACCAAAAAAAAAAAAAAAAAAAAAAATTTCTCCTTTGGTTCTTGGGGAAAGGGTGAAGTCATTCTCAAATGCTCTATCTCATTCCTTGTTGGTGTTTTAAAACTCAGATGTGAAGTCACTGTCACCTTATTTATCTGTCAGATTCTGGAAAGGATTGGGCTCCTGGTGGGAGAGGGGGGTAGATGAGTGGGGTGTTTGGTGTAAGGTGTTCGTACTCCTTTGGCTGATTTTATTTTTAAGTTACAAATGAGGATTTTAAAAAATATTTAAAGCATACAATATCATACTGGTGACAAGAACTAAGAAGTAAATAGAAATTAGTCAGCCTTGAAGACATTACACTAAGTGGAGTAAGCCAGTCGCAGAGCAACGAATACTGCATGGTTTTACATATGAGATCCCTAAGACAGTCAACCTTGTAGAAATAGTAGACCGGTGGTTACCAGGGGTGGGAAGAGGGGGACATGGGGACTTGACTCACCAGATGTAAAGGTTGAATTACATAAAGACGTTCTACAGCTCAGTACAACATAGTGCCTGTGGTTAACTGTTAAGAGTGGGGACTTCATGTTAAAGGTTCTTACTGCAAGAAAAGTAAATGTTAGGGGCACCGGGGTGGCTCAGTCATTAAGCGTCAGCCTTTGGCTCAGGTCATGATCCCAGGGTCCTGAGATCAAGCCCCATATTGGGCTCTCTGCTCAGCGGGGAACCTGTTTCTCCCTCTCCCGGCTCCCCTTGCTTATGTTCCCTCTCTCACTATCTCTGTCATAAATAAAATAACATTTTTACTTTACTTTTTTTTTTTAATGTTACAGACTAACAGGAAAAAATTTGCCAAAGAATACAAACCATTGTTGTTGTTGTTTTCTAGTTTAAGGTATAACTGACAAAGTTGTAAGATACTTGAATGTATAACATGATGGTTTGACACACCTGTATTTTGTGCACTGTTCCTCTCATCACGTTAATTGACCTGTCCATCATCTCACCTATTTTTTTAATGTGTGTGAGAACATTTAAGTTGTCCTCTCAGCAAATTTTAATTATACAACAGTGTTACCAACTACAGTAACCACATTTCACATTAGATTCTCAGACCTTACTCATTTTATAAGTGAAAATTCGTACGTTTTGACCAACCTCTCCATATTCCAAGCCCCTCAGACCCTGGAAACCACTTTTCTACTGTTGTGTTGAGTTTGACTTTTCTAGATAGCATATAGAAGTGATACCATGCCTTATTTGTCCTTCTCTGGATAACCACACTCAGCATGATGTCCTCCAAGTTCATCCATGTTGTTGCAAATGGCAGGATTTCCTTCTTTTCTGAGGCTGAATAATATTTCATTGTGTGTGTGAATATACACCCCCCAACACACACCCCATATCTTCTTTATCCACTCATCCATTGACAGACACTCAGATAGTTCGCGTACCTTGGCTATTGTGAATAATGACACAATGAACACGGGAGTATAGGAACCGCTTCACGATTGTGATTTTGTTTCCTTTGGATATATACCCATCAGTGGGCTTGCTGGATCCTATGGTAGTTCTACTACGTTCTATTTCCCACAGTGGCTGCACCAGTTTATATTCTCAGCAGCAGTGTACAGGAGTTCCATTCTCTCCACATTCTCGTCAACCTTTGCTATTCCTTGTTTTCTTGATGACAGACATCCTACAGGTATGAGGTGATCTCACTGGGATTTTGATTTGCATTTTCCTGATGCTCACTCATGTTGAACAACTTTTCATGTACCTGTTGACTATTTATATGTCTTCTTTGGAAAAATGACCATATAAGTCCTGTGTCCATTTTTTTCATTTTTTTCTTTTTCTTTTCTTTCTTTTTTCTCCTCTCTTCTTTTCTTTCTTTCTTTCTTTTTGCTATTGAGTTGTATGGGTTCTTTGGATATTTCAGATAAGATCCCCTTATTGGACATAGTTTGCAAGTATTTTCTCCCATTCTGTAGGTGGACTTTTATTTGTTAATGGTTTCCTTTGTCGTGCAGAAACTTTTTAGTTTGATGTAGTCCCAGATGTTTTTCCTCCGATTACCTTGCTTTTGGAGTCAAATTCAAAAAATCATGCTAAGACCAACGTCAAGGAGCTGATCCCCTCTTTTCTTCTAGGAGTGTTATGGTTTCATGTCTTTAATCCATTTTTAGTTGATTTTGGTGTATGGTGTAAGATAGTGATCCAGTTCATTTGCATGTGGCTGTCCAGTTTTCCCTATACCATTCATTAAAGAGAGTATCATTTATTGTATATTCTTGTCTCTATTATTGTGCATTAATTGGCTCCTTTTTCATAAATTGATATGAGTTTATTTCTGGTCTCTCTGTTCCATTAACCTGTGTCTGTTTTTATGCCATTACCAACCTGTCGATTACTAGAGCCAGTGGAATACCTCTGGCTTTTTTTTATTGTTTCTCCATATTGCCTGGGCTATTCGGGGGTTTTGTTTGTTTGTTTGTTTGTTTTGTTTTTGGTTCATACAACTTTTTAAAAAGATTTTCTTTATTTTAGAGTGAGAGCAAGAGCGAGCACAAGCAGGGAGGGGATTAGAGGGAGAGGGACAAGCAGACTCTGTGCTGAGTGCGTGGTCTGGTGCAGGGCTCGATCCTAGAACCTTGAGATCAAGACCTGAGCCAAAATCAGGAATCTGACACTTAACTGACTGAGACACCCAGGTGCCACCAGTTCATACAAATTTTAGGATTTTTTTTTCATATCTATGAAAAATGGCATTGGAATTTTGATAAGGATGGTATTGAATCTATAGATTCCTTTAGGCTATAGGGACATTTTAACAATATTCTTTTTTTTTAAGATTTTACTTATTTATTTGACAGACAGAGATCACAAGTAGGCAGAGAGGCAGGCTGAGAGAGAAGAAGGGAAGCAGGCTCCCCGCTGAGCAGAGAGCCCGATGCGGGGCTCAATCCCAGGACCCTGGGATCATGACCTGAGCCGAAGGCAGAGGCTTTAACCCACTGAGCCACCCAGGCACCTCTATTTTAACGATATTCTAATCCATGAATGTGGAATTCATTTCCACTTGCTAGTGTTCAACTTCTTTTAATATCTTAAACTTCTTGGCATACTGATAGATCTTTTACCTCCTTGGTTACACTTATTCATGAGTATTTTATTCTTTTTGATGCTACTGGAAATTGAATTGTTTTCTTAATTTTTCTTCTAGTTCGTTGTTGCCAAGGAGTTTTCTAGAGAAAGGCTTTAAATCTCTTAAGGTCTGGAAGGAAGACAGGGATAAATAGAGGGAGAGATTTTTCATGGATGAGATAGTTTTTTTAGTGGTGGTAGATATACATAAAATTTACCATCTTAACCATTTTTAAGTATACAATTATGCAGCATTCATTATATTCTCAGTGTTGTGCAAACATCACCACCATTCATCTCCAAAATGGAATCATTTTCTCAAATGGAAACTCTGTCCCCATCACATGCTAACTCCCATCTCCTATCTCCCCAGCCCCTGGTAAGCACTCTTCTTTCTGTACCCATTTTACTACTCCAGGAATCTCCTATAAGTAGCATCATTCAGGATTTGTCCATTTGTAACTTATTTTGCTTAGCATGATGTCTTCAAGATTCATCTGTATTATGGCATTTGTCAGACTTTTCTTCCCTTCCTTTTTTAAAAAAAATTTTTAAAGATTTTTATTTATTTATTTATTTGACAGAAAGAGATCACAAGGAGGCAGAGAGGCAGGCAGAGAGAGAGGAAGGGAAGCAGGCTCCCTGCTGAGCAGAGAGCCCGATGTGGGGCTTGATCCCAGGACCCTGAGATCATGACCTGAGCTGAAGGCAGAGGCTTTGACCCACTGAGCCACCCAGGCGCCCCCTTCCCTTCCTTACTGAGGCTGAATAGTGTTCCATTGCTCATGTATATAAATATATATTCACTCATTTTATTGTCTGTGTTCACATACATACATATACCACATTTTATTTATCTGATGATAGACATGCAGCTTATTTCTACCTTTTGGCTCTTGCAAGAAATATTATTATGAACCTGGGTGTATAAGTAGCTGAGTCCCCGAGTCCCTGTGTTCAGTTTTTTTGAGTATACTCTTAGGAGTGGAATTCCTGGATCATATGGCAAGAAACTGCTCTTTAAGACCCTGAGTACACAGGATGTGGGCTAGTCTGCTCGGGCTGCTATGACAAAACCCTGTGGACTGAGTGGCTTACAGAACAGATGTATTTTTCACAATTCTGGAGCTAGGGAAGTCTAATCAAGGTGCCAAGAGATTTGGTTCTTGATGAAGACTTTTGTAGAAGGTCATCTTCTTGCTGTGTGCTCACACAGCCTTTCTTTCTTGTTCTTCTTATGAGGGGACCAATCCCACCATGGATGTTGCATTCTGGTGAACTACTCTAAACCCAGTTACCTCCCCAGAAGTGTTAACCTCCAGATATCATCACGTGGGAATTAGGGCTCCAACACAGAGACTTGGGCAGGATACAAGCATATGGTCTAGAGTCAAATCCCTCTAGATTTTTATCTTGAATCTTTCACAACTTTCTCCCCTTTACTTATTTAATGGAAATTAACACCTGGGTTACATTCTCTTTGAGGACTGTGTCCTGGAACTTCATCAGTTTGCTTGATGCTGAAAGGAATAACTTAATTACAATAGCATGTTTAACCAGTTACAGATAGGTTTGGGAACAAATAAAGGTGATACTTAAGCATTCAGTTCAACCTGTGGGGACAGAAGCAGGGAGGCCAGTTTTTCACACTTCACACAATGAATGTTGGTCACCTGGAGATCTTATTCAAAAGCAGGTTCTGGTTCGGTAAGTCTACAATGAGGCTTGAAATTGTATAGTTCTGAGTGCTCCCAGTTGGTGTTGATGCTGCTCGTTCGCAGATCTTTAGGCAGCAATGTTCTAGAAGGTCTCTTGCTGGTTTTTGTTTGTTTGTTTGTTTGTTTTAATTATTTGACAGAGAGAGAGGAATCACAAGTAGTCAGAGAGGGAGGCAGAGTGAGACAAAGGGGGAATCAGGCTCCCTGCTGAGCAGACAGCCCAATGCAAGGCTTGATCTCAGGACGCTGAGATCATGACCTGAGCCGAAGGCAGAGGCTCAACCCTCTGAGCCACCCAGGCGCCCCTCTTGCTGTTTTTGAGAATTCCTCAGAGGTGAGTGTCCTCCGTGTGTTCATCAAGGTTAAAAAAGCAATGGTTAATTTAGGTGGAGGTCAGTAAAAGAATATATTTCTCATGGTTTTAGTTAATCTTGGGGAGTAATAAGCCATCCCAAACTTAGTGGCATAAAACCTCCTCCCTTTCTTGTTCTCACTGATTCTATGGGAAATGAATCCCAGCTGGTCTTGTTTTTGCTCCTTGATGTCTGGGACCTCAGCTGGGAAGACTGGAGAGTTGGGGTTGGCAGTGACTTGACAGCTGGGCTCAAAGTATCTGAAGACTCATTCACTCTGAAGTCTGGCTCCTTGCTGGCGTAGACTGAAGGACAAGACCCTACCGTTCAGAGGGTCTGTATGTGGCCTCTTCACATAGCTAGGCTTCTTCACAGCATGGCAGCCCTGGGGCAGCCAGACTGTCAATGGCAACTGTGTCTTTGACCTAGCCCCAGAAGCCACACAGCGTCCCTTCTGCCACATTCTGCTGGTTAGAAGTGAGTCACAGGCCCATCTAAATTCAAGAGAGAGAATTTAACTCCATCTTTTATAGAGGAATGGAAAGATCTAGAAGAGCAGGTGGAATGGGACCTATTGTGGTGACTAGTTTTAGAAAGAAATCTAATCTGCCAAACCTACTTTTAAAACATTTTTCTCTTCTAGATTAAGATATTTTTGACAAAATACACCTTTTCAGTACATCTCTTTGATATTAAAATCATTTTACTAGCAGTTAAAATCTTGCTCGGGGACCCAGGAGTGGATGATGGATTTACACTGAAATGTAAATTCTTCCCAAATATATCACCCTGAGAGCACCTTGGATCTCCTCCCTTAAGGCTTGCTTGCTTTCTTCTTCTTCTTTTTTTTTCATTTTTATTTCATTTTTTTAAATTTTTATTCATTTATTTGACAGAGTACGTGCACACACGCAGGGGGAGCAGCAGATAGAGGAGGGGGGACGTGGGCTCCTTGCCAAGCAGAGACCCCAGCTTAGAGCTCAATCCCAGGACCCTGGGATCATGACCCCGGCTGAAGGCAGACGCCCAACCCACTGAGCCACCCAGGTGCTCCCTCCTTTAAGGCTTTCACGAGACCATTGCATCCTTGATAACTATTCTTCATTCTTGCATCACATGCCTGTCCAGAAAGGACTTCAGATGACACAGAAGTGCTATCAGCTTGTGGTGGCCTTTGCAAAGAGGTCAATCTGAATCCTTGGGTACAACTTGCTTGCATGCTTGTACCTATCCAAGTATTCTCCTCTGGTGAGCAGTTCCATCACTGACCAGTTGCCCAGGTCCCCCGCAGTTTGTAACCCCAGCAGTACTTCCTGCTGCCTCGCCCCCATCCAATTCCATCTCGCTGTCTTGGTCTCACTACTTCCATTCCCATGCTAATGAGTCTAGTTGACAGTAATGTTAATTTCACTTCTTTGTTGTGGCCAGTGTGCCAGGTTATGTAAGATGTTGTCATTAGGGGAAACTGGATGAAGGATCTGAGGAAACCCTCTATTGTTTTTGCAATGTTTCTGTAAATCTATAAATCTTCCAAATTGTGTGTATATGCAAGTGTGTGTGTGTGTGTGTGTCCCCCCACATAAGCACCAACATGCAGACATACATGAAGTCAACCACAGTTCTTGGTGCTTTTAAACACAATCATTTAAATAACATAGTTATTCTTAGAAAGTTTTAATACTGGGTGGCTCAGTGGTTAGGCATCTGCCTTCGGCTCAGGTCCTGATCCCAGGGTCCTCGGTTCGAGCCCTGCATTGGCCTCCCTGCTTGGTGAGAAGCCTGCTTCTCTCTCTCCCATTCCCCCTGCTAGAGTTCCCTCTCTCACTGTGTCTCTGTCACATAAATAAATAAAATCTTAAAAAAAATTTTTTTTAATACTAAAAGACACAATGTTTGGTGAGCAATGTATCTCTGAATGTAGCAGATTATAAGTGGTTGATGGATGAACGTCTTATGGGGTTATTCCACTTCCTTATTTAATAACTGGATTCGCAAGAGCTTCTTAAGCCTGAGTGACCCATCCTTTGTTGCCAGGCCTGGCCCAATGACCCCTACCAACGCCTCTGTCCCAATTCGTCTATCAGAGAAAAATGAATCTATTTCGGGAGCTATCAGTCCTCATTATCTCTAATTAGGTCTGGCGGCTGGAGACAGGCCTCATTATTTTTAATTGGGGCCCATCCTTCTAGAACAAAACGCCACCCAGTTGCATGCAGATCATGAGGGGATATGTGCTTGCAAGTTCAAAGTGAAATTGCATTGTGGGATTTCCAGGAAATCACACTATTTTCTGTCCTTTTGTTTCACCTAGATTTATAGTCAGAGTTGTGGGTTGTTAAACCCAAAATAACAATTGAATGGGGACTCTCTGTGTTTATGTCAGAGGGTTTTTGTTGCTGTTGTTAGCACGCGCATCGCGCGTGAAGTTTTTCTTTCAAAATTAATGAATATTATAATGCTGGATATAATTTGGCAGATTGCTCATTTGAGTATCATTTAAATGCTGCTTTAGGCATGGCGTTATGCCATGGATAAATTTGCCTTGTTTCAAGGGACTCATATTTGCTCATTCTAATTTACTTCTAAACAGATAATCCTTTACGTATCCTGTGCTTCTGTGTGTCATTGTTATCCTGCTAAATCACCAGTCAGTTGTTTCCTACCTTCCTGAAGTACGAAGTCCATTTTAGAAAATCCAGAAGTGTCCTCTGGCACCAGTACTGATTTTTTTTTTTTTTTTTTTCCCTTTTGGAGTTTTTGGCTGCTCCAGCTTTCAAAATATTTAAACGATCCAAGAGGGCAAATAATTTTTTTTTTTTTTTGACGAGCTCGAATGCCTTCCAAAGGCTCTTAGAGGACTTGTGGCCACTGGAGGTAGACGCTCTGAGGTCCAGCATGGGTCCTACCCCCTGAGAGAGCACCCCTGGTTGGGGCGGGGCTCTCTCCCATCCCCACAGGCCTTAGCAAACATTCAGGCAAAAATCTGGGCCCTCCTTAGAGCCAAGAGCTGTAAGCAAAGCAGACCACCCTGGAAGGAGGATTTTAAAAGCAGTTTCTCCCTGCTTTGCTTCCTTGGAGATACTTTTTAGACTTTTCAGAAAAGAAAGGCCAGGGCCTTCCATGGAATGTGAAAGGATCAATATGGCCGGGGCAGCTCTTCCAGTCCCCGTGCAGTGATTTCCCTGCCCACACCCAGTTTTATGACGAGCTCCTGGGTTAGCTGGAGGTAAGGGCCTTTGCTATTAATGCTTTTCCGTAACCTGGTAGGGATTTTCTGCCACCCTCTCATGTCTAAGGGTCCTTCTGAAATCTCTTTTCATCTCAACTAGATAGTCCAACGAGGTGCTACGACTTTCAGTGACAAAATTGCCCTGTGAAGTAGAGACTCACCACAGATCTTCCTGGGGTACTCTTGAGCAGCTGGATACTTATTTCCCACTTTTTAAAAAACAAAAATAATCTGTCTTATGACCCCCCTTTGTTCTGTGGATACTTAGTGACTATTTAGCAATGAGGAGGAAAATAGATTGGTGGTTGTTAAGGTTTATAAGCATGGGCACTGTTGTCCCTGGATGGATGCAGAGCATGTTCCAAAAATAAGTTTACGGGGCCCCTGACCCCCTCCCGAAGGGGGAAATTTGTTTCCATTATGGAGTGTCAAGGCCTGTGTGCATGTGACCTCATGAGCCCTCATACCGATCCTGGGAAGTAAACCTTATCCACGTTTTTGCAAATGAGAAAACATGGCTCAGAAAGGTTAAGCAGTTAGCAAAACCAGAACTAGATCCATTAAAAACATCAGCCAAGGCTACTGCGTGTCTCACCATCTCCAGCTGCCTCCAGCTGCCTCAGCAGCAAACAGCCACATTTTCTTCTCTTCTAATATTTAGTATCTTTGTTCTGTGGTGAATCTCTCCTGTGTTTGTTGCTGTTCTTTTGTTTCTTTAAATACCAGCTTTATTGAGATACAATTCACATACCTCACATACCATTAAAATATATTTATTTTACTTTTATTATTTATTTATTTTCTAAGTACTCTCCACCCCTAACCTGGGGCTCAAACTCATGGCCCCTGAATCATTAACTGCATACTCTATCATTGGCGTGATTCAGGTATCCCCAAAATAAGTATTTTTAAAGTGTACCATTCAGTGAGTTCTAATGTATATACAAAGTCATGCAGCCATCACCACTATTGCAGAACATTTTTGTCACCTCAAAAAGAAATCCTGTACTCGTTAGCAATCAATCCCCTTTTGTGTCTCCCTTCAGTCCCCAGCAACCACTAAATCTATTTCGTTTCTATGGGTTAGCCTATTCCAGACACTTCACATAAGTTTTATGTTTTGTGTTTATTTCATTGAGCACAAAGTTTCCAAGGTTTATCCATGTTGTAGCAGGTGTCAGGGCTTCATTCTTCTTTGTAGCTCAGTAATATTCCATTGCATATATATATATCCTCTTTGTTTATCCATGTATCACTTGATAGACATTTTTTTTCATGTTATGTAACTTAGTCCATGATTCCTACATGGTCTTTGGGAGGTTGGCTGGATTAGGAAACTTTGTGGCAAATGAAAACATTTCTTACAGCTTATGTATAAATTCTTTTGCTTTTTTTGGACAATATTGTACAGAATTGCTCTTTTTATAGTGTAAAAGGGATCAATCACAAATTGATTATAATATTTGTTATTATATAACAAACAGTTATATAACCTCACCAGTATTCTGCAATACATTTTTTTTTCTGTCCACATCTGTTTTGTTTTGTTTTTTAATAAGCTTTGAATTACAACATGGCTGGGACTAGGGGGAGGCAAGTGAGGCACTTGCCTCATGTGCAGAATTTAAGGGATCACCAAAAAAATTCAAGATAATATTTTAATGCATTATTTTCTAAAAATCCCAATGTAAAAATCCATGATGAATAAAAAATACTAAAAATTTAAATATAGTATTTCTGTGTACCATACAGTATGACTAAGTTTATTATTGGTAATATGCTACTTCTGAATAGTAACCAGACCTTAGAGAACTTTGAGTCTAGAATTCAGTATCTTCAGACTTCTGTGCTGATGCTGCCTGGTTACTATGAAGGCCAGGATATAAGCGAGAATATTTGGAAAAGCACATCTCAGGTATAGCTTTGCATGTTGGGATTGGGTGGAAAGGAGAAAAGAGAAATTCTTTTTTTTTTTTCCTGAAACAACAAAGAGAAGGACAAAGAACATTACAATAGTTAAAACAGGTAAGAGTTTATTTCTTTGGAAATACAATATGATTACCCTTGTAAGCATCAGAAACCTGTGAAACAAACTTGGAAGAAGAAGAAAGAATGGTTTTACATATTTTTTTGAATGTTAAATCCTATTTGCAAGAATTAATAGAAAGAAGACCCTGTCCCCTTTGCCCAGGCTCCCCTATTGTTAACTGCTTATCCCATTTGTTTAACCATTTGTGCTTCCTTTACTCTAAGTCACTTTCTTTCTGGCATTCCCTCCCCCCCCCATTCCAGTGCAGGATTCGCTATCGGGTCAGGGTTTACATTTAGCTGTCAGGTCTTCAGCCTCCTTATTTTTTCAACTTTTCCCTCCATGCCCCCTTTTTCCTTCTTTCCCCCTTTAGCCTCTTTTAACTAGAACCTTTTCTCTTTCTTTAAATTATTGACATTTTGAGAGGACCTGGCTGGCTCCGTCAGTTGAGCATCTGACTCTTGGTTTTGGCTCATGTCATGATCTCAGGGTTGGGAGATGGAACCTCACTCTGGGCTCTGGGCTCAGCGCTGAGTCTGCTTGAGACACTCTCCCTTTGCTGCTCTCCCAGCTAGCACTCCCTTTCTCTCTCTCACTCTCTCTCAAATGAATGAATGAATCAATCAATCAATCAATCAAATCTTAAAATATTGACCTTTTGGAAGAATGCAGTCCCTGTCCGTTTTATGACTAGAACATTCCTCGTGTTGTGCTTGTTCCCTCACAATTCAGTTCTGGCTGTGCATTCTTGGCCACAATGCCGCAGAGGTGACACCACATCCATCTTAAGGAATCCCACCTGGAGGCTCCTAATGTCCATTTGCCCTCATTGGTGATGCTCACTTTTAACACCCAGCGGAGGCACGGTCTGAGCTCTCCACCGTATAATTACCGTCTTCCTCCTTTCGGCTAATATGCTGTCTGCGGGAAGATATGCTGCACCTCACTGAAGTTTTTCCCCTGGATTCAGTAGTCTTTGAGGATTCTAACTTGATCCCTTCTTTTCTAAGATGGTTGTAAAATGCTAATTTAACTCTTTTTAAGAGCCCAAAGACAATAGAACAGAAGAGAGAGAAAAAGAAACCTTTTGTTTTAAATATATCAGGACCTGCTAAATGAGAGCCACCATACTTTCCAAACATCCAGAGCAGCGGTTAAGAATACTGGATTGGATATCTGCCTGCTAACACCACTGACTAGCTCTGTGACTTTGGGCAAGTTACTTGGTTTCTCAGATCTATAGCTTGCCCCTCTGCAAAGTGAAGTTATTAATACTTGACTCAAGAAGATTCTAACAAGGTGTGATAATTAATTTTTGGTGTCCACTTGCCTAAGCTAAGGAATGCCCAGATAGCTGGTGAAGCATTAATTTCTGGATGTGTCTGTATGATGCTTCTGGAAGAGTTTAGTATTTGAGTTGGTAGACTTGAGTAAAGTGGGCCTCATGTAATCAATCTACTGCGGGTCTGAATAGAACCTTGACCACCTATCACCTTTTTCTTCTTTGATCCTCTCCTTAGGGGCACCTGGGTGGCTCAGTGGGTTAAGCCTTTGCCTTCAGCTCAGGTCATGATCTCAGGGTCCTGGGATCGAATCCCACATTGGGCTCTCTGCTTGGTGGGGAGCCTGCTTCCCTCTCTCTCTCTTCCTGCCTCTCTGCCTACTTGTGATCTCTCTCTCTCTCTCTGTGTCAAATAAATAAATACAATATTTTAAAAAATCCTCTCCTTAAAGCATCTCACATTTGTGATTTGTCTTTTCTGAAAGATACATTCAGACATACACACAGTGATTCAGGAAATGCCAAGTCAAAGAATGAATGATTGAGCTAAAGATTGTGATCCCAATACAGTCCGCTCATTATTCACTTGGCTGGTGAACCTCAGCTTTTTCAAACTCCATTAACACCTCATTTACTGGGGTTTGATAGTAGGAGAGACAACATTCTGAGATGTGGGAATCTAGAATTGGCAGCACTCGCTAAGCTTATAAATTAGGATACTGCTGAAATGGAGACCTCCAAACGGCAGAGCCTTCAAGGCGATAGAAGCTGTTTCTCTCAACAGCCCAGAGATAAGTGAGTAGCCTAGTGTGGCTGGGTGCTTCTGTCCTACAGGGTCCCAGGCTGCTTCCGTCTTGTTCTTTCTTCTCCCTGGGGCTGTCCTTGTTTGCATGGTCAAAATTTACCACCAGGTCTGTAATCCAGCCAGTGGGAAGGGGAAAGGTGGAGGAGTAGGCCACACAATTTCCTCTTTAGGAAATTGATGCAGAATGTGGACACCTCGCTTCTGCTCACGTTCCATTGGTGAGTCACATAGTTACTCCTAAGTGCAAGGGAGGTTAGGAAATACAGTTTCTAGCTGGCCAGCCATGTGCCTGCCTAACAGTTAGGGAAGGATTCTCTAGTCCTCACATAGAGTCCCTGCTGTTTGCAACATGAAGAGAAAAGAGAGATGTGCTTTCTACATTTGAAAAACCTTACAGAGGACCACAGTAGACTGACTATAATGAACATGCCTAGACAACCATTTGGTCCTAGGTATCCTGCGTTTCACCCAAATCTAGATACTTGCTGATTTTTCTGCCATTCTTTTATTTTTTATTTATTATTTTTTTTAAAGAGTGCTGGGAAGCATTTCTTACCCCATCCTTCAAAGACCATCTCCAGTATCCCCTCCTATACAAAGGCGCCCAATAGATCTTGTTTACAGAAAGCCCCTTGCTCATGTCTTTCTCTTGGCCTGATATGTTGGTTACTAGTATTCCTTTTTTTTTTTTTTTAAGATTTTATTTATTTGATAGACAGAGATCTCAAGTAGGTGAAGAGGCAGGCAGAGAGAGAGAGGAGGAGGAAGCAGGCTTCCTGCCGAGCAGAGAGCCCAATGCGGGGCTCAATCCCAGGACCCTGAGATCATGACCTGAGCCAAAGGCAGATGCTTAACCCACTGAGCCACCCAGGTACCCTGGTTGCTAGTATTCTTGTCTCTTCTGACCACATCTACATTTTATGCTTTCCAGTGGGTATTTCTGTGTCTTATATCTATGTACAGCAGGTGCTTACAAATAGGAGTGCCTGATATCATATCATGAGCCTCTTGGGCTCCATGGGCTAATTACTTCATTCAATCCAAAGACAACCCTTTGGGGAGGGAGGGAATACCGTTTTTTTTCCCATTTCATGGATGCAAAAAGTAAGTCTTAGCCAAATTAAGACACTTTCCCAAAGTCACTAGTCAAGGAAGCAGTGAAGACAGATCTCTCTCCCTACTTTTTGGATTCTGAAACTCTTGGGCCTCTTACCCTATAGGTTTCCCTGACCGACTGATTGATCAATTGACTGATTTCCTTTTTTTCTTTCCTTCTTTCCTTCCTTCCTTCCTAGATTCCATTAATTTAATTTATTTTGAGAGAGAGAGAGAATATGCAAGTGTGGGGAGGGGCAGAGAGAGAATTTTAAGCAGGCGCCATCCACAGTCAGTGCAGAGCCCAACATGGGGCTTGATCCTATGACCCTGAGATATGACAGGAACCAACTGAGATCCCCAGGCACCCCCTCCTTGATTTCTTGTAATGCATTGGATAACACTGTGTGCATGTATGCAAGTAGATGTAGGTATGTGCATTGGGTTGGGGGGCAGTGCTTTTGTTTACAGGAGGCTTATATATTTTTCCATAAAAGGGCGGTTTGTTCCTAGCACCTCAAGGCTTCTTCTATAAACTTTTAGGCAGAAAGAAGGGCTTCCTATTAAAAAGATAATGTTCTCACCTGGAGCCATTGTTGGCACATCAAAGTCTAGAGTGTTTAGTGTAGCAAAGGCCTTGATGAGCAAAATTCTAGACTAAAAGCCATTGAGAAAGAGACTTCAAATCAAGCTTAACTGTACTCAAGTAGAAAACAAATTTTGAAAAATCCTAAATGTCAAAGGGCACAGAACAAACAGAGTTGGTTATTTGCAAACCATGTCAAAGGGCCAAATTCCTTAAGGTACAAAGAGTTCTTACAAGTTGATTAGAAAAATCCATAATCCAAAAAGGAGCTGGGGGAGAGGGGGAGAGGAGAGAGATGGTGGATTAAAGATAAAGAAATTCATATGGATTTTAGGCATGTGAAAAGAGGCTTAACCTTCCTTACAATTAAGGAAATGTTCCTTTTTGTTCCTCAGAGAGGTGACAAGCAAGACTTTTGGTAATACCAAGCAAGCCATATTGTGATGGAAAGAACCTGCATCTTTGGGCCCTGTTGGGAATGTAAAGTTGTGCATTCTTGATGCGGGGTAGTGTGGCAATGTTGAGCAAAATACCAGTAACCTGTAAACCTTCACTTCACAGTGTCACTTAGGAAGTCAGTATTCTGCAGTTTTCCTCAAAATATTTGCACAAATATTTGTGCCTCATAGTCAGATGTGTGATAAGTAATATCTTAGAACAGCCTCCATACTCACCTCCGCTTCTGGGTCAATATTTTATCTTATTTTTTAAAGATCTATTTATTTTAGAGAGCGTGTGCAAGCTGGGGAAGAGGGAGAGGGAGAATCTCAAGCAGATACCCTGCTGAGCACGGAACTGGGTGCAGGGCTTCATCCCAGGGGCCTGAGATCATGACCTGAGCTGAAATCAAGAGTTAGACGCTTAACCGACTGAGCCACCTGGGCGCCCCCAGGGTCAGTATTTTATGGTGACTCAGCACAACAGGAACTCATGGAGCCATGAAAAAGAATGCACGACCATATGATTACATACGCAGAAGCTATCTGGCACCAGCAGAGGTCACTTCTAGCATCTTCCTCTTCTACACAACAGAATTCTATTCTCTAGTAATCATGAAATGAAACAAATTTACAGAATTGTCAGAAAATTACGTGGAAAGCAACTTGTTTCACTGAACGTTGTATATACAAATCATGCCAGTAAAACGTTTCAAAATTAAAATATTACAGTCCAAAATAGGAAAAGAAGTAATGGATTGGTATTTTATAATTAATGGATCTTTGGACCAAAGGGAGAAAAAGTTCTACTGGCCTCTTTGTCACAATAATGAATATACACTTTACATTATGTTTTTAAGCTTTTACTACTGCATATTTGTCAACAACTTCAATAGTGCTCTTTTTTTCATATGCATGTTCAGTAGATATAAAGCAACAGATATACAAACAGGGAAAGTCTTTTTTTTAAAGATTTTATTTATTTATTTGGCAGGGAGAGACATCACAAGTAGGCAGAGAGAGAGGGGGAAGCAGGCTCCCTGCTGAGTGGAGAGTCCTATGCGGGGCTGGATCCCAGGACCCTGAGACCATGACCTGAGCCAAAGGCAGAAGCTTAACCCACTGAGCCACCCAGGTGCCCCAAGATTTTATTTTTGAGTAATCTCTACACAGCCCGGGGCTTGAACCCACAACCCCAAGATCAAGGGTTGCACATTCCACTGACTGAACCAGCCAGGCAAGCCCAAGAAGGAAAAATCTTAAATAAAAGGATAAATTTGGTAGAGAATCACAAAAACTCTTTTTCACAATACATCCCAGAAATGGCAGTGTTATCCATGTCTTTATATCTTCAGGTCCATTTTTGTAACTTTCAGATGGCTCCATAGTTGAAAATTTCCTCCAAAACAGTTCATTAGGGTTCCTCACATTTAGTAAAAACTTCTGAAGTTTTCCTTCTACAGAAATCAGAGTATGACCACACAACTTGGAAATCTCCAAATTCTATGTAGAATTCAATGCCTTTTAAAGGGTAATCCACAAAATGGGCTAATTTGAGGCTTACAAATACATTATGAAAACACAGCAGAAATAGTGGGGCTGTAATCATTTAAGACTTAGCTGAACAAAAGAGGCTTTCACGGACACTGACACTGTCTAGAATTGCCGGAGTCTTGGGATGATACGGAAGCAGACTGACTTTTAGCTGGTTTTAGTATGATTTGTAAATACTCTATATATAGCCACCTGGGCCAGTGTGCCATTCCCAGTTCCCCACCAGTCTGCCTCTGGAAGTGGACTCGGACCACGGGATGACCCCCAAGGGTGGGTAAGGGAAGCCACACAAGCAAGGAGCACAGAGCGTCTACATTGTATGTTCCCGGTTGGGCATCTTTAAGTGAGACATGCTCTTCCATATGCCTGGCATAAGCATGGAACAGCTCTGGGAGAACACAGAAGAATGACTCTGTGTCAAGAAGTCTGGGAAACTAAGGGGTTGGGTGGGAGCTTGTCTCTGTCTCTCCAGTGACTTCTATTCATTGAGAGACCTACCTGGGTCTCGGTGGAGAGGTCAAGAGCATCTTCACGTTCCTCCAGGACAGGTCACTGAGGGTCCTGACGTCCGTGTTCTCGGACTGCTCTGAAATGTAGGTGACTAATCCAAGATCAGCAGCGGCTGTAATGTAATCCCTGGGGAGGTCCGGTTTCCAGTTCTTATCGCTTGCAAGCCACCCCTTGTGCCACAGGTGGGTGGCCATAGGGTCCAGTCCCCGCCTCCTACGATGAATTTTTAATACTGCCCGCCCAGTGCTCTAGAATTGCATCATAGCTGCTGCTATGCATTGCAGGATCAAAAGCCAACAGGGAGGAAGTTTTGAATGGCTCAAGCGGAATAAGGCTCTCTCCTTGCAGGATGGCATCCAAGGTAATGTGACTGGGAGGCAGCCTCACTCCTGTACCTTCTCTTCTATCTGGAGCTGTTGAAACAACAGTAGCAGTCGGGTCTCCAGGATGGATGGAGCGAGAATGGGCTCACAGTTAAGATTCTAAATTTATTTGGTGATTGTGTTGAGGTGATCGGTAGATGTCCTCCTTTTATTGTTTGGGGGAGGTGATCCTTTTGGACAGAAGGGTGGGGTGTTACCAATTCATTGGAGATTGCCCTAACAGCAGAGCTCTCGATCATTCTTTCTGTGATCATGGAAATGGTCTGTATTCTCGACGTCCAATGCAGTAGCTGCTGGCCATATGTGACTGCTATGCTGGGGAACTGAATTTTAAATTTCATTTAATTTTAATTACTTTGAATAGCCACATATGTGTTGGGCAGCACAGGTAGAACCTTAAAGAATAGGTAGATACCTATAAAATCCTGGGGAATAGTGACCCTCACATGTGAGACTATCCCAGGTACATTGTGTTTACTTTTAGATGTGCTAGCCCCGAATTGTCTCAGGGAACAATCATCCTAAGAAGTTTAAACTGCACTGTTTTCCTAGGCACGTAGACAATGATAATAATTCTTCTGGAGCAGTGAAAGACAGAAGTTGAGTATCAAGCCTACTGGCTTTTTCCAGGAGTTCATTAAGAGCTTAAAGATGTAGAAGGGCAAATTTTTTTCCTGATCTTTCTTTTTTTTTCTTTTGCTTGATCATCTCTGGTTAATTGTCCATTTGGAAAACATTATCTGTTGGAAGGATAATTTCTCCTTTTTCAAACAGCCAAAAAGGTCACAGAAGCATTTATATATGTAGCTAGAATAATTTAGTAGCCAGCCACAGACTTCTCATGCACAATGAGGAAACTCTAGCCACAGCCTGTCATTGATCCATTCAGCCAATGATCCATTTCTATAGCACCTAAGGCATCACCTCGGCAACCGGTAACTCCAAATGGCACTGATGTACTTGAACTCCTAGAGGTCCAGATTTTACCTGCCATTCCTACATTATGTCTCAGAATAGTAACTGGAAAACATGATTTATGGGGAGAAATAATTTGGTTCATTGGAGAGCAGTATTCACTGTGGAGTGGGTCTCACAGAAATGTAGCCAGTAGATCTATCCTCAAGCAAGGCATCATGTGACATTTCCCATTGTCATGGCAGTATAAAATTCATGTAGAAGTATACACACAGCTTCCGCCATATGTGTTTATACATATATATAGAAAATGAAGGCGAGTTATCCTTCCTTCCTTTGTGAATTAATTCCCACATTCCTTTGGTAAATATTTGAGTGGAAATACTACTTCATAATAAAAACAAGCCAACTATTGATACTTCCAACATCTTGGACGAATCTCAAAGGCATTATGCTGTGTGAAGGAAAGACAGTCTCAAAAGGTTATATACTCCGTGACTCTGTTATATAGCCTTCTTAAAATAACATGATTACAGAGCTGAAAAACAGAGCATGGGTTGCCAGGAGTTGGAGAAACTGGTTGGAAGCACTTTAGGAAATGGAGCAATTCTGTGTCTTGATTGTCATTGTGGTTACACAAAGACACACATGGGATAAAATTATAGAGAAGCACATGACATGACTCACCTAAAAGTTAGTGAAGTCAGAATGAAGTCTGAAGATTGTCCTCATGTTGGTTTCCTGGTACTACAGTTATTGTTAACTTGGGGGGAAGCTGGAGGAAGGGTACATGGGAACTTTCTGTACTAGTTTTGCAACTTCTTGTGGGTCTATAATTATTTCCAAATAAAAAGTTTTTTAAGAGCCTGGTTTGGAAATATTAGGGGTGGAGCCATTAGAAATGACCTCTGAAGGGGTTGGGCTTGATGAACCAAACAACATGAATGCTAATGTTGACTGAGCACTTGGTCCATGCCACTCAAGTGAGTATCATCTACATGTTGGCATTTTCAGGACACGGGTTAATTTATTCAAAAACTCAATTCATGCAAATCATCTGGGCAGTTGCCTCTTTCCTCCAAGTTAGTTGAATTGTAGGAACTTGTCATTTGGTCAGAAATCAGGAAGCTCCCCTGCCAGGTAATGAGGAAGCGACTCATGATTTCTAGCCATGTTCCATGTTTGTACAGAATGGATTCCACCATGTTTCTTTCATTCTTTTTAAAGTCTTTGTTTTAAAGTCTGGGTTCTCCGGAATATAAGTATTGCTACTCTGGCTTTCTTTCGGCATCTATCCATAAATGTTTCACCATTCCCTTACTTTCAATCTGCAGGTGTCTCTAGGTTTAGAAAGAGTCTCTTGTAGGCAACACATAGACAGGTCCTGTTTTGTTTTTGTTGTTGTTTTTTATCTGTTCCAACACTTTGTCTTTTGGTTGGAGCATTTAGTCCATATACATTCAAAGTAATTATTGATAGAGTGGTGCCTGGGTGGCTCAGTCAGTTAAGCATCTGACTATTGAGTTCAGCTCAGGTCATGATCTCAGGGTCTTGGGATTGAGTCACCATGCCATGCACTCACGTGCTCTCTCTCTCAAAAATATATTTCTTGCCATTTTATTACTTGTTTTGTCATTGTTTCTGGAGGTTTTCTCTGACCCTTTCTTGTCTTTGCCACTTTGATTTCTTCTGCTGTTTTATGGTGGAATGTTCTGAATATATCTGCGAAGTCCATCAGGTCCAGCGTACCTTGTTTCCTTGTTGATTTTCTGTGTAAATGAACTGTCCATTGATGTAAGTGGAATGTTGAAGTCTCCTGTTATTATCAGTTCCTTTATGTTTGTTAGTTTATATATTTGGGTGCACTCACGTTAGCTGTATAAATATTTACAATTGTGCTATCTTCTTATTGGATTGTCCCCTTTATGATAATATAATGCCTTTCTTTGTCTGTTTTGACACACGGTGCTTCAAATAATAAGAACTTTGCCATAGTTCAAATATATTTTGGTGACTATACGTTTTTACGATTAGAACACACCAGAGACAAATGCATGGGTAGTTTTTAAATTAAATGCATGGGTAACTTTTAAATAAATAAAAATTATTAATTTTAAGATATTTACACTCACAACATTGCAAAAATAGCACAGAGAGGTCCCATGTACACTTCCTCCAGTGTTCCTCAATGGTTACATCTTATATAACTGTCGTGCGATGTCGTGCAGGATAAATGATGTTGGGTAGTGATGTTGCCATTTTAGCACATCTGTGGATTTGCTGAACAAAAGCCACAATTAAGAGTAATCCTTTTCACCCTGGTTATCTTAGGTGCTAATTCACTAAGCTCCTTTTGCCTAGGATAGACTCATTTTCCTGTCTGGGTAGGAGGCGGTGTCACTAGAAGACAGGTAAAATAATATGTTAGATTCAGAGAATAGTTGGGCTCAATAAGCTGTTGGCTCTTATTTCTGATGTCTGCATTTAAAATTTTGCAACCTATTTTAGTACGACTTATTTTTTTTAATATCTTAATTTAATTTTATTTTTTTCAGTGTTCCAAGTTTCATTGCTTATGCACCATACCCAGTGCTCCATGCAATACGTACCCTCTTAATACCCAAGACTAGGTTCTCCCAACCTGCCATCTCCCTACCCTCCAAAATACTCAGTTTGTTTCTCAGAGTCCACAGTCTCTCGTGGTTCATCTCTTCCTCTGATTTTCCCCAATTCATATTTTTCCTTTCCTTCTCCTAATTCCTTATGTTCTACAAGTAAGTGAAATCATATGATAATTGGCTTTCTCTGCTTGACTTATTTCACTCAGCTTAATCTCCTCCAGTTCTGTCTATGTTGATATAAAAGCTGGGTATTTGTCCTTTCTGATGACTGCATAATATTCCATTGTATATATAGACCAAATCTTCTTTATCCAATTATCTGTTGAAGGGTGTCTCGACTCTGTCCACAGTTTGGCAACTCTGGCCATTGCTGCTATGAACATTGGGGTACAGATTACCCTTCTTTTTTTTTAAGATTTTATTTATTTATTTGACAGAGATCACAAGTAGGCAGAGAGGCAGGTGGCAGGAAGGAGCAGGCTCCATGCTGAGCAGAGAGCCTGATGTGGGGCTCGATCTCAGGACCCTGAGATCATGACCTGAACTGAAGGCAGAGGCTGAACCTACTGAGCCACCCAGGCGCCCCCAGATGACCCTTCTTTTCACTACATCTGTATCTTTGGGATAAATATGCAGTAGGGCAATTGCAGGGTCATAGGGTAGCTCTATTTTTAATTTCTTAAGGAATCTCCACACTGTTTTCCGAAGTGGCTACACCAACTTGCATTCCCACCAACAGTGTAAGAGGGTTCCCCTTTCTCCATATCCTCACCAACACTTGTTTTTTACTGTCTTGTCAATTTTGGCCATTCTAACTGGTGTAAGGTGGTATCTCAATGTGGTTTTGATTTGAATTTCCCTGATGGCTAATGATGATGAACATTTCCTCATGTGTCTGTTGGCCATTTGTATGTCTTCTTTGGAGATATGTCTGTTCATGTCTTCTGCCCTTTTTTGAACATGATTAATTTTTTGTGCGTGTTGAGTTTTAGGAGTTCTTTATAGATCTTGGATATCAGCCCTTTTTCTGTTGTGTCATTTGCAAATATCTTCTCCTATTCAGTATGGCTTATTTTTAAAGCAAAACTTCATCTAAAAAGGCCAGTGTGGGATATGTGTGTGTGTGTATATGTGTTTGTATTACTACTATAATACAGGGGTATCTGGGTGGCTCAGTTGGTTAAGTGTCTGCTTTTGATCTCAGGGTCCTGGGATAGAGTCCTGCCTCAGGCTCCCCTCCCTGCTCAGCAGGGAGTCTGCTTCTCCTTCTCCCTCTGCCTCTTCCCTTTGCTTGTGCTTTCTCTCTCTCTCAAATAAATAAAATCTTTTAAAAAGAGAGAGAGAGAAAGAAAGAAAAACTCTGGAGTGCCTGGGTTCCTCAGTCTGTAGGTAAAGTATGTGACTCTTGATCTCTGGGTTGTAAGTTGCAGCCCCATGTTGAATGTAGAGATTACTTAAAAGTAAAATCTTAGGGGCCCCTGGGTAGCTCCATCATTAAGCATCTGCCTTCAGCTCAGGTCATAATCCAGGTCCTGGGGTGGAGTCCTACGTCAGCCTCCCCACTCAGCAGGAAGCCTGCTTCTCCCTCTCCCACTCCCCCTGCTTGTGTTCCCTCTCTCGCAGTGTCTCTCTCTGTCAAATAAACAAATAACATCTTTTAAAAATCTTTAAAAAGCTCCTCAATATTTTAATCTGATCATGGGCTTCTTAAATTAACAATACAGACTCAACAGTCAACATTTCCAAGAGTTTCAGCTGATTTGGTACAATGATTTCATTTTGTCTCTGCTTAAACCAAGCATCTCACACAGAGGATCCCATGGTGGTCAGAGAAGCTGGTTCTAATTATGCTGTTTTTCATCACTGTCAGAGATGGTGAAACTCCATTTTGCCTCCCATTTAGTTCTCTAGATATTCAGGATTCTGTCAGATGAGCTTTGCCCTCTTTCTTTGCTTCAGAATTTTACAACCGAACAGAACAAGAAGTTACTCTCAGTAGGACACAGGAAATGAAGGGTCATTTTCATCTTTTCAGATGTCAGTGTCTTGTTACTGACGTCTGGCTCTGTTCCTAATTCCACTTTTAATTGAGTCTTTAAAAAAAGATGATATTTACTGTTTTAACTTTTAATGAGGGCATCAGGGAGGGGCAGAGAGAATCTCAAGCTTACTCCATACTGAGCGTGGAGCCCATGGTTATCCATCTCATAACCCCAAGATCATGACCTGCGCCAAAATCAAGAGTCAGATGCTTAACCGACATAGCTGCCCAGGTGCCCCAAACATGTCATTTTTATTTTTATTTTTATTTTTTTTAAGATTTTATTTATTTGACAGACAGAGATCACAAGTAGGCAGAGAGGCAGGCAGAGAGAGAGAGGAGGAAGTAGGCTCCCCACAGAGCAGAGAGCCCGATGTGGGACTCAATCCCAGGACCCCAGGATCATGACCTGAGCCGAAGGCAGAGGCTTTAACCCACTGGGCCACCCAGGCGCCCCTCATGTCATTTTTAAAAGAGAAAAAAAACATGTATAAAACATTATCCCAGTATTTTTACATGCACACAAGCCTGGGGTGAGCAAGACTAGAAAGGAATATTCCAAAATGAAAACAGTGGTAATTTCTGAATGGTGATGATTTTTATTCTCTTTTTTCAAGAATGTATAAAATGAATATGTATTTCTTTTATAATCAGACAGAAAAAAGATACCATTTTAAAGAGCTATATCCATGGGGGATATTTAATAGATGTTTATTTAATAAGTGTATTTCTCATTCTCCTTTCCCTACTTAAGCTCATCATGAACCTATGTCAACAAAAAAAATCCAGAAAAAGCTTTTTTTCCTTGAGTGTAGTTGACACATAGTTTACATTCGTTTCATGTATAGGATATAGTGGTTCGACAAGTGTGTATATTGCACAATATGTTATCACCACAGGTGACAGCTACCATCTGTCCGCATGTGTTCCTATCCCGATGTCATGGACTCTGTTCCTTATGCTGTGCCTTTTATTCCTGCAACTTACTCATTCTATAACTGGAAGCCTGTATCTCCCCAGAAAAGTAAATTTAAAAAAAACCAACTGTACATATGTATCTTTATTTCATGTATATTTGCCCCTAGGGGGTACCTGTTACATGCTGTCTTTCTCCCCCTTTGCTATAAGAAGCCCTAGAAATCCCAGCCCAAAGACACCCAGAGTACAATTTGCTGGGGTATGTGCATAAGAATTCTACCCTTTATGGAGTGAACATCTCCAGTAAGTTTATCCAGCCCATGGTTAAAGAGCTTGTACATACGTTTCATTTTTTTATTAAAATTTTGGGACAGAAAAGGTATGTTTCTTTGGAAAGTGGAAACCGAAAGACTAGCAATATCATTTGGGTTTTGGTATCTACCTACCCTTTGCTTTTATAGATTTGAGATGGGTCCTTTTTGGTCTGCCTCCCCAGAAGAAAAAAGGAGGGGGAGGGGGCAAGCCCAGTATCACAAAAGGGAAATGACCTGGCTGGCATTGGACATGGAGGAAGAAGGGTTAGAAAATCTCCAATGAATTCCAGTCATAGGAAAAGAGGACCAGTTCAACTTGCAGTTTGCGGAACCAATAATCACCTTTTCAGGTGCTGTTGATAGTGCTGATGTACAGAGCACGCTGGAAGAAATGGGGTTCTAAGTATGGTCCTGGGCTTCCTGGACCTATTCACTGGGATGGCTTGGGCTACTTGTTAAACATCCATGTTCCTGCGCCCACACTCTGGATTTTCCCAGGCTTCACCTGGTGATCCTCTGCCATATTCAAGTTGGAGAACCACAGTCTCCACTGGCAGTGATTTCTAAACTTGCTGGAATTCCTAGCTGTTTTCACCAGAGTGTTATTTAAGCACAGATGTCAGAATGGGGACTAGTTAAAAGACCACATAGAAATGGTCTGCTGTGGGACATTTGTTAATTTCCTCATTGTCCCCAAAAGGACGTGGACTGAGATGGAGCAGGGTGGGGGGCAGGGGGTGCTGGGGGATATCCTGGGAAAATTCCAAGCCACACGTTTGCATTCCTTGATCCAAATAGGTTTTAGTGTAATGTACAGTCAATATCCAATTTCTGCTAAAATTTTTTAAGGCTCCCAGACCATGAAGTATCTTTTGTTCCAGGGAAAGCTAGCTGAGGATGCCAGGGAGATTCTTAAGACAAGAAAACGCCTCTTATACAATTTGGTCTATAAACTCAGGGAAACAGGATTTCTAGGTACTTCCATGGATTTCAGGAAAGGCAAAAAATATCAAATAAATATTCTTAAATAAATAGCCTCTGCTTAAAACTGCTGTGTTGCAGCATTATTAACAACAGCTAAGACATGGAAGCAATCTAGGTGTTGATCGATGGATGAATGGATAAAGAAAGTGTGTGTGTGTGTGCGTGTGTGTGTGTGTTGTTATTCAACCGTAAGAAGATTTTACCGCTTGTGACAACATTGATGGCATTACGCTAAGTGAAACAAGTCAAATAAAGACAAATATTGTATGATGTCACTCATATGTAGACCCTTAAAACAATGGCAAAACCAAGCATATAGATACAGAGAACAGATTGTTGGGTGCTAGAGGTGGGGGCTGGGTGAAATGGGTGAAGAGGGTCAAAAGGAACAAACTTCCAGTGGTAAAATAAATAAATCCTAAGGTTGTAATAGATAGCATGGTGACTATAGTTAATAATACTGTATTGTATATTTGAAAGTTGTTAAGAGTAAATCTTTAAAATTTCTCATCACAGAAAAGCATTTTGTAACTGTGGTGATGGATATTAACTAGACTTTTCACGATCCTTTCATAGTGGATACAACCATTGAACTACGTTGCACATCTGAGATTAATACAATGTTTCATGTCCATTACATTTCAATTGAAAAATGTATATACCAGGGAAAACTCTGCTATGAATCTTTCAAAATCTTTTTTTCTGACATGTATTTTAACTTCTAGTTGGGAGTTTAGTGAGTGACATATAGGTCTCGCATTTGGTATTTTCTTAGAGTAGTTAGCCTGGAAGATATGGTCTGTACTGTAACTGCAGATGTTTTCTCCACCTGTAAGTCCCATGGGGCAATTAAGAACCCGTGAACTGCTCCATTTTTAATTAGGAGACCATCTAATCCCTAAGGTAATTTAGGAGCATTATTCTGTTTGCTGATATTCATAATTATACTCATTCAGTAGTGATTAAGACGCTGCAGTTGGATAATAAAGCGCCAATAGTCCGCTTGTCCTGAGATGAAAAGACAGTCCCTCACTTCAACTGTTGAGCTGTCACTATCAAACAAATCAGAGACCTAAAACCCTGTGGTGTTATAACGCTTTTATCGCTCAAGTTCGATCCTTGTCCGTTCCACAGCTAAGACCCCTTGAATCAAAATATTGGACCACACTCTCTTAACGGGCATTTGATTTAAATTTTAGCTGCCACCGAGGATGGTCATTCAGAATTTGGGGACAGCATCTTCAGAAGGGCTTCTTTTGAGAGCTAGATATGTCTGCCTGTCCGGGGAGCGAACACTCGTCAAGTTCTATGCTTGAAACTGCTACCAGCTGTTTGCAGTGAATCTCTGGTTTCTGTTCGGGAAGGGAACGTCTCCACTCAAGTTCCAAGTGATGCCATTTGGCAAGATGGTTGGGCACCACAAAAGTGGAGCTGCTTGGAATCCAGAAAACCTTAAATAAGAAGTATCACACCTCCCGATCTGAGCGAAGTATCAACAAACCACTGAACACTGGGAAGTATTCTATTTGAAATTCCACTTTGATTCCCTTGGTGCATGCAGTTCTGTTTTGTTTTATCTTTGTTCTCTAACTACCATTGATTCAGAGGTCTGGCTCCTAAGAAAAAGAAACATGTGCCAGCCAAGAGACAGTGTGGAGATCCGAAACCTTGTTCTGTAAAGGTCCAGATAGTAAGTATTTTAGGTTTTGTGGGCTCCACAGTCTCTGTTGCAAGGATTCATCCCTCTTGGGTGTCATGGACCTATATACAGAAACAGTGAGTGTGGCCGTGTTCCAATAAATGGCGCTGAAATTGGAATTTCATATAAGTTTCTCATGTCACGAAATATTATGTTCTTGATTTCCCATCACCCCATCCCCTGACCATTTAAAAATATGAAAACTGGGGCACCTGGGTGACTCAGTCATTAAGCATCTGCCTTCAGCTCAGGTCAGGATCTCAGGGTCCTGGGATTTAGCCCCCATCAGGCTCCCCTGCTTGGCAGAAAGCCTGCATCTCCCTCTCCCACTCCCCCTGCTTGTGGTCCCTCTCTCGCTGTGTCTTTCTCTGTCAAACACATAAATTAAAAAATCTTTAAAAATATTTTTAAAATGTAAAAACCACCTGTAACTTGTGACCAAAACAGGCAGCTATCTGGACTTGGCCCACAGGGCATGGTTTCCTCTCCTTCAACACAGAACATCAAAACCAGTTTCTTGTTTTTAGAATTCCATTCACTGCTGGTGAAGCTTCTGCAAACTGGCTTCATTATGAATTTTGCTTTCTTCCTGAGTCCCCACTGATATCATCCATCACATCCTTGCTGTCAGACTGTGACTGGACCCAGTTTCTTTCCATAGCACATCATGATCATCCGAAGCAAGCGTGATGTTCAAACTTCAGGATTGCTGTGATAGGAAAAAGGATAGTAATCCAGGGACATGAGCCATTTTTGATGATCGGGGAAGCCAATGCCTATTTGAGCCTGCTGCTTTCTTAGGGAAACCAACAAGGAGCATGTTAACAGGTGGCACGTACCCCCTGCTCTGTGGAAGCACGCCTAGGTGCTGTCCACCCTGCAGTACAGGCAGAGTAGAAATGACACCAGTGGGGCTGAGGTCTGTACCTATCCCTGTACAAGGAGCTACATCTGTCCCTCTCATGAGATTTGCGAGATCGGTTTACTCCCCCTCAGTGTTAGCAAAGTATCCCCCGGTGTTCCACTATTTTACCCTGTTGAGAACAACGAGGAGAATGGCTCTGTGGTAAGTATTTCCCAGCCTTTCCCAGGAACAGGCTTCTGTTCATGAAATCTGCAAATGGAGACATTACAGGAACACACATCCAACCCCTTGGGAGTTGACATGCGATCCCTTTGCTGATGGAGCAAAGGTTTCAAACTGCGGTTATTAAAGATGGTTTTTGGTTTCTGCCTGGGAGATGGCCCTTCACTACGGGAGGGTGGGGGAGGTGGTTGGGGAGCTCCCCCACCAACCATTCGAACTGCGGGCCGGATTTCTGGCCTGAACCCAGACATTAGAGCGCCTCATAGCTCCTAGGGAACCTGACAGGCAATTGTATTATGAAAGCTGACGTGCTGAATGGACCGCTTTTAACGATATTCTTTACCTGTCTCTTTGTGTTAAAGGGGGAACAAGCAAAGGAGCAGAGTGGAGAGTCGGGGAAGGCGGGAGGGGGATGGCAGGTGGAAAAAAGTATTGGTGGTTTCATGTGTGGAGCTGATGTAGACGGGGTAACAAGAAAGGGTTGCACAGAACAAGTCTCTTTTGTTCCCTGTCATCTTTAAATGAGTGTCAAAGTAGGCAGGGGGGCCTTTGACCGTTAACCGCACAATTTAGCCGGCCTGTTGTGTCCTGTGGGCTCCACCTCCTTGGCGTTTCTCAGATTAGAAAAGAAGGCCCCAGCCCCTTATAAATGGGCCATCTCTTGTTCTTTGTGTCCAGACTGCCCAGTGTGAAATCCACAGTGACGTTAAATGTTTTCTAATGAATAATTCCTGAAAGGAAATGGAGGACTATATGTGTAATGGATTGTAGCGCATTAAAATGTTTTATTTTGCGCACAAAAATGTTGTCCTTCACAAGCACCGTGATTGTTGCAAAAAGGCCTTTGTGACGGACCTGTTTCAATGGATTATCTGCAAGCGTTTCCATCCCAAATGGGAATCAAAGGCTGCCTTTGGCAAACGAATGTTTTTCAAGATGGCAGCCATGAAACACAGTTAGTATTTAAAGTTGCGGGTTTTAAAGGGATGTTTGAACTCGGGAGATTTTCTCACTTACTTCCCCCGCCCTTTTGATTTGAGAAAGTGAAGCGGCTCCCCCTCCTCCCCCTCGGACCTCTGTCCTGTTCTGGCGGCCGAATGGTCAGCCTTTGCGAGATCCTTGGAGCCTATTTCTTAGAGATGAGGAAGAGGTCCCAGGAATGGGTGGTGGGCACTTTTTCTTCGGCAAAAACTTCATTTTTCCCCCCAACCTTCTTCTGGATGTGTGCGGGCAAATATGAGATGGCAGGGAATTTCAAATGACATCTTGTTGTGATCTTAAGAAGTTCCCGTTCGGTTTCACTGGGAAAGATACTGGGATTTGACTAGTTCTTCAGTGTCTAAGTACAGAGACCCTTGGGTTTGTGCGTTAACTCTGGTTTATACCAAAACTGATGGGGGTTTCTGGGCTTCTTGAATTGGTTTGATGTCTACTTCAGTTTCAGGGCTACCTTGTTGCTAGTTGGTCATCCACCCTGGCAAGGGTCTGCCCTCTTCCGGTCTTGTCTCTGGAACTTTACTAGCAGGGAGCTAGAGACAGAACAGCTGTCCTTTGCTGATGCTGACAGACTCAGCTTCTGTGAAAGGTGTAGTCCAACTTTTGGTTATCTTTCTTTATAGGGGAGAGGGTAACTATGCTTGTCCCCCAGAAAAAGCCTCCTTGGCCCTCGTGGAGGATATGTGGAGTGGAGCCGAAAACATCCACCATCGAGCTTCTCTCCACGAGCACGATGGTAATGGAATATCCTCGGAAGAAAGAAACCAATAAGCGTTGGGCTTCTGTGAATTACAGATGTCAACAGAAGGAGGTCTTGACTGCAAGAGTCTGCCCCAAATCCTTGCTGACTTTTAAGCTCCAGACATGGGACTAGCACAGGGTTGGAGAAGAAATAGAAACAAAAAGCAACACTTCTGGAAAGGACCACAGAGAACCGATCTAGTCACCTTTCCAACACGTAATTCCCATCTACTGATTTGTTCTCTTTTGACTTATCCTGTATATCTGCCATCTCTATAAGCTTAACTAGATTTCCACACAACACAAGACCTCTCAGCAGTTTGGCTTCCCCACCTACAATTTTATAGAGAACAAGTGAAAAATGAAAGCACGGAATTCTTCACAGGGACTGCTGTGCCATATTCTTTTCCTTGGGAGGAGATGCAACAGAATTAGGACCTGTGATGTTTTTAAAAGGCTTCTTATTGTGGGATATAATCCACCTACGGAAAAGTGCATAAAATAAATGTGTCATGTCATTATTAGAAAGTACCCACTGACCTGGAACATTCTAGTACTCCAGAAACCCTTCATGTGCCTCTTTCATGCCGTTTCCTTCATACCCACTTAAAGATAACCACTATTGGGATTTCCATGATCGGTTTTTGAATCATTTACTGACATTTGCAAACAACGTTTACAGACTCTGAGAAAAATCAGACTAATTTCACAAAGTGGAAGCCTCTAGATGGGCATTGCTGGCACGAAAATGAGCAGATATGTCTTAATGTGTATTATGGAAAAAAAACTAGCAACCCCAAGGCATCACTGCTTAGATTCGATCACTTAGGACAAGATAAAAGTACACCCTGTTGTTAATCCCACCTCAGTGCATGTGCGCACACAGAAATTCAAATGGAAGTGTACAGGATTCATTAATAATCGTGTTTTTTTGTTTTTTGTTTTGTTTCATCTGTTTGAGTTTGGAAAGAGAAAGCAGATTTCCAATGGCATGTATTGGTCAGCTACTAAAGGCTTTGTAATTCTGTCCACGAGAATGTGAGCTTCTACCCCAATACTGCAAGTCACCAAATAATTATTGGGGAATATCAGGGTAAGCCGTGGGTCCTTGGTTATTTCACTCAGGGAGGGCCTGGCCCAATTGGCGCTTACTGAACCCTGTATTCAATGTATGGTTTTACAGTTTGAACTCTAGTTTGAGTCAAAACTTCCTCTTTTTTCCTTCTGAGTTTAAATTTTATTATTAAACAAAAAAACCCCAAAACCTCTATCCACTATGTTGTGTTTGGTTTTTGTTGGTTACAAGCAACAGAAACCGTTCTCACTTATTCCAAAAAGGAAGTACTTTTTTTCTTGATCTGAGATGCAAACAGTGAAGGTGGTGTGTCCCCAGCACACATCACACAGTCACTGTGGTCTTTGTAAAGCCTCTTTGCTGATTTGTTCCACTGTTTACAGCCTCCCCAGCCCCAAGTGCACTTGGTTTGCATCTTTAAATATGGCTAAATTCATGTGCAGTATGCAGCTTTGCTTTTTTTTTTTTTTTTTTTTTTTAAAGATTAAGTTATTTGTTGGAGAATGTGTCAGTGGGAAGGGGGCAGAGGGAGAGAGAGAATCCACAAGCAGACTCCTTGCTGAGTGTGGAGCCCAACATGGGACTCGTCCCAGGACCCTGAGATCACGACCTGAGCCAAAACCAAGAGTCAGTGCACTTAACTGACTGAGCCAGCCAGGACGCCCACATACGGTTTTGTTTCGCATGTGAGTTAGCCGCCCATGAGTTAAACGGTACAATTTTTTTTTTCCTTCATAAGCATTTAATACCTTTCCACGATGCTGCAACACTCTTCCGCAGGGGGCCTCTCCCATGCTTGCCCATTCCCTAGTGGAAGACACTGAAGTTCCCTCCAAACCAAGATGTCAGCAATGGCCATTTTTCTTCTTTACGTGCTTGGGATCAAGATCTAACTGCCTAGAGAGTGCAGTCGGGAGGTCTGAGCTGTGTCTTCCACCTCCTCCTGGCTAGAGATGGGAGCATCTTATTGGACTGTCCCACCTGAGACCTTCCAGTTGGGAAGAGGATGTACCCCTGGGGGAAGTCAAAGGAGGAGGTACAGGTGCTGTGAGGGCAAATACAGTTGTCTAGCATCACAGTAGGGAAAAAGAAACAAGAGTTTTCTCAGGCTCGGTGTGTGGCCAGTCAGTGGGGAAAGTAGATAGACATTAGAAATGGGAATCCATTATCTGCACAGGCCACCTTCCCCCCATGACTGTGTCTCATCCCTGTCCCAGTCCCATCCATGTCCATAAGCACCCACAAGCATACAGATTTTGTAATCATAGTATGCGAGAACACTTGTATTCTGTTGTCCTCTTTGTAAGCATTATTTTAACATAGGACAATGTTGCCTTCTAAGGGCTAGTGAAAATTTACAACACTGCGTGTCATGCATTTGGTTCAATTTCATCCCAGCCTTGCTAGTATTGTGTATTATGGTTTCCTTTGCCATTTTATAGTAATAACATAGTGCTTTTGTAGTTTTCCTCTGTATGAATTCGATACCATGTTGAGGACCAAAAGGCAATCTTCAGCCAGTGTTCCAGGAACTAAACTGGTAGAAGCAATAATACAGCTCAACATGGAGCACATTTCCTTATTCTAATTTTGTTGCCAAACTGAAAATGTTCCTCAGACAGATGATGGTATCTAGGCAAAACCAAAGTAGACCAAGCTTCTGTCTAGAAAGATGGTTTGGGGATGTTCTGCTGAGTACTTTTCTTCCATCTCTTCCTCCCCTGGGGCATCTGGAGCCTCCCTGGAGATGGTGAGCTTAGAGCTGGACGCAGGCGTCCAGAGTCAAGTGCTTGGTATAAATCCTACCTCCCTCAATTACCGCCCTCCCCCCTCCCCGGGTCCTGGATAGTTTAGCATAAGTTTTCCCTTTAGAAAAATTGATGTATCGAGGTGCCAGCGTTTATCTCCTAGGAGTGAGCTTTATGAGGACTAAAGGAGATGAGACCATCGAATGATTGAGGCTGTGGGCCTAGGGCCAACACATGGGGAGCGTTTGCGACCCATCAGCCATGATAGGAGAGGAATGAACTGCCTCCATGGGCCTCCCCATTACCCCAGACGTGAGGGGGAAAACTGCATTTTCATACCCATTTTGTTGAAGGGGTAGTTGGGGAGATCTTTCTGATGCATGTTTGCTAAGCTGGCTCTGCAAATCGTCTTTTAATCTAGCAGGTCCTCCACTGTAAAAACTTCCTACTGGTCCTCTTGCGCAAAAAAAAAAAAAAAAAAAAAAAAAGGCCAAGTTGCAACTGGCAAGATGCCCATGACAAATGGTCCGTGACAGCAAAAACTAAAAATAACCTAACGTCCATCTGTAGGAATGTCCGTTCCTCAAGGACAAGGCTATTTTTCTGGCCTGTTCATTGATGCATCCCAAGTGAAGCCTCTAGAACAGGACCTGACACATAAAAAAAACGAGCTCCGTGAATGTTGGTGGATAATTGATGATAGCAAACAATGAGTGTGCAGCCACTGAAAAAATAAGGTCATTCCTGTGGATATTCAAAGCTTTCTAGATGTATTAAGTGAGGAAAAAGCACGAGGCAAAATTCCATGTAGTATGTGGTTCTGTCTGCATAAACAGAAACATGTTACAGATGTGCCAGTGTTCAAGAAGGACACCAGTAAACCTTGGGGAGAGGGACTGAGGTTTTAAAAAGATGAGGATGTCTTCTTTATTTGGGGGGACAGACATTTAAAAAATTGAGTGATGCAGGTGCTCTGTATTTGTACAATCAGTTTAGCATTCAACTCCTGATTTCGGCTCAAGTCATGACCTCAGGGTCATGAGATCGAGCCCCATATCAGGCTCGTCTGCTTGAGATTCTCTGTCCCTCTGCCCCTCCCTCCACTGGCACATGGGCACACACTTTCTCTTTCTCAAGTAAGTATCTTTTAAAAAATTGTACAGATATATTAATTTATGAAAGTTTCCCTGTCCTCGTGGTGAAAGGTATGACCAGATCTAAGGGAACTGGTATGTTACGGAACAATTAGTGTCTGTCCCTTTCTAGGACTGTCAATCCATGTCTTTGCATCTGTGTGGGCTAGCATGGCCAGCATCACTGTATTCATAACCTTGCAATTTCAACACCTCCGTGGTGAAAAGAATGGAGCCTCTTAGATGCTCCGGGCTGGATTCTGTCTCCTTGTTTAGGTCCATTCACCTTCTCAGGGAAGAGCCATGCCCTGGCCCACCTGTGACCAGTTCAATTCACCTCTTCAGCTGGAGTGGGAAGGGAGCAGATTCCCCTGGAAGAGACTGCACGTGGGGAGGCAATTCTTGTCAGCCCTACCATGCTGAGTTTCAAAGGGGGCAATGTCATTGTCAAAGTCATGCAGCAGTGGGGCTAGCCTCTAGACTGGTCCAAAGCCTGAGTCCTTTCTGCAACCTGTCATTTCTGTTTCGACTTTTACCAAGGGAGGAAAATACCTTCTATGGGATGAGTTGTCGTGGGTATTTCAAGAGATAGGTATTTGTAAAAAGCCCAGTTACTGTGCACTGTGCATAGCACATGGTCAGTAAATAGAAAGGGCTGTACCACATCCATATTATATTTTATTGGCAGGAGGAATAAATTTGGGTAAGCCAATGTTGTTTACCTTTTTTTTTTAAAACTATGATATCTCCCAGACCAATGGCTTTCACTGCAATGCGGTCTCTTTGAATTCTTAGATTGTTTTTTTTTTTTTTTTTTAAGATTTTATTTATTTATTTGAGAGAAAGTGTGAGAGACCACACGCAGGGTAACGGAAGAGGAAGAGGGAGAAGCAGACTCCCCACTGAGCATTGATGTGATTAGGGCTCCATCCCAGGACCCTGGGATCATGACCTGAACCCAAAGCAGACCTTAAGCAGCTGAGCCACCCAGCCATCCTCTAGGTTGTTTCGAATCAACGCAAGGTACAGGGTTGGCATAAAATTCTAATTCACGCAACACATTTCCTGAGTGCCTTTTACGTGGCAAGAACTGAACTAGAAACTGAGGATACCACAATGAACAAGGTTTACTCTTGAGAGACTTCTAGAAAGGGTCAGCCTAAGATCAAGAAATCATGTAATTAACTGCAAGTTGTAGAAAGTCCTATAAAAATGGAATGCAGAGATCTTGAATATTAGGGACATTTACTTATTTATAATTTTGTTTTTGAATAGATACAGATACAACATATAAAATCCAAGAGGCACAGACAGGTATACAATGTAACTTAAGCCTTTTTCCCCAGACTGAGTCCCTGTTGCTAATCTCTTGAACATCTTTCAGGGAGATATCATGAATTTATAAGGGCATATGTATTTCTTAAAAATTGTGGCATTCTTTTCAGGAGATTCTGTACCTCTATAGTATTCCATTGTATTGGCTATATCATAATTTAATGTACTTGTTCCTTATTAGTGGAAATTTAGATTTTGTCTAATAAGGCTAGAGAACTTATTTATAGGGTAAACATCTAGAATGAAATTACTGCCTCAGAGAAAAAAATTTAAAACGTATTTTCTAATTACATTTCATAGAGGCTCTACGATATGGAGATCCTCTCCTGTGTAATAGATGCCAACACTTTTTTTTTTTTAATTTATTTATTTGAGGGAGAGCATGAGCAAGAGAGAGCACAAGCCAGGAGAGCAGCAGAGGGAGTGGGAGAAGCAGACTCCCCTATGAGCATGGAGCCCGAGGCAGGACTCAATTCCAGGACCCTAGGATCATGACCTGAGCTGAAGACAGATGCTTAACTGGCTGAACTACCCTGATGCCAATATTTCTTTGCTAGACTCTCACCAAGAGCATGTTCTCAAACTTCTACCTATCAGATTGCCGAAAATGAATAATGATATCTCAATGCACCTTAATAGAATTTTCCTTTGAAGTTCAGGGTCCCCTCCCCCAGTGTTTGAAAGACAAATCTTCATTTTCTTTTATGTAAATTGTTTATCCTTTGTCTATTTTTGATGTGTAAATGTGTGTTTTTAGGAGGTGTTAGACTTACTGATTTATAGACACTCTTTATATATTAAAGAATCTAGTCATTTGTCTAGAATGCAAGTTGCAGGTTTTTTTCTGAAATTCTTTTTTGTCCTTTGGGCTTACAACATTTTTTCTAGGCAGAGATTTTTCTATGTAGTTGAACTGACCAATCTTTTTCTCTCTATCTCTCTATGGGGTTCCTGAGGTTTCTAAAACTATAATCAGAAGAACATTTCTTGCTTTACCTGTATTTTTTCAAGTATTTTTCTTTTTTAGTTTTCTTTTTAAATGTTTGAATCTTTGATTCATCTGGAATTTATTTGGGCATAAAGTATGAGGTAGATATCCAACCTTTTTTTTTTTTTTTTTTTTAAATAACACTATCCAGTGTCCTAACACTAATTTTGGAAGTTAGGTTAATAAGGTGTAATTTAGGGGTGCCTGGGTGGCTCAGTGGGTTAAAGCCTCTGCCTTCAGCTCAGGTCATGATCTCAGGGTCCTGGGATCAAACCCCACATCAGGCTCTTTTGCTCAGCAGGGAGGCTGCTTTCCCCTCTCTCTCTGCCTGCTTTTCTGCCTACTTGTGATCTCTCTGTCAAATAAATAAATAAAATCTTTTAAAAAAATAAATAAAGGTATAATTTACATACAGTAAAATTCATCCTTCTTAGACAAGCAGCTCTCTGAGTTTTCACAATTGGATAATGCCATTTGTTGAATAATCGATTTTCTCCCCACAGATTTGAAATGCTACTTGAAGCTTTTAATAAACCCACCCTTAAGTTTGGGATAGGCTCTAGCTTTTCTATTCAGTTACACTGAATTGATTATCTATTCATGTGCAGTCATACACTATTAGATTAGTGTGACTTTATGTTTTAATATGCTGGTATTTTCCCATTAATCTTTTTGTGTATTTCAGAAATTTTCTGGGTAGTCTTACTTACTTTTTCAAGATGAACTTTAGACTTAATTTTAGTACCCCAAGAATCATGGCAGTCAGTTTTAAGTAATCTCTATGCCCAACATGGGGCTTGAACTGAGGACCCCAAGATCAAGAGCTACATGCTCTTCCAACTGAGCCAGCCAAGCCCCCCTGGCAATAATTTCAGTGGGATTTATTTATTTTATAGATGAACTTGGTGGAACTGAGATCTTTGTGATGTTGAATCTTTTTACATAACATGGTGTGGTTTTCCATTTGTTTAAATCTTTTGTCATCCTCTGGAAGGTGTCAAAATTATTTTTATATAAACCTGACATGTAGGTTTCCTCTCTCTTGTGATATTTTAAGTAGCATTCTTTTGTCCATTACATCTTCTAACTAGTAAGTATCTGGTTGTGCTGAAGCTGTTGATTTCTGATGATTAGCTTTGTATGTGGCTTGGATTTATATATTATGTATAATTTTTGGTCGATATTCTTGGGTTTTCCATATAAGCACTCACACAACCTGCAAATACTTTAATTTCTTTTTCTCCAATATTTCTATTTCTAATTGCACTGGCTAGTACTTCCAGAACAATCTTAAAAAGGATGATAGAAGACATCTGTGTCTTTTTCCTTATTTTAATAGGTATGCTTCTATATTTACCATTGAGTATGCTGCTAGCTTAAAAATATGTGTATCAAGTATCGATTGCTTTTGATAAATGCAATTATCAAGAATGAAAGCTGAATTTTATCCAGTGCCTTTTAAAATCAATGGATAGGTGTAATCTCTCACTCTTGACCTACTGATATAGCAAATCTATTATGTGTCTATTTTTAGATCTAATTTCTCTATAATCTATTATTTATTAGTCTAGTACTTATTTTTCACTAATATATTTTCCAATGTTAAATTCTTATGACAACTGATTTTATTAATAAATTATCTAATACTGAATTTCCAGAATAAATCTGACTTGGTCACGTTTTACTATTTCTTTATTATTTTTTAAAGGGTGTCACTTTTTAAAAAATATTTTATTTATTCGAGAGAGATGGGCAGATGGGAAGGAAGAGGGTGAGAATTCCGAGCAGACTCTGTATCGAGTGCAGAGCCTGATTCATGGGCTCAGTCTCATGACGTTGAGATCATGACCTGAACCAAACCCAAGAAGCGGATGCTTAACCCACTGAGTCATTTAGTCGGTTATTCCCACTCCTATTCCTTTATTATTTTATTAGGTTTGGTTTGCTGATCACTTATTGAGGACTTCGTATGGATATACCTAAATGAGATTGGTCTAGTTTTATAGTTCCATTAGAAAGTATTCATGGAGAAGAGTAAATACAATATATGCATAACTTAATAATACTAAACACCTGGATGTCTCTACCCAGTGTGATACATGAAGCACAGTCTTTGGTTTTCTTGGTAGTTTTACCACCTAGGTCCATATCCTCAAACAGTATATTGCTTGATTTTGCTTGTTTGGGACACGGGTTACAAGAGAATCAAACTGTCTCTATATTTTTCTGCGATTTGCTTTCTTTGAGCAAAGCTTGTTTTGAGATTAACCCACCCTGACGAGCATCATGGTGATTCATTCGCTTTCACAGCTGTGTACAGCATAATAGTTGAGTGAAACATCTTTGTTGAATCTCCCTGCCCAAGGTTTGGCATGTATTTCTTTCTAGTTCTTAATGTCTTCTCTGGGGTCCTTCTGCAGTGTGTTAAAAACAGGATGGATTCTGGAGTCTGACTGTTGAGGTTTGAACCTTGGTGGACATCTACTAGTTTGTTACATGGCAAGTTATTTGATCGCCCTCTGCCTCAGTTTCCCCACCTGTAAAGTGAGAGCACAAGTACCTATTACCTCCTAAATTTGTTGAAAGGTTTCACAGGAATTCATATGTGAAAAGCACTTGAGACAGTGGCTAGTACATTGTAACTCGCTAACTGTCAGATCTGACTGTCAGATCTGAGGACGCCACCAGACAACAGCTGTAATAGTGTATTCTATTAAATGGGAATGTTACAAATGCTGCTGGGCACCTCTTGGGCTCATCCCGCACTACACATAAACAAGGGGAATGAAGTTGCTTGATGACAGGAGATATGTCTTCAAACTTACCCGGCTATGTTAAATGGTTTTCCAAAGTAGTTGTGCCAATTTGCACTCCTACCTGTGGAGCGTGAGAGTTTCTGTTGCCCCATATCCTTTGGAGGAACTTCCAGGCTGTTTTTGCACAGTGCCTGTGCCCTAGACCTTCCCGCCAACAGTGGGTGAGGGTTCCAGTTTCCCCACTTGCTCGCCAACCCTTGTTCTTGCCTGACGTTTTGATTGTAGCCATCCCGGTGGGCGTGAAGTGGTATCTCATTGTGGTTTGGCGTTTCCTCTTTCATCTCTTTGATTTTTTTTTTTAATTGAGATGTCATCGATATGTAATGTTACATCAGTTCCAGATGTGCAACAGGTGATGGGACAATTGTGCCACAATCTGTTTACCCCAAGTATAGCTCACAGCTGTCACCATATGACACTGCTACGATACCATTGCCCAGACTCCCAGATTCCTCTGACTGAACCTCCCGCTCCCTCTCCCCCATTCTGCCCGGCCTTCATCCCCTTTCTTTCATTTCTCTTAATGCACAAGTTCCCTTGTGCTTTTCTTGAAAATCACGTTGAAACTGGATGGTTTGTCCTGTAGAGTTTCCCAGCCTGGGTTTAGGTGTTTGTGTCCTGCAGCATGGCTCAAACTGTTTCTCATTCTTTGTTATCCTTCAAATGGGAAGGTAAGTTGTAGGCATGTGCTATTGAAATTAATTGAAATTAAATTTCAATTCCTCAGTCTCAGTCATCATTTCTCTTTTTTCTTTTTTTTTAAGATTTTATTTATTTATTTGACAGACAGAGATCACAAGTAGACAGAGAGGCAGGCAGAGAGAGAGGAAGGGAAGCAGGCTACCTGCTGAGCAGAGAACCTGACGTGGGGTTTGATCCCAGGACCCTGGGATCATGACCTGAGCCAAAGGCAGAGGCTTTAACCCACTGAGCCACCCAGGGGCCCCATCACCATTTTTCTTTTTTGAAAGATTTTAATTTCTTTTTTTGAGAGAGAGAGCTTGGACAGGGGAGGAGCAGAGGGAGAGGGAGAAGCAGACTCCCTGCTAAGCAGGGAGCCCAATGACATGGGGCTCCATCCCAGGTCCCTGGGATCACAACCTGAGCCAAAGTCAGCTCCTGAACCAACTGAGCCACTTTGTTGCCCCTCACTCATCATATCTCAAATGCCGAGGGGCCACATGTGGCTTCTGTATTGGACAATGAAGCTGTGTATAGAACATTTCTGTCATCTCAGAGCGTTCTACTGGAGTGTTGACCCAGATGCTTCCTCAGACTCAGCTTTGTAGGACATAAATCCTTTGAGATTTGCCTTATGGGCCAGGCTGTGGTCATTTTTTGTAAATATTCTATGTGCTTTTGAAACAAAATATAATACTCTGTGACGTTCTGGTGCAGTGCTATACTTGTGGTAGTTGTATTGTTAAGATTTTCTGTGTCCTACAGAGTTGTTGTTTTGTTTTGTTTTGTTTTGTTTGGCCATAGTTTTCTTTTCGTTTCTGAGAAAAGTTAGTCAAGCTTTTCCTCGGTGGGACTACCTGAATAGTACATACATGCAATGGAGTACTTTGCAAATCTAAAAAGGAAAGCGGAATGTCATTATAAACAACTTTGAAACGGTCACCAGGAGATTTCCTAGTGAAAAACAAACTGGGGAAATGGAAAGTAGAATTTGCAACTATTTGCAAAAGAATGGAGGGAAACAAATCTACATGTGTTGCTAATATTTAAGAAAGAGTTTTAGCATTTGAATAATTTCTAAATGATTATTTACAGAAGATAGAAGGGAATAGGGCTGAAGGGACAGTCAGTTGACAACCAGCTCTTGATTTTGGCTCAGTCGTGATTTCAGGGTTGTGGGATCAAGCCCCATGCTAGGCTCCATGCTCAGTGGGAAGTCCGCTTAAGAGCCTCTCTCTCCCTCTGCTCTTCCCACCTGTATGCACACATGTGTTCTCTCTAAACTAAATAAATCTTGAAAAAAAATTAATTTGAAGTCCTTTATGTATGACAGCAGTATTGTGTACATATGTTTTGAAAGAATTCTTTTTTTTTTTTTAGATTTTATTTATTTGGGATGCCTGGGTGGCTCAGTTGGTTAAGCTGCTGCCTTTGGCTCGGGTCATGATCCCAGGGTCCTAGGATTGAGTCCCGCCTCAGGCTCCTTGTTTGGCAGGGAGTCTGCTTCTTTCGCTACCTCTGCCTGCCACTCTGCCTGTTTGTGTGTACTCTCTCTGACAAATAAATAAATAAAATCTTTAAAAAATAATAATAATAAATCTCTTTAAAAAAAAAAAAAGATTTTATCGGGGCACCTGGGTGGCTCAGTGGGTTAAAGCCTCTGCCTTCAGCTCAGGTCATGATCCCAGAGTCTTGGGATCGAGCCCCACATCGGGCTCTCTGCTCAGCAGAGAGCCTGCTTCCTCCCCTCTCTCTCTCTCTGCCTGCTTCCCTGCCTACTTGTGATCTCTGCCTGTCAAGTAAATAAATTTTTAAAAATCTGGAAAAAAAAAGATTTTATTTATTTGACAGAGTGAGAGAGATCATAGTAGGCAGAGAGGCAGGCAGAGGGAGAGGAGGAAGCAGGCTCCCTGCTAAGCAGATGTGGGACTCAATCCCAGGACCCTGAGATCACGACCTGAGCTGGAGGCAGTGGCTTAACCCACTAAGCCACCCAGGCACCCCAAATTTTTTATCTTTTAGAGATACCTACTGAAATATTTATGAGGTTACGTGAGGGTTGTAACTTTCTTAAAACCAATTCATTGTTGTTGGGAGGAGAGGTGGAGCAGAACTATAGGTTGGTATTTACTGAAGCTGGATAATGGGTATATTGGGTTTGCTTTACATTTCTTGCATGTGTGAACATGTGAACATATTTTATAATAAAAGCTATAACTATATTTATGGGAAAAAACTAAAATTATGAGGTAAAAGAATAATACTGTTGGCACACAGGTATGACTATACATGAGAAAGAAGTACTCAGCGAAGTCTAGGGCACATGATTTGGAAGATACAGAGGGGTTTGCTAGCTCTCCTCTGCCCCAGGGCCGGGGGGGGGTGGTTTCCCCACACACTCTCGCACATGCCCATGGGTAACCTGGTAAGACTTTCTCCTTGAACTGAAAGAGCTTTGCTTTCCTTCATTTTACATATCGAGGTTTCTTATGACCTTATTTTAAAAAAGCATCCTGAAACATAAAATGTCAAAAGCTATAGCTCTAGGGCTTCACTCCTCCCCCTTAAAAAAATGCCACCCCCTTCTCACATTCCAAACCTTAGAGTAGTGGCCAGAACAGGTGGCAGAGTTAAACGTGCAAGAGCCATGACTCACAGTCAAAGTGCTGTTCTCCTAGTGGAAAAACCCTTTCCTGTATGTGTATGAGTCAGGATCAGCAGCCATCCGCTGCAGTAACAAACAGTCGCCAATTCTCAGAAGTTTGCCATAACAGGAATTTATTCCTTGCTTACATAAAGCCTACTATGGGTTTTGATGATTTTATTTTCTTGAAAGAGAGCGAGCAAGCATGGTGGGGGTAGAGAGGGAGAGAGAGAGAGAGAATCCCAAGCAGGTTCCACAGTCAGCATGGAACCCAATGTGGGGCTTGATCTCATGACCCCGAGATCGTGACCTGAGCTGAAATCAAGAGGCAGATGCTCAACCAACTGCATCACCCAGATGCTTCTGAGTTTTGATGATTCTTTAGAAGATCTTTCTTCCCTGTGATGACCCAGGAATCTAGGCTACATTGACTTTGGAGCTTGTCCATTCAACAAGCTAAATCCTCAGTTACCACAGCCTCAAAGGAGTCCAGATAACCCAACGGAGGAGCTGGCCCAGATGTCACTTCTGTTCACAACCTGTTGGCCAAAAATAGTCATGTGAGTCCTCCTAAGTACAGGGGGACATGTGGGGAAATGCATGGAATGTGTGGCAGGTGGTTTGGTCTCTGTCACAGCATTTAGCCAACTTGATATGCTCAGTGGCCCCTCCTACCCACGTGTACACACACTAGGTCAAGTGCTAGGTCATGTAGAAGGTGATAGGGTCAGGTCACCCTTGAGTATATGAGGCTTCCAAAATAATGATCCTGGTGGGAGCATCTCCTTGACCCTCCAACCTATGAGCAAGTGAAATATCTAAACCATCCAGGACAAAGGGTGGCTGGCTGGATTTTGGCTAGTGTCCCACCGGACTGAGTATGTGCAATAGGATTTCATGTAAAAGTCTCAACTTCTGACTTTTCTTGAATAATTGGAAGGCCTGGAAACCCAGCCATACATTCATATCTGGTGTCACCTACCTAATGGAGCCGAGGAGTGGCTACATAGCCCAGATGCCTATTCATTCCCTCGTCTAAGTGGGTCCCCACTACCCTTTTAAGATATCTGGAAATGAACTAGATAAAAGGAACCAAAAGTGGATAGAGGGTGCTTTGGTCTGTTCACGTTAAAAATCACTATCCTGTCCCTTCATCTTTGAGGTTTTGTCAGATCTTTTTGGGCTGCAAGTCACATAAAGCCCTAGGGACCGACAACAGGGCTCACTCTGGCAAGCACACACCTACCTCTAGGAGTGGGATTAAGAAAGCTTTTTAATTTCTGCACGCACCACCTGCGGAGATCAGACCGTGGTGATGTTTGTGGGCACAGCTCCAGACATGATTTCAGACTCCAGCCCACTCCCCATTCAATAGGGGGTCGCCAACTACTAGCCAGCACATTTTTTTTCCCACTTTATTTTCTTGTTTCTAATAATCGTATTAGCAATACTAATGAGGCTAGAAGCAAGGGCTCACAGAGCTGACATTGTGTCTGGCGCTGTTCCAAGTGCTTTCCATGGTCTGTTCAGACCAACAACCCTGTGAAGTAGGTACAATTATGTTTCCATTTTATAGACCTGAGACAGAGATGGGGCCTTGGAGAGGTAGACTTTCCCAAGGTTGTACCACTAGGAAGCAACAGAGGCGGGATTTAAGCCCTGGGTAGGCTCAACTTCCAGAGTCCTTGTGGGTAATCACAATGCTCTTACACACACACACACACACACACACACACACACACACACACTTTAAGATGGGGATATTCAGAATCACTAAAAATATTTTTTGATCTACATGCATTGTTTCCATCTTTAGAGAGCAGGTGCTTGTTCTAACTCCGTTTGACTAGTGTAGAGAGACACCTGGTGGCCATTCTGGTTTTTTAAACTTTTTATTATGCAAAACTTGAAATACATACAAAGTAAACAAAATAGTACAGTAAATCCCTCTGACACCCATCACCCAGCCTCAACAATTATTACCATTCTGCCATTCTGTATCCATTTAGATGTCCACCCACTCTCCATCCCCTTCCCACTTGCTCATTTTTTGTGGTCCTTTGTAAGATAACATTTACATATGTGGAAATATACAAAATCTTAAGATATCTTGACCAAGAGACACACCCATGTAGCTCACAGTCCTATCAAGACAAAGAATGTTTCCATCACTCCGCAAATGTCCTTTGTCCGACAGTCTCGCCAACCAGGCAACAATTGTTTGGATTTTTCATCGCAGATTAGTTTTGCTTCTAGAATTTCATATAAATGGAACTGTAGGGCATGCCCTCTTTTGTGCCTGAGTTCTTTCACTCAGCATAACGTCCGTGAGAGTCATCTGTGTCGTGCGTCCCAGTCATTTCTCTTTTAGCACTGTACCCATTCTATTGTACAGGTTCCGCATCCATTCTCCTCCAGCTGATGGAAATCTGGATTGTTTCCAGTTTGGGGGCCATTATGAATCAAGTGGCTGTAAACCTTTATGTTCGAGTCTCTTTGTGACCATATGTTTACATTTCCCTTATGTAAATAGTCAGGAAGGGAGCTGCTGAATCAAAGGATGGGGGCACAGTTAACTTTATTAGAAACTGCCAGACCTTTCCCCTAAGTGATTCTATCATTTTGTATTCCCACCAGCAACATAGGAGCCCTCCATCTGTTCCACATCCTCGCTCATGGTTGCTGTTGTCAGTCTTTTTCATTCGAACTTCGCTGGGGTTCTCTCACTGTGGCTCTAACTCTCATTTGCCTGATGACTAATGACATTGAGCATTTTCCAACTTAGTTACCATTTGTCTATCTTCCATGGTGTAGTGTCCATTCAAGTCCTCTACCCGGTCTTTACTGGGTTTGATTTTTTTGTTACTAAGCCATAGGAGTCTTTTATTCTGGATACAAACCCTTTGCAGGGATATATCTTGTGAATGTTTCCTGCCAGTCCGTGGCTTGCCTATTTGTTCTCTTAATGGTGTCTTCTGGAAGAAGTTTTATATTTGATAAAGTCAAATTTCATTTTCTTTTATAGTTATTTCTTCCTGTGTCATAAGAAAACTTTACCTTCCTCTGGTTGCTGAGATATTCCCCTCTGTTTTCTCCCTGGAGCTTCATAGATGATGCATTTACATTCAGGTCTAAGATTCATCTCAAGTTTTGTATATATATACAAGTAAAATGTTATAAAATAACATGTGTAACATACACATGTTTTTATCAATTGTTATCTTCATTTATTATGAAATAGGAATTTCTTATATATAAAATTTATATACAGTAAGTTTTCTCTAGTTTCATGTGTCAGTTTATACAGTATATAGATATATAAAAGTTCTATGTAGTTTTACATATATAAATATATACATTATATAGATATATAGAGTACTACATATAGTTTTACATATTTAAGTTTATACAGCATACAGATATATTTTAAAATTCTATAGTTTTATGTATATAAGTTTACATAATATATAAATTATTAAATCATGAACATACATTTTTAAAGCGATGTTATTAAAGTACTTTATTTTTTAATCTATTGTGTAATAAAAATATATTATGAGGTAAGGATTGAAATGAAATGTGTTTCATTACGATATCTAGTCATTCCTGTGCTATCGAAAAGATTTTCCTTTCCTGTAAAGAATTGTTTTGGTACCTTTGTTGAAAGTCAGTCAAGGGGTGCCTGGGAGGCTCAGTGGGTTAAGCCTCTGCCTTCAGCTCAGGTCATGATCCCGGGGTCCTGAAATTGAGCCCTGCATCGGGCTCTCTGCTCAGCAGGGAGTCTGCTTCTGCCTCTCTCTCTCTCTCTCTGCCGGCCTCTCTGCCTACTTGTGATCTGTATGTCAAATAAATAAAATCTTAAAAAAAAAAAAAAAAAGCCAATCGACACATGGTCTTGATTACTTCAAGGGAGGATGTGCGAGTCCTCCGGCTTTGTTTTCCTTTTTTAAAGCTGCTTCAGCTATTCTAGATGCTCTGCGTATCCAAAGATAGCAGGTGTCAAGTTCCTTCCTGTCTCTCAGATCCAGATACATCATTCAGTCCTTGCTTTGTGATAACAAACTGGCCTCCTTAAGCATTTCTCCTAGAAGGGAGCATATTAATCTTGGTCACTAGAGGGCACTGGAGGAACACTGCGGTAGCCAGAGGTTTGTCTTCCTGACTTCCTTTTCTATGTTTTGCTTGTTCCTTTCCCCTGCACAGCCACCGGTGCAGCACTATGTGGATGGGGGGCATGCGTTGACTGTGTGTCCAGGGCACAGTTCTTCAGTGCCCTTGCAGCTGGGCCAGGTGACTGACTGCCTTGCGCATTCATCCCAACACAGACCTCACGCCCCCCACCCCCCACCCCCGTGGCCCCCACTCTCTAGGTACACCCTCAGTTTCCAGCCTCAGCTTGCCGGACACCAGGGGAGCTGTTTTCCACAGCCCTCCTGACTCAATCAAGCACCAGGTCTCCTGCCCAGTGCTGATCTGATTCCCTTTGTACCCCTATGCCCTCCTAGGAGGGTGGTTCTGACTCCTGGTGACAGAGGACCAGCTCTGCCCCCTAGTAACGCAGTGAGAGTCTCCATCATCCAGTGGGCCTGCAACCACTCCTTTTCCAGGGAGGTCTGAAGCCCAGCCTTGGGGGAGAGGACCCTCCAGTTTTGTCCTTCCTTGAGTACTCCCCAGTAACAAGAAATTCCCATTACAGCCAAACTCATCATTCATGTCAGAATTACACAGAAAATTTGGGCAACTAATATTCATTTGAGAAGGTGATGGTGAGGAAAGCAGGCTCTGGGGCCAAGCTGTCTAGGTTTGTATCCTGACTCTGCCTTTTGGCAGGACATATGCATGTTTTTTAATGTCTCTGGGCTCAGTTTCCGCATCTGTTAAATGGGCATGGTAATAGCACATAACTTCATAAGGTTAGAATGAGGGTTAAAGGAGATAATAGAAGTCAGATACATAGCATAGTATCTAACAAGGAGCTATTGATGTTACTGTTAATGCTTTTACTACCATCCCCTTGTATCTCTAACCAATGATAAACTCTTTTTTTTTTTTTAAGATTTTATTTATTTATTTGACAGAGAGAGATCACAAGTAGGCAGAGAGGCAGGCAGAGAGAGAGGAGGAAGCAGGCGCCCTACTGAGCAGAGAGCCCGATGCGGGACTCGATCCCAGGAACCCTGAGATCATGACCTGAGCCGAAGGCAGCAGCTTAACCCACTGAGCCACCCAGGCGCCCCCAAATGATAAACTCTTAACAGAGAGCAAATCTCATCTCCATGTTCTTCCGTCCCCAGGGCTGGGTATCTTGCTATGCCCATATTAGATGAGCAATAGGAACTACAGAGTAAGTGAGCCACTGAGAAATGTTCTGTTTGCTACAGAAAGAAGAAGTGAGGAGGAAGCACATTCGTCTGCACATGGAAGGCGCGCTAACCGCCAGGGACAAGGTCGGGGTGCAGGATTTTGTGCTGTTGGACGCCTACACCAGTGAATCTGCTTTTCTGGACAATCTTCGCAAGCGTTTCAGCGAGAACCTCATCTATGTAACGTAGCCCATTTCTCAGCAGTTCTCCTAACCGGTGGTTCCCCCACCCTGCCCCACCCCCACCTCTCTTCACGGCCTCGATGATAGCGAACAGTATCCCTCTGTTAGGTCAGCCTCTAAAGGGACGGGGGAAGGGACCACTGCCAGATGCATCCCGATCCTTCGTGTTAGGCTTTTTGGTTTGCCAGTGACAGAGACCCAGTTTAAACAGGTCTAACCCCCAAGATGCAATCTACCGACCTATGTCACTTTAGGGACCAGAAACAGATCTAGGGTCTTAGGGTGATGAGTCTTGAAGAGCCTCGAGGGTTCTTTCTCCATCCCGCTTCTCTGCACCCTTTTGCAATGGTCTCTTTCTGGGCCCAACTCTGCAAGGTGGCAAGGTGGCCCCCAGGACCAGGGGGTACAGAGGCGATAGCAAGTCCCCCCCACCCAGACACAGATATTGGTTGGCTCTGATTGGCCCATTTTAGGTCATGTGCCTATCTCTGAACCAATCCCCCCATAGCTAGGATGAGTAATGTTCTGATTGGCCAGGCTATTTACCCAGGCCCAGCCCTGGAAGTGAGGGATGAGGCGGATGCGCACCTTACTGTAGGGTGTGGGCTGGAGAACATTCCTCAAAGGAATCCTCTGGAAGAATGAGGTCTAGATACGAGACAGGCAAACATAAGAGATGTCCACCAGAGCCCATGAATCTTCAAGAGTCAAGACTGTAACATTTTACCAGGACTGTTTTTAGCTTGGTCTGGTTCCTTCTAGGGGCAGTCAGTTTTTAACCTGCCAGTTAATCCCCCCCACACTTTCATCTTATTGGTTGGTTTTCAGGTAAATTCCTTTAGGGTAAACTCCACAGTGTGTGTGTGTGTGTGTGAGAGAGAGAGAGAGAGAGAGAGAGAGAGAGATGGGGTGTTATTAAATGCAATTAACTTTACTAAAATCTTACTAGCTTTTACTAAGAGTAAATTAGACAACCAAACCCAGTCTAAAAATATTTGTCTTGCGCCTATTTTGTTTTTAACGGTGACTGTGACTTAATCTGCAGTTGGAACCAAGGTTACTAGGAGAAATAAGCAAAAGGCTTTTCACAGTGTATATTTTTAATTGTGGAAATAGATTTTATGCATAAGCAAAGGAGAAAGAATATGGTGTGGAGAAGTATACATGGGACAGTAGGATCATCATGAATAAATTGTTTCCAGTTTAAACAGAGAGACTCTTCAGAAACTATATTCTATCCTGAAAGATTTCTACTGCTGAAAGCAATGCTGAATTTTCATCAGAATACAGTATTCTTATCTGATCCCGTTCTCTAACTTGATCCTAGAGATTAGAAATATTCGTGAGAATGATTTCAGGCATAATTAGTGTAATCTTGGGAACCTCCAAACTGGAGACTCTGGAATGAAAATCCAGAACAAACTCAGAATCAGAAAACTGCAGATGCGTTTTCAAAGGAGCCCACACATTTACTGTTTTCTCTTTCCGAGGTTAGAGTTTTGTGTCTTCATAACTGTGTTGGTCTTATTACAAATGGAAGCCCTTGAAAAACTTGACTCATAATAGAATCCCACACTGAAATCCAGGGGACACGTAAATATAAATCAGATCACGGTGGCCCCTTCTGAAAGCTCTCCATATTACATGACAGTCTGAAGCGGGTATTTCACATCAGTATGGAGAGTGATATCTGCACCATGCACTGCAGTTGGAATAAATCCCCAGTTCTTCATGCCCTGTGTCATCAGAACTTGTTTCCTCTCGAACATCATGTCTTACCATTTCCATTCTCCCCTCCCACACTGGCCTCCAAGAAAGTCAGCCTGTCACATTTGTCCCCTTTTCTTCTTTTTTTCCCCCCATGAGTGGCTCCTCATCCTTCAAGTCCCAGCTCAAAGTCCCCTCCTTAGAGAAGACTTCCCTAAGCCCAAGAGCTAAGGTGGCCTTCCTTGGTCATTCGCATTCTCATTACCCTAGGAACGCCTTTCTTACCATCCTAATTGAAGCTGTCTTGATCCCTTGGTTGGTTGTCTGGGCCCCCACCCCCACCCCGTGCATACACATGGAAGCTTCATGACAGCAGAGACACTGCCTGTCTTATTTATTGTTTTATATCCCCAGCGTGGAATGAATGGGGGGGGGGGTCATAGCATGTGATGGTCTTTTGCTAAAGCTGTTTGCACCCCGGGGTTCCTCATTAGTGCTTTGGTCCGTTCCTCTAGACCTACATTGGGACCCTCCTTGTGTCTGTGAACCCATACCAGGAGCTTGGAATCTACACTGTGAGCCAGATGGAACTTTATCAAGGGGTCAATTTCTTTGAACTGCCACCACATGTGTAAGTAGCATGTACGAGCATCACCAATAGTGTTTTCCTATCTCTTTCCTTCCTCTTTGTCTTTTATCTCTCCCTCCTTCCTACTTACCCATCCATCCATCCACCCACCCACTCATCCATCCATCCATCCATCCATCCACTCACTCACCCATTCATCCATCCAAATCCTTGATGGAATGCTCATTAGGTTTCAGACCTCACTTAAACGGCTGCCTTCTTGTGAACTGTCTTTCAGTGCAGTAGAAAACATCAAATCATGGTTGACTCTCAGCTTAAATATCATGAGGGGTGGAATCTTTTGCACCTGCTGAGAGATCCAAGAGTGAGGTTTTGGAGGTGTCTTTACTGCAAAGAGGTTTGCTACAGCGCCATCTACTGGTGTCTGAGTGTCATGATGGCTAAGGAGCATTCCTGCTGGTAGTAGGACTTCAGATCCTGTCCCATTTATATGTGACTCAGGCTTTGCTGAAATCCCAGTTCTCCCTGGGTGACTGCTGGACTATTTAGGCTCTCCCTCCATTTTTCTTGGTGACTCATCTGTTCACCTCCTAAGGGATTTATAAACCTTTTTGCATCACTGCTACCAACAATGTCCAAAATAACCAGTTTTCAAACTCAGCCACATGGGAATATTAGTGTCTCAGGAGATTAGTGTCTTCATCTTTGCAGATAAAGCCCTTATAATAGTTTTATGTCTTGTTCTGTAGATATCCCCCGAGCTTTTAAGATAGTTTCAGTTTCTTGTCTCTGTACTCTTAATACAGAAGGTTTTGGGGGAAAGAGGAAACACGAGATCTTCGTATATCCACCGAGTGTTTAAAATATTTAGATGGGATGTTATTTCCACCTACAGCTAATAGCACATCTCCTGGGTATGTAATTTAGTATCTGGTTTGTTCTTATAAGAAATGTTGGATTTTTTCCAAATAAATCCATCCCACTATTAAGAAATGACCACTATTATTCATATTCTCCATTCTAACTCAGCTGTTTGAGTACTGACTTCTGGAACACTTTATGCCTGATCAGTCAGTGGGTCATGGTGAGAGTTTGGTATCTGAGGTCAGGATTTTGTACCCCTTGTCCGGATGTGGTTTCCTGAGGCAGGGAGCCTGATGATGTCACAGGTGAGGGAAGCAACAGCATGGTCCCTTCCTGGTCCTTCCATTTCTGCCCCACTCCTCCAGCTACGCCATAGCTGACAACGCGTACCGTATGATGTGCTCTGAGCTAAACAACCACTTCATCCTCATTTCTGGAGAGAGCGGGGCAGGGAAAACAGAGGCCTCCAAGAAGATTCTGCAGTATTTTGCTGTGACCTGCCCAATGACTGAGTCACTCCAAATAGCCCGTGACAGACTGCTGCTCTCCAATCCTGTGTTGGAGGTAAGTGATCTTTGAGGATTTGTGGAGGAGAAGTTCTAGGGAGGTCACTGAGTAAGGAGAATCCTCTGCCTGGGCAGATCATCATCTGGGAGTTAAGCAGAGGTGTCTCAAGGGCAGGATCATGATTAAGGGCATAACTTTTATGTCCAGCAGGCGTGGCTGCTAATCCCAGGGCCGCCGCATGCCAACAAGCTTCAGCAAATCACTCCACATCCCAGATTATGTTTGCCTTTCGGTGGAATGGGTCTATTCGTAGTTTCTACCTCTTAGGAGATTTTGAGGGTAAAACAAGATGGATGCATACAAAGCATCTGACAGAATTAGTAGTCACTAAAGTCATTAATATTTTTCTTATTTAACTGGAGTCATCTTGATGATTCTGCCATTGCAGTTCACTGACTTACTGGACAATTTCGAACAGGTTATTTTATTGTGGGTTTTTGTTGCCCTTCATGGTAAAGATGTTTGTGGCCGAAGGAATTTTCCCAATGGACCTATGGTCCGAACAATTCACCTCTTCGATATAAAAAGGGGTCTGGTACTATAGCTTCTGGAAGAGCAAGGACGTAGTTTCCTTGATATCTGCCCATAGTCATGCCTAGACTGGATGCCAGAGAGAAGACACATTTCCCTCCTCTCTAGCTCCATCCCAGGATTTGGCATCAAATCCTCTATACTTAGTGGTTCCTTTTTAGAAGATAAAGAATGGCTTTCATCCCTGGCCCCCCTTCTCCCCTCCATTCTCATATTCATGGCATTTGGGGGTAGGAAGTTGAGGAGCACGGTGAGCTCAAGTGAACTTTCATCGCAGTTTGGTTCAGTCTGTCCCTGTCTCCTTCACTTTGTATTCCAAGGCTTTTGGAAATGCCAAAACACTCCGGAATGACAACTCCAGCAGATTTGGAAAATACATGGACATACAGTTTGACTATAAGGTACACTGAAGTTCCTATTACTGGTTCATGGGGACCCCTTAACCGGCCAGTGACAGCAGCCTGACCCAAGGTTCCTCAAGGGAGGAAGGGCTTTAGTGGCTCAAATAAGTAAAAACTCCAGGCTTAGTGCTATTTGGGGAGATACTAATAAAGACCACAATGAGATACTATGTCCTACTTTCTAGGGTGGGGGCAAAACTTAAGAAGTCTGGTGATACTAGCTGTTGGTGGAGATGTGGACCGTTAGGAACTCTAACCCATTGCCATGGGGAGTACATGGGTACAACCCATTTGGAAAACTGTATGCTGTCTTGTGGAAGTTGAAATCCGCATAATCCATTCCACTCCTGGAGGTATTCCTGTAGATCTGCAAGCATGCCCACAAGATCCCTGCTCATCATGGTAAAAGGACTGGGAACAGCCAACCCACCCGGAGGGCTGAGTGTCCATCAACACAATGGCGGGTTGTCCACCCAGGGAAGCATCGCATAGCAGCAAGAACAGATGAATGGCAGCTAGCTGCACAGAACACGGTCGAGTCTTAGGAATGTCCTGTGTGTCAGGGTGATGCCTGAGAACAAGCCCATGCAAACAATGTATTGTTTGGGCATATGTAATTGGATGGCATAGGTGGGCAAACGTTTTTGGATAGGGCCAGGTGGTCTGTGTTTTAGACTTTGTGGACCCTATTGTTTCGGTCACAAGTACTCGGCTCTGTTGTGGTGGTATGGAAGAAACCAAAGACCACGCATAACAGGAGAGTATGGTCGTATGTTGTGCAGAGCTTAAATGGGGCTGATGCAGGTAGGGGGCAGGTGGACAGAGTTCTCAAGGATGTAGAATTCCCGGTGACAAAGCGCGCCACTTGGACCAGAGAACAGTCGCTGGCGGGGCATAGAGTGGAGTGACGCAAGACTGGCTAAGGTTTTCCCGGAGGCCTGTACGTGGACTTCTGGCGAAGTGTGCCTAGACTTTGGAAAAAATGGAATAGTTATGTCTGTTTTAAAGCTTCTTATTGAAATTCAACACACATGCTAAAAAGGACACAAATCGTGAGTACAGCTTGATGAGTTTTACTTGTGTGTATCTCCTTTTGATAACCAGTACTTAGATCAAGAGAGAAAAATTTCTAGGGGCACCTGAGTGGCTCAGTTGGTTAAGCATCTGCCTTCGGCTCAGGTCATGATCTTGAGATTGTGGATCAAGTCCCGCGTCCGGCTCCTTACTCGGCCAGGAGTCTTCTTCTCCCTCTGTCTCTGCCTGTCGCTCCCCCTGTTTGTGCTCCCTCTCTTTCTGTCAAATAAATGAATAAAATCTATTAAAAAGAAAGTGTAAAAAATGTCTAGTGCCTAGAAGAATCTCCTGCTTTTCTCTGAAAGTGCCTGCCTTCCCAGAAGTTACCAACTGTTCCAACCTCTATAATCAGATGAATTTGGCTGGTTCTTGAGCGTCATGCAGATGGAATTATGCAGTATGTTCTAGTTTGTGTCTGGCTCCTTTCCATCAGCGTTCTACCTGTCAGTTTCATTCGTGTCACTTTGTGTAGTAGCTGGTCATTCTTGGCTTATGTGACCTCTTCACTATCTGTTCACCTGTTGATGGACATTTGGCTTTTCTGATTTGGGGCTATCCTTGCACGTGTCGTTGAGTAGATATTGGTGGTCACTTATGTTGGGTGCTTGCCTGGAAGTAGCATTGCTGGGCTCTTACCGGTGATGTTAGGACAGTGCATGACAGTTCTCATGGCCAGTAGGGTTCTCTGTACCCTAGTCAACATTTGATATTGCCAGTCCTCTCGGTTTGAGACATTCTGGTCAAGTGCAGTGGTTTTCTGCTTTATGTTCATATTTCCCTGATTATAAATGAAGTCCAGATAACTGGCCAATTAAAAATTTGACGCTAAAGCCTTTTGACCACTTTTAAGTAGGTTGCTTTTCTCATTTTGCTTTGCAGGAGTTCTATATATGTTCTGGAGTACAAATCCTCTACTGGAATATTCTTAAAAATAGCGTAGGGGCACCTGGGTGGCTCAGTCAGTTAAGCAGCTGCCTTCAGTTCAGGTCATGATCCTGGAGTCCTGGGGTCGAATCCCATGTCAGGTTCCCTAATCAGCAGGGAGTCTGCTTCTCCCTCTCCCTCTGCCACTCCCCCTGCTTGGGCGCTCTCTCTCACACACATAAATAAAATTTTTAAAAATAAATAAAAGTGTGCTATTGGCACAAGGATATATAAACAGGCCAGTGGACCAGAATGGGGTCTGCAAAGTCCTCCACATAAGATATGGTCCCCTAGCTTATGACCGAGGCCCACTGTGACTGAATAGGGATAGGAGTGCCTTGTTCATAAATAGTGCTATCAATTGGAAATCCATGTGAATAAGAAGAACTTTGACCCTCTACCTCACTCCATACATGAAATTTCAAGCACAGTCCTAAACCTGAATGGTAATATAATCTCACTTCTAGACAGAAGTACAGAAAATCTCTCATGACCTCAGGGTAGGCAAACATGTTTTTTTAAAAAGAGGCGTGAAAACGCTAGGCTTAGAAGAACCATCATTTGAATTCAGAATTTCTGTTCCTCAGAAGACACCCAGCAAGGGAATGGCTTAGTTATTATCATCATTGTGCCTTTTTTGCTCTGTTCTCAAGGGCATTCCCGTAGGTGGGCATATCATCAGTTACCTGATAGAAAAGTCTCGAGTTGTCTATCAAAACCAGGGTGAGAGGAACTTCCACATCTTCTATCAGCTGCTGGATGGTGGCGAAGAGGAGCTCCTTGCATACCTGGGACTTGAGCGGGACCCCCGGCTGTACAAATACCTCTCACAGGTTGGAAGCACCTGGCTTGGGTGGCCCTTTGGAGGCAGCAATCAAGGGTGTTAGTGGGAGCTTCTGTGGGATGGTCAAGAACTTTCTCATTACCGCTCTGGAGGTATCCTACAGACTGGTTTATGGACACTTACCATAACCCCTCTGTTTATGCCTGGCAGGTAGATGGTAGATCATCTTGGTAAAGTAACCGATCTCTAGGTGAGGGGTTCTCAGCACTGGCTGAAATTAGAATCACCAGAGGAGGTTTTTCAATACACACACACACACACACACACACACACACATCTCTGGCTCCTACCCTCCAGCGATCTAGATCTAATTAGTCTGGGGTGGGATGGGGACCTCAGGGTTGTGTTAAACACTCCCCCATGATATGGTGTAATTAAGTGAATCCTCCATGATTCTAAGTCACAGTGGGAGTGGGAACTGCTGGTCTAGGTGTGAGAGTAACTTGCTCTCCACCCATGTCCACAGCTCGTGTTGCATTCTGCTTTCAAAACTAATTAGGAAGAGACCCTCCTCCTTCTTGCCTCCCATTCTGAGACTTGTTGGCTGCAAAATGAACATACTTCCTTACAGAAAGTGTTCAGGCCATTCCTGGGATCCAGCACTGTGAAAGGGGCTTTCAGAATGTAACCTCTCCTCCAACCATTACTCTTTCTGCAGCCAGCACGAAGACTGGGAAAGCTCTAGATTGTACAGCACCTACCAATCTTTGACACCACTAGCACTTTTCTCCCCTGAGATCTTTGGATTTTTCTCTTCTTTACTGGGCCTGGCTTTGAATGGAATTCTCTTGGCAGAGTGCCAGTGGGGACATCACTTGAAAAAGAGAACAAGGTCTTAGGAAGTGAATCTTGTAAAAGAAGGACCAACATTTCATAGGAAGTCATGGAGGAAGAATAAGCATGACTGAAATTTATCTTGAAAAATGAGGCGATATATGAAGACAAAAGAGTCCCATAATCTCCTTTTACAAACTTTGTCCTGATTGTTAGAATGAAGAGTAACTCAAATTTGATTTTTTTTTTTTTTGAAGACCAAATTTTTCTAACAAAACTGTGTGGTAGTGTCACACTTGACTTTCTATAGCCTGATCAGAGAGGGTCAATCTATAAAAAGTATTTGTGGGCTTCATTCTTTTACCCAAGGGCTTCTCCTAACCCTTTGATATTCAAATCATTCCCTTTTGGAATGTATCTTGTCTTCATCCTTGCAGATATTTTTCTAGTTCTGTTTCATTTGGCCAGATCTTCATGCCACAGTGGCTTTGGAAATTGTTCAAGGGATGCACCAGTATTATTTTGTTCAATTTTGTGTTCTCTCATAACTTTGACAGACCTCATGACTTTACTTGGCAGTATATCCATACTACTTCTGAACTTCTAGGTGTCCTGCAGGGACTGACCTAAGCTGGCCCCACCCTGGTGGGGCAGGAACAGACACCGGTTGAACGGTTGAACGGGGATGGGGAGGGATATTTGGGAAGTTGCAGATTTAACAGTGGTCTGTTCACTGGTGAGTATTTTCATGCTACGGCCCCTCTGGTTTCCTTGTGTAACAGGAAAGTCTTTGAAGATGACAGATCTTCAGAGAGCCAGGAATCCAGGGACACCCTGTACTATAATAGCAAAAAACAAACAAACAAACCAAAAAAACACACAAAAAAACCCCTCATCTAGAAGTTTTCCCTTTAAATTGCGACATTTGGTGGTATGTGTCTTATCTAAAAGACAGCTTCTAAAGTGGTGGAACATCTCATCACATCTCTGCTGGGGACTGTATCCATCAGCTGTCTCTCTCTAAATGCCAAACTTTTATTTTCTCGAGTGAGGGTCTCTTTTCACTTCGTCCCGCCCTGCAGTTTCTGCTGGAGGTTATAAGAGCATCAAAATGCTTTCTGAATTTCAGGGCTGTCCTTTCCCTGTATATTTTAGCAGATGTTTCTTGAGACAAGCATCTTCAATTTATTTGGCAAATATGACAAGGAAAACTATTTAAAACATACACATACACACACACACACACACACACACACACACATACAGACACACACACACATATTCAAAGAGATATACCACTAATGTGTACCTTTCAAAGTTTTCCGAGGATAAAGATGAAATTCTAAATAAGTTTGAAAAAAGCAAATCACCCTATGCTAGCTGATTAGTGAAACCTACCTTTTTATAATTTAGAACATTCTAGAACTAGCTCTTGTATGCTTGTAGAAAATAAAAACCCTTCAATTCAAGGCTAGATGTGGGCACGACTCACTGCCCCTATAAAAATGACATTAAGCTACCCAATTCTGTGTCAACAGGGTCATTGTGCCAAAGAGTCATCTATTAATGACAAGAACGACTGGAAAACTGTTTCCAGTGCCTTTTCTGTCATCGATTTTACTGAAGATGACCTCGAGGTATGAGCCCCAAGGGCAGAACGGCTGGTCCGTGGGTCTGGGATTGACCAAACATTGCTGGTATCTTGGCCACCTAGTGGGCTTGCCAGATTCAGCCAATAAAAATCCAGCATGCCTAGCTACATTTTAATGGTCACCATCATTTGGGGGCACCATTTGGGACCAAAATTAGTCATTGCTTGTCTGAAATTCCAATGTTAAACTGTGCATTCTGCATTTCATCAGGCAGACGAAAGACTTCCCGGTGCTGTATGCAAGGAGGAGGTCATGTTTCTTCTTCTCTCAAGTCCAATCTCAAATACTTAGATGCCCTAGAGCAGCAGGATTGTATCTTATTTACACTTCTATTTTTGAACAAACTGGAGCAAATTGTAGGCTTTATAAACATTGTGTTTTTACATTCTTTTGGGGTTTTTTTGATGGCTAAAACTATTCTTTCAAGGGCCAGAATTATAATTTCAAAATATCATATATTTATGTAAATATATATATCTGGGATCATGGCATTTGCATAGAAAATGGCTTATTGGTGGGGAGGGGGTAGGGAAGATAGAAAATAGAAGTCTCCTATCCCGGAGAATGGGCAAAGCTTCCTCGCCACCCTGTGCTGAGGCTCTCTACCCTTCTTCCCTTAACATCTGAGTTGGGTAAGAGGCTGATTTCTGGGGGAAGGAGGAAATTAGCTTGGTTCTGTGAGCTCAGGACTGAAATTGGGATGGGGGTGGTTTTCCTTGTGATGATGTCTCCTGTGATGGCATTCACCAGTTAGGTGGCTGCCCCTCTTTCTCCCTTCTCCTTGCCCTATCCAACGTTCTAGAATCTCTTTGGAATTATTGCCAGCGTCCTACACCTAGGAAACATTTGTTTCGAAGAGAACCACCAAGGCTGCGCCACCATACCAGACACCCATGAGATCAAATGGATCGCCAAGGTGACGTTCCACTTTTGAAGAGCAGAGGGAAGGCCTGGCCCTTTTTGGAGATGGAAGGGCAGGATGGGGGAGCTTGAGGCAGCTGGATGCCCAGGTCCCAAGTGGCTAATACCATGTCCATCTGGCTGGTACTGCCTAGGAAAATTAAAGAGCATGGGACAAGTGAGGGAGGGGGTAAAACCAGCTGGACACGAGATAGTATGTGATCTGTTTTGCATTTAATCAAGATTACCAGTCAGAGCATATAATCCTGGGCCTGGAAATCACACCAGTTCTTTACACATTGGCAAAAATCAAATCCAATCACTGAATGGCATTTTGGTTTCCATTTTTTCAGCTCCTGGGAGTCCACCCCTCCATCCTTCTGGAAGCTCTCACCCACAGAAAGATTGAAGCCAAAACTGAGGAGGTAACAATGCCTCTAGGTTGAAATGGACCTGCCCTTCCTTCTAGGGCTGCTACCTGCCTCATGCAAGAGGAGGATGGTGGTCCTGGAGAAGACTAGACCCCAGCCTTCCAGCTCCTTCTGGGGTCTCCTGCCTCAGCCTCCCATTCCCAAACTGTTACACCAAACTCTCATGCCTCCCTTTCACCATGCCTTTCCACCGTGAGGTCTTTGCACATGCTGTTCCCTCTGCTGGAACACTGTTCCCTGTGCTTCTCCCAACACCTTCTCATCCTTCAGTTCCTGGAGTCACATCCTCAAAGAGCCTTCCTGATAATCCCACCGCCTCCTAAAACACCTTAGGTATCTCCTCACTTTGCTCTCAACTTGCAACATGACTGTGTGCGGCAATGTCCCATCCCCCAACTATGAACCCACAGAGGCTGGAATTATCTGTCTGGGTCAGAGCTGTATCTCAGCAGCTCCGTGCCTGGCACGTATTGGGCTCCTGCCTGAACGCTTGCAGGTGGGGGTGGTGTCTTCCCCTAGCACCTATCCTTCACTGGCCATCATTAAAGGCTAATTTGAAAACCCAGAAAGGGATAGACTTTTTTTTTTTTTTAACCTTTGTAATGATGCCCCTGTTGTTGTTCTTAGGTACTATGCCCATTGACACTAGAACTCTCTGTCTACGCTAGAGATGCAATGGCCAAGGCCATTTACGGAAGAACATTTACTTGGCTGGTCAACAAAATCAACTCTTCCTTAGTGAATAAGGTTTGTTCACACATTTTTAGATGACTCACTCTCAGTAACGTGGAAATGTTTTATGACTGACATCATCACTCTAAAGAATTTGTGAGCATCGGCCATCGGCCTCCTGATGGCCAGGGGCAGTGTCCTTCAGCATCTACATTTCCAGCATACAGCAGGCTCACAAAAATGCCCACTGAGGGCTCCTGGGTGGCTCAGTGGGTTAAGCCTCTGCCTTCGGCTCAGGTCATGATCTCAGGGTCCTGGGATCGAGCCCCGCATCGGGCTCTCTGCTTGGCAGGGAGCCTGCGTCGTCCTCTCTCTCCCTACCTGCCTCTCTGCCTTCTTGTGATCTCTCTCTCTCTCTGTCAAATAAATAAATAAAATCTTTTAAAAAAATGCCCACTGAATGATTGTGTCTCAAAGTGGGAATGCACAGTATTTGCAGTACACCAGATGGCTTTCAGTGTACATGGAAAAGTTTGGACTTTAACAGTAGTATGTTTTAACATGTGTAAGAAAATAATAAAAGTCTTTCCAACTCAACCTAAGTGGACTTATTTAAGTAATAGGGGGAGTTTATTCAGAGCTAGAAATTAAGGAAAGGGTACTGGGGCACAGACATAGATGTAAAACTCCAGGAGGTAGTATGTAAAGGACAGATTTGGAAGGCCTAGGCTCAAGACACCATACCGGATGTTAAATTGTGGCCCTTTCAGAAAAAAACAGTCATATTCTCATTAAATATCCATCCTGTCTGACAGCTCTCGGTCCTCTGTTTAAAATGGTATTCAAACCACCCATCTTCTCTCCTGAATAAACATCTCCTTTGCTGCTGTCTCTAGAGGTCTCTCTCTTTCTTTGGGATTGACGTGGGCTCGGGAGACTGAGAAGGGCTGAAGCAAGGTTGTGAATCAGAAGGGGAAGGTCTCACTTCTTGGGTGGCAGACATCGAAGCCGCAGTGGGATGCTGGCAGGCTTCAGGGCAGAGGAGTAAGCTGGGAAATTCCTTTCCATCTCATGATTCCTCTGTGAGCCAATGCTGAAAAGAGAGACGATGGGAGCTGTATAACCAAGTCCAAGCATTGGAGGCAGCTACCACGTTTTTAAGAGTCATTAAGTAAAAGACCTAACAACAAGCAATGTGTGTTACTTTGACTAGGATTTCACCAAGAAAACCGTGATCGGATTGCTGGATATCTACGGGTTTGAGGTCTTCGACAAGAATGGGTGAGTTCGTCATTACATACTGGTCCTCTGTTTTCCTTTAGGGTGTGAGTCTGGTTTAAGGCATCTCTAGTGTTATGGGAATTGGTTTTCCCATTCTCAGAAATTCTCTGGGTTTCTATAGCTGCTGATTCATCGACTATTCCAGAATTGGAATAACCATAAAAAATGCAAACATCTTTTAGCTTGACTCTTCTGATCTGTTTAGTAAATGATATGACTAATAAGGATTTGCTTTCTCTGTTAAAAAGATAAGTAAATACAATTTTTAATTGGTCTACGCGTGTAGCTCTAGTTAATTAAATTTTTGCATCTGAAGGCGCCTGGGTGGCTCAGTCTAAGCATCTGCATTTGGCTCAAGTCATGATCCCAGATTCCTGGGATCAAGCCCCACATCGGGCTCCCAGATCAGTGGGGAGTCTGCTTCTCCCCACTGATAAATCTTTTAAAATTAATTAATTACTAATTATTGATTAATTTTCCCTCTCTAGTTTTGAACAGTTCTGCATCAATTATTGCAATGAGAAACTCCAGCAACTGTTGATTGAGAGAACCCTAAAGGCAGAACAGGCAGAATATGAAATGGAAGGTATAGAGGTAAAACATTTTAATGTTTTCTCCTCATTTGATTTCTTATTCTAGTGAAAGAGATTCACTTGAGCAATAATATTTCACTGGGGATTTTATCCTCATTTGTACTCAGAATTATTTTTCACTCTTTCTCTGAGTATTTCCTGGGAAATTAGTTGGACCTTCAGGAAGATTTGTTTTAAGTTGGAGGTAAAAATCAAATTTTGGAAAATCACTTTAAAAGAGAGATACTTTGGGGCACCTGGGTGGCTCAGTGGGTTAAAACCTCTGTTTTCAGCTCAGATCATGATCTCAGGGTCCAGGGATGGAGCCCCGCATCAGGCTCTCTCTGCTCAGCGGGGAACCTGCTTCCCCGCCCCCCTCTCTGCCTGCCTTGTGATCTCTGTCTGTCAAATAAATAAATAAAATCTTAAATAAATTAATTAAAGAGAGATATTTTATGTTGATCTAAATCCTCCTTGGGCAATTCTTTGGTCTCTGTTGTTTTAGTGGGAACCGATTCAGTATTTCAACAACAAGATCATCTGTGATTTGGTGGAAGAGAGACACAAAGGAATCATTTCCATTCTGGTGAGAATTAAGAGACTTCATACGGTGTTGCCAATGCGCAGAAGAATTTCCCCCAGGCTTCAGAGGGTTGCTTAGGATGAGCAGAAAACCAGAAACTGTAAAAGGGAGGTTTTACCAAGAACGTCCATTGGTCCTGAGTTGAGGCTTCTCAGGATGCACCCGTAACTTGATCTCGAACCGTTGCACCTTCTGAGAACATCCCCGGCTGCCGATCCTCAGTTGTTCCAATTCATACATCACTTTTTTAAATGTAAAGGCCGATCAGAAATCATTTCTTTGCCTTTCCATTGGCGATCATCTCCCTTCTAACAAAAATTATCAGGTCCCTTTTCTCCTCCTGCCCCCTCCTCCATCTAACTGTTGGGTGAACAAGATTCCAAAGCTCGGCAGGACATTGATGGGTGGAGTCTGCAGTTGCCAGGAACACGGGCACCATCTGGATTCAGATCCCAGCCCCTCCCCACACTTACTAGCGGTGTAAACTTAGGTGGGTGTTTTAACCTCTCTGCGCTCCAATCTCCTTGTCTTCAATTGGGTGCGACGATTCGAGCCCTTAGCTTAAGAGGAACTGTAAGGATGAGTATAGGCACAGGGCTTAGAATTATGCTGGTGTGTGGCAAGCATTCAGACTCTAGTCGCTCAACAGACAGCATCAGTGCTTACTTGGTGCTATGATTTGGACACAGCAGTGGACAAAACAGATCAAAACCGCTACACTCACCAGGCTTTAAATTCTAGCAGAGACAGACAAGGAACAGGTTAATGGGCAAAATGAGGAGGTTGCATGATGAAGAAAAAGAAAAGATTAGATATGGTGGGGAGGACGATTCAATTTTAGGTAAGATGCTCTGGGAAGGGCTGTGTGGACATCTGGGGAGCCACAGACTGACCTAAGCTATTCTGTGTGTATTCAGTGCTCATATGGATTGTCAGACTAGTATTTTTAAATATTTTAGTAATAAATATTTGTTCCTGTGTGGTTTTGCATAGATGGAATCAGAAAGCCTAGAGATCCTACTTCAGGAGAGTCATCTCACCAACCTGAACCCAGTTTTTGTTTTTTCTTGCTGTTTTAATAAAAGCTGCAGGGTTGATTCATTTTTTAAGATGGTCTGTTAAATGTTAACAATGTTAAAGACCTGAAATAGGAAGTAGACACAGCTGGAGAAATGTGAAAAATCAGATGTACCTGGTTTTATTTCTTTTTACCAGAAGACTTTGCTCCTAGTAAAAAGGAGATACGTCCTTAGGCAGCAAAGACTGGTTAAGAGAAAATGAGGTGGCATGTTTAAGTAAGTTGGTTATGGAGGCTGTGGTGGGTCCTTGGGAAGACTCTGGAAGTATGACGAGTACAAGAGTTGACTTGCCAAAGAATTCCCCATCCCTCTGAGACACTAGATGCCTGGAACAGATTGGTGCCCTCTCACCCCCAGTATTCACCTGAACTTGTGTTCGATAAGAGTATTTTAGTCCAATACATCTGCCACAGCTGGCAAAGGCATTTAAACTTGGAATTGATGGCATGTGATGGAGGCTATGCATTGAAGCTTCTGTTTTTCTCTGGAAGGATGAAGAATGTATCCGTCCCGGTCCCGCAACAGACTTGAGTTTCCTGGAGAAATTGGAAGAGAAAGTAGGGAAGCATGCACACTTCCAAACGTATGTATCTCGCTTGGGAAGCTCTTGCCTGGGGAAGCTCATTGTAGATCCACTTTCTTAGATATGTGGACAGTGGACCTCATAGCTGTTCTTCATACGCTGCTTCGTACGCTGAAACGTGGTGCACCATAAGGATGCACCAACTCATATACATCATACCTTTTGTTAGCGGAAATCAAATTCAAATGAATTCTGAGTAGAATGTTCGAAGATTTTGTATCTATGATTGTTACATTTTGGATAGAGTCATGTGCATGAAATAGTTGTTTTGTTTTGTTTTTATTATTTTTTTTTATTATGTGAGTCACCATACAGTATGTCACTAGTTTTTGATGTAGCATTCCAAGATTCACCGTTTGTGTATAACACCCAGTGCTCCGTGCAATCCTTGCCCTCCTTAATACCCACCTCCCAGCCAACCCATCCCCCACACCCCTCCCCTCTAAAACCCTGTTTGTATCTCAGAGTCCACAGTGTCTCATGGTTCATCTCCCCGCTCATTCCCCACCGCTTCATTTTTCTCTTCCTTCTCCTAATATCCTCCGTGTTATTCCTTACGCTCCACAAATAAGTGAAACCTTATGCTCCAGATAAGTGAAACCGTATGATGATTGACTTTCTCTGCTTGACTTACTTCACTCAGCATAATCTCCTCCAGTCCCGTCCATGTTGATAAAAAAGTTGGGTATCCATCCTTTCTGATGGCTGAGGAATATTCCATTGTATATATGAACCAAATCTTCTTTTTTTTTTTAAGATTTTATTTATTTATTTAAATAAAAGAGATCACAAGTAGGCAGATAGGCAGGCAGAGAGAGGGGGAAGCAGGCTCCCCACTGAGCATAGAGCCTGATGTGGGGCACAATCCCAGGACCCTGAGATCATGACCTGAGCCGAAGGCAGAGGCTTTAACCCACTGAACCACCCAGATGCCCCTGGACCATATCTTCTTTATCCATTCATCTGTTGAAGGGCATCGTGGCTCTTTCCACAGTTCGGCCATTTTGGACATTGCCACTATGAACATTGGGGTGTATATGGCCCTTCTTTTCACTACATCTGTATCTTTGGGGTAAATACCTAGTAGTTAGGTTTAAAGTACAAAATACATATAGTGATATGTGAAGCTCTGAAGTAAACAACCCAGCAAATCTTTACATTGTATGTACCTCCCTCATCACCAGCACCAGATCAAGATACAGAACATGGGTAGCAGCTCAGGAAATTGACTAGAAATTTAACTTGGTCTCTGAGACAAGGAGGAGAGAATTACTTATCTCATGCTCTGGAATCCTAAAGCCCTGGTTTTGAATCCCAGCTCAGCCACTTATAAGACAAGTGACTTATTACTCAACCTAGTGGGTAACATTGTAAATGACTACATAAATCACCTAATACTATTTCTGGCCATGGCAAAGACGCCATAGATGGTAGCGGCTTTATCGTGCTTTCGTAGAATATCGAGAGGAGAAGTAAATGCATCAGTAATGGAAAAGTATATTGTGGTCTGTTCGCAAATGGAATAATAGCCACAAAAATGCATCATCTGTGATCACATGCAGTGATGTGGGTAAATCACAGAGCATGTAAACAAGAGAAATCAGACAATAAAGTGTATACTATATGATCCTGTTTCTGTAAAGTGTCACACCAGAGAAATACCAGCCTGTTGTGTTAGATGGGGCTCATCTGGAAGGGCTCAAGGTGGTGGGGGAGTAATTCTCAGGTAATACTGGTAATATTTTGTCTCTTGATCTGGGTGCTGGTACCATGGGTATATTTCTTGTGCCCAAATTCACTGAATTGCATACTTAGGATACCTGCACTGTCAATATGTATGTATATATATTTCAAGAAAAGGTTATAAAAATTAGGAATCACCAGAATCCAAAAAATGACGTTTCATCAGTATTTTAGTCCCTCCCTATCATAAAAGTGTAAGGTAGTAAAATTATTTCTTAGTTATCACCTGGAAGAAAATAGAAATTATTTCATTGTGTAAGTAAGTGTTTCTGGGGCTCACATAGGTTAATTCCTCAGTTCTTCAGAGATGGATCTAATTTTGAGTTTTTATTTCAATTTGAGTTAGTTAACATACAGTGTAATATTAGTTTCTGGTGCACAATATAGTGATTCAGCACTTCCATACGTCACCCTCGTCATCACCCTAAGGACCCACGGAGGGTCATGCCCTCCTTCATTCTTCATCACCTATTCCCCCTCCTGCCACCTGCCTCCCCTCTGCTCACCATCTGTGGGTTCTCTATAGTTAAGAGTCTATTTCTTGATTTGTCTTTCTGTCCCCTTTTTCCCCTTCGTTCATTTGTTTCTTAAATACTAAATATGAGTGACATCATATGGTGTCCTCCTCTGACCTCACTTTAGGGAGGATCTTATCCTCTCTAGCTCCATCCATGTTGTCGCAAATGGCAAGATTTTTATTTTTTTTATGGCTGAGTAATATTCCATTGTTTATCTATAAACCATATCTTTTTTTTTTTTAAGATTTTATTTATTTGACAGACAGAGATCACAAGTAGGCAGAGAGGCAGGCAGAGAGAGAGGAAGGGAAGCAGGCTCCCTGCTGAGCAGAGATCCCAATGTGGGGCTCGATCCTAGGACCCTGAGATCATGACCTGAGCCGAGGGCAGAGGCTTTAACCCACTGAACCACCCGGGCGCCCCTAAACCATATCTTCTTTATCCATGCATCAATCAAAGGACACTTGGGCTGCTTCCATAATTCGGCTGTTGCAGATAATGCTGTTATGACTATTGGGGAGTACGTATTTTTGGGAATTTGTGTTTTTTTATTCTCTGGTGGTACGATTTGCTGGATTGTAAGGTAGCTCTATTTCAACTTATTGAGGAACCTCCATACTGTTTTCCAGAGTGGCTGCACCAGTCGGCATTCCCACCACCAGTGCAAGAGCGTTCCACTTTCTGCACAGAGAGGGATCTAATATTAGGGAGGCCTATGCATGTTTGGTTTCCGGTGCTCCAGTCAGTTGCCATGCTCCTAAACAACTTGTGAAGGCTTCTCTTTTGCTACTTCCTTCATATAGTGGGGCGCATTTTGTTGCCCCAGATGAGGAAGTTTCAGTCTGTGTCTATTTCTGTCTTGCTGCAGCCGGAAGCTGGCAGGGCCAAAGGGCCGGAAGAGGATTGGCTGGATGGAGTTCCGGCTCTTCCACTATGCGGGGGAGGTCACCTACTGCACGGAAGGCGAGTGTCCCAGCCACGCAGGTGCCCCTGTGTCCACTGAACACATGGCTGCACGCCCTTCCCAAATGTTTGCTAGCCCTCCTTGCAGGCATGCCGTCTGAAGGGCTTTTTTCTTATTAGTTCTTATTATTCATGACTTTTACCTATAACCACTCCATTTCACCCATTTAAAGTGTACAATTCAGTAGTTTTTAACTGTATTCACTTTAGAGTTATGCAACCCCTTCGCCCCAAAAAGAAACCCCGCGTGCGTTAGCAACTTCTATGTTTTCCCCAACCCCCTCCCCCAGAGCCCTAGGCTCTGACCTCTTCTATTTTCTGTCTCTGCAGATTTGCCCGTTCTGAGTATTTCGTATTGATGGAGTCTCACAATATGTGGTCTCGTGTGTCTGGCTTCTTTCACTTAGCATCATGTCTTTGAGATTCTCCCATGTGGTTACTTTTATTGTTAAATAATATTCCATTCTATGGATAGACACCGTTTTGTTTATCTACTGGTCATTTGATAGGCATCTGGGTTTGTTCATGCTCTTGAGCTATTACTAATAATGCTCCTATGAACATTTTCTTTCAAAAAATATTTTCGTTGGTCACTTCTGTTTTAGGTTCTAAATTATTTTCACTTTTTTTTCTTTTTCTTTTTTTACATTTTTTTAAAAATTTAGTACATCATTAGTTTCTGATACAATGTTCAAGGATTCCTTAGTTGCCTATAACACCCAAGGCTTATTCTTTTTTAAAGTAGGCTCCACGCTCAACGTGATGCTAGAACTCATGACCCTGAAATCAAGAGTCACATGCTCTACTGACTGAGCCAGCTAGGCACCCCTAAATTATTTTCACTTCTAAATAATTAGTTTTTTCTCTAAGAACCTTTAAAAAAGCAATACATTTTTTCCTCTTAAATTCCCAGTGATATATAAAAACAGAAAGCATTTAAAAATAGGATGAGTCTCTCTGTGGACATCATCAACTGATTTTTGTTTAAAGGATATTATACATGTAAGGCTAGAAGTTGGGGTCCATATAGAAAAGTCCAAAAAGGAAACCGAAAGTCCCCTTTACTCCCAGCTTCTTCTGGAGGTAACCCCAAGAACCAACAGTTTCTTGTACTTTTTTGGGACAATAGAAATACCTTCTCCATGTACATGTGGGGGCACACATACACATCCAAACGTGCACCTATGCACACAAAACCAAGGAGGATTGTTATTTTGTGTTCTCTTTGGCAACTTTTCATTTAATGACTATGAGAGATCATTTGGATTCCAGTTAGTACTCAGTGAGCCCTTACTGGGGGCTGGGACTGCTTTATCTCTTGTTCACTTAAACCTTGTAAAACCCTTGTATTATTATACTCATCATCGTCATCATCATCTCCCTTTTAATCTATGAGGCAACTGAGCTCAGAGAAGTCTAGCCACTTGCCCAAGGTCACTCAGCTTGTAAGTGGCAGGATTGGGGTTCAGATCCATGCCTTTTGCCTCCAGAACCTCATCCCTCATCCATGCTCTGCAGCAACCCACAGATCCCACCATGTTTCTTTTGAGAGGCTACAGGCACTTGCTCTAGGGCTGTAACCTTTGACCCATTTGATGGACACTGCTTGTTTCCAGTGTTGTCTCTTGTAAACATGGCTGTGTTTGGCATCTGCCTATTTCCGTGGATGGCTGTGTGGGTGGATACAATGTGCTTTACATAAACAGCAGGATGTTATTCGGTCCTAGAAAGGAAAGAAGCTCTGATACCCCCCACGGATGGAACCTTGAAAACTGATGTTAAATGAAATCAGCCAGTCACAAAGGACGAAAGCTGTATGATTCCAAAGACAAGGTGCCTGGAGTGGTCAAAGTCTGATTGAGACAGGAAGTAGAAAAATGGTCATCAGGGGCTGGGGGAAGGGGAATGGGGAATTAGCGTTTAATGGGGTCAAAGTTTCAGTATGAGAAAATGCGTTCCGGTGATGGCTGGTGGTGATGGTTCGCAACAATATGACTGTACTTAATGCCACCAAACACTTAAAAGTAGCAAAAATGCTGAATTTTTTTTTGTTATATATATTTTACCACAATAAAAATGTTAGTTTTGGTAGCTCCAAACAGCTTTCTAAAAAGATTATATCATAGATGTTCTTGATACATGTCTTTTTTAGCAGATTTTTGTTTTTATTTTTATTTTTTAAGTAGGCTCCATGCCAGGCGCAGAGCTTGAACTTATGACCCTGAGATCAAGAGCTGAGCTGAGATCAAGAGTCGGATGCTCAACCAACTAAGCCTCCCAGGCGCCCCTGGTGCTGATTTTATAATGTCATTTAGTTACTAATATAATGATTATTAACTGATTAGGTTTTAAGTGTGCCATTTCTGACTTTAAAACTTGGCACATTCTCCTTTGTATGAGGATACATACTAGCATCTAATCCTGATGCTTCAGTTTTGCTTTCCTCAGTGGTGGGGATGGTTTTTTCACCTGGCTTCCCCAGGCCACTCTTGAAATTCAACACTCCATCCATTGTTTCAATGTCATTCCCTTTTTTTTTTTTTTTTAAGATTTTATTTATGTATGTATTTATTTTATAGATAGCATATTTTATGATATCTATTTTATAGATACAGTAGGGGGAGAAGCAGAGGGAGAGGGACAAGGAGACTCCCAGCTGAGTGTAGAGCCCAACATAGGGCTTGATCCCATGACCCTGAGATCATGACCTGAGCTGGAAGGAAGAGTTGAATATTCAACCAACTGGGCGACCCAAGTGCCTCTCAATGTCATTCCTTTTTTACATAGCTCTTTGCTACTGGATTAGGACAATACTTAGGATAAAGGCTGTACATTTGTGTGATAGCTAGGGAGAGGTTAGAGTACAGTGTGTGTGCCATAAATTCAATTCTGAGGACCTTCTCAACCATAGGTGGGATTACTCATTCAGGAACGTCTGGCAATGTCTAGAGACAAATTTGGTTTTCCCAGCTGGGGAAGGGACTGCTGGCATCGAGTGGGTAGAGTTCAGGGGTGCTGCTAACCATCTTACAATTCACAAGACCGTCACCACAATAAAGAATTCTCCAGCCCCAAACGTCCACAGTGCCAAGGCTGAGAACCTCAGATCTGAGCCTAGGAGATTATTCTCGGATTTCCCTTTGCAGTCAGTTGGGATGGAATTGCATTTTTAGACAAAGCCAGTGATTCAAAAAATTTTTCAATGTTTTACAGGATTCTTAGAAAAAAACAATGATCTCCTCTACAGACATCTGAAAGAAGTAAGTCTGGAATTTAACTATATGTATATATGGCCGCCTGGATTTTTCTGTACAGTGCTTTATGTTAGAACTCTAGCATGGCCAGAAAAGATATTCAAGGTCATCTGTATGATATGCCCTTTTAAATTTTATTTTATTTTATTTTTTCAGTGTTCCAAGATTCATTGTTTATGCACCAAATCCAGTGCTCCATGCAATACGTGCCCTCCTTAATACCCACAACCAGGGACCTCCCTACCCTCCAAAACCCTGTTTGCTTCTCAGAATCCACAGTCTTTCATGGTTCATTTCCCCCTCCAATTCCCCCCAACTCACTTCTCCTCTTCATCTCCCCATGTCCTCCGTGTTATTCCTTATTCTCCACAAGTAAGTGAAACCATATGACAATTGACTCTCTCTGCTTGACTTATTTCACTCAGCATGATCTCCTCCAGTCCCGTCCATGGAGAATGGGGAACCCTCTTACACTGTTGGTGGTAATGCAAGTTGATACAGCCACTTTGGAAAACAGTGTAGAGATTCATTAAGAAATTAAAAATAGAGCTACCGTATGACCCTGCCATTGCACTACTGGGGATTTACCCCAAAGATACAGATGTAGTGGAAAGAAGGGCCATCTGTACCCCAATGTTCATATCAGCAAAGTCCTCAATCCCCAAACCGTGGAAAGAGCCAAGACACACTTCAACAGACGAATGTATGATATGCCATTGATTCAAGAATGTATATTGGCCCTGTTGTGTGCTGGGCTAGTTCTTATTCTCATGGGGCTTACATTAGGGGCAGGGAGGGGTCAAGAATAAATATATACAAAAAAAAGAATAAATATATACAGTGACCCTTAAACAACATGAACCTGACAATTTCCTGTGCAGTGATAATTCCATGTATAACTTTCAACTCTCCCACAACTTAATTACCAATAGCCTACTGTTGACTGGAAGCCTTACTCATACATAAACAGTCATTGAACACATCTTTTGTATGTTATATATTATATACAGTATTCTTACAATGAAATAAGCTAGAGAAAAGAGAATATTATTAAGAAAGTCCTAAGGAAAATACACTTAAAACCCCGTACTGTAAAGAAAAAGAAAATCTGCATGTAAGGGGATCCATGTGGTTCCAACCCATTTTGTCCAAGGGCCAACTGTACACAAATACGTTACCCGTTGGTGAGAAGTGTTCTGAAGAAAATAAGAAAACACGACTAAGAGGAGAAATTTTAATCTAGTTTAAGAGATCAGAGGAAACACCCCTGTGGAGGTGACTTTGGGCTAAGCCTGAGTGAGAATGTTACTGGCCATGGAAAGATTGGGCTGACTCCAGGTTGAGGGATTGGCGTGTGCAAAGGCCCTGAGGCCCAGACGATTTTAGTGTGTGTTCAGTAAGGAGTATGATGTTTGGAGAGGGGACTGAGCCCAGCCGGGTGAGGTCCCCAGGGAGGAGAAGAGATTTTTGTTTGGGTGCAGTGGGAATGTACTAGGGTAGCATGAACAGAGGATGAGAAAATTGAGACCCAGAGGAGTCTCAACTTGCTCAAGATCACATCATGAAGTGGGGCTGAAGCTGTGATTAGCCCCTGGGGCCACTGCTGCAAGTTCCAATCTCCTTCCATATACCTCACTGATCAGAAAAACCCTGGGTGTTTTGAAGCCTTCCTTTGTATTGAAACAGTTGGCTGTTTCATAAAAATTAGATTTTATTTCATTAGCTTGGTCTACAAAAAGCTTAAAGTTAGGGAGACCTTTTCAGAGTGAACACAGAGACTGTTGGTTTCAGGAATACCTTCTGGCTTTTCCAGTCTTTCTCAGCCCAATCTCTGGGCTTCGGGATAGAGAACTATTCCTAACTTTGGATCTCTGCTCTAGGCCGGTGCTCTTTGGGACTGAGCATCAGCCCTGCCTCTTCCCAGTGCGGGGTCTGAAGCAGATTTTCCTGTCGTTGTGGGGTGGGTCTGGCGGTGCCCCTTCCCAGGGTCACTGTGAATGACACAGGCATAGAAGGGCCCAGCTGGCACAAGGAACGTAATACTCCTCTCCTGGCTTTGCCCTGTGCACCACACCCATGCCCATCACAAACCCACCTATGGAGGGTGCTTCCCATGAAAAAATCTCAGATTCTCTCCCTTCGCCAGCTAGGACTGATAGGCCTGGCCCTTTCTTTTGACTTCAAGATGGATCCTTTCTAGGGGCGCCTTGGTGGCTCAGTGGGTTAAAGCCTCTGCCTTCCACTTGGGTCATGATCCCAGGGTCCTGGGACCGAGCCCCGCATCAGGCTCTCTGCTCAGCCGGGAGCCTGCTTCCCCTTCTCTCTCTGCATGCCTCTCTGCCTACTTGTGATCTCTGTCTGTAAAATAAATAAATAAAATCTTACCAAAAAAAAAAAAAAAAAGAGAGAGAGAGAGAGAAAACATGGATCCTTTCTAATGTGTTCACCCCATCCCCAAATGGCTCTTTCATGCCATCATTAAGAGCAGAATTAGAGTGGACTAAACAAAAATTTTTAAAAAGATTTTATTTATTTATTTGACAGGGAGAGAGAGATCACAAGTAGGCAGAGAGGCAGGCAGAGAGAGGGGGAAGCAGGCTCCCTGCTAAGCAGAGAGCCCCATGCAGGGCTCGATCCCAGGACCTTGACATCATGACCTGAGCCGAAGGCAGAGGCTTTAACTCACTGAGCCACCCAGGTGCCCCCCATCACAATTGTTGTTAAGTGTTCATTTGAGTATCATTAAACACCATTGATCCTCGTACTCCCAATCTCCAGGATCCTTTTCATCTTGGAAAACTGAAACTCTGCTCTCTGTTTCAAACACTTACTCCCTGTTCCTCCTCCCTCAACCCCTGCAGCCACCACCCTACTTCCTGTCGCTCTGAATTTGACTCCTCTAGGAATCTCATGTGAATGGGGTCATACAGTACTTGTCCTTCTGTGTCGCATTTCTGTCCCTTAGCGTGATGTCCTCAGTTTCATGCATGTCCCCACATGTGTCACAATTTCCTTCCTTCTTTTTTTAAATTTCTTGGGTTTTTTAAATTGTGTTATGTTAGTCACCATACAGCACGTCACCAGTTTTTGATGTACTGTCCAATGATTCACAGTTTGCATATAACACCAGGGTGCTTGCTCATCACAACATGTGCCCTCCTTAATACCTATCACCGGGCTACCCCGTAACCCAACCACATCCCCTCCGAAGCCCTCAGATTGTTTCCTGGAGTCCATAATTTCTCATGGCTTGTCTTCCCCTCCAATTTCTTCCCATTCAGTTTTCCCTTCCTTCCCCTAGTGTCCTCCATGCTATTCCTTATGCTCCACATATGAGCAAAACCATAAGACGATTGTCTTTCTCTGCCTGACCTATTTCCCTTAGCATAGGCCCCTCCAGTCCCATCCATGTCAATGCAAATGGTGGGTATTCATCCTTTCTGGTGGCTGAGTAATATTCCCTTGTGTATACAAACCACATCTTTATCCATTTGTCTGTTGAAGGCCATCTCTGCTCCTTCCAATGTTTGGTTAATTTCCTTCTTTAAAGGCCAAAGAATATCTCATTGTATGGATACAAAGAGAAGAATTTTAGTGTAGAATTAATTTTTTTAAATTGAAGATCTTTGGGGCCCTTAGGTGGCTCAGTCAGTTGAGTGTCCTGTTCTTGATTTTAGCTCAAATCATGGTCTGAGGGTCATGAGATCAAGCCCCCTGTTGGACTCTGCACTGAGCATGGAGCCCACTGAAGATTCTCTCTCTCCCTCTCCCCTTACCCCTCCCCCACTCTCTCTCAACTCTCTTAAAAATATAAATCAAGATTTTTAGTAATACAAACTATTTTGAAAACTTGTGCACGGTGGAGAGAAATCAAACTGCACAAAAGCTGATGTCCTTGACCCCATATCACCAACTCTCTGAGAGCCAACTGTTCTAGCCATTTGATTGTGTATCCTTCCAGGGGTGGTTCAGACCAAGGGGTGTGTGTGTGTATCCCTCCTTTTCCTTTCTCTTCACACAATAATCACACACTGTACATGTGGTCCTTGTCTTGCCTTCCCCCCCCCCCCCCACTTAACACCGTCTCCTGGAGATCATTCTTCGAGAGCTGTTCATTCTTTATGGGCTGGACTGTGAACAAGGATAGCTTGGCTGTGTCCAAGGAAAACCATCGGACGGCCTCACCGTGTAGACAGAGCTGTGGATCCAGTATTTAAACGCTTCCTTCCGTGTTTGTCTTTTTTCCCATCTTCCGGTGCTCCCAAAGCAAATGGCTCTGGGCTGCGGTGCACACTTAACACAGGTTTCCCGAAGACCCTTAGTGATTTCCGAAGCAGTGAATGTGGGGCTCATTTCCTTTACTTGCAGGTGCTATGCAGGTCCAAAAACCGCATCCTGAAGGAGTGCTTCCTGGTGGCCGAGTTAGAAAACCGGAGAAGGCCACCAACGGTGAGTCGGGGAAAAGCAGGCCCATGCGGAATTGGAAAAGGTAGTAAAAATCCGCCAGAGGGTACAAATATTCTCAGTTACCTGCACATTTTAATCTGTCCTTCCTTTTTCTGAAAGTGTCCCTCTCTAACACACACTGACTAAATACATATTTTCCAAGTGTAGCAACCAGTGTGTTCACTGTGTGTCAGGTGCTGCATGCAGGGCGCAAGTTTTAGCAATAACAGAATGGACAAGATCCCTGTTCTCGTGGGGCGTATGATCTAGTGGAAGAGAGGAGAGGACAATACTATCAAAGAAAGAAGGGACTTATAACAGTGCAAGTGTCGTAAAGGAAGCTTGGTAACTGGGAAATGGGAAGCTGATGGGGGTGATGGCCTTAATGGCGATATGGGCTCCTATGAGGTGCTCACCACGTATTTGCTGAGTGAGGAAAGCACCCTGAACAGGTGCTTGTCCAGCCTCTGTTTGACCAGTCTGAGCTTGGGCTTCTCAGACCAGAACATCCAAAACCTTTTTAGTGGGCGAGATGGTTATGGGGAGGGCAATCTGTCAGGAGCCGGGATAGAAAGACCTGTGCCCTAGCCAATCTTCTCTGTATTTACTGGGAGAAGCAATGTCTATTTAGCTCATTCATTCTCTCTCTCTCTTTCTCTCTGAAGGTGGGGACTCAGTTTAAAAACAGCCTGAGCAGCCTTTTGGAAATCCTCATCTCTAAGGAACCTTCATACATCCGTTGCATCAAGCCCAATGAGAGGAAAGAACCCAGTGAGTCATGAATCGTTCTGAACACTGAGCTCAGGGAAATGAAGCTGGGGGGAAAGCCAAGATGACAGTGGGTTAAGATGCTAAAAAAAAAAAAAAAAAAGAAAAAGAAATAAAAGAGCCCAACACACCCTATAGCCTTGCTTCTTGTCCTTTGTATGTGAATCCATTTTTAAATAATAGAAGGGAAATGAAGAGAGACGGAGAGTTCTTTTGGTGGTCCCAAATGAGCATTGCTCAGAGCCTGGCCCATTTCAGGAGCAAGCCAGCTGAGCCAGACAGATGTCAGAGGGAGCAGTGTTGCTTCCCTCCAGCCAAGGAACTATCTTTCAAGATGAACTATGACTTGGGTATCTTCCAAGCTCATGCCATGGTCAGTATACTGTTGTATGAAAGCCAGGCAGGAAAAGCAAATAAGTGAAGCAGACTGGGTATAAGGCAGTAGGGAGTGGAGGGGACTGTGACAAACAGCAAAGGGTACATCATGTCCAAAGCGGCAGCCCTATTCCCTTCCAATCAGTTGTTCTCATGTGGAACTCCCATGTAGCCCAGAAGGCCAGATATCATTTTTCTTTTTTAGAGAATCCAGAAATCCAGATTTTCCTATAAAATTCCCCCTTTAACACATGTGTGCATGCATGCACACACACACACACACACACACACACACACACACACACACACACACACAATTAGGACCTGACAAAATATGTCTGTGGCCAGACTCAGGCCAGGATGGTCAGCTTGTAGCCTATGGTCTTTCTCAGTTGAAACAAAGCTATCAAGTCATTTACGGTCACTCTCCCTTCTGTATTTCCAAAGGCAAGTTTGACGACTTGCTCATAAGGCATCAGATCAAGTACCTGGGGCTGATGGAGCACTTGCGGGTGAGACGGGCGGGCTTTGCATACCGGCGGAAATACGAGCATTTCTTGCAAAGGTAACACTTGTTTTGTTGATCCTACACCAGTACAGGATCAAAAACCTACTGTGTGGGGAGTCTCTGGGTGTGGCGATGAGTAAAAGGCCATCCCCCAGGGAGCTCCGTTGGGTTCTTCTGTAACTGAGATGAACACGAACATTTTGGAGACTAGGAAGCTGACTCAGGTTAGTTACCTCCTTCCCATCGTTTCCCTAAACGTGTGACTTCTTGGAGGCAGGAAGGTCAAGGCTGATGCATCGACGTGCAACTAGGGGCGCAGACATGGGCAGTGTACCCTTTGAGTCTGTGCACAGTTGGGGAAGACCTGCCCCATGGGGATTGTAGGTGCTGGTTTAGTGCCATCAGTCTGGCAGTGATCCTCGCAGCCTCGTAAGCTCTCCCGCGAAGTGGTGGGAACGTGGGCGGTGAAACCACACAAACCTCGGTGGGACTCCCCATCCTTTCTCTTCTAGCTCTGACCTATTTCCTTATGGGTAACATAGAGATTAAATTGTCTGCTTTCAGGGAGTTCATCAGGACTTAATGACATAATCCCACCACCCCCCAAATTGTGCACTAATACTTCATTGGTGGGGGGCTGCGTGTGAATTTGTGCTACCAAAAAAAAAAAAAAATTAACACAATCTCACGCTCTCAAGGGAAGCATAATGGCATAATGGTTACTTCTGTAGCTGGGCATGGTTAAATATTGGCAGTTTCGCATTTCCACCTAACTATTAGGTTTCTTTTGAACTACAGCTTTATAAAAGTCACGTCCATGAGCTTACATTTTTCATCTGATTTCTTGTATTCCGCAACTTATATCAAGGTTCTGCCTTTTGAAACTTGAGCATTTCCCAGTGGGTCTTATTTTTAGCCCCTGCTTTAGTGATCTCAGATCTTTCTTTACCAAGGAGCATGCTGGTTTTTCTTCCATGAGTCTCATGTCTTAGTAAGTGCTATCTGCTTATACGTACTTATTAAGTAATAATCTATTTCCTCGCTGTTATTTTTATTTAACTCTTAGTTAACCTACAGTGCAATACTGGTTTCTGGAGTTGAATTCAGTGATCCATCACTTACAGACAACACCCAGCGCTTATCATAACAAAGGCCCTCCTTAATCCCCATCCCTTGTCTAGCCCATCCCCCACCCACAACCCTCTATCAGCTCTCAGTTCTCAGTCACCAAGGATCTCTTATGGCTTGTTTCCTTCTCTCCTTTTCTCCCCTCTACCCCTCCCCATATGTTTATCTGTTTTCTTTCTTAAATTACACATGTGAGTGAGGTCCTATGGTATTTGTCTTTCTCTGACTGACTTATCTCGTTTAGCACAATACCCTCTAGTTCTATCCACATCCTTGGAAAAGGCAAGATTTCCTTCTTTTTGATGGCTGCGTAGTATTCCATTGTATGTATATACCACATCTTCTTTATTCACTCATCTGTCGATGGACATTGGGGCTCTTTCCACAGTTTGGCTATTGTGGACATTGCTGTTATAAACATTGGGGTGCACGTGCCCCTTCGAATCTGTACTTTTGTCTTCTTTGGGAAAATACCTAGTAGTGCAATTGCTGGATCATAGTGTAGTTCTATTTTTAGCTTTTTGAGGAAGCTTCATACTGTTCTCCAGCCTCGTTGTTATGTTAAATGATTTATATTCCTGCTGATACTCTTTACCTATAACCCCCTTATATCCTTACCACTTTTGCCCCAGCCCTAAGCAACCACTCACCTGCTTCCTGTCTCTATAGATTTCCCTATTCTGGAAGTTTCCTACGCATGGAGTCCTATAGCACGTGGCCTTTCGTGACTGGTTTCTGTCACTTTGCCCAGTGTTTTCAAGGTTCATCCCTATGGTAGTACATGTCAGTATGTCATCCCTTTTTAGGGCCAAATCATGTTCCATTTGTTGTGCGGAGAGACCCATCAGTTAGTGGGTACTTGGATTGTTTCCATTCGGGGCTATTAGGAATAACGCTGCTAGGAACACACATGTTCAGGTTTTTATGTGGATGGGTGTTTTATGTTGGGGAGCTGTATACCCAGGAGTAGGTTACTAGGTCATAGGATAACTCAGCGTTTAATTGTTTGAGGAACTACCAGCCTATTTGCCTTTTTTCCCCCTAACATACCTCCTTTGCATGTCATTTTTGCTTGTCAGCTACTAGTTGTTCATTTTTTCACTTGTTCCTTTTTCTGAATCTGACTTCTGATGGAGACGGCCAGAATCAGCCGCTGCTGCCTGCCCAACCTGTGCATATTGTGTTCTCATTTTTCTGCAGCTTTGCACTTCGTACAGCTTTGTTGCTACTTTTTTGTCATCTGAGGCTCGTTTACTCTACTGGTGAATGCTAGCGAGGTGGAAACTGGGCAGGCTGGAAGACCAGCCAGGAGGGCTGGCATGGCTGCAGGTGGGCGGCCCCAGGGGAGGGGCTGGTGCCCCTGGGAGGGGGCACCCTGCGTGGCACCGCTTCCCTTGACCAGGAAACAACTGCATCTCAGAGTTGAAAAGAACAGAATTCCCAGTCCCTCTGCCTGTGGATGTTGAAGATCTCTCCCCATTCGCCCTTGTCTGGCCGCCGCATGTCTGGACAGCTTTGATGGCGTGTGCTAGTGGACTGGACAGTTGTGTCCCTACTGCATTACCTGGGGGAGGCATGCCCCTGCACCTTGGTGTGTGTGCCTGGACCAAGAGAGGTCATCGGGGAGGAACAGAGGACACTTAATGTCTTAGTTTTGGGCTTGTGTAATAAAGCACCATAGACTGGGTGTTATAAACAACGGAAAAGTACCTTTCATGGTTTTGGAGTCTAGAAAGCTGGGAACAAGATACCAGCATGGTCGTGTTCTGGGAAGAACCCCCTCTGGATTGCACACAGACCGCCCTTCTCGTGGGTCCTCACGTGATGGGAAGAGAGTGAGAGAACTCTTTGGGGTCTCTCTTAGAAGGGCGATGACCCCATTCATGGGGGCTTCAGCCTCACAACCTCGTCAGCTCCCAGAGGACCCTCACCACCTAATACATGGTGGCTTAGGATTTCAGCCTGGGAGTGTAGGATGAGAGGAGAACATAGACATTTACTCCATGGCAATGCCCTTAATGACTTTTTCATGAAATGTAGTTCTGGGAAAATCAACATGTTTCTAACAGTTTAAAATGTGATTTTTATGGGGCACCTGGATGGCTCAGTTGGTTAAGTGACTGCTTTCAGCTCAGATCATGGTCCCAGAGTCCCGGGATCAAGGTTCCCGGATCCATGGGGAGTCTGCTTCTCCCTCTGACCTTCCCCACTCTCATGCTCTCTTTCTCTCTCAAATAAATAAAGTCTTTTTTAAAAAGTGATTTTAAAATAAAATGAACCATGTCACAGTATTAAGGGTAAGAAGCACAGCAGGAACAGTGTAGCTAACATTTTTTGAGGTCTTGGACTGAGCCCAGTACTCTCCACGGCTTATCTCATGTCGACCTCGTGATGGGCCCACGAGGAAGGTCGTGTCCCTTGTTCCCGTTGCAGAGGTGAGGAGGCAAAGTGACTTGCTCAGCTCCTGAGCTGCACTTGAACCCAGTTTCTATAGCTGCAAGTCCACAGGCACGTGGATTTCTGCATTCTCTTATTTCAAAACGTTGCAGACCGCATGGTTCTTTTTACAGGGACTGCATCCTCGCTATGTATGCTGAAATCAGGATCTGAAGTCATCTCTGGGCCCACGTCCCTCATTACTTACCAGGCGTGGGCCCTTTTCTTCGTGTGCTGACTTATGTTTATTTTGTCCCTTCGTTCATCAGCAGATGGACATTTGGGTTGTCTCTGATGAATAATGACACGGTGACGCTGTGAACATTCTTGCATAAGCTCAGGTGTGGGCACAGGATTTCACGTCCCTGCATAGAGTGTGTGGAGTGGAATGGGGTTTCTCGGGCCAAGTGTCTGATGATGTCAGGTTCTATGAAGACAGGCCAGATCCAGCCTACTGAAATAGTTTCTCCCTTTTATCCTTCTTGCCAAGTGTCTATTGCTGAATTCGAGGAAGTCGGTGTGATGGGTCTGCTAGATTGTGCTGAGTGACTGGCATGCCACAGCTGAGCCAAGTGGGCCCCTGGCAGGGGGTGGGGGGCAAGTGTCCGGGCCAAGGGCTTTCTGGAAGGGCCTCTCCTCTCCCCAGGTACAAGTCCCTGTGCCCAGACACCTGGCCACACTGGCACGGGCCTCCAGCAGAGGGTGTGGAACGGCTGATCCAGTACATGGGCTACACACCAGAGGAGTACAAGTTAGGGAGGTAAGTGGCTAGGAAATCCCTGGTAAAAGGTTCTGTGCATTCTTCTGTATGCATCGAGAACCGGGAGATGAATTTTTAAAGGAGTCCATGTAGATTTACAAGCAGATCCTCCCGTCCACTCGATTTAAATGCAGCTCTGTAAAGAAGGAAAAAACCTCCTGCTCTCAGTACTTTGCTCACCCCCGAGTACATTCCACAATACCTCTGAGAGTGGTGGGGTATCCTGCACTCAACTCAGTTCTGACACTGTCTACCCGAGGTAGTGTTAGATGCCCAAGATAAGGACTCAGTCTGTCCCCCCCTTCAGATGCCAGTTCTAAGTCCGCATTGTCACCTGTGCATCTGACGACCGACTGGACATCTATTAGAGGTTCCTGGGACCCTCTCTTTGGGTTCAAGTGATTTGCTAGAGGGGCTCACAGAACTCAGAGTGACTGGATCCCCGGCTTATTACACAAGGATAGAACTCGGGAATGGTCAGATGGTTGAGATGCATAGGGTAGGGTATAGGGGAAAAGCATAGAGCTTCCACGCCCTCTCCAGGCACACCCAGATCATCAAACCACGTCCTTTTTGGAGTCTTACGGAAGCTCCTTTACACAGCCATGATTGATAAAACCACTGGCCGTTGGTCATCATCCCTTCAACCCCTGGCCCCTCTCCCCAGGTAGGAGGTGGGGCTGAAAGTTCTGAGATTCTCATCTCAAGATTGGTTCTCCTGGCAACCAGCCCCCATCCTTAGGTTATCCAAGAAACTTGGCGAACATCACCTCCTTAGCATAAACTCAGGTGTGGTGTGGCTGGAGGGATCTGCCGTAGATAGCAAGACATCCACTTCACTGTTATCACTTTGAAACTATCTCAGGGACAAAGTCCAAATATTATAACCAAAGATGCCCCTACTGCCCTAATTATAAGGGTTTGGGGATCTAGCTATGGCACTAGAATGGGACCAAGACCAAATATATATTTCTAATTATAAACCACAGTATTGCAAGCTCCAGGTGGTTGGAAGGGTGTTGGAGGAGATGAAGCTAGAAGGGAGACCTGCGTTCTAAACCTGACCCAGGGCTGGGTTGCACCTCTTTGCCTGCAAAATGAGTTTGCCTGGTCTTTTTTATTGTTCAAATGCACGCAGGACCTCTCAGAGGGGGTATTAGGACTTACGTGAAGTGAAAGATCCCATGGCATCCCAGAAGGTGTTCTAGAACTCCGAGCACATTGCTGTAGTGGTTGTCGTCCAGGAGCAGGAGACCTTTCATACACGATGATAGCACTGAGGCAGACTCAGGGTGGGCGGGAGGGGGGGGGGTGTGAACCGGGAAGATTTAGTTTTATCCTGTTAGTCATTTTGGTCAGGGTTGATGTGGTGGTAAGGACCAGTGCCTAAGGATGTAGACAGGCATTCCCCGGCTACAGATAATTTCTGCCATGGAATGCATCAATGGACTTTGCCCTCCCACTCCTAACTCCCACTTGGATAGAGCCCTCTGTGGCCACCCTGGTCCCTCTCCAGCCTTATGCTTCTGTCTTGGGCCCTGCTTCAAGAACTACAGTTCCAAGCCAGATCCCTGAGAATGGGGTTAGCGCATCCTGAGGGAGGCAGACCGTGGAGGTAGGTCATAGGTGGTCTCTGTCCCTCTTCCATGATCTGGGATGGGGACGTGGGATCACGTGGACTGAGGCACTGCTGCCCCCTTGTGGCTTCCCTGGGAAGTTTCCCTCACAGGGTGGGTAAGGCATGCCGGAAGTGATGGACATTGATCATTGATCTTTGCTGGTTGATGGGATCTTTTACACTTAGACTCCTATTCCTTGTCATCGATTTTCAAAATCCAGGGAGGTGACTTCAGGGTTAAATGGTGTCATAGTTTCCTGAGGCTGGATGACAAAGGCCTGTAGACTGGCTGGCTTAAAATAACAGGAAAAGTACACTTTCATGGTTAGTTCTCAAGGTTCCAAGTCCAACATCAAGGTGTGGGTGGGCTCTGCGGGAGACTCCTTCCTTGACTCTTCCAGCTTCTGCTGGCTCCTGACATTCTGTGGCTTGTGGTCCCGTCCCTCCAGCCTCTGCCTGTCTTCACATAAACTTCCCTCTGTGTGTGTGTCCTTTTCTGTCTCTTACAGGCACACACACACTGGATTTAGGTCACACCTAATTCCGTACACTCTCCTCTCAGTCCCTACCTTGATGACATCTGCAAAGACCCTATTTCCCAATAAGATCACATCATGAGGTTCTAGAGGAGGGGACACTGTGGAAGCCAAGGCAGCTGGTAGCCAACCAAATTAATCATCACAACAATCTCTCTTTTCACTTCTAGAACCAAAATCTTCATTCGTTTCCCCAGAACTCTGTTTGCTACCGAAGATGCCTTTGAATTCAGTAAACATCAATTAGGTACGATTTTCTCTGTCCTGACTGCATCATAATGTGAAATGAACCAGCTTAGTGTGGTTCAAAAACAGTGTTTTTGAAAGAGTGTCAGAAGTGTTGACTTTGGAAACCCAGAACAAGATACAGGGCTATATGATAAGATACATGTAGATGTATGCCCAGAACAAGATACAGGGCTATATGATAAGATACATGTAGATGTATCATATACATGTATATGATAAGATACATGTAATGTGTGTTTGGAGGGCAGTCACAGGTGCACACGGACACTTAAACCCTGGATTGCTGTCCCAGTTCTCGATAAGCCCCAACTCTTTTGCCACACCAGGGGCTAAGCCTCCAGTGAATTGTTGAAAACTTCATTCATGCCAGTATCTGATGTTGGAAGATGTTGCTTCCAAGCCCGCAGCCGGGGTGGGGTGTGTGAACTGGGAGAGAGGAAAGTTACCGGGTGGGGGCGGGGGAGGGCAAAATTTTTCTGAAACTACTGGAGTGGGGTGGGGCATCTCCCTTGAAATCTCGAGTGGTCTGTTGAGTCATCTGAGTGCTTGCTGCATATTAATTCCCTGGCACTTGGGACCTCGGTGTGTTCTTAGAACAAACCTATGTGGCCATATTATCTCCACTTTCATTCCGGGAAACTGAGGTCTAAGATGTCAGTAACTTGTTGAAGGCTGCATGGCTCGTAAGCAGCAGAGCTGGGATTTGAACATGGGTCTCTCTAGCTTCGTGATCTGGGCTTGTCACCACTGTGCTTGCTGATCTCATTTTTATTTCTACTTATTTATTTATTTGATCTCACAGCAGCACGCCTTGATCCTGGGACCTGGGATGGGGCTGGTGCTGGCTGCAGGTGGGGCAGAGGGGCCTCCGTCAGTTTCTAACCAGCCTCTGGGGGGACAGGATGACTCTGGTCTGCAGGGGTGGGGCGTGGTATTGAGGCTGCCTCTGACCTCCCCTCTGAAGAGCACAACTACACAGTCACACAGCTGAAAGCTGTTTCACCAACCCTTTTATTTTCAGTTGCGAGGATCCAAGCCACATACAAAGCCTGCCTAGAAAGGAGAGTATATGTGAAAAAAAGACAGGCAGGTAAGAATGAAACAGAAGCTTTCCCGTTTGCAATGAGCCAGAGCTCTGCTCCATCTCTCTGACCTGGGCAGCACCTGGAGGCAGAGGCTCTGTTAGGGCTTTGCTCCCCCTGCCCGTCCGTCCTTAAAAATGGCTTGTTTTTATTCTACGAACGGCCTTTCTAACATAGTGACCCGTTTGGGTCCCACAAACATGGCTTATTTGGTCCCCAGCACGTGCGCTTTTAAAGAATCATTTTTTATTTTTATTTTTAAAGATTTTATTTATTCATTCAATAGCACAAGCAGGAGGAGTGCCAGGCAGAGGGAGAGGGAGAAGCGGGCTCTCTGCTGAGCAGAGATGTGGGGCTCGATCCCAGCATCCCGGGATCATGACCTGAGTCGAAGGCAGACAGTTAATCGGCAAAGCCACCCAGGTGCCCAAAGAATAATTTTTTTGAAAAGATACTCACCCTGGGAGTATCCAGGAACCTGTCCCCTGTGGCTCTCCCGTCCCTTCTTGACCCATACCTGCATCCCTCTCCTAAATTTTGCCTTTATTCTTCCCTTGCTTTTCTGGATAGCTTTACCATCATCATGTAGTGGTGGATGCATCACTAAACGATATAGTTAGTGGCTGGCATGTTTTGAAGTTCATAAAATTATACCATTTGTATTTTTAGGGACATTTTTGTTCCTGAAATTCAACCAGCCAGCGCTATGTAGATTTGGTCATTTATTTTCATAGCTGCATAAGATGACATGAAATCAAATATTGGCAAACTTTTTCTTCAAGGCCAGGTGGTCCTTTAGACTTGTGGGTCATCTGGTCCTGGTCACGGCTACTCAGTTCTGACATTGCAGCAGGAAGGTATTTTGGCAATACATAAATAAATGCGCATAGCCCTGTGGCAATAAAGCTTTATTTACAAAAGCAGATGTCCAGCCAGAGGGCTGTAGTTTGCAGACCCCTGTGCTGTACGAGCATACCACAGTCCAGCTGTTCTGTGGATAGTCCTTTGTTTTTGGAACAGAAATAGTGCTGCTATGAGGAATAAAAGCATTTTTTAAAAAAGCTTTATTCATGCGTTTGAGACAGGGAGAATCTCAAGCAGACTCTGTGCTGAGCACAGAGCCTGACTCAGGGCTCAATCCCACGACCCATGAGATCATGGCCTGAGCTGAAACCAAGGGTCAGACACTTATCAACTGGGCCATCCAGGTGCCCCAGAAAACATTTTTTAAAAATCAGAATACTGAACAAAATATGAAAAGCATTTAAAAATTGGGAAACAAGCCAGAAATCTCTGTGTCCCAATTGATGTATCTCAATTTTTAAGCGTGGATAACTAAAGCACACACTAGATGAGACCAGCCAAACGCAGCCCCACGACTGATGTGCACCCCTCAAGACCTGGGGAAACTGACCCCCTCAATGCAATTTCGGGGCTCTCCTTGAAGCCTCCCATATGGCTGGAGCTGCTCGGTCGTCCTGGTTCAGTGGCCTGAGCACCCTCAGATAGAAACTGGCGACACTCCACAACTTTCCATCTTGGGGGTCGGGGGGTGGGGCTGGCCCAGGGCAGAGGTGGGCATCCAGATGTTTGGTGGAGGGGGTGAGCGGTTCTGAGGGGGAAAAAAAAAGCCTTTTGTATTTAAACTTGATTGTGCTCGCCTTCTAATGCCAGCAGTGAACTCTTTCAGCCATCAGACTGGAGGCGCACTGGCGTGGGGCCCTGGCTCGGAAGGCGGCCAGTAGGAGAAGGTGGGCTGTGCGGACCGTAAGGAAGTGAGTTCTCTCCAGAAGGTGACCATGGGTCTTGGTTGAATTCTTGGGCTTTGTGCAGAAAACTGAGCTTCCCCCCAGAATGCCAGGCCTTAGGGATTCAGCTCCACTTCTTTCCTCCAAGCTCCCAATCTGACAGTGATCACAATCCACTTGTTAGTTTCACTTGCTAGTTAGTTTCTCTCAGTTGTTAGTTTCACTTGCTTGTTAGTTTCTCTCGGTTCAAAAGCCACTAGGGTCAGCTGCCTTCTGGTGTCAGTTGATGTCCACAACTAATTCACACTGCTCAGGACAAAACCAAAAATGGTGTGGGTGAAACAGAATGTGTCTCTGGGGCAGACCTGACCTGTGGGCTATGTGACTGTCACCTTCCTTGGCGACCAAGGCAATCTCTGCCATTTTGGCCTCCTTTGAAATCAAACAGGTGGAGAGAGTCTCAGCACAGAAATCGGCCAGAAAGCTAACAAAACGCTTGCCTCTTTAGGTTCATAAAGGGATTCATCAACCGAAACAAAGCCCCCTGCCCGGACAACGAGGAGTTTATCGTGTTCGTGCGGAAGAATTACATCTTGAAACTTCGGTATCATGTCCCAAAGAATGTCTTGGACAAGAGCTGGCTGAGGCCTCCTGGCATCTTGGAAAATGTGAGGACCGAATGGGGACTCCTGTTGCAAGTGACTCCGGCACTGATGGGCTAAGCTTTTGTTGTCTTTGTGCACCCTCCTTGGCTGGAAAGGGTCGCCTTAGCAAAGCACTTCTTTTTGCAAGGCTTTTATGCAAGAAATGTCACTCCTCCAAATTCATACTCTAAAGCCAACAGAGGTCTGTTTGCACAGAGCTCTTGTGGATAGTTCCTATCCTGTTATAGCCTTCCCAATAACTTCTAATAACTGTTACGGGGGAAAGTATTTCTCAAAAGTGGGTCCTGAGACCCTCTGTCTAGAGCACAATGGGGGACACTGTAAGATCCTGGGTCCTAGCCTGGGTCTACTGAGCATCTCCGAGAGTCCTTTTCTCTTCTGCCAGGTCCTTAGATGACTCAAACACATTCAAATTTAAGAACCAGTAGTTTGGGGCACCTGGGTGGCTCAGCCATTAAGCATCTACCTTCGGCGCAGGTCATAATCCCGGGGTCCTGGGATGGAGCCCCACTTCGGGCTCCCTGCTCAGCGGAGAGTGTGCTTTTCCCTCTTCCACTCTTCTGGCTTGTATTCCCTCTCTCACTGTCTCTGTCAAATAAATAAATAAAATCTTCAAAGAAAAAAAAAAACAACCAGTAGCTTAGCAAGAGTGAAAAAGTAGTGCAAGATTGGCAAATGAGCTGCTTTCTTGGAGTTTAAAATACTAATGCTGTACTTATTTTTAATAAAGATTTTTATTTATTTGACAAAGAGCACAAGCATAGGGAGTGGCAGGCAGAGGGAGAGGGAGAAGCAGGCTTTCCACCGTAGGGAACCCGACGCAGGGCTCGATCCCAGGACCCTGAACCGAAGGCAGCCACCACTCAACCGACTGAGCCACCAAGGCCTCCCTACTGCTATACTTTACATGAGACTGGATTCAACTGTGCTTTCAAAGCATCTGTCTTGGTGGCCACAGCCCAAGAACAGGGTGTGAGCGGGGTGGGTGAGACAGACGTGTTCTCCACACAGGTGTCCGACCTGCTCAGGAAAATGTGCACAAGGAACCTGGTCCGGAAGTACTGTTGCGGGATCACAGCGGAGAGGAAAGCACTGGTAGGGGCTGGGGGGTGGGTGGGGTGGGAGCATGGGCAGGTGACCGGGTTGGGGAGGAGCTAGGGCTGGCGCCTGCCCGCCATCTCATCTGGGAGCCGAGGGGCACACTGGGCCTGTGCCTCATACGTGTGTTGAGTATTAAACACACCTAGGCCACTTGATGCAGAGCCCTGGTTCAAGGGCAGCTGTTATGAGTAATGTGGCTCATCATGTTGCCATGGGAACCTGACCCAGATAGTCCCCTAAGCTGCTCAGAATGCAGGACCCCTTCTCTGCTGCAGAGAAGTTCATGCTTACCCACAGGTCAGCGGACTTTTTCTGTAAAGCCCTAGAGGGTAACATCTTGGAGTCTGCAGGACCCATGAGTGCTTTTCCAGTCAGTCTACCCTGCTGGCACAGCATGAAAGGATGGCAGAGCCATGCTGCTAAAACACACAAACCCCCCACTCCCAAAAAGTTAAAAAATTGGGCAGCAGGCTGGGTTTGGCCCTTGGGTTGTAGTTTGCGGATCTCGGATCTAGGTGGAAGGACCTGCTCTCTGAAATTCTGAAAATCCCACTTCTAGGGAGAGCATGCATGAGACTGGCCTTAGGTGGCCATTCCAGTCTCTGCCAGTATAATTTTTAGGGCATTTTGGCCAAAGCCTGGAATGTGTTGTGATTTCTGTGCCAAAGAAGGCCGAGGCTCCTACAGCTTATCAAGGAAAGTAAGCCATCTCAGGGACCTAAGGAGCCTCTGTCGCAAGGATCCTTGCGGCTACTACTTTGTCCTTCCAATTCTGTATCACCAGATGCAGCAAAAGGTGGTTATGAGTGAACTCTTCAGGGGAAAGAAAGAAGGTTATGCAGAAGTCCTAAGCCAGCCCTTTGCCGACAGCCGGATCGGTAAGTACGTTTTTCCATCTGTGCACTCGCTTCTCCTATTTTAAGGCTCGAAAGAAGATGCCTGACTCTGTAGCATGTCCTAACCACAGCGGAGGTCCTGGTCACAGAGGGGCATAAACCCAGCGGATGCCAGTGGCTTTGGTACGAAGATGGTATTTGGTGATGATTTGCTGTGTTCTGGTTCCCTCCCCAGATGAAGGAGACATTAATCCCAAAGTGCTTCAACTCATTAGCAATGAGAAAATCCAGGTATGGAAACATGGGTCCCTGGGTCTGGCAGGATTCCCTCAACGGGATCTGTTTTCTGTATGAAGTGTCTGGAAAACCTGTTGAAATGCAGGGGTGTGTGTGAGTGGGCTGGGCTCTCCACCGTTATGCTCTGGGCATTAATGAAATTGTGGGGCCCATGTGACCTCTAGGTATCTGGTCCTTATGTCATCCTAGAAACTGGGTTTGGTTTTCTTTCCTTTTAAAAAGATTTTGAGAGAACATGAGCACGAGCATGGGGTAGTGGGAGAGGGAGAAGCGGACTCCCCGCCCAACAGGGAGCCCAGTGTGGGACTCGATCCCAGGACCCTAGGATCATGACCTGAGCCGAAGGCAGACACTCAACTGGTTAAGTCACCCAGGTGCCCCATGGGTTTGGTTTCTGTGAAACTGAGTGCAGTGCAGCCACGAACTTCATCACTGAACATCTCCTATTAGAAGCAATATGGCAGGGTGTCAGCATGGACATCGTAACTTAGCTGTGTGCCATCTGGGCAGGTTCCGGAAGTTCTTGCCGCCTCTGTCCTTCTGTGAGTGGGGATGGTGCGGATAGTGAGAGGCCGAAGGAGTCAATGGTGGGAAACACTGTGTGGTAATACCAGTCTGTGTGAGTCTTTCTCTCTCTGAGTGCTTCAAGTAACTGGTCTTAGCACAGTCTGGAGGAATAAGGAACTCTGTCCCCTGCCCTGTCCCCCTACGGAGTCACCTTGCCTTCCTTGCAGTATGGTATCCCGGTCATCAAGTATGACAGGAAAGGCTTCAAGGCCCGGCCGCGCCAACTCCTCCTGACTCAGAAGGCAGCTTATGTGGTGGAGCTTGCCAAAATCAAGCAGAAAATAGAATACTCAGTCCTCAGAGGTAAGAAGCCAGCCGTCTTCAGACCGTTCCCTGGATTGACTTAGCTCCCCAGGCGGAGGGGAACGGGACGGGGACACACCAGTAAGGAAGACACCTTCTACTGGAAGACAGAAGTGTAGGTTGCCCAGAAAGCTTGGGGCTGGCTGCCCGGGCCTGGCCTGTGTGTTTTTTTCTGGCATAAATGTCAGCGGCCGCCCCTTCCCCCAAGTATCCAGGTTGGACGACAGTCACCTTCTCCGAGGACCTGTGTTGTAGCCCGAGCGCAGCCCTTCACAGCCTCCTAGCAATGCTGACCACTGGGGTGTGCCCTTCACCCTCTGAGGCCCAGCAAGGAGGGAAAGAGGGTGGGGTGGGGGTGCCCCCAGGTACACCGCTTCTTTTTTCTGTGTGAATGTCAAGTTGTCCAGTTCCAGGTCGCTTACTCAGGAGTCTGTCCTCAGGTGTCTCTACTAGTAGCCTCAGTGATGGCATCTTGGTCATTCACGTCTCACCAGAGGACCACAAGCAAAAGGTAAGCGACAGCCACCGGTGTCTGCCAGGGGAGAAAGACCCTGCCACGCTGAGCTACCCACCGGGAAGCCTCTGTAGGGAAGCGTACTTTTCTTTGAAGCCACTGCTTCTGAAACCACCATATCCTCTCCACCTCAGGGCGATGCCATCTTACAGTGTGAGCACGTTTTTGAAGCGGTCACCAAGCTTGTCATGCTGGCAAAGAGGGGGAACGTTGTGAATGTCGTTCAGGGAAGGTAGGTGTTTCTTCAGTCCCCTGTTCTCCAAGGCGACCGGGGGCTGATGGCCCGGTTCTCCAAGGAGGGCCTTCCGTCCCTGGGGGAAGCTGTCAGCCAGTGAAAGGTGGACCTCTGGGCCAGGACAGGTGACAGCTGCACCTTCCCCTGCTTGAGGCCTGTTGTCTGAGCACCATGGACCACAGCCTGGCAGGCTGCTTACCATGGATGAGCAGCCAGGGAGAACATTTCTTTAGGGCATAGAGAAAAAATATTTGGCACAGAGGGTGCTCTTACCCGAGTCTTTCTTAAGTCTGAAGGCGCCACCATGTTTTCTGTTACACGGGCACAAGGTGGTTGAGCAGCAGGCCCGTGTCAGCAGGCTGGTCAGGGACAGTGTGGGGGTCCCCGAGGCTGAATCTCGGAGACTCCCAGATCTCCTACAGGCAGCCTGCACCCCTCCACCCCCCATTGCTGCTGCTCTTAGTGGGTCTCAAGCCCCTGTAGGCTGATGGGCAAATTCCTCCGTGCAAGAGGGAGAGAGAGTGGGGAGCGCTTCCCCAACAGGAGCCCTGGCCACCCCGTGACGGGCCCCCTGAAGAACTAAACATGCTAAGTTGATCTGGAAATAGTCAAAGAAACAAGGGGTAGGTTTCCTGGTTGTGGCAATGGTTGTCTTTTGAGGACTCAAATATGCAGTAAAACTCTGTAATAATACAAATGGGAAATTGATCTCGAAGCTCCCCATAAGTGAATTTCCTGAACGTCAGTGATTGATTACTTGGTGTGTTTTCAGTTTACAGTTTTATATCAGCCCTGGAAAAAAAGGCACGATCGTTTTTGATACAGGGCCAGAAGAACAAATCTATAAAGATAAAAATGGCCAGTTAACTGTGGTGAGTGGCTGTGGTGGGAGGTGAGTTTTACCTGAGAACGCAGATTAAAATGTGGCCATTTTTAGCTCTCCTCTTGACTTTTCATGTCTCCCTCTATTCCTGATTCTACATCAAAACAGGTGGTACTGATGCCCGAGGCACACATTCACACAGGGAACGAAAGGGTTTGAAGAAAGCAAGCTTACCTCCCATTTCTAGTTGTTAGTGAACAGGATGGTGATGTTAAGTCCTTCTCAGTTTTAAACGTCGAAGGCAACTTTTCACTGGAGGGCGAAGGCTGAGGCTTTGTGGTGTCTCCCGACTTGGGCTCTCCTGGCAAGCTTCTAGAAATACCCATGCCAGAGTCTTGGCCCTGGACGCTGTGATGGGACTGGTGCGGGCTGTGGCCTGCTCTTTGCCATGGGAGCCATGTTGGGTCTGAAAAGCAGAGCTGACTGCTGTCTGAAGTCCAGGCTGGGTGCTCAGTGCTTAGTCTTCCCCATCAGTCTCAGGGTGCTAAGCTAGGCGTCCCCATAGCCTTCACTGGCAAGTAGTACACAGGGCTTAGTGTGATCCCATCTTGCTAGGAAATGACAGATTAAAACCTGAGGGGGCTGAATCTTTGTGAGGTATTTTGTAGGTGCACGCTGTATTCTCATCTGATACAAATATATGAGCCAAAAGTCTGTCAATAAATGGGGTGTCTCGTAAATACTTATATTTGCATCCCCACAACTTTAACTGTCTTTGTGGGGTAAGTCGTACCCAAAAGGCTTTCCTAAAATAACTGCCCCTGAACTCCTTCAGGGAGACGTTAAAAATCTCTGAAGTATCATTTCAGCCTTTTCAGCTTATATGCCGTCTTAGGGGTGTGACCTTTAAGGATTCGGCCTTGGGCATCCCCCCAGCTCCGGCGCCTGACTGGCTGGGGCTGAAGCTGCTAAGCAGCCTGTGAGTCCTTTTCTAAATGCCCTCTGTCTCAGCGGCAGGTGGGGTCGGCTTCAAAGCTTGTCCGCACTGCCACTGCCCACCGCTGGGGCGTGAAGGGTCTCTAACCTAACTGTGGGTGCTCTCCCGAGGTGTCGGTCCATGCCAAGTCCTCCTGACCGCTCCCGGGGCCGTCTCTGCTCCGGCTGAGGAAAGCACCCAGGAAGCAGGAGGCTGTCCAGGGAGCTACACCTTCAAGGAAACAGGTCCCCGAGGTTCCAGGCAGAGGAGCAGCTCTGAAGGAACTGAGTGGCATCCATCCATCTCCCAGTTCTCAATAGCCCTGGGGCACTAAAGGGAAAGGTGCTCTTCAGCGGCCCAACCTCAGGTCACCTGCACGGATGGGTTGCAGTGTCCCTACCAGGTCCTTCCCTCGATGGGCACTTGAAAGTGTCATTAAAGGGTGCAGCAGATCCTCTACCTTTGTCAAGCTGCCCCTGAGGGACCATGGAGGAGTATATATACACACATGGTCTGAGAGGGAGTCCTTGTAATTTGATAAAGCTGCGTGTTTTGAATTTTGCTTTAACTAAATGGAACTTAGGTGCTTTGGGTGCCAGATGGGGAGCCATAGCAGAAATGTCATGGCCTTATGTGTGTTTGTGTCTCCCCTGTCCCGGCCCCCCTCCCTCGTGTTAACACGGCAGCAACCCCAGTGGACTCACTCTGGTTTCCACCTAAGACTTCCAGCAGGGTCTCAGCGAACAGAACAGTGACCCCCGCCGGGCTCTCCCTGGCAACTTCAGGTGATAAAGCAGAATGAATGGAGGACAGAGGCCTTGCCCTCTTTGCTGTGAACCCCACCGCACTGCCAGGATTGTGCTGGGTGTTTCTGAAAAGACCCAGAAAACATTTAAACAGAAGCATTATGTAACTTTTATTTTACATGTCCACAAATGCTTGTACAACATACAGTGACTACTTCTAACGTTTATAGCATTTTTTTATAGCACAAAAAGGAAAGTCAGTGACACAGAGGCGTGCTACCGTCACACTGGGAGGAGCCCAGCTGCCGAGGAGGGCTGAGCTGCTGCCACGTGGGTCTCGAGCAGCTGCTTAGGTGAGGGGCAGGGGAGCCCACCTACCCAGAGTGTGGGGTCCCTGCACCTCGGCCAGGCTGCTCATCTGAGGGTTCAGGGTGGGGGCAACAAGAGGCTACTCCAGGATTGTCTTGGGCACAGCCCCCCGGTCACCACAAACAAGGCCACCTTTGAAAAAGCTGTTCTACTTCAATTGTAAGCTCTTACAGTGTAATAAAACTTAACTCTTTACCAAATTTCAGGCCAGTGTTTTACTTAGATGGTTCTTAAGTATAAATATGGGCCTCTGTTTGCCCCACATGCTAGCATAAAAATCAGTTCCTCATGGAATCCATTTGCTAACAGAGCTTGGACCAGCCAACACTTGCTGTCAGCTCCTGGCTATGCAAGCTAATGGTGTTCTCATTCACCGCGGAATGTTTCAGGAACCTGTTCTGATCTCAGGAAAGCAAAGACTCAAAATTACAAGTACAAAGTTAAGGACAAGTGTAAAGACTGCCAGAAACGTCAGCTCATACGGTGTAGAAGCACAAACACATCCAATTGTTCCACAAACTTACTCCTCACAGAAAAAGTTAAAAATTCATATGATGGCTTTTCCATTCCTACATAAAACATCACAACTGACATTCACTTCAACTTTCTAAAAAAGTTCAACCCAAACGTCAGGGTTGGTGTTTAAAACTCAAACAGTATATAAAATATTTACGAAACAGTATTTAAGCCCCACCCCCCAGCACTTAATAAAACCCTAATGGCCTAATAGAAAGTTCCCCACACAACAGTTTAAAAGGCCTCGACCCCCATACATGATTTTTTAGGTTCAGTCAAGATTGTTTTAAAGTTTTATTGGAGGCTTTGTTGCTCAATACAAAATAAAGGCATACCACTGTCCCAAGAAGGGCAGTATGTACAAAGCCTAAGCTGTAAAAACCATTTCAAAATAGAAACTCATTTTTTGGAATACACTGTGTCGAAGGCTGCCCATGTTAATACCTTTGGTATAAAACAGTAACATTTCCCTTGAAGAGTAGACAAAGCCCATCCATCACCTAACACATGTTCACATCTCCTTTCAACTAGTCTACCTAGTCTAGTCGTGACCAGCCACATCAGTCACCACTCACTTCTGTCCCTTCACAGGCGCAGAGGCTGGGAGGTAGGTAACCGAGAACATCCGTCCTCCATAAGCACCATGCGAACAGCCGGGCTCCAGCGCAGGCCCCCTGCACTCCACACAAACACATTCCCATCTACAGTCGCACACGTCCCTTAAACACGAACATAAACACTTAACTGGACCCCAGAGGAGCTACACATCCTCCAACTCTCTCGCTGTGGCCACTCCACACTGTGTAAAACTCAGAGGCAAAGAAACAGAGGGGATCTCTGGGGAAGGGCTATGTACAGCAGGCGAGCTGCCCCGAGACTGCTGGTGTGAACGGGCTCCCTGCCTGGATGCCAGGCCGGGGGACAGAGGCCAGGCCATGTCCCCTTTCTAAGCAAAGGGCAGGACTTCTACTTGAGACAGGAAGCCCAGCTTAACAGGGAAGAAGGCCAAGGAGCCCAGGATGTATGTGAGCTCCGTCCACAACCAGGCCATGCGGCCCTTGAGAACGGAGTTGGTCAACAAGGGGGACAAGCGGAAGGGGAAGGAGGTGGGGAAGGAGCCAGGAACAGAGCCGTGCATTTTTTGCCGGGGCCAGCTCTGCCCTTAGCCAGGTGTGTGGGGTCCTGACAGGCCTGCCCCTCCAACAGTGCTGGGAACTGAGAGCTATACTCGAACAGTCAGAGGCACGAAGCCCATCGGTCCTATCTTTGCCACAAACTGCAATCACCTGCCGGTACCACAGGGGCGAAACCCGAGGGCAGAACGGACTTTTAGCAGAGACCCAGAGACAGCCTGGTCTAATGCAGGGGAATGCATCCAGCATGCCAGCCTGGAGGGTTCTGAAACAGGGAGCTCAGGGAAACCTGTGGTGGCCACCAACTGCAGGGCCCCTCTCAGAGCGGCCAGACTGAGCCCCGATGGAATGCCGCCCCAAAGCCCAAACAGGGAATCAGCACCCACCAAAATAAATACTGCAAACAAAATTGCTCATGTCCACTTCATACCCATTCATACTTTTCTCCGAGAGCTGAGAGCCTGGCTCCAAAGATTCTCAGATCCCCATGAAAGGGACACAGCTTGCTCGAGAACAGGGGTGCATTCACCTGGGGAGAGACAGTCACCCGGTCGAGAAGTATCAAAATAATCATCTGGCTTATTACAGAAACGGATCTCCGGACTGCAGGGAACACGGACGGTGCCCAGGAGTCCGCAGGAATCCGAGTGAAGAGCGGCGGGGGGAGGGAGGAGGAGGAGGGAGGAGGCAGGAGGCAGGAGGCGGGGACGGTCGGCCAGCTCACTGGTGCAGGTGGGCCCGGTCGTCTGGGCGCTTGATGTGGATCCGCCGCACACGCTCGATCCGCTCCCGCTCCCGCTCTTCGTCCTCATCCAGGTGGTGCGAGCGGCCCGCTGCCCCGCCGGTGGCCTCCAGGAGCGCATTGTCAGGTCCTCGGCCGTCCTGGGCCTCGTACAACAGAATATTGAGGGTCTCCTCATAAATCCGGGCCTCTGGGAACTCCACCTGCATTCCCACAACACGCAAGTCAGGTTTGTTAGCATCACACACTGCCCACCGCCGCTGCCACCTGCTACTTCCGGCAGAGTCACCAGCTCAGGCCCCTGGGATTCCTTCTGAGACCAGTTACTAGTTTTACGGTAGCTTTTATTTTCAATAGACAGTCCTTATGCATGGTGCTTACACAGGTAACAAAAAGGATACAGTGCATGTAAATATAGGATCGTACACCTCTACATATTCCCACGCTTTTTTTTTTTTTTTAAAGATTTTATTTATTGGGGTGCCTGGGTGGCTCAGTGGGTTAAGTGTCTGTCTTCAGCTCAGGTCATGATGTCAGGATCCTGGGATCGAGCCCCGCATCGGGCTCTCTGCTCAGCGGGGAACCTGCTTCCCCCTCTCTCTCTGCCTACTTGTAATCTCTCTCGCTCTGTCAAATAAATAAATAAAATCTTTAAAAAAATATTTATTTGACAGAGCGAGAGAGATCACAAGTAGGCAGAGAGGCAGGCGGGGAGAGGGGGAAGCAGGCTCCCTGCTGAGCAGAGAGCCTGATGCGGGGCTCGATCCCAGGACCCTGACATCATGACCTGAACAGAAGGCAGACACTTAACCCACTGAGCCACCCAGGCGCCCCATATTCCCACACTTTAAAATGCACAAAAGGTGGCCCATCACACACTCCTCTCACCTTTTGCTTTCCCCTAACTTGGTCTTCCTTGCTATGGAAGGCTTTCCCCAACAATGTAACAATGCAATTAACCAATTAGGTCATTTCCAACAGGTTTCTAATAACGATAGATCTGCACCCTTGGAGCTGCTCCACACCCATTTTTTTGAACACAGACCGGCTAAAAAGAACATGACCCCTCCTGCTTCGTAAAGCTCTGTGTCTGCCGCCTGCCCTTTGGGGTCAAGGCACTGGGAACTGGAGGAAGGCTGCCCAAGTAGGCCCCAGGCACCTGACTCAGAGTAGAGACTTTGCTTTCAATGGCAGGATTCTGAGGCTCCCAGAGAAATGGAGGCAGCACGCTCTCCTCTGTCCTTCCCACCAAGGCCACAAAACCAGGACAGCGAGTGTGCAGTGGCTGAGGACTGAGAGTCGTAAATCGTGGTAGACGGGATCGGGGAAAGGCCAGGGTTTGGAATAACACCGACCCAGCGAAGAGTTTACTGCCCAGAGGGAGGTCAGTGCAGCCTGCAACCCCAGAATGAGCATGGGCACAGAGAACTCCAGGGGGGCACTGGAATCTCCCAACACCTAGAGAGTGTTCCCGGGTTTACTCTTTTTTCTTTTCTCTATTCTCTTGCACACCCACTCCCCCAAAATCCTGTGGCAGCAACGGCCAGAGCTCGGTGGAGTCAAAACTCTGAAGGGAACATTCCTTTCTGATGAGGACATCTGTGGTCTCATCAGGGTGGAGCGGATCCCTTATGTTTTTGTCTCTCTTCTTCAGGCCGCTGGGCTCGGGCACAAGTCAAGCCACAGGTATTGCGTGGCAGATCGGGGACCTGAAGCCTGCCTTCTGGCCAGATAACTGAAAAGGGGAGGCCCAGGGAAGCAGCAAGCACCAAAAGACAGCAAAGGACGGGTGCTTTGGAACAGCGGCCTCTTGAACTCCTGGCCTTGAGCTCAGCTGCCAACCTGTCCCTCAACAACCCACGCAGAACTAAGCCATAAGATAGAGGGCTGCCCCGGACACAGACCCGCCCACAGTGCAGCCCCGATGTCAAGGCTTTGAAACCTGGGCTGTCACTGGCACTGTGACCCATGACTGGTTGGAACTTGTGGCCTGAACCCAGCTGGGTCAGCTGCATGCTACAACAAAACAAAACAAAAAACCAACATCCTCATTAGGATTTAAACAGGACCTAGAGCCCTATAACATTCAGAATATCCAGGATAGAATTCCAAAGTTCCTGGCATAATCAAGGACCAGAAAAATCTCAACTCCTGAGGGAAAACATAAAACATAATCAGCAGATACCGATGCCAAGTTCAAGATAATACGAGATGTTGGAATCATCGAACAGAGATTTGAAAGCAGCTATTATAAAAAAAAAAAATAAAAGTCACGATAAGGAAGGGCCAACTTTTTTAAAGCAAATGCAAACACAGGAAGTCTCAGCAAGGAGACATAACATTGAAGAAAGAAATGAAAACTGTCCAGCTGAAAACAGTAACCAAGAGCAACAAAAAAACAAAAAACCCCAATTCACTGGCAGGGTTCAACAGCTCCGTGGAGATGACAGAAGAGTCCAGGGACCTGAAGACAGAGCAACAGAAGTGATACAATCCGAAGAGAAACAGAAAATCAGACCAGTAAAGGCCGTGGTTCTGTGCTCTATAATCACTGAGTCCCTGGTGAGTCAGAATCAAGGACCAAATAGACAACACGTGTATTACGTATCTACTTAAGCATTAGTTTCGGCAAGCCATAACCTGTCCAGCTTAACTGACAGAAGACAGCTAAATGATTAAAAGAATTAGCAGAGTACCTGGAATGCTGTAGCAAGAAAGCGATAACAAAAAAACCCTAACAGGAACATCTTCCCAGTTACCTGACACAACAGAACACCAGTGTCGGCTCCTGTGAGCCAGAAGAAGCCACTTGCTCCAGTGAGGGCAGCCATCCCCTGACATGCACCCCCTTGGAAAGCCAGTCACATGCTTCCCCCAGAGCAAGAAGCAGCCCAGAACAAAGGGAGCCTGGGCCCTGCCTCTCACCAGTTTCAAAAACACAAGCACAGGCTTGCTCTGGGACCTGGGGGGGGCGCTCATCTATAAATGGTTGGGATCAACTTCGTGGTCTCTGAATCCTTTGCTCCAGTTAAACTTGAAAATGTAAAACCAGTATTTCAAAGTTTAATCAGTAAGACGATTATCCTGTTAATATCCAAGGACAAAGGCAACCCATGTATATAAAACTAAACTGACAAGACGGAGAAGCTAGTTACAGGTGGAATTTGCAACCCCCCAAAAGTTCACAGAACAGAGATGTGCATCTTGCTAATGTGGTAAAGGGAAGCAAGCGATTCTTGTCTCCCCGTGACCTTTGAAAGAAAAAGGAACCTTACAGTTTTTCCCTTCTTGGCTCTTTTAAAACAATATATATCTTTTGGAATATATTCTAAATACCAATGATAAAATGTTTTAAAAGTCTTTTTAAAAAAATGTTCAGGACTCTGGTTTCTACTTTGTGGTCTCATTTTTGCTCATTTGCCTTTTCTTCTGAGGCCAGTTCTAGAATCCCAGACAACTGTGTGCTCCTGGAGCCACAGTGATGATAGAAGGCTGACCAGTGGTCTACAGATCTGTGCATGAAAACCCACCCAGCAGACCCTTCACATATCCCAGGTCATCAGAGTTCCCTCAGTAAGGTTCAGAGGAAGTGACAGTGTATCATACGGATTTTTTCTAAAAAAAGGAAGAAAACCCAGTTGCATGGCCTAAGAAGGTCAAGCCAGCAGAAGACCTGAAGGGAGTGAAGTTCAATTAAGAGCAGATCCGATCTCCAACAGCACCTTGGGGTATGATCTAGCTTCGCAGAATGGCACAGTGACAGAGGTCAAGCCTGTTGGTTTGAAGAAGATACAGAAGTACATCCAGAGTCCAGATCTGTCAGGAAGTCGTGTGCTCAGAAGGAAGTCAACAAGCCTGGGAGCTAAGGAATGCCCAGCAGGCCCGTGAGGGTGGAGGACCACTCTAGGTCAGTGGGTCAGAGGAGGGCAGAGAGATGACAGTTAAGCTGTAGGTCATGACTAGAAAGCCAAGGTCAAGCTCTTAAAGGCAGAATGATTCCTCTGATGATTGAGATGGGATGGCACCATCCTGGTGGGAAAGGGTGATATGTGGAGGGTGAGGAACAGCACAGGCTGGGTCCCATCACTGACAGGAGATAATGCAGGTGGTGCGGTAACAATGGTATGAGGATACATCTGAATCCACACTTTTTTTTTTTAAATTTTACTTATTTATTTGACAGAGACACAGCAAGAGAGGGAACAGAAGCAGGGGGAGTGGGAGAGGGAGACACAGGCTTCTCACAGAGCAGGGAGCCCGAAGCAGGGCTCAATCCCAGGACCCTGGGATCAGGACCTAAGCCAAAGGCAGATGCTTAACAACTGAGCCTCCCAGACGCCCCAATTTTTTTTCCTTTAAGGTTTTATTTTTAAGTTACCTCTACACCCACCATGGGACTAGAACTCGCAACCCAGAGGTCAGGAGGTGCACACTCCACTGACAGAGCCAGCCAGGCACTGCTCTGAATCAGCATTTATGGCAAAGACAGTGAGGTGCATGCAGTACGACTATCCCTGTTTGATAACGGTCAAAAAGGAAAATGCCATTTTGTTTCTCCAAGACCTACACGTGACTGTCTCTGGGGTCCTGAAGATGATGAGTATTTTCACAGTGAGCAATCAGGTTTCAAAGAAAGCATTTTCTTTTTTTTTTTTTTAAAGATTTTATTTATTTGACAGACAGAGATCACAAGTAGGCAGAGGGCAGGCGGGGGGGGGGCAGGCTCCCTGCTGAGCAGAGAGCCCGTTGCAGGGCTCGATCCCAGGACCCTGGGATCATGACCTGAGCCGAAGGAAGAGGCTTTAACCCACTGAGCCACCCAGGTGCCCCTAAGGAAAGCTTTTTTAAAGCCTGTCCGTCTTTACGTTTGTTTTGCTCCAGGGGAAAGGGGAACGGTTCCAGTACACACTGCAGACTAGCCACCCAGAGCCCGTGCCCTGAGGTCTTACCTTGGTCTGCTTCTTCTCAGTGGCGTAGACGATGGAGGTGCAGCAGACCTCGGCAATCTTGCGGCCCTGCCCGTAAAAGGACCAGCAGCAGATTTCGTCCCCAATGACGTCCTTTATGAACAGGACCCTTCCATTAAAGCGCAGAGAGAGCTTATCAAAGAGCTCAATGTTTTTCAACATATTGTCGTCAGAATTGCTGCAAAAGAGCATTTGAGCAGGTGAGCGCCAGCTGGTCCTGACTGCGGGTGAGTGTCTCCACACCCCAGGCTGGGACGGCCACTGTGCTGTGGCCGGGGGAGAACTGGGAGTGACTCGGGGCCTGTGGGCACAGGCACCAGGTCAGAGCATGGAGGGAGCCCTGCGAGCCCCAGGACTAAGAGAATGCAAATGCCCAAGGGAGACTTTTCATCTTGGGTCCATTCTTGGGTCTTGAGGAACCTCATTAAACCCCCTACAGCTGAAACCACATGGTCCTGAGCCAGAAAACATTCTAGAAACCTGTATATATTGCTGGTGGGAATGTAAAATGGTGCAGCTGCTTTGGGCAAACAGCTGGGCAGGTCTAATGTCTAAACCTAGAGTTACCAATGCACCCAGCAATTCCACTCCTAGGTACCCCCAAGAGAAATAAAAGCCTTCATTTTTACTGTAAATAAATGTGCATACGGATGTTCATAGCAATGGCTCCCAGGCGGAAACCCTGACTATGCCTCCACTGACGAACAGATCAACAGAGGCAGAGAAGAGCCACACCTTGGGGTCTGACTCAACCCTAAGAGGAGACGAGGTATTAACACACATGCCCCAATGAGGATGAACCCTGACAACATGATGCTAAGTGAAGGAAGCCAGTCAGGGGCAAGGGAGCAGGCGCTGGAGGGGAACGAAGAATGACTGCTGATGGGTTTCTTTGAAGGGGATGAAAATGCTCACCAAGGAGGCACGTGATAATGGCTGAACAACTCTGTAAATACCCTAAAACCCACTGAATTGTATACTTTAAAAGGGCACCCTTCATGGTAGTGTGAATTCAATCTCATATCTATCACCTGTGTCCCTGGGCATCCTTGAGCAGGGGAGGGCCGTCCTCCCTACAGGAGAACAGGGGGGCCAGGCCTGGCCCGTGTGAGCGAGGCTCTCGCAGCAAACACGGTGGCCCGTCCCGCCGCACCTTACCTGGTATATGAGTATTTGTTGTTACTTCGGTTGTAGAGTAGCTTCACGGCTGGCTGAGCGTGGTTATGAAAAAGAAAGGGAAGAGTTACTTGGGGTCGAGGTGCTGTGGGCTTCCCACAGGGCTGGGCCCTGCCACCACATCAAGGGGGCGGCCGGGCATAGCTGGCAGACTGTGGGAGGGGGTGGGCGGGGGTGCAGAAGGAGACTGCGGGACCCACGGCTGGGGGCGGGAGGTCAAGACAAGATGAACGGTTCCATTCTTTACCCCTGCTCAGGCCTTGCTCGGGCACTGAGACAGGTTTCTATTTCAAACCTTATTCATCATTTGGGTAGTGAAAGAAAGGCCATAGGGATGCCTCCAACATACCTTATTTGAAGTCGCTATAAGTTTCTGCTCTTCCTTGGATGAGGTGATGACAGGAACTTTGCAGAAAGGCTCATAAGTATCTTTGTTCTGCTGGAACAAAATATGCTTTCAGTCTAGGAGGCCTGCATCGGCCAGCATCGTGTTATTTAACCTGGCCTGCCAGGCAAAGACAGAGTTCTGACGAGGGAAGATGGGGCCACCAGCACTGGGAAGAGAGGACGACTCTTACCACCAGTGATTTTGGGGAAGGGAGGGCCAAGAGTCAGGTTATTTGGCCGGGGCACTCAGTAAACCCTAACAACGATGATACACTTCCCCAGCCAAGGGAGTCACTTACAAATAAACTCTAAACATGGCAGATGAAATATGACTGGATCGACGCACCCCACTGTAACAACTATAGAAGAATTTAAAAAGTCTGGGCCTATAAGGAGAAAAAAAATGGGAGAAATGAGGTCTACAGACAAAGACATCAAAAATCTCAGACCGGGGGGTGCCTGGGTGGTTCAGTGGGTTGAGCCGCTGCCTTCGGCTCAGGTCATGATCTCGGGGTCCTGGGATCAAGTCCCACATCGGGCTCTCTACTCAGCAGGGAGCCTGCTTCTCTCTCTCTCTCTGCCTGCCTCTCTGTCTACTTGTGATCTCTCTCTGTCAAATAAATAAATAAAATCTTTGAAAAAAAAAGTCTCAGAACGGGAAGATGACGGGTAACTGAGGGGAAAGAGAATGCCGCAACATAGGTCCAAAGGTGGGAAAGAATCCTGGAGGTTTTCAAAGAACAGTTCTGAAGGCTGGTTGGCAGAGGGCAAGGGCAGAGGGCTGCTAGCCAGTCGGCAGAAGTACCACTGAGAGCTGACCCTGCCACATGGATCCCCTTTCCCTGGCAGAAGAAAGGTCTGCTTTCCTAGAGTGGTTTGTACAGATGATGACAGGACTGAGCTGCTCTTCTGAAAAGAGGGGAATTCAGTGAATGGTCCACACACTATAAATGGGGGGTGGGGAGGTGGGCCCAGCAACCAGCCCCTTCTCCTATTCAGATCCCCAAAGGCAGTCAGTCAGGCTTATCCCTACCAGGCAAGAGAGTGGAGGATTCCTCCACAGGAATCTGATCTGTTCAAGGAAAAGGCTTACAGATTCTGACACTGGGGGTTCCCACTGACTTATCATCTACCACTAAAGCCCAATGGACAACAAGGCTCACCCACACACATACAGCTTTTCAGAACCTTAGTCTTAAATTTTAAAAGACCAAAGATTATCAGATTATATGTGGAAAGCCTGTCAACATGAGACTGAAACCAAAATAAAGAGGAAAGTGGAATGAGTCATGACAAGGGCAGCAGAAAGAAAACTTCAAGACAGAGGAGAGTAGATACTGAATCCTATGAAACAAGAGCAGTGTTCTATATAAAAAAGAACACTCAGAGAACATGAAAAGCCTCTTGGAAATTAGAAATAGGATAGCAGAAATGAAAAGTTCAAAAGAAGGGTTGAAAAGATAAAACTAAAGAAAACCTCTGAGAAAGTAGAACAGGAAGATAAAAGCAACAGAAGCTGAGAGGAGGTCAGTCCTGGACACTCAGTCTGAAACTAACGGAAACTACAGAATGGGAACCCAAGAGAGCTTGTTTCTAACAGAAAGAAGAGACAAAGATGCACTGGTGTGTCTGAACACACCAGGAAGAGATTGCCCTTTCTGACCACTTGGGGATAAATTCGGGCTATGCACTTAGAAAACTAAGCATACAAAAACAATGAGACAATCACTAACTCTAGCAAACTGAAAAGCTGCACAATGAAGAAAATTTTCACTGTATACTTCATGACTCAACTGCTAACAATATTAAGACATCACAATGTCAACTCTGAATACTGACTTAACCAAAGCTGTGGTAAACACTATATTGGGAAAAGAAGAGAAAGAACATGTGTACACATTTGGTAGTGGTTGGGCTGGTGGTACTGCATGAGCTAAATTTTTATTTTCTATACACCAGAGCATAATGTTGAAAACTGAAATGTCAACAAACAGGAGTATAAGAAGTATGAAAGTAAACAACTGTTGAAAGAATTGACAGAGGAGGGACGCCTGGATGGCTTAGTCGGGTAGTGTCCACCTCTTGGTTTCAACTCAGATCATCATGCCAGGGATGAAAGATCGAGCCCACGTTGGGCTTCGCACTCGCGCCTGGAGTCTGCCTGAGAGTCTCCCTCGTCCTCACCCACCCCCCCCCAAATAAACAAATATAATCTTAAACAAACAAACACAAAAAGAATAACAGAGCAGAGAAGTATGATGTACATACATTACTTCAACAAACAAAAAGGAAATAAAAATACTAAAGTAAAGGCTATAGCATACAGTCAGATTTACAATGACTTCAGACTTTCAGGGTAGAGGTGGTATGCGGAAATAACAGTTCCTCAAGGAGCTAGGCAGTAAAGGTACTGCTCCAGTGGAGGGCCAGCCAAACATGTGGCCTGAGGGAGGCACAGACAAGAGCCTCCCATATACAGATTCAATTCCCATGAAGACCAAAAGGGACTCTTACGAGTCCACGCCATGTTGGAACTTTGCTTTAAAAATAAATGGCTGTTGGCTGCGGGCTATGTCCAGCAGCACTTTACTTTTACAGGGATTCTGCTATCACCAGACTTGATCCCAATGATCCTGCTGAGACGTAGGGGTGTCTGAGTCTGCAAAGGTTACATAAGACTCGAAACAAGGACTGATGGGATGAGAATAAGTCCTGAGATGCATCCAGAAAGCGGATTAGGTTTTATACTCCATACCGAAGGGTTTCAATGTTCATGGGAGATGAGCCAACGCGACGGCAACTAAAAGCCAGAGGGTAGTTAGGTGGCCTAAGCATTACAGGGAAGCCTCTAAGGGGTCACTGACCAAAGCAGAGAGAAGCTCTTGGCTCTTGGGTTATTTGTGAACTCTCACATCTCAGTAAGGAAGGAACTGCCCCCATTTCGTGGAGAAGGAAAATGAGGAAATCAAGTGGGCCTGATACCTCCCCACTTGTATGGGGAAAAAGGGTGATACCTACTTGTAAGGCTGCCTGGCATTCTTCCACCAGGCCCTGGACCAGGTAGTACTTGGCTTCTGCCAGCAGCTCCTCAATCTCCCGACGGCTCTCGGGCAAGGGGACCGCCCCGTCACGAAGGTAGTTGAGTATCGTACCAAAGTGCTTCCCACATCGGTCAATAAGGATCCAGCCTGCGGTGGAAGGAGGAGAAAGGGGGGGGCTAGTTACACGGGCACTCATCTCCTGGGAGGTGAAGACAAATGGGGTCTCTGGGGCTCCCTCCGCCACCCAGGGAAGAGCAGGACCACGGAGAGGGCAGCAGCTCCACCTGCCTCACTATCAGCAAAAGGCTGACCTGTCTGGGAAGCACTGAAATGATCTGCAAGGCCCGCTGCCTGGAGACAACCACAGCCACGGACTCACTTGGTCTTAGGCTCTCTTGGATGTCAGGACCCCTGGGGCCTCAAAGAATGTTTCTAAAATATCCTCAAAAATCCCTTAGCCAGGGGTCCTGGGTGGCCCAGTTGGTTAAAGCCTCCTAGGATCCTGGGATCAAGCCCCACATCGGGCTCTCTGCTCAGCAGGGAGCCTGCTTCCTCCTCTCTGCCTGCCTCTCTGCCTACTTGTGATCTCTGTCAAATAAATAAATAAAATCTTAAAAAAAAAAAATGTGCCAATTGCTGACCCATGAGACACTCCTGGGGGTGGGGACCAGGAAGGCAAGCCCTTCAGCTCCAATCTGGGGACTGGCCTGCTATAGCTCCACTAGGGATCCCCAGGTTTTTACAATTCCTCTTCAGAAATGCAAATATATGGTGGGGGTGGGGAGGGTTGTTTCTTGCAGAAAGAAACAATGCTTAAGCCTGGGAAGTGGAGGCACAAGACGAGGGGAGGAAACAAAGACCTGCCTTGACAGAGGACAGAAAGCTCTAGGAAAGAAGCCGTGTTGTAGAGAAGTCCCGCTTCCCCCAGGCCAGCAGGGGGAAGACAAATGGGGTCTCTTATCCCCTATTACAGGTGAGAGGACACCAAGGCACAGGGTGGTTAGGTTTAAACAGGAATCTGTAATTTTTATGCCCACTTTCCTCCACTGTTGCTCAGTTTGGGAGAAGGGGCCCACACTTCCACTCTTAATACCATGGCACCCTGCCCCAAGTCCTCTGCAGACCCCCAGGCCTCGCTGAAACACAAAAGCCAATAGCAGCAAAGATACCCCTTTCATATCCAGAGTCACAAGTCCACCCAGCGTCCCCTTCCCAAATCCAGCCCTGCCAAGTATGCTCTCAGGGTTAGAGGCACTGTATCTATTTGGCATTTGCAACAATCCCTAGGCAAGTTTCGTAAGAAGGCCTTTTCCATACTCCTGTCCTATAAACTCCTCAGCCCATGGCTCCTGGACTTTTGCTTAAAGGTCTGCTCTTGGTACTTCCCCACGGTTATGGTTTCCGGACTATAGTGGGAAGAGAGTAATTCCCAGTGTGGCAAACACAATGCAATTGTGTGGCTCGGAGTTAAACCCTGGTTTCAAGGAAGGAAGAGGCCTTCACAGGTGTGGTAAATCACATCACCATGACAGTGACTGCTAAACCTCATCCCACTGAAGTATGGAAGTGCATACAGCTCAGAAGCCTACAGGGTCCTGGGCGCGGGGGATGACCAGACAGCATGTGCCCTGCCCCCTGGGGACAGGAGATGGAGAGGCTCTTCTTACTCCAGCCAAGAACAGCCAAGCAGGAAGGTGGGCCTAGGGCTGCGTGTGCCTATGATACTCCAGGGGAAGCTAGAAATGCAGATTTCTCCGTGAAACCTCTTGGTTTTTAAACAGTGGCAAACCAAGAGGTCATTAATGAGCTCTAGGGCAAGGAAAAACTATCTGCAGGTTGCATAGGGCCTGCAGGCCAGCATTCTGCAGCCTCTCTGCTAACCCTGGATCAAGTGATTTCCTGCCAATGAGTGGACAAGGTGTGGGAGGACCACAGTATCTTCCCAACAGTTCTTTCGGAAGGAGGCTAAGTCCCCTGCACTGTCCACAGATGACAACAGAATCTCAGAGAGGTTTAGGGACATTCCCAAGTCAGGGAGACAGGACGAGACCACAAGAAGCAAGTAAGAAACTCACAGGAAAGCTCCTTCCACCAGAATTGAGTAGAGCCTCAGTCTTTAAAGAAATGGCAACCCACTTAACTCAGCAGCTCTGGGAAGAAACTGTCCACGTTTCTGCCTTTGATGCATGAACAACTTAGCTGCTCTGAAAGAGCAGGGGCCCCTGAAATAATTATCCAAGTGACAGTCCAGAGTTTCCATAAACGAACAGGCAGACCGTGACACTGGGCTCCAGCTCAAGAATGCCATCAGGAAATGCTTGTGGTGAAGGAATCATACTTTGGACAAATAAGGGCAAAGGAGCAGGCTGTACTTGCCATGAGGTTTCAATTAGCATTCTGATTTTAAAATACGTTAGCTGCTTTCAAAGCTGGAATCTACCCCTTTGAAACAGCTTGAATGCCTTGTGTGTAGAAAAGCAAACGGAAGTCAAGCAGTGCCTTGCTTGCGGGGAGTCTGTCCAGCTGCCGGGGAGCACGGCTGCTATTGCAGAAGGCTGCACCCGCCAAGGGAGCCTGGCGGCTGGCAGCCCATCCAGCAAGGCTGCAGAGCAGAATAGGCAGGCACAGATCCAGAGGCTGTGGAATGGTCTGGGAGACAGAACCCAGCCCAGCGGTCAAGGGCAAGGGCCTGTGTTAGAAATCCAGTTGTGCCACCTACTTGCTGGATGATATGGGTATTGCACCAAACTCCCTGTCCCCCAGCTTCCTCTCCTAAATCTGGTCCCCCTCAGGGCTGGCACAAAGGTACGATGAGAATGCACAGGGAAAACACGTAGCACAATGGCATCACTAAATGAGGTCTTGTACAATGAGCCCTCCCTGCATCTCTTCATCATCCCTGGAAAAGAGAGCAGCAGCAGTGTCCAGAGGAGGCTCATTCCGCCCTCATGAAAGTCCCCATGGCTTTCAGGGTATCCTGGGGAAAGCTTCTCTCAGGACCGGGCACTGGGTGACAAGGTTTCCTACCCGCCCCACTCCCAGCCCCAACTGCATGCCATGAACTTCTCCTTTCTCCTTTCCCTGCCCCCACCTCCAGGGGTGGGGGGGGTAGGACGGGACACTGACCTCTCCTTAGCACTGTAAGGTTTTTATACTCTCTGTGGTTTCCAAACTTGCCTGTTAGTAAGTCACCTGAGGTGCTTGTTGCAAATTCAGATTCCAGGAAGCTGCAGGGCAGGGCCTCTCAGCCTCAGCACTACTGAGATTTTGGCCCGGATAGTGTTTTGTCATGGAGGGACTGTCCTCTGCCTTGTGGGGTATTAACAACACGCCTGGCCACTACCCACTAGGTGCCAGGAGCATTCCCACCCCTAAACTGTGACAACCAGAAGGGTTTCTGGACATTGCCCAATGTCCCCTGGAGGTTAAAATCATTCCTGGTTGAGCACCAGTGAGGTAGATCAAAGACCTACATGTGGGGAAAAAAAAATAAAACTTTGCAGTATCCAAAAAAAAAAAAACAAAAACCACCATGAGAAAAGCTGTAACAAGTCAGACTGGGAGAAAATGTGTACAAAACCACAAACAAATGGATCCAGAATACTTTCATAAAGCAGTAAAAAAAAAAAAAAAAAGGAAAATGTGTATATAAGATGCAATCACGCAGTTAAATGATAAAATACAAATGACAAAAAAGCTGCTCAATAAGCTAGAAACTAGGAAATGTTAAGTAAAACCTGAGTATCAGATCATAACCAGCAGACTGGCAATAATTAAGAGGTCTGTGCCTAGGGTTGGCACAAACTGGGATGGTGGGGAGTTTCTAAGTCAGCACAACAGCTAATATCAACCCAGCCACGGATGCTAGCCCAGATTCCCCTCCTGGGAGTCAACTCCAGGACAGACCCCCCAGTGGTGGGTAAGACCTCAACACTGCAGCCCCTGAGGTGGCTGGGTCCACAGTCTCTTCATTTACCAGAACAGAAATAGGACTTTCTGTGTGTACTATGGCGCGGCAAAGGCTGGGAAGCTCTGTCCCAGGGACACTCACACATGCCAGGGAGTGTTGAAGAAAGGCGATATTCCACATGGTGAACACTAGAAGCAACTGAAACAACCTTCAACAGAATATGGATCTATAAACTACAGTACATCCAAACGGAACGTCTGAACTAGAGCTATGTATTAGTCACAGCTCCATCTAACAACCATAACACTAAGAAAGAGGCTACATACAATGTTAACACCATCTATATAATGTGGGAAAACACACCAACAGTACATTGTTTAGGGACAGAAACAGTGTAGCAAACGTAATTCCCAGACAGATACTCATCAGTGGTTTTCACCACTGGATGCACATTAGAATCCCCTGCAGAGCTCCTCGAAGTGCTAACACCCAGCGCATGGAGGGGGGTGCTTTTGGGGGGGAACCCAGGCCTGAGGCTTTATCTCCCAGCTGAGTCACTGTACTAGAGAGGTAGAAATTCACCTCCTGAGCCCAAGGTCAGGCAAGTGGTTACCTCTGAAGGGAGAGAGGCAAATGAAAAAGGTGAAGAGAGGCCCCATTAAGCCAGGTAATGTTTTATTCCTTGTCTGAGTGGGGGTGCTGTGGAGAACAAAGGCAAAAGAAATGTAGAAAAAATTAAATCTCCTCACAACTTGCAGTCCATTGAAAAGGTGACCTGAGACAGGCATAGTGACCTTTCTCCCAGTACCCATCTGCCTCAATAATTAACACTTTGCTGGGGACAAAGGCCTGAATAGCCTATCTCTGGGATCCTGAAAGTCTTAACACACAAAAATCCCTTTGGAAAGTTCGTTTACCTCTACCCGCCCTAAATACATGTTGCCAAATCATCCTCGAAACATAAGGCCCACTGAAACACATCTTTTTAAAAAGAATTTATTTATTTATTTATTTATCAATCAGATAGAAATCACAAGTATGCAGAGAAGCAGGCAGAGAGAGAGAGGAGGAAGCAGGCTCCCTGCTAAGCAGAGAGCCCATCAGGCTCTATCCCAGAACCCTGAGATCACAACCTGAGCGGAAGGGAGAGGCTCAACCCACTGAGCCAGCCAGGTGCCCTGGAAATTCATCTTAAAGGTCTCATGACTAAGGGTTTACTAGACAGTAGTAAATGACCTTATCCGAACAGCAGCTGGCCCCCAAGGTCCTGGAAACCTGACGTCCAAATCCCTTTGAGACTTAGGCCACCCCTAACTGCCTCCCCACTTGAAAGTATATAACCAACCATTCCTCAGGACCTCAGTGCAGCTCTTCCTTCTCATGGAGTCTGTCCCTGACCACGTGCGTTAATAAAAACCACCTTTTTTGCACCAAAGATGCCTCAAGAATTCTTTCTTGACCATTTGCTCCTCGGCCCCAACATTTCACGTCAGGGGCATGAGGGATTTTGTTTTAGTAATCACATTTTGAAAGCTCTCAATGTATTCAGAATTTTATGGAAGAGTGCATTCTAATTTAAGCAGGAGGCATGGAGATCTCAGGGAAACTATCAGGTATGATGGTTTTCCCACATAGGACAACTGATTTCCCCACTGGTTTCCAGGGGAATGTGTGCTGATAATAAGATTAATGATTTCCTTCTCTAATCTGGTTTACATACTCCCTCATTCCAGAAACGTTAGCAAGACCAGAAACCACTGTGGAGGGGAGAGTGGGAAGGGAAGCTCTGTACTAAGGAACAGGGTTATGAAACAGGCAACCACAGGTGAGAACAGAGGCAGAACTCTTGTTAGGAGAGGTGCCACATCCACCCACGGTAACAAGGCATCAGGTAAAAATGCCACTACTGGAAGAGCCGTGCCTCTCTGGGGAGGAGTCTGGAAAGCTATACTTTGGGGGCAAGATAGAACTGCACAGCACTCACCCCCAAGGCCAAGGCAGGCCCCCTCTCCCCTGGGTGCTGCCAAGACCTGCTTCTCCAGCCCCTCACAGCACTCCTCCCTCCCCCTGGACACACCCCACCCAGGCAGGCTGCAACAGGAGTGAGCAGTCCCCACAGACTGAGTCTCCCAACTGTCGTGAACTCCACCAAAAGCCTTCCACTGTTCATGTCCTCACTTAGTCCCGTCACAACCTTGGAAAGCATTACCCCTCACAACTTTGAAAAGTGGAAACAAGCTCAGAGTCAAGCTCAAAGTCACCTCTGTCCTATTACCAGAAAATGCCAGATGAGTCTACATCAGCCCAGTGCCACATACACAGCAGCTGTGACTGTAACCCTGGGACAGAACCAGGGCCCAGACCCACTCACTGCAAACTGCCCCGTTCAGGAACCGAACACACGCAGTACAAATCGCCAACAGGCAGGAGAGCACGGGGCACAAGGGAGAGTCCATCACCTACCCTAGGGCCCAGGTCCTCTCCTCGGGCACCCTTCAGGGGTTTCCAGCAGCTCAGCACCTTGCTGTTCCATGCCCTCGGAGCCCCCCGCCCCCAACTCCTCAGCCAGCAGGACACGCTCCTGCACCCACTCGCCTCAGGAAGTTGCACTCGCTGCTAGGGCCGGTGTGTGACAAACCTCACTGCAGCTGACAGGCTTCCCACCCGAAGCCCTAGGTGCAGCTGTGAGATGCGAGACGTTCAGGTTAATCTGTAGACCCAAGGGTATACCTTGGCCAACACTCGGGCCACCGGTCAGGCCGTGCGGTGTACTCACCAGGGCCAGCAGGATGGCGCTGCCTGGCTCAGGGTGGGCCAAAGACCAGACACAAAGCTGGCGATGACCCAGTATGCTGCTGCGCCCAGGCAACCTGGCCCGGGGGCTGGGCCCTCGGTGAACCAAGGCCAGCCCAGACTATGAGCCAGCAAGCCCTGAGCTCAGTGACTCTTTCTTTTTAAGAAAAGTCCCATAGCTTTTGAAAAGGATCTCTCACTTATTGAAAGGTAGCAACAAACAGTACCACCCCAGGAAGGGTGAAGCTGAAGAGTGAAAAACCGTGAGATGTCACATGGTGAGCATCTCGAGGCAGGCGGAGGGCTGGATGGAGCTCGAGCTCTAGCGGAGCCTCACAAAAATGTCCGGGGTTGAGTGCCAAAGGCAGCCCTGCTTCCCCCGGAGGGGCCATGGTGTCCAGGAAGCACCGGGGCCAGTGCAGCCTCCGCCAGCTGTTCAGAAGCCCGAGCCCAGGGAGCACCCATGTCTCTCCCACTGTGGGATGGATGAGCCTCAGCACCGGCTTGTTCCCGGTGTGGTGTTAGGACGCAAGGAGATGAGGTTCCAACTTAGCTTCCAAGGTGACTCCGCCGCTTTTCTTGAGCCCCACCAGAGACTGGGGAGGGCGGAAGAAAAGCTACAACAATCCTGGGTTCTCAGATAAGGTCTGTTTCCTTTTGCAGCTGGGGTGCTATTGTCTCGGTCTCTACAAATACTCCCCTGGGCGATGCTGGGTGTGGCTCTGCAAAGGGGATCCTCCCACTCATAAAAAGCTCTGTGCTCTCTGAGTGAGACACGGAAGGAAGCTCTGGGGCTCCAACCTCATGTACCTGATGGCCTGGCCAGAACCCTGAGTTTCCCTGGAAGCCCAGGGAAGCAGAACCTCAAGCCTCACAGCCCAGCCTTCTCTAGGACACCAAGGGAAACAAGCTAACTAGCGCACAGCTCAAGCTTTGGGTCCCCAATCCCACCTACCTATAACAAAACTCGCCCACCCTCCCAGGGACCAATGTCCCAGGGAAGGCAAGAGCATTAGCACAGCAGCCGACCTCAGAAACAGGTAAGGCAGGGTCCAGCTAGGCTGTAGTCTGGCCAGATCTTATGCAATCTCAGGCCAAAGAAGGGAAGGATGGTGCCATCCTTAAACCCCACGTGACCTGCCCCATAAACCCAAGCAGGCAAGACTGTTTCCCTTGTCAGGCGCTCTTGGATTATTCCAGGTGGGGAGCAAGATCACTTTAAAGAATTCTTCACCTTTCACGAACATGACTTGCCATGAGGAAAAAGGAAAGAAAAACACGGACTGAATGTATGTATTTGGAATACTGTGCACCAACAGCCCCATGAGGCAGGTATCACTATACCCATGTTACCTGGCTGGCATCACCAGCTACTACACAAGAAGCGGTGACTCAGTCCAGATCTTGAGTCTCTGTCAGGCCCCCATCCCGGGAGGACAAGAGTCCAAGAAAACATTCACGTCTCTCCCTCGCTCGAGCTTCACTCCAAAGTCACAGAATCACCGCTGAGAACTGGCAAGGGACCGACCAGGACAGCTCACCCAGCCACCATTTCAGAGCTGAGGCTTAGACTTTCTCAAGGTCACAAGGCCTATCGACAACTGGGTCAGGACTACGAGTCCCCGCCCAGGTGACTCCAACTCCTCTTCACATCTCAGCTCATCTGTGACCTCCTCAGGGAAACCCTCCTTTACAACACCCCCAGACTAGATCTGGTCTCCTGGGGGACTCACTGTCAAGGCTCCCCGCACTCTGAGACAACACGGAGCGCAGCTTGAAATCTGTAGCTGTGTGGACAATTGCCCCTGTGCCACTGGCCTTCTGAACCAGAATGAAGCCCCCGGGCCACAAGCCCGTCCCCAGAGCCTGGACGGTGGACTTACCTTCGCTGTCCGTGAGCACTTCCATGCGCCCGCTGAACATGGCTTTCAGCATGGTGTCCTGCTTGGTCAGCGTCTGCATGGTGGTGTAGTAGAGCGCCCCGCCCACATTCAGCTTCACGTACTTGGAGCTGGGGCTCGTGCCCTTGAAGGAAGTGGTGCGGGTAGCAGCTGCTGGCACCGCTGAACTCACCACACTTTCTCCTGACATCTCTTCCTGCCAGTGGAGAAGACATGGGGTCACCAGAGACACGGCGCCAGGCCTGCTTTACCTCTTGCAGCCTCTGGGTTGAATCTGGCGTCCAGAGGGGTTTTGCTTGGCTCATATCTATACCACATTTAAATCTTAAAGGTGGCTCCCAAGGTTGACAACACGGGAGAGTTCACCAAAAAAGCCCCTGGATTTCGGGCTCCTCTTAAAATCAGAGGCCAGGGGAGCCTGGGTGGTTCAGTGGGTTAAAGCCTCTGCCTTCGGCTCAGGTCATGTTCCCAGGGTCCTGAGATCGAGTCTGATGGGCTCTCTGCTCAGCCAGGAGCCTGCTTCCTCCTTTCTCTCTCTCTCTCTCTCTGCCTGCCTCTCTGCCTACTTGTGATCTCTATCTGTCAAATAAGTAAATAAAGTCTCAAAAAAAAAAAAAAAAATCAGAGGCCAACTGGGCCCCCAGATGCCCACAACTGGTGGGAGCTGGGTTACTGGGTACCCCAAACCCCACCCGGATAGCCTCATATACTGACCTCCCCTACTGACGCTGTGAGTGCAAGTTTATCACTTGATCTTGTGTCCTGACGACTTCCTTTCTGCCTGTTCCCCACATGCCAACACCCTGTACGCATACTAAAGCAGTTTCCAGCATTGCCCAAGTCTCTCAGGGTTTCCTTATTGTCACACTCAACCTCTGAACTGCAGATGAAATCAGATTTTATGAATCGAGTGCGATCCCAACTACCACTCCTTATCCTTCCTGTCAGGGGGAAGTGTTTCTCAGGACTACATGACAGACATTAAAAACACTTGGAAGCAAGTTATTACAAAATTAGAGACTTCCTGTACTAGCGCTGCCCCGAATAGCAAGATCAGATGACAGTCTTCTTAATGGCACTGCCAGCTTGTGTCCCTCTCAAAGAAATGAACATACCATCTGATTTAAGCAGGCCTATGAAAGGAGGCTGTACTCAACGAGAACATTTGTTTAACAGGTAAGGGTCTATGGCTGGAGAAGATGTCTGAGAGCGGGACGAATCTCTATGAGTCTAGGGCACAGTACAGAGGAAGTGGCCCCTGATAGCCAGGACCTGGGCCACCACTCATTTCTGGGCCTTGATGTTTCCTCCAAACAGGAACAATTCATACAGCATGTCACGATCTGACAAGGCCACTCAGTGGCTGATGGGCCAAGACATAAACAAGACTATTCTGTAATTAAGTCTGAACACAGACAAAAACAAGAACATTGCCTGAAACAGAAAAAGTGACCAAACCTTGCCATATCCCAACAAATGTGACTTCCTGCTTCTTCTTCTTCTTCTTTTTTTTTTTTTTTTAATTTATTTGACAGAGATCACAAGTAGGCAGAGAGGCAGGCAGAGAGAGGAGGAAGCAGGCTCCCCGCGGAGCAGGGAGCCTGATATGGGGCTCAATCCCAGGACCCTGAGATCATGACCTGAGCTGAAGGCAGAGACTTTAACCCACTGAGCCACCCAGGCGCCCCCTCCCTGCTGTTTCTTTACCAGTTAGAGCTCTAGCCCCATTTCATTCTTCCCCACCTTCAACACAGGAATTACTGAGGCCCCACCCAAGAATTAACCCTCCTTCCTGACAGCATTCAATACAGAGCAAAACCCCACTTCCCTGAACCCTTACCCACAATCACCCAAGGCAAGCCACAATCCTCTTTCTGAAATGTTCAGTGGTTCTCCTTTATTGTCACAACTTTTGACTATAGGCAAAGAGGGGGGGGGGGGTAGACAGGACAAAGCTTTAAAAAACAATACCCTGATCCTGAAAAAGGATTGTTTTTTAGATTCTTTATGCCTTTCTATCTTTTCAGGATCTCCCACAATTAACATATATTACATTTATAATAGGAAAAACTCAACTGTTGTTTCTCAGTGGGAGAAGGGACTAATGATGAGTGGCAACCTGCATCCACTGATCAGTAATAGCACAGGCAAGGGCCATCCCTCTCAACCTCCGTCCACCCAAAAAGAGTGGCCCGGATATCACCCACTGGGGGACTCTAGTAGGGGCCCTGGAGGAGGAGGCACAGGAAGAATGAGCTCCTGGAAAGAAAAGTGTTTTTTCAAGAAAATGTTCTTGCTTTATCACCTGGTGTGAAAGAGAAAGCAGTGACCCCTCCCTTCCAGCTTTCCTTTGAAATCAGTCCCCAGAAACCCTACACTAAAGGTTATCACCAACACTTCCCCCAGAAATACTCTGTCCACGGGAAGATAGAAGTAACTGGGGACAAGAAAGAGTTTGGTGGCGGAGGGTGAAGGCCTACAAGTGTGGCGTTTGGGGGTTTTTCAGTTAGGGAAAATTGCTCCAAAATGGAAATACTTTTTAAAGCACCCTTTCCGATCTAAATTCACACAAAATGTGTTTTGGGAAATGGTCTAGTGTTTTGTAACACACCTAAGAAACAAACAAATCAAAGTATATTTCAATGTACTTTTACTTTCCAATACCTTTTTGAAAGATTATTTGCACATAGGAAAGTACCTTTTAAGTGCGTGGTTTGAGGAGTTTTGGTCAGTATATGTATCTGTTCAGCCACCACTCAGATCAAAATAGAGAACATTTTCATGGTTCCAGAAAAGCCCCTCCATGCCCCCACCAACGCCCTTCCTGCCCCCACCCAGTAGGTACCAGTTTTCATCTCTACCACTACATACAACATTTAAAATCCAAACAATGCTGGAACACAGTTACTGTTATTTCCATCTAGTAGATTGGAACAGAAGGCGCGTCCCAGAGAAGTTCAGTCACTTCCCAAAGTGCCCTGGTACTGGAGGTGGGTCAGTGACAGAGCAAGGATGTGGGCAAGTCCCATCTGGCCTTGGGCCCATGATTTTTATGAACATTCATGCTTAAAATATAAAGTGCTGGAACATATACATTGAGGAGGGAGTGCCCCACCCTCCCTTCTTTATCAAGTACAAAAAAAGCCTTGAAAAAAGATGGGAGGCAATGTATGCCTAAGGACTTGGGTTTTGAAGTTAGACCTGAATTTAAGGGCCCAGCCCTGCCATTTGGTTGACCAGTTGTGGGAGCCTGGGCGAGTCATCTGAGTCATGTCCCGTCTATCAGACAGGGACAACAGCAGTGTCTCCCTCCCAGGATGGCCATGGGGGACGATGCCACAAAGCACTCAGCGCACTGGCTCAGTGCAGATACCACAACACAAAAGACTCAAACTATGATTATTTGAGAATGTGCTCAAAGACTCCAATTATCTTCTTTCTTAAGACCATTTCCAGCTCTACCAGAACCCCACCTGAATCACTAAGAGATAAAGGCAGAAACCATCTGGATCTAGGCTGAGACTCCAGAATGGACAAAGAAAGCTCCGAACCTTTCCAGAGCCCACCCTTCCAAACGTCAGTCACCTCAATTCGGGAATGGCCCTTGGATAAAAGGTTCTGACTGTTCGTGTCCCTGAGCCCGCACGACACCGAGCTAAGGACACAAAGCAGCAGACAATAAGCCTCTTAAAAAGCAAATCTCTCTACAGAGAGGACTCCTCTCTACAGAGAAGTCCTCAGTCATTGCTACTGGAATCCTCCTTTTTCACTTGTTTCAAAGATTTGATTTCATCGTTAATGAGGTTGGGGCAGGGGAGAGCAAGAGTGGTTATAAGAAAAAAACATGGGGGGGCACCTGGGTGGCTCAGTGGGTTAAAGCCTCACCTGGGTGGCTCAGTGGGTTAAAGCAGAGGCTTTAACCGCTCCTGAGGTGTGGCCACTTCAGGCTCCAACGGAAGTGACTAGATAGGTACCAAGGCACCAGTTAAGGGCGCTGGGCTCCGTGGTGACGGTACCCTGACTTCAAGCCCCTGGCATCCCTCTAGAAACCGGATGCACATCTGCCCTCCAGCTCCCTCTATTTCTTCCCCTAGCACCCCCTCGCGCCCTTATGTTTAGAAGCACCTGGAAGTCCTTTCTCCACTTTCCTGAAACCCAGAGACTGCAGTCACAACTTTCAATTTCGATTCCAGGGTCCTGGGATGGAGCCCCACATTGGGCTCTCTGCTCAGCAGGGAGCCTGCTTCCCCCTCTCTCTGCCTGCCTCTCTGCCTACTTTTGATCTCTGTCTGTCAAATAAATAAATAAAATCTTTTATAAAAAAAAAAAAAAAACCCAAACACGGCATTAATTGGTATTGGTTACCAATTCCATTCAATCAGAAGAGTTTAGTCCAGTTAGATCTCTGAGTATCCTGTTGCAGATTCTCAACAGTAGCTCTCCCCTTACAAAAAAAAAACTGACATCAGGGTCCTATCGTGTAAATTCTGATGTTAACTGGTCTGGGAATATGGCCAGGGCAACAGAATTTTTTTGAACTTCCCTAGGGGATTCCAGTGTGCAGCCAAGATTGCAACCCACCGCTCTAAGTAGTTCCATGCACCTATTAATTTCATCCTCTAGGCGAAGGTCCCCAACCTCTTGTTCAATTGGCCTAGTAAATTCCTGGCTGCACGCAAAAATAAACCAAAGCATCATGAACAAAACCCAGCCCCTATCTCACAGCTTCAGACCCACAGACAGGAAGCAACTGTATACATGCTTAAAAAATAAAAATCAGGCCAAGAAGGAAAAGCGTTGACCTGAAAAGAGGCTTGAGCAAGTACAACAGGAGAAGAAGGCACCAAATCCTTCACCCTTGCTCGTTTTCCATACAGCTCTCTGCAACTGTCTCTCTTGTGTGTTGGGGGGAGATGTGCATGTGGAAGGTTTGTTCAAAAGTCTGAGAAACCTTGAGTAGTCTCAGTTCCACCACTTCCTGTGCAAGGTTCAGACAAGCGTTTTTTTTTTTTCTTTCAGACAAGCATTTTAACTGAGTCTTAGTTTCCTTTCTTGTAAAATGAACGTAAAGCCATAATCTTCATAATAACCTTCAGGGAATGAATGTTAAAGTACTTGACACCTAGCCCTTAGTGAACCTCAAACTTCCTTAAGACCAGAGGTCCCAGACCAGGCTGTATTACAATCACCTGGGTGCTTATAGGCCAATTAATCAGAATTGGGGGTGGGGAGGGCAGGTCAGCAGTATTTAAAAAGGTCTTCAGGGGGGCGCCTCTGTGGCTCAGTGGGTTAAAGCCGCTGCCTTCAGCTCAGGTCATGATCCCAGAGTCCTGGGATCAGGCCCCCCATCGGGCTTTCTGCTCAGTAGGGAGCCTGCTTCTCTCTCTCTGCCTGCCTCTCTACCTACTTGTGATCTCTGTCAAATAAATACTATTATGAATAAAATTGTTCTCTTAAAAAAAAAACCACTCTTCAGGTGATCTAAGGTGCAGCCCCAGCTAAAAGCCACAGAGCGAAGGTGCTTCTTTAAGCAGCTTCATCAAAGAGCCAAGGCCTTTTTGCTAATTATAAAACTTCCCCAAACTAAGGGCATTTCTACAACTCAGGAAAGTCTGCTGTTACATTTCAACCAAACTGCACCACATCGGCCACATAACCATAGTTATTATTTTGCACCCAAAATTTGCTTATAGGGCACCTACTGCTATTTCCAAGTGTCCTGCTAAATTATTTTCTCTCCCTCTGTGCAAGCTATTGGCCTCTTTCTCCCAGAGGTCCAGTGAAGAAGACATAATCATCAATCCCACTTTTTAGGGGAGAAAAACCAAAGAATCAGAACTACAAGTGTCCTCGGGACTCAGGCCCCTTTCATTACAAAGCCCAAATCAAGAAATCATTAATCTCCCGCAGGGTGTGTTCAAACAGATCGAGGGAACCCACTTGCAGACTGATCAAGTAATCAGTGGGAGGGCTTGAAAATTTGGCCATTTCTAACAAGTTCCCAGGTGATGCTGCAGCTACTGCTGGTCTGGGGAGCAGTTTGAAAACCACACTGGTTTAATGCATCCTTCTCCTCAGGTGGTCCTTATCTTGCATAAAATGGAGCAAAGTCAGATACAAGTTGGCTAAGGTTTCTCGGCAGTGTCCTTGAAACTGATCTTCTCTAAAGACTGTGTTTTCCAGGAAAGACAGGAGGCAAAGAAGGAACAAGGCGGAACTTTGGTCATTCCCACCCACGGCCAAAGGGCCATTTAATGTACAGACCCTTAAAAGATCACAAGCAAAACGAACCCTTCCCACCGCTGGACGACAGCATGACCCATTCCCAGCTCCTGAGGTGTGGTCACTTCAGGCTCCAACGGAAGTGACTAGATAGGTACCAAGGTGCCAGTTAAGGGCGCTGGGCTCCGTGGTGACGGTACCCTGACTTCAAGCCCCTGGCATCCCTCTAGAAACCGGATGCACATCTGCCCTCCAGCTCCCTCTATTTCTCCCCCTAGCTCCCCCTCGCGCCCTTATGTTTAGAAGCACCTGGAAGTCCTTTCTCCACTTTCCTGAAACCCAGAGACTGCAGTCACAACTTTCAAAAAAACCCCAAACGCTCCGCCCCAAGGAATCTCACGTCGCTGTCAGAACCTAACCGTTCTCTTTCACAACACCCTCCATCCTCACTCTCCACCCCAATGTCCATCTTCGACGACCCCTCTTTGTTCTCTTCACAATCACCAATCCCATTTCCAATGAGCAGTCGACTCAGAGACACCCCCCAACTCACCCACACACAAATCTACTCCCCCAAGACCAAACTCTCTTTCCCGATCCGCAACAGCCAAGGACCACCCCACCAAATTATCCACCGAAACCCTTCCCCCACCCCCGGCCTCGCCCCCCCAGTCCCCCAACCACCCCTCCCCTTTCGCGACAGCCCCTCACCGCAACTCCCTCCACCCTCGGCCCCTTCTCTACTCTGCCTCTGCGGGCTCTCCTGGCCACCCAGAGCCCCCCGTTGGTAGGCAACGCCCTCCCTACCATGAAAAGTCGGAGGACGCAGGAGTCTCCAAAACCGGACTGAGAGAGGCAGGAAACACCCAGCTCGCGCAAGCCGGGCGGAGAGGCGGGGCCGGGGCGGGAACTTCCGCTGCCGCAGCCAGCTTCCGCCCCGCAGAGGGTTCCTTCTTAAAGAGTCCGTCGTGAGCCTGCACATCGGCTGCGTTCCCTCCAGTCTCTGTGGCTGGAGTGGATTGCATCTCGGCTGGATCAAGAATTAACCCGCTCTTGAATGGTCCGCCTCTTTTCACCTTCCAAGGAAGAGGGAAAGATGCAGAGAGATCGTCCTTCCCGGGTACAGAAGCTCTGCGGAACTGTCGTTTACCGGAACTGGATAGTTGCTTCCCAGCGGAGCTCTGAGAGCGGACACCCCGGGGCAAGATGGCGGTCGATCCTCTGCCGCTGCCCCGGGTCTGGCTAAACCCGAAGGTATTGGGCTGAGACGGCGCTAGCTGCGGCCCCGACCCCGAGCGAGGGGGCTACGAGCGGATAAAGGTCCACGGCCTGCGGGTAGCGAGTGGGAACAGGTTGTGGGTTCTCCTGGGGGGGGGGGGGGCTTTGGGGGAGATGGCCCTTCGGCCGGGTCCCTGCCTCCCCAAGTAGGAGGGCAGGTGTTGGGGACTGGCTTTCGTGTTCCGAGGGGCGGGGGTGCGGAGAAATTTCTTCGTAGCCGTTTCCACCCTTTTTCATCTCTGGGAAGTATAGACAGAGTACTGCTGGGTGAAAAAGATTTGTTATCATGGTTGTTGATCCTGAGGAAAGATGCTGGGCTCCAGAGTCACCCAAACCGGAGTTCAAGTCCTATTCATTCGCTGTATGACCTTGAGTGAATCCCTCACCCCTCCGAGCTTCGCATTCTTGCTCTGTAAAATGGAGTAATTAGCTCGTTTCATAGAGGAGGTTGTGTAATACAGGTTTTAGTGTCTGACACTCAGCTCTCTCAGTAGAGACAGCTGGTGTAAATGATTTCAATAAGAAAAACTTGGTCGTAATCGGACTCTAACAGCCCTAGCGGCAGCCTTGCATTCTCAGCTTTTCTTTGCTGCCCTGTGAGCAACGGAGTCCCTTGGGTCTTTTCGGTTAGAAAAGTGGCTTCAAATTCGGGAGTCTAGTGACTTCTAAAAACTCATGTCCACTCTACATTTCATTTTCTCTGTGGGAGGGTAGGATTGATAATACCGTGCACCTAGATAGGCTGTACCCTTCAATAAATGATAGCTGTTATTCTTCACAGTCTGAGTCCTGTTGCCTATTTAAAAATTGTATCACTGAGACCTGGAAGAGCCGTTGAAAAGACAAAGTTAGTTAAATAGCTGTACAGTGTTTGATACACGATCTGCCCTTAACAAATGGTGGTGGTCACTAAACTTGGCTGCCCAGCTCTTCCACCATAGGAGGAAAATCCTCCTGGGCTCAGACAGTTGATGTTTATGATGCTTCACCTTTGGTTGATACCCTCTGGACTTTTTCATAATTATCCAGGAAACTGACCACATCCAGGGAAGACTGATTTTGAGCAGATACCATGGGAATATAGAAGTAGAAAAGCATCTGAGTCCAGTCTCTTAGTATTAAAATCTTGGCTCTGCCCCTTTCTAATTGTCTAACATAGACTATGGGACATAACTAAATGATCTCACACGGTTGCTGGCTTATGATATAGAAGGGACATGACACATAATGGATATTTAATCAACTTATTTTCCTTTTTGCTTTTTAAATAATCGTGGTTATCACCAACCTCTTATGTTCCTAATTTTCCACATATATCATTTTTTCCCTAACTGGATGGTAAGCTTTTTGGATTTTTTTTTTTTTTTTGGCTTGTTTTTTAAGTGTAGGTGATAACAGTAAAGCTCAGTTACATGCTATCTACTTTCAAATACTCCTTGTTAAAATCTTCCCACTCTAATCCTAATCAGAGTGTCGTGTTGACTAGGTCAAAATAGAAGAAGTGTAAATATTTCAATTCTTTTAGCACCCATAGGAGGTAGGTACTATTGTCCTCAATTTACAGATAAAGTAACTGAGGTATAGAGAGGATAAGCAATTTGGCCAAATGAGGTAGAATCAGAGTAAGAAAGAACCAAGGGTATTTTGACTCAGGTTTTTTTTTTTTCCTATTACGTACAGCCTTTTTTTGATTGTGTCGAAGTTTGTGTAATCCTTCATTACAGTTACTTTGAGTAAGTAAAGACTTCATAATGTATTTTATTTGTTTGATGAACTTGTAGATTCTAGGCAGATAGAAGAGGTGAATAAGAAGGAGCTAGAAAAGCTGCAAAAGCTCCTCTGCAAGGTTCCCTGGGAGAAGTGAAAGTTTTGAGATAGTCTTACAGCTACTTTGTCACAGTTTGCCTATGCATCCTCCTGTTTTTCCATTGAGAAGAGGCTCCCTGTCCCCCACCCCCAAATGAGGAGCTTTCTACATGTTAAGGAATGATCATACCATTGTGCTCACGGGTAAGGCCCTCTCTTGTGCAGCTCTCAGAAGCTTGAAGCTGTTACCCAATCTAAACAGGGTCATAGCCCAAATGATAGGACTGGTGAATCTTATTGTACCCAGGGATAGGACAAAATTTAATGGATGAGAAATGTAGTGGTCCCAGCCTTATTTCCTACCCAAAGAACCTGAGTGTGCAGATGAGAGCCTCTACTGAAGTTTTGTTTTAAGATTTTATTTATTTGAGAGAGGGTGAGGGAGGACAAGCAGGGGAAGGGGCAGAGGGAGAAGCAGACTCCCCACTGAGCAGGGTGCCCCGACTCCGATGCGAGGCCAGATCCCAGGCCCCCCAGAATAGTAACCCGAGGCAAAGCAGACACTCAAATCGGCTGACCCACCCGGGCGCCCCTACTGAAGAGCTGGGAAACAAACAAAATAAAACTCGTGTCTGTAAAGATAATGCATTGATTACTGTTGACTGCACACCATCAGCCACCATGACAGGTATTTGACATACATGATCTCATTTGGTTGTCCTTAGCCTCCACCATTAAAGAGATGAAGGCAGAAAGCCTCTGAGGCATCTCTCTCCAGCACCTGGCAGAGCTGGGGACCAGCTCCAGCTCTGTTACTCCAAAGTGGGTGTGCTTCTCAGTGCCATGCTGCCTCATCATGTGTGTTCTGCAGAAAATTTAGAAAACAGCCTGGTTAAGGAAGCAGAACTTCCTGTAATCCCTCTGCCTCAAAACAACTGCCCTCAACTTGTTGGTGTGTTTCTTTTTCCCAGCTTTGTGTCTCTGTGTGCACATGCATTTTTCTTTTTCATTATGTAACTGGGATCATATGGATCCACAGCCAACTCTTTTTTCATTTCTCCAGCATAAACATTTTTCTTATGGTTAAAAAATCTCAAACATAATTTTCAATGGCTGTTTAACATTCCCTTCTCCTGTTCTTGCTTACTGTCAAAAAGCAAGTACAGCTTTCATTCAGCTTCTCTGGGCTTGTTTTCAGTCTATTCCCTTTAGGCTGAAGGCCTGGGGTGATATCAGACATTAAATAAAAAGGACACTAGTGTTTAAACACTAGTTTAGTGTTTCAAACCAGAGGTATTTTTTTAAATTATTTTATTTGGTGAGGAAGTTATAGGATGCCCTATCTATAACACTTAACCCTGAATCTGGATTTTTTTTTTTTCCTTCTGCTCTTGCCAGAAAAGACAAGCTCCTCTGAAGCAAGAAGCTGCCCTCAGTTGTGAGTCCTTGACAACATCACTAATGATTACCTGGCATTTCTGTATCACGGGCAGGTCCTCAGGTGAGCTCTCCAGGCTTCTTTTTTTTTTTTTAAAGATTTTATTTATTTATTTGACAGAGAGAAATCACAAGCAGGCAGAGAGGCAGGCAGAGAGAGAGAGAGGAGGAAGCAGGCTCCCCGCTGAGCAGAGAGCCCGATGCAGGACTCGATCCCAGGACCCTGAGATCATGACCTGAGCCGAAGGCAGCGGCTTAACCCACTGAGCCACCCAGGCGCCCGCTCTCCAGGCTTCTGCTGGGCAGAGAGAGCAAGTGATTCAGAAGAGTGTTATCTTTTCCTCCTCTGCCTTCTTCCCCTCCCTCCTGTGATCAGGTCGGCTTTGTTTATTTGTTTTGACAGTTATTGATGAGAGATCCATGTGTTGGGAAAGCCTTGTTTAATAGATGTGAATTACTGTCGAAAAGGGACCACTGAGACCCCTCACTAGGTTGATCTGGCAGGAGCCCTGAATGAGCTTTTTATTTATTTATTTATTTATTTATTTATTTTTAAGATTTTATTTATTTGTTTGACCAACAGAGATCACAAGTAGGCAGAGAGGCAGGCTCCCCGCTGAGCAGAGAGCCTAATGTGAGGCTCTATCCCAGGGCCCTGGGATCATGACCTGAGCCAAAGGCAGAGGCTTTAACCCACTGAGCCACCCAGGTGCCCCAAGCTTTTTATTTATTTATTTTTTTATTTTTTTATTTTTTTTTTTTAAGATTTATTTATTTATTTATTTGACAGAGAGAAATCACAAGTAGACAGAGAGGCAGCCAGAGAGAGAGAGAGGGAAGCAGGCTCCCTGCTGAGCAGAGAGCCCGATGCGGGACTCGATCCCAGGATCATGACCTGAGCCAAAGGCAACGGCTTAATCCACTGAGCCACCCAGGCGCCCCCAAGCTTTTTATTCTTGATGGTGTTTTCACCTGGGCACTGCTTTGAGGGAGGTAGCACAGCAAAGAGATTGTTTCCCAGGGAGGTATGGATTTCTGAGTAATCCATTTCAGTCGTTTTGTCAGCTGGGCTGATTATATATTTGGGACAGAATGACAGTTTTCGAGCCTCCAAAGAAAACCTCTCAATGTGGGAGCCTCCATGGACCAGTGTTGTGTACGCTAGGCTGATAGCCAAACCTACCACGTTGGGAAAAGACAGTTACTGGTGACTTAGATAAAAATGTAATGGATATTGGTGAGTGCTGTGAAGTGTGTAAACCTGGCGATTCACAGACCTGTACCCCTGGGGATAAAAATATATGTTTATAAAAAATTAAAAATTAAAAAAAAAAATGTAATGGATAAATGAGAAGCTCTGTCCAAATCATGACAGTCAGTCGATGGCAGAGTTCTGGCCCAGAGTCTTCATCAGTCCATGGCAAGATGGGATCAGTAAGGATGGCAGAATAAATTGTACATAAAAACAAATACATTCAATTTAACAGATTGTTTTGCATTCTGGAATCACAATCTGCAAGCTTTTTTAGCATTAAAATGACCCTTTGTCCAGAAAGATTAAAGGTTTCTTTTGTGGTGGGCACAAAATAAGTGCCAGTAAATATTTGTCGAGTGAATGGCTGAATGAAATAATGACAGTAAATAATTGTTTGATTTTTTTTTTTTTTCTTTTCCCCTTCCAAGTCTTAACTTGGCAAAAATAAATTTGACTGCTCAGTGTTAGACTGTTTCAGAGAATTCGATTATCTAGGAACCTTTGACCTGGAGGATGCCTGGTTTGCATTAGAGCGTTATGGATGGAATTGATTCATGCCTTGTTCATCTGTTAAACGATTACAGAGCCCATACCCTATGGCAGATGCTGTGCTCTTTCTTTTAAGCAGATGTAATTATTTAATACAGGAAAGAGCATGGTTGGTCTAGATGAGTTGCATGAAAAGAGCCAGTAGGAAGTTGGGACTTGTGCCAGGAGAGCTATTAGCCTTTTTGGAGAATACAGAAAGGTCCCAAGTAGCTCTCTGTTGCCCCAGTGCCTGCCCACCCTTGGCTCCGGAGCCCCTTCCTATGCGTGTGTTTCCTATAATGGCCTACAGAGGCCGCTCACCATTTTCCCCACAGGGTTTGTGCAAGTTTGCAAACATGTTCACCGTTTCTCAGACCTCGAGAGCATGGTTCATTGATAGGGCCCGTCAGGCCCGAGAGGAAAGGCTCGTGCAGAAGGAGCGGGAACGGGCAGCTGTTGAGATTCAGGCCCATGTTCGGAGTTTCCTGTGTCGGAGCAGGCTGCAGAGAGAAATCAGGTGGGTGCCAAGGGCTCAGCACATTCTCCCTTGCTCCCAATTAATAGCAAGAAAAGATGGTGTTTTCTCTTACAGTTCTTGAAAAGTCTTCCAGCTGCTGTGAGCTAATATAAAATGTCTTTTTTTTTTCTTATCCTTCCCTCCCCAGGAGAGAGATCGATGAGTTTTTTAAAGCAGATGATGCTGAGTTCAGTAAAAAAAGTGCACTTTGTATTTTTAAGATTGCCAGGAAACTGCTGTTCCTGTTCAGAATTAAAGAGGATAATGAGGTAAAATAATAATAGTGAACACTCTGCTTACCCATTGGCCAGATCTTTTTAAAGTATTTTATAAATACTAATTCATTTAGCCCTTACAGCGAGACCATGAAGATAAACTCTGGGATTGCCACATCCTGCCCTTTCTGTGTTCTTAGGATGTGTTTTGTGGGCATTGTGGTCAGTGCTTCTGAGAATCATCACTGTTCTTTTTCACATTAAATATGATAAGCCCTTGGAGTCAGATGTAAACTGGGAGCCAGGCAGGTTAGGAAAATGTGTGAAAGAAGCCATTTACAAAACAACAGAATTCCTAGTGAGCAGTAGCCAGAAGGGAGGTGATGGTGATGGGGGATGGTGAGGACATTAGAGGGAGCGATGGGGTCTAAGGCATGCCCACTCAAGGTGGGTAGCCACTCTGGGGCTGCAGCCAGTGGTGGACTGCTACTCTCCTTTGAAGAAGAGGTACTGGAGATCCTGTGCCTGCTTGTAAGAATTGGTAGCTAATTTGAAATTCCTTTCAAATCCTATAAACCAAACAAAATGTTCTGGTTGCACCTTTGGCATTAGAGTGATCAGCCCAGAGCAGCAAGTTGTCTGTTCCAGTACACCCGATAGCATTGAGGAGTGCCTCTGTGCTCCCAGGGGTTAGGCATTCATTACTGCAAAGCATTCCATTGTGCCAGACCCTCCTGAAGGTACTGGGGGCCCGGAAGGAAACAAGATGGGCAACGTCTCTAACCCCGTGGAGCCTGTAGCCTAGAGAGAGGCAAAAGTATGCTGGCAGTGGACACACAGACACATAGATGAGGACAGACAGGTGAAGTGAGGTGACCACTGTTGACAGAGGAAACTATAGCTCTGGGTAATGAGGTGGCGGCCCTGGACCACAGCACTTTTGAGGGTGGATCCAGGGTTGGTATAGACAGTGTCATTTAGTTTCCACTTTCCTTCCTTTTGCATTTCAAGAGAAAAGTGATGATGTGACAGTTTGTGAGGCAGAAGTCTCTGTCCGTGGTGCTTACAGAATGGCCCCTGGGAGAGCTCCACTCGGGCGGCAGATGCCAGTCTGCAAAAGTGCAGGCCCAGATTGCCAGGTTGATTTCATTTTTGCAAAGGAGCCCCAGTCTAAAACGCACGTGTCAGGCTCATCCAGCCTGTGGGCCACCAGGCTGAGAGCCTTTCATTAGCCTCTCCGATCGTGTTTTTGTATCTGTGAGAGGGAATTCAATATGATCACACATGTGAGTCCCCTGGCACCATGTGAGTGCCTACATGTGACAGGTGCCCATGGGACTCCTGCCTTTTTCCCATCTCAGCATTGGTTGTGGAGTGTATAACCCCCACTCTGCCTCTTTGCAGAGATTCGAGAAGTTGTGTCGCTACATCCTGAGCAGCATGGATGCTGAGAATGAGCCCAAGGTAAGCGGGATGGGAGGTAGGAAGTCTCCCAAAAGCTCTCAGGCCAGTCTCTTGGCTTTAAAGATCCCTGCTGAATTTGGATTTTGTTGGGTGTGGCTTTGCATAGGCACACAGAGCCCTGTATGTCAGTAACAGCTCGAAACATTAACGAACTGTAACTGATTTTTTTTTTTTTAAGTCTCTTCATTATCCAAGAGCTATGGTCTGCTCTTACCGCTTACTCAAGATACCAAATTCCCTTCCTAGGCTATTCTATCCCTGGGTTTAGTGTTAAAATAAATCCTACTCGCTGCTTATTCACCTGTTCATCTCCATTGCCTTCTCCGGCACTGGAGCTAGCAAACGGGTCCCCTTCCAGTAGCTACAACATATGTGTTTTGGTCTCCATGCCTGCCCATTACATTTCTCTCGCCTGCTTGTAGGTGTGGTATGTGTCCCTGGCCCTTTCCAAGGATCTCACCCTCCTGTGGATTAAACAGATCAAACACATTCTTTGGTGTTGCTGTGAGTTTCTTGAGCAGCTCAAGGTAAAAACAAAACAAGACACCTGTGAATATACCCTCTTACTGGAGGCCTTTAGTACATGTTTTGAGAGTCCTCGTGATTCCTTCATAGGTTATTCCGTTGAAAGTTTGTCTGAGTCAATTAAATTATTAGAGCCCTTGTTCTGAAAGAGAGTGAGTTAGATCCTGTTATCAGAATGAGCCTTTCTTTTCTGTGCAATATTTTGACCATTGGCCTGTGCTTACTACAGTCTCCGATCCCTGGAAATCTGTTGGCTTTCTTTCTGTTCTTTTGACACAACAGATAATTTATTGCTTATATTACTGTATCAGTCAGGCCTTTTGTTGCAAGTGCAGATAGCAGACATCAGTGCAGCCAGTAATACATACAAGCTAAGTGAGAAAGAGACCGTCTTTGATAGAATATTCTCTGTAGCATGGCAGCCAGGGATGACCAGAACCAGGAGCTTCTAGGGTTCTCTTTACCCTTTTCTCTCATCCCTGCTCCCTTTCGAAATCGTGGTAGCCAGCAGTTCTGACCTCACATCCTTACCCTGTCTTGACCACAAGAAAAGTGAGGACTCCCCCATTGGTTTAGAAATCTGGGAGGACTGATAAAGGCACCCTGAGAACCTGATCTCAACCTTGAGCTAGTTGCAGTGGCAAGAAGGATGGGGTACTGCCACTGGCCCTTCCTGGTCCTGTACTCACACTTGTGTTAGGAGAATGTGGGCAAGGGTGTGAGTCGTTGGAAACAGCAGACATTTTCACTTTGCACAATGGGGGGAGAGGTTTCAGGGGCAGAGGCTTAGCAGTGACTCAGGTCGTAGCTGAGTGATAGAGTAGAGGTCCCCAGAGCCCCCAGTGATTGGTTCCTAGCCCTCTCCCTCAAGGCACTTGTGAATGACTCACTCAGCCTTGACCTGGCAACAAGCATGAATTGTGGTTATAATAATAGCCAGTATTCCATGGAGTTACCTGTGTGCCGGGCACTGTTCTTAGTGCCTTATATACTTTAATCCATTCATTTCTAACAACAAGTTATGGAGAAAGCAGTGGTCCTACTCCTTTGTCAGCAGCCAAGGAAACGAGTACAGAGAGGGTAAGCAACTTGGCCTAAATAAATCACTCAGCTAGGAAGTGGTAAAGCTAGCCATCTGAGCCCAGAGTCCCTGTTGTATTCAGCTGGATTTCTGCATTGCAGCTTCAGTGTACACGCATGCATACATGTCTGCGTACGAACATACACAGCAAGCTAGCTCCAGTCAGCCTGTTTTCCAAGAATTCTCTTCTCCGTTCCCAAGAGCACTTCAGATTCCATGCTTGAGCACTAGTGTGCCAGCATCTCTGTCCATTAATTCCCAAAGGGGTCGCTTCCCAGGAGGAAAAGGATAAACTCGGACAGTCCTGACTCCCTTCGGAGGCCAGTCTGCATCCAGGCCGGTTGTGCATGGATGCTTGGCTGTGGGAGACGGGAGGGCTTGTGTCTCATCTCAGTTTTTTTATTGTTTCCAGCCCGAAATTTTACAGGACTCCAGACTCATCACGCTGTACCTCACAATGCTCGTCACCTTCACAGACACTTCAACATGGAAAATTCTCCGCGGGAAAGGTCTGTGGGACTTGCTACAAAACCTTTCCCACGTGGCATTTGCATAGTGAGCCTGGGGAACTTTCACCTTCTTAAGAAGCATGTTTGCTGCCATAGGTCTCAGGGAGAGACCTAAAACCCTACAAATGAAGATGCCCTTGGCACTTCCATCAGATGGTGTTTGCAGTATCCAGAATTTGTTCAGTGTTCTAATAATTTCTCCTCTCTTTGCATTTATATTCAAAGGCTTGGTCCCTCTAATCTCGTTTTTGAAAACTCCCCTAGCATCTCAGTCTCCAATTAACAATATTTGCTTGACCTTGTCATTCACATCAGAATCACTGAGAGCAAATAATTCTGTTTTGCCTGTGAACTTTGTGTCTTGAAGCTGCCTCCTTTTCCCCAGAGGGTGGGCTGAGCCTTATGTGTTTCGTATATTCACTTCATCCTTCCGTTCGGCTAATAGCCTTATCGGTGCCAGATACCATGCAGGCGCCAGAGAGACCGAGAAGATCGCTGCCCTCAAGGGGGTTTAGGAGCCAAACAACTGTGTGTCTGCCCTTCCTCACAACTCTGGGGAGACTGGTGAGGAGGACGGACCCCAAAGGGAAGTCACGGACCTGTGACCATATGTGCAAATAAGCAGACTGTACCTGTGAACATATACATGTGGCCAGGGGTGCTTGGAAGGAGTGCTACAAGAGGGGAGAGCGTTCAGTGGGTCAGGGAGGACCTGCCTTACTACTGTGTCTGGGGCTCAGGCTCCCCTGCAGGAGCCATGTCTGAGCTAGGAGCTGGAGGGAGGGTTAGCGTTCAGAGCCAAGGGGAGGGATAACACCTTGAGAGCCGAGGCAACTGTATGTGCAGAGGCTCCCAGCCAGGAAGGAGGGGTAATTTTAAAGCAGGGGAGTTGGTGGGTGGTTTAACACTGGGTGAGTTCTGTCCTTGAGTTCCAGGGAGCTCTGTCCCGGTGCAGGGAGAAGGCAGCCACAGAGAGCAGAGGGTGCCGGGCCCTCAGAGGGAATTAGGAAGGGTGCTACAGGCCCTCTGTGTTACCTCTGGCCAGGGAAATGATAGGACTCCTCGCCTAAGAGGGGACACCTGAGCTGGACCTTCTGGGAGAGAGAATTCTGGCAATTGGTCTCTCCCTGTACATTGGGACCAAACCAAAGATGGGAGTAGGAAAGCAAGCCAGAGAAAATCTACTTTCCACTTCCTTTGTGGCCTCGGGCCTGGGCCGTGATGTTCTGTCCCACGTATAAACGGTTCACAGTAAGGCCAGTGCCTTTCTTCTCAGACTTTTTTTCTTTTTGTTCATTTAGGGGAGAGTCTTCGGCCAGCCATGAACCACATTTGTGCAAACATCATGGGACATCTCAACCAGCGTGGGTTTTATTCCATGCTGCAGGTTTGTGACCCCATGCCTTATCATGGGACCTTGTTCTTCCCTACCTGAACTTGGATTTTTACGACTGATTTCTTTGGCCTATCTGGTGCCTTCCCCACAGAAACCTTTTTGCAAGAGGAGTTTAAGGCCTGGCATCCTGTCCCTTCCCCTGCCTTGAGTTTGTGTCAGGTTTGTGTCAGGGGAGGACAGTGGCCCTGGGATCCCTCTATTGTGCTCCATCTTTGGCTCCAGGAATAACCCAGTCACTTGACATTTAAAATCGGGAACGACACCTCAGGGCTTGGTTCCCTTGGGTTCCTTCTTGGGTGGTGTCTGGAATTACTTTTCTTGCTGTGTCCTCAAACACCTTCTGTCCACACTGCGCTTTATTGTGCCAGCTCACACCCCCAGGGAATTGTCAGAACTCTAACCACTGTTTAAAAACACTTTGGGATTGTTGAGTTTAAGAAGTAGCATTGATCTAGCCCTTCCTTCTGCCTGGTACTGAGATGGGCTGGCTCCTTCCTGATTGGGTTGCCTTTTCTCCTCACACAAATCCTGTGAGCTGGCTTACTGGCCAGAAGTGGTATCATCAGCCATTCATCTCCATGAGAGAAGCTTCTGGATCCCAGAATACGGGAAGAACACACAAACGAGATTTAAGTTTGGTATTTTCACTGGCTGTAAACTTTTTTAGCTCTTTATTATTTCAAAATTTTAAATATGATATTGAGAGTTGGTGTGGTGTCATGAAGGCGATAACCCTTAGTTTGCTCTCCCTTCTTTTCAGAAGAATTTTCAGAAAAATTCCAATAGAGTTTTTTATCAGAAGCCCTCATTTTACTTCCACACTGCTTTTTTACATACATGTGAATATATAATCAGCGTTGTCCCCTGACCAGTTGAAGTGTTCTTTTTCAGGTACTGTTAACCCGTGGCCTGGCGAGACCCCGGCCTTGTCTGTCCAAAGGCACTTTAACTGCAACCTTTTCTCTAGCACTGCGGTAAGTAGCAGACACCGGCTGAGGGGTTGGCACGCTTCGAGAGGCTTGCTTCTCTTGCTTTCCTTTTCTCCTATTCCTTATGTTCAGTTTGGGCTTGCCTGCTTTATCAGAATTCACCGGAAGTGTCATTCTTCAATGGTGACCATCTGTGGCAGCTCTTCTGTCTGTGTCCCTGAGGTTTTGGTATCATGATTCGAAGGAAGCTTTTCTTCCCCCCCCCCCCCCCCCATCGAAGGAAGCTTTTCAAAGTGAATTGCTTTCATTGTGCCAAGGGCCCGAGATACAAGCATTTGTCCTTTTGAGCTTTTAATTGATAGAACCCGAGAGCTGGAGGAGGCCCAGCAAAGGGCCAAGCAGAGGGTTAAGAGAGTAGTGTTGTGAACACGGGTTTAAAATGTTCGAATCTAGAGGCCCAGAGAGGAGGTACTGTTTGCCTTCACTTAAGAAATAGAAAATACATAAGAAGCTAACTAGTTCTCTGTGGAAATGATGCCTGCAATTCTGAGAATCATCAGGTACACAGAGCTGGGTCTGTTTGGGTCCGGAACTATCTTAAGCTGTCAAAAGCAGCACTAACTTGGGGGAAGAGGTTAATAAGGTAACCCAATAACCTTAATCCTCAAGGTAATAATAAACTTAGGGCAGAGGGAGTGTTGTGATCAAATCAGCTTGGTAGTGTGCCCTGCTCTGCCCCCCTTGCTAATCCACAGGGCACTTAACCACGGGAAGCCCTCGACAAGTCTGGCGGTTCAGGAACCTTTGGGCTTGTTTAATCTGATGTTGGCCCAAACCTTCCTGAATGTGCAATAACCTCGCCTGATTTTTCAGTGCTGGAGTGTGTCTGTTAATGGTCCTTTTCTACGGAATACTGTTTTGGAAAATGATCTTCTAGAGGATCAGTTGGCACATTGTTTCTGTAAGAGGCCAGCTTCTACACATTCTCGGTTCTGTGGGCCACACGGTGTCTGTCACAGCCACCCTGCCATTGCAGCACACCGCAGCCTAGACAATACATACCGAAGCGACAAGGGCCTGTGTTTTAATAAAACTGTATTTAGAAAAATATGCGGTGGGCAGAATTTGGTTTGTGAACCATATGTGAGCCACTGGTCAAGACTGTGCTGTCCACTGATCCCCAGGGGCTATTAGAAATACGTTAGAATTAAGAATTCAGTTCCTTGTTTTGCCATGTTTCAAGTGCTTCCGGGCCACATGTGACTAAGCAGTGATGACCTTACTGGACCACACAAATAAGGAACATTCCCATCATCATGGAAAGTTCTGTTGGACAAGGCTGGTCTAGAACAGCCTGGTCCAATAGAAATATAGTAAGAACTGCATTTAAAAAGTCCAAAAAAGGGGCGCCTGGGTGGCTCAGTGGGTTAAGGCCTCTGCCTTCGGCTCAGGTCATGCTTCGAGGGTCCTGGGATCGAGCCCCACATTGGGCTCTCTGCTCGGCAGGGAACCTGCTTCCTTCTCTCTCTCTCTCTGCCTACCTGTGATCTCTATCTGTCAAACAAATAAATAAAAAAATCTTTAAAAAAAAAAAAAAAGTCCAAAAAAGGGGAAAATTAAATCTTATGTAATTTTATTACATAATCTATTTTATGTAAACAAGTGTATCTAGAATATAATCATTTCTACATGAAGTCAGTGTTTTTAGATTATTTATTTTAGTTATAAACTTAATAATTTCTTTTCGGGGCACCTGGGTGGCTCAGTGCATTAAAGCTGCTGCCTTCGGCTCAGGTCATGATCCCAGCGTCCTGGGATCAAGCCCCACATCGGGCTTTCTGCTTAGCGGAGAGCCTGCTTCCCCCCACCACCACTGCCTGCCTCTCTGCCTACTTGTGATGTCTCTCAATTAAAAAAAATTAAAACCCATCAAAAAAAAAATAATTTCTTTCTTTTCATACTGAGTCTTTGAAACTTAGGGTGGATTTTATACTTATAGCCTATCTGTCGCTGAACTAACCACATTTTAAGTGCTCGGAAACCACACGTGGCCACTGGCTACTGCATTGGACAGCACGTTTCTAGAGGGGAGATCCTTAAGACAGAGGAGCAAGTGTCAGCCAGTGATGCTATAATTAGTTCAGAGGTAGACCAGGTTATCTAGTAAATTATACCTTCCTCGCAGACCTTGAAAGGAGTTCTATTTAATGAGTCATAGGATGTAGGTAGAAGCAGGTTTTCCAGCCGGAGGCTTCCTGCAACTTCTTTTCCTGAGTCCCCTTCTGGGGCGGCTCATTCCAGTATCACCCACCCTCTGCTCTGTCAGGGACAGCAAAGGGCTGACACATGGATGCCTGAGCTCTGGGGCAGCAGCAGCTCTGCCTCCTCCTCTGTCTCCTGAGAACACAGATCTTTCCTTCTGTTCCAGCGTCCCTCCCCTGCCCCGAGAGGGTAGTAATTCATGGTGTAATTCACCAAGAGGGTCACAGCCAGCTGTTCCAGCATGTTTCTTCTCCCTTAAGAATACAGTGGCATCCAGCATTTTAGGTTTTTTCACCCCCTACTATAGACTTGTAGTCTATACTCAAGTCTATACTCACTTGTAAAGGCCGGGCTGCTCTAAAGCTCTTTTCTTCAACAGTGCGCCTTTCCCCCCCGCCCCCGAATATCTGTATGTAATTGAAAATGACCAGGAATATCTGTATGTAATTGTAACTGTATGTATCTGTATGTAATTCTAACTGTATCAAAATATCTGTATGTAATTGAAAATGTTATCTCTTTTAAAATGAGATATCTAATGAATTTTTCATACTAGAGTATACTACTGAAAGTCTGCAAAATTATAAATGGTATGTTTAGATATGATCACCAAATCTTATGCTGCAAATAGCTAACATTTATGGGCCACATGATTGTTTTAAGACTTCTGCTCACATTAACTGACTACTCACCATATTCTCCAATCTCAGTTTTATAGGTGAGGAAGCTAAGGCCCAGAGAGGTTAAGCCATGTGCCCCCAGTCACACTGCAGGAAGTGGCAGGCCCAGGAGTTAAACCCAGGCTGCCTGACTCCAGAGCCCATGCTCTCTACTCCTTGTTCTTTACACTTCCTACTTGCCTCACCTACTGGACACATTTTTTTATTCTAGGTACAATATATGTTGAATTTGAACTTTCTCAAATTCTCCTCATTCCATTTATAACCCAGGCCCCGGGTTTGCCCAGGATTGGTTTCTGTTTTTCCCATGTGCCCGTCCCTCTCCCTGGTTGCAGAATGAGCTCTCTGTTGGTGGGCACTGTGCAGTGAACCTCCCTTGTCCTCTCCTCCCCTGCCCAGGTGCCTACCACTGAGACCCGCATATAAGGTGCACCCTGCTAAATGTACCACTGGCAGGACACTGGTAGGATTTATCACCTGAGGCTTAAGTGCAACAACTACAAGGCTAAAGGAAGATTTTGATGACCTCGTGCTGGGGCTATAGATAACCAGGCATTGAGGGAAATGGGGTGTCTGGTATGTCGGTGTGGTCTTTTGAGACTGGCCTCCTTACAGTCCTGCAGTGCCTCACTCCTGGTCAGTCAGGCAGAGTTACTTAGGGTGGGATCCTGCCCTTGGCTCCCCCTTGGAGATGCAGTTGTTCCCTTGTAAGCAGGAAGTGATGAGTTAAAGTTTTGGTGACATCCTCTTGTGGTTTGCTTTTCTTCTGTCTGGGTAATTGCTTAGTCCTGATCCACACTTCTTTCTAACATAGAGAAAGTAATTTAATTCTCTTTTTAAAGAATTCTCTTTTGTCCAAGTCAGCTCAGTGAGTTTAGCTTGGTTGTTCAGCTTCCTTTAGGCAGGTGGTTGACAGAGTCTCTGGTGTTTTGAGCATTTTAGCCATACTAGTTTTCTTGTCCCAAAAATGGTACCCTTGACAGTGAAAGTTTATAATTCAAATTCTGATAGTCTAAGTACTGGTAACATAACTTGCTTGTTGCAAGTATTAGCTAGAAGATAATCAATTTCCTCCTGTAAGTTCTACCTCCTTTTTTTTTTCTTGCATGACCTCTGGTGTTTTTAAAAATAACTTTATTGAATTATAATTCACATATTTTACCTTTCACTCATTTGAAGTATACAGTTCACTGGTTTTTATTTTTTATTATTTTGTAAAAGATTTTATTTATTTATTTGACAGCGAGAGAGGGAATACAAGCAGGGGGAGTAGGAGAGGGAGAAACAGGCTTTCTACCGAGCAGAGAGCCCGATGTGGGGCTCAATCCCAGGACCCTGGAATCATGACCTGAGCCAAAGACAAACGCTTAACGACCGAGCCACCCAGGTGCTCTTACAGATCACAGACTTGTGCAATCATCACCACTGTCTAATTCCAGAAATAAACCCCGTAGCCATTACCAGCCACATGCCTTCCCTCCCACTCCCACCCCCTGCCCCCTCCCATGTCCCCAGCAACTACTAATCTATTTAATCTTTGGGATTTGCTTGTTCTAGACGTTTCCCATAAATGGAATCCTACAACGTGCGGTCTTCCATGCCTGGCTTCTTTTACTTTGCACAGTGTGTTTATCCGTGTTGTAGAATGTATCCAGGGGTGCCTGGAATGTATCCAGGGGTGGCTCAGTGGGTTAAGCCTCTGCCTTCGGCTCGGGTCATGGTCTCAGGGTCTTAGGATTGAGCCCACATCGGGCTTTCTGCTCAGCGGGGGGCATGTTTCCCCGACTCTCTCTGCCTACCTCTCTGCTTACTTGTGATCTCTCTCTCAAAAAAAAAAAAAAAAAATGGAAGAAGAAGAATGCGTCCGTTCTTCATTTTTGTAGCCGAGTAATATTCTGTGGTAGGGACATGCCACATTTGGGTTGTTTCTATTTTTTGGCTATGTTGAGTGGTGCTACTGTGAACATTCATGTGTAGGTTTTTCGTGTGGACCTGTTTTTCATTTTGTGTGTATTCCTAGCAGTGTAATTGCTGGATCAGGTGGTAACTCTGTGCTGAACTTTTAGAGGAACTGCCAGACTTTTCCAAAGTGGCCTCACCATCTTACATTCCCACCAGTAATACATGAGGGTTACAGATTCTCCAGGTTCCTACCAACTCTTGTTACCATCTTCATCAAAGCTCTCTTCCTGGGTGTGAGGTGATCCCTTCCTTTTGTTTTGATCCTGCGGTTTGACCGGTAGGCCTGCGATGTTAACCATCTTGTCATGTGCTTAGCAACCATTTGCTCTTCTTTCTTTGGAAGAATGTCTGTTTAATGTCTTTCAAAGAAAAATGTCTTTGCCCTTTATTTAATTGGGTTGTCTTTTGTTGTTGAGTGTATGAGTTCTTTTTATGTTCCAAATGAAAGTCCCTTATCAGGAGATAATTTGCAAATATTTCCTTCCTTTCTGCTGGTTGTCTTTTTACTTTCATGATGGTGTCTTTTGAAGCCAAGAGTTTTAGATTTTGTGGTTTTTAAATTTTTTTTAAGAGTTTTTTCATCCATCTTGAGAGAGAAAGCACATGCACACACAAGCAAGGTGGAGGGGCAGAGGCAGAGTGAGAGGCAGGCTCCTGCTTAGCCCAGAGCCCAACTCAGGGCTCCATCCCAGGACGATGGGATCGTGGCCTAAGCCAAAGGTAGACCTTAACCCACTGAGCCACCCAGGCACTCCAGATTTTTGTGATTTTTCTTTTTCCTATGTAAGAAATCATTGTCAAACCAAAGGTCACAAAGATTTACTGCTGTGTTTTCTTCTAAGAGTTTTACAGTTTTAGTTTTAACTAGCATTTAGGTGTATAATCCGTTTTGAGTTAATTTTTATATATGGTGTGCAGTATAAGGATCATTCTCTTATTTTCATAACATTTGTCTTTTTTTCTTTTTATGGAGAACTGCATGCATATTGTATAAAACCTGGATGGAATAGGATAGTATAAGGAAGAAAAAATGTCTCTCATGATTCTGCAACCCAAACATCAACATTTTTTTTTTTTTAGATCTGTCTTTCTTGGGTTTTTTTCACTTGTATATACTTATGGGCTTATCTGTGTATGTACATATCTAAGTATTATTATCATAATGCATACTTAAAATAAATTGCTTAATTGAAGTGTTAATCGTTGGTGAGTTATCGCATAGTAAACCCGCCTGCATAAGTACCACTCCCCAGCATTGTGCCAGCATTCCAGAAGGTATTTTCCTTCCTCCCGGTTATTATCTCCTCCCTCACCTCCCCTGGACATAGTTCCTTATTCTGTTTTGTTTAAAGTTTATTACAGCATGGATATTCTCTCATGTCAGTAAAACTTGAAAACAGGTATCTGTCTCGTAGCTGTACCCTATGACTATACTGTCCCTGCTTCAGCCAGTCCCCCTGCCGGTGTCCTCATCATCAACCTTTAGTTTTCCCCAGAAGTCCTGTGAAGCAAAATTCCAGGGGAATTGGGGGCATTGGCAGAATGGTTCTTTGGCTCTGGGGTGACTCACAAACCCGTGTGAATAAGGTGATCTGTCTATGTCTAGCCCTGTGATTGCCGCACAATTTTCAGACAATCTGATTCGGCCATTCCTCATCCACGTCATGTCTGTACCTGCTCTTGTGACTCATCTCAGCACAGTGACCCCTGAGGTAAGTGACTCTGTGATGTCCCCCCCGAGTCTGGGTTTGCTTTTCTTCTTAGAAATTAGAGAATAAATGTTTTCTCTGTTAATTTCCACTTCTCCTGAGATTTCTTCTAAGCCAGTAGCCACTGTAGGCACACTCGTGTTAGCAGGCCAGAGAGCAAGGTTCCCATCTTTGTTGACTTTCTTCCTGGCCATGGAGAGCACGTCTGGCATCCAAGAGTTGATCTGCAAGCCATCGAGGTCATGCTCTAGTGGGAAATTCCTCCTGTCAGCTCTCACTCTAACCGTCTACAATTGTTTGCAGCGCCTCGCTGTTTTAGAATCTCATGACATGCTTCGTAAGTTCATCACATTTTTAAGAAACGAAGATCGATGCCGTGATGTATGTGAAAGCTTAGAAGGATGCCATACGCTTTGTCTAATGGGTGAGGATCCGTGGCTGGAATTTGACTGTTTTCTGGGTGTCGGGAAAAGTCCAAGTGTGTTTGTTTTTTACTGTTCTGGAGATCATGAGTTGTTTTTAGTAACACTTGGAAGTACTTAAAAGACATATACTCAGGTAGATAAAACAGACACATAAAATAGAAAATCAATGGAAAATATATCAGCCTGGCAACTTAGTTGAGTAACTATAAATGAATGTTGAGGGATGCCTGAGTGGCTCAGTTGGTTGAGCAGCTGCCTTCGGCTCAGGTCATGATCCCAGCGTCCTGGGATCGAGTCCCACATCGGGCTCCTTGCTCCGCAGGGAGCCTGCTTCTCCCTCTGACTCTGCCTTCCACTGTGTCTGCCTGTGCTCGCTCTCGCTCGCTCTCTCTCTGACAAATAAATAAATCTTTAAAAAAAAAAAAAAATAAAAAAAAAAAAATAAAATAAAATGAATGTTGAATTTCGGTGCTTGGCTTCCTGGCAGCCAAGGGAAAAATGAAAATGCGATGAATCACCTGGATAATTCTCCTCTCAAGAAAGGAGGACAGGCCCAGTTCGGGGGTGTTAGATCAGAATAGGGCCTGCATCATCTTTTTAACGTTTTCCTTGTGATTGAAGACAGGACAGGAGCAAATGGAGAGAAGCATTTGAAATCAACAGTGGTACGTAATTCTCATCACTTAGAAGCTATTTTACATAGAAAAAGCTTCTTGTGCAAAATTTTAAGAGAGTTTATGGTGAGAGTCCTCACACGAGGCAATTTAAATAACTTCCATGAGTGTTGAACAGTGATTTCCCAGAACATTCAGATGCCCTTCCAGAGGTCCTTTCTTACACTGACTTGATTTTTATATCTTAGTGTAATAGTGAAGTGTTACTTCACTAAAGATCATACCTCTGTGGTTCTGACATTACGTTACTTCCCGTCATCCTTACCTCAGGAGTGGGGAGCCTTATTCCAGTCTTAGAATTATGAAACAGATTGGAGAGGTGGGTTGAGGGGCACGCAGCTCCTCTGCAGCAGGGCCGAGATTTGAAACCAGGAACCTCTCCGCATGGAGTTTGTTTTTGCACATGGACATGGTTGCAAGAGCCCTGGGCAGAGAGCAGGGCTGTGAAGGTGATGCAGCAGGTCACCTGGCCCTGCCACACTCCGTTTTCTCCACTCTCTGTTTGTAGGAAACCTCCTGCACTTGGGCGCCCTCAGCCCTAGTGTGTTAGAGGAGGAGACAGACGGGTTCGTGAGTTTGCTCACCCAGATGCTGTGCTACTGTCAGAAGTACGTGTCCCAGAAGAAGTCCAACCTGACACACTGGCACCCCGTCCTTGGCTGGTTCTCGCAGTCAGTGGACTACGGGTGAGTCCTGGGGGCAAACTGCTGTCTTTCCTGTCCCCTGCCTGCTTCTCACCACCTCCCCCTTCCTTCCCTCCTTCCAGCTTGTCGTTGTGTTGTCTGTTACAAAAGTAATATATATTTATTGAATAAAATCTGGATAAAACTAAAAGAGAATAAAAACCACCCCATTGTTCCACTACCCTGAGACTACCCGTGTGAATATCCCTTCAGTTTCTTTTTTTTTACCTATAAATATCAGCAATTGTTTGGGGGTCATTTTATTTTGTATTTAATTCTTTAGTAAATTGTGAATCTCCTCTGTCAATACTATTTTTTCTTTTTCAATATCGCTTTTCTTGACCCCCTAGACTGTTGTATTTTGGAGATGCTAAAATAAGATACATGATTGAAAGGGGATAGAAGTCACCTCATCCTTTTCAAGAGGTGGAATATCAACTTAAAAATTTTTAATTACAGAACTCAAAAACATTAAAAATGCTAGGCAAGAAGAGAGCAATTAAGATGGCATCATGAGTTTCGACGTGAAACCTGTACCCTTCACTGAGATAAGGCGGGTCTTAGGAGTGAAGGTGGTTGTGGCTCCCAGCTGTTTTTCTGTTCAGATATCTCCCTGGGTTCCTGGAAGCTGCCCTGGAAGCAAAGAAAGGAGCAGGGAAGGAATTCCCCAGATTGCATCTCTTCCTCATGTCTGAGAGCCATCTAGTTGGAAAGACAAATGACCAGCTGGTGGCAGGCCCTCGTGTGACACCCCAGCCTGAAGAGGATGGAGCATGATGTGACTGGGACACAGGAGGGATAGTATGGGAGGCAGGAGGGGCAGAGGAGCACAGCACTGTGCAGTCTGGTCTGCTCTGGGGGGCTTTAGACAAGCCGCTTTACCCCACTCTCCAGTCCTGAAACACAGGGAAATATTCCCAGTCCCTTGGATAGTGTTGTTTCGAGGATCAAATGAGATAAGGCATGTCAAGGGCCTGCCTCTAGGCTTGGCCCATGCTCGTGGGTGGTGGCTCTTTCTCCTGTGATATTGGGAGCCCACAGGAGCCTTCATGGAATGTGGAGCCGGGAGGTAAAGTAAGCAGATTTCAGGCGTGAGTCTAATGCTGGGGGTACTGTGCGGAGTCGGGGGGAGAGTACTTGAAGGGAAGGAGACTCTTAGGAGGTTGGGGGGTCACAGAGACTTGCAGGTCAGGCCTGTAGTCTAGGTGTGAAGAAGAGGACAGGCAGTACAGCAAGCATCATTTAGCTTTTGTCGACCGGGTGGTGAATGGGGTGGGGTCAGGATGAAGAACAGAGCCAGGTGTCTGGGAGGACTGTGCTGTGGGGAGCCTGGGGCTCTGGGTTGAGTAGGAATGCTGTCGGCAGCACAGGAAGCTTGGGAAGGGTGGCAGAGAAGACCAAGAGAGCATTGCCTTATGCATCTAGGTCCTTGGTGGCATCTGTGGATCCCACTTTCTTTTTTTTATCCTCTCATTTGCCATGTTGACTGGCAGGCCGTAGCCCAGCCCTCAAGTGGAAGGCCCACTAGGAGCTGAGTGGGCTGTCGGTGGCCATCCATCAGGTGGAACTGACGTGCCTGGTCTCCTGCTCTCTCCTAGCCTTAACGAGTCCATGCCCTTGATCACCAAGCAGCTGCAGTTCCTGTGGGGTGTTCCTCTGATCCGGATCTTCTTCAGTGACATCTTGAGCAAGAAGCTGCTGGAGAACCAGGAGCCAGCCCATGTGCAGCCAGCATCCCCCCAGAATGTGCTTCCTGTGAAGAGTGAGTGGCTGGGCCGGGGGGGAGCCCATGGGTCTGCTTAGCTCAGGTGCAGCTCCTGCTTTCCCTGTGTGTCTGCTCCCCTCCACTTCTGTGACACTCGACCTTTTCCCACATGGGCTTTAAGATTGCTTCAGGAAAGTTCACATTTAGCAAAAGAGCAACAGAAAACCCTTAGGGCTAGAAAACAAGGACCAGGGAAACAAATAGGTGACCCAGATCACGATTATGTGTAGAGATTATGGATGTTCCTCAGGGCTGCAGTGGGGTCTATGAACTTCCATCTGGCTCAGAATTTCTCTTAGCTAGAATGAAAGGGGGTCTGTGGATCTTCTCTTACTCATTAACACAAAGAAAGAAGGCCCATTTCTTAAGGGAAGTGGACCTTTTCTGACTCCCTATTCATGAAAATCTCCCATGTGGGGGTCTGTATGCAGAGGACGCTGGGTCACTGACCGGGCCACCCCCACATTGCCCCTTTGCTTAGTCATAGGTTCTGTGGAAAGGTTTCTTGTTGCCCTCTCTGAGAAAAGTTCAGGAAATGCCACTAACACGGAATCCGGTGGAGTCACCTGCCTGTGGCAGATTTCCAGGTTCAGGGTGACTTTTCTTCCAGTGTGGCACAGAGCCCCATCGTGCAGCTGTCCCTGAGCAGGAGCTCAGTGTCCCTTCATCAGGATGGAAATGTAAACAGGAAGGTCTAAAACTGAAGTCGAGTACAACCCAAACCAAGTATCACTACTTGAGTTTGATACTGTTTCCCCCTTAAAGCCCAGAGCCGGGAATCCCCCAGGACCACCCCTACCCCGCTCTGTCTTTGCCCATCTTCCCCCTAATATCATCCTCCAGACTTTTACCCTGTGGTTCTGAGGTCAGGTGGCCTAGTGAAAGAATCCCGTGTGGGAGTCAAATAGGCCTGGCTTGATCTGAGATATTTTCTGGTGTTCTGAAGAGGTCTCTGGGTTGCACCTAAAAGCCTATTGTTAATGGTTTTTTCATTTATCCCAGAGCAAGGACTTGAGTCAGAGCAGCCGCCCCACTGTCCAGCCCTGCCTGTAAATCACTTTATTGAAATGCTCTTTGCAGAGTAAAACCAAGCAGATGGCTGAACGTCTGCTCACACATTCCTTCTCCTCTCCATGCCAGATCTCCTGAAGCGTGCGTTTCAGAAGTCTGCGTCCGTTCGGAATATTCTCAGGCCTGTTGGGGGTAAGCGTGTGGACTCTGCAGAGGTCCAGAAGGTCTGCAACATCTCTGTCCTCTACCAGACCTCGCTCACGACTCTGACCCAGATCCGCCTGCAGATACTCACAGGTGTGCAGTCCTGGGGCGTCTTCGTCCATCTCTGACATTTGGTGGATGATTGTTCTTAGAAAAAGCGGATTTTCTTCCGGCTTTCTTGGCTTGGAAGATCGGTTTTTGAAGGAGGGTATTTTGAGCTGTTCTTCTTAGAGGCTGATACACCTCCGTTAAATGGCTCATACTGACCTCCATCCCAGCGCTACCAGTTCATTCCTGTGACCTGGCTTGTATTTCCATGCATTTGCTTTTGGAAGGTAGCACTTTTTCTGAATGAAAAACTGGAAAAGACAAGAAAGAAGAAAACTGGAAAAGACAAGAAAGAAGAAAACTTAGACCATGTTTGATCCTGTAGGCCAAGGATAACCACCTGTTTTTGAGTGTACCCCATCCACATACACTTATGTTTAGATGAAAATGCGTAGTTTTACCCTTCCCTTTCTGTTCATCACTTTAGAAGCATGTTATCATTGTGAGCAGTTCTTCCAGAATTCCATTTTTGTTGACCTCATAGTTGACCATCACTTGGATGGGCCTGTTGTTTTCCTTCTTAGCTGAGCAAGGAAGAAGGTCGTTTGTGTCATGAACACAGAGTTTGGGCATTTGGGGCTTCCCACTGCCGTAAAGGACTTGTTCATATGAACAGTATGGCGAAGGACAGAAAGTCTGTAGGCCATAAAGCTGTCGACTACATAAAGAGTTAAAGCCACTACTTCTGTCTTTCACACGTACTTGTTCATCTTCAGACATTAATAGAGCACCTGTCTGTGCCAGGCCCTGAGAGTGAAGAGGTGACTAAGACAGCTAGGGTCCCTTTCCCAAGAGGATTCTAAGAGTGGGAAGGTGAGCTATAGGCAAGGGAATAGAGTATTTACCTTTTTTTACTTTTTTTAGAATTCTTTCTGCTCTGTGACCACAGAAGTAAGGAGACAGTGCGGACTTGGATTACAGGAGGCTTTCCCAGCCTCAGCACTGCCGACATCTTAGGCCTGTTACTTCTTTGCTGTGGAGGCCATCTTGTCCACTACAGGGTAGTGGCCCCTACTCCGAGATGCCAGTAGTGCTTCCCCCTCCCCAGCTGTGCCAGCCCTGCTGGTCTCCAAACACTGACAGGTGCCGCCTGGGGGCAGCATGGTCTCTGGTTGAATAGCACAGGCTTGGTGTGGTGAGGCTGGAAGCAGGAGCCTTGGCATATGTTTTAGAGGTTGTGTGTCTGCAGGTCTGACGGGTACATTGGAGTTGGAGGAGTAAAGGCTAAAGGCTTCAAAGATGAGGCCAGAGTGTTGGCCCAAGCAGCCTTCCTGGATGGTGGTACCATCTGCTAAGCTGGAGACAACCAGCTGGGGGTGGGGCTGGTGGGGAAACACGAGTTCTGTTCTGCTCTGAGAAGCGTGAGGTGCCACACAGGCATGTGAGTGTACTGTGGGTACAGACAAAGGAGTGTCATGTAAAGCCTTGGGCCCAGGGCAGGCTCCATCAGGAGAATTCAGAAAGAGATGAATAGGGTCCCGGACCAGGCCTGGCACCCCAGCACCCACTGTGAGGATTTGAGAAGCATATTAAAGTGACATGACTTTGAGTTTATGGCCTGTGCTCAGCATTTTAAGGTGACCACAAATTCAGGCGTCCCCTATTCCTTTGAGAGCACGCAGAAAGAAGTTTTCCTGGCTAACTTGAAAATCTGTCCTTTCAAGAAGGAGATGAACTAGTCTAAACTGTTTGTAGACTATTCGGTCTGTCCATCAACATGCAAAGCAGATTGTAGAAGATAATACACTTCTTTGCTCATGCTCCTCACATGCACTTGGTGGCCCAGAGTCACATGCTGCTTCCTGGCAGAGCTCTCCAGAGCCCTGCATCTTCGCTTCTGCTGGAGTTGCCCCCAGAAGCAGTGCTGGTTGGATCTGTGTCCGGGGCTGGCAATGAGTATTTTCATCCACGCCTCGAGGACCGTTCACATAATGTGAGAGTAGTTCTTCCTGATTGTCCCATGGGAGCATATTCGTGGTCTCCACGGTTTAACTACTCACTCTGTTTCTCTTAATCTATTTCTAAATTGTGAGGCTTCTGCATTCTTCTTTCTTTTTGGTTTCTGCATTTTGTAACCACATTCTGCGACCTTGAAAATGTGGGCTCAAACCGTTAGGAATAATAACTAAGTGGGTGTTCCGTTTCTTTGCCTCCTCTGTGGCTCCTTCCTGCCTCCCTAGTCTAAGCGTTTATACCAGCATTGACTGAGTCTGTCATTGTGCCCTTGCTGCAGGCAGATATATCTTCCCCAAGCAGTTCTTTTTCACGATTAAGTAATTCAAGAATGCTCTGTAAAATGAGAGGTATTCTAAGGACTCAAATATGAGGAGTAATTTGAGGCACACACCTGACTGCGTGTTCAGAGACATGTGGAAGTTTAGAGCCAGGCTCTCTGAATCAGTAGCTATATTAACAGACTTAAAATGTAACAGCGATGTAGCCTGTGTGTCTGAGGCCTTGAGGCCATCAGGAGGCAGACCTAAAATGTCTTCTGCTTCACCCAGGTTTAAGTATTCTTGTGACACTTCACAGGATCTCTGCTACCGTCTTTCCTTACTCTCCCATTTTTAGCAGAAATAGAATAATAGAAGTAGAGGAGAGGAAAGCTTTGCTAAATACAGATGAACCTAAAAGATGGTTTAAAGCAGGGTCTGCAAACTGTAGCCTGGATACCAACTGCGGCCCACCACTTAGTTTTTTGTAAATGAAGTTTTATTGGAATACAGTCTCATCCATTCATTTACATATCGTCTGTGGCTGCTTTTGTGCTACACTGGTAGCTTGCAGTAGTGTGACAGGGTGCTAGCCCAGGCCCACACAGGCTAAAAAATACTTAGTTTCCAGTCCTTTCCAGGAAAAATTTGCTGATCCCTGATTTTTTAAAAAAATATTTTATTTATTCATCTGACAGAGATCACAAGTAGGCACAGAGGCAGGCAGCAAGAGAGAAAGGGAAGCAGGGTCCCTGCCGAGCAGAGAGCCTGCAGTGGGGCTCGATCCCAGTACTCTGGGATCATGACCTGAGCTAAAGCAGAGGCTTTAACCCACTGAGCCACCCAGGCACCCCCTGATCCCTGATTTAAAATAAAAACACAGAGTCATACAGACATGGGTTCTCTTCTTAGCTTGGTTGGTTGGTTTGGGCTAATTACTTAACCTCTCCCTGCTTCAGTTTTTGTTTTTTTTTTTCTTCTTTTATAAAATGGAGGTAACATTGGGTTTCACAAGATAGAAAGGAGATAATGCATGCAGAGTACTTAGATCGACATTTGAAACCTAGAAAGCACCCATGAAATGTTAGCTATTACTGTGATCATTATTCTCGTGGTGATAATGATTTTCTTTTGTGCACATTTAATGTCCACTGAGAAGGATAAGTGTTTTGTTCCCCCAGTGGGTAGGAGAAACTGTGGACCAAGTAGAGCCCCCACCTGAAGCTTGGGTTTCTCTGTCCTTTTCCAGGTCTCACTTACCTTGATGACCTGCTCCCCAAACTGTGGGCGTTTATCTGTGAGCTGGGGCCCCACGGAGGGTTAAAGCTCTTCTTGGAATGCCTCAGCAATGACACTGAAGAGTCCAAGCAGCTCTTGGCCATGCTGATGCTGTTCTGTGACTGCTCCCGGCACCTCATCACGTAGGTTGACTGCTGTGGGGCTCCATTCCTTTCCTAGAATGTGGAGAAGCCAAATCACAGCATCAGTAAGGAAGCTGCTGCTGATGTGGTTATTGCCATCGTTCAGACCCCTGTGGCAGGGTCATTAGGAAAGTTAGAGCAGAAGACATTTACAGTACAAGGTGGGCCAGCACATAACGGGGTTCAGCAGTTCTTAGTTCCCATCCTTCTAGTGGATGACCCAGACCCCTTCTGGGTCTCTCAGGCTGGGTTCAAGTCACACCTCCACCATTTACTCATGGGTTAGGTAGTTCCCTGGAAGATTCCAGAGCCAGGGAGCTGGGAGGCAAATCCTGGGTCTGCCACTTCCTGAGACATCTTGGGCAAGCGGCCTCGCCTCTGTGAGCCTCCATTTTCTCATCCATAGATGGGAACAACAGTAGCCTATACCACTTAGCCGTGTGGTAAGGATTGAAAGAGGTAACAACACAAAGTGCTAGGCAGAATCCCCGACACACAGGAAGGGCTGTGATGCTTATTATTCTCAAGCTGACCCTGGGCAAGTTGCTTAACTTCCCTGAGCTTCAGTTTCCTTTCGTAAAATGGGAATAATATTAGCAACCTGATAGGGAATAAATGAGAAAAAGAACGTCAAGTACTCAGGTACAGTGCTTGGGACAGAGCGGGGAAATAGCAAATGTGAGTCCCATTAAGTTCCTTTGTTTTTTTGTTTTGTTTTGTTTTTAAGATTTTATTTATTTATTTGACAGAAATCACAAGTAGACGGAGAGGCAGGCAGAGAGAGAGAGAGGGAAGCAGGCTCCCTGCCAAGCAGAGAGCCCAATGCGGGGCTCGATCCCAGGACCCTGAGATCATAACCTGAGCCAAAGGCTGTGGCTTAACCCACTGAGCCACCCAGGCGCCCAGTTCCTATGTTTTTTAAGCTTGTGTGTCTACTTGTGTGTTTAGTACTTTTTTAATACCACGTTTTCCCAGAGGTTGGTAAAGAATTAAAAGAGAGAAGGGGCCCCAGACAGTTTTGTCCAGGGTAGAAGACATTGGTCGTTAGGAGATCAGGAATTGGAGGTGGCAGACTGGCTAAGAGTCATGGAGGGAGGGGCTTGGTGAGCTGTTGGAGGCGGGCTCAGGGCTCTGTGACTGCAGCTGAAGACAGCCTGAATGACTGGGTCCAGCATGATCTGAGAGTGAGTCATGTTCTAAAGCAAATGAAGCAGTCTTGGGAAATTTTCACATAGAGCTGTATCTTAAATGGCTCATTTCCTCACATGTTCTATTAAGCATTCATTCATTCTTTCATAAATATTTTTGTTTATGTGGCTGTTGTGGATGCAGAGGAAGGTTCCACAGCTCTCCCCTCAGTAGACCCAGACTCTCAATCAAGAGTCCTCAAATAGGCATGAGTTCAGGCAGGAATTAAGGGTGTCACAGTTGGATCCTTATAAATAAGAAAGATACCAAGGAGAGCTTCTGTTTTTCTGTCTCAATTATAGTTTTTAAAATTTTTACTACGGACAATGCAAATAAATAAAAAGTGGAGGAAATAGTAGAAGGAATCCCCACCTACCCATCCGCAGTGGTCAGCACTCAGTCACCTCTGCTTCCCTGCCACCCCCACAGGCTCTCCCCTCCACTTTATCCTGAAGCAGATCCTACACATCCTGTCATGTTAGCTCTAAATTTTATCTGAAAGATAAAGTTTATTTCTTGAGCTAATTTTTTTCTCGTAAGAGGTAGAGATTTCCTATTTTCCCCCTCTTTCCTCCGTGGGAAGCTGACTAATTTTCCATCTGATTTAGGATTCTTGACGACATTGAAGTTTATGAAGAACAGATTTCATTCAAACTGGAAGAGCTGGTCACCATCTCCTCTTTCCTGAACTCCTTTGTCTTTAAGATGATCTGGGATGGAATCGTAGGTGAGGTGAAGAAGCCGGCAGTCATTTCAGTGGTGCTACACTCGCACTCGCAGGGACGCTGCAGTCTGTACCACCAACTGATTCTCAGTTTTATTGCCCATCACAGCAAATTGGAAAGGCTTATTTATTCACGTAATTGGAAGTTTTACTTCTTCACTCTATGTGAAGGTCATCTTAGATCTCTCCTCAGCATGTATGTGTATGTGTGGAGGATTACTGATGCCAAGATTTCGCCCTGCCTCTCCTTTTGCTCCTTCGAATTAGTTTCCATGATGTGTCAGGGCACACCTCAAACCAGAGCTTCCCTCCAGAAGTGCTGGCAAGTTGTTCAGTACAAAGCTTCTTAGGTTAAAAGGGTCTTTGGATCACCGGCTAGTGGGAGGCAGCATGAGTGATTGTGTCTGAGATACCCAGGTCCTGCAGACTCCTAGAACATACCCAGGGCACCTTTTAGTTTGTTGCTGCTGCGTGAAATCCAGAGTGAGGGAGATGAGGACCTTGGTGGGGCCTGGTGACGGGCAGAGATGAGAAGCTGTCCTCCTGGCGCCCCCCCCCCCCACCAGCTCTGACCAGCTCTGGGTGTGCGGCTCCCCCATTCGTTTACCCCACAGAGAACGCCAAGGGGGAGACCTTGGAGCTGTTCCAGTCCGTGCACGGGTGGCTGATGGTGCTTTATGAGCGGGACTGCCGGCGTCGCTTCGCCCCTGAGGACCACTGGCTGCGCAAGTGAGGAGCAGGGCACAGAAGGGGGGGTTCACAAAAGCCAGAGTCCCCTCTGTCACACTCCGCATTCATGCTCCGAGGCTGGGGAGTGTTCATCCCTCCTGCATGCCCTGTCCTCCTGGGGGACAGACGCCCAGCAGTCACATCTGTGAGGACATGTGGATGCTGAGGGTGATGAGAGCGTATTCATGGTGACAGAGCTGGGTCCCATTTCGCAAATGGGGAGCAAGTTCTGGCTGAGCTGAGCAGCAGGTTGCGATAGTTCAGCGGTGATTTATCAGCAGAATGAGCCGGACAAAACAGCTAGCTTTCTCAGGGATGGGGTGGGGAAATGCTCTTGCACAACTAAACGTAAGATGACTGCAATTTTTTATCAATGATATGTCCACTCTGAGGTTGTGGCACTAGAGTGGGGTCTGGCAGATGCTTCCAGTAAAGAGCCAGACAGTAAACATTTCAGGCTTAGCAGACCAGATGGTCTTTTGCAAGTGCTCTGCTGTGCTGTTGTAGCATGAAAGCAGCCAGAGACCGTACATAGTGGTCATGTTCCATGGAAGTGGATTTACAGAAATAGCAGCAGGCTATGGTTGGCCACTCCTGCACTAGAGAATGGTTTCCGTGTTGTAATAACCCCAAACCCATGCCTTTCCTCTGAAGGGATCTCAAACCTAGCGTGCTCTTCCAAGAACTGGACAAGGACCGGAAACGGGCCCAGCTGATCCTGCAGTATATTCCGCATGTCATTCCCCACAAAAACGTGAGTTGCTTTCAGAGCTGGGCTTCTGAGCATCTTTCTGTCCCACCACATGGCACCTGACCTGCCCTTGCTATAGCAGTTGGAGAGAAAGACATGAGCTCACTCACTTAGCAGATGCAAATGGGGATTGATCTCCTGCTACATCAGGTTGTTAAGCCAAGTACAGAGACTGAAGACTGTGGGAACTAGCAGTTCATGCAGGTGGGGTGTGTGTTGCAGGGATGGATGCTGCGGGGCCCAGTCAAGGGGACCTGCCCCAGCTGGGAATGGGGGAAGGGAGTCAGGAGAAGCTTCCAGAGGCAGAAGCAGGCAGTAGTTAAAGGCCTGGGTGATCGAGCATTGGTGCTTCTGGAGGGCTCGCCATGTGGTCTGGCTGCGGAGAACACCAAGGGGTACCAGGAAGCTGAGGAGGTTTATAGGAGTTGATACTGGAAGGTCTTTGCGAACCAAGGGTGGGAGTGTGGATTTTGGTTGGACTCATTGGAGTGTTTTCAGCTTTAGGGGCCCCTGGTCAGACCAGGGAGAGAGTTTTAGAGAGCTTTAGAGAGTTCCTTCTGGCCGTAGGATAGAGGACTGGCCAGGGGCAGAGGAAAGACCATAGAATCATGAGAATGAAGACATTCAAAGGAGAGAGGAGATGGATTTCAGATGGTGGGCATGTTTCTGGCCTGGGCTCGGGGGCACTTGTTGGCATCATTTCCTGGGGTAGGAGAACAGGCAAGAGCAGGTCTGGGCAGTGCCGGTGAGGTCAGCTTTGAGTAGGCAACAGGCAAGGCGTCCGCAGCTCCTCGAGGTCATTGTGCAACGGAGCTGGAGAGACACTCCGCATGTGGACAGCGCCCACATCTGGCCGCATCCATGGCCGTGGACAGGATGGTCAGGGAGCCAGAGGGAGCGAGATGACCAGGGACCTGTCCTTGAGAGTGCCAGCACAAGGAGAGGACTAACAAGAGGAAGGACACCAGCAACGTGGTGTCCCAGGCTCAAGGAACGTGAGACGCTCAGGAAGGATGGGGTCCTGTGGTGAGAGTGTCGGGAAGCAAGGGTAGGCACCACCCCGTCTCTGGTCCGTAGTGACGCTCCAGAAATGTCTGCTGGACGCTGCATACGGGGTTCACTGAGAGGAGGCTCCTGCAGGTCTTCCTGTGTCTTTCTTTCCTTTCCTTCTTTTTTGACAGGACATTTCTAGAAAACAGCACAGGTCACATTTTTGTAAATGTGAACATTTATTCACCTTATTTTTCAGAGCTACTTACTCCTCATTGCTCTCTGATATTGTTTTGACCTTGACGTTAATACTCGCAATTGCTGCTGTTCTCCCTCGAGGAGCGATACACAGACAGATGTGGCTATTTAAATTGTTATTGCACTTGACAGCAGAACCTCTCAGAAATGAAGGGATTGCGTGGAGATAACTTAGTGAAACGTGTCTCCCACCCCCCCTGCATCCCCCACCCCCACCGAGGGAGGCCCTGACAGTAGCCCTGACTTTGCCTCAGATGGACGCCCTGCAGCCTGGCAGAGCCAGCCGTGCTGTTGCTTTACTCTGCCCAGTGATGGAACGTTCTTCCTCACCTGAAGCTGAGTGATTTCTCTGTACCATCTACCCTTTGGTTCTTGAACAGCCACTGACAGTGGAATCTAAATCTTCTGAGATGCACAGATGACTCGTTTGCCCTCTGTGTCTTCTGTGTTCTGACGATTCTGAGGAATCGCCCCCTTCTGCAATCACTCTGCAAGTGACTTCAAGGCCTTCATCTCCAGGCCCTTGTCCACTGTGGTGCAGTCCGGCTGCAGACACAACACCTCGCGCTGGGCCTCCGTGCCTGCAGAGTCAGCCCTGGACCATGGCATTCCCTTATCATGCAGCCTAGGAATCCGCTCCGTGTCTCTGCAGTTCACAGATGGCATCCCTGCGTGCCCCTGGGTTGTCACAGGGCAGTTTACATTTTTGAGAGGAGCACAGTGAAATCTGTTGGCCACTCTGTGAAGTACCAGCTTGAGCTCACATTGTCAGCCTTTCACTTGAGGATGTCCTATTTGCTAAGCTGGGTTTTAAAAAGGTTAACTAAATTTGTTAATTTCAGTGTACCTGTATTTTTAAGAAGCAGCTACTAAACCCTTAGCATACACTTACTTTTTTTAAAAAGGTTTTATTTATTCATTTGAGAGAGAGAAAAAGCACAAGCAGAGGGAAGAGGGGCAGAGAGAGAGGGACAAGTCATGCTACCTACTGAGCAGGGAACTAGAGATGGGACTCGATCCCAGGGCCCTGAGATCATGATCTGAGCTGAAGGCGGACGTTTAACCAACTGAGCCACCCAGGCGCCCCGTGCACACAAACACATTCAGTGATTTAGGACCCTAGCCACCTTATAAATGGCTCTGTATTTCTTTAGACCTAGGAATGCCGTGCAAGTCCTTACTGAGCCCTTGGGGTTGCTGAAAGCAAGAAGCCTGGGGACCTCTGAGATTAGTTGGCATGACTTGGGGGCTATAATCTAATCCTTGCTGTGCTTTTGCTTTGGGGAGTTTTGCTGAAGATTGCCATCAGGGTTTTTGCTTAGTTCATGAACTCTTTCTTTCCCATCTCTTGGGACTGGACCTTTCCTGGCCCCTGGCCCCTGTCCTGATCCCATGATGGCCTGGACAGGTCCAGAAGGGCATCTGTGGCTCAGTATATCACAGGGTGTCCTCTTCTGATGAGGCGTATACTGCCCTTACGCTGACACGTCTTGCTGGAATGCACAGGGCAATAGGGTCTCCCCAGTCACTATGGCATTTGCTCTAAATGCCAAACCCTCCCTGTTCTTGATCTCACTCGAGTGGGTGGCTCACAACGCTGTTCTTGCTTCCCTTAACGTTTTTGAAGGCCTCAACTCTGCCTGGTTCACATACACAGCACTTCATTCTCTGTGCCATCTTACGTAGCTTCTACTTATCTGTGTGATTCATCTCCCCATTGGGACTTGAGTCCTTCCTCTACTGTTTGTGCCTAAAAGGCCTAATGCCCTGTGGGGTGGGAAGGGCATTAGGTAGCCCATCACACCCTGTGGTGTGATGAGCTATGTGTGGGTCCTGGGTTTGAATCTGGCTCCTTTGTCCACCAGCTCTGGGACCTTGGGTGAGTGAGTCCGTTTCTTCATCTGCACAGTGGGTCCTTTCCCAGACGTCTCCTGTGGTTGCTGAGGCCTCAGCCCCTTGAGCCCTGCTTACAGTTGCCCGCAACTGTTTTCCACACCCCATGGAAATCAGGACCTTGTCCGGGGATTCCTGGGCGACAGGCAGTCCCTCAGCCACCTCTGCACTTCTGTTTCCGTATATGAGGTCTCTGCCCCTTACTGGGTTGACCCAGATGGGAAGCTCGTCTTCTGCCTCATGTGCAGGTGATCGTTCTATAGATTTGGGGGCAGAGGAAGCGGTTGTGCCCCACAGCTCACAAGTGAAAGACCTGTTTTGGAAGTCAGCAGTCCTCCGGCACAGATGGGACAGGCGACAGTGGCCTTCACCCCATCATAGCTGCCCTCACTGTCACTCAGGCTATTCTTCCCCTCCATGTTGTCCTGGAAACCCTGGATCTTCTGGTACTACTCTGAGCACTTCAGTCCTTGTTTCAGGACTCGCTGACCAGCCGCATCACACTGCTCTGCTGAGAAGTAGTTCCTCTGCTAAATAACCTTCCTCCTCCCTGGGAGGCCATTCCTGCTACAGCTATATTTATTTCATGGCCAGTTAAATGATCAAATGGGAACGCACTAGCCTCCCCTGTATACAGTTAATCCTTATTACCATTGTTACTGTTCTGACTGTCCTGTTTGTATTTAACAAAGCTTTTGACTTTGGAGGGGATTCTCATTTAAAAAAATAACAACAGAGCAGTCTTTGGATTTATTTCTTCATTCAGCTGACATCATCTGAGTGCTTTTACAGCACTCATTCTCATATTTGGGATGGGGCAGAGGATCGTACTCTCCTACAAGGGGCTTTTCAGGGTCTTGACCATGGCGGGAGAGAGGGTTCTTCTCTAACAGTGACTGAGAAATGTTACTGGGTAGGGGTGGGGGGTGGGTGGGCTTTTGGTGTGCTTGAGGTCAAAGACCTTTATTCTGTGGGATCATTTCTTTTTTAAACTTCTGACAGTGAAAAGAATTATCTTTGAAATGTTTCTGTTTTGCAACCCATGACGTTGATGTCCTTTAAAGCAAACACAGCTCTGTAAAGCACCCTGGGTGACCTGTCCTGCTGCCAGGTTTTTGTAGTGGTTTATCAACTGAATGAGAACGATGTTCTCTCAGACCATTGTTACATAGACTCTGGCTGCAGCCAGACTGTTCATTCTGTGACCTTTCTTCCTTGGCATGTATTTAGCTATAATTTCTAATTCCCCAGATTTGGGGGGAACGTCTACTATTCTCCCAAGACACTCCTAACCTGCAGCACTTGTCAGAGAGTCTCATTCTGCTTGCCTCTTACATGACTGGTTTCACTAATCTTGTACAGCATGTCTTCGGGAATCATCAGTTGTTGACCCAGTTTCTGGTCTCACCTTTGCTCATTTCAGAGAGTTCTCCTGTTTCGAAACATGGTCACCAAGGAGAAGGAGAAGCTAGGGCTCGTGGAGACCAGCTCAGCCTCTCCCCACGTCACTCACATCACTATCCGACGGTCCCGGATGCTGGAGGTGAGAAGCCCATCCAGAGAGGTGGACTTTTCAGTGCATGATCTGTTGCCTCCAACCATTCTTGTCACTCCTTGATCTGATAGCACTGAAGTCAAGGCTTGGGGTTGGAATGGGGCCATTGGTCCTGTCATGTGCTCCAGAGAGCTGCCTGATTAAACGTGACCTCAGTGCTGGGGACCCACAGTATGGTATTTCCCTGCCTTTTCCCCATGAGGGCCCCAGGGCTGGAACATCAGACACTGTGCTCTTTGCATTGAGGACAGGAAGTGCTGCATGTGGGCATTCTCATGTCTGTGCAAACTCCCTTGTCCCTGGGAGACATCTTGCCCAGACTCCCAACCGTGAATAGGGGGCTGGAGTGTAGGTATCGAGTTTACTGAGTCATGGTGCGTGGGGGGGGGGGGTGCGTTTACTGCACAGCCAGGAGTTCTTCGTAGATGGGAACTTCAGAGAAACAGGGAAGTGGCCTGCCTCAGCCAAACCCAGTGTCCAGTGTGACCCGCCTGTGACAGGTCCCTGTCTTCAGAACGCTTTACCTCTGTATGTCAGAAAGTCCTAATAACCGAATGAATTTGTCAACACGACACTGGCTACCATCTCCTGGAATGTCATTACAGTAAATGTGTGTGCCTGTGAGGTTACCATGAGCCATTTCCCACCCCACCCCCCAGGGTTGTGCAGTGTGGAGCCCGCCCAAATGTGCTGACCCTGCTGGTGGTCGAATTGGTGACTGAACCCCAAGTCCACATGTCCAGGAGAGGCTGGACTTGATATAGTTGCTCCTGCTTGCTCTTTGGACCTTCTCTCTGGCTCTAGCCACAGCCCCTCATCAGCACATTTTGCGGCATAGGGCAGTCGTGGGATCCCAGGATGGCACGTGGCCACGTGGCCACATAGCCAGACACCAGCAAATGGCACTGGCAGCAGCCCTTCCTCCCCCTCCCCCACAATTTCATTTACCCCTTGGGGCATTCACACTCTTTCGCTAGAGAACTGCTTTTATTTTTTTTTTTTTTTTTTTTTTTTTTAAAGATTTTATTTATTTATTTGTCAGAGAGAAAGCGAGCGAGATCGAGCACAGGCAGACAGAGTGGAAGGCAGAGTCAGAGGGAGAAGCAGGCTCCCTGCGGAGCAAGGAGCCCGATGTGGGACTCGATCCCAGGACGCTGGGATCATGACCTGAGCCGAAGGCAGCTGCTTAACCAACTGAGCCACCCAGGCGTCCCGAGAACTGCTTTTAGTTCCCCTGAACCTTGGTGACTGACACAGGGGTCTGCTGGGGAGAGGCAGCGTTTGGTAACCAAAGTTTCTGACATTCTTAAAGGTAGAGAGAAGAGATTTAAGTGCCTCCAGGGACCCTGCTGGTCATGGGAATGGGTCAGGCTGGCTGAGTGTGTCCGTGCAGGAGCATCTCGTTTGCACCATGAGCAATACGACTTGCACTGCTCCCTCCTGCTTTTCTTGAAACACAGCCTCAATTTAGATAACTGCTTAAGGAAGAGCCCTGCTCGTGAGCCGGCCGATGACATCTGACATCCAGCCTCAGGGCTGGCGAGCAGTAGAGAGGGCTGGGCAGCTGGGGAACTCGTGCCCCCTCAAAAAGACCACCTGCTCCTCCTGTCCCTTACGGTCCCCAGTCCCTCTCAGACGTGGCCGGCACCAACAGGAAGGCTGGGGTGGCAGAGATGGGTGTGTGTCCTGAGAGTGACGGAGTCTCTGGCTCCCTCCTCAAGTGTCGCTGCTTGTGGGAGACTCACCGCATGTCCCAGTTACCCCGGGCCTGCTTCCTCAAACACAGCCCTCAGGGGGTGTCGGTCTGTTCCTGGCCAAGTCTGCTTTTTTTTTTTTTTTAATATTCCCTTAGAGTATATCTTGTCATGAAACAGATTACTGTTGTTCCTTTTGAACTAGGAAGGGGAGAGGGTCACACACTCAGTTGCCCTAGTTCTCGTCACGTGCTGGTTTGGTTGTGAGAGGGGAGCCCAGTGGCATTTGCTTGATTTGGACACAAGGGGGCATCAAAAAACTGATCTTAGACACTCCTGTGCGATTCTGGCCTTCTATCCAGTCTCCTTCTCTGTGGTTTCACTGAAGGTGGTGCTTCTGCACTGTCCGTGCAGGTGTTAGTCTGAAGTCTTGCAGGAAGGCTTTCCCTCACAGAGAGTGAACTGGGGCTGGGACCCTAGCATCTCAGGACCGGGAGGAACCATAAACCATCCTCTGCCCAGCTCTGTCCCTGCAGTCACAGGCGGAACTGGGATTCAAAGTCACGCTCACGGAGGTCTCAGTGGGAGAGCTGGGCTCTCATGAGCCAGTCTCATTCCCAGGTCAGAGTCACTGCCTCTGCTCTTTGAGTGCAGGATACCCTCCTCCCACTCACCTTTCAAAAGGAAGGATGCAGATCCAGTTCTTGTGTACTGACACTCGTGCCCAGAGGGCGCAGCAGGCAATTTTGTCAGAGGAAGCAGCTGGCACATTCTGCCCTACAGCTCTTCAAAGAAAAGGCCAGCTTGGGGCAGATAAAGAAGAAGTAGGATTCGACTCCAGTGAACATTCCTTAAGCACCTGCCTTGCATGTGGCCACGTGCTAAGTGCTTGCACGTAACACCATCTCATTTAATCAGCGTGATCCTGGCACCCCTGCAAACATGAAGTCAGCTTAGCGAGGCATCATCTCAGAGCAGAATGGAGGAAATCTGCAGGCAAGCAAGAACGTGCTGGAATTCTCCACCCATCCACGACTCCATGCCAGGATAATTACCATAAATGCAGGCAGAACGGTTTAACCATTCTGCTGCAGCTGCATGCTGACTTCCTGTGTTCTGTTGCTTTTCCTCTCACTCAGTGCTTCTCAGGCTTCCACTTCTCAAGTGCTTCTCGGGACTGCGCACCCAAAGCCTCAGCCTTCCAGAGTTCGTTATTATGGGCTCTCCACTTGGGAGCTTAACCCCAGGATAAGATCAGAAGCTACCAGGGACAGTCCTTTGCATTACGAGGGGAATATGATGAGCAGCAAGGCGGCAAGAGTTCCCCAAAGCAGTTCTTGGCATTCTGGCCCCGTGTGCTTAGTGATAAGGGACCAGGCCGGCAGGCAGGTGGCTGCCGTGGAGATGGTCTGTCTTGTGTTAGCAGAATGTCTGATGGCACCACGGCCGTGACTGGGAGGGAGACCCATGGGCGGCCTCAGTGGGGTATTGCAGTGGATTTCTTCCTTACATGACAGTATCTAAAGAGCTCAGTTGTACCCCCAAGATAGAGCCTCTTGTCTTGGACCAGAAAGCTCTTCCCTGGCCACGGTCTTGTTCAGCACTGCTTCTGACGGTCACTCCTCGAAAACAAAAACCTAAACTAAGCTTGCTGATGCCAGGAACACATTAGGTGACAGAACCAGGAGCCCGAAGACCTCAACAGATTAGAATCAGGAGGCGCACTAAACAAGATAATGGAGTTCAAGAACACTAAAGTCGCATCCTAGAGTTCTGTGTGGATGGCTGCGTGCCTTGCGGGCTGGCTGCTGGCCAGGGGCTGTGCCGGGCTCCTCCCTGCTTCCCCTGCCTCATGTGGACCCAGCATCACTCCCGCACCCTTGTCCCTGCCATCTGTTTGCTCTGCTGCCAACAAAGATCTTTCAGAGAAAGTCCACCACATCTCACCCTGCCTGGACTCTTCTGTGGCCCCCCACTGCCCTGAATTCCTCAGCCTGACTCACCCAGGCTAACTGGGGAAGGCTACCAGGAGTTGACAGGGAGAGGGTATTTTCATTTTTCATCTTATAGGGGTTTGACTGAGTTCGGCTGATTTTTATCATGAGCTAAATAAGCTAGTCTTTGCATTAAAATGGGTGGGGTCTTGTCCCAGTTACTTCTGTCCTTCGACAGCGAAGAGCTTGTCACAGCTCATCTTGTCTGCCTTCCCCACCTCTGTGCTCTGCATTATCTCAGGGCCACCTCCCCTTGCCACAGAGCAGTGGAGTCACATCCCCAAAATGAGTTTCCCTTATAACGGGCTCATTTAAAAGCGGTGAGAACTGCCTGTGCCTGTACCCCACATCCTGACTCCCGTGTTTAGTAATGATGCCAGGAAGGCTAGACACAGGGGAGCCAGAGCCTTGGAGCAGCAGCCTTGAGTTGGGCAGAGGGCCTCCCCCCACTAACGGGTTGCCATTCTGCTCTCGGCAGGACGGCTACGAGCAGCTCCGGCAGCTCTCCCAGCACGCCATGAAGGGCGTCATCCGCGTGAAGTTTGTCAACGATCTCGGCGTGGATGAGGCAGGTATTGACCAGGACGGTGTCTTCAAGGAGTTCTTGGAGGAAATCATTAAGAGGGTGTTCGACCCGGCGCTCAATCTATTCAAGGTATTTAAGGGGCGCAGGAGCGGGGCTGACAGCAGCCAAAAGCTCAGTGAGGAATGAGAAGCAAAGTGCCAGGCCCGTGGGCTCCCTGCCTCTCTCTGTTCTTCTCCCTTGCAGACAACCAGTGGGGACGAGAGGCTCTACCCCTCGCCCACGTCCTACATTCACGAGAACTACCTGCAACTCTTCGAGTTTGTGGGCAAGATGCTGGGGAAGGCCGTGTACGAGGTATGCACGCGCAGGAGTGTCGCACCAGGAGGGAAAACAAGATGTTAGAAGTCCCAGGGACTTGGTGCACGGTGTCCTGGCTGGGCCCAGGCACATAAAGTCCCTGTCATTGGGATGGAGCCCAAGAAAGAGGACGGGACCCAAGATTACTGAACAGAAACACTGGGTGCTTCCCATGTGCTGTGTCATTTCATCCTCTTGCCCGTCCTGTGGCCTGGCTGCCATTGTCCCATTTACCTGCCGGTGACAGAAGTGAGGCTTCAGGAAGTCACTTGTCTAGAGTATCAGCACTAGTTAAGTGGTAGGACCCAGATTCACATCCAGGCCAGCATGGTCCCATTGTAGGAGGGCAGCATTTTGTGGGGTGTGATAGTCGTTACAGCTGTTTTCTTAAATCCTTTGTTACTGGGGTGAGTGCTTCTGAGCAAGCCACAGGCATCTTGGTGTTGCCTACGAACCAGAGCAGGACAGCAGGTCGAGACCAGTCTTCACTGGCTAGCCAGGAACTGTGCAAGTGTGGCCTGTTTATTTCTGTAGGCCCTGGTTCTTGTCAGAGGAAGTAGGGACAATAAAAGCTATATTATTGGGTTGCCGCAGATAGTAAATGAGTTAAGACACCTCCTGTGCTGCCTGGCTCGTCAGTTTCGTGGGGTCAGGGTGGCATGGACTCATGTAGGCAGCAGGAGAGGAGCGGTCCACCCAGCTCCTGATCCCTGTCCACTGCGAGCCAAGCCAGCAGAACTCCCTCCAGGGACGCTTGGTCCCTACCTTAAGGGTCTTGCTCCCCAGGCTGGAAGGAAAGCTGCAGCAGGAGCTTGTGGCCTTCACAGTGGACTCCCAAACTGCCTGAGCAGTACTGCCCCTCACCCGGCACAAATCCTGGGGAAGGCAGAGCCGGTGGCTGGAGCAAATGGAGGGAAGCAGGAAGAGAGGCCATGTGGGGGCAAGCATCTGCATTCTCCGTGTCCGTGGCCTCAGTCTCTGGCCAGGGTGCTGGCAGATGCCCCATCTGCATCCCTGCCCAGGCTCCCTCAGGCTGCCTCCCGCCCTAGATCGGTTGCAGGAGCCTGGGCTCCTTTTCTGTGCTTCTCTTTCCACATCTGCAAAATGGAGACCATCTCTCAGTTCATTCCCATTTAGAAAAGAAATCCCGGGGCGCCTGGGTGGTTCAGTGGTTAAAGCCTCTGCCTTCAGCTCAGGTCATGATCCCAGGGTCCTGGGATCGAGCCCCATATCGGGCTCTCTGCTCAGCGGGGAGCCTGCTTCCCCCTCTCTCTCTGCCTGCCTCTCTGCCTACTTGTGATCTCTGTCTGTCAAATAAATAAATAAAATCTTTAAAAAAAAAAAAAAAGAAAAGAAATCCCATGAGGATGTCCCTGGCCATATGCCACATTTCTCTTTTAAACATGTAGCTGTGATATGCCCACAAGAGTCAGACCAGTGACTTCTGTGAATGTCCTCCCCTATTCCTCTGGACCCAGCATCTCTCTCCTCCCTCTCCAGCAGTAACAGTGCAGAGAAATTAGGACATGTGAGGAGTAGCATGCATTAACTCACATAACCCTTGCTGTCCTCTGAAACAGGTCATCATCGAGCCTGAGCCCCCGCCCCTTCTAAATCTCTCCGACTTACATGCTTCCCTTCGCTGGGAACGGCCCGCCTCTCCTCCCCGCGCTCCGCAGGGTTCCTTGCTGCATCCCTGCCCCCGTCTTCCTCCTGTGGTCCATGCCCCACGCCAAGTACAACCTGGCACGCCCCTGCCTACAGCTCTCCTGGGGCTCCCCGCTGCCCTCCAGATAGAATTCAGACTCCAGGAGCCTCAGGAGGCCCCTCCAGATCTGGCCCTGATCCCTCCCGTCCCCTCCCTTGCACGCTATGCTGTGTGTGGAGAGCTGTGTTCCCTCCCCGGGGAATCCCTGTGGGGCTGGTACAAGAGGCCTTGTGCTGCTTAGGTCCAGCTTGGATAGGTCTTTATCCTGGAGACATACCCTGTCCTGGATCCAAGGGAGAGCCGATGCTTTGCATTTCTCTCCACCCTGCTCATTTAAATCTTAAAATTGGGAGGCTGTGCCAGTCCCCATTTACAGATTGATGGCCTGCAGCCAGGCAGCAGTGCAGCTGGGGCTGGATCCCTGAGCGGTGCAGCTCCAAAGCCTGTGCCCTTACCTGCTATGCTCTGCTGGCCCCTGTAGGTGCTTGGCAGTGTCCTGTAGTTGGGAGGTACTGGTCTCCAACTCAAAAGTTTAGGAAGCACCCAGCGATGTCCTTGGCACCCTCAGAGCCCCTCTGCAGCCCCAGCCACCCCAACAGGGTCACTGAGATGGGATCCTCCGTGGCAGACAGCAAGCTCCTATCTCCCCTCTCATAGGGAATTGTGGTGGACGTGCCCTTCGCGTCCTTCTTCCTGAGCCAGCTGCTCGGGCACCACCACAGCGTCTTCTATAGCTCTGTGGATGAGCTGCCTTCGCTGGACTCGGAGTTCTATAAAAACCTCACCTCCATTAAGGTCAGTGTGACATGGTGGGTGTAGCTGTCAAGTGAAGGCCTCAGGGTTCCCATGTGGTGGGAGGCGATTTCCTGCTCTGGTGCAGGGGTCACTCTGTAGCTTCTGGAGGCTCCCATGTCCCCTTCTGGGAACTCCTACCTCCTTGCTTACAGTGACGAGAAGCCTTTGCCTTTGCTTCAGGCCTGGTGGCCAAAGTGGTCCTGCCCACGCAGTACTGGGTAGGACAGGATGTGGTACAGCCTTCAAGGATATGGCCTGCTGGGTCCCAACACTTGCCCCTTCTCTGTTGTATTAGCGCTATGATGGGGACATTGCTGACCTGGGCCTGACTCTGTCGTACGATGAGGACGTCATGGGTCAGGTAAGTCGACCTCTATGGCTGAGCAATTCTTTGCCGCCCTCCACTGGCTTCCTGGGACCCGCCCCATTCTTGGTTTTCGCCCTGGGAGGTCGACAAACCAGGGCTGCCTGTCCTCTGGTGCTTGGCCCCCTTGCCCATCCCCCAATTCCTGCCTCGCCAGCAAGGGGGCTCTTCCCCCTTCCATTCCCAGTTGACCTGGCCTTTGCCTGCTGGGCCCTCAGAGAGCTCCCCACAGAGACCCCGCATTGCTTAGATCGCATTTAGGGTCATTCCTGATGGGAGCTCTAATTCCCCATTTGTAACATTGCTTTTCCTTGCCGTGGTGAGGATTAGCTATCACACACGGAGGCTTGTGATTTGCAGAGGGGAAGAAGCCACCGGAGAAGTGGCTCGAACAGAATCCAGTCCTTGCTCTGGCTCATCCCACAGAGCAGAGCAGGGAGAAAAGACTGTCGACACTGTGGCAGCAGAGGCGTCTCTTAGGACCCAGAGTTTTCCTTTTGGCTTTTCCCTGAGGTACCCTCCGCGCCCTCCAGAGATGTCCCAGTGGACACCTGCATGAGCCTCTGTGCACCCATGTTCTGAGGGCTGCGAGGAAAACCAGACCTAGAGCTGAGTAGTGCAAGCTGGCTTCTTGGAGCCAAGCCTGCGTCGCCTCCAAGAGGTCCCTCAGTCTCCCTGAGCCCCACTTCTCTTGGACCAACGTGACACCATGAACTCCCACAGGCTACACCCTGCAGAGAGCCCCAGCACGCTGGTGTAGGAGCACTCTGATCAGCCTGTGAGGGAGCAGCCTCCACCTTCTCCCAGAGTGGTTCTCCGAGGCTCTCCAAGTAATAGCACATGTACCAGGCGCTCCCTAGAGCCCTGTCTGGGAAACACCAAGCTAGGTCAGAAGTCCCAGCTTCAGAGTCCTCCGATTGCCACAAGGTGTTCGCAGCGGTGGGCTTAGAGGCCACAATCGTTCCTTTCTGCATCATCAGAGACCCAGGATATCCTATTCGTAGAATTTCTGCTAAAATTAGCTTTGAAATTATGCCTTTTTGATTTTTTTAGGTGACCCCCAGAAATGCCTGAAGTTGAGGAAAATACTTGAGTCCACAGTTTTCAAATCTTTAATCAGATTTTGAGCCTTCCCCCTGAGAATTTTCTCTTCTGATGATAGAAATAATTCAAACTGCTAACCACAGATTCCACTATGAGATGAGCACAGTATCTGAAAAAACCAGTTAGAGCACCGGCGCCCGGAGAGCAGTGCTGTTAATGTGTCATCTGTGGGTTTTCAGAATTCTCTCCCCGGGCACCTGTGTAACTTTTTTTTTTTCCCAGAAATGGTATCATACCATGCGTGTTATTATGTATTATTTTTTTCCCCACCTTCTCAACAAATGCACGTTTTCTTCGTATTTTTTAATAGCTGCACATTCCAGGTTACAGTTTACCAACATTTATTTAACTGTGCTCCTAATGCAAACACGGTCCTCTCCACAACATTTCAAAGCCTCAGTATCAATGTCTTAATGAGAATCAGAAGAGAAGAAGCCTTCCATATTGATTGGACAGGATCTGCTTGTTGATAGTTAAGCCCTGGCTTCTTGTGAAAATGATTATTCCAAAACATGTCCCATCTTCATTCTGTTATTACGGACATCAGTGGTGGGCCCTTTCATCTTCAGGAAGCCTTATTTCCCCAGTAGAATCCTGCCGAGTAATTGCTCCCCATCTTCTCCCCCAGCTTGTTTGCCATGAACTGATTCCTGGAGGGAAGACCATTCCTGTTACGAATGAAAATAAGTGAGTATAGCAATTAGATTTTTAAGGTCATCACTTGAAAAGACTTCATTCTGGCTCTCCGGTCTTACTTTGAGAATTTATTAAGATAGATTGAAGTAGAAAGAGGCCATAAATATCATAATGGAATTTACTGGTTACAGTTCATAGGCCAAAATTGTATTAAATTCGATTTGCAAAATAAGAATTGACAATTTATTTTTTGCAGTAGCACATCTAAGGTCAGAGGCGCCCAGGCCATGGTGTTCCTAGGAATTTAATGACGGCTCAAGATGCAGACAAATGGATTCTGAGCCGCTCAGGCACATAGTCCTGAACCCACAGGGCCCAGAGGCAGAAAGACACCTTGGAGGGGCAGATCATTTTGGAATGATAGCATGTGGAAGTTGTATGAAATGCTGTTCTTGAGAAGACACAGTGATGAATTCAAATGCCACAGACAGGTCCTTAGACGTGATGGGACTCGGAGGCCCGGCAGCTATTGTCACAGATAACAGGCTTTTAGAAATCTATCATAAATGTCAGCCTCTTTGGTACCTAGAAGCAAAACTCCTCAGTGCACTGTCTCCATCCACACTGTTCTCACCTCATTAAAACAGAAGAACCTGGCATGAGGAGTCGATACTGACCCTTTTGTCAATCTGTCAGTCTTCTCCTGCCACCAGGCTCAGCTGAGCATCATTCTCCCAGTGACAGGTGAGAGCTCAGTCCCACCTGGTGAGTCACTCGGATCAGATGCACGTTGCAGCCCGAGCGTCCCTCTGGGATCAGGTGGGGGATCAGTCCTCCTGCTTGCGGAGCTTTTATTTAGACGGTCAGTGTGATCAGAAGAGCAGGCCTGATTCTCCTCGTGTTGGAAGGACACCAGTTTTGACTCCTAGCCATGGGACATTAGTTGGACAACTGAGAAAAGAGCCGGGAGCCCAGGTTGGGAGGCGCTGCCCGGGGGGCATCAGAGAACAGAGCCTCATCCCATTGCTCCCTGCCGTGTGCCTATAACCATCCCTTCAGAGGGCTTCTCTGAGCTCATGGGTATAAAATACCCTTGAGGATGTCTGGTTCAAGTGTCTGATTCTCTAATGAAAACAGTGAATGTCACCAGTGTCAGCTATGTGACATGTCTCGTAGACCCCTATCACCCCCAGATCGGTCGTGTTTCACAGCATGGGTCACGGCCAGAAGCAGCAGGCCGACAACAGCCTGTGCTGGAGTGAAACTCCTACCCTGCCTGACCTGTGTGGAAAGCCACTTCACAAACTCTTCTATGTTCTCAGCAAAAAAGCTTGGCATAAGGGGGGGATTCAGTTCCACAGAAGGTCTTAAAAGGCTTGTCAAGGCCGATTCCGCCCTCCTAAGGAGTGATATTTGGTCTTGCACTTCCTGGTGGACATTAAATGGGAAAGCCCTCCAGAGTCCCCCTCTCTCTTTTGGTAAAATGGAACAACAGCAGCACCCTGCCTCGAAGCATGTATGAAAGGGATATCGATCATGGAAAAAATCGTATTTAGCGTTTCAGTGTGCAAGTCTGCTGCTGGATAATTTTTTTAAAATAGATGCATTTTCAAGGTCAGAAACTCAGGTCTGAGCCCTTTGGGGTAAAATTTTTATTTGGACTGTGCTAATTTGGGGTGCTAATTTGGAATTTGGAGAATCGTACCTGGGCTGGGCCCATGTTCTTTGCTAAGAAATCAGTCATGCTAGCATAACTGGATTTAACCTGTTCCAAAGGTTTGTGTTGTATTTTACACAGTCGTAGATGAGGTCACTGTGCTCAGAAAAGCAGGCCCAGAAGACCGTCTGCTCGGAACCATTGTTAGTGCCCTGACTTCCTGTCGAACTTAAGTGTAAGCCAGCTGCTTTTGGTCACAACTTTTCTCAGGCTTGCTTTTCATGACTTAAGAGTCTTGGCCCAGATTAGTATGGCTTTGATGGAAGTTTCCTCGTGAAACCACTTTTTTCTCTGTTTAAAGTTTACTGAAGGATGGAATTCTCTCTTAATCAGATGATAGTAAATAAAAGTCCAAAAAGCACCATTTGTACTGAGAAGGGCCCTCTCCTTACTGGAGAATGTCTCACTTGGGTTCTTGGTACAGTGGGGTGTTTCCTGATGTCTGACCCCCAAGTTTTGGTGGAGGAGTGAATGAGGTGATGCCCTGAACGCATCAGGAGGGCCAGCTAGCTAGTATCACTATTGTCTTCGTCATCAGCATCATTCTGGTGAAACACCCTGGTACCGTTGGTGTTTCTGTGAAGTGGTCCCAAAATGACTGGACTCCTCTTTCAGCCCACTGGTAACAGCCCACTGGCCTGTTAATTCCCACTGTTTTGTTCCTGTTGGCAACAGGATTAGCTACATCCATCTGATGGCACATTTTCGGATGCACACTCAAATAAAAAACCAGACAGCTGCCCTCATTAGTGGATTCCGCTCCATTATCAAGCCTGAGTGGACCCGGATGTTCTCAACCCCTGAGCTACAGCGTCTCATCTCTGGTGACAATGCTGAAATTGATCTGGAAGATTTAAAGTAAGCAACGAGTGGTTGGTTGGTTGGTTGGTTGGTCGGGGCTGGGGAGTGGGGGTTGGTGAGTGAGGGTTGGTGAGTGAAATCTTTGGCCTCCTGGGAAGCAAGCTGTCCCCTTGCTGAGCTCCTTCTATTTCAGGAGCCCACCTCCAAGTGTACTTTCCAGGCGAATCGCTCTGGAAAAGAAGCTCCCCCACTTGTCTGCCTAGAGACTCAGAAGTGCAAGCAGAGACTAAGCGTGTCAGGGACTGCTGGGCTCTCCAGAATTCTGGGAAATGGCAGGGCAGGACCTCTTGTTTGCGAGTCACAGGAGTGTACAGCTCTGGAGCTCCCCACTTGTTCAGCTTCCAGGGCCGTGGGTCACGAAGGCATGATCATCTTCCTTTAAGAGAAGTCAGGAGTGACCCAGGCCTGCCAGAGCTGGCTGTGCCACTTGGCTAAAGTCCGTCCCTGCCTGGGTCTGTAAGCGCCCATTGGAATGTGTGGCTGAGCACATTGTCTTCCTTATTTTCAGGAAGCACACGGTGTACTACGGTGGCTTTCATGGAAGTCACAGGGTCATCATCTGGCTCTGGGATATTCTGGCCTCTGACTTCACACCCGACGAGAGAGCCATGTTTCTGAAGGTATTTTATATGTTACCTAGATGTGCATTCATAGATACTCTCGTAAACCTAGAGGCCACTTGATGTAAGAATTTACACTGGGGAAAAAATAAACCTTACCAGGAGGACCTCCTATCATGAGCGTATCCTCTCCCATAGGCCACCTCCGTGGTGGGTCAAACAGTAACCAGACAGGCCAGAGGTGAGGCTGAGTCACACGGGCCCCAGAGCTGCTGCACACCTCTCTGCAGAAATAGGCCTGCATGGACAGGAGCTCATTGGCCTCAGCACTCCGTCTTCCCCTTCGCTAGTGCTGGCCTTGCTCACATCTCGTTTCTTCCTTCCTATATAGAAGCAAATAGTGTTTATTACCTTAAAATTACAGACAAGCAATTTTTTTTTAAGCTTTGTTTTTAAATAATTTCTATACTCACTGTGGGGAATCAAACTTCTAATGCCAAGATCAAGTCACATGCTCCACCGACTGAGCCAGCCAGGCATCCTGAGACAGGCACACTTTTGAGTCTCTGTTCCTAGTGTCCCGGGACTGCCTCTGTGTACCCTTTTTCTCAGTGGTATAAAACATGCAGTGCCACACATACAGTGTGCCCGTAAAACACATGTGATTGAGTAGGCTGAGAGCAATGTGTGTTTCTGCAAACAGTGGCTGACATTAACCAGTTCCCTTATACCGGTGTCTTTGAAGTTGTAAATGTTCAGAACATCCACCCCCTCCCCTGCCCGACGCCACTCTGTTGTTTCCTGTTACGTTGGCGAAGCCTTTTATGGGACAGTGGACAACATGCACACTTGTCTGTATTTGTTACACACGTGTGCATGTTTATAAAGATGGAATCCTCACTTTGCCACCTGCTCTCCTATTTGATATTTTACCGTGAACACTTTGTCATATTCTGGGGGTACATTTAAGTGCCTTGAGCTATTTTCCACTGGACATTTGGGTTTCAAGAATGGTCTCCGGTGACCTTGGTTGTTGAATCAACACAGTGTCACCAGTTGAAAGGGCAGCAGGTTTTCTTGTTCCTTGGTTTTTCATTCTGAGGAGAGTTCATTCCCATCAAGGAGCCCCCCACTCGCAGATGCAGAAATGCCCAGCTCGTCCCCATGGGTTTTAAAGGACTTGGGGTAGGCAGGTAGACATAATTCCAAAAATTCTTAAGAGAATCAAGTCTGATTTTCAGCAGCACCTCTTATAGGCACAACACCCCCTGCTGGCTTATAGAACCGCTCCTCCGTCTCTCCTAGAAAGAGGAGAGAGCCCGTGGCTCCTGACTGTATGCAGTCTGTCCCACACAGCGGGCATGTTCGTGTCTCTGGAGAGCCGGTCCCCAGACCTGCTGTTCCTGCAACCAGGCCCAGCGCCAGGTGGAAGACACAACCACTGTACGGGAGTGGCCCCGACTCTGCTTTCTTCAGATGTCACGCCAGCAGATGGCAGCTTCCTATGCCCTCTGCTCCTGCACCTTCCGTCCCAGGGGGATGAAAGCGGCATTCCCTCCATTGACGAGCCCCAGCTTGGAGCATGTGGCAGGTCTGAGCGGCCTGAACTGGGATAGGCATGGGCTCTTCGGGGTCTGTCTCCTCATCCCTGAAACAGCGAATCATACAGCTCCCGAGAAGTGACGCAGTGAGGCCAGGTCCCAGAGCACTCAGTGCAAAGCTCAGCCCTGCTTTGTAGGAGCTGCTGCTGTGCTTTGGTTGGTGGAAAGTAAACCCTGCTGGGTAGTAGCATCGATACTTGGTGTAAAAAATAGTTTTTTTTACAAACTCTCTGGTTGCCCTCAGGAATCTCACAACCATTTAAAACACTGTTTCAGTGGTAATAGTTAAGAGCCAAACACGCAGCTTGCCGTGAAATTTTGAAGCACAGCTTGGTGTAACGTAGTAGGCCCAGTAGTAGGCTCATACATCCCCTGGAGAAGGGAGAGCGTTTCTAGCTGATGTTCGGTTCTAAAAAGCGAGTGCTTTCTAAGACTTCCTCTGCAGGTCTGTTGCTCGGATTTCTAAGTCAGTCTGGTTCCCCTGTGCAGACACGAGCTGCATGTGTAGGGAGATGACCCAGGTGCTGCCATCTGGAAGATGCAGGGAATCCCAGGAGTGTTGCAGGAGTGCATGGCTGGCTGCCCAAAGGCCCCATTCTCGGTGTCTGGGGTGTCAGTGCACCCCCTCAGCCTTGCTGGTGCAGACGCCTGATCATTGTCTGCGTGCTGAGAGCAGGTTTGTCTGTCAGGGACAAAGCTCGCAGAGACTGCTCTGTGACCCAGCAGGCCGGGGTGCCCAGGTGAACGCACCTGCACACCATCCCCCGGCTTGCTGGGAAGCCGAACAGAAAGCCAGGTGTGAGGGGAGCGGGCCTTCTCTCCTGCGCCATCCTTAGGGGCACCACCATCTCCCTCTGCCCGGTGCTCCTGTGCGTGGCGTCTCTCTACACCAGGGCCCATGTGCCAGGCCCACTGAGATCGGTCCCGTGAGGGGAGTTTGTGTTGTTTCTGAGCTGTTCAGCTACACATTCTCCGCCATCCCTTGGGTTGGCGCGCACAAATGACTGGTCACATCTACTGGTGTGGCTTTCGTATGTTTTAACCTTCAAAAACAACACCCTTAAGGGAGATATGAGACATGTACCAGTTCTTGGGCCGAATGCACGGTCTGTCACCTTGCACTCTCCAGTCATACTGTGACTAGAGAAAGCAAAAAAGCACAGCTCGCCTGCCAGGGGCGTGTTGCTGAAGTTGCAAGAGCCCCACTCTGTCCCCTCAACCTGCCTTGTGTTGCAGTTTGTGACCAGCTGCTCCAGGCCCCCGCTCCTAGGATTCGCCTACCTCAAGCCTCCCTTCTCCATCCGCTGTGTGGAAGTGTCAGACGATCAGGTACTGCTGCCGGGGTTGGGGGGGGTGGCGCAAGGCGCCCGCTCTTTGGGGGGGGTTGCTGTGGGCGCTGCGGGGAGCTTCACACCCGGTCTGGGTCCGTGGGGCGGGCCGCGCAGCTCCTGGGAGCGGGGTGAGAAGGTTCCACAATGCTCCAGCCAGGAGACCAGTCGGGCCCCCAGAGGATGCCCTGGGACTCGGGCTGCTCTGAGGCCTCAGCTCTCTCAGGGTCCCTTTCTCTTTCCTCCCTCAGGAAAGGGTACCTGGGGGTGGTTTAGTAGCAGGTGGCTTGGCAGGGCTCCAGGCTGAGAGGCAGTTGGGGGAGGGGGTAAGGCTTAGGAATGGGGCAGGCAAGGGCTTGTGTGCTGGCCCTTGCTATCTGGCAGGCTGCATCGTTTCCTCGTCTGCAAGAGAGAACAAATGTCTCGGGTTGTCCTGCCCCATGGAGGGGTGCTTGAAGAGCAGCCGTGGTACACTATCTCAACCCCTCTCCCCTGCCGGCAAAAACCCAGCGGCCTCTGCACATAGCGGCCTCTTGGGATGCTGCAGGCTGGTCTCCAGGTCCCTCGTGTGATGCTAGACAAGACTCAGTCCTCTTTTTTTTTTTTTTTAAAGATTTTATTTATTTATTTGAGAGAGAGTGAGAGAGAACATGAGCAAGGAGAAGGTCAGAGAGAGAAGCAGGCTCCCCGTGGAACAGGGAGCCCTATGCGGGACTCGATCCCGGGACTTCAGGATCATGACCTGAGCCGAAGGCAGTCGTCCAACCAACTGAGCCACCCAGGCGTCCCAAGGCTCAGTCCTCTTAAGGAAGGCTGCCACACATTGCAGTCTGCCCTGGGCCATGTGCTGGCAGCGGGAAGTGGGAGGCTGTTTTTGGACCTTAAATGTGTCTACAGTAGTCTGGCTCTTTGGAAATTGGTTAACCGTTAACTAGCAGTTAATCTGAAGGCCCCCTTTTTGAGCGCTTACCTAACACAGGGGTCGCCCATGCAGGACAGGGCTGCTTCTGTGCGCTCAGCACTTGGGGCCCGGTGCCCTCCATTGGGAGGCTATCTCGGGTGGCAGTGCATTCTCACCAGTCCGGCCGTTCCGCTCGACACCCGGGACTAGCCAGGTCCTCTCCTGGGTCGCCCACTCTGGCAGACCCCCGGGCTCCCTCGCCAAGTGCCTCCCAACCGAGGCTGTGCTGTGTGCTTGCAGGACACAGGGGACACCCTTGGCAGTGTCCTCCGGGGCTTCTTCACCATCCGCAAGCGGGAGCCGGGTGGCCGCCTGCCCACCTCCTCCACCTGCTTCAACCTGCTCAAGCTGCCCAACTACAGCAAGAAGAGCGCCCTCCGGGAAAAGCTGCGCTATGCCATCAGCATGAACACGGGCTTTGAGCTCTCCTAGCTCTCGCCCCCGCCACCTGCCCTGGCCGGCTCCTGGGATCCCAAGGACCTTCAGCTCCAGGGGGCAGGGTCGCTCTGGGAGTGGGTGACCCACCCACCAGGTGACCTCGCACTCTCTATAGCCATGAGACTCCCCTGTGGCCTCAACTACTTGGGATGCACCTGACGACTCCGTAGCGCTCTCCAGGTGACACTGATGGGAAGGGTGTTGAGAATAAACCTCCAGGTTCCTCCAGCGCTGGTCCTTTTCTCCTGCTTTCTGGGGCCTGAAGCCAAGGCTTGTGGTCACAGAGGGACTTCTCCTTTTGATAGTTTGGTTTTTTGGTGAGTCTTTTCTTTCCTGAACTTGCTGAATGAGCTGTGCATGAACGAGTGAGTGCCTGGAACTCCAAGGGTCCAGAGTGGCTTTCACGATACGGTCCTGAGTGCACAGAGCCCACTAGGGCTGAGATGCTCTCCTTCCTTTTCTGAAAACTCTTTACTCAGGTAAGGCCTCGCCAAGCCTCTATGCACTTGACAAAGTCTCTGCCTCCTTCCTGTCCAGAGCGGCCCCTCTGCAGACAACCAGGCCTGCCTGCTCCCCAGGGAAGCAGAGTTGCCGGCCAGGAAGGCGGCAGAGCCCAGGAAGTTCAGGGCGCTGCCCCCACCTTGAAACCATTCCACATGGCGGCAGTGCCCCCTCCCCGCCCACGCACACACACCCAGTCTTGCCTCAGATGCTCTGAGTCCTTAGCAGGTGGGGTTGCTGGGAGGCCCCCCACTGGCTTGATCCCATCAATGTGTTCACACTGGCGGCCTGGCTTTGGGAGAAAGTACCTCTTGGCCCTTAAGAGCAGCTCTGTTTCCAGAGGGTGCTGGCTGTTCCCCCAAAGCCTGCTGATTCCTAAGGGGACAGCTGCCATCCCCCTGCTTCTTTGCCCTGCTCTTGTCTTGTAAGGAACACTCTCTGAGTTACCCAACCTGTTGGGGGAGTGTCTTCCCTCCACTGATGGTAAAATCCCAAGAAACTTGGGTCTTGCCCCTCATTTTTCTTCAGCACGGGGAACCAGGACACTTTGCATTAACGGAAGCTCAAAGGGCTGAGGAAACACTGGGCTGGGTTTTTGGGGTTTATTTTTTTTACTTCCTTTTTCTCTTCCAACCCATTGTGCTCCTCTGCCCTTATCATGAGAACTTCATTCTCGATCCAGGGAATTGAGACAGAGGCCATGTCTGTGGTCTCTATTGACAGCCATCACCCTTGCCCCCCTCATCAAGCTCCTTAGGCATCCCCACCACCAAGACTGAAGCCAGGAGTGCCTGGTCCCTCCTCTGTTCTGTGGAGCCGGCTGGGGCCTTCAGCTTTCTACCAAGCAGCAGAACACCTTCTGGCAAAAACCTTCATGTTGACAACAAAGTAGGCAGGACTGATCTCCATGGCCTCCCTCAGAGGTTGCAGATAGGTGCCGTGTCCCGCCCGGGCCCAAGCCTGGCTCCGTGAGAGCCCCTGGGCTTCTGCAAAACAGAGTTTATGTTTTACTTTGATGGAAAGAATTTAAAGACAGGAATTTATTATTGTTAAAGATTTGTAAGTAACCTCTGATTCTGTGGATTTGCCACTTTAAACACTTGACTCCTCTGAAGATCTCTGAACGTGTGTGCGCGCGCGGAGCGGGCATGCACATTTATACCGTTGGCCTGCATGGATGCTTCCATCTTGACTCCAATCACCCACAGATTGGCCAGCATGCCGCTGCGGAGAGCGTGGTTTCTAAGCACCGACACCAACTTCTTTTGTTCTTTTGACGAGGAGGGGTGGTTCGTAATTTCATTTAAATGGTTCTCTTCAGTAGCTGGAAATCTTGCACTATCTAAAACACTGAATCTGTGCTCTTATGGCCGGTGTTTGTTGACACTTTGATGGCTCTTGATGGCTCTAAAAAGTTGGGGGGCAGGTTTGGTTTCATAGATAACCTAGGGATTAAAAGGTGATCAAAGGCTTTATTAAATTTCTACTGTCACACACGATGGCTGTGTTCTGCTTTTTATCTGAAGAAAGAGCGCTTTAGGACCTTGGTCCCAGGTAGCTCACGAGGGGGCGCCTGGAGCTTAAAGGGCACGCGGCTCCCTCTGTGGAAGGGTGATTCAGAGGCAAACACAGCAGACCCCCAAGTCTCGCCGTCAAAGCAGTTAGCAGCTGACAATGTTCTCTTCACTTCCAGTTCTGTTTTGAGAGGGAGCACATTCCAGATAGAGCCCAGGTCACCTCCAGCACCGCTGGGCTCGTGTCCCTCCCACCCACTCTGCAGAGGCGGCCACCGCCCCGGATTCCATGTTTTATACTGAAATGGATACAAGCCCTAGATGTGTGTTCATTGAAAACCATCCACATAACAAGCACATGAAGGCATATTTTCCAGCTGCATCGGGGTCTGTGTGGCTTTGCGCCCTGAGGATCGTAGTGCGGGACATGCAGCCCTGTGTCATCCTGTTCAGCCCACCTTTACGCTCAGCAGAAAACCCATCTCTGACTGCCCGTGTTTCCAGCTTCACCCTAGGTGGCTTCTCCCCTCACCTGCCCCTGCCTCTGGCCTGGAGCCCTCAGAGGGTCGGAGCAGGAGGCTGGCCTGTTGAAATCCAAGGACTCAGGAGAGATGGACCTTTATAAGACAATGTGTGGGCACTCAAGGGGAATTCGTGTGTGCTGGGTTTTCTCACGCAGAGCATCAGTACCGCCTCCCCAGAAAAACGATAGTGTCCAGTGACACACTACCACCTGCAAATCCAGAGCCTCGTTCTGTGACATCTCAGCCTTTCCAAGTTACCACAGCAAAGAGAAAATTCTTTTAACTAGGAAAAACAAGTGGGCTTCTTAAAAACTGGTTTAAATGAAGACAGTTTTAGTGCACTGACAGAACCTGCAAGTGCCTGAGAATATTGAGGTGGAACCCAGTTTGAGAAACACTGGTCTCCACCATGTTTCAGACAGCAAAGCTGTCTGCATGTCCTTGTTCTGCTGACTTAGCAGAGGTCATGCTGCCAGAGGTGTGCGGCGGGGTTATGGACAGACTGGTTATCTCTAAGGTTGGTTCACCTGGAGATGCAGGACCCTAGACCTCAGACCTACTTCTTGGTAACTTTGTAGATCGGTCAGAGCTGCTGAAGAACCGAACTGTGGTTTGTTCAGTGCAGCGAGGGCTCAGGACCGCAGAGACACCTGTGAAACCTCCCTTCCTGGCTCAGTGCCGGGCTCAGCCTATGCCTCCCAGGAATCTTGGAGCCAGCTTCAGAGGCTGTAGGGATTCCACGAAGCAACATGTGGCCTGCACCCCACTTGGTTCCTCGCACCAAGTCAGCATCAGACGTCAGTCTTCCTCCTACATTTGCTCACCCTGCACCAGAAGAAAACAGAGCTGCCTATGGCCTGTCCGTCAGGCCCTGGACCAACTTCTAGTAGCTTCCGCTGCCACCACAGTCACAGCACAGCAGTGAGAAAACCTATGGAGAGGTCTTGAATGCGGTCTCCCAGGGAACTTCTGCAGAATGGTGGGAAGGCACACTCCCTCCTCCCCACTGCCTGCAGGGAATCGGCTGGGGCATTTCCAGGCTGGCATGGCCTCCAGCCACCTCACACTCACGGAGGCCCAGATGGGAGCCGTGGGTCCCTCCAGTCTTCAGAGTCAAGTTAAAGTCACTTGCTGATTATAATCATGGGAACTAACATGTTTTATAAGCTCGTGCTTGTATCGTGACTGACTGGAGCCTGAGCCATCGGGGCTCTGAGCACACTGGACAGCAGGTTTGGAGCCTCTAGAACAGAGTTTGCTTCCCAGCTCTGGTGCTCGCTGGCCAGGAGGCTGGAGACAATTCCCTGGCATCTCTGAGCTATACTTCCCTCTTCCATTCAATAGGGGTAAAAGCAGCCACCACACAGTGTGGCCTGAAGAGCCCAGCCTGTGCCAGGCCCTTTGTGGACGGTCGATGATTTGTGGCTGGTGTAATTATCACCATTATTTTATTCTGGAGACCTAACTGATGTCCTCTCTGGAATTACCTTTGTTTTTCAGGCTCCTTGCAAGAAAGACACCCCAAGGGGCTTCTTCTGGGCTTTACCCTCAGCCCCGGGTTTTTTGCAAGAGCCCCCACCATGTCCTGAGCTTTCACCACGCGCTTCAACCCAGCCTCTCCCCCAGCCTGGGACCAGCAGCCACATTCCCTACGCAGTTTTCCCTGCCTGTGACAGTTGCGTGGTCTCTGAGCCGTAAGGAGACTCAGAGACTTGGGGAGACCAGGATGGGATCTGTGTCATTTTTCAGACCCTCCACCAAGAGAGCCAGACAGAACACTCAGTGACGGCAGGAGAAAGCCCATGGAAGGTGTGACCCACTGCTCTGACCCCAAAGAAGCCTCCAGAGGAAATCAAAACCTGAGCATCTCAACATCCACATGTCCACGAGTCACCAGGGAGATGCTGATTCAGCGGGTCTGGGGCGCCCAGGGTCCTACATTCCTGACTACTTTGCGCGGTACTGCAGACCACACCTAGGAGTCCGCCAGGGCCCGGTGTTCAGGCAGGTGGGGTAAGACCCTGAACTTGGCATCAAAATCTAGTTCAGGTCAGCTGAGTAACTCTGGACAAGTTTCCAACTCCCTGAACCTTCTTTTCTCATCAGTAAAATCACCTCTAATACTAATAACCCTCCTGATGGCCTCACTGACAGCTGAGAGTGGGGTCACACAGACCTGGGCACCAAGCCCAGCATCTCACTGGCTGTGGGGCTCTGACCACCTCTCCCAGCCTACCTGTCATCTGGAAAACAGGCATAAGTCACATCCTAAAATGTGTCTCCATGGTAATGGGACAAGCATTGCTTCCAGGACAAAAGAGAGGTCCTCTGTATTTAGGGAGAAGAGGGTCGTAAAGGATGTGTTCATTTTTATCTGGAAAGAGGGTTTGCCCTTTGGAGACAGGAAGGGAGCCATTTGGGACGGAGGAAGCAGCCAGACCCAAGGTGAGGTGGTGAGCCGCGGGGGTCCCATCCCATCTGTCACTGAGGGCGGAACGGGGGCGTCCTACCACAACTAGTGCTTGTTCTCCAGACCTTCGCCACAAGCAAAGCACTGCACTTGGCCTTCTGCACAAGTTCTTCACGATCTCCACCTGGGACCCTGGGCACCGGAGTAGAAGCGGTCTGTTCTGCGGATGAGGATGCGGAGGTTCAGAGAGCTGGTTGCACTTGCATGAGACCACACAGCCAGAAAGCACCAGAGGTCAGATTCAGTTCTGGGTCCCTGTGACGACAGAGGGCCCCCTTCAACCTCCACTAGCTTCGCTGCTGCGGGGAACAGTCACAGGCATTCCCTGTGGTGGGGAGCACTAGGGTGGGAGAGCTGGGAAGGGCTGGAAGTCATTGGGTGCAAACTGAGACCAAGGGGGCTGTAAGAGAGGGGTTGGTTCCCCAAGGCACGCTAGGGGAGCCTGAAGTTGAAGGCGAAGAGAAACAGGGCAGCGTATGACAGTGACGCTTTGTCTTCTCGATACGTTGTCTGCTCTGGGCACCCGCACCAGACATCAGGCTCCATGACCCTCTCCCCAACCTGCTTGTGTCCTCCCAGGGACTCTGTGCGGGGAAGGGAGCATCACCCTGTGTGGGGCACTGAGGGTCTGCCGGGCAGCCCAGGTGGTCTTGTCACCATCACAGATGATGCCCGATGGACCCAGCAGATGGCGGTGTCCCAGCCAGCCCAGGGAGCCAGATTGCTAGGGAGTTCGGGCTTGCCTCGGTTCATCCAAAAATAGGCACACGGGCTGTGCCAGGTGCTGGAAGCACAGCCAGGAGGAATGCAGATACCTCCCTGCCCCACTGTGCTCACTCTCAGGTTGGCCAAAGACATGCCAGAGCACATACTGTGATCACTTCCCCTAGTGCCACACTGTCCAGATGCCTACTTCCCAGCTCGGCAAACTGAGATTTGTTGATGGCAAGACCCTTGTCCAAGGCCCTAGAGACTGTCACTGGCAGAGCCAACATGCAAACCCTGGCTTGCTGCTCACTCCAAAGCCCTGACCAAAGTTTGAGCAGGCAGAAGAGGAGTGGGAGAGCCTTCTAGAAAGTGGGATCAAGATTGAGCAAAGCCCTAGGAGCTGTTCTGTCCCTTCTGCCACTGGTGCTCATCCCTGTCCCCTCTCCCCTTGAGGGGACTGGCAGGAACCCATCCTCATTCTTATCACTCCAGTCTTCAGGGAAAGGGCAGGTAAAGAGGAAAGACTGAGCAAGGCACTGATGTCGTTCTGTCATTTATTCATTCAGTAAATGTCGTCAGGCACCTGCTGTGTGCCAAGCCCTAACTAAGCCCTACGGTCGACTTTGGGAGAGACAGACACTAACAGGAAACCCATAAGATCATTTCTGATGTGTTGAAAAAAAGAGAGACACACACCCACCCCCATATCCCATTGGGAAAAGTAAATCTCCAAAAGGGAATTGAGGCATGGCTATGAAGAGAAGAGGGACTGGATGTGGAGATCCCCAAACTTAGCAAATATCCACAAGATGGTTCCTGCCATTTTTAAGACTTTGAAAGCCTGCTCGGGTGCCCAGGGTGGTGGCAAGGATTCGGGTTCTGGAAGTAGATTAGACTTCATATCTGGTCCCAGCCACTTCCTTCCAGTGACCTGGGGCAAGTCCCCTAAACTTTGCAAGCCTGCAAAATGGGGGTGATAATTCTTCCCACATATGGTTGCTGTGAGGTCACACGAGGTCAGGCATGCCCCACACCTGGCATGTAATGAGTTCTCAGTTCAGTTTTCCAACCAAATACTCAATCACGTCCCATGTGTGGGATGTGGGGACACACGCATGCAAGGTGGGTCGCTAAGCCAGGTCCTTGAGGTTGGGGGCTTTTTTTGCTGACCCTCCAGCATATTCCATCACAGCTTTATTCTTTTAAGTTAGATTATTGAGTTTAGAATTTTCTTCTTTTTTAGATTTTTTTTTTTTTTTCAGTAATCTCTACACCCAATGTGGGTTGTGAACTCACAACCTCAAGATCAAGAGGCAGGTGCTCTGGGGCACCTGGGTGGTTCAGTCAGTTAAGCATCTGCCTTTGGCTCCGGTCATGATCCCAGGGTTCTGGGATGGAGCCCTGCATCAGGCTCCTTGCTCAGCGGGGAGCCTGCTCCCCCGGCTTGTGCTCTCTCTCTTCTCTCTCTCTCTTTCTCTGACAAAAGAATAAAATCTTTAAAAAAAAAAAAAAAAAAAAAAAAAAAAAAAGTCGCGTGCTCTACCAACTGAGCCAGCCAGGCACCCCACCATTGCAGCTTTAACATCATTCCTTCCTTCCTCCTTCTAGATTAAGGTGCCTAACTACAGAACTGCCCCTGCTTCCTTGAACCACCCCCCAAAACACCCAGCACACGCCGAAGGAATCCTCCTCCTGAAACAACCCACGTTTCCCCAGGGTGTGTGTGCGTTCTTGCTGGGAAAAGACCATCTGACATTCAACTATGGGTGCACACTTCACAGCCTTCAGTGGGTTGGGGAGGGGCATTGTGAACCATAAACCCAGAAGTCTCCCCCTAAACAAACTCTTTGCCTCCACTGAATGCAACACCACAGGGAGGGGAGCCGGACCTGGTGCCTGGCACAGCGGGAAGCAGCCCAAAGGGGAACCGAGAGAAGAAAGAGCCAAAGGGATGTGGCTTTTAGGATACCTGCCTGCTGACAGATTGTGGGGAGCGGTGGAGATGATTGTGGCAGAGGCTGGGGGATGGGAGGTGTCACACTATCTCTCACTGGTTTTAATCTTAACTTTAATGTGAAATGTAATTACAGATTCTGAATTATGGTGGCAAGCTCATGAGGGCTGACTCATCAATTAGCCAGATTTATACGCTCGGGGTTCTCAGAGATCTATGACCCTGATGTGTCACCTCAAAGCTCTGAGACATCTGTTCTGCCAGTTCACTCTCTTGGGGAACCGTGGGGTCGAGAGAGCCACTTTTAGGGCCGGCTTGGAGGGACAGGCAGCCTGGAGACCGTATGTGCCTCTGCAGTCCCCTGTGAGGGCCTTGGCCTGGGAATCCAGAAATGTCAAATACACATCCTTACTCTCACTACCTCCATAGAAACCATGCGAGACCTTATGAATGGATTACCAACACCTGCTGAGTCGGGACCCAGCCTCGAGCTCCTTCTTAACACAGCCTTCCAGGCAGCCCCTACCAGTCACCTGGCTTCGGCACTTCTTTCGCACCCCTGGGATCAGCCCTTGCATGGTCTCAGCAGAAATATAATCAAAGAAAGGAAGCTGGGTTTTGATGCAGAAGGCCCGGGTTGAGTGCTGGTTTTGCCACTTGCTGACTGACACATTGGACTCATCGTGGTACCCACTGGTGTGCCAGTTTGTCCAGGTGAAGGCAGGGTGAAAATCCATATAAGGTAATCAGTGGGAACGTCCTTTGTCTACTCTCAAACCCCACGCAAGTTAAAGATGGCAGCAACCAACAGAGGAGAAAGAAGGATGCCGACATTCCCAGCATCCTGTGAAAAGTGGGCGTGATCCCCCTCCACAGCCAATCCTCAGTGGGGCTGTGATCAGCTTTCTGCCCTTCTCTGTTGCCCTGGAACAGAAGCCAAGCAACAACGTTCAGACCGCACAGGAGCTGCACCCCGGGCAGCCAGCTGACTCCAACAGATCGGCCAGGGGTGTGTTCTCCAGGCTTCTACACTGGAGGGGCCCCATGGCTTTGGCTTCCAGAGGGCCACCTCCCCTGACTCCAAACATCCCAAGAGAGGGAGAGGATTTATGAGAGGCGTGGCAAGCAACTGTCTGTTCTCTCTTTTGCCCTCATGTTTATTACACAAGTAAGCCTCTGTCAAATCCAACCCAAATACATTGTTTAAAAAAAAAAAAAAAAGTGGGGAAATCCAGACAAACAAAAGTGAAAGTTAACACCACTGGTAATCCCATGATTTAGAGGTATTATTAACACACCAAACAGATCCTTGCATTACTTTTTTTCCTGTGGTGTTTATCCACACACCTATTTCTTTTTCAGAAATTAGGTCATTCTGTACTATACCATTGTATAATTTGGATGTGGTTGTTTTTGTTTTTTTCACGTAAGAGATGGTGAATGCTTTTCCATAGTAATATATAGACACTATCTATTTCAGTAGTTCTGTGTTTCTTTGATCCCCTTACTGTTCAGTATTTTCTTTATTTGACAATTAGCTCCGTTTTGTTGGACCAGGCTTCCAGTTTTTCACTGTAATGAGCAGCTCTGAAAAAAAAAATCCCACGTGGCTTCTCCAATGTATCTGCTTCCTTTGGTGAAATTCTCAGACACAGGATCACGGGGTCATAAGGACAAACTTTTCCAGGACTTCCATATCCCCCCAGCAAATTGCCCTCCTGAAAGGTCATACCTAGCTCTGATCCCCCCAGTAGTAGAGAGTCCTCGTTTCTTTCTCCTCGTGGAAGCCTGCAGGTAGAGAGACACAGGCCCAGAACTCTCTCCAGCTGCCGGGTCCTATGGCCGGACCCCTGAGGGTTCTTCCTCTCCCGCTCCGCAACCTGAAGCTGGCCCAAGAAAGTCCATAGCCAGGAGGGGGCAGGGTCCTAGTGCCATGTGGCGCAGCCACCCGCAGACCCTGACCCCCTTCCTTTCCACCCACGCCCCCTGACGCCTTTTCTCGAGGCGGACTGCCCACACCTTGTGACGGGACAGCAAGCTTTTGAGCTATCATCAACCTTATCTTCCTTTACAGCTCCTACAGAGTTAACAGATGTACGCACGTCTGAGGCAGTCATGCGGCAAGAGACTTTGGGGCCAATCCTTCCCGTTTTGACAGTGTGTAGTCGAGGTGAAGCCATAAATTTTATAAACAAGAATAAATGACCCTTAGCAACATATGTCTGCTCGACCCTTCCAAGGTGATCGTAAATAAAGGCACCTGCTTGCCGGGGGAGGGACATGGGCGCTACAGATGGCCGGCAATGAAGGCGGAAGGCTCTGTGCCTTGGGAGCATCTGGTCGGGGACAGGTCACCCTGCCACCCCCAGGTCCTCAGCCAGCTGGATGCCTTTCTGCCATTTACTCAGTCATTCCTGCAGGCTGCCTTTGCCCCTATACCCCCTACCCCTGAACTGGTGCCTGCTGCTCATCCTTCCCCAGAGAGGTAGCTTATAGCAGGGGTGGAAGGGGAGGGGACCCTCTTCTCCTCCCCTCCCCTACTTCACTGTCACTTGTGACCTCATCACCACTGTCCCAAAGCCAGCCCCGCAACGGGAATCTGAAAACTAGGATTCTCGTCCCAGCTCCACTGCTGCCTGCAGGGAGACCTCAGGCAGCATGAGTCACTGTGGAGAGGTAAGAGCGTGCTAGAGGTGGACAGATCCAAGTTCAAGTCCGAGTATGGCTTCTTACTTGCACGCACCGGCCGAAGTGCTTTCTCCCTGGGCCTCAGTTCCCGTGTCTGCATCTGCAACAAAGCTACAGATTCCTCCTGCCTGAGGGGCGTTGGGGGGTGGGCGGGACGTGCTAAATGCACAAGCTGCTCTCATATCACCGTAGAATATTCCTCGTGTTGCTCAAGAGCTCAGTAAACGTCAGCCGTTTATGAGGATGTCATCATAGCCATCATGTCCTCCCCAGCAGACTCTGTGGGATTCTGAGCAAGCGACCTCACCTCTCTGGGCCTCATTGTCCTTACCTGTAAAATGAGGAGACTACGTGCACAGGCCTCAGTGGGTCCCGAGAAATAGAAGACATTGAGGCCCACCTGAGCATACAGCTGAGAGTTGAGAAAAGGTTGGTTGTGGTGGTGAAGGGTGTAGAGCCCTGACTTCAAGCCTAGCCTCACTTCCTAGAGCCATGTGACCTTGAGAAAGCCATTTCTCCCAGCTGCGCTGGTTTTTCACTGGAATTTACAGATGACAGCGATGTTCATAGTACCACCTTCATGGCCGGGTGGAAGAATTAAATAAGCCATTGCAGGTAAGGTGTTTAGCAAGATGCCTGGACATAATCACTACTCAATTTGTGGTCATTTTTAATATTTACTTACTAAATTCTCTCTAGGCCTTAGTTTTCCCATCTGTAAAATGGGAATGGTGATCTCTGAGATCCCTCCCAGCTTTTACCGCTCTGTCTGAATACTGGAGCCAGGGCCTCTGGTCTGACTGGGACTGCCCCGCCGCCAGAGGCCGCGTGTGTCCCCTGGTCTCAGCAAGTCCAAACCAACGGAGGGGCACTACTTAGGGCTCTTTTGAGCTTCACCCCAGCCTGAGCTCCTTGAAAGTGCTTTAAAAAGGAGAAGACACAACGCAACGATAGCTACATTTTCTTTCTTGAGCAGCTCCCACGTGCCAAACCCATGGGCTTATTCCCTGAACCACTGGAAGCTGAATCATCAGCCCCAGTCGTAAAAGATAAAAGACAGGCTCAGCCTGGTCGAACAGTTTACTGGAGGCAGCTCAGCTGGGAAGCGGCAGGGCTGGAACCTGAATTCAAGTTGTAACAACAACTATGAAAACAGTTAACTTGGGGCACCTGGGGGGGCTCAGTCAGCTGAGCGTCTGACTCCTGATTTAGGCTCAGATCGGGATCTCAGGGTCGTGAGATCGAGCCCCTTGTTGGACTCCGTACTCAACATGAAGTCTGGTTCAGGATTCTCTGTCTCCCACCTGCTGGCCCCTCTCACTCGTGCTCTGCCTCTCTCAAATAAATCTTAAAAACAAAACAAAACAAACAAAAAAAACCAGGTAACTTGCTGGGGGTTATGCTAAATCCTTTTTTTTTTCCCTTAAGATTTTATTTATTTATTTGACAGAGATCACAAGTAGGCAGAGAGAGAGGGAGGAAGCAGGCTCTCCGCCAAGCAGAGAGCCCGATGCAGGGCTCGATCCCAGGACGCTGGGATCATGACCTGAGCCAAAGGCAGAGGCTTTAACCCACTGAGCCACCCAGGTGCCCCCTAAATTCTTTTTTTAAAAAAAGATTATTTATTTTAGAAAAAGAACGTGGGGGGTGGAGTGGGGCAGGGGCAGAGGGAGAGAAAATCTCAAGCAGCCTCCATGCTGAGCACGGAGGCTGACTCGGCACTTGATCTCACGACCTAAGATCATGGCCTGAGCCGAAGCCAAGAGTTGGACACTGAACCGACAGAGCCACCCAGGCACCCCTAAGTCCTTTAAAGTACCACCTTATGAAGCTGTCTCGGTGGCCTCTGTCTATGGGGTAGATATTCTTGTCCTTCCCATCTCACAGATGAAGAAGTGGGTTTGAGAAAGATGGAGTGAGCCACCCAGAATCATGAAGTTAGGAAGTTTCACAGCTGGTCTTGAACCCAAGTCTGCCTAGGCTGATGCCCAGCTCCGTGTCTAACTGTTCACTGCCCTCCATGATCTCAAGCACCAGAGACCTGGCCTCCCCAGCCTGCCCTGCGAGGCCGGAGGTCTGCGGACTCCAGGGGCAGGCAGTCTGAGAGTCAGATTGGCTCATCAAGAGTGGGCTGTGCTGGTTATTTTATTTATTTTATTTTTTAAAGATTTTTATTTATTTATTTGACAGAGCATGAACAAGCAGGGGGGAATAGCAGGTAGAGGGAGAGGGAGAAGCAGACTCCCCACTGAGCAGAGAGCCTGATGCGAGACTTGATCCCTGGAGCCTGGGATCATAATCCAAGCTAAAGGCAGACGCTTAACCCACAGAGCCACCTGGGGGCCCCTGCACTGGTTATTTTATTTTATTTTATTTAAGATTTTATTTATTTGACAGAGATCACAAGTAGGCAGAGAGGCAGGCAGAGAGAGAGGAGGAAGCAGGCTCCCATCAGAGCAGAGAGCCTGATGCAGGCCTCAATCCCAGGACCCTGGGATCATGACCTGAACCCAAAGGCACAGGCTTTAACCCACTGAGCCACCCAGGCGCCCCTCCACTGGTTATTTTAAAGAAGCGATACATCCCTGGGGCTTCTGTGGTCTGCCTCAAACTGTCCACGTCCTGTGCGTGTCTGTCCTCAGAGAGTGTGCACGTGGCCTCTGTTGGAAATGTCTGATTCTGTGGAGTGGGAGAGAACACAAGGAACATCCCCAAGGCCTCAGATGTCCTCAGCTTGCCTGTCCCCTGCCTCTGCTTGGGCTCAAGCATAGCCTTCCATGAGGGACTCCGGGAGAAGGAGGATAGCACGCCCAATCGGGCTTGCAAAGGTGAGTCCCCTCAGTAAGCAAGACCGGGATAGCTTGGGTCCAGTATTGCCAGGGAGACTCCCAAGCCCGGGCGAGGGAAGAGAGGGATTAGCCACAAATCCTTCCAGGTGCTGATTTATGTAGCATTCATGCGGAATTTATTATACAAGGAATTTTATTCAATTAAACTCGAAGTGCGTCTGGATTCTTAAAGGTTCAGTAGTGATAACTGGGACAGAGCGATCATAAAACTGGATGGGCTGTCGGAGGAAGGTGTCATGGGGGAGGAGGCGAGGGTGACATTGCAGCTGACGGGGGATTCGGAACCAGGACGTTTGTCATTGGGATGTGTTACAAGTTCAGGCTGAGAAAATTACTCGGTGAGAAACGCACATTAACAATAGCCAGGAGATATCAGTTAAGGGAAACTAGGTTGAGAAATGAGACAGGAGAATCTATTAGCATCTGACATTGTTCTTGGCGGCCCAGGTCGTGATTAAAACGGCTGTCAAGGGGTGCTGGTCGGGGGGCAGTTGCAAGGCCCCATCCTGGGCCGGCACTTGGTGCTGACTTCCGGACTGACTCCCGGAGACAAGGAAGGGGCTTCCCTCTAGCCTCAGTCTTCTCCCCTGCAGAAAGTGCCCATTTTGGGGTCGCTGTGAAGTTTGAATGAGCATGCGGACTATGGGACCCCTGGATCGGGGCCTGGCCAGCGGTAAAACCCCTCCCGGGTGCTGGTTAGTGTGTGGATTCTCTCACTATCCAACCACCAGCAGGGGAACTAAATGTGTCCCTGCCCCGAGAGCCTGGCAGGGCAGGGGAAGGCAGGTGAGCCAGCATACCGGAGCGCCCATACCCCAGAAGTCAGGATAAATACAATTTTCACATGTTATTTTTTAAAATCTAAGTTATGCAAAAGACCTATGATCAACAAGGACTCACATATTTTTAATTTTAATTATTTTAAGATTTTATTTATTTATTTGAGAGAGAATGAGTGAGAGAGAGCATGAGAGAGGAGAAGGTCAGAGGGAGAAGCCGACTCCCCAAGCTGCTGGGAGCCCAATGCGGGACTGGATCCTGGAAGTCCGGGATCATGACCTGAGCCGAAGGCAGTCCCTCAACCAACCGAGCCACCCAGGCGCCCTTAATTTTTATATTTAAGTACTCCCTCTGCCCAACATGGGGCTCGAACTTACGACCCCACAATTGTACACTTCTCCGACTGAGCCAGCCAGGCGCCCCGAGGCCTCATAATTTTAAGTAAAAGCAGCCCACTGTTTTCTTGCCAGAGCCTGCCTCAGGTGCGAAGGGGCTAGATCTTGGAAGCTTTCCCAGCCACGTGCAAACCTTCAGGCCGCAAGGGCTTTGTGCCTAGTCATGTAGTCGTGTGTGTTGATGGCGAAGTTTTATGTTCACGTTTCCCCGCCAGGCTCCAGATACGGGAGGCTATTTTGAGGAGTGCATGGAGGGGTGCGCAGGCTACCTTTTGCTTTGGGCTCCGCAAGGCACCGCAGAGGAGCTAACGTTCCCCTCCAGTCCGTCCTCTGGGCCTGCGGAGCTGGCCTGCTGTTTTTCCCAGGCTGGCAACGCGGGAGGCCCCCCCCCCCCCCCCGAGCTGCCTAATGGGCCCTGCACCCAGGCCATGTCTGGGGGAATGTCTGTAGGCCAACACCAGGAGGAGGCTGAGACAGTGCCTGGGGACCTGGAGGGAGAAAGTCAGGCCTGTGATGGCCTGGCAAGGGCTGCTGGGGCCCGGGATCCAGCAATAGGCCGACTGTTTTGTTTCAAAGACTCCCTCGATGCTGTATTGACTCACAGAGCTTCTCTTGTTCTTTGCAGGGTGTCTGACCATGGCTAGGGGCGTGAGGTTGTCGTTTCGGTAACTATGTCCTGCTCCTTCCAGCAGGATCTGAAGGGGCAGGCAAAACTGAGTGAGGAGAGTGGGTCCCTGTCCCTGCGAGGTCCTGCCACCCCAGCCTGAGCACCGAGCCCCTCCTGACATGCTGTTGCCTTCGAGGCGTTCAGCTCTGCCCCCCAGTACTAAGCACCCGCGGTGTACCAGGCCTGTTGCTAGCCACTGGGGAGCCCTCGCCCTCACCCACGCTCGCTGGGGCCTCGGCCACGCCGTCTTGGCTAAAGAGGGTCAGCGTGTCCTGCTGGGAACCCAAGGACCAACCCAGAAGGATGCACTGTCCCTGTTCCTTTGGCAAAACTAGCAGGCACATGGTGGTGGCAATGAGAGCCGAAGTCCACACGTGACTGATGGTCTCTGCAGTCGCGGAGCCGCTGGCCAGGAACCAGTGTGACCAGGCTCCCTGAGCCGGGCTGGTGGCTGGCACTGAGCTGGGGCTGCTCAGTGAGTGAGTGATTGCTGCCGGACCAGGCGGCTCGGCCCTGACAGGTTCGCAAGAGCCTGCCCTTCCGGAGTCATTTCCTGCCATTAGCAGTGTGCTGTCTTCACGTTCTCGGGGCCACCTCCTTGCCCTGCATAAGTATCCCCTTCCCAAGGACACAGCTGGCACTGGCAGAGTTGTTTCGTGTGGGGGCAGGGGGTGCAGTTGCGGGGTGACAAGAGAAATAAAGTACAGCCATGGCACGGATCTCAGAGGCTGAGACCAGCAAAGAAAGAAATCCTCCTCTGAGCAGTGCTGTTCCCTCTCACCAAGGTCTCTGCCCCTCGTCCCTCAGCGCTCCCCCACCAAGGAAGGCAGGATCTCCTCCAGGAGGGTGGTTGGTCTCTGGGCTTCCCTCCTGCTGTGCACACCCCTCATGGGTCTGACCTGTCCCCCCAACTCCCCTCCCCCCACACGGGCAGGGATGGTGGCTCAGAGGCTACCAAACTGCCAAATCCCCTCTGCCTTCCCCTTTAGAAACGTGACATTTACAGTCTGCATGGCCAAGCTAAACCTCAAGTCCATTTCCAAGGGCCTCTGGTTCCATTCCAAATCCCCACGGCCCTGGGCGTGCAGCGGGCACACACACGCACATGGCTCCAGCTTGTCCCACTTTTATTTTTTTCTACGTGGCTCTTCCTTGCAGCAGTCACTTGACCTGACTTTCGGCAATACTCCATTCATTCACTCCCACGTTCTCTGTGACCCGGGAGAGGCCAGGGGAGCGGGCAGGAGGCTCATGCAGCCCTACCCCGGCCAGGATCTTCAGGAATCAGGACAGGAAGGACACACCCTTCGCCTGCAAGAGAGGTCTGCAAATCTCCCCACTTTGAGTTATTTCCACGTGCCTCAGGCTTGGTCCGACGGGTCATTTTTCTTGTATATTTTTTCCTGATTCCCCTCTTTCATAGCTGCATATCTGGCTAACGTGAAGAGATAGTCGCTGAGTCTGGAGGGGCAGAGAAGTCAATGGGATGATTTGAAATGAGAGATCAATGCTAACCGGATCCTTCCCATATTAGCCTTCAAGGAGGAAATATAAATCATGCCCTAGGAACACTGGGCAGGACAGGGGTACGCAGCCAACTCGGCCTTGATGGATGGCCCTCCAGGCCCCCTTCTGTGACTCGGGTGACAGGGCTGAGGCGTGTGCTGCTGGACGAGGCTGCTACTTCCACACCTGCAACCTCCATAGGGCTGATGCACCTGATGGCTGGTTTCTGCACCTGCCAGCAGCTGGGACTGGGACACCCCAAACTGGAGAGGCCCAGCCTGCCCTTAGGATGGCCACAGTGAGTTCAGGAAGCCGCCTACCTCTCAGTGGTTCCCCCACTTTTCCTTGTTCCCATGTTGAGCACTGACCCCCACCCTCCTCCTCCTCTCCCGCCCCAATCCTACTCTGAGGCCAGCTCCGTGCCAGGTCCTGCTGGAACCTTCCCAGACCCATGCTCCCACTGGGATCGCGCCCCCCCGCCCTGCCAATGCCTGACTGTCTCTCTGGGGGTGGGGGTTGGGACCAGATTCTACTCTGGGGGTCCCCCCTTCCTGGAGGGTAGTGACATACTTTTATCTCACGTGCTCAGTGCCGCTTTCCTTGCTGAGGGAATGAACGGGCTCGGCCCACACACTCTGGACTATAATGTTCGCCAAAGATCACTACCATGATGAGGAATGGAAACTTCCTCATTCCCTTCAGGCCCACCCACCTCCCAGGAAGAATGGAGCTGCTCAGATCATAGCCCAGTGGGAAGAGTGACCACAGCAAGGGGTCAGACCCTGGCTGTGAAGTCACTTTCTGGACACCCAGGACAGCTCCCAGGGGCCCCTGAGTTGTCAGCCTGCCCCTGGGCCCCCAACCGCATGAGCCAAGGCTTTAACAGAATCTGGTGGAGCCTCCCCAGAGCCAGCCCAGCTCACCGAGTCCTGCGCGGGGGGGGTCCTGGGCTCGGATGGCTGTGCTGTCTCTTCTCAGTTCACATGGCCCCGGGGCCTTGCAGGGAGGGGCTGAGAGATCCCAGCCTGAGCTCCCTGGTCCCTCAAACCTGAAAGTAGGCCCCTTGCTACACACTGTCCCTTTGTTTTTATGTTTTGTGCTGCCAGTTTTTTAAGAGCTTCTCCCAGTGAAATCGTCACTTCCCCAGGGACGGTGCCTGCCTTGTTCTCAGCAGCATCCCTGAGGCTGGCCCAGCACCCAGCACGTCGCAGACCCTCCGTGGGTATGAAAGGAATGAAGGAGCATGTGGGGCCCCTGGCCTTATTGTCACTTGCCACAGTGGGCCTAGTTTTTCAGAGGGAGGCCTGGGATGCCCCGAATTCCATCTGAGTACCTGTTTAAGAACTTGGCCACGTTAGCGTCCGTCTCACCCATCTGGACAAGGGGCACCACACTGGAAGGAAAGGAAACACCACGTCACGTGCACTCTGGGGTCCCGGGGCTGGGTCCCACACCAGCTGTTCCTTGCCGGTCCGGATGCAGACGTACCAGACAGCGGACTGCCATCTGCCCTTGCTAGGCCCCTCCTGCACGTCCCCTCTGCCGCAGAACCCTTGCGGGGAGGTGCTCCCCCCAACCTGAGGCTCTCCATCTGTGGCCCCTGCCCAAGTGGCTTTTCCATCCCTTAGGCACATCTCTACCTCCTTGTCCTGTGTACCGAGGACCCATCCTCTGTAGGGGGCCCATTGCTGGGCCTTTGGGTTTCTCCAATGTTTTGCTCTTAGGAGCATTGCCGAGGTGGCTAGTTTTGTACAAATAATTGATTTGTTCTTTTGAGGCCGGAACTCTGTTACCTGGGAGCTCTGTTACCCGAGATCACTCTGGCCAACTGCTTGGCCCCAAGAACCTTCCGTGAGTAAGGAAAGTTTTATGATGGGAGGCTGTGGACAGAGCTCAGCTCAGGAGCAATTGGCTCACTGCCCTGGCCAGGACGTCACCTCTCTGAGCTCCAGTTCCCTGACTCCCATATGCTGGGGGCTGCGAACGCCTCTCTGCCAAGGTTATCACATGGCATCAATGAAATAAGGAACAGGAAGTGCCTAGCACAGCCCTGCCGACTCCCCAAGTGGGGCTTTCCTTCCACTTCTCTGGAAAGCTGGCTGGCAGCTGCTCTCCGTGTCCATGGAGGCTTTGCTGTGAGCTCTTTTAAAGTTTCTCTGAAAAGGCTGTTGGGAGCTCTTGGGGGACCCCCCCCACCTGACTCCACGTCAGAGGTGTTGGCACAGTGGCTGGTGGGTCTGTGGCGAGCTACCCCCTTAAGCCCCCCAGAGCCACGGGGATTCCTCTGGGCCCTTTTCTACCCAGCAGCCGGCAGGGTCCCTTCATGTTACCCCACGGCCTAAAACCCATCATCCATGGCTCCTTGGGGCTCTCAGGACAGAGGCAGACCCCTCTGCACCGATGAGGCCCCGTGGCCTCTGGTCTCACCATGCCCTGCATGTTCTCGCCCTGGACCCTGACACTCAGCTTCCTTTGTGTCCATTCCACACAGGGTCACCTCTGCCCCGATTATCTCCTCGCCCCACACACTGCCCCTCCCCACCCCCCCCAAGCCTTCAACTCCTGCCTCACAAGGCATCCCTGTGCCCATGGCACGTCCCTCACAGCCCTGCTCATGGTGTGACATCCCCTGAAAACAGACACTTGGTCTGGCTGGTGGTCACCTGGTATGGCAAAAATGGCAGACGAAGGTCTGTCCACTGCCGGCTGCAAGGCACGGAGCCAACCGCCCTGGGACCTGCCCCGTCCTCTCCCTTGGCCCCCTTACCGTCTCTCTGCTCGGCGGCACACAGCCCGGCAGAAGTGCAGCACAGAGCTGCTCTTGCCTCCCGACTGCAAGGAGAAAGTGTGTGTTGGCAGGGGTGGAGGAGGGGGGAAGCCGGTGTGGGGGGCAGGTGTGCCCACAGCAGCCAGATGGGCTGGCAGATACATAGGGCCTTGTACCCCAGTGGGCAGTGTTCTGCTTCCAGGGGCCCTGCAGGGGTGGGGGAGAGACCTGTGAGGGTCTGGAGGGGACTCGAGAGGCTGGCGGGCAGCTTCTGTTACCGGCAAAAATTAAAGAGAGGACTCAGTCAATGTCTGTGTGTCTCCAGGAACACGCCCGGCTGGCAGCCACCCCCTGGGTGAGACCCCGCAGTGCCTACCGGCAGGATGAAGGCTGTGAGTGGGGGCAGCTGGCTGGAGTACTTGTCGATCCACTGCTCCAGCTCCAGGATGCACCCTGCCTCGAATGTGGCATGTCCTGAGGGGTGAAGCAGAAAGACACGGCCATGACATCCACGGCCCGCCAGACCAAGGAAACCACCCCTGCGTCCCTTCTGCCCAGGTGTTCTGCAAACCCCTCCCATGGGCTCGGGAGGTCCTTCCTTCTCGGGGTCTAGGGGCCAGGCTGCCAGGGGACCCAGGGGACACCCAGGACAGAGTCCCCCCCACACCACCTCAGGCCCTCCGAGCACAGAGACATTACTTAAGTGAGCCTCCCTGGCTGAGGAGTGCGGCGTGGCCAGAGCAGAGCCGACATCCTGCAGCAAGCACTGGATCTGGGGAAGCAACATAGGGTGAGAATGAAGATCCACTTGCAGCAGGCCAAGCAGAGATGACGGGCTCTGCATGCAGAGGTGCTCCCTGGGCGGGCCTGGCGGGGACGCTCTGATCCCTTAGCTAGCCGGCATTTGGAGGCTGATGAATTAACAAGGCTGGCCTGAAACCTATGCACGCCAACTCTGCTGAGCAGGGCCCTGGGTCCCTCGGGGATACCCAGGTCACACCAATGAGGAGTGACAAGCACCCAGTGACGGCCCAGTGACAAGTATCTTCTCAACCCATCTTCACCTCCCTCATGCCTAGGCCCCTCGAGGTTTTTCCCTTTTCTCTAAACTGACAGCTTTGGTTTTCCACTGTAGGACAGCTGGGCCAAGACACCAAACATGACAGTGCTTTCGAAACCACAAAGGACGAGCATCTGGGAGAACGTGGTCAGCCCCTGCATGACAACAAGCCACAGGCACCCGTGCCAAGGACACCTGCAACACCATCTTGGACCCCGTGCCTAGCCAGAGTCCACTCAAGCTGCATGGGGGGCTGTCGGGTGGGTGGGGGCCTGCGGCCTCTGTGAACACAGTCACGGTGACAGCTTGCCAGGAGCAGGACATGATAGAGGAGAGCAGAGGCCGCCCACCCAGCAGTGGACCAGAACCCTCCTTGGGCTGCCACTTGGGTGAGTTACTTGAGTGAGTCTGGTGTCTCTGGGGCTTCCAGGGGGAGGCACGGTAACGATATTACCCCGGGGCTTGGCCCCTAGGACTGGAGGGAGCTGGCACTGGTTTGGGACTAGGACCCCAGCTCTAGTTGATTCCCAACCGGCATCCCCATGCAACATGGACAATGACCTCCAGCTCAAGTGCTTTTGTGAGGAGGGCAAGGCCCAGGCAGTGCTCCTGGGTAAAAAGTCACAGGCTGCACCCTCAGGGGGCCCTGGCCAGTGAGGAGACAGGTGGATCATACCACCTCACCACCTTGGTGGTGCCCGCGAGGGGCCAGGTGGGAGCCCAGGCCCCAGAGGAAGTGATGTTGATGCTGTGATCCAGAGGACAAGGGCCTCAAGCACAGGTCAGCTCATCATGTCAATGGCCCACCTTCCCAGACTTTTCCCTCTGCAAACTCTGCTCAGAGATAAGCACATCTAGAAATGATCACAGGGGATATGGGGATATGACCATTTCTCCATTGTGAGGCTACAGACTATCCTCCAGTGCACAGAGGGGCCTTGTTCATAGAATGTTCCAGCAATTAAAGTCTCCCATCCTTCTGCAGCCCCCTCACTACCCTCCGTCTGTTCCCAGGAGCCTAAGTGGGCTCTGGCCTGGCCTGGAGGACTACAGTGGGCTTAGGGATGACCTGCAAGGAGCAGTTTCTAGTCTCTGCTCACCCTGTAGACTGTAACCTTGTCTTGCATGTTCGAGGGTGGGGGGTGTGTCCCTCCCACTGCCGAAGGCCTGTCTGGGGGCCAGGGCCTCTATGCTTCCTAAGTTGGACAACACAAATACTAACAGCCACAAAGTCCGAAGGTGGAGAGCTTACTGGCCTTCCTGGCTTTCTCCAGCCCAGAGGCTGCTGATGTCCGGGCCTGGAGCACTCTCTGGTGTGGGGGTGTCCCATGAACTGTGGGATGTTACCTGCGTCCCTGGTCTCTGCCGCCTGGATGCCAGGAGCGCCCCCCCCTCCACTTGTAACCACCGAAAATAACAATAGATGTTGCTGAGTGTCTTCTGGGATGGGGCAGAATTGCCCTGGGTCAAGTCCACTGCACGTGACACTTGCCCCCGAGTACTAGCCTCACCACCTGCCTGGGAGGGAGGATGGTGTGTGTCCCTGTTTAGCAGGTGGAGAAACTAAGGCTCCCAGTGAAAGAGCAATTAGCCCCAGGTGGCAGAGAGAGGAAGAGATGGTCACATGGCAAGTGCGGTCACGGCCGCCTGGCCGCACGGGTAATAGCCCAGTGCGGGGTGAGACGGTATTACTTACTTTCTGAAGCTCTTCAGCAAATGGGTGGCCTTTCTCAGTGATGAATTCCAAAGCAAACCTATGAGGAAAAAGAAAAGAATCTGCTTCTAACAGAACGTGCCTGGGCCCTGCCTTACATGAGGCAGCTAGTTTGCTGGGATGGGTCACCCAGCTAATACTGCTCAAACACATGGGGTAATTTTCTTGCTGACAAGAAGAATGTCAGAACCTTTCACTCGGTTAGCAGGTGTGTGTTGCTCAAAATGCCTTTCTCATACCCATTACTCAACCAGTCAATGCTTCCATTTTCCATGCCAGCTCTGGCCCAGTCCAGGCAGGTCTGTATGAGCGCATGGGACACAGGCTCTGTTCAGCAGGACAGGGAGATGACTGCATGTGAACTGAGGTCAGCGCTCTGGAGGAAAGGGCCGGAGTCCTGTGAACCTGGCCTTGGCTGGGGTTCAGGGAGGGCTTCCTAGAGGAAGCAGTGCTAGAGGTGGGACTCTGAAGGCTGAGTAGGAGTTCCCTGGGAAGGCAGGTGGGACGGGGAAACCAAGCATCCAGGACCCCAGCTCCTGTTTCCCTCCAAACTCTGCACCCTCTCTCTGCACCAGGCAGAATCCCGGCAGGGAAAAGTCAGTGGTGTCTTTGCAGGATTCCTGGAGGAAAGGCTGGCAAAGGGACTATGAATAGAGTATGGGAACAGTTCTGGAAACTGACACTGGCTGGCAAAGATGAGGAAAAACAGGGGCATGAAGGGGTAAGGGAGGGTCAAAGGTGTCACCACCCCAGGAGAGCTGGAACCCCAATGTGCAGCTGGCTGGGCGAGAGTCACTGGGGAGCAGGAGCAGAAATGCTCCCACATCTGCCTCCACTAATGTCCCATCTGCTGGTGCCTCCCGTTGGCTGGACCCACCCAGAAGCTGAAGAATGAGGGGACTGGGGCTGACAGTGTTACCACGTGATGCAGGCCACATCCTGGGCACACCAGCGAAGACAAGAGTGAACGGCCTCCAAAGGGCCAATGAAGAACCCCCAGGGCGCCTCGGTAGCCCATCTCACAGTGAGAACTAAATAGACAAATGTGTCATTTGTCATCTAGTGTGGGACAGCTCTGTAGGCTGGACACCATCTGCCCTGGGCACAGCACTAGCCTCCTGGCACAAAGCAGGGGCTAATGTCCCTGCGACACAGGCCAGGCGTTGGCCCCTCCTTGGAGCTTTGTGGCATCAGGCCCCCACTGCCTGCAGATGTCCCTCTAGTGTCTGTCTGCTTCCCAGCCCCAGAACTGGGCTCTGGGAGCATGGGCTCCATGGAGCACGGGGGCTGAGGCACTCTGCTGGGCATGCCTGGCACATGGAGATGCTCGTTCACATGCTGCAGAGCCACCGCTGAGGCATCCCCGGTCTCCTGCCCGCATGGACTGGGGGCTGATGGTTTGCTGAGTTGCTTGACTCAAACCGCTGATGCGCACCTCACCATCCTACCCCTCGGCCCACATCATCTGGTGTCTGCCTCTCCCTGCCGCCCTCGCACAAGACCAAAGCATCTGCCTTCTCTGCTCTGCTGGCCAACCGTCTGCATCTGCCGTTATCTGTCATGAGCACCTCACCTCGTACTCGCCTGAAGAGTGGGGGAGCTGGGGGTGGGGTGAGGCGAGACAGCTTCAGACAGGGGCAGGCAGTGCAGAGGGAAAGGAGCCCAGGAGCCTCAGGGACCAGAACACAGGCCCTGCGCCACCAGGCCGAGGCGGGTTCCTTGAGGGCTGGCAGCCTGACAGACCAGCCAGCACTCTTGGGAGCTTCACGTGAATTAGGCAGACTGACGCCAGTTCAAAATCAACCTCAAGGTCAATCCCGTTGGCCTTACCCAATAGCTGAACTTAATTCGTCCGTCGTTCCCACGGCTTCAAACACTTGGTCATCTTTCGATCTCCTTTCTCCAGTGAAGGTGCTAGAAAACCCTGTGAAAAAATGTTTAGCCACTCAAGTCAAGATTTTAAAAATTTTCTTGATATACTCCTTTTAAAGAAATTTTCCAGTAAGTAGATAAAATCTTTTTTTAAAAAAGAAGGGGGGGCACCTGGGTGGCTCAGTGGTTTAAGCCTCTGCCTTTAGCTCAGGTCATGATCTCAGGGTCCTGGGATCGAGCCCCGCATCAGGCTCTTGCTCAGTATGGAGCCTGTTTCCCCCTCTCTCTCTGCCCGCCTCGCTGCCTACTTGTGATCTCTCTCTCTGTCAAATAAATAAATAAATAAAATCTTTAAAAAAATTTTTTCCACCTGAAGTATAACATATACACTGAAAAGTGCTCAAACCATAAGAGTACAAGCTGGGGATATCTGGGGGCACAGTCAGTTAAGGTTAAGTCTGCCTTTGGTTAAGGTCATGATCCCGGGGTTCTGGCATTGAGCCCTGTGTTGAGCTTCCCGCTCAGCAGGGAGTCTGCTTGAAATTCTCTCTCTCCCTCTGCCCCTCCCCCGGCTCTCTCTTTCTCTCAAATACATAAAATTTTAAAAAGAATGAAGTGTACGTGTTGAAGAATCGCCACTGCCTGAATATACCCGTGATCAGCAACCACATCGAGAACTAGAATAGGATCAGATCCCTGAAGCCCCCACAGACCCCGTTTCTATTGCTACTCCTAAGGGTAAACCCTACCCTCACTTCTTTCCTGATACACTTTTAAGCCCCCTAAATCATGGACAAACCATCCTGCTAAAGAAATGAGACACAGATTGACATATTATGTATACATCCTAATTATACTTCATATAAAATCGAAGTCCTCTGTATCTCTGCCTAGGTCACAATTTGCCCCTGTTCTCCCCTAACCACAGAGAAAGAGCATACTTGCTCCCTGAAGTCAGGAGCAGGCCTGGCGCTCACAGCAGGCTCTCCTGCTGGAACTTGGACGAGTTCAATGAACACCATCTTACCGAGGTCCAAACGAGAGCCTCCCTAATCATGTCTGAGCCCAGAACACTGCCCAAACTGTAACCATGACCAAACATCCCCATTTTCTGGTCAAGGCGAGGGACTGCTGTTTCTCTATTATAGCTGTAGCTTCTCTTTTTCTCTCCTACCTTCTAGCTCAGAGTGATTTAAGAAACCCAACTATAAAATTAGCCTTGCTCCCTACAGCATCCAATCCAGAGCGAAAGCCCCACTTCCTGGAACTCTCCTCCAATCACCTACCCTAAGCCCGGTCCTACAATGAGGTCTTTCCAGTATCTTCTCACTGAGCCCACAGTGTGCTATGCAAGGAGCTAAATGACCCAGCTTGACTGGACCACATTGTCCTTCAGGGTCTCTGCTGGAGGGCATCAACACTACCTTCTGCTTGTTGTCTCTGGGCACATTTTCTTTCCCTTTTTTTTAAAAATTGTGATAACATATACGTAAAACAAAACTTACTGTTTTAACCATTTCTAAGAGTACAGTTCAGTGGCATTAAGTGTCTCCTGTACATGTTCACACTTTTACTATATAAGTATAGACCCACCACAATACACATACACTAGTAATCTGCACAGTTTTTTTTTTTTTTTTTTAAGATTTTATTTATTTATTTGACAGAGAGAGATCACAAGTAGGCAGAGAGGCAGGCAGAGAGAGAGAGGAGGAAGCAGGCTCCCTGCCGAGCAGAGAGCCCGATGCGGGACTCGATCCCCGGACCCTGAGACCATGACCTGAGCTGAAGGCAGCGGCTTAACCCACTGAGCCACCCAGGCGCCCTAATCTGCACAGTTTTAAACTTTAGAAAACGTGTCAGACTGACATGTTCTTCCACATCTCACGTTTTTTCTGTATGTTACATTCCCGTATTGTTTTTTTTTTTCCAAAGATTTTATTTGTTTATTTATTTATTTTTAAGATTTTTATTTATTTATCTGACAGATCACAAGTAGGCAGAGAGGCAGGCAGAGAGAGAGGAGGAAGCAGGCTCCCTGCTGAGCAGAGAGCCCGATGTGGGGCTTGATCCCAGGACCCTGAGATCATGACCTGAGCCGAAGGCAGAGGCTTTAACTAGCCACCCAGGCGCCCCCAAAGATTTTATTTATTTATTTGACAGAGATCCCAAGTAGACAGAGAGACAGGCAGGGAGAGACAGAGGGAAGCAGGCTCCCTGCTGAGCAGAGAGCCCGATGTGGGACTCAATCCCAGGACACTGAGATCATGACCTGAGCCGAAGGCAGAGGCTTTAACTCACTGAGCCACCCAGGTGCCACTGTTTATTTTATTTTTTTAAAAAAGATTTTATTTGTCACAGAGAGAGGGGAGCAGCAGGCAGAAGAACAGGCTGCCCGATGAGCAGGGAGCCCGATTCGGGACTCGATCCCAGGACTCTGGGATCATGACCTGAGCCGAAGGCAGACGCTTGACCAACTGAGCCACCCAAGCGTCCTGTTCTGGTATTGTTTAAATAATCAAAGTAATATCCGCTCATTACAAACAATAACAGGATAGAAGTATGTACCACAAACGATGAAAACCCTTCTGTTCGTTCCCTCTCAAAACTCAATCCCTCTCCCAGGTGTAAGCTTTCAGACTATTCCATGCCTATCTGAACACATACATACATACACACACAACACAGTTTTATCCAAGTGGATTTCAATTACTTGGATTGTTCTGCAACTGGCTTTTATCACTTATATATCTTAGGCATTATCTTAGGCATGTAGGGCGCTTGGGTGGCTCTATCAGTTAAGCACCTGGCTCAGGTCATGATCCCAGGGTTGTACAACTGAGCCCAGCACTGGGCTTTGTGCTCAGGGCAGAGAGTCTGCTTCAGATTCTCTCTCCATCTCCCTCTACCCCTCCCTCCCACTCGTGCATGTGTTCTCTCTCTCTCTCAAATAAATCTTTAAAATATATATATATTTTATATATATATATATATATAATATATATATATTTTATATAGATCTTAGGCATCCTTCATTTCACAGAACATTAATATTTATTGAGATCCATTACATAATTTTTAAGGACTGGGAACAATTAGGCAAAACTTTTTTTTTAAGATTTTATTTATTTGACAGAGAGAGACACAGCGAGAGAGGGAAATGAAGCAGGGGGAGTGGGAGAGGGAGAAGCAGGCTTCCTTTTGAGCAGGGAGCCTATTACAGGGCTCAATCCCAGGACCCTGGGACCACGACCTGAGCTGAAGGCAGACGCTTAATGACTGAGCTATCCAGGCGCCCCAACAAAACTTTAAGATGAAGCTGACTTTTTTGTTGTTGTTGTTGCATGTTTCACTTGCTCCTACCTTTGTCTCCTGTTTTGGTGTATATCTTGGGGATCTTGGGTGTCTTCAAGGAAGACTGAGGCCTGAGGAGAAATAGACATCAAGACAGTTGAATGAGTGGGAATGGCTTACCCAGTGTGACACCACCCTCAGCGGGTCTCATCTTGCTGCTTGTAGCCTCAAAGGCAGCATTTAACCCTCCTTTGCTGACACCATTCCCCTCTTTCTTCCTAGTTCTACCCTTTGTGGGTGGGTTCTGTGTCTTGCCCATATCCATAACTGCAGAGTAGCTCATGCTCAATAAATATTCACGGAGTTTACTGATCACTTTCCATAGTCTCTCCATTGTGTTGGATTCCTGGCATTATCTCCTGGAATCATCCGGGGAATCTTTCCACAGCCCCAAAGGTAGTAGCTACCTACACCCTTCATTTCACGTGGAGAAAACTCAGAAAACTGAAGGCCTTGCCTTCCCAGGTCACCCAGGAACACATAAGGCTGGGATTCATGCCCAAGACTACCTTACTTCCCCCGAACTCTTACTTCCACCCATCCAAACTCTTTTCTATTCCGCAAGTGCTGGCTTCTGGGAGAAAGCCATCTGGGCCACTAACATTCTGTGAAGCTTCAGGTACACTCAAAAATGAATAATTGCTAAAACAGAGTCAAATTCTGGCATTTTCAAATTGCCACATAAAGCCTTTAATACAGGCTTCAACACTGAAACTTGGAATGTTGTTCAAAACATTCCGTTACTGGATCTATGAACTATATCGATCCATTATTAATGCATGGTACGCTTCAGGTTCTGAGGTCCAGCGATGAGCTGCAAATTTAAAGGTCTATGATGACAGCCATCTTCAGAGCGAGTCGGTGTATCTCTGTGTCTTAAAGGAGAAACCGCCGCGGACATAGGTCAAAATCTGAACTGAGGCCCCACGTGACTGCAAGGCCTGGCACGATGGCCCTCCTGGCCCCCCTGTGGGATAGGCCCTGCCTGGACGCCTGAGAGCTGGGCTGCCTTTGGCCCTGTGCAAAGAAATCTCGGTCTCTGGCTTCTACGGTGCCCGCGTGGCCACGTGACCGCTTAGGCCTAAGAGAGGACGTCACCGGCTGCGGCGGCGATCTCATAGCGGTGTGACGTCACCACAGCGACCACCATTCACAGCAGGTAGCCGAGCTGCCAGCCCAGCAGGCACTCACCCGTCCCCGTCTTTCACGCCCTGGGGGCGGTGGCTCTGGAAACGGGGACATAGTAGTCTACCGGCGCCGACACCCCCGAGCAGGCCCAGGCGGCCCCCTAAGCCCCACACAGCCATGCGCCAGGCAGCTCGTCAGGGGCTGACCCCGCCAGGCTCCCGTCCAGGTCTGGGGTGACTCCACCTACCTCAGGCCGCACCACCGTCAGCCGCCATTTTCCATTGGTCCGCGGCTGTCGACTCAGGGCGGGACACTCCCAGGGGCTTGTTTTCCATTGGTTTACTGAAGGGGCGGGGAACGCCAGGACGGAGCGTGGTCGCCACACCTATTGGCCAATGTTCTAGCCAACTGGTAAAGGGACGCCCCGGACGCGCGTTTTGATTGGCAGAGAGGTGGACGAGCCCCCGCCCCCCCACGGAAGGGCGGTGCTCAGGGACTAGGTGCGGAGCCGCCAGGGCCGGGGGCGGAGGCAGGTGAGAACCGGTGGTTGGGGTTGCCGGCTGGTGAGAGGTTCCGCCGGACTCCCGGCTTCTCTGGCTCAGTGTCCCCGACTCTGGGGATCGGTCCCGAGCGGTCGGCGAGTTCCAATGTGAAGTGATTTGGATCTTCGGACAAACGTAAGTTTCCCGGTTCCGAGCCTCAGTTTCCTCCAGTAAGAAACGGGATCACGGTGGTACTTGGCTTGTAGTGCGGCTCGTGTCATATATTAAGGTAACGCACGCAAGGCCTATAATGGGTGGTAATTCTGCAGAGTGTGTAAAAATCGAAACCGCGCACACCTGCTGACCCACCCAGCAAGTCACTTTCTAGGACTCTGTAATGTGGAGATCCTGGCTTACGTTTCCAAGAAGGGGTTTGACCGCTGTTTTCTGCAGCCTGTGATTTATCATCGTGAGGCTTTGGAAACAGCCTGAAGGTCCAGAGAAGTGTTCCTTCTGGCCCATGATTGCATTTAAATTTCTGCCTTCAACAGTAGCAATAGTAAAAGCTGCAACTAAGAACACAGCCAGTAACGATAAATAGATCAGGAATAGAATGACTGTGATGTGCCAGACATTGCCAGGTGTTCCTCTTGCATTATGTAAGGTAACCTTTCCTAAAACCCACTGAAGGAAGTATGGTTCTTGTCCCCACATAGCATGAGGAAACCGAGATTCCTAGCCACTGGAGTAGTTGAGCGAAGATGACCTCACTGGAGAGGGGAAGAGCTGGGATTTGAACCTAGGGCTTTCTGTCTAGTACGCTGCCTCACTATACAGCCTTTGGGGCACATCGCAACTGCTGAATGGTAGCTGCCTTTTTTGTTCGAATTATGAGTTTGAGCTAAGGCATTCTCTTAATATACTAAGATCTGGTGACTTTTCATCCTCTCTCTGGCTTTTTCTTTCAGGATTCTTAGGAGCCATGCTGTCAGAAGTCCTGCTGGTGTCCGCTCCAGGGAAAGTCATCCTTCACGGAGAGCATGCTGTGGTTCATGGCAAGGTAAAGTTCCTCAGAGCCTTTGAGAATTGGGTACCTCTTCTCCCCAACCCTACCCTTAAGCCAAAAGGAAGCCTGGAGGCATAGCCTGGGAGTACGTAGGAGAGGAGATCTGTTTCTCTGCAGCAAAGCAGGGAAGAGACAGGCCTTACGTCCATTGAAGGGCTTCCCTGGCCTCACCCAGTAAGAGAGCACAGAGTTGAAATTGAAATGTAAAGTTGTGCAGGTGGAATGACACAATCTGGAAGGTGGGCTTCGGTGGAGAAGAAAGGAGGTTGGAGCCCTGAGCCTGGGGGCACCCCAACATTCAGAAGTGGGGAAGATGAGGAGGAAACAGCAAAGAAGTCTGAAACATGCATTATCTCATTTAACTCATAGGACGCCCTCCATGGTTAAACTTTGATTATCCCATTTTGCAGATGTGGAAGCTAAAGCCTAGGAGAAGCAGCTTGACCAAGGTCCTGTACACCTTAGCAGAACAGGGAATAAACCTAAGTCTGTCTGAAGTCACAGGTCATGCTTTTTCCACTCCTGCACTCCTCTACTCCTCATCATTATTTATGTTCCTAGCTTACATTTATCTTTGCTGATGTGGTGATTATGGGGAAGCTGTTCCATGGTGTGCAGGACCTCTGAAGTTTTGCAACAGGAGGGCAAACATCAGTAGATATTAGTTCCTAACTATGGGTAGAGGCTGTGCCACTTAGTGGGAGAGCATGCCAAGGTTGATCAGCAGTGTCTACCAAGGGCATGTGTGGGCATGTGCCCTGTATGCTAGTATGTGTTCTCTCTCCTCATTGACATTGACCCTCCGGTTTAAGACTGGAGCCAAACTCTTTGTGCCTGCCCCCACCCTCCATGCTCAGGCTCACTGCTTTTGCCCTTTATTCTACAGGTAGCACTGGCTATGGCCTTAAACTTGAGAACATTCCTCCGGCTTCAGCCCCACAGCAATGGGAAAGTGTGCCTCAACTTACCAAACATTGGCGTCAAGCGGGCCTGGGATGTGGCTGGACTTCAGCTGCAGGATACGAGCTTTCTGGGTAAGTGCAGTGAGGAGGGACCAGGTGTGGGAAGAGCCTGGGCGCTACCTAGAGGGGAAAGGGGACAGACAGCTGGGTAGTTATTCTAGGCTGTCTCTGAGAGGGCCAGAGACTAGCCACTCTGGGGGTGTTTTCTCTCAACCCCATAAAATTAGCTTAACTCACTTATTTGTTTTAAATTTAAGAGCATCAAATCATGGACTGCGTCTGTGTGGGCTGTGGTGGACTGATTGTCAATGCCTGTTGTTGGGTGAAAAACCACAAGATGCAAATAGCATGTATGTAAGGAAAGACCCAGATTATGTACCAGTACATATGTACACGCAGGGATGATTAGTGACCTCTGGATCCTAAGGTCTGAGAGTGGACAAAGGGTGCCTTCCTTCTGTAGGATGGTTTTGACAAGGAGAGGGTATTGATTGGCATTGGGTGTCATTTAAAATAAAAGTAACGGGTGCCTGAGTGGCTCAGTTGCTTAAGTGACTGCCTTCAGCTCAGGTCATGATCCCAGAGTCTCAGGATCGAGTCCTGCATTGGGCTCCCAGCTCCACGGAGACTCTGCTTCTCCCTCTGACCTTCTCCCCTCTCATGATCTCTCTCTCTGTCTCTCTCTAAAATAAATGAATAAATCTAAAAATAAATAAATAAATAAAAATAACATACTTATTAATTGGAAAAGAGAGTCAATAGTGAAACACCATCAGTAATGAAAAAAAGTCACCTGCTACCACTGCCCCCTGGCCACCACCCCCTCTCCCTCCGTCCGGCCCATATCTCTCAGCATTTTGGTGTTAATCTTTCTGGATTATTTTCTGCAGGTGGATAGTTAGATTGAGAGAGATGGGGAGGATATCTTGTCCCTTAACCAAAATCTGATCAGGCCATACAAACTTGTCAGACATGTGTGTTTTTTTGTTTTGTTTTGTTTTCTTCAGAGTATCAGGACTTTCTTTCCTTGCCAATAAATAAAGTCCCCTGTCCTGATTTTTGATAATACTGTGAATCTTGTGTCCCCTCCTAAGCAGGCAGGGTTTTTCATCTGCACGGTTGCTTGCCACCCGCACCAGAGCTGAAGGGTGTTTTCTGTCCTCTGTACATTCGTTTGCTATCTCCTTGCCCAGCTGATGCCTCATTGTTTGGAACAGTGTTTCTCAGCCAGAGTGGGACAAGTGAGAGTGCTCTGGGGGTCTTTTCCTAACTGCTCCCTGTCCCCTGGGAGGATCAGTCCCCAGCAAGCCACTTCCGAATATTGCAGGAAGATGGGGGAACCATCGAAAAGCCCCATTTCCCAACTAGTCAGGCCTTGGGATCCCCTGGGGAGGTTTTCTTTGTTGTTGTTCTTAACAATAGGGACAGATATCTGATCCTGCCCCTCTCCTATTAAGAATGGGGGTCATGGTGGCAGGGGACTGGGCAGATGAGTTTTTTGTTTTTTTTTTTTTAAGATTTTACTTATTTGACAGAGAGAGACAGCCAGAAAGGGAACACGAACCGTGGGAGGGGGAGAGGGAGAAGCAGGCTTCCCACTGAGCATGGAGCCCATCTCAGGGCTTGATTCCAGGACCCTAGTTCATGACCTGAGCCAAAGGCAGACACTTAAGGACTGAGCCACCCAGGTACCCCCAAGCAGGTGTATTTTGAAAGAAGCTCCCTGGGTGATTCCAGGAACATCCTCAGTAAGGACTTTTGGAGCAGACCCAGACCCCTTGCTTTCTATGGTGCACTGGGCTCCCCTCCCCGAGGTTGGAGATGTTCCCTTGTCTGTGTGAGCCTGGACACGTCACTTAACCTTCAGAGCCTCCATGAGCAGAGTCCTATGGCCTGGGAGGGTTGCTATGAGGATCCAACTGGATAGGAGGTGGCACAGTGTGTAGCATGTGTGTGAGGACTTGTGAATGATTTCCCCAAGGAGAAAAAGAAATATGGAACCTAAACCTTTCAGAGACACGTTTCCTACTAGATTTCCAGGCTCTTCTGTCTTTTTTTTTTTCAGCGTTCTCTGGTTGCTTCCCAACAGTTACAGAACACTGGGGGCATTTCACTGGGTACTCTTATGTGGGCCAGGCACTGGACCAGTATGTCATGGTTGTTGGCACTCTTAGAATCCTCCAGACTGCCCTGGACGCAGGTGGTGGTATCCACCCCACTTTATGGATGAGAAAATGGAGCTTCAGGGGCCAAGTGGCTCAGGTCACACAGCACTGTCAGGGATGCAGAAAGGATTCACACCCAGATCGTTCTTAACTCTCCAAAGTCGTCTTTTTTTTTTTTTTTTCTTTTTTAAGATTTTTATTTATTTGAGAGAGAGAGAGCATGAGCACAGGGGGAAGGGCACAGGGAGAAGCAGACTCCCCACTGAGCAGGGAAGCGGGGCTCAATCCTGGGATGTGACCTGAGCTGGCAAACGCTTCAGCTGGTGGTTCAGCTGGCTGAACCACCCAGGCGCTCCTAAACTCTCCCAACGCCTTAATGAGTCATCCCATTTCCCTCGCAGCGCTCAGAAACATCCGTGCTCTAAGCAACACTGTTAACTGGCTCGGCTGCCTTTAGCCTGTCGTTATCTCATGGCATACATAGGACTTCCTGTGTGCCCCGCCCTAATGCAGGCTCTCTCTGCTGGCCATACCAGTGTCAGCACTTCGCATTCTCCGGTTTCGAGTGTCCCGTTCTCGAGAGTTGTTTCAGGAGAGGGATGCATCTGGGGATTAACTGAATACTGCCTTTGGTTTGGGTTTTTTACCATGGGGGTCAGACCCAGACCTTCAAGATGGGGAACTAGCCTGCACTCCGTGTGTGGACGTGGGTTTCAAGACGATCATTAATTCAGTACGTACTACACACCAGGAGCTGTGCCGTGGGTCTTACGTCCCTTATTTCAGGTTATCTCAGAGGAGGTACTTCTACTCTCCCTGCCTACCAAGAAGAGGAACTGAGGTTCAGAGAGGGGAAGTCACATGCTCAAGGCCCCAGAGCCAGCGAATGGTACTGTTGGGATGCACACCCAGGTCTGCGTGCCCGCAAACCCCGAAGGCGCCCAGCAGATGCAGCCCTGGTGCTAGGGCCATGCATCCCTGTCCTCAGATGCTGATCTCACGCCAGCTCGGGTTTCTGTGTTCTGTTGTCTGTAAGCGCACCTGCGGTCCTCTCAACCCAGCCACCTGTGCTTGCTTGTGACAGAGCAGGGTGACGCCACAGTGCCCACTGCAGAACAAGTGGAGAAGCTCAAGGAGGTGGCTGGCATCACCCAGGACGGCGCCAAACCTGAGGGCCTGGCTGTGCTGGCCTTTCTCTACCTGTACTTGTCCATCTGCCGGAAGCAGAGGTGCGTGCATGGTCTGGGGAAGGTGCGTGTGAGGTCTGGGCCCAAAGCCAGGTTCCTGTCCTGGCCACATGGCTTCTCCCAGGCCGTGTTCACAGAGGCGGCCCACTGCACATGGCGCCGTCGCCAAGGAAACTCTACAAGGAACAGTAAAGACTGTGTCTGCCCCACCCCTTAAGATAGGATCTGGGTAGTTGGCCATCAGGGAGGCCAGCTCCTGGGGGCTGGCGGTGCTGTGGAGGCCGTGTCACGTGGTGATGAAAAACCAGACGTGTTAGGGCCAACCCCATGGTGTCTGCTTACCAGCTTCCTTGAGGTTCTTACCCTCCCTGGGCCTCAGTGTTCACCTCTATAAAATGGGAGTAAGTGAGAGTCCGTACTTTATATTCTCCTTGGGAGGGTGAGTGTGTTTATTTATCTAAAGTGTGTGACACAGAGCTTGTCACACAGCTTGAGAAGTATGAGTCATTAATATTCTCCTAAGAAAACTACCGGAGGATTAGCAATATTATGCATGAAGTGAGCCTAGCTCTGTCCCTAGTCCACAGTGATTTTCACTGTGATTTTTTTTTTTTTTTTAATTTTTTTGGTCCCAGGCCCAGTGGGAAAGCCTTAAGGGACAGCTCTTTACTGAGACAGCAGGTACTGGTTGAGCAGGTCCCAGGGGCCAGGCACAGTGCGGCAGGCACGTTCACAAATGTCCCAACTCTTGCTGTCTGCCGTGGGATTTTCAACTTGAGCGAGAGGGCACATACCTTTCTGGGAAGGAGTAAGCGTTTCAGAACCTCCTGTTCTGAGTGGGGTGGTCATGTGTAGCTTGAAAAGCAGATTTGGCACTATAATTTTATAAATGGAAAAGTTTATAAAATTTATAAAAAGTTTGTAAAAGTTATAAAAAGTTTATATTTTTATAAAAATATTAAAAATTATAAAAAGTTTATAAAAATTATAAATTTTATAAATAGAAAATCTTTTAATGGGAAATACAGAACGTGAAGTTTAACAATAGTCCTTGCTTGGGGGAAATACAACAGGGGAAGCATCCCAGAGAAGGCCATGGTGGGGAAAGGGGCTCAGTGAGGGGAGCTAGGAATGGGTTCTTTTTTTTTTTTTGAGAACCTTTTTTTTTTTTTTTTTTAAAGATTTTATTTATTTATTTGACAGAGAGAGATCACAAGTAGGCAGAGAGAGAGAGAGGAGGAAGCAGGCTCCCTGCTGAGCAGAGAGCCCGATGTGGGACTCGATCCCAGGACCCTGAGATCATGACCTGAGCTGAAGGCAGCGCGGCTTAACCCACTGAGCCACCCAGGCGCCCCAAGGAATGGGTTCTGTGGGTAGCCAGGAGAAGCTTCCCAGTGGAGAGGACATTTGAGAAGGGTTTTGCAGGATGGGTAGGCATTTGCCTGGGGGAGGAAGAGGCACAAGGCTTTCCCAGGCAGGGATGCAAGCAGACAATGGCCACGGAATTTTCCTGTGTAGGGAACATTTCCACGGAATGTTCCTGTGTAGGGAGCAGGAAGAAATTTAGGGAAATGGTCCATTCACAAGGGAACCTTGTGCTTTAAATGATTCTGGTACCTCTTTCCAAGCGTCTGACTCACCATGACTTCCCGCCCATCCTGTAGGACTGCTTTTCGGGTCAGCATATGTCTCCGAGTTCGGAAACCTGGGCCGAAGGCTTGGAGTAAGGCCCTGCCAATGTCTAGTTCTGGGCCTCGAATGCTAATTCGATCTCAGGAGAGTCATGCTCTGTACCCCCACTGTGTTCCAGGGCCCTGCCCAGCCTGGACATCACGGTGTGGTCACAGCTGCCCACTGGGGCCGGCCTGGGCTCCAGCGCCGCCTACTCTGCGTGTATGGCCGCCGCTCTCCTGACCATGTGTGAGGAGATCCCAAACCCTCAGAAGGATGGAGTGTCCGCCAGCAGGTAGTCTCCGCCCTCTCCCTGCTCACTCTCCTTTCTAGGCGCCAAGACCCGAGTGTGGGTTCTCAGAGGACTCCCTGCCAGAGGTGTCATGTGGCCATTGTACAGCTGGGGAAACTGAGACACAGGGGCCAGAAGGCAGGCCCAGGCTATGCAGCCAGGGATGGTAGAACGAGACTTGCACCCGGGCAACCTGAACCCAGAATCTGACCTCTTTGCCCCTTAGCTAAGCTACTTCAGGTCCCCCACCCCTCACCCCCACCTTGACTCATTTGGGTTCAGGCGCCCGTGGTGTGGCAGAAGGAACCTGAGCCTGGAAGTAGGGAGCCATTGGGCCCACTTCTGCTGTCAGATTACTGTGGGACCTCGACCTTGGCCCAGCCACTGTATCCCTCGGGGCCCCAGCGTCCTTATCTGTAACAGGTGGTTATACGAGAAAAGAAAAAGAAGTAGAAGATGCCAAGAAAGAAACACGGGGGTATTAGATGAAGGCATCACCCTTTGTAGGAGCCCTTGTCCTCATTCCATGGAGGGGGCATTGCCTCTGCTGTTCTCACTGTAAGTCAGTGAGGCCAGTCGGGACAGTCGCCAGCAGCCTTGTCTGTCACCTTGAGCAGCCATCCCAGTCATGGAGGTGATGCCGTCTGTCCGGGGCCCCACCTCGGGAGTGATGCCAGTCCAGAATCCAGCCTGGCAGCTTCTTGCTGAGGTCTGTCCTTGGGCCAATAGGGCTCAGGGGGGCCCCCCCGCTGGTGGCCTTGGGTACCCACTGTGTGCCATGTTGAGGGGACCGCTGGCCGCATCTCTACCCCAGGGAAGCTGGCTGGAGAGAAGGCTGCTCAGGCTATGCTGGGTGCCAGGACGGATGTGGCCGTGTGTTTGCTCCCAGAGCGGTGCTCCCATGCCCTGCCTGCCCGCTGTGGGGGCCCAGGCTGAAACAAGGTCACGCTGTGCCAGCCTGCGGTGGAGGACCTCTTTCCTCCTCCAGAACTCAGTTTGGAGGTTTCCTTCCTCAGCCCTGAAGATGCCGTGCTTTCCTGATGGCCTGGCCCCACTGGGTGCCCTGTCTGGTCCGTTGCTTTCTCTTCTAACACATGGAGGTTAAAATACAGTTGAATTCACGCTAAGATCCCTTGGATCCTTGTGGCCATGGCGGATCCGGGGGCCTCTCGATGGGGTGTGTCTGTCAGCATCCTTCATACTTGCTTTGGTTGGTTCCTGTGCGTGGAGAGAAGTGGGAGGGGTGGGGAAAAGGTGGCTTTTGTTGGGGGAAGAATCCGGAATATGATGAGAGATGCACCAGTAGGTAACACAAGGTGATGGTTTTCAGGAATTTCAGTGAGGTTTGGCTGGTAACTCGCTGCAGGCCATTGCTTACCCCTTCTTCTCTCAGCTCTGTTTCCTCCTCTGGAAGCGACTCCTGATGGGCCTTTGGGGGGCCCTCCAGCCCCGATGTTTGGTGATTCTGTGTTACCATGGTGCTTGTTAGCATGTGCTAATCACGGATTATAACCTAGATCAGTGAAGGCCTGTTTGCCCTGGGTCCCCTGAATAGACTTGTATGTATGGGGCAGCAGACCAGCTGTGTGGTTCAAAGGGCACGGGTGACTTGTGAGTGTGTGTGCGTGTGTTTGTGTGTGTGTGTGCACGGCTTCCTTACAGCGAGCTCTGCTGCCTCCCCTGAAGACCCAGTCTTTCCTTTCCAGGCCCCAACCCTTGCCCTGGCCCTAGCATTTCCAAATCCTACAGAACTGGAACCCAGTCTCCTCTGAAGAGGGGGGTTAGAAATCTGAGCCCCCCCCTCCCCCCAGAAACCAGTGGGAGCCTGAGTCCTGTCCCTGTATGAGGATTCTTCAGCCATTATGTCAACCGGCACAGATGTTTCTCTTTCTTCATATGATGAAGATCAGAGATCTAAACTTATCCGAAAAGCTAGAGAGGCACCATTTGTTCCCATTGGAATGGCCAGCTTTGCAGCAATTGTTGCATATGGATTATATAAATTGAAGAGCAGGGGAAATACTAAAATGTATGTTCACTTGATCCACATGCGTGTGGCAGCCCAAGGCTTTGTTGTGGGAACAATGACTCTTGGTAGGTTCTTAGAGGAAATTTTCAAGTTTCTAATTCCCATTAATAGATTTTATAAATCAAGGCATGGGGTATTCCATGTATAAGGAATTCTGGGCAAAGCCTAAACCTTAGAAGAAGAGAAGCTGTCTCTGTTTTGTTGGTGGTGTTTGCTTTAGTTAGGCATTTCATATTGAGTTTATATGTTTATGTTGAAAATAAATCATTTGAATGGGTCAGATAATATGGTAGTTTAAGTATTGGCTTCCTTTCTTGCAGGCTTGATTAGCCTGGTTACCAGATTACTAGTGACCAGTCAACTAGCTAGGTCATTCAGGGGAGTCACATTAGCACAAAAGAAGAAATGTGTCACTTTTAAATGGACTGGACAGTGGTAAAATATGCTCCTCCTTAAACTCTTATGATAAAATCAGTTAGAAAGAGGACAGTGTGCCAGTCCAGAAGTACTCCTAGTTGCTGATTTGATTCTAGTATCAAAACATGCTTTTGGGGGCGCCTGGGTGGCTCAGTGATTGGGCCGCTGCCTTCGGCTTGGGTCGTGATCCCGGGGTCCTGGGATCGAGCCCCGCATCGGGCTCTCTGCTCAACGGGGAGCCTGCTTCCTCCTCTCTCTCTCTGCCTGCCTCTCTGCCTACTTACGATTTCTGTCTGTCAAATAAATAAATAAAATCTTTAAAAAAAAAAAAAAAACATGCTTTTGATGTTATGTAGGAATCCCATTTAACTTTTTTCTGCCTATTTTGCAGATTGATTGGGTACTTCAGTTTTTAGGACTGGTTGGCTCTTAATCCTTTCAGAACAGTGCTTGGAATATAGTAAGCTTCCCAACAACCTAAAATACGTTTATTTAAACTAAACCTAAAAAGCCGATAAAGAGCTGTTTAGAAGTAATATTTATTTCAGAATCATAGGTGTAAACATGAGAATAACCTAACTGTGGATCCCAGTTTAGCTTTTTTTGTAACTGCAGAGTTATATTTATGCTGCTCTTGTATTAGAATAATTTTTAAATGTTGAAATGTGTATTTTAAGTACTAATGCAAAGGTTAAGTGAAAAACACTTTTTTAAATGTATGAAGCTTGTTTATTTTCTCTGTAAGAATCATAAATGTTAACAAATTACCTACAGTTGAAGTGATTGATGATTTACTCACAAGGTAGTTTGGTCAGACATAATACACAAACTTTGGTATACTCCAGAATGCTTTATTACATTTGTGAAATTTTCTTGTCTAACCTAAATTTATATTCCATGGTGATAACATGGAAAAAGTAGTGTTAGTAAAGAAGGCGAACACAAAAAAAAAGAAAAAGAAAAAAAAAGAAATCGGAGCCCCTGAAGGATGAACAGTGCACAGAATGGGAGGGAGATTCACCTCTCTGGAGACAGCCAGGTCCAGGGCTGGGTCCAACTGTCCCTTTGCCCCATCATTCACTTGCTCTGCAGTTCCTGGAAAGGCCTGACTCTTGCTCAGTTCCAGCTGCTACGCTACCTCAGTCTGGAATGTTTTCCTTGCACGTCTTGCCTTGCTGACTCCCCTGCACCCCACCCCCGCCGTCCCTCAGGCCCTCCCCTTTCCAGATGTGGGACACCCTATCCTCCTGCATCGCATCTATCTCCTGGGGGTTGTAGTTAAATACTGATTGCCGCTGGGTACCCCCTGTCTGTGAGATGCCAAGCCTTAAGCTGTCAGGGGCCATGTCTGGTTCATCCCCTGTGTGAGTTTAGTTATGGGTCTACAGTGGATGCCCAGTAACTATAGGACAGACGAGGGAATCTTGTGGGCACCATGGAGCTCAGTCTTGGGAGCTTGGGCCCCAGTCCGCAGGTGTGGTGCTGATATAGTGAGTGGCACCAGCATCTGCTCTACCCACCTGAGTGTCAGTTTCCTCTTCTGTAGGAGGGGATAGTAACTGTACCTTCCCTGTAGGGTTTTTGTGGGATTCCAGGAGATGACCGCTGGAGAAAGGCTTCAGCTCAGTGCTCGGCATTTGGTGATAGCTTTGAGACTCTCAACTCACCATGCGAGTTGGGGAGCATCACATCCACATTTGACCAGTGAGGAGAGAGGCTCAGAGGGGGCGATGGCCTTCCCCAAGACCCCACAGCAAATGAGCATTGGACCAGGCACAGGGAAGGGGCTGACCATATTCCTTATTCGGTAATTCACAGGCCTGGGGTCTGCTCACCCCAACTGTGCATGAGCCCACACGTCTCCCGAGCATGGCTCGGAGCATGGCTGCATGCTTAGGAAAGATCCAGAGCTGATCCATGCTCGTGGGACCCACTGAGGGTGTCTGGGGCTCCTAGAATCCCATTCCTGGTAGGCTTTGGGAAGGGTCACACGTTTGCTCCCTGGTCCTCACAGCAAGGGTTCCAGAGAAGATTATGTGGGGGGTTGTGACAGTGGTAACTACTGCCCACCACTCATGGACACCTTGTTCGAGACCTCTGCAGCCAGCCCTGGATGGGCGTGACCATCCTGCAGATGAGGACAGTGGGGCTCAGACAGGTTATATAATGGGCCCAGAGTCCCTCACTGCTAGGTCTGTGTGCATTCAAAGCCTGGTCTCACTCCACAGTGCCGGGTGGTGGGGGCTTCAGAGGCAGGGAAGGTATGGCACGCTCTGAAATGGAGAGGTTCTAGGATGTTCTATTTCTGCGTTCAAGGGCCCAATCCCCTCTGACATTTTTTTAGTCTCCACCAAGCTTAACCTGTGGATCCTTTGCCCTGCTGCCCTCGGCGACACTGGGCCTGCACTGTCTTCTGAGTTACGGATGAACTCCTGTGTCTTCTCCAGGTGGGCCGTGGAGGATTTGGAACTAATTAATAAGTGGGCCTTCCAGGGGGAGAGAATGATTCATGGGAACCCGTCTGGAGTGGACAACGCTGTCAGCACCTGGGGTAGGGGCTGCCTCAGACTCGTTTTTTTCTGTTTTTAATATTTTATACATTCTTAGGACCATCGTAGACACCCAGGCCCTGTCAGTTTGGATTCTGAGGGAAATAGTATTTTCCTGTTCGGGGGTTGGGGGTAAGAGAAATTTCAGGGCCCTGCCTCACATCTGAATCTAATCTCTGGTGGGGGTCGGAGCAGAGCCTGGGAAGCTACAGTTTCGGGGAGCTTCCCAGGAGGGTCCCTGTGGTAAAGCTACAGAGCCACACCAGCGGGACTCCGCTCCGGTGAGGACTTATAGGACCTGGCCGCAGTCCAGGCCCTCCCTCCCCACTTGGCTGGTGGTGTGAGGACATGCAAGCTGGAGGGCAGGCAAGCCTTTGTGCCCTCCTGGACCTTGTGTACCTGGGCCTGGGATGGGGGGCAGAACTCTCATCGAAACCTCAAGCCCTGCTTCTCTGCCAAGAAGCAAAGATGCATAACTTGGCCTACAGCTCTGACCCTCCTCTTCTTGTCTTTAGGAGGAGCGCTCCGGTTCCAACAAGGAAAGATCTCCTCCCTGGAGAGGTAATTCTAGGCCGGAGCAGCAGCTCCTGGCATGGCTGTGGCAGTGAATCCCAGGGTAGGGGAGGCGGGCCTCTAATCTCATGGTAAGGGACACATGTGGGCCACGTGTCCCCGGGATTTCTCTCTCCTACCCCGTGAGGCCTCTCACCTTCTGGGCTGCCGCTCTCAGATCGCCAAGGACTTAGAGGGAGAAGTCATGGACGGCCATGAACGTTCACCTTCAGACCCCACACCCCTGGCCTCTCAGTCATTTAATCCATCTGCCCACGTGTTCATTTCGCAAATGAGAACTGACATCTGCCTGTGTTCCTGACAAGTGTACTAGGGTCTTGGACTCCAAAAACAAGATGACAACTTTTCAGCCCATTTCACATCCCCCTGGAGGGATCAGGATCACCACTGAGCATGGGGAAACTCAAACACCCTCTCTTCTCTGCGAACTCAGAATGGATACGTACAGGGGACATGGGAGCACGTGCTTCTTGGCAGTTCCTTGAGCTCGGATAGAGTTGGTTGGTGTTTGTCCCAGGGCACTTGGCGACCTTGGCGACCTCTCTGTGGGGATGAGGGTGAGGAGGGTTATTTGCATGAGCTGCCATGTTTTCGCTCCCACCGGCTCCTCCAGGATCTCCCTGCCTCAGCTCTGTTGTCTTCCGGGAGCCGAGCCTGCCTTTCTGATGGCCGGCATTAGGGTTTCTTTAACCTGGGCGCCTCTGACATTGTGGACTCGATCATTCTCTATGGTGGAGGGCTGTTCTCTGCAGCCTGTTTAAGGTGTTTAGCAGTACCCCTGAGCTCTCCCCCACAAGATGCCAACAACACCTCCCCCATCTCCCAGCTGTGACAACTGGAAACGTGCCCAGACAGTGCCGCATGTCCCCTGGAGGGCACAAACTGCTCTGCACCAAGGAGGAAGTAGGGCCATTTAAGAGAGAGGGACCAGCCTTCTCTGGCTGCTGTGTGCTCTGGGCCCTGGAACCGGCGGGGCCCAAGGGGGGAGGGGGGCTCTGCCAGGTAGATCGATGCTTGGTGCAGTGACAGCAGGAGTCAGTGTGAGACTCGAGATGCCAGAGCTGGGCCTGCCTGCAGGGCTCCTGGTCATCCTCAGACTGGCGTGACATTCATCCTCAGAATGAAGGCATCCAGAGAGTTCTGAAGATGCTGTGACAGTGGAGGGGGTCATAAGTCAGGGTACAGATTTGGGGGTGGTAACGTCTTATTCAGTTTCCTGAGAGCTCGTCATACCCTAAGCTCCAAACTGGGCCCCAGGGAGAGAAAACCAGCCAAAACGTGACGTGGGCACATGCACATTCTCCTGGACAGATTCTCCTGGCTTTCCAGGTAGGAGGAGGCAGGGGGAATGGCCCCAGAGGCGTGTTCGGTGGCCAACTGGTGGTGGTGTGCGGGACGGAGGCTCTGGGGTCTGTGGGCCTTGCTTGGGGCCTAGCTCTGCCACTCATGAGACAGGTGCCCTTGACCAGTCGCTTTTCCTGAGGCAGACATCTTCTTGTTGATGCAGTGAGGGTCCCGAGACCTTTATCTGTAGAGTGCTTTGACCTTGGCCGACCAGATTTAATTCTACATATATTCCTGAGCAGCTACCATGTGCTGGGTGCTGGGGCCGCAAGCAGGGAAGAATAAAGCCTGCTTTCAGGGAAACTCACATTTTGTGGGAGACAACAGCCAACGAGTGGCCCCGTAAGAGCATGGCTGTCAGTTGGGTGCATGACTAGGGGAGCCTCTGATTAAGTGACATTTGAGCAGGAACCTGAATGGAAACCTGAAGGGGAGGGCGAAGAGGAGATAAGATTGAGGCATTGGCCAGACCTTGCATGCACAGTCGCTTACAGAGCAGAGCCTGGGTGGTGGTCTCTGGCTGCCCCACGGAGCCCGGGATTTTGTGGGGCTGGCGGGAGCTGGCAGCAAGCCTGCAGAGGACTTGCCTAAGAAAGATGAAGACACAATATTCAAACTCCTCCCACCCCGATGGACAGGAACACAGAGCAAACCGACCTTCACTGCGGGCTGCAGGGCGCCACAGAGAGCAGATGGCAGATTCTCTGAGAAGCCGGGAGGCCAGACTCCGCGTTAATCCCCACCAATGGCTTCAAGAGGAACCCTTTCCCCCCAAACCACACATGGTGCTTCTCCATGGAAAAAAATGCGTTGTTTGCGAAGTGGATCAAGATGCGGCCTCCCAGAACGCTGCCCTTTTGAGGAACGGCTTGTCTTTAAGGGGAAAAGAAAAGCCAAATAGAATGTTCATCTTTTATAACGTTAAAAAAAAAAAAAAAAGAAGCTGGCCTCCAAGGGTGAGAATCGATATTAATTTCATGGGCTTATGGGCGGCAAGATCAAGCAGGTTTCTGGCAGGCTTTTGCAGCCTTATTGGATTTTACAGTCTTGGGTTGTGAAAAGAAAAACGGATAAAGGTATCAAGGGGTCTGCATGTCTCCAGCTGTTTCAGGCCAGAGCTCGTCCAGATGCTTTGTCCTCCATCCCCGGCCCACAGTGCTCTGCAAGGCAGCTTGGGGATGATAAGAAATGGCGCTCGGAATCCCCAGGGGCTGCCAGCCATAGGACAGTTGGGATTGTGACTTCAGGAGGCATTCTGAAGCTCTGGGGGTTTGGCAAGGGCAGCTTACCGTGGCCGCCCTGGGCCTTACCTGGGGCAGCCCAGCAGGGATGACGGACTCCCTCTAACCCTCTCTGGCTGAGCCAGGGCAGCAGGTCCGGATGCCGGTCAAGGCAGGGCAGGGGTGGGCCCCACCTGCTGGGAACCCAGCACCCACACAAGCCTTCCTACCCCTGGGCTCACTGTACCAGCCAACCTGGGCATCTTTGCTCCCTGCGTGTACCTTCTCTGTGTGATCCGCTCCAGATCCCGTTGCTTTTCTTCCTAAATCTCTAGATCCTTCCACTCCACCAAGCTGGGGTGGCCCACAGAACAGAACCTCCACCCCTTCTTGTATCCTTGGCTGCGGTACCTTTCAACTCCTCAAACCCCGTGAACTTGGCGTTTTCTGCCAGCTCCAGGCTGAGCCAGACCCCCTCACGTGTGCCCAGCCCGTAGCAGGTGCCCCACTGAAGTGAGGTGGGTGGGTGACAAGCCAAAGGGAAGTATCTATCTGCCTGGGGGCTGGAGTGGAGACGCAGCTGTGACTGGCAGCAGGAGCCTCCCGCTCCCCTCTTTCCCTCTCCAGCCTCCCGAGAGCCCCTCCCTGGGCCTTTGCTTCCTCCTCTGTGACAGGGTGGGGTGACTTTGGGATGGCCCCTGGCCCTGAAACTTCTCTTCTGTCCTGAGCTCAATGGGGCCCCTCTTTACCCCACAGGCCACTGGCTCTGAAGATCCTGCTGACCAACACCAAAGTCCCTCGCAGCACAAAGACTCTTGTGGCCAGTGTCAGGAGCCGGCTGCTCAAGGTGCCCTCCTGGTCTGCTCCTGGGCGGGGTTATGGCAGGGCCTCAGCAGCCACATCTGGGGGCTCGAGCCTTCCCTCTGCCCCGTGGGTTAGTGGAGGGCTGGGATGGGCAATGGGGACCAGGGGAGGCAGTTGTGGCAGACAAGGAACTGCTGGGTCATCGCCCCCACCCCCCACACAGCTGGGAGGCAGCACAGGAAGTGTCAGGTTTGGTGGCTTGGTGATGAGAATCCCCCACTCATGTCAGGGTGCCGGGCAAGGCAGATACCTAGGGGGGATGGAGGGGGGGTTTCCTTGCGGGGGCAGGGAGTGGGCTGGAGGGACACCTCTCTCTCCTCCCAGGCTTCATGGGCCCTTCTTTCCTCTCCCTCCAGTTCCCAGAGATCATGACACCCCTGCTGACCTCCATCAATGCGATTTCACTGGAGTGCGAGCGGATGTTGGGGGAGATGGCTGTGGCCCCGGCACCAGAGCACTACCTCGTGCTGGAAGTAAGAGCCTATCTGTGCGGCACAGAGCCTCTCCAGCGCCGCTGTCAGGCAGGGACTCCCCATCGGCACTCAGAATCCCCCGAGCCAAAGCAGAGAGGCTGGGCCCAGGCCGGGGGTCCCGTGTGTGCCAAGGCCAGCAAGCATGCCTTCTTAATCCTCTTCTCAGGCAATTTAGAGCCATGGAAGGAGTACGTGCAAAGTACAGAGGGCAGTGCCCGGCACATACTAGGCATGTGCTAAACACCAGGGGCCAGGCTGGGGTTCCTGCCTATGGGGAACAGTGGGATTTTGCTGACGCTGTCTTTTGTTGGTCCAGAAGCAATTTCTTGCTCGTCCCCCTCTCTCCTGCTGTTCCTGCTAACTGCATTCTGTTCCTCTGGTGACTGTTTATCACTGGCATGCTTTGGCTCAGACATTTTTATTTATCTATTTTCAAGAGGGAGAGGGCAAGCCGGGGGGAGGAGCAGAGAGAGAGAGAGAGAGGGATAAGCAGACTCTACACTAAGTACAGAGCCTGATGTGGGGCTCGATCCCACAACCCTGAGATCATGACCTGAGCCAACATCAAGAGTCGGATGTGTAACCAACTGAGCCACCTAGGTACCCCAGTCTGGACATACTCTCACCCCATTCCTTCTTCACCATTCTCCCAGCCACCACCCTCTGTGTAATTCTTGTGTAGAGGCTGAGACCTCACACCTTGGGTTTGATCAAATCCCAATCCGAATCCCAGCTTCAGCCTTGTTGGTCTCACCGGAGCAAGCAAGACTGGGTGGGTGACATACAGTCCCCAGCACTCCTTAACTGCCACCCTGAGCTGCTGCAGGCTATCTGCTGCCTCTCTGTCCCACTGGAGACATTTGAGTCTGCAGCCCTCGTAGTGAATGGAAGCAGCTCCTAGGCCATGCCTTTTCACAAATGACTTCTCCCTTGATCTGTAGAATCACCTGCCTGGGAAGTAGGCTGTGCCCATTTTACAGATACAGAAACCAAGGCCCAAAGAGCCACTTTCTGTAAGGTCCGCCGGTCAGTGAGTGGCCATGACAGGCATCCAGCTGACTGACTTGCCTGTCTCTTTGGCCAACAGATCTTGAATGAGCGCCCACCTGGGCCAGGGGCAGGGACCCCCATCTGCTTCTGTGCTTTTGCTCCCATTTCCATAGCTGTCTGCCTCCAGTCCCCCGACGTTTGCCTTGCTGGCTTCAATTCCTTTCACGTAGAAAGGAGGGAACACAGTCCTTCTGAGTAGGAAATTAATAATGATAGAGTACTGCCTGAAATATACCCTGTTGAGCCCCTGGAGAATGCCACGGAACAGCACGTTGATTATACATTGTGTATATTTTTGGCTGTGGCAGCCGCTGAAATGTGCAGCTCAGCTCCCGGACAGCTTTGTGCTCAAACCAGTGAACTGTTCTCCTGTGTCACAACCTGTCATCTGATCCTTGACAGATTTTGGATCAGAATGTGACAGGTGTCTAAAACCTGCCTCTGCAACGTGACACCTGGCATTCAGGCGCAGAGAGCAGCCCCCAGAAGTTTACCCTCATATCCAGCCCTTGGGGCTGGGGAAAGGCATCCGGGGCTGCCACCAGGCCATCACGCCTGTCTGCTCATTTGTCAGAAGTGCTGACGGGGGGAGGGGGCGGTATGAGGCGGGCTGCAGGGGAGGGCTGACCCGAGCCCACCCGACAGCCTAGGGCAGGAGAGTCAGGTGGGCCTCAGCAGATAGCTCAGTGATTGGCAACCCTGCGGGCACAAAGGCGCTCCCCATTCCCTGGAGCAGAGCCGCACACTGTCAAGCCCCATGCCACAAGAAGTAGGTGGCAGCCAGAATGCTGAGGGCGCTCTCGGAGACGGGATAGATGGGAGCTTTGCATCGGGCAGACCCAGCTTCCAGGACTGGCTTGGTACCTTGGCAGCTCAGCGACTTTAGGCGAGTCACTTTCCTCCCTAAGCCTTAGCATCCCTTGAAATGAAGAGGACGGTGATGTGACCATAAAGTACTAAGAGCAGCTGATGTTCCTGAAGCCCTCATCTCAGGGTAGGCATCATGCAAAAAACTCACCTTGTCTTGGGCGCCTGGGTGGCTCAGTGGGTTAAGCCTCTGCCTTCGGCTCAGGTCATGATCTCAGGGTCCTGGGATTGAGTCCCGCATTGGGCTTTCTGCTTGGCAGGGAGCCTGCTTCCCCCTCTCTCTCTGCCTGCCTCTCTCTGCCTACTTGTGATCTCTGTCAAATAAATAAATCTTTAAAACAAAAAACAGACAAACAAAAAACCTCACCTTGTCCCATCCCCATGGCAGTGAGGCAGAGCCTCTTACGATGCTGGTTTTACAAGTGAGGAAACTGAGGCCTGGGGTCAAAGCCCTCGCCTAGGACCAGGAGATCACAGAGCTGGGGCTCAAACCCAGGTACCCCCTGACTCCAGATCCCATGTGCTTAGCTTGTCCATGGCAGGGACGGTAGTTTGTTCTTAGAGCCCCAGTGCCTAGCACGGTGCCCAGCATGGTAAACATGTTTGGCAAACACTGGTGGGGTGACTGAAAGGTTGTAGGGGGGTGCCTGGGTTCTGCTAGCTGTCAGTTTTGTTATTTCATCAACCTCCATGCCATTTGAGCCTCAGAAGAGCAGGAATTTGATGAAACAAACACATTTAGCTCTTTCCCCCACTTGTGACCTTGTCAGAACAATAAGCCAGTTCTTAATTCTGAAAATAGGTACACCTAAGGCAGCTGTGGGATGGCAGAGTACTTCAGACTTCTGAAGGTGATAAAAATCCATTCCAACCAAGCTTTAACAGAAAGGGAATGTATTGGCTCATAACTGAGAAGACCAGCAAGAACAACATCTGGCATAGCTGAATCCAGGGGCCAAAACAACTCAGTCTGAAATCTCTCTCCATCTAACATATAATCTCTGACCATGTGCAGGACAGGTAACTCTGGCGGCTTACCTCTGAAGTCAGCCAGTTTTAGCACTTCCAGGGCAGAGGCAGAGAAAACCCCAGGAGGGCTGCAGTGGCCCAGCATGGGTCACAGGCCCTCTCTGGCCAGTCACCATGGCCAGAGGCTGCTTTCGACAGGCGTGGGCCATGTGTTCGCCACCAGCTCCATCCCAGCCCCTTGGGGATTCCTGTAGGAAGGAGAGGTTCTTTGAGCCATGGAGAGGGACCTGGTGCTGGCTTGTCTAAGCTATTTGCCATCCCAGACCAGTGGCTGTCAACATGGGTGGGGTGGGCATGGGACCTTGGCTTCAGGCACCCCAAGTGAGAACAGATGAAACCTTCTCCTCCTCCAGGAGCTCATCGACATGAATCAGCATCATCTCAATGCCCTTGGCGTGGGCCATGCCTCACTGGACCAACTCTGCCGGGTGACCATGGCCCATGGACTGCACAGCAAGCTCACCGGCGCGGGCGGCGGTGGCTGTGGTATCACGCTCCTCAGACCAGGTAGCTGGGGGCTGGGCAGGGTTGCCAGCCAGGGGTCAAGCAAACATTCTACCCAGGCAATTCGTTCGGGAGGAGGAGGACGCTGGAGAACAGCCTCACCTCTGCTGTGTGGCCTTGGTCAAGTTAATGAACCTCTCTGGGTCTTTGTGGCTTCATCAGTAAAATAAGGATGCTAACATCTATTTTATAAGATCGTTGTCTAGAATCGAGGAGAAAAGAGCATTCAGAATGCCCAACATAGGCCTGGAGCTCCTACTGGGGTGGCTGTCCCTACCGTGTCCTCACCTGCCAAGTCTCCCACAAGCTCAAGAAATAACCAGGACATTGTCATCACTTGTCTCCCCTGCTGTCACCTCTTGATGCAGCCAAGATGGGACTGACCTTGCTACAGAGCAAAGAGCTTTCTCTCCCTTTAGCATCTGGGGAAAGAGCAAGGCTGGGTAATGTGTCTGGGGCCAGAAGGGGCTCCTAGTTGTGCTCAGTCAACATACCTGCTCTCAGGACTGGGCCCTCAGAGCTCCCGCCTCCATTGCCTTCCCTTTGCCCCCTCCTCCTGGTCTGTCTTTCCCTTTCTTTACCTTCTCCTTCCTCTTTTTGTCCCACCTTTCTCTGTTGCTTTGCGGTCAGCCCGCAGTGGCCCCAGCGCCTCCCTTCAACTTTAGTGTGCCTCAGCATCAGGACATCAGCACAGTCAACGGCAGACTTTGTTGGCTCCAAGTTCAGGGTCGGGGATGATAATGAGAGAGAAGGCTTCTGGGGCGTGTCTGCTATGCCAGGCCCCTCATCTGCATTCTCTCATGTGAACCTCACAGGGACCCTGGGGGGGTAGGTATTAGCCCCATTCCCAGATGAGGAAGGTATTAGCCCCATTCCCAGATGAGGAGACTGAGGTTCAGAGAAGGGAAGTCACTTGGCTGAGGCACCGTGGCTGATCCGTGACAAGGCCAGGTCTGTGGGCTTCAGGAGCCCATGATTTTAACTGTTGGCTCTGTAACCACCTCCCGTCCCAAGGATGCAAGGCTTGACATTCCAACAGGAAGACCTGGTTGGTCCCAGGCCTTTCCCTGGATGGACAGTCTCTAAGGGAGCAGACAACTGTGGGGTGACCTGCTGCTTTCCCTCCCCCAGATCTGGAGCAGCCGGAGGTAGAAGCCACGAAGCAGGCTCTGAATGACTGCGGGTTTGACTGCTGGGAAACCAGCATCGGGGCCCCCGGCATCTCCGTCCACTCGGCTGACTTCCTGGACCCCTCCGTGCGCCAAGCCCTGGATGGTCTCTGAGATGAACCTGTGCTGCTGCAGCCCCACCAAGAAGCCCCTTCCTGGGGTATTCTAGGTGCCAGAGTCAGCTTCTGTGCTGGCCAGTAAGCCCCAAGGCCCTGTGCGCCAGCCTTTCCAGCGGCCACACCCCTCCATTCCCAGCAGTATGATCTGGAACCAGCACTGGGCTGGGGTCCCTGGAAGACCCAGCCCGTGTCCTGCCTTCTCTTGAGCTGCCTGGGCAATGGGGCCATGTGGGGTCCTCTGTAATGTGAGGGGCTTCCTTCCTGTCCTCCCTGAAGCTCCCACACCCGCCTGCTTTGGGCCGCTGCCGCCTTCTCAAACCCTCTGTCCACTTGGTTGGACACTTGGATGCAGTGTGCCTTCTCCCTCCCTCTGCCTTTACCCTTCCACCTATCTCTCAGGGTTTGGTCCCGTCTCTCAGGGTTTGGTCCCTCCCACCTCCTCCGGGAAGCCTTCCCTGACCACCGCCAGGATGACCCTGGTCCCACCTTCCTCCCTGCACACCCTGCCCTGTCTGTTTGAATCCTTCAGCATTTTGTGTGCTCTGTTCTCTCCAGCTAGACCATGGGCCCCCCAGCAGTTGTGTAGTTGGTGGTCTTTGCCTTCTGTCCTCTCATCCCAGGGCTGGCTGAAGTCATGGTTAATGTACCCAGTTTCCAGTCTGTACCCACAGGTTTTGCAGAAAAGATGGCAGAAAGGAAATAAAAAGCTCTTGAGTAAACCACGGCTTCCCTGGGAGTCCAGAAAGAAGGGTCATGGTCGGATAGAGTCTCCAGCCCACCCTAGCCTGCCTCCTTTGTCCCTTTTCCAGCCACTTTCCCTGTGGCGCTCTTAAGGAGCTGAAGGAAAGAAGGGCTTTGGGTCACTCGGTTTTGTGTCTCCAGGACACTGGGGGTTTTTTGTATGGCCCTCTGTCCTCCGGGACAATTCCTACCTGCTTTTCTAGAAAGGGGAGTTTTAAGCTTCCTGGCCCCTGGAGCTTGAACACCCAGCAAGCTCACAGACTTTTGTGAGCCCTGGAAACAAAAACCTGTAGATTCTGGAGTCTTCTTTTTTTTTCTGAAGTTGACCTTGTGGGGAAAAAAGACTCAAGTGCTTGTAGATCCCAATGCCTGGCACATACCTGGCCCTATTTGAGCTTTGAATTAACAGTCAAAGTTCCTTCTGAAAAGGCAGAATCCATCAAAAAGCCCCTGTAGGTAGCACAGTGCCACGGGGATCTTCCTTCTGAAAAGGCAGAATCCATCAAAAAGCCCCTGTAGGTAGCCCAGTGCCATGGGGATCTCTGGGGATCTCCGGGACCTGCCGGAGGCACCCAGCGAGGTGGGAGCTGGGCAGGGAGTTCAGGATGTGGTTAAAATGGCCCTGCGCTTCTGCCCTTGGCCACTAGGGGGCAGCGGGTGCCTTTCCCAGGGAGGGTGAGCGGGAGCAGGCCTCAAGAGCAGAATCCGAGCTCCACACATGGCCCCCAACCCCCCCCCCCCCAACCCCCCACCCCCCCCCCCCCCCGCCACCCGCCATGCCAGGCCTCTCTGGCTGTGCCTGGGCTCGCTGCCAGGGACGTGAGGATGCCTGCCCCGGCCTCACCGATGAGGGTTGCCTGCTTCTCTTCAAAACACAAATAATGCATAAAACAATAATGTGAATACTGAGCTCTTCTGTCGTGCTGGGCACTGTTCTAAACCCCGTAGATCCATCATCTCCTTTCATCTGCCTCGGAGTTGGAGAACAATTGCTAGTCTCAGCCCCATTGTAAAGATCAGGAAACTGAAGCTCAGAGAGGTTGAGTAAGTCCTCCAAGGCCACACAGCTAATCCACATCAGAGGCAGGATTCCCAGTCCCACAATGTGACTATAGCTCCTGCCCTCAGCCACTGTGTACTTCTGCCTGGACACAGGCTGGGGTAATTCTTGCTGCTTTCCACATGCAGCCTCATTATTTCCTCTGGATTCAGCTGTACTTTGGTCCATCCGGGCGGGGCCGGGGCCTGGGCCTGGGCATTTTCAAAAGTCACCCACATGATTAGAGCATAATATGAGCAGCCGGGACTGAAAAGTGCTTTCTTGGGGTGCTGCTTGACCACGTTTCCCTGGGAGGCTAGCCTAGGAGCTCCCCGGGGTGCCCATAGATGCCCATGGCAGGTTTCCAGAGGCTGAGACTCACCCCCCTGAAACTAGCTACCCCTTGAGACGCCCCCTTCTCACTGCCCAGGGAACGTGTGTCTGTCCCAGAGCAAAGGCCAACCCATTGCCCATGTCTCAGTGCTTGCCACCTGCATGTTTCTATCCAGTACAGCCTTACCCCAGCCACTACCTCCCCCCTCCCCTGCCACTGTATGGGCCTTGTGACGCCCACTCCTGGCCATGGATCTCTTGCAGGGAGCATCTCCCCCATCCTCACCTTCTCCTTGCCTGGGGTTCTCACTCCCTGCTGCATGGCAATACCACCCGGGGATGCCTGTTTCCCTCAGTGTTTGGATAGAACGCATCTCAACAGAACGCAGCCCTGAGTAGCTTTAAGGAGCTTCCAGGTGATTCCTCCAACACTGGGTCAAGGCTGAGGACACTGAAAGAGATGACCCCAAAGGTCAATTCAGCTCCCACCTGGCTTCCGGTCCTCTCCACCGCTCGCTGGCCATGTGACCTCAGGTGAGCCAGTTCCACCTCTGGAGGCCACAGACCCCTCCCCTGGGAAGGGGGACAAACTAGTGATACCCACTTGAGAGGGGTTTCGTGAGGACTAAATATGAAAGCACACTTCAATAAGCCTGGGGCTCAGTGCCGCGCACACAGTTAACTGCTCATGTGCTCATCATGGCATCGGCCCATGCCGAAAGCTAGAGTGCTTTCTCAGAGCGCGGGAATTTCGGAGCAGTGCCCAGAGCCAGTTAGAAGCACCCAGCCAAGTGTGTCCAGACCACCTAGATGAGAGAGCCCCCTTTCCATGGGGGGAGGCGGTTGCTGCTGCAGAAACACAGCTAACGCCTGCTGCCTTTCCAGCCTCCCTCCTGACTCTCTCCCCGAGGAGGGGGAGGTCCCATGAGCACCAGTGCCCACTTTGCCAGCCGGAGACGAGCAATCTCTCAAGTCAGCATTTGGACCGTTCCCAGCCTCTGCTGCCTATAGTGGATTTAACACCCACCGTCACAGCCCCAAGTTCACAGTTTCTGCGGGCTGCCGGAGGTCTCACGTGGAAAGACAGGCAGCAAATATTGTGACTCATGGCAGACAGAGTAGCTGCTGCGGTTTACACCCGGACTCCCTCTGTCCGGGCGGATTGGCTCTCCTTGGACGGATGGACAGACAGACGGCTGGCAGCCCAGGGAGGTAGGGAGGGGGCTGCAGGTCCCGCCCTGCCATCCCAGTGTGCTTGGACCAGTCCCTCTGTCCAGGGGTTAAGCACACCTTAAACATGCCTACAATATGTTTGCACCCTAATCCCCAGGCCATACTTACATTTCCCCAAAATTGTCACCTGAGTCTCCAGAATCCCATTTAGGACTATACGTGTGGCTGTTAGAACCCTAAATTCTCATCTCTCTCTCTCTCTCTCCTTTTCCTTAATTTTTATTTGTCAGGGAGAGAGCACAAGCAGTGGGAGACACAGACAGAGGGAGAAGCAGACTCCATGCTGAGCAGGGAGCCCAATGTGGGGCTCGATCCCAGGACACTGGGATCATGACCTGAGCCAAAAGCAGACACACTTAACCGACTGAGCCAGCAAGGTGTCCCCTAAATTCTCTTTTAGTCTTTTAGCACTTCTACACACACACATACCTTTTCCTCCATTACATGGCTTACTTCAAGAGACCCAGCCTTTTAACCTGCAGATATGTCCCATCAACTGTGTTCAGGCCTCTCCTGGTGGCTTTGTCAGCTCCTAAATCGCCAACAGCCAACCTCTGGGAGCCTCATGGCCAGTGGGGCGCCTAGTGCTTTGCAGCTCTTACCTCTGTGAACCTGTTCAGTTCAGTGAGATAGCTATCATTCTTCCCATTCAGTTGATGAGTAAACTGAGATCCAGAGAAGGGAAGTGACTTGCCCTAGGTCACAAGGCAAGCAAGTGACAGTGAGATTTGAACCCATGTATCTGCGACTTCAGAGCCTTGTTTTTAGTGACTTCTGTGACTCTTCTGTGATGACGAGGGACCTCCCAAAGCCCCTCTCCAGTCCCTGCCTATTCATCTTAGCTGAGATGTCCCTTCTGCCCCAGAGATGCCGGCTCAGGTCACCCCTTCTGCCCCCTTGGCCATCCCTGCTGCCCACACCTTGGACCCCCTGTGGTCCTGCCCATGCTGCAAACAGGCCAAGTGACGGAACTGCCAAGGAGATCAATGGGTTCTCCTCTCTGAACTGCCCAGAGGCCCATGAACCCCGGGCACTGGGTTGAACAAGTGCCACACCCTGTGTCTTCTCCAAATGGACGCAGACGAGCCTCAGTTTCCACCGATGTAAATGCCAGGCAGTGTTTTAACCCCTCAGGTGTTAATCACAACAACTCCGTGCTCCAGGAGGTGTAGGACCCCAGTCCCTTATCTGAACCCCTGGGGCCCTGTGACTTGGCACTCCGAGTTTGCGGTTTTAGGGGACAGACTGCCTGGGCTTCCATCCTTCAGGGTCCCTGGGGCAGCATTGCTCCCAACTCTGCAGCCAAAGGTGTGAAAGAGGAAAGATCGTACAGAGGCAGTCAGCCCATGTTGTGTGTCCTTCTGGATGAGCTTCAATGCCAAGCTTCTGGGCTCGAGAGCCCCTTGGAGTTGTGGGCCTGGGTAAATTCTCCCACCTGGCAGAGAAACAGACCCACACTCCCTCAGAGAGAAGTTCAGGGACTCTTGCCCAAGGCTCGGACCTGAGAGGGGTGAAACCCAGCCTTGAACCCCACCCGACAGGCTGGATACCACCAGACCTGTCTTTGTCTGATTAGAGGAGTCGCAGGGCCCTGCATGGACCAGCCATCGGGGGCTCAGATGCAGTCTTCAGTAGTGCGGGCCGAGGCCAGGGGCGCTGGGCCCCAGGTACACTGGCTCAAGCTAGTACATCAAATCTGAGTCAGTCGGTCTTACTTTTTTCCCCATGCAAAGTTTGTAATGTGACAAACCAGGCTCAAGGCTCTGTGTAATGTGCTTTGCTGCCTGACATTTCCACGTTGCAGCCAAAGAACCCGGCGTTCAGAGAGGGGAGGTGGCCTGACAAATGGGCCAGTGTGGGGGTTAGGCTGGGGTTTGGGGGACAGTCTGCTTCTTCCTGTAAACCGAGGAGAGACGGAGCAGGAATTGGGGAGCCACAGGCCGAAAGAGAGAGAAAGGCCCTTTCTGTCTTCCTGGGGTGCCCCCAACCACCCTCTTAGCAGTGGGGAGAAGGGGGAAGGCCCAAATGTCCCCATTCTCCCCACTCTCTTGGACTGACAGAGTGGGGACCAGCCTAATCACACAGACAGAGATGAGATTTGGACTTGTTTTTTACAGGCTGCTCTGCCAAACCCTTCCCCTGCTCTGGAAAGGAACCGAGTCTGTTCTCGTACAATGTTTTAAATCTGATAATGAAAACATCCATTTCGAGGCATTTGCAGAATGTACTCACTGAGGCCTATGTATCCCCTGAATGCTGATGGGGGCACCTGGGCTGAACCTGGCCTCTTGGTGGGGTGTTGGGGGAGGGCCTCCTCCCTGCCTGGAGACAAAGGGTGCTCCTCCCCACAGTCCTGGCCCTGAGCTCCTGGATGCTCTCATTCAGCAAATACTACCTGCGTACGTACTATCTGCCAGGAACTTGGCGGAGCTCTTGGGAAGCCAGGTGGCTGGAAGGGTTGCATAGGTGACCCCCAGGCACCCCGGCCTGTGGCTCTGGGTGCCTTCACACCCATGCCCTCCACCTGTACCCACAGCAAGCCTGTGAACAAAGTGTTGGGAGCCCCATTTTACAGGAAACTGAGGCTGGGGTTGGGGGCGATTGGGGAAGGCTTCCTGCTCCAAGCCACAAAGTTGGCAAGGGCAGAAGCTATGCCCTGATGGGTCTCTGGATTCCAGATACAGTGCTCTTCCTCTGACACCCCAGCTGTGAGGAGAAAACCAAAAGGTGCCTTGCTGTGGGAACTCAGGCAGGTATCTTGCCCTCTCTGGGCCTTGGTTACTTCATCCATAGAAATAATAGTGCAGGGTGCCTGGGTGGCGCAGTGGGTTAAAGCCACAGCTTTCGGCTCAGGTCATGATCCCAGGGTCCTGGGATCGAGCCCCGCATCGGGCTCTCTGCTTAGCAGGAGGCCTGCTTCTCTTCTCTTTCTCTGCCTGCCTCTCTGCCTACTTGTGATCTCTATCAAATAAATAAATAAAAATCTTAAAAAAAAAAAAAAAAGAAAGAAAGAAAGAAAGAAAAAGAAACAATAGTGCCCTCCTGTGCCAGGGGTTCTTCCCTTGTGCCTTTATTTCCTCTTGCCAGTGATGACTGTTTTGTGGCTCTGGGGTCAGGCAGGGCTGGCCTTGTCCTGTGGCTGATCACCTGTGGCTGTGGGACTTGGGCAGGCCACCTCCCCTCTCTGAACGCCGGGTTCTTTGGCTGCAACGTGGAAATGTCAGGCAGCAAAGCACATTACACAGAGCCTGGAGCCTGGTGCATGGCGTGGGCTTCCAGGGAGTGGGAGCTGCTGCCCTCATCCCGGATGGGGGAAACTGAGGCTCAGAGTAGGAACCTGACCGCCCAGAGGGAGCCAAGCTAAAACCCAGCAGCCTCTGGCTTCAGAACCCAGGCTTCCTCCACTTTCCTTGCCAGGCAAGGCTAGGTTTTCTGGTCTCGTCCTGCTTCCAGAGGGATAGGCAGGACTCGGGGCATGGAGTCAGGTGTGGCTGAATGGCCTCCTACGCTGTGGTCCCCAAGGCAGTGATCGTCATGGGTCTGGAAATTAAGGATGTGGACTGTGGAAGAAGATGCTCCCATGCTTCTAAGCACCTGCCTTCTGTTACCAGGATAGCAGCCCCATCTGCTCTGTGCCCCCCCTTGACTTTCACAGGGTGGGGACAGCTCGTCACTGTAGCCGGGCTGGAGGTGGGGAGCATATGTAATGGCCCACGGTGCGTGTGGCTGGCCTTGTCCTTGCTCAGCGTAGACTGAAAGGACACATACTACACCCCCCCCCACACACACACGCCTGGTACCCATGTCCTACCACCTGCTTTGGCGAGGCTGGAGCACCATTTGAGAGGGGACGTTCTCCTATCAAGAGCATTCCCTGATAGAGCTGAGGGCCTTATGCTCTGTAGATGGGGAAATGGGGGTGCAGAAGAATGGTGATAGTCACACAGTATGTCTGTGGCAGAGCTGGGACCCGAACCCAGACCCCATGACGGAAGGCACTGGTTTGAGATGGGGCATTCCGGTGGCGAGGACTGCGGACGTGTCTTTGCCTGCCCCGGGAGATGCCCGTACCCTGGAACCTGCCTCCAGAAGGGCTGACAGCACGTGTATAGTACAGGAGTCTTAATGGGCTTTGATGGGGAACAGGTGGGCCAGAGTCAGGGCCACCCTCCCATCTCTCTCCTATGGTTGAGAAATACACTGTCCACAAGTTGGGAGATTTCTGAAATGCTGTGTGATGTAGACAAGTGGCTTCCCCTCTCTGGGCCTTGGTCTGCTCTCTTTCCTGAAGATACTTCCAGCCCCATGAAAGGTGCCCTGGAGTTTTCCACCTGCCCCTCAGCACCCCTCCAAGGAGATCTGCCCACTGGGAGGCCTCAGGCCTGCAAACCTCCAGAGCCAAGGCAGGTGAGTCAGATCAGGCTGGGGGAGGACTTGAGGCCCCCACCGTAAGCTCCAGCCCTTTGTTGCTCTGTGGGTGGTGGGCCCACTGTCGCCAAATCTTCCAATCCAGTTTTTAAGGAGAATGCAGAATCTAGATTTTTGCATAAAACACCCTGTTTTTAAAATACTGTCAACCAGTAAAGAAAAACCAATCAAAAGGCAAACGCAAATAGCCAAATCAGGCTCTTCTTCTGCCAACGGAAAGCTGCCTGGGGTTGAGACCTCTTTCAGAGACCGCCTCCCTCCTGGCTTTGGTGAGTGAGCTCGGGAGTGGGGGCACCACCTGTGGGAGGGCACCCTGCCTCCCTCTGGTGGAATCTGATTACCCCTTGGCGCCCCCATGAAATGGCAGGCGGGCGGGGGCACCAGCGGTTGGGTTGAGAGCTCTTCCCCGGGAGGCACAGATGGTTTGTTGTTTTTTTTTTTTTTTTTTTTTATCAGAGTCAGCATTGGCTTCTTTCTGCTCTGATGAATAGATTCTAAAGAGGCAGTGACATTATTTGAGATAACAGAGGGAACAGAAAAAGGGTCAGCAATGGAGAGAAAATGGCAGAGCCAGCAGATAAAGGGGAGGCCGGAGGGGGCGGAGTGCCCTGGCTGGGGTGCCCCCCCCAGCCCCCCTTCCTGCAGCAGGGGGCTGGAGTGCGGCCCGGACAGAGCACAGGAGGCCCAGCCAGCTGCGCCCGCCTGCACGCCCCGCATCCCGCCTCCATGGCCCGGCTGCCCATTCCGCCTTTTCAATTCGATTCAATTAGGCCTCCCCGCTCGGAAGCTTGTCTCCTCTGATATCCAGTTTAACTGACAGGGGATTAGAGCTGTTTGTATTACACACACACTCTCGGGCCGCTAAACCTCCGGCAGGGCCCAGGGACCTGGGTTATTTATGGAGCCCAGAGTACCATCCCTTTAGACCTGCTTCCTTTGCAAGGGAGGGCGGGGTGGGGGGGGGCGGGCAGCGAGAGGGGAGCTGCTGGAGGCCCTGCTGTCTGCTGCATGGTTCCCGCCCCCCACCCCACCCAGACCCCTCCACTCGAGGCCTGGGCAGTGGAGAGAAAGAGCCCAGGCAGAACAGGGTCAGAACCCCAGCTCTGTCACTTGCTGGCTGTGTGGCCTTGGACAAGCACCTTCATGTCTCTGAGCCTCAGTGATCTTTATCAGACAACCAGGTGATGTTTATCAGTTCGCCAGGTGATTTGTGGGGATCAAGCCAGGAAACAGATGTAGGAGTGACACCTCTGTGCCCAGCGCTGGTCTGAGTCACTAAGGAAGTCATAAGGGGCCAAGCAGACCCTGTGCCTACCTTTAGGAAGCTTACATTCCAGTGCAAGAGGTAGGGAATAGACTGATTCGTGGGACTATGTGAGTCTACTTGGGGGGTACCAGGCAGATGACGGCAGAGACAGTGACCATGACGACATGGTGGAATCAAGTGCCACCACAGGGCCTTTGCTCCTGTCATTTCCTCTGCCTAGAACACGTCGGCCACCTCCCATGTCTGCCTTTGACTTATTTCCAAATCATGCAGGTATTAGTTGCTACATCACCTGTCACCCCAGTAAACCACCAGCCCCCCTCCTGAGGGCAGGTGTCACGGCTCTCCTGCTATTGTCTCCCCAAGTCTAACACGGTGTCTGGTACATAAGAGCTCAAGGTTTTCTGCATGAATGAATGAGTGAATGAGGAGAAGTAAAGTAGACAGGAAGTGGCCCCTCTTGCCTGCAATATGGATGGCTACTGCCCGGGGGACTTGGCTGGCCGGGCCCTCCAAAGGGGTTTGCTGAGTTTAGGAATGGGTGGGGGTTGGAATCTTGCCAGAGAGGGGTGGGGCACTTCTTTTCTTATCTTTTCTTCACTCAAAGGGCCAGAAGGTCCTCAATAGACCCTCCCTCTCCAGCTGCCTGGGCACTGGTGAGACAAATAGCATTTCTAAAGTCCTTTGAAGTGCTGGGCTGCAAAGCCCCAGGCATAGGAAATGTCTTCTATGTCAGGGAAGGGGGTGATGCTGCCAGCACCTGTCCACACCCCCTTCCTCACTCCATTTACCAGACTGGGGGGCAGTGTGTGCCTGGCCCTGGGGCAGTATAGGTCTGGCCTTTTATCAAATTCACGGCAATAAAATAACAACCATCACTTCCTGCACATGTTCCCCATGTCAGGCTTGACACAACTTCTCTTCACTCTCAACACAATTCTCTGCTGTGGACATCATCCCCATTCTCCAGAACAGAAAACTGAGGCTCGGAGTTGTGGTGGGGTGTCGCCAATGTCACCCAACCAGGGAAGGATGGGAGCTGGGGTAAAGCCCAAGACCAGGGTCAGAGGCCTGCTCGTCCATCTAAGGGCTGTGTACCAGGTACTTTCATGTGCATGGGCGCCTGACATACTAGGGAGTAGGTAGTCTGTCCCCCATTCTGCAGAAGGGAAAACCAAGGCTCAGAGAGGTGAAATGGCTGGTCCTCAGCCTCACAGCCTGTTTGAGGCAGAACCAGGTGGAAACAGGACTGGCTGACTCCAAATCGAGTTTGCAGTCACTGCCCTGCACTTTCCTCCCCAGCTCAGGTGCCCCAGATTGCTTCAAATTTGTATTAAGCCCCGAGCGGGCAGTGAGGGTTTTAAATTGAAACCCCTCCCTCAGAGGCCCCTGAAGTATAACATGGTCCATGCTGGTAAGGGAGATGTCATCCAGTTGGGAGGGTAACATATTAATATGTAAAGAGTTATAGGAATTAAATGACGAATAGTTACAAGAATTAAATGACAAACACTCTCACAAGGGTGCATGTATGATTCACAATTCTGAGGAGTTAGGGAAGCTAACCTTGAAGATTTTGAAGCTAGCCTGAGACTATGGAAATGGAAGTCTACATGATACCAGAATTACAATGAATCATTTATCATTATAATGACAATAATCATTAATAATCATTATAATTAGGCCCAAAGTTATAGGTCTTACTGTTCCCATTCCACAGATAAAGATTCTGAGGCTCAGAGGCCAGCCAGCAGGTAAGTGGGACTTGAGCCCAGACCCTCTGACCCCAAAGACAGTTTATCTCCCTTGACCCTGGGCAGTCTCAGGATGTCACAGGCAGTAGGCTCTTTAGCCCAGGGTTAAATGGCTGGACAAACATTGCTTCCCAGAGTGAGCTTCTTTGTCAAGGAAGCCAGCATACTACCCAAGTTCAAACCATGTGCTGGGCCCTGGGGTTCCAGGGATGAATGAGACCCATCTCTGCCTTCCACGGCTCCCAGGGCAGAGTCAGAGAAGCAAATTGGCAACGACAGTGAAAGAGCAGCAGGTTCTGAGTTATTCATGGGGGCCGAGGAAAGGTTGGTACACATCCCAGCTGGTGTGTGGGAAGGGGGTCAGGGAAGGCTTCCTGGAGGAGGGAGGTGCCTAGGCAGAATTTTGGGTGAGCTGGGAGGTGAGGGAGGGCATTCCCAGCAGCAAAGACACTGAGTCGAGCAGTGCTGGAGCATGCGCAGAGAAGCTACAGGTGGTTTGATGTTCAGATGGCACCTGGAGCCGACACAGGCAAGGTTTATCTTGAGGGCCCTGGGAGCCAAGGTGGGAATTAGGCACAGCAGGGCAGGTCACAGCTGTTGCATGGAGAGGGTCAGTGGGGCGTGAGAGACAGCAATGTCTGGAAGAAGGCAGTGGCCTTAGGGATGGATGGAGAAGATGGAGATGGATGAGAAGACAACCAGGGTGCCTGGAGAGGCCTTCCAGTTGGGGGGGGGGGTCCACTTTGTCTTCTCTGTTCAGGGAGGAAGTACACTTCTTTTCTGATGGTCTCTTGCCAGGGGTAGGCTCTCTGCCAATCCCCTAGTTGCATGGGTGGCTTTCGTTTTAGTGACCTTGGGCTGCCACAACAAAGTGCCATGACTGGGAGGCTGGAAACAAGACAAATGTATCCTCGCATGGATCTGGGAGCCAGACGTCCGAGAGCAGGGTGTCAGCTGAGCCAGGCTCCCCTAAGACTCGGGATGGAATCTTTTCTTCTCTCTTCAAACTCTGGCAGTCGCCACCTGTCCTTGGCATCCCTTGGCTTGCAGCTATGTCCCTCCACTCTCTGTTTCTGTGGCCACATGATGGCTTTTCCCTGTGTCTCTGTCTCATGCGACATTTCTCCTTCTTATAAGGACACCCGTCACATGGGACGCGGGGCCCACCCTAATGGCCTCATTTTAACTTGATGATGTCTGCTAAGATCCTATTTCCAGATAAGGTCTCACACATACAAGTACCAGGGATTAAGGCCCCACGGTGTCTTTTGTGGGGGGAACACAATGGAACTCAACACCTTTAAGGTCAAGAGTTTTCCTGGTTCCCTTCTTCATCTGCCAGCCCGAGCACAGAGCATGGTGAGTGCTCAGAAGGGGGTCATGGGATGAACGATGAGCTGATGAATTCAGGGTGTCCGGCCTCTCCTCTGTGCTGACCCCCACTCCCCTGACAACCACAGCAGCCTGGGCCCAGCCGGCATCTGGGCGAGACAGGTCTCTGGGGCTGCCTTTTTCGTGGGTTGTTCTCTGGAGGAAGTGGTATTGATGTCAGCAGATGCCTGTCACTTTCCTTCCCCAGCAAAATCTCAACTGTCAGAGTAAGTGAAATAGTCATTGCCTATCCCTGCGTTTGAGATTTTATTGACAGTTTCATTGTCACCCAAAAAAACCTCCTTTTCTCCCTTGGCATTTTCATCAGGTGATTCTGGGGGCAGGAGGGCTGGCTCTGGAAAACAGGTTTTGGCAGGTGGTGGGCACTGGTTCCCCTGTCCTGGGGCCAACAGGGGCAGAAGACACCCCCCCCCCCCACCTCATGTCTCTCTCCAGGCAAAGACTGCTTGGTACACCCTCCAAGGGGCAGGAGGGAGATGAGAAGGACCGGAGGGCCCCTGGAAATACCCCTGGGGGCCAGATGGGGCAGCCCAGTCCCCATGGTGCCCCTTTAGGCCCCTCTCCTGCCCTCCCTGGTGGGGATTCGGGAGGCAATGGGAGGCTGGGGTGAGAGCATGTGAGACCCCTTGGGTGCAGTTCTCAGCTCAGCCATGCGTACTGTTGGGCGAGTACTCTGCCCTACGGATCCTCAGTGGCCACATCTGTTAAATGGGGGTCATAGCAGGGAGCTTCCATTGGCTGAGGCTTCATCTGGACCAAGTACCCAGTATCTAGTCTGGTCCTTACCAGAACCCAGAGAGCTGGGTGCCCTCAGGATCCTCACATGAAAGGGGCAGAGTGATGAGGCAGCCTGGCCGAGGCCACCACAGCCAGGAAGGGACAGAAGTGGTTCAAACCCAGGCTTTGAGACTCCCAGCTGGGCTGTGACTCCAGCTCGTCGGATCTGTGAGAGTGTAGGCAGCAAAGTGGCCCAGTGCTAGCACGTACAAAATGCTGTCTGCTATTCCTCTCGTCATTGGTGTTGCTGGCATAAGCATGCATAAAACTGGGCCCTTGCCAGCCCCCTGTCCCAAGGACGCTCTAGACTTCCCTGGGTGGTGTTGGCCCAATGGGGCCTGGAGCCAGCCTAGGGGGTGCATGGGGCTGACGACCCAGCCAAGAGTTCTACTGTGCTCCACCCCATGACCCCCTCTGCGCACCCCCTTCCCTGCCCCCAAGCAGAGCTACAACGGGTGGGACGGTCAGCGACTAAGGGGGCAGCTGGCCACGGCGTCAGACCCGGGCCTCGCCATGCCACGTCACTATATCCGAGCTGCGCCAACGAGAAACAGGGGCCCGGAGGGCCGCCCCTGCTTCGGTCTGCCGAGCCGGGCAGGTGAATAACATACAGTAGTTAAAACAATGGATGCTGGAGTCAGCCGGAGCTGAGCCTGAGTTCTGGTGTGGCCACTGCCGGCCGGCGACTAGCCATGGAGACTTGGCTTCATGCTTTGCACGGTGGGATCACGGAAGTGCCCCACGAAGGGGCACAGCTTAAATGCTGCCCCCGAGAACGTGTTCGTGCAAGGCCTTGCACACCGCGGAGAGAAGACACCGTCTCAGCCCATTAAGGCTCCTTCGAGGTCTTAGCTCCAGACTCCTGCAGGTGCACAGGAAGACGCTGAGCACCATCCCCACCCCCAACCCCCTGCAGAGCTGGTGCTTGCTTCTCGCCTCCAGACCCCGGGTCCACCTCCCCACCCGGCTTCTCTGCTGAGCCTGGCCTGCCCTCCTCCCTGTGTCTAGGGCTCCCGCCGCTTCCAGAGCCCGAGCCGCGGGCCCGCAGCGAGGACTGCCATTCTCCCTCTCCCCGGCACACTGAAGGTTTTGAAAGTTAAAGTATTACCGTCGGCTTTGTTGTTGCCTAACTACGACAGACAAATTGAGAACCAGTTGTCAAAATGTCAGCGCACAACAAATCAACATGCGAACCCAGTCACAGCGCTCTGTGGTGTATAATTAAACAAAAAATCCCTTTTAGAAATTTCAGCGAGCGTTGGTTCCACTTTATATTTGTCTGTGTGATTAATAAAGGCAGCTAATTTTCAGACTTTAAAAACAGCTAGAAAATAGCTCCTAATTACATATTAGGCTCCTAGCGGCCCCCGCTGAGCTCTGCCGGCATTGGTGGGCCGGAGAATTTGGCAGAGCCTTAATTGCATTCTGAGCATCATCTAATTTTAGTTAAATGTAATGTAATCAGCAGCAGATGTCTGAAATAAAATATGAATTATGAATATGATGAAATTTCATTCTTGAATAAAAAAGTAATTTGCTATTTAGTTCATTAAAGTCTTAGAGGTTTATTAGGAACAGGTACATACAGCCCGGCGAGGTGATGTAGTCAATGGTATTTGGGAGAAGGAGAGAAACCCCAGAGGGATGGGAAGCTTTAGCCAGGAGGGTCCCCTTTGGATCAATTACCGTGGGGCGTGGGGGAGGGTGCTGCGTCCTCCCCAGGCTCGCTGATGACTCCCTCAGGCCCTTTGAGGTGGGCCTGGGGTTTGGGGGGCAGGAGAGCTTGGAGTGGGAAGCCGCGAGTGCCTCTGAGGCCTGCGCCACCTCCGACATCCCACCCCATCTCCTTCCCACCCAGGGCTCGTACCCTCTGGTGTTAGAGTTGAGCACATGGACAAGGCTGGTGACAAGGCTGGGCTTGGTGACACTGTGTAAGGCAGAGATTGGCATCCCAGGGCAAGATCTCTGACTCGGCCTCTCGCTGTCTGGGCACCTTTAGGGCCTTAGTTTCTCTTTCTATAAAATGGCGATGGTAATAGCGCCTATCAGATGCTCTGAACTCTGCCTGGAAGGCAGCAAAGCCTCCCTTCAGTGTTGGTGATGTTATTAGTTGTAGAAGTCATAGCCAATCAGTACTAAAATGCCGCCTTTTGTTCTGTCTTTAGAAGCAGCCCAGGATGCAGAAATGATAAATTCTATCTTGCTTTTCAGCCGAGGCTCAGAGAAGTTAAAAACGCTTCGTAATTGCTGGAGCTGGAATTCGAACCCAGGACCATCCCAGCTCCCGGTGTTTTCCCAGGCATCCCAGAGCAGTGATGGGAGAGCTGGCCTAGAGGTTGTAGGCTGAAGATTTTGGAAGAGGGCTGGGTAGGTGCCAGGAGGGAACAGGGCTCATTGCCCCAGATTCAAGGCAGAGAGAGGTGAGTACAGGGTGGGAGGCAGGATTGAGGGTTGAGGCCGGCATCCTGGGCTCTGCCAGAAGCCACTCTGGGCGGGTGGGGGTCAGGGGAGGACAGAGGCTGCCTCTCTCCTACTGCTTCACATGAACCAATAATTTTCTGCAATTATCTGGAAAAGATTAATTAGCAAAGTGCACCATATTGACTCAAGGCTGTCCTGGCGATCGATAAAGTCGGGAGAGTCTCCCAGGTGCCTGGAGAAAGGACCAGAACTTGAAAGCGGGGAGAGAAGCCCGCCTTTGACAGGTCTGGGCCTCGTTTTCCAGCTCAGGGGAAGGCTACTCAGCTTCAGGGGTTGGGGCCCGGCTCTGCATGATATCCTGCTGGCTTGGAGCAAGAAAGTCCCTTTGGCTCTCTGAGTCTCAGTTTCCCCGTGTGTAAAATGGGGGCCGGGCTGCCCTGAGCCAGGGATATTCCTTCTGTTCCCATACATTCTGGGAGGAGGGCAGGCTCCCTGGGGATAAAGGGGCTGGTGGGGTGGCTCTTCTCTGGGGCTCCACCCAACCACCTGCTGGGGGCCAAGGAAGCATAAAGCTTCCTTCCATAGCTGCCTTTTGAAGGTGAAGGAAAACTTTTGGTCTTTCTGGAGAGCCATGAAAGTACAACTCCGTAGAGCTGCCTGCTGGTTCTGGTTTCTGGTTGGGGTAAAACTGAGGGGGCAAAGCTGTAGGGGGGTTAGAAGGGCGGGTTCAGAATCAGGTGGACAACTTTCAAATCCTGACTGCCCCCGCCGCCCCCAACAAGGGCCCCCTACCACTGTCTCCTGGCCTCTCTTGGTTACAGAGCTCTCTTCTGATACCCAGCAGTGCAGGATTTTCAGTGGGTTAGTGGCTGCCCTCAGCCCAGCCCCAGCACCCGCCACGGAGCAGGTGTGGGGCGGACAGGGGCTCAGAGCACGCTGGACCAGGTGTCCTCTCCTCTTGCCTCTGTGAGCATCCAGGCAGGGCTCGATTAGTCACTCAGAGGGCACAGGTGAAGAGATTTCAGGACGGAGAGTTCTTGCAGGAAGGCACAGACCAACAGGGCCTGGGAGCAACAGGGACCCTGTAGACCTAAAGGGACAGAAATTAAGTTACCAGAGCCCAGTAGCTGGGGAGGCACAGAGGGAGTGCCATGAGAAAGGAGTCGTAGGCTCCAAGGGTCACAGCCTCTGTCAATGAATGCCACACTGTCAAGCAGGGCCATGGGGCTCCCACATCCCTTTTTCTAGCCATCCTGGTCTCCCCTGGGATGATCCCTCCTGGGAGACTATAGAGGTCAGCTTCCCAGGGCACGGAGAAGAAAGGGGGGACAGGTAGAAGGTGGACGGGTAGAAATGGGAAAAACCCAGCACAGCCCTCATCCCGGGAATTTGGAAAAGTTTTGGAGGGGAAGGAGCCTGGCTTCTAGGTGGGAGTGGAGATGAGGGAGTCCTAAGCAGGCATGGTCTTCACCCCACACGTGGCTTCACCTCCCCTCTCTCTCTCTTTGGAGGGAGGGAGGGCCTCACCCTGCCCAGAAGAATCTCACCTCGCATTATTGCTCGCCAAACAGTGCTCCATGTGAGTTGGAGAGGATGGCCAGCCAGGCCTGGGTTCACTAGTTCCCAACAGACTGGTGTCCTGGGCTTAGCAGCTTTACCTCTCTGAGGTCAAAGAGTTTATATCTGCAAAGTCAAAGCACAGAGCACAGTGCCTGACACACAGTGGGTGCTCCAGACCCCATCTGCTTCCTTCCTAGGTCTGTGCTCTTTCCAATAAGCCTCCGTGGCATCACCTGTGGCGTCACAAGCTTGTCTAATAGCGCCTGCTCTCCTGCCATGTGCGGGGCCCTCACCAGGCCCCGACCCAAGCGGTAGAGAAACCAAGAATCATTTGTCCTACAATGAAAACTGACAGAGCATCTCCTACAAGCTCGGCTCTGGGGACGCAGCAGTGACAAGACGGTGCTGGACTCTGCCCTTGTGAGGTCCGCGGTGTCTCAGGGAGGCAGACTCCAAGCTGGAGTTTCCAGAGTCTGGCTGCTGTGTCGGGGGTGGCCCCGAGGGCTTCGGGGTGGGTGTCCTGGCATCCTCAGCAGTCCCCTAGGGGCTGGGAAGCTCTACCTGGATGGCAGGCACAGCATTCAAAGCCCCAGGAGTTGTGTCCGGGCATGGAGGGCCCCCCACCCCCTCCGAAGGCCAGATGGCTCATTCAGATGCCTTCTCCTCCCTGACCTCCTCTCCCCCATCTCTCCCCTACCGCCTTACCTCTTTCCAGGCCCAGAGGCCGCCCAGCCCATCACCACCCCCAGACACTCCCCGGTCCAGGTCAGCCTCCTGTCCCTGCTCTATTCATCAAGGGCATGACAGCTAAAATTCATTTGAAGATGAAGAAAGTGCCCGCTAATCCGTTCTGCAAGACATTGATAGACTAGCAGCTCAGGGAGAATTGCACAGCAGTAATGAAATTAGGCTAAAACTGCTGGCGGATTGCAGATAATTGCCCTTGTCTGTCACTCAGAATAACATCTCCCAAATCCAACACAAGGATTGTTCAACTTGCAGGAATTCCTTTTCTTCCTTCCTTCCTTCCTTCTTTTCTTTTTTAAAAGAGAGGCAGAAGCCACAAAACCAATCCAAGGCTTTGTCTCATGGTGGCCCATGCCTGTGGAACGGTGGTCATGCTGGTGACGGTCTCCCATGCCCCTGGAGGCCCCCCGGGGAGCCCCAGACTCAGCCGGAAGACAAGGGGGTAGAAGAAGGGGGTCCCAGGACATTCCTCCCACCTCCCCTTGTGGGGGTGCCTCCCCAAGCCTGGATCTCTCCGATGCTCCCTCTGGCATGTTCTGGCTGGCAAAACCCTGGGTGGAAAGTGAGGAGCAGGGAAGGCTTGCAAAACCAGAGCTATGGCATTGATGGGTTTGGATTTTGGGGGGAGGGTGGGGCAGAACCCAGTTGGAAGAATGGTCCCGGACGTGTGTTAAAGTTGCGTCTGCCATATGCTAAGACCCTCCTCAGTCCTTCAGATAAGAGAAGGGTCCGACTCTGGGGGGACGAGGACAGGTAAAGTCTCCCTAAACCACTCTCTGGTGCTGCCATCAGAATCTAGGTTGCTGGAGAGAAAAGTTCCGAGAAGGGACAGTGTTTGGAGTCCCAGGGCTGTTGGCATGACTGGTCTGTAGCTGGCACGCAAGCATGCTGTCACAGAGCATCGGACATCAGGGTAATGGGCCTTTTCACGTGTTAGCATCGGAGGCTGTTTGATGTCAGTAGCATTGGATGAGGTTACAGAACATTGGAATGTTAGCATCATGCTACGTTGGAAAGACAGTGGCTCAGAATTCTGGAAAGTTCCTCTCCTTCAAAGATAACGTTTCAACATCAGGAACTATTAGCCCATGAATATCACTGACCTATAAACTTCGGGAGCTGTAAGGAGTCTTGGGAACTGACCCAAACTCTTCATCTGATAGATGAGCAAACTGAGGCCCAGAGAGGTTAAGTGGTTTCCTGACGGTCCCACAGCAAGAGGGACCCTACCTAAATGTAATTTTCATGAAGATTACAGTTTCATTTTAAGGTTTTATTTATTTATTTGACAGAGAGAGAGAGAGAGAGAGAGACAACAACAGAAGGAACACAAGCAGGGGGAGTGGGAGAGGGAGAAGCAGGCTTCCCACTGAGAAGGGAGCCCAACACGGGGCTCGATTCCAGGACCCTGGGATCATGACCTGAGCTGAAGGCAGGCGCTTAATAACTGAGCCACCCAGGCACCCCAAGGTTACAGTTTTGTCTAGGTTGGTCCTCGGAGAATGGATAACCCCTTCCTCTTGTCCAGAACCCCCCCCCCGTCCCAGTCCCCTCAGGGTACTGGTCCCGGGTGCTCAGCTCTTGGACATATGCGTCTGTTCAGGGATGCATGGCAGTATCTTCCAGAGTCCTCTGATCTGCTAACCACTGTTAGCCGAAGTCACTAATCTGCCCCAGCCATTGGCCGAGCCCAGCTTTCCAGCTCATTCCTTTGGATCAATCCGAGTCAACCAAGGGCTGACTAGGTCTGAGGCAGAATTCAGGGCATGAGGTGAGGCTAAGAGGGGGATACTGAATGGATGGGAGGTTCAAGAGGAGGGACACATGATCCCCGCCAAAGGCTTGTATTCAGGAAGGCATCAGAATGACCTTGACTTTGAGGATGGTTTTGAAAGAGCCAGTGGGTTTTCATTAGCAGACTTAGAATTGGGATTGAGGGAGGAGCAGGGCATGAGGCTGGGGGACACCAGCCCCCAGAATGGGGAGGCAGCCCCAGAGGATGGAGGAGGGGTGCTGGTGCCTGACAAGGTAGGGTGTTTTGTTAAGGTCTTTCCAGCCTCATCTACCAGCACCCTTGGTGGCCCCAGGGCCAATCAGCCTAGACCAGAGGTTCTCAAAGTGTGCTCCACAGACCTCTGGGGGTCCCCAAGACCCTCTCAGGGTACCGAGAAGATCAAAACCATGTTCATAATCCTACGGAGATATTATTAGCCTTTTTCACTGTGTTCGCTTTTGCACTAATGCCATAAACATAACGGGCGGATAAACGGCTGGTCGCGAAGCGTGAATCATGGCCACGGCACTGAACTATCAAACTGTAACAGATCGTTGAGTTCTTTACCCCAAACACCCTCTCCTTTAAAAACTGAAAAACCTGTTTCACTTGAGTATGCTCCTGATGAAAAGTAAAAGTTATTAATTCATTATTATTACTATTATTTACAAAATCTCCACCTTTGAGTATACACCTTTCATGCCCACCAAGGTTCTCTGCTGTACCATTTGTCGCTCCCGAAAACCCAGCACATGAATCTCGAGCCTGCCAGCCACTTTCATCGCAGGACCCTGTTGTCATGTGAAATAATGACAGACCGACACGCGAGAGCCTTTCAGGCTTGGACTACTCAGCAGATATTTTCTCGAAAATGAACAAGGTTGCCTGTCAACCGATTTGTTGCCAAGGCTAAAATTTGACTTCCGAGCAAAAATTAGAATTTTGGAGAACTTGGCGTCTGCCACTGTCGATTTGACAGTTTTCTACTTAAAGTCTTTCCTGAAGAGAATGTGATTTATTTTATTTTTATTTTTTTTATCGTATAATGGAAGATGTCAGCCTTTGGAGGGGCTGCATAACCTGGTAAACCACGATTTTCCCTGTGGCCAATTCGTTACCTTACAGAAGGCGCAGAAGATCCATTTCAACCACAAAAGCGACCGGGGGTTTTAATTTTATGGAGTATGAATGTTAACCCTCAGCCAAACTCCATCCTGCGGAGCAGTGTTTTCGTACCAAAGAAGCAGCTCCATCATAATCTGAGGTCGATATCGGGGATATCGCTTCCCACCTCCCTATCTGTTTGAGGCCTCGTGTCCTGTACCTACGTCAAACAGCAAAACACGCTGCAACAGAGTGAGTGCAGAAGCAGATGTGAGAATCCAGCTGTCTTCTGCAAATCCAGACTTTGAAGAGATTTGCAAATACATTAACAACAACAACAACAACAACAACAAAACAACGAATGGGTCCCCATTTTACAGATGCAGAAACTGAGGCTCGGAAGATCTCACACCAAATCCCTTACCCTGCCTGGGCGGGATCCCCCATTCTGGTAGCCAGCTTCCAAGAATCTGTTGGGCAGGGGTCTTGCCAGGGCTTCTGTTTCCCCCAACCCCGCTGCCCCCGGCATCAGGGAGCCTCCCGTCCCCTCTCCAACTTCTCATCCTGCGGCCCAGGGCAGGCAGGAAGCAGGCCTGGGCAGGTGGCAACTGGCTCCACAGCCCTGGTGCAGGGAAGGAGGTGACCAGGGCCGTTTGCGGTAATGGATTGAGGGCAGGTGGTGGCAGGGTGAAGGAGTGCGCCGGCCGCGGCCCGTAATGCCTCACGAGCCAGCTCTGGCACGGGTAATTTACTGCTGCCGACAATAACATATTTCACTTCCCGTCGCCCCGATGAAGATTAGTTGTGTTTGAAAGTGGCTGAGTACACAGTCAATTCCGCTTAAACGTTTACAGTCAACTGAGCACAGATAATACCCCCTCCAAACATGTGTCTGGGCCTCCTGTGGCTTGGGGAGGGGCTCCGAATGGGGGCTAGAGGTCCCCCAACCCGAGAAGGGACTACAGCTGTGCCGGGGGGGTGGAGGGCTTCTGGAGCTGGGGGCTGGGTGAGGTTCTCCGGCTTCCTTCTGTCCCACTTTTCAGATTGTCTTTCCAAATCATTCATTCAACAAATGCTTCCCCAGGACTGGCCAAGGACGTCTGTGCAGGCTTTGGAGACAGAGAGAAATCAAAGCCATGATTGCAGTTGATCCCCACAACATCCCTGGGAGGCAGGTTTTATCTCCACTTTCCAACAGAGTGGAAACTCAGACTCAGAGAGATTCATTTTAGGTTTCCGGAGGCCACACACCCAAGACCGGATGGCGGCAGGATTGGAACCCAGGCCCGACAGAATCCCTGAGTCTCATTTTTGTCCTGGAGAGCCTGATTCGGTTGGAGTCATTGGCTTGGTGTGGTGACGGCGCAGGGCTCCTGGACCAGCTCTGGGCTTGCGTTCTCTGTGCACCCATGCGTCAGTCGACCAGCAGGCTCCAGGGCTCTGGCCTGGAATCTTTGGTCCCATGGGCGGGGGATCCCATGGCAGGACTGGGACGCCAGGACCCTAATCGGATTTGGGGTTGGACAGAGTCCTAGGCCCGCAATGTCACCTTGTCAGGGGCAAGACATTGCCCCTGACAAGCAAGCATCTTGCTGTCTTTGGGCGACTGAGTGCTAGGGGCTGCCCTGTCCAGTCCTGGGCCCAGTTCCCCACCAGCTCTGCCCGGGACACTCGCTGGGGTCTGGATGAGGGTACAGATGGGGTCCCACCGCCAACCCATCAGCCTTCTCTTCCCACTGTGGGCTGTGTCCAGAACTGGAAGGGCCTCGCTCACACACAATAGAAACATCAGCCTGTCAGGCAGGCTGGGTCACGGTGTCCCCCTCAGAAGGCCACGTCTTAACCACCTCTCGGGCCTGAGAGTGCCCACTGGGGAGGCAAGGTTGTCTTGGGAGGATGAAGCTCCGATGACCTGGAAGAAGAGGAACTGGGATCCTGGCCTCCTGAGTGTGGTCAGCCAGGACCCAGGCTCCTGGTGGGGCCATCCCCTCAGCCTCTAGATGCCTCACACCACAGGAGAGGTGTGGTCAGCCTTCTAAAAGCATGTGGTTTAGTCCCAACTGGTACTGCCACCAGCCAGCCTTGCTCACAGTGGCCGAGGGGGTGGACCAGGCCCCCTCCGTCTGTGCCACTCCCCATCAGAGGCACCCCGGAGGGGTTTCTACCCCCAGAACGGATGGAGCCACGGCATGTCTGTGGCCTGCCTCAGAGAACCAGAGGCTCATACACCCCGCTGGAGCCTAGGCCTTCCACTGCCACAACCACACTGGAAGCAACAGACCTTTATTAAGCACCTGTTATATGCCGACCCTCTGCCAGGCCCTCTGCACACAGGGTAACTTGGAGGCTAATGTTCTCTCTGTCTTTTCCAGAGGAGGAGATAGAGACCTGGACCAGAATGGGGGACACACAGAGGGAGGGATGGGGCCAGGATTCCCACCCGGCAGTCCTCTGCATTGCTCTGGGAGGTGCTGGCCCCTCGGCTCTGGACATGTGATATGGATGCGTGTATGGTCATGGCCGCACGTGTCTCCGTGGGACCAATAAGGTGTGGTCTGCGCTGTGTGTGATGCCGTGTCTGGTGAATCATGCCAGTGGAAGTCACAGGCCCCGCATTGCCTGGGACGCCCCAGTTCCAGTTACACTGATTATCCATGACTCTAGGACGTGGCCGTGTGACACCCTCTATGTGTGTCTTGTGACACTGATGGGTGACCTTGTTGTGCCCAGGGGATGCTACCGCCTGGGAGGGGCCTCAGACTGTGCATTCTCATGATCAAGAATGTGTGCTGGGCCGTGGGCCCTGGCTGAGCTCAGTGACTACTAGATGTGCGTGTCTGCAGCCCGGGCCACTCTGCCCAGCTGCCCAGGTGTGCCTGGACTCCAAGGCTTGAGCCCTGGATTGAGACTAGAGGCAGCAGAGGCCACGGTCCTTGCACACAGACCAGGGTGCCTGCTACAGGGCAGGGCTGACTCTGGGTCCCTTTGTCATCCCTCCATAGAGAGGGATGTGCCTCCCCAACACCTCCCTAAGTTCTCAGGGGCAGCAGCAACAGGGCCTGTCATTCCAGGCTGGACCCCAGCCCAGTTATTTCTAAGTCTGGTGTCTCTGTGTGGCTCCCAGAACCTTCCATCCATCCGCTTATGGATCTTCTCCAAGAAGGGGAGCCGTTCCGGGCCCCAGGAGGTTCAATCAGATCAGTCCAGGAATACACCCATTAGGCCACCCTCGGCAGCAAAGCCCCTCCTGGCTTCCACTCCACAGCATGGCGGAAGCGTCCTATACTGGGACAGAAGGAAGTCAGGGCAGGATCTGTGAGCCTGACTGATGATGTCTCGCTGGGTGACTTTAGATACATTACTTAACTTCTCTGTGTCAAGCCATGAGATGGCCTAAAAAGGGCTTGGCAGCTAGGAAGTATAGCAGAAAGAGTGGAATGCCTTACATGGCATGGAGCTCTGCAGCGTCCGAGGGCTCCCTCTGCCACCATCACTGGGGACAATGGTGGGGATGGCAGCTTCTGTCTCAGCACAGGCCCTGGGCTGGCATTTGCATGCTATATGTCACACTAAGCTCCTCTTTGTTCTCCCTTTGCTGATGTAGAAACAGGTTCAGAGAGGGCAGATGACTTGCCCAAGGCCACACAGCAAGAGATTAACAAAGACCAAATCCATACTCAGAACAGCCCCTTCATCCCCTACCATTGTCTCCAATGCGGATGAGGCATGGCAAGAATTAACATCCCTTTTACAGATAGGGGAAACTGAGTCTCAGAGATGGGATGTTTTGGGGTCTCTGGACTCCCAAGCCGGTGTTCTCTCTCACCCCTTCCCAGTCATTCTCTACCATCCTAAGCGGACAGCACGGTGGCTGGTGTGGGGGAAGATGGGGCAGGCAAAGAGAGCTATTCTGTCAGAGACAAAAGGCCACTGTGGTCGCACAATGGTGACAATCAAAGCCAGATGATGGACATTGGGTTTCAGGAGCAGCTTGGAGCCCACCTGCAACTTCCTGCAGACAATGCGGAGCCTGTGCTCCAGGGAGGAGCACAGTAGGCATGCTCTCCCTGCATCACCCTGAGGACAAGCGATGGCCCCGGCAGCCAGCGCACCACCGGGGAGCAAGGGGAGAGGGGCAGAGCAGCTTACACCGGGTGGTGATGGGAGAGAGGAAACGGGCAGCCCATCCACATGCAGGGGCTTGGAAGGCCTCTCTTTACAGGCCCAAACACACCACCCTTAAGTGGCTTGTCACCTTGCCTAGAGTGTAGATAACTAGCTCTCTATTCCCTGGCCTTTGGACAAACAACATAAACATCTCAAAGCCTCCGTTTCTCCATTTCATCAGTGAAAGGAAGATGATAGACTTTACTTGGCAGAGGGACTATGAGAATCAGATGAGGGGGACACATAGTGAGGGCTTGAGATGTCTTCAATCCTTTTCATGGTGGATACACGGTGGGTGGAAGGATGGAGGGGTGGGTGGGTAAATGACTGGGTGGGTGGGTGGAAGGACGGATGGACAGAAGGATGGGTAGATGGAAGGAAGGACGAGACAGCAGATGAATGGAAAGATGGATAGGTGGATAGGTGAGTAGATGATTGAAAGGGTGGGGGGTGGGCGGCAGGATGAGTGGGAGGGAGGGAGAATAGATGAGTGGAAGGACGGACGGGTCGGGGGAGGAGTATGAGGTTAGGGTCTGAGTAGCAGGTGGAAGGAGGAATAATACCTGAGGTGGTCAGGAAAGGCTTCCAGGAGGAGGCAAGCTACACTTAAGTGGAAGGGAGGGTGCTGCATACTGCTCAAGGGTAGACCACGTTCATCTCTCAGCTCTGAATCCCCAGCTCCCGGCCTGGGTCCCCACAGAGGACAGGTGCTCAGAGATCCTTTATTGAACTAATGTGGGCTCTGCTACCAGCAGGCCAAGGCAGGGCCCTTCTCCCTGAAAGCCAGGACTGTGCTGATCCAGGCCCCGGGGTGTTCCATCCCTCACCAGGCCCTCCCCATACTCAGAGGAGGCTTCAAAGGTGAGATTCTTGGAGTCAGGTGACCCCGGAGCTGATTTCCACCTCCCAAATGTACTTGCTGTGTGACTTCAGGCCCGTTCCTTCCCCTCTCTGAGACTCAGCTTCCCCCACTCTTCAACAAGACATCTGCATTCTGACTTCACATGGTGGTTGTGGGTAGCGAGAGAGGCGATGGGGAGGGAAGCTCCCAGAACATGGTGACATGCCCTAGAGGAGTCTGACCAAGGTGTGGAGCAGGGGAGATGGCCGTGAGGGGCTCAGGACAGAGAGCCCCCCGGAGCCTGACCTGCAGCCTCCAGAGTCCTGACACTCCCCTTACCCCTGTTCCTCCAGCCCCTGAAACTGGAATGAGCCAACGGGACATTTCATAATTTAAAGAGAATGAGCGGAAGACTGTTGAACCACTGCTGCCTCTTAATGGAATTACTAAAAAGGGTTTTTTAATTAAAAACAAGAAGTTGGGGACAGGTTTATATCCATAATTCAGGTGTTGGTGCTGTGGCCGCCCATGATTCCATTTTCCTCGATGTCTCACTCTCGGCATGATCTAAAATCCCGCATGAAAAATGGGCCCGGCTTTTCAGGTGGAGCCGTAAATATTTACCAGGACTAACACGGGTCCCGCTGTCGAGGGAAGCTTAGGAGCTTTTTAAATGCAGCTTAAGACATCCTGGAGATGTCTTATGAAAATTTAGTCTCTCTCTTCTGTCTGCTGTGATTAACACTCACAGGGCACAGGAGGGCCAGGTGGGAGGGGGACCTGGAGGCCAAGGAAGCGGGTCAGGAGTTGTGGCTGTGTGGGCCTGGACACCCCCTCTTGTGGGGTGCTGGGGGGTGGTTGCAGGCAGGAGAGGTGGCCTGGAGCTGGCTCTACTCCTGGGAAGGGAATCCCTAGAGCTGAGTCAGGCTTCCCCAGTCTCAGCCCAGGGTCCCCCTGAGTCCCTCCCTCCAACCCACCCTTTCTTCTGAAGAAGCCACACTCTCTGGAGCCTCTTACCTCTCACATCTGCTGTTCCCTCTGCCTGACATACTTTTCCACTTCCAAGTTGCTTTCTTTCTTCTTCGCTCCTTTGGGCCTCTACTACAAGTTCATTCCTCTGGAGACCGTCCTGGGCCAGGTTTGGGTTAGGGGCCCCTCTTCTCTGTGCTTGCCTTGAGGATAGCAGTGTCACCCTGGGCTGTCACTTCTGCCTCCTGGTCAGCGCCCCCCCCCCCCGCTTCCACCACTCGTCTCTCTGTCCCTCAGCTTCCCATGTCCCTTGCTTCCCACAGAGTCCCAGCCCCAGCACAGGGCCTGGAACATCAAATGAGTTCTGAATGTTGGATCAGGTTCAGGATCAATCTCTGGTGGTGGGTCTCTGGGTGACTTCCTGGGCTGTGCTAGGGGCCCCTGCCCAGCTTCTGAGGGCAGTCTGAAGCCCTAGACTCTCCCCTAAGCACAGTGCAGCAGGGGAATCCAGCAGAGGCTGCCCAGGGCTCCGCTTGCCAGTGTATACTGGCTTTTGTGTTTTGCAACAGCTTTTTGTCAAATTCACACATTTGAAGAGTATCCGAATTTGTAATCAGAACCACGATTTTAGAACATTTTATTGTTTCTTCTAAAAGGAAACTACTTCTCATTAGCAGCCAGGCACACACACATATACACACACACACAGCCCTTGGCAACCTCTTAACTCTGTTTCATGGACTTGCCTATTCTGGGCATACAGCTGTAAATCACGTACTAAGTGATCTTTCGAGGCTGGCTTCTCTTACTAGACGTAATGTTTGCAAAGTTTACCTATGAGGCAGCCCAGACTCGTGCTACATTCCTTTTTAGGGCTATGTAATATTCCACTATATAGATGTTTTATCCATGCCTCAGGCGGGACATTTGGGTTGTACCCTTTTGGGGCCATTATGAAGAACATTGCTTTCACTTCTCAGGGGTAGAGACCAAGGAGGGGAATGTGCTTGGGTTGGCTGATGGTGTTTTGGTAGCTCTCCTGGGGCGGCGAGGGAGGAGCCTGGGCTGAGAGGTGGTGAAGGAGGGCTAGGATGGGGGGGGGGAGGTGAGAGTGGAGAGATTCTGGGCTACCTGCCATGGCCTCTGGGCAAATCATTCCATCTCAGAGGCTTGGCCTCCCCATCTGCCAAACAGGGACAATCACAGAAGCTCCCAGAGTCAGCGGAGATGGCTTGAAATGACAAGGCTGGAGTGAGAAGCCTCACTGGGAGCCATTTGCCTGCACAGGTGTGGGCAGGGTCCTGAGAATGCTGTGTCCACTGGAAACACTGCTACTTCTGCCAGCAAAGGATGGAGGGGGAAGAGCCCTGACTCTATTGTCCTGGGTGGGGAGAGGTGTCATCATGGTGCCCATTTTGCAGATGGGAAAACTGAGGCCTTGGGACGTGAAATCGCTTGCTGAGATCACAGAGCCAGCCTATAGTCTGCCAGATTAAGTACCTTCCCTCAACCTGTTCTCAACCTGGTCCTGCCTCTTCCTGGTTGCTTTGTAAGAGGGGTGGGACTCTTTATTTCTTGTCCCCTGGTGTGGCCCCATGCCCAGGCACAAAGCAGGGACCCAGTGATTTTGCCAAATGGATGCACGACATAGTGACTTAGTTTCCTCCTCTGTGAAATGGCCATGACATCTCTTGTGAGGCATAGGGCACATGGCCTGTGCTTTGCAGACAGATTTCCTGCCTCTTTCTGATCCTCTACGGGGAGGGTGTGGGATGTGCATGGGACACCAGCCCCTACTTGGGGCAGGGTCTCCTGGGAAAAGACAGTAGTGATGGTCAACATGCAGGACAGAGCACTTCTCCAGCCATCCTGTCTCCCTTCCCAGCACGGAGGCTGTGGCTCAGCTCCTGCACAGCCTGTCCGGGGCCCCAGGTCTGTCTTTCCTGGGGGTGCAAAAGGAGTGTCTCTTCTCCACAGAGATGCTCTCGCCAATTTTCCAGTCAATGGAGCCGTTAGTGGTGGCAGCGGGTCCACTCGGCTGTGATTCCAGGATGCAGCCAGATTTGGTTTTCAAGTAATCTGGGTGTCCCTCGTGGGGCTTAAATTCACAACCCTGAGATCGAGGGTCCCACGTCCTGCTGACGGAGCCAGCCAAGCTCCCTGTCAGCCAGATTTGGAAAAGTCCGGATTATCACGTGCCCAGCACCACGCCTCACTCACCCAGAAATGGTAGCAGAGGGAGGGGCGTCCAGAGGGTGGTCAGAGGTCTTGTCCCCATGGCTTCTCCCCACCCATCCGCTGGCACTGCTCTCTGCCAGGGAATCGGCCCCTGGCCCCTGCAGGCTGTGGGCCCGTGGAAGGGGAGGGGACACAAGGTCTCCCCCCAGCCCAGTCCAGACTTTCTGTCCCTGCACCAGCTCACGTAATCATCACAAAGGCGGCACTGACGACTGTGCAGCTGAAATCCCCTGGGGCTGAAGACTCAGAGTCCATGCTTTGTCAACCCCAGTGATGGGTTGTTGCTGTTATTGGGTTATTATTATTGTCAACATCCTTGGCAAATGCACTTTCCAAAACACTGCCGGAGGGGGGATGGCCGGAGGTTGCTCCTGGATTGGGAGTGAGGTCTTGGCCCCTATCTGCTATGGGCAGCCCATAAGACCTTGACCAATCCATGCTACCCCCCCCCAACCCGGGGGCTTCTAGCCACCACCTATATAGTGACTGGTGTCCAACAGTGGTCAAGGCTCAGGCTGGGAGCCCTTCACAAGCTGATGACCTGGTGCAGGTGACTTTGACACAAGAGCCTCTATTTCCTCCTCTGTAAAATGGGTCGGGGTGAAGATCTGCTGGGGTTACAGGTGCAGAGCTTGGCTCAAGGCAGGACTAGCTGATCTCAGCAAATGTGGGAGCCCCAGGAGGTGACAGGTGAGGGGGATTGGGGAGTTGCCCTGCGGTGGATAGAAGCAGGGGGAGCACAGGCAGACCCCTGGCCCTGGAGGTAAGGCGGGCTGCCAGGACTGCCAGTCCATGCCCTCGAGGGACTCCTTGCCTGCAGCGACCACACAGGTAGGTGCAGGGAGAGGAGTGGTCTGCACGTGTCACACAGGGCCTCTGCCATTTGTGTCATCTTCCAATCTGCCACGGGGAATCAAAGGCTCTGACGGGCCTGTTAGCGCCCATTCTCCAGGGATCACTCCGACAATTTCCGCAGAGCTCCGTGACAATGGGCCGTAATTAAGGTGTCAGCATATCATTTAGCCCTTTTGCTGCAAAGCCCAGAGACAGGCTGGGCAATCTGCAGCCTCTTTAAAGAGATGTGCACAGGGAACAGGAGGGTGGGAGGCAGAGAGGTGTGCATGAGTGCCCTGAGAGTGGGATGCACATCCCCCAGAAGACCTCACTGGCCCTAGGGCATGGGGGTCCAGGAGGCAGGTGAGTATCAGAGCAGCCTTGGGTGTCATGGCTGAGGAGGATGGCCTGGGTGGTGAAGTGGGGTCTGGGGGTCAGGGCAGGTGCCCAGGACAGGCTGGCTCAGGTGCATCAGATATACCCACAGACCCCTGAGCCCCTGAGCCCCCATGAAAGCCCTTGCGAGGTGGCCTCACTCCCTGTGGTGATGATGAGCTCCTTGAAGACAGGGCTTGTGCCTGGCACCTCTGTCTCTGCATCTCCCCAGCCCAGAGCCTGGGGGAGAGCGAAGCTCAATAAATGAAGGGAAGAAGGAATGAAAGAAGGAAGAGAAAGGAAGAGGGACAAACAGATGAGGTAAGAGATAACCAGAGAGGCCAGTGTTGGATAGCACACAGGGTGCGGTATGAAGATGATAGAAGCCAGACAGAAAGGTGAAAAGAAGTGCGTGTGTGTGTGTGTGTGTGTTGGGTTGAAATGTGTCCCTAAAAAGAGATGTGAAGTCCTTACTCCCAGTACCTGTGAACGTGACCTTATCCGGAAATAGATCTTTGCCAATATTGTCAAGTTACAGTGAGGATGTCAAGGTGACCCTGATTCAATATGTCTGGTGTTCTTTTAAGGAGAGGAGAAAAGACACAGAGACCCATGGGAGAAACGCCATGTGGTGACAGGGGCAGAGATGGGAGGGATAGAGCTGTGAGCTGAGGAATGCCATGGATTGGTGGCCAGCCTCAGAAGCTCGGGAGACACAAGAAATATTCCACCCAACATCTCAGCAGGAGCATGGCTCTGCTGACATCTTGATATTGGACCTCCAGAACTGCAAGGGGATACACTTCTGTTGTCTCAGGCACCCAGTTTGTAGTACTCTCTTCTGGCAGTCCTAGCCAGTGAGCACAGCATATGTGCACGAGGGTGTGAGAAAGAGAAGAAAGACAAGAGAGAAGAGAGGAGGACATGCAAAACACAGTGGCTGGAGAGCCCTGGGAAATCCAAAGCTTTGGCATAGTCTGGCCTAGCATACTTCCTGTGCTGAGACATCTCTTCACAGAAGCACCACCACCCCCATCATCACTACCACCATCACCATGATCATGACCGTCTGACCACTATCGCCAACATACTACTACTACCACAATCACCATCACCAGTACCATCATCATCATCATGACTATGTAACCACTACGACCACCATCACCATCATGACCAGCACCATGACCAACATCACCACCATCATCACCATCATGACCACTGTCACCACCACCACCACCATCATCACCATCATGACCACTGTCACCACTGTTACCATCACCATCATCATCACTAGTACCATCATCACCATCATCACCATTGCTACCACCACCACCACCACCATCACTACCATCACCACCACCAACATCATAAACCAGTACCGTCATCACCATCATGACCAGCACCATGACTACCACCACCACTACCATCATCATCATGACCACTGTCACTACTGCCAACACCACAACCATCACCGTCATCATCATCACTAGTACCATCATTACCATCGTCACCATTGCTACCACCGCCACCACCACCAGCATCACTACCATCACCACCACCAGCATCATCACCAGTTCCATCATCACCATCATGACCAGCACCATGACTACCACCACCACCACTATCATCATGACGACTGTCACCACTGCCACCACCACAACCATCACCATCATCATCATCACTAGTACCATCATTACCATCATCACCGTTGCTACCACCACCACCACCACCATCACCAACACCACCATCACTGTCATCACCAACACTACCACCAGCATCATCATCATGACCATATCATGACCATCACTACCATCAACACCATAACCACCATGACAACCATCACCATGACCACCACCACCTTCACCACCATTATCACCATCATAATGACCATTATCAGCACTGCCACCACCACCATCATCATCATCATCACCATCATGACCACCACCACCACTGCTATCACTACTACCATGTGTGGAAGGAAAAAGAAAAGAGGGAGAAGGACAGAGCCCTGGGAAGCACCTACATTCAGGAGAAAGGTAGAAGAAGAGGAGGCTGCACGAACAGAAAACGGAACAGATGGTGGGGAGAAAGGGGAGAAAACATCCCAGACTTGAAGGGAGAGTTGCAAGGAAGGGGTTAGAACAGTGTCCCATGCCTCAGAGAGGTTTCTGAGGTAGGCCTGGAACATGTCTAGGATAGAGGGGAGCACTCGCAGGGGATGGGGGCCAGAGCAGGTTGTTAGGGAGTGGGTGGGAGGTAGGAACAGAGTGAAGTCCTCAGGCTGTGAGTTGGAAAGATGCCGCAGTTGCTGGGGGCAGAATGAATGGAGGGGACAGGCCTGAGCCAGGGAGACTTGGGGTACAGGTGCAGTCCTCCAGGTGGGGGTCAGTGACAGCCCCACGTAAGGCAGAGTCTTGGGGGTGTCAGGAAAAGAAGACTTGGCTGGACTATCACCCTCATTCCTGCTGGGTTAACTTGCTAGGGTTCTCGCCACAGAGTGTCACAAACCACATGTCTTATGACATCAGGAGGTGTTCTCTTGCAGATCTGGAGGCCAGAGTCTGAAATCAGGGTATCAGCAGAGTTGGTTCCTTCTGGAGGCACTGAGGTCAAAACCTTTCTGTACCTTTCTCCTAGCTTCTGGTGGGTGCTGGTTGTCTTTGGTGTCCTTGGCTTGCAGGAACGTCGCTCTAGTCTCTGCCTGAGCCATCACGTGCTCAGTACTGCCATCACGTGGCATTCTCCTCTGTGTCTGTGCCCAAATTTCCCTCAACATATAATGACACCAGTCATTGTGTTTAGGGCCCACCCCTAATCCAGTTGAATATTGTCTTGACTTGAGGACATGTGCAAAGATCCTCTTTCCAAAAACAGTCCAGGTCACAAGTACCGGGGTTTCGGACTTCAACATTATCTTTGGTGGAGGATATAGTTCTCCCCATTACCTCATGCCGTCTGTCACCCCATTACTAGAGGCATTTCAGAAGCAACCCCTCACCCCGCCGAGTGGCCTTGGCACGCGGCTTCTGGTCTCTCAGAGCTTGCAGTCCAGGACCAAAACATGTGCCCGAAGCTTTGGGGAGCAGGGCTGGGCTCAGCAGGGCAGGGAACTGCCCGGGGGGCCACTCTTTGGAACACCGACCTCCAAGCAGGAGTAGGAGAAAAGAGGCTGACAGGGGAGGTGGGCTGCAGCTTCAGCCCCCAGCCCTTCCCTTCTTCCCTGGCATTTGGATAAACCCACAGAGGAGCCCGTGACATCTGGAGCCTGTGTAAACGGAGCATAAATTAGCTCTAACAACCACATCTGCAGCCACCACGTGGCGGTCTGTTTCCTGCCGAACCCTGGTTGGGTCTAGGGCGGGTGGGGGTTGGGGGGCAGAAGCTGGTCCCATACATGCCTGAAACCCCCACTGTCAGCTCCACTGTGTTTAGAAGCTTCTGCTAAAATGCATCTGGGCTCGGGACACAGAGGACGTGGGATTCTTGTCCTGGGTTGTGGAATCAGGGTATGAACGGACGTGGACTGAGAAGGGACGGATGTTGGAAGATGGAGGAAGAGAGACAGGTCAACTCCAGGGGATGTGTCTAAGAGGACACTGGGAGGAGGGGACAGCTGAGAGCCCCGTACCCATAGACTCACTGTCACCCCCTTCTCCATGTTTCTTCTGTCCCCCACACCGAGTTGGGAGGCCAGAGCCAGCAGGGGAATGGGGAGCAAGGAGATACCATGACCCAGACTATTTTATAAATTAACCCACTTCACTCAGTCTGATCTTGACCATGTCCTTGTGAGGGATGTTTGTACCATCCCCAATTCACAGATGAAGAAACTAAGACCCTTGCATTAAGGGGTATCTGAGCCAGGACCCGAACCAGGCGCTTCCACTCTTCCTCTGCCTCTTTGTCTCACCTCACACTTGACCAAGGAAGGGTGTCACGTGTGTGTGTGTGTACATGTGTGAGCATATATGTGTGGATAAGTGTATAAGGGCATATGCACGTGTGTGAGTGTCAGTGTGTGAGTGTGTGTCTGTGTGTGGGGTCAGCCTCTCCCCCTGACCCCAGGTCAGAGTGTAGGAACCAGGACCTCCTCTTCCTCTCCTGATCCAAGCAGAGGGCCACCATGGATGGGCGGCATCCCATTTTAAGCACCTACTGTATACAGGACCAGCACCTTGCCCTCACAGTCACACACCGACTCAATTCCACAGGCCATTTCTTGAGCATTTCTTGAGCCGGGCTCTGCCCCAGACACTGGGGACATGGGATGAGTGAGACACAGCATTGAGGGGCTCACTCTCCTGCATGGCCTGGCTGAACCTGGCAACAGACTATGGTGGGCGTATCCTGAGATTAAGGGGTTAAGTTTCCATGGGGCACCTGGGTGGCTCAGTGGGTTAGAGCCTCTGCCTTGGGCTCAGGTCATGATCCCAGGGTCCTGGGATCGAGCCCTGCGTCGGGCTCTCTGCTCAGTGGGGAGCCTGCTTCCTCCTCTCTCTCTCTGCCTGCCTCTCTGCTTGCTTGTGATCTCTGCCTATCAAATAAATAAATAAAACCTTTAAAAAAAAAGGTGGGGGAGGGTTAAGTTTCTAGGAGGTGGCCTTTGGGAATTTGCTCCCTGCACAGGGACCATGTCTTTCTAGTTCCTGCTGAACCCCAGCTCCCAGCACGGTGGCAGGCACACCACAGTTGTCCCATACACGTTTGTTGAATGACTATTTTGTAATCAAAGTATAGTTGACACACAATATCATATTAGCTGCAGGTGCACACTATAATGATTCAGTGTTTATATACGTTAGGAAATGCTCACCATGGTAAGTGTAGTCACCATCTGTCACTGTACAAAGTTATTACAACTTTATCGACTATATTCCCTCCGCAGTACTCTTCATCTCCATAGCTTATTGGGCAGCTGAAGTTGGTACCTCTTAACCCCCATCACCTATTTTGCCCACCGCCCCCCTCCTCTCTGGTGACCCCCAGTGAGTGCTCTGTATTTATGAATCTGATTCTGATCTGGTTTGTTTGATGTGTTTTTGAGATTCCACATATGAGTGAAATCATACGGTAGTTGTCTTTGACTGATTTCACTTAGTGTTGTACCCTCTAGGTTCATCCATGCTGTCATGAATGGCAAGATGTCCTTCCTTTTTGAGGCTGAATAATATTCCAGTGATATAGACCAAATCTTCTTTATCCATTCATCTGTGGATGGACAGTTAGGTTGCTTCCATATCTTGGCCATTGCTAATAACGCTGCGATGAACATGGGAGTGTGTGTATCTTTCTGAGTTTGTGTTTTCATTTCCCTTGGATAAATACCCAGAAGGGGATTGGCTGGATAGTTCTGTTTTTCATTTGTTGAGAGCCTCCATACTGTTTTCCACAGTGGCCACACCAACATTCCCACCAACAGTACAGAACAGTACAGAAGAGTTCCCTTGGTTCCACATCATTATTTCTTGTCTTTTTCATACTAGCCATGCTCAATGATTATTGATGGAAAAATGGGAATGTTCTCGACATGCACAGCTTGGGGTAGAGATGGTCGGCCCAGCTCAGGACCCAGGGGCCCAGAGGGGAGGAAGCACTGAGATATTTGGAGGAACGGCTCTTTTGGGGAGGCTGGATCAGGAGGAAAACATGTCCCTGAATATCCCAGCCCCAGGACTTAGGTGCTTGCTGGTTGGGTCTGGGTAGATTCCTTAACGTCTCTGATCCTCAGTGCTCGTCACTCCAAAGTGAAGCCTTGAATGACTTGTGTTTGCAGAAATTTTTGTGTTGAGAAATCTTTTCTTTTTTTCTTATGGAAATTTTATTTATTTTAGAGAAAAAGAGAGAGCAGGGGGTAGGGACAGGGAGAGAGAGAATCCCAAGTAGACTCCCTGATGAGAGCAGAGCCTAACAAGGGGCTTGCTATCCTGAGATCCTGACCTGAGCTGAAATCGAGACTCAGACACTTAACTGACCAAGCCCCCCAGGTGCCCCGAAACTTTTTTTTTTTTAAGATTTTATTTTCTTTAAGTAGTCTCTACACACAACATGGGGCTCGAACTTACAAACCCAAGATCAAGAGTCCCAGGCTGTACCAACTGAGCCAGGCAGGGTCCCTGATGGAAACCTTTCAACACATGAAAAAGTGCAAAGAACAGAAATGAACTCCCATGAACCCGTCAGTTAATCTCAACACTTACCAATGTTTTGCTATTCTGGTTTGAAGATCCTTAAAATGCTGATTATATGATCATGTACATGAGTGAGGACAACAGGACTAGTTCTCACCCAGTGAGGATCCACCGGTATGAACAAATCCACTGGAGGGTGGTGGGACCAGACGTCACCGCCGCTACAAGACACACCCCAATTTCAGAGATGGTCAAATGTAAAGAAATGTGTGTCCTGGAATTGAGGAAACGTAGCCCAAGAGGCCACGCTGCATTTTTAATTGGCAGACCTGTGGTTGGTACCATAAGGGGAGTCAGGATTTTCCACACTTGGTGCTTTGGAAGTTTTTCTGTGGGAGGGAAAGGCAGAGGGAGAGGTAGAGAGAGAATCTTTTCTTTTAGAGATTTATTTTTCCTTCTTGGCCTCTCCCCACAACCAAAACATAAGCAGTGGGGAACCCCTTGTAGGGTCATCAGGATCCAAGTGATCATGGGATACGGGAAGATGGCTGCTTTAGGTGCAGCGAGGGTAGGCTCTGGGAGGAGGACACCCATGGGCTAGAATCTAACGGGCGCTCACAGAACATTCCAGGCAGAGGGATGGGCCAGAGCTGACGCAGGATCTGAATGAACATCAGTGGGGTGTTGTCTGCACAGCGATGGGGATACAGGGAAAAGCAGGAAATGGGGCTAGGGTAGCAGGGAAAACACTCTGGAGGCTGAATGAAAGGCTCTGATGTCATCCTGAGAACCAGAGAAGTTCTCTGGTTAGAGCCCTGCTTGGAGGGTTCTAAGCAGAAGAATGGCATGGGTGGTGGTGGGAGGTAAGTCATGCCCCCCCCCCCCGCCGAGATGTCCACATCCTAATCCCCCAAACCTGTGAATGTGTTAGCTTCCATGGCAAAGGGGACTTTGCACGTGGGATTAAGTTCAGTGCCTTGAGATGGGGAGATTATCCGGGACTATCTGGATGGGCCCAATGTCATCACAAGAGTCTTTAAAAGAGACCGTGGCAGAGAAAGACGTTACAACAGAAGCAGTGGTCGGAGGGCTTGGGGGCCATGAGCCAAGGAAAGCAGGTGGCTTCTAGAAGCTGGAAAAGGCACAGAGTAGATCGTCCTCTAGAGCTGCCAAGAAGAACGTGGCTCTGCACCTTGATTTTTGCCACATGAAACCAGCTTTGGACTTCTGACTTCCACCACAGTAAGACAACAAACGTCTATTGTTTCAAGTCACTAGATTTGGGGTCATTCATTAAAGTAGCAACAGGACTCTCATACAAGTGACACCCTCCCCTTTTCATTTATTTCCTTTTTTGAGAGAGAGAAAGAATGCATATGCATGTGGGAGGGAAAGGCAGAGGGAGAGGTAGAGAGAGAATCTTTTCTTTTTAGAGATTTATTTATTTTTATTTATGTATTTGACAGAGAGAGAGAGAGAGAGAGATCACAAGCAGGCAGAGAGAGAGGGAAGCAGGGTACCTGCCGAGCAGAGAGCCCGATGCAGAACTCGATCCCAGAACCTTGGGATCATGACCTGAGCCAAAGGTTCTAGGAGCCCAAGCAGCCCAGGTGGAGAGAGAACCTTAAGCAGACTCCTTGCCCAGTGTGGAGCTGACTTGGGGCTCGATCTCACAACCCTGAGATCATGACCTGAGCTGAAACCAAGAGACAGCTGTTCAACTGACTGAGATACCCAGGCACCCCTCAGATTTTCATTTTTAAAAGAGTCAGGGTTGGGGCACCTGGGTGGCTCAGTGGGTTAAAGCTTCTGTCTTCCACTCAGGTCATGATCCTGGGGTCCTTGGGATCGAGTCCTGCATCGGGCTCTCTGCTCTCGGGGAGCCTGCTTCCTCCTCTCTCTCCCTGCCTGCCTCTCTGCTTACTTGTGATCTCTGTCTGTCAAATAAATAAATAAAATCTTAAAAAAAAAAAAAAGAGTCAGGGTTTCCCCTTTCTAGAGATAGAGAGATGACGTGTCACCTGCCAAGGACAGAAAACCCTGAGCTGGGCTCTTGCCCTCTCCATCCCTCTCTCTGCCTCTGGGATCTCATCCAGTCTCATGCTTTAACCACCATGTGTGTGCCCAGTGCCCCTCACCCCCAAATGCCAGGACCGTGTGTCCAGCTTGTCTCTTGGCCTCTCCCATGAGTATCGCAAACTGTGACTTCAAATATTTTTAAAAATCGGGGTATAATTGAGGCACATGGGTGGCTCAGTCAGTTAAGCATCCGACTCTTGATTTGGGCTCAGGTCATGATCGCAGGATTGTGGGACTGAGTCCCAGATCGAGTTCTGGACTCAGCGAGGTGTCTGCTCCAGATTATCTCTTTCTCCCTCTCCCCAGCCCCTCTCCCTACTCATTCTCTCTCTCTAAAATAAATGAGCAAAATCTTTTTAAAAACTGAGATGTAATTGATATATCATAAAATTCACCCTTTAAAAGTCTTCACCAAGTTAGGCAAGCATCACCAATGTCTACTTCCAGAACATCATCACCACCCCCAAAAGAAACTCTGCACCCATCAGAACCCCCTCCCCATCCTGTCCTCCCCCCAGCCTAAGGGAACTGCTATATCCCCACCCAAACTAAGAAATTCATGGAGTGGATACTTTGAAGGACCCTCTAGCCCCCTAAGGGCTCTCTTTCCCTCGTATGGAGCCTGGGATCCCCGGTACCTCCAGGTAAGAGTGTGGTGTCCTCAGAAGGCACGGGGGGAAGATGCAGAGGGCCCACTGTGCCTGGTCCTGGGGGTTTGAGTGTGTGGATAGAGCACAGGCGGGCTCTTGCACTCCGGCTCTCGGACTCCAGGAGGCGACCACGGCAGGTCTGCCACTATGCCCACATTTCAGACTGGAAGACTGAGGCTTGTTTTTCAAGGACGGGCTCGCCACACTGTGCACCTGAGTGACTTGCCTAAGATTTCCGTGCGGCTTCTCAGAGGAGCCCAGACTCAAACCCAGGGGGTTCTGACCTCAAACCCCATTCTCTTCATCCCACATCCATTTTGGGACCTCAGTGGGGGTCTGCCCCAGCTAGACTAGATTCTTGGAGGGAACTGGTCTGAAATGGCAGAATGCCAGGCGTCACTCTAGAGCTTCTGTTTCAGCAGGTCTGGGTGGGGGGGACCCAGAACCTGGCCTTTTTAGCTGGGTCCCCAGGTGATTCTGAAACGTCGAGACTGAGTGCATCTGAGACCCACGGTCTACACAGCTGCTTGGAAGGCTGGGAGACACGGGATCTGAGAGTTTGAAAGCAAGAGCAATCAGGTCTCTGCCTCCCTGAAAGCGGCTGGTTCCTGCCTCCAGGTCCTCAGGAGCCCAGCCTGATGGGGACTCGGGCTTCTCTGCCTCTGCCCGCCTCCCTCCATGGGGGCTGCTGCCAGCATGAACGGCTCTGCTGGTAAAGTCTTTATCGGGAATGTCGCCTAATGCATTCATATCAAACAATAGCGCCTCATACATCATCCCTGCCAGAGGCCACCTCCACTAGGACAAGCACAGTCCATTACCCTGACGGGCGCAGGCCGTGCACAAAACAGATAAGGGTCCCGGCTGTGTGGGCGGGGGAGAGGGGGGCAGGACATGGGGCGGGGTGTCGTCACCAGCCTGGCGAGCACCGAGGGGTCCCTAAGGAGCTGTCATCCCGGGGAAGTCGGAACACGGGGTGTCTGAGGTCCCAACCTTACATGGCAGCGGATAGAGGGCTGGTTGGGAACCCAGCTCTGCACCCTCAGGGAAATGAGAACTTCTCTGAGCCTCATTTTCCCCATCTGTAAAAGGGGCTTAAGAATAGAATTTGCACCAGGTGGAGCTGATGGGTGGGTTTAAAAGGAGGAGACTGGGAGAGTATTAGACACGATGCCTGGGTTGGGGAGGAGACAGATGGTAAATCGTTCCCTCTGCCTTTCACATTCTGAGGACAGTCCTTGGCAGTGCTCCCTATCTCCAAGCTTCCGGAGTCCTGGTGGGACAAGCCACTCGCTTTGCCTGCCAGGCCCCCAGACCCTGAGACAAGGGTAGGACTGCAAGTCTGTTCTGGAGGTGACGCTCACCCCGGGATTCCTTCCTGGGGAGGAGAGGTAGGAAAAGGTATGTGATGCCCGGGGTGGGGGGACTCTGGAACACAGCAGGGAATACCCACAATCCTCAAGGAGCCGGGGTATTTACAGGGATTTACAAATTGACCCACATCACCACTGGGGGGCCCCCCGGAGAGAGCACGAACTCCCCAGCACTTCCATCCTGGCTTACAGGTGGCAAACCAGGCTTCCGAGAAAGCCTTTAGGCAGAGAAATGTAGGTGCTGCGAGCTAGAGGCCGGGCTGCTGGGCACCCTGTTTATAAGGGTGAGAGGATGCAGGTGGGACACTAGTAGGGGCTGAATTGTACCCCTGTCATTCATATGTTCAGGCCCGGACCCCCAAGACCTCAGTATGTGACTCTATCTGGAGATAGACGCTTTACATAGGTAGCTAAGCTAAAGTGAGGTCCTGTGGGTTGGTCCTGTGGGTTGGACCTGCCCAGATCTCACTGGTGATTAGGACACAGACATGCAGTGGGGAATCCACGTGAAGACACAGAGAGGAGAAGAGAGCCATGTCTACACGCCAAGGGGAGAGGATCCAAAAAAACAGGATTAGCTGACTCTTGGGTCTTTTGTTAGGGCAGCTAAGCTACAGGTGTGGTAGAGTACTGCTGGCCATTCGCCCTCTTTTCTGGCCAAGAGTCACAGGGTCAAAGGATGGCCCTTCTTGCCTGCCCTTGATCCAGCCCCTCAGCTCTCTCCTGATTCCCCAAGCATCCTCTGTTCCTTTCCACCTCCAAATCCTTGCCTCTGCCGTCCCCCCACCCCAATGCTGATCCCCCAGCTCTTCACGGGGCTGGCTTCCCATCGTCTCGTCTCAGCCCCCTGGCCGGCTCCTTGCAGAGGCCCCTCCTGACCCCTTGATCACGCTCTTTCCCATCCCCCTGCTTTATTTTCTTCCCCGCACTGGCCCTTCTCTGTTAGTTTGTGTTCCTTTCTCTCCCTCCACGAAAGCAGGCAGGAGCCCGGTCTGTCTTGTTCTTGGTGCCCACAATGGTGCCACATTCATAGCGGAGCTCTGCCAATTTTTGGTGAGTCAACATGAGTCCTGGAGTGGAACCCAGCCCCTCCCCAGTTCAACCCCTGTGAAAGTTTTGTCTCCCCTGCCCATCACCCACCCCCACTTCCCACGTGGAAACCCCACCCACCGATGGGATGGTATTAGCAGGTGGCTTCTTTTGCGAGGTATTTGGGTTCATGTGAGGTCATTAGGGTGGGACCCTGGTGATGGGATTAGTGCCCTTCCAGGAAGAGACATCAGAACTTGCCTTTTTTCTCTTTCTCTCTGCCATGTGAGGACACAGCGAGAAGGCAGCCATCTCTCACCGGAAGCATCTATGCCAGCTCCTCGTTCCTGGACTTGTAGCCCCCAGAACCATGAGAAAATGAATGTCTGTTGTCTCAGCCCCCCATTCTATGGGGTTGGGTCACAGCAGCCCCAGTGCCGGGAGACACAGGGTAAGCTGGCTCCTGAGAGCGCCTCGGGGCCGCTTGCCTTCCCTCCTTCCCAGCAGCGCTGTATAGGCACACAGTAGGTGCTCAACACATTATTTACAAAAGGGAACATCCATGAGGGCATGTGTCTGTACTTGCCTGCGCCCCTGTAGGTTTTCCCTGTTTTTCGCCTGCTAAGTTTAATGCTATGGATATGATTTTCCCATCTCCACCTCTGCCAGAAAGGGGGCCTGAGGGGTGAGGAAGCAGATCCCCCCAGCTCAGGACCAAAAAATACAAAAGGCCATTAGATTCTATCAGAGGGGCTAGGGGAAGAAAAATAGGCTCGATTAGCCACTGAGGACCATGGGCGCTGATGCTTTTAAGAGGCGGGTGATATTGGTGCCCAGGGCTGGGGGGGGGGGGGTCCGCACCTGCTCATTCTCACTGGGTCTGGAAGCCAGACCGGGCTGGTGGCTGGAGCAGGGACTCTGGAGCCCCATCTCCTGGATTCAAATCTCAGCCCTGCAATTTACCAGCTGTGTGTCTTTGGGCGGGTTTGTGAAACTCTCTGGTCCTCAGTCTACCTCGTCTGTGACATGGGGTAATGGCAACGATTCCGGGTAGTTGTTTCGAGGACCACATGTCCAAGGTCACGGTGTGAATTTTTGAATATACCCAGATTTGTTCCCCAGGTCTTCCCATTGGCTGGCGCTAGTCTTTTGGTCAGCATCCCATGTGACTCTCTACTCTGCGATGAAATACTTCGGCCCCACGTTTCAATATTATGACAGTGGTTTTGCTGCATATAAAACATTTGCATGGAACTCTATAAGTGCTATTATTATCATTAATCCCACTTGAAAGATGACAAACCTGCTGGCGGCTGGCAGGAGTGCCAGGGCAGGAGAAGGACCCGGTGGCTTCAGACACCCCAGCCCTTCCCAGGGGTTGCTGGCAGGCCCAAGGGGCAGAGGTTCCTGATATGCCCACTCTCCCCACACCACCACCCCACAGTGCTGAATGAATTAATACACAATCATAAACCAGAGTTTCATTAGCTGCCATACTGGGGCCGGGGCTGGGCCGGGTCTCCTCCCTCTGGGTCCAGAAGCAGAAGGTCCAACCAATGACCACTACCCATGCAGCCCCCTCAGCCCCAGTATAATCCAGGAGTGCCAACCAAGAGCAGACAGGAATGGAGGTTGTCTTTGGGATGGCATGGTGGCCCCGAGAGTAAAGAGTGGGCCTAGCTCTTAACAGCATGTGATGAAAGACCCCAGTAATTGTGTCTGACGGGAGACTCCTCCCCAGGGCTGAACAGGAAGGGGACCCCGAAGCCCAGATGTGGCCCAGGGTCAGAGGCTGACAGGGATTGGGGAGCACTCCCTCAGAGCCCCTGAGCAGCAAGTCCTGTGGTTCTAGAAGATGGTGTCATACATCACACGACACGCCTTTCCATGGGACCAGCCTGGCTGACAGCAGCCATTTATCTGAATGTCATTGGCAGTAAACTGGTACAGGGGAGGGTGGTGAGTAAGGAGGGGTACAAGGGGAGAGCGAGGGGCTCCTTGGGAATTTCCTAGAGGCCCGTCCACAGCCCCAGCCTGGGGGAGGGGGCATTTATAAGGCAGGCTGGGGGGCTGGGGGTGTGACTCTGTCTGCCCTACTGAACCCTATCTGGCCCCTTTCTCACTGGAGGTGAGGGTGGGGAAGGCTGGCAACCTTAGCATTTCCTTGGAAGCCAGACAGGATCTGGTGGCAGATCCAGTGGTGACTCACTCCAGCAAGGAGAGGGAGGTGACCGTCCTAAACCTTTGTGGTCATGGGCATGGAATTTGGAGCCATACTCCTGGTGTGTTCATTCATTTAAAGCCTATTTATTTATCGAGAGCAGGCTCCCCAAGGGCATAGTCCCTGCAGATGTCAGTCAGTCAGACAACACAAGGTAAAAATTTCAACACTGGCTATGTGACCTTGGGCAAATTACTTAACTTTTCTGTGCCTCAGTGTCCTCATCTCTAACAGGAGGGCAATAATCACAGTCACTTCAGAGGGTGAGATGATATAATCAAACTGCTTAGAACAGTGCCTGGGTCATGGGAAGTGCTCAGAAAGTCTTAGCTGGCATTACTACCATTATTAATACTACAAAGTAGACCAGGGACTCTAAGAGACAGTAACAGAACAATCCAGACTTTGTTCCAAGAGCCAGGGAAGACCTGAAGGTTGATAAAGGCTTGTGTGTGGGAGGGTGTAGATCAGTCCAGGAAAGGGGGACAACATGAGCAAAGGCCTTAAGGTCTGAAGGGGGGCAGGACACACCAAGCAGCTGCAAGGAAGGCAGAGGTATGGGACTGTGGAGGGCGGTGGTGGAGCCTCAGTTTCCTGATCGTTGAAGCTCCTGAGCTGTCATGAGGGTGGAAAGAGATAGTGTTCAGAATTACCAGCACAGAGCCTGACTGCTGATTAGATTCCTGGTTGCAACCCCAGGGAGCCCGAATTCCAATTGCCACACCCCTCTACCCACGTTATAGCTAGAAGGAACATCTGAAGCCATTCATTTTACACAAGGACGCCAAGGACTTAGGAAACCCGTGCAGAGGGAGGCTGCTGGGGCTGCCTGTTCTGCGTGGGAGAGAGTGGGCAGCGGTGGAAATAGGAGTTTGGGGGGCCGAAGGCTGGGGTTAAATCCTGCCTCCAGTGCTTACCTGTTGTGATGGGTGTGACCTGGTGGCCTTCAGTTTCTTTATCTATCAAACGAGAATAATAACATCCCCCCAGAAGGCATTCATGGTTGTAAGAGGGGGTGAGCACTCGGGGTGCCCATGGGGGCCAGGCGATGTAAGGGAGACAATAGGGCTGGGTGGGAACTGGATTGGGGGGGCAGGCAAGGAGAAGCAAGCTCCACGTAAGCCCCCAGCAATCCTATGGGGAAGGGGGCTCAGCATTGCCTAGAGGTCTGACTTCTCAAAAGAACCCTAAATCCTGATTTTCTGTAGGATTTCCCTATTTGCAAGTGTCAGGAAAAAAATGAATTCAAGCTTTTTAAAAGCACAATGTAGGTTAGAGAAACCCTGTTTGTGGCCTGACTTTGATGTGTGGACTGCCAGTTTGCAGCCTCTGGTGGAAAGTAAGGTACTTGGTAGGTCCTTCATAAATGTGGTCCCTTTCACCTGCAGTGGAGCTCTCTGCCCCCATTCTCCAACACCTGGCAATCTAGGATGCCCACTGCCTGCCTGCTGGGAGCCCAGATCTTCCGAGGCCAAACAGGCACCCTGGACCCTAGACCTGGGGCCCTCGAGTTCGGGAAGGGACAGAGCCCCACCCAGATCTCAGCCTCTCCCCATCCTCACCCCGCTTCTGTCCTCATCCTGGGAGGTCCCACCTTGGCAGGAAGGTGCTGCCTGTCAGGGACCCAGGATCATGGACCTCGCAGGTGGCTGGTGTGGGAGACATGTGTCACAGGCCTGTCACCACCACGGCGGCTCCCTTCTCCTGTCTGAGGCATCAGGAAAGCCTGGGGACCAAGTGATGCAACTCCCCAGGGTCTGCACCTGCCTCGGGGAGTGGCGACTGTGGTTCAGATGCTGATGGAGGTGCTGATAAAATAGGCAGAAACAGTGAGATGAGGTCAGAGCTGTGTGGAGCCTTGGAGGTGACCCAATAGTGTTCAGTGGGAAAACTGAGGCCCAGAGAGATAGCCACACAGCAAGGTGGTAGGGACCATGTCCCCTGACTCATGATTAGATTCTCTTTCTTGACATCTTCCTGTTAGACCAAGACACAGAGGAGGGACGTTGGAGCCTGGGGCAGGAGCACACTCGCTGGCCTTCTGCCTCCCCTGGGTCATGGGAGGAGGCTGGGGCTGGGGGCTTCACACTCTATTCCCGTCCTGGTTTTGCCACTTACTGTGTGTCCTTGGGCAAGTCACATAGCCTCCCTGGGCCTCTGTTTCATCATCTGTGAAGTGGGAATAAACCCCTTGCCAAGGTCAAATGAGAACTTGCATTAAATCGATGTTTTATAATAGATGCTTAAAAGCCTTTTTAAAAAGTGATTATAGCTGGCCTCATTTCAAAAAGGCTTAGGAATTTGCCAGCATACACCACCATGCCCAAACAGGAAAGGCCTGGATGAGTGCACCAGGAGGGCGACGTGGTGGGCTAAGTTCTTGTATGATTGTGATCAGTAGCTCGAGTTTCCTGGCAGCCAAAGCAAAGAGGGAAATGTGACCAGGATATGATTCAATGTCCATAAGCTGAGACATTTCCCAGTCACTTAGGGGAAAGAAACTGACTTTTATGAGTAATGAGAAGTGAACCCTTTCTCATGTGATTCTTCAGTAAAGGGCCCTGTGGGAAGAAGTGTTCATTCTCTCCTTCCCATTCCCTCAGGCCCTTCTCTGGCCATTCCTTGGGGTCACCAAAGCCCCACCACCATAGCTGATAGCATAATGGTTAAGAGATCGGGTCCTGAAAACAAAGCCAGTCCCTACCACTGTGCAGCCTTGGGCTAGAGATCTCCCCTCTCTGAGCCTCGGTTTCCTGTTAAAAACACTACCTCACTAACTGGTCCTGAAGATAGAGGAGGGATCTCCTGCAAAGACCTTAGTGATGTCTGACACACAGTAGGTGCTTGATAAGTGGTGGCTACTCTTACAGCCTGGGCTCAATAAATGATCCATGGTTGAAGATCCCAGGGCAGCAAAAGCATTTTATCTCCCAGGCTGCTCTTCAAATGCTTCTCGGCAGCAGGCTTTCTCCCCAAACCAAATTGAAACTGTGTGTGTGTTTTAATCAATGCCACGGTTTGTGGGAGCCAAAAAGCCCAGGTTAATGGAAGCCGGCTAAATCCCCCGTGAATTTCAAGCCCTCCTTGAAAGGCCTTTGCTTTTTCCTGCTCAGCCACTGGGAAGCTGCTGCCTCCACTCCGGGAGGAGAAATTGAATAATTGATGCAATTTGAATAACACTAGGATTTGTAATGATATTGAAATGTAAAGATAAAAAAGGGGCGTGAACGGGTGCTGATAGCGGAAGCGAGACGTTGTTAATAGGCACTTAGGGGCTCGTGTTGGGGAAGGCTCCGCTGGAGGCGGGCTCTGGAAAGGCATTTAAGAGAGGAGGCGCTGGGAGGGGGTGGCTGGGAAATCTCCACACGATGAGGGGGAGAAACCATATTCATAAATAAGATGCGGAAATTTCTCCCGACTCAGCAGCACTAACAGTTAGAGAGTGGATAATTATTTAAATGCCAAATCATTCCGTTCATTAGAATCCCAAATCATATCTGAAGAACCTGATTGCCCAGGGCAGGCCTGGGGCGGGGGAGGAAGGAGGTGGCTAGGAGCATCTCCCCAACTTGTGGTCCAGGCCAAGGGGAAGATGGGGCAGAAAGGAGGGCAGGAGAGCAGGGAGGGTGGGCACATAGGCTTTGGAAAGTCAGACAGGGTTCAAGTACAGAATCTGATAACTTCCTGGCTATGGGCCTTAAGGGTGTTATCTTCCCTCTCCAAGACTCAGTGTGCCTAGCTGATAAATGGGGTTCATGTCAAGATGTACTTTGTGGGCAGTGAGCATTGGCTGCTGTGGAAGCCTTAAAGGCAGGACTGAGAATGGTTAGGGGAGGGAAATGCACCAGAGCTGGCTGGGGGAGATGGGAGAGAAGCCTCATATGAGCTCCCAAATCGGGCTCCTTCCTGCTCCCCCACCTCCCACACTTAGGCACAGACACAGAAGCTGACTTGAGGGACAGAGCCCCAGAGAAGGTAATGGACTTGACCAAGATGACACAGCAAGTCAATTGCAGAGGCAGCACCCCAAGTATACACACATATCCTATAATTCCCATGGGTCCCCAGCTCCCGGCCTGAGCAGGCCACCTTGCAGGCTGCCGGGAGGTCTCCAGGGTGGGAGCCAGTTCGGCCCCTGGGATCGTTATCATGTACAACAGGCCAGAGTCACTAGGGCACGTCAGTAACAATTCAATTATGCCAAGACATTCTGGGCTGGCTGGCGCCCCCTCCCACTGCAGATGACCCTGCTGCCCCTCAGACACAAGCAGGTGGGACTCCTGGAGCAGGGAGGGCCACACAGAGCACTGGCCGGGCTCAGCGGGGACAGGAAACCCCGAATCGGGTATGCAACAGGGGCCTGTAAATTCCCAATCTGATCATGGGGCTGGCAATACGAAGACAAGCACATTCCCATCAGTGCGATAGTGTGTGTGCTAAGGACAGGCCCCATGCCAAGCATTTTGCATTCTGTAATTTCCCTAAGGACCCCGTGAGTGAAGACAATGGGGAAACTGAGGCCCAGCCACGTTGGGGGGTGCCTGGTTCATGCAGCTACGGTTTGAACCTGTCTGCCTGAAACTCCCACTTCTCCGAGTAACTTGGGGTCACACACCATGGCTGTGGGAAGCCCTTATGTGCCTGGTTTCCAGGTGGCACCCCGCCCAGCCCCATTGAGAGCTGGCATTCAGACATAGACTGCTCGAATATCAATCTCTTGCAGCCTGGGAGCACCTGGGTGGCTCAGTTGGTTGAACGTCCCACTCTTGATTTCGGTTCAAGTCATGATCTCAGGGTCCTGGGATGGAGTCCACATTGGGCTCCACGCTCAGCGGGGAGCCCACTTTTCCCTCTCCCTCCATGCCTACCCCTGTTCATTCTCTCTCTCTCAAATAAATAAAATCATAAAATCTCCCCACACACTTGTATAAAGTCCCCCTGGTGCTCACATTCAGCTGAGGTTAGTGACCAGGCCTGCCAAGGTATCCCAAATCGTAACTGAAACATTTGCCCTATTAATATCTCAGTGACCTAGTCCTGGCCAGTGACTCCCACAGCTGAAGGCCAGGTCCTTCCCCCTTCCCAGGGGCTAGGTGGAGACAGGCACAGTCCCAGGATCTGGGCTGGAGCCTTCCTGTCTTGCTGTGTGGCTTTGATCAAGTCTCTTTTTCTCTCTGGGTCGCGTCTGTAAAAAATGGAGACATCTGTCCTTCCAGCCAGAGTGTTCCTGGGATCCGCCTGGGGCCTGGCATACAGCAGGTGCTCAGGAAGCGTCTGACAGTATTCATGAGACCTGTGTTTTCCAAGGTGGGGTACTGGATCCACCCACCCCAGGTTCACATGGGGCTTTTGTTACAAACACAGACTCCTGGGCCCCACTCCAGGGTGCTGGGGCCCTGGAGTCTGCATTTGTGACAGGCGCCCCAGTGACTCCCCATCTGGCACTGCCCAGCACCCCTGATTCCTAGTGAGGGAGGAGGAGTCTAGGTTCTGGGTCAGGTTACCAAGCCTCAGTTTCCTTGTGCATAAACCGGCTTCCTTAGATGGAAGTGGGAACAGAGACATCCGCCTCTTAGAGCCTGGCACATAATAGGTCTTCAGTAAATGGAATTCAGCCTCCTATCACCCATAACCCTTTGGTAGAGGACTGGGTGTCAGCCCCTAAGAGAGGGGGGAGGGGGTGTCCTGCCCCTCGGAACCTTGTCAGCAGGGCCTGTTCGAAATCGATCTTTCTCTCCCCACCACCACCCTGTTTTCGAACATGGTGTCAGCATCTCTTGGGGCAGGCGAAGAAAATGCCAGCATCAGCACACCACGCGCCCCAGCCAGACACCACTGCTCTTTATTAATTAACTGCCAGATGTTAGTTTTGCATCTTTTATCAAAAGGAGTTTTATCACTGGGACCCTGTATGTCAGGCCATTAGGGAGATGCACAAAAACATCCCTTGGGGGGCCCTGCAGTTGGCAGGGCACCAGGTGTCCAGCTCCCTCCCCTCTGAGGCACACAGGCCCTGGCCAGGGCACCCCTCTGCCTCTCTGGTTATACCCACAGCTCTTCCAAGGGCATCTGCAAAGCGAATCCTCTGGTGAAGCACCAGATCGCTGGGACCACCTTGGTGAGTGAAACGAAGGCAGGCTCTGCTCTCTGAAGCTCACCATCAGTTGGAGATGCAGCCACAATCCAGTAAACCCAAATAAATAACATTAGGACAAATCGCAATCAGCGTCATGAAGGAAACTGACAAGGTTTCCAAAAAAGGCGAATTGCTGGCAGGGAACCTAATTCAGATGGAACAGTTTCCCCGGGGAGGTGACATTTCAGTGGCAGCGTGGAAAAGGAGCCGGGGGCAGAAGGTTCCAGGCAAAGGGCACAGCAAGAACAAAAGCCCTGGGGCAGGAACTGGCTTGGAATGTTTTGGGACCTGAATAAAGATGGGAGAAGCTGGAGCCTGGTGGAGAAGGTGTTCGCCAGGCTGCTGCAGTCTGGACCTGGGCTCCTCGTGGGGCACAGTGTGGATTTCTTTGTCTTGAGGGCACTGAGGAGCTGCAGCAGGATGTGATGATGGGATATTCCCATTAGAAAGAGCCCTCTCTTCTCCTGAGGGTGAGGAACGAATTGGAGAGGACACAGAAGACAGTGAAGCCCACAAGATGTCCATCTATGAGAGACGATAAGAGGGGAAGCATAGCAGAACAACGACAGCATTCAGCAGGCACTTCCAGGGGCCAGGCCGTGTTCACATTTAGGAAGCAGTTAGGAAGCAGAAATGGGAAGTGAGGAAGAGAGAAAGATCTAGGGTGACCCCAAGTGCCTTGCTCCAGACACACCTGAAGCTTCCCATGCTCCCAGCGCCCTACAAGACTGGAATTACAATTGTCATCATTTAACAGTGGAAGAAATGGAGACCAGAGAAGTACAGCAGTGTGCTCAAGGTCACACAGCGAGGACCAGGTCAGCCTGCTGTCCAAGGTCTTGTCCCCAAACTGCCATCCAAGCTCAGGCAGACAGCAGCCCTCACCCTGCTGCTTCCTGGATGCAAGCGCCACTAGGCAGACCTGACCAGGCAGGGGGGGCAATGGGTCCCCAGGGCTATTCCTCCAGGTGTCCAGGGTACAGCAAATCTAGACCCTGGTCTGTCATCTTCCGACAAATAGACACAGCACCATTACCCCGGCTTATTTTCCGCCAGATCTGCACGCCATCTGATAAACAGGTGATTACTTCTCCTCCCAGTTCGGTTTCTGATTTGCATACAATAAATATCATTCCCAGGAAGTGTTTGTGTGTGTGTGTGTGTGTGTGTGTGTGCGCGCGCGCGCGCGCGCGCACGCATGTGTGTTGGGGGTTGGAAAACAGGGCTCATGTCTTATTTATGAGAAATAAACAGGAGCTCAGGCTCGCATAATCAGCACATATTTAATCTGGCCCCTACTCACCCTTTTGACTCTAATCAGGCCGGGTGTGTGAGTTGCTATGGTGTGTGTGTGTATGTGTGTGTGTACGTACACAGGAACGCTCACAGGCTGCAGGGCATGCCCTTGCCAAGGTCCTCATTCCATCTTGATCAGAGCCGGCTGGTTGGCCTGTAGGCTGCCCCCAGCTCTACCAACCCATCCTATCTGTGTGCTTCTCAAGTAGTTTGGCCATCCAGGCTCAAGGCAAGGAGCTGCCCACCAACAGCTCTGCCGCAGAAGGAAAAACATTTTTTATATTGCTGAAACATGTTCAAAGCATCAAGAGTACCAGAATATAAATGGTGCCGCATTAGCCATGATCCCGTTTGCCATGACATCTAACATCACATGTTTTTCATCAAGATAGAAAAGTAAAACTGAAAAAAAAAAAAAAAAAAGAAGAAGAAGAAGAAGAAAGAAAGCTGAGCATTGCATAGAGAGAATCAAGGTCACGTGCTCATGGAGGCCACAGCCAAGGCTTAAACTTGGAGCCTGACTCCAAAGACCAAGTTATACTCCCACGACTTTGCCTTCCAGATATGGCGGCTGAGAGATCTGCGTGGGGGTCGGGGGTGGGGTGGGGGGGTGTCCATGAATGTATCACCTGCTGTCATCTGACTCTTGGTAGAAAAAGTGAGACCAGAAAGGTAGAAGGATCTGCCTGTTGTCGTATGCAAACTGCGTATGTGTGTGCACGTGTGAACAACTTTTGTGTATGTTGACCAAGGCAGGGCACAGCAGGGACAGCTTATGTCTGCTCACTGGTGACATCCTAATGTGGGGTCCCTGAATGACTAGCAATGGGTCTGGGGTCTCAGTTCTGGCTGTTGAATGAGTCCCTTTGTTTTTCTCCAGGTTGCATATGCTGGGGCTGAGATGCCTAAAATGGTTCTTTCACTCCTAGGACTGCGACCACTGGAGCCAGCAGGGCACCTCCCCCCTCTCTCTGCAGCCTCTCCTCTCAGCTAGCTTGGGCTTCCTCACAGCATGACAGTCTCCAAGTGGTCTGGCTTTTTAGGTAGCTGACTAGCTCCAGGGTGAGCATTCTGAAATGTTGGCTTGTGTTTTTTATCTTAGTTTTAACAAATGCATTGGTGTTTTTTTTTTTTTTTTAAGATTTTATTTATTTATTTGACAGACAGAGATCAGAGATCACAAGTAGGCAGAGAGGCAGGCAGAGAGAGAGGAGGAAGCAGGCTCCCTGCCGAGCAGAGAGCCTGATGCGGGGCTGGATCCCAAGCCCCTGGGACCATGACCTGAGCCGAAGGCAGAGGCCTTAACCCACTGAGCCACCCAGGTGCCCCGAATGCATTGTTTTTACACACCTGTGATGGATATTGTTATACAAATTCCAACAATAGAAAAAAGTACAAAGATTCAAGAGGGGAATCACTCACAATTCCACTACCCAGAAATTAACATTTGGAACCTTAATCAAGGGATCTTTCTACTACAGAAAATAAGAAAATGGATGGATGGATGGATGGACAGATGGATGCATGAGGGATGGGTGGTGGATGAATGGATGGAAGGATAGATGGGTGAGTGATGGGTAGTGGATGAACAGATGCAGAAAACAAAAGATGTAAGAAAATAATTCTGACTGTTGAGGGTTCTAAGAGTTAGAGAGAGACAAGGTTCTGGATGCTGGAAAAGTGGTGTTAGAGAGACCTATCTGTCCAGACCCTCACTCCATCCACACAGCAGCCACAACTGAATCAATCTGACTGACTGTAAAGTCTGGTTACTGATGGGGTGATGGTATATTCTGGAAATGGATCACTTTGCTCCGGTGAATTATTAAAGAGGAGATGGTCAGGAATAGGGACCTACCTAGCCCCTCGCAGAGCTAGGACAGGCTAGTTTAGCCCTGCCTCCACACTAGTCACCTTCCTGAGTCTTCTGGAACTCAAACTGTCATCCTTCCCTTCTCTTCAGTGGCCCCCTCTGCCTACAAGTTAGAGTCTGAACTATTACTATTACTACCTCTGTTACTATGATTACTATCGCCATTGCTACTATTACTATCATTGTTATCACTACCATTGCCACTATTGCTACATCTGTTGCTATTAGTACTACCACCATTACTGCTATTACTACTACCATTGCTACGATTACTGCCACCATTGCTACCACTATTACTGCTATTACTGGTACCATTACTACTGTCACTGGCAGTATTACTACCACTACTATTGCTATTACCACCATTACTAATGCTACTACTGCTGTTACTACTACCACCAGCAATACTATTTCTATTGCTATTACCACAACCACTGTTTTCTACCATTACTACCACCACTATTACTACTTTTCCTTCCATTATTGCTGCTGTTACTGTTACTTTTGCCACTATTACTTCCAAGATTCCTGCTATTACCACTGTTACTATTACCAGTGCCATCACTATCACTACCACTTCCCATTCTTCCTTTTTCTCCTTCTGCAGGGTTTTTATTATTATTTTAAAATTCTTACTAAAAAGGTAACACAGATTCATTATAGAAAAATGAAGATATCTGAGACAGTTTCAAAGAGAAATTAAAACTCAGCCCTAAATACCTCCATCAGAAGTGTCATCGCCTATCAGGTCCCCCATTCCTCAGCAGAATCTGCAGGGCCCTCCGTGGCTGGGCACTGGTCCCCTTACCATTCCATCTCCTCTCTGTGCATGTGTGCTCCAGTCAGATTAAAATGCTAATGTCCCCAAACCCACCTGCCCTCCCTCCTCTTGCCTCTGAGCCTTTGCGTGTGTTGTTCCTTCTGCTCAACAAGGCCTTCCTTCTATACTCCATCTGGTTCATCCCTATGCTCTCTGGGCTGTGTCACCCTGTCCCTGTGGTGAGTTCTTGTTTGCCTGTCAGGCTTCAACATGCAGAAAGCAGGAACCATGCTGAGCCATCTCTAGGTGCCCGGCAGATTGGTCCCACAGCAGAAGCCTCCATGTGTGTTTGGTGAGTAAATGAGGGCAGGGTTTTCTAGAAACTGTGGCATTCTAGCCATGCTCTCACGGTAGTTTTGGGGAAGAAAGCAGTGAGGGATATAGGGCTGGACAGTGTTCTCTGCACAAACGATGCATTTTCTGCATTGACTTCTGACCTGAGCCGGCACTGGGGTCCAGGAGCCCCACACCTCCAGATGCCCCAGCCCCTGGGGGGCACATTTGAGAAGCCAGTCCTCACCGCTAAACAGACAAGCTCAGATGTGACGAACAAGGTGCCTCTGCATGCTATTGATTTTGCATAACTGGCGGCCAACAGACAAGGTGAACAGTTCACTTTTATGAATCCTTGTTAACAGTGTGTCAAAAGATATTTCACTTTAAGTGCTCCCTTTTCGCTGAAAAAGAAAAATAACAAAATGTAAATTATCTCATCAAGAGACACATTGAGAGCTCTAAGCTGGGCCTCCAGAGGAGACAGAGCAGGGACTGGCTGCAACATGAGGCAGGGAGCTCCACCCCGCCAAGGGGTTCCCCCAGGTAGAAGTTGGTGGAGACGTGGAGTGTGGCCATGTAGCAGAGGGCCGTGTGGTGGGCGGTTACAGCCTAGAACAGGCTCTGTGCATGAAAACAGGCGAAGAGAAAATACAGAAACATTCATGGTGATCTTAAGTAAATAAACAAACAAACAAAACAAAAACAAAAACAAAGCATAAAACTGGAAACAGCCTAAGTGTCCATCAACAGGGGACTGGTTAAATGTAAGTCATAATGCTACCATTTAAGGGGAGTACTACGCAGCTAGGAAAAAGAATGCGTGCTTTCCGTGCAGACCAGTAGAGATGGAAGTATATGAGCTATTATTGAGCAAGAAATGCAAACTATAGGACAGTTTCTAGTGTGCTACCATTTACATAAAAGGAAGCATACACAGGCTTGGTGTGCATGAAAAATAGATGAAAAGAGCAAACATCTATTCTCAGTGATTCTCTTTAGAAAGTGAGACCGAAGAATGGGGGATGGAGACAACTCTGGGGCTTCATCCCATACATTTATGTGCTGGTTTAATTTACTCTGTGCTGGGAGCAGTATGATTCTCAAAATTTTAAAAGTTTAGGGGCACCTGGGTGGCTCAGTCATTAAGCGTCTGCCTTTGGCTCAGGTCATGATCCTAGGGTCCTGGGTTTGAGCCCTGCATCGGGCTCCCTGCTTCTCCTTCTCTCATTCCCTCTGCTTGTGTTCCCTCTGTGCTTCTCTCTGTCAAATAAATAAAATCTTTAAAAAAAATTTTTTTAATTTAAAATCCTTTAAAATACTCAATGTAAGGGGGTAGTTTTAAATCTTTCCTTTACATTTTTCCCTATGGCTTGAGTTGGGCTTGTTTTTTTTCCCCCCACACAAACAACCATCATATATATATATATATATATATGTGTATATATATGTATATATGTATATGTATATATATATACATCATATATATGTATATATATGTATATATGTATATATATACATCATATATATATATTATATGTATAAACTATTATGTACCATAATATATTTATATTTATATTAAAATGTAAGGTTTTTAAAAAAGATTTTATTTATTTATCTGACAGAAAGAGAGAGACACAAGTAGGCAGAGAGGCAGGCAGAGAGAGAGTGGGGGGAAGCAGGCACCCCACTGAGCAGGGAGCCCGATGTGGGGCTCGATCTCAGGACCCTGGGATCATGACCTTAGCCGAAGGCAGAGGCTCAACCCACTGAGCCACCCAGGTGTCCCCTACAATGTAAGTTTTTGAATGAAGAACCTGTTGGCTTTGACATCAGGCAGACTTGGCTCTGTTCTCAATCTTCCCTTCATCAGCTGAGTGATATTGGGCAAGTCACTTAGCCTCTCTGAGTGTCAACTTCTTGGGGCAATATCAGGTATTAATAGTACCTACAGAGCAAGTATGCGATGACTGGTAACTTTATCACGATATTGTTATTATCCTAGAGAGAGCAATGGCAAACCCTCGCGTGTCGTCCCAGTTGGAGAATTAATGCCCATCCTCATTACAGACCCTGTGAGGCTATTTGAAATGTTATAGGCCAGTGGTCCTTCATCAAGCTTTAGGTATATAATTCATCGACCAAAAAAGAAGTCTTTTTTTTTTTTTTGAAGATTTTATTTATTTATTTGAGACAGAGAGAGCACACAAGCAGGGGGAGCAGCTGGCAGAGGGAGAAGCACACTCCTGGTTGAGTAGGGAGCTTGATGCAGAACTCGATCCCAGGACCCTGGGATCATGAGCTGAGCTGAAGGCAGCTGCTTAACCCACGGAGCCACCTAGGCGTCCCACTGACAAAATCTTAAGTGGAAGCCCTGTATGTATAAAACAGGAACTAAAACATTTTAGTAGCAAAGTGTGACATTTATACCCAGTGGATGTTTATAGCATCCTGTCTTCTTCCTTTGGTGGCAACACGCCAATTTTCCTTTGAGGGGATTATTTTGTCCCCCACTCTCAGCCCCCTCCACACCAAAGGGCCAATGGCCAAGGTATCTCCCTGCCACAGGGACTAGACTGTGAGCAGTGTGGGCTGCTCAGTCTTGTGACTTCCACGCAGACTGGAGAGGGAGAGTAGGTCCTTTTTCTTCTGGTTTTGAGCCCAAGGTTGGGGATGAGGCAAGGCCAGAAGCACCAGAGCTCACTGTCAGAGTCTAAGAATGAAGCCAATTCTGCAAAAGGCTAAGAGGGCAAAAACTTGTGCCTTCGGAATATCACAAGAGCCCCTGAATCACACTGTGCCTGAAGCCAGCCCCACCTCTGGAGGTTTTTGTTGCTGGAACAGTTATGGTCCAGCTAGTTGGATTTTCTGTCACAACCCAAAGTGGGCTAAATTATATATTTATTTATAAAGCCAGTTAGGAAGAACAATGAAGCTGCTTTGACAGACATAAACCTTTGAAATCGGGAGCTAGGGATGACAGCCACTGTCTTGTCTCAACCCCACATCTGATTTATTGCTGCATCTGGTTTGAGTTGCCCAGTATCAAGAAAATCCTGATTCACAGGTAAATATGGCTGGAGTTCCGTGTAAGACTTAGGTGCCCAGACTCTGGAGCAAGACACTCTGGGTTCAGATCCCGGCCCCGATAACCTTGTGGCTGTGGGATCTTGGGCAAGTTACTTAAGCTCTCTGAGTCTCAGTTTCCTACCTAGCACCTACCTCCCTGGAGGCTGGGAGCAGTAGGTGAGTCAATACACGTGAGAAGATTTAAGTAGTGCCTGGCACTTGGCTCGGGGGAGCTCCTGTTACAATCCTACCACCTTATAGGAGCCCGCATGCTACGTTGGGCTGACAGCTTCGGCGGAATGAAACTTCGCGGGCTATGTCAGTTTCATTGATAGGCATCCTGATGCGGTAGGGCAAGCTTCTCCAAAACTTATTGGCAATGGCTTATCTCTAATTTAGGATTTTGACCTTGGAGCCCTGCTACAGGAGTGAGGTAATCCCTAGAGAAGTTTCAGGGAAGTGAGTTGGAGCTCAACATATGCAATACATTTCAGGGCTGGAGTTGTTCAGAGGCGGACCAGGCTGCCTCCTAGGCAATGAGTTTCTTGTGTCAGGAAAAGTTTGCAGCGAGCTGGACTCCCATGCAGTGAGCATCCCGAGAGCGATGCCAGTGCCAGACGGAGTTTGGGTTTCATTCACTCACTAATATTTCATTCATCTCATATTTACCACAACCCCGGCACTAGGATGAACGTCCCCACTAACTCTCAGATTGGCTCTTTTCGTCGATGATTTGTTGCTAAAGGTAGAAGGGGACTCCCTGGGCCAGGCTTCTGGGGGCTGTTTTCATTTTTTTTGAAAGACCAAGGGTCAACGCTAATGCCAAGGAATGCGTCCCTGAGGGCAGACTCCGGTGCTTTGGCCGCTCACATGGATGTAGAGATGGGAGGTGGCGTTCACTTGGCCTCGCATCTTACCTGGCCCAGTGGGCGGAGTAAGGGGGAGGGACACGCCCCACAGCACTCAGGTGAGGTTTCAGATCATCATGGCGTTAATACACGTGTTTTTTTTTTTTTTTCAAAGATTTTATTTATTTATTTGACAGACAGAGATCACAAGTAGGCAGAGAGGCAGGCAGAGAGAGAGAGAGAGAGAGGGAAGCAGGCTTCCTGCGGAGCAGGGAGCCCGATGCGGGGCTCGATCCCAGGACCCTGAGATCATGACCCAAGCCGAAGGCAGCAGCCCAAACCACTGAGCCACCCAGGCGCCCCTTAACACACGTGTTAACCATTTCATCTCAGCTGCGTGGGCAGTTGTGGGGTTCCCCAGATGGGCAGTTTGGCCTCGGACGGTCCTCCCCTTCATCCCCATTTCCAGCCACCAGAAGTCCTTGACCCCATCCAGTGCTGGGGGAGCAAACAGCCTGCATGGAGAGCGGGACAGTGGTGGGAACAGCAGATCAATCAAACTGTCTTCCCTGGAGAGCCCAGGTATTGTGTATCAGGCAACAGATGGGGCAGGGGCTCTGAGAGGTGGGAAAGGGGATGGAGAGAAGGCTAGGGAGGGCAGCCCAGAAGGCCCTGGAGAGTCCTGGCTCCCTAGCATGGAAGTGCCCACCGTGAATACAGTTGGCTGAGGCCTCACGGCACCTCCGTGAGCTGACACTCTTACTTTCCCATTTTCAGAGGCTGAAAAGGAAAAGGTCGTGTCCGGGGAGCAGGCCTGCCTGGCTTCAGAGCTCCTGCCCTATGCACTCTGCTACCCCCCTTCCACTGCACCCTTAATCCTCACAAACCTCCATGAGCCTTATGTCCATTTCGCAGATGCAGAAACAGAGACCCAGAGAGTCAAAGTCATTTGCCCCAAAGTCTCCAGTGAGCAGAACCAGCCCTCCTCAGGCCCAGTTCCATCGGACCTCCAATCGTGGGGTCCCCTTTCCTTGTTGTCTTCATGAGCAAGACTTAGAGGAGATGGAGTGGGGTGCACAGGCCCACTTCTGGTTCAGGGGTGTCTGATGTGTCTGGTGGGGCAGGGCACCAGGACAGTGGTGAAAAACCACTGGGCCTCTTCTTCCTCTGCAGCCCAAAGACTATCTCACCCCCGATGGAGGCTGCTGGTAGAGCTAATAAATCTTTAGGTTTCTCCCTCTAAATGTAAATGGCAGGTGAGTGGGATGTTATGAGTTTTGGAAAAAGAAAAAGCAACAGAAAAGTAATTTGCATTAGATATGTGTGCAGCTCTTGACACAATCTCAGGAGACAAGGATTCCCCAGCTCTAGGTTAAAATCAGGGCCCCCACCTTGGAGGGTGGTGAGGGAGCATTCTGCACAGGATCGATTGGACCCTCATTTCCCACCACTTGGAAAGTCCCCTCTCCCCTTTCCTCTGTCCCTCTCCTCCCCTCCCCAGCTCCCTGCTTTTCTCTCTCCCCAGCCCCCAAGAACCCCACTGGTGCGCTGCACTGAAAGGCAATTTATAAAGCAGATGTTTATTGCAAGGTTTCACGCGAGCTTGGTGCCTCGCCAAACGTTATAGTAATTGGAGGCTGCATTTAATTACTGATCAATGTAAAGCTGGGAAGAGACAGGCCTGGAAACTGCCTTTGGTCTAGACTCTCCTCTCTGCTTCGGAAAAGGCAGGAGCTCCTAGTCCTCTGAGGCTCGCTGCACTCCCCCACCCCTACCCTGGAAGGAGGATATGGATTGCAAGTAGCTACTGCAGAGAGCCTACCAATTCTGCTATAGCTCTTGTCTCACCATCCCATTATCTGTGGATCCCTCATCTGTGCCATGCACTGTGCTGGGCACTGGGGGTCACAGGGATTGTGAATTTCTCTCAGTGCCTGGGGTAAGAGCTTTGCATGCACTATCATTCAATCCAGCACAAGGCAGGAGTGGGAGCCAGGCTCCAAGTTAGCCCCAAGGATCCCTGCATCCTGGTAAGCCCCTGTTGGGCTCAGCCATTAAAGACATTACAACCTCTGCTCTGATCTCATAGTGCACTTGCTCTGGGGGAAGCCAGTTGCTGTATCATGAGGACACTGGGCCGCCCCACAGGGGATCACATGGGGAACTGAGGAGCCACCTTGGGAGTGGATCTGCCAGTCAAATCGAAGCTTTGAATGAGACCACCACCTTGGCCGACATCATGGCTGCAACTTCTTGAAAGATCCTGAGCCAGAACCACCGTAAGCCTCTTCCAGGTTCCTGACCCATGGAAACTATGAAATTCTCAATGGTTATTGTGCTAAGTCACTAAGTTTTGGAGTAATAGATGACTAATACAAGAGCCATGGGAAAGAAAGAAATATACAGAAGACTAATAAATAGGAAACATGAACAAATGTGGCAAGAAAGAGGTCTGCCATGAAGCACATAATTATATAATCATTATATAAAGATATGGATTTTTGACATACTGATATATATTTTATATGTGATATTATAATGTAATCACAATAAATGTGAATGAGTTAAATTCACCAATTAAAAGAAAAATCTTATTTTATTCTTTCTTCAAAATAATCCTATGAAGTTGGCACTGTTTTACCCACTTACAGATAAAGGAGCTGAGGCTCAGAGTAGGGAAGAAACTTGCCCAAGATCTCCAGGCCTGAGTGTGATAGGATGGGATCGAAACTGGATTCTTCTGACTGCAAAGCCCCAAGCTGTATTGTCTTGTTTTGCATTGTTAGCTCTTGCATTGTTAGCATCTTTGGATAGAAGAGGACACTGAGACTCAGAAAGGGTGAGTGACTTGCCCAGCGTCACCCAGCAAGTTTTTAAAAAAAAAAAAGCCAGAAGCAGGCATCTGAATCATTGTCTGGTGTCTGTTCCCATGACTTTTGGAGCTCTGTCTTGAAGGCCCAACAATCACAGGGGTTTTATGTCTAAATACCTGCTTAAGACAGCTAGAGATGCTTGACTATGGCCACAGAGACCCTCTGGGGTCAGGTGGATGAGCCTTCTCAGTGAGGAGAACACTACCACAGAGCAACGTGCTGGGGCACAGGGTGGGGTAGCTCGATGCATCGAGCTGAACTCTGGTAATTACATCAGGGCCGGCAGCGTAATTTGTATCTGGGTGATGAATGTCTGTGTTTTTGGGCCTGATTGCCCTATTTACATTTGGAATTTGCTGATCTATTATTAATGTCTCCTGGAGGCTAGGGTGATGGGTGTGAGCAGCTGGGGAGTTCCCTCCCGCTCCAATCCAGGGAGCACTAGCTCTTAGGCTCTCCCATTGTGTGACCCCAGCTTTCATGGAGCTATTGGCCGAGGGGCTGACCTGGGCTGAAGTTACCCAACCTCTTAGAGACCCATGTACACACGCTCTGATGTACACACGTGCAGGCTCATGTGTGCCCACATGCACACACACGTATATATGTCTACATTGTTATATACCCACACGTACTTCCACATGAACATGCACTTGAAATGCAAATACATTTGAATACATTTGTGTGTGCATGCATGTATGCGTGCACGTGTGTATGTGTATGTGTATAGCAGATAGACTACAATGGACTGACTGTGTCTCCCTCCCCCCACTCTCTATGTTGAAGCTCTAACCCCACATATGATGGTATTTGGAGATGGTATAAGGGCTAAATGTGGTCATGATGGTCTGGCCATCATGAAAGGACTGCGCTCTTCTTAGAAGAGTCACCAGAGACAGAGTTCTGTCTCTTTCCATGCGCGCAAACCATGAGAAGACCAGGTAAGTCCACAGCAGGAAAGCAGTGGTCGGCAAGCCAGGAAGAGAGATCTCATCAGAAACTGAATCAACTAGCAACTTGATCTTGAGCTTCCTGGGCTCTAAACCATGAGAGCCCAGTCTATGGGCTTAAACCATGTTTAAGCCACCCAGTCTGTGGTATTTGATTGTTGTAGCCGGAGCTAAGACACACCCGCACACCATCCCATGTGCTGTCATGCTGGGAACAAGCACAGCCTGACAGTGGTATGGTTGGAACTGTGAACCATGGACCTGAATGGCCTGGGTTTGAATCCCACTTCTGCCACTTACCAGCTGTTTGACCTTGAACAAGTATCTTCACCTCTCTGTGCTTCTGTTTCCCCATATGTAAAAGGGGACCGATAAGATTCCCATCTCCCAGGGTTGTCTTAAGGATTAAATACATTACTAGAACTCACCTGCCTGGTGTGCCATGCACACTGGATACATGTTTGCTATGCCATTTATTATTGTTGTTGTTTATGTGCCTGTCACATAAGAGGCTGAGTCATTTAGTTGGAAGATGATTAAACACTCCCTTCTATACCCATACTACTCGGAACACACATGCACAAAGGGAACTTCCCGGGGCTCTTTGGTTTCTTCCTGACGCCCTTCCCGATGGTTCACTCCTCCATGTCTGCCTCAAAGCTGCAGGCAGGATAGGATTGGGGAAAGAACATTGGGTGTGGCTTCTCAGACCAGGCATCAGACCCTGGTTTTGCAACTCTTGCTGGCAGCATGACCTTGGCCCAGAAATTCTAATCTCAGTTTCGTGATCTATCCAGTGGTGGTAATGATAGAAATGAGCTCGTGGAGACAGCGCCGCAGATGGCCGGCTAACGGGTGGAGTTACAGGCAGTGTAGAAAGGAGCACGCTGTTTTCCCTGCCCAGGCTTGGGCCCTGCTGAGGGAGCAAATGCATTGGCATGCAAATCAGTATGCAAATTAAACTCATTCCCTAAGACGGTGGGAAGCCAGGCGCGCCCCAAGCTGAAAGGCTCCATTTCCAACCAGCTTTTTGTGGAATGGCACTGGGTCGGAGTGAAAGAGCACTGGACAGGGAGTCAGGACCAGGGCTTGGGGAATGACAGGTGCAGGCACGACATGTGTGCACAGGTGGTGTGCTCTCCTCCTTATAGTGACACCCCCATGAAAACAAGTACAGACATGAGAAAGCATGCCTGGGCAAGAACGTGCAAAGACTCAAGGAACTGGATGCCGGTAGTGCTGTGTGGCCTTCCACGAGTCTCTGTTCTTCCCTCGGCCTCTGGATTCCTCCTTTTTCCATGCCTTCAGTTTTACCTGGCCCTTATCTGGTGGTGGTGAGGACTGAATGAGACAAATAGAGGGGCAGCTATGACCACAGTGCCTGGTATACAGTAAACACTTAATACATGATGACTGTGTTACGAGCATCCTCATCTGGGAAGTGTGAGGGAAGTGTGAGGAAGTCTGAGCTCCCGGTCAGCTCTAAGGTCCTGTGGTTCTGGACGTTGCATGCAGACCCCACTCAGTGCCTGTCCCCCATCTCGGCTGGGGGCCTTGTGTAGGTCCAGAAACTGGCCCCCCACAAAGGTCATTCTGCCATTCCTCGATTACGCTGGAACGTCTAGCCCATGACACCTATGAGTATCATGCTGGCAGGCCCTGTGACAAATAAGGAAACTGAGGGAGGGGTGGGAGTCACCAAGGCCAGCTCAGAGTTAGAGGTGGGACTAACACAGGAACCAGGCTCCTGGTTGCTCAGGACTGGGCTCATGCAGCCAACAGTTTCTGTAGCCTTTTCTGCTCAGAGCAGGAGCAGGGCCTTGTGGCCAAACCTGGGTGTCCTCCTACTTTAAGGTGTGGCTCATTCCGGAGTCACCAGGCCCCAAGCAGTGGCTTCAAAAGACAAATAAGTCCAAAAAAATCGGATGTGAAAACCCCGAGAAACAATAACCACTAGGCTATATTTAGTGTTTATTACACACAGAACATTTGCAGCTGTTTGACCTTGTCTGGGAGGTGGAAAGAGAAGCATGCCAGCTTAAGGTCATATGGCTCAAAAGTATAAGACTTAGACTTGAACCAGGGTCTTTCAGACTCTGGAGGCCCTGCCTCCAGCACCTCCCCAAAGAAGCAAAGCAGTGGAAAACAGGTTTGCAAATTGCAACAGGCCAGAGGCCTCGATGGCTCCTGTGGGAGAGGCCGTGAGGCCCAGCAGTTAGGGCAACAAGAATGTCCCACCACACCCTCCAGAAAGGCTCCCTTCCCCCACCACGGTTTCTCTGCCATCCCAGGGAAGGTCAGCAGCGAGCACATTAAGTAAGGACATAAATTTGTCATGAAGGCCTGGAAATGAACGAGGTTATCATTTATGGATGGAATAATTAAGCCACTGTGCTCAGTGGTTCCCTAAGGCCTGTGCCCAGGGACCAGTTTGGGGACATCGCTGTCACCATCTCCACCCCTCAGCCTCTCAATCCAGACCCTGGGACATACGGTCTCCACTGGCAGCTGGGGCTGCTGCCCACAACTATGTCACAGGGAGAGCCCTGGCCTCGTGGTGTCACTACAGCCGTGGCTAATCCCAGGGAGACTTTTCCTGCAAGTATGTCTTTAGGGAACCCCACCCCCTTAGGTGAAGATGGTGGTCCTGGCTTCTTGGGATGTGAGGCTTCCTGCGTGGTAGGGAGTGTAAGAAATTTAGGCGGACTTGTATTCGAATGCCGACTCTCTCACTCCAGCTCACGGCGTTGGGGCTAGTCACTCTGCCTGAGCCTTTGGTTTTTTCTTCTAAAAAATGGACAGAATAAGGGTGCCTGCCTGGCTCAGTCAGTAAAGCATATGAGTTTTGATCTCGAGGTTTCACATTGGGTGTAGAGATCACTTAAAAATAAAAAATCGTGGGATGCCTGGGTAGCTCAGTCAGTTAAGCGTCTGCCTTTGGCTCAGGTCCTGATTCTAGCGTCCTGGGATGGAGCCCCGGGTCAGCCCTCTTGCTCAGTAGGGAGCCTACTTCTCCATCTGCCTGCTGCTCCCCTGCTTATTCTCTCTCCCTCTCCCTGACAAATAAATAAATAAAATCTTTTTTAAAAATAAAAAATCTCTCAACAATGGACAAAGTCATTATTTTATGGGTTATGTGGAGAATCAAGTAAGAGTTATAAAGCACCAAAGGAGGGTCTGGCACATGCCAAGTATACCACAAATCCAGCATTTTATTCCTTTCTCCCAACAGAACAGGCAGGCTGGCAGACAGGAATAGGGAAGCTCAGAGATGCAAAGAGACTTGACCAAGAATGCATAGCAGGTGAGCAAAAAGTGTGTGCTTACTGTCTTCACCTGGAGTTCCTGTCACCTGTCACGTGTGGGAGAGCTTAGCCCATTCCTCAACAAACTTTGAGCCCCCTGACCCCTCCCTGTCCCCAGCTACCCCAAGTCAGGGGAAAAAAGAGATGTTTGTAAAGGCGACCGCAAACACTAACATTTATAGAGTTCTTGCAGTGACCCTGCATTGTCCTAGGGGCTCTGAAATGAGGACCTCACTTCATTCTCCAAACAACCCCTGGAAGCAGGAACCATTGTTCTCCCATTTTAGAGGTGAGGAAATGGAGGCTCATGCTCAGACCCCTGACTTTGAGTCACTCAACCAAGAAGTGGAATCTGTGTGTTGTTTCCTGGGTCCCAGTAATGCCAGCCTTGGGAGTGGGGGCAGTCTATTTGGAGTCTGAAAGAGATGGCACATGACTTGACCAGCACATCCCAGAATTCCAGCTTTGATATTCTATGTCCTTGAATGGGTTCGAGCCTTCATGTTACAGATGGGAAGACTGAGGCCCAACCACCAGAGGCAGAACCTTGGGGCTTGTCTACCAGTTCTCCTGGGCCTGTCCCATCAGTCGAGGTCACCAAGCCTGGCGCCACTAGAGAGGTCTCTGGCACCTGCCTTGGGGAGGAGTCTGGACTGTCCTCCCCTCCCTACCCCACCCACCCTCCGTCACCATGGCAACCATGCAGGTGAGCCTCATCACCGCTAATCCTCTAATTACCAGCCACCTCTTCAATCGGCTGTAATTACTTTGGGGACACAGTTAACCTCTCATTAGGAACGCACGGCCGCTTTCTCCAAAAGCGCAGCGGTGACATGCCTAGTAATTTACCGCCCCGGCTCACGGGGCCGCTTTGTGTTTAACTCGGGCGCCATCGCATCCCTGTCATTACTCCAGCCTGGTTGTCATGACGATTAATCATTCAATCCCTCATCAGCAACTTTTGCCAAATGTCACCCCGCTCTTGATCAAAATCCATCCTGCAGCCCAACACTGGGGGACTAATGACTTGGAAATAGGCTTCTCCATTCCTGAGAGCTTTTCCTCAAGACTCCTTCTCGGCTCCCTCCAGAAAGGAAGAGGAGGGTCTGAGCTCATCATGGTGATGGTGGTGGCAGCGGAGGCTGCAGCGGTGGCCAGGCCAAGGGAGGGGAAGTGATGGGAGCAGAAGAACTGGCGGGTGTTGGGTGCTTATTCTGCACTAGGCACCTGCGGGGCACAGATGCATTTAGCCCTCATGATAAACCACTCCCTAGAAGGGAGAATGGAAGCTAGGGGAAGCTGGTCATTTGAGAGCAAGGAAGCATAGAGAGACTCTAACTCAGACCTGTTTGACTCCAAAGCTCAGCTCTTTTTAACAAGCCTCAAGTGTTATACACATCACCTACTAGCAAGATCCTAGAATGTCAGTTTGGGCCACATTGTAGAAATTAGCTGGCCCATTAAATTCAAGGCAGAAGGCCTTAAGAGACAACTCTGGGTGTTTTATGATAAGGAACCCAGTCTAGAGCAAGCAGCTGACTCTCATGAATACCTACGTCTTGAACAATACGCAGCAACATCCGGCAGATAGTGACCTCACAACCCAGAGAGAGAAATAACCTGAAACACATCCGTAGTGGGTCCATGAGATGATTTAGACCAAGAGTCTTGGCCTGGTGTCATGGGTGCCTTATAATGGACTTCAGTGGCCCACGAGACTCCTGAAAATGCAGGATACGTTGGGATTGGATGTGAGTATGTGCATTTTTCTAGAGAGATGCTACCAAAAAAATGTTAAGAACTACTGCTCTGGTACATTTCTCTTCTCTCTCTCCACATCCTTATATCAGGGAAGGTGATCCTGAGGCCAGAGAGGAACCAAGACTTGCCCGAAGTTCCACAGCGATTCAGGGTGGGAACCCCTGGTCTGAGTCGGTGTGAACTCTTTCTCAGGTGCCCAGGGCAGCCAAGTAGGTCTGTAAAAGGGGAGGAACTCCTCCCCCTTCAGAGTGGCTTCCAACCCCCTAGCCCCCACCTCCTAAGAAAGCCTAACCCCCCATCCTGCTAAAGGAATCTTTCCAAGGCCCCTCCCAGGGAATGTTCCTGCTGGCTGGGCCGCCAGCATGTGTGAGACATAATTACAGCACGTTGTAAATGGCATTAACAGACTGTCACAGCAGCCACATGGTATTAGCAAACGGCTCTGTCTTCATCATGCAGTCCCCGTAGCCTCTGGGCTGGAGCCACTTCCCAAGGGGTCTTCCAGGTCCAAGTTGCAGAAGTCTTCTGGCAGGGGACTGGGGGCAGGGGCAGCGATTTAACTCACAGAGGCCGGGAGATTCCCCCAAGACTTTCCGAGGTCTCGGCAAAGAGCTGAGTAGAAAGTTAGGAAATCTGATTTGTAAACCTGGTTCAGCCTTGAAGAACTAGCCTTTATCAGGCAGCTGCTTATGAGTCAGGCACTGTGGAATGTAATCTCATTTATACCTTATAAACCGCAACCGAAAAGATAGTATTCTTCACTCTGCTCTCTAGATCAGTTAACTGAGGATCAGAAGGAAAGGTTACTGACTGGCCCGCATCCCTTCAGTTAATAAGCAGCAGCTGTAGGATTCAAACCGAGCTCTGATGTCTCTGGCCCTTCTGCTTTTCCCGACATCCTGTTGTTTCCTTAGAAAAGTCTCTGATCAGTTTTCTGCCAACAGATACTATAGCCTTGAAGGTAATTTCCTCAAACTACCAGCTCACCAGAAACTTAGCCCCTGAGCTCTGCTCATGGGGGTTTCCACAAGAGCAACATAGTAACAACATGGTAGTAGTCAAGATTATAACAAATTTTGTGAATTTCCATACAATTTCTTCTCTGTTTTTTGTAGCGAATCCATGAGGGAAAGAGCCCTTCTTACTTGAGAGAGTTGAGAACTAAAGCCCAGAGGGGCAAAGTCACTTGCTCAACTTGCACAGCAAATTGTCTCCTGCTTTCTGGTCCTGATTCTTTTCCAAGCCACTGAGAAGGTATTCATTGGGCTACAGCTGGCCGAGAACTGAGCAGGGGCATTTGCTCTTCTGGGTGCCTCCTGCCCTCCCACCTGCCCTGTGGCCACCGATGATTTATGCTTTATCCAGGAGGCCTCCAGGCTGTAGGCAGCAGGATGGGCTGCCTCCCGACTGGTAAGCAAATCCCCCGCTGAGCAGGTCATATTTTATCCTGGCTGCCACCTGCCAGCTCATTTGCTTACAGATACAGGTGCTTTATCAGGGAGAAATTAGCGATTACTTAGCCCAGAGACCCTGGCAGACAGAAGGGCAAGCCAGGGCCATCGCTGGGGTGGGAAGTTGGGAGCCTGTCTGGGAGGTCTCTATTTCCCCCCTTAGACTGACTCTGGAACCAAGGGGTGAGAGTTAGGGACAGAAGAGAACACTTCTCTGCTTGGAGGGAAAATGACCTCCCACTGCCAACCCCATCCGTATTTTACCTGTTCTTCAAGGGTGGGTGTCAGTATTCCCCATTCCCTGCAGCCTTCCCAGATCCTCCACTTACCTGCCCAAATGACACAATAGTAAATTTAACAGTCCCACAGTGTTTATTGGTGCCTGGCACTTTAGGGACATTGCCTCCTTTAATCCAAATCAACTAATAGTTGTCATTTTATTTTTTTTTTATTTTTTTTTAAAGATTTTATTTATTTATTTGACAGAGAGAGATCACAAGTAGGCAGAGAGGCAGGCAGAGAGAGAGAGGAGGAAGCAGGCTCCCTGCTGAGCAGAGAGCCCAATGCGGGACTCGATCCCAGGACTCTGAGATCATGACCTGAGCCGAAGGCAGCGGCTTAACCCACTGAGCCACCCAGGCGCCCCTAATAGTTGTCATTTTAAAATCACCATTTTACAGACGAAGAAATAAGCTCAGAAAGATAAGGTCGTTTGCTCAAGGTCACACAGTAGGTGAGCTACAGAACTCAGGCTTCTCTGATTTCAGACCTCCTCTCCTAACCAGTGTCTTCCTAGGCTGTTCCCCAAACCCTGTACTTGGCTTGTTAAATGTTATTTACTCGTTTCTCTATTATTTTTTAATTATTTTTTTAAAGATTTTACTTGTTTATTTTAGAGAGAGGGAGAGTGACAGAGGGGGAGGCAGAGGAACAAGCAGACTCTGCACCCAGCGCCAAGCCTAACACGGGGCTCAGTCCCAGGACCCTGAGATCACGACCTGCATCAAAACCAAGTGTCAGGGGTGCCTGGGTGGGTCAGTGGGTTAAGCTTCTGCCTTCAGCTCAGGTCGTGATCTCAGGGTCCTGGGATCAAGCCCCCCATCGGGCTCTCTGCTCAGCGCTAAACCTGCTTCCCTCTGCCCCCGCCCCCCGCTTGCCTTTCTGCCTACTTGTGATCTCTCTCTGTCAAATAAATAAATAAAATCTTTAAAAAAAAAAACAAAAACAAGTGTCAGCCAACCAACCACCTGAGCCACCTAGGCGCCCCCAAAATAATTTTTAATCTCGGAACAATTTGAGACTTACAGAAAAATTACACAGATAATAGAGATTTCCCCATAACCCCCACCCAGTTTTCCTTATTAACATCCTACATTTGTCCCAATTAGTGAATTAATATCGGTACATTATTATTACCTAAAGTCCGTTCTTTATTCCGATTTCTTTGGTTTCTACTTAACGTCCTTTTTCTTTTCCAGAATCCCACCCAGGTTACCACAGTGTGTTCATTTGTCGTTTATTCCCAGGGTCCTCTTGGCTGCGACAGTTTCTCGGATTTTCTTTGTTTTTGATGATTTTGACAACGTTGAGGAGTGCTGTTCAGGTCTTTTGTGCCACAACTGGGCTTTGTCTGACATTTTTCTCATAATTCGACTGAGGTTAATGTGTTTTAGCAAGATCACAGAGGTAAAGTGCCGCTCTCATCACATCAGGGTACGTACTATGAATTTGAGATATCACTCTTGATCTTAATCCTGATCATGTGGCCAGAGTAGCATTTGTCTGGCTTCATGGGAAAGTGACTGTTCTCCTTCTATGCATACTGTTTTCTTTACACTTAAGGACTGGGGAGCTATGCTCCCACTCCTGGACGACAGAGTATCTACATAAATTATTGGGAATTCTTCTGCACAGGGGATTTGTATATTCTCCCTTTTGTTTATTGATTTAGTCATTTATATCAGTTTGGACTCATGGATATTTATTTTATACTTTGGGTTATAATCCAGTACTACTCTGTGGTTTTTAAGTGACATTTGGTTCTTTCTTCCTCGGTTTATCAGCATTTCCCAAAATCTATTCTGAGACAATCTCATTCCATGGGATTTTTAACAGGCAATCCTCTTAAAATAGCTTCTAGAGACAAGTCATTTGGGGTAATAGTGGTTGAAAAGAGATCTTGACTGTAGGACTTGTCAGATCTTTTAATGTGCTAACAATGTGAGTAGTGAATCGCCCAGAGGGTATCTAATAGGCAACATTTCCCACATTTCTTTTCCTGACACCCTGGGGTAGGATGGGAAAGACACATTTGAGAAAATAATCTAGCTATGTATCTCATCTTCCCCTGGAGACCAGAAGTTCTTAAAAGCAAAGATGATGCTTTCTTCTTGACTTTATCTCTAGAAAATTACACTGAGGAGGTGCTAAGGGAACATAGTTGGATAATGCAAGGATGAATGATGAATGGATGGTTGGATGGACGGTTGGATGGTTGGATGGTTGAGATAGACACACGGATAGATGAAGAGACAAAGGATTCATAGTTGATGGATGGGTGAGCAGGTTGGTAGGTGGATTTGTAGGTGGGTGGATGGATGGATGGATGGATGGGCAGGTTGGTGGATGGATGGATGGATGGATGGGCAGGTTGGTGGATGGATGGATGGATGGATGGATGGATGCAGAGGTGAGATGGATACGTAGATAGATGAACAGGCAGACGAAGCAGAAAAAAACAAGCCTTTGACTCCCTCCTTTCTTCCTGCAAAGTCATAACCAGGTCATTTGACCAGCAGGAAAAAGCCTCCAACTTGACTAGATCATCTTTGTTACCAGACAACTAAGATGTGGGTCCTGGCCCTATCACCGGCTGTGTGAGCTTGGACAAGTCTCTTAGTCACTGGGGCAGGCTCTTCATCTGTCCTAAGGGACTAGTTGCTATACCTTAGGGCTGCTGACAGCCTTCGATGACCTAATAAAACACGTAAAGTCAGCTCATCAGATGCCAATTTCCTTCCTTCCTTCTTCTCATCCGGCCCTGGGGAAGAATCCACTGCCCTGATGGCCCCTCTGGAGGGAGTGGGAACAGAACCTGCTGCTTGTAGGGTGGGAATTCTTTGGGGTCCATGGATAGGTTCATGAGCATGAGCCCCTAGAATAATATGAAAAACTATGTGTGTGCAGTTGCCTTTTTCTGGATAGAGAATCTATAGCTTCTATCAAATGCCCAAAGGGGTCCATGACCACCTTCCCAAAAAAGCCAAGGACCCTGAGGGCCTGGTCTGGACTCTTGTCGCATGCTATTGAGCTCCAGACTCCAGGCCCTGTCCTCAGGCTGTTTACCAGCCTCCCCAGTTATCAGACCCCAGCCTGGTTCTACACCTGCCACAGACAGAGAGAGAGAGACAGGCCGACCCTGTTCTCAGGGGCATGGGGTGGGGGTGCAGGCCAAGATCTGGGCTGATGTCGGGCATTCAGGCCCAAAGATGTATGGAGCGCTCTCAATGGGTCCCACGTGTCATCTCCTGCAATCATCCTTAAGCCCTGGGATGGAAGAGCTGTGAGCATCCCATTTTAGAGATGAAGAAATCAAGGTCAGGGGAGAGGAGTGGGAGGGCACCAAAAGCTAGAGGCAGTGCTGGACTCAGGTCCAGTGCTAGTTGGTTCTGGAGCCCGTGCTCTCTCTGTGGTGTCAGAGGGGCCCAAGGCAATCCCTGGGGTTCCCTAAGTTGGGAACAGGGCTGCAAGATACACCTGTTCAGTTGTTCTGTACCTAGAGGCACCTGACTGAGGCACTGGAATTGGAGGGGAAATGTATCTGAAATTCAGCTCTACATCCACGAGCTGAGGCTTGTAACAGGAACCTTCAGGAGCCTAGAGAAAATGCAGCCTTTTGGTAATTATTGTACCCAGAAGGGTGATTTTTCCTAATCGGTCTGCCCAGACAGGATGCTTTTTCCTAATGCTAGCAAAGCCCTCATACGGGCTCCCAGAACTGCTGGAAACACATTGGCAGGGGCTGAGAACCCCTGCCCAGCTTCTAAAGTGACACTTTTAAGGTGGAGTCCCAGTGGGTCTCCATGCCAGGAACAGCCAGCCCAGCCTTAGCAAGTGGGAGACAGTTCCTGACATTCTCCCAGGAAAACTGGGGCCAATGAGGAGGGGTATATGACTTAGTTCACCCTGCTCAGCTGCCCTAGATCATTCCCTCCTATCCCACTTAGCCCCCTTCTTCCACCCTCCTCTACCCTCCAGGCACGGAAGGCAGAACCCCATCTGCGGCCATTCCCTGAGCCACATGTATCTAAAACCCAGTACCATCTTTCTAGGGAAGGGCAGGCAGGCCCTCCTGATTCCCCAGAATACCCCTCCTCCCACGGCATCTCCCAGAAGCTTCAGCTGCTTCCCACTAAACAGGCCCGATCTAAGGAATGATCACTTGGGTCCTCCAGCACTCAGCACCCATGGCCCCCTTTCCTCTCACCTTCCCATACCCCCCACCCCCTTCCCTGCCACCACCTCTGGCCTGATTAATTCTCCCAAATCCGTCATGCTACAGGGACTAATCAGGCTCTTGCCCCACTAATAGGTATTCCGAGATCTGACAAATGGCTCTGTTCATGGGATTCCCAGGCTGGGCTGGATTAATTTTGCATACCCAGACCACTCCAGGTTTGCCCCTGAAATGTGAGCTGGAGCCCTGGGTGGGAAGGGAAGCAGAGGACCCAGGACCGAGGGAGGGATCCCTGCTACTAACCCTTAACTCAGCTCTGCCACTTCCTGGCTGTGTGACTTCAATCTAGGTTTTCTCTCTCTCTGAGTCTGGTATTCAGGCTTCTGCACTGTTTGAACCGGACCTCATCTCTCCAGCCTCAGTTCTCAGCCATGCCATCCCTTCCACTCCAGCCAACCTGCTGGATCACGGTGGCTTAATCCCAGCTCTCTGGGGAAAAATAGTATCTCTGTGATGCCTGTATGTGCATAAATATAACTTCTACTGATAATTGATATTGACGTGTGTCACACAATCTTAAAATAATAGCAAAATATACAATTGTCTTTATTATAAATTCCTAGAACCAGCTGATTCTCCTAAAATGCTTTCATTGATTTTTGCCAAACTCTATCGATAGTCATCCTATGGTGGGAAGTGATGAAACAAATGTGGCTCAGACTTCAATTTGGGTTGATACTTTTATTTCATTGTTAATGGGCAGACTGTCAGTGGGACGGGGAAGGTGGGCGTCGAAACTTCACTTGCTTGTCGGTGATGTGAGCAAGTCCTTTGCAGAACTGCAGAGTGATTTCTGAATAGTGGAAGAACATTTCATCAGTTTCCTGTGCTATCCCTAGGTAATGGCTAGAAACATAACATATTTTCAGATTTCCTCCGTGTTAAGAGTTTCTCCATTGTTAAGTGTAGACGATCAACGCGGAGTTAAGCCCAGATTCATAACACTTGCCAGGGGGGTATAGCTCAGGGGTAGAGCATTTGACTGCATAACACTTGCCAGTGACCAACGATCAATCATCAGATGCTCAGATTTCAAACTTACCAACAGGATGGTGAGCATGAGCCTGGGGAGAGATGCACGATCTCACTGTGTAGTATTTCCACCATGGAGAGGCAATAGGTAAAACTAACTTCAAGGGCACAGATAGTAGCAAAACAGAATAAAACATTAAGAGATGATGAGTTTTGAGTATTTACTGTCTATAAAATAATTGAGTTAGCTGTAAGTTTGTGTAATTTAAACATCAGTAATTACTGTGTGTTGTGTACGAAGAGTGTGGCTGGCCTATGTCCCTGGTTCCCAGGAAGAAGACTTGATCCTCGGACTTTCTGAAGTGATAGGACCGTATGTAATTTGTAAGCCACTTGGATAACCCCTGAGTTTATGCTAAGAGATTGAGTGACTCAGGATGGGGCTAATCACCAGAAAGACTGACCATGTGATCAGGTAAGGTCTTTCTTTCTTTCTTTCTTTTTTTTTTTTTTTTTATTTATTTGTCAGAGAGAGAGAGCGTGAACACAGGCAGACAGAATGGCAGGCAGAGGCAGAGGGAGAAGCAGACTCCCTGCTGAGCAAGGAGCCCGATGTGGGACTCGATCCCAGGATGCTGGGATCATGACCTGAGCCGAAGGCAGCTGCTTAACCAACTGAGCCACCCAGGTGTCCCAGGTAAGGTCTTTCAAGGAGAGGGGAGGCCTGGAGACTGAGTTCAAGCACATGGCCAAGGATTCGATCAACCATGCCTAGGTAATGGAACCCCAATAAAAACTCCAAACCCCAAAGCTCAGTACTGCTTCCAGGAGGGTAAACACACGGCTGTGTCAGGAGGGTGAGACACTTAATTCCACCGAAAGAGGGCACGGAAGCTCTGAATTTGGGACCCCCAAGTCCGCACACTTCATTTGGCTGGTCCAAATTTCATCCTTTATAACAAAACTATACTACATCTTAGTATAGCACTTCCCTGAGTTCTTTGATCTGTTCCAGCAACGTTTCAGATGTGAAGGGAATTCTGGGGCTCCCCTGAAATTATACCTATTTGGTCATGAAAGTAGCGATTGTTGAACTTGCAATTTTGTTGGGATACATGTTCACCAGTACAGTGGAGTCTGCGGCTAACTCCAGGTGGTTAAACATCAGAACTGGATTGAATTACAATGTGGCAGAATTACAATGTGGCAGAATTACTGTGTTTCACAACAGGCTCATACAACTCCGAACAATGTAACAGTTGGTTCTCATTGGACTGACACAGGCGTCACTGCCCAGTTCCACTTCTGAGCCTTAGCTGATGCTATTCCTTCTGAATGAACTCATGTGTATTCCTGTATGCTTTCACTTACTGACCAAGTCTTTCTGGATTGCACACTCTGTGCCAAGCACTATATGAGGTGCTTGGGATAGTGAAGAAAATAGATGTCACCCGCAGTGGGTATAATTAGTGCCCTGCTCAGGTCACCTAGGGTCCTTTTGGCCATTTCTGTGTGTGCCAGTGTCCAACCTAAGACCTGCTCTGTGAGGCTCATAGTCTAGTGGGGAGACAGGTATTACTCAGAGTCTTAGAAAAACAAATTTCTGGGGTGCCTTGGCTCAGTTGGTTAAGCATCTGACTTCTGCTCAGATCATGATCCCAGGATCCTGGGATCAAATCCCTCATGGGGCTCTGTGGGGAGCTTGCTTCTCCCCTCTGCTTGTGCTCTCTGCCCCCTGCTCTCTCTCTTAAGTAAATAAATAAAATCTTTAGATTTTAGGCCTGAATTGAAACCAACAGTCAGACATTTAACCAACTGAGCCACCCAGGTGCCCCCAAAACAAATTTCTTTATAATGAATATATATATACAATATATGTTACATATAATATATAATATATATAATATAAATGAATATATATCAGTGCTTTGAAAGGAAGCAACAGAGTCAGGAAGTCAGAGTCAGAGTCTCTGAGAGCTATAATGGAGACATGTTCTGTCAGAGCAATGAGGGAAGGCTCCCTGGAGGAAGTAGTACTTCCTTCCTGTAGGAAGGTCAGGGGGACAAGAGGGAGGGAGCAAGTTTTACAGGCAGATGGCAGAGCAGGTGCAAAGGCCCAGTGGTAGGAAAGAGAGATCAGCATGGCTGGAGCACAGAGAGAGATGAAGCTGAAGGAATTGATAGGGGCAGGACCCTGCAGCTTGCTGGCATGAGTGGGGATTTGGGTTCATTTTCTAAGGGGGTGGAAACATGCCTAAATGTCAAGTAGAGGTCTGGCTTGAGAGATTTAAATTTTAGATTTTTTCAAGATTTGAAATGTAAAAATTCTTTGACCTTCCCCTCAACCAGGAGTTTGCTCTGTGAATAAAGCCACCTTCTTGTACAAGGATGTCCACTACAGTGTTGTATATGAAACAGTGCTGAAACACAGAACCTACTGAATTGTCAAGAAAAAAACAGGTCTAGAGGCACCTGGCCAGCTCCATCAGTAGAACATGTGACTCTTGATAGTGGGGTTGTGAGTTCGAGCCCCACACTGGGTGTAAAATAACTCAAAAATAAAATCTTTTAAAAAAGAGAACAGGTTTAATAAACCTGGTTCATACATTCAATGGACCCACACACAGCCTTGAAAAAGCATGAGGGAGATATGAATATGTTCATGCAGAACTAGATCTCTCTAGACTGGGCTGTTGGATGAACAAAATGTGGAAAATAGACTCTGGTCTGTTCATATTCACCTGAAAGCAAAGTTATATCCAAAAAGTGTTTCCAGAAAGTCACACACACACACACACACACACACACACACACACACACATACCTACGATTATTAAGAGTGATGACCACAGTGCTTAGCACATAGTAGGTAGATAGGCAATCAGAATTAGTTGGGTGACTTAATGAATGAATGCATTGTTGCTTCTGGGGGGAAGAGTTGAAGGTGGGAGAGAGTTGTACTTGTTTACTTTTTCATCTTATATTCTTCTGTGACAAGTAGTTTTCTTATTTGCTTGCAGGTTTTTCTACTTTAATCATTTAACTTCAGTGGAAGTGTAATTTACACACAACAAAATTTGCTGATGGTAAGCGAGCAACTGGATGAGTTTATAAATTTATATAAATGCATACAATTTGTACACAAATAAATACAGTCCTGTAAACAACACCATGATCAAGATATAGGACATTTCCATCACTGCCAGAATTACCCTGTTGCCCATTTGTGGTGTATTCCTATCCCTATGCTTTGCCCCTTATTCCCTCCTACCTCCAACACGGGCCACCCTCAATCTCCTTTCTGTCACTATTCATTTGCCTTTTCAGGAATTCTGTACACATGGAATCATACAGTACCTAGGCTTTTGAGTCTGACTCTAAAGGTTGAGGGAGGAGTTTAGCCACATAAAGGGGAAGAGGGTGGGGTGGTGGGTAAGGGAAGCAGCTCTGCAGCTGGCTGGCTTAGCAGGTGCAAATGTATGGTGGTTTGGGTTGGTTTGGTGTCTGAGATCAAGGTTCGTTGCTGCTTACGTCGAGAGTTCGTTCCTTTGCATCCCTGAGTCGTGCTCCGGATATGAGTGGACCACAGTCTCTCTATTTGCTCACCAATTCGTTCTCCTCACATACCTGTTCACTTCCCTGCCCACGTGGCCCCGCCTTCAGTGCTCTGGTTTCCCACAGTGCTCTGGTTTCCCCTCTCCCGGCTCCTGGCTCCCTTACCATACGCACTTGACCCCCTGCCCTGCACTCACCCACAGCCACGGTGTTGCCTTTCCCTCACAGACGGAAGAACCATATTCCTCCTCTATGAGCTTTAAAATCTATTAAGTCAAGGTGATGGCAGTGAGGCCAGCCCCATGGAGGGTCATGGCCAGCCACCTCCTCCACCAGCTGAGGCCGGAACTTGGGTCTGGGAGAAAGCTGTGCAGAGAGCCAGACAGAGGGCCTTCGCTGAGGATTCTCTTCGTTGGGGCCCCAGCATTGCCTTCTCTGAGTCTGGAGAAGGAAGCCAGGGCCGGTTCCTTCCAGGGCTACCAAGCATCCCCCATGCTCCTGCAAATGACCTTGTTTAATCCCCATACTCTCTTATCTGGTATGAGGCCCCCCACTTTGGAAATAGGGCAAGGGCAGCTCAGAGAGGACGAGGGCTTGGCTGAGATCACACAGCTCAGAGCAGGGACAGGCTGGGATTTCACCTCCTTGCCAGCTCACTACCAAGGTGCTTGGAGGTCCTAAAAGATCCAGAGAGAGAAGGAGAGAGAGATGTCCTAAACACATTCAGGCCACTGGGAATGTTTGAATGGACCCAGGCCAGGTCATCCGGTTCCTCCTTTTGGGAACCAGGCAGGGAGCAGGGAAAAACACTGCTTCTTCTCTAGACTGGCTACTTGGGTCCCTCTCTCCATCGCCCCCCTACCGTGAACTAGCCTAAACCATTCCAGCTGTCACCTGACTAAAGAGAAGGGAAGAAAGAAATGAGGGGTCCCTCTCGAGCAGGCAGGGGAGAAGGTCCCACCCCAGGGCTAGGAGGCCTCATTGAGAGTTGTTCTTTCTACCCCACCTGCCTATTAACATTCCCTGTACCCCTCCCTCCTAATAAGCCAGTAGTAATAATCCATTTTTTTAAACCCCCACAGTCCCTACTTCTGGGCTCAAGAATGCAAGATAGCCGCCTCTGACTGTCCATAAACGTGAGAGACAGATGTTGCCAACATCTGGAGATCAGGAAGGCTCAGTCCTGACTGGAACTGGGAGCAGTGCCCAGTTGGGTGGAGTGCTCCGGGGGGAGGGGACCTCCTACCTGTCAGTCATCCAGACATGGGGGCCACTTCCACCCCAAAGGAGGGCCCCCAGGCCCTGGCCAGGGCTCCCAGGCTGAGAGACCCTTTGGAGGGAAAGCTGGGCGGGTGCTGACTGCAGGGAGGGGACTTCAAAGGCTCCCTAATCCCTGGTGACATTTGCAGACACAGGAGTTTGCTTTTTTTATGCTGCGGATCAAAGCCCAGAGCTTTATAAATAACCCTCATAAAAGCCAAGGAGCTTGTAAAGTTAAACAGTAAGTCACAAACAGTGGGAGCATTCAGGGGCAAGATGGAGGCTGCGGGAGTTGGGCCCCTACCCTGCCTTGCCACCAGCTGGCCACCCACCTCTGCCCTGTAGGAGGCAAGGCCCCACTGAAGGTCAGGAGGGGCTTGGGTTGGATTTGGAGTTTCTGCCTCAGCCTCTGCCAGTGCCCCCAGTTGGCATCCTAGAGCTGGCCATTCAGTCATTAAATCATTCCTTCCTTCAGTCCATCAGTCAGTCAATCAACAAATGTTTCCTGATCATTTCCAGACAAGGCTCCTGGCCAAGGAGCATAAGCTTGGACATTCCTGGGATTCTAATCATGGCACTGTTACTTCCAAGCTGGGTGCCTTCCCAAAACACCACCTCGACTTCTTGAGCCTCACTTTCCCTATCTATAAAATGGAGGTACATTTTGAACCCATCCTAAGAGTTAGGAGGCCTTGGTGGGCTCAAAACCTTTCCTGGGCGATTATTATTGTTAATCAGACTGCAATAATCCTAGTCAGTGGTCTCTACAAGGAGCTGCATTGCTTTGTCTGGTTCCCACTCCCCCCAAATTAACCCCCCTTCTGCTCTCGTACCCCAGTTGGGATGGGGGTTTTGATATATGTTTTCTCTGATGTCAGAGGGGCCACAGAACCATCACTCAAAGCGAGGCTGTTTCCAGAGGTGGGGTGGGGTGTAAGTTCAAGTCCAGGATCCAGTACTTCTCAGCTGTATGTTTGGGGGCCTCTGTTCTCCCTCCCTGAGTCTCCATTTCCTGAATTGTCAAACAGGGTGGGGTGGGGCAGTGGGAAGGATCCCATGAGGGCAGAAAGAGCCAGTGCCCGGCACATAGTAGGTTCAGGAAATGAACGTGGATAGTTGCAGCTCTTCTCCCAGTGGCAATTTCCATGTGGAGAGCAGAGCCTCCGTGTGGAAGAGGAAGGAGGGATGGGATTGGCAGATGGTCAGGGTCCCTTGAGCTGATGCCTGGGTGCTCCCTCGGGTGAGGAGGTACAGCTATAGAACAGAATATGCCTGTAGGCATCCCCCTGCCTGATCCCAGTGTCGTCTCTAAGTATGAACCGCAGCTTCAGGATGCCAAGTCCATTTCCTAGATGAGGACCTTTTGGCCCCAGGAGGTGAAAGCATTTGCCTGGGGTCCCCAGCTCAGTTGTGCCAAGACTGGAATTTGAACCCAGACCCTGCATGATTCCAGTCTTTTCTTTGCTCCCAAGCTGTACCAAGGTACCCAAGCGGAACAGCCCAAAGCTGGCTTCCCACCAGCAGCATCTAGCCAGCGCGGCCGTTCTGGAGAAAACCAGTGAACTCCCAGAGCAAAGAACCTGGCTTTACACCCGTGTGGCCTCTGAGACAGGGATCCACACTAAACTGTGGCCACCCCAGCTGTCAGCTTCCTGATTCGCTGCGAAGAGGGATGAAGGTTGACCCAGAAGAGGTGGGCATGTGTTTTACTCTGTTCAGGCTGCTGTTAGCCAAATACGCAGAGTTTCAGGGGCTTATAAACTACAGAAACTTGTTTCTCACAGTTTTGGAGTCTTGATGTCTGACGTCAGGGAACCAGCACAGTTGGGCAACCGTCCTCTTTCGGGTTGCAGACTTCCTCATTATGTCCTCCTGTGGCTAAAGGGATTAGGGGAGCTCTTGAGCCTTTTTTCTGAGGGCACAGATCTCATTCCTGAGAGCTCTCTCCTCAGGACCTTGTCATCTCCCAAAGGCCCCACCTCCCATTACTACCATGACCTTGGGCATCAGGTTTTTAATGTATGAATTTTAGGGGGACACATTCAAGACCACAGAGGCATACCAGTGAATCCTATTAATTGGTTCCATCATTCACTCATTTAGAGAGTGAGTCAGTCACTAAACAAATGTTTACTGGCACCCACCGGGCGCCAGGACCCACGCTGGGCACCAGGGCTGCAGTATAAACCAGATAATTGGGGTCCCTGCCCTCGCCCCAGAACCGACTGCAAGGAAGCAGGTGACACAGTTCGATGTGATCAAGGGGAGACCAGGGAGTACATACGTGAAACTCATCCCATATGTGGAGGAAGAGCGATAAGAGAGATTCCTGGTGGAGGGGACAGTTGGGCTGGGACCCAAACAATGAAAAGTTAGAGAAGGGCATTTTAGGAACAGCCTGAAAAAAGTGAGAAGGAACAGGGTATAGACACAGAAGTGACCACCCCCCAAAACTCCTTTGTTCTGTTTCAAGATCAGAATCCTTGGAGCAGCAGGGTGCTGCTCACACCTATCATGCCCCCATGCCCCTCCCCAGGTAGGTAGTATTCCCTTTATGGTGCCTGAGGCCAGGGAGGCTCAGAGAGGTTGAGTATCTTGCCCAAGGCCACACAGCAAAGATGCTTTGGCTCTGGAGCAAAATGGATGGATGTGGCCATCAGGGAACCTTGTATCAGGAGCCCTCCCATAGCCTCCAGGGTTTACAGCCTGTGCCCCACCCAGCAAGTCACCTGTCTGCTGAGTCTCAATTTCCTCATCTACAAAACAAGACCCAGGTGCACGCTCCCCTCTCCCCACACCTGTACAGCCACATCTCTCAGTGACCTCGTTAAGGCAGTTGGCCTGAAAGCAGCTGTCCCTGGCGAAAGCTCGGCCACAAAACCCGTCCCAACTAGGCCAGCCACAATGGGATCCCCCTGTGGGCATTTGGCCTAATTGGCATCGCCCCCCACCCCACCCCACCCCACCCCCGGGAGGTGTGCCAGCTTTGCTGTGATCATTTTACACACCCAGGAAACACTTGCCTGGAGCACCTCTGAGCCAGCCCCAGGACTCAGCTCATCTGTGGCCGGAATACGAGCTACACACCCCCGACGGGGCTTCTCTCCTTGCCAGGCCTACACTGGGTGCCCCCCGCAGATGCCTTCACTTGATTCCCAAAACACCCAGCAAGGTCAGTACCTCTGTCCCCACCTTCTGGAAGAGTTCAGGGCAAAGCAGGGGTGGGGACCATCCACAGAGCCCTCACCATGCTGGATGCAGACCTTGGGGCGTCCCTGGTGTTCCAGACCCTGCCCCCCACAACCCTGCTGAAAAATGAGGATGACGAGAGCCATCTCGTGGGTCAGGCACTGGCTACTGGCCTCGGTTTTCTCATCTGTAAAATGGTGTGAACCTGGCTTGTCAGGTTAGTGTAATAATCACCAGGTAATAACAAGAGTGAACAATAACTGAGCACCTACTGTGTGTTGGATACTTCTTAAGGGCTTTGAGTGTATTAACTCTTAACCTTCACAGCAATCACAGGAAGTAGCTCCCACTGTTATCCCCATTTTATGGTTGAGCAAACACAGGCATCAAGAGGTTAAGAAACTCATCCAAACACACATAAAGACCTTAACACAGGAGGCCAAATCAATAAAGGCAAGCTTTTATTTCTGTTCCAATCCCTTGAGCACCCAAAGAACCCCTGTCCACACTCCCTATCCTTTCTCTATCTTCTGCCTCCTTCTAGATAACAACAGAGGGGGGCATTTATGGGATCATCTAGGGGACCACATTGCAGATTCTTTTACCTTGACTCAAGTTAGACAGCAGAAGGAATTTCTGAGTCATGGGGGCTGCAAGGAGAAGAGTGTGTTCCTCACTGTCAAGGCCAAGAGATGCCAAGGTAAAAATGGGAACCAAGACAACAATAGGGACAGGTGGCTCTTCCAATTTCCTTCCAGCCCTGGGACCCCAGAAGCAGGACAGTGGTGGGGCATGCATGGTGTTGTCTCTCTTGGCTGTTTCTTTCTGAGGATGGGGATGCCAGGTTATGGTCTGGCACTGGGGGTGGAGAAGGTCCTCGGTGACAGGATCCTGGGACTGGTGAGAACACCCCTTCCTCCCTGACGCACGCCACCCCCCAGAGCAGCTGGGCAACATTGCGGCTGTCTGCGGGCTCATTTATCATTTCGAGGGGGGGCATTGCTGCCGTGAGGTCCCCCGGGACTGCTCTGCCACGGCCCCATCTGATTGAAATCCAGGCCCAGTGCACACTGGGACCAGGGAAGTGGCTGCCCAGAAGCTGAAATAAATAATACCACAGGCAGGAGGCACAAATCTGCCGCTAATTATGGCATATCCTGATTAAATGGGGGGCATGAATAAATATTCCAGCTTGGAAGATGAATCAGCCAGGATGACCGCCATACCAGCCCTATTCTGAGCCTCTCTTGTTCTGCTGATTCCCCACAGGGGCAGATGAAGACGGAGTCTTGGCCGCACTTGCCATGTGGCTCAGGATCCATTACCACCTGCCCCCAACTTGGCCTCGATTTCCTTATCCATCCAGTGGCGTGTCAATGATCACCCCTCAACCAAGCCCATGGGTCTGGAGGGAGAATCTGAAAGGGCATTTAGGGTGACTGAGTTTCGACAGAGCAAAGGAGGCAGTGATTAGAGAGAGGAGAGAACAAAGAATTCGGGGCTAGGCAGTCTTCGGTTTGAATCCCAGTTCTAGGACCATCCCGGTGCCTCCATTCCCCTGTCTGTAAATTAGGCAGATGTGACCAGCCACGTACTCTGAGCCACACCTAGCACACAGCATAAGCAGGAGCTGGTTGAGGAAAAAGAACACCACATACTCGGGTCCTGGCAGTTACTGTCATTAACTCTGGAGGTCCCCAGAAGACCCAGCTTCAGGGAAGGTCCACACTCTTCACACACACTTAGAGGCCCTGCCTAGAGACTTTTGTGCCTGTCCTCACAGATGCCACCTACTCATTTCCGAGAGGCAGAGCGGTAATAGAATTGGGGGCCCAGGGGAGGGGTGGAGGAGGGAGAATCATCCTGGAAAAGTTTAAATCAATTAACTCCCTTCCAGAAAACAGGCTGAGAAATGTAATGGAGAAATAATGACTTTTCTCCACAGGATTAAATGACATAGACCAGGGCCCAGTGAGGAATCAGGAAGGCCGGCACAGGAACCATGTCTGATTGTTTGTGTGGCCCTGAGCAAGTCTTATTTTCTTCTCTGAGCCTAGTTTCCCCATCTGTACAAGGGGAGGGCTTGGGAATGGCTAATAGAAGGCATGCCTCTCATCAGTCTCCCCATCCTTGCCCATGGCAGGCATTGCTAATCTATTGTGGTACTGTTCTCACTGAGCCTGGAGAGGCTGGTAAAGCCAGTCCAAACCAGAGCTCTAGGCATTCCCCCAGATGGGTCAGAGTTGGCATTTGGACACCAGGCTAGGTTTAGACTGTCAGCAGGGTCTCCCCTAGCACTAGGCTGATATTCACCAATAGTCCAATAGTGTTATTATTGCTGTAATAGACCAGAGTCTCTCTCTCTCTCTTTCTCTCTCTGTATACATATATATGTTTATATGTATATAATATATATTACATATATTATATAAAATATATTTTATATATAAATATAAATTTATATAAATATATAATAAATACAAATATATTTTATATAAATATATCTTACATTTTATATATATATGTATTTTTTTTTAAGTAGGCTCCACGCCCATGTGGTCGAACTCACGACCACAGGATCAAGAGGCGCACATTCTGCTGACTGAGCCAGCCAGGTGACCCTATGCTTTCATATGCTAACTCATTGAAACCTCACAACCATCAGATAAAGAAGTTACTGTTAATACTATGCTTCTTTTACAGAGGAGAAAACCAAGGTCCAGAGAAGGGAAGTGATTTGGCCCAAGGTCACACAGCTACTATGTGGAGTTAAAATTTGAATCCATGGGCACCTGGGTGGCTCAGTGGGTTAAAGCCTCTGCCTTCAGCTCAGGTCATGATCCCAGGGTCCTGGGATCGAGCCCTGCATCGGGCTCTCTGCTCCTCAAGAGCCTGCTTCCTCCTCTCTCTCTGCCTGCCTCTCTGCCTACTTGTAATTTCTGTCTGTCAAATAAATAAATAAAATCTTAAAAAAAAAAAAAAAAGATTTGAATCCATGCCCATGATTCCTGGAAACAGTCCATATGGGCAAGGTTGACACTTCTCTTCTGATCGGCAGCCTGGGGAGGAGGGTCACCATTTCTCTGCACCGAGCTCTGTACCCCCTGCATCACAGGCTCTCTGTTTGGACTTACAACTATCCTCATTCTCTAGAGGGGGAACTGATGCTCTGAGGGCTGATGGGACCTGCCCAGGGACATGTGACTGATCATTCGCTAGGGCAGGGTGAGGTTGTACTGTTCATTGCCTTGCTGCCCTTCTCCCTGCAGGAATGGTGCCCATTTATCCTGGAATTCCAGTGCCCCGCCTAAGCCTGGCATGCTGTAATAGTAGAATGAATGAATGAATGAATGAATGAATGGATGAATGAATGAATGAATATGACAGCTGGTACTAGAAGAGTTCCGGGATTAGGGTATACCCCATTCCTTCCATTATTAGCCCTCAAACCCCCAAGCTGACTCCCTGGCCCTTACTGACCCACCTGCCCCTCGCTGGCTGAACTCTCACCTCTGCCCATGGCCCCAGATGACCCTGGGAGCTTCTGGTCAGGGCCCAAATCCATCATTCCTGAGTGGTCTGTCCCAGCCCTGACTCTCCCCATCCATCTCACCACAGCTAGAGAGAAGGGGGTGGTGCAGGGATCGAAGGGGAGGATTCCAATCCAGGAAACTCTTGGCCCCACTGAAGTCTTCTTCAGTGTCCCCCTCCATTACCTCCCAAGTGGTCACTCCCCACCTGCAGAACACTTAGGTCAAATACCTAGGACCCCAACATAGAACATAGCCAAAGGCAGAAGGCTCTAGCTGGAGGGTACAGGATATGAAGGAGTCCTGTCCAGAGTGCCACACCTGCCCTCTTTGCCTCCAAGCAGTCCCCAGGGCTGGAATCCCCATAGAATTTCCAGAAAGCCTTAGAGAATGATGTCCTGGGGACCAGAAGACCTGGGTGTGAATTTCTACACAGCCACCGGCTAACTGTGCAATCTGGTATAAGTCTCTTCCTGCTCTGAACCTGATTTCCCCATCAATCACCCCAGAGGATTGAACTCAGTGGCTTTCAGGCTTCTATTGTCGGAACAGTAGAAACCTTTCCTTGAATGAAAATCACACGCAGAACTCCAATATGAAAAAGAGAAGAAATGGACCGAGCTCTAGTTGAAGTGAGTGAGGCAGAGGATGATAGCGGGGACCCTGGGGCTCTCCCTTTTCCAGCTTCCTCTGCCCTCCCCCACCATAACCAGTGGTCCCTGACACATCTTCCTAAAGCCCTAAGGTTCCTAGGAAAATTTTGAAACTATCGGAATAGATATTTTTTTCAATCATTTTATGATGAAACATTTCGAACATACAGCAAAGTTGAAAGACGTTTACCACAAACACTTCAATATCCACTACCTGGATTCTTCCATTCATGCACTTGCTTTATTAAATAAGGGTCCCCCTCTCAGCTCTATAACATTTCATGGCTTGGAGAGGACTGTGCTGGTGTGTTTGTATTGGGGGTGGCAGGGAGAGGGGGGCAGTGTTCCTAGTCCCTTTTGGGAAGTCCTGTGAGTTTGTAACAGCAACACTACCGCTGTAACAAACAAGCCCCTGACATCTTACTGGTGCAAATGAACAGATGTTTGTGCCATACCCAGTGTGGCAAGAAGCACTCCAAACCCATCCTAAACCATCCTAGCCATCCTGCTGTCTCTATGCTATCCCATGCCAGATAGAGAAGGCCTAGTCAGCTCTTGGGATAAGCTTAACTTTGTTCAACAAACACGCACAGATATCTTACTATAGACCTGGGCTTTGTTCCGAGCACTGACCACGGAAAGATGAACAAGGATTGGCTCCTGCCCTTAAGAACATTCCAGTAAATGGGACAGATAACTCTTTCCTCTGGAACCCTCCCATTCCTGAGAGAAATTTCCATGAGAGCTTCCGTTCTCTGAGGGTGGGTAGATCTGACATTGGAATACTGGAGGAAGGACCTGATTTGATGACGCTTTACTGGTCACCTCTGCCTGCCCAGAACAGTGAGTTTATTTTGTTCTTCACTCTTGCAAAGGCACCTTTGCCATACTACATAAGGGAATGAATGCCCAGGCTCAGAGTGCTCAAATGACTTGCCTAAGGACACACAGCTAGCAGAGGAGCTGGGATTGGAGCTCAAATATCACTTCCTAGTTCCCTGTTTCTTTTCTACCCCATTTAGGTACCTGCTGGAATGCATAGTAGAAGAGAGACACAGCGGGTTAGCTTCCTGACACGGGCCCTAAGCGAGGGGCTTCACACGTGTCCCCTCATTTCTTCCTCCCTACCCCCATGAAGTTGGTGCTGTTACTCTTAGAAAACAGGAAGCCAAGGCTCAGAGAGGTCAAGTGACTTATCCCAGGTCACCCAGCCAGTTTGGTTTCATATCCTGATCTATTTGACCCTATTGGGGCACATCTTGACATATGGCTGGTTTTTTACGGCTAAACACAGGGACAATGGGATTGTCCATTGTCTCAAGGAGGGCTCAAAAGGCAGAGATGCTTTTCCTATTAACAATAGGGTGAACTTATTTTAAGGCAACGGAATGGCATCTTTGAGCCATAGAATAGTTTATGAAACAGCTGCAGACAGCTTAACAGATCCCCTCCCTGCTGGATCCCAGCCAGAGAGGGGCTCTAGGGCCAGGGCGGAGGCACCTTTCTGGAGCTCTCTGGCCCTGAGCCAGGGGCTGGGGCCTCAGGAGAGAGCCCAAAGCGACTGGGCAGGAAGCAGAGACCTGGCATATCGACAGCAACAGCGTAGGGCCCAATCAATGCTATCTCCCCAGGCCATGCCTGGCCAGACATTGATTTCTGCGGCTGTTGTTAACTCCCTGTTTATGTAACGCCTGAACTTTGCACAACTGAACCGTTTCATGTGCAGAAGAGAGCCTGTTGCCATGAAAACCAGGCCGCGCGTGACAGCCGGGATGCGGCCGTATCCCTGTTTTATTGGCCTGCGCTGAATGTATTTTAACCTTGATAAGTCAATAACTTTTTATACAAAAGGAGAGCTGCTGGGCAGTCTTGGGAGGGCCTATTGGCCTTTCCAGGCTGAGGTGGGGTGGGGAGGCAGGATAGGCTGGGTTTAATCCTCTGGAAATCTCCCTGCCACCTAGAGCCTGGGAGAACCCGGCCCAGCGGGGCCAGAAGAGCAGAGATCGACCTTGTGGGCGGACATGGGGACCAACCCCACATCCAGTCACTGTTTCTTGCGTGTTAAGGCCTTCAACTAAGTCAGAAAGCTATCACAAAGACCCATCAGGGTTCAGATCTCGGTGCCGCCCACCCAGGAGCTCCATGCCACCTCCAGCAAGGCCACTGATGCCAGCCTCAAGGTCTGTAATATGGGCCAGAGGTTCACTTTCATGGGCTTGCTGCAAGGTTTACAGATCCCAGATGAGAAGCACCTGGGGTGGTGCCTGGTCCGTAGCGGGGCCTGCCTCACTAGATGCATATCCCTGTTACTGTGGCCTCTTTTTTTTACACTAATCATAACTGATGACCTTTTGCAGAGCCCATACGATGCTTCTGGTCCTTCCTTGAAATAAGCAGGGTTAAGTAGTCCCAACTTTCAGTTGAGAAAACTGAAGCCTAGGGAAGCTGCCTGGCTTGTCCCAAGGGGTCCCATGACAAGCTAGTGGTGCTGATTGAAGGAAAGAAATCCTGGACTCCCAGTCCAGTGCTCTTTCCAAACCCCCGACAGCCAACCCCAGACTTGGCTGACATCACTAACTGATGGCAGCACAGCACTCATTCCCTTCTGGGCCTGGTAAGGCCTCAGAATTCCCTTCGACTTGAGACTCAGATGAAACTGGATGCCCCAAGAGGACTCTGGGCTCAAGGCCCACCTCTGGTCCAAACTTACCGCATGATTTTGTGCAACTTCCTTCCTCTCTCTGGGCTTCCTGATCCCCAGGGGTGAAATAAGAGGGATTTAACAATTCCTAGATTCTCTTGGGCTTTCCTAGTGGAAGGGACCCCACCACCTTCTGGTGGCTATCCCAACTCCCCAGGCATCTTGAACCTTCTCCAATTCCATCCACAAATATCGACCCAGAACCTAGTGTGTGCAAGGTAGTGGCAGTACAGCACCAAAGATGATGCCCAGCAGTCCTCCCCACCCCCTGCAGAGCTGACCATGGAGACCAGGAGACAGAAAATAAACAAGTCAACCCACAAGTGCCCAGGGAGTTGCCGACAATAATAAGCACTGCAGAGGGAAAGCAAAGGAAGGGACTCTGGGGAGAATAACTGTAGATGGGGTGGTCAGGAAGGGCTTCTCAGAGGAGGTGACATTTGAGCTGAGACTAAGGTCGTGCAAAGAGCGGAAGGAAGAGTATTCCTGGTAGAGTTTAGGCAAAGGCCTCAGGGAAAGAGTTTGGCACCTGCCAGCGATCAAGAGAGGGTCAAATTGGCTAGAGGTAAGTGTGGCAGGGGCTGGTCCCTGAGGCTCTGTGGGCCTCCTCGTCCCCCATCTCCTGGGCTTCTGGCACCATCTCCCTGGGCCTGCCCTAGGGAGAGGTTCCAGGTACTGGGGGGCAGGGCTGGGTGAATAACAAGGTTACACGTGCTTCTTCTTTCCCCTTTTCTCTAGAAGGAGCATAAAGCGCTCTTTCTTTTCTGCTTATTAATAGCTCTGATTAAATTATCTCTGAAAAACCTACGTGGTATGCACCAATGGGGGCTCGGCTCCCTCCAGGCTCTGGCCTAGATAATGGCAACAAGGGCAGGTGAGGCAGGTGGGGGCTGGAGAGGGAGGCTAGGGCACGCCTGCTACCCCAACCAGGACAAAAATCAGTCTCTGCCTCCCCACCTTCCTCCCCAGGCCAGCTCAGACTCCGACCATCTCCACTCTTGGGGCATTCATATCCCCCTCACTTGGGACACTAGGCCTTTGTGTTGGTGATTCTCTCTGCCAGGACCACTCTTCCCCTCATCCTTCCCCTTGGCTACCTTCTATTCATTTCTCACAGGGCTACTGATCAGCGTTTCCACCATCCCCAACCCACCAGCTGGGGCAGGTGGCTGCTCCAGGCTTTTCCTCCTCCTGTTACCTGAGATGATAACTGCTAGTTGTCTTATCTGTCTCCCCATGAAACTTGAGTCCCACAAGGTCAAGGACTGTGTTTGGATCACTGCTGAATCCCTAGTGGCTAGCACGGAGCAGGCACTTAGGAAATGCTGAAAGAATGAATGAATGAATGAGCAGAGTTAAAGAGGAAATGGGCATGACTAACCTTACGTACATGGGAGGGTGGGAGCAAAAGTTTCAGGTTCCAGACCCCTTGAGGGTCTTGCCTATGTGACAATTAACCCCATTTCACAGATGGGGAAAATCAAGGCACAGAACAAATGAGTCACATGGCTGGAGTCAGGATTCAAACCCAGTTGGTCTGATTCCACCCCCTCCTCCTCTCCCTGCTTCTCCACTACAAAGAAAACCTGAGCCATATTTATTCACTGATTCAGAGATTAATTCAATAAAACTTAATATCGAGTGCTGACTGTATACCAGGCTTGTGGTAGGGCTAACACAGTTCAAATGCAGCCCCTGCCCTCTCAGAGTCCTCTGATTGGTGAGGAAGACTGTCCAATAAGTGGACCCTTATATGAAGGGGGAAGTGCCCCAGCCTGGAGGGCGGTAGTCAGGGAAAGCTTCCCGGAGGAAGTGGCACCCTAGCTAAAATCTGAAGGAGGAGCAAGAGTTGACTACCTGGGGGGAGTCAACTAGTTGAAATGGACAGAATGGGTAAAGGACTGGAAGTCAGAGAGACACCTGGGAAGATGTGCAGGCATTTTAGCAAGACGGGAACATAGGAGGTATACAGGGTCAGTGAGGACTGAGGTGTTCTCTGTCACCCAACCCCCTCAGGGCCTCTTGAACCCCTGGCCAGAGCCAACATTCAAGCACTGGCCTGCCTAGTGGTTCCGTGGACCGTGGCAAATCTATCTTGACACTGTCTCCATTTACATAATGCAGAGTTATTGCACATGACCACAGCAAGGGGAGGCTGGATCAAGGCTGGGAACTGGGCAGCCAGGGGGCATGGATAGGAAGGCCTGAACTCAGGGAGATGGGCACTGTATGAGTGTGGGAGGCTATATGTGAAGGCCTGCAGCTGAGCATCTCTGAGACCCTTCACCTGCCTGGACGGGTGTGAGAGGCACCTGCAAGATGGAGCTGTCCACCTGCGGAGCTACGTTCCAGCCTGTTCTGCCTGAAATTCCACCACTAGCTCATCATGGCCTCACAGACCTTTGGAGGTAGAGGGGCCTTTGAGACCTTCTAAACCCCTGGCTGGACATTGGAACCACAGTTGAACCTTTGGAAGCCACTAAGTCAGGGAGGGGTGCCAGCTCGCAACAGCCTGATTGGTAGGGCTGGGTTGTATGTCCCACACTCCATTTTACAACAGAGGAAACTGAGGTCCAAAGATGAGAGGAATCCTGCCTTCAAGGCCACACCCTGTCAATTAGTGGCTGGCACAGGGTGCAATAAATCAAGATCAGGGGCTCAGGCATTTGGGACCTGGTTCTGTCATTGTGTGACCTTGTGCAAGTCACATGGCCTTCCTTGGCTGTAAGATGTGGACTGTAATTGAATAGACCTTCCAGGGGTGCTGTGAAGGTAAAAGGAGGTAGAAATACGTGATATAAACAGCACTGAGCATGTGCCCTGCACATAGTAAGTGTCCAAGCCAACTTATGATGGAAAAAAGCCCAAACTTAGGAAAATAGATGGTTTGGCCCCACAGTCTTCTTCTCCACTTCCCGCCCTTTCTTCACAGGGTTTTGGTTGTTACCGTGTTGTCCCTGCACCTGGCTTGAGTCCTGCCCCATATTCTCTCCACCTGTCCACACCCTGGGTCCACCCAGTGCGTTGCCCTGGCAACTTGCCCTGACGTCACTAACAGGTCTGGTGGCTGGCCCCTGGAGCAGTGAGAGAGGAAGCAGCCGGGGATGGGATCAAGTTCACAGGTAAATCCCCACCCCCACCCCAACTCCAAGAGGGTTGGGTGGGACAGCCCAGGAGAACTAGAGCAGGACCCTAAAACCAGGAGCTGCTGGGAATGGCACTTGTGGCAGCCGCTCGAGGGCCTGAAACAGGGCCAGCTCCTGCCCTAGATAAGACAGGGGGTGGCCTACTTGGTCAGCCCTGGAGCTCCCCCACGGGCGCCTCTCAGGCTGTGGATAGGGGGAGGTTGGCTGGCATAAAGTAGGCTAGCCAACCCGCGCCCGCCGCCCCCGTCCCCACCAGCCTGTATAAGCAGCCCATCTCACTGGGTACACTCACAAGGGTCTTCAAAGCCTTCCAGGTCTAGATGACTACAGTTGGCATTTACTGTGCACTTACTGTGTTCTGAATCCTTTCCAGCAATAACGTTTTGTCCATACAACAACCCCCTCCGATAGGCATTATGATACACACACACGAGACGAGGCACAAAGCCATGAAGGTACATGTCCAAAGCCAATAGCTAGCAAGGACAAGGATGGAATCCCACCCAAGTTCCATGGGATTCCACGGGGTCACATGGACATAGCTTGACCGTGCTCAGAGGAGTTCTGGCTGCGGCTTTGCATTACTGTAGGGATCCTGAAGTCTCTCCTGGAAAGCTGGCTCCCCAACTTGCTGTGGAATGGACACATGGCAACTGAGAGAACTATCCCTCCCAGGATTCAGTTTCTCCAGCTATAAAATGGGACTGCTAAGCAAGCCACCCATGCATGGGCTGTCAGACAGACCTGTTGAGAACCTATGAAACTGCTTAGAAAGTAAAAGGCAAAAAAAAAAAAAAAAAAAAAAAAAAAAGAAAGAAAGAAAGAAAGAAAGAAAGAAAGTAAAAGGCCAGGTACAGTACAGTTTGATGGAGTCAAAATTTGGGTACCAGGTGATGCTGTGCCTCAGTTTCCCTGTTTGTTAAATGGAGGAGAATACCAGGACCTGCCGTCCATATCTGTGGTGTGGATACCATGAGGTGGACTTTGTGAAGAGCTCAGCGCAGTGCCGGGGTATATAGTTCGTGGTGCATGATCTCAACTGTGATGCCAAAAATCGTTCAATGCCAAAAATATGCCTTGGGGCAAAGCACTCCGGACAGAGTGTCACTTCATATATCTTAGCCTCAATTTCCTCTATAAACTGGGAGAATAGTACCTACCATATCGGTTTTCTCATCTGTAAAATAGAGGTGATAATACCTATCTTACCAGCTTGTGAACATTAGAGTACTTTGTTACATAAGTTCTAGTTTATTATCTTTAACAAATTCCTCATAGGATTGTTTTCCAAATTAAAAGAAACAATGCAGATAATGCTCTTAGCAGAGTGTCTTGCCTCAAATATGTGCTCAATAAAAAATACCGGTTTTTCCAACTCGGGGTCCCGACAAAGGGAATACAAATACCAGCATGCTCTGCGCCCCAAGTCGGGGCCCCTCCGCCCGGCGTCTGCGCGCCGCACGCCGGGAGTTGCAGTCCTCGAGAGGCAGGTCCCGCCTCGCCCCAGCCTGGGGGAGGAGGTTGGAGAGCCGCCCTGCCGGCCTTTGAATTTTGCCGCGAAAAGCGCGCGTGGCGGCCCCCGGCCCCGCCCCCCGCAGGACGCGGCGCCGCGTCACCCTGGTAACCGCCTCTCGGCCGCCGCTGATTGGGCCGGACCTCAGGGGGCGGGCGGGGGGCGAGACGCCGCGACCGCTCCGGCGCTCGCGCCTGTCAGTCGGGCCGGAGCGGAGCAACTGGCAGCACTGCTGAGCCGGCGGCTCTGCGGAGAGGCTGCGTGCTCTAGCCGAGGGAGGTGAAGAGCCGAGCCCGCTACCTGCGGGACGCGGCGTGCGGCACCTGGGCCTGAGGCGGGGCGGGGCGGGGCGGGGCGGGGCGAGGCGAGGCGAGGCGAGGCGAGGCGAGGCGAGGCGAGGCGAGGCGAAGCGAAGCGAAGCGCCGGCGCGCGTCAGGCGGCGCGAGGCTGATCTCCGGGAGCCCCTGCGCGCCGCCAGGGGCCATGGGCGCGTGAGAGCCCGGCGCGCGCCGCCCCTGCTGCAGCTTGCGAGCTCGCACGCCCGGTGTACCGTGCTCTGGGCCGTTCCTACGTCAGCCCTGCGCCACCCGGACCGGTTATTTCGCGGCGCCTAGGCCCCCTGGGCTGCCATCCGAGCCTCCGCCGCCTGCTGCCGCCGCCGCTGCCGCCACTCTCCAGCTTCCCCTCCCCCCACACCCAGGGCTCGGAGTAGGAGGAGGAGGAGGGGCCAGTACGTTCTCGTCACCGCTCTTTGCAACCTGCGGGGGTCGGTGCATTGACCGGCGAGGAACCGGGGCCGCTGCAGGTGCGTGCAACCCCGGAGGAGACGACCCCCCTCACACCCCCAGGCGGACCGGGGCACTGCGAGCCTCTGGCGGGCGGTCGAGCGAGAGGAAGCAACAAAGACAGGCTGCAGCTGGGGCCGGCGAGAGGGGCCGTGGCCGCCGGGCTCCTGGCGCGAGCAGAGAGGGCGCCCCGGGGAGCGGCGCGGGCAGAGCTGCAGCCCTGAGCGGGACCCCGAGGGGAGGCGCAGCGCCGCCCGCCGGACGTGGTGAGCACAGGCCCCGGAGAGGATGCGCCACCTGAGCGCCCAAATGGCCCAGGTCCTGGGCGGGTACGACCCACGCTGAGCGGAGAGACCGGCCACCCCTGACTTCGGACGGCGCGAGTCGGTGCCTGGATCATCCTCACGGACAGCGTCCCTTTGCACCCGGAGAAAGGTATCGGCCCCCAAGGGGGTCTCCCTCAGGCAGTCTCTACAGCCTCTGCATGGCTGCGACCCGACGAGCGAAGAGTCGTCGCCGCTGAGACCTGGTGCCCTTCAACGGCCTGGCTGATCTGGTGAGTTCCGCGGGGCGGTGTTCCGGGCTGGAGCCGGGGGCACTCCCTGGCGTCGGGGCGGCCGGATCAGAAATAAAGGGGCCCTGAGCTGTTGGGAATCCTGAAGCAGCGATGCTCCTTCTCTTGCCCCCGCCCTTTCCCGCTCACACACAACTTGTCTAGACCGGCCAAGCGGCCGGCATGGAGCTTGGGAGCCTGTTGGGGGACTCCACGGAGCCTCGGGTGAGGCGTATGCCAGAGAGGAAAGGTCACCCCACCCCTAAAGCCAACAAAGGTAGTAGCTCCATCTTGCGAAAATTCCCAGGGAACTCCCGCGTCTTGGAGGGCCAAGGAGGAGGGTATCCAGGATGGAACCCTTGGGGTGCTCCCGAGCAGCCTCTTAGGTCCTCAGGGGACATCCGCTTAGCGGTGGTTGTGGAGTCCCAGCCATGCAGGTGGTTGCGTTTGAGGATTGTGCCCTCTAGATCATAGCAGGGTCTCCCGTACAGCCCTCATTCCTTCAAAAATCTCACGGGGATGGTGGGTTTCCCAGTGGGGCCACAGCCTGACGTCACTGCCAGGCATCTGACCTCACTGGGGTTGCCGTAGCGACCGGACTTGCATTGACCTAGGGTCGGAGGGGGCGGGGTCATGGTAACCTGGATGTCTTTGGGTAATGAGGGGATGAAGGCAGATCCTACCCCCGCCCCCAGCCTCAACTGCGGTCCTCTGACCTAAATCCCCAGCTCTTCCTGAGGTGGGGGAGGGAAGCAGTGCCAGCTGTCCCTGCTGATGCTCCTCCCCCCAAGGACAGGTGTTCAGTTTTGCCCATATAGCCTGGCACTGCCTGGGGGCTCAGGACTGCCAAATAGAGCAACTTTGTGCTTTCAAAAGGGATGCTACAGAGAAGACTTCCTCGAACCCCATTATAAACCCAGCCAGCAGGTTGAAGTTCCCAGGGTCCCTAGAGAGACCCTGGAGACCTAGAGGTCCCCCCCAAAAGAGGCCACTTCCGCTCAGGAAAAAGGTGCAGGGAAGGTGCAGAGGAGCTGCTGCCTGCTACCCCTCAAGTCCAGGGGTTCCCCCTGCTGCACAACACCAAGGTGAAGGGCCTTGGCCAAGCCTGGACTCCTGTCTTCCCCGCTCTCCTTTTGCTGTTTAAGATGATTCTGACAAGCACAGTATGGTGCTCATTAAATGAATGGAGGGCAAGTCAGTCCCGTCAGTGCCAAGGTCTGAAAAAAGTGTGTCCCTGCCAGGGGCTAGCTTTGATGGGAGTCAGGCACTGGCCCTCTCTGCCGCACACTCCCCGCCCCTCACAATGCCCTAGCCCTGGCCCTGTGCCTTGTGAAGGCCCAGAAAACCCCCAGCCAGTATCCTGCTGCTGGGTTCTTCGATTCGTCTTGAGTTCCTTCCAGCAATTGCTATTATTGTCGGATGTGGGTGAAAGTGGTGTGATTGCATTTGGAGGTAAAGGTTAGAGAACCGTGGTACTGCTTCGTTGTGGGGCGGGGTGAGAGCAGAGGAAAGTGTGTGTGGGGTTATTATGAGAGCCAGGCCCCAGTCTGGATGCAGGTAGCATTTTTTCTCTTCTACTCCCAGGCTCTCTAGCTAGATTAACAGGTCAATAAATATTAGTGGAGCTGCTTTGAGGGGCTTGGCAGGGAGATGATATTTCCAGCTGAAATGGTGTCATTAAACAGGCTTCCAAGGACAGAGCAACAGCAGATGGGGGCGGGGGGAGAAGTGGGAGAGGTGGGCAGAAGGGCTGTTTGCGCTGCCTCTCGAAGCTTCCCAGTTTAGAAACAAACCCGGAGTGTGCGCCAGAGCTCCACAAACACAGGCGGTTGGAGGTCCTCCTCGGAGTATTTACACTTCCACAGCCAAAGCGGAGGGAAAGGCTGTCAGAATTGGGCAATTCCTTCTGTTCCCTTCCCTGGGCTTGGCAGTAGTACCCAGCGACGAGCAGGAGGGGATGCCAGCTTACCCGGCGTCTCCCCGCTTGCCAGGCACTGCATAGGGGGAGCTCAGTTACCACTCAGAGTGGCTCACACGTGGTGGCCCATTTTATAGATGAGGAAAACAGTCTCAGGTGCACAGCCCCGCAGTTCTGAAGTGCCTCGGCACCAGCACCAAAGTCCCCAGGTCTTCCCACCCTTCCCTGTGGGGAGAGGAAGCCTTACACCACTTGTTGGACAGGGTCCCCACAAGAGTGGTGAGCTGTCAGCTATAGAGGGAGTCTGGCCATGAAGAGGCCTTCCCACACTGAAACCTGAGTTTGAATCCTTGCTTACAGGATACTCTTGAGCTGAGTAGTAACTTGTTTGCTGGCCTTGCGGACAGCCTGCTCTCCTCACCCCTGGCACCCCCTTTCTCCTGCACTGGGGGAAGTAAGGTGGGCCATGAAACCTGCCCATGGTTTCATGGGGAGGCATTGAGAGAGATGCCCCTTCTAGCTCCCCACCAGGAGGGTTGAGACTGCACTCTGTCACCTCAGGGACCCTCCAGGTACACACTCCCCTGTTAGAGAAGTCAAGGATGTCGATGGGTCAACAGCAACATTGGTAGATGTGGCTCCTGACCAGTCTGAAGGTTGGCAAGGGCCCTCTGGGAGGGGTGCACTGGGACTCTTGGGACCAAACAGAATCCACCAGACAGAGTGCAGAGCTTGTACTGGGCATTGGGTGTGGTCTATGAGTGCTGGGGTGTGCTGGATGAGGGGAAGCAGGGACCCTGGAGACTTAGGTGGGATGGGAGAGATTGAAGCAGGGGACAGGATCCAGTTAGGGCTCTTTAACAGGGATGGTATCCCTGACCAGTCTCCTCTTTCAAGGTTAGCTCCCACTCACCCCAGTAATCCTTATCTCACTTGTCTAATTCCGCCTAAGCTCGTAAGTTCCCCCATCCCGTGTCTCTTCTGAGCCTCACAGTTGTTCTGGCCATGGCCTGGGCTGGGTTGCTTAAACCCCATTGGTGGGCAGTGGCTCATGGTTAAGAGCCACGCGATGGAATGGGTCCACCCTTGTTGGCTGTGTGACCTTGGGTGAGCAGCTTTGCCTCTCTGAGCCTCATCCTCAGAACAATGCCTCGAAGGACTCAGCCCAGTCCCTCCTGGAGCCAAAGATCAAAGACTGCAGGGTAGGCAGAGACCCTTACAGCCACCCTCCACTTGGTCTCCCACCTACCTACCCAGGGCACCCCACGTGGTGAGCACACGTGGCTCCCTCCTACCTGAGTTCCTACAGGGCTGGGCCCTGGCCAGCGCCCTCCTGCCGCCCCCCAAAACCTCTCCCGCCCCCCTCCATCTTCTAGTCCTTCACAAACCGGAGGAAGCAATAGGAGCAGCTCATATTCATGAACCGTAATTCAATCAGGCGGCGATTCCTCTGGGCTCGGGGCGGGGGTGAGAACGAGGAGGCGCGCACAAAAGGGCCGCTTTATTACCTCCCGCGGGCCGGGAATTGCTGCTCTCCCCCAGCAGCGGCCGGAGCCGCCTTTATTGTGTTAACCCATTTGCGTGTCAAGAGCTATTGTGCGCTTTCTCCTCCGGTGCCTGGCGAACTGCGGGCGGAGGGCTGCGCGCCGGGCCGGTCACCTCCGCGGGCGCCGCCCACCGCCCTGATTGGTTGCTAAGTGATTTGCATCCAAGGTAATCACTTTTATCTCAGAAGGATGTCGACTATAATTATAAGCTACTGACATCTTTTGAAATCTGCCTAATGACTACTTTAGTCTGCACGCGCTGGGGGTGGGGAAGGGAATTCTGGAGGCTGGGGTGGGCGGGGAGGAGGCTGGTAGGGGGATGGATTCCTTACACCTGGACCACTGATTCGTTACTTGAGAAATACCGGAGTGCCTCCTGCTTGCCTGGAACAAAAGAGAGGTTCTGATCGGGCTTGCGGTTGCTCGTGTGGGCGGAGTTAGTACCATTTCAGAGATGGGGAAATAGAGGCCTGGAGGAATGAGCTACCAGCTCAGAGTCATATATGCAATAAGTGGTTGGAACTGCAGGTCTCTCTGGCCCCCCCCCCCCCCAAATCCATGTGCTGGTCCCCGGATGAGGTGTAGACAGAAATAATAGCGGTGAGCCTTCCTGGGTTGGAGGTCACCTGTCTGGTACCTCTTGGGATGTATATCATCGCCTTAAGGAATGCAGGCGCTGTTACTACATTTTACTGGGAAGGAAACAAGCACAGGGAGGTTAACTTCCCTGCCCAAGGTCACAGAGCCAGGAAGGCGCACAAGCAAGAAGTCCGTTGGTGGCCAGAAGTGGGAGTGCGGAAGGCAACATGGCCAGTGAGAAGCCAATGAAAGAGTGAGCCTGGGGCTCCAGCTACTCCCCTCCCCCACCCCCAACCTCCTGGGTCCGCTTGGGATCAGGCATTGAGCTGGGCAAGGGCACCCTGCTGGCCACTGTCTGTGTGGCAGGGCTCTAAGCCATCAGATGGCCCACAGCCTCCATGGGGAGGAAGAGGAGCCTGCAGTTAACTCGAATTCTGGTCAGAGCCAGAGGAAGGGCTGGTGGATGGAAAAACTGCAGCTGGTCATGGAGGGCTTCCTTACAGAGGGGGCTTTTGCTCTTGGGCTTGAGGACTGGGTGGATCTGCCCCATGTGGAGTAAATGATGATGATGTTGGCAGAGGGACTTTGAGATTCCAGGACATGACCAGGAAGGGCAGTGGGAGGTAAAGGGAGAAAAACTAAAAGAGTGTGCTGGGCCTCAAGTACTGAGCTAAGTAAGTACTTGATGTGTCTAGGGAAGAACAACCTGAAGCCAGCAAATCTGGGTGCAGAGAGGTCAGTCTGGCAACCTTTGCAGGGCCTTAGGAGTTGCGCCTGAACCCTGGGCTCCTGCACTTTCACGGCTGTGTGCCGTCAGACAAGTCACTTTGCCTCTCTGGGCCTCACTTTTCTCATTCGTTCAAGGAAGTACTGGCAGTTTGCCCCCAGGCTTGTGGGTGGGATGCGTTTAAGTGTGCAGAGTTCCCCGGGTGAGTCGGAGCCCTTCAGAAGTGGGTGGGCTCAGGCACAGGCCCCAACCAGTCACCCCAGCCCCACAGCAAATCAGCATCCCAGCCACAGCAGCTGTTTGGGGCCCTGGGAAGCCCCTGCCATTGTGCAGAGGGCACAGGGGACAAAGGCCTGGGAGGTCAGGGAGTAAGGCTGAGGCTGGCTTTGAACAGGCTCCTGGGGATGGGGACTTAATGATGCAGAACTTAATGACCCAGAGTCTGTGGGGAGGAGGGGCCTCCCTTGGAGGAAGAGGAGGAGGAGGGCAGTCCAGCAGCCAGCTGTCTGCTCCAGGATCCCCTGCCAAGGCAGGGGCAGCTTCCCCACAGGGTCCAGGTTTGAGCTTGGCATTGCGAGAGGTGGAGGGGCATAGCCTTCCAGCCTGCAGTCCCTGGGACCTGAACTGGGAGCCTGGCCCTGTCCCTCAGCGTCTGTGTGACCTCCCTCTCCTCATCTGTTACATGGGCCAGGGGTCCATGTCGGAGGGCAGCTGTGAGGCTTGGCAGGAGCCCATAGTGAGCGGGCAGTAAACAGGACCTGCTATTTTTACTCTTTATTCACCCGTTCATTCAGAGAGCTCACTGCTCTGTGCCAGGCTCCCTGCCAGGTGCTGGGGATACAGAAGTGAGCATGCCCAGTTGCCTTAAAAGGTGGTGAGGCCTCAGACCCCCCATCACAGTGCAGAGGGTCGGTCACCACAGTACAAGAATTCACAGTGTTCAGGCACCATGCCAGGGGTAGGGGGACTGCAGTGGACAGGCTTCATATGGCCCCTGCCCTTCGGGGCTCCAGTTTCTCAAAGCAGGCTAGGAAATCAGAGGCAGAAGCCATTACTACCAGCTGGGAGAACCAGGGAGGGCTCCCTGGAGGAGGAGAAGGAGGAAGAGGAGGGATTTTCAATGGCCAGCCTTGGAGATTTCTGTCTAAACCCTTTTTGCCTATTATGGGGCTCACAGGACACTGCCAGCCTCTGCTGTGCCCCAGACTAAGCTTCCTGCTTTGACACTTTGTTCTCTCATTTAATCCTCCTATGATTGTGGGAAGGGTATTTTTATCCCTGTGGTGTAAATGAAGAAACTGAGGCTTAGCAAGGTAAAATGACAGCCCGGGGCACCCTGGCAGATCAGCAGAATCCCCTTGGCTATGCGTGCTAGCTTCGCCTGTCTTCTTCCTGGGAAGGAAGGCAGGCGGAGAGTATCCTAGGATCCTAGGGCAGGGGCCTAGGGGACCCAGTTCTAGGCCAGCTGTTTTCCTTATGAGATGCATGACCTTGAGCTCAAGTTACCTCCCACCCCAGCCCAGCCTCAGCTGTGTCCTCTGTAAAATGTCAAGGATGGCAAATCTGTGGCAGGCCTGGCTTGCCTTCCACCGCTGTGCCCTTGGCAGACATCGCCAATCAATTGCCGCCCTTTTCCCCTGCTGAGTTCTTCCCCTGACCTTGGGTTCTTTCCAGGGCTCTGGGCAGGCAGCTCCAATCAATCAGTGGGGCCTGTGAGCTGAAGCCTGCTTGCCTGCCTGGCCTTGATGAGCTCAGAGGTCTCTCCCGGCCCATCTCCATATGGTAGCAGAATGAGGGACACTGGGGGGTCTTCTCCGTGGATGTAGGTGGTTCTGCGGTCGAAGGAGCTGTTGAAGTGTAAGAGTCCCGTTACCTTCCTCCAGCTCCCCGAGAGACCTATGTCTGTGTGGCCCAGTGCATGCTCATTTCAAGTGCTCTGGGTGGATTCCAAAAGCATTCCACCTGCATAATAATAACAGCCTTTACTGAGCTCTTCCTGAGAGTTTGGTCCTTCACAGATACCCTCTCATTCATCATTCTGCAGAGCACTGCATTGTGCCTCTTGGCTCCTCTAGGAAGACATCTTAACCCATTTTAGAGATGAGGAAATTGAGGCTCAGAGCTATTAAACAGAATAGGGTAATGTACTTTGATGAGCAGCTATGCTGACATTCACACTCAGATCTCAAGGTCCACAGCCTAAAGCTGGCTCAAGTGTGGCAGGCAGCCAAGGCAGGCTTCCTGGAGGAGGTGTCGTTAAAGCCCTGGTAGGCTTCTGACAGGCAGAGCTGGTCCTTCTAAGAAAGGGGTGGAGCCCCTTCTGGGTGAAGCGAACAGCGTGAGAAGCAGCTCAGAGATAGGCAGGCAGGAGTGACCTAGTGTGGGTTGAGGGTCCTATAATGTGGCTGGACATGGCTGGAATATGGAGACATGGGGGACTATGACAGGAGCCAGGGCTGGTCTTGGCTTCTGGACTCCATGGTAGGGAACTGTGGCAGCTCTTTAAGCAGAGGAATGCTCCTGGCCCATCTTGGTATATTCATTCAGTGTTTCCTCAAACCCAGGGCGGGTTAGCTGGTGCTTGGGGCTACCTCTAGTCTACCGGAAGCTATAGCCCGAAGCAGTGTAGAATGAATAAGCGAATGGATGCTCCCTGGGCTGACATGCTCCCGACTTCCCAGGAGGCCCAGCTGCGTGGAGGAGAGAGACCAGAGGCCTGGGGTGGTGGTGGAGTGAGGCAGCCAGCCAGGCCGATACCCGGGGCCCTGGCTTCGCTGTCGGCACTCCACACCTTGCCACCCATCCCCACAGCCCCACCTCAGCCTCTCCCCCAAGCTGTTCACACCTGGTGGGCAGCCTGGACCCGGTGCTTGGGGGGATAAAAGATGAGGGTTCGTGACCATTTTTTAACTCCGTAAAGGGAGAGACGAGCTGCGGGCTGCAGGCCGAAGATATAATTAGTGCGCAGCAGTGGCGCTTTCTTGATTTAGCTTCTGAGAGAACAAGACAAGGATGTTATACCCAATTAGCAGTAACATCCAGTCGGAGCCTCAATAGGTGAGATAACAAGCTATTTTTATGACTTTTCTTTCCCAGCTTGGAAGGGGCGGGGGAAAGGGGGTATCGGGGCCTTATTGCTTTTCATCGGGGAACAATTATTAGTGATCTCAGGATTTCCCAAAGCCAAATGATGCATTTTTGAAACCAAACAAGCAAGCATCCCTGGGCGGCAGCTGGGGGGGTAGGAAGGGGCAGGGTAGGCTGGCATTTTGAGGCCAAGAGTAGTAGAAGGGGTGCAGGCCCCTTGCCCCCATTCTAGAATCTTTCCGAAAAAACTCCCCAAAGCAGAGCCTATTGCTTCGGCAAGGGCAGCCTGGGCCCCTGAGATATTCTCAGTGTCTGCCTTGATTTCCCTGCCTGCTTCCCAGAGACCTAGGGAAACTGGACCAGTTCCCCTGGGGATGAGGAAGGAGCCAGTTCTGCTGGCTCCTGGCAGTTCTTCCTGGCACCATCCTAGACATTTCTGCCAACTGGGCCAGTGGTTCTGGCTTCTCAGCCTCAAACCTGCCATTGCACTCTGCTTGCTGGACCCCCCCCCCCCCCCCGCCCCCGTGATGGCTCATACTGCCTCGACCACCCTCCTGCCTGTCCTCGTCCCAGACCCATGCTCTGGCAGGGCTGAGGGGTGATTAGCTCCTCTCTCTCCCCCTTCTTTACCCCCGCAGCCGGGGCACCCAGCACCGGCCAAGTCTCCACCGGGCTGGGAAACCCTGCCAAGCCCCACCCCAGCTGCCTGGCCACACTCCGAGTCCTGGTGAGGGCTGGGGGATACCCAGAGAGGGAGCTGGTGGGGCTGTCATGATACCCCATCAGCTTGGGCCCCACGCCCAGAGCAGGTTCCTGGGCCTCCGCCCATCCTGCAGTATCCAGCCCCACCCTGCCCTGAATCCCATCTCCCCGTCTGTGTGGAACCCCACACTCGAGGTTCAAACAGCTGACAAATCCAGCCATGCAAAGTGGGAGTTTAATTGCAAACAGTTTTTATGGATCATGGGCCCATCTGTGCCACCATATGCAAAAGGGAAAAAAAAAATTCCCATTAAAAAAAAAATTCTCCCTGCCCCACACCCCAAACTGACTCCAAATGGAGTGGTTGCCAAGGTTTTGGTGGCTGGAGCCAAGCACAGAGCAGGGATGCATCCGGGGGGCTTCCTGCTGAGTGGGCCTGGCAAAGTCAGGGGGCTGGTGGGGGGACAAGGGGGACTGCTGATCATCACTCAGTTTGCCTCTGCAAACTGCCAGCGTTTTGAATCCCCAGGGGTCTTCCACAGCTCCGGGCCTTTGCACATGCCATGTAGCTATCCAAGGACCCACTGTCCTTTCACAGCCACCTCACTGATGCTCTTTGGCTGGTCTCTACAGCAGGACTTGTCATGGAGTGCGGCTCTGCCCCACATTGATGGAGATGTGGGAAAGAGTGGTGTTGTGGGGCCCACAGATGAGGGATACCCCCTTCTATTTCCAGCCCATCAGGATGGGGCTGTCCAGGCCCTACAGATTCCCTTCCTCTGGGTGGTCTGGGCCTCCTGCCAGCCTGGCTGGTACTTGAACCCCCCACTTGTGGGGTCAGCCCTCCTCTGGCCCTCAGAAGGGGGGTGCTTCCATACAGGGCTCAAGTGGGCTGGCTGGTCATCAGGCAGGTCTGAGAGGACTCACCTCTGAGGCAGCTTGCCAGGGTTCGATGGCTGGGCTACCTCATCTCATCTGGGAGACTTCATTTCTCCCTCACTGTGCCTCAGTTGCTCCCTTTGTAGAATGAGGAGAAGTCAGTAGGATAATGCATCCCAAGTGCCTCCCAAACCGTCATAACTTGTCCTCAGGGGAGGGTCTTTGCATTTATTAGTGATGTCCTCCCAGGTTCTCTCTCTCTCTCTCTTTTTTTTTTTTTTTTTTTTTAAGATTTTATTTATTTGTCAGAGAGGGAATGAGCACAGGGCTAGGAGTGGGCAGAGGGAGAAGCAGGCTCCCCGCTGAGCAAGGATCCCGATGTGGGACTCAATCTCAGGACCTGAGCCGAAGGTAGAGATGCTAAACTGACTGAACCACCCAGGTGGCTTTTTCTTTTATTTTTCTTAAGATTTTATTTATTTGTGTAGAGAGAGAGAGCGCACATGTGCTTGAGTTGGGGGAGAGGCAGAGGCAGAGGGAGCGGGAGCGGGGAAATAGAGAATCTTGAACAGACTTTGCGCTGAGCACAGAGCCCGTTGTAGGGCTCGATCTCACAATCCTGAGATCATGACGTGAGTGGAAATCATGAGTCAGTTGCTCAACCAACTGAGCTACCCAGGTGCCCCTCCTCCCAGGTTCCTAAGCAGGACACTTGAGGTCTACTGAGTGGACATGTGAGCTGGTGAGGTATTGGGAGGACTCTCCAGGAGGAAATGGGCCACAGGCTCTTGGCTGGCCAGAGATTCAGGGTTTTTGCACCCTTTCTGCTGGAGTCCAGGAACCAGTCTGTAGCCTGTGGGCATTCTGAACTCTGTTCTGCAGTTGAGAAAATGGGCTCAGACCAAGGGGCTCCCTCAAGTTTATGGAGCTGGGACCAGAACATGGAGGTGTGACTGGCTGACCAAGTCCCTGATGCTCATGTCCTAGGTGAAGGAGGATAGGCCTGGAGTGGGGGTGGGATTGGGCCAAGGTCATGTGGCAAAGACACAGCTGCCAGCGTCTGTGGGGTCCTTCCTACCCCATGTCATGAGATGAAGCACCTTAGGCCCCCCAGCCTCACAGCCAGGTCAGCCAAATCCCATGGCTCTTCCTCCTTCCCCTGCCCTCCCTCTGCCTCAGGTCTGTACACAGGATCACCATGTCTGGGGGTTCCCCCATCAGCTTCTGAGCTGGGGGCTCAGTGTGTGCCTGCACCCAGGCCCCACACAGGGGACGTGGTGCCCCAGGCCTGGTACTTGGCATAGCCCTCCCACAACAGGTAGCAGGGGAAAGTGGGACTCCTGGGCCCTGGGCAAGCACAGCCTGGTCAGACCTCTGGCGGGAGCCCAGGCCAGGCACCAGGCAGCTCATTCCCCGCCCGGCAGTGATCACCAGCTCCCGTTGTAATCATTAAAACTATTAGAAGGAAATGTTCGCTTGAAGCAAATGTCAGGCGCCGAGTTGTGCTTTGTAAACGCTCACAATTAATGCCAATCAGGCCCGGAAAAAAGCCGGCCCGGAATCCTGTCTGTTTCGTCTCATTTGTCAGCTGGTGCCGCTCCATGTTGCACATTTTCATACAATTGCTATAAACATAAAAGGGAAACTCCACAGTGTTCCTAGGCGCCCGGATGGTGTAAGCTGACTTAATTACTTGGTATTCCGCTGCTCACTTGGCTGCCCCGCGCGGGTCGGGGAAAGAGAAGGGGGACTTGGTGAGGCAGGGTGAGGGCTCCTGGGGGTCAGTCAGGGGGATGGGTCAGGCTCTAGGCTCTGCTCTCCTGTCCCACCCTCCACTGGTCTTGCAGCCCACCGGCCCACTGAGCTGAGGACGGCTATAAGATGGGGCAAAATTGCCAAAATGTGTTTGCAGCATCCTCTAGCAGAAAAGGGGGAGTCAGAGTCCAGCAGCCTTAGCCTCGCACCCTGAGTCCTGCTCCTGGAAGGATCCATTGGGGTTATTGCCTCCTGCACACCAGGCATGTTTGGTTCTCCAGCTGGGCCTCAGTTTCCCCATCTGTGAATTAGGACTTATAGCTTGGTGATGAGGAGTTCAGGCTTGCTGGGACTGTGCCCCAGGCTGAGGATGCTGGGCATTCCACTGGATTGTTGCTTGGGCCCTGCCCTTGTCCCCAGCGGGGCCAGAGGAGTCTCACCGCCAGAAGTGGTGTGGGGATTTGGACCGGGCTCTCTGGCTCCAGAGCCTGTCGCCATTACGCCACCTGGCTGCACCCTGTCATCATGCCAGTAGGGTTGAAAGGAGGTGATGGATCTGAAAGTCCTAGTACACAGCCCGTGTTTTCATCAGGAGTAACTGTTGTCATCTACCCACTGCAGCGGGGCTCAGGCAGGCAGGGGTGCACCCGGCCTGAGGGTCAGCACCAAAATATGTGGGTCTTGAGGATGGAGGGGCCTACCACGGGTGCTGTGCCCCCTCCCACCCTGGGAGTTGGGCCCACCAGGCTCCCCACCCCCTCCTGTTGCCTCTAATCTGGCCCTGAGGTGCTGACTGTGTTAGGCCGTATATCACCTAACTGAGCCCTCAGTAGCCCTGAAAGTTGGTCATTGTCTCCATTGTACAGATGAAAAAATCAAGGTCCAGACCAATCTGAGATTACACAGCTATGGGCAGCTGGAGCCACGTTCAGGTTCTTCTCTCCGAAATCATTTTCCCCTGCCTTCCTAGCTGCCTCCCCATTGTGGCCTGGATGTGAGGCCTTGCCACACACTAGGCACCCGCCCCAGGACCATTTTGAGCTCTCTCACTCCCTGCAGATGGGGTCTTCTAAGGCCAGGCTGGCTTGGCGGGGACACACCGGCCTTTGTATAGGCCCGGGTAGGCCGGGGCCAGGCAGGGCTGCCAGCAGAGTGGGGAGGGCGGTGCGGCCCAGCCGGCCAAGGATAAATGCTCAGAGCAGGGGAATAGAGGCCCCTTTGTGTGGTGCTCAGTGGGGGAGGGGATGCTGCCAGCTGCCACCCTGTGTGACCAGGGAGGCCTGAGCCCTCTACAGAGGTCTGCCGCCACCCCCAGGGGACTGGCCAGGGATCCTGTCATCTTCCCAGCTGCCACCTTCCCCCATAATTTGCCTGCTCTTGTGTTCTAGAACCTCTGGCTGCCAGAGGAGCCAAGGGCAGTTGTTAACCTGGTTGCTGTAGGCCTACTGTGTGCACTCCAGCAACCCTGTGGGTAAAGGGCAGTGGTCCCATCACAGATGGAAGACAGAGACTCAGAGAGGACAGGGGACTCACCATAGTCCCAGCTGCTCTTGGGGCCAGTATTTGGCCCATTTTAATGCCTTTTCTTTCTGTGGAGTGGCCCTTTGTGCCCCACTGGTCTTGGGTCCCAGGACCTAGGGCTGTGACTTGAGGTGCCTGTCTCTGTTGCCTAGGTGGCTTTAGGAAGGCTGCCGGGTGCCTTTGTTCCCTGGGCAGGCACCAGGGCATCCATTCTGTCCCTCCATCCTGGCCAGGCTCCGCGCTAACAGCTGTTGCTATTAGTGGGATTGATGACAGGACCTTTTTTGAGGGCTGCCCTACCTGTTAAATTTCCTCTGAGTCTCAGTGTCCTTAGCTTAAAAATGGGAATGGAATAGAACCCCTGCGGAGGGCACTGGGAGACGTGCCAGGACACGGATGAAGGGCTGAGCTCAGAGCCTGTACCTGCTCAGGCTGCACGACCATGGCCTGGGCCCCCTGTCACCCCTGCCCCCTCCTGGGAGAGACAAGAGGACAGGCTGAGGCAGTGTGCAGGGGCAGGCAGGTAGTGTAAGTCTTAGGAACATAAACACACTGCAGGGACTGTCTCATGGCGGGGAGGGGGTCCCTGCTGCAGTCCCATTTACAGAAAAGCAGACTGAGGCTTGGATAACTGAAGTGATTTGTCAAGGGTCCTGGGAACACAGGGAGGGTAGTTTCCCAGAAGGCCTAGCTCTTCGTCTCTTCTTGACCTCCACCCAGCCCACTGGGCAGCTGTCTGCTATAGACACTGACCAAGTCCCCTCCGTGCTGTGGGAGGCCCAGAGCACTGACAGGCAGCCCCAAAGGCCATGTGGCTTCCCACGGCTTATCACAGCAACCTGGGACCTTTCGCACCCACCAGGCCATTCCCTCTTCTGTGCCTTTGTCAGCCCAAAGCTTCCGCGGAGACTGCCTTCATTGTTCCCCTTCCCAACACACACACACACACACACACACACACACACACCAATCCCCATCCCCCCTCAAGAAACATCAAACATGCCTCCCTTCTCTGTAGAATAAGTCCAGCTCCGCTCTCCCCTAGTAGTCTTCCATCCCGATGGGGCTTGGAGTCCCTGCACCCTGGGTCCCACGCCCTGCCTCCTGCCACTGGCTCCCACGCCTTTTCATCTCTGCCAGCTCTTCTGCCATAGTGTGGCACATAGTAGGCTGTCAGTGAAGTCCAAGATAGAGACACAGCCCTGGCCTCAGACCCCTGGTCCCCGCCCAGTGGAAGAAAGGGATACGAAACAGACCAGAGACCAGGCTGCCTGTCCCAGGGTGGGATCAAGTGCAAGATACCCAGGGAGCAAGAAGCTCCCACCCCAGCCAACCCACCTCTCCAGAAGGGAGCCAACCAACCCTTCCACACCCTGACTTTGCTCCTGAAATCCCCGCAATCTTATCTCAGTCCTCCCAAGGCCAAGGCCAGGCAGGGGTTTCTCGGATGGAAAAAGAGCCTCGGGAAGGCAGATACTGGCTGAGACCACATAGCTCCTGAGGGCAGAGCCTTGGTCTCAGCGTCAGACAATGTGACCCCAAAGCTTGTGCCCTTCTCCAGGGTGGAACACTCAGGAGCCCACAGGGGCTGGCCAGGTGACGTGAAGAACAAAGCAGCTGCTGCAGGGCCTTATGGGAGTGTGGGCTCGGAGGCCCCAGAGCTGCCAGTTTTAGTTTGTTTGTTTTCAAGACCTGCCAGACAATGAGAATTTGGGGTGAAATTTTTGTTTTTCTTTCCTTTTTAATATTGGCAACCATGTCATTTTTTTTTTTTTTTTTTTTAACGACAGCAAACAGGGCAAAGAAAAGATTTGTGGGTGGGATTTTGCACCCTTTGGGGATATGGTATTTTCTGGGCAGGGAGCATGCAGTGGGCCCCAGGATGTCGTGCCTTCTCCATCCCCAGCTAGCTAGAGCCCCCAGAACCCAGCCACAGCCCCATGCACCCCTCCAGACACCCCCAGATACCGCCTTCACTGCCAGAGGCAGGAGGCAGGGCCCAGAGCCCCGCGAGGGCACCACCCAAATAGCTATAATCAGCAGCCTCGCCAAGACTTCAAACTCACCCAATTATCCTGCGAGGGAAAAAAAACACAAAATGAAAACAAATTAACATGTTTGCATAGAAGCTGCTGCAGCAACAGACACAGCCGTGTGCGTGCACACGCCGGCGCGTGTCCCAGCAAGGCCCTGAGCTGCTGCCGCCCCCTCCCCTGGGCCAGCACCCCTGCTCAAGCTGGGCCAGGCTGGGTCGGGTCAGTCTGTGGCCACTGCCCTGAGCCAAAATATGCCCTAGGCCCAGCAACCAGATTGTCCCCAAACCTGATGAGGCACTGTCTCGGTCCGCCAGCCTTCAGGTTTTTTTCTTTTTCTTTCTTTTTTTGTCCCCCCAATTTAATAAACACGTGAAATTCACTGTGTGCCCAAATTCAACTTCATTGTCCTGTGCCCTTTCCTTCAAATGGGGAAATAAGCCCAGAGAGGTTAGTTGACCTGCCCGAGGATGCATAGTCACTTGAGTGGAAGAGCTGGGGTTTGAATTCAGACAGGCCACCTCCAGAGTCCTAACCATAATCACCACACCTCCTCTGTAGCTCCCCGTGGTCTGCGGGTGGTGAGCTGAGCCCTCAGCCTAGCTGTCAAGACCACCACCCCTGCCCCGTGTTCTCTTAGATGGAGGGGCCGTGGGTGGGGTAGTCATGATTGCGGAGCCAAATGGGTATGGGTTCCGATCCCTGTTCAACAGTCCTTTATTGGATGGCTTTGGGCAAGTGGCTCCACCTTGCTCTCTGCCTCAGTTTACCCTCCCAGAAGATTGGGAAAATAAGAGTCTCTACCTCAGGGGGTTTAGGAAGATTCACTGGGTGAACAACTATCTCTGGCATCTGCCTACAGGGTGGGGATCCCCCACCGGCTCATCTGGCTCTCTAAGCCCATTCGGTGCCTCTGTGCTCCATGTGGCTCCCGAAGGTGGGGCTCGGGCAAGGTTTTATTTTTTTATTTTTTAAAGTATTTTATTTATTTATTTGACAGAGATCACAAGTAGGCAGAGAAGCAGGCAGAGAGAGAGAGAGAGAGGAGGAAGCATGCTCCCTGCTGAGCAGAGAGCCCGATGCGGGGCTCCATCCCAAGACCCTGGGATCATGACCTCAGCTGAAGGCAGAGGCTTTAACTCACTGGGTGCATGTGGGGCTTGTCCCTTTGAGTTGAGGATAAATTGTGCTGGAGTTGGGGTTTAGGTCTTGGAGGCCAAGGGTCCCCAGGCCAAGGCCACACGTACCTCTGTGGTCCCGTCGCCCTGCTCTGTATGGCCATGGACAAATCCCTTCACCTCTTTGAAGCCACTTGCTGTCATTTCTGGCCCTTGACGGTGAAAGCTGAGGGCGGACGTTGCCAGCGCCATGGGCTGCTGAGGAGTGCGGGATTTCAAGGAGCTAGGAGGGCACCATGGAGAAAGTGACCACACTCCATGCAGACGTCATCCAGCTTAGTCCTCACCATGGCCAGGTGACAGAGCTGCTATTTCTAGCCCTGTTTTTCACATGGCGAAACTGAGGCCCTCAAGGGACCTGGCCACTTCCTCCAGCAGGGCCTGCTGGAAGTGCCAGAGTCCGGGTTCTGGGTTTGTGCCTTGGCCTTACTGGATACTGCTGATAAGAGGCTAAAGCAGGCAGCACCTTCCAGCTTGGAGGATGAGGCCCAGTAGGATGCCATCGTGATGGTGGTGGTGGAAGGTACTCAGGGCGGCCCCTTTGGAATCAGCCTCTCAACCTGCAGTCATGCCCACTACTCAGGCCCAGGGTGGCGTCCAGGGGAGGTGATGCAGAGCCCCTCGCAGAAGTGGCCCATGGGACACTGGGTGCCCACTTAGAATCCCAGCCTTCTCTTGGCATGGCTCTGCCACATGCTTCAGGGTACAGCAGACCTGCCTTTGTGTCCACATCTGACTGGTTGGCATGGGCCTCTCTGAGCCTCTACTTGCCTCTGGAGAATGGGAGGCATGGCTCTGCCTATACCTCAGGATGGGCTCCAGGCTGGGTGAAACAGCCCCCTGCCCAGACCTCGTAAGGAAGGAGCCCTTCCCCACCCCCTTTCCAGAAACTTCCCAGCCCTGGAACCTTCTTGACATTCCCAAGGGTGGAGCTCCTGTTGCCACAGCCCACATCCCACTCACCCACCTGCATTGTCAAACACCCACACTTGGTTCTCCAGGGTCCCCTGTGTTCCAGATGTGCGGAGGGGTTGATAGGACTGAAGAGGTTAGGTATGCGGTGCAGTGAAATGAGGGAAAAGTGCCAGGGGCCAGGGCGGGTGACTGGAGGGGGAGCTGTGAGAGCATGTGAGCCCTGGGCCACACAGTGCTCGAGGAGGAGAGGCCCAGTGCGTCCCTCGTTCAAAGGGATATACTGAGCATCTCCTGGGTTCCTGGCTTTGGTGTAACAAGAGCCTTGAGATGGGTTCCCAAGGCCCCAAGCTCCACCGTTTCCCAGCTGTGCATCTCTGGGCCAGCCACGGTCTCCCCCAGGACTCAGTCTTCTTGACAGAGCAGCGTAGAGTGTCACCGAAGTTGACATTCAGTGCTACTAAGTGGTTGAGAGCCTAGGGGCTCTCGCACACGGGGGGTTCATCCCTCCCAACTCTTAGGGGGAGGGTAAGAGCTGGTTCCTGTGGCTGTCGGGGACCTATGTATGGCTGGGGGGTAGGGGGGTATAAGAAGGAGGAAGAAGGTGAAAGGCATCTTTTGGTATCTGGAAACAAATCCAATGAAGAAAAATTCAGCCAGCATCCAGCTGCCCAGAGCTCAGCACTTGGTCTCATGCTGAGGACTTTGTTCCCAGGTATTGGGTATTTGGGCAATGTCTGATTTCGCCTTGTAGAAGTGACCATCCTGTCAGGTGGGGCCTGTGTGAGTACCCAGGCGGCCAAGGCCAGGCCTGGCCTAGAGGAGGGGCCCACTCTGTGCTAAGCCTGTCATGGGCCCCATACCAATGGGCACATTCCAGCCTCAGCTTCCGGGAGCCACCTGCCCGCCTGCCTGCCCGCCCGGCAGCCCGTTGTCTGGCACGTAGGGGCTTGGAGCAGCCGTTGTTCCGCACACATCTGATCCTGTCTTCTCCACATCAGATCATTTGTAACCGTCACCAGGCAATCGGGCCCGTTGCTGATTCAATCTCAGCTTTGTGCTGTCACAGCTGTTTTTCCGCGCCAGGCTGATTTTGAAAAGAGGCCCATCTTCTAGGCCTGCTCTTTAGAAGCAGGAGGAGGGGGTGTCTGTGGGTGTGTATTTGTCTGTGGGTGTGTGTGTGTTTGTGCATATCCGCCCCCCTCCCAGCACCCCCCCCCCCCCAACACACACACATGCAGGCCTCTGCCTTTCCTCACCGAGAGTAGAATTTGGAATGAGGTGCACAGACAAGGGCCCTGGGGCCCCACCCCCATCCCCTACCACCTGTGCGCCCCAGTGGGCACACACAGCAGAGTCTGTGTTCTGGTAGATGAGACAGATGCTAAACTATTCATCAATAAGGTCATTTCGGAGTGGTAGTGACAAGGAAGGAACTACAGCCCGTGATGGGATAGTGGCTGGAGCAGTCAAGGAGGACCTCTTAGGGGAGGTGATGTTTGAGTTGAAGTGTGAATGAGGAGTTAGAGCTGGCATGGAGAGTGCCACCCCTTCTGAACTAAGATGTCCTGGAAGAGCAAAATCTACCCCAGCTTTCAAAGACTTAGTGTGGAAAAAAAAATATCTCACGAATCACTTTTAAATATTGATTATATGCTGAAGTGATACTATTTTGGATATATTAGACTACATAAGATATGTCAGTAGACGTGATTTCCCAAGGTGCCTGGTTGGCTTAGTCAGGAGAGCCTATGTTTCTTGACCTCAATGCTATGAGTTCAAGCCCCATGTTGGGCTTTAAAAAAAACAAACAGAAGAGTAATTTCTCTTGTGGATACTAGAAAACTCGTAATTACATTATATTTCTACCTGAGAGCGCTGGGGCAGAATATTGAGGTGCAAAGGTCCTGAGATGAGACCAAGGTTGACCTGCTGGAAGGTCAGGGTAAGCAAAGGCAGAGGGACAGTGTGGGCACCAAGTGGGGAGGGGGTTCACACACAGCCATAGAGGATATTGTTAGAAATATCCTCTGTGGGAGCCAGCGGGGGAGTTTTGAGTGGAGAAGGAAGTGAGTTCCATTTCCTTCCACAGGCTGGGTAGAAGCCCAGCCTGGCCCCAGCAGGGTAGAGAATAGCATGAAGTGGCCCCAGGACCTTGGGACGTGATGAGGCACGTGATCAGAGCAGCAGTCTGTTGTGGAAGAGTTGCAGGAAGGACCTGCTGGAGGGCTGCCTGGACCACACTTGCTTTCTTTGCTGCTAGATTTCAAAGCTTCTGGGCTTTCTCCTGCCCCTGCCTCTCCCTTTATCTATCCCCACCTTCCCGGGCCACTGTCTCTTCACTGTCTCTTCCTGCTCCCTGTCACAGCCAAGAATTTAGAGTATGTCCAGCTCCTTGCCTCCAGAAGACCTGTGGTTGAAATCCCTTTCCAAAAAGTTACCTAAACACACACACAGAAGGGATGCACGATTACTGTAGAAAAACTAGAATTATGGGCACCTGGATGGCTTAGTGGGTTAAAGCCTCTGCCTTCAGCTCAGGTTATGATCTCAGGGTCCTGGGATCGAGCCCCGCATCGGGTTCTCTGCTCATCAGGGAGCCTGCTTCCCCTCTCTCTCTCTCTGCCTGCCTCTCTGCCTACTTGTGATCTCTGTCTGTCAAATAAATAAATAAAATCTTTTAAAAAGAAAAGAAAAATTAGAAGTAGAAACACAAAGAAGAGTCAGTCTCCCTAGAGATAAACACAGCCCCGCTGCCAACCTGGGGCAGAGCTGGGATTTGAACCCAGGTGGTCTGACCCCAGCATCCCACTGCTAGGATCATGGTACCCTGCGGAGAGATGATGGGGGCTTAGAGATGCTCTGCCGCCACCCCCAGCCCAGCTCACAGGAAAGGACACCTGGCCCACAAACAAGCAGGGCTTGGCTCTGGGGAGTTAACATGTATATAAATACGTTGATAGTATTGTTCCTTGTCCTGTTTTCCCACCCCGTCCCAAAGGCTCTATTCCTTTCTCTTCTAGCCTGATCCTCTGAAGCATCTGTTGATCCTTGGCTCCTGGCTCAGACCAGTCCTCCCCTCAGCCCATCCCCCAACCTGGGCTTCTCTCTCCTGGTGTCTTAAGCCTGCCTTCTTGCCCTGGGCCCAGTTTTCTTCCATTCCTCTCTGCCCTTAGGGTCTAAGTCTGGCCCAGGCTCACCTCTTCTGCTGGGCTTCCCTGTCCCCTCCACCAACTACCTGCCTGTCCTGCGGCCTGGACAGCCCCTGTCCCCGGCCACTGTTTCCTCATGGGTGCACAGACCAGTGATCCTCTCTTTCTCTGTGTTGTGGGGTGGGCTAAATGAGATGATGTCTGGAAAGTGCTGAACTCATGGGAACACTAAAAATAAAAACCAGCTTCTATTACTGCTCTGATTATTAGATTTTCTCATTCCCTGTTGCTGGGTTAACCCTGAACTGTAGGGTTAAGGACCTGGGGGGTACAGCGGGGGGATAGGTGGAGAGGATGGGTGGGAGCACCCAGTATCATTTTGGTCTCCACTTGTATGTTTCTCCTCCACAAAGGTTCTATGACCTCCAGCAAAAAAGCTGGATTGGGACATTTCTGCTGATCATCAATATATTGATGCCCAGCTTCACCCCTTGGCTGGAAGGTAACAAGGGAGATCTGGCTGTCACTTAAGCCCAGGCCAGAACTAGGGGAAGAATGAATGACTTATACAATCGCACCATTCCGCCCACACTTCCTGTTTTGGAATCTGGCTCTCAGGGAGGGGAAGCTGGATGGGAGTGTCTGATATTGGACTGCTGGGCTTCCCAAGGGCTCACTTTCTTGAGCATGAGCCCTACCCCTAGTGCTCACCCCTCTCACTCCCTAGGTGCTCCTGGGTGGCCCTTGTTTCTGGGAGAGGGCTCACCAGGTCTGATGCCAGTGGCAGCTGCCACCTCACCCCATCGTGAGAGAGAGCAGTTTTCAACCCTCCTATGAGCCCTCCGTCCACCTAGCACCTTCTCTCAGCTCTTCCCTGCCTTGAGCCAGCAATTGTCCTCAGCAGGTGGATCTTGCCGCCCTGAACTTGGGCTCCCTGCCCCAATTCCCTCTGCCCTGGTGACCCTGCTTGGCCTTAACATAGATGGGCTGCTCTTGGTAATTCATCAAGAGGGCTTCTTCTCCCTCCTGGAGCTGCTTTAAGCTCTTCACATTCCCTGATTTTTTTCTACATCTTCGTAGGCTTGAGTGTACCATCCTGTGCTTCAGACCCCTTCTCCCCCCAACTTTACCTGGCTGTTTACCACCAACTGCTCGTGGTAATCGTAAACTGTACTAATAACAGCTACCAATTGGGCAGGTACTTCGATGACCCTGGCACTTTATTAGTACAATTTGTGGTACAACCCCTTGTACAGCCTGTGGAATTAACCCCCTCTTTTTGAAGAGGAAACCGAGTCTCAGAGCGACGTGCCCTGCACATCAGTTAAGAGATAAAAAAAAGCTCAGACATGGGATCCAAAGACTGGAAGCTATTGTTAATCCTCCTTATGAGGGCAGGGGTCTGTCCCTTGACAGTGACACCCCTAGGCTAGGTAGGCTGGCCCCATCTTGGCTACGACTTGTCTTCTTACCTTGTAATTGCCCCTGATGCCCCCTCCCCACTGTCAGGGTCTGTCACTGTCTCAGCCTCTCACACACAGTAGGTGCTTAATTTATCACATCTCCAGAGGCTGGAGTGCTGCTCAGGGAAGGTCCCCCGCCACTGAAGTGACTAGGCTCCCAAGTTCCACCCGGTCCCTTTTTCTGGGCACGTGCACAGGGAGCTGGCCATGGTGCTGAAGTGCTCCGGGGAACTGCCCGCTGGGAACCTGTCTGTCACTGAGCCCTGCCTTGTGCTTCTGGCCCCTTCTTCCTCCAGGAGATGGTTTTCTGGGGGCCCATTGTGCACAGTCACTGGTCACAGCACTGTGAACCCACAGAGGAGAAATCAGAGAGAGCCACACGGGAACTCCATTAGTTCGATTACTGATCAGACATTTATCAAGGACCATGTGTGTCTCTGAGAAGCCCTTGAGGGACCGAGCTTCAGTTGAAAGTCAAGGAGAATTTCATGGGGCGGGTAGAGATTCAGGAAGGGCTTGCTGGCAGGCAGAAGGGATTCCACAGGCAAAGGCCTGCAAGGATGGTGGTAAGAAGCTCATGCCCCCTTACCCAAGGGCCCCAGCTGTGGCTGCCTGCTCTCTGGCTTTTGTGATTATTGGTTCACTTTTTGGTCTCTCCTGCTGGCCCAGAACTACCCGCATGTCTGGCTCTAGTGTCCTGGCCAGAGCTGGGCCCAGAATGAATGGAGAGTTTTCTCCCAGGCTCAGGGTTGGCATCTATCTCTGTGTGGTGAACAGAGGGAGCCAGGTATGTCTGCCTTGTAGCCAGATTTGCATTTTAGAGAGACCTCTGGCCCCCTGGGGGGTAGGTATGGATATGGCAGTAGATGAGGCCACCTGCTGAAGGGGGCAATACCCCTCCATCCCAAGCTTTAAAAAAAGAGAGAGAGAGAGAGAAAATCCCATTCTGGTGCTGAGGCCCAAATGGCAGTGGGGAAATAATCACTTTTCACAGACCCCTTATCCACAGCTCAGCCCTGCACCAGTTTAATCAGGAGTGGCGGTGTGACTTGAAGATTCTTGGGCTTGAGAGATCAGGAGAGGGGTTAAAGAAAATTACCCTCGCCTCCTCCATGCTAATGTAATCTCTAACCAGATCTGCCTAGCCGCAGCTCAAATTGCTTTTCAGATTAACATTTAATTATTAACAGGGTCCCCTGGAAGGCCTCAGGCTCAGAGCAGGGATGGGGGAGGGGGCTGCAGGAGGAGGATGGGAGTGGGCTTCTACTCTGGCTGCCTTGAAAGACAGGGTGGGTTGGGGGGTGGCCAGAGGGAGGGAATTGGAAGGAACAGGGGAGAGTGGGGTAAGGAAGGGAACAAGAAGAAGGGAGGGACAGCAGGAAAAAAGAAGGAAGGCAGCAGGACAGGGAGACAGATGGAGTAAGGGAGAGGGAGAGAGGGAAGAGGAAGAAAGAGACAGTGGAGCCTCCTGTTGTGGGGGAGGGGCTGTGCACCCAGACTCCCTATGGTACAGCAGTCCTGGCCAGGTGCGGGTGATTTCCTGTCCCTCACTGTTTAGAAAGGAGGACTGCTCTCCCTGAGGCTTTGCGCTGGCCTGGCTAGTGGTGCTGGGGACTATCACAGAAAAGTGTCCCAGGGCCACAGAGCAGGATCTGACTCCAGCTCTCCCAGGCTCCCAGTCCAGTGCTCATCCTCTGTCCTAGCCACTGGGCCTCTCATCACCACTTCAGATTGTTCCCCGCACTTGGGGGTCAGACTCTGTGGCCAGGGCAGGGGGAAGAACAAGTCTTCCTGTCCCTCCTGGAGGGATCAGGGTGAGAACTGTGTGTAGCTCCTCCCCTCCCCCCTCCCCTGTGAAGGTTGTGGGGCCTTGAGGAATAGCATGGTCCTAGCCATCCACCCCAGTGCTTTATGTGAACTGCTGTATTTTTCCAGCTCCCTAACTCATCCCAACTCAAGCTTCTAAATTCCTCAAGCACAGGCTGCATCCATAACTCCCTCTGTGTGTCAACAGAGGCCCTAGCCTGCTGCCTTGCACATGGATTGTTTGAAAACCAAATCGTGAAACATCCCCTCATGTCCAAGCTGGAAGTGCCTCTCAGAAAATCCTCTGGGCTGTTCCCCATCAAGATTCAGTGAGGGAAACAAGAGTCAGGGAGGGACTGAGACTTTCCCTAGGTCACTGAGCCAGTCAGAGCCCTGGTGCGGGCAGGTGCCACCCAGAGGCATCCAGGGCTGGCTCTCCCCAGTGAAATCATACTCCTACTGGACCTTGGGAAGGGCCTGGCATGACCTTCTGCTGCAAGCCACAGCCAGTCTTTGGCCTTGGGTAGAGCTAGCGAGGCCAGAGTCGGCAGCTCCAAGAGTATGGAAGGACAGGCTCTGGAGGTGTAGCCCTGGCTTTCATGAGGTCACAGCCTCACCCTGCTGTGGAGCCCAAGCACATCTTCATACTCTGTGGCACTCTAGGGCCAGCACGGCCTGGCAAGGGGCAGACCGTGGACCTGCAGGATGCATGAGGGAGCATTCTGCCCACCTGCCACTTTTGGGAAATAGCAGCTGGAGGGAGAAGCTAGGAAAGTCCTTTTCTTTTCTTTTCTTTTAAGACTTTATTTGTTTTTTGAGAGAGAGCGAGTCCAGGAGTAGGGGGAGGGGTAGAAGGAGAAGCAGACTCCCCACTGAGCAGGGAGCTGACAGGAGGCTCAATCCCAGGACCCCGGGACCCCAGAATCATGACCTGAGCCCAAGGCAGACACTTAACTGACTGTGCCACCCACACGCCCAGGAAAGTTCATTTTCAGTAGGTTGGATTTGGGAGTGGACAGTCAGTTCTTACTGGATGTTCTCTTTGGCAGGACATGCTTTTTTTTTCTTTAAAGATTTTATTTATTAGTTGACTGCACAAAAAGGAGGAGTGGCAGGCAGAGGAAGAGGGAGAAGCAGGCCCCAGGGATTGGCAAGACGTTCTTACGTCTTGTAATTTTTGTACAGGGCTCATGGCACAGGGATGGCTCTCAAAGGATGCTCAGGGAGTGTTTGCTGCCTGAGTGAATGAGTGAGCGAGTGAATGGGTGGGTAAATGACAGCCACCTCAGAATGGTTCTCCCAGAAGCAGGGTCTGGGATTTATTCCTCTTGGTATTGTTCTGCCCAACACAGACCTCACACTCTGTGCTCTGTGAATGTTTATGGGATGAGTAAGCGCCCTCCTGGGAGCCCCTCCTTCTCCTTCCCCTCATCACCTCCCTCCCTGTGATCCTAGCCCCTGCTGGAGCAAAATCAAAGTGGATTTGGGCACTGGGAAGAAGCAGGCCTTAGCCTCCGCTCCTTCCTGTCCAGCTGCCGAGGAGCTGGGGCCTGCGGGCACCGCCCCCATCACGATGGAGCCAAATGTCGGGGCTGCATGTGTGTGAGGCTTAGGGTGCGGTCTCTGTTTGGGGTGACACCTAAAAGCTGTGTGACCTCGTGCAGATTACTTCCCTTCCCTGTGACCATTTCCTAATCTGTGAAATGGGGCTAACAACAGAACCCACAGAGGCTGCTAGGAAGTGGCAGTGAGGGGTAACGGACAGGAGGCATGTGGGAGGTGGCAAATGGGCAGGGCTCTTATTAGTGCTAATGTGTATGGTTATTGGTGAGCTCCCCCTCCTGCTGGCTGGGGGCTTCCTGAGGTCCTTTGCAGCCAGACAGGCAGGGAGAGATGGCAAAAGGCAGGGAGGGCCGAAGGCCCCAATTCCCTGTTCTTTTAATAAAAATAAAGACAGCCTTTAGACACCCTCTGTGTATTGTTCTGCCGAGGCAAGTCACACAGACTCCATTCCTCCTCGGACTGGGAAAGTTCCTTCCTTTCTTTCCCCTCCCTGTCACATTTCCTTTATCTAAATCCTCAGCCATGAAAGGGCATATCGGCGGCTGGGGGCGTTATCTGGTGGAGGGGACCTTTTCCTAGAGGTGCCTCTGAGATAAGACGTCTTATCAGCCCCCACGTCAGGAATGATGCCAAAGCATTCTAATCATTGAGGCTTGCGACATTTTCTCCCTCCCTACCCCCCAGCCCCCCCCCCTTTTTTTTATTAAAGTCACAAAAGACCTTAGGCTTATAAACAGCCTGATTTGCAGATAGGGTTTCAAAATGAGCAGTGTTCCCAGGACAGTCTCTGGCGGGGGATGGGGGGGTGGGGGGGTGGCAGCGCAGGGATGAGGGCACTGGTCATGAGGCAGGGTGGGGCCTCAGAGGAGCTGGTTTTCTGCAGATGGGATGATGCCAAGCAGGGAGGGGCGCAGGGTGGGTTCGAGGGAAGAACAGGAGTGTTTTAGGCGCCTGCCTCATTCCTGTCCCCAGCTTGCTGGGTGGCCTTGTGCAGGATGGTTGGCTTCTCTGGGCCTTGGTCACTTCATCTGACAATAACTGATTCATTGATTCAGCCAGTCATTCAACACCTATTTATTAAATGATTACTCTTTGCCAGGCACCGGGAGAAAGAGACAAATAAGACATGGTCCTTGCCCCTGAGAAACTCACAGTCCAGTGGAGAGAGACAGACATGAAAATTGGCAATTACAACTTGGTGTGATTAGGACTGTGGAGGGGGGGATGCCCAGGGGAGGGACAGCTGAACCAGAGTCTGAGTTAAAATGGACTGGGGTCGTGGTGCTCTGGGCAGAGGACCAGCACAGGCAAAGGTTTGGAGGTGCGGGGCAGCCAGTTGGAGGGAGGGCTAAGAGAGCTGGCCAGGGCGGGTGGTGTGGGGGGATAGGCAAAGAATGTTGGGCCTGACTCTGTCCTGTTGTAGCTGGTTGGGGTGCTGTGGGAACTGGTGGTAACCTGCTCATCACCATGCTGGGCTGGTTCCTGTCCCCTCCCACGGTGACCCCCTACCTGCCCCAGCAGCAAGGCACAGGGTTCCTGGGAAAATGAGCAGTGAACTGGGATTAGAGGCACAGAGAGAAAAACTCCTCGCCTTCCAGTAGAGATGGTCTCTCGGGCTGCGGGGCCTCCAGAAGCAAGGTGATCCAGGCTGTTTGTATTGAGCTGAGTGGATGCTGTCCCTTCCAGGGGATCCTCTATCGCCCCCTGAGCTGGTGATCTCTCGGCTTCCTGAACTGCTTAGGCATCCATCATCAGAGCATTCTGAAAACCAGAGCCCCACAGAGAGGGCAACTGATGGGGTCCAGAGAGGCCCCCGATTAGGCAGCCTGCCCCTTATCCCCAACAACTACAGCCCCAAGCCTGCCCTGTTCAGCTGCAAAGTGTGTGTGACCTATGGGGTTGCAGGGGCAGACCTGGACAGGGGCTGGGCTTCTTGGGCCCCTGGCACACAGTGAAAGGATCTGCAGGGGGAGGGGGGCCTGCTGGGCATGGTGAGGTGGGTAATGACCTGGGAGGGATAAGGGAGCCTCTACTTACAAGAGGAGGGTAGTAGCTCCCCTGGGGTCCCATGGCTGGCCCTGGCAGGGGTCTGTAGGTCCCAGGTTTCTAGCCCAGCTGGGGTGGGGTGTCCTGCCCACTGGTAAGGGAGCAGGCTCATCTAGCCACTGCCTGCTGGGTGGCCCTGGGCAGGGTTCTGCCTCTCAGGCTTGGGTTTCCCCATCTGTGGATGGAGAGGACTTTCACATTCAGGAGGATGGCAGTGGGCGCCCACCTTGGGAGACGAATGGAATGCACATGAACGGCGTCCTGCGGGCACATCCCTGGCTGTCCTAGTGGGGCAGTGTGAGTGTGCGGCTCTGTCCTAGAGGGCCTGGGTCCCCTGCCCCCCAGGAGCGGTGCCTCCTTCCCGCTGTCAAGGGCTTTCATCCCTGCAATAAACCCCACTTCATTTCCTTTTTAAACTGTATAATTTCTGCCTGATTGTAATGGCATATTTTAAAATTACCAGAAATCAAAGCCGGGAAGTGGATACTGCAGCTCTGCCTGCCTTAAGGCTGGCGACTGGGGGGTAGGGAGGGGGATGCAAACCGCCTCCCCTCCCCCACCCACCCCCTACATTTTTTCTTTTTCTTTCTTTCTTTCTTTCTTTCTTTTTTTTTTTTTTGGAGACAGTAATAGGAGAAAATTGGTTTTGAAACTGAATAAAAGTCCCTTTCAGAGTAAATCATTTCTTTCAGGGTACCTTTGCTGAAAGTAAAATAGAGCATAATGAAAGGTGGTTACGTGATTGTCTTTCATTTACCGAGAGGCCAGGACAGACAGGAGGCTGCAACCGTCTCGGGGAAATTCAAGATTGGAATAATTGCTCCGTAACAAGGAGCTTGTTGTGAAATTAGTATCTTAAGAAAGTAGTGAAAAAAGGCTTTTCCTCATGAATACTTCATTATTAGAAGAAAGCAGCAGAATTTAAGGGCTCCAGACACCTGTTTAGTATTAAATAACTCCCTTTCTTCCCCCTTAAACACCACCCCCCCACCCCTGTCTTTCTTCCTTTTTTAAAGAACTGGCAGGAGGATTCAGCTGGCCCAGCTTGGCTGCTCAGGACACCAGTGGGGGTGGGGTGAGGTCAGGAGGTGGGGGGGGCCAGGGTCAGCTCAGTGAATGTCAGGGGTGTCGGGCTGCTGGCTCCTAACTAGGACAAGAAGAAAGGAGGGGTTTTGCAGAGAAACCCACCCCTCCCTCTCCATGGCCTCCAGGGCAGGCCCCACCTGGCCTGTGTTCACCCTGCCCATCAGGGCCTCTGCGTTCTGGGAACGCTGGTGGCCCCAGAGGACCTGGGCTCAGGCTCAGCACCTGTCAGGGTTGGAGACCATACGTTCTCCCGGGAATGCTGTCCTGGACGTTTCCCCTGGGGGTGCTGTGAGAATGCCCCAGGACTCTTCGTACACTGGAACACCCAGGTGCCCACTGGCAATTCCCGGGCGACACCCCACCCTGGGCCCCCGTGTCATTTCCAGAGGTGACCATGTGGGGTCTTTGCTTTCCATGAGCTCAAAACTGAAAAGCAGGGACAGACCCACTCCCAGGTGCGGACAAGAGGGCCACAGGCCACCCCTGGCTGGAAGGGCAACCTGCTGAGGAAATAGGGAGGGGATGAGGATCTGGCGGCATCAGGGAAGCCCCTTGGAGGAGGTGACCCACTGGTCTGTTCTACACGACCCCCCGCACGGCATGCCCCCTACGACATGATGGAAATCCACCACCCAAGATGTGGGTTCTTTTCCTTTCTTTCCTTTGATGCCTCCAGGCCTCAGCGTCCTCCTCTGTCAGATAAGGGAAAAGGGGCATCTGCTTTGAAAGTCTCAGATGTTCTGCTGGGTAGTGGGGAGGCTGCTGGAAGCAACTGCCGGCAGGGGGACATGGGAGGTGGGCACGGAGCAGCCCGAGTGACAAGCATCTCATCTCCCTCCTCACAGGGACCCTGCTGCACAGTGTGCCCCACCACGGGCCCCCAGCTCAGCCATGCTGGCCTGTCTCCAGAGGACCCAGAACCCACCGGGCCAGCACCTGGCCTGCCCGAGCAAGAGCCTGGATCTGCGCAAGTGTGAGTGCACAGCCTCCCCAGCCCCTGTCTCTGTCCCCTTCTGCCTTGAGTCCATGGTCGGAGGTGGGGAGAGAGTGCTCTTTCCCGGATGCACCCAGCTCTTCCCACCTCAGGGCTCTGTGGGGCAGATCCCAGCAGGAATTGTCCACCCACCACCACCCTGTCCAGAGCTCTCCGTGTTCTAGGCCTTTGCCTGTGCTGCACCCCCTCCCCAACAATGGCACCCATCTTTTGGCTGGGTGGGTGACTCCTGCACGGTGTGACCACCTCCCCAGGAGCCCCCTGCCTGGGACCCCACAATGCCCTGTGTCTGTCTCACTCACCATGATTTTCTGGTGCTGTTGGGAGAGAGGAGGACGATGCAGAAGCACATAGTCCTGAGTGGGATCCCAGTGCAGGGCCTGATTTGCTGTGTGATCTTGGGCACATCTTTCCCTGCTCTGGGTCTTGGTTTTCAGTGTGTCAAATTACGGAGCTGGACAAGGTGATCTCCAAGGGGCTGTCTTCCTTGACCCTCTAGGACAGGAAGACCAAACTCTCTGATCCAATTTTTTTTAGCCCTCATAGGGTCTTTTTTTTTTTTTTTAATTTGAAGTCCTTGGGAACATTTGAAAACAGGAAAATTTGCGTAATAACCTGGATTTCTGATGTCTCTTGGGAAAAAAAAATCAGAGGATCTGGTAACATAGGCCCGGGTTCCTGAACTACAGCTCTCAGTTAGAAATGAACAATTATTGTCTCTTCAAAGGGGACAGCTCTGGGGACAGCTAGGTGGTCAGTTAAGCGTCCGACTCTTGAATTCAGCTCAGGTCATGATCTCAGGGTTGTGAGACTGAGCCCCATGTCCAGCTCCACACTGGGCGTGTTGGAGTCTACTTAAGATTCATTCCCCACCCCCCACCCTCCCCGCTCATGCACATGTGCTGTCACTCTCTTTTTTTTTTTTTTTTTTTTAAGATTTTATTTATTTATCAGAGAGAGAGAAGGGGAGAGAGCGAGCACAGGCAGACAGAATGGCAGGCAGAGGCAGAGGGAGAAGCAGGCTCCCTGCTGAGCAAGGAGCCCCGATGTGGGACTCGATCCCAGGACGCTGGGATCATGACCTGAGCCGAAGGCAGCTGCTTAACCAACTGAGCCACCCAGGCGTCCCTGTCACTCTCTTTTTAAATGTAGGGGGACAGCTGTCTCCCTGTTGGCTCTATCCTGTAGCCCAGGATTGATTGCCATTCATCATTGTGCTTATTCTGTGCCTCTTTTTCCTTTCTTAATAGGTGTTTATCTTTTTTTTTTTTTTTTTAGATTTTACTTATTTGAGTATTTTTACTTATTTTAGTATTTTACTTAAGTATTTTTTTATTTGAGTATTTTAATTTTTTTAAGTGTTTTTTTTTTTTTTTTTTTTTTAGATTTTACTTATTTGAGAGAGAGAGAGAGTACAAACAGGTGGAGGGGAAAGGGAGAAACAGACTCACTGCTGAGCAGGGAGCCCGACCCGGGGCTCAATCCCAGGACCCTGGGATCGTGACCTGAGCCAAAGACAGCCACTTAATGACTGAGCCACCCCCGTGGGGCACCGCCTGCCTTTGTAATTTTGATAGATGTAGTCTGACTGACATCTGACAGGATGACTCTGGGTGAGATAGCCTGTTTGCCCACCCCCTCAACATCACAGCATGGTATCACACTTCTAGGCTTGGTCACCTCATCAGTGAAAGTAGGATCACAGTGCAGTTTTAAATTAAGTTTAACACGAGTGAGGATGAGTATCTTTTCATGTTGGAGCCATTTGTTTTATCTTTGAACTTATTCATCTCCTTAGTCCATTTTTTCAATTGGGTAGTTTTTGTCTTCATTGAATTACAGGAGCTCTTTGTATATGATGGAATTAGACCTCTGTCTGTCATCTGAATTACATATGGTTTCCCAACTCACCATTTGTCTTTGATTCTGCCATTTGTCTTTGTGAAGTGAAATCTGTATTTCCTTTTATGGCCTGTGGATTTTGGGTCATGGATTTTAGAATGTCTCCTTCCTCATGCTGAGATTTTTTTTTTTTTTTTTGGTTCCCCAGGGTTTCTTCTAGTTTTTTTAAAATACAGAGCATAGGGGTGCTGGGTGGCTCAGTTGTTGGATGTCTGCCTTCAGCTCAGGTCATGACCCTGGGGTCCTGGGATCAAGCTCTGCACCAGGCTCCCTGCTTGATAGGAAGCCTGCTTCTCCCTCGACCACTCCCCCTGCTTCTGTTCCCTCTCTTGCTGTGTCTCTGTCAAATAAATAAAATTAAAAAAAAATAAAAATAAATAAATACATGGTATAAAATGTAAGGTATAGATCCAAGCATACACAAGTCATTAGGGCAATGACTAATTGTTACAGAGAATTTTAACAAATTTGCTGAAATAGAATTCACATGCCATAAAACCTACCCATGTGATTTTATACAATCAATGGTTTTTTTTGCAACCATCACCCCAGTCAATTTTGGAAAATTCTTATCACCTGAGGAAGAAACTCTTATCCACCAGCAGTCACTCCCCGACCCCTCATTCCCCTTCTTCTTTCCTAAGAAGGGAGCCCTATAGCATGTGGTCTTTTGCAACTGACTTCTTTTACTTAGTGGCGTGTTTTCAAGGTTCATTTGCATTGTAGCATGTACACAACACCTTTTACTATGTGGTGGTGCTTGTTGTTCCTTGTTGGTTCCCTACCCTAAATTTCTAGAAGTGGAAATTGGCTATTTATTTTTCTGACTGAACTATAGAATCAACTCATCTGCGTAAGAACAAAAGTCCTATTTTATTTTTATTTTTTCTGGGATCACGTGGAAATTTATAATTCAGGAATAATTTTTTTTTTTTATGTCGATGCCTTCTAGGGCCATGAGAAACCCTCGGTTTGTTCCAACTTTTTTGTGTCCCTAGAAATGTTTTAATATTCGCTTCACCTAGATCCGTGCACATTTTAAAAGTTTTAATTCTGGATAGTTACCCCTTTTTTTGGCTAGTCTTTTCTTCCTGAAATGGAGGTTATTTACATAAAGGCTATTAACTCCTGCCCCTTTACTGAATTCTTTTATTGTTTGTAATGGTTTTTCCATTTGATTTCTTAGATTTTCCAGTAACTCTGTTTTATTGTGTGCATGTACTTTGGAGGTTTTATATCTTAATTTCTTTGTCTTAATAGTGTTGGCTGTGATCCTTGAAACAGTGAAAAATAATGGTGCTGATAATAGACATGCTTGCTTCATTCCTGACTTTAATGAGCAGCTTTTAGGATGTCCCTATCATGCAAAATATGCTGATTTCAGGGACAGATGTTTTATCAGGTTAAATAAGTGTCCTTGTATTCCTGTTTTATTAAGAATTTTAAAAAAATTAAGAATGGAAGCTGCATCTTATCAAATCCCTTTTCAGTGTCTGTGAAGACTATTGTAGGTTATTTCCCTTTAATCTTTTAATAGGAATAATAACAGCAGTTCCTTAACATCAAACTATCCTTGCATTCCTGGTCAAATCCCACTCATGGTGAATATTTCAGTATATTGCTGGATTGGCTTGGCTGCCTAGGGGTTTTGCTAGAAAATTTCATCTGTGAAGTTAGTCTTCAGTTTTTTGGAACACATTTTTGTTGGGTTTTGCAATCACTGTTAGGCTTGCCTTGTAAAGAAAATGGAGGTTTCCCTCCTTTCTCTATGCAGTTGTGACAGTTTAAGTAGAAGTAGATTATTTGTTCTTTAAAGATTAGTTGATCCTCCATGAAACAGGCTGGGAAAGTGCCTTTCTTTGGGGTGGGAGAGTAGCTCTTTGATTCTTCTGTAATGATTGGTCTTTTGTAATAATTGATCAGTTATCATTGTTCTGCTTCTTGAATGAGTTTGGTAAATTATGTCTGTCTAGAAAAGTATTCATTTTATCCAGTTGTTAAATTTACTTTCATGACGTTGAACAAATTAATTTACTGTTCTTTTAAATGATGATTTCACCCTTTTTCTTGAGTATTTTGTGCTTTCCTCCCCCACCCCATCCCCATTTTTCTTGATTAGGTTAGCTAAGAGGTCACCAACCTCCCCTCCCCAAAGATCTATCTTTAGGATTTATTTATTAGTAATTACCCTGTTCTGGCTTCTAATTCACTAATTTATGTTTTTATTAAGGGCTTCTTTGTACTTTTCTTCTTAAAAAATGAGTTAGAAGCTTAATTCTTGCTGCTGATAAATAAGAAAAAAGGAATTAAGGCTATGAATTCTCTGAGCACTGCTTTAGTTGTACCCTACAGGTAGAAGGTTTGTTTGTTTGTTTAAGATTTATTTATTTATTTATTTGACAAAGAGAGAGAGAAATCATAAGTAGGCAGAGAGGCAGACAGAGATGGGGAAGCAAGCTTCATGCTGGGCAGAAAGTCTGATGCGGGACTCTGTCCCAGGACCCTGAGATCATGACCTGAACCAAAGGCAGAGGCTTAACCCACTGAGCCACCCAGGTGCCCTAATAGAAGGCATTTTTATCATTATTTTTAAAATCTCTTATAATTTGGTTTTAATTTCTTCTTTGATCTAAGGCTCATTTGAATTCCACCTGTCCATTCTGGTAGTAGGTGCTTTTATAATTAATTATTTCCAGTTATAATGCATTATGATCAGAGAATGTTGTCCATGATTTCCCTTTTTTGGATTTAAATTTTTCTTTGTGATGTAATCAGTTTTTGTGAGTTTTACGACTTTTCAAATGGGGCTTGAAAAGAAGTGTGGCTATTTTGGGGATTCAGAGCTTGGTGTATATCAATTATGTCTCCCCAATTAATTATGTTGGTTATGTCTTCTGTATCCTTGCTTACCTGTCATGGATGGAGAAATGAATTAGAAATGAATAAATGAATTACTCATGTGTTCCCAGTCTGTTTCTTCTTGCAGCACCTACAGGTGTAGCATTCTGCATGGTGATGCAATATCCTTTAAGACACACAGATAGTAATCTTGTAACTCTTTGTAGTGAACTGCATCTTTCTTTGCCATATTTAATACAATGGTAACTTCTGCTTTTTTAATTCACATTTTCCTTGAAACTTTACCAGTCCTTTCCTTTCAGCCTTTCTGAATTACTTGGTTTAGATGTAATTCACATACCGTAGAGTTGGATTAAGCTTTGTGAGACAATCTGAACGGCTTTTTAAAAATTTTTGAATGTTTTAAGCCCTTTACACTTATTGATATGACAGGTGTCTGATCTATTTTGTGCTTTATTTTAATTGCTTTGAAAAGTCTTATCTCGGGGTGCCTGGGTGGCTCCCTTGGTTAAGCACCTGCTCAACTCAGGTCATGATTTGAGATTGAGCCCTATGTCAGGCTCCCTGCTCACTGGGGAGTCTGCTTCTCTTGCTCAGTCTCTCTCTTTCAAATAAAATCTTTTTAAAAAAAGTCTTTCTCTATGTGATCTGTGCTTTTTGTGTACCTACTGATCATACAGAAGGTTGTTCTTGTTCTAGTGCTGTAACTTCAAGTAATACCCTGATATCTATTTCTTCAGAACAGTATCTATTACTGTTCCTAAAATGAACAAAATTATGAAATCGATATATTTCCTTTTTTTCTCAACATTTTCTTAGAGCTCACTTCTTCATATTAAGCCTCCATTACCTGACATCAGTTTCTTTTTTAAGATTGACTTATTCATTTTAGAGAGCAAGCACAAGCAGGAGGGGCAGAGGGAGCAGAAAAGAGAATCTCAAGTAGATTTCTACACGGAGCCCAACACAGGGCTCAACACACAGCATGATCTCATGATCCTGAGTTCACGACCTGAGCCAAAACCAAGAGTTGGACACTTAACCAAGCCTATACCACCCAGGTGGCCTTACCTGACAATCAGTTTGAAATACTGTTTGGGGCATTTGGCTGGCTCAGTCTTTAGAGCATATGATTCTTGATCTCAGTGTTGTGTGTTCGAGCCCCACGTTGGGTGTAGAAATTACTGAAAAAAAAAATCTTAAAAATATATATCTTTTGATCCCAACTGTTAAATATGAGGATATCTATGTGCTTCTGCCATTCCTCTCTTTCCCTTTCCCAACCTTCTGTTATTAGTGATACCATTACACTGTTCCCAGGATTTGTAATGTTGGTCACAGTCCCACAGTTAATTTCAGTCTGTCTCCTAGAGAAATAGGATCACTGCTCACCACCAGTTCTTGTGCCTTAGTTTCCCATCACCCAAAGCTAGTCCGTGGGTATATGGCTTGCCTCAAGTGAACAGCACTCCAGGAGTTCCTGCAAGTTCAGAAAGGTATATCTTGTCAACCTTCTGTTTGAATGAGTGAAAAATTCTCCCTGGGTCACTTGTTTCCTTGAGGATCTTTGCAGACTATACCGTGTTCTCCCTCTACTGTCGGATGTTGTCATGGAGAAGTTGAAGCCTGATTTTTCCTTCTTACATTTCACTTAGATCTTTCCATGTCTTTCATGTTATTACTTTCAGTAGCATGTGCCTTAGGGTTGACCGTTGAGAGTCTTTTTTTCCCGGAACACAGTACCATGCCTTTTTGACAGGGATCTCCCAGGCTTGTATTATTTTGGTTTCCTTCTTTGGAGACTCTAGTTAAGCAAAGATTGTCTGTCTTTTGCCTATCTTCCTGATGTACCCTTTTTACTTTGCTCACTTTTTTTTTTTTTTAACTTTTTGTTTTTCTTATACATTCCATGTTACCCTTTTGCTTTTACAAGTTTTTCCCTCTTGTATATCTGCCTTGTGTTTTTGTTTTATAGAAACAGTTGTTTACAAAGTTTTTTTTCCCCTCACAGTGAAATATTGGGCTATAATCTTTGTCTCATTTGTGGCTACATTTTATGATGGGAAGTGGGATTTATTTATTTATTTATTTATTGCCAGCTGTTACATAGGCTTTGCCTGTCTCATTTTCCTTTTGATTAAGTACCATCCTGGTTCAATTTTATTACTTGCCTCTGGAGTTTTTCTCAGCCCAGCTATTTCCCTCCAGTGGCCTCAGAGACAAACCGGTTCCTACAAGTACGGCTTATTAGTGGGATTTCTTATTTAGCCCTACCTTCTTTGCTTTTCAGAACCACATGGGCCTAGGGAAGGTTGATAACCAGCTGCTGCATTCCTAGTTTCTCTGCAAAAAAGAGGGTTTAGATTTTGTTTAGACTCATACAGGATGTATTTGTCATAGTTGGGAAGTATATGCTGCCGGTTCTTTCTGAAATGCACAGCTATGGCACTCTTTCTGTTTCGTTCCTCAACTTCCCACTGGATCACTGTTGCTTTCGGGCAGCCTCTCCGTTGTTGTTTAGGGGTTTAACGGTCTCCTAATTTTGCCAAAAAATGGAACTTGTGTTTTGTTCCATGTTGCTTTGGGGGTATTTGTAGGAAGAGAAGGTATTATATCAACATTTCTCAAAATTGAGCTCACTCTTCTGCTGGTGTTCTTCCAGAGAGAGGGGTATAGAGAAATATTTGTCTGCCTTATCAAAAACCGAACAAGGACAGATAATTTGGTGGGGGGGGGGGGCTTTGGTTTCAAGGAATATGTTTTTCATGCACAGTCCCCTTCATTCCTTTATATGACCTTCAGAGAGAGCATATTCTCTTTTATTAAATTAAGTACTTCACTGAATAGATTGTCCATGGTGCCCAATTCAGAAAGCAGAAGAATTTAAAATGAAAAATAACTCACCTCAGAGGAAACCAATGTTGGCAGTTTCTTAAATACCCTCCTGAAAAATACACATTCAGGAAGAACAATAAATACCTTTCGTATAAACATTCATATCTGTCCCCCCTTCTCAATTCCTTGCCTTTTTTCATGACTCATATGTCCTGGCAGTTATTCACCACGTGATAGAAAGAATATCCTCATTCTTTTTAACAGCTGCATTGTATTCCATTATTTGGATAAAGAATAACATTTTAAACCATCCCTCTGTTGATGGGCATTTAGGTGGTTTCCAGTCTCTTGCTATTCAGAACAGGGCTGTAATGGATCTTTGTACATGTATGTGTATTTGTTTAAAAATAAAAAGGTCTTCCCCACGTGGACTTACTGGCTCAGAGGATCTGTGTGTTTTAACCTTTGATTGCTCTTGTGCATCTGGCTGGAGGCAGGGGCTGGGCAGGACAACCCAGGCTGGGCGTGATGCCCTGGACTTGTCCTTCCTTCCTGCTCCAAGGCTTGAATGAAATAGTGTGGGGCCACCAAGGACGTCCTGCTTCTCCAGCTCACTCAGACCCTTTGACATTTTTGCACTGATTGGAAAAGACAGTGACTCTGCCTTTAATTGAAGAGCACAGGAAAGAGGGAGGCAGGAAAGGAGATAAGCAAATTGCTTGGGTGCCCTGCTGCCGGTCAGGGCCTAGACACTTGGCAGAGTGAGGCTCCTGCCCTTTCCTCCTGGGCATAACTGTGGGGCAGTTGTGCCTGTGGCCTTGGGGAAGAGCTGAGATGGGAAGGCTCTCCCTGAGCTTTGTGACTGGACCATAGGCTTGGCTGCATTTCTTACCACAGGAGAAAGGTCTCAACTGGGCAATGGGTATTGTCCTTGGCCAAGTTGGTCGGCTTCTTAGGGCCATTGTTCTCCCTTTTGTAAAGAAGGGGTCAAGTCAGGTGGACCTAAGAAGCCATCCAGCTCTTCCCACCAATGACAATAATGTCAAAAGCCTGGTCAAGGGAGGACATGGCCCGGTCTGAGATGCCCTCCCTCCATTCTTGATAAAATGGAATCAGAGCAGCCTGCACAAGGCTGCACAAGGCATGGCAACCACATATGCCCAGAACATGGCCAGCAAACCAGAAATGGCCGCAATTTCCCTCTCTGGCTCCTGAGGTCAGGCAAGTAGAGGAGACAGGCATGGGGGTGGCCCTGTGTCCAGGAGCCTGGGCAGCTGGAACAGGTGACGAGAGAAAGTGATCTGGAGAGAAAAAAGAAGGAAAAAAAGGTGTATGTGTGTGTGTGTACAGTGGGCAGGGGAGTCCATTTCCCCTCCCCTACTTCAGGCCTGAGTTCTTGGTTACTCCCAACTGGCCAGAGTCCCTGGGTCCCCAATAGGACCTGCCCACACCTGGGACAGAAGTGTTTTTCTCAGCTGCTCGGGACCTTCCCTGATAATAAATATTTGACTTTCTCATCATGGTGTTGATCCATAAACTTGGAGTGCGCACTGCTCTAAATACGGGCTAAGGAGAGAGCCCCAGAGAGGCACCATGGGAGCATGGGGGTGACATTCCAGGACCTGCCACCCAGGAAGGAAAGAGCTGAGGCAGCTACCCCAGGACCCTGACGTGAGCCGCCATCCTTGCTCTGCCAGGCCTTGGGTGAGAGGCACAGCCTCTCTGTGCCTCATACTGCCCTCCTGAGCATGAGCCTCCAGGGCAAAGGTGTGGAGACAGAGCTGGTCTGGGGGGTCAGATCCTAGCTGTGCCCTGAGTGGGGTATGTGTGTGAGGTCTTGGACAAGTGAGTGAGTGGCCATCTTGGGGCCTATTAACTCGATTGTGATGTGAGGATTTAAAACATCAGAGAACCCCTAGGGCCTGGTGGCGGACTCAAACACTTCACCTGTCCCACCTTCCCGCAGTGAGTGGGAGCGCTCCTCCCGGCGCTCACAAAAGGACAAAAGGCTTCCAGCCCACTCTCTCATCTTCATGGGAGGAAGGGCTTGCTAACCCAGGAGGAGCAGGGAGAGGCACTTCTCCCCCACTCCCACCCCTCACCCACCAACCTTGACCCCGGAAGGCTGGACCCGTGGCCCCACAAGCATTCCTGCAGGTGCAGCTGCTTCCACTGACACTAATAAAATATGGAAGAAACGAAGCAATTTAAAATTCCAATAAAATTAAAGACAAACCTCTGGTAGCAGATTCAATTATGTAGCTGTCGCTGAGTGCAGCCTCGGGACAGAAGGAAGGGCCAGTACCACCCCCGCCACAGGAACCATGCCTAGGAGAGGACAGAAGCTCAGAGATCAAGGGCTGCGAGAGGGCCAGATGGAGTCAGCCCCCTTTGTATGATTTAACAAAAATTAGCTCTAACCCTAGGAAGGGAGGCAGCTTCCTTCACTACAGAGCATCCAAGCACAACCCACCGCAAGCCAAGCTGAGGGTTGGTGAAATCAGAGCAAGACAAAGATCCAAATCCCTGCCTGTCCACATGGTGCAGAGGTCCTGGCCGGCTCTGTGAGACAGGGAAAATAAGTAACAAGCTACGAGGATTAGAAAGAAGTAAAACTAGCTGCATAGAAACCCCGGAAGAATTCAGCAAGATCGCAGCTATGAGGCCAACATCCAAATGCCATTGTGTTCCCCTACACACAGGAGCCGGCAAACATTTCCTGTAACTTTTCTGATATTTTCATCCCCCCAGGCCACACAGTCTCTATGGCAACTTACTCCGCTCGGCCACGTGGTAGCGCGGAAACTGCCGCAGATGCTCGGAAATGAATGGCATGGCTGTGTTCCAATAAAACTTTATTTACAATGGCAGGCAGCAGACCAGGCTCTTCCAGCTAAAGAGCTGGAAATTACATTAAAAAAAAAGATACTATCACTTTTTTTTTGGAAACAGCTTTCCGTGTATAGTAACATGTGCCACACGCTCTGTGCCTTCCAAGCATACTGGTGAATACCCTGTAGTGAGAATTCACAGTGCTGTGCTGCCATCACCACCATGAAGTTTCAGAACATTGCCTCATCGCCCCAAACAGAAACCCCACACCCATGAACCATCAGTCTGGACCGTGCAACTCTCTAACCCTCTGTCTCCACATGTGCCTGTCTCAGACCTTTCCGATAAACGCAGTCGGACAATGTGTGGCCCTTTGTGTTTGGCTGTTTTCACTTCCTATGTTTTCGAGGTTCAGCCCCCAAGTAGCTCGTACCCATATGTCATTCCTCGTCATTACTGAGTAATCTTCCCTGGCATGGCTACAGCATGTTTTCCTTACGTGTCTATAGACGGACGTGCAAGTTGCTCCACTTTTTGGGGCGATCGTGAGTATGCTGCCCTTAATGTTCATGCATTCATGTGGGGACGTAGGTTTCCATGGGTCTTGCGGGTGAAACTGAGGAGAGTTGCGTCACTTGGGCACATGGCTGTTCTCTGTTGAACTCTTGAGGAACTGCCAGAAAGGTTTCCAGAGCAGCTGTGTTGTCGTGCATGCCCACTGGCCACAGCTGAGGTGCCAGTTCTCCCCATCTTCACTGAAACTTACCCCCTGGCTTTCTGATCCCAGTCGTACCCCCCTGAATGTGACATGGGATCTTGCTGTGGTGGTGACTTCAGTGGGGGGGGGGGGGGGTGCGGTTTCTGATGACTAATTCCAGTGCTTTATTGGTGATAGGTCTGTTCAGATTTTCTGTTTCTTCATAAGTCAGTCAGGTAGTTTGTATCTTTCTAGGAACCATCCATTTTAGCCACGTTATGGTATCATTAAAAAACTAAAATACATTGGTGGAAGAGATAAATGATCTTTGTGGAGAAAAAGTATATTCAGTGATGTTTTTTAAAGACCTAAATAAACGTAGATGTACGTCCTGCATGTGGACAGAGATTTCAGTAGAGGAAAAAATCAGTCCAATCCTTACATCCTGACCATTTGTGTGTGTGTATGTGTAACTTGAAAAGCTGACTTTGAAGTTGATAGGAACAAAAGGCCAAGAATGGGCAATGCACGCCTGACAAAGAAATAGAAGGGTAGAGGACCAGGGTCATACTGCTGTGGCTTAAGGCTGAGGTGGTGGGATCAGCATTGAGACAGAGGGAGCCAGGGCATGGAGTAGAACATCTAGATGTGGACCAATGTGCATGTGAGCTCAGTCTGGGACAAAGCAGGCCCTGCAGATCCCTGGGGATAAACACGCAGGGCTGGGACCCCTGCTTATCCATGTGGAATGAATGACATTGGAGCCTTACCTCACACCACACACACAATGAAGACATCTAGATAGGCTAAAAATCTGGTACCAAGCAACGCAAAACCGTATCATTCTTTAAAGCAAATGACAGGGAACATTCACCAGGAAGGACTTGCAAATGGGAAGAGGGGATACAAGCATGATTAAAGCAAACAGGTTGGAACACATTAAAATTAAAAAAATGCTGCTTGGCAAAATGCACCATAAAAAAGTCATCAAGATAGCCAAAGACAGGGAGGGTGTCTGCCACACTTAAAATGGACTGATATCCAGAACAGACAGCAGGGATGTGACTACAGAGAAAGCAGTGCCAAGGAGGATGGGAGGGGGCCGGGCACTTGGGGAGCAAAGGGTGGATGAGTCAGATCCACACGGTTGTGGATGGAGATGTGAGGGGGGAATGTGTGTGGCCACAAGGAGGGGAGATGAGGCTGCAGTTCCAAAGGGCACCGTGCAGGCAGCGGTTAGCAGGCTGAGCGCAGGGGGACAGTGAGAAGTAGGCTCTCAGAGGCCAGGCAGGGAGCAGGGAAGGGAGACAGACACAGGTCAGTGACAAGAAGGTCAGGCTGGGAAGGATTAAAGTCCCCCCAGCCCTGTCCACAGGGCCCCCCAGGCACTCCAGGGCATGGAAGCCATGGGTAGGTACACTTGTGAGCTTGTGAGCATCTCCTGGTCTCTGTGTACAGGCCGGCCCTCAATATCTGGGCACCTGTGACTCCACACGTGTCCCTGAGCATCTGGGTGTGTGTACATGTGAGCCTGTGTGCACATGCACACACGTAGTTAGAAAACGAGAGTTCTCGCAGCACCCAGTGATCACCGCCACCCTGCACTGCCTAGTCTGGTCCAAAAAGAGCTGGAAGGCAGGCAGCCAGCTTTTTCTGAGCACCCATGATGTACCAAGATTCAGACATGCATTCTCTTGTGGAATCCCCCCCCGCCCCCCGACCTGCCCTCTTAGGGTGGATGGAGGCCAGGAAGCTGCGGTCACCTCCCTCAGTTCAACCTGCTGGGGACTGGGGCACCTGGATTCAACCCCGGGTCAGCAGGCTAGGGGCAGGTCAGGGTTGTTGGTGGTCGTCCTCTTCCCTCCCCCAGCCCTCACAGTGTGGGCCAGAGGACAGCTGCATCAGCCCCGGCCCAGCCGCCTTCCTCACCACCCCCCCTTCCTGGGCGGCCTCATTAGGGATTCTGCTGGTGCCACCAGCTAATTAGTGTCACGTTAATTGAGCATTCAGGAGGCTGCCACCTCCAAGGGCAGCAAAGGGGAATGCAGATGCGGACTACTCCTCCCTGTGGGCTTGGGCCAGGCCCTCTGCTCAAGGACCCCTTGTGCCCTGAGGCGCCTGGGGACACCCCTCCCCCATCGCAGCAAGGTAGTGCATGCCCTGGCTTAAGGGAAGAGGCAACAGGCAAAGAGAAACGAGAAAGAAATGACATTCGCTGAGTACCTACCGTGTGCCTGGCACGCCTGTAGTCCTCCCACTCCTCCCAGGAGTACAGAACTCCACCTTACAGTCAAAAACATCCAAGGTCCCCCAAGGGAACAACGTCTGTGGGAGCGTGTCCATGGCCCTGCAGGAGCCTGCCTTCAGCTGTACAGTACCTGGAGGCACTGGCATGGCTGTGGGAGGTGCTTGGTCCCACTGAGACCCCTGGAGCCTGGGAGCTGGCATCTGCCCCCCTCCCCCGCTGCCCTGGACAACCCAACCCCCAAAACCACCAACATGCCTTCCTCCACTGCCCCTTGAGGAGCAGGCACCACGGGCCTTACAGGGCAGAGGAGCCCATGGACTTCAGCCCACTGTGATTTGTCCATCCTTCTCCCCCTAAAGATGAGAAACCAAGTGTCTCACAGCAAGTGATCACACCGCGGCCCGACCCCAGCCAGGGTCTGAGCTTCGCACCCGTGCCATCCCTCCTGCGGAGCCCCCACCTGGCCACCCATGCTTCTCCCCTCCTCCAGGGGCTGCGGAGTCCCACTCTCCCGTCTCCCTGTAGCAACATTAAATCCCACTCAAAGGGCTGCTTTTAATTGGCTTAATATACTTGAAAATAACCACATCTCTTTAAGGCACCTGTAAAAGGCCCATAACATTAACGTAATGGCAGTGACGGCCCATCCGCACTGGCAGCCAGCCTCTTAAACTTCCTGACAGGACTTTAATGGGGGCCGTGGGGCAGGGAGGGCCCAACTCACAGGGTGGGGGCCATGGTTTCTGCACACGGAGTCTCAGTTCTGTCTGGCTCCTGCCCCTGCCACCTCCCATGGGCCTCAGAACGGGGTGGGAGTCGGGGGAGTCATTGGACTCTGCGGACACCTGCTGGGACCCCACACATCTTCCCAGGGGTCAGGGTGGGGAGAAAGAGCCACGCTTGCCCTCAGTATTTTGCCCTGAAGACAACAGTTACAGCATGGGTGCCCTGGGGGCGGGGAGGGGTGTGTGGCCCACGGAGGCCGAAGCCAGCCACCCCAGCCGGGTATAAGCCCCACTCCTTCCTCCGCCTCCCAGGGCAGAGTTCAGGTGCCTTCTGTGCACCAGGCAGCACATGGACTGTTCCACCCAACCCCAGATTCGCTTGGCTCTGCAGGAGCGGTTGGGGGGGGGTGGAGGAGGGGAGGCGGACATGGAGGGTTTCCCACCAGGGTGTGGGACATAGACCAGGTGAGGTGGATGTCCAAGGACATGAGCACAGGGGGGCATCATCCTAGTTAGGCTCTAAAGGACCTGGGAGAATTTGGTTACTGCGGAGAAGCCCGTGGAGGGAGACACCCGTCCCGAGCCACGGTGTCCGTGATGCCTGGCGACAGAGAGCCTGGTCCCAGGGGACAGATGACAGAGCTCAGAACCTGGCTCACAGATCCTTTCTGTGCCACCCAAGCTCTCAAACTGGTGCTCCTTGGGCTACCTCCCAGCCAGCAGGCATACGGTTGGGCCTACATGGTGTCCGAACACAGTCTCAGGGGTGTGCACGCCTCTGGACCGGGCACAGCCTCCACGCCTGCCCCAGTCCCCGCCCCTCAGCCTGGGCCTCCTGGCTCCTGGCCTCTGGCCCCTGGCCCATCCCCAGCCCCTCTGTCCTCCAGTAGTCAGCAATAACATGCAGCAGGAGGGGGCACTCATCTGCAGTCCACACTTGACACTGTTCCCTGAATGTCTCCCCTCCACCTTTGAAGCCCAGGGCCACCTCCCAGGCTGTCGTGAGGATATCCAAAGGGCAGGGCTGTAGGGAGCTGGCACTGTGCCTGGCCCAGGACAACATTCCACCGAGGATGGCTGTCAGTACGTGAGAGGGAGCCCAGGACCCTGTGGGAAAAGAGGGCTGTAGAGAGAGGTTAGGGTCCCATGGCCAGGGCCTTGGATGCCAGCCTGAGCAGCTCAGACTTCACACACACATGGGGGCTCAATGGAGGGAGTTGTACAGAGATGCATCGGGGGGCCTGGAGGCTGTGGAAGGGACTTTAGTGAAGCCATCACCACCAGCAACCATAGCCCTCCCTGAGGATGCTCATAAAAACTCTCCCAAGACCAGCAGTAGTGTTCCATTTTACACAAGGGAAAACTGAGACCCAGAGAGGGGTAGCAGCCTGACTCAGCCCACCCTTGCCTCCCCAGCCCCCCGCTCTAGGATGCCTTTTCAAAAGGCTCCCAGCTGCTCTTGGTGCTCCGCTCCCCTAGGGGGCGGGGGCCCAGGCTGGGAGCCAGGGAGGGCCTTGGGCAGCTCAAGGCCAAGAGTCGAGGAGGTGGCTTTGAAGCAGGCTGCTGTGACGCAGGCGACAAGGGCAGAGCCCTGGGAGAAAGGAGAGCTACGCGCCTGTCCCCTACTCTCACATGACACCAGGGCCAGCCCCTGGGGACTACAGAAAAGCACAGAGAACTAAAATGCCCCCCTCCCAGGCAAGACCATGCCAGCCTCTAGGGCTTTTGTCTTTAAGTCTTGGCTTGGCGAGAGGGAAGGAGAGAGGCCAAGGGCTCGCAGGTACAGCCCCTCTGTTACCTCCTGTCTCCACAGACCTGTACTGTTGGTACACCTTTGCCCATTTCGTCAGAACCTTCTAGAACCCAAGTTTCAATGCCCAGCAAAGCACATTTCTACTGAGGACCCGCTGGGCACTCTGTCTCGTGGGGACAGTGAAGTTGCTCCCAGGACTTCTTTGTGAGGCCCCCTCTCCCTGCCCGATTTTCCACCCAGTAGCTGGAGGGGTCCCATCAAAACTCGAGGAAGATCCTGTCCCTCCTCTGGTCCCTGCCCTCCAACGCGGAGCAGGAGCCCAGGTCCTCACAGTGCCTGACCCTGTCCACTTTCTACGATCCTCCCCTGCTGACGCTGCTTCCCCAGGCATGCCTGGCCCATTCCCCTTGGCCTTGGCACTTGCTGTCCCCCTGTGAAGACGGCTTTTCTGTCAGAGAGCCATGTAGCTCACTCCCTCACTCTGCAGGCTTCCCTCAAAGGCCACTTTATCAGAGACGCCTTCGCTGATCACAGCATCCACACTAGGCACCCCTCTGTGGGGTCACTTCGCCCCCCCAGGCCCCACTGTTTTGCTTACTGTGCTTGCATACCAACCTACCCCCCGATTCAGTGACCTCTGACAGCCATCTGGTGCGCTTGGGAGAACAGGCACAGTGGAAAGGGTGTGTCTGCTCTGTGCTGCTGCTGGGAGCAGGGGGAGGGAGACCTGGGCTGGGTGCTGGAAGCTTCCGAGGGCTTGCTTCCTCCCACGTCAGGTGGTGGATGCCAGCGGTCCACTCAAACACCCACACGTGGCCTGCCGTGGGGCCGGGGCTTCCCGGAGCACAGTGGCTGGGTTCCAGGGACAGACACCCCAACAGACGGGCACAGAGCCACCTTGGTGTCTGTGCGAAGCCACGCTGCCTGTTACCGCCCAGCCAGGAGGGCCACAGGGCGCCCCACCCCCCACGATCCCCACCCGCCCCGCCGGCACCCACTCCACCCACTCGGCGCAGAATCCAGTAGCTGAGTTCCTTCACATTCCAGGGAAGGAAGATGGGCCTCCACTACTTGTGGGAGGAGTGCCAAAGGATTCATGGACAGGTTTTCAAGCTACCATGCCTGCTTTGACCCTGTCCCTGGGGCCTGTGGCTGCCTGACAGGGTCTCAGGATTGTCGCCCCTGCGAGACTGTCAGCTCCGTGAGGGCGGGAACCTTGGTTTGCTCTGGCTGCTGCTGCTTCTCCAAGGCCCTGTGTGCTGCCTGCATAGACAAGGGCCCAGGAAGTGTCTGGACATGGGGCTGGAAAGGGGCTTTGGAGAGGCAGCTTGCCATGGGCTGTCTCCTTAGCTTAGTCCCTCCTGGGACTTGTTCTTCCAAGTGTTGTGACTGGCAGCACAGAGGCCCCCAGGCTGGATGGGTCCATCTGGGCACAGCCTAGTCATCCAGTAAGACATTCCTGGAGACCTACTATGTATCCTATAGATGCTGGGGGACACGGCGGCAGACAGGCCAGCTAGGGAGCCCGAGTTTTGGGGGGCAGGACAAGCCCAGGGCCACCGGGATCTGCTGCGGTGTCTGTGGTGACCACACCCAGGCACTAATGGGACCTCCAGGCTGGGGGGGTAGGGGTCCCCTAGTCCAGCTAGAGGTACAGGGAAGGCAGGGAGGGAGCAGCACAAAGACAGGCCCTGGGGTCCCCCAGCAGGTCCCCTGCCTGCCACACATAAACCTATGAGTCCCTGACCCCATGGGGCTGTGCTGTGGTGCTGAACTTGTCACTGCCCATTCCCCCACTTCCGGCTCTCAGAGTGCTCAGGGGCTCCAGACAAGAGACATCGAGAAAAGCTGTGGGCCCAGAGCCCAGCCTGTACTCAGTGCAGCCAAAGGGCACCCCCCACCCCCGTTGGCTCCCGCAAATACTGGAGGCCCCAACCCGCCCTGGGGGAGCCCTGCTGACCAGCGGGGCCCAGATGGGCCCCTCCTCTCAGCGAATGGGAACCAGTAACAGGCTGAACCCTTTTTACAAACCCCCTCTTCTTCATCTTCTTCTTCTTAAAGGTTTTAAACACCTAATTTATTCCATCCATTAGATAGATTTTGTAGATTTAATCATTTTCACAGTTGGTGGCTCATTGGATACTCAAGATAAACTCCAAATGAAAGTATAATGGTGAGGACAAATGAGTTTTCACACCACAATGGCAGAAACCTGCTTGGGAAGGGGGTTGAAGAGGAACAAAAATACATACAGATATAATTTTTTTCCCCAGCAGCCGCTTTTGCTGACTCTGGTAGGTTACCACAGTTAATTTCACCAGTTTTGTTCATCTGTAAAATTGCATAAAAGTGACATTTTTGTGCTCATTATAGCAACTGCTGATTTATGGCTGGTAAATGAAGAGCTGGTCTTTTTTTTGCGGGACTCTCCGAGCGGCGCTAAGTGCCCATGAAATTGCTTGTATAATGTAGTTTAAATCCAATCTCGGAGAAAGATTCCCCCGTTGGCCAAAGTGACATTTCCATTCTCCACACGGAGTTTATTTTAGGCCACTTAGGAGGGGGCTGCCCCAGGCAGGGTCAAGGATGGAAGCCAGTGGCTTGCCAGGGGTCAGCTCCACCTGCTGGCCCAGATTAGGACCAAGGGATGGAGGGGCACTGGCCTGGTCTCCTTGGGATTCTGAGGGCTGCCTGCCTCTTCCCTACCTGCTGCCCTGCCCAGGTCAGACCGCATTCCTGCACCTCAGGGCAGAGGAGAATGACCTCTCTAACATGCATGCTTGGGCCTCCCTCTCCCGTGTCAAACCTCACCTGGCTGCCGATGGCCTGGGACAGGGTTTCTCCAATACTCTCTATGCACAGAGGTGGTCCTGTGCACTGTAGGCTGTCCCATGGCATCCCAGGCCACTACCCACTGGACCCCTGTAGCTGGGGTGGCGGCTCCCACAACCCAAGTGTGAGGACCAAGTACATCCCCAGACTGGCTAATGTGCCCTCAGGGTAGGGTAGGGGAAGCCACTGCCCTACCCCATGCCCTCCCAGGCCACCTCTCTCTCCTGACTGTCGACTGTCGCCCTTGGCTTCTGCTTTCATTCTGAATTACAGTTCCCACTTCGGATAGGCTTCTTCGCCCCTGGACCTTTGCCTGTGCTGTTTTCTTTTGCCTGACATGTGTTTCTCTGCTCTCTCTTCACCCCTTTCAACATTGCCATAACTGGGATGCTCTTTCTTCTAGAAAGCCATCCTCCTTTCCGAAGCCGGCCTGAGTAAGCCCCCCCCCCCGCACCCCAAAATGTCTGTGCCTTCCCATCGCAGCACATACCTTGCCGAGATTGGCTGTGAGCCCAACAAGGGGACCAGGGCTGAGGCTCTGGAAGGATGGGATGTGGGGTGAGGCCTTCCAACCGAGGGGGAGGAGGGCAGGTGATGGGGTCAGCACTCCACCCAGCCACCATGCCAGGCCCACCTGTGGTCAGAAAGGGCAGCCTGAGCTGCTGGCCCTTCTTCCCCAGGAAGGCCCTTGTCCCAGGCAGATAGGAGGGTATTACCACTTCCACCTAGAGAGCAACTGCTTCTGCTGACGCACCCCACCATGCACAACTCATTGCAACTTGCAGCCACCCTGGGAGGCAGTGTCCCCAGGAACATCATGCCCATTTTACAGATGAGGAAACAGAGCCACAGTGTGGGGAAGCCTCATTCTCAAGTCCCCAGGGGGCTCCAGGGGTGATCATGGGGCAGGAGGAAGGCAATGTGCTGTGGAGACCTTGAGGGGTCCCCTCACCCAAGGGCCCAGAGAAGTCGCCCCCTTCTCAGCACCGACTGTGAGCCTCACACCCTCTGCTCAGCCCCTTGGCATAGCCCTTCCCCCAAGCCACCCTGCAAGACTGGCATAATTATGCCTGATGCCTATTCCACAGGTCGGGAAACTGAGGCTCAACCAGACCATTTGCCCAGAGCCACAAAGCCCCACAACCAGACAGGATTCTACCCATCGCACCAGTTCTAAAGCCCAGGGTCTTCCCAACTATTTCTTGGGAGGCCCCTGCTCCTTTCCCCACCCACGGAGGGTCCTGGGCAATGCTGAGGAATATCTCAGGCCCAGGGAGGGGCTTTGGATGAGAGAAGGGGGTCTGCCCACCAGCAACCCACCTGCCCCATAGAAGGCGCCAATTGTGCCACCAAGACTAGGACAGTCAGCCTGTCACACAAAGTGCACCCTTCAGCCCCATGCCGACTGCATGCAGAAAAGGCAGGGGTTACCCCACTGGCTTTGCAGTTGACAGGGAGGGGTTGGGCAGCTGGAGTGGGTAAACTACCCCTCACCTGCCTGCTAATGGAGCAAAGGCTGGAAGCTGACGCAACAGCTGCTGCCTGCACCATATCCCCCCGTTCTAGGCCTTGTGCTCCGCTCCTGGAGCAGCATGCTTAACCCTCCCACAGAGGGTGGCAGGTCATCATCACCCCATTTAACAGATGAGGAAAGGGAGGCACAGAGAGGATAATGAAGCAATAGGAGTAATACTCCCGGCGGTGTGGTATTAAGACAGGTGACACCGAGCATTACTGAGGCTGCAGAGCCCCTGGAATGTCTGTGCTCTATGGGGGAGTGGAGCCTGGGACAGTCTTCTGGGCAGACTGCAGGTATCTTCTCCTAGAGCTGCAGAGTCATCTGCCCCAAATCCCCCTGTTGGGCATAGTCCCAACAGAAGTCACAGGATAATGTGTACATGAGGACATATGGTGCTAAGTGTGTTGCCCCCAATGCCATCAACAGGAGCAAGGACGAGTACATTGTGATGGCTGCATCCCACACGAGGACCACAGGGCAGTGAGAATGCATGGACCATGCCACCTGGGCATATCCCACAAGCCACCCTAAGTGGCAGAGGCCTGTACGGGTGGGGAACGCGTAGCAGGATTCCATCCCGCCTGACATTGCCATCAGAAGTCAGGACAGCTGTTCGCTTGGGCAGGGGCGCAGGGGACTCTGGGGAACTGGCCGTGTCCCATCGCTCGGCCGCAGGGGTGTTGCATTTGGTCTGTGCGAGTTCAGCTGACGACGTGCACTTTCCTTCCCGTACTTGACGCTAGATGTGCCGCTTTGGAGTATAGATGCAACAAGCTGGAGGAGCGAGGGGACGGGACGGCTGGGGAACCGATGGAGGGAGGGGCAGAGTGAGCCCCGCTGCGGGTGGCAGGCCGTGAGCTCCCTGGGTCACAGAGGCGGCTCTCACCTGTGCTTTCCTCTCCTGCTTGTCCCCGCAGGCGAGACAGTGGCCAGCTCCATGCATTCGTCCCGCTACCCGAGCCCGGCCGAGCTGGACGCCTATGCGGAGAAGGTGGCCAACAGCCCACTGTCCATCAAGATCTTCCCCACCAACATCCGGGTGCCCCAGCACAAGCACCTCGGCCGCACCGTCAACGGCTATGACACCAGCGGCCAGCGCTACAGCCCCTACCCACAGCACACTGCTGGCTACCAGGGCCTGCTGGCCATTGTCAAGGCTGCTGTGTCCTCCTCCGGCGCCGCTGCGCCCGCCGGGCCCGCCAAGAGCGTGCTCAAGAGTGCCGAGGGCAAGCGGACCAAGCTGTCGCCGGCTGCCGTGCAGGTGGGCATCGCGCCCTACCCAGCGCCCAGCACTCTAGGGCCCCTGGCCTACCCCAAGCCCCCCGAAACGCCTGCCCCGCCGCCCGGCCTGCCCGCGGCTGCTGCCACTGCCGCCTCCGTCATCCCCCTGCCTGGCCGCGGCCTGCCCTTGCCGCCTTCCAACCTGCCCTCCATCCACAGTATTCTGTACCAGCTCAACCAGCAGTGCCAGGCCCCGGGTGCCGCACCCCCCGCCTGCCAGGCTGTGGCTGGTCCCCACCCCAGCCCGGCCAAGCATGGCCCCGTGCCCAGCTTCCCCGGCATGGCCTATGCGGCTGCTGCTGGCCTGCCTGACTGTCGGAAGGGCGCCGAGCTGGGCCAGGGAAGCGCAGCGGCCTTGACGTTGGCTGGGGCCACCAAGCCTGCAGGGTACGCAGATGGGGGCCTGGATTACCTCCTGTGGCCGCAGAAGCCACCCCCGCCACCGCCCCAGCCACTGCGGGCCTACAGTGGTGGCACGGTGGCCAGCAAGTCCCCTGAGGCTTGCGGGGGGCGGGTTTATGAGAGGGCCGGTGGGTCGCCCCTCAACTGCAGCCTGGGGCTGCCCACTGGCTTCACTGTGGGCCAGTACTTCGCCGCCCCCTGGAACAGCGTGCTGGTGACCCCCACTAGCGACTGCTACAACCCAGCGGCGGCTGTGGCGGTCACTGAGCTGGGGCTGGGGGCGGCCCGGGAGCTGGCAGGGCCCCCCGCGGAGGCACTCTCCGGCCTGCCCAGCAAGAGTGTGTGCAACACGGCAGTGCTGAGCAGCAGCCTGCAGTCGCTGGAGTATCTCATCAATGACATCCGGCCACCCTGCATCAAGGAGCAGATGCTGGGCAAGGGCTACGAGACCGTGGCCGTGCCCCGGCTGCTCGACCACCAGCATGCCCACATCCGCCTGCCCGTCTACAGATAAGGCCCGCCCAGCAGCCACACGGACAGACAGACAGGGCGCCGAGTGGGGAGGCAGGCTGCGGAACAGGGTGGGTGGTGCACAGGGGCACCCGGCCTCATCCTGGGCCCAAGTGCCCATGGATGCCCACAGGGAAGCCAGGCAGGCTGCTGCCATGCAGCTGCCTGATGGGGAGGAGCATGGTCGCCAGACTCCCCAAGGCCCCTCCCTGCCACCGGCTGCCCTAGGGGAGGGCCCAGGGCAGCTGCTGATGTCCACCACTGCCTCCATCCAAGCCAGCAGAGGCAGGGAGACAGAAACCACTTCAAGACAGGAATGGTTCTTTCTGGCTTTCCCAGGAGAGGAGCTCAGGCCAGGGTGGGATACAGGAAGAAATGTGACAGTATAGAGTCAGGGTGGGGTCAGAGCAGCCCCCCAGGGGTCAGACTTCTCCCACCATGAGCTCCCCAGTCTCCTGGAAATGGAGCAAAGGAGGGGTATAGAAAGTCACAGGGCCTACAGTGTCCCCCACTGGCTAATCCAGGTGAAGACCATTCTAATATAGGCTCCAAGGACTACCAGCCCCCCCTGCTCCTCCTCCTCCGGGTTCTCCTTCTCCTACCATTCCTTCCCAACACAGAATTGTACCCCATTCCCACTCTCTCCAAACCCTGTACTACCACCTTCCCCCTTCTCTCCACATCTTACAGGGCTGCTGGGCATAGCTGTACAGGCTGTGCACTGCACAAGGGCACCTCGTCCAAGGAGACACCATTTGCATCCTAGACTTGTATATTTATTATGGCAATTTTCTGAATCTTGAGGAAGGGGCGCCATTTTCCCTATTCGCACAAAGGCACCACAGGGGCTAACAGTGGGCCTGCCATCTTAGACACCAGTCAGAGGGAACCTACCCTGCCTTCTGGGGTTTTCCTAGGAGCCAGCCAGGAGGCGACCTACTGGTTTTAGTTGGGAGACCCAATCCAACTCCCTTCCGGCAAGCTGCCCTCCAAAGCCGGCTGGGCACCATCAAGGGTTGGAGAGGGAGGCAGGGATCCCTCTCTACCCACCCCCCACCCCTGGTTACATCCCCAAGGCCCGAATTCCCTGAGCCCTGGCCCCTCTGGCACTCCGGAATCGGTACTGTATCTCTCCAAGGCCTGTTCAAGCACTAAGTGCATTTACAAATCTCTGAGAATGTTTTTTTTTTATACTAAAATTGACCATTATATTCTACTGTGAGAAGTGCAGTCTGCACTATATTGTTTTAAAAACGAAGAGAAAGAAAAAAGGAAAACACAGATGGTGTCTCAGCTGTGGAATTGTTCTGTAGCCCTGAGGAAGTGGGCCAGGGGTGCCCACTGCACCAGGCATTCCGTGGGTCACTTAGTTTTCTAGCTCTTGAGAGGGGGACGCTGTCATGTACCCTGTTCACATGCCAGCACCCTGGCTAAAGGCCACTGGGCCAAGGCCAGCGATCAGTCTGTAGCGTGGCTGAGGCAGGACCAAACCCGGGCCCGGTGGCTCATTCCCAGAATGGTCTGGGGATGGTCGCACTACATTCCTTCCCAGCTTCTCCTTTGTCCCCAACACTCTCCAAGCCTCCTTGGGGGGGGGGGGGCAGTGCGACTGCGAGCCGGCCAAAGAGGCTGGGCAGCCCCAGCACACACCCACCTGGGCCCATGTGCCGGGTCAGGCGCAGGGCATCTGCAGGAGACCACCCAAGGTACTTTATGTTTATCAGCAGTCCATTTGTGCTGGGCCTTTTCATACACACTGTATGTCCCTGGAGCCTCACCACATCCTTGCAATGTAATAGGTGTTTGAGAGGAAGAAACCGAGGCTCAGATGTGAAGTGACCTGCCTAAGGTCACACAGCAAGTGTGGGCTTTGAACCCCATGGTTTGGACTCTTCTTTACATCCTGTCTCCGCCTTAATTGCCCAGGCATGGGGGAGCCTGCCGTCTGGCCTGGGGCGGGAACTGGAGAGCCCCCAGTTTGATGCAGGCCTCCCCTGCTATGCACACAGCCCTACGTGGGTGCCAGGACGGCACCAAGCCCTTCGGAACTGGGTCAGTGAACCAAGCGTAGCACCCCACACACCCTGGGGGGGCAGTCCAGGGGTCGTGCTGGGTGACCAGCTATACAGAAGGCCTCTAGGGGTGACCATAAATGGTATGTAAGCGGCAGCTGACTGAGCTTCACTGATCTCCCAAAACTCACAACAGCGCCATCAGGTATGTGACAAAATCATCCCCGTTTTACAGATGAGAACACAGAACATGAGAACAGCTGCAAGCACGGTAAAAAGAAGCCGGGTTCCGGCATCAGGTCCCACACCCTGGCTCAGGCCGCCTCCAGACACCCCAGACACTCCAGCAGCCTCTCCCCTCACATGGAGCCGAAGCCCACCTGCGGCCTCACAGCACCCCGGGGGAACCCAGGAGGCAGGCAGCCTGGGAGGCCCAGCCTCTGGCCTGAACTAGAAGCAGGTTGGAATCCTGGCTTTGCTACTTGGAATGACCATAACCCAGACAGGGAATTCAAGGGCACAAAAGCACAGGGCAAGAACTTGGGGTCTAGAGCCAGGTTTAGGGCTGGATGGTGGCCTGTGGCTTGGGTGTTCCCAGGGGCCCACCCACACTGGGGCATCAGGGGAGAGCAAGGAGGCAAGACTGGAGCCACCCCTCTAACTAGGCCAGGTCCCCCATCTGGAGATGTGGGCTGAGGACGGACCTGCCTCCGATCTGGGAAAACCTCGCCCTCAATGGGCAGGATCTGTGGGTCTACACGCAGCGCAGTGGGAGTGCATGGCACAGACAGTCTGGCTGAGATTCTAGCACCACTGGCTCCCAGGTGCCTTGGCCGGGCTCCTTCCTGGGAGCAGGGCTGGCTTATCTCAATGAACCCTCCAGCATGCAGCACCCCTGCACTCCATTCACATAATCACCTTGGACTACCTGCCACATTGGAGGGGCAAGGCAGGTGATGATGACATCACCATCAATGCTATAATGCCCACGGTCACTGTTAGCAGACGGGTCCCCAGACTTGGTGCTAAATGGTATCTAGTCCCCTATAGATTATGCAACATGACATAGATGCATGTCTCCATAGCAGAGGTGGGGTGAGTGAGGCCCCTGGAAGGCCAATCACTTTGCCCAAGGTCAGCCAAGGGTGCAGAATGGAGAAGCAGCTGGGACAGAACCCAGGCCTATCTGACTCCAAGCCTCCCCTGGAGTGGGCTGCACTTTGCAGAGAACATAGAACTACCACCACACCCCAAATATGGCCAATTCGCTCCAGCGCCTCGGTCCAGCCTTGGGTCCTGCACTCCCGGGGGCAGGACTTCACACTGGGTGAAGGCTCAGAGTGGGTGAATCTGCCATCTGTCTGACCCCCACCTCAGGCAGAGCTGCAAGCCTTCCTCTAGGTCTTCTGGGGTGACACTGGGCTCCTCTCCCTTTAGCGGTCTTGTGCTCACGCCCCTTAGTGTCCGAGGTGGTCGCCACATATGGCTGGCACATAACCACCACTATGTGACGCCTATTGTCATTAACAACTGCTAGGAGAGCATCACCCCATCTCACACTGACATCAGAGCAGCCCCAGAGGGGCATGAAAGCTTGAGCAAGTACAGGAGTGGAGCCGCCGCAAGGAACACTCACCTTTCCAGGATAGCTCTGTGCTTTCCCAACTGGTGTAGGCCGGCCTTCCCATGCACCTCCCCACTCCTGGACAGGGGAAGCAGACAAGGTCAACCCCTGACCTTGCCTGGCAACAGCCAGAGACTTCAGCTTGGAATCTACACTGGGGCTTCCAGAGGGGCGCCGCTAGCGTGGGTTTCACATGCACGCCTCCCACTGCCTCACCCACTGTGCAATCCAGGTGGCCTTCAAGGGTCCTCGGGGACCCCACCTGCCCCTGCTCAGGCCTGGAAGGTGTGGCCCAGCTAGGAGGACCGATGGTCAGAGGATTTCTTTCTTTCTTTCTTTCTTTTTTTTTTTTTAAGATTTTATCATTTGAGAGAGTGTCTGGGAGGGGTTGGGGGGTGGGGGGACGGTCAGAGGGAAAAGCAGACTCCCCACTGAGCAGGGAGCCAAACATGGGGCTCTATCCCAGGACCCGGGGATCATGACCCAAACTGAAGGCAGATGCTTAACCAAATGAGCCACCCAGGTGCCACCACCATGGGCCAGCTCCCTAAGAGTGGTAGTGGGAGGGGAGGGGGCAGAAAAAGTGGCCCTCCTTGATGCCGTATGTGACCCTGGGTGGACTTGTGTGGCCTGAGCCTCGATTCCAAATCTATCAGAGGAGGTGGTGGCCTCTGAAGACCTGGGATGTCCACAGGTGACGTGTGATCAGGATGACAGGGCAAATGAGTCCCGAGGCAGTCCCAGGGCAGTGGGGCCTAGGGGCTGAGGATCGGACAGACCTGGTTCCCTCATGAGCACCCAGTCTTTGGCAAGTGACCACCCCTCTTTGAGCTGCCTCTTTTTCCACTGCAAAGAGCAAGCACATTACAACCACCAGGGGTTGAATGTTGGAAACAGGTGGTCAGGTTCCCTAGGGGACAGAGCCTCCTCGGGAGAAGATGCCCCCAAATTTAGGCGTGTTACTTCTGTCATCACCTGGTCCAGATGCTTTCACCTTGGAAAATGGGTTTCTAGGTTAAAAGAATTAAAGAAATAGATGCATCCCCCTTCCCCCACCTTAGAGCTGCACAAATATTAGCATATTGAAGGCTCTGAAAAGTCCTTCAGGCAAGGTACCCTTTTAGCTTTAACCCAGCATTTCCCTAATATTTTTGATCACCTAAGTTTTTGTTTCTATCCATTAACATCCCAAGGAACAATACTTCAGGAAATATAGAGTCCTACCTCTTGTGTTGCAGTTAGGGAAACTGAGTAAGCTCCTTCTCTCTGGTGATGTGTGGCCCTCAGTTTCCCCAGTTGGTGGAGCAAGACTGGACTCCAACCCTGACCTGGAGTCATTGGGCCTCAGTTCTGGGGCCACCACATCCTAACTGGTCTTTGTTCACTGTGTTGTGCTAGGCCCAAAGGAGAGAAGAGACCCGCAAGGAAAGTGAAGGAATCCCTCCTTTGACAAGTGGGGGTGTACCCCGATTTTGAAAATGAGGTTCAGAGAGGGAAGGCAACTTGCCTGAGGGCACACAGCAACTAGGTTCTAGACTGTCCAGGGGCAGATCTGGGCTGCCTTCTCTCCTTGTTGGGAGGTGAGGGAATTCCTGAACTCAGAGCCTCAGGGTGCTCCTAATGGACAGCTCAGTGAGGGGCTCTTCTGACCAAGTTGGCTGGTTCTAGGTTCCCTCGGACCTCTGCTGAGCAGGCCACTGGGTATGACTACAGCGGCCCCTGGTGGCCAAACTCGAGGATCAGCCGTCCCACCCTGCACAGGCCAAAGGCTGATTGGTGGGATTCGGTGGCTGCATCCCAAAAGGAGGTGGGGGTAGAGGGTAAGAACAAGCGAGACTCTCTGATGTCACAGAGCACCTGGAGATGCTGAGAAGGCTGTCTGCTGGAATCTGGGTACCTGGGTTCCATTCCCAGCTCCATCCAACCTCCCCTGTCCTCACCTATTGGAACCCATTACAGGCTGTTACAGTGGAGAAATGATGACCACATGCTTTAGAAAGGCCAAAACCCCATGTAAAGACAATCCTACAAATCCCTAGAAGGGTTCTCCTCCGAAGACAGAGGGGGCAAATCCTGACTCCACCACATCTAGGCTGTGTATAGGACACACTTAGGCAAGTGTGTTTACTTCATTGGGGCTCACTTTCCTCATCTGTAAAATAGGAATCAAAACATATTCTTGTATCTGCAGGAATTGGGCAAGGTATCAGGAAACCCTGACTTGCTGGTTTAAATGAGAAAGAAAAATTATCTCCAACAATCATAAGAAGCCCTAAGGTAGAGAGATAGGGTGGCCCCAGGGTTGGTTAATTCAGCAGCTCAATGTATCATTAAAGATCTCTTTCCACTTTCTATTCTACCCAACCCTTTCATGGTCACAAAATGGCTGCTGCAGTTCTAGGCATCACATCACAAACCCGACTGCCCAGCAAAGACAGCATCTTCCTAGATTTCTCTTATTTTCCCAGGACCCCCCTCCTTCAGCAGACTTCTGCTTTTGTCTCATAGGTCAGAAGCCATAGGTTCATGTGGCAATTCCCCAACCAATCCCTAGTAAGGGAAATAGACTCACAGTGGTTGGCATAGGGAAGCTCCTGACTGTGGAGCAGAGTGGAGAACTCTGAACAAAACAAGTGCTGCGAAGAAGGAAGGGGGACATGGTTTCTGGAGGGACATCCAACACCTGTCCTCCTGTTCCCACACATGGCTCCTGAGACGTGAACACCAAACACTGAGTACAGTGCCTACCAGCACATGATCACCTGCTTCCTCCCCCTATGGTTCCCTCCAAGAAGAGAAGATGCCCAGCTCGCCTGCCTTCTCTGGGCTTGGGTCTCTGCAGCCAGTGCCCTTTCCATCCTGTCCTCTGCCGCGACCATCATCCCTCCTTTTGCTTCATCTCATGAGCCTGGGGTGAACGAAGATCTCCCCCAGTGTCCCGATGGCTTTGTGCTCCTAAAAATGAAAAGGTAAGGGGTGCTTGATTCTCACACCAACGCTTTTGCCAGGGAGTCAACAATTAATAACAGTATGAAGAGAGGCCCGGAGTCTTTACCAGCTCCGTCCAAACAACTGAAATGATGATCAGAACACATGTCTTCCAGGCGAGGTGTGGAGACTGCCGGCTACAACGTTATTATATTCGGAAATGTCAGGAGTGTGCGTTCCGGGGAGATGAACAGTGTGGTTGAAAATGACTTTTGATTTTTAAAAATTCCCCAGCATTCATCTAAAACAATAATAACAGCTAATAATAACAGGGCATGTAATAATGAAGTATTCATAGGCATAAGCGGTAATTGTTCAATTAAGATCTGAGAGTTTCTGAAACTGTCTTTTCTGATGGGGTCCCATTGTTTTTGACTCTAGTAGCACTAATTATTTCCCAGTAGTGCTTTAAAGTTGAGATGAAAAAGCCCTCCTGTCAAATATGACATATAAGTGCTTTATCATTATTAAATACACATACACGCACATAATAAGAAATCTGGGTTGGAATAAAGTTAGGGATATGTTCAAAGAGAGAGGGTTCTAAACAGGAGCTGACAGTCTCAGGGGCTGAGCGAAAGTGGCAGGCAACAGCCAGGGGCTTCAGAGCAAAGGAGGGATCTGGCCTTGTCACCGGTCACCTGTCAGGGGTCAGAGTGCATTCTCTCCAGGATGGGCTCTGAGGGCAGAATGTGGGCGTTCAACTTCCCAGCCAGATGCCCTGGGCAAAAGTCTTCACTTCTCTGAGCTCTGGCTTCCTCATCCGAAACATGGGGGGCAGTGGACATTCTGCAATCATTAGCTGTTGCTGCAAAAGTGATGCCTGCCCTTAAAAAAAAAAAGTAACTACCGCAAAAACTCATCGGCATGGGAGAACAATTCCTTCTCATGCATCTTTGGGGTTCCTCTGTGGTCACCCGGGCTTGCTGCACTCCACGGATCTCGTAGCCTCCTTTCGGGGAGCCTAGACCAAGCATGTCCGCTGATTAAAACAAAACTCACAGTCAAGCCAGGGATGCAAAATTCTGCTTTGTGCACAGTGGGAGAACACCATAGGGCTATCTTGCAAATGCAAAGGCAGAGGGAGGAGCGGGGTAGGGGGGGCACCGACCCAGTCTGGCATAGGTACCCATGCTGCAGCTTTCCTCGGGAAGTGCCCCCATTCCAGGCCCTGTGGTCTGGGGGAAGCCCATGCCATCCCCGGCAGCTCGGCCTCTCGGGGGTCCTGAGAGATTAGCAGGTATTGGAGAGCCATTGGGGTGGAGGGTGGGCATCTGGGAAAAGGCTTGCAGCCACTGCTAGCAGGCCCAGTCAGTATGGATTCCTGGCAGGAGAAACTACCTTTCTCCATGTGCCTGTGGGCTTTAGGACTTTGTGGCTTCCTGCCTGCTGATTGGCTGAAGCAGGAGACACGGGACACTATTCTGGCCAATAACAGAAGAGGGGAGGTCGTTCAGGGACAGGTTTCTGCTCTCCTAAAAAGAGACACAAGGAGAACCACCACCATTACTGTCCTCACACCAACGTTACCCTTCCAGCCAATATTACTCTGCCCATGTGCATTACTCTCCTCCCACCAACATTATCCTTCCCCACCAATATTACTCTTTTCACCAATATTCCTCTCTTCCCACTGTGAATCCACCCACGAGCTTTACTCTCACCACCAATATTAATCTGCACCAGCATTACTTTCCTACCATCAACATTATTCTTCCCACCTGCAGGGGAATAATAATACTCTCCCCCGAAAAATACCCTCCCCCCCCAGTAATACCCTTTCCATCAATATTACTCTCCCCAACATTACTCATGCTCACCAATATTACTCTTCCCACTGACATGAAGCCACACCAGCATTACTTTCTTCCTACCAACTTTACTTTTCCTCACCATTACTCTTCCCACCTGCATTACTCTCCCCCCAACACCACTCTCCCCCAAGAATACGCTTTCCATCAATATTACTCTCCCCAACATTACTCATTCTCACCAATACTACTCTTTCCTATCCACATTACTCTTCCCACCAACATTGCTCTTCCACACCAGTATTACTCTCCCCCAACAATTACCCTTTCTCACCATCTGTCCTCACACCAACATTACTCTTCCCACCAATATTACTCTTTATCTCAAAACTACTCTCCCCACCAGTACCCTTCCCACCAATATTACTCTCCTCCCACCATTACTCCACCCACCAGCATTACTCTCCCCCTACCAACATTAATCTGCACCAGCATTACTCTCACCCATCAACATTACTCTCCCCCCACCACTATGCCCGTGCCCCACTATTCTTTCCCACTAACATTCCTTTTCTCTTCAACACCCCTCTTCCACGCCAACATTACTCTTCCCCATTAACATTACTCCTCTTCTTCATTACTCTCTCCTCACCAATATTACTGGTGCACCAACATTACTCTCCTCCCCCAGTATTACTCTTTCCTACAAACATTACTCTCTCCTACCAACGTTACTATTTCCTGCCAATATGACTCCCCCTACCCCTGTGTTCTCTCCCTGCCAGTAACATTTCTCTGCCCCTCAGCATTACTCCCTCACCCAGCCAACCTTACTCTTTCCCCATTCCCTTCAACTCCATCTTCTCCCTCCCTTCCAATCTCACCCGTGTCTCCTAGGCTCACACCACCAAATGCCGCTGAGTCCAGCCTCTGGCCATCACCACCACCGCTCCTCATTCTCATCCCTGCCCCCACCAGCATTTCTGAGCTCCCCCGTCTCGCTGCTCTCATCCCCGTGCCATTACCACTCCTCTCATCAGGATTCCTACCAGCCCCAGCATCAGTGAATGAACATTTATTGGGCACCGACAAACCCCAGCCCTTTTACAGAACACACTGAAGGCACGGCCCCACTGCAAGGGCCCCAGCCCCATCACAAAGCCACAGGGTGCTTTGTGCCACCCGGGCCCCAGGCTGGGGCTGGGGGTTGGCTGGCAATGACCTGGAATGGGGTCCTGAGGCTTCGGCCAGGTTCCCTTTGGGGACGAAGGTCACACCACTTTCCTGAGAGCAGAGCAAATAAATAATGGAGAGGCAGGGGACCGAGCCCCCGTGGGCAGAGAGGCCCTGGCCTTGGCTTATGTGACTCCATGGGAGTGAGACCAGCAGTCAGGAGCCACATGCCCTGGGGCAGTGGGTGGGGGAGGCGGAGCTGGGGGGACAGGAGCTGGGGACCAGAGGGTCCTGGGGCCTCCCCTTCATCTCTGCCCAGCCCTCGCCTCTGGAGGTCAAAGGAGCACGTGGGGGATGCCCTGCAGAGGCATCGCTGAAATGCAGGTGGAATAGAAATAGGCGGGTGGAGGGACAGGCTTGGGCTGCAGGCCAGAGACCCTGACCCGCCCACAGCTCCTAGAGGGGCGCGTCATCAGTTCTCCACTTGGGGGGGTAGCTCTGCTGGGGGCCGTCGCAGCTGGGGTTCCCCATGTTGTCCAGAGGCACCACCACCTCATCTGGGTTTGAGTTCTTGTTCAGCTCCACCACGCGCGGCACCACCGAGGACCAGCGATCTGTCGTGAGCATGGCGGAGGGAGGAATGAGGGCGGTGGGGGGAGAAGGCACACATGGGCGCTGAGCACCTTCTGTGTCCTGGGCACTCTACGGTGATCTAAAGGGGGAGGATTATCATCCCTATTTTACAGAGGCCAAAACCGGGGCTCCGTGAGGTCAAGCCTCCAAACCCAGGAGCACACAGGGGCAAGCGGGAGAGCCAGAATTCAAGCCCGGGTCAGAATGGCTGAGGGCCTGCATCCCCACATCTCATGCACCCAGTGCAGGGGAAGGGAGGTGCCCCAGGCGTTCATGAGTGGCAAAGGCAACAGCTCAGCGGCTGGCCCCTTGGGCTCTCCCATTCTACAGATGTGAACAGGGAGTCTGCGAAAGAGGACAGGACTGCCCAAAGCAAATCGGGTATGAGGACGACCCAGTTCCCCCTCTGCACCTCTGGATATCCCCCACCCAACCCCCCAGCCCCCTGCACTCACCCCTCCGGAGGCGGCCCACAGTGTGCGAGAAGCCGTAGTACTGGTAGTTCTCACTCTTGCCTGGGTCCTCATTAATGATGCCCAAGTTCTGGTTCCAGTGAGACCAGTTCACCTCGTCCACCCTGGTGGGCCACAGCAGGCAGAAAGGTCAGGGGGTCCCCTACACCGACTGAAGCCCTTCCCTGCCCCCAGGCAGCCTCCCTTCTCCAGCTCCCCAACCCATCCTCCTACTTTCCCTAAAAATTCTGGTAAAATACACGTGACATACAATTTGCCATTTTCACCATTTTTAAGTATACAATTCAGGGGATTAAATAGATTCCCCCTATGTTGGGTCACCATCCCCACTACTTCTAATATTTCCTATCACCCCAAGCAGAAAATCTGGACCCATTAAGCCATAAGTCCCACTACCCCACCTCCCCATAAGCTGTGCTCTGCTTTCTGCCTCTATAGATTTGCTGATTCTGGATATTTTGTATAAATGGAATCCTACACTGCATGGCCTTATGTGTGTGGCTGTTTTTCACACAGCATCACGTCTTCGAGGTCCATCATTCTGGAGTGTGCATCAGAACTGTACTCCATTTTACTACTGAATCATATTTCCTAAGGATGCTTCGCATTTTGCTTATCCATTCATCTGCAATGGACACCCTGCTTCTCGACATTCTCTCCCTCCTCTTTATGGAACACCCTGGCAAAGGCAGCAGGCAGCCCCTTGGGCTCCAACAGGCTCAATCTAATTTCCCTCTTGGAAAATTATTTTTTGTCATTTTCATTCAACTGCCCTATTTGGAGCCATTTCTACAGGTTAGTATCCAGTGAGGAAGATCTGTTCACTGTTCCCCTTTAGACAGGCGAGGAATCTTGGGCTTGTTATACGGTTCATAAAAGGTCACGAAGCTGACCGATCAGAGGGTCAGGATTGGAACTTTGGGTTCCAACTGAATAGGACTGTCTGGCTTTCCTAGGAGGCGGGTGCCAGTGTGCAGTCTGCTGCACAGACCAGGAAACTGGCTCTGCCTGACTCAAGGCATGACGGTCGCACTCGATGCCAGCAATCGCTTTACGAAGAATGAGTCATGTTGAAAGAAAGGATTCACCCAGAGGTTCCCCTAAGAAGGGGGCACTCCCTATGCATCTGGGTAACAGCCCAACTCTATTGATTCCATGCAGCTAACCCCAGGGGGTGGTGTCGTCATCCATGGAAAAAACCCAGGCTGGGAAGAAAACCTTCTTGCCCGAGATCACCCAGTAGAACTGAACTGCAGTTGGGCCCATCAGGCCTCAGTGGCTCAGGAAGTTGCAATGGGTAGAAAACGTAAGGAGGCTTGACCAACGCAAGAAGGTTCAGCTCCACTCTCCTGCCTGCCCCAGCTCACCTGAAGCACCACCTGCGGTCTGGGGTGCCATCCGAGCTCTTGCCCACAGTCACCATCTCACCAGAGCGGAAGGCCTTCCTCAGGAACACAGGGAATGAGCGCTCGATGTCCAGGATGGTGGTGGCCCACTGCACGGGGGAGAGGGGCAGGCTATTGGTGAGCCTCCCCCCACCAGCGCCTACTGCCCTTGTGGCAGAAATTACACTCATCCCGACTGCCCTGGAAGCAAGGTCATACATTCAGATGCCCACAGGGCCTGCCAGAAGCACAAATGGGCAAAGCAGCATCAGAGGCAGGAAGGCTGCAGCCCAAGCCCCAAGACACATGCACGATGTCACCACTTGGTGCTGGGAACCACCAAGGAAGGGTGGGGACTGGGGCAAACCAGGGAGTACAAGCCCTGTGTAGAAGCAGGCAGCTGCCTCTCATCCCTGCAGGCACTGCCGGAAGGGAATGTGGACCTGCCCTGCCAGGCTTCCAGCTTTCCAGAAAGGCCAGAAGTCTGGACTTTTACGAGAAATCTCTTCATTTTAAAATTTTGCATTAATTTTTTTAAAAATCTGGCAATGCAGAAAACATAAATCTTTAAAGGTCAAGCCCACAGGTTGCCACTTTACCTCTTATGAATTATACCCTGTGGAGAAACTGAGGCCTAGGAAAGAAAGCTAGCAGTATGCATAAAGATTAAGAGCAGCCAGACGTTCCCCAAGACCCAGAACAAGGAGGATGACCTTGGAGCTTTCTTTTTTTCCTTCTCATTGAATCATTTCCTTGAAATGCTCCGTAAAGGGGCTGCAGCATTCCTGGGTCTCGTGCTAGTGCTGTTTATTGTGAACCTCCCATTTGTGAGCCGTATGTGGCCTGAGAAGGGTGTGACCTCCAAAGGCCATTGCTTTCTAGAATTGCATAGAGCACTTGGGGAAAGCAAAGGCAGCAGACCCCTGTACCAACAAGCCCCACGTCCACATGTCCATTTTACAGACAGAGAAGTCGAGGCAGAAGGAGACAACAGAGTTGGCCCTAAGCGGAAAGAAGGCAAGGAGAGGCCTGCCATGGATCAGGCCTCCCCTGTTCAGGAAGGGTGCGGGGCTCCTGAGGCATCACCTGCAGCTTCCAGATGTGCTTGCTCTCCTTGGAGACCTGACCCACCGTCTCACCCATGAGGGCAATCAGCATGTTGAGCAGCAGCACGAAGGTAAGGATGATGTAAGTGACCAGCAGGATGATGAAGACCACTGGGTATTTGGTGCTGCTCAGCATCTCCAGGTCACCCATGCCGATGGTGAGCTTGAAGAGGTCCAGCAGGAAGGTGCTGAACGTCTCACTGTCACGGCACGAGGGGTATGTGGGCACTGTGCAGTTGGTGTGGTCCTCGCTGCACACCTTCATGTTGGCACATGGGTTCAGAAGGGATACCAGGGCTGTGGGAGGGGCGGAATGACATTCACTGAGTGAAGACACACACTGATGGGTAGACAGCAGCATGCCCCTTCGACAGAGGTGACAGCTGAGACTTGGTGAGGGGAGCGCACTGGCCTGGGGTCCCCCAGCATAAGGGTCCAAAGCCTTGACTCATTCCACAGACTCTTGCTAACAAGGAAGACGGTCCTGGGATCTAGTCTACAAGTTCTCAGCCAGGAGCCGCATTTCCCTTTGGGGTCGTCTGGCAATGTTTGGCTGTCACAACCAGAGAGAGCACAACCAGTGCTACTGGTACCTGGAGGGGAGAGGCCCCAGGGGATGGTGCTAGACATCCCTCCATGCACAGGAGGGGCCCCTATGGAGCATCATCTGGCCCCAAGAAGCAACAGGGCTAAGGGTGGGTAACCCTAATCTAGCCTGTTGCTGGTAGAGGTCTTAGGAGTCTGGAAGGCCAGCATTCCTGGGGGCACACCCTCTGCCACGCTCCTGTTTCCCAGTCCACACCAGCTCACAGAGAAGGGCAAGCTGAAAGCTGGTACCGGGCCCTACTGTTCTAGAGGCTGTGACTGCTAAGGTCGTTGCCCCTACTCCAGACATCTCAAACCGATCCTGGTGCACATCCCTTCCCGCTGAGCCCAGATGAAGCTGCAGGATTCTTCTCAACACAGTTCAGCAGCAACAAGGGTCCCCACACCATCCCAGGCGGGTAGCACAAGGAGGCTGAGCTCCTCAGTCAGTGGGGCATACAAGCCCCTAGGACCTTCATCCTGGAATTACAGTGAACACATTTCAACCCATATGCTATCACTGTTAAGTTGTGTAGTGGCTGCTGATGCATGTGTTGAGAAGGATTCTAAGACCTTATCTGGACCTATCAGAAAGAAAAAATAAATCACTCTATGATCCATTAGCAATGTCGGCCATGGACACAAAAGGCCCATGTGTCATGTTTGTGATAGGTCAGCCTCAGAGGAGGGAATCTAGTGTCCCCTCTTGGGAGAAGCCCTGCAACCAAGCTGACCACTCATTTGCTAATTTAACCCCTAAGCTCCTGTCTTGGTTTCCATAATTAAGACCGCCGTAGGGCTAGACCCTTGACCTTACAGATCCCCCGGCACTCTGTCTAGTTCTTCCCAGTCCTAACCCTGAGAAGGGGCAGCTGTAGCCTCTTGCTATCTCCTCAACCCAATGGCTCAGTCAGCGTCCCCATCCCTGACCTTTCCCCCGCAGCTTGTGCCACTGAGGTTCCCTGGTATCCTGGCATCATGACATCATGGAGAAGGCACAGTGGAGACAGCCAGAACTGACCTGCACTGGTAGATTGCATATTCAAATTCACCCTTCCTTCTACCCATGCCCCTTCAACTTGACTTTGCGGGTCTTTCCATCAAGAGGTAGAATCTATTTCCCGAGCCTTCAATCAAGGCTGGCCTGTCACTGGCATTGGCCAGCAGAGTAAAGCAGAAGGGATGCCAGGCAGTGACCTTGAACACTTTCACATACATTCTCAGAACCCTCAGACCTGCATGTGAATGCTCCTGAGCCAGCTGGAGGACAGGTGGCCACAGGGAAGAGAGCGAGGTCACCCCCACCGAGGCCATTCTTGCTAGACTGGCCAGCCGGCAGCTAAACCACAGCTGGCCATGGACACAGGAGCTTCTGGAGATGGGCCAAACCTGGCCCAGGTCAGCACCACTGCCCAGCTGACCCAAAGATTTGTGAGCAATAGTAAACAGTGGCTGTCTTAAGCCCCTAAGTTCACGTGACTCCTTTCACAATAATCACTACTATGCCATCTCTACCATTTTCTAGCTTTGGAACTTGGGCAAGTTTTTTAACATTTCTAAGCCTCAGTTTTCTCACCTGTAAAGGGGACAATAAAAGCACTGACCTCACAGACCCATCAGGGGGACTAACGAGGCGGGGGCGTAAGAGGACTCAGCCCAGCACCTGGCACACAGAGAGAAACTCGCATGCGCTAGTTATTGTCCTCCACACACCAGGCTGCCCTTCTGGTCCTGACGACACCCCCACCACATCACCTGGCTCCCCAGAGCTCACCTGAAGCATAGCCAATCATGAAGAGCAAGTAGACCAGCAGGAAGCGGAAAAGGTCTTTGAAGAGGATCTAAAGACCCCAGTGGGAATATGGAGACAAACATGAGACATGTGGTTTCTCATTTTTCTGACTTCTCCATCCCAAGTGTTCCCACCTCCACCATTGTCCCTTCCCACCTCCACCAATGTCCAGACCCTCCCTGCAGCCCCCAAAGAGCCCCATATCCTCAGGGCCAAGGGCACTATCTACACACATAAACTGCACACTTCATGTGCATGGCTCCCACCAGGGACACACAGTCCATCAGGTTCCACGGCCCCTACCTTCTGGATCATGATGCTATAGGTTCCCGTCAGCTTCAGCCCACGGGTAAAGTAGAGGGCATTCATCCAGCCCAAGACCAAGGCAAAGACCATGACAGCCAGGTAGGCTTCAATTCCCGCCAGGTAGAGGGCCGCAGAGACAATCACTAGCACGGAGTAGATGAAGCTACAGGCAGCAGAGACCAAGAGAGGGCCCAGAGGGGAGAGGGGACAATGAGGCATCAGAGAGGGAGACATGCCCCCAAGCCCTCCAGGGAGCCAGGCCATCCCGATGCCTTCTGGACCCCCTAGAAGAGAAGCAAAGTGGATTCACTGGGTTCTTCAGGATTCTATTGACCAGAACGCTCAATTAGCGGGCAAGTAATATGTGTACAATGGGCCTCAGGCCCTACAGGATCCCAAAGTAATGCCCTTTGAAATTGCTAGAAAAAGTGGTGTTGAGAGGAGATTTTGTGGATAAGTGAATTTCATTGCTCCCTAAGAAAAAGGGGAAAGATGTAGTACCCAGGCAGCAACTAATCCCATGCCCCAGGCAGACATCATTAATCAAGTGCAGTACTCTTTCCCACCAAACACAAAGGTGCCTCGGAATTCTTCACACGGTACTCCTAGCAGACATTAGCAATCAATCACCAGCCTAAGAGGTTACATTACTTCTATCTAACGTGTATGTGGTGATAGCTCTGTAGCAACCAGTATCTTGCTTTAATCAGAAGAGTCTATTGCTTGGCATTGGTCTTGTCCTAACTTTGGGCTAAATTGCCTGGGCTGGGTGAATACACTCCTAATAGAGTCACCTCTCCCCCGCCCCTGTCCCCAAATCTGGATGAAGTCCCAACCCCAATCCCACCTTCCTCACCCAGAATCTGACAGCCTGGGGACCTCGACTCACTAGAGTAGCTGGAAGGAGCCATCAATGAAGAGAGAATTCACTCCTGGGCATTTCTTCATGAACAAGTCTTTGATCTGGAAGAGGGGAGGAGGCAGGTGAGAGGGGTGGAGCTGGCAGGAATGCAGAGGGGAGGGGAGGAGAGAGAGGGAGGCAGAATGTGGTACAGAGACAAGATAATGGGCTCTTTTTTTTTTGGTAAGATTTTATTTATTTGAGAAAGAATGTGAAGGGTGGGGGAGGGGCAGAGGGAGAGGCAGACTCTCTGCTGAGCAGGGAGCCCGATGCAGGCTCCATCCCAGGACCCCAAGAACATGACATGAGCCAAAGGCAGACACTTAATTGACTGAGCCACCTAGGTGCCCCAAGCTGATGGGCTCTTTTCTGTTGGGGAAAGAGGAAAAAGCAGAGAAGGAGGGTATAGGCCTGGAGGAGAAGACAGAAGGGCATGGAAGGGGAGAAATGAAAGGAGGAAGGATGGGCAGGGCAGGTGCTGCAAGGGGCCAGGCACTCACGTTGGTGAAGAAGAACAGCACCCCGGTGAAGAGTGTGACGATCTCGCCAGCCAGCCTCAGGTAGTCCAAAGTGGTGTGGTACGGGTAGGGGGGCTGGGGGGCAGATGGCACACAAGTTCTCACCCAGCCCCTCCAACATTGGCCCCAGATCCAGATGTTCCCCCAAGGCCCCCCAAACCCCTGGATCCTGTGGATCCTCTTCCCTCACTCTCTTCCCCCACCCAGGTACAGGGGAAGGGGGCACTTCCATCATGGGCTCTCTCCAGTTTCTCCCACAGGGACCCCCAAAGGAGGACCCAGCCGTGCCCCAGCTGCGCCCCAGCTCCTGCTGGGCTCCCGGCCACTCACGGTGCCTTCCAGTGGCTGGTAGTAGGCGGTGAGGGTAAAGATCACCATGGCGCAGAGATAGGAGACCACGTTGATGTAGAAGGACACAGCGCCAAACTTACGCCACTTGTCCCGCAGCAGCTCGTTGATGGGTTCCACGGCCAGCATCTCGTGGCGGTTCTGTGGGGGACAGGGCGAGCGGGGGCCACATGGGGTCCAGGCAGGCCGACTCTAACACACCTGTCCCCACCCTTGGCACCGAGAGCACTCTCTCCTCCCTAAGCCACTCTTCCGTGACACTCAAGGATTCACGGGGAACTGGGTGGGGATTCCAAATCAACCCCACTGGGCTCTGCCCAGTTCTGCCAGAGCTGACCTCTCCAGGCTATTCTGGACTCAGAGCTATTCTCAGAGAATAGCTGGAGAGCTATTCTCATGGTCCCCAAACTCCAACCTGAGCATGGCAGGTCCCCAACTCCTGGTGGCAAAATCACTTAGTTAGGCTTGTCAAAATATATAAATCTCTGGGCTGCAACCTCAGAAGGTCTGAGTCAGGAAACAGGATGGGGAAATTTAGCTCCAGGATGATAGACACTTAACTCATGGGTGACTCTTCTCCATAGGGTGGATGGGGGGAAGTCATCAATAATTGAGCCCTGCACAATAGTTCTCCATACCGGTCCCAGACAGACAGTACTAATCCATCAAAGCTTGCACCAAGATGCTAAACTTCCCACCACCCCTAACCTCAATCAGATTCATCCCTAAGTTCAAAGATGGGGGAAGTGAGCTCCAGCAGTGGAAGGTATCTGTCCAAGCTCATGGAGCTGGGGAGGGAAGGGGAGACCTACACCCCGTCCCCAGCAGTTTCTGTCCCATTTGTATAGTGTCCTGTCCCATTAATGACATGAGTTCCCTCATCACCATGGATTTGTGCAACAATGCAGCCACAGAGATGCCATTGCAGTGTTATTCCTGGTAGTTAAAGGCAGAAACAAACCTAAATGACCAAGAATAGAGGAATGGTTAGTTAGAATGTGGTACATTTACTTGCAGCAATGATATTGCAGAAGAATATTTAATGGTGCAGAACGATGTTCATGAAATACTGCTAAGTGAAAAAAAGGAGCTTTCAAACCTTCGTCTAACAACTACTGATGATAATAGCTGACATATAATGTTTATTTGGTGCCAGACTCTTCTCAAAGGAACTCAGTTGGTCTTCCCAGCAACCCTAAGGGACACGAACTATCCTTATAGATAGATAAAGATAGAGGAAACTGGAATTCAGAGAAGCTGGGTCACTTGTCCTGAGTCACACAGCAAATAAGTTACAGACCACTCCCGGTGCCAGGGTCCTTTCCCTGCTCTCAGCCATCCCACCCTTCCCAAGGCTCTGTCTCCTGCCCCAGCACTCACCTCAATCTTGCTGTTATACACCAGGATTTCCAGCACAGAGGCCTCTTCCCCACACGTGTCCAGAGAGGAGAGGTCATACAGTGAGGAATACACCGGCCCATATGCCCAGTCCTTGAACTTGCGAGACAGGTGTCTTGTATCCTCGTCTGTTACCTCCCGGCGGATGATATGCTGAAAGACCTACACGGGGTGGGGGGTGGGGGGGAAGGGTGGGTCAGGAGGCCCCGGGGAGGGACACCCATACTCAGCCCCTCACATCCCAGGGACCCGGGGACCCATCACAGCCCATCTCGTGGCGCCTCCCCAGAGAACAGGATGCAGAGGAGAGGAAATATTTATGGGGCATGCCTCTTGTCCTTACTCTTATGGTCTTGGTTCCCAGATGACCAAACAGAGGCTCAGGGAAAAGAAGGGTGCTCCCAGAGGCCACACAAACATTCAGCTGACATCAGACTGAACTGGGCCAGCCTTAAAAATCGGAATCGGAACGAATGTCTTGTTTATGTAATTAAAACAACAGTGAATCCATCTTATTGACATGTTAAATGATGCCACTATCTGTAGCTTACATGCAGGGGATACTGAGGAACAGAAAGGGGGGTGGGCATTGCCCAGAACAACACAGGTTAATGGTGCAAAAAGCCAAAATTTAAACTCAGGCTTTCTCCAGTACCTCAAGCCTCTTACATGAACTGCAGTTTTTGTAGTCTTCACCATGTTTTTAATAGAACAAGAATAATTCCTGCCACTTACTAAGTACCCATTCCAGGGTCTTCATTAAAGACCTTCCGTGGATCACCCTCTCTAGTCGTCGTGGGACATTCGTCCCCATTTTACAGCCAAGGACACTGAAGCACAGAGGGGGGAGGGGAGATGCCTGTGGTCACACACCGGTCACACACCAAAGCTGAGCCAGGCTTTGGACCCAAGTGCTCCTGACTCCAGAGCACTGCAGGCTTGGTTCTCAATCAGGGCAACGGTGCCTCCCAGGGGACAAGCTGGCACCATCTAGAGTCTTCTGGGGTTGTCACAGTGGCAGGGAGTGCCACTGGTACCTGGTGGTTCAAGGTCAAGGATATAGCTAATCACCCTACTCTGCACCAGACACATTGCACACCCCAGAACCAGCCTCCGATGTCATCAGTGCCCTGTGCTGTGAGGCCAGAGATGGAAAGAAACTGCGCAGAGCTGCTCAACAGGTTAGGGGCTAAGCTAGGACCCCTATAATGGATTATAGGGGAGTATCCAGGGGTGGAGCCCTGGGACTTTGATTTCTATCAGTGGCTTGTCCTGGCTGGTGGGAGTGGGGCCTGATCATCCAGTGGCATGGGTTGAGAACAGAGGCTCTGGGATGAAGCTGAGTTGTGTGGCTGGACAATAGGGAGCCACAGCAGGTTCTTGGGTGAGGACAAGGGGTTGGCATAATAGGAGGTGGGTGTGCACATTAATAATAATGAATACTACCTATCGCTCCTCCAGTGTGTGTGTGTGTGTGTGTGTGTAGAGGGACAAGAGTGGGGGATGCTGGCTGGTTGTGCCTCCTACTCCCTGCACTCACCCCAATCTTGCCCGTCTTGGCTGCCATCATGAGGGGTGAGAGCCCATCGTTGTTGAGCACGGCCTCCAGGTTGCTGTCAGGGAAGAGGCGGGCACACTTGAGCAGCAACAGGTCATACATCTTGGTGACGAACTTGGTGTTCTCGCGGGTGTTGTCCGCGATGGCGACCAGCGCGTGCAGCACGGTGTTGCCACGGGAGTCCTGCCGCCGCATGTCGGCCTTCTTGTGTGGGTTTTCCGTCAGGTAGTTGACGATGTGGGGCTGGTTGGTGCAGGCTGCCAGCGACAGGGGCAGCTCACCTACAGGCCGGGGGGGAGGTGGGGAAGGTCAGTGAAAGGGGGACCCGGGGTGGGGGAGCTCTGCCCATGGATCCTCAGGGAACAGAGCCGGGGACGCTAGACACAGTCCTGACAGTCAGTAGCAAGGCATTAGGCAGGTGCACATTCTGTGGGTAACATGCTGGAGATGGGGTATGGCTCTGTGATGTGGAGGGACTTTGGCCCTGAACTACTAATAGCGTGTGCCTTAAGCAGGGGTGATGTGGTAGTGATGGGGGGTATGGGATCTGTAGTTGGGATCCTGGTCCCAGCTTTGGAAACTAAAGGACGAGCATGATGCGGTGCTGCGTGTTGGGGCTGACCATCCATCACAGCGCTGGGGGCGCTCATGGTCCCCACAGTATAGATGGGGAAGCTGAGGCTCCAGGAGCCAGTGATGCTCTACTCCTCATAGTAAGACCCTGAGGACCAACACGACATGCGAGCAGGGTTTAGGGTGTCTGGGGAGGAGTCAGGGCTGTGGACACCCCATGTCCCCCAGCCCTCACCACCCCCTCCTCACCAAAGTAGAAGTAGCCTCCCTCATCCTTGGGCTGGAAGAAGCGGCCCCGGGCCTGGGCATGGACATCGGCGCCTTGGGCCACCAGGAGCTCCACATAGTGTTTGCAGCGTCGCTCGATGGCGATGTGCAGAGCGGTCTGACCTGGGGGGTAGGGGTGAAGGGCTGTCACCAGCTGGGGGCAAAGACCGGACCAGACTTGAGGGCGGGGGTGGAGGGCTGCGGAGTGTGGGCTGCAGCCCCAGGCCTCGGCCGGCTCCTCCCAAGGGCAACAACGGACCTCTAGACGCTGACTGGATGTGGGATCTCTGCCGTGTGAAGGCCTAACATGTGTTGGGCAAGAGGAATGTAGACTCAGAGGAGAGCCCACGTGTCAGATCCCAAGTGTGGGGACTTGTCAAGACTCACAGGGGGCTTTACCCCAGGATCTCTGCCGTGTGAAGGCCTAACATGTGTTGGGCAAGAGGAATGTAGACTCAGAGGAGAGCCCACGTGTCAGATCCCAAGTGTGGGGACTTGTCAAGACTCACAGGAGGCTTTACCCCAGGAGACCAAGGCATTGTGGTCCCACAGAATTTTGGACTGAATTTATAAAATTCATAGGCTTTGAATCTCCACATCTGGGAATCAGGAAAGTCAAGTCTGATTCATGGAATCTCAAAACTTTGACCCCGGGGATCAGGGACTGGTGATCCCCTTGGCCCTTAGTGCTGCTGGCCCATAGGACTACTATCGTGGAGACTTAAATCACCCAGAGCCATGGCACCTCAGGTCCCAAAGCCAAGTTCACGGACTATTAGAACCAACGGAAGGGCAAGTCATTCAGTGATCAGTTTCTGGACGTGTGATGGCACCCCGGGTGTAGACGAAAGCTCTTGGGGTGGCGTGGGTCAGAGGAGCACCCCCCTCCACCACCCTGCATCACCCCTGCCCCAGTGCAGGGCCCCACCTCGGTAGTAGATGTCCCGGAATGGTGAGTTGATGAACTCTCGCATGTTGCCCGTCCGCTCAGCGATGTCCAGGAGCACAGGGATGGTGTCATTGCGGCCGTTGCTCAGATTCAGCAGGGCCTTGGGCAGGCAGGTCTTCCCCGTGGATGGCTCTGGGGGGACACACATATGGGATGAGGGACATTCAGTCCAAGGAACTAATTGGGCAGCAGGGGACAGGGCACTGGGGCCATGTCACACCTCCCCTCTGAGCCCATTCCCTACTGCCCCCATGGTGCTGAGAGGGGTCCAATAAACCTGGAGGGGCAGTTCTACAAAATGTGGGAAGCCACAGCCTGTTGAGATTGGGATATATGGAACCATAATTTGGAGGGAATTTTAAAAATCCAATAAATGGTGGGGAATCCTGGGTTAAAGAAAGCCAACCAATATTTACTTGTTACAGGACTTGTCAGAGCCTTTGATATGCCAATGACAAATGTGAAGCTCTAAAGCCAGACATAGCAGGAAGCATCTGCCACCTACTTGAACAGAGGATCTTCTTCCCATGAAGTATTTACATGAATGCCACTAGAAGGGGGCAGATGGGGTACAGCAGTCCCCAAAGTGCAGACTGCCCACCATTGTGGACATGAAATTATCTTAGGAGGGGCGGGAAAGGGCTTTGGTGTCCCACCGATGACACTGAAGTCCCGCTATGAGCTTGTTCTCAAACCTCTCTCATGAAGCCAGTGTCTGCATGATAGAAACTGGTCCTTAACACTGTCCACTGACACTGGTAATTTTCTTTCCCTTGGGTTGACTTTTATAGATATACGAGTTGACTTATATCTTAAAAGAATGAGTTAATGCAGGGCAGCTGGGTGGCTCAGTCGGTTGAGTGTCTGACACTTGGTTTGGGCTCAGGTCATGATGTTAGGGTCCTGAGATCGAGCCCTTGCTCAGCAGGGTCTCCTTAAGATTCTCTCCCAACCATCTGCCCCTCCACCCGTCCCTTCCCACTCTAATAAATAAATACATCTTAAAAAGCAAGCAAGCAAGCAAGCAAGCGTCAATGGGAAGAGAACTCCCCTAAGAATGCTAGGGCCTCAGGAACGGCCAAAGCAGAAACGGGATCAATAATAGATGCATGGGGCGCCTGGGTGGCTCAGTGGGTTAAGCCTCTGCCTTCGGCTCAGGTCATGGTCTCAGGGTCCTGGGATTGAGCCCCGCATTGGGCTCTCTGCTCAGCAGGGAGCCTGCTTCCTCCTCTCTCTCTGTCTGCCTCTCTGCCTGCTTGTGATCTCTGTCTGTCAGATAAATAAATAAATCTTAAAAAAAAAAAAAAAGAAAAAGAAAGAAAGAATAGGAGATGCAGGTGTGAGCTGAGACCTGGGGGAGCCATGCACCTTGGGGTTCAACTCCTGGCTTTATTCCCCATTCCTTTGTGACTCTTCTTCTGCCTCAGTTTCCCCTCTGGCTAAACAGGTCACAGAGGACATCGAAGAGCTACCAGATATTGGTTGATGAGCCCAGCGCCGGGCCGGTAAAAGTTCTCAGTCAATACTCCATTACAGGGTGGCATAGGAATTTCTCCCTAGATGCCAGAAGTCAGCGGGAAGAACAAGAAAGACTCACAGAGACCTGAGTTCCAGGCCCGGTGCCCCCAGGACTGAGGTCCCATGGACAAGCCTCATTCCTGACAAGGTGCTTCATGCTGGATCCCTGGTGCCCAGCCCAGAGTCACCAGGAGCTCTACCTTGAATTGAAGGAAAAGCGGACTCCAGTTCCTCATCTGCATAAGTGTGGGGTGGGGGTGCCCCAAATGCTGGTCAAGGGCCCTGGCAAGTCTCTCTGGACACACTCACACTCAGCTGTAGCCTCGAGGAGTTGTCAGTCCATTTCCTAATTCAGGCAGCTTGCAACTCTCTGCGCTCCCTCCCAAAGCCAACTCCCAGCCCACCTATGTCCCCTCCTCAGAGGATGGGGTCTCCCTCCAGCCACAAACCTTTGTGTCACCCTTGTCCTTGTCCTCTTTTCTCCCTCACATCCCCTTCAGCATGTCCTATTCAATCCCTCCACCACTCCCCATCTCCACTGCCACCACCTTGGCCCAAGACACCTGCCAGGTTTCCACTAGCCTCTCTGGCTTTCCTTCAATCCTCAGAGCAGCTAGAGTGGTCACGGAAGAACATGCTATTGCAGTGAGTCACAGGGCCTTTGCACATGCTGTGCTGCACCCCCTCCCTGGTCCTTCCTCCTTTTTTTAACTAGTTAACTGCAACTCATTCTGATTCAGCTTAAGTGTCACCTCTTCCAAGAAGCTCTCCCAGATTTTCCTGACTAGATCAAGCTTCCAAGACAGCTGCTTGTTGGCACACATTACAGTTTATAACTGTTTTTATTTCCTTGACTGCTTGATGAATGTTGATCTGCCCCAGGAAACTGCAAGCAACTTGAGGACAGGGTTGTGTTCTGACTCATTCACCATTGTTCGCCCTATGCCTGGCACAGCACCTCATGAGCTGGTCACCACAGGTAACTCCAAACGACAGAAAACCCAAAATGGTTTGTGTGGAGTATGGAATGAGACCTTGAATTTGGGCTCCAACACCTCCCAGACCCAGGCTATAGCGGGGTGGGGGGCTGCCAGCCTGAATCTTGGGATGAAATGCCAAGAGTGGCGTCTTCCCAGAACCAAGGAGGGACACGCAGTTCTGAGACTCGGCCACCAGGTGGCAAAGCGGCTGCTAGGGTAGAGGGGCCCTTAAGGAATCCCAGATGGGAGGGTGTCAAACTTGGAAGGGTGGTGGTCAGACTCCCCTGAGAATCAGATGAGCTCATGAGCCTCTGGCTAGAACAACATGCAGGCGTGGATCCGGGTTTTTCGGGGGCCTCAGACTTGCATGATTTTAGGGTACTGTTTATGAAATCAAATATGCAATTATGAATTCAAAATTAGTTGTAGGGCCTTGGAAGGGGCAAGAGCAAACGAGCCACCCTATAGCTTACTTAGCCTCATATGCCTCATGGTTAATCCCCCAATAACATGCACTGTTCTCTGCAGTTTTGGGGGACCCCCCACCTCTGTTCATGCACACAGATACACTTGCCTGGGGGCTCCTGGCCTAGGCGACAAGCCCCTGACTTGGTCGTAAACCCAGGAGCGGCTGGAGCCTTGGGAGCCCAGCCCAGAGCTATACGGTCTTGCTGGAGACACAGGAGTTTGCTCTCCGCCTAGCCTATCCCTTCTTGTGCAGACTGCTCTAGGGGGATCTGCAGGGGCCGTTTGGCCAAGGGCTTAAACATAGTCACTGAGACCATTCAAGGACAGGGAGGAGCCCCAACGGGCCACAACTCTAAGCTCATGCCTCCAAGAAGCCCCACCATCCGGCTGCACACCATGAAGGACTATTTTTGATAAATCCAGGAATTCTCTTCTGACAGTCTAGATACTGCACCATATCGCGTTGGTGTTCAAAGGATCTGGTTGGGAAAGATACACGCAAAAAATACATGCTGGCTAGGTACCCCCTGCTCTGGCACTGAATTTAGCTGAAATACTTGAAGTCTCAGAAAACGGCCCCTCTGACCTTCCAGAAGTTTCCCCAGTCCCCAGTGGCAGACAGCCGCCAGCCTTCTAGAGATAGGCTCTCCTCTGTAACAGTTCTCAACATCTTATGTTGATTTGTGGGGTTGTTTGGCCAGTTAATTATGGCTCCTAAACCTGGCACCCGGCACACAGTAGGTGACTGAGTCAGGTCTGGGGGCTCAGAGGGCAACTTTGCCAATTTGCAGGGAAGGCCAGGGTTGCAGGGGGAGCTGATCCCTGGAGGTGCAGGTTGGAGCCCAGATAAGGCTCAGGAGTGAGCTCTCTGGGTTGGGAGAAGTTGCGGGCAGTGGTGACCTGGGCTTCAGCCTAGGAAGGCGAGCCCCAAGAGTTGGTTGGGGTAGGGCAGAGCCCACAAGCAGAAGCCGAAATACTCTGCCAGGGCTAGGCTATTATTATTCCTCAGTTGACAGATGGGGAAGTTGGGGCTCAGGTAGGCCATACATCCCTGAAGTAATGGAGGTGGGATTTGAACCTGTGTGAGTAAAACACTGACCTTGCCATAAATTAAGGTTGAAAGAATGAATGAATGAATAACGGTAGCAAAAGCCCAAAATGGTTAAGTAGTATGGCAAAGGACACACAAGACTAGACTCCCTCTCCAGTGCTCTTCATGCCAATGCAGGCCAGCAACACAGGAGAAGAAGCTGAGAGGAAAGGGGGCCCCCATGCCAGGCTTCCCTCATCCCCTGGCTAGCCCACCCACGACCCCCACCTCAGTGGCTCACCCCGGAACTCCTCGTCAGTCAGCCGCTTCTTGTGGGTCAGCAAGAAGGGAAGCAACCCATCCAGGTCAGAAGTGGAGCCCCGGGACACGATGTCAAAGAGGATTGGTCGGTTGAAGACTTTAAGGATGGGGGGTGGCTGTGGCGCAGGAGCTTTGGGACTCTGTGGCTGCTTCCTGGAGGTGGAGGAAGGCAGGGTGATGGAAGGGCTCATCCCCCTCCCACCCCACCATCTCTGGCCTGAGGGGCCCAGGGGTTGTGGTGGAGAGGTGTAGGGAGCTGGAGCCCTAAGAAGGGACTAGAATAGAGGGGAGGGACAGCTGGGGAAACAAAGGAATATCTTATCCCAACAAACTCTACCTAATACCTACTGTGTGTTGGGTAGAAACAGACAAAAAGAAACATAAGCCTGCCTACGCATCCATCCACCCACTCACCTATCCATTCACCCACCTACCAGCTGCACATCTACCACTGGCCCATCCACCCATCCTCGCATCCATCTGTCTGTCCATCTACCCACCCACCCACCCATCCATCCATCTGTCCGTCCATCCACCCGACTGTCCATCCATCCATCTGTCCACCTACACATCCATCCACCCACCCATCCACCCATCTATCTACCATCCATCCATCCATCTGTCCATCCATCCAACCACCTGTCCATCTGTCCATTCATCCACCATTCCACCCCACCCACCCACACTTCCACTCTTCTATCGGTCAGTTACTGAGTACTTAGTAAGCCAGAGACCAAAAAAGAGAAACCAGTAAGAAAAGAAAGGAGGAACTCTGGGCTAAAAGATAAAGCAACTCATTCATTGATTCCGCCATTCACTCACTGGTTTATTCACTCAACAAACATTTGAGACGAATGAGGCCCTGCACACAGGTGCCGGGTTCAAGGCCCCCTGCACAGCAGGACATGGCACATGTTAGTGGACACTGAGGCTATTATCTGGCACCCACTGTGTGCCCCAGAGCCTGTGGGGGAGGGAGGAGGTTGGGGAGAAATGCCAAGCTACAGAGTCAGGGGGAGACAGGGCACAACCCGCAGGGGCTGGGACTGGCCAGTGGAGAGACAAAGTGGATGACCAGAGATACTCACCTGGTCATTGGACAAACACCACTTGGACTCCTACTGCATACTAGGTTTTAAGAGACAAAAGCTGGGAGCAGCACTAGCCCGGGGGTCCCCAGGAAGAGCAAGAATCCTCTCTGTTGTGTCCCCACCCACCCAGCGCTAGCACATGTGGGGCACAGGAAGAACCTGTCCAAACAATTGAACAGAGGGTAGAGCAGAGAAAGACAAAAACAGAGACAGTGGGGGAGACAGAAGGGGAGCTAAGGGGGAACAGTGACAGTGGCAGGTCGGCGGGGGGGAGACTGAGTCAGGAGGGGCTATAGGGCAGAGAGAACAGGTAGCAGGCCAGGGGACATGGACAGTTGCTCTCCTTCCTTCCTGGGCACCAGGCTGCACACTCCCCACCAGGGGCAGGGCCCCACGCAGGGGAAGAAGTGCCCTCCTGAGATCGGGGCATCGACTGGGAGAGCACCTGGACAGCCCCAATTTTATCTGCTCCTGAATTGTGAGCTTGGAACCAAAAAATGAAATGAAAAGAATGCCCTCACCCCCACACCTCATTAGGTGGCATTCGGGGTCTCTGAAGACCTCAGTGCCTGCACAGCCCTCCTATGAGCTATTGGCCCTGACTGTCTGAGGTAGGGGTTCAGTGAGGGCTTGAAGAAGGGGTTCTGAGGATGAGGAAAGGGAGACATGGAACCCACCAGCTTCCAACAGGGCCTGAAAGGGATGGGGACCCTTGGGTGCTTTGCTCTCCTCTGAGCAGAGGTGAAACACACTGTCCAGTAGCATGTAGATGACCACAAGGCCTCATTCCTTGGGCACACTTACGCCCTCCAGCCTCGGGTCCTGGTACATGCATGTTGCTCCACTGGAACACCTTCCTCACCCCGTATGGCCACTCCTTCTCATACCTTAGTATTGAGTTAAAATACTGACTCCTCCAAGAAGCCTTCCTGGACTACCTTTCCTGTATCAGTTCCTCTCTCTGCCTCAGCACCTCTCCCAACCCAAACTGTATGTTCATGTGCCTATTTAATTGCTTATTACCTGGCTCACCCTCCAAAATGAAGGTGCCAGTGAAGGCTGCTCAGGGTCTAATCTCAGTTGGAGCAGGATCGGGTGTGGCTCACCCCTAGAGCCACAGGGCCAACCGCACTGCCTGGCATGTGGGCTTGGGGGATGGGTGCTTGAGACACATGCACTACATGAATCAATGACTCAGTGAATAAAGAAAAGGGACAGCTCCTTACTGAGCAAGGGCTTCATCCAAGGGCATAAATGAGTCTGTGACTGGCAAGGAGGACTGGCGGGGATCGGGCAATAATGGGCCATCTCCCGACTTCAAGACTGTCCTCAAGATGCACAAAGAGGCCTGAGGGGGTTTGTTATGGGTTCCGGTGGGTGGGTGGTGGAGCGATCGAGGGTAGAGGGGTATGGAAGGATGGACCGGCTGAGTGGATGAGCAGGTGGAAAGACGAGTAACCGGAGAAATGAATGGATGGATGGTTGGATGATAGCTGAACAGACAAATACATGGAAAAGTGGACACTTGAATGAACAGGTAGGAGAACGGATGGATGGATGGGTGGTTGGACTCGACACAGAGGAAACCCTTGGCCAGGGGGCCCGCGATACTCACTCGATGACCTTCCTCCTCCACCGTTTGTTGTCACTGGGGTGGTGACGATAGGTGCCATAGTCAAAGAGCGAGTCCATGGGTGCCTTCTTGGGTCCTGGCACCACCGAGGACTCATACAGGGTGGACTCCAGGAGGTCGATGGGGTTGGGCACCCCCTTGCGGAAGGCACCCTGAAACTTCATGCGTAAGTTCGGTCGTGCATCCCCAGGGGCGGCGGGGCGGCCGGGGTCAGCTGGGGAAGGGGAAGGGGAAGGGGAGCCATCCTCGCCCTCAAACAGGTTGGCCAGAGAAGACAGGGGGAAGGCCTCACCGCCAGGGGTGCCGCTCTCATCCACGGGGCTCTCGGCCACCTCCCCAGGCCCGGTGTGGGGGCCTTCACTGGGATCTGCCATGCCGACCCACGACCCGTCTGCGCTGCTCTGCCTACAAGGCAATAGGAGGAGAGTCAGGCGGAGCCCGGCCAGTGGTGGGGGCTCCAGGAAGCCCCCTCCCATGTGGGCAAACAGCACTGCTGCCAGCTGCTTCAAAGCCACCGTTGTAATGACAGGGGTGTGGGGTGACCACTCCCAGATGTGGTTGGCTGCCGGCCCCAGGCAAGGGCTGCAACAGGAGCCTCTTTTAGGGGCCTAGAAATGCAAATGTGCCTCAGGTCCAACTACCCTGGGCACTAGGGGGAGGAAGAAGGGCCTCAGAGTCACCCCTGAGACCCCAAGCCTGGGGCCTGGGGCTTTACTCCTGCCCAACCTGGCCAGATTCAGAGCCCCACAGAGCAGGTAAAAAATCTGGGCACCACACTCAGCAACTGCATGGCGTTGGGCAAGTTGATTTCATGACCTCAGTTTTCTCACCTGTAAAATGGGGGCGTCCAAGCAGAGAGCATGAATTCCCATGGTCAGGCACTAACTAGAACATAACGATTAAATGCATGCTCCAGGCCCAGCAGGTGCTCAGAAAACAGAGGTGTGAACCCACTGCGTAAGCCAGGGCTCCTCTGTCTCTCCTAGCGCCCATCCTCATGATTCCCCTTTTGCAGACCAGGAAACTGAGTTTCCTAGACTATAGCTGACTTACTATAGTGCAAAACCCTGGCTCCCCTGGGCCAAATGCCCATCCCTTCCCTCCCCTGTTGTTCTGGCTAACTCCTACCCACCTGTGATCCCAGTTCAATTGTCCCTTCCTCTGGGAAGCCCTCCCTGACCGTCTGTCCATGGGACTTGTTCATTCCCGGGCCATGAGCACCAGGAGGCAGGGAATGCTTCTGTCTTGTTCACTCCTGCGTCCCTAACACCTAGAAAGGTGCCATGTGGACAGAGGTGTGATGTGTTCCCATTTCTCAAATGGAGAAACTGGAGCTTTAAGAGGGGCCGTCACCCAGCTTCTAGGGAGAAGAGTTGGACTTACATCCAGGTCTCCCTAGCACTGGGCCTGACAGTGAACCAGGAGCAAGGGCGGGGAGGAGTAAGGCCCCTCGGGCTGGCAGGCCGCTGCCCTCTGCGGTGCCCTGCCAGGCGTGCGGTGCTGAGCGCTGAGGGCGAGTGGCCTGGAACTTCCGCCATCCCACCCCGGCCGCAGGGAGATGTCTGAAAAGCTCTCTTTTCTATGTCTTCCTCTCCCTGCCCGACACATGAGCAGGGAAGCAAATAAACACTGCTTCCCGCCTTGTTTGTTTTGTGACTGCTTGAGGGGAGGCTAAGGCCGGGGAGGCAGGGGCACCACCAGAGGCCTCTGTTGGTGGGTACAGAGGAACTTACAGAGGGTCCCCTCTCCTGCTGGGGACTGGCCCTTTTCTGGGCACCAGTAGGGAGGGAAAGCCTGTACTCTCGGGTCACTCAGGCCTAGGTTCTAGGCTCAGCTGCTATTGACAAGCAGTGTGACCTTGGGAAAGTCACTTCAGCTCCCTGAACCTCAGTTTCCTCCCCTTTAAAATGGGTACAGGGGCGCCTGGGTGGCTCAGGATGTGATCTCAGGGTTATGAGATCAAGCCTTGTGTTGGGCTCTGTGCTCAGAGGGCAGTCTGCTTGTCCCTCTCCCTTCCCCTTCTGCCCCTCCCCTCACTCTCTGTCTCTCTCTAAAAACAAATAAATAAAATCTTTAAATAAAATAAGATAAAATAAAATGGGAGTAAAGGCAGCAGCTTTTCATAGCCTTGTGGGAAGAATTCAGTGAGGTCAGGCATTTTCCGTGCCAACCCTGGGAATAAATCAGGGGCTTTCGATGAGTCTAATCAAGGGAGGAAGGAAAGGTTAGGAGCACAGGTGCTGAAATCAGACACACAGGGTTCTTGTCTCGGCCCTGGACTCCAGCAACTGTGGATCTTGGACAAATCACTTCCTGTGTCTGGGTCTCCATTTCTCTCCTTGTAAAACCGGGGTGACCCCACATCCTCCTAGAGATCTTGGGAGGTGTCAGATGGCTTTGTTCCACAAGAATGAGAAGCATGTTAGGCAGGGACAGGAATCTACTGGGTGGAGGCATGGGGGGTAGGTTGTACTTCTAGGGGCAATAGCTCTGCCCACCTCTCTGGGGACCTTCCGGGAGGGGTTGGAAGGCACTGAGGCACGTTCCTCTGCTGTCAACACCCTCCCAATTACCATACCCCTTTCCCCACTGGAGCCAGTGGGGAAATCTCCTGCTTCAGAACGCTCCCAATCCCCCATCATGCCTGCACCCCATCTTCTAAGGAACCCCAACCCAGCCGGTATCTACTGTTTTGGAGGGCTCCATGATGAGGGATCTAAATTCAGCCAAACCCAGGTTCAAATCTCCTCTCGGCCACTCTCTCCTTGCTTGTAGTCTTAGGAAAGGCACGTAGGATCATTATTAGGGTTTAATTATGATAAAATCATAATTATGACAATGCACAGGGGAAACCCCGCTGCCTGGACCGATCTAGCCCAAGACATCAGTAGTGCTGAGGTAGGGGAACCTTGCCCTGGAGGGATGTAAGGCTCTCATTCCCATTTTACAGATGAGGATGCTGAGGGTCAGCGAGACTGAGTGACTTGCCCAGGGCCACACAGCAGGCTAGTGGCAGAGCCCGGATCCAAATCCGAGCATCTGGCTGCCAAGCTTGGGCTACCCTAAGCGCTGGGTTGACTGGGTCTTGCCTGGCCACCAGGCACCATGTCAACCACTGATGGTATCTTGTTCAAGCTGCATAAACGCTGGGAGCTAAGGATGATCCCCGCCAGCCCATGCCAGTCTCTCTGAGCCTCAGTTTCCCTACCTGTCAAATGAGGGTAGTGGCAACAGCCTCCATCCCTCAGGGCTGCCGTGACATAAGGCCGATCACAGGCCTCTTGGGCTCCTAATGAAGCACTAGCGAATGCTTCCATTGCCATCATCACCATTGTGTGTGATATACGGCATATTAACCTGCCCTCCTCACCCCCCTCCCCACGCACAGGCACATGCAGAACTGCAGCCTGCCACCCCCATGCTGGCCCACGAAAGCCTAGTCAACAAAGCTGGGCCCCGCCTCCCATTTCACAGCTAAGGGCACTGAGACCCCCAGAGGCCACCCAGGAACAAATGGCCATGAAGAAGGCTTCTCGATCCTAAGCCTGGGCTCCTTCCACACAGCCCATGACGGTGTACATGCCAGGGAGCACATGCACGTGCACATGCACACGTGTGTGCGCACACACACACACATGCACGCATGCACAGCCCGCTCTGCTGCTCTCTCACCATTCTATACCCAAACACTACCCTGTCCTTTGCGGTCAGGAAAAGAGTTCCCTCCCTGTTCTAATTTGCCCTGTAGGCTGCTATTACACGTTCCAAACCCATGCCAGGCTTGGGATGGAAGGGGGTGCGGGCAGGGAAGAAAGGCAGAAGAGTCCCCGTGGGCCTCATCAGGGCGGGAACGTCATGTATACTTCTCTGTGTCTTTCCCTGCGCAATGTGCACACACGTGTGCATGTGCCCGTGGTGAGCCCCTGGGGGCTGCCCCACCCAAGAAGGCCTGCACAGCAGGCAGCTCCCGGCTGGCACCAGGCCCACTAGAGGCCCAGCGGAGGATGGGTATGCCTGAGTGGGAACCTCCCCACTCGCTGAGCGTCACTGAAACCAGTCAATTTCACGTGTTGTTTTAAGCATTGAGCTTCGCTTCCAAACATAAAAACCAGATTGTGGTCCATGCAGAGGGTGGCCGGACAGGACGAATGGAGGGGGATCGGAATCTCAGGGCCCAAGGAAAAGGATTAGAAACCACTCCTCTACTCATTTACTCGCCAAATGATTCCTGGAACCTACGGCATGCCAGGTACAGAGGACACAGAGAAAAACCTGGCCCATCTGGGGCTGATCTTCTGGTGGGGGGACAGATTAAATGGCCAGACAAAGCAAGAGCAGTCATGTCCAGTGGTGTCAGAGTGGTATAGACCAGAGGGGCTCAGGAGTGACTGGGTTAAGGCCTGCAGAGGTCCCGAGCAGGGTGAGGAGACACAGTACTGACCCAGGGTCCCCAAGCCCCCCTCTATGCCCCAACAGAGGCTCCGGGCTTTCCAGGAAAATAGCCAAAAGCCACACATTGTGCTCTGATGGACCTGGGGACTCAGTTGGGGCAACCAAACCCACTCTCTCCCCCAGAGGTCCCGCGGGATGGAACTAGTGGGGAGTGGAAAGAGTGTGCATTTTGATCAGACAGATCAGGGGGTTGGCTCCCCCACCCACCACTCTTGAGCTGCGTTACCTTGAGCAAGTGACTTAGCCTCTCTGTGCCTTGCCTTCCTCCCCTGTCCATGGGGATCTTAACCGGGTCGTTGTGCGAACTGTACAAGTCGAGTCAAGGCCCTGGCACAGAGGAAGCCCTCAGTAAACAGCGAACCACAAGTCTAAGTGAAAGGCAGGTCCCTTCTCTCTGAGAATCTCAGGTCCAATAGGGGGTTGAGGTCTCCTGAGCCTTTCACCTGCCCCCTCCTCATGCAGTGGGTGGAAGAAAGGGCCCATCCTCACCATTGCCTGTAGCTTTGCCTGATCTCATGGAAACTCTGGCACGTATTTGTCAAATCCCATCCTCCTGATTCCATGACCTAGGAAAGCTGCTTAAATCTGGTGGCAAGTTTGGGCGTGCAAAACTGCTCTACCCCAGGGGGAAGAATTCCAGGGAGCTAGTTCCTCTCTGATCTCTCCCTTCTGGGATCAATTCACCCCGATGGGCATCTGTTGAGTGCCACCTGTTTGCAAAGCACTCAGGGAAGCATAAAAGTATGGAACCTCACAAAAGAGTCTGGGGGGAGAACATGGATTTTCCCCCTCCAGATCTTTTCCAGGGCTGTCCCCACTTCCTCCCCCTGGCTGGGGCTCCTTGCTTGGGTCCCCTCTTCATAGACATCTCCTGTGAAAAGCCTCTCTGACCTCCAGTCTCAACCAGCTCACTTGTTCATTCATAGAGCACTCAATACATGCCTCCCTTTATAGCTCCTGTGTGATTCAACTTGTACATTGACTTGTATTATTCCTTTAGTCACCTTCTCTCTTCTCTGGAGTGTCAGCTCCACAGGGAGGGACTCCTGTGTATCTGTTGTCTCCTCAGCTCCCAGCACAATGCTGGGAGCAGAATGGGGAGTCTGTAAATATTTGTCACCTTGAACTGTAAGGCAGGAGCCCTCTGAAGTCCCCAGAGGGTACAGGCATGGGGAAGCAGCATTAACTCCTCTGATGGGGACACAGACAGGGACATGGATGGGCTGCAAGGAAGGGTGGCCAGGACTGGGCCAGCTTGAATGGGGGCAGCAGGGTCCAATGAGGAAGTGCAGGGGGCACTAGGGAACAGCCTGGGCTGAGACACTGGGACAAAGAAGGCAGAGTAAGAAAAGACAGGTGAGTGGGTGTGGGATGCGTAAATGGGTGGGAAGCAGGTAGACCTCGGGAGAGGTGTGGGGCTCCTACATGGACCCAGGGCACTTCCTCCTCCCTCCATTTTGGGGCTCTGTGCCCAACCTGTGGGGCTCCTGCTTCCTGCGGTCCCCTGGAATAAACAAGACTGCAAGCACCTGTCATTCCCGGTCAGTCTTGGAGGGGCGGTGTGGGTGATGAAGGGGTTAGGAAAACGGGGATCCCACAGAGACAACACCAGCTCTGTCCAACTGCCCCCCCACCTTCCCAGTAAGGAAACTGAGGCTCAGAGAGGCAGGGTCACTCCAACAGTGTTGGCCGGCTCCCAAGGGGGAGGACCAGGAGTCACACCTATGTGGTCCCCAGGATCTGTGCCTCCAATGGACACCTGACAAGGACTGGGAACTCCTGAAGGGAAGGGTGCAAGCAGGAGTTGGAGGAAGGGGTGCTGGATGGCTGGTGGGGACCACAGGCCCCCAAGGCAGATGAACGGCTCACCAGCTGTGTGGCCCTGGGCAAGTACCCTGGCCTTCCTCTGCCTTGGTTTCCCCACCCCTACGAGGCGATGGTCAGAGCACCTACTCCGGGGACTGCTGTGGGCTTAAATGAGATAAATGTATAAAATACTCAGCACAGGACCTGGGGGAGAATGCACGCTCCGTAAAGACTGGCTCAGTGGGTTAGGCCACTGCCTTCGGCTCAGGTCATGATCCTGGGGTCCTGGGATCAAGTCCCGCATGGGGCTCTCTGCTCAGCAGGGGGCCTGCTTCCCTTCATCTCTCTCTGTCTGCCTCTCTGCCTGCTTGTGATCTCTCTCTGTCAAATAATTAAATAAAATCTTAAAAAAAAAAAAAAAAAAAAAAAAAGGGTGCCTGGGTGGCTCAGTGGGTTGAGCCGCTGCCTTCGGCTCAGGTCATGATCTCGGGGTCCTGGGATCGAGTCCCGCATCGGGCTCTCTGCTCAGCCGGGAGCCTGCTTCCCTCTCTCTCTGCCTGCCTCTCCATCTACTTGTGATTTCTCTCTGTCAAATAAATAAATAAAATCTTTAAAAAAAAAAAAAAAAAAAGACTGGCTGTTTTAACATCATTGGTACCACTGTATTATTATTATTACTATTACTACCATTATTATTTTTTATTAATTCTTGTCAGAGGGCAGAGGAACAAAGAGACAGAGGACCAAGGAAGGTATGTCTGCCCGGGAGGGCGGAGTGGCCAGGCCCAGAGCCTGGGACCACAGCCATCTCAGAGTGGCCACAGCTGGGAGCAGCGGGCCGGGAGCTCAGCCCCTTGGCCAGGCGACGCCCGCTGCCTGCCAGGCTGCTTGAGGCTCCCTGGCTCCCTGCGGGCGGCAGCAGCAGGGGTCATCCTGCCATGCCAGGCACCTTCCCCAGCCAGCCTGTGTTTACCTAGCAGGTCTCAGCCCAGCCCACTTCCTGTTTGCTGCACAGTGGCTGCCTGTCCAGGGCAGACAGAGCCCCAGTGTCCTGTCGTCCCCCTCACACCCAGGAGAGTGCCCCCCTCAAGCTCACACCACCCAGGCGGGGCACTCACCCAGGGTGAGTCACCAGGCCCCACAGAGGACAAGGCTGGTGTGGCCACTGCAGGCCCTCATTGGGACATCATGCAGGTCCTTGGCTGGAGGGGCTCCGACCATGTGCGCAGACACCACTGTGAGCTTTCTCGGGTGGCCATTCACTTCTGAGGGCTCCGCGCCCTGGGAAGGAGACCCCAGGAGGTAGTGCGGCTCGGTGCTTTCAAGAGCATGTACCGTGCAACCCAGAAGGCCACACGCTGTGGGATTCCATTTACAAGAAATGTCCAGAATGGGCAAATGCATGGAAACAGACAGCTGATTTGTAGTTCCAAAGGCTGGGAGGGAGTATGGGGATGGTGACTGTTATGGGTCTGGAGTTCCTTTTTGGGGGTATGAAAATGCACTGGAACAGAGAGTGGGAATGTCTGTCCAACTCTAAACACAGTAAAAAACAAAACAAACAAAACCCGAACAAACAAACTAACAAACAAACAAGCAAACTACTGAATTGTACACTTTGAAAGGGTGAACGGTATGGTACGTGAATTACATCTTGATATCCCTGCCTGGCTCAGTGACCTTGGGCAAGTGGCTTCCTTGCCCTGAGCCTCAGTCTCCTCGGCACAACATGGGAATGTCCTGAGTACTGTAAAGGGTCCAGGATGGGGTCTAACCCAAAGCAGAGGCTCTCCCTGTCCCAGGAGGCTCTGCCTCCTTCCATGTCCTCACCCCCTTCCATCAGAGCACAGTTACAGGATTCCATCCAATGTTCAGCACAGGAGGTGGGAGCCTTCAAGAGCTCAGGACTCCCTTCTCTCTGGCCCAGCCCCTCTCCCAGAGGACAGTCAAGCCCCAGAAACTCCCAGAAGGGATTTTCTAGCCTCAGGAATGGCTTGACCCATGTTCTATTTCCCATCTGCCACTCTCAGCCTGGGTGGCCTTGAGCAAGTACCTTCTCTCTGGGCCTCAGTTTACTCATCTATAAAATGGGGGGAATATACACCTCTACCCATATTTGCTTTAGAATTTCTTGTTGTACCATACAGTCAAGCTTTAAATTAAAGAATAAAAGGACAGCTCCTGCCCCAAAGGGCTGGTACAGGGATTGAATGAGATTATTCAAGAGTGTAGGACCGTTCCTGGTGTCTAATAAGTGCTCAACAAGTAGTATTTGTTGTGGGGGGGGATTGTGAACATGCCCTCTGTTCACAGCTGGAGAGATGAGGCCCAGAGAGGGCATGGTGGACTGGGCTCTGAGACCCGACTTCCTGGCTCCAAGGCCAGGGCCGGTGATGATGCTCAGAGACCTTACCTTCCAAAAGAGTTTTCTCACCCCACATGTCCCTCTCTCACCATCTCGGGTAGACTATCAGGACGGGCATGGCCCCATTTCCCAGCTGGGAGGCTGAGTCCCAGAGGGGACAGGACCCCACCCACCCACACGGGCATCCCTCACCTCATTCCCATGTGCAACCGGCCCGAGGCTAACCAAGTCAAAGGAGTGAGCAGATCCCCAGGGAGCGAATGGGTCCACCAGGAGCCCAGGAAGGAAGCCAAAGCAGCAGAAAGAACGGTTTGAGATCCTCTCTCTGCCCCAGCCTACCCCTCCACCAGCCTATGCCAACAGCAGGCCGAGTCTCCAGGTAACTGCTTAAAATTGTGGCTGAGGATCATGCCTGAAATCCCACCATAAGCAGGGTCTGCCCTCATCGGAACATTCCACACATCCCCTTCTCCCTGTCCTAAACCAAGTAATGAATCCAGAAGTCAGGTATTATCGTCTCCATTCTCAGATGGATAAACTAAGTCCTGGGGGAACAGAGGCGGGCAGCTAGCCACCCAACTCCTCCCCCTCACTGAGCACCTTTGCATTCGCCCCTCATCTGAGATAGGCATTGTCATCGTCCTCATGTCACGTGGGTGCCAACTGAGGCTTGGAGAGACAAGGGACCCAGCCGAGGTCACAACGCAACGAGAAGGGAATGTGGCTAGGGTTCCAAACATCTGCTTAGAAACCCGTGTCAGTTTACCACTTCGGGGTCTCCGAAGTCCTCTCTCCAGGGTCACCCTCTTCTATACGCCACCGCTCCTGGAGCTCAGCAGGCAGCTGGGACAGTGGAAAGGAGCTGGGGCGCTACAGACAGACACACTTGGAGTTTGAATCTCGGCTCTGCTGCCTTGTAGCTGTGGGATCCCCAACGGGTCACATCACCTCTCTGAGCCTCCATTTCCTCTTCTTTAATAGGGAACTAAGCACAGCACCCACCCCTGGGTCACCTGATCATTGTGGGCATCAGAGCCTCATACAGTGCAGCCCTGAGGACTGTGTGGGGCACGATGGCAGCTCTTCTGTTCCTGTCCCCGCTGAGTGCCCAGGGCCTAGAACACAGCCTGACACTAAGTGGCTTCTCAAGATAGACTTGCTGAATGAATGAATGAACTCACAGACACAAATGAACCTTTTTGCCCAATGAACCAGCTCGCTGGCTAACTTCCTTCCTCTCTCCCAACCTTCAACAGCTCATTTATTGTGCAACTACTGACCCGGTCCGCCGGCACTCACCCCTCGGAGAGGCGCACCTGACTGCAGAGCGCTCGCCGCCCAGCCACGGCCACCGTATTGTGCAACTACTGTGTGCTGGGCTCTCTGACCTGTGAGACCCACTGTCGCCAGGAGAGCGACAGTGAGCATGAATCCATTTTGCAGAAGAAGAAATTAAGGCTCAAGGAGACCAGGACACTCGCCCAAGCCCACTTGGTCTCCAAGCCAAGTAGGGGCTTTCTGCTGATGCCCCTGCCTTATTGAGATATATCTGTTCAATCATTCCTTCCTTCATTCACTCTGTTTACTGGTATTCCCGAGCTCCTTATCTTTGCAAGGGGAGACATAAGGGTCCAGTGGGTCCCCCTGGACTGAAATCAACTGGCCCCTTGCCCAGTGGGGTCTCCCCTGAGCCTGTGGGGCCCACTCGGGACATGCGGTGGAAGTCTGCTCCCCCATCATACACACACATGAGGAGCTGTCCCAGAGGTAGTCAGGCCTCCCGGTCATCTGGGTGGAACCCAGGCCACTCCACCCTCAGGGAAAAACAGGCACCTGGGAGACTGAGGAGCTCTTTGTGCGGGGGGAAGTCAGGGAGGGCGGCAGGCAGGGCGGGCGGCCGTTACTCACCACCCAAAGAAAAATAAGAGTATGCCCATTTGGTCAATGGCTTGCCTGTCTGCCCCGCCAGTTACACCCTACTCCTTCTGTCATCTTTCTTATCCTCTGATCTCATCAAGAGCAGACCCAAGAGCATTTATGGAGAGCTTCCTATGGCCCTGGTGTGGTGTCTGGCCCTCCATCACCAATGAAGAAACTTGCTCAGAGAGGCGGGGTGACCTACTTGGAGTCACACAGCCAGCTGTGGCCAGGGGCTAGGGACTGAAAGAGGAAGCAAATGATCAGGAAGGGGCTCCGCAGCAGGAAGGAAGTTGGAGTCATAGTGAAAGTAGGGGGCTGGCCTCTCTTCCTCATTCCTGTTCAGCCAGAGTGTCGGGACCCAAGGGAAACCCAGGCAAAGGGAATCCAGGCTGGGGCAAGAATAGCGGCCAGAATTACCCAAATCCCCCTCCAGCAGAAAGAGCTCAGACCTCCAGCAAATCCCAGCCTGCAACTCCAGGAAGAGAGAGGTTAAGCTACCTTCCAAGGTCACACAGAAGCAAGCGGCAGAACTGGACCAAGTGGGTCAGACTCCAAGGCAGAAGCTCTTCAGGGACCCAAAGGAACAGAGTCACTAAGATCTAGCTTCCAGATCCAGCTCTGCCTGGAGCCCTGAGTAAATTGCTTCGCCCTCAGGAGACTCAGTTTCCCCAGCCATAAAATGAGATCCAGCCTTCCTGCCTCTGCCCACCAGCAGTGGGGGCCAGGCTGTGACATCACCGAGATGAGCATCATGTGACAGACACTGTCTATCCACTAAACGATTAGCTAAGTATGAAACGTTGACTGCTCCTGGCACTCAGTCAAGGCCTGTAAATATCTCACGGCTGAAAAGGCATCGTCCTTTGTCCAAATGCAAGTCTAGCTTTGCCCCTGCTCCCTTCCGCCTGCCTGCCTGGCACAGAGGGGCTCTCAGAGGCTGCCACTGGGATGAGCTGGAGGAAAGCATGTCCAGGAAAAGGCCAGGGAAACAGAATGAGGAAGAGGATAGTGCTTCGGAGCCCCACCTGTGTGCCTCGGACTGCCTTGGCAAAGTGGGAACCGAAAGCCCTATTGACAGACAAGGAAACTGAGGCTCAGAGAGGCCTGGTGACTTGCCTGAGCTTCCCTGGGGAAGAAGCAGCTGACGTAGGTCTTAAGGCAGGGCCTGCCTGAGCCACCAGGGTTCTTCTCTCTCTCTCTATACTGCCGTCTCTTCCCCCATGACCCCGGGTCAGGACAAATGGGGACAGGCCACCTTGGAAGGTAAGGGTGTGGATTTTGGAATCAGGTGAACAGAGTGCAGATCCCAGCTTTGCCCCTCCCCAACTAAAAGACCCCACAGCAAGCAACTGCACTACCCAGACCTCAGCTCCTCCCTCGCAAAAATGGGTACAATTATAGTTTTGTCTCCAAATGTACTAAGAGTGTTTGGGCCAGGGCCTGGCATACAGGAAGTGCTCATTAAATGCTCACGACCATCATAAGGACCACGAATGCAGCCCAGGCTTGGCTAAAGCGAGGCGGAACATTGTACCTGGTGCTCCAAGCACTAGCTGCGGGGCCCAGGGCCGTAAGTATCTCGAGAGATCGGAATTAATCTTTAACAGGTGAATTCCGCTCTAGATGGGTAAGCATTCCAGAAGGCCTGCTGGCATGCAGTGTTCTCTTGGCTCCCCCAAGAGAGCCAAGAAGTGGAGCCAGGGATTTGGGGAGGGGCCTGAGGTATCTTTCCCAGAGGGAAAACTGAGGCAGAGAGCAGGTCAGGGGCCTGTGAGGGGTCAAGATGGCCACTCACACAAACTCCTCCTCCATCCAAGGAACAGATGACGAAGCTCAAAGAACTCGGGCCCTCTCAACAACGTGTCCAGTCCCTCCACTGGGCAGTAGACATTATGGCGCACCTGCCCTGTGCCAGGCCCCATGAAACCAGCTCTCAAGTGGGTCTCTCCCTCCTAGGTCTTCTGTCGGCCACGCCTCTCCAGTCGCCATCCTGGGCCTCCCGTCTCCTGCCTGAATGACTTCCCCAGCCTGGGGACCTGCCTCCTTGCCTGGCCCCCACTACCCTCGGCCAGAGGGACCCTTCCAGACCACACACACAGCATGTCCCTCCCAGCCTGGTCTTCAGGGCTTCTGGGTCTGATCTAGCCCTGCCTGCCCGATCCCTTACCCTTCCCGTCCACATCACACATTCCAGGCCAAAAGAACCATGTCTTGGCTCTACGAAGTCTAGTTTTACCTACCTGGCAACAGGTAGTGCCCTTCCTTTGCTAGTACCCTTCTCTTGATCTGAATGCCTTTCCCCCAGTCTGCATTTACTCTTGGAGGTGTGGCTCAACCCCCCACCTGGATCAAGCCCTCCCTGATCCCTTCCCAGACTGCTGTCTCACCCCACAGCCTTCTCTCCTGGCTCCCATTCATTCAACAGCACACATTTGCAAAGCATTTACCACACCTGCTCACCTTGCCAGGTGCCCACAGGTGGAAGCAGCCGAGGCCCCGCTCCCACCAGGGGAGGCAGCAGAGGCGCCCCCTGACCCCCTCCCCAGCAGTAAGGCTCCAGATTTCTCCAAGGGAGCCCCAGGCACCTTTTCAGAAGCTCTCACCCTCACGCCCTTCCCCTCAGGTGCCATTCCCTACACCTGGGAGCACTCCATGCCAAAGGACCCCACCTCCACCTTACACCCCTGACCCTGACCGGTCCAGCAGAGCCATCTGCCATTTGTTTTGAGAGCCCCTCCCCCTGCGATTTACCTACAAAGGTTGGAAAGAGGGGTTCCCCCGCTGTTATTCAAACAGAGTGAACTAGGAAAATGAGGGAATGACCAATTAGCATTAAGAAGCCCAGGCTGGTGCTGAGCTGGGCCATCTGTCCTCACCATATCCCTGGGGTGGCCCTAAGTCCACCCCCATTTCAGAGACTGACCCAAAGTCACTCAGCAGCAGGGGTGGGAGGAACGGGGGCCACACTGGCCCCGCTTCTAACCCCGCAGGTGACCCGGACCTGACCCTTCTCCTTGACTTCTCTAAAGAGACCTCCTTTTCACCTTCCTCCCTGGTAGTCAAGGAGTCACCTCCCCCCGTTCTTGGCCCCCAGATAAAGTGGCGAAGCTTAAATCCTCCAGCCGTTCTTAGTGTCCCCAGAACGAAGTCACACGTGTCATCACACGTCCCCAGCCCCAGCAGAGCCCCCAAAGGCACAACCCCTCCCCTATAACTCACAGGGCACCCCTGGGTACCAGGCAGGGAGCTCCAGGGGCATGTGGTTGGTATCTCCAGGCAAGTGGGGTGTGAGAGGTCTCTTTCTGCCTTCCCGGACCTCCCCAGAGTCTAGAGGCAGAGGTGGAGGTTAAAGATTGTCCTGCCTCTTGGGGGAAGAGCCATCTCTGGGCCTAACGAAGGCTAACTAAGAAGTGGGCTTTGGAAGTTCCAGACTTCCAATTCCCTCCTGCTTGCTTCCCGGTAGAGGGCAAACCTCAGCCCCCCACCTTCCACCCGCCCCCAAAATGGGGGTGCCCCCAAGGTGGGCTGCAGGGCCTCCTAACTTTTTGGGTTCCTGGGCTTGGATCTCGAGGACTCCGGGACCTCCCTCCTGCAAACTCGCGACCCCAAGGCCCACGACCGTGCCCATTTCACAAGTGATAAAACTAAAGCCCAGAGTAGGGTGGGGGGTTGGCCGGCCCAAGGGCACCGGGCGGGGTGGCAGCAGCTGGCGGGACCCCGCGCCTCGCTCCTGAGCCCTGGGCCCAGACTTTGGAACCTTGGAGAAGTCCCCAGAGTAGCGAGAGGACCTCGGCTGAGCATGCCCTCCCGGGATCCCTCGCCCCGAGGGCCCAAGCCCCGCTCACCTCCAGGACCGCGCGGCGCTTCCTGAATCCCGGCCGCCCGGCGCCCGCCCGCCCGGCACGACTCTCCTCCCCCGGCTCAGGTTCCAGCGCCGCGCACCGCCCCCCGCTGCCCCCGCCCGGCGGATCGCTGAGTCTGCCGGGGCGGGGGCGGGGGCGGGCCCCCATCCTGGGAAGCGGGGCGTCACGATAATAGCGGCCCGAGGGCCCTGGCGCTTCCCGGGGTGGGCCCCGCTTGGGACCCTGAGTTCCCTCCGGGGCTCTTGATCTCGCCACCCGGGGGCTGCCTCCCCTATGGTAACGGACGAGGCCGTCCTCGGTGCATTGGCTCATTCATTCAGAAGACAGTTCAGTGGGACGCGGGCCCCCGGGCCCGTGCCCTTAGATCGCTCCCAGTCCCGCAGGCGAGGTGCAGGAGTGGCACAGGGGTAGATAGCGAGTCTGCTGTCTGGGGCTAAATAAATGTGAGCTCCCTTTCTTCACCTCTTTACCAGCACGTGGCATGCAGCCCGGCACCTAGGAGGTGCTCCGGTGTGTTTTTTTATTGGGTGGTGAAGGTGAGCCCCTACCTGCAGTCTGGCTTTTTACTCCAGCCACTTGAATGCCTCCACAGGACGGGCAACTCACTTCTGCTGGGGTTGGTTGGGAGCCTAGTGGGCCTGAGCTCCATCCAGTTCCAGGCTCCCTGAGCCCACACTCTGGCTCTGGACTCATCCCCTGAGCAGCCAATCCTTCCACCTCTGAGCCTCAGTGTCCCCACTGTAGAGTGGGGAATAGCTATGTTGTTCCCCACCTCCCACAGTCCTGGGGGAGATGCTGGGAGCTGCCGGTATGTTCAAGGCACAGGAATGGTTTTAGCCCTTTTATCATTATTGTTTTTTTATTTAATTGAGCTAACTCCCCAAAGACAGCGGGGTAGGTCCTTCCCTCCTTGGCCTGCAAACAGAAAGAGCTCTCATACAGTGTGGTTCGGCAGCTAGGAAGTGGAATTTTGAAATTGTTGGAAAGAAAGAGAGAGAGAATCCAAAAGAAGCCATGTGTTCATACTACAAGTACAAGACATTTACAAAAAGAAAGAAAGGAAGGAAGGAAAGAAGGAAAGAAAAGAAAGAAAGAAAGAAACTTTAATAATTAACTCAATAAGCACAAGGGGAGATTCCTTTTGAGGGAGGGGTTGCTGTGCCCACTTTACAGATGGGAGTCTTGGAGAGGACTTTGGCACCTCAGAAAGCTGCTGACTCCATAACAGGGTGAGAAAAGGTTTCCTGCTGGGCCTCCAGGATCTTAGCCCAAACAAGCAGCTATCTGGCTTGGGGTGAGGAATGTAAACAGAGGAGGGTCTGGGCATGCCTTCCCAACAGAAAGCCTCTCTCCGGCTGGGGCTGGACCCAGCTGGGAAGCGGAGGGGGTGGCAGGAAGACTAATCCAGAGTTCATTCCTGTAGGGAGCCTCCACGCCCCACCATGAAAAGAAAAGGACAAGGATGATCCTGGCTACCAGGAGGCTGATGGAGACAACTGTAGGAGAAGGGGCCAGGGCTGGTATCTACTCTTCCCTGAAGTCAGGGGGAAGTGGCATGAGCCCTCAGTCCCAGTGTCACTAGCCCAGCTCCCTCCTGACCCTCACTTCATAGACTGGACAACTGAGGCCCCGTGCAAGGAAGGAACTCATCTTGGGCCAGGAGGCTGGATCTTGGCCTCTGGCTGATTCACTGGGAGGCTGTGAGCAAGAGCCTCCCTGCCCCCCGTGCCTGTGCCCTCATCTGGAAAGCAGTACTGGTTTCCATGAAGCAAGGGATCATGTCCGTCTTGCTGACAGTCGCGGGTCCCATTCTGGGCACTCAGTAGCCTCTTCAAAAGCACTGGTGGAGGAGTGTCTGGGTGGATCTGTTGTTAAGCGTCTGCCTTCAGCTCAGGTCATGATCCCAGGGTCCAGGGATCAAGCGCCACATCAGGCTCCTTGCTCAGTGGCTCAGGGGGAAACCTGATTCTCCTTCTCCCACTCTCCCTGCTTCTGTGCCCTCTCTTGCTGTGCCTCTCTCTGTCAAATAAATAAGTAAAAAACTTAAAAAAAAAAAAAGTACCCGTAGAACCGGAGGTAGGAGTGGGGATGGGGAGTCTGTGTGTGCTGGAGACAGAGCTTTAGTTTTAGGAGATGAAAACTCTTCCAGAAGTGGATGGTGGCAACGTTTGCACGACAGCCAGAACGTACTTCACGCCACTGACTGGAATTTTGAAATTGTTGGAAAGAAAGAGAGAGAGAATCCAAAAAGAAGCCATGGCTTCTTGTGGTGAATTCTATTATGGGCATTTTACCACCGTAAAAAAGCAATGGTGGGGGGTGGGAGGGAGGGATGGGGGAGAGAACTACTGGTTGATTGAGAGCATGAAGGTCTGCCTTGCCAGGAAGGGGTGAGTAGGAAGAGCAAGTGAGGTGCTCAGGAGAATTTCCCGAACGTGAACAAGGGCCACTGTGAGGATGTGACTGTCATTATTTTGCTGTTCTTGTCACTGGTGAAGCTCTTTGGCTTCTGTTCTGGAAGGACAAGAGACTCTTAACAGGGACAGACAGAACTTCTTGTCTTAAGGAAGGAGCAAAATCATAATGCCTTTAGCACACATAGGCTGTGGCCCAGCCCAGCCCTTTGGCCAATGCAGCTTCTGAAGTGCCGGGGGCGGGGGGGGGGGGGCTCTGCCACCACCATGAAGGGAGGTCCTGGACTGCACCTAGGGTCTATGCATAGCAAGCACTTAGTGCCAGGCACTGGGGAGAGATCTGTGGGCCAGAGGGGTCAGCCCCAGATGGACTTCATTACACCTGGCGCACCTATCCCCAAACCCCGTGGGGGAGGGTCAGGTATAAAAACAAGAGGTGTGCACCTCACTTGACCGTTGGCATAACTCCAATGAGGGGCCACACCTGGGTCATCTCCTAACAGCCTGGAAAGGAAGGATTCTTTTTTTTTTTTTTTTTTAAGATTTTGTTTATTTATTTGACAGACAGAGATCACAAGTAGGCAGAGAGGCAGGCAGAGAGAGAGAGGAAAGGAAGCAGGCTCCCTGCTGAGCAGAGAGCCTGATGTGGGGCTGGATCCCAGGATCCTGGGATCATGACCTGAGCCGAAGGCAGAAGCTTTACCCCACTGAGCCACCCAGGTGCCCCGGGAAGGATTCTTATACCATTTTCTGGAAAGGGACACAGAGAGGCCACTTGCCTGAGATCCCACAGCTAGTAGGATTGGAACCACAGCCCGACGGATGGTCCTCAGGGTAGCAGAGTCGGTAAGGACGTGGTCTCAAAAAGATGGACAATGGTAAGTGTCAGCAAGGACACTTGCGGGGGAAACAGGGGTCCTCAAACACGGCTGGTGGAATGGGAAATAGGGCAACGACCTTGAACATCAGCTTGGCGGAGGCTCAGAATGTTCAATCTAGAGTTACCATATAAGCCAGCAACTGCACTCTGAGGGATTAAAGCCAAGAGAAAAGAAAACGTGCGGCCACACCAAAAACTTGAACGTGATTGTTTGTAGTGGCATTATTCACAAGAGCCAAAAATAGAGACAACTCCGATGGCCAACAGATGAATGAAACATGGTGGAGCTATGCAACGGCATACGACCCAGCAATAGGAGGAGTGACATATTGACATGGATGAGCCTGGAAAAAGTGATGTTAATGAACAAAGCCAGACAGACATCAAAGGCCACGTGTTGTGTGATCGCATTAGTACGAAATGTCCAGGAGAGGCAGATCTAGACAGACAGAAAGTAAAGGAATGGTTGCCAGGGGCTGGGGAGAGGCGAGGCTTGGAGGGTGTTACCTAAGGCATCTGGGGTTTCTTCCTTTCTTCCTTCCTCTCTTTCTTTCTTTCTTAGATTTTATTTATTTGACAGAGAGATCCCAAGTAGGCAGAGAGGCAGGCAGAAAGAGAGGGGAAGCAGGTTCCCTGCTGAGCAGAGAGCCCAGTGTGGGGTTCGATCCCAGAATACTGAGATCATGACTGGAGTTGAAGGCAGAATCTTAACCCACTGAGCCACCCAGGCGCCCCTGCGGTTTCTTTTTGGGTGTGATGACAGTGTTCTCAAGTTGACCGGTTGATGCACTGTGAATATAGTAAAAGCCCTAGAAAAGTGCATCTTCAACGGGTGAATTGCATAGTATGTGAAACTTATCCCAATAAAACTGTTATAGAAACAACTTTTTTTTTTTTTTTAAAGAATGTGGTCCTGGGACGCCTGGGGGGCTCAGTCTGTTAAGCATCTCCCCTCAGCTCAAGTTATGATCTCAGGGTTCTGGGATCAAGTCCCTATATTGGGTTCCCTGCTCAGCGGGGAGTCTGCTTCTCTCTCTCTCCAGTAAAAGAAATTAAAAAAAAAAAAAATCTTAAAAATAAAAAAATAAAAAGAATGTGGTCCCTGGGGCATCTGGATGCAACCGTCCCCTGTGTGTTAGCTGTGTGACCTCAGGCAGAGGTCTGATCCTCACTTTTTCCTCTACAAAATGGGGAGAGTAACCGCTCCTACTTCGCACAGTTGGGAGGATTCAACGGGTAGTGCTCTGGAGAGCAGGGCAGGGACAGGGTAGCTGCTCAGTGACTAGTCCCCAGAGGTCCCCATGCTTCCCCCACCCCGCCCAACTTCACATCCCCTGCCAAGCACCCCGACAATCACCCAATGTCCTCCCTCCTATTACTGTAACATCTTCCCCCTTGTGATTCCTTCAGGAATCTGGGTAGGTTGCCACCGCTGTTCCCATTTTACAGGTGACAGCTATGGAGCCCAGGAGAGAGTCGGCATCCCTAACACAGCCCTTCCACCCAACACTCCCAGGCAGAAACTTCTTTCCTCTCCCCGCACACCCCGTGCTGTTCCTGTCCCGTCCAATTAAATCCCCTCTTTCTCTTCACAGGCAGTGACTTAGCCCAGCCCAGCTTGGGCTTGGTTAAGGCCAAGGGCTGGGGGGCCTAGACACCAGGGCCCCCTGTGAAATCGCATCTACCCCACATTTGCCAAGAAGCCGCCGAGATAGGATAGGAGCGGCTGGAGACAAAGACCCTGGTTTGTCCACCTCAGTCCCGCATATGGCCCTGACCCAGAGACTGGAGGCCCTGCCTCGCCAGACACCTTCAATGAGGCTCTTCTGGAATTCTCCCTGGGGCAGAAACCTGAGAGCAGGTGGGAAGGAAGCCCCTCCCTTCAGAGGACTGTTGCCATGGGCACAGCCACCCTCCTATGGGTGTGGTTGGGCCACCACTGCCCACTGGCATTTCAAAGATGGCCTTCCTCTGGAGTTGTGGTCATGGAGTGGGGGTGGGGGGCATGTAGACCTTGGTGCCAGCAGGCTCTCAGTAATTCAGGGCTCCCCAACTGGGGTCCCTGGGTAGGCTGCTGGGGGTCTGGGGCGATCCCTGGAGTGATGAGTGAAATCATCACAGTGACCTGTACTTTCTGCAGAGAGGCCCAAGGTTTTCACAAAGGCCTGGGACCCTACCTCGCTCACACATACATGTGATGAGGGCTCCATTTTCCCAGCCAGGAAGAGGCACAGGTGGGGGAGAGGAGGTAGCCTCTTTTCTGAGTCCAGGAAAAAGACTCATGAAAATCCTTGCAAAGAGCTTTATAAACTGTGAACTGACTTTGTCACCCTCTACTCACAGAGGCTTAGGACTTCCCTTGCTCTTAAAACAAAAAGCGAAGTCACATTGGTTCCATCCCTCACTTTAATCTCCAAACTCCCACTTTAATCTCCAAACTCCAGCCACTCTGGCCTGACTCTGTCCTTAGACCATGCTGCTTTCTCTCCTGCCTCAGGGCCTTTGCACTAGCCGTAGCCAGCCTCATTTCATGGCTTGCTATTTTTCCCCCTTCAGATCTCAGCTCACATGTTACCTCCTTAGAGAGGCCTTCCCTGCCCTACCCCATCTATGTCTCTTCCAGCGGTCCATGGGCCCCATGGAGAGTAGGACCTTATCTCTCTTGTCCCCAAAAGACCTCCTGAGCCAAGCTCAGGGCCTTGTGCATAGTAGGTGCTCAGCAAACAGCAGCTGAAAGTCTTGCCTTCCAGATACTCCTCTCTGGGCTAGATCAAGGGCCATCTAAGGGTGACTCATCATCATAGCTCTCCTTTACCAAATACCTTCCAAGTGCCAGGCCCTGTGCTGAGTGCTTTGCCCTTGTCACGCCCTAGATGTCACAAGGAAGGACTAATGGCCCCGCGTCAGGATGTAGTGTTGATTTTGCTGGAATTCTGAATACAAATCAGGGGCTCCTTACAATGACAAGGGGTGTATACTGTTGAATGACAGAGCCAGGAGTCTCCTGATTTTACATATGAGAAACTGAAGCCCAGGGGGAAGAAGGAACTTGCCCAACATCCCCAGCAGATCAGCTGGGAGTGAGAAAAGCAGCCAAACTGCACTATGTTTTCGGCAGTTTTTCTACTGATCTGTTGACAGGGACCCTGCTGTGTCTTTAGGAACAAGGGGTAAGTGAACATGCTGAGGTTTAACTGCATGAGGGGCCGGGTTGCCCCTTCAGGAGCCCCTGGTTTGTATTCATAAGTTCATTGTGTTCAAATCCTGGGATGCTGTAGCACGGTAATAAATAACTATAGTCCATTTATTGAACGTGTCAGGCACGTTACAACAGAATTTTATGGACTCCGGCTAGGTACAGGGGACCCTGTCCCATTTTACAGATGCAGAAACTGAGGCTCAGAGCAGCGAGCTGGCTCCCGTGGATCACGCAGCCACACCGTTATAGAACCTGGACTTGAACCCCAAAGGTGCTGGGTGGCAGTGGTGATGGTGCTATGGGTAGTAGCAGCAGTAGTTGTCAAAGCGTATCAACAGGACACATCTCTGACACAGACGCTGTCCTGATGTCAGAACCACAAAGCATCGGCTTGAGAGCCTTCCCCAACAGTGTTCAAACGGGGCTCCTCGTGCAATCCTCGGAAGCCACCCCATCACCGGTAGAGGGGCGCGGGGCGGAGGCGGGGAGGTCGGTGCACCGTCTGGCGCGGACTCCTAGCTGTGCCGCGGCGGCGGCTCAAGGCCCACAGCGCCACCTACCGGGCCTCGTGGGAACTGCAGGCGTTCAGTGCGCAGGCGCGGGGCGCCTGGACGCGGGGCCCCAAAGTCCAGCGGGTGTCAAACTCCGGGAGCTCTACCAACGAACCCACCAAACCCAAGGAAGGAAAGAGCCCTCTCTTTTCCCATAACGCTCCGTAAATGATAAGTGGACCAACACCGGACGATTACACCGCCCAGGGCCCAACCTGAGCCGGGAACTATTACATCCCCATTGCACGGATCAGGGGACTGAGGCTCAGAGGTCTGTCGGTGGCGACTCAGCTACAGCACAGCCGGGACTCCAATGCTGTCACATTATACACACCCGGGTGCGTAAATAGAGCCTTGCAGTTTTCTGTAATGCTTAGCTAAGACAGCTTTCCATATACTTCAATTGCTTTACAGATTGTAGCATTTAATTTAAACACCTCACACCCCGTGAAGTGGGTATTAGCGTGACCTCTGTGGTCCAGAAAAGGAAACTGAGGCTCTTTTTAAGGGAGAAATGAGTTTCTGCTCCTTGTCTGTAAGAGAGATGTATTATGATGGGTTTGAAATATTTTATGAGGGGCTTGAAAGTTCAATGATGTTTAATGGAATGAACCCAATAGGTGAGTAAATGGGTCAAACTGTGTCAGACTTTTGGGGTCATCCGGGCTTCTGAGCGCTGTCAGGTTAACCAGGGTCCAATGAGCGACTCCCCACGGTGGGAAGGTTGTGGCAGTAGGATGTGCTGGAAGGTGGGCTCAGTCTCTACTGGTAAAGAAGTGACCATGGTCCAGGGGAGATACGGAGTCGGATGTGAAACCACAGTGCCCCCCCAGGCCTGGCCAGGTCACCCTAAGTCCTCTTGCCCTGTTGTCAGGGGTTCTGCTTCCTCATCTGACAAATGGGGCTCCTGATGCCCACAGCTCAGGGGGTTGCGAGATGGTGTCTGTAAAGAATGTGTGTAGGGTCAGGTATATAGCTGGTGCTCAATGTGTGTTCCTTCCTCCCCGCCCCGGGGCAGAAATCAGTCCCACTTTGACAAAAATGAAATGGGAGAACACAGCTGCTCTACTGGCTTTGTCTCTGGGCATCCAAAGTGCTCCTCGGGGCCCAGCAGGTACCGAGAGTAAAGGAGGCTGGCCGGAGAAAGTATGGGCCTTCCACAAGAAGACCCTGCCTTTCTGGTCCCATTGTGCTATGTTAGAGACATAAAGAAAGGCTATTTACTTATTTATTTGTCAGAGAGACAGTGCGTACAGGCCGGCAGATGGGGGAAGGGCAGAGGGAGAAGCAGACTCCCCACTGAGCAGGGAGCCCGATGTGGGGCTCCATCCCAGGACCCTGGGATCATGACCTGAGTGGAAGGCAGATGCTTAACTGACTGAGCCACCCAGGTGCCCCTCTTTTATTTTTTTTAAATAATCTTTACCCCAACGTGGGGCTCGAACTCACCACCCCAAGATCAAGAGTCACATTCTCTATGGATGGAGCCAGCCAGGTGCTCCCAGAAAGGCTGTTTTTAAAAGGAAGATGCAGAATTCTTTTTACGTGTTGGCAGAATTTTGTGTTTCCAGGAAACCCAAAGTTGGGAGGGGAAAAAAAGCCTGAAAAGCAGTTACAGCTTAGAAAGGTCAGTAGCATTCCTAGACCAGCAACAGTAGAAAATATAATGAAATCAGAGACAGTAAAAAACTTAGTTCAGGTGTCCATCCCTTGTTCATGCTGGAGGCAGCCTTCCAAACTGGCTACCAGGCTGGCTAGAGCAGGAGACTTCTGAAGGCGTTTCATCATTTTCAGGGTCATGTTCAAATCCCTTCGTAGCACAATTGAGTGCGTGCACATTATGGGCTGTGTGTCAGGCCACCAGGTCTTTGCCTATACCTCACCTTGGAGTGTGCCCTGCCCCTCCTCCTCTGCCAGGCTCTTCCCCACCCCCCGCCCCTTCCATGGAGGCTCAAGGAATGAAGTAAAATAAAGATTCTGTCTCCATTTAATGCTAGTATCAGAAGTGTCAGCCTATGAGAGAGTGCCGAGAACCCTGCAGGTCAGGGAGGCAATTGGGATCACTGGAGACTGAGGCAAAGTGGCGAATGCGTTTGTCCACTTGTCCCATCTGGCCAAGGGGGCGGCTATCTCTCGGCATTTGCCACGCAGTCCTTTTTTTTTTTTTTTTTTTTTTTCCGGAAGAAGCTAGAGATCAAGATCTGTGTGTGAAATGTCCTCTGTTTCTCAGTGTGGTCACCGTTTCTATTTTGGTAAACCATAGAGGCCAGAAGACAGGTCCCTGGCTGGTCTCCAGCTGTAACCTCTGTTCCAGGGCGGGAGAATGGAAAAAAAAGAGAATCAGGAACCAAAACAGCACACTGATGTGATTCCAAAATAGAGATTTATTTATTAAGGATCATTTAGTTTCTCACATAAAAATCACCAAATGTTCCTCATTGGGTGTGGAACACACATCAGTTCCTCTGAGGTTGCTCTGTTTACCCCAACGCGTTAAAAAATACAGCTCTTTTTAGTGCCAGAAAGGATAGTTAAGGCAGTGAGGTGTTTTCCTGGGTCTCAGCAGATGGAAGGGTTTGCCCTCTCCCCTTTGAGAGAATACACATGGTCGGTAGTTTCTTAGGTTGGAAAAGCTGTCCCTGAAGAAAACTACTATGCAGAAGAATGCAAATAGTCATCTGTGGTCACTTATTTGTGCCTGATAGCTTTAAAATGCCCCCCCCCCCCACTTGCCCATCAAAGGCTTGCTGGTTGGTTTCAGCTATAAAAACACTGTCTGGCCAAAGACAGTAAGAAAAAGCAGGATCGATAATGACAGTGTTGTGAGGTCGGGCCATACAAACCACATGAGAAGACACAACAGTTTGCTTTAAAAAAAAAAAAAAAAAAAAAAAAAGCCCACTGCAGGGGCCCTGTGTAATTTCAAATCAAACTTCTCATGGTCCTTAAAATACCCAAAACATCATTTGGTCAGATCCTAAGGACATGTGCTTCTTTTTCAAGTGAGGTGTATGACACACAGCTCCCCGCAGAGTTATGCTCTGCATGCGGAGGAAGAAAAAGAAAAAGGGGGAAAAAAAACACCCCTTAGGACTTGATTAGAAACATTAATTGATTTTTACCACACTGAAATGGAGGGATGGAAGTCAGTCTGTGCTGTTGTGAAATTCAAAGGGGATTCGGAAGTAGGACTGTTATATATTGCTCCATTAGGATAACCCCCCAAAATGACTTTTTAAAAAATGAAAACCAGGGCTTGCCGTCCCCTGTAGGCCTCCACTGGCCTCTGGGCAGCTCCAGGGGTGGCCTGCGGGCTTGCTTCACAGTGATTCGGGTTCACCAGGTGCTGTGAGGGGTCCCCTGCCCCGGTCGCATCTACACCTTGTAGTTGAGCTCGGCGTTCATCTTGGTGTACATCTCGTAGATGACGTCAATGGTGGCCGTGTAGTTGACCAGGAAGAGGCGGACCTTCTCCAGGCACTCCTCCTCCGTCACGTTCTGCCCCTTGGAGAGTGCTTTCAGGAAGTCGGACTTGTAGGGAGCCGCATACAGCGCTGCCTTGTGACGGGCAAAAGTGGGGGGAGTAGGCGGCATGGCGTTAGGGGACTGATAGGGCCACCAAGCGGGGCCGCAAGGCCAGGGATGGTGGGGTCCTGGGAGGGGATGTCCCTGAGATCCATGCTCCTTGTGGTGTCAGAAGGGAAAGGAAGAGGGAGATGTGTGTGCCCTTCTACCCCCGTGAGGGACAACAAGACGGACACGAGCTCTGGGGACCGACAGACCTGGGTTCAAAGTCCAGCTTGTGCTGCCGACTAGCTGTGAGCCTTGAGCTAGTTACTTAGCCTCTCTGAGCCTCGGTTTCCTCATCTGTAAAATGGGGATGATGATGGCACCCACCGAATCAGGTTGCTCTTGTAAAGGATCAGGGGGTGGATGGCCAGTGCTCGGCATGATACCAGGCATGGGGCAGGTGCCCAGCACCCCGGAGCCTCTGGCCTCTGGGTTCCCTGCTCTGGAGAAGGTGGACCGGGGGAGCTCACTGCTAATACAGACTGTGGCCTCTCCTGGCCTTCAGGGGGCACCGCTTCAATAACTCTCAGGGTTTCCCTGATTGATGAGAAGTACAGAGAACCAGAAATGCACAGAACTTCAGAACCAGAAAGGAAAGGACATCGCTGGATGAGCAGCTTAGGCTGAGTCGATAGGCTGAGGCAACTGGAAATAGTATGGTCATAACGAATACCACCGGCAAGACACAGAATGACAGTGTAGAGTGTGCACTGAGCACTTTGTATGTGTTAGCTTGTTCGATCATCACTATGACCCCTGGAGATGGAGCCTAGTTTACGCCCATATGCAAGAGGAGGCGGCGAAGGCTCAGGGAGGTAGAATCCCAGATCCCCTCTTACTGTGCAACCTGGAGCAAGACAGTTAACCTCTCTGAGCACTAATTCCTCATCTGTGAAATGGGGGGGAACTGCACCCGTGCCCCCCCACCCCCGTGGTGCGTTCATGAAGAACACAATCTGATGTGGGCTGCACACACCCTCACCACCCAGGTGCCGGCTGTGAGGACTTGGCAAGGAAGCAGCACACGGGGAGGGCCGGGCTTCATCGCGCCCACCCAGGATGGGCCCTGTCGCCAGCCATGCCGGCGTAGCCTGGAGGGGGCCTAGCTCTTCCTGCCTATACCCAGCCTGGCTCCTGGCCCAGCCGGTGGTACCCTGTGGGAAGGAGGCAAGCCTGGCAGACCCCAGTTCGCAGGGGGGTGCAGATGGGCTGCAGGCCAGAGGCTGGGCCAGGAGCGCTGGACAAGATGAATGTGCCCAGAGAGAGGCAGTGTGGCCGGCAACAGTGTGCAGGGTGCCCCACGGGCCTCTTCATCTCCAGAGTGGGCCTTCAGTCTGGCAACCCTGGGAGCCTCATTTCCAGGAACCTGGGCCAGTATCATCCCAACATAAGCCACCAAGACCCCTGCAGGCCAGGGTCTCTTCAACAGATGCCCCAGTGGGTCCAGAAGCCTTTCTTCTCTTCTGGGCCCAAGCACATGGGACAGGGCCCCCTGGTGCACCCACCTCCCCCCGCAGAGACAGGGAGCCCTTTGGGAGCCCGGGGAGCCCACAGCTAAGGGGCTCACCTGGAAGATCTTCTGCACGATCCAGCCATGGTACTTCTTAAGGGCCATCTCGTAGGCCTTGGTGGCGTTGACGCGGATGAGGTTGGGGTGATTCTCATCCCTCTCCCCGTCACAGATGCTCTGGAGGAAGACCTGGATGAAGCGGAGGCCTCTGTGGCACAGGAGAGACAGCCCTTCAGGATCCCACATGCCACAGCCCGTTGCCTGGCTCATGCACTCCAGCCTGGGGCAGACCCCGATGTGCCTGGACTCAGGCACCTGCTGTGCGCCACAGGTATGCACACGCACACAGCAGGGGTCAACCCCCAGCTGTTGTCATGAACCTGCCTCACGTAATGTGACCAGCCGGCTCAACGCAGCCTGTCCCCAGCGTCTTGCTGACCACGGTCGCCACTGGGCCGTACAATCTACGAGGCAGGTCTGGGTCCGCCTTGCCTATCTCTATGCCCACCTGGCCTGCCTCAGCTGGCGCGGCAGGCAATGGTCGTCAGCACTTGAGGGCTGAAGATGCAGTACTGGCCCTCTGAGGGCTCACGGACCACGGACTCTGGACACACTGGGCATGCTGAAGAGCCTGGCCCTGCGACCAGGATCCCCACCCTGACCGTGGCCCCAAGCCACTGTCCACACTTACAGAGGCCAATTGGGCCCTTCCTCCAGGGTAAGGATGATGTTTTAAGAGTCAGGAGAAAGTCATGGCCATGGGGTACAGCAGGGTAACTATGTCAAAGATGGGAACAAGCTAGTCCCTTAATGCACAGCATTTCACCTCCTGCTCCCTCAGCTCTATGATCCGCCCCTTTCACAGAGGAGAACACTGAGGCACCTCTGAAAGCCTTGGGCAAAGGCCAGGATGTGAACTCAGCTGTCTCACCCCCGAGCTGGACTCCTTCCTTCGCCGTCCCTCACTGTCCCTCCAGGGTTCCTGCATGAGCTGCTCTGCTCCTTCCCTGTAGGGAGGTAGGGATCGGATTGGAGGGCTCTCAGGGGCAGGAACACTGAGACTAAAGGATCTTTTATCGCCTATGACGTAAATGGAAGTTCTCTGTGCATGAGTTAGAACCCCTATCCATCAGGAATCAGCCTGGGCTGTGGAACTGAGCCCAGGAGACAATCCCAGCCCTGCCCTGGGTCAACCACCTCTCTTGAGCACCTGCCTACCCCCAGCCCGAATGACCAGCTCTCTACCCAGCAGCCAGGATGAAGCACCATCTGACTCTGTTGCTGACCAGCTTCATGGCCCTTGGTGGCTCCCCAGCACCCCGATCATGCTGGGACTCACCCTTGTCCAATCACACCTGGTCCCTCCCTGCTCCTGCCTCACTTTCAGAGCCTGCTCCTGCCTCCCAGAGCAGCAGATACAGCAGGCCTCTCCTGCCCTCCCACCTCTCAAAGTCCTCATCCTCCTGGGACCCTCCTGCTCAGTGCCGGATAATCTGCCTGGTACCCCTCCTCCAGGAAGCCCTCCCTATTTTCTCTCTGCTCCAGGCTCTGCTATCCTGCTGTCAGGATCCACCCACCAGCCCGATGCCCTGCCCAGGCTGTGATACCCCCAGTGCGGCCCTGCCTCATTCAGTGGGGCATCCCACACACCCAGCATAGAGCAGGTGCTTATCACATGCTCAGCCTGTTGGCATCTCCCTTCACCTGCCCTCCCTGTCATCTGGCTCTGTCCACGTCTGACCTGGACACGAACAACCTAACTGGGCTGAACATCACCATCTGCCTTGCTCCTCTCCAGAAACCCACAGAGCATGCTGATGGAGAGACCACAGCAATCCTCATGCGAGCCCGGGAGTGTCTTGTTGACAGAGCCAAGTGGGAAGCTCAGTTCCTACAACATGCTATAAGGGTGTCAATCACAGCCCACCTACCCCCTGACACGCACAAGGCTGTGCCCTCCAGGGAGCTGACTGTCCCTGCTGTATTTCACCAGGGAAGTATGTGTTGGGGAGAGGGGACTGGCTCCAGGGGATGTGGGGAGAGACAGGGGAGGAGCACCCTTCCTGACACCTGACATCAGGCCCAAGAGAGGGCAAAACCAGGAACATCTGTGGGGCCAAGAGTGCATCCCTGGCTTTGTGGTGTCTGCACAGCTAAGTGAGAATTCTGTAGCTGGCAGAGAGCAGTGGGAGTGCAGCAAGCAAGCTGTGTAATGCGTAATGTGACCAGCCGACTCAACGCAGCCTGTCCCCAGCGTCTTTCTGGGCCTCGGTGGCCTCATGTGTAAGATGGGAACAACCATATCTGGCTTCAGGTATTTGATGGAAAAACAATGTATATAGTGATTATGAGCATTCAAGTCTAGGGTAAGATCATCTGGGTTTAAATCCCATATCAAGGTACCCTGCTCCCCAACCCCCCAGCCCAGGGGACAAATCTATGCAAATTAGATAAGAGTTTCTTCTCAAGACACTGTATTTATGTCAAGTGCTGTCATATGAATCTACCATATACAGGATGTAACCAACCCTAGACAGGACACCTCTGTGTAATGCACAACCTGTACAACGGTGCTTGGTCACTGCATCCCAGCTCTGACCCTGTGACCCAGGCACATGATTTGGCCTCCCTCTTTGAGACGAGGATAATCATCACACCTAACTCCCACCACATGAGATGCGATCAGGCTCAGGGAATATTTAGCACAACGCCCAGAGTATGCACTCACTTGCTATGTCTCTGGTGGGGCTGGAACAAGGAGCATCACCAATGGGCGGGCCTTGACCCCTTGGGCACTTTTCCTCAGCTACTAACTAGCATCACACAAGGGCGCCTATGTGGAAGAAACGGAGGTGACCTTGCAGGGCAAGAATAGGGCCGGACGTCCCTCTTCTGCAGAGCGGGGCCCCCGGGCCGCACAGCCACACACACCCTGCCATCCAAGCCCGTCACCTTTTCAGCCACATGAGCGCCAGTGTGGCTCCCACTTTGGGCCACTCTGCTCCATACATTTCCTTCTCCACCTCCAGGATATTCTGCAGGGTCCGGAACTTGGCTGGGTTGGTGTCATAAACCGCCTTGATTTTCTGAAATGGAGCACATGGGGTTGTCCCCTTGAAGAAGCTGTCCTCACAGATGGCCGGCCCCCACGCTCACCAGGGGAGCACCCCCCCCCCCCCCCCCGCCCACCAGCACCAGGCCCAGCAGTGGGGCTGGTAACTGTAGCTGCCATGACTGGTTCCATGTACTGAGCACCTCCCACCAGCCGACGGGTCATGGGCGCACGGCTGTGTTTGGTCTGCACAGCAATCCCGACATAGCTCTGACATTATCCCAGTCTGCAGATGAGGAGACCGAAGCTCAGAGAGGGGACAGTGACAGCTGGAATGGGTGGCCACAGGTTCCAGCGCAGACGAGCTCCAGAGCCCGTGTTCTCCAACCACTACTGAGAGCTCCCCAGACACTGAGCATCGGAAGTAGACGGGTGTCCAGGAACAAGGCTCCTGAAGGGGAGCCAGGCAGTTCGGCTCAGAATCCCACCTCTGCCCCCTCCTTGCTGTGTGACCTTAGGTGAGCTTCAGCTTCCTCATCTGTAAAATGGGGATAAGGACAGACCAGCTTCAAAGGGCTGCTGGGACGCGCCCAAGACTGCAGGCCAGGCACTATGTGGGTGCTCATGGGGAGTGGGGGTAGCTAGGGGATGGCAGCGGGAGCTCCCAGGAATAGGGTAGGCTAGGGCCGAGCCGCTGCACCTGTGTGCTTTGGAATTTATTTCTGATTTGGTCAGGGTGGACACAAGAACTGCGTTCCTGCTTAGGTCAACCCTTCAGATCGTGGTCCCAGTCAGGCTGTGCTTGGGAGGTATGACTGCAAAGGAGGACCAGGAACCCTGAGCCCTGGGCTGGATGAGCCAAGGGCCAAGCCCCTTTACCCCATCTCCTTCCTATTTCTCAAGCTTGCAGCAGGGACCAGGGCACTGGAGCAGACTGGGCTGTGGCTGCCGGGCCAAGTACATACCGTGATGTTGCCGCTTATGTCTGCCTTGATGGGAGTAAACACTGGGGACCCAAGGCAATCTGGGGACAAAACAAGAGAGATTCAGATTCCCAGCCAGGATGAAGATTCAGGAATGGCCACAGAGGCTTGAGAATAGGAAGGAGGGTCACTTGGTGTATTGACAGAAAAACCATGCTATTTGTAGGTGTTGAAAAGGTTCGTGGGCAAGTTAAGATGGAGTGCTGGGCCCCGGTGAGACCGGTTTCTTGCTGCAGGACCTGTCAGAGCCTTTAAAATGCAACTGGAATATCTAGGGGGCAAACCCTTTTGTCCACAGTACCCTTTCTCCCTCGGATGGCACTGTCCAGAGCTTCATCCAGTGATGGAGATATTCTATATCTGCACTAAAAATAGACCCCATGTGGCTACCGGACACTTGAATGTGGTACGACGGAGAAGCTGGCTTTGCACTTTAATTTGACTTCCGTCCACTGACATATAAATGGCACATGTGACCCATGGCTGCCACACTGGGTGGCACAGCTATAGAGTAACTTGCAGAACTGAGGATCTGATAAGCCTATCTTGGCCAATAAGGCGGGTCACCGCTACCTGACCAGCTGGCCAGGAGGCAGCCTGAGGGATCTTATAAGGCAGGAGAGGGGCCCGATTTATTAAAAATGACCCTCTCATTGACCAGCTTCTAAGAAAGAAATAAGCTGGGGACTCAGAGGCTCCATGGTTCTGAGACCCTGCATTAGAGCCTGACGGGGGAACACACCAGCAGTGGGATCCCAGTCACTTAACAGAGCATAAGGAGGGGCGCCTGGGTGGCTCAGTGGGTTAAGCCTCTGCCTTCAGCTCAGGTCATGATCTCAAGGTCCTGGGATCAGGCTCCGCGTCGGGCTCTCTGCTCAACAGGGAGCATGCTTCCCTTCCTCTCTCTGCCTGCCTTTCTGCCTAATTGTGATCACTATCTGTCAAATAAATAAATAAAATCTTAAAAAAAAACAAAAAAACAAAACAGAGCATAAGGAAGGTGGATTCGACCCCTGCAGCTCTGCACGCACGGGCTGTGTGAGCCTGGGTGTGTCCCTTCAGCTCCGCCAGCCTCAGCTTTCCCATCTAGCTAGTGGGGCAACAGGACTGATCAGACATGCCGCAGGCAAGAGTTGAAACATTTCACTTCCAATACACAAGTTTTCTTTATCGCTGGAATCAGAATGTTCTTAACTGGAGGGTTTTTTGTTTTCCCGTTCTTGGTTCCTTTCTTGGTGTTACCAGTGACACCCTTGGCTTGCAAAAAGGCAGACCTAGAAATTGGTAGACCTGAAACGCGAGCAGTCGGTGGCCTGCCTGGCCCCCTTCCCTCCTTTGGGACCCCCTGGCAGACTGTCATGAGGACTAGAGATGAGCAGGCTCAACATGGACTTCCCCTTCAGAGCCTAAAGACAGCTGAGCTCCCCAACACGTGCTCGCTGTCCTCAGTGCTGCATCCAGAGACCCTCCACACTTGATACAGAGCGCAGGGGACAAAGACGCTGGAGCAGGCTGAAGTGGGTACCAGACCCATGGGTGGGCGGAGAGGAGGTGGAAACGAGGTGGAAAGGGGAGTGCCAGACTCTACTTGCCTGGCGGGCCTCAGTGTGCATGCCACCTTGACCGCACAAGAGCAGAGGACAGGGGGAGGGACCACCGCAGGCTGAATTCCACCCAAGGTGACCCGCCACACCTGGCCAGTTATCGGGAACAATCTAAGCATAGCTGTTAAAGGAAGTGCACTGGGGAAACAGAAATGAAATACCCCAAAACCCAATTGGAAGAAAGTGGGGTAGTCACACAGCCAGGTGGAGTTCGAATCCTGCAGCGACCATTCCCTAATGAACAAGTCTCACCTGTGTGCCTCAGTTTCCTCTCACGTCAGAAGGAGACAGTAGTAACACTTAATTCATGGGATCATCACAGGAATTAAAAACCATGCATTGGATGCATCTGGCAGAGTGCCCAGTGCATGAACACTCAAGAAATGGATTTGGGGGACGCCTGGGTGGCTCAGTTGGTTAAGCAGCTGCCTTCGGCTCAGGTCATGATCCCAGCATCCTAGGATGGAGTCCCACATCGGGCTCCTTGCTCGGCAGGGAGCCTGCTTCTCCCTCTGCCTCTGCTGCCACTCTGCCTGCCTGTGCGCTCACTCTCTCTCTCTCTGACAAATAAATAAAATCTTAAAAAAAAGAGAGAGAGAGAAATGGATTTGGATCATTTCTGTGACCTCAAGCTCCATGGTCCAGCATATGCCACCTAGATGTCACCCAGCTGTGCTTATAAGTCACCAGGACCCACAGAATCTCTGCTGAACGGGAACCCACTTGGCCTGTGCCTGCATCCCCTCTATGTTCTGACTTCCTGAGGCCCCTCACTGTAGGGCCGGGGGCTGGGGCCTGTGGGGACAAACCTCCCTCCGGGGGGCCGTGCTGGTGCAGCTCCAAGGCGCTGGGTTAGGGGGTCCGGGCAGCTGACTGCCCTCCAGTCTCACAGGCTCACCTGCCCAGGGCAGTCCTACATGAGCTGACCACTTCACCCTGCTCTTTCATCCCGCCTGGCGAACCATGGCCTTCATCCAGCAGAAGCCTCGACAGGTCGTGCCATTTGCTAGCCCTGTGGCACAGGACTAGTAGCTCCCACAAAAGACCAGACGTTCTTGACTCTACGAACACTGCACATGAGCCCAGACGCCCACTGCCACCTGTAGTGCCTGTTCCCCTCTTGGCCATGCGGCTAGGGATCACCAACACTGACCCTCACTTGGGCCAGCCAGGTGCCACGGGTGTGCAGTATGTGGGGACCAGCACAGCCCATCTAAAGGCACGGCTGCTCCTCAGAGATGGTGTCAGGTCCCCACCTTCCAAAAATGCACACTGTCCCAGCATACAGGTGAAGTGATGGATGGCAAGCTGGGACAGTGAAATGTTAATGGCAGAGTGGAGGTGGGGGTATACAAATTTTCTCTGTAAAATTCTTTCACTGTCGCCCTGTGTTTGAAAATGGTCTTACAGGGACACCTGGGTGGCCCAGTCGTTAAGCGTCTGCCTTTGGCTCTGGTCATGATTCCGGGGTCCTGGGATCGAGCCTTGCATCAGGCTCCCTGCTTGGTGGGAAGCCTGCTTCTCCTTCTCCCACTCCGTCTGCTTATGTTCCCTCTCTCGCTGTCTCTCTCTCTCTCAATGTCAGATAAATAAATACAATCTTAAAAAATAAAAAAAAGAAAAGAGAAAATGGTCCTATCCAATGCTGGGGGGAAAGTCAGGGTTATATTTGTTGTGGCTGGTTGGTTGGTTGTTGCTCCTAAAGTCATGTATTTTCCTTTTGCTTTTTTTACAAGTCTGTTTCACTGGGACCGTGCTTGTGGTCCCACATGTGCCTCCATCTACCCTCCGTCTCCCCCTTGGACTTGAGTTCTGACAAGGCAGGGACCAGGCAGCCTAGGTTTTCCTGTGTCCCCGGCACCTGGCGAGTGACTGGACCTGGTTAGGCGCTCAGGTGGCATCTGGGGCCCGAATGAGGTGGGACACCCCTGGCCAGACTCCTCAGGCTGCAGGTTGATGGTAAGGCACACCACCCAAGCAAGAAGAGAGGAACCCTGGGGGCAGGGGGTGCCTTCACCAGAGGCCATCATCAGCCGTGCCTGGGTGGCTGATGGGCGCGTCCCGGTGACCCCGGTCATCCAACATGCATTTCAGAGAGGCAGAGAAAGGGTATCAGCCTCTTGGACTCTGAAAAGGCTCTTGTGCAGTTCAAAGTGGCCCTGGTGGCAGAAGAAAGGCTTTTTGTTCCCCGTTCCCCTGACAGTGTGCTCTGTGGGTCATGAGGCCCCACCGTCAGCAGTTGCCGGGCCTTGACAGCGGTGGTTCTGTGCAGCATGGCCCGCACGCGGGGAAAAAGCTTCTGTTCCACCGGGGGGCAGGAAAGCTGGCCACAAGAACACCTTCTAGGACTGGAAGCAGAGCGGGAGCTGGGAGGGGGAGGTTGGGGGGCAGATACCAGAAGCCACTTCCAACAGCAAGGCATCCCTGTGGCCCCCACATGCGCCCACTGAGGTCAGTTTCAGAGCACCTGGAAGCAAGCCTCCTGGGGTCAGGGAAGCAGCCATGTGGGATTCTAGAGCCTGCCACTCGGGGTTCAGATTTCAAGTCCACAGAGTGACTATGCAACAGTGCCTCATCCATGCTGGGCTTGGGCCCCTCACTGGCCACAGCCCACAGGTGCCAGGCCAACGAGGGTTGCTCACTGCGACAACCCCAAGGCCACAGGGCCCAGAGAAGCCAACAGACCTGCCTAGGGTCACACAGGGGAAGCCAGGCACTCAAACAGGACACAGGCTCATTCCACTACTTCCTCATCTTTCTTTCTAGAATGTTTCCATCCCATGTGAACGCAACCAACGGGAGAGTACTCCGACAGGAAAACCAGAAGATGATTTTAATCATCAAGCACATGGTGGCCTTTCAAACAGTTTAAACTCAGGCTGGCCCCTGCTCTGGAGAGAGCGTGACACTGTCTAGGCTTACCGCTCCTATAATTATGCAGCCTGGCCTGCAAATTGTCTTTCTTGTTTTACCAGTCTGGCAGATACCTCAAAGTTGTTTTTTTATTGTTGTCAGCAAACAGGCTCTTTAAAATGCTATCCAGAAGCCCTCTGCCAGAAGGGGGTGAGGGGCGCCCGGGTGGCTCAGTGGTGCCTTCGGCTCAGGTCATGATCTCAGAGTCCTGGGGTGGAGCCCCACATAGGGCTCTCTGCTCAGCAGGGAGCCTGTTTCCTCCTCTCTCTCTGCCTGCCTCTCTGCCTACTTGTGATCTCTGTCTGTCAAATTAAAAAAAAAAAAAAAAAAATCTTTAAAAAAAAAAAAAAAAGGGAGGGAGGGGGCTTGGAAGGCTACCTGGTTCTTCCTCCCAGCTCCAGGGAGAAAGGAAGTTGTCTACAAAAAAACAAAAACAAAAAACCCAAACAACAACAACAACAAAAACACACACACACAAAAAGAAAAATCAGATATAACTCCACCATCTTACTCCATAGGACCGATTCTAATGAGCACAGATTCTCAATACAGATAAGCCTTGGTTATCTGGAATATGTGGCAAATGGCCCCCTCTGTTTGGTGTGGAACATTTTTCTAAACCTGCTACTGAACCCAGAAGGCATGAAGGAAAATACCACAAATCTGATTACAAAATCCAGCGACCTCTTGTGTGGGGCATAAAGAGATATCCCATCACTAATCACAGGCAAACAACAAACTGATGGTTGAGGGTGCTGATCAGTGAAACAAACCATGGACTGATGATTATTGTCCCTAATATGTAAAGAGCTCTCACAAATCAATAAGACACCCAACTCGAGAGAAAAATGGCAAATCACAGAACAATAATAAAATGCCTTATCTCAAGAATAATAAGAAAATGAAATGAAAGCAGTGAAATATTTTCTCACTACCAAGTTTTATGAATGCACTGGCCATTCTGTATAGATTCATCAAAAGGTAACACAAATGTCCCTGCTTTTGTAAAGCACACCATGCACAGTTTTCTGAATGGGGCCATCATTGAAAATATGAATGATGATAAAAGTGTGACCCGGTAACTTCACAGACCCCTTCAACCCTTCACTAAACAGCTCTGCACAGTTCAAAAGAAACTTGCCTTGAGGGGCAATGGTCACTTCCTCCTGCTTTCTCTGCAGTGTTTTCATTTTGCTAGATACTTGGAAAATAAATAGCCAACTGTGTAAGCATCACCCACAAAATGTGGGTACCAAGAGAGCATTTGGTACCTGGTCTCTGCAACAATTCTGGCTGGACAACCTCCTACCTAGGTCTTCACCACAGTTCAGATGAGTGAGATCCACCAGAGAACAGAAGTCCCTGCAAGCCAGCAGTTAGCATATGCCACCCAGAATCAGGCTCATTTCTGCCTTCTCTGGCCTCAGCGTGGTGGGAAAGCAACAGTCCCCGTGCTCTGAGTGAGACCACAGCATGCTCCATGCGAGTTGCCCCAGGACACCTGCCCAGACCTGGCCCACCCTCTCAGTGCATCTTGGGAATACAAAGCCTTCTATTTCTTAGACACATGCCTTCACTTTCGGCCTGTGTAACTCAGGACTCAAAACACCTAGCCCAACCCATAAATACTTACTCCAGAAAGGAAGAACAGGATACCTGTGTTGTTGATACTAGGAGCCTGGTTTGGGAAGGTTCTATTTCTTTAAAAATTTTTTTAAAAATTTTATTTATTTATTTGACAGACAGAGATCACAGGCAGGCAGAGAGGCAGCCAGAGAGAGGAAGGGAAGCAGGCTCCCTGCTGAGCAGAGAGCCCTATGCGGGGCTTGATCCCAGGACCCTGGGATCATGACCTAAGCGGAAGGCAGAGGCTTTAATCCACTGAGCCACCCAGGGGCCCCGGGAAGGTTCTATTTCATATTCAATTTTTTCCCCCCTGCAATAGGTGGATAATAAGGTTTTGTTGTTAAAGACGTGGGGCGGATTAACTTTACAGGTCCTGGGTTACAGGATCATAATGAGAGGCACTCAAATTACAGCTGAGGGAGGTGAATCATTTATTAATCCACAGGTATGTGGGGTGTGTGTGTGTGTGTGTGTTTATGTTGTGTATGCGTATGTGTGTGTATGATGGCTCAGTTTGCAACAAGGCCTGTTCTGAAGAATAAGAACACTAAGAATGCCCACCTTCCTAAAACTAAAACTTATTGAGATAAGGCATTTTATTATTGCTGTTCTATGAGTTGCCATTTTAAAAAATCCTGGCTAAGGAGGAAAGAATGTTTACAAACGATCTAAAACATTAGTTTTTAAAAATCACCCCTATGACAGGCCAACTCTCTTTGTCCACAGATGCCTGCTTCATTGGGCAAAAACCAGCCTTGACAAGGGAATGCGGTTGGGAAATGGGTTTATCTTCACTTGCTGTGTGGCCTGGGAGAAATCAGTTAACCTCTCTGAGACTCCATCTCCTCATTTGTATAACAAGGCCCAAAATGGACTCTGCCTACTCAGGCTGACGTGAGGCTTAAATCACATTGTGGTCTTTGGCACCTAGGAAGCACTCCAGAAACAAAGAAGTATTCTTTATGTTTATTATTATTACTACTATATAAATGACACCATCATTTCCATCTTTTGCAACTGGCACAGGAAATCCAGAAAAGAATGATCCTGATGACTGAGAAATCAAAAGACAAAGAGAGGAAGAGAGGGAGGGAGGAATGGGGTCTCCATGAATGGGTATGGCTACAATTAGCAGGAAACCTCCAGTCGTAAAATCATGACTTCAAATGTATTCCAGAAGGCTGGAGTGGAGTAAGGAACTGGGGGTGGGGAACAGCAAAGCAGAAAATGAATCATTTCCGAGCACAGGGAAGTGTGAACTAGCTGGTTTTTACAGGACCCTGGAGAGGGCTGATCAGCTCTAAAGACTTAAAAGCTCAGCTACAGTTAACACTCTAACAATAAAAGAAAAGAAAAGATAAAAGGAAGAAAAAAGGCCCCTGATACAAGTAACACTGTAAGAAGGTAACAAAAGGAGTTAACACCCACCAGTGCTATTTTTTAAATGGAAACAATGAAACCTAAGACCAGAACCTCTGCATTGCCAACCCAGGGCTCAGGGAAGTAAGTACTGTCATGCTAGGTGGGGACCTCCTACCCCCTTGCCCAAAACACACAAGCCATGAGGAAGGGCCAAAAAAAAAGAGCCTTGACTCTGCCAACTTAAGACTGCCTCCCTGTCCCCATTGTAGAGTCTGCCCACATCTAAGCCCTGTAGATCCACTTTCTAGCTGCTCCACCTGGTCAAATCCCTTTACCACTCTGAACCTCAGTGTCTTCTGTGAAATGGTACCAACTCTTCTTCATTCCTGGAGTCATCATAAGTGGCTAGTTGAAAGCTTGGCCCATGGGAGCCACTCAAAATGGGGGTTAAGCTAGCTATGATGGCAGGGGGCAGGGCACGGGGATATGCATTATATTTTATAAAACCCTGTCATTCATTCTTTTCCTTTTGCTTTGACACCCACTAGGTGGCTCCCCTTGGCCGGATGCACTGCCTGGCCCCAGGAGGGCCCAACTTTTCTGACCCTAAGGGATTCGCAATGGGGCCCTGTTCCTTCAAGCAGCCCCATGCTGGAGGTGAGGAGGGCCTCTTAATCTAGCAAGAGACAGAACGAACAGTTGGTCTTTTTTCTCCTGTTTCGCCATTTTATTCCCTTCAGGAGGAGAGGACAGACTTTGACCCTTGACCCAAGGGCCAGACTCCTCAGAACATGGAGCAGAGGAGAACATGATCACAATCCCTGGAGAACAGAACAGATGGGCATCCTGGGTTTGTGCTTCATGCTGACCTTCGGAGGTTATAAATGAGCGTTTGGGAGCAGTCTCAGATGGCAGCCTATCACCAGACACAGAGATGGCTTCTTTGGGAAAGATCTTCGTTTCCCAAGGGCCGTGTGGCAAGAGAGAGAGTGTCTGAAGGCCTGGGACCACCTGTCCTACTTGTGCAAAGGTGGAGCCATTCAGGGCATCGAGTACAAAATTATTGGAGAAGATCACCTCCATCAGTCCTCCTGGGAGGACCGGTGTCCCTGCTTTACAGTTGGGGCTGTAGGCCTAGGGAAGGGGTGAGCTTCTGTGCAGACCCAACCTTGGCACCAGGGAAACAGGGCGGGAGCTCAGGCTGGCTCAGCCTGGCACCAATGCCCCTATTTCTTTCCATTTGTCTACCTGTGATGTTCAGAGGCCTTCTGCACACCACAGACCCCAGATGTCTTGGTCTACCCAAAGTGACTCCTCCCTGCTGGGCCTCAAAAGCAGCCAACCCACAGCCATTCCGGAGACAAGAGGCTGAGAAAACAGGGCCAGCGGAAGCCCTCCCGCCAGGTGTTCCCCCGATCTTACTGGGACTGGAGGAGATCGGAAGTGGGACGTATTAGGACAACAAGCAAGCACATAGTAGGTGCTCCTTGAGCCCAGTGGGCCCTCACTACTTGCAAATGCACTGCCAACTAATAACGAGAGTCTGCGGGTGGTTTCAAGATTGCAAAAACCCACTGCAGAAAGGGTATTTCTGGCTTCTTTCTCTCACAGGACATAGTTTCTTCCTTCTAGAAGTGTCCCTCCCAGGCATACGGTCTATGTCCCATCCCTAGAGAATCCAGCCCTCAACAGACATTTAACCAAAACGAGAACTAACCTGCTGTAGTAAGAGGGTTAACTCTTCTCTTTCTGAGGATATTCTATATAAAACCAAAAATAAACATCTATCCACAAAAACTTAAAAAGCAAAACAAAATACTGCAGAGATCTGACAGGTGGTCGCTGCAATGGGGAGAATAACCTTCCCTAAAGAAGGAGAACCTCTTACTCATAGACCAAGGGGTGCTAACAGGGCGGATTCCCAGGCAGGTTAATGCCTCATCCCAATTACAGGAAAATCTGACCTGCTTGGGACCTCCCCACTGGAGGACTTCCATATCCTAGTCATTCACACTTGCATTCAAATGAGCAAGGGTCATGGGTCTCCCTGGGCAGGCCAACAATGAGGCACACACCCCAGACAAAACCTGTATATCTGGTCTACAGTTCCCTGCATCTTGGACAAGTCACTGTGGGCCAGGCCAAGCCCTGTGCTTTTCCAGTCCAGGCTGGCTCCATGGTAGGCAGGAAGGGATGGTTCTCCTCTCTCAGACAGGAAGCCAGGAGAGCAGGAAGGCATGCACAAGCCAAAACTGTGTAAGGAGTCCGGAGGCCAGAGTTCTGAGTTACAGTTGGACTCTACTCGTTAACTGCCAGCTGTGTGACCCTGGGCAAGTCACTTTACATCCTGGGCCTCGATTTCTCCGGCTGAATAACAAGATTATTCTGTGCTTCTGGGCTGCCACTGACCCCCCCCCCCCCCCAAAATTCAGCAAGCACCGAACCAAAGGGATGGGAAATCACTTTTTCTGGGGTTTTCTCTAGGACTACTTGACCAGTACCAGATACGTGTAAGGCCTGATTCTCTAGACATTCATTTAATTAAATAAGAGATCTGAATGAAGAAAAATCACTCCCAGAATTTGGATTTCAGGACCTGGGAGAGGGAAATCATCCCGTTTGGTTCTTGCACCATCTCCCTAAACGGCGAAAGTGGATAGGTGTGACGTCACACACCACATCTGACCTGGAACAGCGTGTGAAGAAAAATGCCAAGGTTGTGTCTAGACTAAAAGGGAGAGAACAGGGTCACAATTGATTAATAATGCCTGCAATAGGTATGGTTTAGGAGTTATGTATTTTAACTTAGAAAGGGAGAGAAAAGCAAAACTGCTTCTAGAAAGAACCTGGGGTTGCGGGGGGGAATGGGAGAGGAACCAAAAGCATTCACTCAGCTTGCCCTCACATCTAGCTTGCCCAGGGTTAGGCACTGAAATGGCTCGAAGTCACAGAATGTGATAGGTTCTGCGGTAGTCTAAGGGAGTTAGGAAAGACTTTCTGAATGAGGCAACCTTTCCGTGGAGACAGGAGGAACCCAGCCAGGCAAAAGCGAAGGTGGTAGGCTGGAGAAGAGTGGCGTGCCAGGCAGAGGCAAGTGATGGTGTGGTACCGTTTGTGGGGCTGTAAGCCATTCAGAGAGGCTACAGCAAAGATCTGAAGGTGGGGTAATAGGGAGCCACTGAGGCTTCTGGGCAGGGAGTGACAAGATGAAATGACATCTAAGTCTCTCCCTCCACCCTCTAGCTGTTAATGCTAGAGGGCATTGCTGCATGATTGACCTAAAAGATGAGAGAGCAGGTCTCCCAAGTCAGTTGCAAGCTGATCACTCAGAGGCGAGATCCAATTACTGGGTCACAGTGGAAGAAGATGGACAAAGGGCTGGACTCTAAGTGGGCATCGTAAAAGCTGGAGAGAAGCAGGAAGGGCTAACCCACAAGGCGGATGCTCTAAGCCACATCTGACCTGCAGCCCCAAGAATAAGCATCCACCCAGGCCAGCCTATTCTGCCACAAACCACACCGGACAGAAGTGAAAGTGATGTTGTTGCTCTAATAGGTTAAAAGCCTTCACATGCATCGACCTTGCAATTTCACTTCTAAAAATTAGAACTAACAACAGAAGTACACAATGAAACATACACTGGGATGTTCACTGCAGCATTGTTTACCGGAGCAGAGAAGGGGAAGCGATATGAATGTCCCATGGGGTGAGAGGGGTGGCACGGGTTACATAAATGACAGCCACATTCAAACAAAGGAGTTCTAAGCAGCCCTGAAAAACGAAGACTGCCTGGAAAGATGGCTAAGTTGTAGAGCTGGGTGGAAAAGGCAGCTTATACCTTTTCCCCTTAAAGGTGGGTAAAAATGAGTCCAGAAGGAAAATACCCTGAAAGCCCGGGAGAGATGCTCTCAAAACAAAGACACACAAACCAAAAAACCATTCCTCCAAAGGTTCTGAGAGGATTACTGAATGCATCTACATAGAGGACTGGCACACAGTAAGTGCTCAGTAAACGATCGACTCTTGATCTCAGCTCAGGTCTTGATCTCAGGGTTGTGAGTTCAAGCCCCATGTTGAGCTCCATGCTGGGTGTGGAGCCTACTTAAATAAAAATAAATTAAAAAATAAAAACACAGCTTCCAGCCCCTTGCCCCGTGTATATCAAGAACAGTGGTTCTCAGCCATATTTTTTCTCCTTGCAGACATTTCTGGATGCTGCAACTTGGGGAGAGGGGATGCTACTGGCGTCTAGCCAGGGACATCATTCGAACATTCTCCAAGGCGCAGAGCGGCCCCCAACTCAAAAAGTGTTCTGGCCTCAACTGCTTTGGAGGGAACTGTCACTGCAACCTCCCGCGGACTTCTTGCAACCCTTGAGCCAGACCCACTCCATTCAAGAGACGCACACAAACCACCCAGATCATCCAGGTGACCAGCCGCTCCCGAAAGCTCACAGAGTCCCTGTGTTACAGCCAACAGTGGATCTCAACTGACCCCTGAGTCCCAGAGAAAAGCCCCTGGTGGGAGCGTCCTCAGAAACCTTAAATCCTCCAGAGGAACTCTTCTCCCCAGATGAGCATAATGATTCCAAATGGACCATTGCATTTTTTTTTCTTTCTTTTTAGAGTGCTGAGAACGATTCTGTGTGGGCCAACCCACTGGAGTTTCTGTATCAATGGGGCTTCTGTCAACAGATGTGATTGCCCACAGCACACAGCTCACGGCCAACACAAGGGTCCTTTGAGATCAGGGAAAGGGAGGAGGGGATGCTCTTCAGCCTCAGGCATCAGAGCAAGGCTGGCTCCAGAGGCCACCATCTCCTTTCCTCTAAAACCAGCCAGATAATCACATCCAATGAAGAGCCACCCCACCCTCTCCCCTCAATTCCAGGGGCTACAGAACCACAGGACATGTACCAGTGCTGACAATAAGGAATGAAAAGATCACAAGGCTTAACTCTGGGTTTCTCTCGACAAGGCTAACATTTGGGGCTAGATCCATTCTTTGTGGCCATGGCTGACCCATGCACAGAAGGGTATTTTGCAGCCTTCCTACCTGCCAGTGGCCACCTCTCTGCACGGCCCTACCCAAGCTGTGACAAACAAAAATGCCCCTAGACATTGCTGGATGCCCCTGAGAGGGCCAAACTGCCCTCAGTGGAGAACCACTAGCTTCAACAGATTCTGAATCCTTGTCCAGGCCATGCCAGCTCCATTCAGCAAATGTTCATGGAACAAGAGGCAGGGTGGCGGGAGAGCACAAATAAAAGATTCCTTGAGCCCCTGCCTGGAGGGTCTGTGTTATCTCAAGAACTGAAACACCAACAATAAGCACATTTCCTTCAGTCTGTGAGTACTGACTAAGCACCCACTATGTGCCAGGCACTGTTCTGGGTCCTAAGGACACAATGGCAGACATAAAGGACCAACACCCTGCTGTCGGGTTGCTTACCCCGGTCTGAGGATCATACAAACCCAGCAAATGCACTCCCTCCAACACTGATTAACTACTATGGAACCAAAACCCGATCCAGGAAATCATATGACAAGGCCCCCCACTCCATCCCACCCCTACCTAGGATCTATCTGGCACTTAAAGCCTCAGTGCTCTACACACATTTACTCCTTGCAGCTAGCCTTAGAAATCGGCATCCCCATTTCACGGATGTGGGGGTATCACCCATGAGGGGGAATGTGAGTGACCGCCCAGGTGCCAGATCTCTTCAGTTCCAAGTCAGTGTTAAGGTTCTGTCTCTTTGTGGGTTGCCGCCAACCTCTGTCCTGGGGACTGGGATCTTCCTGCAAGGCCACTGAGTGCACCAGCAAGGCAGGGTGCTGGGCAAGCCCACAAGGAAGAGAAGAAAGCAGAGGTTCAAGTTGCACCCTTTAGGCAGGACCCGAAAGGCAAAGGGCAGGAGCAGATGGTATTGTCTTCTATTTCCCATTTTTCATCCAGGGCCTGGGCTGGGCTCAGGGAAGAGAGGGATGAGGCTCTGAAGCTGGGTTAGGGATTGCCTTCCTCACGCTCCCACAGCCTTCCTGGTCCTGATATACAAGGGAGGGGTCTTCTTTTAGAGTCCATGCCAAGCATCCTGTGTCTGATGTCACCCCAACAAAGCAGCTTCCCCTGTCCCAACCCCCATTCTAAATGGAGGAAAAAGCTTAGGTGGTTCCCCCTACAAAGGGTTTTGCCAGAGTTTCGAAACTCCAACTTCAAAACCCTCCTCCTCCTCCTTCCTGGCTTCCTTGCATCTCTTTTGGAGTGTGGGTGGGGTGGGTGTCTTTGATCTGGAATGGGGGAATTCTGAGGAAAGAGGGGTTCAAAAGGTCCTGTGGGGGAGAGGCTAGGAGAATCAGGCAAAGAGAGGGCTTATGAAATGGGAGGATTATTTTAAGGGGGGAGTGTTGAAAGTCATTCTGAAAAGGAAGAAGGAAACGATGGGGTAAGGGATATGGGATTTGAGGGGAAAGGGGGGGATGCTTTCAAGGAGATGGAAGACTGGAAAATTGAGGGGTGTCTGGGGGGGGAGGGACGATTGGGGGACCCCAAGAAAGTGGAGAACTGGGGGCATCTGAAGGATATGGAGGAATGTGAGGCGCCTGGAGATGAAGGAATGGAGACGGAGCATCTGGGGGTTTCTGGGAAGAAAGGGAGGATGTGCCATGTTGAAGGGAGGAGGATCTGGGAGTGGTCCGGGATAGGGAGAACTGCGGGTGCCTGGAAGGAAAGGGGGTCTTGGGTACCTGGGGAAACAGGATTCGGAGTGTCTAGGAGAGGGATGGCTGGAAGATGCTCGGGAGATGGGGGTTCGGGGACGTCGGGCATCTGGGAGCGCTCTGGGGCAGAGCTGCGGGCCGGCTCCCCCCCTCCACCCCGGCTCACCGAAGAAGGGCGGCAGGTGGGACACCGCCTCCAGGAAGGGCCCCGTCTCGATCTGCTTGTCCGCCGGCAGCGGCTTCAGCAGGTGCTCCGCCAGCAGCGCCATTTCGGGGTCGAGGCCGGCGGTGATGCCCCAGCCGGCGCCGCGGGCGTCCACGCCGCCCCCCGGGCCGCCGCCGTCAGCGCTGGGGCCGTCACTGCCGCCCGCCGCAGACTCCGGGGACTCCAGCGTCGCCACTTCCGCTCGCGCCGCGCCCAGCGTAGCCGAGCGCTCAGCGCCGCCAGCAGGCCGAGCGCCTAAGCGTCCCGCTGCGCCGCCCCGCCCCTGCCCGCCCGGACCAATCCGCGCCCGCCTTGGCAGGCCTCCGCGCCGCCATTGGTCGAGGGGCGGGGCCGGCCTGTCGGGCGCGGAAGCGAGCTGACTCGCCTGTCCAGGACGTCCCCGGTGAGCTGCTCCCAGGTGAACCTTCCCCAGGTGTTTGCTGCAGCCTCCCGGTGTATTGCCCCTCCGCCCCCAACCTGGGCGCGCCGGCTTGGGCCAGGTCCTCGCCCAATGCGGGCGAGAACTGCTCAGGTCACAACTCAACCCACCTACCAGCCGAGGGGTACAGCCCAACGCAGCCAGCGCCTCTGAGGACACCTGTTTCCTCAGCAACAAGAATCTGTCTTCCAACAGTCCCGAGCAGCCTGTTGGACACCGATTGGGTCTCAATCTTCTTTAGCTACAACAATGGGGACGTCTGATTCTTCTTCAATGCTCTCAGATCATACCAATACCGTACTGGATGCTGCTCAAGTCACAAGTTTGACATTCCTAGCTAAGACTCCTGTTTCCCAAAATCTGGGATCCAGTCTGACCTGAACAGTCCGATGTACCTGCCTGTCACCACTTGGAGCACAATTCACATCAGTTGCAACCCACCTAAATGCTTGTGTCCTAAAACCCAATGCCCATCTTCTCCAAAAACCCTAGCACATAGTTGTTGAGAAGCTCTCATTCATGCCAGAATAAATATTCATTTTGTGCCCAGCGTGGGCCGTGCATTGTGTTAGGTAGGAATTGTGGATCAAAGTTATGAACAGTACAGCAAAATTTCTGCTCTCCTGGTGCTGTCATTCTGCTTCGGGAGACAACAAAATAATACACAAATAAGACAATTTCAGACACTCATAACTAGAAATGAAGAAAATAAAATGTCAGAGTGTCAGAGGAGGACAGAGGGAAATAGAAGGTAGGAGGTTGGGGCAATAAGTACCTATGAAGAGCCGAGACCCGAAGGGGACGTAGGTGACAGCCAGAGTGGCTGGAGACTGTGCAAAAGCCTTAAGGTGACAAAAAGCCTGATATGTGGAAGCAACACTGGGGGATCAGGGGAGGGAAAGGGAGTGGAGAGATAGGAGTTTCGTTTGGGGAGGAAAGCAAGGGCATGTTGGGTTGGGTTGGGGGTGGTATAGAGTGTGGATTTTATCCTAAGGGCAATGAGAAATCACTCATGCTAGAAAAGTAATGGCCAAACTGTAATAAATATTTTTTATCTATTTCAGGGGGGCAGGTGGGAGAAGAGATTGTTCTAAGACAAGGGTATAACCCAAATACAATCAGGAAGTGAGAGGGTCTGAGGGAGTCAAAGCTGTCATCATTCTTGCTCATGACACAGACCCTGACATGCCCCATCAAGTCAGATCTCTCACTGATAGGAGCCCAAGCCATCCACTTTGGCTTGTTCCCACCCCACCCAACCTCACCACCTCAGGCATCCTAAGATACCATCTCCTTGAAGCCTCGCCATCCCACCCAGCACCCTGGCTCAGTGCCAGTACCCCACCCACATTTCAGACACCTCCGTCAATTCCACGGAGAGATTACAACCTACAATGAGGACCTCCAGCATCAGACAACACCCTGATTTCTTAACTTGCTCCATCCTAACCAAACCACCCAGAAACTATGGGTAACACAAGACTTTCAAGTCTGTAAGAATTGTCTGACCATGGGACATTAAACGTGCTGAGAAAGGTCGTTACTCCACGTTAATGGAATATTTTCAAAGTTTATCTATCTACCCATCTTGTCTACCCACTCATCCATCCATCCAACATGTTTTAAGTGCCTGCTCTGGGGCAGGGCGGTTCATACCTTATGATAGGGATTGGGCTGATCCCAGGGTCTAGCTGCTAGCACAAATGGATGCTATAGGCTATGTGTTATACAATAAGGAGGGATGGACTGAGGAGTAAGGGTGATGGGGACTGTGGAGTAGGGATCACATGGCCCATCTAAAGGGCAATGTGGGGGACTCCTGGGTGGCTCAGATGGTTAAGCATCTGCCTTCAGCTCGGGTCATGATCTCCAGGTCCTGGGATCGAGCCTCAAGTCAGGATCCCAGCTCAGCAGTGAGTCTGCTCCTTACTCTCCCTCTGTCCCTCCCTGCTGCTTGTGCTCTCTGTCTCTCTCTCTTTTTCTCAAGTGAAAATATAAAATCTTAAAAAATAATAAAAAATAAATCTCATAATCGCAGGGTCATGAGATTGAGCTCCCTGTCCGCTTCAGCACTCAGTTAGGAGTCTGCTTGTCCCTCTCCCTTTGCTCCTCCCCTTGCTCTGTTCTCTTTTCTCTTTATAAAGTAAATAAATTAAGTAAATCTTTAAAAAGAAGCAGCAGCTAATCACTTTGGGGAAACCAAGGCAGCTCAGTGGCTCTAAGGCTTCTCTCTCACAACAAGGTAGAGAAGGCTAAGGTTCCCAGTGATCTTCTGGGAAGAAAGGATCCAGAAAGATCAAACCCTTCCGCCTCAGGAAATATCAGATTATTCCTCATTCCTAGCTACTCATGTCCCTAGCAGAAAGTTCTGGTGAGGAGTAGAAGGAAGGAAGCTCTAGATCAGTGGTTCTCAAACTTGATTAAACATGGGAATCCCAAGGGCTTTGTAAAACACAGACTGCCAGGTCCCCACCCCCCGTCCTGCTCATGTACAAGCACTCTCTCTCACTCTCAAATAAATAAATCTTAAAAAGTATATTAAAAAAATAAAGGACACTGTGACCATTCACCGGGCCACTCATTGCCCAGAGCTGTTAACATTTCAGCTTTCCTAACAAGTGAGAAAACTAGATTAGAGGTAAAATCTGATTTTTAGAATTTGACAATGATTTCAAAATTTAAAAAAAAAACACTATGTAGGCCACACAGAACATTTTGTTTCTTTTTTTTTCTTTTGACATAATCTCAAACTTACAGAGAAGTTGTGAGTACAATTCAAGTAACTTTATACCCCTGAACCATTAGAAGTTTGTTGACACAATGCCCATCACCCTAAATAGTTCAGTGCATATTTCCTCCAAACAAGGGTGTTCTCCAATGGAATCACAGTACATCCATCAGTGCTGGAAATTAACACTGATTCATCATTACCATCTAAAGCTCAGACCCATTCAGGTTTCACCATTTATCCAAATGATGTCCTCCGTAGTAAAAAGGTCCACTTCAGGATATCGTGTTGCCTATGATTAGTTGTCTTGTGACATCTCTTGACTCTTTTTCAATCTGGAATATTCCCAAGTCTTTCTTTGGCTCTTATGACCTGGATACTGTTAAAGAGACAGTGTAGTGGGGCACCTGGGTGGTTCAGTTGGTTGAGCCTTTGCCTCAGGTCATGATCCTGGAGTCCTGGGATCGAGTCCCACATCAGGCTCCCAGCTCCATGGGGAGTCTGCTTCTCCCTCTGACCTTCACTCTCATGCTCTCTCACTCTGTGTGTATGTGTCTCTCTCTCTCTCAAATAAATAAATAAAATCTTTTTAAAAAAGAGAGAGACAGTGTTGTTACTTGGAGAGTATCTCTCTCTCTTTATGTTTGTCTGATGTTTCCTCTTAATTAGATTCGGGTAATTCATTTTTTGAAAGATTTTATCTATTTTAAGAGAGAGAGAAAGAGTGGGGAGGAGGGGCAAAGGGAGAGAGAGCGCGCAAGAGAAGCAGACTCCTGGACTGAGCAGGTAGCCCGACTAGGGACTCGATCCCAGGACCGTAGGATCATGACCTGAGCATGACTGAGCCCAGGCACCACTCAGGCCATGCATCCTAAATTCTATTTTTTAAATAATCCCTACACCCAACATGAGACTCAAACTCACAACCCCAAGATCAAGCGTCATATGCTCTACTGACCAGACCAGCCAGGTGTCCCATGCGTCTTAGATTAGAGGTGGAATGTGGATTCTACATATCATTAACGATCGCAGAAGTGATGCTGTGCCTTTCTTGTTGCATCATAACAGGTGACGCCTGACCTCAATTTGTCCTACTTGGTACTGTGAACTTTGATCACTGAATGAGGTGATGTCTTCCAGGCTTCCCCACTGTGCAGTGAACCTGCTCTTTTTCTCATTAAGAAATAATCCATAGGGAGGTACTTGGAGACCAGGTAAATGTCCCACCTCTCATCAAACTTTCCATTGGTGTATGTCTGTAGAGACTGATGTAAATGACTCTGGGGGCTATAGTACGTTACTGCTTTTCTTTGTTTAGGTGACATTTCATCCCAGACTGGGCCTGTGATGGCCCCTGCAGGTAGGCTTCTGTGTCTTTTTGACATGTCACTCATTCTGTGAGCACTTCCTTACCCACTAACACAATATATGTGTCCTTTCCCTGCCCTAGGCCTGAATACAGCCATTTCTCCCAAACACAGAAGTCCCTCTTTGTGGAGAACAGTATTCTGTATTCAGTATTCAGTATTCAAGATCTAGATGTGCTTCCTGTTACTGGGGAGTCCCTGCTCCTAGATCTTCTCCGTGGACAGAATTACACACGCGTGTGCACACCCATGTACACACACATTTATGTCAATATTTGTCTCCATTTTCCTCTATAGTCCTCTGTTATATTAAGGACCATGAGTTTGTGATGCCTGGGTGGTAGGGCAGTTAAGCATCTTCCTTTGGCTCAGCTTGTGGTCCCAGGGTTCTAGGGTCAAGTCCCGTATCCAGCTCCCTACTTAGTGGGGAGCCTGCTTTTCCCTCTGCCTGCCTCTCCCCCTGCATATGCTCTCTCTCTCTCTAACAAGTACATCAATAAAGTCTTAAAAGAACAACCACCACAAAGGAAAAAACCATGAGTTCATCCTATGAGATCCAATTACAATCCAAGTCCCCAGAGCTAATTACCGTTTTCCCCCTTTCCACATGGTAACTCCCTTGTCCACTGAGAAACCTGATGTTCTTGTTGTTTTCAGTGTGTTCGCTTATTTGTCCCCATATATGACAATTTCTTAATGTGGATGCCACCCTCCCCATGACAGGGATGCTCTTTCCAGCCCACTGGAGCTCAGACACTTGATACCAGGCTGCCTGTCTTCGAGGATGCTCTCCTCCCTCCCATGAGCTCTGGTCCCCGAGGCTGTGCTCCTTCCACCCCATGCGGGCTAGGACACTCTCTGTGGGGTCAGCATGTCCCCTCTCCTTGTTCCCCCACTGTTGATGCTTACCTTGCTGAGACCCACCTATGGCTCTCGGGTTGAATGGCTCAAGAATAGAAGGGAAGGGGAAAGGAAGGGAAAGGAGGAGACACGAAAGGAAGAGGGGAGGGGCCGCACGGTGTGTTTACTCTGAACCAAAGAGAGCGGAGGATGAAATCAGCAATAAGTAAAGTGTTATGGGGGACAATTCAGCCAGACACAGAGGAACTACCTCATCTTTTCGCACTGTCGGGCCATCCTATTTGCTCCATCTACGGCAAACTCCCTCTTGAGCTTATCTGCAGGACCACCTTAGCCAGTGGGAGTTTACTCTTGTGATTGGAACTGACCCAGTGGGGCTGCGGTGTTCACCCTGTACAGTTTCATCATCGCCCCGAGCCAGCCCCACCCGGGGTTAATAGCTTCTTCCTAAACTGAATCATCCAATCCTGGTTACTCAGACTGTCTCTCCCCAATGGGATCTGTCAGGATGGATAAAGTAGGTCAAATCCATGGTCTTTTTGACATTTTATCCCCAGTCTTCCCGCAGGCAGCAGTGATAATAATAGTAACAACAACAACAACAACGACAGGTCCTGTTTTCTGAGCATTTACTGTCTTTGAAGCCCAACACCTCCACTTTCTAGCTAGGTGGCTGTGGACAAGTCACTTCCTATGTGAATCTCCTGGGGCTGCCGTATTGCAAAGGCCCACAAGCCTGGTGGGTTAAAACAACCAAAAATTTATTCTGTTTCAGAGGCCAGAAGTCTGAAATCTGTATCACCAAGGCAAAATCAAAGTGTCAGCCCCATGGCATGTCCTCGGAAAGTTCTAGAGGAGAATCAGCTCCTTGCCCCTTTTAGCTTTTGAGGGGTCTGGGCATCCTTTGGCTTTAGGCTGCACAGATCCAAATTCTGCCTCTGTCTTCACATAGCTTTCTTGGTGGGTGCATAGCACCCCATCTCTGTCTTATAGGGTGCTTGTAATGGCGGTTAGGGCCCACCCAGGTAAGGCAGGGTAATCCCTCCAGCTCAGGATCCGTAACTTGATCACATTTGCAAAGACATCTTTCCCACCTAAGGTCACATTGAGGGGTCCCAGGGAATGAGAACCCCTCTCTTTGGGGACACATTCATAACTTAGCCTACCATACTTTCCCTCTCTAACCCTCCATGGTTTTGTTGGGGGACCAGATTCTCCTGTCCCTTCAAGGTCCTCACTGGACCAAGAATCAAGTTGATGTAAGCCAGATTAACAGGAGAAAATCAGATTGAATTTCGAATGTATGGGGGAATCCACGTAGACATGGAAATTCCAAAGACAGGCACAGTGAGCTGTATGTGTCACGCTGAACTAAGGAGAAGGGGTAGGGGGTCTGGGACTTCGAAGAGAAGGAATGCAGTTCACAGGAAGATGAAAAAGAGTAACTATTTGGAGGCTGCCTGGGTGGCTCAGTTGGTTAAGCATCTACCTTTGGCTCATGTCATGATGCTGGGGTCCTGGGATCAAGCCCTGCATTGAGCTCTCTGCTTGGCGGGGAGCCTGCTTCTCCCTCTCCCACTGCTACTCCCCATGCTTGTGCTCGGTCTTTCCCTGTCAAATAAGTAAATAAAAATTTTTTAAAAGAGTATTTGGTAAACACGTTTGCTGGGCTGCTTGGGAACAACAGGATATTAGAGAGGACTTTGATCCAAGTGGCCTTCCTGGGTCCCTCCCTGTCCACCATACCTTGTTCATACCATAATGTGGTTATATATGGTGCTAGCTCTCTTCCTTGAGCAGGTCCTCTATCTAAATTATTTTTAGGCAGTTCCAGCGGGGATGGGTGGAAGGTAAAGCACTTTTCCTGAAGCCTCTGGGGTTTGATGGCTTCTTAACTCCCCATCATTTCATGCCGATGCAGCCGATCCTGGAGTGGCCCATCCTTGGCCTCTATGGTCTCATCGGAAAAACAAGGCTGGTAGGTCATGATCATGACCTCTCAGGGCTGATGTGAGGGTGAAGGGGTTAATGTAAATGAGGCAGTTGGCAAGTTGGCAGGGAGGCAGCCCTCGATGAATGGGGTGGTTATTATGAATTGATTTCTTGAGTTATTTCCACCAAGGACTGGCAGTCCTGGGGGTAATTGATTCCAGTGATGTCCCCTCTACAACTGCCAGGTTTTCAGCAGGACTAAATGTGCCAAATGGGCTTTGTTGAGCCAACTCCTCTGAGTGTGAAGAGCCACCATGCCAACCCGCCTTGCCAACCCGCCTTGTTGTTTCCAGGGCCCGTCTGCTGCTTTTCCCTAATTAATGCACAGGCGACACCCACCAGCAGGCCCGCTTGCTGCTGTCCCAGGAAAACGGCACAACATACTGCAACTCAATATTTGCACAGTTTTTCAGTTACTGGATGAAAATAGTATTGGGGGCATTGAAACAGCACAGAGCAGAGGAAAGGGAAAATACCACCTCATTCTTGTACCCACACAGGACACAGTGCTGGGGGGGGGGTGTTTGGGGGAAAAATGCAGCCAGCAGACCCAAGCATTGTGTCCCTGACCCAACACTTCATGGCAAACAACCGCTGTTAGCTGGAGAAATAGAAAAATTGAAAGCTGGTCTCCTTCATCCCACATCACTTCTTGAGTTTCTCCCTTCCTTTTTTTTTTTTTTTTTTTAAGATTTTATTTATTTATTTGACAGAGACATAGAGAGCACAAGTAGGCAGAGTGGCAGGCAGAGAGAGAGAGAGAGAGAGAGAAGCAGACTCCCCACTGATTAGGGAGCCCAATGCGGGACTCGATCCCAGGACCCCAGGATCATGACCCCAGCCGAAGGAAGATGCCTAACTGACTGACCTACCCACGTGCCCGAGCTTCTCCCTTTTCTAAAAGGAATAAATCATGCACTGAATCTGAGCATCTCAACCTGAGACAAGGGAACAGACAGAAACACAGATTCTGCATTCTGGCAGACACAGGATCAAACCCTCCGGTATACCACTTCCAGCTGCGTGACCTTGAGCAAATGACATTATCTCTCTGAGCCTCTGTTTCCTCATCTGCAAAATGGGGATCCTAATGACACTTCCTTCAAAGTATCAAGGACAATGTTCAGGGGGATGGCATATTTAAAGATTCACCTGGGACACATGTTGGCACTTGACAGAGGTCCTATGGAGATGCCAAGGGTGATGTCGCTGACTGTCAACATGCTCTCCCTGGCTCTCAGAAATTCGGGGTAAAAGCAGGGAGTCCAGGAAAGTAGAAAGCACCCAGGCCCACTTGTCAGGGGACCTGAGATCTGGTTCTAACCCTGTGGACTGGTTTCAAGACCTGACATCCCTCTTTGAGCCTCATTTTCCCTGAGGGTAAAGGGAGTAGGTCTGGCCTGATAATTTCAGAGGTCCCTCCCTCTGTTATGAGCACTCTATGAAGACACACACACACACACACACACACACACACACACACACACACGAGATATGTCTTTTCCACAATGTCAGCTTTATTCAATCCTAAAGCCAGGTTCACATAATTACAAAGCAGGTTCAGGATTTCAAGGTCAATGACATTTCACCACATGATTGACTTGGCTTCTTACACAGCACGCAGAGCAGAACACTACACAAGTCACACAACCAATAAGATGACAGAGGGGGGAGGAAGTTAAGGAAGGAAAGAAAAAAAAAAAAAAAGAAAAAATGTGAAGTCAGTCTGCGAGCACTGTTGAGAAGAGACCTGGGTTTAGTCCTGGTCAGCTCTCAGCACTTACTGCTTCTCCTTATTCTGTTCAAACCGGGAAGGATCTCAGTTCTGTTGGGAGATTGTCGAGCAGATTGTTGGGTGGTGTCTGCCTTTTTTTCAGTGGGCAGACAGAGAGGGGTTCATGGCTGAAGAGTCTGACAGTTTGCTGCCAACATCCTTTGCCATTGAAAGGGGTTTATCAGTCCTGGACTGCCGCACACCTGCTCTGCTCCTGCTTGCTATCAGCTCGGGTGTGTGGTCAGCTGGGGCTGGACCTGGCGATATCTCACAGCCGAGGTTCCCTTAGCAGCTGGCATCATTACTCCGCACAGGACCCTGCTTGACATGAGTGACTCCATCTTGTTTTCTACACCCTTCTACCTTCTAATTTCAATAGTGGCTTTGGGGGGTGTGTTCCTTGCTCCTGCTGCCCTTCCCCCAGGACCCAGGCCAGTCATATGAGTCCTTTACTGTCCTGGTGAGGGTGGTGTGGAGACAGGACAAGTGGGGAAGACTGCCCCAGGGACAAAGGCTCTTGACATTCAGGAGAGGACTCAGGAATGGCCCAGGTACTTGCTCAAGCGAGACTGTGCTCATTTTCAGGAACCAGTCCTGGCACATGGCCCAGTTGGGGGCAAACTGCTGGCAAAAGTGTGGTCCTCCAGCTCCTGCCCCCACGTCCCCAACGACAAGTGTGCTTAGGTTAGTGTCCCACTGGCCAGAGTTTCACTCACTCCTTCATCCAGTATTTTTACTAAGCACCTGTTGTGGACCGATCAGTAGAGCAGACTTGGTGACACATCATAGGAACTAGGCAGCAAGGTCCCTGCTCTCATGAAGCTCACAGTCTTGTGTGCGTAGGTTACTAAGTTTAAAAAATCATTGCTTTCACACTGCAGTGAACGCTATGGGCAAAAATGCAGTGTGTCCCAAGGCCAGGCATCCTGACCCCATTAGAGAGGATCAAGGAGGGCTTCCTAGAGAAAAGACAAAAGGATAAAGAGGAGTCAGAAGCCATGCAGAGCCTTCCGGGCAGAAGGAACAGCATGGTAGAAACTGGCCATGGGAGTCAAAGGAAAGGCTGGTGTAGTGGGTGAGTTTAGCCAAGAGCCAGACCCCCATTCTGGGTCCAGTGGCCTGCTCATGGTGTGGGCTTCACGCAGAGGGAAATGGGGAGCCCAGAAAGGCTCAAGCAGAGAAGGGAGTTGCTCTGACTCCCTCCACTGATCAACTTGAACTTGGGAACTTAGGAAATGGAAGCTGTCTGCCATCCAGGATTGGCCAGTGGATGCCCATGTCTGGGAAAGTCTCAGAAAATGCAAGGCTGGCTTGATGATGCCCCATTTCAGTGGACTGGGACCACACTTGGCAGCCCAGCAGAATGGAACTGGTGTGGGCTTTGGGATGGGGACCCTGGACAACACGAAGCCTCACTTTCCTCATCTGAAAAGTGGGGTTGCGATAACCATATGTTCCAGAGACACTGTGAGAAGGGAAGTCACAGGGAACCCAATGCTGAGTGGGTACTGGCTGAGTCTCCCTTTCTCTGCGGCTTCTTCCTGCCTCCGCTCACTGAGGCCACCAATGCTCTCACTAGACACGCCAGCTCTGCTGCTTACCCAGTTTGGGCATGCCCTCCCCTCCTCTGGGCCTCGGCTCTCCCTGTGTAAAGTCAGGGTAAGCTCCACCAAGCTGAGTCACGTGACTCTCCAAAGAGGTCTTGGGGCTCCCAACCCCAGGGAGAACTGGGTAGAGGTGAAGCAGGGGGCATGTGTGTGGGGAGATCCTCTGACATCAGTTCTCCAGATGCTGTTGTGGTTGAAGAATTATCCTCAGATCGCATATCACATTTTTCCCTTGGAAGGCATGCTGTTTGCACTCAGTGTGGGCGTGTCTTCTGAAATTCAGCCATGGCAAAGGCCACCAGCCTGAGTGATTCAAGCTCCACTCTAGGCCCCTGCTGCACCCCTGGGGGGCAGGGGAAACAGGCTTCCAGCAACATCTCCTATCTGTGGGCCATGGCAAACTACCAACCTGCCTGGGGAAAAGGGTATTTGAATATTTTGTTTTCTGGTGTCTTTTTTGGCCAGTCATATCTTGGGCACAGAAATACCAATCCCCACCCGCAGTGTGATAAGTGCCGTGGGAGTATTATTATTGTTATTATCTGTTCCCACAACCTGATTTTGTATATTAAATAACAGCTCAAACACACTGAGATGGTTGCCCAACCTTGTGAGTATGCTTTTTCTTTTTTTATGATTTTATTTATTTACTTGAGAGAGAGAAAAAGAGAGTGTGCACAAGCTGGGGGTGTGGAGGGGCAGAGGGAGAGGGAGAAGCAGGATCCCTGCTGCGACAGCATAGGGCTCCATCCTAGGACCCTGGGATCATGACCTGAGCCAAAGGCAGATGCCTAACTGCCTGAGCTGCCCAGGCGCCCCCATTATGAGTGTATTTCATGCCACTGAATCGATCGCACACTTAAAAATGGTTGATTATACAAGTGTATTTTAATATCCTCTTTCCCATGCATATATGATGTATCACTGTTAGCAATGTTGCTCTAGAAAAGTCTGTTGATGGGAATGCTTCCTGGTAACTGAAAAATGACTTAAAGCAAGAAGTCTCTTTAGTTTACCTTCTAAAAAGGAATCTCACAGCATGTATATACCACATATTCCTTATCCACTAACAATTCTTTACTGTCTACTTAAATCTTTGTTAAGGGCAGACACCCGGGTGGCTCAGTCAGTTAAGCATCTGCTTTCAGCTTAGGTCATGATCCCAGAGTCCTAGGATCAAGTCCCAAGGGGCTCCTTGCTTGGTGAGGAGTCTGCTTCTCCCTCTACTCCTCCCCCCTGCTTGTGTGTGCTCTCTCTCTCTCTCAAATAAATAAATAAAATCTTAAGAAAAAAAAACAAACTTTGTTAAGGGGGTAGGTACCAAGTTATATGTTTTTTGTTTGTTGTTGTTTTACCATAAAACAGTAATAAAAAGAAAAACTTAGAAGAAAAAAAAGGAAGCCCAAGCTATGGGGTTAGGCCCCACAGATGGGCTGATTCCGTTTCTGAGCTCACCATATCACCACCAAAAAGGAGATCCTTCTCTCTTCCTGCCCTGTGATGAACACAGCCAGCTGTGTCAGGGGCCTTCCTCCTGGTGGGAATATGGCTGCAGCAGCATCCTGGGTCTCCTCCAGAGAGGACAACGCCCAGGAACCTCCTCCCATACCCAGCAGACCTCCCCTGAAGCGTCTTTGGGCAGAACTGGGCCGCACGCCCCCTCCCACACAAGGGCGTGGGTCCACTGCTGTTGGTTTAGACACATCAGGATTTCCTCCTGAACCATCCAGCAGAGGGTACTCCACCAACAAGGGTGCAGCTTGAGCGGGGAAACGGACAATGGCTAGGAATCGATCACAAACCCAGGTGTGCAAATAAGTAACAGTTTCCCAGCACCTACCTTTCCGAGAGGGGGAGCCGAACCCAGCACTTCCAGAGGCAGGCGCTACGTGGAAAATTGTCAGTTATCGGGGCCGTTGTAACACCAACAGTGATGATTTGTCAGGTCCTGACACTGGGCCAGGCTCTGGGCTAAGGCAGCTGTTAATAACAAACTCGTGCTATCATCCCCATTTCACAGATGGGAAAATTGAAGCTCAGAGATACAAAATGATTGAGAGCTTCATGGAGGCTCCTTCCTTCCTATTGGCTTGGTCTTGAAAAATAAAAGGAAGACCAAAAACAGTGCCATTCCATCAAAGGGATATATTCTAGCAGCTGGAAGCAGGCTGAACTACCAGAGGGCTCTGGATGGAAAGTTCTGGAACATGACTGCATTTTGCAGCAGCTTCCTCTGCACATAGGAGCAGGGTCTGAGGAGCTCACCTGATTTCCAGATGGAGCATCACTGGTCATGGGAGGTCCCCGCCAGGGATCTGAAAAGGGCGGACTTACCTGCACAGGTGTCTTTCAGGACAATGATGTCCACACTGGGAGGAATGAAGTAAGCATGTGCCATGCTTGGGGCGCCTGGGTGGCTCAGTTGTTGGGAATCTGCCTTCAGCTGGGTCATGGTCTCAGTGTCCTAGGATCGAGTCCTGCATTGAGCTCCCTGCTCAGCTGGGAATCTGCTTCACCCTCTGACCCTCCCCTTCTGGTTATCTCTCTCGATCTCTCATTCTCTCTCTCAAATAAATAAAATATTTTAAAAATGAAGCTATTCTAAAATAAAGTTTACTCAAAATATGGATGAGCTTCCAGTTACATATATCAGTCCCCTGAATGATCAGTACAACAAAGGGAACACAGTCAATAATATTGTAACAACTTCAGCAACAGATGGTGATCACACTCCCTTTTGTTATGTATGTGATTGTCCTGTCTGAAGGCTATATTGTACACCTGAAACTAACGTGATATTGTATATCAACTCTACTTCAATTAAAACTTTTTTTATTTTTTATTTTTTACTTTTAAAGATTTTATTTTTTACTTTTAAAGATTTTATTTATTTATTTGACAGAGAGAGATGGAGAGAGAGCACAAGCAGGTGGTGCAGCAGGCAAAGGGAGAGGGAGAAGCAGGCTCCCTGCAGAGCAGAGAGCCAGACATGGAGCTCGATCCCAAGACCCTGGGATCATGTTTGAACCGCAGGCAGATGCTTAATCGACTGAGCCTCCCAGGCGCCCCTCAATTAAAACTTTTTTAATTGAAAAAGGGCACATGGGTGGTTCAGTCCGTTAGGCATCTGCCTTCAGCTGGTCATGATCTTAGGGTCCTAGGATCAAGCCCTTTGACTGGCTCCCTGCTCAGTGGGGAGTCTTTCTCTGTTGCCCTCTGCCTCCCCACCAAAGTGCCCTCTCTCACTCTCAACTACAAACAAAATCTTTAAAAAGGTTTTTAATTAAAAAGATAAACTGCCCCATCCCTGACCAATTACATCAGAACCTCTGTCTCGAGGATCAAGCATAGGATTAAAAAAAAAATCTCTCGGGGCGCCTGGGTGGCTTAGTGGGTTAAGCCTCTGCCTTCTGCTCAGGTCATGATCTCAGGGTCCTGGGATCGAGGCCCGCATCGGGCTCTCTGCTCAGCAGGGAGCCTGCTTCCCTTCCTCTCTCTCTGCCTGCCTCTCTGCCTGTGATCTCTGTCTGTTGGATAAATAAATAAAATCTTAAAAAAAAAAATCTCTCTAGGTGATTCAGACCTATAGTCCAGGTTGAGAGCCATTCACCACGAAAAGTACTTCATAAAGCCTTAAGCACGATGGAAAGGCAGGTTGTTAGGATTCACCAACCTTGTATTATTATTAGTATTTTAAATTATACAAGTATCAGTGACCAATTGTAAATTTAAAAACCTAGGGACAAATAAAAATTCAAATCACCCTGAATTGTGCCCCCTAGTGATTTAGTCATTGTAGTTGGTGAATGCTTTTTTATACTTTCTTTCCCCTAGATATCTACAGTTATGATTATTTCTATTCTTATTATTAAGACACACAACTGGGGGCTCTCACAGGCAGCCCCATAACCCCAGGGTCTGCTGCAGCATCTGTCATTTTCAGGGAGGATAGTCCCAGTGAGAAGAGAGAAGCCAGAGGAGTGGCTGATTTTGAAACCCCATGAAAACCCAGCTTCGACCAACGTGCCTTGGCAATGCCACCTACTAATTGAGGGCCTGGCACGGCCTCCAGTGCCACCACCCTTCAGCCAATGGGGAGCGGCTCCCATGTTGTCATGCCATGTCTCCAGCCCTCTTTTCTCCTCTTATGCTGGGACACCCAAAGACACAAGTCCAAGAATAGCCTTCCTCATGGCACTGGCCCAGGGCCCAGCACGAGCAGCATCCAACTGCCAAGCCTTCCCCTCTCTGCCTCCTGTGGGCCAGTCATCAACCTGTCACTAAATATTTAATACTGAACTCTTTAAATGGCCCAGCTGGTCCACATCTGCTGGCCTCTTTTAAGAGCTACACCTGCAAGTTGCAAGCTCCTGGAAAAGCAGTCTGAAGAGGGAACACAAGCACCTGGAGGTTGCATGTGAATTCCCGGTCGCACAATCCTTGCTTTGTGACCTCAAGGGAGTGGTTTCACTGCTTAAGGGTCTCAGGTCCCTTAGGTACAGGATGGAGGCGGGACTCCCACGGGCTGGAGGGAGGCTTAAGGGAGGGAATACATCCCAAAGCGTTTGGTGCATGATATTCAAATAACATTAGCTCTGTTTTTCTTTTTGCTTTCTTTCTATGTTATGCTTCCCTTTTCCTTTTGGAAAGGAGGAAGGGACTCAAAAGCAGGGAATCTACTCATTCATTTGCAACAAATATTTATGGTGAGCCTCCCCTGTGCTGGAGGCGGGGAGGACAGCAGGGAAGGGGGTGATCCCTGCTGAGAGGGCCCGGGGGTCCTGGAATCAGACAGGGTGGGGCTTCTACCACCTTACTTGAGCAAGGACACCATTGTCTGAGGCTCATTTCAGACAACTTTAAAACAGGAATAAGGTGCTCCTGTTGCACACAGTGGAGTGTGCGACTCTTGATCTCTGCGTCATGAGTTCAAGCCCCGAGATGGGTGTAGGAATTATACTTTAAAAAAATAAAATCTTTTGGGGTGCCTGTGTGGCTTAGTTGGTTGAGTGTCCGACTCTTGATTTCAGCTCAGGTCATGACCTCGGGGTCCTGGGATGGAGCCCTGCGTTGGGCACTGCGCTCAGTGGGGAGTCTGCTTGAGGATTCCCTCCCTTTCCCTCTGCCCCTCCCCCTGCTCCTGCACACATGCAGTCTCTCTCAATCTCTTTCTAAAATAAATAAATCTTTAAAAATGTTTTAAAGAAATAAAATCTTTTTAAAAAGTAGTAGCATGGGAACAACAGTAAAATATCTCACAGGGGTCCTGAGAAGAACAAAGGAAAAGATACTTGTAAACATGCTTAATGAGCTGCAGGAAGCTATGTAATCATGAGGGTAGAAGCTGATTAAGTGAGGGCCGGTGGGGATGGCTGCCCAGCAGAAGAGGCCCAGAGAACATGGCCCGAGGGCCACACCAGTCAAGCCCTAGGCCCTGAAGTCGCACTAGTGGAGGCTTTTTGGTCCTTTAAGGTAATTATTATACAGATAAGAAAATCAAAGTCCTGGGGAGCAGAGGGGACTCACTCAAGAGGCACAAAATCAGGACCTAAGCCAGGTCTCCCCCTACTCGATTCAGATATTTCTTCCTCCCCCCCCACCCCAATTCACATATTTCTGAAGTTCCTACCACACTCAGAGAGACCCACCAATAAACATTCATGTATTGGGCTCGTTTGCTGGGTTGGCTGACCCCCTGGGTATCTGCCTCCTTGGCCTGTTTGGTGGGCAGGGGCGATACAATATGGAAAAGAGGCCATGATCTTGGCCAAAGAGGTAGGGACTAACAGGAGGGTAACCCTGGGGAATCTCATGCATGGGGTAGGGCCGACCCCGAGTCAGCAAGAGTCAAGTAAAGGGAGATGGGAAGAAAGTACTTCCCGAGATGTACCAGGTAAACAGGGCCTGCGTGCTCTCCTTGGAAACCTTCATTTCATCTCACAAGGGCAATGCTAAAAAACTGCTCTGCTGATACTCTTGTTAAAGGGTACACTGAGGCACATTAAAATTTCCAAGCGTTTATTAGGGCATATATTTATTTATTTAAAGATTTTATTTGACAGGCAGAGAGTCAGGCGGAGAGAGAGGAGGAAGCAGGCTCCCCGCCGAGCACAAAGCCGAGCACAAATGCAGGGCTCGATCCCAGGACCCTGGGATCATGACCCGAGCCGAAGTCAGAGGCTTTAACCCACTGAGCCACCCAGGTGCCTCTATATTGATTTTTTAAAAAAGAGTTTATTTATTTATTTGACAGAAAGAAATCACAAGTAGGCAGAGAGACAGGCAGAGAGAGAAGGGGATGCAGGCTCCCCGCTGAGCAGAGAGCCCGATGTGATTTGGGGCTCAATCCCAGGACCCTGAGATCATGACCTGAGCCAAAGGCAAAGGCTTTAACCCACTGAGGCACCCTGGCATATATCGGTTTTAACTGAGTAGCACCAAACCAAAGGTGGGTAGGAGCTCTCCTCCAGCGGGCAGGACCTGGGGGAGAGGCTTTTTACAGAGAAGAGGCAGAGGCAAAGCAAGGAAATCGCTTACGCAGTTGCCTTATTTGGGAAAGGCCAGATTCTCGGATTCTCAGTTTTAAATTTTCTCAAATTTCTTGTGTGCAGCCTGGCTTGATTCTGGTTTAGGTTTTGTTTGCTTGCTAGGCTAGCAAGGAACCAAAGCTGCCTGGTTTAATGGTCTCTCTGTTCCATTTCCTTACTGCTCTCATTTCCAGAGAGAAGTGACCTGCCAGAGACCCCAGAATTGGCTTGGTGGAGGTTGGAATAGAGGCCAAAATGTTCAACAATTTGCTTTGCTGCACCCAGAAAAGAAACTAGACAAATGAATAAGAATGAAGGGAGGAATTAAAAGAATTCAAGAAAAATGGGCAAATGAAAGAGGCTGAATGAGTGAAGTTGTCTATTTTTTTAAGGTAAATTTATGTATTTAAAGAAAAAATTGGGGGCGACTGTGTGGCTCAGTCGCTTAAGCGACTGCCTTTGGCTCAGGTCGTGATCTCCGGGTCCTGGGATGGAGCCCCCATCCGGCTCCTTGCTCAGTGGAGAGCCTGCTGCTCCCTTATTGTCTCTCTCTCTCTCTGTCAACTAAATAAATGAAATCTTAAAAAAAAGAAAAAGAAAAAATTTTAAACTAAGTTTTATGCCCAACATGGGGCTTCAACTCACGATCCTGACATTCAGGAGTTGCAGGCTCAACCAATGAGCCAGGCGGGCGCCCCTTTATTATCTTTTTCATACATAAAACAATACATGTAACATAAAAAGCCAATAGAATGAACACCCTTGAACTCACCACCAAGGTAAAGACAATAACCAATAAATGTATCCATTTAGGCCAGCGGTTCCCTCAGCTGGTTGCACGCTGTGTGCACCTGGGGAGCTGAGACAACCCCTGACAAACTGATGGGACTGGTCTGGAGTTTGGTCTGGGCATCTGGATTTATTTATTTTGTCTTCTTTAAAGGCACCTGGACTTTTAAGACCTCCCCAAGTGATTCTCGCGTGCAGCCAGGCTTGAGAACCACTGACTTGTTCCCCTGACCTTCTCTCCACCTCCCTACCCTCCACCCCGGGCAACCCTCACCTTCAACCCCCAGGTAACCACCGTTCTGAGGAGTAGTGAGGATTCCCTTACCTTCATCTTTCCCCGTTTCCGGGACGAGCGACGTTAGGGATTGATCTCCCGCCTCCCACGAGAGGGCGCCAGAGGAAAAAAAAAACGCAGCCTCCTTTCTCTCCGCGCGTTCGGTATCGCGCTGGAGGCGGCTTGGCCCTTGCGGCACCCCGTCGTCCGTCCGTTGCCACGGGCAACGAGCGGGGAAACGGCGGGCGTTGGTGCAGCGCGGCCGGCGGGACTTGCTGGCCCTGGTTGGGGCATGCAGGAGCTTAGCGGGGGCACTTTCCGGAAGTTCCAGGGCGCGGAGGAACGTGAGTCGGAGGACGGGCTCGGCCAGAGCCGGCGTGGGGGTCGGGACTCGGGGAGCCCCGCCGCAGTGGCCACGCGCTGGCGGGAACCGCGGCTGGCGTCCGGGGACCCGCAGTCCCTGCGCGCTCTGGGTCCGACGCCTTGCTCTGCAACCCCGTTTGTCGTCTGTGGACGTTGGGGCTGTGAGAAGGATGGGACCTATCTAGGACCGGAGTCTCGTTTCTTGATTTTTGGTGCAAAACTTTTCCGCGGGCGGCTTACAGGGCAAGGAAAAATTTAGGTGCACCTTGCCACAGTTCCTAGACAGGTTGTGAACTGGCAGCCGCAGGCTAAACTTGGCCCATAGATGTGGATTATTTTCCCCCAGCTCTGAGCACCGAGTCTGAGGCTTGGCCTGGACCCAGACCTATCCGCCTATTCAACAGACGTTCCGTAAGCACCGTCGTAGCCAAGCACTGTGTAGACCCTGCCCATCTTGGCAGCTCTGGGCTTAGGGAAGGAGGTGTCTAGAGTGAGACTGCTCTCAGCTTTCAAGTCTCCGTTGTGTTCCCATTTTGCTCGGTTCGATTCCTCTCTGGGTCTCAGTTTCTCCATCTGTAAGTTGAGGGATGTGTCCTTCATGCCAATCCAGAACACTTCCAGCTGTGACCGCTGGTCTGGGACGCTCCCTGGGGGTTGCCAGAGCCAGGGCACATTGGTCCCCACAGGCAGCCTCTTGCTGTCTACAGAGCCCAGGCCTTGGTTTGACACTGTCATGAAATAGGATCCCGGTCCTTTCATTTCCTCTGCTTCCTAGCTCTGTGATCCTGGGCAAGCCACTTCACCATTTTGTTTTGTTTTTAAATTTTATTTATTTTTTTAAAGATTTAATTTATTTATTCGACACAGGGAAAGATCACAAGTAGGCAGAGAGGCAGGCAGAGAGAGAGAGGGAAGCAGGCTCCCCGCTGAGCATAGAGCCCGACGCAGGATTCAATCCCAGGACCCTGAGATCACCACCTGAGCGGAAGGCAGAGGCTTAACCCACTGAGCCACCCAGTCACCATTTTGAGCTTGAGTTTGCTCACCTGCCAAATAATGGAGTGATTTTAACAATAAAAAATAGTTTGGCACATATATATGTTCCTGAAATCATTATCCCTGTTACTTTGTGAGGAGCGTTGAAGTCCCCAAGTGTTTGGACCAGTATTGCTAGGACGGGTTCCCTGCCTTCATCTGCAGCATCCTCGATGGTGTCTGGCTCACAGCTGGGTACAGTCCAGGCTTATTTAAAGTGATGATTTGCAAAGCATTTGATAAATGCTGCTGCCTGGGGGCCTGCACTAAGACTTTTTTGATACCATTGGTCTGGAGTAGGGTGATTCCGGGGGCAGCCAAGAGGTGAAGACCACTCATTAGGGGGCTGCAGCAGGCTCATTTTCCTACCATTGCCATTCTCCTCAGATGGCACTCCCCACGTTGCCCTCTTACTGGTGCAGCCGGAGGCTTCTGGACCAGCAGATGGCCCGACAGCGACACCGAGAGCAGGAGGCCCGGCTTCGGCAACAGTGGGACCAGAACAGCCGCTACTTCAGGATGTCTGATATCTGTAGCTTCAAACAGGCTGAATGGAGCTCCAAGACCTCCTACCAGCGGAGGTAACTACAGTGACTTTAGGGGGACAGAGGCAGGAAGCCACTTGTTGGTCAGGGTGTGTGGCTTTAAGAACCCAGGGGGTGGGGGTGAGGGAGTGGCTTAACAGCACGTTTTCTGGAGGAATTTGCTGGATGGCATAGGTTCCCTGCATGGTCATGTGTTTCCAGTTGAAAACTGAAAAGAAAGATCATCAGTGAAATAATATATTTGCATTGAAAAAGAGAAAACAATAAGAAATATATGTAGAATCTGGGTGTCTCCGGGTGACCCTTTATCCCCAGAGAGAACCACAGTTAACAGTCTGATGCAGATCCTCCCGTACTTTTCCCCAGCTGTGTGTGTGTATAAATTACACACACACACACACAAACACACCCATTGTTACAGAAATAAATGTAAAAAACATGGAAAGTAAAAGCGTAGGCTTTGGAGTTAGACAAACCTAGATGGAAATCCTGACTGTGTCACTTGCTGTGTAAATGAACCTTGTTTCCTCCTCTGTGATGTGGGGCTACAACAGAATCCACTTTTTAGGATTTATGGTGAATAGGAAGCCATCCATGTATCTAGTACCTGGTACATGGTAATTGCTCAAGTGTTAGCTACTACTATGACTGTGTGCATATGGGAGACCACTGTACACTTCCTTATTGCGAAACCAAGCTGCTGTTATGCATAGCGTTCTGTGACCTGCTGACACTTTCCTGGGTCACCACATCACGTCCATCTTAGCCTCTTTGGCCACACAGCAGAGCAGAGCCTGCCGCGGGTGGCTGTCACATGACTGATGTAGGGAGGGCTCCTTCTACCCCCAGCATGTATGCCTATCAGAGAGAGAAGTTGAAGGAGGAGAAGAGGAAGCAGCTGGAATGCAGGCGGGACAGACTCAGGCAGCTGCTGCTGGAGGAGCAGGACCTGCTCGCCAGAGAGCTGGAGGCACTGCGGCTAAGCATGGACTTGCAGGAGGGAAGGATCCGGGAGCGGCATGGCAATCTGAAGTCCGCCCGAGAAGAGCAGAGGAAACTGGTAATGTCTTCTAGTTCCTTAGGAGCCTAGGAGAGTGGGAGTGTCCCTAGCCGGTCAGTGCAGCTTATGTGGGGGCTGCCCCTGGGCACTCTAGTCTGATGATCCTGCCGTTAATGTCAGAGCCTACGGGGCAAGGGGTTTGTGCTATGTTGTTCTTCACGTGTGTTTCTCATGAATCACTTCTATTCTCTTTGGCCCCTTAAATCATGACCTCTGAGTCCATTGCCTTTATTCCAGTCCCGTGGTCCTGCAGAGGCTTGGCAGTACTTGTGGGGAATGGTGAGCCCCAGTCTGTGTATTGAAGCCTGCTTTATCTTGCAACGGATCTGTCACATCTGGGACCCATCTGTAGCATCAGATCTTGGCATCCTTCCATCACCATGTGGCAGTCATTTGTCAGGCTTGTCTGGTTCTGTTCTGGTGTCTCCCAGAGCCAGGGGTGCACGGTGGGCAGGCGGTCTGAAGGGCAGGTGCGGTGACAGCAAGCCCGGGCGCTCAGCCCGAGCTGACTTCTGCTGAGGGTTATCCAAAATGCGAATGGATTTGAGAAGTGACATGAGGCTTTGTGTTTTCTTGACAGATCGCTGAACAACTTTTATATGAACACTGGAAAAAGAACCACCCCAGACTTCGAGAGGTTAAAACCTTTGATTTGCCTCAGTAGATGAAATCATGTTTCCCTTCTTATTTTTCAACTTGCATCTCTTTCTGGGGGTGAAACAGGAGAGAACAGCCACCTGAAAAATGCACCAGGCTGATCTGGTTCGTTTGGTCTTGAGCCAGCACTTACTGAACATTCGCTGCCTGGTGTAGCCCCTGGGCATGTGGAGATTAGGTGGGGTCCCCAGTCTTCAAGAGCTTGCTGCCCAGTGCAGGAGACAGTGGGCAGCTCGTTACAGTGCAAATTGCAGTGGGCTGGGCAGGCCCAGAAAGATGGGGGTCAGAGACACATCTCAGAGGAGTTGCTGGGGTGAAGTTTGGAAGGACATGGGCTTTTACCTGATGGTGTGGAGGTGAGGAAAGGACATTCCAGATTGAGGCAGCTGAGCGAGGATCAGGCCTGAGTGAGTCCACAGAGCAACAGTGGCTGGGAGGTTGCACCATCAGAGAGGGAAGGGGGACTGCAGGAAATGAGGCTGGTGAGGCAGGTGGGCCCAGACCCTGGCCAGCCTTGTGTGGCCTTCTCCTGGAAGCATGGAGATCTTAAGCAGGGGTACAGCGGGACCCAGCTGCATTTTGGGGAACAGTAGCTTTGGTAGCACCATGGAAGTCAGCAGGAAGGGGTGAAGCCAGGGAAGTGGTGGTGGAGGCCAGACTGGGGTGGCAGGAGAAAGGAGGACAATGGATGAGATCTGGGAGCAAGGGAGGGCTGGTCTGGCTTGAGCGGCACCCTTCCATGGAGACGGGGCTCGAGGAAGATGACCTGTGATGTCAGTAATTTATTTCAACTTAAACTTTGTGTCTTTCTTTGGTGGGATGAGTTTATTTATTCCTAATTATATTTGGAAATTGCTAGTTACTAAGTAATGGAGTAATTTGGTGGTTTGGAGTTTTATACAGTAAGCACTAAGACTTTCCTGGGGCACCTGGGTGGCTCGGTGGGTTAAAGCCTCTGCCTTCAGCTCGGGTCATGATCCCAGGGTCCTGGGATCAAGCCCCGAATTGGGCTCTGCTCAGCAGGGAGCCTGCTTCCTCCTCTCTCTCTGCCTACTTGTGATCTCTGTCTGTCAAATAAATAAATAAAATCTTTAAAAAAAAAAAAAAAAAAGACTTTCCTTGGCCATTTGAGGGTTTAGGTTGGTGCTCCAAAATCTTTTACTCAGAAATGTTTATTTAGGGGCTCCTGGGTGGTTCAGTGAATTAAAGCCTTTGCCTTCAGCTTGGGTCATAATCCCAGGGTTTTGGGATTGAGCCCCGCGTTGGGCTCTTTGCTCAGTAGGGAGCCTGTTTCCCCCTCTCTCTCTGCCTACTTGTGATCTCTGTCTGTCAAATAAATAAATAAAATCTTTAAAAAAAAAAAATGGGGCACTTGGGTGGCTCAGTGGGTTGAACCTCTGTCTTTGGCTCAGGTCATGGTTTTAGGGTCCTGGGATTGAGCCCCACGTCGGGCTCTCTGCTTGGTGGGGAGCCTGCTTCCCCCACCGCCCCTCCTGCTGCTCTACTTGTGATCTCTCTCTCCCTGTCAAACAAATAAATAAAATCTTTATTTAAAAAATGTTTATTTAGACACTCAAATTAGGGAACCCTGGGTGGCTTAATCAGTTAAACATCTGCCTACAGCTCAGGTCATGATCCCAGGGTCCTGGGATCAAGTCCCACATCAGGCTCCTTGCTCTGCAAGAGGCCTGCTTCTACCTCTGCCTGCTTCTCCCTTTGCGTGCGCTCTGGTTCTTTCTCTCTGATGGTTTCCCCAATAAAAGCTTTTAGGTAGTGCTGTAATTCATTTTCTGAGCCAAAAGATTCTTTAAACCCAAATCTCTTCTCTCTCTCTTTTTTTTTTTTTGGAAGTAGGCTTCACGCCCAGTGTAGAGCTCAACATGGGGCTTGAACGCAGGGCTCTGAGATCAGGGCCTGAAATGAGATGGAGAGTCGGACACTTAACCAACTGAGCCACCCAGGCGCTACCCCCTCATCCCGAAATCTCTTCTTGACTACCCCCAGATATGTCGCATCTGTTGCTACGGGAGTAGGTGTTTATCCAGCTCTGCAGAGGGAGTTCTGAGGAGCCAGGCAGAAGGCTGAGTCTGTCCTTCAGCCAGCTCCTGCTGCCCTGAGGCCTTCCATACTTTGGAGCAGCCAGAGGTGGTCTTTCAGATCCTGTTTCCATTTCAGTGTCCACTGCCCGGCTCCTGCTCAACCCCAGGGTGCTGGGAGAAAAGTTTATGCTCCTTTGTTACAACTCTTACGGTTTGCTTAGAACTGCCTAGTCCTTTAAGTCAGTAAACACCAACTGGCTGGCATTCGGACTGTCCATGTTGGGGTCCCCTTGTGCTCCCCTGTAAGGTACCTGGGCCTCCCTGCATCCTTGAGTGGGGAACTTAGGGCCACTGCCTGTGAACCCTGCAGCATACGTCTGTCACGTGAGCCAGTGAGGAAGTTCATCTTCTCTTCCTTCTCACCCTCAGATTGAATCAGCCCTGCACAAGGAGCATGTGATAAACTCTTGGAAAATGCAGGAAGAAGAAAAAAAACAGGTGTGGTAAATGGCTTGGGAAATAGTCCTTCGTGCTGTGGTGGGCATGCTGTCTCCAGGGCCTTGAAGTTTTCTTGTTTTCGATGTTAATGACTCTGATCCAGGAATAGACTTGATCAAAGTTGATGTAACATGCTAACACCGAACGGTGGTTGCTCTGACACATATGACAATCCGTTGTGCTCATTCCCAGGGGCAGAGTCACACAGGGGACCAGGGTGGGCCACTGGCAGGTGGAATGCACATCTTAAAGGTCACTGTTGTTGCTGGCTGTCTCTTTTGATGTAATTTGCATCGTAAACTCTCATCCTTGGCTTACGGCAGCCTCTCTGGGAACAAAAGTCCACACCTCTGTGAACCCATAGCTGTGTCTCTGGGTTAATTTTGGAGAGTATTTTGCTGGCTTTTGGAAGGGGAAGGAACCCTAACATTCTTGAGCCCCTCCTCTGTGCCAGGCCCTGTGCTTAGTCTTTCCTCAGTGTCGTCTCTGAGGGAAGCATCACACCCATGCTTCTCACCATGAGAACAGCCCAGGAAGGTGCTTCCTCACCCAGGGTCATGCAGCTGATAAGTGGCATGATGACTTACTCTGGCGCAGACACATCCAAATGAGGAACAGCGGTGGGGACCTGGGTCTTTGCTGGCCGCGTTACAGATACTGACCTGGGTTCCTTTGGGTCCACGTAGCAAGAAGCCACCAAAGAGGAAGAGAACAAACGGTATGAAAATGAGTATGAACGGGTCCGAAGGGAAGCGCTGGAGCGGATGAAAGCAGAAGAGGAAAGGAGGCAGTTGGAGGGTACACTCCAGGCGGAGGCGCTGCTCGAGCAGATGGAGGAGCTGAAGCTGAAGGAGAAGGAGGTGAGGGCATGGTCCTGGCTCCTCTCTAGCAGCTGCCTGTCGTTAGAAAATGGCATTTTAGAAAGCTGTGCTGAGAAGGTCCTATGCGGGGGGAAGGAATGAATCTAAGAAATATAACAATGCTGGGTTTTCCCTTTTCACATGTATTCCCAGCTCTGGTTTTTCCATCCTCCTAGGTTGTATGCCCAGATTCTAGAATGTTCATGATATGGAGAGAGTACTTCTCTTAGGTGTGTTTCCAGAGTGGCTGTGTGAGGACCTTCTTAGAACTTGGATTTTCCAGGGCACTAAGTAGACTTGAATTAGTCTGATGTTCTAGCACACAGCTACACCTCTCCTCAGCTAGCAGGTTGGGGATCTCAAGTCATAAACTGTGAGGGTCTTTGGTTCAGGAGTTCAGGAGGCTCTTTGAGCATGCAGTTGCTCTGAGCTAGATTCCTGGGCTGCGTCTTCCCATTCAGACGAGGGGAAGCCTGTCCTTCCTCAGGCCCAAGTGATTCAGGAAACAGGTCCTTAATGCCCATGATCTGCTTGATGCCAAGCACTGCACTGGGCTCCAGAAACAGCTGTGAGCAGGGCCGACAGCCCTGGCCTGCAAAGCTTCTGGCCCTCACGGCAGGAGTTACAGGTTAAGACAGGTTAAGTTACAGTAAGGCGTGGACGAGTGCAGGGTCCTGTGGCAGCATGGAGCATGGATCTCATCCTTGTCCACAGGCCGGGGAAAGGCTCTTGCAGGAAATGAGTGAGCTGGGCCCAGGGCTCAGAACCCAGAGGTGAGAGGGGTTTCTGATTGCCCCCCGCCAGGCCAGCCCTGTTGACTTGCATTTGGTGAAAATACAGATGAAGAATGAAGGGAGCTCTGATTCTGATGACCTTAACTGGACTTAACTGTCATTGTCACCACAGGCCACCAAACTGAAGAAGGAGCAAGAGAATCTGCTAAAGCAGCGGTGGGAGCTGGAGAGGCTGGAGGAAGAGAGGAAGCAGGTGGCAGCCTTCCGGCAGAAGGCAGAGCTGGGGTGTGTGTGAGCAAGGCCCCCAGTGGCTGCCCTGGCCAGGGGGGCGAGCCTCTCACTCTCCCAGACATGCATGGGTATCCCAAACCAGAGAGGACACATTCTGTAGTAAGCAGCTGTCTGATCTCCAGTAATTGTTTATGAGACACTGAAGGCAGCCCCTGTTTTGTTCATTTCTAGACACTTTCTGAGACATCAGTATAATGAGCAGCTCAATCGGCGTACGCAGCAGATCCAAGAGGAACTGGTGAGTCTGGGTTAGCCTGGCATTTCTTCACCCTCTTTGGAAGATGCTTTCTGTTGCTCAGTAGCTGGATGTGCTCTCATAATAAGACCCCGGGGGAGATTCCGCCTTGCTCAGCCTTACAGTCCCCTCCCCTCCCCAGAGGGGTCTGCCGTGGTCTCCTCCCAGATACATTGACAGGATGCCTGGAGAGATGAGCAGTGGGGTTCTTTAAAAATTGAAGTGGCATTCCTCAGCGTATTTACCTAATGGAAAACCTCATACTGGGAGTGAGCTTGTTCTTTTGTACTAGCTGTCCGTGGGCTCGCTAGTGATGCAGACGGGGAGAGTGAATGAGCAAGCCTGCTTGCCTCCAACCTGGTCTGCAGCAGTCAGTTGGGCCAGGGGTGGCAGCGGTGCTGTGCTTGGGCCGGCACGCCGCTTTTATCCAGCGCGTGTTTCCCGTCGCGGGACCTCCAGAGCCCCCTCGCTCTGCACAGCACTCCACTGTAGCAGTGTGCATCACAGCCCGTTCCGTCGCAGTCGCTTGTGGTTCTTTCTTCTTACAGCATGGCTGCAGTGAGCATTTTGTGCACATGGTCTCTGTGCCTTTGGGTCTCCAGTCTGTTCTTAGAAGTGAGACTGTTGCCCAACAGTGTTCTGGAAAGCTGTGCTGCCAGGCCTGTCCAAGGGCAGGGACATGCGTGTGGTGGCATAGGGGTCTCCCTTGGAAAGGGAAAGCTCCTGGGTCTCTCCTGTGTTGTTTAAAACCGTCCCTAAGTGATTTTATTGACTCTTCCATCTCTCTCTCCGGAACCCTTGGAAGCCTCAGGAATGTCTGCTCTCTGTGCTGAGTGCAGGAAGGAGGGGCTGTGGGAGTGGGAGGCTGGGGCCACAGAAGAGCTCCCATTGCCCCCGTTGTGCTTCCTCGTCCACCCTCCAGGAGGCGGACAAGCACATCCTGCAGGCGCTCCTCGAGAAGGAGGATGAGAACCAGCGCATGCACTTGGCCAAGAAGGAGCAGGCCCTGGCTGACGCAGCGTGGATGAAACAGGTCATCGAGGAGCAGCTGCAGCTGGAGAGGGAGCGGGAGGCAGAGCTGCAGCTGCTGTTGAGGTGAGAGGTGGCACTGACACTCCTAGCCTCTACTCTGGTCCTCACAGCTGCACAGGGACCACGGGGGTCTCCCTTGTGACCAAAATCTCTGCCCTTGCTCAGCTGTCCATAGTGAGGAGCACATGTTTGCTAACAGACCTGGCTTCTGGGGGTGTTTCCCTGAATAAATCATTAGGGTTTAGAGTAAGGGTCTGTTCATTTAAAATTTTAGAAATTTGATGGGAAATTATTATAAACTGTGGAGATGCTAATACTACAGATGGTTCTGGAACCTAAAAATTCATCTAGGAGATTGAAATAATCAACTGAAAAGTCACGTTTACTAAGCACAGATTGTGGGTCAGACACTGCAGAGCGCTTTCCAGTCCTCATCTTACTGAATCCTGACATCCCCAGGACTTAAGGAGGGTGACTCGCATCCTCCACTGCTTATCTCTCATGTGAGCCAGCAGTGACCTCAGGAGCAAGGTGACAGAGCTCAGGCACAGCAGGACTCCTCTCTCTCTCTCTCTGCCAGGGTCCTGACTGCTGCAGTCACCTGGGTGCTGGTCATCACAGTTGTGTTTTTTAAGGAGGCAGGAGCGTGACAGGCAGCCCACAGCACTTACTGGAGGGACAGTATCTGGGAGCTTGTTCGTAATTGTCACCTGTGGAGAGTTGGGTGCAGAAGTTGGTGTGAAGGTTGGCCCCAAAGGAGATGTGTGTGCGGAGCCCTGTGGGTTCTTTTGTGGTCTTCTGCCATCGATGGTGGCAAGGAGCCTGCTATCATCTGCTCTGTGTTCCCAGGGAGGAAGCCAAGGAGATGTGGGAGAAGAGAGAGGCGGAGTGGGCCCGGGAGAGGAGCGCCCGAGACAGACTGATGAGTGAGGTAATCGCGGCTGCAAGCACATACCCTGCCAAATGTTCTGGAACGCAGGTTTCTCTGGTTATCTTAAAGAGACTTGAATTGTCGTTATGAGAGTAGTATCAACTTAGTAGAAAACAATTCGTGAGTACAGGAAGTAAATACCAAGTCACTCAGACCCCCGGCACCTACAGTCACCATTACTTGGTTTCCTTCGACTACTTGGGTTTCTGTGCATGACCTGTGTCTCTGTGTTTTCCCTCATACCACGCTGTTTGATTTCAAGCATTCTAACATACTGTCATGTCTTGGAGCTGTTTTGACAACTGCATATTATATCACATGCGTGTGTTGTAGTTTGTGTTCTATTCCTTTCTTGGGGGTACTCTTTTTTTTTTTTTTTCCCTTCCCCTAATTGTGAGGCATTACAAGAATCATTGCAGTTAACATCTTGGTCCATAAGGCTTTCCGTTTTCCATATTTAGGGTATTTTTTTCTTGGCGTGTGTAACCAGAAGTGGATTCTTAGAGGAACATAGCTGTTTTCTTTGTCGGAGTTAAGGAATGCACATGAGCAATACCCCCATTAGAAGGAAATCTTTTAGGGGCTCCTGGCTGGCTCAGTTGGTGAACTGTGCACCTCTTAATCCTGGGCTCATGAGTTCAAGCCCCACATTGCGGGTAGAGATTCCGTAATTAAAAAAAAAAAACAACAACACACAATTAAAAAAAGGAAATCTTTTAGAGAAAAGCCTTCATTATCCATGTATTGAAAGTTAAAGTGGGGACGCCTGGGTGGCTCAGTTGGTTGAGTGGCTGCCTTTGGCTCAGGTTACGATCCCAGCATCCTGGGATCGAGTCCCACATCAGGCTCCTTGCTCGTCAGGGAGCCAGCTTCTCCCTCTGCCTCTGCCTGCCATTCTGTCTGCCTGTGCTCTCACTTTCTCTCTCTGACAAATAAATAAATTATCTTTAAAAAAAAAAAAAAAGGATGTTAAAGTGGTTTAAAATGGAAATTAATTTTCTGCTTGTCATTTTGGAATCCATGAGGAGTCGGGTTCCCAGTGGTGCTCTCTCACTTTGGGACTACCCATACTCTGCAGTACCTTTTGTTTTCTTATTAAAAATGTTCCTCCTTGTTGTGGCCACTTACGTATTTCCGCCAGGGAGCAAAATTGTTGGGTGTGGGAGGTGGCTTCCCACTGTTCCTGGTTCTCCAGGCCTGACTATGCTCTGGATGTTACCCTGTGGTGAGGCCAGGTCTCAAACCCAGAAGGTTTCTGGCACTATAAGCAGTACATTTAAATCCAAAAGGTTGAGGGGGTGACCCAGACTCTATCTCTGGTCATCTGCGTGGCTTATTGTTTCTTTTTCTAGAACTGATGGATAGTGAGACTCACAACCTTGTTGCTATGTTTTTCTATCCTGGGTAGGGACCTCCATCCCCTCTAACCTTGTTGGTGCCCAGCTGTCTCTCCCTGCCACAGAGTCTGTGTGCATTTTGTGTGTGGTGGGGACAGGTGGGAGGCAGGGCTGACACTGTGTGGGCCACTCCTATGATCTGGACTTGGTTTCACCTGGCATATTCAGCCCTGAGACTGAGGACAAGGCTGGGGCTAGCAGAACAGGTACCTGTTAGCATCACGCTAAAATCTGCTCTTTGCCTTCCCACTGCGGGTAGGTTTTGACAGGAAGACAACAACAAATACAAGAAAAGCTTGAACAAAACCGACGAGCACAGGAGGAGTCCCTGAGACACAGGGAGCAACTGATTAAAAATCTTGAAGAAGCAAGAGAGTCAGCTCGCCGTGAGAAAGAAGAGAGTGAAGAACTGAAATCGGCCAGGAAACAGGAGCTGGAGGCCCAGGTGGGCTCAGCTGGGGGTGGGGTGGGGGGTGATGGAGGGAGGCAGCCTCAGCCAGGAGGATGTGAGCTACAGGTAGCAGACCTCGAGGTGGCCCCTTCCCGCTGTGGCACGGGATGCTGAGACCCGTGACTTTCTTCCGTGGCCTGGCAGTAGGACCTTGTCCGAGAAGCCCACACTAATGGGCTCAGTGCATCTCTTTTCCTTTCTAGCTGAAACCCCAACCCTCCTGATTAGTTCCAGCTTTACTCTAGGTCCTCTGTCTGTGTGGGAGCAAGATTGTCATGCCTGGCCAGCCTCTCTCTTTCCTGTCTGCATCTGCCAGGCTTCGGCTCACTGGGGCACAGTTTATTCAGTTTGGGACCTGATAGGAGCACAGAATGATCTAAGTACATGGGCACACCCAGAGCTTTTGTCTGTCCAGTCTCATAATTGCCCTTCCTTCTTGCGGCACTCGCCGGCACTGTTCCTTAGCTGGGATTGTCCAGCCGGCACAGATCCATGGGCTTCCCCTCGTGATCCAAGGCAGGGCTCCACCCCAGGAGCTTGTCCTGGGTGACTGTGCTCTCGGTGGCCAGGTTGCACAGCGGCAGCTGCAGGCATGGGAAGAGGACCAGCAGCAGGAGGAGGAAGAAGAGGAGGCGAGGCGGGCAGAGCAGCTCAGCGACACCCTGCTACAACAGGAAGCGAAGATGATGGCCGAGCGGGGCTACCGGCCCAAGGTAGGAGTCTGCAGGGGATGGGCCACGCTGCTGAGCCACTACTCGGCCTGGCCTCTGCCATTCCAGGCCTGTTTGTAGCCCTGTGTTCGGCTCCATTTCCCAACCAGTGCCGGTTCTTCCTCGTTCCTCCTCAGTTTCTCCCTTTCTTGGCCAGTAGGGGACCTTAACATGTGGTTCTTCCAGTTCTTATTTGGGCTTGAGATGGTTTTGCTTGGGTCCTGAGTGCTGAGCTGCGGGCCATGTGGCCCCCTCTGGGGCTGGGAGCCATCTGAGAGCCCCGGCGCAGTGGTGCCAGGTCCTGGCTGTGCACATGGTGGAGCCCAGGTTTCCCTTCCTCTCAGCACCTCTACCTGCCCCCTCCCCACTCTGTGATCCTCTCCTCTCCTTCCTTCTTTCCCTGTCTCTCAAAGTACTTGAGTCACCCCTATGCAGGACACCACAGGGCGCACAGAGAAGCAGAGGCTGGCATGCTTTGCCCAGGGAGTTGACAGCTAGAGCACCGGGAACCAAGGGACAGCCCAGCAAGAGTGTCACCCCACTGCTGCTGTACCATGGTCGTTCTGGTCCCCCTGGCACTCTGAAGTGCTGTGGGACCGAGACTGGCTCCTTCATGGTCAGATAACTCTCAAGCCATCGAGGCAGGTAGAGCAGGTGCTACACTGGCAGCAGTTTTGTCCTACACCTACACTGTTTTGTCCTGACTGGCTTGGGCTCTCGAGGTGCAGGGAACAACATGTTCTCAACTCACTTGACTATGGATCACTGAGTGCCCCGGGACTAGGCTTCACAGAGTGCCTGTGGACGTGTTATTAAGAAAGGAATAGGGGCGCCTGGGTGGCTTTGTCAGCTAAGCAGCTGCCTTCGGCTCAGGTCATGATCCTGGGGTCCTGGGATCCAGTCCCACATTGGGCTTCCTGCTAAGTGGGGAGTCTGCTTCTCCCTCTCCCTCTGCGCCCCTGCTCCTGTTCTCTTTCTCTCTCTCTCTATCTCAAATAAATGAATAATATCTTTAAAAAAAAATAAAATGCCTTAGTTATGGCTTAGGGTCAAAGTTTTGTCACTTGTAAATGAAAAAGCCATTTATTTATACTGCGCTTTTAGTTCTTATTTAAGTTGGGCTTCATTCCCAGTGTTCCTGAGATTGCCGATCTTCTCAGACTTGTGTTTTCTTTGTTTCCTCAGCCCTATGGACATCCCAGAATTGCTTGGAACTGACTCCATTGGTACCATAAGCCCAGAGAGAAGGGATGCTGAGGCCTTCAATAAGCAGGCACCAGACAGTTGTACCGCATTCCGGTTGAATGTTCGGTTCAGTGAGCCTCTTCGGGTCCACAGTTAAACAGAGCAAGGGCCTCACCAGATGAAGGTGTTGTGAGTAGGCAGCACCCAGCAGGAAGCCCCCTCCTGCCTTTCATATCCAAGGATGGGGCTCCTATAGTCACACGCTGACAGTGCTGTCACACAGTCCCCTCCTAGACTGCACCTGCGCTAGGAGCTGTGGGGTATGTCCTATTGCAGGGTATATGGTTTCCTGTTGCCTCACGCTAATTGTCAACCTCCAGTGAAGAGTCTCTCTGGGAGAAGTTTCTCAGTTTTTAAACTTGCTATTTTAATTTCATTATTCTGTTGAGAACAGACTCGTAAGTCTTGATGCAGTTTATTTCAGGGTTTATTAATTTAGTGGTCCCCCAAGGATCATGTCTTGTTTTCTGGAAGAAAAAAGCTATGAAACTCTGAGACAGTCTGATGTGCTCCACAGATGCTTTCTGGAAAGGTGGCAAGAAGTGGGCCTTTCCTCCTTCAGGAAACGTTTGGTAGAATTCCCATAGAGAGCCCTGTGTGGGGTGATCCCAGCGTGGATGTTACTGAGCCCCAGAAGGGAGCCTCAAAAGGCCACTTGGGTGGCTAACCTTTTGGCTGACACTTTGGACTCTCGTGTCTTGGGAAGGTCTTGGCAGCATGCAGCCTTCTGGGATGTGTGTGCCCAGAGGAAGGAGCCCTTAGCCTGAAAGAAGTAGATCACACTCAACCAGATAGACCAGAACTTCTTCTTTCCACTGTTCTATCAGTGTGACAGAGTTCTAGATTGATCTCTGCAAGGAGTACAAGATCCCTGCAGCAATAATCATATTTTTATGACTTGTATTTTTTTTTTTCAGATTCTTCCTCTGCGGTTTCAGTTTTATTATATTGTATTTAAGATTGCACATCTCAGTAAATTACAGCTAATTATAGGGCTACATGCCAGGTTATTAAAAACCAGAGTTTATTAGAAAAACTCCTGTGTGTAAGGGCTGCATTGCCTTCTACATCCATTGTGCTATAAAACAAATGATATATTTTTCATTTTCTTGTCTTGAATTTCTTTGGCTATGATCTCCTGAGCACCACTTTCATTATGCTTGCTCGTATTCGCTTCCCCTGTTCAGATGTTCATTTATTGTGAAATAAAGTTCTGGTGTGACAGCAAGTCTTCCTGGCTTTGTTACTGTCGCTTTTAGTAATTAATTGTTGCCAAGTGGGCCCTGTAGAGTGAAAGGTTTGTACTGACTTAATCCACATCTCCTATAGCTTTGCATATTTCCTAGGACTGCTCACATTTTCTAGGCTATGTCAGAAGCAAAACACTCTCTTCGTGGTATTTCTAAAAGTTGGGATGATGACTATTTTTCATTTTGGGTGCTTTTCTGTATTTTACACAGAGAATATAACCTTTGAAACGAGGGAGGAAATGTTTTTTAAAAAACCGAAAAAGGCAAATTCTAGAGATAATTAACAAAACTAACTGACAAAACTAAACAACTGTGCCTCTTTTCCTTAAAGAGATACTTCCTACCGGCTGGCAGGGAAAATTAAGGACTCTTTTCCAAATATGGATGTGGGAGGTTTCTGGTGAAGGCACAGTCCTACGATGGCCTCTGGGGCCTCTATTGAGGCCCCTGGTCTCTGAACAACTTGGAGGGGTATTATGGAAAAAGGCAGTGTTGAAAGGTCATGTCCTGTGATTGCATTTGTATAACATTCTTGAAAGGACGGAGTTGCAGAGCTGAATAGATTCACAGTTGCCAGGGCACAGGGTTTGACTCTCAAGGAGCAGCGTGAAGGAGATGCCTTTGGTGATACAGAAGGTCTGTCTTCACTGTGGTGTGAAGGCAACAGGAACTGACATGTGGATATGACGGCATAGAACCACACACCCACACACACACACACATACACACACGCACACACGCATATAAAGTCAGGACATCTGAACAAGGTCTGTGATTGTGCCGATACCCACATCCTGATCTTGATACTGTACTGCAGTTTGTTAGAAGCTATCATTGGGGGAAACTGAGCAAAGGGCACAGGGGACCACTGTGAATCTATGATTATTTCAAAATAAAACATAATGGTCTAGTGGAGGGGAGGTTTCTTAAGACACAAGGAACACAAACCATAAGGAAAAGATTGATAAATTTGACTACATTTAATAAAATGCTTATTTCAGGGGTGCCTAGGTGGTTCAGTCAGTTGAGCATCCAACTCTTAGTTCTGGCTCAGGTTGTGATCTCCTAGATCATGAGATTGAACCCCAAGTCAGGCTCTACTCAGTGCAGACTCTGCTTGGGATTTTTTCCTCTTTTCCTCTCTCTCCCCCTTAGCCCCTCCTCCTTTACTCACAGGCTCTCTCTAAAAATAAATAAATCTTAAAGAAAAAAAAAATTCCAAACACCTTATTTCAAAAGACACCTAAGAAGGAAAAGATGTGCCACAGAAATGTTAAAGGATGTTTGTAACACAGTAAACAAAGTAAAGGATGTTTGTAACGCTAATGTTCAAAACATTTTTAAAACTCCTATGAAGAATAATGAAAAATAGAACCTAATTGAAAAATGGGTAAACACTCAAACAGGCATTTCACGAAAGAGGAAATCTAAATGGCTAATAAACCCGGAAAAGCACACAGCAATATTGTCCAAGAATGCATAACGAAACTGAGATGCTACCATAAACCCTGTGGATTGACAAAATTTTTTTTAAAGATTTATTTTAAAGTCATCTCTACACTCAATGTGGGGCTTGAACTCACAACCCTGAGATTAAGAGTTGCATGCTCTACCAACTGAGCCAGCCGGGTGCCTCTGGATTGACAAAATTGACACAGCTTTTATATCAGTGTTCATGAAGATGCAGAACAATGGGAAGTCTCACATTCTGCTGGTACAACACTTTGGAAAAAGGGATAAAAACAGCATTACACATTTGGAGATGTACGTTCTCTACAATCCAGGTCCATATATATCTCCCACAGAAGTATAGTCCTACATGTACCAAAAGAAAACCTTTCAGAGTTTTTTAAGAGCCAAGAACTAGAAATAACTGAAACGTCCATCACTAAAATACTAGATAAATAAATCATGTGTATACAATGCATGAATGCTACACAACATGGGAAATCTTAGTAGAGGCATGCACATTGACCTAGCTGACTCACAAGATTGAGGGAAAGAAGAGAATACACCATTAGGGTTCATTTACATGTTCAAAACCAGACAAAACACAGCTCTTACTTAGGTCTGGGAACACACACAGGGCATGGAACCAAAAGCTAGGAGCAGTGAGCACTGAAGTCCAGGGGAAGGAGGGGCCCATGGGGGCTCCTGGGGGGAAAGGCAGTGTTCTCTCTCTTACCTGGGTTGCAGCTACCCAGGCGGTCACTTTAGAATTCTACGTGGATGCGGCAGACGTATTTCTGAATTTAGAGCTCCCGTGGGAGGTGGTGGCAAACAGAAGTGCTGGAGTGAAGGGCAGAGGGTGTGGCCCAAGCGCTTGGGTTCTCTGATGCTCTACCTCCACTATGTCGAGGCCAGGGGGCCCCTCTCTTGGCCCTGTTCATCTGTGAAATGTGGAGAAGGGTGATGTGGATGTGCTAAAGGTAAATAATAAAAAGCGCAGAGCCCAAATGGACCTGTTTTCCTGCCAAGAGGAGGCCTCCCTGCCCCTAGGAAACAACCTGCCTGCACACCCTGGTCCCTGTGTCTGGACTTGGGTAGGATTTCATCTTGATTTAATTGGCAGAAGCAGGTCAGATTCCGGCTTCTAGCCTCCGTGGGGAGCTCTCTCTCCCTACTCTGGGAATGGGTGAACTCCCTGTCCACGCTGTGCTGGGCCCTGGAGCCCTCCTGCTTCTAGCGACAGGTCCAGGGCTGCTCCTCCCAGTAGGGCTGACAGGGTGTGTGTCACCACGGAATCTGTGAGGTCCCTGAATCACGGAAACTGGTGAAATGGGCAACATCCTCCACTCACAGATCAGTCTTATTACTTGAGCAGCAGTTACCGAGAGTTTCAATTTCAAACAGACTGAAAAGGCTGGAAATATTTGTGGCAAAAGTAAGGAGGGGAAAGACGAAACACACATGTTGTCACGTGGATCCTGTTCCTCTAAGCCTGCCTGGGGTGGGCAGGGGACCACACAGACATGGGCATGGACCTTCCTGCTCCGCCACTCCCAGGCAGGAGGAATGGTAGGACTGCAGGGCCACCAAGCCTGCTGCATGTCTCCCTCCCACCTTACCTCTGCCAAAGTCACAGCTGGCCTTCATCCTCCTCTGCTTCCAGAAGCTCTGTCACCTGCCCATCCCTCCAGCCACCTTCCTTGATGGTCCACTGTGCCAGCAGAGCCCCGTGATGAAGAACACAGGCCCTGTCCTCTAACTTCCTGCCCTACCACCAACTGTGCTTTGAGGTCTGAGCCTCAGTGTCTTCATCTGCAAAACAGGGGTAGTTTCAGTCCCTACTTTATGAAATGGTATAGAGCACGGTGGCTGCGCACAGTATGTGCTGGCATTCACTCAGCCCTCATTCAGAAAGGAATAGCTGGGGTGCAGTGGGGAAGTGTGGAAAGGGCCAGGGCCTGGGAAGAGGAGGGCTGGAAGAGGGAAGCCCATAGTTAAGTGTGGAGCAAGGGGAGACTCAGGCCAACCTTAGATCCAGGATCAGAGTGGGGGTTCAAGTTAGACTTCAAATCTTTCCTGTTTGTAAATTGTTCCAGGCCCATGAGCCATATGGGGCTTGCAGGACTCAGCCCCAGCGAAAGGCCATGGCTAGGGGTGGAGTTCCGAGGGGGATGGGTGCAGAGCTGGCTGTGGGGAGGGCAGGACACAGGGGTCCCTGTTACAAGAGTGGGGAATGGGGTGCTTGAGAGGGAAGAGAAGGGAAAGAGAAGTCCCAAAAGACGGGAGGGGCTGGAAGGGGTAAGAAGAGCGATTTTGGAGGAGAGGCGGGTCCTTGGAGATAAGCTGCATTTGGGGGAAATGGGGCAGAGATGTTCCCATCTCTTGTAGTCAGGAAGCTGTGTGGCAAGAGCCTGGGCAGGAGGGAAGATGGAGGTGAGGTGGGAAGGAGGGAGGTTTGCACATGCCTCTCCCTGTCCCTCCTCCCGGCAGCAGCCCCCACTCCACCCCAGGGGAACCTGCTCTGTGTTGAGCTGACCATGCCCTGGTAAAGCTGTGGGGGAGTCTGTCCCACCTCCCATGGCCCTGGTTTTTGGTGGGGTACCTGGCTGGCCGAGGCACAGACCACAGTGTCCTCTGCCTGGCGTCTGTGGGCCACAGGGCCCGGTTCCTCGACATTCCTGCATGCCACCCTGCTGGGCAGCAGGTCAGCCTCGGGTGTTGCTGAGCTGTCCCTGTGTTGAAGCTGCCCCTGCACAGCCCCATGGGTGAGAAAGAACTGCTCGTGGTCCTTGAGAGCCAGCGGACTGTCCTTCTAGGGGTCATTTGGCAAACGCTGGTGGGGTCCCAGCCCCCAAGGGCTCAAGGGTGAGACAGCCCTGCTTGGGGGGCCCCATCTTAAGAGTCACAAGCTGACTATGCCGCGTTTATCCCCATAGTCTCATGTCATGCATGGGCACCCCTCTGATGCCTGAAATGGACCCTGGGGAAACGTGGCACCCCCCTGGTTTCACCTCCAGTGAGGCCACGAGGCTCTGCAGTCCTGGAGTCCTGGAGGGGCAGGAAAAACCAACTGGGTCGTTTTGTGTGTGTGTGTGTGTATGTGTGTGTGTTTTAAGATTTTATTGATTTATTTGACAGAGGTCACAAGTAGGCAGACAGTCAGGCAGAGAGAGGGGGAAGCAGGCTCTCCGCTGAGCAGAGAGCCTGATGTGGGGCTCAATCCCAGGACCCCGGGATCATGACCTGAGCGGAAGACAGAGGTTTTAACCCACTGAGCCATCCAGGCGCCCCCCAACTGGGTCATTTAAGAGAAAGACGAACTGGACTACTGACAACTCACAGGCCCCTCCTCAGCATAACTGCTTGGGGAGTAACCGTCCTCATTCCTGCCTGCTGCACAGGGACATGGTGAGGATTACAGGAGTCAATACCCATCCGGACCCCAGCACAGCACCTAGCACAGTCAACAGCTAATACAAGCCAGTTGTAATTATGAAAAGCAGATGGCCAGGAGGTACATGGTAGGGTGCAGTGGCCTATAGTATACTGCGGGCCAGGGACTCCGGGATCCTGACTGTGTTCCAGCGAGCCATGCTGGGGATGTGATGTGGGTGCCCATGAGAACCCCAGCCTAGGAGGAACCTCCGGGTGTGAGCTGATGTGTATGGGGCCTCAGACAAGCTGGCTCCCATAGTATACTGCATCTCCCCCAGCCTTTGTTGCTTGGAAAGGCATGTGCGATGGCCATGCCCTGCTCCTTCTGTTTGAGAGAAGAGCCCCAAATCACCGCTCTAGAGGAGAACTGTTGGGGACTGAGGGTGGCCCCCATGAACCCAGATATACCCCACCATCCCTGTGGGAACCTTTGCCATGGGCCTTGCTCTGAGAGTTAGAAGACTGGTGGCCTTAAGAGACCAAAGTAACCTACAGACCCCTCACCTGGTAGAGGAGGTGGAAGCAATGTGCCTGGCTGGCTGTCGCTGAACTTGAAAAATAAAAGTTCAAAAATGAACACATCATGGTAAGATCAACGGAGTGGACAACAGAGCGCAGTGATGTGTAGTTTCTTTTAAGAGAGCTACTTGCTAATAAGCAGGAGGGGGAAAAAGGTCTTCACTCCTGTAAATTGACAAGAGCCACCAGGGTGCAGACATATTCACCTCGGTCTCATTAAAGATGACCTTACAGGAGAACTTTCTTGAAACTTTGGCGGAGAATCTGGAAACATCACCTAACAGCCAGGAAACACAGCATTACCACAAAGATACTGCAGAGCCTGTTTATTGCATAACTAGCAGGCACAAATTTCAGAACGATCTTACAACGCTTACAGGGTTGTACAATAATTACAGGAATAGAATGTACAATAAACATGAAAGGTACAGAATAATGGGTCACATGGATAGAACACATTTAAATGAAAGGCATTTCGTTTTTCCTATGCAGCATTTTCTTTCATAAAAACAAGGGTGCCTTTCACAGGGGACAGGGAGAGAACATTCTAGGATTGGAGAGCTCACAGCCGCTGTGGATAGACACATGCTCGTCTCACTCTTGGTTCTGCAGCTTCAGTCACTCCAGAGGTGTGTGTCTGTGGTTCCAATTGTGCGAAACGCTGTATTTGTTCTTTGGCAAATAAGAACTATTTGCGTTCTGAGGCAGAGGAGGACTTCAGGGCGGAGCTGTCTTGGTCGGCAAGTGTCCGTTTCATAAAGTGCACTTCCATCCTATCAGCTTGTGGCCCGGGGGTGGGGGGCGATTTGAGAACGAAGAGTAAAAAAAGGACTTTAGAGAACGCAGGCATTAGTGCAAGGCATGGAGCACATGTGCAAAAGGTGGTGAATGGCCGTCCAGGCAAGGTGCGATTTGCCAGCGGGACTGTGTCGCAGAAGAGGCTGAGGAAATGTGCAGGGTAGTAAAGGAGGCATCTCACTCCACCCAGAACTACTCTCTGGAGTCCTGGCACTGGGTTCCCAGAGCAAAAGTCTATGGTGCTCTTGCGATTGGAAATGCTCTCTGGTCCCTGCACTTGTTGACCTTCTCTAGGGGCACAGAGACAAGGTCTTTCATCACCTGTTGAGTGTTGCAGTAAAGATGCCGCTGCATCGCGCCCCCGACCCCAGACGACTCATTATTTAGAAGTCTGTCCTCCCTGGGAGGCTGAGGCACCGACTCAAGATGGCCCTTCCCAAGCCAGGTGTTTGTCAGAGAGGGGAAGAGGGACAGCGAAGTACGTGCAGCACGCAGACAATGTCAGATGGTGCTGGAACTTAATTTAAGGTAGATGTCCCCTCAGCATCCGACAGGAACATGGCACTTAGGATTGTGCAGACAAGTGGATGAGTCTTTTGGAGATGTGGACCTTTCCCCAGGCTACTCAGTGCAGCGAAATCCAGCAAAAGCATCCACACCCCAGGACTTAGTAAACCAACACCATCATGGTGCTTCCTTCACAACAGCATTCGGTCAAGCTATGAAGATATTTGTGGGTCAAACAGTTCTGTGACAAGACAGGCTTATTTAGCACACACTGAGGCAACTGTGATTACTCTGACTTCTTCATGTGTATGAATGAAGCACTATGGGACAGACTGTATGGGTAAGATGAGGACTAACAGCAACTTGATACAGGGTAGGGGCGGCCAGGGGACACATAAGGCTTGGAAGTAAACCAAGCGTGGCCTCCCCACTGCAGCAGACAGGACCCCTCGGCAGAATCTGTGAGCTGGCTGCCTAGAGACTACAGCTCACCCCCGCTGTGTGCTGTGAGAATGTTTCGTTGCCAACATTTATAAATAGAGAAATGGCAAAAAACTATTCATATTTCTGGTTATTCTTAAAAAAATCAAAGCTCTGTCAACCCTGGCCCCACTTTTCCATAAGGTGGCCCAAGTGGAGCTGGAGAGCTGCTGTCCCTCCTGGGTGTGCCATTGCTCCCCCACTGGTCCTGCGGCCCTGTTCTGTACCTGCCCACTCCATTCATCTCCATCAATGCTGCCTGGCCCCTCCCGTCCACAAAAACACCACAAGAATCAGGGACAGGGACATGCTTTACCATTCAGAGCAAGAAAGGTAGTCTTAGCAGTTTAAAAAACCAACGTCAGTATGTTCTAGAACCTAAACCTGTACTTTTGTAGCTTCAGGATAGCTGGCAGTCAGCTAGAGCACTCTCTCTGAGGAATTTATGAAAGAGGAGGTCTAATTTTTAAGTACCAGTGAGGTAATGGAGGAGAAACAAAATCAGATTGTATAAACCTTACCTTATAAGAAGTCCTTAAAGGTGATGAGATGTGCCAAACAGGCCGTGGGAGGAAACTTTAAGTGGTTAGAGGAACTGAGTTCTGGGAGAGAGATACATTATCATGTCAGGGAGTAGGTCATTTCTCTTCCCACAGTTTATGGCAGTGGTAGCTGAATGGGGTGGCACAGAATTAGTCATGGCTTGTGGGACACGGCATTTTTGCCACATGTTTGTAATGACACATCTGGTTTCCTGTGGGAAGGCAGAGCACTGAGCCGTGTGTGATAACATGGCCGCACTCCTACCTGGACAAAGCCAAATGACAAAATGACACGGGACATGGGGGATGAGTGCTCACATGGCACCACGGGGACCTCAGGATGACAGTAAGAGACGGAGGATCTAGACAGAAACATCAAATAAAAGAACATCTAACAAGATAAAACAGTTAAAAGCAATGAAGCAGTTCATTGTTTCCTTCCAAGAGAGACTGTCACACTACTTTTAGAGAGGAGCAAAGTCCTTTCTCTACATCCGTGTTTGTAGACCCCCCTACTAAACTTAGAGATTCTTGCACTAGGGCTGGAAAATTCACTTATTGCACAATGCTTGCTTGGGAATAGATGAGGTGGGTTTTTTTTTTTTTTTTTTAATCCAACTCTCCCCAGAAAATGTTTCACTAAAAATCTCATTTATAATATTAACCCTAAACAGGCAGTTTTCAAAGGGATGGAAAAGGTCTAACAAACCTGAAACAATGAAACTATGCACTTGGGAGGACTATGACCATCAACTCAACAACAGTCACTGACAGCACGACAGAACATCAGCAAGGAAACTGGCAAACAGGCACAAAATAAGGCAAGTGGGTTAAATTAATAGTTGAAAATTTGTTAGAAAACATGCAAAAATAATACTGAGTTTTTTTAAAAAAGTTCTAAACTTTCATTAAATGTTTGTTTCTGTAAAAACTGGCAGAATTCCACGTCTCAATTTGAAAGTGGACCTTAAAAAGCCAAGAAAATGCAAGGGCCGGGCACTGAGCTGTTCAGTTGTTGTTCTCTTTGGTGGTGATGGTGACCAGCTGCTTGGCAGCCTTGGCGATGTCGTAGGCGCACTGGATGACCTGCTGCGTGACCAGCTGGATGTCCGTGGGCGGGCCGGGCTCCCCAGGGAGGGTCTTCTTGCACTCGGACTGGAGTCGGTAGGCACTGGATGTCAGCAAGCGCAGGGAAGTCCTCACCGTGTCAGACTTGGGTTTCTGAACGGAAGAACACAGTCGCCTGTGTGAGCTGCATGGTGGATATCCAAGCACAGGGACAAGCATTCCTGTGAGGACAGCTCAAGCTGTTCCATGGGGCATGCAGTTTCATCGTGCCCTTTCTCAGTGGGGGTGCTCAGGACATGCTCAGACGCCCAAGTGCTCCAACTCAAATGTCAAAGTGTACGCAGTGCTGTTTTAGGACACCCTAGTCTGAGCTGGTTTTTCAAAAACAGTAACCCGCTCGGGTGAGATATTCCAGATACAATTTTAATCTATTTCTGCTTTGCCTTTCAGCACAGGGCTCACACATTCTTGCCTTATTAAAACCAATATTCATAGGGGTGCCCAGGTAGCTCAGTTGGTTAAGCGTCTGGCTTTTGGTTTCAGCTCAGGTCATGATCTGACGGGTCCTGGGATCGAGCCCGGAGTCAGGCTCCTCACTCAGTGGGGACTGAGATTCTCTCCCTCTGCCCCTCCTTCCCGACTCTCACGCATATGCATATGTGCACTCACTCTCTCAAATAAATAAATAAATCTTTACAAAACAAAACAAAAAAAGCCCACTGGTATGCATGTAGGACAAAATGATTTCCAGGTCCCTATGACTGCATATTTAAAAACTTGTGCTAAATAAAGTATAAATAAATATAGTATCAAGGATCCTGAAGAAATTTCTTTCAGTTCATTTAAAAGGGTCTGAACCAAGTACGGAAGCAACTTACTTTGGGGAATAATGCTGCCATTTCAGTAACGGCCACGTGTATCCTCTCCGAACAGGGGATATAGCTGCAAGAACATTGAAGAGGTTATTCAAAGACAGCAGAAGCACGAAGTACTGCAGAGATGGAGAGAACTCATGGGCCAGAATGTACTCCATTTATATTCCCCCAGAGAAGGGGTTGGGGCCACTGCCAGTGGATGCCATGCCAATAGGAGCAGGGTCCCCATCCTTTCCTCAAAGTTCAATCAATCTGCTACAGTCTCCAGGTATGGAATGTAGGCAACACACAGAACTAGCCGGAGAAGCCATAGCCAGCCAGCCAGTCTGTGACTGCAGTCCCACCACTTCTGGGGGGGTCATTAGATTCTCGTATGCTTCACCTTTCTCAGTTCTTGAGAGAGAGAGGATTTCCACACCAAGGTCACAGAACTTAAAAATAAAGGACTGAAAAAAGTCCTTAAAATTCAGAGTGGCGCTTACACCTCAACATCCTCACTTTGGTTAAAACTGATGGACACATCTCAACTGTTGGGGAATCAAAAGCTTTACTTTGGGTAAAGAGGAAACACTGAGGTCCGCTCTTTTTTTGGATCACTCACCCACTTTCTCATGAAGCTGCCATGACTTTGCTTGTAATAACGGGCTAGGAGTACAGCCAGCACTTTCTCTGCCTGCTTAACAAGCTCTAAGAAGACAAAGTGCATGGACTCCGCCTGTCCTCATTCTTTCCTCCGGGCACTGGCATCCTAAGGGCCATGAGATGGATGAGAGCTGAGAGCTGAGGGTTTGGGAGCACTGAGAGAATGCCAGCTCTGTTCCCATTTTTCAAAAGAGGAGAAACTGAGGCCTGGAGAAGCAGAGAATGTGTCCAAGGTCCCACAGTCGGTGAGAGGAGAGCCGAGCACAAACCCAATTGTCCAGCACCTGAGCCCCGGCCCCTTACCACATGCCACAGGCCTCTTCTGCTATCAGAGACACAACACATTCACACCTTTCTTTAGAGCAGGCCACTTTTCATTCATGACTGGTGACTCTAACTTCTTAGATGAGGAGAACTGCAGGGATGGAGACTTGGGCTTCACTCGGCTTCTTATTCTTGGCACTGGGATGTGCAGCATATGGGGCTGGTTTCCCGCACCTTCAAAATATTAGGCTCCCACCCACAGCATGTGTTACGAGGTCCAGAGACAAAGACACGCTGAAGATAGACAGAGCAGCAGCTCTTAGCCAGCATGCTACCACTGGCCAGGGCTCTGGTTTCAGAACAACTGACCCAGAACTTGGGGCGGGGGCGTGGGGAATGGGATATGAGAAAAGCTCACTAGCAGCCTGTTTGCAGCATGTTAAGAAATATGGTGTGAATATGCAGGTATGGCCTTCCACAAGCGCCCATGGGGCTGTTTTAAAATTTCCTTTCCAAGACAGGGAATGAAATCTCATTCAGCAATCAGCTTAGCACTTAAAGTCCTCAAGTAAAATTCTTTCCCCATTTTTTAAGTCATAAAGTTGGCTTCTGCTTAAACACTGTCTAATAAGCAACCTCTGTATTTCATCTTTGTGAGAAATCTAGTCTCAAAACTAAGACTGGCTACATTTTACATTTCAAGAGAGTGGTTTATATTATCTTGAAATTCTTCAAATGAGCGATCCTGACTTTTACCTTTGTGAGCAGTTAGAACCATACTCCACAGAGTAACAAAAAAGCCAAGGCAGAGGGAGTCATTTCCCTTATAAATGAAAGGGTGACAACCCATCTGGACACACAAACACTCAGGGAAAAAGGCTGTGTCTATGGCAACCACTGTTTCAGCCATAAATCTTACTTGATCTAGTATGTCCATTAATAACACGTTAACAGAGACTCATACCTGAAAGATTTTTGCTTAGAGTTTTCCTTTTGACCCAGAGATATAATTCAGTCTTCCCTCTGCTACACAGAAGACAATTTTCTTATGGAAACCTCCCTAAAACTCTCTCAGTACGAAATATTTTAGGAAGTCCTCAATGGGCCACAAAAGAAAGCACATGCAGATAAATGAGAAAGTCATCCTCCTCCTCCTCACTCAGGGGAGTTCATGTTCACAACTTCAAGGTGTTATCCTTCCTCAAAAAAAGGGTTTTGTGTGCAATATGTAGTACTCCTGAGTTGTGTCTTTGTGCACGCATGTGTGCATGCATGAGAGACAGACAGACAGGCAGGCAGGGAGTGGGGGTGGAGGCCCAGGGGAGGATCAGGTTGAGGCCAGGTCAGGAGCTGTGGGCAGCTTGCCGGGCTCAAGGGACCAGGGCGAAGCCTGAAGGTGTCTTTGTAGGCTGCTGGTCTACTTGGGATGAGCATAAGCAACAGATGAACAAGAGGAGAAGGCATGGGTTTAATCAGTACAAGGCAAAATTATAAAGTAGATGTCTTGTATATGTCAGTAACCAGAGATCTTAGAACATTGAATAAATCATAAAATACTAAATCTCTAGATCAATTATGATTTAAACTAGAAGAGTGAACTAATGACTAAACTCTGCATCATTCTCTCATGCTCTTAAAAAAATCAGATCCTGAGGTTTTTGAATGGGTTTGTACATCTTAAAAACAAACAAACAAACAAACAAACAAACAAAAAGTACCTTACTGTGGTCTCTGAGGCCAAAAATGGCTTCTGGGCAGATATTTCTGACAACTACTGAAGAGAACAATGCAATGTAAATATATTTTTTGGTTTGAAATACAGTGTGGCACTTCTGAACTGGAGTAAAATGAAAAGCGAAGCCTGTTGTCGACTGGTGGGAATGTCTTGAGTGGGGAGGCCATCTCGGTATTGGGAGTCAGTTAAAGACTGCCCTTCGGTGCGCTGTGACATATGTTTACGCAGGGAGCTCCTGAGGCATGGGGGTGTGTAAGAGGGAGGCTTGCCTGGGAAGAGGGGGATGAAAAGCCATGTAATTCTCATGGAAGGAGGCTGAGCAACAGCCTTCCGTTTTTTCTCCGAGGAACCTCCAGCAGTCCACCCAGAAGACGAACTCTCATCCTTCACTAAACACTGTCCACTCCTCTCCTGTTGAGTGGAAGAAGTGACCCTGGGGGAAGTCAGAGGTGTAGAAAAAGGGAAAGGGGAGAGAAGGGGAGTCTAGTCTGGCGGTGCTGGGATCACAGAGAAGACAAAAGATGCTGGTGCATCTTTATGTGGAGTGAGAGAACAAGGAGGCCAAGGAGGTGGAGCACAGTGTTCCTTGAACAACTTACACTCTGCCGACTACAGAAGACAGTGAGATTGGTGAGGGCTTGTGCCTGACCTCTGCTGCTTTCATAAACTCAATGGGAGGATGTTACATGGGTTTCACGAATGTCTTTCGACACGGCTGCCCATGTGAAATTAGGACGTCACCCCGAACAGTGAACGACTCATCACAAGTTCTCAGAATTCGTGCTCAGTGAACAAAAGGTTGAGCTCCAACAAGAACCAGTCCCTTCTTCACCATAAGAAATAACTCTGCAGGGGCCGCCCAGGGGGCTCAGTAGGTTAAGCGCCTGCCTTTGGCTCAGGTCATGATCCCCAGGTGCTCGGATCGAGCCCCTTATCTGATCCTTGCTCAGCGGGGAGCCTGCTTCTCCCTCTACCTGCCTCTCCCCCCACCCCACTCCTGCTCTCTCGCTCTGACAAATATAAACAAATAAATTCTTAAAAAACAAAAAACAAAACAAAGCAAAACTGCAGGATGTGGTTCTGCTCAGAGTAAGATGCCTCTTACTTCAGGAGCATCGTATTATTTGGGTGTCAGTTAGATTCACTTTTATCTGTAAACCACTTTGTTTCCTAGATGTTCACACATGCTTGCACACATGCACACACATACATGCACAAAAAGGAGACCTAAGAAATCAAATTCGTGTCAGGATACCTTTTAAATCAGACAACTCTGCTCTAGCTAGAGAGACCACAGGGAGCACAGGGGTTGGAAGAATCAACCGCAAGCTCTAAGGAAGCTTCTTTCTTTCCTCTTGATATCCAGCACCAGGAATAGGACTAACCCTAACTAGGCTGCAATTCTATTTCTAGAGGCATCTGTTTCCAAAGCACTTTTCATAAGAACATGGAAAATGGAAAATACCAAGTAAAAACAAAAAAAACCCCACTGAAATTTACAAATTGTTCTTAAGCCTGTTACACAAACTGAACTTTAAAAATAACAGCATGCTGAAATAAACCCAACCCATCCTTGTTGGTAATGGAGCAGCATCTCTTTCAGAGCATGTGTACTTTTCCAGGTGGGATTTCCAAGCCCTCTTACCTGTCATGTTTATTTTCTTGAGCTGCTCTCAAGAGCTCCTGTATGTTTTTGGTGATCTGTTCAGTTTTCCGGATGACGTCTTCCGTGCTGGGGAGGATGGGGCTTGGGGCTGTGTGGGGTTCCGCTGTATCTGGTACTGAGCCGTCGCCTTGCCACACCATACTCCTCTGCCTTCCCTTTCTGCCTGACCTGTGACCATCAGAAAGTGCCTACATGTGACAGGTGCTTCTCAGCTGCCTCTCTGCTTCTAGGAGCCAGTGCATGTGCACCTGCTGAATGCATGAGCTGGCTGCTTATGTGGTTTCCTATATCCTGTCGGGCTGGAGACTCACGGTGAGGCTGCTTCCTCAACAGGCAGCCACAGCTCACATGGCGGCTGCTTCATGCTACCACAGGGCTGGAAATTATGAGTCTCAGAGAAAGGGTCAAGATGGGGAAAGGGAGGAAACAAGTGGAACAGCAAGGATGTGCTGTTACAGAGCTATCCTTAAGCCAGCTCATCCCTTGGGCTACAACATAGAATGTGACCTCATGTTGACTTAAGAATACTGATTTTAAGCACATTACAGCCTCAGAGACGTGTATAATATGCTGGTAAAAGAAAACCAGGCCCCTGGGGTAATAATAGGATAAGAGGTTGAACTATGAACTTATGCTTCCATGTTTTATGACCTCTTAGGTCTGAAAATACAGAGCAGGCACGTGGGGGATAAAGTGCGTCTCCTGAGCACGGCTGCTAGGTCTCAGGTTCAAGGGCCCACCCCAGGGCAGTTCTCCTGCAGCTGTACCCTGTGTCGTCTGGGTCCGTGTCATTCGGGGTGTTGTCATAGTCACTTTCAGGCGTGCTGTTCTGCTTCTCCAGCCTGGATGCCTGCAAGAGAGAAAGGCAACACCCATTATGTTTCAAGCATGAGACATTTGGGAGCCTTGCCTAGGAATCAATACCTATTAGGCTATGTGGCCTTCAGGCCCCAGATCTCACTTGGGACAGGAATGAACCCTTTATTGAAAATTTAGTAGAAGCTGAATAGTAGATCCAGAAATGACTTCTCTCCTTCTTGGCACCATTTTCTTCTTAGCTCAGTGGCAACTCCATAAACAGATCCCTGGTATAAACTAACACAGACATGTGAGGCAACAAACTATATTTAGTTCTCTAAGGAGTATGGAGTTTAACTAAAATACAATGCAACACAGGGTAGCACTTACATACTCAAGACCTTTGGTGCTAGAAGCCGGCTGCAGATTATCTAGTCTAATACCAGATGAGAAAACAAAGGGCCAAAAGAGCTAAGGGACAACACCAAGGCCACAGAATCAGCAAAAAATCAGCACCAAGAACCTAGGTCCTGTCTCCTACTAACTCCAGTATTCCATGCCTGGGGCCCTGAGGATTGTCACTGCTCAGAGCCCTTAGGGCTCTCCAAGAACTGCCCTTAGAGACAGTTGGTATGAGCCACACAAGAAAACTGGTATTACTGTTGCATGTTTTTTGTGAACCAAAATGGATTAATCCAGCATGACACTTGGTTTCCAACCACTTTTATGTTTCCCAAAACATCTATCCCTTAGGGTACAAATAATTGATGCAATTGTGGAGTTTTAAAAATGAGACACAGATTCAGTAGAGGAATCCTAAAAATGTTTTGGGCAAACGCCAGCACAGTGAAGCATAGGTCTTCTAGGGTGACCAAATTTGGAGGGGACCACATTACATTCCCTTGAAGGGGGCTATTAGTTAGTTCTGGAGTGTTATAAAAATGATTTCCCAGGGCGCACGGGTGGCTCAGTGGGTTAGAGCCTCTGCTTTTGGCTCAGGTCATGATCCCAGGGTTCTAGGATTGAGCCCCACATCGGGCTCTCTGCTCAGCAGGGAGCCTGCTTTCCTTCCTCTCTCTCTGCCTGTCTCTCTGCCTACTTGTGATCTCTGTCAAATAAATTAAAAATAAATAAATAAAAATGATTTCCCCTCAGTATTTATTTTATCCACAATGTTTGAGAATTTCATCCTCTAGAACAGAAGTCAGTGGAATCTGATTCAAAACCTAACAACTACTTTGCAAAATACAAATACGAGCTATTTCCACCTTTACACCTTGAATTTAATCCAAGTTAATTGAAACATGTGATTAAGGAATTTTATTGATGCTGCAATGAATGTGGCTAAAGATATGGCTGTAAATTAAGACCCTTGTTCAAACCTATGGAGACTTTGTATCTTCATCCAAAAGAATGGCTAGCGTAGAGTAAGCCAGTCTAAGAGTCAATATGAAATCTAATTATCTGCTCCTTGCTGGTAATGCTGCTTGACCCTCTGAAGGCCCGATGCAGACTGGAAAGGCTGCCAGCCCCAGGGTGAGGAAAGACTTATTCATGCCCCATTTCGCTTTACTCTCCCCATGGCCTCCTTTTCCCCTCCCAGGGCAAAGGCGCCCTTCCACTGTATGCTGAGGTTTTCCCATATTTGAGTGTTCCTATTTGGTTCTCTAATATAAGATGCTTGCCAGGTTCCTAAAATTCAATGTGAGTTCATGCTCTATCTAATCAAATTCATCTGGCAAATGATTTAAAGTGTTGGCTTGGACCCATGTGGAGAGTCTGTAAAGCTACTCTATAAAATCTACGACAACCTTCCAGATCCCTGAGTTTTCCTCTCCTATCAGTAAGCAGTTCTGTTTTACCGGGTGCCTTATTCTGACCTGGCTTTATGAATCTATCAGTCAGTTACTGGATCCTAGAAGTGTAGCTGGAAGACCAAAGCTAGGCATGTACCCTGTGCAGGAATAGGGAAAGCAGGCTCTTCTAGAGGTGATCCAAAATAAACAAAAATACCCATCTTACCTTTCACAGGGAATGCTTATTTCCTTTAGTTTTAATATACACATACACATGTGTATATGTGGATGTGTGTCTGTGTGTGTACACACACACATGCACATACAAAAATGAAACATAAAAAACTTGCATTTAAATAATTATTCTAGAAAATTCATCCAGAGCTGCTCCAGTGGAAAAATCTAGAAAACAGAATTAAACCCAGAAAATCTCACATTTTTATAATCAATCTTTCTGTTTTCCTTGGTGTAAATGTGATAATTACAAAACAAATGCATTACCCCGCAATGATTAAAGTACCAGGTTTCATTCAAACATTTTAGAAGAGTTAACAACTCATATATCCAACAAGTACTCAGGAAATGCTCCTCAAGCACAGAAAACAACATATAGCAATAACCATCTGGGAAATCAGCTACTCACAGTCTTTCATCGTTGTCAACAAAAGCAAGGTACAGGATTTCAAATTAGTCAGCATTTAATTATATAAAAACGATTGTAAACATGCAGAGCTAAGATTAAGACCTATTAGTTAAAGTGCTGCTCTCTCAAAGCTGTTAATAGAAAAGTTACCTTGTAGCTGGTGCTGGTTTAGTTTACTGAATAGATGTGCAGTTTTCTCTGAATACCATAATAGCTTAAACTCATGATGAAGCTGTCAGGAACAATCAAGATTATCAGTATAGGGGCGCCTGGGTGGATCAGTGGGTTAAGCCTCTGCCTTCAGGTCAGGTCATGATCTTGGGGTCCTGGGATCCAGCCCTGCATTGGGCTCTCTGCTCTGCAGGGAGCCTGCTTCCTAACCCACTCTCTGCCTGCCTCTCTGCCTGCTTGTGATCTCTCTCTCTCTCTCTCTGTCAAATAAATAAATAAATAAATCTTAAAAAAAATTATCAGTAATTGTATGTAATGATGTAACTGTTAATCTTGTATAAAACTGTCTCAGCAAGCAGCTGTGTACGGATTTTCAAAACTACCAAAGATAAATTTTTTTAAAACAAATTTCACAGTGGGCAAGAGATTTACTTGACCCTTATTAATAAAATTTCAAATAAGTTGTTTCATTTCTATTTAACTGTCCCTCAGTTAACTGAAAAATTACAATAAAAACATTGCAATTTAATTTCTGAACTCTTCAGAAGACCAATACAATAAGAATTCCTTTTAATAGATTACCTCCAAGTGTTGAAAGGGCCTGAATGAGCCATACGGCACTGGTAGTGGGGAAGACAGACTCTCTGTCATTCCTACTGATGTGGAAGGAATGGAAACAAGCCTAGTGCAAACCCCACCCTGTCTGGGAGAGTACTGCCTCACCCACAGCCACCTTCCTTCCTCTCCAGTTAACCCTTCTGTTAAAGAAAGTGTGCCATGACCTGAATGCACATCTTCAAAACCTGTACACTCTCCCACTGTTTTTCAGCTTGACATCATGCACTCTTTGTGTAGGAAAGGATTTTTTTTTTTTTTTTTTTTTTTTAATTAGCTCCCCATTCAGCTTGGAGCCCAGTGCAGGGCTTGAACTCATGACCCTGAGATCAAGACCTGAGATTGAGAGTTGGATGTTTAACCGACTGAGCCAGCCAGGTGCCACAGGAAAGGATTCTTTAAACTGACCATGCCTTTGGGAGCAGGAATGTCATTCAAGTCCCTAGGATACTTCGACTTACCAAAAGGTTGGGTATAGAGGAGGTGGTTAATAAATGTGATTGTCTGGCTACTCTTAAAGGGGCTTATTACCTGGATCACATACTGTTATAGGGAATGTAAATCATACATCATACATACACAAATGATGTATGATTTACAAGCTGGACTTGACCAACTCAGTAAGTGATGATCACCATACTAACAGCTGTCTACACCTCCAAAGCTGCCCCATGTTGCAATTCTGATGCAGGACACAGGGACTGCAAAACCTGGGTATGTCAGGTATGGCATGGACATAAAAAATGTCAACAGGCAAAGAAATAAAAAAATAATAAAGCATGATGTCTTAGTGTTTCAGTTAGCCCAAGTATACTAATGTTGATCTGATAACTGTTACTCTCGACAAATTTGACACAATTACCCTATTACAATATTTAACCAGCAGCCAGCTAATTTTCTGATTGTTTAAAGAGACAGTATGTTCTGAATAAATGTTATAGGGCGAATTACAAACTTTGTTAATATTAAGTGAAATTGAGCAACACGGGGTTAGAGAAAAGGGAGACCGCCTCCTACAGACATGCATGTGCGTGTGTGTCTGCACGTGTGTGCATGTGTGTGCCCTTGAGCCGCTGTGGTGAGACACCTGGGGGAAGTACTGCCTCATGCAGGACAGAAGGGCAGTTAGTGGAGGGCCAGGAGAAGCACAAAGCACGGAGGGGCACTGCCCCTCCTCCAGAGAGGAGACCGGTCAGAGTGTACTTAACCCTTCGGGTGCTTTCGTCCCTCGACCAGGAAAGTGTGGAGGGGAAGGAAGGCAGAGACGAAGAGGAGGTCACAAGCGCACTCCTCCCGATCTGGAAGGGGAAAAAAAAACACACTCGGGAAAATACAAAACAAACAAAAAACCCTACCACCTACCCTGGCTTTAGTCCAGGGCTTCCCAGTAAAAGAATCCTAAAAAGTAACTCACTGTGTGAGATCAATGCTGAAATTTCTGTGACAAGCAGGCTTACTGCCATGCTAACTGATGACAGGTCCCCAGAAATGTTTACTCCTTTAGTGAGATGCCTCCCAGAAATTACTTGGAATTTACAAAGCTACTTTTCCATAAGAGAAAAGATAACATCTAGCCTAATTTGTTCATTTTGTCAGTTTTTTTTTAATGGATGGCCTTAAATGAATATTTGTTTTTTAATCAGGATATACTTGAAATAAGAAACTATATGAATGGTTCAGTTGATATAGGTTATTAATCTATTCTTCAGTACAGATACAGAACTTTAGCAATAAAATAACATTGCATTCTAAATGTTTCTAAAATAAAAAAGGATACTGTGAAAACTGACAAAGTTGCTTTTCCTAATTTTTGTTTTCAGTTATACAAAAATAAGATTAAGTTAGTTTGATGGCATTTCCATTACACCAAACATATCAAATCAATTGCCTTAGGATGCTTTAGCCGAAACAACTTAAAAAGCTGAAGAGACCCACCCCTCGCCGCCCAACTACAATACAACACTGAAATTTTATTGCACTTAAGCCTGACAAAATTAAACTAGGGCTTAATTTACTAGACCATATCCTTTACTCTGCATTTACTCAAAACTTCTTGGAGACTCCTATAAAATTTGACTAAAGAAATAACTTTCACATTCATGAAAGATAAATACTACTCTCTGAAAAAAACAAGTTCTAAAGGGCTGTAACATTTTGTCAAAACATGGGTTTTTAAAACAAATTAATCCAAAAGAAAAGTAACATTTGAAAACCTCAAAACACAATACTTATTCCACTGTAGAACAAGGTGGTTAGCAGCCTGTTACAGAATGCAATCTTTGGCATACAATACTTGTAAAATTGGTATAGAGGTTTTACATTTTCCTTTTATGAAATGACACAGCAACATTTTCTCCATGAAGGGGAGGAAGGGGATGCAGAAGCTAAGCAGGCAGGCTGACCACATGCCGAGAGGCTGAGGAGGTGCAGAGGCTTCCAGACCTACCCTGAACGTCCAGGCCACACACACCACCTGCCCCGCCGGGAGGGAGCAGAAAAGGCACACTGAGTTCTAAGGGCTCCATTTCACAGAGGGGCACCTATCTGTCTACATCATAGAAGATGGCACTTCCTTCTGCTGGTGACCTTTACCATTTGTTTTAGGTTTCAGAATTGGGGAAGAAAGTTTGTTACAAAAGAAGTTCCAGTACTGGCTGGCTGGGAAAGATATGGATATGAAGGAGAAAAGTGGCGGGGGCGGGGGGGGGGGGAGGTGTTGTAGTGCTCAACAGGAACCAGAACCTGAATCTTGCTATAAAACTTTCAGCCAATGGCCCTGTCTGCTTGCAGGAGTATAATGAGCATCTGTTGACATGTTAATACAGCAAACACAAGGATAACTCTCCTAGCCCAATTTGGCAAAGCAGAGACACAGGGATCTGCAGGTTCAGAAGAGGGAATGCAGGAGTCAGGCTGGACAGAGAGTGAAGAGCGTAAGCGCCGGTGGTGTTACTTACGTGCGCAGGGAAAGGCTGGAGTCTCGTCCTGCTCTCTTCGGGGTGGTTCACTTCTCCCATTGGGAGATATGGTTTCTGACCTGATCCCGTCTCGTACATGGACATGGGCCTACTGCCCCGGGCAGACGGACGTCGCTTTAAGGAAGAGTGGTTCGAAGTGTCTGTGTACTCAGAACCAGTTTGCACCTGATAAATATTGGTTGTGGCCTGTTTCCTGAGGTTCAAATTTTCACTCTGGAGTGTTTGAAGCTGAAAGAAATGTTTGGCAGTGGGACGGTGTTTTTCTATAGCAAGCAGAAAAAGCAAACACCAAGTAAACGCATACAACTACCAGCTTTAAACAGTAAGAACAGTAACAGCTAGCTGGGTTGAAAGTTACAGGCAACTACAAACAAGAGCTCGCTCTCCTAGAATGAGTGACACAAATCAACTCACTTTATCACTCAAGCAAATTAAACAGGCTTGATTTCTCATTGCAGAAAAGTTATAGTTTGGACTTTTTAAAAACAAAATGTCTAACCACTTAAAAACTGGTCATGGTGGGCCTAGGAAATGTTTGCAGGCAAGCCAGACTCTGGATTCTTCTAAGGCTGTTTCAAGCAAGAGCTTGAGATCATGATGATTTAGGTAAGCTGCTTTTCAAATGAGCCCTGAGCAATTTGCAAATGCCAAAAATGCCAGCAGACACCATGGAAGCAGCACAAAGATAACCGGAGTTGCTTTGCAAAGCAAGAAAGACAGTGAAGTTCAGCTTACAAAAAATCAGATGGGCTACTGCTTCCCAAAAAGCCAACAAGAAAAATTATAATCAACAAATTTTTATTACAGAATACTCTTGATATTCCAAACAATTTAGAACTTCTTTAAAAAGAGAGGGAACCGAATCATGGTACGTTTGCTATATTAACATATCACGAAGAAAAATGGAGGCCTATCAAACTAAGTTAACATCTTCATCTGAATGCTCCACGTAGCACGCTTGCTTCCCTCTGGTGATTGATCAGCTTTCAGCCAGGGCCGGAATATTTGGCCTCTCTCCTTTGGCTTTGTCACCCAAAAACGCGACCTTGGCGGTGTCAGCTTTAATTACTCTAATCTGCCTGGCACCACCCTTAGAGGCTGTCACTTGGAGACTCTGACTGCTCCTTCCATTCCTCACATGCAGGCTGCTTCATGATGTTTGATGAGTTAGAGATAAGGGATCAGCAAGGAATCGTGTTACTCCTTAGCGTCTGGTATTTGAAACACAATTAACTGAGTCCTGTCTGCACAGTGTCCTTCCCCTCTGGTGCTCCTTCATCTTCTAAGACATTTTATAAGCTGGGTGTGGTGTAAGTTTAGCTGTCTACTCTTTGACAGAGACTGTAAACTCTGACCAAATTCCCCACCGGGGCCAAGGCTTAAGTCTGCAAGCAAATGTATTTGCACCAGAAGATCATTACTTTTTCAATAGTAAACCCATTCAGTGTTAGGAGTTACTTTCAATTTTTATTTAGAAAGCACCGATCTGTGAATTATACACCAATAGTGGCTGCTCCTCTTCATTAATTAGCATCTTTTCCAAGCAACTGTTAAATATGAAAGATCAGATACAAATCATGCTACTTTGTCAGCTATATAGATAAAAAACTTTTACCTAACTTTGAAATAAAACCAACACATCTTTGCAAAATAAGCAAATTCTACATACTTTACAGTAATAGCGCCAAATTTTGGGGACAGTCTGATTTATACTGCCTCTGCCACAGAAATACCCTAACTTCTGTTTTTCCCAAGGATGATCCACTAAGGAATGATAGAGTGCTTCTATACCACAAAGGCTTACACGGTATAACTTCTATGTGCGACTCATTTCCTAATGAAAGAACAGCTACAAAGTGACAAGCAGCCACTGAAAATTCCTACATTCCAGGATAGAGACAAGCACAAGGTGCCTGTAAAACTATTTATTAGTGAGCCCATGTCACTAAATGGACACAGTCCAGAAAGTGAGGAGCAGAACCGCACACGCCCCTCCATGAATGACCAGTGTGTCTGGTCATGTGCCTGTCTATGTAAAAACCTTCTCTTAAGAGTTTTTTAGGTAATGCTTTGTCATCCAAAAATGAATGCCTTGAAATTTGAAACTTCAACTTAACACTTGTCATGCCTCTAAAATATCCAGGGTGGATTTTACTTGAATGTGTTTGAGAGCACAAGTTCCTTGTCTTGATTTTAAAAAATTTTAGTCCTCGGTATTTAGAGAGATGTCCTAGAATAAACTTGATCGATGCTATCTTAGTAAGAATCAGACTATACATGTTTGTTTGGAAGGAGTGTAACAGGAAACGAGAAGTTACAGGTAATCCAATAGCTCCAGAAATCAAAAGCATTTCTAAGAATTGAGGAGATAATCCATGAGCAATGGCAAATAATTTCACTTTGCATTTCTTAATGCAATTTTTCTTAAAGCAAATGTGGCATTTGCTTTCAGAGATATGAGGTTATCTCTGGCAATTTCTACAAATACTAAAGGAGCATTATAAAAAAAAAAAGAAAAAAAGTGATGGTTAGCAGACTGATTTACACTGGCAAAGTCAGCATGTTTCAGAAAAAGTCACCTCAACAAAAATTATTAGTTCAATTAATGGGACAAACTGTAATTCATTAAACAAAAGATATTTCAGAAAAGACAGAAGTGCAAGCCCTGTATGATACAGCAGAAGGGCTCTTGGTCTACCCTGCTCACAGTTGCACACCAGCCCTTGATAGGGCCAGGCTGGCCCAGAACAAAGGGTGAATTAAATCTGGTTGATCTACAGACAGTATTACAGGTTTGGGGCCATTTATCTAAAAAAAAAAAGATCTAGAACTCCACACCAAAAGAATCCTAGACCAAGCCCCAAGCGAGAGTGTACTGCAGTGTCCTTCCCTGACAGGCAGAGGGGACAGACCTCCTTCTTCTAGTTCCTTGGGCTTCCTTTAGGGGACGTGACTGGGAAGGCCCAACCACACAGGGAGCGCACCTTGTCCTCTGTTCCTGATAATGATTCTGAAACATTACTCTTCAAATGGCAGAATTAAGACACAGATACATACTTTGTTACTTTGTTTTGTTTCTATTTAAGGGGAAGTGCACAAAATCTGACAGGGACAGCCTTCTCATGAAGAGTTGCACACATAATCCCCCTTTAAGCATATTCCTTGCTACTAGTAGCCAGGCTCCTTTTAGGGGCAAATACATTCATGTATTTCTGTCTCTCCCAAAAGGCAGTGAACGAGAACATGCCAGGCAAGTGGGATTGTCTCTTACTAGTGTACAGCTCTTGCCAGTGCAAACGAAAATGTTTTCTTATATTTATGGAGTCCCTACCCCACGGCAGGCCCTGCTCTAGGCTCTGAGGATACCCTAAATTAGTAAGTACTGGGGATGTGGGGACAAAGCTGCCAGAGCTGGGTGGGTAACAACAGAATATGAGTGAGCAGGGATGGCACCCTCTGCATGGAACGCTGAGAAGGGCTTCTGCCTGCTCTGTCTTCATGGTGTGGTTCTTTAGAATGAGCAATAGGATGGCGTGCATCCATGAGGGGCATCCACACTCCCAGGAAGCACGGAGCAGTGCAAGGGTGGCTGCAACTAGGTTCAAGTGCCTGGGAAACTCACTCTGGACTTATTTCTAATCAAAACCACTTCATTTGAAATATCCAAATACATACTGGTTCCAAAAAGCTTGGTCCAAAGGTTTTTAGGTCTGTTACAATAACTGCTTTTCTTCCCTCTGCCCACCAGCATTGTGCCTGGGATTCTTCCTTATACTACAGGGTTAAAGAGTCAATCATCCTGGCATTTATTAACATGTTACCTTTTTCTGCATAATTCTCAGCTCGTCACTCAAGTTGTTATTCACCTTCATTAGCTGTAGTATCTTGGCTTCAGAAGCCACTAGAGCGTTTTTGACCTCCATAAATTCCTGCACAGTGACTGGTCCATCTGATAAATCTGAATCTAGGCTCTAAAAATAAATTGGGGAAAATGTTCACAATCTGAAATGACGATAACATGCAAGACTCATAGCTAAAGAATTTTAAATTCTGACCATGCCAGCTGGACTGCAAAGTTAATCAAAGCAAATCAAGGCTTCTGGGAGGAACACAAAAATAAAACATAAAGGTAGGGTTACTATAATATCTGAAAAATATCAGAGTCAGTATTTTCTAACAGAACAGGGAGTGTGGCCACAAATCTAGTCTGACGAGGACTCCCGGAGCACCTGTCTTGTATTGCCTGTCTGCCTTCTCTTGCTCATTCCTTTTTCCTTTTTTCAATACATTCTTTCAGTAATTCCTTCATTCCAACCTATTTGTATTGAGCATCAGGCAGCATTCTAGGGACTTGGGATATATAAAAAAAAGAAAATAGACAAAGATTACTGCTTCCATGGTGTTTTATACCCCAGCAGAGTGGGAGAGAGACAAAATAAAAATAAGTGACTACCTAATATGACAGCAGATGACAAGTGCTGTGGAAAACAGAGAAAATGGAGCAAGGTGAGGGGCTGGGGAGACAATTAGGAGTGAAGGTGAGTGCCTTTTAATGAGACAGGTGGGATAAGCCTTTGGGTAGGTGAGATATGAGTAACAGCTGGAAGGACATCAGTCCAGTGGCTGTCTGGAGGAATGTTCTAGCCAGCAGGAGCAGGTGTGCAAGGCAGAGAGGATGCCAGCTGGTAGGATCCCATCATGACTTTGGCTTTTGGTCTGAATCTGGTGCTTCCGGGGACGCTGGGCAGGGGCGTATCAGATGGGACAAGTGACTCTTGCTGTCCCCTCTACATTCCCTGTATCTGCCGGTGGCACTACCCTTCTTGCAGTTGTGTGAGCTGGACAGCTCTGGACACATCTTCTGTAGGTCTACGTCCCCACTTCAAACATTTGAACTTATTGCTGAGACCTGTTTATCTGTCTTTGTCCATTCTCAAACGTTTGCTGAGCTCCTTTGGGGCGAGATCTGGGGCAAGGTCTTGGGGACTCAGCAGCAGGTGGACCAGCAGGCCTCTGCTGCCTTCTCCTTGGGTCCACACTCCCTTGGCTACTGTGACTTCCCTTCCATCTGGACCCTCTTAGCATGGGCTCCACAGCGGCCTCTTCAGCAGTGCCCCAACAGGGTTTCCTTCCTTTGCTCTCTGACCTACAAAGAACCGTCCTCCCCAAAGAGAGGAACCCAAATTGCTGACTATTGCCCCCCTGCCCTGCCTAAGAGGTTCCTGGGCTCTACACTGCCTGCCAAGGTAGGGACTCTTCTGTCTGAGGTCATGTTCCTCCATGGCGTGACCCCTGCCCTCTGCTACAGTTGTGTGTCCCAGTCCTTTCAGGTTGTCTCTACCAAAAGCAGGTTCTGCAAGACATCCTCCTTCACCTTCTCTCTGCCTAGATCACCCTCCCCTGCCTCCCCACACACCTAATCCCATGCATCCTTTAAGGCACATGTTGACAAGACACTTACACAGTGCCCCCGAACACTTGTCCTTGCCAACAAGCTGGGTGTCCTCTCACATCCCTACCCCTGGCTTCCATGTATCACTTTGTACTGCTGACTGCAGTTCTCTCTCCTAACAGGCAGGGGGCGGCCTCACAGGAAAGGGACTGGGCCTCATTCGGGAGAGTATGATCCAGAGAAGTTACTTGACAAACATTTACTGAGGGAATAAAACACATCAGCCCCTCCTCACAAGTTTTATAAATCACAACCGAGGTAGGACTGTGATTCAGCAATCAACTTAGGGACACAGGATCCCCTATTTTAAAACGATTTACCTTGCTGGCCCAAGAAGTAAACCCAACTTTACCTCCAGAGCACTTTTCACAGTGGTTTACAAATAAGACGATTTTGCAGGGGGAAAGATTCCAAGAAGAAACATATTCTCCCTTTCTGTGTGCAATATGTCACCTCACCTTCTGCCTGTTTGCTTTGCTTGCAGTAGCTTCCAGATCCGTGTCTTCATCTGAGGCCACACTGTCATAGTCTGGCTGGTCATTGTCTTGACTCTCAACACTGTGCTGGTTATTGATTGATTTCAGTATAAGCTCCACATTGTCTATCAATAGAAGCAAATAACTTTTCTTCAGGCTTAAAAAAACCTTTTTCCCCTAAAATCCACTGGGAGGAGTTTTGGGTTTAGCCATTTAAAGACTAAAAGAAAATGACAGAAATTCCAATTTTACAGTCACACTAATGTAAACATCACAGGGCAAGTTATCAACCAGACAGAGGGCCTACCGTCAACTGCACAGAGGCATTTCAGCGTCTCTCTGGGTCACTCACCAAATCTGGGCAAATTAATTAGGTGGTTTATGAAAGTGCTGCTCAGACTGAGGAGGCAGGTTCCTGAGTTTCTCATCATTCCAGGAGACAGAGTGTAGTTCCAAATCAGGGAACTAAAGTTGTAACTAATATAAAATTAACCATGATTCAACTGTACCTTGTAACTTGTTTACAAGGTAATGTCACTGTAAGGACACTGTTAAAATGGAGCCTGGAAACTTGCTGCTCAAAGAACAGGCTCGCTGGCATTTAGTCCTGACTGCCAGAGAGAACTGAGAAAACAGAACAACCCAGTGGACAGACACACATGCACACCAGGGAGGTATGGCCTATAGGGGAGCAGGGAAGATTCCACATTTTGAATAAAAGATTTCACAAATTATCCAAGTCTCTTCCAACTTCTCTGAGGCAACTAACTCAAGGTGACCTCTGATTTCCAACAGGAATTTTAATCTTTCAAATTTATATTTAAAATGGATATATCATCTGAATTACAGAAGTAATACTCAATACAGAAAATCTGAGGTATGCCTGGGTGGCCCAGTTAGTTAAGCATCTGCCTTTGACTTGGGTCATGATCCCAGGGTCCTAGGATCGAGTCTGGGATCTGGCTCCTTGCTCAGCGGGGAGCCTGCTTCTCCCTCTGCCTGTTGCTCCTCCTTTCTCAGTTCTCTCTGGCAGTCAGGACTAAATGCCAGCGAGCCTGTTCTTTATTTGATAAATAAATAAATAAAATCTTAAAAAAAAAAGGAAAGAAAGAAAAGAAAATTTGAAGCTAGTGGTAATCAATCATAGCTGCTGATTTATTTTGGTCTATATCTTTCCGGTCTTTTCCTAAACACATAAAGAGTCCATTTCATCACTTGTATTGATATGGTCCCTAAAGGTGTAAAGACTGAATTAGCAAATCTTGAACCACTGTTCCAAGAGGACATACAGGGGTAGGTTCCTGCCAGCCTTTGCTCGTGTTTTTGTCCACTGATCAATATGGAACCTTACTTTATGTGTGTTTCTGCTTACACACCATTTTTTATTTTCAAATTTTTTCTCTTTTTAAAAAATTTTATTTATTTATTTAATTCACAGAGAGAAACAGTGAGAGAGGGAACACAAGCAGACAAAGTGGGAGAGGGAGAAGAAGGCTTCCCACTGAGCAGGGAGCCCAATGTGGGACTGGATCCCAGGACCCTTGGATCATGACCTGAGCTGAAGGCAGATGCTTAAGGACTGAGCAACCCAGGCACCCCAATTATACATTTTTAAAAAACATTTATTTAGGGGCTCCTGGGTGGCTCAGTGGGTTAAGCCTCTGTCTTTGGCTTGGGTCATGATCTCAGGGTCCTGGGATTGAACCCCACATGGGGCTCTCTGCTCAGGAGGAAGCCTGCTTTCCCCTCCCCCTCTGCCTGACTCTCTGCCTACTTGTGATCTCTGTCTGTCAAATAAATAAAATCTTTTTTAAAAAACCCCAAAACAAAAAAACATTTATTTATTTGAGAGATAGAGAGTGACAGAGCACGAGTAGGGGAGGGGCAGAGGGAGAGAATCTTTCATGCAAACTCCATACTGAGTTTGGAGGCTCCCATGGGGCTCAATCCCACAACCTATGAAATCACAACCTAAGGGGTGCCTAGGTGGCTCAGTCGGCTAAGCGTCTGCCTTCAGCTCAGATCACAATCCCAGGGTTCCTGGGATCAAGCCCTGCGTCAGGCTCCTTGGTCGGCAGGGAGCCTGCTTCCCTCTCTTTGCTACTCCCCCAACTTCTGTTCATGTTCTTTCTGGTAAATAAATAAATAAAACCTTAAAAAAAAATCATGACCTGAGCCAAAACCAAGAGTCAGACGCCCAACTGACAGAGCCACTCAGGCGTCCCTGTTCAGACACCTTTAATATACACTGTTGATTCATTAACAGTGAACTCACAGCCAAGAGCACTAAAACCCATGTTTGAATGAAACTTATCTAACAGGTATTTTCTCCATAAGGCACATCACAGCTTTCTTGTGCTAAGGAGCCCCAGACAGCACTATGAAACTACGCTTGGGGGCCATTTTAAACAGCAGAATCATCAACAAAAAGCAGAAAAATGTAAAATGTGGTACTAAGCAGACCTAAAAAGGCAAGTGGTACCTAAAAATGTGTACCAAATGTGGTACTAAGCAGACCTAAAAAGTATGACAGTTGAGACAAAAAGACATACAAATGTTTTGTTCAATTTTAACGTACGTGAGTTTTGGGCAACTCAAATTTTTGCCTCTCTGCACATGTCCGTAAGTTGCTATGAAAGTGCTGATTTCAAAGTTACAGATAAGTTTTAGTAGATGAATTTGCAAATATGCGATCTGAAATAATGAGGATTATGTATTTACACAGTACTTAATGCAGTGTATTTACTTGTACATATGTATGTGTATAAATGTTTTTCTTACAAAATGGGGATTACATTAAATACTTAAAAAAAGACTAATCTATTCCTTTATGTTGTGTCATTATATATTCTTTGGGGGGGAATATGTCTGCATTATTCAAATATATAATTCTATTATTTGTTTCTAATGTTTTCAAAAAAGTATTACATATTCTCATAACATCTCTGATTATTTCCCCTCAAATAAGTAGAAATAGTAATATCAAATCAAAGAGTATATACATTTTGAGATTTCAAATTTATGTATCACTGCACCTTCACCAAAATTTAGTAGATTTTCTTAGAATTTGCTTATTCCTGGTTGAGCCAGTAAAATCAAAAACAAACTAATATCAGTTAATGAACTGAAACCTTAATTTTTATGGTATGTATTTCTTCTGTTTAATGTTTTATAATTAAAATGTATTACTTCTATAATTAGAAAAAAACCAAGAAGTATATAGTAATAGAAATGGAGAAGAGTGTGTTCTTAAGCGCAGAGCTAGGATGTGGAGCTACTAAGCTAGACTCAACAGGGCATCTTGGAAATAGGGCTCGGTGCTCTCTACATAAACTACAATAATTCTTACTATAGACATATAAAGTTTATAGTAACTAATTTTATTATTTAGCGCTCAATTCTGTTTGTAACCAATAACAGGTGAGCTGAAGTATCAATCAAGAAGGTTGATTTTTCTTCTGCCCTTTAATGAGACCTAAGTCAGACTTTTAGGTTAATTTCAGGATGCAATTTTATAGGGAAGATAGGTCAGGATGCAATTTTATAGGGAAGATAGGTGATCTAAGAGGAAAAAACATATTGGACAAATTTGAATAGCAGTTAACAACCCTGAAATATTTATAGTTTCTCAGGGCTCAAAAGGGTAAACTTTTCATGATAATTGTTTTAGTTAATTTATAATTCTAAATTTAATACTTGTGTCAAGTTTAGAAGGCCAAAGAATCAAATTTTAGCAGCTCGAAACAGTTACCTTTTGAACCAGAAAGAGGACTGCCTTGCTGTCTCCTCTTGGCGTCACTGAGAATGTCGATGACCAGTGTGGCAAACTCATGGGCGTTAAACCGAGCGAGTTTCTGTCTGCCCTGAGAGAGGAAATAATTGGAAATATTCCCAAATGTGAAAACATACACGTGGATATTCACATAAAACCAATCACATTGTTAGACTTGAGTAAGACTCCCGAGCAAAGACTTCCAAGCATGATCAAAGTATCACCGCAGTCTAGGGGAGGCACACACATCAACATTTTCCTTGCAAACAGGGCAGAACCATCTACACAAGAGAACTAAATAATACCGTGTGCATTTATTTTTGTGAACAAAACCAAAATATTTCTACCTGATGCTTTTTTCCCCATTATCAATGCAGTTTTGAAGTAGGCCCAGTAATGAATTACTGATTTGGAAGAAAATTCAAAATTTCAAGATAAAGTTATAGCCTAGATGCTGGAACTTCATCATTATATATAGCAGTTAACCAATAAAAATTAAAAGTCCTTCCCAATTTTCTCCTCCTGACAGAGGCTTAGGCTGTTTTCAATGCTCTATTATTTTATACAGTGCTTTGATGAAAATCACTATGCATAAATCTTTATTTTTATTTTACTAGCATACATTCCCAAATAAGGATTATGTATGGGAAATGATGGACTTAGTTTTGAGACTTCTAAAATCAGTTAACAAATCAGTTTTCTGAAGTCTACAGCAATGGAAACTCTTATCTGTAGCGTAAGAAAGCCCATTTTCCTATATCCTTTCCAGCCTGGAGTAGTTGATTGATGAAATTTTAATGAATGCCTTTAGGCTGCTTTCTTAGATCACTAGTTAGGTTAAACATTTTTTTTTTTTTAAGAGGTTAAACATTTCTTCACATTTGTAAGCCATTTATATTTCTTCTGTGAATTATTTTATATTCTTTTCTAGTCTTCAATTTACATTTACTGCTTTTCTTACCAATTTCTCGAGTTGTGTGTGTGTGTGTGTGTGTGTGTGTGTGTGTAAAAGATATTAACTTTAATCAATCAAAAAATTAAAAATACCTAGCCTCGGAAAATTAAATACCACATCAGCCCTTCCCAAAATACCACCACTGGTTACTTCTCAGACTCGGCCACTTGCCTGGTTCCGTGTTGAAGAGTACTCGGGATTGACTGGAAGGAAGGGGACGACAGTTGTCTCGGTTACCAGGGTGCTGTGGTTTTGCGTGGCAAGCCAGACTAGCCAGAGGAAAGAGCCAGAGACAGAATCTTATCACCACAAGTGTGCCACTGCTTCTCTGAGAGCCACAGCTCGGGCATCACGAGGGAAACTAGGGGAAGCACACTCCAAAACCAACATACACAAAAGTAAATGTCGACAACATGCAACAACAGGACAGTAGAAGTACCGCCCATCAACAACAGAAGCTTGTAAGAGAAAGCCACACTTTCAGTCACCTGCATCGGTCTCTCGCCTGTCAACTTCATCATACACATCCATGGCAAGTTCTTCAAACAAATGATTACTTAGCTGCAAGTGAAAAAAAAAAAAACCAGGAACACAAGGGACAAGGATTAACACTGGGAGAATGAGTGGGCACTGTGACTTATTCACTCTTTAATCTCCAATGTCTTATCCAAAGCCAGTGCTTAGTAAATACCCACTGTCAAACAGACAATAACATTTCCAGAATAGTACAGATCCTCTAGAAATATCTGCCTCCCACAGCAGCCTCACTTCTTTGTGACAAGCAGACAGGGGTGTGCTATAAAGGAGGGCAGAGTCATCTGAAATGCAGGGTCCAGTTCTTGACTCTCTGACCCTTTAAAGTCCCCTCTTTTGCTCTTGAGCATTTGTCGGTGCCCACAGATAGAAAGGATCCTAAACCCATGGTGGGACAGAGATGCCAAAACATGCCATTTTCAGAATGTAAAACATGCCACTACAGAAACCATCATCCAGTCTTCAGTAAGCCACTTTGCTATATTCTTCAGGAAGCAGGCCTCCAATCCTGGAAAGTACTCAGCACCCCCCACAAATGGCAGCCTGTCTAATCAGCGTGCCGTGCAGTGTCAGCCAACAGAATAGTCTCCACGCCAGCAGGCAGCCACTGGGATGGGAAAGACAGCTGGGTCTTCCTCAGTCCAGTTGAGGCTAAGCCTCCACCAGGATGGCTCCAGCTCTCTGCAGTTTTCCTCATAAAACACATCCTGATGGTTGATGGCTGTCACTTTTTAGTTGACACTGAATCTTATTCCTTACTGCGTTCCTTATGTCCACCCACAGTACCTGGCCCTGAGATGGGGCCCAGTAAATATCCAGTCACACAGTGACCAGAAGGTATTTTATGTGGCAATTTAAAAGGCTGGCTAAACAGACCTCATAGGAGCTTGTTAAAATGGGTAGACTGTTGGGTGAGAGAAGCAGGATATACAATCTTATAATTAAGATTCAGCTTCCATTTTAAAAAAATGACATGCAGGGGCGCCTGGGTGGCTCAGTGGGTTGAGGCCTCTGCCTTCGGCTCAGGTCATGATCCCAGGGTCCTGGGATCGAGCCCCACGTTGGGCTCTCTGCTCAGCGGGGAGCCTGCTTCCTCCTCTCTCTCTGCCTACTTGTCTCTGTCTGTCAAATAAATAAATAAATCTTAAAAAAAAAAATGACATGCATATAAAATAAGAATCAGAATATATCAAAATATTGAGCCTGAGTCCATTAAGAATATAGTGAATGAAGAGGATTCCCCCTGTCCATTTTCCATATTTTCTCTTGTGTGCTAAATTTATATTTATAGTTGAAAATAAACTCTGAGAGCTTTTTGCTGGGACTGGGAACTTGAACTTGCCTCTTAAATATCCAGTCTCTTCCCAATAAGGGGCTACAAGCTAAGGTTATTATTACTCAGTAACTACAACAGCAAGACTGAAGGCTTACATCCCAGGCACTGTGCTACTATCATCACATTAATACTCATGACACCTCTATTAAGACAGGAACTACTATTATCCTACTTTACAGACAGGAGACTGAAGCACAGAAGTTAGGAGCTTGCTTGAAGTCACAAAGCCAGCAAGTGATAGACACGAGATCCAAGTTTAAGTCTCTCCAATGTTAACACTTACTAATTTAAGAAACATATTAGTCTTCTATTTCTCTCAGCTGGAGAGAGGGAGATATTTTAGGATAAACACTGCAGTGGCACTGGTCCAGCTGTCCCCCGTGAGGGGGAGACCATGGGGTGGGGTCAACAAGTAATAACAGCAGTCCATCCTCACGGAGCATTTCAGATCTGTAGCCACTGATTGATCATTAGCTCCCTTTCCAGGAGAGGATGCCAAGACACGGAGAGGTTAAGGAGCTTGTCAGAGATGAGCTCTGTACCTGACCAGTCTGAGCCAGAGCCTGAGTTCTTGAGAGCTATACTCAACTTTGTTCCACATATTTATCTAGTGCCTGCCACATGTTGGAGATATGACCGACCTAACCCCAACTTTTGTGCAGCTCTCTCAGCATAGCAAATGTAGGTCAGTCAAAGGGAGCTGGACTATTACCAATAATGTTTGTATTATTTAAAATAAAAATTGGCTTATATACTCTAATTAAAAGGAAATGAGACTATTTAGTGCTATCTGATTCCAAAGCTTGTCATCTTAATCATCCTACCATGATCTCCTAAATTTGAGAAACGTGGTAAAACACAGACACACATAACCACAGATACAGAACACAGAGACACCAAATTGCATAAAATACATTTATTTCATAACACAGTTAAATACTAGTAATGATAAATTCATTTTATGTAATATTTAGTACTTAATATTATATGAAGTGTTAGTAAAGGGTCTTCTGTGAAAAGAGGAACAAAGAGAAAGTCATACATTAGGGGAGAGGCAATTTCAGAGTCAGGCTTGGGGAAACTCCCTTCTACACTAGGTGGTCAGATTTCAGCTACTTGAATGACAAAAGGGCTGGAAGCCCGGAAAGCAGAACACTGCAGAAAGAGAAGACTCCCAAAGAGGATCTGAAGGTGGTCTCGGAGAGTGTTAACCCAAAATGGAATAAATACATTCACACATGTGTACATGCATGCACACACGCAGGAGGAACCAGATGGCAACCAGGGCAAAAACTGAATGGTGGGCACTGGATGATGCCCTTCAAGGTCATGACAAGAAGTTAAGAATCTTGATTCTGATCCAGAGAGCTATGAGAACAGCCCAAGGCAGGCAATCTGGTGCTTGAGGCAGCGGGGAAGCACCCTGGTGAGGCCTCATCTGTGGGGATCAAACTAAGAGGAAGCTTCCCAGAGAAGCTGATCTGTTGGGCCCCTGACTGAGGCAGGCTGGGAAGAGGGACGCAGACGGAAGGGAGGCTCGGCCCTGCAGAACTGGGCAAGCTCTGAGCATGCAGTTGGGGAAGGACCACCAGCCCTTGAAAACAAACACTTAAAAAGCTCTGCTGAACACCGTGGGCTCTGCAAGACAGTGACGATGGTGGCCCAATCGCAAATAGTGGCCAAGTGGATCTGCGGCACTCACAACTCCAACGTCAGCTCCTGCCTTTCCCTAGAGTCCTAGGTGGCTACCGGAAGGCATCCCTAAAAGTGTGTCCTACTCTTGAGAGAAACTAGGGAACTCTCAGGAGAACTAGGGTACTCTCAGGAGAAACAACTCCCTAACACCAAAGGCACAGTCTTCACTTTCAGAATGACAGAGAAAAACGCCATTACCTGATGCAGAGCCGATAAATCAGATCTACTAAACTTAAGAGTACATCCTATCTCTTCTCTAAGTACTTAATGTTCTGCTTCGGATTTTATAACATCCCAGAGGAGGAAACAAAGTCATTTGTTGCAGCAGGTAATGGGCTGAGGACAGGTATCAGCAGGATGCATGGTTTCCCACACTGAACTTCACTAGGAAACAGAGATACTCACGGACTGAAGTTTCTTCTTAGCAGCTTTTGCCAATTCAGACAAATCCAGGCTGCTAAGAAAATGTACAGAACTAATAAGCAAATAAATAAAAAACATTTTTATGAGTTCTATAGAACATTAAGATAGGCAAGGCATCAATACATTAAGTAACAGTTCAGGGACACGGTCAGGACCAAAAATTCTAAGCCCTTTAGAGTTAGCAAGAAAACTTTGAGCGTAAGAATATGTAACTCCTTTTAGAAAAATCAAAGTCACGCAACATGGTACAGATAAAATTAATCACTGAATAACTAGTAGACAAGAATTACTGATGATTCATCCCCAGGCCCTTTATGTGAGAAGTCTCAATTCTTGAAGTATCAAAAAAAGCATGACAGAAGGAAATATGAAAGGGCAGAATGTGAACAACCAGAGTGGCAAGATTACATGTGGAATAGCAGCTAACTGTTTCATAAACTCTTGACAGTGTTTGTGCAAAGGTAATTGGATAAATAAGGATTTCAAGTTCATTCCTGCAGCTGTGAACTTTGCTAACCTCACAGACCAGGGGTTGGCAGATTATGGCTCATTTCTTTGTTCAGCCCATGAGCTATGCATGGTTTTTACATTTTTAAGTGGTTTGGGGGAAAAAGCCATTTGTTTCCTGTTTTCCTAAAACAGGAAAAATTATATGGCATTCACATTTCAGTGTCCAGAAAGAGTATTTTCTTGCAACTGATTTGCCCTTCATTTACCTAATGTCCACAGATGCTTTCGTCTACAACTGGCAGAGTTGAGTAGTTGTGACAGAGGCTGTATGGCCCACAAAACCTAAAATATCTACTATCTAGCCCTTAAAAAATTTGCCAATCCCTGTTATAGACAAAGAATATCCTTTCTTATAATACAGAAATATTCTGTGATACAACCTATCGACACGATATTCCATCACAACTAGCTAAAACTGTGGCAATATCCCTAACTCCAATTTTACTAGTATGTCTGTTACTTGTACTCTTTCAAACTTAAGTTTTACATGGTGGTTTACTTACAGCCGTCTTATTTCCAAATTGTATAGCCGTAAAAGAGAAAAATGTATGGGCTTTGTTAAATACAAAGTATAATACACTTAAACACTATACAACCAAGGAAATAATAGTGACAGATAAAACTGATTGGTATTTCAGTGGCCTTACCTGTCTGCCATTTGAGGTATTATAAAGTGCTGTCCATTTTTGTGATCTGAAACAGAAATCAAGCCAGAGTTTTGTTTATATAAATACTGGTAAGATTGATAAAGGAACACTACCATAATTTTCTTAATTTACGTCTTGCCATCAGCAGTTTCTCATAACTATGAATTATTTGGGGAAGGGGCAGAAGTGTCAGACTGACTACGAACTGTCTAAGACCTGGCTAGTAGCAAGAATCATATTTCCATTTTCTTCAGGCACAAAGGTCCAGACATCATTAAGCAAAAAGGCTGTGCTCACCCTAATCCTACACTTCATTTCATTCCCAGTATAACTGATGATCTTTAGTCATGGAGAAAACTTTTAGGGAGCCTAAACGAGCAGAGTGGGCTTTTGTCAGCTCTCCATGTGGGATGGAGGAGCACCCTTGGGCTTTGGTGGCTTACCATCAAATTAATCAATTAGCATAAAACCATCAAGGCAGATGGTCTTGGCAGATCTGGGTGGGGCTTCCTTCTCCTACAACACTTAATGAGCCAGTCCTAATGTAGCTTCTGGAGGACACTGATCACATGTCAATGAATAAAAAGCCATTACAAACATTCAAATATAGGTTTTTGTGTAACATCAGTCTTTATTTCTCTGGGATAAATACCCAGGAATGGGAATGCTAGGTTATGTAGGTACTAGGTAAATGTGTATATAACTTGGTAAGAAACTGCTAGACTTTTTGGCACAGTAGCTCTATCACTTTGTTTAGCAGCCAGCAATATAAAAGTTACAGTTGCTTCACATCTTCCCACTCATGTTGTCAGTTTCTTTGGCAGGTTTTTAAATTTTAGTCATTCTAATAGGTGTATAGTGGTGTCTTGTGCTTTTAATGTGCATTTCCCTAATAGCCAATGATGCTGAGCATCTCAAGTTCATGTGCTTATTTGGCATCTGGATATGGTCTTCGCCCAGTTTGTACTGGGTTGTTTGTTTTCTTTCTGTTGAGTTTTATATATTTAGGTATAAATATTCTGGACCCAAGTCTTTTGTTAGACACGTGATTTCTTAGTATTTTCTCCCAGTCTGTGGCCTGTCTTTTCACTCTTTCTTAACTGTAGCCTTTGCAGAGCAAAAGCTTTCAGTTTTTATGAAGTCCAATTTACCCATATTTTCTTTCATGGGTTGTGCCTTTGGTGTTACATGTAAACATTTTACAAAGTCCAAGATCATCAAGATTTTCTTCTGTTTTCTTTAGAAGTTTTATACTTTTAGGTTTTACATTTAGACCTACGATCCATTTTGAGTTACATCCTTTATGCCAGGTGGAAGGTACTGAAGTTTTTATTTCTGCATATAGATGACCAGTTGTTAGAACACCATATACTTAAAAGACTGTTCTTCCCCCGCTGAATTGTCTTTGCAATTCTCAAAAAATCAACTGAAAATATTTGTGTGGGTCTATTTCTGGATTCTCTCTACTGTTTAACTGACTTGTATGTCTTGTCTCTCCTCCATAACCACGGTCTTGAGTTCAGCAGAGCTTTACAGCACAAGTTAAAATTGGGAGGTGTGATTCTGCCCACATTCTTTTGCAAAAATGGTCCCATTCTAGTTCCTCTGCTTTTCTGTGTAAATTTCAGAATTGGCACATCTATGTCCACAAGAAAATCCTTGAATTGCATTAATTTTACAAATCAATTTGTAGAGAATTGACACATTACTATTCTAACTCATAAACACAGTTCTCTCTCCACTGATTCAGATCTTCCTTGATTTCTTTCAGTAGCATTTGCTAGTTTTCAGCATGCAGAGCCCATGAATATTTTGTCAGATTTATAGCTAAGCATCTAATTTGGAGCTATTATAAATGGTATTGTTTTTCTAGCTTTTCCAATTGTTCATTGCTAATCTATAGAAATATGATTGATGTTTCATTATTTCCCTTATATTCTGCAACCATGCTAAATTCATTTATTTGTTCTAAGAACACTATTGTAGATTCCTTGGGATTTTCTACATAGAGGCCATCTTATTTATGACCAGCTGTATCTCTTCCATTTCAATCTGTATGCCTTATATTCTGGGGGATTTCCAGTGTCATGATGAATAGGAATGGTGGGAGTGGACGTCCTGGCCTTCTTTCTGATATTTGAACAAAAGCATTCAATCTTTCATCATTGAGGATGATGTTAGCTGTGGGTTTTTTTTTTTTTTTTTTTTTTAAGATTTTGTCAGAGAGAGGGGGAGAGAGCACAAGCAAGGAGAGTGGCAGGCAGAGGGAGAGGGAGAAGGTGGCTCCCTGCTGAGCAAGAACCACCCACCCCACCCCCGTGCAGGGCTCAATCCCAGAACTCTGGGATCATGAACTGAGCCAAAGGCAAATGCTTAACTGACTGAGCCACCCAGTCATCCCTCTACAGATACTCTTTATCCGCTTGAAGAAGTCCCTTCTATTCCAAGTTTGCTAAGTTTTTTCTTATCATGAAGGAATATTGAATTTTATTAAATTCTTCTTCTGCGGGGCGCCTGGGTGGCTCAGTGGGTTAAAGCCTCTGCCTTCAGCTCAGGTCATGATCTCAGGGTCCTGGGATCAAGCCCCACATTGGGCTCTCTGCTCAGTGGGGAGCCTGCTTCTTCCTCTCTCTCTGCCTGCTTCTCTGCCTACTTGTGATCTCTGTCTGTAAAGTGAATGGATAAGATCTTTAAAAAAAAAAAATTCTTCTTCTGCATCAACTGATAAGATTGATAGTTTCCTTCTCCTATTCTGTTAATATGATAAAATTATATTGATTTTTAAATATTTACTTTTGGCATCTAAAAATTGTACTTGGTTACGATATATATGATATATATATGGACTCAATCTGTTAACATTTTGTTGAGGATTTTGGTGTCTATGTTCACAAGGGCTTTTTTTGTGTGTGTGTGTGTGTGTGCTATCTCTGCTGGGTTTGGTGTTAAGGTAATGGTAGCCTCACAAAATGAGTTCAGAATGTTCCCTGCCTTTTTCTTTTCTAAATATCATGTAGAACTGATGTTATTTCTTCTTCAAATGTTTGGTAGAATAGTCTCATTTTATGTGCAGAACTTGGAGTGTGAATTCCTAACACTTAAAAATGTCCACTAAGAATCATAATTGCAAAGCTAGCAAATCATATGAATCATAAAACCTATCTGTTGATGGGGCGCCTGGGTGGCTCAGTGGGTTAATCCTCCACCTTCAGCTCAGGATGTGATTTCAGGGTCTTGGGACCCAGTCTAGCATAGGGCTCTCCGTAGGGAGCCTGCTTCCCCCTACCCACCTCCCCCGCCTGCCTCTCTTCCTACTTGTGATCTCTGTAGAATAAATAAATAAATATCTTTCAAAACAAAACAAAACAAACCTATCTGCTGAATTGATGGCAAAATCACTTCAACTTGTTCACAGTACTTACCAGTGAAGTCATGTGGGTTTCGGTTTTCTTCAATGGAATGTTTTAAAGTATAGATTAAAATTCCTTAAAATTTAAGATTATGCATTTACCTCTTTCTTCTTGGGTAGGTGGTTGGTAGTTAGTGGCTTTCAAGGAACTGGTTCATTTTATCTAAGTTGTCTAATTTGTGTGCATTGTATTATTTATAATATGGCTAGACATTTATTCATTTTTTTTCTTCCCAAAATCAGTGTTTGGTTTCACTGATTTCTCTCTACTGTTTTCCTTTTTCAATTTCATTGATTCCTGCTCTTATCTTTGTTATTTCCTACCTTCTGCTTACTTGGGGTTTATTTTACTCATCTTTTTGGATGAGTAAGCAGTAAGAAGCTCACAGTTTCTTTTCTTTTCTTTTTTTTTTTTTGAGACTCATAGTTTCTTATGGTGTAACCTTAGCTGGAGAATTTGAGGGCTTTCTTGTGTTCTAATGCAAGAATTTAATACTATAAAATTTCCTCTAAGAATTGCTTTAGCTGCATCTCATAATTCATTCATCTGAAAATATTTTCTAATTTTCCTTGAGATTTCCTCTTAGACCCATGGATTATTTAGAACTGTGTTAATTTCCAAACATTTGGGAATTTTCCAGTTAGTTTTATTACTTTTTAGTACCTTAATTCCATTATGGTTAGAGAATATACTCTTTAAGATTTTAATTCTTTTAGATTGGTTAAGCTTTGTTTTATAACCCAGGATATGGTCTAATTGGTGAATGTTCAACATGTACTTAAAAGGAGTGTGTATTCTGACAATGTTGGATAGAGCACATAACAAATGTCAACTACATACAGTTGGCTGACGATTTGGTTTCAGTTTGCTATCTTTGCTGATTTTCTTCTTTTAAATTTCATTATATTTGCTTTTTATTTTTAAGTGGTCTCCATCCCTACTGTGAAGCTTGAACTCACAACTCTGAGATTAAGAGTCACATGCTTTACCAACTGCACCAGCCAAGTGCCCCATATCCTTGCTGATTCCCATCTACCAGTTCCATCTATTACTAAATGAAGGCTGCTGAATATCCAAGAATTGGGGATTTGACCTTTTCTATCAAAATTTGCTTCATGTATTTTGAAACCCTGTTGCTAGGTGTGTACACATTTAGAATTGTTACATCTCCTTGGAAAACTGTTATCTCTATCCCTGCTAATTTTCTTTGCCCTGAAAGTCTACTTTATTTTTGTTTTTTTTTAAGATTTTATTTATCTGTCAGAGAGAGAAAGTGAGTGCACAAGCAGGTGGAACAGCAGAGGGAGAAGGAGAAGCAGGCTCCCCGCTGAGCAGGGAGCCCGACATGGGACCCAATCCCAGGACCCTGAGACCACGACCCAAGTTGAAGGCAGACGCTTAACTGATTGAGCCAGCCAGGTGTCCCTACTTTGTTTGGTATTAATATAAACTCTTTAGCTTTCTTTTACTGTGTTCCTAGGATATATCTTTTTATACCTTTCTGTTTTTAACTAACTTCCATCATTATATTTAAAGTAGGTTTTTTTTTTTTTTTTTAAAGATTTTATTTATGTGACGAGATCACATGTAGTCAGAGAGGCATGTTGAGCAGAGAGCCCGATGCGGGGCTCGATCCCAGGACCTCAAGATCATGACCTGAGCCGAAGGCAGAGGCTTAACCCACTGAGCCACCCAGGCGCCCCTTAAAGTAGGTTTCTTATAGAGAGCATATAGTTATTAGAGCTCATTTTTTATTTTAAATCCATTCTGACAATCTCTGCTTTCTATTTGGTACATTTATGTCATTAACATAACATTTAATGTAATTATTAATATGTTTGGATTTAAGTCTAGAATTTTTGTTTAGTTTCTGTTTGGTCCTCAGGTTTTTGTTCCTCTTTCTCTCCTTTTTTCTCTTTTCTGGAATGTTTTGAAGTCTCTTTTGTTATTTGAGTAATTTTTAACATTTCATTTTATCTCTAGAGGTTTTGACCACCTTCCATTGTGTAGACCATTTTTAATGGTTGTACTATGCATTACAGCATACATCTTTTAGTCTACTTAGAATATTTTGTCAACTTAAGAAGAATGTAAAATCCTCACCTACATATTTCTTTTACCTATTCCCCTTTTGTGTCGTCCTTATCAATGTATCACACTGACATATGCTGAACACCTCACCAGACAAGCATTAAACTGCCATGCATATCTCAAAGATCTTAGGAGGAAAACAGTCTATTAGATCTATTTAGATATTTATCATTTCAGTTGCTTTTCTTTCACTTCTAAAGTTCCAGATTCCCTTTGGTATCATTTCCCTTTTAACCAAAGAACTTTCTTTCACATTTCTGTTAGAGCAACTAGTTCTCTTCATCTTAAAATGTCTTTATTTTGCCTTCATTCCTGAAGGTTATTTTCACTGGAAGAGGAATTATGAATTGATAGTTTTTTCCTTTCAGGACTTTAAAAAATTGTTCTACTTCTTTTTCATCTTGACTCTTTGCAACTAAAAACCACAGCCATTCAAACTGTCTTTTCATATGTTGTCATTTTTTTCCCCCTTGGCTGCTTTCAATTTTTTTTGGTCTTTGGGTTTTCAGCAGTTTGATTTTCATGTGTCTGAGGGAGGATTTTATTGAGTTTATCCTATTTGGGAATCTCTGAGTTTCTTAAATCTGAAGTCTACGTCTTTTGCCAAATTTAGTTTTGAAACCATGTTTCTTCAAATACTTTTTCTGAGCCAGGCTTTTGGATCTCTTTCTTGGAGTCTGAGAATACAAATACAACCTTCTGATAATGTCACATAGGTCCCTGGGCTCTGTGTTCAGTTTCTTTTTCCTCCCACTCTTTCTTCTCCGGGTTGCTCAAACTGGGTAATTTCTAGTGATCTATTTCAATTCATTGACTCTTTTTCTTTGTCATCTCTAGTCCACAATTAAGTCCATCCATTGAGTTTTAAAATTTTTGTTATTGTACTTTTCAGTTCAGCATTTCTATCTGGGTCTGTTTCTCTGCTGAGACCTTCTATATTTCTATTTGCTTCAAGAAAATTCCCCCTTACTTCTTAATGCATGATGTTGCTATCTGCTTTAGTCTTTGTCTGATTAATTCCAACATCTGTGTCATCTGGGGTTGGCATTTGTTGACTATCTTTTCCCCTGCAAGTCTTTGGAATTTTCCTGGTTCTTCCTACGTCAAGTAATTACAGTTGATATCCCAGACATTTTGTGTATGATGTTGTGAAACGCTGAGTCTTTTTAAAATTCTATGGAGAACATTAATATTCTCCATAGAAGAATTTTAGCAGGCAACTGACCAGGTTAGGCTCTGCCTCCTGGCCAAGTGATGAGAGAATAGAAAAATAAATGCAGTCAGGATTCTCCTCACACTTTTTGGTCAGAGATTTAGGCAGCTGTGCTGCCATTGCTGCAGCCACATGACTTCCTAGGGGCTAGGGTGGGGGAAAAAGGAAGAAGGAGGAAAAAAAACCCCAGGGGAACCCCCCAATTCTCTGTCCCATAAGATCCCATTTACTGCTCTATAGACCAGAGAGAGAAGGCTTCTTTGCACCTGTTATACAGTTCCAGATTTCAGGCTATCACAAAGGCCGTATCAGAAGTAAAATAAACAGGACACTCACCACCAGCTTGATGGTACTTTGAGCTCCCTAAACCACCATCCAGAGTCCTTAGATAGCTACTCCATGCTTCTGGTCCAGGGTTTTAAATTGTAGTTAGCAGGAAAGAAAGGATGGAGTGTACTTACCCCATCTCCCTTAGAACCACACCAGAGGCTCTTAACTCCATCATACAACCAAGTTATTAACTCCCATCATACAACCAGGTTAGGAAACCACTGTTCAGGTGTATGTGGATATTCTAATCAGGGACTGGCAAACTTTCTGTAAACGTCCAGACAGTAAATATTTTTTGCTTTGTAGCCATATGGTCTTTGTTGCAAACTCAATCTACTCTCTTCTTTCCTTTCCTTCTTTCTGTCTTTCCTTCTGTAAGCTCTGCACTCAATGTGGGGCTCAAACTCATGACCCCAAGATTAAGAGTTACCTGCTCTACTAAGTTAGCCAGGCAGCCCTCAATCTACTCAGTTCTGTGACAGTAGCATGAAAACAGCCAGACAGTATGTAAATGAATTGACAGGGCTATCTTGCATCAAAACTTTAAACAGGTGGCAGGCTAGATTTGGCCCACAGATCACAGTTTGCCGACTCCAGTTCTACTTCATAAATAAACTTGGCAAAGTTCATTTTTGGACTCTCTTCCATTCCTTTGATAGGAGAATTCTTCAAATAACTACGTAAGTTATTGCTCTGCTCTTCCATTCTTAGTCTCATTATGCACAAGAACTATAGTCAAGAACTATAGTGCACATTCAATTATGCTCTTTGGTTCTTAAAATAGTCACTCCTCTGGAGCTAAAGTCTTAAAAATAAAAATTCCAGGAGTTTTGACTGACTATACCTTTTACATATAACTGAATATGTTATAGTTATTTCAAATAAAAATCCTTATTTGCAATTTTCTTAAGGATACGTTGAAGTAGAAGTCTTGGGTAACAGTGTTCCAACTTGTTTTTCCAGAGGTTAGTTACCTGACAGAAGATGTAGAGAGACTGCTTTCACTCACCTGGTCTCCTGCCACAGAGATAGAAGGCTAGTCTGTCGGTCAGCTCATACTGTATTTCTATAAGGCGTTCTGCCAGCTCATGGTGTCCTCCTTGCCTACCAAGAGAAAACAAAGTACCATTTATATTCCTCACCAGTCACCACTGGCTCTAGAATAAAAAAGTACAGAGATGTCTTCTAAGACACCTGAGCAATTTATCAAATGTGACTTCTCAGAATAATCAACCTTTTGTGTGAGGTAAAGTGTCAAGGTCTACTTTGATTCCCACATTTATAAGCTGTTTTCACAATCTGAACTACCCCCTTCCTTTATTAATTTACAGAACAGAACACTTAATAAAGAAATGAAAGACTTAAGGGAGTGATAAAGAATAACTTCATCTAATGAGGTAGAAAATAAAACCAATAAATGGTCTACAGTAGAGGTTCTCAAAAATTAACTGAAGTGTTTTTAAAAGCATATAGAAATCTAGGTCCCAACCTTGGGAATTCTGCATCAGTAAGGATGGGATGAGTGTGAACGTCAGTATTTTGAAGAAGGTTTTTCCCCTAGAGGCTCCTGATGCAGCCAGTCTGATTCTGGATGACAGTTTAGTATCCACTTTAAGGTTTGTAATTCAGGGGGAGACAGACCAACAGAAAGCACAGCTCCCACTCATAGTTACTTTTACCTCCTAAAACCTTACTTTGCCTAACAGAAAACACAAGATCTGCCTTTCTTCATTCACCAAGTAAATGCTTAAGCTGCTTGAAATCTGTTTAGTAACCAGGCATATAAATAAATTATTACATTGAGAAACTATTATATATGCAAGGCACATGAGGAAACTACAAGGTAAGTGATAATAAGTACCATGTACCAAGGGCTCTCTTCCCTTAAATGCCGAAGTCTAGTTTCTGCCACTTTCTCTTCCCACCATTCAAGACACTATAGGACATTCCTTCGATCTACCACACGTTTGATTTCTGAGATATGTATATTTTTTCCTCATTTTTTTTTTAAAGATTTTATTTATTTGACAGAGAGAGAGAGATCACAAGTAGGCAGGGAGGCAGGCAGAGAGAGGGGGGAAAGCAGGCTCCCTGCTGAGCAGAGAGACGGATGTGGGGCTCGATCCCAGGACCCTGAGATCATAACCTGAGCAGAAGGCAGAGGCTCAACCACTGAGCCACCCAGGCATCCCTCTTTTTTTTTTTTTTTTTAACAGCTGTGAAATCAGGAAGCACACTACAATTGATGGTTCGTCATCATTTAATCAGCCGAGTTGTTCTCGTTTTTAGTGGTATATCAGATAATGATGACTTGGTACAGTCAGTGGAGTCTCGGATCTAGGGAATACTACATACCTCAGCTCTTATTCCTAGACACATTGCTCTACCTAGTAAAGTCCTCTGCTGTGCTGAACATGCCCGTCCAGCTCTCCCTCCTGAACTTAAATCATGCCTTTCTTTTTCACTTGGAATGCTTTAGCCCCTCCTTCACATACCCAAATCCAACCCATTTTTCAAAGACCAACTAAAGAAGTTTCTTCCTGACCTAGGCCATAATGAAGAAACCTTACATATGCCTTTTAAGACCAGTTACCGATTCTGGCAATTAATTCCACATTATCTTGTTTCTTTTAACTCTTTTATGCCTTTATGAATCATCTCCTCCATGAGAGAAGAAGAAGAAATTCTGGGATGGCACAGTTTTGGCATTTTACCCATTTTATCTTCTGCAGAACAGAATAGAGCACTTTGCAGTTGATAAAAAGTTAATTTGGAAAAAGAAGGAAAGATGAACCATCTTCTATCATTTAAATGATATTCAAGACTAACTTATGGATTAATTTTTCCAGCATTTTACAAAGTTTTTAAACCAAGAAGAAACTTTAAAGGATTTTATGGCAAGCACCCAGACATCTGCTACCTAAAACCCACAATTAACATTTTACTATTACTTGTTTAATCAGCTACCTATCTGCACAGATCTGTTTTTAAGTTCAAGCAATGACTAAATGTATTAAGAAACTGGGGAGTGGGTTTTGCAATTCTTGATACCTGCCCATGGCTCAAATACCACTGCGTTAGAAGTCATGTGAAACACTGGAAGCTAAGCACACTCGTTAATGGTTCTACCTCCTCTGACTTTGCCAGGCTCTGAGCTCATATGTATCCGAAATGTCTTCATCGGCAAAATGGCAGGATGTAAATCCTTAACTTAAAGGGGTTAAATGTTAATCATACACAATTTAGCCACCTAGCAATGGATCATACCCAACATAAATAATCCCTAACCAAGGCAGTGACAAGAATCTAGGTCTCTCACCTTGCATAATCCACAGGAGTTTTTCCACTAGAATCCTGTGTGCCTGGGTCTGCTCCATATACTGCCAATAATTCCGCCTGTAAAATCTGCCCTGCTTTGGAGGCGACGTGGAGTGGGGTATTTCCTTTTTCCTGAGAAATATTAATAAAAAGTAGACAAACAAGCAAATTAATAAAACCAAAGGCTACACAAACACAACCCACTTAGTTTCAATTTAATATCTGAATCATTTCATGCTTTTCTCACAGGGTGAAAGAAGTTGGCTTGTGCTCCTAAAGATAACAGCCTCAAACAGGTTTCGAGATTCCCCGTTCTCACACTTGAGTGGAGTTGCTAAAAAACACAAACCAAAAAAATTTTTGTTACAAGTATAAAGACTCGTATACCAGAGCAGCTGGCAGATCATTTTAATATACATTATATTAGTAATAACTAATCTTGATTTAGCTCAGTAAGGTGGAAGCAGCACTTCTCCCTTGCTGCTCACAACTACCCGGGATCTAAAGAGGGGCCATGCCTACTTTACTGAGAAGGGAACGAGGGCTGGGAGGGCCGATCTGCCCAGAAGCATGATTTGTCTAGGTGGCACAACCAGACCTGAAGTGAGAGGTGGTAGGAGAAGGAGGGTAAACTCTGCAGTCTCAAAGACTTGAAATTCAAACCATACACCGTTCAAGTTACGTGACCTTGTGGAAGTTCTTTAAGCATTCTGAACCTTAGTTTTTTCAGCTCTAAAATGGTGATAAAAATGCCACATATTCACAAGGTTAGAAGTTGACGATATAACGGAGTGCTTAGCATGGAGCCTATTACACAGGAAATGCTCAAAGACTACTGCTGCTGTCATTATAAACATCATTATTATTTGCTTTTACTACTGAACCTAGGATGTTAGGGCTGCATTTCCTACACTGTGTAAGCTACAGGATTCTGCCCTATAGCACACCCTCACCACAACACCATTCTTGGCCTTGTATATAATACTTAAAGTCTTTCTGGGTGGGAAATGGGCCTGAGTATACCAAATTCTGTACCACTGCATAAAAGCTCTTACACATGCAGAAGATGAGTTGCTTTCCTTCAGGTCTAACCTAGAATTGTCCAAAATGTAATAACCATTATTGTAAGAATGCAGAAATCTACTCCAGCATCTATAGCCACATCTTATTTTTAAAATTAATGTATTTAATATTTTAAAGTTGTGGTAAAAAACCCATGCCAAGCCTTATTAATAAGCAAAAGTAACAGTTATATATATTCTGTGCAAAGTTTAAAATTCTGATTGTGAGCACCCACACTCTGTGTGAACGTTTCCTAAGAGCAGTGCTTTGAAAAAAAAAAATGCATATTTCTCATGGCATTTCTCAAAAATATGCGAAGGCCCACATAAAGAAAGCCATCTACTCATTTTACAAGTATAATAAAGAATCCCAAGCACTACAGCTTTGAGTCATCCTGCTTCCTGAAGATCCTACTCAGTATGCAGTCCAGAAACCTAAAGAAGTCCCTTGAACTTTCTAGTCCCTTCTAGAAACAAACTCAAGGATGGTTCCTACTTCAAAGTTAAACAAAAAACTTAGAGAAGTATAATTTTAAAACATATGAAAAAATGCAAATCATTTTCTAGATACATACTTATTTTTTCCTCTTTGCCCTTGTACTTCCACTAACATGAATGGCTGCCACTTGAACTAAAATTAAAGATGAAACCAACTGCAAAAAGGGCTGTTATTAATTATTTAGAATACAGAAAGTTTTTTGTTTTTTCTTTTCCTCCTCTTTAAGTTTCTTGCTTTCTTGTTTTTCCTGTTTTGTTTAGTTTTTTTTTTTTTTTTTTTTTTTTTAAGATTTTATTCATTTACTTGACAGAGAGACAGCGAGAGAGGAAACACAAACAGGGGGAGTAGAAGAGGGAGAAACAGGCTTCCCACTGAGCAAGAGCCTAACACAGAGCTCGGCCTCAGGACCTTGGGATCATGACCTGAGCTGAAGGCAGATGCTCAATGACTGAGCCACCCAGGCACCCCCTCTTTAAGTTTTTTCCAACAAAACAATATAACATTTCATCCAGCAATTTTAGGGATTTTAAAAGGTATGACCCACCTTGCTAAGGTCTTTGGCAGTCACGCTGTCATCATCCCGGCAAGGCAAGCGATGTACGAATGCTAACATCTGATACTTGGCTCTGATGAATTCTGCTTTATTAGGACTGGTTTGCAGGGGAGGGAAAAAAACAGCTCACTCACAGCTCAGATGTAACATTCCCCATTCTTTAGGTTGTAAAAGGAAAAGGAAGTGACCCGCATCCCCTACTTGAGAAGAAAAGGAACAATAGTGAAGTAAGTTCCAGCAGGAGTTTAAAACCTGAAGCCTCAAAATGTCAATTAGTCATTCTAATGGCCAGGATTGCAGAGTATTTGCTTTTCAGAGCCTCTCTTTTTTCTTTGTAATTTTCTTAATTGACCTAGCAGCCTTGTGAGGAAGCAGCTGTTACATCCCATCATACAGGTAAAGGCATCAGGCAGACTGGAGCCCAGAACCTAGATCTCTGGTCTGACTGCCTCTTGTCTGAGCACCTAAGCTTAAGTCTGATTACATTAACAGCCCCCAAGCTTTAGTTTCAAACTGGAGAAGCCACTGACTCATGCCGTGCAACCATGCAAAAGAGATGGTTCTGTGCGGGGGGCTTGTTCTCCATTTCTAATAGCAAAGAGCTCCATGCACAACTGGAGTGTAACCACCTCCTGTGCTGCCGTTGGTGGAGGCTGGTCCAAAGTAGCTGCACTCCTTTTTGTGATCCCCAGGGGTTATGAAGAAATAAGAGTATTGATAAACATTCCACTCACTGTACTTTATCCTGTGGATTAGCTTTACGTCTTCCGCTCATAATAGAGGCAGGGTCCAGCAAAGAATGCTCCCATATAGAATTAGCACCATTATTATACAAGGTTTCAACCATCTAAAACCAAATAGTATAAAATCATATTTTAATGTATTTCCACAAATATTCACTGGAAATTGTAGTGACTGAGCTGGGAAAACCAAGCCCTACTGCAAACATCAGCATGACGGGGATGTCCTACAAATCATTGCTTTCTGATTCCAGAAAGAGAAGGATAACCCCTATATGCAGTATTCAGGTCTGACCAGGAGGATGGCTAAGTATCTAAAAGCGTTTGATTAAATTGTTCTTACATATTATGAAGAGCACTTTGACACTTTGGGGCAATGATCATTCAAATACAGTTTTTAAGATTCTTAACAACCCACGTACTGTCTAGACCTTCTGTCTAAGATTTTCCTTTAATCCACTCATTTAAAAAAAACTTTTACTAGCAATTATGGCTTGGTGTGCTAGTTAAATTTTCCTATAAACATTAAACTAATGCAACCATTAAAATAAATATTTGAGTATTACCTACATTTGTCTTGAGTACCACTGGTCGTTCATGTGCCATCCTTTCGGAATTGTGGTTTTTTTTTTTTTTTTTTTTTTTTTTTTTAAAGATTTTATTTCTTTGAGAGAGAAACAGTGAAAGACAGCATGAGAGATGAGAAGGTCAGAGGGAGAAGCAGACTCCCCGTGGAGCTGGGAGCCCAATGTGGGACTTGATCTCGGAACTCTGGGATCGTGAACTGAGCTGAAGGCAGTTGCTTAACCAACTGAGCCACCCAGGAGCCCCTGAATTGTTCTTTTAGGGTCAACCCTGGCATTTTAAACTATTCATCTCTGGACTTTCTTCAGGCCCTATAATGAAATCTCTAAACAAAGACCTGAGAGCAATAGACACCCACTTTCACATGAGAAGAAGCTGTTAGAAACTTCTAAGCACGAGTTATTAATAAATCATACTTCCCAATTTCATTTCAAAGCATGACTCCTGACACTGCCCCATCTGTTTTTTTTTTTGCACTGGTGGAGACAAGTGTCACATCAGAGACCCAAACCCACTTGTTCTGGTCTGTTGGTTTATATAGGCATGTTTAAGGGACATGTTGAGCAGCTGCCACAGGTTTAGTAAAATATGTACTCAGGACAAATGAAAGCGAAACACATGCTTAATTCTGACTTCCAAACAGAACTTGAAGAATAGTTCCTTCTTGCATTCCATTGAAGAATGCACCCCAAAATAGAAGTAAAGATGACATGACATCCAACCCCAAAGAAAACAAAGAGCTCACTTGACACTTACCAGGGTGTCAGGCATTCTATTGAAACATGTCAACCCAATTTGGTGTCTAAATTGTAACAAGAATTTCAAGAAGACTTAAATCAGACGTTTCAGAGATTTCTGAGGAGTCTCAGTCCATGCTTCCATCAAAGCAGGAAACATAAGGAAAATTTTCCGAGACTGCAGCTTTCAGAAACATTGTGGTGTATGAAAAAGATGGACCATTTGAAAACAATTTCTGGGGCGCCTGGGTGGCTCAGTGGGTTAAGCCGCTGCTTCGGCTCAGGTCATGATCTCAGGGTCCTGAGATCGAGTCCCGCATCGGGCTCTCTGCTCAGCGGGGAGCCTGCTTCCTCCTCTCTCTCTCTGCCTGCCTCTCTGCCTACTTGTGATCTCTCTCTGTCAAATAAATAAATAAAATCTTTAAAAAAAAAAAAAAAAAGAAAGAAAACAATTTCTGGTTACAGTCCAGAAAGTCAGCCGTGAAATATTACCAGGAAATTTTAACAATTATTTTTCTATCTATAATTGAGTTTTTGAGACAAAATTTATTTCTTAGAAGGGGAAAAAAAAATCTTAAATGAGGAATTAAGTTCTCACATACAGCACTAATAGGCATAGCACCTCTATTCAGTTACAACTCAAACGTTTTTGTAAGATTTAAGTGTAGTAGGGGAATTTAGTTGCTAAAACCATGAACCCTACAAGCTCAAATTACAAACCATGAGAATTCTTACTGTTTACCTGCAGCAACGTGGGAGGCCACGGTGTGTGTTTAAGATGCCTTACTTGCGAGATGTGGCGCCCTAGGCTCCGATGGACACTGCAGCACTCGTCACATATAAAAGTTCCCCTATTTACTGATGCCCAGGAAGGATCTGGAAAGAAGAATGACATCTCAGTGTCGAGGATACCAGGTGGCTGCTATACTGACAGATGGCCAACAACAACTGAGGTTTGGTTTTCCAGAAAAATAAGACATTCCTGTTGTCTTATTATGCTAGTCAACATGCCGAGCTGGTGAGCCTGTCTGATGATACCACCTTTCTTGGCTGACTGGGTACCACACTGATTGAGATTAAACACATGTGCTGAAGCCCTAAATAAGCAGTTGTCTCCTTTCTGGAGTAGGGCCACAGTCTGTAGCCCTAATGTGATCTACTGTCTCAGATGCCTGCTCCTTCATTCAACATAAGAGAAGCAAACTGGGAGAGGACGGATGAGTCATTTCAAACCAACCTCCACAAACAGCAAGTAACACAGCCATGTCAATGAATAATCCAGACTGTTATCTGAACTAAATGCTGAAGAGACTGCTACCCTGATCTACTGCCATACTTGTGCACGGCTCAAGGCCTGGCAGAAAGCTGCAAGCAACACAGTAACACTGGGTGGCTATGGTGGTTCGCAGGACACACTGAGGAACCTGGCCTTCTCTGCTAGAAAATATTCTATGACATCCATTAGTCGTTTCAAATAAACTGCTGAGTTCCATCTTGCAACTGCTCTGAAAGAACAGAAGCTGGAATAAGAGCTGCTTTAAAGGGGCAAAGGTGTAAAATAAAAGTGAGTAACATTTTTGGTGTGTGTGTGTACAATACTTCTTTCCCATGAAGTCCTACGGAGCTTCAGCAGACATCCTTTGAGATGAGGAATAATTTGCACTTGGTAAGGAGTGAGAATAATCCACACGGGGCAAGTAAACTGAACACATACACTTAGAAACCCCAGACAAAAAAAGACTTTCTACATTTTGTCAGACTCACAATGGGGTGACAAAAGGTGCCACTCAAGCTGCCTGGTCTAAGAGTTATATTTAGAAATTCTTCAACGTCCACAAAAATCTCTAAAATGCATCTACACCATCTTTGCCATTTTTAACAGTTTATTCAAATCCTTTCCAACCATATAATGAAATCAGAGACAAATCCTGGGAGTCACAAGGTGTGGTGGCTGCGAGGGTGGCTCTGGAGACAAGCAGTCCAGGGTTGGAACTGCAACTCTGCCACTTCTAATGATCTCAGATAAGTTATTTTTTTGAGCATCCTCACCATGGGTTGAATGGGAATAACAGCACACCTTAGAGTAGGGGGCATATAAAGGGTAAAGTTCTCTGCATATAGTAAGTACTCAGTAATGTCAGCTGTTAAAACTTTTACAAATTATTTTCGAAGTACCATTCAGGTATTTTCTTTTTCTTTTTTTTTTTTTTTTAAAGATTTTATTTATTTATTTGACAGAGAGAAATCACAAGTAGGTAGAGAGGCAGGCAGAGAGAGAGAGGAGGAAGCAGGCTCCCTGCCGAGCAGAGAGCCCGATGCGGGACTCGATCCCAGGACCCTGAGACCATGACCTGAGCCGAAGGCAGCGGCTTAACCACTGAGCCACCCAGGCGCCCCTATTCAGGTATTTTCAAGAAGCGCTGAGATTCCTGACAACTGGAAAAAGTTTTGATTGTCAATACTTAAGACTTCGACTGTTTCAGGTGAACACTATTACTATAGTGAAAAATCTCAAATGGAGTTTTCAGATAGTTGAGCTCCGAGAACAAACTATTTAAAATGAACTAGATTTGGGGCACCTGGGTGGTTCAGTCGGCTTAGGGACCGACTCTTGATTTCGGCTCAGGTCATGATCTCAGGGTCGTGAGATCAGGCTCCACCTGAGCACAGAGTCTACCTGGGAGTCTCTCCCTCCCTCTCCTTCCCTCTGCTCCTCTCTGTGCATGTGTTGGAGTGTGCACGGGTGCACACTTGCGCTCTCTCGCAAAATAAAATAAAACAAAACATTTAAAATGAACTAGATTCATTAAAGAGAGATTCATTAATGTCGCCATTTAAAAAAATATATTTGCTGAGATGTGATCATGGTAAAAGGTTTGCCGTGAAATAAAACAAAAACAAATCAATGAAGTATAATTCTGTCAGTACTACTATACTATTCTGAAATGCAAAGACTGAAAATGTCAAGAGCAAAGATCCCTACAAAGATACATAAGAACACCGTTTTTTGGGGGGCGCCTGGGTTGCTTATTGGGTTAAGCCTCTGCCTTCGGCACAGGTCATGATCCCAGCTTCCTGTCATCCAGCCCCACGTAGGGCTCTCTGCTCAGCGGGGAGCCTGCTTCCTCTCCCAATCTCTGCCTGCCTCTCTGCCTCCTTGTGATCTCTGTCTGTCAAATAGAAAAATAAAATCTAAAAAAAAAAAAAGAACACAGCTTTTTGTAGTTTGGTACTAATACTTAAAAAAAATAAAAAGACTATTTTGAAGCTTTTGTTTTCACATATCATTCAGAGGATTCACAGTGTTCCTGGAGAAAATTAAATAGGAGTAAGACAACAAGGATTTAATACACATTAAGCAAGGTTCTCAATTCATCACTTTAACATCATGGATCAGAGTCCCATGGAAAAAGTATTAGAACATTCACAGCACAGCAAAATCAAAATCGAGTTCATATGAATGAGGCTGGGTGAAACCTTTGCCTAAAGGTAAACTGTTTTATGCTGGGGCTTCTTCCCCAGACTCCACCATGGAGAGTTCCGCCCCAGGAACACCACAAATGGACCTCAGAAATATATGTGACCCCATTAAGAAATTGAGTTCTGCATGAAAGAGTGACTACATGTGCATTTTCTGGGGAGAAGGCCTCAGCAGTCAACAGAATCTTTAAAGGGACCCCTTCAAGAAAGAGGCAACTCTCTTGATTAGGGGTCTGCAGAAAAGGCAGCACAAATTCCTAGCTGCTCAAGTTCACACAACATTTCAAGGTAGCCTAATTATATTCAAAACAGGAAGGAAGTGACTCAAGTCTCTGTAGATTAGGCATTTGAGACTACAACGAAAATGATACAATGGAAGAAAAAATGTTCTGAAATATGCACAAAATGCTGCAGAAGGGCAAGACAGTCATTAGTGCAGCAATGGAGAAGCAGCTTTCCTTTGTTCCCTATCACCTAATGAGTAAAGAATACACATTCCAAGAGGAAGTCTGAAGCTAGACTCATGTGAATGAAACACATCACAGAAAGTTCAACTAAAAACAAGTAAGAAGGGGCGCCTGGGTGGCTCAGTGGGTTGAGCCGCTGCCTTTGGCTCCGGTCATGATCCCAGAGTCCTGGGATCGAGTCCGGTGTCGGGCTCTCTGCTCAGCGGGGAGCCTGCTTCCCTCTCTCTCTGTCTGCCTCTCCATCTACTTGTGATTTCTCTCTGTCAAATAAATAAATAAATAAAATCTTAAAAAAAAAATTAAAAAAAACCCAAACAAGTAAGAAAATAAGGAAGTGGAACAAATAACATTTTCAGAGAATACGATGGAGTCTGTATAACCCACAATGACTTGAGGTCCTCTTTTTCAACTCCTCTACCCCCTTCCCCATCTGCAAAAGAAACTGGTAACCTACTTGCACTACACAGACCATAAAGGAACCACACAAGGTCTGACTTATCACAGTACTATGTAAAATCAGTCTCCACTGCCACACAACAAGATGAAGTTTGGGACAGTTGCAGAAACACTGGTGTTCAATGATTTAATTATGATGGTTAATTGGACTTTATTGTAACCAAAGAAGCCATCTTACCTTTGAATTGCTTCAAATTTCAAAGCAGGTTAATCCAAGCACCAAGAACAGCACGGAGACCTGTCAATTTGGTTTCAGTTGCTAAGAGGGATCTGAACTCTAAATATGAAAAAGCTAAATCCCTTAGGCAAGGGAAGAACGGTTCTGACCTTTCAACACACCAATGTCTATCCTGCCTGAATGCCCAAATGTGTCTGTTGCCAATCATTTTGTTTTGTAGGTTGTAATTAATGTATGATTTAGAACCTCAACTCCAGCTTTAAGAGACAGCAAAGGTTCTGTACTAAACAGCGCAATACAGAAAAGAAAAAAACTTAGATGAGATGATCCTAAGAATATTCATCAACTCTTCCTTACCACTGAATGTGGGTCTCCCAATTATCACCATCGGAAAAATGAGGAAATTAAGGCTGGGCTACATGAAATCACCGGTCCAAGGTCACCCAGAGACAAAAGCTAGCTTGAACCCAGGCCCTTAAGACCCCAAAACTCGAGACCGGTATTGCCTCCCAAGCGCTGGTTGTGTCTGCAAGACCCGGACCTTATGGAGATTCTCCCCGGTGGAGATGGAGCGGGAGACGGGCTCTTAGAATAGAGAAATACGGGGGTCCTATGCAGAGTATCAGTAGACGGAAGCGGCGAGCGCACCCACCCCAGACAGGGGCCCCTCGCGGGGCAGGGTCCGGGGGGCTGCGCGGGGAGCTGGGGGAACACCTGCAGCCTCTGGGGGCCGCAGCCGGGAGAACGCTCGCATTTTACTTCTGTAATTGGCCTTCCTGTGGATTGCCCAAGCCCCTTCCTGTTGGGGAAGCAGCCTCGACCCCGCAGCCTCCCCGCCCGGCCTGGGACAGAGGAGAGGAAAGGGGATGAGACGAGAGAGAAGGGAGGGAGGGGAGGAAGGGGAAGGAGGGCGGCGGGTCCCTAGCCCGCCCGGCTTTGACAGGCCCCGGACGGGTCCCGCCCGGAGGCCGTGCCGGTGGCTCCTCTTTGGGACCCGGGGTGTGGGGTTCGGACGCCGGGACCCGCCCGACCCAGGGGGCGGCCCCGGGGCAGGGGTCCCATCGAGCAGAACTGAGGGAAGCGGGCCCGGCCGGTGCGACTCACCCGGCCCGCTGCAGTCAGCGCACACCTCGCTGCTCCGAAGCCGCTTCGACATGGCTCCCGCCTCCCACCTGCCAGGAATCAGGGTCCCCGGGACAGCAAAGGTTGCAACGGAGGCGCTTCCGCTCTAACGGGTCCCCACGGCGGCGCTGGCGGTGGCGCCTCTCTCCTCAGCGCCTCGCAGCCGCGTCGCAGCACGCACGCGCGGGGAGGCGCCCTTCGCCGAGGGGCAAATCATGTGACCGGAAAGGGCACGCTGCTTTGTCGCCATCTTGAATGAGGGCAGATATGTGCCTGAACATCGTCTGCCCTGCCTATATATTTTCTTCAGTTTGAGTTTCTCTCTCTTTGGAAGTCCCAGCACTGATTAATACCAGGAGAAGCAGCAAAAATCTCGTGGCCAGTGTTCTGCAGCCACATGTTTCCCGAGGCCATCAATAGTCAAGTCACTTAGTATAACTGGTCAAGTTCATTCACTTATTCAGCAAATACTTACTGAGCATGTGCTCTGTTCCACATACTGTTCCAGGCGCAGAAGACATGACAGTAGGCAAAGAAAATTTCCTGTTCTCATGGCGCTTACATTCTATTGTGGTAGATCTACAACAAGATACGTAAAATAACCAACACTAGGTGTTTCTTTGGCTGCAGTTTTATCTCATATGCAAAATGGAGCTGATGTGTTTTTTACCTCTAGTGCACGCTTTTTGTTTTTTTGGCAAGTCTTGCTACATAAGAATGTTATGCCTGAGTTTTCGTCTCTGAGAGAACACCAAGGAGCCAAGCACGGATGCAATCACACAAGGATTTATTTGACAAGCTTAAGCTTGGGCCCAAGTATAACGGGCACAGCGGAGTAGGGACTTGGACCCAGAGCTTAGTGAAGGCAGGGCTGTTTATGGGTTCCTGTTACTAAAGCAGGGTGGGGGTTTCTGGAACCTAAGCAGGATGGGGGTCTCTGGAACTAAAGCAGGGTGGGGCTTCCTGGAACTAAAGTAGGGTGGGGGGGGGTCTCTGGAACTAAAAAGTAGGGTGGGGCTTACTAAAACAGGGTGGGGGGGGGGTCTCTGGAACTAAAGCAAAGTAGGGGAAAATTCAACCCTTGGCCACAGGGATGTGAGATGGCTGCCAGAGCTAAGATAGATGTACCTATGCTAAGTCTAAACCTGAGGTGGGATGGCCTTGATTTTTATCGGCCTCCACAAGAATAATTTTTTAAAAAACATTTTTAAAGGATTGTAAAGAAGAAAAAGAAGAGGAAGTCGATGAAAAATATCTGACAGAACTCATATATGGCCAACGGAGCTAAATATTTACTATCTGGCAAAGGACAAATGGAATAATTTACGGAAAAATGTGGTGTGCCTGCTCATTGTAAGCACTCAATAATAGTAGCTCCTGCTATTCTTGGTATTTAGTATTACTACTAGTTTCTAATCACAACTTTTTGTTTTTGAGAATAAGAATAGATGACCTACAGTAATCTATAGGATACTGTGAAACAAACACAATGAGATGAGTTTAATCAGTGTGAATGAGAGAAGAGATGCCACCCTAATACTGTGAATACTTATTGTATGTATTACATGTAAATGCAGTCATGATCTGCATTTGGGAAATACTGGATGCCCATTAAGGGCCAGGCACTATTTTGACTTTAGATACTCTGTTATGCTGCCATTGTGGAGTTCTTCAACTCATGAATAAGAGATATGTAAAATAAGCATTGAATGATGAAAAGAAAGATTAAGTTGTATAAGGCTTCTGGAAAGATAGGACGTCCTGGAAGAGGTCTCAGAGGCTCTGGATGTTGGTCTTCCTCTCCATTTTGATAAATGTGTGGTGTAGCAATGACGGGAATAATTCCCACACATTCCACAGCGAGGGCCTCTGGGTCATATCCTGGTGCTCCTGCACCCTGCTTTGTTCCGCAGACTCACAAATCTTGCCGACTCAACACGTGTGGAGAACGGATTAGGCCAGGATTCTTGAACAGCTGTTGTGGCAGGCATCGGATGCATGCAGGCTGGGGAGGGAGAGGCTATGCTTTCAGGATGCACTGAATAACTTCACCCGGCTGTGTGGTCTAGTTGCAGACAACTGTGGCTGGGGAATAGCTGTTAAGTTGACTTGGCTCTTCACTGAACCAAAGAGCTGTAGTGTCTGAGGTTGAAACTCAAAGAATGAACTTAATATTTGCAGAATCTGATCAAGTCTGGGTATTCTCTGTGAGTCTTTTTCGCCATAACCCCAAACTCGAGTGGCTAGTATGAAAAACCAATGCCCCTCATATGTGGAAACCACACTGTAGGTCACTTTGAATCCTAACTCGGTGTGGCGTTCTGGTAGAAAGTGGTTCTCAACTGGGGATGATTTTTCTCCCCGGGGGGACATTTGGCAGTGTCTGGAGACATTTTGGCCAAGAAGTGCTACAGCATCCAGGGGATAGAAACGCCAAGGATGTTGCTCAACATCCTAGAAAGCACAGGACAACCCTTACAGAAAGAAAATTACCGAGTTTACAGTGTGCCAATGTTGAGAAACCCTAAGGAAGAACAATCCCCTTGTTAGGCAAATCTTCGATGCCACTTCTGCAGAGTTTGTAATAGTCCCTCTTTAAAATTGTTGGGTGTTGCCCACTTTCAAAATGGCTTCTGGCCAATCATGGAAGCACTGCCCAATTCCAAAAAGGCTGCAAGGGAGTCAGTAACTGGAATGGTTTGGTCCAGGCCCCAGCGGCCTCCCCCTGAATCCAGAGCAGATGGAAAAGGCCCAGTTGTGGACTGAACCATATGAGATAGCTGGAGCAGGGGGATAGAGGCTGGTGAGGGATAGGCCGAGGTGTCCGTGTCGAGATTCTGGGGGAAGGGAGAGAATGTTAGCTCTGTTTCGAGATTGAACTGTGTTTTCCGGTGTGTAGTTGGGAGTGGGTGCGGTCGGGCCGACTCTGGGCTGCGCGCCTGGCCTCGTCTCCCCCTGCCGCGGAGCGCGGTGGTTCGCCCGCGCACTTCCCCTGTTTGGGGCAGTTCGGCCTGCAGAAGTCGGTTCGGGAGCTGTCAGCGCGGGCGGGAGCGTGGCGGGGCTCGGGGTGGGCGCGGTCGACCCCGTCCCCGACCCGGCCCGCGACCCCCGACCTCTCGCTCGCCCCGCACCCGACCCGTAGGCCGCCCCATCGCGTACCGCGCCCCTCGCTCACCCGCTCGGTTCTCTCTCTGTCTCTGGTCGGCCGCCGGACGGGCGGGCGCCGGAGACCCCGCCGGGGCTGAGGCTTGGCAAGCGGGCAGTGCGGGCCCGGCTGCGGCCTTCTCGCCATGTCCTCGGCCCGCGACAACAGCGGCCACTTCCCCTTGCACCTCCTGGTTTGGAACAACGACTACCGGCAGCTGGAGAAGGAGCTGCGGGGCCAGGTGAGGGGCGGGGCGGGGGTCTGCCTGTGGCGAGGGGCGGGGAGGGGGGAATCGGGGGTCGCTTCGTCCTCCAGAGCCCATCTCCAGCCCTCTGCCTTCGGGGTCCCGCAGACCCCTTCAGTTCTGTAGCCTGCGACAATAATAATAAAAGGACATGTATCGGAGTGCTTACTGGGTGCCAGGCCCTGTGCCGAGGGATTTAGGAACGTTTTATTTTATATATATATATATATATATATATATATATATATATATATATATATTTTTTTTTTTTTTTTTTTTTTGCCTTTCCAGCAGTCCTGGGAGGTAGGCTCTCTTATTATTACATTTGCCAGAGAAGGAAACTGAGGCTCTCAGAGGTTATGTGCCTTATGCAAGGTCGCCCACTTAATAAATGCCAAGTCGGGATTTTAACTCTGGCCGGCTGGCTCGAGTACACTGTAGTAACCAGTTAAGTTTTCCTCCCTCTCCCAAAGAGGTAAAAATGGCACACACCGCTCATCCCCGCGCCCCTCCCCGTCCCCGCCCTTTTCGTAAGGAAGGGCTTGGTTGGGTTTGGAGTCCAGGTTGTAACTCGCTCTGTGACCTTGGGAAAGGCATTTTCCCTTTCTGGCCCTCATAGGCTGATACATCCCAAAGTTTGAGAATCACGGGGGCACAGGATCCTTAAAATCCCTTCCTGTCCTCCAGTGCTTTGAGTCCTTGTCTTTTATTTCTTGCCATCTCTATAAATCAGTGGTTCTCAGTTGGAGGTGATTTTTGACACACACCTCCCCACCCCCAATGGTAATGCGTGGAGACAGTTTTGGTTGTTACCAGTGGGGAATGGGTGCTACTGGGATCTTAGCAGTAGAGGCTAAGAATGCAGGTCACCATTCTCCAGTGCGCAGGCCAGCTCTCCACAACTGAGAATTATCTGGTCCAAAGTGTCAGTAGTGTTCTGCGGGAGAAAGCCTGCTTTTAAAGGCATCTCAACAATTCAGGGAGTTATTGGTGCCCTCAGGTTCCAAGCTAATGTACTTTGCCATTAGGATAAGGATTTGTAGTTATTTGGTGTAATTCTTGTTGACTTTGAAGTCCTGATTTTTGAGTGGCTCAAAATCGATGCTAATTGTCAAGAAATTTTAAAGAAAAAGCACTTTTGTTTGGCAAAAATTGAGCAAGGTCAGCATCACCCCGTTTGGTGAATAACGTTACTGCTAAGTGAGTGTGTTCTTGCCTCTTGCTATATTAACAAAAAAAAAAATCTGCTGGGCACTTGCTGTAAGTCAAGAGTTGGTCTTTTTTCATTTAAATCCTCTGTCCAGACACAATATACTTTTATTGAAAGAGTCATTGGTCTTAATTAGATCACGCCCCCAGAGTAGATGACTCACCATTAGGTGTCCCAGTATACCTGGTGATTTCATTCCCTTTCTGTTACTAGATGTGGCGCAGAGGGAATCCTCCATCATTTCGCTCTCAGCTCTCAGCGTTCTCACCTTGGACACTTGAAAAACAACCAGAGAATCCTGCTGTGTTGTGCATCTGCACTTCCTCAGTGTCCCTGCTGCCCCAGCTTCTTGTGAAATACTGAGATAAAGTACAAAGAAAGTCGCAGAACTAAACTACCTTTTGATAGAGAAGTTGGTCACCACCATTAAGCCACACACTCTTTCAATACTGATTTCTGGAAACAGAAGGCTTTCTATTCATCGGGGGTGAAGAAAAGAACTTGAATGCAGTGTAGGTTTTCTTTATAGGAAAAACTTGTTTGATAAGAACACAGGCTTGGTTTACAGTCTAAAATGTGGCATAGATGAATTTTCTCCTTTTCCTGTAGGCTGTAATTCATTCAAAGTTCTCTGTGCCTCTTAAAAAATGTTAAGGACATTCGTGATCAGAGAATTACAATTCTGCAGTAGATTTTCCTGGAGTAAACTGATTCTTTGCACCTTATACTGTCAAGTTGGGGGTGTGTGTCAAAGGAAGAATATTAATACTTGCTAATTATTTGGTTTTGACTTTGTTATCGGTTATCCCCATAGATCATTTCATAGTATACCAATCCTTTCTGAGTAAGAGGCAGTTGAAGCAGATGAATCATAAAGAATATCTTTACCGTGAAAGCTTGACTGTCATGACCTCATAACCCAATCTCCATCCTAAAGCTTGGCCATTGAAGGGGTAGAGGTTGGGTTGGCTTCAAGGGGTATGCTTGGTATAATGCTCTGTTTTCACCATCTTGAAGTTCTTTTTTTTTTTTTTTTTTTAAGATTTTTATTTATTTATTAGAGAGGGAGAAAGCGAGCACAGGCAGACAGAATGGCAGGCAGAGGCAGAGGGAGAAGCAAGGAGCCCGATGTGGGACTCGATCCCAGGACGCTGGGATCATGACCTGAGCCGAAGGCAGCTGCTTAACCAACTGAGCCACCCAGGCATCCTTTGAAGTTCTTTTTTAAAAAAGATTTATTTGAGAGAGCATGAGCAAGAGCAAGACCGCATGGGAGGGGGCAAAGGGAGAGAGAGAATCTTGAGCAGACTCCCCGCTGAGCCATGGAGCCTGACTTGACTTCACAATTCTGAGATTTGACCTGAGCTGAAATCCTGAGAGTTGGAGCCTTAACCAACTGAGCCACACCAGGTGACCCCACTGCCTTGCATTTTCATTTCTCACTGCACCCTGCAAATTTTGTAACCAGTTCAGGGTTCAGGGTTCAGAAGTTATTCATTGATATCATTAAAACGTGGCAGGAAATATTTTGTTGCTTTCATATTTGTCAAGATTCTCTTGATTATGAAACAACTACAGAGGTCTGTGACTTACAGGCAGTTGGGTTAATGGCCAGTACGAATACTGATAACATTGTGAGCCTGGGCAAGTTATCTACCCTTGCTGAGTTGTTTTATCATCTGTAAAAATAGGGAGAGTAGCCCTGAAAGCCTAGCGGTTTGTCAGGCATTGTGCTGGAATGCTTTCCGTGCAATTTCAGATTTAATTCTCACACCCTGTGCCCAAGTGAATGCAATCATGATTCCCATTTTATAGATAAGGAAGCCAGATAAGGTGGGGAGGCTCAGCTGCACACTTAGCCACTGGCTGAACCAGGGTGTGAACCCAGAAGGTTGGGCTCTGTCCTGATGCTGTATTCTTAACCCTTCCATTCTGCTGCTTTTTCCATAAGAGTCCCTCCAGTTCAGAATTATGGAAGATAAGCCAGAGAGCAGATCTGAAAACGCAGGCACATCATAATGAGAGTGATCCCACTTATCCTCATTGCTGCTGTGATTATTGTAATCGTCCTGGGCATTCAGTTTCTTTTATGTATGGCCCAGTTTTTCTGCAAGGAACACGTACTGGCTGCAGAGTTAGAAACAAAAAATTCCTATCGGCCCAGCAACACAACCAGCTGCTTCACTCCGTTTGTTTGCCAGTAAGCTTCTGCGGTCTATTCCTTCATTCCTCCCATCCCACGAGTGAGACTGGAAGAGGGCACACTGGTAGCTGCAAGAATTGTATTTTGTTCTAGGAACAGCAGCACAGAATCAAGTTTATCCAGATGAGGAGGATAGGCATGTTTCCGCGGGCGCGTGAGTCACCCCCATCCCAAGGTCTTACTGAGAGCTGAAGTGTGGAGTTTGCCAACTCTGCAGTTGTTTCACACTTTCCACGTTGGCTCAGCAGGGGCATTTTATTAAGTGCCTCTTGACACATCAGCTCTACTATCTTTAATATTCAGTGGGGCCTTGAAGCTGGTGCAGTGGAAGTGATTTGTGTCACGGTTATGTTGTTTGTCATTTAGCTAGAGAGGTCTGTTAAACATTCCTGGCTTTCTTACGGATGCTGGGAGAATGAGTGAACATTTAAAGGGATGTATGCAAGTCAGTCAGTGCACCTTGGATGGGGGGAAACCAGGACCCAGTAGGGTAGAGGGTGGCAGATGAGGCCCAACTCAAGGGCCAGCCCCCAGTGAGGAAGCTGGCAGGTGAAGGGACACCATCAGGGCAAGAAGAAGAGGGTGTTCTAGGTGGCAGCAGTCCTTAGAGCTCGACAGGGAGCTACCCTGGGGTTCTCACCCCCATCTGCTGCAGGCTGAGTGGGGCCCTGGGTGCACATTCAGGTTGGTGCCTGTTGGCTGGAGGCCTGCCAGGAGCCAGGGGCCCAGCATCCAAGATGAAGAGCTAGAGCCTGCCCTCACGTGCTCCCTCTTGGCCCTTAGAGGCTCAGGCTCCCTTGAGGGAACTATGCCTATGGATATCGTTTCCTGCTGGACTTAGGGTGGGGGAGTCAGTTTGGGTCACAGCCGCAGAGGACGAGAGCAGCCTGAGAGATGCACAGGAATGAGAGTGGATTCTGGAGAGAGAATGGAAGGCAGCCTCTTGGTGGAGGGCACCCCGCCTGCAGGTGGCGGTCGGAGTAGATGAGGCACTTACTTCGTGCTGGGTGCTGAAGAACAGAAAGGTTGAGCATTGCACCTGAGGCAAGTCAGGGGCCTGTCTGTGGGCCTGTTGTCTGGCTTTACAGCCTGCACTCAAGGCTTGGCCTTTTACTGCCTCCTCAGGGTCACTATTACAGTTTGAAGGGGTGGGTATTTTTAATTCGGTACAGTTCATGACTGGAGAAACATAAAGGAAAACCTGAAATGATGAGCTTCCAATGTGAATTCTAGTTTAGCTCTGAAATCTCTTGCTCACTGAGCTAATGTCATTGGTTGGAGACCCTAAGCCCCACTATTAACTGTAATGAAATCTGAACAGATCCCTTTTAGGAAGAAACTGACTGCTTATATATGCTCCGTAATGTGGATATATGATAAGAAGAGCTAATTCTTCTTAGTGCTTCTTACAGAGTTAGGTATTATACCTTTACTCTTGCAAGAACTCTATAAGGTCAATTCCTGCCTCCTCCCCCCCCCCCCCCCCCGTTTTTTATTCACAGTTTACATGGGAACAAACTGAAGCTCTGGAGAAACTAACTTATCAAACAGTATATAGATGATGGATTCATTTTATATATTACATGAAGCACATACATAGGTTTTTTTCAAACATCTTTATTCGGCTATAATTCACTAATCATACGATTCACCCATTAAAGTATAACTCTCAGTGGTTTTTAGTGTCTTCACTGGGCTGTGCAACCTGCACCAGCATCAAATTCCAGAACATTTTCACCTCTCCAGAAAGAAACCCCGTACCCTGTAGCCACTCTCCATTTCCCCTCTACCCCTCCAACTCTGGGCGACTGCTAATCTACTTGCTCTCTCTTTAGATTTGCCTATACTGGACATTTCCTATAACTGGAATCCTACAGTATGTGGCCTTTTGGACTTAGCATGTGTGTGAGATTTCATCCACACTGTGGGACAGATCAGGCCTTCATTCCTTTCTTTAGCTGAAGAGTATTCCATTATCTGGGTGTGCTGGATTCTGTTTATTGTTTTACCAGTTGATGGATATTTGTCCCCGCAGAACTTTTTGGCTGTATGAATAATGCTGTATGTACCTTTGTGTACAAGTTTTCATAGGGATGTATGTTTTTATTTTTCTTGGGTCAGTACCCATGAGAGGAATGGCTGGGTCATATGGTTACTCTGTGTTTGATTTTTTGAAGACCTCCCACCATTTTTCAGATTGGCTGCACCATTTTACATTCCCACTGGCCATGCGTGAGGGTTCCAGTTTCTCCACATTTGCTGTTCTTTTGGACACTAGTCATCCTCGTGGGTGTGAAGTGGTATCTCATTGTGATTTTCTTTTTTTTTTAAGATTTTATTTATTTATTTGACAGAGATCACAAGCAGGCAGAGAGGCAGGCAGAGAGAGAGGAGGAAGCAGGCTCCCTGCTCAGCAGAGAGCCCGATGCGGACCTCCCATCCCAGGACCCTGAGATCATGACCTGAGCCGAAGGCAGCGGCTTAACCCACTGAGCCACCCAGGCGCCCATCTCATTGTGATTTTGACTGAGATTTCCCTAGTGATGAGTGAAATTGAGCCTCTTTTCATGTACTCATTGACACTGGCATATCGCCTTTGAAGAAATGTCTATTCCGCATCCTTTGCCCATTTAAAAATTGGGTAGTCTTTTTATCCTTAAGAAGTTCAAGTTCTTTGTATAGTCTCGATACTTAGTAGCCCCTTGTCAGATAAATGACTTATAAATATTTTTTTCCCCTTCTGTGGGATGTCTTTTTACTTTGTTTATGATATCACATGAAGTACAAAAATTTTTAGTTCTGAGGAAGTACTATTTATCTCTATTTTCTTTTCGGTATTGTATCTAAGAAGGTTTTGCCTAACCCAAGGTCACAAAGATGAACTTTTTTCTTTTCTTCTAAGAGTTTTATTGTTTTGGCTCTTCTATTTGGGTTTATGATCAATTTACAGCTAATTTTCATGTATCATTATATGTAAAACTTCATTCTTTTGCATGCGGATATCCAGTTGTTCAAGCACCATTTGCTGAAAAGATTATTCTTTCCCCACTGAATTATTTTGGCACCCTCACAGAAAACTAATTGACCATAAATGTGTAAGTTTACTTCTGGAATTTAAATTGTATTCTCTTGATTCTGCCTTTCTGCCAATACCACACTCTTGATTACTGTAGCTTTGTACACAGTTAAATTTTGAATTTGGTAAATGTGAGTCTTCAGACTTTGCTCTTTTCCAGATGGTTTTGGCTATGCTGGTCTCCTTGCACTTCCTTAAGAATTTTAGGATCAGCGAGTCAATCTCTACAAAAAGTCAGCTGGAATTTTAATAGGTGGTGCATTGACTCTGTAGCTCAGTTTGGGGAGTACTTTTTTTTTTTTTTTTTTTAAGATTTTATTTATTTATTTGAAAGAGAGCATAAGGGAGGATGAGAGGCAGAAGGAGAGGGAGATGGCAGACTCCCTGCTGAGCAGGGAGCCAAATGTGGACTCTATCCCAGGATCCTAGGATCATGACCTGAGCTAAAGGCAAACACCTAACTGACTGGGCCACCCAGGTGCCCTCAGTTTGGGGAGTATTAACATCTTTTTTTTTTTTTTTTTTAAGATTAAAAAAAAAAATTGATTTATTTGACAGAGATCACAAGTAGGCAGAGAAGCAGGCAGAGAGAGGGGAGGAAGCAGGCTCCCTGCCAAGCAAAGAGCCTGCGATATGGGGCTCGATCCCAGGACCCTGGGATCATGACCCAAGCCGAAGGCAGAGGCTTTAACCCACCCAGACTCGCCTAGAATTAACATCTTGAATATTAAGTCTTCTGACCCATGAGCATGGATGTTTTTCCGTTTATTTAGGTCTTAAATTCTTTCAGCAGTGCTTTATAGTTTTCAGATTGTATGTTTTGTATTTTTATTTATTCCTAAATATTTTATTTTTTTGATGCTATTGTAAATGGAATCATTTTCATAATTTCATTTTGAGTTGTGTTACAAGTGTATAGAGATACAATTGATTTTGTTTCGTTTTTCAAAATGGAATATAATTAACATACAATGTTCTATTAGTTTCAGGTGTACAACATATTGATTTGACAGTTCTATACATTTTTCAGCACTCACCATGATAAGTGTAGTCAGTACCTGTCACCAAATAATGTATTGACTGTATTCCCTATGCTGTACTTTTCATCTTTGTGCCTTACTTATTTTATAACTGGAAGTTTGTATCTCTTAATCCCCTTTATCTATCTTACCCATATCTCCATTCACCTCCCCTCTAGTAACCACTAGTTTGTTCTCTGAGAAACATAATTGGTTTTTGTATATTGATCTTGTATCCTCCAATCGTGCTGAACTCCTTCATTAGTTCTAACCTTTTAGTGGATACCTCAGGATTTTCTGTGTATAAAATAATGTAAAATATGAATAGAAATTGTTTTTCTTCTTTCTTTCTAATCTGGATGCCTTTTCTTTCTTTTTCTTGCCTTATTGCCCTGGTTAGAACATCTAGTACAGTATTGAATAGAAGCGACAAAAGAGAATGTACTTGGCTTGTTCCTTATCTTAGGGCGGAACATCCAGTCTTTTACTGCTAAGATAATGTTAGCTGTGGTGTTTATAATGGGATGCTCTATGAGGAAATTCCCTTTTATTTCTAATTTTTGAGTGCTGCTTTTTTATTTTTATTTGGTATCATGAAGGGGTGTTGGATTTTGTTAAATGCTTTTTCTGCATTGTTTTAGCCTTGTTTGGGCCACTGTAACAAAATACCATAGAGGGGGTAGTTGATAAACAATAGAAACTTACTTCTTAAAGTTCAGGAGGCTCTCAGTCCAAGATAATGGTGCTGGCAGATTTAGTGTGGTGGCTGGAGAGGGCTCTCTTCCTCGTTCATAGCAGGATCTTTCCAGCTGTGTCCTCACATGGTGGAAGTGGGGATAGAAAACTCTCTGGCCTCTTTTATTAAGGCACTAATTCCATTCATGAGGGCCCCACACTCACGACCTAAGCACCCCCTACAAAGGCCCCACTTCTAATACCATCATCTTTGAAGGTTAGCATTTCAACATAAGAATGCAGACTACATTCAGACCCTGTGCATTTATTGAGATGGTCATGTGTTTTTAAAATTTTATTCCATTGATTTGATGTGTTACAGTAATTATCAGATGTTAAGCCACTTTTGCATTTGGGATAAATCTCACTTGGTCCTGGTGTTTAATAACCTTTCTGTGTATTGCTAAATTTGTTTTGCTACTATATTGTTGAGGCTTTTGCATCTATATTCATTAGAGGTATTGGTCTGTGGTTTTCTTTCTTTGGCAATGTATTTATTATCAGGATAAACCAGGCTCATAAAATGAGTTGGAAAGTTTTCCTTTATCTTCTATTTTTTGGGGGGGTGGATTTGTGAAGAATTGGTATTAATTCTTTGGATGTTTGGCAGAATTCACCGGCAAAGCCATCTGGGCCTGAGCTTTTTTAAAGTTCAAACATTACTGATTCAGTCTCTTTACTTGTTACAAATTATTCAGATTTTCTGTTTTTTAAGTCAGTTTTGCCGGTTTGTATCTGTCTAGGAATATGTGCCTTTCATTTAAGCCTCTAATCTGCTGGCATGCAGTTGTTCATAGTATTCCTTTTATTTTTTTTTTTTTTAAGATTTTATTTATTTATTTGACAGAGAGATCACAAGTAGGCAGAGAGGCAGGCAGAGAGAGAAGGGGAAGCAGGCTCCCTGCTGAGCAGAGAGCCCGATGTGGGGCTTGATCCCGGGACTCTGTGGGCTTAACCCACTGAGCCACCCAGGCACCCCACATAGTATTCCTTTTAAATACTCTGTATTTCTGTAGAGTTGGTTGTGACATTCCTTCTTTCATTCCTGCTTTTGGTAACTGGAGTCTTCGCTCTTTCTTTTCTGGTCAATCTAGCTGAAAGTTTGTCAATTTTTTTGATATTTACCAAGAACCAATTTTCAGTTTTTTTTTTCCTGTATTGATTTGCTGTCCTCTGTTTTTCTAATTTCCACTTCAATCATCCACCATCTTTAATCCCAGTCCCCATAATATTCTTCCTTCTTTCTCTCTTTTCACATGATTCTCACATGAGAAAGAGGCACAGGAGACTCCGAAGGGCTACAGTCAGCAACACAAAATGTTGCTGCTGTTTGGCTCATGCATATTTTTTTTTCCTATGGTCCAAAATAGGACAAAGTCAACAACTTAATGAATTTGGCTTTAATTTTACACATCATTATCTAGTGGTTGCCCAGAAGCTTGAGTGTCAGTCCTTGGTCTGAGATGTTAGTTTTGTTCTGGGGTGTGAATTGCATAAAATAGAATTTGTCCTTTTTGTGTGACAAATATCATTAAACATTGCCTCTCTCTCAGGCAGTGTGCTAAAACCCAGCACCTTTCCCATAGACTGAACTTGTTAGGTGAGGAAACAGTTTATATAACAGATATGTAAAGAGGTAATGAACTTGTTAATTATGTCTCTCCTGCTAAACTGCAACTCAGGTAAAAATCTTTAGCTAGATTACTTTTTAAAAAATAATGGTTTAATGCAAATTAGAGACCTGGGTCGCGGAAGCTAGGGAATATGAGATATGAGTCTTGGATCCGGCCCTTTGGAAGAAGATCAGTGTCTCTGGTGAGAGGGACAAGCCATGCCCTTGGGGAAAGCCAGGGAATCCTGGGAGGTGCTGTGGGCCCCATTCCAGGAGATGTGTTGGTATTCCAGCACCAGAGAGAACACTGACGTCTGGGATTGGTCCAGGAGGACATGTGCTTGCTTTGCAGAATGTCTTTGGCCACTGCTGTCATTCCTCGAGAACAGTTGCTGTCTGCACGGTAGCCATGATGCCCTTTGCAGAACAGGGAGGTCCAGTAGCTGTTGGGCAGTAGCTGTTTAGTTCTGCTTACCTTTCTCCCATGTGGCCAGTAAGTGGAACATTCTGGTTATCTTTGGAAGCTGCAGTTAATGCCTGCACAACAACTAGCATCTCAAATCAAGATAAAAGCACATTTCCAGAGAAATAGTTGAGCACTTAAAACGTTTTACATCCTAGAAGTCCCATGGTAGTTTATTGTGTCCTTGGAAGAACGTTCAGAGCCATCTTTGGAAGGCAGCCTTCGGCCATTCAGACTGAGTTCAAACCAGAGAAACTGCCACTTGGCTCTCTACCCAGCGCAGGTTGGGGGAAGGAGGACAGGAATAGGAATGAAGAGTAGAAGCCAGATGGCTGTGTCTAGCATGGGGAAGAAAACCTTCAAGGGGAAATGGACAACAGTGGCATGTGTCTCTTCTCACATTTACCTATAAATATGTCCATGTCCCTGTCTGGCAAATCGTGCTCATTGTAGGACCTGTGGATGCTGCTGCTTCAGGGTACTTGGAGCTCCATACAGAGCAATGAGAGTGGCGTTCTGGTGGGAACCCAGCTAGAGAATGTAGTTTTAGTCTGACCCCAGTTCTCTTCTGTGCTTTCCGTTTGGTTAAAGTCCTCTACTTCCTGTTCTAGACCTGATACATGCTTGAGAAATCCCCCATGTTCTGTGTCATGGGCTGGTTGCATTCATTAAAGCCCCGGCTTTATTTAGACTTCTTTTGAGTGCTGTGGAGGGCATAAGACGTGCCTGATGATCCGAGGCCTACGGCTAGTGTTTGTTTCTTAGGTGCTTCACTTTATAGAAAAAGGAACTCAGTAACCATCATTTTTTTTTTTTTTAAAGATTTAATTTACTTATTTGGCAGAGATCACAAGCAGTCAGAGGCAGGCAGAGAGAGTGGGGTGGGAATTAGGCTCCCTGCTGAGCAGAGAGCCCGATGTGGGGCTTGATCCCAGGACCCTGAGATCATGACCTGAGCTGAAGGCAGAGGCTTTAACCCACTGAGCCACCCAGGCGCCCCACCATCATCTTTATTATAGCCTCAAATTAATATTTCAGCCACCCCCGCATGCAAGCATTCTTTCTTCCACACACTGCTCTAACGTGCAATTTTCCATTTTATATTAAATTTTATCTCTCACACATTTCCTTATTTTGATTTAATATATACAATTATATAAATGCCAGTGTTTACTTCACAGAATGTGGAGGCTCTGGATCCACGAGGTCGAACCTTATTGCATCTTGCTGTTTCTTTGGGACATTTGGAATCTGCTAGAGTCTTGCTCCGACATAAAGCAGATGTTACAAAAGAAAATCGTGAGGGATGGACAGGCAAGTATATTTTGAAAATATCTGAAAGCCTTTTGTTTTGATGTCTCTTTCTGAATAAAGGTGAGTCTCAATGATAATTGCCCTCAAGTTATCTTTATATTAAGACTCTTTCTCTCTTGGGAGTAGGGGCCGGGGCGAGGAGATGCGGGCCTCAGAGACCTGCGGCACAATGGTCCGAACTGTGTCCTGGGCCAGAAGCCCTCAGTGGAGGGCGACTCCTATCCAGAAAGCAGCTCTCAGTGCAAACCCTTCATCACACATGAGTATGGAGGCCAGATTCCTCCTGAGGAATGTGATGGTAACTCCATTGAATCTGTCAGGATAGGCAAAATGAAAACGAAATTATGGCTGCTTCCAGGGATATCCTGGCATTTCACTTGCTTGCAAGCTCTCTGTTGGTCAGAGTAATTAATTCTGTGTTGGCTGAGCAAAGATATACATAAGCCCTACCTGCCCAATCCACATATAACCCCAGTTGTGTGATCACACAGGTAAAGCCTGCTCTCTGAAGACACTGTCAGGATTTCAGAACCAGTGGTAAGAGAGGAGGTGTGGGGGGAGGATGGAAGTCGGCTTGCTCAAGAGGCTACAAGCCCTATATTTTCTTTTCACTCAGTTAAGAGCTAGCGATAAGCAGTCATGGTTGTAAAAGTAAGGTGGGGCTGTAGCCTCTCTTGCTCTTTGAAGAAAATGTTTGTCTTTGATCTGTAGACTCACTTCGAACTAGCTTAGGAGTCTGTCACAGTATGAGACTACTGGATGATGAAGTTTCACCTTTTTGGTTTTCAGTTTTACACGAGGCTGTGAGCACCGGTGACCCCGAGATGGTGTATACCGTTCTTCAGCATCGGGACTACCACAACACATCCATGGCCCTTGAAGGAGTTCCTGAGCTGCTCCAGAAGATTCTTGAGGTATCCATAAAAATGTGGCGATGCCATAATTTGAGTTAAATGCTGACAACATAGCTGGAGAGACACAGTTAGATGTCCACGTGTACCTTCCCACGAGTGTAACAAATAGTAATAACGGTATATTTAGTACCAAAGGGCATTATCCCTCATCTATTAAATGTATGAGGTCTTTCACAGATTTCGTTTCTCCGTCACTAGACCTACCCTTCTAAGTGCGGCTCAAGACTTGTAACTGAACACAAATGGACATGAAGCAATTTGTCTAGGTAACTGTTTTCTTAACAGTGGCGTTCTAAGCATTGGTCATCTTTCTTTTGAGAGAGAAAGTGTGCGTGCACATGTGAATGAGGGCGGGGGCGGGGGGTGGGATGATGGTGCTGGGGAGGGCAGAGGGAGACAGAATCTTTAGCAGGCTCCACACCCAGTATGAAGCCCGAGACAGGGCTCGATCTCACAACCGGGACATCATGACCTGAGCCGAAATCAAGAGTTGGATACTTAACCGACTGAGCCCCCACAAGGTGCCCCTGAGCATAGGTCATCTTGAGGAAGCTGTGATGAGCATTGGATACTGTACAGGGATTTCCAAGGCTTCTTGAGGCTCTGAAGTGTGTATGCACCTTCTCCTTGCCACTTGTTGACTCTAGGCATTAGCATTTTGTGACTTCCGGTCCATTGGCTTAATTTATTTACAACCATTGGTTTTGGTCCCGTAAAGACTGTCCCCCCCCCCCCCCCCCCCACAGGCATTGCCCGTAAAGACTGTTATCTGTGAATTAAAGTGTATGGGCTCTGTGACATTTGGAGGTCATTTTTATGAAAATTTACTTCTAGGCTCATGGACTGTTCTGCTTCATGGTTGCCCTTCTCCACAAAGTGTCTGTTACCTACAAGAACCATCTTAGGAGCCAGTCATGGAATGTTCTCAGAGCTGTGGGAGACAAGAAAGTATCAGTGCTTCAATTTTCGTGTCATTTATTCTTAAGTACATAAGGGAGCTTCCCAAAATATCTCCAAAGATATTTGCTAGGTAAATCCACTTTACAACTTTAGTCAACATGTTTCTTGAGAAAAATTAACAGCTCTGTTGAGAAAAGGAACAGCTTTGCTGTAAGACAATCACTGCTCATTATCTGAGCACACTTTGTAAAAAATGTATTTCTCTGACACTCAAGCAAAATTGTTCCCAGAGATACTCATTTTTCACAGAGTACACAAAACCTTCCATGAAATATGAAATAGTTGTCTGCGTTGTTTTTAAGCTGCGTTGTGTGTGAATGTGCGAAAGATCAAGGGGATTTCTTGTTTTCTTGTCTAGCTTACTGGAGGAGGAACTAAAAACACATTTGCCCACTTGGCAAATCAGAAACTGACTTAATGTGTGGTCACTCTTCATTTTAAAAATGCCATGTAAAGGACTTTCTGTTTTTTAACCTGTACTGAGCCATACCAGTAAACTGCATTGGGTTGTGTTCTCTGCTTGAAGTTAAACAGAGCCTGTGAATGACCTGTGTGCCCAGGTCTCCAGATGTTGTTGCTGACATTTTGTCTTTTAACATTGGCTCTTTAAAACAAGCCCTCCCCATTCTTGTCTGCTGCCCCTCGGTGAGCCTTTGCCCATCACTGGAATCCTGATTTTACTTAAGGGTAGATTCTTGGTCTTCCTTTCCGTTGCTTCTGTAAAAACCACGACAAAGCCATTGTGGACAGAGGGGTAACAGAGCAACACCTGGAATTTCTGGCATTTCTCTTCTTGGATAGTAACTGTCGGATTTCTTAAGTAAGCTCTCCAAGAACCTTCTGTAAGAATTTAGGGCAGATCAGAAAGTCGCCCTAAACAGGACTTCTCTGGTGGTATAAAATTTTATAAAGCCAAATTCTCAAAGTTTAAGAAGAACTGGAGGGAACATGAACTTCTTAGAGAGGTGATGTCTGGCAGCCTCCTCTGGTTTGGAGGTCCAGTAAATATGAAGCCCTTCCCAGCACACAAAACCTGTTGCAGTCAGGCAGATAGAATAGATGAAATTGATGTTTCTTTCTCTTTGTTCAGAATAGCCTGCTACCCACATTGCATGGCAGTGTCTAGGCCCATCTTCCAGGCTCATCTTTCTGCTACTGTTAGGAACCAGAATGAGTCCTAAATCAGATTTGATTTTATCCCTCTCTAACCTTGTTGCTCTTAGTTAACTTTTTTAACTGTCTAGACATATTTTATATCAAGATAAAATAACAGCCTGTGTATAAAATAACCATTTACTTTGATGGGTTTGCATTTTATGTTTCTTATTTTCTGTGTTCTCTCCTCCTCCCCACCCAAACTTAAACCCCCAAACCTAAAACCTCATTAACCCTTACCATGTTTGTGTTCGGTTTAATAGTGCTAAGGATCATTTACTTTAAACCTTTGTCCTTCAGGCTCCAGATTTCTATGTGCAGATGAAATGGGAATTCACCAGCTGGGGTGAGTGGCTCTGGGCTTTCTATTTTATTTGTTTCCAAAATTATTGAGCCTGAATATACGTTTACTTTTCCTTTATAAAAACAGAATTTTTAAAAAAAATTAATTTATTTATTTGACAGAGAGAGACACAGTGAGAGAGGGAACACAAGCAGGGAGAATAGGAGAGGGAGAAGTGGCTTCCCACAGAGGAGGGACCCCGATCCTGGGATCATGAAGATCCTGGGATCTGAAGGCAGACACTTAACAACTGAGCCACCCAGGTGCCCTGAATGTATTTTTTTTTTTTTTTCTTAAATCTAAGAAATGTGTAGAAAAGAGTATGAAAAAACAGCCACCTATAGTCCCACTTAAGTGCAACTACTGTTCATGCTTTGGATATTTTCCTTCTAGTTTTCTCCTCCACACATAGGGATTTTTCTCTTGAGCATCTTGTAAAGATAATATATAGACAATTTTGTCTCCTTTTTTGGTCACTTAGAACTGATACCTGTCCATATTATTAGGTTTTTTAAATGGCTAAAATTTTAGTAAGTAGATTTGCCATAATTTATTACTCATTTCCTTATGTGGTTCAACTTGCTTCATTTAAACTTGTTATTCTATGGAAGAAGATGAGACAAATGGTGGGATAGCTTAGTTTTTTTTACAAAATGGATGTATTTCTCTAAAATCTTATGTAGGGCAAGTTGACCGACAGTAATTTTCATAGATGTTCCACTTCTATTTCTTGTAGATCAGTTAATGACAGCTCTTAATTCCCAGGTTCCCAGCTGTTTCACACCCAATTTTTCTGTCAGGCAAGAAGTCATATTTGTAATGAAACATTTAAATGAAGTAAAAAGTATGTAACAGAAGAGAATTTCAGGTTCTTCTGGAAACCTTACAAGTTCTTTTCAATGCCGAAGCAGCCACAGATCTTAGCTGTGTTAGGTCTGATATTTTGAAGGGTGGATGTGGCAATGTGGCAGGTCATGGCCATGTGGCCAGAGCAGTGTATGTGAGCAGGAAGGCCAGGTGGACACGCTGTATAGCCCTGATGGTGGTGGTGATGGTCACAGAGAGACTTTCAGTTTTGGGATCGAAAATACCTCTGGGAGATTCATTCAGGGTCTTCTCTGGGTAAGACATACACCTACACTTTTATAAAGAACTGTAGAACAGAAGGTCTGTTTTTTAAAAGTGACCACCTGGATCCTCAGTGTGGGAGCCAAGCCCAGTTCTGTCTGGCAGTCACTATCCAACCACTGCTTTCCTTTTATTAAAGTCCCAATCCAGATTTCCTGGCCCTACATGTTCTGCTTGGCCCTCAGGTTTCTCCTCAGTAGTACGTTTCTCTTCTGTAGTGCCCTTGGTTTCCAGAATATGCCCGAACGATGTGTGTCGCATTTGGAAAAGTGGTGCCAAGCTGCGTGTGGATATCACATTGCTGGGATTTGAGAACATGAGCTGGATAAGAGGGAGGCGTAGTTTTATATTTAAGGGAGAAGGTGAGTGATTCTGTTCTGTTTTCATAATCACTGCTCACGCTAAGTTACAGACTGCTTTTTTTTTTTTTTTTTTTTTTAATATTTTATTTATTTATTGAACAGAGAGAGAGACAGAGATCACAAGTAGGCAGAGAGGCAGGCAGAGAGAGAGAGGAGGAAGCAGGCTCCCCGCTGAGCAGAGAGCCCGATGTGGGACTCGATCCCAGGACCCTGAGATCATGACCTGAGCCGAAGGCAGCGGCTTAACCCACTGAGCCACCCAGGCGCCCCTACAGACTGCTTTTTGACCATCAAAATGTGTTTATACTTTATCTGACCCTGTCTGAGGCACGTTTTTTTTTCTTTTTTGGTTATTCTTGTTAACTTTTCAGCTCTCGATTCTTCAATTTTCTTTCTTTTTTGAATAGTTCTCTTGATTCTCTTGCCTGTATCATTTACCCTTTTAACATGCATCTGTCCCTCATTCCTGAGCGTTGAGTGGGAGACTGTCTTGTATCTCCTTATATTCCCTCAACAAGCAGGCGTAATCCTCCTGATGGAGGGTGAGAAAAATTGTATTGCCAGCCCAGCATGATGCATAAACAATTTACATTAGTTATATAAATTGTATATTTGTAAGTTGTGTATTTTAAAAAGTGCATAGATGTGTTGCCAATGAAAAAGGCAAATTGTTTTTAATGCCTGTAGTTCTGAGGAAGATGGCCTATGGGCTGTGGAAACTGGCCAGATAATCCCCATGTAAGTAGGTAGTGAATAATCAATAGTCTTTAAGTTTTATCTGATAGCACTTGAGGGGAAAAATGTGAGATGATGCATTTTAACTTTTGAGGCTTCCTTGTTTTTGTGTCTTTTTTGCCTGGCACTTGGTTATGCTCTGGTTTCCATTAACAGACAACCGGGCAGAGCTGATAGAAGTCAACCATGATGACAGAGTGGTCACCACCGAACACTTTGACCTTTCCCAGGAAATGGAGCGCCTCACTCTGGACTTGATGAAGCCAAAAGGCAGGGAAGTTGAGAGGCGGCTCACAAGCCCAGTCATTAACACCAGCCTTGATACTAAAAATATTGCTTTTGAAAGGTACGCATTTTGGTTCTGCATTTTAACATCTAATCCCTTTACTGCTATCTTTAGTCGAATGTAGATATGAATCGGAAATTATGGGTGGGTTGGGATTTTTCTAATCCGGCATAATAAACAGTAGTGGGTTTTAACATTGCTTTCTGTTCTAACCAAGTAAAAGCCATAGCTGACCTCCTCTTTCATAGATCATTTTTACAGCACATTGGTTACATCTTGGAGAAATGTCTTCATATTCTTTTATGGGCCCTTTCTAATGGATTTTATTTGAATTTTTTGTTCTGGTGTTTGGGGATCCATAAGACTCCCTAGTCCCAAACCATGGAGCTTTGAGTTTCTGGAAGCTAGAACTGACCCAGTATTGATTGTGGTTGTACTGATATTAGTCATATTCACACTTACTGTATAGTTTAATGTGGCCCTTTCCCCATGTGAGGCCTGAGAGTTTAGAGAAAGAGTCTGGAGGAGTTTTCGGTTCTCTTCCAGATTCTACCAGAAGAAACTTCTGGAGAGGTTTGTACCTTGGTTAACCTGGACGAGAACTGGTCATCGGCCTCTGGGCTGGGCAGAGGCATGGAGAGCTTTTGAGTGTAGGGGAAGCAGAGGCTGTCAGAGCCGTTGGCCTGAGTGTTTTTACCTCCAAACACATTGAGCTGAGGGAGTCTGCAAGAGCCCTGAATGTTTGCCTAGGATTTCACATCCAGCTCTCTGTAATCCAAAGCAGCACAACCTGAGATAACATGGACATATATTATCCTAGATATAGGCTTTCTTTACTTTTAGTGAATATACTCCCTTTCCTCTCTTTTTCTTTTCTTTGTTTCCATAAAATCAGTTTGTAAGACTGAGAATTTTCTGATGAGTCAAATATAAGACTGAAATACTCCTTTTTTCGAATTTAGATAGAGCATTGGAATTAGGGCATCTGTTAGTAGCAGAAGAGAAAACCCAAGTGTCAGCCTGTGTGGTATCCTAATACCACTGCTGCTTGGGTAGTGGTACCCCTGTGAGGCGGGGTCAGTGCCCTATCACCAGCCTTGCCAGGTGATAGCTGTCTACTAGGGACTGACTGTGACTTTACCTGGGAGGGTTTGGGGCAGACCCCTGAGGCTTGGCACACACCTCTGCAGACACCTTCAGCTAGGGTTCTGTTGGGAAAGCTGGAAAGAGAGGAGCCTGCCCTCCCTGCTGCAGCCCAGCTGTGGAGATGGGGGTGAAAAGAACTGAGTGCCACTGGCAGGGCCCCTGAATGACTATGTGGCTTTGGGGAGGTGGCTTGGTCTCTCTGGATTTCGGTGTCCTTGAAAGAAAGAAAGGAGTGAATCTTGAGATATGCTGCTAAAGTCCCCATGATCCTAAGATGTCATGAGAAGAGCTGCTGTTCCCTCTAGTTCCCTGGCAGAGTTGGTAGAGTCAGTGTTCTTAAGTGTAATTTACAAAGATCGTGCTGATTACTGGCTGAAGGTACATGTTATACGAGGGCACGTTCCATTTGTGTGGAGGACTAAGGCACATCTGATATTCATATGGTTACTAGGTTTTCAGAAGGTTTAAGCTAACCTCCTTTTTTGCAACTGACAGTGGGTCTCACAGGAAGGGTTTCTGGAAGACAGGTGCTTTTTTTGGTGGTGCTCAGAATTAAATATGCAGTTAGTGAGTTTTGGAGCCACTTGAGTGGTAGAAATGGTGTGCGCAAGTCCTTCCTACTGGAGGTGGGAGTGTGTGTTTGATTGAATCTGGAAGGTGTGCTCTTTTGTGATAGCCGTTCTTGTCCGTTTCTTTCCTCTGATCTGTTCTGATAGCCTGAGGCTTGCTTCCTGCATGAGTTTTTGGCCTCCCTTAAATACCCTCTGGCTGAAGTCTGGGTTGGTCTCGTCCCTCAAAGATTAGGCTCTGCCAGCCTTAAACAGAACATTCCCAGCCACCCTCAGAGACTTTCTCTGCATGGCTCAGCAGCCTCCATGCTGCAGCATTGGCTCAGTGGCCCCTGGTGTGGCAGTCTCAACAGAGGTAAAAATGGCAGAGGGGGAGCTGGTGTCCCCCTGTCATTTTCAGATGTCTCTGCATGTAAAGTTAATGAAGAGCCAAGGAGTTATTAGACTTTTGGTTTTAAACTAGGACACTGAATTTAATAAGCAAGCTGTCAGAGGGGGAGTGGAAAGGGAAGGGGAGCAGCCAGGACTGCCAGCCAAGCAGATGCAGAGAACTGAGCAGCATGGCAGTCTCCAGGGAGAATGGCGCAGCTCCGTTTCCCCAGCAGGCCCCGCAGGATGAAGGAGAACAGACTGAGTCATCCTTTGGTACCTTGGAAGACTGTGTGCCAGGAAACAGTTCTCCCCAGGCCAAAATATCAAGTGACTTGGTGAAAGACAAGGAACCAAGGACTGAATCTATTAACTAAAAGAACTGTCTCTTGATTTTCAATTCTTGATGACTAAGAGGGGACTCGGGTTTATGACTCAGTGTGGACCCTAACCCCTTGCCCCCTAGATTTCAGTTTTGTTTCTGAAATGTGAAGTAGAGATCCTAGCATTTGGTGTAATCCCTTTAGGGTTTCTCGCTCTCCCTCCATGGGTCATTCTTCCTTCATTGTGGACTAATGGGAAAGGTGAAGCTCTGGTCCCTCCTTTCTCTGATGGGCTGTAATGTACGCATAAAACTTTGCATACCCCATCTGGTCTAATAAAGCCGTTTGGAAACACGAGATGCAAATGGCCTGTATCTTTGTTGTGAGTTGGCTCACCTGCCAGTTCCTGGAGCTTCCTGTGTGATGTCCCACTTCCCTCTGGGGTCAGAGCAGAAGGCAGGCAGGCCAGTTCTGCATGGGGCCAAGTGCAGCATGGAGCTAGAATGTGATGGAGTGGAGCTAGGATGTGATGTCCTAGACAAAAGGGCAGACCAGACTGGTCAGGGCTCCCCTCTGAGTGATAGTATTTCCCAGGATGAGCTGCTTTGAAAATGAACCACAGCCTTTTGGCCGCTCTTGGCTCTAAATGCATTTTTACCCAGAAGTATGTTGAGTGGAATAATTGGGGTTTTCAGGCACCTTGACCAACGCCATAGCTGCCGCTGGAATGCTGGGTTACTTTAAAAGCAGTTCCACAGACCTGGAATTAATGCCTGGGCTGAAAAACTGCTTTTAACATAACATCCTTTCCTCTGCTGCACCAAACCTGATAAAACATGTGACTCCCAAGCCATTTTGCAGGCATTAATGGCTTCTCCAAGCAGCTCGCCACAATGATGAGTTCCTGCCCCACCTCCTCTCTCTGGAGGAGCAGGATAGTCTGTGCCTTCTTGTTCTACGATTTCCTCGATTGAGTTGTGGCTGCTCATGGGAACAGAGCTGCTGACGTCCATGCCCACAGTTTCGATGATCCAGACAAATGCTCAGACCCAGATCGCACCTCATGGCGAGCCCTTGGACGCTGGTCATCTTCATTTCTTTAGGACAGCTGTCTAGTCAGTGTCACCATGTTTGTCCCCTGTGCTGGCGGTTTCTCTAAAGAAGCCAAGAGTGGGGGCTTTCTATGCCAGGGGTGAGGTGAATTGATTAATAACTGTGGGAGGGGGTGGGGCTGCGTAAGCCATCTGTCACCAAGAGCATCCTTTTGTGGACAGTAGGACCATAGTCACCAAGTGGCCTTCACTGCCTTAAGCTGGGGGAAGTAAACTATAAAGGCGGCAGGGATAAATCTGAATGGCATTTTGTACATGTAGAAATTTGTGGTGTTCACTTTTTATCAGAACTAAATCCGGATTCTGGGGCTGGAGGACAGATAAAGCAGAAGTTGTTAATGGTTACGAAGCAAAGGTAAAAGGAAACTCTTAAAATAAGATTTAATATAGCTATTTAGCTTCTATGCAAATGAGGAGTCTGTTCAGATTGTTTTCATGCCTCTGCCGTGGAGATACTCTGGGGAATAACGTACTGCTTGGCGTCTCTCAACTTGGATTTGTACCTGATCTGACGTTCAGAAAATAGAATAGCATGTCCCGAGGAGGCCCCTAGGTATGCCAAAGAGAAACAGCCCTGTAGAGAAGTGAGTCTGGGTGTCAGTCATCCCCCGGGGAGTGACCATTCCTTTAATTCTTTAAGGATGAAAAGAAAGGATTAGATTAGACCTGCATGTCAATCTTTTTTTATAACCTGAGTGGGTTTAAAGAAGAAAAGAAAAGTAAAGTAGCTTTAATAATCTCGCATTTTTGTAGTCAGCCTAATTGTAACCAGTGACTTGACAACCCACTCGCATGACGTCAGTGTGTTAAGAATACAGTTGTCAAGAGTAGAGACTGCTGTCAGTCGGGGCCTCTGGTGTCTTGTCAGCGGGAGCACTCTACTTGCTGGCTTCTCTGTAGCCGTGCAGTCTCGCAGGGATTGCTGTCTCCCAGGGCCAGAGTCCGCTGCTACAGGATTCTCTGGTGACCTCTGAGTATGCAAAGACACTTAACGTCATGCTCAGCAAGATGCATTTAGACACTGTCGCTCCAGTGCTGTGTGGGTTTCCTTGAGTCTCTGATTGTGCAGGAATCCACGGAGGGCACATACAGTTAATTCCGCTTACCATGAGATTTGGTCTTCCAGAACCCCACATTCCTCAGGCGGCCTTGAGAACAAGAGCCCTGACTGGTGGTGAGGATAATTTTTTTGTCTGTAGAGGGAATAGCTTTTTAAATAGTGACTTGCCAGTTTCCTCGTTAAGTCTTAGAGAACCTTGTGTTTGTTCCGTTTTCCTTCTGCCCAGCAGATGGCTGTCTAAGTCAGTCCTGTTATAAGATCACCACAGATCAGTACAGAAGCCCATGATGCGGCTGTGGGATAGGAATAGTGTGATAGGAATCCAGCAGGGAGGCCTAAATATCAGGACCTTTGTTCAAGGGTGTTTAGCAACACAAAGGGCAGGCGGGAAGCTGCAGCCATCCCTGTTCACTCCTCAGTATTTAAAACTGTCAGAGATGCAAATTAACTGCTGATGCATTTCTAAGTTGATAGCTTATATATTTTTCTCTGAAGGATCCTAATGATTGTCAACCATTTCTCATTTTTATTTTGCTGAATTTTTTCTTTTTTCTTTTTTTGGCTTCAGCATTCTTGCTCTTGCTATGCTTATTTATTGAGTTTTGATTCCCTGTGTCACTGTGTTCTTTTGCACACGTCTCTCAAGGTTTACACAGTAAACAATGTGAGTGTGATAACCAAAATCCGCACAGAACATCTGACCGAGGAAGAGAAAAAGAGATATAAAGGTAATCCCCACCTTTTGTTTGGCCTAGAGAGAGAGAGCCTTTGTTGGCTTCATTAAGTTTTGGGTTGAATGTGGTCAGGTCAGGCTCATCCTAACCCTAATTTTTTACAAAAATTTCCTTAGTCTGGCTCATTATTATTTTTTTTTTTTAAGATTTTTATTTATTTATTTAACAGATTGAGAGAGAGAGAGAGAGAGAGATCACAAGTAGGCAGAGGCAGGCAGAGAGAGAGAGGAGGAAGCAGGCTCCCCACTGAGCAGAGAGCCTGATGCGGGGCTCGATTTCAGGACTCTGAGATCGTGACCTGAGCCAGAGGCAGAGGCTTAACCCACTGAGTCACCCAGGGGCCCCTGTCTGGCCCATTCTTGAAGATATTACCTGTAGTTGGCTTCAAGTGGAATTAAAGCCATGCAGGAGGGTTTGTGCTTGTGTTCTGAAGAACAGTTGCTGGATCTGACATATAGGTAGATAAAGGTATTGGAGACTAGTTCTCCCTGAAATGAGCGAGTCAGTCCAAACTTGTACCATGGAAGATCTGGACAGAACCTGGACTATGAGCCCAAACTCTGCCAATGCGCAGGGATTATATCCAAGCCCCACCAGTGGCCTGTTGTTTGGCCTTAAGTTACCTACCCTCTGGGGCTCATGTTCCTCAGCAGTGAAATGGGGGTCCTTGGGAGGATGGGATGAGTTGCTTCATGCAAACCTTTGCAAGGTTCCTGCAGAGTGTGGCAAGCACACGGTCATTGTTGGGTGCCTCCACCACCGCCACTGTTACTAGGATTCTGGTTTCACAGATGAGAACGCTGTGGCCCCCCACCCCAGGCTCACTCCCAAACCCAAATTCTTTCTACTCGAGTTCTTGTAACTGTTGCTAACCTAGGTTAGAGACCCTAATAAAAAATGTCCTATGAGGGATAAATTAGCTGATGGTTATTATAGATGATTTTACTAGCCTGCCCATAAATGGACTTCCTAACGTAGGTAGCTGGGATCCAGAACTTTAAAACAGGACAAGAATCTCTTTCTGTAGTCACAAGTAAGGCATAATAGTAGACATTAAACTTTTCCTCCCTTCTCTAGCGGATAGGAACCCACTGGAATCTTTGCTGGGAACTGTGGAACATCAGTTTGGTGCTCAAGGGGTAAGTGGTAGCAGCGAGCTCTCAGGTTCAAGAAAGGACATGACTTTGCTGTGCTGTGATGGCATTTACTGAACCTGACCAGGCCTCTCTGTCTGCAAGGCTGAAGAGCACTCCCAAGCTGAAATCAGAGATACTCTTTTGCAAGAGAAATAAATGAGTCTTACAAATACAGATTTTAGAGGAGGGTCATGACTGTGCAATTCAGGTGCTTTCTCTCTCAACTGTAAACTTAGAAAGGATTCAGGACTTTCTGTTTTAACCGAGCACCTTAACAAACATTTTCTTACTTGATCCTTATGAGAACTCTGTGGAGTTGGTATAATGGCTGTCAGAGGGTCAGAAAACTGAGATTCCCTTTCCAGTGTCCTGAGCAAGAGCCTGACAGAGCTGGAATGTAAGCTCCAGGTCTCCTAGGTCTTATGTGCTTTCAGCCATTTCTCTCTTTTTTTCTTTTTTCCTGTCAGGAGATAAAAATGCTAAAGAGAGTAGAGAAACGTTTGACATGGAGAGACCCGTTAGGCTTCCCGTGTCATTTCCTCACACCGTTGTGGATTTTCTTGTTCTGTGTAATAACTTAGTTAAAAAAAAAAGTATGTGAGGGGCGCGGTTAGCGGGGGCGGGGGGGAAAGACTAGATCATCCTGATCCATAGCTGGTTAACACATCCATCTCTGGGGCTGAGTGCCATAGGTCTCCACTTGTGAGCACCAATTGGCATTTCTGATTCCCCTGAGTTCTGGCTTGGCAGGACCTCACTACGGAATGTGCCACCGCCAACAACCCCACGGCCATCACACCTGAGGAATACTTTAATGAAGAGTTTGATCTGAAGGACCGGGACATTGGAAGGCCGAAAGAGCTGACGATTAGAACGCAAAAGTAAGAGGGGCTCAGCAGCCACACGCATTCTTGTTTCAGAAGTTGTGCTGTTTCTTGGGGTCGTGTTGTCATTTTTGTGTCCCTTTCCTTTAAACATCATTTGGAAGTTACTTTATCTGAGAAAAGCAAATAGCAGATTGCACACCTTCTTATTAGCCCTTTTCCAAATGGAATAGAGATGGGATATAAGAATTCCTTCTACTTTTTACTGCCAGCAAGCTTCAGCTGATCCAGTGGAAAGATCCACCAGCGCTCAGTTCCTTTACGCTTGCTGTCAATTCCAGCTGCTGCAGGGGGAGGTCAGCGTGCTGGGCATTTCTCCTGATGGCCAGATTGCATGGTCGTCCGAATTCTGCACAGGTCTAGTCCCTTCCCTGCTCCACATTAAGAGAAGTACTGTGGCTGGGAAGGCTGCATTCAGGAGGAGGCTGGTGCTGTCTCGCCAGCTGCGTGCAAGTCATTCACTTTCCCTGTCTGGGGGTGTTGGCCTCACTCTTGTCTTGGTCTGTCTTGCAGGTTCAAAGCGACACTGTGGATGTGTGAGGACTTTCCGCTCTCTCTTGTGGAGCAGGTCATTCCCATCATTGATCTCATGGCCCGAACCAGTGCTCATTTTGCACGGCTGAGAGATTTCATCAAACTGGAATTCCCACCTGGATTTCCTGTCAAAATAGGTACTGACTACTAAGCCACAGGAGCACCTGCAGGTTCTGGCCATTTCTGTGGGTGACAGAATGTACTTCAGGGCACTGGAATGTTTTTTTGTTTTTTTAAGATTTTATTTATTTATTTGGATAGAGGGCAAGAGAGAGCACAAGTGGGATGGGGGATGAGGTGGGGTGGGGAGAAGGAGAAGCAGGCTCCCAGCTGAGCAGGGAACCAGATGTGGGACTTGATCCCAGGACCCCAGGATCATGACCTGAGCTGAAGACAGATGGTTAACCAACTAAGCCACCCGGCACCCTGGCACTGGAACATTTTAGGCAAAAGTAGCAGACAGTACACATAATGGAGGAGGTCACAATGATCCTTTAGCTTAATATGGCTTAAAGAAGGATCATTGGGAATGAATGGAAAACATTCATTGTTTTCATGTCACACTTAACTTAGGCATCAAATTAGATTGTTTCTGAGGAAGACCTCTGACACCAAGATCTTTGATACCTAAGTATGTTTTAGGGCCTGTAGTGGAATGCATAATCCTAAACACAATATATAGAACTTGTGAAGAATCTACAGTTTGGATAGTTGCATACTGGTGACACATTCTTCAGTGCGGGCTCAATTGCTTATTCACTGTGATCTAGGAAAAGCTGCTTAACCTCTCTGAATCTCAGTTCTCCCATCTGTATATTGGGAAAGGTAGTTATGTTAATATATTTGATGTGTACAAGCACAGTAGGCAGTCAGTAAATGGTGGCTATTAGTCTTGTAAAGTTTATTTATAAAAGCTTTTATTTTGTTAGAAATTCCATTGTTTCATGTCTTAAATGCACGGATTACCTTTGGAAATGTCAATGGCTGTAGCACTGCTGAAGAAACTGGATCTCAAAATGTGGAAGGGACCCAAGCTGATACAGGTAAAAAAAGAAAAAAAAAAGTTGGGCTTTGTGGTTTAAAAAAAACACCACCACATCCAGTTAATTACTGATTATTCAGTTTGACATTGGAGTATCTTATGAAATAGATCTCTGCAGTGAATGAAAATGTTAGATTTCTTTGAGAGTCAGTATAAAAACTTATAGAATATGACCCCACTTGTATTTAAAAAAAAAAGCATAGTTTTAAAAACCAGCTCTATTGAGGTGTACTGTATATACAGTAATATGCTCCCACTTTAAGTGTGACAGTTCAGTGCTTTTAGACAAATGCGTGTACCCACAGAACCACCACAGTCAAGATGTAGAGCATTTCTGTTACTTGACAAAATTTCCTCAGGCTCCCTTGCCATTCATCCACATTATCTTTTGGAGGCTACTATAAGTGGATTATTTACTTACTTTCCAGTTACTCGTTGGTAGTATATAGAAACAAAACTGATTTTTTTTTTTTTTAGTTGTTTTGTCTGTTTTACTGGGGTAAAATGGTGTTCTGTGTCTTAGACTAGTTGAAGGATACACAGGCATTTATTATTTTTTGAGAGAGAGGGACAGAGAACATGTGTAAGCTGTGAGGGGGGATACAGGGGGAGAGAATCTCAAGCAGACTCTACAGTGAATGTGGAGCCTGACTCAGGGCTTGGTGCAGGACTCAATTCCATGACCCCAAGATCATGACCTAAGCCGAAACCAAGAGTTGAATGCCCAACCGACTGAGCCACCTAGGTGCCCCGTTTTATTATCATTTTTAGTTTAGTTTATAGACATCTTACTTTGTTTTATATGTTTACTGTATTCCATAGTAAAAAAAGGGAAAACTACAAAGAGTCCTTGGTGTGGCTATGTATTATTCACACACATACACACACCGCATTTCTCAAAAGACATGCAAGGGAACACTGGTTACCTCAGGACTTTGGAAATAAGAGAAAGGGTGTAGGGAGACAGAGATCTTTATTTTTTTTATGACCATGAGTTAATTTTATTACTTAAAGGAAAAGACTGAAAGAAAAGGCTATATTATGGTACTTTCCTGTCAAGGTTATTGTTCCTCAAAATCTCTCTCACATAGCAGCAAACCTATATCTTAATCATTTTTTTTAAATTTTTTAATTTTTTATTTTTTTATAAACATATATTTTTATCCCCAGGGGTACAGGTCTGTGAATCACCAGGTTTACACACTTCACAGCACTCACCAAAGCACATACCCTCCCCAATGTCCATAATCCCACCCCCTTCTCCCAACCCCCTTTGTTTTGTGAGATTAAGAGTCACTTATGGTTTGTCTCCCTCCCAATCCCATCTTGTTTCATGATCTTAATCATTTTAATCCGTTTGTTTTCTAACTGAACAAATTTTTTTTTAAAGATTTTTATTTATTTATTTGATAGACAGAGAGAGATCACAAGTAGGCAGAGAGGCAGGCAGAGAGAGAGGGGGAAGCAGGCTCCCTGCCGAGCAGAGAGCCCCATGTGGGGCTCGATCCCAGGACCCTGAGACAATGACCTGAGCTGAAGGCAGAGGCTTAAACCACTGAGCCACCCAGGCGCCCCAACAAATTTTTATATATTTAAAATTTTAAGTTTGAAGTGGAAATTTATTTTGCTGATTTAGGCACCGACTCTTACCCTTTGTGTTTCAGCTTCCCACGTCACAAACTTTGAGGTGGATCAGTCTGTATTTGAAATTCCAGACTCTTACCACGTTCAAGACAATGGCAGAAATGTGCATTTACAAGATGAAGATTATGAGCTAATGCAGTTTGCCATCCAGCAGAGTTTACTGGAGTCCAGCAGGAGCCAGGTGCATTTAGCAGAACAAATGGCAGGGCACGGGAGGGTTCAACCTGTAGCTGATTTGTGAGACTCACTGGACATCACAAGCTGGGCAGATTCTCGGTGTACCCAGAGGTCCTATTTTCTGCACCTGGTCTTTCCCAAAAGCTGCTTCTCTGACACCATGTGCACAGCCCAAGTCGGCATCATTCACAGGATGTCTCCCGACAGACTTCCTTCTCCTCAGGTTCACCCATGCAGCCCACAGTCACGTAGTTTTCAGAGCATTCTATCTGATATGTAGTACTGAAACCGTAGGTTCATGCTAGCTTCTCCCATCCTGTTTTTTTCTGGAATATTGTCCACATGTTGGTCGTCTTGTAAGAAGGCATGTGGATTTGAATCCTAGCTTCCTCCCAAGGGAAGACTAGTCATTGTGTTGTGGTTGCTCAGTGTGTGATGAAAATGGTGGTTGAGTCTTTGTTTGTTAAGTTTGTTTTTTACTCCTATGTTTTACTCTGTTGCAAAGGGTATAATCCCAAACTGTCAGGGACTCTAAAGGGTAGAGCTAAGGGTGGGGCAGACCAGAGTAAGAACAGGTGCCCTTGGTCTCCTCAGGTGGTTCTTCCTCCAGGTCTCATCTGCCTGGGACAGTGCAGGCCTTGAGCTCCTCCTCCCCCAATGTCAAGTCCTTCCAACCCTGCCCTCTTGTGCTTTTCTGATTCTGCTGTGGCGGGCTGTCTTTCTGTGTCCCCCACCTTTTGGTGTCCTGGGCTTCTGCTGTTTGTTCTTGGTTCCTTGTTTCCTTCCATCGCTCATTTGGCACATGTTTGCAGAGCGAGGATTCTTTGATGAAGCAGGCCCAGCCCCTGAACTCACAGGCCCCCCCAAGGTTTGAGAGTGGTACCCACACTCCAGCGTCCAAGCTCAGATTTTTGGCATTATGGTTTTATTCTTGAGATTCCAAGGTTGGGCAGTGGACGTGCTTCCCCTCCTCCATTCCCCATCAATCTGTTCTTAACCATTTAGTTTTCTGAAGCTGCTGGGCCAAGGGCCACACCCATACCCAGCATATTGCCTTTGGGAGGCCTCCTGGGAGAAGCCCAGCCCTTGGACCTCACTGTCCCTCCAGTGCGCCTTGCCCTTCTTCAAGTGAGCTCATTGCTCCCTCCTGCCCAGTATCTGCATAAACCTTGTTGACCATAAATTTTGCAAAGGAGGGGGGTAGCCAAAGTCAAAGATGACAAATGTTGAGTTACATATTGTCACCTTACTTTACAAGAATGACCTGCCTTGTTCATTTAAACTTTGCCCAAGGTTGTTTTTGATGGATTCTGTGTCAAGTATGAGAGGCTCTGGCCGTTAAGCAGGGTAGTGTACCACATTCCATCTGACATTTAGGTGTCGTGTTTGAGATCACCCAAGTCTCTGTTCATTTTTCATGTGGTGTTATCAGTAATGGACATGGAAAAATTTTTAAATTTTGTTCTTGTGCTTTCGTCGCCTTATCAGTATGATGCCTCCTCCTTCTAGGAGGTATTCATGTCCATCATATTTGTTTTTCGCAGGAACTTTCAGGACCAGCTTCGAATGGAGGGATCGGCCAGACACATGCCTACGACGCCCAGTATGAGAGGTGACTGGCATAACTTTTAAAGTGAGGCCGACATGGGACTTAGTGTTGATCCATTTGTTGACTAGCCACAGGCCAGTGCCATTGGCAGAAAGGCTCCCAGTAAATGCTTTTTGAGCGGTCTGATCTTCTGCAAGGAGTATATGCTCACAGGGTCTAGATGCCCTCAGCAGGAGGTAGATAGTTTTAAGAATGAGGAGGCTTTGGGGAACAGATACGGGGATGAGTAGATTATCTTTTTAAAGGAGAGGGTAAAGACTGGAAAGATTTATTTTATGGAGTATTTTCATGTACTCCAGGCATATATAAAAGCCCACTGAAAGAAAACTTAGGTTTTGCTTTAAAGAAGATCCAAATTCAGTTCCTGACCCCATCCTTTAGCAGCTGAGTGATCATGGGCGGGTTTGCTCACCTCTCTGAGCCCCAGTTGCTCACCTGTATGCAGCACCCTGCCTCAGACGTAGAGGGGACTGAATGGCACCGTGCCCAGTATGGTGCATTCTTGGGAGGCAGTTAAATGTAGGTGCTGCTGCTGCCCTGATGATATTGGTAATTGTTTTCCTTTTTCCACCTCTTTCCCCCCACAGGGCCATCCAGGAGAGCCTCCTCACCAGCTCAGAAGGCCTGCACCCTGGGGCTTCGAGCGAGACAAGCCGTTTTGATAGCGACCTGCAGCTGGCCATGGAGCTCTCTGCCAAAGAGCTGGAGGAGCGTGAGCTCCGGCTCCGGGAGGAGGAGGAGGAGCTCCAGCAAGTCTTACAGCTGTCTCTCACTGAGAAATAGACCTTTCTGCTCACCGGCTGCACAAAGCAGAGGTTCTGGGCCGCACAGGAGTGCTGCATCACTAGTGCCCCGGGGCCGAGGGACTGCACCTCGCATGCATGCAGCCAACAGCAGCTGCCCTTCCTTCTGCAGAGGTGCCGGACCAGGGACTCCCAGGCCCATCCATGACACTCCCCCGGGGAGGGGCTGGGGACCAGCAGGCCCCTTCTCCAGGCTAAGGGGAGGAGAGCATTGTCACTTTCCATTAGATGTATTGGCTTGCAGGTCACGTTTTTACTACTACCAGCTTTAGACAAAAACCCCAATCCCCGCAAGTTTGTAGATTAATTTTTATCAAGGAGTGATAACAAAACAAGTTATTGCAGAGTCAGGGTGCTTTTATATTTGAGAGCAGCAGCCTTTTTAGAGCGTGGTTTATGAAAATTTATGAGACACTTCTTTACAGTTCACCAAAGAAATGGATAATCTGTGCCGATCTATTCTTTTGTTTTTACCTTTATACAGGGTTTCTAGGACTCCCACTGCTCCTCCTCCATCTCCACTTTATTCCATCCCACCCACCCACCGCTGCTAGAGTCAAAGAGGAAACGTGTACAGGATACCTTTTAGATTAGGCGTAACTATTTGCATCACATTAGGCTATACAAATGACCACGGATGTTGCCTTAGCCTTAAAAATTACCAGTAGTTTCAAACCACCTCACTCCACCCTGAGGGGTCTGATTTGAATTTATAAAGGCACTTCATTTGAGAGCAGGATCCTCCAGGCTAAATCCAAGGCAGCTAATCCTGGCCCCGAAGGAACAGCTAGGAGAGCCTGAGGCTTGTTCTCGAGGCGGCAGGCTGGCCAAAACATAAGACAGCACAGAACCAAAGTAGGTGTGTTCCGCACCTTCCCTAGTGACAGATTGCCACGGAGAGGCCAAGGGAGACCCCACTACAGGCCTAGGTTCACTAGAGAAGAAGGAGTGGCCTTGTAGTTAGAAAGGGAGCTCCAAGCAGAACTTAATATTAAGCTCTGTATTCAAAAGGGAAAATGAGGATTCTGCATTGCTTTTTAGAGTTCAAATCAACATCTTTCTGGATAAATATATTTTTTAACAGAATCTTTTTATTATTTTTAAAAGATATAAAGACAACTACTCCCATCAGTAGCAATACAAGGTTATACATTTTAACCAGATTTTCTCAGGCCTTTTTTGGATACCTTTAGTAGTTTAACGATTTTATGTGACCCTTCTGTAAATAAGCACTGCACACCACACAGAAGAACCCCCGGGAGGAGAGCCGAGGGCGCCCTCATTCGGCCCATCTGGTCGTCCCCACAGGCTGACTGACATGACCTGGTAACAGTGGCCACCTCAGCTCCCTGTCTCTTTCCTGTCTGCTGTGCTGCTTTCAGGATGGGAAGAGACAGAAACTACGCTGCAGTTAGCATCCGTATCCTCCAGTTAGTGCTGCCAGTAAAATGCTCTTAGTTACAGAGGATTGTGCTCTGGATTCCACATAACCACCTGCCTTTTTAGTCACGGCACACACACGGCCAGTATACCGGGGGGTCATGTTTGTTTCCAACACACAGCTTGGCATTCTGTTTACTCCGTGTTCACCTTGAGTGAAGACACTTCTCGGGAATGCATCAGGCTGCAGCGTTTACTCCCTGAGGTGAACCAGCCATGATTTCTGTGTTTGCATCCCACTGGCCTGCTTCTGGAGGAAGGGGACTCCCCGGGAAGTTGGTTAAAAAGGGACTGAGCATTCTGTCCATCTGTTGCAGCATTTATCATCTATGTGTTCACTCTTAAAATGCAAATAAAGACTGCTTCTTGAGAGGGTGCTCGGACAGTATCCTAGCTAGCCTTTGAGTCTTTGTTCCTTTTCATGGGGTTTCTCTAGTCGCTGAATGTTCCCACACTCCATGTTACCTATGTGACTCCAACAGGAGAATGCGTCATGCCACCTGGCATCCATTACCAAGGTGATCTGCTCCTCTCAGCCTCCCCACCGGGGTCATATAGTCCACATGCCCCACGCTGCTCATTTCACATAGAAACTGAAAAGCCCACCAGCACAGGGGCTGCTGGGACAGACTGCAGTGGTTCTGCTGGAGGTGGCCTGGCTCCTCTGGAGTCCGGGAAGCCGCGCCAACCTCAGATCGCTCCTGGGACTGAAGATGCCCCCACTCTGAGGCTGATGTGCTCTGTGAGGCTGATCTTAGAAGTTCAGGTGATAATTAGGGCTTCCAGATTTATCCTACACCCAATTACTTCGGTATTAAGAAACGGGGATGGGGGGGCGCCTGGGTGGCTCAGTCGGTTAAACCTTCAGTCCAGGTCATGATCTCTGGGGCTTGGGATCGAGTCCCTACATCAGGCTTCCTGCTTAGTGGGGAGTCTGCTTCTCCCTCTGCCCTTCCCTCCTCCCCGCCCTGCTTGTACTCTCTCTCTCAAATAAAAAATAAATCTTGAAAAGACACAAAAACACAAACGGAGGCAGTGACCAGTAGAAAATCATCTGGGCTCCAGAAATGCGGCCTTGGTATTTCCAGGAAGATGTGAAGGAGCTGCTTTGCTTTGGGGGAAAGTAGACAATACTGAGCCAGTGGGGCACTGTGAAGAAAACTCATTCGCCTTAGGCCAAGAGGCAATAACTTTATAACTGTGGATTACCTAATTAAAAAAAAAAATAACAGTTTCTTCACCTTTACGTTCATTAAAACTTAGGTAGTGCAGTACCAGCAGGAAACGGAGCTGAAGCACTTTAGATACTGTTCCATGAGCAAGCTGAACACACCATACGTAACATGGTGTTGGCCTCTCAAGGAAGGGAGGTCTGCTCTTAATAATGACAGGGAAGAGATGGCCAGACTTACTGTAACCAGGGGTTTCCTGCTAAACGCCGAAGACCTCAAGGAAGGCAAGTTGCACGACAGCTGCTTCCCAGGACTATCTGCAGTGCAGGTAAGTGTTGGGGTTCAAAGTCCAAACTACGCCTACATCTGGAAAAGTGTAGAATTCAGATTGGGGTCCAGCTGAAAAAAATGTAGTAAGACTTCCAGAGCCCCCAAATCCCAAGCAGCACTCACAGATTTATTCATCTCAAATTTAAACAAAGTTAAGATTAATACTTACTACGATCAGCCATTTTTATGGTTGGTATAAATGAAGTGAATACGTTAATTTGGGTTCACGGTGGGTATTCTGGGCGCAGTTCAGTTTAGGGGCTTTGGCTGCCTCCCCCCAACCTTGTATTCCCAGAGACACAGGTAAAGGAAATAATGGTGCTTCAAAAGTATTAGTGGTCAGTCCCGGTACATAAAAGTTTTCAGTAGAGTTCTGTCTCTCTCTCTCCCGGAATTGAGGTTTGTATCCTTCCTCATCTCTGTAATAAGCCTCTTTCTACAAAGATTACTCTGTGTCTGACTTTAGACTGAATCTCATGCTGAACAGATGGTAACGTTGGAATGAAGACATAGGCTGGGTTTTGGGATTTGTATATGGAATTACTATTGCAAGGTTGTTTCTGAAAATTGGGACGTGATTCTATTGTAAGCTGCCTAGTTATCACTGGGCAAACAGCAGGTTACAAGGTTGGTTTATGGGCCTACCAAGTTTTCACTTGTTTCCCTCTCAAGTCCTAAAAATGCCAGTAAATTTTTAGGCAGCATATCAAAATATGGCATTCCAGATGAGGTAGGATGTGCCCTCCTGGGACTTAGCTGTCAGTGCCAGCCTCTCAGAATCCCACCTGCTCCTCCCTGCAGTCCCTCAGTAACCTGGTTTTTTATGGGACACGCCAAAGGTGGTGACCCCACCCTTGTCACCAATGGTTTCACAGTGTTTGATCTTCACCATAATTAAGAAAGATAAGGTGTGGATAGCACCACTTTGCAGGTGAAAAACTGAGGCTTAAAGAAGTGGGGACACAAATCCAGCTTCAGACCCCTGGCCTGGCCTGAGAGATTACTTATGGCTCAGTCTCCAGAAATAATACCTTGCCTTGGGGCAACTGTCTTACTTCACATACCTAAATTTTAAAATGCGACTTCACGGCACTTCCCTGAGTAGAGCAGATGCAAACACACACCTGCATTTTAGACACTTAGAAAATAAATCACTAGGAGTCAAATAGCATGTAAGATTTTAATTTTAATGGACACTTTGCTCAAAACCACAAAACAGTGAACATTTCAGTGGCTCAATGTTAGGGTTACACACAAAATCCTGATGTCCGACAGTCACAGTATCCTACATTAGTTATTTCACATTCAGTGTGGGTTGTTAAAAGAAAAACCAAAACAAAAAACAACACACATCAGTGAGGTGACTGGAATACAAGACAAGCATTTCAGTTCAGTAACAAAGAAAATTAAGCCTAGCACGTTTAAAATAAATACTGTTAACCACTTTGTAAGTATGAAAGTATCATTTCAACAGGAAAAAACAATCCATTTCAACAGTGCAAAACAGCAGCATTTCAAGGTTGAGATGAAATCTGTGTAAACACACATGCACTCGCCTCTCAGCCTCCTACTATGAATGCACACTTCTGTGGGTTGAGGACCTCCCCACCCACAACTAAAAAGAGCTCCTGCTGAGTTTCTTTTAGATTCCAAATCTGAAAAGCTGCCACAAGCTTTAGGCCAGGGGCTGGAAAGTCTTGAGTGCAGCCCCAAGGAGCTCGATGTATTTAAGCAGGATGGAGCTCTTTTTCAGATGGGTCAACCAGTAATCAGCCCAACTCAGAGCCTTCCAGCCCTAGGGTGCTCATGGTCACAGGCTAGCTAATGCGGCCCTGACTTCATCGGGGGCATCTGGGTGCAGACCCAGATGTGGCACGAGGACTGATGGCCCAAAGTTCCCCACAACTGACACTGCTTTGCAACCAGGGCATTCCAGGCCAACTCAATCTAACTAAAAACACGTGTGACTCTTAACCCCACTGTGACCAAATGGTTCTCAAGTATGAAATGTCTACATGTCAAGTCTTCCTCTTATGAGTATTTTCCAATATTCGGGATGAGTCCTTTCCAGTGTGGTTTTCCCACCACTAACATAGTTAGCTGTCTTCCCATCTTTATACTGAAACTTGTAGCTTCAGGTCCTTCTTGTAACAAGTGTTAAGTGCAGCCAGATATACAAAGAAACATCAAGAAGCAGAGTCAGTTATTTACATTACAGTGTTAGGAAAAAAAATAACTGCCAGATGGATGTTTTTTCTAAATCATTTCACATTTACCAACTGTCCAGACTGAAGGTCATTTCCAAGTGGTGAAGTTCTAATTCCAACCTCTCCAATGACCCATGTGCAACACAATTTATACTTTCCCCCAATACTTGTGGAAGAACTTGGTCGCTCAGCTGTCACCGACGGCGAATGGGCTTGTAGACACAAAATGCCATAAGGATCACGGTCACTAGCAGGATGCTGAAAATGGTTCCCATCAACACTGCAAAAGGAAAACAGGTCACCTCCTCATAGCAGCTCCACGTTATCATTCATCCATTTTTTGCCGATAATTTGCCAAATGCCACTCAGTGCCAGGCACTGTGCCAGGTGTGTGGGAAACAGACACCAAAAGATTCTAAGGATGTTTCCAAATAAGTGGGGGAGAAAATGTAAACTAGTAAGAGCAGCTCAGAGGGCCTGAAGAAATGTGACAATGATAGGGGTAGAGGGGTGAGGAGGGGTTACGGTAGGTAGGGCAGTGGAGAAAGCATTTGAGGAGGTGCCACACAAGCTGGGATCGTGATGAGAGGAAGGAGCCAGCCCTGTGAAGATCTGCAGGGAGAGCACTGTGGCCCCAAGGGTCAGCAAAAGCAAGCTCTTGGGGCCAGACAAGCCGAGAAAGCCAATGAATAGAAAGAGGCGAGCATGGCTGAGGAGGGAGGAAGTGAGGCAGGAAATGAAGCCAGAGAGGAAGGCTGAAGCCACTTCATGCAGGGCCTCGTGGACCACGATGCCAACATGGGTTTACTGTAAGTTTAAAGGGAGGGCCAAAGGCAAAGAGTGACATGATGTGATTCAACGTGGGAAACCAGATCCTTCTGGCTGCATGGAGAACCACCAGATTATAGGTGACAAAAACAGAAGCAGGGAGCCCAACGTTTTTAAAGCCATTCATAAAAACTGGAGATGAAAAAAAGAGTAAAGCATTTTAATCTCTAGAAGAGACAAAGGCCTTTGGATCCAAGAAGCAATGAACTTCACAAACCTATTCCATTTCAGAGAGTAAATTTCAGGTCTAAAATCTCCAGGGTGCTCAAGTGAGAAACTGAACCTACAACTAAGCCCTCGGGTTGAGCCTCGGTAGAGGACTAGACCTAAGGACTGAGGCTTTAACGTAACCAGTAACCCATGGAAGGGACCTGTGACTACCTCAGAGGTCTAACAAGAGTTCAAGATGTTACCTTTACCAAGCAAGTGTACATTTGTTTTTAAGTATGTGGGCCCATCCCAGGTTCCAATGGGAAACTAACCATGGCTATCCTCTAGTGTGCCTACTGAAAAAACAAGATTTGACCAAAGTTTTATTTAAATCAGTAATCTGGGGTATTTGTGACCCCTACAAAATGCCCCCATATGGAACCCAGTTATTTAAATACTGACCATACAGAAATACTTTTTTTTGGTGAGGAAGGGGAAGAAGGAATGTAGGTGATAAAGACAACCTACAACTCATATAAGCTAAATGTCCTATCTCAAAACAGGCCTTGTTATCTAAATACCTGCCCTTATTTACAAAGTTTTGAATTCCACGAATTTCTTTTTTTTTTTCTTTTTTTTTTTTTTTTTTAAATATTTTTATTTATTTGACAGACAGAGATCACAAGTAGGCAGAGGCAGGCAGAGAGAGGAGGAAGCAGGCTCCCCGCTGAGCAGAGAGCCCGATGCGGGGCTCGATCCCAGGACCCTGGGATCATGACCTGAGCCGAAGGCAGAGGCTTTACCCACTGAGCCACCCAGGCGCCCCGAATTCCACGAATTTCTAAGGTTCTCACTGTAATTGGACCTCAAGTTGCCTTATTCCATTTAAACCATTCTCCTATATTTGACATTCTGGAAGGACTCTCAAAAACAAAACAACCCTCTTTCTCTCCCCACCTTCCCCCCAAAAACCCCCCAACCAATTCCCAAAGCAGGAATGTAGGAGGCTGGAAGTAGAGAACAATCTCAAAAAGCATTTGAAAAGGTTTAAAATGATGGGTTGTTAGGTACATAATGCCCATGTAGATAGCTACCCATGTGGGGCTTGATAGATTCTCCCATTCTTCATCTTTGTCCTCCCCCACACTTTGCACATGGTATTAGTTACCTGAATGGCAGACTCAGGCAGAACCTTAAGACTTCTTGGGTCCTTCCTTATTGGTCACTTCCAATTGCTGAACTTCATTTCCTACATCTATAAAATGTGGCAAGTGAAACCCACCTCAAGAGGGTTTCCTGAAACCTAACTGTGGTATCCTATGAAAAGCACTCAACAGAGTGTAGACATAGAACATGCAGACGGTAAGTGAAAGCCGTTATGATGACCAAAACAGGCAACACGGCACAGCGGTCATGAACTCAAGGTGTGGGGTCAGACTGTCTGGGCTCCCATCTATACTGATGGGCTATGTGTTCTCAAATAAATTACACGATCTCTTTGTTTCCTCCTCTGTAAAGATGGAGACAAAAATACCCCCTGCACAGGACTGTTTAGGGTAGTGTCTTCTACGCTATCTGTGGTAAAGGACTAGTTTTTATAACTTGTGGCCAGTCCCAGGCCATTACTATGTGCATGACTAGTAAGCAGCTCCCTCTACTTATTAAGCAGGTCAGTCCATGGAACCTAGGTCTGGTCTCTACTTGCTTGGATGTGGCGACAGTGTCAAACTGTTAATTTTGTTAAAAACACTAAATTTCTGTAGTCCTCTCTTTGCAGATAAATAATTTGGAAACCGCATTGGCCTGCAGACCACTCTTTGAATAGTATTATTGTTCAGCAGTGGTTCTCAGCCAGGGCGATTTTGCCCCCAGTGGACAGCTGGCACTCTTTTTGGAGTGATCTGGTCCATGATATCACAGTACCACTGTGGAGACACTCTCCTGCTCCAAAGGATTAAGCAGCAGAGCACGTGGAAACCACTCAGCAGTGTTAGGTACACAGTAAGTGGACAACACAGACATTCAATTCAAATGTAAATGAGTCTCAAGATAATCCAAAAATGATACTACTATGTGACACAGAGATTCAGATATATCACTGAGGAATAGAGGAAAGAAATGGCTTTGGCAGAAGAGGAAGAGTTATTGGGAACTTTAAGCTCCAGGACCCCTTCTAAAGCCATGTACACCATATATACTTGTGTGTGTCAATAGGTGTCTTCACAAAACCTAGGTTCCAGTGCTAGTTTCCTACGTTCTCTGAAAGTCCTGTGCCCATGAAAACTTTCCTAAGCAGAAATGGCATATAGCAAAAAAAAAAAAAAAAAGTTGCCATTAATTTAAGCGGAAAAAACTGAGCCTCCCAGACCCCAAAAATAACCTTAGACTTTTCTGATACCTTAAGACACATTTAGCTAAGGGATACACAAAATAAATCGAGAACACGCACAGATACTCAGACACATTTCAAAGCTGTAACGGCATGATGCTAATAGGCTGAGTGTAGTTCCAGGAATGTAGTTTTGCGCTGTCACTCTCGCTGCTGGGGGTGTGTACTGCAGAACACCTGGTGAGCTCTCTTTTCACTTTTTTGCCTTTTTTCGTAAAAGGAAAAAATCCCCTTCGGATTTCTTTAGGTTAGCGAAAACAGATACTCATTCGAAAAGCAGGGTGTGTGTGTGGGGTGGGGGGTACCAGTACTGGCTGCCACCGCTATCCTAATTGGGTAAACGTGGGCAAATAACTTCACCTGCGTTTCCTCTTCATCCGGAAAACGGGGTTGCACTCCTGAGCTTTCTCAGTAAGTCACCCTTGTTGCCTAGCCTGGGCCCACGCAGCCAAAGATGGGCCTCAACAACGAGCTCATTCATGCAACCAGCACACAAGAAGAGCCTATCTGGTACAAGCCTGGCGCGGAGTGGGACGGGCTGAGCACGGCTGCAGTTACACAGCCCTCCCTCCCATGTCCCCTCCGCCCTGCCATTCCGCCGGCAGCCGCTCACCCAGATTCTGCCCACGCAGCACGGCGTAGGGCCGGCTCTGCTCCCGCGGCTCCACCGGGCTCGGGGCCTCCGCCTGCCCCGCCAGAAGACTGCCCAGGCTGAAGGACAGCCACCACCTCACAAGACGCGCCATCTTTTCCAGGCAGCTGGCGCGGAGAGGTCACTTCCGCCCAAATCCCCACTTCCGTTCCAGCGCGGGGCTCCTTCCGGCGCTGCCCCACCTCCCTCGCCTTGTTGCCAGGGTAACCATAATCCCAGGCAGGGTGATTCTCTGTCCAGGGAGGTTCCTCCGGGATTGATGTCCCTCTTTGGTGAACGTTTTTAGTTAGCCCCGGGGCCATTTTTTGGAGGGATCACCGTTCTGTCTGGGGCAACGTCCATCTCGATCACCATTCCGTGGTGACCAACATTCCCCTTTTTGTGGGCGCCGGGGGAGCCTCTTTCCGTAGAGGGTTTTTGGGTCTGTTTTGGGTCTATTGAAGGTCTTTTAATGTATCCATGTATTTTCTTATTAGATCTTCACTAAAGACCCAAGAAATATGTTATGCCCCAATAATGGGTCCGTGATTAAAGGAGCGAGACTGATACAAAGCGAAGGTCAAGCATAACTTTATTTCGCGCCAAGAACTAAGAATCTATCAGCACGTTCAGGGCCGCACCTCTTACAAGAGAGGGCGACCCTTCTCTGTTTCACAGTCTAGCTTTTAAGGGCAAAGGCCATGAGGTTGGGCCTGGCCACGCACAGGTGACCAATGAGATTGTAACACACACAGAAAACTCCATAGTGATGCTAGGTGACCAATTGAGTTACAATTTACCTTAGTAGACATTTGATTTAGCCCATCACACCTTGGTTAGGATTGGCGCCCAAAAGGCTCCCAAAGGGCGGGGCCCATACTCCTTGGTAACCAGGGAGACAGTATGCATCCCCCCCCTACTGATCGGATGTCTCCACCTGGCCTGACCCACCCTTATATCTGGGCTTTGTTACCTGGAGCTGGTTTCCAGGACTTGTTTTAAGTGAATCCCCTGGGGGAAGGGGAGCAGGGACAGTTTAACTTTAATGAAAGCCTCTTGCTAAGTAGGTCCTTACAAAATAGACACTGTAGTACCATCTGACAAATGCCACCTTCTCAGGAAGCCCTTACCGGGAATCCTTTTCTAAAATCTCCTACAACAAAGTGACTACCCCTGCAGCCCAGACAGTGAGAAACTGTCATCACGCTGAATTCTTGCTTTTCTGCAATGGACTTTCCTTCAAAACACACCCCCCCACACACAACTTCCTCCTTCTTTGTCATAAAATAAGTCCCTCTTCTTTGTTTGTTGAATTTGTCTATGGTTTTGCCATAGCTTGCAGGTCCTAAATTGCAATCTCTCTTCGTCCCAAATAAATGCATGTAAACGACATGATACATTATAAGTGATTGAGTTTATTCTGTTATTCTGGATTATTCTGTTATTATTATGGAAAATGTAGCCCACTTAGAAAAGTGGGCTTAAAATGGACCCTAAAGGGGCGCCTGGGTGGCTCAGTGGGTTAAAGCCTCTGCCTTTGGCTCAGGTCATGATCCCAGGGTCCTGGGATCGAGCCCCATATTGGGCTCTCCGCTCAGCGGGGAGCCTTCTGCCTCTCTCTGCCTGTCTCTCTGCCTACTTATGATCTCTATATATCAAATAAATAAATAAAATCTTTTAAAAAATTGACCCTAAAAATCACTGTAGTCTATGTAAGGTTTTTCCGGCGAGATAAACACACCACCAGGCAAAGTGGGTGCAAGGCAAGATTTATTAAAAATGCTCTCTGGCGAAGTTTCAGGGCTCAGGAGAAGGGGAGCCAGGAAAGTTGCGCCGGGAGGAGGTGGGCACCCTCGGGCGAGGTTCCACCACTCTGGAAAGCAGAGTGGCGGAAGTCGCGCCCAAGGCAGGGAGGAGGGGGCTTTTAAGGGGTCTTGGGGAAAGCTCAGGGGTCTTTTGGCAAGTTTCCCTTATTTGGATATCCCACCGTTCATCGGGATCCCATTGGTCCACAGGAGCCCGGGGCGGGGGTCTCAGATTCCTGCTTGGGCCTTTGTTTTCCTGTCTGAGCTCAGGTCTTGTGGCGGGAACTTTCTCCATCTTTGGTAGCCCTTCCTGCCAGCCCAACAGTCTACCTAATAGTTTGTGGATTAGCTTTATTTTCTTTCTTTGGCTGCCTATCAGTTAACTATTTCAGTTCCCTTCAATAAAAGGACTAGGAAAAAAAAGAAAAAAAGGTGATTATTTAATGAGAATGTACCATGTGTAATTACGTCCCCGGCACTTTGACCTCGGTTTTTGTTTCTGCTTCAGGATTTTTACTGTTCCCTTTGCTGAAATGCTTTTCCCTATGCCATGCACACGACAGGCAGCTATATAGCACCGAGGCCTCCGCCCAAGGGTCTGTTCCTCAGAGTGCCCTTTCCAGAGCCCCCAACACAGCCTCCACGCTCACCCTACCTTCTCCTATGGTTGTCATTACTATCTCAAGTGATTCTGTTCTTCTACGTTTCCCTGTTGTTACCTGTCTTCCCCACCAAACTGTGAACTCCATGAAGGCAAGACAATGTCTGTCTGGTTCACCACTCTGGTGCTGGGAAAAGTCCCGGGAACAGGAAAAGTTTTCTCAAATGTCTGTTGCGTGGATGTGGAGTGAGCAGAAAGGCAAGGGGAGGAAGAAAAACAAGAAAAGTATTGAAAATAGCCCATTTTCTCCACTTAGTTGCCTACATATATTTGTACATTATATGTACTATATGTCTACTAAAGTAGCAGACCATTTACAATTAAATATAATATTTTCTACCTCCAAGTTCTCACAGCCCTTGACCTTTTGATGCTTGGCTCATTGTGAAAGACCCCCCCCTCGTTAACTAATTAACTGCTCTTTTGTTGTGTAAAAGTACCCCTCCTCCCCTTGCAGTGAAAAGACCCTTCCCCCAGGGTTGAATTCAATGTAACTGCTCTTTTGCCTTTCTGTAACCGCTTGGCTTTTAGGGCATGACACTTGACTCCTGTTTGAACAAGATACCCTCTCCTAATAGCCGGGGCATGGTCACGTAGGCAAGGGGGCTGCATGGTCACATAGGTCACGAAGGCAAGGGGGCTGCATGGTCACATAGGTCACATAGACAGGATGCCTTTCTGCTGAGTGATAAGGTCAAACTTCCCCTCTTTGTTTCCCCTTCCCGCCTTTCTCTTCGCGCGAGGGGGTCTTCCAGGGCCAATCCACTAACACCAAGTATGCCTTTTTTCAAATGTTCAAATTGTCAGCCAATCGGCCCCGTCCCATCCGGGACTTGTTTGTACCTGTCTATAAAAATCCTGCACCACCCCAGCCAGGTGTGCTCAGCTAGCAGGAGCTGCTGACCACCCGCAGGCGTGTGCTGACCACCCGCAGGCGCCTGTGTAACAATAAAGAACCTCTTGCTGATTGCATCCAGTGGCAGTGTTGGATTCTTGGGTAAGGGGATCCGCGGGTCTTTCAATTGTACTTTGTATTCTGGTGATTTGTGAATGTCATTTCTCTAACTGGACTACAACTTTCTTCCATGGGGGGTGCAGGGCATTCATTTAATTTTAATTTCACAGAAACAATGAATAACAATTAGCTAAAGGACATTCCTAATATTGTATGGGATATTATACTTGTTGCTTATCTGAAATTCAAACGTAAATGAGCAAAGCTGTGCTCTTATTTTCTGCTATATCTGACAATTCTACCTTCAGAGCACAATCTGAAATTCATTTGTTTTTGCACCCTTCTTCCCCAAATTCCTAACATGGTGTGTGCTTTGCACATAGTAGGTGCTCAGTAAATGCTTGCATAGTGAATACACGCATGATCACAGACTGTAGTATTTATCTGTGATAACTAAGTCCCTACATTTCAGGTAATACATTTCCATCTATAATTCTTTCTTATAAAAGCATCAACTGTAAAGTTTTTCCAGCGAGATAAACACAACACCAGGTAAAGTGGGTGCAAGGCAAGATTTATTAAAAACACTCTCCAGTGAAGTTTCAGGGCTCAGGAGAAGGGGAACCAGGAAAGTTGCGCTGGGAGAAGGTGGGCACCCTTGGGTGAGGTTCCAAGACTCTGGAAAGCAGAGTGGTGGAAGTCGCGCCCAAGGCAGGGAGGAGGGGGCTTTTAAGGAATCTCAAGGGGAGCTCAGGGGTCATTTGGCAAGTTTTCCCTTATTCGGATATCTCGCCTGCTCCTCGGGGTCCCATTGGTCCACTGGAGCCTGGGGCGGGTGTCTCAGATTCCTGCTTGGGCCTTTGTTCTCCTGTCAAAGCTCAGGTTTTGTGGTGGGAACTTTCGCCATCTTAAGTAGCCCTTTCTGCCAGCCCAACATCAAGAAAAGCAAAAATGACAAAATTTTGGGAGTTGCTAATCAATCAATCAATCAACTAATTAATATTGTGATTAAATATACATAATATATTATTTATCATTTTTACCATTCACAAATGTACAATTCGGTGGTATCAAATACATTAATAATGTTGTATAATTACCATTACTGTTACCTAGATCCAAAACTTATTCATCATCTTCTACCAAAACTCTCTATGCATTAGACAATAACTCTCCCTTCTCCCCTCCCTCAGTTACTCTATTCTACTTTCTGTCCCTAGGAACTTAACTACCCTGGGTACTTAATGTAAATAGAATCCTCTAATATTTGTTCTTCTGTGTTTGGCTCATTTCACTAAGCATGATGTTCTCAGAGTCCATTCATATGATCAAATATTTCAAAATTTCATTCCTTTGTGTGGCCTAATAATATTCCATTATATATATTTCTTTTTTTTTAAAAAAGTTTTGTTTATTTAAGTAATCTCTACACCCAATATGGGGCTTGATCCCATAACACTGAGATCATAACCCAACCTGAAATCAAGAGTCCAAATCCCAGCTGACTGAATCACCCAGGTACCCTCATCCTAGTAGTTTTAAAATCATATATCACTGTGGTTTTGATTTGCATTGGGAGGCACTCATTTTTTAAAATTTCTTTTTCTTTTTTTTTAAGATTTTATTTATTTTTTTATTTGACAGAGAGAGAGAGAGAGAGAGAGCAAGCACAGGCAGGGGGAGGCAGAGGGGCAGAGGGAGAAGTAGACTCCCCGCTGAGCAGGAAGCTGGATGTGGGACTTGATCCCAGGATCCTGAGATCACGACCTGAGCTGAAGGCAGACACTTAACCGACTGAGCCACCGAGGCGCCCCTATTTTTCTAATTGCAGTATAATTAACATACAGCATTATATTAGTTTCATTGTATAATGTAACAATTCAACAGTTATTTTTTTAAGTAGGCTTCTTGTCCAGTGTGGAACCCAATGTGGGGCCCAAACTCATGACCCCAAGATCAAGACCTGAGCTGACACCATGAGTCAGACACTTAACCAACTGAGCCATCCAAGTGCCCTGTGATTCAACAGTTCTGTGCATTATTCAGGGCTCATCATGATCTTACTCTCCATTGCCTATTTCACCAATTCCCCACTCACCTCCCCTCTGGCAACCACCAGTTTGTTCCCTATATTTAAGAGTCAGTTTTTTTTTTTTTTTTTTTGCCTGTCTCTTTTCCTCTTTGTTTATTTTGCTTAAGTTCCACATATGAGTGAAATAATATGGTATTTGTTTTTCTCTGCCTGGCTTATTGCACTTAGCATTACACCCTCTAGTTCTACCCATGTAGTTGCAAGTTGCAAGATTTCATTCCTTTTCATGACTGAGTAATTTTCTGTTGTATATACATAACACATCTTCTTTATTCATCTACCCATGGGCATTTGGACTGCTTACATAGCTTTGTTACTATAAATAGTGCTGCAATAAACATAGAGGTGTGTATATCTAATTCAAAAAGATACATACAACCCTAGGTTGACTGCAGCATTGTTATACAATAGCCAAGATATGGAGGTGGGGGGGGCGCCAAAGTTTTAACTTAGGAAAGAAGTGTTTTGTGACTGTGGTTTAGGAAAATACTTTAGTGGCCTTTTTGGTTATAAAGGCAAAGCCCAGAGCATAGTCTGGAATGGAGAATTGAAGACAAAAGAAGCTAAACTTCTTAAATAATGAAATCATCTCAATTTCTAATTTCACCTGGTACCGAGAAACACATGGTGTATGTCTTGAGATGGAAGCATGATACAAAGAGCTGGGAGAATAGCTGGCTTGGGAGGAAACTGATCCCAGCCATCTGGCATCACAAGATGGACAGTCAGTGCTATCTGGTCTTTGGGGTTCTCTGGTTTTCTGTGATGTGCTCTAATTCCAAACCCACTCACTGTCCAAATCTTTAGTCCACTTGGGCTGCTATAGCAAAATACCATAGACTAGATAGTTTGCAAACAAACAAACAAAAAAAAATGATCGCTCACAGTTCCAGAGGCTGAAAAGTCTAAGATCAAGTCAGCATTGTTACTGAACCCAAGTCTGGCTGCCTGTCACCTGAAAGATCATCATGGAAGAGATGAGTTTCTATTGAAAAGGAATTTGAATTTCATTCAGGAGACTGGCAACCTGTGGAGAAGGTGGGCTCCTGTCCAAAAGCCAACTCTGAGGTTTCTACCTGGCCCAGGAGTTTTTAAAGGAATTTAGGGCCATTCATCAGCAAAGGGGGTGCAGTGGCCTGCAGTGTTTCTTCATCATGTGCAGACTCTGTGCCAGCTACAAATGTTGCCTTGGTGGTCTGGAATTGTACAGGGAGATCTGATTCTTGTTCTGTGATGTGCAGGAGTCCTCTCTTCTTTCTGCAAAAGAGGGCAAAATTTACAGCTCCACAAAGGAGGTCAGTAAAGTCATTTGTGTGACTTAAAAGAGAAAAAATAGGCTGATCAGAAAGCTGAGCTGGCTTCAAACAGACTTGCTGGCCTCTGTGGCCTGGGAAAGCTCTGGTTCTTCATTCCTTAAGGGGAGCAGCCTGCAAATCTCAAAGCAAGGCCATTAGTTCTGTCAAGAGCATTAGGTTAGCAAGTAAGGAAAGTGTTCACTTGAAGCAAGTTATGCCTTAAGACCAGATGGAGTGTTATCAGGCATCATAGTCATTTTCTGGGGAGAGCCCCCTTCGTTGTTCTTAGCTGGTGTCTTCTTGCTTTGTCATAATGCAAGGGACTCTGTAGGATCTCTCTTTTTAAAAATTTAATTCAATTTTGAAAAGGTTCTACTTACTATTTTTTTTTTTTTTTAAAAGAAAGCACGAGCCGGGCACAGGGAAAGAGTGAAGTAGAGGCTCAGTCAAGCAGGGAGCCCAATGTAGGGCTCAATCCTAGGACTCTGGGATCATGACCTGAGCAAAAGGCAGATGCTTATGGACTGAGCAACCCAGGTGCCCTTTCTCTATTTTAAAAAAATATATTTATTTATTTATTTGAGAGAGAGAGATTGAGAGAGAGAGTGTATCCTTAAGGTGATTGCATACAAAGCATGGAGCCAGACACAGGCTTGCTGGCAAGGACTGGGGAGATCATGACCTGAAATGAAATCAAGAGTCAGCTTTTTCATTGCCTGAGCCACCAGGTGCCCCTGTGGGATCTCTTTCATTATACCATTTGTGAGGGCTCCACCATCATAACTTAGTCACCTCCCAAGGCCCCACCCCCTAACACCATAATATTGGGGGTTAAAATTGCAATATATGGATTTAAGGGGACACACACATTCAGACTATGGAAGAGATTATGCACATTAATGCATAATAGGGGCATCTTGGGCAACAGAAGAAGAGGGTCATGTCCATGTTTGAAGTGATTCAGCCTAAAGCCACAGAACCCTGACCTCAGGAGAGTTGAGGAAATTACCAAGGGTAACTGGAAAACATATGGGAGAAATTCTGAGCAGGAAGCGAATATCAGGAGAATCACTGGAGATGTTCAAGAAGGACTGGACATCCCTTGGTGAATTCAGTTTTTGCCTGCCCAGGATTTAGTCCTCTCTTCCCAATTACAGCAAGAGACCGGTGGGGAATCACCCACCCTTCCAGGTTTATAAGGTAATAAATATTCCCGAGCTCCACCAGTTAACATATGACCCAGATGTGACCAATCAGCATCAGCCATTCCTCTGGCTACAGTGATTGGTTCGGAACCTGGAGCATGTGATTCAGAGATAGACCAATGGGGATTCTACTCAAACTTTTTTTTCTTTTGCCTGATCTGTTAAAAGCCATTTTGGGTCTCTGTGGTGGTGATGAAGTCAACACGGAAGAGAAGAGATCTGCGATGATGATGGTGATGGAAATGGTGGAAGTCTGATGACACTGAGCACCTAGCCCGGGACTCCTGGGCTATTATTTTCTTCAGTCACGCAGAATTCATGAGCAGTCATGCAGTCACTAAGCCAATTGATCTCATTTTTTTGCTTTAGCTTGTTTGTTGGGTTGGGTGGCTGTGATTTTCAGCCCGAAAGATCCTGACACATGGTGGATCCAGAGAAACCCGAGTTGAAGAAGTACTCCAGTTATCTTAGCAAAGGGGATGGCTGTCTCAGTTGTTGTCCTGTCAGGTCAGCCAACACAACTGTCTGCGCTCTTGCCTCCTCCCTCTGACTGGGGCAGTTCATCTCAGTGCTCAATGTCATCAAACCGGAATCCCCTTAGAGCCTTCATGTTCTAAAGTCTAAAAACCATTTATTTTATTACTTGGGCCTGGAGATTACATCTTGAAAATGTTAAAAGTCTGTCAGAAGTGGAGTGTCAGATGATGACGGTGGACTGGCTTCCAAAAAAGTTATATATTTAAAATATAGTGCAAAATGTGTATTTTTCAGCTACATTTTGAGCAGAGAAGCAAGGGTCTTCTCCTGGACCGTTTGCCTCTTCTGTTGTTGATTAAGGTTGATTTTTTTGTTTTCCTCAAACAGAATCCTGTTTATGCTCTTGTGTCCTGAGACAGGGTGAAATTTAGTTCTGTTAACATTTTAAAACCATCAGCTCTAGCAACTTTTTCCTTCTGCCAGTCCCAGTACACCTGCTTTGACTGCTTCTCAAGTTACATATTTTCTTTGTTTGATGACACTAAGTCACATCTGTATTCCAAGGCTTGTGTCCTTGGCCAGGGAGTTTTCTGTAAAAGAAACACTTCCTCCTCCTCCCTCTATCCTTCTCCTTCTCTTCACAGACCCTAGAGGGTGGGTTTTGGCCTTTTTCTCCTGCAGTTACTTACATTAATTTCCCCAGTGGGAGTTTGCATAGAGAGGAGCTTGCCTGCCTTCCGCTGGGGCAGGGTAAAGCTTTCCTTGCCCACAGGAATGTTTCTGCATGGTATGGTTTGACTGGACTCTATGTTTTACCATCTCACTTTGCAGGGGCCAATTCCTTCCTCTTGTCCCTGGATGTGTGTCACAGAACCCAGGACAGTTCAGTGGCCTCACTCTGGAACTTCACATCCTGAGTTAAAGTGGAGAGTAATTCCTGTCAGGGCTCCAGGTCCCTAATCTTGGACACGAGCTCCCTCAGCTGAACACTTGTCTTGATCCCACTCTTCTGAGGGACCACAGAGCAGAACAAACATAACAAATCTTCCCCACGGGGCTCCTTCTGCCCTGAATTGGAACACTTGTGGCCACAGACATAAGCACATTTTAGGTACATGGGTTTCCTAAGATAACCCAGGCATCTACTTCCTTCTTTAAAATGTTCAGCCAGACCCACTCTCTGCAGAAAAACATGTAGACTGGAGTTTCCTAATGACCCAAATGAACTTGAGTGCTTGGATTCTTAATCTTCTTTGCTTGCATAGACATGTTATGTAGCTACTACACGTCATCCCTCCACTAGGAAATGACACACAATATAAAGATAAGTGAATTTTGGCCACAAACTTCTGATATTTGAGATTCTAATGAGAATAAAAAGCTCAGTTGGTCATTCAGCCTTGACCTGAGCTGGTGAATTGAACCAGATCATGGGTGTCCAATACTGTAGCCACCGACCACCCGTGGCCATCGAGCACCTGGAGTTCAGCTCCTCTGAATTGAGATGTGCTCTGAGGGTAAAAGGCACACTGGATTCTGAACCTAGAAGAAGGAAGAAGAAGTTAAATAATCTTATTGAGATCTTTAGAACAATTCTTATTGATGTAAACACATGTGGAAGGGATACCATTTTTCCAATTACAATTTCGATTTCCTTTTACTGTGTGTAATGTGATTACAGAAAATTTGTAACTGATGTAGGGGGGACACAACAGGTTTCTGCAGACATTGCCAGACTCAACTCCCGAGAGCCTCCAACTTGGAAAACTGGTCCTACCTGGCTGCCACTCAGAACCACAGCTGCCAGTGAGGGGTAGAATCAGTCAGTGGGCAAATTCAGTGCAGCATCTCGTAGAGTAGTCTGGTTAAGGAATAGAAAGACTTGGTCCTCTCTCCAGTGTGGGTATGGAAATTCTAGTCCTTCCCACAGCTCCGAGACCAGAAAGCCCGAGTGTACGCAGTGTCTCTAGGTACAGACACTGTGTTTGAATTGAGTTGGCCTCCAAAATATTGCTGTATTAGGAAAATACTTCATTACCCAGACTTGCTCTCTCATATTTGTTTTTTGTGGAACCCTGAAATTTAAATAAAAAAAGTTTCAAGATTGGATGTGTCCTCTATGAGAGTTTTCTCCGGTCTCCCACTCCCTCCAAGGTGACTCGGTTCTGGAGTGAGATTGATCCAGAAGGGATCTCTGTTAAAGGGTTCTCCTCCCACTCTACCATAGCAGCAATCACCACTTAAATTTGATTCTTTTTAATTTCATTCTAGGAGAAAAGCGATTTACTGATGACAGAAAAGTGGCCACAAATGTTTGTACTCAACATTCCCTTAGGCCTGGGACACTTGTCTGGCGCTGCCATACACTCTTTTTGCAAGGCCTCTCTGCTCAGGAGCCCCAAGGATGTTCTTCCAAAGGAGAGCCTCGCGTCTGTGGGCTCTCCGCGAGAAACGCACCCGCCACGCACTCTCCTCACACCTGCTCAGGCAGGGCCAGGGCCTACTGCTCCGGTCAGACTGAGAGCGGGGCTTCTCGGAAGTGCTCTTGGTGGACTCAGAACTGGAGTCTGCGTTGTGCTGTGGGTCCTGGTGCATGGGCTCCCGCTTAGGGCGCCGGCCTGGCAGAGCTCAGCCAACAGAGCCCTGTCAGCATGCTGGGTTGCTCTGAGGCCCAAGTTCAGGTGGGCGCCTTCTCGGAGATCCTCTGAGCCGAGCACCTGCCACCTTCCTTCCGCTTCACGCACTGCACACGGGTGGTGAATCTTTCTCTCCTCAGGGAAGAGCCTACCTCGTGAAAGTCTTCCCGTTTAGAGGCCTTGTTTCTGGTAGTTGCGGGCGTGGCACACGGCTTAGGCTTCCTGGCCAAGGTTTGTGAAGCTTTTTCTCCTTGAAGTCGCGCATCAGGGGACAGTGGTCGCCTTCCTAATAGACTTCTTTCCTTAAAGGGCAGCAGCTAGCCATTTCTGCAAGTGTTCCCACACGTACCCACGGAAATGGCTTCCCCCTTCAGGACGCCAGACGGTGACTTAAGCGCGGCTGGCCCTTGAGCCCTGTCTCTCCTGCGTGGGGACGCGCGCCACTTCCTGGCAGAGGGACTCTTCCTTCTTCCTGGAAAGTCTTTGTGTGAGGAGGTTTTGCCCCTGGAGAGTTGTTTCTTAAGCTTCAGGCCACAGCACGCTCGTTGCACTTCCCGGAGGCTGGGTGGAAACCGTGCTGTCTCCGTGAAAGACGGGTAACACGGGAGCTGCAGACGTGCCCCTCCGTTGTTCCTTTCTGGCCTAGCTGAGTGAAAGGGCGCCTACTCTGATGGCCCCCGATGCGAGGGCAGGGTACCTTCCTCAGGATTCCGCACCAACACACTGGCGCATGAATCTTTCTCTCTTCGCAAGAGAGGCCCGCACGTGAAAGACAGCTCGGCTTCAGGATTGTTTCTTGGAGGTAAGGTTGTGGTTCTCTCTCTCGTTGTCCAAGCTCAGCTTTGAGAAGGCATTCTTCTCCATGGAGCCACGAGTGCAGGGACGGTGTTGGCATCACACACTGACTTCTTTCTCACAGGGAGGCAGAGGGACTTTATCTTAGGCGTTCACACACACTCTGAGTTAGCAAACCGCTTCCCCGTGTACAACGCCAGGTGCTGAGCTGGCAAGGGCAGGGCGCTCAGCCTGGGCGCTCCCCCGTCAGGAAGGGGCTGCTTCCTCGCACATCCAGCTTCTCTCTTCGCGGACACTGGGGGAGGAGACTTTTCCTGGAGAACGGTGTTGCTTTGAATTCAGGGCCCCGCTGGCTCGTTTGGCTTCCAAGCCCCTGTGTGAAACAACTCTGTCTCCATGAAACACGCTATCATACCAGAGGTGCTGGCGGCTCCCACAGTTCCCTGGGTTGGAAGCCAAAGCCCTCAGGGTGTGTGTATGATCGCCAGCATCTGAGAGAAGTCATTTTGACTTTAGGGGAAACCGGAGCTGACTGGGTCCCCTCCATGAAGCTCCTTCAGGGAGGTGAGGGGTTCGAGCCTTGCTCTGTGCTTCTGGGTGTCACAACTGCTTCTCTCTTCATGGGATTGAGTGTGGCAGGCAGGGTAACTGCAACATCCTGATGTACTCTCCTGGAACTTGCTTTGTGCTTCCACACCTCCTCCACGCCAGCCCTGTGCTCTCCCCCATTTCGGGCAGATCTCCCTGCACAGGCTGCATCCAAGGATATGTGCCTGAAGGAGGGTGTCAACGACCTGTCCTCTGCCTGAGACAGGTATGCAGCACAGTGCTTTCCTAATGCTTGCTCCAGGGGCCCAACGATGATGATGGTCAGGCTGAGATAAGCGGGGCTGCTGTCAGAAGTACTCCCCCGCACTCAGACCTGCAATGTGTACTGCAAGGGTCCCGCGGACATGGTAGCAGCTAGAGCCGGTTTTGATGCCCTTGTGCGAGGCTTCTGTGAGGCTGAGTGAAGGGCCATCTTCTTGCATGTCCTACAAACCAATGGTCGGGAACATTCTTTATGCTTCTGCACCAACTCGCGGGCACAACCCAAGGGCCCTGTGGTGGAGACCCAAGCCATCAGGGTTTGTGCACTTGCGTCCACTTCTGAGAGAAAGGCTTTGGGCTTTAGGGGGCCCCGAAGCTGACAGGACCCCCTCCGTGAACCTGGTTAAAGGGGTGAGGGGTTGGCACTTGCTCTGGGCTTCTAAGTGTCACCACCGCTTATCTCCTCACAGGATGGAGTGGGGCTTGCTGGGCCAATGCGTCGTCCCGAAGCAAGCCCGTGGCACAGGTTCTGCGTGTCCACCACCCGTTTAGGGCAGGGCTCAATCCTTAGGGCGCCGCCAGAGAGGTTTGCCTGAAAGCCGGCGTCGACGTCCTGTCCTAGCAGCACGGTGCTCTCTTAACACTTGTTCTCATGGGGCAGACTGACGGGTGGGCGTGCATCGGGTTGAGGCAAGCCAAGCTGCTGTCAGAAGTTCGCCCGTGCGGGGCGCCTGGGTGGCTCAGTGGGTTAAGCCGCTGCCTTCCGCTCGGGTCATGACAGGGCATCCTCGGTGAAGCTCGTTAAACGTGGTTAGGGATTGGCGCCTTGCTCTGTGTTTCTAGGTGTCACCACCGCTTCTCTCTTCACAGGACGGAGTGGGGCGTGCTGTGCAAAGGTGTTCTGCTGAAGCCCTCCCTTGGCAGTGGCTCTGTGCTTCTGCCAAAACATCAAGGCATGCTTCCCTGCTAAAGCGCCCCCAGAGAGGTTTGCCTGAAGACCAGTGTAGCCGTCCTGTCTTCTTTGTGAGCCGGGTATGCAAGGACAGGCCTGTTTCTGCCCAGACTCCTTTCTCAAAGTGGAGCACGTGCTCCTGACCTAGTCATCCCCTTGTGTCTCCTTAGCAGCCAGGCGTCTGTCTCACAGGGAGCGGGTGACACTTTTCTTGCCACCGGCCCACTGTTCCTCAAAGGGCAGGTTCTCGTGCTTCACGTCAGGTTTCCGACAGCAATGCCAATGGCTCCTCACTTCTCTTAGGGCGGCGTGCTGTGCCTTCCCCAGACATGCTCGTGGAGAGAGTGGTGACAGGTGTGTCCCTTTTCTCAGGGCTCTTACCACAGGCGCGACCATGCTTCTCTATCAGGCAGAGGGGATGTCTGGGCAAAAGGGTTTCGCTCTATGCGGGTTTTTCCCACCGTGCTGCCCAGACTAGGCTCTGGCAAGCAGAAGCAGCAGCCCACAGAACAGACTCAAATTTCCCAGCAAATGCTGAGCTTTCGCAGAGGTTTTCGGCTTAGCGCAAACTGCACTTTGCTGCTGCTTTTTCAACAAGGCTTTGGGCGTTGGCTCTTTCGTGTCAGGGAAGAAGAGTTGTGGGAGAGTTGGTACCTCTTGGGCCTTGCTTTCCCAGGCACCAGGTTTGCGCCCTGGGTTCACACTGCCTCTCCGAAGTCAGTAGACACAGCCTTGACCCATCAGCAGCGTGTGTCGCCTAGGGAGGCACTCTGTGCTGACTGTCATCTCACGGCTTAGCCAGGGCCTGGCTTTTTCCTCTGGCATTCAGGCGAACTTGGGAGCATGCCTGTGCCTTCCCCAGACGAGAGGAGAGACAACAGCAGCATTGCACACCGCCAGCCCCCTGGCATGGGGAGGTGTGGGGAACTGTCCCCGCTCCTTCCCCAGATACCACTGCATCCTCAAAGGCTGCCACATCCTGGAGGTAGGCGGTAGATGACTGACCATTGCTCCAGGGAAGAGTTTCTGGGAGTTCAGGGTTGCGCACCTGGTGGCAACCCGAAGCCTGCCCTAGGGACAGGTGGCCAAGGAGCTGCTGTTCCCTTGGGACCAGAGGCCCAGGACAGGCCTGCCTTCTGCCCAGACTCCTTTCTCAAAGTGGAGCACGCGCCCCTGCCCTAGTCGTCCCCTCGTGTCTCCTTAGAAGCCAGGCTTCTGTCTCTCCGCACAGGGAGCCGGTGACACTTTTCTTGCCACCGGCCACCTGTTCCTCAGACGACAGGCTCCCCTGCTTCGGGTCAGTTTTCCCACAACAATGCCAACGGCTCCTCCCTTCTCTCAGGGCAGCGTGCTACGCCTTCCCCAGACATGCTCCTGGAGAGAGCGGTGACAGGCGTGTCCCTTTTCTTAAAGCTCTTACCACAGGGACGACCATGCTTCTCTCTCTGGCAGAAAGGATGTCCAGGCAAAGAGACTTTCGCTCTATTCAGGTTTTTCCCACCGCACTGCTCAGACTAGGCTCAGGCAAGCAGGAGCAGCTGCCCGCAGAACTCACTCTGATTTCCCAATGAATGCTGTGCTTTCGCAGAGGTTTTCGGCTTGGCACAATCCTCACTTTACTGCAGCTTCCCCAACAAAGCTTTGGTCGTTCACTCTCTCGCGTCAGGAAAGAAGAGCTGCGGGAGAGTTGGTGCCTCTTGGGCATTGATTTCCCAGGCACCAGGTTCGTGACCTGGGTTCACACTGCCTCTCCAAAATAAGCAGACTCAGCTTGACCCTGCAGCAGCGTGTGTCGACCAGGGAGGCACACTGTGCAGAATGTCACCCTGGCTTAGCTAGGACCTGGGTTTTTTCTATGGCATTCGGACAGTCTCGAGAGCATGCCTGTGTCATCCCCAGACAAGAGGAGAAGAAACAGCAGCACTGCACACCGCCCGAGCCCTTGGATGGCTAGCATGTGTGGAACTGTCCCCACTCCTTCCACAGAGAGCACTGCCACCACAAACCCTGCCACATCCTGGAGGAAGATGGTAGCTGACTGCCCATTGCGCCTGGGAGCCGTTTCTGCGAGTTCAAGATCGGGCTTCTTGTGACAACCCAAAGTCTGCCCTAGGGACAGGTGCCCAATGAGCTGCTGTCCCCTTGTGCCCAGAGCCCCAGGACAGGCCTGGTTTCTGCTGAGACTCCTTTCTCAAAGTGGAGCACGTGCCCCAGCCCTAGTCGTCCCCTCGTATCTCCTAAGCAGCCAGGCTTCTGTCTCTCCGCACAGGGAGCAGTTGACACTTTCCTTGCCACCCGCCGCTGTTCCTCAGAGGGCATGCTCTCATGCTTCGCGTCAGGTTTCCGACAGCAATGCCAACGTCTCCTCTCTTCTCCCAGGACAGCTTGTTGTGCCTTCCCCAGATCAGCTGCGGGAGAGCGGGGGGACAGGCGTGTCCCTTTCCTTAAGGCTCTTACCACAGGCGCGACCATGCTTCTCTCTCGGGCAGACGGGATATCCGGGCAAAGAGGGTGCACTCTATGCGGGTTTCTCCATCTGCGCTGCCCAGACAACGCTCAGGCAAGCAGCAGCAACAGCCCCCAGAACCGACTCTGATTTCCCAGCGAATGCAGAGCTTTCGCAGAGCTTTTCGGCTTGGCGCGAACCACACTTTGCTGCTGCTTCCCGAGCAAAGCTTTGGGCGTTTGCTCTCTCGCGTCAGGGGAGAAGAGGTGCGGGAGATTCATGCCTCTTGGGCCATGCTTTCCTGGGAAGGAGGTTCGCACCCTGGGTTCAAACTGCCTCTTCGAAGTAGGCAGACAAAGCCTAGACCCTGCAGCAGTGTGTGTCACCCAGGGAGGCACTCTGTGCAGAATGACATCTCCCGGCGTAGCCAGGGCCTGGCTTTGTCCTCTGGCATTCAGGTGGACTTGGGAGCATGCCTGTGTCTTCCCCAGACGAGAGGAGAGGCAACAGCAGCACTGCACACCGCCCTTGCCCTTGGATGGCTAGCTTGTGTGGAACTGTCTCCGCTCCTTCCCCAGACGCCACTTCCATCGCAAACGCTGCCACATCCTGGTGGAAGATGGTAGCTGACTGCTTTGCCACATCCTGGAGGAAGATGGTAGCTGACTGCCTGTCGCAACAGCGAGCAGTTTCTGGAGTTCAGGGTCGGGCTTCTGGTGGCAACCTGAAGTCTGCCCTAGGGACAAGTGCCCAATGAGCTGCTGTGCCCTTGTGCCCAGAGCCCCAGGACAGGCCTGGCTTCTGCCCAGATTTCTTTCTCAAAGGGGAGCATGCGCCCCTGCCCTAGTCGTCCCCTCGTGTCTCCTTAGTAGCCAGGCTTCTGTCTCTCCACACACGCTGCGGGTGACACTTTCCTTGCCACCTGCCCGCTGTTCCTCAGAGGGCATGCTCTCTTGCTTCGAGTCAGGTTTCCGACAGCAATGCCTACGGCTCCTCTCTTCTGCCGGGACAGCTTGCTGCGCCTTCCCCACACAAGCTCCTGGAGAGCGAGGGTGACAGGCGTGTCCCTTTCCTTAAGGCTCTTACCACAGGCGCGACCATGCTTCTCTCTCGGGCAGACGGGACATCCGGGCAAAGAGGGTGCACTCTATGCGGGTTTCTCCATCTGCGCTGCCCAGACAACGCTCAGGCAAGCAGCAGCAACAGCCCCCAGAACCGACTCTGATTTCCCAGCGAATGCAGAGCTTTCGCAGAGCTTTTCGGCTTGGCGCGAACCACACTTTGCTGCTGCTTCCCGAGCAAAGCTTTGGGCGTTTGCTCTCTCGCGTCAGGGGAGAAGAGGTGCGGGAGATTCATGCCTCTTGGGCCTTGCTTTCCTGGGCAAGGGGTTCGCGCCCTGGGCTCAAACTGCCTCCCCAAAGTAGGCAAACAAAGTATTGAGCCTGTGCAGTGTGTGTCACCCAGGGAGGCACTCTGTGCAGAATGACAGTTCCTGGTTAGCCAGGGCCTGGCTGTCGGGGACTGCCTTTGGCCGTGAAAGTCCCCGCCATTACAAGAAGGTGCTTGGCTCACTGCTAGCAAAACATGCTGCAAGTATACAATGAACTTTCTGGTGAAGCCCGCCTAAAGGAGGACATAGTTATTGGCTGTATCAAATTTAATCAGCATAGTAACAGGACTCTCATTGGCTCTCCCCTTGCTTGACCCCTTATTGGTCACCCTGCTGTATATAAGCTAAGGAGATGATTAAATAAACGGAAATGAAGCATTAACACCATACCAGGCTCATTGTCGTCCTTGCGGGCTGAGGGCGACAAATGGTGCTGAGACCCTGGAAATATTAAGAAAAATAGAAAAACCTTGCAAGGGAGAAGTCCGCAGGTAAGCGGGGAAGGGACCACGATCAAAGTGGTGGGAATCTTGTACAAGACTGCAATAAGAAGCAGGGCGGCCTTAGAGCCCAGATTTAACAAGTCCGCAATAAGAAGCGGGGCGGCCTTAGAGCCGGGATTAAGCAGTGAGTATACACGGAACAGCCATTAGGTTGGGATTCTAATTATGGGATCTGGACTGTCAAAGTCGAGGTTAGAGGGTTCCCTAAAGGACCTTCTAAAGGCCAATGGCACTCCATTAAAAACGAAAACTGCTAGGACATTCTTGAATACAGTTGAGACAGTGGCGCCTTGGTTTCTGGATGAGGGCTTGCTAAATATCCCCCAATGGGACCAGTTAGGTGAGCATTTTAAGAAGAGGGATAAAAGTAAACCATTGCCGCTGGGAACTTTAGTTATATGGACTCTAGTCAGAGCGTGCCTGGGAGGATATAAGCGGAAATGTGATTCAGTTATTCAGGAGGGCGCTGAGGCACTCGAGGAAGTGAAAGAAGAACGCTCATCTCTTGCTTCGGAAAAGAGTAGTTCTAGCGAAGGGGAAGAAGAAATGTCGGGGGAGGAGCTAGAGTGGAAGTTCAAATTAAAACCAGACCCTCCCTGTTCAGCAGTGACCCCTAGTGCTCCGCCTCCTTACAATCCCCTGGCGGGGGAGGTAAATGTCATCCCTCTGCTAATGAGGATTAGAAGACCTGCATGGAGGGGGGCCAATAGCAGCTCGATTTTCCCAGTTCTAGAGGACCAAAATCATCAACGGTCCCAGTTCTAGAGGACCAAAATCATCAACGGTATCACCAGCCCTTGGAACTTAAATTAGTTAAACAATTAAAGGAAGCGGTCATGCAGTATGGCCCTCAGGCAGCATTTACTATTTCTCTAGTGGAGTCCATAGCAGGCATGAATTTATTCCCCGAAGACTGGGGGAATTTAGCAAGGGCAGCCCTCTCTGGAGGGCAATATTTGGTCTGGAAGACAGCATGGCAAGAGCATTCCCAGGATGTTGCACGGCGTAATGCCGTAGCAGGCAATCCACAATGGAATCTGGATATGCTTATGGGCATGGGGCCATACACTGGTAAACATGACCAACTGCAATACAACCCTGCCGTATACATGCAGATTGCGGCTGCTGCTACCAAAGCATGGAAAACCCTCCAGGGCAGTGGGGACTTGCAGGGTCAACTATCTAAGGTGATACAAGGACCAAATGAAGCATATGCTGATTTTGTTGCAAGATTGATGCAAACAGCTGGGAGAGTATTTGGGGATGTTGACACAGCCATGCCTCTAATTAAACAACTGGCCTATGAGCAAGCCAATAAATGGTGTAAAGAGGCCCTTAGGCCATGGAAGGCTAAAGATTTAAGCACATACATTAAGGTATGCAGGGATATTAATGACAGTGTTATTCAAGGACAAGTACTTGCTTCAGCCATTACTCAAGGCCTTCAGGGCATTCAGCTACCCCAACATAAGGGCGCTAAAGGAAATTCTGGGGAATGCTACAAATGTGGAGCTCAGGGGCACTTTAGGCGAGAATGTCCTGACAGCAAGGGTCCCCCAACAGTAAAGCAACCTGGCATATGTCCTAGGTGTGGCAAGGCTACACACTGGGCGAATGGATGTCGCTCAGTAAAAGATATTCAAGGTAATCCACTACCCCCAAGGAATTCAAAAAACGGGAAATGGGGCCCATCACCCCAGGGCCCTCAAATGTATGGGGTGCTTCAATAGGTAGCCCGCACGCATTACCCGCCGACGAGCCAAGGCGTGCTACAAAAGGAAGCGCCGGATTGGACATCCGTGCCACCACCAGACTTGTACTAACCCCCGAGATGGGAACCGAGGTGGTGGAATCGGATTTTAAGGGCCCACTGCCTGTGAACACTGTAGGCCTATTATTAGGGCATAGCTCCACAGCCCTTGCTGGATTAATAGTACACCCTTGAGTAATTGATGCTGATTATACAGGAATAGTCAAAATATTAGTGTCTTCCCCTCGTGGCATTACAGTTATCAGTCCAGGTGATAAAATAGCACAAATTATAGTGTTACCAAGCTGTCATAAACTATTCCCCAACACAGAAAAATCCCGTGGACAGAGGGGTTTTGGCTCTACTGGCCTGCCCCTCGCATGTCTAACACTTGGAATGGAGGCTAGACCTCTTTATTCTCTGTGGATCAGAAATAAAAAAATTTATGGGCCTTCTGAATACCGGGGCTGATCGTAGTATCATTAATGAAGTTGATTGGCCAAAAGATTGGCCCCTACAAAGGGCTGATCAAACCCTTAGAGGCCTAGGGGTTGCCCAAAGTCCTATGTGTAGTGCTGCTACATTACCATGGAAGGATTATATGGGACAGAAAGGTACCCTTTTACATAGGGCATATCAGGGCACATACAGCTCTCCCCGGCCCTTGATGGAAGGCAATCGCACTGCAGACATGTTAACCTGAAAGACCCCTCTCCCAGATAGACCCCTCCCCTAGTAGATAGATAGGATAACTAACTGCTTGTTTGCTTTTCTGTAAACCGCTGGCTTTTAGGTATGAAATTAGGTTAGGTTATCAATTGTGTGAATTGTTCTCTTACCTTTCTCTAGCCGCGTGGCTCATAGAAATAATAGAGACGCCATAATGGCACTCCTCCCTTCCCCCTTCTTGCTCCCATTCCCCACCTCTCCTTTCGCGCGGCTCACTCCCCCCCTCCCCGCCGCTCTCTTCGCGCGCGCGGGTTCCTGGAGCCAACCCGCAAACTCCAAGTTTGCCTTTTTCAAAAGTTCAAACTGTCCACCAATCAATTGCGCCCCACCCAAAACTCGTTTGTACTTTCCTATAAAAGACCCTGCTTCACTCCGGTCGGTGTGCTCGGTTAGCTGGAGCTGCCGACCACCCGCCGGTACCTGCGCGACAATAAACCTCTTGCTGTTTGCATCCAGTGGCAGTGTTGGATTCTTGGGTAAGGGGATCCGCGGGTCTTTCATTTGGAGGTTCCACCGAGATCCTCGGACTCTTGCCCACGGATCCAACTGACTCCCACCGGGAGGTAAGCTGGCCAGCATTCAGAACTGTGTGTTTTTTTTTTGTTTTTGTTTCCTGTCGGTATATTCTGGGAGGGTGTCTAACCCGTGTGAGTCTGGAGAGTGCCTGATTGTATGCATGTGTTCGTGCGGCTCCACGGCTTCGGCTACGGAGTCCGAGTGGGCTGCACCCTGATTCTCGCGAAACGTCATACGGCACAACGGTCATCTACTCCTTGGAGTAGCCTGGTCCGGGGCTTATACGGATAGACCTTAGCCAAGACGTTCCTAAGCTCCCGCGAGGGACGCGAGCAGGACAGCGCCTGAAAGATCCCCCTCCCCTTGTCGGCAACATCGTACTGGGAAGGGAAACACTACCCTTGTCTCCTGTCTCGTGTTCCCGTGTTCTTGTCTGTCTCTAGTCTTGTGAGGCCTCTGTCTGACCTATACTGCGGGTAGCGGTATAGTGTTTGCACAACAGCGTGCGTTGTTGGACTGTATCTGTAGGCAGCTTGAGAAGGAGCTGACGAGCTCGAACTTCTCCCCTGCCAACCCTGGGGGACGCTCCAGGGTGTCGAGGGGCTCGATTTTTTGGAGCCCCTCATCTGTCCGAGGGTTATATCCGTCTGTCCGTTCCAGAGGGATCCCTCGGCCCTGGACGGAATCTGTCCACCACAGGGAGATCTCGAGGCTCCTCTGGGCCGGTGGAAATCTTGCTTTCGGTAGCCTACCGAAACCGCGTAGCGACCTTTTTGTTGATCGTTCTGTGCGTACTGTTCATTGTCCTTGGTGTCTTCTTTGAGTCTAAAATGGGGCAGACTCTCACAACCCCTCTGAGCCTCACTCTGGGCCACTGGAAAGATGTTCGGGCCCGAGCCGACAACTTATCCGTAGAGATCAAAAGGAGTAAATGGCATACTCTCTGCACTTCCGAATGGCCCACCTTCAAGGTCGGATGGCCTGCAGGAGGAACCTTTAACATCAATGTTATCTTGCAGGTCAAGGAGCGAATCTGCGATCAAGGACCTCAAGGCCATCCAGATCAAGCACCTTACATTTTAATGTGGGAGAGCCTAGTCGAAGAGCCCCCTGCGTGGGTCTCTCCTTTTGTCCCTTCTAGCTCTCCCTCTGCTCTCCCTCTTCCCTTAAACCCTACCTCTCACCCAGTTCCCTCTGCTCCACCGGCGTCGACTCCCCACCCCACACTGACTCCTACCGATCCCTCGAAACCCCCCACCTCTTCCTACCTATATCCTGTAGTCCCTACTGACCCTCCCTCGTTCAACAACGATTCCTCTTTGCGACGCCCTAGGCAGGTCCTCCCTCCCGAGGAATCCCCTTTAATAGACCTCCTAACCGAGGACCCTCCACCTTATCATCCTCCTAGGCCGACATCCGGCCCCATGGGGGAATCAGATCATACATCTCCAATTGCTGGCAGAGTTAGAGGCCGGCAGAGACCAGAACAAGGGGAGACTTCTAAGCTCCTTCCCTTGCGCCAAGGAAGGGAACCAGGGAGCCTCCAATATTGGCCCTTCTCTGCATCTGACTTATATAATTGGAAGTCTCATAACCCCTCCTTCTCACAGGATCCTGTGGCCCTAACCGCCTTAATTGAATCTATCTTAGTCACACATCAGCCTACTTGGGACGATTGCCAGCAGCTCTTGCAGGCTCTTCTCACTACAGAGGAGAGACAAAAAGTCTTTCTAGAAGCCAGAAAGAATGTCCCGGGGGATGACGGAAGGCCCACACAACTTCCTAACGTGATCAATGAAGCCTTCCCCCTGACTCGCCCTGACTGGGACTTCAATACACCTGCAGGTAGGACCCACCTACGTCTTTACCGCCAGTTACTCATAGCAGGCCTCCATAATGCTGGGCGACGCCCCACTAATTTGGCCCAGGTAAGACAGGTAACTCAAGGAAAGGAGGAATCCCCAACTGCCTTCCTTGAAAGGCTTAAGGAAGCCTATCGTAGGTATACGCCTTTTGACCCAGATAGTGACGAACAAAGAGGAAATGTCTCCATGACATTCATCTGGCAGTCGGCTCCAGATATTAGGAACAAGTTACAGCGTTTGGAGAACCTCCAAGATTTCTCCTTGCAGGATTTATTAAAGGAGGCAGAAAAGATTTTTAATAAAAGAGAAACTCAGGAGGAAAAAGAGGAACGACTTAGGAAGTTGCAGGAGGAAAAAGAGGAAAAACTAAAGAAGGAAGCTGAGGAAAAGGAAGAAAAGCGAGAGCGTAAACGAAACAAGGAACTTAGTAAAATCTTGGCCGCCGTAGTGCAAGGCAGTCAGGGCTTAGAGATGGGGAAGTCAGAGAGGGAGGGAGACATAAGGAGGCTCCGGATAGAACGGGACCAATGTGCCTATTGCAAGGAGAGAGGACATTGGGCCAAGAACTGCCCGAGGAAGAAGAACGCTAAGCAAGTCACAACACTTATGGCTTTAGATGAAGATTAGGGGCGTCAGGGTCAGGAGCCCCCCCCTGAACCCCGGGTAACCCTAACCGTTGGGGGGCAACCAATCACCTTCTTAGTAGATACAGGGGCTCAACACTCCGTTTTGACCAAGAACCCGGGGCCACTCAGCAACCGGATGGCCTGGGTTCAAGGAGCCACAGGAGGAAAGCAATATCGCTGGACTACGAACAGGAAAGTACACCTGGCCTCAGGTAAAGTTTCTCATTCATTTCTTCATGTCCCCGATTGCCCATACCCACTTCTGGGTAGAGACCTATTAACCAAACTCAAAGCCCAGATCCATTTTGAACCACAAGGGGCCACTGTAACCGGCCCTAATGGGACTCCTCTACATGTCCTCACCCTACAATTGGAAGAAGAATATAGACTGCACGAGAAGCCCTCTCAACCTCAGAGGGACATAAAGTCCTGGCTCACATCTTACCCGGATGCCTGGGCAGAAACAGGAGGAATGGGATTAGCTATCCATCAGCCCCCCATTCACATACAGTTAAAAGCAACCGCCATTCCTGTCAGTGTTAAACAGTACCCCATGTCCAACGAGGCCCATCAGGGCATCAAGCCACACATACGGCGGTTATTAGACCAGGGTATTTTGACCCCATGCCGGTCTCCTTGGAACACCCCTCTGTTGCCCGTCAAGAAACCCGGCACCAATGATTACCGGCCAGTCCAGGACCTCAGGGAAGTCAATAAGAGGGTAGAAGACATCCACCCTACGGTGCCCAACCCTTACAACTTACTTAGCACCCTGCCTCCAACCCATTCCTGGTACACCGTCTTAGACCTCAAGGATGCTTTCTTCTGTTTAAGACTGAGTCCGCAGAGCCAGCCTCTCTTTGCCTTTGAATGGAAGGACCCTGACTCGGGTATATCAGGTCAGTTGACCTGGACTCGGTTACCGCAAGGGTTCAAGAACAGCCCAACGCTGTTCGACGAGGCTCTTCACCAGGACTTGGCCGACTTTCGGGTAAGACACCCCTCCCTGATCCTGCTCCAATACGTCGATGACATCCTGCTGGCAGCCACCAACGAGGAAGACTGCCGAACAGGTACTGGGGATCTCTTAGTAACCCTAGGCCAATTGGGGTATAGGGCATCTGCCAAGAAGGCCCAGATTTGCCAGGATAGGGTCACCTACCTGGGCTATGAACTATATGATGGACAACGGTGGCTAACGGCTGCAAGGAAGGAAACTATTTCTAACATTCCTGCGCCTCAAAACCATAGGCAATTGCGGGAGTTCCTAGGAACAGCAGGCTTTTGTAGACTATGGATCCCGGGATTCGCAGAGATAGCGGCCCCTTTATATCCATTGACTAAACAAGATACCCCTTTTGTTTGGACTGAACAACGGCAACAGGCGTTTGATCATATCAAACGAGCGCTTCTTAAATCTCCAGCATTGGGCCTGCCAGACATAACGAAGCCCTTTGACCTCTTTGTTGATGAAAAACAAGGCTTCGCTAAAGGGGTCTTGACCCAAAGACTCGGGCCTTGGAGACGCCCCGTTGCCTATCTCTCTAAGAAATTAGACCCCGTAGCGGCTGGCTGGCCACCATGCCTAAAGATGATTGCGGCAATTGCAGTCCTTATCAAAGACGCCACCAAACTGACACTGGGACAGCCCCTAACCATACTAGCTCCACACACAGTGGAGTCTTTAATCAGACAACCACCGGACCGCTGGCTGTCAAACGCCCGCCTGACCCATTACCAGTCCCTCCTCCTGGACACGGACAGAATCCAGTTTGGGCCTGTAGTGACCCTTAACCCTGCAACCTTGCTGCCCACTCCGGGAGAGACGCCACCATTACATGACTGTCACCAGATCCTTGCTGAGACTCAAGGGACACGGCCCGACCTGACTGATCAGCCTATCAAGGATGCAGACCTGACCTGGTACACGGATGGCAGCAGCTATCTACAAGATGGAAAGCGACGGGCAGGGGCGGCCATCACGACGGACTCTCAGCTTGTATGGGCCAGCGCGCTACCAGAAGGTACATCAGCACAACGGGCGGAGCTGATAGCTTTGACCCAGGCCCTCCAACTGGCAGAAGGTAAGAGCCTTAATGTCTATACCGACAGCAGGTATGCTTTTGCCACTGCCCATGTCCATGGAGAGATCTATAGAAGAAGGGGACTGCTCACCTCAGATGGAAAAGAAATCAAGAATAAAGCCGAGATATTAGCCTTATTAAAAGCCTTGTTCCTTCCCAAAAAGCTGAGCATAATGCACTGTCCTGGCCACCAGAAAGGGGAGACCCCTGAGGCAAGGGGAAACCGCCTGGCTGATACGATGGCTAAACAGGCAGCCCTGGGACCCCAATTGCTAACTGTCACAATACTTACTGAGACAGAAGACATAGATGATGCCACCACTTGGAATTATGAGGAGGCCGATTTGGACTATGTACAAAAACTGGGAGCTGACTACAATCCAGCCCTCAATCGATGGGAATATAAAGGGAAAGCCGTAATGCCCATAAAAATGGCAAAGGAGCTAATAACTCACCTACATCGGCTAACCCATCTGAGTGCAAGCAAAGTGAAGACCCTCATGGAAAGGGCCAACTTAGAAAACCATTTCCCCAAACAAAATTTTCTTCTTCATCAAGCAGCTACTAATTGTAGAGCCTGCGCTCAAGTCAATCTTGGAAAGACTGTTATTGGACCAGGTGTTCGGGCACGCGGACGGCGACCTGGCACACACTGGGAAGTTGACTTTACCGAGATTAAACCCGGCATGTATGGATATAAGTATCTCTTAGTATTTCTAGACACCTTTTCAGGATGGACGGAAGCTTTTCCTACCAAAAAGGAGACAGCTACCATGGTTGCTAAGAAACTGTTAGAAGAAATCTTCCCAAGGTATGGTATGCCTGAGGTGCTAGGGTCCGACAACGGGCCTGCCTTTGTCTCCCAGGTAAGTCAGTCGGTGGCCAAGCTGCTGGGGATTGATTGGAAACTACATTGTGCTTATAGACCCCAGAGTTCAGGGCAGGTAGAGAGGATGAATAGAACCATCAAGGAGGTTTTGACCAAATTACTGCTCGAAACTGGCTCTAAAGATTGGGTATCGCTCCTACCTCTAGCGCTCTATCGGGCTAGGAACACCCCAGGGCCTCATGGCCTAACTCCCTTTGAGATTCTTTATGGTGCTCCACCCCCCGCTGTCACATTCTTTGCCCCCGATATCTCCGCTCATGCCCCCTCCCCCTCTATACAGGCCCACCTGCAAGCTCTGCAGTTGGTGCAGCAGGAAGTCTGGAAACCCCTGGCAGCCGCCTACGGAGAGAAACTCGACATCCCGCTAAAGCCACATCCCTATAAAATAGGAGACTCCGTCTGGGTTCGCAGACATCGAGCCACAAACCTTGAGCCCCGCTGGAAAGGACCCCACACCGTGCTCCTGACGACACCCACAGCACTAAAGGTCGACGGAATTGCAGCCTGGATTCACGCCTCCCATGTAAAAGCAGCACATACAGAAGAACAAACCGAACCCCTTCAAGATCTGGGATGGACCGTCCAACGCTCTCCAAATCCACTAAAGATAAGACTCATGCGTCGCTAATCTTTCTCCTTGCTTACTCCTTCCTCCCCTTCGGGGACCATAGTCCACATGTCCCCAAACAATTGACATGGCAAATTTGGTCACAGACGGGAGAAGTTGTCTGGTCCGTAACGGGCCTATACGCACCTAATAACTGGTGGCCTAATCTTACTCCTGACTTCTGTCAGCTGGCAGCAGGCCTTGAAACTTGGGACATCCCAGACAGAAGTCCCCACGAGTTAAATATTAGCAATTCACCCTGTTCAACGGCTACCATCGTTGGGTGTGCTTGTCCACATGCCCGTTGTCAATTAGCCCACCATGATTTTTATGTCTGCCCCAAAGATGGCAGGAGTCGTGCCCAAGCTTACAAATGTGGAGGATATTTAGAATATTTTTGTGCTGCATGGGGTTGTGAAACTACTGGGGACGCTTATTGGAACCCTACCTCATCCTGGGATCTAATAACCGTAAAACGAGGGTTCAAGAAAACATTGCAGATGACCGATGGGGGAGGAACTGATGACCTCTATGCCTCTATATGTCCTGGTACTAGTACTGGGGGACCAATGAGTGCAGGACTATCACTCCCTTTAAACATAACATTCACCTCCTCCGGAAAACGATTTCTGGATTGGACCTCTGGACGTACCTGGGGTCTACGCTGGTTTCTAGCTGGCGAGGATAGAGGCATTATTTTTAAAATAAAATTAAGAATAGAAGATCCCCAGATACGCCCCGTAGGACCTAATTTAGTTTTACCAGACTCTAAACCCCCCGCGCCCGCCAGACCCCACCAGCCTACCAGACGCCCTCTTACAGCAAGCCCCCCAAAGCCTTCGGCCAGCCGAAGCTCTGTACAAACGTCCCCTGAATCAGAGGCCCTATCAGCCGGGACTGGGGACTGACTCTATAATTTAATTCTAGGAGCCTATACGGCCCTTAATTATTCTAATCTTGATTTTACTGCCGACTGTTGGCTCTGTTTGGCTTCAAGCCCCCCCTATTACGAGGGGATAGCCATCGTCGCCAATTACACCAACCACTTAAGCCCCCCACCTGCTTGCAACTCCCAGGGGCATAAACTCACCCTTTCTGAAGTATCTGGCCAGGGACTATGCTTAGGCCCCGTGCCCGCTTCCCATCAGGCACTATGTAACACCACCATTCGGAATATCCCTCCTGGTAGTAATTATCTAGCAGCACCTAACGGGACATATTGGGCTTGTAGCACCGGCTTGACCCCTTGTATTGCTGCCCAAACTTTAAATGTCACTGCAGACTATTGCATATTAGTTCAACTTTGGCCCAGGGTAACTTACCACAATTCGGGTTTTGTCCTTGACTTCTTTGAGCAGGGGCAAATGTCTCGATACCGGAGGGAGCCTATATCCATGACTATAGCCTTGCTATTGGGCATCGGGGGAATAGCAACAGGTATTGGAACAGGGACTTCCGCCTTAATTCAAGGTAATCGACTCATGCAGCTACAGGTTGCTATGAATGATGATTTAGAAGCCATAGAAAAATCAATCACAGCCTTGGAAAAATCTTTGACTTCCTTATCGGAGGTTGTACTACAGAATAGGAGAGGACTAGACCTTTTATTTCTGAAAGAAGGAGGATTATGTGCAGCCTTAAAAGAAGAATGCTGTTTCTATGCCGACCATACCGGGGTGGTCAGAGAAACAATGGATAAGCTAAGAGAGAGATTAGCCCAGAGAAAAAGAGATTTTGAATCCCAACAAGGCTGGTTTGAAAATTGGTTCACCCGTTCCCCATGGTTCACAACCTTAATATCCGCCCTCATGGGGCCCCTTATTATCCTATCACTAATTCTGCTATTTGGCCCTTGCATCATAAATAGGCTTGTCCAATTCACTAAAGACCGCTTCTCCATAGTTCAGACTATGGTACTAACACAACAATATCAACTTTCAAAACGGTCAGAGTCCCGGACAAGCCTAGAGCAGGAACAAGACGAATGGATATAAGATTCTATCCATGATAAAGAAAAAGGGGGGAATGAAAGACCCCTCTCCCAGATAGACCCCTCCCCTAGTAGATAGATAGGATAACTAACTGCTTGTTTGCTTTTCTGTAAACCGCTGGCTTTTAGGTATGAAATTAGGTTAGGTTATCAATTGTGTGAATTGTTCTCTTACCTTTCTCTAGCCGCGTGGCTCATAGAAATAATAGAGACGCCATAATGGCACTCCTCCCTTCCCCCTTCTTGCTCCCATTCCCCACCTCTCCTTTCGCGCGGCTCACTCCCCCCCTCCCCGCCGCTCTCTTCGCGCGCGCGGGTTCCTGGAGCCAACCCGCAAACTCCAAGTTTGCCTTTTTCAAAAGTTCAAACTGTCCACCAATCAATTGCGCCCCACCCAAAACTCGTTTGTACTTTCCTATAAAAGACCCTGCTTCACTCCGGTCGGTGTGCTTGGTTAGCTGGAGCTGCCGACCACCCGCCGGTACCTGCGCGACAATAAACCTCTTGCTGTTTGCATCCAGTGGCAGTGTTGGATTCTTGGGTAAGGGGATCCGCGGGTCTTTCAAACCAAAGAGCAATTTATCTTCATTTTAATGGAAAATATTCAACAAGCAAAACAATTTCACAAGCTATTTCATGTTAATGCTCTTACTCTCAGACTTAAATTCAACATAACAAAAGCTCAAGCCAGGGACATTGTAGTCTCTTGCAAAAACTGTGTTACCCTCTTGCCATCCCCCTCCTTAGGAGTTAACCCACGAGGCCTGTTACCCAACCATGTACGGCAAATGGATGTTACTCACATCCCTGAATTTGGTAAACTAAAATATGTGCATGTTTCCATGGACACATGTTCTGGTGTCATATTCGCCTCTATCCATGCTGGGGAAAAAATCCAAAGATGTTATTTCCCACGCCTTCAAGCCTTCGCCGCTTGGGGTAAACCTCGACAAATAAAAACAGACAATGGACCTGCACACACCTCACAAGTATTTCACAGTTTTCTTACTCAACTAAACATTACCCTAAATCATGGTATTCCCTACAATCCTCAAGGACAGGCCATCGTGGAACGTGCCCACTTAACCATCAAACAAACTCTTAAAACAAAAAGGGGGAATAGGGTGATGAGGGAGCAGGAGGCTGGCTGAGGACAAAGCAGGAGCTGGCGCCTTGCACCCCCTCTTCACCCTTTCCCCTCCATAAATGTAGCATCCCTCAGGCAGCCCTGACTGCCATGAACAATAAGCAAATAGTTAACTTGCAGAGCTCACAATCCTGCTAGACAGGAGTCTCCCTTGGCTTACAAATGTTCTAAATCTCACTAACAAAGACGATTGATAGCAGGATTGTGACACCCCACCAAAAAGTCTCCCAACGATCTTAATGTTAATGGCTGGTCTAAAGACAACATTGATCCAGCAGCAAGGGCAAGGCCTCCGGCAGGCCTGGAACATCCTGGCACCTTGTAGGCCCTCTTTAGCATATGAAAACTCCACTGAAACCTCCCTTCCCCTCACCTTCCCCCAACAGCAGGGTACATAACCTGCCATCCCTCACAACCCGGGGCAGCAGCTCTTCCTGCCCACGGGTCCTGTCCCCGTGCTTTAATAAACCACCATTTTGCACCAAAGATGTCTCAAGAATTCTTTCTTGGTCATCGGCTCCGGACCTCAGCCCACCAAACCTCACCTAGGTTCTAGAACTTCATCAAGGGGACACGTTCTGGTCCCCTAAAGACAAACTAAATACAATTCTATTTATTTTAAGTTTTTTGACGCTCGATAAAAACGGTCAAGCAGCAGCTGAAAGACATTCAGCCCGTATGGATTCTTCCCCCAAGCCCTTAGTTCTTTGGAAGGATATCCTTACGGGACAATGGAAAGGCCCGGATCCTGTATTAATCTGGAGCAGAGGCTCCGTTCATGTTTTCCCACAGGACAAAGAAGTGCCGATTTGGATTCCAGAGAGATTGGTCCGGAAGGCCCCTGAGAATGAGGATGAGGACCGAGGAAGCCGTGATCCTCCTACTGTGTGGGGGACTCTGATATTCCTAATTCCCCCGACGGCAACACGTGAATTATGGGCTATTCTGAAGGCTTGGCCCTATCCTTTAACTTTAACTAATTCTTCCTTTATCTTCCCCCCCATTCTTCACTAGCTGATATACTGAGTGTTGGTTCTATTGTTCCTTTTTCTGCGCTTTGTGTTACCCCTGTAAAATTCTCTCAATTTAATAAGGCCAGCAATTCCTCCCAACAGCTCTCTTAGTATTTGCAGGGTACTTGGTCTGACGATTTTCAAAATTTCACATGAATCCTTCTGGCTGAGATAACTCGAGTAAATAGTATGCGTGTGCAACCAGCTTCCCTTCCAGAGCTATTTCCAACATTCGGCAATATGTTCCAGTTCACCAAACAATGGGCTGGTACAATTGGTCATCTTGTCCTCCTCCTTACTGGCATTCTGCTTCTATTCAGAAACGCTCACCAGTGGAGAACAGCAGCGAGAGCAGAGCCGAGCTATAGCACAAGCCCCTATGTCAATAGAGGCTGGGACATCTCCCCAGATATGGCTAAGCATGCTAGATCGGTAGTCAAAGATGGGTAAGATCAGTAGAGAAACATACCAACCTAAGACAGGACAGAGATCATCGATATCTTGTGTCTGATGACGGGTAAGGATGTTTTCTGCTACTGACGACCTAAGACAGGCACGATCTCTGCCATAAAACAAAAAAGGGGGAGATGTCAGGGACTGCTTCCGGCCGGGAAAGTCCCCGCCATTACAAGAAGGTGCTTGGCTCACTGCTAGCAAAGTACGCTGCAAGTATACAATGAACTTTCTGGTGAAGCCCGCCTAAAGGAGGACATAGTTATTGGCTGTATCAAATTTAATCAGCATAGTAACAGGACTCTCTCATTGGCTCTCCCCATTGCTTGACCCCTTATTGGTCACCCTGCTGTATATAAGCTAAGGAGATGATTAAATAAATGGAAATGAAGCATTAACAACATACCAGGCTCATTGTCGTCCTTGCGGGCTGAGGGCGACACCTGGCTTTTTCCTCTGGCATTCAGGTGGACTTGGGAGCGTGCCTGTGTCTTCCCAGAGAGAAGAGGCAACAGGAACACTGCACACCGCCCTTGCCCTTGGATGGCTAGCATGTGTGGAAATGTCCCCGCTTTTCCCTCAGACATCACTGCCATCGCAAACGCTGCCACATCCTGGAGGAAGATGGTAGCTGACTGCCCGTTGCTCCTGGGAGCAGATTCTGCGAGGTCAGCGTCGGGCTTCTGGTGACAACCTGAAGTCTGCCCTAGGGACATGTGGCCAATGAGCTGCTGTCCCCTTATGCCCAGAGGCCCAGGTCAGGCCTGCCTATTGCCCAGACTCCTTTCTCAAAGTGGAGCACGCGCCCCTGCCCACGTCATCCCCTCATGTCTCCTTAGCAGCCAGGCTTCTGTCTCTCTGCACAGGGAGCAGGTGACACATCTTTGCCACCGCCCAATGTTACTCAGAGGGCATGCTCTCGTGCTTCACGTCAGGTTTCCGACAGCAATGCCAACGGTTCCTCTCTTCTGCCGGGACAGCTTGCTGAGCCTTCCCCAGACAAGCTCCTGTATAGAGGGCTGAGTGGCATGTCCCTTTCCTGAGGGGCGACCACGCATCTCTCTCGAGCAGAGGGGATGTCCAGCCAAAGACGATTTCACTCTATGCGGGTTTTCCCCACCGCGCTGCCCAGAGCACGCACAGGCAAGCAGCAGCATCCCCCCAAACCGAATCTGATTACCCAGCGAATGCTGAGCTCTGTGCAGAGGTTTTTGGCTTGGCGCGAACAGCCTGTTGCTGCAGCTTCCTCAGCAAAGCTTTGGGTGTTAGCTCTCTCGCGTCAGGGAAGAAGTACAGGAAAGTTGGTGCCTCTTGGACCTTGCTTTCCCGGGCAGGAGGTTCATGCCCTGGGATCAAACTGCCTCTCTGAACTAGGCTGACAAAGCCATGACCCTGCAGCAGTGTGTGTCACCCAGGGAGGCACTCTGTGCAGAATGACATCTCCCAGCTTAGCCAGCGACTGGCTCTTTCCTCTGGCATAGGCGGACTTGGGAGCATGCCTGTGTATTCCCCAGATGAGAGGAGAGACAACAGCAGGCAACAGTGCCGCACCCTGCGATGGCTAGCATGTGTTGAACTATCCACGCTCCTTCCCCAGACGGCACTGGGACCACAAATGCTGCCACGTCTGGGAGGAAGATGGTAGCTGACTGCCCGTTGCTCCTGGAAGCAGTTTCAGCGAGTTTAGGGTCGGGCTTCTGGTGGCAGCCCGAAGTCTGCCCTAGGGACAGGTGCCCAATGAGCTGCTGTGCCCTTGTGCCCAGAGCCCCAGGACAGGTCTGGCTTCTGCCCAGACTCCTTTCTCAAAGTGGAGCACGTGCCCCAGCCCTAGTCGTCCCCTTGTATCTCCTAAGCAGCCAGGCTTCTGTCTCTCCGCACAGGGAGCAGTTGACACTTTCCTTGCCACCTGCCCGCTGTTCCTCAGAGGGCATGCTCTCATGCTTCACGTCAGGTTTCCGACAGCAATGCCAACGTCTCCTCTCTTCTCCCGATGCTGCTTGCTGCCCCATCCCCCGACACGCTCCTGGGGAGAGGGGTGACGGGCGTGTCCCTTACCTTAAGGTTCTTCCTAGGGGCGACCACGTTTCTCTCCGGCAGACGGGATGTCCGGGCCATGAGGGTTTCGCTCTATGCGGGTTTCTCTCACCACGCTGCCCAGAGCACGCACAAGCAAGCAGCAGCATCCCCCAGAACTCACTGTGATTTCCCAGCGAAAGCTGTGCTCTTTGCAGAGGTTTTCGGTTTGGCGAGAACAGCACTTTGCTGCTGCTTCCTCAGCAAAGGTTTGGTACTTCGCTCTCTCGCGTCAGAGGAGAAGTGCGGGACAATTGGTGCCCCTTGGACCTTGCTCTCCCGGGCAGGAGGTTCGTGTCCTGGGTTCTAACTGCCTCTCTGAACTCGGCTGACAAAGCCTTGACCCTGCAGCAGTGTGTGTCCAGGAGGCACTCTGTGCAGACTGTCATCTCCCAGCTTAGCCAGGGCCTGGCTTTTCCCTCTGGCATTCAGGCGGACTTGGGAGCATGCCTGTGTCTTCCCCAGAAGAGAGGAGAGGCAAGAGCAGCACTGCACACCGCTCGCACCCTGCGATGGCTAGCACCTGTGGAACTGTCCCCGCTCATTCCCCAGACACCAGTGCCACTGCAAACGCTGCCACATCCTGGAGGAAGATGGTACCTGACTGCCCGTCACTACAGGGAGCAGTTTCTGCGAGTTCAGAGTCGGGCGCCTGGTGGCAACCCGAAATCTTCCCTAGGGACAGGTGGCCAAACACCTGTGGTCCCCTTGGGACCAGAGGCCCCGGAAAGGCCTGCCTTCTGCCCAGACTCCTTTCTCAATGTGGAGCATGCGCCCCTGCTCTGGTCGTCCCCTCGTGTCTCCTTAGCAGCCCGGCTTCTGTCTCTCTGCACAGGGAGTGGGTGACACTTTCCTTGCCACCCGCCCGCTGTTCCTCAGAGGGCATGCTCTCGTGCTTCACATCAGGTTTCCGACAGCAATGCCAACGGTTCCTCTGCGCCTTCCCCACAGAAGCTCCTGGAGAGCGAGGGTGACAGGCGTGTCCCTTTCCTTAAGGCTCTTACCACAGGCGCGACCATGCTTCTCTCTCACACAGACGGTATGTCCGGGCAAAGAGGTTTTCGTTCTATGCGGGTTTCTCCCGCCACGCTACCCAGACAACGCTCAGGCAAGCAGCAGCAACAGCCCCAGACCTGTCTCTGCTTTCCCAGCGAATGCAGAGCTTTCGCAGAGCTTTTCGGCTTGGCGTGAATCGCACTTTGCTGCTGCTTCCCCAGCAAAGCTTTGGGCGTTCGCTCTCTCCTGTCAGGTGAGAAGAGGTGCAGCAGAGTTCAAATGCATTTATTTTTCAAAGTAATTGTTCACCAATATTCATATAGCATAATTTCTGATTAAAATCAAGTAACATTTACTTGCATCACCAGTTTACTTGCTGATCCAGTAATATTCTTAATTTGGTCAAATCTAAAACATACTGGCAATGATTGCATTTGCATTCATTAGTTTCATTTTATGTGTCTTTAAATATTAAATTATCTGAATTTTCAAAAGAATCTTAATCAGGTCTGAACAGAAATATCAAACTTGTAAAAATTGCTAATGGCTAGAGAAATATTTTTCAGTATAGATTTTCACTATTTTCTACACATTTGTGAGTGCATTTACATTTAAAAATATTTCCTCTGCTCTAGCCCTATTAGATATAATTAATTAAATACACCCAATTTTAGAAAATAAGTATGTCTTTTTAAAAGATTGAGATTATCTTTTTAGACATACAACTTTCACATTTTCTTTCTTTTCAAAAATCATATTAAAATTATATGAAAAATGTAGCACCAAGCATTTTTCTTCTGTACATGTCATGACAAATATTAGCATTGTGTACCTTAGCATAAATGGAGTTGACAAATTGTCAGAACTCATAAATGCATAGAGGTAAAGAAATTGAAACTTAGTCCCATCTTTCCTTAAGAAGATTTTCCCCCTTCAATTATTAATAGGTACAGGAAGAAGTGAAATGTTAATAGTAATTATTACGAAAAATGGAATGATGATAATTAGATATTTTTATTTATTTCTGCATTTTTTGTTTTTGTTTTCTAGACTACTACTAGTTTGACTGTCTCATCTTTTATTATTTAGTCAATTATCAGAGGGATATTATATACTAATCAAAGAATTACAAGAAATAATGACATCTGCATTTTATTTACATGAATATATCTGTACTAATATCCACACACACAAAAGAACAGTCCTATTTCCCTAACTTCCACTAGACTAAACTCTTCTAAGGAGCTCAAAATCTTGACTTCTTGAAAAAATTTGGCTGATCATGAATTTAATGTTTTTCTTTATATCTCAGCATTAAAGGATATTATTTGAACTCAAAATGTTACTGGGTAAATTTCAAACACAATTTTTTTGAATCTTACTTAGTGGTAGACAGAATAACAGTCCCCCAATATGTCTACAAATAATGATCTCTAAAGAGGCTTAGATATTTCTAATCTGTGAATGTGCTAGTTTGTATGTCAAAAGGAAATGACTTAAGGTTGTGGGTGAAAGTAAGTTGCTAATCAATTGACCTTAAAATGAAGAAATCATCCTATATTACTTGAGTTAGACCAGTGTAATCACAATAATTTTTAAAAGTAGAAGAGGGAGGGGGCAGCTCACTGGCTCAATTGTTACAGCATGTGACTCCTGATCTCTCTCTGGGTTGTGAGTTCAACCCCCATGTTGGGGGTAGAAATTACTTAAAATTAAAACCTTTGAAAAGAAAAGAAAGTGAAAGAGGTAGGCAGAAAAGAACCAGAGATTGTCACATAAGCATGATGTGGTCAAAGTTGTTGGCTTTGAAAATAGGGAAAGAAGATGAGCCATGAGCTAAGGAATGTGGGCAATCTCAAACTGAAAAATGAATTTTCCCCTAGACCCTCAGAAGGAATGTATACCTGTCCACATATCAATTTTAGTCCAGTGAGATGCCTTAAGAACTTCTGACATCCAAAATTTAAAATAATGCATTTTTGTGAGTCATAGCTAGTTTGTGTATGAACAGTTCATTCCTAGAGAGAGAAATGTTTTCTACTTATTTTGATCTGAAGATTGTGGCACATTCAAGCCAGTCAGTTGCAGGGTCCCAGTGCTCCTCCTATAACACTGAACCAAGTTCCAATGGATATGACTCTAAGGCTAGGAAATGTAAGCAAAAGAATCTTCCTAGGGAAAAGAAGCAATGAGAGAGAGAGAGAGAGATGTGTGTGTGTGTGTGTGTGTGTGTGTGTGCGTGTGCATGTGAAATCATGGGAAAATGGAAGTTTAAAGGAAACATGAAATTCTAGAATAAAGGTAAGTGGCCTATTTATTTTCTTTCTTTCTTTATTTTTAAGATTTAATTTATTTGACAGAGAGCTAGAGAGAGAGAAACAATCGGTCGGGGGTGGGGCAGGCAGAGGAAGAGGGAGAAGCAGGCTCCCCACTGAGCAGGAAGCCCTACTTAGGCTCAATCCCAGGACTCAGATCACGACCTGGATTGAGGGCAGACACTTAACTTACTGAGCCACCCAGAAATCCCTGGACTATTTCTGCAAATAAAGAAAATAAGATTGTTGATGAGTTCTATGTCTATAAAGGCATTGTTTAACTTATGAACCAGGAACATCTCATCAAATTTATTGGAAGCACACACACATCAAAGATGGTGGACAAACAAGAGTAAATTTAGTAGATCTGGGTTGCTAAAATCTTATATATTCCAAAGGAAAGCCCATCTTCAGAACTGGCCTTTGGATGGCTCCCGAGGCACAACCTCAGAACTCTTATGATACTTTGTTTGAAAAAAGTATTTTTTGTATGCCTGTAGGCTTGGGTCATACTCTACTAATCTGACCAGGTGCTTGTCCTAACAATGTAATTTATATGATAAATGGGGTAAAAGATGGCTGGAGTCTGAGAAGTTGAAGTCAGTCACATGGAAATATTTTGCATATATCATAATGCCCTGTTACTAGGGCATACTTTTCTGTATGACTCCATTAGTTAGTGGCACCCGAAAGCTTCCACTGATTTATCTGAACTTCATTCACCCCACGCATCTTTTTACTTTGTTGATTTTAAACTGTCTTTTTGTGTGATAAACCATAACCATGGGTATGAGGGTTTTTTTTTTTTTTTCTTTTTAAAGGACTTCTTTTTTTTTTTAAGATTTTTATTTTATCCATTTGACAGAGATAGACAGTTAGAGAGGGAAGACAAGCAAGGGGAGCGGGACAGCGAGGAGCAGGCTTCCCACTGAACATGGTGCCCAAAGGGGGAGGGAGTGATTGATCCCTGGACCCTGGGATCATGACCTGAGCCAAAGGCAGAGGCTTTATGACAACCACCCAGGTGCCCCATAAGAGTTTTTTTTAAAGACTGGTGAGTCCTAGCAACTTATGGAGACTGAGGTAGGTCTCAATGTGAAGGAAAAAGTCCATAGATGAGGAAAAGAATATTCTAGTATAATGACATCTATTTTTCTCTTGCTTACAAATAAAATGTATCTTGCTTAAAGAAATTCCTAGGTTCCGATTACTGATTCCATGAAAATTTTAACATCAGTCAGTCAATTAAAGTTAACCAAAAAATTTAGAGCAGTGATTTTTTTTTTCTCCCTAGTTCTGTATGCTATACACAAAAAACAAAGATAATCACATTCACTCAAAAATAAAAGCATTAGGGAATTTAGGGCACCAGGGACTTTCTGTCCCATAATAAAATTTGATACTGATTTTTTCTATTTCTCACAGGAACACACCTTTAAATATATAATATAAACTGCAACTGGGTCTTATATACACAATTTCAATTTATAGTAAACTTTACAAAATTATTTTTAAAGATGTGACAGAAATGTGGTATGTATTGATGCTTAGCAGCCACCGTGTTTCCTTCTAGTGTGCATTCATATTTGGAGAGGTTCAAGAACTGCACTCCTTCGATGTCTTTGCATCTGGTTTTCTGGATGCAATTTATTTGCTCAGGCAGATAAACTTACATGAAATAGACTCAGAACTGAATTAAAAGCAAAGGGATATGGAACTTGAGGCATCCCTTGTGCTGCCCCAGATCAGGACAGAGAGAATGCAGGTATGTCATCTCTGCTCTCTGATTCTAAGTTGTTTGTTTGTTTCTGCAATGGAGAACATGATTATGGTAAAGGCAGTTTAATTTGGAAGGTGAAATCATTCCTGAAGTGTGGCCAGGATCTTTTATAACCTACTTCCAATAATTTTATATCTTCCTAATATTTGCTAATAAATCCCTTTAGGTTTAAATGTGCTAGGAAAATTTCAATTGCCTGAAAGCAAACCCCAAATTCAAGGGATTCAATATTTGGAGGAAACAATTCACCTTTAAATTATGCTGTTTCACAGAATTTTCATGCCAGTGTTTTCTTCTTCTTCAATAGAAGCACAACCAATTGCAGTGCCAATTTACCTAATGAATTCCCAGCCTACCAGAGTGAGCTCCAGTCACATAAAAGGCACAGTCAAAACCTATGCACAGCTTTGTTCCAAGAGGTTCTTTATGTTTAGTTTAACAATGCAGGAACTCAAGATGAAATGAGATTATTAACTGGATATAGATAGTTCTCTTTTAAAACCATAAAACAGATATGCCAACATGAGAGCCACTTTTATAGACCCACCTCAAACCATTTATTTCTTAACCTCTGTCAGCATCTCTAGAGAGCATCAGCATCGATACAGAACAGATCCATCCCATTTTCTGTAGCCCACAACAAAGAAAACAGCCAGGAACACATGCTGAATCATAGGCCAGCTAAAGTCCTGCTATTCACTCTAACTCTTTCCTGCCTTAGGGACTTGCTAACCTAGAATTCTGAGTGAATGACAACAAGAATTCATAATTCTGCTTCAGGTAACTCCAAGGATTTAAGAATTAGTAAAGCATCGAAGGAGTCAGATTGTTGATAGGTCCAAGTCTCCCCAAAACTCATATTCATGAAGGAATTTGCATTTCTATTTCTGTGACCTGTAAATAAAACAAAAGAGTCACTAGAATAAAAACATGTTATCTTTGGGAAATTGTTTTATAAAATCGGCATGAGAGGAGCCTGAAGCTGAAGGGTCCTTGCAATTTTTTACTTTATGTTTTATAATCTTGTTGTAAAAAGAACATGTTTATTCATGTTCTATCATTTATTTATACAAGAATTATTGTTAAAATTAGGTTCCGAAAAATAATAAATGTAAGACTTTAAAATTCAGTTTCCAATATATATTTAATTTCACTGATGAATGAGAAAAACACATATCAAGGTAGCAGAGGCAGTTTTAGTTACCAGATAGAAAAAAAAATAGAAACTACAAAATGTAATGAAAAAGCAAGATGGCAAAATAGAGCCGTAATCTTTAAACAACCCAGGTAATGTATGGGAGTTGAAAAAAAGAACAGTGTTAAAATATGTGGAAATAGTGTTTGAGCATTTGTTTGTCTCTCTAAGTAACAGAGAATGTAAGAAAAATGGTATGTGTGCATCATCCCAACTCTAAGAATAAAGTGTATGTGCAATTGTTTTCAGTTTCTGATCACCATATCATACTATAAAGTGTCTCTTCCTTGTGTAAGTCCCACTTTAAGTTGAGCTGAAAAATCATTCAGATACATTTGCTTTGGATTTCCCCCCAGAATATAAGTAATGTTATATTTGAAGATTTTATTTATTTATTTGACAGAGAGAGATCACAAGTAGGCAGAGAGGCAGGCAGAGAGAGAGAGAGGAGGAAGCAGGCTCCCTGCTGAGCAGAGAGCCCGATGTGGGACTCGATCCCAGGACCCTGAGATCATGACCTGAGCCAAAGGCAGCGGCTTAACCCACTGAGCCACCCAGGCACCCAGTAATGTTATATTTGATTTAAGGGAGGAACTAAGGGAAATAGTTGATTAAGATACTAGATAAGAGAATAAAGCAGTAACAAGTCAAAGAAGAGATCATAAAATCAAGCCTGTATTTAAAAAACAAAGGCATTTCATTTTTGTCTTGTGTTATGTGCTAGACAAAGTACATAGGTCAATAGAGCATTTTCCTGGTTTTCACATTTTGAGAGTGAGGACAAGAGAGCTGATTCTTTTTCTTCCCTGGAAGCTCACACAGCTCCATTTGGCCATCAGATCTCACCTGAATTTCTTCAGAAACTTCAGATCTGGGATCCTTGCCTCTGTCTCATGCTGCTATCTCTGCACAATACAAACAAAGCAAAAACAACATTTCTCTGTTGCTCCTAGCGTTCTCCTTTCAAATAAATAACAAGTAATTATATCAGTTACAGTTTATTAAAATCCATCTATGGAACCCAAGTTTCTGGAGAATAGATGCCCTTATTTGACTTGGTTACACAAATGGCATTGTCACTTAATCCCATACTCATTCTGGATTGTTTGAGTTGTGTGTTGAAGTAGCAAGGGTTTTTTTGCTGTTGTTGTTTGTTTGTTTTTTGTCATGAAAACCCATACTTACTTGAAAGTATGACTGATAGGTAAACTAGGGTTATTCCTATTTGAGTATTTATACAGTTTATTCTTTTTAAAAAATCAAAGGAGTGCTCCTTTCACTTTGAGGAAAGAAAGTGAAAGAGTTTGAAGTTAATGGTAATTTTAAGGTTTTCAGTATATTTTAGAATTTTGAGAAACTCATAATCTCCCACCAAAATCTTTATATTTTTAGCCCCTTAAAGACTTTAATATGATTTTGTATTATTCTATAAAATTTCTACATTTGGAAGATCTGTGTACTTTCAGTGAGTCAATAATTTCCAGATAACCAATTCAAGATGTTAAAAAAAATTAGTATAGATAAATAATCAAATAAAAGTCCAAGGTAGACCAATGGGTTGTTAATTTTACTAAGGTTATTTTTTAAGAGATGTTTTAGGTTCACAATAGGGGAACATACAGGGAGTTCCCTTATGCCCCCTTCCCACCCCAACACGTGCATAGCTTCTCCCATTAGCAACATCCCCTACCAGAGTGGTACATGTGTTACAATTAATGAACCTACATTGTCACATCATAATCACAAGAAGTTCCTTACTGACCATTCATTCTTGGCTTTGTGCATTCTATGTTCTCATAGATGAATGTCTAATGACATTTCTATCATTATGGCATCAAACAGAGTATTTTCTGAAAATACTCTGAAAATCCTCCATGTACTACCTATTTATCCCTCTCCTCCACCATTTTTAGAAGCCACTGATCACTTTTTTATATCCATATTTTTCCCTTCCCTGAATGCTATGTATTTGGAATTATACAATATGTGGACATTTCATTTTGGCTTCTTTAACTTAGTAAGATGCATTTAAGTTTCCTCCATGTCTTTCATGGCTTTATAACTCAACTTCTTTTACTGCTGAGTAGCATCTTGTTTTCTCGGATGTATCACACTTTATCTGCTCACTTACTGAAAGATCTTGGTTGCTTCCTAGTTTTGGCAAGTATGAATGAATAAAGCTATTATAAATATCTGTGTGAAGGTTTTTTGTGAACATGTTTTTAACTTCCAAGGGTAAATATCAAGGAGTACAACTGTTAGATTGTATGATAAGAATGTACTTAGTTTTGCAGCAAGTATTTTATGGATATCAACAAACTTATTCTAAAGTTTATATAGAGAGGGAAAAGATCCAGAATAGCCAACACATTATTAAAAGGGGAAGAATGAAGAACGAAGTTGGAGGACTGACACTATCTGCCATTAAGACTTACTATAAAACTACACTAATCAGGGGCGCCTGGGTGGCTCAGTGGGTTAAGCCGCTGCCTTCGGCTCAGGTCATGATCTCAGGGTCCTGGGATCGAGCCTCGCATCGGGCTCTCTGCTCAGCAGGGAGCCTGCTTCCTCCTCTCTCTCTCTGCCTGCCTCTATGCCTACTTGTGATCTCTCTCTGTCAAATAAATAAATAAAATTAAAAAAAAAAAACTACACTAATCAATACAGTGTAGTATTGGTGAAAAGTAGACAAATAGATCAATAGGAAAGAATCAAGAACCCAGAAATAGACCCCCATAAATACAGTTAACTCATGTCTGATAAAAGATAAAAGGTAATACAATGGGGAGCAAAGATAATATACTTAACAAATGACACTAAAATGTGCACATACATGTAAAAATATGACCTGTAACTTACACTGATCACATAAATTAACTCAAAATGGGTCACAAATGAAAAGCACAAAACTATAAACTGCTAGAAATTAATGTAGGGGAAATACTCCATGACTTTTGATATGAGGATGACTTTTAATTCAGACAAATAAATCTGATTTAAAAAATGGACCCAAGACCTTAGCAGATACCTCATCAAAGAAGATGACAAATAAGCATATGCAAAAATGTTCCATATAATATATCATCAGGGAAGTTCAAATTAAAATAACAATTGGATATCACTACCCACCTATTCAAATAGCCAAAATCTACAACTCTGTTGTCAACACCAAATATTGGTGAGGATGTGGGACAACAGGAAATCTCAATCAATGCAAAAAGATACAGTCATTTTAGAAGATTATTTGGTAATATCTTACAAAAATGAAACACATTCCTACCATATAATTCAGCAATTAATCTCCTTGGTATTCATCCAAAAGAATTTAAAATGTACAAAACCCTGAACAAGGTGTTTATAACAGCTTTATTTATAATTTCTCAAATTCGAAAGCAACCAGGATGCCCTTCAGTAGGTGAATGGATAAATAAACTGTGCTACATCAAGATAGTGGAACATTCAGCACTAAAAGGAAATGAGCTATTAAGCCATGAAAAGACATAGAGGAACTATAAATGTGCATTACTTATGTTAACAAGCCAATATAAAAAGCCTATACTTTGTATAATTCCAACTATATGACATCCTGGAAAAGAGGAGAATATGGATATTATGAAAGATCAGTGATTTCCAGGGGTTTAAGGAGTGGCTGAAGAGATGACTAGGCAGAATACAGATTTCTTGGTCAGTGAAAATACTCTGTATGCTATTATAATGATGGATATATGTATTGTATGTTTTCCAGGACCATAGAATGCACAGCACCAATAGTGAACCCAAAGGTAAACAATGGACTTTCAGTGATTATGATGTTTCAGTAGAGATTCATCTTTGGTTAAAAAAAATACTATTCTGATAGGTATCATTGACAATGGGGATAGATATATATCTATATATAGAGATATATAGGGACAATGTGGAAAGATATATATCTATAGATATAGATATAGATATAGATCTCCATTTAGATATATAAAGGAACGAAGTATATGGGAGACATCTGTACCTGCCTTTCAATTTTGGTGTAACCTTAAACATCTTTAAAATATAAAGTTTTTTTAGGGGTTCCTGGGTGGCTTAGTGGGTTAAAGCCTCTGCCTTCAGCTCAGGTCATGATTCCAGGGTCCTGAGATTGAGCCCCGTATCGGGCTCTCTATTCAGCAAGGAGCCTGCTTCCCCCCACCCCTGCCCCCGTCTGCTTCTCTGCCTACTTGTGATCTCTGTCTGACAAATAAATAAAATCTTTAAAAATACATAAATAAAATAAAATATAAAGCATTTAAAAAAATACTTAATATTCCAGGGCTCAAGGTGTGCCTGGATGATTTAGTTGGTTAAGTGTCTGCCTTTGGCTTAGGCCATGGTTCCATGATCCTGGTATTGAGCCCATGTCATGTTCCCTGCTGAGCAGGGAGCCTACTTCTCCTCCTCCCACTGCTGCACCCCCAACTTTTGTGCTCTCTCTTTCTTTCAAATAAATAAATAAAATCTTAAAAAAAATACTTCACATATTTTTTTAAAGATATATACATATTTTCATGTATAAATACTTACGGGTATATTTTACATGAATCACCTATCATAAACTGGTCATGTCAGTCCCACCCGATGGTAAGATTGGGCATGACAAGAAGCAATTTATCATTAATATTGAAATGGTACATATGAGAAGTGACCTGAGCAGGTCCAGAAGTAAAAAAAAAAAAAACAGTGGAGGAGGAGGGACAAGATGGCAGAGAAGAGCCCCTGTTTCAACCAATCCCCTAAAGAGAGCTAATTATCTAACAGAACATTCTGAACACCCATGAAATAAACCCATGAGATGTAGGATTATACACTTCTTAATCTCTACAGGGGCAGAAGACACCAGTGGAGATGTAAAGCAGATTGGGAAAGCCGGACTGATATCGGAGGATAAACAGAAGTTGGGAGAGAGCCACCAGAGTAACGCATTAGAAAGTAATATCCCATATGAGAATGCTCTGTGAATGGGCACGAGCATTAACTTGGAAACTGGTTAAAAGCACTCAAAAAGAGCAAATGATTGAAAGGGGCAACTGGTGGAATCGGGTGATTACGGGCATGGGGCTAAGCCCATGGAACCATGACGGCCACCTCTGGTGACGACCTGGGGAAGAGAGAGTACAGCAGAGCTTCCAGCTCCTGGTCCCTGAGTCCCCAGGGCTGTGCAGCTTGCATCACCACTTGGCTGGGCACATTCGCATCCCCACATGAGGGAGTCAGGTGTGGATGCCAGCCTGTGCTCTCTAGAACTACAGCCTTTTGCAACTCTGTGAGTACTTCAGGACCAAGCTCTGACCCACTCCCCACTCGCACCCGAGAAAGCTCCATGTGGCCAGTAGCCAGTGGTCTCTAGGAGAAGAAGAGGGTCTGGATGTTCCAGACCCTCCTGAAGGAACCCATCACGATCTCTGGTCAGTAGCCCTCTGTGGTGACCTGTGAAACCCTGAGGCCTGGACCCCAGACAGCTGTCCTGGCAAAGAAACCACCATAAGTGGCCTCCCTGGACCAGTATCACTCATGGTTTTAGTGGCATGGGGGTGCAAAGATAAGCAGGCACTTTGGGCGACTCCTGGGATGGTGCCAGGGAATGTGCACTGCCTGTGGGAGGTTGCAGGGTTTAGCAGAGTTTGCAGAGGGAGACTCTGTGTGTTTTGGACCACCCAGATTGGTGCAGACAGGCTTCTCTCTGAGACAGAGTTCTGGGTGCAGTTTGCTTTCCACTAAACCTCTGAAAAGCGACAAAAAGCTGCCAAGAAAAAAACTTCCAGAGAACAAAAGCCTGAAAAACCTGTATCCACAGAGCCAAGCCTCTTGATAGGGGACAGGAGACCTCAACCCAAGCAAGACTGACTGAAAAACAATGTGGCAGTCCCCTCCCCAGAAAGCAAGCCAAAAGAAGTAGAGGACAACCATCACAGGATTTCCATAAGAACGTAAAACCCCAACATCAGGGGAAAACAATATATTAAGCTCCCAGTATTGCCCTAAAACCTGGATATTTCCTAGATGCAACTTTTATACTTAATTTGTTCTCACTATTGTTCTTTTTAATTTTTTAACCTACTTATCATTACAATTAGAGGTTTAATACAACATATTCCATAATAACCTTTTAACTTGAGCTTTTTAAATACATATACCAGTGTTTTTCTTTTTTTTCCCCTAATTTTAAAAATATACATATAGATATAAGCTGCAAGGCAATCCTCTTTCCCTAATCAATACTACCCCTATATATAAACCAGTTTTAAACTCCTTTTATCTCTGAAAAGTTGAGTCCTTTAACAAAGATATTAATATAAGCCAGGAAGAATCAAAATAACCTTCCTCACCCACACTGAGGATTTATAAGCACCCTACTATCTTTTTCTTCTGTCAGTGTTTCTGTGCATTTGTTTTTGTTCTGGTATTATATAAATCTTATCTCTGGGGTTTATTTTGGCTATTTTTGTTTTGTTTTGTTTTGTTTTTTCCTTTTCACTTACATTTGTCACTCTTTTTGTTTGTATACCTTATAAGCCCAAGAGGGAAATACATAGACATCCCAACCTCACTCAAAAAAAAAAAATCTTGAATATACCAATTCTCTTTACACCTTAAAGAACTGGAAAATCAACAACAAATTAAGCCAACCCCATGCACAAGAAGGGAAATAAGATTAGAGCAGAGATCAATGAGATAAAAATTGAGATAGGAGAACACGTCAATAAAACCCGAAGATGGGTTTTTTTATTGAAAGAATCAATAAAATCAAGAAACCACTGGCCAAACCAATCCAAAAGAAAAGAAAGAGGACCTAAGTTAATGAAATTATGAATTAAAAGGGAGAGATTCCAACTAACACCAAAGAAATAGAAACAATCATCAGAAAATATTATGAACAGGGCACGTGGGTGGCTCAGTGGGTTAAAGCCTCTGCTTCCAGCTCAGGTCATGATCCAGCGGTCCTTGGATCGAGCCCCACATCAGGCTCTCTGCTCGACAGGGAGCCTGCTTCTCTTCCTCTCTGCCTGCCTCTCTGCCTACTTGTGATTTCTGTCTGTCAAATAAATAAATAAAATCTTTAAAAAATATATCATGAACAGTTATATGTCAATAACTTAAGCAACCTAGATGAAGTGGATGCATTCCTGGAAACCAGTGAACTTCCAGAACTGAATCAGGAAGAAACTGACAACCTGAATATACCAATATCTAGTAATGAGATTGAAGCAGTCATCAAAGACCTCCCAAAAAACAAGAGCCCAGGACCTGGTGGATTCCCTGGAGAATTCTACTAAACTTTCAAAGAAGAAATAACACCTATTCTTCTGAAGCTGTTTCCAAAAACAGAAGCAGAAGGAAAGCTTCCAGACTCTTTCTGTGAAGCCAGCATTACTTTGATCCCCAAACCAGGCAAAGACACCACCAAAAAGGAGAATTTCAGACCAATACCCCTGATGAATATGGATGCCAAGATTCTCAACAAGATCCTAGCTAATAGGATCCAACAGTACACTAAAAAGATTATCCATCATGACCAGGTGGGATTTATCCATGGGATGCAAGAGTAGTTCAACATTCACAAATCAGTCAATGTGGTAGAACAAATCAATAAGAGAAGAGAGAATAACCACATGGTCCTCTCAATTGATGCAGAAAAAACATTTGGCAAGATACAGCATCCATTCCTGATTAAAACACTTCAAAGTACAGGGATAGAGGGAACATTCCTCAACTTCATAAAATCTATCTATGAAAAACCCATAGCGAATATCATCCTCAAAGGGGGAAAGCTGACAGCCTACCAATTGAGATCAGGAACACGACAAGGATGTCCACTCTAACCCTTGTTATTCAACACAGTACTAAAAGTCCTAGCAACAACAATCAGACAACACAAAGAAATAAAAGGTATTCGAACTGGCAAAAAAGAAGTCAAACTGTCTGTCTTTGCATCTCTCTTTGCAGATGACATGATACTTTATATAGAAAACCCAAAAGACTCCCCCTCCCAACTACTAGAAGTCATAACAGCAATTTAGTAATGTGGCAGGATACAAAATTAATGTACAGAAATCAGTTGCTTTCTTATACACTAACAATGAAAATATAGAAAAGGAAATTAGGGAATTGATTCCATTTCCTAAAGCACCAAGAACCATAAGATACCTTGGAGTAAATGTAACCAAAGAGGTAAAGGATCTGTACTTGAGGAACTACAGAACAATCATGAAAGAAACTGAAGAAGACACAAAAAGAATGAAGAGCATTCCACACTCATGGATTGGAAGAATAAACATTGTGAAAATGTCTATACTGCCTAGAGCCATCTATACTTTCAATGCTATCCTGATTAAAATTCCACTGGAATTTTTCAAAGAGCTGGAACAAACAATCCTAAAATCTGTATGGAACCAGAAGATACCCCGAATAGCTAAGGAAATGTTGAAAAAGAAAAACAAAACTGGGGTCATCATGTTGCCTGATTTCAAGCTTTACTACAAAGCTGTGTTCACCAAGACAGCATGGTACTGGCACAAAAACAGACATGTAGACCAGTGGAACAGAGTAGAGAGCCCAGATATGGACCCTCAACTCTATGGTCAAATACTCTTTGACGAAACAAGAAACATATACAGTGGAAAAAATTATCTTCAATAAATGGTGCTGAAAAAAAATTGGACAGCTATGTATGGAAGAATGAAACTCAACCATTCTCTTACACCATACACAAAGATAAACTCGAAATGGATAAAAGACCTCAAAGTGAGGCAGGAGTCTATCAAAATCCTAGAGGAGAACATAGGCAGTAACCTTTTGAACATTGGCCACAGAAACTTTTTTCAAGACATATCTCCAAAGGTAAATGAAACAAAAGCAAAAATGAACTTTTGGGACTTCATCAAGATCAAAAGTTTCTGCACAGCAAAGGAAACAGTCAACAAAACAAAGAGGCAATCCACAGTATGGGAGAAGATATTTGCAAGTCACAGTACAGATAAAGGGCTTATATCCAAGATCTATAAAGAATCTTTCAAACTCAACACCCAAAAATCAGATAATCACATCAAAAAATGGGCAGAAGACATGAACAAACACTTCTCCAAGGAAGACATACAAGTGGCTCACAGACGCATGAAAAAATGTTCATCATCATCATCAGCCATCAAGGAGATTCAAATCAAAAGCACATTGAGATACCATCTAACACCAGCCAGAATGGCCAAAATCAACAAGATGGAAAACAATACATGTTGTGGAGGATGTGGAAAAAGAAGAACCCTCTTACACGGTTGGTAGGAATGCCAGCTGGTGCAGCCACTTTGGAAAACAGTGTGGAGACTCCTTAAGAAATTAAAAATAGAGCTACCCTATTACCCTGCAATTGCAGTACTGAGTATTTACCCCGGAGATACAGATGTAGTGAAAAGAAAGTCCATCTGTACCCCAATGTTCATAGCAGGAATGGCCATAGTCGCCAACCTGTGGAAAGAGCCAAGATGCCCTTCAATGGACGAATAGATTAAGAAGATATGATCCATATATATACAGTGGAGTATTATGCCTCCATCAGAGAGGATGAATACCCAACTTTTGTATCAACATGGATGGGACTGGAAGAGATTAGGCTTTAAGTGAGATAACTCACACAGAGAGAATTAATTGTCATATAGTTTCACTTACTTATGGAGCATAAGGGATAACATGGAGGACCCTGGGAAATGGAAAGGAGAAGTGAGTTGGGGGAAATTGGAGGGGGAGATGAACCATGAGAGACTGTGAACTCTGAGAAACAAACTGAGGGTTTTGGGGGGAGGGAGTTGGGTGGGCCTGCTGGTGGGTATTAAGGAGGGCACATATTGCATGGAGTACTGGGTGTGGTGCATAAACAATGAAATTTGGAACACTGAAAAAAATTAAATTAAAAAAAACAATGGAAAGGGGCGCCTGGGTGGCTCAGTGGTTAAGCCGCTGCCTTCGGCTCAGGTCATGATCCTGGAGTCCTGGGATCGAGTCCCGCATCGGGCTCTCTGCTCGGCAGAGAGCCTGCTTCCCTCTCTCTCTCTCTGGCTGCCTCTCTGTCTACTTGTGATTTCTCTCTGTCAAATTAATAAATAAAATCTTTAAAAAAAAAACAATGGAATGATATATATCACTCCACCTTCAAACACATTAAAGGATGCAGAGATGTTCTCTATTTTATCTACATTGAATTTGTTGGGTTACTCTTTGCAAAAACTAGGTGGACCAAAGTAGCAATGACTTACTGATAAAATACTCAAGTAGTAACCCACATTCTACTTATTGCACCTAATGTGATAACTTCACTAGGGAAGTTTAGTGTTAATTTGTGTATGTAATAAGCAGCTATTAATCTTATGAATGACTGTTTTCCATATGCATCATGAAAGTGAGTAAGAAGTCAATTTCATTCACATGGAACGATATTAATTCACAATAGTTCCACAAGCATTCACAATAATGTCATATTAATATTAATGACATTATTAGTGTGTTAATGACATTTGCAATCATGTCATATTAATTTTCTTACCTTATATCATAATATATTACAAAGTTTACTGGGCCATCTGGACATGTTGAATTGATCTACTACAATAATGAAATCATGTTAATCAAATGTGGTGACTGACAAATGGAAAATACTTTGGAAACCTTAATGAAATAATATGTTCAAGCAAGTTGGAGATAAACTGTAAGAGTCAGAAGCCAGCTACATGGGTAACAGTTCAGAATCTAACAATTTGAGTCGTGATGGTATCTGTACAAAGTAAAGTATAAATTATTGCATCTTGCTTTTTACCATTAAGTAAGAGACACAGTGCTTGGGTTGGACTTTTCATGATGAGAAGCAACATGTTTATGTCATGCTTTAGACTACAGCTCAATCCTGAGACATGGAAGGATGACTATTTTGGATGATGCCTAGAGCAAGAAACTTTCAAAAGGAGGTCACAGTACAGGTATCCCTGCCGTTTGACCCATATAATTGAGCATTCAATAAGTAGTATCTGGATTTTTAAAAGGACACTACGTGGAGTTTCTGCCAAGCCCCAAAAGGAAGTTCATAGCACAAATCCTTAATGTACTATAATAAGACCATACTTAACCATGTATCCAGAAACACTTGTCATGTGCTGGTAATATCAGTCCTACCTGGGTAAGATTGGGCAGGCCCAGATGCAATTCATCATTAACATTGAAGTGGTACATACAGGAAGTGACTTGAGTAGGTTCCTAAGTCACAAAGAAACAGAACAAATGAACTCAATGTCTTCTACCATGCCTATACTGAGATTTCTCCTTCAATTCCCACCTGTTGCCTAATGGGAGGTCCTTATGACGAGCTGCCAAAGAAAGAAGAAAATCAGTCTTCATTCACAGATGAATATGCCCAGTATAGGAAGGTGCCACACTAAATGTAAACTGCTGCTGCATTATAGCTACACTCAAGAGTGATCCTAAAACACAATGGTAAGGGAAGTTCCTCCTATTTGTTGGCATTTTTGGATGCTGTACCTGGTCATCCCTTTTATATGGAGAGAGAATTGGCTTGAGTTAAGCATATGCATGAGTTTATGGGCATTCAAAGATGGCTTATTTGGTTAGTTAACGGCCTGAAAGAAAAATTGAGGATTAAAGAAAGGAAAAAGAATGCAAACAGATCTTTGAGATTATGTATAAATGAATAAAGATCTCTCTATTAGACATTAATGCCTGTTAAAGAGCACTTATTGCAGAAGAGACACTAAACAATCAAGTATGAGATGAATTAGCCAGTCAGTGTCAACTAGCTTCTGTCCTTTATCATTCCGATACTTGCAAAACTCACTCTTTAACAGACTAGTCATGATGATAGAGATGGAGTCTATAGGTGGGCCCAACAACATGGGCTGACATTTACTAAAGCTAACCCAGCTATTGTTGCTGATTGGCATTTGACTCATTAGCAACAGAGGTGGATAGTGAGCTCTTGATTTCTTGATTTTTTTGAGGAGGTTAATCAGCACAGAGACAAACTAATTATGTCATATTCATTTCACCCTTTCAGCAGGGACAGAACAGTGACTCATTTGACCAGATAAGCACATAATCTCATGAGTATGAGTTTCCCTTCCTTGTCTACAATACCTTGAACTTCAGCGCTAATCAAAAGCTCATAGAGGCTTTGATTAAATAACATGGGATTCCTCATAATATATCTTGGAACCAAGGCCACATTCTATGAAGCAAAAAATTTAGCAACTGACATAAATATGTAACTCACTGGAAGCGTGTGCATGTGTGTGTGTATCCATAGATATGTGTAAATGGAGAGAGAGAGAGAGACATAGAGAAAAGTAGATACAGATAGAGAGAGAAAAAGAGAGAAAGAAAGAGAAGGTAGGCCAGCTGGTAGAGACCCAGGAGAGCTGTCTTTTGGTCCAAAGCCAGTCTGCTAGCACAATGCCTTCTTGCTCAAGAGAAGTGAATCTTCATTCTACTAAGGCCCTCAAACACTTGCCACCTATATTCTGGAAGATAATCTACTTTATTAGAAATCCACTGATTTAAATGTTGATTTCCTCTAAAAAATATTCATGGTAACATCCAGAATAAAGTTTAATCAAATATTTGAGCAACATGGCACAGTCAAATTGAGACAGAAAATGAACTGTCATAGGGAAAAAAAAAAGGATATGTGTGGCAATAATATCTTGTACATCTCCCTCATGTGATCAGTTGGCATGGACCTAACCACTGCCACAATTTGTGATTGTTTAGCTACCCTTCCTAACTTAGTGGAAAAAAAAAAAAATATATATATATATATATATACACACACACACACACATATATATATATATATATATATATGACAATTCTTAAAATTTACAAGTAGTCTCAAGACTCATAAAATATATAAATTAGAAAATTTTGTTCCTTACTTCTCATGACACTTAGGATAAGGAAGCATTCTTAACCTAACTCTACTTACTAAGAGCAAGTCAAAAGGCAATTTTATATGTGGTAAGTTTCCCAAAGCAAAGTATATGATATGCACCCTAATTATACTCAGGATCAAGAGTAGAATGGACTCCATAATGGATTATAGACAGCTTCATGTCTGATGATAAAATTAATTCATAAATAAAAAATTTAAAGAGTTGAAATAAACCTAGAAAGAAGAACTTAAGAATATTACAGTAGTAAAGATTGCCTTAAGAAAATGTAAAAAGATTGGAAGTGTTAACCTATTCTTCAAAAATGCCAAATAAATTACACAAGTATTATAGCATGAATGACTTACATTATGGTTGTTTCTTGTTACTTCCAAGATGCATTGAGTAACAGAGATTACAAATAACTTTGCACCTTCATGTAATTTGAATCCTTTCTTCAGTATTTTAGCTTGTTGTGAGTTCTTTTTTTTTTTTTTTTTCAGATTTTGCTTATTTATTTGGGAGAGAGACAACATGAGTGGAAGGGGCAGAGAGAGAGGGAGAGAGAAAGAGAATCTTAAGCAGACTCCACACAGTGTGCAGTCTGAAACAGGACTCAACCCCATGACCCTGAGACCATGACCTGAGCTGAAACCAAGACTCAGATGCTTAACTGACTGTGACACCCAGGCACCCTGGTTCTTAATTTCTTGGCATGTAATCCATTAAAGAAATTTAATGCTTACCTCTGTAAGTTATTTATCTGATAATTTAAGCATTTAGAAAAAATGTGGCAGGGATAAAACAAAACAAAACCAACCAGCCTACCTGAAAGCACCATTGTACTATACATTTCCTTCAATGAATACAGGTATTCCACAAATACGACTCAACATACTGGAATCATAGCATTAAGATTAAAAAGGCCAAAGTTATAATTGGGCCAGATGACAATATCATACCAATTCTGATTTTGTTGTATTATTTTTCAAACTTTTCAGGGAAAAGAGGAAATTCCAACTGTTTACCTCTCAGATGTTCAGATGTAGTATTTTGTTGCCTTTAGCATAGCTACATATTCTGCTTATGCTGCTGAGATGCCTGGTTGTAAAAGACGTCATAAATATTTCAACTTTTCTGCCAATTTTTCCCTGATGGGGGACTGATTTCATTCCTTAAGCATTATTCACTTTGCAATAAGAAAATTACTTCATATTTCCTTACAGGGAGTTAGAGATTAAAAAAAGAGGAATTTCCCCTGATGCTATTACCACCAACATTAATGAGATGATTGGAATATATATAATATTATCATATATGCATGTTATATATACATATATATAATTATGCCAATACCAGCTGGCAGCTGTAAATATTCTTTGATGATAATGTTCTTGAACTATTTTTAATGTTTAGGGTTTTCACTGGAAATGTAAAATCATCTATAAATATATTCTGTTTTGCTGTAGGTTTAATAGAATTCAGAAAATATGAATATAACTTTAAATTGCAAGGATAGATCTAGAAGTCTACCTAGAAGATCTAGGTAGATCTAAAAGACTACCTACAATTTCCAAAATTGGCTTATGGACTCAATATTTATTATGTATGAGGGATGATTCTATATGCTAAAGACAGAACAAAGATACTTGCCTTCATCAAGCTTATATTTTACTGGGAAGGTTGAGACAATAGAATAAAATATGCATTATGTTAAGAGGTGATAAATGTTATGGAGGAAAAAAAAAGAGAAAGGAGATGGGACACACACCCCTACACACACTCATATAGGACATGAATTTGTAAATATGTTACTGGGACTCATCACTGAGCTGGAGACATTTGATCAGTCTTGAGGGAGGGAAGGGAGAAAACTACTCCATGTACCACCTAAGGGAAAGACAGGGAGACAGGGAGACTTGGCATAACAGAAGAAATGTTCAAAGTGAAAAAAATATATATCAGATGGAAAGAGCATTTTAGGTCATTAAGATACTGTCACTCTGCAATGGCATTAAAGAATTTAGAACAGAGTAGTGATATATTAATGTGATTATCCTGGCTGCTGTAGTGACAACAGACAGAAGCGGAGATGATGGAAGTAGAGAAACTTGTTAGGAGGCCATAGGAATAATCAAGACTCAAGGCAATATTGCCTTTGATCACAATGTTTGGAGTACGCAGAGGTAAGAAATTGTTGAGGGAAATTGGGATGTATTTTCAAAGTTGAGACAGGAATGTGATATAGGGCGTAAAGGAAATAAAAATCAAAAACAATTCAAAGATGTCCTCGTTATCAGTGGAAAACCTGGTATTCTCATTTCCAGTTCTGTAAGAAGATTAAATTTAGGAGAAAACTTCAGAATTTGGCATGGGAATTATTATGACAAGTAAGATACAATGCTGAAGGGAGGGTTTTTCCATTTGTTTGTTTTTTGTTTTTGTTTTGTTTTGTTTTTCCTTTCCTCCCGTAGGTAAAAGAAATAAGAGTATGTTTTATGCTGATAGTAAGGATTCAGTTAAGGGAGAGTGGGAGAGGATCAGGGGATAGGTGGAAAAATTGCCTGAGAAATATCCCTGAAGAAGAGGGATGAGATATGATAGACAAATGAGGGTTTGAAGCTTGAAGAAGACCACAGAAACAGAGCAGGGAAGTGTGTCTTTATCCTAATTTCTCTTTCAGGATAACTTTTCTTGAAACACCAACAAGATTTTGAAATAGTATCTTCCAGTGCTTTTCTTGCTTTGAGGTATAATTTACAAACATTGAAATGAACAGATAATTAAATAAGTCCTGCAGATTTTGGCACATACTTATATGCATCTAAAGCACACTTTATTAATGTATCTCCCTTTGTCTCAGTTCCTAATCAATAACCTCCCTATTCTCACAAATCCACAGAAGCAAGCACAATTCTGCTTTCTTTCACAGTATAATAGCGTTGTCAGTTTTAAACCTCCTACAAATAGAATCATAAAGTATGAATTCCTCCTCTGCCTGTGTCTTCTTTTATGTAGCTTAATGCCTTGGGATTTACACATGTTATTGCACAAAGCAGTAATTTGTCCTTTTGATTCTTGAATAGTAGTCTATTGTATGAATATGCATGTTTTATTTATCTATACCTAATCATGGAAATTTGAGTTTTATTTATTTATTTTATTTTTTTGTGATTATGAACGGATTTCCTAGGAACATTCTTATTAACACTTTTATAAGTTTTGGCTTATGATTTCATTTTTTTACTTGATGAACACTTAACAGTAGAAAAGTTGAGTTTTAAAGAAGTTATATTTTTAATTTTTTAAGAAATTGCAAAAAACATCAAAAAAATAAAAGAATTTACCATATTGTTTTCTAGAATAATTGTCCATTTCTACACTCACTCTAGCCATATAAGAGAGTTCTGTTTGTTACATACCATAACCAACATCCAGTTGGATGTATCGTACTATCTTATTATGGATTTAATTGCATTTCCCTGGTAATGGTGCACACTTTTCATGTGCTTATTTACCATTTTCCTCTATAGAGTATTTCTTGATGTCTTCTTTATTTTTATTATTGTCATTGTTGTTGATTTCCCTGAACAGTCTTTTTAACATTGGAATTCTGTTTTTTGTGTTACACTTATTCTGGGGTTCAGATATATGTACTGTAAATATTTCTTCCAGTTTGTCACTTGTCTCTTTATTTTTTAATGTGTCTTTCAAAAGAAGATGTTTTACTTTTGATAAAGTCTGAATTTGTTCCTCAAAGATGTTAAAGTATTCTGTTAATGTGACTGATAGTGGAGGTAGGTATGGCATTGGAGTTATTTTGCATGGGAGGTGCAAGTCGGAAGCCTCCTGCTATCAAATCATAGTCAGAGAAATCTGTCAGAAAGATAAATATAAGGTGCTTGCATCTATTTGGGAGAGCCACAGCAGTGCATTGTCTTTGTGGAAGTCTCCAGTGAGAGTTCTGAGAAACCAAAGTTCATCAATGCCCTTCCTTCCTCCATAATTCCTAGGGTCTAAAATGTCCCATCCCTAGGTGCCAATTATTTCTCACTCTCAACCTCAGAGATTCTGTTCCTTTGCCTGGACTGTTCTTAATCTCCTCTTCAGTGTAACCAATCATTTTTTCCTCATCTTTATTTTTTAAAATTAAAAAAAAAATAGTCTAGTTGACACAGAATGTTAATTAGTTTCAGGTGTGCAACATAGCACAACATTCTACATCCTTATAATTTACACTGTCTTCATCACTGCGTAGCTACCACCTGTCAGCATATGATGTTATTATAATATCGTTGAATAAATTCCTTATGCTGTACCTTTCATCCCCATGACTTATTCATTCCATAACTGGAAGTCTGTATCTCCTACTTCCCTCCACCCATTTTGCCCACCCCCCCATCCTTTTTCCTCTGACAAACATCAGTTTATTATCTGTGTTTATAGGTCTGATTCTGCTTTTCCTTATTTTATTCACTTGTGTGTCTGTGTGTGTCTGTGTGTGTCTGTGTGTATGTTTAGATTCCACATATGAGTGAAATTATACAGTATTTTTTTTCTCAGCATGACTTCACTTACCGTAATATTCTCTAGGTCCATATATGTTGTTGCAAATGGCAAGCAATCTAATATCCATCAATAGCTGAATGGATAAGGAAGAGGTAGTACATAGATAGACACAGACCCATACACACATACATACACACACAGAGGAATATTATGCAGGCATAGAAAAAGTCTAGTGAAACCAATCTTAACCATTTACTCCAAACTTTTTTTCTTTGTCATGGTCCAGTCCCCAACAACCTTCCCCAAAATTTCCACTACCACCATTTTTCCCTTTTTTAACAATTGATATTGCTCATTATTTATTAAAAATACCTCTATTCCCTCTATTGTGTGTTGCAGAATCATGTAATATCTGTTTTTTAATTTATTCCCAAATTTTATTACCAAAGTAGCATTCCATTTTCATGATTGTTTTAAAATCATTTTGTTAAATAAAAACTGACTCCAATTGCATAATTTACTTTTTTTTTTAAGATTATATTTATTTCACAAAAAGAGACAGCAAGAGAGTGAACACAGGCAGGGGGAAAGGAAGAGGGAGAATCATGCCCTCTGCTGAGCAGGGAGACCAATATGGGGCTCAAATCCAGGACCATGGGATCATAACCTGAGCCGAAGGTAGATGCTTAACAACTGAGCCACCCAGGCACCCCTAGAGGCACTGCCTTCTAACTGAAAATATGGTATAAGAAGATGTGTGGTTTTAACAAATAAAGAGTCTAGAAACATAAACACACAGAAGAGGTTAATAATATGTTTCTGCATATTAATAAATTAAACAAAAATTGGGGAAATCACTTATTTTGGGAGTGTCTTTATGAATTTTTTGCCATACATTAAAATATACACATATTAAAAGGTTTGTGAAGCATCTTATCATACATCTAGTTTTTCTAAATGGTTAACTTTAGGAGTGCCTGGGTGGCTGAGTTGGTTAAGCATCTGCCTTGACTCTAGTCATGATCCCAAATCCTTGGATTGAGCCCCCCTTTGGGCTCCCTGCTCAGTGGTGAGTCTGTGTCTCCTTCTGACTCTTCCCCTCCCCTCCACTCATACTTACATTCTCTCTCTCTCTCTCTTTCTGTGAAACAAATAAATAAAATCTTTAAAAAATAAATGATTAGGTTTAAAATCACGTTATTCAAAACGAAGCACAAACACACTGTCATACTCACACACAATATTTTGCATAGTTTCCCCAGATACTTCTCTGGTTCTATCAAGCAATGTTCACTGAGTTAATTCAAAGTAGTCTGAGGTCATTCAAAATAGAGTCATTATATTCAGTAGATAATAAAATGAGGAACATGTCCTATTATCTCAAAGTTACATGTTCTTTGAAAAACTAGAAGATGGAGGGGCGCCTGGGTGGCTCAGTGGGTTAAGCCACTGCCTTCAGCTCAGGTCATGATCTCAGGGTCCTGGGATCGAGTCCCGCGTCGGGCTCTCTGCTCAGCAGGGAGCCTGCTTCCTTCTCTCTCTCTCTCTCTCTGCCTGCCTCTCAGTGTACTTGTGATTTCTCTCTGTCAAATAAATAAATAAAATCTTTAAAAAAAAAAAGAAAAGAAAACTAGAAGATAGAAAGTAACACACAACTATTATTGCAAATGATGAGTCTATAACAAAAGACACTGTCAAGGGGAGGAATGAGTAAGGGACATATGGGCTAGGTAGGGAGAGGTAGGGGGCTCTGTGATCAGGCTCATAGAAATCGCAAAAATATGGAGGTATGGGAAACCCAGAGATAAGGGAACAAACAGGACTACCCTGCCCTAGGCATGTGGGATGGTTGTCTTTTTTGTGATAAACACCTATGACCAACAAAGAATACCCAGACCCTAAAAAGGAAGTAATCCATTGAAGGTGTTATCACTAGTCCTCTTCAATGGTGATATCAATAGAGATGTTAAAAGGATTTAAGCTCCCTGGTTAGCTTTCTATAAAAGACCAACCCTAAATACCCTCTTCAGCAACCATGTTGGGGCTGACCCCTCTCATTCTTGATAGCTTTTTCTACATCTTCACCTAATAAACTTCTGTCTTTTCACACACACACACACACACACACACACACACACACACTCTACCAGATTCCAGTCTGTCATCTAAAAAGCTTGAATGTTGCCACTCCCATCCTCACAATAAGAAAAAAGTTGAAAAAACTGAAAATCAACAACTCTTTTTAGATCTCTCTGGAAATTGAGGTCCCGGGACAGATTACTTACATGACAACTGGAGAGACAGACAGGCACATACAAAGAATCAAAGTTTATGAAAGGAGAAGCCTAGAAGTAGAAGGTTGTGGCTGGAGCCAAGTAGAGACACTTTCAATTTTAAGTGGTGAATTACTGGAGACTTAGTGTAGGCTAGCTTGTGACTTAAAAATAGAAAGAGGCCCAGTCATAGATAGGCTTCCCACACTCTCAGGAGTTTATTAACAGGAGGACTGTCAAATTCTCACATTGAAGACTTGGGAACTCTTCTTTCCCACAGAGAGTGGGGAAAAAGTAGCTATTTTGAAATAGTATAATGCTCTCTGTTCTCCTTAACATGGTCTGAAGAAAACTATTTTATAAGAGCCTAACCAACAGGGATTTTAACAAATGCTAACCAACCTTTGGGAAGAGAAAAATCCAACCATAGCTACTGATGTGGAGGAAAAGGAATACCCAACTCAGGCTCAATAAAAGACTAAGACATAATCATAGAACTATAGAATGTTTCCCATCTTCTAACATCTTACCACCATACCAGTAGGAATCCTATATAACAACAGGAATTAGAGATGAAAAACTGCAAGCTTCAGATCCAATTTAGGAATCTCTAGGAAAATCCAATGAAAACAAGTGAGATAAAAATAAAGATATTAGAGGAAATTTTAGACTCTGACTCCTACTGGTAAAGCAAATAGTAAACACAGATAAGCATAAAATCTCACACGGAAGACATAGCTACCTCAATTCCTTTACTGGATACTTCATCTCTGACTTTCAAAAAGAAGTAACAAGCATGGGGGCACCTGGGTGGCTCAGTGGGTTAAAGCCTCTGCCTTCGGCTCAGGTCATGATCTCAGGGTCTTGGGACCGAGCCCTGCATCAGGCTCTCTGCTCAGCAGGGAGCCTGCTTCTTTCTCTCTCTCTGCCTGCCTCTCTGCCTACTTGTGATCTGTCTGTCAAATGGATAAATAAAAATCTTAAAAAAGTAACAAGTATGTTAAAAAGGCAAATATACAGTCTCAAGAAGCAAACCAAAATCAGAACCAGACTTAGCTATGACAAGAATTTTTAGAATTATCAGAATAGGAATTTAATATGATTAACCATGCTGAGGCCCCTAATGAAAAAATGGACACCAAGTAAGAACAGATGCATAATTTAAACAGGGAGATTAAAACTAAGAACAAAAAGGATCTATTAGAAATAAAATAGTCTGTAACAGAAATGAAGAATGACTTTGAAAGGCTCATCAACAGGCTGGCAACAGCCAAAGAAATAATCACTGAACTTGAAGGTATTTCAATAGAGGTTTCCAAAATTAAAATGCAAAAACAAGAACAATAATATGGAATTGAATATCCAAGAACCTTGGCACCATTACAAAAGATGTAACATATGTGATAACGGACTTGTATCTAAAGTATACAAAGAATTCTCAAAACTCAACGATGACAAAACAACCACCAAATAAAAAGGGGACAAAATACATGAACAGATATATCATCCAAGAAGATTGAGATGGAAAAAAGCAAATGAAAAGATGTTTAACATCATATATGATTAGGAATTGCAGGGACGCCTGGGTGGCTCAGTTGGTTAAGCAGCTGCCTTCGGCTCAGGTCATGATCCCAGCGTCCTGGGATCGAGTCCCATATCGGGCTCCTTGCTTGGCAGGGAGCCTGCTTCTCCCTCTGCCTCTGTCTGCCTCTCTGTCTGCCTGTGCTCACTCACTCTTGCTACATATCTATTAGCCTGGTTAAAATCCATAAAAAAATTGAAACTGAATTTTTGGTGAATTTGCAGAACAATAAGAATAATTATTTATTTCTAGTGGGAATGCAAGTTGGTAGTTACTTTGGAAGATAATTTAGCAGGTTTTTATAAAGCTAAGCATTGATTAACCATAAAATGTAGCTGTCACACTCTTAGGTATTCTCCTAATAAGTTAAAAATTTATGTTCTTTTTTTTTCCTTTTTTTAACCTTTTTTCCCCTCACCATAGCACAGGAAAAGAAAAAAGAAAAAAAGAAGAGAAAAAGAGAAAGAAAAAGAAAAAGAAGTAATTAATTTAAAAAATCATGACAAGTTTAAAAAAAATTCTGTTCTCACAAAAACTTGTTTATGAATTTTTATTAAAAAAACCCAACTTTTTGCTAATTGCCAAAAGTAAGCAAACCAAGATATCCTACAATGGGTAAATGGATGAACCATCTATGGACATTCATACATAGCAATAATATTCAGCAACAATAAGAAAAGAGCTATTAATCCAGGAAAGACATGGTGGAAACTAAACACTGTTGTTGAAAGAAAGAAGCCAATCTGTATGATTTCAGTTTTATGACATTCTAGGAAAGGTGAAATGATAAAGACAATAAACAGATCAGTGGTTGCCAGGGATTGAGAGGAGGAAGAAAATGATTGGTCAATATAGCATAAGGGGTTGCTAGGTCTGTGAAACTTCTTTCTATGATAATGTACTGGTGGAAGGTAAAATTCATAGAATTGTTCTATTTAAAAAGTGAACTCCTATAAATTTTGGATTTTAGTTGATAATACTTTATTAGTATTGTTTATCAATTGTAACAATTGTACTATATTGATGTAATATGTTAACAATAAGGACAACTATGTGTGGGGAGACAGAGTATATGGGAAATATTCATATTTTATGTTTTTTTTAATTAGTTTAGATCTATTGCTATGACTCTCTTTCTCCCAAAATTGATAAAATTACTTGGATAACCTCTAGATTCACTGCCCCTCCCATCAGACACCCCTCTTCACACACATTTTCAGTCAAGTATAATCAAAACAAACCTACTTTCCAATTCTAATTTCTGTTCTTAAACAAACGAGAACAAATCAAATTTCTTAACTAGAATATATTGAAATTTCTATGTGCTATTTTTCCCTTTTAGTATTTTTGGATAACACTGCATAATAAAAAAGAGATGGTGATAGACAATAAATTTCAATTAGATTTAATATAAATACATGTTGTATGTATTTGAGCTAATAAAACTAAGTTAATTTTAGTTAACATTTAATTTTGTTACTTTTAATTAATTTTTTTGAAGATTTATTTATTGATTTTAGTTAAAGAGAGTATACGGGACAGGGGGAGGGGAAGAAGGAAAAAGAGAGAAGGAGTTGGAGAGAAGCAGACTCCATACTGAGCAGAGTCCTACTCTGGGGGGGACTGGATCTCAGCACTCTGAGATCAGGATCTGAGCCAAAATCAAGAGTCAGCTGGTCAGATACTTAACCAACTGAGCCCCCCAGGCACCCCTTAATTAGTAATTTTTGAGTGAATTTTAGTTGAGACCTCTAATCCAATGTTGAAAGAAATGTTGATGGCAGATGTCCATATTTTGTTCTTACTTCAAAAAGAAAGTTTAAAGATTTTAGTATTTTATAAATACTAAATACTAAAGATTTAGTATTTTAAAGTATAGTATTTTCTCTAGTTACATTGCAGATCAAGTTTGTAGCTAAAATTGCTATGCATTCACAAAATTATATTTTCTCTTCTAACTGGGAATAAGACTCTTGTACACTTACATAACACTTGAAATTAACAGTGACTTATTTTGGTTCTGATGGTCACAGGAATAAATGGTGTGCTCTATTCTGTGGCTTAGCACTTAAGAACTGCATAATCAATTTTTGTTTTCTATCTCTGGCAGCTGAAAATAAAGGCCATAGAGTATATTTCAGAAAATTCACAAGACACTTGGTTTTTGAATCACTACTTTGAGAAAAGGCTCCTAGAAGAGTTCTTTAACAAGGAGCCTATATATTGAATCATTGTTTGCAGGAAAAAAAATGTATTTTATAATTACTTAAAGTAGGAGGTCATTTACTAAGGCAGTTAGCTTACTCTTACTAATACATCTTTATTAGTGTAAAAAAAAAAAAAGTCCCCTTCTCTTACTGGCTAGATAACTGATCTTATCAAGATGAATGTTGAATTTCAACAAATGCTTATTTGGCATATATTGAGATTACCACATGAATTTCTCTTTTAATTTTTAATTTGATAGAGTGCATACATTGATTTTTCCAAAGTTAAGAGAGTGTTAAAGTATACAATATAAATTTAACTTGATTATTGTAATATACACATGATATGCATATCATAATTTTCTTGGCATTACTTCCTTGATTAACAATAAATTCATTATTTTTTTATTCCATCCTCATGAAAGTAACTGCTATGTAATTCTCATTTCTTGCCCTGTTCTAATAATACAATATGCTAAATTTTAAATAATTTTAGGATAAATGCTGGGAAAAAATTTTACCAGAAGTCGAGAAAAAAAACAAAAAATGAAAAAGAAAAAAATTAAATTAACTGCAAGACTAAAAAAAATCACAGGGAGAAAGCCATGAGTTCCGTGCTTTGCTTTCTCCTCCTCTGGAATTCTGCTGCTCTCCTTGGTATTGAAACCGGACTCCTTGGTAGGTGAACTTGGTCTCGGCTGGATTTCTTGTTGATCTTCTGGGGGAGGGGCCTGGTGTAGTGATTCTCAAGTGTCTTTGCCCCAGGCGGAATTGCACCGCCCTTACCAAGGGCCGGAGTGAGTAATCCGCTCGGGTTTGCTTTCAGGAGCTTTTGTTCCCTGAGCGCTTTCCGTAGAGTTCCGGAGGACGGGAATACAAATGGCGGCCTCCCAGAGAACAGCGCCCAGTTACTCCCGTCTGCCTGACCTCCGGCCGCGCTCCGAGCTCACCGAGCCTGCGCCCGGTTCAAGGTAACCCTGGGCTGCGAGCTTACTGTCGGCTCTGTCTCTGTAGCCGGCTTTCCCGTTCCAATACCCGCAAGCTCTGCGACACTCAGACACCCCCGATCCTTCTGTGACCCTGCGGGACCTGAGGCCACGCTGAACCCACGCTGACCCCGCATGGGCTTCGCCCCGGTTTAGCCTCTGGAGTGATGTCCCTCAGCTGAACAGACTTTTAAAAGTCCTGATTTTGTGCGCAGTTGCTCCGCCGCTTGCCGGGAGCCGGCCCCTCCCCCCGGGGTCTATCTTCCCTGTCGCCTTGGATTCACGTCTCCGCCAGTCCTACCTTTCAGAAAGTGGTTGTTTTTCTGTTTCCAGAATTGCTGTTCTTCTTCTCTTCGATCTGCCGATGGATTTGCAGGTGTTTGTAATTTTCAGATAAGCTATCTAGCTGATCTCCTGGTAGCTGAAGTAGTCTCAGCCTGCTACTTCTCTGCCATCTTCTGACTTCCCCCTATGCTGGGAAAAAATTTTATATGTTCAGAGGTATTAATTGAATTTGTGTGTACTGACCAGTAAATCCATCTGTGTCAGTTTTATGTTTGAGAAATCCTTTAGTCCTTGCTATAAATCTTCAATGCTTTAGAATTTTCATGTGTTCTATGTCTTTTATATTTCTTCTTGTGTCATATTTGGCAAGTTTTATTGTTCCATTATGTTGACTATTTCAAATTATGTATATCATATACATTTAATATTACTTGGAATATAATTGTTTATAGCATATTTTGTACTTTATTGTATCATCAAAGTAATGGTTAGTACAGTAAAATGTACAAATTTAAGTATACAGGTTGATAATATTAAAAATTATGCATAAAAACTTGTATCATCACATAGATCTAAACATATAAGTTCTTTTAATATCTCAGCAAGCTCATCCATGGCCCTTCTCAGGAAAAAGTCTTTTGATATCTAACAAAACAGTTTTATTTTTCATGGTTTTGAACTTCATATAATGAACTCATACCACATGTGGACTTTAGGGTCTTTAACTCTTTAAGTTTTTTACTCAATATCATGTCTGAAGGTTATTCATGTTTTACATATAGCAGTCATTTGCACTTTTTATTGTTACCTAATTCTACATAGGATAAATTTACCCTGATATATGTCAGTTTTAAAGAACTTATCTGAGGAAGCGCCGGGGTGGCTCAGTCACGTAAGTGTCTGCCTTTGGTTCAGGTCATGATCTCATGGGTCCTGGGATTGGCTGCTGATGGGCTGGCTCCCCACTCAGTGGGGAGTTGGCCTCTACCCCCACTGCTCCTGCCCCTCCCCACTGTTTGTACTCTCTCCTACACACCCACTTACTGTCTCAAATAAATAAATAAAATCTTAAAAAAAAAAAAAAACTTATCTGAAACCTCTGTTAACTGGATTGTTGTAGGAGTGTTTCTATCCGCTATTTCTATTTCTCCCATCACATAACTTTTGTACACATCGTCTAGTTTCTTGCCTCTGCATGGTTGTATTTGACAGACAGCCCAAACATTTGTATGAAATTTATTCTCAGTTTGTTGTGAAATAAGTAACTATATTCCTTATTTTCTTCTTCTCGCACTTCTTTTTTATCCTTTTTCCTTCCTTTTTTTTGCCACATTCCAAATGTGATTTAAAATACCTGACAAAATGTACATAAATAGAAAAAGATTATAAATACATATGGACATGAAAGGAAATGAAAGTAACAATAAAGGACTAAAATAAATCCGAAGATTATAATTAAGGTAAAATTAGGGTTTTGTTTAATGAGAATGTGTCAAGGATGCAAGAATAACTAAGCTTTTATTTAAGATTAAGACAACACTATCCAAGAAATAAACAAGGGGACAAAAAGCATATAAAATGTAGAAAATTGTTGTTGTAACCTAATCTTACATGTTACTATTTTTCTCTTGAAAACTAATCTAATGCACAATCCTACAAATCAGTACAGAAGAAAATAAAATCAGATACATTGATTGAAACAAAATGTTTTTAAAATCAACGTAATGTGATCTAGTAATTCTATTGGAATTTTGGATGTCAAGCTATATTAATTGCTTATTATAATATGTCTGACTGTAGGACTAGGTCTAACATACTTTTAATATACTCCTATTTACCTTGTTTATTTGAATTTCTAGAACATTAAAAATGGATTAGAACCTTGGCTTTCTCATATTGTCCACTATCCTGCTTTTGCATGATTATATTTGATAGTGAGCCTAAGCATTTGTATAAAATCCATTCCCACTTTGAAATTGAATTAAGTAAGCTTAAACCCACCTGGCTATAAGGAGAAGTTTTGTATTACATAAAGACACTGTAAAAAATAAATAATGGAAAAAAATGGTGTTCTTTCCCATACATGTGAAATGTATTTTCTACTGTAGGGAGTTTAAAGTTGTATTTGCAATCTACTAATCACTGTGATGAAAGATCATATCACCCTCTCTAGCATAAAAAAATCCTACAAGAAATTTAAATATTCATACACAATCATGATAGTTTCATATGCAAATTATATTATCACAGGAAAAAGTGCTGGTTCTTCATTTGCTGATGCTCATCCTTCACATCTCAGGTAAAAAATCACTTCCTTAAAAGAACCCTTCCTTGTAATCTTATATTAAGGAGGTTTGTCATTTTAACTTTCCACCTCCTAAGAATGATTTTTCTCTGTACTTTTATGTTCTCAATACATATAGCATGGACTTTAAAGATTTACTTACTTTCTTGATTATTGTCTCTTCTATATCCATGAGTTTAAGACTCTGTCACTTTCATCTTGGTATCTCCTGTGCTTCAAATAATGTCTCACATATTTTAGGTGTTCCAGAAATAATCTTGAAGCTAATACATACACTTAAAAAAATATTTATTAAATTATGCAAGAATTCAAGTGATCATTGCTATAGTCTTAAAACAATAGACTTATAGTATATCTTGATGGAAAGGTAAAGCTTAACTGACAAAATAGAGGAAAGGAATTTTAAGTATGAAGAACACATGTGTTCTAATTTTAAAGAAAATATAGAGATAACTTATGGCCATTATAGCCAAAACACATTAAAAAAATAGTTTAGAGATAATCAGGTTTTAAAAGCCTTAGGAATATATAATGCTATGCTCAATGGAAACTTATATAACTATTCATCTTATTCTAAAAATGATTTTTTGTTGGGGTATCTGGATGGTGCATTTGGTTGAGTGCCCGAATCTAGGTTTCAACTTGGGTTATGACCTCAGGGTCCTGAGATTGAGCTCTGTGTGGGGCTCTGTGCTCAGCTAGAATCTGCCTATCCTCTGCTCCTCTTCCTAGTCATGCAATCTCTCTCTTTATCTCTCTCTCTGTCTCTAAAATAGATAAATAAAATATTTAAAAAATAAAAATAAAATTGAATTTGTGTTAGCCCTTTAGCATTTGGTTACAGATAATTATATCAGTTTATTACATGATCAGAATAGGAGCTACTTTTTTCTTCATTCATCCTGTATCAGGCTCATGTATAAGGTAAATGAATTGATAGAAGTCTACTCTGGCTTGGAAAATTTTTCGTGACTTCAGTATCCCATTTGATTTAATGTACACACATAGAATCTGACATTTACATTTTCAGTTATGCTGTGAGATGGCATTCTTAGTTCCCCTTGCATCCATGACAGCATGTTTTCATATCAAAATGAGGTTCAGATTATGGTACATGGTATATAGAGTTATCTTCATATAAACATGGTATTTATATAACAACATTAAATTAGTAAATTATGTAAGTATAGATATGCATATCCTTAGAATATTGATCCTTACTTTAATATATACTTCCTTGTTTAAATTTTAATCTAAAATTAAGTAAATATTTTACATTAATATTAATTAAATATTGAAAGTAATATTAAGTTGAGAAAAGAAAAGAGCATTTCATAAAGTATAGAAGCTCGATACACTTTGATGAGACTGTAATACTTAATTTTCTAATCTAGTTTTTCAGAAATAAAATAAGGCATTTAGTCATGCAAAAGCACAAGTTTGGGCCTGGTGAAACACACACAAAAAAGTTTAGGCTTAAGAGATCCTTTAAAATATTGATCGTCAACTAAGTAAATCTAGCTACAAAACTCTGCTTTTTAATTTACTAATTGTCTGACTTTGGCCAATAGTCTTTCTGACTCAGACTCCAAATATGGAAAAAGGTGGATATAGTTCTTCACAGCCTAGAACAATGGGGGAATTAAAAGCTATAATATATGCAAAAAGCTTTGTCCAGTGTCCGATATGTGGAGGGCCTTAGTGAATGGTCTTTATTAATATTTATAAAAATCACCTCCATAAACTATTACTTTTGTTGAAGTTATTTTAGTCATCTAAGATCTTCCATCATCTGGGGGAAATTTTGAACAATGTGCTTTAGAGCAAGACTATAAATATTATTATATTAAAAAGCATTTTCATTACTGAAAGTCATAAATTTCAGAGAAATAGAATATAGTCGTCAATTTTCTGGGAAAAAAAGTTGCTAACTGCAGTGAAAATTTAACCATTTGGAAGTGTAGGCTACAAGTAACCAGTTTTGCCTTAGCAAGATATATCAAGTAGATTAACTTTGTTTGCACTGACCCAGAGCCCTTGGGTTTCTTTTCCACTCTTCCATCAAACTGACAAACTCATTCATGCTTAGTGTACTTTTCTGGGGATTTATATATAACTATTATTTTAAATATTGAGTAAATTATTAGAATAAGATTTTAAAAACTGTAGAATAATAATAATAATAATAAATAATAAGCTCTGGGGAGAAATAGATAAAAGAGAGTAGTCTTCTCAGTCTTCCTAAAATATTATTAGGTAAAAGCCTGCTGGTTCTAAGAACAAATGTCATGAGACTAGAAAGAGCTTTTGCATTATATGCAAATTATTTGCTTAATTGTATAATTGTTTATTAACCCATTTCAGCCATAACACGAGCCTATCTTAATTCATTGCTATTTAGATTGTCTGGATACTATAGAACTAATATTCTGTTAGAGTCTTGAATAGCAAGTGTTTAATATTCAACGATGATATTGAATTTAAAAAAAAGTCATCTTTGACAGTTTTTCTCCAATATGCATTTAACTTGCCTGTGCAATGGGTAATTATTATCTTTATGAAATCAGGTGCCTTTTATGAGAAAGCCAAAGTAATCTAGGCTTACCTACTTTTAGTATTTTGCTTTTTTATTAACCCTTGTTTTTAAGTATAAAGTGTGGCTATTTTGCATCACTTATCATGTATGTACTTCATTTTAATATCATAACACATGGCAGAGACTTTTCTTAAATTTCTTTCCTAACTACAACTGTGTCTTTTTGCATTTATCAGAATATGTTGAAATTATTAAAAATGATATGCTTATTCAGCCTGTGTCTTCAATCATGTGTGAAGACTGTTATGGGGGAATGAACAAATTACTTAATTAAAGTTGTTTTATGTAAACCACCTTTATAAATGACTTTTAATTCCTGAAAATGATAAAAGTTGTATGTATTTGCAAAAATATTGCATACTAAATTAACTTATAAGGGCCTTGTCAGATCCTAGAACATTGGAAATATTTTACAAAGGTTTAATGGGCATGAGCTCATGACAGGTCACTAATGGAATCTACTTAATGTAAGTCTTAGGAAGATGTTTTTCTTTTTTTTAACTTTTCATATATATCAACCCCAAAATAGATACTTTTCCCTATGATTAATCATGTAGAGTGAATCCAACTAAATTAAATTGAAAAAGAAAAACATGGTATACTTATTCTCACTTAACATTATCTATACATAAATATGAAATCAATATGTCTCAGAATCCTATACTTTTATTTTTTGAGAAATAATTATAAAAAGGCCCTCTCCATTCTCAGCTTGATCCCTGCCAGCCTCAGCTTATAAACTAGTTATTTTTAGAGGCATAAGCAAGATGATTGAACAATTAAATGTTGACAGGAAACCGGAATTTAAAGCTAAACTATTGGATATGCAATTTTACAGAGAACATCAATGTTTGATTTGAATTATTTATTAAACATCAATGTTTCATTTGGCAAGATTCAATACATAAGCAGTATAGCAAATAATATACAAAGAATAAGTTGCTGTCTAGAGGAGTATTTTAGCTTCATTTTTAAATCATTAACGATATTTATATACTAGTTAGATTGAGTCTTAAGATTGAGATAGTATACCTATGATTCTTATGTCATAAATTTCCTTCTTTTACTTTGGAAAGATATCACTTCTATCATGTTATTCTGTCATATTAAGTCAAGGTAGGTTTTGGGTATCTCAAAATAATGGTTCCAGAAAATTTTGCCAATGCATTAGGATTGGAATATGAAATATAATTTATCTAGGACAGTTTAAAATAGATCATCTATTTCAAGGAGGAAACAAATGCTTGTACTAATTATTTTACCTAATAAACTATAATTACAGTTTTAAAATGGGAGATTATGTGTTAGTGAACATTATTACTATATATCCTGTAAGAGAAATCCTGTTAATTATCAGGAGGTATGTAGACTAGAGAGGAAAAATATTTAAATTGCTGATTAGTTAATTTCTTTATCTCCCCCACCATGGAAAATTGTGTGATCTCTAAAATTTCTCATACTATGTGAATCTTTAATTTGCTTCATTAAATATAGATCACTTTAATTTTTTAAAGGTAGATTTAGAAAACAGTATTTGAGTATGAAATGAGATTAAATGTATTAGATAAAAATTCAGGGTTGCTTTACACAAAGTGGAAAATTATATTTACTTAGGAGAAGTACTTAATGTTGTCCACTATGATTGATTAATATACTTCTAAATTTGGAAATCACAAATGATTGTGAAAATAATAAATTAAATTATTGATATGTCCTTGGAAAACATTTCAGAATGGAATCCTTTGCTATGTAGTCATTTCAGTGTAAATGCATTTCCAACAGAGAGTTTAACTCTTTTTAGAGTCAAAAGAGCCCACACTTGGCCACTTTTTAATCTAAAATAATATATATTGTAGACATACATATATTGAACATTCCAAAAAGTAGAAATAGAAAACAGGCTTCCTACCATATGATTATAAAATGATCTATGTTCACAATGTCCTCACATTTCTAGTTGGAATAAAGATTCAGAATAGCAGCTTTTAATTAAATATCAGTAAATTTATTTATTTATTTGTTTATTTTTAAAGATTTTATTTAATTATTTGACAGACAGAGATGACAAGCAGGCAAAGAGGCAGGCATAGAGAGAGAGGGGGAAAGCAGGCTCCCTCCTGAGCAGAGAACCCAATGTGGGGCTCGATCCCAGGACCCTGGGATCATGACCTGAGCCAAAAGCAGAGGCTTTAGCCCACTGAGCCACCCAGACACCACTATCAGTAAATTTAAAACAACTTTTACTTCTTAAAAATGATCATGGGCCTCCTGGGTGGCTCAGTGGGTTGGGTCTCTGCCTTTGTATCAGGTCATGATCTTGGGGTCCTGGGATGGAGGCCTGCATTGGGCTCTCTGCTCAGTGGGGAGCTTGCTTTCCTCTCTCTCTGCCTACTTGTGATTTCTCTCTCTGTCAAATAACTAACTAAAATCTTTAAAAAAATGATAATGATGTAAGAGTTATAAAGTTAATATTATATGGTACTTCACATACCTGAACTTGAAGGTGCCTGCAAGGTCATCTAGAGGTCCAACCAAAGGTCAGGATAGACGAGCACTTTTCTTTGCAAGTCATTACTAACTTCCTTTGGGCAAATATTTCTTTTCGAACTTTGTCTCTTTCAAATTGAAATTTTATTTCTCTACTCTTTTAAGATTCATCTTCATGTAACAAACTGGTAAAAGCCTAGAGATTTCGGGGAAAAAAAAAAAAAAAACAATGGCGCAAGAATATTTAACTAGAAAAAAATCTCAAATGCTCTTTATTCATATTTACTATTTGTTTGTTTAATTAATTAATTAATTATGCTTAAAAGGATCCATTTATTTGCATATGTAAGTTATAGTCCTGGTCAAATACTCTTTAAACTGAAATGGCATCAATCTTAATCTGAGGCAAAAGCAATAAAACAAATAAGCCTCTCACTAGTTTGTTTTTTGTTTTTTTCTTCTTTTTTTTTGAAGATCTATTTATTTATTTATTTGAGAGAGGGAGAGAAAGCATGTGAGAGAGAGAGAGGGAAAACAACCGGGGGGGGGGTAGAGAGAGAGGGAGAAGCAGGCTCCTCACTGAGCAGGAAGCCTGACACTGAGCCTCCTTAGATCCCAGGATCAGGGCCTGAGCCAAAGGCAGTCACCCAACTGACTGAGCCAGCCAGGGGACCCAGCTCTCACTGGTTTCAACATGTTTTCTGTAACTAAGAAGAAGAAGTCCTTGTTTACCTTTAAAAGTTCAGACAATGCCAGCAAATGCCTTTAAATCTTTGCAGATACATTAGATTAATACACAATCATAATCTAAATATTCTGAATCACTAGTGGAAAGCAAACGTTTTTGTCTCAGAAAAATAGGAGATTTAGAAATGGAAGAAAAATAGATGAGTTTTTTTCCAAAATTTGGAATCCAAAATATCTACTTACATTCTGTATTATCTTTCTTTATTTTTGTTTGAAGTTTTTATTTTAATTCTAGTTAGCATACAATGCTATATTAGTTTCAGGTGTACAAGAATATTTTATATTCTTTTACATCCAAGATTTCTTCATCCCATGCCTCCTCACTTATGGAATAGGGGCATCAAAAAGTATGATTTTGTATGAGAAAACTTTGGCATGTTGAGGCCACCTGAAATTTGAAATCCAGCTCCTTTTTATTACCCCTTTTTTTGTTCTCTGTAATGGACTCTCTATCTCCCATAAGCTATATGAGGTATGGGAAAAGCTAAAAAAGCTTTTTATACTTCTGGTTTCTATATTGGTTTCTCATTTAAAGCATATATTTCATCTGCTTAAGTCAGCATTAAGTAAGCTGTTTTTGAAATGAGTTTTATATTATTAAAAATGTTTTTTCTTGGGACGCCTGGGTGGCTCAGTTGGTTAAGCAGCTGCCTTCGGCTCAGGTCATGATCCCAGCGTCTTGGGATCGAGTCCTACATCGGGCTCCTAGCTCAGCCGGGAGCCTGCTTCTCCCTCTGCCTCTGCCTCCCATTCTGTCTGCCTGTGCTTGCTCTCTCCCCCTCTCTCTCTCTGATAAATAAATAAAATAAAAAAAATGTTTTTCTTCCTATAACCATAGCTATATTAAGTAGAAAGAAAATCATTTTTGTAAGAAAATTTGTCCCTTTCAACCACAAAAATTGGTATATCATAGCATATTTTTTGTTCTATCACTTATATGAGCTTTACTCAAGTAACTCATATTAAAACTGTGAATGCAAAAAGTAAAATATGAATTATGGAATGTGAAACTCACTGAAATGTGAAACTCCAGCTCAAAAATCACATATTTATGCCAAAAATACATGGAAAGAATAGAATGTAGTAAACAAAAATTATAGTTTGTATCATTTACTAATGCAATTTACCAATGTTCCAGTTTCTTCAATAATTTTGCTCAACTTATGACAAAGTACAAGACATCTTCCTCTCAAGAACTCTGAGTATATTAGTTGCAAATAATAATGTATAATCCTTCTAAAGACTAGTTACTTTTAGTATCTGCAAATCTTGATTTGCACTACAAATTCTCATCCTAGACCTGACATGCATTTTATCTAACGCATTTAGCCGATAAATTTCCATTCTGTTCTCATTTCCCTGGTTATGAAGTGAGAATATTAAATTTTGCCTTGAGTGTTGTGAGAATTAATTATTTAATGTTTATAAAGTTCCTTCCAGCTCTAAAGTAGAAAAGTCACAGAAGCATTTCTTATACATGGATATTCTAATAAATGCAAATTATGGAGGAATTATTATTACTAACCATAAACAAAATACAGAAGTCAGAATTAGAAATGGGGTCAAAGATGCTATAATACAATACACAATGTATATTTTAATTGTTTGTTTGAGAAGTGAGTTTCCATGTTTTATATATATATTTTTTCTCTAGCTATGCTAAATAACACAAAGTTAAATTATAGGTCAAGATGGTCTAATATAGAGAAGATGAGCACTTCTGTGAACCCAAAGCCATTCAATGAAAACAAACTTTTAAATCAATAGGGTCACATAATATAATTTCACAATGGACACCTGTGTAAGTTGGACTCTAAAAGGCAGACAATGGTGAGAAATATTACCTGAATCAGGCTTTGACTATATTCTGCAAACCAACATCAGAAGATACATTTATAGCTATTGATGGTTCATTTGCTGGTCTAACCCTATTGCTAATCAACGGTAATGCATTTCTTAATTTGTTTCTTTGTTTTGTTGATTTGACTTAAAAAGTAGAGAAAGAAGAAGGATAAGGATAAGGAAAAGATTTTATTTATTTATTTGACAGAGAGAGATCATAAGTAGGCAGAGAGGTAGGCAGAGAGAGAGGGGGAAGTAGGTCCCCATCGAGCAGAGAGCGGGAGGCAGGGCTCAATCACAGAAACATGAGATCATGACCTGAGCTAAAGGCAGAGGCTTAATCCACGGAGCCACCTAGGCACCCTAAATGAAGTGAATTTTAAACAAAACTTAAATTATTTTTGCTAATATTATATTTATTATATTCTTCCTACCTTTTTGGTTTAAATTCCCTCTCTCTCTCTCTCTCTTTTTGCAGCTTTACTGAAATGTAATTGACATATAAAATTGTGTAAGTTCAAGGTGTGCAGATTGATGAATTAAATGGTTACCACAATAAGGACAGTTAACAAATTCAACACCTTATATTTTGTGATGAAAATATTTAAGACATCCTTTCTTAACAACCTTCAAGTACGTAATAGTATTGCTAATTAGATCACTGGAACTTATTTGTCTTATAACGGGAAGTTTGTACCCTTTGACCAGATTTCCCTGTTGTTTTCAATCACACAATAATAATAAAATAAATAGTAATACGCTGTTTGTAAGTTCTCGTGTCCTTTAGAAAATTTTTGCCTGGGTGGCTCAGTGGGTTAAGCCGCTGCCTTCGGCTCAGGTCATGATCTCAGGGTCCTGGGATCGAGTCCCGCATCGGGCTCTCTGCTCAGCAGGGAGCCTGCTTCCTCCTCTCTCTCTCTCTGCCTGCCTCTCTGCCTACTTGTGGATCTCTGTCTGTCAAATAAATAATAAAATCTTTAAAAAAAAAAAAAAAGAAAGAAAATTTTAAAAGATAAAATGGCAACTTATACTGGTCTTTTTCATTTTTCATGCTTTTTGATACCCAAATGTCTGGATAATACCTTGAACTTACATATATGTGTTCAAGGATTGTGTTTCACAATTCTTGTATTGTAAGTGGACAACACAATACTATCATTAATAAAAATGAAAATACCTGAGAGTTGGCTCTACAGATTTTCCATCACATGTGTAAGTGGACTATGGTAGAGAGAAAGAACAATATAATTAATTTATCATTCTACTAATTCAAATATTTTTGGAGACCAGGTCTTGGAAGTCCAAAATTTAACTTTGTGGGATTAATTTTTAATATGTTATACCAACCAAAATAAAATAGCACTGTGATTCCTTTCTTATTAATGCATCATATAGAGAGACTTCCTTAAAAAAGAAAATTAAATACAATTCATATTCCAATATTTTTCAAATCCCAAAATACATTTGAAAAAAATTTAGAAGCAGTGTATTGAACTGGGATATACAGTTTGGGTACGCCAAAGAATTCTTTGGTGAGTTGATAGAAGTGTTAACATTTATGGTTCAACTTTTGATTGGTGAAATAGGGTCACGCTATTACATTAACTTTTGTAGTAATAACTTTAAGAATAATCAATAATAGGAAGCCTGTAGTGAAAATGCCATTGCTATTTCACAAATGACTGATGAAAAGAACTGGCTCTAAAATACTAAACTCTCTATCTTTGGTCCATGACAAATAGCATCAACATGATTATATTTTGAAAAAAATTCTCCCCAAAGCTTAAAGTCCATGCTAAATAAAACATTGAAAGCCATTCAGAATTTTAGGTTCCTTAATGACCAAAATTTATTAAAGCAAAATTGATGGAAAAGGGAATAATGGCTATTTTTAAAGTCAGATACAGTTTAAAAGGCTTTTGATCAAATATCCAGCTTTGAACTACAAATATTCCTTACTTGCTGAGTTTGTCAAATATCTTGCTTTGTGTTTGGCCACTGGAACATGAAAGTGCTTATGTTGGTAATAAAATTAAAGAAGTCTAATTAATTTATATCAACTAATATAAATATTGTATTGTCCAAAAAAAATCAAATTTTGTTTTGTTTTATTTCCATCAACTACCATGATCTCTCAAAATGCTTACTAGTTACAGATGTTATATATAAATTAAAAATTTAGTAAGCTCTAATTAACTAATGATACAGCTTTTCTATTTTTCAAACAAGTTATCTATTTGAAGAGTCCATTTGTTTCCTCTTTCTTTTGAAGTCCAGTAGAAACATAAGTAAAATTATGTTTAAATTTTAGATATTAGTGCTAGAAAAGTCATTAAAACCATCTGAAATCTTCTGCTTCATTGGTTAGTGTCGTGCTTCATTGATTAAACTCATCACTAAATGAGAGATTTCTTTGATAAAGTTTCTGCTTAAGGGGCGCCTGCATGGCTCAGTGGGTTAAGCCTCTGCTTTCAGCTCAGGTAGTGATCCTGAGGTCCTGAGATTGAGTTCCACATCAGGCTCTCTGCTTGGCAGGGGGGCCTTCTTCCCCCTCCCCTCTGCTTGCTTCTCTGCCTACGTGTGATCTCTCTCTCTGTCAAATAAATAAATAAAATCTTAAAAAACAGTTTCTGTTTAAATATTAAATATTTTGTCATTTTTCATTTTTTTGTTGTTTATTACACATTTTAGACAAAATGTGTTTATCCAATATATCCATATATCCAATATATGCTTTACAAATATTTTCCTTCAATCAATGGTTGGACTTTTTTTATTTCAAGTTTATATTTAAATTTTAGTTAACATATATGGTAAAATTGGTTTCAACTGTAGAATTTAGTGATTCATCATGTGCATATAACACCCAGTATATATCACAAGTGCTCTCCTTAATATCCATCATCTATTTACCCCATCTCCCTACCCACCTCCCTCCATCAGTCCTCAGTTTGTTCTCTATAGTTAAGAGTCTTTAGTGGTTTGCTTCCTCCTCTGTCTCTTTTTTCCCTTTCCCCTATGTTCCTCTGTTTTGTTTCCTAAATTCTACATATGAGTGAAATCCTATGGTATTTACCTTTCTCTGACTAGCTTATTTAACTTCACATAGTATGCTAACAACATCTACTTCATTGCACATCTTTTTGATTGCTGAGTAATATTCCTCTGTGTGTGTGTGTGTGTGTGTGTGTGTGTGTGTGTGTCCTCTTCTTTATCCATTCATCAGGTAATGGACGGTTGGGATATTTCCATAATTTGGCTATTATTCATAATGCTCCTATAAACATCAGGGTGCATGAGCCCCTTCAAATCAGTATTTTTGTATCCTTCAGGTACCTAAGTGTAATTGCCATGCAGAAGGGTAGTTTTTTGGGTTTCTTTTAAACTTTTTTGGAAACCTCCTGGTTGTTTTCTAGAGTGGCTCTACCAGTTTGTATTCCCATCAACAGTGTAAACATTTTCCCTTTCTTCCACATCTTCACCAACATATGTTGTTTCTTGTGTTCTTAATTTTAGCCATCTGACATGTGTGAGATGGAATCTTATTGTGGTTTTGGTTTATATTTCTTGATGATGAGTGATGTTGACCATTTTTTCCTGTATCTGTTAACTATCTGTATGTCATCTTTGGAAAAATGTCATTCATGTTTTCTGCCCATTTCTTAACTGGAATGACTAACCCTTTAGCAGATACGTCATTTACTAATATCTTCTCCCATTCTCAAGGTTGCTTTTTAGTTTTGATTGTTTCCTTCATTGTGCATAAGCTTTTTATCTTGATAAAGATCCATAGTTTATATTCACTTTTGTTTCCCTTGCCTCAGGATACACATCTAGTAGAAGGTGCTATGGCCAGTTTCAAAGAGTTTCTGCCTGTGTTCTCCTCTAGGGTTTTGATGATTTCCTATTTTACATTTAGGTCTTTCATCCATTTTTAATTTATATTTGTGGATGGTGGAAGAAAGTGGTCCAGTTTCATTCGTCTGCACATTGTGTCCAGTTTTCCCAACGTCATTTGTTGAAGAGACTGTCCTTTTTCTATTGGATAGTCTTTCCTGCTTCATCAAAGATTATTTGACATATAGTTGCAGGTCCATTTCTGGGCTTTCTATTGTGTTCCATTGATCTTTGTGTCTATTTTTGCACTAGTACCAGACCTTTGTAATATAGCTTAAAGTCCAGAATTGTGATGCCCCCAGATTTGGTTTTCTTTTTAAGGTTGCCTTAGCTATTTGGGGTCCTCTGTGGTTCTATAAAAATTTTAGGATTGTTTGTTGTAGCTCTGTGAAAAATTCTGGTGGTATTTTGGCAGGGGTTTTAATAAATGTATAGATTGCTTTAGGTACTATAGACCATTTTAACAATATTTGTTCTTTCAATCTGTGAGCATGGGATGTTTTTCCATTTTTTTGTCATCCTCAATTTCATTATAGAGTTTTCAGAAGACAGACCTTTTACCTCTTTTGTTAGGTTCATTCCTGGATATCTTATGGGTTTTGGTGCATTTGTAACTGAGATTGATTCTTTGATTTCTCTCTCTATTGTTTCATTATTGGTGTATGGAAGTGTCACAGATTTCTGTACATTGATTTTGTATCCTGTGACTTTGCTGAATTTGTGTATCAGTTCTAGTAATTTTTTGCTGGAATCTTTCAGGTTTTCTACATAGAGCATCCTATTATGTGTGGATAGTGGAAGTTTGACTTCTTCCTTGATGGTCTGGATGCCTTTGACTTCTTGATTTTGTTGTCTGATTGTTGAGACTAGGACTTCCCATACTATGCTAAATAACAGCAGTGAGATTGGACATCCCTGACTTGTTCCTGACTATTGAGGAAAAGCTCTCTGTTTTTCCCCATTGAGGATGATTTTTATTTTTTTGGATGTTATTTATTTATTTGGAAGAGGGAGACAGTCTAAGAGATAGAGCTTGAGCATAAGCAGGGAGAGGGGCAGGGGAGATGTAGAAGCAGACTCCCCAATGAGCAGGGAGCCTGATGCGGGGTTCGATCCCACAACTTTGGGATTATGACATGGGCTGACAGCAGATGCTTAACCAACTGAGCCATCCAGGCAATCCTCCCTACTGAGGATTAGCTGTGGGTCTTTGTTTAGATGGTCTCTATGGTGTTGAGATATGTTTCCTCTATACCTATTTTGTTGAATGTTTTTATAAAGAATAGATGCTGTACTTTGTCAAAAGCTTTCTCTGCATCTATTGAGAAGATCATGTGGTTCTTATCCTTTCTTATTATTAATGTGGTGTGTCATGTTGATTGATTTATAAATATTGAACCAAATCTGCAGCTCAGAGATTAATTTCACTTGATCATGTGAATAATTCTTTTAATGTATTGTTGGATTCAGTTTGCTCATAACTTTTTCACAATGTTTGCATCAATGTTCATCGGGGGTCTTGGTCTGTAATTCTCCTTTTTAGTAGAGTATTTCATTAATTTTGAAATTTAGCTAATGCTGGCCTCATAGAAGGAGTTTGAGAGTTTTCCTTCCATTTATATTTTTTAGAAACAGTTTGAGAATAATAGGAGTTAAGTCTTCTTTAAATGTCTGTTATAATTCCGGTTGGAAGCCTTCTGGGCCTGGACTTTTGTTTGTTGAGAGATTTTTTATTACTGATTCCATTTTTTTTGCTGGTTATCAGTCTGTTCAAATGTTTTATTTCTTCCTGTTTCAGTTTTAATAATTAGTATGCTTCTAGAAATTTATTATTATTATTTTTTAATTTTTTAAAAGATTTTATTTATTTATTTGATAGGCAGAGATTACAAGTAGGCTGAGAGGCAGGCAGAGAGAAAGGAGGAAGCAGGCTCCCTGCTGAGCAGAGAGCCCGATGCGGGGCTCGATCCCAGGACCCTGGGATCATGACCTGAGCCGAAGGCAGATGCTTTAACCCACTGAGCCACCCAGGTGCCCCGCTTCTAGAAATTTATTAATTTCTTCCAGATTGCCCAGTTTTTTGGCTTGGAGTTTTTCATAATCTTCTCTTATATTTGTATTTCTGTGATGTAGGTTGTAATGTCTACTCTTTTATTTATGATTTTATTTATTTGGGTCCTATCTCTTTTCTTTTTGAAAATTCTGCTAGCGGGTTATCAATCTTTTTAATTTTCTGAAAGAGTTACCTCTTAGTTTTGTTGATCTATTCTACTGTGTTTTTGTTGTTGTTGCTGTTCTTATATCATTTATTTCTGCTCTAATCTCTATTATTTTCCTTCTTCTATAGGCTGTAAGCTTTATTCATTGTTCTTTTCTAGCTCCTTTAAGTGTAAGGTTAAGTTGTCTATTTGAGACTTTTCTTGCTTCCTGGGGTAAGACTCTTTCTATATACTTCCTCCATAGAACCACCGTTGCTTCACCTCAAATGATTGGACCTGCCATGTTTTTGTTATTGTTGTTGTTGTTGTTGTTCTAAGAGTTCATCAATTTATTTGAGAGAGATCACAAGCAGGCAGAGAGGCAAGCGGGGTGGGGTGGTGAGCAGAGAGCCTGACGGGGGACTTGATCCCAGGACCCTGAGATCATGACCTGAGCTGAAGGCAGAGGCCTAACCCACTGAGCCACCCAGGTGCCCCTGCCATGTTTCGTTTACACTTGCTTTCATATTTTTTTTCTTCTCCTTTAATTTCCTGGTTAACCATTCTTTTAAGATTTTATTTATTTATTTGAGGAAGAGAGAGAAAGTGAGAGAGAGTGAGAGCACAAGCTGGGGGGAGAGGCAGAGGGAGAGGGAGAATTTAGTCCATTTACATTCAGAGTAATTATTGATCGATAATAATTTAGTATCATTGTATTACCTGTAAAGCCACTGTTTTTGGAGATTTCATTATTCCTTTCTAGTGTTTGTTGCTTTTAGTCTTTGCTTCTCACTCAAGAGTCCCCTTTAATATTTCTTGCATGATTGGTTTAGTGGCTTCAAATTCATCTAGTTTTATTTATCTGGGAAACTTTTTTTTTTTTTGTAAAGAGGTGAATTTATTCAGTATTTTTCAAAGACTGTAATGGTCTGGGAAACTTTATCTCTCCTCTTCTAATGACAGTCTCGCTGAATAAAGTATTCTTGGCTGCATATTTCTCCCCCTTTAGCACCCTAGGGTTAGGGTACTGCACCATTCTCTTCTGGTCTGCCAGGTTTCTGTGCATAGATCTATTGTAAACCTAATTTGTTGTTCCTTATAGGTTAAGGATTTCTTTTACCCTGCAGCTTTCGGGATTCTTTCCTTACCTTTATAGTTTGCAAATTCTACTGTGCTATGCTATGTCTTGGCGATGGCTGGTTTTTGTTAAATTTGATGGCATTTCTCTGTGCTTCCTGAATTTGGATGATTATTTCCTTCCCCAGATTAGGGAATATTTCAGCTGTAATTTGCTAAAATAAACCTTCTGACCCTTTTCCCCTCTTTTCTTCTGGGGCTCCTATGATATCAATGTTATGGAGTCACAGAGTTCCCTAATTGTGCATTTGTGATCCAATACTTTTCTTCCCCTCTTCTTTTCAGCCTCATTATTTTCCATAATTTTATCTTCTATATGGCTGATTCATTCTTCTTCATCCACCCACATTGTTCTTACATCCAACAATTTTACAACTCAGTTATAGCACTTTTTATTTTGGCTTAACTAGTTCTTAGTTCTTTTATCTCTGCAGTTAGGGATTCTCTAGTGTCTTTTCTCAAGCCCAGCTAGTAATCTTATGATTGTTGTCTTAAAATCAAGTTCAGACAACTTTCTTATATCTGTTTTGATTAAATCCCCATTCATTATGTCTTTCCATTCTTTCTTTTGGGGTGAATTCCTCTGTCTTGTCATTTTGTCTAGATCACTGTGTGCTCTGTGTGTGTGTGTGTGTGTGTGTGTGCACGCGTATGTTAAGAAGGCCTGTTATATAACTGTTCTTGAGAGAGATGGCTATACTAAGAAGAGGTCTATACAGTCTTGGGCCTGGTGCTTCAGGAGTGTGTGCTCTTCCGTTGTGTCTTATCTGCTTCAGAGTGTGTGCTCTTCTGTTGTGTCTTATCTTTCCATCAGGTCAGTCTTTTGCAGAGTTTCTCCTTGACTGCAGTGGAAGCAAGGGCAAACTCTGTAGAAGACCTTGTCCACTGTCTGGCAAGTTTAACTAGGTAAGTTTTGGTCTGCCTATTAAAAGAAGCTAGATCCTATTTCCCCTAGAGCTGAAGATTTACAGCATTCTGTGATCAATAGATTGATGTGCCTGAGGGGTTTGTGTTGGTCTTTTGGGGGAAGGTCTGCACTTCTTCTCAGACCTGCTTGCCCTAGTAAAGGTGAACCTAGGGTGTGTCTGTGTGTGGAGGGGTGGGATTGGTCTTAACATCTCCAGCCTCCCCTGGGGGGTGTTGTAATGCTCACTGAGATGGTCAGTTCTGATGGGTATGGGAGAAAGGGCATTGCCTGCTCTTTCCTCCCCAGAGCAGGGAGTTTGCACTTGGTACTCTTCAGGAAACCCTCACAGAAGAGTGAACAATCTCCTCTCTTATGTCCCTGGATTCTGTCAGAGCCTTACTTTCACTCTGTGTCTGAGCTGTCTGCATGGCAGGTGGCACAGTTCTCTTGTGTTTTATCTCAGGCATATGACTGAATTTCAAAATTCCAATTTTTAGGGACCCAGTGCTAGTGCAGATCTTCTCGGACTCTTGAGGGGAAGGTCTTGCCACACTGTGGGTGGTGCCAGTTAGTCCCAGAAAAATAGTCCCACAACCACATAGTTGTTCACAGTTTATAGCTAAGCACAGCAAAAATCTGGCACCAAGGTTTGCTGCCCTCAGTAAGGGTCTCTGATCCTATGCTAAAGAACAATGCAACACAGTGGTGCCTACCAATTCTTTCATTTCCAGAGAGGCTGTGCCACCTCTCCCAAATGCTATCCAAGGAGGGGAACTGTCTCTTCCAGGGTGACCCAGGGGATCCTCAGAGCATTCTGTCCCCTCCAAGACCTCTGCCCTCCACCCACACAGAAGCTGTACCCACCAGGTGCCACCCAACAGTGGTGCAATCTTCTAAAACTTCACACTTTCAGCTCCCTGCTTATAAAAACTTGTGATAATTGTCCACTCTAGTTTTCCAAGTCAATAGTTTTGGGGAAGTGTTTCTTTAGTGGAACGCCCAGCACACCACTTTCTTTTTGTTTTTCTCTCTATCTCTCTTTCTCCTCTCTTGGAGATCAAGGCTCACTTCCTTCTACAGTATCTATGATTCTCTTTTCCCAGAAATCATGTATCTGTACATCCTATCTTCCAAGATGTGGCTTCTTCTTTCCCTCTAATTCTTAAATTTATTCTCTCAGCATTCAGATTGATTTCTTGGGTAGTCTTAATGATTTGATATTTATCTAGCTGTTTTTGAAATATGAAACAAGCCTAAGGTCCCCCTAACGCTCTGCCATCTTAACTTCTCCCTCCCCAATAGTTGGCATCGTCATTCTTTTAACACCGACTTTCAAACTATCTTAATTCTTTTTAATTGAAAAACAGATTGTGCCTTTGATATCATAGTCAAGAAATCTCCCCATAATTCAAGATCATGAAGATTTTTCTTTGTGTATTTTCTACAAGTTTTATAGCTTTAGGTCTTACATTTAGTTCTTGACTCAGTTGAGTTAATTTTGTATATTGAATGAAGTATGGATTAAGCAACATGTTTTTGCAGTAGCAATCCAATTTTTTGAACATTTTTTTTTTATTGAAAACACTAACTTTGGAAGGGGAGGTGAATCATGAAAGACTATGGACTCTGAAAAACAATCTGAGGGGTTTGAAGTGGCGGGGGGGTGGTGGGAGGTTGGGGTACCAGGAGGTGGGTATTATAGAGGGCACAGATTGCATGGAGCACTGGGTGTGGTGAAAAAATAATGAATACTGTTATGCTGAAAATAAATAAATTAATTAAAAAAATAAAAGAAAAGACTAACTTTACTCCTTGAGTTGCTTTTTTACCCTTGATAGAAATTAGTGTCAATGGTTTAAAGGAAGTATGAAAGAGACTTGTATGGGTCTACTTCTGAGCTTTCTTTTCCACTGATGTATTTGTTTATCTTGACATCAATATGACGCTGTTTTGATTGTAGCTTTATAATATGCCTACAATTTAGGTTGTGTTACTCCTTTAACTTTGTTTTATTTTAAAGTTACTTGTTTATTTTGGAGATTTCAATTTCTCTGTGTTGGCTGATTCTAAATTTTAGATTCAGCTTTTCAATTTCTATAAAAATATCTTTTGGGGCTTTTGATTGGGGAATCTATCTACAGAAAAATCTGGTAAATATTGATATCTTAACAATATTTAGTCTTCTCATCTATGAAAAAGTTTTTCCCTACTTATTTTAATTTCTCTCTTCAATATTTTATCATTTTCAGTGTATAGGTAATGTTTTTCTAGATTTATCTCTAAATACTTCTTAGTCTTGATGCTATTATAAATGGTATTTTAAAATTCAATTTTAAGAATTTCATTAGTATAGAAATAGGAATTTAGGTTTGAGTTTATGTATTATTACCTTGGAGATAATGCCAGAATTTGGTTACATAAGATATTAGAGCAATAGATAAGATAATGTTACAAACAGATATTCTGGGAAAGGAAAGATATTTTTCCTCTACCCTCTAAGTTCTGAGCTGAGCCCTCCTAATGTAAAACAGATTAATAAGAGAAAACCAAACAGAAGTTTAACATGTGTACCTCATGTTTACATGGGAGTTACTGAGAAAAGGTGAGTAAGACCCTGAACTGGTGTAGAATTCAGAATTAAATACCATCTTAATAAGGAAAGGGGAGAGGTTGCATGGGCCTCTTAAGGGAGTGTGAATGTTTTTCAGAAAAGATGAATGGGTCCTTAGAAGACTGAATGAAAAATATGATAGTTATGACAAAGGTTGTGTACATGTAGTGTCACAGCTAGTCTCCTGTCTTGTGATAAGAATTGATGAAAATCCAGGGGGTTTATGATAACTGAGTTCCCTATGGGGATCTGTCTTTAGGCAGATAAGGGGAGTTCCGAAAAAGTTTCTCCCTGCGTTTGCTGTTTTCAAAATGTCTATTCCTCAAAATAAACACTAAACCAAAGTGGCATCTTTTATTACACTTCAACTTCAGTGTTCCAGAATTTAGCCTGAACTGGAAAGAAGTCTGGCATGTAAATAATCAGTTTCATGGGGTAGAAAATTCTACTGCTCTAGGAGTGGCTAGGCAGTCATTAGTTCTCACACTGGGCAAAACCAAAGGATGGATAGTAGCCTTAAATACTAAAAGATGAGTATGTCAGGAATAGAAACTGGAAAATAAGGAAGATAATGACTGTTGTCAAATCTAAAATGTAAACAAAAGTATTGAGTAGAGCAGTAATGATGTAAAACATGCATGGATATGGGCAGAGTCTGAAAGGAAATTTGTGAAAAATGAAAATTATTTTACATAGAATGTGGACATATATGGCATGATTATTTTTCTTGACTTTTAAGAGTAATGAATATTATTATAATAGTTTTATAAATGACAAAAACAATGATAACATAGTTAAAGTTGATTGTTTTATTAAATATCTTTTCATGCCATGAGTATTCACTGATGAGAAAAAATTTCTGATTATGTCTGTGTCAGGAAGCAAAAAAATGTCATTTATTATTTAGAAGAATAATAATTCTTCTGAAAACTGGATTATTTTACATAACTCTAATTAGATAGATATCATGTATTCAGAATAAAAAAATAATAGTAAGGTCCACACCTAGAGAGACAGGCAAAAAAAATAAGCTGATAATGGTGTCAGTCTCAAAATGATATTAAGTACATTGAACATCCTCAAGTTATTTTCCCTAAAATATGACTTTCTACTTTCTATTCCAAATGTATTTAGAGCAATGGACACCTGGGTAAATTTTAATAACTTAGAGATTCCATTTCTATTCTGATTTTCACTTTCATTTTCATTTATTCAAACTAATGTTCGGAGATCCAATTTTTTAAACACAAATAGATAAAAATCTTGAAGTCACAGCTTTGAAATAAATATTCTGAAATTTTAAACACACTGGATTTGCAAAATTATTATATTAAAATAATTCTATCATAAAATTAATGATATGATAGTATGTTTTATAAACAGCACAACTTTATTAGATATTATTTTAGCTAATATTAAAAGTAACATGAACTTAATGAGGAAAGTAAGAATATCAAATAATAAATATCTCAAATTTATATAAATGTTAACCTCATTCTGTATACTATTTTTTGTTTTTTTACATATTTCAGTGTTAATATGAAATAAATTGGTGAGAAAGAGAAAGACCATTTTAATGTAAAATTAAAAGAGTAAAATATCCTTAAACATACTATCACCTATAAAATTTTCAATTCATTTTGCCATGACCAAGAGCTGCATGATCAATGATAAGAAACAGATATGAAAATATTCAGAATTTTTATATTCAGCCAAGAGAAAAATGAAAGTTGATTTTTTGTGACTATTATATTTTCAGAAGTGCTACAAATAGAATGGTAGAAAAAAGAGAGAGAATGAAAGAAAAAAGAAAAGAATTTTAAGAAATACAGTAAAATACAGATTTTTTTTTCTTATTGCTAGAATGCTTCGAAGTTATAACCAAAGAGCTCTTGAACTCATGAGCACCTCTATCTTTTATGAGAGCAAAAATATCTCAAGTGCACAGTGCTTCTTTTTCCACCTCTGGTTTTATTAATTTAGGTATACAGTAAGTGTTCTTTTTCAATGTTTTGTTTGGTCAAGTCAGAAAAGATGGTAAGAGCTGTAGGATCACAGGAAAAATGATGAAGGATTGGTGAAAGTCAGGTACAGTGGTGTCAGTATTGGCCTGTCAGTGGAGATGAATCAGGGTACAGTAGTAGCCTTTTGCTTTAATTTTTTTTTTCAATAAAAAGGAATTGTATCCTTGGGACAACTACTTTTTCCTCCTCACTGTTGATCTTATTCATTATTAATATATAATCACAGCTCATGAAATTCTAGAAATTAAGTGTCCATTTCAAACTTTTTTTAGTCAAGTGTACCTCGCATATATTGCAGTGGGGAAATTCTTGCACCCTTCCTCTTCCAAAATTTCATAAAAGTTTGGAAATGCACTATTTAGTAAATATATCTTTCATGCAAAAATTAGATAGATACCTAACCGCGATTAACCTCTTAATTTTAAATAAGAAATAGCAAACAAAATAAACCTCCAAATTTACTTTAGTTTAACTGGCTAAATAACAAAAAGGACTTTCTATTTCCCTTTACCACTCTACAGTTTCCCTATCATTTTCTTTATTTTGTGTTGTTCACCCTAACAAAAGAGATAAAACAAACAAACCTAACTTTCTAAACTCTTACCAAAGTGTATTAAATCTCTCAAAACTAACAGCCAGATCGTGTTCCAGTTAATGAACTACTAGAAAGGACATTAAAATTTTTGTTATTCAAAATAAAGCACTTTGAGAAAATATACAGCACAAAACAGTTTCTAAGTGATTTGTTTGTTAAAGAAGAACTTCTTTTTTTTGTCCTTTGTCACTGATTTACAGTTTTGTTCACTTATAAAATTTTTATCAGCTTTATTGAAGATACTTGATGATTTAAAAGTATATGTATTGTGAAACATTCACCACTATAACGCTAATTAGCTTGCCCATCACATCATGTAGTTAACATTTTTTTTTCTGTGTGTGTGTGTGTGTGTGTGTGTGTGTGTGTGGTGATAACACTTAAGATCTATTATCTCAGCAAATTTCAAATATACAGTAAACTCTAGTTAATTTTGACCATGTAGCACAAAGAGGGGGAGCAGCAGGCGGAGGGAGAGGGAGAAGCAGACTCCCTCTTGAGCAGGAGCCTGATGTGGGGTTCGATTCCAGGACCCCAGGATCATGACCCAAGCTGAAGGCAGAGGCTTACCTGACTGAGCCATCCACGTGCCCCAAATAAATAAAATCTTAAAAAAAAATCTTTCAAGAATTTTTCACTGTTTCTGAAGCCAGTGGATTAAGATAGCTATATGAAATGAGAATTTTAAAATTAGTATCAGGTTTCATAGGCCTGTTATATGCTAAAGATTTAATATACAGTCTGGTTTTTGTTAAAAGTTAAACTATATGAAAAGTGAGAAGAGATTAATGGTTAATCACATGATAAAAATTCTATCTTTGGGATGGGCGCCTGGGTGGCTCAGTGGGTTAAGCCTCTGCCTTCGGCCCAGGTCATGATCCCAGGGTCCTGGGATCGAGCCCCACATCGGGCTCTCTCCTTGGCGGGGAGCCTGCTTCTCCCTCTCTCTCTGCCTGCCTCTCTGCCTACTTGTGACCTCTCTGTCTCTCTCTCTGTCAAATAAACAAATAAAATCTTAAAAAAAAAAATTCTATCTTTGGGTTTATTTTACTTAAAAAGTAGAGTTCTGAAGATTCAATTAAATCGTCTCATGTTTTACTTTAGAATTTGAAGTTTTCCAAGTTCATGATGATAGTAATCTTTTGACATAAGGAAGGAAAAATACTTTTCCTGGGAGCTGTTTTTAAAAGGTGCAAACCAATTTCTCTGAAGAGTAAACTATTTGAGTAAACTTAATGAAGTGCTCTGCCCTGGTGAAATTGTACTAATTACAATTGTACTAATTAGTAATTAGTAATTACTTTTACCAATCTTATGCCATCTTAACTCCAAAATACTGAAGCAGATTGAATCTAAAAAAAAAAAAAAAAAAAGTGAATTAACTAAGAATGTACTCTCCATTCATTTTAACTCTATTGGATTTGGAGAATTGATTTATGGCAATTCTGAGCAATTGCCCAATTTAAGGGAAATTATTTCAGATCATGTTCACTGTAGTTTTAAAGTTACCGTCTTTCCTAGAGGTTACTATATCATTGATAACTGAAATTTTTCTCAGAGCTGTTCCATTGCAAATAAACAATTTGATCTTCACTTTATTATTTATAATTCAATTATGTCAGGAACAATGAAAGAGATATTCATCTACTTGGCAGATTTCATAGAAACATGCATTTATGAAATACTGATTTTATATCTGCACTGCATAATGGCAATATGTACTCAAGAATAACCTGTTTGGAAGACTTGTATTATAATCTCAGTCCTCTGGGGAGTTATATAATCAAAATAGCTCTGCCTAAGTGCACTACAAGAGGAGACATGAAAAAAAATGTCAGAAGATCAAGGAGAGACAAAGGACTAGAAACTGTAATACTAAATACTTCAAATTTAGTGCTTTGAGGAATGGTAATTTTTTTTCCCTAAAACTTGAGGTGGAAAAAGCTCAGTTAAGTCAGAAATATCAGAGCTACAACTGAGATCTCAGTGAGTGGTAAAATACATTCTCATACCCATGAACAACTAAACACCTAGATAAAATGTGTTAAATCAAAATGGAAATGTAAGTCACACTGTGCTCCTTAACAATCAGTGTTAATGAAACACTAATTAGTAGCATGTGATTATAAGCAACCATTTTGGATCTTATTCCTGTGTCTTTTTTTAACTCTTCTTTGTACAACGTAACTTCAAGCAGGCTTTCCAGTAAATATATAACCTAAATTGTAGTAATGTTCATGATTTCCACCAATGAGTTAAAAAACATAATGTCCTTGCATAATAAATCAAGTATTAATATATACATTCTTACATGACTGTGAAAATCTATGTTAATTACTCTATTAATAAGTACCATGTGTTTAACCAACATGCCTAATTACTTTCAATTTGTTGAGTTTAAAACAATACAGGGGAAATAGAATGTTTCTTTTGTTTATTTTTGCAGGCAAAGTCAGCATCATCTGTCTCCACTATAAAGGCATCTTGTCAAAATTACCTCTAAACTCCTATATCAAGTTTTTCTTCTTATAATTTCCTCCTGTAATTCAATATCGATGTTTTTCTTCACTGTTGTTAAAGTTAACACCCTGGCATTATACAATTATTTATATTATCATATTAATCTTTTAAAAGCATTCTATTTTACAGCACATGCCCATATAACAAAAGATGATCCTTGTAAAATTTGTAATGTACCTAAAAGTAATCAAAGATAACACTTACTTAATATTTTGTCTCCAGAATCAACTATTATTATTGAACAACTTGTTTATTTATTTATTTATTAGAGAGAGAAATAGAGGGGGAGAGTGCCCAAGTGGGAAGGAAGGCAGAGAGAGGGAGAGAGAGAATTTTGGCATGGAGCCTGAGGTGGGGTTCAATCTCATGACCCTGAGTTTATGACCGAAGCTGAAATCAAGAGTCAAGACACTTAACTGACTGAGCCACCCAGGCAGCCCTTGAACAATATATTCCTCCTAATACCTCCATCTGCTAGTAGTAAGTGGGTTATAAAACATAAATTCTGAATAAAATTTAACCCTGTATTTCTGGCAAATGTTATTTGCCTGGTCTTCAAAAAAATTGCTTTCTTCAACATATCCCATCATTGCTCTGGTTTCAACAACTACTTACATTACATGTTAGTCTGTATGCAGCCACTTCAACCAAACATGATTCAATATTTAACTCTGTGATTATCCTACAACCTGGATGACCCTTTTTATGACAAAATCCACTTAACATTGATCTCTTTTTAGATATGCTTTCACATTTCAGTGTTTTAAGAAAGACTTGGTATGTAATTCAAAATGATTTCAAATGGTAGTGATAATAATATTAATAATGGATACCATTTTTTAGCATTTACTAATTTCCAGACTAATTTCCATTACTAATTTCTAATTGCTAAGTGTTCTATATGAATTACCTTATTTAATGCAGCAGTACTAAGAGGTAAGGTAACTCTATTCATTTTAGACAGATCACATAGATCTGGGATCTCAATCATGTTTTAGGACATGAGAGCTGTCAGCCTCTGGTAATAAATTAGAGTTCAACTCAAAGGTTACTCTCTTAGAGAGGTGTTCCCTAGCCACCATATACAAATACCATCTCTGCCATTATCACAGCCTCTTTTCTTTTGGCACATGGTAGATGCAATTTGCCTACATTACCCAGTAAAATATGACCAAATTTGCTCTTTATCATTTTTGTGTGGGAATGAACTAGTGTGTGGTTTGCTTAATCCTCATTGCCTTGGTTCAGTATCCATCAGCTCCTGAAGTGAGAAGACATAAATCAGAACCCCTAACAAATGTGACACATAAAATTTTATTATACTACTATGGTGTTGGAGATTCTTTTTAAAATAACAGAGGCTGATTGTACTCCATTAATTCATGTATTCATTCAACAAACATTTTTGATCACCTGCTTTGTACTAGGAACTGTTTTAGGCACTAGGAACATTACAGTGAGGAAAAAAAACCCATGTTTTTTAAGTTAGTTTTCAGGAAAAGAAACAGCTAATAAAGAAAAACAAACAAAAATATTTTTAAAAAATCATTAATGGTGATAAAGTGCTATGGGAAAAAGCATGAAATTATAATAGGAAGTGATGGGGATTAAACTGGGTAGTCAGGGAGTGAGGGTATGATACAACTGATATTTGACCAAACCACTTAAAGATAAAAGGAAGCTTGGGAGTGCCTAAGTGGCTCACTGGATTAAGGCTCTGCCTTGGACTCAGGTCATGATCTCAGGGTCTTGGATTGAGCCCTGGCATTAGGCTCTCTGCTCAGCGGGGAGCCTGCCTCCCCATCTCTCTCTGCCTGCCTCTCTGCCTACTTGTGATCTCTCTCTCTGTCAAATTAATAAATAAAATATTTAAAGAAAAGATAAAAAGAAGCTTGGTGCATAGTTATTTCAAAAAGGACATTTTGGAGAAAAGTAACCCCCTATTGTCACTATGGAATAGTAAGTATGCTTAAGGTAGTGGAGGCAGCAAAAGAGGAAGTGCAAGATTTTATGGAAGATCCATAAAATTCCAGGAGGGCAGAGGAGGGACTTAACTGTAAACAATTCATGATTGTTGAACAAATAAAATCATAATCTCCATACTAACAAACTTCAAGGGTTCTATTTCATTCTGCCAGGAACCAAAAGAAAAACTCACAGTTGGACTCACCAGTTCTATTATCAAATGAATACTGATACCATGAATATGTATTTGCATTGGCTTGGTGGTTATATTCTCAGTGGCTCAAAATCTTAGTGAAAAAAAGTAGTGATATCTATAAAACAGTTTTTCTCTAATTGTAACTTAAGCACTGATAATAAAGCATTATGAGTAGAATGTTTTATTTGCCGGGATATGTATATTTCCAAACAGCTTCTGGAAAGTAGTTTTGTAAAAATTGTCCTAGAAGAAGAATGAGATTGTTGATAAGCATTTTGTACAAATAATCCATGACTATTCTGCAAAGTAACCAGCCACGCTTAGAGATATTTCCTTTTATGAATCTTAACTTGACATCTTTGTTTCAGTTATCTAATACTGGGTAATAGATCATACAAAAAACTTAGTGTACTATTAGCTCACAAAATGTGAATCACCAATTTGGACTGATTTCAACTGAGTTTCTTTATTTATTTATACAAGAGTTCTCAGAGGGAATGGTTCCTGATATTTCACATGCCCTCCTCTAGATGCTAGATTGGTCCTTTTTACATTATAGAAGCATTCGGATGTTGCTGATGAGAAACAATTCTCCATGAATCCCTTACATTTCTATGTGGCTTGGCATTTATGGCCAGTTTAAAAATGTTTGTATAAGGAGATATAGCAAGACAATACTTGCTCTCAGAGGAGAAGTTCTTACATTCCAGAGTAATAAATATGTCTTCTTTGGAATAAAGTTTGGGCAAGGTTTTTTAGCAGCACATTATGAAATGCAAGGTTTCCTAAACTTAGGATTCCAAAAGTGGACATGAATTAGCTGTGTGCTCTGAATTCACCAAGGCCCATTTTGAATCACCCCTACAGAACTTGGGGGGACAAAAGAGATCAATGAGAGCAATGAAGTTCCAGTTGCCTGCTATACCAGAAGTTACAAACTTTGTAAAATCATTTGGTCTCATTGTATTCCTAATGACTAAATCTCTGTAAGTGGGATGAGTCCACCTAGCACCTGCTAACAACTTCTAGACTACTTGATTGCAAGGCTTCCCAAATACCCGACTTGAAAGTAAAACAGTGTCACTCTTGCCACATTCTGTTGCTCAAAGCATGTTCTAGGGCCATACCAGTTTCAAGTAGTGAGGAGCCAGACTCTATGTCTTGATGGGAGGGGTGACACACATTAGAAGAAATATTCACCATGTATATAACTGCTTTTTCATAATTTTCTCTCTTTGAATCTGTGTTACAAACTCATAATTACTTACATTTGTATTTTATTCTACTAATTCTCTTTGGCTCTGTCTATAAACTCTGCTGTGAGCAAATTCACTGAGATTTTTCAGCTTTTTCCTGAAGTGTGGCAAACACACAAAAATATTCATAAATCACAAATATAAACAGCTTGGTAATTTGCATGAATTAACAATAGCCTTGTCACTTGCACCTAGATCAAGAAAAACATATTACCAGCATTTTCAAAAATCTCCCTTGTGCCACTACCTATCACTATGTACTCCTAAAGGAAAAAGAATAATTTTGCTTGTTTTTGAACTTTACATAAATGGATTCATAAGTATGTATTTTTTTGTGTGCACTTTCTGACTTTGTTCCAAATTATGTTTGTGAGGATCATATATGTTGTGATTCAAATCTACATTTTCTGAATTCAATGCCATTATATTAGAAAGTACTTTCTAAAAGTTAATTTTGCTACAAATGCATATTTAATTTAAATTTAAAATATACTAATAATTTATATCAAATAAGAACCCACACTTGTAATTGGAAAATATTTATAACTAAATATTTCAAAGTTATTGCTCCTCAAAACTTATGAGATGATGCTAAATTATTTTTATATGGGAATTTAAATGTTCTTAAATATAGGAAAAGAAAAATAGCAAATTAACTAGCTAGGACTCTAACTTGGTACTTAACTGTTAATAAAATAACTCAAAAAACATAAAAAGGAAATAAGAAAAATTAGACTAGAAATAAACAAAATAGACAGACATATAATTGTGAAGATTGTCAGAAACAAGTTTTTTTCTTCAAAGACTAGTATTCAGAGAATATCTATCAAGATTAATGAAAAAATAATTGATTACAAAAATGTCCCCTATTCTACTTACAGCTATTTCTTTGATAATATAACATTGTAGTTTTCATAGAGTTGGATCTTTTCTGAATCGCTGAAGTTGGGCTTGTTTCATGATTTGCTATGGTCAAGAGAGTATGGAACAAGTGACAATATTCCATTTCCAAACTAGGCCTCCAGAGATCTTGAGTGTTTGTGTGCTTTTTCTAGCTTCTCTGACTTCACTTTGAGAACAAGTAAATGATAGCTAATCTGGTAGAGAATAGGGAACCACCTGGAGGATAACTGAGGCATCTTCATTGAAGCCCCAACCAAATGAGAGATTATGGCCAAGAAAACAAAACAAAGCAAAACAAAACAAAATAAAACAAAACACAGCACTTAGTAATTTAATTAGGTGAATGACTGCTAATCACAGAGGTACACATAGGTGACTCTCAGCCTTTGAGACCAGATGGTCTCCTAGTCAACCCATACCTGTGTGAGCTTAAAAGAAATAGCTTGAAATAGCTTATTGTTTTAAACATATGGGTTTTATGGTTGTTGGTTACAAAACATTACTGTATCTATCAACAAATAATCAGAGTCCATTATAATAATAAGTATTCTCAAAGCCTATGTTTGATAAACAACAAAAAAATCTCTCCTTAATTTAAATAATTATGTTGATATAAATACAATCAAGAAGAATTGCAGAAATAAAATAACTCATGAAAATACTTATTTTTAAAAAAGTAAGAGGAAGAGATGTTCAAGTTAATTCAGGTTAAGTTAAAAAAAAGTCGTGATATCTGTAGTTAACAGTTAAGAATATTAATAGAGATCTTCTATTGTATTTTAACTTAAAATCAGAAGTTCTGAGCAGTAGTAATGACACTTTTAGAATTTATTGCTGAGATACATAATTGTTACATATATGAAATATTTAACATCTCAAATAGCTAAAAGGAATTTAAGAAATGGTGTCCTCGTGGTGGAAAGTAGTCAAAGGCACCAAAACAACAAACAAACAACCTAAATGGTGTCATCATAGGTCTATCTAAACATGTAGTTAGTTTGCAGACAAAAATAACTTCACAGTCAAGAAACTAAATTAGATGCCAAAAAAATAGACAGGTAGAAATATAACTGTATTTACCATTAAAACCATATGGCATGAAAATATAAATGACAGCATCTATGTGTAGAATTTAAAAATAAATTTATAGGGGCGCCTGGGTGGCTCAATGGGTTAAGCCTCTGCCTTCAGCTCAGGTCATGATCCCAGGGTTCTGGGATGGAGCCCCACATCAGGCTCTCTGATCAGCAGGGAGCCTGCTTCCCCTCCTTCTCTCTCTGCCTGCCTCTCTGTCTACTTGTGATCTCTGTGTCAAATAAATAAATAAAATCTTAAAAAAATTAAAAATAAATAAAAATAAATTTACAAAACAGAACAACCTAGTAAGCAGAGTGTCAATGATAACATATAAACAAAAGAAAGATTAGATTCAAAGATTAACATAGCAGCAATGGCCACGGTTGCCAAACTGTGGAAAGAACCAAGATGCCCTTCAACGGATGAATGGATAAGGAAGATGTGGTCCATATACACTATGGTGTATTATGCCTCCATCAGAAAGGAGGAATACCCAACTTTTGTAGCAACATGATAGGACTGGAAGAGATTATGCTGAGTGAAATAAGTCAAGCAGAGAGCATCAATTATCATATGGTTTCACTTATTGGTGGAGCATAACAAATAGCGTGGAGGACATGGGGAGTTAGAGAGGAGAAGGGAGTTGGGGGAAATTGGAAGGGGAGGTGAACCATGAGAGACTATGGACTCTGAAAAACAATCTGAGGGTTTTGAAGGGGCAGGGGGTGGGAGGTCGGGGTACCAGGTGGTGGGTATTATAGAGGGCATGGATTGCATGGAGCATTGGGTGTGGTGCAAAAATAATGAATACTGTTATGCTGAAAATAAAAAAAAAAAATTTAAAAAAAAAAAGAATGGGCAGAAAACCTGAAAAAAAAATTAACATAGATTAACTAGTGCTCCTGTATAAAATAGGGATATTCTCATTCACAAATCGAGGGCAGGTTTTCTAAGATCAGGACAGAGCTTTTCTCCACTGGCCTTGACAAATTCTACTAAGAACTTACTTGCCAATCTCCAGTTTTTCTTCTATCTAATACAGACTATGGTTGCTTCTTTTCAGGTGAGCAGGAACAAAACTGAAAATGATAAAGATTGCTGTTGTTTTGGTTATATTCAAGGCAGTACATTCTTCAAAGTATGGTATTTCTGGGATTAAAAGTAAAGGTTGGATATATTTCAGGCAAAGATCAAGTAGGTATGTCTGGGTACTGAGCCTCACTACACAACTTTTTTCTTTATTTGTAAACTAGAGTATTTGGTGGGACCCTCGAAGTTTGTTATAAGCATCTATTAGAAAACGTATGTGAATAGGTTGGCACAATATTTAGCAAATAGTAAATAATGACAAACAGTTATTTATTACAAATCATTCCTGAAGGAGAAGCATTTCCAGGGATAGTGTATCTCATTCCGTATATGTTGCTTTTTTATAATCTTTTTAAAATTTTTCTTAAGATTCATTCATTTATTTTAGAGAGAGAGAAAGAGAGGGCATGAGTGGAGGGAGAGGAAAGAGAATCCCAAGCAGACTATGAGCTAAGTGCGGCGCCCAGCATGGGGCTTGATTTCATTACCCTGAGTTTATGACCTGAACTGAAACCAAGAGTCAGATGCTTAACCAATTGAGCCATCCAGTCACCCCATATAATTTTTTGTTTTAAAAGATGAGTTTTTCTTATCTTCATTTCTACCAGTGTTAGCAACATTCTTCTCCAAACCATTGTTTACTGTACAAAAATTACATTCTCTACTCCATCAAAAGAGAACTATATCAAGCCGTATTACTAGATTCATTTAATCAGCAAATACTTAGGGCACCTGGGTGGCTCAGTGGGTCAAGCCTCTGCCCTTGACTCAGGTCATGATCCCAGGACCCTGGGATTGAGGGCAATATCTGACTCTCTGCTCAGTGGGGAGCCTGCTTCCCCCTCTCTCTCTGCCTGCCTCTCTGCCTACTTGTGATTTCTGTGTGTGTGTGTCAAATAAATAAATGAAATATTTAAAGAAAAAAATCAGCAAATACTTATTGTGCATTTAATGGCTCATAGCACTCTATCAGAGATTACTCAGGTCCTATGGATCAAAATCATTAATTTTTCAGACTCTTTAATTTTTATCCACCCCATTATGATCCAGATGAGTAGCATAGCCATAATTTTATTCAAGACTGATCTAAGTTGCTACTTTTCTGTGTCTTCCTTACCCATTCTGGGCCCACATTATCCCCACTCATCTGAACTCTCATAGCAGCTTATCTATGCCACCATCATAACATATATCATTTGCTATGTGTGCAATGGTTTCTTAAAAATCCTGTTTAGTCCATTATTGAAAATATATGATGGAAGATTATGGAGAAAATATGGCCTCAGCACTTTAATAGTACAAGTTATGAAAAGAAAAAAATAAGAACAAAAGAAATCATTTTATTCCCTTAGGTAAGAAACTAATGGTGTGCTCAACACAGTAATGAGAAATGGATGGATACTGGGAAGTAATAACAGTCTCTGTCACCAGGGTGAGGATATTTTCTTGGACAACCAACAGAGGTAAGTAATAAAATACCACTAGGTGTCACTGGGGTAGGAGAAGAAATAAAGAAGTTTAAGGAGAAGTTAAGTTGAAGCCTTATCATAAGTGCATTATTTATGGAAAGATGCATAACAGCTTTTACAGAAAAGATAACATGACATCAACAGTTCCCGAGAAGAGCAAAGTAGAGAGGAAAAGGAATCTGGCTTCAGTAATTCTGCAAACAGCTGCTGAGATAAGTCAAGCCAGAAGAACTCCAGCTGCTGGTTCTGTGAGCAGTGCCAAAGGTTTCATACTCCAAGTATGTATCATAACTCCAGGAGAATACCAACATTTAAAATATGTAATGATGAGAAGCTGAAGTCAGAATTAAAAGAAAGAGAAAGATATTCTAGTCCTTTTAGAGACATTTACATTAAACTTGATATTCATTTCTAATATTTGTTGTGATTTTATAACTTGGGGCAAATTACTTAAAAATTACTGCTCCCTTAATTTGAATCTTTTATACAATGAGAAAAGGAATATAGGACCAGCATATTTTCTTTTAAAGATTTTATTTATTTATTTGATAGAGATCACAAGTAGGCAGAGAGGCAGGCAGAGAAAGAGAGGGAAGCAGGCTCTCCGCTGAACAGAGAGCCCGATGCGGGGCTCTATCCCAGGACCCTGAGATCATGACCTGAGCTGAAGGCAGAGGCTTTAACCCATTGAGCCACCCAGGCGCCCCAGGACCAGCCTATTTACAGGTTGTCTGTGAGTATAAGAGCAGGTATTCTATACAATATAAATTACTCTTCTAGAATTAATATTATCAATTTTGTTCATTATTTTATTATATATTTAGAAGAGAAGAATTAACTATTTTTGTTATTTTAATAAAGAAAGATTTCTTTTTGGAAAACAATTTATGTTTTGAATCACAAATATCATAATCTTAGAACTCACATAGTTGGAGCCATTTGGAATTCATCTCCTGCGCCATGGTTTTTTTCTTCCTTTTGGGAAGCTTGTTTCCTTAGCTATTGTTTAAATTTAAAAAAAAAAAAAAAAGGATTTTGGATGGAATAAGTTTGCCAGTTTAACAAAATAGCATTTTTATGCAATATATCAGTAAATTCCTCTATGAAGGAGGCCTTCCTACCAAGAATATGCATTCCATTTTCAAATAAGTTAGTGACACTTTCTTCAAAGCTTCTTTTCTAAGACTTACCCAAAGTTCAAAAGTCATCTTCTCCTTTATACCAACCTGCGATAAGCGAGGTATAACTACTCTGAAGTTGCTTTTGTGTTGTTGTTGTTTTTACTCATAAAGGACCAGACTGTAGCCTTGGGTCCTTGGGTGCTTTGTGTTGCCAGGTTTGTCCATTATGTGTCAATATCAACATGGTAAGACCATGTTCTTACACTCTATTATGTGCTACACATGTGTTGGGTAAGACGACCTGATGATTTCATCCCCTCATTTGACAGAAAGAAGAAATAGAGAGTTTTCATGAATTACTCAGCAACAAAAAGTACGGTGGTGACATACTTACACAAATTATCATTTATTTTAATGAGGAGCTACTTTAAAGACTCCCTCAAAACTACTCCCGAGTTATGTTTTTAAGAAAGAACCAAAAATGCAATCTTGTCATTTTCCTTCTTAAATACTCAAAAAATCTTGGACCTACAGAATCTAACTTCAATTCATCTACCAAACTATATCTACATCATTCATTCATTCATGCATTCATGCATTTATTCATTCATTCAATATACATTTATTGAGAAGCAGGAGGCATTGAGATAGGTGACAGGAATAGAGTAAATGATACAGAAACATTTCCTGTTTTCAGGTCAGTTAAAATTTAGTAGATGATAAAGACCTTATGCAGATCACAACTATGTAATCACATAGGCTGATTAGCTGATTAGCTGATCTTCCAGCTTTTTCCTACACACACCCTCAGCACCAGCTGTACAAGTCTTCCCACACAGTCCTCCATCTTTCCCATGCTTGCCCATTTGTGTCATATGGCTTTGCATTTGGTGCGTTGTGTTTTTCCTGTCTTGAATATCTAGTTCTCTTCTGGCAAACTCCTTCTCATTCATACTACTCAATTATTACCTTTCTGGAAGCTTCTCTACAAGAGCGAATTGTTTGTTCTGAGGCCTCAGGGCAATACATATCTTGGGTATTGTGTTACTTTGCAGCCACCTTTTAATAAGAGTGTTCTGTTCACTGCTTAAGAGCAAAGTTCTAACCTGCATGGGTTTGAGTCTTGTCTGTGCTTTTTTCACTATGCCCATGAATAAATCATTTAACTTCTCTGATGATCAGTTTCTTTATGGTTAAAATGTGGTTATAATAGCATTTACCTCTGCATGTTGGAACAAAGGAATAAGTTAGTACCTGTAACATATTTCTACAGAGCTTAGAAAATATTAAATGCTTCATTAATATAAGTTTTTTATATTATTATCAGGCTTAATTTCCTGAATGACAGTAGTTTTCCATAAATGCATGTTGAAAATTTGAAAATATAACTTTGTCTACTGAACTTTAAATAGATTAAAAAAAAAACAACTAGAAACTAAAATTATGTCTAGGACTACCTACTCAAATATAAACAAGTATCCAATAAAAATCAACATTATTTTAATAGACTGGCTTTATAATTCTAACCATAATCAGTGATGAAAAATGCTACAGATAATTCATTTTTTTAAAAGATTTTATTTATTTATTTGACAGAGAGAGATCATGAGTAGGCAGAGAGGCAGGCAGAGAGAGAGAGAGGAGGAAGCAGGCTCCTGCTGAGCAGAGAGCCCGATGCGGGACTCGATCCCAGGACCCCGAGATCATGACCTGAGCCGAAGGCAGCGGCTTAACCCACTGAGCCACCCAGGCGCCCCTAATTCATTTTTTATATTGCATTCATTTGTCTTAAGTTGACTTGGGTATTTTTAATAAGGTGTCGTTTTACGGTTTGTTTCAAATTACTTTTCCTTCACTATTTGGTTAGGGGGTCTAATGAAGCAGACAACAGTGTTTCAGTTTTTTTTTCTCTTCCTCAAGGGATAATTCATCCATTGTGGTACAAACAAACAATTGTAGTATAGCTTTAAATAACACCAAAAATTTTACCCAAAGGAAAAACAATGTGCAAATGAATTTAAGAAATTACCATCCTACTCAAATACTACTACATGTACACCAAGATTAAATACATAAATTCATAAAAGGAAGAAAAAAATGATGTTGCTATTCCAAAAATGTGTATTTCTGTTCTGGTGGTCAAACAAAACAAAATAGCAAGGATGCATCTACACTAATGACACAGTATTTCATTCTGGAGGGCAGTGGGAACCTTAGGAAAGAAATTATTGTAGATTGCAATGTCACTGGTCATGTACAATGTTTCTGGCCTCCTGACGAACAATTTGCACATTTGGCTGGAAATTACCACCCCCACCTTGCACATTCTTCAACATCTAATATCAGATTTCAAAGTCACATATTTATGGATCATATTGTTTAGATTCTGAATCACTGAGGTATGGATCTGAAAGAGATACAACACTGCTAGGCTTTATAGTAATCTTTGCATTGCTATATGAAACAAAAATGAAAAAAAAAATAAAGAATTTAAATAATTTTGCTGCAAGTCGGATAAATAATATTTGAAATAATCCATTTTATTTATTTATTTATTTATTTTTAAAGATTTTGTTTTTATTTATTTGACAGACAGAGATCACAAGTAGGCAGAGAGGCAGGCCAAGATATAGAGTGGGGAAGCAGGCTCCCTGCTGAGCAGATAGCCCGATGCAGGGCTGGATCCCAGGATCCTGAGATCATGACCTGAAACAAGGGCAGAGACTTAACCCACTGAGCCATCCAGGTGCCCCTAAAATAATCCAGTCATTTATAAACTCAAAAGCAGCGTCAGATAAGTGATAGAATAATGTATTGTGATAGCTTCATCAACATCTTCAAAAAAGAAATGAAGACTTGAAGGCTGAAGTAAAGCAATAATTAACAATGAAGCAAAAAAAACCTTTTGAGATTATATTTATAGGAAATGATGAAATATAATATAAGACATGCCAATCAATATTAAGAATCCTTTGGGTGGTTGGGGTGGGTGGCCTGGGTGTCTCAGTCATTAAGTGTCTGCCTTTGGCTCAGGTCATGATCCCAAGGTCCTGGAATCAAGCCCTGCATTGGGCTCCTGCTCCTCAGGAAGCCTGCTCCTCCCTTTCCCGCTCCCCGTGCTTGTGTTCCTCTCTTGCTGTGTCTCTTTCAAATAAATAAAATCTTAAAAAAAAAAAAAAAAGAATCATTTGGTAAGATTTTAGGAAATTATAAGCAGCTTAACATACATGATGGTTACATGACACCATTTTTTTTTCTTTTCAAGAGTTAACAATCATCAGCCTCAGGACCTCAGCAAAAAATCTATCATATCTCATTCTCTGATGCCTAAGGCTGATGGTCCACTGCCCCTTATACTGACATCCGCACTGAGGCTCTACCTTCCACCTACTAGGTGAAGTCAGAGTAAAAATAATACCAATTACTACAATGCAGACAAGATCCATCTTCATTTGTTCAGTATTCACTTGGCAGATGCAGTTCTAATCAACATTATCATAATGTATTATTTCGGCCTCAGTACCAGCATATCCATCTTAGCAGAATCACCTTTTTGTATATTCTGCATGGCTTAAACACCAGAAATTTATTTTCTCACCATTCTGGAACCTAGAAGTCCAAGATCAGAATGCCAGAGCATCAAGTTCTGGTGAGAACACTCCTTCTGGCTTCCAAAGGGTCACTTTTTTTTCTGTGTCCTCGCGGGTTTGAGAGAGCTAAGGAGCACACTCTCTGGCATCTCTTTCTCTAAGGATATTAGTCTCATCATGAGGGCCTCATTCTTGTGACCTCCTCTCAACCAAAATACTGTCCAAAGGCCATAGCCCCAAATACTATCATAATTGCAATTAAGGCTTCAAACTAATTTGAGGTTTTATATTAGTCCATAACATAATCCTTAATTTTCAGGTTTGTTGTTTTCCTTTCTTACTCTTTAGTGTTTCAACAACAACAACAACAAATTACACCATTACATTTTCATATATCAGCTGTGTATGACCAAAGAGATCATTAGAGATTTAGAAAGTCAAGGTTCTTACCCAGTAAACTTTACCAACAATATCAAAAGTACAACAACCTGTGAATATTGATAAGGCAGAGGGAGGTATAAGACCACAAATGCAGAAACCCAGGTAATTTCTTGAGACATTGGGGTATTCTCTGGGCCCCAATCAACATAGAAGAAAGCTAAGCTCTAGTTATGACCATATCAGTTGTACAGATGAGAGTGGTTTGGGTCATGAATTATCTTCATTTATATTCTAATAAGTGTATTACTTAGAGAACATTTTCCACATAAAACCATAGGTAAATTCAACCAGTAAAACTTGAGAACCCTTGAGCATTGTGTGTAGTTAATTGAGTCAAGTTGAAAAATGTAACATGATCATCCATTTTTAAGTGTTTTGTACGTCTCAGTGTAACAGAAATTTGCTTTCTCATAGTGTTTCTAGCAAATTTATTTTTCCACATAAATCCATAGATTTGTTGTTTGGTTACAGTAAGTCAGATGTTGGCATTTTTTTTCTATAAAGCGCCAGAGAGTATTTTAGACTTTGTGGGCCACATATAGTCTCCATTAATCTTTGTATTTTATTTTTACAACATGTAAAAAAGTTAAAAACATTCTTAACTCATAGGTCTTAGTTTGCTGACCACTACATAAGCAATTGTAGACAGATCAAATATATCCTACTAAAACTATGTCATAGATAAGGATTCTTCTGCAATTAAATACCATTTAGTTCATTTTCTCAGTATGTTGTGTACGTGTGTGTGTGTATTTTTTTTCCCTGTATGTTAAGATGTTTTGACATCTTAAAAAACTTTCTGGCTGGAGGAGACCTTCCCTTCTGATTTAGCCTATTCTTAGAGCTAGCAAGGAACTCAACCTGGAGAACACCTTTGATGTGAAACTAATCAGTTCAGATTCAAACCTCCTTTATCTGGTGTATATACCAAGGAAGCAAAATCCTTCCGCATTAATCATCCCAAGACCAACTACTAGGCACCCACAGAGGGGTACCACCCCTATCGCCTAAAACCAGCTGAAATTATTCCAAGTGTCCAACTATTTACCTTGCTTTGTTTTGTCTTTCATATAGAAACCCCACTGAAGGTCAAGATCTTTGTGCTCCCCTCATTCGTACTTCTGCTTCTTGACCAAAATCTGGTTTCCTCCTTTGACTTTATGTGGTGAGCCATGACTTTTGTGTCTATGGGAATTGTGAGTTATTATTAAACCTTTCTTTCAATAGTATCAAAATCTGTGTGTTCTCACTCAGTCATCTTTATAAATCAAGACCCAGGTACAGCACACTAGGAAGTCTGAGTTCAGCATGTTTACAAGGAGATTTGATGGTGTTACCTGCTGTCTTTCTCTCTAAGGAATGTCACCCAGTAAAGGAAGGGAATGGATTGAAATCTTGCTAAACATTTCCGTTGCAGTATAGTGTTCCACCCTTCATATATTTTCACGTGCATAGTACTAATAAGTATTTTAAAAATAAAATTGTAAATACAATGATTGTATTGTTTTGTTAGTAATTTTAGTTTGGTTCTTTTTCTCTTAGGTCTAATATTATATTTACTTCAGGTTTATTTTTTTAATTAAAAAAATGTTTTTATAAACACATAATGTATTGTATGCCCCAGGGTTGCAGGTCTGTGAATCACCAGGTTTACACACTTCACAGCACTAACCATAGCCCATACCACCCCCCCCCCCAATATCCATAACCCCACCACCCTCTCCCTACCACCCTCGCACCCCACAACCATCAGTTTGTGCTGTGAGATTAAGAGTCTCTTATGGTCTGTCTCCCTCCTGATCTCATCTTGTTTCATTTATTCTTTTCCTATCCCCCAAACCCCCCACATTGCATCTCCATTTCCTCATATCAGGGAGATCATATGATAGTTGTCTTTCTCTGATTGACTTATTTTGCTAAGCATAATACCCTCTAGTTCCATCCACATCATCACAAATGGCAAGATTTCATATCTTTTGATGGTTTCATAGTATTCCATTGACATCTAGGTCCTTTCCATAGTTTGGCCATTGTGGACATTGATACTATAAATAATCGGGTGCACGTGCCTCTTCGGATCGCTATGTTTGTATTTTTAGGGTAAATGCCCAGTAGTACAATTGCTGGGTCATAGGGTAGCTCTATTTTCAACTTTTTGAGGAGAGTCCATGCTGTCTCCTACAGTGACTGCACCAGCTTGCATTCCCACCAACAGTGTAGGAGGGATCCCCTTTCTCCGCATCCTTGCGAGCATCTGTCATTTCCTGACTTGTTCATTTTAGCCATTCTGACTGGTGTGAGGCAGTATCTCATTGTGGTTTTGATTTTTATTTCCCTGATACCAAGTGATGTGGAGCAATTTTTCATGTGTCTGTGGGCCATTTGGATGACTTCTTTGCAGAAATGTCTGTACATGTCTTCTGCCCATTTCTTGGATTGGATTATTTGTTCTTTGGATATTCAGTTTGCTAAGCTCTTTATAGATTTTGGATACTAGCCCTTTATCTGATATGCCGTTTGCAAATATCTTCTCCCATTCTGTCCGTTGTCTTTTGGTTTTGTTAACTGTTTCCTTTGCTGTGCATAAGCTTATGACCTTGATGAAGTCCCAATAGTTCATTTTGCCCTTGCTTCCCTTGCCTTTGGCAATGATCCTAGGAAGAAGTTGCTGTGGCTGACGTCGAAGAGGTTGCTGCCTGTGTTCTCCTCAAGGATTTTGATGGATTCCTTTCTCATGTTGAGGTTCTTCATCCATTTTGAGTCTATTGTCACATGTTGTATAAGAGAATGGTCCAGTTTCATTTTTCTGCATGTGGCTGTCCAATTTTCCCAGCACCATTTATTGAAGAGGCTGTCTTTTTTCCATTGGACATTCTTTCCTGCTTTGTTGAAAATTAGTTGACAATAGAGTTGAGGATCTATTTCTGGGTTCTCTATTCTGTTTCATTGATCGATGTGTGTGTTTTTGTGCCAGTACCATGCTGTCTTCATGAGGACAGCTTTGTAATGGAGCTTGAAGTCCGGAATTGTGATGCCACCAACTTTGGCTTTCTTTTTCAATATTCCTCTGGCTATTTGAGGTCTTTTCTGGTTCCATATAAATTTTAGAGTTATTTGTTCCACTTCTTTGACAAAAATGGATGGGATTTTGATAGGGATTGCCTTAAATGTGTAGATTGCTTTAGGCAGCATAAATATTTTCACAATATATGTTCTTCCAATCCAAGAGCATGGAATGCTTTCCATTTCTTTTTGTTTTCCTCAATTTCTTTCATGAGTACATTATAGTTTTCTGAGTATAGACTCTTTGCCTCTTTGTTTAGGTTTATTCCTAGGTATCTTATGGTTTTGGGTGCAATTGTAAATGGGATTGACTCCTTAATTTCTCTTTCTTGTGTCTTGCTGTTGGTGTAAAGAAATGCAACTGATTTCTGTGCATTGATTTTACATCCTGACACTTTACTGAATTCCTGTGCAAGTTCTAGCAGTTTTGGAGTGGAGTCTTTTAGGTTTTCCACATACAGTATCATATCATCTGCGAAGAGTGGTAGTTTGACTTCTTTGCCAATTTGGATACCTTTAACTTATTTTTGTTGTCTGATTGCTGAGGCTAGGACTTCTCGTACTACGCTGAATAGCAATGGTGATAATGGACATCCCTGCTGTGTTCCTTATCTTAACGGAAAAGCTCTCGGTTTTTCTCCATTGGGAATGATATTCACAGTGGGTTTTTCATAGATGGCTTGGATAATATTGAGGTATGTACCCTCTATCTCTACACTTTGAAGAGTTTTGATAAGGAAGGGGTGCTGTACTTTGCCAAATGCTTTTTCATTTGAGAGAATCATATGGTTCTTGTTATTTCTTTATTAAAGTATTATTTCACATTGATTGATTTGTGGATGGTGAACCAACCTTGCAGCCCTGGAATAAATCCCACTTGGTTGTGGTGAATAATCCTTTTAATGTACTATTGGATTCTATTGGTTAGTATTTTGGTGAGAATTTTCGCATCTGTGTTCATCAAGGATATTGGTCTGTGATTCTCTTTTTTGTGGGATTCTTGTCTGGTTTTGGGATCAAGGTCATGCTGGCCTCATGAAATGAGTTTGGAAGTTTTCCTTCCATTTCTATTTTTTGGAATAGTTTCAGGAGAATAGGAATTAATTTTCTTTAAATGTTTGGTAGAATTCCCCAGGAAAACAGTCTGGCCCTAGACTTTTGTTTGGAGATTGTTGATGACTGGTTCAATCTCCTTACTAGTTATGGGTCTGTTCAGGTTTTCTATTTCTTCCTGGTTCAGTTGTGGTAGTTTATATGTCTCTAAGAATGCATCCATTTCTTCCATATTGTCAAATTTGTTTGCGTATGGTTGCTCATAGTATGTTCTTATAATTGTTTGTATTTCTTTGGTGTTGGTGGTGATCTCTCCTCTTTCATTCATGATTTTATTTATTTGAGTCCTTTCTATTTTATTTTTGATAAGTCTGGCCAGGGGTTTATCAGTCTTATTAATTCTTTCAAAGAACCAGCTCCTAGTTTCGTTGATTTGTTCTATTGTTATTTTTTTATTTTTAGTTTTTTGTTTGTTTATTTGTTTGTTTGTTTGTTTTTGGTTTCTATTTCATTGATTTCTTCTCTGATCTTTAGTATTCCTCTTCTACTACTGGGTTTAGGCTTTCTTTGTTGTTCTTTCTCCAACTCCTTTAGGTGTAGGGTTAGGTTGTTTTTTTGAGATCTTTCTTGTTTCTTGAGAAAGGCTTGTACCGCTATATATTTTCCTCTCAGGACTGCCTTTGCTGTGTCACACAGATTTTGAACAGTTGTATTTTCATTATCATTTGTTTCCATGATTTTTTTCAATTCTTCTTTGATTTCCTGGTTGACCCATTCATTCTTTAGAAGAATGCTGTTTAGTCTCCATGTATTTGGGTTCTTTCCAAATTTCCTCTTGTGACTAAGTTCTAGCTTCAGAGAATTGTGGTCTGAAAATATGCAGGGAATGATCCCAATCTTTTGATACTGGTTGAGATCTGATTTATGACCCAGGATGTGATCTATTCTGGAGAATGTTCCAAGTGCACTAGAGAAGAATATGTATTCTGTTGCCTTGGGACGGAATCTTCTGAACATATCTGTGATGTCCATCTGGTCCACTGTGTCATTTAAGGCCTTTATTTCCTTGTTGATCTTTTTCTTGGATAATCTGTCACTTTCAGTGAGGGGAGTGTTAAATTCTACTACTATTATTGTATTATGTTGACGTATTTCTTTGATTTTGTTATTAATTGGTTTATATAGTTGGCTGTTGACATGTTAGGGGCATAGATATTTAAAATAGTTAGATCTTCTTGTTGGACAGACCCTTTGAGTATGATATAGTGTCCTTCCTCATCTCTTATTATAGTCTTTGGCTTAAAATCTAATTGATATGCCATAAGGATTGCCACCCCAACTTTCTTTTGATGTCCATTAGCATGGTAAACTGTTTTCTACCCCCTCACTTTAAATCTGGAGGTGTCTTTGGATCTAAAATGAGTTTCTTTAGACAGAATATTGATGGGTTTTGGTTTTTTATCCATTCTGATACCCTGTGTCTTTTGATTGGGGCATTTAGCCCATTTACATTCAGGGTAACTATTAAAATATATTAATTTAGTGTCATTGTATTGCCTGTAAGGTGACTGTTACTGTATATTGTCTCTTCTCCTTTCTGATCTAGTACTTTTAGCTCTCCCTTTGCTTAGAGGACCCCTTTCAGTATTTCCTGTAGAGCTGGTTTGGTGTTTACAAATTGTTTTAGTTTTTGTTTGTCCTGGAAGCTTTTTCTCTCTCCTTCTATTTTCAATGATAACCTAGCTGTATATAGTAGTCTTGGCTGCATGTTTTTCTCTCTTATTGCTCTGAATATATCATGCCAGTTCTTTCTGGCCTGCCAGGTCCCTGTGGATAAGTCTGCTGCCAATATAATATTTTTACCATTGTATGTTATAGACTTATTTTCCCTAGCTGCTTTCAGGATTTTCACTTTGTTGCTAAGACTTGTTACTTTTACTATTATGTGACGGGGTGTGGACCTATTCTTATTGATTTTGAAGGGGGGGGTCTCTGCACCTCCTGGATTTTGGTGCTTGTTCCCTTTGCCATATTAGAGAAATTCTCTGCAATAATTCTCTCCAATATACCTTCTGCTTCTCTCTCTCTTTCTTCTTCTTCTGGAATCCCAATTATTCTAATGTTGATTTATCTTAGGGTATCACTTATCTCTTGAATTCTCCCCTCGTGGTCCAGTAGTTGTTTGTCTCTCTTTTGTTCAGTTTCTTTATTCTCTGTCATTTGGTCTTCTATATCACTAATTCTCTCTTCTGCCTCATTTATTCTAGCAGTAAGAGCCTCCATTTTTTTAGTGCACCTCATTAATAGCTTTTTTAAAATTTCAACTTGTTTAGATTTTAGTTCTTTTATTTCTCCAGGAAGGGCTTTTTTTTCTCCAGACAGGGTTCTCTAATATCTTCCATGTCTTTTTCGAGCTCAGCTAGTACCTTGAGAATTGTCATTCTGAACTCTAGATCCAACATATTACCAAAGTCCATATTAATTACTTCCCTAGCCTTTTGCACTGCCTCTTGTTCTTTTTCTTTTCTTTTCTTTTCTTTCTTTTTTGTGGTGAGTTTTTTTACCTTGTCATTTTACCCAGATAAGAATATATGAAGGAGTGAATAAAATACTAAAAGTGTGGCAAAGACCCCAGGAAAATGTGATTAACCAAATCAGAAGAGACCCAAATCTTGAGGGGAAGAAAGGGGATAAAAAGAAGTTCAGGGAAAAAAAAAAACCAAGAAAACTAAAATAAAAATATAAAAATGAGAATATATATCTTAGACTGGTGAATAGAACAGGGTCATCCACTTAATTTTTGGAATACTTTGGTTTCTTAGAAGACCCTACCTCCCAAAATTTTAAAGAATGAAAAACATATATAAGGGTAAACACAATGAAGGGATAGAATATGACTATAAGGATGAATTTTTTTCTTTTAATTTCTACAAAAGGAGTTGATAACTCCTTTTTTTGGCGGGGTGGTGGGGGCGGGGGGAATAATGTAAAAGAAAGTGGAAAGAATTTGCTCAGGCTGGAGACTAGAACGAAGCCCTGTGCTAGATTTAAGATGTATTTTGATCTATTAGAAGAAGTTGCACCCTCATTTTTTTAGAAGAAAAACTCTGTGTGTATACAAAAAATAAAGTTAGATACAGTGAAGAATAAAATATGACTATAATACTGAAGGTAGAAAAAGATTTTTTTTTAAATGGAAGGTATTGTTGAGGTAAACTAGTTCAAAACGTTAAAAGAGGGAAGGGTAAAAGTTAAAAAAAATTAACAGAAGAAAAAATAAAATTAAAAAAATTAATTAACTTTGTAAGACTAAAGTATCATGGGGAGAAAGCCCTGAATTCCATGCTTTGCTTTCTCCTTCTCTGGAATTCCTTTGTTCTCCTTGGTAAGTGAACTTGGTCTTGGCTGGATTTCTTGTTGATGTTCTTGGGGGAGGGGCTTGTTGTAGTGATTCTCAAGTGTCTTTGCCCAAGGCGGAGTTGCACCGCCCTTACCAGGGGTCAGGCTAATTAATCCACTCAGGTTCGCTTTTGGGAGCTTTTGTTCCCTGAATGCTTTCCGTAGAGCTCTGGAGAACGGGTTTAAACATGGTGGCCTCTTAGTCTCTGGCCCAAAGGATCCAAGAGCTCCGAGCCCCACTCCTCAGTGCGCCCTCCGAGAAAAGCGCTCAATCATTCCTGTCTTCCTAGCCCCTGGCCATACTCTGAGCTCATCCAGCCTGTGACCAAGCTTCCCTATCTCTGGCACACAGCCCCACCGGGAATCTCCAAACCCCGCAGATCCCTGAGCTCTTCCAAGGGGGTGCTCCCAAATCTTGTGGGGTCCCTGCTCACAGAGCAGTGGCCTGTGCCATGGATCACAATTTAGTGTGACCCTGAGTTGAGAATTCACTCCTGGGCTCTGTCTCTCTAGATGGCTTCCGTGTTCTAATACCTGAGAACTCTGCAATACTCAAACAGCCACGATCCTTCTGTGACCCCATGGGACCTGAGGCCACGCTGTCCGTGCATGGGATTAACCCCATCTTAGCCTCTGGAGCAATGTCCCTCAGTGGAGCAAACTTTTAAATGTTCTGATTTTGTGCTCCATTGTTCCAGCACTTGCCAGGAGCCAGTCCCTCCCCCTGCCATCTATCTTCCCATTGCTTTGGATTCACTTCTCTGCCAGTCCTACCTTTCAGAAAGTGGCTGATTTTCTGTTTCTAGAATTACTGCTCTTCTTCTCTTTGATCTCCTGTTGGATTTGTAGGTGTTTGGAATGGTTTGATAAGCTATCTAGCTGATCTCCTGCTACCTGAAGTCGTCTCAGCATGCTACTTCTCCACCATCTTGACTCCTCCTCCACTTCAGATTTATTTTAATTTTTTAATTTTTTTAAAGATTTTATTTATTTATTTGACAGAGAGAGATCACAAGTAGGCAGAGAGGGAGGTAGAGTGAGATAGAGGGAGAAGCAGGCTCCCCGTTGAGCAGAGAGCCTGATGTGGGACTCGATCCCAGGACACTGGGATCATGACCTAAGTCAAAGGCAGAGGCTTAACCCACTGAGCCACCCAGGCGCCCGTCAGATTTATTTTTATTCCATAAATTTTCTCTGTTTAGAGCTTATGGGTTAAGTGGAGATACTAATAGACTAAATGTTTTCACAATGGTGTGCATCCAGCCTCTTGGTAGTTTTTGTACCAAAGCAAAGGCAACTGACACAAACTGCATGTTTCGCCAATGTACAGTGTAGTACAGAATTTGAGAACATAGAGTCTAGAAACAGATGTGCCTTGTTTTTAATCTTATCTCTATTATTTAAAATATTTGAGATCTTGGAGTAATACTTTATTGTTTAAAATCCTATTTCCTTCATACTCGTCATAAGACAAGCTGATCTCTTTTCTTCCTATTGGGCCCTTGTGAGTTTCCTTCCTTATTCTTTTTATAAGACTTCAAAATAAGTCTTATTTTCTTCATACCACATAGAAATAAACTTTTTCTAGAGCTGTAGTTAAACAAGATAATTCATGTAATTCACTTCACACACTGCCTGAAACATTAGAAACAATCAGTCAAGTAAGGTTGCTATTTTTTTTTAATTTTCTATAAAATGTTTAATTGCTTCCTCTGAATTTTAGTGCTACCTTCATGTTGCTGTCAATTTCTTTCTTTTTTTTTGACTTTTAATTTTTAATTTTTTATTTATTATAAACATATATTTTTATCCCCAGGGGTACAGGTCTGTGAATCACCAGGTTTACACACTTCACAGCACTCACCAAAGCACATACCCTCCCCAATGTCCATAATCCCACCCCCTTCTCCCAAACCCCCTCCCCCCAGCAACCCTCAGTTTGTTTTGTGAGATTAAGAGTCACTTATGGTTTGTCTCCCTCCCAATTCCTTCTTGTTTCATTGATTCTTCTCGTACCCACTTAAGCCCCCATGTTGCATCACCACTTCCTCATATCAGGGAGATCATATGATAGTTGTCTTTCTCTGTTTGACTTATTTCGCTAAGCATGATACGCTCTAGTTCCATCCATGTTGTCGCAAATGGCAAGATTTCATTTCTTTTGATGGCTGCATAGTATTCCATTGTGTATATATACCACATCTTCTTGATCCATTCATCTGTTGATGGACATCTAGGTTCTTTCCATAGTTTGGCTATTGTGGACATTGCTGCTATAAACATTCGGGTGCACGTGCCCCTTTGGATCACTACGTTTGTATCTTTAGAATAAATACCCAATAGTGCAATGGCTGGGTCATAGGGCAGTTCTATTTTCAACATTTTGAGGAACCTCCATGCTGTTTTCCAGAGTGGCTGCACCAGCTTGCATTCCCCCCAACAGTGTAGGAGGGTTCCCCTTTCTCCGCATCCTCGCCAGCATCTGTCATTTCCTGACTTGTTGATTTTAGCCATTTTGACTGGTGTGAGGTGATATCTCATTGTGGTTTTGATTTGTATTTCCCTGATGCCGAGTGATATGGAGCACTTTTTCATGTTTTCTGTTGGCCATCTGGATGTCTTCTTTGCAGAAATGTCTGTTCATGTCCTCTGCCCATTTCTTGATTGGATTATTTGTTCTTTGGGTGTTGAGTTTGCTAAGTTCTTTATAGATTCTGGACACTAGTCCTTTATCTGATATGTCATTTGCAAATATCTTCCCCCATTCTGTCAGTTGTCTTTTGATTTTGTTAACTGTTTCCTTTGCTGTGCAAAAGCTTTTGATCTTGATGAAATCCCAATAGTTCATTTTTGCCCTTGCTTCCCTTGCCTTTGGTGTTGTTTGTAGGAAGATGTTGCTGCGGCTGAGGTCGAAGAGGTTGCTGCCTGTGTTCTCCTCAAGGATTTTGATGGATTCCTTTAGCACATTGAGGTCCTTCATCCATTTTGAGTCTATTTTTGTGTGTGGTGTAAGGAAATAGTCCAATTTCATTTTTCTGCATATGGCTGTCCAATTTTCCCAGCACCATTTATTGAAGAGGCTGTCTTTTTTCCATTGGACATTCTTTCCTGCTTTGTCGAAGATGAGTTGACCATAGAGTTGAGGGTCTATTTCTGGGCTCTCTATTCTGTTCCATTGATCTATGTGTCTGTTTTTGTGCCAGTACCATGCTGTCTTGATGATGACAGCTTTGTAATAGAGCTTGAAGTCCGGAATTGTGATGCCACCAACGTTGGCTTTCTTTTTCAATATCCCTTTGGCTATTCGAGGTCTTTTCTGGTTCCATATAAATTTTAGAATTATTTGTTCCATTTCTTTGAAAAAGATGGATGGTACTTTGATAGGAATTGCATTAAATGTGTAGATTGCTTTAGGTAGCATAGACATTTTCACAATATTTATTCTTCCAATCCAGGAGCATGGAACATTTTTCCATTTCTTTGTGTCTTCCTCAATTTCTTTCATGAGTACTTTATAGTTTTCTGAGTATAGATTCTGTGTCTCTTTGGTTAGGTTTATTCCTAGGTATCTTATGGTTTTGGGTGCAATTATAAATGGGATTAACTCCTTAATTTCTCTTTCTTCTGTCTTGCTGTTGGTGTAGAGAAATGCAACTGATTTCTGTGAATTGATTTTATATCCTGACACTTTACTGAATTCCTGTATAAGTTCTAGCAGTTTTGGAGTGGAGTCTTTTGGGTTTTCCACATATAGTATCATATCATCTGCAAAGAGTGATAATTTGACTTCTTCTTTGCCGATTTGGATGCCTTTAATTTCCTTTTGTTGTCTGATTGCTGAGGCTAGGACCTCTAGTACTATGTTGAATAGCAGTGGTGATAATGGACATCCCTGCCGTGTTCCTGACCTTAGCGGAAAAGCTTTCAGTTTTTCTCCATTGAGAATGATATTTGCGGTGGGTTTTTCATAGATGGCTTTGATGATATTGAGGTATGTGCCCTCTATCCCTACACTTTGAAGAGTTTTGATCAGGAAGGGATGCTGTACTTTGTCAAATGCTTTTTCAGCATCTATTGAGAGTATCATATGGTTCTTGTTCTTTCTTTTATTGATGTGTTGTATCACATAGACTGATTTGCGGATGTTGAACCAACCTTGTAGCCCTGGAATAAATCCCACTTGTTCATGGTGAATAATCTTTTTAATGTACTGTTGAATCCTATTGGCTAGTATTTTGTTGAGTACTTTTGCATCTGTGTTCATCAAGGATATTGGTCTATAGCTCTCTTTTTTGGTGGGATCCTTGTCTGGTTTTGGGATCAAGGTGATGTTGGCCTCATAAAATGAGTTTGGAAGTTTTCCTTCCATTTCTATTTTTTGGAACAGTTTCAGGAGAATAGGAATTAGTTCTTTAAATGTTTGGTAGAATTCCCCTGGGGAGCTGTCTGGCCCTGGGCTTTTGTTTATTTGCAGATTTTTAATGACTGTTCAATCTCTTTACTGGTTATGGGTCTGTTCAGGCTTTCTATTTCTTCCTGGTTCAGTTGTGGTAGTTTATATGTTTCTAGGAATGCATCCATTTCTTCCAGATTGTCAAATTTATTGGCGTAGAGTTGCTCATAGTATGTTCTTATAATAGTTTGTATTTCTTCGGTGTTAGTTGTGATCTCTCCTCTTTCATTCATGATTGTATTTATTTGGGTCCTTTCTCTTTTCTTTTTGATAAGTCGGGCCAGGGCTTTATCAATTTTATTAATTCTTTCAATAAACCAGCTCCTACTTTCGTTGATTTGTTCTATTGTTTTTTTGGTTTTTATTTCATTGATTTCTGCTCTGATCTTTATGATTTCTCTTCTCCTGCTGGGCTTAGGGTTTCTTTCTTGTTCTTTCTCCAGCTCCTTTAGTTGTAGGGTTAGGTTGTGTACCTGAGATCTTTCTTGTTTCTTGAGAAAGGCTTGTACCTCTATATATTTTCCTCTCAGGACTGCCTTTGTTGTGTCCCACAGATTTTGAACTGTTGTATTTTCATTATCATTTGTTTCCATGATTTTTTTCAATTCTTCTTTAATTTCCCGGTTGACCCATTCATTCTTTAGAAGGATGCTGTTTAGTCTCCATGTATTTGGGTTCTTTCCAAACTTCCTTTTGTGGTTCAGTTCTAGCTTTAGAGCATTGTGGTCTGAAAATATGCAGGGAATGATCCCAATCTTTTGGTACCAGTTGAGTCCTGATTTAGGACCGAGGATGTGATCTATTCTGGAGAATGTTCCATGTGCACTAGAGAAGAATGTGTATTCTGTTGCTTTGGGATGAAATGTTCTGAATATATCTGTGATGTCCATCTGGTCCAGTGTGTCATTTAAGGCCTTTATTTCCTTGCTGATCTTTTGCTTGGATGATCTGTCCATTTCAGTGAGGGGAGTGTTAAAGTCCCCTACTATTATTGTATTATTGTTGATGTGTTTCTTTGATTTTGTTATTAATTGGTTTATATAGTTGGCTGCTCCCATGTTGGGGGCATAGATATTTAAAATTGTTAAATCTTCTTGTTGGACAGACCCTTTGAGTATGATATAGTGTCCTTCCTCATCTCTTATTATAGTTTTTGGCTTAAAATCTAATTGATCTGATATAAGGATTGCCACTCCTGCTTTCTTCTGATGTCCATTAGCATGGTAAATTCTTTTCCACCCCCTCACTTTAAATCTGGAGGTGTCTTCGGGCTTAAAATGAGTTTCTTGGAGGCAACATATAGATGGGTTTTGGTTTTTTATCCATTCTGATACCCTGTGTCTTTTGACAGGGGCATTTAGCCCATTCACATTCAGGGTAACTATTGAGAGATATGAATTTAGGGCCATTGTATTGCCTGTAAGCTGACTGTTACTGTATATGGTCTCTGTTCCTTTCTGATCTACCACTTGTAGGCTCTCTCTTTGCTTAGAGGACCCCTTTCAAGATTTCCTGTAGAGCTGGTTTGGTGTTTGCAAATTCTTTCAGTTTTTGTTTGTCCTGGAAACTTTTAATCTCTCCTTCTATTTTCAATGATAGCCTAGCTGGATATAGTATTCTTGGCTGCATGTTTTTCTCGTTTAGTGTTCTGAAAATATCATGCCAGCTCTTTCTGGCCTGCCAGGTCTCTGTGGATAAGTCAGCTGCCAATCTAATATTTTTACCATTGTATGTTACAGACTTCTTTTCCCAGGCTGCTTTCAGGATTTTCTCTTTGTCACTGAGACTTGTAAATTTTACTATTAGGTGACGGGGTGTGGGCCTATTCTTATTGATTTTGAGGGGCGTTCTCTGAACCTCCTGAATTTTGATGCTCGTTCCCTTTGCCATATTGGGGAAATTCTCCCCAATAATTCTCTCCAGTATACCTTCTGCTCCCCTCTCTCTTTCTTCTTCTTCTGGAATCCCAATTATTCTAATGTTGTTTCGTCTTATGGTGTCACTTATCTCTCGAATTCTCCCCTCGTGGTCCAGTAGCTGTTTGTCCCTCTTCTGCTCAGCTTCTTTATTCTCTGTCATTTGGTCTTCTATATCACTAATTCTTTCTTCTGCCTCATTTATGCCTATCCATTTTTGATTGCACCTCCTTAATAGCTTTTTTGATTTCCACTTGGTTAGATTTTAGTTCTTTTATTTCTCCAGAAAGGGCTTTTATATCTCTCAAGAGGGTTTCTCTCATATCTTCCATGCCTTTTTTGAGCCCGGCTAGAACCTTGAGAATTGTCATTCTGAACTCTAGATCTGACATATTACCAATGTCTGTATTGATTAGGTCCCTAGCCTTTGGTACTGCCTCTTGTTCTTTTTTTTGTGTTGAATTTTTCCGTCTTGTCATTTTGTCCAGATAAGAGTATATGAAGGGGCAAGTAAAATACTAAAAGGGTGGCAACAACCCCAGGAAAATATGCTTTAACCAAATTAGAAGAGATCCAAAATCATGAGGGGGTAGAAAGGGGATAAAAAAAGGTTCAAAAAGGAAGAAAGAAAGAAAAAAAAAAAGAAAAAAATTTTAAAAAAAGAATACACCTAAGAAAAATATAAAAAAGAAAAAATATATATATTAGATAAACTAGTAAAAAATCGTTAAGAAAAAGGTAACAGTTTAAAAAAAAATTTTACCCAAAGGCGAGAAAAAAAAACAAAAAATGAAAAAGAAAAAAATTAAATTAACTGCAAGACTAAAAATAATCACAGGGAGAAAGCCATGAGTTCCGTGCTTTGCTTTCTCCTCCTCTGGAATTCTGCTGCTCTCCTTGCTATTGAAACCGCACTCCTTGGTAGGTGAACTTGGTCTCGCCTGGATTTCTTGTTGATCTTCTGCGGGAGGGGCCTGTTATAGTGATTCTCAAGTGTCTTTGCCCCAGGCGGAATTGCACCGCCCTTACCAAGGGCCGGAGTGAGTAATCCGCTCGGGTTTGCTTTCAGGAGCTTTTGTTCCCTGAGCGCTTTCCGTAGAGTTCCGGAGGACGGGAATACAAATGGCGGCCTCCTGGTCTCGAGCCCGGAGGAGCCAAGAGCCCAGGGCCGCACTCCTCAGTGCGGCCCCCAGAGAACAGCGCCCAGTTACTCCCGTCTGCCTGACCTCCGGCCGCGCTCCGAGCTCACCGAGCCTGCGACCGGTTCAACGTAACACCGAGCTGTGAGCTTACTGTCGGCTCTGTCTCTGTAGCCGGCTTTCCCGTTCCAATACCCGCAACCTCTGTGACACTCAGACACCCCCGATCCTTTTGTGACCCTGCGGGACCTGAGGCCACACTGACCCCGTGTGGGCTTTGCCCCGGGTAGCCTCTGGAGCGATGTCCCTCAGTGGAACAGACTTTTAAAAGTCCTGATTTTGTGCGCGGTTGCTCCGCCGCTTGCCGGGAGCCGGCCCATCCCGGGGTCTATCTTCCCGTCGCTTTGGATTCACTTCTCCACCGGTCCTACCTTTCAGAAAGTGGTTGTTTTTCTGTTTCCAGAATTGCTGTTCTTTTTCTCTTCGATCTGCCGATGGATTTTCAGGTGTTTGCAATCTTTAGATGAGCTATCTAGCTGATCTCTGGCTAGCTGAAGTAGTCTCAGCCTGCTACTTCTCCGCCATCTTGACTCCTCCTCCAATAAGGTTGCTATTGTTCCAGCCCTAGTACTTGTCCACTGCTCAGGAGCTTGTGTCTCTCATTCAAAAATAGGGATCTTACAATGGACAAGGGGCTTTTCTGTATTTTATTTAATCTTCCATTGGCAGCACTTCTGGCAAAACACTTAGGTTAGAGAGCAAAACTCTTCTGCTACTTTGGGAGGCACAAAACACTTAAAAATGCATGATCATGTTACATTTTTCAACTTGACTCTACTACACAAGCTGATCAGGGGTTTCAAGTTTTACTTACTGAGTTCACCTTTTTCTCCAACCCCAGTTGAAGTTAAAACCATCTTTTGCTGCACTGGCCACTGATGAAACAAAGAACATCCTGGCATTCTTCCCAGGTGTATCTGCTATAGTTCAAGGTCAAAACTGCACACCGTATAGCCACCCGACACTCTTAATAAGGGTTGTTTCTTTTTGCCAGGGTCTTTCACCTAGAAACTCTCTTAAACTGCCTTCTTACAGGCCCACAGCCCAGTCCAGTTAAAGAGAGGTTTTTTCTCCTTTCATATTTCCTCTTTAGTTTCATATTTTTTAATAGAAAATGTTTCTTCTATGTAGCTGCTTGCATATTTCAAGTCAATGTGGCTGACTTAAAGAGAACAACCTTTTCAACTTTTCAATTATCTTTATTATTGTGATCTTTGTATCCATTTTCATTTATACATCCATTTCTAATAGATTGTAGGACTGTTAAGCATCTACAGATTTTAGTTGATTTTAATATCATGTTTATATGTTCTAAATTTATATTAAAGTAGTTTTATCCCACAGGTCCAAAATGTCAAAACACATCTAAGAGCTTTTGTAACGTAACTAAAGGATATAGAAGATAGCTTGCTTAGCATCGGGGTGCAGGGATGGTGCAAATACAAATATAATCACCCAAAGTTCTTTCCTATTAACTCTGATTTAAGTTTCCTCTTAGACACTGGATTACAAAGAAATACCTCTCTCCATTGCTTCCTTTCACTCCAAACATACAATGGGCTCTATATGTAGCAACAGGATCAAAAGGGGAACAAAGTCCAATGCACTTAAAATTAACCACTCCATCTCAACTGGTATTTGTGTTGCCAAAATTTTTCACAGAGATCCCAGCCCTACCAATGGCAGATATTTTGATGTAGATCTCTTATATCACTCTTGGTTGATGGCTAAATTGTGCCAACTCATTCTCAGCTCTGTTGCTGTAATACCATCTCTCCTTTGATGACATACAAAGTTAATCTCTTATCTTCCTTTTGGGCCCCTGTGAGTTTCAGATTATCTAGTAGGTGCCATGTCAATGAATCTGGAGAGAAACATTATTACATTCTTCAAATGAAGTCCTAATGATCTCAGTTCTTTCTTCAATTCGGGAAGTAAGGAAAGGAGTGTTTCAGTGCATTTGCTCTATTTTCTTTCTCAGACTTGAGGGGATAATAGCAAGAAAGATTATAACCTATGACACGATGTCAGTCGCTTCCTCATTTATTGTATACATACATATAAAAATGTGTGTATTTATAGTAAAAGGTAAGATGGCAACCATGACATTTTTTTTTCTCCTGTCTTCCTTTCTAGAGCAGCCTGTTAGACCAAAGTGTGGTCATTCATGTTGTCTCCACAAGGTCCTAGGATAGATGTAACTGTTGATTTGGCTAGTTGATCCTAAGTTATGTTTGAAACAGTACTTTAAACACTGACATTTTCTATAACAATGAGGCCCATTTTGATCCAGAATTATTGTACTAGAATTCATATTCATGAGTATTAGAAACATGCCAACATTCTAAAAATTATATAAATTAAATGACTTCACAATTTACATTTAACTCTGAAACAGAATGTTTGGTATCTGTTTATTATAGCTTGGTATACCTTGTATATCTAGCAAAAACAGTATGAAATAAATAGTCATAGAGGCAGTAAAGAGCTGACTTTGGCCTACACTAAAGCAAGAAGGAAAGCACACACACCATTAATCACTGCTAAGGTTAAAAATAATAAATTTTTAAAAATTAAAGAAACTATATCTAAACTTTTTTAAGATTTCATTTATTTATTTGACAGAGAGAGAGAGAGATCACAAGCAGGCAGAGTGGCAGGCAGAGGCAGAGAGAGAAGCAGGCTCCCCTCTGAGCAGGGGGCCAGATGCAAGGCTCGATCCCATAATCCTGGGATCATAACCTGAGCCAAAGGCAGCTGCTTAACTGACTGAGCCACATATTAAGTAGAAAATAAGTAATCATTTGCAGATAAAAAGTCTTCACAATCCTCACACAGAATGACAATGATTATCTTCATTTATTTAAACATTTCTGGAGTATTCAATATGAGCCAGGCACTGTGCTAAGAACGGGGGATGAAGTAACAGGTGGCAAAAGTCATCTTAATATTCAAATTGCAGCAATGTATGTTTCAAATAAAATATTAAATATCAGCTTAATGTTCCCCTTTTAAAAGAAGAGATGACAGAGATAAATGACTATACAAATCTGAGTTTTGAATTCTTGGATGACGGAAGCATACTAATACTGGGATTTCTTTTATGTACCGTTGAGTATAACTAAGTCGAAGTGTTTCACAATTGTGTAATACCATGCAACTATTTAAAATCAAAGGAGTTTGTGTTGGGCTATTTATATTTCTAATCAAATCTCTAGCTTTGATCCTGCTGAGTCTAATTTTATTTGGAATCCATAAAAAGACTCCTTAGAATAGTTTATCTGTGTTATGTAGTCATGGGTTCCTACTACATTATAAGTCATTTAAAATTTTATATTCACATTCTAATGGGGAATTTTCAGCATAAAAGCCACAGCTCTCAAATTATTGCAGTGAATACCAAATTATTCATATTACCATATTCATATCAATAAATTATCTTATTTTTCTACCCAAATCAATTTCAATTAATCTCTCATCAGGGCAATCAGAACTGTTTTGTCATTCTAGAATTAGAGGATTTGCCAGTGTGTTCTCCATTTTTACTACATTTTCATCATCCTTACATTTAACCTTCCTTTGAAATGTTACTCTATGGCAGAACAGGTTCAGGAACAGTTGAGGAAATCAAACAGTGCTGATATGAAACTGTATGTCTAATTTAAGGAAAGAATTTTTGATGAACCAATGCTCTTTTACAATCTTCTAATAAGTGTTTTGTACCAATTCTTTCTATCTCTTGCAAGCAATTAAATAATTTCATACATTGCTTTCTTTAAAGTAGAGGTTTTTATTTTAAGATTTTATTTATTTGACAGACAGAGATCACAAGTAGGCAGAGAGGCAGGCAGAGAGAGAGGAGGAAGCAGGCTCCCCACGGAGCAGAGAGCCCGATTTGGGGCTTGATCTCAGGATCCTGGGATCATGACCTGAGCCAAAGTCAGAGGCTTTAACTCACTGAGCCACCCAGGCGCCCTGTAAAGTAAGTTTTCTAACCATGGTACTACTGTGTTTTGGACCAGATACATTTCATGATAAAGAACAATTTGGTGGGGCATGTGGTTGACTCAGTGGGTTAAAGCCTCTGCTTTTGGCTCAGGTCATGATCCCAGGGTCCTGGGATTAAGCCCTGCATTGGGCTCTCTGCTCAGCAGGGAGCCCTGCTTCTTCTCTCTGCCTGCTTCTCTGCCTACTTATGATCTCTGTCTGTCAAATAAATAAATAAAATCCTTAAAGAAAAAGGACAATTTTGTGCATTGTAGAATGCTTAACAGTTTTGCTGACCTCCTCTAGGTGACAATAGCTCCTGCCAATTATAGCATTCAAACTATCTCCAAACATTGCAAAATGTCCCCTACAGAACAAAATCACTACTGGTTGTATTACAAAGAAATATAATAAAATATAGTAAAAAGAAAGTGAAACAACAAAAGTATTATTTGAGCATTCAGCATATTTTGAATGAATATCCATTGTATAGTGACCATTGAGAAAGATACCAAGCAAGATGCACAACATTTGGACTGCAGATATATATATTATATTTTTTATCTTAGTAGTAGACAAGATTCCATCCAAAATTGAATATATTAATAGTAATTTTCAAGTTATTTACAATTATAATTCATCGCAAATTTCTATTTCTTCACCAGTTCTTACTAATTTTCTTTCCTAACATGTTTATTATTTTATTTTTAGAGTTCTTTTTAAAGATTTTATTCATTATTTGACAGACAGAGATCACAAGTAGGCAGAGAGGCAGGCAGAAGGAGAGAAGCAGGCTCCCCGCTGAGCAGAGAGCCTGATGCAGGGCTTAACCCCAGGACCCTGGGATCATGACCTGAGCTGAAGGCAGAGGCTTTAACCCACTGAGCCACCCAGGTGCCCATTTTTAGAAGTTTTATTTTGTTTTGTTTTGTGTTGTTTTTTACTTAAGAAACCCAGAAATTTCTTGATTCTATAGTTGGTAAAGTCTGTATAATTATGTCTTTTGATTTTTAATTATTTTATCCAAAAAAACAATGTCTACTGTATCCTTAAAACTCCCTGTACAGTATCTGTCTTTCAGACATGGGGTTCTTATTCCCATGGAAGATAGCATAGAGCTTAAATTCTACTTACAACATGGGAATTTAGAGTCCATGGAGACTTAGGTTTCTGACTCTTGGTTTCAGGGATTCTTTAAATGTGTTCAGCGTGTTGTCCAAAATATTTCTAAAATTACACATGCATTCTATTATTGCCCAATATTCAAATTAACGAGGCATGCTTAAAAAAACACAGTTTTTAATAAAATAATTTCATGTCTTCAGCTTCCATTAAACTTCGGAGGAAAAATAAGAAAAGTCTAAATATCTATGAATATTACTGGTGCAAGATCTTTTTAAGTCACATAATATAATATTGAATGTTTTTTTGTGTGTTATTTTATGAAACTATAATCTCTTTAAGCATTCAATATATTGTATACAGAAATGTCTACATGTAACTATACACCATATAAGTTATTATAGTCCATATTAATCTAGTTATTTATGTAAAGCTTACTAAATATAATAAAATCATACAAGTACAATCTTTCAGACAATTTGCAAAGAGAACACTAATTTTTTTTTTTAATTTTATAAAGAAAGTCACTGGGACACCTGGGTGTCTCAGTGGGTTAAGCCTCTGCGTTCGGCTCAGGTCATGATCTCAGAGTCCTGGGATCTAGCCCTACATTGGGCTCCCTGCTCAGCGGGGAGCCTGCTTCCTCCTCTCTCTCTCTGCCTACTTATAATCTCTGTCAAGTAAATAAATAAAATCTTTTTAAAAAATTAAAAAATAAAGTTACTCATCCTCACCTTTCTTTTTTTTTAATTTTTTATTTATTATAAACATATATTTTTATCCCCAGGGGTACAGGTCTGTGAATCACCCTGCAAAGGCTTGATCTCAGGACCCTGAGATCATGACCTGAGCTGAAATCAAGAATCAGATGCTTAACCAACTGAGCCACCCAGGCACCCATTCCGTAAAAAGTTTTAAGTGTGCTTTGGGTTATTGGTATATACATTTGATCTGGACAACAGTGAATAAACTTGAGTACAGGTTTGTAACCGTGATTAAGAGTTTTTTCATCCAATCTGAGAGTGAATCCCAGCTTTAACATGAAGTAGCTGGATGACCTTGGACAGGATACTTAGCTTTCCTTGTTTCAATTCATTTACCTATAAAGTGAGTTAATTATATCAATAATGCAAATGTATCATGGCAATTAATTGAGTTTGAGAACATAAATTATCAAATATAACTTCTCACATACAGTTAACATTCAATAAAAAATTACCATTATGAAGTGTTTTGGCAACAGTGCAACAGTGCATCATAAGAGAGACTGTAAGATCATTCTTGAAGCCAACTAAGTGACATGTAAGAGATATAGCATATTCTATCTAGTTTATTATTTATTTAAATGTCACATTATCTATTTTTAACTTATTTCATTTTTTTAAGATTTTATTTATTTATCAGAGAGAGAGAGAGGGAGAGAGCGAGCATAGGCATACAGAATGACAGGCAGAGGTAGAGGCAGAGGGAGAAGCAGGCTCCCTGCCGAACAAGGAGCCCGATGTGGGACTCGATCCTAGGACACTGGGATCATGACCTGAGCCAAAGGCAGCTGCTTTACCAACTGAGCCACCCAGGTGTCCCTAACTTATTTCATTTTAAATTCATGCATTGGGTGAGCAGGTGCACTAGGTAATTTGTAAGGTTCTCTTAAACTACAATGTTACATAAAATAAACAGAAATTGATAGAAGACCAAGTATTTCAATCAACTTCATTACCTATTGTCTGACCATTTTTATAATACTTCATAATAATGGAACACTACACCTATTTTTTTATAAACATAACTGGAAGTTTAAAAAAGCTTAAGTAGGGCTTCCTTTAAATTATGCTTTCTAATTACACTCTGAAAGTTTACTAAAGTTGGTAACAATTTATACCAGGATTTATACCATCTCTTGTTGCTCCCAGAAAAAGAAAATTGTATAAGATTTTGAGTGAGATTTTGAAAGTGTTCAGAAGACTTATAATAGGAGGTAGAGGCAAAAACCAGAGGAAAGAGATTATAAATGAGATTGTAGAACATTTTATACCCTCAAGTTTCTTTGATTTGAGACATAAATGAAGGCCACAAGTTACCTGAATGCCTATAATGTGCTAACTGTTGGTATATACACCATGTCTTTTCAAATATATTTGCACACTATTTTCAGCACAAAGCCATGGATGGTGTTTTTGCAATAGCAAAATAAAAGAGATATTACTAAATCACAGAAACTAAAATGTGATTTTTTACAAGAAGAAATTAAAGAAAAGGAGCCCTTCTCTTGCCCCTGTAGATAAATGGTTAATGCACTGAAGTGTGATATTTAATTACCTCTTTTTATTTTACCGTTCATTATTTTAACTTTCATAGCTACACATGTTAGACTGGCCATAAAATTATATAGTCCATTTTAAGGTACAACTACAGTATTTTTCTGGCTGATTTCCTGCTGCACAGTATTTTGCCTGTGGTCACCACACCATGGGAAGGTTTTCCTCCAATTGGTTCCAAATTTACAGCCCTAAAACTTTACCAGTGTCATATCATTAAACAGGGGAGTCTTTGTTCCTGCAATCAATTAGAAATCTCTAAGTTCCATCCTCCTCCATTTGATCAATCTACTTGGCAAGATGAAGATGCTAATTCCAATTGCCAATGTCTCAGGATGTAAAGTATTCTGACCACAATACAAAATCCTACTATATCAAATCCTTTCAAAAAGAGAAACAACATCAATTCATAGGGAAATAAAAAAGAGGCTGTCTTTTTTTTTTTAATTTTTTATTTTTTATAAACATATATTTTTTATATACATATATTTTTATCCCCAGGTCTGTGAATCACCAGGTTTACACACTTCACAGCACTCACCAAATCACATACCCTCCCCAATGTCCATAATCCCACCCCCTTCTCCCCAACCCCCTCCCCCCGGCAACCCTCAGTTTGTTTTGTGAGATTAAGAGTCATTTATGGTTTGTCTCCCTCCCAATCCCATCTTGTTTCATTTATTCTTCTACCCACTTAAGCCTCCATGTTGCATCACCACTTCCTCATATCAGGGAGATCATATGATAGTTGTCTTTCTCTGCTTGACTTATTTCGCTAAGCATGATACGCTCTAGTTCCATCCACGTTGTTGCAAATGGCAAGATTTCATTTCTTTTGATGGCTGCATAGTATTCCATTGTGTATATATACCACATCTTCTTGATCCATTCATCTGTTGATGGACATCTAGGTTCTTTCCATAGTTTGGCTATTGTGGACATTGCTGCTATAAACATTCGGGTGCATGTGTCCCTTTGGATCACTACATTTGTATCTTTAGGGTAAATACCCAATAGTGCAATTGCTGGGTCATAGGGCAGTTCTATTTTCAACATTTTGAGGAACCTCCATGCTGTTTTCCAGAGTGGCTGCACCAGCTTGCATTCCCACCAACAGTGTAGGAGGGTTCCCCTTTCTCCGCATCCTCGCCAGCATCTGTCATTTCCTGACTTGTTGATTTTAGCCATTCTGACTGGTGTGAGGTGATATCTCATTGTGGTTTTGATTTGTATTTCCCTGATGCCGAGTGATATGGAGCACTTTTTCATGTGTCTGTTCGCCATCTGGATGTCTTCTTTGCAGAAATGTCTGTTCATGTCTTCTGCCCATTTCTTGATTGGATTATTTGTTCTTTGGGTGTTGAGTTTGCTAAGTTCTTTATAGATTCTGGACACTAGTCCTTTATCTGATATGTCGTTTGCAAATATCTTCTCCCATTCTGTCAGTTGTCTTTTGATTTTGTTAACTGTTTCCTTTGCTGTGCAAAAGCTTTTGATCTTGATGAAATCCCAGTAGTTCATTTTTTCCCTTGCTTCCCTTGCCTTTTGCGTTGTTCCTAGGAAGATGTTGCTGCGGCAGAGGTCAAAGAGGTTGCTGCCCGTGTTCTCCTCAAGGATTTTGATGGATTCCTTTCGTACATTGAGGTCCTTCATCCATTTTGAGTCTATTTTTGTGTGTGGTGTAAGGAAATGGTCCAATTTCATTTTTCTGCATGTGGCTGTCCAATTTTCCCAGCACCATTTATTGAAAAGGCTGTCTTTTTTCCATTGGACATTCTTTCCTGCTTTGTCGAAGATTAGTTGACCATAGATTTGAGGGTCTATTTCTGGGCTCTCTATTCTGTTCCATTGATCTATGTGTCTGTTTTTGTGCCAGTACCATGCTGTCTTGATGATGACAGCTTTGCGAAAATACTCAACAAAATACTAGCCAATCGGATTCAACAGTACATTAAAAAGATTATTCACCACGACCAAGTGGGATTTATTCCAGGGCTGCAAGGTTGGTTCAACATCCGCAAATCAGTCAATGTGATACAACACATCAATAAAAGTAAGAACAAGAACCATATGATACTCTCAATAGATGCTGAAAAAGCATTTGACAAAGTACAACATCCCTTCCTGATCAAAACTCTTCAAAGTGTAGGGATAGAGGGCACATACCTCAATATCATCAAAGCCATCTATGAAAAACCCACCGCAAATATCATTCTCAATGGAGAAAAACTGAAAGCTTTTCCGCTAAGGTCAGGAACACGGCAGGGATGTCCATTATCACCACTGCTATTCAACATCGTACTAGAGGTCCTAGCCTCAGCAATCAGACAACAAAAGGAAATTAAAGGCATCCAAATCGGCAAAGAAGAAGTCAAATTATCACTCTTCGCAGATGATATGATACTATATGTGGAAAACCCAAAAGACTCCACTCCAAAACTGCTAGAACTTATACAGGAATTCAGTAAAGTGTCAGGATATAAAATCAATGCACAGAAATCAGTTGCATTTCTCTACACCAACAGCAAGACAGAAGAAAGAGATATTAAGGAGTCAATCCCATTTACAATTGCATCCAAAACCATAAGATACCTAGGAATAAACCTAACCAAAGAGACACAGAATCTATACTCAGAAAACTATAAAGTACTCATGAAAGAAATTGAGGAAGACACAAAGAAATGGAAAAATGTTCCATGCTCCTGGATTGGAAGAATAAATATTGTGAAAATGTCTATGCTACCTAAAGCAATCTACACATTTAATGCAATTCCTATCAAAGTACCATCCATCTTTTTCAAAGAAATGGAACAAATAATTCTAAAATTTATATGGAACCAGAAAAGACCTCGAATAGCCAAAGGGATATTGAAAAAGAAAGCCAACGTTGGTGGCATCACAATTCCGGACTTCAAGCTCTATTACAAAAAGAGGCTGTCTTGCAGAATTGTTGTAAGCTGTGTAACTTCAAACTGCATCCTTAGTGAGAAGCATGTATATGTATATATAATATATCTGCAAAATTCAGTGGAAAAAGTCCTTTATTTGACAAAGGGTTATTACTTAAGTTTTTTTAGTTTCAATGGCACAGAAAACAACACGTGAAACAAATAAGTACACGGTATAAATTACTGGAAATAGAGGGGTATTCCGGTCACCTTTTGATTTTTTAAAATACTTTTTAATTTAATATAATCTTCTTAAATTCAAGGATCCTTACTAATTATCAGTGACATTATTCTGTCATCTCCCTATCTTTCCCTATATATAGAAAGCCAGACAAATTAGCCAAATTCTGACATTTCAGTATGTTATTGCCTTATGCAAAGCTAAAAAATGTGAACATATTGTTTCTATTTAAATCATACCTATGCATGACAATGGTACTCTTCTACATGTGACATATATATTTATAACATCCACATATATATTATACAAATACAGATAAATACTGATCTGTGTGTGTTTATGTATTTACATATTTATTTTAAATAAATAAATTTATCAAAGTACAAAATCCAGAAAAAATCTTGATATATTCTCAACTTCTATCTAAGTAGAACACAATCATCATGACACAATAATACAGATGTTGAAAATTCCTTCTTTTATATTAACATGACAATAAGTGAAACAGAAGGTATAATTGTATTTTTTCATACTTAATCTTTAGGTATAAAACAATGCCCAGGAAGTGATTACTAATATTTGTTGGATAAAAATATAGACTAATAAATATTTATTCATTTACTTTATTCAGTAAAGTGTTACATAGAACCTACAATTTGATAAGCAGTGAAAGAGTGTTAGTGATTAAGAGATAAAAAATTACTCTGCCCTCAATAAAATTTCAAACTAACGGAATAGAAACCTATTAACACATAATAAAATGAAATGCCATTATTGCCAGATGTAGTGAATATTTTTCTACCAACCCTCTATTTGAAAACCTGTGTAAAAACCTCAACGGCTAACTGGAAATAACAAAATATTTCCTGGATCCTATACTATTTAAGAACAGTCAATTCATAATATTTCTCATTTCTATTAGCCAGGAATGCTTTATAAAATAAAATTCAGTTAACATGTTTCCCATTCCAAGCTTTCATTTTTTTAAAGTGAAGTTCTTTTATTATTATTATCATTTTTCTTTGAGTACAGCTGGCGCACAATGTTAATTTCAGGTGCACAGCTCATGATTTCACAAATTTATTTGGTATTCTATGTTCACCACTCTTAAAACTTTTGTCTTTTCTCCTCTTAAAAGTCTGGCTCTCTACTGACCCACTTCACTGTGCCTTAAAAACTCCCTTTTTGAAGAAGCAAATTTAAAAAAAGCAATAATTTCTTCACAGAATGCCCATTTCATCTTCTTCCAGAAGTGCAATCTGCTCTTGCAGCTGACCCACTATCCTTCATTTTTCTGAGTTTGGAGCTCACTACTCAGTTATGTTTCTTGGCCGCTGGAGAGTGGTTTAGCTATTCTCCTATTGCGTTTGTTTCATTGCAACTTTGACCAAAATCTGGCAAAAATCCTTTGTTTATGATGTTAATGCCACCTGTTGCTTAATAAAATTTCAAGATATTAGCTGAATTTATACATTCCCCCATTTAACTGAAAAACTTCCCTTTAGTCACAGAAGGCAGGTTTTGGTTTGGGAAAAAAAAAAAAGGACAAAAACATCAACAACAACAACAAAACACTAAACAGAGGGAAAAAACAGAGGTAGGAAAAAAATTTCTGTATTTACAGTTATAAAATATACTCTTCATATCCACAATGATAAAAAAATAACTTTCATATCTCTTTCAAAGTGCTGAGTTCCTAGAGAGGAAATTGGGGGTAAATGTCTCAATATGCTAAGTCTTATATAATTTAGCATACAATTTTGCTGTAGAAGACAGATGGAGGCAGAAATACTTAAATGTTGACTCAGGTGATGAATGCCATGTCCACATATGTAGATACAAGAACTTAAAAGGAAAAAAGGGGGGGGGGCACCTGGGTGGCTCAGTGGGTTAAAGCCTCTGCCTTTGGCTCAGGCCATGATCTCAGGGTTCAGGGATCGAGCCCCGCATAGGGCTCTCTGCTTGGCAGGGAGCCTGCTTCTTCCCTTCTCTCTCTGCCTGCCTCTCTGCCTACTTGTGATCTCTGTCAAGTAAATAAATAAAATCTAAAAAAAAAAAAAAACAATAACTGGGGTTTCTAGAATTTTCTGGGCTGTGGACATTAAAAACCTTTCCTATGGTATCCATTCCTTGAAAAGACACACTTGTGACTACTACAATCCACACTTCTATGGCAGTCAAGAATGTTTAACATGTAGTGAAAGAGAACTAATAGAAATAGCATAACACTGCTAGTTCATGTGGAACTCATTTTTTGTGAACTTAGTCCTACCATGAACAGGTGAAACCTCTGTCCAAGCGAGCAAACCTTTGGTGATAGATACTTTTAGATTGGAGAGTTCATAGATTATGACCTGCTTGTTTCACAAAATATGTTTTCCTCCACCCATCTGGATAATTTCATTCTCTTCTCTCAGTTACTGCTGCAAACTCTGAACTTATTATTATTCATTCATAATTCCACCCCAACCTCCATTTAATTTTCCAATAATTACTAGAACAATCTTCTTAAATATAGGTCTGATTAAATTAATTATCTATCAAAAGCTTTCAGAATTTAAGATAATCTCAGCATCTTCTTACAGAAAGATTCCTCCTCATTTGATTTTTTACTTAATTCCCATGTTTACCACTGACTATACTATCATCTATTTCCCACATGCTAATATAGAGACATTGCATATTTAATTTCCTAGAATTCCCCCTTCTTGCCATTCTACCTCAGGATAATTGCACTAATATTTCCATTTACCTGAATCTAAAGAAGTCACACGAAACTGTAATAGTTGATGTCACTCAGAAAAGAGCTCAGATCCCCATCTTATGCCTTAATTTTTTATGACTGCCACCAGGGAACACCTCTACATCACCTGGTTCTGATAGCTAGTGGGGTTTATGCCCTGGATCCCACAGGACTATAACCAACAGAGGAAGAGTTCTTAGATGACTACTAGCCCCAGGGCCTGGCAAGATGCAACAGAATTAAAGTCTTTCTGTAAATGAGATTTATTACATATCTGCAATGATTGTGACCTGAGTGGCAGGCTTATAATTAAACATGAAACTAGGGACAAACTATAATCTTTCCAGAAACCTTGGGGGGTGGGCACTGTCTTCATGCTCACTTGAAGATTTACAAGGGGAAGGAGATTTACAAGCAGCCATTGTCCAGGTTTTTGTCTGGTGCCCCAGTTTTTTTGCAGCTGCCACAATCCAGGGAACACCTCTTGATTGCCTGGCTCTGATGATGGGGTAAGACTGTATTCTTGTGTCCAATGAGACTGTAGCAATTAGAAGGATGGTTCTTGGCTGGCTACCCCCAAGACACTGCACACACAATGGACTGTGGAATACTCCTAAGTCTTTCTGTGAAGGGGGTTCCTTTGCTTACTTTAGAGCTTCAACATGAGGGGCAGGCTTCAGGTTTGGCACACATTTAGTGGCTTACAGAGCTTCTCTCAAAAAACTTAAACTGGCTGACTCTTTTGCTAGAGGCTAATGTAGTTGATGACTTTCAGTTGAAGTCAATGCTCATTTACCATTCCAAAAATCCCAGGGGCCTTAAGAATGATGCTAAATCTACTCTGCCTGTGATGTTTAAATGGAACAACAAAGCCTGTATGACAGCACCTCTGTTTATAACATAATTTCCTGAATATTTTAGCCAACCATTGGAAGTTACTGCTTGGGGGCATGGGGGGAAGATTCCTTTCAAAATATGACTGTTCAATGACAATGCACTGGGTCACCTTAGAGTTCTAATAGAGATGGACAACAGGAATTAATAACAAGAATCTGGAAGAAGTTGATTCCAGGGGTACCTGGGTGCCTCAGTGAGTTAAACTTCTGCCTTCAGCTCAGGTCATGGTCTCAGGGTCCTGGGATTGAGCCCAGCATTGGGCTCTCTGCTCAGCAGGGAGCCTGCCTCCCCCCCCTCTCTCTGCCTATCTCTCTGCCTACTTGTGATCTCCCTCTGTGTGTCAAATAAATAAATTAAAAATCTAAAAACAAACAAACAACAACAACAAAAAAGAAGTTGATTCCAACCCTCATGGATGACTTTGAGTTATTCAAGACTTCAGTAACTTCAGATTTGGTGGAAACAGCAAGAGAATTAGGGCCTGAAAATGAGACTGAATCATTGTAATCTCATGATATAACTTGAATGGGTAACGGTTGCTTCTTATGGATGGACAAAGAAAGTGGCTTCTTGAGATAGAAGCGACTCTTTATGAAGATGCTGTGCAGATTGTTGAAATATCAACAAAGCATTTTGAATATTACATAAACAGGTGATAAAGCAGTTGCAGGGTTTGAGAAAATTAAACCCAGTTTTGAAAGATGTTCTACAGCCTTATGTACTACAGAAAAATCATTTACAAAAGGAAGAGTCAATCCATGATGCAAAGTTCATTATTTTCTTCATTTGAGAAATAGCCCTAACCATCCAAGCCTTTAGTAGCCACCACTCTAATTAGTTAGCAGCCATCAATGAGGAAGCAAGACCTCCACCAGCAAAAGACTGAGTCACTGAAAGCTCAGATGACAGCAGTTTTTTACCCAAAAAAGTATATTAATTAATATACCTACACTTTTAGATATAACATTATTTCACACTCAGTAGAGTATAGTATAAATATAACTTTTATATGCACTGGAAAATTAAAAAAATTTTTTGACTCTCATTACTATAATGTTCACTTTATTGTGGTGGTTTAAAACTAAACCTGCAACACCTCTGAGTAATGCTTGTATGTGGAATGAGAATAAAAGGAAGGAAGGAAGGAAGGAAGTAGAGAGGGAGGGAGGGAAGGAAGAAGGAGGGAGAGAAGGCAGGCAGGAAGGAAGGAAAGTAGGAAGGAAGGCAGGCAGGCAGCCAGCCAAGCTCAAGCTGTGTATACAGAGAACAGACTGATGGTTGCCAGAGAAGGAGTTAGAGGAAGGGAGATGTAGAGGAAGAATGAATTTTTGTTGTTGTTGTTAAGTTTAAATGAATTTTTAAAAATGAAATAAAATAGAATAAAATAAAAAAAAAACCCAACAATAAATGAATAGAAAAAAGAAAAGGGAAATTAAGGTCACTCTTTGAACCAGGGATGTTAAACAAACCATTTAAAAGTAAAGAGATTATTTGGATTATCTGAATACACCTAAACCCAGAAGACAAGAGAGGAAGAGTGGGTAATAGAGCTGGCATCATAAGAACCCACTGACCTTTGCTGGTTCAATTTTCAAGAAAAAGGCCACAAACCTAGAAATTCTTTCTGAAGCTGGAAAAGACAAGAAAATGGATTCTCCCTTAGAGGTTTCAAAGATAAATGTAGCTGGTGAGATGCACTGTGGCTCCTGATCTGCAGAACTGTATGATAATAAGTATGTGCTGTTTCAAGCCTTTAGGTTTGGGTTAACTTGGTACAGAACCAATATGAAACTTTTAAAATATTTTATTGTCCTCAGCAAAATGATCTAAAATTATTTGAAAAATCAACCACACAAGTGATTCTATTGTATTTTAATCTTCCAAATGCATTTTGATAGAGATTTATCAGCATATTATACATTTAGAAAGAAATTAATATATTTTTTAAAGATCTTATTTATTTATTTGACAGAGAGATATCACAAGCAGATGGAGAGGCAGGCAGAAAGAGAGAGAGGGAAGCAGGCTCCCTGCTGAGCAGAAAGCCCAGATGCAGGACTCAATCCCAGGACCCTGAGATCATGACCTGAGCCGAAGGCAGCGGCTTAACCCACTGAGCCACCCAGGCGCCCCATAGAAAGAAATTCATATTTTAAAATTTAAAAAGAAGCTACATAAACAACACTTCAGAAAGGTCAATGGTAAAATGTGTGAGGAGAGAGATACTTTATTAATTAAGGAATTTATTATTCATTCTTTACTAGACATGAATTTATTATATTTGATACTCAACCACAGACTACTAGCATTCTGATTTAGTTTATTATTACATCTAAGTTAAAGGATTTATGTGTAAAACATGTACTAAATTTTGATATTATATAGCTGTCTAGGAACTTCTATTTTCCTGCTAAGATATGTGCGATTTTATTCTCTTTGATGTTGAAGAAAATCTATAGTGAGATCCAGTTTTCTTTAAAAAATTTTTTTTAGAGATATAGCTTATTATTCATGGACTCTGGACTAGAAACAAATTCAAATAGATTTAGCATTCAGATCAATTGCAGCATATATATTTTTAGGTGATAACATTTTATTAAAAAGTTTTCTGAAAGAGCTTAGAAAAAAATAACACTTGAAGAATAATACCAATTCATATGAATTAATAAAAAGAAAGCCTAAACTTGTTAGGATATTTTTGTGACATGGAAATGGTTTATTTTTATAATATACTCCAAATTAATTCACTCTTCTTATGCTTGTTATTCATTCTTAATATATATCAATATTGTTTGCTGATATTAGCATAAATTTATCAAATTATGTATTAATTATGTATTAATCAGTGGCAGAAGTTGCCTGTTTGTTCCAACTTATAAATACATTATTCTTCTTATTAAACACATACATTTACTTAATATTTACTTAATAATAAATTAATAATAAATGATAAATCATTGACAAAACTTCCTTTGAAAAAACTAAAATGATGGTCTAGTGTTATCTAACAGGGTCCAAATTTGATCTTGCGGCTTCCATAATATTTTCAGCATTCTTTATATTAAACAACCCATCAATTTCACTTTTTAAAAATCCTATTAGGAGAGAAAACATATTTCTCTTATTTTTTGTTTGTTTCTTTATTTATTACAGTTAAGACTTTGCTACCAGGAAGTTGCAATCTTTAAACACTGACTGATCAGAATGAAAAAAATACAGGAACAAGGACATGTAAAGAGGCTTCGTGAAGAACCTTGAAGAAATTACAGTTGACCTTTGAACAATTTGGATATGAACTGCATGGGTCCTCTAATAGGTGGATTTTTTTTTTTTTTTGGTAACAAATACAGTACTGCAAATGTATTTTTTCTTACAATTTAATGATATTTTCTAGCTTATTTTATTATAAGAATACAGTATATAACACATATAGAAAATATGTGTTAATACACTATGTTATTGGTAAAGCTTCTGACCAGCAGTAGACTATTAGTAGTTAAGATTTGGTGGGAGTTAAAATCTTTAAAAAAAAAAAAAAAAAAAAAAGGGCGCCTGGGTGGCTCAGTGGGTTAAGCCGCTGCCTTCGGCTCAGGTCATGATCTCAGGGTCCTGGGATCGAGTCCCGCATCGGGCTCTCTGCTCAGCAGGGAGCCTGCTTCCTCCTCTCTCTCTCTCTGCCTGCCTCTCTGCCTACTTGTGATCTCTCTCTGTCAAATAAATAAATAAATAAAATCTTAAAAAAAAAAAAAAGATTTGGTGGGAGTCAAAAGCTGTATGTAAATTTTCGACTGTGTGGGGTATGGGTTCTCTTAACCCCCACATTGCTCAAAAATTAACTAGATTTACATCTGGAAATTTAAATAACTTTGAAGTTTTAATAAAATGAGGTATGTGTCAGTGTTAAAAGCATTGTATCTTGGCTCTTGACAACCACACAATAAAGAATTAGAGATCAATGCCCAAAGTGAAAGCAGAAGGCAGGTTTGTTAAAGCAACAGCACACTATCTAAGGGAGAGCAGGTGGTATTCCATGAGGTGGAGCTGGCCCTTACTTTGTTTTGGGATTGGATATTTCTTGGTCTTTTTGAAGTGGGAGGAGCTTCAACATGCAGTGGAGTGATCTCTAACGGAGGCTGCTTCCAATCATTTGAGGGACTCCTACCACAGGTTGGGAAGAGGAGTTGTTGTTGTCATTTTTATTTTATTTTTTTTAGGGTTCCAAAATTCACTGTTTATGCACCACACCCAGTGCTCCATGCAATATGTGCCCTCCATAACTCCCATTAACAGGCTTACCCAACCCTCTGACCCCTCCCCTCAAAATTCTCAGTTTGTTTCTCAGAGTCCACAGTCTCTCATGGTTTGTCTCCCCCTCCAATTTCCCCCCACTCACTTCTCTCTTGATCCCCCAGTGTCTTCCGTGTTATTCTTTATGCTCCACAATTAAGTGAAACCATATGAAAATTGACAATCTCTGCTTGAATTATGTCACTCAGGATAATCTCCTCCAGTCCCGTCCATGTTGATACAAAAGTTGGGTATCCTTCCTTTCAGAAGGAAGCATAATACTCCATTGTAAAAATGGATCATATCTTCTTTATCCGTTCATCCATTGAAGGTCATCTTGGTTCTTTCCAAAGTTTAATGACTGTGGCCATTGCTGCTATAAACATTAAGGTACAGATGTCCCTTCTTTCACTGCATCTGTATCTTAGGGGTAAATACTCAGTAGTGCAATTGCAGGGTCGTAGGGTAGCTCTAATTTTAATTTCTTAAGGAGTCTCTACACTGTATCCCAAAGTAGCTGCACCAACTGGCATTCTCACTAATAGTGTAAGAGGGTTCCCCATTCTCCACATCCTCTCCAACACTTGTTGTTTATTGCCTTGTCAATTTTGGCCATTCTAACTGTGTAAGGTGGTATCCCAATGTGCTTTTGATTTGAATCTCCCTGATGGCTAATGATGATGAACATTTTTTCATGCATCTTTTGCCATTTGTATGTCTTCTTTGGAGAAGTGTCTGTTCATGTCTTCTGCCCATTTTTTGACATGATTATCTGTTTTGTGTGTGTTGAGTTTGAGGAGTTCTTTATAGATCTTGGATATCAGCCCTTTATCTGTAATGTCCTTTGTGAAAATCTTCTCCCATTCCGTGGGTAGTCTCTTCATTTTGTTGACTGTTTCCTTTGCTGTGCAGAAACTTTTGATCTTGATGAAGTCCCAAAAGTTCATTTTTGCTTTTGTTTCCTTTGTCTTTGGGGACATGTCTTGAAAGAATTTGCTGTGGCCAGTGTCCAAGAGGTTACTGCCTATGTTGTCCTCTAGGATTTTGATAGATTCCTGCCTCACGTTGAGGTCTTTTGTCCATTTCAAATTTATCTTTATGTATGGTATAAGAGAATGGTTGAGTGTCATTCTTCCATACATAGCTGTCCAATTTTTCCAGCACCATTGATTGAAGAGGCTGTCTTTTTTCCACTATATAATTTTCTCTGCTTTGTCAAAGATTTTTTGACCATATAATTGATGGTCCATATCTGGGCACTCTACTCTGTTCCACTGGTCTACATGTCTGTTTTTATGCCAGTAGCATGCTGTCTTGGTGAACACAGCTTTGTAGTAAGGCTTGAAATTAGGCAACATGAAGCCCCCAGTTTTGCTTTTTCTCTTTTAACATTCCCTTAGCATTTCAGGGTCTCTTCTGGTTCCATACAAATTGTTTGGAATTGTTTGTTGTTGTTTGTTCCAGCTCTTTGAAAAGTTCCAGTGGAATTTTGATCAGGATAGCACTTAAAATATAGATGGCTCTAGGCAGTATAGACATTTTCACAATGTTTATTCTTCCAATCCATGCACGTGGAATGATCTTCATTCTTTTTGTGTCTTCTTCAGTTTCTTTCATGAGTATTCTGTAGTTCCTCAAGTACAGATACTTTACCTCTTTGGTTAGGTTTATTCCAAGGTATTTTATGGTTCTTGGTGCTATAGGAAATGGAATCAATTCTCTAATTTCCCTTTCTATGGAAATCAACTGATTTCTGTATATTAATTTTGTATCCTGCCACATTACTGAATTGCTGTTATGACTTCTAGTAGTTGGGGGGGTGGAGTCTTTTGCGTTTTCTATATAAAGTATCATGTCATCTGCAAGGAGAGAGAGTTTGACTTATTTTTTGCCAATTCGAATACCTTTTATTTCTTTGTGTTGTCTGATTGTTGTTTCTAGGACTTTTAGTACTGTGTTGAATAACAGGGTTTAGAGTGGACATCCTTGTCGTGTTCCTGATTTCAATTGGTAGGCTGTCAGCTTTTCCCGTTTGAGGATGATATTCACTGTGGGCTTTTCATAGATAGATTTTATGAAGTTGAGGAATGTTCCCTGTATCCCTGTACTTTGAAGTGTTTTAATCAGGAGTGGATGCTGTATCTTTCCAGATGCTTTTTCTGCATCAATTGAAGGACCATGTGGCTATTCTCTCTTCTTTTATTGATTTATTCTATCACATTGACTGATTTGTGAGTGTTGAACTACACTTGCATCCCATGGATAAATCCCACCTGGTCATGATGGATAATCTTTTTAGTGTACTGTTGGATCCTATTAGCTAGGATCTTGTTGAGAATCTTGGCATCCATATTCTTCAGGGGTATTGGTCTGAAATTCTCCTTTTGGATGGTGTCTTAGCCTGGTTTGGGGATCAGAGTAATGCTGGCTTCATAGAAAGAGTCTGGAAGTTTTCTTTCTGTTTCTATTTTTGGAAGCAGCTTCAGAAGAATAGGTGTTATTTCTTCTTTGAGAGTTCAGTAGAATTCTCCAGGGAATTCACCAGGTCCTGGGCTCTTGTTTTTTGGGAGGTCTTTGATGACTGCTTCGATCTCCTAACTAGATATTGGTCTATTCAGGTTGTCAATTTCTTCTTGATTCAATTTTGGAAGTTTATAAGTTCCTAGGAATGCATATATTTTGTCTAGGTTGCCTAACTTATTGTCATATAACTGTTACAACTGTAGATAATAATTTCTGATGATTGTTTCTATTTCCTTGCTATTAGTCATGATCTTTCCCTTTTCATTCATAATTTTATTAATTTGGGTATTCTCTCTTTTCCTTTGGATTAGTTTGGCCAGTAGTTTATCAATCTTATTGATTCTTTCAAAATTCAGCTTCTAGTTTCATTGATGTGTTCTACTGTATCTCTAATTTCTATCTCATTGATCTCTGCTTTAATCTTGATTATTTCCCTTCTTGCATGTGGGTTTGGCTTAATTTGTTGTTGATTCTCCAGGTCTTTAAGGTGTAAAGAGAGCTGGTTTATTCTGGAGTTTTCAATTTTTTTGAGGGAGCCTGGTGGGAAGAGTTGTTTTTTACCTTAAAAGGTTTGTTCTGGAACCATCATGGCAACTCTTTTCCATGGGGATGGCAATGCAAATGCATTATGATAGATCTAGGGGTTACTCTGGGGTAGAGGTAGAAGGGGAGAGAACATTTTCAGTACCAGTGTCTCCTGGTTTGTTAGGCCCAGGGTCTCAGAAGTCACAAAATCGGGAGGTTGTGCCCTCAGTCTTCTAATGTGTAACCCATTTTTCACCATCCTTGCCTCTAACTCATCTCTCACTGCCCACACATTCAGATATAGGGGAATATTGATTGACAAAATATTAATTGCCAAATAACAGTAGTTGGAGAATAAGAAAAATGCAGGCACCTGATTATATAATATTACTTAAATAAAATATGTTTTTAAAAAATATTTTATTTATTTATTCGAAAGACAGAGATCACAAGGAGGCAGAGAGGCAGACAGAGAGAGGAGGAAGCAGGCTCCCTGCTGAGCAGAGAGCCAGATGCGGGGCTCGATCCCAAGACCCTGGGTTCGCGACCTGAGCCGAAGGCAGAGGCTTTAAACCACTGAGCCACCCAGGTGCCCCTAAAATATGTTTTTATAAGTCTTATTGGCAGTAAATTCCTCAATACTTTAATCACACAGAATGATGGAATCCTAGATTTTTTTTCTTGTATTTACTAAGAAAATGATCATGCCTCAAGTATATTAAAATCGAATAGGGAAAATTAAAAATTGTTTTAAGTTGATTTGCATGTGTTGTGCATATGTGAGAGAAGTGAGAGAGAAAGAGAAAGAGAGAAAAAGAGAAAGGGAAAGACAGAGAGGTGGCTGCAGTGAATTGATGAGTTGCAAGATAGATTTTAAAGTTTTGTCTTCTGCTTTCTACATTTCCTTTTCCTTAGGTTCAAGAGAACGATCAGTAATATCTCAGATGCCTGCTGGTAACATCAGCAGAAAGAGTTAGAGGTTCCCAGAAAATTAAAGATGAGATATAGTTTTCCTGACATAAGAAAAGTCATTTTTTGTCCCCAGCTATTTTCAATGATCTATACCCCACCTGTGTATTTGCCCAAGCACACTTCTTGCAAAACTTCCTGGGAGGTTCTTACAAAGAAATGCAAAATCCTCACTAGTTAAGGATTTTGAGGGAATAAGGCAATGAGAAAACTAACAGTCACCACCGGACCAGGAAATAGCCTAAGCTATTGAGACAATAAATCAGTGGTAAAACTCCAAGTGCTATTTCAAAAGTAATCAAGGCCTTGCATTCCTTGTCCCAGAAAATGAGCCCAAGACCCCATCTAGTTTATATCTGCTCTTGAAGCCTGCAGAGTACCTTTCCCTTGTCCAACAGTTTCCTCTGCTTTATTCTAACGTTGAACTTTCTGCCCTTGGTGGAATACAAGCTTCATTCAGGTGAACATGCAATACATATTGCACAAATACATATGTGGATGTGCATGCATCCACAACCTTATGACCAACCATACATGGGATAATAAAACTCTCCCTTCTGAATATTCATCTTAAATTCTAAATAAAAATCTCTCTCCTGTTCAAACAGTCTAGGCTTTGGAACTTATTCCCTGTGATCTCCTTGTATGTTGTAAACAAAGATTCCTTTGTTTGACAACTCCACCTGTTTCTGTGATTCACCAAAGACTGACCTCAGTTAGTTCAGTTACTGTAATGGCTTTCACTACTCTGATTCTACCTCTGCAAGTCTCCAAATTTAACTATTTTTTTCTCCCAATTCCACATGTTCTTGGCTTTAAACTGCAACTCTGAAGAGATAATTTGCTTGTTTAAAAAAAAAAAATCAAGTAAAGAGAGTAGTAGTCAACATTGTTACTTTGAACTTCCTGCCCTAAGGGGCTCTCCTGTTGTTTTTCTTTGACTTTCTGGACTAAAACGACAGAAATTTGGCAATATATCACTCCCCAATCCAGATTACTGACAGAACAGTTTATACTCTTAGAAAAATATTAGTTTAAAAGATCACATAATTAAATACTCAAGCATGTAGTGTAATATTGTGGTTTACAAGAAATATATTTTGGTCATCTGAATATTTGGTTTTCAACCATGGCTACTGACTCACAGCTCCTAAAATTCTTGGAATTTCCTGTGATAAGGGTAAGAGAGGTGTGTTTGTTATGTTAATGAAGTGACCTTCAGACCTCACTCAAGGGCAAGGGGTGTTTGCCTGAAGGACCAACCACTTGGTGAAAGCCTTTATAACTTTTTGCCCAACATGCCTCTCCTTCCCCCCAATTCAGGATTATCTGAGGAGGGAAGAGGAGCTGGAGATTAGATCAGCAAGTGACAATGATTTAGTCAGTCATGACTATGTCATGAAGCCTCCACAAAAAACCTGAAAGGACTGGGTTCAAAAAGCTTTTAGTTTGTTAAATGTATGAAAAGGCAGGAAGAGTGGCAGTCTTACAGAAGGTAATAGAAGCTCTGTGCCCATTCTCCATACCTTGCCCTGTGTACTTCTTTAGCTATTGATTTAAATCCTCTATTATATATTTTAATAAGCTGGCAAATATCAATTAAGTATTTTTCTGAGTCCCTGTAGCAAATTAAAAGATCGTAAGAAGTAGGCCACTGGGACCTCCAACCTATAGTTGCTCAGTCACAAGCACAGGTAATAACCTGGGGCCTACTTTGAGACTGGCATCTGAGGTGGGGTTGGAGATAGTCTTGGAGGACTGATCCCTTAACTGATGAAATCTTACGCTATGTTCAGGTAGATAGTGTCAGAATTTAGTTGAATTCTTGGAGATCCTGCTGTTGTCTGAAAATTATTTGGCATTGTTGGTATGATGTCCTAAAACCCACAAAGATATAGCTACCTCAAAATAAGAATAAGGTTGACAGCTTATATATAATAAGTGAGTATATCAGAGATTTAAAATATACCCAATAAATAGTGTAAGGAAATAAGGAAAGATTTTGAAATAAAAACAAGAATAAGAACCTAGTGGTACTAATAGATTAAATATATGTAATCTAGTTGAATTAAGGATACAATGGATAGAATACGTAATGGGTTCGTAGAGATAAGAAGTCACTTAAGGATATAGTCATTTGGATACCAGCAAAGCATTAAAATTATCAATATAAAAGAGGTGTAAGATGTAGGTGATGTGTGTGGAACAAAAGCTAGAGAAAAAATTAGATTTCCTTACTATTCATAGCCTGTTGACAAGTCTTTGAAGTTCCTCTAGGGACTCAGCTGCTTCAATGTGGACACGTCCACTCAGGGCCAAAAGCATTCTTAGTGCACCCCCCACGATACTGAAAATCTACTTTCACATGTAAAAATTACTTTGGAAACTTCTTTATTTCTACTCCCCACCCCTGCCCTCAAGATATACATTGGCAATCATCTCCCAAGCATATACCCACTGATACACATCAGAAGAGTCTCTTCCCTGAGTTTTTACTAAATAGTAATAAATAACCTTTCCCTAACAATAGCTAGCCCCCTCAAGGTCCTGGAAACCTTGTTTATAAAATACCTTGGAGACTTGTGCTATCCCTAACCTCCTCCCAAATTGAAAGTATATCATCAACCACTCTTCATAACCTCTCTCTCTCCTCCAAATAAATAAATAAATAAATATTTTTTAAATAAAATAAAATAAATGACTTTTTTTAAATGAAAGAAGAAAAAAGAAAAGAAATATTTGAATATTAATGTACATATGTTTCTCAAGCATAAAATAGTCAAGACACTGGATTAAAACTTACATACAAGAAAAGAAAGAAAATATTCATAACTATAGTTGACTCTATGAATCCCAAACTAGGGCATACATACCAAAGACAAAAAAATAAGACTGACAGAAAAATTTTAAATAACATCAGATATAAAAAAGAATGAAGTAATAACTATTATCTTGAAAAAAATAATCACAAATGTAAACTTTTAGATCCTTATAAAATGTCATTGGAATAGGAAGGCATAATAAAAAAAAATATTTTCAGGAATACAGACCACAGATAATTTGCCTTAATTTGTATAGGCAGCACTTAAATACTAATATTATTTTAACAATTAAAATGACCTATGGGGTGGGGGAAAAGAGGATGACCAAGTCATCTTGAAATAATTCAGTCTTATGAAAAAAGTAAAATGATAGAAAAAAAGACTTGAAGAAAAGAGAGATAAAACATATGCATAATAAAAAATAAATAAATAAATAAACAACTGGAGTGCCTGGGTGACTTAGTCGGTTCAAGTGTCTGCCTTCAGCTCAGGTCATGATCCCAGGGTCCTGGTATTGAGCCCTGCATCAGGCTCCCTGCTCACTGGAGAGTCTGCTTCTCCCTCCCATTGAGAAAAAAAATTTGACTTATTTATTTGAGAGAGATAATCTTTAAATTTTACTTATTTATTTGAGAGAGAGTGAGAAAAGAAAAACATGCACACAGCAGGGGGAATAACAGAGGGAGAGGGAGAAGCACCCCACTGAGCAGGGAACCCCCTGCAGGGCTCTATCCCAGGACCTGGGTATTATGACCTGAGCTATAGGTAGATACTTAACTGACTGAGCCACTCAGGTACCCCAATGAATACAATCTTTATATATAATAACAATAATAATAATAAAGAAATATATTTCAGATAGTATGATTTTTTTTAATGTAAGACTTGGTATAAAAACAGGATGACATACTTGTCTAATTATGGCAAAAGACTTTGATAAGTCTAGATGCAGTAGTACGTAAAAAATTTAACCTCTTTCATTAACTGATAATTTAATTAGATTAAATTAAGAGACATCAAAATTTAGAGAATCTAATAGTCCTGATCTATTAAGAAATGTAGCCATCCTGACCCCAAAACAATAGTCTTCAGTAAGTATATAAGCATAAGTTGAACATTTACACAAACAGGCCATTATTTAGGCCAGAAGTATATGCCAATAAATTCCTAGAGTTAAATATCAGGCTATATTTTCCAAGAATAAGGCAATAAAATTAGAAAACAATGACCAAAATATTAAATTCATATAATTGGAAGTTAACTTCATACCTAAAAAGAAATAATACAGCTAATTCAGAAATTTTTAGAATTACAGTACTTGGTAATATCAACTCTCAAAATGAGTAACGGACAGGTGGGGCTAGGGAGGAAGAGATCCATAGGGAACTTTGTGAACAGGCTCTCAGAAATCCCCAAACTGTGGTGTGGGAAAACCAGAGTAAAGAGATAAATTGGACCACCCTACCCCAGGGAAGAGCACCCTGATCTAGGCATGTGGGATGGAGGACTACCCTGCCCTAGGTGTATGGGTTGGGTCATGTGGGGTGGGTGTCTCTATGATAATCACCTGTAATAATCAGACCCTAAAAAGGAGGTAAGCCATTGCAGCAGTTATTGATAGAGATGTTAAAAGGATTAAAGTTGCCTGGTTACCTTTTTATAAAAAATAAACCCTGAAGGCACTCATTGTTAACTGTGTGGGGACCCCTCTTGGTTGTGAGAGCTTTTTCTATATATTCACTTGATAAACTTCTGCCACTTACTCACTCTCCATTGCCCACGAGATTCCTTCTTTGACTCCAAGAGACAAGAACCTAGCTCTCCCACATCATTCCCTAGAGTTAAGTATCAGGCTATATTTTCCAATGATAAGGCAATAAAACTAGAATATAATGACCAAAATATTAAGTCCATGTAACTGGAAGTTAACTTGATACCTAAAAAGAAATAATACAGCTAATTCAGAAATATTTAGAATTACTGCACTCTGGTAATATCATTTGTGAAAATAAGTGACAATAATTAAAGGTATGAAGGAAATCTAAAGGTTTAATCGTATTAATTCAAAAGAAAAACAAAACAATACAACAAAAACACCAAAGCATAAAACAAAACAAAACAAAACAAAAGAATATAAAGGCAAAACCTAAGAACGACAGCAGTAATAACAAAATATTATAGAAACAAACAAATTTGTGGAATAGATTAATAAAAAAGATTTGACCAATGAGTACTGGTCAGGAATACTCAGAGATGATGAAGATAAAATAAAATACTAAATGAAATGTATAAAAACTAAATTATAGTCCTAAGAGACTGATTAAAAATGCTTCTAGAAAAAGAGTCTAATTTTAAGACAATAAAATTAATAGCACCATAGAGAAAACTGTATTTGTGACATAGGGGATCAATTAGAGATGATAAAGTATTTCCTTAAATATCAAAGATAACAATTAGACTCAGTGGCTCAGTCAGCTAAGCCTCTGCCTTCACCTCAGATCATGATCCCAAGGCCCTGAGACTGAGCTTGTCTCCCTGCTTGGTGGGGAACCTGCTTCTTCTTTTCCCTCTCCCTCTGCAGCTTCCCCTGCTTGTGCTTGTTCTCTCTCACTCTCTCTCTCTCTAAATAAAATTTTAAAAGTTAAAAAAATTAAGAAATAAGCATCAAAGATTAATCCATAAGGTAAAAATATTTATTAACTTGATTAATTAATTTATATTAAAATTAAATATTTCCTTGCAATTAAGTACAGTGTGGAGAAAAAGTTAATACACAACTGACATAGGAATGAACAATACTTAAAATATTTAAAACTGACAAGGAATTATTAGATTTAGACTCCATGATGATCTCTATGTATGTGCATATAAAACACCTTAAAATACTTTGTAGGAATGTGCTACAGGAAATTAAAGAGACAGGGAGATAAAGGGGGAAAAAAATAGCTCAATTTGAAATGACTAGTTGGTTGCCACTGTGTTTTATTTACATTTTCCACCACTTTTTTGGTCAATGAAATTATTTTACATGTATCTATTATTATCTTGCAGGACATGTTACACTAATATCATTATTAATGAAGTTGAGAATAAGAATATGATGCCTCGTTTCATCATAATTGTTAAAAATGATCCCTGAAGCTGGTAAATGCAGGAAGCCAGAAACAGAAATAATAATTAGCACCAGTTCAAAAGCTTGTCCACCTGGAACCCGTAAGAAAATCCAACTAGATCCTGAAAATAATGAGTGATTTGAGGAAACTGGACAGGGATATAGATTTCCAGATGCTTTTTACTTATAATGGCAATAGCAACTTAGACACTGTAATGGAAAAAAATCTATTAATTGGCAGTAGGAAAATTATTAAAAAAATATAAACCATAAGCCAATGAACTTGGGAAAATTATGAAGAATCTACATAAACATAAAAAGAATATGTATTTGCAAAGGCACATTCATATTATTAAAAATAAGTTAAAAGGGGAACAATATGCCATAATACATATATCAATGTTTTTCATAGAAGTTTAGTATAAAAAATAAACATTTTAAATAATTTATTTGGAAATTGATATCACATATCTGAAAAACTTGGAAGGAGAAATGGATAACCATGACTAAACAAATGTAGCAGAAAAATGATTTACAATAATAGATAAAAGCTATTCAAAAATGCAATGAATATTGGCCAAAGCTTAGAAAATTTGATAAAATATAAAATTTAAAATGAATTCATAAATGAAAAATAGAATCCCATTAAATCTAATTTGGAAAGAACTAATAAATTTTTTTTTTTGCCTGAATCTGCTCTGCCTTTCATTAGGTGGGACACTGACCAAGCCCACTGAGCTCCTCTCTCATGCCCAGTAATAGTAAAGTCAGGGACATTAATTACTTCTGGGATGAATTTTGACCACTGTGGATAGGATGCAGAAGCCAGTGGGTTAAACAGATTCTTCCTTGTTTCAGGAAAATAATTCTGAGATGTATTCTGTGCATTAGGATTGATGCTCAGTTGTCCACAATCATAATCCACTCAGTCTGAACTCATATATGTTTCTCCTGGACCACTTAGCTCTTCTCATTCTCTCCTCTTCCACGTGATCAAATCCCAAAATAATTATTTAGGTTGTGTATGCAAGTCCTGATTTTGAAGGGAAACTCAGTTACAGAAAGAGATGAAAATAAAGATACAGGGAAAAAAATGGTGCACTTGGGTGACTCAATTAGATAAGCATCTGACTCTTGATTTCAGCTCAGGTTGTTATCTCAGGGCGATGAGATGAAGCCCCTATAGGCTCTGTGCTGGGCAAGGAGGTTGCTTAAGATTCTCTCTTCTTATCCCTTTCCTTCCACCCCTCACCTCCCATGCTGTATTTCTCTAAAATAATAAGCACTGCTGAACTATCTTAGATTCTGTACCTTCTCTCCAGCCATGAACCTATCACTGTCTTTAACTCTTGAAAACTTCATTAGACAAATTAATGTGGTGAAGGAAGCAATATGAGAAAGCCTATTAATCTGATGAGCATGGAACTGAACAAGCCCTATAGATACTTTCCCTATGACTTCTAGCCTATCAATACCTACAGTGAGTCACATACACTCAAGATTATTGCTTTTATTGTATACTTCATATATTCATTAATTTTTGACTCGTTATCATTTTTTTGAAGTGTTAAACTATGGTAATAAACAAACTTTTAATTAACTTTTCCTCCTATGATACAAATATAACTTGCACTTGAGCTTTAGCTAATTTTATATTCTAAAATTGCCAAAACAAAATGATCAAGGTTTCTAGATTATTTACTGTATTTTCTACTATATAATATTGTTCTATCTCTTCTGTATAAAGAAAATGAATGCTGGGGGCTCTTGGGTGGCTCAGTGAGCTAAAGCCTCTGCCTTCTGCTCAGGTCATGATCCCAGAGTCCTGGGATAGAGCCCCACATCAGGCTCTCTGCTCAGCAGGGACCCTGCTTCCCTTCCTTTCTCTCTGCCTGCCTCTCTGTCTACTTGTGATCTCTCTGTCAAATAAATAAATAAAATCTTAAAAAAAAAGAAAACGAATGCTTGATAACTAAATGAATGCTTTACTGAACAAATTAAATATGGCAATAGCATTTTATTTTATTGTGCTTTATATATTAAACTATAATATTATATCATTGGTCTACAAATGATCTACTCACATAGTCATTTGGAAGCTTTTAGCAAAAGAATTCTTCCTCCTGATTGTAGTATAAAAGCCACAGAAATATACAGAAGACTCCTAGGATAGAAAGTTAAATCCATTTATCCGTGATGCCTTGAGTAGGACCTGACCTATGTATGTCCTGGGATACACTAGTAACTGTTACATGTGATAGGATTATATTTAATATATACAGTTTCATTTACTTCACAAAGGAGATATAAATTTGAGAATAAAATATTTGTTGAATCTATAAAGTCTATATCTATTTGTAATCATTGTGGTAGAATTAAGATGTTAATTTGAAAAAAAATTTCATTGAACACATACACATATTCAATTGTTTATATATATATAAACAGCATTATTTATTTATGTAAATAAATACATTGTCAGTAAAATCCATTTACTTATCAATCATAAGGGTATTTTTAAGTACTGAGAATAAGAAATATGTGAAAAGATAAGTGTTCAAGAGTGCAGTTTGTGGTAATTAATACAATATGATAGGCTCATAAAAAAGATATATTACTTGAACTTAAAAGCTTCTATACTTAAGCAATGACCACTTGAAATTTGTAATTAGTCTTGCTGCAGTTTTTCCCTGAACTTACTGCCCTTCCCCAGAAGTTCATTAAGAATTTCTGTGAATGTCCTTACGTTTAATCTCATTCATGGATTCCACAGCTGCTCACCAAACAAAGCCAAAAAGAGAGGTGACTCTATGTGGCACTCCATCCACAAGCAATACATTCCTAAATAATTAAAAAGCTCTCTACTTCATTTGTTACCCATTCAGCTGATAATTTAAATGAGTAACTGAGGCCATTTTATCAGCACTTTTAATAGAATGCGACTCAGAAACTTCACAGTGTTATTTAAGAAGAAGTGTTCATGTGTTAAGGTTTTTATTTTTTTGAATCAACAAAATAATTTTCAAATATTAAAAGCAAATGTCTCCTTTTCCTCCAAGTTTCCTTGCTATGTCAAAGTTATAAATAAATACATTACAATCGTATTTTGAGTAGTAGATAAAAACAAATGTTTTGAAACTGTCTGTGGGTTGAGTGTCTGGGTTAACTTGTATAAATATCTGAACTCAATGTATTTAGACTTTATTAGATGTTTTTTTAAAATTATACTATTTAAAAATACTTGCTCAGAGTGGCGCCTGGGTGGCTCAGTGGGCTAATGCCTCTGCCTTCGGCTCGGGTCTTGGTCTCAGGTCCTGTGATCGAGCCCCGCATCGCATCGGGCTCCCTGCTCAGCAGGGAGCCTGCTTCCCTTCCTTTCTCTCTGCCCTGCCTCTCTGCCTACTGGTGATCTCTTTCTGTCAAATAAATAAATAAAAATCTTAAAAAAAAAAGATTTAAAAACTACATGCTCAGATAATGACATTATTTTATTCATTTTAATAAATAAATTATTTTATTTAATTACTTTTAGATATTTATTTATTAAATTAATGATTTAATATTTAATAATCTAAATTGGAAATATTTTAAATTCTAAAAAATATTTATTTAATTAAATCGATATATTTAATATAAATATTTAATAAATTATTTAATCATTATTATAATTATGATATACATTATGTATTGTATAATAATTGCATTTTAATAAGTAAATAAATGTATTATTTACATTATTTTATTTTATTTTATTTTATTTTATTTAGTTGACAAAGAGATGGAGAAAGCAAGCAAAGGGAGCTGCAGGCAGAGGGAGAGGGAGAAGTGGGCTCCCAGTTGAGCAGAAAGTTCAACCTGGGGTTCCATCCCACAACCCTGGGATCACCACCTGAGTCGAAGGCAGATGCTTAACTGACTGAGCCATCCAGATGCCCAACGCTTTGTATTCTTCGCTTCTAAATATTGATGCTGCTTCATCTCTGGAGTTAGTAAATTGATGTTGAGAATTCATATCAAAGAATTGATAGAAGCTGTTAAACAGAAACATGTAATTTAGGGGAAAAAAAAGAACAGAAGGAAGAGAAAGGCCAAAAGTCAAAAGCACATTAATATAAAATTTAATTAGATAAATAAAGCTGATAATCCTAAAGGGGGCTAATAAGAGAGCTGCAAAGAGCTGATAGGATTAGGAAAATTGTCCACTCCTGGTCATTTCATAATTTTAAACTATTCCTTATTAATAAATATACTTAGCTCCAGAAACACAACCACATAAGGACATTTCCACCAAGTTTCCTCTAACAGCATTTACAAATTAGACATTCAAACAATGTAGTTCGTTACATGTTGCATCTGTATCTTAAAGTTTAAACACTTTCTGTGACACATTTTCTAACAATTAAAAAAATATAGAGATAGATATAGATATCTATATATATATATTGAAATCTTATCTCTAAATGGAAAAATATATATATATATATATATATAAACCTTATCCCTAAATGAAACCTTATCCCTAAATCCTTTCTTTGTTTATTACCTTAAATAGGTAAATTAACAACAACAACAACAAACAGCTAATATTATAGAGGTAGGAACAATTTACCTTTTCATTCATTGCTATTTTCTAAAAATTCTTATTTTATTTTTTTCTCAAGTCTGTCATAATAATTTTCTAAATCTCCTGCCTTATTCAATTTTTTTCTTTTAGTAGAAATCTCTATTTCATATTTATTTTCTCTTCCTCCACTCTTTGCTCTAATAATTCAATGTATTCTTAGATTTTCTGTTTTTCTCTTTATCCAGATATATCTTTTCTTTCTTTCTTTTTTTTTTAAATAATTTGATTTGCTGACATTTTACATCAATACATGCTTTCTTATGGATGTTAGAAATGTCTGTGGAACTACTAGAAGAATAAACTTTTTTACCTTTAAGAATTTTACAGTCTAAAGTGCCTGGGTGGCTCAGTTGGTTAAGTGTCTTCCTTCAGCTTAGGTCATGATGCCAGGGTACTAGGATCCAGTCCTGCATCAGCTGCCTGCTCAACAAGGAGTCTGGTTCTTCCTCTCCCTCTGACCCTCCCCGCCCACTCTCTCTCTCTAGTAAATAAATAAAATCTTAAAAAAAATTACTGAAATCTGAGACTGAATTACTAAATTCAGTCTTAATATAAGATAGCTAAACAAAGCAATGATCACAACTGGAAAATTTAGTCAGATCATGGTTTAACATTTTTGGTTGACACAGGACCTCTTTCAGTAACAACTTTCCCTAAATATCAATTTCTTTTTAAGGCAAAAAATTTTGACAAGAAATTCAGATCCTTCTCATCATTTTCACATCAATTTAATGTGACATCCTCGGAGTATATAATCAAATATGTAATTATTCTATCTGTTGCCTTGTATATTGCCTGTATCTTTTTCAGACTCAAAGTTCCATTGAGGTAAAGTTTTTTTTTTTTTTTTTAAAGCAGAGATTTTTAAAGTGTTTGATATATACAAGATGCTTAATAAGTGTTTACAAAACCTATGTATTTCAGAAGCCTTAAACAGGCTTTAAAATAATGTAGGTGATATTAGTAGTCATATCAAACAATTTGTAGGTTTCAGTCATGTAAATAACTACATTTCTCAGAGACAGAGAAACATACAAATGATCTGGGTCCAGTAGGATAATGCTAGCATGTGTTGTAAATTCTCTTATATGACCTTATTCTTGCAAGAATTGGTTATGTGGCAGAAAAAAAGGTATCACTATCTTATACTTTATTATTTAAAGAGATTTATGGAAGTTGTCAATTTCTTACACTACCCCTTTGTTTCAGTGGACTCAATTTCCGTGGTAATGGTGAGAGGAAAGTAGGCAATTTAGGCAGCAGCAAAAATCTCCTACAAGGCACTATAAAATAAGGCTTGTTCTAGATCATGGGTCTGTCCAAAGGGGAATGTTAAGGGGTAGGATGGATGATGGATGCATTGTGGACTTATAACTATAAGATTAATACTGTTATGCCCCAATAATGGGTCTATGATTATAGGAGCGAGACTGATATAAAGCGAAGGTCAAGCAAAGCTTTATTTCATGCAAAGCATCAAGAATCTAACCGAACGTTCGGGGCCACACCTCTTATGAGAGAACGCAACCCTTTGCTGTTTCACAGTCTAGCTTTTAAGGGCAAAGGCCATGCAGTCAGGCCTGGCCACGCACAGGTGACCAATGAGATTTTAACACACACAGGAAACTCCACAGTGATGCTAGGTGACCAATTGAGGTACAATTTACCCTAGTATAGACATTTGACCCGGCCTATTACACCTTGATTAGGATTGGTGCCAAAAAAGTACCCAAAGGGCGGAGGAGTGGGCATACTCCTTAGTATCTAGGGAGACAGTATGCACCCCCACCCCCGCTGATTGATGTCTCCACCTGGCCTGACCCCCCCCTTGTATATGGGCTTTGTTACCTGGAGCTTATTTCCAGGACTTGTTTTTAAGTGAATCCCCTGGGGGAAGGGGAGCAAGGACAGTTTAAGGGTTAAACAACGTTTTTGTTTAACCTCAATGAAAGCCTCTTGCTAAAATATAAAAATATAAAATAGGTCCTTACATTACAGCAACTCAGTAGGGAAAGTCCCAGTGTAGTGATAAAAGAAGTGATGTAACTTGCATTGCACATTTTATTTTTAAAATGTGTAAGTCGTATTTTTCCCTGCCATGACATCATACTTTATCTTCATCTCTGTCTACTAGTTTAAAACTAGTTAAACAAACTCAACAATTTTTTAAAAAAATATTTTATTTATTTATTTGAGAGCAAAAGCCAGAGAGAGAGAGAGAGAGCATGAGCAATATGGGGCTTGATCCCAGGACTCTTGAGATCATGATCTGAGCCAAAGGCAGACACTTAACTGACTGAGCAAATGAGACTCCCACAAACTCCACAATTTTATAAAATCTTTATTTGTTGGGGTGCCTGGCTGGATCAGTCAGTAAAACATGTAACTCTTGATCTTGGGGTTGTACGTTTGAAATCCACCTTGGGTGTAGAGGTTTTTAAAAATAAAATCTTTAAAAATTTTTTTTCCATTTATTTATTTAAGCCATTGTATGGCAGTGTTGATCACTATATTGTACACCTGAAACTAATATTAACCTTATTTTAACTAAGTGGAATTTAAATAAAAACTTTAAAAATAAAATAAAAATAATAATCATAAAAATAAAAAGAGGAAAAATTATTTGGCAGGCAATTTTCTTAATTGCATTATTATTTATTATTATCATAGTGTGTGTGTGTCGGTGGAAAGTGGCTGGTATTACAGTGAGTTCCATATCTGTGTTACACTGAGGTCCATGTCTGTAGTCAGTCTTTTTTTTTTTCTTTTAATTTATTTTCAGTGATCCAAAATTCATTGTTTATGCACCACAACCAGTGCTTCATGCAATAAATTCCCTCCTTAATACCCACCACTGGTCTCACCCAACCACCTGCCACCCTCCTCTTCAAAACCCTCAGTTTGTTTCTCAGAGTCCACAGTCTCTCATGGTTTGTCTCTCCCTCCGATTTCCCCCAGCACACTTCTCTCCATCTCCCAGTGTCCTCCACGTTATTCCTTATGCATTGAGTCTTATAAAAACTTTTATTTCTGTCCATATTCTGCTTTGCATATGCTTACCTTAGATGTTAAAATGTTATAAACCTCTCCTGCCTGGTCCATTTTCTCTCTCTGCTCTCATGATTTCTCATGCTCTGCCTGCCAACCCCACATGCCTTACAATATCTGGATATGACTAATTTTTTCCTGAGCTACTTTATTCTACTCTGCCATATGGTTGCCCTTCCCTCTTCTGTACCATGACTTCTATCCCCTGCATTTGTGCTTTAACAATACCTAATTCTTTTCACTACATCTGTATCTTTGAGGTCAATACTCAGTAGTGCAATCGCTGGGTCATAGGCTAGCTCTATTTTACTGGAAAAAAGGGCCATATGCACCCCAGTGTTTGTAGCAGCAATGTCCACAATAGCCATTCTGTTGAAAGAGCCAAGATCCCCTTCAACAAACAAACGAATAAAGAAGATGTGATCTATGGATACAATGGAAGATCACTCATCCATCAGAAAGGATGAATCCCCAACTTTTGCATCAACATGGATGGGACTGGAGGAGATTATGCTAAGTGAAATAAGTAAAGCAGAGAAAGTCAATCATCATATGGTTTCACTTATTTGTGGAACCTAAGGAATAGCATGGAGGACATTAGGAGAAGGAAAGGAAAAATGAAGTGGGGGAATTGGAGGGGGAAATGAAATATGAAAAACTATGGACTCCAAGAAACAAACTGAGGGTTTTAAAGATGAGAAGGATGTGGGGATGGGTGAGCCCGGTGATGGGTATTAAGGAGCGCACATATTGCATGGGGCACTGGGTGTTTTACACAAACAATGAATCATGGAACACTACTTCAAAAACTAATGATGTATTGTATGGTAACTAACATAACATAATTAAAAAAAAAAGCAGGGGGACAATACCTAAAACTCAATCTTTGCTAGTTTCGTGTTTACCTCCTTTTAAGAGTAAGCTTATTAGTGGTTTTTGTTTGTTTGTTTGTTTTATCTCAACTAAAAGAAGAAAAATAATACACATTATTTTGAAAACTTTTTGAACAGTGTACAAACATTAGTCAAGTCCACAATGTCTCATCTCTTCTTCCTCCTAACATGGCTAAGTTGAAAATCCCTTTATCTGGGAAAAGATCATTCTCCTGCCACCTTGTGTAGGATTTTGGCTTTAGCTTAGATTATCCTTTCTTTCCTTTCCTGAAAATAAGTTGAAAATATTAATAGCCTCAGTTTCTTCTTCCAAAATATGACTGCTTCTTTACCAAGTGCAAAAGCAACCCATTTTGACCATAGTAAACAGCTTGGACCTACTTTTTTGGCTCACTGTTTTAGTGAGACAAGTGGAGTGAAGATGACACACCATTTCCAAATGTATTAATAATTGGTAGACCATACTTCTAAATTGAAGTTTTGTTGCCTTTAAACTACAACCAGACTCGCTATAATTACAGAGGTAAATTCTTTATATTTACTATATTTGAAATTATCATATAATACCAAAATAAAATTATGATTATGTGAAGAGTCTGTAATATTAAGAAGATGACTTTGAAATTATTGCTTATCTAAATGAAATTTCCCATTTTATAATCTTGTATAAGCTTCCGTTGTCATTTCCTATTTAAAATCTATTAGAAGGCACTCTTATTTTCCCTGAAATGGGAAGTCAAATGTGGAATAAATTCATCCCAAAGGAACTGATTCTATATTCCACTGAAGACCAGGTGGCTTCCATGTGGCATTTTGCCTCTTGCATATTGTTCATCTCCTACAACAAATGGGGGTATGCTCTTTAGTAAACTAATTCAACTCAATTAGAGACATTGTATTCAAGGGATAACATCATAGAGACTAGAATCAGAATCATACTTTTGGGAAAATTGGGCCCAGGGTTTTGTTTTGTTTTGTTTTGTTTTAAGATTTTATTTATTTATTTGACAGACAGAGACCACAAGTAGGCTAGAGGCAGAGAGAGAGAGGGGGAAGCAGGCTCCCTGCTGAACAGAGAGCCTGATGCGGAGCTCGATCCCAGGACCCTGAGATCATGGCCTGAGCCAAAGGCAGAGGCTTAACCCACTGAGCCACCCAGGCGCCCCTGGGCCCAGGTTTTGATGGCTTCTTTCCTCAATCTTATAAAACCTATTTGAACTCTACTGGATGCCAGAACTGCTTAAATATATTTGGTCCCTTGTAATTTTAACCTTCCAGTATTCAATACACCTGATCCATGTAATATCCTATAGTATTTTTGTCAAATGTAGACTCTCAAAGTGTGTTTCTTGGGTGACACTTTTCAGTTGGTTGCTTACATTTCTTCATTTATTATTTGTTCTAGACCATCCTTTGAAGATGGTTGTATTGAATAGACTTGGAAGACAGAAATAGTATCTTTTTTTTTAACTTAACCTGTTGTGTTTGCAAATATTATCTGCCTCTGTTTTGATTCTTCTTGTGGGAACTGAGGCTCAGAACTGATATATAACTCCCACCCCTACACACACACACATACACACAAACACACAAACACACACACACATATACTGTTAATATTCTGGCTACCTCTATTGCTGTGAATAATAAACTATATTATTTCTGAATCATGAGTCTGCGTCTTCTATCAACACCCAAGAAACCACGGCAGACTCATACACCAGCTTTCAAATAAGGGAAAATAATCTCAGATGCTTTATATTTTTTGATAGTGTTACCTACTTCTGAAAATATGACTGAACACATATAAAGCTGGAGCCATGACCATTTAGAGCTTCTTCTGTGGAAGAACTATGCATTCACTAGTAAACAAAAGTAGTTTCATCCTTTTTTCTTTTCCTTCTGGACACCATTTCCTCTCTCACACTGTTGCTCAAATTGGATGGAGTCTAAGGTCCTTTGAGGAAATTTTTGTTTAATGACTCAAAATAAAATAGGAAGAGTCTAAAGTGCTAAAAATAATTCTACGTAAAAGGTATAAGATCATGCCAGGAAGGACAGTATTTTTATCTAACAACTGCCTGTTCACCCCTTTATTTGTTTATTAACTAATCTCCAAATTCCTGACTAAATCCCTTTTGTAAGCCAGAATGTGAGCTAAAAACTGGGTATTTTAAAAAAGTTTTCATTTGAAATCCAGTTAACATATATGGTTGTATTAGTTTCATGTGTACAATATAACATATAACACTCAGTGCTCATCATGACAAGTGCCCTAATTAACCCCCATCACTTATTTAATCCATCACTCCTTTCAGATCCCCTCAAGTAACCATCAGTTTGTTCTCCATAATGAAATGTCTGTTTCTTGCTTTGTTTCTCTTTCTATGTCTTATTATTTTCCCCTTTGCTTGTTTGTTTTGTTTCTTTTATTCCATATATGAGTAAAGGTATTTGTCTTTCTCTGACTGACTTATTTCACTTTTAGCATTATACTGTCTAATTCCATCCATGTTATTGCAAATGGCAAGATTTCAGTCTTTTTTATGGCTGAATAATATTCCATTGTATATACATACCACTTATTCTTTATTGATTCATCAATTGATGGATACTTGGGCTCTGTCCATATCTTAGCTTTATAAATAATGCTGCTATAAACATAGGGGTGCTAGCATCCCTTTGAATAAGTTTTCTTATATTCATTGGGTAAATACACACCAACAGGATTGTTGGATCACAAAGGACTTCTATTTTTAAATTTTATGGAAATTCCATACTGTTTTCTAATATGGCTGTATCAGTTTGCATCACCAACAACAGTTCACAATTGTTACTTTTTCTTTTTTTTTTTTTTTTTAAGATTTTATTCATTTGACAGAGAGAGATCACAAGTAGAGAGAGAGAGGAGAGAGCAGGCTACATGCCTGGCAGAGAGCCCGATGTGGGACTTGATTCCAGGACCCTGAGATCATGACCTGAGCTGAAGGCAGAGGCTTAACCCACTGAGCCACCCAGGCAGCCCCCACAAGTGTGACTTTTTCACATCCTCTCCAACACCTTTTGTTTCTTGTAGTGTTGATTTTAGCCATTCTGACAGGTGTGAGGTGGTATCTCTTTCTAGTTTTGCTTTGCAATTTCCTGATGATCCATGATGATGGACATCTTTTCATGTATCTACTGAACATTTGAATGTGTTCTTTGGGGAAAAACTTGTTCATGTCTTCTATCCATTTTTTTTATTGGGTTATTTGTTTTTGGATGTTGACTAAAAACTGGATATTAAGTTATACACAAGACAGGTTTCCTTGAGCTTAAATTTTATTTGCATGAGTATCATTAACAGGAAAAAATATGCATATGTGTATGTACAAGTGTGTTTATGTATAAATCTATCTATCTATCCTCTACCCCCTGTCTTCTAATTGTGGAAAATCCTGTAAGGTGGGGAATGGTATAGTCTGAAGGAATATGCTGCTGGATATGTTGGGTAAGCAAATTTAATTGCACTAAGGTGCATTGGTTATAAGTGAATCACTCAAATGAGTTATTCAATATTATATAGAAACAAATTAAAATTTTATGTAGTTGAAAATGATAGGTAGTTAAAATAATTTTTGTTGTTTGTTGTTTCTGTGTCTTTTTTTTTGTTTATATATACTATGGTGTGAATGTTTATGTCTCCCATTATCACATTATGAAATCTAGCTTTGGAAGTGATAGTAGTAAAACATAGGGGCCTTTGGGAGGTGATTAGGTCATAAGTGGGATTACAGTCCTTTTAAAGGAGACCCCAGAGAGTTCTCTTGCTTCATTCATCATGTACGTTTACAGTGAGAAGATAGCCATCTATGAGGAAGTGGGCTCTCCCTGGATCTGCCCATTCCTTAATCTTGAACTTCTCAGTTCTAGAACTGTGAGAAATAAATTCCTGTTCTTTATAAGCTATTCAGTCTATATCATGTCCGTTATAGCAGCCTGCATGCAGAAGGACAATATGACCTAAAACGAGAGCAATAAATATAAAGTTTCAGTAAAGTCAGTTGGTACAATGTTTTTTTACTTAGAGAAGACATGCTGCTTCATGTTAAACCTTGATATTGTATATGTTTCTTAAAGGGCCACTTCTTACTCCTTTGTATGTTTTCCACAAAGTCCAGGATGATGCCTTACATAAAGGTAATATATATATTTTTTGTTTTGTTTTTCAGATCTGATATCTTTTTTTTTAAATTTTTTATTTTTTATAAGCATATATTTTTTATCCCCAGGGGTACAGGTCTGTGAATCACCAGGTTTACACACTTCACAGAACTCACCAAAGCACATACCCTCCCCAATGTCCATAATCCCACCCCCTTCTCCCAAACCCCCTCCCCCCAGCAACCCTCAGTTTGTTTTGTGAGATTAAGAGTCACTTATGGTTTGTCTCCCTCTCAATCCCATTTTGTTTCATTTATTCTTCTCCTACCCACTTAAGCCCCCATGTTGCATCACCACTTCCTCATATCAGGGAGATCATATGATAGTTGTCTTTCTCTGCTTGACTTATTTCGCTAAGCATGATACGCTCTAGTTCCATCCATGTTATCGCAAATGGCAAGATTTCATTTCTTTTGATGGCTGCATAGTATTCCATTGTGTATATATACCACATCTTCTTGATCCATTCATCTGTTGATGGACATCTAGGTTCTTTCCATAGTTTGGCTATTGTGGACATTGCTGCTATAAACATTCAAGTACACGTGCCCCTTTGGATCACTACGTTTGTATCTTTAGGGTAAATACCCAATAGTGCAATGCTGGGTCATAGGGCAGTTCTATTTTCAACATTTTGAGGAACCTCCATGCTGTTTTCCAGAGTGGCTGCACCAGCTTGCATTCCCCCCAACAGTGTAGGAGGGTTCCCATTTCTCCGCATCCTCGCCAACATCTGTCATTTCCTGACTTGTTGATTTTAGCCATTCTGACTGGTGTGAGGTGATATCGCATTGTGGTTTTGATTTGTATTTCCCTGATGCCGAGTGATATGGAGCACTTTTTCATGTGTCTGTTGGCCATCTGGATGTCTTCTTTGCAGACTTGTCTGTTCATGTCCTCTGCCCATTTCTTGATTGGATTATTTGTTCTTTGGGTGTTGAGTTTGCTAAGTTCTTTATAGATTCTGGACACTAGTCCTTTATCTGATATGTCGTTTGCAAATATCTTCTCCCATTCTGTCAGTTGTCTTTTGATTTTGTTAACTGTTTCCTTTGCTGTGCAAAAGCTTTTGATCTTGATGAAACCCCAATAGTTCATTTTTGCCCTTGATTCCCTTGCCTTTGGTGTTGTTTGTAGGAAGATGTTGCTGCGGCTGAGGTCGAAGAGGTTGCTGCCTATATTCTCCTCAAGGATTTTGATGGATTCCTTTCGCACATTGAGGTCCTTCATCCATTTTGAGTCTATTTTTGTGTGTGGTGTGAGGAAATGGTCCAATTTCATTTTTCTGTATGTGGCTGTCCAATTTTCCCAGCACCATTTATTGAAGAGGTTGTCTTTTTTCCATTGGGCATTCTTTCCTGCTTTGTCGAAGATTAGTTGACTGTAGAGTTGAGGGTCTATTTCTGGGCTCTCTATTCTGTTCCATTGATCTATGTGTCTGTTTTTGTGCCAGTACCATGCTGTCTTGATGATGACAGCTTTGTAATAGAGCTTGAAGTCCGGAATTGTGATGCCACCAACGTTGGCTTTCTTTTTCAATATCCCTTTGGCTATTCGAGGTCTTTTCTGGTTCCATATAAATTTTAGAATTATTTGTTCCATTTCTTTGAAAAAGATGGATGATACTTTGCTAGGAATTGCATTAAATGTGTAGATTGCTTTAGGTAGCATAGACATTTTCACAATATTTATTCTTCCAATCCAGGAGCATGGAACATTTTTCCATTTCTTTGTGTCTTCCTCAATTTCTTTCATGAGTACTTTATAGTTTTCTGAGTATAGATTCTGTGCCTCTTTGGTTAGGTTTATTCCTAGGCATCTTATGGTTTTGGGTGCAATTGTAAATGGGATTGACTCCTTAATTTCTCTTTCTTCTGTCTTGCTGTTGGTATAGAGAAATGCAACTGATTTCTGTGCATTGATTTTATATCCTGACACTTTACTGAATTCCTGTATAAGTTCTAGCAGTTTTGGAGTGGAGTCTTTTGGGTTTTCCACATATAGTATCATATCATCTGCGAAGAGTGATAATTTGACTTCTTCTTTGCCGATTTGGATGCCTTTAATTTCCTTTTGTTGTCTGATTGCTGAGGCTAGGACCTCTAGTACGATGTTGAGTAATAGTGGTGATAATGGACATCCCTGCCGTGTTCCTGACCTTAGCAGAAAAGCTTTCAGTTTTTCTCCATTGAGAATGATATTTGAGGTGGGTTTTTCATAGATGGCTTTGATGATATTGAGGTATGTGCCCACTATCCCTACAGTTTGAAGAGTTTTGATCAGGAAGGGATGTTGTACTTTGTCAAATGCTTTTTCAGCATCTATTGAGAGTATCATATGGTTCTTGTTCTTTCTTTTATTGATGTGTTGTATCACATAGACTGATTTGCGGATGTTGAACCAACCTTGCAGCCCTGGAATAAATCCCACTTGGTCGTGGTGAATAATCCTTTTAATGTACTGTTGAATCCTATTGGCTAGTATTTTGTTGAGTATTTTCGCATCTGTGTTCATCAAGGATATTGGTCTATAGCTCTCTTTTTTGATGGGATCCTTGTCTGGCTTTGGGATCAAGGTGATGCTGGCCTCATAAAATGATTTTGGAAGTTTTCCTTCCATTTCTATTTTTAATGACTGTTTCAATCTCCTTACTGGTTATGGGTCTGTTCAGGCTTTCTATTTCTTCCTGGTTCAGTTGTGGTAGTTTATATGTTTCTAGGAATGCATCCATTTCTTCCAGATTGTCAAATTTATTGGCATAGAGTTGCTCATAGTATGTTCTTATAATAGTTTGTATTTCTATGGTGTTAGTTGTGATCTCTCCTCTTTCATTCATGATTGTATTTATTTGGGTCCTTTCTCTTTTCTTTTTGATAAGTCGGGCCAGGGGTTTATCAATTTTATTAATTCTTTTGAAGAAACACCTCCTAGTTTCGTTGATTTGTTCTATTGTTTTTTTTTTTTTTTTTTTTGGTTTCTATTTCATTGATTTCTGCTCTGATTTTTATGATTTCTCTTCTCCTGCTGGGCTTAGGGTTTCTTTCTTGTTCTTTTTCCAGCTCCTTTAGGTGTAGGGTTAGGTTGTGTACCTGAGACCTTTCTTGTTTCTTGAGAAAGGCTTGTACCGCTATATATTTTCCTCTCAGGACTGCCTTTGTTGTGTCCCACAGATTTTGAACCGTTGTATTTTCATTATCATTTGTTTCTATGATTTTTTAAAAATTCTTCTTTAATTTCCCGGTTGACCCATTCATTCTTTAGAAGGATGCTGTTTAGTCTCCATGTATTTGGGTTCTTTTCAAACTTCCTTTTGTGGTTGAGTTATAGCTTTAGAGCATTGTGGTCTGAAAATATGCAGGGAAAGATCCCAATATTTTGATACTGGTTGAGTCCTGATTTAGGACCGAGGATGTGATCTATTCTAGAGAATGTTCCATGTGCACTAGAGAAGAATGTGTATTCTGTTGCTTTGGGATGAAATATTCTGAATATATCTGTGATGTCCATCTGGTCCAGTGTGTCATTTAAGGCCTTTATTTCCTTGCTGATCTTTTGCTTGGATGATCTGTCCATTTCAGTGAGGGGAGTGTTAAAGTCCCCTACTATTATTGTATTATTGTTGATGTGTTTCTTTGATTTTGTTATTAATTGGTTTATATAGTTGGCTGCTCCCACGTTGGGGGCATAGATATTTAAAATTGTTAAATCTTCTTGTTAGACAGACCCTTTGAGTATGATATAGTGTCCTTCCTCATCTCTTATTATAGTTTTTGGCTTAAAATCTAATTGATCTGATATAAGGATTGCCACTCCTGCTTTCTTCTGATATCCATTAGCATGGTAAATTCTTTTCCACCCCCTCACTTTAAATCTGGAGGTGTCTTCGGGCTTAAAATGAGTTTCTTGGAGGCAACATATAGATGGGTTTTGTTTTTTTATCCATTCTGATACCCTCAGTCTTTTGACAGGGGCATTTAGCCCATTAACATTCAGGGTAACTATTGAGAGATATGAATTTAGTGCCATTGTATTGCCTGTAAGGTGACTGTTACTGTATATCGTCTCTGTTCATTTCTGATCTACCACTTGTAGGCTCTCTCTTTGCTTAGAGGACCCCTTTCAAGATTTCCTGTAGAGCTGGTTTGGTGTCTGCAAATTCTTTCAGTTGTTGTTTGTCCTGGAAGCTTTTAATCTCCCCTTCTATTTTCAATGATAGCCTAGCTGGATATAATATTCTTGGCTGCATGTTTTTCTCGTTTAGTGCTCTGAAAATATCATGCCAGCTCTTTCTGGCCTGCCAGGTCTCTGTGGATAAGTCAGCTGCCAATCTAATATTTTTACCATTGTATGTTACAGACTTCTTTTCCCGGGCTGCTTTCAGGATTTTCTCTTTGTCACTGAGACTTGTAAATTTTACTATTAGGTGACGGGGTGTGGGCCTATTCTTATTGATTTTGAGGGGGTTCTCTGCACCTCCTGAATTTTGATGCTCGTTCCCTTTGCCATATTGGGGAAATTCTCCCCAATAATTCTCTCTAGTATACCTTCTGTTCCCCTCTCTTTCTTCTTCTTCTGGAATCCCAATTATTCTTATGTTGTTTCTTCTTATGGTGTCACTTATCTCTCGAATTCTCCCCTCGTGGTCCAGTAGCTGTTTGTCCCTCTTTTGCTCAGCTTCTTTATTCTCTGTCATTTGGTCTTCTATATCACTAATTCTTTCTTCTGCCTCATTTATCCTAGCAGTGAGAGCCTCCATTTTTGATTGCACCTCATTAATAGCTTTTTTTATTTCAACTTGGTTAGATTTTAGTTCTTTTATTTCTCCAGAAAGGGCTTTTATATCTCTCGAGAGGGTTTCTCTCATATCTTCCATGCCTTTTTCGAGCCCGGCTAGAACCTTGAGAATTGTCATTCTGAACTCTAGATCTGACATATTACCAATGTCTGTATTGATTAGGTCCCTAACCTTTGGTACTGCCTCTTGTTCTTTTTTTTTGTGTGTGTGGTGAATTTTTCCATCTTGTCATTTTGTCCAGATAAGAGTATATGGAGGAGTAAGTAAATACTAAAAGGGTGGCAACAACCCCAGGAAAATATGCTTTAACCAAATTAGAAGAGATCCCAAATCATGAGGGGGGAGAAAGGGCATAAAAAGAGGTTCAAAAAGGAAGAAAGAAAAAAAAAGAAAAAAGAAAAGAAAAGAAAAGAATTAAAAAAAAGAAAACAAATAAGAAAAATATAAAAAAGAAAAAATATATATTAGATAAACTAGTTAAAAAATGTTAAAAAGAAAAAGGTAAAAGTTAAAAAAAATAAACCAGAAGGTGAGGAAAAAAAAATGAAAAAGAAAAAAATTAAATTAACTGCACGACTAAAAAAGAAATCACAGGGAAAAAGCCATGAGTTCCGTGCTTTGCTTTCTCCTCCTCTGGAATTCTGCTGCTCTCCTTGGTATTGAAACCGCACTCCTTGGTAGGTGAACTTGGTCTTGGCTGGATTTCTTGTTGATCTTCTGGGGGAGGGGCCTGGTGTAGTGATTCTCAAGTGTCTTTGCCCCAGGCGGAATTGCACCGCCCTTATCAGGGGCCGGGGTGAGTAATCCGCTCGGATTTCTTTCAGGAGCTTTTGTTCCCTTAGCGCTTTCCGTAGAGTTCCGGTGGATGGGGAATACAAATGGCGACCTCCTGGTCTCCGGCCTGGAGGAGCCGAGGGCCCAGAGCCCCACTCCTCAGTGCGCCCTCAGAGAGCATCGCGCAGTTACTCCCGTCTGCCTGACCTCCGGCCGCGCTCCGAGCTCACCGAGCCTGCGACCGGTTCAAGGTAACACCGAGTTGTGAGCTTACTGTTGGCTCTGTCTCTATAGCCGGCTTTCCCGTTCCAATACCTGCAAGCTTTGCGACACTCAGACACCCCTGATCCTTCTGTGACCCTGCGGGACCTGAGGCCACGCTGACCCCACGCTGACCCCGCATGGGCTTCGCCCCGGTTTAGCCTCTGGAGCGATGTCCCTCAGTGGAACAGACTTTTAAAAGTCCTGATTTTGTGCACCATTGCTCTGCCGCTTGCCAGGAGCCGGCACCTCCCCCTGGGGTCTATCTTCCCGTCGCTTCTCCGCCGGTCCTACCTTTCAGAAAGTGGTTGTCTTTCTGTTTCCAGAATTGCTGTTCTTCTTATCTTCGATCTGCTGATGGATTTGCAGGTGTTTGCAATCTTTAGATAAGCTATCTAGCTGATCTCCGGCTAGCTGAAGTAGTCTCAGCCTGCTACTTCTTCGCCATCGTGACTCCTCTAAAGGTAATATTTTATAAATACTGTTGGAAATATATACTTCTCTAAAATCTTATTTTGCCTACAGATTACTTGGATCCACTTTGCCTTGTGTAGAATATTTGTAATATATTAAGAACAGAATGTCTCTCTAAATAACATTTAGAATCATTAGTTTATGACTCCTGACTCATTTGTTTATGAAGTGATACTTACTGCAAGAACACTGAAGTTTGTAATATAATTTTTGAATTAATTACCAAGCTAGTTTATTATAACTTATGAAAAAATAATTTCTCATGTTGGTTTAATTCTGCTCTTATGTTATGGTCATGACATTTTCATTAAAATAAAGTAGAAAATAGAAGTAAATAATAAGTGAAAAATAAAAAATAAGAAATAAAAAAATAAAAGTAAAACTCTTGTGAAATGTTAAACTTTTCTTACTTATTTTGTTTTGCTTCTCCTCTACCATGCTGACAAAGCTGTATTTTGGAGATAGATACAATTTTCTAGTTGCTAGGTTTGTTGCTTTTGCTAAAATTTTCAAAATATAAGAAGTTGAATAGTCATGGATTGTTTACTAAACTCCTTATCTACACATATAAAAATAAAACAATGATGGTGACTTGGGTATTTCTAAAATTGTATTCTGTTTTTCCATATTATGTTTTACAATGTAATTAATAAAGATTCTGCATATATTAACACCCATCCCCTTCTATCTCATCTGTATGTCCATTACAGAGCATGTATGATTTCTCTTTATTGCTATGTTGTGGTGAAGAGATTGTCTTATGCAGGTAGATCTTAAGCTACAGTGCTCTTGTTTATTTGCTTGTTCGTGATCAGTATGTCTGAAAGATGGTAACTATTGCATCAGGTATGACGATTAAAAAATATTATTGGTGCCTGATAAACTGTGATGAAATAGGTAAGTCGATTTATAATTTGTTAATTAAATTAGAAAAGAAATTACTTTGGATTTGTCCTTTAAGAGTTTTTTTTTAAACGAATTCCTTGGGATGGTTTTTGTGTAATATATATCACATGCCTCAACCTTTAAATTTGAATGTAGAAAAGAGTTATCAGAATGAGCCTAGAAAATATTGTTATGATATATTCTTGTTCTGTTATATTATGTTAACTTAGGAAATACTGGTAGTTATTTTTATTAGCATTTCCTACTTTCCACATGCCCTTACAGATGAGATATCATGTTTTTCCTACTCTTTTTATCGTGGTTGTTATATTCTTCATGATCAATAACAATCACTGAAAATTCATAACATTAATTTTCTTTGGGAAAGTGATATTTTAGCAAGAATCCATGACCAAAAATTTTAGCTGTTGTTCATGCAGTAGGTGAGACTACCAATGTTCCCGAAATTTCAAGAAATAGAACTTATTAATTGTGTTGGTTAATGTTTATTGTCTCTGAACTTAGAGGTGCATAATTCAATTTAAAATTTATTTTGAATTGAAAATGAGATCTTACTGATGTTTAGTCATCCCACTTTATATCAGGCCTCCAGTACATTCTAATTTATGTATAGAAAATATCATAAACATGAATGTCACTTTTCCTATTGCATTTATACTGAAACTGCAATGACTCAAAGATGTCAGATCTGAAAAGCACTACCTTTCTATAATTTCTGTTTCCTAGGAGGAATGGATATACCATTTTAGCACAATTATCCAACAGTATTCAAAACCACCATGAATTTTAAAACATAGTTATTACACCCTAAAAATCAAGTATGAAAATGTATAAACAACCAAGTCTCTATCTGTAAATTAAATACTCCCACACAGACTGGTTTTAAAACTTTCTAACTTAAGGAATTTGATAGCACAGACTCAGGGTAGTAGTTTCAGTGCCTTCAGTATACTTTCAGGGAGAGAGTAATGTAGGCTCTGAGTCACTTTCTGCCTAGAGATGACCTAATAGTGGTTCTGGCATTGTTTGTTTGTTTTTGAAAATACTTTCCTGGGCGTCATTCAGAAAATGCAGAGTTTGGCAATCTATAAAAATTAAGGATGACCTTTTTCAATGTTTGTCTTTCACTACATTAAATTAACATAATTGGACAAAAATTCCACTAAATTAATTGGACAGAAATTCCACTAAATTGTTAGGAAACGTGTAAATTGGAGCTGCTCAAATTAGTTGCTCTTTGAACTATGTGCTGTTGGTTCAGGATTAGATAAGGAGTTTGAAGGAAAACCTAAATCATTGCTGCCTTTTTTGAGAGAGTCTTAGCGTATTTTCTTAAAATTAGCTGAAATAAACAATGTGTTTAGTCGCAAAGTGATTTGCATTTTGCACAAACTCCCTATCTCCTTGAGAATTATAACAAATATTTCATGAAACATCATTGATCTTTACTTTGTTACCCTGCTGTAAAGTACATTCAGAGTTGCCAGTTAAAAGTGTTAGTGTTGAGATGAAATGTCATGCATTTTTATTCACTTTCATGCAAAGGAACACAGTAATTTATTAAGACACAATGAAGAAAAAAACATTGACAATGAGTTCCAGATTTTAAAAATCACTTGCCATTCAATCCAAATTGTGAGTTTGATCGGTTACCGAACACTTTATAATGCACCCCCGGTAATTTTACAGAGATTATTATTTTCTTACCAATTCTTGATTATTCTGTCTTGCAATGCAGAGAAAGCTAACTAATTTAAAATAAACTTCCGTTAATTTTGATTGTTATAAACTTAAAATTGATTAATTTCTATATACATAGTTTAAAATGTTCACAATTTACATTAAATATATATTCTGTGTATACCTTGGAAAAATTATACTGAAAATTGAAATTAAAATGATGTTGTATATAGCTGCAAGAAGCCGCCTGTCCCATTTCATCTTACTATATAAGTTGTGTCAGGTAATTTATAAAATAGATTTATAACAAATCTATTTTTTGTTGGAATGGGCAGTAATGTTTGTTCTTATTTCTAAATAAGAGTTGGTCTATGAGTGCATCTGCAACTGTATTTTTCCTAAGTGGCTTCATGGTCTTGAACTGAGAAAGCTCAGAACATTAAACATCCAAATAATATAATTTGACATAATTAGACATCAAGGAAATGCAATTAAAATGACACTGAGATATCACTACACACTTATCAGAATGGCTAATATAAAATATAATGACAAGACCAAAAGAAAAAAATATACCATTTGATGATACACAATGGCAAGTTGTACCATCACTTAACCATCTCAGACTAGTGTAGTGTTAAATTTGTTTTTCTAAGCAATGTTTGGGTCACTTACCACTTTTCAAGTATATAAAGTGCTATCATTTTACTTAAAACTGTGAAATTTGGTCAGATTTAAATTTCAATTTATGTTAAAACATTCTGTAAACTGTGTTAAACTTGACATTTGTTCCCTCTGTTCAGTGAATAACACTATATCATATTCTGAAAAATACACTAATTTTCATTTTGAAAAATATCCCTTTTTCCTCTTATGGTAATTATTAATATGAATAAATAGTAGAACTTTATATGGTTCCATATGACCATAAATACTTTATTGTATATTATCAAATTTAATAATGAATATAATGTACTTCTTTGGACAATTTTGAAAGACCCGTCTACTCTTAAAAAAAAAAAAAATGGAGATGTACTCCTTTAGTTCACACAAATTTCATTTTATTATATATAACCTCAGATAAATTTCAACAAATCATAATTTATTAAAATTATGTCTACTTAAAAATCTCATAGAAGAGTAAAACCATCAAAAATAAAAATAAACACACACAACACACACACATCACCCATGTATTGGCAAATCACAATTGCTGTAACAATACATTAGGCATTCCACAGTTAAGGGCTATCAAAATTTCCGTCAGTGACAAAAAGATTTGTATCCAAATGGACTGATTTTCCAGAATCCAAGAAAAAGTCTCCTAGGGTTTATTTAAAGATAAATATTTGAACAAATACTTCTTAAATTTAGGAAATTCAGAACATACGATTAAAGAATATTTGCAGTGCAGACTATATTCAATCCTTCCTTCAAAATGTGCCTTTGAGTACATAATTCTGTTTTCTCTATCTAAATTGAGCTGTCCAACAAGGAAGTTTTCTAAAATGTGTGTCTCTGTGTGATAAATGTTCTAAGACCTAACTGCTTCATTGTATTTTTACTGTGCTCTCAAATTTAATCAATAATTTGGCTTGATGTATAATATCTAGTTTCAAATATCTTTTCCATCTATACAAACACCCAGCTGTCTCCTTTATATGCTATTACTATTGAGAATTCTGCTGACAGTATTATTCTTGTACATTTTAGGTGATCTGTTCTTCTCTTGGGCATCATTTATGCTCTTCCCTGTTTTTGATATTCTTAAAACTCACCATAATATATATGAGTGGTTTTTTTTGTGTGTGGTTTTTGTTTTGTTTTGTTTCTGATTTCTCATGTTTGGCATTATTTTAAGTCTGGTATCTTTCATCTTTCTTTAATTCTCCAAAATTTATCTCAGTACGTATTTAAATATTTTCTTTATGTTTTTTTCTCTTCTGCTGCATTTGGGCAGAAGTTATTAATTTGTTTGTTTGTTTGTTTTTCCCAACTCAATTATTCATTTTACAGCTATATTCATCTTAGTCTCCATTTATTGTATTCTTTATTTCAACAATTTTCACTTAATTTATATTCACAGTATAGTATCTTTCTTTTCTTTGTATATATATATCATTATTTTATCATATACTTTTAAGCTATTTTTAAAAATATTTTATTTATTTATTTGACATTGAGAGATCACAAGTAGGCAGAGAGGCGGGCAGAGAGAGAGGAAGGGAAGCAGGCTACCAGCTGAGCAGAAAGCCTGATGTGGGGCTTGATCCCAGGACCCTGAGATCATTACCTGAACCGAAGGCAGTGGCTTAACCCACTGAGCCACCCAGGTGCCCCTTTTAAGCTATTTTTTAAAAGTACATTCTTTTTTTTTTTAAGATTTTATTTATTTATTTATTTGACAGAGAGAGAGATCACAAGTAGACGGAGGGCAGGCAGAGAGAGAGAGACAGAGGGAAGCAGACTCCCTGCTGAGCAGAGAGCCTGATGCAGGACTTGATCCCAGGACCCTGAGATCATGACCTGAGCTGAAGGCAGTGGCTTAGTCCACTGAGCCACCTAGGCGCCCCTAAGCCATTTTTTAAATTCCTGTTCCAATAGCACTTGGATTGCCATACGAAGTTAACCACATCATCTTTTTTAGGGAAGTAATTGTACTTTTTATGTGCTTAGTTATTTTGGTCCAAGACTTCAGCTCCTCTTAGGACCATCAAATCTTTGTAAAGTCTGGGTATGCTAGGATTTTCTAAGCAACAATAAAATACATTGAAACCTGGTAGCTTAATTATAATAATGTTTTCTTTCTCAATCATTCACAATAGCATTATATTCTGAGTAGCTTCCTTCTATTTTGCATCTCTAGTGTTTGGAAAAACTTGAATTGTGATATCACTGTGATAATGTGAATTAGTCAGGGTTTTTCAGAGAATCGGGAAGAGAAAAAAAGGAAGATATTCTCCAGGGCCAACTCTAGAAGTGACTATTAAAACATCTGTCCAAATTCAATTGAACAAAACTCAGAAATGCCATCTCCAATGAAATACCAAGAAGATTATATATAGTTCTGGGCACACACATCTCATTTGACCCAATGATGTACATCAATGAAAGACTGAAAGCCACTCACCACTTCATGGGAGAATTTAAAAATAAATTTACTAATGAGGCCAAGAATTCAGAATCACCAATACTTCAGAACTAATAATAACTGCCTTCACTTGATGTTATTCTATAAGATAAATCCTACGATCAAGTTTCAATTTTAAATTCTTACAATTTAAAATTCTTAAATCCTTATGAAGAAGCATCATTTGGAGGGAGCAGTTTTCATAATTTATCATCCATCAGCATTTTTTAAAAGATTTTATTTATTTATTGGACACAGAGAAAGAGAGAGAGAGAGAGATTACAAGTAAGCAGAGAGGCAGGCAATCAGGGAGGGAAGCAGGCTTCCCTTTGAGCAGAGCCCGATGTGGGGCTGGATCCCAGGGCCCAGAGACCATGACTTGAGATGAAGGCCGAGGCTTAACCCACCACCCACGTGATGAGAGAGCCACTCAGGTGCCCCTCATCCATCAGCCTTAATTGTTTGGAGGAAAATGTGTGGATGAATAATGCCTTAGGGAGCTAATCTCTCTAAAGAATTTTCAAGTCTTTACCCCTTCAAGGTTTTTGCACAGTTCTGATAGCCTCTAAACATCCAGCTGAATTCTACAGTGACAGGCTTGTTAAAACCTGTCCTCAAACCAGGAATAGAGCTTGAAACATACCAGTGAAGAGCAACTTTGAGTCTTTTAAGGAATTTATCATCATTTCTTTGTTTTTGGTTAATATCTGAAATAGTTGTATATTACACTTGCATAATTTCTCCAGAGCTGACTTTGAAGGAGGCATTCAGTTCCAGCTAGTTCCATATTTTGGCAAGAACTATAATTCTATATTTAAAAAAATCTTTTAGAGCGCCTGGGTGGCTCAGTGGGTTAAAACCTCTGCCTTCGGCTCAGGTCATGATTCCAGGTTCCTGGGATTGAGTCCCACAGTGGGCTATCTTCTCAGCAGGGAGCCTGCTTCCATTCCTCTCTCTCTGCCTGCCTCTCTGCCTTCCTGTGATCTCTGTAAAATAAATAAAATTTAAAAAAACCATATTTTATACCAGTTATTCATGTTTATTAACTAAGATATCACAATACAAAAAATACAAACATTTGTTCTTTATTAATACCTTCAACCAAGATCAAAAAAATATGTCATATTTTCTCCAAAAATTTTATATCATCTGATAGGTCAAATATATATAAAATTACATTTAAAGTTTTTAAAATATCAGCAAATATTTTCATTTAAATGCAAATTTGAAAAAAAATCTACTTTTCCAAACACGACTTTTGATCCTATTTTTTTTTAATTTGTCGACAACTGATAAATTGTTTAGCGAGACTATAAATGTTAGATCAAAAAAATCATTAATAGATGTAGGTTCAAAATATTATGTTCCATTGAAAATGATTTAGTCTTTGATGAACATCTGGTTATATGTTGTATCCAGATATAGTAAATTAATGACATATATAAAATTATAGGGAAATGACACCTTCCGTTCCATTATGAGTAGAGCTTTTAAAATGCTATTTGTCACAACCTGTCATCTTGTCATTATGTAGCATTATGTAGCATTTTAAAAATGTATACTCTTCACTTTGACGTCTTTTAGAAATCTAAAATATGACTTTCTATGGTTTGTGTTTCCATATTCCTTTATTGCCAGTTTGAACAAATCCACATGCTTTGATTCAAAGGTAATAAATTCCTCTTATTTGGAAAACTGATGTTTATTTTTGTTCTCTCACCCTTAGCAGGTGGTTTCATTTTAGCACACTTCAGAGTTATAATTTCATGCTTATTAAAAACATTTATTATGATCTATACAGATGAATGGAACTTTTATATTATTAAATTATTTGCCAAAAAATCTGTTATTTTTAAAAATGTATTTCATTTGAAGGGTTATTTTAGAGCATTCAGAGAGGATCTAGGAGTGTGTTATTATGCAATTTTTAAGTAGGTATGAAATGGTTATTTATATGATTCTATCTTTAAGGCTTATGTATATTGTCCATTATATGCTATAAAATATTTTGAAAGTAAATTTAAGGTATGTTTTACATAGTTTATTTTTTGGAAAAAATATTGAAATGACTTATGAAATTCAGTATACTCTCAACATTAATTTATTCTGAAATTTACCAATTGTCTATTGAACCTATTATATGGCAGATATTACTTCAGACTACACTGGTAAATGAAATACTTGGCTTTGTAGAACTTTTATTTTAATGGGTGAGACAATTAAAAGCTATAAACCTTAATAAAAATTGCATAGTGCATTCAAAAATGATGAGTACAATGGGGAAAAAGAAAAATTAGATCAGGGTGAGAAAAATCAAGGTTGCTAGGCAGGGGATGGGGAGTTAAAATTTTTAATAGGAAGATCAGGGTAGTTACAGTGGAGCTGACAATTGAACAAAGGTATGGAATGGTGATGAATTTGCCCAGAACTATCAGCAATAAGGTCACTCCAGACAAAGGAATTGGCTATCTTGAAGGCCATAAGGTTGGATCCTGCCTGGCATATCTGAGGAATAGCAAGGAGGCCACTGTGAGGGACTGAAGAGTAGCAGGGAAAGAGGTCACAGAGGTTAAATGAGTGGCTAGATCATGTAAAAGCTTAGAAGTCATTGTAAAACTCTGGCTTTTATATTTGGAAACTTACTGTGTGATAGAATTTCTGCTAATAACTGAGAGTTCAAATGTCCATAAAATTTCAAGGATTCTTATTCTAGTAAGACAGAATAAAGAAAAAGAGTTCATATTTTCACATGGTGTAACAAATGCTCGGAGATCCAAGTGTAGGAAGCTATGGGAGCACAGAAGAAGGCACTAAAATCACACCAATATATTTGATGACTGTGACTATATATAAATTTGTATTTTCTAGATTTTTTATAGTCATGGAATCACACAGTATATAGGATTCTTTGCCTGGCTTTTCTTTTCTCAGCACCATTACTTTGACAATCTCCAATTGTAAATAGTTCATTTTGATGCTGAATAGTAATCTCTTTAATGAATAGATCATAATTTGTCTTTGCTCTATTGATGGACATTGATGAACATTTCCACTGTTTTCAATTCTTAAAAATAAAGCTGCTATGAAGTTCATATACAAGTCCTTGTATGAACATAGGGTTTGTTTCTCTTGGTTAAATGCCTAGAAGTAAAATGGCTATCTCTGTAACTGCAACATATTTTGCATTTAAAAAATTTTTCAAACTATTTTCCAAAGTGGTGGTATCATGATATATGCCAACAACAGTTTAGATTTTTTTGTTGCTTCTCAATCTAGCTCAGACGAAGTACAATTAGCCTTTATAACTTTAGCCATTCTAATAGATATGTAAGCATGTCTCATTATGATTTTAATTTGTATTTCTTTAATGTCTAAATGTTGAGAAATTTGTCATGTGCTTATAAGCAAGCCATCCATAACCTTTGGTGACATGTCGCTTCAATAATTTTCTTCACATGTAAATTTGGATACTCTGTTTGGTTATTAGTAAGGTTTTTTTATTTTTATTCATTTTTTAATAATCAGAGTAGATGTCCATTATCAGATATATAATTTGCAAATCCCTTCTCCATCTTTACAGTTTCTTAATGGAGCTTTGATAGCTATGTCTTTCAAGAAATATGCTACTTCTTTCCTGGTACACGGAGGTATGACTAGAACATTATCAATGTTGACCTTTGCAAAGAAAATCAAGGCCTAAGATATATGTAGTCTGCGGTTGTTGGGAGTGTTCTGTAATATCAAGCATATCTAGTTAGTTGATAATTTTGTTCAAGTCTTACATATCTTACCAATTTGATGACCATTTGTCTATATAATCTTAAAATAAAGGTTTGAAATTTTTTTACATTTATCTTCTAAGGTAGAAGTTATGATTTTTGTTCTTAGTTTCTCCCTATATATCCCCAAATCTGTTATTAAGTATTAAAAGTCAAGAATTATTATACTCCCTGATGAATTCATCCTTTTACTCTTCTGTAATTTTGACTTGATCTTTATGTCTGATAATGAAATTTGCTTTAAAATCACTTTTCATTATCTCGATATAACCACCAAAGTTATAGTGTGATTAGTGTTAATATAGCATATTTTTTCTTTTACTTTTTAAAGCACTTCTATATTTAATCCTGACAAAGAAACAAAACAGCTTTTTAACTCTGGAAGCATCTTTCTAAATTATCTTTTTTTTTTTTTAATGAAGCAGTAGCAATTTTTGTTAAGGGACCTAAACTGAAAGTAGGTTTAGAACTTATTTATTTATTTATTTAGTAAAAGATTTTATTTTGTTTATTGACAGCGAGAGAGAGAGAGAGAGAGAGAGGAGGCGCACAAGCAGGGGGAATCACGTGCAAAGTGAGAGGAAGAAGCAAGCTCCTTGGTGTGCCAGTAGTCCCATGCAGGTCTGGATCCCTGTACACTGGAATCATGACCTCAGCCAAAGGCAAATATCTGCTTAAACAACTGAGTCATCCAGACACCCCAAAAAATTAAAAAAAAAAAGACCTTTTAAAACATTTTCTTTCTTCCTTTTTTTTTTATATTTTATTTATTTGACAGACAGTGAGACAGGAAGAGGAACTATAAGCAGGGAAGAGGGAAAAGGAGAAGCAGGTTTCCCACTGAGCAGAGAGCCTGATGTGGGGCTCCATCCCAGGACCCTGGGTTCATGACCTGAAAAGAAGGGACACTTATGATGGAAGCCACCCAGACACATCTTTTCTTTGTTTTTAATATATGGCAACTGATGCTTCCCAGCCACGAGGAGCATATTCCCCCTTGATTAAATCTTTGATAACAACCTATTTAAAAAGGTGTGTAAATATATACTTACTCCGATTTATACACTTTGTGTTTCCTTCAGAGTTCGGGGCGGGACCCCATGGTCACAACACTGCTTCCAGTCTTTGCCTTCCCATCTTTTGATACCAGGTATTTGGTCAGCAAAGCAAATTAGTATCAAAATTAATAAGCCCTTGGCACCATATCTCTGGAGCAGGGGTTGCTCTTAGCCAAGGCCCAGAGCAGTTGACCTCCCCTCGCTAGTGCTCTAGCCCCAAGGATTGGGTACCTGCCACCAGAACTCAGTCTTACATGTTATGCTAAGCAGACAAAACCAAAACAGGAAAGCTCCGACAGCTTTCACTGGCATGCCTCATCTCCCACTCCCTCGATGTCCAGGCAGTACCAGATTCCAGGGAGGGGTCTTGGTCCAACATATGGGAGGGAAGGAAGTAGCCTCGAGCAAGTACCTGCCTCTCTGTGCCTTTCTTTCATGAGCAGGTTGTAAGGAGGAGGAAGAGGAAGGGGAAGAGAGGTGAACTTCAAGGAGTGAAGGCCTCAGGTAGGCAGCTGGCTCCTGCCAGTAGGAAAGGGACAAAGGAGAAGGCAGTGAGTCTTGCAGGAAGGGTGGGTGGTAAGGGTTACAGCTTATGATGGAATCTGGACAGGAGTAATAGGGATACTAGTCATTTGAGTCCACCATTGGCAAGCTGGGCTGGGTGTCAGGGCAGATAGGCCTCCCTGGGCAACGGCACATGAGAGAAGGTGCAATTCTTCTCTGAGGAGCAGGTGGAGCTTTGGGTGTTGGGAAAGCATAGACAGTATTGTTCCAGGGCCAAGGACAGGTCCGGGTACTCCTGGTTGGAGGTCAAGGCCACCGTATGATCCAGGTCTTCTACCAGCAGCTTGAAGGTACCACATGCCAGCCACCCCTCATTATTGTGTATAACTCTCTGGTGCACTTATTGGCTTATCCATCAAATGACTCCTTCAGCAGCTTGAAAACCACCTCCACAGGCACTCCAGGATATGGGAGGCTTCCAGAGTGAAGATTTTGCACAGGATTACCCCAAAAGTCCAGAAGTCACTCTGGTGGATGTAGATCTGGTCAAAAATGGCCTTAGGGACCATCCACTTCACAGGCACTCCACTGTTGGTTGTCTTTTTATAGAAACTGATGTGGTGATATCTCTGGCAAGGCTGAAGTCTGAGATCTTCATCATGTTGTCCTTTGTCACCAGCACTTCCCTGGTGGCCAGGTCTTGGTGTATGCACTTCTTGGAGGCAAGGTACTCCATGCCTCAGGCTACATGATAGGCACAGGATACCAGGTCCTTGGAGGAGAGTTTCTCTGCTGCATTGTGGCTGATATTGTAACAGTACTCCAGGTCAGGAGGCCTCTGGGCCTGCAGGTACTCCTGTATGTTGTCTTTGGAGGCATACTCCATGATAGTGTATGAAGGGCCGTCCTGTGTACAGGACCCAGCAGGTTGATGGTGTCCTTGTGCTTCCCAATCATCTTCATCATCTCCATTTCTGAGATTAGGTTTGACAGGTCTTTCTCTGTTGCATCTGACTTCAACATCTTCACAGACACTTTAATCAAATGGTTGGATTTGTCTTTGTCCAGCCCAATGGCCTCCTCCAACACCACCTGCCCAAAGTAGGCCTGTCTTAGGGGTCTGCGTAACCTGCCTACAACCAGCCTGTATCAAGGCAGTTATGAACTCTAGATTATCCTCAAAAACATTAAACCACAAGCTAAAAATTCTCTTCACTAGGTCTCTGTCACAGGTCTAATTTTCTTATCTTTCATCATTTATCTTTTTCCTAATTCTTATTTTCAGTATAGTTTATTTTGCTTCCAGGTGTTTCCCCTGGTTTCTGTATGCTGTTTCATAGGGAAGAATTATCCTGTCATAAAATTATTTCTTGAGCATTCATTACATCTCTCAGTTAAAATGGGTTCTTTTATGGTATTGATTCATTTGAGTTTTCTCAAAATGGGAAGAATTTTCAAAATGGTGTTTTCCTCAAGGTTCAGAGTATGTCTTAGCCTCATCTTTACGCTTTTTGAAATTCACTTTTCAAATTCTTGTCCCTCTTTTTATCTTTTTAAAATAAAATGTTTTATTATTACTATTTTTTATTTGAGTATAGTTGATATTCAGTGTTTCATTGGTTTCAGGTTTTCAATATCTCCATACATTATTCTATGATCACTACAAATATAGCCACCATCTGTCACCATATAACACTATTATAATATCATTGACTATATTCTCTACACTGTCCCATATCTCTTTTTAAAATCTCTGATTTTTATGTTTTCTGTTATTCCAAATTTCGACCATCATTTTACTTGGTTACTTTAATAAAATATGCCTGATTACACACTCTTCGCTGAAAACCATAGCATTTGATTTATAGTAGTCTTCTTCCTCCTCCTCCTCCTCCTCTTCTTCTTCTTCTTCTTTTTAAATTAACATATAATGTAACATTAGCCCCAGGGGTACAGGTCTGTGAATCGCCTGGTTTACACACTTCACAGCACTCAGCATAGCACATACCCTCCTCAATGTTCATAACCCCACCACCCTCTCCCTACCCCCCCCCCCCGGCAACTGTCAGTTTGTTTTGTGAGATTAAGAGTCTCTTATGGTTTGTCTCCCTCCCGATCCCATCTTGTTTCATTTACTCTTTTCCTGTCTCCCAAAGCCCCCACATTGCATCTCCATTTCCTCATATCAGGGATATCATATGATAGTGTCTTTCTATGATTGACTTATTTTGCTAAGCATAATACCCTCTAGTTCCATACATGTCATCGCAAATGGCATGATTTCATTTCTTTTGATGGCTGCATAGTATTATTCCATTGTATATATATATATACCATTCATTTGTTGATGGACATCTAGGTTCTTTCCATAGTTTGGCCATTGTGGACATTGCTGCTATAAACATTTGGTGCACGTGCCCCTTTGGATCATATACTAGTCTTCTTTACCTCTATCAGAATCCCAGGAAACTTTATTTATTTGTTTAGTCACATAAACAGATGATCCAACACAACGTTTTTTGATGTTCAAATGTATTATAATGTCTTACCGCTTAACACTATGCTTACTGTTCTCTTTCACTGTCTGACTAAATCCTCATCATCCCTATGCCATTTAATCAGAAAGAAAATTTGAACTCAGAGTTCTCTCCATGTCAGGGAATGAAGACTCCACCCTTCTGTTTGTGCAGGTAAAATAAATGTTGATATTGTCTGTCCTGCACATACCCCATCCTGTTCACCAGAATATTCACCATCAAAATATATACAAAATGAAAACCATACCTCACCACTTCTATTACCACCCAGCATGCTAAAAACACCATCATATGTTCCTGAATTATTGACTTGATTGATAACCCCACTTCCACACATACTGCACTCCTTTCTCCCTGCAAATTTATTTTGGTACAGCAACTTAACCTAAAAATCAAGTCAGATGATTTTATTCTGCTGTTGAAAATCTTTTGGTATCTTCCCCTTTCATTTTAAAAAAAAACTGAAGGCATTTCAATGTACTAGAAGGTCATACATCAATACGTTCTTGCTCTCTCCACCACTATGAACTCCTCAATGTCCTCCTTGCTTTTCCTCAAAAGTAACAGACAAGCTATTCACACAAAGTCTCTATACTTACTTGCTCTGCCTAGAGCAATCTTTTCCTTTAATATTTGTATAACACCCTCCTTCACTTCCTGGGTCTTTGTGCAAATAACATCTCATAAATGAGATATAACCACCCAACACAAAATAAAATTAACTTTCATCCCAGCATTCTCCAATGGCTTTTACCTTTCTTGTATTTCGTTGTAACACTTATCACCATCAACCGTCAATCATTATTCTTTTACTGGTTTATTTTCTCATTGGAGACAGAGAGAGAGAGAATTGGGAGGGGGTGCTGAGGAAGAAGAAAACACCCCACTGCCTAGAAAGCCTGCTGGGGAGTTACATCCCAGGACCCTGAGATCATGACCCAAGCCAAAGGCAGTCACTCAATGGACTGAGCCAGCGAGATGCCCCTCTATTATTGGTTTATTTCACTATTATATTTCAAAAGAATGTAAGCTCTTTGTGGTCAGGTATTTTATATGTTTTATTAATTGAAGTATTCTCAGAAAGGTAGCTGGCAGATTGTAAGGGCTCACTAAACTGTATTTTGTTGTTATTATTGGGCTCCTTTATGGGCTTTACCTCTTATGCTAGAAGTCTATCCTTCAGATGTAAGCAATAAGAATAGAGCCCTGCTGCCTGTTCAAATGAGTAAAAAGCCTGTATTAAGTGGATATTTTAAAAGCTAAATGAATGGCTTAATAGTTGTATATAGGGGGAAAGGGAACATATTTTCCACAGTTTAGAAGTGGAATTCTTTTATAGAGTTCTTGTACAAGCCTCCACTATTGAATGATAATGGGCAGTTGTACATTACAATTATACAAACACTTTGGTAATTTATATCCTTTTTTTTTTTTTTTTTGTAATTCATGACTGGATCATTTAATTCCTTAGGAGCATTATAGCATTTCAACTTTTCATGTTTAATAAACTTATTGGGATTGCTACCTTTTTTATTCAAATGGAGAAATAGTCATGATTTAATCTAAATAAAGTGTTATTGATTGTGTTGTTTTCTAGGAATGAGTCGCTCATGCTAGTTTAAAAGTTTTGTTAAATTCCCAAGTCTGTCACCGATAAAAGCCTTTTGTAGATGAGTAACTTGATACAAAACAGAAAAGTTATGTAACACTCAATTGTTATACTATGTTTCCATCTTGCATTGTAATAACACCCATCTTAACTCTATTTAAGACAAATCACTGCCAGATGGCTTTCTGGCATTGATTGCATGATATGAAATCTAGTATAACTTAAAGTTTTTGGATTTAGTAGCATATAAATCAATTTAGAAAAATATATGTATTTGAATAAAAGATAAAGTTTTAAATTATTTGGCAATAGTAAACTAAATTTTTTTTTGTAAATTTTTATTTTTTAAAATTTCATTGAGCTCTTTTGCAATAAGAAACAAGTTATAAGAAATTAAGATTTCTTTACCCCAATTCAAAATTATTAGGAATATAATCATAGAGGTTGAAGTATTTAAAATATTGAACCCCAAATATTTTATTAGGTAAACTCATGAATGCTGAGCATTCACTGTTAAAATATACTAATACTATTGATAGACTGGTAGAAGCCTAAAATCAAATATTTATTAAATATTTATATCCATATCTTTTCATGGCTTGGTAATTTATATCTCTTGCATTAAATAAAATCCTTCACCTATGGAAGGATAACTTGGTTGCTCCAAGCTTTTGTCAGTTATGAATAAAACTACTATAGACATCTTTGTGGGTATAGATTTCATCTTCTTTGGATAAATACCAAGAACTGCTACTGCTGAATCATCTGGCAAGAATATGTTTAGTTTTGTAAGAAACTGCCAAGTTGTTTTCCATTCTTTATTCTCAATAGACATGGAAGAACATTCCTGTTGCTCCACATCCTCACCAACATTTTGTGTTCTGTTGTCAGTGTTCTGGATTCTGGGTATGTACTGGTGTCTCTTTTTTGTTTTAATTTGCATTTTCCTGATGACATATGATGTGAAGCCTCTTTTTATATGCTTATTTGCCATCTGTAATATTTTCTTTTGTGAGGTATCTGCTAAGGTCTTTGGCTCATTTTTAATCAGGTTTTTCCCCCATTGTTGAGTTTCAAGGGGTCTTTGTGTATTTTTGATTAACAGTCCTTTGCCAGATGTGTATTTTGCAAATTTTTTCTCATAGTCTGTGCTTTGCCTTTTCATTCTCTTGGCATTGTGTTTCACAGAGTAGACATTTTTAAATTCAGTGCTTGTGCTTTTGTAGCTCAACTTATTGCCAAAACCAAGGTCATTTAAATTTTCTTCTATATTACCTTCTACATGTTTCATGTTGAGGCTTATAATCCAATCTGAGTTAATTTTTGTGAAGAGTGTATGATATCTGCCTGGATTTATTTTATTTTATTATTTTATTTTATTTTTATTTTATATTTTTACATTTAGCTTCACCATTACTCCAGAACCATTTGTTTAAAACATTGTATTTTGCTCTCTTGTATTGCTTTTGCTTTTATATTAAATATAAAATATAATTGATAATATTTATTCTGTTCCTTTAATCTAGTCTTTCTGTGATATTACAGTATCTTGCTTACAATTATCGTTATGGTAAACTTTTTTTTAAAGATTTTATTTATTCATTTGACAGAGAGAGAGATCACAAATAGGTAGAGAGACAGACACAGAGAGAGATGAGGAGAAGCAGGCTCCCTCCTGAGCAGAGAGCCCAATGCGGGACTCGATCCCAAGCCCCTGGGATCATGACCTGAGCCGAAGGCAGAAGCTTAACCCACTGAGCCACCTAGGCAACCCATAGTTATGGTAAACTTTGAAGTCAGTCCTCAGTCTTTGTTCTCCTTCAACACTATGTTGACTATTGTGAGTCTTTGCCTCTCCATATAAACTTTAAAATAAGTTTGTTAATATTAAAAAAAAAGAACTTGCTGGAATGCATTATTGTATAGATAAACTTGGAAACCAGTGACCTCTTGAGCTTAGCAGGAGATAGACCATGGACATCAGTTGTCACAGTGGTGCCTCTGGCAGAAACTATTGCAAATCCCTAGGCAAAATGAGACCTCAAGGATCTGAGAGAATGTCTAAGAAGTACTTGATACATCCCTTGGGTATGGTTTATTGAAGTGTCCACCTGTCTGAAAGCTGGGGAATCTAGATAAGGGAGGGAAAATTAGTTATGATAAAACATATCAACAAACATCAATAAATTTTGTAAAACTAATTGTCATGGCTTATATACAATATGACCAACAGAGGGACCATCAGAAGGAAAGCATCAGTTATGTTTATTGTGAATATTTTATTCAAAATAAAGCAATGTGAGGGGAAGACACAATGAGAAAATTACCATTTTTTAAGTGGTAAACTTCTTACAAAATGGAATAGGTTTTATATTCTAAGAAGCATATTGAAGAGTAAAACATTGGGGCGCCTGGGTGGCTCAGTGGGTTGGGCCGCTGCCTTCGGCTCGGGTCATGATCTCAGGGTCCTGAGATTGAGCCCCGCATCGGGCTCTCTGCTCCACTGGGAGCCTGCTTCCCCCCCCCTCTGTCTCTGCCTGCCACTCTGCCTACTTATGATCTCTGTCTGTCAAAGAAATAAATACAATCTTAAAAAAAAGAAAAGTAAAACATTAAAAAATAAAATTTTAATTTAGAAAATTATGTAATTTAAAAAAAAGGTTAAAATTAGCAGAACCATTTTTCTTATAACTGGAAAATACATTGTATATATATCTATCAAAAATAACTTGTCATGGGTCACCTGGGTGGCTCAGTGGGTTAAAGTCTCTGCCTTCGGTTCAGGTCATGATCCCAGGATCCTGGGATCGAGTCCCTCATCGGGCTCTCAGCTCAGCAGGGAGCCTGCTTCCTCCTCTCTCTCTGCCTCACTCTGCCTACTTGTGATCTCTGTCAAATAAATAAATAAAATCTTTTATAAAAAATTTTAAAAAAATAGCTTGTCATGTCTGGAATCAGGAGCATATGGAAAAAATAATATCTGAGGACAATACTTCTGCCATGTTTTGTGCCTTGTTAATATTTTTATACAGTCTGGCAACTTTTAGCTTTATTGAAATACCTGCTAAGATACCAGCAGTGCCTTTTGGAGCCCTATGACTATAAAAATTAATTGCAAATATTCAAAATGTTTACTATGGTGTCACTATTTAGGGCCACCATCAAGTATGTTTCAGAAGTAAGCATAACTGTTACTCTTCTGTAAGGCAAAAGGGCATGTTTTCAGGAGTTCCATCTGCTGTACCAGGAGGTGAATCAAGTAATGGTTTTTGTCTATAAAATAATTCACTTTTCAACCTATCATTCCTCATTCCACATTATAATAATAAAAACTAGGAGGAGACTAAAACAAACAAACAACTACAACTACAACAACAAGCTTTTCCTTCAGTGGAAAAGTAAATATAACCTTATGAGTAGCCTGAAATTTATTTGTAAATATTTTTAAGATAAACTTTTTTGTTAGAAAACCATATATTTTATATTACTAAGAAATAACAGGCGAAGTTTTATTAACTTCTAAAAAGTCTAGTTACTTTTATTTATCTATTAACTCATCTCTTTATTAAGTAGAACATGATCACACCTATTGTATCTACCCAAGTTTGTATGCTTTGATTATTTTATGTTTGCTATTTCCTTGCTTAATTTTTACAATATTGATACATAATAGTATCTTTAAGTCCATATATGGTTTCACAGAATTTGTTTGAACTTCATAAAAATGTACCTTACTTTTGGCACTGTCCTTGTTTTACTTCTCTATTAACTTTCCAAGATTTATTCACTTTAGAGTGTGTAGCTATCATTTATTTTTATTCCTCCATAATGCTATTTTTACAAATTTGTATTTACCTGTACTTTTAAAAATATCTTAATTATATACCATTTCTCATCGCACGTAACACTCATGTTACTCCTACACTTATCAGATATTATGTAACTGAAAACCACAACTCAGCAACAATATAACACCATTTTTCAAAATTAAATGGCTTACCAGAATTCTTTAATTCTATCCTTTATTTGTATTAGATGACTCTTTATTCTGGTATTTGGCATTGTTCATATGGAGGAAAGCTTATAAGTTGATATTCCATAAATAGAAGGATTTATTATGATTGATTAATTATTTTCATTTAGAATGCATAGAATATGGTTGATTTAATATTTCTTTCTTACTCTCTGCCTGGAACATAGTGCTATCCATGTAATAGCCACTAAAATATTAAGTTAATTACCTAGACTTTAAACTGCATATTAATAGGAATATCATACAGAACTCTTCTCAGATTGGGACACGTGGGTGGCTCAGTCAGTTAAACGCCTGAGCCTTTAGATAAGTCATGATCTTAGGATCCTGGGACTCAGTTCTGCAACAGATTCCCTGCTTAGCCTGGAGTTTGCTTCTCGCTCACCCTGTTGCTCCCCCTGCTTGTGCTCTCTCGCACTCTCTCTCTTACAAATAAATAAAATTAAAAAAATAAATTCTTCTCCGATAGCTAATATAGAATATCATCTTTGTATTCATCAAAGGGAAAGTGCCATATAATAATGAAATTCTGACAACTTCAAATTCATTTTTTAACCAGTAAGAAAGTACTGGAAACAAGCCAAAAATGTCTTCACTGAATTAAAGAAATAGATTTATTTTCAATATCTTAATGTTTCTAAAATAAATTGCAAGATTTTTATACTAGATATCAGTGTAAATATTCATTATACAAGGATATTCTAAAAATAAACCTGAGAAAACTACATGACATATATGATGACAAAAACGATTTTGACAAAAGTCAGTATGAATAAAACTTACAACACCTACCACCTGAAACTCTTGTTCTATAATTTAATTATTTTAATTTACAGAAATACAAAAATAATATATCAGAGTAAGTCTATTGATAGCTTTGAAGGTATGCTCTGGTTGTGCACTGTTTACTATTTAAAGGGGAATCAAATATGTGATGCTTATGGTGTGACTATATTAAAATTCAACAAGTTCAGAAGCATACGAGGAATAGAATTAAGACAAAAGATGACCCTTACTTATCCTAAAGATAGACAATGGTATATATGTGCTAGATGGGGAGAGAATCCAGTCAGTAGATGGAGGATGTGGTAGTGGAAAGAATAGACACAACGTTTTGGTTGAACATTTAGCACTATATTTAACAAAGTGAAATTGTGTGTTAATAGCCTTGAATAAAATCCAAAAAATATTTTCAATTCATTGAAGATTATTTAGGAAAAACTTGAAAAATACACCTTGATAAGGATTCCAATAAAAGATTCATAAGCAATACTAGTTTCAGAATTTTTAGTATATTTTCCCTAAAAAAGCCATTTGATTTAAATTAAAAAGAATTCTATTTACCTGCCACTTAAATAAGAGGAAATTATTTGGTTTTGTAATAAGTCAATAAAATAAATTAACATATCTTTAGAAAACAGATATGCACACTAATTTAAAAATAATAGTGCTTAAGCTGTTCAGCAAACATTTGTAAAATTCCTTGCCATCAGCTAGCTCTGGAGTTCTGCTAGGTGAGTAAGGCCATGTATGTTACTGCTCAGAGTACTGACGCAAAGCAACTGTCCCCTTCACATCCATTTTTTGATGTTGATATGTCATGCTATGTTGTTTAGAGATACATAGATGGCCCTACATGAAGGCCTTTTATTGTGTGTATATGGGTGACTGTGATTTAACTTTCAAATAAGATGGCTCCTGACTTACAATGATATATTTGGCAATGATGTGAAAGTGAAAGTGATTCAGTAGAAACTGTACTTTGAATTTTGAATTTGGGTCTTTATAAAAAGGGCCAGTGACATGTGGTATGGTGCCGTCTTGTGATGCTGGGCAGGGGCAGTGAGCCACAGCTCCCAGTCAGCTAGAAGATTACAGGGGTGAACACCTGATATTCTTACAACCATTCTATATATGAACATTCTTCTTTTTTTAGTGTAATATTTAATAAATTGCATGTGATATTTGATACTTTGTTATAAATAGGCTTTGCTTAAGATGATTTTGCCCAAATGCAGGCAAATGTAAGTGTTCTGAGTATGTTTAAATAAGCTTAAGGTAAGCTATGATATTTGATAGTTTAGGGGTATTAAATGCATTTTCAATTTTGTATGTGTTTCTCTGTACATAGCCCCCTTGTAAGCTGAGGAACATCTCTATATGTATATGTAGCCTTGGTATGGCTTACATATTATTGCCATGAAACATCTAGAACAATACGTGTGCCATGTAATTGTCTACAACATCAAACAAGTTTCTTGAAAACTTGTGCCAAAGGGGTTATGTCTTTAAGGATTCTTATTTCAGAAGGGTTCTCTCAAACATAAGATTTTTCAGAAGTTAAGTGAAAATATGACCAAACTAAACATTTTTCCATTTTCCCTGGTGAGCAAAGATAGCTAAAATCTATCTGCCATTTTCAACACTGTACTCAACGACTGTAATTCTAATTTAATAACAGATTATTTATATCAAAACCACATGTTGGCCTAATCTTATACAAGATTCATAAATCTCACTCAGAGCCTTGGACACTTTTATTTGTTGAGTCTATATGGTACTACGGACATTCATCTTTTTTGACCTCATAGCTTCATGTATGTCTATACTTTTGAAAATACATGCATCATAGATTAATTGTAAAACATCTGGGTTATAAAATGTGCTATGCTATCAAAATGGTAATAAGAACATACAAATGACCTGATGTAATGAACTGGACCAGATAGCCAGATATCACATTTCATACCAGAAAGATTCAGTGGTAAGTTTTAAAATGGCCAGCTATACTTTGACTGAATTATAACTCATTTAACTTCTCTCTTTGTGTACAGTATTATACATTAGTCAGTATTATAGTAAATAAGTACTTTGGACAGATGTAAATATGCTGTAATAAAAAATGTTTTTCTTCTTTCTTTTAGTCCCTTTAACTTGTAAGACTAGCCACAAATACCATGCCTCCCCCAAAATAATTTGCAATCCAAATTTATCTCTAAATGAATTTATTGCACAGAAAAAAAAATATATATATATACACTTACAGTAGACATGTTCAAAAATAGTTACACAACAGCACGGCCCTAAATGTAAGCAGTATAGTTGTTGTTTTTTTTTTTTTTCTTAAAAAGAGGTTATGTGAAATATTGGAATTTTATTTCCAGGCGTAGTTTTTCAAGACAGTTAACTACACTTACGGTGTCAACAGCCTCTTGTTGGCAGCATGATTTTATTGGCTCCATGGAATAACAGCAAGAATTTACTATTGCTTCTTTCTCTTATGACACACACAGAAAAAAAAAATTGACACATTTGCTCAAGACCAACCAGAATCATTTTATCCTATCAAAATTGATGGGAGGCGTTCACTGCCAAAGTCACTGCTGGGTTTTCACAATTCATTGCAGACAATCTGCTACTCCCATTATGATAAAGGAGAGAAGAGTCATAATCAGGGAAGAAAGCTAGATTAATACTTGTAGTTATCATTGAATTATTTAGCCTGCTATAGGATTATTATTATTAGTGTCATTTGATAATTTTCTCTCATTTTATTAAACACAACTGTGAGTAATTACCCTACCTATTATTTCTCTGTATTGGCTGACTAGCTAGCAAACATTCATGAAAATATCCATTAGCCACACATATAAAATGCTGCATTATGATGCTGTTGAATCAGAACTTACCACTACCTGATCCTGTAGCTCTTTGAGGATTTGCAAATCAATTAATTATATGTTTCTTGGATTCTTCCCATACAATTAGAAAATTTATAATAATAGAGTCCATGAACATGATTAGTTTTACCATTTTAAACCAGCAATCACACTTTGATTTTTACAACAAAAGCAGAAATATAAACACACACATTTGGATCAGTTTTCTGTTAGTCTGTCCGGACTTCAAAATCCTATTCCTCAAGATAATGCACACCAAAGTTCTGGATTAAACAAGAAATTAGATGGCACCTGAACACGTGGTTTAATATTCTCAAAAGGACTATGCAACTTATTTCTTACATTATGACATTGTTTTACAAAGATCCACACTTTTATAATGTTAGTATTTTTAATAATCAATAAAGTCAATTAATCATGATTAAAAATCAAACTTAAAAATTTCTACTTTTGCTTTTGCCCCCTCCATTTATAACTTATTTATAGCCTGATAATTCAAAGGTCCCTAAGTTTATGAAAATCTGGACAGAAATAGCTCTAAGATCCCATTCAGAACTTGATACTAATCTAAGTCTTTGGCTCCATTTATCCTAAGAGCAAAGAGTAGGACAAAGGATTTGAGTACTGTTAGTTTATCTGGGAGATTATCCAAGGTAGAAAAGAATGGGAAAGTGATACAGTGAAGAAGCAACTTTGTCAAAGAGGTACATTGTTGATATAATTGTTGTGGATAGAAAATGAAGGCTTGCTTTTACTGAAAGGTCCTGAGAAACTTCTTTAAGTTGTCCTCATGAAGACCTGAAAACTGACAATTTTATCTATGGTTCTTATTTCCACTTCAATGAGGGCTGTCCTCAGAGGACATTAACTCTCTTACACTTTTGGGTTGTGTTGGAGACATTCTAAAATGAGAAAGAGAACATGAGATGCTATCAGTGTTAAGTAACTGCAATTTCCCATGGAACTATCCACCACAGGTTTGGCTATAATCAGGTGTTGGGCCTTGATATCAGAGGGATTTGAGGCAGTATCATTTTAGGTTAATCATTATATCTGAAATTTCCAATAACTTCAACTAATGAAACTGATGAATCTACTGTATTCAAATTATTTTCATAGAAATTCACAGAAAAAGCATCAATTGATTAATATTTAAATGTTACAAAATACTGAACTGAAAGAATTTGGTCATATAACAACGTGTAACAAGTAGAACTTAGGTTTTGGTTAGAACTCAGGATGCATTTGAGACTCAGTTAAGAAATTGAATGGAGGGACGCCTGGGTGGCTCAGTGGGTTAAGCCACTGTCTTCGGCTCAGGTCATGATCCCAGGGTCTTGGGACCGAGCCCCAAATCAGGCTCTCTGCTCAGCAGGGAGCCTGCTTCCTCCTCTCTCTCTGCCTGCCTCTCTGTCTGCTTGTCATCTCTCTCTGTCAAATAAATAAATAAAATCTTTAAAAAAAATAGAAATTGAATGGATGTCTATCTTATAGGTTTGCTAAAAATCAGTGACTTTCTGTTCACGTGTGGTTATGCAGGAATTTTTAACTTTCTCTAAGAAGTTATTAGATTTGATTATATAATGGCAGTAAAGGATGGGGAAAAGCAAAGTACAAACCCCAGAAAGACAAAGACACAGAGTATGAGAAAAGAGTAATAGATAAGAAGAATCAATGCATTTGAGGAAAATGGGAATTGAAATACACAATGATTTTTGATTTTTTTAGATGGAGAAAACAAAACTAGCTTGCAAGAAGGAAATAACAGAAGACCTGTTGTGATGTGAGACAGAATCCTGGAAAAGGCAGTAACGTGGAATAAAGGAGTAGGGAGAGCATATCAGGTAATTTGGATAGGAAGGAGTTAGGGGATAATTGCTTGATAAATTTTATATGGCCCACTTAAATGCACAGATTTCTCTTCTTTAATTTATATGGAGAACAGGGTGTCCTTTCTCTTCCCTTTCAGAGCACCAGAGGTGTACTCTTTCAGACTGAAAACCTGAAAAGCTCAGGACTCAGTTGCTTAAGCACAGCTGAGAGAACATATTTCAATTAAGATTTACATTTTGCTGTATGTAGTAGACTGTCAAAAGTGGTTTAACCATATTTTTTCATTTAACAAGAAGACTACAGAGAGTGTTTTCTGGTGTTGGTTCAGAGTCTTAAGGAAGTCAAGTGAACTATCTTAGAGGTTTCCATGGCTTTTTATTCACGGTTGCAAAAATTGCTGTTGGAGTTCTCACTATTAAGCCCACATTTCAGGAAGAAAGATAGAGGTAAAAGAGAATGATATCTTGTACGACTGATACTTTGTCATATGGTTACAATGTAACTAGAAAAGAGACAATAAAATATTTGATGTTGTTTTAAGTTTCCTTGTTGTCAATCCCTCAGTGCTTTCTGATATTAAAGGAAAAAGTAGATGGATATTGACCTGGTAACTATCAACACCTGTCAGTCTCTCTTGGATAACCAATATCTCTATAATCTCTTCTTCCCAGTAAAAAAAATTAAATATATTCAAAACCCACACTGTGCCATCTCAAGTTACTGCACCAAGATAAAATTACAATGATTTTAAGTTGTTCCAAATGGACAGAATACCCTTCCTTATGATATCATGTCTTATAAGATAAATAATTGGCTTGCTACCAATATTTCCAGATGTGACTGTGGAAGAGACAGGAAAAAAATAATAATATTTATTTATTCCTTGGGTTGACCCTGTTTACACAGATGCATTACTATTAGAAAAGGTTGGTTTGTGACATTGGAATGAATTTACTTAATGGGTCCGTATGTAATTGGGTTGGAGGAAATTTTTAATTTCTACAAAAATTATTAGAATTCTATCTCATTCTCTTTTGTTAATTTTCACATGTTAACAAAGCCAACGTTTTTGTCTAGCAGACAAGATCTTAAATCCTAACAAAACTCAATTTTTTCCTTTATTTTTTTTAAGTTTGAGAGCCTCATGTTCTCTCGTGCTTTAAATACAACTCAAAAAAAAAAAAAAAAGGAGCTAAATGGGGTAGAAAGACCAGACTTTTTATTTTGTTTTATTTATCTTATTTTTAATTAAAAAAATTAAAGATTGTATTTATTTATTTGAGAGAGAGAGAGAACATGAGTGGGGCAGGAGGAGATAGCTGCAGAGAGAGACTGAGAAGTATACTCCCTAATGAGCAGGAAGCCTGATATGGAGCTCCATTCCAGGATCCTGACTGAGATCATGACCAGAAACAAAGGCAGATACATGTGCAAAAACCCTTTTTTTCTGGGAAACAATACTTTACAAGAGATGGTTGAAAAAGTACTGGGGAATCAACTTTAATTGGAGATACAAAAATTTAATTGAATTTTGTAAAGCTACAGGGATCCAAATGATGGGAATCCCAGCCCGTTTAGGTTGTGGACCACAGAGTATTCTTCTCTGTAATATTTTATTTTATTCCATGTCTACTAACTCCAGTCCAAGTTCAGTGATCTCTTTTTATATAGTGAAAAACATGGCAAAGAATACCAAACAAGTGCCCAATACTCTACATTTATTACATCATTTCTAACATATAGAAGTGTGTTATCAAGGCTGGTTCTGTGAACGAACATAGTTCTGCTAAAGTGTGTTTTGTTCTCCAAGAAATTAAATGCATGATTATCACACAATTATAAAATACTTGTGTCAAGAATTTTTATTTAAAAATTAATAAGAGAAGCAGACATTAAAACTAGTTCACATGGGGGATGCCTGGGTGGCTCAGTTGGTTAAGCAGCTGCCTTCAGCTCAGGTCATGATCCCGGTGTCCTGTGATCGAGTCCCGAATTGGGCTCCTTGCTCAGCAGGGAGCCTGCTTCTCCCTCAGCCTCTGCCTGCCATTCTGTCTGCCAGTGCTCGCTCTCTCTCCCTCTCTCTCTTTTAAATAAATAAAATCTTAAAAAAAAAAAACTAGTTCACATGGTTATTTGGGATATAAGCAGAGTTGTGCAGCAGAAGTGCTCTGGGCCCATAATTTGGGTTATACAATTTATGTTTTCTAATGAAAAAATCACTAACTTGCATTATTGTTAACAAGAATCTTGTGCATTACTATCAGTTTTCTACATTATATCCTCTTGCTCTACAGTCTGTAAATTACTTTGTCAATAGCAAGCTAATAAACCGTGTGACTCCAATGGATTGAGATAATCTCCAGAGTTTCTGCTACATAATGCCCAGGACTCCATTGAAAGGACACCTAAGAATTTATTTTGCCCAAAAATTTGATCATTTTTTTCACTGTCCTTACCTATTTTCCAAACCTAGTCCTTTTGCTTCACCTTTCAGTCTACGGACAACCCTGTATCTGACTGACTTGTTAATTCTGGGAATGTCTTGCAGATTAATTTGCTTGCTAGTGGTGGTTCCTCTAATTGATGTCTAAGAACCCTAATTGGTTAACAAAACTTTTTTTAACATTTTCATTGCTATTTATTATTATTATTATTATTATTGCTAATATCTCTATTATAAATAATTCACAAGGGCATCTTTCTGACAAAAGACAAAGAGCTGGCTACTAGTAGAAAAAGTACATTCGACTCTATCAGTGAAAGTGGTATAGGGATTTGAGAAAATAAGGCAAAGCACTGGAATTATGTGTTAAAACTTTAAATATTATAGATACATTTACTTAATCTCTAATACTATTGTTGCTTATAATTAAATAAGATGTTTTCCATGAACCACGTATTACAGCAAATACATTGTTTATACAGATTAAATTTTCATCAAAAGGGACGCCAGGGTGGCTCAGTTGGTTAAGCAGCTGCCTTTGGCTCAGGTCATGATCCCAGCGTACTGTGATCGAGTCCCGCATCGGGCTCCTTGCTGGGCCGGGAGCCTGCAACAAATGGCTATAGTTGGTAGCACTGATATATCACTTTCTTTTTACTTCTCAATGCATTCTCTTTACACAAAATAGATATATATTTTAAAAGAATCTGAATCTGTGGCAAACTTTTAAAAAACCCTAAACAGTAAAGTTTATCATTTTAAGTAATCTCAATTATCTTCCTCAATTGTGATAGTATATCCTTCTATCTAGGCCAGATATTGTATGAGGGATGTGAAGAGACATACTTTTCTAAATTTCACTCTCTCCTAAATTTCCCCGCTCTGTCCTCCTCATACTTCAGAGCAATAGCTGAATAAGTGGAGAAATGACCAGGCGGTCAGGAAGATGGCCACTGAAGAGTGACTTCTCTGGATGCGGAGCTAAGGAGTGAGCGTGTTAGTCCAGTTCTGCCTGCAGTCTGGATGGAGCTGAACAGGGGCCAGGGAAGGGGAGGAGGAGCAGAGAGCGGGGACAAAGGGACCAAAGAGGAGATTCAGGAGAAAGGAAGTAATTGGGAGAAAAGAGAAGTAACTCTAGAAGACAGGCATGTAAGAAAAGAAAAGGGATGAAGTGGGCATTGGGAAAGGGCACCACCAGGGAAGGAGAGAGGGGAAGGGAAGAGGGAGGGAGGGAGGAAAGGGGAAAGGGAGAAGGGAGGAGTCAGCAAGCCAGAGCTCCCCCTGCATCTGAAGAAGAGGTGGCTGGTCCGGCTTATCAAACAGAGTGCTCACTCTTTGGTCCCAGGTTCTGCTCCCAGTGCTACTGGGCTTTGCAAGGAAGGCAGGTTGTCCCCTGGGACCCACTGGAGCCCACTGGAGCCCACAGGAGGGTGGGAGAGGTAAGATGCCACCGGGTCCTGTCCTGAGCTGCTCCCAGCTGCCAGCCTCAACACATGGTAAAAGATGGACCCCAGAACAAAGGAAGGACACAGGCCCACATGTCTGCTGGTGGCCCTGGAAACTTAGCTCATCCCAGTGAACCACACCGCCTCCTCAACCCAGGCTTTCAAAGCCTGCTTCTTCGTTCCTGGCTTTCATGTCTGTATGAACATGAGCCAGATATAACTCATCTCTGACAGACAATTCTGACTCACCCTGTGTCAGATTTTTATTAGTGGCTGTGATAGAGTAAGATAGCAATGCTCCAACAAACGGGCTATTTCCTCCCTTGTGACCTCAACAGTCTTATACATTTTCTTAGGGAAAAAATCTTGTCTTCTTCCATTAAGCTGATAACGTGGTCTAATAGTATACATGTGCCTTCGTTAGATGCGAAGCGATACAGAGGTCCTTTTTTTTTTTTTAAATTTTACAAGGTAAAGTCAGTGAACACATCTAACTTGACAAATACGTCTCTAAAATGTCAATCCAGGCAAAGCTTTTTCTGCCTACAGTTTGCAGCCTACGTGGTGACATTTTTAAAATGCTTTCAGTCCCTCAGTGAGGCTCTTAGAAGCTATCCAGTGCTTACTACGTGCCAGGCACTGTGTCAGGTGTTGGAGCTAACCGGACGGAGAGCTTGGAGGCAGGCTGGGGAGGGACATCCGTGACACAACCACAGCTAAAAACGGAGGCCAGTGCTAGAAAAGAGAGAGCAGGCTGCATGGAGAGTGTGTACCATGGGGCTTGTGAGCTCACAAATAAGTGGGAGTAACTGGAGTGGGGAGATGGGGGAGAGGAAGAGGGTCTTCCCATCAATGGGAATCACCTGTGCTTGGAGGCAGGCGCCATGAAGGGTCTCCACAGGAAGAGGGAGGCAGCGTGGTTGAAGGGCAGAAAGACAGGGCAGAACAGGCATCAGTCAATTAGAAGGGTAAAAAGAGAAGGATGGGAGGATTATGGATGCCTTAGGAGGACTGAGAATTTGTTAGAAGATCACTGCAGATTTCTATGGAGACAAAAGCCAGGAACTGATAGGTCTTTGAAAGGTCACTCTGGCTGCCTTTTGGCAAAGGGGTTGTTAAAAGGCACCTGCAGGTGTGAACAAACCAGGTGGGAGGTGAGTGCAGGAAATCGGGTGAGGGAACATGGGAACTTGGTACAGGGGTATATAAGGGAAAATAGCCTTTAATGAGTTCCACAAATTGGCACCAGCTGTAGCTTCATTACAGCTCTGGAAGGGGTAGGTGGGTGTGTCCTGGAGGTTGCAGAAATTATATGAGAAAGGGAAGTCTTTTTAGATCTTTTTTTCAACTAGAGGAGCTCTCACCTTATTGATAGAATTCCAGAGTGGGAACGGATGGACATGAGGACATCTTTGAAATGTCTGAATATGTTCTTCAACATCTTTGCAAGTGACAAGACCTTGATCTTAGGAGGCCTTGGCCCTCTTTGTAGTCAAAAAGATTTCACCTACATATTTGGGTTCTCCCTTTTAAAGTCAAGGAGACGGTCCTTCAAAGGACACCTCCTATCATTTTACCCTCTCATCATACCTCACGTGCTGGGATCTCCAAGATCCTCTGTTCCAGGTTGGGAGTATCCACTTTGGCCGGGCTGGTCTTGCCAAGAACACCAGCACAGGAAATCTAGAGCCTGTAGTGCTATCAATAACATCATCTATGACTGTCTTTGCTGGCCTCATGGCCTCTTCCCACCATGACTCACAGAAGCTTTTTACACGTTGTATCCATTAAGCTATAGTTCCCAAAGCTCATCTTCTCTAGTGCCATTAATTTTTAGGGGACCAGGCAAACCTTAACTTGTCCCCCTTAATTGGATCCTGGAGGATTTCTCCCATCACTTCCCTTTTTGTTTTTTCAAATAATGGGTTTTGAGGGGGAGGGAAACGTTAACCAGACACTTTATTTTCCATCTCCCATTGATAAAATGTTTACCACTCCCCACTGGAAGAATTTAGATCTTTCTTTTGAATCTCCAGGAAAATCTCCCAAACCCAGCCCACCACCATGTGGATTCAGCCATCTTCTGATTCACCTCCAGATTGTCTCCTCCTAACTGCTCAAGCCACAGGTTAAGGGCGAAATGTTCAATGCCCAAGCAATTAAGTGGGGAACACGTTTATCTAAGCAATTGCATGCAGCTCTGTATCTGCATACAGGGAGTCTCTCCCAAGCCTTTCCAACCACAGCAAAACAAAAAAAGCCCCAGCGACCTGGGGGTATATATCATTCATTCATTCCTGTGTTCAACACTCATGGCGGATCCCCACCGAGACAGTGGGAGAGCAAGGACGGAAGAAATCCTGGAAGCTGAAGTCTGAGGAGGATTTCAAATTGAAGTCAGAGATGAAAGAAACATCTGGACTTGGTCCTCAGGTACACGCAGTATTCTGAACTGAGGCTAGAACCAGAGACCATTCTAATGAAAGGCCTCCACAGGTGGGCTCTCACAGGTGGGCTCCCACTCAGTTTCCTGTATATTCATTCATGAAATCCCTCTGCGGGTCAACATGCAGAACAAAACCATTTAATAAAAGTGACAATGAGGAGAGGAAAGGGATACAAGAAGGCATGTGAATGTGGAGAGAGGAAGAGCCAGGGCAGAAAAACCGAGAATCCCTCCCTGAGCTCCTTGCTGCCAGGGAGGTCTGAGGGACTAGTTTCCACCTGGGATCCCAAGTCCAGAACAAAAGCGGCGTGGCCACGGCGCGGGACGAGGGAATGGGGTCCTCAGCACGCGCGGGTGGGGGTGCCGAATGATGGGGGCTAGCGCGCCCTCTTGCGGGGGGGCACCGCGCGCGGCACTGTCCAAGGCCCGACCCCGTGTGGACCGGGTGCGGCCCGGCGTCTGGGGTGGTCCCGCTGCCCCGGGGGTCGCGGGAGGCTGGGTCCCGACACCCCCGGGGAGCTCAGGGCCCGCGCTTTCTGCTCCAGGTGAGGGAGCGGTGCTGTGTCACTTTACCTGTGCACAGACGGTCGTCGGGAGAAGCAATGGGGTGGGGAGGGGCAGCGGGCCGCGGGAGCGGGACAGCCCGGACTCAGGGGCTGGGCTGGAGCGCGGGAGCACACCGGAGGCGAGTCCGGTTGGTCCTGCAGTCCCGACTGGGCCGCAGCTCAGCACCGCGGCGCTGCGCGCCCCTCCTCCGCCAGCCCCTCCTCCTCCTCCCAGACTCTCTGCTGCGTCATTCGCGAGCTCACTTCCTGTTTTGGCAATTAGCAAAGCCCCTTCTCCGGGCCGCCTCCGCACCCCTCCTTCCTGAGGTGCGGGCGCGCCTGGGGGCCGGGCGCAAGGCGAAGCCCGGGGGCCTGCCATCGCGCCAGCGCCCTCGCTGGGCGGCCTTCTAGTCTGGCTCCCGGAGCGGGTGTCCCGCGCACGGCCTGGCTGCGAAAAGATCATCAGCCCTAATCCCCGGCTGCACTCTAGGGTCATTTCACTGGCTTCCTGATTGCGCCCCAAGCCAGGAACCAGCTTCCCCAGCACAGGCATGGGCTGAGATGCCTGCCCGCGATCCGTTTGAGCAGTCTCCTAGTCTCCAGGCAGGGTCCGCCATTGCATGATGGCGCGCGTGAATAACTTCGACCTGGATGTTTGGGTTTTTTGTTTGTTTTTTGGTCATTGGTTATTACATGACCTCCATGATAGGTGCTCCACAAAGGGAGTGAAAAGAGGACGCCTGATATATACGCATTCGGCCATTCTAGAAAAGGAGCTTGGGGTTCTCTGGAAAGCGGCATTGGTCCTTGCACTATGGTTTAATAGAAAAGGGATTATGCACCAAGTTACTTAAATGAGCATAGGTTGAAATCGTTTACTGAGAATAAATATTTAAAATAGTTATATTTAATCTAAATCTATCATCACTCATAAATCTATTACACGAAGGTTACAGGCAATTTAAATGCAATAGCACTCTCTTCAGGGTTTTAAATAATCCGTGTCTGTCTTGGCACATGAGAATGCAAAGATAGGAAATGGTTTGTAAAAGATCATATAATAGCTTTTACTATACGGTATCAGCAATTTATCCTAAAGGAGCGGCCTCCAGCTAAAAACTCAGCTTTGAAAAATGCAGAAAAGCAGCCAACGTGTACATACTCTCTTGGTGACCAGAGGCGTGCGTTGTGCCCCTCATCATCTCTTTCGTGGTTCTGAGGCCCTTGGCGCTCAGTAGTTTAGTGTCTTATTCTCTGGAATAGGCCATTGAAGAAATACCAGGCCCAGAGAAGAAGGTCCTGCTGGGTGTCTGAAGAAAGTACAACCTTTTAGATGAAGCTTTCTGGGGAATTTGTTAGTGGTTTGGTCTGCTTCTGATAGGAAGGGAAATTTTTTTTAAAGATTTTATTTATTTATTTGACAGACAGAGATCACAGGTAGGCAGAGAGCAGGCAGAGAGGTGGAAGCAGGCTCCCCGCTGAGCAGAGAGCCAGACATGGGGCTGAATCCCAGGACCCTAGGATCATGACCTGAGCCGAATGCAGAGGCTTTAACACACATAGCCACTCGGGTGCCTCAGGAAGGGAAATTTTTTAAAGAGTATTTTCTCTTTGAATCTATTTTGAGGTTTGGTTTGTGGTTCTTTCTGACTTCTCATGTAGGTGGAATTACTTCTGAGGTTGGTTGTCAGGAGCCGCTTATCAAATCAGGCTATCTTGTTAGCAAAAAATAAATAAATAAATAAATAAATAAATAAAAGCTCAAGTGTTGGTATAAAGCTGTTATGCTTTTCAAAACCCCTAACTATAATTCATGTATCGTGGTCATTCTTTATCATATCAAACAGGAGAGAGGTGGCAGAAATGCACTTTCAGGTTAATTTATTTACAAGGAAGATTGACTTATGAACTTACTTTGTTTTTCCTTTTCATTCAATTTCCCTGTACCTCCTTTTCTATAAATTGGAACGGTAACCCATCATTATTTTTATGTTGGCACGTGAGAATTAGAGATCAATGCCCAAAGTGAAAGCAGAAGGCAGGCTTATTAAAGCAACAGCACACTCTCTAAGGGAGAGCAGGTGGTATTCCATGAGGTGGAGCTGGCCCTTACTTTGTTTTGGGATTGGATATTTCTTGGTCTTTTTGAAGTGGGAGGACCTTCAACATGCAGTGGATTGATCTCTAATGGAGGCTGCTTCCAATCTTTTGGGGGACTCCTACCACAGGTTGGGAAGTGGAATTGTTGTTGTCATTTTTATTTTATTTTTTTCAGGGTTCCAAAATTCATTGTTTATGCACCGCACCCAGTGCTCCATGCAATATGTGCCCTCCATAACTCCCATTAACAGGCTTACCCAACCCTCTGCCCCCTCCCTCAAAACTCTCAGTTTGTTTCTCAGAGTCCACAGTCTCTCATGGTTTGTCTCCCCCTACAATTTCCCCCCACTCACTTCTCCTCTTGATCACCCAGTGTCTTCCGTGTTATTCTTTATGCTCCACAATTAAGTGAAACCATATGAAAATTGACAATCCCTGCTTGACTTATTTCACTCAGGATAATCTCCTCCAGTCCCGTCCATGTTGATACAAAAGTTGGGTATCCTTCCTTTCAGAAGGAAGCATAATACTCCATTGTAAAAATTGATCATATCTTCCTTATCCGTTCATCCATTGAAGGTCATCTTGGTTCTTTCCAATGTTTAAAGACGGTGGCCATTGCTGCTATAAACTTTAGGGTACAGATGCCCCTTCTTTTCAGTGCATCTGTATCTTAGGGGTACTCAGTAGTGCAATTGCAGGGTCATAGAGTAGCTCTGATTTTAATTTCTTAAGGAGTCTCCATACTGTATCCCAAAATAGCTGCACCAACTGGCATTCTCACCAATAGTGTAAGAGGGTTCCCCATTCTCCACATCCTCTCCAACACTTGTTGTTTATTGCCTTGTCAATTTTGGCCAATCTAACTGTGTAAGGTGGTATCCCAATGTGCTTTTGATTTGAATCTCCCTGATGGCTAATGATGATGAACATTTTTTCATGCATCTTTTGCCATTTGTATGTCTTCTTTGAAGAAGTGTCTGTTCATGTCTTCTGCCCATTTTTTGACATGATTATCTGTTTTGTGTGTGTTGAGTTTGAGGAGTTCTTTATAGATCTTGGATATCAGCCCTTTATCTGTAATGTCCTTTGTGAAAATCTTCTCCCATTCCGTGGGTTGTCTCTTCATTTTGTTGACTGTTTCCTTTTCTGTGCAGAAACTTTTGATCTTGATGAAGTCCCAAAAGTTCATTTTTGCTTTTGTTTCCTTTGTCTTTGGGGACATGTCTTGAAAGATTTTGCTGTGGCCAGTGTCCAAGAGGTTACTGCCTATGATCTCCTCTAGGATTTTGATAGACCTCACGTTGAGGTCTTTTGTCCATTTCGAACTTATCTTTCTGTATGGTATAAGAGAATGGTTGAGTGTCATTCTTCCATACATAGCTGTCCAATTTTTCCAGCACCACTGATTGAAGAGGCTGTCTTTTTTCCACTATATAATTTTCTCTGCTTTGTCAAAGATTTTTTGACCATATAATTGATGGTCCATATCTGGGCACTCTACTCTGTTCCACTGGTCTACATGTCTGTTTTTATGCCAGTAGCATGCTGTCTTGGTGAACACAGCTTTGTAGTAAGGCTTGAAATTAGGCAACATGAAGCCCCCAGTTTTGCTTTTTCTCTTTTAACATTCCCTTAGTATTTCAGGGAAATTTGTTGTTGATTCTCCAGGTCTTTAAGGTGTAAAGAGAACTGGTTTATTCTGGAGTTGTCAATTTTTTTGAGGGAGCCTGGTGGGAAGAGTAGTTTTTTACCTTAAAGGTTTGTTCTGGAACAATCATGGCAACTCTTTTCCATGTGGATGGCACTGCAAATGCATTATGATAGATCTAGGGGTTACTCTGGGGTAGAGGTAGAAGAGGAGAGAACATTTTCAGTACCAGTGTCTCCTGGTTTGTTAGGCCCAGCGTCTCAGAAGTCACAAAGTCGGGAGGTTGTGCTCTCAGTCTTCTAATGTGTAACCCATTTTTCACCATCCTTGCCTCTAACTCATCTCTCACTGCCCACACATTCAGATATAGGGGAATATTGATTGACAAAATATTAATTGCCAAATAACAGTAGTTGGAGAATAAGAAAAATGCAGGCATCTGATTATATAATATTACTTAAATAAAATATGTTTTTATAAGTGCTATTGGAAGTAAATTCCGCAATACTTTAATCTCACAGAATGATGGAATCCTAGATTTTTTTTTCTTGTATTTACTAAGAAAATGATCATGCCTCAAGTATATTAAAATGGAATAGGGAAAATTAAAAATTGTTAATTTGCATGTGTTGTACGTATGTGAGAGAGAAAGTGAGAGAGAAAGAGAAAGAGAGAAAAAGAGAAAGGGAAAGACAGAGGGATGGCTGCAGTGAATTGGTGAGTTGCAGGATAGATTTTAAAGGTTTGTCTTTTGCTTTCTACATTTCATTTTCCTTAGGTTCAAGAGAACAATCAGTAATATCTCAGATGCCTGCTGGTAACATCAGCAGAAAGAGTTAGAGGTTCCCAGGAAATTAAAGATGAGATATTGTTTTCCTGACATAAGAAAAGACATTTTTTGTCCCCAGGTATTTTCAATGATCTATACCCTACCTGTGTACTTGCCCAAGCACACTTCTTCCAAAACTTCCTGGGAGGTTCTTACAAAGAAATGCAAAAACCTCACTAGTTAAGGATTTTGAGGGAACAAGGCAATGGGAAAACTAACAGTCACCACCAGACCAGGAAACAGCCTAAGCTATTGATACAATAAATCAGTGGTAAAACTCCTAGTGCTATTTCAAAAGTAATCAAGGCCTTGCATTCCTTGTCCCAGAAAATGAGCCCAAGACTCCATCTAGTTTATATCTGCTCCTGAAGACTGCAGCGTCCCTTTCCCTTGTCCAACAGTTACCTCTGCTTTATTCTAACGTTGAAGTTTCTGCCCTCGGTGGAATACAAGCTTCATTCAGGTGAACATGCAATACATATTGCACAAATACATATGTGGATGTGCATGCATCCACAACCTTATGACCAACCATACATGGGATAATAAAAATCTCCCTTCTGAGTATTCATCTTAAATACTAAATAAAAATCTCTCTCCTGTTCAAACAGTCAAGGCTTTGGAACTTATTCCCTGTGATCTCCTTGTATGTTGTAAACAAAGATTCTTTTGTTTGACAACTCCACCTGTTTCTGTGATTCGCCAAAGGTTGACCTCAGTTAGTTCAGTTATTGTAATGGCTTTCACTCCTCTGATTCTACCTCTGCAAGTCTCCAAATTTAACTATTTTTTGTCGCAATTCCGCATGATCTTGGCGTTAAACTGCAACTCTGAAGAGATGATTTGCCTCTTTGAAAAAAAAATCAAGAAAAGGGAGTAGTAGTCAACATTGTTACTTTGAACTTCCTGCCCTAAGGGGCTCTCCTGTTGATTTTCTTTGACTTCCTGGACTAAAACGACAGAAATTTGGCAATACATCACTCCCCAATCCAGATTACTGACAGAACAGTTTATACTCTTAGAAAAATATTAGTTTAAAAGATCACATAATTAAATACTTAAGCATGATGTGTAATATAGTGGTTTACAAGAAATATATTTTGGTCATCTGAATATTTGGTTTTCAACCATGGCTACTGACTCACAGCTCCTAAAACTCTTAGAATTTCCTGTGATAAGGGTGAGAGAGGTGTGTTTTGTTATGTTAATGAAGTGACCTTCAGACCTCACTCAAGGCAAGGACTGTTTGCCTGAAGGACCAACCACTTGGTGAAAGCCTTCATAATTTTTGCCCAACATGCCTCCCCTTCCCCCCAATTCAGGATTATCTGGGGAGGGAAGAGGAGCTGGAGATTAGATCAGCAAATGACAATGATTTAGTCAGTCATGACTATGTCATGAAGCCTCCACAGAAGACCTGAAAGGACTGGGTTCAAAAAGCTTTTAGTTTGTTAAATGTATGAAAAGGCAGGAAGAGTGGCAGTCTTCCAGAAGGTAATAGAAGCTCTGTGCCCATTCTCCATACCTTGCCGTGTGCACTTCTTTATCTATCTATTGATTTAAATCTTCTATTATATCTTTTAATAAGCTGGCAAACATAAATTAAGTATTTTTCTGAGTTTTGTGAGTCCCTGTAGCAAATTAAAAGAACGTAAGAAGTAGGCCACTGGGACCTCCAACCTGTAGTTGCTCAGTCACAAGCACAGGTAATAACCTGGAGCCTACAGTGAGACTGGCATCTGAGGTGGGGTTGGAGATAGTCTTGGAGGACTGATCCCTTAACTGATGAAATCTTACCCTATGTTCAGGTAGATAGTGTCAGAATTTAGTTGAATTATTGGAGATCCTGCTGTTGTCTGAAAATTATTTGGCATTGTTGGTATGATGTCCTAAAACCCACAAAGATATAGCTACCTCAAAATAAGAATAAGGTTGACAGCTTATATATAATAAGTGAGTATATCAGGGGTTTAAAATATACCCAATAAATAGTGTAAGGACATAAGGAAAGAGTTTGAAATAAAAACAAGAATAAGAACCTAGTGGTACTAATAGATTAAATATATGTAATCTAGTTGAATTAAGAATACAATGGATAGAATATGTAATGGATTCAATAGAGATAAGAAGTCACTTAAGGATATAGTCATCTGGATACCAGCAAAGCATTAAAATTATCAATATAAAAGAGGTGTAAGATGTAGGTGATGTGTGTGGAAGAAAAGCTAGAGAAAAAATTAGATTTCCTTACTACTCATAGCCTGTTGACAAGTCCTTGAAGTTCCTCTGGGGACTCAGCTGCTTCAATGTGGACACGTCCACTCAGGGCAAAAAGCATTCTTAGTCCATCCCCCGGGATACTGAAAATCTACTTTCACATGTAAAACTTACTTTGGAATCTTCTTTATCTCTACTCCCCACCCCTGCCCTCAAGATATACATTGGCAATCATCTCCCAAGCATATACCCACTGATACATATCAGAAGAGTCTCTTCCCTGAGTTTTTAGTAAATAGTAATAAATGTCCTTTCCCTAACAATAGCTAGCCCCCTCAAGGTCCTGGAAACCTTGTTTATAAAACACCTTGGAGGCTTGAGCTATCCCTAACCTCCTCCCAAATTGAAAGTATATCATCAGCCACTCTTCATGACCCCTCTCTCTCTCTCTCTCATCCAAATAAATAAATAAATATTTTTTAAATAAAATAAAATAAATGAGTTTTTTTAAATGAAAGAAGAAAAAAGGAAAGAAATATTTGAATATTAATGTACATCTATTTCTCAAGCATAAAATAGTCAAGACACTGGATTAAAACTAACATACAAGAAAAGAAAGGAAATATTCATAACTATAGTTGACTCCCTGAATCCCAAACTAGGGCATACATACCAAAGACAAAAAAAAAATCATAAGTGTTAGAGAGAAAAAAAAATTCATTAATAAAGAAACAAGAATCAGACTGACAGAAAATTTTTAAATAATATAGATATAAAAAAGAATGAAGTAATAGCTTTATTATGTTGAAAAAAATAATCACAAATGTAAACATTTAGATCCTTATAAAATGTCATTGGAATAGGAAGGCATAATAAAAAAAAAATATTTTCAGGAATACAGACCACAGATAATTTGCCTTAATTTGTGTAGGCAGCACTTAAATACTAATATTATTGTAACAGTTAAAATGTACTCTATGACCTATGGGGTGGGGGAAAAGAGGATGACCAAGTCATCTTGAAATAATTTAGTTTTATGAAAAAAGTAAAATATCAAAAAAAAGACTTGAAGAAAAGAGAGATAAAACATATGCATAATAAAAATAAATAAATAAATGAACAACTGGAGTGCCTGGGTGACTTAGTTGGTTCTAGTGTCTGACTTCAGCTTAGGTCATGATCCCAGGGTCCTGGTATTGAGCCCTGCATCAGGCTCCCTACTCAGTGGAGAGTCTGCTTCTCCCTCCCATTGAGAAAAAAAATTTGACTTATTTATTTGAGAGAGATAATCTTTAAATTTTACTTATTTATTTGAGAGAGAGTGAGAAAAGAAAAACATGCCCACAGCAGGGGGAATAACAGAGGGAGAGGGAGAAGCACCCCACTGAGCAGCTAACCCCCTGCGGGGCTCTATCCCAGGACCCGGGTATTATGACCTGAGCTATAGGTAGACACTTAACTGACTGAGCCACTCAGGTACTCCAATGAATACAATCTTTAAAATTAATAATAATAATAATAATAATAATAATAATAAAGAAATAATATTTCAGATAGTATGATTTTTTAAATGTAAGACTTTTTATAAAAACAGGATGACATACTTGTCTAATTATAGCAAAAGACTTTGATAAGTTTAGATGCAGTAGTACGTAAAAAATTTAACCTCTTTCATTAACTGATAATTTAATTAGATTAAATTAAGAGACATCAAAATTTAGAGAAACTAATAGTCCTGATCTATTAATAAATGTAGCCATCCTGACCCCAAAACAATAATCTTCAGTAAGTATATAAGCATAAGTTGAACATTTACACAAACAGGCCATTGTTTAGGCCAGAAGTATATGCCAATAAATTCCTAGAGTTAAATATCAGGCTATATTTCCCAAGAATAAGGCAATAAAATTAGAATACAATGACCAAAATATTAAATTCATATAATTGGAAGTTAACTTCATACCTAAAAAGAAATAGTACAGCTAATTCAGAAATTTTTAGAATTACAGTACTATGGTAATATCAACTCTCAAAATGAGTAACGGACAGGTGGGGCTTGGGAGGAAGAGATCGATAGGGAACTTTGTGAACAGGCTCTCAGAAATTCCCAAAATGTGGTGTGGGAAAACCAGAGTAAAGAGATAAATTGGACCACCCTACCCCAGGGAAGAGCACCCTGATCTAGGCATGTGGGATGGAGGACCACCCTGCCCTAGGTGTATGGTGTGGGTCATGTGGGGTGGGTGTCTCTATGATAATCACCTGTAACCAAAAAAGAATAATCAGACCCTAAAAAGGAGGTAAGCCATTGCAGCAGTTATTGATAGAGATGTTAAAAGGATTAAAGTTGCCTGGTTACCTTTTTATAAAAAATAAACCCTGAAGGCACTCATTGTTAACTGTGTGGGGACCCCTCTTAGTTGTGAGACCTTTTTCTATATATTCACTTGATAAACTTCTGTCACTTACTCACTCTCCATTGCCCACGAGATTCCTTCTTTGACTCCAAGAGACAAGAACCTAGCTCTCCCACATCATTCCCTAGAGTTAAGTATCAGGCTATATTTTCCAATGATAAGGCAATAAAACTAGAATATAATGACCAAAATATTAAGTCCATGTAACTGGAAGTTAACTTGATACCTAAAAAGAAATAATACAGCTAATTCAGAAATATTTAGAATTACTGCACTCTGGTAATATCATTTGTGAAAATAAGTGACAATAATTAAAGGTATGAAGGAAATCTAAAGGTTTAATCGTATTAATTCAAAAGAAAAACAAAACAATACAACAAAAACACCAAAGCATAAAACAACAAAACAAAACAAAAAGAATAGAAAGGCAAAAGCTAAGAACGACAGCAGTAATAACAAAATATTATAGAAACATACAAATTTTTGGAATAGATTAATAAAAAAGATTTGACCAATGAGTACTGGTCAGGAATACTCAGAGATGATGAAGATAAAATAAAATACTAAATGAAATGTATAAAAACTAAAGTATAGACCTAAGAGACTGATTAAAAATGCTTCTAGAAAAAGAGTCTAATTTTAAGACAATAAAATTAATAGCAACATAGAGAAAACTGTATTTATGACATAGGGGATCAATTAGAGATGATAAAGTATTTCCTTCAATATCAAAGATGACAATTACACTCAGTGGCTCAGTCAGCTAAGCCTCTGCCTTCACCTCAGATCATGATCCCAAGGCCCTGAGACTGAGCTTGACTCCCTGCTTGGTTGGGAACCTGCTTCTTCTTTTCCCTCTCCCTCTGCAGCTTCCCCTGCTTGTGCTTGTTCTCTCTCGCTCTCTCTCTCTCTAAATAAAATTTTAAAAGTTAAAAAAATTAAGAAATAAGCATCAAAGATTAATCCATAAGGTAAACATATTTATTAAAGTGATTAATTAATTTATATTAAAATTAAATATTTCCTTGCAATTAAGTACAGTGTGGAGAAAAATTTAATACACAACTGACATAGGAATGAACAATACTTAAAATATTTAAAACTGACAAGGAATTATTAGATTTAGACTCCATGATGATCTCTATGTATGTGCATATAAAACACCTTAAAATACTTTGTAGGAATGTGCTACAGGAAATTAAAGAGACAGGGAGATAAATGGGGAAAAAATAGCTCAACTTGAAATGACTAGTTGGTTGCCACTGTGTTTTATTCACATTTTCCACCACTGTTTTGGTCAATGAAATTATTTTACATGTATCTATTATTATCTTGTAGGACATGTTACACTAATATCATTATTAATGAAGTTGAGAATAAGAATATGATGCCTCATTTCATCATAATTGTTAAAAATGATCCCTGACGCTGGTAAATGCAGGAAGCCAGGAACAGAAATAATAATTAGCACCAGTTCAAAAGCTTGTCCACCTGGAACCTGTAAGAAAATCCAACTAGATCCTGAAAATAATGAGTGATTTGAGGAAACTGGACAGGGATATAGATTTCCAGATGCTTTTTACTTATAATGGCAATAGGAACTTAGACACTGTAATGGAAAAAAATCTATTAATTGGCAGTTGGAAAATTATTAAAAAAATATAAACCATAAGCCAATGAACTTGGGAAAATTATGAAGAATCTACATAAACATAAAAAGAAACAATATGTATTTGCCAAGGCACATTCACATTTTAAAAAACAAGTTGAAAGGGGAACAATATGCCATAATACATATATCAATGTTTTTCATAGAAGTTTATTATAAAAAATAAACATTTTTATAATTTTTTTAACTTTATTTTTTATTTTTTTAATTTTTTATAAACATATATTTTTATCCCAGGGGTACAGGTCTGTGAATCACCAGGTTTACACACTTCACAGCACTCACCAAAACACATACCCTCCCCAATGTCCATAATACCACCCACTTCTCCCAAAACCCCTCCCCCCAGCAACCCTCAGTTTGTTTTGTGAGATTAAGAGTCACTTATGGTTTGTCTCCCTCCCAATCCCATCTTCTTTCATTTATTCTTCTCGTACCCACTTAAGCCCCCATGTTGCATCGCCACTTCCTCAAAAAGGTTCAAAAAGGTTCAAAAAGGAAGAAAGAAAAAAAAAACAAAAAGAAAAGAAAAAGAAAAAAAAAAAGAAAAGAAAAGAAAAGAATTTTTTAAAAAAGAAAACACCTAAGAAAAATGTAAATATATATATATATATATATTAGATAAACTAGTAAAAAGTCGTTAAAAAAGAAAAAGGTAACAGTTAAAAAAAAAAATTTTACCCGAAGGCGAGAAAAAAAAAAAAAATGAAAAAGAAAAAATTAAATTAACTGCAAGACTAAAAAAAATCACAGGAAAAAAGCCATGAGTTCCGTGCTTGGCTTTCTCCTCCTCTGGAATTCTGCTGCTCTCCTTGGTATTGAAACCGCACTCCTTGGTAGGTGAACTTGGTCTCGGCTGGATTTCTTGTTGATCTTCTGGGGGAGGGGCCTGTTGTAGTGATTCTCAAGTGTCTTTGCCCCAGGCGGAATTACACCGCCCTTACCCGGGGCCGGGGTGAGTAATCCGCTCGGGTTTGCTTTCAGGAGCTTTTGTTCCCTGAGCGCTTTCCGTAGAGTTCCGGAGGACGGGAATACAAATGGCGGCCTCCTGGTCTCCGGCCCGGAGGAGCCGAGAGCCCAGGGCCCCACTCCTCAGTGCGCCCTCAGAGAACCGCGCCCAGTTACTCCCGTCTGCCTGACCTCCGGCCGCGCTCCGAGCTCACCGAGCCTGCGACCGGTTCAAGGTAACACGGAGCTGCGAGCTTACTGTCAGCTCTGTCTCTGCAGCCGGTTTTCCCGTTCCAATACCCGCAAGCTCTGCGACACTCAGACACCCCCGATCCTTCTGTGACCCTGCGGGACCTGAGGCCACGCTGACCCCGCGTGGGCTTCGCCCCGGTTTAGCCTCTGGAGCGATGTCCCTCAGTGGAACAGACTTTTAAAAGTCCTGATTTTGTGCGCGGTTGCTCCGCCGCTTGCTGGGAGCCGGCCCCTCCCCCCGGGGTCTATCTTCCCGTCGCTTTGGATTCACTTCTCCGCCGGTCCTACCTTTCAGAAAGTGGTTGTTTTTCTGTTTCCAGAATTGCTGTTCTTCTTCTCTTCGATCTGCCGATGGATTTTCAGGTGTTTGCAATCTTTAGATAAGCTATCTAGCTGATCTCCGGCTAGCTGAAGTAGTCTCGGCCTGCTACTTCTCCGCCATCTTGACTCCTCCCCCCTTACTTTTTATTTTTTATAAACATATATTTTTATCCCCAGGGGTACAGGTCTGTGAATCACCAGGTTTCATTTTAAATAATTTATTTGGAAATTGATATCACATACCTGTAAAACTTGGAAGAAGAAATGCATAACCATGACTAAACAAATGTAGCAGAAAAATGATTTACAATAATAGATAAAAGCTATTCAAAAATGCAGTGAATATTGGCCAAAGCTTAGAAAAATCGATAAAATATAAAATGTAAAATGAATTCATAAGTGAAAAATAGAATCCCATTAAATCTAATTTGGAAAGAACTAATAATTTTTTTTTTTGCCTGAATCTGCTCTGCCTTTCATTAGGTGGGACACTGACCAAGCCCACTCAGCTCCTCTCTCATGCTCAGTAATATTAAAGTCAGGGACATTAATTACTTCCGGGATGAATTTTAACCACTGTGGGTAGGATGCAGAAGCCAGTGGGTTAAACAGATTCTTTCTTGTTTCAGGAAAATAATTCTGAGATGTATTCTGTGCATTAGGATTGATGTTCAGTGGTCCACAAGCATAATCCACTCAGTCTGAACTCATATATATTTCTCCTGGACCACTTAGCTCTTCTCATTCTCTCCTCTTCCACGTGATCAATTCCCAAAATAATTATTTAGGTTGTGTATGCAAGTCCTGATTTTGAAGGGACACTCAGTTACAGAAAGAGATGAAAATAAAGATACAGGAAAAAAAATGGTGCACTTGGGTGACTCAATTAGATAAGCATCTGACTCTTGATTTCAGCTCAGGTTTTTATCTCAGGGTGACGAGATGAAGCCCCTATAGGCTCTGTGCTGAGCAAGGAGGTTGCTTAAGATTCTCTCTTCTTATCCCTTTCCTTCCACCCCTCTCCTCCCATGCTGTCTTTCTCATAAATAATAAGCACTGCTGAACTATCTTAGATTCTGTACCTTCTCTCCAGCCATGAACCTATCAATGTCTTTAAAGATTTTTTTTTTTATTTGTCAGAGAGAAAGAGAGCATGAACACAGGCAGACAGAATGGCAGGCAGAGGCAGAGGGAGAAGCAGACTCCCTGCCGAGCAAGGAGCCCGATGTGGGACTTGATCCCAGGACGCTGGGATCATGACCCGAGCCGAAGGCAGCTGCTTAACCAACTGAGCCACCCAGGCGTCCCTCATCACTGTCTTTAACTCTTGAAAACTTCATTAGAAAAATTAATGTGGTGAAGGAAGCAATATGAGAAAGACTATTAATCTGATGAGCATGGAACTGAACAAACCCTATACTTTCCCTTTGACTTCTAGCCTATCTATACCTACAGTGAGTCACATACACACAAGATTATTGTTTTTATTGTATACTTCATATATTAATTAATTTTTGACTCGTTATCATTTTGTTGAAGTGTTAAACTATGGGGATAAAAAAACTTTTAATTAACTTTTCCTCCTATGATACAAATATAACTTGCACTTGAACTTTAGCTAATTTTAGGTTCTAAAATTGCCAAAACAAAATGATCAAGGTTTCTAGATTATTTACTGTATTTTCTACTATATAATATTGTTCTATCTCTTCTGTATAAAGAAAATGAATGCTTGGGGCTCTTGGGTGGCTCAGTGCATTAAAGCCTCTGCCTTCTGCTCAGGTCATGATCCCAGAGTCCTGGGATAGAGCCCCACATCAGGCTCTCTGCTCAGCAGGGACCCTGCTTCCCTTCCTTTCTCTCTGCCTGCCTCTCCTTCTACTTGTGATCTCTGTCAAATAAATAAATAAAATCTTAAAAAAAAAGAAAATGAATGCTTGATAACTAAATGAATGCTTTACTGAACAAATTAAATATGGCAATAGCATTTTATTTTATCATGCTTTACATATTAAACTATAATATTATATCACTGGTCTACAAATAATCCACTTACATAGTCATTTGGAAGCTCTTAGCAAAAGAATTCTTCCTCCTGATTGTAGTATAAAAGCCACAGAAATATACAGAAGACTCCTAGGATAGAAAGTTAAATCCAGTTATATGTGATGCCTTGAGTAGGACCTGACCTATGTATGTCCTGGGATGCACTAGTAACTGTTACATGTGATAGGATTATATTTAATATATACAGTTTCATTTACTTCACAAAGGAGATATAAACTTGAGAATAAAATATTAGATGAATCTATAAAGTCTATATCTATTTGTAACCAATGTGGTAGAATTAAGATGTTAATTTGAAAAAAAATTTCATTGAACACAAACACATATTCAATTGTTTATATATATATAAACAGCATTATTTATTTACGTAAATAAATGCATTGTCAGTAAAATCCATTTACTTATCAATCATAAGGTTAATTTTAAGTACTAAGAATAAGAAATATGTGAAAAGATAAGTGTTCAAGATTGCAGTTTGTGGTAATTAATAAAATACGATATACTCATAAAAAAGATATATTACTTGAACTTAAAAGCTTCTATAATTAAGCGATGACCACTTGAAATTTGTAATTAGTCTTGCTGCAGTTTTTCCTTGCACTTACTGCCCTTCCCCGGAAGTTCATTAAGAATTTCTGTGAATGTCCTTATGTTTAATCTCATTCATGGATTCCACTGCTGCTCACAAAACAAAGCCAAAAAGAGAGGTAACTCTATGTGGCACTCCATCCACAAGCAATACATTCATAAATAATTAAAAAGCTCTCTACTTCATTTGTTACCCATTCAGCTGATGATTTAAATGAGTAACTGAGGCCATTTTTTCAGCAAGTTTAATAGAATGCGACTCAGAAAATTCACAGTGTTATTTAAGAAGAAATGTTCATGTGTTAAGGTTTTTATTTTTTTTAAATCAACAAAATAAGTTTCAAATATTAAAAGCAAATGTCTCCTTTTCCTCAAAGTTTCCTTGCTATGTCAAAGTTATAAATAAATACATTACAATCATATTTTGATTAGTAGATAAAAACAAATGTTTAGAAACTGTGGGTTGACTGTCTGGGTTAACTTGTATAAATATCTGAACTCAATGTATTTAGACTTTATTAGATAGTTTATTTTATTTTATTTATTTTTTTTAAAGATTTTATTTATTTATCAGAGAGAGAGAGGGGGAGAGAGTGAGCACAGGCTGACAGAATGGCAGGCAGAGGCAGAGGGAGAAGCAGGCTCCCTGCTGAGCAAGGAGCCCGATGTGGGACTCGATCCCAGAATGCTGGGATCATGACCTGAGCCGAAGGCAGCTGCTTAACCAACTGAGCCTCCCAGGCGTCCCAGATGGTTTATTTTAGACTATTTAAAAATACATGCTCAGATAATGACTTAACGTTATTTTATTCATTTTAATAAATAAATTATTTTATTTTATTATGTTTAGATATTTATTTATTAAATCAATGATTTAATATTTAATAATCTAAATTTGAAATATTTTAAATTCTAAAAACTATTTATTTAATTAAATTGATATATTTAATATAAATATTTAATAAATTATTTAATCATTATTATAATAATGCATTACATTATGTATTGTGTAACAATTGCATTTTAATAAATAAATAAGTGTATTATTTACATTATTTTATTTTATTTTATTTAGTTGACAAAGAGAGGGAGAACACAAGCAAAGGGAGCTTCAGGCAGAGGGAGAGGGAGAAGTAGGCTCCCAGCTGAGAAGAGAGATCAACTTGGGGTTCCATCCCATGACCCTGGGATCACCACCTGAGTCGAAGGAAGATGCTTAACTGACTGAGCCATCCAGATGCCCAAGGCTTTGTATTCTTAGCTTCTAAATATTGATGCTGCTTCATCTCTGGAGTTAGTAAATTGATGTTGAGAATTCATATCAAAGAATTGATAGTAGCTGTTAAACAGAAACATGTAATTTAGGGGAAAAAAAAGAACAGAAGGAAGAGAAAGGCCAAAAGTCAAAAGCACATTAATATAAAATTTAATTAGATAAATAAAGCTGATATTCCTAAAGGGGCCTAATAAAAGAGCTGCAAAGAGCAGATAGATTTAGGAAAATTGTCCACTCCTGGTCATTTCATAATTTTAAACTATTCCTAATTAATAAATATACTTAGTTCCAGAAACACAACCACATAAGGACATTTCCACCAAGTTTCCTCTAACAGCATTTACAAATTAGACGTTCAAACAATGTAGTTCATTATATATTGCATCTGTATCTTAAAGTTTAAACACATTTCTAACAATTAAAATTATATATATATATATATATATATATATATATAGTCTTATCCCAAAATGGGAAAAAATATATATATATAGAAACCTTATCCCTAAATGAAGCCTTCTTTGTTTATTAGCTTAAATAGGTAAATTAGCAACAACAACAACAACAAACAGCTAATATTATAGAGGTAGGAACAATTTACCTTTTCATTCATTGCTATTTTCTTAAAATTCCTATTTTGTTTTTTTCTCAAGTCTGTCATAATAATTTTCTAAATCTCCTGCCTTATTCAATTTTTTTCTTTTAGTGGAAATCTCTATTTCATATTTATTTTCTCTTCCTCCACTCTTTGCTCTAATAATTCAATGTATTCTTAGATTTTCTGTTTTTCTCTTTATCCAGATATATCTTTTCTTTCTTTCTTTCTTTCTTCTTTAAATAATTTGATTTGCTGGAATTTTACATCAGGACATGCTTTCTTATGGATGTTAGAAATGTCTGTGGAACTACTAGAAGAATCAACTTTTTACCTTTAAGAAGTTTACAGTCTAGAGTGCCTGGGTGGCTCAGTTGGTTAAGTGTCTTCCTTCAGCTTAGGTCATGATGCCAGGGTATTAGGATCCAGTCCTGCATCAGCTGCCTGCTCAACAAGGAGTCTGGTTCTTCCTCTCCCTCTGCCGCTCCCCGCCCACTCTCTCTCTCTCTAATAAGTAAATAAAATCTTAAAAAATAAAAGACTTACTGAAATCTGAGACTGAATTACTAAATTCAGTCTTAATATAAGGCAGCTAAACATAGCAATGATCACAACTGGAAAATTTAGTCAGATCATGGTTTAACATTTTTGGTTGACACAGGACCTCTTTCAGTAACAACTTTTCCTAAATATCAATTTTTTTTAAGGCAAAAATTTTGACAAGAAATTCAGATCCTTCTCATCATTTTCATATCAATTTAATGTGACATCCTCAGAGTATATAATCAAATATGTAATTATTCTATCTGTTGCCTTGTATATTGCCTGTATATTTTTCAGACTCAAAGTTCCATTGAGGTAGAGTTTTTTTGTTTTGTTTTTTTTTAAAGCAGAGATTTTTAAAGTGTTTATTATATACAAGATGCTTAATAAGTGTTTACAAAACCTATGTATTTCAGAAGCCTTAAACAGGCTTTAAAATAATGTAGGTGATATTAGTAGTCATATCAAACAATTTGTAGGTTTCAGTCATGTAACTACATTTCTCAGAGACAGAGAAACATACAAATGATCTGGGTCCAGTAGGATAATGCTAGCATGTGTTGTAAATTCTCTTATATGACCTTATTCTTGCAAGAATTGGTTATGTGGCAGAAAAAAAGGTATCACTATCTTATACTTTATTATTTAAAGATATTTATGGAAGTTGTCAATTTCTTACACTACCCCTTTGTTTCAGTGGACCCAATTTCTGTGGTAATGGTGAGAGGAAAGTAGGCAATTTAGGCAGCAGCAAAAATCTCCTACAAGGCACTATAAAATAAGGCTTGTTCTAGATCATGGGTCTATCCAAAGGGGAATGTTAAGGGGTAGGATGGATGATGGATGCATTGTGGACTTATAACTATAAGATTAATACTGTTATGCCTCAATAATGGGTCTATGATTATAGGAGCGAGACTGATGTAAAGCGAAGGTCAAGCAAAGCTTTATTTCATGCCACGCATCAAGAATCTAACTGAACGTTCGGGGCCACACCTCTTACGAGAGAAGGCAACCCTTCTCTGTTTCACAGTCTAGCTTTTAAGGGCAAAGGCCATGCAGTCAGGCCTGGCCACGCACAGGTGACCAATGAGATTTTAACACACACAGGAAACTCCACAGTGAGGCTAGGTGACCAATTGAGGTTCAATTTACCCTAGTATAGATATTTGACCCAGCCTATTACACCTTGATTAGGATTGGTGCCAAAAAGGTTCCCAAAGGGTGGAGGAGTGGGGCATACTCCTTAGTATCTAGGGAGACAAAATGCAAACACCGCCCCCCCCCCCCCCCCCCGCCCACACTGATTGATGTCTCCACCTGGCCTGACCCACCCTTTTATATGTACTTTGTTATTTGGAGCTGATTTCCAGGACTTGTTTTTAAGAGATTCCCCTGGGGGAAGGGAAGCAAGGACAGTTTAAGGGTTAACCTCAATGAAAGCCTCTTGCTAAAATATAAAAATATAAAATAGGTCCTTACATTACAACAACTCAGTAGGGAAAGTCCCAGTGTGGTGATAAAAGAAGTGATGTAACTTGCATTGCACATTTTATTTTTAAAACGTGTAAGTTGTATTTTTCCCTGCCATGACATCATACTTTGTCTTCATCTCTGTCTACTAGTTTAAAACTAGTTAAACAAACTCAACAATTTTTTAAAAAAATATTTTATTTATTTATTTGAGAGCAAAAGCCAGAGAGAGAGAGAGAGAGAGAGAGAGCATGAGCAATATGGGGCTCGATCCCAGGACTCTTGAGATCATGATCTGAGCCAAAGGCAGACACTTAACTGACTGAGCAAATGAGACTCCCACAAACCCAACAATTTTATAAAATTTTTATTTGTTGGGGTTCCTGGCTGGATCACTCAGTAAAACATGTAACTCTTGATCTTGGGGTTGTACGTTTGAAATCCACCTTGGGTGTAGAGGTTTTTAAAAATAAAATATTAAAAAAATTTTTTTTTCATTTTTTTATTTAAGCCATTGTATGGCAGTGTTGATCACTATATTGTACACCTGAAACTAATATTAACCTTATTTTAACTAACTGGAATTTAAATAAAAACTTTAAAAATAAAATAAAAATAATAATCATAAAAATAAAAAAGAGGAAAAATTATTTGGCAGGCAATTTTCTTAATTGCATTATTATTTATTATTATCATAGTCTGTGTGTGTCGGTGGGAAGTGGCTGGTATTACAGTGAGTTCCATATCTGTGTTACACTGAGGTCCATGTCTGTAGTCATTTTTTTTTCTTTTAATTTATTTCTAGATATCCAAAATCCATTGTTTATGCACCACACCCAGTGCTTCATGCAATAAATTCCCTCCTTAATACCTACCACTGGGCTCACCCAACCACCTGCCACCATCCTCTTCAAAACCCTCAGTTTGTTTCTCAGAGTCCAAAGTCTCTCATGGTTTGACTCTCCCTCCGATTTCCCCCAGCATACTTCTCTCCATCTCCCAGTGTCCTCCATGTTATTCCTTATGTATTGAGTCTTCTAAAAACTTTTATTTCTTTCCCTATTCTGCTTTGCATATGCTTACCTTAGATTTTAAAATGTTATAAAACTCTCCTGCCTGGTCCATTTTCTCTCTCTGCTCTCAGGATTTCTCATGCTCTCCCTGCCAACCCCACATGCCTTACAATATCTAGATATGACTAATCTCTTCCTGAGCTACTTTATTCTACTCTGCCATATGGTTGCCCTTCCCTCTTCTGTACCATAACTTCTATCCCCTGCATTTGTGCTTTAACAATACCTAATTCTTTTCACTACATCTGTATCTTTGAGGTCAATACTCAGTAGTGCAATCGCTGGGTCATAGGCTAGCTGTATTTTACTGGAAAGAAGGGCCATATGCACCCCAGTGTTTGTAGCAGCAATGTCCACAATAGCCATTCTGTTGAAAGAGCCAAGACCCTTTCAACAGACAAACGGATAAAAAACATGTGACCTATGGATACAATGGTATATCACTCATCCATCAGAAAGGATGAATACCCAACTTTTGCATCAACATGGATGGGACTGGAGGAGATTATGCTAAGTGAAATAAGTCAAGCAGAGAAAGTCAATCATCATATGGTTTCACTTATTTGTGGAACCTAAGGAATAGCATGGAGGATATTAGGAGAAGGAAAGGAAAAATGAAGTGGGGGAATTGGAGGGGGAAATGAAACATGAAAAACTATGGACTCCAAGAAACAAACTAAGGGTTTTTTTTTAAGATTTTATTTATTTATTTGACAGAGATCACAAGGAGGCAGAGAGGCAGGCAGAGAGAGAGGAGGAAGCAGGCTCCCTGCTGAGCAGAGAGCCCGATGCGGGGCTCCATCTCAGGACCCTGGGATCATGTCCTGAGCCAAAGGCAGTGGCTTAACCCACTGAGCCACCCAGGCGCCCCCAAACTGAGGGTTTTAAAGATGAGAAGGATGTATGGATGGGTGAGCCTGGTGATGGGTATTAATGAGGGCACATATTGCATGGGGCACTGGGTGTTTTACACAAACAATGAATCATGGAACACTACTTCAAAAACTAATGATGTATTGTAACTAACATAACATAATTAAAAAAAAAAAAGGAGGGGGACAATACCCAATACTCAATCTTTGCTAGTTTCTCGTTTACCTCCTTTTAAGAGTAAGCTCATTAGTGGTTTTTTGTTTGTTTGTTTGTTTTGTCTCAACTAAAAGAAGAAAAATAATACACATTATTTTGAAAACTTTTTGAACAGTGTACAAACCTTAGTCATGTCCACAATGTCTCATCTCTTCTTCCTCTTAACATGGCTAAGTTGAAAAACCCTTTATCTGGGTAAAGATCATTCTCCTGCCTCCTTGTGTAAGATTTTGGCTTTAGCTTATATTATCCTTTCTTTCCTTTCCTGAAAATAAGTTGAAAATATTAATAGCCTCAGTTTCTTCTTCCAAAATATGACTGCTTCTTTACCAAGTGCATAAACAACCCATTTTGACCATAGTAAACAGCTTGGATCTACTTTTTTGGCTCACTGTTTTAGTGAGACAAGTGGAGTGAAGATGACACACCATTTCCAAATGTATTAATAATTGGTAGACCATACTTCTAAATTGAAGTTTTGTTGCCATTAAACTATGACCAGACTCATTATAATTACAGAGGTAAATTCTTTATATTTACTATATTTGAAATTACCATATAATACCAAAATAAAATTATGATTATGTGAAGAGTCTGTAATATTAAGAAAATGACTTTGAAATTATTGCTTATCTAAATGAAATTTCCCATTTTATAGTCTTGTATAAGCTTCCGTTGTCATTTCCTATTTAAAATCTATTAGAAGGCACTCTTATTTTCCCTTAAGTGGGAAGTCAAATGTGGAACGAATTCATCCCAAAGGAACTGATTCTATATTCCACTGAAGACCAGGTGGCTTCCATGTGGTATTTTGCCTCTTGCATATTGTTCATCTCCTACAACAAATGGGGGTATGCTCTTTAGTAAACTAATTCAACTCAATTAGAGACATTGTCTTCAAGGGATAACATCATAGAGACTAGAATCAAATCATACTTTTGGGAAAATTGGGCCTAGGTTTTTTTGTTTTGTTTTGTTTTGTTTTCTCTCCCTGATATGAGGAAATGGAGGTGCAATGTGGGGGTTTGGGGTACAGGAAAAGATTAAATGAAACAAGATGGGATCGGGAGGGAGACAAACCATAGGAGACTCTTAATCTCAGAAAACAAACTGACAGTTGCTGGGGGGTGGGGGGGTTAGGGAGAGGCTGGTGTGGTTATGAACTTTGGGGAGGGTATGTGCTGTGGTGAGTGCTGTGAAGTGTGTAAACCTGGCGATTCACAGACCCCTGGGGCAATAATACATTATATGTTAATTAAAGGAAGAAGAAGAGAAGAAGACTACTATAAATCAGATGCTATGGTTTTCAGCAAAGTGTGTGTAATCAGGCATATTTTATTAAAGTATACATGTAAAGTAAAGTAAAATAATGGTTGAAAATTGGAATAACAGAAAACATAAAAATCAGAGATTTTAAAAAGAGATCTGGGACAGTGTAGGGAATATAGTCAATGATATTATAATAGTGTTATATGGTGACAGATGGTGGCTATATTTCTAGTGATCATAGAATAATGTATGGAGATATTGAAAACCTGAAACCCATGTAACACTGAATATCAACTATACTCAAATACAAAAATAGTAAAAATAAAATATTTTAATTTAAAAAGATAAAAAGAGGGACAAGAATTTGAAAAGTGAATTTCAAGAAGAGTAAAGATGAGGCTAAGACATACTCTGAACCTTAAGGAAAACACCATTTTGAAAATTCTTCCCATTTTGAGAAAACTCAAATGAATCAATACCATAAAAGAACCCATTTTAACTGAGAGATGTAATGAATGCTCAAGAAATAATTTTATGACAGTATAATTCCTCCCTATGAAACAGCATACAGAAACCAGGGGAAACACCTGGATGCAAAATAAACTATACTGAAAATAAGAATTAGGAAAAAGATAAATGATGAAAGATAAGAAAATTAGACCTGCAACAGAGACCTAGTGAAGAGAATTTTTAGCTTGTGGTTTAATGATTTTGAGGATAACCTAGAGTTCATAACTGCCTTGAGACAGGCTGGTTGTAGGCAGTTTAGGCAGACCCTACTTTGGGCAGGTGGTGTTGGAGGAGGCTATTGGGCTGGACAAAGACAAATCCAACCATTTGACTAAAATGTCTGTGAAGATGTTGAAGTCAGATGCAACAGAGAAAGACCTGTCAAAGCTAATCTCAGAAATGGAGATGATGAAGATGATTGGGAAGCACAAGGACACCATCAACCTGCTGGGTCCTGCACACAGGACGGTCCTTCGTACACTATTATGGAGTATGCCTCCAAAGACAACATACAGGAGTTCCTGCAGGCCCAGAGGCCTCCTGACCTGGAGTACTGTTACAATATCAGCCACAATGCAGCAGAGCAACTCCTCCAAGGACCTGGTATCCTGTGCCTATCATGTAGCCTGAGGCATGGAGTACCTTGCCTCCAAGAAGTGCATACACCAAGACCTGGCCACCAGGGAAGTGCTGGTGACAAAGGACAACATGATGAAGATCTCAGACTTCAGCCTTGCCAGAGATATCAACACATAAGTTACTATAAAAAGACAACCAACAGTGGACTTCCTGTGAAGTGGATGGTCCCTAAGGCCATGTTTGACCAGATCTACATCCACCAGAGTGACTTCTGGTATCTTGGGGAGATCCTGTGCAAAATCATCACTCTGGAAGCCTCCCATATCCTGGAGTGCCTGTGGAGGTGGTTTTCAAGCTGCTGAAGGAGTCATTTGATGGATAAGCCAATAAGTGCACCAGAGAGGTATACACAATAATGAGGGGTGGCTGTCATGTGGTATCTTCAAACTGCTGGTAGAAGACCTGGATCATACTGTGGCCTTGACCTCCAACCAGGAGTACCCGGACCTGTCCTTGGCCCTGGAACAATACTGTCTATGCTTTCCCAACACCCAAGGCTCCACCTGCTCCTCAGAGAAGAATTGCACCTTCTCTCATGTGCCGTTGCCCAGGGAGGCCTATCTGCCCTGACACCCAGCCCAGCTTGCCAATGGTGGACTCAAATGACTAGTATCCCTGTTACTCCTGTCCAGATTCCTTCATAAGCTGTAACCCTTACCCCCCACCCTCCCTGCGAGACTCACTGCCTTCTCATTTGTCCCTTTCCTACTGGCAGGAGCCAGCTGCCTACCTGAGGCCTTCACCCCTTGAAGTTCACCTCTCTTCCCCTTCCTCTTCCTCCTCCTTACAACCTGCTCATGAAAGAAAGGCACAGAGAGGCAGGTACTTGCTCGTGGCTACTACCTTCCCCCCCATATGTTGGACCAAGACCCCTCCCTGGAATCTGGTACTGCCTGGACATCGAGGGAATGGGAAATGAGGCATGCCATTGAAAGCTGTCGGAGCTTTCCTGTTTTGGTTTTGTCTGCTTAGCATAACATGTAAGACTGAGTTCTGGTGGCAGGGACCTAGTCCTTGGGGCTATAGCACTAGAGAGGGGAGGTCAACTGCTCTGGGCCTTGGCTAAGAGCAACCACTGCTCAAGAGATATGGTGCCAAGGGCTTATTAATTTTGATACTAATTTGCTTTGCTGACCAAATACCTGGTATCAAAAGATGGGAAGGCAAAGACTGGAAGCAGTGTTGTGACCATGGGGTCCAGCCCCAAACTATGAAGAAAACACAAAGTGTATAAATCTGAGTAAGTATATATTTACACACATTTTAAATAGGTTGTTATCAAAGATTTAATCAATGGGTAATATGCTCCTCGTGGCTGGGAAGCATCAGTTGCCATATATTATAAACAAAGAAAAGAGGTGTCTGGGTGGCTTCCTCAATAAGTGTCCCTTCTTTTCAGGTCATGATCCCAGGGTCCTGGGATGGAGCCCCACATCAGGCTCTCTGCTCAGTGGGAAACCTGCTTCTCCTTTTCCCTCTGCCCTGCTTATAGTTCCTCTTCCTGTCTCTCTGCCTGTCAAATAAATAAAATATTTAAAAAAAGAAAGAAACAAAATGTTTTTGAAATCTTTTTTTTTAAATAATTTTCTAAGGGTGCCTGGAGGACTCAGTTGTTTAAGCAGATGTTTGCCTTTGGCTGAGGTCATGATTCCAGTGTACAGGGATCCAGCCCTGCATGGGATTACTTGCACCCCAAGGAGCTTCCTCCTTACTCTCCCTTTGCACGTGATTCCCCCCGCTTGTGTGCTCCTCTCTCTCTCTCTCTCTCTCTCTCTCTCTCCTGCTGTCAATAAACAAAATAAAATCTTTTACTAAATAAATAAATAAATAAATAAATAAATTTCTAAACCTACTTTCAGGTAGGTCCCTTAACAAAAATTGCTACTGCTTCATTTAAAAAAAAAAAAGATAATTTAGATAGATGCTTCCAGAGTTAAAAAGCTGTTTTGTTACTTTGTCAGGATTAAATATAGAAGTGCTTTAAAAAGTAAAAAAAAATATGCTATATTAACACTAATCACACTATAACTTTGGTGGTTATATCAAGATAATGAAAAGTGATTTAAAGCAAATTTTATTATCAGACATAAAGATCAAGTCAAAATTACAGAAGAGTAAAAGGATGAATTCATCAGGGAGTATAATAATTCTTGACTTTTAATACTTAATAACAGATTTTGGGATATATAGGGAAAGACTAATAACAAAAATCATAACTTCTAGCTTAGAAGAGAAATGGAAAAACATTTCAACACCTTTATTTTAAGATTATATAGACAAATGGTCATCAAATTGGTAATATATGTAAGACTTGAACAAAATTATCAACTAACTAGATATGCTTGATATTACAGAACACTCCCAATAACCGCAGACTACATATATCTTAAGCCATGATTTTCTTTGCAAAGGTCAACATTGATAATGTTCTAGTCATACCTCCATGTACCAGGAAAGAAGTAGCATATTTCATGAAAGACACAGCTATCAAAGCTCCATTGAGAAACTGTAAAGATGGAGAAGTGATTTGCAAATTATATATCTGATAATGGACATCTACTCTGATTATTAAAAAATGAATAAAAATTAAAAAACCTTACTAATAACCAAACAGAGTATCCAATTTTACATGTGAAGAAAATTATTGAAGAGACATGTCACCAAAAGGATATGGATGGCTTATAAGCACATGACAAATTTCTCAACATTTAGACATTAAAGAAATACAAATTAAAATCATAATGAGACATGCTTACATATCTATTAGAATGGCTGAAATTATAAAGGCTAATTGTGCTTCGTCTGAGCTATACTGGGAAGCAACAAAAATTCTAAACTGTTGTTGGCATATATCATGATACCACCACTTAGGAAAACAGTTTGAAAATTTTTTTAAATGCAAAATATGTTGCAGTTACACAAATAGCCATTTTACTTCTAGGCATTTAACCAAGAGAAACAAACCCTATGTTCATAAAAGGACTTGTATATGAATTTCATAGCAGCTTTATTTATTTTTTTTATTTAATGTTTTATTTTTTATAAACATATATTTTTATCCCCAGGGGTACAGGTCTGTGAATCATCAGGTTTAGACTCTTCACAGCACTCACCAAAGCACATACCCTCCCCAATGTCCATAATAGCTGCTTTATTTTTAAGAATTGAAAACAGTGGAAATGTTCATCAATGTCCATCAATAGAGCAAAGACAAATTATGATCTATTCATTAAAGAGATTACTATTCAACATCAAAATAAACTATTTACAATTGGAGATTGTCAAAGTAATGGTGCTGAGAAAAGAAAAGCCAGGCAATGAATAGTATATACTGTGTGATTCCATGACTATAAAAAATCTGGAAAATACAAATTTATATATAGTCACAGTCATCAAATATATTGGTGTGATTTTAGTGCCTTCTTCTGTGCTCCCATAGCTTCCTATACTTGGATCTCTGAGCATTTGTTACACCATGTGAAAATATGAACTCTTTTTCTTTATTCTGTCTTACTAGAATAAGAATCCTTGAAATTTTATGGACATTTGAACTCTCAGTTATTAGCAGAAATTCTATCACACAGTAAGTTTCCAAATATAAAAGCCAGAGTTTTACAATGACTTCTAAGCTTTTACATGATCTAGCCACTCATTTAACCTCTGTGACCTCTTTCCCTGCTACTCTTCAGTCACTCACAGTGACCTCCTTGCTATTCCTCAGATATGCCAGGCACGATCCAACCCTATGGCCTTCAAGATAGCCAATTCCTTTGTCTGGAGTGACCTTATTGCTGATAGTTCTGGGCAAATTCATCACCATTCCATACCTTTGTTCAATTGTCAGCTTCATTGTAACTACCCTGATCTTCCTATTAAAATTTTTATCTCCCCATCCCCTGCCTAGCAACCTTGATTTTTCTCACCCTGTTCTAATTTTTCTTTTTCCCCATTGTACTTATCATTTTTGAATGCACTATGCAATTTTTATTAAGGTTTATAGCTTTTTATTGTCTCACCCATTAAAATAAAAGTTCTACAAAGCCAAGTATTTCATTTACCAGTGTAGTCTGAAGTAATATCTGCCATATAATAGGTTTAATAGACAATTGGTAAATTTCAGAATAAATTAATGTTGAGAGTATACTGAATTTCATAAGTCATTTCAATATTTTTTCCAAAAAATAAACTATGTAAAACATACCTTAAATTTACTTTCAAAATATTTTATAGCATATAATGGACAATATACATAAGCCTTAAAGATAGAATCATATAAATAACCATTTCATACCTACTTAAAAATTGCATAATACCACACTCCTAGATCCTCTCTGAATGCTCTAAAATAACCCTTCAAAGGAAATACATTTTTAAAAATAACAGATTTTTTGGCAAATAATTTAATAATACAAAAGTTCCATTCATCTATGTAGATCATAATAAATGTTTTTAATAAGCATGAAATTATAACTCTGAAGTGTGCTAAAATGAAACCACCTGCTAAGGGTGAGAGAACAAAAATAAACATCAGTTTTCCAAATAAGAGGAATTTATTACCTTTGAATCAAAGCATGTGGATTTGTTCAAACTGGCAATAAAGGAATATGGAAACACAAACCATAGAAAGTCATATTTTAGATTTCTAAAAGACTTCAAAGTGAAGAGTATACATTTTTAAAATGCTACATAATGCTACATAATGACAAGATGACAGGTTGTGACAAATAGCATTTTAAAAGCTCTACTCATAATGGAACGGAAGTTGTCTTTTCCCTATAATTTTATATATGTCATTAATTTACTATATCTGGATACAACATATTACCAAACAGATGCTCATCAAAGACTAAATCATTTTTAATGGAACATAATATTTTGAACCTACATCTATTAATCTTTTTTTTGATCTAACATTTTATAGTCTCGCTAAACATTTTATCAGTTGTCGACAAAATAAAAAAAAATAGCATAAAAAGTCATGTTTGGAAAAGTAGATTTTCTTTGAAATTTGCATTTAAATGAAAATATTTGCTGATATTTTTAAAACTTTAAATGTAATTTTATATATATCTGACCTATCAGATGATATAACAATTTTGGAGAAAATATGACATATTTTTTTGATCTTGGTTGAAGGTATTAATAAAGAGCAACTGTTTGTATTATTTGTATTGTGATATCTTAGTTAATAAACATGACTAACTGGTATAAAATATATTTTTTTAAATTTTATTATTTACTTGACAGAGATCACAGGAAGGCAGAGCGGCAGGCAGAGAGAGAGGAATGGAAGCAGGCTCCCTGCTGAGAAGATAGGCCACTGTGGGACTCAATCCCAGGAACCTGGAATCATAACCTGAGCCGAAGGCACAGATTTTCACCCACTGAGCCACCCAGGCACTCTAAAATACGTTTTTTTAATATATAGAATTATAGTTCTTGCCAAAATATGGAACCAGCTGGAACTGAATGCCTCCTTCAAAGTCAGCTCTGGAGAAATTATGCAAGTGTAATATGGTACTATTTCAGATATTAACCAAAAACAAAGAAATGATGATAAATTCCTTAAAAGACTCAAAGTTGCTCTTGACTGGTATGTTTCAAGCTCTATTCCTGGTTTGAGGACAGTTTTTAACAGGCCTGTCACTGTAGAAATCAGCTGGATGTTTAGAGGCTACCAGAACTGTGCAAAAACCTTGAAGGGGTAAAGACTTGAAAATTCTTTAGAGAGATTAGCTCCCTAAGGCATTATTCATCCACACATTTTCCTCCAAACAATTAAGGCTGATGGATGAGGGGCACCTGAGGGGCTCTCTCATCACGTGGGTGGTGGGTTAAGCCTCTGCCTTCATCTCAAGTCATGGTCTCTGGGTCCTGGGATCCAGCCCCACATCGGGCTCTGCTCAAAAGGAACCCTGCTTGCCTCCCTGCTTGCCTGCCTCTCTGCTTACTTGTAATCTCTCTGTGTGTGTGTGTGTGTGTGTGTCCAATAAATAAATAAAATCTTAAAAAAAGGCTGATGGATGATAAATTATGAAAACTGCTCCCTCCAAATGATGTTTCTTCTTAAGGATTTAAGAATTTAAAATTGTAAGATTTTAAAATTGGGACTTGATCGTAGGATTTATCTTATAGAATAACATCAAGTGAAGGCAGTTATTATTAGTTCTGAAGTATTTGTGATTCTAAATTCTTGGCCTCATTAGTAAATTTATTTTTAAATTCTCCCATGGAGTGGTGATTGGCCTTCAGTCTTTCATTGATGTACATCATTGTGTCAAATGAGATGTGTGTGCCCAGAATTATATATAATCTTCTTTGTATTTCACTGGAGATGGCATTTCTGAGTTTTGTTCAATTGAGTTTGGACAGATGTTTTAATAGTCAATTCTAGAGTTGGCCCTGGAGAATATCTTCCTTTTTTTTTTTTCTCTTCCCGATTCTCTGAAAAACCCTGACTAATTCACATTATCACAGTGATATCACAATTCAAGTTTTTCCAAACACTGTAGCTGCAAAATAGAAGGAAGCTACTCAGAATGTAATGCTATTGTGAATGATTGAGAAAGAAAACCTTATTATAATTAAGCTACCAGGTTTCAATGTATTTTACTGTTGCTTAGAATATCCTAGCATACCCAGACTTTACAGAGATTTGATGATCCTAAGAGGAGCTGAACTCATGGACCAAAATAACTATGCACATAAAAAGTACAATTACTTACCTAAAAAAGATGATGTGGTTAACTTTATATGGCAATCCAGGTGTTATTGGAACAGGAATTTAAAAAATAGCTTAGGGGGGCCTAGGTGGCTCAGTGGATTAAACCACTGCCTTCAGCTCAGGTCATGATCTCAGGGTCCTGGGATCAAATCCTGCATCAGGCTCTCTGCTCAGCAGGGAGTCTGCTTCTGTCTCTCTCTCTCTCTCTCTCTCTCTGCCTGCCCTCCGTCTACTTGTGATCTCTCTCTGTCAAATAAATAAATAAATAAAATCTTAAAAATAAAAGAATGACTGTACTTTAAAAAAATAGCTTAAAAGGGGCACCTGGGTGGCTCAGTTTGTTAAGCTGCTGCCTTCGGTTCAAGTCATGATCTCAGGGTCCTGGTATCAAGCCCCACATCAGGCTTTCTGCTCAGCAGGTAGCCTGCTTCCCTTCCTCTCTCTCTGCCCGCCTTATGCCTACTTGTGATTTCTCACTGACAAATATATAAATAAAATATTTTTAAAAATAGCTTAAAAGTATATGATAAAATAATGTTATATATATACAAAGAAAAGAAAGATACTATACTGTGAATATAAATTAAGTGAAAATTGTTGAAATAAAGAATACAATAAATGGAGACTAAGATGAATAAAGCTGCAAAATGAATAAGTGAGTTGGGAAAAACAAACAAACAAATAAATTAATGACTTCTGCCCAAATGCAGCAGAAGAGAAAAAAAATAAAGAAAATATTTAATTAAGTACTGAGATAAATTTTGGAGAATTAAAGAAAGATAAAAGATACCAGACTTAAAATGATGCCAAACATGAAAAATCAGAAACAAAAGAAAACAAAAACCACACACAAAAAAACCACTCATATAGGGTGCCTGGGTGGGTCAGTGGGTTAAGCCGCTGCCTTAGGCTCAGGTCATATTCTCAGGGTCCTGGGATCGAGTCCCGCATGGGGCTCTCTGCTTGGCGGGGAGCCTGCTTCCTCCTCTCTCTCTCTCTGTCTGCCTCTCCAACTACTTGTGATTTCTCTCTGTCAAATAAATAAATAAAATCTTTAAAAAAACACTCATATATATTATGGTGAGTTTTAAGAATATCAAAAACAGGGAAGAGCATAAATGATGCCCAAGAGAAGAACAGATCACCTAAAATGTACAAGAATAATACTGACAGCAGAATTCTCAATAATAATAGCATATAAAGGAGATAGCTGGGTGTTTATATAGATGGAAAAGATATTTGAAACGAGACATTATACATCAAGCCAAATTATTGATTAAATTTGAGAGCACAGTAAAAATACAATGAAGCATGTTAGGTCTTAGAACATTTATCACACAGAGACACATTTTAGAAAACTTCCTTGGAGGACAGCTCAATTTAGATAGAGAAAACAGAATTATGTACTCAAAGGCACATTTTGAAGGAAGGATTGAATATAGTCTGCACTGCAAATATTCTTTAATCGTATGTTCTGAATTTCCTAAATTTAAGAAGTATTTGTTCAAATATTTATCTTTAAATAAACCCTAGGAGACTTTTTCTTGGGTTCTGGAAAATCAGTCCATTTGGATACAAATCTTTTTTTCACTGATGGAAATTTTGATAGCCCTTAACTGTGGAATGCCTAATGTATTGTTACAGCAATTGTGATTTGCCAATACATGGGTGATGTGTGTGTGTTGTGTGTGTTTATTTTTATTTTTGATGGTTTTACCCATCTATGATATTTTTAAGTAGACATAATTTTAATAAATTATGATTTGTTGAAATTTATCTGAGGTTATATATAATAAAATGAAATTTGTGTGAACTGAAGAAGTGCGCCTCCATTTTTTTTTTAAGAGTAGACTTGTCTTTAAAAATTGTTAAAGAAGTACATTATATTCATTATTAAATTTGATAATATACAATAAAGTATTTATGGTCATATGGAACCATATCAAATTCTACTATTAATTCATATTAATAATTACCATAAGAGAAAAAAGGGATATTTTTCAAAATGAAAATTAGTGTATTTTTCAAAATATGATATAGTGTTATTCACTGAACAGAGAGAACAAATGTCAAAGTTTAACACAGTTTACAGAATGTTTTAACATAAATTGAAATTTAAATCTGACCAAATTTCACAGTTTTAAGTAAAATGATAGCACTTTAAATCCTTGAAAAGTGGTAACTGACCCAAAACATTGCTTAGAAAAACAAATTTAACACTACACTAGTCTGAGATGGTTAAGTGATGGTACAACTTGCCATTGTGTATCATCAAATGGTATATTTTTTCTTTTGGTCTTGTCATTATATTTTATTTTAGCCATTCGGATAAGTGTGTAGTGATATCTCAGTGTCATTTTAATTGCATTTCCTTGATGTCTAATTATGTCAAATTATATTATTTGGATGTTTAATGTTCTGAGCTTTCTCAGTTCAAGACCATGAAGCCACTTAGGAAAAATACAGTTGCAGATGCACTCATAGACCAACTCTTATTTAGAAATAAGAACAAACATTACTACCTATTCCAACAAAAAATAGATTTGTTATGCAGTAGGGATTTTATAAATTACCTGACACAACTTATATAGTAGAGATGAAATGGGACAGGCGGCTTCTTGCAGCTATATACAACATCATTTTAATTTCAATTTTCAGTATCATTTTTCCAAGTTATACACAGAATATATATTTAATGTAAATTGTGAACATTTTAAACTATGTATATAGAAATTAATCAATTTTAAGTTTATAACAATCAAAATTAACGGAAGTTTATTTTAAATTAGTTAGCTTTCTCTGCATTGCAAGACAGAATAATCAAGAATTGGTAAGAAAATAATAATCTCTGTAAAATTACCGGGGGTGCATTATAAAGTGTTCGGTAACCGATCAAACTCACAATTTGGATTGAATGGCAAGTGATTTTTAACATCTGGAACTCATTGTCAATTTTTTTTCTTCATTGTGTCTTAATAAATTACTGTGTTCATTTGCATGGAAGTGAAGAAAAATGCATGACATTTCATCTCAACACTAACACTTTTAACTGGCAACTCTGAATATACTTTACAGCAGTGTAGCAAAGTAAAGATCAATGATGTTTCATAAAATATTTTTTATAATTCTCAAGAAGATAGGGAGTTTTTTGCAAAAATGCAAATCACTTTGCGATTAAACACATTGTTTATTTCAGCTAATTTTAAGAAAATATGCTAAGACTCTCTCAAAAAAGGAAGCAATGATTTAGGTTTTCCTTCAAACTCCTTATCTAATCCTGAACCAACAGCACATATTTCAAAGAGCAACTAATTTGAGCAGCTCCAAATTACACGTTTCCTAACAATGCTTAATTTAGTGGAATTTCTGTCCAATTATGTTAATTTGATGTAGTGAAAGACAAACATTCAAAAAGATCATCCTTAATTTATATAGATTGCCAAACTCTGCATTTTCTGAATGACACCCAGGAAAGTATTTTCAAAAACAAACAAACAAACAATGCCAGAACCACTATTAGGTCATCTCTAGGCAGAAAGTGACTCAGAGCCTACATTACTCTCTCCCTGAAAGTATACTGTAGGCACTGAAACTACTACCCTGAGTCTGTGCTATCAAATTCCTTAAGTTAGAAAGTTTTAAAACCAGTCTGTGTGGGAGTATTTCATTTACAAATAGAGACTTGGTTGTTTATACATTTTCATACTTGATTTTTAGGGTATAATAACTATGTTTTAAAATTCATGGTGGTTTTGAATACTGTTGGATAATTGTGCTAAAATGGTATATCCATTCCTCCTAGGAAACAGAAATTATAGAAAGGTAGTGTTTTTCAGATCTGACGTCTTTGAGTCATTGCAGTTTCAGTATAAATGCAATAGGAAAAGTGACATTCATGTTTATGATATTTTCTATAAATAAGTTAGAATGTACTGGAGGCCTGATATAAAGTGGGATGACTAAACCTCAGTAAGACCTTCTGTTCAATTCAAAATAAATTTTAAATTGAATTATGCATCTCTAAGTTCAGAGACAATAAACATTAACCAACACAATTAATAAGTTCTATTTCTTGAAATTTCGGGAACATTGATAATCTCACCTACTGGATGAACAACAGCTAAAATTTTTGGTCATGGATTCTTGCTAAAGTATCACTTTCCCAAAGAAAATTAATGTTATGAATTTTCACTGATTGTTATTGATCATGAAGAATATAACAACCACGAATAAAAGAGTAGGAAAAACATGATATCTCATCTGTAAGGGCATGTGGAAAGTAGGAAATGCTAATAAAAATAACTACCATTATTTCCCAAGTTAACATAATATAACAGAACAAAAATATTTCATAACAATATTTTCTAGGCTCATTCTGATAACTCTTTTCTACATTCAAATTTAAAGGTTGAGGCATGTGATATATATTACACAAAACCATCCCAAGGAATTCGTTTAAAAAAAAAAACTCTTAATAAAGGACAAATCAAAGGAATTTTTTTCTAATTTAATTAACAAATTATAAATCGACTTACCTATTTCATCACAGTGTATCAGGCACCAATAATATTTTTTAATCGTCATACCTGATGCAATAGTTACCATCTTTCAGACATACTGATCACGAACAAGCAAATCAACAAGAGCACTGTAGCTTAAGATCTACCTGCATAAATCTAGGACTACTTCAGACAATCTCTTCACCACAACATAGCAATGAATAGAAATCATACATGCTCTGTAATGGACATACAGATGAGATAGAAGGGGATGGGTGTTAATATATGCAGATTCTTTAATAATTACATTGTAAAACATAATATGGAAAAACAGAATACAATTTTAGAAATACCCAGGTCACCATCATTGTTTTATTTTTATAAGTGTAGATAAGGAGTTTAGTAAACAATCCATGACTATTCAACTTCTTATATTTTGAAAATTTTAGCAAAAGTGACAAACCTAGCAACTGGAAAATTGTATCTATCTGCAAAATACAGCTTTGCCAGCATGGTAGAGGAAAAGCAAAACAAAATAAGTAAGAAAATTTTAACATTTCACAAGAGTTTTACTTTTATTTTTAATTTATAATTTTTTATTTTTCACTTATTATTTACTTCTATTTTCTACTTTATTTTAATGAAAATGTCATGACCATAACATAAGAACAGAATTAAACCAACATGAGAAATTATTATTTCATAAGTTATAATAAACTAGCTTGGTGATTAATTCAAAAATTATATTACAAACTTCAGTGTTCTTGCAGTAAGTATCACTTCAGAAACAAATGAGTCATGAGTCATAAACTAATGATGATTCTAAATGTTATTTAGAGAGACATTCTGTTCTTAATATATTTCAAATATTCTACACAAGGCAAAGGGGATCCAAGTAAACTGTAGGCAAAATAAGATTTTAGAGAAGTATATATTTCCAACAGTGTTTATAAAATATTACCTTCATGTAAGGCATCATCCTGGACTTTGTGGAAAACATACAAAGGAGTAAGAAGTGGCCCTTCAAGAAACATATACAATATCAAGGTTTAACATGAAGCAGCATGTCTTCTCTAAGGAAAAAAACATTGTACCAACTGACTTTACTGAAACTTTATATTTATTGCTCTCATTTTAGGTCATATTGTCCTTCTGCATGCAGGCTGCTATAACGGACATGATATAGACTGAATAGCTTATAAAGAAAAGGAATTTATTTCTCACAGTTCTAGAACTGAGAAGTTCAAGATTAAGGAATGGGCAGATCCAGGGAGAGCCCACTTCCTCATAGATGGCTATCTTCTCACTGTAAACGTACATGATGAATGAAGCAAGAGAACTCTCTGGGGTCTCCTTTAAAAGGACTGTAATCCCACTTATGACCTAATCACCTCCCAAAGGCCCTTATGTTTTAATACAATCACTTCCAGAGTTAGATTTCATAATGTGATTTTGGGAGACATAAACATTCACACCATAGTATATATAAACAAAAAAAGACACAGAAACAACAAACAACAAAAATTATTTTAACTACCTATTATTTTCAACTACATAAAATTTTAATTTGTTTCTATATAATATTAAATAACTCATTTGAGTGATTCACTTATATCCAATGCATCTGAGTGCAATTAAATTTGCTTACCCAACATATCCAGCAGCATATTTCTTCAGACTATTCCATTCCCCACCTTACAGGATTTACCACAATTAGAAGACAGTGGATAGAGGATATAGATAGATGTATACATAAGCACACTTGTACATACACATATGCATATTTTTTCCTGTTAATGATACTCATGCAAATAAAATTTAAGCTCAAGGAAACCTGTATTGTGTGTTACTTAATATCCAGTTTTTAGTCAACATCCAAAAACAAATAATCCAATAAAAACGTGGATAGAAGACATGAACAAGTGTTTCCCCAAAGAACACATTCAAATCTTCAGTAGATACATGAAAAGATGTCCATCATCATGTATCATCAGGAAATTGCAAAGCAAAACTAGAAAGAGATACCACCTCAAACCTGTCAGAATGGCTAAAATAAACACTACAAGAAACAAAAGGTGTTGGAGAGGATGTGAAAAAGTAACACTTGTGGGGGCTGCCTGGGTGGCTCAGTGGGTTAAGCCTTCAGCTCAGGTCATGATCTCAGGGTCCTGGGATCAAGTCCCACATTGGGCTCACTGCCAGGCATGGAGCCTACTCCCTCCTCTCTTTATCTACTTGTGTTCTCTCTCTGTCAAATGAATAAAATCTTTAAAAAAAAAAAAAGAAAAAGTAACAATTGTGGACTGTTGGTGGTGATGCAAACTGATACAGCCATATTGGAAAACAGTATGGAATTTCCATAAAATTTAAAAATAGAAGTCCTTTGTGATCCAACAATCTTGTTGGTGTGTATTTACCCAATGAATATAAGGAAACTTATTCAAAGGGATGCTAGCACACCTATGTTCATAGCAGCATTATTTATAAAGCTAAGATATGGACAGAGCCCAAGTATCCATCAATTGATGAATCAATAAAGAATAAGTGGTATGTATATACAATGGAATATTATTCAGCCATAAAAAAGACTGAAATATTGGCATTTGCAATAACATGGATGGATCTAGACAGTATAATGCTAAAAGTGAAATAAGTCAGTCAGAGAAAGACAAATACCTTTACTCATATATGGAATAAAAGAAACAAAACAAACAAGCAAAGGGGAAAATAAGGCATAGAAAGAGAAACAAAGCAAGAAACAGATATTTCATTACGGAGAACAAACTGATGGTTACTTGAGGGGATCTGGAAGGAGTGATGGATTAAATAAGTGATGGGGGTTAATTAGGGCACTTGTCATGATGAGCACTGAGTGTTATATGTTATATTGTACACATGAAACTAATACAACCATATATTTTAACTAACTGGATTTCAAATGAAAACTTTTTAAAAATCCCAGTTTTTAGCTCACATTCTGGCTTACAAAAGGGATTTTGTCAGGAATTTGGAGATTAGTTAATGAACAAATAAAGGGGTGAACAGGCAGTTGTTAGATAAAATTACTATCCTTTCTGGCATGATCTTATACCTTTTATCTAGAATTATTTTTAGCACTTTAGACTCTTCCTATTTTATTTTGAGTCATTAAACAAAAATTTCCTCAAAGGACCTTAGACTCCATCCAATTTGAGCAACAGTGTGAGAGAGGAAATGGTGTCCAGGAGGAAAAAAAAAAAAAAGGATGAAACTACTTTTGTTTACTAGTGAATGCACAGTTCTTCCACAGAAGAAGCTCTAAATGGTCATGGCTCCAGCTTTATAGTGTTCAGTCATATGTTCATAAGTAGGTAACACTATCAAAAAATATAAAGCATCTGAGATTATTTTCCCTTATTTGAAAGCTGGTGTATGAGTCTGCCATGGTTTCTTGGGTGTTGATAGAAGACGCAGACTCCTGGTTCAGAAATAATATAGTTTATTATTCACAGCAATAGAGGTAGCCAGAATATTAACAGTTTTGTGTGTGTGTGTGTGTTTGTGTAGGGGTGGGAGTTATATATCAGTTCTGAGCCTCAGTTCCCACAAGAAGAATCAAAACAGAGGCAGATAATATTTGCAAACACAACAGGTTAAGTTAAAAAAAAAGATACTATTTCTGTCTTCCAAGTCTATTCAATACAACCATCTTCAAAGGATGGTCTAGAACAAATAATAAATGCAGAAATGTAAGCAACCAACTGAAAAGTGTCTCCCAAGAAATAACTTTGAGAGTCTTCATTTGACAAAAATACTATAGGATATTACATGGATCAGGTGCATTGAATACTGGAAGGTTGAAATTACAAGGGACCAGATATTTTTAAGCACTTCTGGCATCCAGTAGTGTTTAAATAGGTTCTATAAGATTGAGTAAAGAAGCCATCAAAACCTGAGCCCAGGGGCGCCTGGGTGGCTCAGTGGGTTAATCCTCTGCCTTTGGCTCAGGCCATGATCTCAGGGTCCTGGGATCAAGCTCCGCATCAGGCTCTCTGTTCAGCAGGGAGCCTGCTTCCCCCTCTCTCTCTGCCTCTCTGCCTCCTTGTGGTCTCTGTCTGTCAAATAAATAAATAAAATCTTAAAACAAAACAAAAGAAAACAAAAAAACCTGGGCCCAATTTTCCCAAAAGTATGATTCTGATTCTAGTCTCTATGATGTTATCCCTTGAAGACAATGTCTCTAATTGAGTTGAATTAGTTTACTAAAGAGCATACCCCCATTTGTTGTAGGAGATGAACAATATGCAAGAGGCAAAATGCCACATGGAAGCCACCTGGTCTTCAGTGGAATATAGAATCAGTTCCTTTGGGATGAATTTGTTCCACATTTGACTTCCCACTTAAGGGAAAATAAGAGTGTCTTCTAATAGATTTTAAATAGGAAATGACAACGGAAGCTTATACAAGATTATAAAATGGGAAATTAAATTTAGATAAGCAATAATTTCAAAGTCATCTTCTTAGTATTACAGACTTCACATAATCATAATTTTATTTTGGTATTATATGGTAATTTCAAATATAGTAAATATAAAGAATTTACATTTGTAATTATAGCGAGTGTGGTCATAGTTTAATGGCAACAAAACTTCAATTTAGAAGTATGGTCTACCAATTATTAATACATTTGAAAATGGTGTGTCATCTTCACTCCACTTGTCTCACTAAAACAGAGAGCCAAAAAAGTAGGTCCAAGCTGTTTACTATGGTCAAAATGGGTTGCTTTTGCACTTGGTAAAGAAGCAGTCATATTTTGGAAGAAGAAACTGAGGCTATTAATATTTTCAACTTATTTTCAGAAAAGGAAAGAAAGGATAATCTGAGCTAAAGCCAAAATCTTACACAAGGTGGCAGGAGAATGATCTTTTCCCAGATAAAGGGTTTTTCAACTTAGCCATGTTAGGAGGAAGAAGAGATGAGACATTGTGGACATGACTAAGGTTTGTACACTGTTCAAAAAGTTTTCAAAATAATGTGTATTATTTTTCTTCTTTTAGTTGAGACAAAACAAACAAACAAACAATAAGCCACTAATGAGCTTACTCTTAGAAGGAGGTAAACAAGAAACTAGCAAAGATTGAGTGGTAGGTATTGTCCCCCTCCTTTTTTTTTTTTTTAATTATCTTATGTTAGTTACCATATAATACATCATTAGTTTTTGAAGTAGTGTTCCATGATTCATTGTTTGTGTAAAACACCCAGTGCCCCATGCAATATGTGCCCTCATTAATACCCATCACCAGGCTCACCCATCCCCACATCCTTCTCATCTTTAAAACCCTCAGTTTGTTTCTTGGAGTCCATAATTTTTCATGTTTCATTTCCCCCTCCAATTCCCCCACTTCATTTTTCCTTTCCTTCTCCTAATGTCCTCCATGCTATTCCTTAGGTTCCACAAATAAGTGAAACCATATGGTGATTGACTTTCTCTGCTTGACTTATTTCACTTAGCATAATCTCCTCCAGTCCCATCCATGTTGATGCAAAAGTTGGGTATTCATCCTTTCTGATGGCTGAGTGATCTTCCATTGTATCCATAGATCACATCTTTTTTATCCGTTTGTCTGTTGAAGGGGATCTAGGCTCTTTCAACAGAATGGCTATTGTGGACTTTGCTGCTATGAACACTGGGGTGCATATGGCCATTCTTTCCAGTAAAATAGAGCTAGCCTATGACCCAGCGATTGTACTACTGAGTATTGACCTCAAAGATACAGATGTAGTGAAAAGAATTAGGTATTGTTAAAGCACAAATGCAGGGGATAGAAGTTATGGTACAGAAGAGGGAAGGGCAACCATATGGCAGAGTAGAATAAAGTAGCTCAGGAAGAGATTAGTCATATCCAGATATTGTAAGGCATGTGGGATTGGCAGGGAGAGCATGAGAAATCATGAGAGCAGAGAGAGAAAATTGACTAGGCAGGAAAGGTTTATAACATTTTAACATCTAAGGTAAGCATATGCAAAGCAGAATAGGGAAAGAAATAAAAGTTTTTAGAAGACTCAATACATAAGGAATAACGTGGAGGACACTGGGAGATGGAGAGAAGTGTGCTGGGGGAAATCGTAGGGAGAGACAAACCATGAGAGACTGTGGACTCTGAGAAACAAACTGAGGGTTTTGAAGAGGATGGTGGCAGGTGGTTGGGTGAGCCCAGGGGTGGGTATTAAGGAGGGAATTTATTGCATGAAGCACTGGGTGTGGTGCATAAACTATGAATTTTGGATCTCTGGAAATAAATTAAAAGAAAAAAAAAGACCGACTACAGACATGGACCTCAGTGTAACACAGATATGGAACTCACTGTAATACCAGCCACTTCCCACCGACACACACACACTATGATAATAATAAATAATAATGCAATTAAGAAAATTGCCTGCCAAATAATTTTTCCTCTTTTTTATTTTTATGATTATTATTTTTATTTTATTTTTAAAGTTTTTATTTAAATTCCAGTTAGTTAAAATAAGGTTAATATTAGTTTCAGGTGTACATATAGTGATCAACACTGCCATACAATGGCTTAAATAAAAAAATGAAAAAAAATTTTTTAAATATTTTATTTTTAAAAACCTCTACACCCAAGGTGGATTTCAAACGTACAACCCCAAGATCAAGAGTTACATGTTTTACTGAGTGATCCAGCCAGGAACCCCAACAAATAAAAATTTTATAAAATTGTTGAGTTTGTGGGAGTCTCATTTGCTCCGTCAGTTAAGTGTCTGCCTTTGGCTCAGATCATGATCTCAAGAGTCCTGGGATCGAGCCCCATATTGCTCATGCTCTCTCTCTCTCTCTCTCTGGCTTTTGCTCTCAAATAAATAAATAAAATATTTTTTTAAAAAATTGTTGAGTTTGTTTAACTAGTTTTAAACTAGTAGACAGAGATGAAGATAAAGTATGATGTCATGGCAGGGAAAAATACAACTTACACGTTTTAAAAATAAATTGTGCAATGCAAGTTACATCACTTCTTTTATCACCACACTGGGACTTTCCCTACTGAGTTGTTGTAATGTAAGGACCTATTTTATATTTTTATATTTTAGCAAGAGGCTTTCATTGAGGTTAACCCTTAAACTGTCCTTGCTCCCCTTCCCCCAGGGGATTCTCTTAAAAACAAGTCCTGGAAATCAGCTCCAGGTAACAAAGTACATATACAAGGGTGGGTCAGGCCAGGTGGAGACGTCAATCAGCGTGGGCGGGGGGGGGCTGTGATTGCATTTTGTCTCCCTAGATACTAAGGAGTATGCCCCACTCCTCCACCCTTTGGGAACCTTTTTGGCACCAATCCTAATCAAGGTGTAATAGGCTGGGTCAAATGTCTATACTAGGGTAAATTGAACCTCAATTGGTCACCTAGCCTCACTGTGGAGTTTCCTGTGTGTGTTAAAATCTCATTGGTCACCTGTGCGTGGCCAGGCCTGACTGCATGGCCTTTGCCCTTAAAAGCTAGACTGTGAAACAGAGAAGGGTTGCCTTCTCTCGTAAGAGGTGTGGCCCCGAACATTCGATTAGATTCTTGATGCTTGGAATGAAATAAAGCTTTGCTTGACCTTCGCTTTATATCAGTCTCGCTCCTATAATCATAGACCCATTATTGGGGCATAACAGTATTAATCTTATAAGTCCACAATGCATCCATCATCCATCCTACCCCTTAACATTCCCCTTTGGACAGACCCATGATCTAGAACAAGCCTTATTTTATAGTGCCTTGTAGGAGAATTTTGCGGCTGCCTAAATTGCCTACTTTCCTCTCACCATTACCACAGAAATTGGGTCCACTGAAACAAAGGGGTAGTGTAAGAAATTAACAACTTCCATAAATCTCTTTAAATAATAAAGTATAAGATAGTGGTACCTTTTTTTCTGCCACATAACCAATTCTTGCAAGAATAAGGTCATATAAGAGAATTTACAACACATGCTAGCATTATCCTACTGGACCCAGATCATTTGTATGTTTCTCTGTCTCTGAGAAATGTAGTTATTTACATGACTGAAACCTACAAATTGTTTGATATGACTACTAATATCACCTACATTATTTTAAAGCCTGTTTAAGGCTTCTGAAATACATAGGTTTTGTAAACACTTATTAAGCATCTTGTATATATCAAACACTTTAAAAATCTCTGCTTTAAAAAAAAAAACTTTACCTCAATGGAACTTTGAGTCTGAAAAAGATACAGGCAATATACAAGGCAACAGATAGAATAATTACATATTTGATTATATACTCTGAGGATGTCACATTAAATTGATATGAAAATGATGAGAAGGAACTGAATTTCTTGTCAAAATTATTGCCTTAAAAAGAAATTGATATTTAGGGAAAGTTGTTACTGAAAGAGGTCCTATGTCAACCAAAAATGTTAAACCATGATCTGACTAAATTTTCCAGTTGTGATCATTGCTTTGTTTAGCTGTCTTATATTAAGACTGAATTTAGTAATTCAGTCTCAGATTTCAGTAAGTCGTTTATTTTCTAAGATTTTATTTATTTATTAGAGAGAGAGTGGGCGGGGAGGGGCAGAGGGAGAGGAAGAACCAGACTCCTTGTTGAGCAGGCAGCTGATGCAGGACTGGATCCTAGTACCCTGGCATCATGACCTAAGCTGAAGGAAGACACTTAACCAACTGAGCCACCTAGGCACTCTAGGCTGTAAACTTCTTAAAGGTAAAAAGTTGATTCTTCTAGTAGTTCCACAGACATTTCTAACATCCATAAGAAAGCATGTACTGATATAAAATTCCAGCAAATCAAATTATTTAAGAAAGAAAGAAAGAAAGAAAAGTTATATCTGGATAAAGAGAAAAACAGAAAATCTAAGAATACATTGAATTATTAGAGCAAAGAGTGGAGGAAGAGAAAATAAATATGAAATAGAGATTTCCACTAAAAGAAAAAAATTGAATAAGGCAGGAGATTTAGAAAATTATTATGACAGACTTGAGAAAAAAACAAAATAGGAATTTTAAGAAAATAGCAATGAATGAAAAGGTAAATTGTTCCTACCTCTATAATATTAGCTGTTTGTTGTTTTTGTTTTTGTTGCTCTTTTACCTATTTATGCTAATAAACAAAGAAAGGTTTCATTTAGGGATAAGGTTTCTATATATATATATTTTTTTTCCATTTAGGGATAAGGTGTATATATATATATATATATATATATATATATATATATATATTAATTTTAATTGTTAGGAAATGTGTCACATAAAGTGTTTAAACTTTAAGATACAGATGCAATATATAACGAACTACATTGTTTGAACATCTAATTTGTAAATGCTGTTAGAGTGAACTTGGTGGAAATGTCCTTATGTGGTTGTGTTTCTGGAACTAAGTATATTTATTAATAAGGAATAGTTTAAAATTATGAAATGACCAGGAGTGGACAATTTTCCTAAATCTATCTGCTCTTTGCAGCTCTTTTATTAGCCCCCTGTAGGGTCATCAGCTTTATTTATCTAATTAAATTTTATATTAATGTGCTTTTGACTTTTGGCCTTTCTCTTCCTTCTGTTCTTTTTTTTCCCCTAAATTACATGTTTCTGTTTAACAGCTTCTATCAATTCTTTGATATGAATTCTCAACATCAATTTACTAACTCCAGAGATGAAGCAGCATGAATATTTAGAAGCTAAGAATACAAAGCCTTGGGCATCTGGATGGCTCAGTCAGTTAAGCATCTGCCTTCAACTCAGGTAGTGATCCCAGAGACATGGGATGGAACCCCAGGTTGATCTTTCTGCTCAGCTGGGAGCCTACTTCTCCCTCTCCCTCTGCCTACAGCTCCCTTTGCTTGCTTTCTCCCTCTCTTTGTCAACTAAATAAAATAAAATAAAATAATGTAAATAATACACTTATTTATTTATGAAAATGCAATTATTACACAATACATAATGTATTGCATAATTATAATAATGATTAAATATTTAATTAAATATTTATATTAAATATATCAATTTAATTAAATAAATATTTTTAAGAATTTAAATTTTCAAATTTAGATTATTAAATATTAAATCATTAATTTAATAAATAAATATCTAAACATAATTAAATAAAATAATTTATTTATTAAAATGAATAAAATAATGCTAAGTCATAATCTGATCATGTATTTTTAAATAGTCTAAAATAAACCATCTAATAAAGTCTAAATACATTGAGTTCAGATATTTATACAAGTTAACCCAGACACTCAACCCACAGACAGTTTCAAAACATTTGTTTTAATCTACTACTCAAAATACGATTGTAATGTATTTATTTATAACTTTGACATAGCAAGGAAACTTTGAGGAAAAGGAGACATTTGCTTTTAATATTTGAAACTTATTTTGTTGATTTAAAAAAAATAAAAACCATAACACATGAACATTTCTTCTTAAATAACACTGTGAATTTTCTGAGACGCATTCTATTAAACTTGCTGAAAAAATGGCCTCAGTTACTCATTTAAATCATCAGCTGAATGGGTAACAAATGAAGTAGAGAGCTTTTTAATTATTTATGAATGTATTGCTTGTGGATGGAGTGCCACATAGAGTTACCTCTCTTTTTGGCTTTGTTTTTAGATTTTTGTTTTTAGATTTGTTTTATAGATTCACCAAATATTTTATTCTCAAATTTATATCTCCTTTGTGAAGTAAATGAAACTGTATATATTAAATATAATCCTATCACATGTAACAGTTACTAGTGCATCCCAGGACATACATAGGTCAGGTCCTACTCAAGGCATCACATATAACTGGATTTAACTTTATATCCAAGGAGTCTTCTGTATATTTCTGTGGATTTTATACTACAATCAGGAGGAAGAATTCTTTTGCTAAAAGCTTCCAAATGACTATGTGAGTAGATTATTTGTAGACCAGTGATATATTATAGTTTAATATGTAAAGCATGATAAAATAAAATGCTATTGCCATATTTAATTTGTTCAGTAAAGCATTCATTTAGTTATCAAGCATTCATTTTCTTTTTTTTTAAATATTTTATTTATTTATTTGACAGACAGAGATCACAAGTAGACAGAGAGGCAGGCAGAGAGAAAGGAAGGGAAGCAGGGTCCCTGCTGAGCAGAGAGCCTGATGTGGGGCTCTATCCCAGGACTCTGGGATCATGACCTGAGCAGAAGGCAGAGGCTTTAACGCACTGAGACACCCAAGAGCCCCAAGCATTCGTTTTCTTTATACAGAAGAGATAGAACAATATTATATAGTAGAAAATACAGTAAATAATCTAGAAACCTTGATAATTTTGTTTTGACAATTTTAGAACCTAAAATTAGCTAAAGTTCAAGTGCAAGTTATATTTGTATCATAGGAGGAAAAGTTAATTAAAAGTTTGTTTATTAACATAATTTAACACTCCAACAAAATGATAACGAGTCAAAAATTAATGAATATATGAAGTATACAATAAAAACAATAACCTTGAGTGTATGTGACTCACTGTAGGTATTGATAGGCTAGAAGTGAAAGGGAAAGTATCTATAGGGTTTGTTCAGTTCCATGCTCATCAGATTAATAGGCTTTCTCATATTGCTTCCTTCACCACATTAATTTGTCTAATGAAGTTTTCAAGAGTTAAAGACAGTGAAAGGTTCATGGCTGGAGAGAAGGTACAGAATCTAAGATAGTTCAGCAGTGCTTATTATTTTAGAGAAATACAGCATGGGAGGTGAGGGGTGGAAGGAAAGGGATAAGAAGAGAGAATCTTAAGCAACCTCCTTGTCCAGCACAGAGCCTATAGGGGCTTCATCTCGTCGCCCTGAGATAAAAACCTGAGCTGAAATCAAGAGTCAGATGCTTATCTAATTGAGTCACCCAAGTGCACCATTTTTTTCCCTGTATCTTTATTTTCATCTCTTTCTGTAACTGAGTGTCCCTTCAAAATCAGGACTTGCATACACAACCTAAATAATTATTTTGGGATTTGATCACGTGGAAGAGGAGAGAATGAGAAGAGCTAAGTGGTCCAGGAGAAACATATATGAGTTCAGACTGAGTAGATTATGATTGTAGACAACTGAGCATCAATCCTAATGCACAGAATACATCTCAGAATTATTTTCCTGAAACAAGAAAGAATCTGTTTAACCCACTGGCTTCTGCATCCTATCCTCAGTGGTTAAAATTCATCCCAGAAGTAATTAATGTCCCTGACTTTACTATTACTGGGCATGAGAGAGGAGCTCAGTGGGCTTGGTCAGTGTCCCACCTAATGAAAGGCAGAGCAGATTCAGGCAAAAAAAAAAATTATTAGTTCTTTCCAAATTAGATTTAATAGGATTCTATTTTTCACTTATGAATTCATTTTACATTTTATATTTTATCAATTTTTCTAAGCTTTGGCCAATATTCACTGCATTTTTGAATAGCTTTTATCTATTATTGTAAATCATTTTTCTGCTACATTTGTTTAGTCATGGTTATCCATTTCTTCTTCCAAGTTTTTCAGATATGTGATATCATTTTCCAAATAAATTATTTAAAATGTTTATTTTTTATACTAAACTTCTATGAAAAACATTGATATATGTATTATGGCATATTGTTCCCCTTTTAACTTATTTTTAAAAATGTGACTGTGCCTTGGCAAATTCATATTGTTTCTTTTTATGTTTATGTAGATTCTTCATAATTTTCCCAAGTTCATTGGCTTATGGTTTATATTTTTTAATAATTTTCCTACTGCCAATTAATAGATTTTTTTCCATTAAATTGTCTAAGTTGCTATTGCCATTATAAGTAAAAAGCACCTGGAAATATATCCCTGTCCATTTTCCTCAAATCACTCATTATTTTCAGGATCTAGTTGGATTTTCTTACAGGTTCCAGGTGGACAAGCTTTTGAACTGATGCTAATTATTATTTCTGTTTCTGGCTTCCTGCATTTACCAGCTTCAGGGATCATTTTTAACAACTATGATGAAAAGAGGCATCATATTCTTATTCTCAACTTCATTAATAATGATATTAGTATACCATGTCCTACAAGATAATAATAGATACATGTAAAATAATTTCATTGACCAAATAAATGTAAATAAAACACAGTGGCAACCAACTAGTCATTTCAAGTTGAGCTATTTTTTCCCCCTTTATCTCCCTGTCTCTTTAATTTCCTGTAGCACATTCCTACAATGTATTTTAAGGTGTTTTACATGCACATACATAGAGATCATCATGGAGTCTAAATCTAATAATTCCTTGTCAGTTTTAAATATTTTAAGTATTGTTCATTCCTATGTCAGTTGTCTATTAACTTTTTCTCCACACCGTACTTAATTGCAAGGAAATGTTTAATTTTAATATAAATTAATTAAGCACTTTAATACATATGTTTACCTTATGGATTAATCTTTGATGCTTATTTCTTAATTTTTTTAACTTTTAAAATTTTATTTAGAGAGAGAGAGAGAAAGAGAGAGAACAAGCACAAGCAGGGGAAGCTGCAGAGGAAGAGGGAAAAGAAGAAGCAGGTTCCCCACCAAGCAGGGAGTCAAGCTCAGTCTCAGGGCCTTGGGATCATGATCTGAGGTGAAGGCAGAGGCTTTGCTGACTGTGCCACTGAGTCTAATTGTTATCTTTGATATTTAAGGAAATACTTTATCATCTCTCATTGACCCCTATGTCACAAATACAGTTTTCTCTATGTTGCTATTAATTTTATTGTCTTAAAATTAGACTCTTTTTCTAGAAGCATTTTTAATCAGTCTCTTAGGTCTATACTTTAGTTTTTATACATTTCATTTAGTATTTTATTTTATCTTCATCAGTACTCATTGGTCAAATCTTTTTTATTAATCTATTCCAAAAATTTGTTTGTTTCCATAATATTTTGTTATTACTGCTGTCGTTCTTAGGTTTTGCCTTTATATTCTTTTTGTTTTGTTTTGTTGTTTTATGCTTTGGTGTTTTTGTTGTATTGTTTTGTTTTTCTTTTGAATTAATACGATTAAACCTTTAGATTTCCTTCATACCTTTAATTATTGTCACTTATTTTCACAAATGATATTACCAGAGTACAGTAATTCTAAATATTTCTGAATTAGCTGTATTATTTCTTTTTAGGTATCAAGTTAACTTCCAGTTACATGGACTTAATATTTTGGTCATTATATTCTAGTTTTATTGCCTTATCATTGGAAAATATAGCCTGATACTTAACTCTAGGGAATGATGTGGGAGAGCTAGGTTCTTGTCTCTTGGAGTCAAAGAAGGAATCTCGTGGGCAATGGAGAGTGAGTAAGTGACAGAAGTTTATCAAGTGAATATATAGAAAAAGCTCTCACAACTAAGAGAGGTCCCCACACAGTTAACAATGAGTGCCTTCAGGGTTTATTTTTTATAAAAAGGTAACCAGGCAACTTTAATCCTTTTAACATCTCTATCAATAACTGCTGCAATGGCTTACCTCCTTTTTAGGGTCTGATTATTCTTTTTTGGTTACAGGTGATTATCATAGAGACACCTACCCCACATGACCCACCCCATACACCTAGAGCAGGGTGGTCCTCCATACCACATGCCTAGATCAGGGTGCTCTTCCCTGGGGTAGGGTGGTCCAATTTATCTCTTTACTCTGGTTTTCCCACACCACAGTTTGGGGATTTCTGAGAGCCTGTTCACAAAGTTCCCTATGGATCTCTTCCTCCCTAGCCCCACCTGTCCGTTACTCATTTTGAGAGTTGATAGTACCATAGTACTGTAATTCTAAAAATTTCTGAATTAGCTGTACTATTTCTTTTTAGGTATGAAGTTAACTTCCAATTATATGAATTTAATATTTTGGTCATTGTTTTCTAATTTTATTTCCTTATACGTGGAAAATATAGCCTGATATTTAACTCTAGGAATTGATTGGCATATATTTCTGGCCTAAATAATGGCCTGTTTGTGTAAATGTTCAACTTATGCTTATATACTTACTGAAGACTATTGTTTTGGGGTCAGGATGGCTACATTTATTAATAGATCAGGACTATTAGATTCTCTAAATTTTGATGTCTCTTAATTTAATCTAATTAGTAAGTAAATTATCAGTTAATGAAAGAAGTTAAATTTTTATGTACTACTGCATCTAAACTTATCAAAGTCTTTTGCTATAATTAGACAAGTATGTCATCCTGTTTTTATACCAAGTCTTTCATTAAAAAAAATAATATAATCTGAAATATTATTTCTTTATTATTATTATTATTATTATTATTAATTTTAAAGATTGTATTCATTGGGGTACCTGAGTGACTCGTCAGTTAAGTGTCTAACTATAACTCAGTTGATAATACCCGGGTCCGGGGATAGAGCCCCGCAGGGGGTTCCCTGCTCAGTGGGGTGCTTCTCCCTCTCCCACTGTTATTCCCCCTGCTGTGTGCATGTTTTTCTTTTCTCACTCTTTCTCAAATAAATAGGTAAAATTTAAAGATTATCTCTCTCAAATAAATAAGTCAAATTTTTTTTCTCAATGGAAGGGAGAAGCAGACTCTCCACTGATCAGGGAGCCTGATGCAGGGCTCAATACCAGGACCCTGGGATCATGACCTAAGCTGAAGGCAGACACTTGAACCGAATAAGTCACCCAGGCACTCCAGTTGTTTATTTATTTATTTATTTTTATTATGCTTATGTTTTATCTCTCTTTTCTTCAAGTCTTTTTTTTTAATCTTTTTACTTTTTTCATAAAACTGAATTATTTCAAGATGACTTGGTCATCCTCTTTTCCCCCACCCCATAGGTCATAGAGTACATTTTAACTGTTACAATAATATTAGTATTTAAGTGCTGCCTACACAAATTAAGGCAAATTATCTGTGGTCTGTATTCCTGAAAATATTTTTTTTATTATGCCTTCCTATTCCAACGACATTTTATAAGGATCAAAATGTTTACATTTGTGATTATTTTTTTCAAGATAATAAAGCTATTACTGCATTCTTTTTTATATCTGATGTTATTTAAAAATTTTCTGTCAGTCTGATTCTTGTTTCTTTATTAATGAATTATTTTTTTTTCTCTCTAATACTTATGATTTTTTTTTGTCTTTGGTATGTATGCCCTAGTTTGGGATTCATAGAGTCAACTAGAGTTATGAATATTTTCTTTCCTTTCTTGTATGTAAGTTTTAATCCAGTGTCTTGACTATTTTATGCTTGAGAAATAGATGTACATTAATATTCAAATATTTCTTTCCTTTTTTCTTCTTTCATTTAAAAAAACTCATTTATTTTATTTTATTTAAAAAATATTTATTTATTTATTTGGAGTAGAGAGAGAGGGTCATGAAGAGTGGCTGATGATATACTTTCAATTTGGGAGGAGGTTAGGGATAGCACAAGCCTCCAAGGTATTTTATAAACAAGGTTCCCAGGACCTTAGGGGGCTAGCTATTGTTAGGGAAAGGTGATTTATTACTATTTAGTAAAAACTCAGGGAAGAGACTCTTCTGATGTGTATCAGTGGGTATATGCTCGGGAGATGATTGCCAATGTATATCTTGAGGGCAGGGGTGGGGAGTAGAGATAAAGAAGATTCCAAAGTAAGTTTTACATGTAAAAGTAGATTTTCAGTATCCTGGGGGGTGGACTAAGAATGCTTTTTGCCCTGAGTGGACCTGTCCACATTGAAGAAGCTGAGTCCCCAGAGGAACTTCAAGGACTTGTCAACAGGCTATGAGTAGTATGGAAATCTAATTCTTTCTCTAGCGTTTGTTCCACACACATCACCTACATCATACACCTCTTTTATATTGATAATTTTAATGCTTTGCTGGTATCCAGATGACTATATCCTTAAGTGACTTCTTATCTCTATTGAATCCATTACATATTCTATGAATTGTATTCTTAATTCAACTAGATTACATATATTTAATCTATTAGTACCACTAGGTTCTTATTCTTGTTTTTATTTCAAACTCTTTCCTTATGTCCTTACACTATTTATTGGGTATATTTTAAACCCCTGATATACTCACTTATTATATATAAGCTGTCAACCTTATTCTTATTTTGAGGTAGCTATATCTTTTGGGGTTTTAGGACATCATACCAACAATGCCAAATAATTTTCAGACAACAGCAGGATCTCCAATAATTCAACTAAATTCTGACACTATCTACCTGAACATAGGGTAAGATTTCATCAGTTAAGGGATCAGTCCTCCAAGACTATCTCCAACCCCACCTCAGATGCCAGTCTCACTGTAGGCTCCAGGTTATTACCTGTGCTTGTGACTGAGCAACTACAGGTTGGAGGTCCCAGTGGCCTACTTCTTACGTTCTTTTAATTTGCTACAGGGACTCACAAAACTCATAAAAATACTTAATTTATGTTTGCCAGCTTATTAAAAGATATAATAGAAGATTTAAATCAATAGATAGATAAAGAAGTGCACACGGCAAGGTATGGAGAAAGGGCACAGAGCTTCTATTACCTTCTGGAAGACTGCCACTCTTCCTGCCTTTTCATACATTTAACAAACTAAAAGCTTTTTGAACCCAGTCCTTTCAGGTCTTCTGTGGAGGCTTCATGACATAGTCATGACTGACTAAATCATTGTCATTTGCTGATCTAATCTCCAGCTCCTCTTCCTTCCCCAGATAATCCTGAATTCGGAGGAAGGGGAGGCATGTTGGGCAAAAAGTTATGAAGGCTTTCACCAAGTGGTTGGTCCTTCAGGCAAACAGCCCTTGCCTTGAGTGAGGTCTGAAGGTCACTTCATTAACATAACAAAACACACCTCTCTCACCCTTATAACAGGAAATTCCAAGAGTTTTAGGAGCTGTGAGTCAGTAGCCATGGTTGAAAACCAAATATTCAGATGACCAAAATATATTTCTTGTAAACCACTATATTACACTACATGCTTAAGTATTTATTATGTGATCTTTTAAACTAATATTTTTCTAAGAGTATAAACTGTTCTGTCAGTAATCTGGATTGGGGAGTGATGTATTGCCAAATTTCTGTCGTTTTAGTCCAGGAAGTCCAAGAGAAACAACAGGAGAGCCCCTTAGGGCAGGAAGTTCAAAGTAACAATGTTGACTACTACTCCCTTTTCTTGATTTTTTTATAAACAAGCAAATCATCTCTTCAGAGTTGCAGTTTAAAGCCAAGAACATGTGGAATTGGGAGAAAAAAATAGTTAAATTTGGAGACTTGCAGAGGTAGAATCAGAGGAGTGTAAGCCATTACAGTAACTGAACTAACTGAGGTCAACCTTTGGTGAATCACAGAAACAGGTGGAGTTGTCAAACAAAGCAATCTTTGTTTACAACATACAAGGAGATCACAGGGAATAAGTTCCAAAGCCTTGACTGTTTGAATAGGAGAGAGATTTTTATTTAGTATTTAAGATGAATACTCAGAAGGGAGAGTTTTATTATCCCGTGTATGGTTGATCATAAGGTTGTGGATGCATGCACATCCACATATGTATTAGTGCAATATGTATTGCATGTTCACCTGAATGAAGCTTGTATTCCACCCAGGGCAGAATCTTCACCGTTAGAATAAAGCAGAGGTAACTGTTGGACAAGGGAAAGGTACTCTGCAGGCTTCAAGAGCAGATATAAACTAGATGGGGTCTTGGGCTCATTTTCTGGGACAGGGAATGTAAGGGCTTGATTACTTTTGAAATAGCACTAGGAGTTTTACCACTGATTCATTGTCTCAATAGCTTAGGCTATTTCCTGGTCTGGTGGTGACTGTTAGTTTTCCCATTGCCTTGTTCCCTCAAAATCCTTAACTAGTGAGGGTTTTGCATTTCTTTGTAAGAACCTCCCAGGAAGTTTTGGAAGAAGTGTGCTTGGGCAAGTACAAAGGTGGGGTATAGATCATTGAAAATAGCTGGAGACAAAAAATGATTTTTCTTATGTCAGGAAAACTATATCTCTTCTTTAATTTCCTGGGAACCCCTAACTCTTTCTGCTGATGTTACCAGCAGGCATCTGAGATATTACTGATTGTTCTCTTGAACCTAAGGAAAAGGAAATGTAGAAAGCAAAAGAAAAAACTTTAAAATCTATCCTGCAACTCACCAATTCACTGCATCCACCTCTCTGTCTTTCCCTTTCTCTTTTTCTCTCTTTCTCTCTCACTTTCTCTCTCACATACGCACAACACACGCAAATCAACTCAAAAGAATTTTTAATTTTCCCTATTCCATTTTAATATACTTGGGGCATGATCATTTTCTTAGTAAATACAGGGAAAAAAATCTAGGATTCCATCATTCTGTGTGGTTAAAGTATTGAGGAATTTACTTCCAGTAGCACTTATAAAAACATATTTTATTTAAGTAATATTATATAATCAGATGCCTGCATTTTTCTTATTCTCCAACTACTGTTATTTGGCAATTAATATTTTGTCAATCAATATTCCCCTATATCTGAATGTGTGGGCCGTGAGAGATGAGTTAGAGGCAAGGATGGTGAAAAATGGGTTACACATTAGAAGGCTGAGGGCACAACCTCCAGACTTTGTGACTTCAGAGACCCTGGGCCTAACAAACCAGGAGACACTGCTACTGTAAATGTTCTCTCCTCTTCTACCTCTACCCCAGAGTAACCCCTAGATCTATCATAATGCATTTGCATTGCCATCCCCATGGAAAAGAGTTGCCATGATGGTTCCAGAACAAACCTTTTAAGGTAAAAAAAACTCTTCTCAGCCAGGATCCCTCAAAAAAATTGAAAACTACAGAATAAACCAGCTCTCTTTACACCTTAGAGACCAGGAGAATCAACAACAAATTAAGCCAAACCCACATGCAAGAAGGGAAATAATCAAGATTAAAGCTGAGATCAATGAGATGAAACTAGAGATACAGTAGAACACATCAATGAAACTAGAAGCTGAATTTTGAAAGAATCAATAAGATTGATAAACTACTGGCCAAACTAATCCAAAGGAAAAGAGAGAATACCCAAATTAATAAAATTATGAATGAAAAGGGAAAGATCATGACTAATAGCAAGGAAATAGAAACAATCATCAGAAATTATTATCAACGGTTGTAACAGTTATATGACAATAAGTTAGGCAACCTAGACAAAATAGATGCATTCCTAGGAACCTATAAACTTCCAAAACTGAATCAGGAAGAAATTGACAACCTGAATAGATCAATATCTAGTTAGGAGATCAAAGCAGTCATCAAAGACCTCCCAAAAAACAAGAGCCCAGGATCTTGTGAATTCCCTGGAGAATTCTACTAAACTTTGAAAGAAGAAATAACACCTATTCTTCTGAAGCTGCTTCCAAAAATAGAAACAGATGGCCAAACCACCCAAAGACACCCTCCCAAAGGAGAATTTCAGACCAATACTCCTGATGAATATGGACACCAAGATTCTCAAAAAGATCCTAGCTAATAGGATCCAACAGTACACTAAAAAGATTATCCACCATGACCAGGTGGGTTTTAACCTTGGGATACAAGGGTAGTTCAACATTCACAAATCAGTAAATGTGATAGAACAAATCAATAAAAGAAGAGAGAATAAACACATGGTCCTCTCAATTGATGCAGAAAAAGCATTTGGCAAGATACAGCATCCACTCCTGATTAAAACACTTCAAAGTACAGGGAGACAGGGAACATTCCTCAACTTGATAAAATCTATCTATGAAAAACCCACAGTGAATATCATCCTCAAATGGGAAAAGCTGACAGCCTACCAATTGAAATCAGGAACACGACAAGGATGTCCACTCTAAACCCTGTTATTCAACACAGTACTAAAAGTCCTAGAAACAACAATCAGACAACACAAAGAAATAAAAGGTATTCGAATTGGCAAAAAATAAGTCAAACTCTCTCTCCTTGCAGATGACATGATACTTTATATAGAAAACCCAAAAGACTCCACCTCCCAGCTACTAGAAGTCATAACAGCAATTCAGTAATGTGGCAGGATACAAAATTAATGTACAGAAATCAGTTGATTTCCATAGAAAGGGAAATTAGAGAATTGATTCCATTTCCTATAGCACCAAGAACCATAAAATACCTTTGAATAAATGTAACCAAAGAGGTAAAGGATCTTTACTTGAGGAACTACAGAATACTCATGAAAGAAACGGAAGAAGACACAAAAAGAATGAAGATCATTCCACATGCATGGAATGGAAGAATAATCATTGTGAAAATGTCTATACTGCCTAGAGCCATCTATACTTTCAGTGCTATCCTGATCAAAATTCCACTGGAACATTTCAAAGAGCTGGAACAAACAACAACAAACAATTCCAAACAATTTGTATGGAACCAGAAGAGACCCTGAAATGCTAAGGGAATGTTGAAAAAGAAAAAGCAAAACTGGGGGCTTCATGTTGCCTAATTTCAAGCTTTACTACAAAGCTGTGTTCACCAAGACAGCATGATACTGGCATAAAAACAGACATGTAGTCCAGTGGAACAGAGTAGAGTGCCCAGATATGGACCATCAACTCTATGGTCAAAATATCTTTGACAAAGCAGAGAAAATTATACAGTGGAAAAAAGACAGCCTCTTCAATCAATGGTGATGGAAAAATTGGACAGCTATGTATGGAAGAATGACACTCAACCATTCTCTTATACCATACAGAAAGATAAATTCGAAATGGACAAAAGACCTCAACGTGAGGCAGGAATCTATCAAAATCCTTGAGGAGAACATAGGTAGTAACCTCTTGGACACTGGCCACAGCAAAATCTTTCAAGACATGTCCCCAAAGACAAAGGAAACAAAAGCAAAAATGAACTTTTGGGACTTCATCAAGATCAAAAGTTTCTGCACAGCAAAGGAAACAGTCAACAAAACGAAGAGACAAGCCACGGAATGGGAGAAGATTTTCACAAAGGACATTAAAGATAAAGGGCTGATATCCAAGATCTATAAAGTACTCCTCAAACTCAACACACACAAAACAGATAATCATGTCAAAAAATGGGCAGAAGACATGAACAGACACTTCTTCAAAGAAGACATACAAATGGCAAACAGATGCATGAAAAAATGTTCATCATCATTAGCCATCAGGGAGATTCAAATCAAAAGCACATTGGGATTCCACCTTACATAGTTAGAATGGCCAAAATTAACAAGGCAATCATCAACAAGTTTTGGAGAGGATGTGGAGAATGGGGAACCCTCTTACACTATTGGTGAGAATGCCAGTTGGTGCAGCTACTTTGGGATACAGTGTGGAGACTCCATAAGGAATTAAAATTAGAGCTACCCTATGGCCCTGCAATTGCACTACTGAGTATTAACCCCTAAGATACAGATGCAGTGAAAAGAAGGGGCATCTGTACCCTAATGTTTATAGCAGCAATGGCCACAGTCATTAAACTTTGGAAAGAACCAAGATGACCTTCAATGGATGAACGGATAAAGAAGATATGATCCATTTTTACAATGGAGTATTATGCTTCCTTCTGAAAGGAAGGACACCCAACTTTTGTATCAACATGGACGGGACTGGAGGAGATAATCCTGAGTGAAATAATTCAAGCAGAGATTGTCAATTTTCATATTGTTTCACTTAATTGTGGAGCATAAAGAATAACACAGAAGACACTGGGTGATCAAGAGGAGAAGTGAGTGGGGGGAAATTGGAAGGGGAGACAAACCATGAGAGACTCTGAGAAACAAACTGAGAGTTTTGAGGGGAGGGGGCAGAGGGTTGGGTAAGCCTGTTAATGGGAGTTATGGAGGGCACATCTTGCATGGAGCACTGGGTGTGGTGCATAAACAGTGAATTTTGGAACCCTGAAAATAATAAAATAAAAGTGACAACAACTCCTCTTCCCAACCTGTGGTAGGAGTCCCCCAAATGATTGGAAGCAGCCTCCATTAGAGATCAATCCACTGCATTTTGAAGGTCCTCCCACTTCAAAAAGACCAAGAAATATCCACTCCCAAAACAAAGTAAGGGCTAGCTCCACCTCATGGAATACCACCTGCTCTCCCTTAGAGAGTGTGCTGTTGCTTTAATAAACCTGCCGTCTGATTTTACTTTGGGCATTGACCTCTAATTCTCATGTGCCAACAATAAAAATAATGATGGTTTACCATTACAATTCATAGAAAAGGAGATACAGGGAAATTGAATGAAAGGGAATAACAAAGTAGGTTCATAAGTCAATATTCCTTGTAAAAAAATTAACCTGAAAGTGCGTTTCTGCCACCTCTCTCCTGTTTGATATGATAAAGAATGACCACGATTCATGAATTATAGTTAGGGGTTTTGAAAAGCATAATAGCTTTATACCAACACTTGAGCATTTATTTATTTATTTATTTATTTATTTATTGCTAACAAGATAGCTCGATTTGATATGCGGTTCCTGACAACCAACCTCAGAAGTAATTCCTTCTTCATGAGAAGTCAGAAAGAACCACAAACCAAACCTCAAAATAGATTCAAAGAGAAAATACTCTTAAAAAGAATTCCCTTCCTGGGGCACCGGAGTGGCTTAGTGAGTTTGGCTCACTGGGCCTTTAGTTCGGCTCAGGTCATGATCCTAGGGTCCTGGGATTGAGCCCAATGTCTGGCTCTCTGCTCAGCAGGAATCTTGCTTCCACTTCTCTCTCTTCCTGCTCTCTGCCTACTTGTGATCTCTGTCTGTCAAATAAATAAAATCTTTAAAAAAAATTTCCCTTGGTCACCTGGGTGGCAGAGTGAGTTAAAGCCTTTGCATTCGGCTCAGGTCATCATTCCACGGTTTTGGGATCGAGCCCCACATCAGGCTCACTCCTTAGCAGGGAGCCTGTTTCTTCCTCTCTCTCTGCCTGCCTCTCTTCCTACTTGTGATCTCCATCAAATAAATAAATAAAATCTTTAAAAATAAAATTTCCCTTCCTATCAGAAGCAGACCAAACCACTAACAAATTCCCCAGAAAGCTTCATCTAAAAGGTTGTACTTTCTTCAGACACCCTGTAGGACCTTATTCTCTGGGCCTGGTATTTCTTCAAGGGCCTATTCCAGAGAATAAGACACTAAACTACTGAGCGCCAAGGGCCTCAGAACCACGAAAGGGATGATGAGGGGCACAAAGCACACCTCTGGTCACCAAGAGGGTATGTAAACTTTTGCTGCTTTTCTGTATTTTTCAAAGCTGAGTTTTTAGTTGGAGGCTGCTCCTTTAGGATAAATTGCTGATACCATATAGTAAAAGATATTATATGATCTTATACAAACCATTTCCTATCTTTGCATTCTCATGTGCCGAGACAGACACAGTTTATTTAAATCCCTGAAGAGAGTGCTATTGCATTTAAATTGCCTGTAACCTTCGTGTAATAGATTTATGATTGATGATAGATTTAGTTAAAATATAACTGTTTTAAATATTTATTCTCAGTAAACGATTTCAACCTATGCTCATTTAAGTAAGTTGGTGCATAATCCCTTTTCTATTAAACCATAGTGCAAGGACCAATGCCGCGCTTCGGTGAGAACCCCAAGCTCTTTTTCTAGAATGGCCATATGCGTATGTATCAGGCGTCCTCTTTTCACCCCTTTCTGGAGCACCTACCATGGAGGTCATGTAATAACCAATGACCAAAAAACAAACAAAAAACCCAAACATCCAGGTCGAAGTGATTCGTGCGTGCCATCATGCAATGGCGGACCCTGCCTGGAGACTAGGAGACTGCTCAAACAGATCATCCTGGGCAGGCATTTCAGCCCAGGCCTGTGCTGGGGAAGCTGGTTCCCGGCTTTGGGCACAATCAGGAAGCCAGGGAAGTGACCTGAAAGTGTAGCCGGGGTTTAGGGCTGATGATCGTTTCCCAGCCAGGCAGCGCGCGGACACCCCCCCGGGGAGCCAGGCTAGGAGTCTGCCCAGCGCCGGCACTGACCGCTGGCCACGCTGGCAGGCCCCCGGGGCTTCGCCGGCGCCCTTGCCCCGGGCCCGCGCCTCAAGACAGAGGTGTAGGGGGGGCGGGGGCGGGGGCGGCTTGGGGAAGGGGCTTTGCTAATTGCGTAAGCGGGAAGTGAGCTCCCAGAGGATGGAGGAAGCGGCAGAGAGTCTGAGAGGAGGTGGAGGGGCTGGAGGAGGAGGGGCGCGCAGCGCCTTGGTGCTGTGCTGCGGCACAGTCGGGACTGTAGGACCCCTGGACTCGCCGCCCCTGCACTCCCGCGCTCCAGCCCAGCACCTGAGGCCCCGCTCTCCTGCTCCCGAGGCCTGCTGCCCCGCCCCGCCCCATGGCTTCTCCTGACGACCCTCTGCGCACAGGCAAAGTGACACCGGGCTGCGCCCTCACCTGGAGCAGAAAGCAAGGGCCCTGAGCTGGGGCGGGGGTGGGGGTGTAGGGACCCAGCCTCCCGCACCCCCCGGGTCAGCGGGACAACCCCAGACGTCGCGCGGCACCCTGGTCCTCACGGGGTCAGGCCGGGGACGGAGCCATGAGAGGTGCCCCCTGCCTGCGAGCACAATAGCCCCCATCGCTTGGCACCCCCACGGGCCTGCGCTGGTGCCGAGGACCCCCTTCCCTCATCCCGTGCCGTGGCCCCGCCACTTTTGTTCTGCACTTGGGATCCCAGGTGGAAACTAGTCCCTCGGACCTCCCTGGCAGCAAGGAGCTCAGGGAGGGATTCTCGGTTTTTCTGCCCTGGCTCTTCCTCTCTCCACATTCACATGCCTTCTTGTATCCCTTTCCTCTCCTCATTTTCACTTTTATTAAATGGTTTTGTTCTGCAAGTTGACCCGCAGAGCGATTTCATGAATGAATATACAGGAAACTGAGTGGGAGCCCACCTGTGAGAGCCCACCTGTGGAGGCCTTTCATTAGAATGGTCCCAGGTTTTAGCCTCTGTTCAGAATACTGCCTGTACCTGAGGACCGAGTCCAGATGTTTCTTTCATCTCTGACTTGAATTTGAAATCCTAACGTCACTATGACCTGGGAAGCCGAGGTCCACAGCATCTTCATCTGAAATTCCACTAGAGCTCCCATTTACCTAGTGCCCAGCCTGAGTCTGTCCACTACTGTCAGGGTTCTAGAAGTTCATGCACTGCCCAGCACTGACAGTAGGGGCATCTCTCTGTCCAGATTTTCCCTTTACATAAGGAGGACAGTTACAGGAGATTAGGGCCCACTCTAATGACCTCACTGTAATGTGATTGCATCTGTAAGGACTCTAGTTCCAAATAAGGTCACGTTCTGTGGTACCAGAGATAAGGACAGCAGCAAGGTTTCTGGGGGAAATGCAGGTCAGCTCTTAACAGTCCACTCTCTGGCTCCCCAAATTCGTGTCCTTCCCGTGTGCAAAATACCTTCACCCAATGCCCTCCAAAGCACTAATCATCCCAGAATCAACTCAAAATCTGAAATCTCATCTGTCCTCCTCCACTCAAAGACCCAGATCTCACCCAGACCATGGGACCTGAGGACTGCATCCACAAGCCACAATCTCCTGGTAAAGCTGCCCATCAGGTCCTGACATCACCCTCATTCATCCCAGCAGCCGAGGGCCAACAGTTCCCAGAGACAGTTTCTCAGAGGAAGTTTGAAGACCACCTCAGAGGACATTCTTTGGGAGTGAATGAAGAAGGAAGGGGGTCAGAGCCTCCTGCCATTCCCAGGGCACCCAGAACCCAGAGAGTGAGGCCTTGGGTGCTTTCTAGTGACAGATTCAAGGCAATTCTTCGACTTTGGGACTTCGGAGTTAACTTAGTTTTCATTTGTGATTATTTTTGTGTGGGGGCCATAGCTTTTCTTTTGACCTATGGCTGTTTTCACTCCCAGTTCTGAAGAAGCCCCTAAATCCTAACCCTGTTGAGGACTCCGAAAGCTCTCAGAGCAGCAGTGCTGGGGGACAGTGTGGACACATGGTTTGGTTTCTCCTCTGCGGCAGCCCCGCTCTGTCCTCCTCAGACTTCAGAGCAATAGCTGAATAAGTGGAGAAAGGACCATGGGGTCAGGAAGGTGGCCACCGAAGAGTGACTTCTCTGGAGGGTGGCTGAGCTAGCGAGTGAGCGTGTTAGTCCAGCTCTGCCTGCAGTCTGGATGGAGCTGAACAGGGGCCAGAGAAGGGGAGGAGGAGCAGAGAGCGGGGACAAAGGGACCAAAGAGGAGATTCAGACGAAGGGAAGTAATTGGGAGGAGAGAAGAAACTCTAGAAGACAGGCATGTAAGAGAGGAAAAGGGATGAAGTGGGCATCGGGAAAGGGCACCACCAGGGAAGGAGAGAGGGGAAGAGAAGAGGGAGAGAGGGAGGAAAGGGGAAAGAAGAGGTGGCTGGTCCCTCTTGTCAAGCAGGGTGCTCACTCTTTGGTCCCAGTTTCTGCTTCCAGTGCTACTGGGCTTTGCAAGGAAGGCAGGCTGTCCCCTGGGACCCACTGGAGCCCACTGGAGCCCACTGGAGGTTGGGAGAGTTAAGATGCCACTGGGTCCTGTCCTGAGCTGCTCCCAGCTGCTAGCCTCACCACATGGTGCCAGACGGACCCCAGAACAAAGGAAGGACACAGGCCCACATGTCTGCTGGTGGCCCTGGGCACTTAGCTCATCCCAGTGAACCACACTGCCTCCTCATCCCAGGCTTTCAAAGCCTGCTTCTTCGTTCCTGGCTTTCATGTCTGTACGAACATGAGCCAGATCTAACTCATCTCCGACAGACAATTCTGTTTCACCCCGTGTCAGATTTTTATTAGTGGCTGTGATAGAGTAAGATAGCAATGCTCCAACAAACGGACTATTTCCTCCCACGTGACCTTAGCGAAAAAATCTTCTCTCCTTCCATTAAGCTCATAACGTGGTCTAAGAGTATACATGTGCCTTCGTTAGATGCGAAGCAATACAGAGGTCTTTTTTTTTTTTTTTAATTTTACAAGGTAAAGTCAGTGAACAAATCTAAATTGACGAATACGTCTCTAAAATGTCAATCCAGGCAAAGCTTTTTCTGCCTACAGTTTGGAGCCTATGTGGTGACATTTTTAAAACGCTTTCAGTCCCTCAGTGAGGCTCTTAGAAGCTAGCCAGGGCTTACTACGTGCCAGGCACTGTGTCAGGTGTTGGAGCTAACTGGACGGAGAGCTTGGAGGCAGGCTGGGGAGGGACATCCGTGACACAACCACAGCTAGAAACGGAGGCCAGTGCTAGAAAAGAGAGAGCAGGCTGCATGGAGAGTGTGTACCATGGGGCTTGTGAGCTCACGAATAAGTGGGAGTAAATGGAGTGGGGAGAAGGGGGAGAGGAAGAGGGTCTTCCCATCAGTGGGAATCACCTGTGCTTGGAGGCAGGCGCCATGAGGGGTCTCCACAGGAAGAGGGAGGCAGCGTGGTTGAAGGGCAGAAAGACAGGGCAGAACAGGCATCAGTCAATTGGTTGGGTAGGAAGAGATGGATGGGAGGATTATGGATGCCTTTGGAGGACTGAGAATTTGTTAGAGGATCAGTGAAGATTTCTATGGAGACAAATGCCAGGAACTGATAGGTCTTTGAAAGGTCACTCTGGCTGCATTTTGACAGAGGGGTTGGTTGTTAAAAGGCACAGGCAGGTGTGAACACACCAGGTGGGAGGTGAGTGCAGGAAATCAGGTGAGGGAGCATGGGAACTAGGTCCGGGGGTATATAAGGGAAAATAGCCTTTAATGAGTTCCACAAATTGGCACCAGCTGTAGCTTCATTACAGTGCTGGAAGGGGTAGGTGGGTGTGTCCTGGAGGTTACAGAAATTACATGAGAAAGGGAAGTCTTTTTAGATCTTTTTTCCAACTAGAGGAACTCTCATCTTATTGATAGAATTCCAGAGTGGGAACGGATGGACATGAGGACATCTTTGAAATGTCTGAATATGTTCTTCGACATCTTTGCAAGTGACGAGGAGACCTTGACCTTAGGAGGCCTCGGCCTTCTTTGTAGCCAAAAAGATTTCACCTACAGATTTGGGTTCTCCCTTTTAAAGTCAAGAAGACAGTCCTTCCAAAGGACACCTCCTATCATTTTACGCTCTAATCATATCTCACTAGCTGGGATCTCCAAGACCCTCTGTTCCAGGTTGTGAGTATCCACTTTGGCCAGTCTGGTCTTGCCAAGAACACCACCACAGGAAATCTAGAGCCTGTAGTGCTATTAATAACATCATCTAAGACTGTCTTTGCTGAACTCATGGCCTCTTCCCAACATGACTCACTGAAGCTTTTTACACGTTGTATCCATTAAGCTATAGTTCCCAAAGCTCATGTTCTCTAGTGCCATTAATTTTTAGGGGACCAGGCAAACCTTAAACTTGTGCCCCTTAATTGGATCCCTGTGCCCCCACAATCTCTTTGAATGCCTTTCACCATGATCCTTGAATGAGCTCTGAGACCACTGCTGGTACCTAACACTTCTTGGTACCTTGTCTGTTAGGTTCTTGGAAGAGGAGGTGGCTATGGAGGTGAGTGGGGATGGGAGTGGGGGGATTTCTCCCATCACTTCCTTTTTTGTTTTTCAAATAATGGGTTTTGAGGCGGAGGGAAAGGTTAACCAGACAATTTATTTTCCTTCTCCCATTGATAAAATGTTTACCACTCCCCATTGGAAGAATTTAGATATTTCTTTAGAATCTCCAGGAAAATCTCCCAAACCAAGAACACCACCATGTGGATTCAGCCATCTTCTGATTCACCTCCAGATTGTCTCCTCCTAACTGCTCAAGCCACAGGTTAAGGGCGAAATGTTCAATGCCCAAGCACTTAAGTGGGGAACACATTTATCAAAGCAATTGCATGCAGCTCTGTATCTGCATACAGGGGGTCTCTCCCAAGCCTTTCCAACCTCAGCAAAACAAGAAAAAGCCCCAGCGACCTGGGGGTATATATCATTCATTCATTCCTGTGTTCAACACTCATGGCGGATCCCCACCGAGACAGTGGGAGAGCAAGGACGGAAGAAATCCTGGAAGCTGAAGTCTGAGGAGGATTTCAAATTGAAGTCAGAGATGAAAGAAACATCTGGACTTGGTCCTCAGGTACACGAAGTATTCTGCAACTGAGGCTAGAACCAGAGACCATTCTAATGAAAGGCCTCCACAGGTGGGCTCTCACAGGTGGGCTCCCACTCAGTTTCCTGTATATTCATTCATGAAATCCCTCTGCGGGTCAACATGCAGAACAAAACCATTTAATAAAAGTGACAATGAGGAGAGGAAAGGGATACAAGAAGGCATGTGAATGTGGAGAGAGGAAGAGCCAGGGCAGAAAAACCGAGAATCCCTCCCTGAGCTCCTTGCTGCCAGGGAGGTCTGAGGGACTAGTTTCCACCTGGGATCCCAAGTCCAGAACAAAAGCGGCGGGGCCACGGCGGGAGACAAGGGAAGGGGGACCTTGGCATGCGCGCATGGAGGTGCCGAATGATGGGGTCTAGCGCGCCCGCTGGCGGGGGCACCTCGGGCGGCGCCATCCCCGGCCCACCCCGTGCGGACCCGGGTGTGGCGCGGCGTCCGGGGTGGTCCCTGTGCCCCGGGGGTCGCGGGAGGCTGGGTCCCCACACCCCCCAGAGCTTGCGGCTCGCGCTTTCTGCTCCAGGTGAGGGCGCGGCGCGGTTTCAATTTACCTGTGCGCAGAGGGTCGTCTGGAGTAGCCATGGGGCTTGGAGGGGCAGCGCGGCCTCCCGGGCTGGGCTGGAGCACAAGAGCGCAAGGGCAGCGAGTCCTGTGGATCCTCCAGTCCCGACTGGGACGCAGCACAGAACCGCCGCGCTGCACGCCCCTCCTCCGCCAGCCCCTCCACCTCCTCCCAGACTCTTCGCCACGTCCTCCCCGAGCTCACTTCCGACTTCAGCAATTAGCAAAGTCCCTTCTCCGGGCCGCCCTCGCCCCGTCCCCCTCCTTCCTGAGGCAGAGGCCCGGGCCTGTGCACAGAGTGAAGCCCAAGGCGCCTGCGAGCATGGTCAGCGCCGGCGCTCAGCGGCCTCCTAGCCTGACTCCCCGAGCGGGTATCCTCGCGCAGCCTGGCTGCGAAAAGATCATCAGCCCTAATCCCCGGCTGTACTCTGGGTCACTTCGCTGGTTTCCTGATTGCGCCTGAAGACAGGAACCAGCTTCCCCAGCACAGGCCTGGGCTGAGATGCCTGCCTGCTATTTGAGCAGTCTCCTGGTCTCCAGGTAGGGTCTGCCTTTGCATGATGGCAGGTGCGAATAACTTCGACCTGGATGTTAGGGTTTTTTGTTTGTTATTTGGTCATTGGTTATTACATGACCTCCATGGTAGGTGCTCCACAAAGCGAGTGAAAAGAGGAAGCCTGATACATATGCATATGGCCATTCTAGAAAAAGAGCTTGAAGTTCTCTTGGAAGCTGGGCATTGGTCCTTCCACTATGGTTTAATAGCAAAGGGATTATGCACCAATTTACTTAAATGAGCATAGGTTGAAATCGTTTACCCGGAATAAATATTTAAAACAGTTATATTTACTAAATGTATCATCAATCATAAATCTATTGCACGAAGGTTACAGGCAATTTAAATGCAATATCACTCTCTTCAGGGTTTTAAATAATCCGTGTCTGCCTTGGTACATGAGAATGCAAAGATAGGAAATGGTTTGTAAAAGATCATATAATAGCTTTTACTATACTGTATCAGCAATTTATCCTAAAGGAGTGGCCTCCAGCTAAAAACTCAGCTTTGAAAAATGCAGAAAAGCAGCAAACATGTACATACACTCTTCGTGACCAGAGGCGTGCTTTGTGCCCCTCATCATCTCTTTCGTGGTTCTGAGACCCTTGGCGCTCAGTAGTTTAGTGTCTTATTCTCTGGAATAGGCCATTGAAGAAATACCAGGCCCAGAGAAGAAGGTCCTGCTGGGTGTCTGAAGAAAGTACAACCTTTTAGCTGAAGCTTTCCGGGGAATTTATTAGTGGTTTGGTCTGCTTCTGATAGGAAGGAAAATTTTTTTAAAAGATTTTATTTATTTATTTGACAGACATAGATTACAAGTAGGCAGAGAGCAGGCAGAGAGAGAAGTGGAAGCAGGCTCCCCGCTGAGCAGAGAGCCAGACATGGGGCTGAATCCCAGGACCCTAGGATCATGACCTGAGCCGAATGCAGAGGCTTTAACTCACTGAGCCACTCAGGTGCCCCAGGAAGGGAAATTTTTTAAAGAGTATTTTCTCTTTGAATCTATTTTGAGGTTTGGTTTGTGGTTCTTTCTGACTTCTCATGAAGATGGAATTACTTCAGATGTTGGTTGTCAGGATCCGCATATCAAATCGAGCTATCTTGTTAGCAATAAATAAATAAATAAATAAATAAATAAATGCTCAAGTGTTGGTATAAAGCTATTATGCTTTTCGAAACCCGATCTATAATTCATGTATCGTGTTCATTCTTTATCAGATTAAACAGGAGAGAGGTGCAGAAACGCACTTTCAGGTTAATTTTTTTACAAGGAAGATTGACTTATGTACCTACTTTGTTATTCCCTTTCATTCAATTTCCCTGAACTTCCTTTTCTATGAATTATAACAGTAACCCATCATTATTTTTATTGTTGGCACGTGCTTTGTGAACCATAAAGTGTACGCTATAAATGGGAGTTCTTTTTTTTTTTTTTTGCAGTTTACAAAAAACTAATTTTTTAAATTTATTTTTTATTTATTTTCAGCATAACCGTATTCATTCTTTTTGCACCACACCCAGTGCTCCATGCAAGCAGTTCCCTCTATAATACCCACAACCTGGTACCCCAACCTCCCACCCCACCCCCATTCAAAACCCTCAGATTGTTTTTCAGAGTCCATAGTCTTTCATGGTTCAGCTCCCCTTCCAATTTCTCCCACCTCCCTTCTCCTCTCTAACTCCCCATGTCCACAAAAAACTAATTTAAAAACATTCATCCACCAGAGTACCCAAAGGGCTCCCACATAAACTATCTGTCGTTCCATTATGTCATTCTGCTTTCGCTTCTATTGCTGTCCAAACAATGTTTTAAAACATTCTTTAAAATGGGCCTTTTTAACAAGATTTTTACAAAAGATTTTATTTATTCATTTGTCAGAGAGATAGCACAAGCAGAGGGAGAGGCAGGCAGAGTGGGAAGCAGGCTCCTGGTAAGCAAGAAGCCTGATGGGGGACTCGATCTCAGGATGCTGGGATTATGACTTGAGCTGGAGGTAGACAATTAACCAACTGAGCCATCCATGTATTCCTGAAATGGGCATTTTTGGCATTTCCTGATAGCACCTACACACTCATGAATCTCAGATTCATGATATATGGTGCTAGTGGACTTGACAATCATGCACTCACGCATGCTGGATTTGACTCACGGGCCTGTCACTGTGAATTTGGGTGGCTTGCTAAATTTGCTACATAGAAACCCAAGCATGTAAGAATTTGCAGGATTGTGACAGTTCAGTGGTATAATGTATACATAAAAATTCCTAAACCAGTGTCTCTCACAAAGTAGGTACAAATTGACCAGCTCCCTTCCTGCCTTCATTCTGTCCTTGGAATTCTGTCCCTTGGGAGAAGTTCCTACTTCCTTTGTTACAAGAAATGAACGATATTTACTACACTGTTGGTGCATAGCATGGATCAATACATTGAGTGATAGTATTAACATACTTCTTGAACTGCCCATTGCCCCCAAGCACCAAATAAAATATCATGCTCTGGGGAAACCAAAGTGAGAGGTCCCCAACTTTTAGGAGTTATGGACAGGAGAGAGATGCACATACTGTGTCAGTGTAGAACCAGGGTAACTAATGTTTAAACCAGGAAGAGAATGTGTGTGGAAGAAAGGCACCGATGATGTATAAAGCCATTTGGCTGGATGGTGACTACCCTCAGACTGACAATTTGCCATGAAAGCTTCCAGGCAAATTTGAGATCTTTATTAGTGACAATATGGCTATAGCCTTAAGGGGAAGAAAAAAACCAAAAACCAAAAACCAAAACACACATACAAACTGTTGGTCTTGTGTCTTTTCACAAATAATGACAGTTATCAGAAATTTTATCTTTAAATGGGGAAAACAGCAACTGAAAATGTATTTCATTTGATTCATCACAGAGTATGGTGTTTTTGTTCATTTCACACCATTTTTGTTAAGTTTTATTTAAATTAATGTAATCTGAGATAAAATGTTAATATTCCTGAGGGTATGGACAATGAATACAAATGAACCAGCTAAGTGGGCTCCTGGACAGGGTCTGATCTATTTATAAAAGTAGCTGGAGCTAAATTGTTTGTTCCAGAAGAAGATAATGCCTTCCCTCCGTTGCATTTGCCTTCTACAACCTAAGTGGGAGTTAATACGTTCACTTGTCTCCTTAAATTTTGTCCAGAGTGTGTTAAAGCAGTCATAGGGGACCTGGGTGGTGTTGCCATCTGCCTTCTCATAACAATGCCCCAGTTTTCTCCTGGAGAATCAACGTTCCCGCTTTCAGTCCATGCACTTGGGCAGCGGCAACTTCACACTGGCTCCTGACACTAGCAGTGGCATGTCACCCACTAATGGCCTTTGAGAACGTCACTGAGTGAGCCGTGAGTTTAGTAGATGCACAAGACCTTTGCTGGGTCGATGAGGAGGTGGGTCTCTGAATAACTAGCCCGAGATCCACTTGCGTGTGGTGGAACAAACGAGCAGTGATGTGTTGGCCAGAGTGCCCATCCTAGAGAGCCCTGAATGCCAGACAAAAAGCATTTGAGACTATTTTTTCAGGCAACAGGAAGCCAGGAAGCTAGTTTTGAAAAGCAGCACATGAAAATTTGTGTTTTTGGAAGATTAGTCGGGCAACTGTTTGTACGATACGGTGGAAGGAGGAGAGTTTGCAATCCCTGAGTGCATTTAATCTTTATGATGCAGTGTAATTTATTATGAAGTTGAATTTGCATCCTTATCCAAACGTAAGGGAAACTCCTGTCCAAAATTGTAAATGTTTTTTGGTTGCCTTTTTTTATAAAGATTGTATTTATTTATATGACACAGAGAGAGATCACAAGCAGGCAGAGAGGCAGGCAGAAAGAGAGAGAGAGATGCAGGCTCCCGGCTCATCAGAGAAACTGATGCGGGGCTCGACCCCAGGACCCTGAGATCATGACCTGAGCCAATGGCAGAGTCTTAACCCACTGAGCCACCCCGGTGCCCCTGGTTGCCTTTTTAAGCATTCCTTATCTCACATGAAGTGATTACAAATTTGCAGATGTGCATTAAAATGATGTATTCCAAAATGTTAACAGAGGAATTAAAAAACTTATTAAGTAAAATATTATCATTTTTTTGATTTGAAGCCTATTTGACAAGGGACATAGCATTCTGGTACATATAGGTATACATGAATAATTATTTTTTTAAAAAAATCTTTATTTATTTATTTGACAGAGATCACAAGTAGGCAGAGACAGGCAGAAAGAGGGAGGGGAAAAAAGGTTCCCCGATGAGCAGAGAACCTGATGTGGGGCTTGATCCCAGGACCCTGAGATCATGACCTGAGCTAAAGGCAGAGGCTTAACCCGCTGAGCCACCCAGATGCCCCTAAACATGAATAATTCTTAAAGGTTCCTCTACTCACTTATATAGAAGCCCTTTTCCAAACAGAAGATTAAATCTCTCTTGGCTACTCCTATCAGCTTATTCTGAATTATTTTCCATCCAGAAGCATGAGCTATAAAACAACAGTTTTTGCACAGTCTTTGGTTTTCCACCAAGAGAATCACATAATTTGTGGTGATTCAGTGTGGTGTGTTGCTAAAAGCATTTCCAATGCTGTGGATACAAGAGGGTAGTGCAGAGAGGTAAGGAAACAGGAGAAAATGTATGGCTCTCTAATGAGCACTTTATTCTAGAATTTTCCTCCAGCCTTGGGAGCTCACCACTCACAAGTGTGTGCTGTTGCCTTGATCTCATGGGCCACAGTGCTTAGCATCTTCCAGCTGCTTTTTTTAGTGAATACACATATGTAACAATTGATTTCTTGCCCCGGACATTGAGAGAAATATCTGTTCAGAGGGATGGACACTCTGAACCAAAACCAGAAAACACTCTCTGTATTCTTCTTGTTTAATGAAAAAATATGGTTAAACCACTTTTGACAGTCTACTACATACAGCAAAATGTAAATCTTAATTGAAATATGTCCTCTCAGCTGTGCTTTAGCAACTGAGTCCTGAGCTTTTCAGGTTTTCAGTCTGAAAGAGTACACCTCTGGTGCTCTGAAAGGGAAGAGAAAGGACACCCTGTTCTCCACATAAATTAAAGAACAGAAATCTGTGCATTTAAGTGGGCCATATAAAATTTATCCAGCAATTATCTCCTAACTCCTTCCTATCCAAATTACCTGATATGCTCTCCCTACTCCTTTATTCCACGTTACTGCCTTTTCCAGGATTCTGTCTCACATCACAACAGGTCTTCTGTTATTTCCTTCTTGCAAGCTAGTTTTGTTTTCTCCATCTAAAAAAATCAACAATCATTGTGTATTTCAATTCCCATTTTCCTCAAATGCATTGATTCTTCTTATCTATTACTCTTTTCTCATACTCAGTGTCTTTGTCTTTATGGGGTTTGTACTTTGCTTTTCCCCATCCTTTACTGCCATTATATAATCAAATCTAATAACTTCTTAGAGAAAGTTAAAAATTCCTGCATAGCCACACGTGAACACAAAGTCACTGATTTTTAGCAAACCTATAAATAGTCAGACATCCATTCAATTTCTATTTTTTAAGATTTTATTTATTTATTTGACAGAGAGAGATGACAAGCAGGCAGAGAGGCAGGCAGAGAGAGAGGAGGAAGCAGGCTCCCTGCTGAGCAGAGAACCTGATTTGGGGCTCGGTCCCAGGACCCTGGGATCATTACCTGAGCCGAAGACAGTGGCTTAACCCACTGAGTCACCCAGGCGTCCCTCCATTCAATTTCTTAACTGAGTCTCAAATGCATCCTGAGTTCTAACCTAAAACTAAGTTCTACTTCTTACACATTGTTATATGACCAAATTCTTTCAGTTCAGTATTTTGTAACATTTAAATATTAATCAATTGAAGCTTTGTCTGTGTATTTCTATGAAAATAATTTGAATACTGTAGATTTATTGTTATATTTATAGATTTATAATCAAAGTTTCATCAGTTGAAGTTTTTGGAAATTTCAGATATAATGATTAACCTAAAATGATACTGCCTCAAATCCCTCTGATATCAAGGCCCAACACCTGATTATAGCCAAACCTGTGGTGGATAGTTCCATGGGAAATTGCAGTTACTTTACACTGATAGCATCTCATGTTCTCTCTCTCATTTTAGAATGTCTCCAACACAACCCAAAAGTGTAGGAGAGTTAATGTCCTCTGAGGAAAGCTCTCAGTGAAGTGGAAATAAGAACCATAGATAAAATTGTCAGTTTTCAGGTCTTCTAGAGGACAACTTAAAGAAGTTTCTCAGGACCTTTCAGTAAAAGCAAGCCTTCATTTTCTATCCACAACAATTATATCAACAATGTACCTCTTTGACAAAGTTGCTTCTTCACTGTATCACTTTCCCATTCTTTTCTACCTTGGATAATCTCCCAGATAAACTAACAGTACTCAAATCCTTTGTCCTACTCTTTGCTCTCAGGATACATGGAGCCAAAAGGCTTAGATTAATATCAAGTTCTGAATGGGATCTTAGAGCTATTTCTGTCCAGATTTTCATAAACATAGGGACCTTTGAATTATCAGGCTATAAATAAGTTATAAATGGAGGGGGCAAAAGCAAAAAGTAGAAATTTTTATGTTTGATTTTTAATCATGGTTAATTGACTTTATTGATTATTAAAAATACTAACATTATAAAAGTGTGGATCTTTGTAAAACAATGTCATAATGTAAGAAATAAGTTGCATAGTCCTTTTGAGAATATTAAACCACGTGTTCAGGTGCCATCTAATTTCTTGTTTAATCCAGAACTTTGGTGTGCATTATCTTGAGGAATAGGATTTTGAAGTCCGGACAGACTAACAGAAAACTGATCCAAATGTGTGTGTTTATATTTCTGCTTTTGTTGTAAAAATCAAAGTGTGATTGCTGGTTTAAAATGGTAAAACTAATAATGTTCATGGACTCTATTATAAATTTTCTAATTGTATGGGAAGAATCCAAGAAACATATAATTAATTGGTTTGCAAATCCTCAAAGAGCTACAGGATCAGGTAGTGGTATGTTCTGATTCAACAGCATCATAATGCAGCATTTTATATGTGTGGCTAATGGATATTTTCATGAATGTTTGCTAGCTAGTCAGCCAATACAGAGAAATATTAGGTAGGGTAATTACTCACAGCTGTGTTTAATAAAATGAGAGAAAATTATCAAATGACACTAATAATAATAATCCTATAGCAGGCTAAATAATTCAATGATAATTACAAGTATTAATCTAGCTTTCTTCCCTGATTATGACTCTTCTCTCCTTTATCATAATGGGAGTAGCAGATTGTCTGCAATGAATTGTGAAAACCCAGCAGTGACTTTGGCAGTGAAGGCCTCCCATCAGTTTTGATAGGTTAAAATGATTCTGGTTGGTCTTGAGCAAATGTGTCAATTTTTTTTTTTCTGTTTGTGTCATAAAAGAAAGAAGCAATAGTAAATTCTTGCTGTTATTCCATGGAGCCAATAAAATCATACTGCCAACAAGAGGTTGTTGACACCGGAAGTGTAGTTAACTGTCTTGAAATAGTTAGGCCTAGTAAGGCCTTGAAATAAATTTCCAATATTTCACATAATCTCCTTTTTTTTAAGAAAAAAACAAAACAAAACAAAAGAACTATACTGCTTACATTTAGGGCCGTGCTGTTGTGTAACTATTTTTGAACATGTCTACTGTAAGTGTATATATATATATTTTTTTTCTGTGCAATAAATTCATTTAGAGATAAATTTGGATTGCAAATTATTTTGGGGGAGGCATGGTATTTGTGGCTAGTCTTACAAGTTAAAGGGACTAAAAGAAAGAAGAAAAACATTTTTTATCCCAGCATATTTACATCTGCCCAAAGTACTTATTTACTATAATACTGACTAATGTATAATACTGTACACAAAGAAAGAAGTTAAATGAGTTATAATTCAGTCGAAGTATAGCTGGCCAATTTAATACTTACCACTGAATATTTCTGGTATGAAATGTGATATCTGGCAATCTGGTCCAGTTCATTACATCAGGTCATTTGTATGTTCTTATTACCATTTTGATAGCATAGCACATTTTATGACCCAGACATTTTACAATGGAAATATGATGCATGTATTTTCAAAAGTATAGACATACATGAAGCTATGAGGTCAAAAAAGATGAATGTCTATAGTTCCATATAGACTCAACAAATAAAAGTGTCCAAGGCTCTGAGTGAGATTTATGAATATTGTATAAGATTAGGCCAACATGTGGTTTTGATATAAATAATCTGTTCTTAAATTAGAATTACAATCGTTGAGTACAGTGTTGAAAATGGCAGATAGATTTTAGCTATCTTTGCTCACTAGGGAAAATTGAAAAATGTTTAATTTGGTCAGATTTTTACTCAACTTCTGAAAAATCTTACGTTTGAGAGAACCCTTCTGAAATAAGAATCCTTAAAGACATAACCCCTTTGGCACAAGTTTTCAAGAAACTTGTTTGATGTTGTAGATAATTATATGGCACACGTACTGTTCTAGATGTTTCATGCCAATAATATGTAAGCCATACCAAGGCTACATATACATATAGAGATGTTCCTCAGCTTACAAGGGGGCTATGTACAGAGAAACACATAAAAAATTGAAAATGCATTTAATACCCCTAAACTATCAAATATCATAGCTTACCTTAAGCTTATTTAAACATACTTAGTACACTTACATTTGCCTGCATTTGGGCAAAATCATCTTAAGCAAAACCTATTTTATAACAAAGTATCAAATATCACATGCAATTTATTAAATATTACACTAAAAAAAAGAAGAATGGTTATATATAGAATGGTTGTAAGAATATCAGGTGTTCACCCCTGTAATCTTCTTGCTGACTGGGAGCTGTGGCTCACTGCCCCTGCCCAGCATCACAAGACGGCACCATACCACATGTCACTGGCCCTTTTTATAAAGACCCAAATTCAAAATTCAAAGTACAGTTTCTTCTGAATCACTTTCACTTTCACATCATTGCCAAAAATATCGTAAGTTGAATCATTGTAAATCAGGAGCCATCTTATTTGAAAGTTAAATCACAGTCACCCATATACACACAAAAAAAGGCCTTCATGTAGGGCCATCTATGGATCTCTAAACAACATAGTATGACATATCAACAGCAAAAAATGAATGTGAAGGGGACAATTGCTTTGTGTCAGTACTCTGACTAGTAACATACATGGCCTTACTCACCTAGCAGAACTCCAGAGCTAGCTGATGGCAAGGAATTTTACAAATGTTTGCTGAACAGCTTAGAAGCACTATTATTTTTAAATTAGTGTGCATGTCTGTTTTCTAAAGATATGTTAATTTATTTTATTGACTTATTACAAAACCAAATAATTTCCTCTTATTTAAGTGGCAGGTAAATAGAATTCTTTTTAATTTAAATCAAATGGCTTTTTAGGGAAAATATACTGAAAATTCTGAAACTTGTATTGCTTATGAATCTTCTATTGGAATCCTTATCAAGTTGTACTTTTCAAGTTTTTCCTAAATAATCTTCATGAATTGAAAATATTTTTTGGATTTCATTCAAGGTTATTAACACACAATTTCACTTTGTTAAATATAGTGCTAAACATTCAACCAAAACGTTGTGTCTATTTTTTCGACTACCACATCCTCCATCTACTGACTGGATTCTCTCCCCAACTAGCACATATATACCATTGTCTATCTTTAGGATAAGTAAGGGTCATCTTTTGTCTTTATTCTATTCCTCGTATGCTTCTGAACTTGTTGAATTTTAATATAGTCACACCATAAGCATCACATATTTGATTCCCCTTTAAATAGTAAACAGTGCACAACCAGAGCATACCTTCAAAGCTATCAATAGACTTACTCTGATATATTATTTTTGTATTTCTGTAAATTATAATAATTAAATTATAGAACAAGAGTTTCAGGTGGTAGGTGTTGTAAGTTTTACCCAAACTGACTTTTGTCAAACTCGTTTTTGTCATCATATATGTCAAGTAGTTTTCCCACGTTTATTTTTAGAGTATCCGTGTATAATGAATACTTACACTGATACCTAGTATAAAAATCTTGCAATTTATTTTACAAACATTAAGATATTGAAAATCAATCTATTTCTTTAATTCATTAAAGACATTTTTGACTTGTTTCCAGTACTTTCTTACTGGTTGAAAAATGAATTTGAAGTAGTCTGAATTTCATTATTATATGGCACTTTCCCTTTGATGAATACAAAGACGATATTCTATATTAGCTATCTGAGAAGAATTTATTTTTTTAATTTTATTTATTTGTGAGTGAGAGAGAGCACAAGCAGGGGGAGCAGCAGGGTAAGGGAGAAGCAAACTCACGGCTAAGCAGGGAATCTGTTGCAGGACTGAGTCCCAGGATCCTAAGATCATGACCTGAGCTAAAGGCTCAGGCGTTTAACTGACTGAGTCACCCAGGTGTCCCAATCTGAGAAGAGTTCTGTATGTTCTTCATATTAATATGCAGTTTAAAGTCTAGGTAATTGATTTACTATTTTAGTGGCTATTACATAGATAGCACTATATTCCAGGCAGAGAGTAAGAAAGAAATATTAAATCAACCATATTCTATGCATTCTAAATGAAAATAATCAATCATAATAATTCCTTCTATTTATGGAATATCAACTTCTAAGCTTTCCTCCATATGAACAATGCCAAATACCAGAATAAAGGGTCAACTCATACAAATAAAGGATAGAATTAAAGAATTCTGGTAAGCCATTTAATTTTGAAAAATGGTGCTATATTGTTGCTGAGTTGTGGTTTTCAGTTACATAATATCTGATAAGTGTAGCAGTAACATGAGTGTTACGTGAGATGAGAAATGGTATATAATTAAGATATTTTTTAAAGTACAGATAAATACAAATTTGTAAACACAGCATTATGGAGGAATAAAAATAAATGATAGCTACACACTGTAAAGTGAATAAATCTGGGAAAGTTAATAGAGAAATAAAACAAGGATAGTGCCAAAAGTAAGGTACATTTTTATGAAGTTCAAGCAAATTCTGTGAAACCATAGATGGACTTAAAGATACTATTATGTATCAAATATTGTAAAAATTAAGCAAGGAAATAGCAAACATAAAATAACCAAAGCATACAAACTTGGGTAGATACAATAGGTGTGATCATGTTCTACTTCATAAAGAGACGAGTTAATAGATAAATAGAAGTAACTAGACTTTTTAGAAGTTAACAAAACTTTGCCTGTTATTTATTAGTAATATAAAATATATGGCTTTCTAACAAAACATTTATCTTAAAAATATTTAAATATAAATTTCAGGCTACTCATAAGGTTATATTTACTTTTCCACTGAAGGAAAAGCTGGTTGTTGTAGTTGTAGTTGTTTGTTTTAGTCTCCTCCTAGTTTTTATTATTATAATGTGGAATGAGGAATGTTATATTGAAACGTGAATTATTTTATAGTCAAAAATCATTACTTGATTCACCTCCTGGTACAACAGATGGAACTCCTGAAAATATGCCCTTTTGCCTTACAGAAGAGTAACAGTTATGCTTACTTCTGAAACATACTTGGTGGTGGCCCTAAATAGTGACACCATAGTAAACATTTTGAATATTTGCAATTAATTTTTATAGTCATAGGGCTCCAAAAGGCACTGCTGGTATCTTAGCAGGTATTTCAATAAAGCTAAAAGTTGCCTGACTCTTTAAAAATATTAACAAGGCACAAAACATGTCAGAAGTATTGTCCTCAGATATTATTTTTTTCCATATGCTCCTGATTCCAGACATGACAAGTTATTTTTTTTTAAATTTTTTATAAAAGTTTTTATTTATTTATTTGACAGAGATCACAAGTAGGCAGAGTCAGGCAGAGAGAGAGGAGGAAGCAGGCTCCCTGCTGAGCTGAGAGCCTGATGTGGGACTCGATCCAAGGATCCTGGGATCATGACCTGAGCCGAAGGCAGAGGCTTTAACCCACTGAGCCACCCAGGCGCCCCCATGACAAGTAATTTTTGATAGATATATATACAATGTATTTTCCAGTTATAAGAAAAATGGTTCTGCTACTTTTCACCATTTTAAAATTTACATAATATTTTAAATTAAAATTTTATTTTTTAATGTTTTACTTTTCATTTCTTTTTTTTTTAAAGATTTAATTTATTTATTTGACAGACAGAGATCACAAATAGGCAGAGAGGCAGGAAGAGAGAGAGAGAGAGAGAGAGAGGGAAGCAGGCTTCCTGCGGAGCAGGGAGCCCGATGCGGCGCTCGATCCCAGACCCTGAGATCATGACCCGAGCCGAAGGCAGCAGCCCAAACCACTGAGTCACCCAGGCGCCCCAACAAGTTCTTCTTCTTTTTTTTTTTAATATTAACAAACTTATTTTAAAATTTATATGGAGAGGCAAAGACACAATAGTCAACATAGTGTTGAAGGAGAACAAAGACTGAGGACTGACTTCAACATTTACCATAACGATGGGGCGCCTGGGTGGCTCAGTGGGTTAAGCCTCGACCTTTGGCTCAGGTCATGATCCCAGGGGCCTGGGATTGAGTCCCGCATTGCACTCTCTGCTCAGCAGGGAGCCTGCTTCTCCTCATCTCTCTCTCTGTCTGTCTCTCTGCCTATTTGTGATCTCTCTCTCTGTCAAATAAATAAATAAAATCTTTTAAAAAAAGTTTACCACTACGATAATTGTAAGCAAGATATTGTAATACCACAGAAAGTCTAGATTAAAGGAACAGAATATATATTATCAATTATATTTTATATTTAATATAAAAGCAAAAGCAATACAAGAGAGCAAAATACAATCTTTTAAACAAATGGTTCTGGAGTAATGGTGAAGCTAAATGTAAAAATATAAAATATAAAATAAAATAAAATAATAAAATAAAATAAATCCAGGCAGATATCATACACTCTTCACAAAAATTAACTCCGATTGGATTACAAACCTAAACATGAAACATGTAGAAGGTAATATAGAAGAAAATTTAAATGACCTTGGTTTTGGCAATAACTTTAGCTACAAAAGCACAAGCACTGAATTTAAAAATGTCTACTCTGTGAAACACAATGCCAAGAGAATGAAAAGGCAAAGCACAGACTATGAGAAAAAATGTGCAAAATACACATCTGGCAAAGGACTGTTAATCACAAATACACAAAGACCCCTTAAAACTCAACAATGGGGGAAAAACCTGATTAAAAATGAGCCAAAGACCTTAGCAGATACCTCACAAAAGAAAATATTACAGATGGCAAATAAGCATATAAAAAGATGCTTCACATCATATGTTATCAGGAAAATGCAAATTAAAACAAAAAAGAGACACAAGTACATACCCAGAATCCAGAACACTGACAACAGAACACGAAATTTTGGTGAGGATGTGGAGCAACAGGAATGCTCTACATGTCTATTGAGAATAAAGAATGGAAAACAACTTGGCAGTTTCTTACAAAACTAAACATATTCTTGCCAGATGATTCAGCAGTAGCAGTTCTTGGTATTTATCCAAAGAGGATGAAATCTACACCCACAAAGATGTCTATAGTAGTTTTATTCATAACTGACAAAAGCTTGGAAACAACCAAGATATCCTTCCATAGGTGAAAGGTCAAATAAAGTGTAGTACATGCAAACAATGGAATATTATTTAATGCTAGAGAAATGAATTACCAAGCCATGAAAAGATATGGATATAAATATTTAATAAATATTTGATTTTAGGCTTCTACCAGTCTATCAATAGTATTAGTATATTTTAACAGTGAATGCTCAGCATTCATGAATTTACCTAATGAAATATTTTGGGTTCAATATTTTAAATACTGCAACCCCTATGATTATATTCCTAATAATTTTGAATTTGGGTAAATAAACCTTAAATTTTTGTAACTTTTTTCTTATTGCAAAAGAACTCAATGAAATTTTAGAAAATAAAAATTTACAAAAAAAAGTTTAGTTTACTATTGCCAAATAATTTAAAACTTATCTTATATTCAAATACATATATTTTTCTAAATTGATTTATATGTTACTAAAACCAAAAGCTTTTAGTTATACTAGATTTCATATCATGCAATCAATGCCAGAAAGCCATCTGGTGATGACTTTTCTTAAATAGAGTTAAGATGGGTGTTATTACAATGCAAGGTGGAAACAAAGATAGTATAACAATTGAGTGTTACATAACTTTTCTGTTTTGATCAAGTTACTAATCTACAAATGGCTTTTATTGGTGACAGACTTGGGAATTTAACAAAACTTTTAAACTAGCATGTGTGACTCATTCCTAGAAAACAACACAATCAATAACACTTTATTTAGATTAAATCAAGACTATTTCTCCATTTGAATAAAAAAGGTAGCAACCCCAATAAGTGTATTGAACATGAAAAGTCGAAATGCTGTAATGATCCAAAGGAATTAAATGATCCAGAAATGAATTACAAAAAAAAGGATATAAATTACCACAGTGTTTGTATAATTGTAATGTACAACTGCCCATTATCGTTCAATAGTGTAGGCTTGCACAGGAACTCTATAAAAGAATTCCACTTCTAAACTGTGGAAAATATGTTCCCTTTCCCCCTATATACAACTATTAAGCCATTCATTTAGCTTTTAAAATATCCACTTAATACAGGCTTTTTACTCATTTGAACAAGCAGCAGGGCTCTATTCTTATTGCTTACATCTGAAGGATAGACTTCTAGCATAAGAGGTAAAGCCCATAAAGGAGCCCAATAATAACAACAAAATACAGTTTAGTGAGCCCTTACAATCTGCCAGCTACCTTTCTGAGAATACTTCAATTAATAAAACATATAAAATACCTGACCACAAAGAGCTTACATTCTTTTGAAATATAATAGTGAAATAAACCAATAATTGAGGGGCACCTCGGTGGCTCAGTCCATTGAGTGACTGCCTGTGGCTTGGGTCATGATCTCAGGGTCCTGGGATGTAACTCCCCAGCAGGCTTTCTAGGCAGTGGGGTGTTTTCTTCTTCCTCTGCGCCCCCTCCCAATTCTCTCTCTCTCTGTCTCCAATGAGAAAATAAACCAGTAATAGAATAATGATTGATTTTCATTATCATTTGTTTCCATGATTTTTTTCAATTCTTCTTTAATTTCCCGGTTGACCCATTCATTCTTTAGAAGGATACTGTTTAGTCTCCATGTATTTTGGTTCTTTTCAAACTTCCTTTTGTGGTTGAGTTCTAGCTTTAGAGCATTGTGGTCTGAAAATATGCAGGGAATGATCCCAATCTTTTGATACCGGTGAGTCCTGATTTAGGACCCAGGATGTGATCTATTCTGGAGAATGTTCCATGTGCACTAGAAAAGAATGTGTATTCTGTTGCTTTGGGATGAAATGTTCTGAATATATCTGTAATGTCCATCTGGTCCAGTGTGTCGTTTAAGGCCTTTATTTCCTTGCTGATCTTTTGCTTGGATGATCTGTCCATTTCAGTGAGGGGAGTGTTAAAGTCCCCTACTATTATTGTATTATTGTTGATGTGTTTCTTTGATTTTATTATTAATTGGTTTATATAGTTGGCTGCTCTCACGTTGGGGGCATAGATATTTAAAATTGTTAAATCTTCTTGTTGGACAGAACCTTTGAGTATGATATAGTGTCCTTCCTCATCTCTTATTATAGTCTTTGGCTTAAAATCTAATTGATCTGATATAAGGATTGCCACTCCTGCTTTCTTCTGATGTCCATTAGCATGGTAAATTCTTTTCCACCCCCTCACTTTAAATCTGGAGGTGTCTTCGGGTTTAAAATGAGTTTCTTGGAGGCAACATATGGATGAGTTTTGTTTTTTTATCCATTCTGATACCCTGTGTCTTTTGACAGGGGCATTTAGCCCATTAACATTCAGGGTAACTATTGAGAGATATGAATTTAGTGCCATTGTTTTGCCTGTAAGGTGACTGTTACTGTATATAGTCTCTGTTCCTTTCTGATCTACCACTTGTAGGCTCTCTCTTTGCTTAGAGGACCCCTTTCAATATTTCCTGTAGAGCTGGTTTGGTATTTGCAAATTCTTTCAGTTGTTGTTTGTCCTGGAAGCTTTTAATCTCTCCTTCTATTTTCAATGATAGCCTAGCTGGATATAGTATTCTTGGCTGCATGTTTTTCTCGTTTAGTGCTCTGAAAATATCATGCCAGCTCTTTCTGGCCTGCCAGGTCTCTGTGGATAAGTCAGCTGCCAATCTAATATTTTTACCATTGTATGTTACAGACTTCTTTTCCCGGGCTGCTTTCAGGATTTTCTCTTTGTCACTGAGACTTGTAAATTTTACTATTAGGTGACGGGGTGTGGGCCTATTCTTATTGATTTTGAGGGGCGTTCTCTGAACCTCCTGAATTTTGATGCTCGTTCCCTTTGCCATATTGGGGAAATTCTCCCCAATAATTCTCTCCAGTATACCTTCTGCTCCCCTCTCACTTTCTTCTTCTTCTGGAATCCCAATTATTCTAATGTTGTTTCGTCTTATGGTGTCACTTATCTCTCGAATTCTCCCCTCGTGGTCCAGTAGCTGTTTGTCCCTCTTTTGCTCAGCTTCTTTATTCTCTGTCATTTGTTCTTCTATATCACTAATTCTTTCTTCTGCCTCATTTATCCTAGCAGTTAGAGCCTCCATTTTTGATTGCACCTCATTAATAGCTTTTTTGATTTCACCTTGGTTAGATTTTAGTTCTTTTATTTCTCCAGAAAGGGCTTTTATATCTCTCGAGAGGGTTTCTCTAATATCTTCCATGCCTTTTTCGAGCCCGGCTAGAACCTTGAGAATTGTCATTCTGAACTCTAGATCTGACATATTACCGATGTCTGTATTGATTAGGTCCCTAGCCTTCGGTACTGCCTCTTGTTCTTTTTTTTGTGTTGAATTTTTACGTCTTGTCATTTTGTCCAGATAAGAGTAAATGAAGGGGCAAGTAAAATACTAAAAGGGTGGCAACAACCCCAGGAAAATATGCTTTAACCAAATTAGAAGAGATCCAAAATCGTGAGTGGGGAGAAAGGGGATAAAAAGAGGTTCAAAAAGGAAGAAAGAAAAAAAAAACAAAAAGAAAAGAAAAAGAAAAAAAAAAAGAAAAGAAAAGAAAAGAATTTTTTAAAAAAGAAAACACCTAAGAAAAATGTAAATATATATATATATATATTAGATAAACTAGTAAAAAGTCGTTAAAAAAGAAAAAGGTAACAGTTAAAAAAAAAAATTTTACCCGAAGGCGAGAAAAAAAAAAAAATGAAAAAGAAAAAATTAAATTAACTGCAAGACTAAAAAAAATCACAGGAAAAAAGCCATGAGTTCCGTGCTTGGCTTTCTCCTCCTCTGGAATTCTGCTGCTCTCCTTGGTATTGAAACCGCACTCCTTGGTAGGTGAACTTGGTCTCGGCTGGATTTCTTGTTGATCTTCTGGGGGAGGGGCCTGTTGTAGTGATTCTCAAGTGTCTTTGCCCCAGGCGGAATTACACCGCCCTTACCCGGGGCCGGGGTGAGTAATCCGCTCGGGTTTGCTTTCAGGAGCTTTTGTTCCCTGAGCGCTTTCCGTAGAGTTCCAGAGGACGGGAATACAAATGGCGGCCTCCTGGTCTCCGGCCCGGAGGAGCCGAGAGCCCAGGGCCCCACTCCTCAGTGCGCCCTCAGAGAACCGCGCCCAGTTACTCCCGTCTGCCTGACCTCCGGCCGCGCTCCGAGCTCACCGAGCCTGCGACCGGTTCAAGGTAACACGGAGCTGCGAGCTTACTGTCAGCTCTGTCTCTGCAGCCGGTTTTCCCGTTCCAATACCCGCAAGCTCTGCGACACTCAGACACCCCCGATCCTTCTGTGACCCTGCGGGACCTGAGGCCACGCTGACCCCGCGTGGGCTTCGCCCCGGTTTAGCCTCTGGAGCGATGTCCCTCAGTGGAACAGACTTTTAAAAGTCCTGATTTTGTGCGCGGTTGCTCCGCCGCTTGCTGGGAGCCGGCCCCTCCCCCCGGGGTCTATCTTCCCGTCGCTTTGGATTCACTTCTCCGCCGGTCCTACCTTTCAGAAAGTGGTTGTTTTTCTGTTTCCAGAATTGCTGTTCTTCTTCTCTTTGATCTGCCGATGGATTTTCAGGTGTTTGCAATCTTTAGATAAGCTATCTAGCTGATCTCCGGCTAGCTGAAGCAGTCTCAGCTTGCTACTTCTCCGCCATCTTGACTCCTCCACTGTTTAGTTTTGTAATAAACTGCCACGTTGTTTTCCATTCTTTATTCTCAATAGACATGGAAGAGCATTCCTGTTGCTCCACATCCTCACCAACATTTCGTGTTCTGTTGTCAGTGTTCTGGATTCTGGGTATGTACTGGTGTCTCTTTTTTGTTTTAATTTGCATTTTCCTAATGACATATGATGTGAAGCATCTTTTTATATGCTTATTTGCCATCTGTAATATTTTCTTTTGTGAGGTATCTGCTAAGGTCTTTGGCTCATTTTTAATCAGGTTTTTCCCCCATTGTTTAGTTTTTAAGGGGTCTTTGTGTAGTTTTGATTAACAGTCCTTTGCCAGATGTGTATTTTGCACATTTTTTCTCATAGTCTGTGCTTTGCCTTTTCATTCTCTTGGCATTGTGTTTCACAGAGTAGACATTTTTAAATTCAGTGCTTGTGCTTTTGTAGCTCAAGTTATTGTCAAAACCAAGGTCATTTAAATTTTCTTCTATATTACCTTCTACATGTTTCATGTTTAGGTTTATAATCCAATCTGAGTTAATTTTTGTGAAGAGTGTATTATATCTGCCTGGATTTTTTTATTTTACTTTATTTTTATTTTATATTTTTACATTTAGCTTCACCATTACTCCAGAACCATTTGTTTAAAGGATTGTATTTTGCTTTCTTGTATTGCTTTTGCTTTTATATTAAATATAAAATATAATTGATAATATATATTCTGTTCCTTTAATCTAGTCTTTCTGTGGTATTACAATATCTTGCTTACAATTATCGTTATGGTAAACTTTTTTTTAAAAGATTTTATTTATTTATTTGACAGAGAGAGAGATCACAAATAGGCAGAGAGACAGACAGAGAGAGAGATGAGGAGAAGCAGGCTCCCTGCTGAGCAGAGAGTGCAATGCGGGACTCAATCCCAGGCCCCTGGGATCATGACCTGAGCCGAAGGTAGAAGCTTCACCCACTGAGGCACCCAGGCGCCCCATCATTATGGTAAACTTTGAAGTCAGTCCTCAGTCTTTGTTCTCCTTCAACACTATGTTGACTATTGTGTCTTTGCCTCTCCATATAAACTTTAAAATAAGTTTGTTAATATTAAAAAAAAAAGAACTTGCTGGACTGCATTAATTGTATAGATAAACTTGGAAACCAGTGACCTCTTGAGCTTAGCAGGAGATAGACCATGGACATCAGTTGTCACAGTGGTGCCTCTGGCAGAACCTATTGCAAATACCTAGGCAAAATGAGACCTCAAGGATCTGAGAGAATGTCTAAGAAGTACTTGATACATTCCTTGTGTATGTTTTATTGAAGTGTCCACCTGTCTGAAAGCTGGGGAATCTAGATAAGGGAGGGAAAATTAGTTATGATAAAACATATCAACAAACATCAATAAATTTTGTAAAACTAATTGTCATGGCTCATATACAATATGACCAACAGAGGGACCATCAAAAGGAAAGCATCAGTTATGTTTATTGTGAAGTTTTTTATTCAATATAAAGCAATGAGAGGGGAAGACACAATGAGAAAATTACCATTTTTTAAATGGTAAACTTCTTAACAAATGGAATAGGTTTTATATTCTAAGTAGTATATTGAAAAGTAAAACATTGGGGGGCCTGGGTGGCTCAGTGGTTGGGGCTGCTGCCTTCAGCTCGGGTCATGATCTCAGGGTACTGGGATCGAGCCCTGCATCAGGCTCTTTTCTCCACAGGAATCCTGCTCCCTCTCTCTCTCTCTCTCTGCCTGCCTCTCTGCCTACTTGTGATCTCTGTCTGTCAAATAAATAAATTAAATCTTTTAAAAAAAAATGAAAATAAAACATTAAAAAATAAAATTTGAATTTAAAAAATTTATAAAATTTTTTAAAAAGGTTAAAAATAGCAGAACCATTTTTCTTATAACTGGAAAATACATTGTATATATATATCTATCAAAAATTACTTGTCATGGGGGCTCCTTGGTGGCTCAGTGGGTTAAAGCCTCTGCCTTCGGCTCAGGTCATGATCCCAGGATCCTTGGATCGAGTCCCACATCAGGCTCTCAGCTCAGCAGGGAGCCTGCTTCCTCCAATCTCTCTGCCTGACTCTGCCTACTTGTGATCTCTGTCAAATAAATAAATAAAATCTTTTATAAAAAAATAAAAAAAATAACTTGTCATGTCTGGAATCAGGAGCATATGGAAAAAAATAATATCTGAGGACAATACTTCTGACATGTTTTGTGCCTTGTTAATATTTTTAAAGAGTCAGGCAACTTTTAGCTTTATTGACATACCTGCTAAGATACCAGAAGTGCCTTTTGGAGCCCTATGACTATAAAAATTAATTGCAAATATTCAAAATGTTTACTATGGTGTCACTATTTAGGGCCACCACCAAGTATGTTTCAGAAGTAAGCATAACTGTTACTCTTCTGTAAGGCAAAAGGGCATGTTTTCAGGAGTTCCATCTGCTGTACCAGGAGGTGAATCAAGTAATGATTTTTGTCTATAAAATAATTCACTTTTCAATCTAACGTTCCTCATTCCACATTATAATAATAAAAACTAGGAGGAGACTAAAACAAACAACTACAACTACAACAACCAGATTTTCCTTCAGTGGAAAAGTAAATATAACCTTATGAGTAGCCTGAAATTTATTTTTAAATATTTTTAAGATAAGCGTTTTTGTTAGAAAAACATATATTTTATATTGCTAAGAAATAACAGGCAAAGTTTTAGTAACTTCTAAAAAATCTAGTTACTTCTATTTATCTATTAACTCGTCTCTTTATGAAGTAGAACATGATCACACCTATTGTATCTACACAAGTTTGTATGCTTTGGTTATTTTATGTTTGCTATTTCCTTGCTTAATTTTTACAATATTTGAGACATAATAGTATCTTTAAGTCCATCTACGGTTTCAAAGAATTTGTTTGAACTTCATAAAAATGTACCATACTTTTTGCACTGTCCTTGTTTTACTTCTCTATTAACTTTCCAAGATTTATTCACTTTAGAGTGTGTAGCTATCATTTATTTTTATTCCTCCATAATGCTATGTTTACAAATTTGTATTTATGTGTACTTTTAAAAATATCTTAATTATATGCCATTTCTCATCTCACGTAACACTCATGTTACTTCTACAGTTATCAGATATTATGTAACTGAAAACCACATCTCAGCAACAATAGAACACCATTTTTCAAAATTAAATGGCTTCCCAGAATTCTTTAATTCTATCCTTTATTTGTATTAGATTACCCTTTATTCTGGTATTTGGCATTGTTCATGTGGAGGAAAGCTTATAAGTTGATATTCCATAAATAGAAGGATTTATTATGATTAATTATTTTCATTTAGAATGCATAGAATATGGTTGATTTAATATTTCTTTCTTACTCTCTGCCTGGAGCATATGTAATAGCCACTAAAATATTAAGTTAATTACCTAGATTTTAAACTTCATATTAATAGGAATATCAAACAGAACTCTTCTCAGATTGGGACACCTGGGTGGCTCAGTCAGTTAAACGCCTGAGCCTTTAGCTCAGGTCATGATCTTAGGGTCCTGGGACTCAGTTCTGCAACAGATTCCCTGCTTAGCCGGCAGTTTGCTTCTCCCTCACCCTGCTGCTCCCCCTGCTTGTGCTCTCTCTCACTCACAAATAAATAAAATTAAAAAAATAAATTCTTCTCCGATAGCTAATATAGAATATCGTCTTTGTATTCATCAAAGGGAAAGTGCCATATAATAATGAAATTCAGACTACTTCAAATTCATTTTTCAACCAGTAAGAAAGTACTGGAAACAAGCCAAAAATGTCTTTAATGAATTAAAGAAATAGATTGATTTTCAATATCTTAATGTTTGTAAAATAAATTGCAAGATTTTTATACTAGATATCAGTGTAAATATTCATTATACAAGGATATTCTAAAAATAAACCTGAGAAAACTACTTGACATATATGATGACAAAAACGAGTTTGACAAAAGTCAGTTTGGGTAAAACTTACAACACCTACCACCTGAAACTCTTGTTCTATAATTTAATTATTATAATTTACAGAAATACAAAAATAATATATCAGAGTAAGTCTATTGATAGCTTTGAAGGTATGCTCTGGTTGTGCACTGTTTACTATTTAAAGGGGAATCAAATATGTGATGCTTATGGTGTGACTATATTAAAATTCAACAAGTTCAGAAGCATACGAGGAATAGAATAAAGACAAAAGATGACCCTTACTTATCCTAAAGATAGACAATGGTATATATGTGCTAGATGGGGAGAGAATCCAGTCAGTAGATGGAGGATGTGGTAGTGGGAAAAAAAAAGACACAACGTTTTGGTTGAACGTTTAGCACTATATTTAACAAAGTGAAATTGTGTGTTAATAGCCTTGAATAAAATCCAAAAAATATTTTCAATTCATTGAAGATTTAGGAAAAACTTGAAAAATACAACTTGATAAGGATTCCAATAGAAGATTCATAAGCAATACAAGTTTCAGAATTTTTAGTATATTTTCCCTAAAAAAGCCATTTGATTTAATTTAAAAAGAATTCTATTTACCTGCCACTTAAATAAGAGGAAATTATTTGGTTTTGTAATAAGTCAATAAAATAAATTAACATATCTTTAGAAAACAGACATGCACACATTTAAAAATAATAGTGCCTAAGCTGTTCAGCAAACATTTGTAAAATTCCTTGCCATCAGCTAGCTCTGGAGTTCTGCTAGGTGAGTAAGGCCATGTATGTTACTGCTCAGAGTACTGACGCAAAGCAATTGTCCCCTTCACATCCATTTTTTTATGTTGATATGTCATGCTATGTTGTTTAGAGATCCATAGATGGCCCTACATGAAGGCCTTTTTTTGTGTGTATATGGGTGACTGTGATTTAACTTTCAAATAAGATGGCTCCTGATTTACAATGATTCAACTTATGATATATTTGGCAATGATGTGAAAGTGAAAGTGATTCAGTAGAAACTGTACTTTGAATTTTGAATTTGGGTCTTTATAAAAAGGGCCAGTGACATGTGGTATGGTGCCATCTTGTGATGCTGGGCAGGGGCAGTGAGCCACAGCTCCCAGTCAGCTAGAAGATTACAGGGGTGAACACCTGATATTCTTACAACCATTCTATATATAACCATTCTTCTTTTTTTTAGTGTAATATTTAATAAATTGCATGTGACATTTGATACTTTGTTATAAAATAGGCTTTGCTTAAGATGATTTTGCCCAAATGCAGGCAAATGTAAGTGTTCTGAGTATGTTTAAATAAGCTTAAGGTAAGCTATGATATTTGATAGTTTAGGGGTATTAAATGCATTTTCAATTTTTTATGTGTTTCTCTGTACATAGCCCCCTCGTAAGCTGAGGAACATCTCTATATGTATATGTAGCCTTGGTATGGCTTACATATTATTGGCATGAAACATCTAGAACAGTACATGTGCCATATAATTGTCTACAACATCAAACAAGTTTCTTGAAAACTTGTGCCAAAGGGGTTATGTCTTTAAGGATTCTTATTTCAGAAGGGTTCTCTCAAATGTAAGATTTTTCAGAAGTTAAGTGAAAATCTGACCAAACTAAACATTTTTCCATTTTCCCTAGTGAGCAAAGATAGCTAAAATCTATCTGCCATTTTCAACACTGTACTCAACGATTGTAACGCTAATTTAAGAACAGGTGATTTATATCAAAACCACATGTTGGCCTAATCTTATACAATATTTTTAAATCTCACTTAGAGCCTTGGACACTTTTATTTGTTGAGTCTATATGGTACTACAGACATTCATCTTTTTTGACCTCATAGCTTCATGTATGTCTATACTTTTGAAAATACATGCATCATAGTTCCATTGTAAAATGTCTGGATTATAAAATGTGTTATGCTATCAAAATGGTAAGAAGAACATACAAATGACCTGATGTAATGAACTGGACCAGATTGTCAGATATCACATTTCATACCAGAAAGATTCAGTGGTAAGTTTTAAAATGGCCAGCTATACTTCGACTGAATTATAACTCATTTAACTTCTTTCTTTGTGTACAGTATTATACATTAGTCAGTATTATAGTAAATAAGTACTTTGGACAGATGTAAATATGCTGGGATAAAAAATGTTTTTCTTCTTTCTTTTAGTCCTTTTTACTTGTAAGACTAGCCACAAATACCATGCCACCCCCAAAATAACTTGCAATCCAAATTTATCTCTAAATGAATTTATTGCACAGAAAAAAAAAATATATATATATGCAATTACAGTAGACATGTTCAAAAATAGTAACACAACAGCAGGGCCCTAAATGTAGGCAGTATAGTTGTTTTGTTTTGTTTTGTTTCTTTCTTTAAAAAAAAAGAGGTTATGTGAAATATTGGAATTTTATTTCGAGGCCTAGTATTTCAAGACAGTTAACTACACTTACGGTGTCAACAGCCTCTTGTTGGCAGTATGATTTTTTTTTTTTTTGGTTATACAGTCTAGTGTTTATGTTATGGCAGGTACACTTGTATTTCAAAAATTTAAAACATATAAAAAGTGGTTAGGGACTATCATTTGTATCAACAGTTGATAAATGTCTAAGATTGTTTATTATACAGCAGGGTACAATGGTAGTGCTAATGCCTGTAGGGCACTATGGAAGTTAGTCTAAAAATTATCACCAGGCTTTATACAAGCAACAACATATGCTGCTGTTTTAGAATTTCTGGACATAGTCTGCTTCTAATGTTAAGCAGTCCTTTAACATTTTTAATGTTATACAGTGTTACAATATTTAGTTTGGCAAGTGTTTCAAAATAAAGTAGAAATGTATTCATAACATCACAGAAATGCACATCCAGTTTTGTTTTCATTAAGAACCATAGGTACAGATCAGAACTCTTCCCTATATGAAATAATTTACACACAGTTGAATGCTATAATATCACTATCTAAAATAATCACTAAATACCATTCTTTTTCAGAAATAAACAAGCAAAGATTTTTTCATTTTCAAATATCAAAAACATAGAGATAATGTATGTTTTTCAAACAATGATATTCTAAAATTATAGGAATAACTTTTGTGAATTCAGTGAATATGAAACCTAAATCAACCAAGTATACTGTAGTCCAACCATATTGAATGAAACAAATGATCAGAAATACAACTGTATGAAAGAAATTTATAATCCACAAAACTGTTTTTCAGGCCTTAAGGTAAAATAGTTCCACAGTTTACAGGTAAAACCAGAGCAACAAAAAATGCGTGCTTGTCTTCAATAAGTAGATATTTTATTATTTTATGCAGAAGATGTAACACTTTGCTTGTAGACAGCATGGTATGCATTTCTCAGCAAGACATAAGGAAAACAAGATTCTAAAAGATCCATTGTCAGGAATGGGGATTCCTGCACAATCATATCTAGCAGTAAATAAACAGATTCTCTATTTCTTGTTGTTGTTTTATCTGTCTCCTGGCCAATCTTCAGTAGACTGGAAGATGCAAGTGCCAGAAATTCTTTAAGATGGTCTTCAATGCTTCCCTTGTGAATTGTAAACAAAGCTGCAGCGATCTGGTTGATGGCCTTGGCCAAACAATGTATGTTGTTGCAGTGCCCTTCTATATCAGGGCTATACTGAGACATCACATTACTAGCCAATGTTGGCAAAGAAACTGCCACAAAGACCATAAGGAGGCAGGCAATTTTATATTCTTCTTCCGGACTTATGTTTTCTGATTTTTGTGAAGAGAGAGCTACCACCAAGGCAGGATCAATCTCACAAGGTAATCCAGCAGCTGATGATAACTCATATACATTCATTGCAACCTTCATATCAGTTTCCCTTGGAATATGATCCTTGAAATCTTCAATTGAACTTACAAGAAAAGGAATGTGGTAAGATAAGACATCTCTAAGTGCTTCCTGGGCCAATGACCGGAAGGATAAAATTACACCAATTATTGTCATCCTCTTCAAGACACTGTCAACAGATGATAATCTTTTAAAGAGTGCGGCCATCTGGTCTGGTTTGTCAAAGCTGGTCCTCATTTGTGTTAGCACATCAACATTCTCCACCACAAGTTTCTTAAGTTCAGCAACTTGTGATGAAATATGCCACATAAGGCTCTCACTTAGGAACTTCATACCATATGGGCCTAGTAGTTCTGATAATGACCTCATTTCTGATATGTCAGAATATCATTCAATATCTGCATTGAATGTTAATTCATTTTCTGTAGGTAAGTTCACAAATGCTTTCATTGCAGGGAAATAAGCTATATGACCATTGCTGACTTGTCTTAACAAAGTTTCCAAATACCAATTTGCATATAGACTTGTAATGGTTGGTTCTCCATGACTGTCTAAATGTTGTGTTTGTTGAAGAAGAACATTATTAAATACTCTTGTAATATCAATTTGCACATAGTTTTCTATTGACTGCAGTACAGTCATGTATGCTCTTAGACTTGTCAGAAGCTCTGATGGTTTTGCAATTTCCTGTGTGGCTTGATTATACATAGTCATTCCAACAATTGACTTAGTAAAGTGGATTTCCAGATGAGAAGTCAAATATTCTCGTGGGGTAAACGTATGCTCCCAAACTACCATGTTTGGTACATAATTTATAGAGAAACACAATTCAAAAAGTGCAGTGTGCAATTTATCAAGGTTGGTCACTACCAGCCTGTTTTTCCTCATACTCTCAACTCCTGGCTTTTCCCTTTCAGGTTCCCCTTTCTTACCAGTCTGTTTTTTTGACTTCTTATTCACTGCTTGACTAATGGTTTTGGCACAATGCTTGGGTAGCAACTGGTCACTAAGAGTACACTATTCTGTGCAAATATCAGTGATGAGATTTCGAGCTTGTTTGGCCATTTCATCCAAGAACATATTACATAAGGAAAGACTGCGATCTCCAATATGATGTCGCTCTTCTGGACACAGTTCACGTGTGCAACTCATAAAATGAGTGCAAAGTAGTGGAAATGCAATTGAATATCTTGACTGAGAGGGTAACTCCAAACACTGTTGAAACATCTTCTCAAAAGCACGGCTATAAAAACAAAATATGGAGAGATCTGATGTTTCCACCAACGTTTCCACCAAGGAATCTACCATCTTTGTATGAAAAATTATTGTATTCATCATCTTTCCAAGTTCTCTGTGATCTGCAAGGCCAAGTGAAGCCTTATAAACACTAGTATATGCCTGTAATCTAAACCAATCTAATCTCATTCCTCTGAAATCAAATACTTCCCCATCTTCAACTTGTTTTACACTCAGGGAAGTCATAGTGTTAACAAAAGAGGACATGATAATCGATTCATCCTCAGGGCAAACAGGAAGATCCTGCACAAGTTCATTGAGAACAACAGCATCAAAGCCAAAAAGGTACTGCACATAATACCTCTGCATTACAGGTCCGTATTTTCTTACATGTGCTCTAAGCTCTTCCATATAAAATATTAACTCAGCAATGTGCTTGTCTATAAAGTCATCTGCACTCTTCTTTGGCATGTTATCTGCATGACGAAGTAGCCAGATAATTTCATCACGGGCAAAGGATAATGCCATAAAAACAAAAAGTGCCTTCGGACCTAGCAAGCCAGGTTGATCAGAGAAGACAGTAGCCAATTCTTTCAGTGCAGACCTTAAAAATTTACGTCTTTCTCTGTGCATTGAACCAGCATGTGACACAGCTGCCTCTTTGCATTCTCTTATGTCATTAATACGCTTATTCTAGCCTCATATGTTTACAAATAAGTCTTCTGCAGCTTTGTGAATGTGGAAAACTTCATCCTGAAAGAGAGAGAGGCAAGAGCTACTTTGAAGAGCTAGCTTCCAAAGGTTCAATGCTGTTGCATCAGTATTTAGAATCCCATGGCACAAAATGAAGCCAAAGATAATCCATTTTTCCATTGCATCCAAAGAGAGATATTCACAAGGCATGGTGTCAGACTGTGAAGGATTAAGCATTGTACTAGGTGAATTGATGAGACTCAATAGTTGGGCATTTCTCCACTGGTCAGCTGAAAGATTCCTTCGAGGATACACCATCTGAAGAGAAATCAGTGCATCTGAAAGAGACTTGCTGTGGGGTACAAAATCTTCCATCATCTTCTTTAAAGGGTTTTCATAATCCACAATCATCTGACCAAGGCATGGATATTCTCGGTCACTTGCTCCATGGGTCATTTCATGAGCATAGTTATATAATCCAATGATTGCCTTTCTTTCTTCAATTCGAGACAGCAGTATCATAAGTGTTGTATAGGTTATGATCAAATCTAAGTAGTTCTTTGTTAAATCAAAGTTTACAGTAATATCAAAGAAGACTTGGCAAACGTCAATAGTATTCAGCAATTCACAAACATGGTCCTTAAATTCCATAACATCTACAAATGTGAAGTAATATAATGCCAGATTTTTCAGAATCTCTGATTTTTCTTTCTGTAGCTGTGCAAGCTGTTGATTGTTGTTGCGAGTTTCTACAGCAGGGAACTTTCTGACTATGAATTTCACAGCAGATTCCAGGTTTTTATCAATAAGGTAGGATGGTTTTGCCTTGGGATCTCCACATGCCTTTTTGATGTTGTAGAGACAAGTCAGCATGCTGACGCACCAGTCGTTGAGGATGAAGAGATTCTCCGCCAGCTTCTGCTGACTGGGCTGCAGCACAGAGCCCGACGTGGTAGTTGTGGTGGTGGTGGTGCCGCCGCCGCCGCTGCCGCCGCCGGCCGCCTTGCGCCCAGTCACCGGCCCGCGGCCTCCGCATCAACCTCTCTCGGGCCTCTTCCCTCCCCCCCCCCCCGCCCGCGACCTCCGTCTCAGGGGAGAGCGCCCATGACCCTTGCGCCCCAATCCCGCGCGGGTGACCGAGCGAGTCTCGGCAGACGGCTCGGGGTCCCTTCCCCCGCAGCAGCACGGGCCCCGTCAGCCCCCTGCCTTTTGGAAGTATGATTTTATTGGCTCCATGGAATAACAGCAAGAATTTACTATTGCTTCTTTCTTTTATGACACACACAGAAAAAAAATTGATACATTTGCTCAAGACCAACCAGAATCATTTTAACCTATCAAAATTGATGGGAGACCTTCACTGCCAAAGTCACTGCTGGGTTTTCACAATTCATTGCAGACAATCTGCTACTCCCATTATGATAAAGGAGAGAAGAGTCATAATCAGGGAAGAAAGCTAGATTAATACTTGTAATTATCATTGAATTATTTAGCCTGCTATAGGATTATTATTATTAGTGTCATTTGATAATTTTCTCTCATTTTATTAAACACAGCTGTGAGTAATTACCCTACCTAATATTTCTCTGTATTGGCTGACTAGCTAGCAAACATTCATGAAAATATCCATTAGCCACACATATAAAATGCTGCATTATGATGCTGTTGAATCAGAACATACCACTACCTGATCCTGTAGCTCTTTGAGGATTTGCAAACCAATTAATTATATGTTTCTTGGATTCTTCCCATACAATTAGAAAATTTATAATAGAGTCCATGAACATTATTAGTTTTACCATTTTAAACCAGCAATCACACTTTGATTTTTACAACAAAAGCAGAAATATAAACACACACATTTGGATCAGTTTTCTGTTAGTCTGTCCGGACTTCAAAATCCTATTCCTCAAGATAATGCACACCAAAGTTCTGGATTAAACAAGAAATTAGATGGCACCTGAACACGTGGTTTAATATTCTCAAAAGGACTATGCAACTTATTTCTTACATTATGACATTGTTTTACAAAGATCCACACTTTTATAATGTTAGTATTTTTAATAATCAATAAAGTCAATTAACCATGATTAAAAATCAAACATAAAAATTTCTACTTTTTGCTTTTGCCCCCTCCATTTATAACTTATTTATAGCCTGATAATTCAAAGGTCCCTATGTTTATGAAAATCTGGACAGAAATAGCTCTAAGATCCCATTCAGAACTTGATATTAATCTAAGCCTTTTGGCTCCATGTATCCTGAGAGCAAAGAGTAGGACAAAGGATTTGAGTACTGTTAGTTTATCTGGGAGATTATCCAAGGTAGAAAAGAATGGGAAAGTGATACAGTGAAGAAGCAACTTTGTCAAAGAGGTACATTGTTGATATAATTGTTGTGGATAGAAAATGAAGGCTTGCTTTTACTGAAAGGTCCTGAGAAACTTCTTTAAGTTGTCCTCTAGAAGACCTGAAAACTGACAATTTTATCTATGGTTCTTATTTCCACTTCACTGAGAGCTTTCCTCAGAGGACATTAACTCTCCTACACTTTTGGGTTGTGTTGGAGACATTCTAAAATGAGAGAGAGAACATGAGATGCTATCAGTGTAAAGTAACTGCAATTTCCCATGGAACTATCCACCACAGGTTTGGCTATAATCAGGTGTTGGGCCTTGATATCAGAGGGATTTGAGGCAGTATCATTTTAGGTTAATCATTATATCTGAAATTTCCAAAAACTTCAACTGATGAAACTTTGATTATAAATCTATAAATATAACAATAAATCTACAGTATTCAAATTATTTTCATAGAAATACACAGACAAAGCTTCAATTGATTAATATTTAAATGTTACAAAATACTGAACTGAAAGAATTTGGTCATATAACAATGTGTAAGAAGTAGAACTTAGTTTTAGGTTAGAACTCAGGATGCATTTGAGACTCAGTTAAGAAATTGAATGGAGGGACGCCTGGGTGACTCAGTGGGTTAAGCCACTGTCTTCGGCTCAGGTAATGATCCCAGGGTCCTGGGACCGAGCCCCAAATCAGGTTCTCTGCTCAGCAGGGAGCCTGCTTCCTCCTCTCTCTCTGCCTGCCTCTCTGCCTGCTTGTCATCTCTCTCTGTCAAATAAATAAATAAAATCTTAAAAAATAGAAATTGAATGGATGTCTGACTATTTATAGGTTTGCTAAAAATCAGTGACTTTGTGTTCACGTGTGGCTATGCAGGAATTTTTAACTTTCTCTAAGAAGTTATTAGATTTGATTATATAATGGCAGTAAAGGATGGGGAAAAGCAAAGTACAAACCCCATAAAGACAAAGACACTGAGTATGAGAAAAGAGTAATAGATAAGAAGAATCAATGCATTTGAGGAAAATGGGAATTGAAATACACAATGATTGTTGATTTTTTTAGATGGAGAAAACAAAACTAGCTTGCAAGAAGGAAATAACAGAAGACCTGTTGTGATGTGAGACAGAATCCTGGAAAAGGCAGTAACGTGGAATAAAGGAGTAGGGAGAGCATATCAGGTAATTTGGATAGGAAGGAGTTAGGAGATAATTGCTGGATAAATTTTATATGGCCCACTTAAATGCACAGATTTCTGTTCTTTAATTTATGTGGAGAACAGGGTGTCCTTTCTCTTCCCTTTCAGAGCACCAGAGGTGTACTCTTTCAGACTGAAAACCTGAAAAGCTCAGGACTCAGTTGCTAAAGCACAGCTGAGAGGACATATTTCAATTAAGATTTACATTTTGCTGTATGTAGTAGACTGTCAAAAGTGGTTTAACCATATTTTTTCATTAAACAAGAAGAATACAGAGAGTGTTTTCTGGTTTTGGTTCAGAGTGTCCATCCCTCTGAACAGATATTTCTCTCAATGTCCGGGGCAAGAAATCAATTGTTACATATGTGTATTCACTAAAAAAAGCAGCTGGAAGATGCTAAGCACTGTGGCCCATGAGATCAAGGCAACAGCACACACTTGTGAGTGGTGAGCTCCCAAGGCTGGAGGAAAATTCTAGAATAAAGTGCTCATTAGAGAGCCATACATTTTCTCCTGTTTCCTTACCTCTCTGCACTACCCTCTTGTATCCACAGCATTGGAAATGCTTTTAGCAACACACCACACTGAATCACCACAAATTATGTGATTCTCTTGGTGGAAAACCAAAGACTGTGCAAAAACTGTTGTTTTATAGCTCATGCTTCTGGATGGAAAATAATTCAGAATAAGCTGATAGGAGTAGCCAAGAGAGATTTAATCTTCTGTTTGGAAAAGGGCTTCTATATAAGTGAGTAGAGGAACCTTTAAGAATTATTCATGTTTAGGGGCATCTGGGTGGCTCAGCGGGTTAAGCCTCTGCCTTTAGCTCAGGTCATGATCTCAGGGTCCTGGGATCAAGCCCCACATCAGGTTCTCTGCTCATCGGGGAACCTTTTTTCCCCTCCCTCTTTCTGCCTGTCTCTGCCTACTTGTGATCTCTGTCAAATAAATAAATAAAGATTTTTTTAAAAAAATAATTATTCATGTATACCTATATGTACCAGAATGCTATGTCCCTTGTCAAATAGGCTTCAAATCAAAAAAATGATAATATTTTACTTAATAAGTTTTTTAATTCCTCTGTTAACATTTTGGAATACATCATTTTAATGCACATCTGCAAATTTGTAATCACTTCATGTGAGATAAGGAATGCTTAAAAAGGCAACCAGGGGCACCGGGGTGGCTCAGTGGGTTAAGACTCTGCCATTGGCTCAGGTCATGATCTCAGGGTCCTGGGGTCGAGCCCCGCATCAGTTTCTCTGATGAGCCGGGAGCCTGCATCTCTCTCTCTCTTTCTGCCTGCCTCTCTGCCTGCTTGTGATCTCTCTCTGTGTCATATAAATAAATACAATCTTTATAAAAAAAGGCAACCAAAAAACATTTACAATTTTGGACAGGAGTTTCCCTTACGTTTGGATAAGGATGCAAATTCAACTTCATAATAAATTACACTGCATCATAAAGATTAAATGCACTCAGGGATTGCAAACTCTCCTCCTTCCACCGTATCGTACAAACAGTTGCCCGACTAATCTTCCAAAAACACAAATTTTCATGTGCTGCTTTTCAAAACTAGCTTCCTGGCTTCCTGTTGCCTGAAAAAATAGTCTCAAATGCTTTTTGTCTGGCATTCAGGGCTCTCTAGGATGGGCACTCTGGCCAACACATCACTGCTCGTTTGTTCCACCACACGCAAGTGGATCTCGGGCTAGTTATTCAGAGACCCACCTCCTCATCGACCCAGCAAAGGTCTTGTGCATCTACTAAACTCACGGCTCACTCAGTGACGTTCTCAAAGGCCATTAGTGGGTGACATGCCACTGCTAGTGTCAGGAGCCAGTGTGAAGTTGCCGCTGCCCAAGTGCATGGACTGAAAGCGGGAACGTTGATTCTCCAGGAGAAAACTGGGGCATTGTTATGAGAAGGCAGATGGCAACACCACCCAGGTCCCCTATGACTGCTTTAACACACTCTGGACAAAATTTAAGGAGACAAGTGAACGTATTAACTCCCACTTAGGTTGTAGAAGGCAAATGCAACGGAGGGAAGGCATTATCTTCTTCTGGAACAAACAATTTAGCTCCAGCTACTTTTATAAATAGATCAGACCCTGTCCAGGAGCCCACTTAGCTGGTTCATTTGTATTCATTGTCCATACCCTCAGGAATATTAACATTTTATCTCAGATTACATTAATTTAAATAAAACTTAACAAAAATGGTGTGAAATGAACAAAAACACCATACTCTGTGATGAATCAAATGAAATACATTTTCAGTTGCTGTTTTCCCCATTTAAAGATAAAATTTCTGATAACTGTCATTATTTGTGAAAAGACACAAGACCAACAGTTTGTATGTGTGTTTTGGTTTTTGGTTTTTGGTTTTTTTCTTCCCCTTAAGGCTATAGCCATATTGTCACTAATAAAGATCTCAAATTTGCCTGGAAGCTTTCATGGCAAATTGTCAGTCTGAGGGTAGTCACCATCCAGCCAAATGGCTTTATACATCATCGGTGCCTTTCTTCCACACACATTCTCTTCCTGGTTTAAACATTAGTTACCCTGGTTCTACACTGACACAGTATGTGCATCTCTCTCCTGTCCATAACTCCTAAAAGTTGGGGACCTCTCACTTTGGTTTCCCCAGAGCATGATATTTTATTTGGTGCTTGGGGGCAATGGGCAGTTCAAGAAGTATGTTAATACTATCACTCAATGTATTGATCCATGCTATGCACCAACAGTGTAGTAAATATCGTTCATTTCTTGTAACAAAGGAAGTAGGAACTTCTCCCAAGGGACAGAATTCCAAGGACAGAATGAAGGCAGGAAGGGAGCTGGTCAATTTGTACCTACTTTGTGAGAGACACTGGTTTAGGAATTTTTATGTATACATTATACCACTGAACTGTCACAATCCTGCAAATTCTTACATGCTTGGGTTTCTATGTAGCAAATTTAGCAAGCCACCCAAATTCACAGTGACAGGCCCGTGAGTCAAATCCAGCATGCGTGAGTGCATGATTGTCAAGTCCACTAGCACCATATATCATGAATCTGAGATTCATGAGTGTGTAGGTGCTATCAGGAAATGCCAAAAATGCCCATTTCAGGAATACATGGATGGCTCAGTTGGTTAATTGTCTACCTCCAGCTCAAGTCATAATCCCAGCATCCTGAGATCGAGTCCCCCATCAGGCTTCTTGCTTACCAGGAGCCTGCTTCCCACTCTGCCTGCCTCTCCCTCTGCTTGTGCTATCTCTCTGACAAATGAATAAATAAAATCTTTTGTAAAAATCTTGTTAAAAAGGCCCATTTTAAAGAATGTTTTAAAACATTGTTTGGACAGCAATAGAAGCGAAAGCAGAATGACATAATGGAACGACAGATAGTTTATGTGGGAGCCCTTTGGGTACTCTGGTGGATGAATGTTTTTAAATTAGTTTTTTGTGGACATGGGGAGTTAGAGAGGAGAAGGGAGGTGGGAGAAATTGGAAGGGGAGCTGAACCATGAAAGACTATGGACTCTGAAAAACAATCTGAGGGTTTTGAATGGGGGTGGGGTGGGAGGTTGGGGTACCAGGTTGTGGGTATTATAGAGGGAACTGCTTGCATGGAGCACTGGGTGTGGTGCAAAAAGAATGAATACGGTTATGCTGAAAATAAATAAAAAATAAATTTAAAAAATTAGTTTTTTGTAAACTGCAAAAAAAAAAAAAAAGAACTCCCATTTATAGCGTACACTTTATGGTTCACAAAGCACGTGCCAACAATAAAAATAATGATGGGTTACTGTTATAATTCATAGAAAAGGAAGTTCAGGGAAATTGAATGAAAGGGAATAACAAAGTAGGTACATAAGTCAATCTTCCTTGTAAAAAAATTAACCTGAAAGTGCGTTTCTGCACCTCTCTCCTGTTTAATCTGATAAAGAATGAACACGATACATGAATTATAGATCGGGTTTCGAAAAGCATAATAGCTTTATACCAACACTTGAGCATTTATTTATTTATTTATTTATTTATTTATTGCTAACAAGATAGCTCGATTTGATATGCGGATCCTGACAACCAACATCTGAAGTAATTCCATCTTCATGAGAAGTCAGAAAGAACCACAAACCAAACCTCAAAATAGATTCAAAGAGAAAATACTCTTTAAAAAATTTCCCTTCCTGGGGCACCTGAGTGGCTCAGTGAGTTAAAGCCTCTGCATTCGGCTCAGGTCATGATCCTAGGGTCCTGGGATTCAGCCCCATGTCTGGCTCTCTGCTCAGCGGGGAGCCTGCTTCCACTTCTCTCTCTGCCTGCTCTCTGCCTACTTGTAATCTATGTCTGTCAAATAAATAAATAAAATCTTTTAAAAAAATTTTCCTTCCTATCAGAAGCAGACCAAACCACTAATAAATTCCCCGGAAAGCTTCAGCTAAAAGGTTGTACTTTCTTCAGACACCCAGCAGGACCTTCTTCTCTGGGCCTGGTATTTCTTCAATGGCCTATTCCAGAGAATAAGACACTAAACTACTGAGCGCCAAGGGTCTCAGAACCACGAAAGAGATGATGAGGGGCACAAAGCACGCCTCTGGTCACGAAGAGTGTATGTACATGTTTGCTGCTTTTCTGCATTTTTCAAAGCTGAGTTTTTAGCTGGAGGCCACTCCTTTAGGATAAATTGCTGATACAGTATAGTAAAAGCTATTATATGATCTTTTACAAACCATTTCCTATCTTTGCATTCTCATGTACCAAGGCAGACACGGATTATTTAAAACCCTGAAGAGAGTGATATTGCATTTAAATTGCCTGTAACCTTCGTGCAATAGATTTATGATTGATGATACATTTAGTAAATATAACTGTTTTAAATATTTATTCCGGGTAAACGATTTCAACCTATGCTCATTTAAGTAAATTGGTGCATAATCCCTTTGCTATTAAACCATAGTGGAAGGACCAATGCCCAGCTTCCAAGAGAACTTCAAGCTCTTTTTCTAGAATGGCCATATGCATATGTATCAGGCTTCCTCTTTTCACTCGCTTTGTGGAGCACCTACCATGGAGGTCATGTAATAACCAATGACCAAATAACAAACAAAAAACCCTAACATCCAGGTCGAAGTTATTCGCACCTGCCATCATGCAAAGGCAGACCCTACCTGGAGACCAGGAGACTGCTCAAATAGCAGGCAGGCATCTCAGCCCAGGCCTGTGCTGGGGAAGCTGGTTCCTGTCTTCAGGCGCAATCAGGAAACCAGCGAAGTGACCCAGAGTACAGCCGGGGATTAGGGCTGATGATCTTTTCGCAGCCAGGCTGCGCGAGGATACCCGCTCGGGGAGTCAGGCTAGGAGGCCGCTGAGCGCCGGCGCTGACCATGCTCGCAGGCGCCTTGGGCTTCACTCTGTGCACAGGCCCGGGCCTCTGCCTCAGGAAGGAGGGGGACGGGGCGAGGGCGGCCCGGAGAAGGGACTTTGCTAATTGCTGAAGTCGGAAGTGAGCTCGGGGAGGACGTGGCGAAGAGTCTGGGAGGAGGTGGAGGGGCTGGCGGAGGAGGGGCGTGCAGCGCGGCGGTTCTGTGCTGCGTCCCAGTCGGGACTGGAGGATCCACAGGACTCGCTGCCCTTGCGCTCTTGTGCTCCAGCCCAGCCCGGGAGGCCGCGCTGCCCCTCCAAGCCCCATGGCTACTCCAGACGACCCTCTGCGCACAGGTAAATTGAAACCGCGCCGCGCCCTCACCTGGAGCAGAAAGCGCGAGCCGCAAGCTCTGGGGGGTGTGGGGACCCAGCCTCCCGCGACCCCCGGGGCACAGGGACCACCCCGGACGCCGCGCCACACCCGGGTCCGCACGGGGTGGGCCGGGGATGGCGCCGCCCGAGGTGCCCCCGCCAGCGGGCGCGCTAGACCCCATCATTCGGCACCTCCATGCGCGCATGCCAAGGTCCCCCTTCCCTTGTCTCCCGCCGTGGCCCCGCCGCTTTTGTTCTGGACTTGGGATCCCAGGTGGAAACTAGTCCCTCAGACCTCCCTGGCAGCAAGGAGCTCAGGGAGGGATTCTCGGTTTTTCTGCCCTGGCTCTTCCTCTCTCCACATTCACATGCCTTCTTGTATCCCTTTCCTCTCCTCATTGTCACTTTTATTAAATGGTTTTGTTCTGCATGTTGACCCGCAGAGGGATTTCATGAATGAATATACAGGAAACTGAGTGGGAGCCCACCTGTGAGAGCCCACCTGTGGAGGCCTTTCATTAGAATGGTCTCTGGTTCTAGCCTCAGTTGCAGAATACTTCGTGTACCTGAGGACCAAGTCCAGATGTTTCTTTCATCTCTGACTTCAATTTGAAATCCTCCTCAGACTTCAGCTTCCAGGATTTCTTCCGTCCTTGCTCTCCCACTGTCTCGGTGGGGATCCGCCATGAGTGTTGAACACAGGAATGAATGAATGATATATACCCCCAGGTCGCTGGGGCTTTTTCTTGTTTTGCTGAGGTTGGAAAGGCTTGGGAGAGACCCCCTGTATGCAGATACAGAGCTGCATGCAATTGCTTTGATAAATGTGTTCCCCACTTAAGTGCTTGGGCATTGAACATTTCGCCCTTAACCTGTGGCTTGAGCAGTTAGGAGGAGACAATCTGGAGGTGAATCAGAAGATGGCTGAATCCACATGGTGGTGTTCTTGGTTTGGGAGATTTTCCTGGAGATTCTAAAGAAATATCTAAATTCTTCCAATGGGGAGTGGTAAACATTTTATCAATGGGAGAAGGAAAATAAATTGTCTGGTTAACCTTTCCCTCCGCCTCAAAACCCATTATTTGAAAAACAAAAAAGGAAGTGATGGGAGAAATCCCCCCACTCCCATCCCCACTCACCTCCATAGCCACCTCCTCTTCCAAGAACCTAACAGACAAGGTACCAAGAAGTGTTAGGTACCAGCAGTGGTCTCAGAGCTCATTCAAGGATCATGGTGAAAGGCATTCAAAGAGATTGTGGGGGCACAGGGATCCAATTAAGGGGCACAAGTTTAAGGTTTGCCTGGTCCCCTAAAAATTAATGGCACTAGAGAACATGAGCTTTGGGAACTATAGCTTAATGGATACAACGTGTAAAAAGCTTCAGTGAGTCATGTTGGGAAGAGGCCATGAGTTCAGCAAAGACAGTCTTAGATGATGTTATTAATAGCACTACAGGCTCTAGATTTCCTGTGGTGGTGTTCTTGGCAAGACCAGACTGGCCAAAGTGGATACTCACAACCTGGAACAGAGGGTCTTGGAGATCCCAGCTAGTGAGATATGATTAGAGCGTAAAATGATAGGAGGTGTCCTTTGGAAGGACTGTCTTCTTGACTTTAAAAGGGAGAACCCAAATCTGTAGGTGAAATCTTTTTGGCTACAAAGAAGGCCGAGGCCTCCTAAGGTCAAGGTCTCCTCGTCACTTGCAAAGATGTCGAAGAACATATTCAGACATTTCAAAGATGTCCTCATGTCCATCCGTTCCCACTCTGGAATTCTATCAATAAGATGAGAGTTCCTCTAGTTGGAAAAAAGATCTAAAAAGACTTCCCTTTCTCATGTAATTTCTGTAACCTCCAGGACACACCCACCTACCCCTTCCAGCACTGTAATGAAGCTACAGCTGGTGCCAATTTGTGGAACTCATTAAAGGCTATTTTCCCTTATATACCCCCGGACCTAGTTCCCATGCTCCCTCACCTGATTTCCTGCACTCACCTCCCACCTGGTGTGTTCACACCTGCCTGTGCCTTTTAACAACCAACCCCTCTGTCAAAATGCAGCCAGAGTGACCTTTCAAAGACCTATCAGTTCCTGGCATTTGTCTCCATAGAAATCTTCACTGATCCTCTAACAAATTCTCAGTCCTCCAAAGGCATCCATAATCCTCCCATCCATCTCTTCCTACCCAACCAATTGACTGATGCCTGTTCTGCCCTGTCTTTCTGCCCTTCAACCACGCTGCCTCCCTCTTCCTGTGGAGACCCCTCATGGCGCCTGCCTCCAAGCACAGGTGATTCCCACTGATGGGAAGACCCTCTTCCTCTCCCCCTTCTCCCCACTCCATTTACTCCCACTTATTCGTGAGCTCACAAGCCCCATGGTACACACTCTCCATGCAGCCTGCTCTCTCTTTTCTAGCACTGGCCTCCGTTTCTAGCTGTGGTTGTGTCACGGATGTCCCTCCCCAGCCTGCCTCCAAGCTCTCCGTCCAGTTAGCTCCAACACCTGACACAGTGCCTGGCACGTAGTAAGCCCTGGCTAGCTTCTAAGAGCCTCACTGAGGGACTGAAAGCGTTTTAAAAATGTCACCACATAGGCTCCAAACTGTAGGCAGAAAAAGCTTTGCCTGGATTGACATTTTAGAGACGTATTCGTCAATTTAGATTTGTTCACTGACTTTACCTTGTAAAATTAAAAAAAAAAAAAAAGACCTCTGTATTGCTTCGCATCTAACGAAGGCACATGTATACTCTTAGACCACGTTATGAGCTTAATGGAAGGAGAGAAGATTTTTTCGCTAAGGTCACGTGGGAGGAAATAGTCCGTTTGTTGGAGCATTGCTATCTTACTCTATCACAGCCACTAATAAAAATCTGACACGGGGTGAAACAGAATTGTCTGTCGGAGATGAGTTAGATCTGGCTCATGTTCGTACAGACATGAAAGCCAGGAACGAAGAAGCAGGCTTTGAAAGCCTGGGATGAGGAGGCAGTGTGGTTCACTGGGATGAGCTAAGTGCCCAGGGCCACCAGCAGACATGTGGGCCTGTGTCCTTCCTTTGTTCTGGGGTCCGTCTGGCACCATGTGGTGAGGCTAGCAGCTGGGAGCAGCTCAGGACAGGACCCAGTGGCATCTTAACTCTCCCAACCTCCAGTGGGCTCCAGTGGGCTCCAGTGGGTCCCAGGGGACAGCCTGCCTTCCTTGCAAAGCCCAGTAGCACTGGAAGCAGAAACTGGGACCAAAGAGTGAGCACCCTGCTTGACAAGAGGGACCAGCCACCTCTTCTTTCCCCTTTCCTCCCTCTCTCCCTCTTCTCTTCCCCTCTCTCCTTCCCTGGTGGTGCCCTTTCCCGATGCCCACTTCATCCCTTTTCCTCTCTTACATGCCTGTCTTCTAGAGTTTCTTCTCTCCTCCCAATTACTTCCCTTCGTCTGAATCTCCTCTTTGGTCCCTTTGTCCCTGCTCTCTGCTCCTCCTCCCCTTCTCTGGCCCCTGTTCAGCTCCATCCAGACTGCAGGCAGAGCTGGACTAACACGCTCACTCGCTAGCTCAGCCACCCTCCAGAGAAGTCACTCTTCGGTGGCCACCTTCCTGACCCCATGGTCCTTTCTCCACTTATTCAGCTATTGCTCTGAAGTCTGAGGAGGACAGAGCGGGGCTGCCGCAGAGGAGAAACCAAACCATGTGTCCACACTGTCCCCCAGCACTGCTGCTCTGAGAGCTTTCGGAGTCCTCAACAGGGTTAGGATTTAGGGGCTTCTTCAGAACTGGGAGTGAAAACAGCCATAGGTCAAAAGAAAAGCTATGGCCCCCACACAAAAATAATCACAAATGAAAACTAAGTTAACTCCGAAGTCCCAAAGTCGAAGAATTGCCTTGAATCTGTCACTAGAAAGCACCCAAGGCCTCACTCTCTGGGTTCTGGGTGCCCTGGGAATGGCAGGAGGCTCTGACCCCCTTCCTTCTTCATTCACTCCCAAAGAATGTCCTCTGAGGTGGTCTTCAAACTTCCTCTGAGAAACTGTCTCTGGGAACTGTTGGCCCTCGGCTGCTGGGATGAATGAGGGTGATGTCAGGACCTGATGGGCAGCTTTACCAGGAGATTGTGGCTTGTGGATGCAGTCCTCAGGTCCCATGGTCTGGGTGAGATCTGGGTCTTTGAGTGGAGGAGGACAGATGAGATTTCAGATTTTGAGTTGATTCTGGGATGATTAGTGCTTTGGAGGGCATTGGGTGAAGGTATTTTGCACACGGGAAGGACACGAATTTGGGGAGCCAGAGAGTGGACTGTTAAGAGCTGACCTGCATTTCCCCCAGAAACCTTGCTGCTGTCCTTATCTCTGGTACCACAGAACGTGACCTTATTTGGAACTAGAGTCCTTACAGATGCAATCACATTACAGTGAGGTCATTAGAGTGGGCCCTAATCTCCTGTAACTGTCCTCCTTATGTAAAGGGAAAATCTGGACAGAGAGATGCCCCTACTGTCAGTGCTGGGCAGTGCATGAACTTCTAGAACCCTGACAGTAGTGGACAGACTCAGGCTGGGCACTAGGTAAATGGGAGCTCTAGTGGAATTTCAGATGAAGATGCTGTGGACCTCGGCTTCCCAGGTCATAGTGACGTTAGGATTTCAAATTCAAGTCAGAGATGAAAGAAACATCTGGACTCGGTCCTCAGGTACAGGCAGTATTCTGAACAGAGGCTAAAACCTGGGACCATTCTAATGAAAGGCCTCCACAGGTGGGCTCTCACAGGTGGGCTCCCACTCAGTTTCCTGTATATTCATTCATGAAATCGCTCTGCGGGTCAACTTGCAGAACAAAACCATTTAATAAAAGTGAAAATGAGGAGAGGAAAGGGATACAAGAAGGCATGTGAATGTGGAGAGAGGAAGAGCCAGGGCAGAAAAACCGAGAATCCCTCCCTGAGCTCCTTGCTGCCAGGGAGGTCCGAGGGACTAGTTTCCACCTGGGATCCCAAGTGCAGAACAAAAGTGGCGGGGCCACGGCACGGGATGAGGGAAGGGGGTCCTCGGCACCAGCGCAGGCCCGTGGGGGTGCCAAGCGATGGGGGCTATTGTGCTCGCAGGCAGGGGGCACCTCTCATGGCTCCGTCCCCGGCCTGACCCCGTGAGGACCAGGGTGCCGCGCGACGTCTGGGGTTGTCCCGCTGACCCGGGGGGTGCGGGAGGCTGGGTCCCTACACCCCCACCCCCGCCCCAGCTCAGGGCCCTTGCTTTCTGCTCCAGGTGAGGGCGCAGCCCGGTGTCACTTTGCCTGTGCGCAGAGGGTCGTCAGGAGAAGCCATGGGGCGGGGCGGGGCAGCAGGCCTCGGGAGCAGGAGAGCGGGGCCTCAGGTGCTGGGCTGGAGCGCGGGAGTGCAGGGGCGGCGAGTCCAGGGGTCCTACAGTCCCGACTGTGCCGCAGCACAGCACCAAGGCGCTGCGCGCCCCTCCTCCTCCAGCCCCTCCACCTCCTCTCAGACTCTCTGCCGCTTCCTCCATCCTCTGGGAGCTCACTTCCCGCTTACGCAATTAGCAAAGCCCCTTCCCCAAGCCGCCCCCGCCCCCGCCCCCCCTACACCTCTGTCTTGAGGCGCGGGCCCGGGGCAAGGGCGCCGGCGAAGCCCCGGGGGCCTGCCAGCGTGGCCAGCGGTCAGTGCCGGCGCTGGGCAGACTCCTAGCCTGGCTCCCCGGGGGGGTGTCCGCGCGCTGCCTGGCTGGGAAACGATCATCAGCCCTAAACCCCGGCTACACTTTCAGGTCACTTCCCTGGCTTCCTGATTGTGCCCAAAGCCGGGAACCAGCTTCCCCAGCACAGGCCTGGGCTGAAATGCCTGCCCAGGATGATCTGTTTGAGCAGTCTCCTAGTCTCCAGGCAGGGTCCGCCATTGCATGATGGCACGCACGAATCACTTCGACCTGGATGTTTGGGTTTTTTGTTTGTTTTTTGGTCATTGGTTATTACATGACCTCCATGGTAGGTGCTCCAGAAAGGGGTGAAAAGAGGACGCCTGATACATACGCATATGGCCATTCTAGAAAAAGAGCTTGGGGTTCTCACCGAAGCGCGGCATTGGTCCTTGCACTATGGTTTAATAGAAAAGGGATTATGCACCAACTTACTTAAATGAGCATAGGTTGAAATCGTTTACTGAGAATAAATATTTAAAACAGTTATATTTTAACTAAATCTATCATCAATCATAAATCTATTACACGAAGGTTACAGGCAATTTAAATGCAATAGCACTCTCTTCAGGGATTTAAATAAACTGTGTCTGTCTCGGCACATGAGAATGCAAAGATAGGAAATGGTTTGTATAAGATCATATAATATCTTTTACTATATGGTATCAGCAATTTATCCTAAAGGAGCAGCCTCCAACTAAAAACTCAGCTTTGAAAAATACAGAAAAGCAGCAAAAGTTTACATACCCTCTTGGTGACCAGAGGTGTGCTTTGTGCCCCTCATCATCCCTTTCGTGGTTCTGAGGCCCTTGGCGCTCAGTAGTTTAGTGTCTTATTCTCTGGAATAGGCCCTTGAAGAAATACCAGGCCCAGAGAATAAGGTCCTACAGGGTGTCTGAAGAAAGTACAACCTTTTAGATGAAGCTTTCTGGGGAATTTGTTAGTGGTTTGGTCTGCTTCTGATAGGAAGGGAAATTTTATTTTTAAAGATTTTATTTATTTATTTGATGGAGATCACAAGTAGGAAGAGAGGCAGGCAGAGAGAGAGGAAGAAACAGGCTCCCTGCTAAGGAGTGAGCCTGATGTGGGGCTCGATCCCAAAACCGTGGAATGATGACCTGAGCCGAATGCAAAGGCTTTAACTCACTCTGCCACCCAGGTGACCAAGGGAAATTTTTTTTAAAGATTTTATTTATTTGACAGACAGAGATCACAAGTAGGCAGAGAGCAGGCAGAGAGAGAAGTGGAAGCAAGATTCCTGCTGAGCAGAGAGCCAGACATTGGGCTCAATCCCAGGACCCTAGGATCATGACCTGAGCCGAACTAAAGGCCCAGTGAGCCAAACTCACTAAGCCACTCCGGTGCCCCAGGAAGGGAATTCTTTTTAAGAGTATTTTCTCTTTGAATCTATTTTGAGGTTTGGTTTGTGGTTCTTTCTGACTTCTCATGAAGAAGGAATTACTTCTGAGGTTGGTTGTCAGGAACTGCATATCAAATCGAGCTATCTTGTTAGCAATAAATAAATAAATAAATAAATAAATAAATGCTCAAGTGTTGGTATAAAGCTATTATGCTTTTCAAAACCCCTAACTATAATTCATGAATCGTGGTCATTCTTTATCATATCAAACAGGAGAGAGGTGGCAGAAACGCACTTTCAGGTTAATTTTTTTACAAGGAATATTGACTTATGAACCTACTTTGTTATTCCCTTTCATTCAATTTCCCTGTATCTCCTTTTCTATGAATTGTAATGGTAAACCATCATTATTTTTATTGTTGGCACATGAGAATTAGAGGTCAATGCCCAAAGTAAAATCAGACGGCAGGTTTATTAAAGCAACAGCACACTCTCTAAGGGAGAGCAGGTGGTATTCCATGAGGTGGAGCTAGCCCTTACTTTGTTTTGGGAGTGGATATTTCTTGGTCTTTTTGAAGTGGGAGGACCTTCAAAATGCAGTGGATTGATCTCTAATGGAGGCTGCTTCCAATCATTTGGGGGACTCCTACCACAGGTTGGGAAGAGGAGTTGTTGTCACTTTTATTTTATTATTTTCAGGGTTCCAAAATTCACTGTTTATGCACCACACCCAGTGCTCCATGCAAGATGTGCCCTCCATAACTCCCATTAACAGGCTTACCCAACCCTCTGCCCCCTCCCCTCAAAACTCTCAGTTTGTTTCTCAGAGTCTCTCATGGTTTGTCTCCCCTTCCAATTTCCCCCCACTCACTTCTCCTCTTGATCACCCAGTGTCTTCTGTGTTATTCTTTATGCTCCACAATTAAGTGAAACAATATGAAAATTGACAATCTCTGCTTGAATTATTTCACTCAGGATTATCTCCTCCAGTCCCGTCCATGTTGATACAAAAGTTGGGTGTCCTTCCTTTCAGAAGGAAGCATAATACTCCATTGTAAAAATGGATCATATCTTCTTTATCCGTTCATCCATTGAAGGTCATCTTGGTTCTTTCCAAAGTTTAATGACTGTGGCCATTGCTGCTATAAACATTAGGGTACAGATGCCCCTTCTTTTCACTGCATCTGTATCTTAGGGGTTAATACTCAGTAGTGCAATTGCAGGGCCATAGGGTAGCTCTAATTTTAATTCCTTATGGAGTCTCCACACTGTATCCCAAAGTAGCTGCACCAACTGGCATTCTCACCAATAGTGTAAGAGGGTTCCCCATTCTCCACATCCTCTCCAAAACTTGTTGATGATTGCCTTGTTAATTTTGGCCATTCTAACTATGTAAGGTGGAATCCCAATGTGCTTTTGATTTGAATCTCCCTGATGGCTAATGATGATGAACATTTTTTCATGCATCTGTTTGCCATTTGTATGTCTTCTTTGAAGAAGTGTCTGTTCATGTCTTCTGCCCATTTTTTGACATGATTATCTGTTTTGTGTGTGTTGAGTTTGAGGAGTACTTTATAGATCTTGGATATCAGCCCTTTATCTTTAATGTCCTTTGTGAAAATCTTCTCCCATTCCGTGGCTTGTCTCTTCGTTTTGTTGACTGTTTCCTTTGCTGTGCAGAAACTTTTGATCTTGATGAAGTCCCAAAAGTTCATTTTTGCTTTTGTTTCCTTTGTCTTTGGGGACATGTCTTGAAAGATTTTGCTGTGGCCAGTGTCCAAGAGGTTACTACCTATGTTCTCCTCAAGGATTTTGATAGATTCCTGCCTCACGTTGAGGTCTTTTGTCCATTTCGAATTTATCTTTCTGTATGGTATAAGAGAATGGTTGAGTGTCATTCTTCCATACATAGCTGTCCAATTTTTCCATCACCATTGATTGAAGAGGCTGTCTTTTTTCCACTGTATAATTTTCTCTGCTTTGTCAAAGATATTTTGACCATAGAGTTGATGGTCCATATCTGGGCACTCTACTCTGTTCCACTGGACTACATGTCTGTTTTTATGCCAGTATCATGCTGTCTTGGTGAACACAGCTTTGTAGTAAAGCTTGAAATTAGGCAACATGAAGCCCCCAGTTTTGCTTTTTCTTTTTCAACATTCCCTTAGCATTTCAGGGTCTCTTCTGGTTCCATACAAATTGTTTGGAATTGTTTGTTGTTGTTTGTTCCAGCTCTTTGAAATGTTCCAGTGGAATTTTGATCAGGATAGCACTGAAAGTATAGATGGCTCTAGGCAGTATAGACATTTTCACAATGATTATTCTTCCATTCCATGCATGTGGAATGATCTTCATTCTTTTTGTGTCTTCTTCCGTTTCTTTCATGAGTATTCTGTAGTTCCTCAAGTAAAGATCCTTTACCTCTTTGGTTACATTTATTCAAAGGTATTTTATGGTTCTTGGTGCTATAGGAAATGGAATCAATTCTCTAATTTCCCTTTCTATGGAAATCAACTGATTTCTGTACATTAATTTTGTATCCTGCCACATTACTGAATTGCTGGGAGGTGGAGTCTTTTGGGTTTTCTATATAAAGTATCATGTCATCTGCAAGGAGAGAGAGTTTGACTTATTTTTTGCCAATTCGAATACCTTTTATTTCTTTGTGTTGTCTGATTGTTGTTTCTAGGACTTTTAGTACTGTGTTGAATAACAGGGTTTAGAGTGGACATCCTTGTCGTGTTCCTGATTTCAATTGGTAGGCTGTCAGCTTTTCCCATTTGAGGATGATATTCACTGTGGGTTTTTCATAGATAGATTTTATGAAGTTGAGGAATGTTCCCTGTATCCCTGTACTTTGAAGTGTTTTAATCAGGAGTGGATGCTGTATCTTGTCAAATGCTTTTTCTGCATCAATTGAGAGGACCATGTGGTTATTCTCTCTTCTTTTATTGATTTGTTCTATCACATTTACTGATTTGTTAATGTTGAACTACCATTGTATCCCATGGATAAATCCCACCTGGTCATGGTGGATAATCTTTTTAGTGTACTGTTGGATCCTATTAGCTAGGATCTTTTTGAGAATCTTGGCATCCATATTCATCAGGGGTATTGGTCTGAAATTCTCCTTTGGGAGGGTGTCTTTGTCTGGTTTGGGGATCAGAGTAATGCTGGCTTCATAGAAAGAGTCTGGAAGTTTTCCTTCTGTTTCTGTTTTTGGAATCAGCTTCAGAAGAGTAGGTGTTATATCTTTTATGAAAGTTTAGTAGAATTCTCCAGGGAATTCACCAGGTCCTGGGCTCTGGTTTTTTGGGAGGTCTTTGATGACTGCTTCGATCTCCTAACTAGATATTGGTCTATTCAGGTTGTCAATTTCTTCCTGTTTCAGTTTTAAAAGTTTATAGGTTCCTAGGAATGCATCTATTTTGTCTACGTTGCCTAACTTATTATCATATAACTGTAACAAACGTTGATAATAATTTCTGATGATTGTTTCTATTTCCTTGCTCTTATTCATGATCTTTCCCTTTTCATTCATAATTTTATTAATTTGGGTATTCTGTCTTTTCCTTTGGATTAGTTTGGCCAGTAGTATATCAATCTTATTGATTCTTTCAAAATTCAGCTTCTAGTTTCATTGATGTGTTCTACTGTATCTCTAGTTTCTATCTCATTGATCTCTGCTTTAATCTGGATTATTTCCCTTCTTACATGTGGGTTTGGCTTAATTTGTTGTTGATTCTCCAGGTCTTTAAGGTGTAAAGAGAACTGGTTTATTCTGGAGTTGTCAATTTTTTTGAGGGAGCCTGGTGGGAAGAGTAGTTTTTTACCTTAAAAGGTTTGTTCTAGAACCATCATGGCAAATCTTTTCCATGGGGATGGCAATGCAAATGCATTATGATAGATCTAGGGGTTACTCTGGGGTAGAGGTAGAAGAGGAGAGAACATTTTCAGTACCAGTGTCTCCTGGTTTGTTAGGCCCAGGGTCTCAGAAGTCACAAAGATGGGAGGTTGTGCCCTCAGTCTTCTAATGTGTAACCCATTTTTCACCATCCTTGCCTCTAACTCATCTCTCACTGCCTACACATTCAGATATAGGGGAATATTGATTGACAAAATATTAATTGCCAAATAACAGTAGTTGGAGAATAAGAAAAATGCACGCACCTGATTATATAATATTACTTAAATAAAATATGTTTTTATAAGTTCTATTGGAAGTAAATTCCTCAATACTTTAATCACACAGAATGATGGAATCCTAGATTTTTTTTCTTGTATTTACTAAGAAAATGATCATGCCTCAAGTATATTAAAATGGAATAGGGAAAATTAAAAATTGTTTTAAGTTGATTTGCATGTGTTGTGCGTATGTGAGAGAGAAAGTAAGAGAGAAAGATAAAGAGAGAAAAAGAGAAAGGGAAAGACAGAGTTGGTGAGTTGCAGGATAGATTTTAAAGTTTTGTGTTTTGCTTTCTACATTTACTTTTCCTTAGGTTCAAGAGAACAATCAGTAATATCTCAGATGCCTGCTGGTAACATCAGCAGAAAGAGTTAGAGGTTCCCAGAAAATTAAAGATGAGATGTAGTTTTCCTGACATAAGAAAAGTCATTTTTTGTCCCCAGCTATTTTCAATGATCTATACCCCACCTGTGTACTTGCCCAAGCACACTTCTTCCAAAACTTCCTGGGAGGTTCTTACAAAGAAATGCAAAACCCTCACTAGTTAAGGATTTTGAGGGAACAAGGCAATGGGAAAACTAACAGTCACCACCAGACCAGGAAATAGCCTAAGCTATTGAGACAATAAATCAGTGGTAAAACTCCTAGTGCTATTTCAAAAGTAATCAAGGCCTTGCATTCCTTGTCCCAGAAAATGAGCCCAAGACCCCATCTAGTTTATATCTGCTCTTGAAGCCTGCAGAGTCCCTTTCCCTTGTCCAACAGTTACCTCTGCTTTATTCTAACGTTGAAGTTTCTGCCCTCGGTGGAATACAAGCTTCATTCAGGTGAACATGCAATACATATTGCACTAATACATATGTGGATGTGCATGCATCCACAACCTTATGACCAACCATACACGGGATAATAAAACTCTCCCTTCTGAGTATTCATCTTAAATACAAAATAAAAATCTGTCTCCTGTTCAGTCAAGCCTTTGGAACTTATTCCCTGTGATCTCCTTGTATGTTGTAAACAAGTATTCCTTTCTTTGACAACTCCACCTGTTTCTGTGATTCACCAAAGACTGACCTCAATTAGTTCAGCTACTGTAATGGCTTTCACTCCTCTGATACGACCTCTGCAAGTCTCCAAATTTAACTATTTTTTTTCTCCCAATTCTGCATGTTCTTGGCTTTAAACTGCAACTCTGAAGAGATGATTTGCTTGTTTAAAAAAAAATCAAGAAAAGGGAGTAGTAGTCAACATTGTTAGTTTGAACTTCCTGCCCTAAGGGGCTCTCCTGTTGTTTCTCTTTGACTTTCTGGACTAAAATGAGAGAAATTTGGCAATACATCACTCCCCAATCCAGATTACTGACAGAACAGTTTATACTCTTAGAAAAATATTAGTTTAAAAGATCACATAATTAAATACTTAAGCATGTAGTGTAATATAGTGGTTTACAAGAAATATATTTTGGTCATCTGAATATTTGGTTTTCAACCATGGCTACTGACTCACAGCTCCTAAATCTCTTGGAATTTCCTGTGATAAGGGTGAGAGAGGTGTGTTTTATTATGTTAATGAAGTGACCTTCAGACCTCACTCAAGGCAAGGGCTGTTTGCCTGACGGACCAACCACTTGGTGAAAGCCTTCATAACTTTTTGCCCAACAAGCCTCCCCTTCCTCCGAATTCAGGATTATCTGGGGAAGGAAGAGGAGCTGGAGATTAGATCAGCAAATGACAATGATTTAGTCAGTCATGACTATGTCATGAAGCCTCCACAGAAGACCTGAAAAGACTGGGTTCAGAAAGCTTTTAGTTTGTTAAATGTATGAAAAGGCAGGAAGAGTGGCAGTCTTCCAGAAGGTAATAGAAGCTCTGTGCCCATTCTCCATACCTTGCCGTGTGCACTTCTTTATCTATCTATTGATTTAAATCTTCTATTATATCTTTTCATAAGCTGGCAAACATAAATTAAGTATTTTTCTGAGTTTTGTGAGTCCCTGTAGCAAATTAAAAGAACGTAAGAAGTATGCCACTGGGACCTCCAACCTGTAGTTGCTCAGTCACAAGCACATTAATAACCTGGGGCCCACAGTGAGACTGGCATCTGAGGTGGGGTTGGAGATAGTCTTGGAGGACCGATCCCTTAACTGATGAAATCTTATGCTATTTTCCAGTAGATAGTGTCAGAATTTAGTTGAATTCTTGGAGATCCTGCTGTTGTCTGAAAATTATTTGGCATTGTTGGTATGATGTCCTAAAACCCCAAAAGATATAGCTACCTCAAAATAAGAATAAGGTTGACAGCTTATATATAATAAGTGAGTATATCAGGGGTTTAAAATATACCCAATAAATAATGTAAGGAAATAAGGAAAGATTTTGAAATAAAAACAAGAATAAGAACCTAGTGGTACTAATAGATTAAATATATGTAATCTAGTTGAATTAAGAATACAATGGATAGAATACGTAATTGATTCAATAGAGATAAGAAGTCACTTAAGGATATGGTCATCTGGATACCAGCAAAGCATTAAAATTATCAATATAAAAGAGGTGTAAGATGTAGGTGATGTGTGTGGAACAAAAGCTAGAGAAAAAATTAGATTTCCTTACTACTCATAGCCTGTTGACAAGTCCTTGAAGTTCCACTGGGGACTCAGCTGCTTCAATGTGGACATGTCCACTCAGGGCCAAAAGCATTCTTAGTCCACCCCCCAGGATACTGAAAATCTACTTTCACATATAGAAATTACTTTGGAAACTTATTTATCTCTACTCCCCACCCCTACCCTCAAGATATACATTGGCAATCATCTCCCAAGCATATACCCACTGATACACATCAGAAGAGTCTCTTCCCTGAGTTTTTACTAAATAGTAATAAATCACCTTTCCCTAACAATAGCTAGCCCCCTAAGGTCCTGGGAACCTTGTTTATAAAATACCTTGGAGACTTGTGCTATCCCTAACCTCCTCCCAAATTGAAAGTATATCATCAGCCACTCTTCATGACACTCTCCCTCTACTCCAAATAAATAAATAAATATTTTTTAAATAAAATAAAATAAATGACTTTTTTTAAATGAAAGAAGAAAAAATGAAAGAAATATTTGAATATTAATGTACATCTATTTCTCAAGCATAAAATAGTCAAAACACTGGATTAAAACTTACATACAAGAAAAGAAAGAAAATATTCATAACTATAGTTTACTCTATGAATCCCAAACTAGGGCATACATAGCAAAGACAAAAAAAAAAATCATAAGAGTTAGAGAGAAAAAAGGAATTCATTAATAAAGAAACAAGAATGAGACTGACAGAAAATTTTTAAATAGCATCAAATATAAAAAAGAATGAAGTAATAACTTTATTATCTTGAAAAAAATAATTACAAATGTAAACTTTTAGATCCTTATAAAATGTCATTGGATTGGAACGCATAATAAAAAAAATATTTTCAGGAATACAGACCACAGATAATTTGCCTTAATTTGTGTAGGCAGCACTTAAATACTAATATTATTTTAACAGTTAAAATGTACTCTATGACCTATGGCGTGGGGGAAAAGAGTATGACCAAGTCATCTTGAAATAATTCAGTTTTATGAAAAAAGTAAAAAGATCGAAAAAAAGACTTGAAGAAAAGAGAGATAAAACATATGCATATTAAAATAAATAAATAAATGAACACCTGGAGTGCCTGGGTGACTTAGTCGGTTCAAGTGTCTGCCTTCAGCTCAGGTCATGATCCCAGGGTCCTGGTATTGAGCCCTTCATCAGGCTCCCTGCTCAGTGGAGAGTCTTCTTCTCCCTCCCATTGAGAAAATGAATTTGACTTATTTATTTGAGAGAGATAATCTTTAAATTTTACTTATTTATTTGAGAAAGTGTGAGAAAATAAAAACATGCACACAGCAGGGGGGATAACAGAGGGTGAGGGAGAAGCACCCCACTGAGCAGGGAACCCCCTGCGGGGCTCTATCCCCGGACCAGGGTATTATCACCTGAGTTATAGTTAGACACTTAACTGACTGAGCCACTCAAGTACCCCAATGAATACAGTCTTTAAAATAATAATAATAATAATACTAAAGAAATAATATTTCAGATAGTATGATTTTTTTTAATGTAAGACTTGGTATAAAAACAGGATGACATACTTGTCTAATTATAGAAAAAGACTTTGATAAGTTTAGATGCAGTAGTACATAAAAAATTTAACTTCTTTCATTAACTGATAATTTAATTAGTTTAAATTAAGAGACATCAAAATTTAGAGAATCATGATCTATTAATAAATGTAGCCATCCTGACCCCAAAACAATAGTCTTCAGTAAGTATATAAGCATAAGTTGAACATTTACACAAACAGGACATTATTTAGGCCAGAAGTGTATGCCAATCAATTCCTAGAGTTAAATATCAGGCTATATTTTCCAAGTATAAGGAAATAAAATTAGAAAACAATGACCAAAATATTAAATTCATATAATTGGAAGTTAACTTCATACCTAAAAATAAATAGTACAGCTAATTCAGAAATTTTTAGAATTACAGTACTATGGTACTATCAACTCTCAAAATGAGTAACGGACAGGTGGGGCTAGGGAGGAAGAGATCCATAGGGAACTTTGTGAACAGGCTCTCAGAAATCCCCAAAATGTGGTGTGGGAAAACCAGAGTAAAGAGATAAATTGGACCACCCTACCCCAGGGAAGAGCACCCTGATCTAGGCATGTGGGATGGAGGACCACCCTGCCCTAAGTGTATGGGGTGGGTCATGTGGGGTGGGTGTCTCTATGATAATCACCTGTAACCAAAAAAGAATAATCAGACCCTAAAAAGGAGGTAAGCCATTGAAGGAGTTATTGATAGAGATGTTAAAAGGATTAAAGTTGCCTGGTTACCTTTTTATAAAAAATAAACCCTGAAGGCACTCATTGTTAACTGTGTGGGGACCCCTCTTAGTTGTGAGACCTTTTTCTATATATTCACTTGATAAACTTCTGTCACTTACTCACTCTCCATTGCCCACGAGATTCCTTCTTTGACTCCAAGAGACAAGAACCTAGCTCTCCCACATCATTCCCTAGAGTTAAGTATCAGGCTATATTTTCCAATGATAAGGCAATAAAACTAGAATATAATGACCAAAATATTAAGTCCATGTAACTGGAAGTTAACTTGATACCTAAAAAGAAATAATACAGCTAATTCAGAAATATTTAGAATTACTGTACTCTGGTAATATCATTTGTGAAAATAAGTGACAATAATTAAAGGTATGAAGGAAATCTAAAGGTTTAATCGTATTAATTCAAAAGAAAAACAAAACAATACAACAAAAACACCAAAGCATAAAACAACAAAACAAAACAAAAAGAATATAAAGGCAAAACCTAAGAACGACAGCAGTAATAACAAAATATTATAGAAACATACAAATTTTTGGAATAGATTAATAAAAAAGATTTGACCAATGAGTACTGGTCAGGAATACTCAGAGATGATGAAGATAAAATAAAATACTAAATGAAATATATAAAAACTAAAGTATAGACCTAAGAGACTGATTAAAAATGCTTCTAGAAAAAGAGTCTAATTTTAAGACAATAAAATTAATAGCACCATAGAGAAAACTGTATTTATGATATAGGGGATCAATTAGAGATGATAAAGTATTTCCTTCAATATCAAAGATGACAATTAGACTCAGTGGCTCAGTCAGCTAAGCCTCTGCCTTCACCTCAGATCATGATCCCAAGGCCCTGAGACTGAGCTTGACTCCCTACTTGGTGGGGAACCTGCTTCTTCTTTTCCCTCTCCCTCTGCAGCTTCCCCTGCTTGTGTTTGTTCTCTCTCTCTCTCTCTCTAAAAAAATTTTAAAAGTTAAAAAAATTAAGAAATAAGCATCAAAGATTAACCCATAAGGTAAACGTATTTATTATAGTGATTAATTAATTTATATTAAAATTAAATATTTCCTTGCAATTAAGTACAGTGTGGAGAAAAAGTTAATAGACAACTGTCATAGGAATGAACAATACTTAAAATATTTAAAACTGACAAGGAATTATTAGATTTAGACTCCATGATGATCTCTATGTATGTGCATATAAAACACCCTTAAAATACTTTGTAGGAATGTGCTACAGGAAATTAAAGAGACAGGGAGATAAAGGGGGAAAAAAATAGCTCAACTTGAAATGACTAGTTGGTTGCCACTGTGTTTTATTCACATTTTCCACCACTTTTTTGGTCAATGAAATTATTTTACAAGTATCTATTATTATCTTGTAAGACATGGTATACTAATATCATTATTAATGAAGTTGACAATAAGAATATGATGCCTCATTTCATCATAACTGTTAAAAATGATCACTGAAGCTGGTAAATGCAGGAAGCCAGAAACAGAGAAACAGACATAATAATTAGCACCAGTTAAAAGCTTGCCCACCTGGAACCCGTAAGAAAATCCAACTAGATCCTGAAAATAATGAGTGATTTGAGGAAAATGGACAGGGATATAGATTTCCAGGTGCTTTTTACTTAAAATGGCAATAGCAACTTAGACAATGTAATGGAAAAAAATCTATTAATTGGCAGTAGGAAAATTATTTAAAAAATATAAACCATAAGCCAATGAACTTGGGAAAATTATGAAGAATCTACATAAACATAAAAAGAAACAATATGAATTTGCCAAGGCACAGTCACATGTTTAAAAATAAGTTAAAAGGGGAACAATATGCCATAATACATATATCAATGTTTTTCATAGAAGTTTAGTATAAAAAATAAACATTTTAAATAATTTATTTGGAAAATGATATCACATATCTGAAAAACTTGGAAGAAGAAATGGATAACCATGACTAAACAAATGTAGCAGAAAAATGATTTACAATAATAGATAAAAGCTATTCAAAAATGCAGTGAATATTGGCCAAAGCTTAGAAAAATGGATAAAATATAAAATGTAAAATGAATTCATAAGTGAAAAATAGAATCCTATTAAATCTAATTTGAAAAGAACTAATAATTTTTTTTGCCTGAATCTGCTCTGCCTTTCATTAGGTGGGACACTGACCAAGCCCACTGCACTCCTCTCTCATGCCCAGTAATAGTAAAGTCAGGGACATTAATTACTTCTGGGATGAATTTTAACCACTGTGGATAGGATGCAGAAGCCAGTGGGTTAAACAGATTCTTTCTTGTTTCAGGAAAATAATTCTGAGATGTATTCTGTGCATTAGGATTGATGCTCAGTTGTCTACAATCATAATCCACTCATTCTGAACTCATATATGTTTCTCCTGGACCACTTAGCTCTTCTCATTCTCTCCTCTTCCATGTGTTCAAATCCCAAAATAATTATTTAGGTTGTGTATGCAAGTCCTGATTTTGAAGGGAAACTCAGTTACAGAAAGAGGTGAAAATAAAGATACAGGAAAAAAAATGGTGCACTTGGGTGACTCAATTAGATAAGCATCTGACTCTTGATTTCAGCTCAGGTTGTTATCTCAGGAAGCCCCTATAGGCTCTGTGCTGGGCAAGGAGGTTGCTTAAGATTCTCTCTTCTTATCCCTTTCCTTCCACCCCTCACCTCCCATGCTGTATTTCTCTAAAATAATAAGCACTGCTGAACTATCTTAGATTCTGTACCTTCTCTCCAGCCATGAACCTATCACTGTCTTTAACTCTTGAAAACTTCATTAGACAAATTAATGTGGTGAAGGAAGCAATATGAGAAAGCCTCTTAATCTGATGAGCATGGAACTGAACAAACCCTATAGATACTTTCCCTTTCACTTCTAGCCTATCAATACCTACAGTGAGTCACATACACTCAAGATTATTGTTTTTATTGTATACCTCATATATTCATTAATTTTTGACTCGTTATCATTTTGTTGAAGTGTTAAACTATGGTAATAAACAAACTTTTAATTAACTTTTCCTCCTATGATACAAATATAACTTGCACTTGAACTTTAGCTAATTTTAGGTTCTAAAATTGTCAAAACAAAATGATCAAGGTTTCTAGATGATTTACTGTATTATCTACTATATAATATTGTTCTATCTCTTCTGTATAAAGAAAATGAATGCTTGGGGCTCTTGGGTGTCTCAGTACGTTAAAGCCTCTGCCTTCTGCTCAGGTCATGATCCCAGAGTCCTGGGATAGAGCCCCACATCAGGCTCTCTGCTCAGCAGGGACCCTGCTTCCCTTCCTTTTTCTCTGCCTGCCTCTCTGTCTACTTGTGATCTCTGTATGTCAAATAAATAAATAAAATCTTTAAAAAAAGAAAATGAATGCTTGATATCTAAATAAATGCTTTACTGAACAAATTAAATATGGCAATAGCATTTTATTTTATCATGCTTTACATATTAAACTATAATATTATATCACTGGTCTACAAATAATCTCATCTAATCATTTGGAAGCTTTTAGCAAAAGAATTCTTCCTCCTGATTGTAGTATAAAAGCCACAGAAATATACAGAAGACTCCTAGGATAGAAAGTTAAATTCAGTTATCCGTGATGCCTTGAGAAGGACCTGACCTATGTATGTCCTGGGATGCACTAGTAACTGTTACATGTGATAGGATTATATTTAATATATACAGTTTCATTTACTTCACAAAGGATATATAAACTTGGGAATAAAATATTAGATGAATCTATAAAGTCTATATCTATTTGTAACCAATGTGGTAGAATTAAGATGTTAATTTGAAAAAAAATTTTCATTGAACACATACACATATTCAATTGTTTTTATATATATAAACAGCATTATTTATTTACGTAAATAAATGCATTGTCAGTAAAATCCATTTACTTATCAATCATAAGGTTAATTTTAAGTACTAAGAATAAGAAATATGTGAAAAGATAAATGTTCAAGAGTGCAGTTTGTGGTAATTAATACAATATGATAGGCTCATAAAAAAGATATATTACTTGAACTTAAAAGCTTCTATAATGAAGCGATGACAACTTGAAATTTGTAATTAGTCTTGCTGCAGTTTTTCCTTGCACTTACTGCCCTTCCCCAGAAGGTCATTAAGAATTTCTGTGAATGTCCTTATGTTTAATCTCATTCATGGATTCCACTGCTGCTCACAAAACAAAGCCAAAAAGAGAGGTAACTCTATGTGGCACTCCATCCACAAGCAATACATTCATAAATAATTAAAAAGCTCTCTACTTCACTTGTTACCCATTCAGCTGATGATTTAAAGAGTAACTGAGGCCATTTTATCAGCACGTTTAATAGAATGCGACTCAGAAACTTCACAGTGTTATTTAAGAAGAAATGTTCATGTGTTAAGGTTTTTATTTTTTTTTAAATCAACAAAATAATTTTCAAATATTAAAAGCAAATGTCTCCTTTTCCTCCAAGTTTCCTTGCTATGTCAAGGTTATAAATAAATACATTACAATCGTATTTTGAGTAGTGGATAAAAACAAATGTTTTGAAACTGTCTGTGGGTTGACTGTCTGGGTTAACTTGTATAAATATCTGAACTCAATGTATTTAGACTTTATTAGATGGTTTATTTTAGACTATTTAAAAATACATGCTCAGATTATGACTTAGCATTATTTTATTCATTTTAATAAATAATTTTATTTAATTATGTTTAGATATTTATTTATTAAATTAATGATTTAATATTTAATAATCTAAATTTAAATATTTTATATTCTAAAAAATATTTATTTAATTAAATTGATATATTTAATATAAATATTTAATAAATTATTTCATCATTATTATAATTATGTAATCCATTATGTATTGTGTAATAATTGCATTTTCATAAATAAATAAGTGTATTATTTACATTATTTTATTTTATTTTATTTAGTTGAAAGAGAGGGAGAACGCAAGCAAAGGGAGTAGCAGGCAGAGGGAGAGGGAGAAGTAGGCTCCCAGCTGAGCAGAAAGATCAACCTGGGGTTCCATCCCACGACCCTGGGATCACCACCTGAGTCGAAGGCAGATGCTTAACTGACTGAGCCATCCAGATGCCCAAGGCTTTGTATTCTTAGCTTCTAAATATTCATGCTGCTTCATCTCTGGAGTTAGTAAATTGATGTTGAGAATTCATATCAAAGAATTGATAGTAGCTGTTAAACAGAAACATGTAATTTAGGGGAAAAAAAAGAACAGAAGGAAGAGAAAGGCCAAAAGTCAAAAGCACATTAATATAAAATTTAATTAGATAAATAAAGCTGATATTCCTAAAGGGGCCTAATAAAAGAGCTGCAAAGAGCTGATAGGATTAGGAAAATTGTCCAGTCCTGGTCATTTCATAATTTTAAACTATTCCTTATTAATAAATATACTTAGAGAAACACAACCACATAAGGACATTTCCACCAAGTTTCCTCTAACAGCATTTACAAATTAGACATTCAAACTATATAGTTCATTATATATTGCATCTGTATATTAAAGTTTAAACACATTTCTAACAATTAAAATTATATATATATATATATATACCTTATCCCAAAATGGAAAATATATATATATTTTTTCTATATATATATAGAAACTGTATCCCTAAATGAAATCTTTCTTTGTTTATTAGCTTAAATAGATAAATTAGCAGCAACAACAACAAACAGCTAATATTATAGAGGTAGGAACAATTTACCTTTTCATTCATTGCTATTTTCTAAAAACTCCTATTTTATTTTTTCTCAAGTCTGTCATAATAATTTTCTAAATCTCCTGCCTTATTCAATTTTTTTCTTTTAGTGGAAATCTCTATTTCATATTTATTTTCTCTTCCTCCACTCTTTGCTCTAATAATTCAATGTATTATTAGATTTTCTGTTTTTCTCTTTATCCAGATATATCTTTTCTTTCTTTATTTATTTTTTAAATAATTTGATTTGCTGGAATTTTACATCAGTACATGCTTTCTTATGGATGTTAGAAATGTCTGTGGAACTACTAGAAGAATCAACTTTTTACCTTTAAGAAGTTTACAGTCTAGAGTGCCTGGGTGGCTCAGTTGGTTAAGTGTCTTCCTTCAGCTTAGGTCATGATGCCAGGGTACTAGGATCCAGTCCTGCATCAGCTGCCTGCTCAACAAGGAGTCTGGTTCTTCCTCTCACTCTGCCCCTCCCTGCCCACTCTCTCTCTAATAAATAAATAAAATCTTAAAAAATAAAAGACTTACTGAAATCTGAGATTGAATTACTAAATTCAGTCTTAATATAAGACAGCTAAACAAAGCAATGATCACAACTGGAAAATTTAGTCAGATCATGGTTTAACATTTTTGGTTGACACAGGACCTCTTTCAGTAACAACTTTCCCTAAATTTCAATTTCTTTTTAAGGCAAAAATTTTTGACAAGAAATTCAGATCCTTCTCATCATTTTCATATCAATTTAATGTGACATCCTCAGAGTATATAATCAAATATGTAATTATTATATCCTTGTATATTGCCTGTATCTTTTTTAGACTCAAAGTTCCATTGAGGTAGAGTTTTTTTGTTTTGTTTTTTTTGAAAGCAGAGATTTTTAAAGTGTTTGATATATACAAGATGCTTAATAAGTGTTTACAATACCTGTGTATTTCAGAAGCCTTAAAAAGGCTTTAAAATAATGTAGGTGATATTAATAGTCATATCAAACAATTTGTAAGTTTCAGTCATATAAATAACTACATTTCTCAGAGACAGAGAAACATACAAATGATCTGGGTCCAGTAGGATAATGCTAGCCTGTGTTGTAAATTCTCTTATATGACCTTATTCTTGCAAGAATTGCTTATGCGGCAGAAAAAAAGGTATCACTATCTTATACTTTATTATTTAAAGAGATTTATGGAAGTTGTTAATTTCTTACACTACTCCTTTGTTTCAGTGGACCCAATTTCCGTGATAATGGTGAGAGGAAAGTAGGCAATTTAGGCAGCAGCAAAAATCTCCTACAAGGCACTATAAAATAAGGCTTGTTCTAGATCATGGGTCTGTCCAAAGGGGAATGTTAAGGGGTAGGATGGATGATGGATGCATTGTGGACTTATAACTATAAGATTAATACTGTTATGCCCCAATAATGGGTCTATGATTATAGGAGCGAGACGATGTAAAGCAAAGGTCAAGCAAAGCTTTATTTCATGCCAAGCATCAATAATCTAACCGAATTTTCGGGGCCACACCTCTTACGAGAGAAGGCAACCCTTCTCTGTTTCACAGTCTTGCTTTTAAGGGCAAAGGCCATGCAGTCAGACCTGGCCACGCACAGGTGACCAATGAGATTTTAACACACACAGGAAACACCACAGTGAGGCTAGGTGACGAATTGAGGTTCAATTTACCCTAGTATAGACATTTGACCCAGCCTATTACACCTTGATTAGGATTGGTGCCAAAAAGGTTCCCAAAGGGTGGAGGAGTGGGGCATACTCCTTAGTATCTAGGGAGACAAAATGCAAACACCGCCCCCCGCCCCCGCTGATTGATGTCTCCACCTGGCCTGACCCACCCTTGTATATGTTATTTGTTACCTGGAGCTGATTTCCAGGACTTGTTTTTAAGTGAATCCTCTGGGGGAAGGGGAGCAAGGACAGTTTAAGGACTAACCTCAATGAAAGACTCTTGCTAAAATATAAAAATATAAAATAGGTCCTTACATTACAACAATTCAGTAGGAAAAGTCCCAATGTGGTGATAAAAGAAGTGATGTAATTTGCATTGCACATTTTATTTTTAAAAGTGTAAGTTGTATTTTTCCCTGCCATGACATCATACTTTATCTTCATCTCTGTCTACTAGTTTAAAACTAGTTAAACAAACTCAATAATTTTTTAAAAAAATATTTTATTTATTTATTTGAGAGCAAAAGCCAGAGAGAGAGAGAGAGAGAGAGCATGAGCAATATGGGGCTCGATCCCAGGACTCTTGAGATCATGATCTGAGCCAAAGGGAAACACTTAACTGACTGAGCAAATGAGAATCCCACAAACTCAACCATTTTATAAAATTTTTATTTGTTGGTGTTCCTGGCTGGATCAGTCAGTAAAACATGTAACTCTTGATCTTGGGGTTGTACGTTTGAAATCAACCTTGGGTGTAGAGGTTTTTAAAAATAAAATCTTTAAAATTTTTTTTTTCATTTTTTTTTTTTAATCTTAATTTTTTTTTATAAACATATATTTTTATCCCCAGGGGTACAGGTCTGTGAATCACCAGGTTTACACACTTCACAGCACTCACCAAATCACATACCCTCCCCAATGTCCATAATCTCACCCCCTTCTCCCAAACCCCCTCCCCCCGGAAACCCTCAGTTTGTTTTGTGAGATTACGAGTCACTTATGGTTTGTCTCCCTCCCAATCCCATCTTGTTTCATTTATTCTTCTTCTACCCACTTAAGCCTCCATGTTGCATCACCACTTCCTCATATCAGGGAGATCATATTATAGTTGTCTTTCTCTGTTTGACTTATTTCGCTAAGCATGATACGCTCTAGTTCCATCCATGTTGTTGCAAATGGCAAGATTTCATTTCTTTTGATGGCTGCATAGTATTCCATTGTGTATATATACCACATCTTCTTGATCCATTCATCTGTTGATGGACATCTAGGTTCTTTCCATAGTTTGGCTATTGTGGACATTGCTGCTATAAACATTCGGGTGCACGTGCCCCTTTGGATCACTACATTTGTATCTTTAGGGTAAATACCCAATAGTGCAATTTCTGGGTCATAGGGCAGTTCTATTTTCAACATTTTGAGGAACCTCCATGCTGTTTTCCAGAGTGGCTGCACCAGCTTGCATTCCCACCAATAGTGTAGGAGGGTTCCCCTTTCTCCGCATCCTCGCCAGCATCTGTCATTTCCTGACTTGTTGATTTTAGCCATTCTGACTGGTGTGAGGTGATATCTCATTGTGGTTTTGATTTGTATTTCCCTGATGCCGAGTGATATGGAGCACTTTTTCATGTGTCTGTTCGCCATCTGGATGTCTTCTTTGCAGAAATGTCTGTTCATGTCCTCTGCCCATTTCTTGATTGGATTATTTGTTCTTTGGGTGTTGAGTTTGCTAAGTTCTTTATAGATTCTGGACACTAGTCCTTTATCTGATATGTCGTTTGCAAATATCTTCTCCCATTCTGTCAGTTGTCTTTTGATTTTGTTAACTGTTTCCTTTGATGTGCAAAAGCTTTTGATCTTGATGAAATCCCAGTAGTTCATTTTTTCCCTTGCTTCCCTTACCTTTTGCGTTGTTCCTAGGAAGATGTTGCTGCGGCAGAGGTCGAAGAGGTTGCTGCCCGTGTTCTCCTCAAGGATTTTGATGGATTCCTTTCGTACATTGAGGTCCTTCATCCATTTTGAGTCTATTTTTGTGTGTGGTGTAAGGAAATGGTCCAATTTCATTTTTCTGCATGTGGCTGTCCAATTTTCCCAGCACCATTGATTGAAAAGGCTGTCTTTTTTCCATTGGACATTCTTTCCTGCTTTGTCGAAGATTAGTTGACCATAGATTTGAGGGTCTATTTCTGGGTTCTCTATTCTGTTCCATTGATCTATGTGTCTGTTTTTGTGCCAGTACCATGCTGTCTTGATGATGACAGCTTTGTAATAGAGACTGAAGTCCGGAATTGTGATGCCACCAACGTTGGCTTTCTTTTTCAATATCCCTTTGGCTATTCGAGGTCTTTTCTGGTTCCATATAAATTTTAGCATTATTTGTTCCATTTCTTTGAAAAAGATGGATGGTACTTTGATAGGAATTGCATTAAATGTGTAGATTGCTTTAGGTAGCATAGACATTTTCACAATATTTATTCTTCCAATCCAGGAGCATGGAACATTTTTCCATTTCTTTGTGTCTTCCTCAATTTCTTTCATGAGTACTTTATAGTTTTCTGAGTATAGATTCTGTGTCTATTTGGTTAGGTTTATTCCTAGGTATCTTATGGTTTTGGATGCAATTGTAAATGGGATTGACTCCTTAATATCTCTTTCTTCTGTCTTGCTATTGGTGTAGAGAAATGCAACTGATTTCTGTGCATTGATTTTATATCCTGACACTTTACTGAATTCCTGTATAAGTTCTAGCAGTTTTGGAGTGGAGTCTTTTGGGTTTTCCACATATAGTATCATATCATCTGCGAAGAGTGATAATTTGACTTCTTCTTTGCCGATTTGGATGCCTTTAATTTCCTTTTGTTGTCTGATTGCTGAGGCTAGGACCTCTAGTACGATGTTGAATAGCAGTGGTGATAATGGACATCCCTGCCGTGTTCCTGACCTTAGCGGAAAAGCTTTCAGTTTTTCTCCATTGAGAATGATATTTGAGGTGGGTTTTTCATAGATGGCTTTGATGATATGGAGGTATGTGCCCTCTATCCCTACACTTTGAAGAGTTTTGATCAGGAAGGGATGTTGTACTTTGTCAAATGCTTTTTCAGCATCTATTGAGAGTATCATATGGTTCTTGTTCTTTCTTTTATTGATGTGTTGTATCACATTGACTGATTTGCGGATGTTGAACCAACCTTGCAGCCCTGGAATAAATCCCACTTGGTCGTGGTGAATAATCCTTTTAATGTACTGTTGAATCCTATTGGCTAGTATTTTGTTGAATATTTTCGCATCTGTGTTCATCAAGGATATCGGTCTATAGCTCTCTTTTTTGGTGGGATCCTTGTCTGGTTTTGGGATCAAGGTGATGCTGGCCTCATAAAATGAGTTTGGAAGTTTTCCTTCCATTTCTATTTTTTGGAACAGTTTCAGGAGGATAGGAATTAGTTCTTCTTTGAATGTTTGGTAGAATTCCCCCAGGAAGCCGTCTGGCCCTGGGCTTTTGTTTGTTTGGAGATTTTTAATGACTGTTTCCATCTCCTTACTGGTTATGGGTCTGTTCAGGCTTTCTATTTCTTCCTGGTTCAGTTGTGGTAGTTTATATGTTTCTAGGAATGCATCCATTTCTTCCAGATTGTCAAATTTATTGCCGTAGAGTTGCTCATAGTATGTTCTTAAAATAGTTTGTATTTCTTTGGTGTTAGTTGTGATCTCTCCTCTTTCATTCATGATTTTATTTATTTGGGTCCTTTCTCTTTTCTTTTTGATAAGTCGGGCCAGGGCTTTATCAATTTTATTAATTCTTTCAATAAACCAGCTCCTACTTTCGATGATTTGTTCTATTGTTTTTTTGGTTTCTATTTCATTGATTTCTGCTCTGATCTTTATGATTTCTCTTCTCCTGCTGGGCTTAGGGTTTCTTTCTTGTTCTTTCTCCAGCTCCTTTAGGTGTAGGGTTAGGTTGTGTACCTGAGACCTTTCTTGTTTCTTGAGAAAGGCTTGTACCGCTATATATTTTCCTCTCAGGACTGCCTTTGTTGTGTCCCACAGATTTTGAACCGTTGTATTTTCATTATCATTTGTTTCCATGATTTTTTTCAATTCTTCTTTAATTTCCCGGTTGACCCATTCATTCTTTAGAAGGATACTGTTTAGTCTCCATGTATTTGGGTTCTTTCCAAACTTCCTTTTGTGGTTGAGTTCTAGCTTTAGAGCATTGTGGTCTGAAAATATGCAGGGAATGATCCCAATCTTTTGATACCGGTTGAGTCCTGATTTAGGACCCAGGATGTGATCTATTCTGGAGAATGTTCCATGTGCACTAGAGAAGAATGTGTATTCTGTTGCTTTGGGATGAAATATTCTGAATATATCTGTGATGTCCATCTGGTCCAGTGTGTCGTTTAAGGCCTTTATTTCCTTGCTGATCTTTTGCTTGGATGACCTGTCCATTTCAGTGAGGGGAGTGTTAAAGTCCCCTACTATTATTGTATTATTGTTGATGTGTTTCTTTGATTTTGTTATTAATTGGTTTATATAGTTGGCTGCTCCCACATTGGGGGCATAGATATTTAAAATTGTTAAATCTTCTTGTTGGACAGACCCTTTGAGTATGATATAGTGTCCTTCCTCATCTCTTATTATAGTCTTTGGCTTAAAATCTAATTGATCTGATATAAGGATTGCCACTCCTGCTTTCTTCTGATGTCCATTAGCATGGTAAATTCTTTTCAACCCCCTCACTTTAAATCTGGAGGTGTCTTCGGGCTTAAAATGTGTTTCTTGGAGGCAACATATAGATGGGTTTTGTTTTTTTATCCATTCTGATACCCTGTGTCTTTTGACAGGGGCATTTAGCCCATTCACATTCAGGGTAACTATTGAGAGATATGAATTTAGTGCCATTGTATTGCCTGTAAGGTGACTGTTACTGTATATGGTCTCTGTTCCTTTCTGATCTACCACTTGTAGGCTCTCTCTTTGCTTAGAGGACCCCTTTCAATATTTCCTGTAGAGCTGGTTTGGTATTTGCAAATTCTTTCAGTTGTTGTTTGTCCTGGAAGCTTTTAATCTCTCCTTCTATTTTCAATGATAGCCTAGCTGGATATAGTATTCTTGGCTGCATGTTTTTCTCGTTTAGTGCTCTGAAAATATCATGCCAGCTCTTTCTGGCCTGCCAGGTCTCTGTGGATAAGTCAGCTGCCAATCTAATATTTTTACCATTGTATGTTACAGACTTCTTTTCCCGGGCTGCTTTCAGGATTTTCTCTTTGTCACTGAGACTTGTAAATTTTACTATTAGGTGACGGGGTGTGGGCCTATTCTTATTGATTTTGAGGGGCGTTCTCTGAACCTCCTGAATTTTGATGCTCGTTCCCTTTGCCATATTGGGGAAATTCTCCCCAATAATTCTCTCCAGTATACCTTCTGCTCCCCTCTCACTTTCTTCTTCTTCTGGAATCCCAATTATTCTAATGTTGTTTCGTCTTATGGTGTCACTTATCTCTCGAATTCTCCCCTCGTGGTCCAGTAGCTGTTTGTCCCTCTTTTGCTCAGCTTCTTTATTCTCTGTCATTTGTTCTTCTATATCACTAATTCTTTCTTCTGCCTCATTTATCCTAGCAGTTAGAGCCTCCATTTTTGATTGCACCTCATTAATAGCTTTTTTGATTTCACCTTGGTTAGATTTTAGTTCTTTTATTTCTCCAGAAAGGGCTTTTATATCTCTCGAGAGGGTTTCTCTAATATCTTCCATGCCTTTTTCGAGCCCGGCTAGAACCTTGAGAATTGTCATTCTGAACTCTAGATCTGACATATTACCGATGTCTGTATTGATTAGGTCCCTAGCCTTCGGTACTGCCTCTTGTTCTTTTTTTTGTGTTGAATTTTTACGTCTTGTCATTTTGTCCAGATAAGAGTAAATGAAGGGGCAAGTAAAATACTAAAAGGGTGGCAACAACCCCAGGAAAATATGCTTTAACCAAATTAGAAGAGATCCAAAATCGTGAGTGGGGAGAAAGGGGATAAAAAGAGGTTCAAAAAGGAAGAAAGAAAAAAAAAACAAAAAGAAAAGAAAAAGAAAAAAAAAAAGAAAAGAAAAGAAAAGAATTTTTTAAAAAAGAAAACACCTAAGAAAAATGTAAATATATATATATATATATTAGATAAACTAGTAAAAAGTCGTTAAAAAAGAAAAAGGTAACAGTTAAAAAAAAAAATTTTACCCGAAGGCGAGAAAAAAAAAAAATGAAAAAGAAAAAATTAAATTAACTGCAAGACTAAAAAAAATCACAGGAAAAAAGCCATGAGTTCCGTGCTTGGCTTTCTCCTCCTCTGGAATTCTGCTGCTCTCCTTGGTATTGAAACCGCACTCCTTGGTAGGTGAACTTGGTCTCGGCTGGATTTCTTGTTGATCTTCTGGGGGAGGGGCCTGTTGTAGTGATTCTCAAGTGTCTTTGCCCCAGGCGGAATTACACCGCCCTTACCCGGGGCCGGGGTGAGTAATCCGCTCGGGTTTGCTTTCAGGAGCTTTTGTTCCCTGAGCGCTTTCCGTAGAGTTCCGGAGGACGGGAATACAAATGGCGGCCTCCTGGTCTCCCGGCTTGGAGGAGCCGAGAGCCCAGGGCCGCACTCCTCAGTGCGCGCTCAGAGAACCGCGCCCAGTTACTCCCCTCTGCCTGACCTCCGGCCGCGCTCCGTGCTCACCGAGCCTGCGACCGGTTCAAGGTAACACGGACCTGTGAGCTTACTGTCGGCTCTGTCTCTGTAGCCGGCTTTCCCGTTCCAATACCCGCAAGCTCTGCGACACTCAGACACCCCCGATCCTTCTGTGACCCTGCAGGACCTGAGGCCACGCTGACCCAGCATGGGCTTCGCCCCGGTTTAGCCTCTGGAGCGATGTCCCTCAGCGGAACAGACTTTTAAAAGTCTTGATTTTGTGCACGGTTGCTCCGCTGCTTGCCGGGAGCCGGCCCCTCCCCCCGGGGTCTATCTTCCCATCGCTTTGGATTCACTTCTCCGCCGGTCCTACCTTTCAGAAAGTGGTTGTTTTTCTGTTTCCAGAATTGCTGTTCTTCTTCTCTTCGATCTGTCGATGGATTTTCAGGTGTTTGCAATCCTAGATAAGCTATCTAGCTGATCTCCAGCTAGCTGAAGCAGTCTCAGCTTGCTACTTCTCCGCCATCTTGACTCCTCATCTCCATTCTACTTCATTTCTGTTAGCATTTCCTTATGACCCGCCAGTTCTCGTCAGCGCCTCCCACTGGGTCCCCATTTTTTCATTTTTTTATTTAAGCAATTGTATGGCAGTGTTGATCACTATATTGTACATCTGAAACTAATATTAACCTTATTTTAACTAACTGGAATTAAAAAAAAAAACTTTAAAAATAAAATAAAAATAATAATCTTAAAAATAAAAAAGAGGAAAAATTATTTGGCAGGCAATTTTCTTAATTGCATTATTATTTATTAATATCATAGTGTGTGTGTGTTGGTGGGAAGTGGCTGGTATTACAGTGAGTTCCATATCTGTGTTACACTGATGTCCATGTCTGTAGTCAGTCTTTTTTTTTTTCTTTTAATTTATTTTCAGTGATCCAAAATTCATTGTTTATGCACCACACCCAGTGCTTCATGCAATAAATTCCCTCCCTAATACCCACCACTGGGCTCACCCAACCACCTGCCACCCTCCTCTTCAAAACCCTAAGTTTGTTTCTCAGAGTCCACAGTCTCTCATGGTTTGTCTCTCCCTCCGATTTCCCCCAGCACACTTCTCTCCATCTCCTAGTTTCCTCCACGAAATTCCTTATGTATTGAGTCTTCTAAAAACTTTTATTTCTTTCCCTATTCTGCTTTGCATATGCTTACCTTAGATGTTAAAATGTTATAAACCTCTGCTGCCTGGTCCATTTTCTCTCTCTGCTCTCATGATTTCTCATGCTCTCCCTGCCAACCGCACATGCCTTACAATATCTGGATATGACTAATCTCTTCCTGAGCTACTTTATTCTACTCTGCCATATGGTTGCCCTTCCCTCTTCTGTATCATAACTTCTATCCCCTGCAGTTGTGCTTTAACAATACCTAATTCTTTTCACTACATCTGTATCTTTGAGGTCAATACTCAGTAGTGCAATCGCTGGGTCATAGGCTAGCTCTATTTCACTGGAAAGAAGGGCCATATGCACCCCAGTGTTCATAGCAGCAATGTCCATAATAGCCATTCTGTTGAAAGAGCCAAGATCCCCTTCAACAGACAAACAGATAAAGAAGATGTGATCTATGGATACAATGGAAGATCACTCAGCCATCAGAAAGGATGAATACCCAACTTTTGCATCAACATGGATGGGACTGGAGGAGATTATGCTAAGTGAAATAAGTCAAGCAGAGAAAGTCAATCACCATATGGTTTCACTTATTTGTGTAACCTAAGGAATAGCATGGAGGAAATTAGGAGAAGGAAAGGAAAAATGAAGTGGGGGAATTGGAGGGGGAAATGAAACATGAAAAACTATGGACTCCAAGAAACAAACTGAGGGTTTTAAAGATGAGAAGGATGTGGGGAGGGGTGAGCCTGGTGATGGGTATTAAGGAGGGCACATATTGCATGGGGCACTGGGTGTTTTACACAAACAATGAATCATGGAACACTACTTCAAAAACTAATGATGTATTATATGGTAACTAACATAACATAATTTTTTAAAAAAAGGGAGGGGGACAATACCCAATACTCAATTTTTCCTAGTTTCTTGTTTACCTCCTTTTAAGAGTAAGCTCATTAGTGGATTTTTGTTTGTCTGTTTGTTTTGTCTCAACTAAAAGAAGAAAAATAATACACATTATTTTGAAAACTTTTTGAACCTTAGTCAAGTCCACAATGTCTCATCTCTTCTTCCTCCTAACATGGCTAAGTTGAAAAACCCTTTATCTGGGAAAAGATTATTCTCCTGCTGTCTTGTGTAAGATTTTGGCTTTAGCTTAGATTATCCTTTCTTTCCTTTTCTGTAAATAAGTTGAAATATTAATAGCCTCAGTTTCTTTTTCCAAAATATGACTGCTTCTTTACCAAGTGCAAAAGCAACCCATTTTGACCATAGTAAACAGCTTGGACCTACTTTTTTGTTTCACTGTTTTAGTGAGACAAGTGGAGTGAAGATGACACACCATTTCCAAATGTATTAATAATTGGTAGACCCTACTTCTAAATTGAAGTTTTGTTGCCATTAAACTACGACCAGACTCGCTATAATTACAGAGTTAAATTCTTTATATTTACTATATTTGAAATTACCATATAATACCAAAATAAAATGATTATGTGAAGAGTCTGTAATATTAAGAAGATGACTTTGAAATTATTGCTTATCTAAATGAAATTTCCCATTTTATAATCTTGTATAAGCTTCCGTTGTCATTTCCTATTTAAAATCTATTGGAAGGCACTCTTATTTTCCCTTAAGTGGGAAGTCAAATGTGGAACAAATTCATCCCAAAGGAACTGATTCTATTTTCGACTGAAGACCAGGTGGCTTCCATGTGGCATTTTGCCTCTTGCATATTGTTCATCTCCTACAACAAATGGGGGTATGCTCTTTAGTAAACTAATTCAACTAAATTAGAGACATTGTCTTCAAGGGATAACATCATAGAGACTAGAATCAGAATCATACTTTTGGGAAAATTGGGCCCATTTTTTTTTGTTTTCTTTTGTTTTAAGATTTTATTTATTTATTTGACAGACAGAGACCACAAGTAGGCAGAGAGGCAGAGAGAGGGGGGGAAGCAGGCTCCCTGCTGAACAGAGAGCCTGATGTGGAGCTCGATCCCAGGACCCTGAGATCATGGCCTGAGCCGAAGGCAGAGGCTTAACCCACTGACCCACCCAGGCGCCCCTGGGCCCAGGTTTTGATGGCTACTTTCCTCAATTTTATAAAACCTATTTGTATTCTACTGGATGCCAGAACTGCTTAAAAATATTTGGTCCCTTGTAATTTTAACCTTCCACTATTCAATGCACCTGATCCATGTAATACCCTATAGTATTTTTATCAAATGAAGACTCTCAAAGAGTGTTTCTTGGGAGACACTTTTCAATTGGTTGCTTACATTTCTGCATTTATTATTTGTTCTAGACCATCCTTTGAAGATGGTTGTATTGAATAGACTTGGAAGACAGAAATAGTATCTTTTTTTTTTAACTTAACCTGTTGTGTTTGCAAATATTATCTGCCTCTGTTTCGATTCTTCTTGTAGGAACTGAGGCTCAGAACTGATATATAACTCCCACCCCTACACACACACACACACACACACACACACACACGTACACACACAAATGCTGTTAATATTCTGGCTACCTCCATTGCTGTGAATAATAAACTATATTATTTCTGAAACATGAGTCTGCGTCTTCTATCAGCACCCAAGAAACCATGGCAGACTCATACACCAGCTTTCATTTAAGGGAAAATAATCTCAGATGCTTTATATTTTTTGATAGTGTTACCTACTTCTGAACATATGACTGAACACATATAAAGCTGGAGCCATGACCATTTAGAGCTTCTTCTGTGGAAGAACTATGCATTCACTAGTAAACAAAAGTAGTTTCATCCTTTTTTTTTTTTCCTCCTGGATACCATTTCCTCTCTCACACTGTTGCTCAAATTGGATAGAGTCTAAGGTTCTTTGAGGAAATTTTTGTTTAATGACTCAAAATAAATTAGGAAGAGTCTAAAGTGCTAAAAATAATTCTAGATAAAAGGTATAAGATCAGCCAGAAAGGATAGTAATTTCATCTAACAACTGCCGGTTTACCCCTTTATTTGTTCATTAACTAATCTCAAAATTCCTGACAAAATCCCTTTTGTAAGCCAGAATGTGAGCTAAAAACTGGGATTTTAAGAAAGTTTTCATTTGAAATCCAGTTAGTTAACATATATGGTTGTATTAGTTTCATGTGTACAATATAACATATAACACTCAGTGCTCATCATGACAAGTGCCCATATTAACCCCCATCACTTATTTAATCCATCACTCCTTTCAGATCCTCTCAAGTAACCATCAGTTTGTTCTCCGTAATGAAATGTCTGTTTCTTGCTTTGTTTCTCTTTCTATGTCTTATTATTTTCCCCTTTGCTTGTTTGTTTTATTTCTTTTATTCCATATAAGAGTAAAGGTATTTGTCTTTCTCTGACTGACTTATTTCACTTTTAGCATTATACTGTCTAGTTCCATCCATGTTATTGCAAATGGCAAGATTTCAGTCTTTTTTATGGCTGAATAATATTTCATTGTATATATATACCACTTATTCTTTATTCGTTCATCAATTGATGGATACTTGGGCTCTTTCCATATCTTAGCTTTATAAATAATGCTGCTATAAACATAGCGGTGCTAGCATCCCTTTGAATAAGTTTTCTTATATTCATTGTGTAAATACACACCAACAGGATTGTTGGATCACAAAGGACTTCTATATTTAAATTTTATGGAAATTCCATACTGTTTTCCAATATGGCTGTATCAGTTTGTATCACCACCAACAGTTCACAATTGTTACTTTTTCTTTTTTTTTCTTTTTAAAGATTTTATTCATTTGACAGAGAGAGATCACAAGTAGAGAGAGAGAGGAGGGAGCAGGCTCCATGCCTGGCACAGAGCCCGATGTGGGACTTGATCCCAGGACCCTGAAATCATGACCTGAGCTGAAGGCAGAGGCTTAACCCACTGAGCCACCCAGGCAGCCCCCACAAGTGTTACTTTTTCACATCCTCTCCAACACCTTTTGTTTCTTGTAGTGTTGATTTTAGCCATTCTGACAGGTGTGAGGTGGTATCTCTTTCTAGTTTTGCTTTGCAATTTCTTGATGATACATGATAATGGACATCTTTTCATGTATCTACTGAAGATTTGAATGTGTTCTTTGGGGAAACACTTGTTCATGTCTTCTATCCATGTTTTTATTGGATTATTTGTTTTTGGATGTTGACTAAAAACTGGATATTAAGTAACACACAAGACAGGTTTCCTTGAGCTTAAGTTTTATTAGCATGAGTATCATTAATAGGAAAAAATATGCATATGTGTATGTACAATTGTGTTTATGTATACATCTATCTATCTATCTTCTATCCCCTGTCTTCTAATTGCGGTAAATCCTGTAAGGTGGGGAATGGGATAGTCTGAAGAAATATGCTGCTGGATATGTTGGGTAAGCAAATTTAATTGCACTCAGATGCATTGGATATAAGTGAATCCCTCAAATGAGTTATTTAATATTATATAGAAAAAAATTAAAATTTTACGTAGTTGAAAATAATAGGTAGTTAAAATAATTTTTGTTGTTTGTTGTTTCTGTGTCTTTTTTTGTTTATGTATACAATGGTGTGAATGTTTATGTCTCCCAAATTCATATTATGAAATCTAACTCTGGAAGTGATAGTATTAAAATATAGGGGCCTTTGGGAGGTGATTAGGTCATAAGTGGGATTACAGTCCTTTTAAAGGAGACCCCAGAGAGTTCTCTTGCTTCATTCATCATGTACGTTTACAGTGAGAAGATAGCCATCTATGAGGAAGTGGGCTCTCCCTGGATCTGCCCATTCCTTAATCTTGAACTTCTCAGTTCTAGAACTGTGAAAATAAATTCCTGATCTTTATAAGCTATTCAGTCTATATCATGTCCGTTATAGCAGCCTGCATGCAGAAGGACAATATGACCTAAAACGAGAGCAATAAATATAAAGTTTCAGTAAAGTCAGTTGGTACAATGTTTTTTTCCTTAGAGAAGACATGCTGCTTCATGTTAAACCTTGATATTGTATATGTTTCTTGATGGGCCACTTCTTACTCCTTTGTATGTTTTCCACAAAGTCCAGGATGATGCCTTACATGAAGGTAATATTTTATAAATACTGTTGGAAATATATACTTCTCTAAAATCTTATTTTGCCTACAGATTACTTGGATCCACTTTGCCTTGTGTAGAATATTTGAAATATGTTTAGAACAGAATGTCTCTCTAAATAACATTTAGAATCATCATTAGTTTATGACTCCTGACTCATTTGTTTATGAAGTAATACTGCAAGAACACTGAAGTTTGTAATATAATTTTTGAATTAATCACCAAGATAGTTTATTATAACTTATGAAAAAATAATTTCTCATGTTGGTTTAATTCTGCTCTTATGTTATGGTCATGACATTTTCATTAAAATAAAGTAGAAAATAGAAGTAAATAATAAGTGAAAAATGAAAAATAATAAATAAAAAAATAAAAGTAAAACTCTTGTGAAATGTTAAACTTTTCTTATGTATTTTATTTTGCTTTTCCTCTACCATGCTGGCACAGCTGTATTTTGCAGATAGATACAATTTTCTAGTTGCTAGGTTTGTTACTTTTGCTAAAATTTTCAAAATATAAGTAGTTGAATAGTCATGGATTGTTTACTAAACTCCTTATCTACACATATAAAAATAAAACAATGATGGTGACCTGGGTATTTCTAAAATTGTATTCTGTTTTCCATATTATGTTTTACAATGTAATTATTAAAGATTCTGCATATATTAACACCCATCCCCTTCTATCTCATCTGTATGTCCATTACAGAGCTTGTATGATTTCTATTCATTGCTATGTTGTGGTGAAGAGATTGTCTGAAGTAGTCCTATATTTATGCAGGTAGATCTTAAGCTACAGTGCTCTTGTTGATTTGCTTGTTCGTGATCAGTATGTCTGAAAGATGGTGACTATTGCATCAGGTATGACGATTAAAAAATATTATTGGTGCCTGACATACTGTGATGAAATAGGTAAGTCGATTTATAATTTGTTAATTAAATTAGAAAAGAAATTCCTTTGGATTTATCCTTTATTAAGAGTTTTTTTTTTCAACGAATTCATTGGAATGGTTTTTGTGTAATATATATCACATGCCTCAACCTTTAAATTTGAATGTAGAAAAGAGTTATCAGAATGAGCCTAGAAAATATTATGAAATATTTTTGTTCTGTTATATTACGTTAACTTGGGAAATACTGGTAGTTATTTTTATTAGCATTTCCTACTTTCCAAATGCCCTTACAGATGAGATATCATGTTTTTCCTACTCTTTTTATCGTGGTTGTTATATTCTTCATGATCAATAACAATCAATGAAAATTCATAACATTAATTTTCTTTGGGAAAGTGATATTTTAGCAAGAATCCATGACCAAAAATTTTAGCTGTTGTTCATCCAGTAGGTGAGACTATCAATGTTCCCGAAATTTCAAGAAATAGAACTTATTAATTGTGTTGGATTATGTTTTTTGTCCCTGAACTTAGAGGTGCATAATTCAATTTAAAATTTATTTTGAATTGAACAGAAGGTCTTACTGAAGTTTAGTCATCCCACTTTATATCAGGCCTCCAGTACATTCTAATTTACTTATAGAAAATATCATAAACATGAATGTCATTTTCCTATTGCATTTATACTGAAACTGCAATGACTCAAAGACGTCAGATCTGAAAAACACTACCTTTCTATAATTTCTGTTTCCTAGGAGGAATGGATATACCATTTTAGCACAATTATCAAACAGTATTCAAAACCACCATGAATTTTAAAACATAGTTATTACACCCTAAAAATCAAGTATGAAAATGTATAGACAATCAAGTCACTATCTGTAAATGAAATACTCCCACACAGACTGGTTTTAAAACTTTCTAACTTAAGGAATTTGATAGCACAGACTCAGGGTAGTAGTTTCAGTGCCTATAGTATACATTCAGGGAGAGAGTAATGTAGGCTCTGAGTCACTTTCTGCCTAGAGATGACCTAATAGTGGTTCTGGCATTGTTTGTTTGTTTGTTTTTGAAAATGCTTTCCTGGGTGTCATTCAGAAAATGCACAGTTTGGCAATCTATATAAATTAAGGATGATCTTTTTGAATGTTTGTCTTTCACTACATCAAATTAACATAATTGGACAGAAATTCCACTAAATTAAGCATTGTTAGGAAACGTGTAAATTGGAGCTGCTCAAATTAGTTGCTCTTTGAACTATGTGCTGTTGGTTCAGGATTAGATAAGGAGTTTGAAGGAAAACCTAAATCATTGCTTCCTTTTTTGAGAGAGTCTTAGCATATTTTCTTAAAATTAGCTGAAATCAACAATGTGTTTAGTCGCAAAGTGACTTGCATTTTTGCACAAACTCCCTATCTCCTTGAGAATTATAACAAATATTTCATGAAACATCATTGATCTTTACTTTGTTACACTGCTGTAAAGTACATTCAGAGTTGCCAGTTAAAAGTGTTAGTGTTGAGATGAAATGTCATGCATTTTTCTTCACTTCCATGCAAATGAACACAGTAATTTATTAAGACACAATGAAGAAAAAAAATTGACAATGAGTTCCAGATGTTAAAAATCACTTGCCATTCAATCCAAATTGTGAGTTTGATCGGTTACCGAACACTTTATAATGTACCCCCAGTAATTTTACAGAGATTATTTTTTTCTTACCAATTCTTGATTATTCTGTCTTGCAATGCAGAGAAAGCTAACTAATTTAAAATAAACTTTCGTTGATTTTGATTGTTATAAACTTAAAATTGATTAATTTCCATACACAGAGTTTAAAATGTTCACAATTTACATTAAATATATATTCTGTGTATACCTTGGAAAAATTATACTGGAAATTGAAATTAAAATGTTGTATATAGCTGCAAGAAGCCGCCTGTCCCATTTCATCTTACTATATAAGTTGTATCAGGTAATTTATAAAATCCTTACTGCAGAACAAATCTATTTTTTGTTGGAATGGGTAGTAATGTTTGCTCTTATTTCTAAATAAGAGTTGGTCTATGAGTGCATCTGCAACTGTATTTTTCCTAAGTGGCTTCATGGTCTTGAACTGAGAAAGCTCAGAACATTAAACATCCAAATAATATAATTTGACATAATTAAACATCAAGGAAATGCAATTAAAATGAAACTGAGATATCACTACACACTTATCAGAATGGCTAAAATAAAATATAATGACAAGACCAAAAGAAAAAAATATACCATTTGACAATACACAATGGCAAGTTGTACCATCCCTTAACCATCTCAGATTTGTGTAGTGTTAAATTTGATTTATAAGCAGTGTTTTGTGTCACTTACCACTTTTCAAGGATTAAAGTCCTATCACTTTACTTAAAACTGTGAAATTTGGTCAGATTTAAATTTCAATTTATGTTAAAACATTCTGTAAACTGTGTTAAACTTTGACATTTGTTCCCTCTGTTCAGTGAATAACACTATAGCATATTCTGAAAAATACACTAATTTTCATTTTGAAAAATATCCCTTTTTCCTCTTATGGTAATTATTAATATGAATTAATAGTAGAATTTGATATGGTTCCATATGACCATAAATACTTTATTGTATATTATCAAATTTAATAATGAATATAATGTACTTCTTTGGACAATTTTTAAAGACCAGTCTACTCTTAAAAAAAAAAAAATGGAGGCGCACTTCTTCAGTTCACACAAATTTCATTTTATTATATATAACCTCAGATAAATTTCAGCAAATCATAATTTATTAAAATTATGTCTACCTAAAAATCTCATAGAAGAGTAAAACCATCAAAAATAAAAATAAACACACACAACACACACACATCACCCATGTATTGGCAAATCACAATTGCTGTAACAATACATTAGGCATTCCACAGTTAAGGGCTATCAAAATTTCCATCAGTGACAAAAAGATTTGTATCCAAATGGACTGATTTTCCAGAACCCAAGAAAAAGTCTCCTAGGGTTTATTTAAAGATAAATATTTGAACAAATACTTCTTAAATTTAGGAAATTCAGAACATACGATTAAAGAATATTTGCAGTGCAGACTATATTCAATCCTTCCTTCAAAATGTGCCTTTGAGTACATAATTCTGTTTTCTCTATCTAAATTGAGCTGTCCTCCAAGGAAGTTTTCTAAAATGTGTGTCTCTGTGTGATAAATGTTCTAAGACCTAACATGCTTCATTGTATTTTTACTGTGCTCTCACATTTAATCAATAATTTGGCTTGATGTATAATATCTAGTTTCAAATATCTTTTCCATCTATACAAACACCCAGCTGTCTCCTTTATATGTTATTACTATTGAGAATTCTGCTGTCAGTATTATTCTTGTACATTTTAGGTGATCTGTTCTTCTCTTGGGCATCATTTATGCTCTTCTCTGTTTTTGATATTCTTAAAACTCACCATAATATATATGAGTATTTTTTAAAAAGATTTTATTTATTTATTTGACAGAGAGAAATCACAAGTAGTTGGAGAGGTAGGCAGAGAGAGAGAGAGGAGGAAGCAGGTTCCCCGCCGAGCAGAGCGCCCCATGCGGGACTCGATCCCAGGACCCTGAGATCATGACCTGAGCCGAAGGCAGCAGCTTAACCCACTGAGCCACCCAGGCACCCTATATGAGTGGTTGTGTGTGTGTGTGGTTTTTGTTTTGTTTTGTTTCTGATTTCTCATGTTTGGCATCATTCTAAGTCTGGTATCTTTTATCTTTCTTTAATTCTCCAAAATTTATCTCAGTACTTATTTAGATATTTTCTTTATTTTTTTTTTCTCTTCTGCTGCATTTGGGCAGAAGTCATTAATTTGTTTGTTTTTTTGTTTTTCCCAACTCACTTATTCATTTTACACCTTTATTCATCTTAGTCTCCATTTATTGTATTCTTTATTTCAACAATTTTCACTTAATTTATATTCACAGTATAGTATCTTTCTTTTCTTTGTATATGCATATCATTATTTTATCAAATACTTTTAAGCTATTTTTTAAAATATTTTATTTATATATTTGACAGTGAGAAATCACAAGTAGGCAAAGAGGCGGGCAGAGAGAGAGGAAGGGAAGCAGGCTACCTGCTGAGCAGAAAGCCTGATGTGGGGCTTGATACCAGGACCCTGAGATCATGACTTGAACCGAAGGCAGCGTCTTAACCCACTGAGCCACCCCGGTGCCCCTTTTAAGCTATTTTTTTAAAGTACAGTCATTCTTTTTTTTTTTAAGATTTTATTATTTTATTTATATGACAGAGAGAGATCACAAGTAGACGAAGGGCAGGCAGAGAGAGAGAGAGAGAGAGAGAGAGAGAGAGAGAGAAGCAGACTCCCTGCTGAGCAGAGATCCTGATGCAGGATTTGATCCCAGGACCCTGAGATCATGACCTGAGCTGAAGGCAGTGGCTTAATCCACTGAGCCACCTAGGCGCCCCTAAGCTATTTTTTAAATTCCTGTTCCAATAACACTTGGATTGCCATATAAAGTTAACCACATCATCTTTTTTAGGTAAGTAATTTTACTTTTTATGTGCATAGTTATTTTGGTCCATGAGTTCAGCTCCTCTTAGGATCATCAAATCTCTTAAAGTCTGGGTATGCTAGCATTTTCTAAGCAACAATAAAAATACATTGAAACCTAGTAGCTTAATTATAATAATGTTTTCTTTCTCAATCATTCACAATAACATTACATTCTGAGTAGCATCCTTCTATTTTGCAGCTATAGTTTTGGAAAAACTTGAATTGTGTTATCACTGTGATAATGTGAATTAGTCAGGGTTTTTCAGAGAATCGGGAAGAGAAAAAAAAAGGAAGATATTCTCCAGGGCCAACTCTAGAAGTGACTATTAAAACATCTGTCCAAATTCAATTGAACAAAACTCAGAAATGCCATCTCCAGTGAAATGCAATGAAGATTATATATAGTTCTGGGCACACACATCTCATTTGACCCAATGATGTACATCAATGAAAGACTGATGGCCAATCACCACTCCATTGGAGAATGTAAAAATAAATTTACCAAAGAGGCCAAGAATTCAGAATCACAAATACTTCAGAACTAATAATAACAGCCTTCACTTGATGTTATTCTATAAGATAAATCCTACGATCAAGTTTCCATTTTAAATTCTTACAATTTTAAATTCTTAAATCCTTATGAAGAAGCATCATTTGGAGGGAGCAGTTTTCATAATTTATTATCCATCAGCCTTTTTTAAGATTTTATTTATTTATTGGACACACACAGAGGGAGAGAGAGAGATCACAAGTAATCAGAGAGGCAGGCAAGCAGGGAGGGAAGCAGGCTTCCTTTTGAGCAGAGCCCGATGTGGGACTGGATCCCAGGACCCAGAGACCATGACTTGAGATGAAGGCAGAGGCTTAACCTACCTCCCACGTGGTGAGAGAGCCCCTGAGGTGCCCCTCATCCATCAGCTTTAATTGTTTGGAGGAAAATGTGTGGATGAATAATGCCTTAGGGAGCTAATCTCTCTAAAGAATTTTCAAGTCTTTACCCCTTCAAGGTTTTTGTACAGTTCTGATAGCCTCTAAACACCCAGCTGATTTCTACAGTGACAGGCCTGTTAAAAACTGTCCTCAAACCAGGAATAGAGCTTGAAACATACCAGTCAAGAGAAACTTTGAGTCTTTTAAGGAATTTATCATCATTTCTTTGTTTTTGGTTAATATCCAAAATAGTTCTATATTACACTTGCATAATTTCTCCAGAGCTGACTTTGAAGGAGGCATTCAGTTCCAGCTAGTTACATATGTTGGAAAGATCTATAATTCTATATAAAAAAAATATTTTAGAACGCCTGGGTGGCTCAGTGGGTTAAAATCTCTGCCTTCGGCTCAGGTTATGATTCCAGGTTCCTGGAATTGAGTCCCACAGTGGGCTCTCTACTCAACAGGGAGCCTGCTTCCTTTCCTCTCTCTCTGCCTGCCTCTCTGCCTTCCTGTGATCTCTGTCAAGTAAATAAATAAAATTAAAAAAACATATTTTATACGAGTTATTCATGTTTATTAACTAAGATATCACAATACAAATAATACAAACAGTTGCTCTTTATTAATACCTTCAACCAAGATCAAAAAAATATGTCATATTTTCTCCAAAAATTTTATATCATCTGATAGGTCAGATATATATAAAATTACATTTAAAGTTTTAAAAATATCAGCAAATATTTTCATTTAAATGCAAATTTCAAAGAAAATCTACTTTTCCAAACACGACTTTTTATCCTATTTTTATTTTAATTTTGTCGACAACTGATAAATTGTTTAGCAAGACTTTAAATGTTAGATCGAAAAAATGATTAATAGATGTAGATTCAAAATATGTTCCATTAAAAAATGATTTAGTCTTTGATGAACATCTGTTTGGTAATATGTTGTATTTAGATATAGTAAATTAATGACATATATAAAATTAAAGGGAAATGACACCTTCCGTTCCATTATGAGTAGAGCTTTTAAAATGCTATTTGTCACAACCTGTCATCTTGTCATTATGTAGCATTATGTAACATTTAAAAAACGTATACTCTTCACTTTGAAGTCTTTTAGAAATCTAAAATATGACTTTCTATGGTTTGTGTTTCCATATTCCTTTATTGCCAGTTTGAACAAATCCACATGCTTTGATTCAAAGGTAATAAATTCCTCTTATTTGGAAAAATGATGTTTATTTTTGTTCTCTACCATTAGCAGGTGGTTTCATTTTAGCACACTTCAGAGTTATAATTTCATGCTTATTAAAAACATTTATTATGATCTACATAGATGAATGGAACTGTTATTTTATTAAATTAATTGCCAAAAAATATGTTATTTTTAAAAATGTATTTCCTTTGAAGGGTTATTTTAGAGCATTCAGAGAGGATCTAGGAGTGTGGTATTATGCAATTTTTAAGTAGGTATGAAATGGTTATTTATATGATTGTTTCTTTATAAGCCTATGTATATTGTCCATTATATGCTATAAAATATTTTGAAAGTAAATTTAATGTATGTTTTACATAGTTTATTTTCTGGAAAAAAATATTGAAATGACTTATGAAATTCAGTATACTCTCAACATTAATTTTTTCTGAAATTTACCAATTGTCTATTGAACCTATTATATGGCAGATATTACTTCAGACTACACTGGTAAATGAAATACTTGGCTTTGTAGAACTTTTATTTTAATGGGTGAGACAATTAAAAGCTATAAACCTTAATAAAAATTGCATAGTGCATTCAAAAATGATGAGTACAATGGGGAAAAAGAAAAATTAGATCAGGGTGAGAAAAATCAAGGTTGCTAGGCAGGGGAGGGGGAGTTAAGAATTTTAATAGGAAGATCAGGGTAGTTACAATGAAGCTGACAATTGAACAAAGGTATGGAAAGGTGATGAATTTGCCCAGAACTATCAGCAACAAGGTCACTCCAGACAAAGGAATTGGCTATCTTGAAGGCCATAAGTTTGGATCGTGCCTGGCATATCTGAGGAATAGCAAGGAGGCCACTGTGAGTGACTGAAGAGTATCAGGGAAAGAGGTCACAGAGGTTAAATGAGTGGCTAGATCATGTAAAAGCTTAGAAGTCATTGTAAAACTCTGACTTTTATATTTGGAAACTTACTGTGTGATAGAATTTCTGCTAATAACTGAGAGTTCAAATGTCCATAAAATATCAAGGATTCTTATTCTAGTAAGACAGAATAAAGAAAAAGAGTTCATATTTTCACATGGTGTAACAAATGCTCGGAGATCCAAGTGTAGGAAGCTATGGGAGCACAGAAGAAGGCACTAAAATCACACCAATATATTTGATGACTGTGACTATATATAAATTTGTATTTTCTAGATTTTTTATAGTCATGGATTCACACAGTATATACTATTCATTGCCTGGCTTTTCTTTTCTCAGCATCATTACTTTGAGAATCTCCAATTGTAAATAGTTCATTTTGATGCTGAATAGTAATCTCTTTAATGAATAGATCATAATTTGTCTTTGCTCTATTGATGGACATTGATGAACACTACACTGTTTTCAATTCTTAAAAATAAAGCTGCTATGAAATCCATATACAAGTCCTTGTATGAACATAGGTTTTTTTTCTCTTGGTTAAATGCCTAGAAGTAAAATGGCTGTTTGTGTAACTGCAACATATTTTGCATTTTAAAAAATTCTCAAACTATATTCCAAAGTGGTGGTATCATGATATATGCCAACAACAGTTTAGATTTTTTGTTGCTTCTCAATTTAGCTCAGAAGAAGTACAATAAGCCTTTATAATTTTAGCCATTCTAATAGATATGTAAGCATGTCTCATTATGATTTTAATTTGTATTTCTTTAATGTCTTAATGTTGAGAAATTTGTCATGTGCTTATAAGCCATCCATATCCTTTTGGTGACATGTCTCTTCAATAATTTTCTTCAGTGCTCGCTTCGGCAGCACATATACTAAAATTGGAACGATACAGAGAAGATTAGCATGGCCCCTGCACAAGGATGACACGCAAATTCGTGAAGTGTTCCATATTTTTAAAAAAGAAAAAATAATAATAATTTTCTTCACATGTAAAATTGGATACTCTGTTTGGTTATTAGTAAGGTTTTTATTTTTATTCATTTTTTAATAATCAGAGTAGATGTCCATTATCAGATATATAATTTGCAAACCCCTTCTCCATCTTTACGGTTTCTCAATGGAGCTTTGGTAGCTGTGTCTTTCAAGAAATATGCTACTTCTTTCCTGGTACACGGAGGTATGACTAGAACATTATCAATGTTGACCTTTGCAAAGAAAATCATGGCTAAAGATATATGTAGTCTGCGGTTGTTGGGAGTGTTCTGTAATATCAAGCATATCTGGTTAGTTGATAATTTTGTTCAAGTCTTACATATATTACCAATTTGATGACCATTTATCTATATAATCTTAAAATAAAGGTGTTGAAATCTTTTTCCATTTCTCTTCTATGGTAGAAGTTATGATTTTTGTTCTTAGTTTTTCCCTATATATCCCCAAATCTGTTATTAAGTATTAAAAGTCAAGAATTATTATACTCCCTGAGGAATTCATCCTTTTACTCTTCTGTAATTTTGACTTGATATTTATGTCTGATAATGAAATTTGCTTTAAAATCACTTTTCATTATCTTGATATAACCACCAAAGTTATAGTGTGATTAGTGTTAATATAGCATATTTTTTCTTTTCCTTTTTAAAGCACTTCTATATTTAATCCTGACAAAAAAACAAAACAGCTTTTGAGCTCTGGAAGCATCTTTCTAAATTATCTTTTTTTTTTTTTTAATGAAGCAGTAGCAATTTTTGTTAAGGGACTTAAACTGAAATTAGGTTTAGAAATTTATTTATTTATTTAGTAATAGATTTTATTTTGTTTATTGACAGCAAGAGAGAGAGAGAGAGAGAGAGGAAGCGCACAAGCGGGGGGAATCACGTGCAAAGGGAGAGGAAGAAGCAAGCTCCTTGGGGTGAAAGTAGTCCCATGCAGGGCTGGATCCCTGTACACTGGATTCATGACCTCAACCAAAGGCAAACATCTGCTTAAACAACTGAGTCATCCAGGCACACCTAGAAAATTATAAAAAAAAAAAGACCTTTCAAAAACATTTTGTTTCTTTCTTTTTTTAAAATATTTTATTTATTCGACAGACAGAGAGACAGGAAGAGGAACTATAAGCAGGGCAGAGGGAAAAGGAGAAGCAGGTTTCCCACTGAGCAGAGAGCCTGATGTGGGGCTCCATCCCAGGACCCTGGGATCATGACCTGAAAAGAAGGGACACTTATGGAGGAAGCCTCTTTTCTTTGTTTTTAATATATGGCAACTGATGCTTCCCAGACATGAGGAGCATATTACCCATTGATTAAATCTTGGAAAACAACCTATTTAAAAAGGTGTGTAAATATATACTTACTCAGATTTATACATTTTGTGTTTTCTTCATAGTTTGGGGCTGGACCCCATGGTCACAACACTGCTTCCAGTCTTTGCCTTCCCATCTTTTGATGCCAGGTATTTGGTCAGCAAAGCAAATTAGTATCAAAATTAATAAGCCCTTGGCACCATATCTCTAGAGCAGGGGTTGCTCTTAGCCAAGGCCCAGAGCAGTTGACCTCCCCTCGCTAGTGCTATAGCCCCAAGGACTAGGTCCCTGCCACCAGAACTCAGTCTTAAATGTTATGCTAAGCAGACACAAACAAAACAGGAAAGCTCCGACAGCTTTCACTGGCATGCCTCAATTCCCACTCCCTCGAGGTCCAGGCAGTACCAGATTCCAGGGAGGGGTCTTGGTCCAACATATGGGAGGGAAGGAAGTAGCCACGAGCAAGTACCTGCCTCTCTGTGCCTTTCTTTCATGAGCAGGTTGTAAGGAGGAGGAAGAGGAAGGGGAAGAGAGGTGAACTTCAAGGGGTGAAGGCCTCAGGTAGGCAGCTGGCTCCTGCCAGTAGGAAAGGGACAAAGGAGAAGGCAGTGAGTCTTGCAGGGAGGGTGGGGTGTAAGGGTTATAGCTTATTACGGTATCTGGACAGGAGTAATAGGGATACTAGTCATTTGAGTCCACCATTGGCAAGCTGGGCTGGGTGTCAGGGCAGATAGGCCTCCCTGGGCAACGGCACATGAGAGAAGGTGCAATTCTTCTCTGAGGAGCAGGTGGAGCCTTGGGTGTTGGGAAAGCATAGACAGTATTGTTCCAGGGCCAAGGACCCTGCAGAACCCAGCAGGTTGATGGTGTCCTTGTGCTGTCCAATTATATTCATCATCTCAATTTCTGAGATTAGGTTTGACAGGTCTTTCTCTGTTGCATCTGACTTCAACATCTTCACAGACACTTTAGTCAAATGGTTGGATTTGTCTTTGTCCAGCCCAATGGCCTCCTCCAACACCACCTGCCCAAAGTAGGCCTGTATTACTGGTCTGCCTAAACTCCCTACAACCAGCCTGCCTCAAGGCAGTTATGAACTCTAGATTATCCTCAAAAACATTAAACCACAAGCTAAAAATTTTCTTAACTAGGTCTCTGTCGCAGGTCTAATTTTCTTATCTTTCATCATTTATCTTTTTCCTAATTCTTATTTTCAGTATAGTTTATTTTGCATCCAGGTGTTTCCCCTGGTTTCTGTATGCTGTTTCATAGGGAAGAGTTATCCTGTCATAAAATTATTTCTTGAGCATTCATTACATCTCTCAGTTAAAATGGGTTCTTTTATGGTATTGATTCATTTGAGTTTTCTCAAAATGGGAAGAATTTTCAAAATGGTGTTTTCCTCAAGGTTCAGAGTATGTCTTAGCCTCATCTTTACTCTTTTTGAAATTCACTTTTCAAATTCTTGTCCCTCTTTTTATCTTTTTAAATTAAAATGTTTTATTTTTACTATTTTTTTATTTGAGTATATTTGATATTCAGTGTTTCATTTGTTTCGGGTTTTCAATATTTCCATACATTATTCTATGATCACTACAAATATAGCCACCATCTGTCACCATATAACACTATTATAATATCACTGACTATATTCTCTGCACTGTCCCATATCTCTTTTTAAAATCTCTGATTTTTATGTTTTCTGTGATTCCAATTTTCGACCATTATTTTACTTGGTTACTTTAATAAAATATGCCTGATTACAAACTCTTCGCTGAAAACCATAGCATTTGATTTATAGTCTTCTTCTTCTTCTTCTCCTTCTCCTTCTCCTTCTCCTTCTCCTTCTTCTTCTTCTTCTTCTTCTTCTTCGTCGTCGTCGTCGTCTTCTTCTTCTCCTTCTTCTTCTTCTTCTTTTTTTAAATTATCATATAATGTATTATTAGCCCCTGGGGTACAGGTCTGTGAATCGCCAGGTTTACACACTTCACAGCACTCACCACAGCACATACCCTCCCCAATGTTCATAATCCCATCACCCTCTCACTAACCTCCCCACCCCCCTGGCAACTTTCAGTTTGTTTTGTGAGATTAAGAGTCTCTTATGGTTTGTTTCCCTCCCAATCCCATCTTGTTTCATTTACTCTTTTCCTGTCTCTCAAACCCCCCACATTGCACCTCCATTTCCTCATATCAGGGAGATCATATGATAGTGTCGTTCTCTGGATGACTTATTTTGCTAAGCATAATACCCTCTAGTTCCATCCATGTCATCGCAAATGGCAAGATTTCATTTCTTTTGTTGGCTGCTTAGTATTCCTATATATATATATATATATATATATATATATATATATATATATATATATTTCATTTGTTGATGGACATCTAGGTTCTTTCCATAGTTTGGCTATTGTGGATATTGCTGCTATAAACATTTGGTGCATGTGCCCCTTTTGATCATATAGTAGTCTTCTTTACTTCTATCAGAACCCCAGGTAGCTTTATTTATTTATTTACTCACATAAACAGATGATCCAACACGTTTTTTGATGTTCAAATGTATTATAATGTCTTAACGCTTAACACTATGCTTACTGTTCTCTTTCACTGTCTGACTAAATCCTCATCATCCCTATGCCATTTAATCAAATAAACATTTGAAATTAGAGTTCTCTCCATATCAGGGAATGAAGACTCCACCCTTCTGTTTGTGCAGGGAAAATAAATGTTGATATTGTCTGTCCTGCACATACTCCATCCTGTTCACCAGAATATTCACCATCAAAATATATACAAAATAAAAGCCATACCTCACCACTTCTATTACCACCCAGCATGCTAAAAACACCATCATATATATGTTCCTGAATTATTGACTTGATTGATAACCCCACGTGCACACATACTGCACCCCTTTCTCCGTGCAAATTTATTTTGGTACAGCAACTTAACCTAAAAATCAAGTCAGATGATTTTATTCTGCTGTTGAAAGTTATTTGGTATCTTCCCCTTTCATATTAAATAAAAACTGAAGGCGTTTCAATGTACTAGAAGGTCATACATCAATACGTTCTTCTTCTCTCCACCACTATGAACTCCTCATTGGCCTCCTTGCTTTTCCTCAAAAGTAACAGACCAGCTGTTCACACAAACTCTATATACTTACTTGCTCTGCCTAGAGCAATATTTTCCTTTAATATTTGTATAGCACCCTCCTTCACTTCCTGGGTCATTGTGCAAATAACATCTCATAAATGAGATATAACCACCCAACACAAAATAAAATTAACTTTCATCCCAGCATTCTCCAATGGCTTTTACCTTTCTTGTATTTCTTTGTAACACTTATTTCCATCAACCATCAATCATTATTCTATTACTGGTTTATTTTCTCATTGGAGAAAGAGAGAGACAGAATTGGGAGGGGGCGCAGAGGAAGAAGAAAACACCCCACTGCCTAGAACGCCTGCTGGGGAGTTACATCCCAGGACCCTGAGATCATGACCCAAGCCAAAGGCAGTCACTCAATGGACTGAGCCACCGAGGTGCCCCTCTATTATTGGTTTATTTCACTATTATATTTCAAAAGAATGTAAGCTCTTTGTGGTCAGGTTTTATTATTAATATGTTTTATTTATTATTAATATGTTTTATTAATTGAAGTATTCTCAGAAAGGTAGCTGGCAGATTGTAAGGGCTCACTAAACTGTATTTTGTTGTTATTATTGGGCTCCTTGATGGGCTTTACCGCTTACACTAGAAGTCTATCCTTCAGATGTAAGCAATAAGAATAGAGCCCTGCTGCCTGTTCAAATGAGTAAAAAGCCTGTATTAAGTGGATATTTTAAAAGCTAAATGAATGGCTTAATAGTTGTATATAGGAGGAAAGGGAACATTTTTTCCACAGTTTAGAAGTGGAGTTCTTTTATAGAGTTCTTATACAAGCCTACACTATTGAACGATAATGGGCAGTTGTACATTACAATAATACAAACACTTTGGTAATTTATATCCTTTTTTTGTAATTCATGACTGGATCATTTAATTCCTTAGGAGCATTACAGCATTTCAACTTTTCATGTTCAATAAACTTATTGGGGTTGCTACCTTTTTAATTCAAATGGAGAAATAGTCATGATTTAATCTAAATAAAGTGTTATTGATTGTGTTGTTTTCTGGGAATGAGTCGCACATGCTAGTTTAAAAGTTTTGTTAAATTCCCTAGTCTGTCACCGATAAAAGCCTTTTGTAGATTAGTAACTTGATCAAAACAGAAAAGTTATGTAACACTCAATTGTTATACTATCTTTGTTTCCATCTTGCATTGTAATAATTGTAAGATGGGTAACACCCATCTTAACTCTATTTAAGACAAGTCATCGCCAGATGGCTTTCTGGCATTGATTGCATGATATGAAATGTAGTATAACGAAAAGTTTTTGGTTTTAGTAGCATATAAATCAATTTAGAAAAATATATGTATTTGAATATAAGATAAAGTTTTAAATTATTTGGCAATAGTAAACTAAACTTTTTTTTGTAAATTTTTATTTTCTAAAATTTCATTGAGCTCTTTTGCAATAAGAAACAATTTACAAAAAATTAAGGTTTATTTAACCCAATTCAAAATTATTAGGAATATAATCTTAGAGGTTGAAGTATTTAAAATATTGAACCCGAAATATTTTATTAGGTAAATTCATGAATTTATTAGGTAAATTCACTGTTAATATATACTAATACTATTGATAGACTGGTAGAAGCCTAAAATCAAATATTTATTAAATATTTATTAAATATTTATATCCATATCTTTTCATGGCTTGGTAATTCATTTCTCTAGCATTAAATAATATTCTATTGTTTGCATGTACTACACTTTATTTGACCTTTCACCTATGGAAGGATATCTTGGTTGCTTCCAAGCTTTTGTCAGTTATGAATAAAACTACTATAGACATCTTTGTGGGTATAGATTTCATCTTCTTTGGATCAATACCAAGAACTGCTACTGCTGAATCATCTGGCAAGAATATGTTTAGTTTTGTAAGAAACTGCCAAGTTGTTTTCCATTCTTTATTCTCAATAGACATGGAAGAGCATTCCTGTTGCTCCATATCCTCACCAACATTTCGTGTTTGTTGTCAGTGTTCTGCATTCTGGGTATGTACTTGTGTCTCTTTTTTGTTTTAATTTGCATTTTCCTGATGACATATGATGTGAAGCCTCTTTTTATATGCTTATTTGCCATCTGTAATATTTTCTTTTGTGAGGTATCTGCTAAGGTCTTTGGCTCATTTTTAATCAGGTTTTTCCCCCATTGTTGAGTTTTAAGGGGTCTTTGTATAGTTTTGATTAACAGTCCTTTGCCAGATGTGTATTTTGCACATTTTTTCTCATAGTCTGTGCTTTGCCTTTTCATTCCATTGGCATTGTTTTTCACAGAGTAGACATTTTTAAATTCAGTGCTTGTGCTTTTGTAGCTAAAGTTATTGCCAAAACCAAGGTTATTTAAATTTTCTTTTATATTACCTTCTACATGTTTCATATTTAGGTTTGTAATCCAATCTGAGTTAATTTTTGTGAAGAGTGTATGATATCTGCCTGGATTTATTTTATTTTATTATTTTATTTTATTTTTATTTTATATTTTCACATTTAGCTTCACCATTAATCCTGAACCATTTGTTTAAAAGATTGTATTTTGCTCTCTTGTATTGCTTTTGCTTTTATATTAAATATAAAATATAATTGATAATATATATTCTGTTCCTTTAATCTAATCTTTCTGTGGTATTACAATATATTGCTTACAATTATCGTTATGGTATACTTTTTTTAAAGATTTTATTTATTTATTTGACAGAGAGAGATCACAAATAGGCAGAGAGACAGACAGAGAGAGAGATGAGGAGAAGCAGGCTCCCTGCTGAGCAGAGAGCCCAATGCGGGACTCGATCCCAGGCCCCTGGGATCATGACCTGAGCCGAAGGTATAGGCTTCACCCACTGAGCCACCCAGGTGCCCCATCGTTATGGTAAACTTTGAAGTCAGTCTTCAGTCTTTATTCTCCTTCAACACTATGTTGACTATTGTGAGTCTTTGCCTCTCCATATAAACTTTAAAATAAGTTTGTTAATATAAAAAAAAGAACTTGCTGGAATGCATTATTGTATAGATAAACTTGGAAACCAGTGACCTCTTGAGCTTAGCAGGAGATAGACCATGGACATCAGTTGTCACAGTGGTGCCTCTGGCAGAACCTATTGGAAATCCCTAGGAAAAATGAGACCTCAAGGATCTGAGAGAATGTCTAAGAAGTACTTGATACATCCCTTGGGTATGGTTTATTGAAGTGTCCACCTGTCTGAAAGCTGGGGAATCTAGATAAGGGATGGAAAATTAGTTATGATAAAACATATCAACAAACATCAATAAATTTTGTAAAACTAATTGTCATGGCTCATATACAATATGACCAACAGAGGGACCATCAAAAGGAAAGCATCCGTTATGTTTATTGTGAAATTTTTTATTCAAAATAAAGCAATGAGAGGGGAAGACACAATGAGAAAATTACCATTTTTTAAATGGTAAACTTCTTACAAAATGGAACAGGTTTTATATTCTAAGTAGTATATTAAAAAGTAAAACATTGGGGCGCCTGGGTGGCTCAGTGGTTTGGGCTGCTGCCTTCGGCTCGGGTCATGGTCTCATGGTCCTGGGATCGAGCCCCACATCGGGCTCTCTGTTCCACAGGGACCCTGCTTCTCTCTCTCTCTCTCTCTCTCTGCCTGCCTCTCTGCCTACTTGTGATCTCTGTCTGTCAAATAAATAAATAAAATCTTTTAAAAAAAGAAAAGAAAAGTAAAACATTAAAAAATAAAATTTTAATTAAAAAAATTATGTAATTTTTAAAAAATGTTAAAAATAGCAGAACCATTTTTCTTATAACTGGAAAATACATTGTATATATATCTATCAAAAATAACTTGTCGGGGACCTGCGTGACTCAGTGGGTTAAGCCGCTGCCTTCGGCTCAGGTCATGATCTCAGGGTCCTGGGATCGAGCCACACATCGACCTCTCTGCTCAGTGGGGAGCCTGCTACCTCCTCTCTATCTCTGCCTGCCTCTCTGCCTACTTGTAATCTCTCTCTGTCAAATAAATAAATAAAATCTTTAAAAAAAATAACTTGTCATGGGGGCTCCTAGGTGGCTCAGTGGGTTAAAGCCTCTGCCTTCGGCTCAGGTCATGATCCCAGGATACTTGGATCGAGTCCCACATCGGGCTCTCAGCTCAGCAGGGAGCCTGCTTCCTCCTCCCTCTCTGCCTGACTCTGCCTACTTGTGATCTCTGTCAAATAAATAAATAAAATCTTTTATATAAAAAATTTTAAAAAATAACTTCTTATGTCTGGAATCAGGAGCCTATGGAAAAAAATAATATCTGAGGACAATACCTCTGCCATGTTTTATGCCTTGCTAATATTTTTAACAGTCAGGTAACTTTTAGCTTTATTGAAATACCTGCTAAGATACCAGCAGTGCCTTTTGGAGCCCTATGACTATAAAAATTAATTGCAAATATTCAAAATGTTTACTATGGTGTCACTATTTAGGGCCACCACCAAGTATGTTTCATAAGTAAGCATAACTGTTACTCTTCTGTAAGGCAAAAGGGCATGTTTTCAGGAGTTCCATCTGCTGTACCAGGAGGTGAATCAAGTAATGATTTTTGTCTATAAAATAATTCACTTTTCAATCTAACATTCCTCATTCCACATTATAATAATAAAAACTAGGAGGAGACTCAAACAAACAAACAACTACAACTACAACAACCAGATTTTCCTTCAGTGGAAAAGTAAATATAACCTTATGAGTAGCCTGAAATTTATTTTTAAATATTTTTAAGATAAGCGTTTTTGTTAGAAAAACATATATTTTATATTGCTAAGAAATAACAGGCAAAGTTTTAGTTAACTTCTAAAAAGTCTAGTTACTTCTATTTATCTATTAACTCATCTCTTTATGAAGTAGAACATGATCACACCTATTGTATCTACCCAAGTTTGTATGCTTTGGTTATTTTATGTTTGCTATTTCCTTGCTTAATTTTTACAATATTTGAGACATAATAGTATCTTTAAGTCCATCTACGGTTTCACAGAATTTGTTTGAACTTCATAAAAATGTACCATACTTTTTGCACTGTCCTTGTTTTACTTCTCTATTAACTTTCCAAGATTTATTCACTTTAGAGTGTGTAGCTATCATTTATTTTAATTCCTCCATAATGCTATGTTTACAAATTTGTATTTACCTGTACTTTAAAAAATATCTTAATTATATACCATTTCTCATCTCACGTAACACTCATGTTACTGCTACACTTATCAGATATTATGTAACTGAAAACCACAACTCAGCAACAATGCAGCACCATTTTTCAAAATTAAATGGCTTACCAGAATTCTTTAATTCTATCCTTTATTTGTATTAGATGGCTCTTTATTCTGGTATTTGGCATTGTTCATATGGAGGAAAACTTATAAGTTGATATTCCATAAATAGAAGGATTTATTATGATTGATTAATTATTTTCATTTAGAATGCATAGAATATGGTTGATTTAATATTTCTTTCTTACTCTCTGCCTGGAACATAGTGCTATCTGTGTAATAGCCACTAAAATATTAAGTTAATTACCTAGACTTTAAACTTCATATTAATAGGAATATCAAACAGAACTCTTCTCAGATTGGGACACCTGGGTGGCTCAGTCAGTTAAACGCCTGAGCCTTTAGCTCAGGTCATGATCTTAGGGTCCTGGGACTCAGTTCTGCAACAGATTCCCTGCTTAGCCGGGAGTTTGCTTCTCCCTCACCCTGCTGCTACCCCTGCTTGTGCTCTCTCGCACTCTCTCTCTTACAAATAAATAAAATTAAAAAGATAAATTCTTCTCAGATAGCTAATATAGAATATCGTCTTTGTATTCATCAAAGGGAAAGTGCCATATAATAATGAAATTCAGACTACTTCAAATTCATTTTTTAACAAGTAAGAAAGTACAGGAAACAAGCCAAAAATGTCTTCACTGAATTAAAGAAATAGATTTATTTTCAATATCTTAATGTTTGTAAAATAAATTGCAAGATTTTTATACTAGATATCAGTGTAAATATTCATTATACAAGGATATTCTAAAAATAAACGTGAGAAAACTACTTGACATATATGATGACAAAAACGAGTTTGACAAAAGTCAGTTTGGGTAAAACTTACAACACCTACCACCTGAAACTCTTGTTCTATAATTTAATTATTTTAATTTACAAAAATACAAAAATAATATATCAGAGTAAGTCTATTGATAGCTTTGAAGGTATGCTCTGGTTGTGCACTGTTTACTATTTAAAGGGGAATCAAATATGTGATGCTTATGGTGTGACTATATTAAAATTCAACAAGTTCAGAAGCATACGAGGAATAGAATAAAGACAAAAGATGACCCTTACTTATCCTAAAGATAGACAATGGTATATATGTGCTAGTTGGGGAGAGAATCCAGTCAGTAGATGGAGGATGTGGTAGTCGAAAAAATAGACACAACGTTTTGGTTGAACATTTAGGACTATATTTAACGAAGTGAAATTGTGTGTTAATAGCCTTGAATAAAATCCAAAAAATATTTTCAATTCATTGAAGATTATTTAGGAAAAACTTGAAAAATACACCTTGATTATGATTCCAATAAAAGATTCATAAACAATACTAGTTTCAGAATTTTAAGTATATTTTCCCTAAAAAGCTATTTGATTTAAATTAAAAAGAATTCTATTTACCTGCCACTTAAATAAGAGGAAATTATTTGGTTTTGTAATAAGTCAATAAAATAAATTAACATATCTTTAGAAAACATATGCACACTAATTTAAAAATAATAGTGCTTAAGCTGTTCAGCAAACATTTGTAAAATTCCTTGCCATCAGCTAGCTCTGGAGTTCTGCTAGGTGAGTAAGGCCATGTAAGTTACTGCTCAGAGTACTGACGCAAAGCAATTGTCCCCTTCACATCCATTTTTTGCTGTTGATATGTCATGCTATGTTGTTTAGAGATCCATAGATGGCCCTACATGAAGGCCTTTTTTTGTGTGTATATGGGTGACTGTGATTTAACTTTCAAATAAGATGGCTCCTGACTTACAATGATACAACTTACGATATATTTGGCAATGATGTGAAAGTGAAAGTGATTCAGTAGAAACTGTACTTTGAATTTTGAATTTGGGTCTTTATAAAAAGGGCCAGTGACATGTGGTATGGTGCCGTCTTGTGATGCTGGGCAGGGGCAGTGAGCCACAGCTCCCAGTCAGCTAGAAGATTACAGGGGTGAACACCTGATATTCTTACAACCATTCTATATATAACCATTCTTTTTTTACAGTAATATTTAATAAATTGCATGTAATATTTGATACTTTGTGATAAAATAGGCTTTGCTGAAGGTGATTTTGCCCAAATGCAGGCAAATGTAAGTGTTCTGAGTATGTTTAAATAAGCTTAAGGTAAGCTATGATATTTGATGATAGTTTAGGGGTATTAAATGCATTTTCAATTTTTTATGTGTTTCTCTGTACATAGCCCCCTTGTAAGCTGAGGAACATCTCTATATGTATATGTAGCCTTGGTATGGCTTGCATATTATTGGCATGAAACATCTAGAACAGTATGTGTGCCATATAATTGTCTACAATATCAAACAAGTTTCTTGAAAACGTGTGCCAAAGTGGTTATGTCTTTAAGGATTCTTATTTCAGAAGGGTTCTCTCAAATGTAAGATTTTTCAGAAGTTAAGTGAAAATCTGACCAAACTAAACATTTTTCCATTTTCCCTAGTGAGCAAAGATAGCTAAAATCAATCTGCCATTTTCAACACTGTACTCAACGATTGTAATTCTAATTTAAGAACAGATGATTTATATCAAAACCACATATTGGCCTAATATTATACAATATTCATAAATCTCACTCAGAGCCTTGGACACTTTTATTTGTTGAGTCTATATGGTACTACAGACATTCATCTTTTTTGACCTCATAGCTTCATGTATGTCTATACTTTTGAAAATACATGCATCATAGTAAAATGTCTGGGTTATAAAATGTGCTATGCTATCAAAATGGAAAGAAGAACAAACAACTGACCTGATGTAATGAACTGGACCAGATTGCCAGATATCACATTTCATACCAGAAAGATTCAGTGGTAAGTTTTAAAATGGCCAGCTATGCTTCGATTGAATTATAACTCATTTAACTTCTTTCTTTGTGTACAGTATTATACATTAGTCCCTATTATAGTAAATAAGTACTTTGGACAGATGTAAATATGATGTAATAAAAAATGTTTTTCTTCTTTCTTTTAGCCCTTTTTACTTGTAAGACTAGCCACAAATACCATGCCTCCCCCAAAATAATATGCAATCCAAATTTATCTCTAAATGAATTTATTGCACAGAAAAAAAAATATATATATACACTTACAGTAGACATGTTCAAAAATAGTTACACAACAGCAGGGCCCTAAATGTAAGCAATATAGTTGTTTTGTTTTGTTTTTTTTTTTTTTAAAAAAAAGAGGTTATGTGAAATATTGGAATTTTATTTCCAGGCCTAGTATTTCAAGACTGTTAACTACACTTACGGTGTCAACAGCCTCTTGTTGGCAGTATGATTTTATTGGCTCCATGGAATAACAGCAAGAATTTACTATTGCTTCTTTCTTTTATGACACACACAGAAAAAAAAAATTGACACATTTTCTCAGGACCATCCAGAATCATTTTAACCTAACAAAATTGATGGGAGGCCTTCACTGCCAAAGTCACTGCTGGGTTTTCACAATTCATTGCAGACAATCTGCTACTCGCATTATGATAAAAGAGAGAAGAGTCATAATCAGGGAAGAAAGCTACATAAATACTTGTAATTATCATTGAATTATTTAGCCTGCTATAGGATTATTATTATTAGTGTCATTTGATAATTTTCTCTCATTTTATTAAACACAACTGTGAGTAATTACTCTACCTATTATTTCTCTGTATTGGCTGACTAGCTAGCAAACATTCATAAAAATATCCATTAGCCAAACATATAAAATGCTGCATTATGATGCTGTTGAATCAGAACATACCACTACTTGATCCTGTAGCTCTTTGAGGATTTGCAAATCAATTAATTATATGTTTCTTGGATTCTTCCCATACAATTAGAAAATTTATAATAGAGTCCATGAACATTATTAGTTTTACCATTTTAAACCAGCAATCACACTCTGAGTTTTACAACAAAAGCAGAAATATAAACACACACATTTGAATCAGTTTTCTGTTAGTCTGTCTGGACTTCAAAATCCTATTCCTCAAGATAATGCACACCAAAGTTCTGGATTAAACAAGAAATTAGATGGCACCTGAACACGTGGTTTAATATTCTCAAAAGGACTATGCAACTTATTTCTTACATTATGACATTGTTTTACAAGATCAACACTTTTATAATGTTAGTATTTTTAACAATCAATAAAGTCAATTAATCATGATTAAAAATCAAACGTAAAAATTTCTACTTTTTGCTTTTGCCCCCTCCATTTATAACTTATTTATAGCCTGATAATTCAAAGGTCCCTATGTTTATGAAAATCTGGACAGAAATAGCTCTAAGATCCCATTCAGAACTTGATATTAATCTAAGTCTTTTGGCTCCATGTATCCTGAGAGCAAAGAGTAGGACAAAGGATTTGAGTACTGTTAGTTTATCTGGGAGATTATCCAAGGTAGAAAAGAATGGGAAAGTGATACAGTGAAGAAGCAACTTTGTCAAAGAGGTACATTGTTGATATAATTGTTGTGGATAGAAAATGAAGGCTTGCTTTTACTGAAAGGTCCTGAGAAACTTCTTTAAGTTGTCCTCTAGAAGACCTGAAAACTGACAATTTTATCTATGGTTCTTATTTCCACTTCCCTGAGAGCTGTCCTCAGAGGACATTAACTCTCCTACACTTTTGGGTTGTGTTGGAGACATTCTAAAATGGGAGAGAGAACATGAGATGCTATCAGTGTTAAGTAACTGCAATTTCCCATGGAACTATCCACCACAGGTTTGGCTATAATCAGGTGTTGGGCCTTGATATCAGAGGGATTTGAGGCAGTATCATTTTAGGTTAATCATTATATCTGAAATTTCCAAAAACTTCAACTGATGAAACTTTGATTATAAATCTATAAATATAACAATAAATCTACAGTATTCAAATTATTTTCATAGAAATACACAGACAAAGCTTCAATTGATTAATATTTAAATGTTACAAAATACCGAACTGAAAGAATTTGGTCATATAACAACGTGTAAGAAGTAGAACTTCGGTTTAGGTTAGAACTCAGGATGTATTTGAGACTCAGTTAAGAAATTGAATGGAGAGACACCTGGGTGGCTCAGGTCATGATCCCAGGGTCCTGGGATCGAGCCACAAATCGGGCTCTCTGCTCAGCAGGGAGCCTGCTTCCTCCTCTCTCTCTGCCTGCCTCTCTGCCTGCTTGTCATCTCTCTCTGTCAAATAAATAAATAAAATCTTAAAAAATAGAAATTGAATGGATGTCTGACTATCTTATAGGTTTGCTAAAAATCAGTGACTTTGTGTTCACGTGTGGCTATGAGGAATTTTAACTTTCCCTAAGAAGTTATTAGATTTGATTATATAATGGCAGTAAAGGATGGGGAAAAGCAAAGTACAAACCCTATAAAGACAAAGACACTGAGTATGAGAAAAGAGTAATAGATAAGAAGAATCAATGCATTTGAGGAAAATGGGAATTGAAATACACAATGATTGTTGATTTTTTTAGATGGAGAAAACAAAACTAGCTTGCAAGAAGGAAATAACAGAAGACATGTTGTGATGTGAGACAGAATCCTGGAAAAGGCAGTAACGTGGAATAAAGGAGTAGGGAGAGCATATCAGGTAATTTGGATAGGAAGGAGTTAGGAGATAATTGCTTGATAAATTTTATATGGCCCACTTAAATGCACAGATTTCTTTTCTTTAATTTATATGGAGAACAGGGTGTCCTTTCTCTTCCCTTTCAGAGCACCAGAGGTGTACTCTTTCAGACTGAAAACCTGAAAAGCTCAGGACTCAGTTGCTTAAGCACAGCTGAGAGGACATATTTCAATTAAGATTTACATTTTGCTGTATAGTAGACTGTCAAAAGTGGTTTAACCATATTTTTTCATTTAACAAGAAGACTACAGAAAGTGTTTTCTGGTGTTGGTTCAGAGTCTTAAGAAAGTCAAGTGAACTATCTTAAAGGTTTTCATGGCTTTTTATTCACAGTTGCAAAAATTACTGTTGGAGTTCTCACTATTAATCCCACATTTCTGGCAGAAAGATAAAGGTAAAAGAGAATGATATCTTGTACGACTGATACTTTGTCATATGGTTACAATATAACTAGAAAAGAGACAATAAAATATTTGATGTTAAGTTTTCTTGTTGTCAATCCCTCAGTGCTTTCTGAGATTAAAGGAAAAAGTAGATGGATATTGACCTGGCAACTATCAGCACCTGGCAGTCTCTCTTGGATAACCAAAATCTCTATAATCTCTTCTTCCCAGTAAAAAAAAAATAAAATATATTCATAACCCACACTGTGCCATCTCAAGTTACTGCACCAAGATAAAATTACAATGATTTTCAGTTGTTACAAATGGACAGAATACCCTTCCTTATGATATCATGTCTTATAAGATAGATAATTGGCTTGCTACCAATATACCCAGATGTGACTGTGGAAGAGACAGGAAAATAAATAATAATATTTATTTATTCCTTGGGTTGACCCTGTTTACACAGATGCATTACTGTTAGAAAAGGTTGGTTTGGGACATTGGAATGAATTTACCTAATTGGTCTGTATGTAATTGGGTTAGAGAAAATTTTTAATTTCTACAAATATTATTAGAATTCTATCTTATTCTCTTTTGTTAATTTTCACATGTTAACAAAGCCAACGTTTTTGGCTAGCAGACAAGACCTTAAATCCTAACAAAACTCAATTTTTTCCTTTATTTTTTTTAAGTTTGATAGCCTCATGTTCTCTCATGCTGCTTTAAATACAACTCAAAAAAAAAGGAGCTAAATGGGGCAGTAAGACCAGACTTTTTATTTTATTTTATTTATCTTATTTTTAATTAAAAAATTAAAGATTGTATTTATTTATTTGAGAGAGAGAGCATGAGTGGGGCAGGGGGAGGTAGCTGCAGAGAGAGACTGAGAAGTATACTCCCTAATGAGCAGGAAGCTCAATATGGAGCTCGATCCGAGGATCCTGACTGAGATCATGACCAGAGACAAAGGCAGATACATGTGCAAAATCCCTTTTTTTCTGGGAAACAATACTTTACAAGAGATGTTTGAAAAAGTACTGGGGAATCAACTTTAATCGGAGATACAAAAATTTAATTGAATTTTGTAAAGCTACAGGGATCCAAATGATGGGAATCCCAGCCCGTTTAGGTTGTGGACCACAGAGTATTCTTCTCTGTAATATTTTATTTTCTTCCATGTCTACTCACTCCAGTCCAAGTTCACTGATCTCTTTTTAGATTGTGAAAAACATGGTAAAGAATACCAAACGAGTGCCCAATATTCTACATTTATTACATCATTTCTAACATATAGAAGTGTGTTATCAAGGCTGGTTCTGTGAACGAACATAGTTCTGCTAAAGTATGTTTTGTTCTCCAAGAAATTAAATGCATGATTATCACACAATTATAAAATACTTGTGTCAAGAATTTTTATTCAAAAATTAATAAGAGAAGCAGATATTAAAACTAGTTCACATGGTTATTTGGGATATAAGCAGAGTTGTGCAGCAGAAGTGCTCTGGGCCCACAATTTGGGTTATACAATTTATGTTTTCTAATGAAAAATGACTAACTTGCATTACTGTTAACAAGAATCTTGTGCATTACCATCAGTTTTCTACATTATAACCTCTTGCTCTACAGTTTGTAAATAACTTTGTCAATAGTAAGCTAATAAATGGGGTGACTCCAATGGATTGAGATAATCTCCAGAGTTTCTGCTACATAATGCCCAGGACTCCATTGAAAGGACACCTAAGAATTTACTTTGCCCAAAAATTTGATCATTTTTTTCACTGTCCTTACCTATTTTCCAAACCTAGTCCTTTTGCTTCACCTTTCAGTCTACGGACAACCCTGTATCTGACTGACTTGTTAATTCTGGGAATGTCTTGCAGATTAATTTGCTTGCCAGAGGTGGTTCCTCTAATTGATGTCTAAGAACCCTAATTAGTTAAGAAAACTTTTTTTTAACATTTTCATTGCTATTTATTATTATTATTATTATTATTATTATTGCTATCTCTATTTCAAATAATTCACAAGGGCATCTTTCTGACAAAAGACAAAAAGCCGGCTACTAGTAGAAAAAGTACATTTGACTTGGTCAGTGAAAGTGGTAAAGGGATTTGAGAAAATAAGGCAAAGCACTGGAAATATGTGTTAAAACTTTAAATATTATAGACACATTTACTTAATTTCTAATACTGCTGTTGCTTATAATTAAATAAGATGTTTTCCATGAACCACGCATTACAGCAAATGTATTGTTTATACAGATTAAATTTTCATCAAAATGGACGCCTGGGTGGCTCAGTTGGTTAAGCAGCTGCCTGTGGCTCAGGTCATGATCCCAGCTTCGTGGGATCGAGTCCCGCCTATACTCCTTGCTCCGCCGGGAGCCTGCTTCTCCCTCTGCCTCTGCCTGCCATTCTGTCTGCCTGTGCTTGCTCTCTCGCCCACTCTCTCTGATAAAGAAATAAAATCTTAAAATAAATAAATAAATTTTCATCAAAAACTTGTAAGTGTATTTTATTGTAGGATCATGATCAGCATTTTGCAGATGAGAAAAGTGAAATTTAGAAAAGTATGTCTCTTCAAATCCCTCATACAATATCTGGCCTAGATAGAAGGATATACTATCACAATTGAGGAAGATAATTGAGATTACTTAAAATGATAAACTTTACTGTATAGGGTGTTTTAAAAGTTTGCCACAGATTCAGATTCTTTTAAAATATATATCTATTTTGTGTAAAGAGAATGCACTGAGAAGTAAAAAGAAAGTGATATATCAGTGCTACCAACTAATGGCTATAATATCATCACCTTATTTATGAACAATGAAACAGTGTGCAATATTTAAATAAATTTAAATAAATTCCCATTTATTTTATATATTTATAAATTTAAATAAATTCCTATTTATTTATTATTAAAGAAATTCCTCTAACAAACAGTATGTTTTGAAGGTTGCTAGCAGGAAAGTGTTGTACTACATGGAAGTAATCAGAAAATATGATCTAAAATTCTGCTTTCAAGGGCGCCTGGGTGGCTCAGTGGGTTAAAATTCTGCTTTCAAGAAGCTATAACAGTAAGTACTGAGCATTAGCTATTATATGCAATGGATGAATAACTGAAATCTACATTTGAAACTAATGGTACACTATATGTTAACTAATTGAATTTTAAAAAGTTAATTAAAAAAACCCACTATTTTATAAAACAATATTCCCAACAGGCTCTTTTGCTTTAAAATACTCACTTTGTATTGAGAGTCATTACTTTTGTCTAGCCAATTCTTACATCACTGTTTATCCCTTCCCTGCTTTATCCCTTCCCGGTATCAATAAAGGCTCACTTGGGTTACCTACAAGCCATGAGAAAGCTTGTAGTAGATCTGGCTGGTTTTCACCAGCAATTTGACCACCATGTGCACAGGGAAGTCTATTGATAAAGGCTTTATTGCAATAAATTGCAAATACATGGATGATTTTGAATTCTCTTTCTTGAGGTCTTGTTTCATGATAATAAATTTAGGGTGGCTTATTGGAACGGATGTTATTAACATATTTTCATAGTTCTAAGTACATGGAATTGTAAAATAGATTAATGAATGTGGCATTACTGACAACTGTCCTCATTTTGAAATCAAATTACAGTGTACTAAGATGAGGAAGCAAAGCAGATTTGGGATTATGAGTGAAATAATTTAAAAAAGTCTTAGGGGTATGATCAGACTATGGGTAATTCAGTAGAAAAATGTCAACTGATTGAGATTCTGTGTTCCCTGATTTCAGAGAGAAGTTAAGATAAATAAGTAACACGAGGAGACTAGGAAGACAAACATAAGTGATAATTTTGTGCCAGAGTGTGTATACATCTGTTTATCTTCTTGCTTTACCACTAAGGTTGCTCCTAGAGGAGAGTTTAAATATGTGTTGGAGCTAATCTCTGTGGATTACACAAGAAACCACATCCTACAGCTCTCCCTGAAACACCCCTTATGATTTCAATGTAATTTGGTTTTTGCATTTTTAGAAATAACAAAATACTTTGCAAACTCATCTACTTTATTACCACCACAAGTAGGTCAGCTGACTCCACATTTTAACACAGTGACAGTCACAGAGGAATGGAGGAATGAGTAGAGTTATCAATATATGTGCTTTTAAGAAGTATGACAGGGTAGCAGCTATTTCCAGGAACCAAAACATGGATCAGCATCTGTGCAGGAAAAGTGATGGAATAAATAAATGACTCATTTCAGAGGAGTTCTATAACATATTAGTTCTATAATGTATCTTCAGCACCCAATTACCCGCTTTGATCTAAAGATAAGGATTTACAGTTAAGGTCCCATTTATGATTTGATTGGTAGGGTCTGAATCATGTTTACTATTGTTTTGACTATTACTTGAAACCTATAGTAGTACTTGGGATATGTGTTGTGTATTCTGTGAACATGTGCTAATTTTAGATTAGATAATTCCTGTCTCGAACCCCTGTTAATTTGTTTGTTTTTGTTTATTTGATAGTGGTTTCAGTAAATGGATATATATGAAAAATTGCAAAGCCACTATTAAAATAAGTTATTATTATATATAGCATGGAATTCCACATTCCTCCTTTGAATCCGACAGAGCTTCACCATATCCTTAACAATTTGAGAAAAACATGCTATTATTTTTCTTTATAAAATTTCTCCTGTTAGGCTGTGATGGTTGTCATCAGCAGTAACTCCTCTGAAGGCATTGTCAAAAGAGTTGAAAAAATTGGAAAGGTGTGAATGAAGCTGTTTGCTGAATATAAAGAAAAGAGCATTGAAGTACAATTCACACTCTTACTACTCCTTCTATGCTTTCAGATGTTTGACATTTGAAAATTTTGCTTCTAGAAGAGATGCCCTATATAATTCTTACTTTAAAGAGCAAGTTGCTTTTATAATTTTTTTTTATTATTCTACCATTCAAGTATTTCCATTTAAATTAAATTCAATACCATTTAAAAAGAATCAAAAGTGCAGCCAGTATTCAATTCCTGGGCTAAATAATTTTAGAAAGCTTTGTGTTATTGAACCTACGGGGTTTTCTGTAGTTTTAACTCTTTCTTTCTGTGATTTTTCCCATTAGTCACGTAAGTGACTGCAATATAACAGACATTGAGGATAAAGAAGGACTGAATAGAACAATCCTTGGCCTCATGAAGTTGAGAATCTAGCAAGGGAGTCAAACAATTCAATCATTCAGTGACAATTTATTGAGTGCCTGGCCTAAGATGAGCACAACAAAACCCCAGCCCAGAGGAATCATTTTAATGGGAGAGATAGATAATGGGAAAGCCAACTTTAAAAAGAAAAAAATCGTACTGGTTTTTCTTTAATAGTGATGCATATTTGAACTAAATAAGCACATTTAAAAAAGAGCAGTGATTGAGAAGAGGTTTTGTAACTGAGTGGTCCAAAAGGGCCTCCCTGAAAAGGTCTGTTTTGAACAGATTTCTGAATAATATCAGCTAGGAAGCTGCGTAAAAATCTCAGGGATGGGTGATTTTTCCATCAAAAAACTGTAAAGGCTCCAAAGTCACAATACAGCTGTAAGTTTCTCTAATAAAGTGACTTCTGATAAAGAATGAGAAGAAATAACTAACCCAGGTTTGAAAGAAAAGGGACAGACTTTCTATGGAATTAATGTTTAATTAAAGCTCTAAAGGACAAAAATACAATAGAGCAAAATTCTGGTGACGCTGATATACCTAATGAAAGTTCATAAACAAGGTGTGGGTAGCAAAGAGTGTGTGGGAATTTGGTAAGAACAGTGGGGAAGAGTCATCCCTGAACATGTTCTTAAATGAAGCAATTCTTGTGTTGTTTTAAAGGGTAAATTGGAGTTTGCCTAAGTGATTAGAGAAGGATGCCTCAGCTTATGGAAGTTCAAAGCCATAAAGATGTGATAAACTACTGCAGATATTTTCATGTATATTTGTTGTTGCTTCTAGTAATGGTGATCTAAAAACTCTTTCTTAAGACAACTAAATATCCAGACAAAATAGCTTTTAAAGTTAAAAATATCAGAATGATTATAAAAATAAGTGAGGGATTACTGGGCCAAAATAGGAAATACAATGAGAGCCTAGAGATATATGCCCTGAAGCCATTTTAGCTATGAGAGGAGTTGAAACTGCTAAAACACACTGAGCTGTGTTTTTAATAGACTCTTGATACTAGAGAAACAAAATTCAAAATCCAGCAGCAATCAAATTTGAGGACTTTGGTACAACCCAAATTTAAGTTGAGATCCCCAAAGCACAAGGAGAAGCAGACATAAGACTATAGCCTACCTTGCCTTCTGTGTAAACTGAGAAAGTCAATCACTGAATTTGGAGTATGATTGTCTTATAGAGTCTCAGATATAAGAGAAAATCCTGCCAAGGAGGACCATACCATTATTATAGCTCTTAATTTTCCCTACTCAATAAGAGTTTCAAATATAATGTCTTGAACATAGCAAAATGTAACAAAGCACACAAAGAAAAACCATTAACAAGATTTGATAGACAAAATGGGATTAAGTATGATGTTAAAATGATCAATAAAGATTGTAAAATGGCTTGATTACTCTGCTCAAAGAAATGAGAGGGGAAGCAAATTGAACTAAAAACTGAAACTAAAAATGATATTGAGAAAGATTTTATAAATGAACCAAATGGATACTCTAGAACTTTAAACATATGACAGCTAATTAAGATACCACAGGGGTGCCTGGGTGGCTCACTTAATTAAACCTCCAACTCTTTTTCCTTTTTTTTTTTAACACCTTAATTTTATTTTATTTCTTTCATTTTGGCTCAGGTTATGATGTCAGGGTTGTGAAATAGAGCCCAGAGTTGGGCTCTGTGCTGATCCTGAAGCCTGCTTAAGATTCTTTTCCCTTCTTTTTCTATCCCTCCCTGAGCTCTCACTTGCTCGCTTTCTCTTGCTTGCAAATAGATAGATAGATAGATCATAGACAAAGCAAAATAAAAGCAGATTATGAAAATTAATATAAAGATTTTGAAATGAAAACAAGTTCAAAATAAAATAGAGAAGACTTACACAGCTAAAAGTTCATTCAGAAAATCTACTATTAAAGAAGTCAGTATGACACAATGTTAAGATATCAAAAGATTTGAGCATGTACTTTACAGAAACGGTAATCCAAATGGCCACTCATATATAAAAACTGTTTATCTTTATTATGAATTTGGAATTAAATTAAATTAAATTAAAAATAAATTAAAACCTAGAATGACATACTATTACACACTTACCATATTGGGCAACAGTGAAAATGTCTTACAAGAATGTGAAGGAATGACAGTCCACATAATAAAAATATATGAGGTAAGTTGGACAATATTTAGAAAACTTAAAAATTAAAAAAAAAATTGGTCCATTCCTAGAAATACAACATGGAACTAAATGAATATTTTCACCAGGATATGCAAACAGATGATTATAGTTATTTCATTCATAACGGCAGATCAGTAGTGGTATATTTGCACAATGTTACATTAAATAAGAGAGAATATTAACAAACTGGGAGGAGGGGCTAGGTTGTTATCATAAACAGATCTTCTATGGTGCTAATTATGTTCTATTTCTCAAAATCTTTAAGTTAAAAAAATTTTCAAATTTATATCTAGATAGATAGATAGATAGATAGGTAGATGATAGACAGATATCCCAGAAGCTGCAATGCTAGGCTAAGACCAGGCTTTAAAGGGCTTTTCTATGCTCTACTAAATACTTTAAACCATTCATTATATCATAGCTCAGTGTTCAAATCTCCATTTGTTTCCTCAGTTTCCTCATATTTATCTTAAGGTGACCTGATCCAGACTTTTGATCACCTTTGTCTAAATATTTCTATTTTAACAAAGTCCTTTTGAACACTCAGAGACTAAAACTTAGAAAAATACTCTGATTGTTATCTCACTAGAGTAGAAAATATATAGTTACCCATTAACTAATGATATCCATGTCTACATTAGGTCCATGACATTTTTAATTCTTGGGAGCTTTTGGCTAAATGAATTTTTTAAGCTTCCTTTAAATGAAGCTTTAAGCCATCACCACATGAATAAAATTAAAGAACTAAATGAAAACCAGCCAAGTATTTACAGAGTAATAGAATGTGCAGTGGAAAGAGTACAATTCTGAAATCATAAAGCCTAAATTAGTGTGATGCATCTTTACCAGCCATGTAATCATAAACCAGTTATTTAAATGTGTTAGCCTCAGTTTTTTCACCCATGAAATGGTGATGATAATACTGATTATGCAGATTTGTTGTGTGGATGTAATGAAGCATGGAGCATGAGAGTCTCATATTCCATGCTAAAATGATAGCTATTTTTATACTTATAATAATTCTAATAAAAGTAATTAAATTGTTCAAAATGATAATATTCATTTATATTGAGGCATTGTATTGACTATTCATAGACACATTTACCAAAATAAATTTCATTTTACTTTACCCCCTCTGAGGATATATATTCCCTAATTCAATATGAATCTCATTATGAATAATAATTATCATGATAAATATGCTGATTTTTCTTCTATTTATTTTTAGGGAAGTATCCTTTACTGTTGAACATAAAGAAACTTAAGCAAGTCGGTCTTATTCAAAATTTGCATGCTGCTTTCTTATGAAACTAGATTATAGAGTTGTATGAAATAAATTCATGCAGTTAAGACATTTATGTTTGGAAAACTGGGTGGTCAGTTTAGTATTTCAAAAGAAGATTTTAAATTTAAACCTTAAAACTGAGGTCTTTCAGCCTTATTTATAGACCAACCTTAATGCTTCATAAGAACTCCTTCATTGTAAACTAAGTAATAGTTTTTGTCACAGTATATATAACTAAAATGGATTTTATATTCTATTATTTCAGAGTTAGTTGCAGTTTCTACTTCCTTACTTCCTTTTTTGAAAAATAGATTAATTCTACAAAAAGTTTTTCCAGCTTTATTGAAAAATAATCAACATATTATAATTTGTAAATTTAAGAAATGATTTCTTATAACATTGCAAACTTTTAACATTGTGTAAATTTTGTACAATTTGATAAATTGGCATACATCTGTATTGCAATATAATCTACATAAAAATGTTAATACATCTACTATCTCATATAGTTGCCACTGTTTTTTATGCATGTATGGTAAGGAATTTTAAGATCTACTCTCTTAGCAACTTTTATGTATATAATACAGTAGAGATAAACTTCAGAGGTCTTGTGGGTTTTGTTCCAGACTGCCTCAATAAAGTAATTATCTCAATAAAGTAAGTCAAATTATTATTATTTTTTTTTGGTTTCCCAGTGCAAATAAAAAATTATGTTTCCCATTGCATATAAAAAATAAACACTATACTGTACTGTTCAAAAGCATTATGTCTTTAAAGAAAAACAATGTATATACCTTAAGTAAACTAGTTCTGAGTTTTCAGTGGGTCATAATTACTGATCACAGATCACCATAACAAATACAATAATAGTGAAAAAACTTGAAATATTTCAAGAATTACCAACATGTGACAGAGAGACACAAAATGAACAAATGTTGTTAGAAAAATGGTGGCAGCAGACCTATTTTATACAAGATTGCTATAAACTTTCAACTTGTAAGAATGTGATATATGCAAAGTTTACTAAAGGGAAGCACAATAAAAAAAGTTTGTATATATTATTAACTATGATCATCATGCTGTACATTAGATCCCCAGAACTTTTTCATATTATAGTTGCAAGTTTGTACCCTTTGACCACCTTATTCCACCCCAGGTTCACCTCTTGTCAACTCAACTCTAAGTTTCCATTAGTTTGCTTTTTCTTCAGATTTTGTATGTAAGGGATATCATAATACATAAATTAAAAAAATATATAAAATCTTTGAAATATTTCACTTACTATAATACCTTCAAGATCCATCCATGCTGTTGTAAATGGCAGTATTTCTTAATTTTTCATGGTTAAGTAGTATTCCATAGTATATATTTACCATACTTATTTTATTCATTCATTCACTAATGGATACTGAAGTTATTTCCATCTCTTGCTTAGAGTTAATAATTTTATAATGAACATAAGAGTGCAGATATGTCTTCGAATAGTGACTTCATTTCCTTTAGATATATACCTAGAGGTGGGGTTAATGAATCATATGGTAATTTTACTTTTAATAATATGAATAATCTCCATAATGTTTTCCATACAAATTTATATCCCTATCACAGTGCATAAGTTCCCCATTTTCCGCAATATTTACCAAAATTTGTTAGTTTTAATTTTTTGGTAGTATATATTCTAATAGGTAGTAATATCTTGCTGTGTTTTTCAGAGGTAAACAACAACAAAAACAACAACATAATGACTTTGCCCTGAGTTTTTACGTTGAGCACTTTTTAATGCTCCTGTTGGTCATTTATATAACTTTTTTGAAAAAAAAGTCTATTGAGATCCTTTTGCTATTTTTTTAATTATATATTTTTTTCTATTTGTATCTGTTGGTTAGTAACCTCTTTTCAGATATAAGATTTGTAAGTATTTTCTTCCATTCTGTGGATTGTGTTTTCATTCTCTCTCTCTCTCTTTTTTTTTTTTTTTGGCAATGCAGAAACTTTAGTTTAATGTAATACCATTTATTTATTTTTGCTTCTTTTGCTTGTGTTTTTGGCCTGGTATCCAAAAAACTATTGGCAAGACCAATGTCAAGGAGAATTTTCCCTATGTTTCCCTTTAGGAAATTTAGTTTCATGCATCACATTTAAGTCTTTAATCTATTTCAAGTTAAGATTTATGAGTGATATAAGGTTCCAGTTTCATGCTGGTTTATGTGACTATTCAGTTTTAAATATCATTTATTGAACAGACTATCATTACCCATTATATATGTTAGCCCCTGTCAAATATTAGGTGACTGTATGAAAGGATTTATTTCTGGACTCTCAATTCTGTTCTACTTGTTTATTGGTCTGTTTTTATGCCAGTATACTTTATTGTTTTGAGCATGAGGGCTTTGTAGTATAGTTTCAAATCAAGAAGTGTAATTTCGCTTCTTCATTCTTTCTCAGAACTGCTTTAATTATTTTTTGTCTTTTATGGTCTCATATAAATTTTAGGATTATTTACTTACTTCTGTGAAAAAGTAATATTGGATTTTTTAAAAGATTATTTATTTATTTATTTGACAGAGAGAGATGACAAGCAGGCAGAGAGGCAGGCAGAGAGAGAAGAGGTAGCAGCTTCCTGCTGAGCAGAGAGCCTGATGCAGGGCTCAATCCCAGGACCCTGGGATCATGACCTGAGCCGAAGGCAGTGGCTTAACCCACTGAGCCACCTAGGAGCCCCTAACATTGGATTTTTGATAGGAATTGAATTTATAGATGGTTTTCAGTAGTATGGACATTTTAACAATGTTAATTCTTACCATTCATAAATATGAGCTATCTTTCCATTTATGTCTCCTTCAATTTCTTTATCAATGTCATAGTTTATGGGGTACAGATCTTTCATCTTCTTAGTTAAATCTTTTCCTAAGTATTTTATTACTTTTGATGCTATTGTGAATTAGATTGTTTTCTTTATTTTTTCAGATAGTTCATCATTAGAGTGTTAAAATGCTCCTGTCTTGTGCTTACTTTGGCAGCACATATACTAAAATTCGAATGATGCAGAGAAGATTAGCTTGATCACTGAACAAGGATGACATGAAAAACTAGGAAGCATTCCATATTAAAAAAAAAAAACGAAACAAAATTCTTGTCTTTTATATATTTATCTTGTATTTGGCAGCTTTACTAAATTTGTTTATTCAAAATTTTTTGTGAAGTTTTTAGGATTTTTTTACATGTAAGTTCATGTTATCCAAAAAAAGAAAAGTTTACTTCTTCCTTTTTATTTTTTTTTTTTTTTGGAGTCTTTTATTTCTTTGTGTTCCTTGTTTCTCTGGCTAGGACATCCAGTACTCTGTCAAATGAGAGTAGTGAAAGTGGACACCCTTGTCTTTTTTCTGATCTTTAAGGGGAAAATTTTCAAACTTTTTTGATTGAATATGAGATTAGCTCTGGGCTTGCAATATGTGTTTTTTCTTTAATGGATTTTTAAAATTATTTTTAAAAATTTTATATAAACATATAATGTGTTTTTATCCCTAGGGGTACAGGTCTGTGAATCACCAGGTTTACACATTTCACAGCACTCACCATCACTCACCATAGCACCGGCCCTCCCCAATGTCCATACCCCCACCATCCTCTCCCAACACACCTCCCACCAGCAACCCTCAGTCTGTTTTGTGAGATTCAGTCTTTTATGGTTTGTCTCCCTCCCAATCCCATCTTCTTTTTTTTTTCTTTTCGTACACCCGAAACCGCATATGTTGCATCTCCACTTCATCATATCAGGGAGATCATATGATAGTTGTCTTTCTCAGATTGATTTATTTCGCCAAGCATAATACCCTCTAGTTCCATCCACGTCATTACAAATAGCAGGATTTCATTTCTTTTGATGGCTGCATGGTATCCCATTGTACATATATACCACATCTTATTTATTGATTGGTCTGTTGAAGGACATTTAGGTTCTTTCCATAGTTTAACTATTGTGGACATTTCTGCTATAAACATTTGGGTGCATGTGCCCCTTCAGAATGCCACGTTTGTATCTTTAGGGTATATACCAAGTACTACAATCACTGGGTCATAGGCTAGTTCTATTTTCAGCTTTTTGAGGCACCTCCACGCTGTTTTCCAGAGTGGTTGCACCAGCTTGCCTTCCCACGTACAGTGTAGGAGGGTTGCCCTTTCTCCACATCCTCGCCAGCATCTGTCATTGACTGACTTGTTCATTTTAGCCATTCTGAAAGGTGTGAGGTGGTATCTCATTCTGGTTTTGATTTGTATTTCCCTGATGCCGAGTGATGTGGAGCATTTTTTCATGTGTCTGTTGGCCATTTGGATGTATTCTTTGCAGAAATGTCTGTTCATGTCCTCTGCCCATTTCTTCATTCGATTATTTGTTCTTAGGGTGTTGAGTTTGATAAGCTCTTTATAGATTTTGGATAGATACTGGCCCTTTATCTGGTATGTCATTTGCAAATACCTTCTCCCAGATAACTTCTGACAGTCATCTTTTGGCTTTGTTAACTGTTTCCTTTGCTGTGCAAAAGCTTCTTGATCTGATGAAATCCCAATAGTTCATTCTTGCCCTTGCTTCCCTTCCTTTTGGCGATGTTCCTAGGAAGAAGTTGCTGCTGCTGAGGTCAAAGAGGTTGCTACCTGTTCTCTCCTCAAGGATTTTGATGGATTCCTTTCTCACATTATGCTTCTTCATCCATTTCCAGTCTATTTTCATGTATGGTGTAAGGAAATGGTCCAATTTCATTTTTCTGCATGTGGCTGTTCAATTTTCCCAACACCATTTGTTGAAGAGGCTGTCTTTTTTTCATTGGGCATTCCTTTCTGCTTTGTTGAAGATTAGTTGACCATAGAGTTGAGGGTGTATTTCTGGGCTCTCTATTCTGTTCCATTGATCCATGTCTGTTTGGGGGGCAGTTCCCTACTATCTTGATGATGACCACTTTGTAATAGAGCTTGAAGTCTGGAATTGTGATGCCAACAACTTTGGCTTTCTTTTTCAATATTCCTCTGGCTATTCGAGGTATTTTCTGGTTCCATATATATTTTAGGATGATTTGTCCCATTTCTTTGAAAAAAATGGATGGGATTTTGATAGGGATTGCATTAAATGTGTAGATTGCTTTAGGTAGCATAGACATTTTCACAATATTTGTTCTTCCAATACAGGAGCATGGAACATTTTTCCATTTCTTTGTGTCTTCTTCAATTTCTTTCATGAGTACTTTAGAGTTTTCTGAGTATAGATTCTTTGTCTCTTTGGTTAGGTTTATTCCTAGGTATCTTAGGGCTTTGGGTGCAATTGTAAATGGGATTCACTCCTTAATTTCTATTTCTTAAGTCTTGTTGGTATAAAAAAAATGCAACCAATTTCTGTTCATTGATTTATATCTTGACACTTTACAGAATTCCTATACAAGTTATAGCAGATTTGGAGTGGAGTCCTTTAAGTTTTCCACATACAGTATCATATCATCTGCAAACAGGGATAGTTTGACTTCTCTTCTGCCAATTAGGTAAAATTTGGATGTCTTTAATTTCTTTTTGTTGTCTGATTGCTGAGGCTAGGACTTCTAGTACGATGTTGAATAGCAGTGGTGATAACGGACATCCCTGCCGTGTTCCTGACCTCAGCGAAAAAGTATTCAGTTTTTCTCCGAGAATGATATTTGCAGTGGGTTTTTCATAGATGGCTTTGATAATATTGATAATATGTGCCCTCTATGCCTACACTTTGAAGAGTTTTAATCAGGAAGAGATACTGCACTTTGCCAAATGCTTCTTCAGCATCTATGGAGAGTATCATATGGTTCTTGTTCTTTCTTTTATTAATGTGTTGTATCACATTGATTGATTTGCAGATGTTGAACCAACCTTGTAGCCCTGGAATAAATCCCACTTGGTCGTGGTGAATAATCCTTTTAATGTACTGTTGAATCCTATTGGCTAGTATTTTGGTGAGAATTTTTGCATCCGTGTTCATCAAGGATATTGGTCTGTAGTTCTCTTTTTTGACGGGATCCTTGTCTGGTTTTGGGATGAAGGTGATGCTGGCCTCAGAAAAAAAAGAGTTTGGAAGTTTTCCTTCCATTTCTATTTTTTTGGAACAGTATCAGGAGAACAGGAATTAATTCCTCTTTAAATGTTTGGTAGGATTCCCCTGGGAAGCCATCTGGCCCGGGGCTTTTGTTTGGAGATTTTTGATGACTGTTTCAATCTCCATACTGGTTATGGGTCTGTTCAGGTTTTCTATTTCTTCCTGGTTCAGTTGTGGTAGCTTATATGACTCTAGGAATGTATCCATTTCTTCCAGATTGTTGAATTTGTTGGCATAGAGTTGCTCATAGTATGTTCTTATTATTGTTTGTATTTCTTTGGTGTTGGTTGTGATCTCTCCTCTTTCATTCATGATTTTATTTATTTGGGTCCTTTCTCTTTCTTTATCAATCTTATTAATTCTTTCAAAGAACCAGCTCCTAGTTTCGTTGATTGGTTTTATAGGGTTTTTTTCTTTTGTTTTGTTTTGTTTGTGTTTTTATTGTTTGTTGGTTTCTATTTCATTGTTTTCTGATCTGATCTTTATTATTCCTGTTCTCATGCTGGGTTTAGGCTTTCTTTGTTGTTCTTTCTCCGACTCCTTTAGATGTAGGGTTATGTTGTGTATTTGAGATCTTTCTTGTTTCTTGAGAAAGGCTCGTACAGCTTTATATTTTCCTCTCAGGACTGCCTTTGCTGTATCCCACAGATTTTGAACACTTTTGTTTACATTATCATTTGTTTCCATCAATTTTTTCAATTCTTCTTTAATTTCCTGGTTGACCAATTCATTTTTTAGAAGGATGCTGTTTAGTCCCCATGTATTTGTGTTCTTTCCAAATTTCCTGTTGTGATTGAGTTCTAGTTTCAGAGCATTGTGGTCTGAGAATATGCAGGGGATGATCCCAATCTTTTGATAATGGTTGAGATCTGATTTATGACCCAGGATGCGGTCTATTCTGGAGAATGTTCCATGTGCACTAGAGAAGAATGTGTATTCTGTTATTTTGGGATGGAATGTGTTGAATATACCTGTGATGTCCATCTTGTCCAGTGTGTCATTTAAGGACTTTTTCCTTGTGGATCTGTTGCTTGGATGATCTGTCCATTTCAAGGATGTGAGTGTTAAATTCCCCTACTATAATTTTATTATTGTCAATGTGTTTCTTTGATTTTGTTATTAATTGGTTTATATAGTAGGCTGCTCCCATATTAAGGACATAGTTATTTAAAATTGTTCGGTCTTCTTGTTGGACAGACCCTTTGAGTTTGTTATAGTGTCCTTCCTCATCTCTTATTATAGTCTTTGGCTTAAAATCTAATTGATATGATATAAGGATTGCCACCCTAGCTTTCTTCTGAAGCCTTGCTGAGGAAGCAGTGGCGAAGTGCTCTTCGCTCCAAGCCAAAGCCTCTGTGAAAGCACAGCATTCGCTGAGAAATGTTCTGCGGACTGCTGCTGCTTGCCTAGGCCAGTCACGCGGTGGGAGAAACCGGCATACAGCGAAAGACTCTTTGCCTGGGCATCTCCCCTGGGAAATCACAGCGTTCCTTGGGAAATCAGAGTTGGGTTTGGGGATGGTGCGGCTGCTTGCCTGAGCTAGTCTACGCAGCTTGGTGGAAGATACCCGCATGGAGCGAAATACTCTTTGCCGTAGCATCCCCTCTGCCTGAGAGAGAAGCCAAGTGTGGGTAAGGCGCAGCACGCGGCCCCCGGAGAAGAGAATGAGCCGTTGGCCTTGGGGTCGGGAAACGCTCGGGAAGCAGGATAGCCTGCCATGACTCGAACAGCAGGCCGGTGGCAAGAAAGTGTCAACCGATCCCTGTGCGGAGAGTTGGAAACGCTCGGGAAGGAGGATAGCCTGCTGTGACTCGAACAGCAGGATAGTGGCAAGAAAGTGTCACTGGCTCCCTGTGTGGTTCGCGCCAAGCTGAAAACCTCTGCGAAAGCATAGCAGTCGCTGGGAAATGAGAGTCGGTTCTGTGGGCTGCTCCAGTTTGCCTGAGCTGGTCTCCACAGAACAGTGTAATAAACCCTCATGGAGCGAATCCTCTTTGCCTGGACATCCCCTCTACCTGAGAGCGAAGCGCGGTTGTGCCTGTGGAAAGAGCCTTAAGGAAAGGGACACGAATTTCACTGCGCTCCCCAGGAGCATGTCTGTGGAAGGTGCAGCACGCTGCCCAGGGAGAAGAGCAGGAGCCGTCGGCCATCTGGTTTGGAAACGGTTGCGAAGCGGGAAGGCCCTGGCAGGCACAATGGCCGGTGGCAATACAAGTGTCACCCGCTCCCAGTGCAGAGACGGAAGCCTGGCTGCTAAGGAGACAGGAGGGGATGAGTATGGCAGGGCGTGTGCTCCACTCTTAGGAAGGAGTCTGGGCAGAAAGCATGCCTGTCCTGAGCCTCTAGGCCCAAGGAGACAGCAGCTTTGCCCACCTGTCCCTGGTGGAGACATGGGCTTGCCAACAGGCGCCTACCCTGAACTCGCAGAAACAGCTCCCTGAAAGAAATGGCAGCCAGTTTACGTCGTCCACCAGGAGGTGGAAGCGTTCCCGAGAGCTCGGGATGTCCAGGCAAGAAGTGGGGACAGTCCCCCACAGCTCCCATTCCTAGTGCGCGGGTGGTGTGCAGGGATCCTGTCACCTCTCCTCTCCTGTGGGGAAGGCACTGGCGTAGTTCCCGAGTCTGCCTCAGGGCCTGAGAAAAAAGCCAAGCATTTCCTACACCGAGAGATGGTAGTGTGCATACAGTGCCATCCTAAGCCACACTCGCTGCTGCAGTGCTGTCTCTGTGTCTGCTTAGTTCGGATTGGCAGGGTGAACCCAGGGCGCGTTTATGGAGCCCGGGAAAGCAAGTCCCAAGAGGCACCAGCTCTCCCGCAACTCATCTTCCCTGACGCGAACGAAGCCTTGCTGAGGAAGCACCGGTGAAGTGCGGTTCGCTCAAAGCCCAAATCCTCTGGGAAAGCACAGCATATGCTGAGAATTCAGAGTCGTTACTGTGGGCTGCTGCTGCTGGCTGCCTGAGCCCAGTCAAACAGTGGGAGCAACATGCATACAGCGAAAGGCTCTTTGTCCGGACATCTCCTCTGGGAAAGCACAGCATTCCTTGGGAAGCAGAGTTGGGTTTGGGGATGCTGCTGTTGCTTGCCTGAGCTAGTCTACGCAGCTCGGTGGAAGATACCCGCATGGAGCGAAATACTCTTTGCCGTAGCATCGCCTCTGCTTTTAGAGAAGCCAAATTTGGGGAAGGCGCAGCATGCCGCCCCCGGAGAAGAGAAGGAGCCGTTGGCCTTGGGGTCGGGAAATGCTCGGGAAGCAGGATAGCCTGCCGTGGCACGAGCAGCAGGCCTGTGGCGAGACAAGGGTCACCAGCTCCCTGTGCGGAGAGATGGATGCCTGGCTGCTAAGGAGACATGAGTGGACGATTAGGGCAGGGGCGCGTGATCCACTCTGCGGAAGTAGTCTGGGCAGAAGGCAAGCGTGTCCTGTGCCTCTGGTCCCAAGGGGACAGCAGCTCCTTGGCCACCTGTCCCAAGGGTAGACATGGGCTTGCCACCAGGTGCCATACCCGGAACTCGCAGAAAGAACCCCATGGACAAACGGGCAGTCCGATGCCGTCTTCCACCAAGATGTGGCTGCGATGTGGGTGGCAGGGGGTGTGCCGGGAAGGAGGGGAAACAGTCCTCCACAGTTCCCCATCCCAGTGCACGGGCCATGTGCAGGGATCCTGTCGCCTCCTCTCTCCTGCAGTGAAGGCACTGGCCTAGACCCCGAGTCTGCCTGACCGCCGGAGCAAAAGGCAAAGCCTTACCTATGCCAGGTGATGGTAATAAACATAGAGTGCCATGCTAGGCCACGCAGGCTGCTGCAGGGTTGTGACTGTGTCTGCTAACTGCGGCATAGCAAGGTGAACCCCGGGCGCGAACTTGGAGCCTGGGAAAGCAAGGCCCAAGAGGCACCAGCTCTCACGCGGCTCTTCTTCCCTGCCGCGACAGAGCGAACGACCAAAGCCTTGCTGAGGAAGCAGCAGCGAATTGCGGTTCGCGCCAAGCTGAAAACCTCAGCGAAAGCAGAGCAGTCGCTGCGAAATGAGAGTCGGTTCTGTGTGCTGCTCCTCTTTGCCTGAGCTGGTCTCCACAGTACGGTGTAATAAAGCCTCATGGAGCGAAATCCTCTTTGCCTGGGCATGCGCTCTGCCTGAGAGAGAAGCGCGGTTGTGCCTGTGGAAAGAGCCTTAAGGAAAAGGACACGTCTTTCACTGCACTCCCCAGGAGCATGTCTGTGGAAGGTGCAGCACGCTGCCCAGGGAGAAGAGCAGGAGCCGTCGGCCATCTGGTTTGGAAACGGTTGCGAAGCGGGAAGGCCCGGGCAGGCACAATGGCCGGTGGCACTACAAGTGTCACCCGCTCTCAGTGCAGAGACGGAAGCCTGGCTGCTAAGGAGACAGGAGGGGATGAGTATGGCAGGGCGCGTGCTCCACTCTTAGGAAGGAGTCTGGGCAGAAAGCATGCCTGTCCTGAGCCTCTAGGCCCAAGGAGACAGCAGCTTTGGCCACCTGTCTCTGGTGGAGACATGGGCTTGCCAATAGGCGCCTACCCTGAACTCGCAGAAACAGCTCCCTGAAAGAAATGGCAGCCAGTTTACGTCGAACTCTAGGAGGCGGAAGCGTTCGCGAAGGCTCCTGATTTCCAGGCAAGGAGTGGGGGTAGTCCCCCACAGCTCCCTTTCCCAGTATGTGGGCGATGTGCAGGGATTCTGTCGCCTCTCCTCTCCTGTGGGGAAGGCACTGGCGTAGTTCCCGAGTCTGCCTCAGGGCCTGAGAACAAGGCCAAGCATTGCCTACACCGAGAGATGGTAGTGTGCGTACAGTGCCCTCCTAGGCCACGCTCGCTGCTGCGGTGTTGTCGCTGTGTCTGCTTAGTTTGGCTTGGCAGGGTGAACCCAGGGCGCGAATATGGAGCACGGGAAAGCAAGTCCCAAGAGGCACCAGCTCTACCCCAACTCATCTTCCGTACGCGAACGAAGCCTTGCTGAGGAAGCAGCAGTGAAGTGCCGTTCGCTCTAAGCCCAAAGCCTCTGTGAAAGCACAGCATTCGCCGAGAATTCAGAGTCGATACTGTGGGCTGCTGCTGCTGGTTGCCTGAGCCCAGTCTCACAGTGGGAGACACCCGCATACAGCGTAAGACTCTTTGTCCGGGCATCTCCTGTGGGAAAGCACAGCATACCTTTGGAATCAGAGTTTGGTTTGCGAATGCATGCTGCTGCTTGCCTGAGCTAGTCTACGCAGCTCGGTGGAAGATACCCGTATGGAGCGAAATACTCTTTGCCATTGCTTCCCCTCTGCTTTTAGAGAAGCCAAGTTTGGGGAAGGCGCAGCATGCCGCCCCAGGGAAGAGAAGGAGCCGTTGGCCTTGGGGTCGGGAAATGCTCGGGAAGCAGGATAGCCTGCCGTGGCACGAGCAGCAGGCCTGTGGCGTGACAAGGGTCACGCGCTCCCTGTGCGGAGAGATGGATGCCTGGCTGCTAAGGAGACAGGAGTGGACGACTTGGGCAGGGGCGCGTGCTCCACTCTCAGGAAGGAGTCTGGGCAGATGGCAGGCGTGTCCTGTGCCTCTGGTCCCAAGTGGACAGCATCTCCTTGGCCACCTGTCCCAAGGGCAGACATGGGCTTGCCAACAGGTGCCATACCCGGAACTCGCAGAAAGAACCCCATGGACAAACGGGCAGTCCGATGCCGTCTTCCACCAAGATGTGGCAGCGATGTAGGTAGCAGGGGTGTTCCAGGAAGGAGTGGAGACAGTCCCCCACAGTTCCCCATCCCAGTGTACGGGCCATGTGCAGGGAACCTGTCGCCTCCTCTCTCCTGAAGTGAACGCACAGGACTAGAACCCGAGTCTGCCTGAGCGCCGGAGAAAAAGGCAAAGCCATACCTATGCCAGGAGATGGTAATAGGCATAGAGTGCCATGCTAGGCCACGCACCCTTCTGCAGGGTTGTGACTGTGTCTGCTTACTTCGGAATAGCAAGGTGAAACCCTGGCGCGAACTTGGAGCCTGGGATAGCAAGGCCCAAGAGGCACCAGCTCTCCCGCGGCTCTTCTTCCCTGCCGAGACAGAGCGAACGACCAAAGCCTTGCTGAGGAAGCAGCAGCGAAGTGCGGTTCGCGCCAAGCTGAAAACCTCTGCGAAAGCATAGTAGTCGCTGCGAAATGAGAGTCGGTTCTGTGGGCTGCTCCTGTTTGCCTGAGCTGGTCTCCACAGTACGGTGTAATAAAGCCTCATGGAGCGAAACCCTCTTTGCCTGGGCATGCGCTCTGCCTGAGAGAGAAGCGCGGTTGTGCCTGTGGAAAGAGCCTTAAGGAAAAGGACACGTCTTTCACTGCACTCCCGAGGAGCATGTCTGTGGAAGGTGCAGCACGCTGCCCAGGGAGAAGAGCAGGAGCCGTCGGCCATCTGGTTTGGAAACGGTTGCGAAGCGGGAAGGCCCGGGCAGGCACAATGGCCGGTGGCACTACAAGTGTCACCCGCTCCCAGTGCAGAGACGGAAGCCTGGCCGCTAAGGAGACAGGAGGGGATGAGTAATGCAGGGCGCGTGCTCCACTCTTAGGAAGGAGTCTGGGCAGAAAGCATGCCTGTCCTGAGCCTCTATGCCCAAGGAGACAGCAGCTTTGCCCAACTGTCTCTGGTGGAGACATGGGCTAGCCAACAGGCGCCTACCCTGAACTCGCAGAAACAGCTCCCTGAAAGAAATGGTAGCCAGTTTACGTCATCCTCCAGGAGGTGGAAGCGTTCGCGAAGGCTCGGGATTTCCAGACAAGGAGTGGAGACAGTCCCCCAGAGCTCCCTTTCCCAGTGTGTTGGCGGTGTGCAGGGATCCTGTCGCCTCTCCTCTCCTGTGGGGAAGGCACTGGCGTAGTTCCCGAGTCTGCCTCAGGGCCTGAGAAAAAGGCCCAGCATAGCCTACACCGAGAGATAGTCGTGTGCATACAGTGCCATCCTAGGCCATGCTCGCTGCTGCAGTGTTGTAACTGAGTCTGCTTAGATCGGCTTGGCAGGGTGAACCCAGGGCGCGAATAAGGAGCCCGGGAAAGCAAGTCCCAAGAGGCACCAGCCTTCCCGCAACTCATCTTCCCTGACGCGAACAAAGGCTTGCTGAGGAAGCAGCGGTGAAGTGCCGTTCGCCCCAAACCAAAAGCCTCTGTGAAAGCACAGCATTCGCTGAGAATTCAGAGTCGGTACTGTGGGCTGCTGCTGCTGGTTGCCTGAGCCAGTCTCACAGTTGGAGAAACTCGCATATAGCGTAAGGCTCTTTGTCCGGGCAACTCCTGTGGGATAGCACAGCATACCTTGGGAATCAGAGTTGGGTTTGGGGATGCATGCTGCTGCTTGCCTGAGCTAGTCTACGCAGCTCGGTGGAAGATACCCATATGGAGCGAAATACCCTTTGCCGTAGCTTCCCCTTTGCTTTTAGAGAAGCCAAGTTTGGGGAAGGCGCAGCATGCCGCCCCGGAGAAGAGAAGGAGCCGTTGGCCTTGGGGTCGGGAAATGCTCGGGAAGCAGGATAGCCTGCCGTGGCACGAGCAGCAGGCCTGTGGCGAGACATGTGTCACCCGCTCACTGTGCGGAGAGATGGATGCCTGGCTGCTAAGGAGACATGAGTGGACGAATAGGGCAGGGGCGCATGCTCCACTCTGAGGAAGGAGTCTGGGCAGAAGGCAGACGTGTTCTGAGCCTCTGGCCCCAAGGGGACAGCATCTCCTTGGCCACCTGTCCCAAATGCAGACTTGGGCTTGCCACCAGGTGCCATACCCAGAACTGGCAGAAACAACCCCATGGACAAACGGGCAGTCCGATGCCGTCTTCCACCAAGATGTGGCAGAGATGTGGTTGTCAGGCGGTGTGCTCAGAAGGAGTGGAGACAGTACCCCACAGTTCCCCAACCCAGTGCACGGGCCATATGCAGGGATCCTGTCGCCTACTCTCTCCTGCAGTGAAGGCACTGGCCTAGACACCGAGTCTGCCTGAGCGCCGGAGCTAAAGGCAAAGCCTTACCTATGCCAGGAGATGGTAATAGGCATAGAGTGCCATGCTAGGCCACGCACCCTTCTGCAGGGTTGTGAATGTGTCTGCTTACTTCGGCATAGCAAGGTGAACCCCGGGCGCGAACTTGGAGTCTGGGAGAGCAAGGCCCAAGAGGCACCAGCTCTCCCGCGGCTCTTCTTCCCTGCCGCGACAGAGCGAACGACCAAAGCCTTGCTGAGGAAGCAGCAGCGAAGTGCGGTTCGCGCCAAGCTGAAAACCTCTGCGAGAGCATAGTAGTCGCTGCGAAACGAGAGTCGGTTCTGCGGGCTGCTCCTGTTTGCCTGAGCTGGTCTCCACAGTACGTTGTAATAAAGCCTCATGGAGCGAATTCCACTTTGCCTGGGCATCCGCTCTGCCTGAGAGAGAAGCGCGGTTGTGCCTGTGGAAAGAGCCTTAAGGAAAGGCAAACGTCTTTCACTGCGCTCCCCAGGAGCATGTCTGTGGAAGGTGCAGCACGCTGCCCAGGGAGAAGAGGCAGGAGCCGTCGGCCATCTGGTTTGGAAACGGTTGCGAAGCGGGAAGGCCGGGGCAGGCACAATGGCCGGTGGCACTACAAGTGTCACCCGCTCTCAGTGCAGAGACGGAAGCCTGGCTGCTAAGGAGACAGGAGGGGATGAGTAATGCAGGGCGCGTGCTCCACTCTGAAGAAGGAGTCTGGGCAGAAAGCATGCCTGTCCTGAGCCTCTAGGCCCAAGGAGACAGTAGCTTTGGCCACCTGTCTCTGGTGGAGACATGGGCTTGCCAATAGGCGCCTACCCTGAACTCGCAGAAACAGCTCCCTGAAAGAAATGGCAGCCAGTTTACGTCGAACTCTAGGAGGCGGAAGCGTTCGCGAAGGCTCCTGATTTCCAGGCAAGGAGTGGGGGTAGTCCCCCACCGCTCCCTTTCCCAGTATGTGGGCGGTGTGCAGGGATTCTGTCGCCTCTCCTCTCCTGTGGGGAAGGCACTGGCGTAGTTCCCGAGTCTGCCTCAGGGCCTGAGAACAAGGCCAAGCATTGCCTACACCGAGAGATGGTAGTGTGCGTACAGTGCCCTCCTAGGCCACGCTCGCTGCTGCGGTGTTGTCGCTGTGTCTGCTTAGTTTGGCTTGGCAGGGTGAACCCAGGGCGCGAATATGGAGCACGGGAAAGCAAGTCCCAAGAGGCACCAGCTCTCCCCCAACTCATCTTCCGTACGCGAACGAAGCCTTGCTGAGGAAGCAGCAGTGAAGTGCCGTTCGCTCTAAGCCCAAAGCCTCTGTGAAAGCACAGCATTCGCCGAGAATTCAGAGTCGATACTGTGGGCTGCTGCTGCTGGTTGCCTGAGCCCAGTCTCACAGTGGGAGACACCCGCATACAGCGTAAGACTCTTTGTCCGGGCATCTCCTGTGGGAAAGCACAGCATACCTTTGGAATCAGAGTTTGGTTTGCGAATGCATGCTGCTGCTTGCCTGAGCTAGTCTACGCAGCTCGATGGAAGATACCCGTATGGAGCGAAATACTCTTTGCCGTTGCTTCCCCTCTGCTTTTAGAGAAGCCAAGTTTGGGGAAGGCGCAGCATGCCGCCCCAGGGAATAGAAGGAGCCGTTGGCCTTGGGGTCGGGAAATGCTCGGGAAGCAGGATAGCCTGCCGTGGCACGAGCAGCAGGCCTGTGGCGTGACAAGGGTCACGCGCTCCCTGTGCGGAGAGATGGATGCCTGGCTGCTAAGGAGACAGGAGTGGACGACTTGGGCAGGGGCGCGTGCTCCACTCTCAGGAAGGAGTCAGGGCAGATGGCAGGCGTGTCCTGTGCCTCTGGTCCCAAGTGGACAGCATCTCCTTGGCCACCTGTCCCAAGGGCAGACATGGGCTTGCCACCAGGTGCCATACCCGGAACTCGCAGAAAGAACCCCATGGACAAACGGGCAGTCCGATGCCGTCTTCCACCAAGATGTGGCAGCGATGTAGGTAGCAGGGGTGTTCCAGGAAGGAGTGGAGACAGTCCCCCACAGTTCCCCATCCCAGTGTACGGGCCATGTGCAGGGAACCTGTCGCCTCCTCTCTCCTGAAGTGAACGCACAGGACTAGAACCCGAGTCTGCCTGAGCGCCGGAGAAAAAGGCAAAGCCATACCTATGCCAGGAGATGGTAATAGGCATAGAGTGCCATGCTAGGCCACGCAGCCTTCTGCAGGGTTGTGACTGTGTCTGCTTACTTCGGAATAGCAAGGTGAAACCCTGGCGCGAACTTGGAGCCTGGGATAGCAAGGCCCAAGAGGCACCAGCTCTCCCGCGGCTCTTCATCCCTGCCGAGACAGAGCGAACGACCAAAGCCTTGCTGAGGAAGCAGCAGCGAAGTGCGGTTCGCGGCAAGCTGAAAACCTCTGCGAAAGCATAGTAGTCGCTGCGAAATGAGAGTCGGTTCTGTGGGCTGCTCCTGTTTGCCTGAGCTGGTCTCCACAGTACGGTGTAATAAAGCCTCATGGAGCGAAACCCTCTTTGCCTGGGCATGCGCTCTGCCTGAGAGAGAAGCGCGGTTGTGCCTGTGGAAAGAGCCTTAAGGAAAAGGACACGTCTTTCACTGCACTCCCGAGGAGCATGTCTGTGGAAGGTGCAGCACGCTGCCCAGGGAGAAGAGCAGGAGCCGTCGGCCATCTGGTTTGGAAACGGTTGCGAATCGGGAAGGCCCGGGCAGGCACAATGGCCGGTGGCACTACAAGTGTCACCCGCTCCCAGTGCAGAGACGGAAGCCTGGCCGCTAAGGAGACAGGAGGGGATGAGTAATGCAGGGCGCGTGCTCCACTCTTAGGAAGGAGTCTGGGCAGAAAGCATGCCTGTCCTGAGCCTCTATGCCCAAGGAGACAGCAGCTTTGCCCAACTGTCTCTGGTGGAGACATGGGCTAGCCAACAGGCGCCTACCCTGAACTCGCAGAAACAGCTCCCTGAAAGAAATGGTAGCCAGTTTACGTCATCCTCCAGGAAGTGGAAGCGTTCGCGAAGGCTCGGGATTTCCAGACAAGGAGTGGAGACAGTCCCCCAGAGCTCCCTTTCCCAGTGTGTGGGCGGTGTGCAGGGATCCTGTCGCCTCTCCTCTCCTGTGGGGAAGGCACTGGCGTAGTTCCCGAGTCTGCCTCAGGGCCTGAGAAAAAGGCCCAGCATAGCCTACACCGAGAGATAGTCGTGTGCATACAGTGCCATCCTAGGCCATGCTCGCTGCTGCAGTGTTGTAACTGACTCTGCTTAGATCGGCTTGGCAGGGTGAACCCAGGGCGCGAATATGGAGCCCGGGAAAGCAAGTCCCAAGAGGCACCAGCCTTCCCGCAACTCATCTTCCCTGACGCGAACAAAGGCTTGCTGAGGAAGCAGCGGTGAAGTGCCATTCGCCCCAAACCAAAAGCCTCTGTGAAAGCACAGCATTCGCTGAGAATTCAGAGTCGATACTGTGGGCTGCTGCTGCTGGTTGCCTGAGCCAGTCTCACAGTTGGAGAAACTCGAATATAGCGTAAGGCTCTTTGTCCGGGCAACTCCTGTGGGATAGCACAGCATACCTTGGGAATCAGAGTTGGGTTTGCGAATGCAAGCTGCTGCTTTCCTGAGCTAGTCTACGCAGCTCGGTGGAAGATACCCATATGGAGCGAAATACCCTTTGCCGTAGCTTCCCCTTTGCTTTTAGAGAAGCCAAGTTTGGGGAAGGCGCAGCATGCCGCTCCGGAGAAGAGAAGGAGCCGTTGGCCTTGGGGTCGGGAAATGCTCGGGAAGCAGGATAGCCTGCCGTGGCACGAGCAGCAGGCCTGTGGCGAGACATGTGTCACCCGCTCACTGTGCGGAGAGATGGATGCCTGGCTGCTAAGGAGACATGAGTGGACGAATAGGGCAGGGGCGCATGCTCCACTCTGAGGAAGGAGTCTGGGCAGAAGGCAGACGTGTTCTGAGCCTCTGGCCCCAAGGGGACAGCATCTCCTTGGCCACCTGTCCCAAATGCAGACTTGGGCTTGCCACCAGGTGCCATACCCAGAACTGGCAGAAACAACCCCATGGACCAACGGGCAGTCCGATGCCGTCTTCCACCAAGATGTGGCAGAGATGTGGTTGTCAGGCGGTGTGCTCGGAAGGAGTGGAGACAGTACCCCACAGTTCCCCAACCCAGTGCACGGGCCATATGCAGGGATCCTGTCGCCTACTCTCTCCTGCAGTGAAGGCACTGGCCTAGACACCGAGTCTGCCTGAGCGCCGGAGCTAAAGGCAAAGCCTTACCTATGCCAGGAGATGGTAATAGGCATAGAGTGCCATGCTAGGCCACGCACCCTTCTGCAGGGTTGTGAATGTGTCTGCTTACTTCGGCATAGCAAGGTGAACCCCGGGCGCGAACTTGGAGTCTGGGAAAGCAAGGCCCAAGAGGCACCAGCTCTCCCGCGGCTCTTCTTCCCTGCCGCGACAGAGCGAACGACCAAAGCCTTGCTGAGGAAGCAGCAGCGAAGTGCGGTTCGCGCCAAGCTGAAAACCTCTGCGAGAGCATAGTAGTCGCTGCGAAACGAGAGTCGGTTCTGCGGGCTGCTCCTGTTTGCCTGAGCTGGTCTCCACAGTACGTTGTAATAAAGCCTCATGGAGCGAATTCCACTTTGCCTGGGCATCCGCTCTGCCTGAGAGAGAAGCGCGGTTGTGCCTGTGGAAAGAGCCTTAAGGAAAGGCAAACGTCTTTCACTGCGCTCCCCAGGAGCATGTCTGAGGAAGGTGCAGCACGCTGCCCAGGGAGAAGAGGCAGGAGCCGTCGGCCATCTGGTTTGGAAACGGTTGCGAAGCGGGAAGGCCGGGGCAGGCACAATGGCCGGTGGCACTACAAGTGTCACCCGCTCTCAGTGCAGAGACGGAAGCCTGGCTGCTAAGGAGACAGGAGGGGATGAGTATGGCAGGGCGCGTGCTCCACTCTGAAGAAGGAGTCTGGGCAGAAAACATGCCTGTCCTGAGCCTCTAGGCCCAAGGAGACAGTAGCTTTGGCCACCTGTCTCTGGTGGAGACATGGGCTTGCCAATAGGCGCCTACCCTGAACTCGCAGAAACAGCTCCCTGAAAGAAATGGCAGCCAGTTTACGTCGAACTCTAGGAGGCGGAAGCGTTCGCGAAGGCTCCTGATTTCCAGGCAAGGAGTGGGGGTAGTCCCCCACAGCTCCCTTTCCCAGTATGTGGGCGGTGTGCAGGGATTCTGTCGCCTCTCCTCTCCTGTGGGGAAGGCACTGGCGTAGTTCCCGAGTCTGCCTCAGGGCCTGAGAACAAGGCCAAGCATTGCCTACACCGAGAGATGGTAGTGTGCGTACAGTGCCCTCCTAGGCCACGCTCACTGCTGCGGTGTTGTCGCTGTGTCTGCTTAGTTTGGCTTGGCAGGGTGAACCCAGGGCGCGAATATGGAGCACGGGAAAGCAAGTCCCAAGAGGCACCAGCTCTCCCCCAACTCATCTTCCGTACGCGAACGAAGCCTTGCTGAGGAAGCAGCAGTGAAGTGCCGTTCGCTCTAAGCCCAAAGCCTCTGTGAAAGCACAGCATTCGCCGAGAATTGAGAGTCGATACTGTGGGCTGCTGCTGCTGGTTGCCTGAGCCCAGTCTCACAGTGGGAGACACCCGCATACAGCGTAAGACTCTTTTTCCGGGCATCTCCTGTGGGAAAGCAAAGCATACCTTTGGAATCAGAGTTTGGTTTGCGAATGCATGCTGCTGCTTGCCTGAGCTAGTCTACGCAGCTCGGTGGAAGATACCCGTATGGAGCGAAATACTCTTTGCCGTTGCTTCCCCTCTGCTTTTAGAGAAGCCAAGTTTGGGGAAGGCGCAGCATGCCGCCCCAGGGAAGAGAAGGAGCCGTTGGCCTTGGGGTCGGGAAATGCTCGGGAAGCAGGATAGCCTGCCGTGGCACGAGCAGCAGGCCTGTGGCGTGACAAGGGTCACGCGCTCCCTGTGCGGAGAGATGGATGCCTGGCTGCTAAGGAGACAGGAGTGGACGACTTGGGCAGGGGCGCGTGCTCCACTCTCAGGAAGGAGTCTGGGCAGATGGCAGGCGTGTCCTGTGCCTCTGGTCCCAAGTGGACAGCATCTCCTTGGCCACCTGTCCCAAGGGCAGACATGGGCTTGCCACCAGGTGCCATACCCGGAACTCGCAGAAAGAACCCCATGGACAAACGGGCAGTCCGATGCCGTCTTCCACCAAGATGTGGCAGCGATGTAGGTAGCAGGGGTGTTCCAGGAAGGAGTGGAGACAGTCCCCCACAGTTCCCCATCCCAGTGTACGGGCCATGTGCAGGGAACCTGTCGCCTCCTCTCTCCTGAAGTGAACGCACAGGACTAGAACCCGAGTCTGCCTGAGCGCCGGAGAAAAAGGCAAAGCCATACCTATGCCAGGAGATGGTAATAGGCATAGAGTGCCATGCTAGGCCACGCAGCCTTCTGCAGGGTTGTGACTGTGTCTGCTTACTTCGGAATAGCAAGGTGAAACCCTGACGCGAACTTGGAGCCTGGGATAGCAAGGCCCAAGAGGCACCAGCTCTCCCGCGGCACTTCTTCCCTGCCGAGACAGAGCGAACGACCAAAGCCTTGCTGAGGAAGCAGCAGCGAAGTGCGGTTCGCGCCAAGCTGAAAACCTCTGCGAGAGCATAGTAGTCGCTGCGAAACGAGAGTCGGTTCTGCGGGCTGCTCCTGTTTGCCTGAGCTGGTCTCCACAGTACGGTGTAATAAAGCCTCATGGAGCGAAATCCTCTTTGCCTGGGCATGCGCTCTGCCTGAGAGAGAAGCGCGGTTGTGCCTGTGTTAAGAGCCTTAAGGAAAAGGACACGTCTTTCACTGCACTCCCCAGGAGCATGTCTGTGGAAGGTGCAGCACGCTGCCCAGGGAGAAGAGCAGGAGCCGTCGGCCATCTGGTTTGGAAACGGTTGCGAAGCGGGAAGGCCCTGGCAGGCACAATGGCCGGTGGCACTACAAGTGTCACCCGCTCCCAGTGCAGAGACGGAAGCCTGGCCGCTAAGGAGACAGGAGGGGATGAGTAATGCAGGGCGCGTGCTCCACTCTTAGGAAGGAGTCTGGGCAGAAAGCATGCCTGTCCTGAGCCTCTATGCCCAAGGAGACAGCAGCTTTGCCCAACTGTCTCTGGTGGAGACATGGGCTAGCCAACAGGCGCCTACCCTGAACTCGCAGAAACAGCTCCCTGAAAGAAATGGTAGCCAGTTTACGTCATCCTCCAGGAGGTGGAAGCGTTCGCGAAGGCTCGGGATTTCCAGACAAGGAGTGGAGACAGTCCCCCAGAGCTCCCTTTCCCAGTGTGTTGGCGGTGTGCAGGGATCCTGTCGCCTCTCCTCTCCTGTGGGGAAGGCACTGGCGTAGTTCCCGAGTCTGCCTCAGGGCCTGAGAAAAAGGCCCAGCATAGCCTACACCGAGAGATAGTCGTGTGCATACAGTGCCATCCTAGGCCATGCTCGCTGCTGCAGTGTTGTAACTGAGTCTGCTTAGATCGGCTTGGCAGGGTGAACCCAGGGCGCGAATAAGGAGCCCGGGAAAGCAAGTCCCAAGAGGCACCAGCCTTCCCGCAACTCATCTTCCCTGACGCGAACAAAGGCTTGCTGAGGAAGCAGCGGTGAAGTGCCGTTCGCCCCAAACCAAAAGCCTCTGTGAAAGCACAGCATTCGCTGAGAATTCAGAGTCGGTACTGTGGGCTGCTGCTGCTGGTTGCCTGAGCCAGTCTCACAGTTGGAGAAACTCGCATATAGCGTAAGGCTCTTTGTCCGGGCAACTCCTGTGGGATAGCACAGCATACCTTGGGAATCAGAGTTGGGTTTGGGGATGCATGCTGCTGCTTGCCTGAGCTAGTCTACGCAGCTCGGTGGAAGATACCCATATGGAGCGAAATACCCTTTGCCGTAGCTTCCCCTTTGCTTTTAGAGAAGCCAAGTTTGGGGAAGGCGCAGCATGCCGCCCCGGAGAAGAGAAGGAGCCGTTGGCCTTGGGGTCGGGAAATGCTCGGGAAGCAGGATAGCCTGCCGTGGCACGAGCAGCAGGCCTGTGGCGAGACATGTGTCACCCGCTCACTGTGCGGAGAGATGGATGCCTGGCTGCTAAGGAGACATGAGTGGACGAATAGGGCAGGGGCGCATGCTCCACTCTGAGGAAGGAGTCTGGGCAGAAGGCAGACGTGTTCTGAGCCTCTGGCCCCAAGGGGACAGCATCTCCTTGGCCACCTGTCCCAAATGCAGACTTGGGCTTGCCACCAGGTGCCATACCCAGAACTGGCAGAAACAACCCCATGGACAAACGGGCAGTCCGATGCCGTCTTCCACCAAGATGTGGCAGAGATGTGGTTGTCAGGCGGTGTGCTCAGAAGGAGTGGAGACAGTACCCCACAGTTCCCCAACCCAGTGCACGGGCCATATGCAGGGATCCTGTCGCCTACTCTCTCCTGCAGTGAAGGCACTGGCCTAGACACCGAGTCTGCCTGAGCGCCGGAGCTAAAGGCAAAGCCTTACCTATGCCAGGAGATGGTAATAGGCATAGAGTGCCATGCTAGGCCACGCACCCTTCTGCAGGGTTGTGAATGTGTCTGCTTACTTCGGCATAGCAAGGTGAACCCCGGGCGCGAACTTGGAGTCTGGGAGAGCAAGGCCCAAGAGGCACCAGCTCTCCCGCGGCTCTTCTTCCCTGCCGCGACAGAGCGAACGACCAAAGCCTTGCTGAGGAAGCAGCAGCGAAGTGCGGTTCGCGCCAAGCTGAAAACCTCTGCGAGAGCATAGTAGTCGCTGCGAAACGAGAGTCGGTTCTGCGGGCTGCTCCTGTTTGCCTGAGCTGGTCTCCACAGTACGTTGTAATAAAGCCTCATGGAGCGAATTCCACTTTGCCTGGGCATCCGCTCTGCCTGAGAGAGAAGCGCGGTTGTGCCTGTGGAAAGAGCCTTAAGGAAAGGCAAACGTCTTTCACTGCGCTCCCCAGGAGCATGTCTGTGGAAGGTGCAGCACGCTGCCCAGGGAGAAGAGGCAGGAGCCGTCGGCCATCTGGTTTGGAAACGGTTGCGAAGCGGGAAGGCCGGGGCAGGCACAATGGCCGGTGGCACTACAAGTGTCACCCGCTCTCAGTGCAGAGACGGAAGCCTGGCTGCTAAGGAGACAGGAGGGGATGAGTAATGCAGGGCGCGTGCTCCACTCTGAAGAAGGAGTCTGGGCAGAAAGCATGCCTGTCCTGAGCCTCTAGGCCCAAGGAGACAGTAGCTTTGGCCACCTGTCTCTGGTGGAGACATGGGCTTGCCAATAGGCGCCTACCCTGAACTCGCAGAAACAGCTCCCTGAAAGAAATGGCAGCCAGTTTACGTCGAACTCTAGGAGGCGGAAGCGTTCGCGAAGGCTCCTGATTTCCAGGCAAGGAGTGGGGGTAGTCCCCCACCGCTCCCTTTCCCAGTATGTGGGCGGTGTGCAGGGATTCTGTCGCCTCTCCTCTCCTGTGGGGAAGGCACTGGCGTAGTTCCCGAGTCTGCCTCAGGGCCTGAGAACAAGGCCAAGCATTGCCTACACCGAGAGATGGTAGTGTGCGTACAGTGCCCTCCTAGGCCACGCTCACTGCTGCGGTGTTGTCGCTGTGTCTGCTTAGTTTGGCTTGGCAGGGTGAACCCAGGGCGCGAATATGGAGCACGGGAAAGCAAGTCCCAAGAGGCACCAGCTCTCCCCCAACTCATCTTCCGTACGCGAACGAAGCCTTGCTGAGGAAGCAGCAGTGAAGTGCCGTTCGCTCTAAGCCCAAAGCCTCTGTGAAAGCACAGCATTCGCCGAGAATTCAGAGTCGATACTGTGGGCTGCTGCTGCTGGTTGCCTGAGCCCAGTCTCACAGTGGGAGACACCCGCATACAGCGTAAGACTCTTTGTCCGGGCATCTCCTGTGGGAAAGCACAGCATACCTTTGGAATCAGAGTTTGGTTTGCGAATGCATGCTGCTGCTTGCCTGAGCTAGTCTACGCAGCTCGATGGAAGATACCCGTATGGAGCGAAATACTCTTTGCCGTTGCTTCCCCTCTGCTTTTAGAGAAGCCAAGTTTGGGGAAGGCGCAGCATGCCGCCCCAGGGAATAGAAGGAGCCGTTGGCCTTGGGGTCGGGAAATGCTCGGGAAGCAGGATAGCCTGCCGTGGCACGAGCAGCAGGCCTGTGGCGTGACAAGGGTCACGCGCTCCCTGTGCGGAGAGATGGATGCCTGGCTGCTAAGGAGACAGGAGTGGACGACTTGGGCAGGGGCGCGTGCTCCACTCTCAGGAAGGAGTCAGGGCAGATGGCAGGCGTGTCCTGTGCCTCTGGTCCCAAGTGGACAGCATCTCCTTGGCCACCTGTCCCAAGGGCAGACATGGGCTTGCCACCAGGTGCCATACCCGGAACTCGCAGAAAGAACCCCATGGACAAACGGGCAGTCCGATGCCGTCTTCCACCAAGATGTGGCAGCGATGTAGGTAGCAGGGGTGTTCCAGGAAGGAGTGGAGACAGTCCCCCACAGTTCCCCATCCCAGTGTACGGGCCATGTGCAGGGAACCTGTCGCCTCCTCTCTCCTGAAGTGAACGCACAGGACTAGAACCCGAGTCTGCCTGAGCGCCGGAGAAAAAGGCAAAGCCATACCTATGCCAGGAGATGGTAATAGGCATAGAGTGCCATGCTAGGCCACGCAGCCTTCTGCAGGGTTGTGACTGTGTCTGCTTACTTCGGAATAGCAAGGTGAAACCCTGGCGCGAACTTGGAGCCTGGGATAGCAAGGCCCAAGAGGCACCAGCTCTCCCGCGGCTCTTCATCCCTGCCGAGACAGAGCGAACGACCAAAGCCTTGCTGAGGAAGCAGCAGCGAAGTGCGGTTCGCGGCAAGCTGAAAACCTCTGCGAAAGCATAGTAGTCGCTGCGAAATGAGAGTCGGTTCTGTGGGCTGCTCCTGTTTGCCTGAGCTGGTCTCCACAGTACGGTGTAATAAAGCCTCATGGAGCGAAACCCTCTTTGCCTGGGCATGCGCTCTGCCTGAGAGAGAAGCGCGGTTGTGCCTGTGGAAAGAGCCTTAAGGAAAAGGACACGTCTTTCACTGCACTCCCGAGGAGCATGTCTGTGGAAGGTGCAGCACGCTGCCCAGGGAGAAGAGCAGGAGCCGTCGGCCATCTGGTTTGGAAACGGTTGCGAATCGGGAAGGCCCGGGCAGGCACAATGGCCGGTGGCACTACAAGTGTCACCCGCTCCCAGTGCAGAGACGGAAGCCTGGCCGCTAAGGAGACAGGAGGGGATGAGTAATGCAGGGCGCGTGCTCCACTCTTAGGAAGGAGTCTGGGCAGAAAGCATGCCTGTCCTGAGCCTCTATGCCCAAGGAGACAGCAGCTTTGCCCAACTGTCTCTGGTGGAGACATGGGCTAGCCAACAGGCGCCTACCCTGAACTCGCAGAAACAGCTCCCTGAAAGAAATGGTAGCCAGTTTACGTCATCCTCCAGGAAGTGGAAGCGTTCGCGAAGGCTCGGGATTTCCAGACAAGGAGTGGAGACAGTCCCCCAGAGCTCCCTTTCCCAGTGTGTGGGCGGTGTGCAGGGATCCTGTCGCCTCTCCTCTCCTGTGGGGAAGGCACTGGCGTAGTTCCCGAGTCTGCCTCAGGGCCTGAGAAAAAGGCCCAGCATAGCCTACACCGAGAGATAGTCGTGTGCATACAGTGCCATCCTAGGCCATGCTCGCTGCTGCAGTGTTGTAACTGACTCTGCTTAGATCGGCTTGGCAGGGTGAACCCAGGGCGCGAATACGGAGCCCGGGAAAGCAAGTCCCAAGAGGCACCAGCCTTCCCGCAACTCATCTTCCCTGACGCGAACAAAGGCTTGCTGAGGAAGCAGCGGTGAAGTGCCATTCGCCCCAAACCAAAAGCCTCTGTGAAAGCACAGCATTCGCTGAGAATTCAGAGTCGATACTGTGGGCTGCTGCTGCTGGTTGCCTGAGCCAGTCTCACAGTTGGAGAAACTCGAATATAGCGTAAGGCTCTTTGTCCGGGCAACTCCTGTGGGATAGCACAGCATACCTTGGGAATCAGAGTTGGGTTTGCGAATGCAAGCTGCTGCTTTCCTGAGCTAGTCTACGCAGCTCGGTGGAAGATACCCATATGGAGCGAAATACCCTTTGCCGTAGCTTCCCCTTTGCTTTTAGAGAAGCCAAGTTTGGGGAAGGCGCAGCATGCCGCTCCGGAGAAGAGAAGGAGCCGTTGGCCTTGGGGTCGGGAAATGCTCGGGAAGCAGGATAGCCTGCCGTGGCACGAGCAGCAGGCCTGTGGCGAGACATGTGTCACCCGCTCACTGTGCGGAGAGATGGATGCCTGGCTGCTAAGGAGACATGAGTGGACGAATAGGGCAGGGGCGCATGCTCCACTCTGAGGAAGGAGTCTGGGCAGAAGGCAGACGTGTTCTGAGCCTCTGGCCCCAAGGGGACAGCATCTCCTTGGCCACCTGTCCCAAATGCAGACTTGGGCTTGCCACCAGGTGCCATACCCAGAACTGGCAGAAACAACCCCATGGACCAACGGGCAGTCCGATGCCGTCTTCCACCAAGATGTGGCAGAGATGTGGTTGTCAGGCGGTGTGCTCGGAAGGAGTGGAGACAGTACCCCACAGTTCCCCAACCCAGTGCACGGGCCATATGCAGGGATCCTGTCGCCTACTCTCTCCTGCAGTGAAGGCACTGGCCTAGACACCGAGTCTGCCTGAGCGCCGGAGCTAAAGGCAAAGCCTTACCTATGCCAGGAGATGGTAATAGGCATAGAGTGCCATGCTAGGCCACGCACCCTTCTGCAGGGTTGTGAATGTGTCTGCTTACTTCGGCATAGCAAGGTGAACCCCGGGCGCGAACTTGGAGTCTGGGAAAGCAAGGCCCAAGAGGCACCAGCTCTCCCGCGGCTCTTCTTCCCTGCCGCGACAGAGCGAACGACCAAAGCCTTGCTGAGGAAGCAGCAGCGAAGTGCGGTTCGCGCCAAGCTGAAAACCTCTGCGAGAGCATAGTAGTCGCTGCGAAACGAGAGTCGGTTCTGCGGGCTGCTCCTGTTTGCCTGAGCTGGTCTCCACAGTACGTTGTAATAAAGCCTCATGGAGCGAATTCCACTTTGCCTGGGCATCCGCTCTGCCTGAGAGAGAAGCGCGGTTGTGCCTGTGGAAAGAGCCTTAAGGAAAGGCAAACGTCTTTCACTGCGCTCCCCAGGAGCATGTCTGAGGAAGGTGCAGCACGCTGCCCAGGGAGAAGAGGCAGGAGCCGTCGGCCATCTGGTTTGGAAACGGTTGCGAAGCGGGAAGGCCGGGGCAGGCACAATGGCCGGTGGCACTACAAGTGTCACCCGCTCTCAGTGCAGAGACGGAAGCCTGGCTGCTAAGGAGACAGGAGGGGATGAGTAATGCAGGGCGCGTGCTCCACTCTGAAGAAGGAGTCTGGGCAGAAAACATGCCTGTCCTGAGCCTCTAGGCCCAAGGAGACAGTAGCTTTGGCCACCTGTCTCTGGTGGAGACATGGGCTTGCCAATAGGCGCCTACCCTGAACTCGCAGAAACAGCTCCCTGAAAGAAATGGCAGCCAGTTTACGTCGAACTCTAGGAGGCGGAAGCGTTCGCGAAGGCTCCTGATTTCCAGGCAAGGAGTGGGGGTAGTCCCCCACCGCTCCCTTTCCCAGTATGTGGGCGGTGTGCAGGGATTCTGTCGCCTCTCCTCTCCTGTGGGGAAGGCACTGGCGTAGTTCCCGAGTCTGCCTCAGGGCCTGAGAACAAGGCCAAGCATTGCCTACACCGAGAGATGGTAGTGTGCGTACAGTGCCCTCCTAGGCCACGCTCACTGCTGCGGTGTTGTCGCTGTGTCTGCTTAGTTTGGCTTGGCAGGGTGAACCCAGGGCGCGAATATGGAGCACGGGAAAGCAAGTCCCAAGAGGCACCAGCTCTCCCCCAACTCATCTTCCGTACGCGAACGAAGCCTTGCTGAGGAAGCAGCAGTGAAGTGCCGTTCGCTCTAAGCCCAAAGCCTCTGTGAAAGCACAGCATTCGCCGAGAATTGAGAGTCGATACTGTGGGCTGCTGCTGCTGGTTGCCTGAGCCCAGTCTCACAGTGGGAGACACCCGCATACAGCGTAAGACTCTTTTTCCGGGCATCTCCTGTGGGAAAGCAAAGCATACCTTTGGAATCAGAGTTTGGTTTGCGAATGCATGCTGCTGCTTGCCTGAGCTAGTCTACGCAGCTCGGTGGAAGATACCCGTATGGAGCGAAATACTCTTTGCCGTTGCTTCCCCTCTGCTTTTAGAGAAGCCAAGTTTGGGGAAGGCGCAGCATGCCGCCCCAGGGAAGAGAAGGAGCCGTTGGCCTTGGGGTCGGGAAATGCTCGGGAAGCAGGATAGCCTGCCGTGGCACGAGCAGCAGGCCTGTGGCGTGACAAGGGTCACGCGCTCCCTGTGCGGAGAGATGGATGCCTGGCTGCTAAGGAGACAGGAGTGGACGACTTGGGCAGGGGCGCGTGCTCCACTCTCAGGAAGGAGTCTGGGCAGATGGCAGGCGTGTCCTGTGCCTCTGGTCCCAAGTGGACAGCATCTCCTTGGCCACCTGTCCCAAGGGCAGACATGGGCTTGCCACCAGGTGCCATACCCGGAACTCGCAGAAAGAACCCCATGGACAAACGGGCAGTCCGATGCCGTCTTCCACCAAGATGTGGCAGCGATGTAGGTAGCAGGGGTGTTCCAGGAAGGAGTGGAGACAGTCCCCCACAGTTCCCCATCCCAGTGTACGGGCCATGTGCAGGGAACCTGTCGCCTCCTCTCTCCTGAAGTGAACGCACAGGACTAGAACCCGAGTCTGCCTGAGCGCCGGAGAAAAAGGCAAAGCCATACCTATGCCAGGAGATGGTAATAGGCATAGAGTGCCATGCTAGGCCACGCAGCCTTCTGCAGGGTTGTGACTGTGTCTGCTTACTTCGGAATAGCAAGGTGAAACCCTGACGCGAACTTGGAGCCTGGGATAGCAAGGCCCAAGAGGCACCAGCTCTCCCGCGGCACTTCTTCCCTGCCGAGACAGAGCGAACGACCAAAGCCTTGCTGAGGAAGCAGCAGCGAAGTGCGGTTCGCGCCAAGCTGAAAACCTCTGCGAGAGCATAGTAGTCGCTGCGAAACGAGAGTCGGTTCTGCGGGCTGCTCCTGTTTGCCTGAGCTGGTCTCCACAGTACGGTGTAATAAAGCCTCATGGAGCGAAATCCTCTTTGCCTGGGCATGCGCTCTGCCTGAGAGAGAAGCGCGGTTGTGCCTGTGTTAAGAGCCTTAAGGAAAAGGACACGTCTTTCACTGCACTCCCCAGGAGCATGTCTGTGGAAGGTGCAGCACGCTGCCCAGGGAGAAGAGCAGGAGCCGTCGGCCATCTGGTTTGGAAACGGTTGCGAAGCGGGAAGGCCCTGGCAGGCACAATGGCCGGTGGCACTACAAGTGTCACCCGCTCCCAGTGCAGAGACGGAAGCCTGGCCGCTAAGGAGACAGGAGGGGATGAGTAATGCAGGGCGCGTGCTCCACTCTTAGGAAGGAGTCTGGGCAGAAAGCATGCCTGTCCTGAGCCTCTATGCCCAAGGAGACAGCAGCTTTGCCCAACTGTCTCTGGTGGAGACATGGGCTAGCCAACAGGCGCCTACCCTGAACTCGCAGAAACAGCTCCCTGAAAGAAATGGTAGCCAGTTTACGTCATCCTCCAGGAGGTGGAAGCGTTCGCGAAGGCTCGGGATTTCCAGACAAGGAGTGGAGACAGTCCCCCAGAGCTCCCTTTCCCAGTGTGTGGGCGGTGTGCAGGGATCCTGTCGCCTCTCCTCTCCTGTGGGGAAGGCACTGGCGTAGTTCCCGAGTCTGCCTCAGGGCCTGAGAAAAAGGCCCAGCATAGCCTACACCGAGAGATAGTCGTGTGCATACAGTGCCATCCTAGGCCATGCTCGCTGCTGCAGTGTTGTAACTGAGTCTGCTTAGATCGGCTTGGCAGGGTGAACCCAGGGCGCGAATATGGAGCCCGGGACAGCAAGTCCCAAGAGGCACCAGCCTTCCCGCAACTCATCTTCCCTGACGCGAACAAAGGCTTGCTGAAGAAGCAGCGGTGAAGTGCCGTTCGCCCCAAACCAAAAGCCTCTGTGAAAGCACAGCATTCGCTGAGAATTCAGAGTCGGTACTGTGGGCTGCTGCTGCTGGTTGCCTGAGCCAGTCTCACAGTTGGAGAAACTCGCATATAGCGTAAGGCTCTTTGTCCGGGCAACTCCTGTGGGATAGCACAGCATACCTTGGGAATCAGAGTTGGGTTTGGGGATGCATGCTGCTGCTTGCCTGAGCTAGTCTACGCAGCTCGGTGGAAGATACCCATATGGAGCGAAATACCCTTTGCCGTAGCTTCCCCTTTGCTTTTAGAGAAGCCAAGTTTGGGGAAGGCGCAGCATGCCGCCCCGGAGAAGAGAAGGAGCCGTTGGCCTTGGGGTCGGGAAATGCTCGGGAAGCAGGATAGCCTGCCGTGGCACGAGCAGCAGGCCTGTGGCGAGACATGTGTCACCCGCTCACTGTGCGGAGAGATGGATGCCTGGCTGCTAAGGAGACATGAGTGGACGAATAGGGCAGGGGCGCATGCTCCCCTCTGAGGAAGGAGTCTGGGCAGAAGGCAGACGTGTTCTGAGCCTCTGGCCCCAAGGGGACAGCATCTCCTTGGCCACCTGTCCCAAATGCAGACTTGGGCTTGCCACCAGGTGCCATACCCAGAACTGGCAGAAACAACCCCATGGACAAACCGCCAGTCCGATGCCGTCTTCCACCAAGATGTGGCAGAGATGTGGTTGTCAGGCGGTGTGCTCGGAAGGAGTGGAGACAGTACCCCACAGTTCCCCAACCCAGTGCACGGGCCATGTGCAGGGAACCTGTCGCCTACTCTCTCCTGCAGTGAAGGCACTGGCCTAGACACCGAGTCTGCCTGAGCGCCGGAGCTAAAGGCAAAGCATTACCTATGCCAGGAGATGGTAATAGGCATAGAGTGCCATGCTAGGCCACGCACCCTTCTGCAGGGTTGTGAATGTGTCTGCTTACTTCGGCATAGCAAGGTGAACCCCGGGCGCGAACTTGGAGTCTGGGAAAGCAAGGCCCAAGAGGCACCAGCTCTCCCGCGGCTCTTCTTCCCTGCCGCGACAGAGCGAACGACCAAAGCCTTGCTGAGGAAGAAGCAGCGAAGTGCGGTTCGCGCCAAGCTGAAAACCTCTGCGAGAGCATAGTAGTCGCTGCGAAACGAGAGTCGGTTCTGCGGGCTGCTCCTGTTTGCCTGAGCTGGTCTCCACAGTACGGTGTAATAAAGCCTCATGGAGCGAATTCCACTTTGCCTGGGCATCCGCTCTGCCTGAGAGAGAAGCGCGGTTGTGCCTGTGGAAAGAGCCTTAAGGAAAGGCACACGTCTTTCACTGCGCTCCCCAGGAGCATGTCTATGGAAGGTGCAGCACGCTGCCCAGGGAGAAGAGCAGGAGCCGTCGGCCATCTGGTTTGGAAACGGTTGCGAAGCGGGAAGGCCCGGGCAGGCACAATGGCCGGTGGCACTACAAGTGTCACCCGCTCTCAGTGCAGAGACGGAAGCCTGGCTGCTAAGGAGACAGGAGGGGATGAGTATGGCAGGGCGCGTGCTCCACTCTGAAGAAGGAGTCTGGGCAGAAAGCATGCCTGTCCTGAGCCTCTAGGCCCAAGGAGACAGCAGCTTTGGCCACCTGTCTCTGGTGGAGACATGGGCTTGCCAATAGGCGCCTACCCTGAACTCGCAGAAACAGCTCCCTGAAAGAAATGGCAGCCAGTTTACGTCGAACTCTAGGAGGCGGAAGCGTTCGCGAAGGCTCCTGATTTCCAGGCAAGGAGTGTGGGTAGTCCCCCACAGCTCCCTTTCCCAGTATGTGGGCGATGTGCAGGGATTCTGTCGCCTCTCCTCTCCTGTGGGGAAGGCACTGGCGTAGTTCCCGAGTCTGCCTCAGGGCCTGAGAACAAGGCCAAGCATTGCCTACACCGAGAGATGGTAGTGTGCGTACAGTGCCCTCCTAGGCCACGCTCGCTGCTGCGGTGTTGTCGCTGTGTCTGCTTAGTTTGGCTTGGCAGGGTGAACCCAGGGCGCGAATATGGAGCACGGGAAAGCAAGTCCCAAGAGGCACCAGCTCTCCCCCAACTCATCTTCCGTACGCGAACGAAGCCTTGCTGAGGAAGCAGCAGTGAAGTGCCGTTCGCTCTAAGCCCAAAGCCTCTGTGAAAGCACAGCATTCGCCGAGAATTCAGAGTCGGTACTGTGGGCTGCTGCTGCTGGTTGCCTGAGCCCAGTCTCACAGTGGGAGACACCCGCATACAGCGTAAGACTCTTTGTCCGGGCATCTCCTGTGGGAAAGCACAGCATACCTTTGGAATCAGAGTTTGGTTTGCGAATGCATGCTGCTGCTTGCCTGAGCTAGCCTACGCAGCTCGGTGGAAGATACCCGTATGGAGCGAAATACTCTTTGCCGTTGCTTCCCCTCTGCTTTTAGAGAAGCCAAGTTTGGGGAAGGCGCAGCATGCCGCCCCAGGGAAGAGAAGGAGCCGTTGGCCTTGGGGTCGGGAAATGCTCGGGAAGCAGGATAGCCTGCCGTGGCACGAGCAGCAGGCCTGTGGCGTGACAAGGGTCACGCGCTCCCTGTGCGGAGAGATGGATGCCTGGCGGCTAAGGAGACAGGAGTGGACGACTTGGGCAGGGGCGCGTGCTCCACTCTCAGGAAGGAGTCAGGGCAGATGGCAGGCGTGTCCTGTGCCTCTGGTCCCAAGTGGACAGCACCTCCTTGGCCACCTGTCCCAAGGGCAGACATGGGCTTGCCACCAGGTGCCATACCCGGAACTCGCAGAAAGAACCCCATGGACAAACGGGCAGTCCGATGCCGTCTTCCACCAAGATGTGGCAGCGATGTAGGTAGCAGGGGTGTTCCAGGAAGGAGTGGAGACAGTCCCCCACAGTTCCCCATCCCAGTGTACGGGCCATGTGCAGGGAACCTGTCGCCTCCTCTCTCCTGAAGTGAAGGCACAGGATTAGAACCCGAGTTTGCCTGAGCGCCGGAGAAAAAGGCAAAGCCATACCTATGCCAGGAGATGGTAATAGGCATAGAGTGCCATGCTAGGCCACGCAGCCTTCTGCAGGGTTGTGACTGTGTCTGCTTACTTCGGAATAGCAAGGTGAAACCCTGGCGCGAACTTGGAGCCTGGGATAGCAAGGCCCAAGAGGCACCAGCTCTCCCGCGGCTCTTCTTCTCTGCCGAGACAGAGCGAACGACCAAAGCCTTGCTGAGGAAGCAGCAGCGAAGTGCGGTTCGCGCCAAGCTGAAAACCTCTGCGAAAGCATAGTAGTCGCTGCGAAATGAGAGTCGGTTCTGTGGGCTGCTCCTGTTTGCCTGAGCTGGTCTCCACAGTACGGTGTAATAAAGCCTCATGGAGCGAAATCCTCTTTGCCTGGGCATGCGCTCTGCCTGAGAGAGAAGCGCGGTTGTGCCGGTGGAAAGAGCCTTAAGGAAAAGGACACGTCTTTCACTGCACTCCCCAGGAGCATGTCTGTGGAAGGTGCAGCACGCTGCCCAGGGAGAAGAGCAGGAGCCGTCGGCCATCTGGTTTGGAAACGGTTGCGAAGCGGGAAGGCCCTGGCAGGCACAATGGCCGGTGGCACTACAAGTGTCACCCGCTCCCAGTGCAGAGACGGAAGCCTGGCCGCTAAGGAGACAGGAGGGGATGAGTAATGCAGGGCGCGTGCTCCACTCTTAGGAAGGAGTCTGGGCAGAAAGCATGCCTGTCCTGAGCCTCTATGCCCAAGGAGACAGCAGCTTTGCCCAACTGTCTCTGGTGGAGACATGGGCTTGCCAACAGGCGCCTACCCTGAACTCGCAGAAACAGCTCCCTGAAAGAAATGGCAGCCAGTTTACGTCATCCTCCAGGAGGTGGAAGCGTTCGCGAAGGCTCGGGATTTCCAGACAAGGAGTGGAGACAGTCCCCCAGAGCTCCCTTTCCCAGTGTGTGGGCGGTGTGCAGGGATCCTGTCGCCTCTCCTCTCCTGTGGGGAAGGCACTGGCGTAGTTCCCGAGTCTGCCTCAGGGCCTGAGAAAAAGGCCCAGCATAGCCTACACCGAGAGATAGTCGTGTGCATACAGTGCCATCCTAGGCCATGCTCGCTGCTGCAGTGTTGTAACTGAGTCTGCTTAGATCGGCTTGGCAGGGTGAACCCAGGGCGCGAATATGGAGCCCGGGACAGCAAGTCCCAAGAGGCACCAGCCTTCCCGCAACTCATCTTCCCTGACGCGAACAAAGGCCTGCTGAGGAAGCAGCGGTGAAGTGCCGTTCGCCCCAAACCAAAAGCCTCTGTGAAAGCACAGCATTCGCTGAGAATTCAGAGTCGGTACTGTGGGCTGCTGCTGCTGGTTGCCTGAGCCAGTCTCACAGTTGGAGAAACTCGCATATAGCGTAAGGCTCTTTGTCCGGGCAACTCCTGTGGGATAGCACAGCATACCTTGGGAATCAGAGTTGGGTTTGGGGAAGCATGCTGCTGCTTGCCTGAGCTAGTCTACGCAGCTCGGTGGAAGATACCCATATGGAGCGAAATACCCTTTGCCGTAGCTTCCCCTTTGCTTTTAGAGAAGCCAAGTTTGGGGAAGGCGCAGCATGCCGCCCCGGAGAAGAGAAGGAGCCGTTGGCCTTGGGGTCGGGAAATGCTCGGGAAGCAGGATAGCCTGCCGTGGCACGAGCAGCAGGCCTGTGGCGAGACATGTGTCACCCGCTCACTGTGCGGAGAGATGGATGCCTGGCTGCTAAGGAGACATGAGTGGACCAATAGGGCAGGGGCGCATGCTCCCCTCTGAGGAAGGAGTCTGGGCAGAAGGCAGACGTGTTCTGAGCCTCTGGCCCCAAGGGGACAGCATCTCCTTGGCCACCTGTCCCAAATGCAGACTTGGGCTTGCCACCAGGTGCCATACCCAGAACTGGCAGAAACAACCCCATGGACAAACCGCCAGTCCGATGCCGTCTTCCACCAAGATGTGGCAGAGATGTGGTTGTCAGGCGGTGTGCTCAGAAGGAGTGGAGACAGTACCCCACAGTTCCCCAACCCAGTGCACGGGCCATGTGCAGGGAACCTGTCGCCTACTCTCTCCTAGAGTGAAGGCACTACCTAGACACCGAGTCTGCCTGAGCGCCGGAGCTAAAGGCAAAGCCTTACCTATGCCAGGAGATGGTAATAGGCATAGAGTGCCATGCTAGGCCACGCAGCCTTCTGCAGGGTTGTGACTGTGTCTGCTTACTTCGGAATAGCAAGGTGAAACCCTGGCGCGAACTTGGAGCCTGGGATAGCAAGGCCCAAGAGGCACCAGCTCTCCCGCGGCTCTTCTTCTCTGCCGAGACAGAGCGAACGACCAAAGCCTTGCTGAGGAAGCAGCAGCGAAGTGCGGTTCGCGCCAAGCTGAAAACCTCTGCGAAAGCATAGTAGTCGCTGCGAAATGAGAGTCGGTTCTGTGGGCTGCTCCTGTTTGCCTGAGCTGGTCTCCACAGTACGGTGTAATAAAGCCTCATGGAGCGAAATCCTCTTTGCCTGGGCATGCGCTCTGCCTGAGAGAGAAGCGCGGTTGTGCCGGTGGAAAGAGCCTTAAGGAAAAGGACACGTCTTTCACTGCACTCCCCAGGAGCATGTCTGTGGAAGGTGGAGCACGCTGCCCAGGGAGAAGAGCAGGAGCCGTCGGCCATCTGGTTTGGAAACGGTTGCGAAGCGGGAAGGCCCTGGCAGGCACAATGGCCGGTGGCACTACAAGTGTCACCCGCTCCCAGTGCAGAGACGGAAGCCTGGCCGCTAAGGAGACAGGAGGGGATGAGTAATGCAGGGCGCATGCTCCACTCTTAGGAAGGAGTCTGGGCAGAAAGCATGCCTGTCCTGAGCCTCTATGCCCAAGGAGTCAGCAGCTTTGCCCAACTGTCTCTGGTGGAGACATGGGCTTGCCAACAGGCGCCTACCCTGAACTCGCAGAAACAGCTCCCTGAAAGAAATGGCAGCCAGTTTACGTCATCCTCCAGGAGGTGGAAGCGTTCGCGAAGGCTCGGGATTTCCAGACAAGGAGTGGAGACAGTCCCCCAGAGCTCCCTTTCCCAGTGTGTGGGCGGTGTGCAGGGATCCTGTCGCCTCTCCTCTCCTGTGGGGAAGGCACTGGCGTAGTTCCCGAGTCTGCCTCAGGGCCTGAGAAAAAGGCCCAGCATAGCCTACACCGAGAGATAGTCGTGTGCATACAGTGCCATCCTAGGCCATGCTCGCTGCTGCAGTGTTGTAACTGAGTCTGCTTAGATCGGCTTGGCAGGGTGAACCCAGGGCGCGAATATGGAGCCCGGGACAGCAAGTCCCAAGTGGCACCAGCCTTCCCGCAACTCATCTTCCCTGACGCGAACAAAGGCCTGCTGAGGAAGCAGCGGTGAAGTGCCGTTCGCCCCAAACCAAAAGCCTCTGTGAAAGCACAGCATTCGCTGAGAATTCAGAGTCGGTACTGTGGGCTGCTGCTGCTGGTTGCCTGAGCCAGTCTCACAGTTGGAGAAACTCGCATATAGCGTAAGGCTCTTTGTCCGGGCAACTCCTGTGGGATAGCACAGCATACCTTGGGAATCAGAGTTGGGTTTGGGGAAGCATGCTGCTGCTTGCCTGAGCTAGTCTACGCAGCTCGGTGGAAGATACCCATATGGAGCGAAATACCCTTTGCCGTAGCTTCCCCTTTGCTTTTAGAGAAGCCAAGTTTGGGGAAGGCGCAGCATGCCGCCCCGGAGAAGAGAAGGAGCCGTTGGCCTTGGGGTCGGGAAATGCTCGGGAAGCAGGATAGCCTGCCGTGGCACGAGCAGCAGGCCTGTGGCGAGACATGTGTCACCCGCTCACTGTGCGGAGAGATGGATGCCTGGCTGCTAAGGAGACATGAGTGGACGAATAGGGCAGGGGCGCATGCTCCCCTCTGAGGAAGGAGTCTGGGCAGAAGGCAGACGTGTTCTGAGCCTCTGGCCCCAAGGGGACAGCATCTCCTTGGCCACCTGTCCCAAATGCAGACTTGGGCTTGCCACCAGGTGCCATACCCAGAACTGGCAGAAACAACCCCATGGACAAACGGGCAGTCCGATGCCGTCTTCCACCAAGATGTGGCAGAGATGTGGTTGTCAGGCGGTGTGCTCAGAAGGAGTGGAGACAGTACCCCACAGTTCCCCAACCCAGTGCACGGGCCATGTGCAGGGAACCTGTCGCCTACTCTCTCCTAGAGTGAAGGCACTACCTAGACACCGAGTCTGCCTGAGCGCCGGAGCTAAAGGCAAAGCCTTACCTATGCCAGGAGATGGTAATAGGCATAGAGTGCCATGCTAGGCCACGCACCCTTCTGCAGGGTTGTGAATGTGTCTGCTTACCTCGGCATAGCAAGGTGAACCCCGGGCGCGAACTTGGAGTCTGGGAAAGCAAGGCCCAAGAGGCACCAGCTCTCCCGCGGCTCTTCTTCCCTGCCGCGACAGAGCGAACGACCAAAGCCTTGCTGAGGAAGCAGCAGCGAAGTGCGGTTCGCGCCAAGCTGAAAACCTCTGCGAGAGCATAGTAGTCGCTGCGAAACGAGAGTCGGTTCTGCGGGCTGCTCCTGTTTGCCTGAGCTGGTCTCCACAGTACGTTGTAATAAAGCCTCATGGAGCGAATTCCACTTTGCCTGGGCATGCGCTCTGCCTGAGAGAGAAGCGCGGTTGTGCCTGTGGAAAGAGCCTTAAGGAAAGGCACACGTCTTTCACTGCGCTCCCCAGGACCATGTCTGTGGAAGGTGCAGCACGCTGACCAGGAAGAAGAGCAGGAGCCGTCGGCCATCTGGTTTGGAAACGGTTGCGAAGCGGGAAGGCCCGGGCAGGCACAATGGCCGGTGGCACTACAAGTGTCACCCGCTCTCAGTGCAGAGACGGAAGCCTGGCTGCTAAGGAGACAGGAGGGGATGAGTATGGCTGGGCGCGTGCTCCACTCTGAAGAAGGAGTCTGGGCAGAAAGCATGCCTGTCCTGAGCCTCTAGGCCCAAGGAGACAGCAGCTTTGGCCACCTGTCTCTGGTGGAGACATGGGCTTGCCAATAGGCGCCTACCCTGAACTCGCAGAAACAGCTCCCTGAAAGAAATGGCAGCCAGTTTACGTCGAACTCTAGGAGGCGGAAGCGTTCGCGAAGGCTCCTGATTTCCAGGCAAGGAGTGGGGGTAGTCCCCCACAGCTCCCTTTCCCAGTATGTGGGCGATGTGCAGGGATTCTGTCGCCTCTCCTCTCCTGTGGGGAAGGCACTGGCGTAGTTCCCGAGTCTGCCTCAGGGCCTGAGAACAAGGCCAAGCATTGCCTACACCGAGAGATGGTAGTGTGCGTACAGTGCCCTCCTAGGCCACGCTCGCTGCTGCGGTGTTGTCGCTGTGTCTGCTTAGTTTGGCTTGGCAGGGTGAACCCAGGGCGCGAATATGGAGCACGGGAAAGCAAGTCCCAAGAGGCACCAGCTCTCCCCCAACTCATCTTCCGTACGCGAACGAAGCCTTGCTGAGGAAGCAGCAGTGAAGTGCCGTTCGCTCTAAGCCCAAAGCCTCTGTGAAAGCACAGCATTCGCCGAGAATTCAGAGTCGGTACTGTGGGCTGCTGCTGCTGGTTGCCTGAGCCCAGTCTCACAGTGGGAGACACCCGCATACAGCGTAAGACTCTTTGTCCGGGCATCTCCTGTGGGAAAGCACAGCATACCTTTGGAATCAGAGTTTGGTTTGCGAATGCATGCTGCTGCTTGCCTGAGCTAGTCTACGCAGCTCGGTGGAAGATACCCGTATGGAGCGAAATACTCTTTGCCATTGCTTCCCCTCTGCTTTTAGAGAAGCCAAGTTTGGGGAAGGCGCAGCATGCCGCCCCAGGGAAGAGAAGGAGCCGTTGGCCTTGGGGTCGGGAAATGCTCGGGAAGCAGGATAGCCTGCCGTGGCACGAGCAGCAGGCCTGTGGCGTGACAAGGGTCACGCGCTCCCTGTGCGGAGAGATGGATGCCTGGCTGCTAAGGAGACAGGAGTGGACGACTTGGGCAGGAGCGCGTGCTCCACTCTCAGGAAGGAGTCTGGGCAGATGGCAGGCGTGTCCTGTGCCTCTGGTCCCAAGTGGACAGCATCTCCTTGGCCACCTGTCCCAAGGGCAGACATGGGCTTGCCACCAGTTGCCATACCCGGAACTCGCAGAAAGAACCCCATGGACAAACGGGCAGTCCGATGCCGTCTTCCACCAAGATGTGGCAGCGATGTAGGTAGCAGGGGTGTTCCAGGAAGGAGTGGAGACAGTCCCCCACAGTTCCCCATCCCAGTGTACGGGCCATGTGCAGGGAACCTGTAGCCTCCTCTCTCCTGAAGTGAAGGCACAGGACTAGAACCCGAGTCTGCCTGAGCGCCGGAGAAAAAGGCAAAGCCATACCTCTGCCAGGAGATGGTAATAGGCATAGAGTGCCATGCTAGGCCACGCAGCCTTCTGCAGGGTTGTGACTGTGTCTGCTTACTTCGGAATAGCAAGGTGAAACCCTGGCGCGAACTTGGAGCCTGGGATAGCAAGGCCCAAGAGGCACCAGCTCTCCCGTGGCTCTTCTTCCCTGCCGAGACAGAGCGAACGACCAAAGCCTTGCTGAGGAAGCAGCAGCGAAGTGCGGTTCGCGCCAAGCTGAAAACCTCTGTGAAAGCATAGTAGTCGCTGCGAAATGAGAGTCGGTTCTGTGGGCTGCTCCTGTTTGCCTGAGCTGGTCTCCACAGTACGGTGTAATAAAGCCTCATGGAGCGAAATCCTCTTTGCCTGGGCATGCGCTCTGCCTGAGAGAGAAGCGCGGTTGTGCCTGTGGAAAGAGCCTTAAGGAAAAGGACACGTCTTTCACTGCACTCCCCAGGAGCATGTCTGTGGAAGGTGCAGCACGCTGCCCAGGGAGAAGAGCAGGAGCCGTCGGCCATCTGGTTTGGAAACGGTTGCGAAGCGGGAAGGCCCTGGCAGGCACAATGGCCGGTGGCACTACAAGTGTCACCCGCTCCCAGTGCAGAGACGGAAGCCTGGCCGCTAAGGAGACAGGAGGGGATGAGTAATGCAGGGCGCATGCTCCACTCTTAGGAAGGAGTCTGGGCAGAAAGCATGCCTGTCCTGAGCCTCTATGCCCAAGGAGTCAGCAGCTTTGCCCAACTGTCTCTGGGGGAGACATGGGCTTGCCAACAGGCGCCTACCCTGAACTCGCAGAAACAGCTCCCTGAAAGAAATGGCAGCCAGTTTACGTTATCCTCCAGGAGGTGGAAGCGTTCGCGAAGGCTCGGGATTTCCAGACAAGGAGTGGAGACAGTCCCCCAGAGCTCCCTTTCCCAGTGTGTGGGCGGTGTGCAGGGATCCTGTCGCCTCTCCTCTCCTGTGGGGAAGGCACTGGCGTAGTTCCCGAGTCTGCCTCAGGGCCTGAGAAAAAGGCCCAGCATAGCCTACACCGAGAGATAGTCGTGTGCATACAGTGCCATCCTAGGCCATGCTCGCTGCTGCAGTGTTGTAACTGAGTCTGCTTAGATCGGCTTGGCAGGGTGAACCCAGGGCGCGAATATGGAGCCCGGGAAAGCAAGTCCCAAGAGGCACCAGCCTTCCCGCAACTCATCTTCCCTGACGCGAACAAAGGCTTGCTGAGGAAGCAGCGGTGAAGTGCCGTTCGCCCCAAACCAAAAGCCTCTGTGAAAGCACAGCATTCGCTGAGAATTCAGAGTCGGTACTGTGGGCTGCTGCTGCTGGTTGCCTGAGCCAGTCTCACAGTTGGAGAAACTCGCATATAGCGTAAGGCTCTTTGTCCGGGCAACTCCTGTGGGATAGCAGAGCATACCTTGGGAATCAGAGTTGGGTTTGGGGATACATGCTGCTGCTTGCCTGAGCTAGTCTACGCAGCTCGGTGGAAGATACCCATATGGAGCGAAATACCCTTTGCCGTAGCTTCCCCTTTGCTTTTAGAGAAGCCAAGTTTGGGGAAGGCGCAGCATGCCGCCCCGGAGAAGAGAAGGAGCCGTTGGCCTTGGGGTCGGGAAATGCTCGGGAAGCAGGATAGCCTGCCGTGGCACGAGCAGCAGGCCTGTGGCGAGACATGTGTCACCCGCTCACTGTGCGGAGAGATGGATGCCTGGCTGCTAAGGAGACAGGAGTGGACGAATAGGGCAGGGGCGCATGCTCCCCTCTGAGGAAGGAGTCTGGGCAGAAGGCAGACGTGTTCTGAGCCTCTGGCCCCAAGGGGACAGCATCTCCTTGGCCACCTGTCCCAAATGCAGACTTGGGCTTGCCACCAGGTGCCATACCCAGAACTGGCAGAAACAACCCCATGGACAAACGGGCAGTCCGATGCCGTCTTCCACCAAGATGTGGCAGAGATGTGGTTGTCAGGCGGTGTGCTCGGAAGGAGTGGAGACAGTACCCCACAGTTCCCCAACCCAGTGCACGGGCCATGTGCAGGGAACCTGTCGCCTACTCTCTCCTGCAGTGAAGGCACTGGCCTAGACACCGAGTCTGCCTGAGCTCCGGAGCTAAAGGCAAAGCCTTACCTATGCCAGGAGATGGTAATAGGCATAGAGTGCCATGCTAGGCCACGCACCCTTCTGCAGGGTTGTGAATGTGTCTGCTACCTCGGCATAGCAAGGTGAACCCCGGGCGCGAACTTGGAGTCTGGGAAAGCAAGGCCCAAGAGGCACCAGCTCTCCCGCGGCTCTTCTTCCCTGCCGCGACAGAGCGAACGACCAAAGCCTTGCTGAGGAAGCAGCAGCGAAGTGCGGTTCGCGCCAAGCTGAAAACCTCTGCGAGAGCATAGTAGTCGCTGCGAAACGAGAGTCGGTTCTGCGGGCTGCTCCTGTTTGCCTGAGCTGGTCTCCACAGTACGGTGTAATAAAGCCTCATGGAGCGAATTCCACTTTGCCTGGGCATCCGCTCTGCCTGAGAGAGAAGCGCGGTTGTGCCTGTGGAAAGAGCCTTAAGGAAAGGCACACGTCTTTCACTGCGCTCCCCAGGACCATGTCTGTGGAAGGTGCAGCACGCTGCCCAGGGAGAAGAGCAGGAGCCGTCGGCCATCTGGTTTGGAAACGGTTGCGAAGCGGGAAGGCCCGGGCAGGCACAATGGCCGGTGGCACTACAAGTGTCACCCGCTCTCAGTGCAGAGACGGAAGCCTGGCTGCTAAGGAGACAGGAGGGGATGAGTATGGCAGGGCGCGTGCTCCACTCTGAAGAAGGAGTCTGGGCAGAAAGCATGCCTGTCCTGAGCCTCTAGGCCCAAGGAGACAGCAGCTTTGGCCACCTGTCTCTGGTGGAGACATGGGCTTGCCAATAGGCGCCTACCCTGAACTCGCAGAAACAGCTCCCTGAAAGAAATGGCAGCCAGTTTACGTCGAACTCTAGGAGGCGGAAGCGTTCGCGAAGGCTCCTGATTTCCAGGCAAGGAGTGGGGGTAGTCCCCCACAGCTCCCTTTCCCAGTATGTGGGCGATGTGCAGGGATTCTGTCGCCTCTCCTCTCCTGTGGGGAAGGCACTGGCGTAGTTCCCGAGTCTGCCTCAGGGCCTGAGAACAAGGCCAAGCATTGCCTACACCGAGAGATGGTAGTGTGCGTACAGTGCCCTCCTAGGCCACGCTCGCTGCTGCGGTGTTGTCGCTGTGTCTGCTTAGTTTGGCTTGGCAGGGTGAACCCAGGGCGCGAATATGGAGCACGGGAAAGCAAGTCCCAAGAGGCACCAGCTCTCCCCCAACTCATCTTCCGTACGCGAACGAAGCCTTGCTGAGGAAGCAGCAGTGAAGTGCCGTTCGCTCTAAGCCCAAAGCCTCTGTGAAAGCACAGCATTCGCCGAGAATTCAGAGTCGATACTGTGGGCTGCTGCTGCTGGTTGCCTGAGCCCAGTCTCACAGTGGGAGACACCCGCATACAGCGTAAGACTCTTTGTCCGGGCATCTCCTGTGGGAAAGCACAGCATACCTTTGGAATCAGAGTTTGGTTTGCGAATGCATGCTGCTGCTTGCCTGAGCTAGTCTACGCAGCTCGGTGGAAGATACCCGTATGGAGCGAAATACTCTTTGCCGTTGCTTCCCCTCTGCTTTTAGAGAAGCCAAGTTTGGGGAAGGCGCAGCATGCCGCCCCAGGGAAGAGAAGGAGCCGTTGGCCTTGGGGTCGGGAAATGCTCGGGAAGCAGGATAGCCTGCCGTGGCACGAGCAGCAGGCCTGTGGCGTGACAAGGGTCACGCGCTCCCTGTGCGGAGAGATGGATGCCTGGCTGCTAAGGAGACAGGAGTGGACGACTTGGGCAGGGGCGCGTGCTCCACTCTCAGGAAGGAGTCAGGGCAGATGGCAGGCGTGTCCTGTGCCTCTGGTCCCAAGTGGACAGCACCTCCTTGGCCACCTGTCCCAAGGGCAGACATGGGCTTGCCACCAGGTGCCATACCCGGAACTCGCAGAAAGAACCCCATGGACAAACGGGCAGTCCGATGCCGTCTTCCACCAAGATGTGGCAGCGATGTAGGTAGCAGGGGTGTTCCAGGAAGGAGTGGAGACAGTCCCCCACAGTTCCCCATCCCAGTGTACGGGCCATGTGCAGGGAACCTGTCGCCTCCTCTCTCCTGAAGTGAAGGCACAGGATTAGAACCCGAGTTTGCCTGAGCGCCGGAGAAAAAGGCAAAGCCCTACCTATGCCAGGAGATGGTAATAGGCATAGAGTGCCATGCTAGGCCACGCAGCCTTCTGCAGGGTTGTGACTGTGTCTGCTTACTTCGGAATAGCAAGGTGAAACCCTGGCGCGAACTTGGAGCCTGGGATAGCAAGGCCCAAGAGGCACCAGCTCTCCCGCGGCTCTTCTTCTCTGCCGAGACAGAGCGAACGACCAAAGCCTTGCTGAGGAAGCAGCAGCGAAGTGCGGTTCGCGCCAAGCTGAAAACCTCTGCGAAAGCATAGTAGTCGCTGCGAAATGAGAGTCGGTTCTGTGGGCTGCTCCTGTTTGCCTGAGCTGGTCTCCACAGTACGGTGTAATAAAGCCTCATGGAGCGAAATCCTCTTTGCCTGGGCATGCGCTCTGCCTGAGAGAGAAGCGCGGTTGTGCCGGTGGAAAGAGCCTTAAGGAAAAGGACACGTCTTTCACTGCACTCCCCAGGAGCATGTCTGTGGAAGGTGCAGCACGCTGCCCAGGGAGAAGAGCAGGAGCCGTCGGCCATCTGGTTTGGAAACGGTTGCGAAGCGGGAAGGCCCTGGCAGGCACAATGGCCGGTGGCACTACAAGTGTCACCCGCTCCCAGTGCAGAGACGGAAGCCTGGCCGCTAAGGAGACAGGAGGGGATGAGTAATGCAGGGCGCGTGCTCCACTCTTAGGAAGGAGTCTGGGCAGAAAGCATGCCTGTCCTGAGCCTCTATGCCCAAGGAGACAGCAGCTTTGCCCAACTGTCTCTGGTGGAGACATGGGCTTGCCAACAGGCGCCTACCCTGAACTCGCAGAAACAGCTCCCTGAAAGAAATGGCAGCCAGTTTACGTCATCCTCCAGGAGGTGGAAGCGTTCGCGAAGGCTCGGGATTTCCAGACAAGGAGTGGAGACAGTCCCCCAGAGCTCCCTTTCCCAGTGTGTGGGCGGTGTGCAGGGATCCTGTCGCCTCTCCTCTCCTGTGGGGAAGGCACTGGCGTAGTTCCCGAGTCTGCCTCAGGGCCTGAGAAAAAGGCCCAGCATAGCCTACACCGAGAGATAGTCGTGTGCATACAGTGCCATCCTAGGCCATGCTCGCTGCTGCAGTGTTGTAACTGAGTCTGCTTAGATCGGCTTGGCAGGGTGAACCCAGGGCGCGAATATGGAGCCCGGGACAGCAAGTCCCAAGAGGCACCAGCCTTCCCGCAACTCAAATTCCCTGATGCGAACAAAGGCCTGCTGAGGAAGCAGCGGTGAAGTGCCGTTCGCCCCAAACCAAAAGCCTCTGTGAAAGCACAGCATTCGCTGAGAATTCAGAGTCGGTACTGTGGGCTGCTGCTGCTGGTTGCCTGAGCCAGTCTCACAGTTGGAGAAACTCGCATATAGCGTAAGGCTCTTTGTCCGGGCAACTCCTGTGGGATAGCACAGCATACCTTGGGAATCAGAGTTGGGTTTGGGGAAGCATGCTGCTGCTTGCCTGAGCTAGTCTACGCAGCTCGGTGGAAGATACCCATATGGAGCGAAATACCCTTTGCCGTAGCTTCCCCTTTGCTTTTAGAGAAGCCAAGTTTGGGGAAGGCGCAGCATGCCGCCCCGGAGAAGAGAAGGAGCCGTTGGCCTTGGGGTCGGGAAATGCTCGGGAAGCAGGATAGCCTGCCGTGGCACGAGCAGCAGGCCTGTGGCGAGACATGTGTCACCCGCTCACTGTGCGGAGAGATGGATGCCTGGCTGCTAAGGAGACATGAGTGGACGAATAGGGCAGGGGCGCATGCTCCCCTCTGAGGAAGGAGTCTGGGCAGAAGGCAGACGTGTTCTGAGCCTCTGGCCCCAAGGGGACAGCATCTCCTTGGCCACCTGTCCCAAATGCAGACTTGGGCTTGCCACCAGGTGCCATACCCAGAACTGGCAGAAACAACCCCATGGACAAACCGCCAGTCCGATGCCGTCTTCCACCAAGATGTGGCAGAGATGTGGTTGTCAGGCGGTGTGCTCAGAAGGAGTGGAGACAGTACCCCACAGTTCCCCAACCCAGTGCACGGGCCATGTGCAGGGAACCTGTCGCCTACTCTCTCCTAGAGTGAAGGCACTACCTAGACACCGAGTCTGCCTGAGCGCCGGAGCTAAAGGCAAAGCCTTACCTATGCCAGGAGATGGTAATAGGCATAGAGTGCCATGCTAGGCCACGCAGCCTTCTGCAGGGTTGTGACTGTGTCTGCTTACTTCGGAATAGCAAGGTGAAACCCTGGCGCGAACTTGGAGCCTGGGATAGCAAGGCCCAAGAGGCACCAGCTCTCCCGCGGCTCTTCTTCTCTGCCGAGACAGAGCGAACGACCAAAGCCTTGCTGAGGAAGCAGCAGCGAAGTGCGGTTCGCGCCAAGCTGAAAACCTCTGCGAAAGCATAGTAGTCGCTGCGAAATGAGAGTCGGTTCTGTGGGCTGCTCCTGTTTGCCTGAGCTGGTCTCCACAGTACGGTGTAATAAAGCCTCATGGAGCGAAATCCTCTTTGCCTGGGCATGCGCTCTGCCTGAGCGAGAAGCGCGGTTGTGCCGGTGGAAAGAGCCTTAAGGAAAAGGACACGTCTTTCACTGCACTCCCCAGGAGCATGTCTGTGGAAGGTGCAGCACGCTGCCCAGGGAGAAGAGCAGGAGCCGTCGGCCATCTGGTTTGGAAACGGTTGCGAAGCGGGAAGGCCCTGGCAGGCACAATGGCCGGTGGCACTACAAGTGTCACCCGCTCCCAGTGCAGAGACGGAAGCCTGGCCGCTAAGGAGACAGGAGGGGATGAGTAATGCAGGGCGCGTGCTCCACTCTTAGGAAGGAGTCTGGGCAGAAAGCATGCCTGTCCTGAGCCTCTATGCCCAAGGAGACAGCAGCTTTGCCCAACTGTCTCTGGTGGAGACATGGGCTTGCCAACAGGCGCCTACCCTGAACTCGCAGAAACAGCTCCCTGAAAGAAATGGCAGCCAGTTTACGTCATCCTCCAGGAGGTGGAAGCGTTCGCGAAGGCTCGGGATTTCCAGACAAGGAGTGGAGACAGTCCCCCAGAGCTCCCTTTCCCAGTGTGTGGGCGGTGTGCAGGGATCCTGTCGCCTCTCCTCTCCTGTGGGGAAGGCACTGGCGTAGTTCCCGAGTCTGCCTCAGGGCCTGAGAAAAAGGCCCAGCATAGCCTACACCGAGAGATAGTCGTGTGCATACAGTGCCATCCTAGGCCATGCTCGCTGCTGCAGTGTTGTAACTGAGTCTGCTTAGATCGGCTTGGCAGGGTGAACCCAGGGCGCGAATATGGAGCCCGGGACAGCAAGTCCCAAGAGGCACCAGCCTTCCCGCAACTCATCTTCCCTGACGCGAACAAAGGCCTGCTGAGGAAGCAGCGGTGAAGTGCCGTTCGCCCCAAACCAAAAGCCTCTGTGAAAGCACAGCATTCGCTGAGAATTCAGAGTCGGTACTGTGGGCTGCTGCTGCTGGTTGCCTGAGCCAGTCTCACATTTGGAGAAACTCGCATATAGCGTAAGGCTCTTTGTCCGGGCAACTCCTGTGGGATAGCACAGCATACCTTGGGAATCAGAGTTGGGTTTGGGGAAGCATGCTGCTGCTTGCCTGAGCTAGTCTACGCAGCTCGGTGGAAGATACCCATATGGAGCGAAATACCCTTTGCCGTAGCTTCCCCTTTGCTTTTAGAGAAGCCAAGTTTGGGGAAGGCGCAGCATGCCGCCCCGGAGAAGAGAAGGAGCCGTTGGCCTTGGGGTCGGGAAATGCTCGGGAAGCAGGATAGCCTGCCGTGGCACGAGCAGCAGGCCTGTGGCGAGACATGTGTCACCCGCTCACTGTGCGGAGAGATGGATGCCTGGCTGCTAAGGAGACATGAGTGGACGAATAGGGCAGGGGCGCATGCTCCCCTCTGAGGAAGGAGTCTGGGCAGAAGGCAGACGTGTTCTGAGCCTCTGGCCCCAAGGGGACAGCATCTCCTTGGCCACCTGTCCCAAATGCAGACTTGGGCTTGCCACCAGGTGCCATACCCAGAACTGGCAGAAACAACCCCATGGACAAACCGCCAGTCCGATGCCGTCTTCCACCAAGATGTGGCAGAGATGTGGTTGTCAGGCGGTGTGCTCAGAAGGAGTGGAGACAGTACCCCACAGTTCCCCAACCCAGTGCACGGGCCATGTGCAGGGAACCTGTCGCCTACTCTCTCCTAGAGTGAAGGCACTACCTAGACACCGAGTCTGCCTGAGCGCCGGAGCTAAAGGCAAAGCCTTACCTATGCCAGGAGATGGTAATAGGCATAGAGTGCCATGCTAGGCCACGCACCCTTCTGCAGGGTTGTGAATGTGTCTGCTTACCTCGGCATAGCAAGGTGAACCCCGGGCGCGAACTTGGAGTCTGGGAAAGCAAGGCCCAAGAGGCACCAGCTCTCCCGCGGCTCTTCTTCCCTGCCGCGACAGAGCGAACGACCAAAGCCTTGCTGAGGAAGCAGCAGCGAAGTGCGGTTCGCGCCAAGCTGAAAACCTCTGCGAGAGCATAGTAGTCGCTGCGAAACGAGAGTCGGTTCTGCGGGCTGCTCCTGTTTGCCTGAGCTGGTCTCCACAGTACGGTGTAATAAAGCCTCATGGAGCGAATTCCACTTTGCCTGGGCATGCGCTCTGCCTGAGAGAGAAGCGCGGTTGTGCCTGTGGAAAGAGCCTTAAGGAAAGGCACACGTCTTTCACTGCGCTCCCCAGGAGCATGTCTGTGGAAGGTGCAGCACGCTGACCAGGAAGAAGAGCAGGAGCCGTCGGCCATCTGGTTTGGAAACGGTTGCGAAGCGGGAAGGCCCGGGCAGGCACAATGGCCGGTGGCACTACAAGTGTCACCCGCTCTCAGTGCAGAGACGGAAGCCTGGCTGCTAAGGAGACAGGAGGGGATGAGTATGGCTGGGCGCGTGCTCCACTCTGAAGAAGGAGTCTGGGCAGAAAGCATGCCTGTCCTGAGCCTCTAGGCCCAAGGAGACAGCAGCTTTGGCCACCTGTCTCTGGTGGAGACATGGGCTTGCCAATAGGCGCCTACCCTGAACTCGCAGAAACAGCTCCCTGAAAGAAATGGCAGCCAGTTTACGTCGAACTCTAGGAGGCGGAAGCGTTCGCGAAGGCTCCTGATTTCCAGGCAAGGAGTGGGGGTAGTCCCCCACAGCTCCCTTTCCCAGTATGTGGGCGATGTGCAGGGATTCTGTCGCCTCTCCTCTCCTGTGGGGAAGGCACTGGCGTAGTTCCCGAGTCTGCCTCAGGGCCTGAGAACAAGGCCAAGCATTGCCTACACCGAGAGATGGTAGTGTGCGTACAGTGCCCTCCTAGGCCACGCTCGCTGCTGCGGTGTTGTCGCTGTGTCTGCTTAGTTTGGCTTGGCAGGGTGAACCCAGGGCGCGAATATGGAGCACGGGAAAGCAAGTCCCAAGAGGCACCAGCTCTCCCCCAACTCATCTTCCGTACGCGAACGAAGCCTTGCTGAGGAAGCAGCAGTGAAGTGCCGTTCGCTCTAAGCCCAAAGCCTCTGTGAAAGCACAGCATTCGCCGAGAATTCAGAGTCGGTACTGTGGGCTGCTGCTGCTGGTTGCCTGAGCCCAGTCTCACAGTGGGAGACACCCGCATACAGCGTAAGACTCTTTGTCCGGGCATCTCCTGTGGGAAAGCACAGCATACCTTTGGAATCAGAGTTTGGTTTGCGAATGCATGCTGCTGCTTGCCTGAGCTAGTCTACGCAGCTCGGTGGAAGATACCCGTATGGAGCGAAATACTCTTTGCCATTGCTTCCCCTCTGCTTTTAGAGAAGCCAAGTTTGGGGAAGGCGCAGCATGCCGCCCCAGGGAAGAGAAGGAGCCGTTGGCCTTGGGGTCGGGAAATGCTCGGGAAGCAGGATAGCCTGCCGTGGCACGAGCAGCAGGCCTGTGGCGTGACAAGGGTCACGCGCTCCCTGTGCGGAGAGATGGATGCCTGGCTGCTAAGGAGACAGGAGTGGACGACTTGGGCAGGAGCGCGTGCTCCACTCTCAGGAAGGAGTCTGGGCAGATGGCAGGCGTGTCCTGTGCCTCTGGTCCCAAGTGGACAGCATCTCCTTGGCCACCTGTCCCAAGGGCAGACATGGGCTTGCCACCAGGTGCCATACCCGGAACTCGCAGAAAGAACCCCATGGACAAACGGGCAGTCCGATGCCGTCTTCCACCAAGATGTGGCAGCGATGTAGGTAGCAGGGGTGTTCCAGGAAGGAGTGGAGACAGTCCCCCACAGTTCCCCATCCCAGTGTACGGGCCATGTGCAGGGAACCTGTAGCCTCCTCTCTCCTGAAGTGAAGGCACAGGACTAGAACCCGAGTCTGCCTGAGCGCCGGAGAAAAAGGCAAAGCCATACCTCTGCCAGGAGATGGTAATAGGCATAGAGTGCCATGCTAGGCCACGCAGCCTTCTGCAGGGTTGTGACTGTGTCTGCTTACTTCGGAATAGCAAGGTGAAACCCTGGCGCGAACTTGGAGCCTGGGATAGCAAGGCCCAAGAGGCACCAGCTCTCCCGTGGCTCTTCTTCCCTGCCGAGACAGAGCGAACGACCAAAGCCTTGCTGAGGAAGCAGCAGCGAAGTGCGGTTCGCGCCAAGCTGAAAACCTCTGTGAAAGCATAGTAGTCGCTGCGAAATGAGAGTCGGTTCTGTGGGCTGCTCCTGTTTGCCTGAGCTGGTCTCCACAGTACGGTGTAATAAAGCCTCATGGAGCGAAATCCTCTTTGCCTGGGCATGCGCTCTGCCTGAGAGAGAAGCGCGGTTGTGCCTGTGGAAAGAGCCTTAAGGAAAAGGACACGTCTTTCACTGCACTCCCCAGGAGCATGTCTGTGGAAGGTGCAGCACGCTGCCCAGGGAGAAGAGCAGGAGCCGTCGGCCATCTGGTTTGGAAACGGTTGCGAAGCGGGAAGGCCCTGGCAGGCACAATGGCCGGTGGCACTACAAGTGTCACCCGCTCCCAGTGCAGAGACGGAAGCCTGGCCGCTAAGGAGACAGGAGGGGATGAGTAATGCAGGGCGCATGCTCCACTCTTAGGAAGGAGTCTGGGCAGAAAGCATGCCTGTCCTGAGCCTCTATGCCCAAGGAGTCAGCAGCTTTGCCCAACTGTCTCTGGTGGAGACATGGGCTTGCCAACAGGCGCCTACCCTGAACTCGCAGAAACAGCTCCCTGAAAGAAATGGCAGCCAGTTTACGTTATCCTCCAGGAGGTGGAAGCGTTCGCGAAGGCTCGGGATTTCCAGACAAGGAGTGGAGACAGTCCCCCAGAGCTCCCTTTCCCAGTGTGTGGGCGGTGTGCAGGGATCCTGTCGCCTCTCCTCTCCTGTGGGGAAGGCACTGGCGTAGTTCCCGAGTCTGCCTCAGGGCCTGAGAAAAAGGCCCAGCATAGCCTACACCGAGAGATAGTCGTGTGCATACAGTGCCATCCTAGGCCATGCTCGCTGCTGCAGTGTTGTAACTGAGTCTGCTTAGATCGGCTTGGCAGGGTGAACCCAGGGCGCGAATATGGAGCCCGGGAAAGCAAGTCCCAAGAGGCACCAGCCTTCCCGCAACTCATCTTCCCTGACGCGAACAAAGGCTTGCTGAGGAAGCAGCGGTGAAGTGCCGTTCGCCCCAAACCAAAAGCCTCTGTGAAAGCACAGCATTCGCTGAGAATTCAGAGTCGGTACTGTGGGCTGCTGCTGCTGGTTGCCTGAGCCAGTCTCACAGTTGGAGAAACTCGCATATAGCGTAAGGCTCTTTGTCCGGGCAACTCCTGTGGGATAGCAGAGCATACCTTGGGAATCAGAGTTGGGTTTGGGGATACATGCTGCTGCTTGCCTGAGCTAGTCTACGCAGCTCGGTGGAAGATACCCATATGGAGCGAAATACCCTTTGCCGTAGCTTCCCCTTTGCTTTTAGAGAAGCCAAGTTTGGGGAAGGCGCAGCATGCCGCCCCGGAGAAGAGAAGGAGCCGTTGGCCTTGGGGTCGGGAAATGCTCGGGAAGCAGGATAGCCTGCCGTGGCACGAGCAGCAGGCCTGTGGCGAGACATGTGTCACCCGCTCACTGTGCGGAGAGATGGATGCCTGGCTGCTAAGGAGACAGGAGTGGACGAATAGGGCAGGGGCGCATGCTCCCCTCTGAGGAAGGAGTCTGGGCAGAAGGCAGACGTGTTCTGAGCCTCTGGCCCCAAGGGGACAGCATCTCCTTGGCCACCTGTCCCAAATGCAGACTTGGGCTTGCCACCAGGTGCCATACCCAGAACTGGCAGAAACAACCCCATGGACAAACGGGCAGTCCGATGCCGTCTTCCACCAAGATGTGGCAGAGATGTGGTTGTCAGGCGGTGTGCTCGGAAGGAGTGGAGACAGTACCCCACAGTTCCCCAACCCAGTGCACGGGCCATGTGCAGGGAACCTGTCGCCTACTCTCTCCTGCAGTGAAGGCACTGGCCTAGACACCGAGTCTGCCTGAGCTCCGGAGCTAAAGGCAAAGCCTTACCTATGCCAGGAGATGGTAATAGGCATAGAGTGCCATGCTAGGCCACGCACCCTTCTGCAGGGTTGTGAATGTGTCTGCTACCTCGGCATAGCAAGGTGAACCCCGGGCGCGAACTTGGAGTCTGGGAAAGCAAGGCCCAAGAGGCACCAGCTCTCCCGCGGCTCTTCTTCCCTGCCGCGACAGAGCGAACGACCAAAGCCTTGCTGAGGAAGCAGCAGCGAAGTGCGGTTCGCGCCAAGCTGAAAACCTCTGCGAGAGCATAGTAGTCGCTGCGAAACGAGAGTCGGTTCTGCGGGCTGCTCCTGTTTGCCTGAGCTGGTCTCCACAGTACGGTGTAATAAAGCCTCATGGAGCGAATTCCACTTTGCCTGGGCATCCGCTCTGCCTGAGAGAGAAGCGCGGTTGTGCCTGTGGAAAGAGCCTTAAGGAAAGGCACACGTCTTTCACTGCGCTCCCCAGGACCATGTCTGTGGAAGGTGCAGCACGCTGCCCAGGGAGAAGAGCAGGAGCCGTCGGCCATCTGGTTTGGAAACGGTTGCGAAGCGGGAAGGCCCGGGCAGGCACAATGGCTGGTGGCACTACAAGTGTCACCCGCTCTCAGTGCAGAGACGGAAGCCTGGCTGCTAAGGAGACAGGAGGGGATGAGTATGGCAGGGCGCGTGCTCCACTCTGAAGAAGGAGTCTGGGCAGAAAGCATGCCTGTCCTGAGCCTCTAGGCCCAAGGAGACAGCAGCTTTGGCCACCTGTCTCTGGTGGAGACATGGGCTTGCCAATAGGCGCCTACCCTGAACTCGCAGAAACAGCTCCCTGAAAGAAATGGCAGCCAGTTTACGTCGAACTCTAGGAGGCGGAAGCGTTCGCGAAGGCTCCTGATTTCCAGGCAAGGAGTGGGGGTAGTCCCCCACAGCTCCCTTTCCCAGTATGTGGGCGATGTGCAGGGATTCTGTCGCCTCTCCTCTCCTGTGGGGAAGGCACTGGCGTAGTTCCCGAGTCTGCCTCAGGGCCTGAGAACAAGGCCAAGCATTGCCTACACCGAGAGATGGTAGTGTGCGTACAGTGCCCTCCTAGGCCACGCTCGCTGCTGCGGTGTTGTCGCTGTGTCTGCTTAGTTTGGCTTGGCAGGGTGAACCCAGGGCGCGAATATGGAGCACGGGAAAGCAAGTCCCAAGAGGCACCAGCTCTCCCCCAACTCATCTTCCGTACGCGAACGAAGCCTTGCTGAGGAAGCAGCAGTGAAGTGCCGTTCGCTCTAAGCCCAAAGCCTCTGTGAAAGCACAGCATTCGCCGAGAATTCAGAGTCGGTACTGTGGGCTGCTGCTGCTGGTTGCCTGAGCCCAGTCTCACAGTGGGAGACACCCACATACAGCGTAAGACTCTTTGTCCGGGCATCTCCTGTGGGAAAGCACAGCATACCTTTGGAATCAGAGTTTGGTTTGCGAATGCATGCTGCTGCTTGCCTGAGCTAGTCTACGCAGCTCGGTGGAAGATACCCGTATGGAGCGAAATACTCTTTGCCGTTGCTTCCCCTCTGCTTTTAGAGAAGCCAAGTTTGGGGAAGGCGCAGCATGCCGCCCCAGGGAAGAGAAGGAGCCGTTGGCCTTGGGGTCGGGAAATGCTCGGGAAGCAGGATAGCCTGCCGTGGCACGAGCAGCAGGCCTGTGGCGTGACAAGGGTCACGCGCTCCCTGTGCGGAGAGATGGATGCCTGGCTGCTAAGGAGACAGGAGTGGACGACTTGGGCAGGGGCGCGTGCTCCACTCTCAGGAAGGAGTCAGGGCAGATGGCAGGCGTGTCCTGTGCCTCTGGTCCCAAGTGGACAGCACCTCCTTGGCCACCTGTCCCAAGGGCAGACATGGGCTTGCCACCAGGTGCCATACCCGGAACTCGCAGAAAGAACCCCATGGACAAACGGGCAGTCCGATGCCGTCTTCCACCAAGATGTGGCAGCGATGTAGGTAGCAGGGGTGTTCCAGGAAGGAGTGGAGACAGTCCCCCACAGTTCCCCATCCCAGTGTACGGGCCATGTGCAGGGAACCTGTCGCCTCCTCTCTCCTGAAGTGAAGGCACAGGATTAGAACCCGAGTTTGCCTGAGCGCCGGAGAAAAAGGCAAAGCCCTACCTATGCCAGGAGATGGTAATAGGCATAGAGTGCCATGCTAGGCCACGCAGCCTTCTGCAGGGTTGTGACTGTGTCTGCTTACTTCGGAATAGCAAGGTGAAACCCTGGCGCGAACTTGGAGCCTGGGATAGCAAGGCCCAAGAGGCACCAGCTCTCCCGCGGCTCTTCTTCTCTGCCGAGACAGAGCGAACGACCAAAGCCTTGCTGAGGAAGCAGCAGCGAAGTGCGGTTCGCGCCAAGCTGAAAACCTCTGCGAAAGCATAGTAGTCGCTGCGAAATGAGAGTCGGTTCTGTGGGCTGCTTCTGTTTGCCTGAGCTGGTCTCCACAGTACGGTGTAATAAAGCCTCATGGAGCGAAATCCTCTTTGCCTGGGCATGCGCTCTGCCTGAGAGAGAAGCGCGGTTGTGCCGGTGGAAAGAGCCTTAAGGAAAAGGACACGTCTTTCACTGCACTCCCCAGGAGCATGTCTGTGGAAGGTGCAGCACGCTGCCCAGGGAGAAGAGCAGGAGCCGTCGGCCATCTGGTTTGGAAACGGTTGCGAAGCGGGAAGGCCCTGGCAGGCACAATGGCCGGTGGCACTACAAGTGTCACCCGCTCCCAGTGCAGAGACGGAAGCCTGGCCGCTAAGGAGACAGGAGGGGATGAGTAATGCAGGGCGCGTGCTCCACTCTTAGGAAGGAGTCTGGGCAGAAAGCATGCCTGTCCTGAGCCTCTATGCCCAAGGAGACAGCAGCTTTGCCCAACTGTCTCTGGTGGAGACATGGGCTTGCCAACAGGCGCCTACCCTGAACTCGCAGAAACAGCTCCCTGAAAGAAATGGCAGCCAGTTTACGTCATCCTCCAGGAGGTGGAAGCGTTCGCGAAGGCTCGGGATTTCCAGACAAGGAGTGGAGACAGTCCCCCAGAGCTCCCTTTCCCAGTGTGTGGGCGGTGTGCAGGGATCCTGTCGCCTCTCCTCTCCTGTGGGGAAGGCACTGGCGTAGTTCCCGAGTCTGCCTCAGGGCCTGAGAAAAAGGCCCAGCATAGCCTACACCGAGAGATAGTCGTGTGCATACAGTGCCATCCTAGGCCATGCTCGCTGCTGCAGTGTTGTAACTGAGTCTGCTTAGATCGGCTTGGCAGGGTGAACCCAGGGCGCGAATATGGAGCCCGGGACAGCAAGTCCCAAGAGGCACCAGCCTTCCCGCAACTCATCTTCCCTGACGCGAACAAAGGCCTGCTGAGGAAGCAGCGGTGAAGTGCCGTTCGCCCCAAACCAAAAGCCTCTGTGAAAGCACAGCATTCGCTGAGAATTCAGAGTCGGTACTGTGGGCTGCTGCTGCTGGTTGCCTGAGCCAGTCTCACATTTGGAGAAACTCGCATATAGCGTAAGGCTCTTTGTCCGGGCAACTCCTGTGGGATAGCACAGCATACCTTGGGAATCAGAGTTGGGTTTGGGGAAGCATGCTGCTGCTTGCCTGAGCTAGTCTACGCAGCTCGGTGGAAGATACCCATATGGAGCGAAATACCCTTTGCCGTAGCTTCCCCTTTGCTTTTAGAGAAGCCAAGTTTGGGGAAGGCGCAGCATGCCGCCCCGGAGAAGAGAAGGAGCCGTTGGCCTTGGGGTCGGGAAATGCTCGGGAAGCAGGATAGCCTGCCGTGGCACGAGCAGCAGGCCTGTGGCGAGACATGTGTCACCCGCTCACTGTGCGGAGAGATGGATGCCTGGCTGCTAAGGAGACATGAGTGGACGAATAGGGCAGGGGCGCATGCTCCCCTCTGAGGAAGGAGTCTGGGCAGAAGGCAGACGTGTTCTGAGCCTCTGGCCCCAAGGGGACAGCATCTCCTTGGCCACCTGTCCCAAATGCAGACTTGGGCTTGCCACCAGGTGCCATACCCAGAACTGGCAGAAACAACCCCATGGACAAACCGCCAGTCCGATGCCGTCTTCCACCAAGATGTGGCAGAGATGTGGTTGTCAGGCGGTGTGCTCAGAAGGAGTGGAGACAGTACCCCACAGTTCCCCAACCCAGTGCACGGGCCATGTGCAGGGAACCTGTCGCCTACTCTCTCCTAGAGTGAAGGCACTACCTAGACACCGAGTCTGCCTGAGCGCCGGAGCTAAAGGCAAAGCCTTACCTATGCCAGGAGATGGTAATAGGCATAGAGTGCCATGCTAGGCCACGCAGCCTTCTGCAGGGTTGTGACTGTGTCTGCTTACTTCGGAATAGCAAGGTGAAACCCTGGCGCGAACTTGGAGCCTGGGATAGCAAGGCCCAAGAGGCACCAGCTCTCCCGCGGCTCTTCTTCTCTGCCGAGACAGAGCGAACGACCAAAGCCTTGCTGAGGAAGCAGCAGCGAAGTGCGGTTCGCGCCAAGCTGAAAACCTCTGCGAAAGCATAGTAGTCGCTGCGAAATGAGAGTCGGTTCTGTGGGCTGCTCCTGTTTGCCTGAGCTGGTCTCCACAGTACGGTGTAATAAAGCCTCATGGAGCGAAATCCTCTTTGCCTGGGCATGCGCTCTGCCTGAGAGAGAAGCGCGGTTGTGCCGGTGGAAAGAGCCTTAAGGAAAAGGACACGTCTTTCACTGCACTCCCCAGGAGCATGTCTGTGGAAGGTGCAGCACGCTGCCCAGGGAGAAGAGCAGGAGCCGTCGGCCATCTGGTTTGGAAACGGTTGCGAAGCGGGAAGGCCCTGGCAGGCACAATGGCCGGTGGCACTACAAGTGTCACCCGCTCCCAGTGCAGAGACGGAAGCCTGGCCGCTAAGGAGACAGGAGGGGATGAGTAATGCAGGGCGCGTGCTCCACTCTTAGGAAGGAGTCTGGGCAGAAAGCATGCCTGTCCTGAGCCTCTATGCCCAAGGAGACAGCAGCTTTGCCCAACTGTCTCTGGTGGAGACATGGGCTTGCCAACAGGCGCCTACCCTGAACTCGCAGAAACAGCTCCCTGAAAGAAATGGCAGCCAGTTTACGTCATCCTCCAGGAGGTGGAAGCGTTCGCGAAGGCTCGGGATTTCCAGACAAGGAGTGGAGACAGTCCCCCAGAGCTCCCTTTCCCAGTGTGTGGGCGGTGTGCAGGGATCCTGTCGCCTCTCCTCTCCTGTGGGGAAGGCACTGGCGTAGTTCCCGAGTCTGCCTCAGGGCCTGAGAAAAAGGCCCAGCATAGCCTACACCGAGAGATAGTCGTGTGCATACAGTGCCATCCTAGGCCATGCTCGCTGCTGCAGTGTTGTAACTGAGTCTGCTTAGATCGGCTTGGCAGGGTGAACCCAGGGCGCGAATATGGAGCCCGGGAAAGCAAGTCCCAAGAGGCACCAGCCTTCCCGCAACTCATCTTCCCTGACGCGAACAAAGGCTTGCTGAGGAAGCAGCGGTGAAGTGCCGTTCGCCCCAAACCAAAAGCCTCTGTGAAAGCACAGCATTCGCTGAGAATTCAGAGTCGGTACTGTGGGCTGCTGCTGCTGGTTGCCTGAGCCAGTCTCACAGTTGGAGAAACTCGCATATAGCGTAAGGCTCTTTGTCCGGGCAACTCCTGTGGGATAGCAGAGCATACCTTGGGAATCAGAGTTGGGTTTGGGGATACATGCTGCTGCTTGCCTGAGCTAGTCTACGCAGCTCGGTGGAAGATACCCATATGGAGCGAAATACCCTTTGCCGTAGCTTCCCCTTTGCTTTTAGAGAAGCCAAGTTTGGGGAAGGCGCAGCATGCCGCCCCGGAGAAGAGAAGGAGCCGTTGGCCTTGGGGTCGGGAAATGCTCGGGAAGCAGGATAGCCTGCCGTGGCACGAGCAGCAGGCCTGTGGCGAGACATGTGTCACCCGCTCACTGTGCGGAGAGATGGATGCCTGGCTGCTAAGGAGACAGGAGTGGACGAATAGGGCAGGGGCGCATGCTCCCCTCTGAGGAAGGAGTCTGGGCAGAAGGCAGACGTGTTCTGAGCCTCTGGCCCCAAGGGGACAGCATCTCCTTGGCCACCTGTCCCAAATGCAGACTTGGGCTTGCCACCAGGTGCCATACCCAGAACTGGCAGAAACAACCCCATGGACAAACGGGCAGTCCGATGCCGTCTTCCACCAAGATGTGGCAGAGATGTGGTTGTCAGGCGGTGTGCTCGGAAGGAGTGGAGACAGTACCCCACAGTTCCCCAACCCAGTGCACGGGCCATGTGCAGGGAACCTGTCGCCTACTCTCTCCTGCAGTGAAGGCACTGGCCTAGACACCGAGTCTGCCTGAGCTCCGGAGCTAAAGGCAAAGCCTTACCTATGCCAGGAGATGGTAATAGGCATAGAGTGCCATGCTAGGCCACGCACCCTTCTGCAGGGTTGTGAATGTGTCTGCTACCTCGGCATAGCAAGGTGAACCCCGGGCGCGAACTTGGAGTCTGGGAAAGCAAGGCCCAAGAGGCACCAGCTCTCCCGCGGCTCTTCTTCCCTGCCGCGACAGAGCGAACGACCAAAGCCTTGCTGAGGAAGCAGCAGCGAAGTGCGGTTCGCGCCAAGCTGAAAACCTCTGCGAGAGCATAGTAGTCGCTGCGAAACGAGAGTCGGTTCTGCGGGCTGCTCCTGTTTGCCTGAGCTGGTCTCCACAGTACGGTGTAATAAAGCCTCATGGAGCGAATTCCACTTTGCCTGGGCATCCGCTCTGCCTGAGAGAGAAGCGCGGTTGTGCCTGTGGAAAGAGCCTTAAGGAAAGGCACACGTCTTTCACTGCGCTCCCCAGGACCATGTCTGTGGAAGGTGCAGCACGCTGCCCAGGGAGAAGAGCAGGAGCCGTCGGCCATCTGGTTTGGAAACGGTTGCGAAGCGGGAAGGCCCGGGCAGGCACAATGGCCGGTGGCACTACAAGTGTCACCCGCTCTCAGTGCAGAGACGGAAGCCTGGCTGCTAAGGAGACAGGAGGGGATGAGTATGGCAGGGCGCGTGCTCCACTCTGAAGAAGGAGTCTGGGCAGAAAGCATGCCTGTCCTGAGCCTCTAGGCCCAAGGAGACAGCAGCTTTGGCCACCTGTCTCTGGTGGAGACATGGGCTTGCCAATAGGCGCCTACCCTGAACTCGCAGAAACAGCTCCCTGAAAGAAATGGCAGCCAGTTTACGTCGAACTCTAGGAGGCGGAAGCGTTCGCGAAGGCTCCTGATTTCCAGGCAAGGAGTGGGGGTAGTCCCCCACAGCTCCCTTTCCCAGTATGTGGGCGATGTGCAGGGATTCTGTCGCCTCTCCTCTCCTGTGGGGAAGGCACTGGCGTAGTTCCCGAGTCTGCCTCAGGGCCTGAGAACAAGGCCAAGCATTGCCTACACCGAGAGATGGTAGTGTGCGTACAGTGCCCTCCTAGGCCACGCTCGCTGCTGCGGTGTTGTCGCTGTGTCTGCTTAGTTTGGCTTGGCAGGGTGAACCCAGGGCGCGAATATGGAGCACGGGAAAGCAAGTCCCAAGAGGCACCAGCTCTCCCCCAACTCATCTTCCGTACGCGAACGAAGCCTTGCTGAGGAAGCAGCAGTGAAGTGCCGTTCGCTCTAAGCCCAAAGCCTCTGTGAAAGCACAGCATTCGCCGAGAATTCAGAGTCGGTACTGTGGGCTGCTGCTGCTGGTTGCCTGAGCCCAGTCTCACAGTGGGAGACACCCACATACAGCGTAAGACTCTTTGTCCGGGCATCTCCTGTGGGAAAGCACAGCATACCTTTGGAATCAGAGTTTGGTTTGCGAATGCATGCTGCTGCTTGCCTGAGCTAGTCTACGCAGCTCGGTGGAAGATACCCGTATGGAGCGAAATACTCTTTGCCGTTGCTTCCCCTCTGCTTTTAGAGAAGCCAAGTTTGGGGAAGGCGCAGCATGCCGCCCCAGGGAAGAGAAGGAGCCGTTGGCCTTGGGGTCGGGAAATGCTCGGGAAGCAGGATAGCCTGCCGTGGCACGAGCAGCAGGCCTGTGGCGTGACAAGGGTCACGCGCTCCCTGTGCGGAGAGATGGATGCCTGGCTGCTAAGGAGACAGGAGTGGACGACTTGGGCAGGGGCGCGTGCTCCACTCTCAGGAAGGAGTCAGGGCAGATGGCAGGCGTGTCCTGTGCCTCTGGTCCCAAGTGGACAGCACCTCCTTGGCCACCTGTCCCAAGGGCAGACATGGGCTTGCCACCAGGTGCCATACCCGGAACTCGCAGAAAGAACCCCATGGACAAACGGGCAGTCCGATGCCGTCTTCCACCAAGATGTGGCAGCGATGTAGGTAGCAGGGGTGTTCCAGGAAGGAGTGGAGACAGTCCCCCACAGTTCCCCATCCCAGTGTACGGGCCATGTGCAGGGAACCTGTCGCCTCCTCTCTCCTGAAGTGAAGGCACAGGATTAGAACCCGAGTTTGCCTGAGCGCCGGAGAAAAAGGCAAAGCCCTACCTATGCCAGGAGATGGTAATAGGCATAGAGTGCCATGCTAGGCCACGCAGCCTTCTGCAGGGTTGTGACTGTGTCTGCTTACTTCGGAATAGCAAGGTGAAACCCTGGCGCGAACTTGGAGCCTGGGATAGCAAGGCCCAAGAGGCACCAGCTCTCCCGCGGCTCTTCTTCTCTGCCGAGACAGAGCGAACGACCAAAGCCTTGCTGAGGAAGCAGCAGCGAAGTGCGGTTCGCGCCAAGCTGAAAACCTCTGCGAAAGCATAGTAGTCGCTGCGAAATGAGAGTCGGTTCTGTGGGCTGCTTCTGTTTGCCTGAGCTGGTCTCCACAGTACGGTGTAATAAAGCCTCATGGAGCGAAATCCTCTTTGCCTGGGCATGCGCTCTGCCTGAGAGAGAAGCGCGGTTGTGCCGGTGGAAAGAGCCTTAAGGAAAAGGACACGTCTTTCACTGCACTCCCCAGGAGCATGTCTGTGGAAGGTGCAGCACGCTGCCCAGGGAGAAGAGCAGGAGCCGTCGGCCATCTGGTTTGGAAACGGTTGCGAAGCGGGAAGGCCCTGGCAGGCACAATGGCCGGTGGCACTACAAGTGTCACCCGCTCCCAGTGCAGAGACGGAAGCCTGGCCGCTAAGGAGACAGGAGGGGATGAGTAATGCAGGGCGCGTGCTCCACTCTTAGGAAGGAGTCTGGGCAGAAAGCATGCCTGTCCTGAGCCTCTATGCCCAAGGAGACAGCAGCTTTGCCCAACTGTCTCTGGTGGAGACATGGGCTTGCCAACAGGCGCCTACCCTGAACTCGCAGAAACAGCTCCCTGAAAGAAATGGCAGCCAGTTTACGTCATCCTCCAGGAGGTGGAAGCGTTCGCGAAGGCTCGGGATTTCCAGACAAGGAGTGGAGACAGTCCCCCAGAGCTCCCTTTCCCAGTGTGTGGGCGGTGTGCAGGGATCCTGTCGCCTCTCCTCTCCTGTGGGGAAGGCACTGGCGTAGTTCCCGAGTCTGCCTCAGGGCCTGAGAAAAAGGCCCAGCATAGCCTACACCGAGAGATAGTCGTGTGCATACAGTGCCATCCTAGGCCATGCTCGCTGCTGCAGTGTTGTAACTGAGTCTGCTTAGATCGGCTTGGCAGGGTGAACCCAGGGCGCGAATATGGAGCCCGGGACAGCAAGTCCCAAGAGGCACCAGCCTTCCCGCAACTCATCTTCCCTGACGCGAACAAAGGCCTGCTGAGGAAGCAGCGGTGAAGTGCCGTTCGCCCCAAACCAAAAGCCTCTGTGAAAGCACAGCATTCGCTGAGAATTCAGAGTCGGTACTGTGGGCTGCTGCTGCTGGTTGCCTGAGCCAGTCTCACATTTGGAGAAACTCGCATATAGCGTAAGGCTCTTTGTCCGGGCAACTCCTGTGGGATAGCACAGCATACCTTGGGAATCAGAGTTGGGTTTGGGGAAGCATGCTGCTGCTTGCCTGAGCTAGTCTACGCAGCTCGGTGGAAGATACCCATATGGAGCGAAATACCCTTTGCCGTAGCTTCCCCTTTGCTTTTAGAGAAGCCAAGTTTGGGGAAGGCGCAGCATGCCGCCCCGGAGAAGAGAAGGAGCCGTTGGCCTTGGGGTCGGGAAATGCTCGGGAAGCAGGATAGCCTGCCGTGGCACGAGCAGCAGGCCTGTGGCGAGACATGTGTCACCCGCTCACTGTGCGGAGAGATGGATGCCTGGCTGCTAAGGAGACATGAGTGGACGAATAGGGCAGGGGCGCATGCTCCCCTCTGAGGAAGGAGTCTGGGCAGAAGGCAGACGTGTTCTGAGCCTCTGGCCCCAAGGGGACAGCATCTCCTTGGCCACCTGTCCCAAATGCAGACTTGGGCTTGCCACCAGGTGCCATACCCAGAACTGGCAGAAACAACCCCATGGACAAACCGCCAGTCCGATGCCGTCTTCCACCAAGATGTGGCAGAGATGTGGTTGTCAGGCGGTGTGCTCAGAAGGAGTGGAGACAGTACCCCACAGTTCCCCAACCCAGTGCACGGGCCATGTGCAGGGAACCTGTCGCCTACTCTCTCCTAGAGTGAAGGCACTACCTAGACACCGAGTCTGCCTGAGCGCCGGAGCTAAAGGCAAAGCCTTACCTATGCCAGGAGATGGTAATAGGCATAGAGTGCCATGCTAGGCCACGCAGCCTTCTGCAGGGTTGTGACTGTGTCTGCTTACTTCGGAATAGCAAGGTGAAACCCTGGCGCGAACTTGGAGCCTGGGATAGCAAGGCCCAAGAGGCACCAGCTCTCCCGCGGCTCTTCTTCTCTGCCGAGACAGAGCGAACGACCAAAGCCTTGCTGAGGAAGCAGCAGCGAAGTGCGGTTCGCGCCAAGCTGAAAACCTCTGCGAAAGCATAGTAGTCGCTGCGAAATGAGAGTCGGTTCTGTGGGCTGCTCCTGTTTGCCTGAGCTGGTCTCCACAGTACGGTGTAATAAAGCCTCATGGAGCGAAATCCTCTTTGCCTGGGCATGCGCTCTGCCTGAGAGAGAAGCGCGGTTGTGCCGGTGGAAAGAGCCTTAAGGAAAAGGACACGTCTTTCACTGCACTCCCCAGGAGCATGTCTGTGGAAGGTGCAGCACGCTGCCCAGGGAGAAGAGCAGGAGCCGTCGGCCATCTGGTTTGGAAACGGTTGCGAAGCGGGAAGGCCCTGGCAGGCACAATGGCCGGTGGCACTACAAGTGTCACCCGCTCCCAGTGCAGAGACGGAAGCCTGGCCGCTAAGGAGACAGGAGGGGATGAGTAATGCAGGGCGCGTGCTCCACTCTTAGGAAGGAGTCTGGGCAGAAAGCATGCCTGTCCTGAGCCTCTATGCCCAAGGAGACAGCAGCTTTGCCCAACTGTCTCTGGTGGAGACATGGGCTTGCCAACAGGCGCCTACCCTGAACTCGCAGAAACAGCTCCCTGAAAGAAATGGCAGCCAGTTTACGTCATCCTCCAGGAGGTGGAAGCGTTCGCGAAGGCTCGGGATTTCCAGACAAGGAGTGGAGACAGTCCCCCAGAGCTCCCTTTCCCAGTGTGTGGGCGGTGTGCAGGGATCCTGTCGCCTCTCCTCTCCTGTGGGGAAGGCACTGGCGTAGTTCCCGAGTCTGCCTCAGGGCCTGAGAAAAAGGCCCAGCATAGCCTACACCGAGAGATAGTCGTGTGCATACAGTGCCATCCTAGGCCATGCTCGCTGCTGCAGTGTTGTAACTGAGTCTGCTTAGATCGGCTTGGCAGGGTGAACCCAGGGCGCGAATATGGAGCCCGGGACAGCAAGTCCCAAGAGGCACCAGCCTTCCCGCAACTCATCTTCCCTGACGCGAACAAAGGCCTGCTGAGGAAGCAGCGGTGAAGTGCCGTTCGCCCCAAACCAAAAGCCTCTGTGAAAGCACAGCATTCGCTGAGAATTCAGAGTCGGTACTGTGGGCTGCTGCTGCTGGTTGCCTGAGCCAGTCTCACATTTGGAGAAACTCGCATATAGCGTAAGGCTCTTTGTCCGGGCAACTCCTGTGGGATAGCACAGCATACCTTGGGAATCAGAGTTGGGTTTGGGGAAGCATGCTGCTGCTTGCCTGAGCTAGTCTACGCAGCTCGGTGGAAGATACCCATATGGAGCGAAATACCCTTTGCCGTAGCTTCCCCTTTGCTTTTAGAGAAGCCAAGTTTGGGGAAGGCGCAGCATGCCGCCCCGGAGAAGAGAAGGAGCCGTTGGCCTTGGGGTCGGGAAATGCTCGGGAAGCAGGATAGCCTGCCGTGGCACGAGCAGCAGGCCTGTGGCGAGACATGTGTCACCCGCTCACTGTGCGGAGAGATGGATGCCTGGCTGCTAAGGAGACATGAGTGGACGAATAGGGCAGGGGCGCATGCTCCCCTCTGAGGAAGGAGTCTGGGCAGAAGGCAGACGTGTTCTGAGCCTCTGGCCCCAAGGGGACAGCATCTCCTTGGCCACCTGTCCCAAATGCAGACTTGGGCTTGCCACCAGGTGCCATACCCAGAACTGGCAGAAACAACCCCATGGACAAACCGCCAGTCCGATGCCGTCTTCCACCAAGATGTGGCAGAGATGTGGTTGTCAGGCGGTGTGCTCAGAAGGAGTGGAGACAGTACCCCACAGTTCCCCAACCCAGTGCACGGGCCATGTGCAGGGAACCTGTCGCCTACTCTCTCCTAGAGTGAAGGCACTACCTAGACACCGAGTCTGCCTGAGCGCCGGAGCTAAAGGCAAAGCCTTACCTATGCCAGGAGATGGTAATAGGCATAGAGTGCCATGCTAGGCCACGCAGCCTTCTGCAGGGTTGTGACTGTGTCTGCTTACTTCGGAATAGCAAGGTGAAACCCTGGCGCGAACTTGGAGCCTGGGATAGCAAGGCCCAAGAGGCACCAGCTCTCCCGCGGCTCTTCTTCTCTGCCGAGACAGAGCGAACGACCAAAGCCTTGCTGAGGAAGCAGCAGCGAAGTGCGGTTCGCGCCAAGCTGAAAACCTCTGCGAAAGCATAGTAGTCGCTGCGAAATGAGAGTCGGTTCTGTGGGCTGCTCCTGTTTGCCTGAGCTGGTCTCCACAGTACGGTGTAATAAAGCCTCATGGAGCGAAATCCTCTTTGCCTGGGCATGCGCTCTGCCTGAGAGAGAAGCGCGGTTGTGCCGGTGGAAAGAGCCTTAAGGAAAAGGACACGTCTTTCACTGCACTCCCCAGGAGCATGTCTGTGGAAGGTGCAGCACGCTGCCCAGGGAGAAGAGCAGGAGCCGTCGGCCATCTGGTTTGGAAACGGTTGCGAAGCGGGAAGGCCCTGGCAGGCACAATGGCCGGTGGCACTACAAGTGTCACCCGCTCCCAGTGCAGAGACGGAAGCCTGGCCGCTAAGGAGACAGGAGGGGATGAGTAATGCAGGGCGCGTGCTCCACTCTTAGGAAGGAGTCTGGGCAGAAAGCATGCCTGTCCTGAGCCTCTATGCCCAAGGAGACAGCAGCTTTGCCCAACTGTCTCTGGTGGAGACATGGGCTTGCCAACAGGCGCCTACCCTGAACTCGCAGAAACAGCTCCCTGAAAGAAATGGCAGCCAGTTTACGTCATCCTCCAGGAGGTGGAAGCGTTCGCGAAGGCTCGGGATTTCCAGACAAGGAGTGGAGACAGTCCCCCAGAGCTCCCTTTCCCAGTGTGTGGGCGGTGTGCAGGGATCCTGTCGCCTCTCCTCTCCTGTGGGGAAGGCACTGGCGTAGTTCCCGAGTCTGCCTCAGGGCCTGAGAAAAAGGCCCAGCATAGCCTACACCGAGAGATAGTCGTGTGCATACAGTGCCATCCTAGGCCATGCTCGCTGCTGCAGTGTTGTAACTGAGTCTGCTTAGATCGGCTTGGCAGGGTGAACCCAGGGCGCGAATATGGAGCCCGGGACAGCAAGTCCCAAGAGGCACCAGCCTTCCCGCAACTCATCTTCCCTGACGCGAACAAAGGCCTGCTGAGGAAGCAGCGGTGAAGTGCCGTTCGCCCCAAACCAAAAGCCTCTGTGAAAGCACAGCATTCGCTGAGAATTCAGAGTCGGTACTGTGGGCTGCTGCTGCTGGTTGCCTGAGCCAGTCTCACAGTTGGAGAAACTCGCATATAGCGTAAGGCTCTTTGTCCGGGCAACTCCTGTGGGATAGCACAGCATACCTTGGGAATCAGAGTTGGGTTTGGGGAAGCATGCTGCTGCTTGCCTGAGCTAGTCTACGCAGCTCGGTGGAAGATACCCATATGGAGCGAAATACCCTTTGCCGTAGCTTCCCCTTTGCTTTTAGAGAAGCCAAGTTTGGGGAAGGCGCAGCATGCCGCCCCGGAGAAGAGAAGGAGCCGTTGGCCTTGGGGTCGGGAAATGCTCGGGAAGCAGGATAGCCTGCCGTGGCACGAGCAGCAGGCCTGTGGCGAGACATGTGTCACCCGCTCACTGTGCGGAGAGATGGATGCCTGGCTGCTAAGGAGACATGAGTGGACGAATAGGGCAGGGGCGCATGCTCCCCTCTGAGGAAGGAGTCTGGGCAGAAGGCAGACGTGTTCTGAGCCTCTGGCCCCAAGGGGACAGCATCTCCTTGGCCACCTGTCCCAAATGCAGACTTGGGCTTGCCACCAGGTGCCATACCCAGAACTGGCAGAAACAACCCCATGGACAAACCGCCAGTCCGATGCCGTCTTCCACCAAGATGTGGCAGAGATGTGGTTGTCAGGCGGTGTGCTCGGAAGGAGTGGAGACAGTACCCCACAGTTCCCCAACCCAGTGCACGGGCCATGTGCAGGGAACCTGTCGCCTACTCTCTCCTGCAGTGAAGGCACTACCTAGACACCGAGTCTGCCTGAGCGCCGGAGCTAAAGGCAAAGCCTTACCTATGCCAGGAGATGGTAATAGGCATAGAGTGCCATGCTAGGCCACGCACCCTTCTGCAGGGTTGTGAATGTGTCTGCTTACCTCGGCATAGCAAGGTGAACCCCGGGCGCGAACTTGGAGTCTGGGAAAGCAAGGCCCAAGAGGCACCAGCTCTCCCGCGGCTCTTCTTCCCTGCCGCGACAGAGCGAACGACCAAAGCCTTGCTGAGGAAGCAGCAGCGAAGTGCGGTTCGCGCCAAGCTGAAAACCTCTGCGAGAGCATAGTAGTCGCTGCGAAACGAGAGTCGGTTCTGCGGGCTGCTCCTGTTTGCCTGAGCTGGTCTCCACAGTACGGTGTAATAAAGCCTCATGGAGCGAATTCCACTTTGCCTGGGCATGCGCTCTGCCTGAGAGAGAAGCGCGGTTGTGCCTGTGGAAAGAGCCTTAAGGAAAGGCACACGTCTTTCACTGCGCTCCCCAGGAGCATGTCTGTGGAAGGTGCAGCACGCTGACCAGGAAGAAGAGCAGGAGCCGTCGGCCATCTGGTTTGGAAACGGTTGCGAAGCGGGAAGGCCCGGGCAGGCACAATGGCCGGTGGCACTACAAGTGTCACCCGCTCTCAGTGCAGAGACGGAAGCCTGGCTGCTAAGGAGACAGGAGGGGATGAGTATGGCTGGGCGCGTGCTCCACTCTGAAGAAGGAGTCTGGGCAGAAAGCATGCCTGTCCTGAGCCTCTAGGCCCAAGGAGACAGCAGCTTTGGCCACCTGTCTCTGGTGGAGACATGGGCTTGCCAATAGGCGCCTACCCTGAACTCGCAGAAACAGCTCCCTGAAAGAAATGGCAGCCAGTTTACGTCGAACTCTAGGAGGCGGAAGCGTTCGCGAAGGCTCCTGATTTCCAGGCAAGGAGTGGGGGTAGTCCCCCACAGCTCCCTTTCCCAGTATGTGGGCGATGTGCAGGGATTCTGTCGCCTCTCCTCTCCTGTGGGGAAGGCACTGGCGTAGTTCCCGAGTCTGCCTCAGGGCCTGAGAACAAGGCCAAGCATTGCCTACACCGAGAGATGGTAGTGTGCGTACAGTGCCCTCCTAGGCCACGCTCGCTGCTGCGGTGTTGTCGCTGTGTCTGCTTAGTTTGGCTTGGCAGGGTGAACCCAGGGCGCGAATATGGAGCACGGGAAAGCAAGTCCCAAGAGGCACCAGCTCTCCCCCAACTCATCTTCCGTACGCGAACGAAGCCTTGCTGAGGAAGCAGCAGTGAAGTGCCGTTCGCTCTAAGCCCAAAGCCTCTGTGAAAGCACAGCATTCGCCGAGAATTCAGAGTCGGTACTGTGGGCTGCTGCTGCTGGTTGCCTGAGCCCAGTCTCACAGTGGGAGACACCCGCATACAGCGTAAGACTCTTTGTCCGGGCATCTCCTGTGGGAAAGCACAGCATACCTTTGGAATCAGAGTTTGGTTTGCGAATGCATGCTGCTGCTTGCCTGAGCTAGTCTACGCAGCTCGGTGGAAGATACCCGTATGGAGCGAAATACTCTTTGCCATTGCTTCCCCTCTGCTTTTAGAGAAGCCAAGTTTGGGGAAGGCGCAGCATGCCGCCCCAGGGAAGAGAAGGAGCCGTTGGCCTTGGGGTCGGGAAATGCTCGGGAAGCAGGATAGCCTGCCGTGGCACGAGCAGCAGGCCTGTGGCGTGACAAGGGTCACGCGCTCCCTGTGCGGAGAGATGGATGCCTGGCTGCTAAGGAGACAGGAGTGGACGACTTGGGCAGGAGCGCGTGCTCCACTCTCAGGAAGGAGTCTGGGCAGATGGCAGGCGTGTCCTGTGCCTCTGGTCCCAAGTGGACAGCATCTCCTTGGCCACCTGTCCCAAGGGCAGACATGGGCTTGCCACCAGGTGCCATACCCGGAACTCGCAGAAAGAACCCCATGGACAAACGGGCAGTCCGATGCCGTCTTCCACCAAGATGTGGCAGCGATGTAGGTAGCAGGGGTGTTCCAGGAAGGAGTGGAGACAGTCCCCCACAGTTCCCCATCCCAGTGTACGGGCCATGTGCAGGGAACCTGTAGCCTCCTCTCTCCTGAAGTGAAGGCACAGGACTAGAACCCGAGTCTGCCTGAGCGCCGGAGAAAAAGGCAAAGCCATACCTCTGCCAGGAGATGGTAATAGGCATAGAGTGCCATGCTAGGCCACGCAGCCTTCTGCAGGGTTGTGACTGTGTCTGCTTACTTCGGAATAGCAAGGTGAAACCCTGGCGCGAACTTGGAGCCTGGGATAGCAAGGCCCAAGAGGCACCAGCTCTCCCGTGGCTCTTCTTCCCTGCCGAGACAGAGCGAACGACCAAAGCCTTGCTGAGGAAGCAGCAGCGAAGTGCGGTTCGCGCCAAGCTGAAAACCTCTGTGAAAGCATAGTAGTCGCTGCGAAATGAGAGTCGGTTCTGTGGGCTGCTCCTGTTTGCCTGAGCTGGTCTCCACAGTACGGTGTAATAAAGCCTCATGGAGCGAAATCCTCTTTGCCTGGGCATGCGCTCTGCCTGAGAGAGAAGCGCGGTTGTGCCTGTGGAAAGAGCCTTAAGGAAAAGGACACGTCTTTCACTGCACTCCCCAGGAGCATGTCTGTGGAAGGTGCAGCACGCTGCCCAGGGAGAAGAGCAGGAGCCGTCGGCCATCTGGTTTGGAAACGGTTGCGAAGCGGGAAGGCCCTGGCAGGCACAATGGCCGGTGGCACTACAAGTGTCACCCGCTCCCAGTGCAGAGACGGAAGCCTGGCCGCTAAGGAGACAGGAGGGGATGAGTAATGCAGGGCGCATGCTCCACTCTTAGGAAGGAGTCTGGGCAGAAAGCATGCCTGTCCTGAGCCTCTATGCCCAAGGAGTCAGCAGCTTTGCCCAACTGTCTCTGGGGGAGACATGGGCTTGCCAACAGGCGCCTACCCTGAACTCGCAGAAACAGCTCCCTGAAAGAAATGGCAGCCAGTTTACGTTATCCTCCAGGAGGTGGAAGCGTTCGCGAAGGCTCGGGATTTCCAGACAAGGAGTGGAGACAGTCCCCCAGAGCTCCCTTTCCCAGTGTGTGGGCGGTGTGCAGGGATCCTGTCGCCTCTCCTCTCCTGTGGGGAAGGCACTGGCGTAGTTCCCGAGTCTGCCTCAGGGCCTGAGAAAAAGGCCCAGCATAGCCTACACCGAGAGATAGTCGTGTGCATACAGTGCCATCCTAGGCCATGCTCGCTGCTGCAGTGTTGTAACTGAGTCTGCTTAGATCGGCTTGGCAGGGTGAACCCAGGGCGCGAATATGGAGCCCGGGAAAGCAAGTCCCAAGAGGCACCAGCCTTCCCGCAACTCATCTTCCCTGACGCGAACAAAGGCTTGCTGAGGAAGCAGCGGTGAAGTGCCGTTCGCCCCAAACCAAAAGCCTCTGTGAAAGCACAGCATTCGCTGAGAATTCAGAGTCGGTACTGTGGGCTGCTGCTGCTGGTTGCCTGAGCCAGTCTCACAGTTGGAGAAACTCGCATATAGCGTAAGGCTCTTTGTCCGGGCAACTCCTGTGGGATAGCAGAGCATACCTTGGGAATCAGAGTTGGGTTTGGGGATACATGCTGCTGCTTGCCTGAGCTAGTCTACGCAGCTCGGTGGAAGATACCCATATGGAGCGAAATACCCTTTGCCGTAGCTTCCCCTTTGCTTTTAGAGAAGCCAAGTTTGGGGAAGGCGCAGCATGCCGCCCCGGAGAAGAGAAGGAGCCGTTGGCCTTGGGGTCGGGAAATGCTCGGGAAGCAGGATAGCCTGCCGTGGCACGAGCAGCAGGCCTGTGGCGAGACATGTGTCACCCGCTCACTGTGCGGAGAGATGGATGCCTGGCTGCTAAGGAGACAGGAGTGGACGAATAGGGCAGGGGCGCATGCTCCCCTCTGAGGAAGGAGTCTGGGCAGAAGGCAGACGTGTTCTGAGCCTCTGGCCCCAAGGGGACAGCATCTCCTTGGCCACCTGTCCCAAATGCAGACTTGGGCTTGCCACCAGGTGCCATACCCAGAACTGGCAGAAACAACCCCATGGACAAACGGGCAGTCCGATGCCGTCTTCCACCAAGATGTGGCAGAGATGTGGTTGTCAGGCGGTGTGCTCGGAAGGAGTGGAGACAGTACCCCACAGTTCCCCAACCCAGTGCACGGGCCATGTGCAGGGAACCTGTCGCCTACTCTCTCCTGCAGTGAAGGCACTGGCCTAGACACCGAGTCTGCCTGAGCTCCGGAGCTAAAGGCAAAGCCTTACCTATGCCAGGAGATGGTAATAGGCATAGAGTGCCATGCTAGGCCACGCACCCTTCTGCAGGGTTGTGAATGTGTCTGCTACCTCGGCATAGCAAGGTGAACCCCGGGCGCGAACTTGGAGTCTGGGAAAGCAAGGCCCAAGAGGCACCAGCTCTCCCGCGGCTCTTCTTCCCTGCCGCGACAGAGCGAACGACCAAAGCCTTGCTGAGGAAGCAGCAGCGAAGTGCGGTTCGCGCCAAGCTGAAAACCTCTGCGAGAGCATAGTAGTCGCTGCGAAACGAGAGTCGGTTCTGCGGGCTGCTCCTGTTTGCCTGAGCTGGTCTCCACAGTACGGTGTAATAAAGCCTCATGGAGCGAATTCCACTTTGCCTGGGCATCCGCTCTGCCTGAGAGAGAAGCGCGGTTGTGCCTGTGGAAAGAGCCTTAAGGAAAGGCACACGTCTTTCACTGCGCTCCCCAGGACCATGTCTGTGGAAGGTGCAGCACGCTGCCCAGGGAGAAGAGCAGGAGCCGTCGGCCATCTGGTTTGGAAACGGTTGCGAAGCGGGAAGGCCCGGGCAGGCACAATGGCCGGTGGCACTACAAGTGTCACCCGCTCTCAGTGCAGAGACGGAAGCCTGGCTGCTAAGGAGACAGGAGGGGATGAGTATGGCAGGGCGCGTGCTCCACTCTGAAGAAGGAGTCTGGGCAGAAAGCATGCCTGTCCTGAGTCTCTAGGCCCAAGGAGACAGCAGCTTTGGCCACCTGTCTCTGGTGGAGACATGGGCTTGCCAATAGGCGCCTACCCTGAACTCGCAGAAATAGCTCCCTGAAAGAAATGGCAGCCAGTTTACGTCGAACTCTAGGAGGCGGAAGCGTTCGCGAAGGCTCCTGATTTCCAGGCAAGGAGTGGGGGTAGTCCCCCACAGCTCCCTTTCCCAGTATGTGGGCGATGTGCAGGGATTCTGTCGCCTCTCCTCTCCTGTGGGGAAGGCACTGGCGTAGTTCCCGAGTCTGCCTCAGGGCCTGAGAACAAGGCCAAGCATTGCCTACACCGAGAGATGGTAGTGTGCGTACAGTGCCCTCCTAGGCCACGCTCGCTGCTGCGGTGTTGTCGCTGTGTCTGCTTAGTTTGGCTTGGCAGGGTGAACCCAGGGCGCGAATATGGAGCACGGGAAAGCAAGTCCCAAGAGGCACCAGCTCTCCCCCAACTCATCTTCCGTACGCGAACGAAGCCTTGCTGAGGAAGCAGCAGTGAAGTGCCGTTCGCTCTAAGCCCAAAGCCTCTGTGAAAGCACAGCATTCGCCGAGAATTCAGAGTCGGTACTGTGGGCTGCTGCTGCTGGTTGCCTGAGCCCAGTCTCACAGTGGGAGACACCCGCATACAGCGTAAGACTCTTTGTCCGGGCATCTCCTGTGGGAAAGCACAGCATACCTTTGGAATCAGAGTTTGGTTTGCGAATGCATGCTGCTGCTTGCCTGAGCTAGTCTACGCAGCTCGGTGGAAGATACCCGTATGGAGCGAAATACTCTTTGCCGTTGCTTCCCCTCTGCTTTTAGAGAAGCCAAGTTTGGGGAAGGCGCAGCATGCCGCCCCAGGGAAGAGAAGGAGCCGTTGGCCTTGGGGTCGGGAAATGCTCGGGAAGCAGGATAGCCTGCCGTGGCACGAGCAGCAGGCCTGTGGCGTGACAAGGGTCACGCGCTCCCTGTGCGGAGAGATGGATGCCTGGCTGATAAGGAGACAGGAGTGGACGACTTGGGCAGGAGCGCGTGCTCCACTCTCAGGAAGGAGTCTGGGCAGATGGCAGGCGTGTCCTGTGCCTCTGGTCCCAAGTGGACAGCATCTCCTTGGCCACCTGTCCCAAGGGCAGACATGGGCTTGCCACCAGGTGCCATACCCGGAACTCGCAGAAAGAACCCCATGGACAAACGGGCAGTCCGATGCCGTCTTCCACCAAGATGTGGCAGCGATGTAGGTAGCAGGGGTGTTCCAGGAAGGAGTGGAGACAGTCCCCCACAGTTCCCCATCCCAGTGTACGGGCCATGTGCAGGGAACCTGTAGCCTCCTCTCTCCTGAAGTGAAGGCACAGGACTAGAACCCGAGTCTGCCTGAGCGCCGGAGAAAAAGGCAAAGCCATACCTCTGCCAGGAGATGGTAATAGGCATAGAGTGCCATGCTAGGCCACGCAGCCTTCTGCAGGGTTGTGACTGTGTCTGCTTACTTCGGAATAGCAAGGTGAAACCCTGGCGCGAACTTGGAGCCTGGGATAGCAAGGCCCAAGAGGCACCAGCTCTCCCGTGGCTCTTCTTCCCTGCCGAGACAGAGCGAACGACCAAAGCCTTGCTGAGGAAGCAGCAGCGAAGTGCGGTTCGCGCCAAGCTGAAAACCTCTGTGAAAGCATAGTAGTCGCTGCGAAATGAGAGTCGGTTCTGTGGGCTGCTCCTGTTTGCCTGAGCTGGTCTCCACAGTACGGTGTAATAAAGCCTCATGGAGCGAAATCCTCTTTGCCTGGGCATGCGCTCTGCCTGAGAGAGAAGCGCGGTTGTGCCTGTGGAAAGAGCCTTAAGGAAAAGGACACGTCTTTCACTGCACTCCCCAGGAGCATGTCTGTGGAAGGTGCAGCACGCTGCCCAGGGAGAAGAGCAGGAGCCGTCGGCCATCTGGTTTGGAAACGGTTGCGAAGCGGGAAGGCCCTGGCAGGCACAATGGCCGGTGGCACTACAAGTGTCACCCGCTCCCAGTGCAGAGACGGAAGCCTGGCCGCTAAGGAGACAGGAGGGGATGAGTAATGCAGGGCGCATGCTCCACTCTTAGGAAGGAGTCTGGGCAGAAAGCATGCCTGTCCTGAGCCTCTATGCCCAAGGAGTCAGCAGCTTTGCCCAACTGTCTCTGGTGGAGACATGGGCTTGCCAACAGGCGCCTACCCTGAACTCGCAGAAACAGCTCCCTGAAAGAAATGGCAGCCAGTTTACGTTATCCTCCAGGAGGTGGAAGCGTTCGCGAAGGCTCGGGATTTCCAGACAAGGAGTGGAGACAGTCCCCCAGAGCTCCCTTTCCCAGTGTGTGGGCGGTGTGCAGGGATCCTGTCGCCTCTCCTCTCCTGTGGGGAAGGCACTGGCGTAGTTCCCGAGTCTGCCTCAGGGCCTGAGAAAAAGGCCCAGCATAGCCTACACCGAGAGATAGTCGTGTGCATACAGTGCCATCCTAGGCCATGCTCGCTGCTGCAGTGTTGTAACTGAGTCTGCTTAGATCGGCTTGGCAGGGTGAACCCAGGGCGCGAATATGGAGCCCGGGAAAGCAAGTCCCAAGAGGCACCAGCCTTCCCGCAACTCATCTTCCCTGACGCGAACAAAGGCTTGCTGAGGAAGCAGCGGTGAAGTGCCGTTCGCCCCAAACCAAAAGCCTCTGTGAAAGCACAGCATTCGCTGAGAATTCAGAGTCGGTACTGTGGGCTGCTGCTGCTGGTTGCCTGAGCCAGTCTCACAGTTGGAGAAACTCGCATATAGCGTAAGGCTCTTTGTCCGGGCAACTCCTGTGGGATAGCAGAGCATACCTTGGGAATCAGAGTTGGGTTTGGGGATACATGCTGCTGCTTGCCTGAGCTAGTCTACGCAGCTCGGTGGAAGATACCCATATGGAGCGAAATACCCTTTGCCGTAGCTTCCCCTTTGCTTTTAGAGAAGCCAAGTTTGGGGAAGGCGCAGCATGCCGCCCCGGAGAAGAGAAGGAGCCGTTGGCCTTGGGGTCGGGAAATGCTCGGGAAGCAGGATAGCCTGCCGTGGCACGAGCAGCAGGCCTGTGGCGAGACATGTGTCACCCGCTCACTGTGCGGAGAGATGGATGCCTGGCTGCTAAGGAGACAGGAGTGGACGAATAGGGCAGGGGCGCATGCTCCCCTCTGAGGAAGGAGTCTGGGCAGAAGGCAGACGTGTTCTGAGCCTCTGGCCCCAAGGGGACAGCATCTCCTTGGCCACCTGTCCCAAATGCAGACTTGGGCTTGCCACCAGGTGCCATACCCAGAACTGGCAGAAACAACCCCATGGACAAACGGGCAGTCCGATGCCGTCTTCCACCAAGATGTGGCAGAGATGTGGTTGTCAGGCGGTGTGCTCGGAAGGAGTGGAGACAGTACCCCACAGTTCCCCAACCCAGTGCACGGGCCATGTGCAGGGAACCTGTCGCCTACTCTCTCCTGCAGTGAAGGCACTGGCCTAGACACCGAGTCTGCCTGAGCTCCGGAGCTAAAGGCAAAGCCTTACCTATGCCAGGAGATGGTAATAGGCATAGAGTGCCATGCTAGGCCACGCACCCTTCTGCAGGGTTGTGAATGTGTCTGCTACCTCGGCATAGCAAGGTGAACCCCGGGCGCGAACTTGGAGTCTGGGAAAGCAAGGCCCAAGAGGCACCAGCTCTCCCGCGGCTCTTCTTCCCTGCCGCGACAGAGCGAACGACCAAAGCCTTGCTGAGGAAGCAGCAGCGAAGTGCGGTTCGCGCCAAGCTGAAAACCTCTGCGAGAGCATAGTAGTCGCTGCGAAACGAGAGTCGGTTCTGCGGGCTGCTCCTGTTTGCCTGAGCTGGTCTCCACAGTACGGTGTAATAAAGCCTCATGGAGCGAATTCCACTTTGCCTGGGCATCCGCTCTGCCTGAGAGAGAAGCGCGGTTGTGCCTGTGGAAAGAGCCTTAAGGAAAGGCACACGTCTTTCACTGCGCTCCCCAGGACCATGTCTGTGGAAGGTGCAGCACGCTGCCCAGGGAGAAGAGCAGGAGCCGTCGGCCATCTGGTTTGGAAACGGTTGCGAAGCGGGAAGGCCCGGGCAGGCACAATGGCCGGTGGCACTACAAGTGTCACCCGCTCTCAGTGCAGAGACGGAAGCCTGGCTGCTAAGGAGACAGGAGGGGATGAGTATGGCAGGGCGCGTGCTCCACTCTGAAGAAGGAGTCTGGGCAGAAAGCATGCCTGTCCTGAGCCTCTAGGCCCAAGGAGACAGCAGCTTTGGCCACCTGTCTCTGGTGGAGACATGGGCTTGCCAATAGGCGCCTACCCTGAACTCGCAGAAATAGCTCCCTGAAAGAAATGGCAGCCAGTTTACGTCGAACTCTAGGAGGCGGAAGCGTTCGCGAAGGCTCCTGATTTCCAGGCAAGGAGTGGGGGTAGTCCCCCACAGCTCCCTTTCCCAGTATGTGGGCGATGTGCAGGGATTCTGTCGCCTCTCCTCTCCTGTGGGGAAGGCACTGGCGTAGTTCCCGAGTCTGCCTCAGGGCCTGAGAACAAGGCCAAGCATTGCCTACACCGAGAGATGGTAGTGTGCGTACAGTGCCCTCCTAGGCCACGCTCGCTGCTGCGGTGTTGTCGCTGTGTCTGCTTAGTTTGGCTTGGCAGGGTGAACCCAGGGCGCGAATATGGAGCACGGGAAAGCAAGTCCCAAGAGGCACCAGCTCTCCCCCAACTCATCTTCCGTACGCGAACGAAGCCTTGCTGAGGAAGCAGCAGTGAAGTGCCGTTCGCTCTAAGCCCAAAGCCTCTGTGAAAGCACAGCATTCGCCGAGAATTCAGAGTCGGTACTGTGGGCTGCTGCTGCTGGTTGCCTGAGCCCAGTCTCACAGTGGGAGACACCCGCATACAGCGTAAGACTCTTTGTCCGGGCATCTCCTGTGGGAAAGCACAGCATACCTTTGGAATCAGAGTTTGGTTTGCGAATGCATGCTGCTGCTTGCCTGAGCTAGTCTACGCAGCTCGGTGGAAGATACCCGTATGGAGCGAAATACTCTTTGCCGTTGCTTCCCCTCTGCTTTTAGAGAAGCCAAGTTTGGGGAAGGCGCAGCATGCCGCCCCAGGGAAGAGAAGGAGCCGTTGGCCTTGGGGTCGGGAAATGCTCGGGAAGCAGGATAGCCTGCCGTGGCACGAGCAGCAGGCCTGTGGCGTGACAAGGGTCACGCGCTCCCTGTGCGGAGAGATGGATGCCTGGCTGCTAAGGAGACAGGAGTGGACGACTTGGGCAGGGGCGCGTGCTCCACTCTCAGGAAGGAGTCTGGGCAGATGGCAGGCGTGTCCTGTGCCTCTGGTCCCAAGTGGACAGCATCTCCTTGGCCACCTGTCCCAAGGGCAGACATGGGCTTGCCACCAGGTGCCATACCCGGAACTCGCTGAAAGAACCCCATGGACAAACGGGCAGTCCGATGCCGTCTTCCACCAAGATGTGGCAGCGATGTAGGTAGCAGGGGTGTTCCAGGAAGGAGTGGAGACAGTCCCCCACAGTTCCCCATCCCAGTGTACGGGCCATGTGCAGGGAACCTGTCGCCTCCTCTCTCCTGAAGTGAAGGCACAGGATTAGAACCCGAGTCTGCCTGAGCGCCGGAGAAAAAGGCAAAGCCATACCTATGCCAGGAGATGGTAATAGGCATAGAGTGCCATGCTAGGCCACGCAGCCTTCTGCAGGGTTGTGACTGTGTCTGCTTACTTCGCAATAGCAAGGTGAAACCCTGGCGCGAACTTGGAGCCTGGGATAGCAAGGCCCAAGAGGCACCAGCTCTCCCGCGGCTCTTCTTCTCTGCCGAGACAGAGCGAACGACCAAAGCCTTGCTGAGGAAGCAGCAGCGAAGTGCGGTTCGCGCCAAGCTGAAAACCTCTGCGAAAGCATAGTAGTCGCTGCGAAATGAGAGTCGGTTCTGTGGGCTGCTCCTGTTTGCCTGAGCTGGTCTCCACAGTACGGTGTAATAAAGCCTCATGGAGCGAAATCCTCTTTGCCTGGGCATGCGCTCTGCCTGAGAGAGAAGCGCGGTTGTGCCGGTGGAAAGAGCCTTAAGGAAAAGGACACGTCTTTCACTGCACTCCCCAGGAGCATGTCTGTGGAAGGTGCAGCACGCTGCCCAGGGAGAAGAGCAGGAGCCGTCGGCCATCTGGTTTGGAAACGGTTGCGAAGCGGGAAGGCCCTGGCAGGCACAATGGCCGGTGGCACTACAAGTGTCACCCGCTCCCAGTGCAGAGACGGAAGCCTGGCCGCTAAGGAGACAGGAGGGGATGAGTAATGCAGGGCGCATGCTCCACTCTTAGGAAGGAGTCTGGGCAGAAAGCATGCCTGTCCTGAGCCTCTATGCCCAAGGAGTCAGCAGCTTTGCTCAACTGTCTCTGGGGGAGACATGGGCTTGCCAACAGGCGCCTACCCTGAACTCGCAGAAACAGCTCCCTGAAAGAAATGGCAGCCAGTTTACGTTATCCTCCAGGAGGTGGAAGCGTTCGCGAAGGCTCGGGATTTCCAGACAAGGAGTGGAGACAGTCCCCCAGAGCTCCCTTTCCCAGTGTGTGGGCGGTGTGCAGGGATCCTGTCGCCTCTCCTCTCCTGTGGGGAAGGCACTGGCGTAGTTCCCGAGTCTGCCTCAGGGCCTGAGAAAAAGGCCCAGCATAGCCTACACCGAGAGATAGTCGTGTGCATACAGTGCCATCCTAGGCCATGCTCGCTGCTGCAGTGTTGTAACTGAGTCTGCTTAGATCGGCTTGGCAGGGTGAACCCAGGGCGCGAATATGGAGCCCGGGAAAGCAAGTCCCAAGAGGCACCAGCCTTCCCGCAACTCATCTTCCCTGACGCGAACAAAGGCTTGCTGAGGAAGCAGCGGTGAAGTGCCGTTCGCCCCAAACCAAAAGCCTCTGTGAAAGCACAGCATTCGCTGAGAATTCAGAGTCGGTACTGTGGGCTGCTGCTGCTGGTTGCCTGAGCCAGTCTCACAGTTGGAGAAACTCGCATATAGCGTAAGGCTCTTTGTCCGGGCAACTCCTGTGGGATAGCAGAGCATACCTTGGGAATCAGAGTTGGGTTTGGGGATACATGCTGCTGCTTGCCTGAGCTAGTCTACGCAGCTCGGTGGAAGATACCCATATGGAGCGAAATACCCTTTGCCGTAGCTTCCCCTTTGCTTTTAGAGAAGCCAAGTTTGGGGAAGGCGCAGCATGCCGCCCCGGAGAAGAGAAGGAGCCGTTGGCCTTGGGGTCGGGAAATGCTCGGGAAGCAGGATAGCCTGCCGTGGCACGAGCAGCAGGCCTGTGGCGAGACATGTGTCACCCGCTCACTGTGCGGAGAGATGGATGCCTGGCTGCTAAGGAGACAGGAGTGGACGAATAGGGCAGGGGCGCATGCTCCCCTCTGAGGAAGGAGTCTGGGCAGAAGGCAGACGTGTTCTGAGCCTCTGGCCCCAAGGGGACAGCATCTCCTTGGCCACCTGTCCCAAATGCAGACTTGGGCTTGCCACCAGGTGCCATACCCAGAACTGGCAGAAACAACCCCATGGACAAACCGCCAGTCCGATGCCGTCTTCCACCAAGATGTGGCAGAGATGTGGTTGTCAGGCGGTGTGCTCGGAAGGAGTGGAGACAGTACCCCACAGTTCCCCAACCCAGTGCACGGGCCATGTGCAGGGAACCTGTCGCCTACTCTCTCCTGCAGTGAAGGCACTGGCCTAGACACCGAGTCTGCCTGAGCTCCGGAGCTAAAGGCAAAGCCTTACCTATGCCAGGAGATGGTAATAGGCATAGAGTGCCATGCTAGGCCACGCACCCTTCTGCAGGGTTGTGAATGTGTCTGCTACCTCGGCATAGCAAGGTGAACCCCGGGCGCGAACTTGGAGTCTGGGAAAGCAAGGCCCAAGAGGCACCAGCTCTCCCGCGGCTCTTCTTCCCTGCCGCGACAGAGCGAACGACCAAAGCCTTGCTGAGGAAGCAGCAGCGAAGTGCGGTTCGCGCCAAGCTGAAAACCTCTGCGAGAGCATAGTAGTCGCTGCGAAACGAGAGTCGGTTCTGCGGGCTGCTCCTGTTTGCCTGAGCTGGTCTCCACAGTACGGTGTAATAAAGCCTCATGGAGCGAATTCCACTTTGCCTGGGCATCCGCTCTGCCTGAGAGAGAAGCGCGGTTGTGCCTGTGGAAAGAGCCTTAAGGAAAGGCACACGTCTTTCACTGCGCTCCCCAGGACCATGTCTGTGGAAGGTGCAGCACGCTGCCCAGGGAGAAGAGCAGGAGCCGTCGGCCATCTGGTTTGGAAACGGTTGCGAAGCGGGAAGGCCCGGGCAGGCACAATGGCCGGTGGCACTACAAGTGTCACCCGCTCTCAGTGCAGAGACGGAAGCCTGGCTGCTAAGGAGACAGGAGGGGATGAGTATGGCAGGGCGCGTGCTCCACTCTGAAGAAGGAGTCTGGGCAGAAAGCATGCCTGTCCTGAGCCTCTAGGCCCAAGGAGACAGCAGCTTTGGCCACCTGTCTCTGGTGGAGACATGGGCTTGCCAATAGGCGCCTACCCTGAACTCGCAGAAATAGCTCCCTGAAAGAAATGGCAGCCAGTTTACGTCGAACTCTAGGAGGCGGAAGCGTTCGCGAAGGCTCCTGATTTCCAGGCAAGGAGTGGGGGTAGTCCCCCACAGCTCCCTTTCCCAGTATGTGGGCGATGTGCAGGGATTCTGTCGCCTCTCCTCTCCTGTGGGGAAGGCACTGGCGTAGTTCCCGAGTCTGCCTCAGGGCCTGAGAACAAGGCCAAGCATTGCCTACACCGAGAGATGGTAGTGTGCGTACAGTGCCCTCCTAGGCCACGCTCGCTGCTGCGGTGTTGTCGCTGTGTCTGCTTAGTTTGGCTTGGCAGGGTGAACCCAGGGCGCGAATATGGAGCACGGGAAAGCAAGTCCCAAGAGGCACCAGCTCTCCCCCAACTCATCTTCCGTACGCGAACGAAGCCTTGCTGAGGAAGCAGCAGTGAAGTGCCGTTCGCTCTAAGCCCAAAGCCTCTGTGAAAGCACAGCATTCGCCGAGAATTCAGAGTCGGTACTGTGGGCTGCTGCTGCTGGTTGCCTGAGCCCAGTCTCACAGTGGGAGACACCCGCATACAGCGTAAGACTCTTTGTCCGGGCATCTCCTGTGGGAAAGCACAGCATACCTTTGGAATCAGAGTTTGGTTTGCGAATGCATGCTGCTGCTTGCCTGAGCTAGTCTACGCAGCTCGGTGGAAGATACCCGTATGGAGCGAAATACTCTTTGCCGTTGCTTCCCCTCTGCTTTTAGAGAAGCCAAGTTTGGGGAAGGCGCAGCATGCCGCCCCAGGGAAGAGAAGGAGCCGTTGGCCTTGGGGTCGGGAAATGCTCGGGAAGCAGGATAGCCTGCCGTGGCACGAGCAGCAGGCCTGTGGCGTGACAAGGGTCACGCGCTCCCTGTGCGGAGAGATGGATGCCTGGCTGATAAGGAGACAGGAGTGGACGACTTGGGCAGGAGCGCGTGCTCCACTCTCAGGAAGGAGTCTGGGCAGATGGCAGGCGTGTCCTGTGCCTCTGGTCCCAAGTGGACAGCATCTCCTTGGCCACCTGTCCCAAGGGCAGACATGGGCTTGCCACCAGGTGCCATACCCGGAACTCGCAGAAAGAACCCCATGGACAAACGGGCAGTCCGATGCCGTCTTCCACCAAGATGTGGCAGCGATGTAGGTAGCAGGGGTGTTCCAGGAAGGAGTGGAGACAGTCCCCCACAGTTCCCCATCCCAGTGTACGGGCCATGTGCAGGGAACCTGTAGCCTCCTCTCTCCTGAAGTGAAGGCACAGGACTAGAACCCGAGTCTGCCTGAGCGCCGGAGAAAAAGGCAAAGCCATACCTCTGCCAGGAGATGGTAATAGGCATAGAGTGCCATGCTAGGCCACGCAGCCTTCTGCAGGGTTGTGACTGTGTCTGCTTACTTCGGAATAGCAAGGTGAAACCCTGGCGCGAACTTGGAGCCTGGGATAGCAAGGCCCAAGAGGCACCAGCTCTCCCGTGGCTCTTCTTCCCTGCCGAGACAGAGCGAACGACCAAAGCCTTGCTGAGGAAGCAGCAGCGAAGTGCGGTTCGCGCCAAGCTGAAAACCTCTGTGAAAGCATAGTAGTCGCTGCGAAATGAGAGTCGGTTCTGTGGGCTGCTCCTGTTTGCCTGAGCTGGTCTCCACAGTACGGTGTAATAAAGCCTCATGGAGCGAAATCCTCTTTGCCTGGGCATGCGCTCTGCCTGAGAGAGAAGCGCGGTTGTGCCTGTGGAAAGAGCCTTAAGGAAAAGGACACGTCTTTCACTGCACTCCCCAGGAGCATGTCTGTGGAAGGTGCAGCACGCTGCCCAGGGAGAAGAGCAGGAGCCGTCGGCCATCTGGTTTGGAAACGGTTGCGAAGCGGGAAGGCCCTGGCAGGCACAATGGCCGGTGGCACTACAAGTGTCACCCGCTCCCAGTGCAGAGACGGAAGCCTGGCCGCTAAGGAGACAGGAGGGGATGAGTAATGCAGGGCGCATGCTCCACTCTTAGGAAGGAGTCTGGGCAGAAAGCATGCCTGTCCTGAGCCTCTATGCCCAAGGAGTCAGCAGCTTTGCCCAACTGTCTCTGGTGGAGACATGGGCTTGCCAACAGGCGCCTACCCTGAACTCGCAGAAACAGCTCCCTGAAAGAAATGGCAGCCAGTTTACGTCATCCTCCAGGAGGTGGAAGCGTTCGCGAAGGCTCGGGATTTCCAGACAAGGAGTGGAGACAGTCCCCCAGAGCTCCCTTTCCCAGTGTGTGGGCGGTGTGCAGGGATCCTGTCGCCTCTCCTCTCCTGTGGGGAAGGCACTGGCGTAGTTCCCGAGTCTGCCTCAGGGCCTGAGAAAAAGGCCCAGCATAGCCTACACCGAGAGATAGTCGTGTGCATACAGTGCCATCCTAGGCCATGCTCGCTGCTGCAGTGTTGTAACTGAGTCTGCTTAGATCGGCTTGGCAGGGTGAACCCAGGGCGCGAATATGGAGCCCGGGAAAGCAAGTCCCAAGAGGCACCAGCCTTCCCGCAACTCATCTTCCCTGACGCGAACAAAGGCTTGCTGAGGAAGCAGCGGTGAAGTGCCGTTCGCCCCAAACCAAAAGCCTCTGTGAAAGCACAGCATTCGCTGAGAATTCAGAGTCGGTACTGTGGGCTGCTGCTGCTGGTTGCCTGAGCCAGTCTCACAGTTGGAGAAACTCGCATATAGCGTAAGGCTCTTTGTCCGGGCAACTCCTGTGGGATAGCAGAGCATACCTTGGGAATCAGAGTTGGGTTTGGGGATACATGCTGCTGCTTGCCTGAGCTAGTCTACGCAGCTCGGTGGAAGATACCCATATGGAGCGAAATACCCTTTGCCGTAGCTTCCCCTTTGCTTTTAGAGAAGCCAAGTTTGGGGAAGGCGCAGCATGCCGCCCCGGAGAAGAGAAGGAGCCGTTGGCCTTGGGGTCGGGAAATGCTCGGGAAGCAGGATAGCCTGCCGTGGCACGAGCAGCAGGCCTGTGGCGAGACATGTGTCACCCGCTCACTGTGCGGAGAGATGGATGCCTGGCTGCTAAGGAGACAGGAGTGGACGAATAGGGCAGGGGCGCATGCTCCCCTCTGAGGAAGGAGTCTGGGCAGAAGGCAGACGTGTTCTGAGCCTCTGGCCCCAAGGGGACAGCATCTCCTTGGCCACCTGTCCCAAATGCAGACTTGGGCTTGCCACCAGGTGCCATACCCAGAACTGGCAGAAACAACCCCATGGACAAACGGGCAGTCCGATGCCGTCTTCCACCAAGATGTGGCAGAGATGTGGTTGTCAGGCGGTGTGCTCGGAAGGAGTGGAGACAGTACCCCACAGTTCCCCAACCCAGTGCACGGGCCATGTGCAGGGAACCTGTCGCCTACTCTCTCCTGCAGTGAAGGCACTGGCCTAGACACCGAGTCTGCCTGAGCTCCGGAGCTAAAGGCAAAGCCTTACCTATGCCAGGAGATGGTAATAGGCATAGAGTGCCATGCTAGGCCACGCACCCTTCTGCAGGGTTGTGAATGTGTCTGCTACCTCGGCATAGCAAGGTGAACCCCGGGCGCGAACTTGGAGTCTGGGAAAGCAAGGCCCAAGAGGCACCAGCTCTCCCGCGGCTCTTCTTCCCTGCCGCGACAGAGCGAACGACCAAAGCCTTGCTGAGGAAGCAGCAGCGAAGTGCGGTTCGCGCCAAGCTGAAAACCTCTGCGAGAGCATAGTAGTCGCTGCGAAACGAGAGTCGGTTCTGCGGGCTGCTCCTGTTTGCCTGAGCTGGTCTCCACAGTACGGTGTAATAAAGCCTCATGGAGCGAATTCCACTTTGCCTGGGCATCCGCTCTGCCTGAGAGAGAAGCGCGGTTGTGCCTGTGGAAAGAGCCTTAAGGAAAGGCACACGTCTTTCACTGCGCTCCCCAGGACCATGTCTGTGGAAGGTGCAGCACGCTGCCCAGGGAGAAGAGCAGGAGCCGTCGGCCATCTGGTTTGGAAACGGTTGCGAAGCGGGAAGGCCCGGGCAGGCACAATGGCCGGTGGCACTACAAGTGTCACCCGCTCTCAGTGCAGAGACGGAAGCCTGGCTGCTAAGGAGACAGGAGGGGATGAGTATGGCAGGGCGCGTGCTCCACTCTGAAGAAGGAGTCTGGGCAGAAAGCATGCCTGTCCTGAGCCTCTAGGCCCAAGGAGACAGCAGCTTTGGCCACCTGTCTCTGGTGGAGACATGGGCTTGCCAATAGGCGCCTACCCTGAACTCGCAGAAACAGCTCCCTGAAAGAAATGGCAGCCAGTTTACGTCGAACTCTAGGAGGCGGAAGCGTTCGCGAAGGCTCCTGATTTCCAGGCAAGGAGTGGGGGTAGTCCCCCACAGCTCCCTTTCCCAGTATGTGGGCGATGTGCAGGGATTCTGTCGCCTCTCCTCTCCTGTGGGGAAGGCACTGGCGTAGTTCCCGAGTCTGCCTCAGGGCCTGAGAACAAGGCCAAGCATTGCCTACACCGAGAGATGGTAGTGTGCGTACAGTGCCCTCCTAGGCCACGCTCGCTGCTGCGGTGTTGTCGCTGTGTCTGCTTAGTTTGGCTTGGCAGGGTGAACCCAGGGCGCGAATATGGAGCACGGGAAAGCAAGTCCCAAGAGGCACCAGCTCTCCCCCAACTCATCTTCCGTACGCGAACGAAGCCTTGCTGAGGAAGCAGCAGTGAAGTGCCGTTCGCTCTAAGCCCAAAGCCTCTGTGAAAGCACAGCATTCGCCGAGAATTCAGAGTCGGTACTGTGGGCTGCTGCTGCTGGTTGCCTGAGCCCAGTCTCACAGTGGGAGACACCCGCATACAGCGTAAGACTCTTTGTCCGGGCATCTCCTGTGGGAAAGCACAGCATACCTTTGGAATCAGAGTTTGGTTTGCGAATGCATGCTGCTGCTTGCCTGAGCTAGTCTACGCAGCTCGGTGGAAGATACCCGTATGGAGCGAAATACTCTTTGCCGTTGCTTCCCCTCTGCTTTTAGAGAAGCCAAGTTTGGGGAAGGCGCAGCATGCCGCCCCAGGGAAGAGAAGGAGCCGTTGGCCTTGGGGTCGGGAAATGCTCGGGAAGCAGGATAGCCTGCCGTGGCACGAGCAGCAGGCCTGTGGCGTGACAAGGGTCACGCGCTCCCTGTGCGGAGAGATGGATGCCTGGCTGCTAAGGAGACAGGAGTGGACGACTTGGGCAGGGGCGCGTGCTCCACTCTCAGGAAGGAGTCTGGGCAGATGGCAGGCGTGTCCTGTGCCTCTGGTCCCAAGTGGACAGCATCTCCTTGGCCACCTGTCCCAAGGGCAGACATGGGCTTGCCACCAGGTGCCATACCCGGAACTCGCTGAAAGAACCCCATGGACAAACGGGCAGTCCGATGCCGTCTTCCACCAAGATGTGGCAGCGATGTAGGTAGCAGGGGTGTTCCAGGAAGGAGTGGAGACAGTCCCCCACAGTTCCCCATCCCAGTGTACGGGCCATGTGCAGGGAACCTGTCGCCTCCTCTCTCCTGAAGTGAAGGCACAGGATTAGAACCCGAGTCTGCCTGAGCGCCGGAGAAAAAGGCAAAGCCATACCTATGCCAGGAGATGGTAATAGGCATAGAGTGCCATGCTAGGCCACGCAGCCTTCTGCAGGGTTGTGACTGTGTCTGCTTACTTCGCAATAGCAAGGTGAAACCCTGGCGCGAACTTGGAGCCTGGGATAGCAAGGCCCAAGAGGCACCAGCTCTCCCGCGGCTCTTCTTCTCTGCCGAGACAGAGCGAACGACCAAAGCCTTGCTGAGGAAGCAGCAGCGAAGTGCGGTTCGCGCCAAGCTGAAAACCTCTGCGAAAGCATAGTAGTCGCTGCGAAATGAGAGTCGGTTCTGTGGGCTGCTCCTGTTTGCCTGAGCTGGTCTCCACAGTACGGTGTAATAAAGCCTCATGGAGCGAAATCCTCTTTGCCTGGGCATGCGCTCTGCCTGAGAGAGAAGCGCGGTTGTGCCTGTGGAAAGAGCCTTAAGGAAAAGGACACGTCTTTCACTGCACTCCCCAGGAGCATGTCTGTGGAAGGTGCAGCACGCTGCCCAGGGAGAAGAGCAGGAGCAGTCGGCCATCTGGTTTGGAAACGGTTGCGAAGCGGGAAGGCCCTGGCAGGCACAATGGCCGGTGGCACTACAAGTGTCACCCGCTCCCAGTGCAGAGACGGAAGCCTGGCCGCTAAGGAGACAGGAGGGGATGAGTAATGCAGGGCGCGTGCTCCACTCTTAGGAAGGAGTCTGGGCAGAAAGCATGCCTGTCCTGAGCCTCTATGCCCAAGGAGACAGCAGCTTTGCCCAACTGTCTCTGGTGGAGACATGGGCTTGCCAACAGGCGCCTACCCTGAACTCGCAGAAACAGCTCCCTGAAAGAAATGGCAGCCAGTTTACGTCATCCTCCAGGAGGTGGAAGCGTTCGCGAAGGCTCGGGATTTCCATTCAAGGAGTGGAGACAGTCCCCCAGAGCTCCCTTTCCCAGTGTGTGGGCGGTGTGCAGGGATCCTGTCGCCTCTCCTCTCCTGTGGGGAAGGCACTGGCGTAGTTCCCGAGTCTGCCTCAGGGCCTGAGAAAAAGGCCCAGCATAGCCTACACCGAGAGATAGTCGTGTGCATACAGTGCCATCCTAGGCCATGCTCGCTGCTGCAGTGTTGTAACTGAGTCTGCTTAGATCGGCTTGGCAGGGTGAACCCAGGGCGCGAATATGGAGCCCGGGACAGCAAGTCCCAAGAGGCACCAGCCTTCCCGCAACTCATCTTCCCTGACGCGAACAAAGGCCTGCTGAGGAAGCAGCGGTGAAGTGCCGTTCGCCCCAAACCAAAAGCCTCTGTGAAAGCACAGCATTCGCTGAGAATTCAGAGTCGGTACTGTGGGCTGCTGCTGCTGGTTGCCTGAGCCAGTCTCACAGTTGGAGAAACTCGCATATAGCGTAAGGCTCTTTGTCCGGGCAACTCCTGTGGGATAGCACAGCATACCTTGGGAATCAGAGTTGGGTTTGGGGAAGCATGCTGCTGCTTGCCTGAGCTAGTCTACGCAGCTCGGTGGAAGATACCCATATGGAGCGAAATACCCTTTGCCGTAGCTTCCCCTTTGCTTTTAGAGAAGCCAAGTTTGGGGAAGGCGCAGCATGCCGCCCCGGAGAAGAGAAGGAGCCGTTGGCCTTGGGGTCGGGAAATGCTCGGGAAGCAGGATAGCCTGCCGTGGCACGAGCAGCAGGCCTGTGGCGAGACATGTGTCACCCGCTCACTGTGCGGAGAGATGGATGCCTGGCTGCTAAGGAGACATGAGTGGACGAATAGGGCAGGGGCGCATGCTCCCCTCTGAGGAAGGAGTCTGGGCAGAAGGCAGACGTGTTCTGAGCCTCTGGCCCCAAGGGGACAGCATCTCCTTGGCCACCTGTCCCAAATGCAGACTTGGGCTTGCCACCAGGTGCCATACCCAGAACTGGCAGAAACAACCCCATGGACAAACCGCCAGTCCGATGCCGTCTTCCACCAAGATGTGGCAGAGATGTGGTTGTCAGGCGGTGTGCTCAGAAGGAGTGGAGACAGTACCCCACAGTTCCCCAACCCAGTGCACGGGCCATGTGCAGGGAACCTGTCGCCTACTCTCTCCTGCAGTGAAGGCACTACCTAGACACCGAGTCTGCCTGAGCGCCGGAGCTAAAGGCAAAGCCTTACCTATGCCAGGAGATGGTAATAGGCATAGAGTGCCATGCTAGGCCACGCACCCTTCTGCAGGGTTGTGAATGTGTCTGCTTACCTCGGCATAGCAAGGTGAACCCCGGGCGCGAACTTGGAGTCTGGGAAAGCAAGGCCCAAGAGGCACCAGCTCTCCCGCGGCTCTTCTTCCCTGCCGCGACAGAGCGAACGACCAAAGCCTTGCTGAGGAAGCAGCAGCGAAGTGCGGTTCGCGCCAAGCTGAAAACCTCTGCGAGAGCATAGTAGTCGCTGCGAAACGAGAGTCGGTTCTGCGGGCTGCTCCTGTTTGCCTGAGCTGGTCTCCACAGTACGGTGTAATAAAGCCTCATGGAGCGAATTCCACTTTGCCTGGGCATGCGCTCTGCCTGAGAGAGAAGCGCGGTTGTGCCTGTGGAAAGAGCCTTAAGGAAAGGCACACGTCTTTCACTGCGCTCCCCAGGAGCATGTCTGTGGAAGGTGCAGCACGCTGCCCAGGAAGAAGAGCAGGAGCCGTCGGCCATCTGGTTTGGAAACGGTTGCGAAGCGGGAAGGCCCGGGCAGGCACAATGGCCGGTGGCACTACAAGTGTCACCCGCTCTCAGTGCAGAGACGGAAGCCTGGCTGCTAAGGAGACAGGAGGGGATGAGTATGGCTGGGCGCGTGCTCCACTCTGAAGAAGGAGTCTGGGCAGAAAGCATGCCTGTCCTGAGCCTCTAGGCCCAAGGAGACAGCAGCTTTGGCCACCTGTCTCTGGTGGAGACATGGGCTTGCCAATAGGCGCCTACCCTGAACTCGCAGAAACAGCTCCCTGAAAGAAATGGCAGCCAGTTTACGTCGAACTCTAGGAGGCGGAAGCGTTCGCGAAGGCTCCTGATTTCCAGGCAAGGAGTGGGGGTAGTCCCCCACAGCTCCCTTTCCCAGTATGTGGGCGATGTGCAGGGATTCTGTCGCCTCTCCTCTCCTGTGGGGAAGGCACTGGCGTAGTTCCCGAGTCTGCCTCAGGGCCTGAGAACAAGGCCAAGCATTGCCTACACCGAGAGATGGTAGTGTGCGTACAGTGCCCTCCTAGGCCACGCTCGCTGCTGCGGTGTTGTCGCTGTGTCTGCTTAGTTTGGCTTGGCAGGGTGAACCCAGGGCGCGAATATGGAGCACGGGAAAGCAAGTCCCAAGAGGCACCAGCTCTCCCCCAACTCATCTTCCGTACGCGAACGAAGCCTTGCTGAGGAAGCAGCAGTGAAGTGCCGTTCGCTCTAAGCCCAAAGCCTCTGTGAAAGCACAGCATTCGCCGAGAATTCAGAGTCGGTACTGTGGGCTGCTGCTGCTGGTTGCCTGAGCCCAGTCTCACAGTGGGAGACACCCGCATACAGCGTAAGACTCTTTGTCCGGGCATCTCCTGTGGGAAAGCACAGCATACCTTTGGAATCAGAGTTTGGTTTGCGAATGCATGCTGCTGCTTGCCTGAGCTAGTCTACGCAGCTCGGTGGAAGATACCCGTATGGAGCGAAATACTCTTTGCCATTGCTTCCCCTCTGCTTTTAGAGAAGCCAAGTTTGGGGAAGGCGCAGCATGCTGCCCCAGGGAAGAGAAGGAGCCGTTGGCCTTGGGGTCGGGAAATGCTCGGGAAGCAGGATAGCCTGCCGTGGCACGAGCAGCAGGCCTGTGGCGTGACAAGGGTCACGCGCTCCCTGTGCGGAGAGATGGATGCCTGGCTGCTAAGGAGACAGGAGTGGACGACTTGGGCAGGGGCGCGTGCTCCACTCTCAGGAAGGAGTCTGGGCAGATGGCAGGCGTGTCCTGTGCCTCTGGTCCCAAGTGGACAGCATCTCCTTGGCCACCTGTCCCAAGGGCAGACATGGGCTTGCCACCAGGTGCCATACCCGGAACTCGCAGAAAGAACCCCATGGACAAACGGGCAGTCCGATGCCGTCTTCCACCAAGATGTGGCAGCGATGTAGGTAGCAGGGGTGTTCCAGGAAGGAGTGGAGACAGTCCCCCACAGTTCCCCATCCCAGTGTACGGGCCATGTGCAGGGAACCTGTAGCCTCCTCTCTCCTGAAGTGAAGGCACAGGACTAGAACCCGAGTCTGCCTGAGCGCCGGAGAAAAAGGCAAAGCCATACCTCTGCCAGGAGATGGTAATAGGCATAGTGTGCCATGCTAGGCCACGCAGCCTTCTGCAGGGTTGTGACTGTGTCTGCTTACTTCGAAATAGCAAGGTGAAACCCTGGCGCGAACTTGGAGCCTGGGATAGCAAGGCCCAAGAGGCACCAGCTCTCCCGTGGCTCTTCTTCCCTGCCGAGACAGAGCGAACGACCAAAGCCTTGCTGAGGAAGCAGCAGCGAAGTGCGGTTCGCGCCAAGCTGAAAACCTCTGTGAAAGCATAGTAGTCGCTGCGAAATGAGAGTCGGTTCTGTGGGCTGCTCCTGTTTGCCTGAGCTGGTCTCCACAGTACGGTGTAATAAAGCCTCATGGAGCGAAATCCTCTTTGCCTGGGCATGCGCTCTGCCTGAGAGAGAAGCGCGGTTGTGCCTGTGGAAAGAGCCTTAAGGAAAAGGACACGTCTTTCACTGCACTCCCCAGGAGCATGTCTGTGGAAGGTGCAGCACGCTGCCCAGGGAGAAGAGCAGGAGCCGTCGGCCATCTGGTTTGGAAACGGTTGCGAAGCGGGAAGGCCCTGGCAGGCACAATGGCCGGTGGCACTACAAGTGTCACCCGCTCCCAGTGCAGAGACGGAAGCCTGGCCGCTAAGGAGACAGGAGGGGATGAGTAATGCAGGGCGCATGCTCCACTCTTAGGAAGGAGTCTGGGCAGAAAGCATGCCTGTCCTGAGCCTCTATGCCCAAGGAGTCAGCAGCTTTGCCCAACTGTCTCTGGTGGAGACATGGGCTTGCCAACAGGCGCCTACCCTGAACTCGCAGAAACAGCTCCCTGAAAGAAATGGCAGCCAGTTTACGTCATCCTCCAGGAGGTGGAAGCGTTCGCGAAGGCTCGGGATTTCCAGACAAGGAGTGGAGACAGTCCCCCAGAGCTCCCTTTCCCAGTGTGTGGGCGGTGTGCAGGGATCCTGTCGCCTCTCCTCTCCTGTGGGGAAGGCACTGGCGTAGTTCCCGAGTCTGCCTCAGGGCCTGAGAAAAAGGCCCAGCATAGCCTACACCGAGAGATAGTCGTGTGCATACAGTGCCATCCTAGGCCATGCTCGCTGCTGCAGTGTTGTAACTGAGTCTGCTTAGATCGGCTTGGCAGGGTGAACCCAGGGCGCGAATATGGAGCCCGGGAAAGCAAGTCCCAAGAGGCACCAGCCTTCCCGCAACTCATCTTCCCTGACGCGAACAAAGGCTTGCTGAGGAAGCAGCGGTGAAGTGCCGTTCGCCCCAAACCAAAAGCCTCTGTGAAAGCACAGCATTCGCTGAGAATTCAGAGTCGGTACTGTGGGCTGCTGCTGCTGGTTGCCTGAGCCAGTCTCACAGTTGGAGAAACTCGCATATAGCGTAAGGCTCTTTGTCCGGGCAACTCCTGTGGGATAGCACAGCATACCTTGGGAATCAGAGTTGGGTTTGGGGATACATGCTGCTGCTTGCCTGAGCTAGTCTACGCAGCTCGGTGGAAGATACCCATATGGAGCGAAATACCCTTTGCCGTAGCTTCCCCTTTGCTTTTAGAGAAGCCAAGTTTGGGGAAGGCGCAGCATGCCGCCCCGGAGAAGAGAAGGAGCCGTTGGCCTTGGGGTCGGGAAATGCTCGGGAAGCAGGATAGCCTGCCGTGGCACGAGCAGCAGGCCTGTGGCGAGACATGTGTCACCCGCTCACTGTGCGGAGAGATGGATGCCTGGCTGCTAAGGAGACAGGAGTGGACGAATAGGGCAGGGGCGCATGCTCCCCTCTGAGGAAGGAGTCTGGGCAGAAGGCAGACGTGTTCTGAGCCTCTGGCCCCAAGGGGACAGCATCTCCTTGGCCACCTGTCCCAAATGCAGACTTGGGCTTGCCACCAGGTGCCATACCCAGAACTGGCAGAAACAACCCCATGGACAAACGGGCAGTCCGATGCCGTCTTCCACCAAGATGTGGCAGAGATGTGGTTGTCAGGCGGTGTGCTCGGAAGGAGTGGAGACAGTACCCCACAGTTCCCCAACCCAGTGCACGGGCCATGTGCAGGGAACCTGTCGCCTACTCTCTCCTGCAGTGAAGGCACTGGCCTAGACGCCGAGTCTGCCTGAGCTCCGGAGCTAAAGGCAAAGCCTTACCTATGCCAGGAGATGGTAATAGGCATAGAGTGCCATGCTAGGCCACGCACCCTTCTGCAGGGTTGTGAATGTGTCTGCTACCTCGGCATAGCAAGGTGAACCCCGGGCGCGAACTTGGAGTCTGGGAAAGCAAGGCCCAAGAGGCACCAGCTCTCCCGCGGCTCTTCTTCCCTGCCGCGACAGAGCGAACGACCAAAGCCTTGCTGAGGAAGCAGCAGCGAAGTGCGGTTCGCGCCAAGCTGAAAACCTCTGCGAGAGCATAGTAGTCGCTGCGAAACGAGAGTCGGTTCTGCGGGCTGCTCCTGTTTGCCTGAGCTGGTCTCCACAGTACGGTGTAATAAAGCCTCATGGAGCGAATTCCACTTTGCCTGGGCATCCGCTCTGCCTGAGAGAGAAGCGCGGTTGTGCCTGTGGAAAGAGCGTTAAGGAAAGGCACACGTCTTTCACTGCGCTCCCCAGGAGCATGTCTGTGGAAGGTGCAGCACGCTGCCCAGGGAGAAGAGCAGGAGCCGTCGGCCATCTGGTTTGGAAACGGTTGCGAAGCGGGAAGGCCCGGGCAGGCACAATGGCCGGTGGCACTACAAGTGTCACCCGCTCTCAGTGCAGAGACGGAAGCCTGGCTGCTAAGGAGACAGGAGGGGATGAGTATGGCAGGGCGCGTGCTCCACTCTGAAGAAGGAGTCTGGGCAGAAAGCATGCCTGTCCTGAGCCTCTAGGCCCAAGGAGACAGCAGCTTTGGCCACCTGTCTCTGGTGGAGACATGGGCTTGCCAATAGGCGCCTACCCTGAACTCGCAGAAACAGCTCCCTGAAAGAAATGGCAGCCAGTTTACGTCGAACTCTAGGAGGCGGAAGCGTTCGCGAAGGCTCCTGATTTCCAGGCAAGGAGTGGGGGTAGTCCCCCACAGCTCCCTTTCCCAGTATGTGGGCGATGTGCAGGGATTCTGTCGCCTCTCCTCTCCTGTGGGGAAGGCACTGGCGTAGTTCCCGAGTCTGCCTCAGGGCCTGAGAACAAGGCCAAGCATTGCCTACACCGAGAGATGGTAGTGTGCGTACAGTGCCCTCCTAGGCCACGCTCGCTGCTGCGGTGTTGTCGCTGTGTCTGCTTAGTTTGGCTTGGCAGGGTGAACCCAGGGCGCGAATATGGAGCACGGGAAAGCAAGTCCCAAGAGGCACCAGCTCTCCCCCAACTCATCTTCCGTACGCGAACGAAGCCTTGCTGAGGAAGCAGCAGTGAAGTGCCGTTCGCTCTAAGCCCAAAGCCTCTGTGAAAGCACAGCATTCGCCGAGAATTCAGAGTCGGTACTGTGGGCTGCTGCTGCTGGTTGCCTGAGCCCAGTCTCACAGTGGGAGACACCCACATACAGCGTAAGACTCTTTGTCCGGGCATCTCCTGTGGGAAAGCACAGCATACCTTTGGAATCAGAGTTTGGTTTGCGAATGCATGCTGCTGCTTGCCTGAGCTAGTCTACGCAGCTCGGTGGAAGATACCCGTATGGAGCGAAATACTCTTTGCCGTTGCTTCCCCTCTGCTTTTAGAGAAGCCAAGTTTGGGGAAGGCGCAGCATGCCGCCCCAGGGAAGAGAAGGAGCCGTTGGCCTTGGGGTCGGGAAATGCTCGGGAAGCAGGATAGCCTGCCGTGGCACGAGCAGCAGGCCTGTGGCGTGACAAGGGTCACGCGCTCCCTGTGCGGAGAGATGGATGCCTGGCTGCTAAGGAGACAGGAGTGGACGACTTGGGCAGGGGCGCGTGCTCCACTCTCAGGAAGGAGTCAGGGCAGATGGCAGGCGTGTCCTGTGCCTCTGGTCCCAAGTGGACAGCACCTCCTTGGCCACCTGTCCCAAGGGCAGACATGGGCTTGCCACCAGGTGCCATACCCGGAACTCGCAGAAAGAACCCCATGGACAAACGGGCAGTCCGATGCCGTCTTCCACCAAGATGTGGCAGCGATGTAGGTAGCAGGGGTGTTCCAGGAAGGAGTGGAGACAGTCCCCCACAGTTCCCCATCCCAGTGTACGGGCCATGTGCAGGGAACCTGTCGCCTCCTCTCTCCTGAAGTGAAGGCACAGGATTAGAACCCGAGTTTGCCTGAGCGCCGGAGAAAAAGGCAAAGCCCTACCTATGCCAGGAGATGGTAATAGGCATAGAGTGCCATGCTAGGCCACGCAGCCTTCTGCAGGGTTGTGACTGTGTCTGCTTACTTCGGAATAGCAAGGTGAAACCCTGGCGCGAACTTGGAGCCTGGGATAGCAAGGCCCAAGAGGCACCAGCTCTCCCGCGGCTCTTCTTCTCTGCCGAGACAGAGCGAACGACCAAAGCCTTGCTGAGGAAGCAGCAGCGAAGTGCGGTTCGCGCCAAGCTGAAAACCTCTGCGAAAGCATAGTAGTCGCTGCGAAATGAGAGTCGGTTCTGTGGGCTGCTTCTGTTTGCCTGAGCTGGTCTCCACAGTACGGTGTAATAAAGCCTCATGGAGCGAAATCCTCTTTGCCTGGGCATGCGCTCTGCCTGAGAGAGAAGCGCGGTTGTGCCGGTGGAAAGAGCCTTAAGGAAAAGGACACGTCTTTCACTGCACTCCCCAGGAGCATGTCTGTGGAAGGTGCAGCACGCTGCCCAGGGAGAAGAGCAGGAGCCGTCGGCCATCTGGTTTGGAAACGGTTGCGAAGCGGGAAGGCCCTGGCAGGCACAATGGCCGGTGGCACTACAAGTGTCACCCGCTCCCAGTGCAGAGACGGAAGCCTGGCCGCTAAGGAGACAGGAGGGGATGAGTAATGCAGGGCGCGTGCTCCACTCTTAGGAAGGAGTCTGGGCAGAAAGCATGCCTGTCCTGAGCCTCTATGCCCAAGGAGACAGCAGCTTTGCCCAACTGTCTCTGGTGGAGACATGGGCTTGCCAACAGGCGCCTACCCTGAACTCGCAGAAACAGCTCCCTGAAAGAAATGGCAGCCAGTTTACGTCATCCTCCAGGAGGTGGAAGCGTTCGCGAAGGCTCGGGATTTCCAGACAAGGAGTGGAGACAGTCCCCCAGAGCTCCCTTTCCCAGTGTGTGGGCGGTGTGCAGGGATCCTGTCGCCTCTCCTCTCCTGTGGGGAAGGCACTGGCGTAGTTCCCGAGTCTGCCTCAGGGCCTGAGAAAAAGGCCCAGCATAGCCTACACCGAGAGATAGTCGTGTGCATACAGTGCCATCCTAGGCCATGCTCGCTGCTGCAGTGTTGTAACTGAGTCTGCTTAGATCGGCTTGGCAGGGTGAACCCAGGGCGCGAATATGGAGCCCGGGACAGCAAGTCCCAAGAGGCACCAGCCTTCCCGCAACTCATCTTCCCTGACGCGAACAAAGGCCTGCTGAGGAAGCAGCGGTGAAGTGCCGTTCGCCCCAAACCAAAAGCCTCTGTGAAAGCACAGCATTCGCTGAGAATTCAGAGTCGGTACTGTGGGCTGCTGCTGCTGGTTGCCTGAGCCAGTCTCACAGTTGGAGAAACTCGCATATAGCGTAAGGCTCTTTGTCCGGGCAACTCCTGTGGGATAGCACAGCATACCTTGGGAATCAGAGTTGGGTTTGGGGAAGCATGCTGCTGCTTGCCTGAGCTAGTCTACGCAGCTCGGTGGAAGATACCCATATGGAGCGAAATACCCTTTGCCGTAGCTTCCCCTTTGCTTTTAGAGAAGCCAAGTTTGGGGAAGGCGCAGCATGCCGCCCCGGAGAAGAGAAGGAGCCGTTGGCCTTGGGGTCGGGAAATGCTCGGGAAGCAGGATAGCCTGCCGTGGCACGAGCAGCAGGCCTGTGGCGAGACATGTGTCACCCGCTCACTGTGCGGAGAGATGGATGCCTGGCTGCTAAGGAGACATGAGTGGACGAATAGGGCAGGGGCGCATGCTCCCCTCTGAGGAAGGAGTCTGGGCAGAAGGCAGACGTGTTCTGAGCCTCTGGCCCCAAGGGGACAGCATCTCCTTGGCCACCTGTCCCAAATGCAGACTTGGGCTTGCCACCAGGTGCCATACCCAGAACTGGCAGAAACAACCCCATGGACAAACCGCCAGTCCGATGCCGTCTTCCACCAAGATGTGGCAGAGATGTGGTTGTCAGGCGGTGTGCTCAGAAGGAGTGGAGACAGTACCCCACAGTTCCCCAACCCAGTGCACGGGCCATGTGCAGGGAACCTGTCGCCTACTCTCTCCTAGAGTGAAGGCACTACCTAGACACCGAGTCTGCCTGAGCGCCGGAGCTAAAGGCAAAGCCTTACCTATGCCAGGAGATGGTAATAGGCATAGAGTGCCATGCTAGGCCACGCAGCCTTCTGCAGGGTTGTGACTGTGTCTGCTTACTTCGGAATAGCAAGGTGAAACCCTGGCGCGAACTTGGAGCCTGGGATAGCAAGGCCCAAGAGGCACCAGCTCTCCCGCGGCTCTTCTTCTCTGCCGAGACAGAGCGAACGACCAAAGCCTTGCTGAGGAAGCAGCAGCGAAGTGCGGTTCGCGCCAAGCTGAAAACCTCTGCGAAAGCATAGTAGTCGCTGCGAAATGAGAGTCGGTTCTGTGGGCTGCTCCTGTTTGCCTGAGCTGGTCTCCACAGTACGGTGTAATAAAGCCTCATGGAGCGAAATCCTCTTTGCCTGGGCATGCGCTCTGCCTGAGAGAGAAGCGCGGTTGTGCCGGTGGAAAGAGCCTTAAGGAAAAGGACACGTCTTTCACTGCACTCCCCAGGAGCATGTCTGTGGAAGGTGCAGCACGCTGCCCAGGGAGAAGAGCAGGAGCCGTCGGCCATCTGGTTTGGAAACGGTTGCGAAGCGGGAAGGCCCTGGCAGGCACAATGGCCGGTGGCACTACAAGTGTCACCCGCTCCCAGTGCAGAGACGGAAGCCTGGCCGCTAAGGAGACAGGAGGGGATGAGTAATGCAGGGCGCGTGCTCCACTCTTAGGAAGGAGTCTGGGCAGAAAGCATGCCTGTCCTGAGCCTCTATGCCCAAGGAGACAGCAGCTTTGCCCAACTGTCTCTGGTGGAGACATGGGCTTGCCAACAGGCGCCTACCCTGAACTCGCAGAAACAGCTCCCTGAAAGAAATGGCAGCCAGTTTACGTCATCCTCCAGGAGGTGGAAGCGTTCGCGAAGGCTCGGGATTTCCAGACAAGGAGTGGAGACAGTCCCCCAGAGCTCCCTTTCCCAGTGTGTGGGCGGTGTGCAGGGATCCTGTCGCCTCTCCTCTCCTGTGGGGAAGGCACTGGCGTAGTTCCCGAGTCTGCCTCAGGGCCTGAGAAAAAGGCCCAGCATAGCCTACACCGAGAGATAGTCGTGTGCATACAGTGCCATCCTAGGCCATGCTCGCTGCTGCAGTGTTGTAACTGAGTCTGCTTAGATCGGCTTGGCAGGGTGAACCCAGGGCGCGAATATGGAGCCCGGGAAAGCAAGTCCCAAGAGGCACCAGCCTTCCCGCAACTCATCTTCCCTGACGCGAACAAAGGCTTGCTGAGGAAGCAGCGGTGAAGTGCCGTTCGCCCCAAACCAAAAGCCTCTGTGAAAGCACAGCATTCGCTGAGAATTCAGAGTCGGTACTGTGGGCTGCTGCTGCTGGTTGCCTGAGCCAGTCTCACAGTTGGAGAAACTCGCATATAGCGTAAGGCTCTTTGTCCGGGCAACTCCTGTGGGATAGCAGAGCATACCTTGGGAATCAGAGTTGGGTTTGGGGATACATGCTGCTGCTTGCCTGAGCTAGTCTACGCAGCTCGGTGGAAGATACCCATATGGAGCGAAATACCCTTTGCCGTAGCTTCCCCTTTGCTTTTAGAGAAGCCAAGTTTGGGGAAGGCGCAGCATGCCGCCCCGGAGAAGAGAAGGAGCCGTTGGCCTTGGGGTCGGGAAATGCTCGGGAAGCAGGATAGCCTGCCGTGGCACGAGCAGCAGGCCTGTGGCGAGACATGTGTCACCCGCTCACTGTGCGGAGAGATGGATGCCTGGCTGCTAAGGAGACAGGAGTGGACGAATAGGGCAGGGGCGCATGCTCCCCTCTGAGGAAGGAGTCTGGGCAGAAGGCAGACGTGTTCTGAGCCTCTGGCCCCAAGGGGACAGCATCTCCTTGGCCACCTGTCCCAAATGCAGACTTGGGCTTGCCACCAGGTGCCATACCCAGAACTGGCAGAAACAACCCCATGGACAAACGGGCAGTCCGATGCCGTCTTCCACCAAGATGTGGCAGAGATGTGGTTGTCAGGCGGTGTGCTCGGAAGGAGTGGAGACAGTACCCCACAGTTCCCCAACCCAGTGCACGGGCCATGTGCAGGGAACCTGTCGCCTACTCTCTCCTGCAGTGAAGGCACTGGCCTAGACACCGAGTCTGCCTGAGCTCCGGAGCTAAAGGCAAAGCCTTACCTATGCCAGGAGATGGTAATAGGCATAGAGTGCCATGCTAGGCCACGCACCCTTCTGCAGGGTTGTGAATGTGTCTGCTACCTCGGCATAGCAAGGTGAACCCCGGGCGCGAACTTGGAGTCTGGGAAAGCAAGGCCCAAGAGGCACCAGCTCTCCCGCGGCTCTTCTTCCCTGCCGCGACAGAGCGAACGACCAAAGCCTTGCTGAGGAAGCAGCAGCGAAGTGCGGTTCGCGCCAAGCTGAAAACCTCTGCGAGAGCATAGTAGTCGCTGCGAAACGAGAGTCGGTTCTGCGGGCTGCTCCTGTTTGCCTGAGCTGGTCTCCACAGTACGGTGTAATAAAGCCTCATGGAGCGAATTCCACTTTGCCTGGGCATCCGCTCTGCCTGAGAGAGAAGCGCGGTTGTGCCTGTGGAAAGAGCCTTAAGGAAAGGCACACGTCTTTCACTGCGCTCCCCAGGACCATGTCTGTGGAAGGTGCAGCACGCTGCCCAGGGAGAAGAGCAGGAGCCGTCGGCCATCTGGTTTGGAAACGGTTGCGAAGCGGGAAGGCCCGGGCAGGCACAATGGCCGGTGGCACTACAAGTGTCACCCGCTCTCAGTGCAGAGACGGAAGCCTGGCTGCTAAGGAGACAGGAGGGGATGAGTATGGCAGGGCGCGTGCTCCACTCTGAAGAAGGAGTCTGGGCAGAAAGCATGCCTGTCCTGAGCCTCTAGGCCCAAGGAGACAGCAGCTTTGGCCACCTGTCTCTGGTGGAGACATGGGCTTGCCAATAGGCGCCTACCCTGAACTCGCAGAAACAGCTCCCTGAAAGAAATGGCAGCCAGTTTACGTCGAACTCTAGGAGGCGGAAGCGTTCGCGAAGGCTCCTGATTTCCAGGCAAGGAGTGGGGGTAGTCCCCCACAGCTCCCTTTCCCAGTATGTGGGCGATGTGCAGGGATTCTGTCGCCTCTCCTCTCCTGTGGGGAAGGCACTGGCGTAGTTCCCGAGTCTGCCTCAGGGCCTGAGAACAAGGCCAAGCATTGCCTACACCGAGAGATGGTAGTGTGCGTACAGTGCCCTCCTAGGCCACGCTCGCTGCTGCGGTGTTGTCGCTGTGTCTGCTTAGTTTGGCTTGGCAGGGTGAACCCAGGGCGCGAATATGGAGCACGGGAAAGCAAGTCCCAAGAGGCACCAGCTCTCCCCCAACTCATCTTCCGTACGCGAACGAAGCCTTGCTGAGGAAGCAGCAGTGAAGTGCCGTTCGCTCTAAGCCCAAAGCCTCTGTGAAAGCACAGCATTCGCCGAGAATTCAGAGTCGGTACTGTGGGCTGCTGCTGCTGGTTGCCTGAGCCCAGTCTCACAGTGGGAGACACCCACATACAGCGTAAGACTCTTTGTCCGGGCATCTCCTGTGGGAAAGCACAGCATACCTTTGGAATCAGAGTTTGGTTTGCGAATGCATGCTGCTGCTTGCCTGAGCTAGTCTACGCAGCTCGGTGGAAGATACCCGTATGGAGCGAAATACTCTTTGCCGTTGCTTCCCCTCTGCTTTTAGAGAAGCCAAGTTTGGGGAAGGCGCAGCATGCCGCCCCAGGGAAGAGAAGGAGCCGTTGGCCTTGGGGTCGGGAAATGCTCGGGAAGCAGGATAGCCTGCCGTGGCACGAGCAGCAGGCCTGTGGCGTGACAAGGGTCACGCGCTCCCTGTGCGGAGAGATGGATGCCTGGCTGCTAAGGAGACAGGAGTGGACGACTTGGGCAGGGGCGCGTGCTCCACTCTCAGGAAGGAGTCAGGGCAGATGGCAGGCGTGTCCTGTGCCTCTGGTCCCAAGTGGACAGCACCTCCTTGGCCACCTGTCCCAAGGGCAGACATGGGCTTGCCACCAGGTGCCATACCCGGAACTCGCAGAAAGAACCCCATGGACAAACGGGCAGTCCGATGCCGTCTTCCACCAAGATGTGGCAGCGATGTAGGTAGCAGGGGTGTTCCAGGAAGGAGTGGAGACAGTCCCCCACAGTTCCCCATCCCAGTGTACGGGCCATGTGCAGGGAACCTGTCGCCTCCTCTCTCCTGAAGTGAAGGCACAGGATTAGAACCCGAGTTTGCCTGAGCGCCGGAGAAAAAGGCAAAGCCCTACCTATGCCAGGAGATGGTAATAGGCATAGAGTGCCATGCTAGGCCACGCAGCCTTCTGCAGGGTTGTGACTGTGTCTGCTTACTTCGGAATAGCAAGGTGAAACCCTGGCGCGAACTTGGAGCCTGGGATAGCAAGGCCCAAGAGGCACCAGCTCTCCCGCGGCTCTTCTTCTCTGCCGAGACAGAGCGAACGACCAAAGACTTGCTGAGGAAGCAGCAGCGAAGTGCGGTTCGCGCCAAGCTGAAAACCTCTGCGAAAGCATAGTAGTCGCTGCGAAATGAGAGTCGGTTCTGTGGGCTGCTTCTGTTTGCCTGAGCTGGTCTCCACAGTACGGTGTAATAAAGCCTCATGGAGCGAAATCCTCTTTGCCTGGGCATGCGCTCTGCCTGAGAGAGAAGCGCGGTTGTGCCGGTGGAAAGAGCCTTAAGGAAAAGGACACGTCTTTCACTGCACTCCCCAGGAGCATGTCTGTGGAAGGTGCAGCACGCTGCCCAGGGAGAAGAGCAGGAGCCGTCGGCCATCTGGTTTGGAAACGGTTGCGAAGCGGGAAGGCCCTGGCAGGCACAATGGCCGGTGGCACTACAAGTGTCACCCGCTCCCAGTGCAGAGACGGAAGCCTGGCCGCTAAGGAGACAGGAGGGGATGAGTAATGCAGGGCGCGTGCTCCACTCTTAGGAAGGAGTCTGGGCAGAAAGCATGCCTGTCCTGAGCCTCTATGCCCAAGGAGACAGCAGCTTTGCCCAACTGTCTCTGGTGGAGACATGGGCTTGCCAACAGGCGCCTACCCTGAACTCGCAGAAACAGCTCCCTGAAAGAAATGGCAGCCAGTTTACGTCATCCTCCAGGAGGTGGAAGCGTTCGCGAAGGCTCGGGATTTCCAGACAAGGAGTGGAGACAGTCCCCCAGAGCTCCCTTTCCCAGTGTGTGGGCGGTGTGCAGGGATCCTGTCGCCTCTCCTCTCCTGTGGGGAAGGCACTGGCGTAGTTCCCGAGTCTGCCTCAGGGCCTGAGAAAAAGGCCCAGCATAGCCTACACCGAGAGATAGTCGTGTGCATACAGTGCCATCCTAGGCCATGCTCGCTGCTGCAGTGTTGTAACTGAGTCTGCTTAGATCGGCTTGGCAGGGTGAACCCAGGGCGCGAATATGGAGCCCGGGACAGCAAGTCCCAAGAGGCACCAGCCTTCCCGCAACTCATCTTCCCTGACGCGAACAAAGGCCTGCTGAGGAAGCAGCGGTGAAGTGCCGTTCGCCCCAAACCAAAAGCCTCTGTGAAAGCACAGCATTCGCTGAGAATTCAGAGTCGGTACTGTGGGCTGCTGCTGCTGGTTGCCTGAGCCAGTCTCACATTTGGAGAAACTCGCATATAGCGTAAGGCTCTTTGTCCGGGCAACTCCTGTGGGATAGCACAGCATACCTTGGGAATCAGAGTTGGGTTTGGGGAAGCATGCTGCTGCTTGCCTGAGCTAGTCTACGCAGCTCGGTGGAAGATACCCATATGGAGCGAAATACCCTTTGCCGTAGCTTCCCCTTTGCTTTTAGAGAAGCCAAGTTTGGGGAAGGCGCAGCATGCCGCCCCGGAGAAGAGAAGGAGCCGTTGGCCTTGGGGTCGGGAAATGCTCGGGAAGCAGGATAGCCTGCCGTGGCACGAGCAGCAGGCCTGTGGCGAGACATGTGTCACCCGCTCACTGTGCGGAGAGATGGATGCCTGGCTGCTAAGGAGACATGAGTGGACGAATAGGGCAGGGGCGCATGCTCCCCTCTGAGGAAGGAGTCTGGGCAGAAGGCAGACGTGTTCTGAGCCTCTGGCCCCAAGGGGACAGCACCTCCTTGGCCACCTGTCCCAAGGGCAGACATGGGCTTGCCACCAGGTGCCATACCCGGAACTCGCAGAAAGAACCCCATGGACAAACGGGCAGTCCGATGCCGTCTTCCACCAAGATGTGGCAGCGATGTAGGTAGCAGGGGTGTTCCAGGAAGGAGTGGAGACAGTCCCCCACAGTTCCCCATCCCAGTGTACGGGCCATGTGCAGGGAACCTGTCGCCTCCTCTCTCCTGAAGTGAAGGCACAGGATTAGAACCCGAGTTTGCCTGAGCGCCGGAGAAAAAGGCAAAGCCCTACCTATGCCAGGAGATGGTAATAGGCATAGAGTGCCATGCTAGGCCACGCAGCCTTCTGCAGGGTTGTGACTGTGTCTGCTTACTTCGGAATAGCAAGGTGAAACCCTGGCGCGAACTTGGAGCCTGGGATAGCAAGGCCCAAGAGGCACCAGCTCTCCCGCGGCTCTTCTTCTCTGCCGAGACAGAGCGAACGACCAAAGCCTTGCTGAGGAAGCAGCAGCGAAGTGCGGTTCGCGCCAAGCTGAAAACCTCTGCGAAAGCATAGTAGTCGCTGCGAAATGAGAGTCGGTTCTGTGGGCTGCTTCTGTTTGCCTGAGCTGGTCTCCACAGTACGGTGTAATAAAGCCTCATGGAGCGAAATCCTCTTTGCCTGGGCATGCGCTCTGCCTGAGAGAGAAGCGCGGTTGTGCCGGTGGAAAGAGCCTTAAGGAAAAGGACACGTCTTTCACTGCACTCCCCAGGAGCATGTCTGTGGAAGGTGCAGCACGCTGCCCAGGGAGAAGAGCAGGAGCCGTCGGCCATCTGGTTTGGAAACGGTTGCGAAGCGGGAAGGCCCTGGCAGGCACAATGGCCGGTGGCACTACAAGTGTCACCCGCTCCCAGTGCAGAGACGGAAGCCTGGCCGCTAAGGAGACAGGAGGGGATGAGTAATGCAGGGCGCGTGCTCCACTCTTAGGAAGGAGTCTGGGCAGAAAGCATGCCTGTCCTGAGCCTCTATGCCCAAGGAGACAGCAGCTTTGCCCAACTGTCTCTGGTGGAGACATGGGCTTGCCAACAGGCGCCTACCCTGAACTCGCAGAAACAGCTCCCTGAAAGAAATGGCAGCCAGTTTACGTCATCCTCCAGGAGGTGGAAGCGTTCGCGAAGGCTCGGGATTTCCAGACAAGGAGTGGAGACAGTCCCCCAGAGCTCCCTTTCCCAGTGTGTGGGCGGTGTGCAGGGATCCTGTCGCCTCTCCTCTCCTGTGGGGAAGGCACTGGCGTAGTTCCCGAGTCTGCCTCAGGGCCTGAGAAAAAGGCCCAGCATAGCCTACACCGAGAGATAGTCGTGTGCATACAGTGCCATCCTAGGCCATGCTCGCTGCTGCAGTGTTGTAACTGAGTCTGCTTAGATCGGCTTGGCAGGGTGAACCCAGGGCGCGAATATGGAGCCCGGGACAGCAAGTCCCAAGAGGCACCAGCCTTCCCGCAACTCATCTTCCCTGACGCGAACAAAGGCCTGCTGAGGAAGCAGCGGTGAAGTGCCGTTCGCCCCAAACCAAAAGCCTCTGTGAAAGCACAGCATTCGCTGAGAATTCAGAGTCGGTACTGTGGGCTGCTGCTGCTGGTTGCCTGAGCCAGTCTCACATTTGGAGAAACTCGCATATAGCGTAAGGCTCTTTGTCCGGGCAACTCCTGTGGGATAGCACAGCATACCTTGGGAATCAGAGTTGGGTTTGGGGAAGCATGCTGCTGCTTGCCTGAGCTAGTCTACGCAGCTCGGTGGAAGATACCCATATGGAGCGAAATACCCTTTGCCGTAGCTTCCCCTTTGCTTTTAGAGAAGCCAAGTTTGGGGAAGGCGCAGCATGCCGCCCCGGAGAAGAGAAGGAGCCGTTGGCCTTGGGGTCGGGAAATGCTCGGGAAGCAGGATAGCCTGCCGTGGCACGAGCAGCAGGCCTGTGGCGAGACATGTGTCACCCGCTCACTGTGCGGAGAGATGGATGCCTGGCTGCTAAGGAGACATGAGTGGACGAATAGGGCAGGGGCGCATGCTCCCCTCTGAGGAAGGAGTCTGGGCAGAAGGCAGACGTGTTCTGAGCCTCTGGCCCCAAGGGGACAGCATCTCCTTGGCCACCTGTCCCAAATGCAGACTTGGGCTTGCCACCAGGTGCCATACCCAGAACTGGCAGAAACAACCCCATGGACAAACCGCCAGTCCGATGCCGTCTTCCACCAAGAAGTGGCAGAGATGTGGTTGTCAGGCGGTGTGCTCAGAAGGAGTGGAGACAGTACCCCACAGTTCCCCAACCCAGTGCACGGGCCATGTGCAGGGAACCTGTCGCCTACTCTCTCCTAGAGTGAAGGCACTACCTAGACACCGAGTCTGCCTGAGCGCCGGAGCTAAAGGCAAAGCCTTACCTATGCCAGGAGATGGTAATAGGCATAGAGTGCCATGCTAGGCCACGCAGCCTTCTGCAGGGTTGTGACTGTGTCTGCTTACTTCGGAATAGCAAGGTGAAACCCTGGCGCGAACTTGGAGCCTGGGATAGCAAGGCCCAAGAGGCACCAGCTCTCCCGCGGCTCTTCTTCTCTGCCGAGACAGAGCGAACGACCAAAGCCTTGCTGAGGAAGCAGCAGCGAAGTGCGGTTCGCGCCAAGCTGAAAACCTCTGCGAAAGCATAGTAGTCGCTGCGAAATGAGAGTCGGTTCTGTGGGCTGCTCCTGTTTGCCTGAGCTGGTCTCCACAGTACGGTGTAATAAAGCCTCATGGAGCGAAATCCTCTTTGCCTGGGCATGCGCTCTGCCTGAGAGAGGAGCGCGGTTGTGCCGGTGGAAAGAGCCTTAAGGAAAAGGACACGTCTTTCACTGCACTCCCCAGGAGCATGTCTGTGGAAGGTGCAGCACGCTGCCCAGGGAGAAGAGCAGGAGCCGTCGGCCATCTGGTTTGGAAACGGTTGCGAAGCGGGAAGGCCCTGGCAGGCACAATGGCCGGTGGCACTACAAGTGTCACCCGCTCCCAGTGCAGAGACGGAAGCCTGGCCGCTAAGGAGACAGGAGGGGATGAGTAATGCAGGGCGCGTGCTCCACTCTTAGGAAGGAGTCTGGGCAGAAAGCATGCCTGTCCTGAGCCTCTAGGCCCAAGGAGACAGCAGCTTTGGCCACCTGTCTCTGGTGGAGACATGGGCTTGCCAATAGGCGCCTACCCTGAACTCGCAGAAACAGCTCCCTGAAAGAAATGGCAGCCAGTTTACGTCGAACTCTAGGAGGCGGAAGCGTTCGCGAAGGCTCCTGATTTCCAGGCAAGGAGTGGGGGTAGTCCCCCACAGCTCCCTTTCCCAGTATGTGGGCGATGTGCAGGGATTCTGTCGCCTCTCCTCTCCTGTGGGGAAGGCACTGGCGTAGTTCCCGAGTCTGCCTCAGGGCCTGAGAACAAGGCCAAGCATTGCCTACACCGAGAGATGGTAGTGTGCGTACAGTGCCCTCCTAGGCCACGCTCGCTGCTGCGGTGTTGTCGCTGTGTCTGCTTAGTTTGGCTTGGCAGGGTGAACCCAGGGCGCGAATATGGAGCACGGGAAAGCAAGTCCCAAGAGGCACCAGCTCTCCCCCAACTCATCTTCCGTACGCGAACGAAGCCTTGCTGAGGAAGCAGCAGTGAAGTGCCGTTCGCTCTAAGCCCAAAGCCTCTGTGAAAGCACAGCATTCGCCGAGAATTCAGAGTCGGTACTGTGGGCTGCTGCTGCTGGTTGCCTGAGCCCAGTCTCACAGTGGGAGACACCCACATACAGCGTAAGACTCTTTGTCCGGGCATCTCCTGTGGGAAAGCACAGCATACCTTTGGAATCAGAGTTTGGTTTGCGAATGCATGCTGCTGCTTGCCTGAGCTAGTCTACGCAGCTCGGTGGAAGATACCCGTATGGAGCGAAATACTCTTTGCCGTTGCTTCCCCTCTGCTTTTAGAGAAGCCAAGTTTGGGGAAGGCGCAGCATGCCGCCCCAGGGAAGAGAAGGAGCCGTTGGCCTTGGGGTCGGGAAATGCTCGGGAAGCAGGATAGCCTGCCGTGGCACGAGCAGCAGGCCTGTGGCGTGACAAGGGTCACGCGCTCCCTGTGCGGAGAGATGGATGCCTGGCTGCTAAGGAGACAGGAGTGGACGACTTGGGCAGGGGCGCGTGCTCCACTCTCAGGAAGGAGTCAGGGCAGATGGCAGGCGTGTCCTGTGCCTCTGGTCCCAAGTGGACAGCACCTCCTTGGCCACCTGTCCCAAGGGCAGACATGGGCTTGCCACCAGGTGCCATACCCGGAACTCGCAGAAAGAACCCCATGGACAAACGGGCAGTCCGATGCCGTCTTCCACCAAGATGTGGCAGCGATGTAGGTAGCAGGGGTGTTCCAGGAAGGAGTGGAGACAGTCCCCCACAGTTCCCCATCCCAGTGTACGGGCCATGTGCAGGGAACCTGTCGCCTCCTCTCTCCTGAAGTGAAGGCACAGGATTAGAACCCGAGTTTGCCTGAGCGCCGGAGAAAAAGGCAAAGCCCTACCTATGCCAGGAGATGGTAATAGGCATAGAGTGCCATGCTAGGCCACGCAGCCTTCTGCAGGGTTGTGACTGTGTCTGCTTACTTCGGAATAGCAAGGTGAAACCCTGGCGCGAACTTGGAGCCTGGGATAGCAAGGCCCAAGAGGCACCAGCTCTCCCGCGGCTCTTCTTCTCTGCCGAGACAGAGCGAACGACCAAAGCCTTGCTGAGGAAGCAGCAGCGAAGTGCGGTTCGCGCCAAGCTGAAAACCTCTGCGAAAGCATAGTAGTCGCTGCGAAATGAGAGTCGGTTCTGTGGGCTGCTTCTGTTTGCCTGAGCTGGTCTCCACAGTACGGTGTAATAAAGCCTCATGGAGCGAAATCCTCTTTGCCTGGGCATGCGCTCTGCCTGAGAGAGAAGCGCGGTTGTGCCGGTGGAAAGAGCCTTAAGGAAAAGGACACGTCTTTCACTGCACTCCCCAGGAGCATGTCTGTGGAAGGTGCAGCACGCTGCCCAGGGAGAAGAGCAGGAGCCGTCGGCCATCTGGTTTGGAAACGGTTGCGAAGCGGGAAGGCCCTGGCAGGCACAATGGCCGGTGGCACTACAAGTGTCACCCGCTCCCAGTGCAGAGACGGAAGCCTGGCCGCTAAGGAGACAGGAGGGGATGAGTAATGCAGGGCGCGTGCTCCACTCTTAGGAAGGAGTCTGGGCAGAAAGCATGCCTGTCCTGAGCCTCTATGCCCAAGGAGACAGCAGCTTTGCCCAACTGTCTCTGGTGGAGACATGGGCTTGCCAACAGGCGCCTACCCTGAACTCGCAGAAACAGCTCCCTGAAAGAAATGGCAGCCAGTTTACGTCATCCTCCAGGAGGTGGAAGCGTTCGCGAAGGCTCGGGATTTCCAGACAAGGAGTGGAGACAGTCCCCCAGAGCTCCCTTTCCCAGTGTGTGGGCGGTGTGCAGGGATCCTGTCGCCTCTCCTCTCCTGTGGGGAAGGCACTGGCGTAGTTCCCGAGTCTGCCTCAGGGCCTGAGAAAAAGGCCCAGCATAGCCTACACCGAGAGATAGTCGTGTGCATACAGTGCCATCCTAGGCCATGCTCGCTGCTGCAGTGTTGTAACTGAGTCTGCTTAGATCGGCTTGGCAGGGTGAACCCAGGGCGCGAATATGGAGCCCGGGACAGCAAGTCCCAAGAGGCACCAGCCTTCCCGCAACTCATCTTCCCTGACGCGAACAAAGGCCTGCTGAGGAAGCAGCGGTGAAGTGCCGTTCGCCCCAAACCAAAAGCCTCTGTGAAAGCACAGCATTCGCTGAGAATTCAGAGTCGGTACTGTGGGCTGCTGCTGCTGGTTGCCTGAGCCAGTCTCACATTTGGAGAAACTCGCATATAGCGTAAGGCTCTTTGTCCGGGCAACTCCTGTGGGATAGCACAGCATACCTTGGGAATCAGAGTTGGGTTTGGGGAAGCATGCTGCTGCTTGCCTGAGCTAGTCTACGCAGCTCGGTGGAAGATACCCATATGGAGCGAAATACCCTTTGCCGTAGCTTCCCCTTTGCTTTTAGAGAAGCCAAGTTTGGGGAAGGCGCAGCATGCCGCCCCGGAGAAGAGAAGGAGCCGTTGGCCTTGGGGTCGGGAAATGCTCGGGAAGCAGGATAGCCTGCCGTGGCACGAGCAGCAGGCCTGTGGCGAGACATGTGTCACCCGCTCACTGTGCGGAGAGATGGATGCCTGGCTGCTAAGGAGACATGAGTGGACGAATAGGGCAGGGGCGCATGCTCCCCTCTGAGGAAGGAGTCTGGGCAGAAGGCAGACGTGTTCTGAGCCTCTGGCCCCAAGGGGACAGCATCTCCTTGGCCACCTGTCCCAAATGCAGACTTGGGCTTGCCACCAGGTGCCATACCCAGAACTGGCAGAAACAACCCCATGGACAAACCGCCAGTCCGATGCCGTCTTCCACCAAGATGTGGCAGAGATGTGGTTGTCAGGCGGTGTGCTCAGAAGGAGTGGAGACAGTACCCCACAGTTCCCCAACCCAGTGCACGGGCCATGTGCAGGGAACCTGTCGCCTACTCTCTCCTAGAGTGAAGGCACTACCTAGACACCGAGTCTGCCTGAGCGCCGGAGCTAAAGGCAAAGCCTTACCTATGCCAGGAGATGGTAATAGGCATAGAGTGCCATGCTAGGCCACGCAGCCTTCTGCAGGGTTGTGACTGTGTCTGCTTACTTCGGAATAGCAAGGTGAAACCCTGGCGCGAACTTGGAGCCTGGGATAGCAAGGCCCAAGAGGCACCAGCTCTCCCGCGGCTCTTCTTCTCTGCCGAGACAGAGCGAACGACCAAAGCCTTGCTGAGGAAGCAGCAGCGAAGTGCGGTTCGCGCCAAGCTGAAAACCTCTGCGAAAGCATAGTAGTCGCTGCGAAATGAGAGTCGGTTCTGTGGGCTGCTCCTGTTTGCCTGAGCTGGTCTCCACAGTACGGTGTAATAAAGCCTCATGGAGCGAAATCCTCTTTGCCTGGGCATGCGCTCTGCCTGAGAGAGAAGCGCGGTTGTGCCGGTGGAAAGAGCCTTAAGGAAAAGGACACGTCTTTCACTGCACTCCCCAGGAGCATGTCTGTGGAAGGTGCAGCACGCTGCCCAGGGAGAAGAGCAGGAGCCGTCGGCCATCTGGTTTGGAAACGGTTGCGAAGCGGGAAGGCCCTGGCAGGCACAATGGCCGGTGGCACTACAAGTGTCACCCGCTCCCAGTGCAGAGACGGAAGCCTGGCCGCTAAGGAGACAGGAGGGGATGAGTAATGCAGGGCGCGTGCTCCACTCTTAGGAAGGAGTCTGGGCAGAAAGCATGCCTGTCCTGAGCCTCTATGCCCAAGGAGACAGCAGCTTTGCCCAACTGTCTCTGGTGGAGACATGGGCTTGCCAACAGGCGCCTACCCTGAACTCGCAGAAACAGCTCCCTGAAAGAAATGGCAGCCAGTTTACGTCATCCTCCAGGAGGTGGAAGCGTTCGCGAAGGCTCGGGATTTCCAGACAAGGAGTGGAGACAGTCCCCCAGAGCTCCCTTTCCCAGTGTGTGGGCGGTGTGCAGGGATCCTGTCGCCTCTCCTCTCCTGTGGGGAAGGCACTGGCGTAGTTCCCGAGTCTGCCTCAGGGCCTGAGAAAAAGGCCCAGCATAGCCTACACCGAGAGATAGTCGTGTGCATACAGTGCCATCCTAGGCCATGCTCGCTGCTGCAGTGTTGTAACTGAGTCTGCTTAGATCGGCTTGGCAGGGTGAACCCAGGGCGCGAATATGGAGCCCGGGACAGCAAGTCCCAAGAGGCACCAGCCTTCCCGCAACTCATCTTCCCTGACGCGAACAAAGGCCTGCTGAGGAAGCAGCGGTGAAGTGCCGTTCGCCCCAAACCAAAAGCCTCTGTGAAAGCACAGCATTCGCTGAGAATTTAGAGTCGGTACTGTGGGCTGCTGCTGCTGGTTGCCTGAGCCAGTCTCACAGTTGGAGAAACTCGCATATAGCGTAAGGCTCTTTGTCCGGGCAACTCCTGTGGGATAGCACAGCATACCTTGGGAATCAGAGTTGGGTTTGGGGAAGCATGCTGCTGCTTGCCTGAGCTAGTCTACGCAGCTCGGTGGAAGATACCCATATGGAGCGAAATACCCTTTGCCGTAGCTTCCCCTTTGCTTTTAGAGAAGCCAAGTTTGGGGAAGGCGCAGCATGCCGCCCCGGAGAAGAGAAGGAGCCGTTGGCCTTGGGGTCGGGAAATGCTCGGGAAGCAGGATAGCCTGCCGTGGCACGAGCAGCAGGCCTGTGGCGAGACATGTGTCACCCGCTCACTGTGCGGAGAGATGGATGCCTGGCTGCTAAGGAGACATGAGTGGACGAATAGGGCAGGGGCGCATGCTCCCCTCTGAGGAAGGAGTCTGGGCAGAAGGCAGACGTGTTCTGAGCCTCTGGCCCCAAGGGGACAGCATCTCCTTGGCCACCTGTCCCAAATGCAGACTTGGGCTTGCCACCAGGTGCCATACCCAGAACTGGCAGAAACAACCCCATGGACAAACGGGCAGTCCGATGCCGTCTTCCACCAAGATGTGGCAGAGATGTGGTTGTCAGGCGGTGTGCTCGGAAGGAGTGGAGACAGTACCCCACAGTTCCCCAACCCAGTGCACGGGCCATGTGCAGGGAACCTGTCGCCTACTCTCTCCTGCAGTGAAGGCACTGGCCTAGACACCGAGTCTGCCTGAGCTCCGGAGCTAAAGGCAAAGCCTTACCTATGCCAGGAGATGGTAATAGGCATAGAGTGCCATGCTAGGCCACGCACCCTTCTGCAGGGTTGTGAATGTGTCTGCTACCTCGGCATAGCAAGGTGAACCCCGGGCGCGAACTTGGAGTCTGGGAAAGCAAGGCCCAAGAGGCACCAGCTCTCCCGCGGCTCTTCTTCCCTGCCGCGACAGAGCGAACGACCAAAGCCTTGCTGAGGAAGCAGCAGCGAAGTGCGGTTCGCGCCAAGCTGAAAACCTCTGCGAGAGCATAGTAGTCGCTGCGAAACGAGAGTCGGTTCTGCGGGCTGCTCCTGTTTGCCTGAGCTGGTCTCCACAGTACGGTGTAATAAAGCCTCATGGAGCGAATTCCACTTTGCCTGGGCATCCGCTCTGCCTGAGAGAGAAGCGCGGTTGTGCCTGTGGAAAGAGCCTTAAGGAAAGGCACACGTCTTTCACTGCGCTCCCCAGGACCATGTCTGTGGAAGGTGCAGCACGCTGCCCAGGGAGAAGAGCAGGAGCCGTCGGCCATCTGGTTTGGAAACGGTTGCGAAGCGGGAAGGCCCGGGCAGGCACAATGGCCGGTGGCACTACAAGTGTCACCCGCTCTCAGTGCAGAGACGGAAGCCTGGCTGCTAAGGAGACAGGAGGGGATGAGTATGGCAGGGCGCGTGCTCCACTCTGAAGAAGGAGTCTGGGCAGAAAGCATGCCTGTCCTGAGCCTCTAGGCCCAAGGAGACAGCAGCTTTGGACACCTGTCTCTGGTGGAGACATGGGCTTGCCAATAGGCGCCTACCCTGAACTCGCAGAAACAGCTCCCTGAAAGAAATGGCAGCCAGTTTACGTCGAACTCTAGGAGGCGGAAGCGTTCGCGAAGGCTCCTGATTTCCAGGCAAGGAGTGGGGGTAGTCCCCCACAGCTCCCTTTCCCAGTATGTGGGCGATGTGCAGGGATTCTGTCGCCTCTCCTCTCCTGTGGGGAAGGCACTGGCGTAGTTCCCGAGTCTGCCTCAGGGCCTGAGAACAAGGCCAAGCATTGCCTACACCGAGAGATGGTAGTGTGCGTACAGTGCCCTCCTAGGCCACGCTCGCTGCTGCGGTGTTGTCGCTGTGTCTGCTTAGTTTGGCTTGGCAGGGTGAACCCAGGGCGCGAATATGGAGCACGGGAAAGCAAGTCCCAAGAGGCACCAGCTCTCCCCCAACTCATCTTCCGTACGCGAACGAAGCCTTGCTGAGGAAGCAGCAGTGAAGTGCCGTTCGCTCTAAGCCCAAAGCCTCTGTGAAAGCACAGCATTCGCCGAGAATTCAGAGTCGGTACTGTGGGCTGCTGCTGCTGGTTGCCTGAGCCCAGTCTCACAGTGGGAGACACCCACATACAGCGTAAGACTCTTTGTCCGGGCATCTCCTGTGGGAAAGCACAGCATACCTTTGGAATCAGAGTTTGGTTTGCGAATGCATGCTGCTGCTTGCCTGAGCTAGTCTACGCAGCTCGGTGGAAGATACCCGTATGGAGCGAAATACTCTTTGCCGTTGCTTCCCCTCTGCTTTTAGAGAAGCCAAGTTTGGGGAAGGCGCAGCATGCCGCCCCAGGGAAGAGAAGGAGCCGTTGGCCTTGGGGTCGGGAAATGCTCGGGAAGCAGGATAGCCTGCCGTGGCACGAGCAGCAGGCCTGTGGCGTGACAAGGGTCACGCGCTCCCTGTGCGGAGAGATGGATGCCTGGCTGCTAAGGAGACAGGAGTGGACGACTTGGGCAGGGGCGCGTGCTCCACTCTCAGGAAGGAGTCAGGGCAGATGGCAGGCGTGTCCTGTGCCTCTGGTCCCAAGTGGACAGCACCTCCTTGGCCACCTGTCCCAAGGGCAGACATGGGCTTGCCACCAGGTGCCATACCCGGAACTCGCAGAAAGAACCCCATGGACAAACGGGCAGTCCGATGCCGTCTTCCACCAAGATGTGGCAGCGATGTAGGTAGCAGGGGTGTTCCAGGAAGGAGTGGAGACAGTCCCCCACAGTTCCCCATCCCAGTGTACGGGCCATGTGCAGGGAACCTGTCGCCTCCTCTCTCCTGAAGTGAAGGCACAGGATTAGAACCCGAGTTTGCCTGAGCGCCGGAGAAAAAGGCAAAGCCCTACCTATGCCAGGAGATGGTAATAGGCATAGAGTGCCATGCTAGGCCACGCAGCCTTCTGCAGGGTTGTGACTGTGTCTGCTTACTTCGGAATAGCAAGGTGAAACCCTGGCGCGAACTTGGAGCCTGGGATAGCAAGGCCCAAGAGGCACCAGCTCTCCCGCGGCTCTTCTTCTCTGCCGAGACAGAGCGAACGACCAAAGCCTTGCTGAGGAAGCAGCAGCGAAGTGCGGTTCGCGCCAAGCTGAAAACCTCTGCGAAAGCATAGTAGTCGCTGCGAAATGAGAGTCGGTTCTGTGGGCTGCTTCTGTTTGCCTGAGCTGGTCTCCACAGTACGGTGTAATAAAGCCTCATGGAGCGAAATCCTCTTTGCCTGGGCATGCGCTCTGCCTGAGAGAGAAGCGCGGTTGTGCCGGTGGAAAGAGCCTTAAGGAAAAGGACACGTCTTTCACTGCACTCCCCAGGAGCATGTCTGTGGAAGGTGCAGCACGCTGCCCAGGGAGAAGAGCAGGAGCCGTCGGCCATCTGGTTTGGAAACGGTTGCGAAGCGGGAAGGCCCTGGCAGGCACAATGGCCGGTGGCACTACAAGTGTCACCCGCTCCCAGTGCAGAGACGGAAGCCTGGCCGCTAAGGAGACAGGAGGGGATGAGTAATGCAGGGCGCGTGCTCCACTCTTAGGAAGGAGTCTGGGCAGAAAGCATGCCTGTCCTGAGCCTCTATGCCCAAGGAGACAGCAGCTTTGCCCAACTGTCTCTGGTGGAGACATGGGCTTGCCAACAGGCGCCTACCCTGAACTCGCAGAAACAGCTCCCTGAAAGAAATGGCAGCCAGTTTACGTCATCCTCCAGGAGGTGGAAGCGTTCGCGAAGGCTCGGGATTTCCAGACAAGGAGTGGAGACAGTCCCCCAGAGCTCCCTTTCCCAGTGTGTGGGCGGTGTGCAGGGATCCTGTCGCCTCTCCTCTCCTGTGGGGAAGGCACTGGCGTAGTTCCCGAGTCTGCCTCAGGGCCTGAGAAAAAGGCCCAGCATAGCCTACACCGAGAGATAGTCGTGTGCATACAGTGCCATCCTAGGCCATGCTCGCTGCTGCAGTGTTGTAACTGAGTCTGCTTAGATCGGCTTGGCAGGGTGAACCCAGGGCGCGAATATGGAGCCCGGGACAGCAAGTCCCAAGAGGCACCAGCCTTCCCGCAACTCATCTTCCCTGACGCGAACAAAGGCCTGCTGAGGAAGCAGCGGTGAAGTGCCGTTCGCCCCAAACCAAAAGCCTCTGTGAAAGCACAGCATTCGCTGAGAATTCAGAGTCGGTACTGTGGGCTGCTGCTGCTGGTTGCCTGAGCCAGTCTCACATTTGGAGAAACTCGCATATAGCGTAAGGCTCTTTGTCCGGGCAACTCCTGTGGGATAGCACAGCATACCTTGGGAATCAGAGTTGGGTTTGGGGAAGCATGCTGCTGCTTGCCTGAGCTAGTCTACGCAGCTCGGTGGAAGATACCCATATGGAGCGAAATACCCTTTGCCGTAGCTTCCCCTTTGCTTTTAGAGAAGCCAAGTTTGGGGAAGGCGCAGCATGCCGCCCCGGAGAAGAGAAGGAGCCGTTGGCCTTGGGGTCGGGAAATGCTCGGGAAGCAGGATAGCCTGCCGTGGCACGAGCAGCAGGCCTGTGGCGAGACATGTGTCACCCGCTCACTGTGCGGAGAGATGGATGCCTGGCTGCTAAGGAGACATGAGTGGACGAATAGGGCAGGGGCGCATGCTCCCCTCTGAGGAAGGAGTCTGGGCAGAAGGCAGACGTGTTCTGAGCCTCTGGCCCCAAGGGGACAGCATCTCCTTGGCCACCTGTCCCAAATGCAGACTTGGGCTTGCCACCAGGTGCCATACCCAGAACTGGCAGAAACAACCCCATGGACAAACCGCCAGTCCGATGCCGTCTTCCACCAAGATGTGGCAGAGATGTGGTTGTCAGGCGGTGTGCTCAGAAGGAGTGGAGACAGTACCCCACAGTTCCCCAACCCAGTGCACGGGCCATGTGCAGGGAACCTGTCGCCTACTCTCTCCTAGAGTGAAGGCACTACCTAGACACCGAGTCTGCCTGAGCGCCGGAGCTAAAGGCAAAGCCTTACCTATGCCAGGAGATGGTAATAGGCATAGAGTGCCATGCTAGGCCACGCAGCCTTCTGCAGGGTTGTGACTGTGTCTGCTTACTTCGGAATAGCAAGGTGAAACCCTGGCGCGAACTTGGAGCCTGGGATAGCAAGGCCCAAGAGGCACCAGCTCTCCCGCGGCTCTTCTTCTCTGCCGAGACAGAGCGAACGACCAAAGCCTTGCTGAGGAAGCAGCAGCGAAGTGCGGTTCGCGCCAAGCTGAAAACCTCTGCGAAAGCATAGTAGTCGCTGCGAAATGAGAGTCGGTTCTGTGGGCTGCTCCTGTTTGCCTGAGCTGGTCTCCACAGTACGGTGTAATAAAGCCTCATGGAGCGAAATCCTCTTTGCCTGGGCATGCGCTCTGCCTGAGAGAGGAGCGCGGTTGTGCCGGTGGAAAGAGCCTTAAGGAAAAGGACACGTCTTTCACTGCACTCCCCAGGAGCATGTCTGTGGAAGGTGCAGCACGCTGCCCAGGGAGAAGAGCAGGAGCCGTCGGCCATCTGGTTTGGAAACGGTTGCGAAGCGGGAAGGCCCTGGCAGGCACAATGGCCGGTGGCACTACAAGTGTCACCCGCTCCCAGTGCAGAGACGGAAGCCTGGCCGCTAAGGAGACAGGAGGGGATGAGTAATGCAGGGCGCGTGCTCCACTCTTAGGAAGGAGTCTGGGCAGAAAGCATGCCTGTCCTGAGCCTCTAGGCCCAAGGAGACAGCAGCTTTGGCCACCTGTCTCTGGTGGAGACATGGGCTTGCCAATAGGCGCCTACCCTGAACTCGCAGAAACAGCTCCCTGAAAGAAATGGCAGCCAGTTTACGTCGAACTCTAGGAGGCGGAAGCGTTCGCGAAGGCTCCTGATTTCCAGGCAAGGAGTGGGGGTAGTCCCCCACAGCTCCCTTTCCCAGTATGTGGGCGATGTGCAGGGATTCTGTCGCCTCTCCTCTCCTGTGGGGAAGGCACTGGCGTAGTTCCCGAGTCTGCCTCAGGGCCTGAGAACAAGGCCAAGCATTGCCTACACCGAGAGATGGTAGTGTGCGTACAGTGCCCTCCTAGGCCACGCTCGCTGCTGCGGTGTTGTCGCTGTGTCTGCTTAGTTTGGCTTGGCAGGGTGAACCCAGGGCGCGAATATGGAGCACGGGAAAGCAAGTCCCAAGAGGCACCAGCTCTCCCCCAACTCATCTTCCGTACGCGAACGAAGCCTTGCTGAGGAAGCAGCAGTGAAGTGCCGTTCGCTCTAAGCCCAAAGCCTCTGTGAAAGCACAGCATTCGCCGAGAATTCAGAGTCGGTACTGTGGGCTGCTGCTGCTGGTTGCCTGAGCCCAGTCTCACAGTGGGAGACACCCACATACAGCGTAAGACTCTTTGTCCGGGCATCTCCTGTGGGAAAGCACAGCATACCTTTGGAATCAGAGTTTGGTTTGCGAATGCATGCTGCTGCTTGCCTGAGCTAGTCTACGCAGCTCGGTGGAAGATACCCGTATGGAGCGAAATACTCTTTGCCGTTGCTTCCCCTCTGCTTTTAGAGAAGCCAAGTTTGGGGAAGGCGCAGCATGCCGCCCCAGGGAAGAGAAGGAGCCGTTGGCCTTGGGGTCGGGAAATGCTCGGGAAGCAGGATAGCCTGCCGTGGCACGAGCAGCAGGCCTGTGGCGTGACAAGGGTCACGCGCTCCCTGTGCGGAGAGATGGATGCCTGGCTGCTAAGGAGACAGGAGTGGACGACTTGGGCAGGGGCGCGTGCTCCACTCTCAGGAAGGAGTCAGGGCAGATGGCAGGCGTGTCCTGTGCCTCTGGTCCCAAGTGGACAGCACCTCCTTGGCCACCTGTCCCAAGGGCAGACATGGGCTTGCCACCAGGTGCCATACCCGGAACTCGCAGAAAGAACCCCATGGACAAACGGGCAGTCCGATGCCGTCTTCCACCAAGATGTGGCAGCGATGTAGGTAGCAGGGGTGTTCCAGGAAGGAGTGGAGACAGTCCCCCACAGTTCCCCATCCCAGTGTACGGGCCATGTGCAGGGAACCTGTCGCCTCCTCTCTCCTGAAGTGAAGGCACAGGATTAGAACCCGAGTTTGCCTGAGCGCCGGAGAAAAAGGCAAAGCCCTACCTATGCCAGGAGATGGTAATAGGCATAGAGTGCCATGCTAGGCCACGCAGCCTTCTGCAGGGTTGTGACTGTGTCTGCTTACTTCGGAATAGCAAGGTGAAACCCTGGCGCGAACTTGGAGCCTGGGATAGCAAGGCCCAAGAGGCACCAGCTCTCCCGCGGCTCTTCTTCTCTGCCGAGACAGAGCGAACGACCAAAGCCTTGCTGAGGAAGCAGCAGCGAAGTGCGGTTCGCGCCAAGCTGAAAACCTCTGCGAAAGCATAGTAGTCGCTGCGAAATGAGAGTCGGTTCTGTGGGCTGCTTCTGTTTGCCTGAGCTGGTCTCCACAGTACGGTGTAATAAAGCCTCATGGAGCGAAATCCTCTTTGCCTGGGCATGCGCTCTGCCTGAGAGAGAAGCGCGGTTGTGCCGGTGGAAAGAGCCTTAAGGAAAAGGACACGTCTTTCACTGCACTCCCCAGGAGCATGTCTGTGGAAGGTGCAGCACGCTGCCCAGGGAGAAGAGCAGGAGCCGTCGGCCATCTGGTTTGGAAACGGTTGCGAAGCGGGAAGGCCCTGGCAGGCACAATGGCCGGTGGCACTACAAGTGTCACCCGCTCCCAGTGCAGAGACGGAAGCCTGGCCGCTAAGGAGACAGGAGGGGATGAGTAATGCAGGGCGCGTGCTCCACTCTTAGGAAGGAGTCTGGGCAGAAAGCATGCCTGTCCTGAGCCTCTATGCCCAAGGAGACAGCAGCTTTGCCCAACTGTCTCTGGTGGAGACATGGGCTTGCCAACAGGCGCCTACCCTGAACTCGCAGAAACAGCTCCCTGAAAGAAATGGCAGCCAGTTTACGTCATCCTCCAGGAGGTGGAAGCGTTCGCGAAGGCTCGGGATTTCCAGACAAGGAGTGGAGACAGTCCCCCAGAGCTCCCTTTCCCAGTGTGTGGGCGGTGTGCAGGGATCCTGTCGCCTCTCCTCTCCTGTGGGGAAGGCACTGGCGTAGTTCCCGAGTCTGCCTCAGGGCCTGAGAAAAAGGCCCAGCATAGCCTACACCGAGAGATAGTCGTGTGCATACAGTGCCATCCTAGGCCATGCTCGCTGCTGCAGTGTTGTAACTGAGTCTGCTTAGATCGGCTTGGCAGGGTGAACCCAGGGCGCGAATATGGAGCCCGGGACAGCAAGTCCCAAGAGGCACCAGCCTTCCCGCAACTCATCTTCCCTGACGCGAACAAAGGCCTGCTGAGGAAGCAGCGGTGAAGTGCCGTTCGCCCCAAACCAAAAGCCTCTGTGAAAGCACAGCATTCGCTGAGAATTCAGAGTCGGTACTGTGGGCTGCTGCTGCTGGTTGCCTGAGCCAGTCTCACATTTGGAGAAACTCGCATATAGCGTAAGGCTCTTTGTCCGGGCAACTCCTGTGGGATAGCACAGCATACCTTGGGAATCAGAGTTGGGTTTGGGGAAGCATGCTGCTGCTTGCCTGAGCTAGTCTACGCAGCTCGGTGGAAGATACCCATATGGAGCGAAATACCCTTTGCCGTAGCTTCCCCTTTGCTTTTAGAGAAGCCAAGTTTGGGGAAGGCGCAGCATGCCGCCCCGGAGAAGAGAAGGAGCCGTTGGCCTTGGGGTCGGGAAATGCTCGGGAAGCAGGATAGCCTGCCGTGGCACGAGCAGCAGGCCTGTGGCGAGACATGTGTCACCCGCTCACTGTGCGGAGAGATGGATGCCTGGCTGCTAAGGAGACATGAGTGGACGAATAGGGCAGGGGCGCATGCTCCCCTCTGAGGAAGGAGTCTGGGCAGAAGGCAGACGTGTTCTGAGCCTCTGGCCCCAAGGGGACAGCATCTCCTTGGCCACCTGTCCCAAATGCAGACTTGGGCTTGCCACCAGGTGCCATACCCAGAACTGGCAGAAACAACCCCATGGACAAACCGCCAGTCCGATGCCGTCTTCCACCAAGATGTGGCAGAGATGTGGTTGTCAGGCGGTGTGCTCAGAAGGAGTGGAGACAGTACCCCACAGTTCCCCAACCCAGTGCACGGGCCATGTGCAGGGAACCTGTCGCCTACTCTCTCCTAGAGTGAAGGCACTACCTAGACACCGAGTCTGCCTGAGCGCCGGAGCTAAAGGCAAAGCCTTACCTATGCCAGGAGATGGTAATAGGCATAGAGTGCCATGCTAGGCCACGCAGCCTTCTGCAGGGTTGTGACTGTGTCTGCTTACTTCGGAATAGCAAGGTGAAACCCTGGCGCGAACTTGGAGCCTGGGATAGCAAGGCCCAAGAGGCACCAGCTCTCCCGCGGCTCTTCTTCTCTGCCGAGACAGAGCGAACGACCAAAGCCTTGCTGAGGAAGCAGCAGCGAAGTGCGGTTCGCGCCAAGCTGAAAACCTCTGCGAAAGCATAGTAGTCGCTGCGAAATGAGAGTCGGTTCTGTGGGCTGCTCCTGTTTGCCTGAGCTGGTCTCCACAGTACGGTGTAATAAAGCCTCATGGAGCGAAATCCTCTTTGCCTGGGCATGCGCTCTGCCTGAGAGAGAAGCGCGGTTGTGCCGGTGGAAAGAGCCTTAAGGAAAAGGACACGTCTTTCACTGCACTCCCCAGGAGCATGTCTGTGGAAGGTGCAGCACGCTGCCCAGGGAGAAGAGCAGGAGCCGTCGGCCATCTGGTTTGGAAACGGTTGCGAAGCGGGAAGGCCCTGGCAGGCACAATGGCCGGTGGCACTACAAGTGTCACCCGCTCCCAGTGCAGAGACGGAAGCCTGGCCGCTAAGGAGACAGGAGGGGATGAGTAATGCAGGGCGCGTGCTCCACTCTTAGGAAGGAGTCTGGGCAGAAAGCATGCCTGTCCTGAGCCTCTATGCCCAAGGAGACAGCAGCTTTGCCCAACTGTCTCTGGTGGAGACATGGGCTTGCCAACAGGCGCCTACCCTGAACTCGCAGAAACAGCTCCCTGAAAGAAATGGCAGCCAGTTTACGTCATCCTCCAGGAGGTGGAAGCGTTCGCGAAGGCTCGGGATTTCCAGACAAGGAGTGGAGACAGTCCCCCAGAGCTCCCTTTCCCAGTGTGTGGGCGGTGTGCAGGGATCCTGTCGCCTCTCCTCTCCTGTGGGGAAGGCACTGGCGTAGTTCCCGAGTCTGCCTCAGGGCCTGAGAAAAAGGCCCAGCATAGCCTACACCGAGAGATAGTCGTGTGCATACAGTGCCATCCTAGGCCATGCTCGCTGCTGCAGTGTTGTAACTGAGTCTGCTTAGATCGGCTTGGCAGGGTGAACCCAGGGCGCGAATATGGAGCCCGGGACAGCAAGTCCCAAGAGGCACCAGCCTTCCCGCAACTCATCTTCCCTGACGCGAACAAAGGCCTGCTGAGGAAGCAGCGGTGAAGTGCCGTTCGCCCCAAACCAAAAGCCTCTGTGAAAGCACAGCATTCGCTGAGAATTCAGAGTCGGTACTGTGGGCTGCTGCTGCTGGTTGCCTGAGCCAGTCTCACAGTTGGAGAAACTCGCATATAGCGTAAGGCTCTTTGTCCGGGCAACTCCTGTGGGATAGCACAGCATACCTTGGGAATCAGAGTTGGGTTTGGGGAAGCATGCTGCTGCTTGCCTGAGCTAGTCTACGCAGCTCGGTGGAAGATACCCATATGGAGCGAAATACCCTTTGCCGTAGCTTCCCCTTTGCTTTTAGAGAAGCCAAGTTTGGGGAAGGCGCAGCATGCCGCCCCGGAGAAGAGAAGGAGCCGTTGGCCTTGGGGTCGGGAAATGCTCGGGAAGCAGGATAGCCTGCCGTGGCACGAGCAGCAGGCCTGTGGCGAGACATGTGTCACCCGCTCACTGTGCGGAGAGATGGATGCCTGGCTGCTAAGGAGACATGAGTGGACGAATAGGGCAGGGGCGCATGCTCCCCTCTGAGGAAGGAGTCTGGGCAGAAGGCAGACGTGTTCTGAGCCTCTGGCCCCAAGGGGACAGCATCTCCTTGGCCACCTGTCCCAAATGCAGACTTGGGCTTGCCACCAGGTGCCATACCCAGAACTGGCAGAAACAACCCCATGGACAAACCGCCAGTCCGATGCCGTCTTCCACCAAGATGTGGCAGAGATGTGGTTGTCAGGCGGTGTGCTCGGAAGGAGTGGAGACAGTACCCCACAGTTCCCCAACCCAGTGCACGGGCCATGTGCAGGGAACCTGTCGCCTACTCTCTCCTGCAGTGAAGGCACTACCTAGACACCGAGTCTGCCTGAGCGCCGGAGCTAAAGGCAAAGCCTTACCTATGCCAGGAGATGGTAATAGGCATAGAGTGCCATGCTAGGCCACGCACCCTTCTGCAGGGTTGTGAATGTGTCTGCTTACCTCGGCATAGCAAGGTGAACCCCGGGCGCGAACTTGGAGTCTGGGAAAGCAAGGCCCAAGAGGCACCAGCTCTCCCGCGGCTCTTCTTCCCTGCCGCGACAGAGCGAACGACCAAAGCCTTGCTGAGGAAGCAGCAGCGAAGTGCGGTTCGCGCCAAGCTGAAAACCTCTGCGAGAGCATAGTAGTCGCTGCGAAACGAGAGTCGGTTCTGCGGGCTGCTCCTGTTTGCCTGAGCTGGTCTCCACAGTACGGTGTAATAAAGCCTCATGGAGCGAATTCCACTTTGCCTGGGCATGCGCTCTGCCTGAGAGAGAAGCGCGGTTGTGCCTGTGGAAAGAGCCTTAAGGAAAGGCACACGTCTTTCACTGCGCTCCCCAGGAGCATGTCTGTGGAAGGTGCAGCACGCTGCCCAGGGAGAAGAGCAGGAGCCGTCGGCCATCTGGTTTGGAAACGGTTGCGAAGCGGGAAGGCCCTGGCAGGCACAATGGCCGGTGGCACTACAAGTGTCACCCGCTCCCAGTGCAGAGACGGAAGCCTGGCCGCTAAGGAGACAGGAGGGGATGAGTAATGCAGGGCGCGTGCTCCACTCTTAGGAAGGAGTCTGGGCAGAAAGCATGCCTGTCCTGAGCCTCTATGCCCAAGGAGACAGCAGCTTTGCCCAACTGTCTCTGGTGGAGACATGGGCTTGCCAACAGGCGCCTACCCTGAACTCGCAGAAACAGCTCCCTGAAAGAAATGGCAGCCAGTTTACGTCATCCTCCAGGAGGTGGAAGCGTTCGCGAAGGCTCGGGATTTCCAGACAAGGAGTGGAGACAGTCCCCCAGAGCTCCCTTTCCCAGTGTGTGGGCGGTGTGCAGGGATCCTGTCGCCTCTCCTCTCCTGTGGGGAAGGCACTGGCGTAGTTCCCGAGTCTGCCTCAGGGCCTGAGAAAAAGGCCCAGCATAGCCTACACCGAGAGATAGTCGTGTGCATACAGTGCCATCCTAGGCCATGCTCGCTGCTGCAGTGTTGTAACTGAGTCTGCTTAGATCGGCTTGGCAGGGTGAACCCAGGGCGCGAATATGGAGCCCGGGACAGCAAGTCCCAAGAGGCACCAGCCTTCCCGCAACTCATCTTCCCTGACGCGAACAAAGGCCTGCTGAGGAAGCAGCGGTGAAGTGCCGTTCGCCCCAAACCAAAAGCCTCTGTGAAAGCACAGCATTCGCTGAGAATTCAGAGTCGGTACTGTGGGCTGCTGCTGCTGGTTGCCTGAGCCAGTCTCACATTTGGAGAAACTCGCATATAGCGTAAGGCTCTTTGTCCGGGCAACTCCTGTGGGATAGCACAGCATACCTTGGGAATCAGAGTTGGGTTTGGGGAAGCATGCTGCTGCTTGCCTGAGCTAGTCTACGCAGCTCGGTGGAAGATACCCATATGGAGCGAAATACCCTTTGCCGTAGCTTCCCCTTTGCTTTTAGAGAAGCCAAGTTTGGGGAAGGCGCAGCATGCCGCCCCGGAGAAGAGAAGGAGCCGTTGGCCTTGGGGTCGGGAAATGCTCGGGAAGCAGGATAGCCTGCCGTGGCACGAGCAGCAGGCCTGTGGCGAGACATGTGTCACCCGCTCACTGTGCGGAGAGATGGATGCCTGGCTGCTAAGGAGACATGAGTGGACGAATAGGGCAGGGGCGCATGCTCCCCTCTGAGGAAGGAGTCTGGGCAGAAGGCAGACGTGTTCTGAGCCTCTGGCCCCAAGGGGACAGCATCTCCTTGGCCACCTGTCCCAAATGCAGACTTGGGCTTGCCACCAGGTGCCATACCCAGAACTGGCAGAAACAACCCCATGGACAAACCGCCAGTCCGATGCCGTCTTCCACCAAGATGTGGCAGAGATGTGGTTGTCAGGCGGTGTGCTCAGAAGGAGTGGAGACAGTACCCCACAGTTCCCCAACCCAGTGCACGGGCCATGTGCAGGGAACCTGTCGCCTACTCTCTCCTAGAGTGAAGGCACTACCTAGACACCGAGTCTGCCTGAGCGCCGGAGCTAAAGGCAAAGCCTTACCTATGCCAGGAGATGGTAATAGGCATAGAGTGCCATGCTAGGCCACGCAGCCTTCTGCAGGGTTGTGACTGTGTCTGCTTACTTCGGAATAGCAAGGTGAAACCCTGGCGCGAACTTGGAGCCTGGGATAGCAAGGCCCAAGAGGCACCAGCTCTCCCGCGGCTCTTCTTCTCTGCCGAGACAGAGCGAACGACCAAAGCCTTGCTGAGGAAGCAGCAGCGAAGTGCGGTTCGCGCCAAGCTGAAAACCTCTGCGAAAGCATAGTAGTCGCTGCGAAATGAGAGTCGGTTCTGTGGGCTGCTCCTGTTTGCCTGAGCTGGTCTCCACAGTACGGTGTAATAAAGCCTCATGGAGCGAAATCCTCTTTGCCTGGGCATGCGCTCTGCCTGAGAGAGAAGCGCGGTTGTGCCGGTGGAAAGAGCCTTAAGGAAAAGGACACGTCTTTCACTGCACTCCCCAGGAGCATGTCTGTGGAAGGTGCAGCACGCTGCCCAGGGAGAAGAGCAGGAGCCGTCGGCCATCTGGTTTGGAAACGGTTGCGAAGCGGGAAGGCCCTGGCAGGCACAATGGCCGGTGGCACTACAAGTGTCACCCGCTCCCAGTGCAGAGACGGAAGCCTGGCCGCTAAGGAGACAGGAGGGGATGAGTAATGCAGGGCGCGTGCTCCACTCTTAGGAAGGAGTCTGGGCAGAAAGCATGCCTGTCCTGAGCCTCTATGCCCAAGGAGACAGCAGCTTTGCCCAACTGTCTCTGGTGGAGACATGGGCTTGCCAACAGGCGCCTACCCTGAACTCGCAGAAACAGCTCCCTGAAAGAAATGGCAGCCAGTTTACGTCATCCTCCAGGAGGTGGAAGCGTTCGCGAAGGCTCGGGATTTCCAGACAAGGAGTGGAGACAGTCCCCCAGAGCTCCCTTTCCCAGTGTGTGGGCGGTGTGCAGGGATCCTGTCGCCTCTCCTCTCCTGTGGGGAAGGCACTGGCGTAGTTCCCGAGTCTGCCTCAGGGCCTGAGAAAAAGGCCCAGCATAGCCTACACCGAGAGATAGTCGTGTGCATACAGTGCCATCCTAGGCCATGCTCGCTGCTGCAGTGTTGTAACTGAGTCTGCTTAGATCGGCTTGGCAGGGTGAACCCAGGGCGCGAATATGGAGCCCGGGACAGCAAGTCCCAAGAGGCACCAGCCTTCCCGCAACTCATCTTCCCTGACGCGAACAAAGGCCTGCTGAGGAAGCAGCGGTGAAGTGCCGTTCGCCCCAAACCAAAAGCCTCTGTGAAAGCACAGCATTCGCTGAGAATTCAGAGTCGGTACTGTGGGCTGCTGCTGCTGGTTGCCTGAGCCAGTCTCACAGTTGGAGAAACTCGCATATAGCGTAAGGCTCTTTGTCCGGGCAACTCCTGTGGGATAGCACAGCATACCTTGGGAATCAGAGTTGGGTTTGGGGAAGCATGCTGCTGCTTGCCTGAGCTAGTCTACGCAGCTCGGTGGAAGATACCCATATGGAGCGAAATACCCTTTGCCGTAGCTTCCCCTTTGCTTTTAGAGAAGCCAAGTTTGGGGAAGGCGCAGCATGCCGCCCCGGAGAAGAGAAGGAGCCGTTGGCCTTGGGGTCGGGAAATGCTCGGGAAGCAGGATAGCCTGCCGTGGCACGAGCAGCAGGCCTGTGGCGAGACATGTGTCACCCGCTCACTGTGCGGAGAGATGGATGCCTGGCTGCTAAGGAGACATGAGTGGACGAATAGGGCAGGGGCGCATGCTCCCCTCTGAGGAAGGAGTCTGGGCAGAAGGCAGACGTGTTCTGAGCCTCTGGCCCCAAGGGGACAGCATCTCCTTGGCCACCTGTCCCAAATGCAGACTTGGGCTTGCCACCAGGTGCCATACCCAGAACTGGCAGAAACAACCCCATGGACAAACCGCCAGTCCGATGCCGTCTTCCACCAAGATGTGGCAGAGATGTGGTTGTCAGGCGGTGTGCTCGGAAGGAGTGGAGACAGTACCCCACAGTTCCCCAACCCAGTGCACGGGCCATGTGCAGGGAACCTGTCGCCTACTCTCTCCTGCAGTGAAGGCACTACCTAGACACCGAGTCTGCCTGAGCGCCGGAGCTAAAGGCAAAGCCTTACCTATGCCAGGAGATGGTAATAGGCATAGAGTGCCATGCTAGGCCACGCACCCTTCTGCAGGGTTGTGAATGTGTCTGCTTACCTCGGCATAGCAAGGTGAACCCCGGGCGCGAACTTGGAGTCTGGGAAAGCAAGGCCCAAGAGGCACCAGCTCTCCCGCGGCTCTTCTTCCCTGCCGCGACAGAGCGAACGACCAAAGCCTTGCTGAGGAAGCAGCAGCGAAGTGCGGTTCGCGCCAAGCTGAAAACCTCTGCGAGAGCATAGTAGTCGCTGCGAAACGAGAGTCGGTTCTGCGGGCTGCTCCTGTTTGCCTGAGCTGGTCTCCACAGTACGGTGTAATAAAGCCTCATGGAGCGAATTCCACTTTGCCTGGGCATGCGCTCTGCCTGAGAGAGAAGCGCGGTTGTGCCTGTGGAAAGAGCCTTAAGGAAAGGCACACGTCTTTCACTGCGCTCCCCAGGAGCATGTCTGTGGAAGGTGCAGCACGCTGACCAGGAAGAAGAGCAGGAGCCGTCGGCCATCTGGTTTGGAAACGGTTGCGAAGCGGGAAGGCCCGGGCAGGCACAATGGCCGGTGGCACTACAAGTGTCACCCGCTCTCAGTGCAGAGACGGAAGCCTGGCTGCTAAGGAGACAGGAGGGGATGAGTATGGCTGGGCGCGTGCTCCACTCTGAGGAAGGAGTCTGGGCAGAAAGCATGCCTGTCCTGAGCCTCTAGGCCCAAGGAGACAGCAGCTTTGGCCACCTGTCTCTGGTGGAGACATGGGCTTGCCAATAGGCGCCTACCCTGAACTCGCAGAAACAGCTCCCTGAAAGAAATGGCAGCCAGTTTACGTCGAACTCTAGGAGGCGGAAGCGTTCGCGAAGGCTCCTGATTTCCAGGCAAGGAGTGGGGGTAGTCCCCCACAGCTCCCTTTCCCAGTATGTGGGCGATGTGCAGGGATTCTGTCGCCTCTCCTCTCCTGTGGGGAAGGCACTGGCGTAGTTCCCGAGTCTGCCTCAGGGCCTGAGAACAAGGCCAAGCATTGCCTACACCGAGAGATGGTAGTGTGCGTACAGTGCCCTCCTAGGCCACGCTCGCTGCTGCGGTGTTGTCGCTGTGTCTGCTTAGTTTGGCTTGGCAGGGTGAACCCAGGGCGCGAATATGGAGCACGGGAAAGCAAGTCCCAAGAGGCACCAGCTCTCCCCCAACTCATCTTCCGTACGCGAACGAAGCCTTGCTGAGGAAGCAGCAGTGAAGTGCCGTTCGCTCTAAGCCCAAAGCCTCTGAAAGCACAGCATTCGCCGAGAATTCAGAGTCGGTACTGTGGGCTGCTGCTGCTGGTTGCCTGAGCCCAGTCTCACAGTGGGAGACACCCGCATACAGCGTAAGACTCTTTGTCCGGGCATCTCCTGTGGGAAAGCACAGCATACCTTTGGAATCAGAGTTTGGTTTGCGAATGCATGCTGCTGCTTGCCTGAGCTAGTCTACGCAGCTCGGTGGAAGATACCCGTATGGAGCGAAATACTCTTTGCCATTGCTTCCCCTCTGCTTTTAGAGAAGCCAAGTTTGGGGAAGGCGCAGCATGCCGCCCCAGGGAAGAGAAGGAGCCGTTGGCCTTGGGGTCGGGAAATGCTCGGGAAGCAGGATAGCCTGCCGTGGCACGAGCAGCAGGCCTGTGGCGTGACAAGGGTCACGCGCTCCCTGTGCGGAGAGATGGATGCCTGGCTGCTAAGGAGACAGGAGTGGACGACTTGGGCAGGAGCGCGTGCTCCACTCTCAGGAAGGAGTCTGGGCAGATGGCAGGCGTGTCCTGTGCCTCTGGTCCCAAGTGGACAGCATCTCCTTGGCCACCTGTCCCAAGGGCAGACATGGGCTTGCCACCAGGTGCCATACCCGGAACTCGCAGAAAGAACCCCATGGACAAACGGGCAGTCCGATGCCGTCTTCCACCAAGATGTGGCAGCGATGTAGGTAGCAGGGGTGTTCCAGGAAGGAGTGGAGACAGTCCCCCACAGTTCCCCATCCCAGTGTACGGGCCATGTGCAGGGAACCTGTAGCCTCCTCTCTCCTGAAGTGAAGGCACAGGACTAGAACCCGAGTCTGCCTGAGCGCCGGAGAAAAAGGCAAAGCCATACCTCTGCCAGGAGATGGTAATAGGCATAGAGTGCCATGCTAGGCCACGCAGCCTTCTGCAGGGTTGTGACTGTGTCTGCTTACTTCGGAATAGCAAGGTGAAACCCTGGCGCGAACTTGGAGCCTGGGATAGCAAGGCCCAAGAGGCACCAGCTCTCCCGTGGCTCTTCTTCCCTGCCGAGACAGAGCGAACGACCAAAGCCTTGCTGAGGAAGCAGCAGCGAAGTGCGGTTCGCGCCAAGCTGAAAACCTCTGTGAAAGCATAGTAGTCGCTGCGAAATGAGAGTCGGTTCTGTGGGCTGCTCCTGTTTGCCTGAGCTGGTCTCCACAGTACGGTGTAATAAAGCCTCATGGAGCGAAATCCTCTTTGCCTGGGCATGCGCTCTGCCTGAGAGAGAAGCGCGGTTGTGCCTGTGGAAAGAGCCTTAAGGAAAAGGACACGTCTTTCACTGCACTCCCCAGGAGCATGTCTGTGGAAGGTGCAGCACGCTGCCCAGGGAGAAGAGCAGGAGCCGTCGGCCATCTGGTTTGGAAACGGTTGCGAAGCGGGAAGGCCCTGGCAGGCACAATGGCCGGTGGCACTACAAGTGTCACCCGCTCCCAGTGCAGAGACGGAAGCCTGGCCGCTAAGGAGACAGGAGGGGATGAGTAATGCAGGGCGCATGCTCCACTCTTAGGAAGGAGTCTGGGCAGAAAGCATGCCTGTCCTGAGCCTCTATGCCCAAGGTGTCAGCAGCTTTGCCCAACTGTCTCTGGGGGAGACATGGGCTTGCCAACAGGCGCCTACCCTGAACTCGCAGAAACAGCTCCCTGAAAGAAATGGCAGCCAGTTTACGTTATCCTCCAGGAGGTGGAAGCGTTCGCGAAGGCTCGGGATTTCCATACAAGGAGTGGAGACAGTCCCCCAGAGCTCCCTTTCCCAGTGTGTGGGCGGTGTGCAGGGATCCTGTCGCCTCTCCTCTCCTGTGGGGAAGGCACTGGCGTAGTTCCCGAGTCTGCCTCAGGGCCTGAGAAAAAGGCCCAGCATAGCCTACACCGAGAGATAGTCGTGTGCATACAGTGCCATCCTAGGCCATGCTCGCTGCTGCAGTGTTGTAACTGAGTCTGCTTAGATCGGCTTGGCAGGGTGAACCCAGGGCGCGAATATGGAGCCCGGGAAAGCAAGTCCCAAGAGGCACCAGCCTTCCCGCAACTCATCTTCCCTGACGCGAACAAAGGCTTGCTGAGGAAGCAGCGGTGAAGTGCCGTTCGCCCCAAACCAAAAGCCTCTGTGAAAGCACAGCATTCGCTGAGAATTCAGAGTCGGTACTGTGGGCTGCTGCTGCTGGTTGCCTGAGCCAGTCTCACAGTTGGAGAAACTCGCATATAGCGTAAGGCTCTTTGTCCGGGCAACTCCTGTGGGATAGCAGAGCATACCTTGGGAATCAGAGTTGGGTTTGGGGATACATGCTGCTGCTTGCCTGAGCTAGTCTACGCAGCTCGGTGGAAGATACCCATATGGAGCGAAATACCCTTTGCCGTAGCTTCCCCTTTGCTTTTAGAGAAGCCAAGTTTGGGGAAGGCGCAGCATGCCGCCCCGGAGAAGAGAAGGAGCCGTTGGCCTTGGGGTCGGGAAATGCTCGGGAAGCAGGATAGCCTGCCGTGGCACGAGCAGCAGGCCTGTGGCGAGACATGTGTCACCCGCTCACTGTGCGGAGAGATGGATGCCTGGCTGCTAAGGAGACAGGAGTGGACGAATAGGGCAGGGGCGCATGCTCCCCTCTGAGGAAGGAGTCTGGGCAGAAGGCAGACGTGTTCTGAGCCTCTGGCCCCAAGGGGACAGCATCTCCTTGGCCACCTGTCCCAAATGCAGACTTGGGCTTGCCACCAGGTGCCATACCCAGAACTGGCAGAAACAACCCCATGGACAAACCGCCAGTCCGATGCCGTCTTCCACCAAGATGTGGCAGAGATGTGGTTGTCAGGCGGTGTGCTCGGAAGGAGTGGAGACAGTACCCCACAGTTCCCCAACCCAGTGCACGGGCCATGTGCAGGGAACCTGTCGCCTACTCTCTCCTGCAGTGAAGGCACTGGCCTAGACACCGAGTCTGCCTGAGCTCCGGAGCTAAAGGCAAAGCCTTACCTATGCCAGGAGATGGTAATAGGCATAGAGTGCCATGCTAGGCCACGCACCCTTCTGCAGGGTTGTGAATGTGTCTGCTACCTCGGCATAGCAAGGTGAACCCCGGGCGCGAACTTGGAGTCTGGGAAAGCAAGGCCCAAGAGGCACCAGCTCTCCCGCGGCTCTTCTTCCCTGCCGCGACAGAGCGAACGACCAAAGCCTTGCTGAGGAAGCAGCAGCGAAGTGCGGTTCGCGCCAAGCTGAAAACCTCTGCGAGAGCATAGTAGTCGCTGCGAAACGAGAGTCGGTTCTGCGGGCTGCTCCTGTTTGCCTGAGCTGGTCTCCACAGTACGGTGTAATAAAGCCTCATGGAGCGAATTCCACTTTGCCTGGGCATCCGCTCTGCCTGAGAGAGAAGCGCGGTTGTGCCTGTGGAAAGAGCCTTAAGGAAAGACACACGTCTTTCACTGCGCTCCCCAGGACCATGTCTGTGGAAGGTGCAGCACGCTGCCCAGGGAGAAGAGCAGGAGCCGTCGGCCATCTGGTTTGGAAACGGTTGCGAAGCGGGAAGGCCCGGGCAGGCACAATGGCCGGTGGCACTACAAGTGTCACCCGCTCTCAGTGCAGAGACGGAAGCCTGGCTGCTAAGGAGACAGGAGGGGATGAGTATGGCAGGGCGCGTGCTCCACTCTGAAGAAGGAGTCTGGGCAGAAAGCATGCCTGTCCTGAGCCTCTAGGCCCAAGGAGACAGCAGCTTTGGCCACCTGTCTCTGGTGGAGACATGGGCTTGCCAATAGGCGCCTACCCTGAACTCGCAGAAATAGCTCCCTGAAAGAAATGGCAGCCAGTTTACGTCGAACTCTAGGAGGCGGAAGCGTTCGCGAAGGCTCCTGATTTCCAGGCAAGGAGTGGGGGTAGTCCCCCACAGCTCCCTTTCCCAGTATGTGGGCGATGTGCAGGGATTCTGTCGCCTCTCCTCTCCTGTGGGGAAGGCACTGGCGTAGTTCCCGAGTCTGCCTCAGGGCCTGAGAACAAGGCCAAGCATTGCCTACACCGAGAGATGGTAGTGTGCGTACAGTGCCCTCCTAGGCCACGCTCGCTGCTGCGGTGTTGTCGCTGTGTCTGCTTAGTTTGGCTTGGCAGGGTGAACCCAGGGCGCGAATATGGAGCACGGGAAAGCAAGTCCCAAGAGGCACCAGCTCTCCCCCAACTCATCTTCCGTACGCGAACGAAGCCTTGCTGAGGAAGCAGCAGTGAAGTGCCGTTCGCTCTAAGCCCAAAGCCTCTGTGAAAGCACAGCATTCGCCGAGAATTCAGAGTCGGTACTGTGGGCTGCTGCTGCTGGTTGCCTGAGCCCAGTCTCACAGTGGGAGACACCCGCATACAGCGTAAGACTCTTTGTCCGGGCATCTCCTGTGGGAAAGCACAGCATACCTTTGGAATCAGAGTTTGGTTTGCGAATGCATGCTGCTGCTTGCCTGAGCTAGTCTACGCAGCTCGGTGGAAGATACCCGTATGGAGCGAAATACTCTTTGCCGTTGCTTCCCCTCTGCTTTTAGAGAAGCCAAGTTTGGGGAAGGCGCAGCATGCCGCCCCAGGGAAGAGAAGGAGCCGTTGGCCTTGGGGTCGGGAAATGCTCGGGAAGCAGGATAGCCTGCCGTGGCACGAGCAGCAGGCCTGTGGCGTGACAAGGGTCACGCGCTCCCTGTGCGGAGAGATGGATGCCTGGCTGCTAAGGAGACAGGAGTGGACGACTTGGGCAGGAGCGCGTGCTCCACTCTCAGGAAGGAGTCTGGGCAGATGGCAGGCGTGTCCTGTGCCTCTGGTCCCAAGTGGACAGCATCTCCTTGGCCACCTGTCCCAAGGGCAGACATGGGCTTGCCACCAGGTGCCATACCCGGAACTCGCAGAAAGAACCCCATGGACAAACGGGCAGTCCGATGCCGTCTTCCACCAAGATGTGGCAGCGATGTAGGTAGCAGGGGTGTTCCAGGAAGGAGTGGAGACAGTCCCCCACAGTTCCCCATCCCAGTGTACGGGCCATGTGCAGGGAACCTGTAGCCTCCTCTCTCCTGAAGTGAAGGCACAGGACTAGAACCCGAGTCTGCCTGAGCGCCGGAGAAAAAGGCAAAGCCATACCTCTGCCAGGAGATGGTAATAGGCTTAGAGTGCCATGCTAGGCCACGCAGCCTTCTGCAGGGTTGTGACTGTGTCTGCTTACTTCGGAATAGCAAGGTGAAACCCTGGCGCGAACTTGGAGCCTGGGATAGCAAGGCCCAAGAGGCACCAGCTCTCCCGTGGCTCTTCTTCCCTGCCGAGACAGAGCGAACGACCAAAGCCTTGCTGAGGAAGCAGCAGCGAAGTGCGGTTCGCGCCAAGCTGAAAACCTCTGTGAAAGCATAGTAGTCGCTGCGAAATGAGAGTCGGTTCTGTGGGCTGCTCCTGTTTGCCTGAGCTGGTCTCCACAGTACGGTGTAATAAAGCCTCATGGAGCGAAATCCTCTTTGCCTGGGCATGCGCTCTGCCTGAGAGAGAAGCGCGGTTGTGCCTGTGGAAAGAGCCTTAAGGAAAAGGACACGTCTTTCACTGCACTCCCCAGGAGCATGTCTGTGGAAGGTGCAGCACGCTGCCCAGGGAGAAGAGCAGGAGCCGTCGGCCATCTGGTTTGGAAACGGTTGCGAATCGGGAAGGCCCTGGCAGGCACAATGGCCGGTGGCACTACAAGTGTCACCCGCTCCCAGTGCAGAGACGGAAGCCTGGCCGCTAAGGAGACAGGAGGGGATGAGTAATGCAGGGCGCATGCTCCACTCTTAGGAAGGAGTCTGGGCAGAAAGCATGCCTGTCCTGAGCCTCTATGCCCAAGGAGTCAGCAGCTTTACCCAACTGTCTCCGGTGGAGACATGGGCTTGCCAACAGGCGCCTACCCTGAACTCGCAGAAACAGCTCCCTGAAAGAAATGGCAGCCAGTTTACGTTATCCTCCAGGAGGTGGAAGCGTTCGCGAAGGCTCGGGATTTCCAGACAAGGAGTGGAGACAGTCCCCCAGAGCTCCCTTTCCCAGTGTGTGGGCGGTGTGCAGGGATCCTGTCGCCTCTCCTCTCCTGTGGGGAAGGCACTGGCGTAGTTCCCGAGTCTGCCTCAGGGCCTGAGAAAAAGGCCCAGCATAGCCTACACCGAGAGATAGTCGTGTGCATACAGTGCCATCCTAGGCCATGCTCGCTGCTGCAGTGTTGTAACTGAGTCTGCTTAGATCGGCTTGGCAGGGTGAACCCAGGGCGCGAATATGGAGCCCGGGAAAGCAAGTCCCAAGAGGCACCAGCCTTCCCGCAACTCATCTTCCCTGACGCAAACAAAGGCTTGCTGAGGAAGCAGCGGTGAAGTGCCGTTCGCCCCAAACCAAAAGCCTCTGTGAAAGCACAGCATTCGCTGAGAATTCAGAGTCGGTACTGTGGGCTGCTGCTGCTGGTTGCCTGAGCCAGTCTCACAGTTGGAGAAACTCGCATATAGCGTAAGGCTCTTTGTCCGGGCAACTCCTGTGGGATAGCAGAGCATACCTTGGGAATCAGAGTTGGGTTTGGGGAAGCATGCTGCTGCTTGCCTGAGCTAGTCTACGCAGCTCGGTGGAAGATACCCATATGGAGCGAAATACCCTTTGCCGTAGCTTCCCCTTTGCTTTTAGAGAAGCCAAGTTTGGGGAAGGCGCAGCATGCCGCCCCGGAGAAGAGAAGGAGCCGTTGGCCTTGGGGTCGGGAAATGCTCGGGAAGCAGGATAGCCTGCCGTGGCACGAGCAGCAGGCCTGTGGCGAGACATGTGTCACCCGCTCACTGTGCGGAGAGATGGATGCCTGGCTGCTAAGGAGACAGGAGTGGACGAATAGGGCAGGGGCGCATGCTCCCCTCTGAGGAAGGAGTCTGGGCAGAAGGCAGACGTGTTCTGAGCCTCTGGCCCCAAGGGGACAGCATCTCCTTGGCCACCTGTCCCAAATGCAGACTTGGGCTTGCCACCAGGTGCCATACCCAGAACTGGCAGAAACAACCCCATGGACAAACGGGCAGTCCGATGCCGTCTTCCACCAAGATGTGGCAGAGATGTGGTTGTCAGGCGGTGTGCTCGGAAGGAGTGGAGACAGTACCCCACAGTTCCCCAACCCAGTGCACGGGCCATGTGCAGGGAACCTGTCGCCTACTCTCTCCTGCAGTGAAGGCACTGGCCTAGACACCGAGTCTGCCTGAGCTCCGGAGCTAAAGGCAAAGCCTTACCTATGCCAGGAGATGGTAATAGGCATAGAGTGCCATGCTAGGCCACGCACCCTTCTGCAGGGTTGTGAATGTGTCTGCTACCTCGGCATAGCAAGGTGAACCCCGGGCGCGAACTTGGAGTCTGGGAAAGCAAGGCCCAAGAGGCACCAGCTCTCCCGCGGCTCTTCTTCCCTGCCGCGACAGAGCGAACGACCAAAGCCTTGCTGAGGAAGCAGCAGCGAAGTGCGGTTCGCGCCAAGCTGAAAACCTCTGCGAGAGCATAGTAGTCGCTGCGAAACGAGAGTCGGTTCTGCGGGCTGCTCCTGTTTGCCTGAGCTGGTCTCCACAGTACGGTGTAATAAAGCCTCATGGAGCGAATTCCACTTTGCCTGGGCATCCGCTCTGCCTGAGAGAGAAGCGCGGTTGTGCCTGTGGAAAGAGCCTTAAGGAAAGGCACACGTCTTTCACTGCGCTCCCCAGGACCATGTCTGTGGAAGGTGCAGCACGCTGCCCAGGGAGAAGAGCAGGAGCCGTCGGCCATCTGGTTTGGAAACGGTTGCGAAGCGGGAAGGCCCGGGCAGGCACAATGGCCGGTGGCACTACAAGTGTCACCCGCTCTCAGTGCAGAGACGGAAGCCTGGCTGCTAAGGAGACAGGAGGGGATGAGTATGGCAGGGCGCGTGCTCCACTCTGAAGAAGGAGTCTGGGCAGAAAGCATGCCTGTCCTGAGCCTCTAGGCCCAAGGAGACAGCAGCTTTGGCCACCTGTCTCTGGTGGAGACATGGGCTTGCCAATAGGCGCCTACCCTGAACTCGCAGAAATAGCTCCCTGAAAGAAATGGCAGCCAGTTTACGTCGAACTCTAGGAGGCGGAAGCGTTCGCGAAGGCTCCTGATTTCCAGGCAAGGAGTGGGGGTAGTCCCCCACAGCTCCCTTTCCCAGTATGTGGGCGATGTGCAGGGATTCTGTCGCCTCTCCTCTCCTGTGGGGAAGGCACTGGCGTAGTTCCCGAGTCTGCCTCAGGGCCTGAGAACAAGGCCAAGCATTGCCTACACCGAGAGATGGTAGTGTGCGTACAGTGCCCTCCTAGGCCACGCTCGCTGCTGCGGTGTTGTCGCTGTGTCTGCTTAGTTTGGCTTGGCAGGGTGAACCCAGGGCGCGAATATGGAGCACGGGAAAGCAAGTCCCAAGAGGCACCAGCTCTCCCCCAACTCATCTTCCGTACGCGAACGAAGCCTTGCTGAGGAAGCAGCAGTGAAGTGCCGTTCGCTCTAAGCCCAAAGCCTCTGTGAAAGCACAGCATTCGCCGAGAATTCAGAGTCGGTACTGTGGGCTGCTGCTGCTGGTTGCCTGAGCCCAGTCTCACAGTGGGAGACACCCGCATACAGCGTAAGACTCTTTGTCCGGGCATCTCCTGTGGGAAAGCACAGCATACCTTTGGAATCAGAGTTTGGTTTGCGAATGCATGCTGCTGCTTGCCTGAGCTAGTCTACGCAGCTCGGTGGAAGATACCCGTATGGAGCGAAATACTCTTTGCCGTTGCTTCCCCTCTGCTTTTAGAGAAGCCAAGTTTGGGGAAGGCGCAGCATGCCGCCCCAGGGAAGAGAAGGAGCCGTTGGCCTTGGGGTCGGGAAATGCTCGGGAAGCAGGATAGCCTGCCGTGGCACGAGCAGCAGGCCTGTGGCGTGACAAGGGTCACGCGCTCCCTGTGCGGAGAGATGGATGCCTGGCTGCTAAGGAGACAGGAGTGGACGACTTGGGCAGGGGCGCGTGCTCCACTCTCAGGAAGGAGTCTGGGCAGATGGCAGGCGTGTCCTGTGCCTCTGGTCCCAAGTGGACAGCATCTCCTTGGCCACCTGTCCCAAGGGCAGACATGGGCTTGCCACCAGGTGCCATACCCGGAACTCGCTGAAAGAACCCCATGGACAAACGGGCAGTCCGATGCCGTCTTCCACCAAGATGTGGCAGCGATGTAGGTAGCAGGGGTGTTCCAGGAAGGAGTGGAGACAGTCCCCCACAGTTCCCCATCCCAGTGTACGGGCCATGTGCAGGGAACCTGTCGCCTCCTCTCTCCTGAAGTGAAGGCACAGGATTAGAACCCGAGTCTGCCTGAGCGCCGGAGAAAAAGGCAAAGCCATACCTATGCCAGGAGATGGTAATAGGCATAGAGTGCCATGCTAGGCCACGCAGCCTTCTGCAGGGTTGTGACTGTGTCTGCTTACTTCGCAATAGCAAGGTGAAACCCTGGCGCGAACTTGGAGCCTGGGATAGCAAGGCCCAAGAGGCACCAGCTCTCCCGCGGCTCTTCTTCTCTGCCGAGACAGAGCGAACGACCAAAGCCTTGCTGAGGAAGCAGCAGCGAAGTGCGGTTCGCGCCAAGCTGAAAACCTCTGCGAAAGCATAGTAGTCGCTGCGAAATGAGAGTCGGTTCTGTGGGCTGCTCCTGTTTGCCTGAGCTGGTCTCCACAGTACGGTGTAATAAAGCCTCATGGAGCGAAATCCTCTTTGCCTGGGCATGCGCTCTGCCTGAGAGAGAAGCGCGGTTGTGCCTGTGGAAAGAGCCTTAAGGAAAAGGACACGTCTTTCACTGCACTCCCCAGGAGCATGTCTGTGGAAGGTGCAGCACGCTGCCCAGGGAGAAGAGCAGGAGCAGTCGGCCATCTGGTTTGGAAACGGTTGCGAAGCGGGAAGGCCCTGGCAGGCACAATGGCCGGTGGCACTACAAGTGTCACCCGCTCCCAGTGCAGAGACGGAAGCCTGGCCGCTAAGGAGACAGGAGGGGATGAGTAATGCAGGGCGCGTGCTCCACTCTTAGGAAGGAGTCTGGGCAGAAAGCATGCCTGTCCTGAGCCTCTATGCCCAAGGAGACAGCAGCTTTGCCCAACTGTCTCTGGTGGAGACATGGGCTTGCCAACAGGCGCCTACCCTGAACTCGCAGAAACAGCTCCCTGAAAGAAATGGCAGCCAGTTTACGTCATCCTCCAGGAGGTGGAAGCGTTCGCGAAGGCTCGGGATTTCCATTCAAGGAGTGGAGACAGTCCCCCAGAGCTCCCTTTCCCAGTGTGTGGGCGGTGTGCAGGGATCCTGTCGCCTCTCCTCTCCTGTGGGGAAGGCACTGGCGTAGTTCCCGAGTCTGCCTCAGGGCCTGAGAAAAAGGCCCAGCATAGCCTACACCGAGAGATAGTCGTGTGCATACAGTGCCATCCTAGGCCATGCTCGCTGCTGCAGTGTTGTAACTGAGTCTGCTTAGATCGGCTTGGCAGGGTGAACCCAGGGCGCGAATATGGAGCCCGGGACAGCAAGTCCCAAGAGGCACCAGCCTTCCCGCAACTCATCTTCCCTGACGCGAACAAAGGCCTGCTGAGGAAGCAGCGGTGAAGTGCCGTTCGCCCCAAACCAAAAGCCTCTGTGAAAGCACAGCATTCGCTGAGAATTCAGAGTCGGTACTGTGGGCTGCTGCTGCTGGTTGCCTGAGCCAGTCTCACAGTTGGAGAAACTCGCATATAGCGTAAGGCTCTTTGTCCGGGCAACTCCTGTGGGATAGCACAGCATACCTTGGGAATCAGAGTTGGGTTTGGGGAAGCATGCTGCTGCTTGCCTGAGCTAGTCTACGCAGCTCGGTGGAAGATACCCATATGGAGCGAAATACCCTTTGCCGTAGCTTCCCCTTTGCTTTTAGAGAAGCCAAGTTTGGGGAAGGCGCAGCATGCCGCCCCGGAGAAGAGAAGGAGCCGTTGGCCTTGGGGTCGGGAAATGCTCGGGAAGCAGGATAGCCTGCCGTGGCACGAGCAGCAGGCCTGTGGCGAGACATGTGTCACCCGCTCACTGTGCGGAGAGATGGATGCCTGGCTGCTAAGGAGACATGAGTGGACGAATAGGGCAGGGGCGCATGCTCCCCTCTGAGGAAGGAGTCTGGGCAGAAGGCAGACGTGTTCTGAGCCTCTGGCCCCAAGGGGACAGCATCTCCTTGGCCACCTGTCCCAAATGCAGACTTGGGCTTGCCACCAGGTGCCATACCCAGAACTGGCAGAAACAACCCCATGGACAAACCGCCAGTCCGATGCCGTCTTCCACCAAGATGTGGCAGAGATGTGGTTGTCAGGCGGTGTGCTCAGAAGGAGTGGAGACAGTACCCCACAGTTCCCCAACCCAGTGCACGGGCCATGTGCAGGGAACCTGTCGCCTACTCTCTCCTGCAGTGAAGGCACTACCTAGACACCGAGTCTGCCTGAGCGCCGGAGCTAAAGGCAAAGCCTTACCTATGCCAGGAGATGGTAATAGGCATAGAGTGCCATGCTAGGCCACGCACCCTTCTGCAGGGTTGTGAATGTGTCTGCTTACCTCGGCATAGCAAGGTGAACCCCGGGCGCGAACTTGGAGTCTGGGAAAGCAAGGCCCAAGAGGCACCAGCTCTCCCGCGGCTCTTCTTCCCTGCCGCGACAGAGCGAACGACCAAAGCCTTGCTGAGGAAGCAGCAGCGAAGTGCGGTTCGCGCCAAGCTGAAAACCTCTGCGAGAGCATAGTAGTCGCTGCGAAACGAGAGTCGGTTCTGCGGGCTGCTCCTGTTTGCCTGAGCTGGTCTCCACAGTACGGTGTAATAAAGCCTCATGGAGCGAATTCCACTTTGCCTGGGCATGCGCTCTGCCTGAGAGAGAAGCGCGGTTGTGCCTGTGGAAAGAGCCTTAAGGAAAGGCACACGTCTTTCACTGCGCTCCCCAGGAGCATGTCTGTGGAAGGTGCAGCACGCTGACCAGGAAGAAGAGCAGGAGCCGTCGGCCATCTGGTTTGGAAACGGTTGCGAAGCGGGAAGGCCCGGGCAGGCACAATGGCCGGTGGCACTACAAGTGTCACCCGCTCTCAGTGCAGAGACGGAAGCCTGGCTGCTAAGGAGACAGGAGGGGATGAGTATGGCTGGGCGCGTGCTCCACTCTGAAGAAGGAGTCTGGGCAGAAAGCATGCCTGTCCTGAGCCTCTAGGCCCAAGAGGACAGCAGCTTTGGCCACCTGTCTCTGGTGGAGACATGGGCTTGCCAATAGGCGCCTACCCTGAACTCGCAGAAACAGCTCCCTGAAAGAAATGGCAGCCAGTTTACGTCGAACTCTAGGAGGCGGAAGCGTTCGCTAAGGCTCCTGATTTCCAGGCAAGGAGTGGGGGTAGTCCCCCACAGCTCCCTTTCCCAGTATGTGGGCGATGTGCAGGGATTCTGTCGCCTCTCCTCTCCTGTGGGGAAGGCACTGGCGTAGTTCCCGAGTCTGCCTCAGGGCCTGAGAACAAGGCCAAGCATTGCCTACACCGAGAGATGGTAGTGTGCGTACAGTGCCCTCCTAGGCCACGCTCGCTGCTGCGGTGTTGTCGCTGTGTCTGCTTAGTTTGGCTTGGCAGGGTGAACCCAGGGCGCGAATATGGAGCACGGGAAAGCAAGTCCCAAGAGGCACCAGCTCTCCCCCAACTCATCTTCCGTACGCGAACGAAGCCTTGCTGAGGAAGCAGCAGTGAAGTGCCGTTCGCTCTAAGCCCAAAGCCTCTGTGAAAGCACAGCATTCGCCGAGAATTCAGAGTCGGTACTGTGGGCTGCTGCTGCTGGTTGCCTGAGCCCAGTCTCACAGTGGGAGACACCCGCATACAGCGTAAGACTCTTTGTCCGGGCATCTCCTGTGGGAAAGCACAGCATACCTTTGGAATCAGAGTTTGGTTTGCGAATGCATGCTGCTGCTTGCCTGAGCTAGTCTACGCAGCTCGGTGGAAGATACCCGTATGGAGCGAAATACTCTTTGCCATTGCTTCCCCTCTGCTTTTAGAGAAGCCAAGTTTGGGGAAGGCGCAGCATGCTGCCCCAGGGAAGAGAAGGAGCCGTTGGCCTTGGGGTCGGGAAATGCTCGGGAAGCAGGATAGCCTGCCGTGGCACGAGCAGCAGGCCTGTGGCGTGACAAGGGTCACGCGCTCCCTGTGCGGAGAGATGGATGCCTGGCTGCTAAGGAGACAGGAGTGGACGACTTGGGCAGGGGCGCGTGCTCCACTCTCAGGAAGGAGTCTGGGCAGATGGCAGGCGTGTCCTGTGCCTCTGGTCCCAAGTGGACAGCATCTCCTTGGCCACCTGTCCCAAGGGCAGACATGGGCTTGCCACCAGGTGCCATACCCGGAACTCGCAGAAAGAACCCCATGGACAAACGGGCAGTCCGATGCCGTCTTCCACCAAGATGTGGCAGCGATGTAGGTAGCAGGGGTGTTCCAGGAAGGAGTGGAGACAGTCCCCCACAGTTCCCCATCCCAGTGTACGGGCCATGTGCAGGGAACCTGTAGCCTCCTCTCTCCTGAAGTGAAGGCACAGGACTAGAACCCGAGTCTGCCTGAGCGCCGGAGAAAAAGGCAAAGCCATACCTCTGCCAGGAGATGGTAATAGGCATAGTGTGCCATGCTAGGCCACGCAGCCTTCTGCAGGGTTGTGACTGTGTCTGCTTACTTCGAAATAGCAAGGTGAAACCCTGGCGCGAACTTGGAGCCTGGGATAGCAAGGCCCAAGAGGCACCAGCTCTCCCGTGGCTCTTCTTCCCTGCCGAGACAGAGCGAACGACCAAAGCCTTGCTGAGGAAGCAGCAGCGAAGTGCGGTTCGCGCCAAGCTGAAAACCTCTGTGAAAGCATAGTAGTCGCTGCGAAATGAGAGTCGGTTCTGTGGGCTGCTCCTGTTTGCCTGAGCTGGTCTCCACAGTACGGTGTAATAAAGCCTCATGGAGCGAAATCCTCTTTGCCTGGGCATGCGCTCTGCCTGAGAGAGAAGCGCGGTTGTGCCTGTGGAAAGAGCCTTAAGGAAAAGGACACGTCTTTCACTGCACTCCCCAGGAGCATGTCTGTGGAAGGTGCAGCACGCTGCCCAGGGAGAAGAGCAGGAGCCGTCGGCCATCTGGTTTGGAAACGGTTGCGAAGCGGGAAGGCCCTGGCAGGCACAATGGCCGGTGGCACTACAAGTGTCACCCGCTCCCAGTGCAGAGACGGAAGCCTGGCCGCTAAGGAGACAGGAGGGGATGAGTAATGCAGGGCGCATGCTCCACTCTTAGGAAGGAGTCTGGGCAGAAAGCATGCCTGTCCTGAGCCTCTATGCCCAAGGAGTCAGCAGCTTTGCCCAACTGTCTCTGGTGGAGACATGGGCTTGCCAACAGGCGCCTACCCTGAACTCGCAGAAACAGCTCCCTGAAAGAAATGGCAGCCAGTTTACGTCATCCTCCAGGAGGTGGAAGCGTACGCGAAGGCTCGGTATTTCCAGACAAGGAGTGGAGACAGTCCCCCAGAGCTCCCTTTCCCAGTGTGTGGGCGGTGTGCAGGGATCCTGTCGCCTCTCCTCTCCTGTGGGGAAGGCACTGGCGTAGTTCCCGAGTCTGCCTCAGGGCCTGAGAAAAAGGCCCAGCATAGCCTACACCGAGAGATAGTCGTGTGCATACAGTGCCATCCTAGGCCATGCTCGCTGCTGCAGTGTTGTAACTGAGTCTGCTTAGATCGGCTTGGCAGGGTGAACCCAGGGCGCGAATATGGAGCCCGGGAAAGCAAGTCCCAAGAGGCACCAGCCTTCCCGCAACTCATCTTCCCTGACGCGAACAAAGGCTTGCTGAGGAAGCAGCGGTGAAGTGCCGTTCGCCCCAAACCAAAAGCCTCTGTGAAAGCACAGCATTCTCTGAGAATTCAGAGTCGGTACTGTGGGCTGCTGCTGCTGGTTGCCTGAGCCAGTCTCACAGTTGGAGAAACTCTCATATAGCGTAAGGCTCTTTGTCCGGGCAACTCCTGTGGGATAGCAGAGCATACCTTGGGAATCAGAGTTGGGTTTGGGGATACATGCTGCTGCTTGCCTGAGCTAGTCTACACAGCTCGGTGGAAGATACCCATATGGAGCGAAATACCCTTTGCCGTAGCTTCCCCTTTGCTTTTAGAGAAGCCAAGTTTGGGGAAGGCGCAGCATGCCGCCCCGGAGAAGAGAAGGAGCCGTTGGCCTTGGGGTCGGGAAATGCTCGGGAAGCAGGATAGCCTGCCGTGGCACGAGCAGCAGGCCTGTGGCGAGACATGTGTCACCCGCTCACTGTGCGGAGAGATGGATGCCTGGCTGCTAAGGAGACATGAGTGGACGAATAGGGCAGGGGCGCATGCTCCCCTCTGAGGAAGGAGTCTGGGCAGAAGGCAGACGTGTTCTGAGCCTCTGGCCCCAAGGGGACAGCATCTCCTTGGCCACCTGTCCCAAATGCAGACTTGGGCTTGCCACCAGGTGCCATACCCAGAACTGGCAGAAACAACCCCATGGACAAACGGGCAGTCCGATGCCGTCTTCCACCAAGATGTGGCAGAGATGTGGTTGTCAGGCGGTGTGCTCGGAAGGAGTGGAGACAGTACCCCACAGTTCCCCAACCCAGTGCACGGGCCATGTGCAGGGAACCTGTCGCCTACTCTCTCCTGCAGTGAAGGCACTGGGCTAGACACCGAGTCTGCCTGAGCGCCGGAGCTAAAGGCAAAGCCTTACCTATGCCAGGAGATGGTAATAGGCATAGAGTGCCATGCTAGGCCACGCACCCTTCTGCAGGGTTGTGAATGTGTCTGCTACCTCGGCATAGCAAGGTGAACCCCGGGCGCGAACTTGGAGTCTGGGAAAGCAAGGCCCAAGAGGCACCAGCTCTCCCGCGGCTCTTCTTCCCTGCCGCGACAGAGCGAACGACCAAAGCCTTGCTGAGGAAGCAGCAGCGAAGTGCGGTTCGCGCCAAGCTGAAAACCTCTGCGAGAGCATAGTAGTCGCTGCGAAACGAGAGTCGGTTCTGCGGGCTGCTCCTGTTTGCCTGAGCTGGTCTCCACAGTACGGTGTAATAAAGCCTCATGGAGCGAATTCCACTTTGCCTGGGCATCCGCTCTGCCTGAGAGAGAAGCGCGGTTGTGCCTGTGGAAAGAGCCTTAAGGAAAGGCACACGTCTTTCACTGCGCTCCCCAGGACCATGTCTGTGGAAGGTGCAGCACGCTGCCCAGGGAGAAGAGCAGGAGCCGTCGGCCATCTGGTTTGGAAACGGTTGCGAAGCGGGAAGGCCCGGGCAGGCACAATGGCCGGTGGCACTACAAGTGTCACCCGCTCTCAGTGCAGAGACGGAAGCCTGGCTGCTAAGGAGACAGGAGGGGATGAGTATGGCAGGGCGCGTGCTCCACTCTGAAGAAGGAGTCTGGGCAGAAAGCATGCCTGTCCTGAGCCTCTAGGCCCAAGGAGACAGCAGCTTTGGCCACCTGTCTCTGGTGGAGACATGGGCTTGCCAATAGGCGCCTACCCTGAACTCGCAGAAACAGCTCCCTGAAAGAAATGGCAGCCAGTTTACGTCGAACTCTAGGAGGCGGAAGCGTTCGCGAAGGCTCCTGATTTCCAGGCAAGGAGTGGGGGTAGTCCCCCACAGCTCCCTTTCCCAGTATGTGGGCGATGTGCAGGGATTCTGTCGCCTCTCCTCTCCTGTGGGGAAGGCACTGGCGTAGTTCCCGAGTCTGCCTCAGGGCCTGAGAACAAGGCCAAGCATTGCCTACACCGAGAGATGGTAGTGTGCGTACAGTGCCCTCCTAGGCCACGCTCGCTGCTGCGGTGTTGTCGCTGTGTCTGCTTAGTTTGGCTTGGCAGGGTGAACCCAGGGCGCGAATATGGAGCACGGGAAAGCAAGTCCCAAGAGGCACCAGCTCTCCCCCAACTCATCTTCCGTACGCGAACGAAGCCTTGCTGAGGAAGCAGCAGTGAAGTGCCGTTCGCTCTAAGCCCAAAGCCTCTGTGAAAGCACAGCATTCGCCGAGAATTCAGAGTCGGTACTGTGGGCTGCTGCTGCTGGTTGCCTGAGCCCAGTCTCACAGTGGGAGACACCCGCATACAGCGTAAGACTCTTTGTCCGGGCATCTCCTGTGGGAAAGCACAGCATACCTTTGGAATCAGAGTTTGGTTTGCGAATGCATGCTGCTGCTTGCCTGAGCTAGTCTACGCAGCTCGGTGGAAGATACCCGTATGGAGCGAAATACTCTTTGCCGTTGCTTCCCCTCTGCTTTTAGAGAAGCCAAGTTTGGGGAAGGCGCAGCATGCCGCCCCAGGGAAGAGAAGGAGCCGTTGGCCTTGGGGTCGGGAAATGCTCGGGAAGCAGGATAGCCTGCCGTGGCACGAGCAGCAGGCCTGTGGCGTGACAAGGGTCACGCGCTCCCTGTGCGGAGAGATGGATGCCTGGCTGCTAAGGAGACAGGAGTGGACGACTTGGGCAGGGGCGCGTGCTCCACTCTCAGGAAGGAGTCTGGGCAGATGGCAGGCGTGTCCTGTGCCTCTGGTCCCAAGTGGACAGCATCTCCTTGGCCACCTGTCCCAAGGGCAGACATGGGCTTGCCACCAGGTGCCATACCCGGAACTCGCTGAAAGAACCCCATGGACAAACGGGCAGTCCGATGCCGTCTTCCACCAAGATGTGGCAGCGATGTAGGTAGCAGGGGTGTTCCAGGAAGGAGTGGAGACAGTCCCCCACAGTTCCCCATCCCAGTGTACGGGCCATGTGCAGGGAACCTGTCGCCTCCTCTCTCCTGAAGTGAAGGCACAGGATTAGAACCGGAGTCTGCCTGAGCGCCGGAGAAAAAGGCAAAGCCATACCTATGCCAGGAGATGGTAATAGGCATAGAGTGCCATGCTAGGCCACGCAGCCTTCTGCAGGGTTGTGACTGTGTCTGCTTACTTCGGAATAGCAAGGTGAAACCCTGGCGCGAACTTGGAGCCTGGGATAGCAAGGCCCAAGAGGCACCAGCTCTCCCGCGGCTCTTCTTCTCTGCCGAGACAGAGCGAACGACCAAAAGCCTTGCTGAGGAAGCAGCAGCGAAGTGCGGTTCGCGCCAAGCTGAAAACCTCTGCGAAAGCATAGTAGTCGCTGCGAAATGAGAGTCGGTTCTGTGGGCTGCTCCTGTTTGCCTGAGCTGGTCTCCACAGTACGGTGTAATAAAGCCTCATGGAGCGAAATCCTCTTTGCCTGGGCATGCGCTCTGCCTGAGAGAGAAGCGCGGTTGTGCCTGTGGAAAGAGCCTTAAGGAAAAGGACACGTCTTTCACTGCACTCCCCAGGAGCATGTCTGTGGAAGGTGCAGCACGCTGCCCAGGGAGAAGAGCAGGAGCCGTCGGCCATCTGGTTTGGAAACGGTTGCGAAGCGGGAAGGCCCTGGCAGGCACAATGGCCGGTGGCACTACAAGTGTCACCCGCTCCCAGTGCAGAGATGGAAGCCTGGCCGCTAAGGAGACAGGAGGGGATGAGTAATGCAGGGCGCGTGCTCCACTCTTAGGAAGGAGTCTGGGCAGAAAGCATGCCTGTCCTGAGCCTCTATGCCCAAGGAGACAGCAGCTTTGCCCAACTGTCTCTGGTGGAGACATGGGCTTGCCAACAGGCGCCTACCCTGAACTCGCAGAAACAGCTCCCTGAAAGAAATGGCAGCCAGTTTACGTCATCTTCCAGGAGGTGGAAGCGTTCGCGAAGGCTCGGGATTTCCAGACAAGGAGTGGAGACAGTCCCCCAGAGCTCCCTTTCCCAGTGTGTGGGCGGTGTGCAGGGATCCTGTCGCCTCTCCTCTCCTGTGGGGAAGGCACTGGCGTAGTTCCCGAGTCTGCCTCAGGGCCTGAGAAAAAGGCCCAGCATAGCCTACACCGAGAGATAGTCGTGTGCATACAGTGCCATCCTAGGCCATGCTCGCTGCTGCAGTGTTGTAACTGAGTCTGCTTAGATCGGCTTGGCAGGGTGAACCCAGGGCGCGAATATGGAGCCCGGGAAAGCAAGTCCCAAGAGGCACCAGCCTTCCCGCAACTCATCTTCCCTGACGCGAACAAAGGCCTGCTGAGGAAGCAGCGGTGAAGTGCCGTTCGCCCCAAACCAAAAGCCTCTGTGAAAGCACAGCATTCGCTGAGAATTCAGAGTCGGTACTGTGGGCTGCTGCTGCTGGTTGCCTGAGCCAGTCTCACAGTTGGAGAAACTCGAATATAGCGTAAGGCTCTTTGTCCGGGCAACTCCTGTGGGATAGCACAGCATACCTTGGGAATCAGAGTTGGGTTTGGGGAAGCATGCTGCTGCTTGCCTGAGCTAGTCTACGCAGCTCGGTGGAAGATACCCATATGGAGCGAAATACCCTTTGCCGTAGCTTCCCCTTTGCTTTTAGAGAAGCCAAGTTTGGGGAAGGCGCAGCATGCCGCCCCGGAGAAGAGAAGGAGCCGTTGGCCTTGGGGTCGGGAAATGCTCGGGAAGCAGGATAGCCTGCCGTGGCACGAGCAGCAGGCCTGTGGCGAGACATGTGTCACCCGCTCACTGTGCGGAGAGATGGATGCCTGGCTGCTAAGGAGACATGAGTGGACGAATAGGGCAGGGGCGCATGCTCCCCTCTGAGGAAGGAGTCTGGGCAGAAGGCAGACGTGTTCTGACCCTCTGGCCCCAAGGGGACAGCATCTCCTTGGCCACCTGTCCCAAATGCAGACTTGGGCTTGCCACCAGGTGCCATACCCAGAACTGGCAGAAACAACCCCATGGACAAACCGCCAGTCCGATGCCGTCTTCCACCAAGATGTGGCAGAGATGTGGTTGTCAGGCGGTGTGCTCGGAAGGAGTGGAGACAGTACCCCACAGTTCCCCAACCCAGTGCACGGGCCATGTGCAGGGAACCTGTCGCCTACTCTCTCCTGCAGTGAAGGCACTACCTAGACACCGAGTCTGCCTGAGCGCCGGAGCTAAAGGCAAAGCCTTACCTATGCCAGGAGATGGTAATAGGCATAGAGTGCCATGCTAGGCCACGCACCCTTCTGCAGGGTTGTGAATGTGTCTGCTTACCTCGGCATAGCAAGGTAAACCCCGGGCGCGAACTTGGAGTCTGGGAAAGCAAGGCCCAAGAGGCACCAGCTCTCCCGCGGCTCTTCTTCCCTGCCGCGACAGAGCGAACGACCAAAGCCTTGCTGAGGAAGCAGCAGCGAAGTGCGGTTCGCGCCAAGCTGAAAACCTCTGCGAGAGCATAGTAGTCGCTGCGAAACGAGAGTCGGTTCTGCGGGCTGCTCCTGTTTGCCTGAGCTGGTCTCCACAGTACGTTGTAATAAAGCCTCATGGAGCGAATTCCACTTTGCCTGGGCATCCGCTCTGCCTGAGAGAGAAGCGCGGTTGTGCCTGTGGAAAGAGCCTTAAGGAAAGGCACACGTCTTTCACTGCGCTCCCCAGGAGCATGTCTGTGGAAGATGCAGCACGCTGCCCAGGGAGAAGAGCAGGAGCCGTCGGCCATCTGGTTTGGAAACGGTTGCGAAGCGGGAAGGCCCGGGCAGGCACAATGGCCGGTGGCACTACAAGTGTCACCCGCTCTCAGTGCAGAGACGGAAGCCTGGCTGCTAAGGAGACAGGAGGGGATGAGTATGGCAGGGCGCGTGCTCCACTCTGAAGAAGGAGTCTGGGCAGAAAGCATGCCTGTCCTGAGCCTCTAGGCCCAAGGAGACAGCAGCTTTGGCCACCTGTCTCTGGTGGAGACATGGGCTTGCCAATAGGCGCCTACCCTGAACTCGCAGAAACAGCTCCCTGAAAGAAATGGCAGCCAGTTTACGTCGAACTCTAGGAGGCGGAAGCGTTCGCGAAGGCTCCTGATTTCCAGGCAAGGAGTGGGGGTAGTCCCCCACAGCTCCCTTTCCCAGTATGTGGGCGATGTGCAGGGATTCTGTCGCCTCTCCTCTCCTGTGGGGAAGGCACTGGCATAGTTCCCGAGTCTGCCTCAGGGCCTGAGAACAAGGCCAAGCATTGCCTACACCGAGAGATGGTAGTGTGCGTACAGTGCCCTCCTAGGCCACGCTCGCTGCTGCGGTGTTGTCGCTGTGTCTGCTTAGTTTGGCTTGGCAGGGTGAACCCAGGGCGCGAATATGGAGCACGGGAAAGCAAGTCCCAAGAGGCACCAGCTCTCCCCCAACTCATCTTCCGTACGCGAACGAAGCCTTGCTGAGGAAGCAGCAGTGAAGTGCCGTTCGCTCTAAGCCCAAAGCCTCTGTGAAAGCACAGCATTCGCCGAGAATTCAGAGTCGGTACTGTGGGCTGCTGCTGCTGGTTGCCTGAGCCCAGTCTCACAGTGGGAGACACCCGCATACAGCGTAAGACTCTTTGTCCGGGCATCTCCTGTGGGAAAGCACAGCATACCTTTGGAATCAGAGTTTGGTTTGCGAATGCATGCTGCTGCTTGCCTGAGCTAGTCTACGCAGCTCGGTGGAAGATACCCGTATGGAGCGAAATACTCTTTGCCGTTGCTTCCCCTCTGCTTTTAGAGAAGCCAAGTTTGGGGAAGGCGCAGCATGCCGCCCCAGGGAAGAGAAGGAGCCGTTGGCCTTGGGGTCGGGAAATGCTCGGGAAGCAGGATAGCCTGCCGTGGCACGAGCAGCAGGCCTGTGGCGTGACAAGGGTCACGCGCTCCCTGTGCGGAGAGATGGTTGCCTGGCTGCTAAGGAGACAGGAGTGGACGACTTGGGCAGGGGCGCGTGCTCCACTCTCAGGAAGGAGTCTGGGCAGATGGCAGGCGTGTCCTGTGCCTCTGGTCCCAAGTGGACAGCATCTCCTTGGCCACCTGTCCCAAGGGCAGACATGGGCTTGCCACCAGGTGCCATACCCGGAACTCGCAGAAAGAACCCCATGGACAAACGGGCAGTCCGATGCCGTCTTCCACCAAGATGTGGCAGCGATGTAGGTAGCAGGGGTGTTCCAGGAAGGAGTGGAGACAGTCCCCCACAGTTCCCCATCCCAGTGTACGGGCCATGTGCAGGGAACCTGTCGCCTCCTCTCTCCTGAAGTGAACGCACAGGACTAGAACCCGAGTCTGCCTGAGCGCCAGAGAAAAAGGCAAAGCCATACCTATGCCAGGAGATGGTAATAGGCATAGAGTGCCATGCTAGGCCACGCAGCCTTCTGCAGGGTTGTGACTGTGTCTGCTTACTTCGGAATAGCAAGGTGAAACCCTGGCGCGAACTTGGAGCCTGGGATAGCAGGGCCAAGAGGCACCAGCTCTCCCGCGGCTCTTCTTCTCTGCCGAGACAGAGCGAACGACCAAAGCCTTGCTGAGGAAGCAGCAGCGAAGTGCGGTTCGCGCCATGCTGAAAACCTCTGCGAAAGCATAGTAGTCGCTGCGAAATGAGAGTCGGTTCTGTGGGCTGCTCCTGTTTGCCTGAGCTGGTCTCCACAGTACGGTGTAATAAAGCCTCATGGAGCGAAATCCTCTTTGCCTGGGCATGCGCTCTGCCTGAGAGAGAAGCGCGGTTGTGCCTGTGGAAAGAGCCTTAAGGAAAAGGACACGTCTTTCACTGCACTCCCCAGGAGCATGTCTGTGGAAGGTGCAGCACGCTGCCCAGGGAGAAGAGCAGGAGCCGTCGGCCATCTGGTTTGGAAACGGTTGCGAAGCGGGAAGGCCCTGGCAGGCACAATGGCCGGTGGCACTACAAGTGTCACCCGCTCCCAGTGCAGAGACGGAAGCCTGGCCGCTAAGGAGACAGGAGGGGATGAGTAATGCAGGGCGCGTGCTCCACTCTTAGGAAGGAGTCTGGGCAGAAAGCATGCCTGTCCTGAGCCTCTATGCCCAAGGAGACAGCAGCTTTGCCCAACTGTCTCTGGTGGAGACATGGGCTAGCCAACAGGCGCCTACCCTGAACTCGCAGAAACAGCTCCCTGAAAGAAATGGCAGCCAGTTTACGTCATCCTCCAGGAGGTGGAAGCGTTCGCGAAGGCTCGGGATTTCCAGACAAGGAGTGGAGACAGTCCCCCAGAGCTCCCTTTCCCAGTGTGTGGGCGGTGTGCAGGGATCCTGTCGCCTCTCCTCTCCTGTGGGGAAGGCACTGGCGTAGTTCCCGAGTCTCCCTCAGGGCCTGAGAAAAAGGCCCAGCATAGCCTACACCGAGAGATAGTCGTGTGCATACAGTGCCATCCTAGGCCATGCTCGCTGCTGCAGTGTTGTAACTGAGTCTGCTTAGATCGGCTTGGCAGGGTGAACCCAGGGCGCGAATATGGAGCCCGGGAAAGCAAGTCCCAAGAGGCACCAGCTTTCCCGCAACTCATCTTCCCTGACGCGAACAAAGGCCTGCTGAGGAAGCAGCGGTGAAGTGCCGTTCGCCCCAAACCAAAAGCCTCTGTGAAAGCACAGCATTCGCTGAGAATTCAGAGTCGGTACTGTGGGCTGCTGCTGCTGGTTGCCTGAGCCAGTCTCACAGTTGGAGAAACTCGCATATAGCGTAAGGCTCTTTGTCCGGGCAACTCCTGTGGGATAGCACAGCATACCTTGGGAATCAGAGTTGGGTTTGGGGAAGCATGCTGCTGCTTGCCTGAGCTAGTCTACGCAGCTCGGTGGAAGATACCCATATGGAGCGAAATACCCTTTGCCGTAGCTTCCCCTTTGCTTTTAGAGAAGCCAAGTTTGGGGAAGGCGCAGCATGCCGCCCCGGAGAAGAGAAGGAGCCGTTGGCCTTGGGGTCGGGAAATGCTCGGGAAGCAGGATAGCCTGCCGTGGCACGAGCAGCAGGCCTGTGGCGAGACATGTGTCACCCGCTCACTGTGCGGAGAGATGGATGCCTGGCTGCTAAGGAGACATGAGTGGACGAATAGGGCAGGGGCGCATGCTCCCCTCTGAGGAAGGAGTCTGGGCAGAAGGCAGACGTGTTCTGACCCTCTGGCCCCAAGGGGACAGCATCTCCTTGGCCACCTGTCCCAAATGCAGACTTGGGCTTGCCACCAGGTGCCATACCCAGAACTGGCAGAAACAACCCCATGGACAAACCGCCAGTCCGATGCCGTCTTCCACCAAGATGTGGCAGAGATGTGGTTGTCAGGCGGTGTGCTCGGAAGGAGTGGAGACAGTACCCCACAGTTCCCCAACCCAGTGCACGGGCCATGTGCAGGGAACCTGTCGCCTACTCTCTCCTGCAGTGAAGGCACTACCTAGACACCGAGTCTGCCTGAGCGCCGGAGCTAAAGGCAAAGCCTTACCTATGCCAGGAGATGGTAATAGGCATAGAGTGCCATGCTAGGCCACGCACCCTTCTGCAGGGTTGTGAATGTGTCTGCTTACCTCGGCATAGCAAGGTGAACCCCGGGCGCGAACTTGGAGTCTGGGAAAGCAAGGCCCAAGAGGCACCAGCTCTCCCGCGGCTCTTCTTCCCTGCCGCGACAGAGCGAACGACCAAAGCCTTGCTGAGGAAGCAGCAGCGAAGTGCGGTTCGCGCCAAGCTGAAAACCTCTGCGAGAGCATAGTAGTCGCTGCGAAACGAGAGTCGGTTCTGCGGGCTGCTCCTGTTTGCCTGAGCTGGTCTCCACAGTACGGTGTAATAAAGCCTCATGGAGCGAATTCCACTTTGCCTGGGCATCCGCTCTGCCTGAGAGAGAAGCGCGGTTGTGCCTGTGGAAAGAGCCTTAAGGAAAGGCACACGTCTTTCACTGCGCTCCCCAGGAGCATGTCTGTGGAAGGTGCAGCACGCTGCCCAGGGAGAAGAGCAGGAGCCGTCGGCCATCTGGTTTGGAAACGGTTGCGAAGCGGGAAGGCCCGGGCAGGCACAATGGCCGGTGGCACTACAAGTGTCACCCGCTCTCAGTGCAGAGACGGAAGCCTGGCTGCTAAGGAGACAGGAGGGGATGAGTATGGCAGGGCGCGTGCTCCACTCTGAAGAAGGAGTCTGGGCAGAAAGCATGCCTGTCCTGAGCCTCTAGGCCCAAGGAGACAGCAGCTTTGGCCACCTGTCTCTGGTGGAGACATGGGCTTGCCAATAGGCGCCTACCCTGAACTCGCAGAAACAGCTCCCTGAAAGAAATGGCAGCCAGTTTACGTCGAACTCTAGGAGGCGGAAGCGTTCGCGAAGGCTCCTGATTTCCAGGCAAGGAGTGGGGGTAGTCCCCCACAGCTCCCTTTCCCAGTATGTGGGCGATGTGCAGGGATTCTGTCGCCTCTCCTCTCCTGTGGGGAAGGCACTGGCGTAGTTCCCGAGTCTGCCTCAGGGCCTGAGAACAAGGCCAAGCATTGCCTACACCGAGAGATGGTAGTGTGCGTACAGTGCCCTCCTAGGCCACGCTCGCTGCTGCGGTGTTGTCGCTGTGTCTGCTTAGTTTGGCTTGGCAGGGTGAACCCAGGGCGCGAATATGGAGCACGGGAAAGCAAGTCCCAAGAGGCACCAGCTCTCCCCCAACTCATCTTCCGTACGCGAACGAAGCCTTGCTGAGGAAGCAGCAGTGAAGTGCCGTTCGCTCTAAGCCCAAAGCCTCTGTGAAAGCACAGCATTCGCCGAGAATTCAGAGTCGGTACTGTGGGCTGCTGCTGCTGGTTGCCTGAGCCCAGTCTCACAGTGGGAGACACCCGCATACAGCGTAAGACTCTTTGTCCGGGCATCTCCTGTGGGAAAGCACAGCATACCTTTGGAATCAGAGTTTGGTTTGCGAATGCATGCTGCTGCTTGCCTGAGCTAGTCTACGCAGCTCGGTGGAAGATACCCGTATGGAGCGAAATACTCTTTGCCGTTGCTTCCCCTCTGCTTTTAGAGAAGCCAAGTTTGGGGAAGGCGCAGCATGCCGCCCCAGGGAAGAGAAGGAGCCGTTGGCCTTGGGGTCGGGAAATGCTCGGGAAGCAGGATAGCCTGCCGTGGCACGAGCAGCAGGCCTGTGGCGTGACAAGGGTCACGCGCTCCCTGTGCGGAGAGATGGATGCCTGGCTGCTAAGGAGACAGGAGTGGACGACTTGGGCAGGGGCGCGTGCTCCACTCTCAGGAAGGAGTCTGGGCAGATGGCAGGCGTGTCCTGTGCCTCTGGTCCCAAGTGGACAGCATCTCCTTGGCCACCTGTCCCAAGGGCAGACATGGGCTTGCCACCAGGTGCCATACCCGGAACTCGCAGAAAGAACCCCATGGACAAACGGGCAGTCCGATGCCGTCTTCCACCAAGATGTGGCAGCGATGTAGGTAGCAGGGGTGTTCCAGGAAGGAGTGGAGACAGTCCCCCACAGTTCCCCATCCCAGTGTACGGGCCATGTGCAGGGAACCTGTCGCCTCCTCTCTCCTGAAGTGAAGGCACAGGACTAGAACCCGAGTCTGCCTGAGCGCCAGAGAAAAAGGCGAAGCCATACCTATGCCAGGAGATGGTAATAGGCATAGAGTGCCATGCTAGGCCACGCAGCCTTCTGCAGGGTTGTGACTGTGTCTGCTTACTTCGGAATAGCAAGGTGAAACCCTGGCGCGAACTTGGAGCCTGGGATAGCAAGGCCCAAGAGGCACCAGCTCTCCCGCGGCTCTTCTTCTCTGCCGAGACAGAGCGAACGACCAAAGCCTTGCTGAGGAAGCAGCAGCGAAGTGCGGTTCGCGCCAAGCTGAAAACCTCTGCGAAAGCATAGTAGTCGCTGCGAAATGAGAGTCGGTTCTGTGGGCTGCTCCTGTTTGCCTGAGCTGGTCTCCACAGTACGGTGTAATAAAGCCTCATGGAGCGAAATCCTCTTTGCCTGGGCATGCGCTCTGCCTGAGAGAGAAGCGCGGTTGTGCCTGTGGAAAGAGCCTTAAGGAAAAGGACACGTCTTTCACTGCACTCCCCAGGAGCATGTCTGTGGAAGGTGCAGCACGCTGCCCAGGGAGAAGAGCAGGAGCCGTCGGCCATCTGGTTTGGAAACGGTTGCGAAGCGGGAAGGCCCTGGCAGGCACAATGGCCGGTGGCACTACAAGTGTCACCCGCTCCCAGTGCAGAGACGGAAGCCTGGCCGCTAAGGAGACAGGAGGGGATGAGTAATGCAGGGCGCGTGCTCCACTCTTAGGAAGGAGTCTGGGCAGAAAGCATGCCTGTCCTGAGCCTCTATGCCCAAGGAGACAGCAACTTTGCCCAACTGTCTCTGGTGGAGACATGGGCTAGCCAACAGGCGCCTACCCTGAACTCGCAGAAACAGCTCCCTGAAAGAAATGGCAGCCAGTTTACGTCATCCTCCAGGAGGTGGAAGCGTTCGCGAAGGCTCGGGATTTCCAGACAAGGAGTGGAGACAGTCCCCCAGAGCTCCCTTTCCCAGTGTGTGGGCGGTGTGCAGGGATCCTGTCGCCTCTCCTCTCCTGTGGGGAAGGCACTGGCGTAGTTCCCGAGTCTGCCTCAGGGCCTGAGAAAAAGGCCCAGCATAGCCTACACCGAGAGATAGTCGTGTGCATACAGTGCCATCCTAGGCCATGCTCGCTGCTGCAGTGTTGTAACTGAGTCTGCTTAGATCGGCTTGGCAGGGTGAACCCAGGGCGCGAATATGGAGCCCGGGAAAGCAAGTCCCAAGAGGCACCAGCCTTCCCGCAACTCATCTTCCCTGACGCGAACAAAGGCTTGCTGAGGAAGCAGCGGTGAAGTGCCGTTCGCCCCAAACCAAAAGCCTCTGTGAAAGCACAGCATTCGCTGAGAATTCAGAGTCGGTACTGTGGGCTGCTGCTGCTGGTTGCCTGAGCCAGTCTCACAGTTGGAGAAACTCGCATATAGCGTAAGGCTCTTTGTCCGGGCAACTCCTGTGGGATAGCACAGCATACCTTGGGAATCAGAGTTGGGTTTGGGGATGCATGCTGCTGCTTTCCTGAGCTAGTCTACGCAGCTCGGTGGAAGATACCCATATGGAGAGAAATACCCTTTGCCGTAGCTTCCTCTTTGCTTTTAGAGAAGCCAAGTTTGGGGAAGGCGCAGCATGCCGCCCCGGAGAAGAGAAGGAGCCGTTGGCCTTGGGGTCGGGAAATGCTCGGGAAGCAGGATAGCCTGCCGTGGCACGAGCAGCAGGCCTGTGGCGAGACATGTGTCACCCGCTCACTGTGCGGAGAGATGGATGCCTGGCTGCTAAGGAGACATGAGTGGACGAATAGGGCAGGGGCGCATGCTCCCCTCTGAGGAAGGAGTCTGGGCAGAAGGCAGACGTGTTCTGAGCCTCTGGCCCCAAGGGGACAGCATCTCCTTGGCCACCTGTCCCAAATGCAGACTTGGGCTTGCCACCAGGTGCCATACCCAGAACTGGCAGAAACAACCCCATGGACAAACGGGCAGTCCGATGCCGTCTTCCACCAAGATGTGGCAGAGATGTGGTTGTCAGGCGGTGTGCTCGGAAGGAGTGGAGACAGTACCCCACAGTTCCCCAACCCAGTGAACGGGCCATGTGCAGGGAACCTGTCTCCTACTCTCTCCTGCAATGAAGGCACTGGCCTAGACACCGAGTCTGCCTGAGCGCCGGAGCTAAAGGCAAAGCCTTTCCTATGCCAGGAGATGGTAATAGGCATAGAGTGCCATGCTAGGCCACGCACCCTTCTGCAGGGTTGTGAATGTGTCTGCTTACTTCGGCATAGCAAGGTGAACCCCGGGCGCGAACTTGGAGTCTGGGAAAGCAAGGCCCAAGAGGCACCAGCTCTCCTGCGGCTCTTCTTCCCTGCCGCGACAGAGCGAACGACCAAAGCCTTGCTGAGGAAGCAGCAGCGAAGTGCGGTTCGCGCCAAGCTTAAAACCTCTGCGAGAGCATAGTAGTCGCTGCGAAACGAGAGTCGGTTCTGCGGGCTGCTCCTGTTTGCCTGAGCTGGTCTCCACAGTACGGTGTAATAAAGCCTCATTGAGCGAAATCCTCTTTGCCTGGGCATGCGCTCTGCCTGAGAGAGAAGCGCGGTTGTGCCTGTGGAAAGAGCCTTAAGGAAAAGGACACGTCTTTCACTGCACTCCCCAGGAGCATGTCTGTGGAAGGTGCAGCACGCTGCCCAGGGAGAAGAGCAGGAGCCGTCGGCCATCTGGTTTGGAAACGGTTGCGAAGCGGGAAGGCCCTGGCAGGCACAATGGCCGGTGGCACTACAAGTGTCACCCGCTCCCAGTGCAGAGACGGAAGCCTGGCCGCTAAGGAGACAGGAGGGGATGAGTAATGCAGGGCGCGTGCTCCACTCTTAGGAAGGAGTCTGGGCAGAAAGCATGCCTGTCCTGAGCCTCTATGCCCAAGGAGACAGCAGCTTTGCCCAACTGTCTCTGGTGGAGACATGGGCTAGCCAACAGGCGCCTACCCTGAACTCGCAGAAACAGCTCCCTGAAAGAAATGGCAGCCAGTTTACGTCATCCTCCAGGAGGTGGAAGCGTTCGCGAAGGCTCGGGATTTCCAGACAAGGAGTGGAGACAGTCCCCCAGAGCTCCCTTTCCCAGTGTGTGGGCGGTGTGCAGGGATCCTGTCGCCTCTCCTCTCCTGTGGGGAAGGCACTGGCGTAGTTCCCGAGTCTGCCTCAGGGCCTGAGAAAAAGGCCCAGCATAGCCTACACCGAGAGATAGTCGTGTGCATACAGTGCCATCCTAGGCCATGCTCGCTGCTGCAGTGTTGTAACTGAGTCTGCTTAGATCGGCTTGGCAGGGTGAACCCAGGGTGCGAATATGGAGCCCGGGACAGCAAGTCCCAAGAGGCACCAGCCTTCCCGCAACTCATCTTCCCTGACGCGAACAAAGGCTTGCTGAGGAAGCAGCGGTGAAGTGCCGTTCGCCCCAAACCAAAAGCCTCTGTGAAAGCACAGCATTCGCTGAGAATTCAGAGTCGGTACTGTGGGCTGCTGCTGCTGGTTGCCTGAGCCAGTCTCACAGTTGGAGAAACTCACTTATAGCGTAAGGCTCTTTGTCCGGGCAACTCCTGTGGGATAGCACAGCATACCTTGGGAATCAGAGTTGGGTTTGGGGATGCATGCTGCTGCTTTCCTGAGCTAGTCTACGCAGCTCGGTGGAAGATACCCATATGGAGCGAAATACCCTTTGCCGTAGCTTCCCCTTTGCTTTTAGAAAAGCCAAGTTTGGGGAAGGCGCAGCATGCCGCCCCGGAGAAGAGAAGGAGCCGTTGGCCTTGGGGTCGGGAAATGCTCGGGAAGCAGGATAGCCTGCCGTGGCACGAGCAGCAGGCCTGTGGCGAGACATGTGTCACCCGCTCACTGTGCGGAGAGATGGATGCCTGGCTGCTAAGGAGACATGAGTGGACGAATAGGGCAGGGGCGCATGCTCCCCTCTGAGGAAGGAGTCTGGGCAGAAGGCAGACGTGTTCTGAGCCTCTGGCCCCAAGGGGACAGCATCTCCTTGGCCACCTGTCCCAAATGCAGACTTGGGCTTGCCACCAGGTGCCATACCCAGAACTGGCAGAAACAACCCCATGGACAAACCGCCAGTCCGATGCCGTCTTCCACCAGATGTGGCAGAGATGTGGTTGTCAGGCGGTGTGCTCGGAAGGAGTGGAGACAGTACCCCACAGTTCCCCAACCCAGTGCACGGGCCATGTGCAGGGAACCTGTCGCCTACTCTCTCCTGCAGTGAAGGCACTGGCCTAGACCACGAGTCTGCCTGAGCGCCGGAGCTAAAAGCAACGCCTTACCTATGCCAGGAGATGGTAATAGGCATAGAGTGCCATGCTAGGCCACGCACCCTTCTGCAGGGTTGTGAATGTGTCTGCTTACCTCGGCATAGCAAGGTGAACCCCGGGCGCGAACTTGGAGTCTGGGAAAGCAAGGCCCAAGAGGCACCAGCTCTCCCGCGGCTCTTCTTCCCTGCCGCGACAGAGCGAACGACCAAAGCCTTGCTGAGGAAGCAGCAGCGAAGTGCGGTTCGCGCCAAGCTGAAAACCTCTGCGAGAGCATAGTAGTCGCTGCGAAACGAGAGTCGGTTCTGCGGGCTGCTCCTGTTTGCCTGAGCTGGTCTCCACAGTACGGTGTAATAAAGCCTCATGGAGCGAATTCCACTTTGCCTGGGCATCCGCTCTGCCTGAGAGAGAAGCGCGGTTGTGCCTGTGGAAAGAGCCTTAAGGAAAGGAACACGTCTTTCACTGCGCTCCCCAGGAGCATGTCTGTGGAAGGTGCAGCACGCTGCCCAGGGAGAAGAGCAGGAGCCGTCGGCCATCTGGTTTGGAAAAGGTTGCGAAGCGGGAAGGCCCGGGCAGGCACAATGGCCGGTGGCACTACAAGTGTCACCCGCTCTCAGTGTAGAGACGGAAGCCTGGCTGCTAAGGAGACAGGAGGGGATGAGTATGGCAGGGCGCGTGCTCCACTCTGAAGAAGGAGTCTGGGCAGAAAGCATGCCTGTCCTGAGCCTCTAGGCCCAAGGAGACAGCAGCTTTGGCCACCTGTCTCTGGTGGAGACATGGGCTTGCCAATAGGCGCCTACCCTGAACTCGCAGAAACAGCTCCCTGAAAGAAATGGCAGCCAGTTTACGTCGAACTCTAGGAGGCGGAAGCGTTCGCGAAGGCTCCTGATTTCCAGGCAAGGAGTGGGGGTAGTCCCCCACAGCTCCCTTTCCCAGTATGTGGGCGATGTGCAGGGATTCTGTCGCCTCTCCTCTCCTGTGGGGAAGGCACTGGCGTAGTTCCCGAGTCTGCCTCAGGGCCTGAGAACAAGGCCAAGCATTGCCTACACCGAGAGATGGTAGTGTGCGTACAGTGCCCTCCTAGGCCACGCTCGCTGCTGCGGTGTTGTCGCTGTGTCTGCTTAGTTTGGCTTGGCAGGGTGAACCCAGGGCGCGAATATGGAGCACGGTTAAGCAAGTCCCAAGAGGCACCAGCTCTCCCCCAACTCATCTTCCGTACGCGAACGAAGCCTTGCTGAGGAAGCAGCAGTGAAGTGCCGTTCGCTCTAAGCCCAAAGCCTCTGTGAAAGCACAGCATTCGCCGAGAATTCAGAGTCGGTACTGTGGGCTGCTGCTGCTGGTTGCCTGAGCCCAGTCTCACAGTGGGAGACACCCGCATACAGCGTAAGACTCTTTGTCCGGGCATCTCCTGTGGGAAAGCACAGCATACCTTTGGAATCAGAGTTTGGTTTGCGAATGCATGCTGCTGCTTGCCTGAGCTAGTCTACGCAGCTCGGTGGAAGATACCCGTATGGAGCGAAATACTCTTTGCCGTTGCTTCCCCTCTGCTTTTAGAGAAGCCAAGTTTGGGGAAGGCGCAGCATGCCGCCCCAGGGAAGAGAAGGAGCCGTTGGCCTTGGGGTCGGGAAATGCTCGGGAAGCAGGATAGCCTGCCGTGGCACGAGCAGCAGGCCTGTGGCGTGACAAGGGTCACGCGCTCCCTGTGCGGAGAGATGGATGCCTGGCTGCTAAGGAGACAGGAGTGGACGACTTGGGCAGGGGCGCGTGCTCCACTCTCAGGAAGGAGTCTGGGCAGATGGCAGGCGTGTCCTGTGCCTCTGGTCCCAAGTGGACAGCATCTCCTTGGCCACCTGTCCCAAGGGCAGACATGGGCTTGCCACCAGGTGCCATACCCGGAACTCGCAGAAAGAACCCCATGGACAAACGGGCAGTCCGATGCCGTCTTCCACCAAGATGTGGCAGCGATGTAGGTAGCAGGGGTGTTCCAGGAAGGAGTGGAGACAGTCCCCCACAGTTCCCCATCCCAGTGTACGGGCCATGTGCAGGGAACCTGTCGCCTCCTCTCTCCTGAAGTGAAGGCACAGGATTAGAACCCGAGTCTGCCTGAGCGCCGGAGAAAAAGGCAAAGCCATACCTATGCCAGGAGATGGTAATAGGCATAGAGTGCCATGCTAGGCCACGCAGCCTTCTGCAGGGTTGTGACTGTGTCTGCTTACTTCGGAATAGCAAGGTGAAACCCTGGCGCGAACTTGGAGCCTGGGATAGCAAGGCCCAAGAGGCACCAGCTCTCCCGCGGCTCTTCTTCTCTGCCGAGACAGAGCGAACGACCAAAGCCTTGCTGAGGAAGCAGCAGCGAAGTGCGGTTCGCGCCAAGCTGAAAACCTCTGCGAAAGCATAGTAGTCGCTGCGAAATGAGAGTCGGTTCTGTGGGCTGCTCCTGTTTGCCTGAGCTGGTCTCCACAGTACGGTGTAATAAAGCCTCATGGAGCGAAATCCTCTTTGCCTGGGCATGCGCTCTGCCTGAGAGAGAAGCGCGGTTGTGCCTGTGGAAAGAGCCTTAAGGAAAAGGACACGTCTTTCACTGCACTCCCCAGGAGCATGTCTGTGGAAGGTGCAGCACGCTGCCCAGGGAGAAGAGCAGGAGCCGTCGGCCATCTGGTTTGGAAACGGTTGTGAAGCGGGAAGGCCCTGGCAGGCACAATGGCCGGTGGCACTACAAGTGTCACCCGCTCCCAGTGCAGAGACGGAAGCCTGGCCGCTAAGGAGACAGGAGGGGATGAGTAATGCAGGGCGCGTGCTCCACTCTTAGGAAGGAGTCTGGGCAGAAAGCATGCCTGTCCTGAGCCTCTATGCCCAAGGAGACAGCAGCTTTGCCCAACTGTCTCTGGTGGAGACATGGGCTAGCCAACAGGCGCCTACCCTGAACTCGCAGAAACAGCTCCCTGAAAGAAATGGCAGCCAGTTTACGTCATCCTCCAGGAGGTGGAAGCGTTCGCGAAGGCTCGGGATTTCCAGACAAGGAGTGGAGACAGTCCCCCAGAGCTCCCTTTCCCAGTGTGTGGGCGGTGTGCAGGGATCCTGTCGCCTCTCCTCTCCTGTGGGGAAGGCACTGGCGTAGTTCCCGAGTCTGCCTCAGGGCCTGAGAAAAAGGCCCAGCATAGCCTACACCGAGAGATAGTCGTGTGCATACAGTGCCATCCTAGGCCATGCTCGCTGCTGCAGTGTTGTAACTGAGTCTGCTTAGATCGGCTTGGCAGGGTGAACCCAGGGCGCGAATATGGAGCCCGGGACAGCAAGTCCCAAGAGGCACCAGCCTTCCCGCAACTCATCTTCCCTGACGCGAACAAAGGCTTGCTGAGGAAGCAGCGGTGAAGTGCCGTTCGCCCCAAACCAAAAGCCTCTGTGAAAGCACAGCATTCGCTGAGAATTCAGAGTCGGTACTGTGGGCTGCTGCTGCTGGTTGCCTGAGCCAGTCTCACAGTTGGAGAAACTCACTTATAGCGTAAGGCTCTTTGTCCGGGCAACTCCTGTGGGATAGCACAGCATACCTTGGGAATCAGAGTTGGGTTTGGGGATGCATGCTGCTGCTTTCCTGAGCTAGTCTACGCAGCTCGGTGGAAGATACCCATATGGAGCGAAATACCCTTTGCCGTAGCTTCCCCTTTGCTTTTAGAAAAGCCATGTTTGGGGAAGGCGCAGCATGCCGCCCCGGAGAAGAGAAGGAGCCGTTGGCCTTGGGGTCGGGAAATGCTCGGGAAGCAGGATAGCCTGCCGTGGCACGAGCAGCAGGCCTGTGGCGAGACATGTGTCACCCGCTCACTGTGCGGAGAGATGGATGCCTGGCTGCTAAGGAGACATGAGTGGACGAATAGGGCAGGGGCGCATGCTCCCCTCTGAGGAAGGAGTCTGGGCAGAAGGCAGACGTGTTCTGAGCCTCTGGCCCCAAGGGGACAGCATCTCCTTGGCCACCTGTCCCAAATGCAGACTTGGGCTTGCCACCAGGTGCCATACCCAGAACTGGCAGAAACAACCCCATGGACAAACCGCCAGTCCGATGCCGTCTTCCACCAGATGTGGCAGAGATGTGGTTGTCAGGCGGTGTGCTCGGAAGGAGTGGAGACAGTACCCCACAGTTCCCCAACCCAGTGCACGGGCCATGTGCAGGGAACCTGTCGCCTACTCTCTCCTGCAGTGAAGGCACTGGCCTAGACCACGAGTCTGCCTGAGCGCCGGAGCTAAAAGCAAAGCCTTACCTATGCCAGGAGATGGTAATAGGCATAGAGTGCCATGCTAGGCCACGCACCCTTCTGCAGGGTTGTGAATGTGTCTGCTTACCTCGGCATTGCAAGGTGAACCCCGGGCGCGAACTTGGAGTCTGGGAAAGCAAGGCCCAAGAGGCACCAGCTCTCCCGCGGCTCTTCTTCCCTGCCGCGACAGAGCGAACGACCAAAGCCTTGCTGAGGAAGCAGCAGCGAAGTGCGGTTCGCGCCAAGCTGAAAACCTCTGCGAGAGCATAGTAGTCGCTGCGAAACGAGAGTCGGTTCTGCGGGCTGCTCCTGTTTGCCTGAGCTGGTCTCCACAGTACGGTGTAATAAAGCCTCATGGAGCGAATTCCACTTTGCCTGGGCATCCGCTCTGCCTGAGAGAGAAGCGCGGTTGTGCCTGTGGAAAGAGCCTTAAGGAAAGGAACACGTCTTTCACTGCGCTCCCCAGGAGCATGTCTGTGGAAGGTGCAGCACGCTGCCCAGGGAGAAGAGCAGGAGCCGTCGGCCATCTGGTTTGGAAACGGTTGCGAAGCGGGAAGGCCCGGGCAGGCACAATGGCCGGTGGCACTACAAGTGTCACCCGCTCTCAGTGTAGAGACGGAAGCCTGGCTGCTAAGGAGACAGGAGGGGATGAGTATGGCAGGGCGCGTGCTCCACTCTGAAGAAGGAGTCTGGGCAGAAAGCATGCCTGTCCTGAGCCTCTAGGCCCAAGGAGACAGCAGCTTTGGCCACCTGTCTCTGGTGGAGACATGGGCTTGCCAATAGGCGCCTACCCTGAACTCGCAGAAACAGCTCCCTGAAAGAAATGGCAGCCAGTTTACGTCGAACTCTAGGAGGCGGAAGCGTTCGCGAAGGCTCCTGATTTCCAGGCAAGGAGTGGGGGTAGTCCCCCACAGCTCCCTTTCCCAGTATGTGGGCGATGTGCAGGGATTCTGTCGCCTCTCCTCTCCTGTGGGGAAGGCACTGGCGTAGTTCCCGAGTCTGCCTCAGGGCCTGAGAACAAGGCCAAGCATTGCCTACACCGAGAGATGGTAGTGTGCGTACAGTGCCCTCCTAGGCCACGCTCGCTGCTGCGGTGTTGTCGCTGTGTCTGCTTAGTTTGGCTTGGCAGGGTGAACCCAGGGCGCGAATATGGAGCACGGGAAAGCAAGTCCCAAGAGGCACCAGCTCTCCCCCAACTCATCTTCCGTACGCGAACGAAGCCTTGCTGAGGAAGCAGCAGTGAAGTGCCGTTCGCTCTAAGCCCAAAGCCTCTGTGAAAGCACAGCATTTGCCGAGAATTCAGAGTCGGTACTGTGGGCTGCTGCTGCTGGTTGCCTGAGCCCAGTCTCACAGTGGGAGACACCCGCATACAGCGTAAGACTCTTTGTCCGGGCATCTCCTGTGGGAAAGCACAGCATACCTTTGGAATCAGAGTTTGGTTTGCGAATGCATGCTGCTGCTTGCCTGAGCTAGTCTACGCAGCTCGGTGGAAGATACCCGTATGGAGCGAAATACTCTTTGCCGTTGCTTCCCCTCTGCTTTTAGGGAAGCCAAGTTTGGGGAAGGCGCAGCATGCCGCCCCAGGGAAGAGAAGGAGCCGTTGGCCTTGGGGTCGGGAAATGCTCGGGAAGCAGGATAGCCTGCCGTGGCACGAGCAGCAGGCCTGTGGCGTGACAAGGGTCACGCGCTCCCTGTGCGGAGAGATGGATGCCTGGCTGCTAAGGAGACAGGAGTGGACGACTTGGGCAGGGGCGCGTGCTCCACTCTCAGGAAGGAGTCTGGGCAGATGGCAGGCGTGTCCTGTGCCTCTGGTCCCAAGTGGACAGCATCTCCTTGGCCACCTGTCCCAAGGGCAGACATGGGCTTGCCACCAGGTGCCATACCCGGAACTCGCAGAAAGAACCCCATGGACAAACGGGCAGTCCGATGCCGTCTTCCACCAAGATGTGGCAGCGATGTAGGTAGCAGGGGTGTTCCAGGAAGGAGTGGAGACAGTCCCCCACAGTTCCCCATCCCAGTGTACGGGCCATGTGCAGGGAACCTGTCGCCTCCTCTCTCCTGAAGTGAAGGCACAGGATTAGAACCCGAGTCTGCCTGAGCGCCGGAGAAAAAGGCAAAGCCATACCTATGCCAGGAGATGGTAATAGGCATAGAGTGCCATGCTAGGCCACGCAGCCTTCTGCAGGGTTGTGACTGTGTCTGCTTACTTCGGAATAGCAAGGTGAAACCCTGGCGCGAACTTGGAGCCTGGGATAGCAAGGCCCAAGAGGCACCAGCTCTCCCGCGGCTCTTCTTCTCTGCCGAGACAGAGCGAACGACCAAAGCCTTGCTGAGGAAGCAGCAGCGAAGTGCGGTTCGCGCCAAGCTGAAAACCTCTGCGAAAGCATAGTAGTCGCTGCGAAATGAGAGTCGGTTCTGTGGGCTGCTCCTGTTTGCCTGAGCTGGTCTCCACAGTACGGTGTAATAAAGCCTCATGGAGCGAAATCCTCTTTGCCTGGGCATGCGCTCTGCCTGAGAGAGAAGCGCGGTTGTGCCTGTGGAAAGAGCCTTAAGGAAAAGGACACGTCTTTCACTGCACTCCCCAGGAGCATGTCTGTGGAAGGTGCAGCACGCTGCCCAGGGAGAAGAGCAGGAGCCGTCGGCCATCTGGTTTGGAAACGGTTGCGAAGCGGGAAGGCCCTGGCAGGCACAATGGCCGGTGGCACTACAAGTGTCACCCGCTCCCAGTGCAGAGACGGAAGCCTGGCCGCTAAGGAGACAGGAGGGGATGAGTAATGCAGGGCGCGTGCTCCACTCTTAGGAAGGAGTCTGGGCAGAAAGCATGCCTGTCCTGAGCCTCTATGCCCAAGGAGACAGCAGCTTTGCCCAACTGTCTCTGGTGGAGACATGGGCTTGCCAACAGGCGCCTACCCTGAACTCGCAGAAACAGCTCCCTGAAAGAAATGGCAGCCAGTTTACGTCATCCTCCAGGAGGTGGAAGCGTTCGCGAAGGCTCGGGATTTCCAGACAAGGAGTGGAGACAGTCCCCCAGAGCTCCCTTTCCCAGTGTGTGGGCGGTGTGCAGGGATCCTGTCGCCTCTCCTCTCCTGTGGGGAAGGCACTGGCGTAGTTCCCGAGTCTGCCTCAGGGCCTGAGAAAAAGGCCCAGCATAGCCTACACCGAGAGATAGTCGTGTGCATACAGTGCCATCCTAGGCCATGCTCGCTGCTGCAGTGTTGTAACTGAGTCTGCTTAGATCGGCTTGGCAGGGTGAACCCAGGGCGCGAATATGGAGCCCGGGACAGCAAGTCCCAAGAGGCACCAGCCTTCCCGCAACTCATCTTCCCTGACGCGAACAAAGGCCTGCTGAGGAAGCAGCGGTGAAGTGCCGTTCGCCCCAAACCAAAAGCCTCTGTGAAAGCACAGCATTCGCTGAGAATTCAGAGTCGGTACTGTGGGCTGCTGCTGCTGGTTGCCTGAGCCAGTCTCACAGTTGGAGAAACTCGCATATAGCGTAAGGCTCTTTGTCCGGGCAACTCCTGTGGGATAGCACAGCATACCTTGGGAATCAGAGTTGGGTTTGGGGAAGCATGCTGCTGCTTGCCTGAGCTAGTCTACGCAGCTCGGTGGAAGATACCCATATGGAGCGAAATACCCTTTGCCGTAGCTTCCCCTTTGCTTTTAGAGAAGCCAAGTTTGGGGAAGGCGCAGCATGCCGCCCCGGAGAAGAGAAGGAGCCGTTGGCCTTGGGGTCGGGAAATGCTCGGGAAGCAGGATAGCCTGCCGTGGCACGAGCAGCAGGCCTGTGGCGAGACATGTGTCACCCGCTCACTGTGCGGAGAGATGGATGCCTGGCTGCTAAGGAGACATGAGTGGACGAATAGGGCAGGGGCGCATGCTCCCCTCTGAGAAAGGAGTCTGGGCAGAAGGCAGACGTGTTCTGAGCCTCTGGCCCCAAGGGGACAGCATCTCCTTGGCCACCTGTCCCAAATGCAGACTTGGGCTTGCCACCAGGTGCCATACCCAGAACTGGCAGAAACAACCCCATGGACAAACCGCCAGTCCGATGCCGTCTTCCACCAAGATGTGGCAGAGATGTGGTTGTCAGGCGGTGTGCTCGGAAGGACTGGAGACAGTACCCCACAGTTCCCCAACCCAGTGCACGGGCCATGTGCAGGGAACCTGTCGCCTACTCTCTCCTGCAGTGAAGGCACTACCTAGACACCGAGTCTGCCTGAGCGCCGGAGCTAAAGGCAAAGCCTTACCTATGCCAGGAGATGGTAATAGGCATAGAGTGCCATGCTAGGCCACGCACCCTTCTGCAGGGTTGTGAATGTGTCTGCTTACCTCGGCATAGCAAGGTGAACCCCGGGCGCGAACTTGGAGTCTGGGAAAGCAAGGCCCAAGAGGCACCAGCTCTCCCGCGGCTCTTCTTCCCTGCCGCGACAGAGCGAACGACCAAAGCCTTGCTGAGGAAGCAGCAGCGAAGTGCGGTTCGCGCCAAGCTGAAAACCTCTGCGAGAGCATAGTAGTCGCTGCGAAACGAGAGTCGGTTCTGCGGGCTGCTCCTGTTTGCCTGAGCTGGTCTCCACAGTACGGTGTAATAAAGCCTCATGGAGCGAATTCCACTTTGCCTGGGCATCCGCTCTGCCTGAGAGAGAAGCGCGGTTGTGCCTGTGGAAAGAGCCTTAAGGAAAGGCACACGTCTTTCACTGCGCTCCCCAGGACCATGTCTGTGGAAGGTGCAGCACGCTGCCCAGGGAGAAGAGCAGGAGCCGTCGGCCATCTGGTTTGGAAACGGTTGCGAAGCGGGAAGGCCCGGGCAGGCACAATGGCCGGTGGCACTACAAGTGTCACCCGCTCTCAGTGCAGAGACGGAAGCCTGGCTGCTAAGGAGACAGGAGGGGATGAGTATGGCAGGGCGCGTGCTCCACTCTGAAGAAGGAGTCTGGGCAGAAAGCATGCCTGTCCTGAGCCTCTAGGCCCAAGGAGACAGCAGCTTTGGCCACCTGTCTCTGGTGGAGACATGGGCTTGCCAATAGGCGCCTACCCTGAACTCGCAGAAACAGCTCTCTGAAAGAAATGGCAGCCAGTTTACGTCGAACTCTAGGAGGCGGAAGCGTTCGCGAAGGCTCCTGATTTCCAGGCAAGGAGTGGGGGTAGTCCCCCACAGCTCCCTTTCCCAGTATGTGGGCGATGTGCAGGGATTCTGTCGCCTCTCCTCTCCTGTGGGGAAGGCACTGGCGTAGTTCCCGAGTCTGCCTCAGGGCCTGAGAACAAGGCCAAGCATTGCCTACACCGAGAGATGGTAGTGTGCGTACAGTGCCCTCCTAGGCCACGCTCGCTGCTGCGGTGTTGTCGCTGTGTCTGCTTAGTTTGGCTTGGCAGGGTGAACCCAGGGCGCGAATATGGAGCACGGGAAAGCAAGTCCCAAGAGGCACCAGCTCTCCCCCAACTCATCTTCCGTACGCGAACGAAGCCTTGCTGAGGAAGCAGCAGTGAAGTGCCGTTCGCTCTAAGCCCAAAGCCTCTGTGAAAGCACAGCATTCGCCGAGAATTCAGAGTCGGTACTGTGGGCTGCTGCTGCTGGTTGCCTGAGCCCAGTCTCACAGTGGGAGACACCCGCATATAGCGTAAGACTCTTTGTCCGGGCATCTCCTGTGGGAAAGCACAGCATACCTTTGGAATCAGAGTTTGGTTTGCGAATGCATGCTGCTGCTTGCCTGAGCTAGTCTACGCAGCTCGGTGGAAGATACCCGTATGGAGCGAAATACTCTTTGCCGTTGCTTCCCCTCTGCTTTTAGAGAAGCCAAGTTTGGGGAAGGCGCAGCATGCCGCCCCAGGGAAGAGAAGGAGCCGTTGGCCTTGGGGTCGGGAAATGCTCGGGAAGCAGGATAGCCTGCCGTGGCACGAGCAGCAGGCCTGTGGCGTGACAAGGGTCACGCGCTCCCTGTGCGGAGAGATGGATGCCTGGCTGCTAAGGAGACAGGAGTGGACGACTTGGGCAGGGGCGCGTGCTCCACTCTCAGGAAGGAGTCTGGGCAGATGGCAGGCGTGTCCTGTGCCTCTGGTCCCAAGTGGACAGCATCTCCTTGGCCACCTGTCCCAAGGGCAGACATGGGCTTGCCACCAGGTGCCATACCCGGAACTCGCAGAAAGAACCCCATGGACAAACGGGCAGTCCGATGCCGTCTTCCACCAAGATGTGGCAGCGATGTAGGTAGCAGGGGTGTTCCAGGAAGGAGTGGAGACAGTCCCCCACAGTTCCCCATCCCAGTGTACGGGCCATGTGCAGGGAACCTGTCGCCTCCTCTCTCCTGAAGTGAAGGCACAGGATTAGAACCCGAGTCTGCCTGAGCGCCGGAGAAAAAGGCAAAGCCATACCTATGCCAGGAGATGGTAATAGGCATAGAGTGCCATGCTAGGCCACGCAGCCTTCTGCAGGGTTGTGACTGTGTCTGCTTACTTCGGAATAGCAAGGTGAAACCCTGGCGCGAACTTGGAGCCTGGGATAGCAAGGCCCAAGAGGCACCAGCTCTCCCGCGGCTCTTCTTCTCTGCCGAGACAGAGCGAACGACCAAAGCCTTGCTGAGGAAGCAGCAGCGAAGTGCGGTTCGCGCCAAGCTGAAAACCTCTGCGAAAGCATAGTAGTCGCTGCGAAATGAGAGTCGGTTCTGTGGGCTGCTCCTGTTTGCCTGAGCTGGTCTCCACAGTACGGTGTAATAAAGCCTCATGGAGCGAAATCCTCTTTGCCTGGGCATGCGCTCTGCCTGAGAGAGAAGCGCGGTTGTGCCTGTGGAAAGAGCCTTAAGGAAAAGGACACGTCTTTCACTGCACTCCCCAGGAGCATGTCTGTGGAAGGTGCAGCACGCTGCCCAGGGAGAAGAGCAGGAGCCGTCGGCCATCTGGTTTGGAAACGGTTGCGAAGCGGGAAGGCCCTGGCAGGCACAATGGCCGGTGGCACTACAAGTGTCACCCGCTCCCAGTGCAGAGACGGAAGCCTGGCCGCTAAGGAGACAGGAGGGGATGAGTAATGCAGGGCGCGTGCTCCACTCTTAGGAAGGAGTCTGGGCAGAAAGCATGCCTGTCCTGAGCCTCTATGCCCAAGGAGACAGCAGCTTTGCCCAACTGTCTCTGGTGGAGACATGGGCTTGCCAACAGGCGCCTACCCTGAACTCGCAGAAACAGCTCCCTGAAAGAAATGGCAGCCAGTTTACGTCATCCTCCAGGAGGTGGAAGCGTTCGCGAAGGCTCGGGATTTCCAGACAAGGAGTGGAGACAGTCCCCCAGAGCTCCCTTTCCCAGTGTGTGGGCGGTGTGCAGGGATCCTGTCGCCTCTCCTCTCCTGTGGGGAAGGCACTGGCGTAGTTCCCGAGTCTGCCTCAGGGCCTGAGAAAAAGGCCCAGCATAGCCTACACCGAGAGATAGTCGTGTGCATACAGTGCCATCTTAGGCCATGCTCGCTGCTGCAGTGTTGTAACTGAGTCTGCTTAGATCGGCTTGGCAGGGTGAACCCAGGGCGCGAATATGGAGCCCGGGACAGCAAGTCCCAAGAGGCACCAGCCTTCCCGCAACTCATCTTCCCTGACGCGAACAAAGGCCTGCTGAGGAAGCAGCGGTGAAGTGCCGTTCGCCCCAAACCAAAAGCCTCTGTGAAAGCACAGCATTCGCTGAGAATTCAGAGTCGGTACTGTGGGCTGCTGCTGCTGGTTGCCTGAGCCAGTCTCACAGTTGGAGAAACTCGCATATAGCGTAAGGCTCTTTGTCCGGGCAACTCCTGTGGGATAGCACAGCATACCTTGGGAATCAGAGTTGGGTTTGGGGAAGCATGCTGCTGCTTGCCTGAGCTAGTCTACGCAGCTCGGTGGAAGATACCCATATGGAGCGAAATACCCTTTGCCGTAGCTTCCCCTTTGCTTTTAGAGAAGCCAAGTTTGGGGAAGGCGCAGCATGCCGCCCCGGAGAAGAGAAGGAGCCGTTGGCCTTGGGGTCGGGAAATGCTCGGGAAGCAGGATAGCCTGCCGTGGCACGAGCAGCAGGCCTGTGGCGAGACATGTGTCACCCGCTCACTGTGCGGAGAGATGGATGCCTGGCTGCTAAGGAGACATGAGTGGACGAATAGGGCAGGGGCGCATGCTCCCCTCTGAGGAAGGAGTCTGGGCAGAAGGCAGACGTGTTCTGAGCCTCTGGCCCCAAGGGGACAGCATCTCCTTGGCCACCTGTCCCAAATGCAGACTTGGGCTTGCCACCAGGTGCCATACCCAGAACTGGCAGAAACAACCCCATGGACAAACGGGCAGTCCGATGCCGTCTTCCACCAAGATGTGGCAGAGATGTGGTTGTCAGGCGGTGTGCTCGGAAGGAGTTGAGACAGTACCCCACAGTTCCCCAACCCAGTGCACGGGCCATGTGCAGGGAACCTGTCGCCTACTCTCTCCTGCAGTGAAGGCACTACCTAGACACCGAGTCTGCCTGAGCGCCGGAGCTAAAGGCAAAGCCTTACCTATGCCAGGAGATGGTAATAGGCATAGAGTGCCATGCTAGGCCACGCACCCTTCTGCAGGGTTGTGAATGTGTCTGCTTACCTCGGCATAGCAAGGTGAACCCCGGGCGCGAACTTGGAGTCTGGGAAAGCAAGGCCCAAGAGGCACCAGCTCTCCCGCGGCTCTTATTCCCTGCCGCGACAGAGCGAACGACCAAAGCCTTGCTGAGCAAGCAGCAGCGAAGTGCGGTTCGCGCCAAGCTGAAAACCTCTGCGAGAGCATAGTAGTCGCTGCGAAACGAGAGTCGGTTCTGCGGGCTGCTCCTGTTTGCCTGAGCTGGTCTCCACAGTACGGTGTAATAAAGCCTCATGGAGCGAATTCCACTTTGCCTGGGCATCCGCTCTGCCTGAGAGAGAAGCGCGGTTGTGCCTGTGGAAAGAGCCTTAAGGAAAGGCACACGTCTTTCACTGCGCTCCCCAGGAGCATGTCTGTGGAAGGTGCAGCACGCTGCCCAGGAAGAAGAGCAGGAGCCGTCGGCCATCTGGTTTGGAAACGGTTGCGAAGCGGGAAGGCCCGGGCAGGCACAATGGCCGGTGGCACTACAAGTGTCACCCGCTCTCAGTGCAGAGACGGAAGCCTGGCTGCTAAAGAGACAGGAGGGGATGAGTATGGCAGGGCGCGTGCTCCACTCTGAAGAAGGAGTCTGGGCAGAAAGCATGCCTGTCCTGAGCCTCTAGGCCCAAGGAGACAGCAGCTTTGGCCACCTGTCTCTGGTGGAGACATGGGCTTGCCAATAGGCGCCTACCCTGAACTCGCAGAAACAGCTCCCTGAAAGAAATGGCAGCCAGTTTACGTCGAACTCTAGGAGGCGGAAGCGTTCGCGAAGGCTCCTGATTTCCAGGCAAGGAGTGGGGGTAGTCCCCCACAGCTCCCTTTCCCAGTATGTGGGCGATGTGCAGGGATTCTGTCGCCTCTCCTCTCCTGTGGGGAAGGCACTGGCGTAGTTCCCGAGTCTGCCTCAGGGCCTGAGAACAAGGCCAAGCATTGCCTACACCGAGAGATGGTAGTGTGCATACAGTGCCCTCCTAGGCCATGCTCGCTGCTGCGGTGTTGTCGCTGTGTCTGCTTAGTTTGGCTTGGCAGGGTGAACCCAGGGCGCGAATATGGAGCACGGGAAAGCAAGTCCCAAGAGGCACCAGCTCTCCCCCAACTCATCTTCCGTACGCGAACGAAGCCTTGCTGAGGAAGCAGCAGTGAAGTGCCGTTCGCTCTAAGCCCAAAGCCTCTGTGAAAGCACAGCATTCGCCGAGAATTCAGAGTCGATACTGTGGGCTGCTGCTGCTGGTTGCCTGAGCCCAGTCTCACAGTGGGAGACACCCGCATACAGCGTAAGACTCTTTGTCCGGGCATCTCCTGTGGGAAAGCACAGCATACCTTTGGAATCAGAGTTTGGTTTGCGAATGCATGCTGCTGCTTGCCTGAGCTAGTCTACGCAGCTCGGTGGAAGATACCCGTATGGAGCGAAATACTCTTTGCCGTTGCTTCCCCTCTGCTTTTAGAGAAGCCAAGTTTGGGGAAGGCGCAGCATGCCGCCCCAGGGAAGAGAAGGAGCCGTTGGCCTTGGGGTCGGGAAATGCTCGGGAAGCAGGATAGCCTGCCGTGGCACGAGCAGCAGGCCTGTGGCGTGACAAGGGTCACGCGCTCCCTGTGCGGAGAGATGGATGCCTGGCTGCTAAGGAGACAGGAGTGGACGACTTGGGCAGGGGCGCGTGCTCCACTCTCAGGAAGGAGTCTGGGCAGATGGCAGGCGTGTCCTGTGCCTCTGGTCCCAAGTGGACAGCATCTCCTTGGCCACCTGTCCCAAGGGCAGACATGGGCTTGCCACCAGGTGCCATACCCGGAACTCGCAGAAAGAACCCCATGGACAAACGGGCAGTCCGATGCCGTCTTCCACCAAGATGTGGCAGCGATGTAGGTAGCAGGGGTGTTCCAGGAAGGAGTGGAGACAGTCCCCCACAGTTCCCCATCCCAGTGTACGGGCCATGTGCAGGGAACCTGTCGCCTCCTCTCTCCTGAAGTGAAGGCACAGGATTAGAACCCGAGTCTGCCTGAGCGCCGGAGAAAAAGGCAAAGCCATACCTATGCCAGGAGATGGTAATAGGCATAGAGTGCCATGCTAGGCCACGCAGCCTTCTGCAGGGTTGTGACTGTGTCTGCTTACTTCGGAATAGCAAGGTGAAACCCTGGCGCGAACTTGGAGCCTGGGATAGCAAGGCCCAAGAGGCACCAGCTCTCCCGCGGCTCTTCTTCTCTGCCGAGACAGAGCGAACGACCAAAGCCTTGCTGAGGAAGCAGCAGCGAAGTGCGGTTCGCGCCAAGCTGAAAACCTCTGCGAAAGCATAGTAGTCGCTGCGAAATGAGAGTCGGTTCTGTGGGCTGCTCCTGTTTGCCTGAGCTGGTCTCCACAGTACGGTGTAATAAAGCCTCATGGAGCGAAATCCTCTTTGCCTGGGCATGCGCTCTGCCTGAGAGAGAAGCGCGGTTGTGCCTGTGGAAAGAGCCTTAAGGAAAAGGACACGTCTTTCACTGCACTCCCCAGGAGCATGTCTGTGGAAGGTGCAGCACGCTGCCCAGGGAGAAGAGCAGGAGCCGTCGGCCATCTGGTTTGGAAACGGTTGCGAAGCGGGAAGGCCCTGGCAGGCACAATGGCCGGTGGCACTACAAGTGTCACCCGCTCCCAGTGCAGAGACGGAAGCCTGGCCGCTAAGGAGACAGGAGGGGATGAGTAATGCAGGGCGCGTGCTCCACTCTTAGGAAGGAGTCTGGGCAGAAAGCATGCCTGTCCTGAGCCTCTATGCCCAAGGAGACAGCAGCTTTGCCCAACTGTCTCTGGTGGAGACATGGGCTTGCCAACAGGCGCCTACCCTGAACTCGCAGAAACAGCTCCCTGAAAGAAATGGCAGCCAGTTTACGTCATCCTCCAGGAGGTGGAAGCGTTCGCGAAGGCTCGGGATTTCCAGACAAGGAGTGGAGACAGTCCCCCAGAGCTCCCTTTCCCAGTGTGTGGGCGGTGTGCAGGGATCCTGTCGCCTCTCCTCTCCTGTGGGGAAGGCACTGGCGTAGTTCCCGAGTCTGCCTCAGGGCCTGAGAAAAAGGCCCAGCATAGCCTACACCGAGAGATAGTCGTGTGCATACAGTGCCATCCTAGGCCATGCTCGCTGCTGCAGTGTTGTAACTGAGTCTGCTTAGATCGGCTTGGCAGGGTGAACCCAGGGCGCGAATATGGAGCCCGGGACAGCAAGTCCCAAGAGGCACCAGCCTTCCCGCAACTCATCTTCCCTGACGCGAACAAAGGCCTGCTGAGGAAGCAGCGGTGAAGTGCCGTTCGCCCCAAACCAAAAGCCTCTGTGAAAGCACAGCATTCGCTGAGAATTCAGAGTCGGTACTGTGGGCTGCTGCTGCTGGTTGCCTGAGCCAGTCTCACAGTTGGAGAAACTCGCATATAGCGTAAGGCTCTTTGTCCGGGCAACTCCTGTGGGATAGCACAGCATACCTTGGGAATCAGAGTTGGGTTTGGGGAAGCATGCTGCTGCTTGCCTGAGCTAGTCTACGCAGCTCGGTGGAAGATACCCATATGGAGCGAAATACCCTTTGCCGTAGCTTCCCCTTTGCTTTTAGAGAAGCCAAGTTTGGGGAAGGCGCAGCATGCCGCCCCGGAGAAGAGAAGGAGCCGTTGGCCTTGGGGTCGGGAAATGCTCGGGAAGCAGGATAGCCTGCCGTGGCACGAGCAGCAGGCCTGTGGCGAGACATGTGTCACCCGCTCACTGTGCGGAGAGATGGATGCCTGGCTGCTAAGGAGACATGAGTGGACGAATAGGGCAGGGGCGCATGCTCCCCTCTGAGAAAGGAGTCTGGGCAGAAGGCAGACGTGTTCTGAGCCTCTGGCCCCAAGGGGACAGCATCTCCTTGGCCACCTGTCCCAAATGCAGACTTGGGCTTGCCACCAGGTGCCATACCCAGAACTGGCAGAAACAACCCCATGGACAAACCGCCAGTCCGATGCCGTCTTCCACCAAGATGTGGCAGAGATGTGGTTGTCAGGCGGTGTGCTCGGAAGGACTGGAGACAGTACCCCACAGTTCCCCAACCCAGTGCACGGGCCATGTGCAGGGAACCTGTCGCCTACTCTCTCCTGCAGTGAAGGCACTACCTAGACACCGAGTCTGCCTGAGCGCCGGAGCTAAAGGCAAAGCCTTACCTATGCCAGGAGATGGTAATAGGCATAGAGTGCCATGCTAGGCCACGCACCCTTCTGCAGGGTTGTGAATGTGTCTGCTTACCTCGGCATAGCAAGGTGAACCCCGGGCGCGAACTTGGAGTCTGGGAAAGCAAGGCCCAAGAGGCACCAGCTCTCCCGCGGCTCTTCTTCCCTGCCGCGACAGAGCGAACGACCAAAGCCTTGCTGAGGAAGCAGCAGCGAAGTGCGGTTCGCGCCAAGCTGAAAACCTCTGCGAGAGCATAGTAGTCGCTGCGAAACGAGAGTCGGTTCTGCGGGCTGCTCCTGTTTGCCTGAGCTGGTCTCCACAGTACGGTGTAATAAAGCCTCATGGAGCGAATTCCACTTTGCCTGGGCATCCGCTCTGCCTGAGAGAGAAGCGCGGTTGTGCCTGTGGAAAGAGCCTTAAGGAAAGGCACACGTCTTTCACTGCGCTCCCCAGGACCATGTCTGTGGAAGGTGCAGCACGCTGCCCAGGGAGAAGAGCAGGAGCCGTCGGCCATCTGGTTTGGAAACGGTTGCGAAGCGGGAAGGCCCGGGCAGGCACAATGGCCGGTGGCACTACAAGTGTCACCCGCTCTCAGTGCAGAGACGGAAGCCTGGCTGCTAAGGAGACAGGAGGGGATGAGTATGGCAGGGCGCGTGCTCCACTCTGAAGAAGGAGTCTGGGCAGAAAGCATGCCTGTCCTGAGCCTCTAGGCCCAAGGAGACAGCAGCTTTGGCCACCTGTCTCTGGTGGAGACATGGGCTTGCCAATAGGCGCCTACCCTGAACTCGCAGAAACAGCTCTCTGAAAGAAATGGCAGCCAGTTTACGTCGAACTCTAGGAGGCGGAAGCGTTCGCGAAGGCTCCTGATTTCCAGGCAAGGAGTGGGGGTAGTCCCCCACAGCTCCCTTTCCCAGTATGTGGGCGATGTGCAGGGATTCTGTCGCCTCTCCTCTCCTGTGGGGAAGGCACTGGCGTAGTTCCCGAGTCTGCCTCAGGGCCTGAGAACAAGGCCAAGCATTGCCTACACCGAGAGATGGTAGTGTGCGTACAGTGCCCTCCTAGGCCACGCTCGCTGCTGCGGTGTTGTCGCTGTGTCTGCTTAGTTTGGCTTGGCAGGGTGAACCCAGGGCGCGAATATGGAGCACGGGAAAGCAAGTCCCAAGAGGCACCAGCTCTCCCCCAACTCATCTTCCGTACGCGAACGAAGCCTTGCTGAGGAAGCAGCAGTGAAGTGCCGTTCGCTCTAAGCCCAAAGCCTCTGTGAAAGCACAGCATTCGCCGAGAATTCAGAGTCGGTACTGTGGGCTGCTGCTGCTGGTTGCCTGAGCCCAGTCTCACAGTGGGAGACACCCGCATATAGCGTAAGACTCTTTGTCCGGGCATCTCCTGTGGGAAAGCACAGCATACCTTTGGAATCAGAGTTTGGTTTGCGAATGCATGCTGCTGCTTGCCTGAGCTAGTCTACGCAGCTCGGTGGAAGATACCCGTATGGAGCGAAATACTCTTTGCCGTTGCTTCCCCTCTGCTTTTAGAGAAGCCAAGTTTGGGGAAGGCGCAGCATGCCGCCCCAGGGAAGAGAAGGAGCCGTTGGCCTTGGGGTCGGGAAATGCTCGGGAAGCAGGATAGCCTGCCGTGGCACGAGCAGCAGGCCTGTGGCGTGACAAGGGTCACGCGCTCCCTGTGCGGAGAGATGGATGCCTGGCTGCTAAGGAGACAGGAGTGGACGACTTGGGCAGGGGCGCGTGCTCCACTCTCAGGAAGGAGTCTGGGCAGATGGCAGGCGTGTCCTGTGCCTCTGGTCCCAAGTGGACAGCATCTCCTTGGCCACCTGTCCCAAGGGCAGACATGGGCTTGCCACCAGGTGCCATACCCGGAACTCGCAGAAAGAACCCCATGGACAAACGGGCAGTCCGATGCCGTCTTCCACCAAGATGTGGCAGCGATGTAGGTAGCAGGGGTGTTCCAGGAAGGAGTGGAGACAGTCCCCCACAGTTCCCCATCCCAGTGTACGGGCCATGTGCAGGGAACCTGTCGCCTCCTCTCTCCTGAAGTGAAGGCACAGGATTAGAACCCGAGTCTGCCTGAGCGCCGGAGAAAAAGGCAAAGCCATACCTATGCCAGGAGATGGTAATAGGCATAGAGTGCCATGCTAGGCCACGCAGCCTTCTGCAGGGTTGTGACTGTGTCTGCTTACTTCGGAATAGCAAGGTGAAACCCTGGCGCGAACTTGGAGCCTGGGATAGCAAGGCCCAAGAGGCACCAGCTCTCCCGCGGCTCTTCTTCTCTGCCGAGACAGAGCGAACGACCAAAGCCTTGCTGAGGAAGCAGCAGCGAAGTGCGGTTCGCGCCAAGCTGAAAACCTCTGCGAAAGCATAGTAGTCGCTGCGAAATGAGAGTCGGTTCTGTGGGCTGCTCCTGTTTGCCTGAGCTGGTCTCCACAGTACGGTGTAATAAAGCCTCATGGAGCGAAATCCTCTTTGCCTGGGCATGCGCTCTGCCTGAGAGAGAAGCGCGGTTGTGCCTGTGGAAAGAGCCTTAAGGAAAAGGACACGTCTTTCACTGCACTCCCCAGGAGCATGTCTGTGGAAGGTGCAGCACGCTGCCCAGGGAGAAGAGCAGGAGCCGTCGGCCATCTGGTTTGGAAACGGTTGCGAAGCGGGAAGGCCCTGGCAGGCACAATGGCCGGTGGCACTACAAGTGTCACCCGCTCCCAGTGCAGAGACGGAAGCCTGGCCGCTAAGGAGACAGGAGGGGATGAGTAATGCAGGGCGCGTGCTCCACTCTTAGGAAGGAGTCTGGGCAGAAAGCATGCCTGTCCTGAGCCTCTATGCCCAAGGAGACAGCAGCTTTGCCCAACTGTCTCTGGTGGAGACATGGGCTTGCCAACAGGCGCCTACCCTGAACTCGCAGAAACAGCTCCCTGAAAGAAATGGCAGCCAGTTTACGTCATCCTCCAGGAGGTGGAAGCGTTCGCGAAGGCTCGGGATTTCCAGACAAGGAGTGGAGACAGTCCCCCAGAGCTCCCTTTCCCAGTGTGTGGGCGGTGTGCAGGGATCCTGTCGCCTCTCCTCTCCTGTGGGGAAGGCACTGGCGTAGTTCCCGAGTCTGCCTCAGGGCCTGAGAAAAAGGCCCAGCATAGCCTACACCGAGAGATAGTCGTGTGCATACAGTGCCATCTTAGGCCATGCTCGCTGCTGCAGTGTTGTAACTGAGTCTGCTTAGATCGGCTTGGCAGGGTGAACCCAGGGCGCGAATATGGAGCCCGGGACAGCAAGTCCCAAGAGGCACCAGCCTTCCCGCAACTCATCTTCCCTGACGCGAACAAAGGCCTGCTGAGGAAGCAGCGGTGAAGTGCCGTTCGCCCCAAACCAAAAGCCTCTGTGAAAGCACAGCATTCGCTGAGAATTCAGAGTCGGTACTGTGGGCTGCTGCTGCTGGTTGCCTGAGCCAGTCTCACAGTTGGAGAAACTCGCATATAGCGTAAGGCTCTTTGTCCGGGCAACTCCTGTGGGATAGCACAGCATACCTTGGGAATCAGAGTTGGGTTTGGGGAAGCATGCTGCTGCTTGCCTGAGCTAGTCTACGCAGCTCGGTGGAAGATACCCATATGGAGCGAAATACCCTTTGCCGTAGCTTCCCCTTTGCTTTTAGAGAAGCCAAGTTTGGGGAAGGCGCAGCATGCCGCCCCGGAGAAGAGAAGGAGCCGTTGGCCTTGGGGTCGGGAAATGCTCGGGAAGCAGGATAGCCTGCCGTGGCACGAGCAGCAGGCCTGTGGCGAGACATGTGTCACCCGCTCACTGTGCGGAGAGATGGATGCCTGGCTGCTAAGGAGACATGAGTGGACGAATAGGGCAGGGGCGCATGCTCCCCTCTGAGGAAGGAGTCTGGGCAGAAGGCAGACGTGTTCTGAGCCTCTGGCCCCAAGGGGACAGCATCTCCTTGGCCACCTGTCCCAAATGCAGACTTGGGCTTGCCACCAGGTGCCATACCCAGAACTGGCAGAAACAACCCCATGGACAAACGGGCAGTCCGATGCCGTCTTCCACCAAGATGTGGCAGAGATGTGGTTGTCAGGCGGTGTGCTCGGAAGGAGTTGAGACAGTACCCCACAGTTCCCCAACCCAGTGCACGGGCCATGTGCAGGGAACCTGTCGCCTACTCTCTCCTGCAGTGAAGGCACTACCTAGACACCGAGTCTGCCTGAGCGCCGGAGCTAAAGGCAAAGCCTTACCTATGCCAGGAGATGGTAATAGGCATAGAGTGCCATGCTAGGCCACGCACCCTTCTGCAGGGTTGTGAATGTGTCTGCTTACCTCGGCATAGCAAGGTGAACCCCGGGCGCGAACTTGGAGTCTGGGAAAGCAAGGCCCAAGAGGCACCAGCTCTCCCGCGGCTCTTATTCCCTGCCGCGACAGAGCGAACGACCAAAGCCTTGCTGAGCAAGCAGCAGCGAAGTGCGGTTCGCGCCAAGCTGAAAACCTCTGCGAGAGCATAGTAGTCGCTGCGAAACGAGAGTCGGTTCTGCGGGCTGCTCCTGTTTGCCTGAGCTGGTCTCCACAGTACGGTGTAATAAAGCCTCATGGAGCGAATTCCACTTTGCCTGGGCATCCGCTCTGCCTGAGAGAGAAGCGCGGTTGTGCCTGTGGAAAGAGCCTTAAGGAAAGGCACACGTCTTTCACTGCGCTCCCCAGGAGCATGTCTGTGGAAGGTGCAGCACGCTGCCCAGGAAGAAGAGCAGGAGCCGTCGGCCATCTGGTTTGGAAACGGTTGCGAAGCGGGAAGGCCCGGGCAGGCACAATGGCCGGTGGCACTACAAGTGTCACCCGCTCTCAGTGCAGAGACGGAAGCCTGGCTGCTAAAGAGACAGGAGGGGATGAGTATGGCAGGGCGCGTGCTCCACTCTGAAGAAGGAGTCTGGGCAGAAAGCATGCCTGTCCTGAGCCTCTAGGCCCAAGGAGACAGCAGCTTTGGCCACCTGTCTCTGGTGGAGACATGGGCTTGCCAATAGGCGCCTACCCTGAACTCGCAGAAACAGCTCCCTGAAAGAAATGGCAGCCAGTTTACGTCGAACTCTAGGAGGCGGAAGCGTTCGCGAAGGCTCCTGATTTCCAGGCAAGGAGTGGGGGTAGTCCCCCACAGCTCCCTTTCCCAGTATGTGGGCGATGTGCAGGGATTCTGTCGCCTCTCCTCTCCTGTGGGGAAGGCACTGGCGTAGTTCCCGAGTCTGCCTCAGGGCCTGAGAACAAGGCCAAGCATTGCCTACACCGAGAGATGGTAGTGTGCGTACAGTGCCCTCCTAGGCCACGCTCGCTGCTGCGGTGTTGTCGCTGTGTCTGCTCAGTTTGGCTTGGCAGGGTGAACCCAGGGCGCGAATATGGAGCACGGGAAAGCAAGTCCCAAGAGGCACCAGCTCTCCCCCAACTCATCTTCCGTATGCGAACGAAGCCTTGCTGAGGAAGCAGCAGTGAAGTGCCGTTCGCTCTAAGCCCAAAGCCTCTGTGAAAGCACAGCATTCGCCGAGAATTCAGAGTCGGTACTGTGGGCTGCTGCTGCTGGTTGCCTGAGCCCAGTCTCACAGTGGGAGACACCCGCATACAGCGTAAGACTCTTTGTCCGGGCATCTCCTGTGGGAAAGCACAGCATACCTTTGGAATCAGAGTTTGGTTTGCGAATGCATGCTGCTGCTTGCCTGAGCTAGTCTACGCAGCTCGGTGGAAGATACCCGTATGGAGCGAAATACTCTTTGCCGTTGCTTCCCCTCTGCTTTTAGAGAAGCCAAGTTTGGGGAAGGCGCAGCATGCCGCCCCAGGGAAGAGAAGGAGCCGTTGGCCTTGGGGTCGGGAAATGCTCGGGAAGCAGGATAGCCTGCCGTGGCACGAGCAGCAGGCCTGTGGCGTGACAAGGGTCACGCGCTCCCTGTGCGGAGAGATGGATGCCTGGCTGCTAAGGAGACAGGAGTGGACGACTTGGGCAGGGGCGCGTGCTCCACTCTCAGGAAGGAGTCTGGGCAGATGGCAGGCGTGTCCTGTGCCTCTGGTCCCAAGTCGACAGCATCTCCTTGGCCACCTGTCCCAAGGGCAGACATGGGCTTGCCACCAGGTGCCATACCCGGAACTCGCAGAAAGAACCCCATGGACAAACGGGCAGTCCGATGCCGTCTTCCACCAAGATGTGGCAGCGATGTAGGTAGCAGGGGTGTTCCAGGAAGGAGTGGAGACAGTCCCCCACAGTTCCCCATCCCAGTGTACGGGCCATGTGCAGGGAACCTGTCGCCTCCTCTCTCCTGAAGTGAAGGCACAGGACTAGAACCCGAGTATGCCTGAGCGCCGGAGAAAAAGGCAAAGCCATACCTATGCCAGGAGATGGTAATAGGCATAGAGTGCCATGCTAGGCCACGCAGCCTTCTGCAGGGTTATGACTGTGTCTGCTTACTTCGGAATAGCAAGGTGAAACCCTGGCGCGAACTTGGAGCCTGGGATAGCAAGGCCCAAGAGGCACCAGCTCTCCCGCGGCTCTTCTTCTCTGCCGAGACAGAGCGAACGACGAAAGCCTTGCTGAGGAAGCAGCAGCGAAGTGCGGTTCGCGCCAAGCTGAAAACCTCTGCGAAAGCATAGTAGTCGCTGCGAAATGAGAGTCGGTTCTGTGGGCTGCTCCTGTTTGCCTGAGCTGGTCTCCACAGTACGGTGTAATAAAGCCTCATGGAGCGAAATCCTCTTTGCCTGGGCATGCGCTCTGCCTGAGAGAGAAGCGCGGTTGTGCCTGTGGAAAGAGCCTTAAGGAAAAGGACACGTCTTTCACTGCACTCCCCAGGAGCATGTCTGTGGAAGGTGCAGCACGCTGCCCAGGGAGAAGAGCAGGAGCCGTCGGCCATCTGGTTTGGAAACGGTTGCGAAGCGGGAAGGCCCTGGCAGGCACAATGGCCGGTGGCACTACAAGTGTCACCCGCTCCCAGTGCAGAGTCGGAAGCCTGGCCGCTAAGGAGACAGGAGGGGATGAGTAATGCAGGGCGCGTGCTCCACTCTTAGGAAGGAGTCTGGGCAGAAAGCATGCCTGTCCTGAGCCTCTAGGCCCAAGGAGACAGCAGCTTTGCCCAACTGTCTCTGGTGGAGACATGGGCTAGCCAACAGGCGCCTACCCTGAACTCGCAGAAACAGCTCCCTGAAAGAAATGGTAGCCAGTTTACGTCATCCTCCAGGAGGTGGAAGCGTTCGCGAAGGCTCGGGATTTCCAGACAAGGAGTGGAGACAGTCCCCCAGAGCTCCCTTTCCCAGTGTGTGGGCGGTGTGCAGGGATCCTGTCGCCTCTCCTCTCCTGTGGGGAAGGCACTGGCGTAGTTCCCGAGTCTGCCTCAGGGCCTGAGAAAAAGGCCCAGCATAGCCTACACCGAGAGATAGTCGTGTGCATACAGTGCCATCCTAGGCCATGCTCGCTGCTGCAGTGTTGTAACTGAGTCTGCTTAGATCGGCTTGGCAGGGTGAACCCAGGGCGCGAATATGGAGCCCGGGAAAGCAAGTCCCAAGAGGCACCAGCCTTCCCGCAACTCATCTTCCCTGACGCGAACAAAGGCTTGCTGAGGAAGCAGCGGTGAAGTGCCGTACGCCCCAAACCAAAAGCCTCTGTGAAAGCACAGCATTCGCTGAGAATTCAGAGTCGGTACTGTGGGCTGCTGCTGCTGGTTGCCTGAGCCAGTCTCACAGTTGGAGAAACTCGCATATAGCGTAAGGCTCTTTGTCCGGGCAACTCCTGTGGGATAGCACAGCATACCTTGGGAATCAGAGTTGGGTTTGGGGATGCATGCTGCTGCTTTCCTGAGCTAGTCTACGCAGCTCGGTGGAAGATACCCATATGGAGCGAAATACCCTTTGCCGTAGCTTCCCCTTTACTTTTAGAGAAGCCAAGTTTGGGGAAGGCGCAGCATGCCGCCCCGGAGAAGAGAAGGAGCCGTTGGCCTTGGGGTCGGGAAATGCTCGGGAAGCAGGATAGCCTGCCGTGGCACGAGCAGCAGGCCTGTGGCGAGACATGTGTCACCCGCTCACTGTGCGGAAAGATGGATGCCTGGCTGCTAAGGAGACATGAGTGGACGAATAGGGCAGGGGCGCATGCTCCCCTCTGAGGAAGGAGTCTGGGCAGAAGGCAGACGTGTTCTGAGCCTCTGGCCCCAAGGGGACAGTATCTCCTTGGCCACCTGTCCCAAATGCAGACTTGGGCTTGCCACCAGGTGCCATACCCAGAACTGGCAGAAACAACCCCATGGACAAACGGGCAGTCCGATGCCGTCTTCCACCAAGATGTGGCAGAGATGTGGTTGTCAGGCGGTGTGCTCGGAAGGAGTGGAGACAGTACCCCACAGTTCCCCAACCCAGTGAACGGGCCATGTGCAGGGAACCCGTCGCCTACTCTCTCCTGCAATGAAGGCACTGGCCTAGACACCGAGTCTGCCTGAGCGCCGGAGCTAAAGGCAAAGCCTTACCTATGCCAGGAGATGGTAATAGGCATAGAGTGCCATGCAAGGCCACGCACCCTTCTGCAGGGTTGTGAATGTGTCTGCTTACCTCGGCATAGCAAGGTGAACCCCGGGCGCGAACTTGGAGTCTGGGAAAGCAAGGCCCAAGAGGCACCAGCTCTCCCGCGGCTCTTCTTCCCTGCCGCGACAGAGCGAACGACCAAAGCCTTGCTGAGGAAGCAGCAGCGAAGTGCGGTTCGCGCCAAGCTGAAAACCTCTGCGAGAGCATAGTAGTCGCTGCGAAACGAGAGTCGGTTCTGCGGGCTGCTCCTGTTTGCCTGAGCTGGTCTCCACAGTACGGTGTAATAAAGCCTCATGGAGCGAATTCCACTTTGCCTGGGCATCCGCTCTGCCTGAAAGAGAAGCGCGGTTGTGCCTGTGGAAAGAGCCTTAAGGAAAGGCACACGTCTTTCACTGCGCTCCCCAGGAGCATGTCTGTGGAAGGTGCAGCACGCTGCCCATGGAGAAGAGCAGGAGCCGTCGCCCATCTGGTTTGGAAACGGTTGCGAAGCGGGAAGGCCCGGGCAGGCACAATGGCCGGTGGCACTACAAGTGTCACCCGCTCTCAGTGCAGAGACGGAAGCCTGGCTGCTAAAGAGACAGGAGGGGATGAGTATGGCAGGGCGCGTGCTCCACTCTGAAGAAGGAGTCTGGGCAGAAAGCATGCCTGTCCTGAGCCTCTAGGCCCAAGGAGACAGCAGCTTTGGCCACCTGTCTCTGGTGGAGACATGGGCTTGCCAGTAGGCGCCTACCCTGAACTCGCAGAAACAGCTCCCTGAAAGAAATGGCAGCCAGTTTACGTCGAACTCTAGGAGGCGGAAGCGTTCGCGAAGGCTCCTGATTTCCAGGCAAGGAGTGGGGGTAGTCCCCCACAGCTCCCTTCCCCAGTATGTGGGCGATGTGCAGGGATTCTGTCGCCTCTCCTCTCCTGTGGGGAAGGCACTGGCGTAGTTCCCGAGTCTGCCTCAGGGCCTGAGAACAAGGCCAAGCATTGCCTACACGGAGAGATGGTAGTGTGCGTACAGTGCCCTCCTAGGCCACGCTCGCTGCTGCGGTGTTGTCGCTGTGTCTGCTTAGTTTGGCTTGGCAGGGTGAACCCAGGGCGCGAATATGGAGCACGGGAAAGCAAGTCCCAAGAGGCACCAGCTCTCCCCCAACTCATCTTCCGTACGCGAACGAAGCCTTGCTGAGGAAGCAGCAGTGAAGTGCCGTTCGCTCTAAGCCCAAAGCCTCTGTGAAAGCACAGCATTCGCCGAGAATTCAGAGTCGGTACTGTGGGCTGCTGCTGCTGGTTGCCTGAGCCCAGTCTCACAGTGGGAGACACCCGCATACAGCGTAAGACTCTTTGTCCGGGCATCTCCTGTGGGAAAGCACAGCATACCTTTGGAATCAGAGTTTGGTTTGCGAATGCATGCTGCTGCTTGCCTGAGCTAGTCTACGCAGCTCGGTGGAAGATACCCGTATGGAGCGAAATACTCTTTGCCGTTGCTTCCCCTCTGCTTTTAGAGAAGCCAAGTTTGGGGAAGGCGCAGCATGCCGCCCCAGGGAAGAGAAGGAGCCGTTGGCCTTGGGGTCGGGAAATGCTCGGGAAGCAGGATAGCCTGCCGTGGCACGAGCAGCAGGCCTGTGGCGTGACAAGGGTCACGCGCTCCCTGTGCGGAGAGATGGATGCCTGGCTGCTAAGGAGACAGGAGTGGACGACTTGGGCAGGGGCGCGTGCTCCACTCTCAGGAAGGAGTCTGGGCAGATGGCAGGCGTGTCCTGTGCCTCTGGTCCCAAGTGGACAGCATCTCCTTGGCCACCTGTCCCAAGGGCAGACATGGGCTTGCCACCAGGTGCCATACCCGGAACGCGCAGAAAGAACCCCATGGACAAACGGGCAGTCCGATGCCGTCTTCCACCAAGATGTGGCAGCGATGTAGGTAGCAGGGGTGTTCCAGGAAGGAGTGGAGACAGTCCCCCACAGTTCCCCATCCCAGGGTACGGGCCATGTGCAGGGAACCTGTCGCCTCCCCTCTCCTGAAGTGAAGGCACTGGCCTAGACCCCGAGTCTGCCTGAGCGCCGGAGCAAAAGGCAAAGCCTTACCTATGCCAGGAGATGGTAATAGGCATAGAGTGCCATGCTAGGCCACATAGTCTGCTGCAGGGTTGTAACTGTGTCTGCTAACTTCGGCATAGCAAGGCGAACTGCGAGCGCGAACTTGGAGCCTGAGAAAGCTCTCCCGCGGCTCTTCTTCCCTGCCGCGACAGAGCGAACGACCAAAGCCATGCTGAGGAAGCAGCAGCGAATTGCGGTTCGCGCCAAGCTGAAAACGTCTGCGAAAGCAGAGCAGTCGTTGCGAAATGAGTCAGTTCAGTGGGCTGCTCCTGTTTGCCTGAGCTGGTCTCCACAGTACGGTGTAATAAAGCCTCATGGAGCGAATTCCTCTTTGCCTGGGCATCCCCTCTGCCTGAGAGCGATGCGCGGTTGTGCCTGTGGAAAGAGCCTTAAGGAAAGGGATACGTCCTTCAGTGCGCTCCCCAGGAGCATGTCTGTGGAAGGTGCAGTACGCTGCCCAGGGAGAAGAGCAGGAGCCGTCGGCCATCTGGTTTGGAAACGGTTGCGAAGCGGGAAGGCCCTGGCAGGCACAATGGCCGGTGGCAATACAAGTGTCACCCGCTCCCAGTGCAGAGACGGAAGCCTGGCTGCTAACGAGACAGGAGGGGATGAGTAATGTAGGGCGCGTGCTCCACTCTTAGGAAGGAGTCTGGGCAGAAAGCATGCCTGTCCTGAGCCTCTATGCCCAAGGAGACAGCAGCTTTGCCCAACTGTCTCTGGTGGAGACATGGGCTTGCCAACAGGCGCCTACCCTGAACTCGCAGAAACAGCTCCCTGAAAGAAATGGTAGCCAGTTTACGTCATCCTCCAGGAGGTGGAAGCGTTCGCGAAAGCTCGGGTTTTCCAGACAAGGAGTGGGGACAGTCCCCCAGAGCTCCCTTTCCCAGTGTGTGCGCGGTGTGCAGGGATCCTGTCGCCTCTCCTCTCCTGTGGGGAAGGCACTGGCGTAGTTCCCGAGTCTGCCTCAGGGCCTGAGAAAAAGGCCCAGCATAGCCTACACCGAGAGATAGTCGTGTGCATACAGTGCCATCCTAGGCCATGCTCGCTGCTGCAGTGTTGTAACTGAGTCTGCTTAGATCGGCTTGGCAGGGTGAACCCAGGGCGCGAATATGGAGCCCGGGAAAGCAAGTCCCAAGAGGCACCAGCCTTCCCGCAACTCATCTTCCCTGACGCGAACAAAGGCTTGCTGAGGAAGCAGCGGTGAAGTGCCGTTCGCCCCAAACCAAAAGCCTCTGTGAAAGCACAGCATTCGCTGAGAATTCAGAGTCGGTACTGTGGGCTGCTGCTGCTGGTTGCCTGAGCCAGTCTCACAGTTGGAGAAACTCGCATATAGCGTAAGGCTCTTTGTCCGGGCAACTCCTGTGGGATAGCACAGCATACCTTGGGAATCAGAGTTGGGTTTGGGGATGCATGCTGCTGCTTGCCTGAGCTAGTCTACGCAGCTCGGTGGAAGATACCCATATGGAGCGAAATACCCTTTGCCGTAGCTTCCCCTTTGCTTTTAGAGAAGCCAAGTTTGGGGAAGGCGCAGCATGCCGCCCCGGAGAAGAGAAGGAGCCGTTGGCCTTGGGGTCGGGAAATGCTCGGGAAGCAGGATAGCCTGCCGTGGCACGAGCAGCAGGCCTGTGGCGAGACATGTGTCACCCGCTCACTGTGCGGAGAGATGGATGCCTGGCTGCTAAGGAGACATGAGTGGACGACTAGGGCAGGGGCGCATGCTCCCCTCTGAGGAAGGAGTCTGGGCAGAAGGCAGACGTGTTCTGAGCCTCTGGCCCCAAGGGGACAGCATCTCCTTGGCCACCTGTCCCAAATGCAGACTTGGGCTTGCCACCAGGTGCCATACCCAGAACTGGCAGAAACAACCCCATGGACAAACGGGCAGTCCGATGCCGTCTTCCACCAAGATGTGGCAGAGATGTGGTTGTCAGGCGGTGTGCTCGGAAGGAGTGGAGACAGTACCCCACAGTTCCCCAACCCAGTGAACGGGCCATGTGCAGGGAACCTGTCGCCTACTCTCTCCTGCAGTGAAGGCACTGGCCTAGACACCGAGTCTGCCTGAGCGCCGGAGCTAAAGGCAAAGCCTTACCTATGCCAGGAGATGGTAATAGGCATAGAGTGCCATGCTAGGCCACGCACCCTTCTGCAGGGTTGTGAATGTGTCTGCTTACTTCGGCATAGCAAGGTGAACCCCGGGCGCGAACTTGGAGTCTGGGAAAGCAAGGCCCAAGAGGCACCAGCTCTCCCGCGGCTCTTCTTCCCTGCCGCGACAGAGCGAACGACCAAAGCCTTGCTGAGGAAGCAGCAGCGAAGTGCGGTTCGCGCCAAGCTGAAAACCTCTGCGAGAGCATAGTATTCGCTGCGAAACGAGAGTCGGTTCTGCGGGCTGCTCCTGTTTGCCTGAGCTGGTCTCCACAGTACGTTGTAATAAAGCCTCATGGAGCGAATTCCACTTTGCCTGGGCATCCGCTCTGCCTGAGAGAGAAGCGCGGTTGTGCCTGTGGAAAGAGCCTTAAGGAAAGGCACACGTCTTTCACTGCGCTCCCCAGGAGCATGTCTGTGGAAGGTGCAGCACGCTGCCCAGGGAGAAGAGCAGGAGCCGTCGGCCATCTGGTTTGGAAACGGTTGCGAAGCGGGAAGGCCCGGGCAGACACAATGGCCGGTGGCACTACAAGTGTCACCCGCTCTCAGTGCAGAGACGGAAGCCTGGCTGCTAAGGAGACAGGAGGGGATGAGTATGGCAGGGCGCGTGCTCCACTCTGAAGAAGGAGTCTGGGCAGAAAGCATGCCTGTCCTGAGCCTCTAGGCCCAAGGAGACAGCAGCTTTGGCCACCTGTCTCTGGTGGAGACATGGGCTTGCCAATAGGCGCCTACCCTGAACTCGCAGAAACAGCTCCCTGAAAGAAATGGCAGCCAGTTTACGTCGAACTCTAGGAGGCGGAAGCGTTCGCGAAGGCTCCTGATTTCCAGGCAAGGAGTGGGGGTAGTCCCCCACAGCTCCCTTTCCCAGGATGTGGGCGGTGTGCAGGGATTCTGTCGCCTCTCCTCTCCTGTGGGGAAGGCACTGGCGTAGTTCCCGAGTCTGCCTCAGGGCCTGAGAACAAGGCCAAGCATTGCCTACACCGAGAGATGGTAGTGTGCATACAGTGCCCCCCTAGGCCACGCTCGCTGCTGCGGTGTTGTCGCTGTGTCTGCTTAGTTTGGCTTGGCAGGGTGAACCCAGGGCGCGAATATGGAGCACGGGAAAGCAAGTCCCAAGAGGCACCAGCTCTCCCCCAACTCATCTTCCGTACGCGAACGAAGCCTTGCTGAGGAAGCAGCAGTGAAGTGCCGTTCGCTCTAAGCCCAAAGCCTCTGTGAAAGCACAGCATTCGCCGAGAATTCAGAGTCGATACTGTGGGCTGCTGCTGCTGGTTGCCTGAGCCCAGTCTCACAGTGGGAGACACCCGCATACAGCGTAAGACTCTTTGTCCGGGCATCTCCTGTGGGAAAGCACAGCATACCTTTGGAATCAGAGTTTGGTTTGCGAATGCATGCTGCTGCTTGCCTGAGCTAGTCTACGCAGCTCGGTGGAAGATACCCGTATGGAGCGAAATACTCTTTGCCGTTGCTTCCCCTCTGCTTTTAGAGAAGCCAAGTTTGGGGAAGGCGCAGCATGCCGCCCAAGGGAAGAGAAGGAGCCGTTGGCCTTGGGGTCGGGAAATGCTCGGGAAGCAGGATAGCCTGCCGTGGCACGAGCAGCAGGCCTGTGGCGTGACAAGGGTCACGCGCTCCCTGTGCGGAGAGATGGATGCCTGGCTGCTAAGGAGACAGGAGTGGACGACTTGGGCAGGGGCGCGTGCTCCACTCTCAGGAAGGAGTCTGGGCAGATGGCAGGCGTGTCCTGTGCCTCTGGTCCCAAGTGGACAGCATCTCCTTGGCCACCTGTCCCAAGGGCAGACATGGGCTTGCCACCAGGTGCCATACCCGGAACTCGCAGAAAGAACCCCATGGACAAACGGGCAGTCCGATGTCGTCTTCCACCAAGATGTGGCAGCGATGTAGGTAGCAGGGGTGTTCCAGGAAGGAGTGGAGACAGTCCCCCACAGTTCCCCATCCCAGGGTACGGGCCATGTGCAGGGAACTTGTCGCCTCCTCTCTCCTGAAGTGAAGGCACTGGCCTAGACCCCGAGTCTGCCTGAGCGCCGGAGCAAAAGGCAAAGCCTTACCTATGCCAGGAGATGGTAATAGGCATAGAGTGCCATGCTAGGCCACATAGTCTGCTGCAGGGTTGTAACTGTGTCTGCTAACTTCGGCATAGCAAGGCGAACTGCGAGCGCGAACTTGGAGCCTGAGAAAGCTCTCCCGCGGCTCTTCTTCCCTGCCGCGACAGAGCGAACGACCAAAGCCATGCTGAGGAAGCAGCAGCGAATTGCGGTTCGCGCCAAGCTGAAAACGTCTGCGAAAGCAGAGCAGTCGTTGCGAAATGAGTCAGTTCAGTGGGCTGCTCCTGTTTGCCTGAGCTGGTCTCCACAGTACGGTGTAATAAAGCCTCATGGAGCGAATTCCTCTTTGCCTGGGCATCCCCTCTGCCTGAGAGCGATGCGCGGTTGTGCCTGTGGAAAGAGCCTTAAGGAAAGGGATACGTCCTTCAGTGCGCTCCCCAGGAGCATGTCTGTGGAAGGTGCAGTACGCTGCCCAGGGAGAAGAGCAGGAGCCGTCGGCCATCTGGTTTGGAAACGGTTGCGAAGCGGGAAGGCCCTGGCAGGCACAATGGCCGGTGGCAATACAAGTGTCACCCGCTCCCAGTGCAGAGACGGAAGCCTGGCTGCTAACGAGACAGGAGGGGATGAGTAATGTAGGGCGCGTGCTCCACTCTTAGGAAGGAGTCTGGGCAGAAAGCATGCCTGTCCTGAGCCTCTATGCCCAAGGAGACAGCAGCTTTGCCCAACTGTCTCTGGTGGAGACATGGGCTTGCCAACAGGCGCCTACCCTGAACTCGCAGAAACAGCTCCCTGAAAGAAATGGTAGCCAGTTTACGTCATCCTCCAGGAGGTGGAAGCGTTCGCGAAAGCTCGGGTTTTCCAGACAAGGAGTGGGGACAGTCCCCCAGAGCTCCCTTTCCCAGTGTGTGCGCGGTGTGCAGGGATCCTGTCGCCTCTCCTCTCCTGTGGGGAAGGCACTGGCGTAGTTCCCGAGTCTGCCTCAGGGCCTGAGAAAAAGGCCCAGCATAGCCTACACCGAGAGATAGTCGTGTGCATACAGTGCCATCCTAGGCCATGCTCGCTGCTGCAGTGTTGTAACTGAGTCTGCTTAGATCGGCTTGGCAGGGTGAACCCAGGGCGCGAATATGGAGCCCGGGAAAGCAAGTCCCAAGAGGCACCAGCCTTCCCGCAACTCATCTTCCCTGACGCGAACAAAGGCTTGCTGAGGAAGCAGCGGTGAAGTGCCGTTCGCCCCAAACCAAAAGCCTCTGTGAAAGCACAGCATTCGCTGAGAATTCAGAGTCGGTACTGTGGGCTGCTGCTGCTGGTTGCCTGAGCCAGTCCCACAGTTGGAGAAACTCGCATATAGCGTAAGGCTCTTTGTCCGGGCAACTCCTGTAGGATAGCACAGCATACCTTGGGAATCAGAGTTGGGTTTGGGGATGCATGCTGCTGCTTGCCTGAGCTAGTCTACGCAGCTCGGTGGAAGATACCCATATGGAGCGAAATACCCTTTGCCGTAGCTTCCTCTTTGCTTTTAGAGAAGCCAAGTTTGGGGAAGGCGCAGCATGCCGCCCCGGAGAAGAGAAGGAGCCGTTGGCCTTGGGGTCGGGAAATGCTCGGGAAGCAGGATAGCCTGCCGTGGCACGAGCAGCAGGCCTGTGGCGAGACATGTGTCACCCGCTCACTGTGCGGAGAGATGGATGCCTGGCTGCTAAGGAGACATGAGTGGACGACTAGGGCAGGGGCGCATGCTCCCCTCTGAGGAAGGAGTCTGGGCAGAAGGCAGACGTGTTCTGAGCCTCTGGCCCCAAGGGGACAGCATCTCCTTGGCCACCTGTCCCAAATGCAGACTTGGGCTTGCCACCAGGTGCCATACCCAGAACTGGCAGAAACAACCCCATGGACAAACGGGCAGTCCGATGCCGTCTTCCACCAAGATGTGGCAGAGATGTGGTTGTCAGGCGGTGTGCTCGGAAGGAGTGGAGACAGTACCCCACAGTTCCCCAACCCAGTGAACGGGCCATGTGCAGGGAACCTGTCGCCTACTCTCTCCTGCAGTGAAGGCACTGGCCTAGACACCGAGTCTGCCGAGGCGCCGGAGCTAAAGGCAAAGGCTTACCTATGCCAGGAGATGGTAATAGGCATAGAGTGCCATGCTAGGCCACGCACCCTTCTGCAGGGTTGTGAATGTGTCTGCTTACCTCGGCATAGCAAGGTGAACCCCGGGCGCGAACTTGGAGTCTGGGAAAGCAAGGCCCAAGAGGCACCAGCTCTCCCGCGGCTCTTCTTCCCTGCCGCGACAGAGCGAACGACCAAAGCCTTGCTGAGGAAGCAGCAGCGAAGTGCGGTTCGCGCCAAGCTGAAAACCTCTGCGAGAGCATAGTATTCGCTGCGAAACGAGAGTCGGTTCTGCGGGCTGCTCCTGTTTGCCTGAGCTGGTCTCCACAGTACGTTGTAATAAAGCCTCATGGAGCGAATTCCACTTTGCCTGGGCATCCGCTCTGCCTGAGAGAGAAGCGCGGTTGTGCCTGTGGAAAGAGCCTTAAGGAAAGGCACACGTCTTTCACTGCGCTCCCCAGGAGCATGTCTGTGGAAGGTGCAGCACGCTGCCCAGGGAGAAGAGCAGGAGCCGTCGGCCATCTGGTTTGGAAACGGTTGCGAAGCGGGAAGGCCCGGGCAGGCACAATGGCCGGTGGCACTACAAGTGTCACCCGCTCTCAGTGCAGAGACGGAAGCCTGGCTGCTAAGGAGACAGGAGGGGATGAGTATGGCAGGGCGCGTGCTCCACTCTGAAGAAGGAGTCTGGGCAGAAAGCATGCCTGTCCTGAGCCTCTAGGCCCAAGGAGACAGCAGCTTTGGCCACCTGTCTCTGGTGGAGACATGGGCTTGCCAATAGGCGCCTACCCTGAACTCGCAGAAACAGCTCCCTGAAAGAAATGGCAGCCAGTTTACGTCGAACTCTAGGAGGCGGAAGCGTTCGCGAAGGCTCCTGATTTCCAGGCAAGGAGTGGGGGTAGTCCCCCACAGCTCCCTTTCCCAGGATGTGGGCGGTGTGCAGGGATTCTGTCGCCTCTCCTCTCCTGTGGGGAAGGCACTGGCGTAGTTCCCGAGTCTGCCTCAGGGCCTGAGAACAAGGCCAAGCATTGCCTACACCGAGAGATGGTAGTGTGCATACAGTGCCCTCCTAGGCCACGCTCGCTGCTGCGGTGTTGTCGCTGTGTCTGCTTAGTTTGGCTTGGCAGGGTGAACCCAGGGCGCGAATATGGAGCACGGGAAAGCAAGTCCCAAGAGGCACCAGCTCTCCCCCAACTCATCTTCCGTACGCGAACGAAGCCTTGCTGAGGAAGCAGCAGTGAAGTGCCGTTCGCTCTAAGCCCAAAGCCTCTGTGAAAGCACAGCATTCGCCGAGAATTCAGAGTCGATACTGTGGGCTGCTGCTGCTGGTTGCCTGAGCCCAGTATCACAGTGGGAGACACCCGCATACAGCGTAAGACTCTTTGTCCGGGCATCTCCTGTGGGAAAGCACAGCATACCTTTGGAATCAGAGTTTGGTTTGCGAATGCATGCTGCTGCTTGCCTGAGCTAGTCTACGCAGCTCGGTGGAAGATACCCGTATGGAGCGAAATACTCTTTGCCGTTGCTTCCCCTCTGCTTTGAGAGAAGCCAAGTTTGGGGAAGGCGCAGCATGCCGCCCCAGGGAAGAGAAGGAGCCGTTGGCCTTGGGGTCGGGAAATGCTCGGGAAGCAGGATAGCCTGCCGTGGCACGAGCAGCAGGCCTGTGGCGTGACAAGGGTCACGCGCTCCCTGTGCGGAGAGATGGATGCCTGGCTGCTAAGGAGACAGGAGTGGACGACTTGGGCAGGGGCGCGTGCTCCACTCTCAGGAAGGAGTCTGGGCAGATGGCAGGCGTGTCCTGTGCCTCTGGTCCCAAGTGGACAGCATCTCCTTGGCCACCTGTCCCAAGGGCAGACATGGGCTTGCCACCAGGTGCCATACCCGGAACTCGCAGAAAGAACCCCATGGACAAACGGGCAGTCCGATGCCGTCTTCCACCAAGATGTGGCAGCGATGTAGGTAGCAGGGGTGTTCCAGGAAGGAGTGGAGACAGTCCCCCACAGTTCCCCATCCCAGGGTACGGGCCATGTGCAGGGAACCTGTCGCCTCCTCTCTCCTGAAGTGAAGGCACTGGCCTAGACCCCGAGTCTGCCTGAGCGCCGGAGCAAAAGGCAAAGCCTTACCTATGCCAGGAGATGGTAATAGGCATAGAGTGCCATGCTAGGCCACATAGTCTGCTGCAGGGTTGTAACTGTGTCTGCTAACTTCGGCATAGCAAGGCGAACTGCGAGCGCGAACTTGGAGCCTGAGAAAGCTCTCCCGCGGCTCTTCTTCCCTGCCGCGACAGAGCGAACGACCAAAGCCATGCAGAGGAAGCAGCAGCGAATTGCGGTTCGCGCCAAGCTGAAAACGTCTGCGAAAGCAGAGCAGTCGTTGCGAAATGAGTCAGTTCAGTGGGCTGCTCCTGTTTGCCTGAGCTGGTCTCCACAGTACGGTGTAATAAAGCCTCATGGAGCGAATTCCTCTTTGCCTGGGCATCCCCTCTGCCTGAGAGCGATGCGCGGTTGTGCCTGTGGAAAGAGCCTTAAGGAAAGGGATACGTCCTTCAGTGCGCTCCCCAGGAGCATGTCTGTGGAAGGTGCAGTACGCTGCCCAGGGAGAAGAGCAGGAGCCGTCGGCCATCTGGTTTGGAAACGGTTGCGAAGCGGGAAGGCCCTGGCAGGCACAATGGCCGGTGGCAATACAAGTGTCACCCGCTCCCAGTGCAGAGACGGAAGCCTGGCTGCTAACGAGACAGGAGGGGATGAGTAATGTAGGGCGCGTGCTCCACTCTTAGGAAGGAGTCTGGGCAGAAAGCATGCCTGTCCTGAGCCTCTATGCCCAAGGAGACAGCAGCTTTGCCCAACTGTCTCTGGTGGAGACATGGGCTTGCCAACAGGCGCCTACCCTGAACTCGCAGAAACAGCTCCCTGAAAGAAATGGTAGCCAGTTTACGTCATCCTCCAGGAGGTGGAAGCGTTCGCGAAAGCTCGGGTTTTCCAGACAAGGAGTGGGGACAGTCCCCCAGAGCTCCCTTTCCCAGTGTGTGCGCGGTGTGCAGGGATCCTGTCGCCTCTCCTCTCCTGTGGGGAAGGCACTGGCGTAGTTCCCGAGTCTGCCTCAGGGCCTGAGAAAAAGGCCCAGCATAGCCTACACCGAGAGATAGTCGTGTGCATACAGTGCCATCCTAGGCCATGCTCGCTGCTGCAGTGTTGTAACTGAGTCTGCTTAGATCGGCTTGGCAGGGTGAACCCAGGGCGCGAATATGGAGCCCGGGAAAGCAAGTCCCAAGAGGCACCAGCCTTCCCGCAACTCATCTTCCCTGACGCGAACAAAGGCTTGCTGAGGAAGCAGCGGTGAAGTGCCGTTCGCCCCAAACCAAAAGCCTCTGTGAAAGCACAGCATTCGCTGAGAATTCAGAGTCGGTACTGTGGGCTGCTGCTGCTGGTTGCCTGAGCCAGTCTCACAGTTGGAGAAACTCGCATATAGCGTAAGGCTCTTTGTCCGGGCAACTCCTGTGGGATAGCACAGCATACCTTGGGAATCAGAGTTGGGTTTGGGGATGCATGCTGCTGCTTGCCTGAGCTAGTCTACGCAGCTCGGTGGAAGATACCCATATGGAGCGAAATACCCTTTGCCGTAGCTTCCTCTTTGCTTTTAGAGAAGCCAAGTTTGGGGAAGGCGCAGCATGCCGCCCCGGAGAAGAGAAGGAGCCGTTGGCCTTGGGGTCGGGAAATGCTCGGGAAGCAGGATAGCCTGCCGTGGCACGAGCAGCAGGCCTGTGGCGAGACATGTGTCACCCGCTCACTGTGCGGAGAGATGGATGCCTGGCTGCTAAGGAGACATGAGTGGACGAATAGGGCAGGGGCGCATGCTCCCCTCTGAGGAAGGAGTCTGGGCAGAAGGCAGACGTGTTCTGAGCCTCTGGCCCCAAGGGGACAGCATCTCCTTGGCCACCTGTCCCAAATGCAGACTTGGGCTTGCCACCAGGTGCCATACCCAGAACTGGCAGAAACAACCCCATGGACAAACGGGCAGTCCGATGCCGTCTTCCACCAAGATGTGGCAGAGATGTGGTTGTCAGGCGGTGTGCTCGGAAGGAGTGGAGACAGTACCCCACAGTTCCCCAACCCAGTGAACGGGCCATGTGCAGGGAACCTGTCGCCTACTCTCTCCTGCAGTGAAGGCACTGGCCTAGACACCGAGTCTGCCTGAGCGCCGGAGCTAAAGGCAAAGCCTTACCTATGCCAGGAGATGGTAATAGGCATAGAGTGCCATGCTAGGCCACATAGTCTGCTGCAGGGTTGTGACTGTGTCTGCTAACTTCGGCATAGCAAGGCGAACCGCGAGCGCGAACTTGGAGCCTGAGAAAGCTCTCCCGCGGCTCTTCTTCCCTGCCGCGACAGAGCGAACGACCAAAGCCATGCTGAGGAAGCAGAAGCGAATTGCGGTTCGCGCCAAGCTGAAAACGTCTGCGAAAGCAGAGCAGTCGTTGCGAAATGAGTCAGTTCAGTGGGCTGCTCCTGTTTGCCTGAGCTGGTCTCCACAGTACGGTGTAATAAAGCCTCATGGAGCGAATTCCTCTTTGCCTGGGCATCCCCTCTGCCTGAGAGCGAATCGCGGTTGTGCCTGTGGAAAGAGCCTTAAGGAAAGGGATACGTCCTTCACTGTGCTCCCCAGGAGCATGTCTGTGGAAGGTGCAGTACGCTGCCCAGGGAGAAGAGCAGGAGCCGTCGTTCATCTGGTTTGGAAACGGTTGCGAAGCGGGAAGGCCCTGGCAGACACAATGGCCGGTGGCAATACAAGTGTCACCCGCTCCCAGTGCAGAGACGGAAGCCTGGCTGCTAACGAGACAGGAGGGGATGAGTAATGTAGGGCGCGTGCTCCACTCTTAGGAAGGAGTCTGGGCAGAAAGCATGCCTGTCCTGAGCCTCTATGCCCAAGGAGACAGCAGCTTTGCCCACCTGTCTCTGGGGGAGACATGGGCTTGCCAACAGGCGCATACCCTGAACTCGCAGAAACAGCTCCCTGAAAGAAATGGTAGCCAGTTTACGTCATCCTCCAGGAGGTGGAAGCGTTCGCGAAAGCTCGGGATTTCCAGACAAGGAGTGTGGACAGTCCCCCAGAGCTCCCTTTCATAGTGTTTGCGCGGTGTGCAGGGATCCTGTCGCCTCTCGTCTCCTGTGGGAAGGCACTGGCGTAGTTCCCGAGTCTGCCTCAAGGCCTGAGAAAAAGGCCCAGCATAGCCTACACTGAGAGATGGTAGTGTGCATACAGTGCCATTCTAGGCCATGCTCGGTGCTGCAGTGTTGTAACTGAGTCTGCTTAGATCGGCTTGGCAGGGTGAACCCAGGGCGCGAATATGGAGCCCGGGAAAGCAAGTCCCAAGAGGCACCAGCCTTCCCGCAACTCATCTTCCCTGACGCGAACAAAGCCTTGCTGAGGAAGCAGCGGTGAAGTGCGGTTCGCCCCAAACCAAAAGCCTCTGTGAAAGCACAGCATTCGCTGAGAATTCAGCGTCGGTACTGTGGGCTGCTGCTGCTGGTTGCCTGAGCCCAGTCTCACAGTTGGAGAAACTCGCATATAGCGTAAGGCTCTTTGTCCGGGCAACTACTGTGGGATAGCACAGCATACCTTGGGAATCAGAGTTGGGTTTGGGGATGCATGCTGCTGCTTGCCTGAGCTAGTCTACGCAGCTCGGTGGAAGATACCCATATGGAGCGAAATACCCTTTGCCGTAGCTTCCTCTTTGCTTTTAGAGAAGCCAAGTTTGGGGAAGGCGCAGCATGCCGCCCCGGAGAAGAGAAGGAGCCGTTGGCCTTGGGGTCGGGAAATGCTCGGGAAGCAGGATAGCCTGCCGTGGCACGAGCAGCAGGCCTGTGGCGAGACATGTGTCACCCGCTCACTGTGCGGAGAGATGGATGCCTGGCTGCTAAGGAGACATGAGTGGACGAATAGGGCAGGGGCGCATGCTCCCCTCTGAGGAAGGAGTCTGGGCAGAAGGCAGACGTGTTCTGAGCCTCTGGCCCCAAGGGGACAGCATCTCCTTGGCCACCTGTCCCAAATGCAGACTTGGGCTTGCCACCAGGTGCCATACCCAGAACTGGCAGAAACAACCCCATGGACAAACGGGCAGTCCGATGCCGTCTTCCACCAAGATGTGGCAGAGATGTGGTTGTCAGGCGGTGTGCTCGGAAGGAGTGGAGACAGTACCCCACAGTTCCCCAACCCAGTGAACGGGCCATGTGCAGGGAACCTGTCGCCTACTCTCTCCTGCAGTGAAGGCACTGGCCTAGACACCGAGTCTGCCTGAGCGCCGGAGCTAAAGGCAAAGCCTTACCTATGCCAGGAGATGGTAATAGGCATAGAGTGCCATGCTAGGCCACGCACCCTTCTGCAGGGTTGTGAATGTGTCTGCTTACTTCGGCATAGCAAGGTGAACCCCGGGCGCGAACTTGGAGTCTGGGAAAGCAAGGCCCAAGAGGCACCAGCTCTCCCGCGGCTCTTCTTCCCTGCCGCGACAGAGCGAACGACCAAAGCCTTGCTGAGGAAGCAGCAGCGAAGTGCGGTTCGCGCCAAGCTGAAAACCTCTGCGAGAGCATAGTATTCGCTGCGAAACGAGAGTCGGTTCTGCGGGCTGCTCCTGTTTGCCTGAGCTGGTCTCCACAGTACGTTGTAATAAAGCCTCATGGAGCGAATTCCACTTTGCCTGGGCATCCGCTCTGCCTGAGAGAGAAGCGCGGTTGTGCCTGTGGAAAGAGCGTTAAGGAAAGGCACACGTCTTTCACTGCGCTCCCCAGGAGCATGTCTGTGGAAGGTGCAGCACGCTGCCCAGGGAGAAGAGCAGGAGCCGTCGGCCATCTGGTTTGGAAACGGTTGCAAAGCGGGAAGGCCCGGGCAGACACAATGGCCGGTGGCACTACAAGTGTCACCCGCTCTCAGTGCAGAGACGGAAGCCTGGCTGCTAAGGAGACAGGAGGGGATGAGTATGGCAGGGCGCGTGCTCCACTCTGAAGAAGGAGTCTGGGCAGAAAGCATGCCTGTCCTGAGCCTCTAGGCCCAAGGAGACAGCAGCTTTGGCCACCTGTCTCTGGTGGAGACATGGGCTTGCCAATAGGCGCCTACCCTGAACTCGCAGAAACAGCTCCCTGAAAGAAATGGCAGCCAGTTTACGTCGAACTCTAGGAGGCGGAAGCGTTCGCGAAGGCTCCTGATTTCCAGGCAAGGAGTGGGGGTAGTCCCCCACAGCTCCCTTTCCCAGGATGTGGGCGGTGTGCAGGGATTCTGTCGCCTCTCCTCTCCTGTGGGGAAGGCACTGGCGTAGTTCCCGAGTCTGCCTCAGGGCCTGAGAACAAGGCCAAGCATTGCCTACACCGAGAGATGGTAGTGTGCATACAGTGCCCTCCTAGGCCACGCTCGCTGCTGCGGTGTTGTCGCTGTGTCTGCTTAGTTTGGCTTGGCAGGGTGAACCCAGGGCGCGTATATGTAGCACGGGAAAGCAAGTCCCAAGAGGCACCAGCTCTCCCCCAACTCATCTTCCGTACGCGAACGAAGCCTTGCTGAGGAAGCAGCAGTGAAGTGCCGTTCGCTCTAAGCCCAAAGCCTCTGTGAAAGCACAGCATTCGCCGAGAATTCAGAGTCGATACTGTGGGCTGCTGCTGCTGGTTGCCTGAGCCCAGTCTCACAGTGGGAGACACCCGCATACAGCGTAAGACTCTTTGTCCGGGCATCTCCTATGGGAAAGCACAGCATACCTTTGGAATCAGAGTTTGGTTTGCGAATGCATGCTGCTGCTTGCCTGAGCTAGTCTACGCAGCTCGGTGGAAGATACCCGTATGGAGCGAAATACTCTTTGCCGTTGCTTCCCCTCTGCTTTTAGAGAAGCCAAGTTTGGGGAAGGCGCAGCATGCCGCCCCAGGGAAGAGAAGGAGCCGTTGGCCTTGGGGTCGGGAAATGCTCGGGAAGCAGGATAGCCTGCCGTGGCACGAGCAGCAGGCCTGTGGCGTGACAAGGGTCACGCGCTCCCTGTGCGGAGAGATGGATGCCTGGCTGCTAAGGAGACAGGAGTGGACGACTTGGGCAGGGGCGCGTGCTCCACTCTCAGGAAGGAGTCTGGGCAGATGGCAGGCGTGTCCTGTGCCTCTGGTCCCAAGTGGACAGCATCTCCTTGGCCACCTGTCCCAAGGGCAGACATGGGCTTGCCACCAGGTGCCATACCCGGAACTCGCAGAAAGAACCCCATGGACAAACGGGCAGTCCGATGCCGTCTTCCACCAAGATGTGGCAGCGATGTAGGTAGCAGGGGTGTTCCAGGAAGGAGTGGAGACAGTCCCCCACAGTTCCCCATCCCAGGGTACGGGCCATGTGCAGGGAACCTGTCGCCTCCTCTCTCCTGAAGTGAAGGCACTGGCCTAGACCCCGAGTCTGCCTGAGCGCCGGAGCAAAAGGCAAAGCCTTACCTATGCCAGGAGATGGTAATAGGCATAGAGTGCCATGCTAGGCCACATAGTCTGCTGCAGGGTTGTAACTGTGTCTGCTAACTTCGGCATAGCAAGGCGAACTGCGAGCGCGAACTTGGAGCCTGAGAAAGCTCTCCCGCGGCTCTTCTTCCCTGCCGCGACAGAGCGAACGACCAAAGCCATGCTGAGGAAGCAGCAGCGAATTGCGGTTCGCGCCAAGCTGAAAACGTCTGCGAAAGCAGAGCAGTCGTTGCGAAATGAGTCAGTTCAGTGGGCTGCTCCTGTTTGCCTGAGCTGGTCTCCACAGTACGGTGTAATAAAGCCTCATGGAGCGAATTCCTCTTTGCCTGGGCATCCCCTCTGCCTGAGAGCGATGCGCGGTTGTGCCTGTGGAAAGAGCCTTAAGGAAAGGGATACGTCCTTCAGTGCGCTCCCCAGGAGCATGTCTGTGGAAGGTGCAGTACGCTGCCCAGGGAGAAGAGCAGGAGCCATCGGCCATCTGGTTTGGAAACGGTTGCGAAGCGGGAAGGCCCTGGCAGGCACAATGGCCGGTGGCAATACAAGTGTCACCCGCTCCCAGTGCAGAGACGGAAGCCTGGCTGCTAATGAGACAGGAGGGGATGAGTAATGTAGGGCGCGTGCTCCACTCTTAGGAAGGAGTCTGGGCAGAAAGCATGCCTGTCCTGAGCCTCTATGCCCAAGGAGACAGCAGCTTTGCCCAACTGTCTCTGGTGGAGACATGGGCTTGCCAACAGGCGCCTACCCTGAACTCGCAGAAACAGCTCCCTGAAAGAAATGGTAGCCAGTTTACGTCATCCTCCAGGAGGTGGAAGCGTTCGCGAAAGCTCGGGTTTTCCAGACAAGGAGTGGGGACAGTCCCCCAGAGCTCCCTTTCCCAGTGTGTGCGCGGTGTGCAGGGATCCTGTCGCCTCTCCTCTCCTGTGGGGAAGGCACTGGCGTAGTTCCCGAGTCTGCCTCAGGGCCTGAGAAAAAGGCCCAGCATAGCCTACACCGAGAGATAGTCGTGTGCATACAGTGCCATCCTAGGCCATGCTCGCTGCTGCAGTGTTGTAACTGAGTCTGCTTAGATCGGCTTGGCAGGGTGAACCCAGGGCGCGAATATGGAGCCCGGGAAAGCAAGTCCCAAGAGGCACCAGCCTTCCCGCAACTCATCTTCCCTGACGCGAACAAAGGCTTGCTGAGGAAGCAGCGGTGAAGTGCCGTTCGCCCCAAACCAAAAGCCTCTGTGAAAGCACAGCATTCGCTGAGAATTCAGAGTCGGTACTGTGGGCTGCTGCTGCTGGTTGCCTGAGCCAGTCTCACAGTTGGAGAAACTCGCATATAGCGTAAGGCTCTTTGTCCGGGCAACTCCTGTGGGATAGCACAGCATACCTTGGGAATCAGAGTTGGGTTTGGGGATGCATGCTGCTGCTTGCCTGAGCTAGTCTACGCAGCTCGGTGGAAGATACCCATATGGAGCGAAATACCCTTTGCCGTAGCTTCCTCTTTGCTTTTAGAGAAGCCAAGTTTGGGGAAGGCGCAGCATGCCGCCCCGGAGAAGAGAAGGAGCCGTTGGCCTTGGGGTCGGGAAATGCTCGGGAAGCAGGATAGCCTGCCGTGGCACGAGCAGCAGGCCTGTGGCGAGACATGTGTCACCCGCTCACTGTGCGGAGAGATGGATGCCTGGCTGCTAAGGAGACATGAGTGGACGAATAGGGCAGGGGCGCATGCTCCCCTCTGAGGAAGGAGTCTGGGCAGAAGGCAGACGTGTTCTGAGCCTCTGGCCCCAAGGGGACAGCATCTCCTTGGCCACCTGTCCCAAATGCAGACTTGGGCTTGCCACCAGGTGCCATACCCAGAACTGGCAGAAACAACCCCATGGACAAACGGGCAGTCCGATGCCGTCTTCCACCAAGATGTGGCAGAGATGTGGTTGTCAGGCGGTGTGCTCGGAAGGAGTGGAGACAGTACCCCACAGTTCCCCAACCCAGTGAACGGGCCATGTGCAGGGAACCTGTCGCCTACTCTCTCCTGCAGTGAAGGCACTGGCCTAGACACCGACTCTGCCTGAGCGCCGGAGCTAAAGGCAAAGCCTTACCTATGCCAGGAGATGGTAATAGGCATAGAGTGCCATGCTAGGCCACGCACCCTTCTGCAGGGTTGTGAATGTGTCTGCTTACTTCGGCATAGCAAGGTGAACCCCGGGCGCGAACTTGGAGTCTGGGAAAGCAAGGCCCAAGAGGCACCAGCTCTCCCGCGGCTCTTCTTCCCTGCCGCGACAGAGCGAACGACCAAAGCCTTGCTGAGGAAGCAGCAGCGAAGTGCGGTTCGCGCCAAGCTGAAAACCTCTGCGAGAGCATAGTATTCGCTGCGAAACGAGAGTCGGTTCTGCGGGCTGCTCCTGTTTGCCTGAGCTGGTCTCCACAGTACGTTGTAATAAAGCCTCATGGAGCGAATTCCACTTTGCCTGGGCATCCGCTCTGCCTGAGAGAGAAGCGCGGTTGTGCCTGTGGAAAGAGCGTTAAGGAAAGGCACACGTCTTTCACTGCGCTCCCCAGGAGCATGTCTGTGGAAGGTGCAGCACGCTGCCCAGGGAGAAGAGCAGGAGCCGTCGGCCATCTGGTTTGGAAACGGTTGCGAAGCGGGAAGGCCCGGGCAGACACAATGGCCGGTGGCACTACAAGTGTCACCCGCTCTCAGTGCAGAGACGGAAGCCTGGCTGCTAAGGAGACAGGAGGGGATGAGTATGGCAGGGCGCGTGCTCCACTCTGAAGAAGGAGTCTGGGCAGAAAGCATGCCTGTCCTGAGCCTCTAGGCCCAAGGAGACAGCAGCTTTGGCCACCTGTCTCTGGTGGAGACATGGGCTTGCCAATAGGTGCCTACCCTGAACTCGCAGAAACAGCTCCCTGAAAGAAATGGCAGCCAGTTTACGTCGAACTCTAGGAGGCGGAAGCGTTCGCGAAGGCTCCTGATTTCCAGGCAAGGAGTGGGGGTAGTCCCCCACAGCTCCCTTTCCCAGGATGTGGGCGGTGTGCAGGGATTCTGTCGCCTCTCCTCTCCTGTGGGGAAGGCACTGGCGTAGTTCCCGAGTCTGCCTCAGGGCCTGAGAACAAGGCCAAGCATTGCCTACACCGAGAGATGGTAGTGTGCATACAGTGCCCTCCTAGGCCATGCTCGCTGCTGCGGTGTTGTCGCTGTGTCTGCTTAGTTTGGCTTGGCAGGGTGAACCCAGGGCGCGAATATGGAGCACGGGAAAGCAAGTCCCAAGAGGCACCAGCTCTCCCCCAACTCATCTTCCGTACGCGAACGAAGCCTTGCTGAGGAAGCAGCAGTGAAGTGCCGTTCGCTCTAAGCCCAAAGCCTCTGTGAAAGCACAGCATTCGCCGAGAATTCAGAGTCGATACTGTGGGCTGCTGCTGCTGGTTGCCTGAGCCCAGTCTCACAGTGGGAGACACCCGCATACAGCGTAAGACTCTTTGTCCGGGCATCTCCTGTGGGAAAGCACAGCATACCTTTGGAATCAGAGTTTGGTTTGCGAATGCATGCTGCTGCTTGCCTGAGCTAGTCTACGCAGCTCGGTGGAAGATACCCGTATGGAGCGAAATACTCTTTGCCGTTGCTTCCCCTCTGCTTTGAGAGAAGCCAAGTTTGGGGAAGGCGCAGCATGCCGCCCCAGGGAAGAGAAGGAGCCGTTGGCCTTGGGGTCGGGAAATGCTCGGGAAGCAGGATAGCCTGCCGTGGCACGAGCAGCAGGCCTGTGGCGTGACAAGGGTCACGCGCTCCCTGTGCGGAGAGATGGATGCCTGGCTGCTAAGGAGACAGGAGTGGACGACTTGGGCAGGGGCGCGTGCTCCACTCTCAGGAAGGAGTCTGGGCAGATGGCAGGCGTGTCCTGTGCCTCTGGTCCCAAGTGGACAGCATCTCCTTGGCCACCTGTCCCAAGGGCAGACATGGGCTTGCCACCAGGTGCCATACCCGGAACTCGCAGAAAGAACCCCATGGACAAACGGGCAGTCCGATGCCGTCTTCCACCAAGATGTGGCAGCGATGTAGGTAGCAGGGGTGTTCCAGGAAGGAGTGGAGACAGTCCCCCACAGTTCCCCATCCCAGGGTACGGGCCATGTGCAGGGAACCTGTCGCCTCCTCTCTCCTGAAGTGAAGGCACTGGCCTAGACCCCGAGTCTGCCTGAGCGCCGGAGCAAAAGGCAAAGCCTTACCTATGCCAGGAGATGGTAATAGGCATAGAGTGCCATGCTAGGCCACATAGTCTGCTGCAGGGTTGTAACTGTGTCTGCTAACTTCGGCATAGCAAGGCGAACTGCGAGCGCGAACTTGGAGCCTGAGAAAGCTCTCCCGCGGCTCTTCTTCCCTGCCGCGACAGAGCGAACGACCAAAGCCATGCTGAGGAAGCAGCAGCGAATTGCGGTTCGCGCCAAGCTGAAAACGTCTGCGAAAGCAGAGCAGTCGTTGCGAAATGAGTCAGTTCAGTGGGCTGCTCCTGTTTGCCTGAGCTGGTCTCCACAGTACGGTGTAATAAAGCCTCATGGAGCGAATTCCTCTTTGCCTGGGCATCCCCTCTGCCTGAGAGCGATGCGCGGTTGTGCCTGTGGAAAGAGCCTTAAGGAAAGGGATACGTCCTTCAGTGCGCTCCCCAGGAGCATGTCTGTGGAAGGTGCAGTACGCTGCCCAGGGAGAAGAGCAGGAGCCGTCGGCCATCTGGTTTGGAAACGGTTGCGAAGCGGGAAGGCCCTGGCAGGCACAATGGCCGGTGGCAATACAAGTGTCACCCGCTCCCAGTGCAGAGACGGAAGCCTGGCTGCTAACGAGACAGGAGGGGATGAGTAATGTAGGGCGCGTGCTCCACTCTTAGGAAGGAGTCTGGGCAGAAAGCATGCCTGTCCTGAGCCTCTATGCCCAAGGAGACAGCAGCTTTGCCCAACTGTCTCTGGTGGAGACATGGGCTTGCCAACAGGCGCCTACCCTGAACTCGCAGAAACAGCTCCCTGAAAGAAATGGTAGCCAGTTTACGTCATCCTCCAGGAGGTGGAAGCGTTCGCGAAAGCTCGGGTTTTCCAGACAAGGAGTGGGGACAGTCCCCCAGAGCTCCCTTTCCCAGTGTGTGCGCGGTGTGCAGGGATCCTGTCGCCTCTCCTCTCCTGTGGGGAAGGCACTGGCGTAGTTCCCGAGTCTGCCTCAGGGCCTGAGAAAAAGGCCCAGCATAGCCTACACCGAGAGATAGTCGTGTGCATACAGTGCCATCCTAGGCCATGCTCGCTGCTGCAGTGTTGTAACTGAGTCTGCTTAGATCGGCTTGGCAGGGTGAACCCAGGGCGCGAATATGGAGCCCGGGAAAGCAAGTCCCAAGAGGCACCAGCCTTCCCGCAACTCATCTTCCCTGACGCGAACAAAGGCTTGCTGAGGAAGCAGCGGTGAAGTGCCGTTCGCCCCAAACCAAAAGCCTCTGTGAAAGCACAGCATTCGCTGAGAATTCAGAGTCGGTACTGTGGGCTGCTGCTGCTGGTTGCCTGAGCCAGTCTCACAGTTGGAGAAACTCGCATATAGCGTAAGGCTCTTTGTCCGGGCAACTCCTGTGGGATAGCACAGCATACCTTGGGAATCAGAGTTGGGTTTGGGGATGCATGCTGCTGCTTGCCTGAGCTAGTCTACGCAGCTCGGTGGAAGATACCCATATGGAGCGAAATACCCTTTGCCGTAGCTTCCTCTTTGCTTTTAGAGAAGCCAAGTTTGGGGAAGGCGCAGCATGCCGCCCCGGAGAAGAGAAGGAGCCGTTGGCCTTGGGGTCGGGAAATGCTCGGGAAGCAGGATAGCCTGCCGTGGCACGAGCAGCAGGCCTGTGGCGAGACATGTGTCACCCGCTCACTGTGCGGAGAGATGGATGCCTGGCTGCTAAGGAGACATGAGTGGACGAATAGGGCAGGGGCGCATGCTCCCCTCTGAGGAAGGAGTCTGGGCAGAAGGCAGACGTGTTCTGAGCCTCTGGCCCCAAGGGGACAGCATCTCCTTGGCCACCTGTCCCAAATGCAGACTTGGGCTTGCCACCAGGTGCCATACCCAGAACTGGCAGAAACAACCCCATGGACAAATGGGCAGTCCGATGCCGTCTTCCACCAAGATGTGGCAGAGATGTGGTTGTCAGGCGGTGTGCTCGGAAGGAGTGGAGACAGTACCCCACAGTTCCCCAACCCAGTGAACGGGCCATGTGCAGGGAACCTGTCGCCTACTCTCTCCTGCAGTGAAGGCACTGGCCTAGACACCGAGTCTGCCTGAGCGCCGGAGCTAAAGGCAAAGCCTTACCTATGCCAGGAGATGGTAATAGGCATAGAGTGCCATGCTAGGCCACGCACCCTTCTGCAGGGTTGTGAATGTGTCTGCTTACCTCGGCATAGCAAGGTGAACCCCGGGCGCGAACTTGGAGTCTGGGAAAGCAAGGCCCAAGAGGCACCAGCTCTCCCGCGGCTCTTCTTCCCTGCCGCGACAGAGCGAACGACCAAAGCCTTGCTGAGGAAGCAGCAGCGAAGTGCGGTTCGCGCCAAGCTGAAAACCTCTGCGAGAGCATAGTAGTCGCTGCGAAACGAGAGTCGGTTCTGCGGGCTGCTCCTGTTTGCCTGAGCTGGTCTCCACAGTACGTTGTAATAAAGCCTCATGGAGCGAATTCCACTTTGCCTGGGCATCCGCTCTGCCTGAGAGAGAAGCGCGGTTGTGCCTGTGGAAAGAGCGTTAAGGAAAGGCACACGTCTTTCACTGCGCTCCCCAGGAGCATGTCTGTGGAAGGTGCAGCACGCTGCCCAGGGAGAAGAGCAGGAGCCGTCGGCCATCTGGTTTGGAAACGGTTGCGAAGCGGGAAGGCCCGGGCAGACACAATGGCCGGTGGCACTACAAGTGTCACCCGCTCTCAGTGCAGAGACGGAAGCCTGGCTGCTAAGGAGACAGGAGGGGATGAGTATGGCAGGGCGCGTGCTCCACTCTGAAGAAGGAGTCTGGGCAGAAAGCATGCCTGTCCTGAGCCTCTAGGCCCAAGGAGACAGCAGCTTTGGCCACCTGTCTCTGGTGGAGACATGGGCTTGCCAATAGGCGCCTACCCTGAACTCGCAGAAACAGCTCCCTGAAAGAAATGGCAGCCAGTTTACGTCGAACTCTAGGAGGCGGAAGCGTTCGCGAAGGCTCCTGATTTCCAGGCAAGGAGTGGGGGTAGTCCCCCACAGCTCCCTTTCCCAGGATGTGGGCGGTGTGCAGGGATTCTGTCGCCTCTCCTCTCCTGTGGGGAAGGCACTGGCGTAGTTCCCGAGTCTGCCTCAGGGCCTGAGAACAAGGCCAAGCATTGCCTACACCGAGAGATGGTAGTGTGCATACAGTGCCCTCCTAGGCCACGCTCGCTGCTGCGGTGTTGTCGCTGTGTCTGCTTAGTTTGGCTTGGCAGGGTGAACCCAGGGCGCGAATATGGAGCACGGGAAAGCAAGTCCCAAGAGGCACCAGCTCTCCCCCAACTCATCTTCCGTACGCGAACGAAGCCTTGCTGAGGAAGCAGCAGTGAAGTGCCGTTCGCTCTAAGCCCAAAGCCTCTGTGAAAGCACAGCATTCGCCGAGAATTCAGAGTCGATACTGTGGGCTGCTGCTGCTGGTTGCCTGAGCCCAGTCTCACAGTGGGAGACACCCGCATACAGCGTAAGACTCTTTGTCCGGGCATCTCCTGTGGGAAAGCACAGCATACCTTTGGAATCAGAGTTTGGTTTGCGAATGCATGCTGCTGCTTGCCTGAGCTAGTCTACGCAGCTCGGTGGAAGATACCCGTATGGAGCGAAATACTCTTTGCCGTTGCTTCCCCTCTGCTTTGAGAGAAGCCAAGTTTGGGGAAGGCGCAGCATGCCGCCCCAGGGAAGAGAAGGAGCCGTTGGCCTTGGGGTCGGGAAATGCTCGGGAAGCAGGATAGCCTGCCGTGGCACGAGCAGCAGGCCTGTGGCGTGACAAGGGTCACGCGCTCCCTGTGCGGAGAGATGGATGCCTGGCTGCTAAGGAGACAGGAGTGGACGACTTGGGCAGGGGCGCGTGCTCCACTCTCAGGAAGGAGTCTGGGCAGATGGCAGGCGTGTCCTGTGCCTCTGGTCCCAAGTGGACAGCATCTCCTTGGCCACCTGTCCCAAGGGCAGACATGGGCTTGCCACCAGGTGCCATACCCGGAACTCGCAGAAAGAACCCCATGGACAAACGGGCAGTCCGATGCCGTCTTCCACCAAGATGTGGCAGCGATGTAGGTAGCAGGGGTGTTCCAGGAAGGAGTGGAGACAGTCCCCCACAGTTCCCCAGCCCAGGGTACGGGCCATGTGCAGGGAACCTGTCGCCTCCTCTCTCCTGAAGTGAAGGCACTGGCCTAGACCCCGAGTCTGCCTGAGCGCCGGAGCAAAAGGCAAAGCCTTACCTATGCCAGGAGATGGTAATAGGCATAGAGTGCCATGCTAGGCCACATAGTCTGCTGCAGGGTTGTAACTGTGTCTGCTAACTTCGGCATAGCAAGGCGAACTGCGAGCGCGAACTTGGAGCCTGAGAAAGCTCTCCCGCGGCTCTTCTTCCCTGCCGCGACAGAGCGAACGACCAAAGCCATGCTGAGGAAGCAGCAGCGAATTGCGGTTCGCGCCAAGCTGAAAACGTCTGCGAAAGCAGAGCAGTCGTTGCGAAATGAGTCAGTTCAGTGGGCTGCTCCTGTTTGCCTGAGCTGGTCTCCACAGTACGGTGTAATAAAGCCTCATGGAGCGAATTCCTCTTTGCCTGGGCATCCCCTCTGCCTGAGAGCGATGCGCGGTTGTGCCTGTGGAAAGAGCCTTAAGGAAAGGGATACGTCCTTCAGTGCGCTCCCCAGGAGCATGTCTGTGGAAGGTGCAGTACGCTGCCCAGGGAGAAGAGCAGGAGCCGTCGGCCATCTGGTTTGGAAACGGTTGCGAAGCGGGAAGGCCCTGGCAGGCACAATGGCCGGTGGCAATACAAGTGTCACCCGCTCCCAGTGCAGAGACGGAAGCCTGGCTGCTAACGAGACAGGAGGGGATGAGTAATGTAGGGCGCGTGCTCCACTCTTAGGAAGGAGTCTGGGCAGAAAGCATGCCTGTCCTGAGCCTCTATGCCCAAGGAGACAGCAGCTTTGCCCAACTGTCTCTGGTGGAGACATGGGCTTGCCAACAGGCGCCTACCCTGAACTCGCAGAAACAGCTCCCTGAAAGAAATGGTAGCCAGTTTACGTCATCCTCCAGGAGGTGGAAGCGTTCGCGAAAGCTCGGGTTTTCCAGACAAGGAGTGGGGACAGTCCCCCAGAGCTCCCTTTCCCAGTGTGTGCGCGGTGTGCAGGGATCCTGTCGCCTCTCCTCTCCTGTGGGGAAGGCACTGGCGTAGTTCCCGAGTCTGCCTCAGGGCCTGAGAAAAAGGCCCAGCATAGCCTACACCGAGAGATAGTCGTGTGCATACAGTGCCATCCTAGGCCATGCTCGCTGCTGCAGTGTTGTAACTGAGTCTGCTTAGATCGGCTTGGCAGGGTGAACCCAGGGCGCGAATATGGAGCCCGGGAAAGCAAGTCCCAAGAGGCACCAGCCTTCCCGCAACTCATCTTCCCTGACGCGAACAAAGGCTTGCTGAGGAAGCAGCGGTGAAGTGCCGTTCGCCCCAAACCAAAAGCCTCTGTGAAAGCACAGCATTCGCTGAGAATTCAGAGTCGGTACTGTGGGCTGCTGCTGCTGGTTGCCTGAGCCAGTCTCACAGTTGGAGAAACTCGCATATAGCGTAAGGCTCTTTGTCCGGGCAACTACTGTGGGATAGCACAGCATACCTTGGGAATCAGAGTTGGGTTTGGGGATGCATGCTGCTGCTTGCCTGAGCTAGTCTACGCAGCTCGGTGGAAGATACCCATATGGAGCGAAATACCCTTTGCCGTAGCTTCCTCTTTGCTTTTAGAGAAGCCAAGTTTGGGGAAGGCGCAGCATGCCGCCCCGGAGAAGAGAAGGAGCCGTTGGCCTTGGGGTCGGGAAATGCTCGGGAAGCAGGATAGCCTGCCGTGGCACGAGCAGCAGGCCTGTGGCGAGACATGTGTCACCCGCTCACTGTGCGGAGAGATGGATGCCTGGCTGCTAAGGAGACATGAGTGGACGAATAGGGCAGGGGCGCATGCTCCCCTCTGAGGAAGGAGTCTGGGCAGAAGGCAGACGTGTTCTGAGCCTCTGGCCCCAAGGGGACAGCATCTCCTTGGCCACCTGTCCCAAATGCAGACTTGGGCTTGCCACCAGGTGCCATACCCAGAACTGGCAGAAACAACCCCATGGACAAACGGGCAGTCCGATGCCGTCTTCCACCAAGATGTGGCAGAGATGTGGTTGTCAGGCGGTGTGCTCGGAAGGAGTGGAGACAGTACCCCACAGTTCCCCAACCCAGTGAACGGGCCATGTGCAGGGAACCTGTCGCCTACTCTCTCCTGCAGTGAAGGCACTGGCCTAGACACCGAGTCTGCCTGAGCGCCGGAGCTAAAGGCAAAGCCTTACCTATGCCAGGAGATGGTAATAGGCATAGAGTGCCATGCTAGGCCACGCACCCTTCTGCAGGGTTGTGAATGTGTCTGCTTACTTCGGCATAGCAAGGTGAACCCCGGGCGCGAACTTGGAGTCTGGGAAAGCAAGGCCCAAGAGGCACCAGCTCTCCCGCGGCTCTTCTTCCCTGCCGCGACAGAGCGAACGACCAAAGCCTTGCTGAGGAAGCAGCAGCGAAGTGCGGTTCGCGCCAAGCTGAAAACCTCTGCGAGAGCATAGTATTCGCTGCGAAACGAGAGTCGGTTCTGCGGGCTGCTCCTGTTTGCCTGAGCTGGTCTCCACAGTACGTTGTAATAAAGCCTCATGGAGCGAATTCCACTTTGCCTGGGCATCCGCTCTGCCTGAGAGAGAAGCGCGGTTGTGCCTGTGGAAAGAGCGTTAAGGAAAGGCACACGTCTTTCACTGCGCTCCCCAGGAGCATGTCTGTGGAAGGTGCAGCACGCTGCCCAGGGAGAAGAGCAGGAGCCGTCGGCCATCTGGTTTGGAAACGGTTGCGAAGCGGGAAGGCCCGGGCAGACACAATGGCCGGTGGCACTACAAGTGTCACCCGCTCTCAGTGCAGAGACGGAAGCCTGGCTGCTAAGGAGACAGGAGGGGATGAGTATGGCAGGGCGCGTGCTCCACTCTGAAGAAGGAGTCTGGGCAGAAAGCATGCCTGTCCTGAGCCTCTAGGCCCAAGGAGACAGCAGCTTTGGCCACCTGTCTCTGGTGGAGACATGGGCTTGCCAATAGGCGCCTACCCTGAACTCGCAGAAACAGCTCCCTGAAAGAAATGGCAGCCAGTTTACGTCGAACTCTAGGAGGCGGAAGCGTTCGCGAAGGCTCCTGATTTCCAGGCAAGGAGTGGGGGTAGTCCCCCACAGCTCCCTTTCCCAGGATGTGGGCGGTGTGCAGGGATTCTGTCGCCTCTCCTCTCCTGTGGGGAAGGCACTGGCGTAGTTCCCGAGTCTGCCTCAGGGCCTGAGAACAAGGCCAAGCATTGCCTACACCGAGAGATGGTAGTGTGCATACAGTGCCCTCCTAGGCCACGCTCGCTGCTGCGGTGTTGTCGCTGTGTCTGCTTAGTTTGGCTTGGCAGGGTGAACCCAGGGCGCGAATATGGAGCACGGGAAAGCAAGTCCCAAGAGGCACCAGCTCTCCCCCAACTCATCTTCCGTACGCGAACGAAGCCTTGCTGAGGAAGCAGCAGTGAAGTGCCGTTCGCTCTAAGCCCAAAGCCTCTGTGAAAGCACAGCATTCGCCGAGAATTCAGAGTCGATACTGTGGGCTGCTGCTGCTGGTTGCCTGAGCCCAGTCTCACAGTGGGAGACACCCGCATACAGCGTAAGACTCTTTGTCCGGGCATCTCCTGTGGGAAAGCACAGCATACCTTTGGAATCAGAGTTTGGTTTGCGAATGCATGCTGCTGCTTGCCTGAGCTAGTCTACGCAGCTCGGTGGAAGATACCCGTATGGAGCGAAATACTCTTTGCCGTTGCTTCCCCTCTGCTTTTAGAGAAGCCAAGTTTGGGGAAGGCGCAGCATGCCGCCCCAGGGAAGAGAAGGAGCCGTTGGCCTTGGGGTCGGGAAATGCTCGGGAAGCAGGATAGCCTGCCGTGGCACGAGCAGCAGGCCTGTGGCGTGACAAGGGTCACGCGCTCCCTGTGCGGAGAGATGGATGCCTGGCTGCTAAGGAGACAGGAGTGGACGACTTGGGCAGGGGCGCGTGCTCCACTCTCAGGAAGGAGTCTGGGCAGATGGCAGGCGTGTCCTGTGCCTCTGGTCCCAAGTGGACAGCATCTCCTTGGCCACCTGTCCCAAGGGCAGACATGGGCTTGCCACCAGGTGCCATACCCGGAACTCGCAGAAAGAACCCCATGGACAAACGGGCAGTCCGATGCCGTCTTCCACCAAGATGTGGCAGCGATGTAGGTAGCAGGGGTGTTCCAGGAAGGAGTGGAGACAGTCCCCCACAGTTCCCCATCCCAGGGTACGGGCCATGTGCAGGGAACCTGTCGCCTCCTCTCTCCTGAAGTGAAGGCACTGGCCTAGACCCCGAGTCTGCCTGAGCGCCGGAGCAAAAGGCAAAGCCTTACCTATGCCAGGAGATGGTAATAGGCATAGAGTGCCATGCTAGGCCACATAGTCTGCTGCAGGGTTGTAACTGTGTCTGCTAACTTCGGCATAGCAAGGCGAACTGCGAGCGCGAACTTGGAGCCTGAGAAAGCTCTCCCGCGGCTCTTCTTCCCTGCCGCGACAGAGCGAACGACCAAAGCCATGCTGAGGAAGCAGCAGCGAATTGCGGTTCGCGCCAAGCTGAAAACGTCTGCGAAAGCAGAGCAGTCGTTGCGAAATGAGTCAGTTCAGTGGGCTGCTCCTGTTTGCCTGAGCTGGTCTCCACAGTACGGTGTAATAAAGCCTCATGGAGCGAATTCCTCTTTGCCTGGGCATCCCCTCTGCCTGAGAGCGATGCGCGGTTGTGCCTGTGGAAAGAGCCTTAAGGAAAGGGATACGTCCTTCAGTGCGCTCCCCAGGAGCATGTCTGTGGAAGGTGCAGTACGCTGCCCAGGGAGAAGAGCAGGAGCCGTCGGCCATCTGGTTTGGAAACGGTTGCGAAGCGGGAAGGCCCTGGCAGGCACAATGGCCGGTGGCAATACAAGTGTCACCCGCTCCCAGTGCAGAGACGGAAGCCTGGCTGCTAACGAGACAGGAGGGGATGAGTAATGTAGGGCGCGTGCTCCACTCTTAGGAAGGAGTCTGGGCAGAAAGCATGCCTGTCCTGAGCCTCTATGCCCAAGGAGACAGCAGCTTTGCCCAACTGTCTCTGGTGGAGACATGGGCTTGCCAACAGGCGCCTACCCTGAACTCGCAGAAACAGCTCCCTGAAAGAAATGGTAGCCAGTTTACGTCATCCTCCAGGAGGTGGAAGCGTTCGCGAAAGCTCGGGTTTTCCAGACAAGGAGTGGGGACAGTCCCCCAGAGCTCCCTTTCCCAGTGTGTGCGCGGTGTGCAGGGATCCTGTCGCCTCTCCTCTCCTGTGGGGAAGGCACTGGCGTAGTTCCCGAGTCTGCCTCAGGGCCTGAGAAAAAGGCCCAGCATAGCCTACACCGAGAGATAGTCGTGTGCATACAGTGCCATCCTAGGCCATGCTCGCTGCTGCAGTGTTGTAACTGAGTCTGCTTAGATCGGCTTGGCAGGGTGAACCCAGGGCGCGAATATGGAGCCCGGGAAAGCAAGTCCCAAGAGGCACCAGCCTTCCCGCAACTCATCTTCCCTGACGCGAACAAAGGCTTGCTGAGGAAGCAGCGGTGAAGTGCCGTTCGCCCCAAACCAAAAGCCTCTGTGAAAGCACAGCATTCGCTGAGAATTCAGAGTCGGTACTGTGGGCTGCTGCTGCTGGTTGCCTGAGCCAGTCTCACAGTTGGAGAAACTCGCATATAGCGTAAGGCTCTTTGTCCGGGCAACTCCTGTGGGATAGCACAGCATACCTTGGGAATCAGAGTTGGGTTTGGGGATGCATGCTGCTGCTTGCCTGAGCTAGTCTACGCAGCTCGGTGGAAGATACCCATATGGAGCGAAATACCCTTTGCCGTAGCTTCCTCTTTGCTTTTAGAGAAGCCAAGTTTGGGGAAGGCGCAGCATGCCGCCCCGGAGAAGAGAAGGAGCCGTTGGCCTTGGGGTCGGGAAATGCTCGGGAAGCAGGATAGCCTGCCGTGGCACGAGCAGCAGGCCTGTGGCGAGACATGTGTCACCCGCTCACTGTGCGGAGAGATGGATGCCTGGCTGCTAAGGAGACATGAGTGGACGAATAGGGCAGGGGCGCATGCTCCCCTCTGAGGAAGGAGTCTGGGCAGAAGGCAGACGTGTTCTGAGCCTCTGGCCCCAAGGGGACAGCATCTCCTTGGCCACCTGTCCCAAATGCAGACTTGGGCTTGCCACCAGGTGCCATACCCAGAACTGGCAGAAACAACCCCATGGACAAACGGGCAGTCCGATGCCGTCTTCCACCAAGATGTGGCAGAGATGTGGTTGTCAGGCGGTGTGCTCGGAAGGAGTGGAGACAGTACCCCACAGTTCCCCAACCCAGTGAACGGGCCATGTGCAGGGAACCTGTCGCCTACTCTCTCCTGCAGTGAAGGCACTGGCCTAGACACCGAGTCTGCCTGAGCGCCGGAGCTAAAGGCAAAGCCTTACCTATGCCAGGAGATGGTAATAGGCATAGAGTGCCATGCTAGGCCACGCACCCTTCTGCAGGGTTGTGAATGTGTCTGCTTACCTCGGCATAGCAAGGTGAACCCCGGGCGCGAACTTGGAGTCTGGGAAAGCAAGGCCCAAGAGGCACCAGCTCTCCCGCGGCTCTTCTTCCCTGCCGCGACAGAGCGAACGACCAAAGCCTTGCTGAGGAAGCAGCAGCGAAGTGCGGTTCGCGCCAAGCTGAAAACCTCTGCGAGAGCATAGTAGTCGCTGCGAAACGAGAGTCGGTTCTGCGGGCTGCTCCTGTTTGCCTGAGCTGGTCTCCACAGTACGTTGTAATAAAGCCTCATGGAGCGAATTCCACTTTGCCTGGGCATCCGCTCTGCCTGAGAGAGAAGCGCGGTTGTGCCTGTGGAAAGAGCGTTAAGGAAAGGCACACGTCTTTCACTGCGCTCCCCAGGAGCATGTCTGTGGAAGGTGCAGCACGCTGCCCAGGGAGAAGAGCAGGAGCCGTCGGCCATCTGGTTTGGAAACGGTTGCAAAGCGGGAAGGCCCGGGCAGACACAATGGCCGGTGGCACTACAAGTGTCACCCGCTCTCAGTGCAGAGACGGAAGCCTGGCTGCTAAGGAGACAGGAGGGGATGAGTATGGCAGGGCGCGTGCTCCACTCTGAAGAAGGAGTCTGGGCAGAAAGCATGCCTGTCCTGAGCCTCTAGGCCCAAGGAGACAGCAGCTTTGGCCACCTGTCTCTGGTGGAGACATGGGCTTGCCAATAGGCGCCTACCCTGAACTCGCAGAAACAGCTCCCTGAAAGAAATGGCAGCCAGTTTACGTCGAACTCTAGGAGGCGGAAGCGTTCGCGAAGGCTCCTGATTTCCAGGCAAGGAGTGGGGGTAGTCCCCCACAGCTCCCTTTCCCAGGATGTGGGCGGTGTGCAGGGATTCTGTCGCCTCTCCTCTCCTGTGGGGAAGGCACTGGCGTAGTTCCCGAGTCTGCCTCAGGGCCTGAGAACAAGGCCAAGCATTGCCTACACCGAGAGATGGTAGTGTGCATACAGTGCCCTCCTAGGCCACGCTCGCTGCTGCGGTGTTGTCGCTGTGTCTGCTTAGTTTGGCTTGGCAGGGTGAACCCAGGGCGCGAATATGGAGCACGGGAAAGCAAGTCCCAAGAGGCACCAGCTCTCCCCCAACTCATCTTCCGTACGCGAACGAAGCCTTGCTGAGGAAGCAGCAGTGAAGTGCCGTTCGCTCTAAGCCCAAAGCCTCTGTGAAAGCACAGCATTCGCCGAGAATTCAGAGTCGATACTGTGGGCTGCTGCTGCTGGTTGCCTGAGCCCAGTCTCACAGTGGGAGACACCCGCATACAGCGTAAGACTCTTTGTCCGGGCATCTCCTGTGGGAAAGCACAGCATACCTTTGGAATCAGAGTTTGGTTTGCGAATGCATGCTGCTGCTTGCCTGAGCTAGTCTACGCAGCTCGGTGGAAGATACCCGTATGGAGCGAAATACTCTTTGCCGTTGCTTCCCCTCTGCTTTTAGAGAAGCCAAGTTTGGGGAAGGCGCAGCATGCCGCCCCAGGGAAGAGAAGGAGCCGTTGGCCTTGGGGTCGGGAAATGCTCGGGAAGCAGGATAGCCTGCCGTGGCACGAGCAGCAGGCCTGTGGCGTGACAAGGGTCACGCGCTCCCTGTGCGGAGAGATGGATGCCTGGCTGCTAAGGAGACAGGAGTGGACGACTTGGGCAGGGGCGCGTGCTCCACTCTCAGGAAGGAGTCTGGGCAGATGGCAGGCGTGTCCTGTGCCTCTGGTCCCAAGTGGACAGCATCTCCTTGGCCACCTGTCCCAAGGGCAGACATGGGCTTGCCACCAGGTGCCATACCCGGAACTCGCAGAAAGAACCCCATGGACAAACGGGCAGTCCGATGCCGTCTTCCACCAAGATGTGGCAGCGATGTAGGTAGCAGGGGTGTTCCAGGAAGGAGTGGAGACAGTCCCCCACAGTTCCCCAGCCCAGGGTACGGGCCATGTGCAGGGAACCTGTCGCCTCCTCTCTCCTGAAGTGAAGGCACTGGCCTAGACCCCGAGTCTGCCTGAGCGCCGGAGCAAAAGGCAAAGCCTTACCTATGCCAGGAGATGGTAATAGGCATAGAGTGCCATGCTAGGCCACATAGTCTGCTGCAGGGTTGTAACTGTGTCTGCTAACTTCGGCATAGCAAGGCGAACTGCGAGCGCGAACTTGGAGCCTGAGAAAGCTCTCCCGCGGCTCTTCTTCCCTGCCGCGACAGAGCGAACGACCAAAGCCATGCTGAGGAAGCAGCAGCGAATTGCGGTTCGCGCCAAGCTGAAAACGTCTGCGAAAGCAGAGCAGTCGTTGCGAAATGAGTCAGTTCAGTGGGCTGCTCCTGTTTGCCTGAGCTGGTCTCCACAGTACGGTGTAATAAAGCCTCATGGAGCGAATTCCTCTTTGCCTGGGCATCCCCTCTGCCTGAGAGCGATGCGCGGTTGTGCCTGTGGAAAGAGCCTTAAGGAAAGGGATACGTCCTTCAGTGCGCTCCCCAGGAGCATGTCTGTGGAAGGTGCAGTACGCTGCCCAGGGAGAAGAGCAGGAGCCGTCGGCCATCTGGTTTGGAAACGGTTGCGAAGCGGGAAGGCCCTGGCAGGCACAATGGCCGGTGGCAATACAAGTGTCACCCGCTCCCAGTGCAGAGACGGAAGCCTGGCTGCTAACGAGACAGGAGGGGATGAGTAATGTAGGGCGCGTGCTCCACTCTTAGGAAGGAGTCTGGGCAGAAAGCATGCCTGTCCTGAGCCTCTATGCCCAAGGAGACAGCAGCTTTGCCCAACTGTCTCTGGTGGAGACATGGGCTTGCCAACAGGCGCCTACCCTGAACTCGCAGAAACAGCTCCCTGAAAGAAATGGTAGCCAGTTTACGTCATCCTCCAGGAGGTGGAAGCGTTCGCGAAAGCTCGGGTTTTCCAGACAAGGAGTGGGGACAGTCCCCCAGAGCTCCCTTTCCCAGTGTGTGCGCGGTGTGCAGGGATCCTGTCGCCTCTCCTCTCCTGTGGGGAAGGCACTGGCGTAGTTCCCGAGTCTGCCTCAGGGCCTGAGAAAAAGGCCCAGCATAGCCTACACCGAGAAATAGTCGTGTGCATACAGTGCCATCCTAGGCCATGCTCGCTGCTGCAGTGTTGTAACTGAGTCTGCTTAGATCGGCTTGGCAGGGTGAACCCAGGGCGCGAATATGGAGCCCGGGAAAGCAAGTCCCAAGAGGCACCAGCCTTCCCGCAACTCATCTTCCCTGACGCGAACAAAGGCTTGCTGAGGAAGCAGCGGTGAAGTGCCGTTCGCCCCAAACCAAAAGCCTCTGTGAAAGCACAGCATTCGCTGAGAATTCAGAGTCGGTACTGTGGGCTGCTGCTGCTGGTTGCCTGAGCCAGTCTCACAGTTGGAGAAACTCGCATATAGCGTAAGGCTCTTTGTCCGGGCAACTCCTGTGGGATAGCACAGCATACCTTGGGAATCAGAGTTGGGTTTGGGGATGCATGCTGCTGCTTGCCTGAGCTAGTCTACGCAGCTCGGTGGAAGATACCCATATGGAGCGAAATACCCTTTGCCGTAGCTTCCTCTTTGCTTTTAGAGAAGCCAAGTTTGGGGAAGGCGCAGCATGCCGCCCCGGAGAAGAGAAGGAGCCGTTGGCCTTGGGGTCGGGAAATGCTCGGGAGCAGGATAGCCTGCCGTGGCACGAGCAGCAGGCCTGTGGCGAGACATGTGTCACCCGCTCACTGTGCGGAGAGATGGATGCCTGGCTGCTAAGGAGACATGAGTGGACGAATAGGGCAGGGGCGCATGCTCCCCTCTGAGGAAGGAGTCTGGGCAGAAGGCAGACGTGTTCTGAGCCTCTGGCCCCAAGGGGACAGCATCTCCTTGGCCACCTGTCCCAAATGCAGACTTGGGCTTGCCACCAGGTGCCATACCCAGAACTGGCAGAAACAACCCCATGGACAAACGGGCAGTCCGATGCCGTCTTCCACCAAGATGTGGCAGAGATGTGGTTGTCAGGCGGTGTGCTCGGAAGGAGTGGAGACAGTACCCCACAGTTCCCCAACCCAGTGAACGGGCCATGTGCAGGGAACCTGTCGCCTACTCTCTCCTGCAGTGAAGGCACTGGCCTAGACACCGAGTCTGCCTGAGCGCCGGAGCTAAAGGCAAAGCCTTACCTATGCCAGGAGATGGTAATAGGCATAGAGTGCCATGCTAGGCCACGCACCCTTCTGCAGGGTTGTGAATGTGTCTGCTTACTTCGGCATAGCAAGGTGAACCCCGGGCGCGAACTTGGAGTCTGGGAAAGCAAGGCCCAAGAGGCACCAGCTCTCCCGCGGCTCTTCTTCCCTGCCGCGACAGAGCGAACGACCAAAGCCTTGCTGAGGAAGCAGCAGCGAAGTGCGGTTCGCGCCAAGCTGAAAACCTCTGCGAGAGCATAGTATTCGCTGCGAAACGAGAGTCGGTTCTGCGGGCTGCTCCTGTTTGCCTGAGCTGGTCTCCACAGTACGTTGTAATAAAGCCTCATGGAGCGAATTCCACTTTGCCTGGGCATCCGCTCTGCCTGAGAGAGAAGCGCGGTTGTGCCTGTGGAAAGAGCGTTAAGGAAAGGCACACGTCTTTCACTGCGCTCCCCAGGAGCATGTCTGTGGAAGGTGCAGCACGCTGCCCAGGGAGAAGAGCAGGAGCCGTCGGCCATCTGGTTTGGAAACGGTTGCGAAGCGGGAAGGCCCGGGCAGACACAATGGCCGGTGGCACTACAAGTGTCACCCGCTCTCAGTGCAGAGACGGAAGCCTGGCTGCTAAGGAGACAGGAGGGGATGAGTATGGCAGGGCGCGTGCTCCACTCTGAAGAAGGAGTCTGGGCAGAAAGCATGCCTGTCCTGAGCCTCTAGGCCCAAGGAGACAGCAGCTTTGGCCACCTGTCTCTGGTGGAGACATGGGCTTGCCAATAGGCGCCTACCCTGAACTCGCAGAAACAGCTCCCTGAAAGAAATGGCAGCCAGTTTACGTCGAACTCTAGGAGGCGGAAGCGTTCGCGAAGGCTCCTGATTTCCAGGCAAGGAGTGGGGGTAGTCCCCCACAGCTCCCTTTCCCAGGATGTGGGCGGTGTGCAGGGATTCTGTCGCCTCTCCTCTCCTGTGGGGAAGGCACTGGCGTAGTTCCCGAGTCTGCCTCAGGGCCTGAGAACAAGGCCAAGCATTGCCTACACCGAGAGATGGTAGTGTGCATACAGTGCCCTCCTAGGCCACGCTCGCTGCTGCGGTGTTGTCGCTGTGTCTGCTTAGTTTGGCTTGGCAGGGTGAACCCAGGGCGCGAATATGGAGCACGGGAAAGCAAGTCCCAAGAGGCACCAGCTCTCCCCCAACTCATCTTCCGTACGCGAACGAAGCCTTGCTGAGGAAGCAGCAGTGAAGTGCCGTTCGCTCTAAGCCCAAAGCCTCTGTGAAAGCACAGCATTCGCCGAGAATTCAGAGTCGATACTGTGGGCTGCTGCTGCTGGTTGCCTGAGCCCAGTCTCACAGTGGGAGACACCCGCATACAGCGTAAGACTCTTTGTCCGGGCATCTCCTGTGGGAAAGCACAGCATACCTTTGGAATCAGAGTTTGGTTTGCGAATGCATGCTGCTGCTTGCCTGAGCTAGTCTACGCAGCTCGGTGGAAGATACCCGTATGGAGCGAAATACTCTTTGCCGTTGCTTCCCCTCTGCTTTTAGAGAAGCCAAGTTTGGGGAAGGCGCAGCATGCCGCCCCAGGGAAGAGAAGGAGCCGTTGGCCTTGGGGTCGGGAAATGCTCGGGAAGCAGGATAGCCTGCCGTGGCACGAGCAGCAGGCCTGTGGCGTGACAAGGGTCACGCGCTCCCTGTGCGGAGAGATGGATGCCTGGCTGCTAAGGAGACAGGAGTGGACGACTTGGGCAGGGGCGCGTGCTCCACTCTCAGGAAGGAGTCTGGGCAGATGGCAGGCGTGTCCTGTGCCTCTGGTCCCAAGTGGACAGCATCTCCTTGGCCACCTGTCCCAAGGGCAGACATGGGCTTGCCACCAGGTGCCATACCTGGAACTCGCAGAAAGAACCCCATGGACAAACGGGCAGTCCGATGCCGTCTTCCACCAAGATGTGGCAGCGATGTAGGTAGCAGGGGTGTTCCAGGAAGGAGTGGAGACAGTCCCCCACAGTTCCCCATCCCAGTGTACGGGCCATGTGCAGGGACCCTGTCGCCTCCCCTCTCCTGCAGTGAAGGCACTGGCCTAGACCCCGAGTCTGCCTGAGCGCCGGAGCAAAAGGCAAAGCCTTACCTATGCCAGGAGATGGTAATAGGCATAGAGTGCCATGCTAGGCCACATAGTCTGCTGCAGGGTTGTGACTGTGTCTGCTAACTTCGGCATAGCAAGGCGAACCGCGAGCGCGAACTTGGAGCCTGAGAAAGCTCTCCCGCGGCTCTTCTTCCCTGCCGCGACAGAGCGAACGACCAAAGCCATGCTGAGGAAGCAGAAGCGAATTGCGGTTCGCGCCAAGCTGAAAACGTCTGCGAAAGCAGAGCAGTCGTTGCGAAATGAGTCAGTTCAGTGGGCTGCTCCTGTTTGCCTGAGCTGGTCTCCACAGTACGGTGTAATAAAGCCTCATGGAGCGAATTCCTCTTTGCCTGGGCATCCCCTCTGCCTGAGAGCGAATCGCGGTTGTGCCTGTGGAAAGAGCCTTAAGGAAAGGGATACGTCCTTCACTGTGCTCCCCCGAGCATGTCTGTGGAAGGTGCAGTACGCTGCCCAGGGAGAAGAGCAGGAGCCGTCGGCCATCTGGTTTGGAAACGGTTGCGAAGCGGGAAGGCCCTGGCAGACACAATGGCCGGTGGCAATACAAGTGTCACCCGCTCCCAGTGCAGAGACGGAAGCCTGGCTGCTAACGAGACAGGAGGGGATGAGTAATGTAGGGCGCGTGCTCCACTCTTAGGAAGGAGTCTGGGCAGAAAGCATGCCTGTCCTGAGCCTCTATGCCCAAGGAGACAGCAGCTTTGCCCACCTGTCTCTGGGGGAGACATGGGCTTGCCAACAGGCGCATACCCTGAACTCGCAGAAACAGCTCCCTGAAAGAAATGGTAGCCAGTTTACGTCATCCTCCAGGAGGTGGAAGCGTTCGCGAAAGCTCGGGATTTCCAGACAAGGAGTGTGGACAGTCCCCCAGAGCTCCCTTTCATAGTGTTTGCGCGGTGTGCAGGGATCCTGTCGCCTCTCGTCTCCTGTGGGAAGGCACTGGCGTAGTTCCCGAGTCTGCCTCAAGGCCTGAGAAAAAGGCCCAGCATAGCCTACACTGAGAGATGGTAGTGTGCATACAGTGCCATTCTAGGCCATGCTCGGTGCTGCAGTGTTGTAACTGAGTCTGCTTAGATCGGCTTGGCAGGGTGAACCCAGGGCGCGAATATGGAGCCCGGGAAAGCAAGTCCCAAGAGGCACCAGCCTTCCCGCAACTCATCTTCCCTGACGCGAACAAAGCCTTGCTGAGGAAGCAGCGGTGAAGTGCGGTTCGCCCCAAACCAAAAGCCTCTGTGAAAGCACAGCATTCGCTGAGAATTCAGCGTCGGTACTGTGGGCTGCTGCTGCTGGTTGCCTGAGCCCAGTCTCACAGTTGGAGAAAATCGCATATAGCGTAAGGCTCTTTGTCCGGGCAACTCCTCTGGGAAAGCACAGCATACCTTGGGAATCAGAATTGGGTTTGGGGATGCATGCTGCTGCTTGCCTGAGCTAGTCTACGCAGCTCGGTGGAAGATACCCATATGGAGCGAAATACTCTTTGCTGTAGCTTCCCCTTTGCTTTTAGAGAAGCCAAGTTTGGGGAAGGCGCAGCATGCCGCCCCGGAGAAGAGAAGGAGCCGTTGGCCTTGGGGTCGGGAAATGCTCGGGAAGCAGGATAGCCTGCCGTGGCACGAGCAGCAGGCCTGTGGCGATACATGTGTCACCCGCTCACTGTGCGGAGAGATGGATGCCTGGCTGCTAAGGAGACATGAGTGGACGACTAGGGGAGGGGCGCATGCTCCACTCTGAGGAAGGAGTCTGGGCAGAAGGCAGACGTGTTCTGAGCCTCTGGCCCCAAGGGGACAGCATCTCCTTGGCCACCTGTCCCAAATGCAGACTTGGGCTTGCCACCAGGTGCCATACCCAGAACTGGCAGAAACAACCCCATGGACAAACGGGCAGTCCGATGCCGTCTTCCACCAAGATGTGGCAGAGATGTGGTTGTCAGGCGGTGTGCTCGGAAGGAGTGGAGACAGTACCCCACAGTTCCCCAACCCAGTGCACGGGCCATGTGCAGGGAACCTGTCGCCTACTCTCTCCTGCAGTGAAGGCACTGGCCTAGACACCGAGTCTGCCTGAGCGCCGGAGCTAAAGGCAAAGCCTTACCTATGCCAGGAGATGGTAATAGGCATAGAGTGCCATGCTAGGCCACGCACCCTTCTGCAGGGTTGTGAATGTGTCTGCTTACCTCGGCATAGCAAGGTGAACCCCGGGCGCGAACTTGGAGTCTGGGAAAGCAAGGCCCAAGAGGCACCAGCTCTCCCGCGGCTCTTCTTCCCTGCCGCGACAGAGCGAACGACCAAAGCCTTGCTGAGGAAGCAGCAGCGAAGTGCGGTTCGCGCCAAGCTGAAAACCTCTGCGAGAGCATAGTAGTCGCTGCGAAACGAGAGTCGGTTCTGCGGGCTGCTCCTGTTTGCCTGAGCTGGTCTCCACAGTACGTTGTAATAAAGCCTCATGGAGCGAATTCCACTTTGCCTGGGCATCCGCTCTGCCTGAGAGAGAAGCGCGGTTGTGCCTGTGGAAAGAGCGTTAAGGAAAGGCACACGTCTTTCACTGCGCTCCCCAGGAGCATGTCTGTGGAAGGTGCAGCACGCTGCCCAGGGAGAAGAGCAGGAGCCGTCGGCCATCTGGTTTGGAAACGGTTGCGAAGCGGGAAGGCCCGGGCAGGCACAATGGCCGGTGGCACTACAAGTGTCACCCGCTCTCAGTGCAGAGACGGAAGACTGGCTGCTAAGGAGACAGGAGGGGATGAGTATGGCAGGGCGCGTGCTCCACTCTGAAGAAGGAGTCTGGGCAGAAAGCATGCCTGTCCTGAGCCTCTAGGCCCAAGGAGACAGCAGCTTTGGCCACCTGTCTCTGGTGGAGACATGGGCTTGCCAATAGGCGCCTACCCTGAACTCGCAGAAACAGCTCCCTGAAAGAAATGGCAGCCAGTTTACGTCGAACTCTAGGAGGCGGAAGCGTTCGCGAAGGCTCCTGATTTCCAGGCAAGGAGTGGGGGTAGTCCCCCACAGCTCCCTTTCCCAGGATGTGGGCGGTGTGCAGGGATTCTGTCGCCTCTCCTCTCCTGTGGGGAAGGCACTGGCGTAGTTCCCGAGTCTGCCTCAGGGCCTGAGAACAAGGCCAAGCATTGCCTACACCGAGAGATGGTAGTGTGCATACAGTGCCCTCCTAGGCCACGCTCGCTGCTGCGGTGTTGTCGCTGTGTCTGCTTAGTTTGGCTTGGCAGGGTGAACCCAGGGCGCGAATATGGAGCACGGGAAAGCAAGTCCCAAGAGGCACCAGCTCTCCCCCAACTCATCTTCCGTACGCGAACGAAGCCTTGCTGAGGAAGCAGCAGTGAAGTGCCGTTCGCTCTAAGCCCAAAGCCTCTGTGAAAGCACAGCATTCGCCGAGAATTCAGAGTCGATACTGTGGGCTGCTGCTGCTGGTTGCCTGAGCCCAGTCTCACAGTGGGAGACACCCGCATACAGCGTAAGACTCTTTGTCCGGGCATCTCCTGTGGGAAAGCACAGCATACCTTTGGAATCAGAGTTTGGTTTGCGAATGCATGCTGCTGCTTGCCTGAGCTAGTCTACGCAGCTCGGTGGAAGATACCCGTATGGAGCGAAATACTCTTTGCCGTTGCTTCCCCTCTGCTTTGAGAGAAGCCAAGTTTGGGGAAGGCTCAGCATGCCGCCCCAGGGAAGAGAAGGAGCCGTTGGCCTTGGGGTCGGGAAATGCTCGGGAAGCAGGATAGCCTGCCGTGGCACGAGCAGCAGGCCTGTGGCGTGACAAGGGTCACGCGCTCCCTGTGCGGAGAGATGGATGCCTGGCTGCTAAGGAGACAGGAGTGGACGACTTGGGCAGGGGCGCGTGCTCCACTCTCAGGAAGGAGTCTGGGCAGATGGCAGGCGTGTCCTGTGCCTCTGGTCCCAAGTGGACAGCATCTCCTTGGCCACCTGTCCCAAGGGCAGACATGGGCTTGCCACCAGGTGCCATACCCGGAACTCGCAGAAAGAACCCCATGGACAAACGGGCAGTCCGATGCCGTCTTCCACCAAGATGTGGCAGCGATGTAGGTAGCAGGGGTGTTCCAGGAAGGAGTGGAGACAGTCCCCCACAGTTCCCCATCCCAGTGTACGGGCCATGTGCAGGGAACCTGTCGCCTCCCCTCTCCTGCAGTGAAGGCAGTGGCCTAGACCCCGAGTCTGCCTGAGCGCCAGAGCAAAAGGCAAAGCCTTACATATGCCAGGAGATGGTAATAGGCATAGAGTGCCATGCTGGCCACATAGTCTGCTGCAGGGTTGTGACTGTGTCTGCTAACTTCGGCATAGCAAGGCGAACCGCGAGCGCGAACTTGGAGCCTGAGAAAGCTCTCCCGCGGCTCTTCTTCCCTGCCGCGACAGAGCGAACGACCAAAGCCATGCTGAGGAAGCAGCAGCGAATTGCGGTTCGCGCCAAGCTGAAAACGTCTGCGAAAGCAGAGCAGTCGTTGCGAAATGAGTCAGTTCAGTGGGCTGCTCCTGTTTGCCTGAGCTGGTCTCCACAGTACGGTGTAGTAAAGCTTCATGGAGCGAATTCCTCTTTGCCTGGGCATCCCCTCTGCCTGAGAGCGAAGCGCGGTTGTGCCTGTGGAAAGAGCCTTAAGGAAAGGGATACGTCCTTCAGTGCGCTCCCCAGGAGCATGTCTGTGGAAGGTGCAGTACGCTGCCCAGGGAGAAGAGCAGGAGCCGTCGGCCATCTGGTTTGGAAACGGTTGCGAAGCGGGAAGGCCCTGGCAGGCACAATGGCCGGTGGCAATACAAGTGTCACCCGCTCCCAGTGCAGAGACGGAAGCCTGGCTGCTAACGAGACAGGAGGGGATGAGTAATGTAGGGCGCGTGCTCCACTCTTAGGAAGGAGTCTGGGCAGAAAGCATGCCTGTCCTGAGCCTCTATGCCCAAGGAGACAGCAGCTTTGCCCAACTGTCTCTGGTGGAGACATGGGCTTGCCAACAGGCGCCTACCCTGAACTCGCAGAAACAGCTCCCTGAAAGAAATGGTAGCCAGTTTACGTCATCCTCCAGGAGGTGGAAGCGTTCGCGAAAGCTCGGGTTTTCCAGACAAGGAGTGGGGACAGTCCCCCAGAGCTCCCTTTCCCAGTGTGTGCGCGGTGTGCAGGGATCCTGTCGCCTCTCCTCTCCTGTGGGGAAGGCACTGGCGTAGTTCCCGAGTCTGCCTCAGGGCCTGAGAAAAAGGCCCAGCATAGCCTACACCGAGAGATAGTCGTGTGCATACAGTGCCATCCTAGGCCATGCTCGCTGCTGCAGTGTTGTAACTGAGTCTGCTTAGATCGGCTTGGCAGGGTGAACCCAGGGCGCGAATATGGAGCCCGGGAAAGCAAGTCCCAAGAGGCACCAGCCTTCCCGCAACTCATCTTCCCTGACGCGAACAAAGGCTTGCTGAGGAAGCAGCGGTGAAGTGCCGTTCGCCCCAAACCAAAAGCCTCTGTGAAAGCACAGCATTCGCTGAGAATTCAGAGTCGGTACTGTGGGCTGCTGCTGCTGGTTGCCTGAGCCAGTCTCACAGTTGAAGAAACTCGCATATAGCGTAAGGCTCTTTGTCCGGGCAACTCCTGTGGGATAGCACAGCATACCTTGGGAATCAGAGTTGGGTTTGGGGATGCATGCTGCTGCTTGCCTGAGCTAGTCTACGCAGCTCGGTGGAAGATACCCATATGGAGCGAAATACCCTTTGCCGTAGCTTCCTCTTTGCTTTTAGAGAAGCCAAGTTTGGGGAAGGCGCAGCATGCCGCCCCGGAGAAGAGAAGGAGCCGTTGGCCTTGGGGTCGGGAAATGCTCGGGAAGCAGGATAGCCTGCCGTGGCACGAGCAGCAGGCCTGTGGCGAGACATGTGTCACCCGCTCACTGTGCGGAGAGATGGATGCCTGGCTGCTAAGGAGACATGAGTGGACGAATAGGGCAGGGGCGCATGCTCCCCTCTGAGGAAGGAGTCTGGGCAGAAGGCAGACGTGTTCTGAGCCTCTGGCCCCAAGGGGACAGCATCTCCTTGGCCACCTGTCCCAAATGCAGACTTGGGCTTGCCACCAGGTGCCATACCCAGAACTGGCAGAAACAACCCCATGGACAAACGGGCAGTCCGATGCCGTCTTCCACCAAGATGTGGCAGAGATGTGGTTGTCAGGCGGTGTGCTCGGAAGGAGTGGAGACAGTACCCCACAGTTCCCCAACCCAGTGAACGGGCCATGTGCAGGGAACCTGTCGCCTACTCTCTCCTGCAGTGAAGGCACTGGCCTAGACACCGAGTCTGCCTGAGCGCCGGAGCTAAAGGCAAAGCCTTACCTATGCCAGGAGATGGTAATAGGCATAGAGTGCCATGCTAGGCCACGCACCCTTCTGCAGGGTTGTGAATGTGTCTGCTTACTTCGAGATAGCAAGGTGAACCCCGGGCGCGAACTTGGAGTCTGGGAAAGCAAGGCCCAAGAGGCACCAGCTCTCCCGCGGCTCTTCTTCCCTGCCGCGACAGAGCGAACGACCAAAGCCTTGCTGAGGAAGCAGCAGCGAAGTGCGGTTCGCGCCAAGCTGAAAACCTCTGCGAGAGCATAGTAGTCGCTGCGAAACGAGAGTCGGTTCTGCGGGCTGCTCCTGTTTGCCTGAGCTGGTCTCCACAGTACGTTGTAATAAAGCCTCATGGAGCGAATTCCACTTTGCCTGGGCATCCGCTCTGCCTGAGAGAGAAGCGCGGTTGTGCCTGTGGAAAGAGCGTTAAGGAAAGGCACACGTCTTTCACTGCGCTCCCCAGGAGCATGTCTGTGGAAGGTGCAGCACGCTGCCCAGGGAGAAGAGCAGGAGCCGTCGGCCATCTGGTTTGGAAACGGTTGCGAAGCGGGAAGGCCCGGGCAGACACAATGGCCGGTGGCACTACAAGTGTCACCCGCTCTCAGTGCAGAGACGGAAGCCTGGCTGCTAAGGAGACAGGAGGGGATGAGTATGGCAGGGCGCGTGCTCCACTCTGAAGAAGGAGTCTGGGCAGAAAGCATGCCTGTCCTGAGCCTCTAGGCCCAAGGAGACAGCAGCTTTGGCCACCTGTCTCTGGTGGAGACATGGGCTTGCCAATAGGCGCCTACCCTGAACTCGCAGAAACAGCTCCCTGAAAGAAATGGCAGCCAGTTTACGTCGAACTCTAGGAGGCGGAAGCGTTCGCGAAGGCTCCTGATTTCCAGGCAAGGAGTGGGGGTAGTCCCCCACAGCTCCCTTTCCCAGGATGTGGGCGGTGTGCAGGGATTCTGTCGCCTCTCCTCTCCTGTGGGGAAGGCACTGGCGTAGTTCCCGAGTCTGCCTCAGGGCCTGAGAACAAGGCCAAGCATTGCCTACACCGAGAGATGGTAGTGTGCATACAGTGCCCTCCTAGGCCACGCTCGCTGCTGCGGTGTTGTCGCTGTGTCTGCTTAGTTTGGCTTGGCAGGGTGAACCCAGGGCGCGAATATGGAGCACGGGAAAGCAAGTCCCAAGAGGCACCAGCTCTCCCCCAACTCATCTTCCGTACGCGAACGAAGCCTTGCTGAGGAAGCAGCAGTGAAGTGCCGTTCGCTCTAAGCCCAAAGCCTCTGTGAAAGCACAGCATTCGCCGAGAATTCAGAGTCGATACTGTGGGCTGCTGCTGCTGGTTGCCTGAGCCCAGTCTCACAGTGGGAGACACCCGCATACAGCGTAAGACTCTTTGTCCGGGCATCTCCTGTGGGAAAGCACAGCATACCTTTGGAATCAGAGTTTGGTTTGCGAATGCATGCTGCTGCTTGCCTGAGCTAGTCTACGCAGCTCGGTGGAAGATACCCGTATGGAGCGAAATACTCTTTGCCGTTGCTTCCCCTCTGCTTTTAGAGAAGCCAAGTTTGGGGAAGGCGCAGCATGCCGCCCCAGGGAAGAGAAGGAGCCGTTGGCCTTGGGGTCGGGAAATGCTCGGGAAGCAGGATAGCCTGCCGTGGCACGAGCAGCAGGCCTGTGGCGTGACAAGGGTCACGCGCTCCCTGTGCGGAGAGATGGATGCCTGGCTGCTAAGGAGACAGGAGTGGACGACTTGGGCAGGGGCGCGTGCTCCACTCTCAGGAAGGAGTCTGGGCAGATGGCAGGCGTGTCCTGTGCCTCTGGTCCCAAGTGGACAGCATCTCCTTGGCCACCTGTCCCAAGGGCAGACATGGGCTTGCCACCAGGTGCCATACCCGGAACTCGCAGAAAGAACCCCATGGACAAACGGGCAGTCCGATGCCGTCTTCCACCAAGATGTGGCAGCGATGTAGGTAGCAGGGGTGTTCCAGGAAGGAGTGGAGACAGTCCCCCACAGTTCCCCATCCCAGGGTACGGGCCATGTGCAGGGAACCTGTCGCCTCCTCTCTCCTGAAGTGAAGGCACTGGCCTAGACCCCGAGTCTGCCTGAGCGCCGGAGCAAAAGGCAAAGCCTTACCTATGCCAGGAGATGGTAATAGGCATAGAGTGCCATGCTAGGCCACATAGTCTGCTGCAGGGTTGTAACTGTGTCTGCTAACTTCGGCATAGCAAGGCGAACTGCGAGCGCGAACTTGGAGCCTGAGAAAGCTCTCCCGCGGCTCTTCTTCCCTGCCGCGACAGAGCGAACGACCAAAGCCATGCTGAGGAAGCAGCAGCGAATTGCGGTTCGCGCCAAGCTGAAAACGTCTGCGAAAGCAGAGCAGTCGTTGCGAAATGAGTCAGTTCAGTGGGCTGCTCCTGTTTGCCTGAGCTGGTCTCCACAGTACGGTGTAATAAAGCCTCATGGAGCGAGTTCCTCTTTGCCTGGGCATCCCCTCTGCCTGAGAGCGATGCGCGGTTGTGCCTGTGGAAAGAGCCTTAAGGAAAGGGATACGTCCTTCAGTGCGCTCCCCAGGAGCATGTCTGTGGAAGGTGCAGTACGCTGCCCAGGGAGAAGAGCAGGAGCCGTCGGCCATCTGGTTTGGAAACGGTTGCGAAGCGGGAAGGCCCTGGCAGGCACAATGGCCGGTGGCAATACAAGTGTCACCCGCTCCCAGTGCAGAGACGGAAGCCTGGCTGCTAACGAGACAGGAGGGGATGAGTAATGTAGGGCGCGTGCTCCACTCTTAGGAAGGAGTCTGGGCAGAAAGCATGCCTGTCCTGAGCCTCTATGCCCAAGGAGACAGCAGCTTTGGCCACCTGTCTCTGGTGGAGACATGGGCTTGCCAACAGGCGCCTACCCTGAACTCGCAGAAACAGCTCCCTGAAAGAAATGGTAGCCAGTTTACGTCATCCTCCAGGAGGTGGAAGCGTTCGCGAAAGCTCGGGTTTTCCAGACAAGGAGTGGGGACAGTCCCCCAGAGCTCCCTTTCCCAGTGTGTGCGCGGTGTGCAGGGATCCTGTCGCCTCTCCTCTCCTGTGGGGAAGGCACTGGCGTAGTTCCCGAGTCTGCCTCAGGGCCTGAGAAAAAGGCCCAGCATAGCCTACACCGAGAGATAGTCGTGTGCATACAGTGCCATCCTAGGCCATGCTCGCTGCTGCAGTGTTGTAACTGAGTCTGCTTAGATCGGCTTGGCAGGGTGAACCCAGGGCGCGAATATGGAGCCCGGGAAAGCAAGTCCCAAGAGGCACCAGCCTTCCCGCAACTCATCTTCCCTGACGCGAACAAAGGCTTGCTGAGGAAGCAGCGGTGAAGTGCCGTTCGCCCCAAACCAAAAGCCTCTGTGAAAGCACAGCATTCGCTGAGAATTCAGAGTCGGTACTGTGGGCTGCTGCTGCTGGTTGCCTGAGCCAGTCTCACAGTTGGAGAAACTCGCATATACCGTAAGGCTCTTTGTCCGGGCAACTCCTGTGGGATAGCACAGCATACCTTGGGAATCAGAGTTGGGTTTGGGGATGCATGCTGCTGCTTGCCTGAGCTAGTCTACGCAGCTCGGTGGAAGATACCCATATGGAGCGAAATACCCTTTGCCGTAGCTTCCTCTTTGCTTTTAGAGAAGCCAAGTTTGGGGAAGGCGCAGCATGCCGCCCCGGAGAAGAGAAGGAGCCGTTGGCCTTGGGGTCGGGAAATGCTCGGGAGCAGGATAGCCTGCCGTGGCACGAGCAGCAGGCCTGTGGCGAGACATGTGTCACCCGCTCACTGTGCGGAGAGATGGATGCCTGGCTGCTAAGGAGACATGAGTGGACGAATAGGGCAGGGGCGCATGCTCCCCTCTGAGGAAGGAGTCTGGGAAGAAGGCAGACGTGTTCTGAGCCTCTGGCCCCAAGGGGACAGCATCTCCTTGGCCACCTGTCCCAAATGCAGACTTGGGCTTGCCACCAGGTGCCATACCCAGAACTGGCAGAAACAACCCCATGGACAAACGGGCAGTCCGATGCCGTCTTCCACCAAGATGTGGCAGAGATGTGGTTGTCAGGCGGTGTGCTCGGAAGGAGTGGAGACAGTACCCCACAGTTCCCCAACCCAGTGAACGGGCCATGTGCAGGGAACCTGTCGCCTACTCTCTCCTGCAGTGAAGGCACTGGCCTAGACACCGAGTCTGCCTGAGCGCCGGAGCTAAAGGCAAAGCCTTACCTATGCCAGGAGATGGTAATAGGCATAGAGTGCCATGCTAGGCCACGCACCCTTCTGCAGGGTTGTGAATGTGTCTGCTTACTTCGGCATAGCAAGGTGAACCCCGGGCGCGAACTTGGAGTCTGGGAAAGCAAGGCCCAAGAGGCACCAGCTCTCCCGCGGCTCTTCTTCCCTGCCGCGACAGAGCGAACGACCAAAGCCTTGCTGAGGAAGCAGCAGCGAAGTGCGGTTCGCGCCAAGCTGAAAACCTCTGCGAGAGCATAGTATTCGCTGCGAAACGAGAGTCGGTTCTGCGGGCTGCTCCTGTTTGCCTGAGCTGGTCTCCACAGTACGTTGTAATAAAGCCTCATGGAGCGAATTCCACTTTGCCTGGGCATCCGCTCTGCCTGAGAGAGAAGCGCGGTTGTGCCTGTGGAAAGAGCGTTAAGGAAAGGCACACGTCTTTCACTGCGCTCCCCAGGAGCATGTCTGTGGAAGGTGCAGCACGCTGCCCAGGGAGAAGAGCAGGAGCCGTCGGCCATCTGGTTTGGAAACGGTTGCGAAGCGGGAAGGCCCGGGCAGACACAATGGCCGGTGGCACTACAAGTGTCACCCGCTCTCAGTGCAGAGACGGAAGCCTGGCTGCTAAGGAGACAGGAGGGGATGAGTATGGCAGGGCGCGTGCTCCACTCTGAAGAAGGAGTCTGGGCAGAAAGCATGCCTGTCCTGAGCCTCTAGGCCCAAGGAGACAGCAGCTTTGGCCACCTGTCTCTGGTGGAGACATGGGCTTGCCAATAGGCGCCTACCCTGAACTCGCAGAAACAGCTCCCTGAAAGAAATGGCAGCCAGTTTACGTCGAACTCTAGGAGGCGGAAGCGTTCGCGAAGGCTCCTGATTTCCAGGCAAGGAGTGGGGGTAGTCCCCCACAGCTCCCTTTCCCAGGATGTGGGCGGTGTGCAGGGATTCTGTCGCCTCTCCTCTCCTGTGGGGAAGGCACTGGCGTAGTTCCCGAGTCTGCCTCAGGGCCTGAGAACAAGGCCAAGCATTGCCTACACCGAGAGATGGTAGTGTGCATACAGTGCCCTCCTAGGCCACGCTCGCTGCTGCGGTGTTGTCGCTGTGTCTGCTTAGTTTGGCTTGGCAGGGTGAACCCAGGGCGCGAATATGGAGCACGGGAAAGCAAGTCCCAAGAGGCACCAGCTCTCCCCCAACTCATCTTCCGTACGCGAACGAAGCCTTGCTGAGGAAGCAGCAGTGAAGTGCCGTTCGCTCTAAGCCCAAAGCCTCTGTGAAAGCACAGCATTCGCCGAGAATTCAGAGTCGATACTGTGGGCTGCTGCTGCTGGTTGCCTGAGCCCAGTCTCACAGTGGGAGACACCCGCATACAGCGTAAGACTCTTTGTCCGGGCATCTCCTGTGGGAAAGCACAGCATACCTTTGGAATCAGAGTTTGGTTTGCGAATGCATGCTGCTGCTTGCCTGAGCTAGTCTACGCAGCTCGGTGGAAGATACCCGTATGGAGCGAAATACTCTTTGCCGTTGCTTCCCCTCTGCTTTTAGAGAAGCCAAGTTTGGGGAAGGCGCAGCATGCCGCCCCAGGGAAGAGAAGGAGCCGTTGGCCTTGGGGTCGGGAAATGCTCGGGAAGCAGGATAGCCTGCCGTGGCACGAGCAGCAGGCCTGTGGCGTGACAAGGGTCACGCGCTCCCTGTGCGGAGAGATGGATGCCTGGCTGCTAAGGAGACAGAAGTGGACGACTTGGGCAGGGGCGCGTGCTCCACTCTCAGGAAGGAGTCTGGGCAGATGGCAGGCGTGTCCTGTGCCTCTGGTCCCAAGTGGACAGCATCTCCTTGGCCACCTGTCCCAAGGGCAGACATGGGCTTGCCACCAGGTGCCATACCCGGAACTCGCAGAAAGAACCCCATGGACAAACGGGCAGTCCGATGCCGTCTTCCACCAAGATGTGGCAGCGATGTAGGTAGCAGGGGTGTTCCAGGAAGGAGTGGAGACAGTCCCCCACAGTTCCCCATCCCAGGGTACGGGCCATGTGCAGGGAACCTGTCGCCTCCTCTCTCCTGAAGTGAAGGCACTGGCCTAGACCCCGAGTCTGCCTGAGCGCCGGAGCAAAAGGCAAAGCCTTACCTATGCCAGGAGATGGTAATAGGCATAGAGTGCCATGCTAGGCCACATAGTCTGCTGCAGGGTTGTAACTGTGTCTGCTAACTTCGGCATAGCAAGGCGAACTGCGAGCGCGAACTTGGAGCCTGAGAAAGCTCTCCCGCGGCTCTTCTTCCCTGCCGCGACAGAGCGAACGACCAAAGCCATGCTGAGGAAGCAGCAGCGAATTGCGGTTCGCGCCAAGCTGAAAACGTCTGCGAAAGCAGAGCAGTCGTTGCGAAATGAGTCAGTTCAGTGGGCTGCTCCTGTTTGCCTGAGCTGGTCTCCACAGTACGGTGTAATAAAGCCTCATGGAGCGAATTCCTCTTTGCCTGGGCATCCCATCTGCCTGAGAGCGATGCGCGGTTGTGCCTGTGGAAAGAGCCTTAAGGAAAGGGATACGTCCTTCAGTGCGCTCCCCAGGAGCATGTCTGTGGAAGGTGCAGTACGCTGCCCAGGGAGAAGAGCAGGAGCCGTCGGCCATCTGGTTTGGAAACGGTTGCGAAGCGGGAAGGCCCTGGCAGGCACAATGGCCGGTGGCAATACAAGTGTCACCCGCTCCCAGTGCAGAGACGGAAGCCTGGCTGCTAACGAGACAGGAGGGGATGAGTAATGTAGGGCGCGTGCTCCACTCTTAGGAAGGAGTCTGGGCAGAAAGCATGCCTGTCCTGAGCCTCTATGCCCAAGGAGACAGCAGCTTTGCCCAACTGTCTCTGGTGGAGACATGGGCTTGCCAACAGGCGCCTACCCTGAACTCGCAGAAACAGCTCCCTGAAAGAAATGGTAGCCAGTTTACGTCATCCTCCAGGAGGTGGAAGCGTTCGCGAAAGCTCGGGTTTTCCAGACAAGGAGTGGGGACAGTCCCCCAGAGCTCCCTTTCCCAGTGTGTGCGCGGTGTGCAGGGATCCTGTCGCCTCTCCTCTCCTGTGGGGAAGGCACTGGCGTAGTTCCCGAGTCTGCCTCAGGGCCTGAGAAAAAGGCCCAGCATAGCCTACACCGAGAGATAGTCGTGTGCATACAGTGCCATCCTAGGCCATGCTCGCTGCTGCAGTGTTGTAACTGAGTCTGCTTAGATCGGCTTGGCAGGGTGAACCCAGGGCGCGAATATGGAGCCCGGGAAAGCAAGTCCCAAGAGGCACCAGCCTTCCCGCAACTCATCTTCCCTGACGCGAACAAAGGCTTGCTGAGGAAGCAGCGGTGAAGTGCCGTTCGCCCCAAACCAAAAGCCTCTGTGAAAGCACAGCATTCGCTGAGAATTCAGAGTCGGTACTGTGGGCTGCTGCTGCTGGTTGCCTGAGCCAGTCTCACAGTTGGAGAAACTCGCATATAGCGTAAGGCTCTTTGTCCGGGCAACTCCTGTGGGATAGCACAGCATACCTTGGGAATCAGAGTTGGGTTTGGGGATGCATGCTGCTGCTTGCCTGAGCTAGTCTACGCAGCTCGGTGGAAGATACCCATATGGAGCGAAATACCCTTTGCCGTAGCTTCCTCTTTGCTTTTAGAGAAGCCAAGTTTGGGGAAGGCGCAGCATGCCGCCCCGGAGAAGAGAAGGAGCCGTTGGCCTTGGGGTCGGGAAATGCTCGGGAAGCAGGATAGCCTGCCGTGGCACGAGCAGCAGGCCTGTGGCGAGACATGTGTCACCCGCTCACTGTGCGGAGAGATGGATGCCTGGCTGCTAAGGAGACATGAGTGGACGACTAGGGCAGGGGCGCATGCTCCACTCTGAGGAAGGAGTCTGGGCAGAAGGCAGACGTGTTCTGAGCCTCTGGCCCCAAGGGGACAGCATCTCCTTGGCCACCTGTCCCAAATGCAGACTTGGGCTTGCCACCAGGTGCCATACCCAGAACTGGCAGAAACAACCCCATGGACAAACGGGCAGTCCGATGCCGTCTTCCACCAAGATGTGGCAGAGATGTGGTTGTCAGGCGGTGTGCTCGGAAGGAGTGGAGACAGTACCCCACAGTTCCCCAACCCAGTGCACGGGCCATGTGCAGGGAACCTGTCGCCTACTCTCTCCTGCAGTGAAGGCACTGGCCTAGACACCGAGTCTGCCTGAGCGCCGGAGCTAAAGGCAAAGCCTTACCTATGCCAGGAGATGGTAATAGGCATAGAGTGCCATGCTAGGCCACGCACCCTTCTGCAGGGTTGTGAATGTGTCTGCTTACTTCGGCATAGCAAGGTGAACCCAGGGCGCGAACTTGGAGTCTGGGAAAGCAAGGCCCAAGAGGCACCAGCTCTCCCGCGGCTCTTCTTCCCTGCCGCGACAGAGCGAACGACCAAAGCCTTGCTGAGGAAGCAGCAGCGAAGTGCGGTTCGCGCCAAGCTGAAAACCTCTGCGAGAGCATAGTAGTCGCTGCGAAACGAGAGTCGGTTCTGCGGGCTGCTCCTGTTTGCCTGAGCTGGTCTCCACAGTACGTTGTAATAAAGCCTCATGGAGCGAATTCCACTTTGCCTGGGCATCCGCTCTGCCTGAGAGAGAAGCGCGGTTGTGCCTGTGGAAAGAGCGTTAAGGAAAGGCACACGTCTGTCACTGCGCTCCCCAGGAGCATGTCTGTGGAAGGTGCAGCACGCTGCCCAGGGAGAAGAGCAGGAGCCGTCGGCCATCTGGTTTGGAAACGGTTGCGAAGCGGGAAGGCCCGGGCAGACACAATGGCCGGTGGCACTACAAGTGTCACCCGCTCTCAGTGCAGAGACGGAAGCCTGGCTGCTAAGGAGACAGGAGGGGATGAGTATGGCAGGGCGCGTGCTCCACTCTGAAGAAGGAGTCTGGGCAGAAAGCATGCCTGTCCTGAGCCTCTAGGCCCAAGGAGACAGCAGCTTTGGCCACCTGTCTCTGGTGGAGACATGGGCTTGCCAATAGGCGCCTACCCTGAACTCGCAGAAACAGCTCCCTGAAAGAAATGGCAGCCAGTTTACGTCGAACTCTAGGAGGCGGAAGCGTTCGCGAAGGCTCCTGATTTCCAGGCAAGGAGTGGGGGTAGTCCCCCACAGCTCCCTTTCCCAGGATGTGGGCGGTGTGCAGGGATTCTGTCGCCTCTCCTCTCCTGTGGGGAAGGCACTGGCGTAGTTCCCGAGTCTGCCTCAGGGCCTGAGAACAAGGCCAAGCATTGCCTACACCGAGAGATGGTAGTGTGCATACAGTGCCCTCCTAGGCCACGCTCGCTGCTGCGGTGTTGTCGCTGTGTCTGCTTAGTTTGGCTTGGCAGGGTGAACCCAGGGCGCGAATATGGAGCACGGGAAAGCAAGTCCCAAGAGGCACCAGCTCTCCCCCAACTCATCTTCCGTACGCGAACGAAGCCTTGCTGAGGAAGCAGCAGTGAAGTGCCGTTCGCTCTAAGCCCAAAGCCTCTGTGAAAGCACAGCATTCGCCGAGAATTCAGAGTCGATACTGTGGGCTGCTGCTGCTGGTTGCCTGAGCCCAGTCTCACAGTGGGAGACACCCGCATACAGCGTAAGACTCTTTGTCCGGGCATCTCCTGTGGGAAAGCACAGCATACCTTTGGAATCAGAGTTTGGTTTGCGAATGCATGCTGCTGCTTGCCTGAGCTAGTCTACGCAGCTCGGTGGAAGATACCCGTATGGAGCGAAATACCCTTTGCCGTTGCTTCCCCTCTGCTTTTAGAGAAGCCAAGTTTGGGGAAGGCGCAGCATGCCGCCCCAGGGAAGAGAAGGAGCCGTTGGCCTTGGGGTCGGGAAATGCTCGGGAAGCAGGATAGCCTGCCGTGGCACGAGCAGCAGGCCTGTGGCGTGACAAGGGTCACGCGCTCCCTGTGCGGAGAGATGGATGCCTGGCTGCTAAGGAGACAGGAGTGGACGACTTGGGCAGGGGCGCGTGCTCCACTCTCAGGAAGGAGTCTGGGCAGATGGCAGGCGTGTCCTGTGCCTCTGGTCCCAAGTGGACAGCATCTCCTTGGCCACCTGTCCCAAGGGCAGACATGGGCTTGCCACCAGGTGCCATACCTGGAACTCGCAGAAAGAACCCCATGGACAAACGGGCAGTCCGATGCCGTCTTCCACCAAGATGTGGCAGCGATGTAGGTAGCAGGGGTGTTCCAGGAAGGAGTGGAGACAGTCCCCCACAGTTCCCCATCCCAGTGTACGGGCCATGTGCAGGGACCCTGTCGCCTCCCCTCTCCTGCAGTGAAGGCACTGGCCTAGACCCCGAGTCTGCCTGAGCGCCGGAGCAAAAGGCAAAGCCTTACCTATGCCAGGAGATGGTAATAGGCATAGAGTGCCATGCTAGGCCACATAGTCTGCTGCAGGGTTGTGACTGTGTCTGCTAACTTCGGCATAGCAAGGCGAACCGCGAGCGCGAACTTGGAGCCTGAGAAAGCTCTCCCGCGGCTCTTCTTCCCTGCCGCGACAGAGCGAACGACCAAAGCCATGCTGAGGAAGCAGAAGCGAATTGCGGTTCGCGCCAAGCTGAAAACGTCTGCGAAAGCAGAGCAGTCGTTGCGAAATGAGTCAGTTCAGTGGGCTGCTCCTGTTTGCCTGAGCTGGTCTCCACAGTACGGTGTAATAAAGCCTCATGGAGCGAATTCCTCTTTGCCTGGGCATCCCCTCTGCCTGAGAGCGAATCGCGGTTGTGCCTGTGGAAAGAGCCTTAAGGAAAGGGATACGTCCTTCACTGTGCTCCCCAGGAGCATGTCTGTGGAAGGTGCAGTACGCTGCCCAGGGAGAAGAGCAGGAGCCGTCGGCCATCTGGTTTGGAAACGGTTGCGAAGCGGGAAGGCCCTGGCAGACACAATGGCCGGTGGCAATACAAGTGTCACCCGCTCCCAGTGCAGAGACGGAAGCCTGGCTGCTAACGAGACAGGAGGGGATGAGTAATGTAGGGCGCGTGCTCCACTCTTAGGAAGGAGTCTGGGCAGAAAGCATGCCTGTCCTGAGCCTCTATGCCCAAGGAGACAGCAGCTTTGCCCACCTGTCTCTGGGGGAGACATGGGCTTGCCAACAGGCGCATACCCTGAACTCGCAGAAACAGCTCCCTGAAAGAAATGGTAGCCAGTTTACGTCATCCTCCAGGAGGTGGAAGCGTTCGCGAAAGCTCGGGATTTCCAGACAAGGAGTGGGGACAGTCCCCCAGAGCTCCCTTTCATAGTGTTTGCGCGGTGTGCAGGGATCCTGTCGCCTCTCGTCTCCTGTGGGAAGGCACTGGCGTAGTTCCCGAGTCTGCCTCAAGGCCTGAGAAAAAGGCCCAGCATAGCCTACACTGAGAGATGGTAGTGTGCATACAGTGCCATTCTAGGCCATGCTCGGTGCTGCAGTGTTGTAACTGAGTCTGCTTAGATCGGCTTGGCAGGGTGAACCCAGGGCGCGAATATGGAGCCCGGGAAAGCAAGTCCCAAGAGGCACCAGCCTTCCCGCAACTCATCTTCCCTGACGCGAACAAAGCCTTGCTGAGGAAGCAGCGGTGAAGTGCGGTTCGCCCCAAACCAAAAGCCTCTGTGAAAGCACAGCATTCGCTGAGAATTCAGCGTCGGTACTGTGGGCTGCTGCTGCTGGTTGCCTGAGCCCAGTCTCACAGTTGGAGAAAATCGCATATAGCGTAAGGCTCTTTGTCCGGGCAACTCCTCTGGGAAAGCACAGCATACCTTGGGAATCAGAATTGGGTTTGGGGATGCATGCTGCTGCTTGCCTGAGCTAGTCTACGCAGCTCGGTGGAAGATACCCATATGGAGCGAAATACTCTTTGCTGTAGCTTCCCCTTTGCTTTTAGAGAAGCCAAGTTTGGGGAAGGCGCAGCATGCCGCCCCGGAGAAGAGAAGGAGCCGTTGGCCTTGGGGTCGGGAAATGCTCGGGAAGCAGGATAGCCTGCCGTGGCACGAGCAGCAGGCCTGTGGCGATACATGTGTCACCCGCTCACTGTGCGGAGAGATGGATGCCTGGCTGCTAAGGAGACATGAGTGGACGACTAGGGGAGGGGCGCATGCTCCACTCTGAGGAAGGAGTCTGGGCAGAAGGCAGACGTGTTCTGAGCCTCTGGCCCCAAGGGGACAGCATCTCCTTGGCCACCTGTCCCAAATGCAGACTTGGGCTTGCCACCAGGTGCCATACCCAGAACTGGCAGAAACAACCCCATGGACAAACGGGCAGTCCGATGCCGTCTTCCACCAAGATGTGGCAGAGATGTGGTTGTCAGGCGGTGTGCTCGGAAGGAGTGGAGACAGTACCCCACAGTTCCCCAACCCAGTGCACGGGCCATGTGCAGGGAACCTGTCGCCTACTCTCTCCTGCAGTGAAGGCACTGGCCTAGACACCGAGTCTGCCTGAGCGCCGGAGCTAAAGGCAAAGCCTTACCTATGCCAGGAGATGGTAATAGGCATAGAGTGCCATGCTAGGCCACGCACCCTTCTGCAGGGTTGTGAATGTGTCTGCTTACCTCGGCATAGCAAGGTGAACCCCGGGCGCGAACTTGGAGTCTGGGAAAGCAAGGCCCAAGAGGCACCAGCTCTCCCGCGGCTCTTCTTCCCTGCCGCGACAGAGCGAACGACCAAAGCCTTGCTGAGGAAGCAGCAGCGAAGTGCGGTTCGCGCCAAGCTGAAAACCTCTGCGAGAGCATAGTAGTCGCTGCGAAACGAGAGTCGGTTCTGCGGGCTGCTCCTGTTTGCCTGAGCTGGTCTCCACAGTACGTTGTAATAAAGCCTCATGGAGCGAATTCCACTTTGCCTGGGCATCCGCTCTGCCTGAGAGAGAAGCGCGGTTGTGCCTGTGGAAAGAGCGTTAAGGAAAGGCACACGTCTTTCACTGCGCTCCCCAGGAGCATGTCAGTGGAAGGTGCAGCACGCTGCCCAGGGAGAAGAGCAGGAGCCGTCGGCCATCTGGTTTGGAAACGGTTGCGAAGCGGGAAGGCCCGGGCAGGCACAATGGCCGGTGGCACTACAAGTGTCACCCGCTCTCAGTGCAGAGACGGAAGACTGGCTGCTAAGGAGACAGGAGGGGATGAGTATGGCAGGGCGCGTGCTCCACTCTGAAGAAGGAGTCTGGGCAGAAAGCATGCCTGTCCTGAGCCTCTAGGCCCAAGGAGACAGCAGCTTTGGCCACCTGTCTCTGGTGGAGACATGGGCTTGCCAATAGGCGCCTACCCTGAACTCGCAGAAACAGCTCCCTGAAAGAAATGGCAGCCAGTTTACGTCGAACTCTAGGAGGCGGAAGCGTTCGCGAAGGCTCCTGATTTCCAGGCAAGGAGTGGGGGTTGTCCCCCACAGCTCCCTTTCCCAGGATGTGGGCGGTGTGCAGGGATTCTGTCGCCTCTCCTCTCCTGTGGGGAAGGCACTGGCGTAGTTCCCGAGTCTGCCTCAGGGCCTGAGAACAAGGCCAAGCATTGCCTACACCGAGAGATGGTAGTGTGCATACAGTGCCCTCCTAGGCCACGCTCGCTGCTGCGGTGTTGTCGCTGTGTCTGCTTAGTTTGGCTTGGCAGGGTGAACCCAGGGCGCGAATATGGAGCACGGGAAAGCAAGTCCCAAGAGGCACCAGCTCTCCCCCAACTCATCTTCCGTACGCGAACGAAGCCTTGCTGAGGAAGCAGCAGTGAAGTGCCGTTCGCTCTAAGCCCAAAGCCTCTGTGAAAGCACAGCATTCGCCGAGAATTCAGAGTCGATACTGTGGGCTGCTGCTGCTGGTTGCCTGAGCCCAGTCTCACAGTGGGAGACACCCGCATACAGCGTAAGACTCTTTGTCCGGGCATCTCCTGTGGGAAAGCACAGCATACCTTTGGAATCAGAGTTTGGTTTGCGAATGCATGCTGCTGCTTGCCTGAGCTAGTCTACGCAGCTCGGTGGAAGATACCCGTATGGAGCGAAATACTCTTTGCCGTTGCTTCCCCTCTGCTTTTAGAGAAGCCAAGTTTGGGGAAGGCGCAGCATGCCGCCCCAGGGAAGAGAAGGAGCCGTTGGCCTTGGGGTCGGGAAATGCTCGGGAAGCAGGATAGCCTGCCGTGGCACGAGCAGCAGGCCTGTGGCGTGACAAGGGTCACGCGCTCCCTGTGCGGAGAGATGGATGCCTGGCTGCTAAGGAGACAGGAGTGGACGACTTGGGCAGGGGCGCGTGCTCCACTCTCAGGAAGGAGTCTGGGCAGATGGCAGGCGTGTCCTGTGCCTCTGGTCCCAAGTGGACAGCATCTCCTTGGCCACCTGTCCCAAGGGCAGACATGGGCTTGCCACCAGGTGCCATACTCGGAACTCGCAGAAAGAACCCCATGGACAAACGGGCAGTCCGATGCCGTCTTCCACCAAGATGTGGCAGCGATGTAGGTAGCAGGGGTGTTCCAGGAAGGAGTGGAGACAGTCCCCCACAGTTCCCCATCCCAGTGTACGGGCCATGTGCAGGGAACCTGTCGCCTCCCCTCTCCTGCAGTGAAGGCAGTGGCCTAGACCCCGAGTCTGCCTGAGCGCCAGAGCAAAAGGCAAAGCCTTACCTATGCCAGGAGATGGTAATAGGCATAGAGTGCCATGCTGGCCACATAGTCTGCTGCAGGGTTGTGACTGTGTCTGCTAACTTCGGCATAGCAAGGCGAACCGCGAGCGCGAACTTGGAGCCTGAGAAAGCTCTCCCGCGGCTCTTCTTCCCTGCCGCGACAGAGCGAACGACCAAAGCCATGCTGAGGAAGCAGCAGCGAATTGCGGTTCGCGCCAAGCTGAAAACGTCTGCGAAAGCAGAGCAGTCGTTGCGAAATGAGTCAGTTCAGTGGGCTGCTCCTGTTTGCCTGAGCTGGTCTCCACAGTACGGTGTAGTAAAGCTTCATGGAGCGAATTCCTCTTTGCCTGGGCATCCCCTCTGCCTGAGAGCGAAGCGCGGTTGTGCCTGTGGAAAGAGCCTTAAGGAAAGGGATACGTCCTTCACTGCGCTCCCCAGGAGCATGTCTGTGGAAGGTGCAGTAAGCTGCCCAGGGAGAAGAGCAGGAGCCGTCGGCCATCTGGTTTGGAAACGGTTGCGAAGCGGGAAGGCCCTGGCAGGCACAATGGCCGGTGGCAATACAAGTGTCACCCGCTCCCAGTGCAGAGACGGAAGCCTGGCTGCTAAGGAGACAGGAGGGTATGAGTAATGTAGGGCGCGTGCTCCACTCTTAGGAAGGAGTCTGGGCAGAAAGCATGCCTGTCCTGAGCCTCTATGCCCAAGGAAACAGCAGCTTTGCCCACCTGACTCTGGTGGAGACATGGGCTTGCCAACAGGCGCCTACCCTGAACTCGCAGAAACAGCTCCCTGAAAGAAATGGCAGCCAGTTTACGTCATCCTCCAGGAGGTGGAAGCGTTCGCGAAGGCTCGGGATTTCCAGAAAAGGAGTGGAGACAGTCCCCCAGAGCTCCCTTTCCCAGTGTGTGCGCGGTGTGCAGGGATCCTGTCACCTCTCGTCTCCTGTGGGAAGGCACTGGCGTAGTTCCCGAGTCTGCCTCAAGGCCTGAGAAAATTCCCAGCATAGCCTACACCGAGAGATGGTAGTGTGCATACAGTGCCATTCTAGGCCATGCTCGGTGCTGCAGTGTTGTAACTGAGTCTGCTTAGATCGGCATGGCAGGGTGAACTCAGGGCGCGAATATGGAGCCCGGGAAAACAAGTCCCAAGAGGCACCAGCCTTCCCGCAACTCATCTTCCCTGACGCGAAAAAAGCCTTGCTGAGGAAGCAGCGGTGAAGTGCCGTTCGCCCCAAACCAAAAGCCTCTGTGAAAGCACAGCATTCGCTGAGAATTCAGCGTCGGTACTGTGGGCTGCTGCTGCTGGTTGCCTGAGCCAGTCTCACAGTTGGAGAAACTCGCATATAGCGTAAGGCTCTTTGTCCGGGCAACTCCTGTGGGATAGCACAGCATACCTTGGGAATCAGAGTTGGGTTTGGGGATGCATGCTGCTGCTTGCCTGAGCTAGTCTACGCAGCTCGGTGGAAGATACCCATATGGAGCGAAATACCCTTTGCCGTAGCTTCCCCTTTGCTTTTAGAGAAGCCAAGTTTGGGGAAGGCGCAGCATGCCGCCCCGGAGAAGAGAAGGAGCCGTTGGCCTTGGGGTCGGGAAATGCTCGGGAAGCAGGATAGCCTGCCGTGGCACGAGCAGCAGGCCTGTGGCGAGACATGTGTCACCCGCTCACTGTGCGGAGAGATGGATGCCTGGCTGCTAAGGAGACATGAGTGGACGACTAGGGCAGGGGCGCATGCTCCACTCTGAGGAAGGAGTCTGGGCAGAAGGCAGACGTGTTCTGAGCCTCTGGCCCCAAGGGGACAGCATCTCCTTGGCCACCTGTCCCAAATGCAGACTTGGGCTTGCCACCAGGTGCCATACCCAGAACTGGCAGAAACAACCCCATGGACAAACGGGCAGTCCGATGCCGTCTTCCACCAAGATGTGGCAGAGATGTGGTTGTCAGGCGGTGTGCTCGGAAGGAGTGGAGACAGTACCCCACAGTTCCCCAACCCAGTGCACGGGCCATGTGCAGGGAACCTGTCGCCTACTCTCTCCTGCAGTGAAGGCACTGGCCTAGACACCGAGTCTGCCTGAGCGCCGGAGCTAAAGGCAAAGCCTTACCTATGCCAGGAGATGGTAATAGGCATAGAGTGCCATGCTAGGCCACGCACCCTTCTGCAGGGTTGTGAATGTGTCTGCTTACTTCGGCATAGCAAGGTGAACCCAGGGCGCGAACTTGGAGTCTGGGAAAGCAAGGCCCAAGAGGCACCAGCTCTCCCGCGGCTCTTCTTCCCTGCCGCGACAGAGCGAACGACCAAAGCCTTGCTGAGGAAGCAGCAGCGAAGTGCGGTTCGCGCCAAGCTGAAAACCTCTGCGAGAGCATAGTAGTCGCTGCGAAACGAGAGTCGGTTCTGCGGGCTGCTCCTGTTTGCCTGAGCTGGTCTCCACAGTACGTTGTAATAAAGCCTCATGGAGCGAATTCCACTTTGCCTGGGCATCCGCTCTGCCTGAGAGAGAAGCGCGGTTGTGCCTGTGGAAAGAGCGTTAAGGAAAGGCACACGTCTGTCACTGCGCTCCCCAGGAGCATGTCTGTGGAAGGTGCAGCACGCTGCCCAGGGAGAAGAGCAGGAGCCGTCGGCCATCTGGTTTGGAAACGGTTGCGAAGCGGGAAGGCCCGGGCAGACACAATGGCCGGTGGCACTACAAGTGTCACCCGCTCTCAGTGCAGAGACGGAAGCCTGGCTGCTAAGGAGACAGGAGGGGATGAGTATGGCAGGGCGCGTGCTCCACTCTGAAGAAGGAGTCTGGGCAGAAAGCATGCCTGTCCTGAGCCTCTAGGCCCAAGGAGACAGCAGCTTTGGCCACCTGTCTCTGGTGGAGACATGGGCTTGCCAATAGGCGCCTACCCTGAACTCGCAGAAACAGCTCCCTGAAAGAAATGGCAGCCAGTTTACGTCGAACTCTAGGAGGCGGAAGCGTTCGCGAAGGCTCCTGATTTCCAGGCAAGGAGTGGGGGTAGTCCCCCACAGCTCCCTTTCCCAGGATGTGGGCGGTGTGCAGGGATTCTGTCGCCTCTCCTCTCCTGTGGGGAAGGCACTGGCGTAGTTCCCGAGTCTGCCTCAGGGCCTGAGAACAAGGCCAAGCATTGCCTACACCGAGAGATGGTAGTGTGCATACAGTGCCCTCCTAGGCCACGCTCGCTGCTGCGGTGTTGTCGCTGTGTCTGCTTAGTTTGGCTTGGCAGGGTGAACCCAGGGCGCGAATATGGAGCACGGGAAAGCAAGTCCCAAGAGGCACCAGCTCTCCCCCAACTCATCTTCCGTACGCGAACGAAGCCTTGCTGAGGAAGCAGCAGTGAAGTGCCGTTCGCTCTAAGCCCAAAGCCTCTGTGAAAGCACAGCATTCGCCGAGAATTCAGAGTCGATACTGTGGGCTGCTGCTGCTGGTTGCCTGAGCCCAGTCTCACAGTGGGAGACACCCGCATACAGCGTAAGACTCTTTGTCCGGGCATCTCCTGTGGGAAAGCACAGCATACCTTTGGAATCAGAGTTTGGTTTGCGAATGCATGCTGCTGCTTGCCTGAGCTAGTCTACGCAGCTCGGTGGAAGATACCCGTATGGAGCGAAATACTCTTTGCCGTTGCTTCCCCTCTGCTTTTAGAGAAGCCAAGTTTGGGGAAGGCGCAGCATGCCGCCCCAGGGAAGAGAAGGAGCCGTTGGCCTTGGGGTCGGGAAATGCTCGGGAAGCAGGATAGCCTGCCGTGGCACGAGCAGCAGGCCTGTGGCGTGACAAGGGTCACGCGCTCCCTGTGCGGAGAGATGGATGCCTGGCTTCTAAGGAGACAGGAGTGGACGACTTGGGCAGGGGCGCGTGCTCCACTCTCAGGAAGGAGTCTGGGCAGATGGCAGGCGTGTCCTGTGCCTCTGGTCCCAAGTGGACAGCATCTCCTTGGCCACCTGTCCCAAGGGCAGACATGGGCTTGCCACCAGGTGCCATACCCGGAACTCGCAGAAAGAACCCCATGGACAAACGGGCAGTCCGATGCCGTCTTCCACCAAGATGTGGCAGCGATGTAGGTAGCAGGGGTGTTCCAGGAAGGAGTGGAGACAGTCCCCCACAGTTCCCCATCCCAGGGTACGGGCCATGTGCAGGGAACCTGTCGCCTCCTCTCTCCTGAAGTGAAGGCACTGGCCTAGACCCCGAGTCTGCCTGAGCGCCGGAGCAAAAGGCAAAGCCTTACCTATGCCAGGAGATGGTAATAGGCATAGAGTGCCATGCTAGGCCACATAGTCTGCTGCAGGGTTGTAACTGTGTCTGCTAACTTCGGCATAGCAAGGCGAACTGCGAGCGCGAACTTGGAGCCTGAGAAAGCTCTCCCGCGGCTCTTCTTCCCTGCCGCGACAGAGCGAACGACCAAAGCCATGCTGAGGAAGCAGCAGCGAATTGCGGTTCGCGCCAAGCTGAAAACGTCTGCGAAAGCAGAGCAGTCGTTGCGAAATGAGTCAGTTCAGTGGGCTGCTCCTGTTTGCCTGAGCTGGTCTCCACAGTACGGTGTAATAAAGCCTCATGGAGCGAATTCCTCTTTGCCTGGGCATCCCCTCTGCCTGAGAGCGATGCGCGGTTGTGCCTGTGGAAAGAGCCTTAAGGAAAGGGATACGTCCTTCAGTGCGCTCCCCAGGAGCATGTCTGTGGAAGGTGCAGTACGCTGCCCAGGGAGAAGAGCAGGAGCCGTCGGCCATCTGGTTTGGAAACGGTTGCGAAGCGGGAAGGCCCTGGCAGGCACAATGGCCGGTGGCAATACAAGTGTCACCCGCTCCCAGTGCAGAGACGGAAGCCTGGCTGCTAACGAGACAGGAGGGGATGAGTAATGTAGGGCGCGTGCTCCACTCTTAGGAAGGAGTCTGGGCAGAAAGCATGCCTGTCCTGAGCCTCTATGCCCAAGGAGACAGCAGCTTTGCCCAACTGTCTCTGGTGGAGACATGGGCTTGCCAACAGGCGCCTACCCTGAACTCGCAGAAACAGCTCCCTGAAAGAAATGGTAGCCAGTTTACGTCATCCTCCAGGAGGTGGAAGCGTTCGCGAAAGCTCGGGTTTTCCAGACAAGGAGTGGGGACAGTCCCCCAGAGCTCCCTTTCCCAGTGTGTGCGCGGTGTGCAGGGATCCTGTCGCCTCTCGTCTCCTGTGGGAAGGCACTGGCGTAGTTCCCGAGTCTGCCTCAGGGCCTGAGAAAAAGGCCCAGCATAGTCTACACCGAGAGATAGTCGTGTGCATACAGTGCCATCCTAGGCCATGCTCGCTGCTGCAGTGTTGTAACTGAGTCTGCTTAGATCGGCTTGGCAGGGTGAACCCAGGGCGCGAATATGGAGCCCGGGAAAGCAAGTCCCAAGAGGCACCAGCCTTCCCGCAACTCATCTTCCCTGACGCGAACAAAGGCTTGCTGAGGAAGCAGCGGTGAAGTGCGGTTCGCCCCAAACCAAAAGCCTCTGTGAAAGCACAGCATTCGCTGAGAATTCAGCGTCGGTACTGTGGGCTGCTGCTGCTGGTTGCCTGAGCCAGTCTCACAGTTGGAGAAACTCGCATATAGCGTAAGGCTCTTTGTCCGGGCAACTCCTGTGGGATAGCACAGCATACCTTGGGAATCAGAGTTGGGTTTGGGGATGCATGCTGCTGCTTGCCTGAGCTAGTCTACGCAGCTCGGTGGAAGATACCCATATGGAGCGAAATACCCTTTGCCGTAGCTTCCCCTTTGCTTTTAGAGAAGCCAAGTTTGGGGAAGGCGCAGCATGCCGCCCCGGAGAAGAGAAGGAGCCGTTGGCCTTGGGGTCGGGAAATGCTCGGGAAGCAGGATAGCCTGCCGTGGCACGAGCAGCAGGCCTGTGGCGAGACATGTGTCACCCGCTCACTGTGCGGAGAGATGGATGCCTGGCTGCTAAGGAGACATGAGTGGACGACTAGGGCAGGGGCGCATGCTCCACTCTGAGGAAGGAGTCTGGGCAGAAGGCAGACGTGTTCTGAGCCTCTGGCCCCAAGGGGACAGCATCTCCTTGGCCACCTGTCCCAAATGCAGACTTGGGCTTGCCACCAGGTGCCATACCCAGAACTGGCAGAAACAACCCCATGGACAAACGGGCAGTCCGATGCCGTCTTCCACCAAGATGTGGCAGAGATGTGGTTGTCAGGCGGTGTGCTCGGAAGGAGTGGAGACAGTACCCCACAGTTCCCCAACCCAGTGCACGGGCCATGTGCAGGGAACCTGTCGCCTACTCTCTCCTGCAGTGAAGGCACTGGCCTAGACACCGAGTCTGCCTGAGCGCCGGAGCTAAAGGCAAAGCCTTACCTATGCCAGGAGATGGTAATAGGCATAGAGTGCCATGCTAGGCCACGCACCCTTCTGCAGGGTTGTGAATGTGTCTGCTTACTTCGGCATAGCAAGGTGAACCCAGGGCGCGAACTTGGAGTCTGGGAAAGCAAGGCCCAAGAGGCACCAGCTCTCCCGCGGCTCTTCTTCCCTGCCGCGACAGAGCGAACGACCAAAGCCTTGCTGAGGAAGCAGCAGCGAAGTGCGGTTCGCGCCAAGCTGAAAACCTCTGCGAGAGCATAGTAGTCGCTGCGAAACGAGAGTCGGTTCTGCGGGCTGCTCCTGTTTGCCTGAGCTGGTCTCCACAGTACGTTGTAATAAAGCCTCATGGAGCGAATTCCACTTTGCCTGGGCATCCGCTCTGCCTGAGAGAGAAGCGCGGTTGTGCCTGTGGAAAGAGCGTTAAGGAAAGGCACACGTCTGTCACTGCGCTCCCCAGGAGCATGTCTGTGGAAGGTGCAGCACGCTGCCCAGGGAGAAGAGCAGGAGCCGTCGGCCATCTGGTTTGGAAACGGTTGCGAAGCGGGAAGGCCCGGGCAGACACAATGGCCGGTGGCACTACAAGTGTCACCCGCTCTCAGTGCAGAGACGGAAGCCTGGCTGCTAAGGAGACAGGAGGGGATGAGTATGGCAGGGCGCGTGCTCCACTCTGAAGAAGGAGTCTGGGCAGAAAGCATGCCTGTCCTGAGCCTCTAGGCCCAAGGAGACAGCAGCTTTGGCCACCTGTCTCTGGTGGAGACATGGGCTTGCCAATAGGCGCCTACCCTGAACTCGCAGAAACAGCTCCCTGAAAGAAATGGCAGCCAGTTTACGTCGAACTCTAGGAGGCGGAAGCGTTCGCGAAGGCTCCTGATTTCCAGGCAAGGAGTGGGGGTAGTCCCCCACAGCTCCCTTTCCCAGGATGTGGGCGGTGTGCAGGGATTCTGTCGCCTCTCCTCTCCTGTGGGGAAGGCACTGGCGTAGTTCCCGAGTCTGCCTCAGGGCCTGAGAACAAGGCCAAGCATTGCCTACACCGAGAGATGGTAGTGTGCATACAGTGCCCTCCTAGGCCACGCTCGCTGCTGCGGTGTTGTCGCTGTGTCTGCTTAGTTTGGCTTGGCAGGGTGAACCCAGGGCGCGAATATGGAGCACGGGAAAGCAAGTCCCAAGAGGCACCAGCTCTCCCCCAACTCATCTTCCGTACGCGAACGAAGCCTTGCTGAGGAAGCAGCAGTGAAGTGCCGTTCGCTCTAAGCCCAAAGCCTCTGTGAAAGCACAGCATTCGCCGAGAATTCAGAGTCGATACTGTGGGCTGCTGCTGCTGGTTGCCTGAGCCCAGTCTCACAGTGGGAGACACCCGCATACAGCGTAAGACTCTTTGTCCGGGCATCTCCTGTGGGAAAGCACAGCATACCTTTGGAATCAGAGTTTGGTTTGCGAATGCATGCTGCTGCTTGCCTGAGCTAGTCTACGCAGCTCGGTGGAAGATACCCGTATGGAGCGAAATACTCTTTGCCGTTGCTTCCCCTCTGCTTTTAGAGAAGCCAAGTTTGGGGAAGGCGCAGCATGCCGCCCCAGGGAAGAGAAGGAGCCGTTGGCCTTGGGGTCGGGAAATGCTCGGGAAGCAGGATAGCCTGCCGTGGCACGAGCAGCAGGCCTGTGGCGTGACAAGGGTCACGCGCTCCCTGTGCGGAGAGATGGATGCCTGGCTGCTAAGGAGACAGGAGTGGACGACTTGGGCAGGGGCGCGTGCTCCACTCTCAGGAAGGAGTCTGGGCAGATGGCAGGCGTGTCCTGTGCCTCTGGTCCCAAGTGGACAGCATCTCCTTGGCCACCTGTCCCAAGGGCAGACATGGGCTTGCCACCAGGTGCCATACCCGGAACTCGCAGAAAGAACCCCATGGACAAACGGGCAGTCCGATGCCGTCTTCCACCAAGATGTGGCAGCGATGTAGGTAGCAGGGGTGTTCCAGGAAGGAGTGGAGACAGTCCCCCACAGTTCCCCAGCCCAGGGTACGGGCCATGTGCAGGGAACCTGTCGCCTCCTCTCTCCTGAAGTGAAGGCACTGGCCTAGACCCCGAGTCTGCCTGAGCGCCGGAGCAAAAGGCAAAGCCTTACCTATGCCAGGAGATGGTAATAGGCATAGAGTGCCATGCTAGGCCACATAGTCTGCTGCAGGGTTGTAACTGTGTCTGCTAACTTCGGCATAGCAAGGCGAACTGCGAGCGCGAACTTGGAGCCTGAGAAAGCTCTCCCGCGGCTCTTCTTCCCTGCCGCGACAGAGCGAACGACCAAAGCCATGCTGAGGAAGCAGCAGCGAATTGCGGTTCGCGCCAAGCTGAAAACGTCTGCGAAAGCAGAGCAGTCGTTGCGAAATGAGTCAGTTCAGTGGGCTGCTCCTGTTTGCCTGAGCTGGTCTCCACAGTACGGTGTAATAAAGCCTCATGGAGCGAATTCCTCTTTGCCTGGGCATCCCCTCTGCCTGAGAGCGATGCGCGGTTGTGCCTGTGGAAAGAGCCTTAAGGAAAGGGATACGTCCTTCAGTGCGCTCCCCAGGAGCATGTCTGTGGAAGGTGCAGTACGCTGCCCAGGGAGAAGAGCAGGAGCCGTCGGCCATCTGGTTTGGAAACGGTTGCGAAGCGGGAAGGCCCTGGCAGGCACAATGGCCGGTGGCAATACAAGTGTCACCCGCTCCCAGTGCAGAGACGGAAGCCTGGCTGCTAACGAGACAGGAGGGGATGAGTAATGTAGGGCGCGTGCTCCACTCTTAGGAAGGAGTCTGGGCAGAAAGCATGCCTGTCCTGAGCCTCTATGCCCAAGGAGACAGCAGCTTTGCCCAACTGTCTCTGGTGGAGACATGGGCTTGCCAACAGGCGCCTACCCTGAACTCGCAGAAACAGCTCCCTGAAAGAAATGGTAGCCAGTTTACGTCATCCTCCAGGAGGTGGAAGCGTTCGCGAAAGCTCGGGTTTTCCAGACAAGGAGTGGGGACAGTCCCCCAGAGCTCCCTTTCCCAGTGTGTGCGCGGTGTGCAGGGATCCTGTCGCCTCTCGTCTCCTGTGGGAAGGCACTGGCGTAGTTCCCGAGTCTGCCTCAGGGCCTGAGAAAAAGGCCCAGCATAGTCTACACCGAGAGATAGTCGTGTGCATACAGTGCCATCCTAGGCCATGCTCGCTGCTGCAGTGTTGTAACTGAGTCTGCTTAGATCGGCTTGGCAGGGTGAACCCAGGGCGCGAATATGGAGCCCGGGAAAGCAAGTCCCAAGAGGCACCAGCCTTCCCGCAACTCATCTTCCCTGACGCGAACAAAGGCTTGCTGAGGAAGCAGCGGTGAAGTGCGGTTCGCCCCAAACCAAAAGCCTCTGTGAAAGCACAGCATTCGCTGAGAATTCAGCGTCGGTACTGTGGGCTGCTGCTGCTGGTTGCCTGAGCCAGTCTCACAGTTGGAGAAACTCGCATATAGCGTAAGGCTCTTTGTCCGGGCAACTCCTGTGGGATAGCACAGCATACCTTGGGAATCAGAGTTGGGTTTGGGGATGCATGCTGCTGCTTGCCTGAGCTAGTCTACGCAGCTCGGTGGAAGATACCCATATGGAGCGAAATACCCTTTGCCGTAGCTTCCCCTTTGCTTTTAGAGAAGCCAAGTTTGGGGAAGGCGCAGCATGCCGCCCCGGAGAAGAGAAGGAGCCGTTGGCCTTGGGGTCGGGAAATGCTCGGGAAGCAGGATAGCCTGCCGTGGCACGAGCAGCAGGCCTGTGGCGAGACATGTGTCACCCGCTCACTGTGCGGAGAGATGGATGCCTGGCTGCTAAGGAGACATGAGTGGACGACTAGGGCAGGGGCGCATGCTCCACTCTGAGGAAGGAGTCTGGGCAGAAGGCAGACGTGTTCTGAGCCTCTGGCCCCAAGGGGACAGCATCTCCTTGGCCACCTGTCCCAAATGCAGACTTGGGCTTGCCACCAGGTGCCATACCCAGAACTGGCAGAAACAACCCCATGGACAAACGGGCAGTCCGATGCCGTCTTCCACCAAGATGTGGCAGAGATGTGGTTGTCAGGCGGTGTGCTCGGAAGGAGTGGAGACAGTACCCCACAGTTCCCCAACCCAGTGCACGGGCCATGTGCAGGGAACCTGTCGCCTACTCTCTCCTGCAGTGAAGGCACTGGCCTAGACACCGAGTCTGCCTGAGCGCCGGAGCTAAAGGCAAAGCCTTACCTATGCCAGGAGATGGTAATAGGCATAGAGTGCCATGCTAGGCCACGCACCCTTCTGCAGGGTTGTGAATGTGTCTGCTTACTTCGGCATAGCAAGGTGAACCCAGGGCGCGAACTTGGAGTCTGGGAAAGCAAGGCCCAAGAGGCACCAGCTCTCCCGCGGCTCTTCTTCCCTGCCGCGACAGAGCGAACGACCAAAGCCTTGCTGAGGAAGCAGCAGCGAAGTGCGGTTCGCGCCAAGCTGAAAACCTCTGCGAGAGCATAGTAGTCGCTGCGAAACGAGAGTCGGTTCTGCGGGCTGCTCCTGTTTGCCTGAGCTGGTCTCCACAGTACGTTGTAATAAAGCCTCATGGAGCGAATTCCACTTTGCCTGGGCATCCGCTCTGCCTGAGAGAGAAGCGCGGTTGTGCCTGTGGAAAGAGCGTTAAGGAAAGGCACACGTCTGTCACTGCGCTCCCCAGGAGCATGTCTGTGGAAGGTGCAGCACGCTGCCCAGGGAGAAGAGCAGGAGCCGTCGGCCATCTGGTTTGGAAACGGTTGCGAAGCGGGAAGGCCCGGGCAGACACAATGGCCGGTGGCACTACAAGTGTCACCCGCTCTCAGTGCAGAGACGGAAGCCTGGCTGCTAAGGAGACAGGAGGGGATGAGTATGGCAGGGCGCGTGCTCCACTCTGAAGAAGGAGTCTGGGCAGAAAGCATGCCTGTCCTGAGCCTCTAGGCCCAAGGAGACAGCAGCTTTGGCCACCTGTCTCTGGTGGAGACATGGGCTTGCCAATAGGCGCCTACCCTGAACTCGCAGAAACAGCTCCCTGAAAGAAATGGCAGCCAGTTTACGTCGAACTCTAGGAGGCGGAAGCGTTCGCGAAGGCTCCTGATTTCCAGGCAAGGAGTGGGGGTAGTCCCCCACAGCTCCCTTTCCCAGGATGTGGGCGGTGTGCAGGGATTCTGTCGCCTCTCCTCTCCTGTGGGGAAGGCACTGGCGTAGTTCCCGAGTCTGCCTCAGGGCCTGAGAACAAGGCCAAGCATTGCCTACACCGAGAGATGGTAGTGTGCATACAGTGCCCTCCTAGGCCACGCTCGCTGCTGCGGTGTTGTCGCTGTGTCTGCTTAGTTTGGCTTGGCAGGGTGAACCCAGGGCGCGAATATGGAGCACGGGAAAGCAAGTCCCAAGAGGCACCAGCTCTCCCCCAACTCATCTTCCGTACGCGAACGAAGCCTTGCTGAGGAAGCAGCAGTGAAGTGCCGTTCGCTCTAAGCCCAAAGCCTCTGTGAAAGCACAGCATTCGCCGAGAATTCAGAGTCGATACTGTGGGCTGCTGCTGCTGGTTGCCTGAGCCCAGTCTCACAGTGGGAGACACCCGCATACAGCGTAAGACTCTTTGTCCGGGCATCTCCTGTGGGAAAGCACAGCATACCTTTGGAATCAGAGTTTGGTTTGCGAATGCATGCTGCTGCTTGCCTGAGCTAGTCTACGCAGCTCGGTGGAAGATACCCGTATGGAGCGAAATACTCTTTGCCGTTGCTTCCCCTCTGCTTTTAGAGAAGCCAAGTTTGGGGAAGGCGCAGCATGCCGCCCCAGGGAAGAGAAGGAGCCGTTGGCCTTGGGGTCGGGAAATGCTCGGGAAGCAGGATAGCCTGCCGTGGCACGAGCAGCAGGCCTGTGGCGTGACAAGGGTCACGCGCTCCCTGTGCGGAGAGATGGATGCCTGGCTGCTAAGGAGACAGGAGTGGACGACTTGGGCAGGGGCGCGTGCTCCACTCTCAGGAAGGAGTCTGGGCAGATGGCAGGCGTGTCCTGTGCCTCTGGTCCCAAGTGGACAGCATCTCCTTGGCCACCTGTCCCAAGGGCAGACATGGGCTTGCCACCAGGTGCCATACCCGGAACTCGCAGAAAGAACCCCATGGACAAACGGGCAGTCCGATGCCGTCTTCCACCAAGATGTGGCAGCGATGTAGGTAGCAGGGGTGTTCCAGGAAGGAGTGGAGACAGTCCCCCACAGTTCCCCAGCCCAGGGTACGGGCCATGTGCAGGGAACCTGTCGCCTCCTCTCTCCTGAAGTGAAGGCACTGGCCTAGACCCCGAGTCTGCCTGAGCGCCGGAGCAAAAGGCAAAGCCTTACCTATGCCAGGAGATGGTAATAGGCATAGAGTGCCATGCTAGGCCACATAGTCTGCTGCAGGGTTGTAACTGTGTCTGCTAACTTCGGCATAGCAAGGCGAACTGCGAGCGCGAACTTGGAGCCTGAGAAAGCTCTCCCGCGGCTCTTCTTCCCTGCCGCGACAGAGCGAACGACCAAAGCCATGCTGAGGAAGCAGCAGCGAATTGCGGTTCGCGCCAAGCTGAAAACGTCTGCGAAAGCAGAGCAGTCGTTGCGAAATGAGTCAGTTCAGTGGGCTGCTCCTGTTTGCCTGAGCTGGTCTCCACAGTACGGTGTAATAAAGCCTCATGGAGCGAATTCCTCTTTGCCTGGGCATCCCCTCTGCCTGAGAGCGATGCGCGGTTGTGCCTGTGGAAAGAGCCTTAAGGAAAGGGATACGTCCTTCAGTGCGCTCCCCAGGAGCATGTCTGTGGAAGGTGCAGTACGCTGCCCAGGGAGAAGAGCAGGAGCCGTCGGCCATCTGGTTTGGAAACGGTTGCGAAGCGGGAAGGCCCTGGCAGGCACAATGGCCGGTGGCAATACAAGTGTCACCCGCTCCCAGTGCAGAGACGGAAGCCTGGCTGCTAACGAGACAGGAGGGGATGAGTAATGTAGGGCGCGTGCTCCACTCTTAGGAAGGAGTCTGGGCAGAAAGCATGCCTGTCCTGAGCCTCTATGCCCAAGGAGACAGCAGCTTTGCCCAACTGTCTCTGGTGGAGACATGGGCTTGCCAACAGGCGCCTACCCTGAACTCGCAGAAACAGCTCCCTGAAAGAAATGGTAGCCAGTTTACGTCATCCTCCAGGAGGTGGAAGCGTTCGCGAAAGCTCGGGTTTTCCAGACAAGGAGTGGGGACAGTCCCCCAGAGCTCCCTTTCCCAGTGTGTGCGCGGTGTGCAGGGATCCTGTCGCCTCTCGTCTCCTGTGGGAAGGCACTGGCGTAGTTCCCGAGTCTGCCTCAGGGCCTGAGAAAAAGGCCCAGCATAGTCTACACCGAGAGATAGTCGTGTGCATACAGTGCCATCCTAGGCCATGCTCGCTGCTGCAGTGTTGTAACTGAGTCTGCTTAGATCGGCTTGGCAGGGTGAACCCAGGGCGCGAATATGGAGCCCGGGAAAGCAAGTCCCAAGAGGCACCAGCCTTCCCGCAACTCATCTTCCCTGACGCGAACAAAGGCTTGCTGAGGAAGCAGCGGTGAAGTGCGGTTCGCCCCAAACCAAAAGCCTCTGTGAAAGCACAGCATTCGCTGAGAATTCAGCGTCGGTACTGTGGGCTGCTGCTGCTGGTTGCCTGAGCCAGTCTCACAGTTGGAGAAACTCGCATATAGCGTAAGGCTCTTTGTCCGGGCAACTCCTGTGGGATAGCACAGCATACCTTGGGAATCAGAGTTGGGTTTGGGGATGCATGCTGCTGCTTGCCTGAGCTAGTCTACGCAGCTCGGTGGAAGATACCCATATGGAGCGAAATAACCTTTGCCGTAGCTTCCCCTTTGCTTTTAGAGAAGCCAAGTTTGGGGAAGGCGCAGCATGCCGCCCCGGAGAAGAGAAGGAGCCGTTGGCCTTGGGGTCGGGAAATGCTCGGGAAGCAGGATAGCCTGCCGTGGCACGAGCAGCAGGCCTGTGGCGAGACATGTGTCACCCGCTCACTGTGCGGAGAGATGGATGCCTGGCTGCTAAGGAGACATGAGTGGACGACTAGGGCAGGGGCGCATGCTCCACTCTGAGGAAGGAGTCTGGGCAGAAGGCAGACGTGTTCTGAGCCTCTGGCCCCAAGGGGACAGCATCTCCTTGGCCACCTGTCCCAAATGCAGACTTGGGCTTGCCACCAGGTGCCATACCCAGAACTGGCAGAAACAACCCCATGGACAAACGGGCAGTCCGATGCCGTCTTCCACCAAGATGTGGCAGAGATGTGGTTGTCAGGCGGTGTGCTCGGAAGGAGTGGAGACAGTACCCCACAGTTCCCCAACCCAGTGCACGGGCCATGTGCAGGGAACCTGTCGCCTACTCTCTCCTGCAGTGAAGGCACTGGCCTAGACACCGAGTCTGCCTGAGCGCCGGAGCTAAAGGCAAAGCCTTACCTATGCCAGGAGATGGTAATAGGCATAGAGTGCCATGCTAGGCCACGCACCCTTCTGCAGGGTTGTGAATGTGTCTGCTTACTTCGGCATAGCAAGGTGAACCCAGGGCGCGAACTTGGAGTCTGGGAAAGCAAGGCCCAAGAGGCACCAGCTCTCCCGCGGCTCTTCTTCCCTGCCGCGACAGAGCGAACGACCAAAGCCTTGCTGAGGAAGCAGCAGCGAAGTGCGGTTCGCGCCAAGCTGAAAACCTCTGCGAGAGCATAGTAGTCGCTGCGAAACGAGAGTCGGTTCTGCGGGCTGCTCCTGTTTGCCTGAGCTGGTCTCCACAGTACGTTGTAATAAAGCCTCATGGAGCGAATTCCACTTTGCCTGGGCATCCGCTCTGCCTGAGAGAGAAGCGCGGTTGTGCCTGTGGAAAGAGCGTTAAGGAAAGGCACACGTCTGTCACTGCGCTCCCCAGGAGCATGTCTGTGGAAGGTGCAGCACGCTGCCCAGGGAGAAGAGCAGGAGCCGTCGGCCATCTGGTTTGGAAACGGTTGCGAAGCGGGAAGGCCCGGGCAGACACAATGGCCGGTGGCACTACAAGTGTCACCCGCTCTCAGTGCAGAGACGGAAGCCTGGCTGCTAAGGAGACAGGAGGGGATGAGTATGGCAGGGCGCGTGCTCCACTCTGAAGAAGGAGTCTGGGCAGAAAGCATGCCTGTCCTGAGCCTCTAGGCCCAAGGAGACAGCAGCTTTGGCCACCTGTCTCTGGTGGAGACATGGGCTTGCCAATAAGCGCCTACCCTGAACTCGCAGAAACAGCTCCCTGAAAGAAATGGCAGCCAGTTTACGTCGAACTCTAGGAGGCGGAAGCGTTCGCGAAGGCTCCTGATTTCCAGGCAAGGAGTGGGGGTAGTCCCCCACAGCTCCCTTTCCCAGGATGTGGGCGGTGTGCAGGGATTCTGTCGCCTCTCCTCTCCTGTGGGGAAGGCACTGGCGTAGTTCCCGAGTCTGCCTCAGGGCCTGAGAACAAGGCCAAGCATTGCCTACACCGAGAGATGGTAGTGTGCATACAGTGCCCTCCTAGGCCACGCTCGCTGCTGCGGTGTTGTCGCTGTGTCTGCTTAGTTTGGCTTGGCAGGGTGAACCCAGGGCGCGAATATGGAGCACGGGAAAGCAAGTCCCAAGAGGCACCAGCTCTCCCCCAACTCATCTTCCGTACGCGAACGAAGCCTTGCTGAGGAAGCAGCAGTGAAGTGCCGTTCGCTCTAAGCCCAAAGCCTCTGTGAAAGCACAGCATTCGCCGAGAATTCAGAGTCGATACTGTGGGCTGCTGCTGCTGGTTGCCTGAGCCCAGTCTCACAGTGGGAGACACCCGCATACAGCGTAAGACTCTTTGTCCGGGCATCTCCTGTGGGAAAGCACAGCATACCTTTGGAATCAGAGTTTGGTTTGCGAATGCATGCTGCTGCTTGCCTGAGCTAGTCTACGCAGCTCGGTGGAAGATACCCGTATGGAGCGAAATACTCTTTGCCGTTGCTTCCCCTCTGCTTTTAGAGAAGCCAAGTTTGGGGAAGGCGCAGCATGCCGCCCCAGGGAAGAGAAGGAGCCGTTGGCCTTGGGGTCGGGAAATGCTCGGGAAGCAGGATAGCCTGCCGTGGCACGAGCAGCAGGCCTGTGGCGTGACAAGGGTCACGCGCTCCCTGTGCGGAGAGATGGATGCCTGGCTGCTAAGGAGACAGGAGTGGACGACTTGGGCAGGGGCGCGTGCTCCACTCTCAGGAAGGAGTCTGGGCAGATGGCAGGCGTGTCCTGTGCCTCTGGTCCCAAGTGGACAGCATCTCCTTGGCCACCTGTCCCAAGGGCAGACATGGGCTTGCCACCAGGTGCCATACCCGGAACTCGCAGAAAGAACCCCATGGACAAACGGGCAGTCCGATGCCGTCTTCCACCAAGATGTGGCAGCGATGTAGGTAGCAGGGGTGTTCCAGGAAGGAGTGGAGACAGTCCCCCACAGTTCCCCATCCCAGGGTACGGGCCATGTGCAGGGAACCTGTCGCCTCCTCTCTCCTGAAGTGAAGGCACTGGCCTAGACCCCGAGTCTGCCTGAGTGCCGGAGCAAAAGGCAAAGCCTTACCTATGCCAGGAGATGGTAATAGGCATAGAGTGCCATGCTAGGCCACATAGTCTGCTGCAGGGTTGTAACTGTGTCTGCGAACTTCGGCATAGCAAGGCGAACCGCGAGCGCGAACGTGGAGCCTGAGAAAGCTCTCCCGCGGCTCTTCTTCCCTGCCGCGACAGAGCGAACGACCAAAGCCATGCTGAGGAAGCAGCAGCGAATTGCGGTTCGCGCCAAGCTGAAAACGTCTGCGAAAGCAGAGCAGTCGTTGCGAAATGAGTCAGTTCAGTGGGCTGCTCCTGTTTGCCTGAGCTGGTCTCCACAGTACGGTGTAATAAAGCCTCATGGAGCGAATTCCTCTTTGCCTGGGCATCCCCTCTGCCTGAGAGCGAAGCGCGGTTGTGCCTGTGGAAAGAGCCTTAAGGAAAGGGATACGTCCTTCAGTGCGCTCCCCAGGAGCATGTCTGTGGAAGGTGCAGTACGCTGCCCAGGGAGAAGAGCAGGAGCCGTCGGCCATCTGGTTTGGAAACGGTTGCGAAGCGGGAAGGCCCTGGCAGGCACAATGGCCGGTGGCAATACAAGTGTCACCCGCTCCCAGTGCAGAGACGGAAGCCTGGCTGCTAACGAGACAGGAGGGGATGAGTAATGTAGGGCGCGTGCTCCACTCTTAGGAAGGAGTCTGGGCAGAACGCATGCCTGTCCTGAGCCTCTATGCCCAAGGAGACAGCAGCTTTGCCCAACTGTCTCTGGTGGAGACATGGGCTTGCCAACAGGCGCCTTCCCTGAACTCGCAGAAACAGCTCCCTGAAAGAAATGGTAGCCAGTTTACGTCATCCTCCAGGAGGTGGAAGCGTTCGCGAAAGCTCGGGTTTTCCAGACAAGGAGTGGGGACAGTCCCCCAGAGCTCCCTTTCCCAGTGTGTGGGCGGTGTGCAGGGATCCTGTCGCCTCTCCTCTCCTGTCGGGAAGGCACTGGCGTAGTTTCCGAGTCTGCCTCAGGGCCTGAGAAAAAGGCCCAGCATAGCCTACACCGAGAGATAGTCGTGTGCATACAGTGCCATCCTAGGCCATGCTCGCTGCTGCAGTGTTGTAACTGAGTCTGCTTAGATCGGCTTGGCAGGGTGAACCCAGGGCGCGAATATGGAGCCCGGGAAAGCAAGTCCCAAGAGGCACCAGCCTTCCCGCAACTCATCTTCCCTGACGCGAACAAAGGCTTGCTGAGGAAGCAGCGGTGAAGTGCCGTTCGCCCCAAACCAAAAGCCTCTGTGAAAGCACAGCATTCGCTGAGAATTCAGAGTCGGTACTGTGGGCTGCTGCTGCTGGTTGCCTGAGCCAGTCTCACAGTTGGAGAAACTCGCATATAGCGTAAGGCTCTTTGTCCGGGCAACTCCTGTGGGATAGCACAGCATACCTTGGGAATCAGAGTTGGGTTTGGGGATGCATGCTGCTGCTTGCCTGAGCTAGTCTACGCAGCTCGGTGGAAGATACCCATATGGAGCGAAATACCCTTTGCCGTAGCTTCCCCTTTGCTTTTAGAGAAGCCAAGTTTGGGGAAGGCGCAGCATGCCGCCCCGGAGAAGAGAAGGAGCCGTTGGCCTTGGGGTCGGGAAATGCTCGGGAAGCAGGATAGCCTGCCGTGGCACGAGCAGCAGGCCTGTGGCGAGACATGTGTCACCCGCTCACTGTGCGGAGAGATGGATGCCTGGCTGCTAAGGAGACATGAGTGGACGACTAGGGCAGGGGCGCATGCTCCACTCTGAGGAAGGAGTCTGGGCAGAAGGCAGACGTGTTCTGAGCCTCTGGCCCCAAGGGGACAGCATCTCCTTGGCCACCTGTCCCAAATGCAGACTTGGGCTTGCCACCAGGTGCCATACCCAGAACTGGCAGAAACAACCCCATGGACAAACGGGCAGTCCGATGCCGTCTTCCACCAAGATGTGGCAGAGATGTGGTTGTCAGGCGGTGTGCTCGGAAGGACTGGAGACAGTACCCCACAGTTCCCCAACCCAGTGCACGGGCCATGTGCAGGGAACCTGTCGCCTACTCTCTCCTGCAGTGAAGGCACTGGCCTAGACACCGAGTCTGCCTGAGCGCCGGAGCTAAAGGCAAAGCCTTACCTATGCCAGGAGATGGTAATAGGCATAGAGTGCCATGCTAGGCCACGCACCCTTCTGCAGGGTTGTGAATGTGTCTGCTTACTTCGGCATAGCAAGGTGAACCCCGGGCGCGAACTTGGAGTCTGGGAAAGCAAGGCCCAAGAGGCACCAGCTCTCCCGCGGCTCTTCTTCCCTGCCGCGACAGAGCGAACGACCAAAGCCTTGCTGAGGAAGCAGCAGCGAAGTGCGGTTCGCGCCAAGCTGAAAACCTCTGCGAGAGCATAGTAGTCGCTGCGAAACGAGAGTCGGTTCTGCGGGCTGCTCCTGTTTGCCTGAGCTGGTCTCCACAGTACGTTGTAATAAAGCCTCATGGAGCGAATTCCACTTTGCCTGGGCATCCGCTCTGCCTGAGAGAGAAGCGCGGTTGTGCCTGTGGAAAGAGCGTTAAGGAAAGGCACACGTCTTTCACTGCGCTCCCCAGGAGCATGTCTGTGGAAGGTGCAGCACGCTGCCCAGGGAGAAGAGCAGGAGCCGTCGGCCATCTGGTTTGGAAACGGTTGCGAAGCGGGAAGGCCCGGGCAGACACAATGGCCGGTGGCACTACAAGTGTCACCCGCTCTCAGTGCAGAGACGGAAGCCTGGCTGCTAAGGAGACAGGAGGGGATGAGTATGGCAGGGCGCGTGCTCCACTCTGAAGAAGGAGTCTGGGCAGAAAGCATGCCTGTCCTGAGCCTCTAGGCCCAATGAGACAGCAGCTTTGGCCACCTGTCTCTGGTGGAGACATGGGCTTGCCAATAGGCGCCTACCCTGAACTCGCAGAAACAGCTCCCTGAAAGAAATGGCAGCCAGTTTACGTCGAACTCTAGGAGGCGGAAGCGTTCGCGAAGGCTCCTGATTTCCAGGCAAGGAGTGGGGGTAGTCCCCCACAGCTCCCTTTCCCAGGATGTGGGCGGTGTGCAGGGATTCTGTCGCCTCTCCTCTCCTGTGGGGAAGGCACTGGCGTAGTTCCCGAGTCTGCCTCAGGGCCTGAGAACAAGGCCAAGCATTGCCTACACCGAGAGATGGTAGTGTGCATACAGTGCCCTCCTAGGCCACGCTCGCTGCTGCGGTGTTGTCGCTGTGTCTGCTTAGTTTGGCTTGGCAGGGTGAACCCAGGGCGCGAATATGGAGCACGGGAAAGCAAGTCCCAAGAGGCACCAGCTCTCCCCCAACTCATCTTCCGTACGCGAACGAAGCCTTGCTGAGGAAGCAGCAGTGAAGTGCCGTTCGCTCTAAGCCCAAAGCCTCTGTGAAAGCACAGCATTCGCCGAGAATTCAGAGTCGATACTGTGGGCTGCTGCTGCTGGTTGCCTGAGCCCAGTCTCACAGTGGGAGACACCCGCATACAGCGTAAGACTCTTTGTCCGGGCATCTCCTGTGGGAAAGCACAGCATACCTTTGGAATCAGAGTTTGGTTTGCGAATGCATGCTGCTGCTTGCCTGAGCTAGTCTACGCAGCTCGGTGGAAGATACCCGTATGGAGCGAAATACTCTTTGCCGTTGCTTCCCCTCTGCTTTTAGAGAAGCCAAGTTTGGGGAAGGCGCAGCATGCCGCCCCAGGGAAGAGAAGGAGCCGTTGGCCTTGGGGTCGGGAAATGCTCGGGAAGCAGGATAGCCTGCCGTGGCATGAGCAGCAGGCCTGTGGCGTGACAAGGGTCACGCGCTCCCTGTGCGGAGAGATGGATGCCTGGCTGCTAAGGAGACAGGAGTGGACGACTTGGGCAGGGGCGCGTGCTCCACTCTCAGGAAGGAGTCTGGGCAGATGGCAGGCGTGTCCTGTGCCTCTGGTCCCAAGTGGACAGCATCTCCTTGGCCACCTGTCCCAAGGGCAGACATGGGCTTGCCACCAGGTGCCATACTCGGAACTCGCAGAAAGAACCCCATGGACAAACGGGCAGTCCGATGCCGTCTTCCACCAAGATGTGGCAGCGATGTAGGTAGCAGAGGTGTTCCAGGAAGGAGTGGAGACAGTCCCCCACAGTTCCCCATCCCAGTGTACGGGCCATGTGCAGGGAACCTGTCGCTTCCCCTCTCCTGCAGTGAAGGCACTGGCCTAGACCCCGAGTCTGCCTGAGCGCCGGAGCAAAAGGCAAAGCCTTACCTATGCCAGGAGATGGTAATAGGCATAGAGTGCCATGCTAGGCCACATAGTCTGCTGCAGGGTTGTGACTGTGTCTGCTAACTTCGGCATAGCAAGGCGAACCGCGAGCGCGAACTTGGAGCCTGAGAAAGCTCTCCCGCGGCTCTTCTTCCCTGCCGCGACAGAGCGAACGACCAAAGCCATGCTGAGGAAGCAGAAGCGAATTGCGGTTCGCGCCAAGCTGAAAACGTCTGCGAAAGCAGAGCAGTCGTTGCGAAATGAGTCAGTTCAGTGGGCTGCTCCTGTTTGCCTGAGCTGGTCTCCACAGTACGGTGTAATAAAGCCTCATGGAGCGAATTCCTCTTTGCCTGGGCATCCCCTCTGCCTGAGAGCGAATCGCGGTTGTGCCTGTGGAAAGAGCCTTAAGGAAAGGGATACGTCCTTCACTGCGCTCCCCAGGAGCATGTCTGTGGAAGGTGCAGTACGCTGCCCAGGGAGAAGAGCAGGAGCCGTCGGCCATCTGGTCTGGAAACGGTTGCGAAGCGGGAAGGCCCTGGCAGGCACAATGGCCGGTGGCAATACAAGTGTCACCAGCTCCCAGTGCAGAGACGGAAGCCTGGCTGCTAACGAGACAGGAGGGGATGAGTAATGTAGGGCGCGTGCTCCACTCTTAGGAAGGAGTCTGGGCAGAAAGCATGCCTGTCCTGAGCCTCTATGCCCAAGGAGACAGCAGCTTTGCCCACCTGTCTCTGGGGGGGACATGGGCTTCCCAACAGGCGCATACCCTGAACTCGCAGAAACAGCTCCCTGAAAGAAATGGTAGCCAGTTTACATCATCCTCCAGGAGGTGGAAGCGTTCGCGAAAGCTCGGGATTTCCAGACAAGGAGTGTGGACAGTCCCCCAGAGCTCCCTTTCATAGTGTGTGCGCGGTGTGCAGGGATCCTGTCGCCTCTCGTCTCCTGTGGGAAGGCACTGGCGTAGTTCCCGAGTCTGCCTCAAGGCCTGAGAAAAAGGCCCAGCATAGCCTACACTGAGAGATGGTAGTGTGCATACAGTGCCATTCTAGGCCATGCTCGGTGCTGCAGTGTTGTAACTGAGTCTGCTTAGATCGGCTTGGCAGGGTGAACCCAGGGCGCGAATATGGAGCCCGGGAAAGCAAGTCCCAAGAGGCACCAGCCTTCCCGCAACTCATCTTCCCTGACGTGAACAAAGCCTTGCTGAGGAAGCAGCGGTGAAGTGCGGTTCGCCCCAAACCAAAAGCCTCTGTGAAAGCACAGCATTCGCTGAGAATTCAGCGTCGGTACTGTGGGCTGCTGCTGCAGGTTGCCTGAGCCCAGTCTCACAGTTGGAGAAAATCGCATATAGCATAAGGCTCTTTGTCCGGGCAACTCCTCTGGGAAAGCACAGCATACCTTGGGAATCAGAGTTGGGTTTGGGGATGCATGCTGCTGCTTGCCTGAGCTAGTCTACGCAGCTCGGTGGAAGATACCCATAAGGAGCGAAATACTCTTTGCTGTAGCTTCCCCTTTGCTTTTAGAGAAGCCAAGTTTGGGGAAGGCGCAGCATGCCGCCCCGGAGAAGAGAAGGAGCCGTTGGCCTTGGGGTCGGGAAATGCTCGGGAAGCAGGATAGCCTGCCGTGGCACGAGCAGCAGGCCTGTGGCGATACATGTGTCACCCGCTCACTGTGCGGAGAGATGGATGCCTGGCTGCTAAGGAGACATGAGTGGACGACTAGGGCAGGGGCGCATGCTCCACTCTGAGGAAGGAGTCTGGGCAGAAGGCAGACGTGTTGTGAGCCTCTGGCCCCAAGGGGACAGCATCTCCTTGGCCACCTGTCCCAAATGCAGACTTGGGCTTGCCACCAGGTGCCATACCCAGAACTGGCAGAAACAACCCCATGGACAAACGGGCAGTCCGATGCCGTCTTCCACCAAGATGTGGCAGAGATGTGGTTGTCAGGCGGTGTGCTCGGAAGGAGTGGAGACAGTACCCCACAGTTCCCCAACCCAGTGCACGGGCCATGTGCAGGGAACCTGTCGCCTACTCTCTCCTGCAGTGAAGGCACTGGCCTAGACACCGAGTCTGCCTGAGCGCCGGAGCTAAAGGCAAAGCCTTACCTATGCCAGGAGATGGTAATAGGCATAGAGTGCCATGCTAGGCCACGCACCCTTCTGCAGGGTTGTGAATGTGTCTGCTTACCTCGGCATAGCAAGGTGAACCCCGGGCGCGAACTTGGAGTCTGGGAAAGCAAGGCCCAAGAGGCATCAGCTCTCCCGCGGCTCTTCTTCCCTGCCGCGACAGAGCGAACGACCAAAGCCTTGCTGAGGAAGCAGCAGCGAAGTGCGGTTCGCGCCAAGCTGAAAACCTCTGCGAGAGCATAGTAGTCGCTGCGAAACGAGAGTCGGTTCTGCGGGCTGCTCCTGTTTGCCTGAGCTGGTCTCCACAGTACGTTGTAATAAAGCCTCATGGAGCGAATTCCACTTTGCCTGGGCATCCGCTCTGCCTGAGAGAGAAGCGCGGTTGTGCCTGTGGAAAGAGCGTTAAGGAAAGGCACACGTCTTTCACTGCGCTCCCCAGGAGCATGTCTGTGGAAGGTGCAGCACGCTGCCCAGGGAGAAGAGCAGGAGCCATCGGCCATCTGGTTTGGAAACGGTTGCGAAGCGGGAAGGCCCGGGCAGGCACAATGGCCGGTGGCACTACAAGTGTCACCCGCTCTCAGTGCAGAGACGGAAGCCTGGCTGCTAAGGTGACAGGAGGGGATGAGTATGGCAGGGCGCGTGCTCCACTCTGAAGAAGGAGTCTGGGCAGAAAGCATGCCTGTCCTGAGCCTCTAGGCCCAAGGAGACAGCAGCTTTGGCCACCTGTCTCTGGTGGAGACATGGGCTTGCCAATAGGCGCCTACCCTGAACTCTCAGAAACAGCTCCCTGAAAGAAATGGCAGCCAGTTTACGTCGAACTCTAGGAGGCGGTAGCGTTCGCGAAGGCTCCTGATTTCCAGGCAAGGAGTGGGGGTAGTCCCCCACAGCTCCCTTTCCCAGGATGTGGGCTGTGTGCCGGGATTCTGTCGCCTCTCCTCTCCTGTGGGGAAGGCACTGGCGTAGTTCCCGAGTCTGCCTCAGGGCCTGAGAACAAGGCCAAGCATTGCCTACACCGAGAGATGGTAGTGTGCATACAGTGCCCTCCTAGGCCACGCTCGCTGCTGCGGTGTTGTCGCTGTGTCTGTTAGTTTGGCTTGGCAGGGTGAACCCCGGGCGCGAATATGGAGCACGGGAAAGCAAGTCCCAAGAGGCACCAGCTCTCCCCCAACTCATCTTCCGTACGCGAACGAAGCCTTGCTGAGGAAGCAGCAGTGAAGTGCCGTTCGCTCTAAGCCCAAAGCCTCTGTGAAAGCACAGCATTCGCCGAGAATTCAGAGTCGATACTGTGGGCTGCTGCTGCTGGTTGCCTGAGCCCAGTCTCACAGTGGGAGACACCCGCATACAGCGTAAGACTCTTTGTCCGGGCATCTCCTGTGGGAAAGCACAGCATACCTTTGGAATCAGAGTTTGGTTTGCGAATGCATGCTGCTGCTTGCCTGAGCTAGTCTACGCAGCTCGGTGGAAGATACCCGTATGGAGCGAAATACTCTTTGCCGTTGTTTCCCCTCTGCTTTTAGAGAAGCCAAGTTTGGGGAAGGCGCAGCATGCCGCCCCAGGGAAGAGAAGGAGCCGTTGGCCTTGGGGTCGGGAAATGCTCGGGAAGCAGGATAGCCTGCCGTGGCACGAGCAGCAGGCCTGTGGCGTGACAAGGGTCACGCGCTCCCTGTGCGGAGAGATGGATGCCTGGCTGCTAAGGAGACAGGAGTGGACGACTTGGGCAGGGGCGCGTGCTCCACTCTCAGGAAGGAGTCTGGGCAGATGGCAGGCATGTCCTGTGCCTCTGGTCCCAAGTGGACAGCATCTCCTTGGCCACCTGTCCCAAGGGCAGACATGGGCTTGCCACCAGGTGCCATACCCGGAACTCGCAGAAAGAACCCCATGGACAAACGGGAAGTCCGATGCCGTCTTCCACCAAGATGTGGCAGCGATGTAGGTAGCAGGGGTGTTCCAGGAAGGAGTGGAGACAGTACCCCACAGTTCCCCATCCCAGTGTACGGGCCATGTGCAGGGAACCTGACGCCTCCCCTCTCCTGCAGTGAAGGCACTGGCCTAGACCCCGAGTCTGCCTGAGCGCCGGAGCAAAAGGCAAAGCCTTACCTATGCCAGGAGATGGTAATAGGCATAGAGTGCCATGCTAGGCCACATAGTCTGCTGCAGGGTTGTGACTGTGTCTGCTAACTTCGGCATAGCAAGGCGAACCGCGAGCGCGAACTTGGAGCCTGAGAAAGCTCTCCCGCGGCTCTTCTTCCCTGTCGCGACAGAGCGAACGACCAAAGCCATGCTGAGGAAGCAGAAGCGAATTGCGGTTCGCGCCAAGCTGAAAACGTCTGCGAAAGCAGAGCAGTCGTTGCGAAATGAGTCAGTTCAGTGGGCTGCTCCTGTTTGCCTGAGCTGGTCTCCACAGTACGGTGTAATAAAGCCTCATGGAGCGAATTCCTCTTTGCCTGGGCATCCCCTCTGCTTGAGAGCGAATCGCGGTTGTGCCTGTGGAAAGAGCCTTAAGGAAAGGGATACGTCCTTCACTGCGCTCCCCAGGAGCATGTCTGTGGAAGGTGCAGTACGCTGCCCAGGGAGAAGAGCAGGAGCCGTCGGCCATCTGGTCTGGAAACGGTTGCGAAGCGGGAAGGCCCTGGCAGGCACAATGGCCGGTGGCAATACAAGTGTCACCCGCTCCCAGTGCAGAGACGGAAGCCTGGCTGCTAACGAGACAGGAGGGGATGAGTAATGTAGGGCGCGTGCTCCACTCTTAGGAAGGAGTCTGGGCAGAAAGCATGCCTGTCCTGAGCCTCTATGCCCAAGGAGACAGCAGCTTTGCCCACCTGTCTCTGGGGGAGACATGGGCTTGCCAACAGGCGCATACCCTGAACTCGCAGAAACAGCTCCCTGAAAGAAATGGTAGCCAGTTTACGTCATCCTCCAGGAGGTGGAAGCGTTCGCGAAAGCTCGGGATTTCCAGACAAGGAGTGTGGACAGTCCCCCAGAGCTCCCTTTCATAGTGTGTGCGCGGTGTGCAGGGATCCTGTCGCCTCTCGTCTCCTGTGGGAAGGCACTGGCGTAGTTCCCGAGTCTGCCTCAAGGCCTGAGAAAAAGGCCCAGCATAGCCTACACTGAGAGATGGTAGTGTGCATACAGTGCCATTCTAGGCCATGCTCGGTGCTGCAGTGTTGTAACTGAGTCTGCTTAGATCGGCTTGGCAGGGTGAACCCAGGGCGCGAATATGGAGCCAGGGAAAGCAAGTCCCAAGAGGCACCAGCCTTCCCGCAACTCATCTTCCCTGACGCGAACAAAGCCTTGCTGAGGAAGCAGCGGTGAAGTGCGGTTCGCCCCAAACCAAAAGCCTCTGTGAAAGCACAGCATTCGCTGAGAATTCAGCGTCGGTACTGTGGGCTGCTGCTGCTGGTTGCCTGAGCCCAGTCTCACAGTTGGAGAAAATCGCATATAGCGTAAGGCTCTTTGTCCGGGCAACTCCTCTGGGAAAGCACAGCATACCTTGGGAATCAGAGTTGGGTTTGGGGATGCATGCTGCTGCTTGCCTGAGCTAGTCTACGCAGCTCGGTGGAAGATACCCATAAGGAGCGAAATACTCTTTGCTGTAGCTTCCCCTTTGCTTTTAGAGAAGCCAAGTTTGGGGAAGGCGCAGCATGCCGCCCCGGAGAAGAGAAGGAGCCGTTGGCCTTGGGGTCGGGAAATGCTCGGGAAGCAGGACAGCCTGCCGTGGCACGAGCAGCAGGCCTGTGGCGATACATGTGTCACGCGCTCACTGTGCGGAGAGATGGATGCCTGGCTGCTAAGGAGACATGAGTGGACGACTAGGGCAGGGGCGCATGCTCCACTCTGAGGAAGGAGTCTGGGCAGAAGGCAGACGTGTTCTGAGCCTCTGGCCCCAAGGGGACAGCATCTCCTTGGCCACCTGTCCCAAATGCAGACTTGGGCTTGCCACCAGGTGCCATACCCAGAACTGGCAGAAACAACCCCATGGACAAACGGGCAGTCCGATGCCGTCTTCCACCAAGATGTGGCAGAGATGTGGTTGTCAGGCGGTGTGCTCGGAAGGACTGGAGACAGTACCCCACAGTTCCCCAACCCAGTGCACGGGCCATGTGCAGGGAACCTGTCGCCTACTCTCTCCTGCCGTGAAGGCACTGGCCTAGACACCGAGTCTGCCTGAGCGCCGGAGCTAAAGGCAAAGCCTTACCTATGCCAGGAGATGGTAATAGGCATAGAGTGCCATGCTAGGCCACGCACCCTTCTGCAGGGTTGTGAAAGTGTCTGCTTACCTCGGCATAGCAAGGTGAACCCCGGGCGCGAACTTGGAGTCTGGGAAAGCAAGGCCCAAGAGGCACCAGCTCTCCCGCGGCTCTTCTTCCCTGCCGCGACAGAGCGAACGACCAAAGCCTTGCTGAGGAAGCAGCAGCGAAGTGCGGTTCGCGCCAAGCTGAAAACCTCTGCGAGAGCATAGTAGTCGCTGCGAAACGAGAGTCGGTTCTGCGGGCTGCTCCTGTTTGCCTGAGCTGGTCTCCACAGTACGTTGTAATAAAGCCTCATGGAGCGAATTCCACTTTGCCTGGGCATCCGCTCTGCCTGAGAGAGAAGCGCGGTTGTGCCTGTGGAAAGAGGGTTAAGGAAAGGCACACGTCTTTCACTGCGCTCCCCAGGAGCATGTCTGTGGAAGGTGCAGCACGCTGCCCAGGGAGAAGAACAGGAGCCGTCGGCCATCTGGTTTGGAAACGGTTGCGAAGCGGGAAGGCCCGGGCAGGCACAATGGCCGGTGGCACTAAAAGTGTCACCCGCTCTCAGTGCAGAGACGGAAGCCTGGCTGCTAAGGTGACAGGAGGGGATGAGTATGGCAGGGCGCGTGCTCCACTCTGAAGAAGGAGTCTGGGCAGAAAGCATGCCTGTCCTGAGCCTCTAGGCCCAAGGAGACAGCAGCTTTGGCCACCTGTCTCTGGTGGAGACATGGGCTTGCCAATAGGCGCCTACCCTGAACTCGCAGAAACAGCTCCCTGAAAGAAATGGCAGCCAGTTTACGTCGAACTCTAGGAGGCGGTAGCGTTCGCGAAGGCTCCTGATTTCCAGGCAAGGAGTGGGGGTAGTCCCCCACAGCTCCCTTTCCCAGGATGTGGGCGGTGTGCCGGGATTCTGTCGCCTCTCCTCTCCTGTGGGGAAGGCACTGGCGTAGTTCCCGAGTCTGCCTCAGGGCCTGAGAACAAGGCCAAGCATTGCCTACACCGAGAGATGGTAGTGTGCATACAGTGCCCTCCTAGGCCACGCTCGCTGCTGCGGTGTTGTCGCTGTGTCTGTTAGTTTGGCTTGGCAGGGTGAACCCCGGGCGCGAATATGGAGCACGGGAAAGCAAGTCCCAAGAGGCACCAGCTCTCCCCCAACTCATCTTCCGTACGCGAACGAAGCCTTGCTGAGGAAGCAGCAGTGAAGTGCCGTTCGCTCTAAGCCCAAAGCCTCTGTGAAAGCACAGCATTCGCCGAGAATTCAGAGTCGATACTGTGGGCTGCTGCTGCTGGTTGCCTGAGCCCAGTCTCACAGTGGGAGACACCCGCATACAGCGTAAGACTCTTTGTCCGGGCATCTCCTGTGGGAAAGCACAGCATACCTTTGGAATCAGAGTTTGGTTTGCGAATGCATGCTGCTGCTTGCCTGAGCTAGTCTACGCAGCTCGGTGGAAGATACCCGTATGGAGCGAAATACTCTTTGCCGTTGTTTCCCCTCTGCTTTTAGAGAAGCCAAGTTTGGGGAAGGCGCAGCATGCCGCCCCAGGGAAGAGAAGGAGCCGTTGGCCTTGGGGTCGGGAAATGCTCGGGAAGCAGGATAGCCTGCCGTGGCACGAGCAGCAGGCCTGTGGCGTGACAAGGGTCACGCGCTCCCTGTGCGGAGAGATGGATGCCTGGCTGCTAAGGAGACAGGAGTGGACGACTTGGGCAGGGGCGCGTGCTCCACTCTCAGGAAGGAGTCTGGGCAGATGGCAGGCGTGTCCTGTGCCTCTGGTCCCAAGTGGACAGCATCTCCTTGGCCACCTGTCCCAAGGGCAGACATGGGCTTGCCACCAGGTGCCATACCTGGAACTTGCAGAAAGAACCCCATGGACAAACGGGCAGTCCGATGCCGTCTTCCACCAAGATGTGGCAGCGATGTAGGTAGCAGGGGTGTTCCAGGAAGGAGTGGAGACAGTACCCCACAGTTCCCCATCCCAGTGTACGGGCCATGTGCTGGGAACCTGTCGCCTCCTCTCTCCTGCAGTGAAGGCACTGGCCTAGACCCCAAGTGTGCCTGAGCGCCGGAGCAAAAGGCAAAGCCTTACCTATGCCAGGAGATGGTAATAGGCATAGAGTGCCATGCTAGGCCACATAGTCTGCTGCAGGGTTGTGACTGTGTCTCCTAACTCTGGCATAGCAAGGCGAACCGCGAGCGCGAACTTGGAGCCTGAGAAAGCTCTCCCGCGGCTCTTCTTCCCTGCCGCGACAGAGCGAACGACCAAAGCCATGCTGAGGAAGCAGCAGCGAATTGCGGTTCGCGCCAAGCTGAAAACGTCTGCGAAAGCAGAGCAGTCGTTGCGAAATGAGTCAGTTCAGTGGGCACTCCTGTTTGCCTGAGCTGGTCTCCACAGTACGGTGTAATAAAGCCTCATGGAGCGAATTCCTCTTTGCCTGGGCATCCCCTCTGCCTGAGAGTGATGCGCGGTTGTGCCTGCGGAAAGAGCCTTAAGGAAAGGGATACGTCCTTCACTGCGCTCCCCAGGAGCATGTCTGTGGAAGGTGCAGAACGCTGCCCAGGGAGAAGAGCAGGAGCCGTCGGCCATCTGGTTTGGAAACGGTTGCGAAGCGGGAAGGCCCGGGCAGGCACAATGGCCGGTGGCACTACAAGTGTCACCCGCTCTCAGTGCAGAGACGGAAGCCTGGCTGCTAAGGAGACAGGAGGGGATGAGTATGGCAGGGCGCGTGCTCCACTCTGAAGAAGGAGTCTGGGCAGAAAGCATGCCTGTCCTGAGCCTCTAGGCCCAAGGAGACAGCAGCTTTGGCCACCTGTCTCTGGTGGAGACATGGGCTTGCCAATAGGCGCCTACCCTGAACTCGCAGAAACAGCTCCCTGAAAGAAATGGCAGCCAGTTTACGTCGAACTCTAGGAGGCGGAAGCGTTCGCGAAGGCTCCTGATTTCCAGGCAAGGAGTGGGGGTAGTCCCCCACAGCTCCCTTTCCCAGGATGTGGGCGGTGTGCCGGGATTCTGTCGCCTCTCCTCTCCTGTGGGGAAGGCACTGGCGTAGTTCCCGAGTCTGCCTCAGGGCCTGAGAACAAGGCCAAGCATTGCCTACACCGAGAGATGGTAGTGTGCATACAGTGCCCTCCTAGGCCACGCTCGCTGCTGCGGTGTTGTCGCTGTGTCTGCTTAGTTTGGCTTGGCAGGGTGAACCCAGGGCGCGAATATGGAGCACGGGAAAGCAAGTCCCAAGAGGCACCAGCTCTCCCCCAACTCATCTTCCGTACGCGAACGAAGCCTTGCTGAGGAAGCAGCAGTGAAGTGCCGTTCGCTCTAAGCCCAAAGCCTCTGTGAAAGCACAGCATTCGCCGAGAATTCAGAGTCGATACTGTGGGCTGCTGCTGCTGGTTGCCTGAGCCCAGTCTCACAGTGGGAGACACCCGCATACAGCGTAAGACTCTTTGTCCGGGCATCTCCTGTGGGAAAGCACAGCATACCTTTGGAATCAGAGTTTGGTTTGCGAATGCATGCTGCTGCTTGCCTGAGCTAGTCTACGCAGCTCGGTGGAAGATACCCGTATGGAGCGAAATACTCTTTGCCGTTGCTTCCCCTCTGCTTTTAGAGAAGCCAAGTTTGGGGAAGGCGCAGCATGCCGCCCCAGGGAAGAGAAGGAGCCGTTGGCCTTGGGGTCGGGAAATGCTCGGGAAGCAGGATAGCCTGCCGTGGCACGAGCAGCAGGCCTGTGGCGTGACAAGGGTCACGCGCTCCCTGTGCGGAGAGATGGATGCCTGGCTGCTAAGGAGACAGGAGTGGACGACTTGGGCAGGGGCGCGTGCTCCACTCTCAGGAAGGAGTCTGGGCAGATGGCAGGCGTGTCCTGTGCCTCTGGTCCCAAGTGGACAGCATCTCCTTGGCCACCTGTCCCAAGGGCAGACATGGGCTTGCCACCAGGTGCCATACTCGGAACTCGCAGAAAGAACCCCATGGACAAACGGGCAGTCCGATGCCGTCTTCCACCAAGATGTGGCAGCGATGTAGGTAGCAGGGGTGTTCCAGGAAGGAGTGGAGACAGTCCCCCACAGTTCCCCATCCCAGTGTACGGGCCATGTGCAGGGAACCTGTCGCCTCCCCTCTCCTGCAGTGAAGGCAGTGGCCTAGACCCCGAGTCTGCCTGAGCGCCGGAGCAAAAGGCAAAGCCTTACCTATGCCAGGAGATGGTAATAGGCATAGAGTGCCATGCTAGGCCACATAGTCTGCTGCAGGGTTGTGACTGTGTCTGCTAACTTCGGCATAGCAAGGCGAACCGCGAGCGCGAACGTGGAGCCTGAGAAAGCTCTCCCGCGGCTCTTCTTCCCTGCCGCGACAGAGCGAACGACCAAAGCCATGCTGAGGAAGCAGCAGCGAATTGCGGTTCGCGCCAAGCTGAAAACGTCTGCGAAAGCAGAGCAGTCGTTGCGAAATGAGTCAGTTCAGTGGGCTGCTCCTGTTTGCCTGAGCTGGTCTCCACAGTACGGTGTAATAAAGCCTCATGGAGCGAATTCCTCTTTGCCTGGGCATCCCCTCTGCCTGAGAGCGATGCGCGGTTGTGCCTGTGGAAAGAGCCTTAAGGAAAGGGATACGTCCTTCAGTGCGCTCCCCAGGAGCATGTCTGTGGAAGGTGCAGTACGCTGCCCAGGGAGAAGAGCAGGAGCCGTCGGCCATCTGGTTTGGAAACGGTTGCGAAGCGGGAAGGCCCTGGCAGGCACAATGGCCGGTGGCAATACAAGTGTCACCCGCTCCCAGTGCAGAGACGGAAGCCTGGCTGCTAACGAGACAGGAGGGGATGAGTAATGTAGGGCGCGTGCTCCACTCTTAGGAAGGAGTCTGGGCAGAACGCATGCCTGTCCTGAGCCTCTATGCCCAAGGAGACAGCAGCTTTGCCCAACTGTCTCTGGTGGAGACATGGGCTTGCCAACAGGCGCCTTCCCTGAACTCGCAGAAACAGCTCCCTGAAAGAAATGGTAGCCAGTTTACGTCATCCTCCAGGAGGTGGAAGCGTTCGCGAAAGCTCGGGTTTTCCAGACAAGGAGTGGGGACAGTCCCCCAGAGCTCCCTTTCATAGTGTGTGCGCGGTGTGCAGGGATCCTGTCGCCTCTCCTCTCCTGTCGGGAAGGCACTGGCGTAGTTTCCGAGTCTGCCTCAGGGCCTGAGAAAAAGGCCCAGCATAGCCTACACCGAGAGATAGTCGTGTGCATACAGTGCCATCCTAGGCCATGCTCGCTGCTGCAGTGTTGTAACTGAGTCTGCTTAGATCGGCTTGGCAGGGTGAACCCAGGGCGCGAATATGGAGCCCGGGAAAGCAAGTCCCAAGAGGCACCAGCCTTCCCGCAACTCATCTTCCCTGACGCGAACAAAGGCTTGCTGAGGAAGCAGCGGTGAAGTGCCGTTCGCCCCAAACCAAAAGCCTCTGTGAAAGCACAGCATTCGCTGAGAATTCAGAGTCGGTACTGTGGGCTGCTGCTGCTGGTTGCCTGAGCCAGTCTCACAGTTGGAGAAACTCGCATATAGCGTAAGGCTCTTTGTCCGGGCAACTCCTGTGGGATAGCACAGCATACCTTGGGAATCAGAGTTGGGTTTGGGGATGCATGCTGCTGCTTGCCTGAGCTAGTCTACGCAGCTCGGTGGAAGATACCCATATGGAGCGAAATACCCTTTGCCGTAGCTTCCCCTTTGCTTTTAGAGAAGCCAAGTTTGGGGAAGGCGCAGCATGCCGCCCCGGAGAAGAGAAGGAGCCGTTGGCCTTGGGGTCGGGAAATGCTCGGGAAGCAGGATAGCCTGCCGTGGCACGAGCAGCAGGCCTGTGGCGAGACATGTGTCACCCGCTCACTGTGCGGAGAGATGGATGCCTGGCTGCTAAGGAGACATGAGTGGACGACTAGGGCAGGGGCGCATGCTCCACTCTGAGGAAGGAGTCTGGGCAGAAGGCAGACGTGTTCTGAGCCTCTGGCCCCAAGGGGACAGCATCTCCTTGGCCACCTGTCCCAAATGCAGACTTGGGCTTGCCACCAGGTGCCATACCCAGAACTGGCAGAAACAACCCCATGGACAAACGGGCAGTCCGATGCCGTCTTCCACCAAGATGTGGCAGAGATGTGGTTGTCAGGCGGTGTGCTCGGAAGGACTGGAGACAGTACCCCACAGTTCCCCAACCCAGTGCACGGGCCATGTGCAGGGAACCTGTCGCCTACTCTCTCCTGCCGTGAAGGCACTGGCCTAGACACCGAGTCTGCCTGAGCGCCGGAGCTAAAGGCAAAGCCTTACCTATGCCAGGAGATGGTAATAGGCATAGAGTGCCATGCTAGGCCACGCACCCTTCTGCAGGGTTGTGAATGTGTCTGCTTACTTCGGCATAGCAAGGTGAACCCCGGGCGCGAACTTGGAGTCTGGGAAAGCAAGGCCCAAGAGGCACCAGCTCTCCCGCGGCTCTTCTTCCCTGCCGCGACAGAGCGAACGACCAAAGCCTTGCTGAGGAAGCAGCAGCGAAGTGCGGTTCGCGCCAAGCTGAAAACCTCTGCGAGAGCATAGTAGTCGCTGCGAAACGAGAGTCGGTTCTGCGGGCTGCTCCTGTTTGCCTGAGCTGGTCTCCACAGTACGTTGTAATAAAGCCTCATGGAGCGAATTCCACTTTGCCTGGGCATCCGCTCTGCCTGAGAGAGAAGCGCGGTTGTGCCTGTGGAAAGAGCGTTAAGGAAAGGCACACGTCTTTCACTGCGCTCCCCAGGAGCATGTCTGTGGAAGGTGCAGCACGCTGCCCAGGGAGAAGAGCAGGAGCCGTCGGCCATCTGGTTTGGAAACGGTTGCGAAGCGGGAAGGCCCGGGCAGACACAATGGCCGGTGGCACTACAAGTGTCACCCGCTCTCAGTGCAGAGACGGAAGCCTGGCTGCTAAGGAGACAGGAGGGGATGAGTATGGCAGGGCGCGTGCTCCACTCTGAAGAAGGAGTCTGGGCAGAAAGCATGCCTGTCCTGAGCCTCTAGGCCCAAGGAGACAGCAGCTTTGGCCACCTGTCTCTGGTGGAGACATGGGCTTGCCAATAGGCGCCTACCCTGAACTCGCAGAAACAGCTCCCTGAAAGAAATGGCAGCCAGTTTACGTCGAACTCTAGGAGGCGGAAGCGTTCGCGAAGGCTCCTGATTTCCAGGCAAGGAGTGGGGGTAGTCCCCCACAGCTCCCTTTCCCAGGATGTGGGCGGTGTGCAGGGATTCTGTCGCCTCTCCTCTCCTGTGGGGAAGGCACTGGCGTAGTTCCCGAGTCTGCCTCAGGGCCTGAGAACAAGGCCAAGCATTGCCTACACCGAGAGATGGTAGTGTGCATACAGTGCCCTCCTAGGCCACGCTCGCTGCTGCGGTGTTGTCGCTGTGTCTGCTTAGTTTGGCTTGGCAGGGTGAACCCAGGGCGCGAATATGGAGCACGGGAAAGCAAGTCCCAAGAGGCACCAGCTCTCCCCCAACTCATCTTCCGTACGCGAACAAAGCCTTGCTGAGGAAGCAGCAGTGAAGTGCCGTTCGCTCTAAGCCCAAAGCCTCTGTGAAAGCACAGCATTCGCCGAGAATTCAGAGTCGATACTGTGGGCTGCTGCTGCTGGTTGCCTGAGCCCAGTCTCACAGTGGGAGACACCCGCATACAGCGTAAGACTCTTTGTCCGGGCATCTCCTGTGGGAAAGCACAGCATACCTTTGGAATCAGAGTTTGGTTTGCGAATGCATGCTGCTGCTTGCCTGAGCTAGTCTACGCAGCTCGGTGGAAGATACCCGTATGGAGCGAAATACTCTTTGCCGTTGCTTCCCCTCTGCTTTTAGAGAAGCCAAGTTTGGGGAAGGCGCAGCATGCCGCCCCAGGGAAGAGAAGGAGCCGTTGGCCTTGGGGTCGGGAAATGCTCGGGAAGCAGGATAGCCTGCCGTGGCATGAGCAGCAGGCCTGTGGCGTGACAAGGGTCACGCGCTCCCTGTGCGGAGAGATGGATGCCTGGCTGCTAAGGAGACAGGAGTGGACGACTTGGGCAGGGGCGCGTGCTCCACTCTCAGGAAGGAGTCTGGGCAGATGGCAGGCGTGTCCTGTGCCTCTGGTCCCAAGTGGACAGCATCTCCTTGGCCACCTGTCCCAAGGGCAGACATGGGCTTGCCACCAGGTGCCATACTCGGAACTCGCAGAAAGAACCCCATGGACAAACGGGCAGTCCGATGCCGTCTTCCACCAAGATGTGGCAGCGATGTAGGTAGCAGAGGTGTTCCAGGAAGGAGTGGAGACAGTCCCCCACAGTTCCCCATCCCAGTGTACGGGCCATGTGCAGGGAACCTGTCGCTTCCCCTCTCCTGCAGTGAAGGCACTGGCCTAGACCCCGAGTCTGCCTGAGCGCCGGAGCAAAAGGCAAAGCCTTACCTATGCCAGGAGATGGTAATAGGCATAGAGTGCCATGCTAGGCCACATAGTCTGCTGCAGGGTTGTGACTGTGTCTGCTAACTTCGGCATAGCAAGGCGAACCGCGAGCGCGAACTTGGAGCCTGAGAAAGCTCTCCCGCGGCTCTTCTTCCCTGCCGCGACAGAGCGAACGACCAAAGCCATGCTGAGGAAGCAGAAGCGAATTGCGGTTCGCGCCAAGCTGAAAACGTCTGCGAAAGCAGAGCAGTCGTTGCGAAATGAGTCAGTTCAGTGGGCTGCTCCTGTTTGCCTGAGCTGGTCTCCACAGTACGGTGTAATAAAGCCTCATGGAGCGAATTCCTCTTTGCCTGGGCATCCCCTCTGCCTGAGAGCGAATCGCGGTTGTGCCTGTGGAAAGAGCCTTAAGGAAAGGGATACGTCCTTCACTGCGCTCCCCAGGAGCATGTCTGTGGAAGGTGCAGTACGCTGCCCAGGGAGAAGAGCAGGAGCCGTCGGCCATCTGGTCTGGAAACGGTTGCGAAGCGGGAAGGCCCTGGCAGGCACAATGGCCGGTGGCAATACAAGTGTCACCAGCTCCCAGTGCAGAGACGGAAGCCTGGCTGCTAACGAGACAGGAGGGGATGAGTAATGTAGGGCGCGTGCTCCACTCTTAGGAAGGAGTCTGGGCAGAAAGCATGCCTGTCCTGAGCCTCTATGCCCAAGGAGACAGCAGCTTTGCCCACCTGTCTCTGGGGGAGACATGGGCTTCCCAACAGGCGCATACCCTGAACTCGCAGAAACAGCTCCCTGAAAGAAATGGTAGCCAGTTTACATCATCCTCCAGGAGGTGGAAGCGTTCGCGAAAGCTCGGGATTTCCAGACAAGGAGTGTGGACAGTCCCCCAGAGCTCCCTTTCATAGTGTGTGCGCGGTGTGCAGGGATCCTGTCGCCTCTCGTCTCCTGTGGGAAGGCACTGGCGTAGTTCCCGAGTCTGCCTCAAGGCCTGAGAAAAAGGCCCAGCATAGCCTACACTGAGAGATGGTAGTGTGCATACAGTGCCATTCTAGGCCATGCTCGGTGCTGCAGTGTTGTAACTGAGTCTGCTTAGATCGGCTTGGCAGGGTGAACCCAGGGCGCGAATATGGAGCCAGGGAAAGCAAGTCCCAAGAGGCACCAGCCTTCCCGCAACTCATCTTCCCTGACGTGAACAAAGCCTTGCTGAGGAAGCAGCGGTGAAGTGCGGTTCGCCCCAAACCAAAAGCCTCTGTGAAAGCACAGCATTCGCTGAGAATTCAGCGTCGGTACTGTGGGCTGCTGCTGCTGGTTGCCTGAGCCCAGTCTCACAGTTGGAGAAAATCGCATATAGCATAAGGCTCTTTGTCCGGGCAACTCCTCTGGGAAAGCACAGCATACCTTGGGAATCAGAGTTGGGTTTGGGGATGCATGCTGCTGCTTGCCTGAGCTAGTCTACGCAGCTCGGTGGAAGATACCCATAAGGAGCGAAATACTCTTTGCTGTAGCTTCCCCTTTGCTTTTAGAGAAGCCAAGTTTGGGGAAGGCGCAGCATGCCGCCCCGGAGAAGAGAAGGAGCCGTTGGCCTTGGGGTCGGGAAATGCTCGGGAAGCAGGATAGCCTGCCGTGGCACGAGCAGCAGGCCTGTGGCGATACATGTGTCACCCGCTCACTGTGCGGAGAGATGGATGCCTGGCTGCTAAGGAGACATGAGTGGACGACTAGGGCAGGGGCGCATGCTCCACTCTGAGGAAGGAGTCTGGGCAGAAGGCAGACGTGTTCTGAGCCTCTGGCCCCAAGGGGACAGCATCTCCTTGGCCACCTGTCCCAAATGCAGACTTGGGCTTGCCACCAGGTGCCATACCCAGAACTGGCAGAAACAACCCCATGGACAAACGGGCAGTCCGATGCCGTCTTCCACCAAGATGTGGCAGAGATGTGGTTGTCAGGCGGTGTGCTCGGAAGGAGTGGAGACAGTACCCCACAGTTCCCCAACCCAGTGCACGGGCCATGTGCAGGGAACCTGTCGCCTACTCTCTCCTGCAGTGAAGGCACTGGCCTAGACACCGAGTCTGCCTGAGCGCCGGAGCTAAAGGCAAAGCCTTACCTATGCCAGGAGATGGTAATAGGCATAGAGTGCCATGCTAGGCCACGCACCCTTCTGCAGGGTTGTGAATGTGTCTGCTTACCTCGGCATAGCAAGGTGAACCCCGGGCGCGAACTTGGAGTCTGGGAAAGCAAGGCCCAAGAGGCATCAGCTCTCCCGCGGCTCTTCTTCCCTGCCGCGACAGAGCGAACGACCAAAGCCTTGCTGAGGAAGCAGCAGCGAAGTGCGGTTCGCGCCAAGCTGAAAACCTCTGCGAGAGCATAGTAGTCGCTGCGAAACGAGAGTCGGTTCTGCGGGCTGCTCCTGTTTGCCTGAGCTGGTCTCCACAGTACGTTGTAATAAAGCCTCATGGAGCGAATTCCACTTTGCCTGGGCATCCGCTCTGCCTGAGAGAGAAGCGCGGTTGTGCCTGTGGAAAGAGCGTTAAGGAAAGGCACACGTCTTTCACTGCGCTCCCCAGGAGCATGTCTGTGGAAGGTGCAGCACGCTGCCCAGGGAGAAGAGCAGGAGCCATCGGCCATCTGGTTTGGAAACGGTTGCGAAGCGGGAAGGCCCGGGCAGGCACAATGGCCGGTGGCACTAAAAGTGTCACCCGCTCTCAGTGCAGAGACGGAAGCCTGGCTGCTAAGGTGACAGGAGGGGATGAGTATGGCAGGGCGCGTGCTCCACTCTGAAGAAGGAGTCTGGGCAGAAAGCATGCCTGTCCTGAGCCTCTAGGCCCAAGGAGACAGCAGCTTTGGCCACCTGTCTCTGGTGGAGACATGGGCTTGCCAATAGGCGCCTACCCTGAACTCTCAGAAACAGCTCCCTGAAATAAATGGCAGCCAGTTTACGTCGAACTCTAGGAGGCGGTAGCGTTCGCGAAGGCTCCTGATTTCCAGGCAAGGAGTGGGGGTAGTCCCCCACAGCTCCCTTTCCCAGGATGTGGGCTGTGTGCCGGGATTCTGTCGCCTCTCCTCTCCTGTGGGGAAGGCACTGGCGTAGTTCCCGAGTCTGCCTCAGGGCCTGAGAACAAGGCCAAGCATTGCCTACACCGAGAGATGGTAGTGTGCATACAGTGCCCTCCTAGGCCACGCTCGCTGCTGCGGTGTTGTCGCTGTGTCTGTTAGTTTGGCTTGGCAGGGTGAACCCCGGGCGCGAATATGGAGCACGGGAAAGCAAGTCCCAAGAGGCACCAGCTCTCCCCCAACTCATCTTCCGTACGCGAACGAAGCCTTGCTGAGGAAGCAGCAGTGAAGTGCCGTTCGCTCTAAGCCCAAAGCCTCTGTGAAAGCACAGCATTCGCCGAGAATTCAGAGTCGATACTGTGGGCTGCTGCTGCTGGTTGCCTGAGCCCAGTCTCACAGTGGGAGACACCCGCATACAGCGTAAGACTCTTTGTCCGGGCATCTCCTGTGGGAAAGCACAGCATACCTTTGGAATCAGAGTTTGGTTTGCGAATGCATGCTGCTGCTTGCCTGAGCTAGTCTACGCAGCTCGGTGGAAGATACCCGTATGGAGCGAAATACTCTTTGCCGTTGTTTCCCCTCTGCTTTTAGAGAAGCCAAGTTTGGGGAAGGCGCAGCATGCCGCCCCAGGGAAGAGAAGGAGCCGTTGGCCTTGGGGTCGGGAAATGCTCGGGAAGCAGGATAGCCTGCCGTGGCACGAGCAGCAGGCCTGTGGCGTGACAAGGGTCACGCGCTCCCTGTGCGGAGAGATGGATGCCTGGCTGCTAAGGAGACAGGAGTGGACGACTTGGGCAGGGGCGCGTGCTCCACTCTCAGGAAGGAGTCTGGGCAGATGGCAGGCGTGTCCTGTGCCTCTGGTCCCAAGTGGACAGCATCTCCTTGGCCACCTGTCCCAAGGGCAGACATGGGCTTGCCACCAGGTGCCATACCCGGAACTCGCAGAAAGAACCCCATGGACAAACGGGCAGTCCGATGCCGTCTTCCACCAAGATGTGGCAGCGATGTAGGTAGCAGGGGTGTTCCAGGAAGGAGTGGAGACAGTCCCCCACAGTTCCCCATCCCAGTGTACGGGCCATGTGCAGGGAACCTGTCGCCTCCCCTCTCCTGCAGTGAAGGCACTGGCCTAGACCCCGAGTCTGCCTGAGCGCCGGAGCAAAAGGCAAAGCCTTACCTATGCCAGGAGATGGTAATAGGCATAGAGTGCCATGCTAGGCCACATAGTCTGCTGCAGGGTTGTGACTGTGTCTGCTAACTTCGGCATAGCAAGGCGAACCGCGAGCGCGAACTTGGAGCCTGAGAAAGCTCTCCCGCGGCTCTTCTTCCCTGTCGCGACAGAGCGAACGACCAAAGCCATGCTGAGGAAGCAGAAGCGAATTGCGGTTCGCGCCAAGCTGAAAACGTCTGCGAAAGCAGAGCAGTCGTTGCGAAATGAGTCAGTTCAGTGGGCTGCTCCTGTTTGCCTGAGCTGGTCTCCACAGTACGGTGTAATAAAGCCTCATGGAGCGAATTCCTCTTTGCCTGGGCATCCCCTCTGCTTGAGAGCGAATCGCGGTTGTGCCTGTGGAAAGAGCCTTAAGGAAAGGGATACGTCCTTCACTGCGCTCCCCAGGAGCATGTCTGTGGAAGGTGCAGTACGCTGCCCAGGGAGAAGAGCAGGAGCCGTCGGCCATCTGGTCTGGAAACGGTTGCGAAGCGGGAAGGCCCTGGCAGACACAATGGCCGGTGGCAATACAAATGTCACCCGCTCCCAGTGCAGAGACGGAAGCCTGGCTGCTAACGAGACAGGAGGGGATGAGTAATGTAGGGCGCGTGCTCCACTCTTAGGAAGGAGTCTGGGCAGAAAGCATGCCTGTCCTGAGCCTCTATGCCCAAGGAGACAGCAGCTTTGCCCACCTGTCTCTGGGGGAGACATGGGCTTGCCAACAGGCGCATACCCTGAACTCGCAGAAACAGCTCCCTGAAAGAAATGGTAGCCAGTTTACGTCATCCTCCAGGAGGTGGAAGCGTTCGCGAAAGCTCGGGATTTCCAGACAAGGAGTGTGGACAGTCCCCCAGAGCTCCCTTTCATAGTGTGTGCGCGGTGTGCAGGGATCCTGTCGCCTCTCGTCTCCTGTGGGAAGGCACTGGCGTAGTTCCCGAGTCTGCCTCAAGGCCTGAGAAAAAGGCCCAGCATAGCCTACACTGAGAGATGGTAGTGTGCATACAGTGCCATTCTAGGCCATGCTCGGTGCTGCAGTGTTGTAACTGAGTCTGCTTAGATCGGCTTGGCAGGGTGAACCCAGGGCGCGAATATGGAGCCAGGGAAAGCAAGTCCCAAGAGGCACCAGCCTTCCCGCAACTCATCTTCCCTGACGCGAACAAAGCCTTGCTGAGGAAGCAGCGGTGAAGTGCGGTTCGCCCCAAACCAAAAGCCTCTGTGAAAGCACAGCATTCGCTGAGAATTCAGCGTCGGTACTGTGGGCTGCTGCTGCTGGTTGCCTGAGCCCAGTCTCACAGTTGGAGAAAATCGCATATAGCGTAAGGCTCTTTGTCCGGGCAACTCCTCTGGGAAAGCACAGCATACCTTGGGAATCAGAGTTGGGTTTGGGGATGCATGCTGCTGCTTGCCTGAGCTAGTCTACGCAGCTCGGTGGAAGATACCCATAAGGAGCGAAATACTCATTGCTGTAGCTTCCCCTTTGCTTTTAGAGAAGCCAAGTTTGGGGAAGGCGCAGCATGCCGCCCCGGAGAAGAGAAGGAGCCGTTGGCCTTGGGGTCGGGAAATGCTCGGGAAGCAGGACAGCCTGCCGTGGCACGAGCAGCAGGCCTGTGGCGATACATGTGTCACCCGCTCACTGTGCGGAGAGATGGATGCCTGGCTGCTAAGGAGACATGAGTGGACGACTAGGGCAGGGGCGCATGCTCCACTCTGAGGAAGGAGTCTGGGCAGAAGGCAGACGTGTTCTGAGCCTCTGGCCCCAAGGGGACAGCATCTCCTTGGCCACCTGTCCCAAATGCAGACTTGGGCTTGCCACCAGGTGCCATACCCAGAACTGGCAGAAACAACCCCATGGACAAACGGGCAGTCCGATGCCGTCTTCCACCAAGATGTGGCAGAGATGTGGTTGTCAGGCGGTGTGCTCGGAAGGACTGGAGACAGTACCCCACAGTTCCCCAACCCAGTGCACGGGCCATGTGCAGGGAACCTGTCGCCTACTCTCTCCTGCCGTGAAGGCACTGGCCTAGACACCGAGTCTGCCTGAGCGCCGGAGCTAAAGGCAAAGCCTTACCTATGCCAGGAGATGGTAATAGGCATAGAGTGCCATGCTAGGCCACGCACCCTTCTGCAGGGTTGTGAAAGTGTCTGCTTACCTCGGCATAGCAAGGTGAACCCCGGGCGCGAACTTGGAGTCTGGGAAAGCAAGGCCCAAGAGGCACCAGCTCTCCCGCGGCTCTTCTTCCCTGCCGCGACAGAGCGAACGACCAAAGCCTTGCTGAGGAAGCAGCAGCGAAGTGCGGTTCGCGCCAAGCTGAAAACCTCTGCGAGAGCATAGTAGTCGCTGCGAAACGAGAGTCGGTTCTGCGGGCTGCTCCTGTTTGCCTGAGCTGGTCTCCACAGTACGTTGTAATAAAGCCTCATGGAGCGAATTCCACTTTGCCTGGGCATCCGCTCTGCCTGAGAGAGAAGCGCGGTTGTGCCTGTGGAAAGAGGGTTAAGGAAAGGCACACGTCTTTCACTGCGCTCCCCAGGAGCATGTCTGTGGAAGGTGCAGCACGCTGCCCAGGGAGAAGAACAGGAGCCGTCGGCCATCTGGTTTGGAAACGGTTGCGAAGCGGGAAGGCCCGGGCAGGCACAATGGCCGGTGGCACTAAAAGTGTCACCCGCTCTCAGTGCAGAGACGGAAGCCTGGCTGCTAAGGTGACAGGAGGGGATGAGTATGGCAGGGCGCGTGCTCCACTCTGAAGAAGGAGTCTGGGCAGAAAGCATGCCTGTCCTGAGCCTCTAGGCCCAAGGAGACAGCAGCTTTGGCCACCTGTCTCTGGTGGAGACATGGGCTTGCCAATAGGCGCCTACCCTGAACTCGCAGAAACAGCTCCCTGAAAGAAATGGCAGCCAGTTTACGTCGAACTCTAGGAGGCGGTAGCGTTCGCGAAGGCTCCTGATTTCCAGGCAAGGAGTGGGGGTAGTCCCCCACAGCTCCCTTTCCCAGGATGTGGGCGGTGTGCCGGGATTCTGTCGCCTCTCCTCTCCTGTGGGGAAGGCACTGGCGTAGTTCCCGAGTCTGCCTCAGGGCCTGAGAACAAGGCCAAGCATTGCCTACACCGAGAGATGGTAGTGTGCATACAGTGCCCTCCTAGGCCACGCTCGCTGCTGCGGTGTTGTCGCTGTGTCTGTTAGTTTGGCTTGGCAGGGTGAACCCCGGGCGCGAATATGGAGCACGGGAAAGCAAGTCCCAAGAGGCACCAGCTCTCCCCCAACTCATCTTCCGTACGCGAACGAAGCCTTGCTGAGGAAGCAGCAGTGAAGTGCCGTTCGCTCTAAGCCCAAAGCCTCTGTGAAAGCACAGCATTCGCCGAGAATTCAGAGTCGATACTGTGGGCTGCTGCTGCTGGTTGCCTGAGCCCAGTCTCACAGTGGGAGACACCCGCATACAGCGTAAGACTCTTTGTCCGGGCATCTCCTGTGGGAAAGCACAGCATACCTTTGGAATCAGAGTTTGGTTTGCGAATGCATGCTGCTGCTTGCCTGAGCTAGTCTACGCAGCTCGGTGGAAGATACCCGTATGGAGCGAAATACTCTTTGCCGTTGTTTCCCCTCTGCTTTTAGAGAAGCCAAGTTTGGGGAAGGCGCAGCATGCCGCCCCAGGGAAGAGAAGGAGCCGTTGGCCTTGGGGTCGGGAAATGCTCGGGAAGCAGGATAGCCTGCCGTGGCACGAGCAGCAGGCCTGTGGCGTGACAAGGGTCACGCGCTCCCTGTGCGGAGAGATGGATGCCTGGCTGCTAAGGAGACAGGAGTGGACGACTTGGGCAGGGGCGCGTGCTCCACTCTCAGGAAGGAGTCTGGGCAGATGGCAGGCGTGTCCTGTGCCTCTGGTCCCAAGTGGACAGCATCTCCTTGGCCACCTGTCCCAAGGGCAGACATGGGCTTGCCACCAGGTGCCATACCTGGAACTTGCAGAAAGAACCCCATGGACAAACGGGCAGTCCGATGCCGTCTTCCACCAAGATGTGGCAGCGATGTAGGTAGCAGGGGTGTTCCAGGAAGGAGTGGAGACAGTACCCCACAGTTCCCCATCCCAGTGTACGGGCCATGTGCTGGGAACCTGTCGCCTCCTCTCTCCTGCAGTGAAGGCACTGGCCTAGACCCCAAGTGTGCCTGAGCGCCGGAGCAAAAGGCAAAGCCTTACCTATGCCAGGAGATGGTAATAGGCATAGAGTGCCATGCTAGGCCACATAGTCTGCTGCAGGGTTGTGACTGTGTCTCCTAACTCTGGCATAGCAAGGCGAACCGCGAGCGCGAACTTGGAGCCTGAGAAAGCTCTCCCGCGGCTCTTCTTCCCTGCCGCGACAGAGCGAACGACCAAAGCCATGCTGAGGAAGCAGCAGCGAATTGCGGTTCGCGCCAAGCTGAAAACGTCTGCGAAAGCAGAGCAGTCGTTGCGAAATGAGTCAGTTCAGTGGGCACTCCTGTTTGCCTGAGCTGGTCTCCACAGTACGGTGTAATAAAGCCTCATGGAGCGAATTCCTCTTTGCCTGGGCATCCCCTCTGCCTGAGAGTGATGCGCGGTTGTGCCTGCGGAAAGAGCCTTAAGGAAAGGGATACGTCCTTCACTGCGCTCCCCAGGAGCATGTCTGTGGAAGGTGCAGAACGCTGCCCAGGGAGAAGAGCAGGAGCCGTCGGCCATCTGGTTTGGAAACGGTTGCGAAGCGGGAAGGCCCGGGCAGGCACAATGGCCGGTGGCACTACAAGTGTCACCCGCTCTCAGTGCAGAGACGGAAGCCTGGCTGCTAAGGAGACAGGAGGGGATGAGTATGGCAGGGCGCGTGCTCCACTCTGAAGAAGGAGTCTGGGCAGAAAGCATGCCTGTCCTGAGCCTCTAGGCCCAAGGAGACAGCAGCTTTGGCCACCTGTCTCTGGTGGAGACATGGGCTTGCCAATAGGCGCCTACCCTGAACTCGCAGAAACAGCTCCCTGAAAGAAATGGCAGCCAGTTTACGTCGAACTCTAGGAGGCGGAAGCGTTCGCGAAGGCTCCTGATTTCCAGGCAAGGAGTGGGGGTAGTCCCCCACAGCTCCCTTTCCCAGGATGTGGGCGGTGTGCCGGGATTCTGTCGCCTCTCCTCTCCTGTGGGGAAGGCACTGGCGTAGTTCCCGAGTCTGCCTCAGGGCCTGAGAACAAGGCCAAGCATTGCCTACACCGAGAGATGGTAGTGTGCATACAGTGCCCTCCTAGGCCACGCTCGCTGCTGCGGTGTTGTCGCTGTGTCTGCTTAGTTTGGCTTGGCAGGGTGAACCCAGGGCGCGAATATGGAGCACGGGAAAGCAAGTCCCAAGAGGCACCAGCTCTCCCCCAACTCATCTTCCGTACGCGAACGAAGCCTTGCTGAGGAAGCAGCAGTGAAGTGCCGTTCGCTCTAAGCCCAAAGCCTCTGTGAAAGCACAGCATTCGCCGAGAATTCAGAGTCGATACTGTGGGCTGCTGCTGCTGGTTGCCTGAGCCCAGTCTCACAGTGGGAGACACCCGCATACAGCGTAAGACTCTTTGTCCGGGCATCTCCTGTGGGAAAGCACAGCATACCTTTGGAATCAGAGTTTGGTTTGCGAATGCATGCTGCTGCTTGCCTGAGCTAGTCTACGCAGCTCGGTGGAAGATACCCGTATGGAGCGAAATACTCTTTGCCGTTGCTTCCCCTCTGCTTTTAGAGAAGCCAAGTTTGGGGAAGGCGCAGCATGCCGCCCCAGGGAAGAGAAGGAGCCGTTGGCCTTGGGGTCGGGAAATGCTCGGGAAGCAGGATAGCCTGCCGTGGCACGAGCAGCAGGCCTGTGGCGTGACAAGGGTCACGCGCTCCCTGTGCGGAGAGATGGATGCCTGGCTGCTAAGGAGACAGGAGTGGACGACTTGGGCAGGGGCGCGTGCTCCACTCTCAGGAAGGAGTCTGGGCAGATGGCAGGCGTGTCCTGTGCCTCTGGTCCCAAGTGGACAGCATCTCCTTGGCCACCTGTCCCAAGGGCAGACATGGGCTTGCCACCAGGTGCCATACTCGGAACTCGCAGAAAGAACCCCATGGACAAACGGGCAGTCCGATGCCGTCTTCCACCAAGATGTGGCAGCGATGTAGGTAGCAGGGGTGTTCCAGGAAGGAGTGGAGACAGTCCCCCACAGTTCCCCATCCCAGTGTACGGGCCATGTGCAGGGAACCTGTCGCCTCCCCTCTCCTGCAGTGAAGGCAGTGGCCTAGACCCCGAGTCTGCCTGAGCGCCGGAGCAAAAGGCAAAGCCTTACCTATGCCAGGAGATGGTAATAGGCATAGAGTGCCATGCTAGGCCACATAGTCTGCTGCAGGGTTGTGACTGTGTCTGCTAACTTCGGCATAGCAAGGCGAACCGCGAGCGCGAACGTGGAGCCTGAGAAAGCTCTCCCGCGGCTCTTCTTCCCTGCCGCGACAGAGCGAACGACCAAAGCCATGCTGAGGAAGCAGAAGCGAATTGCGGTTCGCGCCAAGCTGAAAACGTCTGCGAAAGCAGAGCAGTCGTTGCGAAATGAGTCAGTTCAGTGGGCTGCTCCTGTTTGCCTGAGCTGGTCTCCACAGTACGGTGTAATAAAGCCTCATGGAGCGAATTCCTCTTTGCCTGGGCATCCCCTCTGCCTGAGAGCGAATCGCGGTTGTGCCTGTGGAAAGAGCCTTAAGGAAAGGGATACGTCCTTCACTGTGCTCCCCAGGAGCATGTCTGTGGAAGGTGCAGTACGCTGCCCAGGGAGAAGAGCAGGAGCCGTCGGCCATCTGGTTTGGAAACGGTTGCGAAGCGGGAAGGCCCTGGCAGACACAATGGCCGGTGGCAATACAAGTGTCACCCGCTCCCAGTGCAGAGACGGAAGCCTGGCTGCTAACGAGACAGGAGGGGATGAGTAATGTAGGGCGCGTGCTCCACTCTTAGGAAGGAGTCTGGGCAGAAAGCATGCCTGTCCTGAGCCTCTATGCCCAAGGAGACAGCAGCTTTGCCCACCTGTCTCTGGGGGAGACATGGGCTTGCCAACAGGCGCATACCCTGAACTCGCAGAAACAGCTCCCTGAAAGAAATGGTAGCCAGTTTACGTCATCCTCCAGGAGGTGGAAGCGTTCGCGAAAGCTCGGGATTTCCAGACAAGGAGTGTGGACAGTCCCCCAGAGCTCCCTTTCATAGTGTGTGCGCGGTGTGCAGGGATCCTGTCGCCTCTCGTCTCCTTTGGGAAGGCACTGGCGTAGTTCCCGAGTCTGCCTCAAGGCCTGAGAAAAAGGCCCAGCATAGCCTACTCTGAGAGATGGTAGTGTGCATACAGTGCCATTCTAGGCCATGCTCGGTGCTGCAGTGTTGTAACTGAGTCTGCTTAGATCGGCTTGGCAGGGTGAACCCAGGGCGCGAATATGGAGCCCGGGAAAGCAAGTCCCAAGAGGCACCAGCCTTCCCGAAAGTCATCTTCCCTGACGCGAACAAAGCCTTGCTGAGGAAGCAGCGGTGAAGTGCGGTTCGCCCCAAACCAAAAGCCTCTGTGAAAGCACAGCATTCGCTGAGAATTCAGCGTCGGTACTGTGGGCTGCTGCTGCTGGTTGCCTGAGCCCAGTCTCACAGTTGGAGAAAATCGCATATAGCGTAAGGCTCTTTGTCCGGGCAACTCCTCTGGGAAAGCACAGCATACCTTGGGAATCAGAATTGGGTTTGGGGATGCATGCTGCTGCTTGCCTGAGCTAGTCTACGCAGCTCGGTGGAAGATACCCATATGGAGCGAAATAGTCTTTGCTGTAGCTTCCCCTTTGCTTTTAGAGAAGCCAAGTTTGGGGAAGGCGCAGCATGCCGCCACGGAGAAGAGAAGGAGCCGTTGGCCTTGGGGTCGGGAAATGCTCGGGAAGCAGGATAGCCTGCCGTGGCACGAGCAGCAGGCCTGTGGCGATACATGTGTCACCCGCTCACTGTGCGGAGAGATGGATGCCTGGCTGCTAAGGAGACATGAGTGGACGACTAGGGGAGGGGCGCATGCTCCACTCTGAGGAAGGAGTCTGGGCAGAAGGCAGACGTGTTCTGAGCCTCTGGCCCCAAGGGGACAGCATCTCCTTGGCCACCTGTCCCAAATGCAGACTTGGGCTTGCCACCAGGTGCCATACCCAGAACTGGCAGAAACAACCCCATGGACAAACGGGCAGTCCGATGCCGTCTTCCACCAAGATGTGGCAGAGATGTGGTTGTCAGGCGGTGTGCTCAGAAGGAGTGGAGACAGTACCCCACAGTTCCCCAACCCAGTGCACGGGCCATGTGCAGGGAACCTGTCGCCTACTCTCTCCTGCAGTGAAGGCACTGGCCTAGACACCGAGTCTGCCTGAGCGCCGGAGCTAAAGGCAAAGCCTTACCTATGCCAGGAGATGGTAATAGGCATAGAGTGCCATGCTAGGCCACGCACCCTTCTGCAGGGTTGTGAATGTGTCTGCTTACCTCGGCATAGCAAGGTGAACCCCGGGCGCGAACTTGGAGTCTGGGAAAGCAAGGCCCAAGAGGCACCAGCTCTCCCGCGGCTCTTCTTCCCTGCCGCGACAGAGCGAACGACCAAAGCCTTGCTGAGGAAGCAGCAGCGAAGTGCGGTTCGCGCCAAGCTGAAAACCTCTGCGAGAGCATAGTAGTCGCTGCGAAACGAGAGTCGGTTCTGCGGGCTGCTCCTGTTTGCCTGAGCTGGTCTCCACAGTACGTTGTAATAAAGCCTCATGGAGCGAATTCCACTTTGCCTGGGCATCCGCTCTGCCTGAGAGAGAAGCGCGGTTGTGCCTGTGGAAAGAGCGTTAAGGAAAGGCACACGTCTTTCACTGCGCTCCCCAGGAGCATGTCTGTGGAAGGTGCAGCACGCTGCCCAGGGAGAAGAGCAGGAGCCGTCGGCCATCTGGTTTGGAAACGGTTGCGAAGCGGGAAGGCCCTGGCAGGCACAATGGCCGGTGGCAATACAAGTGTCACCCGCTCCCAGTGCAGAGACGGAAGCCTGGCTGCTAAGGTGACAGGAGGGGATGAGTAATGTAGGGCGCGTGCTCCACTCTGAAGAAGGAGTCTGGGCAGAAAGCATGCCTGTCCTGAGCCTCTAGGCCCAAGGAGACAGCAGCTTTGGCCACCTGTCTCTGGTGGAGACATGGGCTTGCCAATAGGCGCCTACCCTGAACTCGCAGAAACAGCTCCCTGAAAGAAATGGCAGCCAGTTTACGTCGAACTCTAGGAGGCGGAAGCGTTCGCGAAGGCTCCTGATTTCCAGGCAAGGAGTGGGGGTAGTCCCCCACAGCTCCCTTTCCCAGGATGTGGGCGGTGTGCCGGGATTCTGTCGCCTCTCCTCTCCTGTGGGGAAGGCACTGGCGTAGTTCCCGAGTCTGCCTCAGGGCCTGAGAACAAGGCCAAGCATTGCCTACACCGAGAGATGGTAGTGTGCATACAGTGCCCTCCTAGGCCACGCTCGCTGCTGCGGTGTTGTCGCTGCGTCTGCTTAGTTTGGCTTGGCAGGGTGAACCCAGGGCGCGAATATGGAGCACGGGAAAGCAAGTCCCAAGAGGCACCAGCTCTCCCCCAACTCATCTTCCGTACGCGAACGAAGCCTTGCTGAGGAAGCAGCAGTGAAGTGCCGTTCGCTCTAAGCCCAAAGCCTCTGTGAAAGCACAGCATTCGCCGAGAATTCAGAGTCGATACTGTGGGCTGCTGCTGCTGGTTGCCTGAGCCCAGTCTCACAGTGGGAGACACCCGCATACAGCGTAAGACTCTTTGTCCGGGCATCTCCTGTGGGAAAGCACAGCATACCTTTGGAATCAGAGTTTGGTTTGCGAATGCATGCTGCTGCTTGCCTGAGCTAGTCTACGCAGCTCGGTGGAAGATACCCGTATGGAGCGAAATACTCTTTGCCGTTGTTTCCCCTCTGCTTTTAGAGAAGCCAAGTTTGGGGAAGGCGCAGCATGCCGCCCCAGGGAAGAGAAGGAGCCGTTGGCCTTGGGGTCGGGAAATGCTCGGGAAGCAGGATAGCCTGCCGTGGCACGAGCAGCAGGCCTGTGGCGTGACAAGGGTCACACGCTCCCTGTGCGGAGAGATGGATGCCTGGCTGCTAAGGAGACAGGAGTGGACGACTTGGGCAGGGGCGCGTGCTCCACTCTCAGGAAGGAGTCTGGGCAGATGGCAGGCGTGTCCTGTGCCTCTGGTCCCAAGTGGACAGCATCTCCTTGGCCACCTGTCCCAAGGGCAGACATGGGCTTGCCACCAGGTGCCATACCTGGAACTCGCAGAAAGAACCCCATGGACAAACGGGCAGTCCGATGCCGTCTTCCACCAAGATGTGGCAGCGATGTAGGTAGCAGGCGTGTTCCAGGAAGGAGTGGAGACAGTACCCCACAGTTCCCCATCCCAGTGTACGGGCCATGTGCTGGGAACCTGTCGCCTCCTCTCTCCTGCAGTGAAGGCACTGGCCTAGACCCCGAGTGTGCCTGAGCGCCGGAGCAAAAGGCAAAGCCTTACCTATGCCAGGAGATGGTAATAGGCATAGAGTGCCATGCTAGGCCACATAGTCTGCTGCAGGGTTGTGACTGTGTCTCCTAACTCTGGCATAGCAAGGCGAACCGCGAGCGCGAACTTGGAGCCTGAGAAAGCTCTCCCGCGGCTCTTCTTCCCTGCCGCGACAGAGCGAACGACCAAAGCCATGCTGAGGAAGCAGCAGCGAATTGCGGTTCGCGCCAAGCTGAAAACGTCTGCGAAAGCAGAGCAGTCGTTGCGAAATGAGTCAGTTCAGTGGGCTGCTCCTGTTTGCCTGAGCTGGTCTCCACAGTACGGTGTAATAAAGCCTCATGGAGCGAATTCCTCTTTGCCTGGGCATCCCCTCTGCCTGAGAGTGATGCGCGGTTGTGCCTGCGGAAAGAGCCTTAAGGAAAGGGATACGTCCTTCACTGTGCTCCCCAGGAGCATGTCTGTGGAAGGTGCAGAACGCTGCCCAGGGAGAAGAGCAGGAGCCGTCGGCCATCTGGTTTGGAAACGGTTGCGAAGCGGGAAGGCCCGGGCAGGCACAATGGCCGGTGGCACTACAAGTGTCACCCGCTCTCAGTGCAGAGACGGAAGACTGGCTGCTAAGGAGACAGGAGGTGATGAGTATGGCAGGGCGCGTGCTCCACTCTGAAGAAGGAGTCTGGGCAGAAAGCATGCCTGTCCTGAGCCTCTAGGCCCAAGGAGACAGCAGGTTTGGCCACCTGTCTCTGGTGGAGACATGGGCTTGCCAATAGGCGCCTACCCTGAACTCGCAGAAACAGCTCCCTGAAAGAAATGGCAGCCAGTTTACGTCGAACTCTAGGAGGCGGAAGCGTTCGCGAAGGCTCCTGATTTCCAGGCAAGGAGTGGGGGTAGTCCCCCACAGCTCCCTTTCCCAGGATGTGGGCGGTGTGCAGGGATTCTGTCGCCTCTCCTCTCCTGTGGGGAAGGCACTGGCGTAGTTCCCGAGTCTGCCTCAGGGCCTGAGAACAAGGCCAAGCATTGCCTACACCGAGAGATGGTAGTGTGCATACAGTGCCCTCCTAGGCCACGCTCGCTGCTGCGGTGTTGTCGCTGTGTCTGCTTAGTTTGGCTTGGCAGGGTGAACCCAGGGCGCGAATATGGAGCACGGGAAAGCAAGTCCCAAGAGGCACCAGCTCTCCCCCAACTCATCTTCCGTACGCGAACGAAGCCTTGCTGAGGAAGCAGCAGTGAAGTGCCGTTCGCTCTAAGCCCAAAGCCTCTGTGAAAGCACAGCATTCGCCGAGAATTCAGAGTCGATACTGTGGGCTGCTGCTGCTGGTTGCCTGAGCCCAGTCTCACAGTGGGAGACACCCGCATACAGCGTAAGACTCTTTGTCCGGGCATCTCCTGTGGGAAAGCACAGCATACCTTTGGAATCAGAGTTTGGTTTGCGAATGCATGCTGCTGCTTGCCTGAGCTAGTCTACGCAGCTCGGTGGAAGATACCCGTATGGAGCGAAATACTCTTTGCCGTTGCTTCCCCTCTGCTTTTAGAGAAGCCAAGTTTGGGGAAGGCGCAGCATGCCGCCCCAGGGAAGAGAAGGAGCCGTTGGCCTTGGGGTCGGGAAATGCTCGGGAAGCAGGATAGCCTGCCGTGGCACGAGCAGCAGGCCTGTGGCGTGACAAGGGTCACGCGCTCCCTGTGCGGAGAGATGGATGCCTGGCTGCTAAGGAGACAGGAGTGGACGACTTGGGCAGGGGCGCGTGCTCCACTCTCAGGAAGGAGTCTGGGCAGATGGCAGGCGTGTCCTGTGCCTCTGGTCCCAAGTGGACAGCATCTCCTTGGCCACCTGTCCCAAGGGCAGACATGGGCTTGCCACCAGGTGCCATACTCGGAACTCGCAGAAAGAACCCCATGGACAAACGGGCAGTCCGATGCCGTCTTCCACCAAGATGTGGCAGCGATGTAGGTAGCAGGGGTGTTCCAGGAAGGAGTGGAGACAGTCCCCCACAGTTCCCCATCCCAGTGTACGGGCCATGTGCAGGGAACCTGTCGCCTCCCCTCTCCTGCAGTGAAGGCAGTGGCCTAGACCCCGAGTCCGCCTGAGCGCCGGAGCAAAAGGCAAAGCCTTACCTATGCCAGGAGATGGTAATAGGCATAGAGTGCCATGCTAGGCCACATAGTCTGCTGCAGGGTTGTGACTGTGTCTGCTAACTTCGGCATAGCAAGGCGAACCGCGAGCGCGAACGTGGAGCCTGAGAAAGCTCTCCCGCGGCTCTTCTTCCCTGCCGCGACAGAGCGAACGACCAAAGCCATGCTGAGGAAGCAGAAGCGAATTGCGGTTCGCGCCAAGCTGAAAACGTCTGCGAAAGCAGAGCAGTCGTTGCGAAATGAGTCAGTTCAGTGGGCTGCTCCTGTTTGCCTGAGCTGGTCTCCACAGTACGGTGTAATAAAGCCTCATGGAGCGAATTCCTCTTTGCCTGGGCATCCCCTCTGCCTGAGAGCGAATCGCGGTTGTGCCTGTGGAAAGAGCCTTAAGGAAAGGGATACGTCCTTCACTGTGCTCCCCAGGAGCATGTCTGTGGAAGGTGCAGTACGCTGCCCAGGGAGAAGAGCAGGAGCCGTCGGCCATCTGGTTTGGAAACGGTTGCGAAGCGGGAAGGCCCTGGCAGACACAATGGCCGGTGGCAATACAAGTGTCACCCGCTCCCAGTGCAGAGACGGAAGCCTGGCTGCTAACGAGACAGGAGGGGATGAGTAATGTAGGGCACGTGCTCCACTCTTAGGAAGGAGTCTGGGCAGAAAGCATGCCTGTCCTGAGCCTCTATGCCCAAGGAGACAGCAGCTTTGCCCACCTGTCTCTGGGGGAGACATGGGCTTGCCAACAGGCGCATACCCTGAACTCGCAGAAACAGCTCCCTGAAAGAAATGGTAGCCAGTTTACGTCATCCTCCAGGAGGTGGAAGCGTTCGCGAAAGCTCGGGATTTCCAGACAAGGAGTGTGGACAGTCCCCCAGAGCTCCCTTTCATAGTGTGTGCGCGGTGTGCAGGGATCCTGTCGCCTCTCGTCTCCTGTGGGAAGGCACTGGCGTAGTTCCCGAGTCTGCCTCAAGGCCTGAGAAAAAGGCCCAGCATAGCCTACACTGAGAGATGGTAGTGTGTATACAGTGCCATTCTAGGCCATGCTCGGTGCTGCAGTGTTGTAACTGAGTCTGCTTAGATCGGCTTGGCAGGGTGAACCCAGGGCGCGAATATGGAGCCCGGGAAAGCAAGTCCCAAGAGGCACCAGCCTTCCCGCAACTCATCTTCCCTGACGCGAACAAAGCCTTGCTGAGGAAGCAGCGGTGAAGTGCGGTTCGCCCCAAACCAAAAGCCTCTGTGAAAGCACAGCATTCGCTGAGAATTCAGCGTCGGTACTGTGGGCTGCTGCTGCTGGTTGCCTGAGCCCAGTCTCACAGTTGGAGAAAATCGCATATAGCGTAAGGCTCTTTGTCCGGGCAACTCCTCTGGGAAAGCACAGCATAACTTGGGAATCAGAATTGGGTTTGGGGATGCATGCTGCTGCTTGCCTGAGCTAGTCTACACAGCTCGGTGGAAGTTACCCATATGGAGCGAAATAGTCTTTGCTGTAGCTTCCCCTTTGCTTTTAGAGAAGCCAAGTTTGGGGAAGGCGCAGCATGCCGCCACGGAGAAGAGAAGGAGCCGTTGGCCTTGGGGTCGGGAAATGCTCGGGAAGCAGGATAGCCTGCCGTGGCACGAGCAGCAGGCCTGTGGCGATACATGTGTCACCCGCTCACTGTGCGGAGAGATGGATGCCTGGCTGCTAAGGAGACATGAGTGGACGACTAGGGCAGGGGCGCATGCTCCACTCTGAGGAAGGAGTCTGGGCAGAAGGCAGACGTGTTCTGAGCCTCTGGCCCCAAGGGGACAGCATCTCCTTGGCCACCTGTCCCAAATGCAGACTTGGGCTTGCCACCAGGTGCCATACCCAGAACTGGCAGAAACAACCCCATGGACAAACGGGCAGTCCGATGCCGTCTTCCACCAAGATGTGGCAGAGATGTGGTTGTCAGGCGGTGTGCTCAGAAGGAGTGGAGACAGTACCCCACAGTTCCCCAACCCAGTGCACGGGCCATGTGCAGGGAACCTGTCGCCTACTCTCTCCTGCAGTGAAGGCACTGGCCTAGACACCGAGTCTGCCTGAGCGCCGGAGCTAAAGGCAAAGCCTTACCTATGCCAGGAGATGGTAATAGGCATAGAGTGCCATGCTAGGCCACGCACCCTTCTGCAGGGTTGTGAATGTGTCTGCTTACCTCGGCATAGCAAGGTGAACCCCGGGCGCGAACTTGGAGTCTGGGAAAGCAAGGCCCAAGAGGCACCAGCTCTCCCGCGGCTCTTCTTCCCTGCCGCGACAGAGCGAACGACCAAAGCCTTGCTGAGGAAGCAGCAGCGAAGTGCGGTTCGCGCCAAGCTGAAAACCTCTGCGAGAGCATAGTAGTCGCTGCGAAACGAGAGTCGGTTCTGCGGGCTGCTCCTGTTTGCCTGAGCTGGTCTCCACAGTACGTTGTAATAAAGCCTCATGGAGCGAATTCCACTTTGCCTGGGCATCCGCTCTGCCTGAGAGAGAAGCGCGGTTGTGCCTGTGGAAAGAGCGTTAAGGAAAGGCACATGTCTTTCACTGCGCTCCCCAGGAGCATGTCTGTGGAAGGTGCAGCACGCTGCCCAGGGAGAAGAGCAGGAGCCGTCGGCCATCTGGTTTGGAAACGGTTGCGAAGCGGGAAGGCCCGGGCAGGCACAATGGCCGGTGGCACTAAAAGTGTCACCCGCTCTCAGTGCAGAGACGGAAGCCTGGCTGCTAAGGAGACAGGAGGGGATGAGTATGGCAGGGCGCGTGCACCACTCTGAAGAAGGAGTCTGGGCAGAAAGCATGCCTGTCCTGAGCCTCTAGGCCCAATGAGACAGCAGCTTTGGCCACCTGTCTCTGGTGGAGACATGGGCTTGCCAATAGGCGCCTACCCTGAACTCGCAGAAACAGCTCCCTGAAAGAAATGGCAGCCAGTTTACGTCGAACTCTAGGAGGCGGAAGCGTTCGCGAAGGCTCCTGATTTCCAGGCAAGGAGTGGGGGTAGTCCCCCACAGCTCCCTTTCCCAGGATGTGGGCGGTGTGCCGGGATTCTGTCGCCTCTCCTCTCCTGTGGGGAAGGCACTGGCGTAGTTCCCGAGTCTGCCTCAGGGCCTGAGAACAAGGCCAAGCATTGCCTACACCGAGAGATGGTAGTGTGCATACAGTGCCCTCCTAGGCCACGCTCGCTGCTGCGGTGTTGTCGCTGTGTCTGCTTAGTTTGGCTTGGCAGGGTGAACCCAGGGCGCGAATATGGAGCACGGGAAAGCAAGTCCCAAGAGGCACCAGCTCTCCCCCAACTCATCTTCCGTACGCGAACGAAGCCTTGCTGAGGAAGCAGCAGTGAAGTGCCGTTCGCTCTAAGCCCAAAGCCTCTGTGAAAGCACAGCATTCGCCGAGAATTCAGAGTCGATACTGTGGGCTGCTGCTGCTGGTTGCCTGAGCCCAGTCTCACAGTGGGAGACACCCGCATACAGCGTAAGACTCTTTGTCCGGGCATCTCCTGTGGGAAAGCACAGCATACCTTTGGAATCAGAGTTTGGTTTGCGAATGCATGCTGCTGCTTGCCTGAGCTAGTCTACGCAGCTCGGTGGAAGATACCCGTATGGAGCGAAATACTCTTTGCCGTTGCTTCCCCTCTGCTTTTAGAGAAGCCAAGTTTGGGGAAGGCGCAGCATGCCGCCCCAGGGAAGAGAAGGAGCCGTTGGCCTTGGGGTCGGGAAATGCTCGGGAAGCAGGATAGCCTGCCGTGGCACGAGCAGCAGGCCTGTGGCGTGACAAGGGTCACGCGCTCCCTGTGCGGAGAGATGGATGCCTGGCTGCTAAGGAGACAGGAGTGGACGACTTGGGCAGGGGCGCGTGCTCCACTCTCAGGAAGGAGTCTGGGCAGATGGCAGGCGTGTCCTGTGCCTCTGGTCCCAAGTGGACAGCATCTCCTTGGCCACCTGTCCCAAGGGCAGACATGGGCTTGCCACCAGGTGCCATACTCGGAACTCGCAGAAAGAACCCCATGGACAAACGGGCAGTCCGATGCCGTCTTCCACCAAGATGTGGCAGCGATGTAGGTAGCAGGGGTGTTCCAGGAAGGAGTGGAGACAGTCCCCCACAGTTCCCCATCCCAGTGTACGGGCCATGTGCAGGGAACCTGTCGCCTCCCCTCTCCTGCAGTGAAGGCAGTGGCCTAGACCCCGAGTCTGCCTGAGCGCCGGAGCAAAAGGCAAAGCCTTACCTATGCCAGGAGATGGTAATAGGCATAGAGTGCCATGCTAGGCCACATAGTCTGCTGCAGGGTTGTGACTGTGTCTGCTAACTTCGGCATAGCAAGGCGAACCGCGAGCGCGAACGTGGAGCCTGAGAAAGCTCTCCCGCGGCTCTTCTTCCCTGCCGCGACAGAGCGAACGACCAAAGCCATGCTGAGGAAGCAGAAGCGAATTGCGGTTCGCGCCAAGCTGAAAACGTCTGCGAAAGCAGAGCAGTCGTTGCGAAATGAGTCAGTTCAGTGGGCTGCTCCTGTTTGCCTGAGCTGGTCTCCACAGTACGGTGTAATAAAGCCTCATGGAGCGAATTCCTCTTTGCCTGGGCATCCCCTCTGCCTGAGAGCGAATCGCGGTTATGCCTGTGGAAAGAGCCTTAAGGAAAGGGATACGTCCTTCACTGCGCTCCCCAGGAGCATGTCTGTGGAAGGTGCAGTACGCTGCCCAGGGAGAAGAGCAGGAGCCGTCGGCCATCTGGTTTGGAAACGGTTGCGAAGCGGGAAGGCCCTGGCAGACACAATGGCCGGTGGCAATACAAGTGTCACCCGCTCCCAGTGCAGAGACGGAAGCCTGGCTGCTAACGAGACAGGAGGGGATGAGTAATGTAGGGCGCGTGCTCCACTCTTAGGAAGGAGTCTGGGCAGAAAGCATGCCTGTCCTGAGCCTCTATGCCCAAGGAGACAGCAGCTTTGCCCACCTGTCTCTGGGGGAGACATGGGCTTGCCAACAGGCGCATACCCTGAACTCGCAGAAACAGCTCCCTGAAAGAAATGGTAGCCAGTTTACGTCATCCTCCAGGAGGTGGAAGCGTTCGCGAAAGCTCGGGATTTCCAGACAAGGAGTGTGGACAGTCCCCCAGAGCTCCCTTTCATAGTGTGTGCGCGGTGTGCAGGGATCCTGTCGCCTCTCGTCTCCTGTGGGAAGGCACTGGCGTAGTTCCCGAGTCTGCCTCAAGGCCTGAGAAAAAGGCCCAGCATAGCCTACACTGAGAGATGGTAGTGTGCATACAGTGCCATTCTAGGCCATGCTCGGTGCTGCAGTGTTGTAACTGAGTCTGCTTAGATCGGCTTGGCAGGGTGAACCCAGGGCGCGAATATGGAGCCCGGGAAAGCAAGTCCCAAGAGGCACCAGCCTTCCCGCAACTCATCTTCCCTGACGCGAACAAAGCCTTGCTGAGGAAGCAGCGGTGAAGTGCGGTTCGCCCCAAACCAAAAGCCTCTGTGAAAGCACAGCATTCGCTGAGAATTCAGCGTCGGTACTGTGGGCTGCTGCTGCTGGTTGCCTGAGCCCAGTCTCACAGTTGGAGAAAATCGCATATAGCGTAAGGCTCTTTGTCCGGGCAACTCCTCTGGGAAAGCACAGCATACCTTGGGAATCAGAATTGGGTTTGGGGATGCATGCTGCTGCTTGCCTGAGCTAGTCTACGCAGCTCGGTGGAAGTTACCCATATGGAGCGAAATAGTCTTTGCTGTAGCTTCCCCTTTGCTTTTAGAGAAGCCAAGTTTGGGGAAGGCGCAGCATGCCGCCCCGGAGAAGAGAAGGAGCCGTTGGCCTTGGGGTCGGGAAATGCTCGGGAAGCAGGATAGCCTGCCGTGGCACGAGCAGCAGGCCTGTGGCGATACATGTGTCACCCGCTCACTGTGCGGAGAGATGGATGCCTGGCTGCTAAGGAGACATGAGTGGACGACTAGGGCAGGGGCGCATGCTCCACTCTGAGGAAGGAGTCTGGGCAGAAGGCAGACGTGTTCTGAGCCTCTGGCCCCAAGGGGACAGCATCTCCTTGGCCACCTGTCCCAAATGCAGACTTGGGCTTGCCACCAGGTGCCATACCCAGAACTGGCAGAAACAACCCCATGGACAAACGGGCAGTCCGATGCCGTCTTCCACCAAGATGTGGCAGAGATGTGGTTGTCAGGCGGTGTGCTCAGAAGGAGTGGAGACAGTACCCCACAGTTCCCCAACCCAGTGCACGGGCCATGTGCAGGGAACCTGTCGCCTACTCTCTCCTGCAGTGAAGGCACTGGCCTAGACACCGAGTCTGCCTGAGCGCCGGAGCTAAAGGCAAAGCCTTACCTATGCCAGGAGATGGTAATAGGCATAGAGTGCCATGCTAGGCCACGCACCCTTCTGCAGGGTTGTGAATGTGTCTGCTTACCTCGGCATAGCAAGGTGAACCCCGGGCGCGAACTTGGAGTCTGGGAAAGCAAGGCCCAAGAGGCACCAGCTCTCCCGCGGCTCTTCTTCCCTGCCGCGACAGAGCGAACGACCAAAGCCTTGCTGAGGAAGCAGCAGCGAAGTGCGGTTCGCGCCAAGCTGAAAACCTCTGCGAGAGCATAGTAGTCGCTGCGAAACGAGAGTCGGTTCTGCGGGCTGCTCCTGTTTGCCTGAGCTGGTCTCCACAGTACGTTGTAATAAAGCCTCATGGAGCGAATTCCACTTTGCCTGGGCATCCGCTCTGCCTGAGAGAGAAGCGCGGTTGTGCCTGTGGAAAGAGCCTTAAGGAAAGGCACACGTCTTTCACTGCGCTCCCCAGGACCATGTCTGTGGAAGGTGCAGCACGCTGCCCAGGGAGAAGAGCAGGAGCCGTCGGCCATCTGGTTTGGAAACGGTTGCGAAGCGGGAAGGCCCGGGCAGGCACAATGGCCGGTGGCACTAAAAGTGTCACCCGCTCTCAGTGCAGAGACGGAAGCCTGGCTGCTAAGGAGACAGGAGGGGATGAGTATGGCAGGGCGCGTGCACCACTCTGAAGAAGGAGTCTGGGCAGAAAGCATGCCTGTCCTGAGCCTCTAGGCCCAATGAGACAGCAGCTTTGGCCACCTGTCTCTGGTGGAGACATGGGCTTGCCAATAGGCGCCTACCCTGAACTCGCAGAAACAGCTCCCTGAAAGAAATGGCAGCCAGTTTACGTCGAACTCTAGGAGGCGGAAGCGTTCGCGAAGGCTCCTGATTTCCAGGCAAGGAGTGGGGGTAGTCCCCCACAGCTCCCTTTCCCAGGATGTGGGCGGTGTGCCGGGATTCTGTCGCCTCTCCTCTCCTGTGGGGAAGGCACTGGCGTAGTTCCCGAGTCTGCCTCAGGGCCTGAGAACAAGGCCAAGCATTGCCTACACCGAGAGATGGTAGTGTGCATACAGTGCCCTCCTAGGCCACGCTCGCTGCTGCGGTGTTGTCGCTGTGTCTGCTTAGTTTGGCTTGGCAGGGTGAACCCCGGGCGCGAATATGGAGCACGGGAAAGCAAGTCCCAAGAGGCACCAGCTCTCCCCCAACTCATCTTCCGTACGCGAACGAAGCCTTGCTGAGGAAGCAGCAGTGAAGTGCCGTTCGCTCTAAGTCCAAAGCCTCTGTGAAAGCACAGCATTCGCCGAGAATTCAGAGTCGATACTGTGGGCTGCTGCTGCTGGTTGCCTGAGCCCAGTCTCACAGTGGGAGACACCCGCATACAGCGTAAGACTCTTTGTCTGGGCATCTCCGGTGGGAAAGCACAGCATACCTTTGGAATCAGAGTTTGGTTTGCGAATGCATGCTGCTGCTTGCCTGAGCTAGTCTACGCAGCTCGGTGGAAGATACCCGTATGGAGCGAAATACTCTTTGCCGTTGCTTCCCCTCTGCTTTTAGAGAAGCCAAGTTTGGGGAAGGCGCAGCATGCCGCTCCAGGGAAGAGAAGGAGCCGTTGGCCTTGGGGTCGGGAAATGCTCGGGAAGCAGGATAGCCTGCCGTGGCACGAGCAGCAGGCCTGTGGCGTGACAAGGGTCACGCGCTCCCTGTGCGGAGAGATGGATGCCTGGCTGCTAAGGAGACAGGAGTGGACGACTTGGGCAGGGGCGCGTGCTCCACTCTCAGGAAGGAGTCTGGGCAGATGGCAGGCGTGTCCTGTGCCTCTGGTCCCAAGTGGACAGCATCTCCTTGGCCACCTGTCCCAAGGGCAGACATGGGCTTGCCACCAGGTGCCATACTCGGAACTCGCAGAAAGAACCCCATGGACAAACGGGCAGTCCGATGCCGTCTTCCACCAAGATGTGGCAGCGATGTAGGTAGCAGGGGTGTTCCAGGAAGGAGTGGAGACAGTCCCCCACAGTTCCCCATCCCAGTGTACGGGCCATGTGCAGGGAACCTGTCGCCTCCCCTCTCCTGCAGTGAAGGCAGTGGCCTAGACCCCGAGTCTGCCTGAGCGCCGGAGCAAAAGGCAAAGCCTTACCTATGCCAGGAGATGGTAATAGGCATAGAGTGCCATGCTAGGCCACATAGTCTGCTGCAGGGTTGTGACTGTGTCTGCTAACTTCGGCATAGCAAGGCGAACCGCGAGCGCGAACGTGGAGCCTGAGAAAGCTCTCCCGCGGCTCTTCTTCCCTGCCGCGACAGAGCGAACGACCAAAGCCATGCTGAGGAAGCAGAAGCGAATTGCGGTTCGCGCCAAGCTGAAAACGTCTGCGAAAGCAGAGCAGTCGTTGCGAAATGAGTCAGTTCAGTGGGCTGCTCCTGTTTGCCTGAGCTGGTCTCCACAGTACGGTGTAATAAAGACTCATGGAGCGAATTCCTCTTTGCCTGGGCATCCCCTCTGCCTGAGAGCGAATCGCGGTTGTGCCTGTGGAAAGAGCCTTAAGGAAAGGGATACGTCCTTCACTGCGCTCCCCAGGAGCATGTCTGTGGAAGGTGCAGTAAGCTGCCCAGGGAGAAGAGCAGGAGCCGTCGGCCATCTGGTTTGGAAACGGTTGCGAAGCGGGAAGGCCCTGGCAGGCACAATGGCCGGTGGCAATACAAGTGTCACCCGCTCCCAGTGCAGAGACGGAAGCCTGGCTGCTAAGGAGACAGGAGGGTATGAGTAATGTAGGGCGCGTGCTCCACTCTTAGGAAGGAGTCTGGGCAGAAAGCATGCCTGTCCTGAGCCTCTATGCCCAAGGAAACAGCAGCTTTGCCCACCTGACTCTGGTGGAGACATGGGCTTGCCAACAGGCGCCTACCCTGAACTCGCAGAAACAGCTCCCTGAAAGAAATGGCAGCCAGTTTACGTCATCCTCCAGGAGGTGGAAGCGTTCGCGAAGGCTCGGGATTTCCAGACAAGGAGTGGAGACAGTCCCCCAGAGCTCCCTTTCCCAGTGTGTGGGCGGTGTGCAGGGATCCTGTCACCTCTCGTCTCCTGTGGGAAGGCACTGGCGTAGTTCCCGAGTCTGCCTCAAGGCCTGAGAAAATTCCCAGCATAGCCTACACCGAGAGATGGTAGTGTGCATACAGTGCCATTCTAGGCCATGCTCGGTGCTGCAGTGTTGTAACTGAGTCTGCTTAGATCGGCATGGCAGGGTGAACTCAGGGCGCGAATATGGAGCCCGGGAAAGCAAGTCCCAAGAGGCACCAGCCTTCCCGCAACTCATCTTCCCTGACGCGAACAAAGCCTTGCTGAGGAAGCAGCGGTGAAGTGCCGTTCGCCCCAAACCAAAAGCCTCTGTGAAAGCACAGCATTCGCTGAGAATTCAGAGTCGGTACTGTGGGCTGCTGCTGCTGGTTGCCTGAGCCCAGTCTCACAGTTGAAGAAAATCGCATATAGCGTAAGGCTCTTTGTCCGGGCAACTCCTGTGGGATAGCACAGCATACCTTGGGAATCAGAGTTGGGTTTGGGGATGCATGCTGCTGCTTTCCTGAGCTAGTCTACGCAGCTCGGTGGAAGATACCCATATGGAGCGAAATACCCTTTGCCGTAGCTTCCCCTTTGCTTTTAGAGAAGCCAAGTTTGGGGAAGGCGCAGCATGCCGCCCCGGAGAAGAGAAGGAGCCGTTGGCCTTGGGGTCGGGAAATGCTCGGGAAGCAGGATAGCCTGCCGTGGCCCGAGCAGCAGGCCTGTGGCGAGACATGTGTCACCCGCACACTGTGCGGAGAGATGGATGCCTGGCTGCTAAGGAGACATGAGTGGACGAATAGTGCAGGGGCGCATGCTCCACTCTGAGGAAGGAGTCTGGGCAGAAGGCAGACGTGTTCTGAGCCTCTGGCCCCAAGGGGACAGCATCTCCTTGGCCACCTGTCCCAAATGCAGACTTGGGCTTGCCACCAGGTGCCATACCCAGAACTGGCAGAAACAACCCCATGGACAAACGGGCAGTCCGATGCCGTCTTCCACCAAGATGTGGCAGAGATGTGGTTGTCAGGCGGTGTGCTCGGAAGGAGTGGAGACAGTACCCCACAGTTCCCCAACCCAGTGCACGGGCCATGTGCAGGGAACCTGTCGCCTACTCTCTCCTGCAGTGAAGGCACTGGCCTAGACACCGAGTCTGCCTGAGCGCCGGAGCTAAAGGCAAAGCCTTACCTATGCCAGGAGATGGTAATAGGCATAGAGTGCCATGCTAGGCCACGCACCCTTCTGCAGGGTTGTGAACGTGTCTGCTTACTTCGGCATAGCAAGGTGAACCCCGGGCGCGAACTTGGAGTCTGGGAAAGCAAGGCCAAAGAGGCACCAGCTCTCCCGCGGCTCTTCTTCCCTGCCGCGACAGAGCGAACGACCAAAGCCTTGCTGAGGAAGCAGCAGCGAAGTGCGGTTCGCGCCAAGCTGAAAACCTCTGCGAGAGCATAGTAGTCGCTGCGAAACGAGAGTCGGTTCTGCGGGCTGCTCCTGTTTGCCTGAGCTGGTCTCCACAGTACGTTGTAATAAAGCCTCATGGAGCGAATTCCACTTTGCCTGGGCATCCGCTCTGCCTGAGAGAGAAGCGCGGTTGTGCCTGTGGAAAGAGCGTTAAGGAAAGGCACACGTCTGTCACTGCGCTCCCCAGGAGCATGTCTGTGGAAGGTGCAGCACGCTGCCCAGGGAGAAGAGCAGGAGCCGTCGGCCATCTGGTTTGGAAACGGTTGCGAAGCGGGAAGGCCCGGGCAGACACAATGGCCGGTGGCACTACAAGTGTCACCCGCTCTCAGTGCAGAGACGGAAGCCTGGCTGCTAAGGAGACAGGAGGGGATGAGTATGGCAGGGCGCGTGCTCCACTCTGAAGAAGGAGTCTGGGCAGAAAGCATGCCTGTCCTGAGCCTCTAGGCCCAAGGAGACAGCAGGTTTGGCCACCTGTCTCTGGTGGAGACATGGGCTTGCCAATAGGCGCCTACCCTGAACTCGCAGAAACAGCTCCCTGAAAGAAATGGCAGCCAGTTTACGTCGAACTCTAGGAGGCGGAAGCGTTCGCGAAGGCTCCTTATTTCCAGGCAAGGAGTGGGGGTAGTCCCCCACAGCTCCCTTTCCCAGGATGTGGGCGGTGTGCAGGGATTCTGTCGCCTCTCCTCTCCTGTGGGGAAGGCACTGGCGTAGTTCCCGAGTCTGCCTCAGGGCCTGAGAACAAGGCCAAGCATTGCCTACACCGAGAGATGGTAGTGTGCATACAGTGCCCTCCTAGGCCACGCTCGCTGCTGCGGTGTTGTCGCTGTGTCTGCTTAGTTTGGCTTGGCAGGGTGAACCCAGGGCGCGAATATGGAGCCCGGGAAAGCAAGTCCCAAGAGGCACCAGCTCTCCCCCAACTCATCTTCCGTACGCGAACGAAGCCTTGCTGAGGAAGCAGCAGTGAAGTGCCGTTCGCTCTAAGCCCAAAGCCTCTGTGAAAGCACAGCATTCGCCGAGAATTCAGAGTCGATACTGTGGGCTGCTGCTGCTGGTTGCCTGAGCCCAGTCTCACAGTGGGAGACACCCGCATACAGCGTAAGACTCTTTGTCCGGGCATCTCCTGTGGGAAAGCACAGCATACCTTTGGAATCAGAGTTTGGTTTGCGAATGCATGTTGCTGCTTGCCTGAGCTAGTCTACGCAGCTCGGTGGAAGATACCCGTATGGAGCGAAATACTCTTTGCCGTTGCTTCCCCTCTGCTTTTAGAGAAGCCAAGTTTGGGGAAGGCGCAGCATGCCGCCCCAGGGAAGAGAAGGAGCCGTTGGCCTTGGGGTCGGGAAATGCTCGGGAAGCAGGATAGCCTGCCGTGGCACGAGCAGCAGGCCTGTGGCGTGACAAGGGTCACGCGCTCCCTGTGCGGAGAGATGGATGCCTGGCTGCTAAGGAGACAGGAGTGGACGACTTGGGCAGGGGCGCGTGCTCCACTCTCAGGAAGGAGTCTGGGCAGATGGCAGGCGTGTCCTGTGCCTCTGGTCCCAAGTGGACAGCATCTTCTTGGCCACCTGTCCCAAGGGCAGACATGGGCTTGCCACCAGGTGCCATACCCGGAACTCGCAGAAAGAACCCCATGGACAAACGGGCAGTCCGATGCCGTCTTCCACCAAGATGTGGCAGCGATGTAGGTAGCAGGGGTGTTCCAGGAAGGAGTGGAGACAGTCCCCCACAGTTCCCCATCCCAGTGTACGGGCCATGTGCAGGGAACCTGTCGCCTCCTCTCTCCTGAAGTGAAGGCACAGGACTAGAACCCGAGTCTGCCTGAGCGCCGGAGAAAAAGGCAAAGCCATACCTATGCCTGGAGATGGTAATAGGCATAGAGTGCCATGCTAGGCCACGCAGCCTTCTGCAGGGTTGTGACTGTGTCTGCTTACTTCGGAATAGCAAGGTGAAACCCTGGCGCGAACTTGGAGCCTGGGATAGCAAGGCCCAAGAGGCACCAGCTCTCCCGCGGCTCTTCTTCCCTGCCGAGACAGAGCGAACGACCAAAGCCTTGCTGAGGAAGCAGCAGCGAAGTGCGGTTCGCGCCAAGCTGAAAACCTCTGCGAAAGCATAGTAGTCGCGGCGAAATGAGAGTCGGTTCTGTGGGCTGCTCCTGTTTGCCTGAGCTGGTCTCCACAGTACGGTGTAATAAAGCCTCATGGAGCGAAATCCTCTTTTCCTGGGCATGCGCTCTGCCTGAGAGAGAAGCGCGGTTGTGCCTGTGGAAAGAGCCTTAAGGAAAAGGACACGTCTTTCACTGCTCTCCCCAGGAGCATGTCTGTGGAAGGTGCAGCACGCTGCCCAGGGAGAAGAGCAGGAGCCGTCGGCCATCTGGTTTGGAAACGGTTGGGAAGCGGGAAGGCCCGGGCAGGCACAATGGCCGGTGGCAATACAAGTGTCACCCGCTCCCAGTGCAGAGACGGAAGCCTGGCTGCTAAGGAGACAGGAGGGATGAGTATGGCAGGGCGCGTGCTCAACTCTGAAGAAGGAGTCTGGGCAGAAAGCATGCCTGTCCTGAGCCTCTAGGCCCAAGGAGACAGCAGCTTTGGCCACCTGTCTCTGGTGGAGACATGGGCTTGCCAATAGGCGCCTACCCTGAACTCGCAGAAACAGCTCCCTGAAAGAAATGGCAGCCAGTTTACGTCGAACTCTAGGAGGCGGAAGCGTTCGCGAAGGCTCCTGATTTCCAGGCAAGGAGTGGGGGTAGTCCCCCACAGCTCCCTTTCCCAGTATGTGGGCGGTGTGCAGGGATTCTGTCGCCTCTCCTCTCCTGTGGGGAAGGCACTGGCGTAGTTCCCGAGTCTGCCTCAGGGCCTGAGAACAAGGCCAAGCATTGCCTACACCGAGAGATGGTAGTGTGCATACAGTGCCCTCCTAGGCCACGCTCGCTGCTGCGGTGTTGTCGCTGTGTCTGCTTAGTTTGGCTTGGCAGGGTGAACCCAGGGCGCGAATATGGAGCACGGGAAAGCAAGTCCCAAGAGGCACCAGCTCTCCCCCAACTCATCTTCCGTACGCGAACGAAGCCTTGCTGAGGAAGCAGCAGTGAAGTGCCGTTCGCTCTAAGCCCAAAGCCTCTGTGAAAGCACAGCATTCGCCGAGAATTCAGAGTCGATACTGTGGGCTGCTGCTGCTGGTTGCCTGAGCCCAGTCTCACAGTGGGAGACACCCGCATACAGCGTAAGACTCTTTGTCCGGGCATCTCCTGTGGGAAAGCACAGCATACCTTTGGAATCAGAGTTTGGTTTGCGAATGCATGCTGCTGCTTGCCTGAGCTAGTCTACGCAGCTCGGTGGAAGATACCCATATGGAGCGAAATACCCTTTGCCGTAGCTTCCCCTTTGCTTTTAGAGAAGCCAAGTTTGGGGAAGGCGCAGCATGCCGCCCCGGAGAAGAGAAGGAGCCGTTGGCCTTGGGGTCGGGAAATGCTCGGGAAGCAGGATAGCCTGCCGTGGCACGAGCAGCAGGCCTGTGGCGAGACATGTGTCACCCGCTCACTGTGCGGAGAGATGGATGCCTGGCTGCTAAGGAGACATGAGTGGACGAATAGTGCAGGGGCGCATGCTCCACTCTGAGGAAGGAGTCTGGGCAGAAGGCAGACGTGTTCTGAGCCTCTGGCCCCAAGGGGACAGCATCTCCTTGGCCACCTCTCCCAAATGCTGACTTGGGCTTGCTACCAGGTGCCATACCCAGAACTGGCAGAAACAACCCCATGGACAAACGGGCAGTCCGATGCCGTCTTCCACCAAGATGTGGCAGAGATGTGGTTGTCAGGCGGTGTGCTCGGAAGGAGTGGAGACAGTACCCCACAGTTCCCCAACCCAGTGCACGGGCCTTGTGCAGGGATCCTGTCGCCTACTCTCTCCTGCAGTGAAGGCACTGGCCTAGACCACGAGTCTGCCTGAGCGCCGGAGCTAAAGGCAAAGCCTTACCTATGCCAGGAGATGGTAATAGGCATAGAGTGCCATGCTAGGCCACGCACCGTTCTGCAGGGTTGTGAATGTGTCTGCTTACTTCGGCATAGCAAGGTGAACCCCGGGCGCGAACTTGGAGTCTGGGAAAGCAAGGCCCAAGAGGCACCAGCTCTCCCGCGGCTCTTCTTCCCTGCCGCGACAGAGCGAACGACCAAAGCCTTGCTGAGGAAGCAGCAGCGAAGTGCGGTTCGCGCCAAGCTGAAAACCTCTGCGAGAGCATAGTAGTCGCTGCGAAACGAGATTCGGTTCTGTGGGCTGCTCCTGTTTGCCTGAGCTGGTCTCCACAGTACGTTGTAATAAAGCCTCATGGAGCGAATTCCACTTTGCCTGGGCATCCGCTCTGCCTGAGAGAGAAGCGCGGTTGTGCCTGTGGAAAGAGCCTTAAGGAAAGGCACACGTCTTTCACTGCGCTCCCCAGGACCATGTCTGTGGAAGGTGCAGCACGCTGCCCAGGGAGAAGAGCAGGAGCCGTCGGCCATCTGGTTTAGAACGGTTGCGAAGCGGGAAGGCCCGGGCAGGCACAATGGCCGGTGGCACTACAAGTGTCACCCGCTCTCAGTGCAGAGACGGAAGCCTGGCTGCTAAGGAGACAGGAGGGGATGAGTATGGCAGGGCGCGTGCTCCACTCTGAAGAAGGAGTCTGGGCAGAAAGCATGCCTGTCCTGAGCCTCTAGGCCCAAGGAGACAGCAGCTTTGGCCACCTGTCTCTGGTGGAGACATGGGCTTGCCAATAGGCGCCTACCCTGAACTCGCAGAAACAGCTCCCTGAAAGAAATGGCAGCCAGTTTACGTCGAACTCTAGGAGGCGGAAGCGTTCGCGAAGGCTCCTGATTTCCAGGCAAGGAGTGGGGGTAGTCCCCCACAGCTCCCTTTCCCAGTATGTGGGCGGTGTGCAGGGATTCTGTCGCCTCTCCTCTCCTGTGGGGAAGGCACTGGCGTAGTTCCCGAGTCTGCCTCAGGGCCTGAGAACAAGGCCAAGCATTGCCTACACCGAGAGATGGTAGTGTGCATACAGTGCCCTCCTAGGCCACGCTCGCTGCTGCGGTGTTGTCGCTGTGTCTGCTTAGTTTGGCTTGGCAGGGTGAACCCAGGGCGCGAATATGGAGCACGGGAAAGCAAGTCCCAAGAGGCACCAGCTCTCCCCCAACTCATCTTCCGTACGCGAACGAAGCCTTGCTGAGGAAGCAGCAGTGAAGTGCCGTTCGCTCTAAGCCCAAAGCCTCTGTGAAAGCACAGCATTCGCCGAGAATTCAGAGTCGATACTGTGGGCTGCTGCTGCTGGTTGCCTGAGCCCAGTCTCACAGTGGGAGACACCCGCATACAGCGTAAGACTCTTTGTCCGGGCATCTCCTGTGGGAAAGCACAGCATACCTTTGGAATCAGAGTTTGGTTTGCGAATGCATGCTGCTGCTTGCCTGAGCTAGTCTACGCAGCTCGGTGGAAGATACCCGTATGGAGCGAAATACTCTTTGCCGTTGCTTCCCCTCTGCTTTTAGAGAAGCCAAGTTTGGGGAAGGCGCAGCATGCCGCCCCAGGGAAGAGAAGGAGCCGTTGGCCTTGGGGTCGGGAAATGCTCGGGAAGCAGGATAGCCTGCCGTGGCACGAGCAGCAGGCCTGTGGCGTGACAAGGGTCACGCGCTCCCTGTGCGGAGAGATGGATGCCTGGCTGCTAAGGAGACAGGAGTGGACGACTTGGGCAGGGGCGCGTGCTCCACTCTCAGGAAGGAGTCTGGGCAGATGGCAGGCGTGTCCTGTGCCTCTGGTCCCAAGTGGACAGCATCTCCTTGGCCACCTGTCCCAAGGGCAGACATGGGCTTGCCACCAGGTGCCATACTCGGAACTCGCAGAAAGAACCCCATGGACAAACGGGCAGTCCGATGCCGTCTTCCACCAAGATGTGGCAGCGATGTAGGTAGCAGGGGTGTTCCAGGAAGGAGTGGAGACAGTCCCCCACAGTTCCCCATCCCAGTGTACGGGCCATGTGCAGGGAACCTGTCGCCTCCCCTCTCCTGCAGTGAAGGCAGTGGCCTAGACCCCGAGTCTGCCTGAGCGCCGGAGCAAAAGGCAAAGCCTTACCTATGCCAGGAGATGGTAATAGGCATAGAGTGCCATGCTAGGCCACATAGTCTGCTGCAGGGTTGTGACTGTGTCTGCTAACTTCGGCATAGCAAGGCGAACCGCGAGCGCGAACGTGGAGCCTGAGAAAGCTCTCCCGCGGCTCTTCTTCCCTGCCGCGACAGAGCGAACGACCAAAGCCATGCTGAGGAAGCAGAAGCGAATTGCGGTTCGCGCCAAGCTGAAAACGTCTGCGAAAGCAGAGCAGTCGTTGCGAAATGAGTCAGTTCAGTGGGCTGCTCCTGTTTGCCTGAGCTGGTCTCCACAGTACGGTGTAATAAAGCCTCATGGAGCGAATTCCTCTTTGCCTGGGCATCCCCTCTGCCTGAGAGCGAATCGCGGTTATGCCTGTGGAAAGAGCCTTAAGGAAAGGGATACGTCCTTCACTGTGCTCCCCAGGAGCATGTCTGTGGAAGGTGCAGTACGCTGCCCAGGGAGAAGAGCAGGAGCCGTCGGCCATCTGGTTTGGAAACGGTTGCGAAGCGGGAAGGCCCTGGCAGACACAATGGCCGGTGGCAATACAAGTGTCACCCGCTCCCAGTGCAGAGACGGAAGCCTGGCTGCTAACGAGACAGGAGGGGATGAGTAATGTAGGGCGCGTGCTCCACTCTTAGGAAGGAGTCTGGGCAGAAAGCATGCCTGTCCTGAGCCTCTATGCCCAAGGAGACAGCAGCTTTGCCCACCTGTCTCTGGGGGAGACATGGGCTTGCCAACAGGCGCATACCCTGAACTCGCAGAAACAGCTCCCTGAAAGAAATGGTAGCCAGTTTACGTCATCCTCCAGGAGGTGGAAGCGTTCGCGAAAGCTCGGGATTTCCAGACAAGGAGTGTGGACAGTCCCCCAGAGCTCCCTTTCATAGTGTGTGCGCGGTGTGCAGGGATCCTGTCGCCTCTCGTCTCCTGTGGGAAGGCACTGGCGTAGTTCCCGAGTCTGCCTCAAGGCCTGAGAAAAAGGCACAGCATAGCCTACACTGAGAGATGGTAGTGTGCATACAGTGCCATTCTAGGCCATGCTCGGTGCTGCAGTGTTGTAACTGAGTCTGCTTAGATCGGCTTGGCAGGGTGAACCCAGGGCGCGAATATGGAGCCCGGGAAAGCAAGTCCCAAGAGGCACCAGCCTTCCCGCAACTCATCTTCCCTGACGCGAACAAAGCCTTGCTGAGGAAGCAGCGGTGAAGTGCGGTTCGCCCCAAACCAAAAGCCTCTGTGAAAGCACAGCATTCGCTGAGAATTCAGCGTCGGTACTGTGGGCTGCTGCTGCTGGTTGCCTGAGCCCAGTCTCACAGTTGGAGAAAATCGCATATAGCGTAAGGCTCTTTGTCCGGGCAACTCCTCTGGGAAAGCACAGCATACCTTGGGAATCAGAATTGGGTTTGGGGATGCATGCTGCTGCTTGCCTGAGCTAGTCTACGCAGCTCGGTGGAAGTTACCCATATGGAGCGAAATAGTCTTTGCTGTAGCTTCCCCTTTGCTTTTAGAGAAGCCAAGTTTGGGGAAGGCGCAGCATGCCGCCCCGGAGAAGAGAAGGAGCCGTTGGCCTTGGGGTCGGGAAATGCTCGGGAAGCAGGATAGCCTGCCGTGGCACGAGCAGCAGGCCTGTGGCGATACATGTGTCACCCGCTCACTGTGCGGAGAGATGGATGCCTGGCTGCTAAGGAGACATGAGTGGACGACTAGGGCAGGGGCGCATGCTCCACTCTGAGGAAGGAGTCTGGGCAGAAGGCAGACGTGTTCTGAGCCTCTGGCCCCAAGGGGACAGCATCTCCTTGGCCACCTGTCCCAAATGCAGACTTGGGCTTGCCACCAGGTGCCATACCCAGAACTGGCAGAAACAACCCCATGGACAAACGGGCAGTCCGATGCCGTCTTCCACCAAGATGTGGCAGAGATGTGGTTGTCAGGCGGTGTGCTCAGAAGGAGTGGAGACAGTACCCCACAGTTCCCCAACCCAGTGCACGGGCCATGTGCAGGGAACCTGTCGCCTACTCTCTCCTGCAGTGAAGGCACTGGCCTAGACACCGAGTCTGCCTGAGCGCCGGAGCTAAAGGCAAAGCCTTACCTATGCCAGGAGATGGTAATAGGCATAGAGTGCCATGCTAGGCCACGCACCCTTCTGCAGGGTTGTGAATGTGTCTGCTTACCTCGGCATAGCAAGGTGAACCCCGGGCGCGAACTTGGAGTCTGGGAAAGCAAGGCCCAAGAGGCACCAGCTCTCCCGCGGCTCTTCTTCCCTGCCGCGACAGAGCGAACGACCAAAGCCTTGCTGAGGAAGCAGCAGCGAAGTGCGGTTCGCGCCAAGCTGAAAACCTCTGCGAGAGCATAGTAGTCGCTGCGAAACGAGAGTCGGTTCTGCGGGCTGCTCCTGTTTGCCTGAGCTGGTCTCCACAGTACGTTGTAATAAAGCCTCATGGAGCGAATTCCACTTTGCCTGGGCATCCGCTCTGCCTGAGAGAGAAGCGCGGTTGTGCCTGTGGAAAGAGCGTTAAGGAAAGGCACACGTCTTTCACTGCGCTCCCCAGGAGCATGTCTGTGGAAGGTGCAGCACGCTGCCCAGGGAGAAGAGCAGGAGCCGTCGGCCATCTGGTTTGGAAACGGTTGCGAAGCGGGAAGGCCCGGGCAGGCACAATGGCCGGTGGCACTAAAAGTGTCACCCGCTCTCAGTGCAGAGACGGAAGCCTGGCTGCTAAGGAGACAGGAGGGGATGAGTATGGCAGGGCGCGTGCACCACTCTGAAGAAGGAGTCTGGGCAGAAAGCATGCCTGTCCTGAGCCTCTAGGCCCAATGAGACAGCAGCTTTGGCCACCTGTCTCTGGTGGAGACATGGGCTTGCCAACAGGCGCCTACCCTGAACTCGCAGAAACAGCTCCCTGAAAGAAATGGCAGCCAGTTTACGTCATCCTCCAGGAGGTGGAAGCGTTCGCGAAGGCTCGGGATTTCCAGACAAGGAGTGGAGACAGTCCCCCAGAGCTCCCTTTCCCAGTGTGTGGGCGGTGTGCAGGGATCCTGTCACCTCTCGTCTCCTGTGGGAAGGCACTGGCGTAGTTCCCGAGTCTGCCTCAAGGCCTGAGAAAATTCCCAGCATAGCCTACACCGAGAGATGGTAGTGTGCATACAGTGCCATTCTAGGCCATGCTCGGTGCTGCGGTGTTGTAACTGAGTCTGCTTAGATCGGCATGGCAGGGTGAACTCAGGGCGCGAATATGGAGCCCGGGAAAGCAAGTCCCAAGAGGCACCAGCCTTCCCGCAACTCATCTTCCCTGACGCGAACGAAGCCTTGCTGAGGAAGCAGCGGTGAAGTGCCGTTCGCCCCAAACCAAAAGCCTCTGTGAAAGCACAGCATTCGCTGAGAATTCAGAGTCGGTACTGTGGGCTGCTGCTGCTGGTTGCCTGAGCCCAGTCTCACAGTTGAAGAAAATCGCATATAGCGTAAGGCTCTTTGTCCGGGCAACTCCTGTGGGATAGCACAGCATACCTTGGGAATCAGAGTTGGGTTTGGGGATGCATGCTGCTGCTTTCCTGAGCTAGTCTACGCAGCTCGGTGGAAGATACCCGTATGGAGCGAAATACCCTTTGCCGTTGCTTCCCCTTTGCTTTTAGAGAAGCCAAGTTTGGGGAAGGCGCAGCATGCCGCCCCGGAGAAGAGAAGGAGCCGTTGGCCTTGGGGTCGGGAAATGCTCGGGAAGCAGGATAGCCTGCCGTGGCCCGAGCAGCAGGCCTGTGGCGAGACATGTGTCACCCGCACACTGTGCGGAGAGATGGATGCCTGGCTGCTAAGGAGACATGAGTGGACGAATAGTGCAGGGGCGCATGCTCCACTCTGAGGAAGGAGTCTGGGCAGAAGGCAGACGTGTTCTGAGCCTCTGGCCCCAAGGGGACAGCATCTCCTTGGCCACCTGTCCCAAATGCAGACTTGGGCTTGCCACCAGGTGCCATACCCAGAACTGGCAGAAACAACCCCATGGACAAACGGGCAGTCCGATGCCGTCTTCCACCAAGATGTGGCAGAGATGTGGTTGTCAGGCGGTGTGCTCGGAAGGAGTGGAGACAGTACCCCACAGTTCCCCAACCCAGTGCACGGGCCATGTGCAGGGAACCTGTCGCCTACTCTCTCCTGCAGTGAAGGCACTGGCCTAGACACCGAGTCTGCCTGAGCGCCGGAGCTAAAGGCAAAGCCTTACCTATGAAAGGAGATGGTAATAGGCATAGAGTGCCATGCTAGGCCACGCACCCTTCTGCAGGGTTGTGAACGTGTCTGCTTACTTCGGCATAGCAAGGTGAACCCCGGGCGCGAACTTGGAGTCTGGGAAAGCAAGGCCAAAGAGGCACCAGCTCTCCCGCGGCTCTTCTTCCCTGCCGCGACAGAGCGAACGACCAAAGCCTTGCTGAGGAAGCAGCAGCGAAGAGCGGTTCGCGCCAAGCTGAAAACCTCTGCGAGAGCATAGTAGTCGCTGCGAAACGAGAGTCGGTTCTGCGGGCTGCTCCTGTTTGCCTGAGCTGGTCTCCACAGTACGTTGTAATAAAGCCTCATGGAGCGAATTCCACTTTGCCTGGGCATCCGCTCTGCCTGAGAGAGAAGCGCGGTTGTGCCTGTGGAAAGAGCGTTAAGGAAAGGCACACGTCTGTCACTGCGCTCCCCAGGAGCATGTCTGTGGAAGGTGCAGCACGCTGCCCAGGGAGAAGAGCAGGAGCCGTCGGCCATCTGGTTTGGAAACGGTTGCGAAGCGGGAAGGCCCGGGCAGACACAATGGCCGGTGGCACTACAAGTGTCACCCGCTCTCAGTGCAGAGACGGAAGCCTGGCTGCTAAGGAGACAGGAGGGGATGAGTATGGCAGGGCGCGTGCTCCACTCTGAAGAAGGAGTCTGGGCAGAAAGCATGCCTGTCCTGAGCCTCTAGGCCCAAGGAGACAGCAGCTTTGGCCACCTGTCTCTGGTGGAGACATGGGCTTGCCAATAGGCGCCTACCCTGAACTCGCAGAAACAGCTCCCTGAAAGAAATGGCAGCCAGTTTACGTCGAACTCTAGGAGGCGGAAGCGTTCGCGAAGGCTCCTGATTTCCAGGCAAGGAGTGGGGGTAGTCCCCCACAGCTCCCTTTCCCAGGATGTGGGCGGTGTGCAGGGATTCTGTCGCCTCTCCTCTCCTGTGGGGAAGGCACTGGCGTAGTTCCCGAGTCTGCCTCAGGGCCTGAGAACAAGGCCAAGCATTGCCTACACCGAGAGATGGTAGTGTGCATACAGTGCCCTCCTAGGCCACGCTCGCTGCTGCGGTGTTGTCGCTGTGTCTGCTTAGTTTGGCTTGGCAGGGTGAACCCAGGGCGCGAATATGGAGCCCGGGAAAGCAAGTCCCAAGAGGCACCAGCTCTCCCCCAACTCATCTTCCGTACGCGAACGAAGCCTTGCTGAGGAAGCAGCAGTGAAGTGCCGTTCGCTCTAAGCCCAAAGCCTCTGTGAAAGCACAGCATTCGCCGAGAATTCAGAGTCGATACTGTGGGCTGCTGCTGCTGGTTGCCTGAGCCCAGTCTCACAGTGGGAGACACCCGCATACAGCGTAAGACTCTTTGTCCGGGCATCTCCTGTGGGAAAGCACAGCATACCTTTGGAATCAGAGTTTGGTTTGCGAATGCATGTTGCTGCTTGCCTGAGCTAGTCTACGCAGCTCGGTGGAAGATACCCGTATGGAGCGAAATACTCTTTGCCGTTGCTTCCCCTCTGCTTTTAGAGAAGCCAAGTTTGGGGAAGGCGCAGCATGCCGCCCCAGGGAAGAGAAGGAGCCGTTGGCCTTGGGGTCGGGAAATGCTCGGGAAGCAGGATAGCCTGCCGTGGCACGAGCAGCAGGCCTGTGGCGTGACAAGGGTCACGCGCTCCCTGTGCGGAGAGATGGATGCCTGGCTGCTAAGGAGACAGGAGTGGACGACTTGGGCAGGGGCGCGTGCTCCACTCTCAGGAAAGAGTCTGGGCAGATGGCAGGCGTGTCCTGTGCCTCTGGTCCCAAGTGGACAGCATCTTCTTGGCCACCTGTCCCAAGGGCAGACATGGGCTTGCCACCAGGTGCCATACCCGGAACTCGCAGAAAGAACCCCATGGACAAACGGGCAGTCCGATGCCGTCTTCCACCAAGATGTGGCAGCGATGTAGGTAGCAGGGGTGTTCCAGGAAGGAGTGGAGACAGTCCCCCACAGTTCCCCATCCCAGTGTACGGGCCATGTGCAGGGAACCTGTCGCCTCCTCTCTCCTGAAGTGAAGGCACAGGACTAGAACCCGAGTCTGCCTGAGCGCCGGAGAAAAAGGCAAAGCCATACCTATGCCTGGAGATGGTAATAGGCATAGAGTGCCATGCTAGGCCACGCAGCCTTCTGCAGGGTTGTGACTGTGTCTGCTTACTTCGGAATAGCAAGGTGAAACCCTGGCGCGAACTTGGAGCCTGGGATAGCAAGGCCCAAGAGGCACCAGCTCTCCCGCGGCTCTTCTTCCCTGCCGAGACAGAGCGAACGACCAAAGCCTTGCTGAGGAAGCAGCAGCGAAGTGCGGTTCGCGCCAAGCTGAAAACCTCTGCGAAAGCATAGTAGTCGCGGCGAAATGAGAGTCGGTTCTGTGGGCTGCTCCTGTTTGCCTGAGCTGGTCTCCACAGTACGGTGTAATAAAGCCTCATGGAGCGAAATCCTCTTTTCCTGGGCATGCGCTCTGCCTGAGAGAGAAGCGCGGTTGTGCCTGTGGAAAGAGCCTTAAGGAAAAGGACACGTCTTTCACTGCTCTCCCCAGGAGCATGTCTGTGGAAGGTGCAGCACGCTGCCCAGGGAGAAGAGCAGGAGCCGTCGGCCATCTGGTTTGGAAACGGTTGGGAAGCGGGAAGGCCCGGGCAGGCACAATGGCCGGTGGCAATACAAGTGTCACCCGCTCCCAGTGCAGAGACGGAAGCCTGGCTGCTAAGGAGACAGGAGGGATGAGTATGGCAGGGCGCGTGCTCAACTCTGAAGAAGGAGTCTGGGCAGAAAGCATGCCTGTCCTGAGCCTCTAGGCCCAAGGAGACAGCAGCTTTGGCCACCTGTCTCTGGTGGAGACATGGGCTTGCCAATAGGCGCCTACCCTGAACTCGCAGAAACAGCTCCCTGAAAGAAATGGCAGCCAGTTTACGTCGAACTCTAGGAGGCGGAAGCGTTCGCGAAGGCTCCTGATTTCCAGGCAAGGAGTGGGGGTAGTCCCCCACAGCTCCCTTTCCCAGTATGTGGGCGGTGTGCAGGGATTCTGTCGCCTCTCCTCTCCTGTGGGGAAGGCACTGGCGTAGTTCCCGAGTCTGCCTCAGGGCCTGAGAACAAGGCCAAGCATTGCCTACACCGAGAGATGGTAGTGTGCATACAGTGCCCTCCTAGGCCACGCTCGCTGCTGCGGTGTTGTCGCTGTGTCTGCTTAGTTTGGCTTGGCAGGGTGAACCCAGGGCGCGAATATGGAGCACGGGAAAGCAAGTCCCAAGAGGCACCAGCTCTCCCCCAACTCATCTTCCGTACGCGAACGAAGCCTTGCTGAGGAAGCAGCAGTGAAGTGCCGTTCGCTCTAAGCCCAAAGCCTCTGTGAAAGCACAGCATTCGCCGAGAATTCAGAGTCGATACTGTGGGCTGCTGCTGCTGGTTGCCTGAGCCCAGTCTCACAGTGGGAGACACCCGCATACAGCGTAAGACTCTTTGTCCGGGCATCTCCTGTGGGAAAGCACAGCATACCTTTGGAATCAGAGTTTGGTTTGCGAATGCATGCTGCTGCTTGCCTGAGCTAGTCTACGCAGCTCGGTGGAAGATACCCATATGGAGCGAAATACCCTTTGCCGTAGCTTCCCCTTTGCTTTTAGAGAAGCCAAGTTTGGGGAAGGCGCAGCATGCCGCCCCGGAGAAGAGAAGGAGCCGTTGGCCTTGGGGTCGGGAAATGCTCGGGAAGCAGGATAGCCTGCCGTGGCACGAGCAGCAGGCCTGTGGCGAGACATGTGTCACCCGCTCACTGTGCGGAGAGATGGATGCCTGGCTGCTAAGGAGACATGAGTGGACGAATAGGGCAGGGGCGCATGCTCCACTCTGAGGAAGGAGTCTGGGCAGAAGGCAGACGTGTTCTGAGCCTCTGGCCCCAAGGGGACAGCATCTCCTTGGCCACCTCTCCCAAATGCTGACTTGGGCTTGCTACCAGGTGCCATACCCAGAACTGGCAGAAACAACCCCATGGACAAACGGGCAGTCCGATGCCGTCTTCCACCAAGATGTGGCAGAGATGTGGTTGTCAGGCGGTGTGCTCGGAAGGAGTGGAGACAGTACCCCACAGTTCCCCAACCCAGTGCACGGGCCTTGTGCAGGGATCCTGTCGCCTACTCTCTCCTGCAGTGAAGGCACTGGCCTAGACCACGAGTCTGCCTGAGCGCCGGAGCTAAAGGCAAAGCCTTACCTATGCCAGGAGATGGTAATAGGCATAGAGTGCCATGCTAGGCCACGCACCGTTCTGCAGGGTTGTGAATGTGTCTGCTTACTTCGGCATAGCAAGGTGAACCCCGGGCGCGAACTTGGAGTCTGGGAAAGCAAGGCCCAAGAGGCACCAGCTCTCCCGCGGCTCTTCTTCCCTGCCGCGACAGAGCGAACGACCAAAGCCTTGCTGAGGAAGCAGCAGCGAAGTGCGGTTCGCGCCAAGCTGAAAACCTCTGCGAGAGCATAGTAGTCGCTGCGAAACGAGAGTCGGTTCTGTGGGCTGCTCCTGTTTGCCTGAGCTGGTCTCCACAGTACGTTGTAATAAAGCCTCATGGAGCGAATTCCACTTTGCCTGGGCATCCGCTCTGCCTGAGAGAGAAGCGCGGTTGTGCCTGTGGAAAGAGCCTTAAGGAAAGGCACACGTCTTTCACTGCGCTCCCCAGGACCATGTCTGTGGAAGGTGCAGCACGCTGCCCAGGGAGAAGAGCAGGAGCCGTCGGCCATCTGGTTTAGAACGGTTGCGAAGCGGGAAGGCCCGGGCAGGCACAATGGCCGGTGGCACTACAAGTGTCACCCGCTCTCAGTGCAGAGACGGAAGCCTGGCTGCTAAGGAGACAGGAGGGGATGAGTATGGCAGGGCGCGTGCTCCACTCTGAAGAAGGAGTCTGGGCAGAAAGCATGCCTGTCCTGAGCCTCTAGGCCCAAGGAGACAGCAGCTTTGGCCACCTGTCTCTGGTGGAGACATGGGCTTGCCAATAGGCGCCTACCCTGAACTCGCAGAAACAGCTCCCTGAAAGAAATGGCAGCCAGTTTACGTCGAACTCTAGGAGGCGGAAGCGTTCGCGAAGGCTCCTGATTTCCAGGCAAGGAGTGGGGGTAGTCCCCCACAGCTCCCTTTCCCAGTATGTGGGCGGTGTGCAGGGATTCTGTCGCCTCTCCTCTCCTGTGGGGAAGGCACTGGCGTAGTTCCCGAGTCTGCCTCAGGGCCTGAGAACAAGGCCAAGCATTGCCTACACCGAGAGATGGTAGTGTGCATACAGTGCCCTCCTAGGCCACGCTCGCTGCTGCGGTGTTGTCGCTGTGTCTGCTTAGTTTGGCTTGGCAGGGTGAACCCAGGGCGCGAATATGGAGCACGGGAAAGCAAGTCCCAAGAGGCACCAGCTCTCCCCCAACTCATCTTCCGTACGCGAACGAAGCCTTGCTGAGGAAGCAGCAGTGAAGTGCCGTTCGCTCTAAGCCCAAAGCCTCTGTGAAAGCACAGCATTCGCCGAGAATTCAGAGTCGATACTGTGGGCTGCTGCTGCTGGTTGCCTGAGCCCAGTCTCACAGTGGGAGACACCCGCATACAGCGTAAGACTCTTTGTCCGGGCATCTCCTGTGGGAAAGCACAGCATACCTTTGGAATCAGAGTTTGGTTTGCGAATGCATGCTGCTGCTTGCCTGAGCTAGTCTACGCAGCTCGGTGGAAGATACCCATATGGAGCGAAATACTCTTTGCCGTTGCTTCCCCTCTGCTTTTAGAGAAGCCAAGTTTGGGGAAGGCGCAGCATGCCGCCCCAGGGAAGAGAAGGAGCCGTTGGCCTTGGGGTCGGGAAATGCTCGGGAAGCAGGATAGCCTGCCGTGGCACGAGCAGCAGGCCTGTGGCGTGACAAGGGTCACGCGCTCCCTGTGCGGAGAGATGGATGCCTGGCTGCTAAGGAGACAGGAGTGGACGACTTGGGCAGGGGCGCGTGCTCCACTCTCAGGAAGGAGTCTGGGCAGATGGCAGCCGTGTCCTGTGCCTCTGGTCCCACGTGGACAGCATCTCCTTGGCCACCTGTCCCAAGGGCAGACATGGGCTTGCCACCAGGTGCCATACCCGGAACTCGCAGAAAGAACCCCTTGGACAAACGGGCAGTCCGATGCCGTCTTCCACCAAGATGTGGCAGCGATGTAGGTAGCAGGGGTGTTCCAGGAAGGAGTGGAGACAGTCCCCCACAGTTCCCCATCCCAGTGTACGGGCCATGTGCAGGGAACCTGTCGCCTCCTCTCTCCTGCAGTGAAGGCACTGGCCTAGACCCCGAATCTGCCTGATCGCCGGAGCAAAAGGCAAAGCCTTACCTATGCCAGGAGATGGTAATAGGCATAGAGTGCCATGCTAGGCCACGCACCCTTCTGCAGGGTTGTGAATGTGTCTGCTTACTTCGGCATAGCAAGGTGAACCCCGGGCGCGAACTTGGAGTCTGGGAAAGCAAGGCCCAAGAGGCACCAGCTCTCCCGCGGCTCTTCTTCCCTGCCGCGACAGAGCGAACGACCAAAGCCTTGCTGAGGAAGCAGCAGCGAAGTGCGGTTCGCGCCAAGCTGAAAACCTCTGCGAAAGCATAGTAGTCGCTGCGAAACGAGAGTCGGTTCTGTGGGCTGCTCCTGTTTGCCTGAGCTGGTCTCCACAGTACGTTGTAATAAAGCCTCATGGAGCGAATTCCACTTTGCCTGGGCATCCGCTCTGCCTGAGAGAGAAGCGCGGTTGTGCCTGTGGAAAGAGCCTTAAGGAAAGGCACACGTCTTTCACTGCGCTCCCTAGGAGCATGTCTGTGGAAGGTGCAGCACGCTGCCCAGGGAGAAGAGCAGGAGCCGTCGGCCATCTGGTTTGGAAACGGTTGCGAGCGGGAAGGCCCGGGCAGGCACAATGGCCGGTGGCAATACAAGTGTCACCCGCTCCCAGTGCAGAGACGGAAGCCTGGCTGCTAAGGAGACAGGAGGGGATGAGTATGGCAGGGCGCGTGCTCCACTCTGAAGAAGGAGTCTGGGCAGAAAGCATGCCTGTCCTGAGCCTCTAGGCCCAAGGAGACAGCAGCTTTGGCCACCTGTCTCTGGTGGAGACATGGGCTTGCCAATAGGCGCCTACCCTGAACTCGCAGAAACAGCTCCCTGAAAGAAATGGCAGCCAGTTTTCGTCGAACTCTAGGAGGCGGAAGCGTTCGCGAAGGCTCCTGATTTCCAGGCAAGGAGTGGGGGTAGTCCCCCACAGCTCCCTTTCCCAGGATGTGGGCGGTGTGCAGGGATTCTGTCGCCTCTCCTCTCCTGTGGGGAAGGCACTGGCGTAGTTCCCGAGTCTGCCTCAGGGCCTGAGAACAAGGCCAAGCATTGCCTACACCGAGAGATGGTAGTGTGCATACAGTGCCCTCCTAGGCCACGCTCGCTGCTGCGGTGTTGTCGCTGTGTCTGCTTAGTTTGGCTTGGCAGGGTGAACCCAGGGCGCGAATATGGAGCACGGGAAAGCCAGTCCCAAGAGGCACCAGCTCTCCCCCAACTCATCTTCCGTACGCGAACGAAGCCTTGCTGAGGAAGCAGCAGTGAAGTGCCGTTCGCTCTAAGCCCAAAGCCTCTGTGAAAGCACAGCATTCGCCGAGAATTCAGAGTCGATACTGTGGGCTGCTGCTGCTGGTTGCCTGAGCCCAGTCTCACAGTAGGAGACACCCGCATACAGCGTAAGACTCTTTGTCCGGGCATCTCCTGTGGGAAAGCACAGCATACCTTTGGAATCAGAGTTTGGTTTGCAAATGCATGCTGCTGCTTGCCTGAGCTAGTCTACGCAGCTCGGTGGAAGATACCCGTATGGAGCGAAATACTCTTTGCCGTTGCTTCCCCTCTGCTTTGAGAGAAGCCAAGTTTGGGGAAGGCGCAGCATGCCGCCCCAGGGAAGAGAAGGAGCCGTTGGCCTTGGGGTCGGGAAATGCTCGGGAAGCAGGATAGCCTGCCGTGGCACGAGCAGCAGGCCTGTGGCGTGACAAGGGTCACGCGCTCCCTGTGCGGAGAGATGGATGCCTGGCTGCTAAGGAGACAGGAGTGGACGACTTGGGCAGGGGCGCGTGCTCCACTCTCAGGAAGGAGTCTGGGCAGATGGCAGGCGTGTCCTGTGCCTCTGGTCCCAAGTGGACAGCATCTCCTTGGCCACCTGTCCCAAGGGCAGACATGGGCTTGCCACCAGGTGCCATACCCGGAACTCGCAGAAAGAACCCCATGGACAAACGGGCAGTCCGATGCCGTCTTCCACCAAGATGTGGCAGCGATGTAGGTAGCAGGGGTGTTCCAGGAAGGAGTGGAGACAGTCCCCCACAGTTCCCCATCCCAGTGTACGGGCCATGTGCAGGGAACCTGTCGCCTCCTCTCTCCTGAAGTGAAGGCACAGGACTAGAACCCGAGTCTGCCTGAGCGCCGGAGAAAAAGGCAAAGCCATACCTATGCCAGGAGATGGTAATAGGCATAGAGTGCCATGCTAGGCCACGCAGCCTTCTGCAGGGTTGTGACTGTGTCTGCTTACTTCGGAATAGCAAGGTGAAACCCTGGCGCGAACTTGGAGCCTGGGATAGCAAGGCCCAAGAGGCACCAGCTCTCCCGCGGCTCTTCTTCCCTGCCGAGACAGAGCGAACGACGAAAGCCTTGCTGAGGAAGCAGCAGCGAAGTGCGGTTCGCGCCAAGCTGAAAACCTCTGCGAAAGCATAGTAGTCGCGGCGAAATGAGAGTCGGTTCTGTGGGCTGCTCCTGTTTGCCTGAGCTGGTCTCCACAGTACGGTGTAATAAAGCCTCATGGAGCGAAATCCTCTTTGCCTGGGCATGCGCTCTGCCTGAGAGAGAAGCGCGGTTGTGCCTGTGGAAAGAGCCTTAAGGAAAAGGACACGTCTTTCACTGCTCTCCCCAGGAGCATGTCTGTGGAAGGTGCAGCACGCTGCCCAGGGAGAAGAGCAGGAGCCGTCGGCCATCTGGTTTGGAAACGGTTGGGAAGCGGGAAGGCCCGGGCAGGCACAATGGCCGGTGGCAATACAAGTGTCACCCGCTCCCAGTGCAGAGACGGAAGCCTGGCTGCTAAGGAGACAGTAGGGGATGAGTATGGCAGGGCGCGTGCTCCACTCTGAAGAAGGAGTCTGGGCAGAAAGCATGCCTGTCCTGAGCCTCTAGGCCCAAGGAGACAGCAGCTTTGGCCACCTGTCTCTGGTGGAGACATGGGCTTGCCAATAGGCGCCTACCCTGAACTCGCAGAAACAGCTCCCTGAAAGAAATGGCAGCCAGTTTACGTCGAACTCTAGGAGGCGGAAGCGTTCGCGAAGGCTCCTGATTTCCAGGCAAGGAGTGGGGGTAGTCCCCCACAGCTCCCTTTCCCAGTATGTGGGCGGTGTGCAGGGATTCTGTCGCCTCTCCTCTCCTGTGGGGAAGGCACTGGCGTAGTTCCCGAGTCTGCCTCAGGGCCTGAGAACAAGGCCAAGCATTGCCTACACCGAGAGATGGTAGTGTGCATACAGTGCCCTCCTAGGCCACGCTCGCTGCTGCGGTGTTGTCGCTGTGTATGCTTAGTTTGGCTTGGCAGGGTGAACGCAGGGCGCGAATATGGAGCACGGGAAAGCAAGTCCCAAGAGGCACCAGCTCTCCCCCAACTCATCTTCCGTACGCGAACGAAGCCTTGCTGAGGAAGCAGCAGTGAAGTGCCGTTCGCTCTAAGCCCAAAGCCTCTGTGAAAGCACAGCATTCGGCGAGAATTCAGAGTCGATACTGTGGGCTGCTGCTGCTGGTTGCCTGAGCCCAGTCTCACAGTAGGAGACACCCGCATACAGCGTAAGACTCTTTGTCCGGGCATCTCCTGTCGGAAAGCACAGCATACCTTTGGAATCAGAGTTTGGTTTGCGAATGCATGCTGCTGCTTGCCTGAGCTAGTCTACGCAGCTCGGTGGAAGATACCCGTATGGAGCGAAATACTCTTTGCCGTTGCTTCCCCTCTGCTTTTAGAGAAGCCAAGTTTGGGGAAGGCGCAGCATGCCGCCCCAGGGAAGAGAAGGAGCCGTTGGCCTTGGGGTCGGGAAATGCTCGGGAAGCAGGATAGCCTGCCGTGGCACGAGCAGCAGGCCTGTGGCGTGACAAGGGTCACGCGCTCCCTGTGCGGAGAGATGGATGCCTGGCTGCTAAGGAGACAGGAGTGGACGACTTGGGCAGGGGCGCGTGCTCCACTCTCAGGAAGGAGTCTGGGCAGATGGCAGGCGTGTCCTGTGCCTCTGGTCCCAAGTGGACAGCATCTTCTTGGCCACCTGTCCCAAGGGCAGACATGGGCTTGCCACCAGGTGCCATACCCGGAACTCGCAGAAAGAACCCCATGGACAAACGGGCAGTCCGATGCCGTCTTCCACCAAGATGTGGCAGCGATGTAGGTAGCAGGGGTGTTCCAGGAAGGAGTGGAGACAGTCCCCCACAGTTCCCCATCCCAGTGTACGGGCCATGTGCAGGGAACCTGTCGCCTCCTCTCTCCTGAAGTGAAGGCACAGGACTAGAACCCGAGTCTGCCTGAGCGCCGGAGAAAAAGGCAAAGCCATACCTATGCCTGGAGATGGTAATAGGCATAGAGTGCCATGCTAGGCCACGCAGCCTTCTGCAGGGTTGTGACTGTGTCTGCTTACTTCGGAATAGCAAGGTGAAACCCTGGCGCGAACTTGGAGCCTGGTATAGCAAGGCCCAAGAGGCACCAGCTCTCCCGCGGCTCTTCTTCCCTGCCGAGACAGAGCGAACGACCAAAGCCTTGCTGAGGAAGCAGCAGCGAAGTGCGGTTCGCGCCAAGCTGAAAACCTCTGCGAAAGCATAGTAGTCGCGGCGAAATGAGAGTCGGTTCTGTGGGCTGCTCCTGTTTGCCTGAGCTGGTCTCCACAGTACGGTGTAATAAAGCCTCATGGAGCGAAATCCTCTTTTCCTGGGCATGCGCTCTGCCTGAGAGAGAAGCGCGGTTGTGCCTGTGGAAAGAGCCTTAAGGAAAAGGACACGTCTTTCACTGCTCTCCCCAGGAGCATGTCTGTGGAAGGTGCAGCACGCTGCCCAGGGAGAAGAGCAGGAGCCGTCGGCCATCTGGTTTGGAAACGGTTGGGAAGCGGGAAGGCCCGGGCAGGCACAATGGCCGGTGGCAATACAAGTGTCACCCGCTCCCAGTGCAGAGACGGAAGCCTGGCTGCTAAGGAGACAGGAGGGATGAGTATGGCAGGGCGCGTGCTCAACTCTGAAGAAGGAGTCTGGGCAGAAAGCATGCCTGTCCTGAGCCTCTAGGCCCAAGGAGACAGCAGCTTTGGCCACCTGTCTCTGGTGGAGACATGGGCTTGCCAATAGGCGCCTACCCTGAACTCGCAGAAACAGCTCCCTGAAAGAAATGGCAGCCAGTTTACGTCGAACTCTAGGAGGCGGAAGCGTTCGCGAAGGCTCCTGATTTCCAGGCAAGGAGTGGGGGTAGTCCCCCACAGCTCCCTTTCCCAGTATGTGGGCGGTGTGCAGGGATTCTGTCGCCTCTCCTCTCCTGTGGGGAAGGCACTGGCGTAGTTCCCGAGTCTGCCTCAGGGCCTGAGAACAAGGCCAAGCATTGCCTACACCGAGAGATGGTAGTGTGCATACAGTGCCCTCCTAGGCCACGCTCGCTGCTGCGGTGTTGTCGCTGTGTCTGCTTAGTTTGGCTTGGCAGGGTGAACCCAGGGCGCGAATATGGAGCACGGGAAAGCAAGTCCCAAGAGGCACCAGCTCTCCCCCAACTCATCTTCCGTACGCGAACGAAGCCTTGCTGAGGAAGCAGCAGTGAAGTGCCGTTCGCTCTAAGCCCAAAGCCTCTGTGAAAGCACAGCATTCGCCGAGAATTCAGAGTCGATACTGTGGGCTGCTGCTGCTGGTTGCCTGAGCCCAGTCTCACAGTGGGAGACACCCGCATACAGCGTAAGACTCTTTGTCCGGGCATCTCCTGTGGGAAAGCACAGCATACCTTTGGAATCAGAGTTTGGTTTGCGAATGCATGCTGCTGCTTGCCTGAGCTAGTCTACGCAGCTCGGTGGAAGATACCCATATGGAGCGAAATACCCTTTGCCGTAGCTTCCCCTTTGCTTTTAGAGAAGCCAAGTTTGGGGAAGGCGCAGCATGCCGCCCCGGAGAAGAGAAGGAGCCGTTGGCCTTGGGGTCGGGAAATGCTCGGGAAGCAGGATAGCCTGCCGTGGCACGAGCAGCAGGCCTGTGGCGAGACATGTGTCACCCGCTCACTGTGCGGAGAGATGGATGCCTGGCTGCTAAGGAGACATGAGTGGACGAATAGGGCAGGGGCGCATGCTCCACTCTGAGGAAGGAGTCTGGGCAGAAGGCAGACGTGTTCTGAGCCTCTGGCCCCAAGGGGACAGCATCTCCTTGGCCACCTCTCCCAAATGCTGACTTGGGCTTGCTACCAGGTGCCATACCCAGAACTGGCAGAAACAACCCCATGGACAAACGGGCAGTCCGATGCCGTCTTCCACCAAGATGTGGCAGAGATGTGGTTGTCAGGCGGTGTGCTCGGAAGGAGTGGAGACAGTACCCCACAGTTCCCCAACCCAGTGCACGGGCCTTGTGCAGGGATCCTGTCGCCTACTCTCTCCTGCAGTGAAGGCACTGGCCTAGACCACGAGTCTGCCTGAGCGCCGGAGCTAAAGGCAAAGCCTTACCTATGCCAGGAGATGGTAATAGGCATAGAGTGCCATGCTAGGCCACGCACCGTTCTGCAGGGTTGTGAATGTGTCTGCTTACTTCGGCATAGCAAGGTGAACCCCGGGCGCGAACTTGGAGTCTGGGAAAGCAAGGCCCAAGAGGCACCAGCTCTCCCGCGGCTCTTCTTCCCTGCCGCGACAGAGCGAACGACCAAAGCCTTGCTGAGGAAGCAGCAGCGAAGTGCGGTTCGCGCCAAGCTGAAAACCTCTGCGAGAGCATAGTAGTCGCTGCGAAACGAGAGTCGGTTCTGTGGGCTGCTCCTGTTTGCCTGAGCTGGTCTCCACAGTACGTTGTAATAAAGCCTCATGGAGCGAATTCCACTTTGCCTGGGCATCCGCTCTGCCTGAGAGAGAAGCGCGGTTGTGCCTGTGGAAAGAGCCTTAAGGAAAGGCACACGTCTTTCACTGCGCTCCCCAGGACCATGTCTGTGGAAGGTGCAGCACGCTGCCCAGGGAGAAGAGCAGGAGCCGTCGGCCATCTGGTTTGGAAACGGTTGCGAAGCGGGAAGGCCCGGGCAGGCACAATGGCCGGTGGCACTACAAGTGTCACCCGCTCTCAGTGCAGAGACGGAAGCCTGGCTGCTAAGGAGACAGGAGGGGATGAGTATGGCAGGGCGCGTGCTCCACTCTGAAGAAGGAGTCTGGGCAGAAAGCATGCCTGTCCTGAGCCTCTAGGCCCAAGGAGACAGCAGCTTTGGCCACCTGTCTCTGGTGGAGACATGGGCTTGCCAATAGGCGCCTACCCTGAACTCGCAGAAACAGCTCCCTGAAAGAAATGGCAGCCAGTTTACGTCGAACTCTAGGAGGCGGAAGCATTCGCGAAGGCTCCTGATTTCCAGGCAAGGAGTGGGGGTAGTCCCCCACAGCTCCCTTTCCCAGGATGTGGGCGGTGTGCAGGGATTCTGTCGCCTCTCCTCTCCTGTGGGGAAGGCACTGGCGTAGTTCCCGAGTCTGCCTCAGGGCCTGAGAACAAGGCCAAGCATTGCCTACACCGAGAGATGGTAGTGTGCATACAGTGCCCTCCTAGGCCACGCTCGCTGCTGCGGTGTTGTCGCTGTGTCTGCTTAGTTTGGCTTGGCAGGGTGAACCCAGGGCGCGAATATGGAGCACGGGAAAGCAAGTCCCAAGAGGCACCAGCTCTCCCCCAACTCATCTTCCGTACGCGAACGAAGCCTTGCTGAGGAAGCAGCAGTGAAGTGCCGTTCGCTCTAAGCCCAAAGCCTCTGTGAAAGCACAGCATTCGCCGAGAATTCAGAGTCGATACTGTGGGCTGCTGCTGCTGGTTGCCTGAGCCCAGTCTCACAGTGGGAGACACCCGCATACAGCGTAAGACTCTTTGTCCGGGCATCTCCTGTGGGAAAGCACAGCATACCTTTGGAATCAGAGTTTGGTTTGCGAATGCATGCTGCTGCTTGCCTGAGCTAGTCTACGCAGCTCGGTGGAAGATACCCGTATGGAGCGAAATACTCTTTGCCGTTGCTTCCCCTCTGCTTTTAGAGAAGCCAAGTTTGGGGAAGGCGCAGCATGCCGCCCCAGGGAAGAGAAGGAGCCGTTGGCCTTGGGGTCGGGAAATGCTCGGGAAGCAGGATAGCCTGCCGTGGCACGAGCAGCAGGCCTGTGGCGTGACAAGGGTCACGCGCTCCCTGTTCGGAGAGATGGATGCCTGGCTGCTAAGGAGACAGGAGTGGACGACTTGGGCAGGGGCGCGTGCTCCACTCTCAGGAAGGAGTCTGGGCAGATGGCAGGCGTGTCCTGTGCCTCTGGTCCCAAGTGGACAGCATCTCCTTGGCCACCTGTCCCAAGGGCAGACATGGGCTTGCCACCAGGTGCCATACCCGGAACTCGCAGAAAGAACCCCATGGACAAACGGGCAGTCCGATGCCGTCTTCCACCAAGATGTGGCAGCGATGTAGGTAGCAGGGGTGTTCCAGGAAGGAGTGGAGACAGTCCCCCACAGTTCCCCATCCCAGTGTACGGGCCATGTGCAGGGAACCTGTCGCCTCCTCTCTCCTGAAGTGAAGGCACAGGACTAGAACCCGAGTCTGCCTGAGCGCCGGAGAAAAAGGCAAAGCCATACCTATGCCAGGAGATGGTAATAGGCATAGAGTGCCATGCTAGGCCACGCAGCCTTCTGCAGGGTTGTGACTGTGTCTGCTTACTTCGGAATAGCAAGGTGAAACCCTGGCGCGAACTTGGAACCTGGGATAGCAAGGCCCAAGAGGCACCAGCTCTCCCGCGGCTCTTCTTCCCTGCCGAGACAGAGCGAACGACCAAAGCCTTGCTGAGGAAGCAGCAGCGAAGTGCGGTTCGCGCCAAGCTGAAAACCTCCGCGAAAGCATAGTAGTCGCGGCGAAATGAGAGTCGGTTCTGTGGGCTGCTCCTGTTTGCCTGAGCTGGTCTCCACAGTACGGAGTAATAAAGCCTCATGGAGCGAAATCCTCTTTGCCTGGGCATGCGCTCTGCCTGAGAGAGAAGCGCGGTTGTGCCTGTGGAAAGAGCCTTAAGGAAAAGGACACGTCTTTCACTGCTCTCCCCAGGAGCATGTCTGTGGAAGGTGCAGCACGCTGCCAAGGGAGAAGAGCAGGAGCCGTCGGCCATCTGGTTTGGAAACGGTTGGGAAGCGGGAAGGCCCGGGCAGGCACAATGGCCGGTGGCAATACAAGTGTCACCCGCTCCCAGTGCAGAGACGGAAGCCTGGCTGCTAAGGAGACAGGAGGGGATGAGTATGGCAGGGCGCGTTCTCAACTCTGAAGAAGGAGTCTGGGCAGAAAGCATGCCTGTCCTGAGCCTCTAGGCCCAAGGAGACAGCAGCTTTGGCCACCTGTCTCTGGTGGAGACATGGGCTTGCCAATAGGCGCCTACCCTGAACTCGCAGAAACAGCTCCCTGAAAGAAATGGCAGCCAGTTTACGTCGAACTCTAGGAGGCGGAAGCGTTCGAGAAGGCTCCTGATTTCCAGGCAAGGAGTGGGGGTAGTCCCCCACAGCTCCCTTTCCCAGTATGTGGGCGGTGTGCAGGGATTCTGTCGCCTCTCCTCTCCTGTGGGGAAGGCACTGGCGTAGTTCCCGAGTCTGCCTCAGGGCCTGAGAACAAGGCCAAGCATTGCCTACACCGAGAGATGGTAGTGTGCATACAGTGCCCTCCTAGGCCACGCTCGCTGCTGCGGTGTTGTCGCTGTGTCTGCTTAGTTTGGCTTGGCAGGGTGAACCCAGGGCGCGAATATGGAGCACGGGAAAGCAAGTCCCAAGAGGCACCAGCTCTCCCCCAACTCATCTTCCGTACGCGAACGAAGCCTTGCTGAGGAAGCAGCAGTGAAGTGCCGTTCGCTCTAAGCCCAAAGCCTCTGTGAAAGCACAGCATTCGCCGAGAATTCAGAGTCGATACTGTGGGCTGCTGCTGCTGGTTGCCTGAGCCCAGTCTCACAGTGGGAGACACCCGCATACAGCGTAAGACTCTTTGTCCGGGCATCTCCTGTGGGAAAGCACAGCATACCTTTGGAATCAGAGTTTGGTTTGCGAATGCATGCTGCTGCTTGCCTGAGCTAGTCTACGCAGCTCGGTGGAAGATACCCATATGGAGCGAAATACCCTTTGCCGTAGCTTCCCCTTTGCTTTTAGAGAAGCCAAGTTTGGGGAAGGCGCAGCATGCCGCCCCGGAGAAGAGAAGGAGCCGTTGGCCTTGGGGTCGGGAAATGCTCGGGAAGCAGGATAGCCTGCCGTGGCACGAGCAGCAGGCCTGTGGCGAGACATGTGTCACCCGCTCACTGTGCGGAGAGATGGATGCCTGGCTGCTAAGGAGACATGAGTGGACGACTAGGGCAGGGGCGCATGCTCCACTCTGAGGAAGGAGTCTGGGCAGAAGGCAGACGTGTTCTGAGCCTCTGGCCCCAAGGGGACAGCATCTCCTTGGCCACCTCTCCCAAATGCAGACTTGGGCTTGCTACCAGGTGCCATACCCAGAACTGGCAGAAACAACCCCATGGACAAACGGGCAGTCCGATGCCGTCTTCCACCAAGATGTGGCAGAGATGTGGTTGTCAGGCGGTGTGCTCGGAAGGAGTGGAGACAGTACCCCACAATTCCCCAACCCAGTGCACGGGCCATGTGCAGGGATCCTGTCGCCTACTCTCTCCTGCAGTGAAGGCACTGGCCTAGACCACGAGTCTGCCTGAGCGCCGGAGCTAAAGGCAAAGCCTTACCTATGCCAGGAGATGGTAATAGGCATAGAGTGCCATGCTAGGCCACGCACCGTTCTGCAGGGTTGTGAATGTGTCTGCTTACTTCGGCATAGCAAGGTGAACCCCGGGCGCGAACTTGGAGTCTGGAAAAGCAAGGCCCAAGAGGCACCAGCTCTCCCGCGGCTCTTCTTCCCTGCCGCGACAGAGCGAACGACCAAAGCCTTGCTGAGGAAGCAGCAGCGAAGTGCGGTTCGCGCCAAGCTGAAAACCTCTGCGAGAGCATAGTAGTCGCTGCGAAACGAGAGTCGGTTCTGTGGGCTGCTCCTGTTTGCCTGAGCTGGTCTCCACAGTACGTTGTAATAAAGCCTCATGGAGCGAATTCCACTTTGCCGGGGCATCCGCTCTGCCTGAGAGAGAAGCGCGGTTGTGCCTGTGGAAAGAGCCTTAAGGAAAGGCACACGTCTTTCACTGCGCTCCCCAGGAACATGTCTGTGGAAGGTGCAGCACGCTGCCCAGGGAGAAGAGCAGGAGCCGTCGGCCATCTGGTTTGGAAACGGTTGCGAAGCGGGAAGGCCCGGGCAGGCACAATGGCCGGTGGCACTACAAGTGTCACCCGCTCTCAGTGCAGAGACGGAAGCCTGGCTGCTAAGGAGACAGGAGGGGATGAGTATGGCAGGGCGCATGCTCCACTCTGAAGAAGGAGTCTGGGCAGAAAGCATGCCTGTCCTGAGCCTCTAGGCCCAAGGAGACAGCAGCTTTGGCCACCTGTCTCTGGTGGAGACATGGGCTTGCCAATAGGCGCCTACCCTGAACTCGCAGAAACAGCTCCCTGAAAGAAATGGCAGCCAGTTTACGTCGAACTCTAGGAGGCGGAAGCGTTCGCGAAGGCTCCTGATTTCCAGGCAAGGAGTGGGGGTAGTCCCCCACAGCTCCCTTTCCCAGGATGTGGGCGGTGTGCAGGGATTCTGTCGCCTCTCCTCTCCTGTGGGGAAGGCACTGGCGTAGTTCCCGAGTCTGCCTCAGGGCCTGAGAACAAGGCCAAGCATTGCCTACACCGAGAGATGGTAGTGTGCATACAGTGCCCTCCTAGGCCACGCTCGCTGCTGCGGTGTTGTCGCTGTGTCTGCTTAGTTTGGCTTGGCAGGGTGAACCCAGGGCGCGAATATGGAGCCCGGGAAAGCAAGTCCCAAGAGGCACCAGCTCTCCCCCAACTCATCTTCCGTACGCGAACGAAGCCTTGCTGAGGAAGCAGCAGTGAAGTGCCGTTCGCTCTAAGCCCAAAGCCTCTGTGAAAGCACAGCATTCGCCGAGAATTCAGAGTCGATACTGTGGGCTGCTGCTGCTGGTTGCCTGAGCCCAGTCTCACAGTGGGAGACACCCGCATACAGCGTAAGACTCTTTGTCCGGGCATCTCCTGTGGGAAAGCACAGCATACCTTTGGAATCAGAGTTTGGTTTGCGAATGCATGCTGCTGCTTGCCTGAGCTAGTCTACGCAGCTCGGTGGAAGATACCCGTATGGAGCGAAATACTCTTTGCCGTTGTTTCCCCTCTGCTTTTAGAGAAGCCAAGTTTGGGGAAGGCGCAGCATGCCGCCCCAGGGAAGAGAAGGAGCCGTTGGCCTTGGGGTCGGGAAATGCTCGGGAAGCAGGATAGCCTGCCGTGGCACGAGCAGCAGGCCTGTGGCGTGACAAGGGTCACGCGCTCCCTGTTCGGAGAGATGGATGCCTGGCTGCTAAGGAGACAGGAGTGGACGACTTGGGCAGGGGCGCGTGCTCCACTCTCAGGAAGGAGTCTGGGCAGATGGCAGGCGTGTCCTGTGCCTCTGGTCCCAAGTGGACAGCATCTCCTTGGCCACCTGTCCCAAGGGCAGACATGGGCTTGCCACCAGGTGCCATACCCGGAACTCGCAGAAAGAACCCCATGGACAAACGGGCAGTCCGATGCCGTCTTCCACCAAGATGTGGCAGCGATGTAGGTAGCAGGGGTGTTCCAGGAAGGAGTGGAGACAGTCCCCCACAGTTCCCCATCCCAGTGTACGGGCCATGTGCAGGGAACCTGTCGCCTCCTCTCTCCTGAAGTGAAGGCACAGGACTAGAACCCGAGTCTGCCTGAGCGCCGGAGAAAAAGGCAAAGCCATACCTATGCCAGGAGATGGTAATAGGCATAGAGTGCCATGCTAGGCCACGCAGCCTTCTGCAGGGTTGTGACTGTGTCTGCTTACTTCGGAATAGCAAGGTGAAACCCTGGCGCGAACTTGGAACCTGGGATAGCAAGGCCCAAGAGGCACCAGCTCTCCCGCGGCTCTTCTTCCCTGCCGAGACAGAGCGAACGACCAAAGCCTTGCTGAGGAAGCAGCAGCGAAGTGCGGTTCGCGCCAAGCTGAAAACCTCCGCGAAAGCATAGTAGTCGCGGCGAAATGAGAGTCGGTTCTGTGGGCTGCTCCTGTTTGCCTGAGCTGGTCTCCACAGTACGGAGTAATAAAGCCTCATGGAGCGAAATCCTCTTTGCCTGGGCATGCGCTCTGCCTGAGAGAGAAGCGCGGTTGTGCCTGTGGAAAGAGCCTTAAGGAAAAGGACACGTCTTTCACTGCTCTCCCCAGGAGCATGTCTGTGGAAGGTGCAGCACGCTGCCAAGGGAGAAGAGCAGGAGCCGTCGGCCATCTGGTTTGGAAACGGTTGGGAAGCGGGAAGGCCCGGGCAGGCACAATGGCCGGTGGCAATACAAGTGTCACCCGCTCCCAGTGCAGAGACGGAAGCCTGGCTGCTAAGGAGACAGGAGGGGATGAGTATGGCAGGGCGCGTTCTCAACTCTGAAGAAGGAGTCTGGGCAGAAAGCATGCCTGTCCTGAGCCTCTAGGCCCAAGGAGACAGCAGCTTTGGCCACCTGTCTCTGGTGGAGACATGGGCTTGCCAATAGGCGCCTACCCTGAACTCGCAGAAACAGCTCCCTGAAAGAAATGGCAGCCAGTTTACGTCGAACTCTAGGAGGCGGAAGCGTTCGAGAAGGCTCCTGATTTCCAGGCAAGGAGTGGGGGTAGTCCCCCACAGCTCCCTTTCCCAGTATGTGGGCGGTGTGCAGGGATTCTGTCGCCTCTCCTCTCCTGTGGGGAAGGCACTGGCGTAGTTCCCGAGTCTGCCTCAGGGCCTGAGAACAAGGCCAAGCATTGCCTACACCGAGAGATGGTAGTGTGCATACAGTGCCCTCCTAGGCCACGCTCGCTGCTGCGGTGTTGTCGCTGTGTCTGCTTAGTTTGGCTTGGCAGGGTGAACCCAGGGCGCGAATATGGAGCACGGGAAAGCAAGTCCCAAGAGGCACCAGCTCTCCCCCAACTCATCTTCCGTACGCGAACGAAGCCTTGCTGAGGAAGCAGCAGTGAAGTGCCGTTCGCTCTAAGCCCAAAGCCTCTGTGAAAGCACAGCATTCGCCGAGAATTCAGAGTCGATACTGTGGGCTGCTGCTGCTGGTTGCCTGAGCCCAGTCTCACAGTGGGAGACACCCGCATACAGCGTAAGACTCTTTGTCCGGGCATCTCCTGTGGGAAAGCACAGCATACCTTTGGAATCAGAGTTTGGTTTGCGAATGCATGCTGCTGCTTGCCTGAGCTAGTCTACGCAGCTCGGTGGAAGATACCCATATGGAGCGAAATACCCTTTGCCGTAGCTTCCCCTTTGCTTTTAGAGAAGCCAAGTTTGGGGAAGGCGCAGCATGCCGCCCCGGAGAAGAGAAGGAGCCGTTGGCCTTGGGGTCGGGAAATGCTCGGGAAGCAGGATAGCCTGCCGTGGCACGAGCAGCAGGCCTGTGGCGAGACATGTGTCACCCGCTCACTGTGCGGAGAGATGGATGCCTGGCTGCTAAGGAGACATGAGTGGACGACTAGGGCAGGGGCGCATGCTCCACTCTGAGGAAGGAGTCTGGGCAGAAGGCAGACGTGTTCTGAGCCTCTGGCCCCAAGGGGACAGCATCTCCTTGGCCACCTCTCCCAAATGCAGACTTGGGCTTGCTACCAGGTGCCATACCCAGAACTGGCAGAAACAACCCCATGGACAAACGGGCAGTCCGATGCCGTCTTCCACCAAGATGTGGCAGAGATGTGGTTGTCAGGCGGTGTGCTCGGAAGGAGTGGAGACAGTACCCCACAATTCCCCAACCCAGTGCACGGGCCATGTGCAGGGATCCTGTCGCCTACTCTCTCCTGCAGTGAAGGCACTGGCCTAGACCACGAGTCTGCCTGAGCGCCGGAGCTAAAGGCAAAGCCTTACCTATGCCAGGAGATGGTAATAGGCATAGAGTGCCATGCTAGGCCACGCACCGTTCTGCAGGGTTGTGAATGTGTCTGCTTACTTCGGCATAGCAAGGTGAACCCCGGGCGCGAACTTGGAGTCTGGAAAAGCAAGGCCCAAGAGGCACCAGCTCTCCCGCGGCTCTTCTTCCCTGCCGCGACAGAGCGAACGACCAAAGCCTTGCTGAGGAAGCAGCAGCGAAGTGCGGTTCGCGCCAAGCTGAAAACCTCTGCGAGAGCATAGTAGTCGCTGCGAAACGAGAGTCGGTTCTGTGGGCTGCTCCTGTTTGCCTGAGCTGGTCTCCACAGTACGTTGTAATAAAGCCTCATGGAGCGAATTCCACTTTGCCGGGGCATCCGCTCTGCCTGAGAGAGAAGCGCGGTTGTGCCTGTGGAAAGAGCCTTAAGGAAAGGCACACGTCTTTCACTGCGCTCCCCAGGAACATGTCTGTGGAAGGTGCAGCACGCTGCCCAGGGAGAAGAGCAGGAGCCGTCGGCCATCTGGTTTGGAAACGGTTGCGAAGCGGGAAGGCCCGGGCAGGCACAATGGCCGGTGGCACTACAAGTGTCACCCGCTCTCAGTGCAGAGACGGAAGCCTGGCTGCTAAGGAGACAGGAGGGGATGAGTATGGCAGGGCGCATGCTCCACTCTGAAGAAGGAGTCTGGGCAGAAAGCATGCCTGTCCTGAGCCTCTAGGCCCAAGGAGACAGCAGCTTTGGCCACCTGTCTCTGGTGGAGACATGGGCTTGCCAATAGGCGCCTACCCTGAACTCGCAGAAACAGCTCCCTGAAAGAAATGGCAGCCAGTTTACGTCGAACTCTAGGAGGCGGAAGCGTTCGCGAAGGCTCCTGATTTCCAGGCAAGGAGTGGGGGTAGTCCCCCACAGCTCCCTTTCCCAGGATGTGGGCGGTGTGCAGGGATTCTGTCGCCTCTCCTCTCCTGTGGGGAAGGCACTGGCGTAGTTCCCGAGTCTGCCTCAGGGCCTGAGAACAAGGCCAAGCATTGCCTACACCGAGAGATGGTAGTGTGCATACAGTGCCCTCCTAGGCCACGCTCGCTGCTGCGGTGTTGTCGCTGTGTCTGCTTAGTTTGGCTTGGCAGGGTGAACCCAGGGCGCGAATATGGAGCCCGGGAAAGCAAGTCCCAAGAGGCACCAGCTCTCCCCCAACTCATCTTCCGTACGCGAACGAAGCCTTGCTGAGGAAGCAGCAGTGAAGTGCCGTTCGCTCTAAGCCCAAAGCCTCTGTGAAAGCACAGCATTCGCCGAGAATTCAGAGTCGATACTGTGGGCTGCTGCTGCTGGTTGCCTGAGCCCAGTCTCACAGTGGGAGACACCCGCATACAGCGTAAGACTCTTTGTCCGGGCATCTCCTGTGGGAAAGCACAGCATACCTTTGGAATCAGAGTTTGGTTTGCGAATGCATGCTGCTGCTTGCCTGAGCTAGTCTACGCAGCTCGGTGGAAGATACCCGTATGGAGCGAAATACTCTTTGCCGTTGCTTCCCCTCTGCTTTTAGAGAAGCCAAGTTTGGGGAAGGCGCAGCATGCCGCCCCAGGGAAGAGAAGGAGCCGTTGGCCTTGGGGTCGGGAAATGCTCGGGAAGCAGGATAGCCTGCCGTGGCACGAGCAGCAGGCCTGTGGCGTGACAAGGGTCACGCGTTCCCTGTGCGGAGAGATGGTTGCCTGGCTGCTAAGGAGACAGGAGTGGACGACTTGGGCAGGGGCGCGTGCTCCACTCTCAGGAAGGAGTCTGGGCAGATGGCAGGCGTGTCCTGTGCCTCTGGTCCCAAGTGGACAGCATCTCCTTGGCCACCTGTCCCAAGGGCAGACATGGGCTTGCCACCAGGTGCCATACCCGGAACTCGCAGAAAGAACCCCATGGACAAACGTGCAGTCCGATGCCGTCTTCCACCAAGATGTGGCAGCGATGTAGGTAGCAGGGGTGTTCCAGGAAGGAGTGGAGACAGTCCCCCACAGTTCCCCATCCCAGTGTACGGGCCATGTGCAGGGAACCTGTCGCCTCCTCTCTCCTGCAGTGAAGGCACTGGCCTAGACCCCGAGTCTGCCTGAGCGCCGGAGCAAAAGGCAAAGCCTTACCTATGCCAGGAGATGGTAATAGGCATAGAGTGCCATGCTAGGCCACAAAGGCTGCTGCAGGGTTGTGACTGTGTCTGCTAACTTCGGTATAGCAAGGCGAACCGCGAGCGCGAACTTGGAGCCTGAGAAAGCTCTCCCGCGGCTCTTCTTCCCTGCCGCGACAGAGCGAACGACCAAAGCCATGCTGAGGAAGCAGCAGCGAATTGCGGTTCGCGCCAAGCTGAAAACGTCTGCGAAAGCAGAGCAGTCGTTGCGAAATGAGAGTCAGTTCTGTGGGCTGCTCCTGTTTGCCTGAGCTGGTCTCCACAGTACGGTGTAATAAAGCCTCATGGAGCGAATTCCTCTTTGCCTGGGCATCCCCTCTGCCTGAGAGCGAAGCGCGGTTGTGCCTGTGGGAAGAGCCTTAAGGAAAGGGATACGTCCTTCACTGCGCTCCCCAGGAGCATGTCTGTGGAAGGTGCAGTACGCTGCCCAGGGAGAAGAGCAGGAGCCGTCGGCCATCTGGTTTGGAAACGGTTGCGAAGCGGGAAGGCCCTGGCAGGCACAATGGCCGGTGGCAATACAAGTGTCACCCGCTCCCAGTGCAGAGACGGAAGCCTGGCTGCTAAGGAGACAGGAGGGGATGAGTAATGTAGGGCGCGTGCTCCACTCTTAGGAAGGAGTCTGGGCAGAAAGCAAGCCTGTCCTGAGCCTCTATGCCCAAGGAGACAGCAGCTTTGCCCACCTGTCTCTGGTGGAGACATGGGATTGCCAACAGGCGCCTACCCTGAACTCGCAGAAACAGCTCCCTGAAAGAAATGGTAGCCAGTTTACGTCATCCTCCAGGAGGTGGAAGCGTTCGCGAAAGCTCGGGTTTCCAGACAAGGACTGGGGACAGTCCCCCAGAGCTCCCTTTCACAGTGTGTGCGCGGTGTGCAGGGATCCTGTCGCCTCTCGTCTCCTGTGGGAAGGCACTGGCGTAGTTCCCGAGTCTGCCTCAGGGCCTGAGAATAAGGCCAAGCATTGCCTACACCGAGAGATGGTAGTGTGCATACAGTGCCCTCCTAGGCCACGCTCGCTGCTGCGGTGTTGTCGCTGTGTCTGCTTAGTTTGGCTTGGCAGGGTGAACCCAGGGCGCGAATATGGAGCACGGGAAAGCAAGTCCCAAGAGGCACCAGCTCTCCCCCAACTCATCTTCCGTACGCGAACGAAGCCTTGCTGAGGAAGCAGCAGTGAAGTGCCGTTCGCTCTAAGCCCAAAGCCTCTGTGAAAGCACAGCATTCGCCGAGAATTCAGAGTCGATACTGTGGGCTGCTGCTGCTGGTTGCCTGAGCCCAGTCTCACAGTGGGAGACACCCGCATACAGCGTAAGACTCTTTGTCCGGGCATCTCCTGTGGGAAAGCACAGCATACCTTTGGAATCAGAGTTTGGTTTGCGAATGCATGCTGCTGCTTGCCTGAGCTAGTCTACGCAGCTCGGTGGAAGATACCCGTATGGAGCGAAATACTCTTTGCCGTTGCTTCCCCTCTGCTTTTAGAGAAGCCAAGTTTGGGGAAGGCGCAGCATGCCGCCCCAGGGAAGAGAAGGAGCCGTTGGCCTTGGGGTCGGGAAATGCTCGGGAAGCAGGATAGCCTGCCGTGGAACGAGCAGCAGGCCTGTGGCGTGACAAGGGTCACGCGCTCCCTGTGCGAGAGATGGAGGCCTGGCTGCTAAGGAGACAGGAGTGGACTACTTGGGCAGGGGCGCGTGCTCCACTCTCAGGAAGGAGTCTGGGCAGATGGCAGGCGTGTCCTGTGCCTCTGGTCCCAAGTGGACAGCATTTCCATGGCCACCTGTCCCAAGGGCAGACATGGGCTTGCCACCAGTTGCCATACCCGGAACTCGCAGAAAGAACCCCATGGACAAACGGGCAGTCCGATGCCGTCTTCCACCAAGATGTGGCAGTGATGTAGGTAGCAGGGGTGTTCCAGGAAGGAGTGGAGACAGTCCCCCACAGTTCCCCATCCCAGTGTACGGGCCATGTGCAGGGAACCTGTCGCCTCCCCTCACCTGCAGTGAAGGCACTGGTCTAGAACCCGAGTCTGCCTGAGCGCTGGAGAAAAGGCAAAGCCTTACCTATGCCAGGAGATGGTAATAGGCATAGAGTGCCATGCTAGGCCACATAGTCTGCTGCAGGGTTGTGACTGTGTCTGCTAACTTCGGCATAGCAAGGCGAACCGCGAGCGCGAACTTGGAGCCTGAGAAAGCTCTCCCGCGGCTCTTCTTCCCTGCCGCGACAGAGCGAACGACCAAAGCCATGCTGAGGAAGCAGCAGCGAATTGCGGTTCGCGCCAAGCTGAAAACGTCTGCGAAAGCAGAGCAGTCATTGCAAAATGAGTCAGTTCAGTGGGCTGCTCCTGTTTGCCTGAGTTGGTCTCCACAGTACGGTGTAATAAAGCCTCATGGAGCGAATTCCTCTTTGCCTGGGCATCCCCTCTGCCTGAGAGCGAAGCGCGGTTGTGCCTGTGGGAAGATCCTTAAGGAAAGGGATACGTCCTTCACTGCGCTCCGCAGGAGCATGTCTGTGGAAGGTGCAGTACGCTGCCCAGGGAGAAGAGCAGGAGCCGTCGGCCATCTGATTTGGAAACGGTTGCGAAGCGGGAAGGCCCTGGCAGGCACAATGGCCGGTGGCAATACAAGTGTCACCCGCTCCCAGTGCAGAGACGGAAGCCTGGCTGCTAACGAGACAGGAGGGGATGAGTAATGCAGGGCGCGTGCTCCACTCTTAGGAAGGAGTCTGGGCAGAAAGCATGCCTGTCCTGAGCCTCTATGCCCAAGGAGACAGCAGCTTTGCCCACCTGTCTCTGGTGGAGACATGGGATTGCCAACAGGCGCCTACCCTGAACTCGCAGAAACAGCTCCCTGAAAGAAATGGTAGCCAGTTTACGTCATCCTCCAGGAGGTGGAAGCGTTCGCGAAAGCTCGGGATTTTCAGACAAGGAGTGGGGACAGTCCCCCAGAGCTCCCTTTCCCAGTGTGTGCGCGGTGTGCAGGGATCCTGTCGCCTCTCGTCTCCTGTGGGAAGGCACTGGCGTAGTTCCCGAGTCTGCCTCAGGGCCTGAGAACAAGGCCAAGCATTGCCTACACCGAGAGATGGTAGTGTGCATACAGTGCCCTCCTAGGCCACGCTCGCTGCTGCGGTGTTGTCGCTGTGTCTGCTTAGTTTGGCTTGGCAGGGTGAACCCAGGGCGCGAATATGGAGCACGGGAAAGCAAGTCCCAAGAGGCACCAGCTCTCCCCCAACTCATCTTCCGTACGCGAACGAAGCCTTGCTGAGGAAGCAGCAGTGAAGTGCCGTTCGCTCTAAGCCCAAAGCCTCTGTGAAAGCACAGCATTCGCCGAGAATTCAGAGTCGATACTGTGGGCTGCTGCTGCTGGTTGCCTGAGCCCAGTCTCACAGTGGGAGACACCCGCATACAGCGTAAGACTCTTTGTCCGGGCATCTCCTGTGGGAAAGCACAGCATACCTTTGGAATCAGAGTTTGGTTTGCGAATGCATGCTGCTGCTTGCCTGAGCTAGTCTACGCAGGCTCGGTGGAAGATACCCGTATGGAGCGAAATACTCTTTGCCGTTGCTTCCCCTCTGCTTTTAGAGAAGCCAAGTTTGGGGAAGGCGCAGCATGCCGCCCCAGGGAAGAGAAGGAGCCGTGGGCCTTGGGGTCGGGAAATGCTCGGGAAGCAGGATAGCCTGCCGTGGCACGAGCAGCAGGCCTGTGGCGTGACAAGGGTCACGCGCTCCCTGTGCGGAGAGATGGATGCCTGGCTGCTAAGGAGACAGGAGTGGACGACTTGGGCAGGGGCGCGTGCTCCACTCTCAGGAAGGAGTCTGGGCAGATGGCAGGCGTGTCCTGTGCCTCTGGTCCCAAGTGGACACCATCTCCTTGGCCACCTGTCCCAAGGGCAGACATGGGCTTGCCACCAGGTGCCATACCCGGAACTCGCAGAAAGAACCCGATGGACAAACGGGCAGTCCGATGCCGTCTTCCACCAAGATGTGGCAGCGATGTAGGTAGCAGGGGTGTTCCAGGAAGGAGTGGAGACAGTCCCCCACAGTTCCCCATCCCAGTGTACGGGCCATGTGCAGGGAACCTGTCGCCTCCTCTCTCCTGCAGTGAAGGCACTGGCCTAGACCCCGAGTCTGCCTGAGCGCCGGAGCAAAAGGCAAAGCCTTACCTATGCCAGGAGATGGTAATAGGCATAGAGTGCCATGCTAGGCCACAAAGGCTGCTGCAGGGTTGTGACTGTGTCTGCTAACTTCGGTATAGCAGGGCGAACCGCGAGCGCGAACTTGGAGCCTGAGAAAGCTCTCCCGCGGCTCTTCTTCCCTGCCGCGACAGAGCGAACGACCAAAGCCATGCTGAGGAAGCAGCAGCGAATTGCGGTTCGCGCCAAGCTGAAAACGTCTGCGAAAGCAGAGCAGTCGTTGCGAAATGAGAGTCAGTTCTGTGGGCTGCTCCTGTTTGCCTGAGCTGGTCTCCACAGTACGGTGTAATAAAGCCTCATGGAGCGAATTCCTCTTTGCCTGGGCATCCCCTCTGCCTGAGAGCGAAGCGCGGTTGTGCCTGTGGGAAGAGCCTTAAGGAAAGGGATACGTCCTTCACTGCGCTCCCCAGGAGCATGTCTGTGGAAGGTGCAGTACGCTGCCCAGGGAGAAGAGCAGGAGCCGTCGGCCATCTGGTTTGGAAACGGTTGCGAAGCGGGAAGGCCCTGGCAGGCACAATGGCCGGTGGCAATACAAGTGTCACCCGCTCCCAGTGCAGAGACGGAAGCCTGGCTGCTAAGGAGAAAGGAGGGGATGAGTAATGTAGGGCGCGTGCTCCACTCTTAGGAAGGAGTCTGGGCAGAAAGCATGCCTGTCCTGAGCCTCTATGCCCAAGGAGACAGCAGCTTTGCCCACCTGTCTCTGGTGGAGACATGGGATTGCCAACAGGCGCCTACCCTGAACTCGCAGAAACAGCTCCCTGAAAGAAATGGTAGCCAGTTTACGTCATCCTCCAGGAGGTGGAAGCGTTCACGAAAGCTCGGGATTTCCAGACAAGGAGTGGGGACAGTCCCCCAGAGCTCCCTTTCACAGTGTGTGCGCGGTGTGCAGGGATCCTGTCGCCTCTCGTCTCCTGTGGGAAGGCACTGGCGTAGTTCCCGAGTCTGCCTCAGGGCCTGAGAATAAGGCCAAGCATTGCCTACACCGAGAGATGGTAGTGTGCATACAGTGCCCTCCTAGGCCACGCTCGCTGCTGCGGTGTTGTCGCTGTGTCTGCTTAGTTTGGCTTGGCAGGGTGAACCCAGGGCGCGAATATGGAGCCCGGGAAAGCAAGTCCCAAGAGGCACCAGCTCTCCCCCAACTCATCTTCCGTACGCGAACGAAGCCTTGCTGAGGAAGCAGCAGTGAAGTGCCGTTCGCTCTAAGCCCAAAGCCTTTGTGAAAGCACAGCATTCGCCGAGAATTCAGAGTCGATACTGTGGGCTGCTGCTGCTGGTTGCCTGAGCCCAGTCTCACAGTGGGAGACACCCGCATACAGCGTAAGACTCTTTGTCCGGGCATCTCCTGTGGGAAAGCACAGCATACCTTTGGAATCAGAGTTTGGTTTGCGAATGCATGCTGCTGCTTGCCTGAGCTAGTCTACGCAGCTCGGTGGAAGATACCCGTATGGAGCGAAATACTCTTTGCCGTTGCTTCCCCTCTGCTTTTAGAGAAGCCAAGTTTGGGGAAGGCGCAGCATGCCGCCCCAGGGAAGAGAAGGAGCCGTTGGCCTTGGGGTCGGGAAATGCTCGGGAAGCAGGATAGCCTGCCGTGGCACGAGCAGCAGGCCTGTGGCGTGACAAGGGTCACGCGCTCCCTGTGCGGAGAGATGGATGCCTGGCTGCTAAGGAGACAGGAGTGGACGACTTGGGCAGGGGCGCGTGCTCCACTCTCAGGAAGGAGTCTGGGCAGATGGCAGGCGTGTCCTGTGCCTCTGGTCCCAAGTGGACAGCATCTCCTTGGCCACCTGTCCCAAGGGCAGACATGGGCTTGCCACCAGGTGCCATACACGGAACTCGCAGAAAGAACCCAATGGACAAACGGGCAGTCCGATGCCGTCTTCCACCAAGATGTGGCAGCGATGTAGGTAGCAGGGGTGTTCCAGGAAGGAGTGGAGACAGTCCCCCACAGTTCCCCATCCCAGTGTACGGGCCATGTGCAGGGAACCTGTCGCCTCCTCTCTCCTGCAGTGAAGGCACTGGCCTAGACCCCGAGTCTGCCTGAGCGCCGGAGCAAAAGGCAAAGCCTTACCTATGCCAGGAGATGGTAATAGGCATAGAGTGCCATGCTAGGCCACAAAGGCTGCTGCAGGGTTGTGACTGTGTCTGCTAACTTCGGTATAGCAAGGCGAACCGCGAGCGCGAACTTGGAGCCTGAGAAAGCTCTCCCGCGGATCTTCTTCCCTGCCGCGACAGAGCGAACGACCAAAGCCATGCTGAGGAAGCAGCAGCGAATTGCGGTTCGCGCCAAGCTGAAAACGTCTGCGAAAGCAGAGCAGTCGTTGCGAAATGAGAGTCAGTTCTGTGGGCTGCTCCTGTTTGCCTGAGCTGGTCTCCACAGTACGGTGTAATAAAGCCTCATGGAGCGAATTCCTCTTTGCCTGGGCATCCCCTCTGCCTGAGAGCGAAGCGCGGTTGTGCCTGTGGGAAGAGCCTTAAGGAAAGGGATACGTCCTTCACTGCGCTCCCCAGGAGCATGTCTGTGGAAGGTGCAGTACGCTGCCCAGGGAGAAGAGCAGGAGCCGTCGGCCATCTGGTTTGGAAACGGTTGCGAAGCGGGAAGGCCCTGGCAGGCACAATGGCCGGTGGCAATACAAGTGTCACCCGCTCCCAGTGCAGAGACGGAAGCCTGGCTGCTAAGGAGAAAGGAGGGGATGAGTAATGTAGGGCGCGTGCTCCACTCTTAGGAAGGAGTCTGGGCAGAAAGCATGCCTGTCCTGAGCCTCTATGCCCAAGGAGACAGCAGCTTTGCCCACCTGTCTCTGGTGGAGACATGGGATTGCCAACAGGCGCCTACCCTGAACTCGCAGAAACAGCTCCCTGAAAGAAATGGTAGCCAGTTTACGTCATCCTCCAGGAGGTGGAAGCGTTCGCGAAAGCTCGGGATTTCCAGACAAGGAGTGGGGACAGTCCCCCAGAGCTCCCTTTCACAGTGTGTGCGCGGTGTGCAGGGATCCTGTCGCCTCTCGTCTCCTGTGGGAAGGCACTGGCGTAGTTCCCGAGTCTGCCTCAGGGCCTGAGAATAAGGCCAAGCATTGCCTACACCGAGAGATGGTAGTGTGCATACAGTGCCCTCCTAGGCCACGCTCGCTGCTGCGGTGTTGTCGCTGTGTCTGCTTAGTTTGGCTTGGCAGGGTGAACCCAGGGCGCGAATATGGAGCCCGGGAAAGCAAGTCCCAAGAGGCACCAGCTCTCCCCCAACTCATCTTCCGTACGCGAACGAAGCCTTGCTGAGGAAGCAGCAGTGAAGTGCCGTTCGCTCTAAGCCCAAAGCCTCTGTGAAAGCACAGCATTCGCCGAGAATTCAGAGTCGATACTGTGGGCTGCTGCTGCTGGTTGCCTGAGCCCAGTCTCACAGTGGGAGACACCCGCATACAGCGTAAGACTCTTTGTCCGGGCATCTCCTGTGGGAAAGCACAGCATACCTTTGGAATCAGAGTTTGGTTTGCGAATGCATGCTGCTGCTTGCCTGAGCTAGTCTACGCAGCTCGGTGGAAGATACCCGTATGGAGCGAAATACTCTTTGCCGTTGCTTCCCCTCTGCTTTTAGAGAAGCCAAGTTTGGGGAAGGCGCAGCATGCCGCCCCAGGGAAGAGAAGGAGCCGTTGGCCTTGGGGTCGGGAAATGCTCGGGAAGCAGGATAGCCTGCCGTGGCACGAGCAGCAGGCCTGTGGCGTGACAAGGGTCACGCGCTCCCTGTGCGGAGAGATGGATGCCTGGCTGCTAAGGAGACAGGAGTGGACGACTTGGGCAGGGGCGCGTGCTCCACTCTCAGGAAGGAGTCTGGGCAGATGGCAGGCGTGTCCTGTGCCTCTGGTCCCAAGTGGACAGCATCTCCTTGGCCACCTGTCCCAAGGGCAGACATGGGCTTGCCACCAGGTGCCATACACGGAACTCGCAGAAAGAACCCAATGGACAAACGGGCAGTCCGATGCCGTCTTCCACCAAGATGTGGCAGCGATGTAGGTAGCAGGGGTGTTCCAGGAAGGAGTGGAGACAGTCCCCCACAGTTCCCCATTCCAGTGTACGGGCCATGTGCAGGGAACCTGTCGCCTCCTCTCTCCTGCAGTGAAGGCACTGGCCTAGACCCCGAGTCTGCCTGAGCGCCGGAGCAAAAGGCAAAGCCTTACCTATGCCAGGAGATGGTAATAGGCATAGAGTGCCATGCTAGGCCACAAAGGCTGCTGCAGGGTTGTGACTGTGTCTGCTAACTTCGGTATAGCAAGGCGAACCGCGAGCGCGAACTTGGAGCCTGAGAAAGCTCTCCCGCGGCTCTTCTTCCCTGCCGCGACAGAGCGAACGACCAAAGCCATGCTGAGGAAGCAGCAGCGAATTGTGGTTCGCGCCAAGCTGAAAACGTCTGCGAAAGCAGAGCAGTCGTTGCGAAATGAGAGTCAGTTCTGTGGGCTGCTCCTGTTTGCCTGAGCTGGTCTCCACAGTACGGTGTAATAAAGCCTCATGGAGCGAATTCCTCTTTGCCTGGGCATCCCCTCTGCCTGAGAGCGAAGCGCGGTTGTGCCTGTGGGAAGAGCCTTAAGGAAAGGGATACGTCCTTCACTGCGCTCCCCAGGAGCATGTCTGTGGAAGGTGCAGTACGCTGCCCAGGGAGAAGAGCAGGAGCCGTCGGCCATCTGGTTTGGAAACGGTTGCGAAGCGGGAAGGCCCAGGCAGGCACAATGGCCGGTGGCAATACAAGTGTCACCCGCTCCCAGTGCAGAGACGGAAGCCTGGCTGCTAAGGAGAAAGGAGGGGATGAGTAATGTAGGGCGCGTGCTCCACTCTTAGGAAGGAGTCTGGGCAGAAAGCATGCCTGTCCTGAGCCTCTAGACCCAAGGAGACAGCAGCTTTGCCCACCTGTCTCTGGTGGAGACATGGGATTGCCAACAGGCGCCTACCCTGAACTCGCAGAAACAGCTCCCTGAAAGAAATGGTAGCCAGTTTACGTCATCCTCCAGGAGGTGGAAGCGTTCGCGAAAGCTCGGGATTTCCAGACAAGGAGTGGGGACAGTCCCCCAGAGCTCCCTTTCACAGTGTGTGCGCGGTGTGCAGGGATCCTGTCGCCTCTCGTCTCCTGTGGGAAGGCACTGGCGTAGTTCCCGAGTCTGCCTCAGGGCCTGAGAATAAGGCCAAGCATTGCCTACACCGAGAGATGGTAGTGTGCATACAGTGCCCTCCTAGGCCACGCTCGCTGCTGCGGTGTTGTCGCTGTGTCTGCTTAGTTTGGCTTGGCAGGGTGAACCCAGGGCGCGAATATGGAGCCCGGGAAAGCAAGTCCCAAGAGGCACCAGCTCTCCCCCAACTCATCTTCCGTACGCGAACGAAGCCTTGCTGAGGAAGCAGCAGTGAAGTGCCGTTCGCTCTAAGCCCAAAGCCTCTGTGAAAGCACAGCATTCGCCGAGAATTCAGAGTCGATACTGTGGGCTGCTGCTGCTGGTTGCCTGAGCCCAGTCTCACAGTGGGAGACACCCGCATACAGCGTAAGACTCTTTGTCCGGGCATCTCCTGTGGGAAAGCACAGCATACCTTTGGAATCAGAGTTTGGTTTGCGAATGCATGCTGCTGCTTGCCTGAGCTAGTCTACGCAGCTCGGTGGAAGATACCCGTATGGAGCGAAATACTCTTTGCCGTTGCTTCCCCTCTGCTTTTAGAGAAGCCAAGTTTGGGGAAGGCGCAGCATGCCGCCCCACGGAAGAGAAGGAGCCGTTGGCCTTGGGGTCGGGAAATGCTCGGGAAGCAGGATAGCCTGCCGTGGAACGAGCAGCAGGCCTGTGGCGTGACAAGGGTCACGCGCTCCCTGTGCGAGAGATGGAGGCCTGGCTGCTAAGGAGACAGGAGTGGACGACTTGGGCAGGGGCGCGTGCTCCACTCTCAGGAAGGAGTCTGGGCAGATGGCAGGCGTGTCCTGTGCCTCTGGTCCCAAGTGGACAGCATTTCCTTGGCCACCTGTCCCAAGGGCAGACATGGGCTTGCCACCAGGTGCCATACCCGGAACTCGCAGAAAGAACCCCATGGACAAACGGGCAGTCCGATGCCGTCTTCCACCAAGATGTGGCAGTGATGTAGGTAGCAGGGGTGTTCCAGGAAGGAGTGGAGACAGTCCCCCACAGTTCCCCATCCCAGTGTACGGGCCATGTGCAGGGAACCTGTCGCCTCCCCTCACCTGCAGTGAAGGCACTGGTCTAGAACCCGAGTCTGCCTGAGCGCCGGAGAAAAGGCAAAGCCTTTCCTATGCCAGGAGATGGTAATAGGCATAGAGTGCCATGCTAGGCCACATAGTCTGCTGCAGGGTTGTGACTGTGTCTGCTAACTTCGGCATAGCAAGGCGAACCGCGAGCGCGAACTTGGAGCCTGAGAAAGCTCTCCCGCGGCTCTTCTTCCCTGCCGCGACAGAGCGAACGACCAAAGCCATGCTGAGGAAGCAGCAGCGAATTGCGGTTCGCGCCAAGCTGAAAACGTCTGCGAAAGCAGAGCAGTCATTGCAAAATGAGTCAGTTCAGTGGGCTGCTCCTGTTTGCCTGAGTTGGTCTCCACAGTACGGTGTAATAAAGCCTCATGGAGCGAATTCCTCTTTGCCTGGGCATCCCCTCTGCCTGAGAGCGAAGCGCGGTTGTGCCTGTGGGAAGAGCCTTAAGGAAAGGGATACGTCCTTCACTGCGCTCCGCAGGAGCATGTCTGTGGAAGGTGCAGTACGCTGCCCAGGGAGAAGAGCAGGAGCCGTCGGCCATCTGGTTTGGAAACGGTTGCGAAGCGGGAAGGCCCTGGCAGGCACAATGGCCGGTGGCAATACAAGTGTCACCCGCTCCCAGTGCAGAGACGGAAGCCTGGCTGCTAAGGAGACAGGAGGGGATGAGTAATGTAGGGCGCGTGCTCCACTCTTAGGAAGAAGTCTGGGCAGAAAGCATGCCTGTCCTGAGTCTCTATGCCCAAGGAGACAGCAGCTTTGCCTACCTGTCTCTGGTGGAGACATGGGATTGCCAACAGGCGCCTACCCTGAACTCGCAGAAACAGCTCCCTGAAAGAATTGGTAGTAGTTTACGTCATCCTCCAGGAGGTGGAAGCGTTCGCGAAAGCTCGGGATTTCCAGACAAGGAGTGGGGACAGTCCCCCAGAATTCCCTTTCACAGTGTGTGCGCAGTGTGCAGGGATCCTGTCGCCTCTCGTCTCCTGTGGGAAGGCACTGGCGTAGTTCCCGAGTCTGCCTCAGGGCCTGAGAACAAGGCCAAGCATTGCCTACACCGAGAGATGGTAGTGTGCATACAGTCCCCTCCTAGGCCACGCTCGCTGCTGCGGTGTTGTCGCTGTGTCTGCTTAGTTTGGCTTGGCAGGGTGAACCCAGGGCGCGAATATGGAGCACGGGAAAGCAAGTCCCAAGAGGCACCAGCTCTCCCCCAACTCATCTTCCGTACGCGAACGAAGCCTTGCTGAGGAAGCAGCAGTGAAGTGCCGTTCGCTCTAAGCCCAAAGCCTCTGTGAAAGCACAGCATTCGCCGAGAATTCAGAGTCGATACTGTGGGCTGCTGCTGCTGGTTGCCTGAGCCCAGTCTCACAGTGGGAGACACCCGCATACAGCGTAAGACTCTTTGTCCGGGCATCTCCTGTGGGAAAGCACAGCATACCTTTGGAATCAGAGTTTGGTTTGCGAATGCATGCTGCTGCTTGCCTGAGCTAGTCTACGCAGGCTCGGTGGAAGATACCCGTATGGAGCGAAATACTCTTTGCCGTTGCTTCCCCTCTGCTTTTAGAGAAGCCAAGTTTGGGGAAGGCGCAGCATGCCGCCCCAGGGAAGAGAAGGAGCCGTTGGCCTTGGGGTCGGGAAATGCTCGGGAAGCAGGATAGCCTGCCGTGGCACGAGCAGCAGGCCTGTGGCGTGACAAGGGTCACGCGCTCCCTGTGCGGAGAGATGGATGCCTGGCTGCTAAGGAGACAGGAGTGGACGACTTGGGCAGGGGCGCGTGCTCCACTCTCAGGAAGGAGTCTGGGCAGATGGCAGGCGTGTCCTGTGCCTCTGGTCCCAAGTGGACAGCATCTCCTTGGCCCCCTGTCCCAAGGGCAGACATGGGCTTGCCACCAGGTGCCATACCCGGAACTCGCAGAAAGAACCCCATGGACAAACGGGCAGTCCGATGCCGTCTTCCACCAAGATGTGGCAGCGATGTAGGTAGCAGGGGTGTTCCAGGAAGGCGTGGAGACAGTCCCCCACAGTTCCCAATCCCAGTGTACGGGCCATGTGCAGGGAACCTGTCGCCTCCTCTCTCCTGCAGTGAAGGCACTGGCCTAGACCCCGAGTCTGCCTGAGCGCCGGAGCAAAAGGCAAAGCCTTACCTATGCCAGGAGATGGTAATAGGCATAGAGTGCCATGCTAGGCCACAAAGGCTGCTGCAGGGTTGTGACTGTGTCTGCTAACTTCGGCATAGCAAGGCGAACCGCGAGCGCGAACTTGGAGCCTGAGAAAGCTCTCCCGCGGCTCTTCTTCCCTGCCGCGACAGAGCGAACGACCAAAGCCTTGCTGAGGAAGCAGCAGCGAAGTGCGGTTCGCGCCAAGCTGAAAACCTCTGCGAAAGCATAGTAGTCGCTGCGAAACGAGAGTCGGTTCTGTGCGCTGCTCCTGTTTGCCTTAGCTGGTCTCCACAGTACGTTGTAATAAAGCCTCATGGAGCGAATTCCACTTTGCCTGGGCATGCGCTCTGCCTGAGAGAGAAGCGCGGTTGTGCCTGTGGAAAGAGCCTTAAGGAAAGGCACACGTCTTTCACTGCGCTCCCCAGGAGCATGTCTGTGGAAGGTGCAGCACGCTGCCCAGGGAGAAGAGCAGGAGCCGTCGGCCATCTGGTTTGGAAACGGTTGCGAAGCGGGAAGGCCCGGGCAGGCACAATGGCCCGTGGCAATACAAGTGTCACCCGCTCCCAGTGCAGAGACGGAAGCCTGGCTGCTAAGGACACAGGAGGGGATGAGTATGGCAGGGCACGTGCTCCACTCTGAAGAAGGAGTCTGGGCAGAAAGCATGCCTGTCCTGAGCCTCTAGGCCCAAGGAGACAGCAGCTTTGGCCACCTGTCTCTGGTGGAGACATGGGCTTGCCAATAGGCGCCTACCCTGAACTCGCAGAAACAGCTCCCTGAAAGAAATGGCAGCCAGTTTACGTCGAACTCTAGGAGGCGGAAGCGTTCGCGAAGGCTCCTGATTTCCAGGCAAGGAGTGGGGGTAGTCCCCCACAGCTCCCTTTCCCAGGATGTGGGCGGTGTGCCGGGATTCTGTCGCCTCTCCTCTCCTGTGGGGAAGGCACTGGCGTAGTTCCCGAGTCTTCCTCAGGGCCTGAGAACAAGGCCAAGCATTGCCTACACCGAGAGATGGTAGTGTGCATACAGTGCCCTCCTAGGCCACGCTCGCTGCTGCGGTGTTGTCGCTGTGTCTGCTTAGTTTGGCTTGGCAGGGTGAACCCAGGGCGCGAATATGGAGTACGGGAAAGCAAGTCCCAAGAGGCACCAGCTCTCCCCCAACTCATCTTCCGTACACGAACGAAGCCTTGCTGAGGAAGCAGCAGTGAAGTGCCGTTCGCTCTAAGCCCAAAGCCTCTGTGAAAGCACAGCATTCGCCGAGAATTCAGAGTCGATACTGTGGGCTGCTGCTGCTGGTTGCCTGAGCCCAGTCTCACAGTGGGAGACACCCGCATACAGCGTAAGACTCTTTATCCGGGCAACTCCTGTGGGAAAGCACAGCATACCTTTGGAATCAGAGTTTGGTTTGCGAATGCATGCTGCTGCTTGCCTGAGCTAGTCTACGCAGCTCGGTGGAAGATACCCGTATGGAGCGAAATACTCTTTGCCGTTGCTTCCCCTCTGCTTTTAGAGAAGCCAAGTTTGGGGAAGGCGCAGCATGCCGCCCCAGGGAAGAGAAAGAGCCGTTGGCCTTGGGGTCGGGAAATGCTCGGGAAGCAGGATAGCCTGCCGTGGCACGAGCAGCAGGCCTGTGGCGTGACAAGGGTCACGCGCTCCCTGTGCGGAGAGATGGATGCCTGGCTGCTAAGGAGACAGGAGTGGACGACTTGGGCAGGGGCGCGTGCTCCACTCTCAGGAAGGAGTCTGGGCAGATGGCAGGCGTGTCCTGTGCCTCTGGTCCCAAGTGGACAGCATCTCCTTGGCCACCTGTCCCAAGGGCAGACATGGGCTTGCCACCAGGTGCCATACCCGGAACTCGCAGAAAGAACCCCATGGACAAACGGGCAGTCCGATGCCGTCTTCCACCAAGATGTGGCAGCGATGTAGGTAGCAGGGGTGTTCCAGGAAGGAGTGGAGACAGTCCCCCACAGTTCCCCATCCCAGTGTACGGGCCATGTGCAGGGAACCTGTCGCCTCCTCTCTCCTGCAGTGAAGGCACTGGCCTAGACCCCGAGTCTGCCTGAGCGCCGGAGCAAAAGGCAAAGCCTTACCTATGCCAGGAGATGGTAATAGGCATAGAGTGCCATGCTAGGCCACAAAGGCTGCTGCAGGGTTGTGACTGTGTCTGCTAACTTCGGCATAGCAAGGCGAACCGCGAGCGCGAACTTGGAGCCTGAGAAAGCTCTCCCGCGGCTCTTCTTCCCTGCCGCGACAGAGCGAACGACCAAAGCCATGCTGAGGAAGCAGCAGCGAATTGCGGTTCGCGCCAAGCTGAAAACGTCTGCGAAAGCAGAGCAGTCGTTGCGAAATGAGAGTCAGTTCTGTGGGCTGCTCCTGTTTGCCTGAGCTGGTCTCCACAATACGGTGTAATAAAGCCTCATGGAGCGAATTCCTCTTTGCCTGGGCATCCCCTCTGCCTGAGAGCGAAGCGCGGTTGTGCCTGTGGGAAGAGCCTTAAGGAAAGGGATACGTCCTTCACTGCGCTCCCCAGGAGCATGTCTGTGGAAGGTGCAGTACGCTGCCCAGGGAGAAGAGCAGGAGCCGTCGGCCATCTGGTTTGGAAACGGTTGCGAAGCGGGAAGGCCCTGGCAGGCACAATGGCCGGTGGCAATACAAGTGTCACCCGCTCCCAGTGCAGAGACGGAAGCCTGGCTGCTAAGGAGAAAGGAGGGGATGAGTAATGTAGGGCGCGTGCTCCACTCTTAGGAAGGAGTCTGGGCTGAAAGCATGCCTGTCCTGAGCCTCTAGACCCAAGGAGACAGCAGCTTTGCCCACCTGTCTCTGGTGGAGACATGGGATTGCCAACAGGCGCCTACCCTGAACTCGCAGAAACAGCTCCCTGAAAGAAATGGTAGCCAGTTTACGTCATCCTCCAGGAGGTGGAAGCGTTCGCGAAAGCTCGGGATTTCCAGACAAGGAGTGGGGACAGTCCCCCAGAGCTCCCTTTCACAGTGTGTGCGCAGTGTGCAGGGATCCTATCGCCTCTCGTCTCCTGTGGGAAGGCACTGGCGTAGTTCCCGAGTCTGCCTCAGGGCCTGAGAACAAGGCCAAGCATTGCCTACACCGAGAGATGGTAGTGTGCATACAGTGCCCTCCTAGGCCACGCTCGCTGCTGCGGTGTTGTCGCTGTGTCTGCTTAGTTTGGCTTGGCAGGGTGAACCCAGGGCGCGAATATGGAGCACGGGAAAGCAAGTCCCAAGAGGCACCAGCTCTCCCCCAACTCATCTTCCGTACGCGAACGAAGCCTTGCTGAGGAAGCAGCAGTGAAGTGCCGTTCGCTCTAAGCCCAAAGCCTCTGTGAAAGCACAGCATTCGCCGAGAATTCAGAGTCGATACTGTGGGCTGCTGCTGCTGGTTGCCTGAGCCCAGTCTCACAGTGGGAGACACCCGCATACAGCGTAAGACTCTTTGTCCGGGCATCTCCTGTGGGAAAGCACAGCATACCTTTGGAATCAGAGTTTGGTTTGCGAATGCATGCTGCTGCTTGCCTGAGCTAGTCTACGCAGCTCGGTGGAAGATACCCGTATGGAGCGAAATACTCTTTGCCGTTGCTTCCCCTCTGCTTTTAGAGAAGCCAAGTTTGGGGAAGGCGCAGCATGCCGCCCCAGGGAATAGAAGGAGCCGTTGGCCTTGGGGTTGGGAAATGCTCGGGAAGCAGGATAGCCTGCCGTGGAACGAGCAGCAGGCCTGTGGCGTGACAAGGGTCACGCGCTCCCTGTGCGAGAGATGGAGGCCTGGCTGCTAAGGAGACAGGAGTGGACGACTTGGGCAGGGGCGCGTGCTCCACTCTCAGGAAGGAGTCTGGGCAGATGGCAGGCGTGTCCTGTGCCTCTGGTCCCAAGTGGACAGCATTTCCTTGGCCACCTGTCCTAAGGGCAGACATGGGCTTGCCACCAGGTGCCATACCCGGAACTCGCAGAAAGAACCCCATGGACAAACGGGCAGTCCGATGCCGCCTTCCACCAAGATGTGGCAGTGATGTAGGTAGCAGGGGTGTTCCAGGAAGGAGTGGAGACACTCCCCCACAGTTCCCCATCCCAGTGTACGGGCCATGTGCAGGGAACCTGTCGCCTCCCCTCACCTGCAGTGAAGGCACTGGTCTAGAACCCGAGTCTGCCTGAGCGCCGGAGAAAAGGCAAAGCCTTACCTATGCCAGGAGATGGTAATAGGCATAGAGTGCCATGCTAGGCCACATAGTCTGCTGCAGGGTTGTGACTGTGTCTGCTAACTTCGGCATAGCAAGGCGAACCGCGAGCGCGAACTTGGAGCCTGAGAAAGCTCTCCCGCGGCTCTTCTTCCCTGCCGCGACAGAGCGAACGACCAAAGCCATGCTGAGGAAGCAGCAGCGAATTGCGGTTCGCGCCAAGCTGAAAACGTCTGCGAAAGCAGAGCAGTCATTGCAAAATGAGTCAGTTCAGTGGGCTGCTCCTGTTTGCCTGAGTTGGTCTCCACAGTACGGTGTAATAAAGCCTCATGGAGCGAATTCCTCTTTGCCTGGGCATCCCCTCTGCCTGAGAGCGAAGCGCGGTTGTGCCTGTGGGAAGAGCCTTAAGGAAAGGGATACGTCCTTCACTGCGCTCCGCAGGAGCATGTCTGTGGAAGGTGCAGTACGCTGCCCAGGGAGAAGAGCAGGAGCCGTCGGCCATCTGGTTTGGAAACGGTTGCGAAGCGGGAAGGCCCTGGCAGGCACAATGGCCGGTGGCAATACAAGTGTCACCCGCTCCCAGTGCAGAGACGGAAGCCTGGCCGCTAAGGAGACAGGAGGGCATGAGTAATGCAGGGCGCGTGCTCCACTCTTAGGAAGGAGTCTGGGCAGAAAGCATGCCTGTCCTGAGCCTCTATGCCCAAGGAGACAGCAGCTTTGGCCACCTGTCTCTGGTGGAGACATGGGATTGCCAACAGGCGCCTACCCTGAACTCGCAGAAACAGCTCCCTGAAAGAAATGGTAGCCAGTTTACGTCATCCTCCAGGAGGTGGAAGCGTTCGCGAAAGCTCGGGATTTCCAGACAAGGAGTGGGGACAGTCCCCCAGAGCTCCCTTTCACAGTGTGTGCGCGGTGTGCAGGGATCCTGTCGCCTCTCGTCTCCTGTGGGAAGGCACTGGCGTAGTTCCCGAGTCTGCCTCAGGGCCTGAGAACAAGGCCAAGCATTGCCTACACCGAGAGATGGTAGTGTGCATACAGTGCCCTCCTAGGCCACGCTCGCTGCTGCGGTGTTGTCGCTGTGTCTGCTTAGTTTGGCATGGCAGGGTGAACCCAGGGCGCGAATATGGAGCACGGGAAAGCAAGTCCCAAGAGGCACCAGCTCTCCCCCAACTCATCTTCCGTACGCGAACGAAGCCTTGCTGAGGAAGCAGCAGTGAAGTGCCGTTCGCTCTAAGCCCAAAGCCTCTGTGAAAGCACAGCATACGCCGAGAATTCAGAGTCGATACTGTGGGCTGCTGCTGCTGGTTGCCTGAGCCCAGTCTCACAGTGGGAGACACCCGCATACAGCGTAAGACTCTTTGTCCGGGCATCTCCTGTGGGAAAGCACAGCATACCTTTGGAATCAGAGTTTGGTTTGCGAATGCATGCTGCTGCTTGCCTGAGCTAGTCTACGCAGCTCGGTGGAAGATACCCGTATGGAGCGAAATACTCTTTGCCGTTGCTTCCCCTCTGCTTTTAGAGAAGCCAAGTTTGGGGAAGGCGCAGCATGCCGCCCCAGGGAAGAGAAGGAGCCGTTGGCCTTGGGGTCGGGAAATGCTCGGGAAGCAGGATAGCCTGCCGTGGCACGAGCAGCAGGCCTGTGGCGTGACAAGGGTCACGCGCTCCCTGTGCGGAGAGATGGATGCCTGGCTGCTAAGGAGACAGGAGTGGACGACTTGGCCAGGGGCGCGTGCTCCACTCTCAGTAAGGAGTCTGGGCAGATGGCAGGCGTGTCCTGTGCCTCTGGTCCCAAGTGGACAGCATCTCCTTGGCCACCTGTCCCAAGGGCAGACATGGGCTTGCCACCAGGTGCCATACCCGGAACTCGCAGAAAGAACCCGATGGACAAACGGGCAGTCCGATGCCGTCTTCCACCAAGATGTGGCAGCGATGTAGGTAGCAGGGGTGTTCCAGGAAGGAGTGGAGACAGTCCCCCACAGTTCCCCATCCCAGTGTACGGGCCATGTGCAGGGAACCAGTCGCCTCCTCTCTCCTGCAGTGAAGGCACTGGCCTAGACCCCGAGTCTGCCTGAGCGCCGGAGCAAAAGGCAAAGCCTTACCTATGCCAGGAGATGGTAATAGGCATAGAGTGCCATGCTAGGCCACAAAGGCTGCTGCAGGGTTGTGACTGTGTCTGCTAACTTCGGTATAGCAAGGCGAACCGCGAGCGCGAACTTGGAGCCTGAGAAAGCTCTCCCGCGGCTCTTCTTCCCTGCCGCGACAGAGCGAACGACCAAAGCCATGCTGAGGAAGCAGCAGCGAATTGCGGTTCGCGCCAAGCTGAAAACGTCTGCGAAAGCAGAGCAGTCGTTGCGAAATGAGAGTCAGTTCTGTGGGCTGCTCCTGTTTGCCTGAGCTGGTCTCCACAGTACGGTGTAATAAAGCCTCATGGAGCGAATTCCTCTTTGCCTGGGCATCCCCTCTGCCTGAGAGCGAAGCGCGGTTGTGCCTGTGGGAAGAGCCTTAAGGAAAGGGATACGTCCTTCACTGCGCTCCCCAGGAGCATGTCTGTGGAAGGTGCAGTACGCTGCCCAGGGAGAAGAGCAGGAGCCGTCGGCCATCTGGTTTGGAAACGGTTGCGAAGCGGGAAGGCCCAGGCAGGCACAATGGCCGGTGGCAATACAAGTGTCACCCGCTCCCAGTGCAGAGACGGAAGCCTGGCTGCTAAGGAGAAAGGAGGGGATGAGTAATGTAGGGCGCGTGCTCCACTCTTAGGAAGGAGTCTGGGCAGAAAGCATGCCTGTCCTGAGCCTCTAGACCCAAGGAGACAGCAGCTTTGCCCACCTGTCTCTGGTGGAGACATGGGATTGCCAACAGGCGCCTACCCTGAACTCGCAGAAACAGCTCCCTGAAAGAAATGGTAGCCAGTTTACGTCATCCTCCAGGAGGTGGAAGCGTTCGCGAAAGCTCGGGATTTCCAGACAAGGAGTGGGGACAGTCCCCCAGAGCTCCCTTTCACAGTGTGTGCGCAGTGTGCAGGGATCCTGTCGCCTCTCGTCTCCTGTGGGAAGGCACTGGCGTAGTTCCCGAGTCTGCCTCAGGGCCTGAGAACAAGGCCAAGCATTGCCTACACCGAGAGATGGTAGTGTGCATACAGTGCCCTCCTAGGCCACGCTCGCTGCTGCGGTGTTGTCGCTGTGTCTGCTTAGTTTGGCTTGGCAGGGTGAACCCAGGGCGCGAATATGGAGCACGGGAAAGCAAGTCCCAAGAGGCACCAGCTCTCCCCCAACTCATCTTCCGTACGCGAACGAAGCCTTGCTGAGGAAGCAGCAGTGAAGTGCCGTTCGCTCTAAGCCCAAAGCCTCTGTGAAAGCACAGCATTCGCCGAGAATTCAGAGTCGATACTGTGGGCTGCTGCTGCTGGTTGCCTGAGCCCAGTCTCACAGTGGGAGACACCCGCATACAGCGTAAGACTCTTTGTCCGGGCATCTCCTGTGGGAAAGCACAGCATACCTTTGGAATCAGAGTTTGGTTTGCGAATGCATGCTGCTGCTTGCCTGAGCTAGTCTACGCAGCTCGGTGGAAGATACCCGTATGGAGCGAAATACTCTTTGCCGTTGCTTCCCCTCTGCTTTTAGAGAAGCCAAGTTTGGGGAAGGCTCAGCATGCCGCCCCAGGGAAGAGAAGGAGCCGTTGGCCTTGGGGTCGGGAAATGCTCGGGAAGCAGGATAGCCTGCCGTGGCACGAGCAGCAGGCCTGTGGCGTGACAAGGGTCACGCGCTCCCTGTGCGGAGAGATGGATGCCTGGCTGCTAAGGAGACAGGAGTGGACGACTTGGGCAGGGGCGCGTGCTCCACTCTCAGGAAGGAGTCTGGGCAGATGGCAGGCGTGTCCTGTGCCTCTGGTCCCAAGTGGACAGCATCTCCTTGGCCACCTGTCCCAAGGGCAGACATGGGCTTGCCACCAGGTGCCATACCCGGAACTCGCAGATAGAACCCCATGGACAAACGGGCAGTCCGATGCCGTCTTCCACCAAGATGTGGCAGCGATGTAGGTAGCAGGGGTGTTCCAGGAAGGAGTGGAGACAGTCCCCCACAGTTCCCCATCCCAGTGTACGGGCCATGTGCAGGGAACCTGTCGCCTCTTCTCTCCTGCAGTGAAGGCACTGGCCTAGGCCCCGAGTCTGCCTGAGCGCCGGAGCAAAAGGCAAAGCCTTACCTATGCCAGGAGATGGTAATAGGCATAGAGTGCCATGCTAGGCCACAAAGGCTGCTGCAGGGTTGTGACTGTGTCTGCTAACTTCGGCATAGCAAGGCGAACCGCGAGCGCGAACTTGGAGCCTGAGAAAGCTCTCCCGCGGCTCTACTTCCCTGCCGCGACAGAGCGAACGACCAAAGCCATGCTGAGGAAGCAGCAGCGAATTGCGGTTCGCGCCAAGCTGAAAACGTCTGCGAAAGCAGAGCAGTCGTTGCGAAATGAGAGTCAGTTCTGTGGGCTGCTCCTGTTTGCCTGAGCTGGTCTCCACAGTACGGTGTAATAAAGCCTCATGGAGCGAATTCCTCTTTGCCTGGGCATCCCCTCTGCCTGAGAGCGAAGCGCGGTTGTGCCTGTGGGAAGAGCCTTAAGGAAAGGGATACGTCCTTCACTGCGCTCCCCAGGAGCATGTCTGTGGAAGGTGCAGTACGCTGCCCAGGGAGAAGAGCAGGAGCCGTCGGCCATCTGGTTTGGAAACGGTTGCGAAGCGGGAAGGCCCTGGCAGGCACAATGGCCGGTGGCAATACAAGTGTCACCCGCTCCCAGTGCAGAGACGGAAGCCTGGCTGCTAAGGAGAAAGGAGGGGATGAGTAATGTAGGGCGCGTGCTCCACTCTTAGGAAGGAGTCTGGGCAGAAAGCATGCCTGTCCTGAGCCTCTAGACCCAAGGAGACAGCAGCTTTGCCCACCTGTCTCTGGTGGAGACATGGGATTGCCAACAGGCGCCTACCCTGAACTCGCAGAAACAGCTCCCTGAAAGAAATGGTAGCCAGTTTACGTCATCCTCCAGGAGGTGGAAGCGTTCGCGAAAGCTCGGGATTTCCAGACAAGGAGTGGGGACAGTCCCCCAGAGCTCCCTTTCACAGTGTGTGCGCGGTGTGCAGGGATCCTGTCGCCTCTCGTCTCTTGTGGGAAGGCACTGGCGTAGTTCCCGAGTCTGCCTCAGGGCCTGAGAACAAGGCCAAGCATTGCCTACACCGAGAGATGGTAGTGTGCATACAGTGCCCTCCTAGGCCACGCTCGCTGCTGCGGTGTTGTCGCTGTGTCTGCTTAGTTTGGCTTGGCAGGGTGAACCCAGGGCGCGAATATGGAGCACGGGAAAGCAAGTCCCAAGAGGCACCAGCTCTCCCCCAACTCATCTTCCGTACGCGAACGAAGCCTTGCTGAGGAAGCAGCAGTGAAGTGCCGTTCGCTCTAAGCCCAAAGCCTCTGTGAAAGCACAGCATTCGCCGAGAATTCAGAGTCGATACTGTGGGCTGCTGCTGCTGGTTGCCTGAGCCCAGTCTCACAGTGGGAGACACCCGCATACAGCGTAAGACTCTTTGTCCGGGCATCTCCTGTGGGAAAGCACAGCATACCTTTGGAATCAGAGTTTGGTTTGCGAATGCATGCTGCTGCTTGCCTGAGCTAGTCTACGCAGCTCGGTGGAAGATACCCGTATGGAGCGAAATACTCTTTGCCGTTGCTTCCCCTCTGCTTTTAGAGAAGCCAAGATGGGGAAGGCGCAGCATGCCGCCCAAGGGAAGAGAAGGAGCCGTTGGCCTTGGGGTCGGGAAATGCTCGGGAAGCAGGATAGCCTGCCGTAGCACGAGAAGCAGGCCTGTGGCGTGACAAGGGTCACGCGCTCCCTGTGCGGAGAGATGGATGCCTGGCTGCTAAGGAGACAGGAGTGGACGACTTGGGCAGGGGCGCGTGCTTCACTCTCAGGAAGGAGTCTGGGCAGATGGCAGGCGTGTCCTGTGCCTCTGGTCCCAAGTGGACAGCATCTCCTTGGCCACCTGTCCCAAGGGCAGACATGGGCTTGCCACCAGGTGCCATACCCGGAACACGCAGAAAGAACCCCATGGACAAACGGGCAGTCCGATGCCGTCTTCCACCAAGATGTGGCAGCGATGTAGGTAGCAGGGGTGTTCCAGGAAGGAGTGGAGACAGTCCCCCACAGTTCCCCATCCCAGTATACGGGCCATGTGCAGGGAACCTGTCGCCTCCCCTCTCCTGCAGTGAAGGCACTGGCCTAGACCCCGAGTCTGCCTGAGCGCCGGAGCAAAAGGCAAAGCCTTACCTATGCCAGGAGATGGTAATAGGCATAGAGTGCCATGCTAGGCCACAAAGGCTGCTGCAGGGTTGTGACTGTGTCTGCTAACTTCGGCATAGCAAGGCGAACCGCGAGCGCGAACTTGGAGCCTGAGAAAGCTCTCCCGCGGCTCTTCTTCCCTGCCGCGACAGAGCGAACGACCAAAGCCTTGCTGAGGAAGCAGCAGCGAATTGCGGTTCGCGCCAAGCTGAAAACGTCTGCGAAAGCAGAGCAGTCGTTGCGAAATGAGAGTCAGTTCTGTGGGCTGCTCCTGTTTGCCTGAGCTGGTCTCCACAGTACGGTGTAATAAAGCCTCATGGAGCGAATTCCTCTTTGCCTGGGCATCCCCTCTGCCTGAGAGCGAAGCGCGGTTGTGCCTGTGGGAAGAGCCTTAAGGAAAGGGATACGTCGTTCACTGCGCTCCCCAGGAGCATGTCTGTGGAAGGTGCAGTACGCTGCCCAGGGAGAAGAGCAGGAGCCGTCGGCCATCAGGTTTGGAAACGGTTGCGAAGCGGGAAGGCCCTGGCAGGCACAATGGCCGGTGGCAATACAAGTGTCACCCGCTCCCAGTGCAGAGACGGAAGCCTGGCTGCTAAGGAGACAGGAGGGGATGAGTAATGTAGGGCGCGTGCTCCACTCTTAGGAAGGAGTCTGGGCAGAAAGCATGCCTGTCCTGAGCCTCTATGCCCAAGGAGACAGCAGCTTTGCCCACCTGTCTCTGGTGGAGACATGGGATTGCCAACAGGCGCCTACCCTGAACTCGCAGAAACAGCTCCCTGAAAGAAATGGTAGCCAGTTTACGTCATCCTCCAGGAGGTGGAAGCGTTCGCGAAAGCTCGGGATTTCCAGACAAGGAGTGGGGACAGTCCCCCAGAGCTCCCTTTCACAGTGTGTGCGCGGTGTGCAGGGATCCTGTCGCCTCTCGTCTCTTGTGGGAAGGCACTGGCGTAGTTCCCGAGTCTGCCTCAGGGCCTGAGAACAAGGCCAAGCATTGCCTACACCGAGAGATGGTAGTGTGCATACAGTGCCCTCCTAGGCCACGCTCGCTGCTGCGGTGTTGTCGCTGTGTCTGCTTAGTTTGGCTTGGCAGGGTGAACCCAGGGCGCGAATATGGAGCACGGGAAAGCAAGTCCCAAGAGGCACCAGCTCTCCCCCAACTCATCTTCCGTACGCGAACGAAGCCTTGCTGAGGAAGCAGCAGTGAAGTGCCGTTCGCTCTAAGCCCAAAGCCTCTGTGAAAGCACAGCATTCGCCGAGAATTCAGAGTCGATACTGTGGGCTGCTGCTGCTGGTTGCCTGAGCCCAGTCTCACAGTGGGAGACACCCGCATACAGCGTAAGACTCTTTGTCCGGGCATCTCCTGTGGGAAAGCACAGCATACCTTTGGAATCAGAGTTTGGTTTGCGAATGCATGCTGCTGCTTGCCTGAGCTAGTCTACGCAGCTCGGTGGAAGATACCCGTATGGAGCGAAATACTCTTTGCCGTTGCTTCCCCTCTGCTTTTAGAGAAGCCAAGTTTGGGGAAGGCGCAGCATGCCGCCCCAGGGAAGAGAAGGAGCCGTTGGCCTTGGGGTCGGGAAATGCTCGGGAAGCAGGATAGCCTGCCGTGGCACGAGCAGCAGGCCTGTGGCGTGACAAGGGTCACGCGCTCCCTGTGCGGAGAGATGGATGCCTGGCTGCTAAGGAGACAGGAGTGGACGACTTGGGCAGGGGCGCGTGCTCCACTCTCAGGAAGGAGTCTGGGCAGATGGCAGGCGTGTCCTGTGCCTCTGGTCCCAAGTGGACAGCATCTCCTTGGCCACCTGTCCCAAGGGCAGACATGGGCTTGCCACCAGGTGCCATACCCGGAACTCGCAGAAAGAACCCCATGGACAAACGGGCAGTCCGATGCCGTCTTCCACCAAGATGTGGCAGCGATGTAGGTAGCAGGGGTGTTCCAGGAAGGAGTGGAGACAGTCCCCCACAGTTCCCCATCCCAGTGTACGGGCCATGTGCAGGGAACCTGTCGCCTCCTCTCTCCTGCAGTGAAGGCACTGGCCTAGACCCCGAGTCTGCCTGAGCGCCGGAGCAAAAGGCAAAGCCTTACCTATGCCAGGAGATGGTAATAGGCATAGAGTGCCATGCTAGGCCACAAAGGCTGCTGCAGGGTTGTGACTGTGTCTGCTAACTTCGGCATAGTAAGGCGAACCGCGAGCGCGAACTTGGAGCCTGAGAAAGCTCTCCCGCGGCTCTTCTTCCCTGCCGCGACAGAGCGAACGACCAAAGCCATGCTGAGGAAGCAGCAGCGAATTGCGGTTCGCGCCAAGCTGAAAACGTCTGCGAAAGCAGAGCAGTCGTTGCGAAATGAGAGTCAGTTCTGTGGGCTGCTCCTGTTTGCCTGAGCTGGTCTCCACAGTACGGTGTAATAAAGCCTCATGGAGCGAATTCCTCTTTGCCTGGGCATCCCCTCTGCCTGAGAGCGAAGCGCGGTTGTGCCTGTGGGAAGAGCCTTAAGGAAAGGGATACGTCCTTCACTGCGCTCCCCAGGAGCATGTCTGTGGAAGGTGCAGTACGCTGCCCAGGGAGAAGAGCAGGAGCCGTCGGCCATCTGGTTTGGAAACGGTTGCGAAGCGGGAAGGCCCTGGCAGGCACAATGGCCGGTGGCAATACAAGTGTCACCCGCTCCCAGTGCAGAGACGGAAGCCTGGCTGCTAAGGAGAAAGGAGGGGATGAGTAATGTAGGGCGCGTGCTCCACTCTTAGGAAGGAATCTGGGCAGAAAGCATGCCTGTCCTGAGCCTCTATGCCCAAGGAGACAGCAGCTTTGCCCACCTGTCTCTGGTGGAGACATGGGATTGCCAACAGGCGCCTACCCTGAACTCGCAGAAACAGCTCCCTGAAAGAAATGGTAGCCAGTTTACGTCATCCTCCAGGAGGTGGAAGCGTTCGCGAAAGCTCGGGATTTCCAGACAAGGAGTGGGGACAGTCCCCCAGAGCTCCCTTTCACAGTGTGTGCGCGGTGTGCAGGGATCCTGTCGCCTCTCGTCTCCTGTGGGAAGGCACTGGCGTAGTTCCCGAGTCTGCCTCAGGGCCTGAGAACAAGGCCAAGCATTGCCTACACCGAGAGATGGTAGTGTGCATACAGTGCCCTCCTAGGCCACGCTCGCTGCTGCGGTGTTGTCGCTGTGTCTGCTTAGTTTGGCTTGGCAGGGTGAACCCAGGGCGCGAATATGGAGCACGGGAAAGCAAATCCGAAGAGGCACCAGCTCTCCCCCAACTCATCTTCCGTACGCGAACGAAGCCTTGCTGAGGAAGCAGCAGTGAAGTGCCGTTCGCTCTAAGCCCAAAGCCTCTGTGAAAGCACAGCATTCGCCGAGAATTCAGAGTCGATACTGTGGGCTGCTGCTGCTGGTTGCCTGAGCCCAGTCTCACAGTGGGAGACACCCGCATACAGCGTAAGACTCTTTGTCCGGGCATCTCCTGTGGGAAAGCACAGCATACCTTTGGAATCAGAGTTTGGTTTGCGAATGCATGCTGCTGCTTGCCTGAGCTAGTCTACGCAGCTCGGTGGAAGATACCCGTATGGAGCGAAATACTCTTTGCCGTTGCTTCCCCTCTGCTTTTAGAGAAGCCAAGTTTGGGGAAGGCGCAGCATGCCGCCCCAGGGAAGAGAAGGAGCCGTTGGCCTTGGGGTCGGGAAATGCTCGGGAAGCAGGATAGCCTGCCGTGGCACGAGCAGCAGGCCTGTGGCGTGACAAGGGTCACGCGCTCCCTGTGCGGAGAGATGGAGGCCTGGCTGCTAAGGAGACAGGAGTGGACGACTTGGGCAGGGGCGCGTGCTCCACTCTCAGGAAGGAGTCTGGGCAGATGGCAGGCGTGTCCTGTGCCTCTGGTCCCAAGTGGACAGCATTTCCTTGGCCACCTGTCCCAAGGGCAGACATGGGCTTGCCACCAGGTGCCATACCCGGAACACGCAGAAAGAACCCCATGGACAAACGGGCAGTCCGATGCCGTCTTCCACCAAGATGTGGCAGTGATGTAGGTAGCAGGGGTGTTCCAGGAAGGAGTGGAGACAGTCCCCCACAGTTCCCCATCCCAGTGTACGGGCCATGTGCAGGGAACCTGTCGCCTCCCCTCTCCTGCAGTGAAGGCACTGTTCTAGAACCCGAGTCTGCCTGAGCGCCGGAGAAAAGGCAAAGCCTTACCTATGCCAGGAGATGGTAATAGGCATAGAGTGCCATGCTAGGCCACATAGTCTGCTGCAGGGTTGTGACTGTGTCTGCTAACTTCGGCATAGCAAGGCGAACCGCGAGCGCGAACTTGGAGCCTGAGAAAGCTCTCCCGCGGCTCTTCTTCCCTGCCGCGACAGAGCGAACGACCAAAGCCATGCTGAGGAAGCAGCAGCGAATTGCGGTTCGCGCCAAGCTGAAAACGTCTGCGAAAGCAGAGCAGTCGTTGCGAAATGAGTCAGTTCAGTGGGCTGCTCCTGTTTGCCTGAGCTGGTCTCCACAGTACGGTGTAATAAAGCCAAATGGAGCGAATTCCTCTTTGCCTGGGCATCCCCTCTGCCTGAGAGCGAAGCGCGGTTGTGCCTGTGGGAAGAGCCTTAAGAAAAGGGATACGTCCTTCACTGCGCTCCGCAGGAGCATGTCTGTGGAAGGTGCAGTACGCTGCCCAGGGAGAAGAGCAGGAGCCGTCGGCCATCTGGTTTGGAAACGGTTGCGAAGCGGGAAGGCCCTGGCAGGCACAATGGCCGGTGGCAATACAAGTGTCACCCGCTCCCAGTGCAGAGACGGAAGCCTGGCTGCTAACGAGACAGGAGGGGATGAGTAATGCAGGGCGCGTGCTCCACTCTTAGGAAGGAGTCTGGGCAGAAAGCATGCCTGTCCTGAGCCTCTATGCCCAAGGAGACAGCAGCTTTGGCCACCTGTCTCTGGTGGAGACATGGGATTGCCAACAGGCGCCTACCCTGAACTCGCAGAAACAGCTCCCTGAAAGAAATGGTAGCCAGTTTACGTCATCCTCCAGGAGGTGGAAGCGTTCGCGAAAGCTCGGGATTTTCAGACAAGGAGTGGGGACAGTCCCCCAAGCTCCCTTTCACAGTGTGTGCGCGGTGTGCAGGGATCCTGTCGCCTCTCGTCTCCTGTGGGAAGGCACTGGCGTAGTTCCCGAGTCTGCCTCAGGGCCTGAGAACAAGGCCAAGCATTGCCTACACCGAGAGATGGTAGTGTGCATACAGTGCCCTCCTAGGCCACGCTCGCTGCTGCGGTGTTGTCGCTGTGTCTGCTTAGTTTGGCTTGGCAGGGTGAACCCAGGGCGCGAATATGGAGCACGGGAAAGCAAGTCCCAAGAGGCACCAGCTCTCCCCCAACTCATCTTCCGTACGCGAACGAAGCCTTGCTGAGGAAGCAGCAGTGAAGTGCCGTTCGCTCTAAGCCCAAAGCCTCTGTGAAAGCACAGCATTCGCCGAGAATTCAGAGTCGATACTGTGGGCTGCTGCTGCTGGTTGCCTGAGCCCAGTCTCACAGTGGGAGACACCCGCATACAGCGTAAGACTCTTTGTCCGGGCATCTCCTGTGGGAAAGCACAGCATACCTTTGGAATCAGAGTTTGGTTTGCGAATGCATGCTGCTGCTTGCCTGAGCTAGTCTACGCAGCTCGGTGGAAGATACCCGTATGGAGCGAAATACTGTTTGCCGTTGCTTCCCCTCTGCTTTTAGAGAAGCCAAGATGGGGAAGGCGCAGCATGCCGCCCAAGGGAAGAGAAGGAGCCGTTGGCCTTGGGGTCGGGAAATGCTCGGGAAGCAGGATAGCCTGCCGTGGCACGAGAAGCAGGCCTGTGGCGTGACAAGGGTCACGCGCTCCCTGTGCGGAGAGATGGATGCCTGGCTGCTAAGGAGATAGGAGTGGACGACTTGGGCAGGGGCGCGTGCTTCACACTCAGGAAGGAGTCTGGGCAGATGGCAGGCGTGTCCTGTGCCTCTGGTCCCAAGTGGACAGCATCTCCTTGGCCACCTGTCCCAAGGGCAGACATGGGCTTGCCACCAGGTGCCATACACGGAACACGCAGAAAGAACCCCATGGACAAACGGGCAGTCCGATGCCGTCTTCCACCAAGATGTGGCAGCGATGTAGGTAGCAGGGGTGTTCCAGGAAGGAGTGGAGACAGTCCCCCACAGTTCCCCATCCCAGTATACGGGCCATGTGCAGGGAACCTGTCGCCTCCCCTCTCCTGCAGTGAAGGCACTGGCCTAGACCCCGAGTCTGCCTGAGCGCCGGAGCAAAAGGCAAAGCCTTACCTATGCCAGGAGATGGTAATAGGCATAGAGTGCCATGCTAGGCCACAAAGGCTGCTGCAGGGTTGTGACTGTGTCTGCTAACTTCGGCATAGCAAGGCGAACCGCGAGCGCGAACTTGGAGCCTGAGAAAGCTCTCCCGCGGCTCTTCTTCCCTGCCGCGACAGAGCGAACGACCAAAGCCTTGCTGAGGAAGCAGCAGCGAATTGCGGTTCGCGCCAAGCTGAAAACGTCTGCGAAAGCAGAGCAGTCGTTGCGAACTGAGAGTCAGTTCTGTGGGCTGCTCCTGTTTGCCTGAGCTGGTCTCCACAGTACGGTGTAATAAAGCCTCATGGAGCGAATTCCTCTTTGCCTGGGCATCCCCTCTGCCTGAGAGCGAAGCGCGGTTGTGCCTGTGGGAAGAGCCTTAAGGAAAGGGATACGTCGTTCACTGCGCTCCCCATGAGCATGTCTGTGGAAGGTGCAGTACGCTGCCCAGGGAGAAGAGCAGGAGCCGTCGGCCATCTGGTTTGGAAACGGTTGCGAAGCGGGAAGGCCCTGGCAGGCACAATGGCCGGTGGCAATACAAGTGTCACCCGCTCCCAGTGCAGAGACGGAAGCCTGGCTGCTAAGGAGACAGGAGGGGATGAGTAATGTAGGGCGCGTGCTCCACTCTTAGGAAGGAGTCTGGGCAGAAAGCATGCCTGTCCTGAGCCTCTATGCCCAAGGAGACAGCAGCTTTGCCCACCTGTCTCTGGTGGAGACATGGGATTGCCAACAGGCGCCTACCCTGAACTCGCAGAAACAGCTCCCTGAAAGAAATGGTAGCCAGTTTACGTCATCCTCCAGGAGGTGGAAGCGTTCGCGAAAGCTCGGGATTTCCAGACAAGGAGTGGGGACAGTCCCCCAGAGCTCCCTTTCACAGTGTGTGCGCGGTGTGCAGGGATCCTGTCGCCTCTCGTCTCTTGTGGGAAGGCACTGGCGTAGTTCCCGAGTCTGCCTCAGGGCCTGAGAACAAGGCCAAGCATTGCCTACACCGAGAGATGGTAGTGTGCATACAGTGCCCTCCTAGGCCACGCTCGCTGCTGCGGTGTTGTCGCTGTGTCTGCTTAGTTTGGCTTGGCAGGGTGAACCCAGGGCGCGAATATGGAGCTCGGGAAAGCAAGTCCCAAGAGGCACCAGCTCTCCCCCAACTCATCTTCCGTACGCGAACGAAGCCTTGCTGAGGAAGCAGCAGTGAAGTGCCGTTCGCTCTAAGCCCAAAGCCTCTGTGAAAGCACAGCATTCGCCGAGAATTCAGAGTCGATACTGTGGGCTGCTGCTGCTGGTTGCCTGAGCCCAGTCTCACAGTGGGAGACACCCGCATACAGCGTAAGACTCTTTGTCCGGGCATCTCCTGTGGGAAAGCACAGCATACCTTTGGAATCAGAGTTTGGTTTGCGAATGCATGCTGCTGCTTGCCTGAGCTAGTCTACGCAGCTCGGTGGAAGATACCCGTATGGAGCGAAATACTCTTTGCCGTTGCTTCCCGTCTGCTTTTAGAGAAGCCAAGTTTGGGGAAGGCGCAGCATGCCGCCCCAGGGAAGAGAAGGAGCCGTTGGCCTTGGGGTCGGGAAATGCTCGGGAAGCAGGATAGCCTGCCGTGGCACGAGCAGCAGGCCTGTGGCGTGACAAGGGTCACGCGCTCCCTGTGCGGAGAGATGGATGCCTGGCTGCTAAGGAGACAGGAGTGGACGACTTGGGCAGGGGCGCGTGCTCCACTCTCAGGAAGGAGTCTGGGCAGATGGCAGGCGTGTCCTGTGCCTCTGGTCCCAAGTGGACAGCATCTCCTTGGCCACCTGTCCCAAGGGCAGACATGGGCTTGCCACCAGGTGCCATACCCGGAACTCGCAGAAAGAACCCCATGGACAAACGGGCAGTCCGATGCCGTCTTCCACCAAGATGTGGCAGCGATGTAGGTAGCAGGGGTGTTCCAGGAAGGAGTGGAGACAGTCCCCCACAGTTCCCCATCCCAGTGTACGGGCCATGTGCAGGGAACCTGTCGCCTCCTCTCTCCTGCAGTGAAGGCACTGGCCTAGACCCCGAGTCTGCCTGAGCGCCGGAGCAAAAGGCAAAGCCTTACCTATGCCAGGAGATGGTAATAGGCATAGAGTGCCATGCTAGGCCACAAAGGCTGCTGCAGGGTTGTGACTGTGTCTGCTAACTTCGGCATAGCAAGGCGAACCGCGAGCGCGAACTTGGAGCCTGAGAAAGCTCTCCCGCGGCTCTTCTTCCCTGCCGCGACAGAGCGAACGACCAAAGCCATGCTGAGGAAGCAGCAGCGAATTGCGGTTCGCGCCAAGCTGAAAACGTCTGCGAAAGCAGAGCAGTCGTTGCGAAATGAGAGTCAGTTCTGTGGGCTGCTCCTGTTTGCCTGAGCTGGTCTCCACAGTACGGTGTAATAAAGCCTCATGGAGCGAATTCCTCTTTGCCTGGGCATCCCCTCTGCCTGAGAGCGAAGCGCGGTTGTGCCTGTGGGAAGAGCCTTAAGGAAAGGGATACGTCCTTCACTGCGCTCCCCAGGAGCATGTCTGTGGAAGGTGCAGTACGCTGCCCAGGGAGAAGAGCAGGAGCCGTCGGCCATCTGGTTTGGAAACGGTTGCGAAGCGGGAAGGCCCTGGCAGGCACAATGGCCGGTGGCAATACAAGTGTCACCCGCTCCCAGTGCAGAGACGGAAGCCTGGCTGCTAAGGAGAAAGGAGGGGATGAGTAATGTAGGGCGCGTGCTCCACTCTTAGGAAGGAATCTGGGCAGAAAGCATGCCTGTCCTGAGCCTCTATGCCCAAGGAGACAGCAGCTTTGCCCACCTGTCTCTGGTGGAGACATGGGATTGCCAACAGGCGCCTACCCTGAACTCGCAGAAACAGCTCCCTGAAAGAAATGGTAGCCAGTTTACGTCATCCTCCAGGAGGTGGAAGCGTTCGCGAAAGCTCGGGATTTCCAGACAAGGAGTGGGGACAGTCCCCCAGAGCTCCCTTTCACAGTGTGTGCGCGGTGTGCAGGGATCCTGTCGCCTCTCGTCTCCTGTGGGAAGGCACTGGCGTAGTTCCCGAGTCTGCCTCAGGGCCTGAGAACAAGGCCAAGCATTGCCTACACCGAGAGATGGTAGTGTGCATACAGTGCCCTCCTAGGCCACGCTCGCTGCTGCGGTGTTGTCGCTGTGTCTGCTTAGTTTGGCTTGGCAGGGTGAACCCAGGGCGCGAATATGGAGCACGGGAAAGCAAATCCGAAGAGGCACCAGCTCTCCCCCAACTCATCTTCTGTACGCGAACGAAGCCTTGCTGAGGAAGCAGCAGTGAAGTGCCGTTCGCTCTAAGCCCAAAGCCTCTGTGAAAGCACAGCATTCGCCGAGAATTCAGAGTCGATACTGTGGGCTGCTGCTGCTGGTTGCCTGAGCCCAGTCTCACAGTGGGAGACACCCGCATACAGCGTAAGACTCTTTGTCCGGGCATCTCCTGTGGGAAAGCACAGCATACCTTTGGAATCAGAGTTTGGTTTGCGAATGCATGCTGCTGCTTGCCTGAGCTAGTCTACGCAGCTCGGTGGAAGATACCCGTATGGAGCGAAATACTCTTTGCCGTTGCTTCCCCTCTGCTTTTAGAGAAGCCAAGTTTGGGGAAGGCGCAGCATGCCGCCCCAGGGAAGAGAAGGAGCCGTTGGCCTTGGGGTCGGGAAATGCTCGGGAAGCAGGATAGCCTGCCGTGGCACGAGCAGCAGGCCTGTGGCGTGACAAGGGTCACGCGCTCCCTGTGCGGAGAGATGGAGGCCTGGCTGCTAAGGAGACAGGAGTGGACGACTTGGGCAGGGGCGCGTGCTCCACTCTCAGGAAGGAGTCTGGGCAGATGGCAGGCGTGTCCTGTGCCTCTGGTCCCAAGTGGACAGCATTTCCTTGGCCACCTGTCCCAAGGGCAGACATGGGCTTGCCACCAGGTGCCATACCCGGAACACGCAGAAAGAACCCCATGGACAAACGGGCAGTCCGATGCCGTCTTCCACCAAGATGTGGCAGTGATGTAGGTAGCAGGGGTGTTCCAGGAAGGAGTGGAGACAGTCCCCCACAGTTCCCCATCCCAGTGTACGGGCCATGTGCAGGGAACCTGTCGCCTCCCCTCTCCTGCAGTGAAGGCACTGTTCTAGAACCCGAGTCTGCCTGAGCGCCGGAGAAAAGGCAAAGCCTTACCTATGCCAGGAGATGGTAATAGGCATAGAGTGCCATGCTAGGCCACATAGTCTGCTGCAGTGTTGTGACTGTGTCTGCTAACTTCGGCATAGCAAGGCGAACCGCGAGCGCGAACTTGGAGCCTGAGAAAGCTCTCCCGCGGCTCTTCTTCCCTGCCGCGACAGAGCGAACGACCAAAGCCATGCTGAGGAAGCAGCAGCGAATTGCGGTTCGCGCCAAGCTGAAAACGTCTGCGAAAGCAGAGCAGTCGTTGCGAAATGAGTCAGTTCAGTGGGCTGCTCCTGTTTGCCTGAGCTGGTCTCCACAGTACGGTGTAATAAAGCCAAATGGAGCGAATTCCTCTTTGCCTGGGCATCCCCTCTGCCTGAGAGCGAAGCGCGGTTGTGCCTGTGGGAAGAGCCTTAAGAAAAGGGATACGTCCTTCACTGCGCTCCGCAGGAGCATGTCTGTGGAAGGTGCAGTACGCTGCCCAGGGAGAAGAGCAGGAGCCGTCGGCCATCTGGTTTGGAAACGGTTGCGAAGCGGGAAGGCCCTGGCAGGCACAATGGCCGGTGGCAATACAAGTGTCACCCGCTCCCAGTGCAGAGACGGAAGCCTGGCTGCTAACGAGACAGGAGGGGATGAGTAATGCAGGGCGCGTGCTCCACTCTTAGGAAGGAGTCTGGGCAGAAAGCATGCCTGTCCTGAGCCTCTATGCCCAAGGAGACAGCAGCTTTGGCCACCTGTCTCTGGTGGAGACATGGGATTGCCAACAGGCGCCTACCCTGAACTCGCAGAAACAGCTCCCTGAAAGAAATGGTAGCCAGTTTACGTCATCCTCCAGGAGGTGGAAGCGTTCGCGAAAGCTCGGGATTTTCAGACAAGGAGTGGGGACAGTCCCCCAAGCTCCCTTTCACAGTGTGTGCGCGGTGTGCAGGGATCCTGTCGCCTCTCGTCTCCTGTGGGAAGGCACTGGCGTAGTTCCCGAGTCTGCCTCAGGGCCTGAGAACAAGGCCAAGCATTGCCTACACCGAGAGATGGTAGTGTGCATACAGTGCCCTCCTAGGCCACGCTCGCTGCTGCGGTGTTGTCGCTGTGTCTGCTTAGTTTTCCTTGGCAGGGTGAACCCAGGGCGCGAATATGGAGCACGGGAAAGCAAGTCCCAAGAGGCACCAGCTCTCCCCCAATTCATCTTCCGTACGCGAACGAAGCCTTGCTGAGGAAGCAGCAGTGAAGTGCCGTTCGCTCTAAGCCCAAAGCCTCTGTGAAAGCACAGCATTCGCCGAGAATTCAGAGTCGATACTGTGGGCTGCTGCTGCTGGTTGCCTGAGCCCAGTCTCACAGTGGGAGACACCCGCATACAGCGTAAGACTCTTTGTCCGGGCATCTCCTGTGGGAAAGCACAGCATACCTTTGGAATCAGAGTTTGGTTTGCGAATGCATGCTGCTGCTTGCCTGAGCTAGTCTACGCAGCTCGGTGGAAGATACCCGTATGGAGCGAAATACTCTTTGCCGTTGCTTCCCCTCTGCTTTTAGAGAAGCCAAGTTTGGGGAAGGCGCAGCATGCCGCCCCAGGGAAGAGAAGGAGCCGTTGGCCTTGGGGTCGGGAAATGCTCGGGAAGCAGGATAGCCTGCCGTGGCACGAGCAGCAGGCCTGTGGCGTGACAAGGGTCACGCGCTCCCTGTGCGGAGAGATGGAGGCCTGGCTGCTAAGGAGACAGGAGTGGACGACTTGGGCAGGGGCGCGTGCTCCACTCTCAGGAAGGAGTCTGGGCAGATGGCAGGCGTGTCCTGTGCCTCTGGTCCCAAGTGGACAGCATCTCCTTGGCCACCTGTCCCAAGGGCAGACATGGGCTTGCCACCAGGTGCCATACCCGGAACTCGCAGAAAGAACCCCATGGACAAACGGGCAGTCCGATGCCGTCTTCCACCAAGATGTGGCAGCGATGTAGGTAGCAGGGGTGTTCCAGGAAGGAGTGGAGACAGTCCCCCACAGTTCCCCATCCCAGTGTACGGGCCATGTGCAGGGAACCTGTCGCCTCCTCTCTCCTGCAGTGAAGGCACTGGCCTAGACCCCAGGTCTGCCTGAGCGCCGGAGCAAAAGGCAAAGCCTTACCTATGCCAGGAGATGGTAATAGGCATAGAGTGCCATGCTAGGCCACAAAGGCTGCTGCAGGGTTGTGACTGTCTGCTAACTTCGGCATAGCAAGGCGAACCGCGAGCGCGAACTTGGAGCCTGAGAAAGCTCTCCCGCGGCTCTTCTTCCCTGCCGCGACAGAGCGAACGACCAAAGCCATGCTGAGGAAGCAGCAGCGAATTGCGGTTCGCGCCAAGCTGAAAACGTCTGCGAAAGCAGAGCAGTCGTTGCGAAATGAGAGTCAGTTCTGTGGGCTGCTCCTGTTTGCCTGAGCTGGTCTCCACAGTACGGTGTAATAAAGCCTCATGGAGCGAATTCCTCTTTGCCTGGGCATCCCCTCTGCCTGAGAGCGAAGCACGGTTGTGCCTGTGGGAAGAGCCTTAAGGAAAGGGATACGTCCTTCACTGCGCTCCCCAGGAGCATGTCTGTGGAAGGTGCAGTACGCTGCCCAGGGAGAAGAGCAGGAGCCGTCGGCCATCTGGTTTGGAAACGGTTACGAAGCGGGAAGGCCCTGGCAGGCACAATGGCCGGTGGCAATACAAGTGTCACCCGCTCCCAGTGCAGAGACGGAAGCCTGGCTGCTAAGGAGACAGGAGGGGATGAGTAATGTAGGGCGCGTGCTCCACTCTTAGGAAGGAGTCTGGGCAGAAAGCATGCCTGTCCTGAGCCTCTATGCCCAAGGAGACAGCAGCTTTGCCCACCTGTCTCTGGTGGAGACATGGGATTGCCAACAGGCGCCTACCTTGAACTCGCAGAAACAGCTCCCTGAAAGAAATGGTAGCCAGTTTACGTCATCCTCCAGGAGGTGGAAGCGTTCGCGAAAGCTCGGGATTTCCAGACAAGGAGTGGGGACAGTCCCCCAGAGCTCCCTTTCACAGTGTGTGCGCGGTGTGCAGGGATCCTGTCGCCTCTCGTCTCCTGTGGGAAGGCACTGGCGTAGTTCCCGAGTCTGCCTCAGGGCCTGAGAACAAGGCCAAGCATTGCCTACACCGAGAGATGGTAGTGTGCATACAGTGCCCTCCTAGGCCACGCTCGCTGCTGCGGTGTTGTCGCTGTGTCTGCTTAGTTTGGCTTGGCAGGGTGAACCCAGGGCGCGAATATGGCCACGGGAAAGCAAGTCCCAAGAGGCACCAGCTCTCCCCCAACTCATCTTCCGTACGCGAACGAAGCCTTGCTGAGGAAGCAGCAGTGAAGTGCCGTTCGTTCTAAGCCCAAAGCCTCTGTGAAAGCACAGCATTCGCCGAGAATTCAGAGTCGATACTGTGGGCTGCTGCTGCTGGTTGCCGGAGCCCAGTCTCACAGTGGGAGACACCCGCATACAGCGTAAGACTCTTTGTCCGGGCATCTCCTGTGGGAAAGCACAGCATACCTTTGGAATCAGAGTTTGGTTTGCGAATGCATGCTGCTGCTTGCCTGAGCTAGTCTACGCAGCTCGGTGGAAGATACCCGTATGGAGCGAAATACTCTTTGCCGTTGCTTCCCCTCTGCTTTTAGAGAAGCCAAGTTTGGGGAAGGCGCAGCATGCCGCCCCAGGGAAGAGAAGGAGCCGTTGGCCTTGGGGTCGGGAAATGCTCGGGAAGCAGGATAGCCTGCCGTGGCACGAGCAGCAGGCCTGTGGCGTGACAAGGGTCACGCGCTCCCTGTGCGGAGAGATGGAGGCCTGGCTGCTAAGGAGACAGGAGTGGACGACTTGGGCAGGGGCGCGTGCTCCACTCTCAGGAAGGAGTCTGGGCAGATGGCAGGCGTGTCCTGTGCCTCTGGTCCCAAGTGGACAGCATCTCCTTGGCCACCTGTCCCAAGGGCAGACATGGGCTTGCCACCAGGTGCCATACTCGGAACTCGCAGAAAGAACCCCATGGACAAACGGGCAGTCCGATGCCGTCTTCCACCAAGATGTGGCAGTGATGTAGGTAGCAGGGGTGTTCCAGGAAGGAGTGGAGACAGTCCCACACAGTTCCCCATCCCAGTGTACGGGCCATGTGCAGGGAACCTGTCGCCTCCCCTCTCCTGCAGTGAATGCACTGGTCTAGACCCCGAGTCTGCCTGAGCGCCGGAGAAAAGGCAAAGCCTTATCTATGCCAGGAGATGGTAATAGGCATAGAGTGCCATGCTAGGCCACATAGTCTGCTGCAGGGTTGTGACTGTGTCTGCTAACTTCGGCATAGCAAGGCGAACCGCGAGCGCGAACTTGGAGCCTGAGAAAGCTCTCCCGCGGCTCTTCTTCCCTGCCGCGACAGAGCGAACGACCAAAGCCATGCTGAGGAAGCAGCAGCGAATTGAGGTTCGCGCCAAGCTGAAAACGTCTGCGAAAGCAGAGCAGTCGTTGCGAAATGAGAGTCAGTTCTGTGGGCTGCTCCTGTTTGCCTGAGCTGGTCTCCACAGTACGGTGTAATAAAGCCTCATGGAGCGAATTCCTCTTTGCCTGGGCATCCCCTCTGCCTGAGAGCGTAGCGCGGTTGTGCCTGTGGGAAGAGCCTTAAGGAAAGGGATACGTCCTTCACTGCGCTCCCCAGGAGCATGTCTGTGGAAGGTGCAGTACGCTGCCCAGGGAGAAGAGCAGGAGCCGTCGGCCATCTGGTTTGGAAACGGTTGCGAAGCGGGAAGGCCCTGGCAGGCACAATGGCCGGTGGCAATACAAGTGTCACCCGCTCCCAGTGCAGAGACGGAAGCCTGGCTGCTAACGAGACAGGAGGGGATGAGTAATGCAGGGCGCGTGCTCCACTCTTAGGAAGGAGTCTGGGCAGAAAGCATGCCTGTCCTGAGCCTCTATGCCCAAGGAGACAGCAGCTTTGGCCACCTGTCTCTGGTGGAGACATGGGATTGCCAACAGGCGCCTACCCTGAACTCGCAGAAACAGCTCCCTGAAAGAAATGGTAGCCAGTTTACGTCATCCTCCAGGAGGTGGAAGCGTTCGCGAAAGCTCGGGATTTCCAGACAAGGAGTGGGGACAGTCCCCCAGAGCTCCCTTTCCCAGTGTGTGCGCGGTGTGCAAGGATCCTGTCGCCTCTCGTCTCCTGTGGGAAGGCACTGGCGTAGTTCCCGAGTCTGCCTCAAGGCCTGAGAAAAAGGCCCAGCATAGCCTACACCGAGAGATGGTAGTGTGCATACAGTGCCATTCTAGGCCATGCTTGGTGATGCAGTGTTGTAACTGAGTCTGCTTAGATCGGCTTGGCAGGGTGAACTCAGGGCGCGAATTCGGAGCCCGGGAAAGCAAGTCCCAAGAGGCACCAGCCTTCCCGCAACTCATCTTCCCTGACGCGAACAAAGGCTTGCTGAGGAAGCAGCGGTGAAGTGCCGTTCGCCCCAAACCAAAAGCCTCTGTGAAAGCACAGCATTCGCTGAGAATTCAGAGTCGGTACTGTGGGCTGCTGCTGCTGGTTGCCAGAGCCCAGTCTCACAGTTGGAGAAAATCGCATATAGCGTAAGGCTCTTTGTCCGGGCAACTCCTCTGGGGAGCACAGCATACCTTGGGAATCAGAGTTGGGTTTGGGGATGCATGCTGCTGCTTGCCTGAGCTAGTCTACGCAGCTCGGTGGAAGATACCCATATGGAGCGAAATACCCTTTGCCGTAGCTTCCCCTTTGCTTTTAGAGAAGAAAGTTTGGGGAAGGCGCAGCATGCCGCCCCGGAGAAGAGAAGGAGCCGTTGGCCTTGGGGTCGGGAAATGCTCGGGAAGCAGGATAGCCTGCCGTGGCACGAGCAGCAGGCCTGTGGCGAGACATGTGTCACCCGCTCACTGTGCGGAGAGATGGATGCCTGGCTGCTAAGGAGACATGAGTGGACGAATAGGGCAGGGGCGCATGCTCCACTCTGAGGAAGGAGTCTGGGCAGAAGGCAGACGTGTTCTGAGCCTCTGGCCCCAAGGGGACAGCATCTCCTTGGCCACCTGTCCCAAATGCAGACTTGGGCTTGCCACCAGGTGCCATACCCAGAACTGGCAGAAACAACCCCATGGACAAACGGGCAGTCCGATGCCGTCTTCCACCAAGATGTGGCAGTGATGTGGTTGTCAGGCGGTGTGCTCGGAAGGACTGGAGACAGTACCCCACAGTTCCCCAACCCAGTGCACGGGCCATGTGCAGGGAACCTGTCGCCTACTCTCTCCTGCAGTGAGGGCACTGGCCTAGACACCGAGTCTGCCTGAGCGCCGGAGCTAAAGGCAAAGCCTTACCTATGCCAGGAGATGGTAATAGGCATAGAGTGCCATGCTAGGCCACGCACACTTCTGCAGGGTTGTGAATGTGTCTGCTTACTTCGGCATAGCAAGGTGAACCAAGGGCGCGAACTTGGAGTCTGGGAAAGCAAGGCCCAAGAGGCACCAGCTCTCCCGCGGCTCTTCTTCCCTGCCGCGACAGAACGAACGACCAAAGCCTTGCTGAGGAAGCAGCAGCGAAGTGCGGTTCGCGCCAAGCTGAAAACCTCTGCGAAAGCATAGTAGTCGCTGCGAAACGAGAGTCGGTTCTGTGGGCTGCTCCTGTTTGCCTGAGCTGGTCTCCACAGTACGTTGTAATAAAGCCTCATGGAGCGAATTCCACTTTGCCTGGGCATGCGCTCTGCCTGAGAGAGAAGCGCGGTTGTGCCTGTGGAAAGAGCCTTAAGGAAAGGCACACGTCTTTCACTGCGCTCCCCAGGAGCATGTCTGTGGAAGGTGCAGCACGCTGCCCAGGGAGAAGAGCAGGAGCCGACGGCCATCTGGTTTGGAAACGGTTGCGAAGCGGGAAGGCCCGGGCAGGCACAATGGCCGGTGGCACTACAAGTGTCACCCGCTCTCAGTGCAGAGACGGAAGCCTGGCTGCTAAGGAGACAGGAGGGGATGAGTATGGCAGGGCGCGTGCTCCACTCTTAGGAAGGAGTCTGGGCCGAAAGCATGCCTGTCCTGAGCCTCTAGGCCCAAGGAGACAGCAGCTTTGGCCACCTGTCTCTGGTGGAGACATGGGCTTGCCAATAGGCGCCTACCCTGAACTCGCAGAAACAGCTCCCTGAAAGAAATGGCAGCCAGTTTACGTCGAACTCTAGGAGGCGGAAGCGTTCGCGAAGGCTCCTGATTTCCAGGCAAAGAGTGGGGGTAGTCCCCCACAGCTCCCTTTCCCAGGATGTGGGCGGTGTGCCGGGATTCTGTCGCCTCTCCTCTCCTGTGGGGAAGGCACTGGCGTAGTTCCCGATTCTGCCTCAGGGCCTGAGAACAAGGCCAAGCATTGCCTACACCGAGAGATGGTAGTGTGCACACAGTGCCCTCCTAGGCCACGCTCGCTGCTGCGGTGTTGTCGCTGTGTCTGCTTAGTTTGGCTTGGCAGGGTGAACCCAGGGCGCGAATATGGAGCACGGGAAAGCAAGTCCCAAGAGGCACCAGCTCTCCCCCAACTCATCTTCCGTACGCGAACGAAGCCTTGCTGAGGAAGCAGCAGTGAAGTGCCGTTCGCTCTAAGCCCAAAACCTCTGTGAAAGCACAGCATTCGCCGAGAATTCAGAGTCGATACTGTGGGCTGCTGCTGGTGGTTGCCTGAGCCCAGTCTCACAGTGGGAGACATCCGCATACAGCGTAAGACTCTTTGTCCGGGCATCTCCTGTGGGAAAGCACAGCATACCTTTGGAATCAGAGTTTGGTTTGCGAATGCATGCTGCTGCTTGCCTGAGCTAGTCTACGCAGCTCGGTGGAAGATACCCGTATGGAGCGAAATACTCTTTGCCGTTGCTTCCCCTCTGCTTTTAGAGAAGCCAAGTTTGGGGAAGGCGCAGCATGCCGCCCCAGGGAAGAGAAGGAGCCGTTGGCCTTGGGGTCGGGAAATGCTCGGGAAGCAGGATAGCCTGCCGTGGCACGAGCAGCAGGCCTGTGGCGTGACAAGGGTCACGCGCTCCCTGTGCGGAGAGATGGAGGCCTGGCTGCTAAGGAGACAGGAGTGGACGACTTGGGCAGGGGCGCGTGCTCCTCTCTCAGGAAGGAGTCTGGGCAGATGGCAGGCGTGTCCTGTGCCTCTGGTCCCAAGTGGACAGCATCTCCTTGGCCACCTGTCCCAAGGGCAGACATGGGCTTGCCACCAGGTGCCATACCCGGAACTCGCAGAAAGAACCCCATGGACAAACGGGCAGTCCGATGCCGTCTTCCACCAAGATGTGGCAGCGATGTAGGTAGCAGGGGTGTTCCAGGAAGGAGTGGAGACAGTCCCCCACAGTTCCCCATCCCAGTGTACAGGCCATGTGCAGGGAACCTGTCGCCTCCTCTCTCCTGCAGTGAAGGCACTGGCCTAGACCCCGAGTCTGCCTGAGCGCCGGAGCAAAAGGCAAAGCCTTACCTATGCCAGGAGATGGTAATAGGCATAGAGTGCCATGCTAGGCCACAAAGGCTGCTGCAGGGTTGTGACTGTGTCTGCTAACTTCGGCATAGCAAGGCGAACCGCGAGCGCGAACTTGGAGCCTGAGAAAGCTCTCCCGCGGCTCTTCTTCCCTGCCGCGACAGAGCGAACGACCAAAGCCATGCTGAGGAAGCAGCAGCGAATTGCGGTTCGCGCCAAGCTGAAAACGTCTGCGAAAGCAGAGCAGTCGTTGCGAAATGAGAGTCAGTTCTGTGGGCTGCTCCTGTTTGCCTGAGCTGGTCTCCACAGTACGGTGTAATAAAGCCTCATGGAGCGAGTTCCTCTTTGCCTGGGCATCCCCTCTGCCTGAGAGCGAAGCGCGGTTGTGCCTGTGGGAAGAGCCTTAAGGAAAGGGATACGTCCTTCACTGCGCGCCCCAGGAGCATGTCTGTGGAAGGTGCAGTACGCTGCCCAGGGAGAAGAGCAGGAGCCGTCGGCCATCTGGTTTGGAAACGGTTGCGAAGCGGGAAGGCCCTGGCAGGCACAATGGCCGGTGGCAATACAAGTGTCACCCGCTCCCAGTGCAGAGACGGAAGTCTGGCCGCTAAGCAGACAGGAGGGGATGAGTAATGTAGGGCGCGTGCTCCACTCTTAGGAAGGAGTCTGGGCAGAAAGCATGCCTGTCCTGAGTCTCTATGCCCAAGGAGACAGCAGCTTTGCCCACCTGTCTCTGGTGGAGACATGGGATTGCCAACAGGCGCCTACCCTGAACTCGCAGAAACAGCTCCCTGAAAGAAATGGTAGCCAGTTTACGTCATCCTCCAAGAGGTGGAAGCGTTCGCGAAAGCTCGGGATTTCCAGACAAGGAGTGGGGACAGTCCCCCAGAGCTCCCTTTCACAGTGTGTGCGCGGTGTGCAGGGATCCTGTCGCCTCTCGTCTCCTGTGGGAAGGCACTGGCGTAGTTCCCGAGTCTGCCTCAGGGCCTGAGAACAAGGCCAAGCATTGCCTACACCGAGAGATGGTAGTGTGCATACAGTGCCCTCCTAGGCCACGCTCGCTGCTGCGGTGTTGTCGCTGTGTCTGCTTAGTTTTCCTTGGCAGGGTGAACCCAGGGCGCGAATATGGAGCACGGGAAAGCAAGTCCCAAGAGGCACCAGCTCTCCCCCAATTCATCTTCCGTACGCGAACGAAGCCTTGCTGAGGAAACAGCAGTGAATTGCCGTTCGCTCTAAGCCCAAAGCCTCTGTGAAAGCACAGCATTCGCCGAGAATTCAGAGTCGATACTGTGGGCTGCTGCTGCTGGTTGCCTGAGCCCAGTCTCACAGTGGGAGACACCCGCATACAGCGTAAGACTCTTTGTCCGGGCATCTCCTGTGGGAAAGCACAGCATACCTTTGGAATCAGAGTTTGGTTTGCGAATGCATGCTGCTGCTTGCCTGAGCTAGTCTACGCAGCTCGGTGGAAGATACCCGTATGGAGCGAAATACTCTTTGCCGTTGCTTCCCGTCTGCTTTTAGAGAAGCCAAGTTTGGGGAAGGCGCAGCATGCCGCCCCAGGGAAGAGAAGGAGCCGTTGGCCTTGGGGTCGGGAAATGCTCGGGAAGCAGGATAGCCTGCCGTGGCACGAGCAGCAGGCCTGTGGCGTGACAAGGGTCACGCGCTCCCTGTGCGGAGAGATGGATGCCTGGCTGCTAAGGAGACAGGAGTGGACGACTTGGGCAGGGGCGCGTGCTCCAGTCTCAGGAAGGAGTCTGGGCAGATGGCAGGCGTGTCCTGTGCCTCTGGTCCCAAGTGGACAGCATCTCCTTGGCCACCTGTCCCAAGGGCAGACATGGGCTTGCCACCAGGTGCCATACCCGGAACTCGCAGAAAGAACCCCATGGACAAACGGGCAGTCCGATGCCGTCTTCCACCAAGATGTGGCAGCGATGTAGGTAGCAGGGGTGTTCCAGGAAGGAGTGGAGACAGTCCCCCACAGTTCCCCATCCCAGTGTACGGGCCATGTGCAGGGAACCTGTCGCCTCCTCTCTCCTGCAGTGAAGGCACTGGCCTAGACCCCGAGTCTGCCTGAGCGCCGGAGCAAAAGGCAAAGCCTTACCTATGCCAGGAGATGGTAATAGGCATAGAGTGCCATGCTAGGCCACAAAGGCTGCTGCAGGGTTGTGACTGTGTCTGCTAACTTCGGCATAGCAAGGCGAACCGCGAGCGCGAACTTGGAGCCTGAGAAAGCTCTCCCGCGGCTCTTCTTCCCTGCCGCGACAGAGCGAACGACCAAAGCCATGCTGAGGAAGCAGCAGCGAATTGCGGTTCGCGCCAAGCTGAAAACGTCTGCGAAAGCAGAGCAGTCGTTGCGAAATGAGAGTCAGTTCTGTGGGCTGCTCCTGTTTGCCTGAGCTGGTCTCCACAATACGGTGTAATAAAGCCTCATGGAGCGAATTCCTCTTTGCCTGGGCATCCCCTCCGCCTGAGAGCAAAGCGCGGTTGTGCCTGTGGGAAGAGCCTTAAGGAAAGGGATACGTCCTTCACTGCGCTCCCCAGGAGCATGTCTGTGGAAGGTGCAGTACGCTGCCCAGGGAGAAGAGCAGGAGCCGTCGGCCATCTGGTTTGGAAACGGTTGCGAAGCGGGAAGGCCCTGGCAGGCACAATGGCCGGTGGCAATACAAGTGTCACCCGCTCCCAGTGCAGAGACGGAAGCCTGGCTGCTAAGGAGACAGGAGGGGATGAGTAATGTAGGGCGCGTGCTCCACTCTTAGGAAGGATTCTGGGCAGAAAGCATGCCTGTCCTGAGTCTCTATGCCCAAGGAGACAGCAGCTTTGCCCACCTGTCTCTGGTGGAGACATGGGATTGCCAACAGGCGCCTACCCTGAACTCGCAGAAACAGCTCCCTGAAAGAAATGGTAGCCAGATTACGTCATCCTCCAAGAGGTGGAAGCGTTCGCGAAAGCTCGGGATTTCCAGACAAGGAGTGGGGACAGTCCCCCAGAGCTCCCTTTCACAGTGTGTGCGCGGTGTGCAGGGATCCTGTCGCCTCTCGTCTCCTGTGGGAAGGCACTGGCGTAGTTCCCGAGTCTGCCTCAGGGCCTGAGAACAAGGCCAAGCATTGCCTACACCGAGAGATGGTAGTGTGCATACAGTGCCCTCCTAGGCCACGCTCGCTGCTGCGGTGTTGTCGCTGTGTCTGCTTAGTTTGGCTTGGCAGGGTGAACCCAGGGCGCGAATATGGAGCCCGGGAAAGCAAGTCCCAAGAGGCACCAGCTCTCCCCCAACTCATCTTCCGTACGCGAACGAAGCCTTGCTGAGGAAGCAGCAGTGAAGTGCCGTTCGCTCTAAGCCCAAAGCCTCTGTGAAAGCACAGCATTCGCCGAGAATTCAGAGTCGATACTGTGGGCTGCTGCTGCTGGTTGCCTGAGCCCAGTCTCACAGTGGGAGACACCCGCATACAGCGTAAGACTCTTTGTCCGGGCATCTCCTGTGGGAAAGCACAGCATACCTTTGGAATCAGAGTTTGGTTTGCGAATGCATGCTGCTGCTTGCCTGAGCTAGTCTACGCAGCTCGGTGGAAGATACCCGTATGGAGCGAAATACTCTTTGCCGTTGCTTCCCGTCTGCTTTTAGAGAAGCCAAGTTTGGGGAAGGCGCAGCATGCCGCCCCAGGGAAGAGAAGGAGCCATTGGCCTTGGGGTCGGGAAATGCTCGGGAAGCAGGATAGCCTGCCGTGGCACGAGCAGCAGGCCTGTGGCGTGACAAGGGTCACGCGCTCCCTGTGCGGAGAGATGGATGCCTGGCTGCTAAGGAGACAGGAGTGGACGACTTGGGCAGGGGCGCGTGCTCCACTCTCAGGAAGGAGTCTGGGCAGATGGCAGGCGTGTCCTGTGCCTCTGGTCCCAAGTGGACAGCATCTCCTTGGCCACCTGTCCCAAGGGCAGACATGGGCTTGCCACCAGGTGCCATACCCGGAACTCGCAGAAAGAACCCCATGGACAAACGGGCAGTCCGATGCCGTCTTCCACCAAGATGTGGCAGCGATGTAGGTAGCAGGGGTGTTCCAGGAAGGAGTGGAGACAGTCCCCCACAGTTCCCCATCCCAGTGTACGGGCCATGTGCAGGGAACCTGTCGCCTCCTCTCTCCTGAAGTGAAGGCACAGGACTAGAACCCGAGTCTGCCTGAGCGCCGGAGAAAAAGGCAAAGCCATACCTATGCCAGGAGATGGTAATAGGCATAGAGTGCCATGCTAGGCCACGCAGCCTTCTGCAGGGTTGTGACTGTGTCTGCTTACTTCGGAATAGCAAGGTGAAACCCTGGCGCGAACTTGGAGCCTGGGATAGCAAGGCCCAAGAGGCACCAGCTCTCCCGCGGCTCTTCTTCCCTGCCGAGACAGAGCGAACGACCAAAGCCTTGCTGAGGAAGCAGCAGCGAAGTGCGGTTCGCGCCAAGCTGAAAACCTCTGCGAAAGCATAGTAGTCGCTGCGAAATGAGAGTCGGTTCTGTGGGCTGCTCCTGTTTGCCTGAGCTGGTCTCCACAGTACGGTGTAATAAAGCCTCATGGAGCGAAATCCTCTTTGCCTGGGCATGCGCTCTGCCTGAGAGAGAAGCGCGGTTGTGCCTGTGGAAAGAGCCTTAAGGAAAAGGACACGTCTTTCACTGCACTCCCCAGGAGCATGTCTGTGGAAGGTGCAGCACGCTGCCCAGGGAGAAGAGCAGGAGCCGTCGGCCATCTGGTTTGGAAACGGTTGCGAAGCGGGAAGGCCCTGGCAGGCACAATGGCCGGGGGCACTACAAGTGTCACCCGCTCCCAGTGCAGAGACGGAAGCCTGGCCGCTAAGGAGACAGTAGGGGATGAGTAATGCAGGGCGCGTGCTCCACTCTTAGGAAGGAGTCTGGGCAGAAAGCATGCCTGTCCTGAGCCTCTATGCCCAAGGAGACAGCAGCTTTGCCCACCTGTCTCTGGTGGAGACATGGGCTTGCCAACAGGCGCCTACCTTGAACTCGCAGAAACAGCTCCCTGAAAGAAATGGCAGCCAGTTTACGTCATCCTCCAGGAGGTGGAAGCGTTCGCGAAGCCTCGGGATTTCCAGACAAAGAGTGGAGACAGTCCCCCAGAGCTCCCTTTCCCAGTGTGTGGGCGGTGTGCAGGGATCCTGTCGCCTCTCGTCTCCTGTGGGGAAGGCACTGGCGTAGTTCCCGAGTCTGCCTCAGGGCCTGAGAAAAAGGCCCAGTATAGCCTACACCGAGAGATAGTAGTGTGCATACAGTGCCATCCTAGGCCATGCTCGCTGCTGCAGTGTTGTAACTGAGTCTGCTTAGATCGGCTTGGCAGGGTGAACCCAGGGCGCGAATATGGAGCCCGGGAAAGCAAGTCCCAAGAGGCACCAGCCTTCCCGCAACTCATCTTCCCTGACACGAACAAAGGCTTGCTGAGGAAGCAGCGGTGAAGTGCCGTTCGCCCCAAACCAAAAGCCTCTGTGAAAGCACAGCATTCGCCGAGAATTCAGAGTCGATACTGTGGGCTGCTGCTGCTGGTTGCCTGAGCCAGTCTCACAGTGGGAGACACCCGCATACAGCGTAAGACTCTTTGTCCGGGCATCTCCTGTGGGAAAGCACAGCATACCTTTGGAATCAGAGTTTGGTTTGCGAATGCATGCTGCTGCTTGCCTGAGCTAGTCTACGCAGCTCGGTGGAAGATACCCGTATGGAGCGAAATACTCTTTGCCGTTGCTTCCCCTCTGCTTTTAGAGAAGCCAAGTTTGGGGAAGGCGCAGCATGCCGCCCCAGGGAAGAGAAGGAGCCGTTGGCCTTGGGGTCGGGAAATGCTCGGGAAGCAGGATAGCCTGCCGTGGCACGAGCAGCAGGCCTGTGGCGTGACAAGGGTCACGCGCTCCCTGTGCGGAGAGATGGATGCCTGGCTGCTAAGGAGACAGGAGTGGACGACTTGGGCAGGGGCGCGTGCTCCACTCTCAGGAAGGAGTCTGGGCAGATGGCAGGCGTGTCCTGTGCCTCTGGTCCCAAGTGGACAGCATCTCCTTGGCCACCTGTCCCAAGGGCAGACATGGGCTTGCCACCAGGTGCCATACCCGGAACTCGCAGAAAGAACCCCATGGACAAACGGGCAGTCCGATGCCGTCTTCCACCAAGATGTGGCAGCGATGTAGGTAGCAGGGGTGTTCCAGGAAGGAGTGGAGACAGTCCCCCACAGTTCCCCATCCCAGTGTACGGGCCATGTGCAGGGAACCTGTCGCCTCCTCTCTCCTGCAGTGAAGGCACTGGCCTAGACCCCGAGTCTGCCTGAGCGCCGGAGCAAAAGGCAAAGCCTTACCTATGCCAGGAGATGGTAATAGGCATAGAGTGCCATGCTAGGCCACAAAGGCTGCTGCAGGGTTGTGACTGTGTCTGCTAACTTCGGCATAGCAAGGCGAACCGCGAGCGCGAACTTGGAGCCTGAGAAAGCTCTCCCGCGGCTCTTCTTCCCTGCCGCGACAGAGCGAACGACCAAAGCCATGCTGAGGAAGCAGCAGCGAATTGCGGTTCGCGCCAAGCTGAAAACGTCTGCGAAAGCAGAGCAGTCGTTGCGAAATGAGAGTCAGTTCTGTGGGCTGCTCCTGTTTGCCTGAGCTGGTCTCCACAATACGGTGTAATAAAGCCTCATGGAGCGAATTCCTCTTTGCCTGGGCATCCCCTCTGCCTGAGAGCGAAGCGCGGTTGTGCCTGTGGGAAGAGCCTTAAGGAAAGGGATACGTCCTTCACTGCGCTCCCCAGGAGCATGTCTGTGGAAGGTGCAGTACGCTGCCCAGGGAGAAGAGCAGGAGCCGTCGGCCATCTGGTTTGGAAACGGTTGCGAAGCGGGAAGGCCCTGGCAGGCACAATGGCCGGTGGCAATACAAGTGTCACCCGCTCCCAGTGCAGAGACGGAAGCCTGGCTGCTAAGGAGACAGGAGGGCATGAGTAATGTAGGGCGCGTGCTCCACTCTTAGGAAGGATTCTGGGCAGAAAGCATGCCTGTCCTGAGTCTCTATGCCCAAGGAGACAGCAGCTTTGCCCACCTGTCTCTGGTGGAGACATGGGATTGCCAACAGGCGCCTACCCTGAACTCGCAGAAACAGCTCCCTGAAAGAAATGGTAGCCAGTTTACGTCATCCTCCAAGAGGTGGAAGCGTTCGCGAAAGCTCGGGATTTCCAGACAAGGAGTGGGGACAGTCCCCCAGAGCTCCCTTTCACAGTGTGTGCGCGGTGTGCAGGGATCCTGTCGCCTCTCGTCTCCTGTGGGAAGGCACTGGCGTAGTTCCCGAGTCTGCCTCAGGGCCTGAGAACAAGGCCAAGCATTGCCTACACCGAGAGATGGTAGTGTGCATACAGTGCCCTCCTAGGCCACGCTCGCTGCTGCGGTGTTGTCGCTGTGTCTGCTTAGTTTGGCTTGGCAGGGTGAACCCAGGGCGCGAATATGGAGCACGGGAAAGCAAGTCCCAAGAGGCACCAGCTCTCCCCCAACTCATCTTCCGTACGCGAACGAAGCCTTGCTGAGGAAGCAGCAGTGAAGTGCCGTTCGCTCTAAGCCCAAAGCCTCTGTGAAAGCACAGCATTCGCCGAGAATTCAGAGTCGATACTGTGGGCTGCTGCTGCTGGTTGCCTGAGCCCAGTCTCACAGTGGGAGACACCCGCATACAGCGTAAGACTCTTTGTCCGGGCATCTCCTGTGGGAAAGCACAGCATACCTTTGGAATCAGAGTTTGGTTTGCGAATGCATGCTGCTACTTGCCTGAGCTAGTCTACGCAGCTCGGTGGAAGATACCCATATGGAGCGAAATACTCTTTGCCGTTGCTTCCCCTCTGCTTTTAGAGAAGCCAAGTTTGGGGAAGGCGCAGCATGCCGCCCCAGGGAAGAGAAGGAGCCGTTGGCCTTTGGGTCGGGAAATGCTCGGGAAGCAGGATAGCCTGCCGTGGCACGAGCAGCAGGCCTGTGGCGTGACAAGGGTCACGCGCTCCCTGTGCGAAGAGATGGATGCCTGGCTGCTAAGGAGACAGGAGTGGACGACTTGGGCAGGGGCGCGTGCTCCACTCTCAGGAAGGAGTCTGGGCAGATGGCAGGCGTGTCCTGTGCCTCTGGTCCCAAGTGGACAGCATCTCCTTGGCCACCTGTCCCAAGGGCAGACATGGGCTTGCCACCAGGTGCCATACCCGGAACTCGCAGAAAGAACCCCATGGACAAACGGGCAGTCCGATGCCGTCTTCCACCAAGATGTGGCAGCGATGTAGGTAGCAGGGGTGTTCCAGGAAGGAGTGGAGACAGTCCCCCACAGTTCCCCATCCCAGTGTACGGGCCATGTGCAGGGAACCTGTCGCCTCCTCTCTCCTGAAGTGAAGGCACAGGACTAGAACCCGAGTCTGCCTGAGCGCCGGAGAAAAAGGCAAAGCCATACCTATGCCAGGAGATGGTAATAGGCATAGAGTGCCATGCTAGGCCACGCAGCCTTCTGCAGGGTTGTGACTGTGTCTGCTTACTTCGGAATAGCAAGGTGAAACCCTGGCGTGAACTTGGAGCCTGGGATAGCAAGTCCCAAGAGGCACCAGCTCTCCCGCGGCTCTTCTTCCCTGCCGAGACAGAGCGAACGACCAAAGCCTTGCTGAGGAAGCAGCAGCGAAGTGCGGTTCGCGCCAAGCTGAAAACCTCTGCGAAAGCATAGTAGTCGCTGCGAAATGAGAGTCGGTTCTGTGGGCTGCTCCTGTTTGCCTGAGCTGGTCTCCACAGTACGGTGTAATATAGCCTCATGGAGCGAAATCCTCTTTGCCTGGGCATGCGCTCTGCCTGAGAGAGAAGCGCGGTTGTGCCTGTGGAAAGAGCCTTAAGGAAAAGGACACGTCTTTCACTGCACTCCCCAGGAGCATGTCTGTGGAAGGTGCAGCACGCTGCCCAGGGAGAAGAGCAGGAGCCGTCGGCCATCTGGTTTGGAAACGGTTGCGAAGCGGGAAGGCCCTGGCAGGCACAATGGCCGGGGGCACTACAAGTGTCACCCGCTCCCAGTGCAGAGACGGAAGCCTGGCCGCTAAGGAGACAGTAGGGGATGAGTAATGCAGGGCGCGTGCTCCACTCTTAGGAAGGAGTCTGGGCAGAAAGCATGCCTGTCCTGAGCCTCTATGCCCAAGGAGACAGCAGCTTTGCCCACCTGTCTCTGGTGGAGACATGGGCTTGCCAACAGGCGCCTACCTTGAACTCGCAGAAACAGCTCCCTGAAAGAAATGGCAGCCAGTTTACGTCATCCTCCAGGAGGTGGAAGCGTTCGCGAAGCCTCGGGATTTCCAGACAAAGAGTGGAGACAGTCCCCCAGAGCTCCCTTTCCCAGTGTGTGGGCGGTGTGCAGGGATCCTGTCGCCTCTCGTCTCCTGTGGGGAAGGCACTGGCGTAGTTCCCGAGTCTGCCTCAGGGCCTGAGAAAAAGGCCCAGTATAGCCTACACCGAGAGATAGTAGTGTGCATACAGTGCCATCCTAGGCCATGCTCGCTGCTGCAGTGTTGTAACTGAGTCTGCTTAGATCGGCTTGGCAGGGTGAACCCAGGGCGCGAATATGGAGCCCGGGAAAGCAAGTCCCAAGAGGCACCAGCCTTCCCGCAACTCATCTTCCCTGACACGAACAAAGGCTTGCTGAGGAAGCAGCGGTGAAGTGCCGTTCGCCCCAAACCAAAAGCCTCTGTGAAAGCACAGCATTCGCCGAGAATTCAGAGTCGATACTGTGGGCTGCTGCTGCTGGTTGCCTGAGCCAGTCTCACAGTGGGAGACACCCGCATACAGCGTAAGACTCTTTGTCCGGGCATCTCCTGTGGGAAAGCACAGCATACCTTTGGAATCAGAGTTTGGTTTGCGAATGCATGCTGCTGCTTGCCTGAGCTAGTCTACGCAGCTCGGTGGAAGATACCCGTATGGAGCGAAATACTCTTTGCCGTTGCTTCCCCTCTGCTTTTAGAGAAGCCAAGTTTGGGGAAGGCGCAGCATGCCGCCCCAGGGAAGAGAAGGAGCCGTTGGCCTTGGGGTCGGGAAATGCTCGGGAAGCAGGATAGCCTGCCGTGGCACGAGCAGCAGGCCTGTGGCGTGACAAGGGTCACGCGCTCCCTGTGCGGAGAGATGGATGCCTGGCTGCTAAGGAGACAGGAGTGGACGACTTGGGCAGGGGCGCGTGCTCCACTCTCAGGAAGGAGTCTGGGCAGATGGCAGGCGTGTCCTGTGCCTCTGGTCCCAAGTGGACAGCATCTCCTTGGCCACCTGTCCCAAGGGCAGACATGGGCTTGCCACCAGGTGCCATACCCGGAACTCGCAGAAAGAACCCCATGGACAAACGGGCAGTCCGATGCCGTCTTCCACCAAGATGTGGCAGCGATGTAGGTAGCAGGGGTGTTCCAGGAAGGAGTGGAGACAGTCCCCCACAGTTCCCCATCCCAGTGTACGGGCCATGTGCAGGGAACCTGTCGCCTCCTCTCTCCTGCAGTGAAGGCACTGGCCTAGACCCCGAGTCTGCCTGAGCGCCGGAGCAAAAGACAAAGCCTTACCTATGCCAGGAGATGGTAATAGGCATAGAGTGCCATGCTAGGCCACAAAGGCTGCTGCAGGGTTGTGACTGTGTCTGCTAACTTCGGCATAGCAAGGCGAACCGCGAGCGCGAACTTGGAGCCTGAGAAAGCTCTCCCGCGGCTCTTCTTCCCTGCCGCGACAGAGCGAACGACCAAAGCCATGCTGAGGAAGCAGCAGCGAATTGCGGTTCGCGCCAAGCTGAAAACGTCTGCGAAAGCAGAGCAGTCGTTGCGAAATGAGAGTCAGTTCTGTGGGCTGCTCCTGTTTGCCTGAGCTGGTCTCCACAATACGGTGTAATAAAGCCTCATGGAGCGAATTCCTCTTTGCTGGGCATCCCCTCTGCCTGAGAGCGAAGCGCGGTTGTGCCTGTGGGAAGAGCCTTAAGGAAAGGGATACGTCCTTCACTGCGCTCCCCAGGAGCATGTCTGTGGAAGGTGCAGTACGCTGCCCAGGGAGAAGAGCAGGAGCCGTCGGCCATCTGGTTTGGAAACGGTTGCGAAGCGGGAAGGCCCTGGCAGGCACAATGGCCGGTGGCAATACAAGTGTCACCCGCTCCCAGTGCAGAGACGGAAGCCTGGCTGCTAAGGAGACAGGAGGGGATGAGTAATGTAGGGCGCGTGCTCCACTCTTAGGAAGGATTCTGGGCAGAAAGCATGCCTGTCCTGAGCCTCTATGCCCAAGGAGACAGCAGCTTTGCCCACCTGTCTCTGGTGGAGACATGGGATTGCCAACAGGCGCCTACCCTGAACTCGCAGAAACAGCTCCCTGAAAGAAATGGTAGCCAGTTTACGTCATCCTCCAAGAGGTGGAAGCGTTCGCGAAAGCTCGGGATTTCCAGACAAGGAGTGGGGACAGTCCCCCAGAGCTCCCTTTCACAGTGTGTGCGCGGTGTGCAGGGATCCTGTCGCCTCTCGTCTCCTGTGGGAAGGCACTGGCGTAGTTCCCGAGTCTGCCTCAGGGCCTGAGAACAAGGCCAAGCATTGCCTACACCGAGAGATGGTAGTGTGCATACAGTGCCCTCCTAGGCCACGCTCGCTGCTGCGGTGTTGTCGCTGTGTCTGCTTAGTTTGGCTTGGCAGGGTGAACCCAGGGCGCGAATATGGAGCACGGGAAAGCAAGTCCCAAGAGGCACCAGCTCTCCCCCAACTCATCTTCCGTACGCGAACGAAGCCTTGCTGAGGAAGCAGCAGTGAAGTGCCGTTCGCTCTAAGCCCAAAGCCTCTGTGAAAGCACAGCATTCGCCGAGAATTCAGAGTCGATACTGTGGGCTGCTGCTGCTGGTTGCCTGAGCCCAGTCTCACAGTGGGAGACACCCGCATACAGCGTAAGACTCTTTGTCCGGGCATCTCCTGTGGGAAAGCACAGCATACCTTTGGAATCAGAGTTTGGTTTGCGAATGCATGCTGCTGCTTGCCTGAGCTAGTCTACGCAGCTCGGTGGAAGATACCCGTATGGAGCGAAATACTCTTTGCCGTTGCTTCCCCTCTGCTTTTAGAGAAGCCAAGTTTGGGGAAGGCGCAGCATGCCGCCCCAGGGAAGAGAAGGAGCCGTTGGCCTTTGGGTCGGGAAATGCTCGGGAAGCAGGATAGCCTGCCGTGGCACGAGCAGCAGGCCTGTGGCGTGACAAGGGTCACGCGCTCCCTGTGCGGAGAGATGGATGCCTGGCTGCTAAGGAGACAGGAGTGGACGACTTGGGCAGGGGCGCGTGCTCCACTCTCAGGAAGGAGTCTGGGCAGATGGCAGGCGTGTCCTGTGCCTCTGGTCCCAAGTGGACAGCATCTCCTTGGCCACCTGTCCCAAGGGCAGACATGGGCTTGCCACCAGGTGCCATACCCGGAACTCGCAGGAAGAACCCCATGGACAAACGGGCAGTCCGATGCCGTCTTCCACCAAGATGTGGCAGCGATGTAGGTAGCAGGGGTGTTCCAGGAAGGAGTGGAGACAGTCCCCCACAGTTCCCCATCCCAGTGTACGGGCCATGTGCAGGGAACCTGTCGCCTCCTCTCTCCTGAAGTGAAGGCACTGGCCTAGACCCCGAGTCTGCCTGAGCGCCGGAGCAAAAGGCAAAGCCTTACCTATGCCAGGAGATGGTAATAGGCATAGAGTGCCATGCTAGGCCACAAAGGCTGCTGCAGGGTTGTGACTGTGTCTGCTAACTTCGGCATAGCAAGGCGAACCGCGAGCGCGAACTTGGAGCCTGAGAAAGCTCTCCCGCGGCTCTTCTTCCCTGCCGCGACAGAGTGAACGACCAAAGCCATGCTGAGGAAGCAGCAGCGAATTGCGGTTCGCGCCAAGCTGAAAACGTCTGCGAAAGCAGAGCAGTCGTTGCGAAATGAGAGTCAGTTCTGTGGGCTGCTCCTGTTTGCCTGAGCTGGTCTCCACAGTACGGTGTAATAAAGCCTCATGGAGCGAATTCCTCTTTGCCTGGGCATCCCCTCTGCCTGAGAGCGAAGCGCGGTTGTGCCTGTGGGAAGAGCCTTAAGGAAAGGGATACGTCCTTCACTGCGCTCCCCAGGAGCATGTCTGTGGAAGGTGCAGTACGCTGCCCAGGCAGAAGAGCAGGAGCCGTCGGCCATCTGGTTTGGAAACGGTTGCGAAGCGGGAAGGCCCTGGCAGGCACAATGGCCGGTGGCAATACAAGTGTCACCCGCTCCCAGTGCAGAGACGGAAGCCTGGCTGCTAAGGAGACAGGAAGGGATGAGTAATGTAGGGCGCGTGCTCCACTCTTAGGAAGGAGTCTGGGCAGAAAGCATGCCTGTCCTGAGCCTCTATGCCCAAGGAGACAGCAGCTTTGCCCACCTGTCTCTGGTGGAGACATGGGATTGCCAACAGGCGCCTACCCTGAACTCGCAGAAACAGCTCCCTGAAAGAAATGGTAGCCAGTTTACGTCATCCTCCAGGAGGTGGAAGCGTTCGCGAAAGCTCGGGATTTCCAGACAAGGAGTGGAGACAGTCCCCGAGAGCTCCCTTTCCCAGTGTGTGGGCGGTGTGCAGGGATCCTGTCGCCTCTCCTCTCCTGTGGGCAAGGCACTGGCGTAGTTCCCAAGTCTGCCTCAGGGCCTGAGAAAAAGGCCCAGCATTGCCTACACCGAGAGATAGTAGTGTGCATACAGTGCCATCCTAGGCCATGCTCGCTGCTGCAGTGTTGTAACTGAGTATGCTTAGATCGGCTTGGCAGGGTGAACCCAGGGCGCGAATATGGAGCTTGGGAAAGCAAGTCCCAAGAGGCACCAGCCTTCCCGCAACTCATCTTCCCTGACGCGAACAAAGGCTTGCTGAGGAAGCAGCGGTGAAGTGCCGTTCGCCCCAAACCAAAAGCCTCTGTGAAAGCACAGCATTCGCTGAGAATTCAGAGTCGGTACTTGGGCTGCTGCTGCTGGTTGCCTGAGCCAGTCTCAAAGTTGGAGAAACTCGCATATAGCGTAAGGCTCTTTGTCCGGGCAACTCCTGTGGGATAGCACAGCATACCTTGGGAATCAGACTTGGGTTTGGGGATGCATGCTGCTGCTTTCCTAGCTAGTCTACGCAGCTCGGTGGAAGATACCCATATGGAGCGAAATACCCTATGCCGTAGCTTCCCCTTTGCTTTTAGAGAAGCCAAGTTTGGGGAAGGCGCAGCATGCCGCCCCGGAGAAGAGAAGGAGCCGTTGGCCTTGGGGTCGGGAAATGCTCGGGAAGCAGGATAGCCTGCCGTGGCACGAGCAGCAGGCCTGTGGCGAGACATGTGTCACCCGCTCACTGTGCGGAGAGATGGATGCCTGGCTGCTAAGGAGACATGAGTGGACGAATAGGGCAGGGGCGCATGCTCCACTCTGAGGAAGGAGTCTGGGCAGAAGGCAGACGTGTTCTGAGCCTCTGGCCCCAAGGGGACAGCATCTCCTTGGCCACCTGTCCCAAATGCAGACTTGGGCTTGCCACCAGGTGCCATACCCAGAACTGGCAGAAACAACCCCATGGACAAACGGGCAGTCCGATGCCGTCTTCCACCAAGATGTGGCAGAGATGTGGTTGTCAGGCGGTGTGCTCGGAAGGAGTGGAGACAGTACCCCACAGTTCCCCTACCCAGTGCACGGGCCATGTGCAGGGAACCTGTCGCCTACTCTCTCCTGCAGTGAAGGCACTGGCCTAGACACCGAGTCTGCCTGAGCGCAGGAGCTAAAGGCAAAGCCTTACCTATGCCAGGAGATGGTAATAGGCATAGAGTGCCATGCTAGGCCACGCACCCTTCTGCAGGGTTGTGAATGTGTCTGCTTACTTCGGCATAGCAAGGTGAACCCCGGGCGCGAACTTGAAGTCTGGGAAAGCAAGGCCCAAGAGGCACCAGCTCTCCCGCGGCTCTTCTTCCCTGCCGCGACAGAGCGAATGACCAAAGCCTTGCTGAGGAAGCAGCAGCGAAGTGCGGTTCGCGCCAAGCTGAAAACCTCTGCGAAAGCATAGTAGTCGCTGTGAAATGAGAGTCGGTTCTGTGGGCTGCTCCTGTTTGCCTGAGCTGGTCTCCACAGTACGGTGTAATAAAGCCTCATGGAGCGAAATCCTCTTTGCCTGGGCATCCCCTCTGCCTGGGAGCGAAGCGCGGTTGTGCCTGTGGAAAGAGACTTAAGGAAAGGGACACGTCTTTCACTGCGCTTCCCAGGAGCATGTCTGTGGAAGCTGCAGCACGCTGCCCAGGGAGAAGAGCAGGAGCCGTCGGCCATCTGGTTTGGAAACGGTTGCGAAGCGGGAAGGCCCTGGCAGGCACAATGGCCGGTGGCAATACAAGTGTCACCCGCTCCCATTGCAAAGATGGAAGCCTGGCTGCTAAGGAGACAGGAGGGGATGAGTATGGCAGGGCGCGTGCTACACTCTGAAGAAGGAGTCTGGGCAGAAAGCATGCCTGTCCTGAGCCTCTGGGCCCAAGGAGACAGCAGCTTTGCCCACCTGTCTCTGGTGGAGACATGGGCTTGCCAACAGGCGCCTACCCTGAACTCGCAGAAACAGCTCCCTGAAAGAAATGGCAGCCAGTTTACGTCGTCCTCCAGGAGGTGGAAGCCTTCGCGAAGGCTCGGGATGTCCAGGCAAGGAGTGGGGAGAGTCCCCCACAGCTCCTTTTCCCAGTGTGCGGGCGGAGTGCAGGGATCCTGTCGCCTCTCCTCTCCTGTGGGGAAGGCACTGGCGTAGTTCCCGAGTCTGCCTGAGGGCCTGAGCAAAAGGCCAAGCGTTGCTTACACAGAGAGATGGTAGTGTGCATACAGTGCCATCCTAGGTCACGCTCGCTACTGCAGGATTGTCGCTGTGTCTGCTTAGTTCGGCTTGGCAGGGTGAACCCAGTGCATAAAAATGGAGCCCGCGAAAGCAAGTCCCAAGAGGCACCAGCTCTCCCGCAACTCATCTTCCCTGACGCGAACGAAGCCTGGATGAGGAAGCAGCGGTGAAGTGCGGTTCGCTCCAAGCCCAAAGCCTCTGTGAAAGCACAGCATTCGCTGAGAAATCAGAGTCGGTACTGTGGGCTGCTGCTGCTTGTTGCCTCAGCCCAGTCTCACAGTGGGAGAAACCCGCATACAGCGAAAGGCTCTTTGTCCGGGCATCTCCTCTGGGAAAGCACAGCATTCGTTGGTAAATCAGAGTTGGGTTTGGGGATGCTGCTGCTGCTTGCCTGAGCTAGTCCCCGCAGCACGGTGGAAGATACCCGAATGGAGCGAAATTGTCTTTTCCCTAGCATCCCCTCTGCCTGTGAGAAAAGCGTGGTTACGCATGTGGAAAGAGCCTTAAGGAAAGGGACACTTCTGTCACCGAGCTCCCATGGAGCACGTCTGGGGAAGGTGCAGCACGCCGCCCCTGGAGAAATGAAGGAGTACTTGGCCTTGTCATCGGTAAACAGTAGGAAAGCAGGAGAGCCTGCCCTGGCAGGAACAGCGGCCGGTGGCAATACAAGTGCACCCGCTCCCTGTGCAGACACACCGACGCCTGGCTGCTAAGGAGACAGGAGGTGATGAGTAGGGCAGGGCGTGTGCTCCACTCTTAGTAAGGAGTCTGGGCAGAAAGCATGCCTGTCCTGAGCCTCTGGGCCCAAGGAGACAGCAGCTCCTTGGCCACCTGTCCCTGGTGCAGACATGCACTAGCCACCAGGTGCCTATGCTGAACTCGCAGAAACAGCTCCCTGAAATAACGGGGGTCAGATGCTGTCTTCCTCTAGGATGTGGAAGCTTGGAGGAGGCACGGGTTTAAGGGGAAGGGGTGGAGACAGTCCCCGAAGCTCCCTATTCAGTGCATGGGAGGTGTGAAGGGATCCTGTCACCTCTCCTTTCCTGTGGGGAAAGCACTGGCCTAGTCCGCAAGTCCGCCTGAACGCCAGAGTAAAAGGCCAAGCGATGCCTACACCGGGAGATGGTAGTGTGCAGAGTGCCATCCTAGGCTACCCACGCTACTGCAGGGTTGTGGCTGTGTCTGCTTAGTTCGGCCTTTCAGGGTGAAGCCAGGATGCAAACATGGAGCCGGGGAAAGCAAGGCCCAAGAGGCACCAACTCTGCCGCAGATCTTCTTCCCGACACGACTGAAGCCTTGCTGAGGAAGCAGCGGCGAAGTGCTGTTCGCTCCAAGCCAAAGCCTCTGTGAAAGCACAGCATTCGCTGAGAAATGTTCTGCGGGCTACTTCTGCTTGCCTGAGCCCGGTCTCGCGGTGGGAGAAACCCGCATACAGCGAAAGCTTCTTTGCCTGGGCGTCTCCCCTGGGAAAGCACAGCATTCCTTGGGAAATCAGAGTTGGGTTTGGGGATGCTGCTGCTGCTTGCCTGAGCTAGTCTCTGCAGCACGGTGGAAGATACACGCAGGGAGCAAAATTCTCTTTGCCCTAGCATCCCTTCTGCCTGAGAGAAAAGAGTGGTTACGCCTGTGGAAAGAGCCTTAAGGAAAGGGACATGTCTGTCACTGCAGAGCGACTGAAGCCTGGCTGCTAAGGAGACACGAGGGGAAGATTAGGGCAGGGGAAAGGGCTCCACTCTGAGGAAAGAGTCTGGGCAGAAGGCATGCCTGTCCTGAGCCTCTGGGCCCAAGGAGACAGCAGCTTTGGCCACCTGTCCCTGGAGTAGACTTGGGCTTGCCACCAGGTGCCTACCCTGAACTCGCAAAAGCAGCTCCCTGAAAGAACTGGCAGTCAGATTCCGTCTTCCTCCAGGATGTGGAAGCGTTCGCGAAGGCACGGGCTGTCCAGGCAAGGATTGGGGACAGTCTCCCACAGATCCCTATCCCAGTGCGCGGGCGGTGTGCATGGATCCTGACGCCTCTCCTCTCCTTTGGGGAAGGCACTGGCTTGGTGCCCGAGTCTGCCTGCGCGCCAGAGCAAAAAGCCAAGCTTTGCCTATGCCAGGAGATGGTAGTGGGCATAGAGTGCCCTCTTAGGGCGCGCACGATTCTGCAGGGTTGTGACTGTGTCTTAGTTCAGCTTGGCAGTGTGAACCGAGGTGGTAACATGGAGCCCAGGAAAACAAAGCCCAAGAGGCACCAGCTCTCACAAAGCTCTTCTTCCCTGACGCGACAGAGCAAACGACCAAAGCCTTGCTGAGGAAGCGGCAGCGAAGTGTGGTTTGCGCCAAGCTGAAAACCTCTGCGAAAGCATAGCAGTCGCTGGGAAATCAGAGTCGGTTCTGTGGGCTGCTGTTGCTGCTTGCCTTAGCCTAGTATTCGCAGCACGGTGGGAGAAACCCGCATAGAGCGAAAGCCTCTTTGCCCGGGCATCCCCTCTGGGAAAGCACAGCATTCTTTGGCAAATCAGAGTCGGGTCTGTGGGATGCTCCTGTTTGCCTGAGCTGGTCTCCACATCACGGCGTAATAAACACGCCTGGAGCGAAATCCTCTTTGCCTGGGCATGCCCTTTGCCTGAGAGAGAAGAGCGGTTGCGCCTGTGGAAAGAGCCTTAAGGAAAGGGACACGTCTTTCACTGCACTTCCCAGGAGCATGTCTGTGGAAGGTGCAGCACTCTGCCCGGGGATAAAAGCAGGAGCCGTTAGCCTTCTGGTCTGGAAACGGTTGTGAAGCAGGAGAGCCGAACCTGGCAGGCACAGTGGCGGGTGGCAATACAAGTGTCACCCGCTCCCAGTGCAGAGAGACCGAAGACTGGCTGCTAATGGGACAGGAGGGGATGAGTAGGGCAGGGCACATGCTCCACTCTTAGGAAGGAGTCTGGGCAGAAAGCATGCCTGTCCTGAGCCTCTGGACCCAAGGAGACAGCAGATTTGGACACCTGTCTCTGGTGGAGACATGGGCTTGCCACCAGGCACCTACCCTGAACTCACAGAAACAGCTCCCTGAAAGAACTGGCAGCCAGTTTATGTCATCCTCCAGGAGGTGGAAGCGTTCGCGAAGGCAGGGCGTGTCTAGGCAAGGAGTGGGGACAGTCCCTCACAGCTCCCCGTCCCAGTGCGCGGGGGCTGTGCAGGGATCCTGTCGCCTCTCCTCTCCTGTGGGGAAGGCACTGGCCTATTTCCCGAGTCTGCCTGAGGGCCTGAGCAAAAGGCCAAGCGTTGCCTACACTGAGATGGTAGTGTGCATACAGTGCCATCCTAGGCCACGCTCGCTACTGCAGGGTTGTCGCTGTGTCTGCTTAGTTCGGCTTGGCAGGGTCAACCCAGGGCACGAACATGGAGCCCAGGAAAGCAAGTCCCAAGAGGCACCAGCTCTCCCGCAGCTCTTCTTCCCTGACGGGAACGAAGCCTTGCTGAGGAAGCAGCGGTGAAGTGCGGTTCGCTCCAAGCCCAAAGCCTCTGTGAAAGCACAGCATTCGCTGAGAAATCAGAGTCGGTACTGTGGGCTGCTGCTGGTTGCCTGAGCCCAGTCTCACAGTGGGAGAAACCCGCATACAGCGAAAGGCTCTTTGTCCAGGCATCTCCTCTGGGAAAGCACAGCATTCTTTTGGAATTCAGAGTTGGGATTGGGGATGCTGCTGCTTCTTGCCTGAGCTAGTCTCCGCAGCTCGGGGGAAGACACCCGCATGGAGCGACACTATCTTTTCCCTAGCATCCCCTCTTCCTGAGTGAGAAACGTGGTTTCACATCTGAATGGGCCTTAAGTAAAGGGACACGTCTGTCACCGAGCTCCCATGGAGCATTCTGGGGAAGGCGCAGCACACAGTCCCCAGAGAAGAGAAGGAGCCGTTGGCCTTGTGGTCAGGAAAAGGTCGGGAAGCAGGATAGCCTGCCATGAGCAGGCCCGTGGCAAGAATAGTGTCACCCGCTCCCTGTGCGGAGAGACGGAAGCCTGGCTGCTAAGGAGACATGAGGGGACCACTAGGGCAGGGGCGCGTGCTCCACTCCGAGCAAAGAGTCTGGGCAGAAGGCAGGCCTGTCCTGTGCCTCTGGTCCCAAGTGGACAGCATCTCCTTGGCCATCTGTCCGTAAGTCAGACTTGGGCTTGCTACCAGGCACATTACCTTGAACTCGCAGAAACAGCTCCCTCGAGAAACGTGCAGTAAGATGCCAATCTTCCTCCAAGATGTGGCAGCGTTGTCGGTGGCAGGGGGTGTGTCGGGGAAGGAGTGGAGACAATCCCCCAAAGCTCCCCAATAAAGTGAACGGGCTTTGTTCATGGATCCTGTCGCCTCTCCTCCTGTGTGGAAGGCACTGGCCTTGTCCGCGAGTAAGCATGAGGGCAACACTGGGAGATGGCAGTGTGCATAGAGTGCCATCCTAAACCACGCACGCGGCTGCAGGTTTGTGGCTGTGTCTGCTTAGTTCGGCCTGGAAGGGTGAATCCAAGGCATGAACATGGATCCCGGGAAAGCAAGGCCCAAGAGGCACCAACTCTCCCACCGCTTCTCTTCCCTGATGCGACAGAGCGGACGCCCAAAGCCTTGCTGAGGAAGCAGCCGCGAAGTGCGGTTCGCGCCAAGCTGAAAACCTCTGGGAAAGCTTAGCAGTCGCTGGGAAAGCAGAGTCGGTTCTGTGGGCTGCTGTTGCTGCTTGCCTTATCCTAGTATTCGCAGCAAAGATGGAGAAACCCTCATAGAGCGAAAGCCCCTTTGCCCGGGCATCCCCTCTGGGAAAGCACACATTCTTTGCGAAAATTGAGTCGGGTCTGTGAGATGCTGCTGCTGATTGCCTGAGCTAGTCTCCACAGCACGGTGTAATAAACCCGCATGAGGCGAAATCCTCTTTGCTTGGGCATCTCCTCTGCCTGAGAGAGAGGCGTGGTTACGCCTGTGGAAAGAGCCTTAAGGAAAGGGACACGTCTTTCACTGCGCTTCCCAGGAGCATGTCTGTGGAAGGTGCAGCACGCTGCCCAGGGAGAAGAGCAGGAGCCGTCGGCCATCTGGTTTGGAAACGGTTGCGAAGCGGGAAGGCCCTGGCAGGCACAATGGCCGGTGGCAATACAAGTGTCACCCGCTCCCAGTGCAGAGATGGAAGCCTGGCTGCTAAGGAGACAGGAGGGGATGAGTATGGCAGGGCGCGTGCTCCACTCTGAAGAAGGAGTCTGGGCAGAAAGCATGCCTGTCCTGAGCCTCTGGGCCCAAGGAGACAGCAGCTTTGCCCACCTGTCTCTGGTGGAGACATGGGCTTGCCAACAGGCGCCTACCCTGAACTCGCAGAAACAGCTCCCTGAAAGAAATGGCAGCCAGTTTACGTCGTCCTCCAGGAGGTGGAAGCGTTCGCGAAGGCTCGGGATGTCCAGGCAAGGAGTGGGGAGAGTCCCCCACAGCTCCTTTTCCCAGTGTGCGGGCGGTGTGCAGGGATCCTGTCGCCTCTCCTCTCCTGTGGGGAAGGCACTGGCGTAGTTCCCGAGTCTGCCTGAGGGCCTGAGCAAAAGGCCAAGCGTTGCTTACACAGAGAGATGGTAGTGTGCATACAGTGCCATCCTAGGTCACGCTCGCTACTGCAGGATTGTCGCTGTGTCTGCTTAGTTCGGCTTGGCAGGGTGAACCCAGTGCATAAAAATGGAGCCCGGGAAAGCAAGTCCCAAGAGGCACCAGCTCTCCCGCAACTCATCTTCCCTGACGCGAACGAAGCCTGGATGAGGAAGCAGCGGTGAAGTGCGGTTCGCTCCAAGCCCAAAGCCTCTGTGAAAGCACAGCATTCGCTGAGAAATCAGAGTCGGTACTGTGGGCTGCTGCTGCTTGTTGCCTCAGCCCAGTCTCACAGTGGGAGAAACCCGCATACAGCGAAAGGCTCTTTGTCCGGGCATCTCCTCTGGGAAAGCACAGCATTCGTTGGTAAATCAGAGTTGGGTTTGGGGATGCTGCTGCTGCTTGCCTGAGCTAGTCCCCGCAGCACGGTGGAAGATACCCGAATGGAGCGAAATTGTCTTTTCCCTAGCATCCCCTCTGCCTGTGAGAAAAGCGTGGTTACGCATGTGGAAAGAGCCTTAAGGAAAGGGACACTTCTGTCACCGAGCTCCCATGGAGCACGTCTGGGGAAGGTGCAGCACGCCGCCCCTGGAGAAATGAAGGAGTACTTGGCCTTGTCATCGGTAAACAGTAGGAAAGCAGGAGAGCCTGCCCTGGCAGGAACAGCGGCCGGTGGCAATACAAGTGCACCCGCTCCCTGTGCAGACACACCGACGCCTGGCTGCTAAGGAGACAGGAGGTGATGAGTAGGGCAGGGCGTGTGCTCCACTCTTAGTAAGGAGTCTGGGCAGAAAGCATGCCTGTCCTGAGCCTCTGGGCCCAAGGAGACAGCAGCTCCTTGGCCACCTGTCCCTGGTGCAGACATGCACTAGCCACCAGGTGCCTATGCTGAACTCGCAGAAACAGCTCCCTGAAATAACGGGGGTCAGATGCTGTCTTCCTCTAGGATGTGGAAGCTTGGAGGAGGCACGGGTTTAAGGGGAAGGGGTGGAGACAGTCCCCGAAGCTCCCTATTCAGTGCATGGGAGGTGTGAAGGGATCCTGTCACCTCTCCTTTCCTGTGGGGAAAGCACTGGCCTAGTCCGCAAGTCCGCCTGAACGCCAGAGTAAAAGGCCAAGCGATGCCTACACCGGGAGATGGTAGTGTGCAGAGTGCCATCCTAGGCTACCCACGCTACTGCAGGGTTGTGGCTGTGTCTGCTTAGTTCGGCCTTTCAGGGTGAAGCCAGGATGCAAACATGGAGCCGGGGAAAGCAAGGCCCAAGAGGCACCAACTCTGCCGCAGATCTTCTTCCCGACACGACTGAAGCCTTGCTGAGGAAGCAGCGGCGAAGTGCTGTTCGCTCCAAGCCAAAGCCTCTGTGAAAGCACAGCATTCGCTGAGAAATGTTCTGCGGGCTACTTCTGCTTGCCTGAGCCCGGTCTCGCGGTGGGAGAAACCCGCATACAGCGAAAGCTTCTTTGCCTGGGCGTCTCCCCTGGGAAAGCACAGCATTCCTTGGGAAATCAGAGTTGGGTTTGGGGATGCTGCTGCTGCTTGCCTGAGCTAGTCTCTGCAGCACGGTGGAAGATACACGCAGGGAGCAAAATTCCCTTTGCCCTAGCATCCCTTCTGCCTGAGAGAAAAGAGTGGTTACGCCTGTGGAAAGAGCCTTAAGGAAAGGGACATGTCTGTCACTGCAGAGCGACTGAAGCCTGGCTGCTAAGGAGACACGAGGGGAAGATTAGGGCAGGGGAAAGGGCTCCACTCTGAGGAAAGAGTCTGGGCAGAAAGCATGCCTGTCCTGAGCCTCTGGGCCCAAGGAGACAGCAGCTTTGGCCACCTGTCCCTGGAGTAGACTTGGGCTTGCCACCAGGTGCCTACCCTGAACTCGCAAAAGCAGCTCCCTGAAAGAACTGGCAGTCAGATTCCGTCTTCCTCCAGGATGTGGAAGCGTTCGCGAAGGCACGGGCTGTCCAGGCAAGGATTGGGGACAGTCTCCCACAGATCCCTATCCCAGTGCGCGGGCGGTGTGCATGGATCCTGACGCCTCTCCTCTCCTTTGGGGAAGGCACTGGCTTGGTGCCCGAGTCTGCCTGCGCGCCAGAGCAAAAAGCCAAGCTTTGCCTATGCCAGGAGATGGTAGTGGGCATAGAGTGCCCTCTTAGGGCGCGCACGATTCTGCAGGGTTGTGACTGTGTCTTAGTTCAGCTTGGCAGTGTGAACCGAGGTGGTAACATGGAGCCCGGGAAAACAAAGCCCAAGAGGCACCAGCTCTCACAAAGCTCTTCTTCCCTGACGCGACAGAGCAAACGACCAAAGCCTTGCTGAGGAAGCGGCAGCGAAGTGTGGTTTGCGCCAAGCTGAAAACCTCTGCGAAAGCATAGCAGTCGCTGGGAAATCAGAGTCGGTTTTGTGGGCTGCTCTTGCACCTTGTCATAGCCTAGTATTCACAACAGGGTGGGAGAAACCCGCATAGAGCGAAAGCCTCTTTGCCTGGGCATCCCCTCTGGGAAAGCACAGCATTCTTTGGGAAAACAGAGTCGGGCCTGTGGGATGCTGCTGCTGCTTGCCTTAGCTAGTCTCCACAGCTCGTTGTAATAAACCCGCATTGAGCGAAATACTCTTTGCCCATGAATCCCCCTCTGCCTGAGAGAGCGCCTGTCGAAACTGACTTAAGGAAAGGGACACGTCTTTTACCGAGCTCCCCAGTACAATGCCTGCCTAAGGCGCAGCACGCCGCCACGGGGGAAGTGAAGGAGCCATTGGCTTTGCTGTTGGGAAACGGTGGTGAAGCAGGAGAGCCTGCCATGGCCGGACCAGCAGGCAGGTGGCAAGACAAGTGTCACCCGCTCCATGTGCAGATAAAATGATGCCTGGCTTCTAAGGAGACATGAGGGGACGACTAGGGCAGGCGCACGTGATCCTCTCTGATGAAGGAGTCTGGGCAGAAGGCAGGCCTGTCCTGTGCCTCTGGTCCCAAGGCGACAGCATCTCCTTGGTCACCTGTCCCTAGGGCAGACTTGGGTTTGCCACCAGGCGCAATAACCGGAACTCACAGAAACAGCTCCCTGGAGAAACAGGCAGTCAGAGGCCATCTTCCTCCAAGATGTGGCAGCGTTCGCGGAGGCACGGGTTTTCCGGGGAAGGAGTGGGGGACAGTCCCCCACAGCTCCCCATCCCAGTGCATGGGCGGTGTTCAGGGATCCTGTCGCCTCTCCTTTCCTGTGGGGAAGGCACTGGCCTAGTCCCCGAGTCTGCCTGCGTGCCAGAGCCAAAGGCCAAGTCACCGGGAGAAGGTAGTGTGCATAGAGTGCAATCCTAGGCCACACACATGCTGCTGCAGGGTTGTGGCTCTGCTTAGTTTGGCCTGGCAGTGTGAACCCAGGGTGGGAACATGGAGCCCAGGAAAACAAGGCCCAAGAGGCACCAGCTCTCCCGCAGCTCTTCTTCTCTTAAGCGACAGAGCTAACGCCCAAAGCCTTGCTGAGGAAACAGAGGCGAAGTGCAGTTCGCCCCAAGCCCAAAACCTCTGAGAAAGCAGAGCAGGCGCTGGGAAATCAGAGTCGGTTCTGTGGGCTGCTGTTGCTGCTTTCCTTAACCTAGTATTCACAGCACGGTGGGAGAAACCCGCATACAGCAAAAGCCTCTTTGTACGTGCATCCCCTCTGGGAAAGCAGAGCATTCATTGGGAAATCCGTGTCAGTTCTGTGGGATGCTGATGCCGCTTGCCTGAACATAGTCTCCGAAGCATGGTGGGAGAAACCCGTATGGAGCGAAATCCTCTTAGCCCGGACATCCCCTCTGCCCGAGAGAGAAGCGTGGTTGGGCCTGTGGAAACAGCCTTAAGGAAAGGGACAGGTCTGTCACTGTGCTCCCCAGGAGCATGTCTGGGAAAGGCGCAGCAACGCCGCCCTGGGAGAAGAGAAGGAGCCATTGGCCTTGTTTTCGGGAAACGGTCGTGAAGCAGGAGAGCCTGCCATGGCAGGAATAGCGGGCGGGTGGCAAGACAAGTGTCACCTTAGTCTATGATGACAGTTTTGAGTCAAGGTTCATCTACTCTACAGATGAGACTGTAAAATTTTTAAAGGCAACATCTTTAAAGGCAACATCATGAAAGAAGGTTTGGTGGATTGCTTTGATTTTCTATTCATGGTATCAGATGAGTTTAAGGGAGCATAATCCAATAAAAAATTTAAAATTAATTTTAAAAAATAAGAAAAAAACATTTGAATGTCTTTGCCTTTGTGGTTCCTGCAAATGAAACTACAAGAAAGGACTGAAAACATTTTCTTTTTTTCTATTTGTTTTTCTTCAATTTGGACCTCCTCCTTAGCTCTCTGATTAAAGAATGCTTACACAGACTCTGTAGTGTAGAAAGGACAAAATATCATATTACAAAATATTCCATTCCTATCCTTTTGTATACCCAGAACAATAAGTTAATATATGTGCTGCCAAAGGAGCACACCAAAGCAATAAGTTAAATGAAGATTGTACTGGGAAGATAAAACAATTATTCCATAAAATGAGTGGGTTTTGAATGGGACATGAAGGGCGGACTTGTGAGTTAGGAAAAAATATATATATAAAGACTTAATGAAGGTTTAATTAAAGCATAACAACTATGCTGTATTCCTGAAATATATTAAAATGATGATATGGAAATACCTTGCCTAGTACTTAATATCTCACAGAGTAACATCAAAGCACCTATTAATCCTTTCTACTAACAGCTGTTCCTCTTTGTTTCACTTTACATAACATGTGATGGATTGACATTTGTAGAAATAAGGAGGAAACATGGAAGAAAGTGAACAATTAGAAAGGATCAAAATACAGTAATAAACCAGATAAATATCCAGTGAATATTATTATAGTAAATATATGCACATTTATAAACTGAGAGTTTTCAGGAGTGACAGCCAATGTAGAAAATCAAGATGGTGTTATAGAAAATTCCATAAAACCCTTTGCATTAGTTTAACAGCCTGGTATAATATTTAGAAACATGTGTAATTTCTTTGAGCAGTTAAACATAGAAAAACATGGCTGAAATAATGATAAACACTTAACATTTACTTAAATTTTTGTTTATTTTTATCCTTTAATGCCCATATTGTGTTCATAATATCCTAAGTAATTGTGGTTGTTAGAGCAAAGTAAATTTGAAAATTTCCATGGAGAGGGGAAATGGTATCTGTTTGTAAAACAAAACAAAATAAAACAAAAACACAGGGCACCTTTCCTATGGTTGTGAGCTGCCATTCCCTTACTGCTCAATGCATTTTCATTAACACCCACCTCACAGTCCATAGGCAGCCATCTGTGTTCCCGTCTTTAAGAAATTTTATCCTACAAGTCTTTCCTCATGACACTGTTGCCTATTACATAAATCAAACAGACATTCAACCTCTTGGAATGGAATCAGAAACCCACAAAGCTGACTGCTGTCAGGACTCATAAGGAAGGCAATTAATAAATTTATTATTTAGGAAAGGAGTTGTTTGCTTTCCAAAAATCCATGCAAAATTGGAATGTTATCCAGAGTGTATATCAAACTAACTAAGCTAAAAGTGTCTTTTCATCTTAGGTTCACCCATTTGACAATCATTATATTTTCTCCTTTATCTCTGGTTTGGTCAGCTATGCTAGTGTCAGAATACTTAATTCATTCAGTCAACAAAGACCTATTTAGTACTAATTTTTTGTGGGTGTGATGAATAAGACAAATATCTGCCACAATGGAGCATATGATCCAGAGTTTAAAATTCATATTTGAATTACTTACATACCACCACATACATGAATTACATACTTACCACCACAAATGTAAACAACACTTATAAAATTGATGATGTTAAGGAGAAGACCTTAATATTAAAAGCAATAAAATTGCTATGTCTATTAGTAGAAATAAAAAATAGTCATATATTAACTAAAGTAAAATTTAGGGCTCCCTGGGTGACTCAATCGGTTAAGCAGCTGCCTTTGGCTCAGGTCATGATCCCAGGGTCCTGGGATTAAGACCTGCATCGGGCTCACTGCTGGGTAATAAGCCTGCCTCTCGATCTTCCTCTGCCTGCCACTCTGCCAACTTGAGCTCTCTCTCTCTCTCTCTGTCAAATAAACAAATAAAATATTTTAAAAAAAGATAAATAAAAAGTAACACTTACTGGAGATTTGGGCATGGTGATGTCATCAAGATGGCAACATGGATGCATGGATGGCTCCTTATTTATTGCGAAAGGTAAATGTATAGTCAAAACCAGATTCTCTAATATTGTAATGGTGATATATAAATCATTTACTAGACTAGTTTAAAAGTTAAAAAAAAAGCCTATTAAAAATAACTATAATTGCAATCATTTGTTATTGAAAGTACAATATAAAAATGATCTAAAATGTAAAAACATCAATAACCTATTGTTATAGGAGAAGTATAAATTTTCTGTACACTATTGAAGTTCAGTTGTTTTCAACATAAAATGGAATGTTATAACTAACATATTTTATATAAGCTTAATGGTAAATTTAAAAAAATATGTAGTAGATACTCAAAAGATTTTGATAAAGAAGTTAAAACATACTGCCACAAAAATTCATCAGATTACAAACAAAGAGAACAAGACAGGAAATAAAGAGCAGAGCATCTACAAAAGAGAAACAAAACAGATAAACACTGGGGAAAGAAAAAAAAATTTTAAAAAAGGAAAGGGAAGGCAAACCATAATACACTTAACTATAAGTAACAAACTGTTTCTGGAGGGGAGATGGGCAGGGGAATGAGCTAAGTCAGTAATAATTATTAGGAGGTGACCATTGTGATGACCATTGACTGTTATATGTAAATGGTGAATTACTAAATTCTACTGCTGAAACTAATATTACACTATATATTAACTAAAATTTAAATAAATCATGAAATATAAAAAGAATGAAAGGCAATAGTTAAGTCCTTACCTATCCATAATTACTTTAACTGTAAGTGAATGGAATCATCAGTTGGAAGACATAGAAAGGCTAGAATAGATTAAAAAACAAATGAAAAACACAAGATCCAACAATATGTTGCATATGAAAGAATCACTTTAGCTTTAAGGACACACATGGGCAGACAGTAAAGGGATGGAAAAAGATATTCCAAGCTAATGATAACAAAAGAAAACAAGGGTGGCAATAACTATAACAGACAAAATAGGGTTTATATAAGCTAAAAATCACCACAGGAGTCAAAGAAGGTCCTTATACAATAAGAAAAGTGTCATCAATTCATCAATACAGTAATTGTAAATATCATGTACCTAATATTGAGCCACATAAATATATAAAACAAATACTAACAAAACAAAAAGGAGAAATAAATAGCAATACAATAATATCTGGGGACAATAATACCCCACTCTTACCTATGGATAGATCATCCAGACAGAAAATCAATAAGAAAATAGTGAATTTAAACACTATGCCTGGACAACTTGGTGTCTCAGTCAGTTAAGCCGTTGCCTTTGGCTCAGGTCGTGATCCCAGGGTCCTGAGATAGAGTCCCACACTGGGCTCTCTGCTCAGGAGGGGGTCTTCTCACTCTGTCTCTGCCCTTACCCCTTGCTCATTCTCTCTGCCCTGCTCTCTCTCTCTCAAACAAACAAACAAACAAAACAAACAAACAAACAAACAAACAAGAACTATGTCAAATGAACCTAACATATTTACAGGATATTCCATCCAATAGTATCATAATAAATATTCTTCTCAACACACGTGGAAAATTTTCTAGGATAGATCACATTTTAAACCACAAAACAAGAGTCCCCCCAAAATCAATAATATAGAAAGCATATCGAGTATATTTCCAGCCAAAATAATATGAAACTAGAAATAAATACAGAAGGAAATTTGGAAAATTTACAAATACACAGACATACACATTTTTAAACAAACAAAAAATCAAAAAAAGAAGACAAAGTGGGAATAAAAATACATCTTGAGGAAAATAAAAATATATATACCAAAAAATTATGAGAAGCAGCAAAGCAGTTATAAAAGGAAATTTTATAGCTATAAATGTATATAAAAAAGATTTTAAATAAAGAACTTAATATAACAGCTAAAAAAAAACTACAAAAAGAACAAAGTAAACTTAAAAGTAGCAAAAGGAAGGAAAAAAATAAAAATTAGGGCAGAAATAAATGAAATATAGAATTAAAAAACTAGAAAAATTTTTTTAAATGGTAAATAAAATTAAACTTGGTAATGGTAAATAAAAAAAAAGACAGCTAGACTAACTCAGAAAAAAGAGAGAAGACTCAATAAAATCAGAAATGAAAAAGGAGACATTATAACAGATACCACAGAAATATAAAGGATAAAAGACAGTTAAATGCCAGCGAATCAAAAGCCTAGAGGAAATGGACAAATTCCTAGGCACATACAACCTATCAAGACTGAATCATAAGGACATAAAAAATGTGAACAGACCAATAAGGGGTAAGGAGATTGAATCCATAATAAAAACCTTCTAACAAATAAAAGTCCAGAATCAGATGATTTCCACAGTGAATTCTACCAAACATTTTAAGGCAAAATAATACAAATACTTTTTAAACCCTTCCCAAAAAGTTGAAAAGGTTGAAATACTCCGAGGCACATTTTACAAGCCAGCATTATCTTGATATCAAAACCAGACAGGAACACTAAAAAAGCAAAACAAAACAAAACAAAACAAAAACAAACAAACAAACAAAAAAAAAAACAAAGCATCAACAAAAAGATCTACTGGATAATATCCCTGATAAATAAAAATGTAAAAATTCTCTACAAAATGCTACAAAACTGAATTCATCAGTAAATGTGATGCATTATATTAATAGAATGACCAATAAAAACTCATATAATCAACTCAATATATGCAGAAAAGGCATTTGACAAAATTCAACACCCTTTCATAATAAAAATACTCACCAAACTGGGTACAGAAAGAATACACATCAACATAATAAAAACCACATATTCCGGGCAAGGATTCAAGATGGCGGAGAAGTAGCAGGCTGAGATGATATCAGGTAGCAGGAGATCAGCTAGATAGCTTATCTAACCATTGCAAACACCTACAAATCCAATGGGAGATCAAAGAGAAGGAGAGCAACAATTCTAGAAACAGAAAATTGATCACTTTCTGAAAAGTAGAACTGGCAAAAAAGTGAACCCGAAGAACAGGAAGGTAGACCGTGGGGGGGGGGGGGCAGCTCCCGGCAAGCAGTGGAGCAATGGAGCACAAAATCAGGACTTTTTAAAAGTTTGATCCACTGAGGGATATCACCCCAGAAGCTAAACCAGAGTGAAGCCCAAGTGGGGTCAGCATAGTCCCAGGTCCCTCAGGGTCACAGAAGGACCAGGGGTATCTGAGTGTCACAGAACTCACAGGTATTAGAGTGGGGAAGCCGGCTACAGAGACAAAGCTGAGGAGTGAGCTCTCAACCCAGGGTTACTTTGAACCAGGCATAGGCAGGATGAGCGTGGAGCACGGCCAAGGGCCAGGGAGACGGGAGTAATTGAGCTATTTTCTCCAAGCATGGCCAGAGGCCAGGGAGATGAGAATGACCAAGGACTTTTCTCCAAGTACGAGTGACAGAGTGCTTTTCTCCAAGCATGGCCAGAGGCCGGGAAGATGGGAGTGATTAAGCACTTTTCTCTAAGGGTGCACTGAGGAGCGGGGCCCTGAGCTCTCCACTCCTCTGGGCAGGATTGTGAGACCGCCATTATCATTCCATCATCCAGAACTCTATGGAAAGCCCTCAGGGAACAAAAGCTCCTGGATTACTTAGCCTTACCCCAGGTAAGGGCAGGACAAATCCATCTCGGGCAAAGACACTTGAGAATCAATACAACAGGCCCCTTCCCCAGAAGACCAACATGAAACCCAGCCAAGATCAACTTCACTTAGTAAGAAGAAAGGTGGAATTCCAGAGGAGGAGAAAGCAAAACAAGGAATTCGTGGCTTTCTCCCAATGATTCATTAGTCTTGCAGTTATATTTTTTTTCTTTTTTCTTCTGCTAATTTTTTTAACTTTTACCCTTTCCTCTTTTAATGATTTTTTTAACTAGTTTATTTCTAAAATTCCTTACAAAAAATAATAATCTATTTTTAACTTTCATTATTATAGTCATATTTTATCCTCCATTGTACCTAACTATATATTTTTTTTCACATAGGGTATTTTCTTCTAAAAATTTGGGGTATAACTTCTCCTAATAGAACAAAATGTATCCTAAATCTAGCTCCAAGATTGTTCTAGTGTCCAGCCTGAGCAAATTATCTCCAGTTTATTTTTCTTTATTGTCCCAACCAACTTGCTCTATCAACTTATTTTTTAGAAATTAAATTTTTTTCTCATTTTTTTTAAAGATTTTATTTATTTATCAGAGAGGGCGGGGAGAGAGTGAGCACAGGCAGACAGAATGGCAGGCAGAGGCAGAGGGAGAAGCAGGCTCCCTGCCGAGCAAGGAGCCCGATGTGGGACTCGATCCCAGGACACTGAGATCATGACCTGAGCTGAAGGTAGCTGCTTAACCAACTGAGCCACCCAGGCGTCCCTTTTTTCCTCATTTTTATAGGTTTATTCCATCCGTTCATTGTGCCTACCCTTATATGTTTTTCATCCTTTAAAATCTTGGCAGGTAGTTTCTTCTAAGAGACCAAAATACTCCCAAAATTAAGTGAGTGACCCTGTTCTAGTCACAAGTCTAGTATATATTTATCTATATTTTCTTTTTTAATATTTTTCCTTGTTTTCTTTTTTTTTTTAAACCTTTTTTCCCCCCCTTGAACTTCTTTTTTATCCCCTTTCAGTCTCCCACAACTTGGGTCTCTTCTGATTTGGTTAAAGCACATTTTCCTGGGGTCTTTACCACCCTTTTAGCATTTTATTTGCTCCTTTATGTATTCTTATCTGCTCAAAATGACAAGGTGGAAAAACTCACCACAAGAAAAAGAACAAGAGGCAATACCAAAGGCTAGGGACATAATCAAAACAGACATTGGTAATATGACAGATCTAGAGTTTAGAATGACAACTCTCAAGGTTCTAGCTGGGCTCGAAAAAGGCATGGAAGTTATTAGAGAAACCCTCTCCAGAGAGATAAAAGCCCTTTCTGGAGAAATAAAAGAACTAAAATCTAACCAAGTTGAAATCAAAAGAGCTATTAATGAGGTGCAATAAAAAATGGAAGTTCTTACTGCTAGGATAAATGAGGCAAAAGAATTAGTGATATAGAAGACCAAATGATGGAGAATAAAGAAGCTGAGCAAAAGAGAGACAAACAAATACTGGACCACGAGGAGAGAATTTGAGAGATAAGTGAAACCATAAGATGACACAACATTAGAATAATTGGGATCCCAGAAGAAGAAAGAGAGAGGGGAGCAGAAGGTATATTGGAGAGAATTTTTGTAGAGAATTTCCTTAATATGGCAAAGGGAACAAACATCAAAATCCAGGAGACGCAAAGAATGACCCTCAAAATCAATAAAAATAGGTCCACACCCCGTAACCTGATAGTAAAATTTACAACTGTTAACAACAAAGAGAAAATCCTGAAAGCAGCCTGGGAAAAGAAGTCTGTATTGTACATCAGTAAAAACATTTGATTGGAAGCAGACTTATCCACAGAGACCTGGCAGACCAGAAAGAACTGGCATGATATATTCAGTGTTAAATGAGGAAAACATGCAGCCAGGAATACTATATCCAGCTAGGCTATCATTGAAAATAGAAGGAGAGATTAAAAAGCTACCAGGACAAACAAAAGCTGAAAGAATTTGCAAACACCAAAGCAACTCTCCAGGAAATATTGAAAGGGGTCCTCTAAGCAAGGAGAGAGCCTAAAAGTAGTAGATCAGAAAGGAACAGAAATAATATACAGTAACAGTCACATTATAGGCAATACAATGCCACTAAATTCATATCTCTCAATAGTTACCCTGAATGTAAATGACCTAAATGCACCAATCAAAAGACACAGGGTATCAGAATGGATAAAAAGCAAAACCCATCAATATGCTGCCCAAGAAACTCATCATAGACCCGAAGACACCCCCAGATTTAAAGAGAGGGGGTGGGAAACAATTTACCATGCTAATGGACATCAAAAGAAAGCTGGGGTGGCAATCCTTATATCAGATCAATTAGATTTTAAGCCAAAGACTAAGAGATGAGGAAGGACACTATATCATACTCAAAGGGTCTGTCCAACAAGAAGAGCTAAAAATTTTAAATATCTATGTCCTTAACATGGGAGCAGCCAACTATATAAACCAATTAATAACAAAATCAAAGAAAAGCATCGACAATAATAAAATAATAGTAGGGGAATTTAACACTCCCTCATTGAAATGGACAGATCATCCAAGCAACAGATCCACAAGGAAAAAGGTCTTAAATGACACACTGGACAAGATGGACATCACAGGTATATTCAACACATTCCATCCCAAAATAACAGAATACACATTCTTCTCTAGTGCACATAGAACATTCTCCAGAATAGACCATATCCTGGGTCATAAATCAGATCTCAACCATTATCAAAAGATTGGGACCATCCCCTGCATATTCTCAGACCACAATGCTGTGAAAGTAGAACTCAATCAAAAGAGGAAATTTGGAAAAAACACAAATACATGGAGACTAAACAGCATCCTTCTAAAAAATGAATTGGTCAACCAGGAAATTAAAGAAGAATTGAAAAAAATCATGGAAACAAATGATAATAAAAACAAAAGTGTTCAAAATCTGTGGAATACAGCAAAGGCAGCCCTGAGACTAAAATATAAAGCTGTACGAGCTTTTCTCAAGAAACGAGAAAGATCTCAAACACACAACATAACCCTACACCTAAAGGAGTCGGAGAAAGAACAACAAAGAAAGCCTAAACCCAGCAGAAGAAGAGGAATAATAAAGATCAGAGCAGAAATCAATGAAATAGAAACAAATAAACAAACAAAAAACACAAAAAAAACAAAACCAAACAAACAAAAAAAAAACAATAGAAAAAATCAATGAAACTAGGAGCTGGTTCTTTGAAAGAATTAAAAAGATTGATAAAGAAAGAGAAAGGACCCAAATAAATAAAATCATGAATGAAAGAGGAGAGATCACAACCAACACCAAAGAAATACAAACAATTATAAGAACTTACTATGAGCAACTCTACACCAACAAATTCAACAATCTGGAAGAAATGGATACATTCCTAGAGACATATAAACTACCACAACTGAACCAGGAAGAAATAGAAAACCTGAACAGACCCATAACCAGTATGGAGATTGAAACAGTCATCAAAAATCTCCAAACAAACAAAAGCCCCGGGCCAGATGGCTTCCGAGGGGAATCCTACCAAACATTTAAAGAGGAATTAATACCTATTCTCCTGATACGGATCCCATCAAAAAAGAGAACTACAGACCAATATCCTTGATGAACACGGATGCAAAAATTCTCACCAAAATCCTAGCCAATAGGATTCAACCGTACATTAAAAGGATTATTCACCACGACCACGTGGGATTTATTCCAGGGCTACAAGGTTGGTTCAACATCTGCAAATCAATCAATGTGATACAACACATTAATAAAAGAAAGAACATGAACCATATGATACTCTCCATAGATGCTGAAAAAGCATTTGGCAAAGTGCAATATCCCTTCCTGATTAAAACTCTTCAAAGTGTAGGCATAGAGGGCACATATTATCAATATTATCAAAGCCATCTATGAAAAACCCACTGCAAATATCATCTCAATGGAGAAAAAATGAATACTTTTCCGCTGAGGTCAGGAACACGGCAGGGATGTCCGTTATCACCACTGCTATTCAACATCGTACTAGAAGTCCTAGCCTCAGCAATCAGACAACAAAAAGAAATTAAAGGCATCCAAATTTTGCCAAATTGGCAGAAGAGAAGTCAAACTATGCCTGTTTGCAGACGATATGATACTGTATGTGGAAAACTTAAAAGAATCCACTCCAAATCTGCTATAACTTGTATAGGAATTCTGTAAAGTGTCAGGATATAAATCAATGAACAGAAATTGGTTGCATTTTTTTTATACCAACAAGACTGAAGAAATAGAAATTAAGGAGTGAATCCCATTTACAACTGCACCCCAAACCCTAAAATACCTAGGAATAGGAATAAACCTAACCAAAGAGACAAAGATTCTATACTCAGAAAACTCTAAAGTACTCATGAAAGAAATTGAAGAAGACACAAAGAAATGGAAAAATGTTCCATGCTCCTGTATTGGAAGAACAAATATTGTGAAAATGGCTATGCTACCTAAAGCAATCTACACATTTAATGCAATCCCTATCAAAATCCCATCCATTTTTTTCAAAGAAATGGGACAAATCATCCTAAAATATATATGGAACCAGAAAATACCTCGAATAGCCAGAGGAATATTGAAAAAGAAAGCCAAAGTTGTTGGCATCACAATTCCAGACTTCAAGCTCTATTACAAAGTTGTCATCATCAAGATAGTAGGGAACTGTCCCCAAAACAGACATGGATCAATGGAACAGAATAGAGAGCCCAGAAATACACCCTCAACTCTATGGTCAACTAATCTTCAACAAAGCAGAAAGGAATGCCCAATGAAAAAAAGACAGCCTCTTCAACAAATGGTGTTGGGAAAATTGAACAGCCACATGCAGAAAAATGAAATTGGACCATTTCCTTACACCATACATGAAAATAGACTGGAAATGGATGAAGAAGCATAATGTGAGAAAGGAATGCATCAAAATCCTTGAGGAGAGAACAGGTAGCAACCTCTTTGACCTCAGCAGCAGCAACTTCTTCCTAGGAACATCGCCAAAGGCAAGGGAAGCAAGGGCAAGAATGAACTATTGGGATTTCATCAGATCAAAAAGCTTTTGCACAGCAAAGGAAACAGTTAACAAAGCCAAAAGATGACTGTCAGAAGTTATCTGGGAGAAGATATTTGCAAATGACATACCAGATAAAGGGCCAGTATCTATCCAAAATCTATAAAGAGCTTATAAAACTCAACACCCTAAGAACAAATAATCGAATGAAGAAATGGGCAGAGGACATGAACAGACATTTCTGCAAAGAATACATCCAAATGGCCAACAGACACATGAAAAAATGCTCCACATCACTCGGCATCAGGGAAATACAAATCAAAACCAGAACGAGATACCACCTCACACCTTTCAGAATGGCTAAAATGAACAAGTCAGTCAATGACAGATGCTGGCGAGGATGTGGAGAAAGGGCAACCCTCCTACACTGTACGTGGGAATGCAAGCTGGTGCAACCACTCTGGAAAACAGCGTGGAGGTGCCTCAAAAAGCTGAAAATAGAACTAGCCTATGACCCAGTGATTGTAGTACTGGCTATATACCCTAAAGATACAAACGTGGCATTCTGAAGGGGCACACGCACCCAAATGTTTATAGCAGCAATGTCCACAATAGTTATACTATGGAAAGAACCTAAATGTCCTTCAACAGATCAATCAATAAATAATATGTGGTATATATGTACAATGGGATACGATGCAGCCATCAAAAGAAATGAACTCCTGCTATTTGTGATGACGTGGATGGAACTAGAGGGTATTATGCTTGGTGAAATAAATCAATCTGAGAAAGACAACTATCATATGATCTCCCTGATATGATGAAGTGGAGATGCAACATAGGCAGTTTCGGGTGTACGAAAAGAAAAATAAAAGAAGATGGGATTGGGAGGGAGACAAACCATAAAAGACTGAATCTCACAAAACAGACTGAGGGTTGCTGGTGGGAGGTGTGTTGGGAGAGGATGGTGGGGGTATGGACATTGGGGAGGGCAGGTGCTATGGTGAGTGATGGTGAGTGCTGTGAAATGTGTAAACCTGGTGAATCACAGACCTGTACCCCTAGGGATAAAAACACATTATATGTTTATAAAAAATTTTTAAAAATAATTTAAAAAATCCATTAAAGAAAAAGCACATATTGCAAGCCCAGAGCTAATCTCATATTCAATCAAAAAGTTTGAATGTTTTCCCCTTGAAGATCAGAAAAAAGACAAGTGTTTCCACTTTCACTACTCTCATTTGACATAGTACTGGATGTTGTAGCCAGAGAAACAAGGAACACAAAGAAATAAAAGACTCCAAAAAAAAAAAAAAATAAAGGAAGAAGTAAAATTTTCTTTTTTTGGATAACATGAACTTACATGTAAAAAAATCCTAAAAACTTCACAAAAAATTTTGAATTAACAAATTTAGTAAAGCTGCTGAATACAAGATCAATATATAAAAGACAAGAGTTTTGTTTTGTTTCGTTTTTTTTTAATATGGAATGCTTCCTAGTTTTTCATGTCATCCTTGTTCAGTGATCAAGCTAATCTTCTCTGCATCATTCCAATTTTAGTATATGTGCTGCCAAAGTAAGCACAAGACAGGAGCATTTTAACACTCTAATGATGAACTATCTGAAAAAATAAAGAGAACAATCTAATTCACATTAGCATCAAAACTAATAAAATACTTAGGAAAAGATTTAACTAAGAAGATGAAAGATCTGTACCCCATAAACTATGACATTGGTAAAGAAATTGAAGGAGACATAAATGGAAAGATAGCTCATATTTATGAATGGTAAGAATTAACATTGTTAAAATGTCCATACTACCGAAAACCATCTGTAAATTCAATTCCTATCAAAAATCCAATGTTTGGGGCGCCTGGGTGGCTCAGTGGGTTAAGCCGCTGCCTTCGGCTCAGGTCATGATCCCAGGGTCCTGGGATCGAGCCCTGCATCAGGCTCTCTGCTCAGCAGGAAGCTGCTACCTCTTCTCTCTCTGCCTGCCCCTCTGCCTGCTTGTCATCTCTGTCTGTCAAATAAATAAATAATCTTAAAAAAAATTCAATTTTATTTTTTACAGAAGTAAGTAAAGAATCCTAAAATTTATATGAGACCATAAAAGACAAATAATTAAAGCAGTTCTGAGAAAGAATGAAGAAGCGAAATTACACTTCTTGATTTGAAACTATACTACAAAGCCCTCATGCTCAAAACAATAAAGTATACTGGCATAAAATGGACCAATAAACAAGTAGAACAGAATTGAGAGTCCAGAAATAAATCCTTTCATACAGTCACCTAATATTTGACAGGGGCCAACATATATAATGGGTAAAGATAGTCTGTTCAATAAATGATATTTAAAACTGAATAGTCACATAAACCAGCATGAAACTGGAACCTTATATCACTCATAAATCTTAACTTGAAATACATTAAAGACTTAAATGTGATGCATGAAACTAAATTTCCTAAAGGAAAACATAGGAAAAATTCTCCTTGACATTGGTCTTGCCAATAGTTTTTTGGATACCAGGCCAAAAACACAAGCAAAAGAAGCAAAAATAAATAAATGGTATTACATTAAACTAAAGTTTCTGCATTGCCAAAAAAAAAAAAAAAGAGAGAGAGAGAGAGAATGAAAACACAATCCACAGAATGGAAGAAAATACTTACAAATCTTATATCTGAAAAGAGGTTAATAACCAACAGATACAAATAGAAAAAAATATATAATTAAAAAAATAGCAAAAGGATCTCAATAGACTTTTTTTTTCAAAAAAGTTATATAAATGACCAACAGGAGCATTAAAAAGTGCTCAACGTAAAAACTCAGGGCAAAGTCATTATGTTGTTTTTGTTGTTGTTTACCTCTGAAAAACACAGCAAGATATTACTACCTATTTGAATATATACTACCAAAAAATTAAAACTAACAAATTTTGGTAAATATTGGGGAAAATGGGGAACTTAAGCACTGTGATAGGGATATAAATTTGGATGGAAAACAGTATGGAGATTATTCATATTATTAAAAGTAAAATTACCATATGATTCAGTAATCCCACCTCTAGGTATATATCTAAGGGAAACGAAGTCACTATTCGAAGACATATCTGCACTCTTATGTTCATTATAAAATTATTAACTCTAAGCAAGAGATGGAAATAACTTCAGTATCCATTAATGGATGAATGAATAAAATAAGTATGGTAAATATATACTATGGAATACTACTTAACCATGAAAAATTAAGAAATACTGCCATTTACAACAGCATGGATGGATCTTGAAGGTATTATACTAAGTGAAATATTTCAAAGATTTTATGTATATTTTTAAATTTATGTATTATGATATCCCTTACATACAGAATCTGAAGAAAAAGCAAACTAATGGAAACTTAGAGCTGAGTTGACAAGAGGTGAAACTGGGGTGGAATAAGGTGGTCAAAGGGTACAAACTTGCAACTATAATATGAAAAAGTTCTGGGGATCTAATGTACAGCATGATGATCATAGTTAATAATATATACATACTTTTTTATTGTGCTTCCCTTTATTAAACTTTGGATATATCACATTCTTACAAGTTGAAAGTTTATAGCAATGATTATAAAATAGGTCTGCTGCCACCATTTTTCTAACAACATTTCTTCATTTTGTGTCTCTCTGTCACATGTTGGTAATTCTTGCAATATTTCAAGTTTTCTCATTATTATTGAATTTGTTATGGTGATCTGTGATCAGTAATTATGACCCACTGAAAACTCAGAACTAGTTTACTTAAGGTATATACATTGTTTTTCTTTAAAGACAAAATGCTTTTGAACAGTACAGTACAGTGTTTATTTTTTATATGCACTGGGAAACATAATTTTTTATTTGCAGTGGGAAACCAAAAAAATAATAATAATAATTTGACTTAGTTTATTGAGATAATCACTTTATTGAGGCACTCTGGAACAAAACCCACAAGACCTCTGAAGTTTATCTCTACTGTACTATATACATAAAAGTTGCTAAGGGAGTAGATCTTAAAATTCCCTACCATACATGCATAAAATACAGTGGCAACTATATGAGATAGTAGATGTATTAACATTTTTATGTAGATTATATTGCAATACAGATGTATGCCAATTTATCAAATTGTACAAAATTTACACAATGTTAAAAGTTTGCAATGTTATAAGAAATCATTTCTTAAATTTACAAATTATAATATGTCGATTATTTTTCAATAAAGCTGGAAAAAACGTTTTGTAGAATTAATCAATTTTTCAAAAAAGGAAGTAAGGAAGTAGAAACTTCAACTAACTCTGAAATAATAGAATATAAAATCCATTTTAGTTATAGACACTGTGACAAAAACTATTACTTAGTTTACAATGAAGGAGTACTTATGAAGCAAGAAGGATGGTGTATAAATAAGGCTGAAAGAGCTCAGTTTTAAGGTTTAAATTTAAAATCTTCTTTTGAAATAATGAACTGACCACCCAGTTTTCCAAACATAAATGTCTTAACTGCATGAATTTATTTCATACAACTCTATAATCTAGTTTCCTAAGAAAGCAGCATGCAAATTTTGAATAAGACCGACTTGCTTAAGTTTCTTTATGTTCAACAGTAAAGGATACTTCCCTAAAAATAAATAGAAGAAAAATCAGCATATTTATTATGATAATTATTATTCATAATGAGATTCATATTGAATTAGGGAATATATATCCTCAGAGGGGGTAAATAAAATGAAATTTATTTTGGTAAATGTGTCTATGAATAGTCAATACAATGCCTCAATATAAATGAATATTATCATTTTGAACAATTTAATTACTATTATTAGAATTATTATAAGTATAAAAATAGCTATCATTTTCGCATGGAATATGAGACTCTCATGCTCCATGCTTCATCACATCCACAGAACATCTCTGCATAATCAGTATTATCATCACCATTTCATGGGTGAAAAAACTGAGGCTAACACATTTAGATAACTGGTTTATGATTACATGGCTGGTAAAGATGCATCACACTAATTTAGGCTTTATGATTTCAGAATTGTACTCTTTCCACTGCACATTCTATTACTCTGTAAATACTTGGCTTGTTTTCATTTAGTTCTTTAATTTTATTCATGTGGTGATGGCTTAAAGCTTCATTTAAAGGAAGCTCAAAAAATTCATTTAGCCAAAAGCTCCCAAGAATTAAAAATGTCATGGACTTAATGTAGACATGGATATCATTAGTTAATGGGTAACTATATATTTTCCACTCTAGTGAGATAACAATCAGAGTATTTTTCTAAGTTTTAGTCTCTGAGGGTTCAAAAGGACTTTGTTAAAATAGAAATATTTAGACAAAGGTGATCAAAAGTCTGGATCAGGTCACCTTAAGATAAATATGAGGAAACTGAGGAAACAAATGGAGATTTGAACACTGAGCTATGATATAATGAATGGTTTAAAGTATTTAGTAGAGCATAGAAAAGCCCTTTAAAGCCTGGTCTTAGCCTAGCATTGCAGCTTCTGGGATATCTGTCTATCTATCATCTACCTATCTATCTATCTATCTAGATATAAATTTGTAAACTTTTTTAACTTAAAGATTTTGAGAAATAGAACATAATTAGCACCATAGAAGATCTGTTTATGATAACAACCTAGCCCCTCCTCCCAGTTTGTTAATATTCTCTCTTATTTAATGTAACATTGTTCAAATATACAACTACTGATCTGCCGTTATGAAGGAAATAACTATAATCATCTGTTTGCATATCCTGGTGAAAATATTCATTTAGTTCCATGTTGTATTTCTAGGAATGGACCAATTTTCTTTTAATTTTTAAGTTTTCTAAATATTGTCCAACTTACCACATATGTTTTTATTATGTGCACTGTCATTCCTTCACATTCTTGCAAGACATTTTCACTGTTGCCCAATATGGTAAGTGTGTAATAGTATGTCATTCTAGGTTTTAATTTATTTTTAATTTAATTTAATTTAATTCCAGATTCATAATAAAGATAAACAGTTTTTATATATGAGTGGCCATTTGGATTACCCTTTCTGTAAAGTACATGCTCCAATCTTTTGATATCTTAACATTGTGTCATACTGACTTCTTTAATAGTAGATTTTCTGAATGAACTTTTAGCTGTGTAGGTCTTCTCTATTTTATTTTGAACTTCTTTTCATTTCAAAATCTTTATATTTATTTTCATAATCTGCTTTTATTTTGCTTTGTCTATGATTTATCTATCTATCTATCTATCTATCTATTTGCAAGCAAGAGAGAGCGAGCAAGTGAGAGCGCAGGGAGGGATAGAAAAAGAAGGGAAAAGAATCTTAAGCAGGCTCCAGGCTCAGCACAGAGCCCAACTCTGGGCTCTATTTCACAACCCTGACATCATGACCTCAGCCAAATGAAAGAAATAAAATAAAATTAAGGTGTTAAAAAAAAAGGAAAAAGAGTTGGAGGTTTAATTAAGTGAGCCACCCAGGCACCCCTGTGGTATCTTAAATTAGCTGTCATATCTTTAAAGTTCTAGAGTATCCATTTGGTTCATTTATAAAATCTTTCTCAATATCATTTTTACTTTCAGTTTTTTGTTCAATTTGCTTCCCCTCTCATTTCTTTGAGCAGAGTAATCAAGCCATTTTACAATCTTTATTGATCATTTTAACATCATACTTAATCCCATTTTGTCTATCAAATCTTGTTAATGGTTTTTCTTTGTGTGCTTTGTTCCATTTTGCTATGTTCAAGACATTATAATTGAAACTCTTATTGAGTAGGGATAATTAAGAGCTATAATAATGGTATGGTCCTCCTTGGCAGGATTTTCTCTTATATCTGAGACTCTACAAGACAATCATACTCCAAATTCAGTGATTGACTTTCTCAGTTTACACAGAAGGCAAGGTAGGCTATAGACTTATTTCTGCTTCTCCTTGTGCTTTGGGGATCTCAACTTAAATTTGGGTTGTACCAAAGTCCTCAAATTTGATTGCTGCTGGATTTTGAATTTTGTTTCTCTAGTATCAAGAGTCTATTAAAAACACAGCTCAGTGTGTTTTAGCAGTTTCAACTGCTCTCATAGCTAAAATGGCTCAGGGCATATATCTCTAGGCTCTCATTGTATTTCCTATTTTGGCCCAGTAATCCCTCACTTATTTTTATAATCATTCTTATATTTTTAACTTTAAAAGCTATTTTGTCTGGATTTTTAGTTGTCTTAAGAAAGAGTTTTTAGATCACCATTGCTAGAAGCAACAACAAATATACATGAAAATATCTGCAGTAGTTTATCACATCTTTATGGCTTTGAACTTCCATAAGCTGAGGCATCCTTCTATAATCACTTAGGCAAACTCCAATTTACCCTTTAAAACAACACAAGAATTGCTTCATTTAAGAACATGTTCAGGGATGACTCTTCCCCACTGTTCTTACCAAATTCCCACACACTCTTTGCTACCCACACGTTTTTTATGAACTTTCATTAGGTATATCAGCGTCACCAGAATTTTGCTCTATTGTATTTTTGTCCTTTAGAGCTTTAATTAAATATTAATTCCATAGAAAGTCTGTCCCTTTTCTTTCAAACCTGGGTTAGTTCTTTCTTCTCATTCTTTGTCAGAAGTTAATTTATTACAGAAAATTACAGCTGTATTGTGACTTTGGAGCCTTTACAGTTTTTTGACTGGAAAAATCACCCATCCCTGAGATTTTTACACAGCTTCCTAGCTGATATTATTCAGAAATCTGTTCAAAACAGACTTTTTCAGGGAGGCCCTTTCAGACCACTCAGTTACAAAACCTCTTCTCAATCACTGCTCTTTTTAAAATGTGCTTATTTAGTTCAAATATGCATCACTATTGAAGAAAAACCAGTACGATTTTTTTCTTTTTAAATTTGGCTTACCCATTATCTATCTCTCCCATTAAAATGATTCCTCTGGGCTGGGGTTTTGTTGTGCTCATCTTAGGCCAGGCACTCAATAAATTGTCTCTGAATGATTGAATTGTTTGACTCCCTTGCTAGATTCTCAACTTCATGAGGCCAAGGATTGTTCTATTCAGTCCTTCTTTATCCTCAATGCCTGTTATATTGCAGTCACTTACGTGACTATTGGGAAAAATCACAGAAAGAAAGAGTTAAAACTACAGAAAAACCCCGTAGGTTCAATAACACAAAGCTTTCTAAAATTATTTAGCCCAGGAATTGAATACTGGCTGCACTTTTGACTTTTTAAAAATGGTATTGAATTTAATTTAAATGGAAATACTTGAATGGTAGAATAATAATAAAAAAATTATAAAAGCAACTTGCTCCTTAAAGTAAGAATTATATAGGGCATCTCTTCTAGAAGCAAAATTTTCAAATGTCAAACATCTGAAAGCATAGAAGGAGAAGTAAGAGTGTGAATTGTACTTCAATGCTCTTTTCTTTATATTCAGCAAACAGGTTCATTCACACCTTTCCAATTTTTTCAACTCTTTTGACAAAGCCTTCAGAGGAGTTACTGCTGATGACAACCATCACAGCCTAACAGGAGAAATTTTATAAAGAAAAATAATCTCATGTTTTTCCCAAATTTTTAAGGATATGGTGAAGCTCTGTCGGATTCAAAGGTGGAATGTGGAATTCCATGCTATATATAATAATAACTTATTTTAATAGTGGCTTTGCAATTTTTCAGATATATCCATTTACTGAAACCACTATCAAATAAACAAAAACAATCAAATTAACAGGGGTTCGAGACAGGAATTATCTAATCTAAAAATAGCACATGTTCACTGAATACACAACAAATATACCATGTACTACTATAGGTTTCAAGTAATAGTCAAAACAATAGTAAACATGATTCAGACCCTACCAGTCAAATCATAAATGGGACTTTAATTGTAAATCCTTATCTTTAGATCAAAGCGGGCAATTGGGTCCTGAAGATACATTATAGAACTAATATGTTATAGAAATGAGTCATTTATTCCATCACTTTTCCTGCACAGCTGCTGACCCATGTTTTGGTTCCTGGAAATAGCTGCTACCCTGTCATACTTCTTAAAAGCACATTTATTGATAACTCTACTCATTCCTCCATTCCTCTGTGACTGTCACTGTGTTAAAATGTGGAGTCAGCTGACTCACTTGTGGTGGTAATAAAGTAGATGAGTTTGCACAGTATTTTGTTATTTCTAAAAATGCAAAAACCAAATTACATTGAAATCACAAGGGGTGTTTCAGGGAGAGCTGTAGGATGTGGTTTCTTGTGTAATCCACAGAGATTAGCTCCAACACATATTTAAACTCTCCTCTAGGAGCAACCTTAGTGGTAAAGCAAGAAGATAAACAGATGTATACACACCCTGGCACAAAATTATCACTTATGTTTGGCTTCCTAGTCTCCTCGTGTTACTTACTTATCTTAACTTCTCTCTGAAATCAGGGAACACAGAATCTCAATCAGTTGACATTTTTCTACTGAATTACCCAATAGTCTGATCATACCCCTAAGACTTTTTAAAATTATTTCACTCATAAACCCAAATCTGCTTTGCTTCCTCAGCTTAGTACACTGTAATTTGATTTCAAAATGAGGACAGTTGTCAGTAATGCCACATTCATTAATCTATTTTACAATTCCATGTACTTAGAACTATGAAAATATGTTAATAACATCCATTCCAAGAAGCCACCCTAAATTTATTATCATGAAACAAGACCTCAAGAAAGAGAATTCAAAATCATCCATGTATTTGCAATTTATTGCAATAAAGCCTTTATCAATAGACTTCCCTGTGCACATGGTGGTCAAATTGCTGGTGAAAACCAGCCAGATCTACTACAAGCTTTCTCATGGCTTCTAGGTAACCCAAGTGAGCCTTTATTGATACTGGGAAGGGATAAAGCAGGGAAGGGATAAACAGTGATGTAAGAATTGGCTAGACAAAAGTAATGACTCTCATTACAAAGTGAGTATTTTAAAGCAAAAGAGCCTGTTGGGAATATTGTTTTATAAAATAGTGGGTTTTTTTATTAACTTTTTAAAATTCAATTAGTTAACATATAGTGTACCATTAGTTTCAAATGTACATTTCATTTTTTTTAAAGATTTATTTATTTATTTGACAGAGAGAGATCACAAGTAGGCAGAGAGGCAGGCAGAGAGAGAGAAGGAAGCATGCTCCCTGCTGAGCAGAGTGCCCGATGCGGGACTCGATCCCAGGACCCTGAGATCATGACCCCAGCCGAAGGCAGCGGCTTAAACCACTGAGCCACCCAGGGCCCTTGAAAGCAGAATTTTAGATCATATTTTCTGATTACTTCCATGTAGTACAACACTTTCCTGCTAGCAACCTTCAAAACATACTGTTTGTTAGAGGAATTCCTTTAATAATAGATAAATAAGAATTTATTTAAATTTATAAATATATAAAATAAAGAGGAATTTATTTAAATTTATTTAAATATTGCACACTGTTTCATTGTTCATAAATAAGGTGATGATATTATAGCCATTATTTGGTAGCACTGATATATCACTTTCTTCTTACTTCTTAGTGCATTCTCTCTACATAACATAGATATATATTTTAAAAGAATCTGAATCTGTGGCAAACTTTTAAAAAACCCTATACAGTAAAGTTTATCATTTTAAGTAATCTCAATTATCTTCCTCAATTGTGATAGTATATCCTTCTATGTAGGCCAGATATTGTATGAGGGATTTGAAGAGACACACTTTTCTAAATTTCACTTTTCTCATCTGCAAAATGCTGATCATGATCCTACAATAAAATACACTTACAAGTTTTTGATGAAAATTTATTTATTTATTTTAAGATTTTATTTCTTTATCAGAGAGAGTGGGCGAGAGAGCAAGCACAGGCAGACAGAATGGCAGGCAGAGGCAGAGGGAGAAGCAGGCTCCCGGCCGAGCAAGGAGCCCGATGCGGGACTCGATCCCACGACGCTGGGATCATGACCTGAGCCAAAGGCAGCTGCTTAACCAACTGAGCCACCCAGGCGTCCCTTTTGATGAAAATTTAATCTGTATAAACAATATATTTTCTGTAATGTGTGGTTCATGGAAAACATCTTATTTAATTATAAGCAACAGCAGTATTAGAAATTAAGTAAATGTGTCTATAATATTTAAAGTTTTAACACATAATTCCATGCTTTGCCTTATTTTCTCAAATCCCTTTACCACTTTCATTGACGGAGTCAAATGTACTTTTTCTACTAGTAGCTGGCTCTTTGTCTTTTGTCAGAAAGATGCCCTTGTGAATTATTTGTAATAGAGATATTAGCAATAATAATAATAATAATAATAAATAGCAATGAAAATGTTAAAAAAAGTTTTCTTAACTAATTAGGGTTCTTAGACATCAATTAGAGGAACCACCTCTGGCAAGCAAATTAATCTGCAAGACATTCAAGTCAGTCAGATACAGGGTTTTCCGTAGACTGAAAGCTGAAGCAAAAGGACTAGGTTTGGAAAATAGGTAAGGACAGTGAAAAAAATGATCTAATTTTTGGGCAAAGTAAATTCTTAGGTGTCCTTTCAATGGAGTCCTGGGCATTATGTAGCAGAAACTCTGGAGATTATCTCAATCCATTGGAGTCACCCCGTTTATTAGCTTACTATTGACAAAGTTATTTACAAACTGTAGAGCAAGAGGTTATAATGTAGAAAACTGATGGTAATGCACAAGATTCTTGTTAACTATAATGCAAGTTAATGATTTTTCATTAGAAAACATAAATTGTATAACCCAAATTATGGGCCCAGAGCACTTCTGCTGCACAACTCTGCTTATATTCCAAATAACCATGTGAACTAGTTTTAATATCTGCTTCTCTTATTAATTTTTGAATAAAAATTCTTGACACAAGTATTTTATAATTGTGTGATAAACATGAATTTAATTTCTTGGAGAACAAAACACACTTTAGCAGAACTATGTTCGTTCACAAAACCAGCCTTGATAACACACTTCTATATGTTAGAAATGATGGAATAAATGTAGAATATTGGGCACTCGTTTGGTATTCTTTGCCATGTTTTTCACTATCTAAAAAGAGATCAGTGAACTTGGACTGGAGTTAGTAGACATGGAAGAAAATAAAATATTACAGAGAAGAATACTCTGTGGTCCACAACCTAAATGGGCTGGGATTCCCATCATTTGGATCCCTGTAGCTTTACAAAAGTCAATTAAATTTTTGTATCTCTGATTAAATTTGATTCCCCAGTACTTTTTCAAACATCTCTTGTAAAGTATTGTTTCCCAGAAAAAAAGGGATTTTGCACATGTATCTGCCTTTGTCTCTGGTCATGATCTCAGTCAGGATCCTGGGATCGAGCTCCATATCGGGCTTCCTGCTCATTAGGGAGTATACTTTTCAGTCTCTCTTGCAGCTACCTCCCTCTACCCCACTCATGCTCTCTCTCGCAAATAAATAAATACAATCTTTAATTTTTTAATTAAAAATAAGATAAATAAAATAAAATATAAAGTCTGGTCTTACTGCCCCATTTTTTTTGAGTTATATTTAAAGCAGCATGAGAAAACATGAGGCACTCAAACATAAAAAAAATAAAGGAAAAAATTGAGTTTTGTTAGGATTTAAGATCTGGTCTGCCAGACAAAAGCGTTGGCTTTGTTAACATGTGAAAATTAACAAAAGAGAATAAGATAGAATTCTAATAATTTTTGTAGAAATTAAAAATTTCCTCCAACCCAATTACATACAGACCCATTAAGTAAATTCATTCCAATGTCCCAAACCAAACTTTTCTAATAGTAATGCATCTGCGTAAACAGGGTCAACCCAAGGAATAAATAAATATTATTATTTATTTTCCTGTCTCTTCCACAGTCACCTCTGGGTATATTGGTAGCAAGCCAATTATCTATCTTATAAGACATGATATCATAAGGAAGTGTATTCTGTCCATTTGGAACAACTGAAAATCATTGTAATTTTATCTTGGTGGAGTAACTTGAGATGGCACAGTGTGGGTTATGAATATATATATTTTTTTTACTGGGAAGAAGAGATTATAGAGATACTGGTTATCCAAGAGAGACTGACAGGTGTTGATAGTTGCCAGGTCAATATCCATCTACTTTTTCCTTTAATCTCAGAAAGCACTGAGGGATTGACAACAAGGAAACTTAAAACAACATCAAATATTTTATTGTCTCTTTTCTAGTTATATTGTAACCATATGACAAATTATCAGTCGTACAAGATATCATTCTCTTTTAACTCTATCTTTCTGCCAGAAATGTGGGCTTAATAGTGAGAACTCCAACAGCAATTTTTGCAATGAAAACCTCTAAGATAGTTCACTTGACTTTCTTAAGACTCTGAACTAACACCAGAAAACACTCTCTGTAGTCTTCTTGTTAAATGAAAAAAATATGGTTAAACCACTTTTGAAATTCTACTATACAGCAAAATGTAAATCTTAATTGAAATATGTCCTCTCAGCTGTGCTTAAGCAACTGAGTCCTGAGCTTTTCAGGTTTTCAGTCTGAAAGAGTACACCTCTGGTGCTCTGAAAGGGAAGAGAAAGGACACCCTGTTCTCCATATAAAGTAAAGAAGAGAAATCTGTGCATTTAAGTGGGCCATATAAAATTTATCAAGCAATTATCTCCTAACTCCTTCCTATCCAAATTACCTGATATGCTCTCCCTCCTCCTTTATTCCATGTTACTGCCTTTTCCAGGATTCTGTATCACATCAAAACATTTCTTCTCTTATTTACTTCTTGCAAGCTAGTTTTGTTTTCTCCATCTAAAAAAATCAGCAATCATTGTGTATTCCAATTCCCATTTTCCTCAAAGGCATTGATTCTTCTTTATTACTCTTTTCTCATACTCAGTTTCTTTGCCTTTATGGGGTTTGTACTTTGCTTTTCCCCATCCTTTACTGCCATTATATAATCAAATCTAATAACTTCTTATGGAAAGTTAAAAATTCCTACATAGCCACACGTGAACACAAAGTCACTGATTTTTAGCAAACCTATAAGATAGTCAGACATCCATTCAATTTCTTTCTTTAAGATTTTATTTATTAATTTGACAGAGAGAGATGACAAGCAGGAAGAGAGGCAGGCAGAGAGAGAGGAGGAAGCAGGCTCCCTGCTGAGCAGAGAGCCCGGTTTGGGGCTCGATCCCAGGACCCTGGGATCATGACCTGAGCCAAAGACAGTGGCTTAACCCACTGAGCCACCCTGGTGTCCCTCCATTCAATTTCTTAAATGAGTCTCAAATGCATCCTGAGTTCTAACCTAAACCTAAGTTCTACTTCTTACACGTTGTTATATGACCAAATTCTTTCAGTTCGGTATTTTGTAACATTTAAATATTAATCAATTGATGCTTTGTCTGTGTATTTCTTAGAAAATAATTTGAATACTGTAGATTTATTGTTATATTTATAGATTTATAATCAAAGTTTCATCAGTTGAAGTTTTTGGAAATTTCAGATATAATGATTAACCTAAAATGATACTGCCTCAAATCCCTCTGATATCAAGGCCCAACACCTGATTATAGCCAAACCTGTGGTGGATAGTTCCATGGGAAATTGCAGTTACTTAACACGGATAGCATCTCATGTCCTCTCTCTCATTTTAGAATGTCTCCAACACAACCCAAAAGTGTAGGAGAGTTAATGTCCTCTGAGGACAGCTCTCAGTGAAGTGGAAATAAGAACCATAGATAAAATTGTCAGTTTTCAGGTCTTCATGAGGACAACTTAAAGAAGTTTCTCAGGACCTTTCAGTAAAAGCAAGCCTTTATTTTCTATCCACAACAATTATATCAACAATGTACCTCTTTGACAAAGTTGCTTCTTCACTGTATCACTTTCCCATTCTTTTCTACCTTGGATAATCTCCCAGATAAACTAACAGTACTCAAATCCTTTGTCCTACTCTTTGCTCTCAGGATAAATGGAGCCAAAAGACTTAGATTAATATCAAGTTCTGAATGGGATCTTAGAGCTATTACTGTCCAGATTTTCATAAACATAGGGACCTTTGAATTATCAGGCTATAAATAAGTTCTAAATGGAGGGGGCAAAAGCAAAAGGTAGAAATTTTTATGTTTGATTTTTAATCATGATTAATTGACTTTATTGATTATTAAAAATACTAACATTATAAAAGTGTGGATCTTTGTAAAACAATGTCATAATGTAAGAAATAAGTTGCATAGTGCTTTTGAGAATATTAAACCAAGTGTTCAGGTGCCATCTAATTTCTTGTTTAATCCAGAACTTTGGTGTGCATTATCTTGAGGAATAGGATTTTGAAGTCCGGACAGACTAACAGAAAACAGATCCAAATGTGTGGTTTTTTTTTTTTAAAGATTTTATTAATTTATTTGACAGAGAGAAAGATCACAAGTAGGTGGAGAGTCAGGCAGAGAGAGAGGAGGAAGCAGGCTCCCACTGAGCAAAAAGCCCGATGCGGGGCTCGATCCCAGGACACTGAGATCATGACCCGAGCCGAAGGCAGCGGCTTAATCCACTGAGCCACCCAGGCGCCCCCAAATGTGTGTTTTTATATTTCTGCTTTTGTTGTAAAAATCAAAGTGTGATTGCTGGTTTAAAATGGTAAAACTAATAATGTTCATGGACACTATTATAAATTTTCTAATTGTATGGAAAGAATCCAAGACACATAGAATTAATTGGTTTGCAAATCCTCAAAGAGCTACAGGATCAGGTAGTGGTATGTTCTGATTCACAGCATCATAATGCAGCATTTTATATGTGTGGCTAATGGATATTTTCATGAATGTTTGCTAGCTAGTCAGCCAATACAGAGAAATATTAGGTAGGGTTATTACTCACAGTTGTGTTTAATAAAATGAGAGAAAATTATCAAATGACACTAATAATAATAATCCTATAGCAGTCTAAATAATTCAATGATAATTACAAGTATTAATCTAGCATTCTTCCCTGATTATGACTCTTCTCTCCTTTATCATAATAGGAGTAGCAGATTGTCTGCAATGAATTGTGAAAACCCAGCAGGGACTTTGGCAGTGAAGGCCTCCCATCAATTTTGATACGTTAAAATGATTCTGGTTGGTCTTGAGCAAATGTGTCAATTTTTTTTTCTGTGTGTGTCATAAAAGAAAGAAGCAATAGTAAATCCTTGCTGTTATTCCATGGAGCCAATAAAATCATACTGCCAACAAGAGGCTGTTGACACCGTAAGTGTAGTTAACTGTCTTGAAATACTAGGCCTCGAAATAAAATTCCAATATTTCACATAACCTCTTTTTTCTTAAAGAAAAAAACAAGACAAAACAAAACAACTATACTGCTTACATTTAGGGCCCTGCTGTTGTGTAACTATTTTGAACATGTCTAATGTAAGTGTATACATATATATATATATATATATTTTTCTGTGCAATAAATTCATTTAGAGATAAATTTGGATTGCAATTTATTTTGGGGGAGGCATGGTATTTGTGGCTAGTCTTACAAGTAAAAAGGACTAAAGGAAAGAAGAAAAACATTTTTTATTACAGCATATTTACGTCTGTCCAAAGTACTTATTTACTATAATACTGACTAATGTATAATACTGTACACAAAGAAAGAAGTTAAATGAGTTATAATTCAGTCGATGTATAGATGGCCATTTTAAACTTACCACTGAATCTTTCTGGTATGAAATGTGATATCTGGCAATCTGGTCCAGTTCATTACATCAGGTCATTTGTATGTTCTTCTTACCATTTTGATAGCATAGCACATTTTATGACCCAGACATTTTACAATGGAACTCTGATGGATGTATTTTCTAAAGTATAGACATACATGAAGCTATGAGGTCAAAAAAGATGAATGTCCGTAGTACCATATAGACTCAACAAATAAAAGTGTCCAAGGCTCTGAGTGAGATTTATGAATATTGTATAAGATTAGGCCAACATATGGTTTTGATATAAATAATCTGTTCTTAAATTAGCATTACAATCGTTGAGTACAGTGTTGATAATGGCAGATAGATCTTAGCTATCTTTGCTCACTAGGGAAAATGGAAAAATGTTTAGTTTGGTCAGATTTTCACTTAACTTCTGAAAAATCCTACGTTTGAGAGAACCCTTCTGAAATAAGAATCCTTAAAGTCATAACCCCTTTGGCACAAGTTTTCAAGAAACTTGTTTGATGTTGTAGACAATTATATGGTACACGTACTGTTCTAGATGTTTCATGCCAATAATATGTAAGCCATACCAAGGCTACATATACATATAGAGATGTTCCTCAGCTTACAAGGGGGCTATGTACAGAGGAACACATAAAAAATTTAAAATGCATTTAATACCCCTAAACTATCAAATATCATAGCTTACCTTAAGCTTATTTAAACATACTCAGAACACTTACATTTGCCTGCATTTGGGCAAAATCATCTTAAGCAAAGCCGCTTTTATAACAAAGTATCAAATATCACATGCAATTTATTAAATATTACACTAAAAAAAAGAAGAATGGTTATATATAGAATGGTTGTAAGAATATCAGGTGTTCACCCCTGTAATCTTCTAGCTGACTGGGAGCTGTGGCTCACTGCCCCTGCCTAGCATCACAAGACAGCACCATACCACATGTCACTGGCCCTTTTTATAAAGACCCAAATTCAAAATTCAAAGTACAGTTTCTTCAGAATCACTTTCACTTTCACATCATTGCCAAATATATCGTAAGTTGAATCATTGTAAATCAGGAGCCATCTTACTTGAAAGTTAAATCACAGTCACCCATATACACACAAAAAAAGGCCTTCATGTAGGGCCATCTATGTATCTCTAAACAACATAGCATGACATATCAACAGCAAAAAATGGATGTGAAGGGGACAATTGCTTTGCGTCAGTACTCTGAGCAGTAACATACATGGCCTTACTCACCTAGCAGAACTCCAGAGCTAGCTGATGGCAAGGAATTTTACAAATGTTTGCTGAACAGCTTAAGCACTATTATTTTTAAATTAGTGTGCATATCTGTTTTCTAAAGATATGTTAATTTATTTTATTGACTTATAACAAAACCAAATAATTTCCTCTTATTTAAGTGGCAGGTAAATAGAATTCTTTTTAATTTAAATCAAATGGCTTTTTAGGGAAAATATACTAAAAATTCTGAAACTTGTATTGCTTATGAATCTTTTATTGGAATCCTATCAAACTTGTATTTTTCAAGTTTTTCCTAAATAATCTTCAATGAATTGAAAATATTTTTTGGATTTTATTCAAGGCTATTAACACACAATTTCACTTTGTTAAATATAGTGCTAAACGTTCAACCAAAACGTTGTGTCTTTTTTTTTTTCCACTACCACATCCTCCATCTACTGACTGGATTCTCTTCCCAACTAGCACATATATACCATTGTCTATCTTTAGGATAAGTAAGGGTCATCTTTTGTCTTTATTCTATTCCTCGTATGCTTCTGAACTTGTTGAATTTTAATATAGTCACACCATAAGCATCACATATTTGATTCCCCTTTAATTAGTAAACAGTGCACAACCAGAGCATACCTTCAAAGCTATCAATAGACTTACTCTGATATATTATTTTTGTATTTGTAAATTAAAATAATTAAATTATAGAACAAGAGATTCAGGTGGTAGGTGTTGTAAGTTTTACCCAAACTGACTTTTGTCAAACTCGTTTTTGTCATCATATATGTCAAGTAGTTTTCTCACGTTTATTTTTAGAATATCCTTGTATAATGAATATTTACACTGATATCTAGTATAAAAATCTTGCAATTTATTTTAGAAACATTAAGATATTGAAAATCAATCTATTTCTTTAACTCATTAAAGACATTTTTGGCTTGTTTCCAGTACTTTCTTACTGGTTAAAAAATGAATTTGAAGTAGTCTGAATTTCATTATTTTATGGAACTTTCCCTTTGATGAATACAAAGACGATATTCTATATTAGCTATCTGAGAAGAATTTATTTTTTTAATTTCATTTATTTGTGAGTGAGAGAGAGCACAAGCAAGGGGAGCAGCAGGGTGAGGGAGAAGCAAACTCCCGGCTAAGCAGGGAATCTGTTGCAGAACTGTGTCCCAGGACCCTAAGATCATGACCTGAGCTAAAGGCTCAGGCGTTTAACTGACTGAGCCACCCAGGTGTCCCAATCTGAGAAGAGTTCTGTATGTTATTCCTATTAATATGCACTTTAAAGTCTAGGTAATTAACTTAATATTTCAGTGGCTATTACATAGATAGCACTATGTTCCAGGCAGAGAGTAAGAAACAAATATTAAATCAACCATATTCTATGCATTCTAAATGAAAATAATCAATCATAATAAATCCTTCTATTTATGGAATATCAACTTATAAGCTTTCCTCCATATGAACAATGCCAAATACCAGAATAAAGGGTCATCTAATACAAATAAAGGATAGAATTAAGGAATTCTGGTAAGCCATTTAATTTTGAAAAATGATGCTATATTGTTGCTGAGTTGTGGTTTTCAGTTACATAATATCTGATAAGTGTAGAAGTAACATGAGTGTTACGTGAGATGAGAAATGGTATATAATTAAGATATTTTTAAAAGTACAGATAAATACAAATTTGTAAACATAGCATTATGGAGGAATAAAAAATAATGATTGCTACACACTCTAAAGTGAATAAATCTTGGAAAGTTAATAGAGAAGTAAAACAAGGACAGTGCAAAAAGTATGTTACTTTTTTATGAAGTTCAAATAAATTCTGTGAAACCATAGATGGACTTAAAGATACTATTATGTATCAAATATTGTAAAAATTAAGCAAGGAAGTAGCAAACATAAAATAACCAAAGCATACAAACTTGGGTAGATACAATAGGTGTGATCATGTTCTACTTCATAAAGAGGTGAGTTAATAGATAAATAGAAGTAACTAGACTTTTTAGAAGTTAATAAAACTTCGCCTGTTATTTCTTAGTAATATAAAATATATGGTTTTCTAACCAAACATTTATCTTAAAAATATTTAAAAATAATTTTCAGACTACTCATAAGGTTATATTTACTATTCCACTGAAGGAAAAGCTGGTTGCTGTAGTTGTAGTTGTTTGTTTGTTTTAGTCTCCTCCTAGTTTTTATTATTATAATGTGGAATGAGGAATGTTAGATTGAAAAGTGAATTATTTTATAGACAGAAATCATTACTTGATTCACCTCCTGGTACAGCAGATGGAACTCCTGAAAACATGCCCTTTTGCCTTACAGAAGAGTAACAGTTATGCTTACTTCTGAAACATACTTGGTGGTGGCCCTATATAGTGACACCATTGTAAACATTTTGAATATTTGCAATTAATTTTTATAGTCATAGGGCTCCAAAAGGCACTGCTGGTATCTTAGCAGGTATTTCAATAAAGCTAAAAGTTGCCTGACTGTTTAAAAATATTAACAAGGCACAAAACATGGTAGACGTATTGTCCTCAGATATTATTTTTTTCCATATGCTCCTGATTCCAGACATGAGAAGTTAATTTTTTTAAAATTTTTTTATAAAAGATTTTATTTATTTATTTGACAGAGATCACAAGTAGGCAGAGTGAGGCAGAGAGAGAGGAGGAAGCAGGCTCCCTATTGAGCTGAGAGCCCATGTGGGTCTTGATCCAAGGATCCTGGGATCATGACCTGAGCTGAAGGCAGAGGCTTTAACCCACTGAGCCACCCAGGCGCCCCCATGACAAGTGATTTTTGATAGATATATATACAATGTATTTTCCAGTTATAAGAAAAATGGTTCTGCTATTTTTAACCTTTTTTTAAAAATTACATAATTTTTTTAAATTAAAATTTTTTAAAATGTTTTACTTTTCTTTTCTTTTTTTAAAAGATTTTATTTATTTATTTGACAGACAGAGATCACAAGTAGGCAGAGAGGCAGGCAGAGAGAGAGAGAGAGAGAGAGAGGGAAGCCTGATGCGGGGCTCGATCCCAGGACCCTGAGATCATGACCCGATCTGAAGGCAGCAGCCCAAACCACTGAGCCACCCTGGCGCCCCAACAAGTTCTTTTTTTTTTAATATTAATAAACTAATTTTAAAGTTTAAATGGAGAGGCAAAGACTCACAATAGTCAACATAGTGTTGAAGGAGAACAAAGACTGAGGACTGACTTCAAAGTATACCATAACCATGGGGCGCCTGGGTGGCTCAGTGGGTTAAGCCTCTACCTTCAGCTCAGGTCATGATCCCAGGGGCCTGAGATCGAGTCCCGCATTGGGCTCTCTGCTCAGGAGGGAGCCTAGTTCTCCTCATCTCTCTCTCTGTCTGTCTCTCTGCGTATTTGTGATCTCTCTCTCTGTCAAATAAATAAATAAAATTTTTAAAAACAGTTTACCATAACGATAATTGTAAGCAAAATATTGTAATACCACAGAAAGACTAGATTAAAGGAACAGAATATATATTATCAATTATATTTTATATTTAATATAAAAGCAAAAGCAATACAAGAGAGCAAAATACAATCTTTTAAACAAATGGTTCTGGAGTAATGGTGAAGCTAAATGTAAAAATATAAAATAAAAATAAAATAAAATAATAAAATAAAAATAAATCCAGGCAGATATCATACACTCTTCACAAAAATTAACTCAGATTGGATTATAAGCCTAAACATGAAACATGTAGAAGGTAATATAGAAGAAAATTTAAATGACCTTGGTTTTGACAATAACTTGAGCTACAAAACACGAGCACTGAATTTAAAAATGTCTACTCTGTGAAACACAATGCCAAGAGAATGAAAAAGCAAAGCACGGACTATGAGAAAAAATTTGCAAAATACACATCTGGCAAAGGACTGTTAATCAAAACTACACAAAGACCCCTTTAAATCAACAATGGGGGAAAAACCTGATTAAAAATGAGCCAAAGACCTTAGCAGATACCTCACAAAAGAAAATATTACAGATGGCAAATAAGCATATAAAAAGATGCTTCACATCATATGTCATCAGGAAAATGCAAATTAAAACAAAAAAGAGACACCCATACATACCCAGAATCCAGAACACTGACAACAGAACAGGAAATGTTGGTGAGGATGTGGAGCAACAGGAATGTTCTTCCATGTCTATTGAGAATAAAGAATGGAAAACAACTTGGCAGTTTCTCACAAAACTAAACATATTCTTGCCAGATGATTCAGCAGTAGCAGTTCTTGGTATTTATCCAAAGAAGATGAATTCTATACCCACAAAGATGTCTATAGTAGTTTTATTCATAACTGACAAAAGCTTGGAAGCAACCAAGATATCCTTCCATAGGTGAAAGGTCAAATAAAGTGTAGTACATGCAAACAATGGAATATTATTTAATGCTAGAGAAATGAATTACCAAGCCATGAAACGATATGGATATAAATATTTAATAAATATTTGATTTTAGGCTTCTACCAGTCTATCAATAGTATTAGTACATTTTAACAGGGAATGCTCAGCATTCATGAATTGACCTAATAAAATATTTTGGGCTCAATATTTTAAATACTTCAACGTCTATGATTATATTCCTAATAATTTTGAATTGGGGTAAATAAACCTTAATTTTTTGTAACTTGTTTCTAATTGCAAAAGAGCTCAATGAAATTTTAGAAAATAAAAATTTACAAAAAAGGTTTAGTTTACTGTTGCCAAATAATTTAAAACTTTATCTTATCTTCAAATACATATATTTTTCTAAATTGATTTATATGCTACTAAAACCAAAAACTTTTAGTTATACTAGATTTCATATCATGCAATCAATGCCAGAAAGCCATCTGGCGATGACTTGTCTTAAATAGAGTTAAGATGGGAATTTAACAAAACTTTTAAACTAGCATGTGCGACTCATTCCTAGAAAACAACACAGTCAAAAACACTTTATTTAGATTAAATCAAGACTATTTCTCCATTTGAATAAAATAGGTAGCAACCCCAATAAGTTTATTGAACATGAAAAGTTGAAATGCTGTAATGCTCCTAAGGAATTAAATGATCCAGTCATGAATTACAAAAAAAGGATATAAATTACCACAGTGTTTGTATAATTGTAATGTACAACTGCCCATTATCGTTCAATAGTGTAGGCTTGTACAAGAACTCAATAAAAGAACTCCACTTCTAAACTGTGGAAAATATGTTCCCTTTCCCCCTATATACAACTATTAAGCCATTCATTTAGCTTTTAAAATATCCACTTAATACAGGCTTTTTACTCATTTGAACAGGCAGCACGGCTCTATTCTTATTGCTTACATCTGAAGGATAGACTTCTAGCGTAAGAGGTAAAGCCCATAAAGGAGCCCAATAATAACAACAAAATACAGTTTAGTGAGCCCTTACAATCTGCCAGCTACCTTTCTGAGAATACTTCAATTAATAAAACATATAAAATACCTGACCACAAAGAGCTTACATTCTTTTGAAATATAATAGTGAAATAAACGAATAATAGAGGGGCAACTCGGTGGCTCAGTCCATTGAATGACTGCCTTTGGCTTGGGTCATGATCTCAGGGTCCTGGGATGTAACTCCCCAGCAGGCTTTCTAGGCAGTGGGGTGTTTTCTTCTTCCTCTGCGCCCCCCTCCCAATTCTCTCTCTCTCTCTGTCTCAAATAAGAAAAGAAACCAGTAATAGAATAAAGACTGATGGTTGATGGTAATAAGTGTTAAAAAGAAATACAAGAAAGGTAAAAGCCATTGGAGAATGCTGGGATGAAAGTTAATTTTATTTTGTGTTGGGTGGTTATATCTCATTTATGAGAAGTTATTTGCACAAAGACCCAGGAAGTGAAGGAGGGTGTTATACAAATATTAAAGGAAAAGATTGCTCTAGGCAGAGAAAGTAAGTATATAGACTTTGTGTGAACAGCTGGTCTGTTACTCTTAGGAAAAGCAAGGAGGCCAATGAGGAGTTCATAGTGGTGGAGAGAGGAAGAACATATTGATGCATGACCTTCTAGTACATTGAAACGCCTTCAGTTTTTATTTAATATGAAAGGGGAAGATACCAAAAGACTTTCAACAGCAGAAAAAAATCATCTGACTTGATTTTTAGGTTAAGTTGCTGTACCAAAATAAATTTTCAGGGAGAAAGGACAACAGTGGAAGTGGGGCTATCAATCAAGTCAATAATTCAGGAATATATGAGGGTGTTTTTAGCATGCTGGGTGGTAATAGAAGTGGTGAGGTATGGTTTTTATTTTGTATACATTTTGATGGTGAATAGTCTGGTGAACAGGATGGAGTATGTGCAGGACAGACAATATCAACATTTATTTTACCTGCACAAACAGAAGGGTGGAGTCTTCATTCCCTGATATGGAGAGAACTCTGATTTCAAATGTTCTTTCTGATTAAATGGCATGGTGATGATGAGGATTTAGTCAGACAGTGAAAGAGAACAGTAAGCATAGTGTTAAGCGGTAAGACATTATAATACATTTGAACAACAAAAAACGTTGTGTTGGATCATCTGTTTATGTGAGTAAATAAATAAATAAAGCCTCCTGGGGTTCTGATAGAGGTAAAGAAGACTACTATATGATCCAAAGGGGCACGTGCATCAAATGTTTATAGCAGCAATATCCACAATAGCCAAACTATGGAAAGAACCTAGATGTCCATCAACAAATGAATGATATATATACACAATGGAATACTATGCAGCCATCAAAAGAAATGAAATCTTGCCATTTGTGATGACAAGGATGGAACTAGAGGGTATTATGCTTAGCAAAATAAGAAAATCAGAGAAAGACACTATCATATGATCTCCCTGATATGAGGAAATGGAGGTGCAATGTGGGGGGTTTGGGGGACAGGAAAAGAGTAAATGAAACAAGATGGGATCAGGAGGGAGACAAACCATAAGAGACTCTTAATCTCACAAAACAAACTGAGAGTTGCCAGGGGGGTGGGGAGGGTAGGGAGAGGGTGGTGGGTTTATGAACATTGGGGAGTGTATGTGCTGTGGCGAGTGCTGTGAAGTGTGTAAACCTGGCGATTCACAGACCCGTACCCCTGGGGCTAATAATACATTATATGTTAATTTAAAAAAAGAAGAAGAAGAAGACTACTATAAATCAAATGCTATGGTTTTCAGCGAAGAGTTTGTAATCAGGCATATTTTATTAAAGTAACCAATTAAAATGATGGTATAAAATTGGAATAACAGAAAACATAAAAATCAGAGATTTTAAAAAGAGATATGAAACAGTGTAGAGAATATAGTCAGTGATATTATAATAGGGTTATATGGTGACAGATGGTGGCTATATTTGTAGTGATCATAGCATAATGTATGGAGATATTGAAAACCTGAAAGCAATGTAACACTGAATATCAGCTATACTCAAATAAAAAAATAGTAAAAATAAAATATTTTAATTTAAAAAGATAAAAAGAGGGACAAGAATTTTAAACAGTGAATTTCAAAAAGAGTAAAGATGAGGCTAAGACATACTCTGAACCTTGAGGAAAACAACATTTTGAAAATTCTTCCCATTTTGAGAAAACTCAAATGAATCAATACCATAAAAGAACCCATTTTAACTGAGAGATGTAATGAATGCTCAAGAAATAATTTTATGACAGGATAACTCTTCCCTATGAAACAGCATACAGAAACCAGGGGAAACACCTGGAAGCGAAATAAACTATACTGAAAATAAGAATTAGGATAAAGATAAATGATGAAGGATAAGAAAATGAGACCTGCGACAGAGACCTAGTGAAGAGAATTTTTAGCTTGTGGTTTAATGTTTTTGAGGATAATCTAGAGTTCATAACTGCCTTGAGGCAGGCTGGTTGTAGGCAGGTTAGGCAGACCCCTAAGACAGGCCTACTTTGGGCAGGTGGTGTTGGAGGAGGCCATTGGGCTGGACAAAGACAAATCCAACCATTTGACTAAGTGTCTGTGAAGATGTTGAAGTCAGATGCAACAGAGAAAGACCTGTCAAACCTAATCTCAGAAATTGAGATGATGAAGATGATTGGACAGCACAAGGACACCATCAACCTGCTGGGTCCTGCACCCAGGACGGTCCTTCATACACTCTCATGGAGTATGCCTCCAAAGACAACATACAGGACTACCTGCAGGCCCAGAGGCCTCCTGACCGGGAGTACTGTTACAATATCAGCCACAAGGCAGCAGAGCAACTCTCCTCCAAGGACCTGGTATCCTGTGCCTATCATGTAGCATGAGGCATGGAGTACCTTGCCTCCAAGAAGTGCATACACCAAGACCTGGCCACCAGGGAAGTGATGGTGGCAAAGGACAACATGATGAAGATCTCAGACTTCAGCCTTGCCAGAGATATCAACACATCAGTTACTATAAAAAGGCAACCAACACTGTGAAGTGGATGGTCACTAAGGCCATGTTTGACCAGATCTACATCCACCAGAGTGACTTCTGGTCTTGTGGGGTGATCCTGTGCAGAATCTTCACTCTGGAAGCCTCCCATGACCTGGAGTGCCTGTGGACGTGGTTTTCAAGCTGCTGAAGGAGTCATTTGAAGGATAAGCCAATAAGTGCACCAGAGAGGTATACACAATAATGAGGGGTGGCTGGCATGTGGTACCTTCAAGCTGCTGGTAGAAGACCTGGATCATACTGTGGCCTTGACCTCCACCCAGGAGTACCCGGACCTGTCCTTGGCCCTGGAACAATACTGTCTATGCTTTCCCAACATCCAAAGCTTCACCTGCTCCTGAGAAGAATTCCACCTTCTCTCATGTGCCGTTGCCCAGGGAGGCCTATCTGCCCTGACACCCAGGCCAGCTTGCCAATGGTGGACTCAAATGACTAGTATCCCTGTTACTCCTGTCCAGATTCCATCATAAGATGTAACCCTTACCCCCACCCTCCCTGCAAGACTCACTGCCTTCTCCTTTCTCCCTTTCCTACTGGCAGGAGCCAGCTGCCTACCTGAGGCCTTCACCCCTTAAGTTCACCGCTCTTCCCCTACCTATTCCTCCTCCTTACAACCTGCTCATGAAAGAAAGGCACAGGGAGGCAGGTACTTGCTTGTGGCCACTTCCTTCCCTCCCATATGTTGGACCAAGTCCCCTCCCTGGCATCTGGTACTGCCTGGACGTCGAGGGAGTGGGAGATGAGGCATGCCAGTGAAAGCTGTCGGAGCTTTCCTGTTTTGGTTTTGTCTGCTTAGCATAACATGTAAGACTGAGTTCTGGTGGCAGGTTCCTAGTCCTTGGGGCTATAGCACTAGCGAGGGGAGGTCAACTGCTCTGGGCCTTGGCTAAGAGCAACCTCTGCTCCAGAGATATGGTGCCAAGGGCTTATTAATTTTGATACTAATTTGCTTTTCTTACCAAATACCTGGTATCAAAAGATGGGAAGGCAAAGACTGGAAGCAGTGTTGTGACCATGGGGTCCAGCCCCAAACTATGAAGAAAACACAAAGTGTATAAATCTGAGTAAGTATATATTTACACACCTTTTTAAATAAGTTGTTATCAAAGATTTAATCAATGGATAATATGATCCTCGTGGCTGGGAAGCATCAGTAGCCATATATTAAAAACAAAGAAAAGAGGGGTCTGGGTGGCTTCCTCCATAAGTGTCCCTTCTTTTCAGGTCATGATCCCAGGTTCCTGGGATGGAGCCCCACACCATGCTCTCTGCTCAGTGGGAAACGTGCTTCCCTTTTCCCTCTGCCCTGCTTATAGTTCCTCTTCCTGTCTCTCTGTCTATCAAATAAATAAAATATTAAAAAAGAAAGAAAGAAACAAAATGTTTATAAAAATTTTTTAAATTTTCTAGGGGTGCCTGGATGACTGAGTTGTTTAAGCAGATGTTTGCCTTTGGCTGAGGTCATGATTCCAGTGTACAGGGATCCAGCCGTGCATGGGACTACTTGCACCCTAAGGAGCTTGCTTCTTCCTCTCCCTTTGCACGTGATTCCCCCCGCTTGTGCGCTTCCTCTCTCTCTCTCTCTCTTGCTGTCAATAAACAAAATGAAATCTTTTAATAAATAAATAAATAAATTTCTAAACCTACTTTCAGTTTAGGTCCCTTAACAAAAATTGCTACTGCTTCATTTAAAAAAAAAAAAACACGATAATTTAAAAATGTGCTTCCAGAGCTTACAAGCTGTTTTGTTTTTTGTTTTTTGTTTTTTTTTTTGGTCAGGATTAAATATAGAAGTGCTTTAAAATGTAAAAGAAAAAATATCCTATATTAACACTAATCACAGTATAACTTTGGTGGTTATATCAAGATAATGAAAAGTGATTTTAAAGCAAATTTAATTATCAGACATAAAGATCAAGTCAAAAGTACAGAAGAGTAAAATGATGAATTCATAAGGGAGTATAATAATTCTTGACTTTTAATACTTAATAACAGATTTGGGGATATATACGGAAAAACTAAGAAAAAAATCATAACTTCTACCTTAGAAGAGAAATGGAAAAAAATTTCAACACCTTTATTTTAAGATTATATAGACAAACGGTCATCAAATTGGTAAGATATGTAAGACTTGAACAAAATTATCAACTAACTAGATATGCTTGTTATTACAGAACACTCCCAACAACCGCAGACTACATATATCTTAAGCCATGATTTTCTTTGCAAAGGTCAACATTGATAATGTTATAGTCATACCTCCGTGTACCAGGAAAGAAGTAGCATATTTCTTGAAAGACACAGCTATCAAAGCTCCATTGAGAAACCGTAATGATGGAGAAGGGGTTTGCAAAGTATATATCTGATAATGGACATCTACTCTGATTATTAAAAAATGAATAAAAATAAAAAACCTTACTAATAACCAAACAGAGTATCCAATTTTACATGTGAAGAAAATTATTGAAGAGACATGTCACCAAAAGGATATGGATGGCTTATAAGCACATGACAAATTTCTCAACATTTAGACATTAAAGAAATACAAATTAAAATCATAATGAGACATGCTTCCATATACGTTTGAATGGCTAAAACTATAAAGGCTTATTGTACTTCGTCTGAGCTAGATTGAGAAGCAACAAAAAATCTAAACTGTTGTTAGCATATATCATGATACCACCACTTTGGAAAATAGTTTGAATGCAAACTATGTTGCAGTTACACAAATAGCAATTTTACTTCTAGGCATTTAACCAAGAGAAACAAACCCTATGTTCGTACAAGGACTTGTATATTAATTTCATAGCAGCTTTATTTTTAAGAATTGAAAACAGTGGAAATGTTCATCAATGTCCGTCAATAGAGCAAAGACAAATTATGATCTATTCATTAAAGAGATTACTATTCAGCATCAAAATGAACTATTTACAATTGGAGATTCTCAAAGTAATGATGCTGAGAAAAGAAAAGCCAGGCAATGAATAATATATACTGTGTGATTCCAGGACTATAAAAAATCTAGAAAATACAAATTTATATTTAGTCACAGTCATCAAATATATTGGTGTGATTTTAGTGCCTTCTTCTGTGCTCCCATAGCTTTCTAAACTTGGATCTCCGAGCATTTGTTACACCATGTGAAAATATGAACTCTTTTTCTTTATTCTGTATTACAAGAAAAAGAATCCTTGAAATTTTATGGACATTTGAACTCTCAGTTATTAGCAGAAATTCTATCACACAGTAAGTTTCCAAATATAAAAGCCAGAGTTTTACAATGACTTCTAAGCTTTTACATGATCTAGCCACTCATTTAACCTCTGTGTCCTCTTTCCCTGCTACTCTTCAGTCACTCACAGTGGCCTCCTTGCTATTCCTCAGATATGCCAGGCACGATCCAACCTTATGGCCTTCAAGATATCCAATTCCTTTGTCTGGAGTGACCTTATTGCTGATAGTTCTGGGCAAATTCATCACCTTTCCATACCTTTGTTCAATTGTCAGCTTCATTGTAACTACCCTGATCTTCCTATTAAAAATTTTAACTCCCCATCCCCTGCCTAGAAACCTTGATTTTTCTCACCTTGATCTAATTTTTCTTTTTCCCCATTGTACTCATAATTTTTGAATGCACTATGCAATTTTTATTAAGGTTTATAGCTTTTAATTGTCTCACCCATTAAAATAAAAGTTCTACAAAGCCAAGTATTTCATTTACCAGTGTAGTTTGAAGTAATATCTGCCATATAATAGGTTCAATAGACAATTGGTAAATTTCAGAATAAATTAATGTTGAGAATATACTGAATTTCATTAGTCATTTCAATATTTTTTTCCAAAACATAAACTATGTAAAACATACCTTAAATTTACTTTCAAAATATTTTATAGCATATAATGAACAATATACATAAGCCTTAAAGAAACAATCATATAAATAATCATTTCATACCTACTTAAAAATTGCATAATACCACACTCATAGATCCTCTCTGAATGCTCTAAAATAACCCTTCAAAGGAAATACATTTTTAAAAATAACAGTTTTTTGGCAAATATTTTAATAAAATAAAAGTTTCATTCATCTATGTAGATCTTAATAAATGTTTTTAATAGGCATGAAAGTATAACTCTGAAGTGTGCTAAAATGAAACCACCTGCTAAGGGTGAGAGAACAAAAATAAACATCATTTTTCCAAATAAGAGGAATTTATTACCTTTTAATCAAAGCATGTGGATTTGTTCAAACTGGCAATAAAGGAATATGGAAACACAAACCATAGAAAGTCATATTTTAGATTTCTAAAAGACTTCAAAGTGAAGAGTATACATTGTTAAAATGCTACATAATGCTACATAATGACAAGATGACAGGTTGTGACAAATAGCATTTTAAAAGCTCTACTCATAATGGAATGGAAGGTGTCATTTACCTATAATTTTATATATGTCATTAATTTACTATATCTGGATACAACATATTACCAAACAGATGTTCATCAAAGACTAAATCATTTTTAATGGAACATAATATTTTGCACCTACATCTATTAATCATTTTTTCGATCTAACATTTACAGTATCGATAAACAATTTATCAGTTGTTGACAAAATTAAAAAAAATAGGATAAAAAGTCATGTTTGGAAAAGTAGACTTTTTTCAAATTTGCATTTAAATGAAAATATTTGCTGATATTTTAAAAACTTTAAATATAATTTTATATATATCTGACCTATCAGATGATATAAAATTTTTGGAGAAAATATGACATATTTTTTGATCTTGGTTGAAGGTATTAATAAAGAGCAACTGTTTGTATTATTGTATTGTGATATCTTAGTTAATAAACATGAATAACTGGTATAAAATATATTATTTAATTTTATTTATTTACTTGACAGAGATCACAGGAAGGCAGAGAGGCAGGCAGAGAGAGAGGAATGGAAGCAGGCTCCCTGCTGAGAAGAGAGCCCACTGTGGGACTCAATCCCAGGAACCTGGAATCATGACCTGAGCCGAAGGCAGAGATTTTAACCCGCTGAGCCACCCAGGCGCTCTAAAATATGTTTTTTTTATATATAGAATTATAGTTCTTGGCAAAATATGGAACTAGCTGGAACTGAATGCCTCCTTCAAAGTCAGCTCTGGAGAAATTATGCAAGTGTAATATAGAACTATTTTGGATATTAACCAAAAACAAAGAAATGATGATAAATTCCTTAAAAGACTCAAAGTTGCTCTTGACTGGTATGTTTAAATCTCTATTCCTGGTTTGAGGACAGGTTTTAACAGGCCTGTCACTGTAGAAATCAGCTGGATGTTTAGAGGCTATCAGAACTGTGCAAAAACCTTGAAGGAGTAAAGACTTGAAGATTCTTTAGAGAGATTAGCTCCCTAAGGCATTATTCCTCCACACATTTTCCTCCAAACAATTAAGGCTGATGGGTGAGGGGCACCTGAGTGGCTCTCTCATCACGTGGATACTGGGTTAAGCCTCTGCCTTCATCTCAAGTCATGGTCTCTGGGTCCTGGGATTCAGCCCCACATTGGGCTCTGCTCAAAAGGAAGCCTGCTTCCCTCCCTGCTTGCCTGCCTCTCTGCTTACTTGTAATCTCTCTCTCTCTCTGTGTTCAATAAGTAAATAAAATCTTAAAAAAAGGCAGATGGATGATAAATTATTAAAACTGCTCCCTCCCATTGATGCTTTTTCATAAGGATTTAAGAATTTAAAATTGTAAGAATTTAAAATGGAAACTAGATCATAGGATTTATTTTATAGAATAACATCAAGTGAAGGCAGTTATTATTAGTTCTGAAGTATTTGTGATTCTAAATTCTTGGCCCCATTAGTAAATTTATTTTTAAACTCTCCCATGGAGTGGTGATTGGCCTTCAGTCTTTCATTGATGTACATCATTGGGTCAAATGAGATGTGTGTGCCCAGAACTATATATAATCTTCTTTGTATTTTACTGGAGATGGCATTTCCAAGTTTTGTTCAATTGAATTTGGACAGATGTTTTTATAATCACTTCTAGAGTTGGCCCTGGAGAATATCTTCCTTTTTTTCTCTTCACGATTCTCTGAAAAACCCTGACTATTTCATATTATCACATTGATATCACAATTCAAGTTTTTCCAAACACTAGAACTGCAAAATAGAAGGAAGCTACTCAGAATGTAATGCTATTGTGAATGATTGAGAAAGAAAACATTATTATAATTAAGCTACCAGGTTTCAATGTATTTTATTGTTGCTTAGAAAATCCTAGTATACCCAGACTTTACAGAGATTTGATGATCCTAAGAGGAGCTGAACTCTTGGACCATAATAACTATGCACATAAAAAGTACAATTACTTACCTAAAAAAGATAATGTGGTTAACTTTATATGGCAATCCAAGTGTTATTGGAACAGGAATTAAAAAAATAGCTTGGGGCACCTAGGTGGCTCAGTGGATTAAGCCACTGCCTTCAGCTCAGGTCATGATCTCAGGGTCCTGGGATCAAGTTCTGCATCAGGCTCTCTGCTCAGCAGGGAGTCTACTTCTCTCTCTCTCTCTCTCTCTCTCTCTGCCTGCCCTCCGTCTACTTGTGATCTCTCTCTGTCAAATAAATAAATAAATAAAATCTTAAAAAAAAAAGAATGACTGTACTTTTAAAAAATAGCTTAAAAAGGGCGCCTGGGTGGCTCAGTGGGTTAAGCCGCTGCCTTTGGTTCAGGTCATGATCTCAGGGTCCTGGGATCAAGCCCCACATCGGGCTTCTGCTCAGCCGGTAGTCTGCTTCCCTTCCTCTCTCTCTGCCCGCCTCTCTGCCTACTTGTGATCTCTCACTGTCAAATAAATAAATAAATTATTTTAAAAAGTAGCTTAATCGTATATGATAAATAATGATATATATATACAAAGCAAAGAAAGATACTATACTGTGAATATAATTTAAGTGAAAATTGTTGAAATAAAGAATACAAAAATGGAGACTAAGATTAATATAGCTGTAAAATGAATAAATGAGTTGGGGAAAACAAACAAACAAACAAATTAATGACTTCTGCCCAAATGCAGCAGAAGAGAAAAAAAAATTTAAATACATACTGAGATAAATTTTGGAAAATTAAAGAAAGATGAAAGATACCAGACTTAAAATAATGCCAAACATGAGAAATCAGATACAAAACAAAACAAAAACCACACACACAAAAAACCACTCATATATATTATGGTGAGTTTTAAGAATATCAAAAACAGGGAAGAGCATAAATGATGCCCAAGACAAGAACAGATCACCTAAAATGTACAAGAATAATACTGACAGCAGAATTCTCAATAGTAATAGCATATAAAGGAGACAGCTGGGTGTTTGTATAGATGGAAAAGATATTTTAAACTAGATATTATACATCAAGCCAAATTATTGATTAAATGTGAGCGCACAGTAAAAATACAATGAAGTATGTTAGGTCTTAGAACATTTATCACACAGAGACACACATTTTAGAAAACTTCCTTGGAGGACAGCTCAATTTAGATAGAGAAAACAGAATTATGTACTCAAAGGCACATTTTGAAGGAAGGATTGAATATAGTCTGCACTGAAAATATTCTTTAATTGTATGTTCTGAATTTCCTAAATTTAAGAAGTATTTGTTCAAATATTTAATATTTAAATAAATCCTAGGAGACTTTTTCTTGGATTCTGGAAAATCAGTCCATTTGTATACAAATCTCTTTGTCACTGATGGAAATTTTGATAGCCCTTAACGGTGGAATGCCTAATGTATTGTTACAGCAATTGTGATTTGCCGATACATGGGTGATGTGTGTGTTGTGTGTGTTTATTTTTATTTTAGATGGTTTTACACTTCTATGAGATTTTTAAGTAGACATAATTTTAATAAATTATGATTTGTTGAAATTTATCTGAGGTTATATATAATAAAATAAAATTTGTGTGACCTAAAGAAGTGCGTCTCCATTTTTTTTTTTAAGAGTAGACTGGTCTTGGTTTGCCTGGGTGGCTCAGTGGATTAAGCCGCTGCCTTCGGCTCAGGTCATGATCTCAGTGTCCTGGGATCGAGTCCCGCATCGGGCTCTCTGCTCAGCGGGGAGCCTGATTCCCTCTCTCTCTCTCTGCCTGCCTCTCCGACTACTTCTGATCTCTCTGTCAAATAAATAAATAAAATCTTAAAAAAAAAGAGTAAACTCGTCTTTAAAAATTGTCCAAAGAAGTACATTATATTCATTATTAAATTTGATAATATACAATAAAGTATTTATGGTCATATGGAACCATATCAAATTCTACTATTAATTCATATTAATAATTACCATAAGAGGAAAAAGGGATATTTTTCAAAATGAAAATTAATGTATTTTTCAGAATATGATATAGTGTTATTCACTGAACAGAGGGAACAAATGTCAAAGTTTAACACAGTGTACAGAATGTTTTAACATAAATTGAAATTTAAATCTGACCAAATTTCACAGTTTTAAGTAAAATGATAGCACTTTAAATCCTTGAAAAGTGGTAAGTGACCCAAAACATTTCTTAGAAAAACAAATTTAACACTACACTAGTCTGAGATGGTTATGTGATGGTACAACTTGCCATTGTGTATCATCAAATGGTATATTTTTTTCTTTTGGTCTTGTCATTATATTTTATTTTAGCCATTCTGATAAGTGTGTAGTGATATCTCAGTGTCATTTTAATTGCATTTCCTTGATGTCTAATTATGTCAAATTATATTATTTGGATGTTTAATGTTCTGAGTTTTCTCAGTTCAAGACCATGAAGCCACTTAGGAAAAATATAGTTGCAGATGCACTCATAGACCAACTCTTATTTAGAAATAAGAACAAACATTACTACCCATTCCAACAAAAAATAGATTTGTTATGCAGTAGGGATTTTATAAATTACCTGGCACAACTTATATAGTAAGATGAAATGGGACAGGCGGCTTCTTGCAGCTATATACAACATCATTTTAATTTCATTTTTCCAAGGTGTACACAGAATATATATTTAATGTAAATTGTGAACATTTTAAACTCTGTATATGGAAATTAATCAATTTTAAGTTTATAACAATCAAAATTAACGGAAGTTTATTTTAAATTAGTTAGCTTTCTCTGCATTGCAAGACAGAATAATCAAGAATTGTAAGAAAAAAATAATCTCTGTAAAATTACTGGGGGTGCATTATAAAGTGTTCGGTAACGGATCAAACTCACAATTTGGATTGAATGGCAAGTGATTTTTAACATCTGGAACTCATTGTCAATTTTTTTTTCTTCATTGTGTCTTAATAAATTACTGTGTTCATTTGCATGGAAGTGAAGAAAAATGCATAACATTTCATCTCAACACTAACACTTTTAACTGGCAACTCTGAATGTACTTTACAGCAGTGTAACAAAGTAAAGATCAATGATGTTTCATGAAATATTTGTTATAATTCTCAGTGAGATAGGGAGTTTGTGCAAAAATGCAAGTCACTTTGCGACTAAACACATTGTTTATTTCAGCTAATTTTAAGAAAATACGCTACGACTCTCTCAAAAAAGGAAGCAATGATTTAGGTTCTCCTTCAAACTCCTTATCTAATCCTGAACCAACAGCACATAGTTCAAAGAGCAACTAATTTGAGCAGCTCCAATTTACACGTTTCCTAACAATGCTTAATTTAGTGGAATTTCTGTCCAATTATGTTCATTTGATGTAGTGAAAGACAAACATTCAAAAAGATCATCCTTAATTTATATAGATTGCCAAACTCTGCATTTTCTGAATGACGCCCAGGAAAGTATTTTCAAAAACAAACAAACAAACAATGCCAGAACCACTATTAGGTCATCTCTAGGCAGACAGTGACTCAGAGCCTACATTACTCTCTCCCTGAAAGTATACTGTAGGCACTCAAACTACTACCTGAGTCTGTGCTATCAAATTCCTTAAGTTAGAAAGTTTTAAAACCAGTCTGTGTGGGAGTACTTCATTTACAGATAGAGACTTGGTTGTTTATACATTTTCCTACTTGATTTTTAGGGTGTAATAACTATGTTTTAAAGTTCATGGTGGTTTTGAATACTGTTGGATAATTGTGCTAAAATGGTATATCCATTCCTCCTAGGAAACCGAAATTATAGAAAGGTAGTGTTTTTCAGATCTGACATCTTTGAGTCATTGCAGTTTCAGTAGAAATGCAATAGGAAATGTGACATTCATGTTTATGATATTTTCTATACATAAATTAGAATGTACTGGATGCCTGATATAAAGTGGGATGACTAAACTTCAGTAAGACATTTTTTTCAATTCAAAATAAATTTTAAATTGAATTATGCATCTCTAAGTTCAGAGACAATAAACATTAACCAACACAATTAATAAGTTCTATTTCTTGAAATTTCAGGAACATTGATAGCCTCACTTACTGGATGAACAACAGCTAAAATTTTTGGTCATGGATTCTTGCTAAAATATCACTTTCCCAAAGAAAATTAATGTTATGAATTTTCATTGATTGTTATTGATCATGAAGAATATAACAACCACGATAAAAAGAGTAGGAAAAACATGATATCTCATCTGTAAGGGCATGTGGAAAGTAGGAAATGCTAATAAAAATAACTACCATTATTTCCCAAGTTAACATAATATAATAGAACAAAAATATTTCATAACAATATTTTCTAGGCTCATTCTGATAACTCTTTTCTACATTCAAATTTATAGGTTGAGGCATGTGATATATATTACACAAAAACCATCCCAAGGAATTCATTTAAAAAAAAAACTCTTAATAAAGGACAACTCCAAAGGAATTTCTTTTCTAATTTAATTAACAAATTATAAATCGACTTACCTATTTCATCACAGTTTATCAGGCTCCAATAATATTTTTTAATCGTCATACCTGATGCAATAGTTACCATCTTTTAGACATACTGATCTCGAACAAGCAAATAAACAAGAGCACTGTAGCTTAAGATCTACCTGCATAAATCTAGGACTACTTCAGACAATCTCTTCACCACAACATAGCAATGAAAAGAAATCATACATGCTCTGTGATGGACATACAGATGAGATAGAAGGGGATGGGTGTTAATATATGCAGAATCTTTAATAATTACATTGTAAAACATAATATGGAAAAACAGAATACAATTGTAGAAATACCTAGGTCACCATCATTGTTTTATTTTTATATGTGTAGATAAGGAGTTTAGTAAACAATCCATGACTATTCAACTTCTTATATTTTGAAAATTTTAGCAAAAGCAACAAACCTAGCAACTAGAAAATTGTATCTATCTGCAAAATACAGCTTTGCCAGCATGGTAGAGGAAAAGGAAAACAAAATAAGTAAGAAAAGTTTAACATTTCACAAGAGTTTTGCTTTTATTATTTTATTTATTATTTTTTATATTTCATTTCTTATTTACTTTTATTTTCTACTTTATTTTAATGAAAATCTCTTTTTTTTTTTTTATTTTTTTTTATTTTTTATTTTTTATAAACATATATTTTTTATATACATATATTTTTATCCCCAGGTCTGTGAATCACCAGGTTTACACACTCTTGACCATAACATAAGAGCAGAATGAAACACAACATGAGAAATTATTTTTTCATAAGTTATATTAAACTAGCTTGGTGATTAATTCAAAAATTTTATTACAAACTTCAGTGTTCTTGCATTAAGTATCACTTCATAAACAAATGAGTCAGGAGTCATAAACTAATGATGATTCTAAATGTTATTTAGAGAGACATTCTGTTCTTAATATATTTCAAATATTCTACACAAGGCAAAGTGGATCCAAGTAATCTGTAGACAAAATAATATTTTAGAGAAGTATATATTTCCAACAGTATTTATAAAATATTACCTTCATGTAAGGCATCATCCTGAACTTTGTGGAAAACATACAAAGGAGTAAGAAGTGGCCCTTCAAGAAACATATACAATATCAAGGTTTAACATGAAGCAGCATGTCTTCTCTAAGGAAAAAAGCATTGTACCAACTGACTTTACTGAAACTTTATATTTATTGCTCTCGTTTTAGGTCATATTGTCCTTCTGCATGCAGGCTGCTATAACGGACATGATATAGACTGAATAGCTTATAAAGAACAGGAATTTATTTCTCACAGTTCTAGAACTGAGAAGTTCAAGATTAAGGAATGGGCAGATCCAGGGAGAGCCCACTTCCTCATAGATGGCTATCTTCTCACTGTAAACGTACATGATGAATGAAGCAAGAGAACTCTCTGGGATCTCCTTTAAAAGGACTGTAATCTCACTTATGACATAATCACCTCCCAAAGGCCCCTATGTTTTAATACTATCACTTCCAGAGTTAGATTTCATAATATGATTTTAGGAGACATAAACATTCACACCATAGTATATATAAACAAAAAAAGACACAGAAACAACAAACAACAAAAATTATTTTAACTACCTATTATTTTCAACTACATAAAATTTTAATTTGTTTCTATATAATATTAAAGAACTCATTTGAGTGATTCACTTATATCCAATGCATCTGAGTGCAATTAAATTTGCTTACCCAACATATCCAGCAGCATATTTCTTCAGGCTATCCCATTCCCCACCTTACAGGATTTACCACAATTAGAAGACAGGGGATAGAGGATAGATAGATAGATGTATACATAAACACACTTGTACCTACACATATGCATATTTTTCCTGTTAATGATACTCATGCAAATAAAATTTAAGCTCAAGGAAACCTGTCTTGTGTGTTACTTAATATCCAGTTTTTAGTCAACATCCAAAAACAAATAATCCAATAAAAACATGGATAGAAGACATGAACAAGTGTTTCCCCAAAGAACACATTCAAATCTTCAGTAGATACATGAAAAGGTGTCCATCATCATGTATCATCAGGAAATTGCAAAGCAAAACTAGAAAGAGATACCACCTCACACCTGTCAGAATGGCTAAAATCAACACTACAAGAAACAAAAGGTGTTGGAGAGGATGTGAAAAAGTAACACTTGTGGGGGCTGCCTGGGTGGCTCAGTGGGTTAAGCCTCTGCCTTCAGCTCAGGTCATGATCTCAGGGTCTTGGGATCAAGTCCCACATTGGGCTTTCTGCCAGGCATGGAGCCTGCTCCCTCCTCTCTCTCTCTACTTGTGATCTCTCTCTGTCAAATGAATAAAATATTTGAAAAAAAAGAAAAAAAAAGAAAAAGTAACAATTGTGAACTCTTGGTGGTGATGCAAACTGATACAGCCATATTGGAAAACAGTATGGAATTTCCATAAAATTTAAAAATAGAAGTCCTTTGTGATCCAACAATCCTGTTGGTGTGTATTTACCCAATGAATATAAGGAAACTTATTCAAAGGGATGCTAGCACCCCTATGTACATAACAGCATTATTTATAAAGCTAAGATATGGAAAGAGTCCAAGTATCCATCAATTGATGAATCAATAAAGAATAAGTGGTATGTATATACAATGGAATATTATTCAGCCATAAAAAAAGACTGAAATCTTGCCATTTGCAATAACATGGATGGAACTAGAGAGTATAATGCTAAAAGTGAAATAAGTCAGTAAGAGAAAGACAAATACCTTTACTCATATATGGAATAAAAGAAACAAATCAAACAAGCAAAGGGGAAAATAATAAGACATAGAAAGAGAAACAAAGCAAGAAACAGACATTTCATTACAGAGAACAAACTGATGGTTACTTGAGGGGATCTGGAAGGAGTGATGGTTAAATAAATGATGGGGGTTAATTAGGGCACTTGTCATGATGAGCACTGAATGTTATATGTTATATTGTACACATGAAACTAATACAACCATATATGTTAACTAACTGGATTTCAAATGAAAACTTTTTAAAAATACCCAGTTTTTAGCTCACATTCTGGCTTACAAAAGGGATTTAGTCAGGAATTTGGAGATTAGTTAATGAACAAATAAAGGGGTGAACAGGCAGTTGTTAGATAAAATTACTATCCTTCCTGGCATGATCTTATACATTTTATCTAGAATTATTTTTAGCACTTTAGATTCTTCCTATTTTATTTTGAGTCATTAAATAAAAATTTCCTCAAAGGACCTTAGACTCCATCCAATTTGAGCAACAGTGTGAGAGAGGAAATGGTGTCCAGGAGGAAAAAAAAAAAGGATGAAACTACTTTTGTTTACTAGTGAATGCATAGTTCTTCCACAGAAGAAGCTCTAAATGGTCATGGCTCCAGCTTCATATGTGTTCAGTCATATGTTCAGAAGTAGGTAACACTATCAAAAAATATAAAGCATCTGAGATTATTTTCCCTTATTTGAAAACTGGTGTATGAGTCTGCCGTGGTTTCTTAGGTGTTCATAGAAGACGCAGACTCATGGTTCAGAAATAATATAGTTTATTATTCACAGCAATAGAGGTAGCCAGAATATTAACAGTATTTGTGTGTGTGTGTGTGTGTGTCTGTGTAGGGGTGGGTGTTATATATCAGTTCTGAGCCTCAGTTCCCACAAGAAGAATCAAAACAGAGGCAGATAATATTTGCAAACACAATAGGTTAAGTTAAAAAAAAGATACTATTTCTGTCTTCCAAGTCTATTCAATACAACCATCTTCAAAGGATGGTCTAGAACAAATAATAAATGCAATAATGTAAGCAACCAATTGAAAAGTGTCTCCCAAGAAACACACTTTGAGAGTCTTCATTTGACAAAAATACTATAGGATATTACATGGATCAGGTGCATTGAATACTGGAAGGTTAAAATTACAAGGGACCAAATATTTTTAAGCAGTTCTGGCATCCAGTAGAGTTCAAATAGGTTTTATAAGATTGAGTAAAGAAGCCATCAAAACCTGGGCCCAGGGGCGCCTGGGTGGCTCAGTGGGTTAAGCCTCTGCCTTAAGTGGGTTAAGCTCAGGCCATTACCTCAGGGTCCTGGGATCGAGCTCCACGTCAGGCTCTCTGTTCAGCAGGGAGCCTGCTTCCCCCTCTCTCTCTCTCTGCCTCTCTGCCTACTTGTGGTCTCTGTCTGTCAAATAAATAAATAAAATCTTAAAACAAAACAAAAGAAAACCTGGGCCCAAATTTCCCAAAAGTATCATTCTGATTCTAGTCTCTATGATGTTATCCCTTGAAGACAATGTCTCTAATTGAGTTGAATTAGTTTACTAAAGAGCATACCCCCGTTTGTTGTAGGAGATGAACAATGTGCAAGAGGCAAAATGCCACATGGAAGCCACCTGGTCTTCAGTGGAATGTAGAATCAGTTCCTTTGGGATGAATTTGTTCCGCATTTGACTTCCCACTTAAGGGAAAACAAGAGTGCCTTCTAATAGATTTTAAATAGGAAATGACAACGGAAGCTTATACAAGATTATAAAATGGCAAATTTCATTTAGATAAGCAATAATTTCAAAGTCATCTTCTTAATATTACAGACCCTTCACATAATCATAATTTTATTATGGCATTATATGGTAATTTCAAATATAGTAAATATAAAGAATTTACCTCTGTAATTATAGCGAGTGTGGTCATAGTTTAATGGCAACAAAACTTCAATTTAGAAGTAGGGTCTACCAATTATTAATATATTTGGAAATGGTGTTTCATCTTCACTCCACTTGTCTCACTAAAACAGTGAGCCAAAAAAGTAGGTCCAAGCTGTTTACTATGGTCAAAATGGGTTGCTTTTGCACTTGGTAAAGAAGCAGTCATATTTTGGAAGAAGAAACTGAGGCTATTAATATTTTCAACTTATTTTCAGAAAAGGAAAGAAAGGATAATCTAAGCTAAAGCCAAAATCTTACACAAGACAGCAGGAGAATAATCTTTTCCCAGATAAAGGGTTTTTCAACTTAGCCATGTTAGGAGGAAGAAGAGATGAGACATTGTGGACTTGACTAAGGTTTCTACACTGTTCAAAAAGTTTTCAAAATAATGTGTATTATTTTTCTTCTTTTAGTTGAGACAAAACAAACAAACAAACAAACAAAAAACCACCAATGAGCTTACTCTTAAAAGGAGGTAAACAAGAAACTAGCAAAGATTGAGTGTTAGGTATTGTCCACCTACTTTTTTTTTAAATTATGTTATCTTAGTTACCATACAATACATCATTAGTTTTTGAAGTAGTGTTCCATGATTCATTGTTTGTGTAAAACACCCAGTGCCCCATGCAATATGTGCCCTCCTTAATACCCATCACCAAGCTCACCCATCCCCACATCCTTCTCATCTTTAAAACCCTCAGTTTGTTTCTTGGAGTCCATAGTTTTTCATGTTTCATTTCCCCCTCCAATTCCCACACTTCATTTTTCCTTTCCTTCTCCTAATGTCCTCCATGCTATTCCTTAGGTTCCACAAATAAGTGAAACCATATGATGATTGACTTTCTCTGCTTGACTTATTTCACTTAGCATAAACTCCTCCAGTCCCATCCATGTTGATGCAAAAGTTGGGTATTCATCTTTTCTGATGGCTGAGTGACATTCCATTGTATCCATAGATCGCATCTTCTTTATCCGTTTGTTTGTTGAAGGGGATCTTGGCTCTTTCAACAGAATGGCTGTTGTGGACATTGCTGCTACGAACACTGGGGTGCATATGGCCCTTCTTTCCAGTAAAATACAGCTAGCCTATGACCCAGCGATTGCACTACTGAGTATTGACCTCAAAGATACAGATGTAGTGAAAAGAATTAGGTATTGTTAAAGCACAAATGCAGGGGATAGAAGTTATGGTACAGAAGAGGGAAGGGCAACCATATGGCAGAGTAGAATAAAGTAGCTCAGGAAGAAATTAGTCATATCCATATATTGTAAGGCATGTGGGGTTGGCAGGGAGAGCATGAGAAATCATGAGAGCAGAGAGAGAAAATGGACCAGGCAGGAGAGGTTTATAATATTTTAACATCTAAGGTAAGCATATGCAAAGCAGAATAGGGAAAGAAATAAAAGTTTTTAGAAGACTCAATACATAAGGAATAACGTGGAGGACACTGGGAGATGGAGAGAAGTATGCTGGGGGAAATCGGAGGGAGAGACAAACCATGAGAGACTGTGGACTCTGAGAAACAAACTGAGGGTTTTGAAGAGGAGGGTGGCAGGTGGTTGGGTGAGACCAGTGGTGGGTATTAAGGAGGGAATTTATTGCATGAAGCACTGGTTGTGGTGCATAAACAATGAATTTTGGATCACTGAAAATAAATTAAAAGAAAATAAAAAGACTGACTAGAGACATGGACCTCAGTGTAACACAGATATGGAACTCACTGTAATACCAGCCACTTCCTACCGACACACACAGACTATGATAATAATAAATAATAATGCAATTAAGGAAATTGCCTGCCAAATAATTTTTCCTCTTTTTTATTTTTATGATTATTATTTTTATTTTATTTTTAAAGTTTTTATTTAAATTCCAGTTAGTTAAAATAAGGTTAATATTAGTTTCAGGTGTACAATATAGTGATCAACACTGCCATACAATGGCTTAAATAAAAAAATGAAAAAAAAATTTTTAAAGATTTTATTTTTAAAAACCTCTACACCCAAGGTGGATTTCAAATGTACAATCCCAAGATCAAAAGTTACATGTTTTACTGAGTGATCCAGCCAGGCACCCCAACAAGTAAAAATTTTATAAAATTGTTGAGTTTGTGGGAGTCTCATTTGCTCAGTCAGTTAAGTGTCTGCCTTTGGTTCAGATCATGATCTCAAGAGTCCTGGGATCCAGCCCCATATTGCTCATGCTCTTTATCTCTCCCTCTCTTCTCTCTGGCTTTTGCTTTCAAATAAATAAATAAAATATTTTTTTAAAAAATTGTTGAGTTTGTTTAACTAGTTTTAAACTAGTAGACAGAGATGAAGATAAAGTATGATGTCATGGCAGGGAAAAATACAACTTACACGTTTTAAAAATAAAATGTGCAATGCAAGTTACATCACTTCTTTTATCACCACACTGGGACTTTACCTATTGAGTTGTTGTAATGTAAGGACCTATTTTATATTTTTATATTTTATCAAGAGGCTTTCATTGAGGTTAACCCTTAAACTGTCCTTGCTCCTCTTCTCCCAGGGGATTCACTTAAAAACAAGTCCTGGAAATCAGCTCCAGGTAACAAAGCACATATACAAGGGTTGGCCAGGCCAGGTGGAGACATCAATCAGCGGGGAGGGGGGGATTTGCACACTGTCTCCCAGATACTAAGGAGTATGCCCCACTCCTCTGCCCTTTGGGAACCTTTTTGGCACCAATCCTAATCAAGGTGTAATAGGCTGGGTCAAATGTCTATGCTAGGGTAAATTGTACCACAATTGGTCACCTAGCCTCACTGTGGAGTTTCCTGTGTGTGTTAAAATCTCATTAGTCACCTGTGCATGGCCAGGCCTGACTGCATGGCCTTTGCCCTTAAAAGCTAGACTGTGAAACAGAGAAGGGTTGCCTTCTCTCGTAAGAGGTGTGGCCCCAAACGTTCGGTTAGATTCCTGATGCTTGGCATGAAATAAAGCTTTGCTTGAACTTCGCTTTACATCAGTCTCGCTCCTTTAATCATAGACCCATTATTGGGGCATAGCAGTATTAATCTTATAGTTATAAGTCCACAATGCATCCATCATCCATCCTACCCCTTAATATTCCCCTTTGGACAGACCCATGATCTAGAACAAGCCTTATTTTATAGTGCCTTGTAGGAGATTTTTGCTGCTGCCTAAATTGCCTACTTTCCTCTCACCATTACCATGGAAACTGGGTCCACTGAAACAAAGGGGTAGTGTAAGAAATTAACAACTTCCATAAATCTCTTTAAATAATAAAGTATAAGTTAGTGGTACCTTTTTTTCTGCCACATAACCAATTCTTGCAAGAATAAGGTCATATAAGAGAATTTACAGCACATGCTAGCATTATCCTACTAGACCCAGATCATTTGTATGTTTCTCTGTCTCTGAGAAATGTAGTTCTTTACATGACTGAAACCTACAAATTGTTTGATATGACTACTAATATCACCTACATTATTTTAAAGCCTGTTAAGGCTTCTGAAATACATAGGTTTTGTAAACACTTATTAAGTATCTTGTATATATCAAACACTTTAAAAATCTCTGCTTTAAAAAAAAAACAAAACAAAAAAACTCTACCTCAATGAAACTTTGGGTCTGAAAAAGATACAGGCAATATACAAGGCCACAGAGAGAATAATTACATATTTGATTATATACTCTGAGGATGTCACATTAAATTGATATGAAAATGATGAGAAGGATCTGAATTTCTTGTCAAAATTTTTGCCTTAAAAAGAAATTGATATTTAGGGAAAGTTGTTACTGAAAGAGGTCCTGTGTCAACCAAAAATGTTAAACCATGATCTTACTAAATTTTCCAGTTGTGATCATTGCTTTGTTTAGCTGTCTTATATTAAGACTGAATTTAGTAATTCAGTCTCAGATTTCAGTAAGTCTTTTATTTTTCAAGATTTTATTTATTTATTAGCGAGAGAGAGAGAGTGGGTGGGGAGGGGCAGAGGGAGAGGAAGAACCAGAATCCTTGTTGAGCAGGCAGCTGATGCAGGACTGGATCCTAGTACCCTGGCATCATGACCTAAGCTGAAGGAAGACACTTAACCAACTGAGGTACCCAGGCACTCTAGACTGTAAACTCCTTAAAGGTAAAAAATTTGATTCTTCTAGTAGTTCCACAGACATTTCTAACATCCATAAGAAAGCATGTACTGATGTAAAATTCCAGCAAATCAAATTATTTAAAAAATAAATAAATAAAGAAAGAAAAGATATATCTGGATAAAGAGAAAAACAGAAAATCTAATAATACATTGAATTATTAGAGCAAAGAGTGGAGGAAGAGAAAATAAATATGAAATAGAGATTTCTACTAAAAAAAGAATTGAATAAGGCAGGAGATTTAGAAAATTATTATGACATACTTGAGAAAAAAACAAAATAGGAATTTTTAGAAAATAGCAATGAATGAAAAGGTAAATTGTTCCTACCTCTATAATATTAGCTGTTTGTTGTTGTTGTTGCTAATTTACCTATTTAAGCTAATAAACAAAGAAAGGTTTCATTTAGGGATAAGGTTTATATATATATACAGTATATATATATATATATATATATAATATATATACATATATACTATATATATATATACTATATATATATATATACATATATATATATAGTATATATATATTTCCATTTAGGGTGAAGGTTTCTATATATATATATTTTAATTGTTAGAAAATGTGTCACAGAAAGTGTTTAAACTTTAAGATACAGAGGCAACATGTAACGAACTACATTGTTTGAACGTCTAATTTGTAAATGCTGTTAGAGGAAACTTGGTGGAAATGTCCTTATGTGGTTGTGTTTCTGGAACTAAGTATATTTATTAATAAGGAATAGTTTAAAATTATGAAATGACCAGGAGTGGACAATTTTCCTAATCCTATCAGCTCTTTGCAGCTCTTTTATTAGCCCCCTTTATGAATATCAGCTTTATTTATCTAATTAAATTTTATATTAATGTGCTTTTGACTTTTGGCCTTTCTCTTCCTTCTGTTCTTTTTTTTTTCCTCTAAATTACAAGTTTCTGTTTAACAGCTACTATCAATTCTTTGATACGAATTCTCAACATCAATTTACTAACTCCAGAGATGAAGAAGCATCAATATTTATAAGCTAATAATACAAAGCCGTGGGCATCTAGATGGCTCAGTCAGTTAAGCATCTGCCTTCGACTCAGGTGCTGATGTGTGATGGAACCCCAGGTTGAACTTTCTGCTCAGCTGGGAGACTACTTCTCCCTCTCCCTCTGCCTGCCGCTCCCTTTGCTTGCTTTCTACGTCTCTTTGTCAACTAAATAAAATAAAATAAAATAATGTATATAATACACTTATTTATTTATTAAAATGCAATTATTACACAATACATAATGTATTGAAAATTATAATAATGATTAAATAATTTATTAAATATTTATATTAAATATATCAATTTAATTAAATAAACATTTTTTAGAATTTAAAATATTTCCAATTTAGATTATTAAATATTAAATCATTAATTTATTGAATAAATATCTAAATGTAATTAAATAAAATAATTTATTTATTAAAATGAATAAAATAATGCTAAGTCATTATCTGAGCATGTATTTTTAAATAGTCTAAAAAAACCATCTAATAAAGTCTAAATACATTGAGTTCAGATATTTATACAAGTTAACTCAGACACTCAACCCACAGACAGTTTCTAAACATTTGTTTTTATCTACTACTCAAAATACGATTGTAATGTATTTATTTATAACTTTGACATAGCAAGGAAACTTGGAGGAAAAGGAGACATTTGCTTTTAATATTAGAAAATTATTTTGTTGATTTAAAAAATAAAAACCTTAACACATGAACATTTCTTCTTAAATAACACTGTTAAGTTTCTGAGTCGCATTCTATTAAACGTGCTGATAAAATGGCCTCAGTTACTCATTTAAATTATCAGCTGAATGGGTAACAAATGAAGAAGAGAGCTTTTTAATTATTTATGAATGTATTGCTTGTGGATGGAGTGCCACATAGAGTTACCTCTCTTTTTGGCTTTGTTTTGTGAGCAGCAGTGGAATCCATGAATGAGATTAAACATAAGGACATTCACAGAAATTCTTAATGAACTTCTGGGGAAGGGCAGTAAGTGCAAGGAAAAACTGCAGCAAGACTAATTACAAATTTCAAGTGGTCATCGCTTAATTATAGAAGCTTTTAAGTTTAAGTAATATTTCTTTTTTATGAGCCTATCATATTGTATTAATTACCACAAACTACACTCTTGAACACTTATCTTTTCACATATTTCTTATCCTTAGTACTTAAAATTACCCTTATGATTGATAAGTAAATGGATTTTACTGACAATGCATTTATTTACATAAATAAATAATGCTGTTTATATATATATAAACAATTGAATATGTGTTTGTGTTCAATGAAATTTTTTTTTCAAATAAACATCTTAATTCTACCACATTGGTTACAAATAGATATAGACTTTATAGATTCATCTAATATTTTATTCTCAAATTTATATCTCCTTTGTGAAGTAAATGAAACTGTATATATTAAATAAAATCCTATCACATGTAACAGTTACTAGTGCATCCGGGGACATAGATAGGTCAGGTCCTACTCAAGGCATCACGGATAACTGGATTTAACTTTCTATCCTAGGAGTCTTCTGTATATTTCTGTGGCTTTTATACTGCAATTAGGAGGAAGAATTCTTTTGCTAAAAGCTTCCAAATGACTATGTGAGTAGATTATTTGTAGACCAGTGATATAATATTATAGTTTAATATGTAAAGCATGACAAAATAAAATGCTATTGCCATATTTAATTTGTTCAGTAAAGCATTCATTTAGTTATCAAGCATTTATTTTCTTTTTTTTAAGATTTTATTTATTTATTTGACAGACAGAGATCACAAGTAGACAGAGAGGCAGGCAGAGAGAATGGAAGGGAAGCAGTGTCCTTGCTGAGCAGAGAGCCTGATGTGGGGCTCTATCCCAGGACTCTGGGATCATGACCTGAGCAGAAGGCAGAGGCTTTAACGCACTGAGCCACCCAAGAGCCCCAAGCATTCATTTTCTTTATACAGAAGAGATAGAACAATATTATATAGTAGAAAATACAGTAAATAATCTAGAAACCTTGATCATTTTGTTTTGACAATTTTAGAACATAAAATTAGCTAAAGCTCAAGTTCAAGTTATATTTGTATCATAGGAGAAAAAGTTAATTAAAAGTTTGTTTATTACCATAGTTTAACACTCCAACAAAATGATAACGAGGCAAAAATTAATGAATATATGAAGTATACAATAAAAACAATAATCTTGAGTGTATGTGACTCACTGTAGGTATTGATAGGCTAGAAGTCAAAGGGAAAGTATCTATAGGGTTTGTTCAGTTCCATGCTCATCAGATTAATAGGCTTTCTCATATTGCTTCCTTCACCACATTAATTTTTCTAATGGAGTTTTCAAGAGTTAAAGACAGTGATAGGGGGACGCCTGAGTGGCTCAGTTGGTTAAGCAGCTGCCTTCGGCTCAGGTCATGATCCCAGCGTCCTGGGATCAAGTCCCACATCAGGCTTCTTGCTCAGCAGGGAGTCTGCTTCTCCCTCTGCCTCTGCCTGCCATTCTGTCTGCCTGCGTTCACGCTCTCTCTCTCTCTGACAAATAAAAAAAAATCTTTAAAGACAGTGATAGTTTCATGGCTGGAGAGAAGGTACAGAATCTAAGATAGTTCAGCAGTGCTTATTATTTAAGAGAAAGACAGCGTGGGAAGTGAGGGTTGGAAGGAAAGGGATAAGAAGAGAGAATCTTAAGCAACCTCCTTGCCCAGCACAGAGCCTATAGGGGCTTCCTGAGATAACAACCTGAGCTGAAATCAAGAGTCAGATGCTTATCTAATTGAGTCACCCAAGTGCACCATTTTTTTTTCTTGTATATTTATTTTCATCTCTTTCTGTAACTGAGTTTCCCTTCAAAATCAGGACTTGCATACACAACCTAAATAATTATTTTGGGATTTGATCACGTGGAAGAGGAGAGAATGAGAAGAGCTAAGTGGTCCAGGAGAAACATATATGAGTTCAGACTGAGTGGATTATGCTTGTGGACCACTGAACATCAATCCTAATGCACAGAATACATATCAGAATTATTTTCCTGAAACAAGAAAGAGTCTGTTTAACCCACTGGCTTCTGCATCCTATCCACAGTGGCTAAAATTCATCCCAGAAGTAAATAATGTCCCTGACTTTACTATTACTGAGCATGAGAGAGGAGCTGAGTGGGCTTGGTCAGTGTCCCACCTAATGAAAGGCAGAGCAGATTCAGGCAAAAAAAAAATATTAGTTCTTTCCAAATTAGATTTAATGGGATTCTATTTTTCATTTATGAATTCATTTTACATTTTATATTTTATCGATTTTTCTAAGCTTTGGCCAATATTCACTGCATTTTTGAATAGCTTTTATCTATTATTGTAAATCATTTTTCTGCTACATTTGTTTAGTCATGGTTATGCATTTCTTCTTCCCAGTATTCAGATATGTGATATCAATTACCAAATAAATTATTTAAAATGAAACCTGGTGATTCAGAGACCTGTACCCCTGGGGATAAAAATATATGTTTATAAAAAAATTTTTAAAAATTATTTAAAATGTTTATTTTTTATACTAAACTTCTATGAAAAACATTGATATATGTATTATGGCATATTGTTCCCCTTTCAACTTGTTTTTTAAATGTGAATGTGCCTTGGCAAATACATATTGTTTCTTTTTATGTTTATGTAGATTCTTCATAATTTTCCCAAGTTCATTGGCTTATGGTTTATATTTTTTAAATAATTTTCCTACTGCCAATTAATAGATTTTTTTCCCATTACATTGTCTAAGTTGCTATTGCCATTTTAAGTAAAAAGCATCTGGAAATCTATATCCCTGTCCAGTCTCCTCAAATCATTCATTATTTTCAGGATCTAGTTGGATTTTCTTACAGGTTCCAGGTGGACAAGCTTTTGAACTGGTGCTAATTATTATTTCTGTTTCTGGCTTCCTGCATTTACCAGCTTCAGGGATCATTTTTAACAATTATGATGAAATGAGGCATCATATTCTTATTCTCAACTTCATTAATAATATTAGTGTAACATGTCCTACAAGATAATAATAGATACATGTAAAATAATCTCATTGACCAAAAAAGTGGTGGAAAATGTAAATAAAACACAGTGGCAACCAACTAGTCATTTCAAGTTGAGCTATTTTTCCCCCTTTATCTCCCTGTCTCTTTAATTTCCTGTAGCACATTCCTACAAAATATTTTAAGGTGTTTTATATGCACATACATAGAGATCATCATGGAGTCTAAATCTAATAATTCCTTGTCAGTTTTAAATATTTTAAGTATTGTTCATTCCTATGTCAGTTGTCTATTAATATTTTCTCCACACTGTACTTAATTGCAAGGAAATATTTAATTTTAATATAAATTTACTAATCACTTTAATAAATATGTTTACCTTATGGATTAATCTTTAATGCTTATTTCTTAATTTTTTTAACTTATAAAATTTTATTTAGAGAGAGAGAGAGAACAAGCACAAGCAGGGGAAGCTGCAGAGGGAGAGGGAAAAGAAGAAGCCGGTTCCCCACCAAGCAGGGAGTCAAGCTCATTCTCAGGGCCTTGGGATCATGATCTGAGGTGAAGGCAGAGGCTTAGCTGACTGAGCCACTGAGTCTAATTGTTATCTTTGATATTTAAGGAAATACTTTATCATCTCTAATTGATCCCCTATGTCACAAATACAGTTTTCTCTATGGTGCTATTAATTTTATTGTCTTAAAATTAGACTCTTTTTCTAGAAGCATTTTTAATCAGTCTCTTAGGTCTATACTTTAGTTTTTATACATTTCATTTAGTATTTTATTTTATCTTCATCATCTCTGAGTATTCCTGACCAGTACTCATTGGTCAAATCTTTTTTATTAATCTATTCCAGAAATTTGTTTGTTTCTATAATATTTTGTTATTACTGCTGTCATTCTTAGGTTTTGCCTTTATATTCTTTTTGCTTTGTTGTTTTACGCTTTAGTGTTTTTGTTGTATTGTTTTGTTTTTCTTTTGAATTAATATGATTAAACCTTTAGATTTCCTTCTACCTTTAATTATTGTCACTTATTTTCACAAATGATATTACCAGAGTACAGTAATTCTAAATATTTCTGAATTAGCTGTATTATTTCTTTTTAGGTATCAAGTTAACTTCCAGTTACATGGACTTAATATTTTGGTCATTATATTCTAGTTTTATTGCCTTATCATTGGAAAATATAGCCTGATACTTAACTCTAGGGAATGATGTGGGAGAGCTAGGTTCTTGTCTCTTGGAGTCAAAGAAGGAATCTCGTGGGCAATGGAGAGTGAGTAAGTGACAGAAGTTTATCAAGTGAATATATAGAAAAAGCTCTCACAACTAAGAGAGGTCCCCACACAGTTAACAATGAGTGCCTTCAGGGTTTATTTTTTATAAAAAGGTAACCAGGCAACTTTAATCCTTTTAACATCTCTATCAATAACTCCTTCAGTGGCTTACCTCCTTTTTAGCCTCTGATTATTCTTTTTTGGTTACAGGTGATTATCATAGAGACACCCACCCCACATGACCCACCCCATACACCTAGGGCAGGGTGGTCCTCCATCCCACATGCCTAGATCAGGGTGCTCTTCCCTGGGGTAGGGTGGTCCAATTTATCTCTTTACTCTGGCTTTCCCACACCACATTTTGGGGATTTCTGAGAGCCTGTTCACAAAGTTCCCTATGGATCTCTTCCTCCCTAGCCCCACCTGTCCGTTACTCATTTTGAGAGTTGATATTACCATAGTACTTTAATTCTAAAAATTTCTGAATTAGCTGTATTATTTCTTTTTAGGTATGAAGTTAACTTCCAATTATATGAATTTAATATTTTAGTCATTGTTTTCTAATTTTATTGCCTTATTCTTGGAAAATATAGCCTGATATTTAACTCTCGGAATTGATTGGCATATACTTCTGGCCTAAATAATGGCCTGTTTGTGTAAATGTTCAACTTATGCTTATATACTTACTGAAGACTATTGTTTTGGGGTCAGGATGGCTACATTTATTAATAGATCAGGACTATTAGATTCTCTAAATTTTGATGTCTCTTAATTTAATCTAATTAAATTATCAGTTAATGAAAGAAGTTAAATTTTTTACATACTACTGCATCTAAACTTATCAAAGTCTTTTGCTATAATTAGACAAGTATGTCATCCTGTTTTTTTTTAAGATTTTATTAATTTATTTGACAGAGATCACAAGTAGGCAGAGAGGCAGGCTTAGAGAGAGGAGGAAGCAGACTCCCTGCTGAGCAGAGAGCCCGATGCGGGGCTCAATCCCAGGACCCTGGGATCATGACCTGAGCTGAAGGCAGAGGCTTTAACCCACTGAGCCACCCAGGTGCCCCTGACATCCTGTTTATATACCAAGTCTTACATTAAAAATAAATCATACTATCTGAAATATTATTTCTTTATTATTATTATTATTTTTACTTTTTTTTTTAAAGATTGTATTCATTGGGGTACCTGAATGGCTCAGTCAGTTAAGTGTCTACCTATAGCTCAGGTCATAATACCCGGGTCCTGGGATAGAGCCCCGCAGGGGGATCCCTGCTCAGTGGGGTGCTTCTCCCTCTCCCTCTGTTATTCTCCCTGCTGTGTGCATGTTTTTCTTTTCTCACTCTCTCTCAAATAAATAAGTAAAATTTAAAGATTATCTCTATCAAATAAATAAGTCAAAATTTTTTTCTCAATGGGAGGCAGAAGCAGACTCTCCACTGAGTAGGGAGCCTGATGCAGGGCTCAATACCAGGACCCTGGGATCATGACCCAAGCTGAAGGCAGACACTTGAACCGACTAAGTCACCCTGGCACTCCAGTTGTTCATTTATTTATTTATTTTTATTATGCATATGTTTTATCTCTCTTTTCTTCAAGTATTTTTTTTATCTTTTTACTTTTTTCATAAAACTGAATTATTTCAAGATGACTTGGTCATCCTCTTTTCCCCCACCCCATAGGTCATAGAGTACATTTTAACTGTTAAAATAATGTTAGTATTTAAGTGCTCCCTACACAAATTAAGGCAAATTATCTGTGGTCTATACTCCTGAAAATATTTTTTTTTATTATGCCTTCCTATTCTAATGACATTTTATAAGGATCTAAATGTTTACATTTGTGATTATATTTTTCAACATAATAAAGCTATTACTTCATTCTTTTTTATATCTGATGTTATTTAAAACTTTTCTGTCAGTCTGATTCTTGTTTCTTTATTAATGAATTATTTTTTTCTCTCTAACAGTTATGATTTTTTTTGTCTTTGGTATGTATGCCCTAGTTTCGGATTCATAGAGTCAACTATAGTTATGAATATTTTCTTTCTTTTCTTGTAAGTTTTAATCCAGTGTCTTGACTATTTTATGCTTGAGAAATAGATGTACATTAATATGCAAATATTTCTTTCCTTTTTTCTTCTTTCATTTAAAAAAGTCATTTATTTTATTTTATTTAAAAAATATTTATTTATTTATTTGAAGTAGAGGGAGAGGGTCATGAAGAGTGGCTGATGATATACTTTCAATTTGGGAGGAGGTTAGGGATAGCACAAGCCTCCAATGTTTTTTATAAACAAGTTTTCCAAGACCTTGAGGGGGCTAGCTATTGTTAGGGAAAGGTCATTTATTACTATTTAGTAAAAACTCAGGGAAGAGACTCTTCTGATGTGTATCAGTGGGTATATGCTTGGGAGATGATTGCCAATGTATATCTTGAGGGCAGGGGTGGGGAGTAGAGATAAAGAAGTTTCCAAAGTAAGTTTTACATGTGAAAGTAGATTTTCAGTATCCTGGGGGGTGGACTAAGAATGCTTTTTGCCCTGAGTGGACGTGTCCACATTGAAGCAGCTGAGTCCCCAGAGGAACTTCAAGGACTTGTCAACAGGCTATGAGTAGTAAGGAAATCTAATTTTTCCTCTAGCTTTTGTTCCACACACATCACCTACATCTTACACCTCTTTTATATTGATAATTTTAATGCTTTGCTGGTATCCAGATGACTATATCCTTAAGTGACTTCTTATCTCTATTGAATCCATTACATATTCTATCCATTGTATTCTTAATTCAACTAGATTACATATATTTAATCTATTAGTACCACTAGGTTCTTATTCTTGTTTTTATTTCAAACCCTTTCCTTATTTCCTTACACTATTTATTGGGTATATTTTAAACCCCTGATATACTCACTTATTATATATAAGCTGTCAACCTTATTCTTATTTTGAGGTAGCTATATATTTTGGGGTTTTAGTACATCATACCAACAATGCCAAATAATTTTCAGACAACAGCAGGATCTCCAAGAATTCAACTAAATTCTGACACTATCTACCTGAACATAGCATAAGATTTCATCAATTAAGGGATCAGTCCTCCAAGACTATCTCCAACCCCACCTCAGATGCCAGTCTCACTGTAGGCCCCAGGTTATTACCTGTGCTTGTGACTGAGCAACTACAGGTTGGAGGTCCCAGTGGTCTACTTCTTACATTCTTTTAATTTGCTACAGGGACTCACAAAACTCAGAAAAATTCTTAATTTATGTTTGCCAGCTTATTAAAAGATATAATAGAAGATTTAAATCAATAGATAGATAAGGAAGTGCACAGGGCAAGGTATGGAGAATGGGCACAGAGTTTCTATTACCTTCTGTAAGACTGCCACTCTTCCTGCCTTTTCATACATTTAACAAACTAAAAGCTTTCTTAACCCAGTCCTTTCAGGTTTTCTGTAGAGGCTTCATGACATAGTCATGACTGACTAAATTATTGTCATTTGCTTATCTAATCTCCAGCTCCTCTTCCTTCCCCAGATAATCCTGAATTAGGAGGAAGGGGAGACATGTTGGGCAAAATGTTATGAAGGCTTTCACCAAGTGGTTGGTCCTTCAGGCAAACAGCCCTTGCCTTGAGTGAGGTCTGAAGGTCACTTCATTAACATAACAAAACACACCTCTCTCACCCTTATCACAGGAAATTCCAAGAGTTTTAGGAACTGTGAGTCAGTAGCCATGGTTGAAAACCAAATATTCAGATGACTAAACCACTATATTACACTACATGCTTAAGTATTTAATTATGTGATCTTTTAAACAAATATTTTTCTAAGAGTATAAACTGTTCTGTCAGTAATCTGGATTGGGGAGTGTTGTATTGCCAAATTTCTGTCATTTTAGTCCAGGAAGTCAAAGAGAATCAACAGGAGAGCCCCTTAGGGCAGGAAGTTCAAAGTAACAATGTTGACTACTACACCCTTTTCTTGATTTTTTTTTTAAACAAGCAAATCATCTCTTCAGAGTTGCAGTTTAAAGCCAAGAACATGCAGAATTGGGAGAAAAAAATAGTTAAATTTGGAGACTTGCAGAGGTAGAATCAGAGGAGTGAAAGCCATTACAGTAACTGAACTAACTGAAGTCAACCTTTGGTGAATCACAGAAACAGGTGGAGTTGTCAAACAAAGGAATATTTGTTTACAACATACAAGGAGATCACAGGGAATAAGTTCCAAAGCCTTGACTGTTTGAACAAGAGAGAGATTTTTATTTAGTATTTAAGTTGAATACTCAGAAGGGAGAGTTTTATTATTCTGTGTATGGTTGGTCATAAGGTTGTGGATGCATGCACATCCACATATGTATTAGTGCAATATGTATTGCATGTTCACCTGAATGAAGCTTGTATTCCACCAAGGGCAGAAACTTCACTGTTAGAATAAAGCAGAGGTAACTGTTGGACAAGGGAAAGGGACACTGCAGGCTTCAAGAGCAGATATAAACTAGATGGGGTCTTGGGCTCATTTTCTGGGACAAGGAATGCAAGGCCTTGATTACTTTTGAAATAGCACTAGGAGTTTTACCACTGATTTATTGTCTCAATAGCTTAGGCTATTTCCTGGTCTGGTGGTGACTGTTAGTTTTCCCATTGCCTTGTTCCCTCAAAATCCTTAAGTAGTGAGGTTTTTGCATCTTTGTAAGAACCTCCCAGGAATTTTTGGAAGAAGTGTGCTTGGGCAAGTACACAAGGTGGGTATAGATCATTGAAAATAGCTGGGGACAAAAAATGACTTTTCTTATGTCAGGAAAACTATATCTCATCTTTAATTTTCTGGGAACCTCTAACTCTTTCTGCTGATGTTACCAGCAGGCATCTGAGATATTACTGATTGTTCTCTTGAACCTAAGGAAAAGGAAATGTAGAAAGCAAAAGACAAAACTTTAAAATCTATCCTGCAACTCATCAATTCACTGCAGCCACCTCTCTGTCTTTCCCTTTCTCTTTTTCTCTCTTTCTCTTTCTCTCTCACTTTCTCTCTCACATAAGCACAAGACACGCAAATCAACTTAAAACAATTTTTAATTTTCCCTATTCCATTTTAATATACTTGAGGCATGATCATTTTCTTTGTAAATACAAGAAAAAAAACCTAGGATTCCATCATTCTGTGTGATTAAAGTATTGAGGAATTTACTTCCAATAGCACTTATAAAAACATATTTTATTTAAGTAATATTATATAATCAGGTGCGTGCATTTTTCTTATTCTCCAACTACTGTTATTTGGCAATTAATATTTTGTCAATCAATATTCCCCTATATTTGAATGTGTGGGCAGTGAGAGATGAGTTAGAGGCAAGGATGGTGAAAAATGGGTTACACATTAGAAGACTGAGGGCACAACCTCCCGACTTTGTGACTTCTGAGACCCTGGGCCTAACAAACCAGGAGACACTGGTACTGAAAATGTTCTCTCCTCTTCTACCTCTAGCCCAGAGTAAGCCCTAGATCTATCATAATGCATTTGCATTGCCATCCCCATGGAAAAGAGTTGCCATGATGGTTCCAGAACAAACCTTTTAAGGTAAAAAACAACTCTTCCCACCAGGCTCCCTCAGAAAATCGAAAACTCCAGAATAAACCAGCTCTCTTTACACCTTAAAGACCAGGAGAATCAACAACAAATTAAGCCAAACCCACATGCAAGAAGGGAAATAATCAAGATTAAAGCAGAGATCAATGAGATAGAAACTAGAGATACAGTAGAACACATCAATGAAACTAGAAGCTGAATTTTGAAAGAATCAATAAGATTGATAAACTACTGGCCAAACTAATCCAAAGGTAAAGAGAGAATACCCAAATTAATAAAATTATGCATGAAAAGGGAAAGATAATGACTAATAGCAAGGAAATAGAAACAATCATCAGAAATTATTATCAACGGTTTTAACAGTTATATGACAATAAGTTAGGCAAACTAGACAAAATAGATGCATTCCTAGGAACCTATAAACTTCCAAAACTGAATCAGGAAGAAATTGACAACCTGAATAGACCAATATCAGGTTAGGAGATTGAAGCAGTCATCAAAGACCTCCCAAAAAACAAGAGCCCAGGACCTGGTGAATTCCCTGGAGAATTCTACTAAACTTTCAAAGAAGAAATAACACCTATTCTTCTGAAGCTGCTTCCAAAAATAGAAACAGATGGCCAAACCAGGCAAAGACACCCTCCCAAAGGAGAATTTCAGACCAATACCCCTGATGAATATGGATGCCAAGATTCTCAACAAGATCCTAGCTAATAGGATCCAACAGTACACTAAAAAGATTATCCACCATGACCAGGTGGGATTTATCCATGGGATACAAGGGTAGTTCAACATTCACAAATCAGTAAATGTGATAGAACAAATCAATAAAAGAAGAGAGAATAACCACATGGTTCTCTGAATTGATGTAGAAAAAGCATTTGGCAAGATACAGCATCCACTCCTGTTTAAAACACTTCAAAGTACAGGGATACAGGGAACTTTCCTCAACTTCATAAAATCTATCTATGAAAAACCCACAGTGAATATCATCCTCAAACGGGAAAAGCTGGCAGCCTACCAATTGAAATCAAGAACACGACAAGGATGTCCACTCTGAACCCTGTTATTCAACACAGTACTAAAATTCCTAGAAACAACAATCAGACAACACAAAGAAATAAAAGGTTTTCGAATTGGCAAATAATAAGTCAAACTCTCTCTCCTTGCAGATGACATGATACTTTATATAGAAAACCCAAAGGACTCCACCCCCCAACTACTAGAAGTCATAACGGCAATTCAGTAATGTGGCAGGATACATAATTAATGTACAGAAATAAGTTGATTTCCATAGAAAGGGAAATTAGAGAATTGATTCCATTTCCTATAGCACCAAGAACCATAAAATACCTTGGAATAAACGTAACCAAAGAGGTAAAGGATCTGTACTTGAGGAACTACAGAATACTCATGAAAGAAACGGAAGAAGACACAAAAAGAATGAAGATCATCCACGTGCATGGATTGGAAGAATAAACATTGTGAAAATGTCTATACTGCCTAGAGCCATCTATACTTTCAGTGCTATCCTGATCAAAATTCCACTGGAACTTTTCAAAGAGCTGGAACAAACAACAACAAACAATTCCAAACAATTTGTATGGAACCAGAAGAGACCCTGAAATGCTAAGGGAATGTTGAAAAAGAAAAAGCAAAAATTAGGCTTCATGTTGCCTAATTTCAAGCTTTACTACAAAGCTGTGTTCCCCAAGACAGCATGACACCGGCATAAAAACAGACATGTAGACCAGTGGAACAGAGTCGAGTGCCCAGATATGGACCATCAACTCTATGGTCAAAAAATCTTTGACAAAGCACAGAAAATTATACAGTGGAAAAAAGACAGCCTCTTCAATCAATGGTGCTGGAATAATTGGACAGCTATGTATCGAAGAATGACACTCAACCATTCTCTTATACCATACAGAAAGATAAATTCTAAATGGACTAAAGACCTCAACGTGAGGCAGGAATCTACCAAATCCTAGAGGAGAACATAGGCAGTAACCTCTTGCACACTGGCCACAGCAAATTCTTTCAAGACATGTCCCCAAAGACAAAGGAAACAAAAGCAAAAATGAACTTTTGGGATTTCATCAAGATCAAAAGTTCCTGCACAGCAAAGGAAACAGTCAACAAAATGAAGAGACAACCCACAGAATGGGAGAAGATTTTCACAAAGGACATTACAGATAAAGGGCTGATATCCAAGATCTATAAAGAACTCCTCAAACTCAACACACACAAAACAGATAATCATGTCAAAAAATGGGCAGGAGACATGAACAGACACTTCTCCAAAGAAGACATACAAATGGCAAACAGATGCATGAAAAAATGTTCATCATCATTAGCCATCAGGGAGATTCAAATCAAAAGCACATTGGGATACCACCTTACACAGTTAGAATGGCCAAAATTAACAAGGCAATAATCAACAAGTGTTGTAGAGGATGTGGATAATGGGGAACACTCTTACACTATTGGTGAGAATGCCAGTTGTTGCAGCTACTTTGGGATACAGTGTGGAGACTCCTTAAGAAATTAAAATCAGAGCTACCCTATGACCCTGCAATTGCAATACTGAATACCCCTAAGATACAGGTGCAGTGAAAAGAAGGGGCATCTGTACCCTAATGTTTATAGCAGCAATGGCCACAGTCATTAAACTTTGGAAAGAACCAAGATGACCTTCAATGAATGAACAGATAAAGAAGATATGATCCATTTTTACAATGGAGTACTATGCTTCCTTCTGAAAGGAAGGATACCCAACTTTTGTATCAACATGGACGGGACTGGAGGAGATTATCCTGAGTGAAATAAGTCAAGCAGGGATTGTCAGTTTTCATATGGTTTCACTTAATTGTGGAGCATAAAGAATAACACGGAAGACACTGGGTGATCAAGAGGAGAAGTGAGTGGGGGGAAATTGGAGGGGGAGACAAACTATGAGAGACTGTGGACTCTTAGAAACAAACTGAGAGTTTTGAGGGAGGGGGCAGAGGGTTGGTTAAGCCTGTTAATGGGAGTTATGGAGGGCACATATTGCATGAAGCACTGGGTGCGGTGCATAAACAATGAATTTTGGAACCCTGAAAAAAATAAAATAAAAATGACAACAACAACTCCACTACCCAACCTGTGGTAGGAGTCCCCCAAATGTATGGAAGCAGCCTCCATTAGAGATCAATGCACTGCATGTTGAGGGTCCTCCCACTTCAAAAAGACCAAGAAATATCCAATCCCAAAACAAAGTAAGGGCCAGCTCCACCTCATGGAATACCACCTGCTCTCCCTTAGAGAGTGTGCTGTTGCTTTAATAAACCTGCCTTCTGCTTTCACTTTGGACATTGATCTCTAATTCTCACATGCCAACATAAAAATAATGATGGGTTACCGTTCCAATTAATAGAAAAGGCGGTTACAGGGAAATTGAATGAAAAGGAATAACAAAGTAGGTTCATAAGTCAATCTTCCTTGTAAAAAAATTAACCTGAAATTGCATTTCTGCCACATCTCTCCTGTTTGATATGATAAAGAATGACCACAATACATGAATTATAGTTTGGGGTTTTGAAAACCATAATAGCTTTATACCAACACTTGACATTTAATTTATTTATTTATTATTTATTTATTTATTGCTAACAAAATAGCTCGATTTGATATGCGGTTCCTGACAACCAACCTCAGAAGTAATTCCACCTACATGAGAAGTCAGAAAGAACCACAAACCAAACCTCAACATAGATTCAAAGAGAAAATACTCTTAAAAAAATTTCCCTTCCTGGGGCACCCGAGTGGCTCAGTGAGTTAAAGCCTCTGCATTCGGCTCAGGTCATGATCCTAGGGTCCTGGGATTGAGCCCCATGTCTGGCTCTCTGCTCAACGGGGAGCCTGCTTCCACCTCTCTCTGCCTGCTCTCTGCCTACTTGTGATCTCTGTCTGTCAAATAAATAAAAAAATCTTAAAAAAAATTTCCCTTCCTATCAGAAACAGACCATTTGTTAGTGGTTACTAACAAATTCCCCAGAAAGCTTCATCTAAAAGGCTGTACTTTCTTCAGACACCCAGCAGGACCTTCTTCTCTGGGCCTGGTATTTCATCAATGGCCTAATCCAGAGAATAAGACACTAACCTACTCAGCACCAAGGGCCTCAGAACCAGGAAAGAGATGATAAGGGGCACAACGCACGCCTCTGGTCACCAAGAGGGTATGTAAACTTTTGCTGCTTTTCTGCATTTTTCAAAGCTGAGTTTTAGCTGGAGGCCGCTCCTTTAGGATGAATTGCTGATACCGTATAGTAAAAGCTATTATGATTTTTTACAAAACCATTTCCTATCTTTGCATTCTCATGTGCCAAGACAGACACGGATTATTTAAAACCCTGAAGAGAGTGCTATTGCATTTAAATTGCCTGTAACCTTCGTGCAATAGATTTATGATTGATGATAGATTTAGTTAAAATATAACTATTTTAAATATTTATTCTCAGTAAACGATTTCAACCTATGCTCATTTAAGTAACTTGGTGCATAATCCCTTTTCTATTCAACCCTAGTGCAAGGACCAATGTGGCGTTTCCAAGAGAACCCCAAGCTCCATTTCTAGAATGGCCGAATGCGTATATATCAGGCATCCTCTTTTCACTCCCTTTGTGGAGCACCTACCATGGAGGTCATGTAATAACCAATGACCAAAAAACAAACAAAAAACCCAAACATCCAGGTCGAAGTTATTCGCGCGTGCCATCATGCAATGGCGGACCCTGCCTGGAGACAAGGAGACTGCTCAAACAGATCGCAGGCAGGCATCTCAGCCGAGGCCTGTGCTGGGGAAGCTGGTTCCTGGCTTGGGGCGCAATCAGGAAGCCAGCAAAGTGACCCTAGAGTGCAGCCGGGGATTAGGGCTGATGATCTTTTCGCAGCCGGGGAGCCAGGCTAGGAGTCTGCCCAGGGCGGGCGCTGGCCGGGCTGGCAGGCCTCGGGGCTTTGCCTTGCGCCAGGCCCGGGCCCACCCCCGCCTCAGGAAGGAGGGGGGCGCGGGAGGCCCGGAGAAGGGGCTTTGCTAATTGCCGAAGCGGGAAGTGAGCTCCCGGAGTACGCAGCAGAGAGTCTGGGAGGAGGAGGAGGGGCTGGCGGAGGAGGGACGCGCAGCACCGCGGTGCTGAGCTGAGGCCCAGTCGAGATTGCAGGACCCATTGGAATCGCCTCTGGTGCGCTCCCATGCTCCAGCCCAGCCCCTGAGTCCGCGCTGTCCTGCTCCCGTGGCCCGCTGCCCTCCCAGCCCCATGGCTTCTCAAGACAACCCTCTGTGCACAGGTAAAGTGACACCGCGCTTCGCCCTCACCTGGAGCAGAAAGCGCAGGCCCTGAGCTCACTGGGGTGTCGGGACCCAGCCTCCCGGGACCCCCGGGGCACCAGGACCACCCCGGAGGCCGCGCAGCACATGAGTCCGCACAGGGTCTGGCCTTGGACGGTGCTAGGTGCGGTGCCCCCCGCCAGAGGGCGCGCTAGCCCCATTCATTAGGCACCCCTATGCACATGCTGAGGACCCTGTTCCCTCGTCCTGCGCCATGGCCCCGCCACTTTTGTTCTGGACTTGGGATCCCAGGTGGAAACTAGTCCCTCAGACCTCCCTGGCAGCAAGGAGCACAGGGAGGGATTCTCAGGTTTTCCGCCCTGGTCTTCCTCTCTCCCCATTCACATGCCTTATTGAGTCCCTTTCCTCTCCTCATTGTCACTTTTATTAAATGGTTTGGTTCTGCATGTTGACCCGCAGAGCGATTTCATGAATGAATATACAGGATACTGAGTGGGAGCCCACCTGTGAGAGCCCACCTGTGGAGGCCTTTCATTAGAATGGTCTCTGGTTATAGCCTCAGTTCAGAATACTGGGTGTACCTGAGGACGGAGTCCAGATGTTTCTTTCATCTCTGACTTGAATTTGAAATCCTAACGTCACTATGACCTGGGAAGCCGAGGTCCACAGCATCTTCATCTGAAATTCCACTAGAGCTCCCATTTACCTAGTGCCCAGCCTGAGTCTGTTTTCCACTACTGTCAGGGTTCTAGAAGTTCATGCACTGCCCACCACTGACAGAAGGGGCATCTCTCTGTCCAGATTTTCCCTTTACATAAGGAGGACAGTTACAGGAGATTAGGGCCCACTCTAATGACCTCACTGTAATGTGATTGCATCTGTAAGGACTCTAGTTCCAAATAAGGTCACGTTCTGTGGTACCAGAGATAAGGACAGCAGCAAGGTTTCTGGGGGAAATGCAGGTCAGCTCTTAACAGTCCACTCTCTGGCTCCTCAAATTCGTGTCCTTCCCATGTGCAAAATACCTTCACCCAATGCCCTCCAAAGCACTAAACATCCCAGAATCAACTCAAAATCTGAAATCTCATCTGTCCTCCTCCACTTAAAGACCCAGATCTCACCCAGACCATGGGACCTGAGGACTGCATCCAGAAGCCACAATCTCTTGGTAAAGCTGTCCATCAGGTCCTGACATCACCCTCATTCATCCCAGCAGGGGAGGGCCTACAGTTCCCACAGACAGTTTCTCAGAGGAAGTGTGAAGACCACCTCAGAGGACGTTCTTTGGAAGCGAATGAAGAGGGAAGGGGGTCAGAGCCTCGTGCCATTCCCAGGGCACCCAGAACCCAGAGAGTGAGGCCTTGGGTGCTTTCTAGTGACAGATTCAAGGCAATTCTTCGACTTTGGGACTTAGAGTTAACTTAGTTTTCATTTGTGATTATTATTTTTGTGTGGGGGGCTATAGTTTTTCTTTTGACCTATGGCTGCTTTCACTTTGAGGACTCTGAAAGCTCTCAGAGCAGCAGTACTGGGGGACAGTGTGGACACATGGTTTGGTTTCTCCTCTGGCCTGATTCTGCGGCAGCCCCGCTCTGTCCTCCTCAGACTTCAGAGCAATAGCTGAATAAGTGGAGAAAGGACCATGGGGTCAGAAAGGTGGCCACCGAAGAGTGACTTCTCTGGAGGGTGGCTGAGCTAGCAAGTGAGCCTGTTAGTCCAGCTCTACCTGCAGTCTGGATGGAGCTGAACAGGAGCCAGGGAAGGGGAGGAGGAGCAGAGAGCAGGGACAAAGGGACCAAATAGGAGATTCAGATGAAGGGAAGTAATTGGGAGGAGAGAAGAAACTCTAGAAGACAGGCATGTAAGAAAGGAAAAGGGATGAAGTGGGCATAGGGAAAGGGCACCACCAGGGAAGGAGAGAGGGAAAGGGAAGAGGGAGGGAGGGAGGAAAAGGGAAAGGAAGAAGGGAGGAGTCAGCAAGCCAGGGCTCCCCCTGCATCTGAAGAAGAGGTGGCTGGTCTGGCTTGTCAAACAGGGTGCTCACTCTTTGGTCCCAGTTTCTGCTCCCAGTGCTACTGGGCTTTGCAAGGAAGGCAGGCTGTCCCCTGGGACCCACTGGAGCCCACTGGAGCCCACAGGAGGGTGGGAGAGGTAAGATGCAACCGGGTCCTGTCCTGAGCTGCTCCCAACTGCTACCTCACCACATGGTGCAAGACGGACCCCAGAACAAAGGAAGGACACAGGCCTGCATGTCTGCCGGTGGCCCTGGGCACTTAGCTCATCACAGTGAACCACACCGCCTCCTCAACCCAAGCTTTCAAAGCCTGCTTCTTCGTTCCTGGCTTTCATGTCTGTACAAACATGAGCCAGATCTAACTCATCTCCGACAGACAATTCTGACTCACCCCGTGTCAGATTTTTATTAGTGGCTGTGATAGAGTAAGATAGCAATGCTCCAACAAACGGACTATTTCCTCCCACGTGACCTTAACAGTCTTATACATTTTCTTAGCGAAAAAAATCTTGTCTCCTTCCATTAAGCTCATAACATGGTCTAATAGTATACATGTGCCTTCATTAGATGCGAAGCGATACAGAGGTCCCTTTTTTTTTTTTTAATTTTACAAGGTAAAGTCAGTGAACACATCTAACTTGACGAATACGTCTCTAAAATGTCAATCCAGGCAAAGCTTTTTCTGCCTACCATTTGGAGCCTATGTGGTGACATTTTTAAAACGCTTTCAGTCCCTCAGTGAGGCTCTTATAAGCTAGCCAGGGCTTACTATGTGCCAGGCACTGTGTCAGGTGTTGGAGCTAAACCGATGGAGAGCTTGGAGGCAGGCTGGGGAGGGACATCCGTGACACAACCACAGCTAGAAACGGATGCCAGGGTTAGAAAAGAGAGAGCAGGCTGCATGGAGAGTGTGTACCATGGGGCTTGTGAGCTCACGAATAAGTGGGAGTAACTGGAGTGGGGAGACGGGGGAGAAAAAGAGGGTCTTCCCATTAATGGGAATCACCTGTGCTTGGAGGCAGGCGCCATGAGGGGTCTCCACAGGAAGAGGGAGGCAGCGTGGTTGAAGGGCAGAAAGACAGGGCAGAACAGGCATCATTCAATTAGAAGGGTAGGAAGAGATGGATGGGAGGATTATGGATGCCTTTGGAGGACTGAGAATTTGTTAGAAGATCAGTGCAGATTTCTATAGAGACAAATGCCAGGAACTGATAGGTCTTTGAAAGGTCTGGCTGCCTTTTGGCAAAGGGGTTGGTTAAAGGCACGTCCAGGTGTGAACACACCAGGTGGGAGGTGAGTGCAGGAAATCAGGTGAGGGAGCATGGGAAATAGGTCCGGGGGTATATAAGGGAAAATAGCCTTTAATGATTTCCACAAATTGGCACCAGCTGTAGCTTCATTACAGCACTGGAAGGGGTAGGTGGGTGTGTTCTGGAGGTTACAGAAATTACATGAGAAAGGGAAGTCTTTTTAGATCTTTTTTCCAACTAGAGGAACTCTCACCTTATTGATAGAATTCCAGAGTGGGAACGGATGTACATGAGAACATCTTTGAAATGTCTGAATATGTTCTACGACATCTTTGCAAGTGACGAGGAGACCTTGACCTTAGGAGGCCTCGTACTTCTTTGTAGCCAAAAAGATTTCACCTACAGATTTAGGTTCTCCCTTTTAAAGTCAAGGAGACGGTCTTTCCAAAGGACACCTTCTATCATTTTACCCCCTCATCATACCTCACATGCTGGGATCTGCAAGACCCTCTGTTCCACGTTGTGAGTATCCACTTTGGCCAGGCTGGTCTTCCAAGAACACCACCACAGGAAATTTAGAGCCTGTAGTGCTATTAATAACATCATCTAAGACTGTCTTTGCTGCCCTCATGGCCTCTTCCCACCACGACTCACTGAAGCTTTTTACACGTTGTATCCATTAAGCTATAGTTCCCAAAGCTCATCTTCTCTAGTGCCATTAATTTGTAGGGGACCAGGCAAACCCTAAACTTGTTCCCCTTAATTGGATCCCTGTGCCCCCACAATCTCTTTGAATGCCTTTCACCATGATCCTTGAATGAGCTCTGAGACCATTGCTGGTACCTAACACTTCTTGGCACATTGTCTGTTAGGTTCTTGGAAGAGGAGGTAGCTATGGAGGTGAGTGGGGATGGGAGTGGGAGGATTTTTCCCTTCACTTCCTTTTTTGTTTTTTCAAATAATGGTTTTGAGGGGGAGGGAAAGATTAACAAGACCATTTATTTTCCATCTCCCATTGATAAAATGTTTACCACTCCCCATTGGAAGAATTTAGATCTTTCTTTAGAATCTCCAGGAAAATCTCCCAAAATCTTCACCACCATGTGGATTCAGCCATCTTCTGATTCACCTCCAGATTGTCTCCTCCTAACTGCTCAAGCCACAGGTTAAGGGGGAAATGTTCAATGCCCAAGCAATTAAGTGGGGAACACGTTTATCTAAGCAATTGCATGCAGCTCTGTATCTGCATACAGGGGGTCTCTCCCAAACTTTTCCAACCTCAGCAAAATAAGAAAAAGCCCCAGCGACCTGGGGGTATATATCATTCATTCATTCCTGTGTTCAACACTCATGGCGAATCCCCACCGAGACAGTGGGAGAGCAAGGACGGAAGAAATCCTGGAAGCTGAAGTCTGAGGAGGATTTCAAATTCAAGTCAGAGAAGAAAGAAACATCTGGACTCCGTCCTCAGGTACACCCAGTATTCTGAACTGAGGCTATAACCAGAGACCATTCTAATGAAAGGCCTCCACAGGTGGGCTCTCACAGGTGGGCTCCCACTCAGTTTCCTGTATATTCATTCATGAAATCGCTCTGCGGGTCAACATGCAGAACAAAACCATTTAATAAAAGTGACAATGAGGAGAGGAAAGGGACACAAGAAGGCATGTGAATGTGGAGAGAGGAAGAGCCAGGGTGGAAAAACCGAGAATCCCTCCCTGTGCTCCTTGCTGACAGGGAGGTCTGAGGGACTAGTTTCCACCTGGAATCCCAAGTCCAGAACAAAAGCGGCGGGGCCATGGCGGAAGACAAGGGAAGGGGGACCTTGGCATGCGCGCATGGGGGTTCCGAAGGATGGGGGCTAGCGCCCCCGCTGGTGGGGGGGGCACCTCGGGCGGCGCCATCCCTGGCCCGACCCCGTGGGGACCCGGGTGTGGCGCGGTATCCGGGGTGGTGCCGGTGCCCCGGGGGTCCCGGGAGGTTGGGTCCCCACACCCCCGAGAGCTCGGGGCCCGCGCTTTCCGCTCCAGGTGAGGGCACGGCGCGGTTTCAATTTACCTGTGCGCAGAGGGTCATCTGGAGAAGCCATGGGGCTGGGAGGGTCAGTGGAGCCTCCAGGGCTGGGCTGGAGCGCAAGAGCGCAAGGGCAGCGAGTCCTGTGGGTCCTCCAGTCCCGACTGGGCCGCAGCACAGAACCGCCGCGCTGCACGCCCCTCCTCCGCCAGCCCCTCCACCTCACCCAGACTCTCCGCCACGTCCTCAGGGAGCTCACTTCCGGCTTCCGCAATTAGCAAATCCCCTACTCCGGGTCGCCCCCGCCTCTGCCCCCTCCTTACTGATGGGGAGGCTGGGGCCTGGGAACGGGGTGAAGCCCCGGGGGCCTGCGAGTGTGGCCATCGCCGGCACTCCGCGGCCTCCTAGCCTGGCTCCCCGAGCGGGTATCCGCGCGCAGCCTGGCTGCAAAAAGATCATCAGCCCTAAACCCGGCTGCACTCTCGGTTCACTTCGCTGGCTTCATGATTACGCCCGAAGCCGGGAACCAGATTCCCCAGCACAGGCCTGAGCTGAGATGCCTGCCTGCTATTTGAGCAGTCTCCTGGTCTCCAGGCAGGGTCTGCCTTTGCATGATGGCAGGCGCGAATATCTTCGACCTGGATGTTTGGGTTTTTGTTTGTTTTTTGGTCATTGGTTATTACATGACCTCCATGGTAGGTGCTCCACAAAGCGAGTCAAAAGAGGATGCCTGATACATATGCATATGGCCATTCTAGAAAAAGAGCTTGGGGTTCTCTCGGAAGCGCAGCATTGGTCCTTGCACTATGGTTTAATAGAAAAGGGATTATGCATAGTATTCCATTGTGTATATATACCACATCTTCTTGATCCATTCATCTGTTGATGGACATCTAGGTTCTTTCCATAGTTTGGCTATTGTGGACATTGCTGCTATAAACATTCGGGTGCATGTGTCCCTTTGGATCACTACATTTGTATCTTTAGGGTAAATACCCAATAGTGCAATTGATGGGTCATAGGGCAGTTCTATTTTCAACATTTTGAGGAACCTCCATGCTGTTTACCATAGTGGATGCACCAGCTTGCATTCCCACCAACAGTGTAGGAGGGTTCCTCTTTCTCCGCATCCTCGCCAGCATCAGTCATTTCCTGACTTGTTGATTTTAGCCATTCTGACTGGTGTGAGGTGATATCTCATTGTGATTTTGATTTGTATTTCCCTGATGCCGAGTGATATGGAGCACTTTTTCATGTGTCTGTTGGCCATCTGGATGTCTTCTTTGCAGAAATGTCTGTTCATGTCCTCTGCCCATTTCTTGATTGGATTATTTGTTCTTTGGGTGTTGAGTTTGTGAAAACCTGGTGATTCACAGACCTGTACCCCGGGGGATAAAAATATATGTTTATAAAATAAAAAATAAAAAAATTAAGAGAGCTTGGGAAAAAAAGTTTAGTTTACTATTGCCAAATAATTTAAAACTTTATCTTATATTCAAATACATATATTTTACTAAATTGATGTATATGCTACTAAAAGCAAAAACTTTTAATTATACTACATTTCATATCATGCAATCAATGCCAGAAAGCCACCTGGCGATGACTTGTCTTAAATAAAGTTAAGATGGGTGTTATTACAATGCAAGATGGAAACAAAGATAGTATAACAATTGAGTGTTACATACCTTTTTGTTTTGATCAAGTTACTAATCTACAAAAGGCTTTTATCAGTGACAGATTGGGAATTTAACAAAACTTTTAAACTAGCATGTGCGACTCATTCCTAGAAAACAACACAATCAATAACACTTTATTTAGATTAAATCATGACTATTTCTCCATTTGAATAAAAAAGGTAGCAACCCCAATAAGTTTATTGAACAGGAAAAGTTGAAATGCTGTAATGCTCCTAAGGAATTAAATGATCCAGTCATGAATTACAAAAAAAGGATATAAATTACCACAGTGTTTGTATAATTGTAATGTACAACTGCCCATTATCGTTCAATAGTGTAGTCTTGTACAAGAACTCTATAAAAGAACTCCACTTCTAAACCGTGGAAAATATGTACCCTTTCCCCTTATATACAACTATTAAGTCATTCATTTAGCTTTTAAAATATCCACTTAATACATGCTTTTTACTCATTTGAACAGGCAGCAGGGCTCTATTCTTATTGATTACATCTGAAGGATAGACTTCTAGCGTAAGAGGTAAAGCCCATAAAGGAGCCCAATAATAACAACAAAATACAGTTTAGTGAGCCCTTACAATCTGCCAGCTACCTTTCTGAGAATACTTCAATTAATAAAACATATAAAATACCTGACCACAAAGAGCTTACATTCTTTTGAAATATAATAGTGAAATAAACGAATAATAGAGGGGCACCTCGGTGGCTCAGTCCATTGAGTGACTGCCTTTGGCTTGGGTCATGATCTCAGGGTCCTGGGATGTAACTCCACAGCAGGCTTTCTAGGCAGTGGGGTGTTTTCTTTTTCCTCTGCACCCCCTCCAAATTCTCTCTCTCTCTGTCTCAAATAAGAAAATAAACCAGTAATAGAATAATGATTGATGGTTGATGGTGAGAAGTGTTACAAAGAAATACAAGAAAGGTAAAAGCCATTGGAGAATGCTGGGATGAAAGTTAATTTTATTTTGTGTTGGGTGGTTATATCTCATTTATGAGATGTTATTTGCACAAAGACCCAGGAAGTGAAGGAGGGTGTTATACAAATATTAAAGGAAAAGATTGCTCTAGGCAGAGCAAGTAAGTATATAGACTTTGTGTGAACAGCTGGTCTGTTACTTTTGAGGAAAAGCAAGGAGGCCAATGAGGAGTTCATAGTGGTGGAGAGAGGAAGAACGTATTGATGCATGACCTTCTAGTATATTGAAATGTCTTCAGTTTTTATTTAATATGAAAGGGGAAGATACCAAAAGACTTTCAACAGCTGAATAAAATCATCTGACTTGATTTTTAGGTTAAGTTGCTGTACCAAAATAAATTTGCAGGGAGAAAGGAGTGCAGTATGTGTGGAAGTGGGGTTATCAATCAAGTCAATAATTCAGGAACATATGATGGTGTTTTTAGCATGCTGGGTGGTAATAGAAGTGGTGAGGTATGGTTTTTATTTTGTATATATTTTGATGGTGAATATTCTGGTGAACAGGATGGGGTATGTGCAGGACAGACAATATCAACATTTATTTTACCTGCACAAACAGAAGGGTGGAGTCTTCATTCCCTGATATGGAGAGAACTCTGAGTTCAAATGTTCTTTCTGATTAAATGGCATAGTGATGATGAGGATATAGTCAGACAGTGAAAGGGAACAGTAAGCATAGTGTTAAGCGGTAAGACATTATAATACATTTGAACATCAAAAAACGTTGTGTTGGATCATCTGTTTATGTGAGTAAATAAATAAATAAATAAAGCTACCTGGGGTTCTGATAGTGGTAAAGAAGACTACTATATGATACAAAGGGGCACGTGCACCAAATGTTTATAGCAGCAATATCCACAATAGCCAAACTATGGAAAGAACCTAGATGTCCATCAACAAATGAATGGTATATATATATATATATATATATGTATATATATATATATATACATATATATATATATATATGATGGAATACTATGCAGGCATCAAAAGAAATGAAATCTTGCCATTTGCGATGACATGGATGGAACTAGAGGGTATTATGCTTAGCAAAATAAGTCAACCAGAGAAAGACACTATCATATGATCTCCCTGATATGAGGAAATGGAGGTGCAATGTGGGGGGTTTGGGGGACAGGAAAAGAGTAAATGAAACAAGATGGGATCAGGAGGGAGACAAACCATAAGAGACTCTTAATCTCACAAAACAAACTGAGAGTTGCCGGGGGGGGGGGAGGGTAGGGAGAGGGTGGTGGGGTTATGAACATTTGGGATGATATGTGCTGTGGTGAGTGCTGTGAAGTGTGTAAACCTGGCGATTAACAGACCTGTACCCCTGGGGCTAATAATACATTATATGTTAATTAAAAAAAGAAGAAGCAGAAGAAGATTACTATAAATCAAATGCTAGGGTTTTCAGCAAAGTGTGTGTAATCAGGCATATTTTATTAAAGTAACCATTTAAAATGATGGTATAAAATTGGAATAATAGAAAACATAAAAATCAGAGATTTTAAAAAGAGATCTGCGACAGTGTAGAGAATATAGTCAATGATATTATAATAGTGTTATATGATGACAGATGGTGGCTATATTTGTAGTGATCATAGAATAATGTATGGAGATATTGAAAACCTGAAACCAATGAAACACTGAATATCAACTATACTCAAATAAAAAAATAGTAAAAATAAAACATTTTAATTTAAAAAGATAAAAAGAGGGACAAGAATTTGAAAAGTGAATTTCAAGAAGAGTAAAGATGAGGCTAAGACATACTCTGAACCATGAGGAAAACACCATTTTGAAAATTCTTCCCATTTTGAGAAAACTCAAATGAATCAATAACATAAAAGAACCCATTTTAACTGAGAGATGTAATGATTGCTCAAGAAATAAGTTTATGACAGGATAATTCTTCCCTATGAAACAGCATACAGAAACCAGGGGAAACACCTGGATGCAAAATAAACTATACTGAAAATAAGAATTAGGAAAAAGATAAATGATGAAAGATATGAAAATTAGACCTGCAACAGAGACCTAGTGAAGAGAATTTTTAGCTTGTGGTTTAATGTTTTCGAGGATAATCTAGAGTTCATAACTGCCTTGAGACAGGCTGGTTGTAGGCAGTTTAGGCAGACCCTTAAGACAGGCCTAGTTTGGGCAGGTGGTGTTGGAGGAGGCCATTGGGCTGGACAAAGACAAATCCAACCATTTGACTAAAGTGTCTGTGAAGATGTTGAAGTCAGATGCAACAGAGTGAGACCTGTCAAACCTAATCTCAGAAATTGAGATGATGAAGATGATTGGACAGCACAAAAACACCATCAACCTGGTGGGTCCTGCACACAGGATGGTCCTTCGTACACTCTCATGGAATATGCCTCCAAAGACAACATACAGGAGTACCTGCAGGCCCAGAGGCCTCCTGACCGGGAGTACTGTTACAATATCAGCCACAATGCAGCAGAGCAACTCTCCTCCAAGGACCTGGTATCCTGTGCCTATCATGTAGCCTGAGGCATGGAGTACCTTGCTTCCAAGAAGTGCATACACCAAGACCTGGCCACCAGGGAATTGATGGTGACAAAGGACAACATGATGAAGATCTCAGACTTCAGCCTTGCCAGAGATATCAACACATCAGTTACTATAAAAAGACAACCAACAGTGGACTGCCTGTGAAGTGGATGGTCCCTAAGGCCATGTTTGACCAGATCTACATCCACCAGAGTGACTTCTGGTCTTGTGGGGTGATCCTGTGCAAAATCTTCACTCTGGAAGCCTCCCATATCCTGGAGTGCCTGTGGAGGTGGTTTTCAAGCTGCTGAAGGAGTCATTTGATGGATAAGCCAATAAGTGCACCAGAGAGTTATACACAATAATGAGGGGTGGCTGGCATGTGGTACCTTCAAGCTGCTGGTAGAAGACCTGGATCATACTGTGGCCTTGACCTCCAACCAGGAGTACCCGGACCTGTCCTTGGCCCTGGAACAATACTGTCTATGCTTTCCCAACATCCAAAGCTCCACCTGCTCCTCAGAGAAGAATTCCACCTTCTCTCATGTGCCGTTGCCCAGGGAGGCCTATATACCCTGACACCCAGCCCAGCTTGCCAATGGTGGACTCAAATGACTAGTATCCCTGTTACTCCTGTCCAGATTCCGTCATAAGCTGTAACCCTTACCCCCCACCCTCCCTGCAAGACTCACTGCCTTCTCCTTTTTCCCTTTACTACTGGCAGGAGCCAGCTGTCTACCTGAGGCCTTCACCCCTTGAAGTTCACCTCTCTTCCCCTTCCTCTTCCTCCTCCTTTCAACCTGCTCATGAATGAAAGGCACAGAGAGGCAGGTACTTGCTCGTGTCTACTTCCTTCCCTCCCATATGTTGGACCAAGACCCCTCCCTGGCATCTGGTACTGCCTGGACTTCGAGGGAGTGGGAGATGAGGCATGCCAGTGAAAGCTGTCAGTGCTTTCCTGTTTTGGTTTTGTCTGCTTAGCATAACATGTAAGACTGAGTTCTGGTGGCAGGGACCTAGTCCGTGGGGCTATAGCGCTAGCGAGGGGAGGTCAACTGCTCTGGGCCTTGGCTAAGAGCAACCCCTGCTCCAGAGATAGGGTGCCAAGGGCTTATTAATTTTGATACTAATTTGCTTTGCTGACCAAATACCTGGTATCAAAAGATGGGAAGGCAAAGACTGGAAGCAGTGCTGTGACCATGGGGTCCAGCCTCAAACTATGAAGAAAACACAAAGTGTATAAATCTGAGTAAGTATATATTTACACACCTTTTTAAATAGGTTGTTATCAAAGATTTAATCAATGGGTAATATGCTCCTCGTGACTGGGAAGCATCCGTTGAATATATTATAAACAAAGCAAAGAGGTGTCTGGGTGGCTTCCTCCATAAGTGTCCTTCTTTTCAGGTCCTGATCCGAGGGTCCTAGGATGGAGCCCCACATCAGGCTCTCTGCTCAGTGTGAAACCTTCTTCTCCTTTTCCCTCTGCCCTGCTTATAGTTCCTCTTCCTGTCTCTCTGACAAATAAATAAAATATTAAAAAAAAGAAAGAAACAAAATGTTTTTAAAAGGTCTTTTTTTTTTTTTTAATTTTCTAGGGGTGCCTGGATGACTCAGTTGTTTAAGCAGATGTTTGCCTTTGGCTGAGGTCATGATTCCAGTGTACAGAGATCCAGCCCTGCATGGGGCTACTTGCACCTCAAGGAGTTTGCTTCTTCCTGTCCCTTTGCACGTGATTCCTTCCGCTTGTGCAGTTTCTCTCTCTCTCACTCTCTCTCTCTCGCCTTCAATAAACAAAATAAAATCTTTTACTAAATAAATAAATAAATAAATAAATTTCTAAACCTACTTTCAGTTTATGTCCCTTAAAAAAATTGCTACTGCTTCATTAAAAAAAAAATAAAGGATAATTTAGAAAGATGCTTCCAGAGTTAATAAGCTGTTTTGTTTCTTTGTCAGGATTAAATATAGATGTGCTTTAAAAAGTAAAAGAAAAAATATGCTATATTAACACTAATCACACTATAACTTTGGTGGTTATATCAAGATAATAAAAAGTGATTTTAAAGCAAATTTCATTATCAGACATAAAGATCAAGTCAAAATTACAGAAGAATAAAAGATGAATTCATCAGAGAGTATAATAATTATTGACTTTTAATACTTAATAACAGATTTGGGGATATATAGGGAAAAACTAAGAACAAAAGTCATAAATTCTACCTTAGAAGAGAAATGGAAAAAAATTTCAACCCCTTTATTTTAAGATTATATAGACAAACGGTCATCAAATTGGTAAGATATGTAAGACTTGAACAAAATTATCAACTAACTAGATATGCTTGATATTACAGAACACTCCCAACAACCGCAGACTACATATATCTTAAGCCATGATTTTCTTTGCAAAGGTCAACACTGATAATGTTCTAGTCATACCTCCGTGTATCAGGAAAGTAGTAGCATATTTCTTGAAAGACACATCTATCAAAGCTCCATTGAGAAACCGTAAAGATGGAGAAGAGATTTGCAAATTATATATCTGATAATGGACATCTACTCTGATTATTAAAAAATGAATAAAAATAAAAAACCTTACTAATAACCAAACAGAGTATCCAATTTTACATGTGAAGAAAATTATTGAAGAGACATATCACCAAAAGGATATGGATGGCTTATAAGCACATGACAAATTTCTCAACATTTAGACATTAAGGAAATACAAATTAAAATCATAATGAGACATGCTTACATAACTATTAGAATGGCTAAAATTATAAAGGCTTGTTGTACTTCGTCTGAGCTAGATTGAGAAGCAACAAAAAATCTAAACTGTTGTTGGCATATATCATGATATCACCACTTTGGAAAATAGTTTGAAAATTTTTTTAAATGCAAAATATGTTGCAGTTACACGAATAGCCATTTTACTTCTAGGCATTTAACCAAGAGAAACAAACCCCATGTTCGTACAAGGACTTGTATATGTATTTCATAGCAGCTTTATTTTTAAGAATTGAAAACAGTGGGAATGTTCATCAATGTCCATCAATAGAGCAAAGACAAATTATGATCTATTCATTAAAGAGATTACTATTCAACATCAAAATGAACTATTTACAATTGGAGATTCTCAAAGTAATGGTGCTGAGAAAAGAAAAGCCAGGCAATGAATAGCATATACTGTGTGATTCCATGACTATAAAAAATCTAGAAAATACAAATTTATATATAGTCACAGTCATCAAATATATTGGTGTGATTTTAGTGCCTTCTTCTGTGCTCCCATAGCTTCCTACACTTGGATCTCCGAGCATTTGTTACACCATGTGAAAATATGAACTCTTTTTCTTTTATTCTGTATTACAAGAAAAAGAATCCTTGAAATTTTATGGACATTTGAACTCTCAGTTATTAGCAGAAATTCTATCACACAGTAAGTTCCAAATATAAAAGCCAGAGTTTTACAATGACTTGTAAGCTTTTACATGATCTAGCCACTCATTTAACCTCTGTGACCTCTTTCCCTGCTACTCTTCAGTCACTCACAGTGGCCTCCTTGCTATTCCTCAGATATGCCAGGCACGGTCCAACCTTATGGCCTTCAAGATAGCCAATTCCTTTGTCTGGAGTGACCTTATTGCTGATAGTTCTGGGCAAATTCATCACCTTTCCATACCTTTGTTCAATTGTCAGCTTCATTGTAACTATCCTGATCTTCCTATTAAAAATTTTAACTCCCCATCCCCTGCCTAGAAACCTTGGTTTTTCTCACCTTGATCTAATTTTTCTTTTTCCCCAGTGTACTCATAATTTTTGAATGCACTATACAATTTTTATTAAGGTTTATATCTTTTAATTGTCTCACCCATTAAAATAAAAGTTCTACAAAGCCAAGTATTTAATTTACCAGTGTAGACTGAAGTAATATCTGCCATATAATAGGTTCAGTAGACAATTGGTAAATTTCAGAATAAATTAATGTTGAGAGTATACTGAATTTCATAAGTCATTTCAATATTTTTTTCCAAAAATAAACTATGTAAAACATACCATAAATTTACTTTCAAAATATTTTATAGCATATAAGGGACAAAATAAGACAAAATAAGACAAAAACAAAATAAGACAAAAGCCTTAAAGAAACAATCATATAAATAACCATTTCATACCTACTTAAAAATTGCATAATACTACACTCCTAGATCCTCTCTCAATGCTCTAAAATAACCCTTCAAAGGAAATACATTTTTAAAAATAACAGTTTTTTGGCAAATAATTTCATAAAATAAAAGTTTCATTCATCTATGTAGATCATAATAAATGTTTTTAATAAGCATGAAATTATAACTCTGAAGTGTGCTAAAATGAAACCACCTGCTAAGGCTGAGAGAACAAAAATAAACATCATTTTTCCAAATAAGAGGAATTTATTACCTTTTAATCAAAGCATGTGGATTTGTTCAAACTGGCAATAAAGGAATATGGAAACACAAACCATAGAAAGTCATAATTAGATTTCTAAAAGACTTCAAAGTGAAGAGTATACATTTTTTAAATGCTACATAATGCGATATAATGACAAGATGACAGCTTGTTACAAATAGCATTTTAAAAGCTCTACTCATAAGGGAACAAAACGTGTCATTTCCCTGTAATTTTATATATGTCAGTAATTTACTATATCTGGATACAACATATTACCAAACAGATGTTCATCAAAGACTAATTCATTTTTAATGGAACATAATAATTTGAACCTACATCTATTAATCATTTTTTTCGATCTAACATTAATAGTCTCGCTAAACATTTTATCAATTGTCGACAAAATTCAAAAAAATAGGATAAAAAGTGTTTGGAAAAGTAGAATTTCTTTGAAATTTGCATATAAATGAAAATATTTGCTGACATTTTTAAAACTTTAAATGTAATTTTATATATATCTGACCTATCAGATGATATGAATTTTTAGAGACTTAATATAGTTTGGGGCACATGGTAAGCAATACTCTTTTTTGTTGTTGATCCAAGTGTTCTTGTATTATTTTTCTTATTTATTCTAGTACCACAATTTCCTTGTTCGAAGATTTGTCCACCCCCTCTTTTAATATCTCTTAAGGTGGCACTCACCTTGCAATTGATGACATATCCTAGTTTAACTGACAGCATTTCTCTTTCTTAGTCGAACATAAACTACAGTGCATCTTACACTTGATGAAAGGTAGGATGCAATTAAATACTGTATTATGATTACGATTCTGATATTTGAAATCCTCCGGTAGCTCCCTGTGCCCCCACAGTATAGTACCTCACCTCCTCGGCATAGTATACAAACCATCTCAACCCCAGTGTAAACGCCGAGGCTCAGCCTCCATCCGCAGGTGATGCTGCCAGATCAGATGTCCGTTGTCATGAACTTTCTGTAGTTTCTCAAATGCACTGTGCTGCCTCCTGGCACTTTGAAACTTGACACACTCATCCTCATTCTTCGCTTTGCCCTTGTCTATCACCTCCAATGAAAATCTGTTCCTAAGTGGCTTTTCCAGCTCAAACCTACCCTTGGCAGTCTTTTATCTCCCTGTGGTAAAGCCTGTCACACTGCACCATGGACATGCCCGTTGTCCCCCAGAGAGGAGAAAAGGGACAGTGAGGGCCCCCAGCATTTGTAGCTCTAGTGCAGAGCCCCATGCCTGGCTTGCAGGAAATGACATATCATAAAGACAAATGGAGATCATCCTCTGGCTAAAACCAGCTCTTCTTTGCCTACCGCAGGATCTGGAACAATAAATAGCAGCCAGTTATTATTGCTGTTTTTCTAGGGATTATTTCCCCATATATTTCCCAGGTCTTTACTCTTTTTATAGCACTTTAATTCAGGCATCATCCACTTCCTAGTCAGATCACTTGAAATCATTTTCCTTCCCCCATACCCTCGATGTATTTCACACCTACTAATTCTTTTTTTAAAGATCTTATTTACACATTTGACAGACAGATCACAAGTAGGTAGAGAGGCAGGCAGAGAGAGAGGAGGCAAGCAGGCTCCCCGCTGAGCAGAGAGCCCGATGTGGGGCTCCATCCCAGGACCCTGAAATCATGACCTAAGCCAAAGGCAGAGGCCTAAAGCACTGAGCCACCCAGGAGCCCCCATATCTGGTAATTTTTAATCAACGTGGATGTGCTGCATCAAATAGTTCCTTCTTCTTCAAATATAAATATATAAATATATTGATCAAGTCACTCGCATGTCTTAGGAGAATGTCACGCCTTTAGTAGCAAACTTGAAATCTTGGCCATTGGGTTTGATTTTTGTATTGGTTTGATTTGGTTCAGTTTTTGTAATTTAAAAATCCCTCCAGCCCTTGGCTCTGTCTGACCTGATTGCTTTCAGGTGTTTCTGCAACAAAATTGTCCTGGCAGGGAAAGCTCTAATTGTTTTCAGTGGCGCCCCCTTCTGAACACTTTGTTAAAAAAAGTTTTTTGTTTTTTTTTTTGGATATGGTAAATGTGGAACAACAATGAGGTATTCCAAGGAGGTGAACCTCAGATAAATTTCTCTAAGGGTGGGGTGAGGGTTACTCAAAAAGAAACTTGACACGGCTTTTAAAGATATCGATAATCATTATCACCTAACGTGACTGATTGTTACTGTGCTCTTAACTGGTCAAACACTTGTTGGCTTCCAAGAAAGACTAACATAGTTGTAGATGGTTCTAGCGGCCTTCTAGCACAGGGTCTCATGAGGCAGGGATTCTAGCCACTGGCTGTGCAAGGCATGAGGCCTGTTAGTGATTCTATTTTTTTCCTCTGCAGAATGGGCCTTTCTACATTCCAGGTCCTTTCTACCCAAATAAATAGTGCGGTGATTCTCTCAGTGAGTTGTACTTCTGGTTTAAAGAGCCAACTGTCTCTTAAAAAGGACTTTTGTTTAAAGTTCTTTAAAAAAAAAAGTCATTTTAAAATGATCTTTTTTTATTTTTTATTTTTTAATCCCATATGTTTACACTGATCCTGGAACTTTGTCATTTTGACCTTCTCTGCTGATTAAAATATTCTTCATCTTCAGCACCTTCTGCTCTCCTCTCCTGGTGGTCTCTCCGGAAGGGGTCTTCTCTAGCTTTTCTAGCAGGAGATGGGCACTTCCCCTCTACACCTGTTGCCGGACCAACCTTACCTATTTTGCTGGGTCAGGTCGGCCTGGCTTTTTATCTGTTGTTCTCTTCTGAGTGGTTATTTTTTCATAGATACCGTGCTTTGCTTTTGTCAGGATTTACCCTGGACCATCAAAACCCTTTTCTTGTGCCAGTGAAGCCTAAGAAACAGTCCTGATGAGAGAACCAGGAACTCGAACAGATCATATTTATCCTGAATGTTCTGTCCAAAATGAAAAATACATTTCTGAGGAGCCTCAAGATCTCTGAGAAGGGACGTTTCACCAACTCTGTCATGTAGTGGCATCAATCCCGATTCTGTGTCAATTTTCCTACTTTCCCAGCTAGTAATTCTCTACCTCCGAAAGCCCACTCTCTACCGTTTCCTCTCTCAAAGGCAGTTGCTCTTAGAGTCTGCACATGGCACTTGAGGCCTGCTGGTCGTTGGCTACTGCCCTCTGTACCTTGGGGCTAACAGCTGCGGGGCATCAAGAGAAGAACGTCTTTTGTTCTAAGACTTAATAGAGTTTGGGTCACATGGTAAGCAATAATCACTTTTTTTGTTGATCCAAGTGTTCGACCTTTCTTAATTATTCTAGTACCACAATTTACTGGTTCTAAGATTTGTCCACCCCCCCATTTTAATATCTTTTAAGGCGGCACTCACCTTGCACTTGATGACATATCCTAGTTTAACTGACAGCATTTCTCTTTCTTAGTCGAACATAAACTATAGTACATCTTACACTTGATGAAAGCTAGGATGCAATTAAATACTCTATTATGGTTACGATTCTGATATTTGAAATCCTCCGGTAGCTCCCTGAGCCCCCACAGTGTAGTACCTCACCTCCTCGGCATAGTATACAAACCATCTCAAGCCCAGTGTTAACCCCGGGGCTCAGCCTCCATCCCCAGGTGATGCTGCCAGATCAGTTGTCGGTTGTCATGAACTTGCTGTAGATTCCCAAATGCACTGTGCTGCCTCCTGGCACTTTGAAACTTGACACACTCATCCTCATTCTTCGATTTGCCCTTGTCTATCACCTCCAATGAGAATCTGTTCCTAAGTGGCTTTTCCCAGCTCCAACCTACCCTTGGCAGTCTTTTATCTCCCTGTGGTAAAGCCTGTTCACACTGCACCATGGACCTGCCCGTTGTCCCGCTGAGAAGAGAAAAGGGACAGTGAGGGCCCCCCAGCATTTGCAGCTCTAGAGCAGAGCCCCATACCTGGCTTGCAGGAAATGCCAGATCATGAAGACAAATGGAGATCATCCTCTGACTAAAACCAGCTCTTCTTTGCCTACCGCAGCATCTGGATCAATAAAGAGCAGCCAGTTATTACTGCTGTTTTTCTAGGGATTTTTCCCCATAGAATTCCCAGGTCTTTACTCTTTTTATAGCACTTTAATTCAGGCTTCAACCACTTCCTAGTCAGATCAGGTGAAATCATTTTCCTTCCCCCATACCCTCGATGTATTTCACATCTACTAATTCTTTTTTTAGAGATCTGATTTACCCATTTTTCTGACAGATCACAAGTAGGTAGAGAGGCAGGCAGAGAGAGAGGGGGGAAGCAGGCTCCCCGCTGAGCAGAGAGCCCGATGTGGGGCTCCATCCCAGGACCCTGAAATCATGACCTGAGCCGAAGGCAGAGGCCTAAAGCACTGAGCCACCCAGGAGCCCCCATATCTGGTAATTTTTAATCAACGTGGATTTGCTGCATCAAATAGTTTCTTCTTCTTCAAATATAAATATATAAATATATTGATCAAGTCACTCGCATGTCTTAGGAGAATGTCATGCCTTTAGTAGCATACTTAAAATCTTGGCCATTGGTTTTGATTTTTGTTTTGGTTTGATTTGGTTCGTTTTTTGTAATTTTAAAAATCCCTCCAGCCCTTGGCTCTGTCTGACCTGAATGCATTCAGTTGTTTCTGCAACAAAATTGTTCAGGCATCGAAAACTGTAATCGTTTTCAGTGGCGCCCCCTTCTGAACACTTTGTTAATAAAAAGCTTTTTTTTTTTTTTTTTTTTTTTTTTTTGGCTATTGGAAATGTGGAACAACAATGAGTTATTTCAAAGAAGTGAACCACAGATAAATTTCTCTAAGGGTGGGATGAGGGTTACTCAAAAAGTATCTTGACAAGGCTTTAAAAGATATGGATAATCATTATAACATAACGTGACTTATTGTTACTGTTCTCTTAACTGGGCAAACACTTCTTGGCTTCTAAGAAAAACTATCATAATTCTAGATGGTTCTAGCGGCGTTCTAGCACAGGGTCTCTTGAGGCAGGGATTCTAGCCACTGGATGTGCAAGGCATGAGGCCTGTTAGTGATTCTATTTTTTCCTCTGCAGAATGGGCCTTTCAACATTCCAGGTCCTTTCTACTCCAATAAATAATGCGGTGATTCTCTCAGTGAGTTGTACTTTAGGTTTAAACAGCCAACTGTCTCTTAAAAAGGACTTTCATTTAAAGTCCTTTAAAAAAGTCCTTTAAAAAATTTTTTTTAATCTTTTATTTTGTAATCCCATATGTTTATTCTGATCGTGGAACTTTGTCATTTTGACCTTCTCTGCTGATTAAAATATTCTCTCAAAATGTCAGTTATTTGCATGTTCTTGCACTGTAGACATTCTTTACATATTTTTTAAAAAATCCATTCACGATTCTTAGTGAAAAGCCCGGGAATCTGAAAGACTACCATTTGCTATTCATCGAACAGTCACTGTCTCCACTAAGTGACAGGGTTCCAGAGAACGTGAGCTCATTAGAGATGTAGCCTTTGTTCCACTTTCTGCTACCATGTTCATTTCTATGTTACTCAGAGGAGCCTTCTTTGTAGAAACATATTATCCAATCTTTTATCAAGCTGAATTTAAATTCTGTCCCTTCATTCCCCACAACACTTAAAAAGCCATGCAAATTTTGTTCCATTTTTTAAGATTCCACATATGGAATTTTTTAATGTTGCGTTTTTGAGTTTTCATCACTATTTATGTTACTTCTACTTCACAGATAAACAATTGCTAATGACAATGTGAACTTCCTACAAATGTGCAATCAAAATCCCTAGGTACACATTACTGAAGGTCTTCGTTCCCTTTAAACATTATTTTCCTCTTGATATGCATTCTTGTTTTGTATTATATTGCATTATATAGTTTTTTTTAACAGACTGCATTTTTTACAGTAGTTTGGGGATCAAAGTAAAATTCCCTTTCCCCACATACACACAGCCTTCCCCATTATCAACATCCTGTACCACGGTGATAATTTTTCACGCTTACTGACCGTACACTGACATATTATTATCACCCCAAAGTCCACAGTTTACATTAGAGTTCACTCTTGGTGGGGCACCAGGGTGGCTCAGTGTGTTAAGGCTTCTGCCTTCGGCTCAGGTCATAATCTCACGGTCCTGGGATCGAGCCCCAGACCAGACTCTCTGCTTGGCAGGGAGCCTGCTTTCCCCCAACCCCTGCTTTCCCCGCCTGCCTCTCTGCCTGCTTTGATGCCTGTCAAATAAATAAATAAATTCTTAAAAAAACCTTTTCTCATAGAGTTCACTCTTGGTATAGTAGCTTATGCATTTTGACAACTGTGTAGCGATATATATCTAAAATATCATACATATCATACAGAACATTTTCACTGGCCTAAAAATCCTCTGTGCTCTGCCCGTTCATCCTCCTCCTCTCCTAACTGCTACAAACCGCTGACCTTTATACCATTTGCATAGTTCTGCATTTTCTAGAAGGTCATATAGTTGGAACCTTGCAACATGAAGCTTTTTCAAATTGACTTCTTTCACTTATTATGACGAATTTTAAGTTTGTTCCATGTCTTTTCATTGCTTGATAGCCTTTTCTCTTTATGGCTGAATCATATCCCATTGTCTCAATGGACCACAGTTTATCTATCCATTCTCCTCCTGAAGGACATCTTGGTTACTTCCAACTCTTGGCACTTATGGGTAAAGCTGTTACAAACACAGGTTTATGTGCAGGATTCTGTGTACACAAAGTTTTCGCTCTTTTGGGTGAGTACCAAGGAGCACGATTGCTGGATCATATGGTAAGAATATGTTTAGTTTTGTAAGAAACTGCCCAACTGTCTTCCAAAGTGGTAGCACCATTTTGGTGTTCTCATCAGAAGAATGAGAGTTTCTCTTGTTCCTCATCGTCAAAAGCATTTTACGTTGTCAGTATTTTGGATTTTAGCCATTCTAATAGATGTGTAGTGATATATCATTGTTTTATTTATTTACTTATTTATTTTAAATTCCATTTTAAATTCTTTTAAATTCTTACAATTTTAAATTCTTAAATCATTATGAAGAAGCATCATTTGGAGGGAGCAGTTTTCATAATTTTTCATCCATCACCCTTTTTTTTAGATTTAATTTATTTATGGGACACAGAGAGAGAGAGAGATCACAAGTAAGCAGAGAGGCAGGCAAGCAGGGAGGGAAGCAGGCTTCCTTTTGAGCAGAGCCCGATGTGGGGCTGGATCCCAGGACCCAGAGACCATGACTTGAGATGAAGGCAGAGGCTTAATCCACCACCCACGTGATGAGAGAACCACTCAGGTGACCCTCATCCATCAGTCTTAATTGTTTGGAGGAGAATGTGTGGAGGAATAATGCCTTAGGGAGTTAATCTCTCTAAAGAATTTTCAAGTCTTTACCCCTTCAAGGTTTTTGCACAGTTCTGATAGCCTCTAAACATCCAGCTGATTTCTACAGTGACAGGCCTGTTAAAACCTGTCCTCAAACTAGGAATAGAGCTTGAAATATACCAGTCAAGAGCAACTTTGAGTCTTTTAAGGAATTTATCAGCATTTCTTTGTTTTTGGTTAATATCCGAAATAGTTCTATATTACACTTGCATAATTTCTCCAGAGCTGACTTTGAAGGAGGCATTCAGTTCCAGCTAGTTCCATATTTTGGCAAGAACTATAATTCTATATAAAAAAAACATATTTTAGGGCGCCTGGGTGGCTCAGTGGGAAAAAATCTCTGCCTTCGTGTCAGGTCATGATTCCAGGTTCCTGGGATTGAGTCCCAGAGTTGCCTCTCTTCTCAGCAGGGAGCCTGCTTCCATTCCTCTCTCTCTGCCTGCCTCTCAGCCTTCCTGTGATCTCTGTCAAGTAAATAAATGAAATTTTTTAAAAAACATATTTTATACCAGTTATTCATGTTTATTAACTAACATATCACAATACAAATAATACAAACAGTTGCTCTTTATTAATACCTTCAACCAAGATAAAAAAATATGTCATATTTTCTCCAAAAATTTTATATCATCTGATAGGTCAGATATATATAAAATTACATTTAAAGTTTTTAAAATATCAGCAAATATTTTCATTTAAATGCAAATTTCAAAGAAAATCTACTTTTCCAAACACGAGTTTTTATCCTATTTTTTTGAATTTTGTCGACAACTGATAAAATGTTTAGCGAGACTATAAATGTTAGATCGAAAAAAATGATTAATAGATGTAGGTTCAAAATATTATGTTCCATTAAAAGTGATTTAGTCTTTGATGAACATATGTTTGGTAATATGTTGTATCCAGTTATAGTAAATTAATGACATATATAAAATTATACGGAAATGACACCTTCCATTCCATTATGAGTAGAGCTTTTAAAATGCTATTTGTCACACCTGTCATCTTGTCATTATGTAGCATTATGTAGCATTTAAAAAATGTATACTCTTCACTTTGAAGTCTTTTAGAAATCTAAAATATGACATTCTATGGTTTGTGTTTCCAAATTCCTTTATTGCCAGTTTGAACAAATCCACATGCTTTGATTCAAAGGTAATAAATTCCTCTTATTTGGAAAAATGATGTTTATTTTTGTTCTCTCTTCCTTAGCAGGTGGTTACATTTTAGCACACTTCAGAGTTACAATTTCATGCTTATTAAAAACATTTATTATGATCTACATAGATGAATGAAACTTTTATTTTATTAAATTATTTGCCAAAAAATCTGTTATTTTTAAAAATGTATTTCCTTTGAAGGGTTATTTTAGAGCATTGAGAGAAGATCTAGGAGTGTGGTATTGTGCAATTTATAAATAGATATGAAATGGTTATTTATATGATTGTTTCTTTAAGGCTTTTGTCTTATTTTGTTTTTTTTTTTGTCTTATTTTGTCCATTATATGCTATAAAATATTTTGAAAATAAATTTAAGGTATGTTTTACATAGTTTACTTTTTGGAAAAAATATTGAAATGACTTATGAAATTCAGTATACTCTCAAGATTAATTTATTCTGAAATTTACCAATTGCCTACAGAACCTATTATATGACAGATATTACTTCATACTACACTGGTAAATACTTGGCTTTATAAAACTTTTATTTTAATGGGTGAGACAATTAAAAGCTATAAACCTTAATAAAAATTGTATAGTGCATTCAAAAATGATGAGTACAATGGGGAAAAAGAAAAATTAGATCAGGGTGAGAAAAATCAAGGTTGCTAGGCAGGGGATGGGGAGATAAAAATTTTAATAGGAAGATCAGGGTAGTTACAATGAAGCTGACAATTGAACAAAGGTATGGAAAGGTGATGAATTTGCCCAGAACTATCAGCAATAAGGTCACTCCAGACAAAGGAATTGGCTATCTTGAAGGCCATAAAGTTGGATCGTGCCTGGCATATCTGAGGAATAGCAAGGAGGCCACTGTGAGTGTCTGAAGAGTAGCAGGGAAAGAGGTCACGGAGGTTAAATGAGTGGCTAGATCATGTAAAAGCTTACAAGTCATTGTAAAACTCTGGCTTTTATATTTGGAACTTACTGTGTGATAGAATTTCTGCTAAAAACTGAGAGTTCAAATGTCAATAAAATTTCAAGGATTCTTATTCGGGTAAGACAGAATAAAAAAAAAGAGTTCATATTTACACATGGTGTAACAAATGCTCGGAGATCCAAGTGTAGGAAGCTATGGGAGCACAGAAGAAGGCACTAAAATCACACCAATATATTTGATGACTGTGACTATATATAAATTTGTATTTTCTAAATTTTTTATAGTCACATTGATTAAAAATTACCAGATATGGGGGCTCCTGGGTGGCTCAGTGGTTTAGGCCTCTGCCTTCGGCTCAGGTCATGATTTCAGTGTCCTGGGATGGAGCCCCACATCAGGCTCTCTGCTCAGCGGGGAGCCTGCTTCCCCCCTCTCTCTCTGCCTGCCTCTCAACCTACTTGTGATCTGTCAGAAAAAAGGGTAAATCAGATCTTTAAGAAAAGACTTAGTAGATGTGAAATACATCGAGGGTATGGGGGAAGGAAAATGATTTCACCTGATCTGACTAGGAAGTGGTTGAAGCCTGAATTAAAGTGCTATAAAAAGAGTAAAGACCTGGAAATTCTATGGGGAAAAATCCCTAGAAAAACAGCAGTAATAACTGGCTGCTCTTTATTGATCCAGATGCTGCGGTAGGCAAAGAAGAGCTGGTTTTAGTCAGAGGATGATCTCTATTTGTCTTCATGATCTGGCATTTCCTGAAAGCCAGGTATGGGGCTCTGCTCTAGAGCAGCAAATGCTGGGGGGCCCTCACTGTCCCTTTTCTCTTCTCAGGCGGACAACGGGCATGTCCATGGTGCAGTGTGACAGGCTTTACCACAGGGAGATAAAAGACTGCCAAGGGTAGGTTGGAGCTGGGAAAAGCCACTTAGGAACAGATTTTCATTGGAGGTGATAGACAAGGGCAAAGCGAAGAATGAGGATGAGTGTGTCAAGTTTCAAAGTGCCAGGAGGCAGCACAGTGCATTTGGGAATCCACAGCAAGTTCATGAAAACCGACAACTGATCTGGCAGCATCACCTGGGGATGGAGGCTGAGCCCCGGGGTTAACACTGGGCTTGAGATGGTTTGTATACTATGCCGAGGAGGTGAGGTACTACACTGTGGGGGCACAGGGAGATACCGGAGGATTTCAAATATCAGAAACGTAACCATAATAGAGTATTTAATTGCATCCTGGATTTCATCAAGCGTAAGATGTACTATAGTTTATGTTCGCCTAAGAAAGAGAAATGCTGTCAGTTAAACTAGGATATGTCATCAAGTGCAGGGTGAGTGCCACCTTAAAAGATATTAAAAGGGGGGGGGGTGGACACATCTTAGAACAAGTAAATTGTGGTACTAGAATAATTAAGAAAGGTCGAACACTTGGATCAACAAAAAAAGTGATTATTGCTTACCATGTGACCCAAACTCTATTAAGTCTTAGAACAAAAGACGTTCTTCTCTTGATGCCCCGCAGCTGTTAGCCCCAAGGTACAGAGGGCAGTAGGCAACGACCAGCAGGCCTCAAGTGCCATGTGCAGACTCTAAGAGCAACTGCCTTTGAGAGAGGAAACGGTAGAGAGTGGGCTTTCGGAGGTAGAGAATTACTAGCTGGGAAAGTAGGAAAATTGACACAGAATCGGGATTGATGCCACTACATGACAGAGTTGGTGAAACGTCCCTTCTCAGAGATCTTGAGGCTCCTCAGAAATGTATTTTTCATTTTGGACAGAACATTCAGGATAAATATGATCTGTTTGAGTTCCTGGTTCTCTCATCAGGACTGTTTCTTAGGCTTCATTGGCACAAGAAAAGGGTTTTGATGGTCCAGGGTAAATCCTGAGAAAAGAAAAGCACGGTATCTATGAAAAACTAACCACTCAGAAGAGAACAACAGATAAAAAGCCAGGCCAACCTGACCCTGCAAAATAGGTAAGGTTGGTCCGGCAACAGGGGTAGAGGGGAAGTGCCCATCTCCTGCTAGAAGAGCTAGAGAAGACCCCTTCCGGAGAGACCACCAGGAGAGGAGAGCAGAAGCTGCTGATGATGAAGAATATTTTAATCAGCAGAGAAGGTCAAAATGACAAAGTTCCAGGATCAGTGTAAACATATGGGATTAAAAAATAAAAAAAAAAAAGATCATTTTAAAATGACTTTTTTTTTTAAAGGACTTGTGTAAACAAAAGTAATTTTTAAGAGACACTTGGCTGTTTCAAGCAGAAGTACAACTCACTGAGAGAAACACCGCACTATTTATTTGGGTAGAAAGGACCTGGAATGTAGAAAGGCCCATTCTGCAGAGGAAAAAAATAGAATCACTAACAAGCCTCATGCCTTGCACAGCCAGTGGCTAGAAATCCTGCCTCATGAGACTCTGTGCTAGAAGGCCGCTAGAACCATCTACAACGATGTTAGTCTTTCTTGGAAGCCAACAAGTGTTTGCCCAGTTAAGAGCACAGTAACAATCAGTCACGTTAGGTGATAATGATTATCGATATCTTTAAAAGCTGTGTCAAGTTTCTTTTTGAGTAACCCTCACCCCACCCTTAGAGAAATTTATCTGAGGTTCACCTCTTTGAAATACCTCATTGTTGTTCCACATTTACCATATCCAAAAAACAAACAAATAAACTTTTTATTAACAAAGTGTTCAGAACGGGGCGCCACTGAAAACAATTAGAGCTTTCCCTGCCAGGACAATTTTGTTGCAGAAACAGCTGAAAGCAATCAGGTCAGACAGAGCCAAGGGCTGGAGGGATTTTTAAATTACAAAAAACGATCCAAATCAAACCAAAACAAAAATCAAACCCCATGGCCAAGATTTCAAGTTTGCTACTAAAGGCGTGACATTCTCCTAAGACATGCGAGTGACTTGATCAATATATTTATATATTTATATTTGAAGAAGAAGGAATTATTTGATGCAGCAAATCCACGTTGATTGAAAATTACCAGATATGGGGGCTCCTGGGTGGCTCAGTGGTTTAGGCCTCTGCCTTCGGCTCAGGTCATGATTTCAGGGTCCTGGGATGGAGCCCCACATCGGGCTCTCTGCTCAGCGGGGAGCCTGCTTCCCCCCTGTCTCTCTGCCTGCCTCTCAACCTACTTGTGATCTGTCAGAAAAAAGGGTAAATCAGACCTTTAAAAAAAGACTTAGTAGATGTGAAATACATCGAGGGTATGGGGGAAGGAAAATGATTTCACCTGATCTGACTAGGAAGTGGTTGAAGCCTGAATTAAAGTGCTATAAAAAGAGTAAAGACCTGGGAATTCTATGGGGAAAAATCCCTAGAAAAACAGCAGTAATAACTGGCTGCTCTTTATTGATCCAGATGCTGCGGTAGGCAAAGAAGAGCTGGTTTTAGTCAGAGGATGATCTCTATTTGTCTTCATGACCTGACATTTCCTGCAAGGCAGGTATGGGGCTCTGCTCTAGAGCTGCAAATGCTCGGGGCCCCTCACTGTCCCTTTTCTCTTCTCAGGTGGACAACGGGCATGTCCATGGTGCAGTGGGACAGGCTTTACCACAGGGAGATAAAAGACTGCCAAGGGTAGGTTGGAGCTGGGAAAAGCCACTTAGGAACAGATTTTCATTGGAGGTGATAGACAAGGGCAAAGCGAAGAATGAGGATGAGTGTGTCAAGTTTCAAAGTGCCAGGAGGCAGCACAGTGCATTTGGGAATCTACAGCAAGTTCATGACAACCGACAACTGATCTGGCAGCATCTCCTGGGGATGGAGGCTGAGCCCCGGGGTTAACACTGGGCTTGAGATGGTTTGTATCCTATGCCGAGGAGGTGAGGAACTACACTGTGGGGGCACAGGGAGCTACCGGAGGATTTCAAATATCAGAATTGTAACCATAATAGAGTATTTAATTGCATCCTAGATTTCATCAAGCATAAGATGTACTATAGTTTATGTTCACCTAAGAAAGGGAAATGCTGTCAGTTAAACTAGGATATGTCATCAAGTGCAAGGTGAGTGCCACCTTAAAAGATATTAAAATGGGGTTGGGTGGACACATCTTAGAACAAGTAAATTGTGGTACTAGAATAATTAAGAAAGGTCGAACACTTGGATCAACAAAAAAAGTGATTATTGCTTACCATGTGACCCAAACTCTATTAAGTCTTAGAACAAAAGACGTTCTTCTCTTGATGCCCCGCAGCTGTTAGCCCCAAGGTACAGAGGGCAGTAGGCAACGACCAGCAGGCCTCAAGTGCCATGTGCAGACTCTAAGAGCAACTGCCTTTGAGAGAGGAAACGGTAGAGAGTGGGCTTTCGGAGGTAGAGAATTACTAGCTGGGAAAGTAGGAAAATTGACACAGAATCGGGATTGATGCCACTACATGACAGAGTTGGTGAAACGTCCCTTCTCAGAGATCTTGAGGCTCCTCAGAAATGTATTTTTCATTTTGGACAGAACATTCAGGATAAATATGATCTGTTCGAGTTCCTGGTTCTCTCATCAGGACTGTTTCTTAGGCTTCACTGGCACAAGAAAAGGGTTTTGATGGTCCAGGGTAAATCCTGACCAAAGCAAAGCACGGTATCTATGAAAAACTAACCACTCAGAAGAGAACGACAGATAAAAAGCCAGGCCGACCTGACGCTGCAAAATAGGTAAGGTTGGTCCGGCAACAGGGGTAGAGGGGAAGTGCCCATCTCCTGCTAGAAGAGCAAGAGAAGACCCCTTCCGGAGAGACCACCAGGAGAGGAGAGCAGAAGGTGCTGATGAGGAAGAATATTTTAATCAGCAGAGAAGGTCAAAATGACAAAGTTCCAGGATCAGTGTAAACATATGGGATTAAAAAATAAAAAATAAAAAAAGATCATTTTAAAATGACTTTTTTTTTTAAAGAACTTTAAACAAAAGTCCTTTTTAAGAGACAGTTGGCTCTTTAAACCAGAAGTACAACTCACTGAGAGAATCACCGCACTATTTATTTGGGTAGAAAGGACCTGGAATGTAGAAAGGCCCATTCTGCAGAGGAAAAAAATAGAATCACTAACAGGCCTCATGCCTTGCACAGCCAGTGGCTAGAATCCCTGCCTCATGAGACCCTGTGCTAGAAGGCCGCTAGAACCATCTACAACGATGTTAGTCTTTCTTGGAAGCCAACAAGTGTTTGCCCAGTTAAGAGCACAGTAACAATCAGTCACGTTAGGTGATAATGATTATCGATATCTTTAAAAGCCGTGTCAAGTTTCTTTTTGAGTAACCCTCAAACCACCCTTAGAGAAATTTATCTGAGGTTCACCTCTTTGAAATACCTCATTGTTGTTCCACATTTACCATATCCAAAAAACAAACAAATAAACTTTTTATTAACAAAGTGTTCAGAATGGGGCGCCACTGAAAACAATTAGAGCTCTCCCTGCCAGGACAATTTTGTTGCAGAAACAGCTGAAAGCAAACAGGTCAGACAGAGCCAAGGGCTGGAGGGATTTTTAAATTACAAAAACCGATCCAAATCATACCAAAACAAAAATCAAACCCAATTGCCAAGATTTCAAGTTTGCTACTAAAGGCATGACATTCTCCTAAGACATGCGAGTGACTTGATCAATATATTTATATATTTATATTTGAAGAAGAAGGAACTATTTGATGCAGAAAATCCACGTTGATTAAAAATTACCAGATATGGGGGCTCCTGGGTGGCTCAGTGGTTTAGGCCTCTGCCTTCGGCTCAGTCATGATTTCAGGGTCCTGGGATGGAGCCCCACATCGGGCTCTCTGCTCAGCGGGGAGCCTGCTTCCCCCCTCTCTCTCTGCCTGCCTCTCTACCCACTTGTGATCTGTCAGAAAAATGGGTAAATCAGATCTTTAAAAAAAGACTTAGTAGATGTGAAATACATCGAGGGTATGGGGGAAGGAAAATGATTTCACCTGATCTGACTAGGACGTGGTTGAAGCCTGAATTAAAGTGCTATAAAAAGAGTAAAGACCTGGGAATTCTATGGGGAAAAATCCCTAGAAAAACAGCAGTAATAACTGGCTGCTCTTTATTGATCCAGATGCTGCGGTAGGCAAAGAAGAGCTGGTTTTAGTCAGAGGATGATCTCCATTTGTCTTCCTGATCTGGCATTTCCTGAAAGCCAGGTATGGGGCTCTGCTCTAGAGCTGCAAATGCTGGGGTTCCCTCACTGTCCCTTTTCTCTTCTCAGGGGGACAACGGGCATGTCCATGGTGCAGTGGGACAGGCTTTACCACAGGGAGATAAAAGACTGCCAAGGGTAGGTTGGAGCTGGGAAAAGCCACTTAGGAACAGATTTTCATTGGAGGTGATAGAGAAGGGCAAAGCGAAGAATGAGGATGAGTGTGTCAAGTTTCAAAGTGCCAGGAGGCAGCACAGTGCATTTGGGAAACTACCGCATGTTCATGAGAACCGACAACTGATCTGGCAAAATCACCTGGGGAAGGAGGCTAAGCCCCGGGGTAAACACTGGGCTTGAGATGGTTTGTATACTATGCCGAGGAGGTGAGGTACTACACTGTGGGGGCACAGGGAGCTACCGGAGGATTTCAAATATCAAAATTGTTACCATAATAGAGTATTTAAATGCATCCTAGCTTTTATCAAGTGTAAGATGTACAATAGTTTATGTTCGCCTAAGAAAGAGAAATGCTGTCAGTTAAACTAGGATATGTCATCAAGTGCAAGGTGAGTTCCACCTTAAAAGATATTAAAGTGGGGGGGGGTGGACAAAACTAATAACAAGTAAATTGTGGTACTAGAATAATTAAGAAAGGTCGAACACTTGGATAAACAAAAGAATTGATTATTATTTACCATGTGACCCAAACTATATTAAGTCTTAGAATAAACCACATTCTTATTTTGATGCCCCGCAGCTGTTAGACCCAAGGTTCAGAGGGCAGTAGCCAACGACCAGCAGGCCTCAAGTGCCATGTGCAGACTCTAAGAGCAACTGCCTTTGAGAGAGGAAACGGTAGAGAGTGGGCTTTCGGAGGTAGAGAAATATTAGCTGGGAAAGTAGGAAAATTGACACAGAATCGGGATTGATGCCACTACATGACAGAGTTGGTGAAACGTCCCTTCTCAGAGATCTTGAGGCTCCTCAGAAATGTATTTTTCATTTTGGACAGAACATTCAGGATAAATATGATCTGTTCGAGTTCCTGGTTCTCTCATCAGGACTGTTTCTTAGGCTTCACTGGCACAAGAAAAGGGTTTTGATGGTCCAGGGTAAATCCTGACAAAAGCAAAGCACGGTATCTATGAAAAACTAACCACTCAGAAGAGAACAACAGATAAAAAGCAGGCCGACCTGACCCTGCAAAATAGGTAAGGTTGGTCCGGCAACAGGGGTAGAGGGGAAGTGCCCATCTCCTGCTAGAAGAGCTAGAGAAGACCCCTTCCGGAGAGACCACCAGGAGAGGAGAGCAGAAGGTGCTAAAGATGAAGAATATTTTAATCAGCAGAGAAGGTCAAAATGACAAAGTTCCAGGATCAGTGTAAACATATGGGATGAAAAAATAAAAAATAAAAAAAAGGTCATTTTAAAATGACTTTTTTTTTTAAGGACTTGTGTAAACAAAAGTCCTTTTTAAGAGACAGTTTGTTGTTTAAAACAGAAGTACAACTCACTGAGAGAATCACCGCACTATTTATTTGGGTAGAAAGGACCTGGAATGTAGAAAGGCCCATTCTGCAGAGGAAAAAAAATAGAATTACAAACAGGCCTCATGCCTTGCACAGCCAGTGGCTAGAATCCCTGCCTCATGAGACCCTGTGCTAGAAGGCCGCTAGAACCATCTACAACGATGTTAGTCTTTCTTGGAAGCCAACAAGTGTTTGCCCAGTTAAGAGCACAGTAACAATCAGTCACGTTAGGTGATAATGATTATCGATATCTTTAAAAGCCGTGTCAAGTTTCTTTTTGAGTAACCCTCAACCCACCCTTAGAGAAATTTATCTGAGGTTCACCTCTTTGAAATACCTCATTGTTGTTCCACATTTACCATATCCAAAAAACAAACAAAAAAAACCTTTTTATTAACAAAGTGTTCAGAAGGGGGCGCCACTGAAAACAATTAGAGTTTTCCCTGCCAGGACAATTTTGTTGCAGAAACAGCTGAAAGCTATCAGGTCAGACAGAGCCAACGGCTGGAGGGATTTTTAAATTACATAAACCGGTCCAAATCAAACCAAAACAAAAATCAAACCCAATGGCCAAGATTTGAAGTTTGCTACTAAAGGCATGACATTCTCCTAAGACATGCGAGTTTCTTGATCAATATATTTATATATTTATATTTGAAGAAGAAGGAACTATTTGATGCAGCAAATCCACGTTGATTAAAAATTACCAGATATGGGGGCTCCTGGGTGACTCAGTGGTTTAGGCCTCTACCTTCGGCTCAGGTCATGATTTCAGGGTCCTGGGATGGAGCCCCACATCGGGCTCTCTGCTCAGCGGGGAGCCTGCTTCCCCCCTCTCTCTCTGCCTGCCTCTCTACCTACTTGTGATCTGTCAGAAAAATGGGTAAATCAGATCTTTAAAAAAAGAATTAGTAGATGTGAAATACATCGAGGGTATGGGGGAAGGAAAATGATTTCACCTGATCTGACTAGGACGTGGTTGAAGCCTGAATTAAAGTGCTATAAAAAGAGTAAAGACCTGGGAATTCTATGGGGAAAAATCCCTAGAAAAACAGCAATAATAACTGGCTGCTATTTATTGTTCCAGATGCTGCGGTAGGCAAAGAAGAGCTGGTTTTAGCCAGAGGATGATCTCCATTTGTCTTCATGATCTGGCATTTCCTGCAAGCCAGGTATGGGGCTCTGCACTAGAGCTCCAAATGCTACGGGCCGTCACTGTCCCTTTTCTCTTCTCAGGGTGACAACGGGAATGTCCATGGTGCAGTATGACAGGCTTTACCACAGGGAGATAAAAGACTGCCAAGGGTAGGTTGGAGCTGGAAAAAGCCACATAGGAACAGATTTTCATTGGAGGTGATAGACAAGGGCAAAGCGAACAATGAGGATGAGTGTGTCAAGTTTCAAAGTGCCAGGAGGCAGCACAGTGCATTTGAGAAACTACAGCAAGTTCCTGCAACCGACAACTGATCTGGCAGCATCACCTGGGGATGGAGGCTGAGCCCCGGGTTTACACTGGGGTTAAGATGATTTATATACTATGCCGAGGAGGTGAGGTACTACACTGTGGGGGCACAGGGAGCTACCGGAGGATTTCAAATATCAGAATCGTAACCGTAATAGAGTATTTAATTGCATCCTAGCTTTCATCAAGTGTAAGATGCACTGTAGTTTTTGTTCAACTAAGAAAGAAAATGCTTTCAGTTAAACTAGGATATGTCATCAAGTGCAAGGTGATTGCCACCTTAAGAGATATTAAAATGGGGGGCTGGACAAAACTTAGAACAAGTAAATTGTGGTACTAGAATAAATAAGAAAAATAATACAAGAACACTTGGATCAACAAGAAAAATGATTATTGCTTACCATGTGCCCCATAATATATTAAGTCTCCAAAAATTTATATCATCTGGTAGATCAGATATATATAAAATTACATTTAAAGTTTTAAAAATATCAGCAATTATTTTCATTTATATGCTAATTTCAAAGAAAATCTACTTTTCCAAACACGAATTTTTATCCAATTTTTTTGATTTTTGTCGACAACTGATAAAATGTTTAACGAGACTATAAATGTTAGATGGAAAAAAATGATTAATAGATGTACATTCAAATTATTATGTTCCATTAAAAATGAATTAGTCTTTGATGAACATCTGTTTGGTAATATGTTGTATCCAGATATAGTAAATTAATGACATACATAAAATTTCAGGGAAATGACACGTTTTGTTCCATTATGAGTAGAGTTTTTAAAATGCTATTGTAAAATTTTTTTAAAAGATTTTATTTATCTATTTGACAGAGAGAGAGATCACATATAGGCAGAGAGACAGACAGAGAGAGAGATGAGGAGAAGCAGGCTCCCTGCTGAGCAGAGAGCCCTATCGGGACTCGATCCCAGGCCCCTGGGATCATGACCTGAGCCGAAGGTAGAGGCTTAACCCACTGGGCCACCCAGGTACCCCATCGTTATGGTAAACTTTGAAGTCAGTCCTCAGTCTTTGTTCTCCTTCAACACTATGTTGACTATTGTGAGTCTTTGCCTCTCCATATAAACTTTAAAATAAGTTTGTTAATATTAAAAAAAAAGAACTTGCTGAAATGCATTAATTGTATGGATAAACTTGGAAACCAGTGACCTCTTGAGCTTAGCATGAGATAGAAGATGGACATCAGTTGTCACAGTGGTGCCTCTGGCAGAACCTATTGCAAATCCCTAGGCAAAATGAGACGTCAAGGATCTGAGAGAATGTCTAAGAAGTACTTGATACATCCCTTTGGTATGGTTTATTGAAGTGTCCACCTGTCTGAAAGTTGGGAAATCTAGGTAAGGGAGGGAAAATTAGTTATGATAAAACATATCAACAAACATCAATAAATTTTGTAAAACTAATTGTCATGGCTCATATACAATATGACCAACAGAGGGACCATCAAAAGGAAAGCATCAGTTATGTTTATTGTGAAATTTTTTATTCAATATAAAGCAATGAGGGGGAAGACACAATGAGAAAATTACCATTTTTTAAATGGTAAATTTCTTACCAAATGGAATAGGTTTTATATTCTAAGTAGTATATTGAAAAGTAAAACATTGGGGTGCCTGGGTGGCTCAGTGGTTTGGGCTGCTGCCTTCGGCTCGGGTCATGATCTCAGGGTCCTGGGATCGAGCCGCGCATCGGGCTCTCTGCTCCGCAGGGAGCCTGCTTCCCTCTCTCTCTCTCTCTCTGCCTGCCTCTCTGCCTACTTGTGATCTCTGTCTGTCAAATAAATAAATAAAATCTTAAAAAAAAAAAGAAAAGAAAAGTAAAACATTAAAAAATAAAATTTTAATTTAAAAAAATTATGTAATTTTTAAAAAAGGTTAAAAATAGCAGAACCATTGTTCTTATAACTGGAAAATACATTGTATATATATCTATCAAAAATTACTTGTCATGGGGGCGCCTGGGTGGCTCAGTGGGTTAAAGCCTCTGCCTTCGGCTCAGGTCATGATACCAGGAACCTGGGATCGAGTCCCACATCGGGCTCTCAGCTCAGCAGGGAGCCTGCTTCCTCCTCTCTCTCTGCCTCACTCTGCCTACTTGTGATCTCTGTCAAATAAATAAATACAATCTTTTATAAAAAAATTTAAAAAAATAACTTGTCATGTCTGGAATCAGGAGCATATGGAAAAAAATAATATCTGAGGACAATACTTCTGCCATGTTTTGTGCCTTGTTAATATTTTTAAACAGTCAGGCAACTTTTAGCTTCATTGAAATACCTGCTAAGATACCAGCAGTGCCTTTTGGAGCCCTATGACTAAAAAAATTAATTGCAAATATTCAAAATGTTTACTATGGTGTCACTATTTAGGGCCACCACCAAGTATGTTTCAGAAGTAAGCATAACTGTTACTCTTCTGTAAGGCAAAAGGGCATGTTTTCAGGAGTTCCATCTGCTGTACCAGGAGGTGAATCAAGTAATGATTTTTGTCTATAAAATAATTCACTTTTCAATCTAACATTCCTCATTCCACATTATAATAATAAAAACTAAGAAGAGACTAAAACAAACAACTACAACTACAACAACCAGCTTTTCCTCCAGTGGAAAAGTAAATATAACCTTATGAGTAGCCTGAAATTTATTTTTAAATATTTTTAAGATAAACGTTTTTGTTAGAAAACCATATATTTTATATTACTAAGAAATAACAGGCAAAGTTTTATTAACTTCTAAAAAGTCTAGTTACTTTTATTTATCTATTAACTCATCTCTTTATGAAGTAGAACATGATCACACCTATTGTATCTACCCAAGTTTGTATGCTTTGGTTATTTTATGTTTGCTATTTCCTTGCTTAGATTTTACAATACTTGATACATAATAATGTCTTTAAGTCCATCTACGGTTTCACAGAATTTGTTTGAACTTCATAAAAATGTACCATACTTTTTGCACTGTCCTTTTTTTACTTCTCTATTAACTTTCCAAGATTTATTCACTTTAGACTGTGTAGCTATCATTTATTTTTATTCCTCCATAATGCTATGTTTACAAATTTGTATTTATCTGTACTTTTAAAAATATCTTAATTATATACCATTTCTCATCGCACGCAACACTCATGTTACTTCTACACTTATCAGATATTATGTAATTGAAAACCACAACTCAGCAACAATATAGCACCATTTTTCAAAATTGAATGGCTTACCAGAATTCTTTAATTAATTCTACCCTTTATTCTGGTATTTGGCATTGTTCATATGGAGGAAAACTTATAAGTTGATATTCCATAAATAGAAGGATGTATTATGATTGATTATTTTCATTTAGAATGCATAGAATATGGTTGATTTAATATTTCTTTCTTACTCTCAGCCTGGAACATAGTGCTATCTATGTAATAGCCACTAAAATATTAAGTTAATTACCTAGACTTTAAACTTCATATGAATAGGAATAACATACAGAACTCTTCTCAGATTGGGACACCTTTAGCTCAGGTCATAATGTTAGGGTTCTGGGACTCAGTTCTGCAAGAGATTCCCTGCTTAGCCGGGAGTTTGCTTCTCCCTCACCCTGCTGCTCCCCCTGCTTGTGCTCTCTCTCACTCACAAATAAATAAAATTAAAAAAATAAATTCTTCTCAGATAGCTAATATAGAATATCATCTTTGTATTCATCAAAGGGAAAGGGCCATATAATAATGAAATTCAGACTACTTCAAATTCATTTTTTATCCAGTAAGAAAGTACTGGAAACAAGCCAAAAATGTCTTCAATGAATTAAAGAAATAGATTGAATTTCAATATCTTAATGTTTCTAAAATAAATTGCAAGATTTTTATACTAGATATCAGTGTAAATATTCATTATACAAGGATATTCTAAAAATAAACGTGAGAAAACTACTTGACATATATGATGACAAAAACGAGTTTGACAAAAGTCAGTTTGGGTAAAACTTACAACACCTACCACCTGAATCTCTTGTTCTATAATTTAATTATTTTAATTTACAAAAATAAAAAAATAATATATCAGAGTAAGTCTATTGATAGCTTTGAAGGTATGCTCTGGTTGTGCACTGTTTACTAATTAAAGGGGAATCAAATATGTGATGCTTATGGTGTGACTATATTAAAATTCAACAAGTTCAGAAGCATACGAGGAATAGAATAAAGACAAAAGATGACCCTTACTTATCCTAAAGATAGACAATGGTATATATGTGCTAGTTGGGAAGAGAATCCAGTCAGTAGATGGAGGATGTGGTAGTGGAAAAAAAAAGACACAACGTTTTGGTTGAACGTTTAGCACTATATTTAACAAAGTGAAATTGTGTGTTAATAGCCTTGAATAAAATCCAAAAAATATTTTCAATTCATTGAAGATTATTTAGGAAAAACTTGAAAAGTACAACTTGATAAGGATTCCAATAAAAGATTCATAAGCAATACAAGTTTCAGAATTTTTAGTATATTTTCCCTAAAAAGCCATTTGATTTAAATTAAAAAGAATTCTATTTACCTGCCACTTAAATAAGAGGAAATTATTTGGTTTTGTAATAAGTCAATAAAATAAATTAACATATCTTTAGAAAACAGATATGCACACTAATTTAAAAATAATAGTGCTTAAGCTGTTCAGCAAACATTTGTAAAATTCCTTGCCACCAGCTAGCTCTGGAGTTCTGCTAGGTGAGTAAGGCCATGTATGTTACTGCTCAGAGTACTGACGCAAAGCAATTGTCCCCATCACATACATTTTTTGCTGTTGATATGTCATGCTATGTTGTTTAGAGATACATAGATGGCCCTACACGAAGGCCTTTTTTTGTGTGTATATGGGTGACTGTGATTTAATTTTAAAATTAGATGGCTATTGATTTACAATGATTCAACTTACGATATATTTGGCAATGATGTGAAAGTGAAAGTGATTCAGTAGAAACTGTACTTTGAATTTTGAATTTGGGTCTGTATAAAAAGGGCCAGTGACATGTGATATGGAGCCGTCTTGTGATGGTGGGCAGGGGCAGTGAGCCACAGCTCCCAGTCAGCTAGAAGATTACAGGGGTGAACACCTGATATTCTTACAACCATTCTATATATAAACATTCTTCTTTTTTCGTGTAATATTTAATAAATTGCATGTGACATTTGATACATTGTTATAAAATAGGCTTTGCTGAAGATGATTTTGCCCAAATGCAGGCAAATGAAAGTGTTCTGAGTATGTTTGAATAAGCTTAAGGTAAGCTATGATATTTGATAGTTTAGGGGTATTAAATGCATTTTCAATTTTTTATGTGTTTCTCTGTACATAGCCCCCTTGTAAGCTGAGGAACATCTCTATATGTATATGTAGCCTTGGTATGGCTTACATATTATTGGCACGAAACATCTAGAACAGTACGTGTGCCATATAATTGTCTACAATATCAAACAAGTTTCTTGAAAACTTGTGCCAAAGGGGTTATGTCTTTAAGGATTCTTATTTCAGAAGGGTTCTCTCAAATGTAAGATTTTTCAGAAGTTAAGTGAAAATCTGACCAAACTAAACACTTTTCCATTTTCCCTAGTGAGCAAAGATAGCTAAAATCTATCTAACATTTTCAACACTGTACTCAACGATTGTAATTCTAAATTAAGAACAGATTATTTATATCAAAACCACATGTTGGCCTAATCTTATACAATATTCATAAATCTCACTCAGAGCCTTGGACACTTTTATATGTTGAGTCTATATGGTACTACGGACATTCATCTTTTTTGACCTCATAGCTTCATGTATGTCTATACTTTTGAAAATACATGCATCATAGTTCCATTGTATAATGTCTGGGTTATAAAATGTGCTATGCTATCAAAATGGTAAGAAGAACATACAAATGACGTGATGTAATGAACTGGACCAGATTGCCAGATATCACATTTCATACCAGAAAGATTCAGTAGTAAGTTTTAAAATGGCCATCTATACTTCGACTGAATTATAACTCATTTAACTTCTCTCTTTGTGTACAGTATTATACATTAGTCAGTATTATAGTAAATAAGTACTTTGGACAGATGTAAATATGCTGTAATAAAAAATGTTTTTCTTCTTTCTCTTAGTCCTTTTTACTTGTAAGACTAGCCACAAATACCATGCCTCCCCCAAAATAATTTGCAATCCAAATTTATCTCTAAATGAATTTATTTCACAGAAAAAAAAATATATATACACTTACAGTAGACATGTTCAAAATAGTTACACAACAGCAGAGCCCTAAATGTAAGCAGTATAGTTGTTTTGTTTTGTTTTTTTCTTTAAAAAAAAAAGAGACAGTTAACTACACTTACGGTGTCAACAGCCTCTTGTTGGCAGTATGATTTTATTGGCTCCATGGAATAACAGCAAGAATTTACTATTGCTTCTTTCTTTTATGACACACACAGAAAAAAAAAAATTGACACATTTGCTCAAGACCAACCAGTATCATTTTAACCTATCAAAATTGATGGGAGACCTTCACTGCCAAAGTCCCTGCTGGTTTTTCACAATTAGTGCAGACAATCTGCTACTCACATTATGAAAAAGGAGAGAAGAGTCATAATCAGGGAAGAAAGCTTGATTAATACTTGTAATTATCATTGAATTATTTAGCCTGCTATAGGATTATTATTATTAATGTCATTTGATAATTTTCTCTCATTTTATTAAACACAACTGTGAGTAATTACCTCCCTAACATTTCTCTGTATTGGCTGACTAGCTAGCAAACATTCATGAAAATATCCATTAGCCACACATATAAAATGCTGCATTATGATGCTGTTGAATCAGAACATACCACTACCTGATCCTGTAGCTCTTTGAGGATTTGCAAATCAATTAATTATATGTTTCTTGGATTCTTCCCATACAATTATAAAATTTATAATAGAGTCCATGAACATGATTAGTTTTACCATTTTAAACCAGCAATCACACTTTGATTTTTACAACAAAAGCAGAAATATAAACACACACATTTGGATCAGTTTTCTGTTAGTCTGTCCGGACTTCAAAATCCTATTCCTCAAGATAATGTACACCAAAGTTCTGGATTAAACAAAAAATTAGATGGCACCTGAACACTTGGTTTAATATTCTCAAAAGGACTATGCAACTTATTTCTTACATTATGACATTGTTTTACAAAGATCCACACTTTTATAATGTTAGTATTTTTAATAATCAATAAAGTCAATTAATCATGATTAAAAATCAAACATAAAAATTTCTACTTTTGCTTTTGCCCCCTCCATTTAGAACTTATTTATAGCCTGATAATTCAATGGTCCCTATGTTTATGAACATCTGGACAGAAATAGCTCTAAGGTCCCATTCAGAACTTGATATTAATCTAAGTCTTTTGGCTCCATTTATCTAGAGAGCAAAGAGTAGGACAAAGGATTTGAGTACTGTTAGTTTATCTGGGAGATTATCCAAGGTAGAAAAGAATGGGAAAGTGATACAGTGAAGAAGCAACTTTGTCAAAGAGGTACATTGTTGATATAATTGTTGTGGATAGAAAATGAAGGCTTGCTTTTACTGAAAGGTCCTGAGAAATTTCTTTCAGTTGTCCTCACGAATACCTGAAAACTGACAATTTTATCTATGGTTCTTATTTCCACTTCACTGAGAGGTGTCCTCAGAGGACATTAACTCTCCTACACTTTTGGGTTGTGTTGGAGACATTCTAAAATGAGAGAGAGAACAAGAGATGCTATCAGTGTTAAGTAACTGCAATTTCCCATGGAACTATCCACCACAGGTTTGGCTATAATCAGGTGTTGGGCCTTGATATCAGAGGGATTTGAGGCAGTATCATTTTAGGTTGATCATTATATCTGAAATTTCCAAAAACTTCAACTGATGAAACTTTGATTATAAATCTATAAATATAACAATAAATCTACAGTATTCAAATTATTTTCTAAGAAATACACAGACAAAGCATCAATTGATTAATATTTAAATGTTACAAAATACTGAACTGAAAGAATTTGGTCATATAACAACGTGTAAGAAGTAGAACTTAGGTTTAGGTTAGAACTCAGGATGCATTTGAGACTCCATTAGAAATTGAATGGAGGGACGCCTGGGTGGCTCAGTGGGTTAAGCCACTGTCTTCTGCTCAGGTCATGATCCCAGGGTCCTGGGACTGAGCCCCAAATTGGGCTCTCTGCTCTGCAGGGAGCATGCTTCCTCCTCTCTCTCTGCCTTCTCTCTGCCTGCTTGTCATCTCTCTCTGTCAAATAAATAAATAAAATCTTTTTAAAAAAAAGAAATTGAATGGATGTCTATCTTATAGGTTTGCTAAAAATCAGTGACTTTGTGTTCACGTGTGGCTATGCAGGAATTTTTAACTTTCTCTAAGAAGTTATTAGGTTTGATTATATAATGGCAGTAAAGGATGGGGAAAGCAAAGTACAAACCCCATAAAGACAAAGACACTGAGTATGAGAAAAGAGTAATAGATAAGAAGAATCAATGCATTTGAGGAAAATGGGAATTGAAACACACAATGATTGTTGATTTTTTTAGATGGAGAAAACAAAACTAGCTTGCAAGAAGGAAATAACAGAATACATGTTGTGATGTGATACAGAATCCTGGAAAAGGCAGTAATGTGAAATAAAGGAGTAGAGAGCATATCAGGTAATTTGGATAGGAAGGAGTTAGGAGATAATTCCTTGATAAATTTTATATGGCCCACTTATATGCACAGATTTCTCTTCTTTAATTTATATGGAGAACAGGGTGTCCTTTATCTTCCCTTTCAGAGCACCAGAGGTGTACTCTTTCAGACTGAAAACCTGAAAAGCTCAGGACTCAGTTGCTAAAGCACAGCAGAGAGGACATATTTCAATTAAGATTTACATTTTGCTGTATGTAGTAGACTGTCAAAAGTGGTTTAACCATATTTTTTCATTTAACAAGAAGAATACAGAGAGTGTTTTCTGGTCTTGGCTCAGAGTGTCCATCCCTCTAAACAGATTTTTCTCTCAAAGTCCGGGGCAAGAAACCAATTGTTACATATGTATTCACTAAAAAAGCAGCTGGAAGATGCTGAGCACTGTGGCCCATGAGATAAGGCACCAGCACACACTTGTGAGTGGTGAGCTCTGAAGGCTGGAGGAAAATTCTAGAATAGAGTGGTCATTAGAGAGCCATACCTTTTCTCCTGTTTCCTTACCTCTCTGCACTACCCTCTTGTATCCACAGCATTGGAAATGCTTTTAGCAACACACCACACTGAATCACCACAAATTATGGGATTCTCTTGGTGGAAAACCAAACACTGTGTAAAAACTGTGGTTTTCTAGTTCATGCTTCTGGATGGAAAATAATTCAGAATAAGCTGATAGGAGTAGCCAAGAGAGATTTAATCTTCTGTTTGGAAAAGGGCTTCTATATAAGTGAGTAGAGGAACCGTTAAGAATTATTCATGTTTAGGGGCACCTGGGTGGCTCAGCGGGTTAAGCCTCTGCCTTTAGCTCAGGTCATGATCCTAGGGTCCTGGGCTTGAACCCCATGTCTGTCTCTCTGCTCAGCGGGGAGCCTGCTTCCACTTCTCTCTCTGCCTGCTCTCTGCCTACTGGTGATCTATGTCTGTCAAATAAATAAATAAAATCTTTAAAAATAAAATTTCCCTTCTTATCAGAAGCAGACCAAACCACTAACAAATTCCCCAGAAAGCTTCATCTAAAAGGTTGTACTTTCTTCAGACACCCAGCAGGACCTTCTTCTCTGGGCCTGGTATTTCTTCAATGGCCTATTCCAGAGAATAAGACACTAAACTACTGAGCACCAAGGGCCTCAGAACCATGAAAGAGATGATGAGGGACACAACGCACGCCTCTGGTCACCAAGAGGGTATGTAAATGTTTGCTGCTTTTCTGTATTTTTCAAATCTGAGTTTTTAGCTGGAGGCTGCTCCTTTAGGATAAATTGCTGATACCTGATAAGCTATTATGTGATTTTTTACAAACGATTTCCTATCTTTGCATTCTCATGTACCAAGACAGACACGGATTATTTAAAACCCTGAAGAGAGTGCTATTGCCTTTAAATTGCCTGTAACATTCGTGAATAGATTTATGATTGATGATAGATTTAGTAAATATAACTATTTTAAATATTTATTCTCAGTAAACGATTTCAACCTATGCTCATTTCAGTAACTTGGTGGATAATCCCTTTTCTATTAAACCATAGTGCAAGGACCAATGCTGCGCTTCCGAGAGAACCCCAAGCTCTTTTTCTAGAATGGCCATATGCATATGTATCAGGCGTCCTCTTTTGACTCGCTTTGTGGAGCACCTACCATGGAGGTCATGTAATAACCAATGACCAAAAAACAAACAAAAACCCCTAACATCCAGGTCGAAGTTATTCGCGCCTGCCATCATGCAAAGGCAGACCCTGCCTGGAGACCAGGAGACTGCTCAAATAGCAGGCAGGCATCTCAGCCCAGGCCTGTGCTGGGGAAGCTGGTTCCCGGCTTCGGGCGCAATCATGAAGCCAGCGAAGTGAACCCAGAGTGCAGCCGGGTTTAGGGCTGATGATCTTTTCGCAGCCCGGCTGCCCGCGGATACCCGCTCGGGGAGCCAGGCTAGGAGGCCGCGGAGCGCCGGCGCTGGCCACACTCGCAGGCCCCCGGGGCTTCACCCCGTTCCCAGGCCCCAGCCTCCCCGTCAGGAAGGAGGGGGCGGAGTCGGGGGCCACCCGGAGTAGGGGCTTTGCTAATTGCGGAAGCGGGAAGTGAGCTCCCGGAGGACGTGGCAGAGAGTCTGGGAGGAGGTGGAGGGGCTGGCGGAGGAGGGGCTGGAGGAGGAGGGTCGTGCAGCTCGGCGGTTCTGTGCTGCGGCCCAGTCGGGACTGGAGGACCCACAGGACTCGCTGCCCTTGCGCTCTTGTGCTCCAGCCCAGCCCTGGAGGCCGCGCTGCCCCTCCCAGCCCCATGGCTTCTCCAGATGACCCTCTGCGCACAGGTAAATTGAAACCGCGCCGAGCCCTCACCTGGAGCAAAAAGCGCAGGCCGCGAGCTCTCAGGGATGTGGGGACCCAGCCTCCCGGGACCCCCGGGGCACCGGGACCACCCCGGATACCGCGCTACATCCGGGTCCACACGGGGTCGGGCCAGGGATGGCGCCGCCCGAGGTGCGCCCCCCCCCCCCGCCAGCGGGGGCGCTAGCTCCCATCCTTCGGCACCCCCATGCGCGCATGCCAAGGTCCCCCTTCCCTTGTCTCCCACCATGGCCCCGCCGCTTTTGTTCTGGACTTGGGATCCCAGGTGGAAACTAGTCCCTCAGACATCCCTGGCAGCAAGGAGCACAGGGAGGGATTCTCGGTTTTTCCACCCTGGCTCTTCCTCTCTCCACATTCACATGCCTTATTGAGTCCCTTTCCTCTCCTCATTGTCACTTTTATTAAATGGTTTTGTTCTGCATGTTGACCCGCAGAGCGATTTCATGAATGAATATACAGGAAACTGAGTGGGAGCCCACCTGTGAGAGCCCACCTGTGGAGGCCTTTCATTAGAATGGTCTCTGGTTATAGACTCAGTTCAGAATATTGCGTGTACCTGAGGACGGAGTCCAGATGTTTCTTTCATCTCTGACTTGAATTTGAAATCCTCCTCAGACGTCTTCTTCCAGGATTTCTTCCGTCCTTGCTCTCCCACTGTCTCGGTGAGGATTCGCCATGAGTGTTGAACACAGGAATGAATGAATGATATATACCCCCATGTCGCTGGGGCTTTTTCTTATTTTGCTGAGGTTGGAAAAGTTTGGGAGAGACCCCCTGTATGCAGATACAGAGCTGCATGCAATTGCTTAGATAAACATGTTCCCCACTTAATGCTTGGGCATTGAACATTTCCCCCTTAACCTGTGGCTTGAGCAGTTAGGAGGAGACAATCTGGAGGTGAATCAGAAGATGGCTGAATCCACATGGTGGTGAAGATTTTGGGAGATTTTCCTGGAGATTCTAAAGAAAGATCTAAATTCTTCCAATGGGGAGTGGTAAACATTTTTACAATGGGAGATGGAAAATAAATTGTCTTGTTAACCTTTCCCTCCCCCTCAAAACCCATTATTTGAAAAAACAAAAAAGGAAGTGAAGGGAAAAATCCTCCCAATCCCATTCCCACTCACCTCCATAGCCACCTCCTCTTCCAAGAACCTAACAGACAAGGTGCCAAGAAGTGTTAGGTACCAGCAGTGGTCTCAGAGCTCATTCAAGGATCATGGTTAAAGGCATTCAAAGAGATTGTGGGGGCACAGGGATCCAATTAAGGGGAACAAGTTTAAGGTTTGCCTGGTCCCCTACAAATTAATGGCACTAGAGAAGATGAGCTTTGTGAACTATAGCTTAATGGATACAACGTGTAAAAAGCTTCAGTGAGTCATGGTGGGAAGAGGCCATGAGGGCAGCAAAGACAGTCTTAGATGATGTTATTAATAGCACTACAGGCTCTAAATTTCCTGTGGTGGTGTTCTTGGAAGACCAGCCTGGCCAAAGTGGATACTCACAACGTGGAACAGAGGGTCTTGCAGATCCCAGCATGTGAGGTATGATGAGGGGGTAAAATGATAGGAGGGGTCCTTTGGAAAGACCGTATCCTTGACTTTAAAAGGGAGAACCCAAATCTGTAGGTGAAATCTTTTTGGCTACAAAGAAGTACGAGGCCTCCTAAGGTCAAGGTCTCCTTGTCACTTGCAAAGATGTCGAAGAACATATTCAGACATTTCAAAGATGTCCTCATGTCCATCCGTTCCCACTCTGGAATCTATCAATAAGGTGAGAGTTCCTCTAGTTGGAAAAAAGATCTAAAAAGACTTCCCTTTCTCATGTAATTTCTGTAACCTCCAGGACACACCCACCTACCCCTTCCAGCGCTGTAATGAAGCTACAGCTGGTGCCAATTTGTGGAACTCATTAAAGGCTATTTTCCCTTATATACCCCCGGACCTAGTTCCCATGCTCCCTAACCTGATTTCCTGCACTCACCTCCCACCTGCTGTGTTCACACCTGCATGTGCCTTTTACCAACCCCTTTGCCAAAAGGCAGCCAGAGTGACCTTTCAAAGACCTATCAGTTCCTGGCATTTGTCTCCATAGAAATCTGCACTGATCTTCTAACAAATTCTCAGTCCTCCAAAGGCATCCATAATCCTCCCATCCATCTCTTCCTACCCTTCTAATTGAATGATGCCTGTTCTGCCCTGTCTTTCTGCCCTTCAACCACGCTGCCTCCCTCTTCCTGTGGAGACCCCTCATGGCGCCTGCCTCCAAGCACAGGTCATTCCCATTAATGGGAAGACCCTCTTTTTCTCCCCCATCTCCCCACTCCAGTTACTCCCACTTATTCGTGAGCTCACAAGGCCCATGGTACACACTCTCCATGCAGCCTGTTCTCTCTTTTCTAACACTGGCCTCCGTTTCTAGCTGTGGTTGTGTCACGGATGTCCCTCCCCAGCCTGCCTCCAAGCTCTCCCTGTTTGACAAGCCAGACCAGCCACCTCTTCTTCAGATGCAGGGGGAGCCCTGGCTTGCTGACTCCTCCCTTCTTCCTTTCCCTTTTCCTCCCTCCCTCTTCCCTTTCCCTCTCTCCTTCCCTGGTGGTGCCCTTTCCCGATGCCCACTTCATCCCTTTTCCTTTCTTACATGCCTGTCTTCTAGAGTTTCTTCTCTCCTCCCAATTACTTCCCTTCGTCTGAATCTCCTCTTTGGTTCCTTTGTCCCTGCTCTCTGCTCCTCCTCCCCTTCCCTGGCCCCTGTTCAGCTCCATCCAGACGGCAGACAGAGCTGGACTAACAGGCTCACTTGCTAGCTCTGCCACCCTCCAGAGAAGTCACTCTTCGGTGGCCACCTTCCTGACCCCCTGGTCCTTTCTCTACTTATTCAGCTATTGCTCTGAAGTCTGAGGAGGACAGAGCGGGGCTGCCGCAGAATCAGGCCAGAGGAGAAACCAAACCATGTGTCCACACTGTCCCCCAGTACTGCTGCTCTGAGAGTTTTCGGAGTCCTCAACAGGGTTAGGATTTAGGGGCTTCTTCAGAATTGGAAGTGAAAACAGCCATAGGTCAAAAGAAAAGCTATGGCCCCCACACAAAAATAATAATCACAAATGAAAACTAAGTTAACTCTGAAGTCCCAAAGTCGAAGAATTGCCTTGAATCTGTCACTAGAAAGCACCCAAGGCCTCACTGTCTCGGTTCTGGGTGCCCTGGGAATGGCAGGAGGCTCTCACCCCCTTCCCTCTTCATTCACTCCCAAAGAATGTCCTCTGAGGTGGTCTTCAAACTTCCTCTGAGAAACTGTCTCTGGGAACTGTAGGCCCTCGGCTGCTGGGACGAATGAGGGTGATGTCAGGACCTGATGGGCAGCTTTACCAGGAGATGGTGGCTTCTAGATGCAGTCCTCGGGTCCCATGGTCTGGGTGAGATCTGGGTCTTTGAGTGGAGGAGGACAGATGAGATTTCAGATTTTTGAGTTGATTCTGGGATGATTAGTGCTTTGGAGGGCATTGGGTGAAGGTATTTTGCACATGGGAAGGACACGAATTTGGGGAGCCAGAGAGTGGACTGTTAAGAGCTGACCTGCATTTCCCCCAGAAACCTTGCTGCTGTCCTTATCTCTGGTACCACAGAACGTGACCTTATTTGGAACTAGAGTCCTTACAGATGCAATCACATTACAGTGAGGTCATTAGAGTGGGCCCTAATCTCCTGTAACTGACCTCCTTATGTAAAGGGAAAATCTGGACAGAGAGATGCCCCTACTGTCAGTGGTGGGCAGTGCATGAACTTCTAGAAACCTGACAGTAGTGGACAGACTCAGGCTGGGCACTAGGTAAATGGGAGCTCAAGTTGAATTTCAGATGAAGATGCTGTGGACCTCGGCTTCCCATGTCATAGTGACGTTAGGATTTCAAATTCAAGTCAGAGATGAAAGAAACATCTGGACTCGGTCCTCAAGTACAGGCAGTATTCTGAACTGAGGCTAGAACCAGAGACCATTCTAATGAAAGGCCTCCACAGGTGGGCTCTCACAGGTGGGCTCCCACTCAGTTTCCTGTATATTCATTCATGAAATCGCTCTGAGGGTCAAAATGCAGAACAAAACCATTTAATAAAAGTGACAATGAGGAGAGGAAAGGGACAGGAGAAGGCATGTGAATGTGGAGAGAGGAAGAGCCAGGGCTGAAAAACCGAGAATCCCTCCCTGCGCTCCTTGCTGCCAGGGAGGTCTGAGGGACTAGTTTCCACCTGGGATCCCAAGTCCAGAACAAAAGTGGTGGGGCCACAGCAGGGGATGAGCAAAGGGTGTCCTCGGCACCCACGCGTATGGGTGCCAAACGATAGGGGCTATTGCGCTCACAGGCAGGGGGCACCTCCTGTGGCTCTGTCCCCGGCCCGACCCCGTCAGGAACGGGGTGCCGCGCGGCGTCCGGGGTGGTCCCGCTGCCCCGGGGGTCGCGGGAGGCTGGGTCCCTACACACACACACACACACACACACCCCGCCCGCCCCAGCTCAGGGCCCTTGCTTTCTGCTCCAGGTGAGGGCGCGGTGCGGTGTCACTTTGCCTGCGCGCAGAGGGTCGTCAGGAGAAGCCAAGGGGCGGGGCGGGTCAGCGGGCCTCGGGAGCAGGACAGCGCGGCCTCAGGTGCTGGGCTGGAGCGCAGGAGTGCAGGGGTGGTGAGTCCAGTGGTCCTGCAGTCCTGACTGGGCCACAGCACAGCACTGCGGAGCTGGGAGCCCCTCATCCGCCAGCCCCTCCACCTCCTCTCAGGCTCTCCGCTGCTTCCTCAGTCCTCTGGGAGCTCACTTCCCGTTTCCGCAATTAGCAAAGCCACTTCTTTGGGCGGCCCCCGCCCCACTCCACCTCGGTCCTGAGGTGCGGGCCGGGGCAGGGGCGCCGGGAAGCCCCGGGGGCCTGCCAGCGTGGCCAGCGCAGGCGCTGGGTGGCCTCCTAGCCTGGCTCCCCAAGCTGGCGTCCCATGGAAAAATCCCACCTGGTCATGGTGGATAATCTTTTTAGTGTACTGTTGGATCCTATTAGCTAGGATATTGTTGAGAATCCATATTCATCAGGGGTATTGGTCTGAAATTCTCCTTTGGGAGGGTGTCTTTGCCTGGTTTGACCATCTGTTTCTATTTTTGGAAGCAGCTTCAGAATAATAGGTGTTATTTCTTCTTTGAAAGTTTAGTAGAATACTCCAGGGAATTCACCAGGTCCTGGGCTCTTGTTTTTTGGGAGGTCTTTGATGACTGCTTCGATCTCCTAACAAGATATTGGTCTATTCAGGTTGTCAATTTCTTCCTGATTCAGTTTTGGAAGTTTATAGGTCCCTATTTTGTCTAGGTTACCTAACTTATTGTCATATAACTGTTACAACCATTGGTAATAATTTCTGATGATTGTTTCTATTTCCTTGCTATTAGTCATGATCTTTCCCTTTTCATGCATAATTTTATTAATTTGGGTATTCTGTCTTTTCCTTTGGATTAGTTTGGCCAGTAGTTTATCAATCTTATTGATTCTTTCAAAATTCAGCTTCTAGTTTCATTGATGTGTTCTACTGTATCTCTAGTTTCTATCTCATTGATCTCTGCTTTAATCTTGATTATTTCCCTTCTTGCATGTGGGTTTGGCTTAATTTGTTGTTGATTCTCCTGGTCTTTAAGGTGTAAAGAGAGCTGGTTTATTCTGTAGTTTTCAATTTTTTTGAGGGAGCCTGGTGGGAAGAGTTGTTTTTTACCTTAAAAGGTTTGTTCTGGAACCATCATGGCAACTCTTTTCCATGGGGATGGCAATACAAATGCATTATGATAGATCTAGGAGTTACTCTGGGGTAGAGGTAGAAGAGGAGAGAACATTTTCAGTACCAGTGTCTCCTGGTTTGTTAGGCCCAGGGTCTCAGAAGTCACAAAGATGGGAGGTTGTGCCCTCAGTCTTCTAATGTGTAACCCATTTTTCACCATCCTTGCCTCTAACTCATCTCTCACTGCCCACACATTCAGATATAGGGGAATATTGATTGACAAAATATTAATTGCCAAATAACAGTAGTTGGAGAATAAGAAAAATGCAGGCACCTGATTATATAATATTACTTAAATAAAATGTGTTTTTATAAGTGCTATTGGAAGTAGATTCCTCAATACTTTAATCACACAGAATGATGGAATCCTAGATTTTTTTTTCTTTTCTTGTATTTACTAAGAAAATGATCATGCCTCAAGTATATTAAAATGGAATAGGGAAAATTAAAAATTGTTTTAGGTTTATTTGCGTGTGTTGTGCGTATGTGAGAGAGAAAGTGAGAGAGAAAGAGAAAGAGAGAAAAAGAGAAAGGGAAAGACAGAGAGGTGGCTGCAGTGAATTGATGAATTGCAGGATAGATTTTAAAGTTTTGTCTTTTGCTTTCTACATTTCCTTTTCCTTAGGTTCAAGAGAACAATCAGTAATATCTCAGATGCCTGCTGGTAACATCAGCAGAAAGAGTTAGAGTTTCCCAGAAAATTAAAGATGAGATATAGTTTTCATGACATAAGAAAAGTCATTTTTTGTTCCCAGCTATTTTCAATGATCTATACCCACCTTGTGTACTTGCCCAAGCACACTTCTTCCAAAAATTCCTGGGAGGTTCTTACAAAGAAATGCAAAAACCTCACTAGTTAAGGATTTTGAGGGAACAAGGCAATGGGAAAACTAACAGTCACCACCAGACCAGGAAATAGCCTAAGCTATTGAGACAATAAATCAGTTGTAAAACTCCTGGTGCTATTTCAAAAGTAATCAAGGCCTTGCATTCCTTGTCCCAGAAAATGAGCCCAATACCCCATCTAGTTTCTATCTGCTCTTGAAGCCTGCAGAGTCCCTTTCCCTTGTCCAACAGTTACCTCTGCTTTATTCTAACAGTGAAGTTTCTGCCCTCAGGGGATACAAGCTTCATTCAGGTGAACATGCAATACATATTGCACTAATACATATGTGGATGTGCATGCATCCACAACCTTATGACCAACCACACACGGGATAATAAAACTCTCCCTTGTGAGTATTCATCTTAAATACTAAATAAAAATCTCTCTCCTGTTCAAACAGTCAAGGCTTTGGAACTTATTCCCTGTCATCTCCTTGTATGTTGTAAACAAAGATTCCTTTGTTTGACAACTCCACCTGTTTCTGTGATTCACCAAAGGTTGACCTCAGTTAGTTCAGTTACTGTAATGGCTTTCACTCCTCTGATTCTACCTCTGCAAGTCTCCAAATTTAACTATTTTTTTCTCCCAATTCCGCATGTTCTTGGCTTTAAACTGCAACTCTGAAGAGATGATTTGCTTGTTTAAAAAAAAATCAAGAAAAGGGAATAGTAGTCAACATTGTTACTTTGAACTTCCTGCCCTAAGGGGCTCTCCTGTTGTTTCTCTTTGACTTCCTGGACTAAAACGACAGAAATTTGGCAATACATCACTCCCCAATCCAGATTACTGACAGAACAGTTTATACTCTTAGAAAAATATTTGTTTTAAAGATCACATAATTAAATACTTAAGCATGTAGTGTAATATAGTGGTTTAGAAGAAATATATTTTGGTCATCTGAATATTTGGTTTTCAACCATGGATACTGACTCACAGCTCCTAAAACTCTTGGAATTTCCTGTGATAAGGGTGAGAGAGGTGTGTTTTGTTATATTAATGAAGTGACCTTCAGACCTCACTCAAGGCAAGGGCTGTTTGCCTGAAGGACCAACCACTTGGTCAAAGCCTTCATAACTTGTTGCCCAACAAACCTCCCCTTCCTCCGAATTCAGGATTATCTGGGGAAGGAAGAGGAGCTGGAGATTAGATCAGCAAATGACAATGATTTAGTCAGTCATGACTATGTCATGAAGCCTCCACAGAAAACCTGAAAGGACTGGGTTCAGAAAGCTTTTAGTTTGTTAAATGTATGAAAAGGCAGGAAGAGTGGCAGTCTTACAGAAGGTAATAGAAGCTCTGTGCCCATTCTCCATACCTTGCCCTGTGCACTTCTTTATCTATCTATTGATTTAAATCTTCTATTATATCTTTTAATAAGCTGGCAAACATAAATTAAGTATTTTTCTGAGATGTGAGTCCCTGTAGCAAATTAAAAGAACGTAAGAAGTAGGCCACTGGGACCTCCAACCTGTAGTTGCTCAGTCACAAGCACAGGTAATAACCTGGGGCCTACAGTGAGACTGGCATCTGAGGTGAGGTGGGGTTGGAGATAGTCTTGGAGGACTGATCCCTTAACTGATGAAATCTTACGCTATGTTCAGGTAGATAGTGTCAGAATTTAGTTGAATTCTTGGAGATCCTGCTGTTGTCTGAAAATTATTTGGCATTGTTGTTATGATGTCCTAAAACCCAAAAAGATATAGCTACCTCAAAATTAGAATAAGGTTGACAGCTTATATATAATAAGTGAGTATATCAGGGGTTTAAAATATACCCAATAAATAGTGTAAGGAAATTACGAAAGAGTTTGAAATAAAAACAGGAATAAGAACCTAGTGGTACTAATAGATTAAATATATGTAATCTAGTTGAATTAAGAATACAATGGATAGAATACGTAATGGATTCCATAGAGATAAGAAGTCACTTAAGGATACAGTCATCTGGATACCAGCAAAGCATTAAAATTATCAATATAAAAGAGGTGTAAGATGTAGGTGATGTGTGTGGAACAAAAGCTAGAGAAAAAATTAGATTTCCTTACTACTCATAGCCTGTTGACAAGTCCTTGAAGTTCCTCCGGGGACTCAGCTGCTTCAATGTGGACACGTCCACTCAGGGCAAAAAGCCTTCTTAGTCCACCCCCCAGGATACTGAAAATCTATTTTCACATGTAAAACTTACTTTGGAAACTTCTTTATCTCTACTCCCCACCCCTGCCCTCAAGATATACATTGACAATCATCTCCCAAGCATATACCCACTGATACACATCAGAAGAGTCTCTTCCCTGAGTTTTTACTAAATAGTAATAAATGACCTTTCCCTAACAATAGCTAGCCCCCTCAAGGTCCTGGAAACCTTGTTTATAAAATACCTTGGAGGCTTGTGCTATCCCTAACCTCCTCCCAAATTGAAAGTATATCATCAGCCACTCTTCATGACCCTCTCTCTCTACTCCACATAAATAAATAAATATTTTTTTAAATAAAATAAAATAAATGACTTTTTTTAAATGAAAGAAGAAAAAAGGAAAGAAATATGTGAATATTAATGTACATCTATTTCTCAAGCATAAAATACTCAAGACAGTGGATTAAAACTTACATACAAGAACAGAAAGAAAATATTCATAACTCTAGTTGACTCTATGGGTCCAAAACTAGGGCATACATACCAAAGACAAAAAAAAATCATAAGTGTTAGAGAGAAAAAAAATAATTCATTAATAAAGAAACAAGAATCAGACTGACAGAAAATATTTTAATAACATCAGATATAAAAAATAATGAAGTAATAGCTTTATTATCTTGAAAAAATAATCACAATTGTAAACATTTAAATCCTTATAAAATGTCATTGGAATAGGAAGGCATAATAAAAAAAAATATTTTTAGGAATACAGACCACAGATAATTTTCCTTAATTTTTGTAGGCAGCACTTAAATACTAATATTATTTTAACAGTTAAAATGTACTCTATGACCTATGGGGTGGGGGAAAAGAGGATGACCAAGTCATCTTGAAATAATTCAGTTTTATGAAAAAAGTAAAAAGATCGAAAAAAAGACTTGAAGAAAAGAGAGATAAAACATATGCATAATAAAAATAAATAAATAAATGAACAACTGAAGTGCCTGGGTGACTTAGTCAATTCAAGTGTCTGCCTTCAGCTTAGGTCATGATCCCAGGGTCCTGGTATTGAGCCCTGCATCAGGCTCCCTGCTCAGTGGAGAGTCTGCTTCTCCCTCCCATTGAGAAAATAAATTTGACTTATTTATTTGAGAGAGATAATCTTTAAATTTTACTTATTATTTGAGAGAGAGTGAGAAAAGAAAAACATGCACACAGCAGAGGGAAAAACAGAGGGAGAGGGAGAAGCACCCCACTGAGCAGGGAACCCCCTGCGGGGCTCTATCCCCGGACCTGGGTATTATCACCTGAGTTATAGTTAGACACTTAACTGACTGAGCCACTCAGGTACCCCAATGAATACAATCTTTAAAATAATAATAATAATAATAATAAATAATATTTCAGATAGTATGATTTTTCTTAATGTAAGACTTGGTATAAAAACAGGATGACATACTTGTCTAATTATAGCAAAAGACTTTGATAAGTTTAGATTCAGTAGTACATAAAAAATTTAACTTCTTTCATTAACTGATAATTTAATTAGATTAAATTAAGAGACATCAAAATTTAGAGAATCTAATAGTCCTGATCTATTAATAAATGTAGCCATCCTGACCCCAAAACAATAGTCTTCAGTAAGTATATAAGCATAAGTTGAACATTTACACAAACAGGCCATTATTTAGGCCAGAAGTATATGCCAATCAATTCCTAGAGTGAAATATCAGGCTATATTTTCCAAGAATAAGGCAATAAAATTAGAAAACAATGACCAAAATATTAAATTCATATAATTGGAAGTTAACTTCATACCTAAAAAGAAATAGTACAGCTAATTCAGAAATTTTTAGAATTACAGTACTATGGTAATATCAACTCTCAAAATGAGTAACGGACAGGTGGGGCTTGGGAGGAAGAGATCTATAGGGAACTTTGTGAACAGGCTCTCAGAAATTCCCAAAATGTGGTGTGGGAAAACCAGAGTAAAGAGATAAATTGGACCACCCTACCCCAGGGAAGAGCACCCTGATCTAGGCATGTGGGATGGAGGACCACCCTGCCCTAGGTGTATGGGGTGGGTCATGTGGGGTGGGTGTCTCTATGATAATCACCTGTAACCAAAAAAGAATAATCAGACCCTAAAAAGGAGGTAAGCCATTGAAGGAGTTATTGATAGAGATGTTAAAAGGATTAAAGTTGCCTGGTTACCTTTTTATAAAAAATAAACCCTGAAGGCACTCATTGTTAACTGTGTGGGGACCCCTCTTAGTTGTGAGAGCTTTTTCTATATATTCACTTGATAAACTTCTGTCACTTACTCACTCTCCATTGCCCACGAGATTCCTTCTTTGACTCCAAGAGACAAGAACCTAGCTCTCCCACATCATTCCCTAGAGTTAAGTATCAGGCTATATTTTCCAATGATAAGGCAATAAAACTAGAATATAATGACCAAAATATTAAGTCCATGTAACTGGAAGTTAACTTGATACCTAAAAAGAAATAATACAGCTAATTCAGAAATATTTAGAATTACTGTACTCTGGTAATATCATTTGTGAAAATAAGTGACAATAATTAAAGGTATGAAGGAAATCTAAAGGTTTAATCGTATAATTCAAAAGAAAAACAAAACAATACAACAAAAACACCAAAGCATAAAACAACAAAACAAAACAAAAAGAATATAAAGGCAAAACCTAAGAATGACAGCAGTAATAACAAAATATTATAGAAACAAACAAATTTTTGGAATAGATTAATAAAAAAGATTTGACCAATGAGTACTGGTCAGGAATACTCAGAGATGATGAAGAAAAAATAAAATACTAAATGAAATGTATTAAACTAAAGTATAGACCTAAGAGACTGATTAAAAATGCTTCTAGAAAAAGAGTCTAATTTTAAGACAATAAAATTAATAGCACCATAGAGAAAACTGTATTTGTGACATAGGGGATCAATTAGAGATGATAAAGTATTTCCTTAAATATCAAAGATAACAATTAGACTTAGTGGCTCAGTCAGCTAAGCCTCTGCCTTCACCTCAGATCATGATCCCAAGGCCCTGAAACTGAGCTTGACTCCCTCCTTGGTGGGGAACCTGCTTCTTCTTTTCCCTCTCCCTCTGCAGCTTCCCCTGCTTGTGCTTGTTCTCTCTCTCTCTCTATAAATAAAATTTTAAAAGTTAAAAAAGTTAACAAATAAGCATCAAAGGTTAATCCATAAGGTAAACATATTTATTAAAGTGATTAATTAATTTATATTAAAATTAAATATTTCCTTGCAATTAAGTACAGTGTGGAGAAAAAGTTAATAGACAACTGACATAGGAATGAACAATACTTAAAATATTTAAAACTGACAAGGAATTATTAGATTTAGACTCCATGATGATCTCTTTGTATGTGCATATAAAACACCCTTAAAATACTTTGTAGGAATGTGCTACAGGAAATTAAATAGACAGGGAGAGAAAGGGGGAAAAAATAGCTCAACTTGAAATGACTATTTGGTTGCCACTGTGTTTTATTCACATTTTCCACAACATTTTTGGTCAATGAAATTATTTTACATGTATCTATTATTATCTTGTAGGACATAGTATACTAATATCATTATTAATGAAGTTGAGAATAAGAATATGATGCCTCATTTCATCATAATTGTTAAAAATGATCCCTGATGCTGGTAAATGCAGGAATCCAGAAACAGAAATAATAATTAGCACCAGTTCATAAGCTTGTCCACCTGGAACCCGTAAGAAAATCCAACTAGATCCTGAAAATAATGAGTGATTTGAGGAAAATGGACAGGGATATAGATTTCCAGGTGCTTTTTACTTATAATGGCAATAGCAACTTAGACAATGTAATGGAAAAAAATCTATTAATTGGCAGTAGGAAAATTATTAAAAAAATATAAACCATAAGCCAATGAACTTGGGAAAATTATGAAGAATTTACATAAACATAAAAAGAAACAATATGAATTTGCCAAGGCACATTCACATTTTTAAAAATAAGTTAAAAGGGGAACAATATGCCATAATACATATATCAATGTTTTTCATAGAAGTTTAGTATAAAAAATAAACATTTTAAATAATTTATTTGGAAAATGATATCACATATCTGATAAACTTGGAAGAAGAAATGGATAACCATGACTAAACAAATGTAGCAGAAAAATGATTTACAATAATAGATAAAAGCTATTCAAAAATGCAGTGAATATTGGCCAAAGCTTAGAAAAATCGATAGAATATAAAATGTAAAATGAATTCATAAGTGAAAAATAGAATCCTATTAAATCTAATTTGGAAAGAACTAATGTTTTTTTTTTGCCTGAATCTGCTCTGCCTTTCATTAGGTGGGACACTGACCAAGCCCACTGAGCTCCTCTCTCATGCCCAGTAATAGTAAAGTCAGGGACATTAATTACTTCTGTGATGAATTTTAACCACTGTGGCTAGGATGCAGAAGCCAGTGGATTAAACAGATTCTTCCTTGTTTCAGGAAAATAATTCTGAGATATATTCTGTGCATTAGGATTGATGCTCAGTTGTCTACAATCATAATCCACTCAGTCTGAACTCATATATGTTTCTACTGGACCACTTAGCTCTTCTCATTCTCTCCTCTTCCACGTGATCAAATCCCAAAATAATTATTTAGGTTGTGTATGCAAGTCCTGATTTTGAAGGGAAACTCAGTTACAGAAATAGATGAAAATAAAGATACAGGGAAAAAAATGGTACACTTGGGTGACTCAATTAGATAAGCATCTGACTCTTGATTTCAGCTCAGGCGATGAGATGAAGCCCCTATAGGCTCTGTGCTGTGCAAGATTCCTCTGCTGCTCTCAAAACAAAGCCAAAAAGAGAGGTAACTCTATGTGGCACTCCATCCACAAGCAATACATTCATAAATAATTAAAAAGCTCTCTACTTCATTTGTTACCCATTCAGCTGATGATTTAAATGAGTAACTGAGGCCATTTTATCAGCACGTTTAATAGAATGCGACTCAGAAACTTCACAGTGTTATTTAAGAAGAAATGTTCATGTGTTAAGGTTTTTATTTTTTTTAAATCAACAAAATAATTTTCAAATATTAAAAGCAAATGTCTCCTTTTCCTCCAAGTTTCCTTGCTATGTCAAAGTTATAAATAAATACATTACAATCATATTTTGAGTAGTAGATAAAAACAAATGTTTTGAAACTGTTTGTGGGTTGAGTGTCTGGGTTAACTTGTATAAATATCGAACTCAATGTATTTAGACTTTATTAGATGGTTTATTTTAGACTATTTAAAAATACATGCTCAGATAATGACTTAACATTATTTTATTCATTTTAATAAATAATTTTATTTAATTATGTTTAGATATTTATTTATTAAATTAATGATTTAATATTTAATAATCTAAATTTGAAAATTTTAAATTCTAAAAAATATTTAATTAAATTGATGTATTTAATATAAATATTTAATAAATTATTTAATCATTATTATAATTTTCAATACATTATGTATTGTGTAATAATTGCATTTTAATAAATAAATAAGTGTATTATATACATTTATTTTATTTTATTTAGTTGACAAAGAGAGGGCGAACGCAAGCAAAGGGAGCTGCACGCAGAGGGAGAGGGAAAAGTAGGCTCCCAGCTGAGCAGAAAGATCAACCTGGGGTTCCATCCCACGACCCTGGGATCACCACCTGAGTCAAAGGCAGGTGCTTAACTGACTGAGACATCCAGATGCCCAAGGCATTGTATTCTTAGCTTCTAATTATTGATGCTGCTTCATCTCTGGAGTTAGTAAATTGATGTTGAGAATTCATATCAAAGAATTGATAGTAGCTGTTAAACAGAAACCTGTAATTTAGGGGAAAAAAAGAACAGAAGGAAGGGAGAGGGCAAAAGTCAAAAGCACATTAATATAAAATTTAATTAGATAAATAAAGCTGATATTCATAAAGGGGGCTAATAAAAGAGCTGCAAAGACCTGATAGGATTAGGAAAATTGTCCACTCCTGGTCATTTCATAATTTTAAACTATTCCTTATTAATAAATATACTTAGTTCCAGAAACACAACCACATAAGGACATTTCCACCAAGTTTCCTCTAACAGCATTTACAAATTAGACGTTCAAACAATGTAGTTCGTTATATGTTGCATCTGTATCTTAAAGTTTAAACACTTTCTGTGACACATTTTCTAACAATTAAAATTAAAATATATATATATATATATATACACCTTATCCCTAAATGAAATATATATATATATATATATATATATATATATATATATATATATATATATATATAGAAACCTTATCCCTAAATGAAACCTTTCTTTGTTTATTAGCTTAAATAGGTAAATTAGCAACAACAACAACAAACAGCTAATATTATAGAGGTAGGAACAATTTACCTTTTCATTCATTGCTATTTTCTAAAAATTCCTATTTTATTTTTTTCTCAAGTCTGTCATAATAATTTTCTAAATCTCCTGCCTTATTCAAATTTTTTCTTTTAGTGGAAATCTCTGTTTCATATTTATTTTCTCTTCCTCCACTCTTTGCTCTAATAATTCAATGTATTATTAGATTTTCTGTTTTTCTCTTTATCCAGATATATCTTTTCTTTCTTTCTTTTTTTCAATAATTTGATTTTCTGGCATTTTACATCAGTACATGCTTTCTTATGGATGTTAGAAATGTCTGTGGAACAACTAGAAGAATAAACATTTTTACCTTTAAGAAGTTTACAGTCTAGAGTGCCTGGGTACCTCAGTTGGTTAAGTGTCTTCCTTCAGCTTAGGTCATGATGCCAGGGTACTATGATCCAGTCCTGCATCAGCTACCTGCTCAACAAGGAGTCTGTTTCTTCCTCTCCCTCTGCCCCTCCTCGCCCACTCTCTCTCTCTCTCTAATAAATAAATAAAATATTAAAGAAAAAGACTTACTGAAATCTGAGACTGAATTACTAAATTCAGTCTTAATATAAGACAGCTAAACAAAGCAATGATCACAACTGGAAAATTTAGTCAGATCATGGTTCAACATTTTTGGTTGACACAGGACCTCTTTCAGTAACAACTTTCCCTAAATATCAATTTCTTTTTAAGGCAAAAATTTTTGACAAGAAATTCAGATCCTTCTCATCATTTTCATATCAATTTAATGTGACATGCTCGGAGTATATAATCAAATATGTAATTATTCTATCTGTTGCCTTGTATATTGCCTGTATCTTTTTCAGACTCAAAGTTCCATTGAGGTAGACTTTTTTTGTTTTGTTCTGTTTTTTTTTTAAAGCAGAGATTTTTAAAGTGTTTGATATATACAAGATGCTTAATAAGTGTTTACAAAACCTGTGTATTTCAGAAGACTTAAACAGGCTTTAAAATAATGTAGGTGATTTTAGTAGTCATATCAAACAATTTGTAGGATTCAGTCATGTAAATAACTACATTTCTCAGAGACAGAGAAACATACAAATGATCTGGGTCCAGTAGGATAATGCTAGCATGTGCTGTAAATTCTCTTATATGACCTTATTCTTGCAAGAATTGGTTATGTGGCAGAAGAAAAGGTACCACTATCTTATACTTTATTATTTAAAGAGATTTCTGGAAGTTGTTTATTTCTTACACTACCCCTTTGTTTCAGTGGACCCAGTTTCCATGGTAATGGTGAGAGGAAAGTAGGCAATTTAGGCAGCAGCAAAAATCTCCTACAAGGCACTATAAAATAGGGTTTGTTCTAGATCATGGGTCTGTCTAAAGGGGAATGTTAAGGGGTAGGATGGATGATGGATGCATTGTGGACTTATAACTATAAGATTAATACTGTTATGCCCCAATAATGGGTCTATGATTATAGGAGCGAGACTGATGTAAAGCGAAGGTCAAGCAAAGCTTTATTTCATGCCAAGCATCAAGAATCTAACCGAACGTTCGGGGCCACACCTCTTACGAGAGAAGGCAACCCTTCTGTTTCACAGTCTAGCTTTTAAGGGAAAAGGCCATGCAGTGAGGACTGGCCACGCACACGTGACCAATGAGATTTTAACACACACAGGAAACTCCACAGTGAGGCTAGGTGACCAATTGAGGTTCAATTTACCCTAGTATAGACATTTGACCCAGCCTATTACACCTTGATTAGGATTGGTGCCAAAAAGGTTCCCAAAGGGTGGAGGAGTGGGGCATACTCCTTAGTATCTAGGGAGACAAAATGCAAACACCCCCCCCCCCCCGCTTATTGATGTCTCCACCTGGCCTGACCCAAACTTGTATATGTGCTTTGTTACCTGGAGCTGATTTCCAGGACTTGTTTTTAAGTGAATCCCCTGGGGGAAGGGGAGCAAGGACAGTTTAAGGATTAACCTCAATGAAAGCCTCTTGCTAAAATATAAAAATATAAAATAGGTCCTTACATTACAACAATTCAGTAGGGAAAGTCCCAGTGTGGTGATAAAAGAAGTGATGTAACTTGCATTGCACATTTTATTTATAAAACGTGTAAATTGTATTTTTCCCTGCCATGACATCATACTTTATCTTCATCTCTGTCTACTAGTTTAAAACTAGTTAAGCAAACTCAACAATTTTTTTAAAAAATATTTTATTTATTTATTTGAGAGCAAAAGCGAGAGAGAAGAGAGGGGGAGATAAAGAGCATGAGCAATATGGGGCTTGATCCCAGGACTCTTGAGATCATGCTCTGAGTCAAAGGCAGACACTTAACTGACTGAGCAAATGAGACTCCCACAAACTCAACAATTTTATAAAATTTTTATTTGTTGGGGTGCCTGGCTGGATCAGTCAGTAAAACATGTAACTCTTAATCTTGGGGTTGTACGTTTGAAATCCACCTTGGGTGTAGAGGTTTTTAAAAATAAAATATTTTTTGGGCGCCTGGGTGGCTCAGTGGGTTAAGCCGCTGCCTTCGGCTCAGGTCATGATGTCAGGGTCCTGGGATCGAGTCCCGCATCGGGCTCTCTGCTCAGCGGGGAGCCTGCTTCCTCCTCTCTCTCTCTGCCTGCCTCTCTGCCTACTTGTAATCTCTCTCTGCCAAATAAATGAATAAAATCTTTAAAAAAAAAATAAAATAAAATAAAATATTTTTTTAACGATTGTATTTATTTATTTTACAGAGAGAAATCACAAGTAGATGGAGAGGCAGGCAGAGAGAGAGAGAGAGGGAAGCAGGCTCTCTGCTGAGCAGAGAGCCCAATGCGGGACTGGATCCCAGGACTCTGAGATCATGACCTGAGCTGAAGGCAGCGGCATAACACACTGAGCCACCCAGGCACCCTAAAAATAAAATCTTTAAAATTTTTTTTTCATTTTTTTATTTAAGCCATTGTATGGCAGTGTTGATCACTATATTGTACACCTGAAACTAATATTAACCTTATTTTAACTAACTGGAATTTAAATAAAAACTGTAAAAATAAAATAAAAATAATAATCATAAAAATAAAAAAGAGGAAAAATTATATGGCAGGCAATTTTCTTAATTGCATTATTATTTATTATTATCATAGTCTGTGAGTGTCGGTGAGAAGTGGCTGGTATTACAGTGAGTTCCATATTTGTGTTAAACTGAGGTCCATGTCTGTAGTCAGTCTTTTTTTTTCTTTTAATTTATTTTCAGTGATCCAAAATTCATTGCTTATGCACCCCACCCAGTGCTTCATGCAATAAATTCCCTCCTTAATACCCACCACTGGGCTCACCCAACCACCTGCCACCCTCCTCTTCAAAACCCTCAGTTTGTTTCTCAGAGTCCACAGTCTCTCATGGTTTGTCTCTCCCTCCGATTTCCCCCAGCACACTTCTCTCCATCTCCCAGTGTCCTCCACGTTATTCCTTATGTATTGAGTCTTCTAAAAACTTTTAATTCTTTCCCTATTCTGCTTTGCATATGCTTACCTTAGATGTTAAAATGTTATAAACCTCTCCTGCCTGGTCCATTTTCTCTCTCTGCTCTCATGATTTCTCATGCTCTCCCTGCCAACCCCACATGCCTTACAATATCTGGATATGACTAATCTCTTCCTGAGCTACTTTATTCTATTGTGCCATATGGTTGCCCTTCCCTCTTCTGTACCATAACTTCTATCCCCTGAATTTGTGCTTTAACAATACCTAATTCTTTTCACTACATCTGTATCTTTGAGGTCAATACTCAGTAGTGCAATCGCTGGGTCATAGGCTAGCTCTATTTTACTGGAAAGAAGGGCCATATGCACCCCAGTGTTCATAGCAGCAATGTCCACAATAGCTATTCTGTTGAATGAGCCAAGATCCCCTTCAACAGACAAACGGATAAAGAAGATATGATCTATGGATACAATGGAAGATCACTCAGCCATCAGAAAGGATGAATACCCAACTTTTGCATCAACATGGATGGGACTGGAGGAGATTATGCTAAGTGAAATAAGTCAAGCAGAGAAAGTCAATCATCATATGGTTTCACTTATTTGTGGAACCTAAGGAATAGCATGGAGGACATTAGGAGAAGGAAAGGAAAAATGAAGTGCGGGAATTGGAGGGGGAAATGAAACATGAAAAACTATGGACTCCAAGAAACAAACTGAGGGTTTTAAAGATGAGAAGGATGTGGGGATGGGTGAGCCTGGTGATGGGTATTAAGGAGGGCACATATTGCATGGGGCACTGGGTGTTGTACACAAACAATGAATCATGGAACACTACTTCAAAAACTAATGATGTATTGTATGGTAACTAACATAACATAATTTTAAAAAAAGGAGGGGGACAATTCCTAACACTCAATTTTTGCTAGTTTCTTATTTACCTCCTTTTAAGAGTAAGCTCATTAGTGGTTTTTTGTTTGTTTGTTTGTTTTGTCTCAACTAAAAGAAGAAAAACAATCCACATTATTTGGAAAACTTTTTGAACAGTGTGCAAACCTTAGTCAAGTCCACAATGTCTCATCTCTTCTTCCTCCTAACATGGCTAAGTTGAAAAACCCTTTATCTGGGAAAAGATCATTCTCCTGCCACCTTGTGTAAGATTTTGGCTTTAGCTCAGATTATCCTTTCTTTCCTTTCTGAAAATATGTTGAAAATATTAATAGCCTCAGTTTCTTCTTCCAAAATATGACTGCTTCTTTACCAAGTGCAAAGGCAACCCATTTTGACCATAGTAAACAGCTTGGACCTACTTTTTTGGCTCACTGTTTTAGTGAGACAAGTGGAGTAAAGATGACACACCATTTCCAACTGTATTAATAATTGGTAGACCATACTTCTAAATTGAAGTTTTGTTGCCATTAAACTATGACCAGACTCGCTATAATTACAGAGGTAAATTCTTTATATTTACTATATTTGAAATTACCATATAATACCAATATAAAATTATGATCATGTGAAGAGTCAGTAATATTAAGAAGATGACTTTGAAATTATTGCTTATCTAAATGAAATTTCCCATTTTATAATCTTGTATAAGCTTCCGTTGTCATTTCCTATTCAAAATCTATTAGAAGGCACTCTTATTTTCCCTTAAGTGGGAAGTCAAATGTGGAACAAATTCATCCCAAAGGAACTGATTCTATATTCCACTGAAGACCAGGTGGCTTCCATGTGGCATTCTGCCTCTTGCATATTGTTCATCTCCTACAACAAATGGGGGTATGCTCTTTAGTAAACTAATTCAACTCAATTATAGACATTGTCTTCAAGGGATAACATCATAGAGACTAGAATCAGGATCATACTTTTGGGAAAATTGGGCCCAGGTTTTTTTTGTTTTGTTTTGTTTTGTTTTAAGATTTTATTTGTTTATTTGACAGACAGAGACTACAAGTAAGCAGAGAGGCAGAGAGAGGGGGGGAGGCAGGCTCCCTGCTGAACAGAGAGCCTGATGTGGAGCTCGATCCCAGGACCCTGAGATCATGACCTGAGCTGAAGGCAGAGGCTTAACCCACTGAGCCACCCAGGCGCCCCTGGGCCCAGGTTTTGATGGTTTCTTTATTCAATCTTATAAAACCTATTTGAACTCTACTGAATGCCGGAACTGCTTAAAAATATTTGGTCCCTTGTAATTTTAACCTTCCAGTATTCAATGCACCTCATCCATGTAATATCCTATAGTATTTTTGTCAAATGAAGACTCTCAAAGTGTGTTTCTTGGGAGACACTTTTAAATTGGTTGCTTACATTTCATCATTTATTATTTGTTCTAGACCATCCTTTGAAGATGGTTGTATTGAATAGACTTGGAAGACAGAAATAGTATCTTTTTTTTTAACTTAACCTGTTGTGTTTGCAAATATTATCTGCCTCTGTTTTGATTCTTCTTGTGGGAACTGAGGCTCAGAACTGATATATAATTCCCACCCCTAGACACACACACACACACACACACACACAACTGTTAATATTCTGGCTACCTCTATTGCTGTGAATAATAAACTGTATTATTTCTGAACCATGAGTCTCCGTCTTCTATCAGCACCCAAGAAACCACGGCAGACTCATACACCAGCTTTCAAATAAGAGAAAATAATCTCAGATGCTTTATATTTTTTGATAGTGTTACCTACTTCTGAACATATGACTGAACACATATAAAGCTGGAGCCATGACCATTTAGAGCTTCTTCTGTGGAAGAACTATGCATTCACTAGTAAACAAAAGTAGTTTCATCTTTTTTTTTTCCTCCTGGACACCATTTCCTCTCTCACACTGTTGCTCAAATTGGATGGAGTCTAAGGTCCTTTGAGGAAATTTTTGTTTAATGACTCAAAATAAAATAGGAAGAGTCTAAAGTGCTAAAAATAATTCTAGAAAAAAGGTATAAGATCATGCCAGAAAGGACAGTAATTTTACCTAACAACTGCCTGTTCACCCCTTTATTTGTTCATTAGCTAATCTCCAAATTTATGAATAAATCCCTTTTGTAAGCCAGAATGTGATCTAAAAACTGGGATTTTAAAAATTTTTCATTTGAAATCCAGTTAGTTAACATATATGGTTGTATTAGTTTCATGTGTACAATATAACATATAACACTCAGTGCTCATCATGACAAGTGCCCTAATTAACCCCCATCACTTATTTAATCCATCACTCCTTTCAGATCCTCTCAAGTAACCATCAGTTTGTTCTCCGTAATGAAATGTCTGTTTCTTGGGACAGAGTCTCAGCCTCGCCGCTGCCGCCCGGAGACTGCTGAGCCCCCGTCCGTCCGCCGCCACCCACTCGGGACACAGAACATCCAGTCATGGATAAAAATGAGCTGGTGCAGAAGGCCAAACTGGCCGAGCAGGCTGAGCTATATGATGACATGGCAGCCTGCATGAAGTCTGTAACTGAGCAAGGAGCTGAATTATCCAATGAGGAGAGGAATCTTCTCTCAGTTGCTTATAAAAATGTTGTAGGAGCCTGTAGGTCATCTTGGAGGGTCGTCTCGAGTATTGAGCAAAAGACGGAAGGTGCTGAGAAAAAACAGCAGATGGCTCGAGAATACAGAGAGAAAATCGAGACCGAGCTAAGAGATATCTGCAATGATGTACTGTCTCTTTTGGAAAAGTTTTTGATCCCCAGTGCTTCACAAGCAGAGAGCAAAGTCTTCTATTTGAAAATGAAAGGAGACTACTACCGTTACTTGGCAGAGGTTGCTGCTGGTGATGATAAGAAAGGGATTGTAGATCAGTCACAACAAGCATATCAAGAAGCTTTTGAAATCAGCAAAAAGGAAATGCAACCAACACATCCTATCAGATTGGGTCTGGCCCTTAACTTCTCTGTGTTCTATTACGAAATTCTGAACTCCCCGGAGAAAGCTTGCTCTCTTGCAAAGACAGCTTTTGATGAAGCCATTGCTGAACTTGATACATTAAGTGAAGAGTCATACAAAGACAGCACGCTAATAATGCAATTACTGAGAGACAACTTGACATTGTGGACATCGGACACCCAAGGAGACGAAGCTGAAGCAGGAGAAGGAGGGGAAAATTAACCGGCCTTCCAACTTTTTGTCTGCCTCATTCTAAATTTACACAGTAGACCATTTGTCATCCATGCTGTCCCACAAATAGTTTTTTGTTTACGATTTATGACAGGTTTATGTTACTTCTATTTGAATTTCTATATTTCCCATGTGGTTTTTATGTTGAATATTAGGGGAGTAGAGCCAGTTAACATTTAGGGAATTATCTGTTTTCATCTTGAGGTGGCCAATATGGGGATGTGGAATTTTTATACTAGTTATAAATGTTTGGCATAGTACTTTTGGTACATTGTGGCTTCACAAGGGCCAGTGTTAAAACTGCTTCCATGTCTAAGCAAAGAAAACTGCCTACATATTGGTTTGTCCTGGTAGGGAATAAAAGGGATACTTGGTTCCAGATACAGGTATAGTTTTTGTGGGTACTTTAAGGTTTGGAGCACTTACGAGGCTGTAGTAGAAATGGGTATTCTGTAGATACCGTGTATGGAACCATGAGAATCTGTGGAATACTCAACTCTCAGTGTGCACACCTTTGATTACAGTTGCAGAAGTGTTCCTTTAGTTCCTTTACTCTGGATAAGGGCAGAAACGGTTCACATTCCATTATTTGTAAAGTTACCTGCTGTTTGCTTTCATTATTTTTGCTACACTCCTTTTATTTGTATTTAAATGTTTTAGGCAACCTAAGAACAAATGTACAAGTAAAGATGCAGTAAAAATGAATTGCTTGATATCCATTACTTTATGTGTATCAAGCACAGCAGCAAAATAAAAATCCCATGTATTTAACTTTTCTTTTTCTTTCTTTTTCTTTTTTTTTTTTTAGGGTTTTTGGTTTGGTTTGGGGTTTTTTATGTTTGGGTGGTTTTTTTAATTTTTGTTTTTGTTTTGGGGTTTTTTGTTTTGGGGTATTTTTTGGTTTTGCTTTTGTGATTTTTTTTTTTTGATACTTGCCTAATAACATGCATGTGCTGTAAAAAATAGTTAACAGGGAAATAACTTCAGATGATGGCTAGCTTTGTTTAATGTCTTATGAAATTTTCATGAAAAATCCAAGCATAATTGTTAAGAACACGTGTATTAAGTTCATGTAAGGGGAATAAAAGTTTTATGAATGGACAAAAAAAAAAAAAGAAATGTCTGTTTCTTGCTTTGTTTCTCTTTCTATGTCTTATTATTTTCCCCTTTGCTTGTTTGTTTTGTTTCTTTTATTCCATATATGAGTAAAGGTATTTGTCTTTCTCTGACTGACTTATTTCACTTTTAGCATTATACTCTCTAGTTCCATCCATGTTATTGAAAATGGCAAGATTTCAGTCTTTTTTTATGGCTGAATAATATTCCATTGTATATACATACCACTTATTCTTTATCGATTCATCAAATGATGGACACTTGGGCTCTTTCCATATCTTAGCTTTATAAATAATGCTGCTATGAACATAGGGGTGCTAGCATCCCTTTGAATAAGTTTCCTTATATTCATTGGGTAAATACCCACCAACAGGATTGTTGGATCACAAAGGACTTCTATTTTTAAATTTTATGGAAATTCCATACTGTTTTCCAATATGGCTGTATCAGTTTGCATCACCACTAACAGTTCACAATTGTTACTTTTTCTTTTTTTTTTAAGATTTTATTCATTTGACAGAGAGAGATCACAAGTAGAGAGAGAGAGGAGGGAGCAGGCTCCATGCCTGCCAGAGAGCCCGATGTGGGACTTGATCCCAGGACCCTGAGATCATGACCTGAGCTGAAGGCAGAGGCTTAACCCACTGAGCCACCCAGGCAGCCCCCACAAGTGTGACTTTTTCACATCCTCCCCAACACCTTTTGTTTCTTGTAGTGTTGATTTTAGCCATTCTGACAGGTGTGAGGTGGTATCTCTTTCTAGTTTTGCTTTGCAATTTCCTGATGATACATGATGATGGACATCTTTTCATGTATCTACTGAAGATTTGAATGTGTTCTTTGGGAAACACTTGTTCATGTCTTCTATCCATGTTTTTATTGGATTATTTGTTTTTGGATGTTGACTAAAAACTGGATATTAATTAACACACAAGACAGGTTTCCTTGAGCTTAAATTTTATTTGCATGAGTATCATTAACAGGAAAAAATATGCATATGTGTATGTACAAGTGTGTTTATGTATACATCTATCTATCTATCCTCTATCCCCTGTCTTCTAATTGTGGTAAATCCTGTAAGGTGGGGAATGGGATAGTCTGAAGAAATATGCTGCTGGATATGTTGGGTAAGCAAATTTAATTGCACTCAGATGCATTGGATATAAGTGAATCCCTCAAATGAGTTATTTAAAATTATATAGAAACAAATTAAAATTTTATGTAGTTGAAAATAATAGGTAGTTAAAATAATTTTTGTTGTTTGTTGTTTCTGTGTCTTTTTTTGTTTATATATACTATGGTGTGAATGTTTATGTCTCCCAAAATCATATTATGAAATCTAACTCTGGAAGTGATAGTATTAAAACATAGGGGCCTTTGGGAGGTGATTAGGTCATAAGTGGGATTACAGTCCTTTTAAAGGAGACCCCAGAGAGTTCTCTTGCTTCATTCATCATGTACGTTTACAGTGAGAAGATAGCCATCTATGAGGAAGTGGGCTCTCCCTGGATCTGCCCATTCCTTAATCTTGAACTTCTCAGTTCTACAACTGTGAGAAATAAATTCCTGTTCTTTATAAGCTATTCAGTCTATATCATGTCCGTTATAGCAGCCTGCATGCAGAAGGACAATATGACCTAAAACGAGAGCAATAAATATAAAGTTTCAGTAAAGTCAGTTGGTACAATGTTTTTTTTTTAGAGAAGACATGCTGCTTCATGTTAAACCTTGATATTGTATATGTTTCTTGAAGGGCCACTTCTTACTCCTTTGTATGTTTTCCACAAAGTCCAGGATGATGCCTTACATGAAGGTAATATTTTATAAATACTGTTGGAAATATATACTTCTCTAAAATCTTATTTTGCCTACAGATTACTTGGATCCACTTTGCCTTGTGTAGAATATTTGAAATATATTAAGAACAGAATGTCTCTCTTAATAACATTTAGAATCATCATTAGTTTATGACTCCTGACTCATTTGTTTATGCAGTGATACTTACTGCAAGAACACTGAAGTTTGTAATATAATTTTTGAATTAATCACCAAGCTAGTTTATTATAACTTATGAAAGAATAATTTCTCATGTCGTGTTTCATTCTGCTCTTATGTTATGGTCATGACATTTTCATTAAAATAAAGTAGAAAATAGAAGTTAATAATAAGTGAAAAATAAAAAATAAAAGTAAAACTCTTGTGAAATGTTAAACAATTCTTACTTATTTTGTTTTGCTTTTCCTCTACCATGCTGGCAAACCTGTATTTTGCAGATAGATACAATTTTCTAGTTGCTAGGTTTGTTACTTTTGCTAAAATTTTCAAAATATAAGAAGTTGAATAGTCATGGATTATTTACTAAACTCCTTATCTACACATATAAAAATAAAACAATGATGGTGACCTGGGTATTTCTAAAATTGTATTCTGTTTTTCCATATTATGTTTTACAATGTAATTATTAAAGATTCTGCATATATTAACACCCAACCCCTTCTATCTCATCTGTATGTCCATTACAAAGCATGTATGATTTCTATTCATTGCTATGTTGTGGTGAAGAGATTGTCTGAAGTAGTCCTAGATTTATGCAGGTAGATCTTAAGCTACAGTGCTCTTGTTTATTTGCTTGTTCGTGATCAGTATGTCTGAAAGATGGTAACTATTGCATCAGGTATGACGATTAAAAAATATTATTGGTGCCTGATACACTGTGATGAAATAGGTAAGTCGATTTATAATTTGTTAATTAAATTAGAAAAGAAATTCCTTTGGATTTGTCCTTTATTAAGAGTTTTTTTTTTAAACGAATTCCTTGGGATGGTATTTGTGTAATATATATCACATGCCTCAACCTTTAAATTTGAATGTAGAAAAGAGTGATCAGAATGAGCCTAGAAAATATTGTTATGAAATATTTTTGTTCCGTTATATTATGTTAATTTGGGAAATACTGGTAGTTATTTTTATTAGCATTTCCTACTTTCCACATGCCCTTACAGATGAGATATCATGTTTTTCCTACTCTTTTATTCGTGGTTGTTATATTCTTCATGATCAATAACAATCAGTGAAAATTCATAACATTAATTTTCTTTGGGAAAGTGATATTTTAGCAAGAATCCATGACCCAAAATTTTAGCTGTTGTTCATCCAGTAGGTGAGACTATCAATGTTCCCGAAATTTCAAGAAATAGAACTTATTAATTGTGTTGGTTAATGTTTATTGTCTCTGAACTTAGAGGTGCATAATTCAATTTGAAATTTATTTTGAATTGAAAACAAGGTCTTACTGAAGTTTAGTCATCCCACTTTATATCAGGCCTCCAGTACAATCTTATTTATTTATAGAAAATATCGTAAACATAAATGTCACTTTTCCTATTGCATTTATACTGAAACTGCAATGGCTCAAAGACGTCAGATCTGAAAAACACTACCTTTCTATAATTTCTGTTTCCTAGGAGGAATGGATATACCATTTTAGCACAATTATCCAACAGTATTCAAAACCACCATGAATTTTAAAACATAGTTATTACACCCTAAAAATCAAGTATGAAAATGTATAGACAAACAAGTCTCTATCTGTAAATGAAATACTCCCACACAGACTGGTTTTAAAACTTTCTAACTTAAGGAATTTGATAGCACAGACTCAGGGTAGTAGTTTCAGTGCCTACAGTATACTTTCAGGGAGAGAGTAATGTAGGCTCTGAGTCACTGTCTGCCTAGAGATGACCTAATAGTGGTTCTGGCATTGTTTGTTTGTTTGTTTTTGAAAATACTTTCCTGGGTGTCATTCAGAAAATGCAGAGTTTGGCAATCTATATAAATTAAGGATGATCTTTTTGAATGTTTGTCTTTCACCACATCAAATGAACATAATTGGACAGAAATTCCACTAAATTAAGCATTGTTAGGAAACGTGTAAATTGGAGCTGCTCAAATTAGTTGCTCTTTGAACTATGTGTTGTTGGTTCAGGATTAGATAAGGAGTTTGAAGGAGAACCTAAATCATTGCTTCCTTTTTTGAGAGAGTCTTAGCATATTTTCTTAAAATTAGCTGAAATAAACAATGTGTTTAGTCGCAAAGTGATTTGCATTTTTGCACAAACTCCCTATCTCCTTGAGAATTATAACAAATATTTCATGAAACATCATTGATCTTTACTTTGTTACACTGCTGTAAAAAACATTCAGAGTTACCAGTTAAAAGTGTTAGTGTTGAGATGAAATGTCATGCATTTTTCTTCACTTCCATGCAAATGAACACAGTAATTTATTAAGACACAATGAAGAAAAAAAAATTGACAATGAGTTCCAGATGTTAAAAATCACTTGCCATTCAATCCAAATTGTGAGTTTGATCGGTTACCGAACACTTTATAAGGCACCCCCGGTATATTTACAGAGATTATTTTTTTCTTACCAATTTTGATTATTCTGTCTTGCAATGCAGAGAAAGCTAACTAATTTAAAATAAACTTCCGTTAATTTCGATTGTTATAAACTTAAAATTGATCAATTTCCATATACAGAGTTTAAAATGTTCACAATTTACATTAAATATATATTCTGTGTATACCTTGGAAAAATGATACTGAAAATTGAAATTAAAATGATGTTGTATATAGCTGCAAGAAGCCGCCTGTCCCATTTCATCTTACTATATAAGTTGTGTCAGGTAATTTATAAAATCCCTACTGCATAACAAATCTATTTTTTGTTGGAATGGGTAGTAATGTTTGTTCTTATTTCTAAATAAGAGTTGGTCTATGAGTGCATCTGCAACTTTATTTTTCTTGAGTGGCTTCATGGTCTTGAACTGAGAATGGCCAGAACATTAAACATCCAAATAATATAATTTGACGTAATTAGACATCAAGGAAATGCAATTAAAATGACACTGAGATATCACTACACACTTATCAGAATGGCTAAAATAAAATATAATGAAAAGACCAAAAGAAAAAAATATACCATTTGATGATACACAATGGCAAGTTGTACCATCCCTTAACCATCTCAGACTAGTGTAGTGTTAAATTTGATTTCTAAGCAATGTTTTGGGTCACTTCCCACATTTCAAGGATTTAAAGTGCTATCATTTTACTTAAAACTGTGAAATTTGGTCAGATTTAAATTTCAATTTATGTTAAAACACTCTGTAAACTGTGTTAAACTTTGACATTTGTTCCCTCTGTTCAGTGAATAACACTATATCATATTTTGAAAAATACACTAATTTTCATTTTAAAAAATATCCCTTTTTCCTCTTATGGTAATTATTAATATGAATTAATAGTAGAATTTGATATGGTTCCATATGACCATAAATATTGTATATTATCAAATTTAATAATGAATATAATGTACTTCTTTGGACTATTTTTAAAGACATGTCTACTCTTAAAAAAAATGAAGGTACACTTCTTCAGTTCACACAAATTTCACTTTATTATATATAACCTCAGATAAATTTCAACAAATCATAATTTATTAAAATTATGTCTACTTAAAAATCTCATAGAAGAGTAAAACCATCAAAAATAAAAATAAACACACACAACACACACACATCAACCATGTATTGGCAAATCACAATTTCTGTAACAATACATTAGGCATTCCACAGTTAAGGGCTATCAAAAATTCCATCAGTGACAAAAAGATTTGTATCCAAATGGACTGATTTTCCAGAATCCAAGAAAATGTCTCCTAGGGTTTATTTAAAGATAAATATTTGAACAAATACTTCTTAAATTTAGAAAATTCAGAACATACGATTAAAGAATATTTGCAGTGCAGACTATATTCAATCCTTCCTTCAAAATGTGCCTTTGAGTACATAATTCTGTTTTCTCTATCTAAATTGAGCTGTCCTCCAAGGAAGTTTTCTAAAATGTGTGTCTCTGTGTGATAAATGTTCTAAGACCTAACATACTTCATTGTATTTTTACTGTGCCCTCACATTTAATCAAAAATTTGGCTTGATGTATAATATCTAGTTTCAAATATCTTTTCCATATATGCAAACACCCAGCTGTCTCCTTTATATGCCATTACTACTGAGAATTCTGCTGTCAGTATTATTCTTGTACATTTTAGGTGATCTGTTCTTCTCTTGGGCATCATTTATGCTCTTCTCTGTTTTTGATATTCTTAAAACTCACCATAATATATATGAGTGTTTTTTTAAAGATTTTATTTATTTATTTGACAGAGAGAAATCTCAAGTAGTTGGAGAGGCAGGCAGAGAGAGAGAGAGGAGGAAGCAGGCTCCCCGCCAAGCAGAGTGCCCCATGCGGGACTTGATCCCAGGACCCTGAGATCATGACCTGAGCTGAAGGCAGCGGCTTAACCCACTGAGCCACCCAGGCACCCTATATGAGTGGTTGTGTGTGTGTGTGGTTTTTGTTTTGTTTCTGATTTCTCATGTTTGGCATCATTTTAAGTCTGGTATCTTTTATCTTTCTTTAATTCTCCAAAATTTATCTCAGTACTTATTTAGATATTTTCTTTATTTTTTTTTCTCTTCTGCTGCATTTGGGCAGAAGTCATTAATTTGTTTGTTTGTTTGTTTGTTTGTTTTTCCCAACTCACTTATTCATTTTACAGCTATATTCCTCTTAGTCTCCATTTATTGTATTCTTTATTTCAAAAATTTTCACTTAATTTATATTCACAGTATATTATCTTTCTTTTCTTTGTATATGCATATCATTATTTTATCATATACTTTTAAGCTATTTTTTAAAATATTTTATTTATATATTTGACAGTGAGAAATCACAAGTAGGCAGAGAGGCGGGCAGAGAGAGAGGAAGGGAAGCAGGCTACCTGATGAGCAGAAAGCCTGATGTGGGGCTTGATCCCAGGACCCTGAGATCATGACTTGAACCGAAGGCAGTGGCTTAACCCACTGAGCCACCCAGGTGCCCCTTTTAAGCTATTTTTTTTAAAGTACAGTCATTCTTTTTTTTTTTTAAGATTTTATTTATTTATTTATTTGACAAAGAGAGATCACAAGTAGACGGAGGGCAGGCAGAGAGAGAGAGAGAGAGAGAGAGAGAAGCAGACTCCATGCTGAGCAGAGAGCCTGATGCAGGATTTGATCCCAGGACCCTGAGATCATGACCTGAGCTGAAGGCAGTGGCTTAATCCACTGAGCCACCTACGCGCCCCTAAGCTATTTTTTAAATTCCTGTTCCAATAACACTTGGATGCCATATAAAGTTAACCACATCATCTTTTTTAGGTAAGTAATTGTACTTTTTATGTGCATAGTTATTTTGGTTAAAATAACCAATTTGAGTTCAGCTCTTCTTAGGATCATCAAATCTCTTAAAGTCTGGGTATCCTAGCATTTTCTAAGCAACAATAAAAATACATTGACACCTGGTAGCTTAATTATAATAATGTTTTCTTTCTAATCATTCACAATAGCATTACATTCTGAGTAGCTTCCTTCTATTTTGCAGCTATAGTGTTTGGAAAAACTTGAATTGTGATATCACTGTGATAATGTTAATTAGTCAGGGTTTTTCAGAGAATCGGGAAGAGAAAAAAAAAAAAGGAAGATATTGTCCAGGGCCAACTCTAGAAGTGACTATTAAAACATCTGTCCAAATTCAATTGAACAAAACTCAGAAATGCCATCTCCAGTGAAATACAAAGAAGATTATATATAGTTCTGGGCACACACATCTCATTTGACCCAATGATGTACATCAATGAAAGACTGAAGGCCAATCACCACTCCATGGGAGAATTTAAAAATATATTTACCAAAGAGGCCAAGAATTCAGAATCACAAATACTTCAGAACTAATAATAACTGCCTTCACTTGATGTTATTCTATAAGATAAATCCTACGATCAAGTTTCCATTTTAAATTCTTACGATTTTAGATTCTTAATTCCTTATGAAGAAGCATCATTTGGAGGGAGCCGTTTTCATAATTTATCATCCATTAGCCTTTTTTAAGATTTTATTTATTTAGTGGACAGAGAGAGAGAGAGAGAGAGAGAGATTACAAGTAAGCAGGCTTCCTTTTGAGCAGAGCCCGATGTGGGGCTGAATCCCAGGACACAGAGACCATGACTTGAGATGAAGGCAGAGGCTTAACCCACCACCCACATGATGAGAGAGCCCCTCAGGTGTCTCTCATCCATCAGCCTTAATTGTTTGGAGTAAAATGTGTGGATGAATAATGCCTTAGGGAGCTAATCTCTGTAAAGAATTTTCAAGTCTTTACCCCTTCAAGGTTTTTGCACAGTTCTGATAGCCTCTAAACATCCAGCTGATTTCTACAGTGACAGGCCTGTTAAAAACTCTCCTCAAACCAGGAATAGAGCTTGAAACATACCAGTCAAGAGAAAGTTTGAGTCTTTTAAGGAATTTATCATCATTTCTTTGTTTTTGGTTAATATCCAAAAATAGTTCTATATTACACTTGCATAATTTCTCCAGAGCTGACTTTGAAGGAGGCATTCAGTTCCAGCTAGTTCCATATGTTGGCAAGATCTATATTTCTATGTATAAAAAAATATATTTTAGAGCGTCTGGGTGGCTCAGTGGATTAAAATCTCTGCCTTCGGCTCAGGTTATGATTCCAGGTTCCTGGAATTGAGTCCCACAGTGGGCTCTCTTCTCAGCAGGGAGCCTGCTTCCATTCCTCTCTCTCTGCCTTCCTCTCTGTCTTCCTGTGATCTCTGTCAAGTAAATAAATAAAATTAAAAAAAACATATTTTATACGAGTTATTCATGTTTATTAACTAACATATCACAATACAAATAATACAAACAGTTGCTCTTTAATAATACCTTCAACCAAGATAAAAAAATATGTCATATTTTCTCCAAAAATTTTATATCATCTGATAGGTCAGATATATATAAAATTACATTTAAAGTTTTAAAAATATCAGCAAATATTTTCATTTAAATTCAAATTTCAAAGAAAATCTACTTTTGCAAACACGACTTTTTATCCTATTTTTTTTAATTTTGTCGACAACTGACAAATTGTTTAGTGAGACTTTAAATGTTAGATCGAAAAAATGATTAATAGAGGTAGGTTCAAAATATTATGTTCCATTAAAAATGATTTAGTCTTTGATGAACATCTGTTTGGTAATATGTTGTATCCAGATATAGTAAATTAATGACATATATAAAATTATAGAGAATTGTCACCTTCCATTTTATTATGAGTAGAGCTTTTAAAATGCTATTTGTCACAACCTGTCTTCTTGTCATTATGTAGCATTATGTAGCATTTTAAAAATGTATTCTCTTCACTTTGAAGCCTTTTAGAAATCTAAAATATGACTTTCTATGGTTTGTGTTTCCATATTCCTTTATTGCCAGGTTGAACAAATCCACATGCTTTGATTCAAAGGTAATAAATTCCTCTTATTTGGAAAAATGATGTTTATTTTTGTTCTCTCAGCCTTAGCAGGTGGTTTCATTTTAGCAAACTTCAGAGTTATAATTTCATGCTTATTAAAAACATTTATTATGATCTACATAGATGAATGGAACTTTTATTTTATTAAATTATTTGCCAAAAAATCTGTTATTTTTAAAAATGTATTTCCTTTGAAGGGTTATTTTAGAGCATTCAGAGAGGATCTAGGAGTGTGGTATTATGCAATTTTTAAGTAGGTATGAAATGGTTATTTATATGATTGTTTCTTTAAGGCTTATGTATATTGTTCATTATATGCTATAAAATATTTTGAAAGTAAATTTAAGGTATGTTTTACATAGTTTATTTTTTGGAAAAAAATATTGAAATGACTTATGAAATTCAGTATACTCTCAACATTAATTTATTCTGAAATTTACCAATTGTCTATTGAACCTATTATATGGCAGATATTACTTCAGACTACACTGGTAAATGAAATACTTGGCTTTGTAGAACTTTTATTTTAATGGGTGAGACAATTAAAAGCTATAAACCTTAATAAAAATTGCATAGTGCATTCAATAATGATGAGTACAATGGGGAAAAAGAAAAATTAGATCAGGGTGAGAAAAATCAAGGTTGCTAGGCAGGGGATGGGGAGATAAAAATTTTAATAGGAAGATCAGGGTAGTTACAATGAAGCTGACAACGAACAAAGGTATGGAAATGTGATGAATTTGCCCAGAACTATCAGCAATAAGGTCACTCCAGACAAAGGAATTTGCTATCTTGAAGGCCATAAGGTTGGATCGTGCCTGGCATATCTGAGGAATAGCAAGGAGGCCACTGTGAGTGACTGAAGAGTAGCAGGGAAAGAGGTCACAGAGGTTAAATGAGTGGCTAGATCATGTAAAAGCTTAGAAGTCATTGTAAAACTCTGGCTTTTATATTTGGAAACTTACTGTGTGATAGAATTTCTGCTAATAACTGAGAGTTCAAATGTCGATAAAATTTCAAGGATTCTTTTTCTTGTAAGACAGAATAAAGAAAAAGAGTTCATATTTTCACGTGGTGTAACAAATGCTCGGAGATCCAAGTGTAGGAAGCTATGGGAGCACAGAAGAAGGCACTAAAATCACAGCAATATATTTGATGACTGTGACTATATATAAATTTGTATTTTCTAGATTTTTTATAGTCATGGAATCACACAGTATATACTATTCATTGCCTGGCTTTTCTTTCTCAGCATCATTACTTTGAAAATCTCCAATTGTAAATAGATCATTTTGATGTTGAATAGTAATCTCTTTAATGAATAGATCATAATTTGTCTTTGCTCTATTGATGGACATTGATGAACATTTCCACTGTTTTCAATTCTTAAAAATAAAGCTGCTATGAAATTCATATACAAGTCCTTGTAGGAACATAGGGTTTCTTTCTCTTGGTTAAATGCCTAGAAGTAAAATGGCTATTCGTGTAACTGCAACATATTTTGCATTTAAAAATTTTTCAAACTATTTTCCAAAGTGTGGTATCATGATATATGCCAACAACTGTTTAGATTTTTTGTTGCTTCTCAATCTAGCTCAGAAGAAGTACAATTAGCCTTTATAATTTTAGCCATTCTAATAGATATGTAAGCATGTCTCATTATGATTTTAATTTGTATTTCTTTAATGTCTAAATGTTGAGAAATTTGTCATGTGCTTATAAGCCATCCATATCCTTTTGGTGACATGTCTCTTCAATAATTTTCTTCACATGTAAAATTCGATACTCTGTTTGGTTATTAGTAAGGTTTTTTTATTTTTATTCATTTTTTAATAATAAGAGTAGATGTCCATTATCAGATATATAATTTGCAAATCCCTTCTCCATCTTTATGGTTTCTCAATGGAGCTTTGATAGCTGTGTCTTTCAAGAAATATGCTACTTCTTTCCTGGTACACGGAGATATGACTAGAACATTATCAGTGTTGACCTGTGCAAAGAAAATCATGGCTTAAGATATATGTATTCTGCGGTTGTTGGGAGTGTTCTGTAATATCAAGCATATCTAGTTAGTTGATAATTATGTTCAAGTCTTACATGTCTTACCAATTAGATGATAATTTGTCTATATAATCTTAAAATAAAGGTATTGAAATTTTTTTCCATTTCTTTTCTAAGGTAGAAGTTATGATTTTTGTTCTTAGTTTTTCCCTATATATCCCCAAATCTGTTATTAAGTATTAAAAGTCAAGAATTATTATACTCCCTGAGGAATTCATCCTTTTACTCTTCTGTAATTTTGACTTGATCTTTATGTCTGATAATGAAATTTGCTTTAAAATCACTTTTCATTATCTTGATATAACCACCAAAGTTATAGCGTGATTAGTGTTAATATAGCATATTTTTTCATTTACTTTTTAAAGCACTTCTATATTTAATCCTGACAAAAAAACAAAACAGCTTTTTAGCTCTGGAAGCATCTTTCTAAGTTATCTCTTTTTTTTTTTTTTTTTTTTTATGAAGCACTAGCAATTTTTGTTAAGGGACCTAAACTGAAAGTAGGTTTAGAAATTTATTTATTTATTTATTTATTTAGTAAAAGATTTTCTTTTGTTTATTGACAGCAAGAGAGAGATAGAGGAAGCGCACAAGCGGGGGGAATCACGTGCAAAGGGAGAGGAAGAAGCAAGCTCCTTAGGGTGCAAGTAGTCCCATGCACGGCTGGATCCCTGTACACTGGAATCATGACCTCAGCCAAAGGCAAACATCTGCTTAAACAACTCAGTCATCCAGGCACCCCTAGAAAATTTAAAAAAATTTTATAAACATTTTGTTTCTTTCTTTCATTTTTAATATTTTATTTATTTGATAGACAGAGAGACAGGAAGAGGAATTATAAGCAGGGCAGAGGGAAAAGGGGAAGCATATTTCCCACTGAGCAGAGAGTATGGTGTGGGGCTCCATCCCAGGACCCTGGGATCATGACCTGAAAAGAAGGGACACTTATGGAGGAAGCCACCCAGACCCCTCTTTTCTTTGTTTTTAATATATGGCAACTGATGCTTCCCAGCCACGAGGATCATATTATCCATTGATTAAATCTTTGATAACAACCTATTTAAAAAGGTGTGTAAATATATACTTACTCAGATTTATACACTTTGTGTTTTCTTCATAGTTTGGGGCTGGACCCCATGGTCACAACACTGCTTCCAGTCTTTGCCTTCCCATCTTTTGATACCCGGTATTTGGTCAGAAAAGCAAATTAGTATCAAAATTAATAGGCCTTGGCACCATATCTCTGGAGCAGGGGTTGCTCTTAGCCAAGGCCCAGAGCAGTTGACCTCCCCTCGCTAGTGCTATAGCCCCAAGGACTAGGAACCTGCCACCAGAACTCAGTCTTACATGTTATGCTAAGCAGACAAAACCAAAACAGGAAAGCTCCGACAGCTTTCACTCCCATGCCTCATCTCCCACTCCCTCGACGTCCAGGCAGTACCAGATGCCAGGGAGGGGACTTGGTCCAACATATGGGAGGGAAGGAAGTGGCCACGATAAAGTACCTGCCTCCCTGTGCCTTTCTTTCATGAGCAGGTTGTAAGGAGGAGGAAGAGGTAGGGGAAGAGCGGTGAACTTAAGGGGTGAAGGCCTCAGGTAGGCAGCTGGCTCCTGCCAGTAGGAAAGGGAGAAAGGAGAAGGCAGTGAGTCTTGCAGGGAGGGTGGGGGTAAGGGTTACATCTTATGATGGAATCTGGACAGGAGTAACAGGGATACTAGTCATTTGAGTCCACCATTGGCAAGCTGGCCTGGGTGTCAGGGCAGATAGGCCTCCCTGGGCAACGGCACATGAGAGAAGGTGGAATTCTTCTCAGGAGCAGGTGAAGCTTTGGGTATTGGGAAAGCATAGACAGTATTGTTCCAGGGCCAAGGACAGGTCCGGGTACTCCTGGGTGGAGGTCAAGGCCACAGTATGATCCAGGTCTTCTACCAGCAGCTTGAAGGTACGACATGCCAGCCACCCCTCATTATTGTGTATACCTCTCTGGTGCACTTATTGGCTTATCCTTCAAATGATTCCTTCAGCAGCTTGAAAACCACGTCCACAGGCACTCCAGGTCATGGGAGGCTTCCAGAGTGAAGATTCTGCACAGGATCACCCCAAAAGACCAGAAGCCACTCTGGTGGATGTAGATCTGGTCAAACATGGCCTTAGGGACCATCCACTTCACAGGCAGTCCACTGTTGGTTGCCTTTTTATAGTAACTGATGTGTTGATATCTCTGGCAAGGCTGAAGTCTGAGATCTTCATCATGTTGTCCTTTGCCACCATCACTTCCCTGGTGGCCAGGTCTTGGTGTATGCACTTCTTGGAGGCAAGGTACTCCATGCCTCAGGCTACATGATAGGCACAGGATACCAGGTCCTTGGAGGAGAGTTGCTCTGCTGCCTTGTGGCTGATATTGTAACAGTACTCCCGGTCAGGAGGCCTCTGGGCCTGCAGGTAGTCCTGTATGTTGTCTTTGGAGGCATACTCCATGAGAGTGTATGAAGGACCGTCCTGTGTGCAGGACCCAGCAGGTTGATGGTGTCCTTGTGCTGTCCAATCATCTTCATCATCTCAATTTCTGAGATTAGGTTTGACAGGTCTTTCTCTGTTGCATCTGACTTCAACATCTTCACAGACACTTAGTCAAATGGTTGGATTTGTCTTTGTCCAGCCCAATGGCCTCCTCCAACACCACCTGCCCAAAGTAGGCCTGTCTTAGGGGTCTGCCTAACCTGCCTACAACCAGCCTGCCTCAAGGCAGTTATGAACTCTAGATTATCCTCAAAAACATTAAACCACAAGCTAAAAATTCTCTTCACTAGGTCTCTGTCGCAGGTCTCATTTTCTTATCCTTCATCATTTATCTTTATCCTAATTCTTATTTTCAGTATAGTTTATTTCGCTTCCAGGTGTTTCCCCTGGTTTCTGTATGCTGTTTCATAGGGAAGAGTTATCCTGTCATAAAATTATTTCTTGAGCATTCATTACATCTCTCAGTTAAAATGGGTTCTTTTATGGTATTGATTCATTTGAGTTTTCTCAAAATGGGAAGAATTTTCAAAATGTTGTTTTCCTCAAGGTTCAGAGTATGTCTTAGCCTCATCTTTACTCTTTTTGAAATTCACTGTTTAAAATTCTTGTCCCTCTTTTTATCTTTTTAAATTAAAATATTTTATTTTTACTATTTTTTTATTTGAGTATAGCTGATATTCAGTGTTACATTGCTTTCAGGTTTTCAATATCTCCATACATTATGCTATGATCACTACAAATATAGCCACCATCTGTCACCATATAACCCTATTATAATATCACTGACTATATTCTCTACACTGTTTCATATCTCTTTTTAAAATCTCTGATTTTTATGTTTTCTGTTATTCCAATTTTATACCATCATTTTAATTGGTTACTTTAATAAAATATGCCTGATTACAAACTCTTCGCTGAAAACCATAGCATTTGATTTATAGTAGTCTTCTTCTTCTTCTTTTTTTAAATTAACATATAATGTATTATTAGCCCCAGGGGTACGGGTCTGTGAATCGCCAGGTTTACACACTTCACAGCACTCGCCACAGCACATACACTCCCCAATGTTCATAAACCCACCACCCTCTCCCTACCCTCCCCACCCCCCTGGCAACTCTCAGTTTGTTTTGTGAGATTAAGAGTCTCTTATGGTTTGTCTCCCTCCTGATCCCATCTTGTTTCATTTACTCTTTTCCTGTCCCCCAAACCCCCCACATTGCACCTCCATTTCCTCATATCAGGGAGATCATATGATAGTGTCTTTCTCTGATTTTCTTATTTTGCTAAGCATAATACCCTCTAGTTCCATCCTTGTCATCACAAATGGCAAGATTTCATTTCTTTTGATGGCTGCATAGTATTCCATTGTGTATATATATCATTCATTTGTTGATGGACATCTAGGTTCTTTCCATAGTTTGGCTATTGTGGATATTGCTGCTATAAACATTTGATGCACGTGCCCCTTTGGATCATATAGTAGTCTTCTTTACCTCTATCAGAACCCCAGGAGGCTTTATTTATTTATTTACTCACATAAACAGATGATCCAACACAACGTTTTTTGTTGTTCAAATGTATTATAATGTCTTACCGCTTAACACTATGCTTACTGTTCTCTTTCACTGTCTGACTAAATCCTCATCATCACCATGCCATTTAATCAGAAAGAACATTTGAAATCAGAGTTCTCTCCATATCAGGGAATGAAGACTCCACCCTTCTGTTTGTGCAGGTAAAATAAATGTTGATATTGTCTGTCCTGCACATACTCCATCCTGTTCACCAGACTATTCACCATCAAAATGTATACAAAATAAAAACCATACCTCACCACTTCTATTACCACCCAGCATGCTAAAAACACCCTCATATATTCCTGAATTATTGACTTGATTGATAGCCCCACTTCCACTGTTGTCCTTTCTCCCTGCAAATTTATTTTGGTACAGCAACTTAACCTAAAAATCAAGTCAGATGATGTTTTTCTGCTGTTGAAAGTCTTTTGGTATCTTCCCCTTTCATATTAAATAAAAACTGAAGGCGTTTCAATGTACTAGAAGGTCATGCATCAATATGTTCTTCCTCTCTCCACCACTATGAACTCCTCATTGGCCTCCTTGCTTTTCCTAAGAGTAACAGACCAGCTGTTCACACAAAGTCTATATACTTACTTTCTCTGCCTAGAGCAATCTTTTCCTTTAATATTTGTATAACACCCTCCTTCACTTCCTGGGTCTTTGTGCAAATAACATCTCATAAATGAGATATAACCACCCAACACAAAATAAAATTAACTTTCATCCCAGCATTCTCCAATGGCCTTTACCTTTCTTGTATTTCTTTTTAACACTTATTACCATCAACCATCAGTCTTTATTCTATTACTGGTTTCTTTTCTTATTTGAGACACAGAGAGAGAGAGAATTGGGAGGGGGGCGCAGAGGAAGAAGAAAACACCCCACTGCCTAGAAAGCCTGCTGGGGAGTTACATCCCAGGACCCTGAGATCATGACCCAAGCCAAAGGCAGTCACTCAATGGACTGAGCCACCGAGGTGCCCCTCTATTATTGGTTTATTTCACTATTATATTTCAAAAGAATGTAAGCTCTTTGTGGTCAGGTAATTTATATGTTTTATTAATTAAAGTATTCTCAGAAAGGTAGCTGGCAGATTGTAAGGGCTCACTAAACTGTATTTTGTTGTTATTATTGGGCTCCTTTATGGGCTTTACCTCTTACGCTAGAAGTCTATCCTTCAGATGTAAGCAATAAGAATAGAGCCGTGCTGCCTGTTCAAATGAGTAAAAAGCCTGTATTAAGTGGATATTTTAAAAGCTAAATGAATGGCTTAATAGTTGTATATAGGGGGAAAGGGAACATATTTTCCACAGTGTAGAAGTGGAGTTCTTTTATTGAGTTCTTGTACAAGCCTACACTATTGAACGATAATGGGCAGTTGTACATTACAATTATACAAACACTGTGGTAATTTATATCCTTTTTTTGTAATTCATGACTGGATCATTTAATTCCTTAGGAGCATTACAGCATTTCAACTTTTCATGTTCAATAAATTTATTGGGGTTGCTACCTATTTTATTCAAATGGAGAAATAGTCTTGATTTAATCTAAATAAAGTGTTATTGATTGTGTTATTTTCTAGGAATGAGTCGCACATGCTAGTTTAAAAGTTTTGTTAAATTCCCATCTTAACTCTATTTAAGACAAGTCATCGCCAGATGGCTTTCTGGCATTGATTGCATGATATGAAATCTAGTATAACTAAAAGTTTTTGGTTTTAGTAGCATATAAATCAATTTAGAAAAAATATATGTATTTGAAGATAAGATAAAGTTTTAAATTATTTGGCAACAGTAAACTAAACCTTTTTTGTAAATTTTTATTTTCTAAAATTTCATTGAGCTCTTTTGCAATAAGAAACAAGTTACAAAAAATTAAGGTTTATTTATCCCAATTCAAAATTATTAGGAATATAATCATAGACGTTGAAGTATTTAAAATATTGAGCCCAAAATATTTTATTAGGTCAATTCATGAATGCTGAGCATTCCCTGTTAAAATGTACTAATACTATTGATAGACTGGTAGAAGCCTAAAATCAAATATTTATTAAATATTTATATCCATATCGTTTCATGGCTTGGTAATTCATTTCTCTAGCATTAAATAATATTCCATTGTTTGCATGTACTACACTTTATTTGACCTTTCACCTATGGAAGGATATCTTGGTTGCTTCCAAGCTTTTGTCAGTTATGAATAAAACTACTATAGACATCTTTGTGGGTATAGAATTCATCTTCTTTGGATAAATACCAAGAACTGCTACTGCTGAATCATCTGGCAAGAATATGTTTAGTTTTGTGAGAACCTGCCAAGTTGTTTTCCATTCTTTATTCTCAATAGACATGGAAGAACATTCCTGTTGCTCCACATCCTCACCAACATTTCCTGTTCTGTTGTCAGTGTTCTGGATTCTGGGTATGTATGGGTGTCTCTTTTTTGTTTTAATTTGCATTTTCCTGATGACATATGATGTGAAGCATCTTTTTATATGCTTATTTGCCATCTGTAATATTTTCTTTTGTGAGGTATCTGCTAAGGTCTTTGGCTCATTTTTAATCAGGTTTTTCCCCCATTGTTGAGTTCAAAGGGGTCTTTGTGTAGTTTTGATTAACAGTCCTTTGCCAGATGTGTATTTTGCAAATTTTTTCTCATAGTCCGTGCTTTGCTTTTTCATTCTCTTGGCATTGTGTTTCACAGAGTAGACATTTTTAAATTCAGTGCTCGTGTTTTGTAGCTCAAGTTATTGTCAAAACCAAGGTCATTTAAATTTTCTTCTATATTACCTTCTACATGTTTCATGTTTAGGCTTATAATCCAATCTGAGTTAATTTTTGTGAAGAGTGTATGATATCTGCCTGGATTTATTTTTATTTTATTATTTTATTTTATTTTTATTTTATATTTTTACATTTAGCTTCACCATTACTCCAGAACCATTTGTTTAAAAGATTGTATTTTGCTCTCTTGTATTGCTTTTGCTTTTATATTAAATATAAAATATAATTGATAATATATATTCTGTTCCTTTAATCTAGTCTTTCTGTGGTATTACAATATTTTGCTTACAATTATCGTTATGGTAAACTGTTTTTAAAAATTTTATTTATTTATTTGACAGAGAGAGAGATCACAAATACGCAGAGAGACAGACAGAGAGAGAGATGAGGAGAACTAGGCTCCCTCCTGAGCAGAGAGCCCAATGCGGGACTCGATCTCAGGCCCCTGGGATCATGACCTGAGCTGAAGGTAGAGGCTTAACCCACTGAGCCACCCAGGCGCCCCATGGTTATGGTATACTTTGAAGTAAGTCCTCAGTCTTTGTTCTCCTTCAACACTATGTTGACTATTGTGAGTCTTTGCCTCTCCATTTAAACTTTAAAATTAGTTTATTAATATTAAAAAAAAAAAGAACTTGTTGGGGCGCCAGGGTGGCTCAGTGGTTTGGGCTGCTGCCTTCAGATCGGGTCATGATCTCAGGGTCCTGGGATCGAGCCCCGCATCAGGCTTCCCTCTCTCTCTCTCTCTCTCTCTGCCTGCCTCTCTGCCTACTTGTGATCTCTGTCTGTCAAATAAATAAATAAAATCTTTTAAAAAAAGAAAAGAAAAGTAAAACATTTAAAAAAATTTTAATTTAAAAAAATTATGTAATTTTTTAAAAAAGGTTAAAAATAGCAGAACCATTTTTCTTATAACTGGAAAATACATTGTATATATATCTATCAAAAATCACTTGTCATGGGGGCGCCTGGGTGGCTCAGTGGGTTAAAGCCTCTGCCTTCAGCTCAGGTCATGATCCCAGGATCCTTGGATCAAGACCCACATGGGCTCTCAGCTCAATAGGGAGCCTGCTTCCTCCTCTCTCTCTGCCTCACTCTGCCTACTTGTGATCTCTGTCAAATAAATAAATAAAATCTTTTATAAAAAAATTTAAAAAAATTAACTTCTCATGTCTGGAATCAGGAGCATATGGAAAAAAATAATATCTGAGGACAATACGTCTACCATGTTTTGTGCCTTGTTAATATTTTTAAACAGTCAGGCAACTTTTAGCTTTATTGAAATACCTGCTAAGATACCAGCAGTGCCTTTTGGAGCCCTATGACTATAAAAATTAATTGCAAATATTCAAAATGTTTACAATGGTGTCACTATATAGGGCCACCACCAAGTATGTTTCAGAAGTAAGCATAACTGTTACTCTTCTGTAAGGCAAAAGGGCATGTTTTCAGGAGTTCCATCTGCTGTACCAGGAGGTGAATCAAGTAATGATTTCTGTCTATAAAATAATTCACTTTTCAATCTAACATTCCTCATTCCACATTATAATAATAAAAACTAGGAGGAGACTAAAACAAACAAACAACTACAACTACAGCAACCAGCTTTTCCTTCAGTGGAATAGTAAATATAACCTTATGAGTAGTCTGAAAATTATTTTTAAATATTTTTAAGATAAATGTTTGGTTAGAAAACCATATATTTTATATTACTAAGAAATAACAGGTGAAGTTTTATTAACTTCTAAAAAGTCTAGTTACTTCTATTTATCTATTAACTCACCTCTTTATGAAGTAGAACATGATCACACCTATTGTATCTACCCAAGTTTGTATGCTTTGGTTATTTTATGTTTGCTACTTCCTTGCTTAATTTTTACAATATTTGATACATAATAGTATCTTTAAGTCCATCTATGGTTTCACAGAATTTGTTTGAACTTCATAAAAATGTACCATACTTTTTGCACTGTCCTTGTTTTACTTCTCTATTAACTTTCCAAGATTTATTCACTTTAGAGTGTGTAGCAATCATTATTTTTTATTCCTCCATAATGCTATGTTTACAAATTTGTATTTATCTGTACTTTTAAAAATATCTTAATTATATACCATTTCTCATCTCACGTAACACTCATGTTACTTCTACACTTATCAGATATTATGTAACTGAAAACCACAACTCAGCAACAATATAGCATCATTTTTCAAAATTAAATGGCTTACCAGAATTCCTTAATTCTATCCTTTATTTGTATTAGATGACCCTTTATTCTGGTATTTGGCATTGTTCATATGGAGGAAAGCTTATAAGTTGATATTCCATAAATAGAAGGATTTACTATGATTGATTATTTTCATTTAGAATGCATAGAATATGGTTGATTTAATATTTCTTTCTTACTCTCTGCCTGGAACATAGTGCTATCTATGTAATAGCCACTGAAATATTAAGTTAATTACCTAGACTTTAAAGTGCATATTAATAGGAATAACATACAGAACTCTTCTCAGATTGGGACACCTGGGTGGCTCAGTCAGTTAAACGCCTGAGCCTTTAGCTCAGGTCATGATCTTAGGGTCCTGGGACACAGTTCTGCAACAGATTCCCTGCTTAGCCGGGAGTTTGCTTCTCCCTCACCCTGCTGCTCCCCCTGCTTGTGCTCTCTCTCACTCACAAATAAATGAAATTAAAAAAATAAATTCTTCTCAGATAGCTAATATAGAATATCGTCTTTGTATTCATCAAAGGGAAAGGGCCATATAATAATGAAATTCAGACTACTTCAAATTCATTTTTTAACCAGTAAGAAAGTACTGGAAACAAGCCAAAAATGTCTTTAATGAGTTAAAGAAATAGATTGATTTTCAATATCTTAATGTTTCTAAAATAAATTGCAAGATTTTTATACTAGATATCAGTGTAAATATTCATTATACAAGGATATTCTAAAAATAAACGTGAGAAAACTACTTGACATATATGATGACAAAAACGAGTTTGACAAAAGTCAGTTTGGGTAAAACTTACAACACCTACCACCTGAATCTCTTGTTCTATAATTTAATTATTTTAATTTACAAAAATAAAAAAATAATATATCAGAGTAAGTCTATTGATAGCTTTGAAGGTATGCTCTGGTTGTGCACTGTTTACTAATTAAAGGGGAATCAAATATGTGATGCTTATGGTGTGACTATATTAAAATTCAACAAGTTCAGAAGCATACGAGGAATAGAATAAAGACAAAAGATGACCCTTACTTATCCTAAAGATAGACAATGGTATATATGTGCTAGTTGGGAAGAGAATCCAGTCAGTAGATGGAGGATGTGGTAGTGGAAAAAAAAAGACACAACGTTTTGGTTGAACGTTTAGCACTATATTTAACAAAGTGAAATTGTGTGTTAATAGCCTTGAATAAAATCCAAAAAATATTTTCAATTCATTGAAGATTATTTAGGAAAAACTTGAAAAGTACAACTTGATAAGGATTCCAATAAAAGATTCATAAGCAATACAAGTTTCAGAATTTTTAGTATATTTTCCCTAAAAAGCCATTTGATTTAAATTAAAAAGAATTCTATTTACCTGCCACTTAAATAAGAGGAAATTATTTGGTTTTGTAATAAGTCAATAAAATAAATTAACATATCTTTAGAAAACAGATATGCACACTAATTTAAAAATATTAGTGCTTAAGCTGTTCAGCAAACATTTGTAAAATTCCTTGCCATCAGCTAGCTCTGGAGTTCTGCTAGGTGAGTAAGGCCATGTATGTTACTGCTCAGAGTACTGACGCAAAGCAATTGTCCCCTTCACATCCATTTTTTGCTGTTGATATGTCATGCTATGTTGTTTAGAGATACATAGATGGCCCTACATGAAGGCCTTTTTTTGTGTGTATATGGGTGACTGTGATTTAACTTTCAAGTAAGATGGCTCCTGATTTACAATGATTCAACTTACGATATATTTGGCAATGATGTGAAAGTGAAAGTGATTCAGAAGAAACTGTACTTTGAATTTTGAATTTGGGTCTTTATAAAAAGGGCCAGTGACATGTGGTATGGTGCCGTCTTGTGATGCTGGGCAGGGGCAGTGAGCCACAGCTCCCAGTCAGCTAGAAGGTTACAGGGGTGAACACCTGATATTCTTACAACCATTCTATATATAACCATTCTTCTTTTTTTTTAGTGTAATATTTAATAAATTGCATGTGATATTTGATACTTTGTTATAAAAGCGGCTTTGCTTAAGATGATTTTGCCCAAATGCAGGCAAATGTAAGTGTTCTGAGTATGTTTAAATAAGCTTAAGGTAAGCTATGATATTTGATAGTTTAGGGGTATTAAATGCATTTTCAATTTTTTATGTGTTTCTCTGTACATAGCCCCCTTGTAAGCTGAGGAACATCTCTATATGTATATGTAGCCTTGGTATGGCTTACATATTATTGGCATGAAACATCTAGAACAGTACGTGTACCATATAATTGTCTACAACATCAAACAAGTTTCTTGAAAACTTGTGCCAAAGGGGTTATGACTTTAAGGATTCTTTTTTTTTTTTTTTTTTTTTTTTTATTTTTTTTTTTTAAAGATTTTATTTATTTATTTGACAGAGAGAAATCACAAGTAGATGGAGAGGCAGGCAGAGAGAGAGAGAGAGGGAAACAGGCTCCCCGCTGAGCAGAGAGCCCGATGTGGGACTCGATCCCAGGACCCTGAGATCATGACCTGAGCCGAAGGCAGCGGCTCAACCCACTGAGCCACCCAGGCGCCCCAACTTTAAGGATTCTTATTTCAGAAGGGTTCTCTCAAACGTAGGATTTTTCAGAAGTTAAGTGAAAATCTGACCAAACTAAACATTTTTCCATTTTCCCTAGTGAGCAAAGATAGCTAAGATCTATCTGCCATTATCAACACTGTACTCAACGATTGTAATGCTAATTTAAGAACAGATTATTTATATCAAAACCATATGTTGGCCTAATCTTATACAATATTCATAAATCTCACTCAGAGCCTTGGACACTTTTATTTGTTGAGTCTATATGGTACTACGGACATTCATCTTTTTTGACCTCATAGCTTCATGTATGTCTATACTTTAGAAAATACATCCATCAGAGTTCCATTGTAAAATGTCTGGGTCATAAAATGTGCTATGCTATCAAAATGGTAAGAAGAACATACAAATGACCTGATGTAATGAACTGGACCAGATTGCCAGATATCACATTTCATACCAGAAAAATTCAGTGGTAAGTTTAAAATGGCCATCTATACTTCGACTGAATTATAACTCATTTAACTTCTTTCTTTGTGTACAGTATTATACATTAGTCAGTATTATAGTAAATAAGTACTTTGGACAGATGTAAATATGCTGTAATAAAAAATGTTTTTCTTCTTTCCTTTAGTCCTTTTTACTTGTAAGACTAGCCACAAATACCATGCCTCCCCCAAAATAAATTGCAATCCAAATTTATCTCTAAATGAATTTATTGCACAGAAAAAAATATATATATATATGTATACACTTACATTAGACATGTTCAAAATAGTTACACAACAGCAGGGCCCTAAATGTAAGCAGTATAGTTGTTTTGTTTTGTCTTGTTTTTTTCTTTAAGAAAAAAGAGGTTATGTGAAATATTGGAATTTTATTTTGAGGCCTAGTATTTCAAGACAGTTAACTACACTTACGGTGTCAACAGCCTCTTGTTGGCAGTATGATTTTATTGGCTCCATGGAATAACAGCAAGGATTTACTATTGCTTCTTTCTTTTATGACACACACAGAAAAAAAAATTGACACATTTGCTCAAGACCAACCAGAATCATTTTAACGTATCAAAATTGATGGGAGGCCTTCACTGCCAAAGTCCCTGCTGGGTTTTCACAATTCATTGCAGACAATCTGCTACTCCTATTATGATAAAGGAGAGAAGAGTCATAATCAGGGAAGAAAGCTAGATTAATACTTGTAATTATCATTGAATTATTTAGACTGCTATAGGATTATTATTATTAGTGTCATTTGATAATTTTCTCTCATTTTATTAAACACAACTGTGAGTAATAACCCTACCTAATATTTCTCTGTATTGGCTGACTAGCTAGCAAACATTCATGAAAATATCCATTAGCCACACATATAAAAAGCTGCATTATGATGCTGTGAATCAGAACATACCACTACCTGATCCTGTAGCTCTTTGAGGATTTGCAAACCAATTAATTCTATGTGTCTTGGATTCTTTCCATACAATTAGAAAATTTATAATAGTGTCCATGAACATTATTAGTTTTACCATTTTAAACCAGCAATCACACTTTGATTTTTACAACAAAAGCAGAAATATAAAAACACACATTTGGATCTGTTTTCTGTTAGTCTGTCCAGACTTCAAAATCCTATTCCTCAAGATAATGCACACCAAAGTTCTGGATTAAACAAGAAATTAGATGGCACCTGAACACGTGGTTTAATATTCTCAAAAGCACTATGCAACTTATTTCTTACATTATGACATTGTTTTACAAAGATCCACACTTTTATAATGTTAGTATTTTTAATAATCAATAAAGTCAATTAATCATGATTAAAAATCAAACATAAAAATTTCTACCTTTTGCTTTTGCCCCCTCCATTTAGAACTTATTTATAGCCTGATAATTCAAAGGTCCCTATGTTTATGAAAATCTGGACAGTAATAGCTCTAAGATCCCATTCAGAACTTGATATTAATCTAAGTCTTTTGGCTCCATTTATCCTGAGAGCAAAGAGTAGGACAAAGGATTTGAGTACTGTTAGTTTATCTGGGAGATTATCCAAGGTAGAAAAGAATGGGAAAGTGATACAGTGAAGAAGCAACTTTGTCAAAGAGGTACATTGTTGATATAATTGTTGTGGATAGAAAATAAAGGCTTGCTTTTACTGAAAGGTCCTGAGAAACTTCTTTAAGTTGTCCTCATGAAGACCTGAAAACTGACAATTTTATCTATGGTTCTTATTTCCACTTCACTGAGAGCTGTCCTCAGAGGACATTAACTCTCCTACACTTTTGGGTTGTGTTGGAGACATTCTAAAATGAGAGAGAGGACATGAGATGCTATCCGTGTTAAGTAACTGCAATTTCCCATGGAACTATCCACCACAGGTTTGGCTATAATCAGGTGTTGGGCCTTGATATCAGAGGGATTTGAGGCAGTATCATTTTAGGTTAATCATTATATCTGAAATTTCCAAAAACTTCAACTGATGAAACTTTGATTATAAATCTATAAATATAACAATAAATCTACAGTATTCAAATTATTTTCTAAGAAATACACAGACAAAGCATCAATTGATTAATATTTAAATGTTACAAAATACCGAACTGAAAGAATATGGTCATATAACAACGTGTAAGAAGTAGAACTTAGGTTTAGGTTAGAACTCAGGATGCATTTGAGACTCATTTAAGAAATTGAATGGAGGGACACCAGGGTGGCTCAGTGGGTTAAGCCACTGTCTTTGGCTCAGGTCATGATCCCAGGGTCCTGGGATCGAGCCCCAAACCGGGCTCTCTGCTCAGCAGGGAGCCTGCTTCCTCCTCTCTCTCTGCCTGCCTCTCTTCCTGCTTGTCATCTCTCTCTGTCAAATTAATAAATAAAATCTTAAAGAAAGAAATTGAATGGATGTCTGACTATCTTATAGGTTTGCTAAAAATCAGTGACTTTGTGTTCACGTGTGGCTATGTAGGAATTTTTAACTTTCTATAAGAAATTATTAGATTTGATTATATAATGGCAGTAAAGGATGGGGAAAAGCAAAGTACGAACCCCATAAAGGCAAAGACACTGAGTATGAGAAAAGAGTAATAAAGAAGAATCAATGCCTTTGAGGAAAATGGGAATTGAAATACACAATGATTGCTGATTTTTTTAGATGGAGAAAACAAAACTAGCTTGCAAGAAGGAAATAAGAGAAGAAATGTTTTGATGTGATACAGAATCCTGGAAAAGGCAGTAACGTGGAATAAAGGAGGAGGGAGAGCATATCAGGTAATTTGGATAGGAAGGAGTTAGGAGATAATTGCTTGATAAATTTTATATGGCCCACTTAAATGCACAGATTTCTCTTCTTTACTTTATATGGAGAACAGGGTGTCCTTTCTCTTCCCTTTCAGAGCACCAGAGGTGTACTCTTTCAGACTGAAAACCTGAAAAGCTCAGGACTCAGTTGCTTAAGCACAGCTGAGAGGACATATTTCAATTAAGATTTACATTTTGCTGTATAGTAGAATTTCAAAAGTGGTTTAACCATATTTTTTTTCATTTAATAAGAAGACTACAGAGAGTGTTTTCTGGTGTTAGTTCAGAGTCTTAAGAAAGTCAAGTGAACTATCTTAGAGGTTTTCATTGCAAAAATTGCTGTTGGAGTTCTCACTATTAAGCCCACATTTCTGGCAGAAAGATAGAGTTAAAAGAGAATGATATCTTGTACGACTGATACTTTGTCATATGGTTACAATATAACTAGAAAAGAGACAATAAAATATTTGATGTTGTTTTAAGTTTCCTTGTTGTCAATCCCTCAGTGCTTTCTGAGATTAAAGGAAAAAGTAGATGGATATTGACCTGGCAACTATCAACACCTGTCAGTCTCTCTTGGATAACCAGTATCTCTATAATCTCTTCTTCCCAGTAAAAAAAATATATATATATTCATAACCCACACTGTGCCATCTCAAGTTACTCCACCAAGATAAAATTACAATGATTTTCAATTGTTCCAAATGGACAGAATACACTTCCTTATGATATCATGTCTTATAAGATAGATAATTGGCTTGCTACCAATATACCCAGAGGTGACTGTGGAAGAGACAGGAAAATAAATAATAATATTTATTTATTCCTTGGGTTGACCCTGTTTACACAGATGCATTACTATTAGAAAAGTTTGGTTTGGGACATTGGAATGAATTTACTTAATGGGTCTGTATGTAATTGGGTTGGAGGAAATTTTTAATTTCTACAAAAATTATTAGAATTCTATCTTATTCTCTTTTGTTAATTTTCACATGTTAACAAAGCCAACGCTTTTGTCTAGCAGACCAGATCTTAAATCCTAACAAAACTCAATTTTTTCCTTTATTTTTTTTATGTTTGAGAGCTTCATGTTTTCTCATGCTGCTTTAAATACAACTCAAAAAAAAAATGGGGCAGTAAGACCAGACTTTATATTTTATTTTATTTATCTTATTTTTAATTAAAAAATTAAAGATTGTATTTATTTATTTGCGAGAGAGAGCATGAGTGGGGTAGAGGGAGGTAGCTGCAAGAGAGACTGAAAAGTATACTCCCTAATGAGCAGGAAGCCCGATATGGAGCTCGATCCCAGGATCCTGACTGAGATCATGACCAGAGACAAAGGCAGATACATGTGCAAAATCCCTTTTTTTCTGGGAAACAATACTTTACAAGAGATGTTTGAAAAAGTACTGGGGAATCAACTTTAATCGGAGATACAAAAATTTAATTGACTTTTGTAAAGCTACAGGGATCCAAATGATGGGAATCCCAGCCCATTTAGGTTGTGGACCACAGAGTATTCTTCTCTGTAATATTTTATTTTCTTCCATGTCTACTAACTCCAGTCCAAGTTCACTGATCTCTTTTTAGATAGTGAAAAACATGGCAAAGAATACCAAACGAGTGCCCAATATTCTACAATTATTCCATCATTTCTAACATATAGAAGTGTGTTATCAAGGCTGGTTTTGTGAACGAACATAGTTCTGCTAAAGTGTGTTTTGTTCTCCAAGAAATTAAATGCATGTTTATCACACAATTATAAAATACTTGTGTCAAGAATTTTTATTCAAAAATTAATAAGAGAAGCAGATATTAAAACTAGTTCACATGGTTATTTGGAATATAAGCAGAGTTGTGCAGCAGAAGTGCTCTGGGCCCATAATTTGGGTTATACAATTTATGTTTTCTAATGAAAAATCATTAACTTGCATTATAGTTAACAAGAATCTTGTGCATTACCATCAGTTTTCTACATTATAACCTCTTGCTCTACAGTTTGTAAATAACTTTGTCAATAGTAAGCTAATAAACGGGGTGACTCCAATGGATTGAGATAATCTCCAGAGTTTCTGCTTCATAATGCCCAGGACTCCATTGAAAGGACACCTAAGAATTTACTTTGCCCAAAAATTAGATCATTTTTTTCACTGTCCTTACCTATTTTCCAAACCTAGTCCTTTTGCTTCAGCTTTCAGTCTACGGACAACCCTGTATCTGACTGACTTGAATGTCTTGCACATTAATTTGCTTGCCAGAGGTGGTTCCTCTAATTGATGTCTAAGAACCCTAATTAGTTAAGAAAACTTTTTTTTAACATTTTCATTGCTATTTATTATTATTATTATTATTATTATTATTGCTAATATCTCTATTACAAATAATTCACAAGGGCATCTTTCTGACAAAAAAAGAGCCAGCTACTAGTAGAAAAAGTACATTTGACTCCGTCAATGAAAGTGGTAAAGGGATTTGAGAAAATAAGGCAAAGCATGGAATTATGTGTTAAAATTTTAAATATTATAGACACATTTACTTAATTTCTAATACTGCTGTTGCTTATAATTAAATAAGATGTTTTCCATGAACCACACATTACAGAAAATATATTGTTTATACAGATTAAATTTTCATCAAAAGGGACGCCTGGGTGGCTCAGTTGGTTAAGCAGCTGCCTTTGGCTCAGGTCATGATCCCAGCATCGTGGGATCGAGTCCCACATCGGGCTCCTTGCTCAGCCGGGAGCCTGCTTCTCCCTCTGCCTCTGCCTGCCATTCTGTCTGCCTGTGCTTGCTCTCTCGCCCACTCTCTCTGATAAAGAAATAAAATCTTAAAATAAATAAATAAATTTTCATCAAAAACTTGTAAGTGTATTTTATTGTAGGATCATGATCAGCATTTTGCAGATGAGAAAAGTAAAATTTAGAAAAGTGTGTCTCTTCAAATCCCTCATACAATATCTGGCCTACATAGAAGGATATACTATCACAATTGAGGAAGATAATTGAGATTACTTAAAATGATAAACTTTACTGTATAGGGTTTTTTAAAAGTTTGCCACAGATTCAGATTCTTTTAAAATATATATCTATTTTATGTAGAGAGAATGCACTAAGAAGTAAGAAGAAAGTGATATATCAGTGCTACCAAATAATGGCTATAATATCATCACCTTATTTATGAACAATGAAACAGTGTGCAATATTTAAATAAATTTAAATAAATTCCTCTTTATTTTATATATTTATAAATTTAAATAAATTCCTATTTATTTATTATTAAAGAAATTCCTCTAACAAACAGTATGTTTTGAAGGTTGCTAGCAGGAAAGTGTTGTACTACATGGAAGTAATCAGAAAATATGATCTAAAATTCTGCTTTCAAGGGCGCCTGGGTGGCTCAGTGGTTTAAAATTCTGCTTTTAAGAAGCTATAAGAGTAAGTACTGAGCATTAGCTATTATATGCTATGGATGAATAACAGAAATCTACATTTGAAACTAATGGTACACTATATGTTAACTAATTGAATTTTAAAAAGTTAATAAAAAAACCCACTATTTTATAAAACAATATTCCCAACAGGCTCTTTTGCTTTAAAATACTCACTTTGTAATGAGAGTCATTACTTTTGTCTAGCCAATTCTTACATCACTGTTTATCCCTTCCCTGCTTTATCCCTTCCCAGTATCAATAAAGGCTCACTTGGGTTACCTAGAAGCCATGAGAAAGCTGGTTTTCACCAGCAATTTGACCACCATGTGCACAGGGAAGTCTATTGATAAAGGCTTTATTGCAATAAATTGCAAATACATGGATGATATTGAATTCTCTTTCTTGAGGTCTTGTTTCATGATAATAAATTTAGGGTGGCTTCTTGGAATGGATGTTATTAACATATTTTCATAGTTCTAAGTACATGGAATTGTAAAATAGATTAATGAATGTGGCATTACTGACAACTGTCCTCATTTTGAAATCAAATTACAGTGTACTAAGATGAGGAAGCAAAGCAGATTTGGGATTATGAGTGAAATAATTTTTAAAAAGTCTTAGGGGTATGATCAGACTATTGGGTAATTCAGTAGAAAAATGTCAACTGATTGAGATTCTGTGTTCCCTGATTTCAGAGCGAAGTTAAGATAAATAAGTAACACGAGGAGACTAGGAAGCCAAACATAAGTGATAATTTTGTGCCAGGGTGTGTATACATCTGTTTATTTTCTTGCCTTACCACTAAGGTTGCTCGTAGAGGAGAGTTTAAATATGTGTTGGAGCTAATCTCTTGGATTACACAAGAAACCACATCCTACAGCTCTCCCTGAAACACCCCTTGTGATTTCAATGTAATTTGGTTTTTGCATTTTTAGAAATAACAAAATACTTTGCAAACTCATCTACTTTATTACCACCACAAGTGAGTCAGCTGACTCCACATTTTAACACAGTGACAGTCACAGAGGAATGGAGGAATGAGTAGAGTTATCAATAAATGTGCTTTTAAGATATATGACAGGGTAGCAGCTATTTCCAGGAACCAAAACATGGGTCAGCAGCTGTGCAGGAAAAGTGATGGAATAAATGACTCATTTCAGAGGAGTTCTATAACATATTAGTTCTATAATGTATCTTCAGCACCCAATTACCCGCTTTGATCTAAAGATAAGGATTTACAGTTAAGTTCCCATTTATGATTTGACTGGTAGGGTCTGAATCATGTTTACTATTGTTTTGAATATTACTTGAAACCTATAGTAGTACTTGGGATATGTGTTGTGTACTCTGTGAACATGTGCTATTTTTCAATTAGTTAATTCCTGTCTCGAACCCCCCCTTGTTAATTTGTTTGTTTTTGTTTATTTGATAGTGGTTTCAGTAAATGGATATATCTGAAAAATTGCAAAGCCACTATTAAAATAAGTTATTATGATATATAGCATGGAATTGCACATTCCTCCTTTGAATCCGACAGAGCTTCACCATATCCTTAAAAATTTGGGAAAAACATGAGATTATTTTTCTTTATAAAATTTCTCCTGTTAGGCTGTGATGGTTGTCATCAGCAGTAACTCCTCTGAAGGCTTTGTCAAAAGAGTTGAAAAAATTGGAAATGTGTGAATGAAGCTGTTTGCTGAATATAAAGAAAAGAGCATTGAAGTACAATTCACACTCTTACTTCTCCTTCTATGCTTTCAGATGTTTGACATTTGAAAATTTTGCTTCCAGAAGAGATGCCCTATATAATTCTTACGTTAAGGAGCAAGTTGCTTTTATAATTTTTTAAAATATTCTACCATTCAAGTATTTCCATTTAAATTAAATTCAATACCATTTAAAAAAAATCAAAAGTGCAGCCAGTATTCAATTCCTGGGCTAAATAATTTTAGAAAGCTTTGTGTTATTGAACCTATGGGGTTTTTCTGTAGTTTTAACTCTTTCTTTCTGTGATTTTTCCCATTAGTCACGTAAGTGACTGCAATATAACAGACATTGAGGATAAAGAAGGACTGAATAGAACAATCCTTGGCCTCATGAAGTTGAGAATCTAGCAAGGGAGTCAAACAATTCAATCATTCAGAGACAATTTATTGAGTGCCTGGCCTAAGATGAGCACAACAAAACCCCAGCCCAGAGGAATCATTTTAATGGGAGAGATAGATAATGGGTAAGCCAACTTTAAAAAGAAAAAAATCGTACTGGTTTTTCTTTAATAGTGATGCATATTTGAACTAAATAAGCACATTTTAAAAAGAGCAGTGATTGAGAAGAGGTTTTGTAACTGAGTGGTCCAAAAGGGCCTCCCTGAAAAAGTCTGTTTTGAACAGATTTCTGAATAATATCAGCTAGGAAGCTGCGTAAAAATCTCAGGGATGGGTTATTTTTCCAGTCAAAAAATTGTAAAGGCTCCAAAGTCACAATACAGCTGTAAGTTTCTCTAATAAAGTAACTTCTGACAAAGAATGAGAAGAAAGAACTAACCCAGGTTTGAAAGAAAAGGGACAGACTTTCTATGGAATTCATATTTAATTAAAGCTCTAAAGGACAAAAATACAATAGAGCAAAATTCTGGTGACGCTGATATACCTAATGAAAGTTCATAAACAAGGTGTGGGTAGCAAAGAGTGTGTGGGAATGTTGGTAAGAACAGTGGGGAAGAGTCATCCCTGAACATGTTCTTAAATGAAGCAATTCTTGTGTTGTTTTAAAGGGTAAATTGGAGTTTGCCTAAGTGATTAGAGAAGGATGCCTCAGCTTATGGAAGTTCAAAGCCATAAAGATGTGATAAACTACTGCAGATATTTTCATGTATATTTGTTGTTGCTTCTAGCAATGGTGATCTAAAAACTCTTTCTTAAGACAACAAAAAATCCAGACAAAATAGCTTTTAAAGTTAAAAATATAAGAATGATTATAAAAATAAGTGAGGGATTACTGGGCCAAAATAGGAAATACAATGAGAGCCTAGAGATATATGCCCTGAAGCCATTTTAGCTATGAGAGCAGTTGAAACTGCTAAAACACACTGAGCTGTGTTTTTAATAGGCTCTTGATACTAGAGAAACAAAATTCAAAATCCAGCAGCAATCAAATTTGAGGACTTTGGTACAACCCAAATTTAAGTTGAGATCCCCAAAGCACAAGGAGAAGCAGAAATAAGACTAGAGCCTACCTTGCCTTCTGTGTAAACTGAGAAAGTCAATCACGGAATTTGGAGTATGATTGTCTTGTAGAGTCTCAGATATAAGAGAAAATCCTGCCAAGGAGGACCATACCATTATTATAGCTCTTAATTATCCCTACTCAATAAGAGTTTCAAATATAATGTCTTGAACATAGCAAAATGGAACAAAGCACACAAAGAAAAATCATTAACAAGATTTGATAGACAAAATGGGATTAAGTATGATGTTAAAATAATCAATAAAGATTGTAAAATGGCTTGATTACTCTGCTCAAAGAAATGAGAGGGGAAGGAAATTGAACAAAAAACTGAAACAAAAAATGATATTGAGAAAGATTTTTAAATGAACCAAATGGATACTCTAAAACTTTAAAGATATGACAGCTAATTTAAGATACCACAGGGGTGCCTGGGTGGTTCACTTAATTAAACCTCCAACTCTTTTTCCTTTTATTTTAACACCTTAATTTTATTTTATTTCTTTCATTTTGGCTGAGGTCATGATGTCAGGGTTGTGACAGGTTGGGCTCTGTGCTGAGCCTTGAGCCTGCTTAAGATTCTTTTCCCTTCTTTTTCTATCCCTCCCTGCGCTCTCACTTGCTCGCTCTCTCTTGCTTGCAAATAAATAGATAGATAGAAAGATAGATAGATAGATAGATAATATACAAAGCAAAATAAAAGCAGATTATGAAAATAAATATAAAGATTTTGAAATGAAAACAATTCAAAATAAATAGAGAAGACCTACACAGCTAAAAGTTCACTCAGAAAATCTACTATTAAAGAAGTCAGTATGATACAATGTTAAGATATCAAAAGATTTGAGCATGTACTTTACAGAAAGGGTAATCCAAATGGCCACTCATATATAAAAACTGTTTACCTTTATTATGAATCTGGAATTAAATTAAATTAAATTAAAAATAAATTAAAACCTAGAATGACATACTATTACACACTTACCATATTGGGCTACAGTGAAAATGTCTTGCAAGAATGTGAAGTGGACATAATGTGACAGTGGACATAATAAAAACATATGAGGTAAGTTGGACAATATTTAGAAAACTTAAAAATTAAAAAAAAAATTTGGTCCATTCCTAGAAATACAACATGGAACTAAATGAATATTTTCACCAGGATATGCAAACAGATGATTATAGTTATTTCATTCATAACGGCAGATCAGTAGTGGTATATTTGCACAATGTTACATTAAATAAGAGAGAATATTAACAAACTGGGAGGAGGGGCTAGGTTGTTATCATAAACAGATCTTCTATGGTGCTAATTATGTTCTATTTCTCAAAATCTTTAAGTTAAAAAAGTTTTCAAATTTATATCTAGGTAGATAGATAGGTAGATGATAGATAGACAGATATCCCAGAAGCTGCAATGCTAGGCTAAGACCAGGCTTTAAAGGGCTTTTCTATGCTCTACTAAATACTTTAAACCATTCATTATATCATAGCTCAGTGTTCAAATCTCCATTTGTTTCCTCAGTTTCCTCATATTTATCTTAAGGTGACCTGATCCAGACTTTTGATCACCTTTGTCTAAATATTTCTATTTTAACAAAGTCCTTTTGAACACCCAGAGACTAAAACTTAGAAAAATACTCTGATTGTTATCTCACTAGAGTGGAAAATATATAGTTACCCATTAACTAATGATATCCATGTCTACATTAGATCCATGACATTTTTAATTCTTGGGAGCTTTTTGCTAAATGAATTTTTTAAGCTTCCTTTAAATGAAGCTTTAAGCCATCACCACATGAATAAAATTAAAGAACTAAATGAAAACAAGCCAAGTATTTACAGAGTAATAGAATGTGCAGTGGAAAGAGTACAATTCTGAAATCATAAAGCCTAAATTAGTGTGATGCATCTTTACCAGCCATGTAATCATAAACCAGTTATCTAAATGTGTTAGCCTCAGTTTTTTCACCCATGAAATGGTGATGATAATACTGATTATGCAGAGTTGTTGTGTGGATGTGATGAAGCATGGAGCATGAGAGTCTCATATTCCATGCGAAAATGATAGCTATTTTTATACTTATAATAATTCTAATAATAGTAATTAAATTGTTCAAAATGATAATATTCATTTATATTGAGGCATTGTATTGACTATTCATAGACACATTTACCAAAATAAATTTCATTTTATTTACCCCCTCTGAGGATATATATTCCCTAATTCAATATGAATCTCATTATAAATAATAATTACCATAATAAATATGCTGATTTTTCTTCTATTTATTTTTAGGGAGGTATCCTTTACTGTTGAACATAAAGAAACTTAAGCAAGTCTGTCTTATTCAAAATTTGCATGCTGCTTTCTTAGGAAACTAGATTATAGAGTTGTATGAAATAAATTCATGCAGTTAAGACATTTATGTTTGGAAAACTGGGTGGTCAGTTTAGTATTTCAAAGGAAGATTTTAAATTTAAACCTTAAAACTGAGCTCTTTCAGCCTTATTTATAGACCATCCTTCATGCTTCATAAGTACTCCTTCATTGTAAACTAAGTAATATTTTTTGTCACAGTGTCTATAACTAAAATGGATTTTATATTCTATTATTTCAGAGTTAGTTGCAGTTTCTACTTCCTTACTTCCTTTTTTGAAAAATTGATTAATTCTACAAAAAGTTTTTTCCAGCTTTATTGAAAAATAATCGACATATTATAATTTGTAAATTTAAGAAATGATTTCTTATAACATTGCAAACTTTTAACATTGTGTAAATTTTGTACAATTTGATAAATTGGCATACATCTGTATTGCAATATAATCTACATAAAAATGTTAATACATCTACTATCTCATATAGTTGCCACTGTTTTTTATGCATGTATGGTAAGGAATTTTAGGATCTACTCTCTTAGCAACTTTTATGTATATAGTACAGTAGAGATAAACTTCAGAGGTCTTGTAGGTTTTGTTCCAGAGTGCCTCAATAAAGTGATTATCTCAATAAACTAAGTCAAATTATTATTATTTTTTTTGGTTTCCCAGTGCAAATAAAAAATTATGTTTCCCAGTGCATATAAAAAATAAACACTGTACTGTACTGTTCAAAAGCATTATGTCTTTAAAGAAAAACAATGTATATACTGTAAGTAAACTAGTTCTGAGTTTTCAGTGGGTCATAATTACTGATCACAGATCACCATAACAAATTCAATAATAATGAGAAAACTTGAAATATTGCAAGAATTACCAACATGTGACAGAGACACAAAATGAACAAATGTTGTTAGAAAAATGGTGGCAGCAGACCTATTTTATACAAGATTGCTATAAATTTTCAACTTGTAAGAATGTGATATATGCAAAGTTTAATAAAGGGAAGCACAATAAAAAAGTTTGTATATATTATTAACTATGATCATCGTGCTGTACATTAGATCCCCAGAAATTTTTCATATTATAGTTGCAAGTTTGTACCCTTTGACCACCTTATTCCACCCCAGGTTCACCTCTTGTCAAGTCAACTCTCTAAGTTTCCATTAGTTTGCTTTTTCTTCAGATTCTGTATGTAAGGGATATCATAATACATAAATTAAAAAAAATATATAAAATCTTTGAAATATTTCACTTACTATAATACCTTCAAGATCCATCCATGCTGTTGTAAATGGCAGTATTTCTTAATCTTTCATTGTTAAGTAGTATTCCATAGTATATATTTACCATACTTATTTTATTCATTCATCCATTAATGGATACTGAAGTTATTTCCATCTCTTGCTTAGAGTTAATAATTTTATAATGAACATAAAAGTGCAGATATGTCTTCGAATAGTGACTTCGTTTCCTTTAGATATATACCTAGAGGTGGGATTACTGAATCATATGGTAATTTTACTTTTAATAATATGAATAATCTCCATACTGTTTTCCATCCAAATTTATATCCCTATCACAGTGCTTAAGTTCTCCATTTTCCCCAATATTTACCAAAATTTGTTAGTTTTAATTTTTTGGTAGTATATATTCTAATAGGTAGTAATATCTTGCTGTGTTTTTCAGAGGTAAACAACAACAACAAAAACAACATAATGACTTTGCCCTGAGTTTTTACGTTGAGCACTTTTAATGCTCCTGTTGGTCATTTATATAACTTTTTTGAAAAAAAAATCTATTGAGATCCTTTTGCTAATTTTTTAATTATATTTTTTTTCTATTTGTATCTGTTGGTTAGTAACCTCTTTTCAGATATAAGATTTGTAAGTATTTTCTTCCATTCTGTGGATTGTGTTTTCATTCTCTCTCTCTCTCTCTTTTTTTTTTTTTTTTGGCAATGCAGAAACTTTAGTTTAATGTAATACCTTTTATTTATTTTTACTTCTTTTGCTTGTGTTTTTGGCCTGGTATCCAACAAACTATTGGCAAGACCAATGTCAAGGAGAATTTTTCCTATGTTTTCCTTTAGGAAATTTAGTTTCATGCATCACATTTAAGTCTTTAATGTATTTCAAGTTAAGATTTATGAGTGATATAAGGTTCCAGTTTCATGCTGGTTTTAAATATCATTTATTGAACAGACTATCTTTTAAATATCATTTATTGAACAGACTATCTTTACCCATTAAATATGTTGGCCCCTGTCAAATATTAGGTGACTGTATGAAAGGATTTATTTCTGGACTCTCAATTCTGTTCTACTTGTTTATTGGTCTGTTTTTATGCCAGTATACTTTATTGTTTTGAGCATGAGGGCTTTGTAGTATAGTTTCAAATCAAGAAGTGTAATTTTGCTTCTTCATTCTTTCTCAGAACTGCTTTAATTATTTGTTGTCTTTTATGGTCTCATATAAATTTTAGGATTCCTTAGTAACTTCTGTAAAAAAATAATATTGGATTTTTTTAAAGATTATTTATTTATTTATTTATTTGACAGAGAGAGATGACAAGCAGGCAGAGGGGCAGGCAGAGAGAGAAGAGGTAGCAGCTTCCTGCTGAGCAGAGAGCCTGATGCAGGGCTCGATCCCAGGACCCTGGGATCATGACCTGAGCCGAAGGCAGCAGCTTAACCCAATGAGCCACCCAGGCGCCCCTAACATTGGATTTTTGATAGGAATTGAATTACAGATGGTTTTCGGTAGTATGGACATTTTAACAATGTTAATTCTTACCATTCATAAATATGAGCTATCTTTCCATTTATGTTTCCTTCAATTTCTTTATCAATGTCATAGTTTATGGGGTACAGATCTTTCATCTTCTTAGTTAAATCTTTTCCTAAGTATTTTATTAGTTTTGATGCTATTGTGAATTAGATTGTTCTCTTTATTTTTTCAGACAGTTCATCATTAGAGTGTTAAAATGCTCCTGTTTTGTGCTTACTTTGGCAGCACATATACTAAAATTGGAATGATGCAGAGAAGATTAGCTTGATCACTGAACAAGGATGACATGAAAAACTAGGAAGCATTCCATATTAAAAAAAAAGAAACAAAACAAAATTCTTGTCTTTTATTTATTGATCTTGTATTTGGCAGCTTTACTAAGTTTGTTAATTCAAAATTTTTTGTGAAGTTTTTAGGAGTTTTTTACATGTAAGTTCATGTTATCCAAAAAAAGAAAATTTTACTTCTTCCTTTATTTTTTTTTTTTTTTTGGAGTCTTTTATTTCTTTGTGTTCCTTGTTTCTCTGGCTACGACATCCAGTACTATGTCAAATGAGAGTAGTGAAAGTGGACACACTTGTCTTTTTTCTGATCTTTAAGGGGAAAACTTTCAAACTTTTTTGATTGAATATGAGATTACCTTTGGGCTTGCAATATGTGTTTTTTCTTTAATGGATTTTTTAAATTATTATTTTTTAATTTTTTATTAACATATAATGTGTTTTTATCCCTAGGGGTACAGGTCTGTGAATCACCAGGTTTACACATTTCACAGCACTCACCATCACTCACCATAGCACCTGCCCTCCCCAATGTCCATACCCCCACCATCCTCTCCCAACACACCTCCCCCCAGCAACCCTCAGTCTGTTTTGTGAGATTCAGTCTTTTATGGTTTGTCTCCCTCCCAATCCCATCTTCTTTTATTTTTCTTTTCATACACCCGAAACCGCCTATGTTGCATCTCCAATTCATCATATCAGGGAGATCATACGATAGTTGTCTTTCTCAGATTGATTTATTTCGCCAAGCATAATACCCTCTAGTTCCATCCATGTCATCACAAATAGCAGGAGTTCATTTCTTTTGATGGCTGCATAGTATCCCATTGTACATATATACCACATCTTATTTATTGATTCATCTGTTGAAGGCCATTTAGGTTCTTTCCATAGTTTAACTATTGTGGACATTGCTGCTATAAACATTTGGGTGCGTGTGCCCCTTCAGAATGCCACATTTGTATCTTTAGGGTATATACCCAGTACTACAATCACTGGGTCATAGGCTAGTTCTATTTTCAGCTTTTTGAGGCACCTCCACGCTGTTTTCCAGAGTGGTTGCACCAGCTTGCCTTCCCACGTACAGTGTAGGAGGGTTGCCCTTTCTCCACATCCTCGCCAGCATCTGTCATTGACTGACTTGTTCATTTTAGCCATTCTGAAAGGTGTGAGGTGGTATCTCATTCTGGTTTTGATTTGTATTTCCCTGATGCCGAGTGATGTGGAGCATTTTTTCATGTGTCTGTTGGCCATTTGGATGTATTCTTTGCAGAAATGTCTGTTCATGTCCTCTGCCCATTTCTTCATTCGATTATTTGTTCTTAGGGTGTTGAGTTTGATAAGCTCTTTATAGATTTTGGATAGATACTGGCCCTTTATCTGGTATGCCATTTGCAAATATCTTCTCCCTGATAACTTCTGACAGTCATCTTTTGGCTTTGTTAACTGTTTCCTTTGCTGTGCAAAAGCTTTTTGATCTGATGAAATCCCAATAGTTCATTCTTGCCCTTGCTTCCCTTGCCTTTGGCGATGTTCCTAGGAAGAAGTTGCTGCTGCTGAGGTCAAAGAGGTTGCTACCTGTTCTCTCCTCAAGGATTTTGATGCATTCCTTTCTCACATTATGCTTCTTCATCCATTTCCAGTCTATTTTCATGTATGGTGTAAGGAAATGGTCCAATTTCATTTTTCTGCATGTGGCTGTTCAATTTTCCCAACACCATTTGTTGAAGAGGCTGTCTTTTTTCCACTGGGCATTCCTTTCTGCTTTGTTGAAGATTAGTTGACCATAGAGTTGAGGGTGTATTTCTGGGCTCTCTATTCTGTTCCATTGATCCATGTCTGTTTTGGGGACAGTTCCCTACTATCTTGATGATGACAACTTTGTAATAGAGCTTGAAGTCTGGAATTGTGATGCCAACAACTTTGGCTTTCTTTTTCAATATTCCTCTGGCTATTCGAGGTATTTTCTGGTTCCATATATATTTTAGGATGATTTGTCCCATTTCTTTGAAAAAAATGGATGGGATTTTGATAGGGATTGCATTAAATGTGTAGATTGCTTTAGGTAGCATAGCCATTTTCACAATATTTGTTCTTCCAATACAGGAGCATGGAACATTTTTCCATTTCTTTGTGTCTTCTTCAATTTCTTTCATGAGTACTTTAGAGTTTTCTGAGTATAGATTCTTTGTCTCTTTGGTTAGGTTTATTCCTATGTATCTTAGGGTTTTGGGTGCAATTGTAAATGGGATTCACTCCTTAATTTCTATTTCTTCAGTCTTGTTGGTATAAAAAAATGCAACTAATTTCTGTTCATTGATTTATATCCTGACACTTTACAGAATTCCTATACAGGTTATAGCAGATTTGGAGTGGAGTCCTTTAAGTTTTCCACATACAGTATCATATGATCTGCAAACAGGGATAGTTTGACTTCTCTTCTGCCAACTTGGCAAAATTTGGATGCCTTTAATTTCTTTTTGTTGTCTGATTGCTGAGGCTAGGAATTCTAGTACGATGTTGAATAGCAGTGGTGATAACGGACATCCCTGCCGTGTTCCTGACCTCAGCGGAAAAGTATTCAGTTTTTCTCCATTGAGAATGATATTTGCAGTGGGTTTTTCATAGATGGCTTTGATAATATTGATAATATGTGCCCTCTATGCCTACACTTTGAAGAGTTTTAATCAGGCAGGGATACTGCACTTTGCCAAATGCTTTTTCAGCATCTATGGAGAGTATCATATGGTTATTGTTCTTTCTTTTATTGATGTGTTGTATCACATTGATTGATTTGCAGATGTTGAGCCAACCTTGTAGCCCTGGAATAAATCCCACTTGGTCGTGGTGAATAATCCTTTTAATGTACTGTTGAATCCTATTGGCTAGGATTTTGGTGAGAATTTTTGCATCCGTGTTCATCAAGGATATTGGTCTGTAGTTCTCTTTTTTGATGGGATCCTTGTCTGGTTTTGGGATCAAGGTGATGCTGGCCTCAGAAAAAAAAGAGTTTGGAAGTTTTCCTTCCATTTCTATTTTTTTGGAACAGTATCAGGAGAATAGGAATTAATTCCTCTTTAAATGTTTGGTAGGATTCCCCTGGGAAGCCATCTGGCCCGGGGCTTTTGTTTGTTTGGAGATTTTTGATGACTGTTTCAATCTCCATACTGGTTATCGGTCTGTTCAGGTTTTCTATTTCTTCCTGGATCAGTTGTGGTAGTTTATATGTCTCTAGGAATGTATCCATTTCTTCCAGATTGTTGAATTTGTTGGCATAGAGTTGCTCATAGTATGTTCTTATAATTGTTTGTATTTCTTTGGTGTTGGTTGTGATCTCTCCTCTTTCATTCATAATTTTATTTATTTGGGTCCTTTCTCTTTCTTTATCAATCTTATTAATTGTTTCAAAGAACCAGCTCCTAGTTTCGTTGATTTGTTCTATTGGGTTTTTTTTTTTTTTTTTTGGTTTTGGTTTTTTGTGTTTTTTTTTGTTTGTTTGTTTCTATTTCATTGATTTCTGCTCTGATCTTTATTATTCCTCTTCTCCTGCTGGGTTTAGGTTTTTTTTGTTGTTCTTTCTCCGACTCCTTCAGGTGTAGGGTCATGTTGTGTATTTGAGATCTTTCTTGTTTCTTGAGAAAGGTTGGTACAGCTTTATATTTTCCTCTCAGGACTGCCTTTGCTGTATCCCACAGATTTTGAACACTTTTGTTTACATTATCATTTGCTTCCATGAATTTTTTCAATTCTTCTTTAATTTCCTGGTTGACCAATTCATTTTTTAGAAGGATGCTGTTTAGTCTCCATGTATTTGTGTTCTTTCCAAATTTCCTGTTATGATTGAGTTCTAGTTTCAGAGCATTGTGGTCTGAGAATATGCAGGGGATGATCCCAATCTTTTGATAATGGTTGAGATCTGATTTATGACCCAGGATGTGGTCTATTCTGGAGAATGTTCCATGTGCAGTAGAGAAGAATGTGTATTCTGTTATTTTGGGATGGAATGTGTTGAATATACCTGTGATGTCCATCTTGTCCAGTGTGTCATTTAAGACCTTTTTCCTTGTGGATCTGTTGCTTGGATGATCTGTCCATTTCAATGAGGGGAGTGTTAAATTCCCCTACTATTATTTTATTATTGTCGATGTGTTTCTTTGATTTTGTTATTAATTGGTTTATATAGTTGGCTGCTCCCATATTAAGGACATAGATATTTAAAATTGTTAGGTCTTCTTGTTGGACAGACACTTTGAGTATAATATAGTGTCCTTCCTCATCTCTTATTATAGTCTTTGGCTTAAAATCTAATTGATCTGATATAAGGATTGCCACCCCAGCTTTCTTCTGATGTCCATTAGCATGGTAAATTGTTTTCCACCCCCTCTCTTTTAATCTGGGGGTGTCTTCGGGTCTATGATGAGTTTCTTGAACAGCATATTGATGGGTTTTGCTTTTTATCCAGTCTGATACCCTGTGTCTTTTGATCGTGCATTTAGGCCATTTACATTAGGGTAACTATTGAGAGATATGAATTTAGTGGCATTGTATTGCCTATAATTTGACTGTTATGTTATATTGTTTCTGTTCCTTTCTGATCTACTACTTTTAGGCTCTCTCTTTGCTTAGAGGACCCCTTTCAATATTTCCTGGAGAGTTGGTTTGGTGTTTGCAAATCCTTTCAGCTTTTGTTTGTCCTGGTAGCTTTTTAATCTCTCCTTCTATTTTCAATGATAGCCTAGCTGGATATAGTATTCCTGGCTGTTTGTTTTCCTCATTTAACACTGAATATATCATGCCAGTTCTTTCTGCTCTGCCAGGTCTCTGTGGATAAGTCTGCTTCCAATCAAATGTTTTTACTGTTGTACAATACAGACTTCTTTTCCCAGGCTGCTTTCAGGATTTTCTCTTTGTTGTTAACAGTTGTAAATTTTACTATCAGGTTACGGCGTGTGGACCTATTTTTATTGATTTTGAGGGTCATTCTTTGCGTCTCCTGGATTTTGATGTTTGTTCCCTTTGCCATATTAAGGAAATTCTCTACAAAAATTCTCTCCAATATACCTTCTGCTCCCCTCTCTCTTTCTTCTTCTTCTGGGATCCCAATTATTCTAATGTTGTGTCGTCTTATGGTTTCACTTATCTCTCAAATTCTCTACTTGTGGTCCAGTATTTGTTTGTCTCTCTTTTGCTCAGCTTCTTTATTCTCCATCATTTGGTCTCCTATATCACTAATTCTTTTGCCTCATTTATCCTAGCAGTAATAACTTCCATTTTTTATTGCACCTCATTAATAGCTCTTTTGATTTCAAATTGGTTAGATCTTACTTCTTTTATTTCTCCAGAAAGGGCTTTTATCTCTCTGGAGAGGGTTTCTCTAATAACTTCCATGCCTTTTTCGAGCCCAGCTAGAACCTTGAGTGTTGTCATTCTAAACTCTAGTTCTGTCATATTACCAATGTCTGTTTTAATTATGTCCCTAGCCTTTGGTACTGCCTCTTGTTCTTTTTCTTGTGGTGAGTTTTTCCACTTTGTCATTTTGAGCAGATAAGAATACATAAAGGAGCAAATAAAATGCTAAAAGTGTGGTATAGACCCCAGGAAAATGTGCTTTAACCCCTTCAGAAGAGACCCAAGTTGTGGGAGAATGAAAGGAGATAAAAAAGAAGTTCAAGGGGGGGGGGGGAGGTTTAAAAAAAAGAAAACAAGGAAAAAATATTAAAAAAGAAAATATATATATATATATATATACTAGACTTGTGACTAGAACAGGGTCACTCACTTAATTTTGGGAGTATTTTGGTCTCTTAGAAGAAACTACCTCCCAGGATTTTAAAGGATGAAAAACATATAAGGGTAGGCACAATGAAGGGATGGAATAAACCTATAAAAATGAGGAAAAAAGGGACGCCTGGGTGGCTCAGTTGGTTAAGCAGCTACCTTCGGCTCAGGTCATGATCTCAGCGTCCTGGGATCGAGTCCCACATCAGGCTCCTTGCTCTGCAGGGAGCCTGCTTCTCCCTCTGCCTCTGCCTGCCATTCTGTCTGCCTGTGCTCACTCTCTCCCCGCCCTCTCTGATAAATAAATAAAATTTTTAAAAAATGAGAAAAAAATGTAATTTCTAAAAAATAAGTTGATAGAGCAAGTTGGTTGGGACAATAAAGAAAAATAAACTGGTGAGAATTTGCTCAGGCTGGACACTAGAACAATCTTGGAGCTAGATTTAGGGTATATTTTGTTCTATTAGGAGAAGTTATACCCCAAATTTTTAGAAGAAAAAACCCTATGTGTAAAAAAATATATAGTTAGGTACAATGGATGATAAAATATGAGTATAATAATGAAGGTTCAAAATAGATTATTATTTTTTGTAAGGTATTTTAAAAATAAACTAGTTAAAAAACCATTAAAAGAGGAAAGGGTAAAAGTTAAAAAAAATTTGCAGAAGAAAAAAGAAAAAAAAATATAACTGCAAGACTAATGTATCATTGGGAGAAAGCCACGAATTCCTTGCTTTGCTTTCTCCTCCTCTGGAATTCCACTGTTCTCTTTACTATGTGAAGTTGATCTTGGCTGGGTTTCGTGTTGGTCTTCTGGGGAAGGGGCCTGTTGTATTGATTCTCAAGTGTCTTTGCCCGAGATGGATTTGTCCTGCCCTTACCTGGGGTAAGGCTAAGTAATCCAGGAGCTTTTGTTCCCTGAAGGCTTTCCGTAGAGTTCTGGATGATGGAATGATAATGGCGGTCTCACAATCCTGCCCAGAGGAGTGGAGAGCTCAGGGCCCCGCTCCTCAGTGCAGCCTTAGAGAAAAGTGCTTAATCACTCCCATCTTCCCGGTCTCTGGCCATGCTTGGAGAAAAGCGCTCTGTCACTCGTACTTGGAGAAAAGTCCTTGGTCATTCTCATCTCCCTGGCCTCTGGCCATGCTTGGAGAAAAGAGCTCAATTACTCCCATCTCCCTGGCCCTTGGCCGTGCTCCACGCTCATCCTGCCTATGCCTGGTTCAAAGTAACCCTGGGTTGAGAGCTCACTCCTCAGCTTTGTCTCTGTAGCCGGCTTCCCCACTCTAATACCTGTGAGTTCTGTGACACTCAGATACCCCTGGTCCTTCTGTGACCCTGAGGGACCTGGGACTATGCTGACCCCACTTGGGCTTCACTCTGGTTTAGCCTCTGGGGTGATATCCCTCAGTGGATCAAACTTTTAAAAAATCCTGATTTTGTGCTCCGTTGCTCCACTGCTCGCCGGGTGCTGCCCCCCCCCCCCTGACGCGGTCTACCTTCCTGTTCTTCGGGTTCAATTTTCTGCCTGTTCTACCTTTCAGAAAGTGATCAATTTTCCGTTTCTAGAATTGTTTCTCTCCTTCTCTTTGATCTCCCATTGGATTTGTAGGTGTTTGCAATGGTTAGATAAGCTATCTAGCTGATCTCCTGCTACCTGATGTCATCTCAGCCTGCTACTTCTCCGCCATCTTGAATCCTTGCCCGGAATATGTGGTTTTTATTATGTTGATGTGTATTCTTTCTGTACCCAGTTTGGTGAGTATTTTTATTATGAAAGGGTGTTGAATTTTGTCAAATGCCTTTTCTGAATATATTGAGTTGATTATATGAGTTTTTATTGATCATTCTATTAATATAATGCATCACATTTACTGATATGTGCTGGTGAATTCAGTTTTGTAGCATTTTGTAGAGAATTTTTACATTTTTATTTATCAGGGATATTATCCAGTAGTTCTTTTTGTTGCTACTTTGTTTTTTGTTTGTTTGTTTGTTTTTGTTTTGTTTTGCTTTGCTTTTGTAGTGCTCCTGTCTGGTTTTGATATCAAGATAATGCTGGCTTGTAAAATGTGCCTCGGAGTATTTCAACCTTTTCAACTTTTTGGGAAGGGTTTAAAAAGTATTTGTATTATTTTGCCTTAAAATGTTTGGTAGAATTCACTGTGGAAATCATCTGATTCTGGACTTTTATTTGTTAGAAGGTTTTTATTACGGATTCAATCTCCTTACCCCTTATTGGTCTGTTCACATTTTTTATGTCCTTATGATTCAGTCTTGATAGGTTGTATGTGCCTAGGAATTTGTCCATTTCCTCTAGGCTTTTGATTCGCTGGCATTTAACTGTCTTTTGTCCTTTATATTTCTGTGGTATCTGTTATAATGTCTCCTTTTTCATTTCTGATTTTATTGAGTCTTCTCTCTTTTTTCTGAGTTAGTCTAGCTGTCTTTTTTTTATTTACCATTACCAAGTTTAATTTTATTTACCATTTAAAAAAAACTTTCTAGTTTTTTAATTCTATATTTCATTTATTTCTGCCCTAATTTTTATTTTTTTCCTTCCTTTTGCTACTTTTAAGTTTACTTTTTTCTTTTTGTAGTTTTTCTTAGCTGTTATAATAAGTTCTTTATTTGAAATCTTTTTTTATACATTTATAGGTATAAAATTTCCTTTTATAACTGCTTTGCTGCTTCTCATAATTTTTTGGTATATATTTTTTTATGTTCCTCAAGATGTATTTTTATTCCTACTTTGTCTTCCTATTTTGATTTTTTGTTTGTTTAAAAATGTGTATGTCTGTGTATTTGTAAATTTTCCAAAGTTGCTTCTGTATTGATTTCTAGTTTTATATTATTTTGGCTGGAAATATACTCGATATGCTTTCTATATTATTGATTTTGGGGGGACTCTTGTTTTGTGGTTTAAAATGTGATCTATCCTAGAAAATTTTCCACGTGTGTTTGAGAAGAGTATTTATTATGATACTATTGGATGGAATATCTTGTAAATATGTTAGGTTCATTTGACATAGTTCTTGTTTGTTTGTTTGTTTGTTTTGTTTGTTTGTTTGAGAGAGAGAGAGAGAGCAGGGCAGAGAGAATGAGCAAGGGGTAAGGGCAGAGACAGAGTGAGAAGACCCCCTCCTGAGCAGGGAGCCCAATGTGGGACTCTATCTCAGGACCCTGGGATCACGACCTGAGCCAAAGGCAAAGGCTTAACTGACTGAGCCACCCAGTTGTCCAGGCATAGTGTTTAAATTCACTATTTTCTTATTGATTTTCTGTCTGGATGATCTATCCATAGGTAAGAGTGGGGTATTATTGTCCCCAGATATTATTGTATTGCTATTTATTTCTCCTTTTTGTTTTGTTAGTATTTGTTTTATATATTTATGTGGCTCAATATTAGGTACATGATATTTACAATTACTCTATTGATGAATTGATGACACTTTTCTTATTGTATAAGGACCTTCTTTGACTCCTGTGGTGATTTTTAGCTTATATAAACCCTATTTTGTCTGTTATAGTTATTGCCACCCTTGTTTTCTTTTGTTATCATTAGCTTGGAATATCTTTTTCCATCCCTTTACTCTCTGCCCATGTGTGTCCTTAAAGCTAAATTGATTCTTTTATATGCAACATGTTGTTGGATCTTGTGTTTTTCGTTTGTTTTTTTAATCTATTCTAGCCTTTCTATGTCTTCCAACTGATGATTCCATTCACTTACAGTTAAAGTAATTATGGATAGGTAAGGACTTAAATATTGCCTTTCATTCTTTTTATATTTCATGATTTATTTAAATTTTAGTTAATATATAGTGTAATAGTAGTTTCAGCAGTAGAATTTAGTAATTCACCATTTACATATAATAGTCAATGCTCATCACAATTGACCTCCTAATAATTATTACTGACTTAGCTCATTCCCCTGACCATCTCCCCTCCAGAAACAGTTTGTTACTTATAGTTAAGTGTATTATGGTTTGCCTTCCCCTCCCTTTTAAAAATTTTTTTTCTTTCCCCAGTGTTTATCTGTTTTGTTTCTCTTTTGTAGATGCTCTGCTCTTTATTTCCTGTCTTGTTCTCTTTGTTTGTAATCTGATGACTTTTTGTGGCAGTATGTTTTAACTTCTTTATCAAAATCTTTTGTGTATCTACTACATATTTTTTTAAATTTACCATTAAGCTTATATAAAATACGTTAGTTATAATTTTCCATTTTATGTTGAAAACAACTGAACTTCAATAGTGTACAGAAAATTTATACTTCTCCTATAACAATAGGTTATTGATGTTTTTACATTTTAGATCATTTTTATATTGTACTTTCAATAACAAATGATTGCAGTTATAGTTATTTTTAATAGGCTTGTTTTTTTTAACTTTTAAACTAGACTAGTAAATGATTTATATATCACCATTACAATATTAGAGAATCTGGTTTTGACTATACATTTACCTTTCGCAATAAATAAGGAGCCATCCATGCATCCATGTTGCCATCTTGATGACATCACCATCCCCAAATCTCCAGTAAGTGTTACTTTTTATTTATCTTTTTTTTTAAAGATTTTATTTGTTTATTTGACAGAGAGAGAGAGAGAGAGCTCAAGTTGGCAGAGTGGCAGGCAGAGGAAGATCGAGAGGCAGGCTTATTACCCAGAAGTGAGCCCGATGCAGGTCTTAATCCCAGGACCCTGGGATCATGACCTGAGCCAAAGGCAGCTGCTTAACCGATTGAGTCACCCAGGGAGCCCTAAATTTTACTTTAGTTAATATATGACTATTTTTTATTTCTACTAATAGACAGCAATTTTATTGCTTTTAATATTAAGGTCTTCTCCTTAACATCATCAATTTTATAAGTGTTGTTTACATTTGTGGTGGTAAGTATGTAATTCATGTATGAGGTGGTATGTAAGTAATTCAAATATGAATTTTAAACTCTAGATCATATGCTCCATTGTGGCAGATATTTGTCTTATTCATCACACCCACAAAAAGTTAGTACTAAATAGGTCTTTGTTGATTGACTGAATGAATTAAGTGTTCTGACACTAGCATAGCTGACCAAACCAGAGATAAAGAAGAAAATATAATGATTGTCAAATGGGTGAACCTGAGATAAAAAGACACTTTTAGCTTATTTAGTTTGATATACACTCTGGATAACATTCCAATTTTGCATGCATTTTCGGAAAGCAAACAACTCCTCTCCTAAATAATAAATTTATTAATTGCCTTCCTTATGAGTCCTGTCAGCAGTCAGCTTTGTGGGTTTCTGATTCCATTCCAAGAGGTTGAATGTCTGTTTGATTTATGTAATAGGCAACAGTGTCATGAGGAAAGACTTGTAGGATAAAATTTCTTAAAGACAGGAACACAGATGACTGCCTATGGACTGTGAGGTGGGTGTTAATGAAAATGCATTGAGCAGTAAGGGAAGGGCAGCTCACAACCATAGGAAAGGTGCCCTGTGTTTTTGTTTTATTTTGTTTTGTTTTACAGATACCATTTCCCCTCTCCATGGAAATTTTCAAATTTACTTTGCTCTAACAACCACAAATAGCATATTATGAACACAATATGGGCATTAAAGGATAAAAATAAACAAAAATTTAAGTAAATGTTAAGTGTTTTTCATTATTTCAGCCATGTTTTTCTATGCTTAACTGCTCAAAGAAATTACACATGTTTCTAAATATTATACCAGGCTGTTAAACTAATGCAAAGGGTTTTATGGAATTTTCTATAACATCATCTTGATTTTCTACATTGGCTGTCACTCCTGAAAATTCTCAGTTTATAAATGTGCATATGTTTACTATAATAATATTCACTGGTTATTTACCTGGTTTATTACTGTATTTTGATCCTTTCTAATTGTTCACTTTCTTCCATGTTTCCTCCTTATTTCTACAAATGTCAATCCATCACATGTTATGTAAAGTGAAACAAAGAAGAACAGCTGTTAGTAGAAAGGATTAATAGGTGCTTTGATGTTACTCTGTGAGATATTAAGTACTAGGCAAGGTATTTCCATATCATCATTTTAATATATTTCAGGAATACAGCACAGTTGTTATGCTTTAATTAAACCTTCATTAAGTCTTTATATATATATTTTTTCCTAACTCACAAGTCCGCCCTTCATGTCCCATTCAAAACCCACTCATTTTATGGAATAATTGTTTTATCTTCCCAGTACAATCTTCATTTAACTTATTGCTCTGGTGTGCTTCTTTGGCAGCACATATATTAACTTATTGTTCTGGGTATACAAAAGGATAGGAATGGAATATTTTGTAATATGATATTTTGTCCTTTCTACACTACAGAGTCTGTGTAAGCATTCTTTGATCAGAGACCTAAGGAGGAGGTCCAAATTGAAGAAAAAATAGAAAAAAAGAAAATGTTTTCAGTCCTTTCTTGTAGTTTCATTTGCAGGAACCACAAAGGCAAAGACATTCAAATGTTTTTTTCTTATTTTCTAAAATTAATTTTAAATTTTTTATTGGATTATGCTCCCTTAAACTCATCTGATACCATGAATAGAAAATCAAAGCAATCCACCAAACCTTCTTTCATGATGTTGCCTTTAAACATGTTGCCTTTAAAAATTTTACAGTCTCATCTGTAGAGTAGATGAACCTTGACTCAAAAGTGTCATCATAGACTGTGGGGACACTTGTCTTGTCACCCGCCCGCTGTTCCTGCCATGGCAGGATCTCCTGCTTCACGACCGTTTCCCGACAACAAGGCCAATGGCTCCTTCTCTTCTCCCAGGGCGGCGTTGCTGCGCCTTTCCCAGACATGCTCCTGGGGAGGACAGTGACAGACGTGTCCCTTTCCTTAAGGCTGTTTCCACAGGCGCAACCACGCTTCTCTCTCAGGCAGAGGGGATGACCGGGCTAAGAGGATTTCACTCCATACGGGTTTCTCCCACCATGCTTCGGAGACTATGTTCAGGCAAGCGGCATCAGCATCCCACAGAACTGACACAGATTTCCCAACGAATGCTCTGCTTTCCCAGAGGGGATGCACAGTACAAAGAGGCTTTTGCTCTATGCGGGTTTCTCCCACCGTGCTGTGAATACTAGGTTAAGGCAAGCAGCAACAGCAGCCCACGGAACCGACTCTGATTTCCCAGCGCCTGCTCTGCTTTCGCAGAGGTTTTGGGCTTGGCATGAACTGCACTTCGCCTCTGCTTCCTCAGCAAGGCTTTGGGCATTAGCTCTGTCGCTTAAGAGAAGAAGAGCTACGGGAGAGCTGGTGCCTCTTGGGCCTTGTTTTCCTGGGCTCCATGTTCCCGCCCTGGGTTCACACTGCCAGGCCAAACTAAGCAGAACCACAACCCTGCAGCAGCATGTGTGGCCTAGGAATGCACTCTATGCACACTACCATTTCCGGTGACTTGGCCTTTGGCTCTGGCGCGCAGGCAGACTCGGGGACTAGGCCAGTGCCTTCCCCACAGGAAAGGAGAGGCGACAGGATCCCTGAACACCGCCCATGCACTGGGATGGGGAGCTGTGGGAGACTGTCCCCCACTCCATCCCCGGAAACCCAGTGCCTCCGCGAACACTGCCACATCTTGGAGGAAGAAGGCCTCTGACTACCTGTTTCTCCAGGGAGCTGTTTCTGTGAGTTCCGGGTATTGCGCCTGGTGGCAAACCCAAGTTTGCCCTAGGGACAGGTGGCCAAGGAGATGCTGTCCCCTTGGGACCAGAGGCACAGGACAGGCCTGCCTTCTGCCCAGACTCCTTCCTCAGAGAGGATCACGTGTGCCTGCCCTAGTCGTCCCCTCGTGTCTCCTTAGCAGCCAGGCTTTATTTTATCCACACAGGGAGCGGGTGACACTTGTCTTGCCACCTGCCTGCTGTTCCTGCCATGGCAGGCTCTCCTGCTTCACCACCATTTCCCGACAGCAAAGCCAACGGCCCCTTCACTTCTCCCGAGGCAGCGTGCTGCACCTTATGCAGACATGGTCCTGGGGAGCGCGGTAGCAGATGTGTCCCTTTTCTTAAGGCTGTTTCGACAGGCTCTCTCTCAGGCAGAGTGGGATGCCCGGGCATAGAGGATTTCTCTCAATGCGGGTTTATTACAATGAGCTGTGGAGACTAGCTAAGGCAAGCAGCAGCAGCATCCCACAGACCCAACTCTGTTTTCCCAAAGAATGCTGTGCTTTCCCAGAGGGGATGCCCGGGCAAAGAGGCTTTTGCTCTATGTGTGTTTCTCCCACCCTGCTGCGAATACTAAGCTAAGGCAAGGAGCAAGAGCAGCCCACAGAACCGACTCTGCTTTCCCAGCGACTGCTATGCTTTCGCAGAGATTTTCAGCTTGGCGCGAACCGCACTTCGCTGCCGCTGCCTCAGCAAGACTTTGGGAGTTCGCTCTGTCGCGTCAGGGAAGAAGAGCTGCGGGAGAGCTGGTGCCTCTTGGGCTTTGTTTTCCCAGGCTCCATGTTAGCACCTCGGTTCACACTGCCAAGCTGAACTAAGACACAGTCACAACCATGCAGAATCGTGCGCGCCCTAAGATGGCACTCTATGCCCACTACCATCTCCTGGCATAGGCAAAGCTTGGCCTTTTGCTCTGGCGCGCAGGCAGACTCGGGGACCAATCCAGTGCCTTCCCCACAGTAGAGGAGAGGCATCACGATCCCTGCACACCGCCCGCGCACTGGGATGGGGAGCTGTGGGTGACTCTCCCCAATCCTTGCCTGGACACCCCGTGCCTTCGCAAACGCTTCCACATCCTGGAGGAAGATGGAATCTGACTGCCAGTTCTTTCAGGGAGCTGTTTTTGCGAGTTCAGGGTAGGCGCCTGGTGGCAAGCCCATGAGACAGGTGGGCAAATCTGCTGTCTCCGTGGGCCCAGAGGCTCAGGACAGGCATGCTTTCTGCCCAGACTCCTTCCTCAGAGTGGAGCCCTTTCCCCTGCCCTAATCTTCCCCTCGTGTCTCCTTAGCAGCCAGGCTTCCGTCGCTCTGCAGTGACAGACATGTCCCTTTCCTTAAGGCTCTTTCCACAGGCATAACCAAGCTTTTCTCTCAGGCAGAGGGGATGTTAGGGCAAAGAGTATTTTGCTTCATGCGGGTATCTTCCACCGTGCTACGGAGACTAGCTCAGGCAAGAAGCAGCAGCATCACCAAACCCAACTCTGATTTCCCAATGAATGCTGTGCTTTCCCAGAGGAGATGCCCGGACAAAGAGCCTTTCGCTGTATGCGAGTTTCTCCCACTGTGAGACTGGGCTCAGGCAACCAGCAGCAGCCCATAGTACCGACTCTGATTTCTCAGCGAATGCTGTGCTTTCACAGAGGCTTTGGGCTTGGAGCGAACCGCACTTCACCGCTGCATCCTCAGCAAGGCGTCGTTCGCATCAGGGAAGAAGAGCTGCGGGAGAGCTGGTGCCTCCTGGGACTTGCTTTCCCGGGCTCCATGTTCGCGCCCTGGGTTCACCCTGGCAAGCCGAACTAAGCAGACACAGCGACAGCACTGCAGCAGCGAGCGTGGCCTAGGATCCCACTGTATGCACACTACCATCTCTCGGTGTAGGCAACGCTTAGCCTTTTGCTCAGGCCCTCAGGCAGACTCGCGGACTAGGCCAGTGCCTTCCCCACAGGAGAGGAGAGGCGACAGGATCCCTGAACACCGCCCGTTCATTGGAATGGGGAGCTTTGGGTGATTGTCGCCACTCCTTGCCTGGACACGCCCTGCCTTTGCGAACGCTTCTACCTCCTGGAGGAAGACGGAATCTGACTCCTAGTTCTTTCAGGGAGCTGTTTTTGCGAGTTCAGGGTAGGCGCCTGGTGGCATCCCATGTCTCCACCATGGACAGGTGGCCAAAGCTGCTGTCTCCTTGGGCCCAGAGGCTCAGGACAGGCATGCTTCCTGCCCAGACTCCTTCCTCAGAGTGGAGCCCTTTCCCCTGCACTAATCTTCCCCTCGTGTCTCCTTAGCAGCCAGGCTTCCATCGCTCTGCAGTGACAGACGTGTCCCTTTCCTTAAGGGTCTTTCCACAGGCGTAACCACGCTTCTCTCTCAGGCAGCGGGGATGCCCAAACAAAGAGGATTTCGCTCCATGCGGGTTTATTACACCGTGCTGTGGAGACTAGCTCAGGCAAGCAGCAGCAGCATCTCACAGACCCGACTCTGTTTTCCCAAAGAATGATAAGCTTTCCCAGAGGGGATGCCCAGGCAAAGAGGCTTTCGCTCTATGAGGGTTTCTCCCGCCTTGCTGCGAATACTAGGATAAGGCAAGCAGCAACAGCAGCCCACAGAACCGACTCTGCTTTCCCAGTGACTGCTAAGCTTTTGCAGAGGTTTTCAGCTGGTGCGAACCGCACTTCGCTGCTGCTTCCTCAGCAAGGCTTTGGGCGTCTGCTCTGTCGCCTCAGGGAAGAGAAGGCCTGGGAGAGCTGGTGCCTCTTGGGCCTTGCTTTCCCGGGCTCCATGTTCATGCCCTGTATTCACACTGCCAGGCCGAACTAAGCAGACACAGCCACAAACCTGCAGCCTCGTGCGTGGCCTAGGATGGCACTCTATGCACATTACCATCTCCCAGTGTTGGCAACGCTTGGCCTTTTGCACTGGCCCTCAGGCGGACTCACGGACAAGGCCAGTGCCTTCCACACAGGAGAGGAGAGGCGACAGGATCCCTGAACACCGCCCGTTCACTGGATTGGGGAGCTTTGGGGGATTGTCGCCACTCCTTCCCCGGCGCACCCCCTGCCACCGACAACGCTGCCACATCTTGGAGGAAGATGGCATCTGACTGCCCGTTTCTCGAGGGAGCTGTTTCTGCGAGTTCAGGGTAAGGTTCCTGGTAGGAAGCCCAAGTATGCCCTACGGACAGGTGGCCAAGGAGATGCTGTCTCCTTAAGAACAGAGGCACAGGACAGGTCTGCCTTCTGCCCAGACTCTTTCCTCGGAGTGGAGCACACGCCCCTGCCTTATTCGTCCCCTCATGTCTCCTAAGCAGCCAGGCTTCCATCTCTCCGCACAGGGAGCGGTTGACACTATTGTTGCCACCGGCTGCTGTTCCTGCCATGGCAGGCTATCCTTCTTTCCCACCTTTTACTGACCACAAGGCCAACGGCTCCTTCTCTTCTCTGGGGGCGGCGTGCTGTGCCTTCCCCAGACGTGCTCCATGGGACCTCGGAGACAGATGTGTCCTTTTCCTTAAGGCCCTTTCAGATGTGCAACCACGTTTCTCTCTCAGGCAGAGGGGATGCTAGGGCAAAGAGAATTTCGCTCCATGCGGGTATCTTCCACTGTGCTGTGGAGACTAGCTCAGGCAAGAAGCATCAGCATCCCCAAACCCAACTCTGATTTCCCAATGAATGCTGTGCTTTCCCAGAGGAGATGCCCAGACAAAGAGCCTTTCGCTGTATGCGGGTTTCTCCCACTGTGAGACTGGGCTCAGGCAACCAGCAGCAGCAGCCCACAGTACCGATTCTGATTTCTCATCGAATGCTCTCCTTTCACAGAGGCTTTGGGCTTAGAGCGAACCGCACTTCACCGCTGCTTCCTCAGCAAGGCTTCATTCGCGTCAGGGAAGAAGAGCTGTGGAAGAGCTGGTGCCTCTTGGGACTTGATTTCCTGGGCTCCATGTACGCGCCCTGGATTCACCCTGCCAGGCCAAACTAAGCAGACACAGCGACAACATTGCAGCAGCGAGCGTGGCCTAGGATGGCACTGTATGCACACCACCATCTCTCGGTGTAGGCAACACTTGGCCTTTTGCTCAGGCCCTCAGGCAGACTCGGGAACTACCGAGTGCCTTCCCCACAGGAGAGGAGAGGCGACAGGATCCCTGAACACCGTGCGCGCACTGGGATGGGGAGCTGTGGGGACTGTACCCACTTCTTGCCTGGACATCCCGTGCCTTCGCGAACGCTTCCATCTCCTGGAGGACGACGTAAACTGGCTGTCAGTTCTTTGAGTGAGCTGTTTCTACGAGTTCAGGGTAGGCGCCTGGTGGCAAGCCCATGTCTCCACCAGAGACAGGTGGCCAAAGCTGCTGTCTCCTTGGGCCCAGAGGCTAAGGACAGGCATGCTTTCTGCCCAGACTCCTTCCTAAGAGTGGAGCACGCGCCCTGCTGTACTCATCCCCACCTCTCTCCTTAGCATCCAGGCTTCTGTCTCTGCACTGAGAGCGGGTGACACTTGTATTGCCACCGGCCATTGTGCCTGCCAGGTCCGGCTCTCCTGCTTCACAACCGTTTCCAAACCAGATGGCCAAAGGCTCCTGCTCTTCTCCCTGGGCAGCGTGCTGCACCTTCCACAGACATGCTCCTGGGGAGCGCAGTGAAAGATGTGTCCCTTTCCTTAAGGCTCTTTCCACAGGTACAACCGCGCTTCTCTCTCAGGTAGAGGGGATGCCCAGGCAAAGAGGATTTCGCTCCATGAGGGTTTATTTCACCGTACTGTGGAGACCAGCTCAGGCAAACAGCAGCATCCCACAGACCCGACTCTGATTTGCCAAAGAATGCTGTGCTTTCCCAGAAGGGATGTCCGGGCAAAGAGGCTTTTGCTCTATGCGGGTTTCTCCAATCGTGCTGCGAATCCTAGGCTAAGGCAAGCAACAACAGCAGCCCACAGAACCGACTCTGATTTCTCAGCGACTGCTATGCTTTCACAGAGGTTTTCAGCATGGCGCGAACCGCACTTCGCTGCTGCTTCCTCAGCAAGGCTTTGGTCGATCGCTCTGTCGCGGCAGGGAAGAAGAGCTCCAGAGAGCTGGTGCCTCTTGGACCTTGCTTTCCAGGGATCCAAGTTCACACCCAGGGGTTCACCTTGCTAAGCCGTACTAAGCAGACACAGTCACAACCCTGCAGCAGCCTGCGTGGCCTAGCATGGCACTCTATGCCTATTAGCATCTCCTGGGGTAGGTATGGCTTTGCCTTTTGCTCCGGCGCTCAGGCAGACTCAGGGTCTAGGACAGTGCCTTCACGACAGGAGAGAGGAGGCGACAGGATCCCTACACAGGGCCCGTGCACTGCGATCGGGAAATGTGGGGGACTGTCTCCACTCCTTCCCTGGCACACCCCCTGCCACCCACATAGCTGCCACATCTTGGTGGAAGACAGCATCTGACTGCCCGTTTCTCCATGGGGTTGTTTCTGCGAGTTCCGGGTATGGCACCTGATGGCAAGCCTAAGTTTGCCCTTGGGACAGGTGGCCAAGGAGATGCTGTCCCCTTGAGAACAGAGGCACAGGACAGGCCAGCCTTCTGCCCAGACTCCTTCCTCAGAGTGGAGCACGCACCCCTGCCCTAGTCGTCCCCTCATGTCTCCTTAGCAGCCAGGGATCCATCTCTCCGCCCAGGGAGCGGGTGACACTTGTCTTGCCATCGGCCTGCTGTTCGTGCCACAGCAGGCTATCCTGCTTCCCGTGAGTTTCCCGACCCCAAGGCCAACGGCTTCTTCTCTTCTCCGGGGACGGCGTGCTTCGCCTTCCCCACACTTGGCTTCTCTCTCAGGCAGAGGGGATGCTAGGGCAAAGAGTATTTTGCTCCATGCGGGTATCTTCCACCGAGCTGCGGAGACTAGCTCAGGCAAGCAGCAGCAGCATCGCCAAACCCAACTCTGATTTCCCAAGGAACGCTGTGCTTTCCCAGGGGAGAAGCCCAGGCAAAGTGGCTTTCGCTGTTTGTGGGTTTCTCCCACCGCGAGACTGGGCTCAGGCAAGCAGCAGCAGCCCGCAGAACTTTTATCAGCGAATGCTGTGCTTTCGCAGAGGCTTTGGCTTGGAGCGAACAGCACTTCGCCGCTGCTTCCTCAGCAAGGCTTCAGAAGAAAGCTGGGGTGGCAATCCTTATATCAGATCAATTAGATTTTAAGTCAAAGACTATAATAAGAGATGAGGAAGGACACTATATCATACTCAAAGGGTCTGTCCAACAAGAAGACCTAACAATTTTAAATATCTATGTCCTTAACATGGGAGCAGCCTACTATATAAACCAATTAATAACAAAATCAAAGAAACACATCGACAATAATAAAATAATAGTAGGGGAATTTAACACTCCCCTCATTGAAATGGACAGATCATCCAAGCAACAGATCCACAAGGACAAGATGGACATCACAGGTATATTCAACACATTCCATCCCAAAATAACAGAATACACATTCTTCTCTAGTGCACATGGAAAATTCTCCAGAATAGACCACAGCCTGGGTCATCAATAAGATCTCAACCATTATCAAAAGATTGGGATCATCCCCTGCATATTCTCAGACCACAATGCTCTGAAACTAGAACTCAATCATAACAGGAAATTTGGAAAGAACACAAAAACATGGAGACTAAACAGCATCCTTCTAAAAAATGAATTGGTCAACCAGGAAATTAAAGAAGAATTGAAAAAATTCATAGAAGCAAATGATAATGTAAACAAAAGTGTTCAAAATCTGTGGGATACAGCAAAGGCAGTCCTGAGAGGAAAATATAAAGCTGTACCAACCTTTCTCAAGAAACAAGAAAGATCTCAAATACACAACATGACCTTAAACCTAAAGGAGTCGGAGAAAGAACAACAAAGAAAGCCTAAACCCAGCAGGAGAAGAGGAATAATAAAGATCAGAGCAGAAATCAATGAAATAGAAACAAACAAACAAATAAAAACCACAAAAAAAAACAAAACAAAACAAAAAAAACCCAATAGAACAAATCAACGAAACTAGCAGCTGGTTCTTTGAAAGAATTAATAAGATTGATAAAGAAAGAGAAAGGACCCAAATAAATAAAATTATGAATGAAAGAGGAGAGATCACAACCAACACCAAAGAAATACAAACAATTATAAGAACATACTATGAGCAACTCTACGCCAACAAATTCAACAATCTGGAAGAAATGGATACATTCCTAGAGACATATAAACTACCACAACTGAACCAGGAAGAAATAGAAAACCTGAACAGACCCATAACCAGTATGGAGATTGAAACAGTCATCAAAAATCTCCAAACAAACAAAAGCCCCGGGCCAGATGGCTTCCCAGGGGAATCCTACCAAACATTTAAAGAGGAATTAATTCCTATTCTCCTGATACTGTTCCAAAAAAAATAGAAATGGAAGGAAAACTTCCAAACTCTTTTTTTCTGAGGCCAGCATCACCTTGATCCCAAAACAAGACAAGGATCCCATCAAAAAAGAGAACTACAGACCAATATCCTTGATGAACACGGATGCAAAAATTCTCACCAAAATCCTAGCCAATAGGATTCAACAGTACATTAAAAGGATTATTCACCACGACCAAGTGGGATTTATTCCAGGGCTACAAGGTTGGCTCAACATCTGCAAATCAATCAATGTGATACAACACATCAATAAAAGAAAGAACAATAACCATATGATACTCTCCATAGATGCTGAAAAAGCATTTGGCAAAGTGCAGTATCCCTGCCTGATTAAAACTCTTCAAAGTGTAGGCATAGAGGGCACATATTATCAATATTATCAAAGCCATCTATGAAAAACCCACTGCAAATATCATTCTCAATGGAGAAAAACTGAATACTTTTCCGCTGAGGTCAGGAACACGGCAGGGATGTCCGTTATCACCACTGCTATTCAACATCGTACTAGAAGTCCTAGCCTCAGCAATCAGACAACAAAAAGAAATTAAAGGCATCCAAATTTTGCCAAATTGGCAGAAGAGAAGTCAAACTATGCCTGTTTGCAGACGATATGATACTGTATGTGGAAAACTTAAAAGAATCCACTCCAAATCTGCTATAACTTGTATAGGAATTCTGTAAAGTGTCAGGATATAAATCAATGAACAGAAATTGGTTGCATTTTTTTTATACCAACAAGACTGAAGAAATAGAAATTAAGGAGTGAATCCCATTTACAACTGCACCCCAAACCCTAAAATACCTAGGAATAGGAATAAACCTAACCAAAGAGACAAAGATTCTATACTCAGAAAACTCTAAAGTACTCATGAAAGAAATTGAAGAAGACACAAAGAAATGGAAAAATGTTCCATGCTCCTGTATTGGAAGAACAAATATTGTGAAAATGGCTATGCTACCTAAAGCAATCTACACATTTAATGCAATCCCTATCAAAATCCCATCCATTTTTTTCAAAGAAATGGGACAAATCATCCTAAAATATATATGGAACCAGAAAATACCTCGAATAGCCAGAGGAATATTGAAAAAGAAAGCCAAAGTTGTTGGCATCACAATTCCAGACTTCAAGCTCTATTACAAAGTTGTCATCATCAAGATAGTAGGGAACTGTCCCCAAAACAGACATGGATCAATGGAACAGAATAGAGAGCCCAGAAATACACCCTCAACTCTATGGTCAACTAATCTTCAACAAAGCAGAAAGGAATGACCAATGAAAAAAAGACAGCCTCTTCAACAAATGGTGTTGGGAAAATTGAACAGCCACATGCAGAAAAATGAAATTAGACCATTTCCTTACACCATACATGAAAATAGACTGGAAATGGATGAAGAAGCATAATGTGAGAAAGGAATGCATCAAAATCCTTGAGGAGAGAACAGGTAGCAACCTCTTTGACCTCAGCAGCAGCAACTTCTTCCTAGGAACATCGCCAAAGGCAAGGGAAGCAAGGGCAAGAATGAACTATTGGGATTTCATCAGATCAAAAAGCTTTTGCACAGCAAAGGAAACAGTTAGCAAAGCCAAAAGATGACTGTCAGAAGTTATCTGGGAGAAGATATTTGCAAATGACATACCAGATAAAGGGCCTGTATCTATCCAAAATCTATAAAGAGCTTATCAAACTCAACACCCTAAGAACAAATAATCGAATGAAGAAATGGGCAGAGGACATGAACAGACATTTCTGCAAAGAATACATCCAAATGGCCAACAGACACATGAAAAAATGCTCCACATCACTCGGCATCAGGGAGATGCAAATCAAAACCAGAATGAGATACCACCTCACACCTTTCAGAATGGCTAAAATGAACAAGTCAGTCAATGACAGATGCTGGCGAGGATGTGGAGAAAGGGCAACCCTCCTACACTGTACGTGGGAAGGCAAGCTGGTGCAACCACTCTGGAAAACAGCGTGGAGGTGGCTCAAAAAGCTGAAAATAGAACTAGCCTATGACCCAGTGATTGTAGTACTGGCTATATACCCTAAAGATACAAACATGGCATTCTGAAGGGGCACACGCACCCAAATGTTTATAGCAGCAATGTCCACAATAGTTATACCATGGAAAGAACCTAAATGTCCTTCAACAGATGAATCAATAAATAAGATGTGGTATATATGTACAATGGGATACTATGCAGCCATCAAAAGAAATGAACTCCTGCTATTTGTGATGACATGGATGGAACTAGAGGGTATTATGCTTGGCGAAATAAATCAATCTGAGAAAGACAACTATCGTATGATCTCCCTGATATGATGAAGTGGAGATGCAACATAGGCGGTTTCGGGTGTACGAAAAGAAAAATAAAAGAAGATGGGATTGGGAGGGAGACAAACCATAAAAGACTGAATCTCACAAAACAGACTGAGGGTTGCTGGTGGGAGGTGTGTTGGGAGAGGATGGTGGGGGTATGGACATTGGGGAGGGCAGGTGCTATGGTGAGTGATGGTGAGTGCTGTGAAATGTGTAAACCTGGTGAATCACAGACCTGTACCCCTCGGGATAAAAACACATTATATGTTTATAAAAATTTTTAAAAAATAATTTTAAAAATCCATTAGAGAAAAAGCACATATTGCAAGCCCAGAGCTAATCTCATATTCAATCAAAAAGTTTGAATGTTTTCCCCTTGAAGATCAGAAAAAAGACAAGTGTTTCCACTTTCACTACTCTCATTTGACATAGTACTGGATGTCCTAGCCAGAGAAACAAGGAACACAAAGAAATAAAAGACTCCAAAAAAAAAAAAAAATAAAGGAAGTAGTAAAATTTTCTTTTTTTGGATAACATGAACTTACATGTAAAAAAATCCTAAAAACTTCACAAAAAATTTTGAATTAACAAATTTAGTAAAGCTGCCGAATACAAGATCAATATATAAAAGACAAGAGTTTTGTTTTGTTTCGTTTTTTTTTTTTTAATATGTATTGCCTCCCAGTTTTTCATGTCATCCTTGTTCAGTGATCAAGCTAATCTTCTCTGCATCATTCCAATTTTAGTATATGTGCTGCCAAAGTAAGCACAAGACAGGAGCATTTTAACACTCTAATGATGAACTATCTGAAAAAATAAAGAGAACAATCTAATTCACGATAGCATCAAAACTAATAAAATACTTACGAAAAGATTTAACTAAGAAGATGAAAGATCTGTACCCCATAAACTATGACATTGATAAAGAAATTGAAGGAGACATAATTGGAAAGATAGCTCATATTTATGAATGGTAAGAATTAACATTGTTAAAATGTCCATACTACCGAAAACCATCTGTAAATTCAATTCCTATCAAAAATCCAATGTTTGGGGCGCCTGGGTGGCTCAGTGGGTTAAGCCGCTGCCTTCGGCTCAGGTCATGATCCCAGGGTCCTGGGATCGAGCCCTGCATCAGGCTCTCTGCTCAGCAGGAAGCTGCTACCTCTTCTCTCTCTGCCTGCCCCTCTGCCTGCTTGTCATCTCTGTCTGTCAAATAAATAAATAATCTTAAAAAAATTCAATTTTATTTTTTACAGAAGTAAGTAAAGAATCCTAAAATTTATATGAGACCATAAAAGACAAATAATTAAAGCAGTTCTGAGAAAGAATGAAGAAGCGAAATTACACTTCTTGATTTGAAACTATACTACAAAGCCCTCATGCTCAAAACAATAAAGTATACTGGCATAAAATGGACCAATAAACAAGTAGAACAGAATTGAGAGTCCAGAAATAAATCCTTTCATACAGTCACCTAATATTTGACAGGGGCCAACATATATAATGGGTAAAGATAGTCTGTTCAATAAATGATATTTAAAACTGAATAGTCACATAAACCAGCATGAAACTGGAACCTTATATCACTCATAAATCTTAACTTGAAATACATTAAAGACTTAAATGTGATGCATGAAACTAAATTTCCTAAAGGAAAACATAGGAAAAATTCTCCTTGACATTGGTCTTGCCAATAGTTTTTTGGATACCAGGCCAAAAACACAAGCAAAAGAAGCAAAAATAAATAAATGGTATTACATTAAACTAAAGTTTCTGCATTGCCAAAAAAAAAAAAGAGAGAGAGAGAGAGAGAATGAAAACACAATCCACAGAATGGAAGAAAATACTTACAAATCTTATATCTGAAAAGAGGTTAATAACCAACAGATACAAATAGAAAAAAATATATAATTAAAAAAATAGCAAAAGGATCTCAATAGACTTTTTTTTTCAAAAAAGTTATATAAATGACCAACAGGAGCATTAAAAAGTGCTCAACGTAAAAACTCAGGGCAAAGTCATTATGTTGTTTTTGTTGTTGTTTACCTCTGAAAAACACAGCAAGATATTACTACCTATTTGAATATATACTACCAAAAAATTAAAACTAACAAATTTTGGTAAATATTGGGGAAAATGGGGAACTTAAGCACTGTGATAGGAATATAAATTTGGATGGAAAACAGTATGGAGATTATTCATATTATTAAAAGTAAAATTACCATATGATTCAGTAATCCCACCTCTAGGTATATATCTAAGGGAAACGAAGTCACTATTCGAAGACATATCTGCACTCTTATGTTCATTATAAAATTATTAACTCTAAGCAAGAGATGGAAATAACTTCAGTATCCATTAATGGATGAATGAATAAAATAAGTATGGTAAATATATACTATGGAATACTACTTAACCATGAAAAATTAAGAAATACTGCCATTTACAACAGCATGGATGGATCTTGAAGGTATTATACTAAGTGAAATATTTCAAAGATTTTATGTATATTTTTAAATTTATGTATTATGATATCCCTTACATACAGAATCTGAAGAAAAAGCAAACTAATGGAAACTTAGAGCTGAGTTGACAAGAGGTGAAACTGGGGTGGAATAAGGTGGTCAAAGGGTACAAACTTGCAACTATAATATGAAAAAGTTCTGGGGATCTAATGTACAGCATGATGATCATAGTTAATAATATATACATACTTTTTTATTGTGCTTCCCTTTATTAAACTTTGGATATATCACATTCTTACAAGATGAAAGTTTATAGCAATGATTATAAAATAGGTCTGCTGCCACCATTTTTCTAACAACATTTCTTCATTTTGTGTCTCTCTGTCACATGTTGGTAATTCTTGCAATATTTCAAGTTTTCTCATTATTATTGAATTTGTTATGGTGATCTGTGATCAGTAATTATGACCCACTGAAAACTCAGAACTAGTTTACTTAAGGTATATACATTGTTTTTCTTTAAAGACAAAATGCTTTTGAACAGTACAGTACAGTGTTTATTTTTTATATGCACTGGGAAACATAATTTTTTATTTGCAGTGGGAAAACAAAAAAAAAATAATAATTTGACTTAGTTTATTGAGATAATCACTTTATTGAGGCACTCTGGAACAAAACCCACAAGACCTCTGAAGTTTATCTCTACTGTAGTATATACATAAAAGTTGCTAAGAGAGTAGATCTTAAAATTCCTTCCCATACATGCATAAAAAACAGTGGCAACTATATGAGATAGTAGATGTATTAACATTTTTATGTAGATTATATTGCAATACAGATGTATGCCAATTTATCAAATTGTACAAAATTTACACAATGTTAAAAGTTTGCAATGTTATAAGAAATCATTTCTTAAATTTACAAATTATAATATGTCGATTATTTTTCAATAAAGCTGGAAAAAACGTTTTGTAGAATTAATCAATTTTTCAAAAAAGGAAGTAAGGAAGTAGAAACTGCAACTAACTCTGAAATAATAGAATATAAAATCCATTTTAGTTATAGACACTGTGACAAAAACTATTACTTAGTTTACAATGAAGGAGTACTTATGAAGCATGAAGGATGGTGTATAAATAAGGCTGAAAGAGCTCAGTTTTAAGGTTTAAATTTAAAATCTTCTTTTGAAATACTGAACTGACCACCCAGTTTTCCAAACATAAATGTCTTAACTGCATGAATTTATTTCATACAACTCTATAATCTAGTTTCATAAGAAAGCAGCATGCAAATTTTGAATAAGACCGACTTGCTTAAGTTTCTTTATGTTCAACAGTAAAGGATACTTCCCTAAAAATAAATAGAAGAAAAATCAGCATATTTATTATGATAATTATTATTCATAATGAGATTCATATTGAATTAGGGAATATATATCCTCAGAGGGGGTAAATAAAATGAAATTTATTTTGGTAAATGTGTCTATGAATAGTCAATACAATGCCTCAATATAAATGAATATTATCATTTTGAACAATTTAATTACTATTATTAGAATTATTATAAGTATAAAAATAGCTATCATTTTAGCATGGAATATGAGACTCTCATGCTCCATGCTTCATCACATCCACACAACAACTCTGCATAATCAGTATTATCATCACCATTTCATGGGTGAAAAAACTGAGGCTAACACATTTAGATAACTGGTTTATGATTACATGGCTGGTAAAGATGCATCACACTAATTTAGGCTTTATGATTTCAGAATTGTACTCTTTCCACTGCACATTCTATTACTCTGTAAATACTTGGCTTGTTTTCATTTAGTTCTTTAATTTTATTCATGTGGTGATGGCTTAAAGCTTCATTTAAAGGAAGCTCAAAAAATTCATTTAGCCAAAAGCTCCCAAGAATTAAAAATGTCATGGACCTAATGTAGACATGGATATCATTAGTTAATGGGTAACTATATATTTTCCACTCTAGTGAGATAACAATCAGAGTATTTTTCTAAGTTTTAGTCTCTGAGGGTTCAAAAGGACTTTGTTAAAATAGAAATATTTAGACAAAGGTGATCAAAAGTCTGGATCAGGTCACCTTAAGATAAATATGAGGAAACTGAGGAAACAAATGGAGATTTGAACACTGAGCTATGATATAATGAATGGTTTAAAGTATTTAGTAGAGCATAGAAAAGCCCTTTAAAGCCTGGTCTTAGCCTAGCATTGCAGCTTCTGGGATATCTGTCTATCTATCATCTACCTATCTATCTACCTAGATATAAATTTGAAAACTTTTTTAACTTAAAGATTTTGAGAAATAGAACATAATTAGCACCATAGAAGATCTGTTTATGATAACAACCTAGCCCCTCCTCCCAGTTTGTTAATATTCTCTCTTATTTAATGTAACATTGTGCAAATATACCACTACTGATCTGCCGTTATGAATGAAATAACTATAATCATCTGTTTGCATATCCTGGTGAAAATATTCATTTAGTTCCATGTTGTATTTCTAGGAATGGACCAAATTTTTTTTTTAATTTTTAAGTTTTCTAAATATTGTCCAACTTACCTCATATGTTTTTATTATGTCCACTGTCATTCCTTCACATTCTTGCAAGACATTTTCACTGTAGCCCAATATGGTAAGTGTGTAATAGTATGTCATTCTAGGTTTTAATTTATTTTTAATTTAATTTAATTTAATTCCAGATTCATAATAAAGGTAAACAGTTTTTATATATGAGTGGCCATTTGGATTACCCTTTCTGTAAAGTACATGCTCAAATCTTTTGATATCTTAACATTGTATCATACTGACTTCTTTAATAGTAGATTTTCTGAGTGAACTTTTAGCTGTGTAGGTCTTCTCTATTTATTTTGAATTGTTTTCATTTCAAAATCTTTATATTTATTTTCATAATCTGCTTTTATTTTGCTTTGTATATTATCTATCTATCTTTCTATCTATCTATTTATTTGCAAGCAAGAGAGAGCGAGCAAGTGAGAGCGCAGGGAGGGATAGAAAAATAAGGGAAAAGAATCTTAAGCAGGCTCAAGGCTCAGCACAGAGCCCAACCTGTCACAACCCTGACATCATGACCTCAGCCAAAATGAAAGAAATAAAATAAAATTAAGGTGTTAAAATAAAAGGAAAAAGAGTTGGAGGTTTAATTAAGTGAACCACCCAGGCACCCCTGTGGTATCTTAAATTAGCTGTCATATCTTTAAAGTTTTAGAGTATCCATTTGGTTCATTTAAAAATCTTTCTCAATATCATTTTTTGTTTCAGTTTTTTGTTCAATTTCCTTCCCCTCTCATTTCTTTGAGCAGAGTAATCAAGCCATTTTACAATCTTTATTGATTATTTTAACATCATACTTAATCCCATTTTGTCTATCAAATCTTGTTAATGATTTTTCTTTGTGTGCTTTGTTCCATTTTGCTATGTTCAAGACATTATATTTGAAACTCTTATTGAGTAGGGATAATTAAGAGCTATAATAATGGTATGGTCCTCCTTGGCAGGATTTTCTCTTATATCTGAGACTCTACAAGACAATCATACTCTAAATTCCGTGATTGACTTTCTCAGTTTACACAGAAGGCAAGGTAGGCTCTAGTCTTATTTCTGCTTCTCCTTGTGCTTTGGGGATCTCAACTTAAATTTGGGTTGTACCAAAGTCCTCAAATTTGATTGCTGCTGGATTTTGAATTTTGTTTCTCTAGTATCAAGAGCCTATTAAAAACACAGCTCAGTGTGTTTTAGCAGTTTCAACTGCTCTCATAGCTAAAATGGCTTCAGGGCATATATCTCTAGGCTCTCATTGTATTTCCTATTTTGGCCCAGTAATCCCTCACTTATTTTTATAATCATTCTTATATTTTTAACTTTAAAAGCTATTTTGTCTGGATTTTTTGTTGTCTTAAGAAAGAGTTTTTAGATCACCATTGCTAGAAGCAACAACAAATATACATGAAAATATCTGCAGTAGTTTATCACATCTTTATGGCTTTGAACTTCCATAAGCTGAGGCATCCTTCTCTAATCACTTAGGCAAACTCCAATTTACCCTTTAAAACAACACAAGAATTGCTTCATTTAAGAACATGTTCAGGAATGACTCTTCCCCACTGTTCTTACCAACATTCCCACACACTCTTTGCTACCCACACCTTGTTTATGAACTTTCATTAGGTATATCAGCGTCACCAGAATTTTGCTCTATTGTATTTTTGTCCTTTAGAGCTTTAATTAAATATGAATTCCATAGAAAGTCTGTCCCTATTCTTTCAAACCTGGGTTAGTTCTTTCTTCTCATTCTTTGTCAGAAGTTACTTTATTAGAGAAACTTACAGCTGTATTGTGACTTTGGAGCCTTTACAATTTTTTGACTGGAAAAATAACCCATCCCTGAGATTTTTATGCAGCTTCCTAGCTGATATTATTCAGAAATCTGTTCAAAACAGACTTTTTCAGGGAGGCCCTTTTGGACCACTCAGTTACAAAACCTCTTCTCAATCACTGCTCTTTTTAAAATGTGCTTATTTAGTTCAAATATGCATCACTATTAAAGAAAAACCAGTACGATTTTTTTCTTTTTAAAGTTGGCTTACCCATTATCTATCTCTCCCATTAAAATGATTCCTCTGGGCTGGGGTTTTGTTGTGCTCATCTTAGGCCAGGCACTCAATAAATTGTCTCTGAATGATTGAATTGTTTGACTCCCTTGCTAGATTCTCAACTTCATGAGGCCAAGGATTGTTCTATTCAGTCCTTCTTTATCCTCAATGTCTGTTATATTGCAGTCACTTACGTGACTAATGGGAAAAATCACAGAAAGAAAGAGTTAAAACTACAGAAAAACCCCATAGGTTCAATAACACAAAGCTTTCTAAAATTATTTAGCCCAGGAATTGAATACTGGCTGCACTTTTGATTTTTTAAAAATGGTATTGAATTTAATTTAAATGGAAATACTTGAATGGTAGAATATTTTAAAAAATTATAAAAGCAACTTGCTCCTTAACGTAAGAATTATATAGGGCATCTCTTCTAGAAGCAAAATTTTCAAATGTCAAACATCTGAAAGCATAGAAGGAGAAGTAAGAGTGTGAATTGTACTTCAATGCTCTTTTCTTTATATTCAGCAAACAGGTTCATTCACACCTTTCCAATTTTTTCAACTCTTTTGACAAAGCCTTCAGAGGAGTTACTGCTGATGACAACCATCACAGCCTAACAGGAGAAATTTTATAAAGAAAAATAATCTCATGTTTTTCCCAAATTTTTAAGGATATGGTGAAGCTCTGTCGGATTCAAAGGTGGAATGTGGAATTCCATGCTATATATAATAATAACTTATTTTAATAGTGGCTTTGCAATTTTTCAGATATATCCATTTACTGAAACCACTATCAAATAAACAAAAACAATCAAATTAACAGGGGTTCGAGACAGGAATTATCTAATCTAAAAATAGCACATGTTCACTGAATACACAACAAATATACCATGTACTACTATAGGTTTCAAGTAATAGTCAAAACAATAGTAAACATGATTCAGACCCTACCAGTCAAATCATAAATGGGACTTTAACTGTAAATCCTTATCTTTAGATCAAAGCGGGCAATTGGGTCCTGAAGATACATTATAGAACTAATATGTTATAGAACTCCTCTGAAATGAGTCATTTATTTATTCCATCACTTTTCCTGCACAGCTGCTGACCCATGTTTTGGTTCCTGGAAATAGCTGCAACCCTGTCATACTTCTTAAAAGCACATTTATTGATAACTCTACTCATTCCTCCATTCCTCTGTGACTGTCACTGTGTTAAAATGTGGAGTCAGCTGACTCACTTGTGGTGGTAATAAAGTAGATGAGTTTGCAAGGTATTTTGTTATTTCTAAAAATGCAAAAACCAAATTACATTGAAATCACAAGGGGTGTTTCAGGGAGAGCTGTAGGATGTGGTTTCTTGTGTAATCCACAGAGATTAGCTCCAACACATATTTAAACTCTCCTCTAGGAGCAACCTTAGTGGTAAAGCAAGAAGATAAACAGATGTATACACACCCTGGCACAAAATCATCACTTATGTTTGTCTTCCTAGTCTCCTCGTGTTACTTACTTATCTTAACTTCTCTCTGAAATCAGGGAACACAGAATCTCAATCAGTTGACATTTTTCTACTGAATTACCCAATAGTCTGATCATACCCCTAAGACTTTTTAAAATTATTTCACTCATAAACCCAAATCTGCTTTGCTTCCTCAGCTTAGTACACTGTAATTTGATTTCAAAATGAGGACAGTTGTCAGTAATGCCACATTCATTAATCTATTTTACAATTCCATGTACTTAGAACTATGAAAATATGTTAATAACATCCATTCCAAGAAGCCACCCTAAATTTATTATCATGAAACAAGACCTCAAGAAAGAGAATTCAAAATCATCCATGTATTTACAATTTATTGCAATAAAGCCTTTATCAATAGACTTCCCTGTGCACATGGTGGTCAAATTGCTGGTGAAAACCAGCCAGATCTACTACAAGCTTTCTCATGGCTTCTAGGTAAGCCAAGTGAGCCTTTATTGATACTGGGAAGGGATAAAGGAGGGAAGGGATAAACAGTGATGTAAGAATTGACTAGACAAAAGTAATGACTCTCATTACAAAGTGAGTATTTTATTTTATTTTATTTTATTTTTTCAATTGTATTTCTATATTCCAGTGATGAACAATCAGATATTGACTTTCTTTCTTTTTTTTTTTAAATTTTTTATTTTTTATAAACATATATTTTTATCCCCAGGGGTACAGGTCTGTGAATCACCAGGTTTACACACTTCACAGCACTCACCAAATCACATACCCTCCCCAATGTCCATAATCCCACCCCCTTCTCCCAAACCCCCTCCCCCCGCAACCCTCAGTTTGTTTTGTGAGATTAAGAGTCACTTATGGTTTGTCTCCCTCCCAATCCCATCTTGTTTCATTTATTCTTCTTCTACCCACTTAAGCCTCCATGTTGTATCACCACTTCCTCATATCAGGGAGATCATATGATAGTTGTCTTTCTCTGCTTGACTTATTTCGCTAAGCATGATACGCTCTAGTTCCATCCATGTTGTTGCAAATGGCAAGATTTCATTTCTTTTGATGGCTGCATAGTATTCCATTGTGTATATATACCACATCTTCTTGATCCATTCATCTGTTGATGGGCATCTAGGTTCTTTCCATAGTTTGGCTATTGTGGACATTGCTGCTATAAACATTTGGGTGCATGTGCCCCTTTGGATCACTACATTTGTATCTTTAGGGTAAATACCCAATAGTGCAATTGCTGGGTCATAGGGCAGTTCTATTTTCAACATTTTGAGGAACCTCCATGCTGTTTTCCAGAGTGGCTGCACCAGCTTGCATTCCCACCAACAGTGTAGGAGGGTTCCCCTTTCTCCGCATCCTCGCCAGCATCTGTCATTTCCTGACTTGTTGATTTTAGCCATTCTGACTGGTGTGAGGTGATATCTCATTGTGGTTTTGATTTGTATTTCCCTGATGCCGAGTGATATGGAGCACTTTTTCATGTGTCTGTTGGCCATCTGGATGTCTTCTTTGCAGAAATGTCTGTTCATGTCCTCTGCCCATTTCTTGATTGGATTATTTGTTCTTTTGGTGTTGAGACACACAAAGTGAGTATTTTAAAGCAAAAGAGCCTGTTGGGAATATTGTTTTATAAAATAGTGGGTTTTTTTATTAACTTTTTAAAATTCAATTAGTTAACATATAGTGTACCATTAGTTTCAAATGTACATTTCATTTTTTTTAAAGATTTATTTATTTACTTGACAGAGAGAGATCACAAGTAGGCAGAGAGGCAGGCAGAGAGAAAGAAGGAAGCATGCTCCCTGCTGAGCAGAGTGCCCGATGCGGGACTCGATCCCAGGACCCTGAGATCATGACCCCAGCCGAAGGCAGCGGCTTAAACCACTGAGCCACCCAGGGCCCTTGAAAGCAGAATTTTAGATCATATTTTCTGATTACTTCCATGTAGTACAACACTTTCCTGCTAGCAACCTTCAAAACATACTGTTTGTTAGAGGAATTTCTTTAATAATAAATAAATAGGAATTTATTTAAATTTATAAATATATAAAATAAAGAGGAATTTATTTAAATTTATTTAAATATTGCACACTGTTTCATTGTTCATAAATAAGGTGATGATATTATAGCCATTATTTGGTAGCACTGATATATCACTTTCTTCTTACTTCTTAGTGCATTCTCTCTACATAAAATAGATATATATTTTAAAAGAATCTGAATCTGTGGCAAACTTTTAAAAAACCCTATACAGTAAAGTTTATCATTTTAAGTAATCTCAATTATCTTCCTCAATTGTGATAGTATATCCTTCTATGTAGGCCAGATATTGTATGAGGGATTTGAAGAGACACACTTTTCTAAATTTTACTTTTCTCATCTGCAAAATGCTGATCATGATCCTACAATAAAATACACTTACAAGTTTTTGATGAAAATTTATTTATTTATTTTAAGATTTTATTTCTTTATCAGAGAGAGTGGGCGAGAGAGCAAGCACAGGCAGACAGAATGGCAGGCAGAGGCAGAGGGAGAAGCAGGCTCCCGGCTGAGCAAGGAGCCCGATGTGGGACTCGATCCCACGATGCTGGGATCATGACCTGAGCCAAAGGCAGCTGCTTAACCAACTGAGCCACCCAGGCGTCCCTTTTGATGAAAATTTAATCTGTATAAACAATATATTTTCTGTAATGTGTGGTTCATGGAAAACATCTTATTTAATTATAAGCAACAGCAGTATTAGAAATTAAGTAAATGTGTCTATAATATTTAAAGTTTTAACACATAATTCCATGCTTTGCCTTATTTTCTCAAATCCCTTTACCACTTTCATTGACGGAGTCAAATGTACTTTTTCTACTAGTAGCTGGCTCTTTGTCTTTTGTCAGAAAGATGCCCTTGTGAATTATTTGTAATAGAGATATTAGCAATAATAATAATAATAATAATAATAATAAATAGCAATGAAAATGTTAAAAAAAAGTTTTCTTAACTAATTAGGGTTCTTAGACATCAATTAGAGGAACCACCTCTGGCAAGCAAATTAATGTGCAAGACATTCAAGTCAGTCAGATACAGGGTTGTCCGTAGACTGAAAGCTGAAGCAAAAGGACTAGGTTTGGAAAATAGGTAAGGACAGTGAAAAAAATGATCTAATTTTTGGGCAAAGTAAATTCTTAGGTGTCCTTTCAATGGAGTCCTGGGCATTATGTAGCAGAAACTCTGGAGATTATCTCAATCCATTGGAGTCACCCCGTTTATTAGCTTACTATTGACAAAGTATTTACAAACTGTAGAGCAAGAGGTTATAATGTAGAAAACTGATGGTAATGCACAAGATTCTTGTTAACTATAATGCAAGTTAATGATTTTTCATTAGAAAACATAAATTGTATAACCCAAATTATGGGCCCAGAGCACTTCTGCTGCACAACTCTGCTTATATTCCAAATAACCATGTGAACTAGTTTTAATATCTGCTTCTCTTATTAATTTTTGAATAAAAATTCTTGACACAAGTATTTTATAATTGTGTGATAAACATGCATTTAATTTCTTGGAGAACAAAACACACTTTAGCAGAACTATGTTCGTTCACAAAACCAGCCTTGATAACACACTTCTATATGTTAGAAATGATGGAATAATTGTAGAATATTGGGCACTCGTTTGGTATTCTTTGCCATGTTTTTCACTATCTAAAAAGAGATCAGTGAACTTGGACTGGAGTTAGTAGACATGGAAGAAAATAAAATATTACAGAGAAGAATACTCTGTGGTCCACAACCTAAATGGGCTGGGATTCCCATCATTTGGATCCCTGTAGCTTTACAAAAGTCAATTAAATTTTTGTATCTCCGATTAAAGTTGATTCCCCAGTACTTTTTCAAACATCTCTTGTAAAGTATTGTTTCCCAGAAAAAAAGGGATTTTGCACATGTATCTGCCTTTGTCTCTGGTCATGATCTCAGTCAGGATCCTGGGATCGAGCTCCATATCGGGCTTCCTGCTCATTAGGGAGTATACTTTTCAGTCTCTCTTGCAGCTACCTCCCTCTACCCCACTCATGCTCTCTCTCGCAAATAAATAAATACAATCTTTAATTTTTTAATTAAAAATAAGATAAATAAAATAAAATATAAAGTCTGGTCTTACTGCCCCATTTTTTTTTTGAGTTGTATTTAAAGCAGCATGAGAAAACATGAAGCTCTCAAACATAAAAAAAATAAAGGAAAAAATTGAGTTTTGTTAGGATTTAAGATCTGGTCTGCTAGACAAAAGCGTTGGCTTTGTTAACATGTGAAAATTAACAAAAGAGAATAAGATAGAATTCTAATAATTTTTGTAGAAATTAAAAATTTCCTCCAACCCAATTACATACAGACCCATTAAGTAAATTCATTCCAATGTCCCAAACCAAACTTTTCTAATAGTAATGCATCTGTGTAAACAGGGTCAACCCAAGGAATAAATAAATATTATTATTTATTTTCCTGTCTCTTCCACAGTCACCTCTGGGTATATTGGTAGCAAGCCAATTATCTATCTTATAAGACATGATATCATAAGGAAGTGTATTCTGTCCATTTGGAACAATTGAAAATCATTGTAATTTTATCTTGGTGGAGTAACTTGAGATGGCACAGTGTGGGTTATGAATATATATATATTTTTTTTACTGGGAAGAAGAGATTATAGAGATACTGGTTATCCAAGAGAGACTGACAGGTGTTGATAGTTGCCAGGTCAATATCCATCTACTTTTTCCTTTAATCTCAGAAAGCACTGAGGGATTGACAACAAGGAAACTTAAAACAACATCAAATATTTTATTGTCTCTTTTCTAGTTATATTGTAACCATATGACAAAGTATCAGTCGTACAAGATATCATTCTCTTTTAACTCTATCTTTCTGCCAGAAATGTGGGCTTAATAGTGAGAACTCCAACAGCAATTTTTGCAATGAAAACCTCTAAGATAGTTCACTTGACTTTCTTAAGACTCTGAACTAACACCAGAAAACACTCTCTGTAGTCTTCTTATTAAATGAAAAAAAATATGGTTAAACCACTTTTGAAATTCTACTATACAGCAAAATGTAAATCTTAATTGAAATATGTCCTCTCAGCTGTGCTTAAGCAACTGAGTCCTGAGCTTTTCAGGTTTTCAGTCTGAAAGAGTACACCTCTGGTGCTCTGAAAGGGAAGAGAAAGGACACCCTGTTCTCCATATAAAGTAAAGAAGAGAAATCTGTGCATTTAAGTGGGCCATATAAAATTTATCAAGCAATTATCTCCTAACTCCTTCCTATCCAAATTACCTGATATGCTCTCCCTCCTCCTTTATTCCACGTTACTGCCTTTTCCAGGATTCTGTATCACATCAAAACATTTCTTCTCTTATTTCCTTCTTGCAAGCTAGTTTTGTTTTCTCCATCTAAAAAAATCAGCAATCATTGTGTATTTCAATTCCCATTTTCCTCAAAGGCATTGATTCTTCTTTATTACTCTTTTCTCATACTCAGTGTCTTTGCCTTTATGGGGTTCGTACTTTGCTTTTCCCCATCCTTTACTGCCATTATATAATCAAATCTAATAATTTCTTATAGAAAGTTAAAAATTCCTACATAGCCACACGTGAACACAAAGTCACTGATTTTTAGCAAACCTATAAGATAGTCAGACATCCATTCAATTTCTTTCTTTAAGATTTTATTTATTAATTTGACAGAGAGAGATGACAAGCAGGAAGAGAGGCAGGCAGAGAGAGAGGAGGAAGCAGGCTCCCTGCTGAGCAGAGAGCCCGGTTTGGGGCTCGATCCCAGGACCCTGGGATCATGACCTGAGCCAAAGACAGTGGCTTAACCCACTGAGCCACCCTGGTGTCCCTCCATTCAATTTCTTAAATGAGTCTCAAATGCATCCTGAGTTCTAACCTAAACCTAAGTTCTACTTCTTACACGTTGTTATATGACCATATTCTTTCAGTTCGGTATTTTGTAACATTTAAATATTAATCAATTGATGCTTTGTCTGTGTATTTCTTAGAAAATAATTTGAATACTGTAGATTTATTGTTATATTTATAGATTTATAATCAAAGTTTCATCAGTTGAAGTTTTTGGAAATTTCAGATATAATGATTAACCTAAAATGATACTGCCTCAAATCCCTCTGATATCAAGGCCCAACACCTGATTATAGCCAAACCTGTGGTGGATAGTTCCATGGGAAATTGCAGTTACTTAACACGGATAGCATCTCATGTCCTCTCTCTCATTTTAGAATGTCTCCAACACAACCCAAAAGTGTAGGAGAGTTAATGTCCTCTGAGGACAGCTCTCAGTGAAGTGGAAATAAGAACCATAGATAAAATTGTCAGTTTTCAGGTCTTCATGAGGACAACTTAAAGAAGTTTCTCAGGACCTTTCAGTAAAAGCAAGCCTTTATTTTCTATCCACAACAATTATATCAACAATGTACCTCTTTGACAAAGTTGCTTCTTCACTGTATCACTTTCCCATTCTTTTCTACCTTGGATAATCTCCCAGATAAACTAACAGTACTCAAATCCTTTGTCCTACTCTTTGCTCTCAGGATAAATGGAGCCAAAAGACTTAGATTAATATCAAGTTCTGAATGGGATCTTAGAGCTATTACTGTCCAGATTTTCATAAACATAGGGACCTTTGAATTATCAGGCTATAAATAAGTTCTAAATGGAGGGGGCAAAAGCAAAAGGTAGAAATTTTTATGTTTGATTTTTAATCATGATTAATTGACTTTATTGATTATTAAAAATACTAACATTATAAAAGTGTGGATCTTTGTAAAACAATGTCATAATGTAAGAAATAAGTTGCATAGTGCTTTTGAGAATATTAAACCACGTGTTCAGGTGCCATCTAATTTCTTGTTTAATCCAGAACTTTGGTGTGCATTATCTTGAGGAATAGGATTTTGAAGTCTGGACAGACTAACAGAAAACAGATCCAAATGTGTGTTTTTATATTTCTGCTTTTGTTGTAAAAATCAAAGTGTGATTGCTGGTTTAAAATGGTAAAACTAATAATGTTCATGGACACTATTATAAATTTTCTAATTGTATGGAAAGAATCCAAGACACATAGAATTAATTGGTTTGCAAATCCTCAAAGAGCTACAGGATCAGGTAGTGGTATGTTCTGATTCACAGCATCATAATGCAGCTTTTTATATGTGTGGCTAATGGATATTTTCATGAATGTTTGCTAGCTAGTCAGCCAATACAGAGAAATATTAGGTAGGGTTATTACTCACAGTTGTGTTTAATAAAATGAGAGAAAATTATCAAATGACACTAATAATAATAATCCTATAGCAGTCTAAATAATTCAATGATAATTACAAGTATTAATCTAGCTTTCTTCCCTGATTATGACTCTTCTCTCCTTTATCATAATAGGAGTAGCAGATTGTCTGCAATGAATTGTGAAAACCCAGCAGGGACTTTGGCAGTGAAGGCCTCCCATCAATTTTGATACGTTAAAATGATTCTGGTTGGTCTTGAGCAAATGTGTCAATTTTTTTTTCTGTGTGTGTCATAAAAGAAAGAAGCAATAGTAAATCCTTGCTGTTATTCCATGGAGCCAATAAAATCATACTGCCAACAAGAGGCTGTTGACACCGTAAGTGTAGTTAACTGTCTTGAAATACTAGGCCTCAAAATAAAATTCCAATATTTCACATAACCTCTTTTTTCTTAAAGAAAAAAACAAGACAAAACAAAACAACTATACTGCTTACATTTAGGGCCCTGCTGTTGTGTAACTATTTTGAACATGTCTAATGTAAGTGTATACATATATATATATTTTTTTTTTCTGTGCAATAAATTCATTTAGAGATAAATTTGGATTGCAATTTATTTTGGGGGAGGCATGGTATTTGTGGCTAGTCTTACAAGTAAAAAGGACTAAAGGAAAGAAGAAAAACATTTTTTATTACAGCATATTTACATCTGTCCAAAGTACTTATTTACTATAATACTGACTAATGTATAATACTGTACACAAAGAAAGAAGTTAAATGAGTTATAATTCAGTCGAAGTATAGATGGCCATTTTAAACTTACCACTGAATTTTTCTGGTATGAAATGTGATATCTGGCAATCTGGTCCAGTTCATTACATCAGGTCATTTGTATGTTCTTCTTACCATTTTGATAGCATAGCACATTTTATGACCCAGACATTTTACAATGGAACTCTGATGGATGTATTTTCTAAAGTATAGACATACATGAAGCTATGAGGTCAAAAAAGATGAATGTCCGTAGTACCATATAGACTCAACAAATAAAAGTGTCCAAGGCTCTGAGTGAGATTTATGAATATTGTATAAGATTAGGCCAACATATGGTTTTGATATAAATAATCTGTTCTTAAATTAGCATTACAATCGTTGAGTACAGTGTTGATAATGGCAGATAGATCTTAGCTATCTTTGCTCACTAGGGAAAATGGAAAAATGTTTAGTTTGGTCAGATTTTCACTTAACTTCTGAAAAATCCTACGTTTGAGAGAACCCTTCTGAAATAAGAATCCTTAAAGTCATAACCCCTTTGGCACAAGTTTTCAAGAAACTTGTTTGATGTTGTAGACAATTATATGGTACACGTACTGTTCTAGATGTTTCATGCCAATAATATGTAAGCCATACCAAGGCTACATATACATATAGAGATGTTCCTCAGCTTACAAGGGGGCTATGTACAGAGAAACACATAAAAAATTGAAAATGCATTTAATACCCCTAAACTATCAAATATCATAGCTTACCTTAAGCTTATTTAAACATACTCAGAACACTTACATTTGCCTGCATTTGGGCAAAATCATCTTAAGCAAAGCCGCTTTTATAACAAAGTATCAAATATCACATGCAATTTATTAAATATTACACTAAAAAAAAAGAAGAATGGTTATATATAGAATGGTTGTAAGAATATCAGGTGTTCACCCCTGTAACCTTCTAGCTGACTGGGAGCTGTGGCTCACTGCCCCTGCCCAGCATCACAAGACGGCACCATACCACATGTCACTGGCCCTTTTTATAAAGACCCAAATTCAAAATTCAAAGTACAGTTTCTTCTGAATCACTTTCACTTTCACATCATTGCCAAATATATCGTAAGTTGAATCATTGTAAATCAGGAGCCATCTTACTTGAAAGTTAAATCACAGTCACCCATATACACACAAAAAAAGGCCTTCATGTAGGGCCATCTATGTATCTCTAAACAACATAGCATGACATATCAACAGCAAAAAATGGATGTGAAGGGGACAATTGCTTTGCGTCAGTACTCTGAGCAGTAACATACATGGCCTTACTCACCTAGCAGAACTCCAGAGCTAGCTGATGGCAAGGAATTTTACAAATGTTTGCTGAACAGCTTAAGCACTAATATTTTTAAATTAGTGTGCATATCTGTTTTCTAAAGATATGTTAATTTATTTTATTGACTTATTACAAAACCAAATAATTTCCTCTTATTTAAGTGGCAGGTAAATAGAATTCTTTTTAATTTAAATCAAATGGCTTTTTAGGGAAAATATACTAAAAATTCTGAAACTTGTATTGCTTATGAATCTTTTATTGGAATCCTTATCAAGTTGTACTTTTCAAGTTTTTCCTAAATAATCTTCAATGAATTGAAAATATTTTTTGGATTTTATTCAAGGCTATTAACACACAATTTCACTTTGTTAAATATAGTGCTAAACGTTCAACCAAAACGTTGTGTCTTTTTTTTTCCACTACCACATCCTCCATCTACTGACTGGATTCTCTTCCCAACTAGCACATATATACCATTGTCTATCTTTAGGATAAGTAAGGGTCATCTTTTGTCTTTATTCTATTCCTCGTATGCTTCTGAACTTGTTGAATTTTAATATAGTCACACCATAAGCATCACATATTTGATTCCCCTTTAATTAGTAAACAGTGCACAACCAGAGCATACCTTCAAAGCTATCAATAGACTTACTCTGATATATTATTTTTTTATTTTTGTAAATTAAAATAATTAAATTATAGAACAAGAGATTCAGGTGGTAGGTGTTGTAAGTTTTACCCAAACTGACTTTTGTCAAACTCGTTTTTGTCATCATATATGTCAAGTAGTTTTCTCACGTTTATTTTTAGAATATCCTTGTATAATGAATATTTACACTGATATCTAGTATAAAAATCTTGCAATTTATTTTAGAAACATTAAGATATTGAAAATCAATCTATTTCTTTAACTCATTAAAGACATTTTTGGCTTGTTTCCAGTACTTTCTTACTGGTTAAAAAATGAATTTGAAGTAGTCTGAATTTCATTATTATATGGCCCTTTCCCTTTGATGAATACAAAGACGATATTCTATATTAGCTATCTGAGAAGAATTTATTTTTTTAATTTCATTTATTTGTGAGTGAGAGAGAGCACAAGCAGGGGGAGCAGCAGGGTGAGGGAGAAGCAAACTCCCGGCTAAGCAGGGAATCTGTTGCAGAACTGTGTCCCAGGACCCTAAGATCATGACCTGAGCTAAAGGCTCAGGCGTTTAACTGACTGAGCCACCCAGGTGTCCCAATCTGAGAAGAGTTCTGTATGTTATTCCTATTAATATGCACTTTAAAGTCTAGGTAATTAACTTAATATTTCAGTGGCTATTACATAGATAGCACTATGTTCCAGGCAGAGAGTAAGAAAGAAATATTAAATCAACCATATTCTATGCATTCTAAATGAAAATAATCAATCATAGTAAATCCTTCTATTTATGGAATATCAACTTATAAGCTTTCCTCCATATGAACAATGCCAAATACCAGAATAAAGGGTCATCTAATACAAATAAAGGATAGAATTAAGGAATTCTGGTAAGCCATTTAATTTTGAAAAATGATGCTATATTGTTGCTGAGTTGTGGTTTTCAGTTACATAATATCTGATAAGTGTAGAAGTAACATGAGTGTTACGTGAGATGAGAAATGGTATATAATTAAGATATTTTTAAAAGTACAGATAAATACAAATTTGTAAACATAGCATTATGGAGGAATAAAAAATAATGATTGCTACACACTCTAAAGTGAATAAATCTTGGAAAGTTAATAGAGAAGTAAAACAAGGACAGTGCAAAAAGTATGGTACATTTTTATGAAGTTCAAACAAATTCTGTGAAACCATAGATGGACTTAAAGATACTATTATGTATCAAATATTGTAAAAATTAAGCAAGGAAGTAGCAAACATAAAATAACCAAAGCATACAAACTTGGGTAGATACAATAGGTGTGATCATGTTCTACTTCATAAAGAGGTGAGTTAATAGATAAATAGAAGTAACTAGACTTTTTAGAAGTTAATAAAACTTCACCTGTTATTTCTTAGTAATATAAAATATATGGTTTTCTAACCAAACATTTATCTTAAAAATATTTAAAAATAATTTTCAGACTACTCATAAGGTTATATTTACTATTCCACTGAAGGAAAAGCTGGTTGCTGTAGTTGTAGTTGTTTGTTTGTTTTAGTCTCCTCCTAGTTTTTATTATTATAATGTGGAATGAGGAATGTTAGATTGAAAAGTGAATTATTTTATAGACAGAAATCATTACTTGATTCACCTCCTGGTACAGCAGATGGAACTCCTGAAAACATGCCCTTTTGCCTTACAGAAGAGTAACAGTTATGCTTACTTCTGAAACATACTTGGTGGTGGCCCTATATAGTGACACCATTGTAAACATTTTGAATATTTGCAATTAATTTTTATAGTCATAGGGCTCCAAAAGGCACTGCTGGTATCTTAGCAGGTATTTCAATAAAGCTAAAAGTTGCCTGACTGTTTAAAAATATTAACAAGGCACAAAACATGGTAGACGTATTGTCCTCAGATATTATTTTTTTCCATATGCTCCTGATTCCAGACATGAGAAGTTAATTTTTTTAAATTTTTTTATAAAAGATTTTATTTATTTATTTGACAGAGATCACAAGTAGGCAGAGTGAGGCAGAGAGAGAGGAGGAAGCAGGCTCCCTATTGAGCTGAGAGCCCATGTGGGTCTTGATCCAAGGATCCTGGGATCATGACCTGAGCTGAAGGCAGAGGCTTTAACCCACTGAGCCACCCAGGCGCCCCCATGACAAGTGATTTTTGATAGATATATATACAATGTATTTTCCAGTTATAAGAAAAATGGTTCTGCTATTTTTAACCTTTTTTAAAAAATTACATAATTTTTTTAAATTAAAATTTTTTTAAATGTTTTACTTTTCTTTTCTTTTTTTAAAAGATTTTATTTATTTATTTGACAGACAGAGATCACAAGTAGGCAGAGAGGCAGGCAGAGAGAGAGAGAGAGAGAGAGGGAAGCCTGATGCGGGGCTCGATCCCAGGACCCTGAGATCATGACCCGATCTGAAGGCAGCAGCCCAAACCACTGAGCCACCCTGGCGCCCCAACAAGTTCTTTTTTTTTTTTAATATTAATAAACTAATTTTAAAGTTTAAATGGAGAGGCAAAGACTCACAATAGTCAACATAGTGTTGAAGGAGAACAAAGACTGAGGACTGACTTCAAAGTATACCATAACCATGGGGCGCCTGGGTGGCTCAGTGGGTTAAGCCTCTACCTTCAGCTCAGGTCATGATCCCAGGGGCCTGAGATCGAGTCCCGCATTGGGCTCTCTGCTCAGGAGGGAGCCTAGTTCTCCTCATCTCTCTCTCTGTCTGTCTCTCTGCGTATTTGTGATCTCTCTCTCTGTCAAATAAATAAATAAAATTTTTAAAAACAGTTTACCATAACGATAATTGTAAGCAAAATATTGTAATACCACAGAAAGACTAGATTAAAGGAACAGAATATATATTATCAATTATATTTTATATTTAATATAAAAGCAAAAGCAATACAAGAGAGCAAAATACAATCTTTTAAACAAATGGTTCTGGAGTAATGGTGAAGCTAAATGTAAAAATATAAAATAAAAATAAAATAAAATAATAAAATAAAAATAAATCCAGGCAGATATCATACACTCTTCACAAAAATTAACTCAGATTGGATTATAAGCCTAAACATGAAACATGTAGAAGGTAATATAGAAGAAAATTTAAATGACCTTGGTTTTGACAATAACTTGAGCTACAAAACACGAGCACTGAATTTAAAAATGTCTACTCTGTGAAACACAATGCCAAGAGAATGAAAAAGCAAAGCACGGACTATGAGAAAAAATTTGCAAAATACACATCTGGCAAAGGACTGTTAATCAAAACTACACAAAGACCCCTTTGAACTCAACAATGGGGGAAAAACCTGATTAAAAATGAGCCAAAGACCTTAGCAGATACCTCACAAAAGAAAATATTACAGATGGCAAATAAGCATATAAAAAGATGCTTCACATCATATGTCATCAGGAAAATGCAAATTAAAACAAAAAAGAGACACCCATACATACCCAGAATCCAGAACACTGACAACAGAACAGGAAATGTTGGTGAGGATGTGGAGCAACAGGAATGTTCTTCCATGTCTATTGAGAATAAAGAATGGAAAACAACTTGGCAGGTTCTCACAAAACTAAACATATTCTTGCCAGATGATTCAGCAGTAGCAGTTCTTGGTATTTATCCAAAGAAGATGAATTCTATACCCACAAAGATGTCTATAGTAGTTTTATTCATAACTGACAAAAGCTTGGAAGCAACCAAGATATCCTTCCATAGGTGAAAGGTCAAATAAAGTGTAGTACATGCAAACAATGGAATATTATTTAATGCTAGAGAAATGAATTACCAAGCCATGAAACGATATGGATATAAATATTTAATAAATATTTGATTTTAGGCTTCTACCAGTCTATCAATAGTATTAGTACATTTTAACAGGGAATGCTCAGCATTCATGAATTGACCTAATAAAATATTTTGGGCTCAATATTTTAAATACTTCAACGTCTATGATTATATTCCTAATAATTTTGAATTGGGGTAAATAAACCTTAATTTTTTGTAACTTGTTTCTTATTGCAAAAGAGCTCAATGAAATTTTAGAAAATAAAAATTTACAAAAAAGGTTTAGTTTACTGTTGCCAAATAATTTAAAACTTTATCTTATCTTCAAATACATATATTTTTTCTAAATTGATTTATATGCTACTAAAACCAAAAACTTTTAGTTATACTAGATTTCATATCATGCAATCAATGCCAGAAAGCCATCTGGCGATGACTTGTCTTAAATAGAGTTAAGATGGGAATTTAACAAAACTTTTAAACTAGCATGTGCGACTCATTCCTAGAAAATAACACAATCAATAACACTTTATTTAGATTAAATCAAGACTATTTCTCCATTTGAATAAAATAGGTAGCAACCCCAATAAATTTATTGAACATGAAAAGTTGAAATGCTGTAATGCTCCTAAGGAATTAAATGATCCAGTCATGAATTACAAAAAAAGGATATAAATTACCACAGTGTTTGTATAATTGTAATGTACAACTGCCCATTATCGTTCAATAGTGTAGGCTTGTACAAGAACTCAATAAAAGAACTCCACTTCTACACTGTGGAAAATATGTTCCCTTTCCCCCTATATACAACTATTAAGCCATTCATTTAGCTTTTAAAATATCCACTTAATACAGGCTTTTTACTCATTTGAACAGGCAGCACGGCTCTATTCTTATTGCTTACATCTGAAGGATAGACTTCTAGCGTAAGAGGTAAAGCCCATAAAGGAGCCCAATAATAACAACAAAATACAGTTTAGTGAGCCCTTACAATCTGCCAGCTACCTTTCTGAGAATACTTTAATTAATAAAACATATAAATTACCTGACCACAAAGAGCTTACATTCTTTTGAAATATAATAGTGAAATAAACCAATAATAGAGGGGCACCTCGGTGGCTCAGTCCATTGAGTGACTGCCTTTGGCTTGGGTCATGATCTCAGGGTCCTGGGATGTAACTCCCCAGCAGGCTTTCTAGGCAGTGGGGTGTTTTCTTCTTCCTCTGCGCCCCCCTCCCAATTCTCTCTCTCTCTGTGTCTCAAATAAGAAAAGAAACCAGTAATAGAATAAAGACTGATGGTTGATGGTAATAAGTGTTAAAAAGAAATACAAGAAAGGTAAAGGCCATTGGAGAATGCTGGGATGAAAGTTAATTTTATTTTGTGTTGGGTGGTTATATCTCATTTATGAGATGTTATTTGCACAAAGACCCAGGAAGTGAAGGAGGGTGTTATACAAATATTAAAGGAAAAGATTGCTCTAGGCAGAGAAAGTAAGTATATAGACTTTGTGTGAACAGCTGGTCTGTTACTCTTAGGAAAAGCAAGGAGGCCAATGAGGAGTTCATAGTGGTGGAGAGAGGAAGAACATATTGATGCATGACCTTCTAGTACATTGAAACGCCTTCAGTTTTTATTTAATATGAAAGGGGAAGATACCAAAAGACTTTCAACAGCAGAAAAACATCATCTGACTTGATTCTTAGGTTAAGTTGCTGTACCAAAATAAATTTGCAGGGAGAAAGGACAACAGTGGAAGTGGGGCTATCAATCAAGTCAATAATTCAGGAATATATGAGGGTGTTTTTAGCATGCTGGGTGGTAATAGAAGTGGTGAGGTATGGTTTTTATTTTGTATACATTTTGATGGTGAATAGTCTGGTGAACAGGATGGAGTATGTGCAGGACAGACAATATCAACATTTATTTTACCTGCACAAACAGAAGGGTGGAGTCTTCATTCCCTGATATGGAGAGAACTCTGATTTCAAATGTTCTTTCTGATTAAATGGCATGGTGATGATGAGGATTTAGTCAGACAGTGAAAGAGAACAGTAAGCATAGTGTTAAGCGGTAAGACATTATAATACATTTGAACAACAAAAAACGTTGTGTTGGATCATCTGTTTATGTGAGTAAATAAATAAATAAAGCCTCCTGGGGTTCTGATAGAGGTAAAGAAGACTACTATATGATCCAAAGGGGCACGTGCATCAAATGTTTATAGCAGCAATATCCACAATAGCCAAACTATGGAAAGAACCTAGATGTCCATCAACAAATGAATGATATATATACACAATGGAATACTATGCAGCCATCAAAAGAAATGAAATCTTGCCATTTGTGATGACAAGGATGGAACTAGAGGGTATTATGCTTAGCAAAATAAGAAAATCAGAGAAAGACACTATCATATGATCTCCCTGATATGAGGAAATGGAGGTGCAATGTGGGGGGTTTGGGGGACAGGAAAAGAGTAAATGAAACAAGATGGGATCAGGAGGGAGACAAACCATAAGAGACTCTTAATCTCACAAAACAAACTGAGAGTTGCCAGGGGGGTGGGGAGGGTAGGGAGAGGGTGGTGGGTTTATGAACATTGGGGAGTGTATGTGCTGTGGCGAGTGCTGTGAAGTGTGTAAACCTGGCGATTCACAGACCCGTACCCCTGGGGCTAATAATACATTATATGTTAATTTAAAAAAAGAAGAAGAAGAAGACTACTATAAATCAAATGCTATGGTTTTCAGCGAAGAGTTTGTAATCAGGCATATTTTATTAAAGTAACCAATTAAAATGATGGTATAAAATTGGAATAACAGAAAACATAAAAATCAGAGATTTTAAAAAGAGATATGAAACAGTGTAGAGAATATAGTCAGTGATATTATAATAGGGTTATATGGTGACAGATGGTGGCTATATTTGTAGTGATCATAGCATAATGTATGGAGATATTGAAAACCTGAAAGCAATGTAACACTGAATATCAGCTATACTCAAATAAAAAAATAGTAAAAATAAAATATTTTAATTTAAAAAGATAAAAAGAGGGACAAGAATTTTAAACAGTGAATTTCAAAAAGAGTAAAGATGAGGCTAAGACATACTCTGAACCTTGAGGAAAACAACATTTTGAAAATTCTTCCCATTTTGAGAAAACTCAAATGAATCAATACCATAAAAGAACCCATTTTAACTGAGAGATGTAATGAATGCTCAAGAAATAATTTTATGACAGGATAACTCTTCCCTATGAAACAGCATACAGAAACCAGGGGAAACACCTGGAAGCGAAATAAACTATACTGAAAATAAGAATTAGGATAAAGATAAATGATGAAGGATAAGAAAATGAGACCTGCGACAGAGACCTAGTGAAGAGAATTTTTAGCTTGTGGTTTAATGTTTTTGAGGATAATCTAGAGTTCATAACTGCCTTGAGGCAGGCTGGTTGTAGGCAGGTTAGGCAGACCCCTAAGACAGGCCTACTTTGGGCAGGTGGTGTTGGAGGAGGCCATTGGGCTGGACAAAGACAAATCCAACCATTTGACTAAGTGTCTGTGAAGATGTTGAAGTCAGATGCAACAGAGAAAGACCTGTCAAACCTAATCTCAGAAATTGAGATGATGAAGATGATTGGACAGCACAAGGACACCATCAACCTGCTGGGTCCTGCACACAAGACGGTCCTTCATACACTCTCATGGAGCAGGCCTCCAAAGACAACATACAGGAGTACCTGCAGGCCCAGAGGCCTCCTGACCTGGAGTACTGTTACAATATCAGCCACAATGCAGCAGAGCAACTCTCCTCCAAGGACCTGGTATCCTGTGCCTATCATGTAGCCTGAGGCATGGAGTACCTTGCCTCCAAGAAGTGCATACACCAAGACATGGCCACCAGGGGAGTGCTGGTGACAAAGGACAACATGATGAAGATCTCAGACTTCAGCCTTGCCAGAGATATCAACACATCAGTTACTATAAAAAGACAACCAACAGTGGACTGCCTGTGAAATGGATGGTCCCTAAGGCCATGTTTGACCAGATCTACATCCACCAGAGTGACTTCTGGTCTTTTGGGGTGATCCTGTGCAGAATCTTCAATCTGGAAGCCTCACATATCCTGGAGTGCCTGTGGAGGAGGTTTTCAAGCTGCTGAAGGAGTCATTTGATGGATAAACCAATAAGTGCACCAGAGAGTTATACACAATAATGAGGGGTGGCTGGCATGTGGTACCTTCAAGCTTCTGGTAGAAGACCTGGATCATACTGTGGCCTTGACCACCAACCAGGTGTACCCGGACCGGCCCTTGTCCCTGGAATAATACTGTCTATGCTTTCCCAATACCCAAAGCTCCACCTGCTCTTCAGATAAGAATTCCACCTTCTCTCATGTGCCGTTGCCCAGGGAGGCCTCTCTGCCCTGACACCCAGCCCAGCTTGCCAATGGTGGACTCAAATGACTAGTATCCCTATTACTCCTGTCCAGATTCCGTCATAAGCTGTCAACCTTACCCCCCACCTTCCCTGCAAGACTCACTGCCTTCTCCTTTGTCCCTTTCCTACTGGCAGGAGCCAGCTGCCTACCTGAGGCCTTCACCCCTTGAAGTTCATCTCTCTTTCCCTTCCTCCTCCTCCTCCTTACAACCTGCTCATGAAAGAAAGGCACAAAGAGGCAGGTACATGCTCGAAGCTACTTCCTTCCCTCCCATATGTTGGACCAAGACCCCTTCCTGGCATCTGGTACTGCCTGGACGTTGAGGGAGTTGGAGATGAGGCATGCCAGTGAAAGCTGTCAGAGCTTTCCTGTTTTGGTTGTGTCTGCTTAGCATAACATGTAAGACTGAGTTCTGGTGGCAGGGACCTAGTCCTTGGGGTATAGCACTAGCGAAGGGAGGTCAACTGCTCTGGGCCTTGGCTAAGAGAAACCCCTGCTCCAGAGATATGGTGCCAAGGGCTTATTAATTTTGATACTAATTTGCTTTGCTGACCAAATACCTGGTATCAAAAGATGGGAAGGCAAAGACTGGAAGCAGTGTTGTGACCACGGGGTCCAGCCCCAAACTATGAAGAAAACACAAAGTGTATAAATCTGAGTAAGTATATATTTACACACATTTTTAAATAGGTTGTTATCAAAGATTTAATCAATGGGTAATATGCTCCTCGTGGCTGGGAAGCATCAGTTGCCATATATTAAAAACAAAGAAAAGAGGTGTCTGGGTGGCTTCCTCCATAAGTGTCTCTTCTTTTCAGGTCATGATCCCAGGGTCCTGGGATGGAGCCCCACATCAGGCTCTCTGCTCAGTGGGAAACCTGCTTCTCCTTTTCCCTCTGCCCTGCTTATAGTTCCTCTTCCTGTCTCTCTGTCTGTCAAATAAATAAAATATTTAAAAAAAAAACAAGAAAGAAACAAAATGTTTTTAAAAGATCTTTTTTTTTTTTTTAATTTTCTAGGGGTGCCTGGATGACTGAGTTGTTTAAGCAGATGTTTGCCTTTGGCTGAGGTCATGATTCCAGTGTACAGGGATCCAGCCCTGCATGGGACTACTTGCACCCCAAGGAGCTTGCTTCTTCCTCTCCCTTTGCACGTGATTCCCCCTGCTTGTGTGCTTCTTCTCTCTCTCTCTCTCTCTCTCTCTCTCTCTCTCTCTCTCTTGCTGTCAATAGACAAAATAAAATCTTTTACTAAATAAATAAATAAATTTCTAAACCTACTTTCAGTTTAGGTCCCTTAACAAAAATTGCTACTGCTTCATTTAAAAAAAAAATAATTTAGAAAGATGCTTCCAGAGCTAAAAAGCTGTTTTGTTTTTTTGTCAGGATTAAATATAGAAGTGCTTTAAAATGTAAAAGAAAAAATATGCTATATTATCACTAATCACACTATAACTTTGGTGGTTATATCAAGATAATGAAAAGTGATTTTAAAGCAAATTTCTTTATCAGACATAAAGATCAAGTCAAAATTACAGAAGAGTAAAAGGATGAATTCCTCAGGGAGTATAATAATTCTTGACTTTTAATACTTAATAACAGATTTGGGGATATATAGGGAAAAACTAAGAACAAAAATCATAACTTCTACCTTAGAAGAGAAATGGAAAAAAATTTCAACACCTTTATTTTAATATTATATAGACAAACGGTCATCAAATTGGTAAGATATGTAAGACTTGAACAAAATTATCAACTAACTAGATATGCTTGATATTACAGAACACTCCCAACAACCGCAGACTACATATATCTTAAAGCATGATTTTCTTTGCACAGGTCAACATTGATAATGTTCTAGTCATACCTCCGTGTACCAGGAAAGAAGTAGAATATTTCTTGAAAGACACAGCTATCAAAGCTCCATTGAGAAACCATAAAGATGGAGAAGGGTTTTGCAAATTATATATCTGATAATGAACATCTACTCTTATTATTAAAAAATGAATAAAAATAAAAAAAACCTTACTAATAACCAAACAGAGTATCGAATTTTACATGTGAAGAAAATTATTGAAGAGACATGTCACCAAAAGGATATGGATGGCTTATAAGCACATGACAAATTTCTCAACATTTAGACATTAAAGAAATACAAATTAAAATCATAATGAGACATGCTTACATATCTATTAGAATGGCTAAAATTATAAAGGCTTATTGTACTTCGTCTGAGCTAGATTGAGAAGCAACAAAAAATCTAAACTGTTGTTGGCATATATCATGATACCACCACTTTGGAAAATAGTTTGAAAATTTTTTTAAATGCAAAATATGTAGCAGTTTTACAAATAGCCATTTTACTTCTAGGCATTTAAGCAAGAGAAACAAACCCTATGTTCGTACAAGGACTTGTATATGAATTTCATAGCAGCTTTATTTTTAAGAATTGAAAACAGTGGAAATGTTCATCAATGTCCATCCATAGAGCAAAGACAAATTATGATCTATTCTTTAAAGAGATTACTATTCAACATCAAAATGAACTATTTACAATTGGAGATTCTCAAAATAATGATGCTGAGAAAAAAAAAAAATCCAGGCAATGAATAGTATATACTGTGTGATTCCATGACTATAAAAAATCTAGAAAATACAAATTTATATATGGTCACACTTATCAAATGTATTGGTGTGATATTAGTGCCTTCTTCTGTGCTCCCATAGCTTCCTACACTTGGATCTCTGAGCATTTGTTACACCATGTGAAAATATGAACTCTTTTTCTTTATTCTGTCTTACTAGAATAAGAATCCTTGAAATTTTATGGACATTTGAACTCTCAGTTATTAGCAGAAATTCTATCACACAGTAAGTTTCCAAATATAAAAGCCAGAGTTTTACAATGACTTCTAAGCTTTTACATGATCTAGCCACTCATTTAACCTCTGTGACCTCTTTCCCTGCTACTCTTCAGTCACTCACAGTGGCCTCCTTGCTATTCCTCAGATATGCCAGGCACGATCCAACCTTATGGCCTTCAAGATAGGCAATTCCTTTGTCTGGAGTGACCTTATTGCTGATAGTTCTGGGCAAATTCATCACCTTTCCATACCTTTGTTCAATTGTCAGCTTCATTGTAACAACCCTGACCTTCCTATTAAAATTCTTAACGCCCCATCCCCTGCCTAGCAACCTTGATTTTTCTCACCCTGATCTAATTTTTCTTTTTCCCCATTGTACTCATCATTTTTGAATACACTATGCAATTTTTATTAAGGTTTATAGCTTTTAATTGTCTCACCCTTTAAAATAAAAGTTCTACAAAGCCAAGTATTTCATTTACCAGTGCAGTCTGAAGTAATATCTGCCATATAATAGGTTCAGTAGACAATTGGTAAATTTCAGAATAAATTAATGTTGAGAGTATACTGAATTTCATAAGTCATTTCAATATTTTTTTCCAAACAATAAACTATGTAAAACATACCTTAAATTTACTTTCAAAATATTTTATAGCATATAATGAACAATATACATAAGCCTTAAAGAAACAATCATTTAAATAATCATTTCATACCTACTTAAAAATTGCATAATACCACACTCCTAGATCCTCTCTGAATGCTCTAAAATAACCCTTCAAAGGAAATACATTTTTAAAAATAACAGATTTTTTGGCAAATAATTTAATAAAATAAAAGTTTCATTCATCTATGTAGATCATAATAAATGTTTTTAATAAGCATTAAATTATAATTCTGAAGGGTGCTAAAATGAAACCACCTGCTAAGGGTGAGAGAACAAAAATAAACATCATTTTTCCAAATAAGAGGAATTTATTACCTTTGAATCAAAGCATGTGGATTTGTTCAAACTGGCAGTAAAGGAATATGGAAACACAAACCATAGAAAGTCATATTTTAGATTTCTAAAAGGCTTCAAAGTGAAGAGTATACATTTTTTAAATGCTACATAATGCTACATAATGACAAGATGACAGGTTGTGACAAATAGCATTTTAAAAGCTCTACTCATAATGGAACGGAAGGTGTCATTTCCCTATAATTTTATATATGTCATTAACTTACTATATCTGGATACAACATATTACCAAACAGATGTTCATCAAAGACTAAATCATTTTTAATGGAACATAATATTTTGAACCTACATCTATTAATCATTTTTTCAATCTAACATTTATAGTCTCGCTAAACAATTTATCAGTTGTCGACAAAATTAAAAAAAAAATAGGATAAAAAGTCGTGTTTGGAAAAGTAGATTTTATTTGAAATTTGCATTTAAATGAAAATATTTGCTGATATTTTTAAAACTTTAAATGTAATTTTATATATATCTGACCTATCAGATGATATAAAATTTTTGGAGAAAATATGACATATTTTTTTGATCTTGGTTGAAGGTATTAATAAAGAGCAACTGTTTGTATTATTTGTATTGTGATATCTTAGTTAATAAACATGAATAACAGGTATAAAATATATATTTTTAAATTTTATTTAAATTTATTTAAATTTTATTTAAATTTATTTCAATTTTATTTAAATTTATTTAAATTTTATTTAAATCTACTTGACAGAGATCCCAGGAAGGCAGAGAGGCAGGCAGAGAGAGAGAAATGGAAGCAGGCTCCCTGTCTAGAAGAGAGACCACTGTGTGACTCAATCCCAGAAACCTGGAATCATAACCTGAGCCGAAGGCAGAGATTTTAACCCACTGAGCCACCAAGGCCCTCTAAAATACGTTTTTTTTTTTAATATATAGAATTATAGTTCTTGTCAACATATGGAACTAGCTGGAACTGAATGCCTCCTTCAAAGTCAGCTCTGGAGAAATTATGCAAGTGTAATATAGAACTATTTTGGATATTAACCAAAAACAAAGAAATGATGATAAATTCCTTAAAAGACTCAAATTTCTCCTGACTGATATGTTTCAAGCTCTATTCCTGGTTTGAGGACAGTTTTTAACAGGCCTGTCACTGTAGAAATCAGCTGGATGTTTAGAGGCTATCAGAACTGTGCAAAAACCTTGAAGGGGTAAAGACTTGAAAATTCTTTACAGAGATTAGCTCCCTAAGGCATTATTCCTTCACACATTTTCCTCCAAACAATTAAGGCTGATGGATGAGGGGCACCTGAGTGGCTCTCTCATCACGTGGGTGGTGGGTTAAGCCTCTGCCTTCATCTCAAGTCATGGTCTCTGGGTCCTGGGATGCAGCCCCACATCGGGCTCTGCTCAAAAGGAAGCCTGCTTCCCTCCCTGCTTGCCTGCCTCTCTGCTTACTTGTAATCTCTTTCTCTCTCTCTGTGTCCAGTAAATAAATAAAATCTTAAAAAAGGCTGATGGATGATAAATTATGAAAACTGCTCCCTCCAAATGATGCTTCTTCATAAGGATTTAAGAATTTAAAATTGTAAGAATTTAAAATTGAAACTTGATCGTAGGATTTATCTTATAGAATAACATCAAGTGAAGGCAGTTATTATTAGTTCTGAGGTATTTGTGATTCTGAATTCTTGGCCTCTTTGGTAAATTTATTTTTAAATTCTCCCATGGAGTGGTGATTGGCCTTCAGTCTTTCATTGATGTACATCATTGGTTCAAATGAGATGTGTGTGCCCAGAACTATATATAATCTTCTTTGTATTTCACTGGAGATGGCATTTCTGAGTTTTGTTCAATTGAATTTGGACAGATGTTTCAATAGTCACTTCTAGAGTCAGCCCTGGAGAATATCTTCATTTTTTTCTCTTCCCGATTCTCTGAAAAACCCTGACTAATTCACATTATCACAGTGATGTCACAATTCAAGTTTTTCCAAACACTATAGCTGCAAAATAGAAGGAATCTACTCAGAATGTAATGCTATTGTGAATGATTGAGAAAGAAAACATTATTATAATTAAGCTACCAGGTTTCAATGTATTTTATTGTTGCTTAGAAAATCCTAGCATACCCAGACTTTAAGAGATTTGATGATCCTAAGAGGAGCTGAACTCATGGACCAAAATAACTATGCACAAAAAAAGTACAATTACTTACCTAAAAAAGATGATGTGGTTAACTTTATATGGCAATCGAAGTGTTATTGGAACAGGAATTTAAAAAAATAGCTTAGGGGCGCCTAGGTGGCTCAGTGGATTAAGCCACTGCCTTCAGCTCCAGTCATGATCTCAGGGTCCTGGGATCAAATCCTGCATCAGGCTCTCTGCTCAGTAGGGAGTCTGCTTCTCTCTCTCTCTCTCTCTCTCTCTGTCTCTCTCTGCCTGCCCTCCTTCTATTTGTGATCTCTCTCTGTCAAATAAATAAATAAATAAAATCTTAAAAAAAAAAAAAAGAATTACTGTACTTTTAAAAAATAGCTTAAAAGGGACACCTGGGTGGCTCAGTGGGTTAAGCCGCTGCCTTTGGTTCAAGTCATGATCTCAGGGTCCTCGGATCAAGCCCCACATCAGGCTTTCTGCTCAGCAGGTAGCCTGCTTCCCTTCCTCTCTCTTTGCCCACCTATCTGCCTACTTGTGATTTCTCACTGTCAAATATATAAATAAAATATTTTAAAAAATAGCTTAAAAGTATATGATAAAATAATGATATAAATATACAAACAAAAGAAAGGTACTATACTGTGAATATAAATTAAGTGAAAATTGTTGAAATAAAGAATACAGTAAAAGGAGACTAAGATGAATATAGCTGTAAAATGAATAAGTGAGTTGGAAAAAACAAACAATCAAATTAATGACTTCTGCCCAAATGCAGCAGAAGAGAAAAAAAATAAAGAAAATATCTAAATAAGTAGTGAGATAAATTTTGGAGAATTAAAGAAAGATAAAAGATACCAGACTTAAAATGATGCCAAACATGAGAAATCAGAAACCAAACAAAACAAAAACCACACACACACACAACCACTCATATAGGGTGCCTGGGTGGCTCAATGGGTTAAGACGCTGCCTTCAGCTCAGGTCATGATCTCAGGGTCCTGGGATCGAGTCCCGCATGGGGCGCTCTGCTCGGCGGGGAGCCTGCTTCCTCCTCTCTCTCTCTCTGCCTGCCTCTCCAACTACTTGTGATTTCTCTCTGTCAAATAAATAAATAAAATCTTTAAAAAAACACTCATATATATTATGGTGAGTTTTAAGAATATCAAAAACAGAGAAGAGCATAAATGATGCCCAAGAGAAGAACAGATCACCTAAAATGTACAAGAATAATACTGACAGCACAATTCTCAATAGTAATAGCATATAAAGGAGACAGCTGGGTGTTTGTATAGATGGAAAAGATATTTGAAACTAGATATTATACATCAAGCCAAATTTTTGATTAAATGTGAGAGCACAGTAAAAATACAATGAAGCATGTTAGGTCTTAGAATATTTATCACACAGAGACACACATTTTAGAAAACTTCCTTGGAGGACAGCTCAATTTAGATAGAGAAAACAGAATTATGTACTCAAAGGCACATTTTGAAGGAAGGATTGAATATAGTCTGCACTGCAAATATTCTTTAATACTATGTTCTGAATTTTCTAAATTTAAGAAGTATTTGTTCAAATATTTATCTTTAAATAAACCCTAGGAGACTTTTTCTTGGATTCTGGAAAATCAGTCCATTTGGATACAAATCTTTTTGTCACTGATGGAAATTTTGATAGCCCTTAACTGTGGAATGCCTAATGTATTGTTACAGAAATTGTGATTTGCCAATACATGGGTGATGTGGGTGTGTTGTGTGTGTTTATTTTTATTTTTGATGGTTTTACTCTTCTATGAGATTTTTAAGTAGACATAATTTTAATAAATTATGATTTGCTGAAATTTATCTGAGGTTATATATAATAAAATGAAATTTGTGTGAACTGAAGAAGTGCGTCTCCATTTTTTTTTTTTTAAGAGTAGACTGGTCTTTAAAAATTGTCCAAAGAAGTACAGTATATTCATTATTAAATTTGATAATATACAATAAAGTATTTATGGTCATATGGAACCATATCAAATTCTACTATTAATTCATATTAATAATTACCATAAGAGGAAAAAGGGATATTTTTCAAAATGAAAATTAGTGTATTTCTCAAATATGATATAGTGTTATTCACTGAACAGAGAGAACAAATGTCAAAGTTTAACACAGTTTACAGAATGTTTTAACATAAATTGAAATTTAAATCTGACCAAATTTCACAGTTTTAAGTAAAATGATAGCACTTTATATCCTTGAAAAGTGGTAAGTGACCCAAAACATTGCTTAGAAAAACAAATTTAACACTACACTAGTCTGAGATGGTTAAGGGATGGTACAACTTGCCATTGTGTATCATCAAATGGTATATCTTTTTCTTTTGGTCTTGTCATTATATTTTATTTTAGCCATTCTGATAAGTGTGTAGTGATATCTCAGTGTCATTTTAATTGCATTTCCTTGATGTCTAATTATGTCAAATTATATTATTTGGATGTTTAATGTTCTGAGCTTTCTCAGTTCAAGACCATGAAGCCACTTAGGAAAAATACAGTTGCAGATGCACTCATAGACCAACTCTTATTTAGAAATAAGAACAAACATTACTACCCATTCCAATAAAAAATAGATTTGTTATGCAGTAGGGATTTTATAAATTATCTGACACAACTTATATAGTAGAGATGAAATGGGACAGGCGGCTTCTTGCAGCTATATACAACATCATTTTAATTTCAATTTTCAGTATAATTTTTCCAAGGTATACACAGAATATATATTTAATGTAAATTGTGAACATTTTAAACTCTGTATATGGAAATTGATCAATTTTAAGTTTATAACAATCGAAATTAATGGAAGTTTATTTTAAATTAGTTAGCTTTCTCTGCATTGCAAGACAGAATAATCAAAATTGGTAAGAAAAAAATTATCTCTGTAAAATTAGCGGGGATGCATTATAAAGTGTTCGGTAACAGATCAAACTCACAATTTGGATTGAATGGCAAGTGATTTTTAACATCTGGAACTCATTGTCAATTTTTTTTTCTTCATTGTGTCTTAATAAATTACTGTGTTCATTTGCATGGAAGTGAAGAAAAATGCATGACATTTCATCTCAACACTAACACTTTTAACTGGCAACTCTGAATGTACTTTAGAGCAGTGTAACAAAGTAAAGATCAATGATGTTTCATGAAATATTTGTTATAATTCTCAAGGAGATAGGGAGTTTGTGCAAAAATGCAAATCACTTTGCGACTAAACACATTGTTTATTTCAGCTAATTTTAAGAAAATATGCTAAGACTCTCTCAAAAAAGGAAGCAATGATTTAAGTTTTCCTTCAAACTCCTTATCTAATCCTGAGACAACAGCACATAGTTCAAAGAGCAACTAATTTGAGCAGCTCCAATTTACACGTTTCCTAACAATGCTTAATTTAGTGGAATTTCTGTCCAATTATGTTAATTTGATGTAGTGAAAGACAAACATTCAAAAAGATCATCCTTAATTTATATAGATTGCCAAACTCTGCATTTTCTGAATGACGCCCAGGAAAGCATTTTCAAAAACAAACAAACAAACAAACAATGCCAGAACCACTATTAGGTCATCTCTAGGCAGAAAGTGACTCAGAGCCTACATTACTCTCTCCCTGAAAGTATACCGTAGGCACTGAAACTACTACCCTGAGTCTGTGCTATCAAATTCCTTAAGTTAGAAAGTTTTAAAACCAGTCTGTGTGGGAGTATTTCATTTACAGATAGAGACTTGGTTGTCTATACATTTTCATACTTGATTTTTAGGGTGTAATAACTATGTTTTAAAATTCATGGTGGTTTTGAATACTGTTGGATAATTGTGCTAAAATGGTATATCCATTCCTCCTAGGAAACAGAAATTATAGAAAGGTAATGTTTTTCAGATCTGACGTCTTTGAGTCATTGCAGTTTCAGTATAAATGCAATAGGAAAAGTGACATTCATGTTTATGATATTTTCTATACATAAATTAGAATGTACTGGAGGCCTGATATAAAGTGGGATGACTAAACTTCAGTAAGATCTTGTTTTCAATTCAAAATAAATTTTAAATTGAATTATGCACCTCTAAGTTCAGAGACAATAAACATTAACCAACACAATTAATAAGTTCTATTTCTTGAAATTTCGGGAACATTGATAGTCTCACCTACTGGATGGACAACAGCTAAAATTTTTGGTCATGGATTCTTGCTAAAATATCACTTTCCCCTAAAAAATTAATGTTATGAATTTTCACTGATTGTTATTGATCATGAAGAATATAACAACCACGATAAAAAGAGTAGGAAAAACATGATATCTCATCTGTAAGGGCATGTGGAAAGTAGGAAATGCTAATAAAAATAACTACCAGTATTTCCCAAATTAACATAATATAACAGAACAAAAATATTTCATAACAATATTTTCTAGGCTCATTCTGATAACTCTTTTCTACATTCAAATTTAAAGGTTGAGGCATGTGATGTATATTACACAAAAACAATCCCAAGGAATTCGTTTAAAAAAAAACTTAATAAAGGACAAATCCAAAGGAATTTCTTTTCTAATTTAATTAACAAACTATAAATCGACTTACCTATTTCATCACAGTGTATCAGGCACCAATAATATTTTTTAATCGTCATACCTGATGCAATAGTTGCCATCTTTCAGACATGAAAGATCATGAACAAGCAAATAAACAAGAGCACTGTAGCTTAAGATCTACCTGCATAAATATAGGACTACTTCAGACAATCTCTTCATCACAACATAGCAATGAATAGAAATCATACATGCACTGTTATGGACATACAGATGAGATAGAAGGGGATGGGTGTTAATATATGCAGAATCTTTAATAATTACATTGTAAAACATAATATGGAAAAACAGAATACAATTTTAGAAATACCCAGGTCACCATCATTGTTTTATTTTTATAAGTGTAGATAAGGAGTTTAGTAAATAATCCATGACTATTCAACTTCTTATATTATGAAAATTTTAGCAAAAGTAACAAACCTAGCAACTAGAAAATTGTATCTATCTGCAAAATACAGGTTTGCCAGCATGGTAGAGGAAAAGCAAAACAAAATAAGTAAGAATTGTTTAACATTTCACAAGAGTTTTACTTTTATTTTTTATTTTTCACTTATTATTAACTTCTATTTTCTACTTTATTTTAATGAAAATGTCATGACCATAACATAAGAGCAGAATGAAACACGACATGAGAAATTATTCTTTCATAAGTTATAATAAACTAGCTTGGTGATTAATTCAAAAATTATATTACAAACTTCAGTGTTCTTGCAGTAAGTATCACTTCATAAACAAATGAGTCATGAGTCATAAACTAATGATGATTCTAAATGTTATTAAGAGAGACATTCTGTTCTTAATATATTTCAAATATTCTACACAAGGCAAAGTGGATCCAAGTAATCTGTAGGCAAAATAAGATTTTAGAGAAGTATATATTTCCAACAGTATTTATAAAATATTACCTTCATGTAAGGCATCATCCTGGACTTTGTGGAAAACATACAAAGGAGTAAGAAGTGGCCCTTCAAGAAACATATACAATATCAAGGTTTAACATGAAGCAGCATGTCTTCTCTAAAAAAAAAACATTGTACCAACTGACTTTACTGAAACTTTATATTTATTGCTCTCGTTTTAGGTCATATTGTCCTTCTGCATGCAGGCTGCTATAACGGACATGATATAGACTGAATAGCTTATAAAGAACAGGAATTTATTTCTCACAGTTGTAGAACTGAGAAGTTCAAGATTAAGGAATGGGCAGATCCAGGGAGAGCCCACTTCCTCATAGATGGCTATCTTCTCACTGTAAACGTACATGATGAATGAAGCAAGAGAACTCTCTGGGGTCTCCTTTAAAAGGACTGTAATCCCACTTATGACCTAATCACCTCCCAAAGGCCCCTATGTTTTAATACTATCACTTCCAGAGTTAGATTTCATAATATGATTTTGGGAGACATAAACATTCACACCATAGTATATATAAACAAAAAAAGACACAGAAACAACAAACAACAAAAATTATTTTAACTACCTATTATTTTCAACTACATAAAATTTTAATTTGTTTCTATATAATTTTAAATAACTCATTTGAGGGATTCACTTATATCCAATGCATCTGAGTGCAATTAAATTTGCTTACCCAACATATCCAGCAGCATATTTCTTCAGACTATCCCATTCCCCACCTTACAGGATTTACCACAATTAGAAGACAGGGGATAGAGGATAGATAGATAGATGTATACATAAACACACTTGTACATACACATATGCATATTTTTTCCTGTTAATGATACTCATGCAAATAAAATTTAAGCTCAAGGAAACCTGTCTTGTGTGTTAATTAATATCCAGTTTTTAGTCAACATCCAAAAACAAATAATCCAATAAAAACATGGATAGAAGACATGAACAAGTGTTTCCCCAAAGAACACATTCAAATCTTCAGTAGATACATGAAAAGATGTCCATCATCATGTATCATCAGGAAATTGCAAAGCAAAACTAGAAAGAGATACCACCTCACACCTGTCAGAATGGCTAAAATCAACACTACAAGAAACAAAAGGTGTTGGGGAGGATGTGAAAAAGTCACACTTGTGGGGGCTGCCTGGGTGGCTCAGTGGGTTAAGCCTCTGCCTTCAGCTCAGGTCATGATCTCAGGGTCCTGGGATCAAGTCCCACATCGGGCTCTCTGGCAGGCATGGAGCCTGCTCCCTCCTCTCTCTCTCTACTTGTGATCTCTCTCTGTCAAATGAATAAAATCTTTTAAAAAAAAGAAAAAAAAAGAAAAAGTAACAATTGTGAACTGTTGGTGGTGATGCAAACTGATACATCCATATTGGAAAACAGTATGGAATTTCCATAAAATTTAAAAATAGAAGTCCTTTGTGATCCAACAATCCTGTTGGTGTGTATTTACCCAATGAATATAAGGAAACTTATTCAAAGGGATGCTAGCACCCCTATGTTCATAACAGCATTATTTATAAAGCTAAGATATGGAAAGAGCCCAAGTATCCATCAATTGATGAATGAATAAAGAATAAGTGGTATGTATATACAATGGAATATTATTCAGCCATAAAAAAAGACTGAAATCTTGCCATTTGCAATAACATGGATGGAACTAGAGAGTATAATGCTAAAAGTGAAATAAGTCAGTCAGAGAAAGACAAATACATTTACTCATATATGGAATAAAAGAAACAAAACAAATAAGCAAAGGGGAAAATAATAAGACATAGAAAGAGAAACAAAGCAAGAAACAGACATTTCATTAAGGAGAACAAACTGATGGTTACTTGAGGGGATCTGGAAGGAGTGATGGTTAAATAAATGATGGGGGTTAATTAGGGCACTTGTCATGATGAGCACTGAGTGTTATATGTTATATTGTACACATGAAACTAATACAACCATATATGTTAACTAACTGGATTTCAAATGAAAACTTTTTAAAAATACCCAGTTTTTATCTCACATTCTGGCTTACAACAGGGATTTAGTCAGGAATTTGGAGATTAGTTAATGAACAAATAAAGGGGTGAACAGGCAGTTGTTAGATAAAATTACTATCCTTCCTGGCATGATCTTATACCTTTTATCTAGAATTATTTTTAGCACTTTAGATTCTTCCTATTTTATTTTGAGTCATTAAACAAAAATTTCCTCAAAGGACCTTAGACTCCCCAATTTGAGCAACAGAGTGAGAGCGGAAATTGTGTCCAGGAGGAAAAAAAAAAAAGGATGAAACTACTTTCGTTTACTAGTGAATGCATAGTTCTTCCACAGAAGAAGCTCTAAATTGTCATGGCTCCAGCTTTTTATGTGTTCAGTCATATGTTCAGAAGTAGGTAACACGATCAAAAAATATAAAGCATCTGAGATTATTTTCCCTTATTTAAAAGCTGGTGTATGAGTCTGCTATGGTTTCTTAGGTGTTCATAGAAGACACAGACTCATGGTTCAGAAATAATATAGTTTATTATTCACAGCAATAGATGTAGCCAGAACATTAACTGTATTTGTGTGTGTGTGTGTGTCTGTGTAGGGGTAGGAGTTATATATCAGTTCTGAGCCTCAGTTCCCACAAGAAGAATCAAAACAGAGGCAGATAATATTTGCAAACACAACAGGTTAAGGTAAAAAAAAAAGATACTATTTCTGTCTTCCAAGTCTATTCAATACAACCATCTTCAAAGGATGGTCTAGAACAAATAATAAATGCAATAATGTAAGCAACCAATTGAAAAGTGTCTCCCAATAAACACACTTTGAGAGTTTTCACTTGAAAAATACTATAGGATATTACATGGATCAGGTGCATTGTATACTGGAAGGTTAAAATTACAAGGGACCAAATATTTTTAAGCAGTTCTGGCATCCAGTAGAGTTCAAATAGGTTTTATAAGATTGAGGAAAGAAGCCATCAAAACCTGGGCCCAGGGGCGCCTGGGTGGCTCAGTGGGTTAAGCCTCTGCCTTCGGCTCAGGCCATTACCTCAGGGTCCTGGGATCGAGCTCCACATCAGGCTCTCTGTTCAGCAGGGAGCCTGATTCCCCCTCTCTCTCTCTGCCTCTCTGCCTACTTGTGGTCTCTGTCTGTCAAATAAATAAATAAAATCTTAAAACAAAACAAAAGAACACAAAAAACCTGGGCCCAATTTTCCCAAAAGTATGATTCTGATTCTAGTCTCTATGATGTTATCCCTTGAAGACAATGTCTCTAATTGAGTTGAATTAGTTTACTAAAGAGCATACCCCCATTTGTTGTAGGAGATGAACAATATGCAAGAGGCAAAATGCCACATGGAAGCCACCTGGTCTTCTGTGGAATATAGAATCAATTCCTTTGGGATGAATTTGTTCCACATTTGACTTCCCACTTAAGGGAAAATAAGAGTGCCTTCTAATAGATTTTAAATAGGAAATGACAACGGAAGCTTATACAAGATTATAAAATGGGAAATTTCATTTAGATAAGCAATAATTTCAAAGTCATCTTCTTAATATTACAGACTCTTCACATAGTCATAATTTTATTTTGGTATTATGTCGGACTCCGGTAGGTTTTGCGGGCCAACAGGCACGATGAGAGCGTCTGGGCCAGCCGGTAGCTCCCCTTGGGGCTGAGCGGGATGGCGAGTGTCGCGAGTCCAGGCGCATTAACGAACCACACCAGACTCGGGGGATCTGTCGAAGCAGGATCTCGCTTTATTGAGCAGGGCAGCGGCTTATATGGGGTGAGGGAAGGGAAGTGAGGTCAGCAAAGTGGGGCCAATGGGGATGTGCCGTGTGGGCGGGAGTTGGGAGAGACACGCCCTGCAGGGGGTGGAGGTTCGCGGGAAACAAAACTGATGGGAAACCGAAACTGCCACTTTGGCGCCTTTGTGGTCGGCCATGTGGGTTCCCGATCCGGAAGAGAAGGCCACCCGGCACCATCTTAGCCTCTTGGGGCCCAACATCTCCCCCTTTTGTTTTTGTATGCATGACTTCTGTCTTAGGTTGCCGGCGGTGGGCCTTCAGGCTTACCCGTCATTGGGGAATCACACTGCTTTGGTGTTCCCCCTGTCTTAGGTTGCTCTGCATCCCCCGCCGGTCTTACCCGTCATTGAATATCATGCCTGTATGGGGGTTTGGTCCCTGCCCTGGTGTGGGTTGTTCCTGCAAGGAATCCCATCCGCCATAGGTCGTGAGACTATTGATGGGGCTCCTCGTAGGACTCGTCGTCACGGGTGGCCAGTCTCTGGTATTGAACATGGACGTTCATGAGTTGAATGGTCTCCACTCTTTTTTTGGACGAATTGGGCAATCTTATTGATAATACAGGGCCAAAGGTCAGCAGGAGAAGTAGGGTTAGGATGGGCCCCAGGAGGGGGAGGAGAAAGGGAAGTAAGCCATTAAAGCTTGTCCAGAAGGGGGAGGTCATCAGGGCGTGGCGGCGCTTCTCTAGGTCCTCCTGTAGCTTCTTGGTTTTGTCTCATACAATACCCGACCGGTTGGCAAAGAAACAACATTCCTCCTGTAAAAACAAACATATGCCCCCCTTTTCGGCTGTTAATAGATCTAAGCCTCGCCGGTTTTGGAGGACTACCACAGCCAGCGAGTCCATCTATGTTTGGAGGTCAAGGATGGTCTCCGAGACTGCACCCAAGTCATTAATCATCTGTCGGGATAATGTGTTATAGTAGTGGAGAGAGGTACCTATCCCGGCAGAGCCGGTTGCAACTCCCGCAGTGATCCCTAATCCCAGCATGATGGGGATGGCCTGGATGGCTCTTTTGGATCGCCCTCCGAGACGATCGATGGCAGGAATCCGAAGGCTCTGATTGTTGGGAATAATGTTGAGATCTGGCAGAAGCCAAGCTAAGGCACAAAGTCCAGTCCAATTAGTGGGGAGGAAGCTGAATGCCTGGTCCCCACAGACGAATACAGTGGCATTGGGGGGGCAGAGTTGAGTATTGTTTACTGTGGTGTTTTGGTCACAGTAGCTGGGGTCAATAGCCCCGAGGTCAATATTAGAGCCATTGTCCACCAACGGGGGCACCCAAAGACAGGTGACATTAGAAGAGAGGGGGGATATGTACACATAGTCTCTGGGAGGCCAAAGAGGGCAGTTCATGGTGGGAAGGAGCAGGGAGACATTGGTGAGGAAAGCCTGGGCCAGTAGGGGCCCATTCTTTAAGCATAGGCCAGCGCGAGTGACTTGTCCATGAGCCAGCAGAAGAAGAAGCAGTGCCACCCAAGACATCCTGATTGGTGGGCCTATGAATCAATAAGGGGACCCTCTGGGTCAGAGTTAGCAATCTCCTTCGCCTCTGGGAGGTACTTAAGATCCCTGGCAGGCACCCAAATGGGCTTCTTTTCAGAGGGTGGGAACACACATCCAAATCCTCTGCCTGCTGTGAGGAGGGGGTCGGGCCCTCTCCATTGGCCCGTCAGGGGGTCTTTCCATCTAACCAGGACAGCGGGATGTGGGGCTGCAGTGGCCCAGTGTCTCTGGAATGCGGATAGGCCATCCGATTTGGAAAAATTTAATATATTTAGGGTAAATAATGCCTTCTTAAGTTGGTCGTGTGGGGGGAGTGATTCCCCCTTTTGTTTTTGTAAATTTTCCTTAAGGGTGTGGTTTTGTCTTTCTATGATTGCTTGGCCCCTGGGATTATAGGGGATTCCCGTGGAGTGGGAGATATTCCAGGTAGTAAGGAAATCCTTGAGGGCCTGACTAGTGAAGCAGGGGCCATTATAAGTCTTGATCTGTTCTGGGAATTCTTACCCATTTCAGTTTTAGGATTTTCAAGCATATCAAATATCTGTATTTGTCCTGAAAGTCCTTTATAGGAATCTCCTTGAAGATAAAACTCATTATACCAGAGAATTAAAACAATTATAAATGACAAAAACTCAGAATGGATATGGTTAGAGCTAAAGAGACACGGGAGTTTACAATTTAGCTGCAAGGAAATCAGGTTATTTCTGTGATACATAACATTTCCATAATTACAGTATCAAGCGGTGATCTCTCAAAACATTAAATCTTTAGGAAGTGCGTAGAATCTCTAGAATAGTTATAGTATTTTCCCAAATGTAACCCAAGGTTTATCATTGGTTCAGTAGTACTTCATGAGCAACTTCACATACCAAGGAAAAGCCTGAGTTAAAGAGATTTACGATTTAAATCTTGTCAACATTTGCTAAAATCTTATGAAGTTTTAAAGCACATGCCTAAATATAATTAGGGATGTTAAACACCTGATAAAACTGAACATAGAAACTGGTTTTTCTGGGCAGGCAAAGAGAAAACCATTTATTTACATTTTCTTAACAGCAGATCAATTGATCTAAGAAAACATTGTCCTTTTGAACAGAGAATTTCAGTCTTGTACCAATGTACCTTTAAAACCCATTCATTTCAATCTTAATCCATTCTTGACCATAGCTAAAATTCCTTTTCTGAAGATTTCCCTTCACAAACCTTCTACAACTTTCCTTTGCATTCAGGTTTTGTCCCAAGCCATTTCCTTCTAAACAACCATCTCATTTAGGACAAAATTACCTTCCTTTACCTTCAACAAAATGTATTCCCATTCCTTAAATCTTTCTTACATATCTCCTACTTTCCTACATACAGAGTTTCCCTTTATTTCCATCAGTCTTAGTTACACTAAGCAGAACTTCGTATTCTTAGAAACACCTTTAGTTATTAACCAATTGTGAACTGTTACAGCAGAATTCTTCAGGTGGCAATTTATGAATCAGTTACATGGAAAACAAGTCTACCAGCAGATTTAAAGACTCTTAGTTTCTTTGCAGTAAGAAGTCAAAAGCACAAACCTACATCCAGAAATTAATGACTTAGCATTTTATCCTGTTTGGTTAAGACCTAGATGTCCACAATTTAATTCCATTTGTCATCCAAGCAAAACTTTAAAACTTTCAGGTTACCAAAGACTTTGAAAGCTACTTCAGCAATTACCCATTAGAACTTTGAGACAGACAATTAACCATCAGTTTAGTCATTTCTTTGCTAACAAATTTTAATAAATAACACAAGCTTATTTGACCTTCAGTAAACTTCGAAGTTTCACATTTACTGCTGATAACTTAAAAGACAGGTCTTATCTTAATTAAACCAACAAACGTAACTTAGTTCCAATAGCGATTTACGTTCCACCTGGGCCCACTCCACTTTGAATGTTTACCTGAGACATGCGTGGGAAGATCCGGAGTGGGTGTTAGGTCCAGGGGGTGCTCTTCTTGCTCCTTTACAGTGGAGAGAGAAGGAGCCGTGGTGCATGATCTAGAGGCTAGTCATGCAGGTTGCACGCGCATTGGTACAGAAACACAATAAGGGGGAAACAGAAGAAACAAAGTGCTGCCAGGAGGCAGAGAAAAGATTCCCGGTTTTAGAGCTCATAAGCCCCAACAGAGGAGCAGACGCCATGCTTTCCCACCAGCAAGGGGGAAGGGGTTAGGCAGTCCAAGTCAGGCCAGAGAACACAGGGAAACTTCCCCGAAACAAAGAGAGTTTCGGCAGCTGCTTGGGAATATTCCTTATGGTCTCTTTCTCGAGTTAGACCAACCCCAGTTGGCTCCAGTTATAGCCATTAACATGGGAAGTGAGTGAGGGAGAAGCTCCCACATCTATTAGGAGAAACAGAGAGAAATAAAGCCAGAGTCCCCTTTGCTAGGGATGGCCCAGCAACCCGGTTTACTAGAAGAAGGCTTACTTACGTAATTACCATCCAATATGTGAGGAGAACGTTTACTAGCTGACTCATGGCGCCGGGTGGCCTTCTCTTGTGGCTTGTCTGATATAGTCGGAGTGGGCGTCCCAGAAGGGAGTTTGGTTGCCTCGGATTGGGAAGGGGGAGGGGTGCAAGATTTCGGGGGGCAAGGTGACTCCTTAAGCCCCTTTGGGGGTCTGGGTGGAAAGCAACTCTTTAGTGCCGCCAGAGTACCCAAAGGGGGTATCTCCCCCCTGTTTACGTGGGCTTTATGGATTAGCTGTTCAATACGATCCCACGTGTCCCAATCAAAAAGGTTACCTTCCGGAAGCCAAGGAGCCACCTTAACAAAGGCCTCCCATGTCCTAAGGGCTTGGGAATCCGTGAGGGAAAGACCGCGTCTTCTCAAAAGGAAACGCAGGGATTCGAGGGCAGGGTCACTTTAGGAAGATGACTGCCCCATAATTTATGGGGGTACACTCACCCGAAGACCGATTGGCCCGTCAGTGAGAAGAACGAGGAGAGGGTCCTCACACGGGGCACCAGTTGTCGGACTCCGGTAGGTTTTGCGGGCCGATAGGCACGAGGAGAGCGTCCGGGCCAGCCGGTAGCTCCCCTTGGGGCTGAGCGGGATGGCGAGTGTCGCGAGTCCAGGCGCAATAACGAACCACACCAGACTTGGGGGATCTGTCGAAGCAGGATCTCGCTTTATTGAGCAGGGCAGCGGCTTATATGGGGTGAGGGAAGGGAAGTGAGGTCAGCAAAGTGGGGGCCAATGGGGATGTGCCCTGTTGGCGGGAGTTGGGAGAGACACGCTCTGCAGGGGGTGGAGGCTCGCGGGAAACGAAACTGATGGGAAACCGAAACCGCCACTTTGGCACCTTTGTGGTCGGCAATGTGGGTTCCCGATCCGGAAGAGAAGGCCACCCGGCGCCATCTTAGCCTCTTGGGGCCCAACAGTATTATATGGTAATTTCAAATATAGTAAATATAAAGAATTTACCTCTGTAATTATAGCGAGTCTGGTCGTAGTTTAATGGCAACAAAACTTCAATTTAGAAGTATGGTCTACCAATTATTAATACATTTGGAAATGGTGTGTCATCTTCACTCCACTTGTCTCACTAAAACAGTGAGCCAAAAAAGTAGGTCCAAGCTGTTTATTATGGTCAAAATGGGTTGCTTTTGCACTTGGTAAAGAAGCAGTCATATTTTGGAAGAAGAAACTGAGGCTATTAATATTTTCAACTTATTTTCAGAAAAGGAAAGAAAGGATAATCTAAGCTAAAGCCAAAATCTTACACAAGGTGGCAGAAGAATGATCTTTTCCCAGATAAAGGGTTTTTCAACATAGCCATGTTAGGAGGAAGAGATAAGACATTGTGGACTTGACTAAGGTTTGTACACTGTTCAAAAAGTTTTCAAAATAATGTGGATTATTTTTCTTCTTTTAGTTGAGACAACACAAACAAACAAAAAACCACTAATGAGCTTACTCTTAAAAGGAGGTAAACAAGAAACTAGGAAAAATTGAGTGTTAGGAATTGTCCCCCTCCTTTTTTTTTTAATTATGTTATGTTAGTTACCATACAATACATCATTAGTTTTTGAAGTAGTGTTCCATGATTCATTGTTTGTGTAAAACACCCAGTGCCCCATGCAATATGTGCCCTCCTTAATAACCAACACCAGGCTCATCCATCCCCACATCCTTCTCATCTTTAAAACCCTCAGTTTGTTTCTTGGAGTCCATAGTTTTTCATGTTCCATTTCCCCCTCCAATTCCCCCACTTCATTTTTCCTTTCCTTCTCCTAATGTCCTCCATGCTGCTATTCCTTAGGTTCCACAAATAAGTGAAACCATATGATGATTGACTTTCTCTGCTTGACTTATTTCACTTAGCATAATCTCCTCCAGTCCCATCCATGTTGATGCAAAAGTTGGGTATTCATCCTTTCTGATGGCTGAGTGATCTTCCCTTGTATCCATAGATCGCATCTTCTTTATCCGTTTGTCTGTTGAAGGGGATCTTGGCTCTTTCAACAGAATGGCTATTGTGGACATTGCTGCTACGAACACTGGGGTGCATATGGCCCTTCTTTCCAGTAAAATAGAGTTAGCCTATGACCCAGCGATTGCACTACTGAGTATTGACCTCAAAGATACAGATGTAGTGAAAAGAATTAGGTATTGTTAAAGCACAAATGCAGGGAATAGAAGTTATGGTACAGAAGAGGGAAGGGCAACCATATGGCAGAGTAGAATAAAGTAGCTCAGGAAGAGATTAGTCATATCCAGATATTGTAAGGCATGTGGGATTGGCAGGGAGAGCATGAGAAATCATGAGAGCAGAGAGAGAAAATGGACCAGGCAGGAGAGGTTTATAATATTTTAACATCTAAGGTAAGCATATGCAAAGCAGAATAGGGAAAAAATAAAAGTTTTTAGAAGACTCAATACATAAGGAATAACGTGGAGGACACTGGGAGATGGAGAGAAGTGTGCTGGGAAAAATCGGAGGGAGAGACAAACCATGATAGACTATGGACTCTGAGAAACAAACTGAGGGTTTTGAAGAGGAGGGTGGCAGGTGGTTGGGTGAGCCCAGTGGTGGGTATTAAGGAGGGAATTTATTGCATGAAGCACTGGTTGTGGTGCATAAACAATGAATTTTGGATCACTGAAAATAAATTAAAAGAAAAAAAAAAAGACTGACTACAGACATGGACCTCAGTGTAACACAGATATGGAACTCACTGTAATACCAGCCACTTCCCACCGACACACCCACACTATATAATAATAAATAATAATGCAATTAAGAAAATTGCCTGCCAAATAATTTTTCCTCTTTTTTATTTTTATGATTATTATTTTTATTTTATTTTTAAAGTTTTTATTTAAATTCCAGTTAGTTAAAATAAGGTTAATATTAGTTTCAGGTGTACAATATAGTGATCAACACTGCCATACAATGGCTTTAAAAAAAATGAAAAAAAAATTTTTAAAGATTTTATTTTTAAAAACCTCTACACTCAAGATCAAAATTTACATGTTTTACTGACTGATCCAGCCAGGCACCCCAACAAATAAAAATTTTATAAAATTGTTGAGTTTGTGGGAGTCTCATTTGCTCAGTCAGTTAAGTGTCTGCCTTTGGCTTGGATCATGATCTCAAGAGTCCTGGGATCGAGCCCCATATTGCTCATGCTCTTTATCTCTCCCTCTCTTCTCTCTGGCTTTTGCTCTCAAATAAATAAAAAAATATTTTTAAAAGAATTGTTGAGTTTGTTTAACTAGTTTTAAACTAGTAGACAGAGATGAAGATAAAGTATGATGTCATGGCAGGGAAAAATACAACTTAAACACGTTTTAAAAATCAAATGTGCAATGCAAGTTACATCATGTCTTTTATCACCACACTGGGACTTTCCCTATTGAGTTGTTGTAATGTAAGGACCTATTTAATATTTTTATATTTTAGCAAGAGTCTTTCATTGAGGTTAACCCTTAAACTGTCCTTGCTCCCCTTCCCCCAGGGGATTCACTTAAAAACAAGTCCTGGAAATCAGCTCCAGGTAACAAAGCACATATACAAGGGTCGGCCAGGCCAGGTGGAGACATCAATCAGCGGGGAGGGGGGGGGATTTGCACACTGTCTCCCAGATACTAAGGAGTATGCCCCACTCCTCCACCCTTTGGGAACCTTTTTGGCACCAATCCTAATCAAGGTGTAATAGGCTGGGTCAAATGTCTATACTAGGGTAAATTGTACCTCAATTGGTCACCTAGCCTCACTGTGGAGTTTTCTGTGTGTGTTAAAATCTCATTGGTCACCTGTGCGTGGCCAGGCCTGACTGCATGGCCTTTGCCCTTATAAGCTAGACTGTGAAACAGAGAAGGGTTGCCTTCTCTCGTAAGAGGTGTGGCCATGAACGTTCGGTTAGATTCTTGATGCTTGGCATGAAATAAAGCTTTGCTTGACCTTCGCGTTACATCAGTCTTGCTACTTTAATCATAGACCCATTATTGGGGCATAACAGTATTAATCTTATAGTTATAAGTCCACAATGCATCCATCATCCATCCTACCCCTTAACACTCCCCTTTGGACAGACCCATGATCTAGAACAAGCCTTATTTTATAGTGCCTTGTAGGAGATTTTTGCTGCTGCCTAAATTGCCTACTTTCCTCTCACCATTACCATGGAAACTGGGTCTTTTGCAACAAAGGGGTAGTGTAAGATATTAATAACTTCCATAAATCTCTTTAAATAATAAAGTATAAGATAGTGGTACCTTTTTTTCTGCCACATAACCAATTCTTGCAAGAATAAGGTCATATAAGAGAATTTACAGCACATGCTAGCATTATCCTACTGGACCCAGATCATTTGTATGTTTCTCTGTCTCTGAGAAATGTAGTTCTTTACATGACTGAAACCTACAAATTCTTTGATATGAATACTAATATCACCTACATTATTTTAAAGCCTGTTAAGGCTTCTGAAATACATAGGTTTTGTAAACACTTATTAAGTATCTTGTATATATCAAACACTTTAAAAATCTCTGCTTTAAAACAAAACAAAACAAAACAAAAAAGCTCTACCTCAATGAAAGTTTGGGTCTGAAAAAGATACAGGCAATATACAAAGCAACAGATAGAATAATTACATATTTGATTATATACTCCGAGGATGTCACATTAAATTGATATGAAAATGATGAGAAGGATCTGAATTTCTTGTCAAAAATTTTTGCCTTAAAAAGAAATTGATATTTAGGGAAAGTTGTTACTGAAAGAGGTCCTGTGTCAACCAAAAATGTTAAACCATGATCTGACTAAATTTTCCAGTTGTGATCATTGCTTTGTTTAGCTGTCTTTATTAAGACTGAATTTAGTAATTCAGTCTCAGATTTCAGTAAGTCTTTTATTTTTTAAGATTTTATTTATTTATTAGAGAGAGAGAGAGTGGGCAGGGAGGGGCAGAGGGAGAGGAAGAACCAGACTCCTTGTTGAGCAGGCAGCTGATGCAGGACTGGATCCTAGTACCCTGGCATCATGACCTAAGCTGAAGGAAGACACTTAACCAACTGAGCCACCCAGGCACTCTAGACTGTAAACTTCTTAAAGGTAAAAAGTTTATTCTTCTAGTAGTTCCAGAGACATTTCTAACATCCATAAGAAAGCATGTACTGATGTAAAGTGCCAGCAAATCAAATTATTTAAAAAAGAAAGAAAGAAAGAAAGAAAAGATATATCTGGATAAAGAGAAAAACAGAAAATCTAATAATACATTGAATTATTAGAGCAAAGAGTGGAGGAAGAGAAAATAAATATGAAATAGAGATTTCCACTAAAAAAATTGAATAAGGCAGGAGATTTAGAAAATTATTATGACATACTTGAGAAAAAAAATAGGAATTTTTAGAATATAGCAATGAATGAAAAGGTAAATTGTTCCTACCTCTATAATATTAGCTGTTTGTTGTTGTTGTTGTTGCTAATTTACCTATTTAAGCTAATAAACAAAGAAAGGTTTCACTTAGGGATAAGGTATATATATATATATATATATATATATATATATATATATATATGTTTTTTTTTCCATTTAGGGTGAGGGTTTATATATATATATATATATATATATTTTAATTGTTAGAAAATGTGTCACAGAAAGTGTGTAAACTTTAAGATACAGAGGCAACATGTAACGAACTACATTGTTTGAACGTCTAATTTGTAAATGCTGTTAGAGGAAACTTGGTGGAAATGTCCTTATGTGGTTGTGTTTCTGGAACTAAGTATATTTATTAATAAGGAATAGTTTAAAATTATGAAATGACCAGGAGTGGACAATTTTCCTAATCCTATCAGCTCTTTGCAGCTCTTTTATTAGCCCCCTTTAGGAATATCAGCTTTATTTATCTAATTAAATTTTATATTAATGTGCTTTTGACTTTTGCCCTTTCCCTTCCTTCTGTTCTTTTTTTCCCACTAAATTATAAGTTTCTGCTTAACAGCTACTATCAATTCTTTGATATGAATTCTCAACATCAATATACTAACTCCAGAGATGAAGCAGCATAAATATTTAGAAGCTAAGAATACAAAACCTTGGGCATCTAGAAGGCTCAGTCAGTTAAGCATCTGCCTTTGACTCAGGTGGTGATCCCAGGGTCCTGGGATGGAACCCCAGGTTGATCTTTCTGCTCAGCTGGGAGCCTAATTCTCCTTCTCCCTCTGCCTGCAGCTCCCTTTGCTTTCGTTTGCCCTCTCTTTGTCAACTAAATAAAATAAAATAAAATAATGTAAATAATACACTTATTTATTTATTAAAATGCAATTATTACACTATACATAATGTATTGCATAATTATAATAATGATTAAACAATTTATTAAATATTTTATTAAATATATCAATTTAATTAAATAAATATTTTTTAGAATTTAAAATATTTCAAATTTAGATTATTAAATATTAAATCATTAATTTATTAAATAAATATCTAAACATAATTAAATAAAATAATTTATTTATTAAAATGAATAAAATAATGTTAAGTCATTATCTGAGCATGTATTTTTAAATAGTCTAAAATAAACCATCTAATAAAGTCTAAATACATTGAGTTCAGATATTTATACAAGTTAACACAGACACTCAACCCACAGACAGTTTCAAAACATTTGTTTTTATCTACTACTCAAAATACGATTGTAATGTATTTATTTATAACTTTGACATAGCAAGGAAACTTGGAGGAAAAGAGGACATTTGCTTTTAATATTTGAAAATTATTTTGTTGATTAAAAAAAAATAAAAACCTTAACACATGAACATTTCTTCTTAAATAACACTGTTAAGTTTCTGAGTCGCATTCTATTAAACATGCTGATAAAATGGCCTCAGTTACTCATTTAAATCATCAGCTGAATGGGTAACAAATGAAGTAGAGAGCTTTTTAATTATTTATGAATGTATTGCTTGTGGATGGAGTGCCACATAGAGTTACCTCTCTTTTTGGCTTTGTTTTGTGAGCAGCAGTGGAATCCATGAATGAGATTAAACATAAGGACATTCACAGAAATTCTTAATGAACTTCTGGGGAAGGGCAGTAAGTGTAAGGAAAAACTCAGCAAGACTAATTACAAATTTCAAGTGGTCATCGCTTAATTATAGAACCTTTTAAGTACAAGTAATATATCTTTTTTATGAGCCTATCATATTGTATTAATTACCACAAACTGCACTCTTGAACACTTATCTTTTCACATATTTCTTATCCTTAGTACTTAAAATTACCCTTATGATTGATAAGCAAATGGATTTTACTGACAATGCATTTATTTACATAAATAAATAATGCTGTTTATATATATAAAAACAATTGACTATGTGTATGTGTTCAATGAAATTTTTTTTTCAAATTAACATCTTAATTCTACCACATTGGTAACAAATAGATATAGACTTTATAGATTCATCAAATATTTTATTCTCAAATTTATATCTCCTTTGTGAAGTAAATGAAACTGTATATATTAAATAAAATCCTATCACATGTAACAGTTACTAGTGCTTCCCAGGACATACATAGGTCAGGTCCTACTCAAGGCATCACGGATAACTGGATTTAACTTTCTATCCTAGGAGTCTTCTGTATATTTCTGTGGCTTTTATACTACAATCAGGAGGAAGAATTCTTTTGCTAAAAGCTTCCAAATGACTTTGTGAGTAGATTATTTGTAGACCAGTGATATAATATTATAGTTTAAATGTAAAGCATGATAAAATAAAATGCTATTGCCATATTTAATTTGTTCAGTAAAGCATTCATTTAGTTATCAAGCATTCATTTTCTTTTTTTTTAAAGATTTTATTTATTTATTTGACAGACAGAGATCACAAGTAGACAGAGAGGCAGGCAGAGAGAATGGAAGGGAAGCAGGGTCCCTGCTGAGCAGAGAGCCTGGTGTGGGTCTCTATCCCAGGACTCTGGGATCATGACCTGAGCAGAAGGCAGAGGCTTTAACGCACTGAGCCACCCAAGAGCCCCAAGCATTCATTTTCTTTATACAGAAGAGATAGAACAATATTATATAGTAGAAAATACAGTAAATAATCTAGAAACCTTGATCACTTTGTTTTGACAATTTTAGAACATAAAATTAGCTAAAGCTCAAGTGCAAATTATATTTGTATCATAGGAGGAAAAGTTAATTAAAAGTTTGTTTATTACCATAGTTTAGCACTTCAACAAAATGATAACGAGTCATATATTAATGAATATATGAAGTATACAATAAAAACAATAATCTTGTGTGTATGTGACTCACTGTAGGTATTGATAGTATATTGAAGTATATTGAAGTCAAAGGGATAGTATCTATAGGGTTTGTTCAGATCCATGCTCATCAGATTAAGAGGCTTTCTCATATTGCTTCCTTCACCACATTAATTTGTCTAATGAAGTTTTCAAGAGTTAAAGACAGTGATAGGTTCATGGCTGGAGAGAAGGTACAGAATCTAAGATAGTTCAGCAGTGCTTATTATTTTAGAGAAATACAGCATGGGAGGTGAGGGGTGGAAGGAAAGGGATAAGAAGAGAGAATCTTAAGCAACCTCCTTGTCCAGCACAGAGCCTATAGGGGCTTCATCTCATCGCCCTGAGATAACAACCTGAGCTGAAATCAAGAGTCAGATGCTTATCTAATTGAGTCACCCAAGTGCACCATTTTTTCCCCTGTATCTTTATTTTCATCTCTTTTTGTAACTGAGTTTCCCTTCAAAATCAGGACTTGCATACACAACCTAAATAATTATTTTGGGATTTGATCACGTGGAAGAGGAGAGAATGAGAAGAGCTAAGTGGTCCAGGAGAAACATATATGAGTTCAGACTGAGTAGATTATGATTGTAGGCAACAGAGCATCAATCCTAATGCACAGAATACATCTCAGAATTATTTTCCTGAAACAAGGAAGAATCTGTTTAACCCACTGGCTTCTGCATCCTATCCACAGTGGTTAAAATTCATCTCAGAAGTAATTAATGTCCATGACTTTACTATTACTGGGCATGAGAGAGGAGCTCAGTGGGCTTGGTCAGTGTCCCACCTAATGAAAGGCAGAGCAGATTCAGGCAAAATAAAAAATTATTAGTTCTTTCCAAATTAGATTTAATGGGATTCTATTTTTCATTTATGAATTCATTTTACATTTTATATTCTATCGATTTTTCTAAGCTTTGGCCAATGTTCACTGCATTTTTGAATAGCTTTTATCTATTATTGTAAATCATTTTTCTGCTACATTTGTTTAGTCATGGTTATCCATTTCTTCTTCCAAGTTTTTCAGATATGTGATATCATTTTCCAAATAAATTATTTAAAATGTTTATTTTTTATACTAAACTTCTATGAAAAACATTGATATATGTATTATGGCATATTGTTCCCCTTTTAACTTATTTTTTAAAATGTGAATGTGCCTTGGCAAATTCATATTGTTTCTTTTTATGTTTATGTAGATTCTTCATAATTTTCCCAAGTTCATTGGCTTATGGTTTATATTTTTTTAATAATTCTCCTACTGCCAATTAATAGATTTTTTTTTCCATTACATTGTCTAAGTTGCTATTGCCATTATAAGTAAAAAGCACCTGGAAATCTATATCCCTGTCCATTTTCCTCAAATCACTGATTATTTTCAGGATCCAGTTGGATTTTCTTACGGGTTCCAGGTGGACAAGCTTTTGAACTGGTGCTAATTATTTTTTCTGTTTCTGGCTTCCTGCATTTACCAGCTTCAGGGATCATTTTTAACAATTATGATGAAATGAGGCATCATATTCTTATTCTCAACTTCATTAATAATGATATTAGTATACCATGTCCTACAAGATAATAATAGATACATGTAAAATAATTTCATTGACCAAATAAATGTAAATAAAACACAGTGGCAACCAACTAGTCATTTCAAGTTGAGCTATTTTTTCCCCCTTTATCTCCCTGTCTCCTTAATTTCCTGTAGCACATTCCTACAATGTATTTTAAGGTGTTTTACATGCACATACATAGAGATCATCATGGAGTCTAAATCTAATAATTCCTTGTCAGTTTTAAATATTTTAAGTATTGTTCATTCCTATGTCAGTTGTCTATGAACTTTTTCTCCACACTGTACTTAATTACAAGGAAATATTTAATTTTAATATAAATTAATTAATCACTTTAATACATGCGTTTACCTTATGGATTAATCTTTGATGCTTATTTCTTAATTTTTTTAACTTTTAAAATTTTATTTAGAGAGAGAGAGAGAAAGAGAGAGAACAAGCACAAGCAGGGGAAGCTGCAGAGGGAGAGGGAAAAGAAGAAGCAGGTTCCCCACCAAGCAGGGAGTCAAGTTCAGTCTCAGGGCCTTGGGATCATGATCTGAGGTGAAGGCAGAGGCTTAGCTGACTGAGCCACTGAGTCTAATTGTTATCTTTGATATTTAAGGAAATACTTTATCATCTCTAATTGATCCCCTATGTCACAAATACAGTTTTCTCTATGGTGCTATTAATTTTATTGTCTTAAAATTAGACTCTTTTTCTAGAAGCATTTTTAATCATTCTCTTAGGTCTATACTTTAGTTTTTATACATTTCATTTAGTATTTTATTTTATCTTCATAATCTCTGAGTATTTCTGACCAGTACTCATTGGTCAAATATTTTTTATTAATCTATTCCAAAAATTTGTTTGATTCTATAATATTTTGTTATTACTGCTGTCGTTCTTAGGTTTTGCCTTTATATTCCTTTTGTTTTGTTTTGTTGTTTTATGCTTTGGTGTTTTTGTTGTATTGTTTTGTTTTTCTTTTGAATTAATACAATTAAACCTTTAGATTTCCTTAATACCTTTAATTATTGTCACTTATTTTCACAAATGATATTACCATAGTACAGTAATTCTAAATATTTCTGAATTAGCTGTATTATTTCTTTTTAGGTGTGAAGTTAACTTCCAGTTACATGGACTTAATATTTTGGTCATTATATTCTAGTTTTATTGCCTTATCATTGGAAAATATAGCCTGATACTTAACTCTAGGGAATGATGTGGGAGAGCTAGGTTCTTGTCTCTTGGAGTCAAAGAAGGAATCTCGTGGGCAATGGAGAGTGAGTAAGTGACAGAAGTTTATCAAGTGAATATATAGAAAAAGCTCTCACAACTAAGAGGGGTCCCCACACAGTTAACAATGAGTGCCTTCAGGGTTTATTTTTATAAAAAGGTAACCAGGCAACTTTAATCCTTTTAACATCTCTATCAATAACTCCTTCAGTGGCTTATCTCCTTTTTAGCCTCTGATTATTCTTTTTTGGTTACAGGTGATTATCATAGAGACACCCACCCCACATGACCCACCCCATACACCTAGGGCAGGGTGGTCCTCCATCCCACATGCCTAGATCAGGGTGCTCTTCCCTGGGGTAGGGTGGTCCAATTTATCTCTTTACTCTGGCTTTCCCACACCACATTTTGGGGATTTCTGAGAGCCTGTTCACAAAGTTCCCTATGGATCTCTTCCTCTCTAGCCCCGCCTGTCCGTTACTCATTTTGAGAGTTGATATTACCAAAGTACTGTAATTCTAAAAATTTCTGAATTAGCTGTATTATTTCTTTTTAGGTATGAAGTTAACTTCCAATTATATGAATTTAATATTTTGGTCATTGTTTTCTAATTTTATTGCCTTATTCTTGGAAAATATAGCCTGATATTTAACTCTCGGAATTGATTGGCATATACTTCTGGCCTAAATAATGGCCTGTTTGTGTAAATGTTCAACTTATGCTTATATACTTACTGAAGACTATTGTTTTGGGGTCAGGATGGCTACATTTATTAATAGATCAGGACTATTAGATTCTCTAAATTTTGATGTCTCTTAATTTAATCTAATTAAATTATCAGTTAATGAAAGAAGTTAAATTTTTATGTACTACTGAATCTAAACTTATCAAAGTCTTTTGCTATAATTAGACAAGTATGTCATCCTGTTTTTATACCAAGTCTTACATTAAAAAAAATCATACTATCTGAAATATTATTTCTTTATTATTATTATTATTATTTTAAAGATTGTATTCATTGGGGTACCTGAGTGGCTCAGTCAGTTAAGTGTCTAACTATAACTCAGGTGATAATACCCGGGTCCGGGGATAGAGCCCCGCAGGGGGTTCCCTGCTCAGTGGGGTGCTTCTCCCTCTCCCTCTGTTATTCCCCCTGCTGTGTGCATGTTTTTCTTTTCTCACTCTCTCTCAAATAAATAAGTAAAATTTAAAGATTATCTCTCTCAAATAAATAAGTCAAATTTATTTTCTCAATGGGAGGGAGAAGCAGACTCTCCACTGAGCAGGGAGCCTGATGCAGGGCTCAATACCAGGACCCTGGAGGGATCATGACCTGAGCTGAAGGCAGACACTTGAACCGACTAAGTCACCCAGGCACTCCAGTTGTTCATTCATTTATTTATTTTTATTATGCATATGTTTTATCTCTCTTTTCTTCAAGTCTTTTTTTCGATCTTTTTACTTTTTTCTTAAAACTGAATTATTTCAAGATGACTTGGTCATCCTCTTTTCCCCAACCCCATAGGTCATAGAGTACATTTTTACTGTTAAAATAATATTAGTATGTAAGTGCTGCCTACACAAATTAAGGCAAATTATCTGTGGTCTGTATTCCTGAAAATATTTTTTTTATTATGCCTTCCTATTCCAATGACATTTTATAAGGATCTAAATGTTTACATTGTGATTATTTTTTTCAAGATAATAAAGCTATTACTTCATTCTTTTTTATATCTGATGTTATTTAAAACTTTTCTGTCAATCTGAATCTTGTTTCTTTATTAATGAATTAATTTTTTTCTCTCTAACACTTATGAGTTTTTTTTTTTTTTTTTTTTTTGTCTTTGGTATATATGCCCTAGTTTGGGATTCATAGAGTCAACTATAGTCATGAATATTTTCTTTCTTTTCTTGTATGTAAGTTTCAATCCAGTGTCTTGACTATTTTATGCTTGAGAAATATATGTACATTAATATTCAAATATTTCTTTCCTTTTTTCTTCTTTCATTAAAAAAAAGTCATTTATTTTATTTTATTTAAAAAATATTTATTTATTTATGTGGAGTAGAGAGAGAGGGTCATGAAGAGTGGCTGATGATATACTTTCAATTTGGGAGGAGGATAGGGATAGCACAAGCCTCCAAGGTATTTTATAAACAAGGTTTCTAGCACCTTGAGGGGGCTAGCTATTGTTAGGGGAATATCATTTATTACTATTTAGTAAAAACTCAGGGAAGACACTCTTCTGATGTGTATCAGTGGGTATATGCTTGGGAGATGATTGCCAATGTATATCTTGAGGGCAGGGTTGGGGAGTAGAGATAAAGAAGTTTCCAAAGTAAGTTTTACATGTGAAAGTAGATTTTCGGTATCCTGGGGGGTGGACTAAGAATGCTTTTTGCCCTGAGTGGATGTGTCCACATTGAAGCAGCTGAGTCCCCAGAGGAACTTCAAGGACTTGTCAACAGGCTATGAGAAGTAAGGAAATCTAATTTTTTCTCTAGCTTTTGTTCCACACACATCACCTACATCTTACACCTCTTTTATATTGATAATTTTAATGCTTTGCTGGTATCCAGATGACTATATCCTTAAGTGACTTCTTATCTCTATTGAATCCATTACGTATTCTATCCATTGTATTCTTAATTCAACTAGATTACATATATTTAATCTATTAGTACCACTAGGTTCTTATTCCTGTTTTTATTTCAAACTCTTTCGTAATTTCCTTACACTATTTATTGGGTATATTTTAAACCCCTGATATACTCACTTATTATATATAAGCTGTCAACCTTATTCTTATTTTGAGGTAGCTATATCTTTTTGGGTTTTAGGACATCATACCAACAATGCCAAATAATTTTCAGACAACAGCAGGATCTCCAAGAATTCAACTAAATTCTGACACTATCTACCTGAACATAGTGTAAGATTTCATCAGTTAAGGGATCAGTCCTCCAAGACTATCTCCAACCCCACCTCAGATGCCTGTCTCACTGTAGGCCCCAGGTTATTACCTGTGCTTGTGACTGAGCAACTACAGGTTGGAGGTCCCAGTGGCCTAATTCTTACGTTCTTTTAATTTGCTACAGGGACTCACAAAACTCATAAAAATACTTAATTTATGTTTGCCAGCTTATTAAAAGATATAATAGAAGATTTAAATCAATAGATAGATAAAGAAGTGCACAGGGCAAGGTATGGAGAATGGGCACAGAGCTTCTATTACCTTCTGTAAGACTGCCACTCTTCCTGCCTTTTCATACATTTAACAAGCTAAAAGCTTTCTGAACCCAGTCCTTTCAGGTTTTCTGTGGAGGCTTCATGACATAGTCATGACTGACTAAATCATTGTCATTTGCTGATCTAATCTCCAGCTCCTCTTCCTTCCCCAGATAATCCTGAATTCAGAGGAAGGGGAGGCATGTTGGGAAAAAAGTTATGAAGGCTTTCACCAAGTGGGTGGTCCTTCAGGCAAACAGCCCTTGCCTTGAGAGAGGTCTGAAGGTCACTTCATTAACATAACAAAACACACCACTCTCACCCTTATCACAGGAAATTCCAAGAGTTTTAGGAGCTGTGAGTCAGTAGCCATGGTTGAAAACCAAATATTCAGATGACCAAAATATATTTCTTGTAAACCACTATATTACACTACATGCTTAAGTATTTAATTATGTGATCTTTTAAACTAATATTTTTCTAAGAGTATAAACTGTTCTGTCAGAAATCTGGATTGGGGAGTGATGTATTGCCAAATTTCTGTCGTTTTAGTCCAGGAAGGCAAAGAGAAACAACAGGAGAGCCCCTTATGGCAGGAAGTTCAAAGTAACAATGTTGACTACTACTCCCTTTTCTTGATTTTTTTTTTTTTAAACAAGCAAATCATCTCTTCAGAGTTGCAGTTTAAAGCCAAGAAAATGCGGAATTGCGAGAAAAAAATAGTTAAATTTGGAGACTTGCAGAGGTAGAATCAGAGGAGTGAAAGCCATTACAGTAACTGAACTAACTGAGGTCAACCTTTGGTGAATCACACAAACAGGTGGAGTTGTCAAACAAGGAATCTTTGTTTACAACATACAAGGAGATCACAGGGAATAAGTTCCAAAGCCTTGACTGTTTGAACAGGAGAGAGATTTTTATTTAGTATTTAAGATGAATACTCAGAAGGGAGAGTTTTATTATCCCGTGTATGGTTGGTCATAAGGTTGTGGATGCATGCACATCCACATATGTATTTGTACAATATGTATTGCATGTTCACCTGAATGAAGCTTGTATTCCACTGAGGGCAGAAACTTCACCGTTAGAATAAAGCAGAGGTAACTGTTGGACAAGGGAAAGGGACGCTGCAGGCTTCAAGAGCAGATATAAACAAGATGGGGTCTTGGGCTCATTTTCTGGGACAAGGAATGCAAGGCCTTGATTACTTTTAAAATAGCACTACGGAGTTTTACCACTGATTTATTGTCTCAATAGCTTAGGCTATTTCCTGGTCTGGTGGTGAATGTTAGTTTTCCCATTGCCTCATTCCCTCAAATTCCTTAAGTAGTGAGGTTTTTGCATTTCCTTGTAAGGACCTCCCAGGAAGTTTTGGAAGAAGTGTGCTTGGGCAAGTACACAGGTGGGGTATGGATCACTGAAAATAGCTGGAGACACAAAATGACTTTTCTTATGTCAGGAAAACTATATCTCATCTTTAATTTTCTGGGAACCTCTAACTCTTTCTGCTGATGTTACCAGCAGGCATCTGAGATATTACTGATTGTTCTCTTGAACCTAAGGAAAAGGAAATGTAGAAAGCAAAAGACAAAACTTTAAAATCTATCCTGCAACTCATCAATTCACTGCAGCCACCTCTCTGTCTTTCCCTTTCTCTTTTTCTCTCTTTCTCTTTCTCTCTCACTTTCTCTCTCACATACGCACAAGACACGCAAATCAACTTAAAACAATTTTTAATTTTCCCTATTCCATTTTAATATACTTGAGGCATGATCATTTTCTTAGTAAATACAAGAAAAAAAATATAGGATTCCATCTTTCTGTGTGATTAAAGTATTGAGGAATTTACTTCCAATAGCACTTATAAAAACATATTTTATTTAAGTAATATTATATAATCAGGTGCTTGCATTTTTCTTATTCTCCAACTACTGTTATTTGGCAATTAATATTTTGTCAATCAATATTACACTATATCTGAATGTGTGGGCAGTGAGAGATGAGTTAGAGGCAAGAATGGTGAAAAATGGGTTACACATTAGAAGACTGAGGGCACAACCTCCCACTTTGTGACTTCTGAGACCCTGGGCCTAACAAACCAGGAGACACTGGTACTGAAAATGTTCTCTCCTCTTCTACCTCTACACCAGAGTAACCCCTAGATCTATCATAATGCATTTGCATTGCCATCCCCATGTAAAATAGTTGCCATGATGGTTCCAGAACAAACCTTTTAAGGTAAAAAACAACTCTTCCCACCAGGCTCCCTCAAAAAAATAGAAAACTACAGAATAAACCAGCTCTCTTTACACCTTAAAGACCAGGAGAATCAACAACAAATTAAGCCAAACCCACATGCAAGAAGGGAAATAATCAAGATTAAAGCAGAGATCAATGAGATAGAAAGTAGAGATACAGTAGAACACATCAATGAAACTAGAAGCTGAATTTTGAAAGAATCAATAAGATTTATAAACTACTGGCCAAACTAATCCAAAGGAAAAGAGAGAATACCCAAATTAATAAAATTATGAATGAAAAGGGAAAGATCATGACTAATAGCAAGGAAATAGAAACAATCATCAGAAATTTTTATTGACGGTTGTAACAGTTATATGACAATAAGTTAGGCAACTAGACAAAATAGATGCATTCCTAGGAGCCTATAAACTTCCAAAACTGAATCAGGAAGAAATTGACAACCTGAATAGACCAATATCTAGTTAGGAGATCAAAGCAGTCATCAAAGACCTCCCAAAAAACAAGAGCCCAGGACCTGGTGAATTCCCTGGAGAATTCTACTAAACTTTCAAAGAAGAAATAACACCTATTCTTCTGAAGCTGCCTCCAAAAATAGAAACAGATGGCCAAACCAGGCAAAGACACTCTCCAAAAGAATTTCAGACCAATACCCCCGATGAATATGGATGCCAAGGTTCTCAACAAGATCCTAGCTAATAGGATCCAACAGTACACTAAAAAGATTATCCACCATGACCAGGTGGGATTTATCCATGGGATACAAGGGTAGTTCAACATTCACAAATCAGTAAATGTGATAGAACAAATCAATAAAAGAAGAGAGAATAACCACATGGTCCTCTCAATTGATGCAGAAAAAGCATTTGGCAAGATACAGCATCCACTCCTGATTAAAACACTTCAAAGTACAGGGATACAGGGAACATTCCTCAACTTCATAAAATCTATCGATGAAAAACCCACAGTGAATATCATCCTCAAACGGGAAAAGCTGACAGCCTACCAATTGAAATCAAGAACACGACAAGGATGTCCACTCTAAACCCTGTTATTCAACACAGTACTAAAAGTCCTAGAAACAACAATCAGACAACACAAAGAAGTAAAAGTATTCGAATTGGCAAAAAATAAGTCAAACTCTCTCTCTTTGCAGATGACATGATACTTTATATAGAAAACCCAAAAGACTCCACCCCCCAGCTACTAGAAGTCATAACAGCAATTCAGTAATGTGGCAGGATACATAATTAATGTACAGAAATCAGTTGATTTCCATAGAAAGGGAAATTAGAGAATTGATTCCATTTCCTATAGAACCAAGAAGCATAAAATACCTTGGAATAAACGTAACCAAAGAGGTAAATGTACTTGAGGAACTACAGAATACTCATGAAAGAAACTGAAGAAGACACAAAAAGAATGAAGATCATTCCACATGCATGGATTGGAAGAATAAACATTGTGAAAATGTCTATACTGCCTAGAGCCATCTATACTTTCAGTGCTATCCTGATCAAAATTCCACTGGAACTTTTCAAAGAGCTGGAACAAACAACAACAAACAATTCCAAACAATTTGTATGGAACCAGAAGAGACCCTGAAATGCTAAGGGAATGTTGAAAAAGAAAAAGCAAAACTGGGGGCTTCATGTTGCCTAATTTCAAGCTTTACTACAAAGCTGTGTTCACCAAGACAGCATAACACTGGCATAAAAACAGACATGTAGACCAGTGGAACAGAGTCGAGTGCCCAGATATGGACCATCAACTCTATGGCCAAAAAATCTTTGACAAAGCAGAGAAAATTATACAATGGAAAAAAGACAGCCTCTTCAATCAATGGTGCTGGAAAAATTGGACATCTATGTATGGAAGAATGACACTCAACCATTCTCTTATACCATACAGAAAGATAAATTCGAAATGGACAAAAGACCTCAACGTGAGGCAGGAATCTATCAAAATCCTAGAGGAGAACATAGGCAGTAACGTCTTGGACACTGGCCACAGCAAATTCTTTCAAGACATGTCCCCAAAGACAAAGGAAACAAAAGCAAAAATGAACTTTTGGGACTTCATCAAGGTCAAAAGTTTCTGCACAGCAAAGGAAACAGTCAACAAAATGAAGAGACAACCCTCGGAATGGGAGAAGATTTTCACAAAGGACATTACAGATAAAGGGCTGATATCCAAGATCTATAAAGAACTCCTCAAACTCAACACACACAAAACAGATAATCATGTCAAAAAATGGGCAGGAGACATGAACAGACACTTCTCCAAAGAAGACATACACATGGCAAACAGATGCATGAAAAAATGTTCATCATCATTAGCCATCAGGGAGATTCAAATCAAAAGCACATTGGGATACCACCTTACACAGTTAGAATGGCCAAAATTAACAAGGCAATAAACAACACGTGTTGGAGAGGATGTGGAGAATGGGGAACCCTCTTACACTATTGGTTAGAATGCCAGTTGGTGCAGCTACTTTGGGATACAGTGTGGAGACTCCTTAAGAAATTAAAATTATAGCTACACTATGACCCTGCAATTGCACTACTGAGTATTAACCCCTAAGATACAGATGCAGTGAAAAGAAGGGGCATCTGTACCCTAATGTTTATAGCAGCAATGGCCACAGTCAGTAAACTTTGGAAAGAACCAAGATGACCTTCAATGGATGAACAGATAAAGAAGATATGATCCATTTTTACAATGGAGTATTATGCTTCCTTCTGAAAGGAAGGACAACCAACTTTTGTATCAACATGGACGGGACAGGAGGAGATAATCGTGAGTGAAATAAGTCAAGCAGGGATTGTCAATTTTCATATGGTTTCACTTAATTGTGGAGCATAAAGAATAACATGGAAGTCACTGGGTGATCAAGAGGAGAAGTGAGTGGGGGGAAATTGGAGGGGGAGACAAACCATGAGAGACTCTGAGAAACAAACTGAGAGTTTTGAGGGGAGGGGGCAGAGGGTTGGGTAAGCCTGTTAATGGGAGTTATGGAGGGCACATATTGCATGGAGCACTGGGTGTGGTGCATAAACAGTGAATTTTGGAACCCTGAAAAAAATAAAATATAAATGACAACAACAACTCCACTTCCCAACCTGTGGTAGGAGTCCCCCAAATTATTGGAAGCAGCCTCCATTAGAGATCAATCCACTGCATGTTGAGGGTCCTCCCACTTCAAAAAGACCAAGGAATATCCAATCCCAAAACAAAGTAAGGGCCAGCTCCACCTCATGGAATACCACCTGCTCTCCCTTAGAGAGTGTGCTGTTGCTTTAATAAACCTGCCTTCTGGTTTCACTTTGGGCATTGATCTCTAATTCTCACGTGCCAACATAAAAATAATGATGGGTTATCTTTACAATTCATAGAAAAGGAGGTACATGGAAATTGAATGAAAGGGAATAACAAAGTAGGTTCATAAGTCCATGTTCCTTGTAAAAAAATTAACATGAAAGTGCGTTTCTACCACCTCTCTCCTGTTTGATCTCATAAAGAATGACCACGATACATGAATTATAGTTCGGGGTTTTGAATAACACAATTGCTTTATACCAACACTTGAGCTTTTTATTTATTTATTTATTTATTTATTTATTGCTAACAAGATAGCTCAATTTGATATGCGGTTCCTGACAACCAACCTCAGAAGTAATTCCATCTTCATGAGAAGTCAGAAAGAACCACAAACCAAACCTCAAAATAGATTCATAGAGAAAATACTCTTAAAAAAATTTCCCTTCCTGGGGCACCCGAGTGGCTCAGTTAGTTTGTCTCACTGGGCCTTTGCGTTTGGCTCAGGTCATGATCCTAGGGTCCTGGGATTGAGCCTCATGTCTGGCTCTCTGCTCAGCAGGGAGCCTGCTTCCACTTCTCTCTCTGCCTGCTCTCTGCCTACTTGTGATCTCTGTCAGTCAAATAAATAAATAAAATCTTTAAAAAAAATTTTCCTTGGGCACCTGGGTGGAAGAGTGAGTTAAAGCCTCTGCATTCGGCTCAGGTCATGATTCCAGGGTCCCGGGATCGAGCCCCACATCAGGCTCACTCCTCAGCAGGGAGCCTGTTTCTTTCTCTCTCTCTGCCTGCCTCTCTTCTACTTGTGATCTCTATCAAATAAATAAATAAAATCTTTAAAAATAAAATTTCCCTTCCTATCAGAAGCAGACCAAACCACCAACAAATTCCCCAGAAAGCTTCATCTAAAAGGTTGTACTTTCTTCAGACACCCAGCAGGACCTTCTTCTCTGGGCCTGGTATTTCTTCAATGGCCTATTCCAGAGAATAAGACACTAAACTACTGAGCACCAAGGGCCTCAGAACCACGAAAGATATGATGAGGGGCACAAAGCACGCCTCTGGTCACCAAGAGGGTTTGTAAACGTTTGCTGCTTTTCTGTATTTTTCAAAGCTGAGTTTTTAGCGGGAGGCCGCTCCTTTAGGATTAATTGCTGATACCTTATAGTAAAAGCTATTATATGATCTTTTACAAACCATTTCCTATCTTTGCATTCTCATGTGCCGAGACAGACACGGATTATTTATTTATTTATTTATTTATTTATTTATTTATTTTAAGATTTTATTTATTTATTTGACAGAGAGAAATCACAAGTAGATGGAGAGGCAGGCAGAGAGAGAGGGAAGCAGGCTCCCTGCTGAGCAGAGAGCCCGATGCGGGACTTGATCCCAGGACCCTGAGATCATGACCTGAGCTGAAGGCAGCGGCCTAACCCACTGAGCCACCCAGGCGCCCCCAGACACGGATTATTTAAAACCCTGAAGAGAGTGCTATTGCATTTAAATTGCCTGTAACCTTCGTGTAATAGATTTATGATTGATGATAGATTTAGTTAAAATATCACTGTTTTAAATATTTATTCTCAGTAAACGATTTCAGACTATGCTCATTTAAGTAAGTTGGTGCATAATCCCTTTTCTATTAAACCCTAGTGCAAGGACCAATGCCCCGCTTCCGAGAGAACCACAAGCTCTTTTTCTAGAATGGCCATATGCGTATGTATCAGGCATCCTCTTTTCACTCCCTTTCTGGAGCACCTACAATGGAGGTCATGTAATAACCAATAACGAAAAAACAAACAAAAAACCCAAACATCCAGGTCGAAGTGATTCAGGGGTGCCATCATGCAATGGCGGACCCTGCCTGGAGACGAGGAGACTGCTCAAACAGATCGCAGGCAGGCATCTCAGCCCAGGCCTGTGCTGGGGAAGCTGGTTCCCGGCTTTGCGCACAATCAGGAAGCCAGCGAATTGACCCGAGAGTGCAGCCGGGGTTTAGGGATGATGATCTTTTCGCAGCCAGGCAGCACGCAGACACCGGCTCTGGGAGCCAGGCTAGGAGGCCGACCAGCGCCCGCGCTGGCCATGCTCAGCAGGCCCCCGGGGCTTGGCCAGCCCCTGTGCCCCGGGCCGCGCCTCAGGACTGAAGGGGAGGGGGGCGGGGTTGGGGGCGGCCCGGAGAAGGGGCTTTGATAATTGAAGAAGCGGGAAATGAGCTTGCGGAGGATGGAGGAAGCGGGGGAGAGTCTGAGAGGAGGTGGAGGGGCTGGCAGAGAAGGGGCCCACAGTGCCAGGGTGCTGTACTGGGGCCCAGTCGGGACTGCAGGACCCCTGGAGTCGCCGTCCCTGCACTCCTGCGCTCCAGCCCAGCCCTTGAGGCCACGCTGTCCTGCTCCTGAGGCCTGCTGCCCCGCCCCGCCCCATGGCTTCTCCGGAGGACCCTCTGCGGGCAGGTAAAGTGACACCGCGCCGCACCCTCACCTGGAGCAGAAAGCGCCGGCCCTGAGCTCGCGGGGGTGTTGGGACCCAGCCTCCCGCGACCCCCGGGGCAGCGGGACCACCCCGGACGCCTTGCTGCACTGGGGTCCTAACGGGGTCGGGCCAGGGACGGAGCCACGCAGGTGCCCCCCGCCTATGAGCACAAAAGCCCCCATCGTTTGGCACCCCACGTGCGGGTGGCGAGGACCCCCTTCCCTCATCCCGTGCTGTGGCCCCGCCACTTTTGTTCTGGACTTGGGATCCCAGGTGGAAACTAGTCCCTCAGACCTCCCTGGCAGCAAGGAGCGCAGGGAGGGATTCGCGGTTTTTCCGCCCTGGTCTTCCTCTCTCCCCATTCACATGCCTTATTGAGTCCCTTTCCTCTCCTCATTGTCACTTTTATTAAATGGTTTTGTTCTGCATGTTGACCCGCAGAGCGATTTCATGAATTAATATGCAGGATACTGAGTGGGAGCCCACCTGTGAGAGCCCACCTGTGGAGGCCTTTCATTAGAATGGTCTCTGGTTCTAGCCTCAGTTCAGAATACTGCGTGTACCTGAGGACCGAGTCCAGATGTTTCTTTCATCTCTGACTTGAATTTGAAATCCTAACGTCACTATGACCTGGGAAGCCGAGGTCCACAGCATCTTCATCTGAAATTCCACTAGAGCTCCCATTTACCTAGTGCCCAGCCTGAGTCTGTTTTCCACTACTGTCAGGGTTCTAGAAGTTCATGCACTGCCCACCACTGACAGTAGGGGCATCTCTCTGTCCAGATTTTCCCTTTACATAAGGAGGACAGTTACAGGAGATTAGGGCCCACTCTAATGACCTCACTGTAATGTGATTGCATCTGTAAGGACTCTAGTTCCAAATAAGGTCACGTTCTGTGGTACCAGAGATAAGGACAGCAGCAAGGTTTCTGGGGGAAATGCAGGTCAGCTCTTAACAGTCCACTCTCTGGCTCCCCAAATTCGTGTCCTTCCCGTGTGCAAAATACCTTCACCCAATGCCCTCCAAAGCACTAATCATCCCAGAATCAACTCAAAATCTGAAATCTCATCTGTCCTCCTCCACTCAAAGACCCAGATCTCACCCAGACCATGGGACCCGAGGACTGCATCTAGAAGCCACCATCTCCTGGTAAAGCTGCCCATCAGGTCCTGACATCACCCTCACTCGTCCCAGCAGCCGAGGGCCTACAGTTCCTAGAGACAGTTTCTCAGAGGAAGTTTGAAGACCACCTCAGAGGGCATTCTTTGGAAGTGAATGAAGAGGGAAGGGGGTCAGAGCCTCCTGCCATTCCCAGGGCACCCAGAACCCAGACAGTGAGGCCTTGGGTGCTTTCTAGTGACAGATTCAAGGCAATTCTTCGACTTTGGGACTTAGAGTTAACTTAGTTTTCATTTGTGATTATTATTTTTGTGTGGGGGCCATAGCTTTTCTTTTGACCTATGGCTGCTTTCACTCTCAGTTCTGAAGAAGCCCCTAAATCCTAACCCTGTTTAGGAATCTGAAAGCTCTCAGAGCAGCAGTACTGGGGGACAGTGTGGACACATGGTTTGGTTTCTCCTCTGGCCTGATTCTGCGGCAGCCCCGCTCTGTCCTCCTCAGACTTCAGAGCAATAGCTGAATAAGTGGAGAAAGGACCATGGGGTCAGGAAGGTGGCCACCGAAGAGTGATTCTCTGGAGGGTGGCTGAGCTAGCCAGTGAGCGTATTAGTCCAGCTCTGCCTGCAGTCTGGATGGAGCTGAACAGGGGCCAGGGAAGGGGAGGAGGAGCAGAGAGCGGGGACAAAGGGACCAAAGAGTAGATTCAGACGAAGGGATGTAATTGGGAGGAGAGAAGAAACTCAGAATACTGCATGTACCTGAGGACCAAGTCCAGATGTTTCTTTCATTTCTGACTTGAATTTGAAATCCTCCTCAGACTTCAGCTTCCAGGATTTCTCCAGTCCTTGCTCTCCCACTGTCTTGGTGGGGATCCGCCATGAGTGGTGAACACAGGAATGAATGAGTGATATATACCCCCAGATCGCTGGGGCTTTGTCTTGTTTTGCTGAGGTTGGAAAGGCTTGGGAGAGACCCCCTGTATGCAGATACAGAGTTGCATGCAATTGCTTAGATAAACATGTTCCCCACTTAATTGCCTGGGCATTAAACATTTCGCCCATAACCCGTGGCTTGAGCAGTTAGGAGGAGACAATCTGGAGGTGAATCAGAAGATGGCTTAATCCACATGGTGGTGGGCTGGGTTTGGGAGATTTTCCTGGAGATTCTAAAGAAAGATCTAAATTCATCCAATGGGGAGTGGTAAACATTTTATCAATGGGAGATGGAAAATAAATTGTCTGGTTAACCTTTCCCTCCCCCTCAAAACCATTATTTGAAAAAACAAAAAAGGAAGTGAAGGGAGAAATCCTCCCACTCCCATCCCCACTCACCTCCATAGCCACCTCCTCTTCCAAGAACCTAACAGACAAGCTGCCAAGAAGTGTTAGGTACCAGCAGTGGTCTCAGAGCTCATTCAAGGATCATGGTGAAAGGCATTCAAAGAGATTGTGTGGGCACAGGGATCCAATTAAGGGGAACAAGTTTAAGGTTTGCCTGGTCCCCTACAAATTAATGGCACTAGAGAAGATGAGCTTTGGGAACTATAGCTTAATGGATACAACGTGTAAAAAGCTTCAGTGAGGCATGGTGGGAAGAGGCCATGAGGGCAGCAAAGACAGTCTTAGATGATGTTATTAATAGCACTACAGGCTCTAAATTTCCTGTGGTGGTGTTCTTGGAAGACCAGCCTGGCCAAAGTGGATACTCACAACGTGGAACAGAGGGTCTTGCAGATCCCAGCATGTGAGGTATGATGAGGGGGTAAAATGATAGGTGTCCTTTGGAAAGACCGTCTCCTTGACTTTAAAAGGGAGAACCCAAATCTTCAGGTGAAATCTTTTTGGCTACAAAGAAGTACGAGCCTCCTAAGGTCAAGGTCTCCTCGTCACTTGCAAAGATGTCGAAGAACATATTCAGACATTTCAAAGATGTCCTCATGTCCATCCGTTCCCACTCTGGAATTCTATAAATAAGGTGAGAGTTCCTCTAGTTGGAAAAAAGATCTAAAAAGACTTCCCTTTCTCATGTAATTTCTGTAACCTCCAGGACACACCCAACTACCCCTTCCAGCGCTGTAATGAAGCTACAGCTGGTGCCAATTTGTGGAACTCATTAAAGGCTATTTTCCCTTATATACCCCCGGACCTAGTTCCCATGCTCCCTCACCTGATTTCCTGCACTCACCTCCCACCTGGTGTGTTCACACCTGCACGTGCCTTTTACCAACCCCTTTGCCAAAAGGCAGCCAGAGTGACCTTTCAAAGACCTATCAGTTCCTGGCATTTGTCTCCATAGAAATCTGCACTGAACTTCTAACAAATTCTCAGTCCTCCAAAGGCATCCATAATCCTCCCACTCATCTCTTCCTACCCTTCTAATTGAATGATGCCTGTTCTGCCCTGTCTTTCTGCCCTTCAACCACGCTGCCTCCCTCTTCCTGTGGAGACCCCTCATGGCGCCTGCCTCCAAGCACAGGTGATTCCCATTAATGGGAAGACCCTCTTTTTCTCCCCCGTCTCCCCACTCCAGTTACTCCCACTTATTCGTGAGCTCACAAGCCCCATGGTACACACACTCCATGCAGCCTGCTCTCTCTTTTCTAACACTGGCCTCCGTTTCTAGCTGTGGTTGTGTCACGGATGTCCCTCCCCAGCCTGCCTCCAAGCCCTCCATCGGTTTAGCTCCAAGACCTGACACAGTGCCTGGCACGTAGTAAGCCCTGGCTAGCTTCTAAGAGCCTCACTGTGGGACTGAACGCATTTTAAAAAAGGTCACCACATAGTCTCCAAACTGTAGGCAGAAAAAGCTTTGCCTGGATTGACATTTTAGAGACGTATTCGTCAAGTTAGATGTGTTCACTGACTTTACCTTGTAAAATTAAAAAAAAAAGGGACCTCTGTATCACTTCGCATCTAATGAAGGCACATGTATACTATTAGACCACGTTATGAGCTTAATGGAAGGAGACAAGATTTTTTTGCTAAGAAAATGTATAAGACTGTGGAGGTCACGTGGGAGGAAATAGTCCGTTTGTTGGAGCATTGCTATCTTACTCTATCACAGCCACTAATAAAAATCTGACACGGGGTGAGTCAGAATTGTCTGTCGGAGATGAGTTAGATCTGTCTCATGTTCGTACAGACATGAAAGCCAGGAACGAAGAAGCAGGCTTTGAAAGCCTGGGTTGAGGAGGTGGTGTGGTTCACTGCGATGAGCTAAGTGCCCAGGGCCACCGGCAGACATGTGGGCCTGTGTCCTTCCTTTGTTCTGGAGTCCGTCTTGCACCATGTGGTGAGGTAGCAGCTGGGAGCAGCTCAGGACAGGACCCGGTGGCATCTTACCTCTCCCACCCTCCTGTAGGATCCAGTGGGCTCCAGTGGGTCCCGGGGACAGCCTGCCTTCCTTGCAAAGCCCAGTAGCACTGGGAGCAGAAACTGAGACCAAAGAGTGAGCACCCTGTTTGACAAGCCAGACCAGCCACCTCTTCTTCAGATGCAGGGGGAGCCCTGGCTTGCTGACTCCTCCCTTCTTCCTTTCCCTTTTCCTCCCTCCCTCCCTCTTCCCTTTCCCTCTCTCCTTCCCTGGTGGTGCCCTTTCCCGATGCCCACTTCATCCCTTTTCCTTTCTTACATGCCTGTCTTCTAGAGTTTCTTCTCTCCTCCCAATTACTTCCCTTCGTCTGAATCTCCTCTTTGGTTCCTTTGTCCCTGCTCTCTGCTCCTCCTCCCCTTCCCTGGCCCCTGTTCAGCTCCATCCAGACGGCAGACAGAGCTGGACTAACAGGCTCACTTGCTAGCTCTGCCACCCTCCAGAGAAGTCACTCTTCGGTGGCCACCTTCCTGACCCCCTGGTCCTTTATCCACTTATTCAGCTATTGCTCTGAAGTCTGAGGAGGACAGAGCGGGGCTGCCGCAGAATCAGGCCAGAGGAGAAACCAAACCATGTGTCCACACTGTCCCCCAGTACTGCTGCTCTGAGAGTTTTCGGAGTCCTCAACAGGGTTAGGATTTAGGGGCTTCTTCAGAATTGGAAGTGAAAACAGCCATAGGTCAAAAGAAAAGCTATGGCCCCCACACAAAAATAATAATCACAAATGAAAACTAAGTTAACTCTGAAGTCCCAAAGTCGAAGAATTGCCTTGAATCTGTCACTAGAAAGCACCCAAGGCCTCACTGTCTCGGTTCTGGGTGCCCTGGGAATGGCAGGAGGCTCTCACCCCCTTCCCTCTTCATTCACTCCCAAAGAATGTCCTCTGAGGTGGTCTTCAAACTTCCTCTGAGAAACTGTCTCTAGGAACTGTAGGCCCTCGGCTGCTGGGACGAATGAGGGTGATGTCAGGACCTGATGGGCAGCTTTACCAGGAGATGGTGGCTTCTAGATGCAGTCCTCGGGTCCCATGGTCTGGGTGAGATCTGGGTCTTTGAGTGGAGGAGGACAGATGAGATTTCAGATTTTTGAGTTGATTCTGGGATGATTAGTGCTTTGGAGGGCATTGGGTGAAGGTATTTTGCACACGGGAAGGACACGAATTTGGGGAGCCAGAGAGTGGACTGTTAAGAGCTGACCTGCATTTCCCCCAGAAACCTTGCTGCTGTCCTTATCTCTGGTACCACAGAACGTGACCTTATTTGGAACTAGAGTCCTTACAGATGCAATCACATTACAGTGAGGTCATTAGAGTGGGCCCTAATCTCCTGTAACTGACCTCCTTATGTAAAGGGAAAATCTGGACAGAGAGATGCCCCTACTGTCAGTGGTGGGCAGTGCATGAACTTCTAGAACCCTGACAGTAGTGGAAAACAGACTCAGGCTGGGCACTAGGTAAATGGGAGCTCTAGTGGAATTTCAGATGAAGATGCTGTGGACCTCGGCTTCCCAGGTCATAGTGACGTTAGGATTTCAAATTCAAGTCAGAGATGAAAGAAACATCTGGACTCAGTCCTCAGGTACACGCAGTATTCTGAACTGAGGCTAGAACCAGAGACCATTCTAATGAAAGGCCTCCACAGGTGGGCTCTCACAGGTGGGCTCCCACTCAGTATCCTGCATATTAATTCATGAAATCGCTCTGCGGGTCAACATGCAGAACAAAACCATTTAATAAAAGTGACAATGAGGAGAGGAAAGGGACTCAATAAGGCATGTGAATGGGGAGAGAGGAAGACCAGGGCGGAAAAACCGCGAATCCCTCCCTGCGCTCCTTGCTGCCAGGGAGGTCTGAGGGACTAGTTTCCACCTGGGATCCCAAGTCCAGAACAAAAGCTGCGGGGCCACGGCGCAGGACAAGGGAACAGGGTCCTCAGCATGCGCATAGGGGTGCCTAACGATTGGGGCTAGCGCGCCCTCTGGCGGTGGGCACCGCGCACAGCATATTCCAAGGCCCGACCCCATGCGAACTCAGGTGCTGCACGGCCTCCGGGGTGGTCCCGGTGCCCTGGGGGTCGCCGGAGGCTGGGTCCCGACACCCCAGTGAGCTCAGGGCCTGCGCTTTCTGCTCCAGGTGAGGGCACGGCGCGCTGTCACTTTACCTGTGCACAGAAGGTCGTCTGGAGAAGCCATGGGGCTGGGAGGGCAGCGGGCCGAGGGAGCAGGACAGCGCGGCCTCAGGGGCCGGGCTGGAGCGCTGGAGCTCACCAGAGGCGAGTCCGATGGGTACTGCAATCCCGACTGGGCCTCAGCTCAGCACCGCGGCGCTGCGCGTCCCTCCTCCGCCACCCCTCCTCCTCCTCCCAGACTCTCCGCTGCGTCCTCCACGAGCTCACTTCCCGCTTCAGCAATTAGCAAAGCCCCTTCTCCGGGCCTCTCCCGCCCCCCTCCTTCCTGAGGCGGGGGCGGGCCGAGGCCGGGCGCAAGGCGAAGCCCGGTGGCCTGCCAGCTCTGCCAGCGCCCGCGCTGGGCGGCCTCCTAGCCTGGCTACCTGAGCGGGTGTCCCGCGCGGCCTGGCTGCGAAAAGATCATAAGCCCTAATCCCCGGCTGCACTCTAGGGTCACTTCGCTGGCTTCCTGATTGCCACCGAAGCCAGGAACCAGCTTCCCCAGCACAGGCCTGGGCTGAGATGCCTGCCTGCGATCTGTTTGAGCAGTCTCCTCGTCTCCAGGCAGGGTCCGCCATTGCATGATGGCACCCCTGAATCACTTCGACCTGGATGTTTGGGTTTTTTGTTTGTTTTTTCGTTATTGGTTATTACATGACCTCCATTGTAGGTGCTCCAGAAAGGGAGTGAAAAGAGGATGCCTGATACATACGCATATGGCCATTCTAGAAAAAGAGCTTGTGGTTCTCTCGGAAGCGGGGCATTGGTCCTTGCACTAGGGTTTAATAGAAAAGGGATTATGCACCAACTTACTTAAATGAGCATAGGTTCAAATCGTTTACATAGAATAAATATTTAAAACAGTTATATTTTAACTAAATCTATCATCAATCATAAATCTATTACACGAAGGTTACAGGCAATTTAAATGCAATAGCACTCTCTTCAGGGTTTTAGATAATCCGTGTCTGTCTTGGCACATGGGAATGCAAAGATAGGAAATGGTTTGTAAAAAATCATATAATAGCTTTTACTATACGGTATCAGCAATGTACCCTAAAGGAGCGGCCTCCACCTAAAAACTCAGCTTTGAAAAATACAGAAAAGCAGCAAAAGTCTACATACCCTCTTGGTGACCAGAGGCGTGCGTTGTGCCCCTCATCATCTCTTTCCTGGTTCTGAGGCCCTTGGCACTCAGTAGGTTAGTGTCTTATTCTCTGGAATAGGCCATTGAAGAAATACCAGGCCCAGAGAAGAAGGTCCTGCTGGGTGTCTGAAGAAAGTAAAACCTTTTAGATGAAGCTTTCTGGGGAATTTGTTAGTGGTTTGGTCTGCTTCTGATAGGAAGGGAAATTTTTTTAAAAGATTTTATTTATTTATTTGACAGACAGAGATCACAAGTAGGCAGAGAGCAGGCAGAGAGAGAGGTGGAAGCAGGCTCCCCGCTGAGCAGAGAGCCAGACATGGGGCTCAATCCCAGGACCCTAGGATCATGACCTGAGCCGAATGCAGAGGCTTTAACTCACTGAGCCACTTGGGTGCCCCAGGAAGGGAAATTTTTTAAAGATTATTTTCTCTTTGAATCTATATTGAGGTTTGGTTTGTGGTTCTTTCTGACTTCTCTTGTAGGTGGAATTACTTCTCAGGTTGGTTGTCAGGAACCGCATATCAAATCGAGCTATTTTGTTAGCAAAAATAAATAAATAAATAAATAAATAAATAAAATGTCAAGTGTTGGTATAAAGCTATTATGGTTTTCAAAACCCCAAACTATAATTCATGTGTTGTGGTCATTCTTTATCATATGAAACAGGAGAGAGGTGGCAGAAATGCAATTTCAGGTTAATTTTTTTACAAGGAAGATTGACTTATGAACCTACTTTGTTATTCCTTTTCATTCAATTTCCCTGTACCTCCTTTTCTATTAATTGGAACGGTAACCCATCATTATTTTTATGTTGGCACGTGAGAATTAGATATCAAACCCCAAAGTGAAAGCAGAAGGCAGGTTTATTAAAGCAACAGCACACTCTCTAAGGGAGAGCAGGCGGTATTCCATGAGGTGGAATGGGCCCTTACTTTGTTTTGGGATTGGATATTTCTTGGTCTTTTGAAGTAGGAGGAGGACCTTCAACATGCAGTGGATTGATCTCTAACGGAGGTTGCTTCCAATCATTAGGGGGACTCCTACCACAGGTTGGATAGTGGAGTTGTTGTTGTCATTTTTATTTTATTTTTTTCAGGGTTCCAAAATTCATTGTTTATGCACCACACCCAGTGCTTCATGCAATATGTGCCCTCCATAACTCCCATTAACAGGCTTACCCAACCCTCTGCCCCCTCCCCTCAAAAATCTCAGTTTGTTTCTCAGAGTCCACAGTCTCTCATGGTTTGTCTCCCCCTCCAATTTCCCCCCACTCACTTCTCCTCTTGATCACCCAGTGACTTCCATGTTATTCTTTATGCTCCACAATTAAGTGAAACCATATGAATATTGACAATCCCTGCTTGACTTATTTCACTCAGGATAATCTCCTCCAGTCCCGTCGATGTTGATACAGAAGTTGGGTGTCCTTCCTTTCAGAAGGAAGCATAATACTCCATTGTAAAAATGGATCATATCTTCTTTATCCGTTCATCCATTGAAGGTCATCTTGGTTCTTTCCAAAGTTTAATGACTGTGGCCATTGCTGCTATAAACATTAGGGTACAGATGCCCCTTCTTTTCACTGCACCTGTATCTTAGGGGTATTCAGTAGTGCAATTACAGGGTCATAAGGTAGGTCTGATTTTAATTTCTTAAGGAGTCTCCACATTGTATCCCAGAGTAGCTGCACCAACTGGCATTCTCACCAATAGTGTAAGAGGGTTCCCCATTCTCTACATCCTCTCCAACACTTGTTGTTTATTGCCTTGTTAATTTTGGCCATTCTAACTGTGTAAGGTGGTATCCCAATGTGCTTTTGATTTGAATCTCCCTGATGGCTAATGATGATGAACATTTTTTCATGCATCTGTTTGCCATTTGTATGTCGTCTTTGGAGAAGTGACTGTTCATGTCTTCTGCCCATTTTTTGACATGATTATCTGTTTTGTGTGTGTTGAGTTTGAGGAGTTCTTTATAGATCTTGGATATCAGCCCTTTATCTGTAATGTCCTTTGTGAAAATCCTCTCCCATTCCGTGGGTTGTCTCTTCATTTTGTTGACTGTTTCCTTTGCTGTGCAGAAACTTTTGACCTTGATGAAGTCCCAAAAGTTCATTTTTGCTTTTGTTTCCTTTGTCTTTGGGGACATGTCTTGAAAGAATTTGCTGTGGCCAGTGTCCAAGACGTTACTGCCTATGTTCTCCTCTAGGATTTTGATAGATTCCTGCCTCACGTTGAGGTCTTTTGTCCATTTCGAATTTATCTTTCTGTATGGTATAAGAGAATGGTTGAGTGTCATTCTTCCATACATAGCTGTCCAATTTTTCCAGCACCATTGATTGAAGAGGCTGTCTTTTTTCCATTGTATAATTTTCTCTGCTTTGTCAAAGATTTTTTGGCCATAGAGTTGATGGTCCATATCTGGGCACTCGACTCTGTTCCACTGGTCTACATGTCTGTTTTTATGCCAGTGTTATGCTGTCTTGGTGAACACAGCTTTGTAGTAAAGCTTGAAATTAGGCAACATGAAGCCCCCAGTTTTGCTTTTTCTTTTTCAACATTCCCTTAGCATTTCAGAGTCTCTTCTGGTTCCATACAAATTGTTTGGAATTGTTTGTTGTTGTTTGTTCCAGCTCTTTGAAAAGTTCCAGTGGAATTTTGATCAGGATAGCACTGAAAGTATAGATGGCTCTAGGCAGTATAGACATTTTCACAATGTTTATTCTTCCAATCCATGCATGTGGAATGATCTTCATTCTTTTTGTGTCTTCTTCAGTTTCTTTCATGAGTATTCTGTAGTTCCTCAAGTACATTTACCTCTTTGGTTACGTTTATTCCAAGGTATTTTATGCTTCTTGGTTCTATAGGAAATGGAATCAATTCTCTAATTTCCCTTTCTATGGAAATCAACTGATTTCTGTACATTAATTATGTATCCTGCCACATTACTGAATTGCTGTTATGACTTCTAGTAGCTGGGGGGTGGAGTCTTTTGGGTTTTCTATATAAAGTATCATGTCATCTGCAAAGAGAGAGAGTTTGACTTATTTTTTGCCAATTCGAATACTTTTACTTCTTTGTGTTGTCTGATTGTTGTTTCTAGGACTTTTAGTACTGTGTTGAATAACAGGGTTTAGAGTGGACATCCTTGTCGTGTTCTTGATTTCAATTGGTAGGCTGTCAGCTTTTCCCGTTTGAGGATGATATTCACTGTGGGTTTTTCATCGATAGATTTTATGAAGTTGAGGAATGTTCCCTGTATCCCTGTACTTTGAAGTGTTTTAATCAGGAGTGGATGCTGTATCTTGCCAAATGCTTTTTCTGCATCAATTGAGAGGACCATGTGGTTATTCTCTCTTCTTTTATTGATTTGTTCTATCACATTTACTGATTTGTGAATGTTGAACTACCCTTGTATCCCATGGATAAATCCCACCTGGTCATGGTGGATAATCTTTTTAGTGTACTGTTGGATCCTATTAGCTAGGATCTTGTTGAGAACCTTGGCATCCATATTCATCGGGGGTATTGGTCTGAAATTCTTTTGGAGAGTGTCTTTGCCTGGTTTGGCCATCTGTTTCTATTTTTGGAGGCAGCTTCAGAAGAATAGGTGTTATTTCTTCTTTGAAAGTTTAGTAGAATTCTCCAGGGAATTCACCAGGTCCTGGGCTCTTGTTTTTTGGGAGGTCTTTGATGACTGCTTTGATCTCCTAACTAGATATTGGTCTATTCAGGTTGTCAATTTCTTCCTGATTCAGTTTTGGAAGTTTATAGGCTCCTAGGAATGCATCTATTTTGTCTAGTTGCCTAACTTATTGTCATATAACTGTTACAACCGTCAATAAAAATTTCTGATGATTGTTTCTATTTCCTTGCTATTAGTCATGATCTTTCCCTTTTCATTCATAATTTTATTAATTTGGGTATTCTCTCTTTTCCTTTGGATTAGTTTGGCCAGTAGTTTATAAATCTTATTGATTCTTTCAAAATTCAGCTTCTAGTTTCATTGATGTGTTCTACTGTATCTCTACTTTCTATCTCATTGATCTCTGCTTTAATCTTGATTATTTCCCTTCTTGCATGTGGGTTTGGCTTAATTTGTTGTTGATTCTCCTGGTCTTTAAGGTGTAAAGAGAGCTGGTTTATTCTGTAGTTTTCAATTTTTTTGAGGGAGCCTGGTGGGAAGAGTTGTTTTTTACCTTAAAAGGTTTGTTCTGGAACCATCATGGCAACTATTTTACATGGGGATGGCAATGCAAATGCATTATGATAGATCTAGGGGTTACTCTGGTGTAGAGGTAGAAGAGGAGAGAACATTTTCAGTACCAGTGTCTCCTGGTTTGTTAGGCCCAGGGTCTCAGAAGTCACAAAGTGGGAGGTTGTGCCCTCAGTCTTCTAATGTGTAACCCATTTTTCACCATTCTTGCCTCTAACTCATCTCTCACTGCCCACACATTCAGATATAGTGTAATATTGATTGACAAAATATTAATTGCCAAATAACAGTAGTTGGAGAATAAGAAAAATGCAAGCACCTGATTATATAATATTACTTAAATAAAATATGTTTTTATAAGTGCTATTGGAAGTAAATTCCTCAATACTTTAATCACACAGAAAGATGGAATCCTATATTTTTTTTCTTGTATTTACTAAGAAAATGATCATGCCTCAAGTATATTAAAATGGAATAGGGAAAATTAAAAATTGTTTTAAGTTGATTTGCGTGTCTTGTGCGTATGTGAGAGAGAAAGTGAGAGAGAAAGAGAAAGAGAGAAAAAGAGAAAGGGAAAGACAGAGAGGTGGCTGCAGTGAATTGATGAGTTGCAGGATAGATTTTAAAGTTTTGTCTTTTGCTTTCTACATTTCCTTTTCCTTAGGTTCAAGAGAACAATCAGTAATATCTCAGATGCCTGCTGGTAACATCAGCAGAAAGAGTTAGAGGTTCCCAGAAAATTAAAGATGAGATATAGTTTTCCTGACATAAGAAAAGTCATTTTGTGTCTCCAGCTATTTTCAGTGATCCATACCCCACCTGTGTACTTGTCCAAGCACACTTCTTCCAAAACTTCCTGGGAGGTCCTTACAAGGAAATGCAAAAACCTCACTACTTAAGGAATTTGAGGGAATGAGGCAATGGGAAAACTAACATTCACCACCAGACCAGGAAATAGCCTAAGCTATTGAGACAATAAATCAGTGGTAAAACTCCGTAGTGCTATTTTAAAAGTAATCAAGGCCTTGCATTCCTTGTCCCAGAAAATGAGCCCAAGACCCCATCTTGTTTATATCTGCTCTTGAAGCCTGCAGCGTCCCTTTCCCTTGTCCAACAGTTACCTCTGCTTTATTCTAACGGTGAAGTTTCTGCCCTCAGTGGAATACAAGCTTCATTCAGGTGAACATGCAATACATATTGTACAAATACATATGTGGATGTGCATGCATCCACAACCTTATGACCAACCATACACGGGATAATAAAACTCTCCCTTCTGAGTATTCATCTTAAATACTAAATAAAAATCTCTCTCCTGTTCAAACAGTCAAGGCTTTGGAACTTATTCCCTGTGATCTCCTTGTATGTTGTAAACAAAGATTCCTTGTTTGACAACTCCACCTGTTTGTGTGATTCACCAAAGGTTGACCTCAGTTAGTTCAGTTACTGTAATGGCTTTCACTCCTCTGATTCTACCTCTGCAAGTCTCCAAATTTAACTATTTTTTTCTCGCAATTCCGCATTTTCTTGGCTTTAAACTGCAACTCTGAAGAGATGATTTGCTTGTTTAAAAAAAAAATCAAGAAAAGGGAGTAGTAGTCAACATTGTTACTTTGAACTTCCTGCCATAAGGGGCTCTCCTGTTGTTTCTCTTTGCCTTCCTGGACTAAAACGACAGAAATTTGGCAATACATCACTCCCCAATCCAGATTTCTGACAGAACAGTTTATACTCTTAGAAAAATATTAGTTTAAAAGATCACATAATTAAATACTTAAGCATGTAGTGTAATATAGTGGTTTACAAGAAATATATTTTGGTCATCTGAATATTTGGATTTCAACCATGGCTACTGACTCACAGCTCCTAAAACTCTTGGAATTTCCTGTGATAAGGGTGAGAGTGGTGTGTTTTGTTATGTTAATGAAGTGACCTTCAGACCTCTCTCAAGGCAAGGGCTGTTTGCCTGAAGGACCACCCACTTGGTGAAAGCCTTCATAACTTTTTTCCCAACATGCCTCCCCTTCCTCTGAATTCAGGATTATCTGGGGAAGGAAGAGGAGCTGGAGATTAGATCAGCAAATGACAATGATTTAGTCAGTCATGACTATGTCATGAAGCCTCCACAGAAAACCTGAAAGGACTGGGTTCAGAAAGCTTTTAGCTTGTTAAATGTATGAAAAGGCAGGAAGAGTGGCAGTCTTACAGAAGGTAATAGAAGCTCTGTGCCCATTCTCCATACCTTGCCCTGTGCACTTCTTTATCTATCTATTGATTTAAATCTTCTATTATATCTTTTAATAAGCTGGCAAACATAAATTAAGTATTTTTATGAGTTTTGTGAGTCCCTGTAGCAAATTAAAAGAACGTAAGAATTAGGCCACTGGGACCTCCAACCTGTAGTTGCTCAGTCACAAGCACAGGTAATAACCTGGGGCCTACAGTGAGACAGGCATCTGAGGTGGGGTTGGAGATAGTCTTGGAGGACTGATCCCTTAACTGATGAAATCTTACACTATGTTCAGGTAGATAGTGTCAGAATTTAGTTGAATTCTTGGAGATCCTGCTGTTGTCTGAAAATTATTTGGCATTGTTGGTATGATGTCCTAAAACCCAAAAAGATATAGCTACCTCAAAATAAGAATAAGGTTGACAGCTTATATATAATAAGTGAGTATATCAGGGGTTTAAAATATACCCAATAAATAGTGTAAGGAAATTACGAAAGAGTTTGAAATAAAAACAGGAATAAGAACCTAGTGGTACTAATAGATTAAATATATGTAATCTAGTTGAATTAAGAATACAATGGATAGAATACGTAATGGATTCAATAGAGATAAGAAGTCACTTAAGGATATAGTCATCTGGATACCAGCAAAGCATTAAAATTATCAATATAAAAGAGGTGTAAGATGTAGGTGATGTGTGTGGAACAAAAGCTAGAGAAAAAATTAGATTTCCTTACTACTCATAGCCTGTTGACAAGTCCTTGAAGTTCCTCTGGGGACTCAGCTGCTTCAATGTGGACACATCCACTCAGGGCAAAAAGCATTCTTAGTCCACCCCCCAGGATACCGAAAATCTACTTTCACATGTAAAACTTACTTTGGAAACTTCTTTATCTCTACTCCCCAACCCTGCCCTCAAGATATACATTGGCAATCATCTCCCAAGCATATACCCACTGATACACATCAGAAGAGTGTCTTCCCTGAGTTTTTACTAAATAGTAATAAATGATATTCCCCTAACAATAGCTAGCCCCCTCAAGGTGCTAGAAACCTTGTTTATAAAATACCTTGGAGGCTTGTGCTATCCCTATCCTCCTCCCAAATTGAAAGTATATCATCAGCCACTCTTCATGACCCTCTCTCTCTACTCCACATAAATAAATAAATATTTTTTAAATAAAATAAAATAAATGACTTTTTTTTAATGAAAGAAGAAAAAAGGAAAGAAATATTTGAATATTAATGTACATATATTTCTCAAGCATAAAATAGTCAAGACACTGGATTGAAACTTACATACAAGAAAAGAAAGAAAATATTCATGACTATAGTTGACTCTATGAATCCCAAACTAGGGCATATATACCAAAGACAAAAAAAAAAAAAAAAAAAAAACTCATAAGTGTTAGAGAGAAAAAAATTAATTCATTAATAAAGAAACAAGATTCAGATTGACAGAAAAGTTTTAAATAACATCAGATATAAAAAAGAATGAAGTAATAGCTTTATTATCTTGAAAAAAATAATCACAATGTAAACATTTAGATCCTTATAAAATGTCATTGGAATAGGAAGGCATAATAAAAAAAATATTTTCAGGAATACAGACCACAGATAATTTGCTTTAATTTGTGTAGGCAGCACTTACATACTAATATTATTTTAACAGTAAAAATGTACTCTATGACCTATGGGGTTGGGGAAAAGAGGATGACCAAGTCATCTTGAAATAATTCAGTTTTAAGAAAAAAGTAAAAAGATCGAAAAAAAGACTTGAAGAAAAGAGAGATAAAACATATGCATAATAAAAATAAATAAATGAATGAACAACTGGAGTGCCTGGGTGACTTAGTCGGTTCAAGTGTCTGCCTTCAGCTCAGGTCATGATCCCTCCAGGGTCCTGGTATTGAGCCCTGCATCAGGCTCCCTGCTCAGTGGAGAGTCTGCTTCTCCCTCCCATTGAGAAAATAAATTTGACTTATTTATTTGAGAGAGATAATCTTTAAATTTTACTTATTTATTTGAGAGAGAGTGAGAAAAGAAAAACATGCACACAGCAGGGGGAATAACAGAGGGAGAGGGAGAAGCACCCCACTGAGCAGGGAACCCCCTGCGGGGCTCTATCCCCGGACCCGGGTATTATCACCTGAGTTATAGTTAGACACTTAACTGACTGAGCCACTCAGGTACCCCAATGAATACAATCTTTAAAATAATAATAATAATAATAAAGAAATAATATTTCAGATAGTATGATTTTTTTTAATGTAAGACTTGGTATAAAAACAGGATGACATACTTGTCTAATTATAGCAAAAGACTTTGATAAGTTTAGATTCAGTAGTACATAAAAATTTAACTTCTTTCATTAACTGATAATTTAATTAGATTAAATTAAGAGACATCAAAATTTAGAGAATCTAATAGTCCTGATCTATTAATAAATGTAGCCATCCTGACCCCAAAACAATAGTCTTCAGTAAGTATATAAGCATAAGTTGAACATTTACACAAACAGGCCATTATTTAGGCCAGAAGTATATGCCAATCAATTCCGAGAGTTAAATATCAGGCTATATTTTCCAAGAATAAGGCAATAAAATTAGAAAACAATGACCAAAATATTAAATTCATATAATTGGAAGTTAACTTCATACCTAAAAAGAAATAATACAGCTAATTCAGAAATTTTTAGAATTACAGTACTTTGGTAATATCAACTCTCAAAATGAGTAACGGACAGGCGGGGCTAGAGAGGAAGAGATCCATAGGGAACTTTGTGAACAGGCTCTCAGAAATCCCCAAAATGTGGTGTGGGAAAGCCAGAGTAAAGAGATAAATTGGACCACCCTACCCCAGGGAAGAGCACCCTGATCTAGGCATGTGGGATGGAGGACCACCCTGCCCTAGGTGTATGGGGTGGGTCATGTGGGTGGGTGTCTCTATGATAATCACCTGTAACCAAAAAAGAATAATCAGAGGCTAAAAAGGAGATAAGCCACTGAAGGAGTTATTGATAGAGATGTTAAAAGGATTAAAGTTGCCTGGTTACCTTTTTATAAAAATAAACCCTGAAGGCACTCATTGTTAACTGTGTGGGGACCCCTCTTAGTTGTGAGAGCTTTTTCTATATATTCACTTGATAAACTTCTGTCACTTACTCACTCTCCATTGCCCACGAGATTCCTTCTTTGACTCCAAGAGACAAGAACCTAGCTCTCCCACATCATTCCCTAGAGTTAAGTATCAGGCTATATTTTCCAATGATAAGGCAATAAAACTAGAATATAATGACCAAAATATTAAGTCCATGTAACTGGAAGTTAACTTCACACCTAAAAAGAAATAATACAGCTAATTCAGAAATATTTAGAATTACTGTACTATGGTAATATCATTTGTGAAAATAAGTGACAATAATTAAAGGTATTAAGGAAATCTAAAGGTTTAATTGTATTAATTCAAAAGAAAAACAAAACAATACAACAAAAACACCAAAGCATAAAACAACAAAACAAAACAAAAGGAATATAAAGGCAAAACCTAAGAACGACAGCAGTAATAACAAAATATTATAGAATCAAACAAATTTTTGGAATAGATTAATAAAAAATATTTGACCAATGAGTACTGGTCAGAAATACTCAGAGATTATGAAGATAAAATAAAATACTAAATGAAATGTATAAAAACTAAAGTATAGACCTAAGAGAATGATTAAAAATGCTTCTAGAAAAAGAGTCTAATTTTAAGACAATAAAATTAATAGCACCATAGAGAAAACTGTATTTGTGACATAGGGGATCAATTAGAGATGATAAAGTATTTCCTTAAATATCAAAGATAACAATTAGACTCAGTGGCTCAGTCAGCTAAGCCTCTGCCTTCACCTCAGATCATGATCCCAAGGCCCTGAGACTGAACTTGACTCCCTGCTTGGTGGGGAACCTGCTTCTTCTTTTCCCTCTCCCTCTGCAGCTTCCCCTGCTTGTGCTTGTTCTCTCTCTTTCTCTCTCTCTCTCTAAATAAAATTTTAAAAGTTAAAAAAATTAAGAAATAAGCATCAAAGATTAATCCATAAGGTAAATGCATGTATTAAAGTGATTAATTAATTTATATTAAAATTAAATATTTCCTTGTAATTAAGTACAGTGTGGAGAAAAAGTTCATAGACAACTGACATAGGAATGAACAATACTTAAAATATTTAAAACTGACAAGGAATTATTAGATTTAGACTCCATGATGATCTCTATGTATGTGCATGTAAAACACCTTAAAATACATTGTAGGAATGTGCTACAGGAAATTAAGGAGACAGGGAGATAAAGGGGGAAAAAATAGCTCAACTTGAAATGACTAGTTGGTTGCCACTGTGTTTTATTTACATTTATTTGGTCAATGAAATTATTTTACATGTATCTATTATTATCTTGTAGGACATGGTATACTAATATCATTATTAATGAAGTTGAGAATAAGAATATGATGCCTCATTTCATCATAATTGTTAAAAATGATCCCTGAAGCTGGTAAATGCAGGAAGCCAGAAACAGAAAAAATAATTAGCACCAGTTCAAAAGCTTGTCCACCTGGAACCCGTAAGAAAATCCAACTGGATCCTGAAAATAATCAGTGATTTGAGGAAAATGGACAGGGATATAGATTTCCAGGTGCTTTTTACTTATAATGGCAATAGCAACTTAGACAATGTAATGGAAAAAAAAATCTATTAATTGGCAGTAGGAGAATTATTAAAAAAATATAAACCATAAGCCAATGAACTTGGGAAAATTATGAAGAATCTACATAAACATAAAAAGAAACAATATGAATTTGCCAAGGCACATTCACATTTTAAAAAATAAGTTAAAAGGGGAACAATATGCCATAATACATATATCAATGTTTTTCATAGAAGTTTAGTATAAAAAATAAACATTTTAAATAATTTATTTGGAAAATGATATCACATATCTGAAAAACTTGGAAGAAGAAATGGATAACCATGACTAAACAAATGTAGCAGAAAAATGATTTACAATAATAGATAAAAGCTATTCAAAAATGCAGTGAACATTGGCCAAAGCTTAGAAAAATCGATAGAATATAAAATGTAAAATGAATTCATAAATGAAAAATAGAATCCCATTAAATCTAATTTGGAAAGAACTAATAATTTTTTATTTTGCCTGAATCTGCTCTGCCTTTCATTAGGTGGGACACTGACCAAGCCCACTGAGCTCCTCTCTCATGCCCAGTAATAGTAAAGTCATGGACATTAATTACTTCTGAGATGAATTTTAACCACTGTGGATAGGATGCAGAAGCCAGTGGGTTAAACAGATTCTTCCTTGTTTCAGGAAAATAATTCTGAGATGTATTCTGTGCATTAGGATTGATGCTCTGTTGCCTACAATCATAATCTACTCAGTCTGAACTCATATATGTTTCTCCTGGACCACTTAGCTCTTCTCATTCTCTCCTCTTCCACGTGATCAAATCCCAAAATAATTATTTAGGTTGTGTATGCAAGTCCTGATTTTGAAGGGAAACTCAGTTACAGAAAGAGATGAAAATAAAGATACAGGGAAAAAAATGGTGCACTTGGGTGACTCAATTAGATAAGCATCTGACTCTTGATTTCAGCTCAGGTTGTTATCTCAGGGCGATGAGATGAAGCCCCTATAGGCTCTGTGCTGGGCAAGGAGGTTGCTTAAGATTCTCTCTTCTTATCCCTTTCCTTCCACCCCTCACCTCCCATGCTGTATTTCTCTAAAATAATAAGCACTGCTGAACTATCTTAGATTCTGTACCTTCTCTCCAGCCATGAACCTATCACTGTCTTTAACTCTTGAAAACTTCATTAGACAAATTAATGTGGTGAAGGAAGCAATATGAGAAAGCCTCTTAATCTGATGAGCATGGATCTGAACAAACCCTATAGATACTATCCCTTTGACTTCAATATACTTCAATATACTATCAATACCTACAGTGAGTCACATACACACAAGATTATTGTTTTTATTGTATACTTCATATATTCATTAATATATGACTCGTTATCATTTTGTTGAAGTGCTAAACTATGGTAATAAACAAACTTTTAATTAACTTTTCCTCCTATGATACAAATATAATTTGCACTTGAGCTTTAGCTAATTTTATGTTCTAAAATTGTCAAAACAAAGTGATCAAGGTTTCTAGATTATTTACTGTATTTTCTACTATATAATATTGTTCTATCTCTTCTGTATAAAGAAAATGAATGCTTGGGGCTCTTGGGTGGCTCAGTGCGTTAAAGCCTCTGCCTTCTGCTCAGGTCATGATCCCAGAGTCCTGGGATAGAGACCCACACCAGGCTCTCTGCTCAGCAGGGACCCTGCTTCCCTTCCATTCTCTCTGCCTGCCTCTCTGTCTACTTGTGATCTCTGTCTGTCAAATAAATAAATAAAATCTTTAAAAAAAAAGAAAATGAATGCTTGATAACTAAATGAATGCTTTACTGAACAAATTAAATATGGCAATAGCATTTTATTTTATCATGCTTTACATTTAAACTATAATATTATATCACTGGTCTACAAATAATCTACTCACAAAGTCATTTGGAAGCTTTTAGCAAAAGAATTCTTCCTCCTGATTGTAGTATAAAAGCCACAGAAATATACAGAAGACTCCTAGGATAGAAAGTTAAATCCAGTTATCCGTGATGCCTTGAGTAGGACCTGACCTATGTATGTCCTGGGAAGCACTAGTAACTGTTACATGTGATAGGATTTTATTTAATATATACAGTTTCATTTACTTCACAAAGGAGATATAAATTTGAGAATAAAATATTTGATGAATCTATAAAGTCTATATCTATTTGTTACCAATGTGGTAGAATTAAGATGTTAATTTGAAAAAAAATTTCATTGAACACATACACATAGTCAATTGTTTTTATATATATAAACAGCATTATTTATTTATGTAAATAAATGCATTGTCAGTAAAATCCATTTACTTATCAATCATAAGGGTAATTTTAAGTACTAAGGATAAGAAATATGTGAAAAGATAAGTGTTCAAGAGTGCAGTTTGTGGTAATTAATACAATATGATAGGCTCATAAAAAAGATATATTACTTGTACTTAAAAGGTTCTATAATTAAGCGATGACCACTTGAAATTTGTAATTAGTCTTGCTGAGTTTTTCCTTGCACTTACTGCCCTTCCCCAGAAGTTCATTAAGAATTTCTGTGAATGTCCTTATGTTTAATCTCATTCATGGATTCCACTGCTGCTCACAAAACAAAGCCAAAAAGAGAGGTAACTCTATGTGGCACTCCATCCACAAGCAATACATTCATAAATAATTAAAAAGCTCTCTACTTCATTTGTTACCCATTCAGCTGATGATTTAAATGAGTAACTGAGGCCATTTTATCAGCATGTTTAATAGAATGCGACTCAGAAACTTAACAGTGTTATTTAAGAAGAAATGTTCATGTGTTAAGGTTTTTATTTTTTTTAAATCAACAAAATAATTTTCAAATATTAAAAGCAAATGTCCTCTTTTCCTCCAAGTTTCCTTGCTATGTCAAAGTTATAAATAAATACATTACAATCGTATTTTGAGTAGTAGATAAAAACAAATGTTTTGAAACGGTCTGTGCGTTGAGTGTCTGTGTTAACTTGTATAAATATCTGAACTCAATGTATTTAGACTTTATTAGATGGTTTATTTTAGACTATTTAAAAATACATGCTCAGATAATGACTTAACATTATTTTATTCATTTTAATAAATAAATTATTTTATTTAATTATGTTTAGATATTTATTTAATAAATTAATGATTTAATATTTAATAATCTAAATTTGAAATATTTTAAATTCTAAAAAATATTTATTTAATTAAATTGATATATTTAATAAAAATATTTAATAAATTGTTTAATCATTATTATAATTATGCAATACATTATGTATAGTGTAATAATTGCATTTTAATAAATAAATAAGTGTATTATTTACATTATTTTATTTTATTTTATTTAGTTGACAAAGAGAGGGCAAACGAAAGCAAAGGGAGCTGCAGGCAGAGGGAGAAGGAGAATTAGGCTCCCAGCTGAGCAGAAAGATCAACCTGGGGTTCCATCCCAGGACCCTGGGATCACCACCTGAGTCAAAGGCAGATGCTTAACTGACTGAGCCTTCTAGATGCCCAAGGTTTTGTATTCTTAGCTTCTAAATATTTATGCTGCTTCATCTCTGGAGTTAGTATATTGATGTTGAGAATTCATATCAAAGAATTGATAGTAGCTGTTAAGCAGAAACTTATAATTTAGTGGGAAAAAAAGAACAGAAGGAAGGGAAAGGGCAAAAGTCAAAAGCACATTAATATAAAATTTAATTAGATAAATAAAGCTGATATTCCTAAAGGGGGCTAATAAAAGAGCTGCAAAGAGCTGATAGGATTAGGAAAATTGTCCACTCCTGGTCATTTCATAATTTTAAACTATTCCTTATTAATAAATATACTTAGTTCCAGAAACACAACCACATAAGGACATTTCCACCAAGTTTCCTCTAACAGCATTTACAAATTAGACGTTCAAACAATGTAGTTCGTTACATGTTGCCTCTGTATCTTAAAGTTTACACACTTTCTGTGACACATTTTCTAACAATTAAAAAAAAAAAATATATATATATATATATATATATAAACCCTCACCCTAAATGGAAAAAAAAACATATATATATATATATATATATATATATATATATATACCTTATCCCTAAGTGAAACCTTTCTTTGTTTATTAGCTTAAATAGGTAAATTAGCAACAACAACAACAACAAACAGCTAATATTATAGAGGTAGGAACAATTTACCTTTTCATTCATTGCTATATTCTAAAAATTCCTATTTTTTTTCTCAAGTATGTCATAATAATTTTCTAAATCTCCTGCCTTATTCAATTTTTTTTAGTGGAAATCTCTATTTCATATTTATTTTCTCTTCCTCCACTCTTTGCTCTAATAATTCAATGTATTATTAGATTTTCTGTTTTTCTCTTTATCCAGATATATCTTTTCTTTCTTTCTTTCTTTCTTTTTTAAATAATTTGATTTGCTGGCACTTTACATCAGTACATGCTTTCTTATGGATGTTAGAAATGTCTCTGGAACTACTAGAAGAATAAACTTTTTACCTTTAAGAAGTTTACAGTCTAGAATGCCTGGGTGGCTCAGTTGGTTAAGTGTCTTCCTTCAGCTTAGGTCATGATGCCAGGGTACTAGGATCCAGTCCTGCATCAGCTGCCTGCTCAACAAGGAGTCTGGTTCTTCCTCTCCCTCTGCCCCTCCCTGCCCACTCTCTCTCTCTCTCTAATAAATAAATAAAATCTTAAAAAATAAAAGACTTACTGAAATCTGAGACTGAATTACTAAATTCAGTCTTAATAAAGACAGCTAAACAAAGCAATGATCACAACTGGAAAATTTAGTCAGATCATGGTTTAACATTTTTGGTTGACACAGGACCTCTTTCAGTAACAACTTTCCCTAAATATCAATTTCTTTTTAAGGCAAAAAATTTTGACAAGAAATTCAGATCCTTCTCATCATTTTCATATCAATTTAATGTGACATCCTCGGAGTATATAATCAAATATGTAATTATTCTATCTGTTGCTTTGTATATTGCCTGTATCTTTTTCAGACCCAAACTTTCATTGAGGTAGAGCTTTTTTGTTTTGTTTTGTTTTGTTTTAAAGCAGAGATTTTTAAAGTGTTTGATATATACAAGATACTTAATAAGTGTTTACAAAACCTATGTATTTCAGAAGCCTTAACAGGCTTTAAAATAATGTAGGTGATATTAGTATTCATATCAAAGAATTTGTAGGTTTCAGTCATGTAAAGAACTACATTTCTCAGAGACAGAGAAACATACAAATGATCTGGGTCCAGTAGGATAATGCTAGCATGTGCTGTAAATTCTCTTATATGACCTTATTCTTGCAAGAATTGGTTATGTGGCAGAAAAAAAGGTACCACTATCTTATACTTTATTATTTAAAGAGATTTATGGAAGTTATTAATATCTTACACTACCCCTTTGTTGCAAAAGACCCAGTTTCCATGGTAATGGTGAGAGGAAAGTAGGCAATTTAGGCAGCAGCAAAAGTCTCCTACAAGGCACTATAAAATAAGGCTTGTTCTAGATCATGGGTCTGTCCAAAGGGGAGTGTTAAGGGGTAGGATGGATGATGGATGCATTGTGGACTTATAACTATAAGATTAATACTGTTATGCCCCAATAATGGGTCTATGATTAAAGTAGCGAGACTGATGTAACGCGAAGGTCAAGCAAAGCTTTATTTCATGCCAAGCATCAAGAATCTAACCGAACGTTCATGGCCACACCTCTTACGAGAGAAGGCAACCCTTCTCTGTTTCACAGTCTAGCTTATAAGGGCAAAGGCCATGCAGTCAGGCCTGGCCACGCACAGGTGACCAATGAGATTTTAACACACACAGAAAACTCCACAGTGAGGCTAGGTGACCAATTGAGGTACAATTTACCCTAGTATAGACATTTGACCCAGCCTATTACACCTTGATTAGGATTGGTGCCAAAAAGGTTCCCAAAGGGTGGAGGAGTGGGGCATACTCCTTAGTATCTGGGAGACAGTGTGCAAATCCCCCCCCTCCCCGCTGATTGATGTCTCCACCTGGCCTGGCCGACCCTTGTATATGTGCTTTGTTACCTGGAGCTGATTTCCAGGACTTGTTTTTAAGTGAATCCCCTGGGGGAAGGGGAGCAAGGACAGTTTAAGGGTTAACCTCAATGAAAGACTCTTGCTAAAATATAAAAATATTAAATAGGTCCTTACATTACAACAACTCAATAGGGAAAGTCCCAGTGTGGTGATAAAAGACATGATGTAACTTGCATTGCACATTTGATTTTTAAAACGTGTTTAAGTTGTATTTTTCCCTGCCATGACATCATACTTTATCTTCATCTCTGTCTACTAGTTTAAAACTAGTTAAACAAACTCAACAATTCTTTTAAAAATATTTTTTTATTTATTTGAGAGCAAAAGCCAGAGAGAAGAGAGGGAGAGATAAAGAGCATGAGCAATATGGGGCTCGATCCCAGGACTCTTGAGATCATGATCCAAGCCAAAGGCAGACACTTAACTGACTGAGCAAATGAGACTCCCACAAACTCAACAATTTTATAAAATTTTTATTTGTTGGGGTGCCTGGCTGGATCAGTCAGTAAAACATGTAAATTTTGATCTTGAGTGTAGAGGTTTTTAAAAATAAAATCTTTAAAAATTTTTTTTTCATTTTTTTTAAAGCCATTGTATGGCAGTGTTGATCACTATATTGTACACCTGAAACTAATATTAACCTTATTTTAACTAACTGGAATTTAAATAAAAACTTTAAAAATAAAATAAAAATAATAATCATAAAAATAAAAAGAGGAAAAATTATTTGGCAGGCAATTTTCTTAATTGCATTATTATTTATTATTATATAGTGTGGGTGTGTCGGTGGGAAGTGGCTGGTATTACAGTGAGTTCCATATCTGTGTTACACTGACGTCCATGTCTGTAGTCAGTCTTTTTTTTTTCTTTTAATTTATTTTCAGTGATCCAAAATTCATTGTTTATGCACCACAACCAGTGCTTCATGCAATAAATTCCCTCCTTAATACCCACCACTGGGCTCACCCAACCACCTGCCACCCTCCTCTTCAAAACCCTCAGTTTGTTTCTCAGAGTCCATAGTCTATCATGGTTTGTCTCTCCCTCCGATTTTTCCCAGCACACTTCTCTCCATCTCCCAGTGTCCTCCACGTTATTCCTTATGTATTGAGTCTTCTAAAAACTTTTATTTTTTCCCTATTCTGCTTTGCATATGCTTACCTTAGATGTTAAAATATTATAAACCTCTCCTGCCTGGTCCATTTTCTCTCTCTGCTCTCATGATTTCTCATGCTCTCCCTGCCAATCCCACATGCCTTACAATATCTGGATATGACTAATCTCTTCCTGAGCTACTTTATTCTACTCTGCCATATGGTTGCCCTTCCCTCTTCTGTACCATAACTTCTATCCCCTGCATTTGTGCTTTAACAATACCTAATTCTTTTCACTACATCTGTATCTTTGAGGTCAATACTCAGTAGTGCAATCGCTGGGTCATAGGCTAACTCTATTTTACTGGAAAGAAGGGCCATATGCACCCCAGTGTTCGTAGCAGCAATGTCCACAATAGCCATTCTGTTGAAAGAGCCAAGATCCCCTTCAACAGACAAACGGATAAAGAAGATGCGATCTATGGATACAAGGGAAGATCACTCAGCCATCAGAAAGGATGAATACCCAACTTTTGCATCAACATGGATGGGACTGGAGGAGATTATGCTAAGTGAAATAAGTCAAGCAGAGAAAGTCAATCATCATATGGTTTCACTTATTTGTGGAACCTAAGGAATAGCAGCATGGAGGACATTAGGAGAAGGAAAGGAAAAATGAAGTGGGGGAATTGGAGGGGGAAATGGAACATGAAAAACTATGGACTCCAAGAAACAAACTGAGGGTTTTAAAGATGAGAAGGATGTGGGGATGGATGAGCCTGGTGTTGGTTATTAAGGAGGGCACATATTGCATGGGGCACTGGGTGTTTTACACAAACAATGAATCATGGAACACTACTTCAAAAACTAATGATGTATTGTATGGTAACTAACATAACATAATTAAAAAAAAAAGGAGGGGGACAATTCCTAACACTCAATTTTTCCTAGTTTCTTGTTTACCTCCTTTTAAGAGTAAGCTCATTAGTGGTTTTTTGTTTGTTTGTGTTGTCTCAACTAAAAGAAGAAAAATAATCCACATTATTTTGAAAACTTTTTGAACAGTGTACAAACCTTAGTCAAGTCCACAATGTCTTATCTCTTCCTCCTAACATGGCTATGTTGAAAAACCCTTTATCTGGGAAAAGATCATTCTTCTGCCACCTTGTGTAAGATTTTGGCTTTAGCTTAGATTATCCTTTCTTTCCTTTTCTGAAAATAAGTTGAAAATATTAATAGCCTCAGTTTCTTCTTCCAAAATATGACTGCTTCTTTACCAAGTGCAAAAGCAACCCATTTTGACCATAATAAACAGCTTGGACCTACTTTTTTGGCTCACTGTTTTAGTGAGACAAGTGGAGTGAAGATGACACACCATTTCCAAATGTATTAATAATTGGTAGACCATACTTCTAAATTGAAGTTTTGTTGCCATTAAACTACGACCAGACTCGCTATAATTACAGAGGTAAATTCTTTATATTTACTATATTTGAAATTACCATATAATACTGTTGGGCCCCAAGAGGCTAAGATGGCGCCGGGTGGCCTTCTCTTCCGGATCGGGAACCCACATTGCCGACCACAAAGGTGCCAAAGTGGCGGTTTCGGTTTCCCATCAGTTTCGTTTCCCGCGAGCCTCCACCCCCTGCAGAGCGTGTCTCTCCCAACTCCCGCCAACAGGGCACATCCCCATTGGCCCCCACTTTGCTGACCTCACTTCCCTTCCCTCACCCCATATAAGCCGCTGCCCTGCTCAATAAAGCGAGATCCTGCTTCGACAGATCCCCCAAGTCTGGTGTGGTTCGTTATTGCGCCTGGACTCGCGACACTCGCCATCCCGCTCAGCCCCAAGGGGAGCTACCGGCTGGCCCGGACGCTCTCCTCGTGCCTATCGGCCCGCAAAACCTACCGGAGTCCGACAACTGGTGCCCCGTGTGAGGACCCTCTCCTCGTTCTTCTCACTGACGGGCCAATCGGTCTTCGGGTGAGTGTACCCCCATAAATTATGGGGCAGTCATCTTCCTAAAGTGACCCTGCCCTCGAATCCCTGCGTTTCCTTTTGAGAAGACGCGGTCTTTCCCTCACGGATTCCCAAGCCCTTAGGACATGGGAGGCCTTTGTTAAGGTGGCTCCTTGGCTTCCGGAAGGTAACCTTTTTGATTGGGACACGTGGGATCGTATTGAACAGCTAATCCATAAAGCCCACGTAAACAGGGGGGAGATACCCCCTTTGGGTACTCTGGCGGCACTAAAGAGTTGCTTTCCACCCAGACCCCCAAAGGGGCTTAAGGAGTCACCTTGCCCCCCGAAATCTTGCACCCCTCCCCCTTCCCAATCCGAGGCAACCAAACTCCCTTCTGGGACGCCCACTCCGACTATATCAGACAAGCCACAAGAGAAGGCCACCCGGCGCCATGAGTCAGCTAGTAAACGTTCTCCTCACATATTGGATGGTAATTACGTAAGTAAGCCTTCTTCTAGTAAACCCGGGTTGCTGGGCCATCCCTAGCAAAGGGGACTCTGGCTTTATTTCTCTCTGTTTCTCCTAATAGATGTGGGAGCTTCTCCCTCACTCACTTCCCATGTTAATGGCTATAACTGGAGCCAACTGGGGTTGGTCTAACTCGAGACAGAGACCATAAGGAATATTCCCAAGCAGCTGCCGAAACTCTCTTTGTTTTGGGGAAGTTTCCCTGTGTTCTCTGGCCTGACTTGGACTGCCTAACCCCTTCCCCCTTGCTGGTGGGAAAGCATGGCGTCTGCTCCTCTGTTGGGGCTTATGAGCTCTAAAACCGGGAATCTTTTCTCTGCCTCCTGGCAGCACTTTGTTTCTTCTGTTTCCCCCTTATTGTGTTTCTGTACCAATGCGCGTGCAACCTGCATGACTAGCCTCTAGATCATGCACCACGGCTCCTTCTCTCTCCACTGTAAAGGAGCAAGAAGAGCACCCCCTGGACCTAACACCCACTCCGGATCTTCCCACGCATGTCTCAGGTAAACATTCAAAGTGGAGTGGGCCCAGGTGGAACGTAAATCGCTATTGGAACTAAGTTACGTTTGTTGGTTTAATTAAGATAAGACCTGTCTTTTAAGTTATCAGCAGTAAATGTGAAACTTCGAAGTTTACTGAAGGTCAAATAAGCTTGTGTTATTTATTAAAATTTGTTAGCAAAGAAATGACTAAACTGATGGTTAATTGTCTGTCTCAAAGTTCTAATGGGTAATTGCTGAAGTAGCTTTCAAAGTCTTTGGTAACCTGAAAGTTTTAAAGTTTTGCTTGGATGACAAATGGAATTAAATTGTGGACATCTAGGTCTTAACCAAACAGGATAAAATGCTAAGTCATTAATTTCTGGATGTAGGTTTGTGCTTTTGACTTCTTACTGCAAAGAAACTAAGAGTCTTTAAATCTGCTGGTAGACTTGTTTTCCATGTAACTGATTCATAAATTGCCACCTGAAGAATTCTGCTGTAACAGTTCACAATTGGTTAATAACTAAAGGTGTTTCTAAGAATACGAAGTTCTGCTTAGTGTAACTAAGACTGATGGAAATAAAGGGAAACTCTGTATGTAGGAAAGTAGGAGATATGTAAGAAAGATTTAAGGAATGGGAATACATTTTGTTGAAGGTAAAGGAAGGTAATTTTGTCCTAAATGAGATGGTTGTTTAGAAGGAAATGGCTTGGGACAAAACCTGAATGCAAAGGAAAGTTGTAGAAGGTTTGTGAAGGGAAATCTTCAGAAAAGGAATTTTAGCTATGGTCAAGAATGGATTAAGATTGAAATGAATGGGTTTTAAAGGTACATTGGTACAAGACTGAAATTCTCTGTTCAAAAGGACAATGTTTTCTTAGATCAATTGATCTGCTGTTAAGAAAATGTAAATAAATGGTTTTCTCTTTGCCTGCCCAGAAAAACCAGTTTCTATGTTCAGTTTTATCAGGTGTTTAACATCCCTAATTATATTTAGGCATGTGCTTTAAAACTTCATAAGATTTTAGCAAATGTTGACAAGATTTAAATCGTAAATCTCTTTAACTCAGGCTTTTCCTTGGTATGTGAAGTTGCTCATGAAGTACTACTGAACCAATGATAAACCTTGGGTTACATTTGGGAAAATACTATAACTATTCTAGAGATTCTACGCACTTCCTAAAGATTTAATGTTTTGAGAGATCACCGCTTGATACTGTAATTATGGAAATGTTATGTATCACAGAAATAACCTGATTTCCTTGCAGCTAAATTGTAAACTCCCGTGTCTCTTTAGCTCTAACCATATCCATTCTGAGTTTTTGTCATTTATAATTGTTTTAATTCTCTGGTATAATGAGTTTTATCTTCAAGGAGATTCCTATAAAGGACTTTCAGGACAAATACAGATATTTGATATGCTTGAAAATCCTAAAACTGAAATGGGTAAGAATTCCCAGAACAGATCAAGACTTATAATGGCCCCTGCTTCACTAGTCAGGCCCTCAAGGATTTCCTTACTACCTGGAATATCTCCCACTCCACGGGAATCCCCTATAATCCCAGGGGCCAAGCAATCATAGAAAGACAAAACCACACCCTTAAGGAAAATTTACAAAAACAAAAGGGGGAATCACTCCCCCCACACGACCAACTTAAGAAGGCATTATTTACCCTAAATATATTAAATTTTTCCAAATCGGATGGCCTATCCGCATTCCAGAGACACTGGGCCACTGCAGCCCCACATCCCGCTGTCCTGGTTAGATGGAAAGACCCCCTGACGGGCCAATGGAGAGGGCCCGACCCCCTCCTCACAGCAGGCAGAGGATTTGGATGTGTGTTCCCACCCTCTGAAAAGAAGCCCATTTGGGTGCCTGCCAGGGATCTTAAGTACCTCCCAGAGGCGAAGGAGATTGCTAACTCTGACCCAGAGGGTCCCCTTATTGATTCATAGGCCCACCAATCAGGATGTCTTGGGTGGCACTGCTTCTTCTTCTGCTGGCTCATGGACAAGTCACTCGCGCTGGCCTATGCTTAAAGAATGGGCCCCTACTGGCCCAGGCTTTCCTCACCAATGTCTCCCTGCTCCTTCCCACCATGAACTGCCCTCTTTGGCCTCCCAGAGACTATGTGTACATATCCCCCCTCTCTTCTAATGTCACCTGTCTTTGGGTGCCCCCGTTGGTGGACAATGGCTCTAATATTGACCTCGGGGCTATTGACCCCAGCTACTGTGACCAAAACACCACAGTAAACAATACTCAACTCTGCCCCCCCAATGCCACTGTATTCGTCTGTGGGGACCAGGCATTCAGCTTCCTCCCCACTAATTGGACTGGACTTTGTGCCTTAGCTTGGCTTCTGCCAGATCTCAACATTATTCCCAACAATCAGAGCCTTCGGATTCCTGCCTTCGATTGTCTCGGAGGGCGATCCAAAAGAGCCATCCAGGCCATCCCCATCATGCTGGGATTAGGGATCACTGCGGGAGTTGCAACCGGCTCTGCCGGGATAGGTACCTCTCTCCACTACTATAACACATTATCCCGACAGATGATTAATGACTTGGGTGCAGTCTCGGAGACCATCCTTGACCTCCAAACATAGATGGACTCGCTGGCTGTGGTAGTCCTCCAAAACCGGCGAGGCTTAGATCTATTAACAGCCGAAAAGGGGGGCATATGTTTGTTTTTACAGGAGGAATGTTGTTTCTTTGCCAACCGGTCGGGTATTGTATGAGACAAAACCAAGAAGCTACAGGAGGACCTAGAGAAGCGCCGCCACGCCCTGATGACCTCCCCCTTCTGGACAAGCTTTAATGGCTTACTTCCCTTTCTCCTCCCCCTCCTGGGGCCCATCCTAACCCTACTTCTCCTGCTGACCTTTGGCCCTGTATTATCAATAAGATTGCCCAATTCGTCCAAAAAAAGAGTGGAGACCATTCAACTCATGAACGTCCATGTTCAATACCAGAGACTGGCCACCCGTGACGACGAGTCCTACGAGGAGCCCCATCAATAGTCTCACGACCTATGGCGGATGGGATTCCTTGCAGGAACAACCCACACCAGGGCAGGGACCAAACCCCCATACAGGCATGATATTCAATGACGGGTAAGACCGGCGGGGGATGCAGAGCAACCTAAGACAGGGGGAACACCAAAGCAGTGTGATTCCCCAATGACGGGTAAGCCTGAAGGCCCACCGCCGGCAACCTAAGACAGAAGTCATGCATACAAAAACAAAAGGGGGAGATGTTGGGCCCCAAGAGGCTAAGATGGTGCCGGGTGGCCTTCTCTTCCGGATCGGGAACCCACATGGCCGACCACAAAGGCGCCAAAGTGGCAGTTTCGGTTTCCCATCAGTTTTGTTTCCCGCGAACCTCCACCCCCTGCAGGGCGTGTCTCTCCCAACTCCCGCCCACACGGCACATCCCCATTGGCCCCACTTTGCTGACCTCACTTCCCTTCCCTCACCCCATATAAGCCGCTGCCCTGCTCAATAAAGCGAGATCCTGCTTCGACAGATCCCCCGAGTCTGGTGTGGTTCGTTAATGCGCCTGGACTCGCGACACTCGCCATCCCGCTCAGCCCCAAGGGGAGCTACCGGCTGGCCCAGACGCTCTCATCGTGCCTGTTGGCCCGCAAAACCTACCGGAGTCTGACATAATACCAAAATAAAATTATGACTATGTGAAGAGTCTGTAATATTAAGAAGATGACTTTGAAATTATTGCTTATCTAAATGAAATTTCCCATTTTATAATCTTGTATAAGCTTCCGTTGTCATTTCCTATTTAAAATCTATTAGAAGGCACTCTTATTTTCCCTTAAGTGGGAAGTCAAATGTGGAACAAATTCATCCCAAAGGAATTGATTCTATATTCCACAGAAGACCAGGTGGCTTCCATGTGGCATTTTGCCTCTTGCATATTGTTCATCTCCTACAACAAATGGGGGTATGCTCTTTAGTAAACTAATTCAACTCAATTAGAGACATTGTCTTCAAGGGATAACATCATAGAGACTAGAATCAGAATCATACTTTTGGGAAAATTGGGCCCAGGTTTTTTGTGTTCTTTTGTTTTGTTTTAAGATTTTATTTATTTATTTGACAGACAGAGACCACAAGTAGGCAGAGAGGCAGAGAGAGAGAGGGGGAATCAGGCTCCCTGCTGAACAGAGAGCCTGATGTGGAGCTCGATCCCAGGACCCTGAGGTAATGGCCTGAGCCGAAGGCAGAGGCTTAACCCACTGAGCCACCCAGGCGCCCCTGGGCCCAGGTTTTGATGGCTTCTTTCCTCAATCTTATAAAACCTATTTGAACTCTACTGGATGCCAGAACTGCTTAAAAATATTTGGTCCCTTGTAATTTTAACCTTCCAGTATACAATGCACCTGATCCATGTAATATCCTATAGTATTTTTCAAGTGAAAACTCTCAAAGTGTGTTTATTGGGAGACACTTTTCAATTGGTTGCTTACATTATTGCATTTATTATTTGTTCTAGACCATCCTTTGAAGATGGTTGTATTGAATAGACTTGGAAGACAGAAATAGTATCTTTTTTTTTTACCTTAACCTGTTGTGTTTGCAAATATTATCTGCCTCTGTTTTGATTCTTCTTGTGGGAACTGAGGCTCAGAACTGATATATAACTCCTACCCCTACACAGACACACACACACACACAAATACAGTTAATGTTCTGGCTACATCTATTGCTGTGAATAATAAACTATATTATTTCTGAACCATGAGTCTGTGTCTTCTATGAACACCTAAGAAACCATAGCAGACTCATACACCAGCTTTTAAATAAGGGAAAATAATCTCAGATGCTTTATATTTTTTGATCGTGTTACCTACTTCTGAACATATGACTGAACACATAAAAAGCTGGAGCCATGACAATTTAGAGCTTCTTCTGTGGAAGAACTATGCATTCACTAGTAAACAAAAGTAGTTTCATCCTTTTTTTTTTTTCCTCCTGTACACAATTTCCGCTCTCACTCTGTTGCTCAAATTGGGGAGTCTAAGGTCCTTTGAGGAAATTTTTGTTTAATGACTCAAAATAAAATAGGAAGAATCTAAAGTGCTAAAAATAATTCTAGATAAAAGGAATAAGATCATGCCAGGAAGGATAGTAATTTTATCTAACAACTGCCTGTTCACCCCTTTATTTGTTCATTAACTAATCTCCAAATTCCTGACTAAATCCCTGTTGTAAGCCAGAATGTGAGCTAAAAACTGGGTATTTTAAAAAAGTTTTCATTTGAAATCCAGTTAGTTAACATATATGGTTGTATTAGTTTCATGTGTACAATATAACATATAACACTCAGTGCTCATCATGACAAGTGCCCTAATTAACCCCCATCATTTATTTAACCATCACTCCTTCCAGATCCCCTCAAGTAACCATCAGTTTGTTCTCCTTAATGAAATGTCTGTTTCTTGCTTTGTTTCTCTTTCTATGTCTTATTATTTTCCCCTTTGCTTATTTGTTTTGTTTCTTTTATTCCATATATGAGTAAATGTATTTGTCTTTCTCTGACTGACTTATTTCACTTTTAGCATTATACTCTCTAGTTCCATCCATGTTATTGCAAATGGCAAGATTTCAGTCTTTTTTTATGGCTGAATAATATTCCATTGTATATACATACCACTTATTCTTTATTCATTCATCAATTGATGGATACTTGGGCTCTTTCCATATCTTAGCTTTATAAATAATGCTGTTATGAACATAGGGGTGCTAGCATCCCTTTGAATAAGTTTTCTTATATTCATTGGGTAAATACACACCAACAGGATTGTTGGATCACAAAGGACTTCTATTTTTAAATTTTATGGAAATTCCATACTGTTTTCCAATATGGCTGTATCAGTTTGCATCACCACCAACAGTTCACAATTGTTACTTTTTCTTTTTTTTAAAAGATTTTATTCATTTGACAGAGAGAGATCACAAGTAGAGAGAGAGAGGAGGGAGCAGGCTCCATGCCTGCCAGAGAGCCCGATGTGGGACTTGATCCCAGGACCCTGAGATCATGACCTGAGCTGAAGGCAGAGGCTTAACCCACTGAGCCACCCAGGCAGCCCCCACAAGTGTGACTTTTTCACATCCTCTCCAACACCTTTTGTTTCTTGTAGTGTTGATTTTAGCCATTCTGACAGGTGTGAGGTGGTATCTCTTTCTAGTTTTGCTTTGCAATTTCCTGATGATACATGATGATGGACATCTTTTCATGTATCTACTGAAGATTTGAATGTGTTCTTTGGGGAAACACTTGTTCATGTCTTCTACCCATGTTTTTATTGGATTATTTGTTTTTGGATGTTGACTAAAAACTGGATATTAATTAACACACAAGACAGGTTTCCTTGAGCTTAAATTTTATTTGCATGAGTATCATTAACAGGAAAAAATATGCATATGTGTATGTACAAGTGTGTTTATGTATACATCTATCTATCTATCCTCTATCCCCTGTCTTCTAATTGTGGTAAATCCTGTAAGGTGGGGAATGGGATAGTCTGAAGAAATATGCTGCTGGATATGTTGGGTAAGCAAATTTAATTGCACTCAGATGCATTGGATATAAGTGAATCCCTCAAATGAGTTATTTAAAATTATATAGAAACAAATTAAAATTTTATGTAGTTGAAAATAATAGGTAGTTAAAATAATTTTTGTTGTTTGTTGTTTCTGTGTCTTTTTTTGTTTATATATACTATGGTGTGAATGTTTATGTCTCCCAAAATCATATTATGAAATCTAAATCTGGAAGTGATAGTATTAAAACATAGGGGCCTTTGGGAGGTGATTAGATCATAAGTGGGATTACAGTCCTTTTAAAGGAGACTCCAGAGAGTTCCTTTGCTTCATTCACCATGTATAGTTACAGTGAGAAGATAGCCATCTATGAGGAAGTGGGCTCTCCCTGGATCTGCCCATTCCTTAATCTTGAACTTCTCAGTTCTAGAACTGTGAGGAATAAATTCCTGTTCTTTATAAGCTATTCAGTCTATATTATGTCCGTTATAGCAGCCTGCATGCAGAAAGACAATATGACCAAAAACGAGAGCAATAAATATAAAGTTTCAGTAAAGTCAGTTGGTACAATGTTTTTTTCCTTAGAGAAGACATGCTGCTTCATGTTAAACCTTGATATTGTATATGTTTCTTGAAGGGCCACTTCTTACTCCTTTGTATGTTTTCCACAACGTCCAGGATGCTGCCTTACATAAAGGTAATATTTTATAAATACTGTTGGAAATATATACTTCTCTAAAATCTTATTTTGCCTACAGATTACTTGGATCCACTTTGCCTTGTGTAGAATATTTGAAATATATTAAGAACAGAATGTCTCTCTAAAAAACATTTAGGGCGCCTGGGTGGCTCAGTGGGTTAAGCCGCTGCCTTCGGCTCAGGTCATGATCTCAGGGTCCTGGGATCGAGTCCCGCATCGGGCTCTCTGCTCAGCAGGGAGCCTGCTTCCTCCTCTCTCTCTGCCTGCCTCTCTGCCTACTTGTGATCTCTGTCTGTCAAATAAATAAATAAAATCTTTAAAAAAATAAAAATAAAAAAAATAATAATAAAAAACATTTAGAATCATCATTAGTTTATGACTCCTGACTCATTTGTTTATGAAGTGATACTTACTGCAAGAACACTGAAGTTTGTAATATAATTTTTGAATTAATCACCAAGCTACTTTATTATAAATTATGAAAGAATAATTTCTCATGTTGTGTTTAATTCTGCTCTTACGTTATGGTCATGACATTTTCATTAAAATAAAGTAGAAAATAGAAGTAAATAATAAGTGAAAAATAAAAAATAATAAATTAAAAATAAAAGTAAAACTCTTGTGAAATGTTAAACTTTTCTTACTTATTTTGTTTTGCTTTTCCTCTACCATGCTGGCAAAGCTGTATTTTGCAGATAGATACAATTTTCTAGTTGCTAGGTTTGTTGCTTTTTTTTTTTTTTTTTAATAGATTTTATTTATTTTATTTGACAGAGAGAGATGACAAGCAGGCAGAGAGGCAGGCAGAGACAGAGTGGGAAACAGGCTCCCTGCTGAGCAGAGTGCCCGATGCGGGGCTCGATCCCAGGACACCGAGATCATGACCTGAGCCGAAGGCAGCGGCTTAATCCACTGAGCCACCCAGGCGCCCCAGGTTTGTTGCTTTTGCTAAAATTTTCAAAATATAAGAAGTTGAATAGTCATGGATTGTTTACTAAACTCCTTATCTACACTTATAAAAATAAAACAATGATGGTGACCTGGGTATTTCTAAAATTGTATTCTGTTTTTCCATATTATGTTTTACAATGTAATTAATAAAGATTCTGCATATAGTAACACCCATCCCCTTCTATCTCATCTGTATGTCCATTACAGAACATGTATGATTTTTATTCATTGCTATGTTGTGGTGAAGAGACTGTCTGAAGTAGTCCTATATTTATGCATGTAGATCTTAAGCTACAGTGCTCTTGTTTATTTGCTTGTTCGTGATCAGTATGTCTGAAAGATGGTAACTATTGCATCAGGTATGACGATTAAAAAATATTATTGGTGCCTGATACACTGTGATGAAATAGGTAAGTCGATTTATAATTTGTTAACTAAATTAGAAAAGAAATTCCTTTGAATTTGTCCTTCATTAAGAGATTTTGTTTTAAACGAATTCCTTGGGATCGTTTTTGTGTAATATATATCACATGCCTCAACCTTTAAATTTGAATGTAGGAAAGAGCCTAGAAAATATTTTTATGAAATATTTTTGTTCTGTTATATTATGATAACTTGGGAAATACTGGTAGTTTTTTTTATTAGCATTTCCTACTTTCCACATGCCCTTAGAGATGAGTTATCATGTTTTTCCTACTATTTTTATCGTGGTTGTTATATTCTTCATGATCAATAACAATCAATGAAAATTCATAACATTAATTTTCTTTGGGAAAGTGATATTTTAGCAAGAATCCATGACCAAAAATTTTAGCTGTTGTCCATCCAGTAGGTGAGACTATCAATGTTCCCGAAATTTCAAGAAATAGAACTTATTAATTGTGTTGGTTAATGTTTATTGTCTCTGAACTTAGAGGTGCATAATTCAATTTAAAATTTATTTTGAATTGAAAACAAGATCTTACTGAAGCTTAGTCATCCCACTTTATATCAGGCCTCCAGTACATTCTAATTTATGTATAGAAAATATCATAAACATGAATGTCACTTTTCCTATTGCATTTCTACTGAAACTGCAATGACTCAAAGATGTCAGATCTGAAAAATACTACCTTTCTATAATTTCTGTTTCCTAGGAAGAATGGATATACCATTTTAGCACAATTATCCAACAGTATTCAAAACCACCATGAATTTTAAAACATAGTTATTACACCCTAAAAATCAAGTATGAAAATGTATAAACAATCAAGTCTCTATCTGTAAATGAAGTACTCCCACTTAGACTGGTTTTAAAACTTTCTAACTTAAGGAATTTGATAGCACAGACTCAGGTAGTAGTTTCAGTGCCTATAGTATACTTTCAGGGAGAGAGTAGTATAGGCTCTGAGTCACTTTCTGCCTAGAGATGACCTAATAGTGGTTTTGGCATTGTTTGTTTGTTTTTGAAAATACTTTCCTGGGCGTCATTCAGAAAATGCAGAGTTTGGCAATCTATATAAATTAAGGATGATCTTTTTGAATGTTTGTCTTTCACTACATCAAATTAACATAATTGGACAGAAATTCCACTAAATTAAGCATTGTTAGGAAACGTGTAAATTGGAGCTGCTCAAATTAGTTGCTCTTTGAACTATGTGCTGTTGGCTCAGGATTAGATAAGGAGTTTGAAGGAAAACTTAAATCATTGCTTCCTTTTTTGAGAGAGTCTTAGCATATTTTCTTAAAATTAGCTGAAATAAACAATGTGTTTAGTCGCAAAGTGACTTGCATTTTTGCACAATCTCCCTATCTCCTTGAGAATTATAACAAATATTTCATGAAACATCATTGATCTTTACTTTGTTACACTGCTCTAAAGTACATTCAGAGTTGCCAGTTAAAAGTGTTAGTGTTGAGATGAAATGTCATGCATTTTTCTTCACTTCCATGCAAATGAACACAGTAATTTATTAAGACACAATGAAGAAAAAAAAATTGACAATGAGTTCCAGATGTTAAAAATCACTTGCCATTCAATCCAAATTGTGAGTTTGATCAGTTACCGAACACTTTATAATGCACCTCCGGTAATTTTACAGAGATTATTTTTTTCTTACAATTCTTGATTATTCTGTCTTGCAATGCAGAGAAAGCTAACTAATTTAAGATAAACTTCCGTTAATTTTGATTGTTATAAACTTAAATTTGATTAATTTCCATATACAGAGTTTAAAATGTTCACAGTTTACATTAAATATATATTCTGTGTATACCTTGGAAAAATTATACTGAAAATTGAAATTAAAATGATGTTGTATATAGCTGCAAGAAGCCGCCTGTCCCATTTCATATCTACTATATAAGTTGTGTCAGGTAATTTATAAAATCCCTACTGCATAACAAATCTATTTTTTGTTGGAATGGGTAGTAATATTTGTTCTTATTTCTAAATAAGAGTTGGTCTATGAGTGCATCTGCAACTGTATTTTTCCTAAGTGGCTTCAGGGTCTTGAACTGAGAAAACTCAGAACATTAAACATCTAAGTAATATAATTTGACATAATTAGACATCAAGGAAATGCAATTAAAATGACACTGAGATATCACTACACACTTATCAGAATGGCTAAAATAAAATATAATGACAAGACCAAAAGAAAAAAAATATACCATTTGATGATACACAATGGCAAGTTGTACCATCACATAACCATCTCAGACTAGTGTAGTGTTAAATTTGTTTTTCTAAGCAATGTTTTGTGTCACGTACCACTTTTCAAGGATATAAAGTGCTATCATTTTACTTAAAACTGTGAAATTTGGTCAGATTTAAGTTTCAATTTATGTTAAAACATTCTGTACACTGTGTTAAACTTTGACATTTGTTCCCTCTGTTCAGTGAATAACACTATATCATAGTCTGAAAAATACACTAATTTTCATTTTGAAAAATATCCCTTTTTCCTCTTATGGTAATTATTAATATGAATTAATAGAACTTGATATGGTTCCATATGACCATAAATACTTTATTGTATATTATCAAATTTAAGAATGAATATAATATACTTCTTTGACAATTTTTAAAGACCATTCTACTCTTTTTTTTAAGATTTCATTTACTTATTTGACAGAGAGTTCACAAGTAGTCGGAGAGGCTAGGAGAGAGAGAGAGAGGGAAGCAGGCTCCCCGCTGAGCAGAGAGCACGATGCGGGACTCGATCCCAGGACCCTGAGATCATGACCTGAGCCAAAGGCAGCGGCTTAATCCACTGAGCCACCCAGGCGCCCCAAGACCAGTGTACTCTTAAAAAAAAAAATGGAGACGCACTTCTTCAGTTCACACAAATTTCATTTTATTATATATAAACTCAGATAAATTTCAACAAATCATAATTTATTAAAATTATGTCTACTTCAAAATCTCATAGAAGAGTAAAACCATCAAAAATAAAAATAAACACACACAACACACACATCACCCATGTATTGGCAAATCACAATTGCTGTAACAATACATTAGGCATTCCACAGTTAAGGGCTATCAAAATTTCCATCAGTGACAAAGAGATTTGTATACAAATGGACTGATTTTCCAGAATCTAAGAAAAAGTCTCCTAGGATTTATTTAAATATTAAATATTTGAACAAATACTTCTTAAATTTAGGAAATTCAGAACATACGATTAAAGAATATTTGCAGTGCAGACTATATTCAATCCTTCCTTCAAAATGTGGCTTTGAGTACATAATTCTGTTTTCTCTATCTAAATTGAGCTTTCCTCCAAGGAAGTTTTCTAAAATGTGTGTCTCTGTGTGATAAATGTTCTAAGACCTAACATGCTTCATTGTATTTTTACTGTGCTCTCACATTTAATCAATAATTTGGCTTGACGTATAATATCTAGTTTCAAATATCTTTTCCATCTATACAAACACCCAGCTGTCTCCTTTATATGCTATTACTATTGAGAATTCTGCTGTCAGTATTATTCTTGTACATTTTAGGTGATCTGTTCTTGTCTTGGGCATCATTTATGCTCTTCCCTGTTTTTGATATTCTTAAAACTCACCATAATATATATGAGTGGTTTTTTGTGTGTGTGGTTTTTTTTTTTTTTTTTGTTTTGTTTCTGATTTCTCATGTTTGGCATCATTTTAAGTCTGGTATCTTTCATCTTTCTTTAATTCTCCAAAATTTATCTCAGTATGTACTTAAATATTTTCTTTTTTTTTTCTCTTCTGCTGCATTTGGGCAGAAGTCATTAATTTGTTTGTTTGTTTGTTTTCCCCAACTCATTTATTCATTTTACAGCTATATTCATCTTAGTCTCCATTTATTGTATTCTTTATTTCAACAATTTTCACGTAATTTATATTCACAGTATAGTATCTTTCTTTGCTTTGTATATATATATATCATTATTTTATCATATACGTTTAAGCTACTTTTTAAAATATTTTATTTATTTATTTGACAGTAAGAGATCACAAGTATGCAGAGAGGCGGGCAGAGAGAGAGGAAGGGAAGCAGGCTACCGGCTGAGCAGAAAGCCCGATGTGGGGCTTGATCCCAGGACCCTGAGATCATGACCTGAGCCAAAGGCAGCGGCTTAATCCACTGAGCCACCCAGGCACCCCTTTTAAGCGATTTTTTAAAAGTACAGTCATTCTGTTTTTTTAAGATTTTATTTATTTTTTTATTTGACAGAGAGAGATCACAAGTAGACGGAGGGCAGGCAGAGAGAGAGAGAGAGAGAGAGAGAGAGAAGCAGACTCCCTGCTGAGCAGAGAGCCTGATGCAGGACTTGATCCCAGGACCCTGAGATCATGACCTGAGCTGAAGGCAGTGGCTTAATCCACTGAGCCACCTAGGTGCCCCAAGCTATTTTTTTAATTCCTGTTCCAATAACACTTGGATTGCCATATAAAGTTAACTACATTATCTTTTTTAGGTAAGTAATTGTACTTTTTATGTGCATAGTTATTATGGTCCAAGAGTTCAGCTCCTCTTAGGATCATCAAATCTCTGTAAAGTCTGGGTATACTAGGATTTTCTAAGCAACAATAAAATACATTGAAACCTGGTAGCTTAATTATAATAATGTTTTCTTTCTCAATCATTCACAATAGCATTACATTCTGAGTAGCTTCCTTCTAATTTGCAGCTCTAGTGTTTGGAAAAACTTGGAATTGTGATATCAATGTGATAATGTGAAATAGTCAGGGTTTTTCAGAGAATCGGGAAGAGAAAAAAATGAAGATATTCTCCAGGGCCGACTCTAGAAGTGACTATTAAAACATCTCCCCAAATTCAATTGAACAAAACTTGGAAATGCCATCTCCAGTAAAATACAAAGAAGATTATATATAGTTCTGGGCACACACATCTCATTTGACCCAATGATGTACATCAATGAAAGACTGAAGGCCAATCACCACTCCATGGGAGAATTTAAAAATAAATTTACTAATGAGGCCAAGAATTCAGAATCACAAATACTTCAGAACTAATAATAACTGCCTTCACTTGATGTTATTCTATAAAATAAATCCTATGATCAAGTTTCCATTTTAAATTCTTAAAATTTTAAATTCTTAAATCCTTATGAAGAAGCATCATTTGGAGGGAGCAGTTTTCATAATTTATCATCCATCTGCCTTTTTTAAAGATTTTATTTACTTATTGAACACAGAGAGAGAGAGAGAGAGATTACAAGTAAGCAGAGAGGCAGGCAAGCAGGGAGGCATCCCAGGACCCAGAGACCATGACTTGATATGAAGGCAGAGGCTTTAACCACCACCCACGTGATGAGAGAGCCACTCAGGTGCCCCTCATCCATCAGCCTTAATTGTTTGGAGGAAAATGTGTGGAGGAATAATGCCTTAGGGAGCTAATCTCTCTAAAGAATCTTCAAGACTTTGCCCCTTCAAGGTTTTTGCACAGTTCTGATAGCCTCTAAACATCCAACTGATTTCTACAGTGACAGGCCTGTTAAAACCTGTACTCAAACCAGGAATAGAGATTGAAACATACCAGTCAAGAGCAACTTTGAGTCTCTTAAGGAATTTATCATCATTTCTTTGTGTTTCGTTAATATCTGAAATAGTTCTATATTACACTTGCATAATTTCTCCAGAGCTGACTTTGAAGGAGGCATCCCGTTCCAGCTAGTTCCATATTTTGGCAAGAACTATAATTCTATATTAAAAAAAACATATTTTAGAGCGCCTGGGTGGCTCAGCGGGTTAAAATCTCTGCCTTCGGCTTAGGTCATGATTCCAGGTTCCTGGGATTGAGTCCCACAGTGGGCTCTCTTCTGAGCAGGGAGCCTGTTTCCATTCCTCTCTCTCTGCCTGACTCTCTGCCTTCCTGTGATCTCTGTCAAGTAAATAAATAAAATTAAAAATATATATTTTATACCAGTAATTCATGTTTATTAACTAAGATATCAATACAAATAATACAAACAGTTGTTCTTTATTAATACCTACAACATGATTAAAAAAAATTATGTCATATTTTCTCCAAAATTTTATATCATCTGATAGGTCAGATATATATAAAATTACATTTAAAGTTTTTAAAATATCCGCAAATATTTTCATTTAAATGAAAATTTGAAAAAAGTCTACTTTTCCAAACACGACTTTTAATAATAATTTTTTAAATTTTGTGGACAACTGATCAATTGTTTAGCGAGAATGTAAATGTTAGATCGAATAAAATGATTAATAGATGTAGGTTCAAAATATTATGTTCCATTAAAAATGATTTAGTCTTTGATGAACATCTGTTTGGTAATATGTTGTATCCAGATATAGTAAAATATGGAGAAAATATGACAACGGGCATGTCCATGGTGCAGTGTGACAGGCTTTATTACCACAGGGAGATAAAAGACTGCCAAGGGTAGGTTGGAGCTGGGAAAAGCCACTTAGGAACAGATTTTCATTGGAGGTGATAGACAAGGGCAAAGCGAAGAATGAGGATGAGTGTGTCAAGTTTCAAAGTGCCAGGAGGCAGCACAGTGCATTTGGGAAACTACAGCAAGTTCATGACAACCGACAACTGATCTGGCAGCATCACATGGGGATGGAGGCTGAGCCCCGGGGTTAACACTGGGCTTGAGATGGTTTGTATACTATGCCGAGGAGGTGAGGTACTACACGGTGGGGGCACAGGGAGCTACCGGAGGATTTCAAATATCAGAATCGTAACCATAATAGAGTATTTAATTGCATCCTAGCTTTCATCACGTGTAAGATGTACTAGAGTTTATGTTCGACTAAGAAAGAGAAATGCTGTCAGTTAAACTAGGATAGGACATCAAGTGCAAGGTGAGTGCCACCTTAAAAGATATTAAAATGGGGTTGGGTGGACACATCTTAGAACAAGTAAATTGTGGTACTAGAATAATTAAGAAAGGTCGAACACTTGGATCAACAAAAAAAGTGATTATTGCTTACCATGTGACCCAAACTATATTAAGACTTAGAACAAAAGACGTTCTTCTCTTGATGCCCCGCAGCTGTTAGCCCCAAGGTACAGAGGGCAGTAGGCAACGACCAGCAGGCCTCAAGTGCCATGTGCAGACTCTAAGAGCAACTGCCTTTGAGAGAGGAAAGGGTAGAGAGTGGGCTTTCGGAGGTAGAGAATTACTAGCTGGGAAAGTAGGAAAATTGACACAGAATCGGGATTGATGCCACTACATGACAGAGTTGGTGAAACGTCCCTTCTCAGAGATCTTGAGGCTCCTCAGAAATGTATTTTTCATTTTGGACAGAACATTCAGGATAAATATGATCTGTTCGAGTTCCTGGTTCTCTCATCAGGACTGTTTCTTAGGCTTCACTGGCACAAGAAAAGGGTTTTGATGGTCCAGGGTAAATCCTGACCAAAGCAAAGCACGGTATCTATGAAAAACTAACCACTCAGAAGAGAACGACAGATAAAAAGCCAGGCCGACCTGACCCTGCAAAATAGGTAAGGTTGGTCCGGCAACAGGGGTAGAGGGGAAGTGCCCATCTCCTGCTAGAAGAGCTAGAGAAGACCCCTTCCGGAGAGACCACCAGGAGAGGAGAGCAGAAGGTGCTGATGAGGAAGAATATTTTAATCAGCAGAGAAGGTCAAAATGACAAAGTTCCAGGATCAGTGTAAACATATGGGATGAAAAAATAAAAAGGAAAAGAAAAGATCATTTTAAAATGACTTTTTTTTTTAAAAGGACTTGTGTAAACAAAAGTCCTTTTTAAGAGACAGTTGGCTGTTTAAAGCAGAAGTACAACTCACTGAGAGAATCACCGCACTATTTATTTGGGTAGAAAGGACCTGGAATGTAGAAAGGCCCATTCTGCAGAGGAAAAAAATAGAATCACTAACAGGCCTCGTGCCTTGCACAGCCAGTGGCTAGAATCCCTGCCTCATGAGACCCTGTGCTAGAAGGCCGCTAGAACCATCTACAACTATGGTAGTCTTTCTTGGAAGCCAACACGTGTTTGCCCAGTTAAGAGCAGAGTAACAATCAGTCACGTATTTGGTGATAATGTTTATCGATATCTTTAAAAGCCGTGTCAAGTTTCTTTTTGAGTAACCCTCACCCCACCCTTAGAGAAATTTATCTGAGGTTCACCTCTTTGAAATACCTCATTGTAGTTCCACATTTACCATATCCAAAAAACAAACAAACAAAAAAAAACCATTTTCTTAACAAAGTGTTCAGAAGGGGGCGCCACTGTAAACAATTAGAGCTTTCCCTGCCAGGACAATTTTGTTGCAGAAACAGCTGAAAGCAATCAGGTCAGACAGAGCCAAGGGCTGGAGGGAGTTTTAAATGACAAAAACCGATCCAAATCAAACCAAAACAAAAATCAAACCCAATGGCCAGGATTTCAAGTTTGCTACTAAAGGTGTGACATTCTCCTAAGACATGCGAGTGACTTGATCAATATATTTACATATTTATATTTGAAGAAGAAGGAACTATTTGATGCAGCAAATCCACGTTGATTAAAATATACCAGATATGGGGGCTCCTGGGTGGCTCAGTGGTTTAGGCCTCTGCCTTCGGCTCAGGTCATGATTTCAGGGTCCTGGGATGGAGCCCCACATCGGGCTCTCTACTCAGCGGGGAGCCTGCTTTCCCCCTCTCTCTCTGCCTACCTCTCTACCTACTTGTGATCTGTCAGAAAAATGCGTAAATCAGATCTTTAAAAAAAGAATTAGTAGATGTGAAATACATCGAGGGTATGGGGGAAGGAAAACGATTTCACCTGATCTGACTAGGAAGTGGTTGAAGCCTGAATTAAAGTGCTATAAAAAGAGTAAAGACCTGGGAATTCTATGGGGAAAAATCCCTAGAAAAACAGCAGTAATAACTGGCTGCTCTTTATTGATCCAGATGCTGCGGTAGGCAAAGAAGAGCTGGTTTTATTCAGAGGATGATCTCCATTTGACTTCCTGATCTGGCATTTCCTGCAAGCCAGGTATGGGGCTCTGCTCTAGAGCTGCAAATGCTGGGGGGCCCTCACTGTCCCTTTTCTCCTCTCAGGGGGACAACGGGCATGTCCACGGTGCAGTGGGACAGGCTTTACCACAGGGAGATAAAAGACTGCCAAGGGTAGGTTGGAGCTGGGAAAAGCCACTTAGGAACAGATTATCATTGGAGGTGATAGACAAGGGCAAAGCGAAGAATGAGGATGAGTGGGTCAAGTTTCAAAGTGCCAGGAGGCAGCACAGTGCATTTGGGAAACTACAGCAAGTTCATGACAACCGACAACTGATCTGGCAGCATCACCTGGGGATGGAGGCTGAGCCCCGGGGTTAACACTTGGCTTGAGATGGTTTGTATACGATGCCGAGGAGGTGAGGTACTACACTGTGGGGGCACAGGGAGCTACCGGAGGATTTCAAATATCAGAATCGTAACCATAATAGAGTATTTAATTGCATCCTAGCTTTCATCACATGTAAGATGTACTATAGTTTATGTTCGACTAAGAAAGAGAAATGCTGTCAGTTAAACTAGGATATGTCATCAAGTGCAAGGTGAGTGCCACCTTAAAAGATATTAAAATGGGGTTGGGTGGACACATCTTAGAACAAGTAAATTGTGGTACTAGAATAATTAAGAAAGGTCGAACACTTGGATCAACAAAAAAAGTGATTATTGCTTACCATGTGACCCAAACTCTATTAAGTCTTAGAACAAAAGACGTTCTTCTCTTGATGCCCCGCAGCTGTTAGCCCCAAGGTACAGAGGGCAGTAGGCAACGACCAGCAGGCCTCAAGTGCCATGTGCAGACTCTAAGAGCAACTGCCTTTGAGAGAGGAAACGGTAGAGAGTGGGCTTTCGGAGGTAGAGAATTACTAGCTGGGAAAGTAGGAAAATTGACACAGAATCGGGATTGATGCCACTACATGACAGAGTTGGTGAAACGTCCCTTCTCAGAGATCTTGAGGCTCCTCAGAAATGTATTTTTCATTTTGGACAGAACATTCAGGATAAATATGATCTGTTCGAGTTCCTGGTTCTCTCATCAGGACTGTTTCTTAGGCTTCACTGGCACAAGAAAAGGGTTTTGATGGTCCAGGGTAAATCCTGACCAAAGCAAAGCACGGTATCTATGAAAAACTAACCACTCAGAAGAGAACGACAGATAAAAAGCCAGGCCGACCTGACCCTGCAAAATAGGTAAGGTTGGTCCGGCAACAGGGGTAGAGGGGAAGTGCCCATCTCCTGCTAGAAGAGCTAGAGAAGACCCCTTCCGGAGAGACCACCAGGAGAGGAGAGCAGAAGGTGCTGATGAGGAAGAATATTTTAATCAGCAGAGAAGGTCAAAATGACAAAGTTCCAGGATCAGTGTAAACATATGGGATGAAAAAATAAAAAGGAAAAGAAAAGATCATTTTAAAATGACTTTTTTTTTTAAAAGGACTTGTGTAAACAAAAGTCCTTTTTAAGAGACAGTTGGCTGTTTAAAGCAGAAGTACAACTCACTGAGAGAATCACCGCACTATTTATTTGGGTAGAAAGGACCTGGAATGTAGAAAGGCCCATTCTGCAGAGGAAAAAAATAGAATCACTAACAGGCCTCGTGCCTTGCACAGCCAGTGGCTAGAATCCCTGCCTCATGAGACCCTGTGCTAGAAGGCCGCTAGAACCATCTACAACTATGGTAGTCTTTCTTGGAAGCCAACACGTGTTTGCCCAGTTAAGAGCAGAGTAACAATCAGTCACGTATTTGGTGATAATGTTTATCGATATCTTTAAAAGCCGTGTCAAGTTTCTTTTTGAGTAACCCTCACCCCACCCTTAGAGAAATTTATCTGAGGTTCACCTCTTTGAAATACCTCATTGTAGTTCCACATTTACCATATCCAAAAAACAAACAAACAAAAAAAAACCATTTTCTTAACAAAGTGTTCAGAAGGGGGCGCCACTGTAAACAATTAGAGCTTTCCCTGCCAGGACAATTTTGTTGCAGAAACAGCTGAAAGCAATCAGGTCAGACAGAGCCAAGGGCTGGAGGGAGTTTTAAATGACAAAAACCGATCCAAATCAAACCAAAACAAAAATCAAACCCAATGGCCAGGATTTCAAGTTTGCTACTAAAGGTGTGACATTCTCCTAAGACATGCGAGTGACTTGATCAATATATTTACATATTTATATTTGAAGAAGAAGGAACTATTTGATGCAGCAAATCCACGTTGATTAAAATATACCAGATATGGGGGCTCCTGGGTGGCTCAGTGGTTTAGGCCTCTGCCTTCGGCTCAGGTCATGATTTCAGGGTCCTGGGATGGAGCCCCACATCGGGCTCTCTACTCAGCGGGGAGCCTGCTTTCCCCCTCTCTCTCTGCCTACCTCTCTACCTACTTGTGATCTGTCAGAAAAATGCGTAAATCAGATCTTTAAAAAAAGAATTAGTAGATGTGAAATACATCGAGGGTATGGGGGAAGGAAAACGATTTCACCTGATCTGACTAGGAAGTGGTTGAAGCCTGAATTAAAGTGCTATAAAAAGAGTAAAGACCTGGGAATTCTATGGGGAAAAATCCCTAGAAAAACAGCAGTAATAACTGGCTGCTCTTTATTGATCCAGATGCTGCGGTAGGCAAAGAAGAGCTGGTTTTATTCAGAGGATGATCTCCATTTGACTTCCTGATCTGGCATTTCCTGCAAGCCAGGTATGGGGCTCTGCTCTAGAGCTGCAAATGCTGGGGGGCCCTCACTGTCCCTTTTCTCCTCTCAGGGGGACAACGGGCATGTCCACGGTGCAGTGGGACAGGCTTTACCACAGGGAGATAAAAGACTGCCAAGGGTAGGTTGGAGCTGGGAAAAGCCACTTAGGAACAGATTATCATTGGAGGTGATAGACAAGGGCAAAGCGAAGAATGAGGATGAGTGGGTCAAGTTTCAAAGTGCCAGGAGGCAGCACAGTGCATTTGGGAAACTACAGCAAGTTCATGACAACCGACAACTGATCTGGCAGCATCACCTGGGGATGGAGGCTGAGCCCCGGGGTTAACACTTGGCTTGAGATGGTTTGTATACGATGCCGAGGAGGTGAGGTACTACACTGTGGGGGCACAGGGAGCTACCGGAGGATTTCAAATATCAGAATCGTAACCATAATAGAGTATTTAATTGCATCCTAGCTTTCATCACATGTAAGATGTACTATAGTTTATGTTCGACTAAGAAAGAGAAATGCTGTCAGTTAAACTAGGATATGTCATCAAGTGCAAGGTGAGTGCCACCTTAAAAGATATTAAAATGGGGTTGGGTGGACACATCTTAGAACAAGTAAATTGTGGTACTAGAATAATTAAGAAAGGTCGAACACTTGGATCAACAAAAAAAGTGATTATTGCTTACCATGTGACCCAAACTCTATTAAGTCTTAGAACAAAAGACGTTCTTCTCTTGATGCCCCGCAGCTGTTAGCCCCAAGGTACAGAGGGCAGTAGGCAACGACCAGCAGGCCTCAAGTGCCATGTGCAGACTCTAAGAGCAACTGCCTTTGAGAGAGGAAACGGTAGAGAGTGGGCTTTCGGAGGTAGAGAATTACTAGCTGGGAAAGTAGGAAAATTGACACAGAATCGGGATTGATGCCACTACATGACAGAGTTGGTGAAACGTCCCTTCTCAGAGATCTTGAGGCTCCTCAGAAATGTATTTTTCATTTTGGACAGAACATTCAGGATAAATATGATCTGTTCGAGTTCCTGGTTCTCTCATCAGGACTGTTTCTTAGGCTTCACTGGCACAAGAAAAGGGTTTTGATGGTCCAGGGTAAATCCTGACCAAAGCAAAGCACGGTATCTATGAAAAACTAACCACTCAGAAGAGAACGACAGATAAAAAGCCAGGCCGACCTGACCCTGCAAAATAGGTAAGGTTGGTCCGGCAACAGGGGTAGAGGGGAAGTGCCCATCTCCTGCTAGAAGAGCTAGAGAAGACCCCTTCCGGAGAGACCACCAGGAGAGGAGAGCAGAAGGTGCTGATGAGGAAGAATATTTTAATCAGCAGAGAAGGTCAAAATGACAAAGTTCCAGGATCAGTGTAAACATATGGGATGAAAAAATAAAAAGGAAAAGAAAAGATCATTTTAAAATGACTTTTTTTTTTAAAAGGACTTGTGTAAACAAAAGTCCTTTTTAAGAGACAGTTGGCTGTTTAAAGCAGAAGTACAACTCACTGAGAGAATCACCGCACTATTTATTTGGGTAGAAAGGACCTGGAATGTAGAAAGGCCCATTCTGCAGAGGAAAAAAATAGAATCACTAACAGGCCTCGTGCCTTGCACAGCCAGTGGCTAGAATCCCTGCCTCATGAGACCCTGTGCTAGAAGGCCGCTAGAACCATCTACAACTATGGTAGTCTTTCTTGGAAGCCAACACGTGTTTGCCCAGTTAAGAGCAGAGTAACAATCAGTCACGTATTTGGTGATAATGTTTATCGATATCTTTAAAAGCCGTGTCAAGTTTCTTTTTGAGTAACCCTCACCCCACCCTTAGAGAAATTTATCTGAGGTTCACCTCTTTGAAATACCTCATTGTAGTTCCACATTTACCATATCCAAAAAACAAACAAACAAAAAAAAACCATTTTCTTAACAAAGTGTTCAGAAGGGGGCGCCACTGTAAACAATTAGAGCTTTCCCTGCCAGGACAATTTTGTTGCAGAAACAGCTGAAAGCAATCAGGTCAGACAGAGCCAAGGGCTGGAGGGAGTTTTAAATGACAAAAACCGATCCAAATCAAACCAAAACAAAAATCAAACCCAATGGCCAGGATTTCAAGTTTGCTACTAAAGGTGTGACATTCTCCTAAGACATGCGAGTGACTTGATCAATATATTTACATATTTATATTTGAAGAAGAAGGAACTATTTGATGCAGCAAATCCACGTTGATTAAAATATACCAGATATGGGGGCTCCTGGGTGGCTCAGTGGTTTAGGCCTCTGCCTTCGGCTCAGGTCATGATTTCAGGGTCCTGGGATGGAGCCCCACATCGGGCTCTCTACTCAGCGGGGAGCCTGCTTTCCCCCTCTCTCTCTGCCTACCTCTCTACCTACTTGTGATCTGTCAGAAAAATGCGTAAATCAGATCTTTAAAAAAAGAATTAGTAGATGTGAAATACATCGAGGGTATGGGGGAAGGAAAACGATTTCACCTGATCTGACTAGGAAGTGGTTGAAGCCTGAATTAAAGTGCTATAAAAAGAGTAAAGACCTGGGAATTCTATGGGGAAAAATCCCTAGAAAAACAGCAGTAATAACTGGCTGCTCTTTATTGATCCAGATGCTGCGGTAGGCAAAGAAGAGCTGGTTTTATTCAGAGGATGATCTCCATTTGACTTCCTGATCTGGCATTTCCTGCAAGCCAGGTATGGGGCTCTGCTCTAGAGCTGCAAATGCTGGGGGGCCCTCACTGTCCCTTTTCTCTTCTCAGGGGGACAACGGGCATGTCCACGGTGCAGTGGGACAGGCTTTACCACAGGGAGATAAAAGACTGCCAAGGGTAGGTTGGAGCTGGGAAAAGCCACTTAGGAACAGATTATCATTGGAGGTGATAGACAAGGGCAAAGCGAAGAATGAGGATGAGTGGGTCAAGTTTCAAAGTGCCAGGAGGCAGCACAGTGCATTTGGGAAACTACAGCAAGTTCATGACAACCGACAACTGATCTGGCAGCATCACCTGGGGATGGAGGCTGAGCCCCGGGGTTAACACTTGGCTTGAGATGGTTTGTATACGATGCCGAGGAGGTGAGGTACTACACTGTGGGGGCACAGGGAGCTACCGGAGGATTTCAAATATCAGAATCGTAACCATAATAGAGTATTTAATTGCATCCTAGCTTTCATCACATGTAAGATGTACTATAGTTTATGTTCGACTAAGAAAGAGAAATGCTGTCAGTTAAACTAGGATATGTCATCAAGTGCAAGGTGAGTGCCACCTTAAAAGATATTAAAATGGGGTTGGGTGGACACATCTTAGAACAAGTAAATTGTGGTACTAGAATAATTAAGAAAGGTCGAACACTTGGATCAACAAAAAAAGTGATTATTGCTTACCATGTGACCCAAACTCTATTAAGTCTTAGAACAAAAGACGTTCTTCTCTTGATGCCCCGCAGCTGTTAGCCCCAAGGTACAGAGGGCAGTAGGCAACGACCAGCAGGCCTCAAGTGCCATGTGCAGACTCTAAGAGCAACTGCCTTTGAGAGAGGAAACGGTAGAGAGTGGGCTTTCGGAGGTAGAGAATTACTAGCTGGGAAAGTAGGAAAATTGACACAGAATCGGGATTGATGCCACTACATGACAGAGTTGGTGAAACGTCCCTTCTCAGAGATCTTGAGGCTCCTCAGAAATGTATTTTTCATTTTGGACAGAACATTCAGGATAAATATGATCTGTTCGAGTTCCTGGTTCTCTCATCAGGACTGTTTCTTAGGCTTCACTGGCACAAGAAAAGGGTTTTGATGGTCCAGGGTAAATCCTGACCAAAGCAAAGCACGGTATCTATGAAAAACTAACCACTCAGAAGAGAACGACAGATAAAAAGCCAGGCCGACCTGACGCTGCAAAATAGGTAAGGTTGGTCCGGCAACAGGGGTAGAGGGGAAGTGCCCATCTCCTGCTAGAAGAGCAAGAGAAGACCCCTTCCGGAGAGACCACCAGGAGAGGAGAGCAGAAGGTGCTGATGAGGAAGAATATTTTAATCAGCAGAGAAGGTCAAAATGACAAAGTTCCAGGATCAGTGTAAACATATGGGATGAAAAAATAAAAAGGAAAAGAAAAGATCATTTTAAAATGACTTTTTTTTTTAAAAGGACTTGTGTAAACAAAAGTCCTTTTTAAGAGACAGTTGGCTGTTTAAAGCAGAAGTACAACTCACTGAGAGAATCACCGCACTATTTATTTGGGTAGAAAAGACCTGGAATGTAGAAAGGCCCATTCTGCAGAGGAAAAAAATAGAATCACTAACAGGCCTCGTGCCTTGCACAGCCAGTGGCTAGAATCCCAGCCTCATGAGACCCTGTGCTAGAAGGCCGCTAGAACCATCTACAACTATGGTAGTCTTTCTTGGAAGCCAACAAGTGTTTTGCCCAGTTAAGAGCAGAGTAACAGGGGGCACCTGGGTGGCTCAGTGGGTTGGGCCGCTGCCTTCGGCTCAGGTCATGATCTCAGGGTCCTGGGCACGAGTCCCGCATCGGGCTCTCTGCTGAGCAGGGAGCCTGCTTCCCTCTCTCTCTCTGCCTGCCTCTCCGACTACTTGTGATTTCTCTCTGTCAAATAAATAAATAAAATCTTAAAAAAAAAAAAAAAAGAGCAGAGTAACAATCAGTCACGTATTTGGTGATAATGTTTATCGATATCTTTAAAAGCCGTGTCAAGTTTCTTTTTGAGTAACCCTCACCACACCCTTAGAGAAATTTATCTGAGGTTCACCTTTTTGAAATACCTCACTGTAGTTCCACATTTACCATATCCAAAAAACAAACAAACAAAAAAAAACCATTTTCTTAACAAAGTGTTCAGAAGGGGGCGCCACTGAAAACAATTAGAGCTTTCCCTGCCAGGACAATTTTGTTGCAGAAACAGCTGAAAGCAATCAGGTCAGACAGAGCCAAGGGCTGGAGGGATTTTTAAATGACAAAAACCGATCCAAATCAAACCAAAACAAAAATCAAACCCAATGGCCAGGATTTCAAGTTTGCTACTAAAGGCGTGAAATTCTCCTAAGACATGCGAGTGACTTGATCAATATATTTACATATTTATATTTGAAGAAGAAGGAACTATTTGATGCAGCAAATCCACGTTGATTAAAAATTACCAGATATGGGGGCTCCTGGGTGGCTCAGTGGTTTAGGCCTCTGCCTTCGGCTCAGGTCATGATTTCAGGGTCCTGGGATGGAGCCCCACATCGGGCTCTCTGCTCAGCGGGGAGCCTGCTTCCCCCCTCTCTCTCTGCCTACCTCTCTACCTACTTGTGATCTGTCAGAAAAATGCGTAAATCAGATCTTTAAAAAAAGAATTAGTAGATGTGAAATACATCGAGGGTATGGGGGAAGGAAAACGATTTCACCTGATCTGACTAGGAAGTGGTTGAAGCCTGAATTAAAGTGCTATAAAAAGAGTAAAGACCTGGGAATTCTATGGGGAAAAATCCCTCGAAAAACAGCAGTAATAACTGGCTGCACCTTATTGATCCAGATGCTGCGGTAGGCAAAGGAGAGCTGGTTTTATTGAGAGGATGATCTCCATTTGTCTTCCTGATCTGGCATTTCCTGCAAGCCAGGTATGGGGCTCTGCTCTAGAGCTGCAAATGCTGGGGGGCCCTCACTGTCCCTTTTCTCTTCTCAGGGGGACTACGGGCATGTCCACGGTGCAGTGGGACAGGCTTTACCACAGGGAGATAAAAGACTGCCAAGGGTAGGTTGGAGCTGGGAAAAGCCACTTAGGAACAGATTTTCATTGGAGGTGATAAACAAGGGCAAAGCGAAGAATGAGGATGAGTGTGTCAAGTTTCAAAGTGCCAGGAGGCAGCACAGTGCATTTGGGAAACTACAGCAAGTTCATGACAACCGACAACTGATCTGGCAGCATCACCTGGGGATGGAGGCTGAGCCCCGGGGTTAACACTGGGCTTGAGATGCTTTGTATACTATGCCGAGGAGGTGAGGTACTACACTGTGGGGGCACAGGGAGCTACCAGAGGATTTCAAATATCAGAATTGTAACCATAATAGAGTATTTAATTGCATCCTAGCTTTCATCACGTGTAAGATGTACTAGAGTTTATGTTCGACTAAGAAAGAGAAATGCTGTCAGTTAAACTAGGATATGTCATCAAGTGCAAGGTGAGTGCCACCTTAAAAGATATTAAAATGGGGTTGGGTGGACACATCTTAGAACAAGTAAATTGTGGTACTAGAATAATTAAGAAAGGTCGAACACTTGGATCAACAAAAAAAGTGATTATTGCTTACCATGTGACCCAAACTCTATTAAGTCTTAGAACAAAAGACGTTCTTCTCTTGATGCCCCGCAGCTGTTAGCCCCAAGGTACAGAGGGCAGTAGGCAACGACCAGCAGGCCTCAAGTGCCATGTGCAGACTCTAAGAGCAACTGCCTTTGAGAGAGGAAACGGTAGAGAGTGGGCTTTCGGAGGTAGAGAATTACTAGCTGGGAAAGTAGGAAAATTGACACAGAATCGGGATTGATGCCACTACATGACAGAGTTGGTGAAACGTCCCTTCTCAGAGATCTTGAGGCTCCTCAGAAATGTATTTTTCATTTTGGACAGAACATTCAGGATAAATATGATCTGTTCGAGTTCCTGGTTCTCTCATCAGGACTGTTTCTTAGGCTTCACTGGCACAAGAAAAGGGTTTTGATGGTCCAGGGTAAATCCTGACCAAAGCAAAGCACGGTATCTATGAAAAACTAACCACTCAGAAGAGAACGACAGATAAAAAGCCAGGCCGACCTGACGCTGAAAATAGGTAAGGTTGGTCCGGCAACAGGGGTAGAGGGGAAGTGCCCATCTCCTGCTAGAAGAGCTAGAGAAGACCCCTTCCGGAGAGACCACCAGGAGAGGAGAGCAGAAGGTGCTGATGAGGAAGAATATTTTAATCAGCAGAGAAGGTCAAAATGACAAAGTTCCAGGATCAGTGTAAACATATGGGATGAAAAAATAAAAAAGAAAAGAAAAGATCATTTTAAAATGACTTTTTTTTTTAAAAGGACTTGTGTAAACAAAAGTCCTTTTTAAGAGACAGTTGGCTGTTTAAAGCAGAAGTACAACTCACTGAGAGAATCACCGCACTATTTATTTGGGTAGAAAGGACCTGGAATGTAGAAAGGCCCATTCTGCAGAGGAAAAAAATAGAATCACTAACAGGCCTCGTGCCTTGCACAGCCAGTGGCTAGAATCCCTGCCTCATGAGACCCTGTGCTATAAGGCCGCTAGAACCATCTACAACTATGTTAGTCTTTCTTGGAAGCCAACACGTGTTTGCCCAGTTAAAAGCACAGTAACAATCAGTCAAGTATTAGGTGATAATGTTTATCGATATCTTTAAAAGCCGTGTCAAGTTTCTTTTTGAGTAACCCTCATCCCACCCTTAGAGAAATTTATCTGAGGTTCACCTCTTTGAAATACCTCATTGTAGTTCCACATTTACCATATCCAAAAAACAAACAAACAAAAAAAACTTTTTCTTAACAAAGTGTTCAGAAGGGGGCGCCACTGAAAACAATTAGAGCTTTCCCTGCCAGGACAATTTTGTTGCAGAAACAGCTGAAAGCAATCAGGTCAGACAGAGCCAAGGGCTGGAGGGATTTTTAAATGACAAAAACCGATCCAAATCAAACCAAAACAAAAATCAAACCCAATGGCCAGGATTTCACGTTTGCTACTAAAGGCGTGAAATTCTCCTAAGACATGCGAGTGACTTGATCAATATATTTATATATTTATATTTGAAGAAGAAGGAAATATTTGATGCAGCAAATCCACGTTGATTAAAAATTAGCAGATATGGGGGCTCCTGGGTGGCTCAGTGGTTTAGGCCTCTGCCTTCGGCTCAGGTCATGATTTCAGGGTCCTGGGATGGAGCCCCACATCGGGCTCTCTGCTCAGCGGGGAGCCTGCTTCCCCCCTCTCTCTCTGCCTGCCTCTCTACCTACTTGTGATCTGTCAGAAAAATGCGTAAATCAGATCTTTAAAAAAAGAATTAGTAGATGTGAAATACATCGAGGGTATGGGGGAAGGAAATCGATTTCACCTGATCTGACTAGGAAGTGGTTGAAGCCTGAATTAAAGTGCTATAAAAAGAGTAAAGACCTGGGAATTCTATGGGGAAAAATCCCTAGAAAAACAGCAGTAATAACTGGCTGCTCTTTATTGATCCAGATGCTGCGGTAGGCAAAGAAGAGCTGGTTTTATTCAGAGGATGATCTCCATTTGTCTTCCTGATCTGGCATTTCCTGCAAGCCAGGTATGGGGCTCTGCTCTAGAGCTGCAAATGCTGGGGGGCCCTCACTGTCCCTTTTCTCTTCTCAGGGGGACAACGGGCATGTCCATGGTGCACTGGGACAGGCTTTACCACAGGGAGATAAAAGACTGCCAAGGGTAGGTTGGAGCTGGGAAAAGCCACTTAGGAACAGATTTTCATTGGAGGTGATAAACAAGGGCAAAGCGAAGAATGAGGATGAGTGTGTCAAGTTTCAAAGTGCCAGGAGGCAGCACAGTGCATTTGGGAAACTACAGCAAGTTCATGACAACCGACAACTGATCTGGCAGCATCACATGGGGATGGAGGCTGAGCCCCGGGGTTAACACTTGGCTTGAGATGGTTTGTATACGATGCCGAGGAGGTGAGGTACTACACTGTGGGGGCACAGGGAGCTACCGGAGGATTTCAAATATCAGAATCGTAACCATAATAGAGTATTTAATTGCATCCTAGCTTTCATCACGTGTAAGATGTACTAGAGTTTATGTTCGACTAAGAAAGAGAAATGCTGTCAGTTAAACTAGGATATGTCATCAAGTGCAAGGTGAGTGCCACCTTAAAAGATATTAAAATGGGGTTGGGTGGACACATCTTAGAACAAGTAAATTGTGGTACTAGAATAATTAAGAAAGGTCGAACACTTGGATCAACAAAAAAAGTGATTATTGCTTACCATGTGACCCAAACTATATTAAGTCTTAGAACAAAAGACGTTCTTATCTTGATGCCCCGCAGCTGTTAGCCCCAAGGTACAGAGGGCAGTAGGCAACGACCAGCAGGCCTCAAGTGCCATGTGCAGACTCTAAGAGCAACTGCCTTTGAGAGAGGAAACGGTAGAGAGTGGGCTTTCGGAGGTAGAGAATTACTAGCTGGGAAAGTAGGAAAATTGACACAGAATCGGGATTGATGCCACTACATGACAGAGTTGGTGAAACGTCCCTTCTCAGAGATCTTGAGGCTCCTCAGAAATGTATTTTTCATTTTGGACAGAACATTCAGGATAAATATGATCTGTTCGAGTTCCTGGTTCTCTCATCAGGACTGTTTCTTAGGCTTCACTGGCACAAGAAAAGGGTTTTGATGGTCCAGGGTAAATCCTGACCAAAGCAAAGCACGGTATCTATGAAAAACTAACCACTCAGAAGAGAACGACAGATAAAAAGCCAGGCCAACCTGACGCTGCAAAATAGGTAAGGTTGGTCCGGCAACAGGGGTAGAGGGGAAGTGCCCATCTCCTGCTAGAAGAGCTAGAGAAGACCCCTTCCGGAGAGACCACCAGGAGAGGAGAGCAGAAGGTGCTGATGAGGAAGAATATTTTAATCAGCAGAGAAGGTCAAAATGACAAAGTTCCAGGATCAGTGTAAACATATGGGATGAAAAAATAAAAAAGAAAAGAAAAGATCATTTTAAAATGACTTTTTTTTTTTAAAAGGACTTGTGTAAACAAAAGTCCTTTTTAAGAGACAGTTGGCTGTTTAAAGCAGAAGTACAACTCACTGAGAGAATCACCGCACTATTTATTTGGGTAGAAAGGACCTGGAATGTAGAAAGGCCCATTCTGCAGAGGAAAAAAATAGAATCACTAACAGGCCTCGTGCCTTGCACAGCCAGTGGCTAGAATCCCTGCCTCATGAGACCCTGTGCTATAAGGCCGCTAGAACCATCTACAACTATGTTAGTCTTTCTTGGAAGCCAACACGTGTTTGCCCAGTTAAGAGCACAGTAACAATCAGTCAAGTATTAGGTGATAATGTTTATCGATATCTTTAAAAGCCGTGTCAAGTTTCTTTTTGAGTAACCCTCACCCCACCCTTAGAGAAATTTATCTGAGGTTCACCTCTTTGAAATACCTCATTGTAGTTCCACATTTACCATATCCAAAAAACAAACAAACAAAAAAAACTTTTTCTTAACAAAGTGTTCAGAAGGGGGCGCCACTGAAAACAATTAGAGCTTTCCCTGCCAGGACAATTTTGTTGCAGAAACAGCTGAAAGCAATCAGGTCAGACAGAGCCAAGGGCTGGAGGGATTTTTAAATGACAAAAACCGATCCAAATCAAACCAAAACAAAAATCAAACCCAATGGCCAGGATTTCAAGTTTGCTACTAAAGGCGTGAAATTCTCCTAAGACATGCGAGTGACTTGATCAATATATTTATATATTTATATTTGAAGAAGAAGGAAATATTTGATGCAGCAAATCCACGTTGATTAAAAATTAGCAGATATGGGGGCTCCTGGGTGGCTCAGTGGTTTAGGCCTCTGCCTTCGGCTCAGGTCATGATTTCAGGGTCCTGGGATGGAGCCCCACATCGGGCTCTCTGCTCAGCGGGGAGCCTGCTTCCCCCCTCTCTCTCTGCCTGCCTCTCTACCTACTTGTGATCTGTCAGAAAAATGCGTAAATCAGATCTTTAAAAAAAGAATTAGTAGATGTGAAATACATCGAGGGTATGGGGGAAGGAAAACGATTTCACCTGATCTGACTAGGAAGTGGTTGAAGCCTGAATTAAAGTGCTATAAAAAGAGTAAAGACCTGGGAATTCTATGGGGAAAAATCCCTAGAAAAACAGCAGTAATAACTGGCTGCTCTTTATTGATCCAGATGCTGCGGTAGGCAAAGAAGAGCTGGTTTTATTCAGAGGATGATCTCCATTTGTCTTCCTGATCTGGCATTTCCTGCAAGCCAGGTATGGGGCTCTGCTCTAGAGCTGCAAATGCTGGGGGGCCCTCACTGTCCCTTTTCTCTTCTCAGGGGGACAACGGGCATGTCCACGGTGCAGTGGGACAGGCTTTACCACAGGGAGATAAAAGACTGCCAAGGGTAGGTTGGAGCTGGGAAAAGCCACTTAGGAACAGATTTTCATTGGAGGTGATAAACAAGGGCAAAGCGAAGAATGAGGATGAGTGTGTCAAGTTTCAAAGTGCCAGGAGGCAGCACAGTGCATTTGGGAAACTACAGCAAGTTCATGACAACCGACAACTGATCTGGCAGCATCACCTGGGGATGGAGGCTGAGCCCCGGGGTTAACACTTGGCTTGAGATGGTTTGTATACGATGCCGAGGAGGTGAGGTACTACACTGTGGGGGCACAGGGAGCTACCGGAGGATTTCAAATATCAGAATCGTAACCATAATAGAGTATTTAATTGCATCCTAGCTTTCATCACGTGTAAGATGTACTAGAGTTTATGTTCGACTAAGAAAGAGAAATGCTGTCAGTTAAACTAGGATATGTCATCAAGTGCAAGGTGAGTGCCACCTTAAAAGATATTAAAATGGGGTTGGGTGGACACATCTTAGAACAAGTAAATTGTGGTACTAGAATAATTAAGAAAGGTCGAACACTTGGATCAACAAAAAAAGTGATTATTGCTTACCATGTGACCCAAACTCTATTAAGTCTTAGAACAAAAGACGTTCTTCTCTTGATGCCCCGCAGCTGTTAGCCCCAAGGTACAGAGGGCAGTAGGCAACGACCAGCAGGCCTCAAGTGCCATGTGCAGACTCTAAGAGCAACTGCCTTTGAGAGAGGAAACGGTAGAGAGTGGGCTTTCGGAGGTAGAGAATTACTAGCTGGGAAAGTAGGAAAATTGACACAGAATCGGGATTGATGCCACTACATGACAGAGTTGGTGAAACGTCCCTTCTCAGAGATCTTGAGGCTCCTCAGAAATGTATTTTTCATTTTGGACAGAACATTCAGGATAAATATGATCTGTTCGAGTTCCTGGTTCTCTCATCAGGACTGTTTCTTAGGCTTCACTGGCACAAGAAAAGGGTTTTGATGGTCCAGGGTAAATCCTGACCAAAGCAAAGCACGGTATCTATGAAAAACTAACCACTCAGAAGAGAACGACAGATAAAAAGCCAGGCCGACCTGACGCTGCAAAATAGGTAAGGTTGGTCCGGCAACAGGGGTAGAGGGGAAGTGCCCATCTCCTGCTAGAAGAGCTAGAGAAGACCCCTTCCGGAGAGACCACCAGGAGAGGAGAGCAGAAGGTGCTGATGAGGAAGAATATTTTAATCAGCAGAGAAGGTCAAAATGACAAAGTTCCAGGATCAGTGTAAACATATGGGATGAAAAAATAAAAAAGAAAAGAAAAGATCATTTTAAAATGACTTTTTTTTTTAAAAGGACTTGTGTAAACAAAAGTCCTTTTTAAGAGACAGTTGGCTGTTTAAAGCAGAAGTACAACTCACTGAGAGAATCACCGCACTATTTATTTGGGTAGAAAGGACCTGGAATGTAGAAAGGCCCATTCTGCAGAGGAAAAAAATAGAATCACTAACAGGCCTCGTGCCTTGCACAGCCAGTGGCTAGAATCCCTGCCTCATGAGACCCTGTGCTATAAGGCCGCTAGAACCATCTACAACTATGTTAGTCTTTCTTGGAAGCCAACACGTGTTTGCCCAGTTAAAAGCACAGTAACAATCAGTCAAGTATTAGGTGATAATGTTTATCGATATCTTTAAAAGCCGTGTCAAGTTTCTTTTTGAGTAACCCTCACCCCACCCTTAGAGAAATTTATCTGAGGTTCACCTCTTTGAAATACCTCATTGTAGTTTCACATTTACCATATCCAAAAAACAAACAAACAAAAAAAACTTTTTCTTAACAAAGTGTTCAGAAGGGGGCGCCACTGAAAACAATTAGAGCTTTCCCTGCCAGGACAATTTTGTTGCAGAAACAGCTGAAAGCAATCAGGTCAGACAGAGCCAAGGGCTGGAGGGATTTTTAAATGACAAAAACCGATCCAAATCAAACCAAAACAAAAATCAAACCCAATGGCCAGGATTTCACGTTTGCTACTAAAGGCGTGAAATTCTCCTAAGACATGCGAGTGACTTGATCAATATATTTATATATTTATATTTGAAGAAGAAGGAAATATTTGATGCAGCAAATCCACGTTGATTAAAAATTAGCAGATATGGGGGCTCCTGGGTGGCTCAGTGGTTTAGGCCTCTGCCTTCGGCTCAGGTCATGATTTCAGGGTCCTGGGATGGAGCCCCACATCGGGCTCTCTGCTCAGCGGGGAGCCTGCTTCCCCCCTCTCTCTCTGCCTGCCTCTCTACCTACTTGTGATCTGTCAGAAAAATGCGTAAATCAGATCTTTAAAAAAAGAATTAGTAGATGTGAAATACATCGAGGGTATGGGGGAAGGAAATCGATTTCACCTGATCTGACTAGGAAGTGGTTGAAGCCTGAATTAAAGTGCTATAAAAAGAGTAAAGACCTGGGAATTCTATGGGGAAAAATCCCTAGAAAAACAGCAGTAATAACTGGCTGCTCTTTATTGATCCAGATGCTGCGGTAGGCAAAGAAGAGCTGGTTTTATTCAGAGGATGATCTCCATTTGTCTTCCTGATCTGGCATTTCCTGCAAGCCAGGTATGGGGCTCTGCTCTAGAGCTGCAAATGCTGGGGGGCCCTCACTGTCCCTTTTCTCTTCTCAGGGGGACAACGGGCATGTCCATGGTGCACTGGGACAGGCTTTACCACAGGGAGATAAAAGACTGCCAAGGGTAGGTTGGAGCTGGGAAAAGCCACTTAGGAACAGATTTTCATTGGAGGTGATAAACAAGGGCAAAGCGAAGAATGAGGATGAGTGTGTCAAGTTTCAAAGTGCCAGGAGGCAGCACAGTGCATTTGGGAAACTACAGCAAGTTCATGACAACCGACAACTGATCTGGCAGCATCACCTGGGGATGGAGGCTGAGCCCCGGGGTTAACACTTGGCTTGAGATGGTTTGTATACGATGCCGAGGAGGTGAGGTACTACACTGTGGGGGCACAGGGAGCTACCGGAGGATTTCAAATATCAGAATCGTAACCATAATAGAGTATTTAATTGCATCCTAGCTTTCATCACGTGTAAGATGTACTAGAGTTTATGTTCGACTAAGAAAGAGAAATGCTGTCAGTTAAACTAGGATATGTCATCAAGTGCAAGGTGAGTGCCACCTTAAAAGATATTAAAATGGGGTTGGGTGGACACATCTTAGAACAAGTAAATTGTGGTACTAGAATAATTAAGAAAGGTCGAACACTTGGATCAACAAAAAAAGTGATTATTGCTTACCATGTGACCCAAACTATATTAAGTCTTAGAACAAAAGACGTTCTTATCTTGATGCCCCGCAGCTGTTAGCCCCAAGGTACAGAGGGCAGTAGGCAACGACCAGCAGGCCTCAAGTGCCATGTGCAGACTCTAAGAGCAACTGCCTTTGAGAGAGGAAACGGTAGAGAGTGGGCTTTCGGAGGTAGAGAATTACTAGCTGGGAAAGTAGGAAAATTGACACAGAATCGGGATTGATGCCACTACATGACAGAGTTGGTGAAACGTCCCTTCTCAGAGATCTTGAGGCTCCTCAGAAATGTATTTTTCATTTTGGACAGAACATTCAGGATAAATATGATCTGTTCGAGTTCCTGGTTCTCTCATCAGGACTGTTTCTTAGGCTTCACTGGCACAAGAAAAGGGTTTTGATGGTCCAGGGTAAATCCTGACCAAAGCAAAGCACGGTATCTATGAAAAACTAACCACTCAGAAGAGAACGACAGATAAAAAGCCAGGCCGACCTGACGCTGCAAAATAGGTAAGGTTGGTCCGGCAACAGGGGTAGAGGGGAAGTGCCCATCTCCTGCTAGAAGAGCTAGAGAAGACCCCTTCCGGAGAAACCACCAGGAGAGGAGAGCAGAAGGTGCTGATGAGGAAGAATATTTTAATCAGCAGAGAAGGTCAAAATGACAAAGTTCCAGGATCAGTGTAAACATATGGGATGAAAAAATAAAAAAGAAAAGAAAAGATCATTTTAAAATGACTTTTTTTTTTAAAAGGACTTGTGTAAACAAAAGTCCTTTTTAAGAGACAGTTGGCTGTTTAAAGCAGAAGTACAACTCACTGAGAGAATCACCGCACTATTTATTTGGGTAGAAAGGACCTGGAATGTAGAAAGGCCCATTCTGCAGAGGAAAAAAATAGAATCACTAACAGGCCTCGTGCCTTGCACAGCCAGTGGCTAGAATCCCTGCCTCATGAGACCCTGTGCTATAAGGCCGCTAGAACCATCTACAACTATGTTAGTCTTTCTTGGAAGCCAACATGTGTTTGCCCAGTTAAGAGCACAGTAACAATCAGTCAAGTATTAGGTGATAATGTTTATCGATATCTTTAAAAGCCGTGTCAAGTTTCTTTTTGAGTAACCCTCACCCCACCCTTAGAGAAATTTATCTGAGGTTCACCTCTTTGAAATACCTCATTGTAGTTCCACATTTACCATATCCAAAAAACAAACAAACAAAAAAAACTTTTTCTTAACAAAGTGTTCAGAAGGGGGCGCCACTGAAAACAATTAGAGCTTTCCCTGCCAGGACAATTTTGTTGCAGAAACAGCTGAAAGCAATCAGGTCAGACAGAGCCAAGGGCTGGAGGGATTTTTAAATTACAAAAACCGATCCAAATCAAACCAAAACAAAAATCAAACCCAATGGCCAGGATTTCAAGTTTGCTACTAAAGGCGTGAAATTCTCCTAAGACATGCGAGTGACTTGATCAATATATTTATATATTTATATTTGAAGAAGAAGGAACTATTTGATGCAGCAAATCCACGTTGATTAAAAATTAGCAGATATGGGGGCTCCTGGGTGGCTCAGTGGTTTAGGCCTCTGCCTTCGGCTCAGGTCATGATTTCAGGGTCCTGGGATGGAGCCCCACATCGGGCTCTCTGCTCAGCGGGGAGCCTGCTTCCCCCCTCTCTCTCTGCCTGCCTCTCTACCTACTTGTGATCTGTCAGAAAAATGCGTAAATCAGATCTTTAAAAAAAGAATTAGTAGATGTGAAATACATCGAGGGTATGGGGGAAGGAAATCGATTTCACCTGATCTGACTAGGAAGTGGTTGAAGCCTGAATTAAAGTGCTATAAAAAGAGTAAAGACCTGGGAATTCTATGGGGAAAAATCCCTAGAAAAACAGCAGTAATAACTGGCTGCTCTTTATTGATCCAGATGCTGCGGTAGGCAAAGAAGAGCTGGTTTTATTCAGAGGATGATCTCCATTTGTCTTCCTGATCTGGCATTTCCTGCAAGCCAGGTATGGGGCTCTGCTCTAGAGCTGCAAATGCTGGGGGGCCCTCACTGTCCCTTTTCTCTTCTCAGGGGGACAACGGGCATGTCCACGGTGCAGTGGGACAGGCTTTACCACAGGGAGATAAAAGACTGCCAAGGGTAGGTTGGAGCTGGGAAAAGCCACTTAGGAACAGATTTTCATTGGAGGTGATAAACAAGGGCAAAGCGAAGAATGAGGATGAGTGTGTCAAGTTTCAAAGTGCCAGGAGGCAGCACAGTGCATTTGGGAAACTACAGCAAGTTCATGACAACCGACAACTGATCTGGCAGCATCACCTGGGGATGGAGGCTGAGCCCCGGGGTTAACACTTGGCTTAAGATGGTTTGTATACGATGCCGAGGAGGTGAGGTACTACACTGTGGGGGCACAGGGAGCTACCGGAGGATTTCAAATATCAGAATCGTAACCATAATAGAGTATTTAATTGCATCCTAGCTTTCATCACGTGTAAGATGTACTAGAGTTTATGTTCGACTAAGAAAGAGAAATGCTGTCAGTTAAACTAGGATATGTCATCAAGTGCAAGGTGAGTGCCACCTTAAAAGATATTAAAATGGGGTTGGGTGGACACATCTTAGAACAAGTAAATTGTGGTACTAGAATAATTAAGAAAGGTCGAACACTTGGATCAACAAAAAAAGTGATTATTGCTTACCATGTGACCCAAACTATATTAAGTCTTAGAACAAAAGACGTTCTTCTCTTGATGCCCCGCAGCTGTTAGCCCCAAGGTACAGAGGGCAGTAGGCAACGACCAGCAGGCCTCAAGTGCCATGTGCAGACTCTAAGAGCAACTGCCTTTGAGAGAGGAAACGGTAGAGAGTGGGCTTTCGGAGGTAGAGAATTACTAGCTGGGAAAGTAGGAAAATTGACACAGAATCGGGATTGATGCCACTACATGACAGAGTTGGTGAAACGTCCCTTCTCAGAGATCTTGAGGCTCCTCAGAAATGTATTTTTCATTTTGGACAGAACATTCAGGATAAATATGATCTGTTCGAGTTCCTGGTTCTCTCATCAGGACTGTTTCTTAGGCTTCACTGGCACAAGAAAAGGGTTTTGATGGTCCAGGGTAAATCCTGACCAAAGCAAAGCACGGTATCTATGAAAAACTAACCACTCAGAAGAGAACGACAGATAAAAAGCCAGGCCGACCTGACGCTGCAAAATAGGTAAGGTTGGTCCGGCAACAGGGGTAGAGGGGAAGTGCCCATCTCCTGCTAGAAGAGCTAGAGAAGACCCCTTCCGGAGAAACCACCAGGAGAGGAGAGCAGAAGGTGCTGATGAGGAAGAATATTTTAATCAGCAGAGAAGGTCAAAATGACAAAGTTCCAGGATCAGTGTAAACATATGGGATGAAAAAATAAAAAAGAAAAGAAAAGATCATTTTAAAATGACTTTTTTTTTTTAAAAGGACTTGTGTAAACAAAAGTCCTTTTTAAGAGACAGTTGGCTGTTTAAAGCAGAAGTACAACTCACTGAGAGAATCACCGCACTATTTATTTGGGTAGAAAGGACCTGGAATGTAGAAAGGCCCATTCTGCAGAGGAAAAAAATAGAATCACTAACAGGCCTCGTGCCTTGCACAGCCAGTGGCTAGAATCCCTGCCTCATGAGACCCTGTGCTAGAAGGCCGCTAGAACCATCTACAACTATGTTAGTCTTTCTTGGAAGCCAACATGTGTTTGCCCAGTTAAGAGCACAGTAACAATCAGTCAAGTATTAGGTGATAATGTTTATCGATATCTTTAAAAGCCGTGTCAAGTTTCTTTTTGAGTAACCCTCACCCCACCCTTAGAGAAATTTATCTGAGGTTCACCTCTTTGAAATACCTCATTGTAGTTCCACATTTACCATATCCAAAAAACAAACAAACAAAAAAAACTTTTTCTTAACAAAGTGTTCAGAAGGGGGCGCCACTGAAAACAATTAGAGCTTTCCCTGCCAGGACAATTTTGTTGCAGAAACAGCTGAAAGCAATCAGGTCAGACAGAGCCAAGGGCTGGAGGGATTTTTAAATTACAAAAACCGATCCAAATCAAACCAAAACAAAAATCAAACCCAATGGCCAGGATTTCAAGTTTGCTACTAAAGGCGTGAAATTCTCCTAAGACATGCGAGTGACTTGATCAATATATTTATATATTTATATTTGAAGAAGAAGGAACTATTTGATGCAGCAAATCCACGTTGATTAAAAATTAGCAGATATGGGGGCTCCTGGGTGGCTCAGTGGTTTAGGCCTCTGCCTTCAGCTCAGGTCATGATATCAGGGTCCTGGGATGGAGCCCCACATCGGGCTCTCTGCTCAGCGGGGAGCCTGCTTCCCCCCTCTCTCTCTGCCTGCCTCTCTACCTACTTGTGATCTGTCAGAAAAATGCGTAAATCAGATCTTTAAAAAAAGAATTAGTAGATGTGAAATACATCGAGGGTATGGGGGAAGGAAAACGATTTCACCTGATCTGACTAGGAAGTGGTTGAAGCCTGAATTAAAGTGCTATAAAAAGAGTAAAGACCTGGGAATTCTATGGGGAAAAATCCCTAGAAAAACAGCAGTAATAACTGGCTGCTCTTTATTGATCCAGATGCTGCGGTAGGCAAAGAAGAGCTGGTTTTATTCAGAGGATGATCTCCATTTGTCTTCCTGATCTGGCATTTCCTGCAAGCCAGGTATGGGGCTCTGCTCTAGAGCTGCAAATGCTGGGGGGCCCTCACTGTCCCTATTCTCTTCTCAGGGGGACAACGGGCATGTCCACGGTGCAGTGGGACAGGCTTTACCACAGGGAGATAAAAGACTGCCAAGGGTAGGTTGGAGCTGGGAAAAGCCACTTAGGAACAGATTTTCATTGGAGGTGATAAACAAGGGCAAAGCGAAGAATGAGGATGAGTGTGTCAAGTTTCAAAGTGCCAGGAGGCAGCACAGTGCATTTGGGAAACTACAGCAAGTTCATGACAACCGACAACTGATCTGGCAGCATCACCTGGGGATGGAGGCTGAGCCCCGGGGTTAACACTTGGCTTAAGATGGTTTGTATACGATGCCGAGGAGGTGAGGTACTACACTGTGGGGGCACAGGGAGCTACCGGAGGATTTCAAATATCAGAATCGTAACCATAATAGAGTATTTAATTGCATCCTAGCTTTCATCACGTGTAAGATGTACTAGAGTTTATGTTCGACTAAGAAAGAGAAATGCTGTCAGTTAAACTAGGATATGTCATCAAGTGCAAGGTGAGTGCCACCTTAAAAGATATTAAAATGGGGTTGGGTGGACACATCTTAGAACAAGTAAATTGTGGTACTAGAATAATTAAGAAAGGTCGAACACTTGGATCAACAAAAAAAGTGATTATTGCTTACCATGTGACCCAAACTATATTAAGTCTTAGAACAAAAGACGTTCTTCTCTTGATGCCCCGCAGCTGTTAGCCCCAAGGTACAGAGGGCAGTAGGCAACGACCAGCAGGCCTCAAGTGCCATGTGCAGACTCTAAGAGCAACTGCCTTTGAGAGAGGAAACGGTAGAGAGTGGGCTTTCGGAGGTAGAGAATTACTAGCTGGGAAAGTAGGAAAATTGACACAGAATCGGGATTGATGCCACTACATGACAGAGTTGGTGAAACGTCCCTTCTCAGAGATCTTGAGGCTCCTCAGAAATGTATTTTTCATTTTGGACAGAACATTCAGGATAAATATGATCTGTTCGAGTTCCTGGTTCTCTCATCAGGACTGTTTCTTAGGCTTCACTGGCACAAGAAAAGGGTTTTGATGGTCCAGGGTAAATCCTGACCAAAGCAAAGCAAGGTATCTATGAAAAACTAACCACTCAGAAGAGAACGACAGATAAAAAGCCAGGCCGACCTGACGCTGCAAGATAGGTAAGGTTGGTCCGGCAACAGGGGTAGAGGGGAAGTGCCCATCTCCTGCTAGAAGAGCTAGAGAAGACCCCTTCCGGAGAGACCACCAGGAGAGGAGAGCAGAAGGTGCTGATGAGGAAGAATATTTTAATCAGCAGAGAAGGTCAAAATGACAAAGTTCCAGGATCAGTGTAAACATATGGGATGAAAAAATAAAAAAGAAAAGAAAAGATCATTTTAAAATGACTTTTTTTTTTTAAAAGGACTTGTGTAAACAAAAGTCCTTTTTAAGAGACAGTTGGCTGTTTAAAGCAGAAGTACAACTCACTGAGAGAATCACCGCACTATTTATTTGGGTAGAAAGGACCTGGAATATAGAAAGGCCCATTCTGCAGAGGAAAAAAATAGAATCACTAACAGGCCTCGTGCCTTGCACAGCCAGTGGCTAGAATCCCTGCCTCATGAGACCCTGTGCTAGAAGGCCGCTAGAACCATCTACAACTCTGGTAGTCTTTCTTGGAAGCCAACAAGTGTTTTGCCCAGTTAAGAGCAGAGTAACAATCAGTCACGTATTTGGTGATAATGTTTATCGATATCTTTAAAAGCCGTGTCAAGTTTCTTTTTGAGTAACCCTCACCCCACCCTTAGAGAAATTTATCTGAGGATCACCTCTTTGAAATTCCTCATTGTAGTTCCACATTTACCATATCCAAAAAACAAACAAAGAAAAAAAACCATTTTCTTAACAAAGTGTTCAGAAGGGGGCGCCACTGAAAACAATTAGAGCTTTCCCTGCCAGGACAATTTTGTTGCAGAAACAGCTGAAAGCAATCAGGTCAGACAGAGCCAAGGGCTGGAGGGAGTTTTAAATGACAAAAACCGATCCAAATCAAACCAAAACAAAAATCAAACCCAATGGCCAGGATTTCAAGTTTGCTACTAAAGGTGTGACATTCTCCTAAGACATGCGAGTGACTTGATCAATATATTTATATATTTATATTTGAAGAAGAAGGAACTATTTGATGCAGCAAATCCACGTTGATTAAAATATACCAGATATGGGGGCTCCTGGGTGGCTCAGTGGTTTAGGCCTCTGCCTTCGGCTCAGGTCATGATTTCAGGGTCCTGGGATGGAGCCCCACATCGGGCTCTCTGCTCAGCGGGGAGCCTGCTTTCCCCCTCTCTCTCTGCCTACCTCTCTACCTACTTGTGATCTGTCAGAAAAATGCGTAAATCAGATCTTTAAAAAAAGAATTAGTAGATGTGAAATACATCGAGGGTATGGGGGAAGGAAAACGATTTCAGCTGATCTGACTAGGAAGTGGTTGAAGCCTGAATTAAAGTGCTATAAAAAGAGTAAAGACCAGGGAATTCTATGGGGAAAAATCCCTAGAAAAACAGCAGTAATAACTGGCTACTCTTTATTGATCCAGATGCTGCGGTAGGCAAAGAAGAGCTGGTTTTATTCAGAGGATGATCTCCATTTGTCTTCCTGATCTGGCTTTTCCTGCAAGCCAGGTATGGGGCTCTGCTCTAGAGCTGCAAATGCTGGGGGGCCCTCACTGTCCCTTTTCTCTTCTCAGGGGGACTACGGGCATGTCCACGGTGCTGTGGGACAGGCTTTACCACAGGGAGATAAAAGACTGCCAAGGGTAGGTTGGAGCTGGGAAAAGCCACTTAGGAACAGATTACCATTGGAGGTGATAGACAAGGGCAAAGCGAAGAATGAGGATGAGTGTGTCAAGTTTCAAAGTGCCAGGAGGCAGCACAGTGCATTTGGGAAACTACAGCAAGTTCATGACAACCGACAACTGATCTGGCAGCATCACCTGGGGATGGAGGCTGAGCCCCGGGGTTAACACTTGGCTTGAGATGGTTTGTATACGATGCCGAGGAGGTGAGGTACTACACTGTGGGGGCACAGGGAGCTACCGGAGGATTTCAAATATCAGAATCTTAACCATAATAGAGTATTTAATTGCATCCTAGCTTTCATCACATGTAAGATGTACTATAGTTTATGTTCGACTAAGAAAGAGAAATGCTGTCAGTTAAACTAGGATATGTCATCAAGTGCAAGGTGAGTGCCACCTTAAAAGATATTAAAATGGGGTTGGGTGGACACATCTTAGAACAAGTAAATTGTGGTACTAGAATAATTAAGAAAGGTCGAACACTTGGATCAACAAAAAAAGTGATTATTGCTTACCATGTGACCCAAACTCTATTAAGTCTTAGAACAAAAGACGTTCTTCTCTTGATGCCCCGCAGCTGTTAGCCCCAAGGTACAGAGGGCAGTAGGCAACGACCAGCAGGCCTCAAGTGCCATGTGCAGACTCTAAGAGCAACTGCCTTTGAGAGAGGAAACGGTAGAGAGTGGGCTTTCGGAGGTAGAGAATTACTAGCTGGGAAAGTAGGAAAATTGACACAGAATCGGGATTGATGCCACTACATGACAGAGTTGGTGAAACGTCCCTTCTCAGAGATCTTGAGGCTCCTCAGAAATGTATTTTTCATTTTGGACAGAACATTCAGGATAAATATGATCTGTTCGAGTTCCTGGTTCTCTCATCAGGACTGTTTCTTAGGCTTCACTGGCACAAGAAAAGGGTTTTGATGGTCCAGGGTAAATCCTGACCAAAGCAAAGCACGGTATCTATGAAAAACTAACCACTCAGAAGAGAACGACAGATAAAAAGCCAGGCCGACCTGACCCTGCAAAATAGGTAAGGTTGGTCCGGCAACAGGGGTAGAGGGGAAGTGCCCATCTCCTGCTAGAAGAGCTAGAGAAGACCCCTTCCGGAGAGACCACCAGGAGAGGAGAGCAGAAGGTGCTGATGAGGAAGAATATTTTAATCAGCAGAGAAGGTCAAAATGACAAAGTTCCAGGATCAGTGTAAACATATGGGATGAAAAAATAAAAAAGAAAAGAAAAGATCATTTTAAAATGACTTTTTTTTTTAAAGGACTTGTGTAAACAAAAGTCCTTTTTAAGAGACAGTTGGCTGTTTAAAGCAGAAGTACAACTCACTGAGAGAATCACCGCACTATTTATTTGGGTAGAAAGGACCTGGAATGTAGAAAGGCCCATTCTGCAGAGGAAAAAAATAGAATCACTAACAGGCCTCGTGCCTTGCACAGCCAGTGGCTAGAATCCCTGCCTCATGAGACCCTGTGCTAGAAGGCCGCTAGAACCATCTACAACTATGTTAGTCTTTCTTGGAAGCCAACACGTGTTTGCCCAGTTAAGAGCACAGTAACAATCAGTCAAGTATTAGGTGATAATGTTTATCGATATCTTTAAAAGCCGAGTTAAGTTTCTTTTTGAGCAACCCTCACCCCACCCTTAGAGAAATTTATCTGAGGTTCACCTCTTTGAAATACCTCATTGTAGTTCCACATTTACCATATCCAAAAAACAAACAAACAAAAAAAACTTTTTCTTAACAAAGTGTTCAGAAGGGGGCGCCACTGAAAACAATTAGAGCTTTCCCTGCCAGGACAATTTTGTTGCAGAAACAGCTGAAAGCAATCAGGTCAGACAGAGCCAAGGGCTGGAGGGATTTTTAAATTACAAAAACCGATCCAAATCAAACCAAAACAAAAATCAAACCCAATGGCCAGGATTTCAAGTTTGCTACTAAAGGCGTGAAATTCTCCTAAGACATGCGAGTGACTTGATCAATATATTTATATATTTATATTTGAAGAAGAAGGAAATATTTGATGCAGCAAATCCACGTTGATTAAAAATTAGCAGATATGGGGGCTCCTGGGTGGCTCAGTGGTTTAGGCCTCTGCCTTCGGCTCAGGTCATGATTTCAAGGTCCTGGGATGGAGCCCCACATCGGGCTCTCTGCTCAGCGGGGAGCCTGCTTCCCCCCTCTCTCTCTGCCTGCCTCTCTACCTACTTGTGATCTGTTAGAAAAATGCGTAAATCAGATCTTTAAAAAAAGAATTAGTAGATGTGAAATACATCGAGGGTATGGGGGAAGGAAAACGATTTCACCTGATCTGACTAGGAAGTGGTTGAAGCCTGAATTAAAGTGCTATAAAAAGAGTAAAGACCTGGGAATTCTATGGGGAAAAATCCCTAGAAAAACAGCAGTAATAACTGGCTGCTCTTTATTGATCCAGATGCTGCGGTAGGCAAAGAAGAGCTGGTTTTATTCAGAGGATGATCTCCATTTGTCTTCCTGATCTGGCATTTCCTGCAAGCCAGGTATGGGGCTCTGCTCTAGAGCTGCAAATGCTGGGGGGCCCTCACTGTCCCTTTTCTCTTCTCAGGGGGACAACGGGCATGTCCATGGTGCAGTGGGACAGGCTTTACCACAGGGAGATAAAAGACTGCCAAGGGTAGGTTGGAGCTGGGAAAAGCCACTTAGGAACAGATTTTCATTGGAGGTGATAGACAAGGCCAAAGCGAAGAATGAGGATGAGTGTGTCAAGATTCAAAGTGCCAGGAGGCAGCACAGTGCATTTGGGAAACTACAGCAAGTTCATGACAACTGACAACTGATCTGGCAGCATCACCTGGGGACGGAGGCTGAGCCCCGGGGTTAACACTGGGCTTGAGATGGTTTGTATACTATGCCGAGGAGGTGAGGTACTACACTGTGGGGGCACAGGGAGCTACCGGAGGATTTCAAATATCAGAATCGTAACCCTAATAGAGTATTTAATTGCATCCTAGCTTTCATCACGTGTAAGATGTACTATAGTTTATGTTCGACTAAGAAAGAGAAATGCTGTCAGTTAAACTAGGATATGTCATGAAGTGCAAGGTGAGTGCCACCTTAAAAGATATTAAAATGGGGGGGGTGGACAAATCTTAGAACAATTAAATTGTGGTACTAGAATAAATAAAAAAGGTCGAACACTTGGATCAACAAAAAAAGTATTTATTGCTTACCATGTGACCCAAACTATATTAAGTCTTAGAACAAAAGACGTTCTTATTTGATGCCCCGCAGCTGTGGGCCCCAAGGTTCAGATGGCAGTAGCCAACGACCAGCAGGCCTCAGAGTGCCATGTGCAGACTCTAAGATCAACGGCCTTTGAGAGAGGAAACGGTAGAGAGTGGGCTTTCGGAGGTAGAGAATTACTAGCTGGGAAAGTAGGAAAATTGACACAGAATCGGGATTGATGCCACTACATGACAGAGTTGGTGAAACGTCCCTTCTCAGAGATTTTGAGGCTCCTCAGAAATGTATTTTTCATTTTGGACAGAACATTCAGGATAAATATGATCTGTTCGAGTTCCTGGTTATCTCATCAGGACTGTTTCTTAGTCTTCACTGGCACAAGAAAAGGGTTTTGATGGTCCAGGGTAAATCATGACAAAAGCAAAGCACGGTATCTATGAAAAACTAACCACTCAGAAGAGAACAACAGATAAAAAGCCAGGCCGATCTGACCCTGCAAAATAGGTAAGGTTGGTCCGGCAACAGGGTAGAGGCGAAGTGCCCATCTCCTGCTAGAAGAGCTAGAGAAGACCCCTTCCGGAGAGACCACCAGGAGAGGAGAGCAGAAGGTGCTGATGAGGAAGAAAATTTTAATCAGCAGAGAAGGTCAAAATGACAAAGTTCCAGGATCAGTGTAAACATATGGGATGAAAAAATAAAAAAGAAAAGAAAAGATCAGTTTAAAATGACTTTTTTTTTTAAAGGACTTGTGTAAACAAAAGTCCTTTTTAAGAGACAGTTGGCTGTTTAAAGCAGAAGTACAACTCACTGAGAGAATCACCGCACTATTTATTTGGGTAGAAAGGACCTGGAATGTAGAAAGGCCCATTCTGCAGAGGAAAAAAATAGAATCACTAACAGGCCTCGTGCCTTGCACAGCCAGTGGCTAGAATCCCTGCCTCATGAGACCCTGTGCTAGAAGGCCGCTAGAACCATCTACAACTATTTTAGTCTTTCTTGGAAGCCAACAAGTGTTTGCCCAGTTAAGAGCACAGTAACAATCAGTCACGTATTAGGTGATAATGTTTATCGATATCTTTAAAAGCCGTGTCAAGTTTCTTTTTGAGTAACCCTCACCCCACCCTTAGAGAAATTTATCTGAGGTTCACCTCTTTGAAATACCTCATTGTAGTTCCACATTTACCATATCCAAAAAACAAACAAACAAAAAAAACTTTTTCTTAACAAAGTGTTCAGAAGGGGGCGCCACTGAAAACAATTAGAGCTTTCCCTGCCAGGACAATTTTGTTGCAGAAACAGCTGAAAGCAATCAGGTCAGACAGAGCCAAGGGCTGGAGGGATTTTTAAATTACAAAAACCGATCCAAATCAAACCAAAACAAAAATCAAACCCAATGGCCAGGATTTCAAGTTTGCTACTAAAGGCGTGAAATTCTCCTAAGACATGCGAGTGACTTGATCAATATATTTATATATTTATATTTGAAGAAGAAGGAAATATTTGATGCAGCAAATCCACGTTGATTAAAAATTAGCAGATATGGGGGCTCCTGGGTGGCTCAGTGGTTTAGGCCTCTGCCTTCGGCTCAGGTCATGATTTCAAGGTCCTGGGATGGAGCCCCACATCGGGCTCTCTGCTCAGCGGGGAGCCTGCTTCCCCCCTCTCTCTCTGCCTGCCTCTCTACCTACTTGTGATCTGTCAGAAAAATGCGTAAATCAGATCTTTAAAAAAAGAATTAGTAGATGTGAAATACATCGAGGGTATGGGGGAAGTAAATCGATTTCACCTGATCTGACTAGGAAGTGGTTGAAGCCTGAATTAAAGTGCTATAAAAAGAGTAAAGACCTGGGAATTCTATGGGGAAATATCCCTAGAAAAACAGCAGTAATAACTGGCTGCTCTTTATTGATCCAGATGCTGCGGTAGGCAAAGAAGAGCTGGTTTTATTCAGAGGATGATCTCCATTTGTCTTCCTGATCTGGCATTTCCTGCAAGCCAGGTATGGGGCTCTGCTCTAGAGCTGCAAATGCTGGGGGGCCCTCACTGTCCCTTTTCTCTTCTCAGGGGGACAACGGGCATTTCCACGGTGCAGTGGGACAGGCTTCACCACAGGGAGATAAAAGACTGCCAAGGGTAGGTTGGAGCTGGGAAAAGCCACTTAGGAACAGACTTTCATTGGAGGTGATAGACAAGGCCCAAGCGAAGAATGAGGATGAGTGTGTCAAGTTTCAAAGTGCCAGGAGGCAGCACAGTGCATTTGGGAAACTACAGCAAGTTCATGACAACCGACAACTGATCTGGCAGCCTCACCAGGGATGGAGGCTGAGCCCCGGGGTTAACACTGGGCTTGAGATGGTTTGTATACTATGCCGAGGAGGTGAGGTACTACACTGTGGGGCCTCAGGGAACTACCGGAGGATTTCAAATATCAGAATGGTAACCATAATAGAGTATTTAATTGCATCCTAGCTTTCATCACGTGTAAGATGTACTATAATTTATGTTCGACTAAGAAAGAGAAATGCTGTCAGTTAAACTAGGATATGTCATCAGGTGCAAGGTGAGTGCCACCTTAAAAGATATTAAAATGGAGGGGGGGTGGACACATCTTAGAACAAGTAAATTGTGGTACTAGAATAATTAAGAAAGGTCGAACACTTGGATCAACAAAGAAAGTGATTATTGCTTACCATGTGACCCAAACTATATTAAGTCTTAGAACAAAAGACGTTCTTATCTTGATGCCCCGCAGCTGTTAGCCCCAAGGTACAGAGGGCAGTAGGCAACGACCAGCAGGCCTCAAGTGCCAGGTGTATACTCTAAGAGCAACTGCCTTTGAGAGAGGAAACGGTAGAGAGTGGGCTTTCGGAGGTAGAGAATTACTAGCTGGGAAAGTAGGAAAATTGACACAGAATCGGGATTGATGCCACTACATGACAGAGTTGGTGAAACGTCCCTTCTCAGAGATCTTGAGGCTCCTCAGAAATGTATTTTTCATTTTGGACAGAACATTCAGGATAAATATGATCTGTTCGAGTTCCTGGTTCTCTCATCAGGATTGTTTCTTAGGCTTCACTGGCACAAGAAAAGGGTTTTGATGGTCCAGGGTAAATCCTGACAAAAGCAAAGCACAGTATCTATGAAAAACTAACCACTCAGAAGAAAACAACAGATAAAAAGCCAGGCCGACCTGACCCTGCAAAATAGGTAAGGTTGGTCCGGCAACAGGGGTAGAGGCGAAGTGCCCATCTCCTGCTAGAAGAGCTAGAGAAGACCCCTTCCGGAGAGACCACCAGGAGAGGAGAGCAGAAGGTGCTGATGAGGAAGAATATTTTAATCAGCAGAGAAGGTCAAAATGACAAAGTTCCAGGATCAGTGTAAACATATGGGATGAAAAAATAAAAAAGAAAAGAAAAGATCAGTTTAAAATGACTTTTTTTTTTAAAGGACTTGTGTAAACAAAAGTCCTTTTTAAGAGACAGTTGGCTGTTTAAAGCAGAAGTACAACTCACTGAGAGAATCACCGCACTATTTATTTGGGTAGAAAGGACCTGGAATGTAGAAAGGCCCATTCTGCAGAGGAAAAAAATAGAATCACTAACAGGCCTCGTGCCTTGCACAGCCAGTGGCTAGAATCCCTGCCTCATGAGACCCTGTGCTAGAAGGCCGCTAGAACCATCTACAACTATGTTAGTCTTTCTTGGAAGCCAACACGTGTTTGCCCAGTTAAGAGCACAGTAACAATCAGTCAAGTATTAGGTGATAATGTTTATCGATATCTTTAAAAGCCGTGTTAAGTTTCTTTTTGAGTAACCCTCACCCCACCCTTAGAGAAATTTATCTGAGGTTCACCTCTTTGAAATACCTCATTGTAGTTCCACATTTACCATATCCAAAAAACAAACAAACAAAAAAAACTTTTTCTTAACAAAGTGTTCAGAAGGGGGCGCCACTGAAAACAATTAGAGCTTTCCCTGCCAGGACAATTTTGTTGCAGAAACAGCTGAAAGCAATCAGGTCAGACAGAGCCAAGAGCTGGAGGGATTTTTAAATTACAAAAACCGATCCAAATCAAACCAAAACAAAAATCAAACCCAATGGCCAGGATTTCAAGTTTGCTACTAAAGGCGTGAAATTCTCCTAAGACATGCGAGTGACTTGATCAATATATTTATATATTTATATTTGAAGAAGAAGGAAATATTTGATGCAGCAAATCCACGTTGATTAAAAATTAGCAGATATGGGGGCTCCTGGGTGGCTCAGTGGTTTAGGCCTCTGCCTTCGGCTCAGGTCATGATTTCAGGGTCCTGGGATGGAGCCCCACATCGGGCTCTCTGCTCAGCGGGGAGCCTGCTTCCCCCCTCTCTCTCTGCCTGCCTCTTTACCTACTTGTGATCTGTCAGAAAAATGCGTAAATCAGATCTTTAAAAAAAGAATTAGTAGATGTGAAATACATCGAGGTTATGGGGGAAGGAAATCGATTTCACCTGATCTGACTAGGAAGTGGTTGAAGCCTGAATTAAAGTGCTATAAAAAGAGTAAAGACCTGGGAATTCTATGGGGAAAAATCCCTAGAAAAACAGCAGTAATAACTGGCTGCTCTTTATTGATCCAGATGCTGCGGTAGGCAAAGAAGAGCTGGTTTTATTCAGAGGATGATCTCCATTTGTCTTCCTGATCTGGCATTTCCTGCAAGTCAGGTATGGGGCTCTGCTCTAGAGCTGCAAATGCTGGGGGGCCCTCAATGTCCCTTTTCTCTTCTCAGGGGGACAACGGGCATGTCCATGGTGCAGTGGGACAGGCTTTACCACAGGGAGATAAAAGACTGCCAAGGGTAGGTTGGAGCTGGGAAAAGCCACTTAGGAACAGATTTTCATTGGAGGTGATAGACAAGGCCAAAGCGAAGAATGAGGATGAGTGTGTCAAGTTTCAAAGTGCCAGGAGGCAGCACAGTGCATTTGGGAAACTACAGCAAGTTCATGACAACCGACAACTGATCTGGCAGCATCAACTGGGGATGGAGGCTGAGCCCCGGGGTTAACACTGGGCTTGAGATGGTTTGTATACTATGCCAAGGAGGTGAGGTACTACACTGTGGGGGCTCAGGGAGCTACCGGAGGATTTCAAATATCAGAATCGTAACCATAATAGAGTATTTAATTGCATCCTAGCTTTCATCACGTGTAAGATGTACTATAGTTTATGTTCGACTAAGAAAGAGAAATGCTGTCAGTTAAACTAGGATATGTCATCAAGTGCAAGGTGAGTGCCACCTTAAAAGATATTAAAATGGGGGGGGTGGACAATTCTTAGAACAATTAAATTGTGGTACTAGAATAAATAAAAAAGGTCGAACACTTGGATCAACAAAAAAAGTGATTATTGCTTACCATGTGACCCAAACTATATTAAGTCTTAGAACAAAAGACGTTCTTACTTGATGCCCCGCAGCTGTGGGCCCCAAGGTTCAGATGGCAGTAGCCAACGACCAGCAGGCCTCAGAGTGCCATGTGCAGACTCTAAGATCAACGGCTTTTGAGAGAGGAAACGGTAGAGAGTGGGCTTTCGGAGGTAGAGAATTACTAGCTGGGAAAGTAGGAAAATTGACACAGAATCGGGATTGATGCCACTACATGACAGAGTTGGTGAAACGTCCCTTCTCAGAGATTTTGAGGCTCCTCAGAAATGTATTTTTCATTTTGGACAGAACATTCAGGATAAATATGATCTGTTCGAGTTCCTGGTTCTCTCATCAGGACTGTTTCTTAGGCTTCACTGGCACAAGAAAAGGGTTTTGATGGTCCAGGGTAAATCCTGACCAAAGCAAAGCACGGTATCTATGAAAAACTAACCACTCAGAAGAGAACGACAGATAAAAAGCCAGGCCGACCTGACCCTGCAAAATAGGTAAGGTTGGTCCGGCAACAGGGGTAGAGGCGAAGTGCCCATCTCCTGCTAGAAGAGCTAGAGAAGACCCCTTCCGGAGAGACCACCAGGAGAGGAGAGCAGAAGGTGCTGATGAGGAAGAATATTTTAATCAGCAGAGAAGGTCAAAATGACAAAGTTCCAGGATCAGTGTAAACATATGGGATGAAAAAATAAAAAAGAAAAGAAAAGATCAGTTTAAAATGACTTTTTTTTTAAAGGACTTGTGTAAACAAAAGTCCTTTTCAAGAGACAGTTGGCTGTTTAAAGCAGAAGTACAACTCACTGAGAGAATCACCGCACTATTTATTTGGGTAGAAAGGACCTGGAATGTAGAAAGGCCCATTCTGCAGAGGAAAAAAATAGAATCACTAACAGGCCTCGTGCCTTGCACAGCCAGTGGCTAGAATCCCTGCCTCTTGAGACCCTGTGCTATAAGGCCGCTAGAACCATCTACAACTATGTTAGTCTTTCTTGGAAGCCAACACGTGTTTGCCCAGTTAAGAGCACAGTAACAATCAGTCAAGTATTAGGTGATAATGTTTATCGATATCTTTAAAAGCCGTGTTAAGTTTCTTTTTGAGCAACCCTCACCCCACCCTTAGAGAAATTTATCTGAGGTTCACCTCTTTGAAATACCTCATTGTAGTTCCACATTTACCATATCCAAAAAACAAACAAACAAAAAAAACTTTTTCTTAACAAAGTGTTCAGAAGGGGGCGCCACTGAAAACAATTAGAGCTTTCCCTGCCAGGACAATTTTGTTGCAGAAACAGCTGAAAGCAATCAGGTCAGACAGAGCCAAGGGCTGGAGGGATTTTTAAATTACAAAAACCGATCCAAATCAAACCAAAACAAAAATCAAACCCAATGGCCAGGATTTCAAGTTTGCTACTAAAGGCGTGAAATTCTCCTAAGACATGCGAGTGACTTGATCAATATATTTATATATTTATATTTGAAGAAGAAGGAAATATTTGATGCAGCAAATCCACGTTGATTAAAAATTAGCAGATATGGGGGCTCCTGGGTGGCTCAGTGGTTTAGGCCTCTGCCTTCGGTTCAGGTCATGATTTCATGGTCCTGGGATGGAGCCCCACATCGGGCTCTCTGCTCAGCGGGGAGCCTGCTTCCCCCCTCTCTCTCTGCCTGCCTCTCTACCTACTTGTGATCTGTCAGAAAAATGCGTAAATCAGATCTTTAAAAAAAGAATTAGTAGATGTCAAATACATCGAGGGTATGGGGGAAGGAAATCGATTTCACCTGATCTGACTAGGAAGTGGTTGAAGCCTGAATTAAAGTGCTATAAAAAGAGTAAAGACCTGGGAATTCTATGGGGAAAAATCCCTAGAAAAACAGCAGTAATAACTGGCTGCTCTTTATTGATCCAGATGCTGCGGTAGGCAAAAAAGAGCTGGTTTTATTCAGAGGATGATCTCCATTTGTCTTCCTGATCTGGCATTTCCTGCAAGCCAGGTATGGGGCTCTGCTCTAGAGCTGCAAATGCTGGGGGGCCCTCACTGTCCCTTTTCTCTTCTCAGGGGGACAACGGGCATGTCCATGGTGCAGTGGGACAGGCTTTACCACAGGGAGATAAAAGACTGCCAAGGGTAGGTTGGAGCTGGGAAAAGCCACTTAGGAACAGATTTTCATTGGAGGTGATAGACAAGGCCAAAGCGAAGAATGAGGATGAGTGTGTCAAGTTTCAAAGTGCCAGGAGGCAGCACAGTGCCTTTGGGAAACTACAGCAAGTTCATGACAACCGACAACTGATCTGGCAGCATCAACTGGGGATGGAGGCTGAGCCCCGGGGTTAACACTGGGCTTGAGATGGTTTGTATACTATGCCAAGGAGGTGAGGTACTACACTGTGGGGGCTCAGGGAGCTACCGGAGGATTTCAAATATCAGAATCGTAACCATAATAGAGTATTTAATTGCATCCTAGCTGTCATCACGTGTAAGATGTACTATAGTTTATGTTCGACTAAGAAAGAGAAATGCTGTCAGTTAAACTAGGATATGTCATCAAGTGCAAGGTGAGTGCCACCTTAAAAGATATTAAAATGGGGGGGGGTGGACAATTCTTAGAACAATTAAATTGTGGTACTAGAATAAATAAAAAAGGTCGAACACTTGGATCAACAAAAAAAGTGATTATTGCTTACCATGTGACCCAAACTATATTAAGTCTTAGAACAAAAGACGTTCTTACTTGATGCCCCGCAGCTGTGGGCCCCAAGGTTCAGATGGCAGTAGCCAACGACCAGCAGGCCTCAGAGTGCCATGTGCAGACTCTAAGATCAACGGCTTTTGAGAGAGGAAACGGTAGAGAGTGGGCTTTCGGAGGTAGAGAATTATTAGCTGGGAAAGTAGGAAAATTGACACAGAATCGGGATTGATGCCACTACATGACAGAGTTGGTGAAACGTCCCTTCTCAGAGATTTTGAGGCTCCTCAGAAATGTATTTTTCATTTTGGACAGAACATTCAGGATAAATATGATCTGTTCGAGTTCCTGGTTCTCTCATCAGGACTGTTTCTTAGTCTTCACTGGCACAAGAAAAGGGTTTTGATGGTCCAGGGTAAATCCTGACAAAAGCAAAGCACGGTATCTATGAAAAACTAACCACTCAGAAGAGAACAACAGATAAAAAGCCAGGCCGACCTGACCCTGCAAAATAGGTAAGGTTGGTCCGGCAACAGGGGTAGAGGGGAAGTGCCCATCTCCTGCTAGAAGAGCTAGAGAAGAACCCTTCCGGAGAGACCACCAGGAGAGGAGAGCAGAAGGTGCTGATGAGGAAGAATATTTTAATCAGCAGAGAAGGTCAAAATGACAAAGTTCCAGGATCAGTGTAAACATATGGGATGAAAAAATAAAAAAGAAAAGAAAAGATCAGTTTAAAATGACTTTTTTTTTTAAAGGACTTGTGTAAACAAAAGTCCTTTTCAAGAGACAGTTGGCTGTTTAAAGCAGAAGTACAACTCACTGAGAGAATCACCGCACTATTTATTTGGGTAGAAAGGACCTGGAATGTAGAAAGGCCCATTCTGCAGAGGAAAAAAATAGAATCACTAACAGGCCTCGTGCCTTGCACAGCCAGTGGCTAGAATCCCTGCCTCATGAGACCCTGTGCTAGAAGGCCGCTAGAACCATCTACAACTATGTTAGTCTTTCTTGGAAGCCAACAAGTGTTTGCCCAGTTAAGAGCACAGTAACAATCAGTCACGTATTAGGTGATAATGTTTATCGATATCTTTAAAAGCCGTGTCAAGTTTCTTTTTGAGTAACCCTCACCCCACCCTTAGAGAAATTTATCTGAGGTTCACCTCTTTGAAATACCTCATTGTAGTTCCACATTTACCATATCCAAAAAACAAACAAACAAAAAAAACTTTTTCTTAACAAAGTGTTCAGAAGGGGGCGCCACTGAAAACAATTAGAGCTTTCCCTGCCAGGACAATTTTGTTGCAGAAACAGCTGAAAGCAATCAGGTCAGACAGAGCCAAGGGCTGGAGGGATTTTTAAATTACAAAAACCGATCCAAATCAAACCAAAACAAAAATCAAACCCAATGGCCAGGATTTCAAGTTTGCTACTAAAGGCGTGAAATTCTCCTAAGACATGCGAGTGACTTGATCAATATATTTATATATTTATATTTGAAGAAGAAGGAAATATTTGATGCAGCAAATCCACGTTGATTAAAAATTAGCAGATATGGGGGCTCCTGGGTGGCTCAGTGGTTTAGGCCTCTGCCTTCGGCTCAGGTCATGATTTCATGGTCCTGGGATGGAGCCCCACATCGGGCTCTCTGCTCAGCGGGGAGCCTGCTTCCCCCCTCTCTCTCTGCCTGCCTCTCTACCTACTTGTGATCTGTCAGAAAAATGCGTAAATCAGATCTTTAAAAAAAGAATTAGTAGATGTCAAATACATCGAGGGTATGGGGGAAGGAAATCGATTTCACCTGATCTGACTAGGAAGTGGTTGAAGCCTGAATTAAAGTGCTATAAAAAGAGTAAAGACCTGGGAATTCTATGGGGAAAAATCCCTAGAAAAACAGCAGTAATAACTGGCTGCTCTTTATTGATCCAGATGCTGCGGTAGGCAAAAAAGAGCTGGTTTTATTCAGAGGATGATCTCCATTTGTCTTCCTGATCTGGCATTTCCTGCAAGCCAGGTATGGGGCTCTGCTCTAGAGCTGCAAATGCTGGGGGGCCCTCACTGTCCCTTTTCTCTTCTCAGGGGGACAACGGGCATGTCCATGGTGCAGTGGGACAGGCTTTACCACAGGGAGATAAAAGACTGCCAAGGGTAGGTTGGAGCTGGGAAAAGCCACTTAGGAACAGATTTTCATTGGAGGTGATAGACAAGGGCAAAGCGAAGAATGAGGATGAGTGTGTCAAGTTTCAAAGTGCCAGGAGGCAGCACAGTGCATTTGGGAAACTACAGCAAGTTCATGACAACCGACAACTGATCTGGCAGCATCAACTGGGGATGGAGGCTGAGCCCCGGGGTTAACACTGGGCTTGAGATGGTTTGTATACTATGCCAAGGAGGTGAGGTACTACACTGTGGGGGCTCAGGGAGCTACCGGAGGATTTCAAATATCAGAATCGTAACCATAATAGAGTATTTAATTGCATCCTAGCTGTCATCACGTGTAAGATGTACTATAGTTTATGTTCGACTAAGAAAGAGAAATGCTGTCAGTTAAACTAGGATATGTCATCAAGTGCAAGGTGAGTGCCACCTTAAAAGATATTAAAATGGGGGGGGGTGGACAATTCTTAGAACAATTAAATTGTGGTACTAGAATAAATAAAAAAGGTCGAACACTTGGATCAACAAAAAAAGTGATTATTGCTTACCATGTGACCCAAACTATATTAAGTCTTAGAACAAAAGACGTTCTTACTTGATGCCCCGCAGCTGTGGGCCCCAAGGTTCAGATGGCAGTAGCCAACGACCAGCAGGCCTCAGAGTGCCATGTGCAGACTCTAAGATCAACGGCTTTTGAGAGATGAAACGGTAGAGAGTGGGCTTTCGGAGGTAGAGAATTATTAGCTGGGAAAGTAGGAAAATTGACACAGAATCGGGATTGATGCCACTACATGACAGAGTTGGTGAAACGTCCCTTCTCAGAGATTTTGAGGCTCCTCAGAAATGTATTTTTCATTTTGGACAGAACATTCAGGATAAATATGATCTGTTCGAGTTCCTGGTTCTCTCATCAGGACTGTTTCTTAGTCTTCACTGGCACAAGAAAAGGGTTTTGATGGTCCAGGGTAAATCCTGACAAAAGCAAAGCACGGTATCTATGAAAAACTAACCACTCAGAAGAGAACAACAGATAAAAAGCCAGGCCGACCTGACCCTGCAAAATAGGTAAGGTTGGTCCGGCAACAGGGGTAGAGGGGAAGTGCCCATCTCCTGCTAGAAGAGCTAGAGAAGAACCCTTCCGGAGAGACCACCAGGAGAGGAGAGCAGAAGGTGCTGATGAGGAAGAATATTTTAATCAGCAGAGAAGGTCAAAATGACAAAGTTCAAGGATCAGTGTAAACATATGGGATGAAAAAATAAAAAAGAAAAGAAAAGATCAGTTTAAAATGACTTTTTTTTTTAAAGGACTTGTGTAAACAAAAGTCCTTTTTAAGAGACAGTTTGCTGTTTAAAGCAGAAGTACAACTCACTGAGAGAATCACCGCACTATTTATTTGGGTAGAAAGGACCTGGAATGTAGAAAGGCCCATTCTGCAGAGGTAAAAAATAGAATCACTAACAGGCCTCGTGCCTTGCACAGCCAGTGGCTAGAATCCCTGCCTCATGAGACCCTGTGCTAGAAGGCCGCTAGAACCATCTACAACTATTTTAGTCTTTCTTGGAAGCCAACAAGTGTTTGCCCAGTTAAGAGCACAGTAACAATCAGTCAAGTATTAGGTGATAATGTTTATCGATATCTTTAAAAGCCGTGTCAAGTTTCTTTTTGAGTAACCCTCACCCCACCCTTAGAGAAATTTATCTGAGGTTCACCTCTTTGAAATACCTCATTGTAGTTCCACATTTACCATATCCAAAAAACAAACAAACAAAAAAAACTTTTTCTTAACAAAGTGTTCAGAAGGGGGCGCCACTGAAAACAATTAGAGCTTTCCCTGCCAGGACAATTTTGTTGCAGAAACAGCTGAAAGCAATCAGGTCAGACAGAGCCAAGGGCTGGAGGGATTTTTAAATTACAAAAACCGATCCAAATCAAACCAAAACAAAAATCAAACCCAATGGCCAGGATTTCAAGTTTGCTACTAAAGGCGTGAAATTCTCCTAAGACATGCGAGTGACTTGATCAATATATTTATATATTTATATTTGAAGAAGAAGGAAATATTTGATGCAGCAAATCCACGTTGATTAAAAATTAGCAGATATGGGGGCTCCTGGGTGGCTCAGTGGTTTAGGCCTCTGCCTTCGGCTCAGGTCATGATTTCAGGGTCCTGGGATGGAGCCCCACATCGGGCTCTCTGCTCAGCGGGGAGCCTGCTTCCCCCCTCTCTCTCTGCCTGCCTCTCTACCTACTTGTGATCTGTCAGAAAAATGCGTAAATCAGATCTTTAAAAAAAGAATTAGTAGATGTCAAATACATCGAGGGTATGGGGGAAGGAAATCGATTTCACCTGATCTGACTAGGAAGTGGTTGAAGCTTGAATTAAAGTGCTATAAAAAGAGTAAAGACCTGGGAATTCTATGGGGAAAAATCCCTAGAAAAACAGCAGTAATAACTGGCTGCTCTTTATTGATCCAGATGCTGCGGTAGGCAAAAAAGAGCTGGTTTTATTCAGAGGATGATCTCCATTTGTCTTCCTGATCTGGCATTTCCTGCAAGCCAGGTATGGGGCTCTGCTCTAGAGCTGCAAATGCTGGGGGGCCCTCACTGTCCCTTTTCTCTTCTCAGGGGGACAACGGGCATGTCCATGGTGCAGTGGGACAGGCTTTACCACAGGGAGATAAAAGACTGCCAAGGGTAGGTTGGAGCTGGGAAAAGCCACTTAGGAACAGATTTTCATTGGAGGTGATAGACAAGGGCAAAGCGAAGAATGAGGATGAGTGTGTCAAGTTTCAAAGTGCCAGGAGGCAGCACAGTGCATTTGGGAAACTACAGCAAGTTCATGACAACCGACAACTGATCTGGCAGCATCAACTGGGGATGGAGGCTGAGCCCCGGGGTTAACACTGGGCTTGAGATGGTTTGTATACTATGCCAAGGAGGTGAGGTACTACACTGTGGGGGCTCAGGGAGCTACCGGAGGATTTCAAATATCAGAATCGTAACCATAATAGAGTATTTAATTGTATCCTAGCTTTCATCACGTGTAAGATGTACTATAGTTTATGTTCGACTAAGAAAGAGAAATGCTGTCAGTTAAACTAGGATATGTCATCAAGTGCAAGGTGAGTGCCACCTTAAAAGATATTAAAATGGGGGGGGGGTGGACAAATCTTAGAACAATTAAATTGTGGTACTAGAATAAATAAAAAAGGTTGAACACTTGGATCAACAAAAAAAGTGATTATTGCTTACCATGTGACCCAAACTATATTAAGTCTTAGAACAAAAGACGTTCTTACTTGATGCCCCGCAGCTGTTAGCCCCAAGGTACAGAGGGCAGTAGGCAACGACCAGCAGGCCTCAAGTGCCAGGTGTATACTCTAAGAGCAACTGCCTTTGAGAGAGGAAACGGTAGAGAGTGGGCTTTCGGAAGTAGAGAATTACTAGCTGGGAAAGTAGGAAAATTGACACAGAATCGGGATTGATGCCACTACATGACAGAGTTGGTGAAACGTCCCTTCTCAGAGATCTTGAGGCTCCTCAGAAATGTATTTTTCATTTTGGACAGAACATTCAGGATAGATATGATCTGTTCGAGTTCCTGGTTCTCTCATCAGGACTGTTTCTTAGGCTTGACTGGCACAAGAAAAGGGTTTTGATGGTCCAGGGTAAATCCTGACAAAAGCAAAGCACGGTATCTATGAAAAACTAACCACTCAGAAGAGAACAACAGATAAAAAGCCAGGCCGACCTGACCCTGCAAAATAGGTAAGGTTGGTCCGGCAACAGGGGTAGAGGCGAAGTGCCCATCTCCTGCTAGAAGAGCTAGAGAAGACCCCTTCCGGAGAGACCACCAGGAGAGGAGAGCAGAAGGTGCTGATGAGGAAGAATATTTTAATCAGCAGAGAAGGTCAAAATGACAAAGTTCCAGGATCAGTGTAAACATATGGGATGAAAAAATAAAAAAGAAAAGAAAAGATCAGTTTAAAATGACTTTTTTTTTTAAAGGACTTGTGTAAACAAAAGTCCTTTTTAAGAGACAGTTGGCTGTTTAAACCAGAAGTACAACTCACTGAGAGAATCACCGCACTATTTATTTGGGTAGAAAGGACCTGGAATATAGAAAGGCCCATTCTGCAGAGGAAAAAAATAGAATCACTAACAGGCCTCGTGCCTTGCACAGCCAGTGGCTAGAATCCCTGCCTCATGAGACCCTGTGCTAGAAGGCCGCTAGAACCATCTCCAACTATGTTAGTCTTTCTTGGAAGCCAACACGTGTTTGCCCAGTTAAGAGCACAGTAACAATCAGTCAAGTATTAGGTGATAATGTTTATCGATATCTTTAAAAGCCGTGTTAAGTTTCTTTTTGAGCAACCCTCACCCCACCCTTAGAGAAATTTATCTGAGGTTCACCTCTTTGAAATACCTCATTGTTGTTCCACATTTACCATATCCAAAAAACAAACAAACAAAAAAAACTTCTTAACAAAGTGTTCAGAAGGGGGCGCCACTGAAAACAATTAGAGCTTTCCCTGCCAGGACAATTTTGTTGCAGAAACAGCTGAAAGCAATCAGGTCAGACAGAGCCAAGGGCTGGAGGGATTTTTAAATTACAAAAACCGATCCAAATCAAACCAAAACAAAAATCAAACCCAATGGCCAGGATTTCAAGTTTGCTACTAAAGGCGTGAAATTCTCCTAAGACATGCGAGTGACTTGATCAATATATTTATATATTTATATTTGAAGAAGAAGGAAATATTTGATGCAGCAAATCCACGTTGATTAAAAATTAGCAGATATGGGGGCTCCTGGGTGGCTCAGTGGTTTAGGCCTCTGCCTTCGGCTCAGGTCATGATTTCAGGGTCCTGGGATGGAGCCCCACATCGGGCTCTCTGCTCAGCGGGGAGCCTGCTTCCCCCCTCTCTCTCTGCCTGCCTCTCTACCTACTTGTGATCTGTCAGAAAAATGGGTAAATCAGATCTTTAAAAAAGAATTAGTAGATGTGAAATACATCGAGGGTATGGGGGAAGGAAATCGATTTCACCTGATCTGACTAGGAAGTGGTTGAAGCCTGAATTAAAGTGCTATAAAAAGAGTAAAGACCTGGGAATTCTATGGGGAAAAATCCCTAGAAAAACAGCAGTAATAACTGGCTGCTCTTTATTGATCCAGATGCTGCGGTAGGCAAAGAAGAGCTGGTTTTATTCAGAGGATGATCTCCATTTGTCTTCCTGATCTGGCATTTCCTGCAAGCCAGGTATGGGGCTCTGCTCTAGAGCTGCAAATGCTGGGGGGCCCTCACTGTCCCTTTTCTCTTCTCAGGGGGACAACGGGCATGTCCATGGTGCAGTGGGACAGGCTTTACTACAGGGAGATAAAAGACTGCCAAGGGTAGGTTGGAGCTGGGAAAAGCCACTTAGGAACAGATTTTCATTGGAGGTGATAGACAAGGCCAAAGCGAAGAATGAGGATGAGTGTGTCAAGTTTCAAAGTGCCAGGAGGCAGCACAGTGCATTTGGGAAACTACAGCAAGTTCATGACAACCGACAACTGATCTGGCAGCATCACCTGGGGATGGAGGCTGAGCCCCGGGGTTAACACTGGGCTTGAGATGGTTTGTATACTATGCCGAGGAGGTGAGGTACTACACTGTGGGGGCTCAGGGAGCTACCGGAGGATTTCAAATATCAGAATCGTAACCATAATAGAGTATTTAATTGCATCCTAGCTTTCATCACGTGTAAGATGTACTATAGTTTATGTTCGACTAAGAAAGAGAAATGCTGTCAGTTAAACTAGGATATGTCATCAAGTGCAAGGTGAGTGCCACCTTAAAAGATATTAAAATGGGGGGGGGGGTGGACACATCTTAGAACAAGTAAATTGTGGTACTAGAATAATTAAGAAAGGTCGAACACTTGTATCATCAAAAAAAGTGATTTTTGCTTACCATGTGTCTCAAAATATATTAAGTCTCCAAAAATTTATATCATCTGTTAGTTCAGATATATATAAAATTACATTTAAAGATTTAAAAATATCAGCAATCATTTTCATTTATATGAAAATTTCAAAGAAAATATACTTTTCCAAACACGAATTTTTATCCTATTTTTTTGAATTTTGTCAACAACTGATAAAATGTTTAGCGAGACTATAAATGTTAGATCGAAAAAAATGTTTAATAAATGTAGGTTCAAATTATTATGTTCCATTAAAAATGAATTAGTCTTTGATGAACATCTGTTTGCTAATATGTTGTATCCAGATATAGTAAATTAATGACATATATAAAATTTCAGGGAATGACACGTTTTGTTCCATTATGAGTAGAGTTTTTAAAATGCTATTGTAAAATTTTTTATAAAGATTTTATTTATCTTTTTGACAGAGAGAGAGATCACAAATAGGCAGAGAAACAGACAGAGAGAGAGATGAGGAGAAGCAGGCTCCCTGCTGAGCAGAGAGCCCTATCGGGACTCGATCCCAGGCCCCTGGGATCATGACCTGAGCCGAAGGTAGAGGCTTAACCCACTGAGCCACCCAGGTACCCCATCGTTATGGTAAACTTTGAAGTCAGTCCTCAGTCTTTGTTCTCCTTCAACACTATGTTGACTATTGTGAGTCTTTGCCTCTCCATATAAACTTTAAAATAAATTTGTTAATTATAAAAAAAAAGAACTTGCTGGAATGCATTAATTGTATGGATAAACTTGGAAACCAGTGACCTCTTGAGCTTAGCATGAGATAGAAGATGGACATCAGTTGTCACAGTGGTGCCTCTGGCAGAACCTATTGCAAATCCCTAGGCAAAATGAGACCTCAAGGATCTGAGAGAATGTCTAAGAAGTACTTGATACATCCCTTTGGTATGGTTTATTGAAGTGTCCACCTGTCTGAAAGTTGGGAAATCTAGGTAAGGGAGGGAAAATTAGTTATGATAAAACATATCAACAAACATCAATAAATTTTGTAAAACTAATTGTCATGGCTCATATACAATATGACCAACAGAGGGACCATCAAAAGGAAAGCATCAGTTATGTTTATTGTGAAATTTTTTATTCAATATAAAGCAATGAGGGAGAAGACACAATGAGAAAATTACCATTTTTTAAAAGGTAAACTTCTTACAAAAAGGAATAGGTTTTATATTCTAAGTAGTATATTGAAAAGTAAAACATTGGGGCGCCTGGGTGGCTCAGTGGTTTGGGTTGCTGCCTTCAGCTCGGGTCATGATCTCAGGGTCCTGGGATCAAGCCCCGCATCGGATTCTCTGCTCCGCAGGGAGCCTGCTTCCCTCTCTCTCTCTCTCTCTGCCTGCCTCTCTGCCTACTTGTGATCTCTGTCTGTCAAATAAATAAATAAAATCTTAAAAGAAAAGAAAAGAAAAGTAAAACATTAAAAAATAAAATTTTAATTTAAAAAAATTATGTAATTTTTAAAAAAGGGTAAAAATAGCAGAACCATTTTTCTTATAACTAGAAAATACATTGTATATATATCTATCAAAAATTACTTGTCATGGGGGAGCCTAGGTGACTCAGTGGGTTAAAGCCTCTGCCTTCAGCTCAGGTCATGATCCCAGGAACCTGGGATCGAGTCCCACATCGGGCTCTCAGCTCAGCAGGGAGCCTGATTCCTCCTCTCTCTCTGCCTGACCCTGCCTACTTGTGATCTCTTTCAAATAAATAAATAAAATCTTTTATTAAAAAAATTTAAAAAAATAACTTGTCATATCTGGAATCAGGAGCATATGGAAAAAAATAATATCTGAGGACAATACTTCTGCCATGTTTTGTGCCTTGTTAGTATTTTTAAACAGTCAGGCAACTTTTAGCTTCATTGAAATACCTGCTAAGATACCAGCAGTGCCTTTTGGAGCCCTATGACTAATAAAATTAATTGCAAATATTCAAAATGTTTACTATGGTGTCACTATTTAGGGCCACCACCAAGTATGTTTCAGAAGTAAGCATAACTGTTACTCTTCTGTAAGGCAAAAGGGCATGTTTTCAGGAGTTCCATCTGCTGTACCAGGAGGTGAATCAAGTAATGATTTCTGTCCTAAAATAATTCACTTTTCAATCTAACATTCCTCATTCCACATTATAATAATAAAAACTAAGAGGAGACTAAGACAAACAAACAACTACAACTACAACAACCAGCTTTTCCTTCAGTGGAAAAGTAAATATAACCCTATGAGTAGCCTGAAATTTATTTTTAAATATTTTTAAGATAAACGTTTTTGTTAGAAAACCATATATTTTATATTACTAAGAAATAACAGGCGAAGTTTTATTAACTTCTAAAAAGTCTAGTTACTTTTATTTATCTATTAACTCATCTCTTTATGAAGTAGAACATGATCACACCTATTGTATCTACCCGTTTGTATGCTTTGGTTATTTTATGTTTGCTATTTTCTTGCTTAGTTTTTACAATATTTGATACATAATAATATCTTTAAGTCAATCTACGGTTTCACAGAATTTGTTTGAACTTCATAAAAATGTACCATACTTTTTGCACTGTCCTTTTTTTACTTCTCTATTAACTTTCCAAGATTTATTCACTTTAGATTGTGTAGCTATCATTTATTTTTATTCCTCTATAATGCTATGTTTACAAATTTGTATTTATCTGTACTTTTAAAAATATCTTAATTATATACCATTTCTCATCGCACGCAACACTCATGTTACTTCTACACTTATCAGATATTATGTAATTGAAAACCACAACTCAGCAACAATATAGCACCATTTTTCAAAATTGAATGGCTTACCAGAATTCTTTAATTCTACCCTTTATTCTGGTATTTGGCATTGTTCATATGGAGGAAAACTTATAAGTTGATATTCCATAAATAGAAGGATTTATTATGATTGATTATTTTCATTTAGAATGCATAGAATATGGTTGATTTAATATTTCTTTCTTACTCTCAGCCTGGAACATAGTGCTATCTATGTAATAGCCACTAAAATATTAAGTTAATTACCTAGACTTTAAACTTCATATGAATAGGAATAACATACAGAACTCTTCTCTGATTGGGACACCTGGGTGGCTCAGTCAGTTAAACACCTGAGCCTTTAGCTCAGGTCATGATGTTAGGGTTCTGAGACTCAGTTCTGCAACAGATTCCCTGCTTAGCCGGGAGTTTGATTCTCCCTCACCCTGCTGCTCCCCCTGCTTGTGCTCTCTCTCACTCACAAATAAATAAAATTAAAAAAATAAATTCTTCTCAGATAGCTAATATAGAATATCATCTATGTATTCATCAAAGGGAAAGGGCCATATAATAATGAAATTCAGACTACTTCAAATTCATTTTTTATCCAGTAAGAAAGTACTGGAAACAAGCCAAAAATGTCTTCAATGAATTAAAGAAATAGATTGAATTTCAATATCTTAATGTTTCTAAAATAAATTGCAAGATTTTTATACTAGATATCAGTGTAAATATTCATTATACAAGGATATTCTAAAAATAAACGTGAGAAAACTACTTGACATATATGATGACAAAAACGAGTTTGACAAAAGTCAGTTTGGGTAAAACTTACAACACCTGAAACTCTTGTTCTATAATTTAATTATTTTAATTTACAAAAATACAAAAATAATATATCAGCGTAAGTCTATTGATAGCTTTGAAGGTATGCTCTGGTTGTGCACTGTTTACTATTTAAAGGGGAAACAAATATGTGATGCTTATGGTGTGACTATATTAAAATTCAACAAGTTCAGAAGCATACGAGGAATAGAATAAAGACAAAAGATGACCCTTACTTATCCTAAAGATAGACAATGGTATATATGTGCTAGTTGGGGAGAGAATCCAGTCAGTAGATGGAGGATGTGGTAGCGGAAAAAAAAAGACACAACGTTTTTGTTGAACATTTAGCACTATATTTAACAAAGTGAAATTGTGTGTTAATAGCCTTGAATAAAATCCAAAAAATATTTTCAATTAATTGAAGATTATTTAGGAAAAACTTGAAAAGTACAACTTGATAAGGATTCCAATAAAAGATTCATAAGCAATACAAGTTTCAGAATTTTTAGTATATTTTCCCTAAAAAGCCATTTGATTTAAATTAAAAAGAATTCTATTTACCTGCCACTTAAATAAGAGGAAATTATTTGGTTTTGTAATAAGTCAATAAAATAAATTATCATATCTTTAGAAAACAGATATGCACACTAATTTAAAAATAATAGTGCTTAAGCTGTTCAGCAAACATTTGTAAAATTCCTTGCCATCAGCTAGCTCTGGAGTTCTGCTAGGTGAGTAAGACCATGTATGTTACTGCTCAGAGTACTGACACAAAGCAATTGTCCCCATCACATACATTTTTTGCTGTTGATATGTCATGCTATGTTGTTTAGAGATACATAGATGGCCCTACACGAAGGCCTTTTTTTGTGTGTATATGGGTGACTGTGATTTAATTTTCAAATCAGATGGCTATTGATTTACAATGATTCAACTTACGATATATTTGGCAATGATGTGAAAGTGAAAGTGATTCAGTAGAAACTGTACTTTGAATTTTGAATTTGGGTCTTTATAAAAAGGGCCAGTGACATGTGATATGGTGCCGTCTTGTGATGCTGGGCAGGGGCAGTGAGCCACAGCTCCCAGTCAGCTAGAAGATTACAGGGGTGAACACCTGATATTCTTACAACCATTCTATATATAAACATTATTTTTTTAGTGTAATATTTAATAAATTGCATGTGACATTTGATACTTTGTTATAAAATAGGCTTTGCTGAAGATGATTTTGCCCAAATGCTGGCAAATGTAAGTGTTCTGAGTATGTTTGAATAAGCTTAAGGTAAGCTATGATATTTGATAGTTTAGGGGTATTAAATGCATTTTCAATTTTTTATGTGTTTCTCTGTACATAGCCCCCTTGTAAGCTGAGGAACATCTCTATATGTATATGCAGCCTTGGTATGGCTTACATATTATTGGCACAAAACATCTAGAACAGTACGTGTGCCATATAATTGTCTACAACATCAAACAAGTTTCTTGAAAACTTGTGGCAAAGGGGTTATGTCTTTAAGAATTCTTATTTCAGAAGGGTTCTCTCAAATGTAAGATTTTTCAGAAGTTAAGTCAAAATCTGACCAAACTAAACACTTTTCCATTTTCCCTAGTGAGCAATGATAGCTAAAATCTATCTGCCATTTTCAACACTGTACTCAACGATTGTAATTCTAAATTAAGAACAGATTATTTATATCAAAACCACATGTTGGCCTAATCTTATACAATATTCATAAATCTCACTCAGAGCCTTGGACACTTTTATATGTTGTCTATATGGTACTACGGACATTCATCTTTTTTGACCTCATAGCTTCATGTATGTCTATACTTTTGAAAATACATGCATCATAGTTCCATTGTATAATGTCTGGGTTATAAATTGTTCTATGCTATCAAAATGGTAAGAAGAACATACAAATGACCTGATGTAATGAACTGGACCAGATTGCCAGATATCACATTTCATACCAGAAAGATTCAGTGGTAAGTTTTAAAATGGCCAGCTATACTTCGACTGAATTATAACTCATTTAAATTCTCTCTTTGTGTACAGTATTATACATTAGTCAGTATTATAGTAAATAAGTACTTTGGACAGATGTAAATATGCTGTAATAAAAAATGTTTTTCTTCTTTCTCTTAGTCCTTTTTATTTGTAAGACTAGCCACAAATACCATGCCTCTCCCAAAATAATTTGCAATCCAAATTTATCTCTAAATGAATTTATTTCACAGAAAAAAAATGTATATATATATACACTTACAGTAGACATGTTCAAAATAGTTACACAACAGCAAAGCCCTAAATGTAAGCAGTATAGTTGTTTTGTTTTGTTTTTTTCTTTAAAAAAAAGAGGTTATGTGAAATATTGGAATTTTATTTCGAGGCCTAGTATTTCAAGACAGTTAACTACACTTATGGTGTGAACAGCCTCTTGTTGGCAGTATGATTTTATTGGCTCCATGGAATAACAGCAAGAATTTACTATTGCTTCTTTCTTTTATGACACACACAGAAAAAAAAAATTGACACATTTGCTCAAGACCAACCAGTATCATTTTAACCTATCAAAATTGATGGGAGACCTTCACTGCCAAAGTCCCTGCTGGGTTTTCACAATTAGTGCAGACAATCTGCTACTCACATTATGAAAAAGGAGAGAAGAGTCATAATCAGGGAAGAAAGCTTGATTAATACTTGTAATTATCATTGAATTATTTAGCCTGCTATAAGATTATTATTATTAGTGTCATTTGATAATTTTCTCTCATTTTATTAAACACAACTGTGAGTAATTACCCTACCTAATATTTCTCTGTATTGGCTGACTAGCTAGCAAACATTCATGAAAATATCCATTAGCCACACATATAAAATGCTGCATTATGATGCTGTTGAATCAGAACATACCACTACCTGATCCTGTAGCTCTTTGAGGATTTGCAAATCAATTAATTATATGTTTCTTGGATTCTTCCCATACAATTAGAAAATTTATAATAGAGTCCGTGAACATGATTAGTTTTACCATTTTAAACCAGCAATCACACTTTGATTTTTACAACAAAAGCAGAAATATAAACACACACATTTGGATCAGTTTTCTGTTAGTCTGTCCGGAGTTCAAAATCCTATTCCTCAAGATAATGCACACCAAAGTTCTGGATTAAACAAGAAATTAGATGGCACCTGAACACTTGGTTTAATATTCTCAAAAGGACTATGCAACTTATTTCTTACATTATGACATTGTTTTACAAAGATCCACACTTTTATAATGTTAGTATTTTTAATAATCAATAAAGTCAATTAATCATGATTAAAAATCAAACATAAAAATTTCTACTTTTGCTTTTGCCCCCTCCATTTAGAACTTATTTATAGCCTGATAATTCAATGGTCCCTATGTTTATGAAAATCTGGACAGAAATAGCTCTAAGGTCCCATTCAGAACTTGATATTAATCTAAGTCTTTTGGCTCCATTTATCCTGAGAGCAAAGAGTAGGACAAAGGATTTGAGTACTGTTAGTTTATCTGGGAGATTATCCAAGGTAGAAAAGAATGGGAAAGTGATACAGTGAAGAAGCAACTTCATCAAAGAGGTACATTGTTGATATAATTGTTGTGGATAGAAAATGAAGGCTTGCTTTTACTGAAAGGTCCTGAGAAATTTCTTTAAGTTGTCCTCATGAAGACCTGAAAACTGACAATTTTATCTATGGTTCTTATTTCCACTTCACTGAGAGCTGTCCTCAGAGGACATTAACTCTCCTACACTTTTGGGTTGTGTTGGAGACATTCTAAAATGAGAGAGAGAACATGCGATGCTATCAGTGTTAAGTAACTGCAATTTCCCATGGAACTATCCACCACAGGTTTGGCTATAATCAGGTGTTGGGCCTTGATATCAGAGGGATTTGAGGCAGTATCATTTTAGGTTAATCATTATATCTGAAATTTCCAAAAACTTCAACTGATGAAACTTTGATTATAAATCTATAAATATAACAATAAATCTACAGTATTCAAATTATTTTCAGAGAAATACACAGACAAAGCATCAATTGATTAATATTTAAATGTTACAAAATACTGAACTGAAAGAATTTGGTCATATAACAACGTGTAAGAAGTAGAACTTAGGTTTAGGTTAGAACTCAGGATGCATTTGAGACTCCGTTAGAAATTGAATGGAGGGACGCCTGGGTGGCTCAGTGGGTTAAGCCACTGTCTTCTGCTCAGGTCATGATCCCAGGGTCCTGGGACTGAGCCCCAAATCGGGCTCTCTGCTCAGCAGGGAGACTGCTTCCTCCTCTCTCTCTGCCTGTCTCTCTGCCTGCTTGTCATCTCTCTCTGTCAAATAAATAAATAAAATCTTTAAAAAAAAAAAAGAAATTGAATGGATGTCTATCTTATAGGTTTGCTAAAAATCAGTGACTTTGTGTTCACGTGTGGCTATGCAGGAATTTTTAACTTTCTCTAAGAAGTTATTAGGTTTGATTATATAATGGCAGTAAAGGATGGGGAAAAGCAAAGTACAAACCCCATAAAGACAAAGACACTGAGTATGAGAAAAGAGTAATAGATAAGAAGAATCAGTGCATTTGAGGAAAATGGGAATTGAAATACACAATGATTGTTGATTTTTTTAGATGGAGAAAACAAAACTAGCTTGCAAGAAGGAAATAACAGAAGACATGTTGTGATGTGATACAGAATCCTGGAAAAGGCAGTAACGTGAAATAAAGGAGTAGGGAGAGCATATCTGGTAATTTGGATAGGAAGGAGTTCGTAGATAATTGCTTGATAAATTTTATATGGCCCACTTATATGCACAGATTTCTCTTCTTTAATTTATATGGAGAACAGGGTGTCCTTTCTCTTCCCTTTCAGAGCACCAGAGGTGTACTCTTTCAGACTGAAAACCTGAAAAGCTCAGGACTCAGTTGCTTAAGCACAGCAGAGAGGACATATTTCAATTAAGATTTACATTTTGCTGTATGTAGTAGACTGTCAAAAGTGGTTTAACCATATTTTTTTCATTTAACAAGAAGACTACAGAGAGTGTTTTCTGGTCTTGGCTCAGAGTGTCCATCCCTCTAAACAGATTTTTCTCTCAAAGTCCGGGGCAAGAAACCAATTGTTACATATGTATTCACTAAAAAAGCAGCTGGAAGATGCTGAGCACTGTGGCCCATGAGATAAGGCACCAGCACACACTTGTGAGTGGTGAGCTCCGAAGGCTGGAGGAAAATTCTAGAATAGAGTGCTCATTAGAGAACCATACCTTTTCTCCTGTTTTCTTACCTCTCTGTACTACTCTCTTGTATCCACAGCATTGGAAATGCTTTTAGCAACACACCACACTGAATCACCACAAATTATGGGATTCTCTTGGTGGAAAACCAAACACTGTGTAAAAACTGTGGTTTTCTAGTTCATGCTTCTGGATGGAAAATAATTCAGAATAAGCTGATAGGAGTAGCCAAGAGAGATTTAATCTTCTGTTTGGAAAAGGGCTTCTATATAAGTGAGTAGAGGAACCGTTAAGAATTATTCATGTTTAGGGGCACCTGGGTGGCTCAGCGGGTTAAGCCTCTGCCTTTAGCTCAGGTCATGATCCTGTCTGTCTCTCTGCTCAGCGGGGAGCCTGCTTCCACTTCTCTCTCTGCCTGCTCTCTGCCTACTGGTGATCTATGTCTGTCAAATAAATAAATAAAATCTTTAAAAATAAAATTTCCCTTCCTATCAGAAGCAGACCAAACCACTAACAAATTCCCCAGAAAGCTTCATCTAAAAGGTTGTACTTTCTTCAGACACCCAGAAGGACCTTCTTCTCTGGGCCTGGTATTTCTTCAATGGCCTATTCCAGAGAATAAGACACAAACTACTGAGCACCAAGGGCCTCAGAACCATGAAAGAGATGATGAGGGGCACAAAGCACGTCTCTGGTCACCAAGAGGGTATGTAAATGTTTGCTGCTTTTCTGTATTTTTCAAATCTGAGTTTTTAGCTGGAGGCTGCTCCTTTAGGATAAATTGCTGATACCTTATAGTATAAGCTATTATGTGATTTTTTACAAACGATTTCCTATCTTTGCATTCTCATGTACCAAGACAGACATGGATTATTTAAAACCCTGAAGAGAGTGCTATTGCCTTTAAATTGCCTGTAACCTTCATGCAATAGATTTATGATTGATGATAGATTTAGTAAATATAACTATTTTAAATATTTATTCTCAGTAAATGATTTCAACCTATGCTCATTTCAGTAACTTGGTGGATAATCCCTTTTCTATTAAACCATAGTGCAAGGACCAATGCTGCGCTTCCAAGAGAACCCCAAGCTCTTTTTCTAGAATGGCCATATGCATATGTATCAGGCGTCCTCTTTTGACTCGCTTTGTGGAGCACCTACCATGGAAGTCATGTAATAACCAATGACCAAAAAACAAACAAAAACCCCTAACATCCAGGTCGAAGTGATTCGCGCCTGCCATCATGCAAAGGCAGACCCTGCCTGGAGACCAGGAGACTGCTCAAATAGCAGGCAGGCATCTCAGCCCAGGCCTGTGCTGGGGAAGCTGGTTCCCGGCTCCGGGCGCAATCATGAAGCCAGCGAAGTGAACCCAGAGTGCAGCCGGGTTTAGGACTGATGATCTTTTCGCAGCCAGGCTGCCCGCGGATACCCGCTCGGGGAGCCAGGCTAGGAGGCCGCGGAGCGCCGGCGCTGGCCACACTCGCAGGCCCCCGGGGCTTCACCCCATTCCCAGGCCCCAGCCTCCCCGTCAGGAAGGAGGGGGCGGAGTCGGGGGCCACCCGGAGTAGGGGCTTTGCTAATTGCGGACGCGGGAAGTGAGCTCCCGGAGGACGTGGCAGAGAGTCTGGGAGGAGGTGGAGGGGCTGGCGGAGGAGGGGCTGGAGGAGGAGGGGCGTGCAGCGCGGCGGTTCTGTGCTGCGGCCCAGTCGGGACTGGAGGACCCACAGGACTTGCTGCCCTTGCGCTCTTGCGCTCCAGCCCAGCCCTGGAGGCCGCGCTGACCCTCCCAGCCCCATGGCTTCTCCAGATGACCCTCTGTGCACAGGTAAATTGAAACCGCACCGCGCCCTCACCTGGAGCAAAAAGCGCAGGCCTCGAGCTCTCGGGGATGTGGGGACCCAGCCTCCCGGGACCCCCGGGGCACCGGGACCACCCCAGATACCGCGCCACATACGGGTCCGCACGGGGTCGGGCCAGGGATGGCGCCGCCCGAGGTGCCCCCCCCCGCCAGCGGGGGCGCTAGCTCCCATCCTTCGGCACCCCCATGCGCGCATGTCAAGGTCCCCCTTCCCTTGTCTCCCACCATGGCCCCACCGCTTTTGTTCTGGACTTGGGATCCCAGGTGGAAACTAGTCCCTCAGACCTCCCTGGTAGCAAGGAGCGCAGGGAGGGATTCTCGGTTTTTCCACCCTGGCTCTTCCTCTCTCCACATTCACATGCCTTCTTGTGTCCCTTTCCTCTCCTCATTGTCACTTTTATTAAAAGGTTTTGTTCTGCATGTTGACCCGCAGAGTGATTTCATGAATGAATATACAGGAAACTGAGTGGGAGCCCACCTGTGAGAGCCCACCTGTGGAGGCCTTTCATTAGAATGGTCTCTGGTTATAGCCTCAGTTCAGAATATTGCGTGTACCTGAGGACGGAGTCCAGATGTTTCTTTCATCTCTGACTTGAATTTGAAATCCTCCTCAGACTTCTTCTTCCAGGATTTCTTCCGTCCTTGCTCTCCCACTGTCTCGGTGGGGATTCGCCATGAGTGTTGAACACAGGAATGAATGAATGATATATACCCCCAGGTCGCTGGGGCTTTTTCTTATTTTGCTGAGGTTGGAAAAGTTTGGGAGAGACCCCCTGTATGCAGATACAGAGCTGCATGCAATTGCTTAGATAAACGTGTTCCCCACTTAATGCTTGGGCATTGAACATTTCCCCCTTAACCTGAGGCTTGAGCAGTTAGGAGGAGACAATCTGGAGGTGAATCATAAGATGGCTGAATCCACATGGTGGTGAAGATTTTGGGAGATTTTCCTGGAGATTCTAAAGAAAGATCTAAATTCTTCCAATGGGGAGTGGTAAACATTTTTACAATGGGAGATGGAAAATAAATTGTCTGGTTAACCTTTCCCTCCCCCTCAAAACCATTATTTGAAAAAACAAAAAAGGAAGTGAAGGGAAAAATCCTCCCAATCCCATCCCCACTCACCTCCATAGCCACCTCCTCTTCCAAGAACCTAACAGAAGGTGCCAAGAAGTGTTAGGTACCAGCAGTGGTCTCAGAGCTCATTCAAGGATCATGGTGAAAGGCATTCAAAGAGATTGTGGGGGCACAGGCATCCAATTAAGGGGAACAAGTTTAAGGTTTGCCTGGTCCCCTACAAATTAATGGCACTAGAGAAGATGAGCTTTGGGAACTATAGCTTAATGGATACAACGTGTAAAAAGCTTCAGTGAGTCATGGTGGGAAGAGGCCATGAGGGCAGCAAAGACAGTCTTAGATGATGTTATTAATAGCACTACAGGCTCTAGATTTCCTGTGGTGGTGTTCTTGGCAAGACCAGCCTGGCCAAAGTGGATACTCACAACCTGGAACAGAGGGTCTTGCAGATCCCAGCATGTGAGGTATGATGAGGGGGTAAAATGATAGGAGGTGTCCTTTGGAAAGACCATCTCCTTGACTTTAAAAGGGAGAACCCAAATCTGTAGGTGAAATCTTTTAGGCTACAAAGAAGTATGAGGCCTCCTAAGGTCAAGGTCTCCTCGTCACTTGCAAAGATGTCGAAGAACATATTCAGACATTTCAAAGATGTCCTCATGTCCATCCGTTCCCACTCTGGAATTCTATCAATAAGGTGAGAGTTCCTCTAGTTGGAAAAAAGATCTAAAAAGACTTCCCTTTCTCATGTAATTTCTGTAACCTCCAGGACACACCCACCTACCCCTTCCAGCGCTGTAATGAAGCTACAGCTGGTGCCAATTTGTGGAACTCATTAAAGGCTATTTTCCCTTATATACCCCTGGACCTAGTTCCCATGCTCCCTCACCTGATTTCCTGCACTCACCTCCCACCTGGTGTGTTCACACCTGCACGTGCCTTTTACCAACCCCTTTGCCAAAAGGCAGCCAGAGTGACCTTTCAAAGACCTATCAGTTCCTGGCATTTGTCTCCATAGAAATCTGCACTGATCTTCTAACAAATTCTCAGTCCTCCAAAGGCATCCATAATCCTCCCACTCATCTCTTCCTACCCTTCTAATTGAATGATGCCTGTTCTGCCCTGTCTTTTTGCCCTTCAACCATGCTGCCTCCCTCTTCCTGTGGAGACCCCTCATGGCGCCTGCCTCCAAGCACAGGTGATTCCCATTAATGGGAAGACCCTCTTTTTCTCTCCCGTCTCCCCACTCCAGTTACTCCCACTTATTCATGAGCTCACGAGGCCCATGGTACACACTCTCCATGCAGCCTGCTCTCTCTTTTCTAGCACTGGCCTCCATTTCTAGCTGTGGTTGTGTCATGGATGTCCCTCCCCAGCCTGCCTCCAAGCTCTCCATTGGTTTAGCTCCAACACCTGACACAGTGCATGGCACGTAGTAAGCCCTGGCTAGCTTATAAGAGCCTCACTGAGGGACTGAAAGCATTTTAAAAATGTCACCACATAGGCTCCAAATGGTAGGCAGAAAAAGCTTTGCCTGGATTGAAATTTTAGAGATGTATTCATCAAGTTAGATGTGTTCACTGACTTTACTTTGTAAAATTAAAAAAAAAAGGGACCTCTGTATCGCTTCGCATCTAACGAAGGCACATGTATACTATTAGACCATGTTATGAGCTTAATGGAAGGAGACAAGATTTTTTCGCTAAGAAAATGTATAAGACTGTTGAGGTCACGTGGGAGGAAATAGTCCGTTTGTTGGAGCATTGCTATCTTACTCTATCACAGCCACTAATAAAAATCTGACACGGGGTGAGTCAGAATTGTCTGTCGGAGATCAGTTAGATCTGGCTCATGTTTGTACAGACATGAAAGCCAGGAACTAAGAAGCAGGCTTTGAAAGCCTGGGTTGAGGAGGCGGTGTGGTTCACTGCGATGAACTAAGTGCCCAGTGCCACCGGCAGACATGCAGGCCTGTGTCCTTCCTTTGTTCTGGGGTCCGTCTCGCACCATGTGGTGAGGTAGCAGCTGGGAGCAGCTCAGGACAGGACCCGGTGGCATCTTACCTCTCCCACCCTCCTGTGGGCTCCAGTGTGCTCCAGTGGGCTCCAGTGGGTCCCAGGGGACAGCCTGCCTTCCTTGCAAAGCCCAGTAGCACTGGGAGCAGAAACTGGGAGAAAAGAGTGAGCACCCTGTTTGACAAGCCAGACCAGCCACCTCTTCTTCAGATGCAGGGGGAGCCCTGGCTTGCTGACTCCTCCCTTCTTCCTTTCCCCTTTCCTCCCTCCCTCCCTCTTCCCATTCCCTCTCTCCTTCCCTGGTGGTGCCCTTTCCCTATGCCCACTTCATCCCTTTTCCTTTCTTACATGCCTGTCTTCTAGAGTTTCTTCTCTCCTCCCAATTATTTCCCTTCATCTGGATCTCCTCTTTGGTCCCTTTGTCCCGCTCTCTGCTCCTCCTCCCCTTCCCTGGCTCCTGTTCAGCTCCATCCAGACTGCAGGCAGAGCTGGACTAACAGGCTCACTCGCTAGCTCAGCCACCCTCCAGAGAAGTCACTCTTCAGTGGCCACCTTCCTGACCCCATGGTCCTTTCTCCACTTATTCAGCTATTTCTCTGAAGTCTGAGGAGGACAGAGTTGGGCTGCCGCAGAATCAGGCCAGAGGAGAAACCAAACCATGTGTCCACACTGTCCCCCAGTACTGCTGCTCTGAGAGCTTTCAGAGTCCTCAACAGGGTTAGGATTTAGGGGCTTCTTCAGAACTGGGAGTGAAAGCAGCCATAGGTCAAAAGAAAAGCTATAGTCCCCAACACAAAAATAATAATCACAAATGAAAACTAAGTTAACTCTAAGTCCCAAAGTCGAAGAATTGCCTTGAATCTGTCACTAGAAAGCACCCAAGGCCTCACTCTCTGGGTTCTGGGTGCCCTGGGAATGGCAGGAGGCTCTGACCCCCTTACCTCTTCATTTGCTTCCAAAGAACGTCCTCTGAGGTGGTCTTCACACTTTCTCTCAACTGTCTCTGGGAACTGTAGGCCCTCGGCTGCTGGGACGAATGAGGGTGATGTCAGGACCTGATGGGCAGCTTTACCAGGAGATGGTGGCTTCTGGATGCAGTCCTCGGGTCCCATGGTCTGGGTGAGATCTGGGTCTTTGAGTGGAGGAGGACAGATGAGATTTCAGATTTTGAGTTGATTCTGGGATGATTAGTGCTTTGGAGGGCATTGGGTGAAGGTATTTTGCACACGGGAAGGACACGAATTTGGGGAGCCAGAGAGTGGACTGTTAAGAGCTGACCTGCATTTCCCCCAGAAACCTTGCTGCTGTCCTTATCTCTGGTACCACAGAACGTGACCTTATTTGGAACTAGAGTCCTTACAGATGCAATCACGTTACAGTGAGGTCATTAGAGTGGGCCCTAATCTCCTGTAACTGTCCTCCTTATGTAAAGGGAAAATCTGGACAGAGAGATGCCCCTACTGTCAGTGGTGGGCAGTGCATGAACTTCTAGAACCCTGAGAGTAGTGGAAAACAGACTCAGGCTGGGCACTAGGTAAATGGGAGCTCTAGTGGAATTTCAGATGAAGATGCTGTGGACCTCGGCTTCCCAGGTCATAGTGACGTTAGGATTTCAAATTCAAGTCAGAGATGAAAAAAACATCTGGACTCGGTCCTCAGGTACACGCAGTATTCTGAACTGAGGCTAGAACCAGAGACCATTCTAATGAAAGGCCTCCAAAGGTGGATTCTCACAGGTGGCCTCCGACTCAGTATCCTGTATATTCATTCATGAAATCGCTCTGCGGGTCAACATGCAGAACAAAACCATTTAATAAAAGTGACAATGAGGAGAGGAAAGGGACTCAATAAGGCATGTGAAAGGGGAGAGAGGAAGACCAGGGCGGAAAAACCAAGAATCCCTCCCTGCGCTCCTTGCTACCAGGGATGTCTGAGGGACTAGTTTCCACCTGGGATCCCAAGTCCAGAACAAAAGTGGCGGGGCCACGGCACAGGACGAGGGAACAGGGTCCTCAGCATGTGCATAGGGGTGCCTAATGAATGGGGCTAGCGGGCCCTCTGGTGGGGGGCACCGCGCCTAGCACCGTCCAAGGCCCGACCCCCTGCGGACTCATGTGCTGCGCGGCCTCCGGGGTGGTCCCGGTGCCCCGGGGGTCCTGGGAGGCTGGGTCCCGACTCCCCAGTGAGCTCAGGGCCTGCACTTTCTGCTCCAGGTGAGGGCGAAGTGCGGTGTCACTTTACCTGTGCACAGAGGGTCGTCTTGAGAAGCCATGGGGCTGAGAGGGCAGCGGGCCACGGGAGCAGGACAGCGCGGCCTCAGGGGCTGGGCTGGAGCACGAGAGCGCACCAGAGGCGAGTCCAATGGGTCCTGCAATCCCGACTGGGCCTCAGCTCAGCACTGCAGTGCTGCCCATCCCTCCTCCGCCAGCCCCTCCTCCTCCTCCCAGACTCTCCGCTGCGTCCTCCGCGAGCTCACTTCCCGCTTCGGCAATTAGCAAAGCCCCTTCTCCGGGCCTCCTAGCCTGGCTCCCGGGCTGCGAAAAGGTCATCAGCCCTAATCCCTGGCTGCACTCTAGGGTCACTTCGCTGGCTTCCTGATATCGCCCCAAGCCAGGAACCAGCTTCCCCAGGACAGGCCTGGGCTTAGATGCCTGCCTGCGATCTGTTTGAGCAGCCTCCTTGTCTCCAGGCAGGGTCCGCCATTGCATGATGGCACGCGCGAATAACTTCGACCTGGATGTTTGGGTTTCTTGTTTGTTTTTTGGTCATTGGTTATTACATGACCTCCATGGTAGGTGCTCCAAAAAGGGAGTGAAAAGAGGACGCCTGATATATACGCATTCGGCCATTCTAGAAATGGAGCTTGGGGTTCTCTTGGAAACGCCGCATTGGTCCTTGCACTAGGGTTTAATAGAAAAGGGAATATGCACCAAGTTACTTAAATGAGCATAGGTTGAAATCGTTTACTGAGAATAAATATTTAAAATAGTTATATTTTAACTAAATCTATCATCAATCATAAATCTATTACACGAAGGTTACAGGCAATTTAAATGCAATAGCACTCTCTTCAGGGTTTTAGATAATCCGTGTCTGTCTTGGCACATGAGAATGCAAAGATAGGAAATGGTTTGTAAAAAATTATATAATAGCTTTTACTATACGGTATCAGCAATTTATATTAAGGAGCGGCCTCCAGCTAAAACTCAGCTTTGAAAAATGCAGAAAAGCAGCAAAAGTCTACATACCCTCTTGGTGACCAGAGGCGTGCGTTGTGTCCCTCATCATCTCTTTCCTGGTTGTGAGGCCCTTGGCGCTCAGTAGGTTAGTGTCTTATTCTCTGGATTAGGCCATTGAAGAAATACCACGCCCAGGGTGTCTGAAGAAAGTACAGCCTTTTAGATGAAGCTTTCTGGGGAATTTGTTAGTAACCACTAACAAATGGTCTGCTTCTGATAGGAAGGGAAATTTTTTTTAAAGATTTTATTTATTTATTTGACAGACAGAGATCACAAGTAGGCAGAGAGCAGGCAGAGAGAGAGGTGGAAGCAGGCTCCCCGCTGAGCAGAGAGCCAGACATGGGGCTCAATCCCAGGACCCTAGGATCATGACCTGAGCTGAATGCAGAGGCTTTAACTCACTGAGCCACTCGGGTGCCCCAGGAAGGGAAATTTTTTTAAGAGTATTTTCTCTTTGAATCTATGTTGAGGTTTGGTTTGTGGTTCTTTCTGACTTCTCATGTAGGTGGAATTACTTCTGAGGTTGGTTGTCAGGAACCGCATATCAAATCGAGCTATTTTGTTAGCAATAAATAAATAAATAATAAATAAATAAATTAAATGTCAAGTGTTGGTATAAAGCTATTATGGTTTTCAAAACCCCAAACTATAATTCATGTATTGTGGTCATTCTTTATCATATCAAACAGGAGAGATGTGGCAGAAATGCAATTTCAGGTTAATTTTTTTACAAGGAAGATTGACTTATGAACCTACTTTGTTATTCCTTTTCATTCAATTTCCCTGTAACCGCCTTTTCTATTAATTGGAACGGTAACCCATCATTATTTTTATGTTGGCATGTGAGAATTAGAGATCAATGTCCAAAGTGAAAGCAGAAGGCAGGTTTATTAAAGCAACAGCACACTCTCTAAGGGAGAGCAGGTGGTATTCCATGAGGTGGAGCTGGCCCTTACTTTGTTTTGGGATTGGATAGTTCTTGGTCTTTTTGAAGTAGGAGGACCTTCAACATGCAGTGGATTGATCTCTAACGGAGGCTGCTTCCAATCATTTGGGGGACTCCTACCACAGGTTGGGTAGTGGAATTGTTGTCATTTTTATTTTATTTTTTTCAGGGTTCCAAAATTCATTGTTTATGCACCGCACCCAGTGCTTCATGCAATATGTGCCCTCCATAACTCCCATTAACAGGCTTACCCAACCCTCTGCCCCCTCCCTCAAAACTCTGTTTGTTTCTCAGAGTCCACAGTCTCTCATGGTTTGTCTCCCCCTCCAATTTCCCCCCACTCACTTCTCCTCTTGATCACCCAGTGTCTTCCGTGTTATTCTTTATGCTCCACAATTAAGTGAAACCATATGAAAATTGACAATCCCTGCTTGACTTATTTCACTCAGGATAATCTCCTCCAGTCCCGTCCATGTTGATACAAAAGTTGGGTATCGTTCCTTTCAGAAGGAAGCATAATACTCCATTGTAAAAATGGATCATATCTTCTTTATCCATTCATCCATTGAAGGTCATCTTGGTTCTTTCCAAAGTTTAATGACTGTGGCCATTGCTGCTATAAATATTAGGGTACAGATGCCCCTTCTTTTCACTGCACCTGTATCTTAGGGGTATTCCGTAGTGCAATTGCAGGGTCATAGGGTAGCTCTGATTTTAATTTCTTAAGGAGTCTCCACACTGTATCCCAAAGTAGCTGCACCAACTGGCATTCTCACCAATAGTGTAAGAGGGTTCCCCATTCTCCACATCCTCTCCAACACTTGTTGATTATTGCCTTGTTAATTTTGGCCATTCTAACTGTGTAAGGTGGTATCCCAATGTGCTTTTGATTTGAATCTCCCTGATGGCTAATGATGATGAACATTTTTTCATGCATCTTTTTGCCATTTGTATGTCTTCTTTGGAGAAGTGTCTGTTCATGTCTCCTGCCCATTTTTTGACATGATTATCTGTTTTGTGTGTGTTGAGTTTGAGGAGTTCTTTATAGATCTTGGATATCAGCCCTTTATCTGTAATGTCCTTTGTGAAAATCTTCTCCCATTCTGTGGGTTGTCTCTTCATTTTGTTGACTGTTTCCTTTGCTGTGCAGAAACTTTTGATCTTGATGAAGTTCCAAAAGTTCATTTTTGCTTTTGTTTCCTTTGTCTTTGGGGACATGTCTTGAAAGAATTTGCTGTGGCCAGTGTCCAAGACGTTACTGCCTATGTTCTCCTCTAGGATTTTGATAGATTCCTGCCTCACGTTGAGGTCTTTTGTCCATTTCGAATTTATCTTTCTGTATGGTATAAGAGAATGGTTGAGTGTCATTCTTCCATACATAGCTGTCCAATTTTTCCAGCACCACTGATTGAAGAGGCTTTTTTCCACTGTATAATTTTCTGTGCTTTGTCAAAGATTTTTTGACCATAGAGTTGATGGTCCATATCTGGGCACTCGACTCTGTTCCACTGGTCTACATATCTGTTTTTATGCCAGTGTCATGCTGTCTTGGTGAACACAGCTTTGTAGTAAAGCTTGAAATTAGGCAACATGAAGCCCCCAGTTTTGCTTTTTCTTTTTCAACATTCCCTTAGCATTTCAGGGTCTCTTCTGGTTCCATACAAATTGTTTGGAATTGTTTGTTGTTGTTTGTTCCAGCTCTTTGAAAAGTTCCAGTGGAATTTTGATCAGGAAAGCACTGAAAGTATAGATGGCTCTAGGCAGTATAGACATTTTCACAATGATTATTCTTCCAATCCATGCACATGGAATGGTCTTCATTCTTTTTGTGTCTTCTTCCGTTTCTTTCATGAGTATTCTGTAGTTCCTCAAGTACAGATCCTTTACCTCTTTGGTTACGTTTATTCCAAGGTATTTTATGGTTCTTGGTGCTATAGGAAATGGAATCAATTCTCTAATTTCCCTTTCTATGGAAATCATCTGATTTCTGTACATTAATTATGTATCCTGCCACATTACTGAATTGCTGTTATGACTTCTAGTAGTTGGGGGGTGGAGTCCTTTGGGTTTTCTATATAAAGTATCATGTCATCTGCAAGGAGAGAGAGTTTGACTTATTTTTTGCCAATTCGAATACCTTTTATTTCTTTGTGTTGTCTGATTGTTGTTTCTAGGACTTTTAGTACTGTGTTGAATAACAGGGTTTAGAATGGACATCCTTGTCGTGTTCTTGATTTCAATTGGTAGGCTGCCAGCTTTTCCCGTTTGAGGATGATATTCACTGTGGGTTTTTCATAGATAGATTTTATGAAGTTGAGGAAATTTCCCTGTATCCCTGTACTTTGAAGTGTTTTAATCAGGAGTGGATGCTGTATCTTGCCAAATGCTTTTTCTACATCAATTCAGAGAACCATGTGGTTATTCTCTCTTCTTTTATTGATTTGTTCTATCACATTTACTGATTTGTGAATGTTGAACTACCCTTGTATCCCATGGATAAATCCCACCTGGTCATGGTGGATAATCTTTTTAGTGTACTGTTGGATCCTATTAGCTAGGATCTTGTTGAGAATCTTGGCATCCATATTCATCAGGGGTATTGGTCTGAAATTCTCCTTTGGGAGGGTGTCTTTGCCTGGTTTGGCCATCTGTTTCTATTTTTGGAAGCAGCTTCAGAAGAATAGGTGTTATTTCTTCTTTGAAAGTTTAGTAGAATTCTCCAGGGAATTCACCAGGTCCTGGGCTCTTGTTTTTGGGAGGTCTTTGATGACTGCTTCGATCTCCTAACCTGATATTGGTCTATTCAGGTTGTCAATTTCTTCCTGATTCAGTTTTGGAAGTTTATAGGCTCCTAGGAATGCATCTATTTTGTCTAGGTTGCCTAACTTATTGTCATATAACTGTTACAACCGTTGATAATAATTTCTGATGATTGTTTCTATTTCCTTGCTATTAGTCATTATCTTTCCCTTTTCATGCATAATTTTATTAATTTGGGTATTCTCTCTTTTCCTTTGGATTAGTTTAGCCAGTAGTTTATCAATCTTATTGATTCTTTCAAAATTCAGCTTCTAGTTTCATTGATGTGTTCTACTGTATCTCTACTTTCTATCTCATTGATCTCTGCTTTAATCTTGATTATTTCCCTTCTTGCATGTGGGTTTGGCTTAATTTGTTGTTGATTCTCCTGGTCTTTAAGGTGTAAAGAGAGCTGGTTTATTCTGGAGTTTTCAATTTTTTGAGGGAGCCTGGTGGGAAGAGTTGTTTTTTACCTTAAAAGGTTTGTTCTGGAACCATCATGGCAACTCTTTTCCATGGGGATGGCAATGCAAATGCATTATGATAGATCTAGGGCTTACTCTGGGCTAGAGGTAGAAGAGGAGAGAACATTTTCAGTACCAGTGTCTCCTGGTTTGTTAGGCCCAGGGTCTCAGAAGTCACAAAGTCGGGAGGTTGTGCCCTCAGTCTTCTAATGTGTAACCCATTTTTCACCATCCTTGCCTCTAACTCATCTCTCACTGCCCACATGTTCAGATATAGGGGAATATTGATTGACAAAATATTAATTGCCAAATAACAGTAGTTGGAGAATAAGAGAAATGCAGGCACCTGATTATATAATATTACTTAAATAAAATATGTTTTTATAAGTGCTATTGGAAGTAAATTCCTTAATACTTTAATCATACAGAATGATGGAATCCTAGATTTTTTTTCTTGTATTTATAAGAAAATAATCATGCCTCAAGTATATCAAAATGGAATAGGGAAAATTAAAAATTGTTTTAAGTTGATTTGCGTGTCTTGTGTGTATGTGAGAGAAAAGTGAGAGAGAAAGAGAAAGAGAGAAAAAGAGAAAGGGAAAGACAGAGAGGTGGCTGCAGTGAATTGATGAGTTGCAGGATAGATATTAAAGTTTTGTCTTTTGCTTTCTACATTTCCTTTTCCTTAGGTTCAAGAGAACAATCAGTAATATCTCAGATGCCTGCTGGTAACATCAGCAGAAAGAGTTAGAGGTTCCCAGAAAATTAAAGATGAGATATAGTTTTCCTGACATAGGAAAAGTCATTTTTTGTCCCCAGCTATTTTTTTTTAAAGATTTTATTTATTTATTTGACAGACAGAGATCACAAGTAGGCAGAGAGGCAGAGAGAGAGAGAGGAGGAAGCAGGCTCCCTGCTGAGCAGAGAGCCCGATGCGGGGCTCGATCCCAGGACACCGAGATCATGACCTGAGCCGAAGGCAGCGGCTTAACCACTGAGCCACCCAGGCGCCCCTGTCCCCAGCTATTTTTAATGATCTATACCCCACCTGTGTACTTCCCAAGCACACTTCTTCCAAAACTTCCTGGGAGGTTCTTACAAAGAAATGCAAAAACCTCACTAGTTAAGGATTTTGAGGGAACGAGGCAATGGGAAAACTAACAGTCACCACCAGACCAGGGAATAGCCTAAGCTATTGAGACAATAAATCAGTGCTAAAACTCCTAGTGCTATTTTGAAAGTAATCAAGGCCTTGCATTTCTTGTCCCAGAAAATGAGCCCAAGACTCCATCTAGTTTATATCTGCTCTTGAAGCCTGCAGCGTCCCTTTACCTTGTCCAACAGTTACCTCTGCTTTATTCTAACGGTGAAGTTTCTGCCCTCGGTGGAATACAAGCTTCATTCAGGTGAACATGCAATACATATTGCACTAATACATATGTGGATGTGCATGCATCCACAACCTTATGACCAACCATACACGGGATAATAAAACTCTCCCTTCTGAGTATTCATCTTAAATACTAAATAAATATCTCTCTCCTGTTCAAACAGTCAAGGCTTTGGAACTTATTCCCTGTGATCTCCTTGTATGTTGTAAACAAAGATTCCTTTGTTTGACAACTCCACCTGTTTCTGTGATTCACTAAAGGTTGACCTCAGTTAATTCAGTTACTGTAATGGCTTTCACTCCTCTGATTCTACCTCTGCAAGTCTCCAAATTTAACTATTTTTTTCTCCCAATTCCGCATGTTCTTGGCTTTAAACTGCAACTCGGAAGAGATGATTTGCTTGTTTAAAAAAAAAATCAAGAAAAGGGAGTAGTAGTCAACATTATTACTTTGAACTTCCTGCCCTAAGGGGCTCTCCTGTTGTTTCTCTTTGACCTCCTGGACTAAAACGACAGAAATTTGGCAATACATCACTCCCCAATCCAGGTTACTGACAGAACAGTTTATAGTCTTAGAAAAATATTTGTTTAAAATATCACATAATTAAATACTTAAGCATGTAGTGTAATATAGTGGTTGAGAAGAAATATATTTTGGTCATCTGAATATTTGGTTTTCAACCATGGCTACTGACTCACAGTTCCCAAAACTCTTGGAATTTCCTGTGATAAGGGTGAGAGAGGTGTGTTTTGTTATGTTAATGAAGTGACCTTCAGACCTCACTCAAGGCAAGGGCTGTTTGCCTGAAGGACCAACCACTTGGTGAAAGCCTTCATAACCTTTTGCCCAACATGTCTCCCCTTCCTCCCAATTCAGGATTATCTGGGGAAGGAAGCGGAGCTGGAGATTAGATCAGCAAATGACAATGATTTAGTCAGTCATGACTATGTCATGAAGCCTCTACAGAAAACCTGAAAGGACTGGGTTCAGAAAGCTTTTAGTTTGTTAAATGTATGAAAAGGCAGGAAGAGTGGCAGTCTTACAGAAGGTAATAGAAGCTCTGTGCCCATTCTCCATACCTTGCCCTGTGCACTTCTTTATCTATCTATTGATTTAAATCTTCTATTATATCTTTTAATAAGCTGGCAAACATAAAGGAAGTATTTTTCTGAGTTTTGTGAGTCTCTGTAGCAAATTAAAAGAATGTAAGAAGTAGACCACTGGGACCTCCAACCTGTAGTTGCTCAGTCACAAGCACAGGTAATAACCTGGGGCCTAGAGTGAGACTGGCATCTGAGGTGGTGTTGGAGATATTCTTGGAGGACTGATCCCTTAACTGATGAAATCTTACGCTATGTTCAGGTAGATAGTGTCAGAATTTAGTTGAATTCTTGGAGATCCTGCTGTTGTCTGAAAATTATTTGGCATTGTTGGTATGATGTCCTAAAACCCAAAAAGATATAGCTACCTCAAAATAAGAATAAGGTTGACAGCTTATATATAATAAGTGAGTATATCAGGGGTTTAAAATATACCCAATAAATAGTGTAAGGAAATAAGGGAAGAGTTTGAAATAAAAACAAGAATAAGAACCTAGTGGTACTAATAGATTAAATATATGTAATCTAGTTGAATTAAGAATACAATGGTTAGAATATGTAATGGATTCAATAGAGATAAGAAGTCACTTAAGGATATAGTCATCTGGATACCAGCAAAGCATTAAAATTATCAATGTAAAAGAGGTGTAAGATGTAGGTGATGTGTGTGGAACAAAAGCTAGAGAAAAAATTAGATTTTCTTACTACTCATAGCCTGTTGACAAGTCCTTGAAGTTCCTCTGGGGACTCAGCTGCTTCAATGTGGACACGTCCACTCAGGGCAAAAAGCATTCTTAGTCCACCTCCCAGGATACTGAAAATCTACTTTCACATGTAAAACTTACTTTGGAAACTTCTTTATCTCTACTCCCCACCCCTGCCCTCAAGATATACATTGGCAATCATCTCCCAAGCATATACCCACTGATAAACATCAGAAGAGTCTCTTCCCTGAGTTTTTACTAAATAGTAATAAATGACCTTTCCCTACCAATAGCTAGCCCCCTCAAGGTACTGGAAACCTTGTCTATAAAAAACATTGGAGGCTTGTGCTATACCTAACCTCCTCCCAAATTGAAAGTATATCATCAGCCACTCTTCATGACCCTCTCCCTCTACTCCAAATAAATAAATAAATAAACATTTTTTAAATAAAATAAAATAAATGATTTTTTAAATGAAAGAAGAAAAAAGGAAAGAAATATTTGCATATTAATGTACATCTATTTCTCAAGCATAAAATAGTCAAGACACTGGATTAAAACTTACATACAAGAAAAGAAAGAAAATATTCATAACTATAGTTGACTCTATGAATCCCAAACTTGGGCATACATACCAAAAACAAACAAACAAAAAATCATAAGTGTTAGAGAGAAAAAAAATTAATTCATTAATAATGAAGCAAGAATCAGACTGACAGAAAATTTTTAAAAACATCTGATTTATAAAAGAATGAAGTAATAGCTTTATTATCTTGAAAAAATAATCAAAAATGTAAACATTTAGATCCTTATAAAATGTCGTTGGAATAGGAAGACATAATAAAAAAAATATTTTCGGGAATACAGACCACAGATAATTTGCCTTACTTTGTGTAGGCAGCACTTAAACACTAATATTTTAACAGTTAAAATGTACTCTATGACCTATGGGGTGGGGGAAAAGAGGATGACCAAGTCATCTTGAAATAATTCAGTTTTATGAAAAAAGTAAAAAGATCGAAAAAAAGACTTGAAGAAAAGAGAGATAAAACATATGCATAATAAAAATAAATAAATAAATGAACAACCGGAGTGCCTGGGTGACTTAGTCGGTTCAAGTGTCTGCCTTCAGCTCAGGTCATGATCCCTCCAGGGTCCTGGTATTGAGCCCTGCATCAGGCTCCCTGCTCAGTGGAGAGTCTGCTTCTCCCTCCCATTGAGAAAATAAATTTGACTTATTTATTTGAGAGAGATAATCTTTAAATTTTACTTATTTATTTGAGAGAGAGTGAGAAAAGAAAAACATGCACACAGCAGGGGGAATAACAGAGGGAGAGGGAGAAGCACCCCACTGAGCAGGGAACCCCCTGCGGGGCTCTATCCCCGGACCCGGGTATTATCACCTGAGTTATAGTTAGACACTTAACTGACTGAGCCACTCAGGTACCCCAATGAATACAATCTTTAAAATAATAATAATAATAATAATAATAATAATAATAAAGAAATAATATTTCAGATAGTATGATATTTCTTAATGTAAGACTTGGTATAAAAACAGGATGACATACTTGTCTAATTATAGCAAAAGACTTTGATAAGTTTAGATTCAGTAGTACATAAAAATTTAACTTCTTTCATTAACTGATAATTTAATTAGATTAAATTAAGAGACATCAAAATTTAGAGAATCTAATAGTCCTGATCTATTAATAAATGTAGCCATCCTGACCCCAAAACAATAGTCTTCAGTAAGTATATAAGCATAAGTTAAACATTTACACAAACAGGCCATTATTTAGGCCAGAAGTATATGCCAATCAATTCCGAGAGTTAAATATCAGGCTATATTTTCCAAGAATAAGGCAATAAAATTAGAAAACAATGACCAAAATATTAAATTCATATAATTGGAAGTTAACTTCATACCTAAAAAGAAATAATACAGCTAATTCAGAAATTTTTAGAATTAAAGTACTATGGTAATATCAACTCTCAAAATGAGTAACGGACAGGTGGGGCTAGGGAGGAAGAGATCCATAGGGAACTTTGTGAACAGGCTCTCAGAAATCCCCAAAATGTGGTGTGGGAAAACCAGAGTAAAGAGATAAATTGGACCACCCTACCCCAGGGAAGAGCACCCTGATCTAGGCATGTGGGATGGAGGACCACCCTGCCCTAGGTGTATGGGGTGGGTCATGTGGGGTGGGTGTCTCTATGATAATCACCTGTAACCAAAAAAGAATAATCAGAGGCTAAAAAGGAGGTAAGCCACTGAAGGAGTTATTGATAGAGATGTTAAAAGGATTAAAGTTGCCTGGTTACCTTTTTATAAAAAATAAACCCTGAAGGCACTCATTGTTAACTGTGTGGGGACCCCTCTTAGTTGTGAGAGCTTTTTCTATATATTCACTTGATAAACTTCTGTCACTTACTCACTCTCCATTGCCCACGAGATTCCTTCTTTGAGTCCAAGAGACAAGAACCTAGCTCTCCCACATCATTCCCTAGAGTTAAGTATCAGGCTATATTTTCCAATGATAAGGCAATAAAACTAGAATATAATGACCAAAATATTAAGTCCATGTAACTGGAAGTTAACTTCACACCTAAAAAGAAATAATACAGCTAATTCAGAAATATTTAGAATTACTGTACTATGGTAATATCATTTGTGAAAATAAGTGACAATAATTAAAGGTATTAAGGAAATCTAAAGGTTTAATTGTATTAATTCAAAAGAAAAACAAAACAATACAACAAAAACACCAAAGCATAAAACAACAAAACAAAACAAAAAGAATATAAAGGCAAAACCTAAGAACGACAGCAGTAATAACAAAATATTATAGAATCAAACAAATTTTTGGAATAGATTAATAAAAAATATTTGACCAATGAGTACTGGTCAGAAATACTCAGAGATTATGAAGATAAAATAAAATACTAAATGAAATGTATAAAAACTAAAGTATAGACCTAAGAGAATGATTAAAAATGCTTCTAGAAAAAGAGTCTAATTTTAAGACAATAAAATTAATAGCACCATAGAGAAAACTGTATTTGTGACATAGGGGATCAATTAGAGATGATAAAGTATTTCCTTAAATATCAAAGATAACAATTAGACTCAGGGGCTCAGTCAGCTAAGCCTCTGCCTTCACCTCAGATCATGATCCCAAGGCCCTGAGACTGAACTTGACTCCCTGCTTGGTGGGGAACCTGCTTCTTCTTTTCCCTCTCCCTCTGCAGCTTCCCCTGCTTGTGCTTGTTCTCTCTCTTTCTCTCTCTCTCTCTAAATAAAATTTTAAAAGTTAAAAAAATTAAGAAATAAGCATCAAAGATTAATCCATAAGGTAAACGTATGTATTAAAGTGATTAATTAATTTATATTAAAATTAAATATTTCCTTGCATTTAAGTACAGTGTGGAGAAAAAGTTCATAGACAACTGACATAGGAATGAACAATACTTAAAATATTTAAAACTGACAAGGAATTATTAGATTTAGACTCCATGATGATCTCTATGTATGTGCATGTAAAACACCTTAAAATACATTGTAGGAATGTGCTACAGGAAATTAAAGAGACAGGGAGATAAAGGGGGAAAAATAGCTCAACTTGAAATGACTAGTTGGTTGCCACTGTGTTTTATTTACATTTATTTGGTCAATGAAATTATTTTACATGTATCTATTATTATCTTGTAAGACATGGTATACTAATATCATTATTAATGAAGTTGAGAATAAGAATATGATGCCTCATTTCATCATAATTGTTAAAAATGATCCCTGAAGCTGGTAAATGCAGGAAGCCAGAAACAGAAAAAATAATTAGCACCAGTTCAAAAGCTTGTCCACCTGGAACCCGTAAGAAAATCCAACTAGATCCTGAAAATAATGAGTGATTTGAGGAAAATGGACAGGGATATAGATTTCCAGGTGCTTTTTACTTATAATGGCAATAGCAACTTAGATAATGTAATGGAAAAAAAATCTATTAATTGGCAGTAGGAGAATTATTTAAAAAATATAAACCATAAGCCAATGAACTTGGGAAAATTATGAAGAATCTACATAAACATAAAAAGAAACAATATGAATTTGCCAAGGCACATTCACATTTTTAAAAATAAGTTAAAAGGGGAACAATATGCCATAATACATATATCAATGTTTTTCATAGAAGTTTAGTATAAAAAATAAACATTTTAAATAATTAATTTGGAAAATGATATCACATATCTGAAAAACTTGGAAGAAGAAATGGATAACCATGACTAAACAAATGTAGCAGAAAAATGATTTACAATAATAGATAAAAGCTATTCAAAAATGCAGTGAATATTGGCCAAAGCTTAGAAAAATCTATACAATATAAAATGTAAAATGAATTCATAAATGAAAAATAGAATCCCATTAAATCTAATTTGGAAAGAACTAATAATTTTTTTTTTTTTTGCCTGAATCTGCTCTACCTTTCATTAGGTGGGACACTGACCAAGCCCACTGAGCTCCTCTCTCATGCCCAGTAATAGTAAAGTCATGGACATTAATTACTTCTGAGATGAATTTTAACCACTGTGGATAGGATGCAGAAGCCAGTGGGTTAAACAGATTCTTCCTTGTTTCAGGAAAATAATTCTGAGATGTATTCTGTGCATTAGGATTGATGCTCTGTTGTCTACAATCATAATCTACTCAGTCTGAACTCATATATGTTTCTCCTGGACCACTTAGCTCTTCTCATTCTCTCCTCTTCCACGTGATCAAATCCCAAAATAATTATTTAGGTTGTGTATGCAAGTCCTGATTTTGAAGGGAAACTCAGTTACAGAAAGAGATGAAAATAAAGATACAGGGAAAAAAATGGTGCACTTGGGTGACTCAATTAGATAAGCATCTGACTCTTGATTTCAGCTCAGGTTGTTATCTCAGGGCGATGAGATGAAGCCCCTATAGGCTCTGTGCTGGACAAGGAGGTTGCTTAAGATTCTCTCTTCTTATCCCTTTCCTTCCACCCCTCACCTCCCATGCTGTATTTCTCTAAAATAATAAGCACTGCTGAACTATCTTAGATTCTGTACCTTCTCTCCAGCCATGAACCTATCACTGTCTTTAACTCTTGAAAACTTCATTAGGCAAATTAATGTGGTGAAGGAAGCAATATGAGAAAGCCTCTTAATCTGATGAGCATGGATCTGAACAAACCCTATAGATACTATCCCTTTGACTTCAATATACTTCAATATACTATCAATACCTACAGTGAGTCACATACACACAAGATTATTGTTTTTATTGTATACTTCATATATTCATTAATATATGACTCGTTAGCATTTTGTTGAAGTGCTAAACTATGGTAATAAACAAACTTTTAATTAACTTTTCCTCCTATGATACAAATATAACTTGCACTTGAACTTTAGCTAATTTTATGTTCTAAAATTGTCAAAACAAAATGATCAAGGTTTCTAGACTATTTACTGTATTTTCTTCTATATAATATTGTTCTATCTCTTCTGTATAAAGAAAATGAATGCTTGGGGCTCTTGGGTGTCTCAGTGCGTTAAAGCCTCTGCCTTCTCCTCAGGTCATGATCCCAGAGTCCTGGGATAGAGACCCACACCAGGCTCTCTGCTCAGCATGGACCCTGCTTCCCTTCCATTCTCTCTGCCTGCCTCTCTGTCTACTTGTGATCTCTGTCTGTCAAATAAATAAATAAAATCTTAAAAAAAAAAGAAAATGAATGCTTGATAACTAAATAAATGCTTTACTGAACAAATTAAATATGGCAATAGCATTTTATTTTATCATGCTTTACAGATTAAACTATAATATTATATCACTGGTCTACAAATAATCTACTCACAAAGTCATTTGGAAGCTTTTAGCAAAAGAATTCTTCCTCCTGATTGTAGTATAAAAGCCACAGAAATATACAGAAGACTCCTAGGATTGAAAGTTAAATCCAGTTATCCGTGATGCCTTGAGTAGGACCTGACCTATGTATGTCCTGGGATGCACTAGTAACTGTTACATGTGATAGGATTATATTTAATATATACAGTTTCATTTACTTCACAAAGGAGATATAAATTTGAGAATAAAATATTTGATGAATCTATAAAGTCTATATCTATTTGTAACCAATGTGGTAGACTTAAGATGTTAATTTGAAAAAAAATTTCATTGAACACATACACATAGTCAATTGTTTTTATATATATATACAGCATTATTTATTTATGTAAATAAATGCATTGTCAGTAAAATCCATTTACTTATCAATCATAAGGGTAATTTTAAGTACTAAGAATAAGAAATATGTGAAAAGATAAGTGTTCAAGAGTGCAGTTTGTGGTAATTAATACAATATGATAGGCTCATAAAAAAGATATATTACTTGTACTTAAAAGGTTCTATAATTAAGCAATGACCACTTGAAATTTGTAATTAGTCTTGCTGCAGTTTTTCCTTGCACTTACTGCCCTTCCCCAGAAGTTCATTAAGAATTTCTGTGAATGTCCTTATGTTTAATCTCATTCATGGATTCCACTGCTGCTCACAAAACAAAGCCAAAAAAGAGAAGTAACTCTATGTGGCACTCCGTCCACAAGCAATACATTCATAAATAATTAAAAAGCTCTCTACTTCATTTGTTACCCATTCATCTGATGATTTAAATGAGTAACTGAGGCCATTTTATCAGCACGTTTAATAGAATGCGACTCAGAAACTTAACAGTGTTATTTAAGAAGAAATGTTCATGTGTTAAGGTTTTTATTTTTTTTAAATCAACAAAATAATTTTCAAATATTAAAAGCAAATGTCTCCTTTTCCTCCAAGTTTCCTTGCTATGTCAAAGTTATAAATAAATACATTACAATCGTATTTTGAGTAGTAGATAAAAACAAATGTTTTGAAACTGTCTGTGGGTTGAGTGTCTGTGTTAACGTATAAATATCTGAACTCAATGTATTTAGACTTTATTAGATGGTTTATTTTAGACTATTTAAAAATACATGCTCAGATAATGACTTAACATTATTTTATTCATTTTAAAAAATAAATTATTTTATTTAATTATGTTTCGATATTTATTTAATAAATTAATGATTTAATATTTAATAATCTAAATTTGAAATATTTTAAATTCTAAAAAATATTTATTTAATTAAATTGATATATTTAATATAAATATTTAATAAATTGTTTAATCATTATTATAATTATGCAATACATTATGTATTGTGTAATAATTGCATTTTAATAAATAAATAAGTGTATTATTTACATTATTTTATTTTATTTAGTTGACAAAGAGAGGGCGAGCACAAGCAAAGGGAGCTGCAGGCAGAGGGAGAATTAGGCTCCCAGCTGAGCAGAAAGATCAACCTGGGGTTCCATCCCAGGACCCTGAGATCACCACCTGAGTCGAAGGCAGATGCTTAACTGACTGAGCCATCTAGATGCCCAAGGCTTTGTATTCTTAGCTTCTAAATATTGATGCTGCTTCATCTCTGGAGTTAGTATATTGATGTTGAGAATTCATATCAAAGAACTGATAGTAGCTGTTAAGCAGAAACTTATAATTTAGGGGAAAAAAAGAACAGAAGGAAGGGAAAGGGCAAAAGTCAAAAGCACATTAATATAAAATTTAATTAGATAAATAAAGCTGATATTCCTAAAGGGTGCTAATAAAAGAGCTGCAAAGAGCTGATAGGATTAGGAAAATTGTCCACTCCTGGTCATTTCATAATTTTAAACTATTCCTTATTAATAAATATACTTAGTTCCAGAAACACAACCACATAAGGACATTTCCACCAAGTTTCCTCTAACAGCATTTACAAATTAGACGTTCAAACAATGTAATTCATTACATGTTGCATCTGTATCTTAAAGTTTACACACTTTCTGTGACACATTTTCTAACAATTAAAATTTAAAAATATATATATATATAAATATATATATATACACCTTATACCTAAATGGAATATATATATATATATATATATATATAGAGAGAGAGAGAGAGAGAGAGAGAAAACTTATCCTTAAATGAAACCTTTCTTTGTTTATTAGCTTAAATAGGTAAATTAGCAACAACAACAACAACAAACAGCTAATATTATAGAGGTAGGAACAATTTACCTTTTCATTCATTGCTATTTTCTAAAAATTCCTATTTTATTTTTTTCTCAAGTCTGTCATAATAATTTTCTAAATCTCCTGCCTTATTCAAATTTTTTCTTTTAGTGGAAATCTCTATTTCATATTTATTTTCTCTTCCTCCACTCTTTGCTCTAATAATTCAATGTATTATTAGATTTTCTGTTTTTCTCTTTATCCAGATATATCTTTTCTTTCTTTCTTTTTTAAATAATTTGATTTGCTGGCATTTTACATCAGTACATGCTTTCTTATGGATGTTAAAAATGTCTGTGGAACTACTAGAAGAATAAACTTTTTACCTTTAAGAAGTTTACAGTCTAGAGTGCCTGGGTGGCTCAGTTGGTTAAGTGTCTTCCTTCAGCTTAGGTAATGATGCCAGGGTACTAGGATCCAGTCCTGCATCAGCTGCCTGCTCAACAAGGAGTCTGGTTCTTCCTCTCCCTCTACCCCTCCCCACCCACTCTCTCTCTCTCTCTAATAAATAAATAAAATCTTAAAGAAAAAGACTTACTGAAATCTGAGACTGAATTACTAAATTCAGTCTTAATATAAGACAGCTAAACAAAGCAATGATCACAACTGGAAAATTTAGTCAGATCATGGTTTAACATTTTTGGTTGACACAGGACCTCTTTCAGTAACAACTTTCCCTAAATATCAATTTCTTTTTAAGGCAAAAATTTTGACAAGAAATTCAGATCCTTCTCATCATTTTCATATCAATTTAATGTGACATCCTCAGAGTATATAATCAAATATGTAATTATTCTATCTGTTGCCTTGTATATTGCCTGTATCTTTTTCAGACCCAAAGTTTCATTGAGGTAGAGTTTTTTTGTTTTGTTCTTTTTAAAGCAGAGATTTTTAAAGTGTTTGATATATACAAGATACTTAATAAGTGTTTACAAAACCTATGTATTTCAGAAGCCTTAAACAGGTTTTAAAATAATGTAGGTGATATTAGTAGTCATATCAAACAATTTGTAGGTTTCAGTCATGTCAATAACTACATTTCTCAGAGACAGAGAAACATACAAATGATCTGGGTCCAGTAGGATAATGCTAGCATGTGTTGTAAATTCTCTTATATGACCTTATTCTTGCAAGAATTGGTTATGTGGCAGAAAAAAAGGTACCACTATCTTATACTTTATTATTTAAAGAGATTTATGAAAGTTGTTAATTTCTTACACTACCCCTTTGTTTCAGTGGACCCAATTTCTGTGGTAATGGTGAGAGGAAAGTAGGCAATTTAGGCAGCCGCAAAATTCTCCTACAAGGCACTATAAAATAAGGCTTGTTCTAGATCATGGGTCTGTCCAAAGGGGAATGTTAAGGGGTAGGATGGATGATGGATGCATTGTGGACTTATAAGATTAATACTATTATGCCCCAATAATGGGTCTATGATTATAGGAGCGAGACTGATATAAAGCGAAGGTCAAGCAAAGCTTTATTTCATTCCAAGCATCAAGAATCTAATCGAATGTTCGGGGCCACACCTCTTACGAGAGAAGGCAACCCTTCTCTGTTTCACAGTCTAGCTTTTAAGGGCAAAGGCCATGCAGTCAGGCCTGGCCACGCACAGGTGACCAATGAGATTTTAACACACACAGGAAACTCCACAGTGAGGCTAGGTGACCAATTGAGGTTCAATTTACCCTAGTATAGACATTTGACCCAGCCTAATACACCTTGAATAGGATTGGTGCCAAAAAGGTTCCCAAAGGGTGGAGGAGTGGGGCATACTCCTTAGTATCTAAGGGACAGTGTGCAAATCCCCCCCCCTCACCGCTGATTGATGTCTCCACCTGGCCTGACCCACCCTTGTATATGTGCTTTGTTACCTGGAGCTGATTTCCAGGACTTGTTTTTAAGTAAATCCCCTGGGGGAAGGGGAGCAAGGACAGTTTAAGGGTTAACCTCAATGAAAGCCTCTTAGTAAAATATAAAAATATAAAATAGGTCCTTACATTACAACAACTCAGTAGGGAAAGTCCCAGTGTGGTGATAAAAGAAGTGATGTAACTTGCATTACACATTTTATTTTTAAAACGTGTAAGTTGTATTTTTCCCTGTCATGACATCATACTTTATCTTCATCTCTGTCTACTAGTTTAAAACTAGCCAGAGAGAGAGAGAGAGCATGAGCAATATGGGGCTCGATCCCAGAACTGTTGAGATCATGATCTGAGCCAAAGGCAGACACTTAACTGACTGAGCAAATGAGACTCCCACAAACTCCACAATTTTATAAAATTTTTATTTGTTGGGGTGCCTGGCTGGATCAGTCAGTAAAACATGTAACTCTTGATCTTGGGGTTGTACGTTTGAATTCCACCTTGGGTGTAGAGGTTTTTAAAAATAAAATCTTTAAAAAATTTTTTTTCATTTTTTTAAGCCATTGTACGGCAGTGTTGATCACTATATTGTACACCTGAAACTAATATTAACCTTATTTTAACTAACGAATTTAAATAAAAACTTTAAAAATAAAATAAAAATAATAATCATAAAAATATAAAAGGAAAAATTATTTGGCAGGCAATTTTCTTAATTGCATTATTATTTATTATTATCATAGTGTGTGTGTGTCGGTGGGAAGTGGCTGGTATTACAGTGAGTTCCATATCTGTGTTACACTGAGGTCCATGTCTGTAGTCAGTCTTTTTTTTTCTTTTAATTTATTTTTAGTGATCCAAAATTCACTGTTTATGCACCACAGCCAGTGCTTCATGCAATAAATTCCCTCCCTAATACCCACCACTGGGCTCACCCAACCACCTGCCACCCTCCTCTTCAAAACCCTCAGTTTGTTTCTCAGAGTCCACAGTCTCTCATGGTTTGTCTCTCCCTCTGATTTCCCCCAGCACACTTCTCTCCATCTCCCAGTGTCCTCCACGTTATTCCTTATGTATTGAGTCTTCTAAAAACTTTTATTTCTTTCCCTATTCTGCTTTGCATATGCTTACCTTAGATGTTAAAATGTTATAAACCTCTCCTGCCTGGTCCATTTTCTCTCTCTGCTCTCATGATTTCTCATGCTCTCCCTGCCAACCGCACATGCCTTACAATATCTGGATATGACTAATCTCTTCCTTAGCTACTTTATTCTACTCTGCCATATGGTTGCCCTTCCCTCTTCTGTACCATAACTTCTATTCCCTGCATTTGTGCTTTAACAATACCTAATTCTTTTCACTATATCTGTATCAGTAGTGCAATCACTGGGTCATAGGCTAGCTGTATTTTACTGGAAAGAAGGGCCATATGCACCCCAGTGTTCGTAGCAGCAATGTCCACAATAGCCATTCTGTTGAAAGAGCCAAGATCCCCTTCAACAAACAAACGGATAAAGAAGATGCGATCTATGGATACAATGGAAGATCACTCAGATCTTCAAAGTCATCTTCTTAATATTACAGACTCTTCACATAATCATAATTTTATTTTGGCATTATATGGTAATTTCAAATATAGTAAATATAAAGAATTTACCTCTGTAATTATAGCGAGTGTGGTCGTAGTTTAATGGCAACAGAGAGGATGAATACCCAACTTTTGCATCAACATGGATGGACTGGAGGAGATTGTGCTAAGTGAAATAACTCAAGCAGAGAAAGTCAATCATCATATGGTTTCACTTATTTGTGGAACCTAAGGAATAGCATGGAGGACATTAGGAGAAGGAAAGGAAAAATGAAGTGGGGGAATTGGAGGGGGAAATGAAACATGAAAAACTATGGACTCCAAGAAACAAACTGAGGGTTTTAAAGATGAGAAGGATGTGGGGATGGGTGAGCCTGGTGTTGGGTATTAAGGAGGGCACATATTGCATGGGGCACTGGGTGTTTTACACAAACAATGAATCATGGAACACTACTTCAAAAACAAATGATGTATTGTATGGTAACTAACATAAAATAATTAAAAAAAAAGGAGGGGGACAATTCCTAACACTCAATTTTTCCTAGTTTCTTGTTTACCTCCTTTTAAGACTAAGATCATTAGTGGTTTTTTGTTTCTTTGTTTTTTTTTTTTGTCTCAACTAAAAGAAGAAAACTAATACACATTATTTTGAAAACTTTTTGAACAGTGTACAAACCTTAGTCAAGTCCACAATGTCTCATCTCTTCTTCCTCCTAACATGGCTAAGTTGAAAAACCCTTTATCTGGGAAAAGATCATTTTCCTGCCACCTTGTGTAAGATTTTGGCTTTAGCTTAGATTATCCTTTCTTTCCTTTTCTGAAAATAAGTTGAAAATATTAATAGCCTCAGTTTCTTCTTCCAAAATATGACTGCTTCTTTACCAAGTGCAAAAGCAACCCATTTTGACCATAGTAAACTGCTTGGACCTACTTTGTTTGGCTCACTGTTTTAGTGAGACAAGTGCAGTGAAGATGACACACCATTTCCAAATGTATTAATAATTGGTAGACCATACTTCTAAATTGAAGTTTTGTTGCCATTAAACTACGACCACACTCGCTATAATTACAGAGGTAAATTCTTTATATTTACTATATTTGAAATTACCATATAATGCCAAAATAAAATTATGATTATGTGAAGGGTCTGTAATATTAAGAAGATGACTTTGAAATTATTGCTTATCTAAATGAAATTTCCCATTTTATAATCTTGTATAAGCTTCCGTTGTCATTTCCTATTCAAAATCTATTAGAAGGCACTCTTATTTTCCCTTAAGTGGGAAGTCAAATGTGGAACAAATTCATCCCAAAGGAATTGATTCTATATTCCACTGAAGACCAGGTGGCTTCCATGTGGCATTTTGCCTCTTGCATATTGTTCATCTCCTATAACAAATGGGGGTATGCTCTTTAGTAAACTAATTCAACTAAATTAGAGACATTGTCTTCAAGGGATAACATCATAGAGACTAGAATCAGAATCATACTTTTGGGAAAATTGGGCCCAGGTTTTATTTGTTTTGTTTTGTTTTAAGATTTTATTTATTTATTTGACAGACAGAGACCACAAGTAGGCAGAGAGGCAGAGAGAGAGGGGGAAGCAGGCCCCCGGCTGAACAGAGAGCCTGATGCGGAGCTCGATCCCAGGACCCTGAGATCATGGCCTGAGCCGAAGGCAGAGGCTTAACCCACTGAGCCACCCAGGCGCCTCTAGGCCCAGGTTTTGATGGTTTCTTTCCTCAATCTTATAAAACCTATTTGAACTCTACTGGATGCCAGAACTGCTTAAAAATATTTGGTCCCTTGTAATTTTCACCTTCCAGTATTCAATGCACCTGATCTATGTAATATCCTATAGTATTTTTGTCAAATGAAGACTCTCAAAGTGTGTTTCTTGGGAGACACTTTTCAATTGGTTGCTTACATTTCTGCATTTATTATTTGTTCTAGACCATCCTTTGAAGATGGTTGTATTGAATAGTCTTGGAAGACAGAAATAGTATCTTTTTTTTAACTTAACCTGTTGTGTTTGCAAATATTATCTGCCTCTGTTTTGATTCTTCTTGTGGGAACTGAGGCTCAGAACTGATATATAATTCCCACTCCTACACACACACACACACACACACACACACACACACACACACACAAAACTGTTAATATTCTGGCTACCTCTAGTGCTGTGAATTATAAACTATATTATTTCTGAACCATGAGTCTGTGTCTTCTATCAGCACCCAAGAAACCATGGCAGACTCATACACCAGCTTTCAAATAAGGGAAAATAATCTAAGATGCTTTATATTTTTTGAAAGTGTTACCTACTTCTGAACATATGACTGAACACATATAAAGCTGGAGCCATGACCATTTAGAGCTTTTTCTGTGGAAGAACTATGCATTCACTAGTAATCAAAAGTAGTTTAATCTTTTTTTTTTTTTCCTCCTGGACACCATTTCGTCTCTCACACTGTTGCTCAAATTGGATAGAGTCTAAGGTCCTTTGAGAAAATTTTTGTTTAATGACTCAAAATAAAATAGGAAGAGTCTAAAGTGCTAAAAATAATTCTATATAAAAGGTATACGATCATGCCAGAAAGGATAGTAATTTTATTTAACAACTACCTGTTCACCACTTTATTTGTTCATTAACTAATCACCAAATTCCTGACTAAATCCCTTTTGTAAGCCAGAATGTGAGCTAAAAACTGGGATTTTAAAAAAGTTTTCATTTGAAATCCAGTTAGATAACATATATGGTTGTATTAGTTTCATGTGTACAATATAACATATAACACTCAGTGCTCATCATGACAAGTGCCCTAATTAACCCCCATCATTTATTTAACCATCACTCCTTCCAGATCCCCTCAAGTAACCATCAGTTTGTTCTCCTTAATGAAATGTCTGTTTCTTGCTTTGTTTCTCTTTCTATGTCTTATTATTTTCCCCTTTGCTTGTTTGTTTTGTTTCTTTTATTCCATATATGAGTAAAGGTATTTGTCTTTCTCTGACTGACTTATTTCACTTTTAGCATTATACTGTCTAGTTCCATCCATGTTATTGCAAGTGGCAAGATTTCAGTCTTTTTTATGGCTGAATAATATTCCATTGTATATACATACCACTTATTCTTTATTCATCAATTGATGGACACTTGGGCTCTTTCCATATCTTAGCTTTATAAATAATGCTGCTATGAACATAGGGGTGCTAGCATCCCTTTGAATAAGTTTTCTTATATTCATTGGGTAAATACACAACAGGATTGTTGGATCACAAAGGACTTCTATTTTTAAATTTTATGGAAATTCCATACTGTTTTCCAATATGGCTGTATCAGTTTGCATCACCACCAACAGTTCACAATTGTTACTTTTGATTTTATTTTCTTTTTTTTTTAAGATTTTATTCATTTGACAGAGAGAGATCACAAGTAGAGAGAGAGAGGAGGGAGCAGGCTCCATGCCTGGCAGAGAGCCCAATGTGGGACTTGATCCCAGGACCCTGAGATCATGACCTGAGCTGAAGGCAGAGGCTTAACCCACTGAGCCACCCAGGCAGCCCCAACAAGTGTTACTTTTTCACATCCTCTCCAACACCTTTTGTTTCTTGTAGTGTTGATTTTAGCCATTCTGACAGGTGTGAGGTGGTATCTCTTTCTAGTTTTGCTTTGCAATTTCCTGATGATACATGATGATGGACATCTTTTCATGTATCTACTGAAGATTTGAATGTGTTCTTTGGGGAAACACTTGTTCATGTCTTCTATCCATGTTTTTACTGGATTATTTGTTTTTGGATGTTGACTAAAAACTGGATATTAAGTATCACACAAGACAGGTTTCCTTGAGCTTAAATTTTATTTGCATGAGTATCATTAACAGGAAAAAATATGCATATGTGTATGTACAAGTGTGTTTATGTATACATCTATCTATCTATCCTCTATCCCCTGTCTTCTAATTGTGGTAAATCCTGTAAGGTGGGGAATGGGATAGTCTGAAGAAATATGCTGCTGGATATGTTGGGTAAGCAAATTTAATTGCACTCAGATGCATTGGATATAAGTGAATCACTCAAATGAGTTATTTAAAATTATATAGAAACAAATTAAAATTTTATGTAGTTGAAAATAATAGGTAGTTAAAATAATTTTTGTTGTTTGTTGTTTCTGTGTCTTTTTTTTGTTTATATATACTATGGTGTGAATGTTTATGTCTCCCAAAATCATATTATGAAATCTAACTCTGGAAGTGATAATATTAAAACATAGGGGCCTTTGGGAGGTGATTAGGTCATAAGTGGGATTACAGTCCTTTTAAAGGAGACCCCAGAGAGTTCTCTTGCTTCATTCATCATGTACATTTACAGTGAGAAGATAGCCATCTATGAGGAAGTGGGCTCTCCCTGGATCTGCCCATTCCTTAATCTTGAACTTCTCAGTTCTAGAACTGTGAGAAATAAATTCCTGTCCTTTATAAGCTATTCAGTCTATATCATGTCCGTTATAGCAGCCTGCATGCAGAAGGACAATATGACCTAAAACGAGAGCAATAAATATAAAGCTTCAGTAAAGTCAGTTGGTACAATGTTTTTTTCCTTAGAGAAGACATGCTGCTTCATGTTAAACCTTGATATTGTATATGTTTCTTGAAGGGCCACTTCTTACTCCTTTGTATGATTTCCACAAAGTCCAGGATGATGCCTTACATGAAGGTTATATTTTATAAATACTGTTGGAAATATATACTTCTCTAAAATCTTATTTTGCCTACAGATTACTTGGATCCACTTTGCCTTGTGTAGAATATTTGAAATATTTTAAGAACAGAATGTCTCTCTAAATAACATTTAGAATCATCATTAGTTTATGACTCGTGACTTATTTATTTATGAAGTGATACTTACTGCAAGAACACTTAAGTTTGTAATATAATTTTTGAATTAATCACCAAGCTGCTTTATTATAAATTATGAAAGAATAATTTCTCATGTTACGTTTAATTCGGCTCTTATGTTATGGTCATGACATTTTCATTAAAATAAAGTAGAAAATAGAAGTAAATAATAAGTGAAAAATAAAAAATAATAAATTAAAAATAAAAGTAAAACTCTTGTGAAATGTTAAACTTTTCTTACTTATTTTGTTTTGCTTTTCCTCTACCATGCTGGCAAAGCTGTATTTTGCAGATAGATACAATTTTCTAGTTGCTAGTTTTGTTACTTTTGCTAAAATTTTCAAAATATAAGAAGTTGAATAGTCATGCATTATTTACTAAACTCCTTATCTAAACTTATAAAAATAAAACAATGATGGTGACCTGGGTATTTCTAAAATTGTATTCTTCTTTTCCATATTGTGTTTTACAATGTAATTATTAAAGATTCTGCATATATTAACACCCATCCCCTTCTATCTCATCTGTATGTCCATTACAGTGCATGTAGGATTTCTATTCATTGCTATGTTGTGGTGAAGAGATTGTCTGAAGTAGTCCTATATTTATGCAGGTAGATCTTAAGCTACAGTGCTCTTGTTTATTTGCTTGTTCGTGATCAGTATGTCTGAAAGATGGCAACTATTGCATCAGGTATGATGATTAAAAATATTATTGGTGCCTGATACACTGTGATGAAATAGGTAAGTCGATTTATAATTTGTTAATTAAATTAGAAAAGAAATTCCTTTGGATTTGTCCTTTATTAAGAATTTTTTTTTAAATGAATTCCTTGGGATGGTTTTGTGTAATATACATCACATGCCTCAACCTTTAAATTTGAATGTAGAAAAGAGTTATCAGAAAGAGCCTAGAAAATATTATTATGAAATATTTTTGTTCTGTTATATTATGTTAACTTGGGAAATAATGGTAGTTATTTTTATTAGCATTTCCTACTTTCCACATGCCCTTACAGATGAGATATCATGTTTTTCCTACTCTTTTTATCGTGGTTGTTATATTCTTCAAGATCAATAACAATCAGTGAAAATTCATAACATTAATTTTTTGGGGGAAAGTGATATTTTAGCAAGAATCCGTGACCAAAAATTTTAGCTGTTGTCCATCCAGTAGGTGAGACTATCAATGTTCCCGAAATTTCAAGAAATAGAACTTATTAATTGTGTTGGTCAATGTTTATTGTCTCTGAACTTAGAGGTGCATAATTCAATTTAAAATTTATTTTGAATTGAAAACAAGATCTTACTGAAGTTTAGTCATCCCACTTTATATCAGGCCTCCAGTACATTCTAATTTATGTATAGAAAATATCATAAACATGAATGTCACTTTTCCTATTGCATTTATACTGAAACTGCAATGACTCAAAGACGTCAGATCTGAAAAACACTACCTTTCTATAATTTCTGTTTCCTAGGAGGAATGGATATACCATTTTAGCACAATTATCCAACAGTATTCAAAACCACCATGAATTTTAAAACATAGTTATTACACCATAAAAATCAAGTATGAAAATGTATAGACAACCAAGTCTCTATCTGTAAATGAAATACTCCCACACAGACTGGTTTTAAAACTTTCTAACTTAAGGAATTTGATAGCACAGACTCAGGGTAGTAGTTTCAGTGCCTACAGTATACTTTCAGGGAGAGAGTAATGTAGGCTCTGAGTCACTTTCTGCCTAGAGATGACCTAATAGTGGTTCTGGCATTGTTTGTTTGTTTGTTTTTGAAAATGCTTTCCTGGGCGTCATTCAGAAAATGCAGAGTTTGGCATTCTATATAAATTAAGGATGATGTTTTTGAATGTTTGTCTTTCACTACATCAAATGAACATAATTGGACAGAAATTCCACTAAATTAAGCTTTGTTAGGAAACGTGTAAATTGGAGCTGCTCAAATTAGTTGCTCTTTGAACTATGTGCTGTTGGTTCAGGATTAGATAAGGAGTTTGAAGGAAAACCTAAATCATTGCTTCCTTTTTTGAGAGAGTCTTAGCATATTTTCTTAAAATTAGCTGAAATAAACAATGTGTTTAGTCGCAAAGTGATTTGCATTTTTGCACAAACTCCCTATCTCCTTGAGAATTATAACAAATATTTCATGAAACATCATTGATCTTTACTTTGTTACACTGCTCTAAAGTACATTCAGAGTTGCCAGTTAAAAGTGTTAGTGTTGAGATGAAATGTCATGCATTTTTCTTCACTTCCATGCAAATGAACACAGTAATTTATTAAGACACAATGAAGAAAAAAAAATTGATAATGAGTTCCAGATGTTAAAAATCCCTTGCCATTCAATCCAAATTGTGAGTTTGATCTGTTACCGAACACTTTATAATGCACCTCTGGTAATTTTACAGAGATTATTTTTTTCTTACCAATTCTTGTTTATTCTGTCTTGCAATGCAGAGAAAGCTAACTAATTTAAAATAAACTTCCGTTAATTTCGATTGTTATAAACTTAAAATTGATCAATTTCCATATACAGAGTTTAAAATGTTCACAATTTACATTAAATATATATTCTGTGTATACCTTGGAGAAATTATACTGAAAATTGAAATTAAAATGATGTTGTATATAGCTGCAAGAAGCCGCCTGTCCCATTTCATCTCTACTATATAAGTTGTGTCAGGTAATTTATAAAATCCCTACTGCATAACAAAGCTATTTTTTGTTGGAATGGGTAGTAATGTTTGTTCTTATTTCTAAATAAGAGTTGGTCTATGAGTGCATCTGCAACTGTATTTTTCCTAAGTGGCTTCATGGTCTTGAACTGAGAAAGCTCAGAACATTAAACATCCAAATAATATAATTTGACATAATTAGACATCAAGGAAATGCAATTAAAATGACACTGAGATATCACTACACACTTATCAGAATGGCTAAAATACAATATAATGACAAGACCAAAAGAAAAAGATATACCATTTGATGATACACAATGGCAAGTTGTACCATCCCTTAACCATCTCAGACTAGTGTAGTGTTAAATTTGTTTTTCTAAGCAATGTTTTGGGTCACTTACCACTTTTCAAGGATATAAAGTGCTATCATTTTACTTAAAACTGTGAAATTTGGTCAGATTTAAATTTCAATTTATGTTAAAACATTCTGTACACTGTGTTAAACTTTGACATTTGTTCCCTCTGTTCAGTGAATAACACTATATCATATTTTGAGAAATACACTAATTTTCATTTTGAAAAATATCCCTTTTTCCTCTTATGGTAATTATTAATATGAATTAATAGTAGAATTTGATATGGTTCCATATGACCATAAATACTTTATTGTATATTATCAAATTTAATAATGAATATACTGTACTTCTTTGGACAATTTTTAAAGACTAGTCTACTCTTAAAAAAAAATGGAGACGCACTTCTTCAGTTCACACAAATTTCATTTTATTATATATAACCTCAGATAAATTTCAACAAATCATAATTTATTAAAATTATGTCTACTTAAAAATCTCATAGAAGAGTAAAACCATCAAAAATAAAAATAAACACACACAACACACACACATCACCCATGTATTGGCAAATCACAATTGCTGTAACAATACATTAGGCATTCCACAGTTAAGGGCTATCAAAATTTCCATCAGCGACAAAAAGATTTGTATCCAAATGGACTGATTTTCCAGAATCCAAGAAAAAGTCTCCTAGGGTTTATTTAAAGATAAATATTTGAACAAATACTTCTTAAATTTAGGAAATTCAGAACATACGATTAAAGAATATTTGCAGTGCAGACTATATTCAATCCTTCCTTCAAAATGTGCCTTTGAGTACATAATTCTGTTTTCTCTATCTAAATTGAGCTGTCCTCCAAGGAAGTTTTCTAAAATGTGTGTCTCTGTGTGATAAATGTTCTAAGACCTAACATGCTTCATTGTATTTTTACTGTGCTCTCACATTTAATCAAAAATTTGGCTTGATGTATAATATCTAGTTTCAAATATCTTTTCCATCTATACAAACACCCAGCTGTCTCCTTTATATGCTATTACTATTGAGAATTGTGCTGTCAGTATTATTCTTGTACATTTTAGGTGATCTGTTCTTCTCTTGGGCATCATTTATGCTCTTCTCTGTTTTTGATATTCTTAAAACTCACCATAATATATATGAGTGTTTTTTTAAAGATTTTATTTATTTATTTGACAGAGAGAAATCACAAGTAGTTGGAGAGGCAGGCAGAGAGAGAGAGAGGAGGAAGCAGGCTCCCCGCCGAGCAGAGCGCCCCATGCGGGACTCGATCCCAGGACCCTGAGATCATGACCTGAGCCGAAGGCAGCGGCTTAACCCATTGAGCCACCCAGGCACCCTATATGAGTGGTTGTGTGTGTGTGTGGTTTTTGTTTTGTTTGGTTTCTGATTTCTCATGTTTGGCATCATTTTAAGTCTGGTATCTTTTATCTTTCTTTAATTCTCCAAAATTTATCTCACTACTTATTTAGATATTTTCTTTATTTTTTTTCTCTTCTGCTGCATTTGGGCAGAAGTCATTAATTTGATTGTTTGTTTTTTCCAACTCACTTATTCATTTTACAGCTATATTCATCTTAGTCTCCTTTTACTGTATTCTTTATTTCAACAATTTTCACTTAATTTATATTCACAGTATAGTATCTTTCTTTTGTTTGTATATTTATATCATTATTTTATCATATACTTTTAAGCTATTTTTAAAAATATTTTATTTATATATTTGACAGTGAGAAATCACAAGTAGGCAGATAGGCGGGCAGAGAGAGAGGAAGGGAAGCAGGCTACCTGCTGAGCAGAAAGCCTGATGTGGGGTTTGATTCCCGGACCCTGAGATCATGACTTGAACCGAAGGCAGCGGCTTAACCCACTGAGCCACCCAGGTGTCCCTTTTAATCTATTTTTTAAAAGAAAAGTCATTCTTTTTTTTTTAATTTTATTTATTTATTTATTTGACAGAGAGAGATCACAAGTAGACAGAGGGCAGGCAGAGAGAGACAGAGAGAGAGAGAGAGAGAAGCAGACTCCCTGCTGAGCAGAGAGCCTGATGCAGGATTTGATCCCTGGACCCTGAGATCATGACCTGGGCTGAAGGCAGTGGCTTAATCCACTGAGCCACCTAGGCGCCCCTAAGCTATTTTTTAAATTCCTGTTCCAATAACATTTCGATTGCCATATAAAGTTAACCACATCATATTTTCTGGTAAGTAATTGTACCTTTTATGTGCATAGTTATTTTGGTCCATGAGTTCAGCTCCTCTTAGGATCATCAAATCTCTTAAATTCTGGGTATGCTAGGATTTTCTAAGCAACAATAAAATACATTGAAACCTGGTAGCTTAATTATAATAATGTTTTCTTTCTCAATCATTCACAATAGCATTACAGTCTGAGTAGCTTCCTTCTATTTTGCAGCTATAGTGTTTGGAAAAACTTGAATTGTGATATCACTGTGATAATGTGATTTAGTCAGGGTTTTTCAGAGAATCGGGAAGAGAAAAAAAAAAAGGAAGATATTCTCCAGGGCCAACTCTAGAAGTGACTATTAAAACATATGTCCAAATTCAATTGAACAAAACTCAGAAATGCCATCTCCAGTGAAATACAAAGAAGATTATAAATAGTTCTGGGCACACACATCTCATTTGACCCAATGATGTACATCAATGAAAGACTGAAGGCCAATCACCACTCCATGGGAGAATTTAAAAATAAATTTACCAAAGAGGCCAAGAATTCAGAATCACAAATACCTCAGAACTAATAATAACTGCCTTCACTTGATGTTATTCTATAAGATAAATCCTACGATCAAGTTTCAATTTTAAATTCTTACAATTTTAAATTCTTAAATCCTTATGAATAAGCATCATTTGGAGGGAGCAGTTTTCATAATTTATCATCCATCAGCCTTTTTTAAGATTTTATTTATTTATTGGACACAGAGAGAGAGAGAGAGAGAGAGAGAGATTACAAGTAAGCAGAGAGGCAGGCAAGCAGGGAGGGAAGCAGGCTTCCTTTTGAGCAGAGCCCGATGTGGGGCTGGATCCCAGGACCCAGAGACCATGACTTGAGATGAAGGCAGAGGCTTAACCCACCACCCACGTGATGAGAGAGCCACTCAGTTTCCCCTCATCCATCAGCCTTAATTGTTTGGAGGAAAATGTGTGGAGGAATAATGCCTTAGGGAGTTAATCTCTCTAAAGAATCTTCAAGTCTTTACCCCTTCAAGGTTTTTGCACAGTTCTGATAGCCTTTAAACATCCAGCTGATTTCTACAGTGACAGGCCTGTTAAAACCTGTCCTCAAACCAGGAATAGAGCTTGAAACATACCAGTCAAGAGCATCTTTGAGTCTTTTAAGGAATTTATCATCATTTCTTTGTTTTTGGTTAATATCTGAAATAGTTCTATATTACACTTGCATAATTTCTCCAGAGCTGACTTTGAAGGAGGCATTCAGTTTCAGCTAGTTCCATATTTTTGCAAGAACTATAATTCTATATTAAAAAAACATATTTTAGAGCGCCTGGATGGCTCAGTGGGTTAAAATCTCTGCCTTCGGCTCAGGTTATGATTCCAGGTTCCTGGGATTGAGTCCCACAGTGGGCTCTCTTCTGAGGAGGGAGCCTGCTTCCATTCCTCTCTCTCTGCCTGCCTCTCTGCCTTCCTGTGATCTCTGTCAAATAAATAAATAAAATTTTTAAAAAAACATATTTTATACCAGTGATTCATGTTTATTAACTAAGATATCACAATAGAAATAATACAAACAGTGGCTCTTTATTAACACCTTCAACCAAGGGACGCCTGGGTGGCTCAGTTGGTTAAGCAGCTGTCTTCGGCTCAGGTCATGATCCCAGCGTCCTGGGATCGAGTCCCATGTCGGGCTCCTTGCTTGGCAGGGAGCCTGCTTCTCCCTCTGCCTCTGCCTGTGCTCTCTCTCCAACCCCCCACTCTGATAAATAAATAAAATCTTAAAAAAAAAATACCTTCAACCAAGATCAAAAAATATGTCATATTTTCTCCAAAAATTTTATATCATCTGATTGGTCCGATATATATAAAATTACATTTAAAGTTTTAAAAATATCAGCAAATATTTTCATTTAAATGCAAATTTGAAAAAAGTCTACTTTTCCAAACACGACTTTTTATCCTATTTTTTTTAATTTTGTCGACAATTGATAAATTGTTTAGCAAGACTGTAAATGTTAGATCGAAAAAATGATTAATAGATGTAGGTTCAAAATATTATGTTCCATTAAAAATTATTTAGTCTTTGATGAACATCTGTTTGATAATATGTTGTATCCAGATATAGTAAATTAATGACATATATAAAATTATAGGGAAATGACACCTTCCGTTCCATTATGAGTAGAGCTTTTAAAATGCTATTTGTCACAACCTGTCATCTTGTCATTATGTAGCATTATGTAGCATTTAAAAAATGTATACTCTTCACTTTGAAGTCTTTTAGAAATCTAAAGTATGACTTTCTATGGTTTGTGTTTCCATATTCCTTTATTGCCAGTTTGAACATATCCACATGCTTTGATTCAAAGGTAAAAAATTCCTCTTATTTGGAAAAATGATGTTTATTTTTGTTCTCTCACCCTTAGCAGGTGGTTTCATTTTAGCACACTTCAGAGTTATAATTTCATGCTTATTAAAAACATTTATTATGATCTACATAGATGAATGAAACTTTTATTTTATTAAATTATTTGCCAAAAAATCTGTTATTTTTAAAAATGTATTTCCTTTGAAGGGCTATTTTAGAGCATTGAGAGAGGATCTAGGAGTGTGGTATTATGCAATATTTAAGTAGGTATGAAATGGTTATTTATATGATTGTTTCTTTAAGGCTTATGTATATTTTTCATTATATGCTATAAAATATTTTGAAAGTAAATTTAAGGTATGTTTTACATAGTTTATTGTTTGGAAAAAAATATTGAAATGATGTATGAAATTCAGTATACTCTCAACATTAATTTATTCTGAAATTTACCAATTGTCTATTAAACCTATTATATGGCAGATGTTACTTTAGACTACACTGCTAAATGAAATACCTGGCTTTGTAGAACTTTTATTTTAATGGGTGAGACAATTAAAAGCTATAAACCTTAATAAAAATTGCATAGTGCATTCAAAAATGATGAGTACAATGGGGAAAAAGAAAAATTAAATCAGGGTGAGAAAAATCAAGGTTGCTAGGCAGGGAATGGGGAGTTAAAATTTTTAATAGGAAGATCAAGGTAGTTATAATGAGGCTAACAATTGAACAAAGGTATGGAAAGCTGATGAATTTGCCCAGAACTATCAGCAATAACGTCACTCCAGACAAAGGAATTGGCTATCTTGAAGGCCATAAGCTTGGATCGTGCCTGGCATATCTTAGGAATAGCAAGGAGGCCACTGTGAGTGACTGAAGAGTAGCAGGGAAAGAGGTCACAGAGGTTAAATGAGTGGCTAGATCATATAAAAGCTTAGAAGTCATTGTAAAACTCTGGCTTTTATATTTGGAAACTTACAAGCAGGGGTAATCATGTGCAAAGGGAGAGGAAGAAGCAAGCTCCTTGGGGTGCAAGTAGTCCCATGCAGGGCTGGATCCCTGTACACTTGAATCATGACCTCAGCCAAAGGCAAACATCTGCTTAAACAACTGAGTCATCCAGGCACCCCTAGAAAATTAAAAAAAAAAAAGACCTTTCAAAAACATTTTGTTTCTTTCTTTTTTTTAAATATTTTATTTATTTGACAGACAGAGAGACAGGAAGGGAACTATAAGCAGGGCAGAGGGAAAAGGAGAAGCAGGTTTCCCACTGAGCAGAGAGCCTGATGTGGTGCTCCATCCCAGGGCCCTCAGATCATGACCTGAAAAGAAGGGACACTTATGGAGGAAGCCACCCAGACACCTCTTTTCTTTGTTTTTAATATATGGCAATGATGATTCCCAGCCACGGGAGCATATTACCCATTGATTAAATCTTTGATAACAACCTATTTAAAAAGGTGTGTAAATATATACTTACTCAGATTTATACACTTTGTGTTTTCTTCATAGTTTGGGGCTGGAACGCCTGCTCACAACACTGCTTCCAGTCTTTCCCTTCCCATCTTTTGATACCAGGTATTCGGTCAGTAAAGCAAATTAGTATGAAAATTAATAAGCCCTTGGCACCATATCTCTGGAGCAGGGGTTGCTCTTAGCCAAGGCCCAGAGCAGTTGACCTCCCCTCGCTAGTGCTATAGCCCCAAGGACTAGGTCCCTGCCACCAGAACTCAGTCTTACATGTTATGCTAAGCAGACACAACCAAAAGAGGAAAGCACTGGCAGGTTTCACTGGCATGCCTCATCTCCCACTACCTCGACGTCCAGGCAGTACCAGATGCCAGGGAGGGGTCTTGGTCCAACATATGGGAGGGAAGGAAGTAGCCATGAGCAAGTACCTGCCTCTCTGTTCCTTTCTTTCATGAGCAGGTTTTAAGGAGGAGGAAGAGGAAGGGGAAGAGAGGTGAACTTCAAGGGGTGAAGGCCTCAGGCAGACAGCTGGCTCCTGCCAGTAGGAAAGGGACAAAGGAGAAGGCAGTGAGTCTTGCAGGGAGGGTGGGGGGTAAGGGTTACAGCTTATGATGGAATCTGGACAGGAGTAATAGGGATACTAGTCATTTGAGTCCACCATTGGCAAGCTGGGCGGGGTGTCAGGGCAGATAGGCCTCCCTGGGCAATGGCACATGAGAGAAGGTGGAATTATTCTCTGAGGAGCAGGTGGAGCCTTGGGTGTTGGGAAAGCATAGACAGTATTGTTCCAGGGCATTGGACAGGTCTGGGTACTCCTGGTTGGAGGTCAAGGCCACAGTATGATCCAGGTCTTCTACCAGCAGCTTGAAGGTACCACATGCCAGCCACCCCTCATTATTGTGTATAACTCCCTGGTGCACTTATTGGCTTATCCATCAAATGACTCCTTCAGCAGCTTGAAAACCACCTCCACAGGCACTCCAGGATATGGGAGGCTTCCAGAGTGAAGATTTTGCACAGGATCACCTCAAAAGACAACAAGTCACTCTGGTGGATGTAGATCTGGTCAAACATGGCCTTAAAGACCATCCACTTCACAGGCAGTCCACTGTTGGTTGTCTTTATATAGTAACTGATGTGGTGATATCTCTGGCAAGGCTGAAGTCTGAGAACTTCATCATGTTGTCCTTTGTCACCAGCACTTCCCTGGTGGCCAGGTCTAGGTGTATGCACTTCTTGGAGGCAAGGTACTCCATGCCTCAGGCTACCTGATAGGCACAGGATACCAGGTCCTTGGAGGAGAGTTGCTCTGCTGCATTGTGGCTGATATTGTAACAGTACTCCAGGTAAGGAGGCCTCTGGGCCTGCAGGGACTTCTGTATGTTGTCTTTGGAGGCATATTCCATGAGAGTGTACGAAGGACTGTCCTGTGTGCAGGACCCAGCAGGTTGATGGTGTCCTTGTGCTTTCCAATCATCTTCATCATCTCCATTTCTGAGATTAGGTTTGACAGGTCTTTCTCTGTTGCATCTGACTTCAACATCTTCACAGACACTTTAGTCAAATGGTTGGATTTGTCTTTGTCCAGCCCAATGGCCTCCTCCAACACCACCTGCCCAAAGTAGGCCAGTCTTAGGAGTCTGCCTAAACTGCCTACAACCAGCCTGTCTCAAGGCAGTTATGAACTCTAGATTATCCTTAAAAATATTAAACCACAAGCTAAAAATTATCTTCACTAGGTCTCTGTTGCAGGTCTAATTTTCTCATCCTTCATCATTTATCTTTTTCCTAATTCTTATTTTCAGTATAGTTTATTTTGCATCCAAGTGTTTCCCCTGGTTTCTGTATGCTGTTTCATAGGGAAGAATTATCCTGTCATAAAATTATTTCTTCAGCATTCATTACATCTCTCAGTTAAAATGGGTTCTTTTATGGTATTGATTCATTTGAGTTTTCTCAAAATGGGAAGAATTTTCAAAATGGTGTTTTCCTCAAGGTTCAGAGTATGTCTTAGCCTCATCTTTACGCTTTTTGAAATTCACTTTTCAAATTCTTGTCCCTCTTTTATCTTTTTAAATTAAAATGTTTTATTTTTACTATTTTTTATTTGAGTATAGTTGATATTCAGTGTTTCATTGGTTTCAGGTTTTCAATATATCCATACATTATTCTATGATCACTACAAATATAGCCACCATCTGTCACCATATAACACTATTATAATATCATTGACTATATTCTCTGCACTGTCCCATATCTCTTTTGAAAATCTCTGATTTTTATGTTTTCTGTTATTCCAATTTTCGACCATCATTTTACTTGGTTACTTTAATAAAATATGCCTGATTACAAACTCTTCGCTGAAAATCATAGCATTTGATTCATAGTCTTCTTCTTCTCCTTCTACTTCTCTCTTCTTCTTCTTCTTCTTCTTCTTCTTCTTCTTCTTCTTCTTCTTCTTCTTCTTCTCCTCCTTCTTCTTCTTCTTCTTTTTTTAAATTAACATATAATGTATTATTAGCTCAGGGTTACAGGTCTGTGAATCGCCAGGTTTACACACTTCACAGCACTCACCACAGCACATACCCTCCCCAATGTTCATAATCCCACCACCCTCTCACAAACCTCCCCACCCCCCGGCAACTCTCAGTTTCTTTTGTGAGATTAAGAGTCTCTTATGGTTTGTTTCCCTCCCAATCCCATCTTGTTTCATTTACTCTTTTCCTGTCCCCCAAACCCCCCCATTGCACCTCCATTTCCTCATATCAGGGAGATCATATGATAGTGTCTTTCTCTGGTTGACTTATTTTGCTAAGCATAATACCCTCTAGTTCCATCCATGTCATCGCAAATGGCAAGATTTCATTTCTTTTGATGGGTGCATAGTATTCCATCATATATATATATATATATATATATATATATATATATATATATATATATACCATTCATTTGTTGATGGTCATCTAGGTTCTTTCCATAGTTTGGCTATTGTGGATATTGCTGCTATAAACATTTGGTGCACGTGCCCCTTTGGATCATATAGTAGTCTTCTTTACCTCTATCAGAACCCCAGGTAGTTTTATTTATTTATTTACTCACATAAACAGATGATCCAACACGTTTTTTGATGTTCAAATGTATTAAATGTCTTACCGCTTAACACTATGCTTACTGTTCTCTTTCACTGTCTGACTAAATCCTCATCATCACTATGCCATTAAATCAGAAAGAATATTTGAACTCAGAGTTCTCTCCATGTCCGGGAATGAAGACTGCACCCTTCTGTTTGTGCAGGTAAAATAAATGTTGATATTGTCTGTCCTGCACATACCCCATCCTGTTCACCAGAATATTCATCATCAAAATATATACAAAATAAAAACCATACCTCACCACTTCTATTACCACCCAGCATGCTAGAAACACCATCATATATATGTTCCTGAATTATTGACTTGATTGATAACCCCACTTCCACACATACTGCACTCCTTTCTCCCTGCAAATTTATTTTGGTACAGCAACTTAACCTAAAAATCAAGGTAGATGATTTTATTCTGCTCTTGAAAGTATTTTGGTATCTTGCCCTTTCATATTAAATAAAAACTGAAGGCGTTTCAATGTACTAGAAGGTCATACATTAATACGTTCTTCCTCTCTCCACCACTATGAACTCCTCATTGGCCTCCTTGCTTTTCCTCAAAAGTAACAGACCAGCTGTTCACACAAAGTCTATATACTTACTTGCTCTGCCTAGAGCAATCTTTTCCTTTAATATTTGTATAACACCCTCCTTCACTTCCTGGGTCTTTGTACAAATAACATCTCATAAATGAGATATAACCACCCAACACAAAATAAAATTAAATTTCATCCCAGCATTCTCCAATGGCTTTTACCTTTCTTGTATTTTTTTGTAACACTTATCACCATCAACCATCAATCATTATTCTATTACTGGTTTTTTTTCTTATTGGAGACAGAGGGAGAGAGATTTGGGAGGGGGCGCAGAGGAAGAAGAAAACACCCCACTGCCTAGAAAGCCTTCTGGGGAGTTACATCCCAGGACCCTGAGATCATGACCCAAGCCAAAGGCAGTCACTCAATGGACTGAGCCACCGAGGTGCCCCTCTATTATTGGTTTATTTCACTATTATATTTCAAAAGAATGTAAGCTCTTTGTGGTCAGGTATTTTATATGTTTTATTAATTGAAGTATTCTCAGAAAGGTAGCTGGCAGATTGTAAGGGCTCACTAAACTGTATTTTGTTGTTATTATTGGACTCCTTTATGGGCTTTACCTCTTATGCTAGAAGTCTATCCTTCAGATGTAAGCAATAAGAATAGAGCCCTGCTGCCTGTTCAAATGAGTAAAAAGCCTGTATTAAGTGGATATTTTAAAAGCTAAATGAATGGCTAAATAGTTGTATATAGGGGGAAAGGGAACATTTTTTCCACAGTTTAGAAGTGGAGTTCTTTTATAGAGTTCTTGTACAAGCCTCCACTATTGAATGATAATGGGCAGTTGTACATTACAATTATACAAACACTTTGGTAATTTATATCCTTTTTTTTTTCTAATTCATGACTGGATCATTTAATTCCTTAGGAGCATTACAGCATTTCAACTTTTCATGTTCAATAAACTTATTGGGGTTGCTACCTTTTTTATTCAAATGGAGAAATACTCATGATTTAATCGAAATAAAGTGTTATTTATTGTGTTGTTTTCTAGGAATGAGTCGCACATGCTAGTTTAAAAATTTTGTTAAATTCCCAAGTCTGTCACCGATAAAAGCCTTTTGTAGATTAGTAACTTGATCAAAACAGAAAAGTTATGTAACACTCAATTGTTATACTATCTTTGTTTCCATCTTGCATTGTAATAACACCCATCTTAACTTTATTTAAGACAAGTGATCGCCAGATGGCTTTCTGGCATTGATTGCATGATATGAAATCTAGTATAACTAAAAGTTTTTGGTTTTAGTAGCATATAAATCAATTTAGAAAAATATATGTATTTGAATATAAGATAAAGTTTTAAATTATTTGGCAATAGTAAACTAAACTTTTTTGTAAATTTTTATTTTCTAAAATTTCATTGAGCTCTTTTGCAATAAGAAACAAGTTACAAAAAACTAAGGTTTATTTACCCCAATTCAAAATTATTAGGAATATAATCATAGAGGTTGAAGTATTTAAAATATTGAACCCAAAATATTTTATTAGGTAAATTCATGAATGCTGAGCATTCACTGTTAAAATATACTAATACTATTGATAGACTGGTAGAAGCCTAAACTCAAATATTTATTAAATATTTATATCCATATCTTTTCATGGCTTGGTAATTCATTTCTCTAGCATTAAATAATATTCCATTGTTTGCATGTACTACACTTTATTTGACCTTTCACCTATGGAATGATATCTTGGTTGCTTCCAAGCTTTTGTCAGTTATGAATAAAACTACTATAGACACCTTTGTGGGTATAGATTTCATCTTTTTGGATAAATACCAAGAACTGCTACTGCTGAATCATCTGGCAAGAATATGTTTAGTTTTGTAAGAAACTGCCAAGAAGTTTTCCATTCTTTATTCTCAATAGACATGGAAGAACATTCCTGTTGCTCCACATCCTCACCAACATTTCGTGTTCTGTTGTCAGTGTTCTGGATTCTGGGTATGTACTGGTGTCTCTTTTTTGTTTTAATTTGCATTTTCCTGATGACATATGATGTGAAGCATCTTTTTATATACTTACTTGCCATCTGTAATATTTTCTTTTGTGAGATATCTGCTAAGGTCTTTGGCTCATTTTTAATCAGGTTTTTCCCCCATTGTTGAGTTTTAAGGGGTCTTTGTGTATTTTTGATTAACAGTCCTTTGCCAGATGTGTATTTTGCAAATTTTTTCTCATAGTCTGTGCTTTGCCTTTTCATTCTCTTGGCATTGTGTTTCACAGAGTAGACATTTTTAAATTCAGTGCTTGTGCTTTTGTAGCTAAAGTTATTGCCAAAACCAAGGTCATTTAAATTTTCTTCTATATTACCTTCTACATGTTTCATGTTTGGATTTGTAATCCAATCTGAGTTAATTTTTGTGAAGAGTGTATGATATATGCCTGTATTTATTTTATATTATTATTTTATTTTATTTTTATTTTATATTTTCACATTTAGCTTTACTCCAGAACCATTTGTTTAAAAGATTGTATTTTGCTCTCTTGTATTGCTTTTGCTTTTATATTAAATATAAAATATAATTGATAATATATATTCTGTTTCTTTAATCTAGTCTTTCTGTGGTATTACAATATCTTGCTTACAATTATCGTTATGGTATACTTTTTAAAAAGATTTTATTTATTTATTTGGCAGAGAGAGAGATCACAAATAGGCAGAGATACGGACAGAGAGAGAGATGAGGAGAAGCAGGCTCCCTGCTGAGCAGAGAGCCCAATGCGGGACTCGATCCCAGGCCCCTGGGATCATGACCTGAGCTGAAGGTAGAGGCTTAACCCACTGAGCCACCCAGGTGACCCATCATTATGGTAAACTTTGAAGTCAGTCCTAAGTCTTTGTTCTCCTTCAACACTATATTGACTATTGTGAGTCTTTGACTCTCCATATAAACTTTAAAATAAGTTTGTTAATATTAAAAAAAAGAACTTGCTGGAATGCATTAATTGTATAGATAAACTTGGAAACCAGTGACCTCTTGAGCTTAGCAGGAGATAGACCATGTACATCAGTTGTCACAGTGGTGCCTCTTTGCCTATTGCAAATCCCTAGGCAAAATGAGACCTCAAGGATCTGAGAGAATGTCTAAGAAGTACTTGATACATCCCTTGGGTATGGTTTATTGTAGTGTCCACCTGTCTGAAAGCTGGGGAATCTAGAGAAGGGAGGGAAAATTAGTTATGATAAAACATATCAAAAAACATCAATAAATTTTGTAAAACTAATTGTCATGGCTCATATACAATATGACCAACAGAGGGACCATCAAAAGGAAAGCATCAGTTATGTTTATTGTAAAATTTTTATTCAAAATAAAGCAATGAGAGGGGAAGACACAATGAGAAAATTATCATTTTGTAAATGGTAAACTTCTTACAAAATGGAACAGGTTTTATATTCTAAGTAGTATATTGAAAAGTAAAACATTGGGGCGCCTGGGTGGCTCAGTGGTTGGGCTGCTGCCTTCAGCTCGGGTCATGATCTCAGGGTCCTGGGATCGAGCCCCACATCGGGCTCTCTGCTCTGCAGGAAGCCTGCTTCCCACTTCCTCTCTCTCTCTCTCTCTGCCTGCCTCTCTGCCTACTTGTGATCTCTGTCTGTCAAATAAATAAATAAAATCTTAAAAAAAAAGAAAAGAAAAGTAAAACATTAAAAAATAAAATTTAATTAAAAAATTATGTAATTTTTTAAAAAGGTTAAAAATAGCAGAACCATTTTTCTTATAACTGGAAAATACATTGTATATATATCTATCAAAAATAACTTGTCAGGCACCTGCGTGGCTCAGTGGGTTAAGCCACTGCCTTCGGCTCAGGTCATGATCTCAGGGTCCTGGGATCCAGCCACACATTGATCTCTCTGCTCAGCGGGGAGCCTGCTACATCCTCTCTATCTCTGCATGCCTCTCTGCCTACTTGTAATCTCTCTCTGTCAAATAAATAAATAAAATCTTTAAAAAAATTAACTTGTCATGGGGGCGCCTAAGTGGCTCAGTGGGTTAAAGCCTCTGCCTTCGGCTCAGGTCATGATCCCAGGATCCTTGGATCCAGTCCCACATTGGGCTCTCAGCTCAGCAGGGAGCCTGCTTCCTCCTCTCTCTCTGCCTGACTCTGCCTACTTGTGATCTCTGTCAAATAAATAAATAAAATCCTTAAAAAAAATTAACTTGTCATGGGGGCGCCTAAGTGGCTCAGTGGGTTAAAGCCTCTGCCTTCGGCTCAGGTCATGATCCCAGGATCCTTGGATCCAGTCCCACATCGGGCTCTCAGCTCAGCAGGGAGCCTGCTTCCTCCTCTCTCTCTGCCTCACTCTGCCTACTTGTGATCTCTGTCAAATAAATAAATAAAATCTTTTATAAAAAAAATTTAAAAAAATAACTTATCATGTCTGGAATCAGGAGCATATGGAAAAAAATAATATCTGAGGACAATACTTCTGCCATGTTTTGTGCCTTGTTAATATTTTTAAACAGTCAGGCAACTTTTAGCTTTATTGAAATACCTGCTAAGATACCAGCAGTGCCTTTTGGAGCCCTATGACTATAAAAATTAATTGCAAATATTCAAAATGTTTACTATGGTGTCACTATTTATGGCCACCACCAAGTATGTTTCAGAAGTAAGCATAACTGTTACTCATCTGTAAGGCAAAGGGGCATGTTTTCAGGAGTTCCATCTTCTGTACCAGGAGGTGAATCAAGTAATGATTTTTGTTTATAAAATAATTCACTTTTCAATCTAACATTCCTCATTCCACATTATAATAATAAAAACTAGGAGGAGACTAAAACAAACAAACAACTACAACTACAACAACCAGCTTTTCCTTCAGTGGAAAAGTAAATATAACCCTATGAGTAGCCTGAAATTTATTTTTAAATATTTTTAAGATAAACGCTTTTGTTAGAAAACCATATATTTTATATTACTAAGAAATAACAGGCAAAGTTTTATTAACTTCTAAAAAGTCTAGTTACTTCTATTTATCTATTAATTCGTCTCTTTATGAAGTAGAACATGATCACACCTATTGTATCTACCCAAGTTTGTATGCTTTGGTTATTTTATGTTTGCTATTTCCTTGCTTAATTTTTACAATATTTGATACATAATAGTATCTTTAAGTCCATCTATGGTTTCACAGAATTTGTTTGAACTTCATAAAAAAGTAACATACTTTTTGCACTGTCCTTGTTTTAATTCTCTATTAACTTTCCAAGATATATTCACTTTAGAGTGTGTAGCTATCATTTATTTTTATTCCTCCATAATGCTATGTTTACAAATTTGTATTTATCTGTACTTTTAAAAATATCTTAATTATATACCATTTCTTATCTCACGTAACACTCATGTTACTTCTACACTTATCAGATATTATGTAACTGAAAACCACAACTCAGCAACAATATAGCACCATTTTTCAAAATTAAATGGCTTACCAGAATTCTTTAATTCTATCCTTTATTTGTATTAGATGACCCTTTATTCTGGTATTTGGCATTGTTCATATGGAGGAAAGCTTAGAAGTTGATATTCCATAAATAGAAGGATTTATTATGATTGATTAATTATTTTCATTTAGAATGCATAGAATATGGTTGATTTAATATTTCTTTCTTACTCTCTGCCTGGAACATAGTGCTATCTATGTAATAGCCACTAAAATATTAAGTTAATTACCTAGACTTTAAACTGCATATTAGGGCGCCTGGGTGGCTCAGTGGGTTAAGCCGCTGCCTTCGGCCCAGGTCATGATCTCAGGGTCCTGGGATCGAGTCCCACATCGGGCTCTGTGCTCAGCAGGGGGCCTGCTTCCCTTCCTCTCTCTCTGTGATTTCTTCCCTTCCTCTCTCCTACTGTGATCTCTCTGTCAAATAAATAAATAAAATCTTTAAAAATAAATAAATAAATAAACTGCATATTAATAGGAATAACATACAGAACTCTTCTCAGATTGGGACACCTGGGTGGCTCAGTCAGTTAAACGCCTGAGCCTTTAGCTCAGGTCATGATCTTAGGGTTCTGGGACTCAGTTCTGCAACAGATTCCCTGCTTAGCGGGGAGTTTGCTTCTGCCTCACCCTGCTGCTCCCCCTGCTTGTGCTCTCTCGCACTCTCTCTCTTACAAATAAATAAAATTTAAAAATAAATTCTTCTCAGATAGCTAATATAGAATATCGTCTTTGTATTCATCAAAGGGAAAGGGCCATATAATAATGAAATTCAGACTACTTCAAATTCATTTTTTAACCAGTAAGAAAGTACTGGAAACAAGCCAAAAATGTCTTTAATGAATTAAAGAAATAGACTGATTTTCAATATCTTAATGTTTCTAAAATAAATTGCAAGATTTTTATACTAGATATCAGTGTAAATATTCATTATACACAGATATTCTAAAAATAAACGTGAGAAAACTATTTGAGATATATGATGACAAAAACGAGTTTGACAAAAGTCAGTTTGGGTAAAACTTACAACACCTACCACCTGAAACTCTTGTTCTATAATTTAATTATTTTAATTTACAAAAATACAAAAATAATATATCAGAGTAAGTCTATTGATAGCTTTGAAGGTATGCTCTGGTTGTGCACTATTTACTATTTAAAGGGGAATCAAATATGTGATGCTTATGGTGTGACTATATTCAAACTCAACAAGTTCAGAAGCATACGAGGAATAGAATTAAGACAAAAGATGACCCTTACTTATCCTAAAGATAGACAATGGTATATATGTGCTAGTTGGGGAGAGAATCCAGTCAGTAGATGGAGGATGTGGTATTGTAAAAAAAAATACACAACGTTTTGGTTGAACGTTTAGCACTATATTTAACAAAGTGAAATTGTGTGTTAATAGCCTTGAATAAAATCCAAAAAATATTTTCAATTAATTGAAGATTATTTAGGAAAAGCTTCAAAAGTACAACTTGATAAGGATTCCAATAAAAGATTCATAAGCAATACAAGTTTCAGAATTTTTAGTATATTTTCCCTAAAAAGCCATTTGATTTAAATTAAAAAGAATTCTATTTACCTGCCACTGAAATAAGAGGAAATTATTTGGTTTTGTAATAAGTCAATGAAATAAATTAACACATCTTTAAAAAACAGATATGCACACTAATTTAAAAATAATAGTGCTTAAGCTGTTCAGCAAACATTTGTAAAATTCCTTGCCATCAGCTAGCCCTGGACTTCTGCTTGGTTAGTAAGGCCATGTATGTTACTGCTCAGAGTACTGACGCAAAGCAATTGTCCCCTTCACATCCATTTTTTGCTGTTGATATGTCATGCTATGTTGTTTAGAGATACATAGATGGCCCTACACGAAGGCCTTTTTTTGTGTGTATATGGGTGACTGTGATTTAACTTTCAAATAAGATGGCTCCTGATTTACAATGATTCAACTTACGATATATTTGGCAATGATGTGAAAGTGAAAGTGATTCACTAGAAACTGTACTTTGAATTTTGAATTTGGGTCTTTATAAAAAGGGCCAGTGACATGTGGTATGGTGCCGTCTTGTGATGCTGGGCAGGGGCAGTGAGCCACAGCTCCCAGTCAGCTAGAAGGTTACAGGGGTGAGCACCTGATATTCTTACAACCATTCTATATATAAACATTCTTCTTTTTTTTAGTGTAATATTTAATAAATTGCATGTGATATTTGATACTTTCTTATAAAATAGTCTTTGCTTAAAATGATTTTGCCCAAATTCAGGCAAATGTAAGTGTTCTGAGTATGTTTAAATAAGCTTAATGTAAGCTATGATATTTGATAGTTTAGGGGTATTAAATGCATTTTCAATTTTTTATGTGTTTCTCTGTATATAGCCCCATCGTAAGCTGAGGAACATCTCTATATGTATATGTAGCCTTGGTATGGCTTACATATTATTGGCATGAAACATCTAGAACAGTACGTGTGCCATATAATTGTCTACAACATCAAACAAGTTTCTTGAAAACTTGTGCCAAAGGGGTTATGTCTTTAAGGATTTCCAAAGGGTTCTCTCAAACGTAAGATTTTTCAGAAGTTGAGTGAAAATCTGACCATACTAAACATTTTTCCATTTTCCCTAGTGAGCAAAGATAGCTAAAATCTATCTGCCATTTTCAACACTGTACTCAACGATTGTAATTCTAAATTAAGAACAGATTATTTATATCAAAACCACATGTTGGCCTAATCTTATACAATATTCATAAATCTCACTCAGAGTCTTGGACACTTTTATTTGTTGAGTCTATAAGGTACTACGGACATTCATCTTTTTTGACCTCATAGCTTCATGTATGTCTATACTTTTGAAAATACATGCATCATAGTTCCATTGTATAATGTCTGGGTTATAAAATGTGCTATGCTATCAAAATGGTAAGAAGAACATACAAATGCCCTGATGTAATGAACTGGACCAGATTGCCAGATATCACATTTCATACCAGAAAGATTCAGTGGTAAGTTTTAAAATGGCCAGCTATACTTCGACTGAATTATAACTCATTTAACTTCTCTCTTTGTGTACAGTATTATACATTAGTCAGTATTAAAGTAAATAAGTACTTTGGACAGATGTAAATATGCTGTAATAAAAAATGTTTTTCTTCTTTCTTTTAGTCCTTTATACTTGTAAGACTAGCCACAAATACCATGCTTCCCCCAAAATAATTTGCAATCCAAATTTATCTCTAAATGAATTTATTGCACAGAAAAAAAAAATATATATACACTTACAGTAGACATGTTCAAAGATAGTTACACAACAGCAGGGCCCTAAATGTAAGCAGTATAGTTGTTTTGTTTTGTTTTGTTTTGTTTTGTTTTCTTTAAAAAAAGAAGAGGTTATGTGAAATATTGGAATTTTATTTCGAGGCCTAGTATTTCAAGACAGTTAACTACACTTATGGTGTCAACAGCCTCTTGTTGGCAGTATGATTTTATTGGCTCCATGGAATAACAGCAAGAATTTACTATTGCTTCTTTCTTTTATGACACAAACAGAAAAAAAAATTGACACATTTGCTCAAGACCAACCAGAATCATTTTAACCTATCAAAATTGATGGGAGGCCTTCACTGCCAAAGTCACTGCTGGGTTTTCACAATTCATTGCAGACAATCTTCTACTCCCATTATGATAAAGGAGAAAAGAGTCATAATCAGGGAAGAAAGCTTGATTAATACTTGTAATTATTATTGAATTATTTAGCCTGCTATAGGATTATTATTATTGGTGTCATTTGATAATTTTCTCTCATTTTATTAAACACAACTGTGAGTAATTACCCTACCTAATATTTCTCTGTATTGGCTGACTAGCTAGCAAACATTCATGAAAATATCCATTAGCCACACATATAAAATGCTGCATTATGATGCTGTTGAATCAGAACATACCACTACCTGATCCTGTAGCTCTTTGAGGATTTGCAAATCAATTAAATATATGTTTCTTGGATTCTTCCCATATAATTAGAAAATTTATAATAGAGTCCATGAACATGATTAGTTTTACCATATTAAACCAGCAATCACACTTTGATTTTTACAACAAAAGCAGAAATATAAACACACACATTTGGATCAGTTTTCTGTTAGTCTGTCCGGACTTCAAAATCCTATTCCTCAAGATAATGCACACCAAAGTTCTGGATTAAACAAGAAATTAGATGGCACCTGAACACTTGGTTTAATATTCTCAAAAGGACTATGCAACTTATTTCTTACATTATGACATTGTTTTACAAAGATCCACACTTTTATAATGTTAGTATTTTTAATAATCAATAAAGTCAATTAATCATGATTAAAAATCAAACATAAAAATGTCTACTTTTGCTTTTGCCCCCTCCACTTGGAACTTATTTATAGCCTGATAATTCAAAGGTCCCTATGTTTATGAGAATCTGGACAGAAATAGCTCTAAGATCCCATTCAGAACTTGATATTAATCTAAGTCTTTTGGCTCCATTTATCCTGAGAGCAAAGAGTAGGACAAAGGATTTGAGTACTGTTAGTTTATCTGGGAGATTATCCAAGGTAGAAAAGAATGGGAAAGTGAATGTTATCAGTGTTAAGTAACTGCAATTTCCCATGGAACTATCCACCACAGGTTTGGCTATAATCAGGTGTTGGGCCTTGATATCAGAGGGATTTGAGGCAGTATCATTTTAGGTTAATCATTATATCTGAAATTTCCAAAAACTTCAACTGATGAAACTTTGATTATAAATCTATAAATATAACAATAAATCTACAGTATTCAAATTATTTTCAGAAAAATACACAGACAAAGCATCAATTGATTAATATTTAAATATTACAAAATACTGAAATGAAAGAATTTGGTCATATAACAACGTGTAAGAAGTAGAACTTAGGTTTAGGTTAGAACTCAGGATGCATTTGAGACTCAGTTAAGAAATTGAATGGAGGGACACCTGGGTGGCTCAGTGGGTTAAGCCACTGTCTTCGGCTCAGGTCATGATCCCAGGGTTCTGGGATCGAGCCCCAAATCGGGCTCTCTGCTCAGCAGGGAGCCTGCTTCCTCCTCTCTCTCTGCCTGTCTCTCTGCCTGCTTGTCATCTCTCTCTGTCAAATAAATAAATAAAATCTTTAAAAAAAAAAAGAAATTGAATGGATGTCTGACTATCTTATAGGTTTGCTAAAAATCAGTGACTTCGTGTGGCTATGCAGGATTTTTAACTTTCCCTAAGAAGTTATTAGATTTGATTATATAATGGCAGTAAAGGATGGGGAAAAGCAAAGTACAAACCCCATAAAGACAAAGACACTAAGTATGAGAAAAGAGTAATAGATAAGAAAAATCAATGCATTTGAGTAAAATGGGAATTGAAATACACAATGATTGTTGATTTTTTTAGATGGAGAAAACAAAACTAGCTTGCAAGAAGGAAATAACAGAAGATATGTTGTGTTGTGATACAGAATCCTGGAAAAGGCAGTAACGTGGAATAAAAGAGTAGGGAGAGCATATCAGGTAATTTGAATAGGAAGGAGATAGGAGATAATTGCTTGATAAATTTTATATGGCCCACTTAAATGCACAGATTTCTCTTCTTTACTTTATATGGAGAACAGGGTGTCCTTTCTCTTCCCTTTCAGAGCACCAGAGGTGTACTCTTTCAGACTGAAAACCTGAAAAGCTCAGGACTCAGTTGCTTAAGCACAGCTGAGAGGACATATTTCAATTCAGATTTACATTTTGCTGTATGTAGTAGACTGTCAAAAGTGGTTTAACCATATCTTTTCATTTAACAAGAAGACTACAGAGAGTGTTTTCTGGTGTTGCTTCAGAGTCTTAAGAAAGTCAAGTGAACTATCTTAGAGGTTTTCATGGCTTTTTATTCACGGTTGCAAAAATTGCTGTTGGAGTTCTCACTATTAAGCCCACATTTCTGGCAGAATGATAGAGGTAAAAGAGAATGATATCTTGTACGACTGATACTTTGTCATATGGTTACAATATAACTAGAAAAGCGACAATAAAATATTTGATGTCATTTTAAGTTTCCTTGTTGTCAATCCCTCAGTGCTTTCTGAGATTAAAGGAAAAAGTAGATGGATATTGACCTGGCAACTATCAACACCTGTCAGTCTCTCTTGGATAACCAATATCTCTATAATCTCTTCTTCCCAGTAATATATATATATATATATATATATATATATATATATATATATATTCATAACCCACACAGTGCCATCTCAAGTTACTGCACCAGATAAAATAACAATGATTTTCAGTTGTTCCAAATGGACAGAATACCCTTTCTTATGATATCATGTCTTATAAGATAGATAATTGGCTTGCTACCAATATACCCAGATGTGACTGTGGAAGAGACAGGAAAAAAATAATAATATTTATTTATTCCTTGGGTTGACCCTGTTTACACAGATGCATTATTATTAGAAAAGGTTGGTTTGGGACATTGGAATGAATTTACTTAATGGGTCTGTATGTAATTGGGTTGGAGGAAATTTTTAATTTCTAGAAAGATTATTAGATTCTATCTTATTCTCTTTTGTTAATTTTCACATGTTAACAAAGCCAACGTTTTTGTCTAGCAAACAAGATCTTAAATCCTAACAAAACTCAATTTTTTCCTTTATATTTTTTAAGTTTGAGAGCCTCATGTTCTCTCATGCTGCTTTAAATACAACTCAAAAAAAAAAAAAAGGAGCTAAATGGGGCAGTAAGACCAGACTTTTTATTTTATTGATCTTATTTTTAATTAAAAAATTAAAGATTGTATTTATTTATTTGAGAGAGAGAGCATGAGTGGGGCAGGGGGAGGTAGCTGCAGAGAGAGACTGAGAAGTATACTCCCTAATGAGCAGGAAGCCCAATATGGAGCTCGATCCCAGGATCCTGACTGAGATCATGACCAGAGACAAAGGCAGATACATGTGCAAAATCCCTTTTTTTCTGGGAAACAATACTTTACAAGAGATGTTTGAAAAAGTACTGGGGAATCAACTTTAATCGGAGATACAAAAATTTAATTGACTTTTGTAAAGCTACGGCATCCAAATGATGGGAATCCCAGCCCGTTTAGGTTGTGGACCACAGAGTATTCTTCTCTGTAATATTTTATTTTCTTCCATGTCTACTAACTCCAGTCCAAGTTTTCTGATCTCTTTTTAGATAGTGCAAAACATGGCAAAGAATACCAAACGAGTGCCCAATATTCTACATTTATTACATCATTTCTAACATAGAGAAGTGTATTATCAAGGCTGGTTCTGTGAACGAACATAGTTCTGCTAAAGTGTGTTTTGTTCTCCAAGAAATTAAATGCATGATTATCACACAATTATAAAATACTTGTGTCAAGAATTTTTATTCAAAAATTAATAAGAGAAGCAGATATTAAAACTAGTTCACATGGTTATTTGGGATATAAACAGAGTTGTGCAGCAGAAGTGCTCTGGGCCCATAATTTGAGTTATACAATTTATGTTTTCTAATGAAAAATCACTAACTTGCATTATTGTTAACAAGAATCTTGTGCATTACCATCAGTGTTCTACATTATTGCCTCTTGCTCTACAGTTTGTAAATAACTTTGTCAATAGTAAGCTAATAAATGGAGTGAATCCAATGGATTGAGAAAATCTCCAGAGTTTCTGGTACATAATGCCAAGGACTCCATTGAAAGGACACCTAAGAATTTACTTTGCCCAAAAATCTGATCATTTTTTTCACTGTCCTTACCTATTTTCCAAACCTAGTCCTTTTGCTTCACCTTTCAGTCTACGGACAACCCTGTATCTGACAGACTTGTTAATTCTGGGAATGTCTTGCAGATTAATTTGCTTGCCAGAGGTGGTTCCTCTAATTGATGTCTAAGAACCCTAATTAGTTAAGAAAACTTTTTTTTAACATTTTCATTGCTATTTATTATTATTATTATTATTATTATTGCTAATATCTCTATTACAAATAATTCACAAGGGCATCTTTCTGACAAAAGACAAAGAGCCGCCTACTAGTAGAAAAAGTACATTTGACTCGGTCAGTGAAAGTGGTAAAGGGATTTGAGAAAATAAGGCAAAGCACTGGAATTATGTGTTAAAACTTTAAATATTATAGACACATTGACTTAATTTCTAATACTGCTGTTGCTTATAATTAAATAAGATGTTTTCCATGAACCACGCATTACAGCAAATATATTGTTTATACAGATTAAATTTTCATCAAAAGGGACGCCTGGGTGGCTCAGTTGGTTAAGCAGCTGCCTTTGGCTCAGGTCATGATCCCAGCGTCGTGGGATCGAGTCCCGCATCGGGCTCCTTGCTCGGCCGCGAGCCTGCTTCTCCCTCTGCCTCTGCCTGCCATTCTGTCTGCCTGTGCTTGCTCTCTCGCCCACTCTCTCTGATAAAGAAATAAAATCTTAAAATAAATAAATAAATTTTCATCAAAAATTTGTAAGTGTATTTTATTGTAGGATCATGATCAGCATTTTTCAGATGAGAAAAGTGAAATTTAGAAAAGTATGTCTCTTCAAATCCCTCATACAATATCTGGCCTAGATAGAAGGATATACTATCACAATTGAGGAAGATAATTGAGATTACTTAAAATGATAAACTTTACTGTATAGGGTTTTTTTAAAGTTTGCCACAGATTCAGATTCTTTTAAAATATATATCTATTTTGTGTAAAGAGAATGCACTGAGAAGTAAAAAGAAAGTGATATATCAGTGCTACCAACTAATGGCTCTAATATCATCACCTTATTTATGAACAATGAAACAGTGTGCAATATTTAAATAAATTTAAATAAATTCCTATTTATTTTATATATTTATAAATTTAAATAAATTACTATTTATTTATTTATTATTAAAGAAATTCCTCTAACAAACAGTATGTTTTGAAGGTTGCTAGCAGGAAAGTGTTGTACTACATGGAAGTAATCAGAAAATATGATCTAAAATTCTGCTTTCAAGGGCGCCTGGGTGGTTCAGTGGGTTAAAATTCTGCTTTCAAGAAGCTATAACAGTAAGTACTGAGCATTAGCTATTATATGCTATGGATGAATAACTGAAATCTACATTTGAAACTAATGGTACACTATATGTTAACTAATTGAATTTTAAAAAGTTAATTAAAAACCCCACTATTTTATAAAACAATATTCCCAACAGGCCCTTTTGCTTTAAAATACTCACTTTGTAATGAGAATCATTACTTTTGTCTAGCCAATTCTTACATCACTGTTTATCCCTTCCCTGCTTTATCCCTTCCCAATATCAATAAAGGCTCACTTGGGTTACCTAGAAGCCATGAGAAAGCCTGTAGTAGATCTGGCTGGTTTTCACCAGCAATTTGACCACCATGTGCACAGGGAAGTCTATTGATAAAGGCTTTATTGCAATAAGTTGCAAATACATGGATGATTTTGAATTCTCTTTCTTGAGGTCTTGTTTCATAATAATAAATTTAGGGTGGCTTCTTGGAATGGATGTTATTAACATATTTTCATAGTTCTAAGTACATGGAATTGTAAAATAGATTAATGAATGTGGCATTACTGACAACTGTCCTCATTTTGAAATCAAATTACAGTGTACTAAGATGAGGAAGCAAAGCAGATTTGGGATTATGAGTGAAATAATTTAAAAAAGTCTTAGGGGTATGATCAGACTATTGAGTAATTCAGTAGAAAAATGTCAACTGATTGAGATTCTGTGTTCCCTGATTTCAGAGAGAAGTTAAGATAAATAAGTAACACGAGGAGACTAGGAAGCCAAACATAAGTGATAATTTTGTGCCAGGGTGTGTATACATCTGTTTATTTTCTTGCTTTACCACTAAGGTTGCTCCTAGAGGAGAGTTTAAATATGTGTTGGAGCTAATCTCTGTGGATTACACAAGAAACCACATCCTACAGCTCTCCCTGAAACACCCCTTATGATTTCAATGTAATTTGGTTTTTGCATTTTTAGAAATAACAAAATACTTTGCAAACTGATCTACTTTATTACCACCTCAAGTGAGTCAGCTGACTCCACATTTTAACACAGTGACAGTCACAGAGGAATGGAGGAATGAGTAGAGTTATCAATAAATGTGCTTTTAAGATGTATGACAGGGTAGCAGCTATTTCCAGGAACCAAAACATGGGTCAGCAGCTGTGCAGGAAAAGTGATGGAATAAATGACTCATTTCAGAGTAGTTCTATAACATATTAGTTCTATAATGTATCTTCAGCACCCAATTGCCCGCTTTGATCTAAAGATAAGGATTTACAGTTAAGGTCCCATTTATGATTTGACTGGTAGGGTCTGAATCATGTTTACTATTGTTTTGACTATTACTTGAAACCTATAGTAGTACTTAGGATATGTGTTGTGTATTCTGTGAACATGTGCTATTTTTAGATTAGATAATTCCTGTCTTGAACCCCTGTTAATTTGTTTGTTTTTGTTTATTTGATAGTGGTTTCAGTAAATGGATATATCTGAAAAATTGCAAAGCCACTATTAAAATAAGTTATTATGATATATAGCATGGAATTGCACATTCCTCCTTTGAATCCGACAGAGCTTCACCATATCCTTAAAAATTTGGGAAAAACATGCTATTATTTTTCTTTATAAAATTTCTCCTGTTAGGCTGTGATGGTTGTCATCAGCAGTAACTCCTCTGAAGGCTTTGTCAAAAGAGTTGAAAAAATTGGAAAGGTGTGAATGAAGCTGTTTGCTGAATATAAAGAAAAGAGCATTGAAGTACAATTCACACTCTTACTTCTCCTTCTATGCTTTCAGATGTTTGACATTTGAAAATTTTGCTTCTAGAAGAGATGCCCTATATAATTCTTACTTTAAGGAGCAAGTTTCTTTTATAATTTTTTTATTATTCTACCATTCAAGTATTTCCATTTAAATTAAATTCAATACCATTAAAAAAAAATCAAAAGTGCAGCCAGTATTCAATTCCTGGGCTAAATAATTTTAGAAAGCTTTGTGTTATTGAACCTACGGGGTTTTTCTGTAGTTTTAACTCTTTCTTTCTGTGATTTTTCCCATTAGTCACGTAAGTGACTGCAATATAACAGACATTGAGGATAAAGAAGGACTGAATAGAACAATCCTTGGCCTCATGAAGTTGAGAATCTAGCAAGGGAGTCAAACAATTCAATCATTCAGAGACAATTTATTGAGTGCCTGGCCTAAGATGAGCACAACAAAACCCCAGCCCAGAGGAATCATTTTAATGGGAGAGATAGATAATGGGTAAGCCAACTTTAAAAAGAAAAAAAATCGTACTGGTTTTTCTTTAATAGTGATGCATATTTGAACTAAATAAGCACATTTTTAAAAGAGCAGTGATTGAGAATAGGTTTTGTAACTGAGTGGTCCGAAAGGGCCTCCCTGAAAAAGTCTGTTTTGAACAGATTTCTGAATAATATCAGCTAGGAAGCTGCGTAAAAATCTCAGGGATGGGTGATTTTTCCAGTCAAAAAACGGTAAAGGCTCCAAAGTCACAATACAGCTGTAAGTTTCTCTAATAAAGTAACTTCTGACAAAGAATGAGAAGAAAGAACTAACCCAGGTTTGAAAGAAAAGGGACAGACTTTCTATGGAATTCATATTTAATTAAAGCTCTAAAGGACAAAAATACAATAGAGCAAAATTCTGGTGACGCTGATATACCTAATGAAAGTTCATAAACAAGGTGTGGGTAGCAAAGAGTGTGTGGGAATGTTGGTAAGAACAGTGGGGAAGAGTCATCCCTGAACATGTTCTTAAATGAAGGAATTCTTATATTGTTTTAAAGGGTAAATTGGAGTTTGCATAAGTGATTAGAGAAGGATGCCTCAGCTTATGGAAATTCAAAGCCATAAAGATGTGATAAACTACTGCAGATATTTTCATGTATATTTGTTGTTGCTTCTAGCAATGGTGATCTAAAAACTCTTTCTTAAGACAACTAAAAATCCAGACAAAATAGCTTTTAAAGTTAAAAATATAAGAATGATTATAAAAATAAGTGAGGGATTACTGGGCCAAAATAGGAAATACAATGAGAGCCTAGAGATATATGCCCTGAAGCCATTTTAGCTATGAGAGCTGTAGAAACTGCTAAAACACACTGAGCTGTGTTTTCAATAGACTCTTGATACTAGAGAAACAAAATTCAAAATCCAGCAGCAATCAAATTTGAGGACTTTGGTACAACCCAAATTTACGTTGAGATCCCCAAAGCACAAGGAGAAGCAGAAATAAGACTATAGCCTACCATGCCTTCTGTGTAAACTGAGAAAGTCAATCACGGAATTTGGAGTATGATTGTCTTGTAGAGTCTCAGATATAAGAGAAAATCCTGCCAAGGAGGACCATACCATTATTATAGCTCTTAATTATCCCTACTCAATAAGAGTTTCAAATATAATGTCTTGAACATAGCAAAATGGAACAAAGCACACAAAGAAAAACCATTAACAAGATTTGATAGACAAAATGGGATTAAGTATGATGTTAAAATGATCCATAAAGATTGTAAAATGACTTGATTACTCTGCTCAAAGAAATGAGAGGGGAAGCAAATTGAACAAAAAACTGAAAGTAAAAATGATATTGAGAAAGATTTTATAAATGAACCAATTGGATACTCTAGAACTTTAAACATATGACAGCTAATTTAAGATACCACAGGGGTGCCTGGGTGGCTCACTTAATTAAACCTCCAACTCTTTTTCCTTTTTTTTAACACCTTAATTTTATTTTATTTCTTTCATTTGGCTGAGGTCATGATGTCAGGGTTGTGAAATAGAGCCCAGAGTTGGGCTCTGTGCTGAGCCTGGAGCCTGCTTAAGATTCTTTTCCCTTCTTTTTCTATCCCTCCCTGCGCTCTCACTTGCTCGCTCTCTCTTGCTTGCAAATAGATAGATAGATAGATAGATAGATAAATCATAGACAAAGCAAAATAAAAGCAGATTATGAAAAAAATATAAAGATTTTGAAATGAAAACAAGTTCAAAATAAAATAGAGAAGACCTACACAGCTAAAAGTTCATTCAGAAAATCTACTATTAAAGATGTCAGTATGATACAATGTTAAGATATCAAAAGATTTGAGCATGTACTTTACAGAAAGGGTAATCCAAATGGCCACTCATATATAAAAACTGTTTATCTTTATTATGAATCTGGAATTAAATTAAATTAAATTAAAAATAAATTAAAACCTAGAATGACATACTATTACACACTTACCACATTGGGCAACAGTGAAAATGACTTGCAAGAATGTGAAGGAATGACAGTGCACATAATAAAAACGTATTAGGTAAGTTGGACAATATTTAGAAAACTTAAAAATTAAAAAAAAAATTTGGTCCATTCCTAGAAATACAACATGGAACTAAATGAATATTTTCACCAGGATATGCAAACAGATGATTATAGTTATTTCCTTCATAACGGCAGATCAGTAGTGGTATATTTGCACAATGTTACATTAAATAAGAGAGAATATTAACAAACTGGGAGGAGGGGCTAGGTTGTTATCATAAACAGATCTTCTATGGTGCTAATTATGTTCTATTTCTCAAAATCTTTAAGTTAAAAAAGTTTTCAAATTTATATCTAGATAGATAGATAGGTAGATGATAGATAGACAGATATCCCAGAAGCTGCAATGCTAGGCTAAGACCAGGCTTTAAAGGGCTTTTCTATGCTCTACTAAATACTTGAAATGATTCATTATATCCTAGCTCAGTGTTCATATCTCCATTTGTTTCCTCAGTTTCCTAATATTTATCTTAAGGTGACCTGATCCAGACTTTTGATCACCTTTGTCTAAATATTTCTATTTTAACAAAGTCCTTTTGAACACTGAGAGACTAAAACTTAGAAAAATACTCTGATTGTTATCTCACTAGAGTGGAAAATATATAGTTACCCATTAACTAATGATATCCATGTCTACATTAGATCCATGACATTTTTAATTCTTGGGAGCTTTTGGCTAAATGAATTTTTTAAGCTTCCTTTAAATGAAGGAAGCCATCACCACATGAATAAAATTAAAGAACTAAACACCATCTCGATTTTCTACATTGGCTGTCACTCCTGAAAATTCTCAGTTTATGAATGTGCATATGTTTACTATAATAATATTCACTGGTTATTTACCTGGTTTATTACTGTATTTTGATCCTTTCTAATTGTTCACTTTTTTCCATATTTCCTCCTTATTTCTACAAATGTCAATCCATCACATGTTATGTAAAGTGAAACAAAGAAGAACAGCTGTTAGTAGAAAGGATTAATAGGTGCCTTGATGTTACTCTGTGAGATATTAAGTACTAGGCAAGGTATTTCCATATCATCATTTTAATATATTTCAGGAATACAGCACAGTTGTTATGCTTTAATTAAACCTTCATTAAGTCTTTATATATATATTTTTTCCTAACTCACAAGTCCGCCCTTCATGTCCCATTCAAAACCCACTCATTTTATGGAATAATTGTTTTATCTTCCCAGTACAATCTTCATTTAACTTATTGCTCTGGTGTGCTTCTTTGGAAGCACATATATTAACTTATTGTTCTGGGTATACAAAAGGATAGGAATGGAATATTTTGCAATATGATATTTTGTCCTTTCTACACTACAGAGTCTGTGTAAGCATTCTTTGATCAGAGACCTAAGGAGGAGGTCCAAATTGAAGAAAAACAAATAGAAAAAAAGAAAATGTTCTCAGTCCTTTCTTGTAGTTTCATTTGCAGGAACCACAAAGGCAAAGACATTCAAATGTTTTTTCCTTATTTTTTAAAATTAATTTTAAATTTTTTATTGGATTATGCTCCCTTAAACTCATCTGATACCATGAATAGAAAATCAAAGCAATCCACCAAACCTTCTTTCATGATGTTGCCTTTAAAAATTTTACAGTCTCATCTGTAGAGTAGATGAACCTTGACTAAAAAGTGTCATCATAGACTGTGGGGACACTTGTCTTGTCACCCGCCCGCTATTCCTGCCATGGCAGGATCTCCTGCTTCACGACCGTTTCCCGACAACAAGGCCAAAGGCTCCTTCTCTTCTCACAGGGCGGCGTTGCAGCGCATTTCCCAGACATGCTCCTGGGGAGGACAGTGACAGACGTGTCCCTTTCCTTAAGGCTGTTTCCACAGGCGCAACCACGCTTCTCTCTCAGGCAGAGGGGATGACCGGGCTACTGAGACATGAAGGGACAACTAGGGCAGGGGAGCCTGCTCCAATCTGAGGAAAGAGTCGGGGCAGAAGGCAGGCCTGTCTTGTGCCTCTGGTCCCAAGGGGACAGCATGTCCTTGACCACCTGTCCGTAGGACACACTTGGGCTTGCTACCAGGCGCCAAACCCGGAACTCGAGAAACAGCTCCCTCGAGAAACGGGCAGTAAGATGCCATCTTCCTCCAAGATGTGGCAGCGTTTTCAGTGGCAGGGGGTTTTCTGGAGAAGGAGTGGGGCAGTCCCCCAAAGCTCCCCATTCCAGTGAACGGACGGTGTTCAGGGATCCTGTCGCCTCTCCTCTCCTGTGGCGAAGGCACTGGCCTTGTCCGTGAGTCCGCCTGTGAGCCAGTACCAAAGGCCAAGCGTTGCCTACACCGGGAGTTGATAGTGTGCATTGAGTGCCATCCTAGGCCACGCACGCTGCTGCAGTGTTGTGGCACTGTCTGCTTAGTTTGGCCTGGCAGGGTGAACCCAGGGCGCTAACATGAAGCCCGGGAAAGCAAGGCCCAAGACGGACCAGCTCTCTGCAGCTCTTCTTCACTGACGCAACAGAGCGAACACCGAAATCCTTGCTGAGGAATCAGCAGCGAAGTGCGGTTCCCGCCAAGCTGAAAACATCTGCGAAAGCATAGTCGTCGCTGGGAAATCAGAGTCGGTTCTGTGGGCTGCTGTTGCTGCTTGCCTTAGCCTAGTATTCGTGCACGGCGGGAGGAACCCGCATAGAGCAAAAGCCTCTTTGCTAGGGCATCCCCTCTGGGAAAGCACAGCATTCTCTTGGAAATCAGAGTCGGATCTGTGGGATGCTGCTGCTGTTTTCCTGAGGAAGATTCCACAGCACGGTGTAATAAATCCGCATGGAGCGAGATCCACTTTGCCTGGGCATCCCTTCTGCCTGAGAGAGAAGCGTGGTTGCGCCTGTGGAAAGACCCTTAAAGAAAGGGACATGTCTGTCACTGCACTCCCCAGGAGCCTGTCTCGGGAAAGTGCAGCACGCTGCCCCAGGAGAAGAGTAGGAGTTGTTGGCCTTGTGGTCGGGAAACGGTAGCGAGGCAGGAGCGCCGGCCCTGACAGGAACAGCGGGCCGGTGGCAAGACAAGTGTCACCCTCTGCCTGTGCAGAGAGACGAAGCCTGGCTGCTAAGAGACACGAGGGGACGATTGGGCAGGGTAGCGTGCTCCAATCTGAGGAAGGAGTCTGGGCAGAAGGAAGGTCTTTCCTGTGCCTCTGGGCCCAAGGGGACAGCAGGTCCTTGGCCACCTGTCCAGAGGGCAGACGTGGGCTTGCCACCAAGCTCCCGGTCCTGAACTCCCAGAAACACCTCCTGGAGGAACAGGCAATCAGATGCCGTCTTCCTCCAGGATGTGGCAGCCTTGGCGGAGGTAGGGGGGGTCCCGGGGAAACAGGGACAGTTACCCATTACTCCCCATCCCAGGGCACGGGCCGTGTGCAATGATCCTCTCGCGGCTCCTCAAGGAGCGGGAAGGCACGGGCCTAGTCCCCTGTCCCCGTGAATGCCAGAGCAAAAGGGCAGGCCTTGCCTATGAGGAGAGATGTCATTGTGAGCAGAGTGCCATCCTAGGCCACGCACGCTGCTGCAGGGTCGAGGCTGGGTCTTCTTATTTCGGCTTGGTAGGATGAACCCAGGATGTGATCTTGGAGCCCGGGAAAGAAGCCCAAGAGGCACCAGCTCTCCCGCTGCTCTTCTTCCCTGAAGTGACTAAGGCCTTGCTGAGGAAGCAGCGGCCAAGTGCTGCTCGCTCCAAGCCTAAGCCTCTGCGAAAGCCCAGCATTCGCTGAGAAATCAGAGTCGGATCTGCGGGCTCTACTGCTGCTTGCCTGAGCCCGGTCTCGCGGTGGGAGAAACCCGCATACAGTGAAATCCTCTTTGCCCGGGCATCTCCTCTGGGAAAGCACAGCATTCACTGGGAAATCAAAATCGGATTTTGGGGATGCTGCTGCTGAATGCCTAAGCTACTCTCCACAGCACGTTGGAAGTTACCCGCATGCAACGAAATTCTCTTTGCCCTAGCACCTCTTTGTCTAAGAGAGAAGCGTGGTTGCACATCTGAAAGGGCCTTAAGGAAAGGGACATGTCTTTCACTGCACTCCCCAGGAGCAAGTCTGGGGCAGGCCGAACAAGCCACCCCAGAGAAGAGAAGGTGCCATTGGCCTTGTGGGTGGGAAACGGTCGGGAAGCAGGAGAGCCTGCTGTGGCAGGAAGAGCAGGCCTGTGGCAAGACAAGTGTCACCCGCTCCCTGTGCGGAGAGACGAAGCCTCGCTGCTAATGAGACATGAGGTGACGACTAGGGCAGAGGCGCCTGCTCCACTCTGAGGAAGGAGTCTGGGCAGAAGGCAGGCCTGTCTTGTGCCTCTGGTCCCAAGGGGACAGCATGTCCTTGACCACCTGTCCGGAGGGCACACTTGGGCTTGCTACCAGGCACCATCCCCGGAACTCGCGGAAACAGCACCCTCGAGAAACGGGCAGATGCCATCTTCCTCCAAGATGTGGCAGCATTTTCGGTGGCAGGGCGTTTCTGGAGAAGGAGTGGGGCAGTCCCTCAAAGCTCCCCATTCCAGTGAAAGGACGGTGTTCAGGGATCCTGTCGCCTCTCCTCTCCTGTGGCGAAGGCACTGGCCTTGTCCGTGTATCCACCTGATAGCCAGTGCCAAAGGCCAAGCGTTGCCTACACCGGGAGATGGTAGTGTGCATTGAGTGCCATCCTAGGCCACGCACGCTGCTGCAGGGTTGTGTCTGTGTCTGCTTATTTCGGCCTGGCAGCGAGAACCCAGGGCGCCAACATGAAGCCCGGGAAACCTAGGCCTAAGACGGGCCAGCTCTCCGCAGCTCTTCTTCCCTGACGCGACAGACCAAACACCGAAATCCTTGCTGAGGAAGCAGTAGCGAAGTGCTGTTCACGCCAAGCTGAAAACCTCTGCGAAAGCATAGCAGTCGCTAAGAAATCAGAGTCAGTTCTTGGGCTGCTGTTGCTGCTTGACGTAGCCTAGGATCCGCAGCACGGCGGGAGAAACCCGAATAGATCGAAAGCCTCCTTGATAGGGCATCCCCTCTGGGAAAGCACAGCATTCTCTGGGAAATCAGAGTCGGGTCTGTGGGATGCTGCTGCTGCTTGCCTGAGCAAGACTCCAAACCATGGTGTAATAAACCCGCATGGAGCGAAATCCTCTTTGTCTGGGCATCCCTTCTGCCTGAGAGAAGTAGGGTGGTTGCGCCTGTGGAAAGTGCCTTAAGGAAAGGGACATGCTTGTCACTGCACTCCCCAGGAGCCTGTCTCGGGAGAGTGCAGCACGCTGCCCCAGGAGAAGAGAAGGAGTCCTTGGCCTAGAGGTCGGGAAACGTTCGCGAAGCAGTAGCGCCGGCCGGGGCAGGAACATCGGGCCGGTGGCAAGACAAGTGTCACCCTCTGCCTGTGCTGAGAGACGAAGCCTGGCTGCTAGGAGACACGAGGGGACGATTTGGCAGGGGAGCGTGCTCCAATCTGAGGAAGGAGTCTGGGCAGAAGGAAGGTCTTTCCTGTGCCTCTGGGCCCAAGGGGACAGCAGGTCCTTGGCCACCTGTCCAGAGGGCAGACGTGCGCTTGCCACCAATCTCCCGGTCCTGAACTCGCAGAAACACCTCCTGGAGGAACGGGCAATCAGATGCTGACTTCCTCCAGGATGTGGCAGTCTTGGCGGAGGCAGGGGGTGTCTCGGGGAAACAGGGACAGTTTCCCATTACTCCCCATCCCAGGGCACGGGCCTGTGCAGTGATCCTCTCGTGGCTCCTCAAGGATGGGAAAGGCACGGGCCTAGTCCCCTGTCGCCCTGAACGCCAGAGCAAAAGGGCAGGCCTTGCCTATGCCTAGTGATGGCATTGTGAGCAGAGTGCCATCCTAGGCCACGCACGCTGCTGCAGGGTCGAGGCTGGTTCTGCTTATTTCGGCTTGGCAAAATGAACTCAGGATGTGAACTTGGAGCCCGGGGGAGCAAGGCACAAGAGGCACCAGGCTCCCGCAGCTCTTCTTCCGTGAAGCAACAAAAGCCTTGCTGAGGAAGCAGGGGCCAAGTGTTGTTCGCTCCAAGCCAAAGTCTTTGCGAAAGCACAGCATTCGCTACGAAGTCAGTGTCGGTTCTGCGGGCTCTGCTGCTTCTTGCCTGAGCCCAGTCTCGGGGTGGGAGAAATCCGCATACAGCGAAAGCCTCTTTGCCCGGGCATCTCCTCTGGGAAAGCACAGCATTCACTGGGAAATCAGAATCGGATGTGGGGGATGCTGCTGCTGAATGCCTGAGCTAGTCTCTACAGCGCGGTGGAATTTACCCGCATGGAGCGAAATCCTCTTTAACCTAGCACCTCTTTGCCTAAGAGAGAAGCGTGGTTGCACATCTGAAAGGGCCTTAAGGAAAGGGACACGTCTTTCACCGCACTCCCCAGGAGCAAGTCTGGGGCAGGCGCAACAAGCCGCGCCCCAGAGAAGAGAAGGAGCCATTGGCCTTGTGGTCGGGAAACGGTCGGGAAGCAGGAGAGCCTGCCGTGGCAGGAAGAGCAGGCCGGTGGCAAGACAAGTGTCACCCGCTCCCTGTGCGGAGAGATGAGGCCTCCCTTCTAATGAGACATGAGGGGACGACTAGGGCAGTGGTGCCTGTTCCACTCTGAGGAAGGAGTCTGGGCAGAAGGCAGGCCTGTCTTGTGCCTCTGGTCCCAAAGGGACAGCATGTCCTTGACCACCTGTCCGTAGGGCACACTTGGGCTTGCTACCAGGCGCCAAAACCGGAACTCGGAGAAACAGCTCCCTCGAGAAACGGGCAGTCAGATGCCATCTTCCTCCAAAATGTGAAAGCGTTTTCGGTGGCAGGGGGTTTGCCGGGGAAGGATTGGGGACAGTCCCCCAAAGATCCCCATTCCAGTGAACGGACGGTTGTCAGGGATCCTGTCGCCTCTCCTCTCTTGTGGCGAAGGCACTGGCCTTGTCCGTGAGTCCGCCTGAGAGCCAGTGCCAAACGCCAAGCGTTGCTTACACCGGGAGATGGTAGTATGCATTGAGTGCCATCCTAGGCCACGCGCGCTGCTGCCGGGTTGTGGCTGAATCTGCTTAGTTCGGCCTGGCAGGGTGAACCCTGGGCACGAACTTGGAGCCCGGGAAAGCAAGGCCCAAGAAGCACCAGCACTCCCGCTGCTCTTCTTCCCTGAAGCGACTAAAGCCTTGCTGAAGAAGCAGCGGCCAAGTGCTGTTCGCTCCAAACCAACGCCTCTGCGAAAGCACAGCATTCGCTGAGAAATCAGAGTCGGATCAACGGGCTCTACTGCTGCTTGCCTGAGCCCGGTCTCGCGGTGGGAGAAACCCGCATACAGCGACATCCTCTTTGCCCGGGTATCTCCTCTGGGAAAGCACAGCATTCACTGGGAAATCAGAATCGGATGTGGGGGATGTTGCTGCTGAATACCTAAGCTACTCTCCACAGCACGTTGGAAGATACCCGCATGCAACGAAATCCTCTTTGCCCTAGCAACTCTTTGCCTAAGAGAGAAGCGTGGTTGCACATCTGAAAGGGCCTTAAGGAAAGGGACATGTCTTTCACTGCACTCCCCAGGAGCAAGTCTGGGGTAGGCCGAACAAGCCGCCCCCAGAGAAGAGAAGGTGCCATTGGCCTTGTGGGTGTGAAACGGTCGGGAAGCAGGAGAGCCTGCTGTGGCAGGAAGAGCGGGCCGGTGGCAAGACAAGTGTCAACCGAACCCTGTGCGGAGAGATGATGCCTCCCTTCTAATGAGACATGAGGGGACGACTAGGGCAGTGGCACCTGTTCCACTCAGAGGAAGGAGTCTGGGCAGAAGGCAGGCCTGTCTTGTGCCTCTGGTCCCAAGGGGACAGCATGTCCTTGACCACCTGTCCGTAGGGCACACTTGGGCTGGCTACCAGGCGCCATACCCGGAACTCGCAGAAACAGCTCCCTCGGAAACAGGCAGTCAGATGCCATCTTCCTCCAAGATGTGACAGCGTTTTCGGTGGCAGGGGGTTTGCTGGGGAAGGAGTGGGCACAGTTCCCCAAAGCTCCCCATTCCAGTGAACGGACGGTGTTCAGGGATCCTGTCGCCTCTCCTCTCCTGTGGCGAAGGCACTGGCCTTGTCCGTGAGTCCGCCTGAGAGCCAGTGCCAAAGGCCAAGCGTTGCCTACACCGGGAGATGGTAGTGTGCATTAAGTGCCATCCTAGACCACGCACGCTGCTGCAGGGTTGTGGCTGTGTCTGCTTAGTTCGGCCTGGCAGGATGAACCCAGGGCGCCAACATGAAGCCCGGGAAAGCAAGGCCTAAGACGGACCAGCTCTCTGCAGCTCTTCTTCCGTGACGCGACAGAGCGAACACCGAAATCCTTGTTGAGGAAGCAGCAGCGAAGTGCGGTTCGCGCAAAGCTGAAAACCTCTGCGAAAGCACAGCAGTCGCTGAGATATCAGAGTCGGTTCTGTGGGCTGCTGTTGCTGCTTGCCTTAGCGTAGTATTCGCAGCACGGCGGGAGAAAACCGCATAGAGCGAAAGCCTATTTGCTAGGGCATCACCTCTGGGAAAGCACAGCATTCTCTTGGAAATCAGAGTCGGATCTGTGGGATGCTGCTGCTGTTTTCCTGAGGAAGATTCCACAGCACGGTGTATAAATCCGCATGGAGCGAGATCCACTTTGCCTGGGCATCCCTTCTGCCTGAGAGAGAAGCGTGGTTGCGCCTGTGGAAAGACCCTTAAAGAAAGGGACATGTCTGTCACTGCACACCCCAGGAGCCTGTCTCGGGAAAGTGCAGCACGCTGCCCCAGGAGAAGAGTAGGAGTTGTTGGCCTTGTGGTCGGGAAACGGTAGCGAGGCAGGAGCGCCGGGCCTGGCAAGAACAGCGGGCCGGTGGCAAGACAAGTGTCACCCTCTGCCTGTGCAGAGAGACGAAGCCTGGCTGCTAAGAGACACGAGGGGACGATTGGCCAGGGTAGCGTGCTCCAATCTGAGGAAGGAGTCTGGGCAGAAGGAAGGTCTTTCCTGTGCCTCTGGGCCCAAGGGGACAGCAGGTCCTTGGCCACCTGTCCAGAGGGCAGACGTGGGCTTGCCACCAAGCTCCCGGTCCTGAACTCGCAGAAACACCTCCTGGAGGAACGGGCAATCAGATGACGACTTCCTCCAGGATGTGGCAGCCTTGGCGGAGGCAGGGGGTGTCCCGGGGAAACAGGGACAGTTTCCCATTACTCCCCATCCCAGAGCACGGGCCGTGTGCAGTGATCCTCTCGCGGCTCCTCAAGGATGGGAAAGGCACGGGCCTAGTCCCCTCTCCCCATGAACGCCAGAGCAAAAGGGCAGGCCTTGCCTACGCCGAGAGATGGCATTGTGAGCAGAGTGCCATCCTAGACCACGCAGCTGCTGCAGGGTCGAGGCTGGATCTGCTTATTTCGGCTTGGCAGAATGAACCCAGGATGTGAACTTGGAGCCCGGGAGCGCAAGGCACAAGAGGCACCAGCTCTCCCGCAGCTCTTCTTCCCTGAAGCGACGAAAGCCTTGCTGAGGAAGCAGGGGCCAAGTGTTGTTCGCTCCAAGCCAAAGTCTTTGCGAAAGCACAGCATTCGCTGAGAAATCAGAGTCGGATCTGCGGGCTCTGCTGCTGATTGCCTGACCCCGGTCTCGCGGTGGGAGATACCCGCCTACAGCGAAATCCTCTTTGCCCGGCCATCTCCTCTGGGAAAGCACAGCATTCACTGGGAAATCAGAATCGGATTTTGGGGATGCTGCTGCTGAATGCCTAAGCTACTCTCCACAGCACGTTGGAAGTTACCCGCATGCAACGAAATCCTCTTTGCCCTAGCACCTCTTTGCCTAAGAGAGTAGCGTGGATGCACATCTGAAAGGGCCTTAAGGAAAGGGACATGTCTTTCACTGCACTCCCCAGGAGCAAGTCTGGGGCAGGCTGAACAAGCCGCCCCCAGAGTAGAGAAGGAGCCATTGGTCTTGTGTTCGGGAAACGGTCGGGAAGCAGGAGAGCCTGCCGTGGCAGGAAGAGCAGGCCGGTGGCAAGACAAGTGTCACCCGCTCCCTGTGCGGAGAGACGAAGCCTCGCTGCTAATGAGACATGAGGGGACGACTAGGGCAGTGGCACCTGCTCCACTCTGAGGAAGGAGTCTGGGCAGAAGGCAGGCCTGTCTTGTGCCTCTGGTCCCAAGGGGACAGCATGTCCTTGACCACCTGTCCGTTGGACACACTTGGGCTTGCTACCAGGCGCCAAAACCGGAACTTGCAGAAACAGCTCCCTCGAGAAACGGGCAGTCAGATGCCATCTTCCACCAAGATGTGACAGCGTTTTCGGTGGCAGGGGGTTTGCCGGGGAAGGATTGGGGATAGTCCCCCAAGCTCCCCATTCCAGTGAACGGACGGTGTTCAGGGATCCTGTCGCCTCTCCTCTCCTGTGGCGAAGGCACTGGCCTTTTCCGTGAGTCCGCCTGAGAGTCAGTGCCAAAGGCCAAGCGTTGCCTACACCGGGAAATGGTAGTGTGCATTGAGTGCCATCCTAGGCCACGCACGCTGCTGCATGGTTGTGGCTGTGTCTGCTTAGTTCGTCCTGGCAGGGTGAACCCAGGGCGCCAACATGAAGCCGGAGAAAGCAAGGCCTAAGACGGACCAGCTCTCCAAGGTCTTCTTCCCTGACGCGACAGAGCGAACACCGAAATCCTTGCTGAGGAAGCAGCAGCGAAGTGCGGTTCGCGCAAAGCTGAAAACTTCTGCGAAAGCATAGCAGTCGCTGAGAAATCAGAGTGGGTTCTGTGGGCTGCTGTTGCTGCTTGCCTTAGCGTAGTATTCGCAGCACGGCGGGAGAAACCCGCATAGAGCGAAAGCCTCTTTGCTAGAGCATCCCCTCTGGGAAAGCACAGCATTCTCTGGGAAATCAGAGTCGGAGCTGTGGGATGCTGCTGCTGCTTGCCTGAGCAAGACTCCACAGCACTTTGTAATAAACACGCATGGAGCGAGATCATCTTTGCCTGGCCATCCCTTCTGCCTGAGAGAGAAGCGTGGTTGCGCCTGTGGAAAGAGCCTTAAAGAAAGGGACATGTCTGTCACTGCACTCCCCAGGAGCCTGACTCGGGAAAGTGCAGCATGCTGCCCTAGGAGAAGAGAAGGATTCGTTGGCCTTGTGGTCGGGAAACAGTCGCGAAGCAGGAGCGCCGGCGCTGGTAAGAACAGCGGGCCGGTGGCAAGACAAGTGTCACCCTCTGCCTGTGCAGAGAGACTAAGCTAAGGAGACACGAGGGGATGATTGGGCAAGGGAGCGTGCTCTAATCTGAGGAAGGAGTCTGGGCAGAAGAAAGGCCTTTCCTGTGCCTCTGGGCCCAAGGGGATAGCAGGTCCTTGGCCACCTGTCTAGAGGGCAGACGTGGGCTTGCCACTAATCTCCCGGTCCTGAACTCGCAGAAACACCTCCTGGAGGAACGGGTAATCAAATTCCGTCTTCCTCCAGGATGTGGCAGCCTTGGCGAAGGCAGGGAGTGTGTCGGGGAAACAGGGACAGTTACACATTACTCCCCATCCCTGGGCACGAGCCGTGTGCTGTTATCCTCTCGCGGCTCCTCAAGGATGGGGAAGGCACGGGCCTAGTCCCCTGTCCCCCTGAATGCCAGAGCGAAAGGGCACGCCTTGCCTACGAGGAAAGATGTCATTGTGAGCAGAGTGCCATCCTAGGCCAGCACGCTGCTGCAGGGTCGAGGCTGGGTCTGCATATTTCGGCTTGGTAGGATGAACCAAGGATGTGAACTTGGAGCCCGGGAAAGCAAGGCCGAAGAGGCACCAGCTCTCCCGCTGCTCTTCTTCCCTGAAGCGACTAAAGCCTTGCTGAAGAAGCAGCGGCCAAGTGCTGTTCCCTCCTAGCCAAAGCCTCTGCGAGAGCACAGCATTCGCTGAGAAATCAGAGTCGGATCTGCGGGCTCTACTGCTGCTTGCCTGAGCCCGGTCTCGCGGTGGGAGAAACCCGCATACAGAGAAATCCTCTTTGCCCGGGCATCTCCTCTGGGAAAGCACAGCATTCACTGGGAAATCAGAATTCTATGTGGGGGATTCTGCTGCTGAATACCTAAGCTACTCTCCACAGCACGTTGGAAGTTACCCGCATGCAACGAAAACCTCTTTGCCCTAGCACCTCTTTGCCTAAGAGAGAAGCGTGGTTGCACATCTGAAAGGGCCTTAAGGAAAGGGACACGTCTTTCACCGCACTCCCCAGGAGCATGTCTGGGGCAGGCCAAACAAGCCGCCCCCAGAGAAGAGAAGGAGCTATTGGCCTTGTGGGTGGGAAACGGTCGGGAAGCAGGAGAGCCTGCCGTGGCAGGAAGAGCAGGCCGGTGGCAAGACAAGTGTCACCCGCTCCCTGTGCGGAGAGACGAAGCCTCGCTGCTAATGAGACATGAGGTGACGACCATGGCAGGGTCGCCTACTCCACTCTGAGGAAGGAGTCTGGGCAGAAGGCAGGCCTGTCTTGTGCCTCTTGTCCCAAGGGGACAGCATGTCCTTGACCACCTGTCCGTAGGGCACACTTGGGCTGGCTACCAGGATTCAAACCCGGAACTCGAGGAACAGCTCCCTCGTGAAATGGGCAGTCAGATGCCACCTTCCTCCAAGATGTGACAGCGTTTTCGGTGGCAGGGGGTTTGCCGGGGAAGGAGTGGAGACAGTCCCCCAAAGCTCCCCATTCCAGTGAACAGACGGTGTTCAGGGATCCTGTCGCCTCTCCTCTCCTGTGGCGAAGGCAGTGGCCTTGTCCGTGAGTCCGCCTGAGAGCCAGTGCCAAAGACCAAGCGTTGCCTACACCGGGAGATGGTAGTGTGCATTGAGTGCCATCCTAGGCCACGCACGCTGCTGCAGGGTTGTGGCTGTGTCTGCTTACTTCGGCCTGGCAGGGTGAACCCAGGGCGCCAACATGAAGCCCGGGAAAGCAAGGCCTACGACGGACCAGTCTCTGCAGCTCTTCTTCACTGACGCGACAGAGCGAACACCGAAATCCTTGCTGAGGAAGCAGCAGCGAAGTGCGGTTCCCGCCAAACTGAAAACCTCTGAAAAGCATAGCCGTCGCTGGGAAATCAGAGTCGGTTCTGTGGGCTGTTGTTGCTGCTTGCCTTAGACTAGTATTCGAGCACGGCGGGAGGAACCCTCATAGAGCAAAAGCCTCTTTGCTAGGTCATCCCCTCTGGGAAAGCACAGCATTCTCTTTGAAATCAGAGTCGGATCTGTGGGATGCTGCTGCTGTTTTCCTGAGGAAGACTCCACAGCACGGTGTAATAAATCCGCATGGAGCGAGATCCACTTTGCCTGGGCATCCCTTCTGCCTGAGAGAGAAGCGTGGTTGCGCCTGTGGAAAGAGCCTTAAGGGACATGTCTGTCACTGCACTCCCCAGGAGCCTGTCTCGGGAAAGTGCAGCATGCTGCCCTAGGAGAGGAGAAAGAGTCGTTGGCCTTGTGGTCGGGATACGGTCGCGAAGCAGGAGCGCCGGCCCTGGCAAGAACAGAGGGCCGGTGGCAAGACAAGTGTCACCCTCTGCCTGTGCAGAGAGACGAAGCTAAGGAGACACGAGGGGATGATTGGGCAGGGGAGCGTGCTCCAACCTGAGGAAGGGTCTGGGCAGAAGGAAGGTCTTTCCTGTTCCTCTGGGCCCAAGGGGACAGCAGGTCCTTGGCCACCTTTCCAGAGGGCAGACGTGGGCTTGCCACCAAGCTCCCGGTCCTGAACTCGCAGAAACACCTCCTGGAGGAACGGGCAATCAAATGCCGTCTTCCTCCAGGATGTGAAGCCTTGGCGGAGGTAGGGGGTGTCCCGGGGAAACAGGGACAGTTACCCATTACTCCCCATCCCAGGGCACGGGCCGTGTGCAATAATCCTCTCGCGGCTCCTCAAGGATGGGGAAGGCACGGGCCTAGTCCCCTGTGCCCCTGAATGCCAGAGCGAAAGGGCAGGCCTTGCCTACGAGGAGAGATGTCATTGTGAACAGAGTGCCATCCTTGGCCATGCACGCTGCTGCAGGGTCGAGGCTGGGTCTGCTTATTTCAGCTTGGTAGGATGAACCCAGGATGTGAACTTGGAGCCCGGGAAAGCAAGGCCCAAGAGGCACCAGCTCTCCCGCTGTCTTCTTCCCTGAAGCGACTAAAGCCTTGCTGAGGAAGCAGCGGACAAGTGCTGCTCGCTCCAAGCCTAAGCCTCTGTGAAAGCCCAGCATTCGCTGAGAAATCAGAGTCGGATCTGCGGGCTCTACTGCTGCTTGCCTGAGCCCGGTCTCGCGGAGGGAGAAACCCGCATACAGTGAAATCCTCTTTGCCCGGGCATCTCCTCTGGGAAAGCACAGCATTCACTGGGAAATCAGAATCGGATTTTGGGGATGCTGCTGCTGAATGCCTAAGCTACTCTCCACAGCACGTTGGAAGTTACCCGCATGCAACGAAATCCTCTTTGCCCTAGCACCTCTTTGCCTAAGAGAGAAGCGTGGTTGCACATCTGAAAGGGCCTTAAGGAAAGGGACACGTCTTTCACTGCACTCCCCAGGAGCAAGTCTGGGGCAGGCCGAACAAGCCACCCCCAGAGAAGAGAAGGTGCCATTGGCCTTGTGGGTTGGAAACGGTCGGGAAGCAGGAGAGCCTGCTGTGGCAGGAAGAGCAGGCCGGTGGCAAGACAAGTGTCACCCGCTCCCTGTTCGGAGAGACGAAGCCTCGCTGCTAATGAGACATGAGGGGACGACTAGGGCAGGGGCGCCTGCTCCACTCTGAGGAAGGAGTCTGGGCAGAAGGCAGGCCTGTCTTGTGCCTCTGGTCCCAAGGGGACAGCATGTCCTTGACCACCTGTCCGTAGGGCACACTTGGGCTTGCTACCAGGCACCATCCCCGGAACTCGCGGAAACAGCACCCTCGAGAAACGGGCAGATGCCATCTTCCTCCAAGATGTGGCAGCATTTTCGGTGGCAGGGCGTTTCTGGAGAAGGAGTGGGGCAGTCCCTCAAAGCTCCCCATTCCAGTGAAAGGACGGTGTTCAGGGATCCTGTCGCCTCTCCTCTCCTGTGGCGAAGGCACTGGCCTTGTCCGTGTGTCCACCTGAGAGCCAGTGCCAAAGGCCAAGCGTTGCCTACACCGGGAGATGGTAGTGTGCATTGAGTGCCATCCTAGGCCACGCACGCTGCTGCAGGGTTGTGTCTGTGTCTGCTTATTTCGGCCTGGCAGCGAGAACCCAGGGCGCCAACATGAAGCCCGGGAAACCTAGGCCTAAGACGGGCCAGCTCTCCGCAGCTCTTCTTCCCTGACGCGACAGAGCAAACACCGAAATCCTTGCTGAGGAAGCAGCAGCGAAGTGCTGTTCACGCCAAGCTGAAAACCTCTGCGAAAGCATAGCAGTCGCTGAGAAATCAGAGTCAGTTCTTGGGCTGCTGTTGCTGCTTGACTTAGCCTAGGATCCGCAGCACGGCGGGAGAAACCCGAATAGATCGAAAGCCTCCTTGATAGGGCATCCCCTCTGGGAAAGCACAGCATTCTCTGGGAAATCAGAGTCGGGTCTGTGGGATGCTGCTGCTGCTTGCCTGAGCAAGACTCCAAACCATGGTGTAATAAACCCGCATGGAGCGAAATCCTCTTTGTCTGGGCATCCCTTCTGCCTGAGAGAGTAGGGTGGTTGCGCCTGTGGAAAGTGCCTTAAGGAAAGGGACATGCCTGTCACTGCACTCCCCAGGAGCCTGTCTCGGGAGAGTACAGCACGCTGCCCCAGGAGAAGAGAAGGAGTCCTTGGCCAAGAGGTCGGGAAACGTTCGCGAAGCAGTAGCGCCGGCCCGGGCAGGAACATCGGGCCGGTGGCAAGACAAGTGTCACCCTCTGCCTGTGCTGAGAGACGAAGCCTGGCTGCTAGGAGACACGAGGGGACGATTTGGCAGGGGAGCGTGCTCCAATCTGAGGAAGGAGTCTGGGCAGAAGGAAGGTCTTTCCTGTGCCTCTGGGCCCAAGGGGACAGCAGGTCCTTGGCCACCTGTCCAGAGGGCAGACGTGCGCTTGCCACCAATCTCCCGGTCCTGAACTCGCAGAAACACCTCCTGGAGGAACGGGCAATCAGATGCTGACTTCCTCCAGGATGTGGCAGTCTTGGCGGAGGCAGGGGGTGTCTCGGGGAAACAGGGACAGTTTCCCATTACTCCCCATCCCAGGGCACGGGCCTGTGCAGTGATCCTCTCGTGGCTCCTCAAGGATGGGAAAGGCACGGGCCTAGTCCCCTGTCGCCCTGAACGCCAGAGCAAAAGGGCAGGCCTTGCCTATGCCTAGTGATGGCATTGTGAGCAGAGTGCCATCCTAGGCCACGCACGCTGCTGCAGGGTCGAGGCTGGTTCTGCTTATTTCGGCTTGGCAAAATGAACTCAGGATGTGAACTTGGAGCCCGGGGGAGCAAGGCACAAGAGGCACCAGGCTCCCGCAGCTCTTCTTCCCTGAAGCAACAAAAGCCTTGCTGAGGAAGCAGGGGCCAAGTGTTGTTCGCTCCAAGCCAAAGTCTTTGCGAAAGCACAGCATTCGCTACGAAGTCAGTGTCAGTTCTGCGGGCTCTGCTGCTTCTTGCCTGAGCCCAGTCTCGCGGTGGGAGAAATCCGCATACAGCGAAAGCCTCTTTGCCCGGGCATCTCCTCTGGGAAAGCACAGCATTCACTGGGAAATCAGAATCGGATGTGGGGGATGCTGCTGCTGAATGCCTGAGCTAGTCTCTACAGCGCGGTGGAATTTACCCGCATGGAGCGAAATCCTCTTTAACCTAGCACCTCTTTGCCTAAGAGAGAAGCGTGGTTGCACATCTGAAAGGGCCTTAAGGAAAGGGACACGTCTTTCACCGCACTCCCCAGGAGCAAGTCTGGGGCAGGCGCAACAAGCCGCGCCCCAGAGAAGAGAAGGAGCCATTGGCCTTGTGGTCGGGAAACGGTCGGGAAGCAGGAGAGCCTGCCGTGGCAGGAAGAGCAGGCAGGTGGCAAGACAAGTGTCACCCGCTCCCTGTGCGGAGAGATGATGCCTCCCTTCTAATGAGACATGAGGGGACGACTAGGGCAGTGGTGCCTGTTCCACTCTGAGGAAGGAGTCTGGGCAGAAGGCAGGCCTGTCTTGTGCCTCTGGTCCCAAGGGGACAGCATGTCCTTGACCACCTGTCCGTAGGGCACACTTGGGCTTGCTACCAGGCGCCAAAACCGGAACTCGGAGAAACAGCTCCCTCGAGAAACGGGCAGTCAGATGCCATCTTCCTCCAAAATGTGAAAGCGTTTTCGGTGGCAGGGGGTTTGCCGGGGAAGGATTGGGGACAGTCCCCCAAAGATCCCCATTCCAGTGAACGGACGGTTGTCAGGGATCCTGTCGCCTCTCCTCTCCTGTGGCGAAGGCACTGGCCTTGTCCGTGAGTCCGCCTGACAGCCAGTGCCAAAGGCCAAGCGTTGCCTACACCGGGAGATGGTAGTGTGCATTGAGTGCCATCCTAGGCCACGCACGCTGCTGCAGTGTTGTGGCTCTGTCTGCTTAGTTTGGCCTGGCAGGGTGAACCCAGGGCGCTAACATGAAGCCCGGGAAAGCAAGGCCCAAGACGGACCAGCTCTCTGCAGCTCTTCTTCACTGACGCGACAGAGCGAACACCGAAATCCTTGCTGAGGAAGCAGCAGCGTAGTGCGGATCCCACCAAGCTGAAAACCTCTGCGAAAGCATAGCCGTCGCTGGGAAATCAGAGTCGGTTCTGTGGGCTGCTGTTGCTGCTTGCCTTAGACTAGTATTAGAGCAATGCAGGAGGAACCCGCATAGAGCGAAAGCCTCTTTCCTAGGGCATCCCCTCCATGAACGCACAGCATTCTCCGGTAAATCAGAGTCGTGTCAGTGGGATGCTGCTGCTGCTTGCCTGAGGAAGACTCCACAGCTCGGTGTAATAAACCCACATGGAGCGAGATCCACTTTGCCTGGGCATCCCTTCTGCCTGAGAGAGAAGCGTGGTTGCCTGTGGAAAGAGCCTTAAAGAAAGGGACATGTCTGTCACTGCACTCCCCAGGAGCCTGTCTCAGGAAAGTGCAGCACGCTGCCCCAGGAGAAGAGTAGGAGTCGTTGGCCTTGTGGTCGGGAAACGGCCGTGAATCAGGAGCGCCGGCCGGGGCAGGAACAGCGGGCTGGTGGCAAGACAAGTGTCACCCTCTCCCTGTGCAGATTGGGCAGGGCAGCGTGCTCCAATCTGAGTTAGGAGTCTGGGCAGATGGAAGGACTTTGCTGTGCCTCTGGCCCCAAGGGGACAGGAGCTCTTTGGCCACCTGTCCAGAGGGCAGACGTGGGCTTGCCACCAAGCTCCCGGTCCTGAGCTCGCAGAAACACCTCCTGGAGGAACGGGCAATCAAATGCCGTCTTCCTCCAGTATGTGGCAGCCTTGGCAGAGGCAGGGGGTGTTCCGGGGAAACAGGGACAGTTTCCCAATACTCCCCATCCCAGGGCATGGGCGGTGTGCAGTGACCCTCTCGTGGCTCCTCAAGGTTTGGGAAGGCACGGGCCTAGTCCCTTGTCCCCCTGAACGCCAGAACAAAAGGGCAGCCCTGCCTAAGCCGAGAGATGGCATTGTGAGCAGAGTGCCATCCTAGGCCACGCACGCTGCTGCAGGGCCGAGGCTGGGTCTGCTTATTTCGGCTTGGCAGGATGAACCCAGGATGTGAACTTGGAGCCCGGGAAAGCAAGGCCCAAGAGGAACCAGCCTTCCCGCAGACTTCTTCCCTGAAGCAACTAATTCCTTGCTGAGGAAGCAGCGTCCAAGTGCTGTTCTCTCCAAGCCAAAGCCTCTGCGAAAGCACAGCATTCGCTGAGAAATCAGAGTCGGATCAGCGGGCTCTACTGCTGCTTGCCTGAGCCCGGTCTCGCGGTGGGAGAAACCCGCATACAGCGACATCCTCTTTGCCCGGGTATCTCCTCTGGGAAAGCACAGCATTCACTGGGAAATCAGAATCGGATGTGGGGGATGTTGCTGCTGAATACCTAAGCTACTCTCCACAGCACGTTGGAAGATACCCGCATGCAACGAAATCCTCTTTGCCCTAGCAACTCTTTGCCTAAGAGAGAAGCGTGGTTGCACATCTGAAAGGGCCTTAAGGAAAGGGACATGTCTTTCACTGCACTCCCCAGGAGCAAGTCTGGGGTAGGCCGAACAAGCCGCCCCCAGAGAAGAGAAGGTGCCATTGGCCTTGTGGGTGTGAAACGGTCGGGAAGCAGGAGAGCCTGCTGTGGCAGGAAGAGCGGGCCGGTGGCAAGACAAGTGTCAACCACTCCCTGTGCGGAGAGATGATGCCTCCCTTCTAATGAGACATGAGGGGACGACTAGGGCAGTGGCACCTGTTCCACTCTGAGGAAGGAGTCTGGGCAGAAGGCAGGCCTGTCTTGTGCCTCTGGTCCCAAGGGGACAGCATGTCCTTGACCACCTGTCCGTAGGGCACACTTGGGCTGGCTACCAGGCGCCATACCCGGAACTCGCAGAAACAGCTCCCTCGGAAACAGGCAGTCAGATGCCATCTTCCTCCAAGATGTGACAGCGTTTTCGGTGGCAGGGGGTATACTGGGGAAGGAGTGGGCACAGTTCCCCAAAGCTCCCCATTCCAGTGAACGGACGGTGTTCAGGGATCCTGTCGCCTCTCCTCTCCTGTGGCGAAGGCACTGGCCTTGTCCGTGAGTCCGCCTGAGAGCCAGTGCCAAAGGCCAAGCGTTGCCTACACCGGGAGATGGTAGTGTGCATTAAGTGCCATCCTAGACCACGCACGCTGCTGCAGGGTTGTGGCTGTGTCTGCTTAGTTCGGCCTGGCAGGATGAACCCAGGGCGCCAACATGAAGCTCGGGAAAGCAAGGCCTAAGACGGACCAGCTCTCTGCAGCTCTTCTTCCGTGACGCGACAGAGCGAACACCGAAATCCTTGTTGAGGAAGCAGCAGCGAAGTGCGGTTCGCGCAAAGCTGAAAACCTCTGCGAAAGCACAGCAGTCGCTGAGATATCAGAGTCGGTTCTGTGGGCTACTGTTGCTGCTTGCCTTAGCGTAGTATTCGCAGCACGGCGGGAGAAACCCGCATAGAGCGAAAGCCTATTTGCTAGGGCATCACCTCTGGGAAAGCACAGCATTCTCTTGGAAATCAGAGTCGGATCTGTGGGATGCTGCTGCTGTTTTCCTGAGGAAGATTCCACAGCACGGTGTATAAATCCGCATGGAGCGAGATCCACTTTGCCTGGGCATCCCTTCTGCCTGAGAGAGAAGCGTGGTTGCGCCTGTGGAAAGACCCTTAAAGAAAGGGACATGTCTGTCACTGCACACCCCAGGAGCCTGTCTCGGGAAAGTGCAGCACGCTGCCCCAGGAGAAGAGTAGGAGTTGTTGGCCTTGTGGTCGGGAAACGGTAGCGAGGCAGGAGCGCCGGGCCTGGCAAGAACAGCGGGCCGGTGGCAAGACAAGTGTCACCCTCAGCCTGTGCAGAGAGACGAAGCCTGGCTGCTAAGAGACACGAGGGGACGATTGGGCAGGGTAGCGTGCTCCAATCTGAGGAAGGAGTCTGGGCAGAAGGAAGGCCTTTCCTGTGCCTCTGGGCCCAAGGGGACAGCAGTTCCTTGGCCACCTGTCTAGAGGGCAGACGTGGGCTTGCCACCAATCTCCCGGTCCTGAACTCGCAGAAACACCTCCTAGAGGAACGGGCAATCAAATGCCATCTTTTTCCAGGATGTGGCAGCTTTGGTGGAGGTAGGGGGTGTCCCGGGGAAACAGGGACAGTTACCCATTACTCCCCAACCCAGGGCACGGGCCGTGTGCAATGATCCTCTCGCGGCTCCTCAAGGATGGGGAAGGCACGGGCCTAGTCCCCTGTGCCCCTGAAAGCCAGAGCGAAAGGGCAGGCCTTGCCTACGAGGAGAGATGTCATTGTGAACAGAGTGCCATCCTAGGCCATGCACGCTGCTGCAGGGTCGAGGCTGGGTCTGCTTATTTCGGCTTGCTAGGATGAACCCAGGATGTGAACTTGGAGCCCGGGAGCGCAAGGCACAAGAGGCACCAGCTCTCCCGCAGCTCTTCTTCCCTGAAGCGACGAAAGCCTTGCTGAGGAAGCAGGGGCCAAGTGTTGTTCGCTCCAAGCCAAAGTCTTTGCGAAAGCACAGCATTCGCTGAGAAATCAGAGTCGGATCTGCGGGCTCTGCTGCTGATTGCCTGACCCCGGTCTCGCGGTGGGAGATACCCGCCTACAGCGAAATCCTCTTTGCCCGGCCATCTCCTCTGGGAAAGCACAGCATTCACTGGGAAATCAGAATCGGATTTTGGGGATGCTGCTGCTGAATGCCTAAGCTACTCTCCACAGCACGTTGGAAGTTACCCGCATGCAACGAAATCCTCTTTGCCCTAGCACCTCTTTGCCTAAGAGAGTAGCGTGGATGCACATCTGAAAGGGCCTTAAGGAAAGGGACATGTCTTTCACTGCACTCCCCAGGAGCAAGTCTGGGGCAGGCTGAACAAGCCGCCCCCAGAGTAGAGAAGGAGCCATTGGTCTTGTGTTCGGGAAACGGTCGGGAAGCAGGAGAGCCTGCCGTGGCAGGAAGAGCAGGCCGGTGGCAAGACAAGTGTCACCCGCTCCCTGTGCGGAGAGACGAAGCCTCGCTGCTAATGAGACATGAGGGGACGACTAGGGCAGTGGCACCTGCTCCACTCTGAGGAAGGAGTCTGGGGAGAAGGCAGGCCTGTCTTGTGCCTCTGGTCCCAAGGGGACAGCATGTCCTTGACCACCTGTCCGTTGGACACACTTGGGCTTGCTACCAGGCGCCAAAACCGGAACTTGCAGAAACAGCTCCCTCGAGAAACGGGCAGTCAGATGCCATCTTCCACCAAGATGTGACAGCGTTTTCGGTGGCAGGGGGTTTGCCGGGTAAGGATTGGGGATAGTCCCCTGCTTCGATCTCCTAACCTGATATTGGTCTATTCAGGTTGTCAATTTCTTCCTGATTCAGTTTTGGAAGTTTATAGGCTCCTAGGAATGCATCTATTTTGTCTAGGTTGCCTAACTTATTGTCATATAACTGTTACAACCGTTGATAATAATTTCTGATGATTGTTTCTATTTCCTTGCTATTAGTCATTATCTTTCCCTTTTCATGCATAATTTTATTAATTTGGGTATTCTCTCTTTTCCTTTGGATTAGTTTAGCCAGTAGTTTATCAATCTTATTGATTCTTTCAAAATTCAGCTTCTAGTTTCATTGATGTGTTCTACTGTATCTCTACTTTCTATCTCATTGATCTCTGCTTTAATCTTGATTATTTCCCTTCTTGCATGTGGGTTTGGCTTAATTTGTTGTTGATTCTCCTGGTCTTTAAGGTGTAAAGAGAGCTGGTTTATTCTGGAGTTTTCAATTTTTTGAGGGAGCCTGGTGGGAAGAGTTGTTTTTTACCTTAAAAGGTTTGTTCTGGAACCATCATGGCAACTCTTTTCCATGGGGATGGCAATGCAAATGCATTATGATAGATCTAGGGCTTACTCTGGGCTAGAGGTAGAAGAGGAGAGAACATTTTCAGTACCAGTGTCTCCTGGTTTGTTAGGCCCAGGGTCTCAGAAGTCACAAAGTCGGGAGGTTGTGCCCTCAGTCTTCTAATGTGTAACCCATTTTTCACCATCCTTGCCTCTAACTCATCTCTCACTGCCCACATGTTCAGATATAGGGGAATATTGATTGACAAAATATTAATTGCCAAATAACAGTAGTTGGAGAATAAGAGAAATGCAGGCACCTGATTATATAATATTACTTAAATAAAATATGTTTTTATAAGTGCTATTGGAAGTAAATTCCTTAATACTTTAATCATACAGAATGATGGAATCCTAGATTTTTTTTCTTGTATTTATAAGAAAATAATCATGCCTCAAGTATATCAAAATGGAATAGGGAAAATTAAAAATTGTTTTAAGTTGATTTGCGTGTCTTGTGTGTATGTGAGAGAAAAGTGAGAGAGAAAGAGAAAGAGAGAAAAAGAGAAAGGGAAAGACAGAGAGGTGGCTGCAGTGAATTGATGAGTTGCAGGATAGATATTAAAGTTTTGTCTTTTGCTTTCTACATTTCCTTTTCCTTAGGTTCAAGAGAACAATCAGTAATATCTCAGATGCCTGCTGGTAACATCAGCAGAAAGAGTTAGAGGTTCCCAGAAAATTAAAGATGAGATATAGTTTTCCTGACATAGGAAAAGTCATTTTTTGTCCCCAGCTATTTTTTTTTAAAGATTTTATTTATTTATTTGACAGACAGAGATCACAAGTAGGCAGAGAGGCAGAGAGAGAGAGAGGAGGAAGCAGGCTCCCTGCTGAGCAGAGAGCCCGATGCGGGGCTCGATCCCAGGACACCGAGATCATGACCTGAGCCGAAGGCAGCGGCTTAACCACTGAGCCACCCAGGCGCCCCTGTCCCCAGCTATTTTTAATGATCTATACCCCACCTGTGTACTTCCCAAGCACACTTCTTCCAAAACTTCCTGGGAGGTTCTTACAAAGAAATGCAAAAACCTCACTAGTTAAGGATTTTGAGGGAACGAGGCAATGGGAAAACTAACAGTCACCACCAGACCAGGGAATAGCCTAAGCTATTGAGACAATAAATCAGTGCTAAAACTCCTAGTGCTATTTTGAAAGTAATCAAGGCCTTGCATTTCTTGTCCCAGAAAATGAGCCCAAGACTCCATCTAGTTTATATCTGCTCTTGAAGCCTGCAGCGTCCCTTTACCTTGTCCAACAGTTACCTCTGCTTTATTCTAACGGTGAAGTTTCTGCCCTCGGTGGAATACAAGCTTCATTCAGGTGAACATGCAATACATATTGCACTAATACATATGTGGATGTGCATGCATCCACAACCTTATGACCAACCATACACGGGATAATAAATCTCTCCCTTCTGAGTATTCATCTTAAATACTAAATAAATATCTCTCTCCTGTTCAAACAGTCAAGGCTTTGGAACTTATTCCCTGTGATCTCCTTGTATGTTGTAAACAAAGATTCCTTTGTTTGACAACTCCACCTGTTTCTGTGATTCACTAAAGGTTGACCTCAGTTAATTCAGTTACTGTAATGGCTTTCACTCCTCTGATTCTACCTCTGCAAGTCTCCAAATTTAACTATTTTTTTCTCCCAATTCCGCATGTTCTTGGCTTTAAACTGCAACTCGGAAGAGATGATTTGCTTGTTTAAAAAAAAAATCAAGAAAAGGGAGTAGTAGTCAACATTATTACTTTGAACTTCCTGCCCTAAGGGGCTCTCCTGTTGTTTCTCTTTGACCTCCTGGACTAAAACGACAGAAATTTGGCAATACATCACTCCCCAATCCAGGTTACTGACAGAACAGTTTATAGTCTTAGAAAAATATTTGTTTAAAATATCACATAATTAAATACTTAAGCATGTAGTGTAATATAGTGGTTGAGAAGAAATATATTTTGGTCATCTGAATATTTGGTTTTCAACCATGGCTACTGACTCACAGTTCCCAAAACTCTTGGAATTTCCTGTGATAAGGGTGAGAGAGGTGTGTTTTGTTATGTTAATGAAGTGACCTTCAGACCTCACTCAAGGCAAGGGCTGTTTGCCTGAAGGACCAACCACTTGGTGAAAGCCTTCATAACCTTTTGCCCAACATGTCTCCCCTTCCTCCCAATTCAGGATTATCTGGGGAAGGAAGCGGAGCTGGAGATTAGATCAGCAAATGACAATGATTTAGTCAGTCATGACTATGTCATGAAGCCTCTACAGAAAACCTGAAAGGACTGGGTTCAGAAAGCTTTTAGTTTGTTAAATGTATGAAAAGGCAGGAAGAGTGGCAGTCTTACAGAAGGTAATAGAAGCTCTGTGCCCATTCTCCATACCTTGCCCTGTGCACTTCTTTATCTATCTATTGATTTAAATCTTCTATTATATCTTTTAATAAGCTGGCAAACATAAAGGAAGTATTTTTCTGAGTTTTGTGAGTCTCTGTAGCAAATTAAAAGAATGTAAGAAGTAGACCACTGGGACCTCCAACCTGTAGTTGCTCAGTCACAAGCACAGGTAATAACCTGGGGCCTAGAGTGAGACTGGCATCTGAGGTGGTGTTGGAGATATTCTTGGAGGACTGATCCCTTAACTGATGAAATCTTACGCTATGTTCAGGTAGATAGTGTCAGAATTTAGTTGAATTCTTGGAGATCCTGCTGTTGTCTGAAAATTATTTGGCATTGTTGGTATGATGTCCTAAAACCCAAAAAGATATAGCTACCTCAAAATAAGAATAAGGTTGACAGCTTATATATAATAAGTGAGTATATCAGGGGTTTAAAATATACCCAATAAATAGTGTAAGGAAATAAGGGAAGAGTTTGAAATAAAAACAAGAATAAGAACCTAGTGGTACTAATAGATTAAATATATGTAATCTAGTTGAATTAAGAATACAATGGTTAGAATATGTAATGGATTCAATAGAGATAAGAAGTCACTTAAGGATATAGTCATCTGGATACCAGCAAAGCATTAAAATTATCAATGTAAAAGAGGTGTAAGATGTAGGTGATGTGTGTGGAACAAAAGCTAGAGAAAAAATTAGATTTTCTTACTACTCATAGCCTGTTGACAAGTCCTTGAAGTTCCTCTGGGGACTCAGCTGCTTCAATGTGGACACGTCCACTCAGGGCAAAAAGCATTCTTAGTCCACCTCCCAGGATACTGAAAATCTACTTTCACATGTAAAACTTACTTTGGAAACTTCTTTATCTCTACTCCCCACCCCTGCCCTCAAGATATACATTGGCAATCATCTCCCAAGCATATACCCACTGATAAACATCAGAAGAGTCTCTTCCCTGAGTTTTTACTAAATAGTAATAAATGACCTTTCCCTACCAATAGCTAGCCCCCTCAAGGTACTGGAAACCTTGTCTATAAAAAACATTGGAGGCTTGTGCTATACCTAACCTCCTCCCAAATTGAAAGTATATCATCAGCCACTCTTCATGACCCTCTCCCTCTACTCCAAATAAATAAATAAATAAACATTTTTTAAATAAAATAAAATAAATGATTTTTTAAATGAAAGAAGAAAAAAGGAAAGAAATATTTGCATATTAATGTACATCTATTTCTCAAGCATAAAATAGTCAAGACACTGGATTAAAACTTACATACAAGAAAAGAAAGAAAATATTCATAACTATAGTTGACTCTATGAATCCCAAACTTGGGCATACATACCAAAAACAAACAAACAAAAAATCATAAGTGTTAGAGAGAAAAAAAATTAATTCATTAATAATGAAGCAAGAATCAGACTGACAGAAAATTTTTAAAAACATCTGATTTATAAAAGAATGAAGTAATAGCTTTATTATCTTGAAAAAATAATCAAAAATGTAAACATTTAGATCCTTATAAAATGTCGTTGGAATAGGAAGACATAATAAAAAAAATATTTTCGGGAATACAGACCACAGATAATTTGCCTTACTTTGTGTAGGCAGCACTTAAACACTAATATTTTAACAGTTAAAATGTACTCTATGACCTATGGGGTGGGGGAAAAGAGGATGACCAAGTCATCTTGAAATAATTCAGTTTTATGAAAAAAGTAAAAAGATCGAAAAAAAGACTTGAAGAAAAGAGAGATAAAACATATGCATAATAAAAATAAATAAATAAATGAACAACCGGAGTGCCTGGGTGACTTAGTCGGTTCAAGTGTCTGCCTTCAGCTCAGGTCATGATCCCTCCAGGGTCCTGGTATTGAGCCCTGCATCAGGCTCCCTGCTCAGTGGAGAGTCTGCTTCTCCCTCCCATTGAGAAAATAAATTTGACTTATTTATTTGAGAGAGATAATCTTTAAATTTTACTTATTTATTTGAGAGAGAGTGAGAAAAGAAAAACATGCACACAGCAGGGGGAATAACAGAGGGAGAGGGAGAAGCACCCCACTGAGCAGGGAACCCCCTGCGGGGCTCTATCCCCGGACCCGGGTATTATCACCTGAGTTATAGTTAGACACTTAACTGACTGAGCCACTCAGGTACCCCAATGAATACAATCTTTAAAATAATAATAATAATAATAATAATAATAATAATAAAGAAATAATATTTCAGATAGTATGATATTTCTTAATGTAAGACTTGGTATAAAAACAGGATGACATACTTGTCTAATTATAGCAAAAGACTTTGATAAGTTTAGATTCAGTAGTACATAAAAATTTAACTTCTTTCATTAACTGATAATTTAATTAGATTAAATTAAGAGACATCAAAATTTAGAGAATCTAATAGTCCTGATCTATTAATAAATGTAGCCATCCTGACCCCAAAACAATAGTCTTCAGTAAGTATATAAGCATAAGTTAAACATTTACACAAACAGGCCATTATTTAGGCCAGAAGTATATGCCAATCAATTCCGAGAGTTAAATATCAGGCTATATTTTCCAAGAATAAGGCAATAAAATTAGAAAACAATGACCAAAATATTAAATTCATATAATTGGAAGTTAACTTCATACCTAAAAAGAAATAATACAGCTAATTCAGAAATTTTTAGAATTAAAGTACTATGGTAATATCAACTCTCAAAATGAGTAACGGACAGGTGGGGCTAGGGAGGAAGAGATCCATAGGGAACTTTGTGAACAGGCTCTCAGAAATCCCCAAAATGTGGTGTGGGAAAACCAGAGTAAAGAGATAAATTGGACCACCCTACCCCAGGGAAGAGCACCCTGATCTAGGCATGTGGGATGGAGGACCACCCTGCCCTAGGTGTATGGGGTGGGTCATGTGGGGTGGGTGTCTCTATGATAATCACCTGTAACCAAAAAAGAATAATCAGAGGCTAAAAAGGAGGTAAGCCACTGAAGGAGTTATTGATAGAGATGTTAAAAGGATTAAAGTTGCCTGGTTACCTTTTTATAAAAAATAAACCCTGAAGGCACTCATTGTTAACTGTGTGGGGACCCCTCTTAGTTGTGAGAGCTTTTTCTATATATTCACTTGATAAACTTCTGTCACTTACTCACTCTCCATTGCCCACGAGATTCCTTCTTTGAGTCCAAGAGACAAGAACCTAGCTCTCCCACATCATTCCCTAGAGTTAAGTATCAGGCTATATTTTCCAATGATAAGGCAATAAAACTAGAATATAATGACCAAAATATTAAGTCCATGTAACTGGAAGTTAACTTCACACCTAAAAAGAAATAATACAGCTAATTCAGAAATATTTAGAATTACTGTACTATGGTAATATCATTTGTGAAAATAAGTGACAATAATTAAAGGTATTAAGGAAATCTAAAGGTTTAATTGTATTAATTCAAAAGAAAAACAAAACAATACAACAAAAACACCAAAGCATAAAACAACAAAACAAAACAAAAAGAATATAAAGGCAAAACCTAAGAACGACAGCAGTAATAACAAAATATTATAGAATCAAACAAATTTTTGGAATAGATTAATAAAAAATATTTGACCAATGAGTACTGGTCAGAAATACTCAGAGATTATGAAGATAAAATAAAATACTAAATGAAATGTATAAAAACTAAAGTATAGACCTAAGAGAATGATTAAAAATGCTTCTAGAAAAAGAGTCTAATTTTAAGACAATAAAATTAATAGCACCATAGAGAAAACTGTATTTGTGACATAGGGGATCAATTAGAGATGATAAAGTATTTCCTTAAATATCAAAGATAACAATTAGACTCAGGGGCTCAGTCAGCTAAGCCTCTGCCTTCACCTCAGATCATGATCCCAAGGCCCTGAGACTGAACTTGACTCCCTGCTTGGTGGGGAACCTGCTTCTTCTTTTCCCTCTCCCTCTGCAGCTTCCCCTGCTTGTGCTTGTTCTCTCTCTTTCTCTCTCTCTCTCTAAATAAAATTTTAAAAGTTAAAAAAATTAAGAAATAAGCATCAAAGATTAATCCATAAGGTAAACGTATGTATTAAAGTGATTAATTAATTTATATTAAAATTAAATATTTCCTTGCATTTAAGTACAGTGTGGAGAAAAAGTTCATAGACAACTGACATAGGAATGAACAATACTTAAAATATTTAAAACTGACAAGGAATTATTAGATTTAGACTCCATGATGATCTCTATGTATGTGCATGTAAAACACCTTAAAATACATTGTAGGAATGTGCTACAGGAAATTAAAGAGACAGGGAGATAAAGGGGGAAAAATAGCTCAACTTGAAATGACTAGTTGGTTGCCACTGTGTTTTATTTACATTTATTTGGTCAATGAAATTATTTTACATGTATCTATTATTATCTTGTAAGACATGGTATACTAATATCATTATTAATGAAGTTGAGAATAAGAATATGATGCCTCATTTCATCATAATTGTTAAAAATGATCCCTGAAGCTGGTAAATGCAGGAAGCCAGAAACAGAAAAAATAATTAGCACCAGTTCAAAAGCTTGTCCACCTGGAACCCGTAAGAAAATCCAACTAGATCCTGAAAATAATGAGTGATTTGAGGAAAATGGACAGGGATATAGATTTCCAGGTGCTTTTTACTTATAATGGCAATAGCAACTTAGATAATGTAATGGAAAAAAAATCTATTAATTGGCAGTAGGAGAATTATTTAAAAAATATAAACCATAAGCCAATGAACTTGGGAAAATTATGAAGAATCTACATAAACATAAAAAGAAACAATATGAATTTGCCAAGGCACATTCACATTTTTAAAAATAAGTTAAAAGGGGAACAATATGCCATAATACATATATCAATGTTTTTCATAGAAGTTTAGTATAAAAAATAAACATTTTAAATAATTAATTTGGAAAATGATATCACATATCTGAAAAACTTGGAAGAAGAAATGGATAACCATGACTAAACAAATGTAGCAGAAAAATGATTTACAATAATAGATAAAAGCTATTCAAAAATGCAGTGAATATTGGCCAAAGCTTAGAAAAATCTATACAATATAAAATGTAAAATGAATTCATAAATGAAAAATAGAATCCCATTAAATCTAATTTGGAAAGAACTAATAATTTTTTTTTTTTTTGCCTGAATCTGCTCTACCTTTCATTAGGTGGGACACTGACCAAGCCCACTGAGCTCCTCTCTCATGCCCAGTAATAGTAAAGTCATGGACATTAATTACTTCTGAGATGAATTTTAACCACTGTGGATAGGATGCAGAAGCCAGTGGGTTAAACAGATTCTTCCTTGTTTCAGGAAAATAATTCTGAGATGTATTCTGTGCATTAGGATTGATGCTCTGTTGTCTACAATCATAATCTACTCAGTCTGAACTCATATATGTTTCTCCTGGACCACTTAGCTCTTCTCATTCTCTCCTCTTCCACGTGATCAAATCCCAAAATAATTATTTAGGTTGTGTATGCAAGTCCTGATTTTGAAGGGAAACTCAGTTACAGAAAGAGATGAAAATAAAGATACAGGGAAAAAAATGGTGCACTTGGGTGACTCAATTAGATAAGCATCTGACTCTTGATTTCAGCTCAGGTTGTTATCTCAGGGCGATGAGATGAAGCCCCTATAGGCTCTGTGCTGGACAAGGAGGTTGCTTAAGATTCTCTCTTCTTATCCCTTTCCTTCCACCCCTCTCCTCCCATGCTGTCTTTCTCATAAATAATAAGCACTGCTGAACTATCTTAGATTCTGTACCTTCTCTCCAGCCATGAACCTATCACTGTCTTTAACTCTTGAAAACTTCATTAGGCAAATTAATGTGGTGAAGGAAGCAATATGAGAAAGCCTCTTAATCTGATGAGCATGGATCTGAACAAACCCTATAGATACTATCCCTTTGACTTCAATATACTTCAATATACTATCAATACCTACAGTGAGTCACATACACACAAGATTATTGTTTTTATTGTATACTTCATATATTCATTAATATATGACTCGTTAGCATTTTGTTGAAGTGCTAAACTATGGTAATAAACAAACTTTTAATTAACTTTTCCTCCTATGATACAAATATAACTTGCACTTGAACTTTAGCTAATTTTATGTTCTAAAATTGTCAAAACAAAATGATCAAGGTTTCTAGACTATTTACTGTATTTTCTTCTATATAATATTGTTCTATCTCTTCTGTATAAAGAAAATGAATGCTTGGGGCTCTTGGGTGTCTCAGTGCGTTAAAGCCTCTGCCTTCTCCTCAGGTCATGATCCCAGAGTCCTGGGATAGAGACCCACACCAGGCTCTCTGCTCAGCATGGACCCTGCTTCCCTTCCATTCTCTCTGCCTGCCTCTCTGTCTACTTGTGATCTCTGTCTGTCAAATAAATAAATAAAATCTTAAAAAAAAAAGAAAATGAATGCTTGATAACTAAATAAATGCTTTACTGAACAAATTAAATATGGCAATAGCATTTTATTTTATCATGCTTTACAGATTAAACTATAATATTATATCACTGGTCTACAAATAATCTACTCACAAAGTCATTTGGAAGCTTTTAGCAAAAGAATTCTTCCTCCTGATTGTAGTATAAAAGCCACAGAAATATACAGAAGACTCCTAGGATTGAAAGTTAAATCCAGTTATCCGTGATGCCTTGAGTAGGACCTGACCTATGTATGTCCTGGGATGCACTAGTAACTGTTACATGTGATAGGATTATATTTAATATATACAGTTTCATTTACTTCACAAAGGAGATATAAATTTGAGAATAAAATATTTGATGAATCTATAAAGTCTATATCTATTTGTAACCAATGTGGTAGACTTAAGATGTTAATTTGAAAAAAAATTTCATTGAACACATACACATAGTCAATTGTTTTTATATATATATACAGCATTATTTATTTATGTAAATAAATGCATTGTCAGTAAAATCCATTTACTTATCAATCATAAGGGTAATTTTAAGTACTAAGAATAAGAAATATGTGAAAAGATAAGTGTTCAAGAGTGCAGTTTGTGGTAATTAATACAATATGATAGGCTCATAAAAAAGATATATTACTTGTACTTAAAAGGTTCTATAATTAAGCAATGACCACTTGAAATTTGTAATTAGTCTTGCTGCAGTTTTTCCTTGCACTTACTGCCCTTCCCCAGAAGTTCATTAAGAATTTCTGTGAATGTCCTTATGTTTAATCTCATTCATGGATTCCACTGCTGCTCACAAAACAAAGCCAAAAAAGAGAAGTAACTCTATGTGGCACTCCGTCCACAAGCAATACATTCATAAATAATTAAAAAGCTCTCTACTTCATTTGTTACCCATTCATCTGATGATTTAAATGAGTAACTGAGGCCATTTTATCAGCACGTTTAATAGAATGCGACTCAGAAACTTAACAGTGTTATTTAAGAAGAAATGTTCATGTGTTAAGGTTTTTATTTTTTTTAAATCAACAAAATAATTTTCAAATATTAAAAGCAAATGTCTCCTTTTCCTCCAAGTTTCCTTGCTATGTCAAAGTTATAAATAAATACATTACAATCGTATTTTGAGTAGTAGATAAAAACAAATGTTTTGAAACTGTCTGTGGGTTGAGTGTCTGTGTTAACGTATAAATATCTGAACTCAATGTATTTAGACTTTATTAGATGGTTTATTTTAGACTATTTAAAAATACATGCTCAGATAATGACTTAACATTATTTTATTCATTTTAAAAAATAAATTATTTTATTTAATTATGTTTCGATATTTATTTAATAAATTAATGATTTAATATTTAATAATCTAAATTTGAAATATTTTAAATTCTAAAAAATATTTATTTAATTAAATTGATATATTTAATATAAATATTTAATAAATTGTTTAATCATTATTATAATTATGCAATACATTATGTATTGTGTAATAATTGCATTTTAATAAATAAATAAGTGTATTATTTACATTATTTTATTTTATTTAGTTGACAAAGAGAGGGCGAGCACAAGCAAAGGGAGCTGCAGGCAGAGGGAGAATTAGGCTCCCAGCTGAGCAGAAAGATCAACCTGGGGTTCCATCCCAGGACCCTGAGATCACCACCTGAGTCGAAGGCAGATGCTTAACTGACTGAGCCATCTAGATGCCCAAGGCTTTGTATTCTTAGCTTCTAAATATTGATGCTGCTTCATCTCTGGAGTTAGTATATTGATGTTGAGAATTCATATCAAAGAACTGATAGTAGCTGTTAAGCAGAAACTTATAATTTAGGGGAAAAAAAGAACAGAAGGAAGGGAAAGGGCAAAAGTCAAAAGCACATTAATATAAAATTTAATTAGATAAATAAAGCTGATATTCCTAAAGGGTGCTAATAAAAGAGCTGCAAAGAGCTGATAGGATTAGGAAAATTGTCCACTCCTGGTCATTTCATAATTTTAAACTATTCCTTATTAATAAATATACTTAGTTCCAGAAACACAACCACATAAGGACATTTCCACCAAGTTTCCTCTAACAGCATTTACAAATTAGACGTTCAAACAATGTAATTCATTACATGTTGCATCTGTATCTTAAAGTTTACACACTTTCTGTGACACATTTTCTAACAATTAAAATTTAAAAATATATATATATATAAATATATATATATACACCTTATACCTAAATGGAATATATATATATATATATATATAGAGAGAGAGAGAGAGAGAGAGAGAGAAAACTTATCCTTAAATGAAACCTTTCTTTGTTTATTAGCTTAAATAGGTAAATTAGCAACAACAACAACAACAAACAGCTAATATTATAGAGGTAGGAACAATTTACCTTTTCATTCATTGCTATTTTCTAAAAATTCCTATTTTATTTTTTTCTCAAGTCTGTCATAATAATTTTCTAAATCTCCTGCCTTATTCAAATTTTTTCTTTTAGTGGAAATCTCTATTTCATATTTATTTTCTCTTCCTCCACTCTTTGCTCTAATAATTCAATGTATTATTAGATTTTCTGTTTTTCTCTTTATCCAGATATATCTTTTCTTTCTTTCTTTTTTAAATAATTTGATTTGCTGGCATTTTACATCAGTACATGCTTTCTTATGGATGTTAAAAATGTCTGTGGAACTACTAGAAGAATAAACTTTTTACCTTTAAGAAGTTTACAGTCTAGAGTGCCTGGGTGGCTCAGTTGGTTAAGTGTCTTCCTTCAGCTTAGGTAATGATGCCAGGGTACTAGGATCCAGTCCTGCATCAGCTGCCTGCTCAACAAGGAGTCTGGTTCTTCCTCTCCCTCTACCCCTCCCCACCCACTCTCTCTCTCTCTCTAATAAATAAATAAAATCTTAAAGAAAAAGACTTACTGAAATCTGAGACTGAATTACTAAATTCAGTCTTAATATAAGACAGCTAAACAAAGCAATGATCACAACTGGAAAATTTAGTCAGATCATGGTTTAACATTTTTGGTTGACACAGGACCTCTTTCAGTAACAACTTTCCCTAAATATCAATTTCTTTTTAAGGCAAAAATTTTGACAAGAAATTCAGATCCTTCTCATCATTTTCATATCAATTTAATGTGACATCCTCAGAGTATATAATCAAATATGTAATTATTCTATCTGTTGCCTTGTATATTGCCTGTATCTTTTTCAGACCCAAAGTTTCATTGAGGTAGAGTTTTTTTGTTTTGTTCTTTTTAAAGCAGAGATTTTTAAAGTGTTTGATATATACAAGATACTTAATAAGTGTTTACAAAACCTATGTATTTCAGAAGCCTTAAACAGGTTTTAAAATAATGTAGGTGATATTAGTAGTCATATCAAACAATTTGTAGGTTTCAGTCATGTCAATAACTACATTTCTCAGAGACAGAGAAACATACAAATGATCTGGGTCCAGTAGGATAATGCTAGCATGTGTTGTAAATTCTCTTATATGACCTTATTCTTGCAAGAATTGGTTATGTGGCAGAAAAAAAGGTACCACTATCTTATACTTTATTATTTAAAGAGATTTATGAAAGTTGTTAATTTCTTACACTACCCCTTTGTTTCAGTGGACCCAATTTCTGTGGTAATGGTGAGAGGAAAGTAGGCAATTTAGGCAGCCGCAAAATTCTCCTACAAGGCACTATAAAATAAGGCTTGTTCTAGATCATGGGTCTGTCCAAAGGGGAATGTTAAGGGGTAGGATGGATGATGGATGCATTGTGGACTTATAAGATTAATACTATTATGCCCCAATAATGGGTCTATGATTATAGGAGCGAGACTGATATAAAGCGAAGGTCAAGCAAAGCTTTATTTCATTCCAAGCATCAAGAATCTAATCGAATGTTCGGGGCCACACCTCTTACGAGAGAAGGCAACCCTTCTCTGTTTCACAGTCTAGCTTTTAAGGGCAAAGGCCATGCAGTCAGGCCTGGCCACGCACAGGTGACCAATGAGATTTTAACACACACAGGAAACTCCACAGTGAGGCTAGGTGACCAATTGAGGTTCAATTTACCCTAGTATAGACATTTGACCCAGCCTAATACACCTTGAATAGGATTGGTGCCAAAAAGGTTCCCAAAGGGTGGAGGAGTGGGGCATACTCCTTAGTATCTAAGGGACAGTGTGCAAATCCCCCCCCCTCACCGCTGATTGATGTCTCCACCTGGCCTGACCCACCCTTGTATATGTGCTTTGTTACCTGGAGCTGATTTCCAGGACTTGTTTTTAAGTAAATCCCCTGGGGGAAGGGGAGCAAGGACAGTTTAAGGGTTAACCTCAATGAAAGCCTCTTAGTAAAATATAAAAATATAAAATAGGTCCTTACATTACAACAACTCAGTAGGGAAAGTCCCAGTGTGGTGATAAAAGAAGTGATGTAACTTGCATTACACATTTTATTTTTAAAACGTGTAAGTTGTATTTTTCCCTGTCATGACATCATACTTTATCTTCATCTCTGTCTACTAGTTTAAAACTAGCCAGAGAGAGAGAGAGAGCATGAGCAATATGGGGCTCGATCCCAGAACTGTTGAGATCATGATCTGAGCCAAAGGCAGACACTTAACTGACTGAGCAAATGAGACTCCCACAAACTCCACAATTTTATAAAATTTTTATTTGTTGGGGTGCCTGGCTGGATCAGTCAGTAAAACATGTAACTCTTGATCTTGGGGTTGTACGTTTGAATTCCACCTTGGGTGTAGAGGTTTTTAAAAATAAAATCTTTAAAAAATTTTTTTTCATTTTTTTAAGCCATTGTACGGCAGTGTTGATCACTATATTGTACACCTGAAACTAATATTAACCTTATTTTAACTAACGAATTTAAATAAAAACTTTAAAAATAAAATAAAAATAATAATCATAAAAATATAAAAGGAAAAATTATTTGGCAGGCAATTTTCTTAATTGCATTATTATTTATTATTATCATAGTGTGTGTGTGTCGGTGGGAAGTGGCTGGTATTACAGTGAGTTCCATATCTGTGTTACACTGAGGTCCATGTCTGTAGTCAGTCTTTTTTTTTCTTTTAATTTATTTTTAGTGATCCAAAATTCACTGTTTATGCACCACAGCCAGTGCTTCATGCAATAAATTCCCTCCCTAATACCCACCACTGGGCTCACCCAACCACCTGCCACCCTCCTCTTCAAAACCCTCAGTTTGTTTCTCAGAGTCCACAGTCTCTCATGGTTTGTCTCTCCCTCTGATTTCCCCCAGCACACTTCTCTCCATCTCCCAGTGTCCTCCACGTTATTCCTTATGTATTGAGTCTTCTAAAAACTTTTATTTCTTTCCCTATTCTGCTTTGCATATGCTTACCTTAGATGTTAAAATGTTATAAACCTCTCCTGCCTGGTCCATTTTCTCTCTCTGCTCTCATGATTTCTCATGCTCTCCCTGCCAACCGCACATGCCTTACAATATCTGGATATGACTAATCTCTTCCTTAGCTACTTTATTCTACTCTGCCATATGGTTGCCCTTCCCTCTTCTGTACCATAACTTCTATTCCCTGCATTTGTGCTTTAACAATACCTAATTCTTTTCACTATATCTGTATCAGTAGTGCAATCACTGGGTCATAGGCTAGCTGTATTTTACTGGAAAGAAGGGCCATATGCACCCCAGTGTTCGTAGCAGCAATGTCCACAATAGCCATTCTGTTGAAAGAGCCAAGATCCCCTTCAACAAACAAACGGATAAAGAAGATGCGATCTATGGATACAATGGAAGATCACTCAGATCTTCAAAGTCATCTTCTTAATATTACAGACTCTTCACATAATCATAATTTTATTTTGGCATTATATGGTAATTTCAAATATAGTAAATATAAAGAATTTACCTCTGTAATTATAGCGAGTGTGGTCGTAGTTTAATGGCAACAGAGAGGATGAATACCCAACTTTTGCATCAACATGGATGGACTGGAGGAGATTGTGCTAAGTGAAATAACTCAAGCAGAGAAAGTCAATCATCATATGGTTTCACTTATTTGTGGAACCTAAGGAATAGCATGGAGGACATTAGGAGAAGGAAAGGAAAAATGAAGTGGGGGAATTGGAGGGGGAAATGAAACATGAAAAACTATGGACTCCAAGAAACAAACTGAGGGTTTTAAAGATGAGAAGGATGTGGGGATGGGTGAGCCTGGTGTTGGGTATTAAGGAGGGCACATATTGCATGGGGCACTGGGTGTTTTACACAAACAATGAATCATGGAACACTACTTCAAAAACAAATGATGTATTGTATGGTAACTAACATAAAATAATTAAAAAAAAAGGAGGGGGACAATTCCTAACACTCAATTTTTCCTAGTTTCTTGTTTACCTCCTTTTAAGACTAAGATCATTAGTGGTTTTTTGTTTCTTTGTTTTTTTTTTTTGTCTCAACTAAAAGAAGAAAACTAATACACATTATTTTGAAAACTTTTTGAACAGTGTACAAACCTTAGTCAAGTCCACAATGTCTCATCTCTTCTTCCTCCTAACATGGCTAAGTTGAAAAACCCTTTATCTGGGAAAAGATCATTTTCCTGCCACCTTGTGTAAGATTTTGGCTTTAGCTTAGATTATCCTTTCTTTCCTTTTCTGAAAATAAGTTGAAAATATTAATAGCCTCAGTTTCTTCTTCCAAAATATGACTGCTTCTTTACCAAGTGCAAAAGCAACCCATTTTGACCATAGTAAACTGCTTGGACCTACTTTGTTTGGCTCACTGTTTTAGTGAGACAAGTGCAGTGAAGATGACACACCATTTCCAAATGTATTAATAATTGGTAGACCATACTTCTAAATTGAAGTTTTGTTGCCATTAAACTACGACCACACTCGCTATAATTACAGAGGTAAATTCTTTATATTTACTATATTTGAAATTACCATATAATGCCAAAATAAAATTATGATTATGTGAAGGGTCTGTAATATTAAGAAGATGACTTTGAAATTATTGCTTATCTAAATGAAATTTCCCATTTTATAATCTTGTATAAGCTTCCGTTGTCATTTCCTATTCAAAATCTATTAGAAGGCACTCTTATTTTCCCTTAAGTGGGAAGTCAAATGTGGAACAAATTCATCCCAAAGGAATTGATTCTATATTCCACTGAAGACCAGGTGGCTTCCATGTGGCATTTTGCCTCTTGCATATTGTTCATCTCCTATAACAAATGGGGGTATGCTCTTTAGTAAACTAATTCAACTAAATTAGAGACATTGTCTTCAAGGGATAACATCATAGAGACTAGAATCAGAATCATACTTTTGGGAAAATTGGGCCCAGGTTTTATTTGTTTTGTTTTGTTTTAAGATTTTATTTATTTATTTGACAGACAGAGACCACAAGTAGGCAGAGAGGCAGAGAGAGAGGGGGAAGCAGGCCCCCGGCTGAACAGAGAGCCTGATGCGGAGCTCGATCCCAGGACCCTGAGATCATGGCCTGAGCCGAAGGCAGAGGCTTAACCCACTGAGCCACCCAGGCGCCTCTAGGCCCAGGTTTTGATGGTTTCTTTCCTCAATCTTATAAAACCTATTTGAACTCTACTGGATGCCAGAACTGCTTAAAAATATTTGGTCCCTTGTAATTTTCACCTTCCAGTATTCAATGCACCTGATCTATGTAATATCCTATAGTATTTTTGTCAAATGAAGACTCTCAAAGTGTGTTTCTTGGGAGACACTTTTCAATTGGTTGCTTACATTTCTGCATTTATTATTTGTTCTAGACCATCCTTTGAAGATGGTTGTATTGAATAGTCTTGGAAGACAGAAATAGTATCTTTTTTTTAACTTAACCTGTTGTGTTTGCAAATATTATCTGCCTCTGTTTTGATTCTTCTTGTGGGAACTGAGGCTCAGAACTGATATATAATTCCCACTCCTACACACACACACACACACACACACACACACACACACACACACAAAACTGTTAATATTCTGGCTACCTCTAGTGCTGTGAATTATAAACTATATTATTTCTGAACCATGAGTCTGTGTCTTCTATCAGCACCCAAGAAACCATGGCAGACTCATACACCAGCTTTCAAATAAGGGAAAATAATCTAAGATGCTTTATATTTTTTGAAAGTGTTACCTACTTCTGAACATATGACTGAACACATATAAAGCTGGAGCCATGACCATTTAGAGCTTTTTCTGTGGAAGAACTATGCATTCACTAGTAATCAAAAGTAGTTTAATCTTTTTTTTTTTTTCCTCCTGGACACCATTTCGTCTCTCACACTGTTGCTCAAATTGGATAGAGTCTAAGGTCCTTTGAGAAAATTTTTGTTTAATGACTCAAAATAAAATAGGAAGAGTCTAAAGTGCTAAAAATAATTCTATATAAAAGGTATACGATCATGCCAGAAAGGATAGTAATTTTATTTAACAACTACCTGTTCACCACTTTATTTGTTCATTAACTAATCACCAAATTCCTGACTAAATCCCTTTTGTAAGCCAGAATGTGAGCTAAAAACTGGGATTTTAAAAAAGTTTTCATTTGAAATCCAGTTAGATAACATATATGGTTGTATTAGTTTCATGTGTACAATATAACATATAACACTCAGTGCTCATCATGACAAGTGCCCTAATTAACCCCCATCATTTATTTAACCATCACTCCTTCCAGATCCCCTCAAGTAACCATCAGTTTGTTCTCCTTAATGAAATGTCTGTTTCTTGCTTTGTTTCTCTTTCTATGTCTTATTATTTTCCCCTTTGCTTGTTTGTTTTGTTTCTTTTATTCCATATATGAGTAAAGGTATTTGTCTTTCTCTGACTGACTTATTTCACTTTTAGCATTATACTGTCTAGTTCCATCCATGTTATTGCAAGTGGCAAGATTTCAGTCTTTTTTATGGCTGAATAATATTCCATTGTATATACATACCACTTATTCTTTATTCATCAATTGATGGACACTTGGGCTCTTTCCATATCTTAGCTTTATAAATAATGCTGCTATGAACATAGGGGTGCTAGCATCCCTTTGAATAAGTTTTCTTATATTCATTGGGTAAATACACAACAGGATTGTTGGATCACAAAGGACTTCTATTTTTAAATTTTATGGAAATTCCATACTGTTTTCCAATATGGCTGTATCAGTTTGCATCACCACCAACAGTTCACAATTGTTACTTTTGATTTTATTTTCTTTTTTTTTTAAGATTTTATTCATTTGACAGAGAGAGATCACAAGTAGAGAGAGAGAGGAGGGAGCAGGCTCCATGCCTGGCAGAGAGCCCAATGTGGGACTTGATCCCAGGACCCTGAGATCATGACCTGAGCTGAAGGCAGAGGCTTAACCCACTGAGCCACCCAGGCAGCCCCAACAAGTGTTACTTTTTCACATCCTCTCCAACACCTTTTGTTTCTTGTAGTGTTGATTTTAGCCATTCTGACAGGTGTGAGGTGGTATCTCTTTCTAGTTTTGCTTTGCAATTTCCTGATGATACATGATGATGGACATCTTTTCATGTATCTACTGAAGATTTGAATGTGTTCTTTGGGGAAACACTTGTTCATGTCTTCTATCCATGTTTTTACTGGATTATTTGTTTTTGGATGTTGACTAAAAACTGGATATTAAGTATCACACAAGACAGGTTTCCTTGAGCTTAAATTTTATTTGCATGAGTATCATTAACAGGAAAAAATATGCATATGTGTATGTACAAGTGTGTTTATGTATACATCTATCTATCTATCCTCTATCCCCTGTCTTCTAATTGTGGTAAATCCTGTAAGGTGGGGAATGGGATAGTCTGAAGAAATATGCTGCTGGATATGTTGGGTAAGCAAATTTAATTGCACTCAGATGCATTGGATATAAGTGAATCACTCAAATGAGTTATTTAAAATTATATAGAAACAAATTAAAATTTTATGTAGTTGAAAATAATAGGTAGTTAAAATAATTTTTGTTGTTTGTTGTTTCTGTGTCTTTTTTTTGTTTATATATACTATGGTGTGAATGTTTATGTCTCCCAAAATCATATTATGAAATCTAACTCTGGAAGTGATAATATTAAAACATAGGGGCCTTTGGGAGGTGATTAGGTCATAAGTGGGATTACAGTCCTTTTAAAGGAGACCCCAGAGAGTTCTCTTGCTTCATTCATCATGTACATTTACAGTGAGAAGATAGCCATCTATGAGGAAGTGGGCTCTCCCTGGATCTGCCCATTCCTTAATCTTGAACTTCTCAGTTCTAGAACTGTGAGAAATAAATTCCTGTCCTTTATAAGCTATTCAGTCTATATCATGTCCGTTATAGCAGCCTGCATGCAGAAGGACAATATGACCTAAAACGAGAGCAATAAATATAAAGCTTCAGTAAAGTCAGTTGGTACAATGTTTTTTTCCTTAGAGAAGACATGCTGCTTCATGTTAAACCTTGATATTGTATATGTTTCTTGAAGGGCCACTTCTTACTCCTTTGTATGATTTCCACAAAGTCCAGGATGATGCCTTACATGAAGGTTATATTTTATAAATACTGTTGGAAATATATACTTCTCTAAAATCTTATTTTGCCTACAGATTACTTGGATCCACTTTGCCTTGTGTAGAATATTTGAAATATTTTAAGAACAGAATGTCTCTCTAAATAACATTTAGAATCATCATTAGTTTATGACTCGTGACTTATTTATTTATGAAGTGATACTTACTGCAAGAACACTTAAGTTTGTAATATAATTTTTGAATTAATCACCAAGCTGCTTTATTATAAATTATGAAAGAATAATTTCTCATGTTACGTTTAATTCGGCTCTTATGTTATGGTCATGACATTTTCATTAAAATAAAGTAGAAAATAGAAGTAAATAATAAGTGAAAAATAAAAAATAATAAATTAAAAATAAAAGTAAAACTCTTGTGAAATGTTAAACTTTTCTTACTTATTTTGTTTTGCTTTTCCTCTACCATGCTGGCAAAGCTGTATTTTGCAGATAGATACAATTTTCTAGTTGCTAGTTTTGTTACTTTTGCTAAAATTTTCAAAATATAAGAAGTTGAATAGTCATGCATTATTTACTAAACTCCTTATCTAAACTTATAAAAATAAAACAATGATGGTGACCTGGGTATTTCTAAAATTGTATTCTTCTTTTCCATATTGTGTTTTACAATGTAATTATTAAAGATTCTGCATATATTAACACCCATCCCCTTCTATCTCATCTGTATGTCCATTACAGTGCATGTAGGATTTCTATTCATTGCTATGTTGTGGTGAAGAGATTGTCTGAAGTAGTCCTATATTTATGCAGGTAGATCTTAAGCTACAGTGCTCTTGTTTATTTGCTTGTTCGTGATCAGTATGTCTGAAAGATGGCAACTATTGCATCAGGTATGATGATTAAAAATATTATTGGTGCCTGATACACTGTGATGAAATAGGTAAGTCGATTTATAATTTGTTAATTAAATTAGAAAAGAAATTCCTTTGGATTTGTCCTTTATTAAGAATTTTTTTTTAAATGAATTCCTTGGGATGGTTTTGTGTAATATACATCACATGCCTCAACCTTTAAATTTGAATGTAGAAAAGAGTTATCAGAAAGAGCCTAGAAAATATTATTATGAAATATTTTTGTTCTGTTATATTATGTTAACTTGGGAAATAATGGTAGTTATTTTTATTAGCATTTCCTACTTTCCACATGCCCTTACAGATGAGATATCATGTTTTTCCTACTCTTTTTATCGTGGTTGTTATATTCTTCAAGATCAATAACAATCAGTGAAAATTCATAACATTAATTTTTTGGGGGAAAGTGATATTTTAGCAAGAATCCGTGACCAAAAATTTTAGCTGTTGTCCATCCAGTAGGTGAGACTATCAATGTTCCCGAAATTTCAAGAAATAGAACTTATTAATTGTGTTGGTCAATGTTTATTGTCTCTGAACTTAGAGGTGCATAATTCAATTTAAAATTTATTTTGAATTGAAAACAAGATCTTACTGAAGTTTAGTCATCCCACTTTATATCAGGCCTCCAGTACATTCTAATTTATGTATAGAAAATATCATAAACATGAATGTCACTTTTCCTATTGCATTTATACTGAAACTGCAATGACTCAAAGACGTCAGATCTGAAAAACACTACCTTTCTATAATTTCTGTTTCCTAGGAGGAATGGATATACCATTTTAGCACAATTATCCAACAGTATTCAAAACCACCATGAATTTTAAAACATAGTTATTACACCATAAAAATCAAGTATGAAAATGTATAGACAACCAAGTCTCTATCTGTAAATGAAATACTCCCACACAGACTGGTTTTAAAACTTTCTAACTTAAGGAATTTGATAGCACAGACTCAGGGTAGTAGTTTCAGTGCCTACAGTATACTTTCAGGGAGAGAGTAATGTAGGCTCTGAGTCACTTTCTGCCTAGAGATGACCTAATAGTGGTTCTGGCATTGTTTGTTTGTTTGTTTTTGAAAATGCTTTCCTGGGCGTCATTCAGAAAATGCAGAGTTTGGCATTCTATATAAATTAAGGATGATGTTTTTGAATGTTTGTCTTTCACTACATCAAATGAACATAATTGGACAGAAATTCCACTAAATTAAGCTTTGTTAGGAAACGTGTAAATTGGAGCTGCTCAAATTAGTTGCTCTTTGAACTATGTGCTGTTGGTTCAGGATTAGATAAGGAGTTTGAAGGAAAACCTAAATCATTGCTTCCTTTTTTGAGAGAGTCTTAGCATATTTTCTTAAAATTAGCTGAAATAAACAATGTGTTTAGTCGCAAAGTGATTTGCATTTTTGCACAAACTCCCTATCTCCTTGAGAATTATAACAAATATTTCATGAAACATCATTGATCTTTACTTTGTTACACTGCTCTAAAGTACATTCAGAGTTGCCAGTTAAAAGTGTTAGTGTTGAGATGAAATGTCATGCATTTTTCTTCACTTCCATGCAAATGAACACAGTAATTTATTAAGACACAATGAAGAAAAAAAAATTGATAATGAGTTCCAGATGTTAAAAATCCCTTGCCATTCAATCCAAATTGTGAGTTTGATCTGTTACCGAACACTTTATAATGCACCTCTGGTAATTTTACAGAGATTATTTTTTTCTTACCAATTCTTGTTTATTCTGTCTTGCAATGCAGAGAAAGCTAACTAATTTAAAATAAACTTCCGTTAATTTCGATTGTTATAAACTTAAAATTGATCAATTTCCATATACAGAGTTTAAAATGTTCACAATTTACATTAAATATATATTCTGTGTATACCTTGGAGAAATTATACTGAAAATTGAAATTAAAATGATGTTGTATATAGCTGCAAGAAGCCGCCTGTCCCATTTCATCTCTACTATATAAGTTGTGTCAGGTAATTTATAAAATCCCTACTGCATAACAAAGCTATTTTTTGTTGGAATGGGTAGTAATGTTTGTTCTTATTTCTAAATAAGAGTTGGTCTATGAGTGCATCTGCAACTGTATTTTTCCTAAGTGGCTTCATGGTCTTGAACTGAGAAAGCTCAGAACATTAAACATCCAAATAATATAATTTGACATAATTAGACATCAAGGAAATGCAATTAAAATGACACTGAGATATCACTACACACTTATCAGAATGGCTAAAATACAATATAATGACAAGACCAAAAGAAAAAGATATACCATTTGATGATACACAATGGCAAGTTGTACCATCCCTTAACCATCTCAGACTAGTGTAGTGTTAAATTTGTTTTTCTAAGCAATGTTTTGGGTCACTTACCACTTTTCAAGGATATAAAGTGCTATCATTTTACTTAAAACTGTGAAATTTGGTCAGATTTAAATTTCAATTTATGTTAAAACATTCTGTACACTGTGTTAAACTTTGACATTTGTTCCCTCTGTTCAGTGAATAACACTATATCATATTTTGAGAAATACACTAATTTTCATTTTGAAAAATATCCCTTTTTCCTCTTATGGTAATTATTAATATGAATTAATAGTAGAATTTGATATGGTTCCATATGACCATAAATACTTTATTGTATATTATCAAATTTAATAATGAATATACTGTACTTCTTTGGACAATTTTTAAAGACTAGTCTACTCTTAAAAAAAAATGGAGACGCACTTCTTCAGTTCACACAAATTTCATTTTATTATATATAACCTCAGATAAATTTCAACAAATCATAATTTATTAAAATTATGTCTACTTAAAAATCTCATAGAAGAGTAAAACCATCAAAAATAAAAATAAACACACACAACACACACACATCACCCATGTATTGGCAAATCACAATTGCTGTAACAATACATTAGGCATTCCACAGTTAAGGGCTATCAAAATTTCCATCAGCGACAAAAAGATTTGTATCCAAATGGACTGATTTTCCAGAATCCAAGAAAAAGTCTCCTAGGGTTTATTTAAAGATAAATATTTGAACAAATACTTCTTAAATTTAGGAAATTCAGAACATACGATTAAAGAATATTTGCAGTGCAGACTATATTCAATCCTTCCTTCAAAATGTGCCTTTGAGTACATAATTCTGTTTTCTCTATCTAAATTGAGCTGTCCTCCAAGGAAGTTTTCTAAAATGTGTGTCTCTGTGTGATAAATGTTCTAAGACCTAACATGCTTCATTGTATTTTTACTGTGCTCTCACATTTAATCAAAAATTTGGCTTGATGTATAATATCTAGTTTCAAATATCTTTTCCATCTATACAAACACCCAGCTGTCTCCTTTATATGCTATTACTATTGAGAATTGTGCTGTCAGTATTATTCTTGTACATTTTAGGTGATCTGTTCTTCTCTTGGGCATCATTTATGCTCTTCTCTGTTTTTGATATTCTTAAAACTCACCATAATATATATGAGTGTTTTTTTAAAGATTTTATTTATTTATTTGACAGAGAGAAATCACAAGTAGTTGGAGAGGCAGGCAGAGAGAGAGAGAGGAGGAAGCAGGCTCCCCGCCGAGCAGAGCGCCCCATGCGGGACTCGATCCCAGGACCCTGAGATCATGACCTGAGCCGAAGGCAGCGGCTTAACCCATTGAGCCACCCAGGCACCCTATATGAGTGGTTGTGTGTGTGTGTGGTTTTTGTTTTGTTTGGTTTCTGATTTCTCATGTTTGGCATCATTTTAAGTCTGGTATCTTTTATCTTTCTTTAATTCTCCAAAATTTATCTCACTACTTATTTAGATATTTTCTTTATTTTTTTTCTCTTCTGCTGCATTTGGGCAGAAGTCATTAATTTGATTGTTTGTTTTTTCCAACTCACTTATTCATTTTACAGCTATATTCATCTTAGTCTCCTTTTACTGTATTCTTTATTTCAACAATTTTCACTTAATTTATATTCACAGTATAGTATCTTTCTTTTGTTTGTATATTTATATCATTATTTTATCATATACTTTTAAGCTATTTTTAAAAATATTTTATTTATATATTTGACAGTGAGAAATCACAAGTAGGCAGATAGGCGGGCAGAGAGAGAGGAAGGGAAGCAGGCTACCTGCTGAGCAGAAAGCCTGATGTGGGGTTTGATTCCCGGACCCTGAGATCATGACTTGAACCGAAGGCAGCGGCTTAACCCACTGAGCCACCCAGGTGTCCCTTTTAATCTATTTTTTAAAAGAAAAGTCATTCTTTTTTTTTAAATTTTATTTATTTATTTATTTGACAGAGAGAGATCACAAGTAGACAGAGGGCAGGCAGAGAGAGACAGAGAGAGAGAGAGAGAGAAGCAGACTCCCTGCTGAGCAGAGAGCCTGATGCAGGATTTGATCCCTGGACCCTGAGATCATGACCTGGGCTGAAGGCAGTGGCTTAATCCACTGAGCCACCTAGGCGCCCCTAAGCTATTTTTTAAATTCCTGTTCCAATAACATTTCGATTGCCATATAAAGTTAACCACATCATATTTTCTGGTAAGTAATTGTACCTTTTATGTGCATAGTTATTTTGGTCCATGAGTTCAGCTCCTCTTAGGATCATCAAATCTCTTAAATTCTGGGTATGCTAGGATTTTCTAAGCAACAATAAAATACATTGAAACCTGGTAGCTTAATTATAATAATGTTTTCTTTCTCAATCATTCACAATAGCATTACAGTCTGAGTAGCTTCCTTCTATTTTGCAGCTATAGTGTTTGGAAAAACTTGAATTGTGATATCACTGTGATAATGTGATTTAGTCAGGGTTTTTCAGAGAATCGGGAAGAGAAAAAAAAAAAGGAAGATATTCTCCAGGGCCAACTCTAGAAGTGACTATTAAAACATCTGTCCAAATTCAATTGAACAAAACTCAGAAATGCCATCTCCAGTGAAATACAAAGAAGATTATAAATAGTTCTGGGCACACACATCTCATTTGACCCAATGATGTACATCAATGAAAGACTGAAGGCCAATCACCACTCCATGGGAGAATTTAAAAATAAATTTACCAAAGAGGCCAAGAATTCAGAATCACAAATACCTCAGAACTAATAATAACTGCCTTCACTTGATGTTATTCTATAAGATAAATCCTACGATCAAGTTTCAATTTTAAATTCTTACAATTTTAAATTCTTAAATCCTTATGAATAAGCATCATTTGGAGGGAGCAGTTTTCATAATTTATCATCCATCAGCCTTTTTTAAGATTTTATTTATTTATTGGACACAGAGAGAGAGAGAGAGAGAGAGAGAGATTACAAGTAAGCAGAGAGGCAGGCAAGCAGGGAGGGAAGCAGGCTTCCTTTTGAGCAGAGCCCGATGTGGGGCTGGATCCCAGGACCCAGAGACCATGACTTGAGATGAAGGCAGAGGCTTAACCCACCACCCACGTGATGAGAGAGCCACTCAGTTTCCCCTCATCCATCAGCCTTAATTGTTTGGAGGAAAATGTGTGGAGGAATAATGCCTTAGGGAGTTAATCTCTCTAAAGAATCTTCAAGTCTTTACCCCTTCAAGGTTTTTGCACAGTTCTGATAGCCTTTAAACATCCAGCTGATTTCTACAGTGACAGGCCTGTTAAAACCTGTCCTCAAACCAGGAATAGAGCTTGAAACATACCAGTCAAGAGCATCTTTGAGTCTTTTAAGGAATTTATCATCATTTCTTTGTTTTTGGTTAATATCTGAAATAGTTCTATATTACACTTGCATAATTTCTCCAGAGCTGACTTTGAAGGAGGCATTCAGTTTCAGCTAGTTCCATATTTTTGCAAGAACTATAATTCTATATTAAAAAAACATATTTTAGAGCGCCTGGATGGCTCAGTGGGTTAAAATCTCTGCCTTCGGCTCAGGTTATGATTCCAGGTTCCTGGGATTGAGTCCCACAGTGGGCTCTCTTCTGAGGAGGGAGCCTGCTTCCATTCCTCTCTCTCTGCCTGCCTCTCTGCCTTCCTGTGATCTCTGTCAAATAAATAAATAAAATTTTTAAAAAAACATATTTTATACCAGTGATTCATGTTTATTAACTAAGATATCACAATAGAAATAATACAAACAGTGGCTCTTTATTAACACCTTCAACCAAGGGACGCCTGGGTGGCTCAGTTGGTTAAGCAGCTGTCTTCGGCTCAGGTCATGATCCCAGCGTCCTGGGATCGAGTCCCATGTCGGGCTCCTTGCTTGGCAGGGAGCCTGCTTCTCCCTCTGCCTCTGCCTGTGCTCTCTCTCCAACCCCCCACTCTGATAAATAAATAAAATCTTAAAAAAAAAATACCTTCAACCAAGATCAAAAAATATGTCATATTTTCTCCAAAAATTTTATATCATCTGATTGGTCCGATATATATAAAATTACATTTAAAGTTTTAAAAATATCAGCAAATATTTTCATTTAAATGCAAATTTGAAAAAAGTCTACTTTTCCAAACACGACTTTTTATCCTATTTTTTTTAATTTTGTCGACAATTGATAAATTGTTTAGCAAGACTGTAAATGTTAGATCGAAAAAATGATTAATAGATGTAGGTTCAAAATATTATGTTCCATTAAAAATTATTTAGTCTTTGATGAACATCTGTTTGATAATATGTTGTATCCAGATATAGTAAATTAATGACATATATAAAATTATAGGGAAATGACACCTTCCGTTCCATTATGAGTAGAGCTTTTAAAATGCTATTTGTCACAACCTGTCATCTTGTCATTATGTAGCATTATGTAGCATTTAAAAAATGTATACTCTTCACTTTGAAGTCTTTTAGAAATCTAAAGTATGACTTTCTATGGTTTGTGTTTCCATATTCCTTTATTGCCAGTTTGAACATATCCACATGCTTTGATTCAAAGGTAAAAAATTCCTCTTATTTGGAAAAATGATGTTTATTTTTGTTCTCTCACCCTTAGCAGGTGGTTTCATTTTAGCACACTTCAGAGTTATAATTTCATGCTTATTAAAAACATTTATTATGATCTACATAGATGAATGAAACTTTTATTTTATTAAATTATTTGCCAAAAAATCTGTTATTTTTAAAAATGTATTTCCTTTGAAGGGCTATTTTAGAGCATTGAGAGAGGATCTAGGAGTGTGGTATTATGCAATATTTAAGTAGGTATGAAATGGTTATTTATATGATTGTTTCTTTAAGGCTTATGTATATTTTTCATTATATGCTATAAAATATTTTGAAAGTAAATTTAAGGTATGTTTTACATAGTTTATTGTTTGGAAAAAAATATTGAAATGATGTATGAAATTCAGTATACTCTCAACATTAATTTATTCTGAAATTTACCAATTGTCTATTAAACCTATTATATGGCAGATGTTACTTTAGACTACACTGCTAAATGAAATACCTGGCTTTGTAGAACTTTTATTTTAATGGGTGAGACAATTAAAAGCTATAAACCTTAATAAAAATTGCATAGTGCATTCAAAAATGATGAGTACAATGGGGAAAAAGAAAAATTAAATCAGGGTGAGAAAAATCAAGGTTGCTAGGCAGGGAATGGGGAGTTAAAATTTTTAATAGGAAGATCAAGGTAGTTATAATGAGGCTAACAATTGAACAAAGGTATGGAAAGCTGATGAATTTGCCCAGAACTATCAGCAATAACGTCACTCCAGACAAAGGAATTGGCTATCTTGAAGGCCATAAGCTTGGATCGTGCCTGGCATATCTTAGGAATAGCAAGGAGGCCACTGTGAGTGACTGAAGAGTAGCAGGGAAAGAGGTCACAGAGGTTAAATGAGTGGCTAGATCATATAAAAGCTTAGAAGTCATTGTAAAACTCTGGCTTTTATATTTGGAAACTTACAAGCAGGGGTAATCATGTGCAAAGGGAGAGGAAGAAGCAAGCTCCTTGGGGTGCAAGTAGTCCCATGCAGGGCTGGATCCCTGTACACTTGAATCATGACCTCAGCCAAAGGCAAACATCTGCTTAAACAACTGAGTCATCCAGGCACCCCTAGAAAATTAAAAAAAAAAAAGACCTTTCAAAAACATTTTGTTTCTTTCTTTTTTTTAAATATTTTATTTATTTGACAGACAGAGAGACAGGAAGGGAACTATAAGCAGGGCAGAGGGAAAAGGAGAAGCAGGTTTCCCACTGAGCAGAGAGCCTGATGTGGTGCTCCATCCCAGGGCCCTCAGATCATGACCTGAAAAGAAGGGACACTTATGGAGGAAGCCACCCAGACACCTCTTTTCTTTGTTTTTAATATATGGCAATGATGATTCCCAGCCACGGGAGCATATTACCCATTGATTAAATCTTTGATAACAACCTATTTAAAAAGGTGTGTAAATATATACTTACTCAGATTTATACACTTTGTGTTTTCTTCATAGTTTGGGGCTGGAACGCCTGCTCACAACACTGCTTCCAGTCTTTCCCTTCCCATCTTTTGATACCAGGTATTCGGTCAGTAAAGCAAATTAGTATGAAAATTAATAAGCCCTTGGCACCATATCTCTGGAGCAGGGGTTGCTCTTAGCCAAGGCCCAGAGCAGTTGACCTCCCCTCGCTAGTGCTATAGCCCCAAGGACTAGGTCCCTGCCACCAGAACTCAGTCTTACATGTTATGCTAAGCAGACACAACCAAAAGAGGAAAGCACTGGCAGGTTTCACTGGCATGCCTCATCTCCCACTACCTCGACGTCCAGGCAGTACCAGATGCCAGGGAGGGGTCTTGGTCCAACATATGGGAGGGAAGGAAGTAGCCATGAGCAAGTACCTGCCTCTCTGTTCCTTTCTTTCATGAGCAGGTTTTAAGGAGGAGGAAGAGGAAGGGGAAGAGAGGTGAACTTCAAGGGGTGAAGGCCTCAGGCAGACAGCTGGCTCCTGCCAGTAGGAAAGGGACAAAGGAGAAGGCAGTGAGTCTTGCAGGGAGGGTGGGGGGTAAGGGTTACAGCTTATGATGGAATCTGGACAGGAGTAATAGGGATACTAGTCATTTGAGTCCACCATTGGCAAGCTGGGCGGGGTGTCAGGGCAGATAGGCCTCCCTGGGCAATGGCACATGAGAGAAGGTGGAATTATTCTCTGAGGAGCAGGTGGAGCCTTGGGTGTTGGGAAAGCATAGACAGTATTGTTCCAGGGCATTGGACAGGTCTGGGTACTCCTGGTTGGAGGTCAAGGCCACAGTATGATCCAGGTCTTCTACCAGCAGCTTGAAGGTACCACATGCCAGCCACCCCTCATTATTGTGTATAACTCCCTGGTGCACTTATTGGCTTATCCATCAAATGACTCCTTCAGCAGCTTGAAAACCACCTCCACAGGCACTCCAGGATATGGGAGGCTTCCAGAGTGAAGATTTTGCACAGGATCACCTCAAAAGACAACAAGTCACTCTGGTGGATGTAGATCTGGTCAAACATGGCCTTAAAGACCATCCACTTCACAGGCAGTCCACTGTTGGTTGTCTTTATATAGTAACTGATGTGGTGATATCTCTGGCAAGGCTGAAGTCTGAGAACTTCATCATGTTGTCCTTTGTCACCAGCACTTCCCTGGTGGCCAGGTCTAGGTGTATGCACTTCTTGGAGGCAAGGTACTCCATGCCTCAGGCTACCTGATAGGCACAGGATACCAGGTCCTTGGAGGAGAGTTGCTCTGCTGCATTGTGGCTGATATTGTAACAGTACTCCAGGTAAGGAGGCCTCTGGGCCTGCAGGGACTTCTGTATGTTGTCTTTGGAGGCATATTCCATGAGAGTGTACGAAGGACTGTCCTGTGTGCAGGACCCAGCAGGTTGATGGTGTCCTTGTGCTTTCCAATCATCTTCATCATCTCCATTTCTGAGATTAGGTTTGACAGGTCTTTCTCTGTTGCATCTGACTTCAACATCTTCACAGACACTTTAGTCAAATGGTTGGATTTGTCTTTGTCCAGCCCAATGGCCTCCTCCAACACCACCTGCCCAAAGTAGGCCAGTCTTAGGAGTCTGCCTAAACTGCCTACAACCAGCCTGTCTCAAGGCAGTTATGAACTCTAGATTATCCTTAAAAATATTAAACCACAAGCTAAAAATTATCTTCACTAGGTCTCTGTTGCAGGTCTAATTTTCTCATCCTTCATCATTTATCTTTTTCCTAATTCTTATTTTCAGTATAGTTTATTTTGCATCCAAGTGTTTCCCCTGGTTTCTGTATGCTGTTTCATAGGGAAGAATTATCCTGTCATAAAATTATTTCTTCAGCATTCATTACATCTCTCAGTTAAAATGGGTTCTTTTATGGTATTGATTCATTTGAGTTTTCTCAAAATGGGAAGAATTTTCAAAATGGTGTTTTCCTCAAGGTTCAGAGTATGTCTTAGCCTCATCTTTACGCTTTTTGAAATTCACTTTTCAAATTCTTGTCCCTCTTTTATCTTTTTAAATTAAAATGTTTTATTTTTACTATTTTTTATTTGAGTATAGTTGATATTCAGTGTTTCATTGGTTTCAGGTTTTCAATATATCCATACATTATTCTATGATCACTACAAATATAGCCACCATCTGTCACCATATAACACTATTATAATATCATTGACTATATTCTCTGCACTGTCCCATATCTCTTTTGAAAATCTCTGATTTTTATGTTTTCTGTTATTCCAATTTTCGACCATCATTTTACTTGGTTACTTTAATAAAATATGCCTGATTACAAACTCTTCGCTGAAAATCATAGCATTTGATTCATAGTCTTCTTCTTCTCCTTCTACTTCCTCTTCTTCTTCTTCTTCTTCTTCTTCTTCTTCTTCTTCTTCTTCTTCTTCTTCTCCTCCTTCTTCTTCTTCTTCTTTTTTTAAATTAACATATAATGTATTATTAGCTCAGGGTTACAGGTCTGTGAATCGCCAGGTTTACACACTTCACAGCACTCACCACAGCACATACCCTCCCCAATGTTCATAATCCCACCACCCTCTCACAAACCTCCCCACCCCCCGGCAACTCTCAGTTTCTTTTGTGAGATTAAGAGTCTCTTATGGTTTGTTTCCCTCCCAATCCCATCTTGTTTCATTTACTCTTTTCCTGTCCCCCAAACCCCCCCATTGCACCTCCATTTCCTCATATCAGGGAGATCATATGATAGTGTCTTTCTCTGGTTGACTTATTTTGCTAAGCATAATACCCTCTAGTTCCATCCATGTCATCGCAAATGGCAAGATTTCATTTCTTTTGATGGGTGCATAGTATTCCATCATATATATATATATATATATATATATATATATATATATATATATATATATACCATTCATTTGTTGATGGTCATCTAGGTTCTTTCCATAGTTTGGCTATTGTGGATATTGCTGCTATAAACATTTGGTGCACGTGCCCCTTTGGATCATATAGTAGTCTTCTTTACCTCTATCAGAACCCCAGGTAGTTTTATTTATTTATTTACTCACATAAACAGATGATCCAACACGTTTTTTGATGTTCAAATGTATTAAATGTCTTACCGCTTAACACTATGCTTACTGTTCTCTTTCACTGTCTGACTAAATCCTCATCATCACTATGCCATTAAATCAGAAAGAATATTTGAACTCAGAGTTCTCTCCATGTCCGGGAATGAAGACTGCACCCTTCTGTTTGTGCAGGTAAAATAAATGTTGATATTGTCTGTCCTGCACATACCCCATCCTGTTCACCAGAATATTCATCATCAAAATATATACAAAATAAAAACCATACCTCACCACTTCTATTACCACCCAGCATGCTAGAAACACCATCATATATATGTTCCTGAATTATTGACTTGATTGATAACCCCACTTCCACACATACTGCACTCCTTTCTCCCTGCAAATTTATTTTGGTACAGCAACTTAACCTAAAAATCAAGGTAGATGATTTTATTCTGCTCTTGAAAGTATTTTGGTATCTTGCCCTTTCATATTAAATAAAAACTGAAGGCGTTTCAATGTACTAGAAGGTCATACATTAATACGTTCTTCCTCTCTCCACCACTATGAACTCCTCATTGGCCTCCTTGCTTTTCCTCAAAAGTAACAGACCAGCTGTTCACACAAAGTCTATATACTTACTTGCTCTGCCTAGAGCAATCTTTTCCTTTAATATTTGTATAACACCCTCCTTCACTTCCTGGGTCTTTGTACAAATAACATCTCATAAATGAGATATAACCACCCAACACAAAATAAAATTAAATTTCATCCCAGCATTCTCCAATGGCTTTTACCTTTCTTGTATTTTTTTGTAACACTTATCACCATCAACCATCAATCATTATTCTATTACTGGTTTTTTTTCTTATTGGAGACAGAGGGAGAGAGATTTGGGAGGGGGCGCAGAGGAAGAAGAAAACACCCCACTGCCTAGAAAGCCTTCTGGGGAGTTACATCCCAGGACCCTGAGATCATGACCCAAGCCAAAGGCAGTCACTCAATGGACTGAGCCACCGAGGTGCCCCTCTATTATTGGTTTATTTCACTATTATATTTCAAAAGAATGTAAGCTCTTTGTGGTCAGGTATTTTATATGTTTTATTAATTGAAGTATTCTCAGAAAGGTAGCTGGCAGATTGTAAGGGCTCACTAAACTGTATTTTGTTGTTATTATTGGACTCCTTTATGGGCTTTACCTCTTATGCTAGAAGTCTATCCTTCAGATGTAAGCAATAAGAATAGAGCCCTGCTGCCTGTTCAAATGAGTAAAAAGCCTGTATTAAGTGGATATTTTAAAAGCTAAATGAATGGCTAAATAGTTGTATATAGGGGGAAAGGGAACATTTTTTCCACAGTTTAGAAGTGGAGTTCTTTTATAGAGTTCTTGTACAAGCCTCCACTATTGAATGATAATGGGCAGTTGTACATTACAATTATACAAACACTTTGGTAATTTATATCCTTTTTTTTTTCTAATTCATGACTGGATCATTTAATTCCTTAGGAGCATTACAGCATTTCAACTTTTCATGTTCAATAAACTTATTGGGGTTGCTACCTTTTTTATTCAAATGGAGAAATACTCATGATTTAATCGAAATAAAGTGTTATTTATTGTGTTGTTTTCTAGGAATGAGTCGCACATGCTAGTTTAAAAATTTTGTTAAATTCCCAAGTCTGTCACCGATAAAAGCCTTTTGTAGATTAGTAACTTGATCAAAACAGAAAAGTTATGTAACACTCAATTGTTATACTATCTTTGTTTCCATCTTGCATTGTAATAACACCCATCTTAACTTTATTTAAGACAAGTGATCGCCAGATGGCTTTCTGGCATTGATTGCATGATATGAAATCTAGTATAACTAAAAGTTTTTGGTTTTAGTAGCATATAAATCAATTTAGAAAAATATATGTATTTGAATATAAGATAAAGTTTTAAATTATTTGGCAATAGTAAACTAAACTTTTTTGTAAATTTTTATTTTCTAAAATTTCATTGAGCTCTTTTGCAATAAGAAACAAGTTACAAAAAACTAAGGTTTATTTACCCCAATTCAAAATTATTAGGAATATAATCATAGAGGTTGAAGTATTTAAAATATTGAACCCAAAATATTTTATTAGGTAAATTCATGAATGCTGAGCATTCACTGTTAAAATATACTAATACTATTGATAGACTGGTAGAAGCCTAAACTCAAATATTTATTAAATATTTATATCCATATCTTTTCATGGCTTGGTAATTCATTTCTCTAGCATTAAATAATATTCCATTGTTTGCATGTACTACACTTTATTTGACCTTTCACCTATGGAATGATATCTTGGTTGCTTCCAAGCTTTTGTCAGTTATGAATAAAACTACTATAGACACCTTTGTGGGTATAGATTTCATCTTTTTGGATAAATACCAAGAACTGCTACTGCTGAATCATCTGGCAAGAATATGTTTAGTTTTGTAAGAAACTGCCAAGAAGTTTTCCATTCTTTATTCTCAATAGACATGGAAGAACATTCCTGTTGCTCCACATCCTCACCAACATTTCGTGTTCTGTTGTCAGTGTTCTGGATTCTGGGTATGTACTGGTGTCTCTTTTTTGTTTTAATTTGCATTTTCCTGATGACATATGATGTGAAGCATCTTTTTATATACTTACTTGCCATCTGTAATATTTTCTTTTGTGAGATATCTGCTAAGGTCTTTGGCTCATTTTTAATCAGGTTTTTCCCCCATTGTTGAGTTTTAAGGGGTCTTTGTGTATTTTTGATTAACAGTCCTTTGCCAGATGTGTATTTTGCAAATTTTTTCTCATAGTCTGTGCTTTGCCTTTTCATTCTCTTGGCATTGTGTTTCACAGAGTAGACATTTTTAAATTCAGTGCTTGTGCTTTTGTAGCTAAAGTTATTGCCAAAACCAAGGTCATTTAAATTTTCTTCTATATTACCTTCTACATGTTTCATGTTTGGATTTGTAATCCAATCTGAGTTAATTTTTGTGAAGAGTGTATGATATATGCCTGTATTTATTTTATATTATTATTTTATTTTATTTTTATTTTATATTTTCACATTTAGCTTTACTCCAGAACCATTTGTTTAAAAGATTGTATTTTGCTCTCTTGTATTGCTTTTGCTTTTATATTAAATATAAAATATAATTGATAATATATATTCTGTTTCTTTAATCTAGTCTTTCTGTGGTATTACAATATCTTGCTTACAATTATCGTTATGGTATACTTTTTAAAAAGATTTTATTTATTTATTTGGCAGAGAGAGAGATCACAAATAGGCAGAGATACGGACAGAGAGAGAGATGAGGAGAAGCAGGCTCCCTGCTGAGCAGAGAGCCCAATGCGGGACTCGATCCCAGGCCCCTGGGATCATGACCTGAGCTGAAGGTAGAGGCTTAACCCACTGAGCCACCCAGGTGACCCATCATTATGGTAAACTTTGAAGTCAGTCCTAAGTCTTTGTTCTCCTTCAACACTATATTGACTATTGTGAGTCTTTGACTCTCCATATAAACTTTAAAATAAGTTTGTTAATATTAAAAAAAAGAACTTGCTGGAATGCATTAATTGTATAGATAAACTTGGAAACCAGTGACCTCTTGAGCTTAGCAGGAGATAGACCATGTACATCAGTTGTCACAGTGGTGCCTCTTTGCCTATTGCAAATCCCTAGGCAAAATGAGACCTCAAGGATCTGAGAGAATGTCTAAGAAGTACTTGATACATCCCTTGGGTATGGTTTATTGTAGTGTCCACCTGTCTGAAAGCTGGGGAATCTAGAGAAGGGAGGGAAAATTAGTTATGATAAAACATATCAAAAAACATCAATAAATTTTGTAAAACTAATTGTCATGGCTCATATACAATATGACCAACAGAGGGACCATCAAAAGGAAAGCATCAGTTATGTTTATTGTAAAATTTTTATTCAAAATAAAGCAATGAGAGGGGAAGACACAATGAGAAAATTATCATTTTGTAAATGGTAAACTTCTTACAAAATGGAACAGGTTTTATATTCTAAGTAGTATATTGAAAAGTAAAACATTGGGGCGCCTGGGTGGCTCAGTGGTTGGGCTGCTGCCTTCAGCTCGGGTCATGATCTCAGGGTCCTGGGATCGAGCCCCACATCGGGCTCTCTGCTCTGCAGGAAGCCTGCTTCCCACTTCCTCTCTCTCTCTCTCTCTGCCTGCCTCTCTGCCTACTTGTGATCTCTGTCTGTCAAATAAATAAATAAAATCTTAAAAAAAAAGAAAAGAAAAGTAAAACATTAAAAAATAAAATTTAATTAAAAAATTATGTAATTTTTTAAAAAGGTTAAAAATAGCAGAACCATTTTTCTTATAACTGGAAAATACATTGTATATATATCTATCAAAAATAACTTGTCAGGCACCTGCGTGGCTCAGTGGGTTAAGCCACTGCCTTCGGCTCAGGTCATGATCTCAGGGTCCTGGGATCCAGCCACACATTGATCTCTCTGCTCAGCGGGGAGCCTGCTACATCCTCTCTATCTCTGCATGCCTCTCTGCCTACTTGTAATCTCTCTCTGTCAAATAAATAAATAAAATCTTTAAAAAAATTAACTTGTCATGGGGGCGCCTAAGTGGCTCAGTGGGTTAAAGCCTCTGCCTTCGGCTCAGGTCATGATCCCAGGATCCTTGGATCCAGTCCCACATTGGGCTCTCAGCTCAGCAGGGAGCCTGCTTCCTCCTCTCTCTCTGCCTGACTCTGCCTACTTGTGATCTCTGTCAAATAAATAAATAAAATCCTTAAAAAAAATTAACTTGTCATGGGGGCGCCTAAGTGGCTCAGTGGGTTAAAGCCTCTGCCTTCGGCTCAGGTCATGATCCCAGGATCCTTGGATCCAGTCCCACATCGGGCTCTCAGCTCAGCAGGGAGCCTGCTTCCTCCTCTCTCTCTGCCTCACTCTGCCTACTTGTGATCTCTGTCAAATAAATAAATAAAATCTTTTATAAAAAAAATTTAAAAAAATAACTTATCATGTCTGGAATCAGGAGCATATGGAAAAAAATAATATCTGAGGACAATACTTCTGCCATGTTTTGTGCCTTGTTAATATTTTTAAACAGTCAGGCAACTTTTAGCTTTATTGAAATACCTGCTAAGATACCAGCAGTGCCTTTTGGAGCCCTATGACTATAAAAATTAATTGCAAATATTCAAAATGTTTACTATGGTGTCACTATTTATGGCCACCACCAAGTATGTTTCAGAAGTAAGCATAACTGTTACTCATCTGTAAGGCAAAGGGGCATGTTTTCAGGAGTTCCATCTTCTGTACCAGGAGGTGAATCAAGTAATGATTTTTGTTTATAAAATAATTCACTTTTCAATCTAACATTCCTCATTCCACATTATAATAATAAAAACTAGGAGGAGACTAAAACAAACAAACAACTACAACTACAACAACCAGCTTTTCCTTCAGTGGAAAAGTAAATATAACCCTATGAGTAGCCTGAAATTTATTTTTAAATATTTTTAAGATAAACGCTTTTGTTAGAAAACCATATATTTTATATTACTAAGAAATAACAGGCAAAGTTTTATTAACTTCTAAAAAGTCTAGTTACTTCTATTTATCTATTAATTCGTCTCTTTATGAAGTAGAACATGATCACACCTATTGTATCTACCCAAGTTTGTATGCTTTGGTTATTTTATGTTTGCTATTTCCTTGCTTAATTTTTACAATATTTGATACATAATAGTATCTTTAAGTCCATCTATGGTTTCACAGAATTTGTTTGAACTTCATAAAAAAGTAACATACTTTTTGCACTGTCCTTGTTTTAATTCTCTATTAACTTTCCAAGATATATTCACTTTAGAGTGTGTAGCTATCATTTATTTTTATTCCTCCATAATGCTATGTTTACAAATTTGTATTTATCTGTACTTTTAAAAATATCTTAATTATATACCATTTCTTATCTCACGTAACACTCATGTTACTTCTACACTTATCAGATATTATGTAACTGAAAACCACAACTCAGCAACAATATAGCACCATTTTTCAAAATTAAATGGCTTACCAGAATTCTTTAATTCTATCCTTTATTTGTATTAGATGACCCTTTATTCTGGTATTTGGCATTGTTCATATGGAGGAAAGCTTAGAAGTTGATATTCCATAAATAGAAGGATTTATTATGATTGATTAATTATTTTCATTTAGAATGCATAGAATATGGTTGATTTAATATTTCTTTCTTACTCTCTGCCTGGAACATAGTGCTATCTATGTAATAGCCACTAAAATATTAAGTTAATTACCTAGACTTTAAACTGCATATTAGGGCGCCTGGGTGGCTCAGTGGGTTAAGCCGCTGCCTTCGGCCCAGGTCATGATCTCAGGGTCCTGGGATCGAGTCCCACATCGGGCTCTGTGCTCAGCAGGGGGCCTGCTTCCCTTCCTCTCTCTCTGTGATTTCTTCCCTTCCTCTCTCCTACTGTGATCTCTCTGTCAAATAAATAAATAAAATCTTTAAAAATAAATAAATAAATAAACTGCATATTAATAGGAATAACATACAGAACTCTTCTCAGATTGGGACACCTGGGTGGCTCAGTCAGTTAAACGCCTGAGCCTTTAGCTCAGGTCATGATCTTAGGGTTCTGGGACTCAGTTCTGCAACAGATTCCCTGCTTAGCGGGGAGTTTGCTTCTGCCTCACCCTGCTGCTCCCCCTGCTTGTGCTCTCTCGCACTCTCTCTCTTACAAATAAATAAAATTTAAAAATAAATTCTTCTCAGATAGCTAATATAGAATATCGTCTTTGTATTCATCAAAGGGAAAGGGCCATATAATAATGAAATTCAGACTACTTCAAATTCATTTTTTAACCAGTAAGAAAGTACTGGAAACAAGCCAAAAATGTCTTTAATGAATTAAAGAAATAGACTGATTTTCAATATCTTAATGTTTCTAAAATAAATTGCAAGATTTTTATACTAGATATCAGTGTAAATATTCATTATACACAGATATTCTAAAAATAAACGTGAGAAAACTATTTGAGATATATGATGACAAAAACGAGTTTGACAAAAGTCAGTTTGGGTAAAACTTACAACACCTACCACCTGAAACTCTTGTTCTATAATTTAATTATTTTAATTTACAAAAATACAAAAATAATATATCAGAGTAAGTCTATTGATAGCTTTGAAGGTATGCTCTGGTTGTGCACTATTTACTATTTAAAGGGGAATCAAATATGTGATGCTTATGGTGTGACTATATTCAAACTCAACAAGTTCAGAAGCATACGAGGAATAGAATTAAGACAAAAGATGACCCTTACTTATCCTAAAGATAGACAATGGTATATATGTGCTAGTTGGGGAGAGAATCCAGTCAGTAGATGGAGGATGTGGTATTGTAAAAAAAAATACACAACGTTTTGGTTGAACGTTTAGCACTATATTTAACAAAGTGAAATTGTGTGTTAATAGCCTTGAATAAAATCCAAAAAATATTTTCAATTAATTGAAGATTATTTAGGAAAAGCTTCAAAAGTACAACTTGATAAGGATTCCAATAAAAGATTCATAAGCAATACAAGTTTCAGAATTTTTAGTATATTTTCCCTAAAAAGCCATTTGATTTAAATTAAAAAGAATTCTATTTACCTGCCACTGAAATAAGAGGAAATTATTTGGTTTTGTAATAAGTCAATGAAATAAATTAACACATCTTTAAAAAACAGATATGCACACTAATTTAAAAATAATAGTGCTTAAGCTGTTCAGCAAACATTTGTAAAATTCCTTGCCATCAGCTAGCCCTGGACTTCTGCTTGGTTAGTAAGGCCATGTATGTTACTGCTCAGAGTACTGACGCAAAGCAATTGTCCCCTTCACATCCATTTTTTGCTGTTGATATGTCATGCTATGTTGTTTAGAGATACATAGATGGCCCTACACGAAGGCCTTTTTTTGTGTGTATATGGGTGACTGTGATTTAACTTTCAAATAAGATGGCTCCTGATTTACAATGATTCAACTTACGATATATTTGGCAATGATGTGAAAGTGAAAGTGATTCACTAGAAACTGTACTTTGAATTTTGAATTTGGGTCTTTATAAAAAGGGCCAGTGACATGTGGTATGGTGCCGTCTTGTGATGCTGGGCAGGGGCAGTGAGCCACAGCTCCCAGTCAGCTAGAAGGTTACAGGGGTGAGCACCTGATATTCTTACAACCATTCTATATATAAACATTCTTCTTTTTTTTAGTGTAATATTTAATAAATTGCATGTGATATTTGATACTTTCTTATAAAATAGTCTTTGCTTAAAATGATTTTGCCCAAATTCAGGCAAATGTAAGTGTTCTGAGTATGTTTAAATAAGCTTAATGTAAGCTATGATATTTGATAGTTTAGGGGTATTAAATGCATTTTCAATTTTTTATGTGTTTCTCTGTATATAGCCCCATCGTAAGCTGAGGAACATCTCTATATGTATATGTAGCCTTGGTATGGCTTACATATTATTGGCATGAAACATCTAGAACAGTACGTGTGCCATATAATTGTCTACAACATCAAACAAGTTTCTTGAAAACTTGTGCCAAAGGGGTTATGTCTTTAAGGATTTCCAAAGGGTTCTCTCAAACGTAAGATTTTTCAGAAGTTGAGTGAAAATCTGACCATACTAAACATTTTTCCATTTTCCCTAGTGAGCAAAGATAGCTAAAATCTATCTGCCATTTTCAACACTGTACTCAACGATTGTAATTCTAAATTAAGAACAGATTATTTATATCAAAACCACATGTTGGCCTAATCTTATACAATATTCATAAATCTCACTCAGAGTCTTGGACACTTTTATTTGTTGAGTCTATAAGGTACTACGGACATTCATCTTTTTTGACCTCATAGCTTCATGTATGTCTATACTTTTGAAAATACATGCATCATAGTTCCATTGTATAATGTCTGGGTTATAAAATGTGCTATGCTATCAAAATGGTAAGAAGAACATACAAATGCCCTGATGTAATGAACTGGACCAGATTGCCAGATATCACATTTCATACCAGAAAGATTCAGTGGTAAGTTTTAAAATGGCCAGCTATACTTCGACTGAATTATAACTCATTTAACTTCTCTCTTTGTGTACAGTATTATACATTAGTCAGTATTAAAGTAAATAAGTACTTTGGACAGATGTAAATATGCTGTAATAAAAAATGTTTTTCTTCTTTCTTTTAGTCCTTTATACTTGTAAGACTAGCCACAAATACCATGCTTCCCCCAAAATAATTTGCAATCCAAATTTATCTCTAAATGAATTTATTGCACAGAAAAAAAAAATATATATACACTTACAGTAGACATGTTCAAAGATAGTTACACAACAGCAGGGCCCTAAATGTAAGCAGTATAGTTGTTTTGTTTTGTTTTGTTTTGTTTTGTTTTCTTTAAAAAAAGAAGAGGTTATGTGAAATATTGGAATTTTATTTCGAGGCCTAGTATTTCAAGACAGTTAACTACACTTATGGTGTCAACAGCCTCTTGTTGGCAGTATGATTTTATTGGCTCCATGGAATAACAGCAAGAATTTACTATTGCTTCTTTCTTTTATGACACAAACAGAAAAAAAAATTGACACATTTGCTCAAGACCAACCAGAATCATTTTAACCTATCAAAATTGATGGGAGGCCTTCACTGCCAAAGTCACTGCTGGGTTTTCACAATTCATTGCAGACAATCTTCTACTCCCATTATGATAAAGGAGAAAAGAGTCATAATCAGGGAAGAAAGCTTGATTAATACTTGTAATTATTATTGAATTATTTAGCCTGCTATAGGATTATTATTATTGGTGTCATTTGATAATTTTCTCTCATTTTATTAAACACAACTGTGAGTAATTACCCTACCTAATATTTCTCTGTATTGGCTGACTAGCTAGCAAACATTCATGAAAATATCCATTAGCCACACATATAAAATGCTGCATTATGATGCTGTTGAATCAGAACATACCACTACCTGATCCTGTAGCTCTTTGAGGATTTGCAAATCAATTAAATATATGTTTCTTGGATTCTTCCCATATAATTAGAAAATTTATAATAGAGTCCATGAACATGATTAGTTTTACCATATTAAACCAGCAATCACACTTTGATTTTTACAACAAAAGCAGAAATATAAACACACACATTTGGATCAGTTTTCTGTTAGTCTGTCCGGACTTCAAAATCCTATTCCTCAAGATAATGCACACCAAAGTTCTGGATTAAACAAGAAATTAGATGGCACCTGAACACTTGGTTTAATATTCTCAAAAGGACTATGCAACTTATTTCTTACATTATGACATTGTTTTACAAAGATCCACACTTTTATAATGTTAGTATTTTTAATAATCAATAAAGTCAATTAATCATGATTAAAAATCAAACATAAAAATGTCTACTTTTGCTTTTGCCCCCTCCACTTGGAACTTATTTATAGCCTGATAATTCAAAGGTCCCTATGTTTATGAGAATCTGGACAGAAATAGCTCTAAGATCCCATTCAGAACTTGATATTAATCTAAGTCTTTTGGCTCCATTTATCCTGAGAGCAAAGAGTAGGACAAAGGATTTGAGTACTGTTAGTTTATCTGGGAGATTATCCAAGGTAGAAAAGAATGGGAAAGTGAATGTTATCAGTGTTAAGTAACTGCAATTTCCCATGGAACTATCCACCACAGGTTTGGCTATAATCAGGTGTTGGGCCTTGATATCAGAGGGATTTGAGGCAGTATCATTTTAGGTTAATCATTATATCTGAAATTTCCAAAAACTTCAACTGATGAAACTTTGATTATAAATCTATAAATATAACAATAAATCTACAGTATTCAAATTATTTTCAGAAAAATACACAGACAAAGCATCAATTGATTAATATTTAAATATTACAAAATACTGAAATGAAAGAATTTGGTCATATAACAACGTGTAAGAAGTAGAACTTAGGTTTAGGTTAGAACTCAGGATGCATTTGAGACTCAGTTAAGAAATTGAATGGAGGGACACCTGGGTGGCTCAGTGGGTTAAGCCACTGTCTTCGGCTCAGGTCATGATCCCAGGGTTCTGGGATCGAGCCCCAAATCGGGCTCTCTGCTCAGCAGGGAGCCTGCTTCCTCCTCTCTCTCTGCCTGTCTCTCTGCCTGCTTGTCATCTCTCTCTGTCAAATAAATAAATAAAATCTTTAAAAAAAAAAAGAAATTGAATGGATGTCTGACTATCTTATAGGTTTGCTAAAAATCAGTGACTTCGTGTGGCTATGCAGGATTTTTAACTTTCCCTAAGAAGTTATTAGATTTGATTATATAATGGCAGTAAAGGATGGGGAAAAGCAAAGTACAAACCCCATAAAGACAAAGACACTAAGTATGAGAAAAGAGTAATAGATAAGAAAAATCAATGCATTTGAGTAAAATGGGAATTGAAATACACAATGATTGTTGATTTTTTTAGATGGAGAAAACAAAACTAGCTTGCAAGAAGGAAATAACAGAAGATATGTTGTGTTGTGATACAGAATCCTGGAAAAGGCAGTAACGTGGAATAAAAGAGTAGGGAGAGCATATCAGGTAATTTGAATAGGAAGGAGATAGGAGATAATTGCTTGATAAATTTTATATGGCCCACTTAAATGCACAGATTTCTCTTCTTTACTTTATATGGAGAACAGGGTGTCCTTTCTCTTCCCTTTCAGAGCACCAGAGGTGTACTCTTTCAGACTGAAAACCTGAAAAGCTCAGGACTCAGTTGCTTAAGCACAGCTGAGAGGACATATTTCAATTCAGATTTACATTTTGCTGTATGTAGTAGACTGTCAAAAGTGGTTTAACCATATCTTTTCATTTAACAAGAAGACTACAGAGAGTGTTTTCTGGTGTTGCTTCAGAGTCTTAAGAAAGTCAAGTGAACTATCTTAGAGGTTTTCATGGCTTTTTATTCACGGTTGCAAAAATTGCTGTTGGAGTTCTCACTATTAAGCCCACATTTCTGGCAGAATGATAGAGGTAAAAGAGAATGATATCTTGTACGACTGATACTTTGTCATATGGTTACAATATAACTAGAAAAGCGACAATAAAATATTTGATGTCATTTTAAGTTTCCTTGTTGTCAATCCCTCAGTGCTTTCTGAGATTAAAGGAAAAAGTAGATGGATATTGACCTGGCAACTATCAACACCTGTCAGTCTCTCTTGGATAACCAATATCTCTATAATCTCTTCTTCCCAGTATATATATATATATATATATATATATATATATATATATATATATTCATAACCCACACAGTGCCATCTCAAGTTACTGCACCAGATAAAATAACAATGATTTTCAGTTGTTCCAAATGGACAGAATACCCTTTCTTATGATATCATGTCTTATAAGATAGATAATTGGCTTGCTACCAATATACCCAGATGTGACTGTGGAAGAGACAGGAAAAAAATAATAATATTTATTTATTCCTTGGGTTGACCCTGTTTACACAGATGCATTATTATTAGAAAAGGTTGGTTTGGGACATTGGAATGAATTTACTTAATGGGTCTGTATGTAATTGGGTTGGAGGAAATTTTTAATTTCTAGAAAGATTATTAGATTCTATCTTATTCTCTTTTGTTAATTTTCACATGTTAACAAAGCCAACGTTTTTGTCTAGCAAACAAGATCTTAAATCCTAACAAAACTCAATTTTTTCCTTTATATTTTTTAAGTTTGAGAGCCTCATGTTCTCTCATGCTGCTTTAAATACAACTCAAAAAAAAAAAAAAGGAGCTAAATGGGGCAGTAAGACCAGACTTTTTATTTTATTGATCTTATTTTTAATTAAAAAATTAAAGATTGTATTTATTTATTTGAGAGAGAGAGCATGAGTGGGGCAGGGGGAGGTAGCTGCAGAGAGAGACTGAGAAGTATACTCCCTAATGAGCAGGAAGCCCAATATGGAGCTCGATCCCAGGATCCTGACTGAGATCATGACCAGAGACAAAGGCAGATACATGTGCAAAATCCCTTTTTTTCTGGGAAACAATACTTTACAAGAGATGTTTGAAAAAGTACTGGGGAATCAACTTTAATCGGAGATACAAAAATTTAATTGACTTTTGTAAAGCTACGGCATCCAAATGATGGGAATCCCAGCCCGTTTAGGTTGTGGACCACAGAGTATTCTTCTCTGTAATATTTTATTTTCTTCCATGTCTACTAACTCCAGTCCAAGTTTTCTGATCTCTTTTTAGATAGTGCAAAACATGGCAAAGAATACCAAACGAGTGCCCAATATTCTACATTTATTACATCATTTCTAACATAGAGAAGTGTATTATCAAGGCTGGTTCTGTGAACGAACATAGTTCTGCTAAAGTGTGTTTTGTTCTCCAAGAAATTAAATGCATGATTATCACACAATTATAAAATACTTGTGTCAAGAATTTTTATTCAAAAATTAATAAGAGAAGCAGATATTAAAACTAGTTCACATGGTTATTTGGGATATAAACAGAGTTGTGCAGCAGAAGTGCTCTGGGCCCATAATTTGAGTTATACAATTTATGTTTTCTAATGAAAAATCACTAACTTGCATTATTGTTAACAAGAATCTTGTGCATTACCATCAGTGTTCTACATTATTGCCTCTTGCTCTACAGTTTGTAAATAACTTTGTCAATAGTAAGCTAATAAATGGAGTGAATCCAATGGATTGAGAAAATCTCCAGAGTTTCTGGTACATAATGCCAAGGACTCCATTGAAAGGACACCTAAGAATTTACTTTGCCCAAAAATCTGATCATTTTTTTCACTGTCCTTACCTATTTTCCAAACCTAGTCCTTTTGCTTCACCTTTCAGTCTACGGACAACCCTGTATCTGACAGACTTGTTAATTCTGGGAATGTCTTGCAGATTAATTTGCTTGCCAGAGGTGGTTCCTCTAATTGATGTCTAAGAACCCTAATTAGTTAAGAAAACTTTTTTTTAACATTTTCATTGCTATTTATTATTATTATTATTATTATTATTGCTAATATCTCTATTACAAATAATTCACAAGGGCATCTTTCTGACAAAAGACAAAGAGCCGCCTACTAGTAGAAAAAGTACATTTGACTCGGTCAGTGAAAGTGGTAAAGGGATTTGAGAAAATAAGGCAAAGCACTGGAATTATGTGTTAAAACTTTAAATATTATAGACACATTGACTTAATTTCTAATACTGCTGTTGCTTATAATTAAATAAGATGTTTTCCATGAACCACGCATTACAGCAAATATATTGTTTATACAGATTAAATTTTCATCAAAAGGGACGCCTGGGTGGCTCAGTTGGTTAAGCAGCTGCCTTTGGCTCAGGTCATGATCCCAGCGTCGTGGGATCGAGTCCCGCATCGGGCTCCTTGCTCGGCCGCGAGCCTGCTTCTCCCTCTGCCTCTGCCTGCCATTCTGTCTGCCTGTGCTTGCTCTCTCGCCCACTCTCTCTGATAAAGAAATAAAATCTTAAAATAAATAAATAAATTTTCATCAAAAATTTGTAAGTGTATTTTATTGTAGGATCATGATCAGCATTTTTCAGATGAGAAAAGTGAAATTTAGAAAAGTATGTCTCTTCAAATCCCTCATACAATATCTGGCCTAGATAGAAGGATATACTATCACAATTGAGGAAGATAATTGAGATTACTTAAAATGATAAACTTTACTGTATAGGGTTTTTTTAAAGTTTGCCACAGATTCAGATTCTTTTAAAATATATATCTATTTTGTGTAAAGAGAATGCACTGAGAAGTAAAAAGAAAGTGATATATCAGTGCTACCAACTAATGGCTCTAATATCATCACCTTATTTATGAACAATGAAACAGTGTGCAATATTTAAATAAATTTAAATAAATTCCTATTTATTTTATATATTTATAAATTTAAATAAATTACTATTTATTTATTTATTATTAAAGAAATTCCTCTAACAAACAGTATGTTTTGAAGGTTGCTAGCAGGAAAGTGTTGTACTACATGGAAGTAATCAGAAAATATGATCTAAAATTCTGCTTTCAAGGGCGCCTGGGTGGTTCAGTGGGTTAAAATTCTGCTTTCAAGAAGCTATAACAGTAAGTACTGAGCATTAGCTATTATATGCTATGGATGAATAACTGAAATCTACATTTGAAACTAATGGTACACTATATGTTAACTAATTGAATTTTAAAAAGTTAATTAAAAACCCCACTATTTTATAAAACAATATTCCCAACAGGCCCTTTTGCTTTAAAATACTCACTTTGTAATGAGAATCATTACTTTTGTCTAGCCAATTCTTACATCACTGTTTATCCCTTCCCTGCTTTATCCCTTCCCAATATCAATAAAGGCTCACTTGGGTTACCTAGAAGCCATGAGAAAGCCTGTAGTAGATCTGGCTGGTTTTCACCAGCAATTTGACCACCATGTGCACAGGGAAGTCTATTGATAAAGGCTTTATTGCAATAAGTTGCAAATACATGGATGATTTTGAATTCTCTTTCTTGAGGTCTTGTTTCATAATAATAAATTTAGGGTGGCTTCTTGGAATGGATGTTATTAACATATTTTCATAGTTCTAAGTACATGGAATTGTAAAATAGATTAATGAATGTGGCATTACTGACAACTGTCCTCATTTTGAAATCAAATTACAGTGTACTAAGATGAGGAAGCAAAGCAGATTTGGGATTATGAGTGAAATAATTTAAAAAAGTCTTAGGGGTATGATCAGACTATTGAGTAATTCAGTAGAAAAATGTCAACTGATTGAGATTCTGTGTTCCCTGATTTCAGAGAGAAGTTAAGATAAATAAGTAACACGAGGAGACTAGGAAGCCAAACATAAGTGATAATTTTGTGCCAGGGTGTGTATACATCTGTTTATTTTCTTGCTTTACCACTAAGGTTGCTCCTAGAGGAGAGTTTAAATATGTGTTGGAGCTAATCTCTGTGGATTACACAAGAAACCACATCCTACAGCTCTCCCTGAAACACCCCTTATGATTTCAATGTAATTTGGTTTTTGCATTTTTAGAAATAACAAAATACTTTGCAAACTGATCTACTTTATTACCACCTCAAGTGAGTCAGCTGACTCCACATTTTAACACAGTGACAGTCACAGAGGAATGGAGGAATGAGTAGAGTTATCAATAAATGTGCTTTTAAGATGTATGACAGGGTAGCAGCTATTTCCAGGAACCAAAACATGGGTCAGCAGCTGTGCAGGAAAAGTGATGGAATAAATGACTCATTTCAGAGTAGTTCTATAACATATTAGTTCTATAATGTATCTTCAGCACCCAATTGCCCGCTTTGATCTAAAGATAAGGATTTACAGTTAAGGTCCCATTTATGATTTGACTGGTAGGGTCTGAATCATGTTTACTATTGTTTTGACTATTACTTGAAACCTATAGTAGTACTTAGGATATGTGTTGTGTATTCTGTGAACATGTGCTATTTTTAGATTAGATAATTCCTGTCTTGAACCCCTGTTAATTTGTTTGTTTTTGTTTATTTGATAGTGGTTTCAGTAAATGGATATATCTGAAAAATTGCAAAGCCACTATTAAAATAAGTTATTATGATATATAGCATGGAATTGCACATTCCTCCTTTGAATCCGACAGAGCTTCACCATATCCTTAAAAATTTGGGAAAAACATGCTATTATTTTTCTTTATAAAATTTCTCCTGTTAGGCTGTGATGGTTGTCATCAGCAGTAACTCCTCTGAAGGCTTTGTCAAAAGAGTTGAAAAAATTGGAAAGGTGTGAATGAAGCTGTTTGCTGAATATAAAGAAAAGAGCATTGAAGTACAATTCACACTCTTACTTCTCCTTCTATGCTTTCAGATGTTTGACATTTGAAAATTTTGCTTCTAGAAGAGATGCCCTATATAATTCTTACTTTAAGGAGCAAGTTTCTTTTATAATTTTTTTATTATTCTACCATTCAAGTATTTCCATTTAAATTAAATTCAATACCATTAAAAAAAAATCAAAAGTGCAGCCAGTATTCAATTCCTGGGCTAAATAATTTTAGAAAGCTTTGTGTTATTGAACCTACGGGGTTTTTCTGTAGTTTTAACTCTTTCTTTCTGTGATTTTTCCCATTAGTCACGTAAGTGACTGCAATATAACAGACATTGAGGATAAAGAAGGACTGAATAGAACAATCCTTGGCCTCATGAAGTTGAGAATCTAGCAAGGGAGTCAAACAATTCAATCATTCAGAGACAATTTATTGAGTGCCTGGCCTAAGATGAGCACAACAAAACCCCAGCCCAGAGGAATCATTTTAATGGGAGAGATAGATAATGGGTAAGCCAACTTTAAAAAGAAAAAAAATCGTACTGGTTTTTCTTTAATAGTGATGCATATTTGAACTAAATAAGCACATTTTTAAAAGAGCAGTGATTGAGAATAGGTTTTGTAACTGAGTGGTCCGAAAGGGCCTCCCTGAAAAAGTCTGTTTTGAACAGATTTCTGAATAATATCAGCTAGGAAGCTGCGTAAAAATCTCAGGGATGGGTGATTTTTCCAGTCAAAAAACGGTAAAGGCTCCAAAGTCACAATACAGCTGTAAGTTTCTCTAATAAAGTAACTTCTGACAAAGAATGAGAAGAAAGAACTAACCCAGGTTTGAAAGAAAAGGGACAGACTTTCTATGGAATTCATATTTAATTAAAGCTCTAAAGGACAAAAATACAATAGAGCAAAATTCTGGTGACGCTGATATACCTAATGAAAGTTCATAAACAAGGTGTGGGTAGCAAAGAGTGTGTGGGAATGTTGGTAAGAACAGTGGGGAAGAGTCATCCCTGAACATGTTCTTAAATGAAGGAATTCTTATATTGTTTTAAAGGGTAAATTGGAGTTTGCATAAGTGATTAGAGAAGGATGCCTCAGCTTATGGAAATTCAAAGCCATAAAGATGTGATAAACTACTGCAGATATTTTCATGTATATTTGTTGTTGCTTCTAGCAATGGTGATCTAAAAACTCTTTCTTAAGACAACTAAAAATCCAGACAAAATAGCTTTTAAAGTTAAAAATATAAGAATGATTATAAAAATAAGTGAGGGATTACTGGGCCAAAATAGGAAATACAATGAGAGCCTAGAGATATATGCCCTGAAGCCATTTTAGCTATGAGAGCTGTAGAAACTGCTAAAACACACTGAGCTGTGTTTTCAATAGACTCTTGATACTAGAGAAACAAAATTCAAAATCCAGCAGCAATCAAATTTGAGGACTTTGGTACAACCCAAATTTACGTTGAGATCCCCAAAGCACAAGGAGAAGCAGAAATAAGACTATAGCCTACCATGCCTTCTGTGTAAACTGAGAAAGTCAATCACGGAATTTGGAGTATGATTGTCTTGTAGAGTCTCAGATATAAGAGAAAATCCTGCCAAGGAGGACCATACCATTATTATAGCTCTTAATTATCCCTACTCAATAAGAGTTTCAAATATAATGTCTTGAACATAGCAAAATGGAACAAAGCACACAAAGAAAAACCATTAACAAGATTTGATAGACAAAATGGGATTAAGTATGATGTTAAAATGATCCATAAAGATTGTAAAATGACTTGATTACTCTGCTCAAAGAAATGAGAGGGGAAGCAAATTGAACAAAAAACTGAAAGTAAAAATGATATTGAGAAAGATTTTATAAATGAACCAATTGGATACTCTAGAACTTTAAACATATGACAGCTAATTTAAGATACCACAGGGGTGCCTGGGTGGCTCACTTAATTAAACCTCCAACTCTTTTTCCTTTTTTTTAACACCTTAATTTTATTTTATTTCTTTCATTTGGCTGAGGTCATGATGTCAGGGTTGTGAAATAGAGCCCAGAGTTGGGCTCTGTGCTGAGCCTGGAGCCTGCTTAAGATTCTTTTCCCTTCTTTTTCTATCCCTCCCTGCGCTCTCACTTGCTCGCTCTCTCTTGCTTGCAAATAGATAGATAGATAGATAGATAGATAAATCATAGACAAAGCAAAATAAAAGCAGATTATGAAAAAAATATAAAGATTTTGAAATGAAAACAAGTTCAAAATAAAATAGAGAAGACCTACACAGCTAAAAGTTCATTCAGAAAATCTACTATTAAAGATGTCAGTATGATACAATGTTAAGATATCAAAAGATTTGAGCATGTACTTTACAGAAAGGGTAATCCAAATGGCCACTCATATATAAAAACTGTTTATCTTTATTATGAATCTGGAATTAAATTAAATTAAATTAAAAATAAATTAAAACCTAGAATGACATACTATTACACACTTACCACATTGGGCAACAGTGAAAATGACTTGCAAGAATGTGAAGGAATGACAGTGCACATAATAAAAACGTATTAGGTAAGTTGGACAATATTTAGAAAACTTAAAAATTAAAAAAAAAATTTGGTCCATTCCTAGAAATACAACATGGAACTAAATGAATATTTTCACCAGGATATGCAAACAGATGATTATAGTTATTTCCTTCATAACGGCAGATCAGTAGTGGTATATTTGCACAATGTTACATTAAATAAGAGAGAATATTAACAAACTGGGAGGAGGGGCTAGGTTGTTATCATAAACAGATCTTCTATGGTGCTAATTATGTTCTATTTCTCAAAATCTTTAAGTTAAAAAAGTTTTCAAATTTATATCTAGATAGATAGATAGGTAGATGATAGATAGACAGATATCCCAGAAGCTGCAATGCTAGGCTAAGACCAGGCTTTAAAGGGCTTTTCTATGCTCTACTAAATACTTGAAATGATTCATTATATCCTAGCTCAGTGTTCATATCTCCATTTGTTTCCTCAGTTTCCTAATATTTATCTTAAGGTGACCTGATCCAGACTTTTGATCACCTTTGTCTAAATATTTCTATTTTAACAAAGTCCTTTTGAACACTGAGAGACTAAAACTTAGAAAAATACTCTGATTGTTATCTCACTAGAGTGGAAAATATATAGTTACCCATTAACTAATGATATCCATGTCTACATTAGATCCATGACATTTTTAATTCTTGGGAGCTTTTGGCTAAATGAATTTTTTAAGCTTCCTTTAAATGAAGGAAGCCATCACCACATGAATAAAATTAAAGAACTAAACACCATCTCGATTTTCTACATTGGCTGTCACTCCTGAAAATTCTCAGTTTATGAATGTGCATATGTTTACTATAATAATATTCACTGGTTATTTACCTGGTTTATTACTGTATTTTGATCCTTTCTAATTGTTCACTTTTTTCCATATTTCCTCCTTATTTCTACAAATGTCAATCCATCACATGTTATGTAAAGTGAAACAAAGAAGAACAGCTGTTAGTAGAAAGGATTAATAGGTGCCTTGATGTTACTCTGTGAGATATTAAGTACTAGGCAAGGTATTTCCATATCATCATTTTAATATATTTCAGGAATACAGCACAGTTGTTATGCTTTAATTAAACCTTCATTAAGTCTTTATATATATATTTTTTCCTAACTCACAAGTCCGCCCTTCATGTCCCATTCAAAACCCACTCATTTTATGGAATAATTGTTTTATCTTCCCAGTACAATCTTCATTTAACTTATTGCTCTGGTGTGCTTCTTTGGAAGCACATATATTAACTTATTGTTCTGGGTATACAAAAGGATAGGAATGGAATATTTTGCAATATGATATTTTGTCCTTTCTACACTACAGAGTCTGTGTAAGCATTCTTTGATCAGAGACCTAAGGAGGAGGTCCAAATTGAAGAAAAACAAATAGAAAAAAAGAAAATGTTCTCAGTCCTTTCTTGTAGTTTCATTTGCAGGAACCACAAAGGCAAAGACATTCAAATGTTTTTTCCTTATTTTTTAAAATTAATTTTAAATTTTTTATTGGATTATGCTCCCTTAAACTCATCTGATACCATGAATAGAAAATCAAAGCAATCCACCAAACCTTCTTTCATGATGTTGCCTTTAAAAATTTTACAGTCTCATCTGTAGAGTAGATGAACCTTGACTAAAAAGTGTCATCATAGACTGTGGGGACACTTGTCTTGTCACCCGCCCGCTATTCCTGCCATGGCAGGATCTCCTGCTTCACGACCGTTTCCCGACAACAAGGCCAAAGGCTCCTTCTCTTCTCACAGGGCGGCGTTGCAGCGCATTTCCCAGACATGCTCCTGGGGAGGACAGTGACAGACGTGTCCCTTTCCTTAAGGCTGTTTCCACAGGCGCAACCACGCTTCTCTCTCAGGCAGAGGGGATGACCGGGCTACTGAGACATGAAGGGACAACTAGGGCAGGGGAGCCTGCTCCAATCTGAGGAAAGAGTCGGGGCAGAAGGCAGGCCTGTCTTGTGCCTCTGGTCCCAAGGGGACAGCATGTCCTTGACCACCTGTCCGTAGGACACACTTGGGCTTGCTACCAGGCGCCAAACCCGGAACTCGAGAAACAGCTCCCTCGAGAAACGGGCAGTAAGATGCCATCTTCCTCCAAGATGTGGCAGCGTTTTCAGTGGCAGGGGGTTTTCTGGAGAAGGAGTGGGGCAGTCCCCCAAAGCTCCCCATTCCAGTGAACGGACGGTGTTCAGGGATCCTGTCGCCTCTCCTCTCCTGTGGCGAAGGCACTGGCCTTGTCCGTGAGTCCGCCTGTGAGCCAGTACCAAAGGCCAAGCGTTGCCTACACCGGGAGTTGATAGTGTGCATTGAGTGCCATCCTAGGCCACGCACGCTGCTGCAGTGTTGTGGCACTGTCTGCTTAGTTTGGCCTGGCAGGGTGAACCCAGGGCGCTAACATGAAGCCCGGGAAAGCAAGGCCCAAGACGGACCAGCTCTCTGCAGCTCTTCTTCACTGACGCAACAGAGCGAACACCGAAATCCTTGCTGAGGAATCAGCAGCGAAGTGCGGTTCCCGCCAAGCTGAAAACATCTGCGAAAGCATAGTCGTCGCTGGGAAATCAGAGTCGGTTCTGTGGGCTGCTGTTGCTGCTTGCCTTAGCCTAGTATTCGTGCACGGCGGGAGGAACCCGCATAGAGCAAAAGCCTCTTTGCTAGGGCATCCCCTCTGGGAAAGCACAGCATTCTCTTGGAAATCAGAGTCGGATCTGTGGGATGCTGCTGCTGTTTTCCTGAGGAAGATTCCACAGCACGGTGTAATAAATCCGCATGGAGCGAGATCCACTTTGCCTGGGCATCCCTTCTGCCTGAGAGAGAAGCGTGGTTGCGCCTGTGGAAAGACCCTTAAAGAAAGGGACATGTCTGTCACTGCACTCCCCAGGAGCCTGTCTCGGGAAAGTGCAGCACGCTGCCCCAGGAGAAGAGTAGGAGTTGTTGGCCTTGTGGTCGGGAAACGGTAGCGAGGCAGGAGCGCCGGCCCTGACAGGAACAGCGGGCCGGTGGCAAGACAAGTGTCACCCTCTGCCTGTGCAGAGAGACGAAGCCTGGCTGCTAAGAGACACGAGGGGACGATTGGGCAGGGTAGCGTGCTCCAATCTGAGGAAGGAGTCTGGGCAGAAGGAAGGTCTTTCCTGTGCCTCTGGGCCCAAGGGGACAGCAGGTCCTTGGCCACCTGTCCAGAGGGCAGACGTGGGCTTGCCACCAAGCTCCCGGTCCTGAACTCCCAGAAACACCTCCTGGAGGAACAGGCAATCAGATGCCGTCTTCCTCCAGGATGTGGCAGCCTTGGCGGAGGTAGGGGGGGTCCCGGGGAAACAGGGACAGTTACCCATTACTCCCCATCCCAGGGCACGGGCCGTGTGCAATGATCCTCTCGCGGCTCCTCAAGGAGCGGGAAGGCACGGGCCTAGTCCCCTGTCCCCGTGAATGCCAGAGCAAAAGGGCAGGCCTTGCCTATGAGGAGAGATGTCATTGTGAGCAGAGTGCCATCCTAGGCCACGCACGCTGCTGCAGGGTCGAGGCTGGGTCTTCTTATTTCGGCTTGGTAGGATGAACCCAGGATGTGATCTTGGAGCCCGGGAAAGAAGCCCAAGAGGCACCAGCTCTCCCGCAGCTCTTCTTCCCTGAAGTGACTAAGGCCTTGCTGAGGAAGCAGCGGCCAAGTGCTGCTCGCTCCAAGCCTAAGCCTCTGCGAAAGCCCAGCATTCGCTGAGAAATCAGAGTCGGATCTGCGGGCTCTACTGCTGCTTGCCTGAGCCCGGTCTCGCGGTGGGAGAAACCCGCATACAGTGAAATCCTCTTTGCCCGGGCATCTCCTCTGGGAAAGCACAGCATTCACTGGGAAATCAAAATCGGATTTTGGGGATGCTGCTGCTGAATGCCTAAGCTACTCTCCACAGCACGTTGGAAGTTACCCGCATGCAACGAAATTCTCTTTGCCCTAGCACCTCTTTGTCTAAGAGAGAAGCGTGGTTGCACATCTGAAAGGGCCTTAAGGAAAGGGACATGTCTTTCACTGCACTCCCCAGGAGCAAGTCTGGGGCAGGCCGAACAAGCCACCCCAGAGAAGAGAAGGTGCCATTGGCCTTGTGGGTGGGAAACGGTCGGGAAGCAGGAGAGCCTGCTGTGGCAGGAAGAGCAGGCCTGTGGCAAGACAAGTGTCACCCGCTCCCTGTGCGGAGAGACGAAGCCTCGCTGCTAATGAGACATGAGGTGACGACTAGGGCAGAGGCGCCTGCTCCACTCTGAGGAAGGAGTCTGGGCAGAAGGCAGGCCTGTCTTGTGCCTCTGGTCCCAAGGGGACAGCATGTCCTTGACCACCTGTCCGTAGGGCACACTTGGGCTTGCTACCAGGCACCATCCCCGGAACTCGCGGAAACAGCACCCTCGAGAAACGGGCAGATGCCATCTTCCTCCAAGATGTGGCAGCATTTTCGGTGGCAGGGCGTTTCTGGAGAAGGAGTGGGGCAGTCCCTCAAAGCTCCCCATTCCAGTGAAAGGACGGTGTTCAGGGATCCTGTCGCCTCTCCTCTCCTGTGGCGAAGGCACTGGCCTTGTCCGTGTATCCACCTGATAGCCAGTGCCAAAGGCCAAGCGTTGCCTACACCGGGAGATGGTAGTGTGCATTGAGTGCCATCCTAGGCCACGCACGCTGCTGCAGGGTTGTGTCTGTGTCTGCTTATTTCGGCCTGGCAGCGAGAACCCAGGGCGCCAACATGAAGCCCGGGAAACCTAGGCCTAAGACGGGCCAGCTCTCCGCAGCTCTTCTTCCCTGACGCGACAGACCAAACACCGAAATCCTTGCTGAGGAAGCAGTAGCGAAGTGCTGTTCACGCCAAGCTGAAAACCTCTGCGAAAGCATAGCAGTCGCTAAGAAATCAGAGTCAGTTCTTGGGCTGCTGTTGCTGCTTGACGTAGCCTAGGATCCGCAGCACGGCGGGAGAAACCCGAATAGATCGAAAGCCTCCTTGATAGGGCATCCCCTCTGGGAAAGCACAGCATTCTCTGGGAAATCAGAGTCGGGTCTGTGGGATGCTGCTGCTGCTTGCCTGAGCAAGACTCCAAACCATGGTGTAATAAACCCGCATGGAGCGAAATCCTCTTTGTCTGGGCATCCCTTCTGCCTGAGAGAAGTAGGGTGGTTGCGCCTGTGGAAAGTGCCTTAAGGAAAGGGACATGCTTGTCACTGCACTCCCCAGGAGCCTGTCTCGGGAGAGTGCAGCACGCTGCCCCAGGAGAAGAGAAGGAGTCCTTGGCCTAGAGGTCGGGAAACGTTCGCGAAGCAGTAGCGCCGGCCGGGGCAGGAACATCGGGCCGGTGGCAAGACAAGTGTCACCCTCTGCCTGTGCTGAGAGACGAAGCCTGGCTGCTAGGAGACACGAGGGGACGATTTGGCAGGGGAGCGTGCTCCAATCTGAGGAAGGAGTCTGGGCAGAAGGAAGGTCTTTCCTGTGCCTCTGGGCCCAAGGGGACAGCAGGTCCTTGGCCACCTGTCCAGAGGGCAGACGTGCGCTTGCCACCAATCTCCCGGTCCTGAACTCGCAGAAACACCTCCTGGAGGAACGGGCAATCAGATGCTGACTTCCTCCAGGATGTGGCAGTCTTGGCGGAGGCAGGGGGTGTCTCGGGGAAACAGGGACAGTTTCCCATTACTCCCCATCCCAGGGCACGGGCCTGTGCAGTGATCCTCTCGTGGCTCCTCAAGGATGGGAAAGGCACGGGCCTAGTCCCCTGTCGCCCTGAACGCCAGAGCAAAAGGGCAGGCCTTGCCTATGCCTAGTGATGGCATTGTGAGCAGAGTGCCATCCTAGGCCACGCACGCTGCTGCAGGGTCGAGGCTGGTTCTGCTTATTTCGGCTTGGCAAAATGAACTCAGGATGTGAACTTGGAGCCCGGGGGAGCAAGGCACAAGAGGCACCAGGCTCCCGCAGCTCTTCTTCCGTGAAGCAACAAAAGCCTTGCTGAGGAAGCAGGGGCCAAGTGTTGTTCGCTCCAAGCCAAAGTCTTTGCGAAAGCACAGCATTCGCTACGAAGTCAGTGTCGGTTCTGCGGGCTCTGCTGCTTCTTGCCTGAGCCCAGTCTCGGGGTGGGAGAAATCCGCATACAGCGAAAGCCTCTTTGCCCGGGCATCTCCTCTGGGAAAGCACAGCATTCACTGGGAAATCAGAATCGGATGTGGGGGATGCTGCTGCTGAATGCCTGAGCTAGTCTCTACAGCGCGGTGGAATTTACCCGCATGGAGCGAAATCCTCTTTAACCTAGCACCTCTTTGCCTAAGAGAGAAGCGTGGTTGCACATCTGAAAGGGCCTTAAGGAAAGGGACACGTCTTTCACCGCACTCCCCAGGAGCAAGTCTGGGGCAGGCGCAACAAGCCGCGCCCCAGAGAAGAGAAGGAGCCATTGGCCTTGTGGTCGGGAAACGGTCGGGAAGCAGGAGAGCCTGCCGTGGCAGGAAGAGCAGGCCGGTGGCAAGACAAGTGTCACCCGCTCCCTGTGCGGAGAGATGAGGCCTCCCTTCTAATGAGACAATGAGGCCTCCCTTCTAATGAGACATGAGGGGACGACTAGGGCAGTGGTGCCTGTTCCACTCTGAGGAAGGAGTCTGGGCAGAAGGCAGGCCTGTCTTGTGCCTCTGGTCCCAAAGGGACAGCATGTCCTTGACCACCTGTCCGTAGGGCACACTTGGGCTTGCTACCAGGCGCCAAAACCGGAACTCGGAGAAACAGCTCCCTCGAGAAACGGGCAGTCAGATGCCATCTTCCTCCAAAATGTGAAAGCGTTTTCGGTGGCAGGGGGTTTGCCGGGGAAGGATTGGGGACAGTCCCCCAAAGATCCCCATTCCAGTGAACGGACGGTTGTCAGGGATCCTGTCGCCTCTCCTCTCCTGTGGCGAAGGCACTGGCCTTGTCCGTGAGTCCGCCTGAGAGCCAGTGCCAAACGCCAAGCGTTGCTTACACCGGGAGATGGTAGTATGCATTGAGTGCCATCCTAGGCCACGCGCGCTGCTGCCGGGTTGTGGCTGAATCTGCTTAGTTCGGCCTGGCAGGGTGAACCCTGGGCACGAACTTGGAGCCCGGGAAAGCAAGGCCCAAGAAGCACCAGCACTCCCGCTGCTCTTCTTCCCTGAAGCGACTAAAGCCTTGCTGAAGAAGCAGCGGCCAAGTGCTGTTCGCTCCAAACCAACGCCTCTGCGAAAGCACAGCATTCGCTGAGAAATCAGAGTCGGATCAACGGGCTCTACTGCTGCTTGCCTGAGCCCGGTCTCGCGGTGGGAGAAACCCGCATACAGCGACATCCTCTTTGCCCGGGTATCTCCTCTGGGAAAGCACAGCATTCACTGGGAAATCAGAATCGGATGTGGGGGATGTTGCTGCTGAATACCTAAGCTACTCTCCACAGCACGTTGGAAGATACCCGCATGCAACGAAATCCTCTTTGCCCTAGCAACTCTTTGCCTAAGAGAGAAGCGTGGTTGCACATCTGAAAGGGCCTTAAGGAAAGGGACATGTCTTTCACTGCACTCCCCAGGAGCAAGTCTGGGGTAGGCCGAACAAGCCGCCCCCAGAGAAGAGAAGGTGCCATTGGCCTTGTGGGTGTGAAACGGTCGGGAAGCAGGAGAGCCTGCTGTGGCAGGAAGAGCGGGCCGGTGGCAAGACAAGTGTCAACCGAACCCTGTGCGGAGAGATGATGCCTCCCTTCTAATGAGACATGAGGGGACGACTAGGGCAGTGGCACCTGTTCCACTCAGAGGAAGGAGTCTGGGCAGAAGGCAGGCCTGTCTTGTGCCTCTGGTCCCAAGGGGACAGCATGTCCTTGACCACCTGTCCGTAGGGCACACTTGGGCTGGCTACCAGGCGCCATACCCGGAACTCGCAGAAACAGCTCCCTCGGAAACAGGCAGTCAGATGCCATCTTCCTCCAAGATGTGACAGCGTTTTCGGTGGCAGGGGGTTTGCTGGGGAAGGAGTGGGCACAGTTCCCCAAAGCTCCCCATTCCAGTGAACGGACGGTGTTCAGGGATCCTGTCGCCTCTCCTCTCCTGTGGCGAAGGCACTGGCCTTGTCCGTGAGTCCGCCTGAGAGCCAGTGCCAAAGGCCAAGCGTTGCCTACACCGGGAGATGGTAGTGTGCATTAAGTGCCATCCTAGACCACGCACGCTGCTGCAGGGTTGTGGCTGTGTCTGCTTAGTTCGGCCTGGCAGGATGAACCCAGGGCGCCAACATGAAGCCCGGGAAAGCAAGGCCTAAGACGGACCAGCTCTCTGCAGCTCTTCTTCCGTGACGCGACAGAGCGAACACCGAAATCCTTGTTGAGGAAGCAGCAGCGAAGTGCGGTTCGCGCAAAGCTGAAAACCTCTGCGAAAGCACAGCAGTCGCTGAGATATCAGAGTCGGTTCTGTGGGCTGCTGTTGCTGCTTGCCTTAGCGTAGTATTCGCAGCACGGCGGGAGAAAACCGCATAGAGCGAAAGCCTATTTGCTAGGGCATCACCTCTGGGAAAGCACAGCATTCTCTTGGAAATCAGAGTCGGATCTGTGGGATGCTGCTGCTGTTTTCCTGAGGAAGATTCCACAGCACGGTGTATAAATCCGCATGGAGCGAGATCCACTTTGCCTGGGCATCCCTTCTGCCTGAGAGAGAAGCGTGGTTGCGCCTGTGGAAAGACCCTTAAAGAAAGGGACATGTCTGTCACTGCACACCCCAGGAGCCTGTCTCGGGAAAGTGCAGCACGCTGCCCCAGGAGAAGAGTAGGAGTTGTTGGCCTTGTGGTCGGGAAACGGTAGCGAGGCAGGAGCGCCGGGCCTGGCAAGAACAGCGGGCCGGTGGCAAGACAAGTGTCACCCTCTGCCTGTGCAGAGAGACGAAGCCTGGCTGCTAAGAGACACGAGGGGACGATTGGCCAGGGTAGCGTGCTCCAATCTGAGGAAGGAGTCTGGGCAGAAGGAAGGTCTTTCCTGTGCCTCTGGGCCCAAGGGGACAGCAGGTCCTTGGCCACCTGTCCAGAGGGCAGACGTGGGCTTGCCACCAAGCTCCCGGTCCTGAACTCGCAGAAACACCTCCTGGAGGAACGGGCAATCAGATGACGACTTCCTCCAGGATGTGGCAGCCTTGGCGGAGGCAGGGGGTGTCCCGGGGAAACAGGGACAGTTTCCCATTACTCCCCATCCCAGAGCACGGGCCGTGTGCAGTGATCCTCTCGCGGCTCCTCAAGGATGGGAAAGGCACGGGCCTAGTCCCCTCTCCCCATGAACGCCAGAGCAAAAGGGCAGGCCTTGCCTACGCCGAGAGATGGCATTGTGAGCAGAGTGCCATCCTAGACCACGCAGCTGCTGCAGGGTCGAGGCTGGATCTGCTTATTTCGGCTTGGCAGAATGAACCCAGGATGTGAACTTGGAGCCCGGGAGCGCAAGGCACAAGAGGCACCAGCTCTCCCGCAGCTCTTCTTCCCTGAAGCGACGAAAGCCTTGCTGAGGAAGCAGGGGCCAAGTGTTGTTCGCTCCAAGCCAAAGTCTTTGCGAAAGCACAGCATTCGCTGAGAAATCAGAGTCGGATCTGCGGGCTCTGCTGCTGATTGCCTGACCCCGGTCTCGCGGTGGGAGATACCCGCCTACAGCGAAATCCTCTTTGCCCGGCCATCTCCTCTGGGAAAGCACAGCATTCACTGGGAAATCAGAATCGGATTTTGGGGATGCTGCTGCTGAATGCCTAAGCTACTCTCCACAGCACGTTGGAAGTTACCCGCATGCAACGAAATCCTCTTTGCCCTAGCACCTCTTTGCCTAAGAGAGTAGCGTGGATGCACATCTGAAAGGGCCTTAAGGAAAGGGACATGTCTTTCACTGCACTCCCCAGGAGCAAGTCTGGGGCAGGCTGAACAAGCCGCCCCCAGAGTAGAGAAGGAGCCATTGGTCTTGTGTTCGGGAAACGGTCGGGAAGCAGGAGAGCCTGCCGTGGCAGGAAGAGCAGGCCGGTGGCAAGACAAGTGTCACCCGCTCCCTGTGCGGAGAGACGAAGCCTCGCTGCTAATGAGACATGAGGGGACGACTAGGGCAGTGGCACCTGCTCCACTCTGAGGAAGGAGTCTGGGCAGAAGGCAGGCCTGTCTTGTGCCTCTGGTCCCAAGGGGACAGCATGTCCTTGACCACCTGTCCGTTGGACACACTTGGGCTTGCTACCAGGCGCCAAAACCGGAACTTGCAGAAACAGCTCCCTCGAGAAACGGGCAGTCAGATGCCATCTTCCACCAAGATGTGACAGCGTTTTCGGTGGCAGGGGGTTTGCCGGGGAAGGATTGGGGATAGTCCCCCAAGCTCCCCATTCCAGTGAACGGACGGTGTTCAGGGATCCTGTCGCCTCTCCTCTCCTGTGGCGAAGGCACTGGCCTTTTCCGTGAGTCCGCCTGAGAGTCAGTGCCAAAGGCCAAGCGTTGCCTACACCGGGAAATGGTAGTGTGCATTGAGTGCCATCCTAGGCCACGCACGCTGCTGCATGGTTGTGGCTGTGTCTGCTTAGTTCGTCCTGGCAGGGTGAACCCAGGGCGCCAACATGAAGCCGGAGAAAGCAAGGCCTAAGACGGACCAGCTCTCCAAGGTCTTCTTCCCTGACGCGACAGAGCGAACACCGAAATCCTTGCTGAGGAAGCAGCAGCGAAGTGCGGTTCGCGCAAAGCTGAAAACTTCTGCGAAAGCATAGCAGTCGCTGAGAAATCAGAGTGGGTTCTGTGGGCTGCTGTTGCTGCTTGCCTTAGCGTAGTATTCGCAGCACGGCGGGAGAAACCCGCATAGAGCGAAAGCCTCTTTGCTAGAGCATCCCCTCTGGGAAAGCACAGCATTCTCTGGGAAATCAGAGTCGGAGCTGTGGGATGCTGCTGCTGCTTGCCTGAGCAAGACTCCACAGCACTTTGTAATAAACACGCATGGAGCGAGATCATCTTTGCCTGGCCATCCCTTCTGCCTGAGAGAGAAGCGTGGTTGCGCCTGTGGAAAGAGCCTTAAAGAAAGGGACATGTCTGTCACTGCACTCCCCAGGAGCCTGACTCGGGAAAGTGCAGCATGCTGCCCTAGGAGAAGAGAAGGATTCGTTGGCCTTGTGGTCGGGAAACAGTCGCGAAGCAGGAGCGCCGGCGCTGGTAAGAACAGCGGGCCGGTGGCAAGACAAGTGTCACCCTCTGCCTGTGCAGAGAGACTAAGCTAAGGAGACACGAGGGGATGATTGGGCAAGGGAGCGTGCTCTAATCTGAGGAAGGAGTCTGGGCAGAAGAAAGGCCTTTCCTGTGCCTCTGGGCCCAAGGGGATAGCAGGTCCTTGGCCACCTGTCTAGAGGGCAGACGTGGGCTTGCCACTAATCTCCCGGTCCTGAACTCGCAGAAACACCTCCTGGAGGAACGGGTAATCAAATTCCGTCTTCCTCCAGGATGTGGCAGCCTTGGCGAAGGCAGGGAGTGTGTCGGGGAAACAGGGACAGTTACACATTACTCCCCATCCCTGGGCACGAGCCGTGTGCTGTTATCCTCTCGCGGCTCCTCAAGGATGGGGAAGGCACGGGCCTAGTCCCCTGTCCCCCTGAATGCCAGAGCGAAAGGGCACGCCTTGCCTACGAGGAAAGATGTCATTGTGAGCAGAGTGCCATCCTAGGCCAGCACGCTGCTGCAGGGTCGAGGCTGGGTCTGCATATTTCGGCTTGGTAGGATGAACCAAGGATGTGAACTTGGAGCCCGGGAAAGCAAGGCCGAAGAGGCACCAGCTCTCCCGCTGCTCTTCTTCCCTGAAGCGACTAAAGCCTTGCTGAAGAAGCAGCGGCCAAGTGCTGTTCCCTCCTAGCCAAAGCCTCTGCGAGAGCACAGCATTCGCTGAGAAATCAGAGTCGGATCTGCGGGCTCTACTGCTGCTTGCCTGAGCCCGGTCTCGCGGTGGGAGAAACCCGCATACAGAGAAATCCTCTTTGCCCGGGCATCTCCTCTGGGAAAGCACAGCATTCACTGGGAAATCAGAATTCTATGTGGGGGATTCTGCTGCTGAATACCTAAGCTACTCTCCACAGCACGTTGGAAGTTACCCGCATGCAACGAAAACCTCTTTGCCCTAGCACCTCTTTGCCTAAGAGAGAAGCGTGGTTGCACATCTGAAAGGGCCTTAAGGAAAGGGACACGTCTTTCACCGCACTCCCCAGGAGCATGTCTGGGGCAGGCCAAACAAGCCGCCCCCAGAGAAGAGAAGGAGCTATTGGCCTTGTGGGTGGGAAACGGTCGGGAAGCAGGAGAGCCTGCCGTGGCAGGAAGAGCAGGCCGGTGGCAAGACAAGTGTCACCCGCTCCCTGTGCGGAGAGACGAAGCCTCGCTGCTAATGAGACATGAGGTGACGACCATGGCAGGGTCGCCTACTCCACTCTGAGGAAGGAGTCTGGGCAGAAGGCAGGCCTGTCTTGTGCCTCTTGTCCCAAGGGGACAGCATGTCCTTGACCACCTGTCCGTAGGGCACACTTGGGCTGGCTACCAGGATTCAAACCCGGAACTCGAGGAACAGCTCCCTCGTGAAATGGGCAGTCAGATGCCACCTTCCTCCAAGATGTGACAGCGTTTTCGGTGGCAGGGGGTTTGCCGGGGAAGGAGTGGAGACAGTCCCCCAAAGCTCCCCATTCCAGTGAACAGACGGTGTTCAGGGATCCTGTCGCCTCTCCTCTCCTGTGGCGAAGGCAGTGGCCTTGTCCGTGAGTCCGCCTGAGAGCCAGTGCCAAAGACCAAGCGTTGCCTACACCGGGAGATGGTAGTGTGCATTGAGTGCCATCCTAGGCCACGCACGCTGCTGCAGGGTTGTGGCTGTGTCTGCTTACTTCGGCCTGGCAGGGTGAACCCAGGGCGCCAACATGAAGCCCGGGAAAGCAAGGCCTACGACGGACCAGTCTCTGCAGCTCTTCTTCACTGACGCGACAGAGCGAACACCGAAATCCTTGCTGAGGAAGCAGCAGCGAAGTGCGGTTCCCGCCAAACTGAAAACCTCTGAAAAGCATAGCCGTCGCTGGGAAATCAGAGTCGGTTCTGTGGGCTGTTGTTGCTGCTTGCCTTAGACTAGTATTCGAGCACGGCGGGAGGAACCCTCATAGAGCAAAAGCCTCTTTGCTAGGTCATCCCCTCTGGGAAAGCACAGCATTCTCTTTGAAATCAGAGTCGGATCTGTGGGATGCTGCTGCTGTTTTCCTGAGGAAGACTCCACAGCACGGTGTAATAAATCCGCATGGAGCGAGATCCACTTTGCCTGGGCATCCCTTCTGCCTGAGAGAGAAGCGTGGTTGCGCCTGTGGAAAGAGCCTTAAGGGACATGTCTGTCACTGCACTCCCCAGGAGCCTGTCTCGGGAAAGTGCAGCATGCTGCCCTAGGAGAGGAGAAAGAGTCGTTGGCCTTGTGGTCGGGATACGGTCGCGAAGCAGGAGCGCCGGCCCTGGCAAGAACAGAGGGCCGGTGGCAAGACAAGTGTCACCCTCTGCCTGTGCAGAGAGACGAAGCTAAGGAGACACGAGGGGATGATTGGGCAGGGGAGCGTGCTCCAACCTGAGGAAGGGTCTGGGCAGAAGGAAGGTCTTTCCTGTTCCTCTGGGCCCAAGGGGACAGCAGGTCCTTGGCCACCTTTCCAGAGGGCAGACGTGGGCTTGCCACCAAGCTCCCGGTCCTGAACTCGCAGAAACACCTCCTGGAGGAACGGGCAATCAAATGCCGTCTTCCTCCAGGATGTGAAGCCTTGGCGGAGGTAGGGGGTGTCCCGGGGAAACAGGGACAGTTACCCATTACTCCCCATCCCAGGGCACGGGCCGTGTGCAATAATCCTCTCGCGGCTCCTCAAGGATGGGGAAGGCACGGGCCTAGTCCCCTGTGCCCCTGAATGCCAGAGCGAAAGGGCAGGCCTTGCCTACGAGGAGAGATGTCATTGTGAACAGAGTGCCATCCTTGGCCATGCACGCTGCTGCAGGGTCGAGGCTGGGTCTGCTTATTTCAGCTTGGTAGGATGAACCCAGGATGTGAACTTGGAGCCCGGGAAAGCAAGGCCCAAGAGGCACCAGCTCTCCCGCTGTCTTCTTCCCTGAAGCGACTAAAGCCTTGCTGAGGAAGCAGCGGACAAGTGCTGCTCGCTCCAAGCCTAAGCCTCTGTGAAAGCCCAGCATTCGCTGAGAAATCAGAGTCGGATCTGCGGGCTCTACTGCTGCTTGCCTGAGCCCGGTCTCGCGGAGGGAGAAACCCGCATACAGTGAAATCCTCTTTGCCCGGGCATCTCCTCTGGGAAAGCACAGCATTCACTGGGAAATCAGAATCGGATTTTGGGGATGCTGCTGCTGAATGCCTAAGCTACTCTCCACAGCACGTTGGAAGTTACCCGCATGCAACGAAATCCTCTTTGCCCTAGCACCTCTTTGCCTAAGAGAGAAGCGTGGTTGCACATCTGAAAGGGCCTTAAGGAAAGGGACACGTCTTTCACTGCACTCCCCAGGAGCAAGTCTGGGGCAGGCCGAACAAGCCACCCCCAGAGAAGAGAAGGTGCCATTGGCCTTGTGGGTTGGAAACGGTCGGGAAGCAGGAGAGCCTGCTGTGGCAGGAAGAGCAGGCCGGTGGCAAGACAAGTGTCACCCGCTCCCTGTTCGGAGAGACGAAGCCTCGCTGCTAATGAGACATGAGGGGACGACTAGGGCAGGGGCGCCTGCTCCACTCTGAGGAAGGAGTCTGGGCAGAAGGCAGGCCTGTCTTGTGCCTCTGGTCCCAAGGGGACAGCATGTCCTTGACCACCTGTCCGTAGGGCACACTTGGGCTTGCTACCAGGCACCATCCCCGGAACTCGCGGAAACAGCACCCTCGAGAAACGGGCAGATGCCATCTTCCTCCAAGATGTGGCAGCATTTTCGGTGGCAGGGCGTTTCTGGAGAAGGAGTGGGGCAGTCCCTCAAAGCTCCCCATTCCAGTGAAAGGACGGTGTTCAGGGATCCTGTCGCCTCTCCTCTCCTGTGGCGAAGGCACTGGCCTTGTCCGTGTGTCCACCTGAGAGCCAGTGCCAAAGGCCAAGCGTTGCCTACACCGGGAGATGGTAGTGTGCATTGAGTGCCATCCTAGGCCACGCACGCTGCTGCAGGGTTGTGTCTGTGTCTGCTTATTTCGGCCTGGCAGCGAGAACCCAGGGCGCCAACATGAAGCCCGGGAAACCTAGGCCTAAGACGGGCCAGCTCTCCGCAGCTCTTCTTCCCTGACGCGACAGAGCAAACACCGAAATCCTTGCTGAGGAAGCAGCAGCGAAGTGCTGTTCACGCCAAGCTGAAAACCTCTGCGAAAGCATAGCAGTCGCTGAGAAATCAGAGTCAGTTCTTGGGCTGCTGTTGCTGCTTGACTTAGCCTAGGATCCGCAGCACGGCGGGAGAAACCCGAATAGATCGAAAGCCTCCTTGATAGGGCATCCCCTCTGGGAAAGCACAGCATTCTCTGGGAAATCAGAGTCGGGTCTGTGGGATGCTGCTGCTGCTTGCCTGAGCAAGACTCCAAACCATGGTGTAATAAACCCGCATGGAGCGAAATCCTCTTTGTCTGGGCATCCCTTCTGCCTGAGAGAGTAGGGTGGTTGCGCCTGTGGAAAGTGCCTTAAGGAAAGGGACATGCCTGTCACTGCACTCCCCAGGAGCCTGTCTCGGGAGAGTACAGCACGCTGCCCCAGGAGAAGAGAAGGAGTCCTTGGCCAAGAGGTCGGGAAACGTTCGCGAAGCAGTAGCGCCGGCCCGGGCAGGAACATCGGGCCGGTGGCAAGACAAGTGTCACCCTCTGCCTGTGCTGAGAGACGAAGCCTGGCTGCTAGGAGACACGAGGGGACGATTTGGCAGGGGAGCGTGCTCCAATCTGAGGAAGGAGTCTGGGCAGAAGGAAGGTCTTTCCTGTGCCTCTGGGCCCAAGGGGACAGCAGGTCCTTGGCCACCTGTCCAGAGGGCAGACGTGCGCTTGCCACCAATCTCCCGGTCCTGAACTCGCAGAAACACCTCCTGGAGGAACGGGCAATCAGATGCTGACTTCCTCCAGGATGTGGCAGTCTTGGCGGAGGCAGGGGGTGTCTCGGGGAAACAGGGACAGTTTCCCATTACTCCCCATCCCAGGGCACGGGCCTGTGCAGTGATCCTCTCGTGGCTCCTCAAGGATGGGAAAGGCACGGGCCTAGTCCCCTGTCGCCCTGAACGCCAGAGCAAAAGGGCAGGCCTTGCCTATGCCTAGTGATGGCATTGTGAGCAGAGTGCCATCCTAGGCCACGCACGCTGCTGCAGGGTCGAGGCTGGTTCTGCTTATTTCGGCTTGGCAAAATGAACTCAGGATGTGAACTTGGAGCCCGGGGGAGCAAGGCACAAGAGGCACCAGGCTCCCGCAGCTCTTCTTCCCTGAAGCAACAAAAGCCTTGCTGAGGAAGCAGGGGCCAAGTGTTGTTCGCTCCAAGCCAAAGTCTTTGCGAAAGCACAGCATTCGCTACGAAGTCAGTGTCAGTTCTGCGGGCTCTGCTGCTTCTTGCCTGAGCCCAGTCTCGCGGTGGGAGAAATCCGCATACAGCGAAAGCCTCTTTGCCCGGGCATCTCCTCTGGGAAAGCACAGCATTCACTGGGAAATCAGAATCGGATGTGGGGGATGCTGCTGCTGAATGCCTGAGCTAGTCTCTACAGCGCGGTGGAATTTACCCGCATGGAGCGAAATCCTCTTTAACCTAGCACCTCTTTGCCTAAGAGAGAAGCGTGGTTGCACATCTGAAAGGGCCTTAAGGAAAGGGACACGTCTTTCACCGCACTCCCCAGGAGCAAGTCTGGGGCAGGCGCAACAAGCCGCGCCCCAGAGAAGAGAAGGAGCCATTGGCCTTGTGGTCGGGAAACGGTCGGGAAGCAGGAGAGCCTGCCGTGGCAGGAAGAGCAGGCAGGTGGCAAGACAAGTGTCACCCGCTCCCTGTGCGGAGAGATGATGCCTCCCTTCTAATGAGACATGAGGGGACGACTAGGGCAGTGGTGCCTGTTCCACTCTGAGGAAGGAGTCTGGGCAGAAGGCAGGCCTGTCTTGTGCCTCTGGTCCCAAGGGGACAGCATGTCCTTGACCACCTGTCCGTAGGGCACACTTGGGCTTGCTACCAGGCGCCAAAACCGGAACTCGGAGAAACAGCTCCCTCGAGAAACGGGCAGTCAGATGCCATCTTCCTCCAAAATGTGAAAGCGTTTTCGGTGGCAGGGGGTTTGCCGGGGAAGGATTGGGGACAGTCCCCCAAAGATCCCCATTCCAGTGAACGGACGGTTGTCAGGGATCCTGTCGCCTCTCCTCTCCTGTGGCGAAGGCACTGGCCTTGTCCGTGAGTCCGCCTGACAGCCAGTGCCAAAGGCCAAGCGTTGCCTACACCGGGAGATGGTAGTGTGCATTGAGTGCCATCCTAGGCCACGCACGCTGCTGCAGTGTTGTGGCTCTGTCTGCTTAGTTTGGCCTGGCAGGGTGAACCCAGGGCGCTAACATGAAGCCCGGGAAAGCAAGGCCCAAGACGGACCAGCTCTCTGCAGCTCTTCTTCACTGACGCGACAGAGCGAACACCGAAATCCTTGCTGAGGAAGCAGCAGCGTAGTGCGGATCCCACCAAGCTGAAAACCTCTGCGAAAGCATAGCCGTCGCTGGGAAATCAGAGTCGGTTCTGTGGGCTGCTGTTGCTGCTTGCCTTAGACTAGTATTAGAGCAATGCAGGAGGAACCCGCATAGAGCGAAAGCCTCTTTCCTAGGGCATCCCCTCCATGAACGCACAGCATTCTCCGGTAAATCAGAGTCGTGTCAGTGGGATGCTGCTGCTGCTTGCCTGAGGAAGACTCCACAGCTCGGTGTAATAAACCCACATGGAGCGAGATCCACTTTGCCTGGGCATCCCTTCTGCCTGAGAGAGAAGCGTGGTTGCCTGTGGAAAGAGCCTTAAAGAAAGGGACATGTCTGTCACTGCACTCCCCAGGAGCCTGTCTCAGGAAAGTGCAGCACGCTGCCCCAGGAGAAGAGTAGGAGTCGTTGGCCTTGTGGTCGGGAAACGGCCGTGAATCAGGAGCGCCGGCCGGGGCAGGAACAGCGGGCTGGTGGCAAGACAAGTGTCACCCTCTCCCTGTGCAGATTGGGCAGGGCAGCGTGCTCCAATCTGAGTTAGGAGTCTGGGCAGATGGAAGGACTTTGCTGTGCCTCTGGCCCCAAGGGGACAGGAGCTCTTTGGCCACCTGTCCAGAGGGCAGACGTGGGCTTGCCACCAAGCTCCCGGTCCTGAGCTCGCAGAAACACCTCCTGGAGGAACGGGCAATCAAATGCCGTCTTCCTCCAGTATGTGGCAGCCTTGGCAGAGGCAGGGGGTGTTCCGGGGAAACAGGGACAGTTTCCCAATACTCCCCATCCCAGGGCATGGGCGGTGTGCAGTGACCCTCTCGTGGCTCCTCAAGGTTTGGGAAGGCACGGGCCTAGTCCCTTGTCCCCCTGAACGCCAGAACAAAAGGGCAGCCCTGCCTAAGCCGAGAGATGGCATTGTGAGCAGAGTGCCATCCTAGGCCACGCACGCTGCTGCAGGGCCGAGGCTGGGTCTGCTTATTTCGGCTTGGCAGGATGAACCCAGGATGTGAACTTGGAGCCCGGGAAAGCAAGGCCCAAGAGGAACCAGCCTTCCCGCAGACTTCTTCCCTGAAGCAACTAATTCCTTGCTGAGGAAGCAGCGTCCAAGTGCTGTTCTCTCCAAGCCAAAGCCTCTGCGAAAGCACAGCATTCGCTGAGAAATCAGAGTCGGATCAGCGGGCTCTACTGCTGCTTGCCTGAGCCCGGTCTCGCGGTGGGAGAAACCCGCATACAGCGACATCCTCTTTGCCCGGGTATCTCCTCTGGGAAAGCACAGCATTCACTGGGAAATCAGAATCGGATGTGGGGGATGTTGCTGCTGAATACCTAAGCTACTCTCCACAGCACGTTGGAAGATACCCGCATGCAACGAAATCCTCTTTGCCCTAGCAACTCTTTGCCTAAGAGAGAAGCGTGGTTGCACATCTGAAAGGGCCTTAAGGAAAGGGACATGTCTTTCACTGCACTCCCCAGGAGCAAGTCTGGGGTAGGCCGAACAAGCCGCCCCCAGAGAAGAGAAGGTGCCATTGGCCTTGTGGGTGTGAAACGGTCGGGAAGCAGGAGAGCCTGCTGTGGCAGGAAGAGCGGGCCGGTGGCAAGACAAGTGTCAACCACTCCCTGTGCGGAGAGATGATGCCTCCCTTCTAATGAGACATGAGGGGACGACTAGGGCAGTGGCACCTGTTCCACTCTGAGGAAGGAGTCTGGGCAGAAGGCAGGCCTGTCTTGTGCCTCTGGTCCCAAGGGGACAGCATGTCCTTGACCACCTGTCCGTAGGGCACACTTGGGCTGGCTACCAGGCGCCATACCCGGAACTCGCAGAAACAGCTCCCTCGGAAACAGGCAGTCAGATGCCATCTTCCTCCAAGATGTGACAGCGTTTTCGGTGGCAGGGGGTATACTGGGGAAGGAGTGGGCACAGTTCCCCAAAGCTCCCCATTCCAGTGAACGGACGGTGTTCAGGGATCCTGTCGCCTCTCCTCTCCTGTGGCGAAGGCACTGGCCTTGTCCGTGAGTCCGCCTGAGAGCCAGTGCCAAAGGCCAAGCGTTGCCTACACCGGGAGATGGTAGTGTGCATTAAGTGCCATCCTAGACCACGCACGCTGCTGCAGGGTTGTGGCTGTGTCTGCTTAGTTCGGCCTGGCAGGATGAACCCAGGGCGCCAACATGAAGCTCGGGAAAGCAAGGCCTAAGACGGACCAGCTCTCTGCAGCTCTTCTTCCGTGACGCGACAGAGCGAACACCGAAATCCTTGTTGAGGAAGCAGCAGCGAAGTGCGGTTCGCGCAAAGCTGAAAACCTCTGCGAAAGCACAGCAGTCGCTGAGATATCAGAGTCGGTTCTGTGGGCTACTGTTGCTGCTTGCCTTAGCGTAGTATTCGCAGCACGGCGGGAGAAACCCGCATAGAGCGAAAGCCTATTTGCTAGGGCATCACCTCTGGGAAAGCACAGCATTCTCTTGGAAATCAGAGTCGGATCTGTGGGATGCTGCTGCTGTTTTCCTGAGGAAGATTCCACAGCACGGTGTATAAATCCGCATGGAGCGAGATCCACTTTGCCTGGGCATCCCTTCTGCCTGAGAGAGAAGCGTGGTTGCGCCTGTGGAAAGACCCTTAAAGAAAGGGACATGTCTGTCACTGCACACCCCAGGAGCCTGTCTCGGGAAAGTGCAGCACGCTGCCCCAGGAGAAGAGTAGGAGTTGTTGGCCTTGTGGTCGGGAAACGGTAGCGAGGCAGGAGCGCCGGGCCTGGCAAGAACAGCGGGCCGGTGGCAAGACAAGTGTCACCCTCAGCCTGTGCAGAGAGACGAAGCCTGGCTGCTAAGAGACACGAGGGGACGATTGGGCAGGGTAGCGTGCTCCAATCTGAGGAAGGAGTCTGGGCAGAAGGAAGGCCTTTCCTGTGCCTCTGGGCCCAAGGGGACAGCAGTTCCTTGGCCACCTGTCTAGAGGGCAGACGTGGGCTTGCCACCAATCTCCCGGTCCTGAACTCGCAGAAACACCTCCTAGAGGAACGGGCAATCAAATGCCATCTTTTTCCAGGATGTGGCAGCTTTGGTGGAGGTAGGGGGTGTCCCGGGGAAACAGGGACAGTTACCCATTACTCCCCAACCCAGGGCACGGGCCGTGTGCAATGATCCTCTCGCGGCTCCTCAAGGATGGGGAAGGCACGGGCCTAGTCCCCTGTGCCCCTGAAAGCCAGAGCGAAAGGGCAGGCCTTGCCTACGAGGAGAGATGTCATTGTGAACAGAGTGCCATCCTAGGCCATGCACGCTGCTGCAGGGTCGAGGCTGGGTCTGCTTATTTCGGCTTGCTAGGATGAACCCAGGATGTGAACTTGGAGCCCGGGAGCGCAAGGCACAAGAGGCACCAGCTCTCCCGCAGCTCTTCTTCCCTGAAGCGACGAAAGCCTTGCTGAGGAAGCAGGGGCCAAGTGTTGTTCGCTCCAAGCCAAAGTCTTTGCGAAAGCACAGCATTCGCTGAGAAATCAGAGTCGGATCTGCGGGCTCTGCTGCTGATTGCCTGACCCCGGTCTCGCGGTGGGAGATACCCGCCTACAGCGAAATCCTCTTTGCCCGGCCATCTCCTCTGGGAAAGCACAGCATTCACTGGGAAATCAGAATCGGATTTTGGGGATGCTGCTGCTGAATGCCTAAGCTACTCTCCACAGCACGTTGGAAGTTACCCGCATGCAACGAAATCCTCTTTGCCCTAGCACCTCTTTGCCTAAGAGAGTAGCGTGGATGCACATCTGAAAGGGCCTTAAGGAAAGGGACATGTCTTTCACTGCACTCCCCAGGAGCAAGTCTGGGGCAGGCTGAACAAGCCGCCCCCAGAGTAGAGAAGGAGCCATTGGTCTTGTGTTCGGGAAACGGTCGGGAAGCAGGAGAGCCTGCCGTGGCAGGAAGAGCAGGCCGGTGGCAAGACAAGTGTCACCCGCTCCCTGTGCGGAGAGACGAAGCCTCGCTGCTAATGAGACATGAGGGGACGACTAGGGCAGTGGCACCTGCTCCACTCTGAGGAAGGAGTCTGGGGAGAAGGCAGGCCTGTCTTGTGCCTCTGGTCCCAAGGGGACAGCATGTCCTTGACCACCTGTCCGTTGGACACACTTGGGCTTGCTACCAGGCGCCAAAACCGGAACTTGCAGAAACAGCTCCCTCGAGAAACGGGCAGTCAGATGCCATCTTCCACCAAGATGTGACAGCGTTTTCGGTGGCAGGGGGTTTGCCGGGTAAGGATTGGGGATAGTCCCCTGCTTCGATCTCCTAACCTGATATTGGTCTATTCAGGTTGTCAATTTCTTCCTGATTCAGTTTTGGAAGTTTATAGGCTCCTAGGAATGCATCTATTTTGTCTAGGTTGCCTAACTTATTGTCATATAACTGTTACAACCGTTGATAATAATTTCTGATGATTGTTTCTATTTCCTTGCTATTAGTCATTATCTTTCCCTTTTCATGCATAATTTTATTAATTTGGGTATTCTCTCTTTTCCTTTGGATTAGTTTAGCCAGTAGTTTATCAATCTTATTGATTCTTTCAAAATTCAGCTTCTAGTTTCATTGATGTGTTCTACTGTATCTCTACTTTCTATCTCATTGATCTCTGCTTTAATCTTGATTATTTCCCTTCTTGCATGTGGGTTTGGCTTAATTTGTTGTTGATTCTCCTGGTCTTTAAGGTGTAAAGAGAGCTGGTTTATTCTGGAGTTTTCAATTTTTTGAGGGAGCCTGGTGGGAAGAGTTGTTTTTTACCTTAAAAGGTTTGTTCTGGAACCATCATGGCAACTCTTTTCCATGGGGATGGCAATGCAAATGCATTATGATAGATCTAGGGCTTACTCTGGGCTAGAGGTAGAAGAGGAGAGAACATTTTCAGTACCAGTGTCTCCTGGTTTGTTAGGCCCAGGGTCTCAGAAGTCACAAAGTCGGGAGGTTGTGCCCTCAGTCTTCTAATGTGTAACCCATTTTTCACCATCCTTGCCTCTAACTCATCTCTCACTGCCCACATGTTCAGATATAGGGGAATATTGATTGACAAAATATTAATTGCCAAATAACAGTAGTTGGAGAATAAGAGAAATGCAGGCACCTGATTATATAATATTACTTAAATAAAATATGTTTTTATAAGTGCTATTGGAAGTAAATTCCTTAATACTTTAATCATACAGAATGATGGAATCCTAGATTTTTTTTCTTGTATTTATAAGAAAATAATCATGCCTCAAGTATATCAAAATGGAATAGGGAAAATTAAAAATTGTTTTAAGTTGATTTGCGTGTCTTGTGTGTATGTGAGAGAAAAGTGAGAGAGAAAGAGAAAGAGAGAAAAAGAGAAAGGGAAAGACAGAGAGGTGGCTGCAGTGAATTGATGAGTTGCAGGATAGATATTAAAGTTTTGTCTTTTGCTTTCTACATTTCCTTTTCCTTAGGTTCAAGAGAACAATCAGTAATATCTCAGATGCCTGCTGGTAACATCAGCAGAAAGAGTTAGAGGTTCCCAGAAAATTAAAGATGAGATATAGTTTTCCTGACATAGGAAAAGTCATTTTTTGTCCCCAGCTATTTTTTTTTAAAGATTTTATTTATTTATTTGACAGACAGAGATCACAAGTAGGCAGAGAGGCAGAGAGAGAGAGAGGAGGAAGCAGGCTCCCTGCTGAGCAGAGAGCCCGATGCGGGGCTCGATCCCAGGACACCGAGATCATGACCTGAGCCGAAGGCAGCGGCTTAACCACTGAGCCACCCAGGCGCCCCTGTCCCCAGCTATTTTTAATGATCTATACCCCACCTGTGTACTTCCCAAGCACACTTCTTCCAAAACTTCCTGGGAGGTTCTTACAAAGAAATGCAAAAACCTCACTAGTTAAGGATTTTGAGGGAACGAGGCAATGGGAAAACTAACAGTCACCACCAGACCAGGGAATAGCCTAAGCTATTGAGACAATAAATCAGTGCTAAAACTCCTAGTGCTATTTTGAAAGTAATCAAGGCCTTGCATTTCTTGTCCCAGAAAATGAGCCCAAGACTCCATCTAGTTTATATCTGCTCTTGAAGCCTGCAGCGTCCCTTTACCTTGTCCAACAGTTACCTCTGCTTTATTCTAACGGTGAAGTTTCTGCCCTCGGTGGAATACAAGCTTCATTCAGGTGAACATGCAATACATATTGCACTAATACATATGTGGATGTGCATGCATCCACAACCTTATGACCAACCATACACGGGATAATAAATCTCTCCCTTCTGAGTATTCATCTTAAATACTAAATAAATATCTCTCTCCTGTTCAAACAGTCAAGGCTTTGGAACTTATTCCCTGTGATCTCCTTGTATGTTGTAAACAAAGATTCCTTTGTTTGACAACTCCACCTGTTTCTGTGATTCACTAAAGGTTGACCTCAGTTAATTCAGTTACTGTAATGGCTTTCACTCCTCTGATTCTACCTCTGCAAGTCTCCAAATTTAACTATTTTTTTCTCCCAATTCCGCATGTTCTTGGCTTTAAACTGCAACTCGGAAGAGATGATTTGCTTGTTTAAAAAAAAAATCAAGAAAAGGGAGTAGTAGTCAACATTATTACTTTGAACTTCCTGCCCTAAGGGGCTCTCCTGTTGTTTCTCTTTGACCTCCTGGACTAAAACGACAGAAATTTGGCAATACATCACTCCCCAATCCAGGTTACTGACAGAACAGTTTATAGTCTTAGAAAAATATTTGTTTAAAATATCACATAATTAAATACTTAAGCATGTAGTGTAATATAGTGGTTGAGAAGAAATATATTTTGGTCATCTGAATATTTGGTTTTCAACCATGGCTACTGACTCACAGTTCCCAAAACTCTTGGAATTTCCTGTGATAAGGGTGAGAGAGGTGTGTTTTGTTATGTTAATGAAGTGACCTTCAGACCTCACTCAAGGCAAGGGCTGTTTGCCTGAAGGACCAACCACTTGGTGAAAGCCTTCATAACCTTTTGCCCAACATGTCTCCCCTTCCTCCCAATTCAGGATTATCTGGGGAAGGAAGCGGAGCTGGAGATTAGATCAGCAAATGACAATGATTTAGTCAGTCATGACTATGTCATGAAGCCTCTACAGAAAACCTGAAAGGACTGGGTTCAGAAAGCTTTTAGTTTGTTAAATGTATGAAAAGGCAGGAAGAGTGGCAGTCTTACAGAAGGTAATAGAAGCTCTGTGCCCATTCTCCATACCTTGCCCTGTGCACTTCTTTATCTATCTATTGATTTAAATCTTCTATTATATCTTTTAATAAGCTGGCAAACATAAAGGAAGTATTTTTCTGAGTTTTGTGAGTCTCTGTAGCAAATTAAAAGAATGTAAGAAGTAGACCACTGGGACCTCCAACCTGTAGTTGCTCAGTCACAAGCACAGGTAATAACCTGGGGCCTAGAGTGAGACTGGCATCTGAGGTGGTGTTGGAGATATTCTTGGAGGACTGATCCCTTAACTGATGAAATCTTACGCTATGTTCAGGTAGATAGTGTCAGAATTTAGTTGAATTCTTGGAGATCCTGCTGTTGTCTGAAAATTATTTGGCATTGTTGGTATGATGTCCTAAAACCCAAAAAGATATAGCTACCTCAAAATAAGAATAAGGTTGACAGCTTATATATAATAAGTGAGTATATCAGGGGTTTAAAATATACCCAATAAATAGTGTAAGGAAATAAGGGAAGAGTTTGAAATAAAAACAAGAATAAGAACCTAGTGGTACTAATAGATTAAATATATGTAATCTAGTTGAATTAAGAATACAATGGTTAGAATATGTAATGGATTCAATAGAGATAAGAAGTCACTTAAGGATATAGTCATCTGGATACCAGCAAAGCATTAAAATTATCAATGTAAAAGAGGTGTAAGATGTAGGTGATGTGTGTGGAACAAAAGCTAGAGAAAAAATTAGATTTTCTTACTACTCATAGCCTGTTGACAAGTCCTTGAAGTTCCTCTGGGGACTCAGCTGCTTCAATGTGGACACGTCCACTCAGGGCAAAAAGCATTCTTAGTCCACCTCCCAGGATACTGAAAATCTACTTTCACATGTAAAACTTACTTTGGAAACTTCTTTATCTCTACTCCCCACCCCTGCCCTCAAGATATACATTGGCAATCATCTCCCAAGCATATACCCACTGATAAACATCAGAAGAGTCTCTTCCCTGAGTTTTTACTAAATAGTAATAAATGACCTTTCCCTACCAATAGCTAGCCCCCTCAAGGTACTGGAAACCTTGTCTATAAAAAACATTGGAGGCTTGTGCTATACCTAACCTCCTCCCAAATTGAAAGTATATCATCAGCCACTCTTCATGACCCTCTCCCTCTACTCCAAATAAATAAATAAATAAACATTTTTTAAATAAAATAAAATAAATGATTTTTTAAATGAAAGAAGAAAAAAGGAAAGAAATATTTGCATATTAATGTACATCTATTTCTCAAGCATAAAATAGTCAAGACACTGGATTAAAACTTACATACAAGAAAAGAAAGAAAATATTCATAACTATAGTTGACTCTATGAATCCCAAACTTGGGCATACATACCAAAAACAAACAAACAAAAAATCATAAGTGTTAGAGAGAAAAAAAATTAATTCATTAATAATGAAGCAAGAATCAGACTGACAGAAAATTTTTAAAAACATCTGATTTATAAAAGAATGAAGTAATAGCTTTATTATCTTGAAAAAATAATCAAAAATGTAAACATTTAGATCCTTATAAAATGTCGTTGGAATAGGAAGACATAATAAAAAAAATATTTTCGGGAATACAGACCACAGATAATTTGCCTTACTTTGTGTAGGCAGCACTTAAACACTAATATTTTAACAGTTAAAATGTACTCTATGACCTATGGGGTGGGGGAAAAGAGGATGACCAAGTCATCTTGAAATAATTCAGTTTTATGAAAAAAGTAAAAAGATCGAAAAAAAGACTTGAAGAAAAGAGAGATAAAACATATGCATAATAAAAATAAATAAATAAATGAACAACCGGAGTGCCTGGGTGACTTAGTCAGTTCAAGTGTCTGCCTTCAGCTCAGGTCATGATCCCTCCAGGGTCCTGGTATTGAGCCCTGCATCAGGCTCCCTGCTCAGTGGAGAGTCTGCTTCTCCCTCCCATTGAGAAAATAAATTTGACTTATTTATTTGAGAGAGATAATCTTTAAATTTTACTTATTTATTTGAGAGAGAGTGAGAAAAGAAAAACATGCACACAGCAGGGGGAATAACAGAGGGAGAGGGAGAAGCACCCCACTGAGCAGGGAACCCCCTGCGGGGCTCTATCCCCGGACCCGGGTATTATCACCTGAGTTATAGTTAGACACTTAACTGACTGAGCCACTCAGGTACCCCAATGAATACAATCTTTAAAATAATAATAATAATAATAATAATAATAATAATAAAGAAATAATATTTCAGATAGTATGATATTTCTTAATGTAAGACTTGGTATAAAAACAGGATGACATACTTGTCTAATTATAGCAAAAGACTTTGATAAGTTTAGATTCAGTAGTACATAAAAATTTAACTTCTTTCATTAACTGATAATTTAATTAGATTAAATTAAGAGACATCAAAATTTAGAGAATCTAATAGTCCTGATCTATTAATAAATGTAGCCATCCTGACCCCAAAACAATAGTCTTCAGTAAGTATATAAGCATAAGTTAAACATTTACACAAACAGGCCATTATTTAGGCCAGAAGTATATGCCAATCAATTCCGAGAGTTAAATATCAGGCTATATTTTCCAAGAATAAGGCAATAAAATTAGAAAACAATGACCAAAATATTAAATTCATATAATTGGAAGTTAACTTCATACCTAAAAAGAAATAATACAGCTAATTCAGAAATTTTTAGAATTAAAGTACTATGGTAATATCAACTCTCAAAATGAGTAACGGACAGGTGGGGCTAGGGAGGAAGAGATCCATAGGGAACTTTGTGAACAGGCTCTCAGAAATCCCCAAAATGTGGTGTGGGAAAACCAGAGTAAAGAGATAAATTGGACCACCCTACCCCAGGGAAGAGCACCCTGATCTAGGCATGTGGGATGGAGGACCACCCTGCCCTAGGTGTATGGGGTGGGTCATGTGGGGTGGGTGTCTCTATGATAATCACCTGTAACCAAAAAAGAATAATCAGAGGCTAAAAAGGAGGTAAGCCACTGAAGGAGTTATTGATAGAGATGTTAAAAGGATTAAAGTTGCCTGGTTACCTTTTTATAAAAAATAAACCCTGAAGGCACTCATTGTTAACTGTGTGGGGACCCCTCTTAGTTGTGAGAGCTTTTTCTATATATTCACTTGATAAACTTCTGTCACTTACTCACTCTCCATTGCCCACGAGATTCCTTCTTTGAGTCCAAGAGACAAGAACCTAGCTCTCCCACATCATTCCCTAGAGTTAAGTATCAGGCTATATTTTCCAATGATAAGGCAATAAAACTAGAATATAATGACCAAAATATTAAGTCCATGTAACTGGAAGTTAACTTCACACCTAAAAAGAAATAATACAGCTAATTCAGAAATATTTAGAATTACTGTACTATGGTAATATCATTTGTGAAAATAAGTGACAATAATTAAAGGTATTAAGGAAATCTAAAGGTTTAATTGTATTAATTCAAAAGAAAAACAAAACAATACAACAAAAACACCAAAGCATAAAACAACAAAACAAAACAAAAAGAATATAAAGGCAAAACCTAAGAACGACAGCAGTAATAACAAAATATTATAGAATCAAACAAATTTTTGGAATAGATTAATAAAAAATATTTGACCAATGAGTACTGGTCAGAAATACTCAGAGATTATGAAGATAAAATAAAATACTAAATGAAATGTATAAAAACTAAAGTATAGACCTAAGAGAATGATTAAAAATGCTTCTAGAAAAAGAGTCTAATTTTAAGACAATAAAATTAATAGCACCATAGAGAAAACTGTATTTGTGACATAGGGGATCAATTAGAGATGATAAAGTATTTCCTTAAATATCAAAGATAACAATTAGACTCAGGGGCTCAGTCAGCTAAGCCTCTGCCTTCACCTCAGATCATGATCCCAAGGCCCTGAGACTGAACTTGACTCCCTGCTTGGTGGGGAACCTGCTTCTTCTTTTCCCTCTCCCTCTGCAGCTTCCCCTGCTTGTGCTTGTTCTCTCTCTTTCTCTCTCTCTCTCTAAATAAAATTTTAAAAGTTAAAAAAATTAAGAAATAAGCATCAAAGATTAATCCATAAGGTAAACGTATGTATTAAAGTGATTAATTAATTTATATTAAAATTAAATATTTCCTTGCATTTAAGTACAGTGTGGAGAAAAAGTTCATAGACAACTGACATAGGAATGAACAATACTTAAAATATTTAAAACTGACAAGGAATTATTAGATTTAGACTCCATGATGATCTCTATGTATGTGCATGTAAAACACCTTAAAATACATTGTAGGAATGTGCTACAGGAAATTAAAGAGACAGGGAGATAAAGGGGGAAAAATAGCTCAACTTGAAATGACTAGTTGGTTGCCACTGTGTTTTATTTACATTTATTTGGTCAATGAAATTATTTTACATGTATCTATTATTATCTTGTAAGACATGGTATACTAATATCATTATTAATGAAGTTGAGAATAAGAATATGATGCCTCATTTCATCATAATTGTTAAAAATGATCCCTGAAGCTGGTAAATGCAGGAAGCCAGAAACAGAAAAAATAATTAGCACCAGTTCAAAAGCTTGTCCACCTGGAACCCGTAAGAAAATCCAACTAGATCCTGAAAATAATGAGTGATTTGAGGAAAATGGACAGGGATATAGATTTCCAGGTGCTTTTTACTTATAATGGCAATAGCAACTTAGATAATGTAATGGAAAAAAAATCTATTAATTGGCAGTAGGAGAATTATTTAAAAAATATAAACCATAAGCCAATGAACTTGGGAAAATTATGAAGAATCTACATAAACATAAAAAGAAACAATATGAATTTGCCAAGGCACATTCACATTTTTAAAAATAAGTTAAAAGGGGAACAATATGCCATAATACATATATCAATGTTTTTCATAGAAGTTTAGTATAAAAAATAAACATTTTAAATAATTAATTTGGAAAATGATATCACATATCTGAAAAACTTGGAAGAAGAAATGGATAACCATGACTAAACAAATGTAGCAGAAAAATGATTTACAATAATAGATAAAAGCTATTCAAAAATGCAGTGAATATTGGCCAAAGCTTAGAAAAATCTATACAATATAAAATGTAAAATGAATTCATAAATGAAAAATAGAATCCCATTAAATCTAATTTGGAAAGAACTAATAATTTTTTTTTTTTTTTGCCTGAATCTGCTCTACCTTTCATTAGGTGGGACACTGACCAAGCCCACTGAGCTCCTCTCTCATGCCCAGTAATAGTAAAGTCATGGACATTAATTACTTCTGAGATGAATTTTAACCACTGTGGATAGGATGCAGAAGCCAGTGGGTTAAACAGATTCTTCCTTGTTTCAGGAAAATAATTCTGAGATGTATTCTGTGCATTAGGATTGATGCTCTGTTGTCTACAATCATAATCTACTCAGTCTGAACTCATATATGTTTCTCCTGGACCACTTAGCTCTTCTCATTCTCTCCTCTTCCACGTGATCAAATCCCAAAATAATTATTTAGGTTGTGTATGCAAGTCCTGATTTTGAAGGGAAACTCAGTTACAGAAAGAGATGAAAATAAAGATACAGGGAAAAAAATGGTGCACTTGGGTGACTCAATTAGATAAGCATCTGACTCTTGATTTCAGCTCAGGTTGTTATCTCAGGGCGATGAGATGAAGCCCCTATAGGCTCTGTGCTGGACAAGGAGGTTGCTTAAGATTCTCTCTTCTTATCCCTTTCCTTCCACCCCTCACCTCCCATGCTGTATTTCTCTAAAATAATAAGCACTGCTGAACTATCTTAGATTCTGTACCTTCTCTCCAGCCATGAACCTATCACTGTCTTTAACTCTTGAAAACTTCATTAGGCAAATTAATGTGGTGAAGGAAGCAATATGAGAAAGCCTCTTAATCTGATGAGCATGGATCTGAACAAACCCTATAGATACTATCCCTTTGACTTCAATATACTTCAATATACTATCAATACCTACAGTGAGTCACATACACACAAGATTATTGTTTTTATTGTATACTTCATATATTCATTAATATATGACTCGTTAGCATTTTGTTGAAGTGCTAAACTATGGTAATAAACAAACTTTTAATTAACTTTTCCTCCTATGATACAAATATAACTTGCACTTGAACTTTAGCTAATTTTATGTTCTAAAATTGTCAAAACAAAATGATCAAGGTTTCTAGACTATTTACTGTATTTTCTTCTATATAATATTGTTCTATCTCTTCTGTATAAAGAAAATGAATGCTTGGGGCTCTTGGGTGTCTCAGTGCGTTAAAGCCTCTGCCTTCTCCTCAGGTCATGATCCCAGAGTCCTGGGATAGAGACCCACACCAGGCTCTCTGCTCAGCAGGGACCCTGCTTCCCTTCCATTCTCTCTGCCTGCCTCTCTGTCTACTTGTGATCTCTGTCTGTCAAATAAATAAATAAAATCTTAAAAAAAAAGAAAATGAATGCTTGATAACTAAATAAATGCTTTACTGAACAAATTAAATATGGCAATAGCATTTTATTTTATCATGCTTTACAGATTAAACTATAATATTATATCACTGGTCTACAAATAATCTACTCACAAAGTCATTTGGAAGCTTTTAGCAAAAGAATTCTTCCTCCTGATTGTAGTATAAAAGCCACAGAAATATACAGAAGACTCCTAGGATTGAAAGTTAAATCCAGTTATCCGTGATGCCTTGAGTAGGACCTGACCTATGTATGTCCTGGGATGCACTAGTAACTGTTACATGTGATAGGATTATATTTAATATATACAGTTTCATTTACTTCACAAAGGAGATATAAATTTGAGAATAAAATATTTGATGAATCTATAAAGTCTATATCTATTTGTAACCAATGTGGTAGACTTAAGATGTTAATTTGAAAAAAAATTTCATTGAACACATACACATAGTCAATTGTTTTTATATATATATACAGCATTATTTATTTATGTAAATAAATGCATTGTCAGTAAAATCCATTTACTTATCAATCATAAGGGTAATTTTAAGTACTAAGAATAAGAAATATGTGAAAAGATAAGTGTTCAAGAGTGCAGTTTGTGGTAATTAATACAATATGATAGGCTCATAAAAAAGATATATTACTTGTACTTAAAAGGTTCTATAATTAAGCAATGACCACTTGAAATTTGTAATTAGTCTTGCTGCAGTTTTTCCTTGCACTTACTGCCCTTCCCCAGAAGTTCATTAAGAATTTCTGTGAATGTCCTTATGTTTAATCTCATTCATGGATTCCACTGCTGCTCACAAAACAAAGCCAAAAAAGAGAAGTAACTCTATGTGGCACTCCGTCCACAAGCAATACATTCATAAATAATTAAAAAGCTCTCTACTTCATTTGTTACCCATTCATCTGATGATTTAAATGAGTAACTGAGGCCATTTTATCAGCACGTTTAATAGAATGCGACTCAGAAACTTAACAGTGTTATTTAAGAAGAAATGTTCATGTGTTAAGGTTTTTATTTTTTTTAAATCAACAAAATAATTTTCAAATATTAAAAGCAAATGTCTCCTTTTCCTCCAAGTTTCCTTGCTATGTCAAAGTTATAAATAAATACATTACAATCGTATTTTGAGTAGTAGATAAAAACAAATGTTTTGAAACTGTCTGTGGGTTGAGTGTCTGTGTTAACGTATAAATATCTGAACTCAATGTATTTAGACTTTATTAGATGGTTTATTTTAGACTATTTAAAAATACATGCTCAGATAATGACTTAACATTATTTTATTCATTTTAAAAAATAAATTATTTTATTTAATTATGTTTCGATATTTATTTAATAAATTAATGATTTAATATTTAATAATCTAAATTTGAAATATTTTAAATTCTAAAAAATATTTATTTAATTAAATTGATATATTTAATATAAATATTTAATAAATTGTTTAATCATTATTATAATTATGCAATACATTATGTATTGTGTAATAATTGCATTTTAATAAATAAATAAGTGTATTATTTACATTATTTTATTTTATTTAGTTGACAAAGAGAGGGCGAGCACAAGCAAAGGGAGCTGCAGGCAGAGGGAGAATTAGGCTCCCAGCTGAGCAGAAAGATCAACCTGGGGTTCCATCCCAGGACCCTGAGATCACCACCTGAGTCGAAGGCAGATGCTTAACTGACTGAGCCATCTAGATGCCCAAGGCTTTGTATTCTTAGCTTCTAAATATTGATGCTGCTTCATCTCTGGAGTTAGTATATTGATGTTGAGAATTCATATCAAAGAACTGATAGTAGCTGTTAAGCAGAAACTTATAATTTAGGGGAAAAAAAGAACAGAAGGAAGGGAAAGGGCAAAAGTCAAAAGCACATTAATATAAAATTTAATTAGATAAATAAAGCTGATATTCCTAAAGGGTGCTAATAAAAGAGCTGCAAAGAGCTGATAGGATTAGGAAAATTGTCCACTCCTGGTCATTTCATAATTTTAAACTATTCCTTATTAATAAATATACTTAGTTCCAGAAACACAACCACATAAGGACATTTCCACCAAGTTTCCTCTAACAGCATTTACAAATTAGACGTTCAAACAATGTAATTCATTACATGTTGCATCTGTATCTTAAAGTTTACACACTTTCTGTGACACATTTTCTAACAATTAAAATTTAAAAATATATATATATATAAATATATATATATACACCTTATACCTAAATGGAATATATATATATATATATATATATATATAGAGAGAGAGAGAGAGAGAGAGAAAACTTATCCTTAAATGAAACCTTTCTTTGTTTATTAGCTTAAATAGGTAAATTAGCAACAACAACAACAACAAACAGCTAATATTATAGAGGTAGGAACAATTTACCTTTTCATTCATTGCTATTTTCTAAAAATTCCTATTTTATTTTTTTCTCAAGTCTGTCATAATAATTTTCTAAATCTCCTGCCTTATTCAAATTTTTTCTTTTAGTGGAAATCTCTATTTCATATTTATTTTCTCTTCCTCCACTCTTTGCTCTAATAATTCAATGTATTATTAGATTTTCTGTTTTTCTCTTTATCCAGATATATCTTTTCTTTCTTTCTTTTTTAAATAATTTGATTTGCTGGCATTTTACATCAGTACATGCTTTCTTATGGATGTTAAAAATGTCTGTGGAACTACTAGAAGAATAAACTTTTTACCTTTAAGAAGTTTACAGTCTAGAGTGCCTGGGTGGCTCAGTTGGTTAAGTGTCTTCCTTCAGCTTAGGTAATGATGCCAGGGTACTAGGATCCAGTCCTGCATCAGCTGCCTGCTCAACAAGGAGTCTGGTTCTTCCTCTCCCTCTACCCCTCCCCACCCACTCTCTCTCTCTCTCTAATAAATAAATAAAATCTTAAAGAAAAAGACTTACTGAAATCTGAGACTGAATTACTAAATTCAGTCTTAATATAAGACAGCTAAACAAAGCAATGATCACAACTGGAAAATTTAGTCAGATCATGGTTTAACATTTTTGGTTGACACAGGACCTCTTTCAGTAACAACTTTCCCTAAATATCAATTTCTTTTTAAGGCAAAAATTTTGACAAGAAATTCAGATCCTTCTCATCATTTTCATATCAATTTAATGTGACATCCTCAGAGTATATAATCAAATATGTAATTATTCTATCTGTTGCCTTGTATATTGCCTGTATCTTTTTCAGACCCAAAGTTTCATTGAGGTAGAGTTTTTTTGTTTTGTTCTTTTTAAAGCAGAGATTTTTAAAGTGTTTGATATATACAAGATACTTAATAAGTGTTTACAAAACCTATGTATTTCAGAAGCCTTAAACAGGTTTTAAAATAATGTAGGTGATATTAGTAGTCATATCAAACAATTTGTAGGTTTCAGTCATGTCAATAACTACATTTCTCAGAGACAGAGAAACATACAAATGATCTGGGTCCAGTAGGATAATGCTAGCATGTGTTGTAAATTCTCTTATATGACCTTATTCTTGCAAGAATTGGTTATGTGGCAGAAAAAAAGGTACCACTATCTTATACTTTATTATTTAAAGAGATTTATGAAAGTTGTTAATTTCTTACACTACCCCTTTGTTTCAGTGGACCCAATTTCTGTGGTAATGGTGAGAGGAAAGTAGGCAATTTAGGCAGCCGCAAAATTCTCCTACAAGGCACTATAAAATAAGGCTTGTTCTAGATCATGGGTCTGTCCAAAGGGGAATGTTAAGGGGTAGGATGGATGATGGATGCATTGTGGACTTATAAGATTAATACTATTATGCCCCAATAATGGGTCTATGATTATAGGAGCGAGACTGATATAAAGCGAAGGTCAAGCAAAGCTTTATTTCATTCCAAGCATCAAGAATCTAATCGAATGTTCGGGGCCACACCTCTTACGAGAGAAGGCAACCCTTCTCTGTTTCACAGTCTAGCTTTTAAGGGCAAAGGCCATGCAGTCAGGCCTGGCCACGCACAGGTGACCAATGAGATTTTAACACACACAGGAAACTCCACAGTGAGGCTAGGTGACCAATTGAGGTTCAATTTACCCTAGTATAGACATTTGACCCAGCCTAATACACCTTGAATAGGATTGGTGCCAAAAAGGTTCCCAAAGGGTGGAGGAGTGGGGCATACTCCTTAGTATCTAAGGGACAGTGTGCAAATCCCCCCCCCTCACCGCTGATTGATGTCTCCACCTGGCCTGACCCACCCTTGTATATGTGCTTTGTTACCTGGAGCTGATTTCCAGGACTTGTTTTTAAGTAAATCCCCTGGGGGAAGGGGAGCAAGGACAGTTTAAGGGTTAACCTCAATGAAAGCCTCTTAGTAAAATATAAAAATATAAAATAGGTCCTTACATTACAACAACTCAGTAGGGAAAGTCCCAGTGTGGTGATAAAAGAAGTGATGTAACTTGCATTACACATTTTATTTTTAAAACGTGTAAGTTGTATTTTTCCCTGTCATGACATCATACTTTATCTTCATCTCTGTCTACTAGTTTAAAACTAGCCAGAGAGAGAGAGAGAGCATGAGCAATATGGGGCTCGATCCCAGAACTGTTGAGATCATGATCTGAGCCAAAGGCAGACACTTAACTGACTGAGCAAATGAGACTCCCACAAACTCCACAATTTTATAAAATTTTTATTTGTTGGGGTGCCTGGCTGGATCAGTCAGTAAAACATGTAACTCTTGATCTTGGGGTTGTACGTTTGAATTCCACCTTGGGTGTAGAGGTTTTTAAAAATAAAATCTTTAAAAAATTTTTTTTCATTTTTTTAAGCCATTGTACGGCAGTGTTGATCACTATATTGTACACCTGAAACTAATATTAACCTTATTTTAACTAACGAATTTAAATAAAAACTTTAAAAATAAAATAAAAATAATAATCATAAAAATATAAAAGGAAAAATTATTTGGCAGGCAATTTTCTTAATTGCATTATTATTTATTATTATCATAGTGTGTGTGTGTCGGTGGGAAGTGGCTGGTATTACAGTGAGTTCCATATCTGTGTTACACTGAGGTCCATGTCTGTAGTCAGTCTTTTTTTTTCTTTTAATTTATTTTTAGTGATCCAAAATTCACTGTTTATGCACCACAGCCAGTGCTTCATGCAATAAATTCCCTCCCTAATACCCACCACTGGGCTCACCCAACCACCTGCCACCCTCCTCTTCAAAACCCTCAGTTTGTTTCTCAGAGTCCACAGTCTCTCATGGTTTGTCTCTCCCTCTGATTTCCCCCAGCACACTTCTCTCCATCTCCCAGTGTCCTCCACGTTATTCCTTATGTATTGAGTCTTCTAAAAACTTTTATTTCTTTCCCTATTCTGCTTTGCATATGCTTACCTTAGATGTTAAAATGTTATAAACCTCTCCTGCCTGGTCCATTTTCTCTCTCTGCTCTCATGATTTCTCATGCTCTCCCTGCCAACCGCACATGCCTTACAATATCTGGATATGACTAATCTCTTCCTTAGCTACTTTATTCTACTCTGCCATATGGTTGCCCTTCCCTCTTCTGTACCATAACTTCTATTCCCTGCATTTGTGCTTTAACAATACCTAATTCTTTTCACTATATCTGTATCAGTAGTGCAATCACTGGGTCATAGGCTAGCTGTATTTTACTGGAAAGAAGGGCCATATGCACCCCAGTGTTCGTAGCAGCAATGTCCACAATAGCCATTCTGTTGAAAGAGCCAAGATCCCCTTCAACAAACAAACGGATAAAGAAGATGCGATCTATGGATACAATGGAAGATCACTCAGATCTTCAAAGTCATCTTCTTAATATTACAGACTCTTCACATAATCATAATTTTATTTTGGCATTATATGGTAATTTCAAATATAGTAAATATAAAGAATTTACCTCTGTAATTATAGCGAGTGTGGTCGTAGTTTAATGGCAACAGAGAGGATGAATACCCAACTTTTGCATCAACATGGATGGACTGGAGGAGATTGTGCTAAGTGAAATAAGTCAAGCAGAGAAAGTCAATCATCATATGGTTTCACTTATTTGTGGAACCTAAGGAATAGCATGGAGGACATTAGGAGAAGGAAAGGAAAAATGAAGTGGGGGAATTGGAGGGGGAAATGAAACATGAAAAACTATGGACTCCAAGAAACAAACTGAGGGTTTTAAAGATGAGAAGGATGTGGGGATGGGTGAGCCTGGTGTTGGGTATTAAGGAGGGCACATATTGCATGGGGCACTGGGTGTTTTACACAAACAATGAATCATGGAACACTACTTCAAAAACAAATGATGTATTGTATGGTAACTAACATAAAATAATTAAAAAAAAAGGAGGGGGACAATTCCTAACACTCAATTTTTCCTAGTTTCTTGTTTACCTCCTTTTAAGACTAAGATCATTAGTGGTTTTTTGTTTCTTTGTTTTTTTTTTTTGTCTCAACTAAAAGAAGAAAACTAATACACATTATTTTGAAAACTTTTTGAACAGTGTACAAACCTTAGTCAAGTCCACAATGTCTCATCTCTTCTTCCTCCTAACATGGCTAAGTTGAAAAACCCTTTATCTGGGAAAAGATCATTTTCCTGCCACCTTGTGTAAGATTTTGGCTTTAGCTTAGATTATCCTTTCTTTCCTTTTCTGAAAATAAGTTGAAAATATTAATAGCCTCAGTTTCTTCTTCCAAAATATGACTGCTTCTTTACCAAGTGCAAAAGCAACCCATTTTGACCATAGTAAACTGCTTGGACCTACTTTGTTTGGCTCACTGTTTTAGTGAGACAAGTGCAGTGAAGATGACACACCATTTCCAAATGTATTAATAATTGGTAGACCATACTTCTAAATTGAAGTTTTGTTGCCATTAAACTACGACCACACTCGCTATAATTACAGAGGTAAATTCTTTATATTTACTATATTTGAAATTACCATATAATGCCAAAATAAAATTATGATTATGTGAAGGGTCTGTAATATTAAGAAGATGACTTTGAAATTATTGCTTATCTAAATGAAATTTCCCATTTTATAATCTTGTATAAGCTTCCGTTGTCATTTCCTATTCAAAATCTATTAGAAGGCACTCTTATTTTCCCTTAAGTGGGAAGTCAAATGTGGAACAAATTCATCCCAAAGGAATTGATTCTATATTCCACTGAAGACCAGGTGGCTTCCATGTGGCATTTTGCCTCTTGCATATTGTTCATCTCCTATAACAAATGGGGGTATGCTCTTTAGTAAACTAATTCAACTAAATTAGAGACATTGTCTTCAAGGGATAACATCATAGAGACTAGAATCAGAATCATACTTTTGGGAAAATTGGGCCCAGGTTTTATTTGTTTTGTTTTGTTTTAAGATTTTATTTATTTATTTGACAGACAGAGACCACAAGTAGGCAGAGAGGCAGAGAGAGAGGGGGAAGCAGGCCCCCGGCTGAACAGAGAGCCTGATGCGGAGCTCGATCCCAGGACCCTGAGATCATGGCCTGAGCCGAAGGCAGAGGCTTAACCCACTGAGCCACCCAGGCGCCTCTAGGCCCAGGTTTTGATGGTTTCTTTCCTCAATCTTATAAAACCTATTTGAACTCTACTGGATGCCAGAACTGCTTAAAAATATTTGGTCCCTTGTAATTTTCACCTTCCAGTATTCAATGCACCTGATCTATGTAATATCCTATAGTATTTTTGTCAAATGAAGACTCTCAAAGTGTGTTTCTTGGGAGACACTTTTCAATTGGTTGCTTACATTTCTGCATTTATTATTTGTTCTAGACCATCCTTTGAAGATGGTTGTATTGAATAGTCTTGGAAGACAGAAATAGTATCTTTTTTTTAACTTAACCTGTTGTGTTTGCAAATATTATCTGCCTCTGTTTTGATTCTTCTTGTGGGAACTGAGGCTCAGAACTGATATATAATTCCCACTCCTACACACACACACACACACACACACACACACACACACACACACAAAACTGTTAATATTCTGGCTACCTCTAGTGCTGTGAATTATAAACTATATTATTTCTGAACCATGAGTCTGTGTCTTCTATCAGCACCCAAGAAACCATGGCAGACTCATACACCAGCTTTCAAATAAGGGAAAATAATCTAAGATGCTTTATATTTTTTGAAAGTGTTACCTACTTCTGAACATATGACTGAACACATATAAAGCTGGAGCCATGACCATTTAGAGCTTTTTCTGTGGAAGAACTATGCATTCACTAGTAATCAAAAGTAGTTTAATCTTTTTTTTTTTTTCCTCCTGGACACCATTTCGTCTCTCACACTGTTGCTCAAATTGGATAGAGTCTAAGGTCCTTTGAGAAAATTTTTGTTTAATGACTCAAAATAAAATAGGAAGAGTCTAAAGTGCTAAAAATAATTCTATATAAAAGGTATACGATCATGCCAGAAAGGATAGTAATTTTATTTAACAACTACCTGTTCACCACTTTATTTGTTCATTAACTAATCACCAAATTCCTGACTAAATCCCTTTTGTAAGCCAGAATGTGAGCTAAAAACTGGGATTTTAAAAAAGTTTTCATTTGAAATCCAGTTAGATAACATATATGGTTGTATTAGTTTCATGTGTACAATATAACATATAACACTCAGTGCTCATCATGACAAGTGCCCTAATTAACCCCCATCATTTATTTAACCATCACTCCTTCCAGATCCCCTCAAGTAACCATCAGTTTGTTCTCCTTAATGAAATGTCTGTTTCTTGCTTTGTTTCTCTTTCTATGTCTTATTATTTTCCCCTTTGCTTGTTTGTTTTGTTTCTTTTATTCCATATATGAGTAAAGGTATTTGTCTTTCTCTGACTGACTTATTTCACTTTTAGCATTATACTGTCTAGTTCCATCCATGTTATTGCAAGTGGCAAGATTTCAGTCTTTTTTATGGCTGAATAATATTCCATTGTATATACATACCACTTATTCTTTATTCATCAATTGATGGACACTTGGGCTCTTTCCATATCTTAGCTTTATAAATAATGCTGCTATGAACATAGGGGTGCTAGCATCCCTTTGAATAAGTTTTCTTATATTCATTGGGTAAATACACAACAGGATTGTTGGATCACAAAGGACTTCTATTTTTAAATTTTATGGAAATTCCATACTGTTTTCCAATATGGCTGTATCAGTTTGCATCACCACCAACAGTTCACAATTGTTACTTTTGATTTTATTTTCTTTTTTTTTTAAGATTTTATTCATTTGACAGAGAGAGATCACAAGTAGAGAGAGAGAGGAGGGAGCAGGCTCCATGCCTGGCAGAGAGCCCAATGTGGGACTTGATCCCAGGACCCTGAGATCATGACCTGAGCTGAAGGCAGAGGCTTAACCCACTGAGCCACCCAGGCAGCCCCAACAAGTGTTACTTTTTCACATCCTCTCCAACACCTTTTGTTTCTTGTAGTGTTGATTTTAGCCATTCTGACAGGTGTGAGGTGGTATCTCTTTCTAGTTTTGCTTTGCAATTTCCTGATGATACATGATGATGGACATCTTTTCATGTATCTACTGAAGATTTGAATGTGTTCTTTGGGGAAACACTTGTTCATGTCTTCTATCCATGTTTTTACTGGATTATTTGTTTTTGGATGTTGACTAAAAACTGGATATTAAGTATCACACAAGACAGGTTTCCTTGAGCTTAAATTTTATTTGCATGAGTATCATTAACAGGAAAAAATATGCATATGTGTATGTACAAGTGTGTTTATGTATACATCTATCTATCTATCCTCTATCCCCTGTCTTCTAATTGTGGTAAATCCTGTAAGGTGGGGAATGGGATAGTCTGAAGAAATATGCTGCTGGATATGTTGGGTAAGCAAATTTAATTGCACTCAGATGCATTGGATATAAGTGAATCACTCAAATGAGTTATTTAAAATTATATAGAAACAAATTAAAATTTTATGTAGTTGAAAATAATAGGTAGTTAAAATAATTTTTGTTGTTTGTTGTTTCTGTGTCTTTTTTTGTTTATATATACTATGGTGTGAATGTTTATGTCTCCCAAAATCATATTATGAAATCTAACTCTGGAAGTGATAATATTAAAACATAGGGGCCTTTGGGAGGTGATTAGGTCATAAGTGGGATTACAGTCCTTTTAAAGGAGACCCCAGAGAGTTCTCTTGCTTCATTCATCATGTACATTTACAGTGAGAAGATAGCCATCTATGAGGAAGTGGGCTCTCCCTGGATCTGCCCATTCCTTAATCTTGAACTTCTCAGTTCTAGAACTGTGAGAAATAAATTCCTGTTCTTTATAAGCTATTCAGTCTATATCATGTCCGTTATAGCAGCCTGCATGCAGAAGGACAATATGACCTAAAACGAGAGCAATAAATATAAAGCTTCAGTAAAGTCAGTTGGTACAATGTTTTTTTCCTTAGAGAAGACATGCTGCTTCATGTTAAACCTTGATATTGTATATGTTTCTTGAAGGGCCACTTCTTACTCCTTTGTATGATTTCCACAAAGTCCAGGATGATGCCTTACATGAAGGTAATATTTTATAAATACTGTTGGAAATATATACTTCTCTAAAATCTTATTTTGCCTACAGATTACTTGGATCCACTTTGCCTTGTGTAGAATATTTGAAATATTTTAAGAACAGAATGTCTCTCTAAATAACATTTAGAATCAACATTAGTTTATGACTCGTGACTTATTTATTTATGAAGTGATACTTACTGCAAGAACACTTAAGTTTGTAATATAATTTTTGAAGTAATCACCAAGCTGCTTTATTATAAATTATGAAAGAATAATTTCTCATGTTACGTTTAATTCGGCTCTTATGTTATGGTCATGACATTTTCATTAAAATAAAGTAGAAAATAGAAGTAAATAATAAGTGAAAAATAAAAAATAATAAATTAAAAATAAAAGTAAAACTCTTGTGAAATGTTAAACTTTTCTTACTTATTTTGTTTTGCTTTTCCTCTACCATGCTGGCAAAGCTGTATTTTGCAGATAGATACAATTTTCTAGTTGCTAGTTTTGTTACTTTTGCTAAATTTTCAAAATATAAGAAGTTGAATAGTCATGCATTATTTACTAAACTCCTTATCTAAACTTATAAAAATAAAACAATGATGGTGACCTGGGTATTTCTAAAATTGTATTCTTCTTTTCCATATTGTGTTTTGCAATGTAATTATTAAAGATTCTGCATATATTAACACCCATCCCCTTCTATCTCATCTGTATGTCCATTACAGTGCATGTAGGATTTCTATTCATTGCTATGTTGTGGTGAAGAGATTGTCTGAAGTAGTCCTATATTTATGCAGGTAGATCTTAAGCTACAGTGCTCTTGTTTATTTGCTTGTTCGTGATCAGTATGTCTGAAAGATGGCAACTATTGCATCAGGTATGATGATTAAAAATATTATTGGTGCCTGATACACTGTGATGAAATAGGTAAGTCGATTTATAATTTGTTAATTAAATTAGAAAAGAAATTCCTTTGGATTTGTCCTTTATTAAGAATTTTTTTTTAAATGAATTCCTTGGGATGGTTTTGTGTAATATACATCACATGCCTCAACCTTTAAATTTGAATGTAGAAAAGAGTTATCAGAAAGAGCCTAGAAAATATTATTATGAAATATTTTTGTTCTGTTATATTATGTTAACTTGGGAAATAATGGTAGTTATTTTTATTAGCATTTCCTACTTTCCACATGCCCTTACAGATGAGATATCATGTTTTTCCTACTCTTTTTATCGTGGTTGTTATATTCTTCAAGATCAATAACAATCAGTGAAAATTCATAACATTAATTTTTTGGGGGAAAGTGATATTTTAGCAAGAATCCGTGACCAAAAATTTTAGCTGTTGTCCATCCAGTAGGTGAGACTATCAATGTTCCCGAAATTTCAAGAAATAGAACTTATTAATTGTGTTGGTCAATGTTTATTGTCTCTGAACTTAGAGGTGCATAATTCAATTTAAAATTTATTTTGAATTGAAAACAAGATCTTACTGAAGTTTAGTCATCCCACTTTATATCAGGCCTCCAGTACATTCTAATTTATGTATAGAAAATATCATAAACATGAATGTCACTTTTCCTATTGCATTTATACTGAAACTGCAATGACTCAAAGACGTCAGATCTGAAAAACACTACCTTTCTATAATTTCTGTTTCCTAGGAGGAATGGATATACCATTTTAGCACAATTATCCAACAGTATTCAAAACCACCATGAATTTTAAAACATAGTTATTACACCATAAAAATCAAGTATGAAAATGTATAGACAACCAAGTCTCTATCTGTAAATGAAATACTCCCACACAGACTGGTTTTAAAACTTTCTAACTTAAGGAATTTGATAGCACAGACTCAGGGTAGTAGTTTCAGTGCCTACAGTATACTTTCAGGGAGAGAGTAATGTAGGCTCTGAGTCACTTTCTGCCTAGAGATGACCTAATAGTGGTTCTGGCATTGTTTGTTTGTTTGTTTTTGAAAATGCTTTCCTGGGCGTCATTCAGAAAATGCAGAGTTTGGCATTCTATATAAATTAAGGATGATGTTTTTGAATGTTTGTCTTTCACTACATCAAATGAACATAATTGGACAGAAATTCCACTAAATTAAGCTTTGTTAGGAAACGTGTAAATTGGAGCTGCTCAAATTAGTTGCTCTTTGAACTATGTGCTGTTGGTTCAGGATTAGATAAGGAGTTTGAAGGAAAACCTAAATCATTGCTTCCTTTTTTGAGAGAGTCTTAGCATATTTTCTTAAAATTAGCTGAAATAAACAATGTGTTTAGTCGCAAAGTGATTTGCATTTTTGCACAAACTCCCTATCTCCTTGAGAATTATAACAAATATTTCATGAAACATCATTGATCTTTACTTTGTTACACTGCTCTAAAGTACATTCAGAGTTGCCAGTTAAAAGTGTTAGTGTTGAGATGAAATGTCATGCATTTTTCTTCACTTCCATGCAAATGAACACAGTAATTTATTAAGACACAATGAAGAAAAAAAAATTGATAATGAGTTCCAGATGTTAAAAATCCCTTGCCATTCAATCCAAATTGTGAGTTTGATCTGTTACCGAACACTTTATAATGCACCTCTGGTAATTTTACAGAGATTATTTTTTTCTTACCAATTCTTGTTTATTCTGTCTTGCAATGCAGAGAAAGCTAACTAATTTAAAATAAACTTCCGTTAATTTCGATTGTTATAAACTTAAAATTGATCAATTTCCATATACAGAGTTTAAAATGTTCACAATTTACATTAAATATATATTCTGTGTATACCTTGGAGAAATTATACTGAAAATTGAAATTAAAATGATGTTGTATATAGCTGCAAGAAGCCGCCTGTCCCATTTCATCTCTACTATATAAGTTGTGTCAGGTAATTTATAAAATCCCTACTGCATAACAAAGCTATTTTTTGTTGGAATGGGTAGTAATGTTTGTTCTTATTTCTAAATAAGAGTTGGTCTATGAGTGCATCTGCAACTGTATTTTTCCTAAGTGGCTTCATGGTCTTGAACTGAGAAAGCTCAGAACATTAAACATCCAAATAATATAATTTGACATAATTAGACATCAAGGAAATGCAATTAAAATGACACTGAGATATCACTACACACTTATCAGAATGGCTAAAATACAATATAATGACAAGACCAAAAGAAAAAGATATACCATTTGATGATACACAATGGCAAGTTGTACCATCCCTTAACCATCTCAGACTAGTGTAGTGTTAAATTTGTTTTTCTAAGCAATGTTTTGGGTCACTTACCACTTTTCAAGGATATAAAGTGCTATCATTTTACTTAAAACTGTGAAATTTGGTCAGATTTAAATTTCAATTTATGTTAAAACATTCTGTACACTGTGTTAAACTTTGACATTTGTTCCCTCTGTTCAGTGAATAACACTATATCATATTTTGAGAAATACACTAATTTTCATTTTGAAAAATATCCCTTTTTCCTCTTATGGTAATTATTAATATGAATTAATAGTAGAATTTGATATGGTTCCATATGACCATAAATACTTTATTGTATATTATCAAATTTAATAATGAATATACTGTACTTCTTTGGACAATTTTTAAAGACTAGTCTACTCTTAAAAAAAAAATGGAGACGCACTTCTTCAGTTCACACAAATTTCATTTTATTATATATAACCTCAGATAAATTTCAACAAATCATAATTTATTAAAATTATGTCTACTTAAAAATCTCATAGAAGAGTAAAACCATCAAAAATAAAAATAAACACACACAACACACACACATCACCCATGTATTGGCAAATCACAATTGCTGTAACAATACATTAGGCATTCCACAGTTAAGGGCTATCAAAATTTCCATCAGCGACAAAAAGATTTGTATCCAAATGGACTGATTTTCCAGAATCCAAGAAAAAGTCTCCTAGGGTTTATTTAAAGATAAATATTTGAACAAATACTTCTTAAATTTAGGAAATTCAGAACATACGATTAAAGAATATTTGCAGTGCAGACTATATTCAATCCTTCCTTCAAAATGTGCCTTTGAGTACATAATTCTGTTTTCTCTATCTAAATTGAGCTGTCCTCCAAGGAAGTTTTCTAAAATGTGTGTCTCTGTGTGATAAATGTTCTAAGACCTAACATGCTTCATTGTATTTTTACTGTGCTCTCACATTTAATCAAAAATTTGGCTTGATGTATAATATCTAGTTTCAAATATCTTTTCCATCTATACAAACACCCAGCTGTCTCCTTTATATGCTATTACTATTGAGAATTGTGCTGTCAGTATTATTCTTGTACATTTTAGGTGATCTGTTCTTCTCTTGGGCATCATTTATGCTCTTCTCTGTTTTTGATATTCTTAAAACTCACCATAATATATATGAGTGTTTTTTTAAAGATTTTATTTATTTATTTGACAGAGAGAAATCACAAGTAGTTGGAGAGGCAGGCAGAGAGAGAGAGAGGAGGAAGCAGGCTCCCCGCCGAGCAGAGCGCCCCATGCGGGACTCGATCCCAGGACCCTGAGATCATGACCTGAGCCGAAGGCAGCGGCTTAACCCATTGAGCCACCCAGGCACCCTATATGAGTGGTTATGTGTGTGTGTGGTTTTTGTTTTGTTTGGTTTCTGATTTCTCATGTTTGGCATCATTTTAAGTCTGGTATCTTTTATCTTTCTTTAATTCTCCAAAATTTATCTCACTACTTATTTAGATATTTTCTTTATTTTTTTTCTCTTCTGCTGCATTTGGGCAGAAGTCATTAATTTGATTGTTTGTTTTTTCCAACTCACTTATTCATTTTACAGCTATATTCATCTTAGTCTCCTTTTACTGTATTCTTTATTTCAACAATTTTCACTTAATTTATATTCACAGTATAGTATCTTTCTTTTGTTTGTATATTTATATCATTATTTTATCATATACTTTTAAGCTATTTTTAAAAATATTTTATTTATATATTTGACAGTGAGAAATCACAAGTAGGCAGATAGGCGGGCAGAGAGAGAGGAAGGGAAGCAGGCTACCTGCTGAGCAGAAAGCCTGATGTGGGGTTTGATTCCCGGACCCTGAGATCATGACTTGAACCGAAGGCAGCGGCTTAACCCACTGAGCCACCCAGTTGTCCCTTTTAATCTATTTTTTAAAAGAAAAGTCATTCTTTTTTTTTTAATTTTATTTATTTATTTATTTGACAGAGAGAGATCACAAGTAGACAGAGGGCAGGCAGAGAGAGACAGAGAGAGAGAGAGAGAGAAGCAGACTCCCTGCTGAGCAGAGAGCCTGATGCAGGATTTGATCCCTGGACCCTGAGATCATGACCTGGGCTGAAGGCAGTGGCTTAATCCACTGAGCCACCTAGGCGCCCCTAAGCTATTTTTTAAATTCCTGTTCCAATAACATTTCGATTGCCATATAAAGTTAACCACATCATATTTTCTGGTAAGTAATTGTACCTTTTATGTGCATAGTTATTTTGGTCCATGAGTTCAGCTCCTCTTAGGATCATCAAATCTCTTAAATTCTGGGTATGCTAGGATTTTCTAAGCAACAATAAAATACATTGAAACCTGGTAGCTTAATTATAATAATGTTTTCTTTCTCAATCATTCACAATAGCATTACAGTCTGAGTAGCTTCCTTCTATTTTGCAGCTATAGTGTTTGGAAAAACTTGAATTGTGATATCACTGTGATAATGTGATTTAGTCAGGGTTTTTCAGAGAATCGGGAAGAGAAAAAAAAAAAGGAAGATATTCTCCAGGGCCAACTCTAGAAGTGACTATTAAAACATCTGTCCAAATTCAATTGAACAAAACTCAGAAATGCCATCTCCAGTGAAATACAAAGAAGATTATAAATAGTTCTGGGCACACACATCTCATTTGACCCAATGATGTACATCAATGAAAGACTGAAGGCCAATCACCACTCCATGGGAGAATTTAAAAATAAATTTACCAAAGAGGCCAAGAATTCAGAATCACAAATACCTCAGAACTAATAATAACTGCCTTCACTTGATGTTATTCTATAAGATAAATCCTACGATCAAGTTTCAATTTTAAATTCTTACAATTTTAAATTCTTAAATCCTTATGAATAAGCATCATTTGGAGGGAGCAGTTTTCATAATTTATCATCCATCAGCCTTTTTTAAGATTTTATTTATTTATTGGACACAGAGAGAGAGAGAGAGAGAGAGATTACAAGTAAGCAGAGAGGCAGGCAAGCAGGGAGGGAAGCAGGCTTCCTTTTGAGCAGAGCCCGATGTGGGGCTGGATCCCAGGACCCAGAGACCATGACTTGAGATGAAGGCAGAGGCTTAACCCACCACCCACGTGATGAGAGAGCCACTCAGTTTCCCCTCATCCATCAGCCTTAATTGTTTGGAGGAAAATGTGTGGAGGAATAATGCCTTAGGGAGTTAATCTCTCTAAAGAATCTTCAAGTCTTTACCCCTTCAAGGTTTTTGCACAGTTCTGATAGCCTTTAAACATCCAGCTGATTTCTACAGTGACAGGCCTGTTAAAACCTGTCCTCAAACCAGGAATAGAGCTTGAAACATACCAGTCAAGAGCATCTTTGAGTCTTTTAAGGAATTTATCATCATTTCTTTGTTTTTGGTTAATATCTGAAATAGTTCTATATTACACTTGCATAATTTCTCCAGAACTGACTTTGAAGGAGGCATTCAGTTTCAGCTAGTTCCATATTTTTGCAAGAACTATAATTCTATATTAAAAAAACATATTTTAGAGCGCCTGGATGGCTCAGTGGGTTAAAATCTCTGCCTTCGGCTCAGGTTATGATTCCAGGTTCCTGGGATTGAGTCCCACAGTGGGCTCTCTTCTGAGGAGGGAGCCTGCTTCCATTCCTCTCTCTCTGCCTGCCTCTCTGCCTTCCTGTGATCTCTGTCAAATAAATAAATAAAATTTTTAAAAAAACATATTTTATACCAGTGATTCATGTTTATTAACTAAGATATCACAATAGAAATAATACAAACAGTGGCTCTTTATTAACACCTTCAACCAAGGGACGCCTGGGTGGCTCAGTTGGTTAAGCAGCTGTCTTCGGCTCAGGTCATGATCCCAGCGTCCTGGGATCGAGTCCCATGTCGGGCTCCTTGCTTGGCAGGGAGCCTGCTTCTCCCTCTGCCTCTGCCTGTGCTCTCTCTCCAACCCCCCACTCTGATAAATAAATAAAATCTTTAAAAAAAAATACCTTCAACCAAGATCAAAAAATATGTCATATTTTCTCCAAAAATTTTATATCATCTGATTGGTCTGATATATATAAAATTACATTTAAAGTTTTAAAAATATCAGCAAATATTTTCATTTAAATGCAAATTTGAAAAAAGTCTACTTTTCCAAACACGACTTTTTATCCTATTTTTTTTAATTTTGTCGACAATTGATAAATTGTTTAGCAAGACTGTAAATGTTAGATCGAAAAAATGGTTAATAGATGTAGGTTCAAAATATTATGTTCCATTAAAAATTATTTAGTCTTTGATGAACATCTGTTTGATAATATGTTGTATCCAGATATAGTAAATTAATGACATATATAAAATTATAGGGAAATGACACCTTCCGTTCCATTATGAGTAGAGCTTTTAAAATGCTATTTGTCACAACCTGTCATCTTGTCATTATGTAGCATTATGTAGCATTTAAAAAATGTATACTCTTCACTTTGAAGTCTTTTAGAAATCTAAAGTATGACTTTCTATGGTTTGTGTTTCCATATTCCTTTATTGCCAGTTTGAACATATCCACATGCTTTGATTCAAAGGTAAAAAATTCCTCTTATTTGGAAAAATGATGTTTATTTTTGTTCTCTCACCCTTAGCAGGTGGTTTCATTTTAGCACACTTCAGAGTTATAATTTCATGCTTATTAAAAACATTTATTATGATCTACATAGATGAATGAAACTTTTATTTTATTAAATTATTTGCCAAAAAATCTGTTATTTTTAAAAATGTATTTCCTTTGAAGGGCTATTTTAGAGCATTGAGAGAGGATCTAGGAGTGTGGTATTATGCAATATTTAAGTAGGTATGAAATGGTTATTTATATGATTGTTTCTTTAAGGCTTATGTATATTTTTCATTATATGCTATAAAATATTTTGAAAGTAAATTTAAGGTATGTTTTACATAGTTTATTGTTTGGAAAAAATATTGAAATGATGTATGAAATTCAGTATACTCTCAACATTAATTTATTCTGAAATTTACCAATTGTCTATTAAACCTATTATATGGCAGATGTTACTTTAGACTACACTGCTAAATGAAATACCTGGCTTTGTAGAACTTTTATTTTAATGGGTGAGACAATTAAAAGCTATAAACCTTAATAAAAATTGCATAGTGCATTCAAAAATGATGAGTACAATGGGGAAAAAGAAAAATTAAATCAGGGTGAGAAAAATCAAGGTTGCTAGGCAGGGAATGGGGAGTTAAAATTTTTAATAGGAAGATCAAGGTAGTTATAATGAGGCTAACAATTGAACAAAGGTATGGAAAGCTGATGAATTTGCCCAGAACTATCAGCAATAACGTCACTCCAGACAAAGGAATTGGCTATCTTGAAGGCCATAAGCTTGGATCGTGCCTGGCATATCTTAGGAATAGCAAGGAGGCCACTGTGAGTGACTGAAGAGTAGCAGGGAAAGAGGTCACAGAGGTTAAATGAGTGGCTAGATCATATAAAAGCTTAGAAGTCATTGTAAAACTCTGGCTTTTATATTTGGAAACTTACAAGCAGGGGTAATCATGTGCAAAGGGAGAGGAAGAAGCAAGCTCCTTGGGGTGCAAGTAGTCCCATGCAGGGCTGGATCCCTGTACACTTGAATCATGACCTCAGCCAAAGGCAAACATCTGCTTAAACAACTGAGTCATCCAGGCACCCCTAGAAAATTAAAAAAAAAAAAAAGACCTTTCAAAAACATTTTGTTTCTTTCTTTTTTTTAAATATTTTATTTATTTGACAGACAGAGAGACAGGAAGGGAACTATAAGCAGGGCAGAGGGAAAAGGAGAAGCAGGTTTCCCACTGAGCAGAGAGCCTGATGTGGTGCTCCATCCCAGGGCCCTCAGATCATGACCTGAAAAGAAGGGACACTTATGGAGGAAGCCACCCAGACACCTCTTTTCTTTGTTTTTAATATATGGCAATGATGATTCCCAGCCACGGGAGCATATTACCCATTGATTAAATCTTTGATAACAACCTATTTAAAAAGGTGTGTAAATATATACTTACTCAGATTTATACACTTTGTGTTTTCTTCATAGTTTGGGGCTGGAACGCCTGCTCACAACACTGCTTCCAGTCTTTCCCTTCCCATCTTTTGATACCAGGTATTCGGTCAGTAAAGCAAATTAGTATGAAAATTAATAAGCCCTTGGCACCATATCTCTGGAGCAGGGGTTGCTCTTAGCCAAGGCCCAGAGCAGTTGACCTCCCCTCGCTAGTGCTATAGCCCCAAGGACTAGGTCCCTGCCACCAGAACTCAGTCTTACATGTTATGCTAAGCAGACAACCAAAAGAGGAAAGCACTGGCAGCTTTCACTGGCATGCCTCATCTCCCACTACCTCGACGTCCAGGCAGTACCAGATGCCAGGGAGGGGTCTTGGTCCAACATATGGGAGGGAAGGAAGTAGCCATGAGCAAGTACCTGCCTCTCTGTTCCTTTCTTTCATGAGCAGGTTTTAAGGAGGAGGAAGAGGAAGGGGAAGAGAGGTGAACTTCAAGGGGTGAAGGCCTCAGGCAGACAGCTGGCTCCTGCCAGTAGGAAAGGGACAAAGGAGAAGGCAGTGAGTCTTGCAGGGAGGGTGGGGGGTAAGGGTTACAGCTTATGATGGAATCTGGACAGGAGTAATAGGGATACTAGTCATTTGAGTCCACCATTGGCAAGCTGGGCGGGGTGTCAGGGCAGATAGGCCTCCCTGGGCAATGGCACATGAGAGAAGGTGGAATTATTCTCTGAGGAGCAGGTGGAGCCTTGGGTGTTGGGAAAGCATAGACAGTATTGTTCCAGGGCATTGGACAGGTCTGGGTACTCCTGGTTGGAGGTCAAGGCCACAGTATGATCCAGGTCTTCTACCAGCAGCTTGAAGGTACCACATGCCAGCCACCCCTCATTATTGTGTATAACTCCCTGGTGCACTTATTGGCTTATCCATCAAATGACTCCTTCAGCAGCTTGAAAACCACCTCCACAGGCACTCCAGGATATGGGAGGCTTCCAGAGTGAAGATTTTGCACAGGATCACCTCAAAAGACAACAAGTCACTCTGGTGGATGTAGATCTGGTCAAACATGGCCTTAAAGACCATCCACTTCACAGGCAGTCCACTGTTGGTTGTCTTTATATAGTAACTGATGTGGTGATATCTCTGGCAAGGCTGAAGTCTGAGAACTTCATCATGTTGTCCTTTGTCACCAGCACTTCCCTGGTGGCCAGGTCTAGGTGTATGCACTTCTTGGAGGCAAGGTACTCCATGCCTCAGGCTACCTGATAGGCACAGGATACCAGGTCCTTGGAGGAGAGTTGCTCTGCTGCATTGTGGCTGATATTGTAACAGTACTCCAGGTAAGGAGGCCTCTGGGCCTGCAGGGACTTCTGTATGTTGTCTTTGGAGGCATATTCCATGAGAGTGTACGAAGGACTGTCCTGTGTGCAGGACCCAGCAGGTTGATGGTGTCCTTGTGCTTTCCAATCATCTTCATCATCTCCATTTCTGAGATTAGGTTTGACAGGTCTTTCTCTGTTGCATCTGACTTCAACATCTTCACAGACACTTTAGTCAAATGGTTGGATTTGTCTTTGTCCAGCCCAATGGCCTCCTCCAACACCACCTGCCCAAAGTAGGCCAGTCTTAGGAGTCTGCCTAAACTGCCTACAACCAGCCTGTCTCAAGGCAGTTATGAACTCTAGATTATCCTTAAAAATATTAAACCACAAGCTAAAAATTATCTTCACTAGGTCTCTGTTGCAGGTCTAATTTTCTCATCCTTCATCATTTATCTTTTTCCTAATTCTTATTTTCAGTATAGTTTATTTTGCATCCAAGTGTTTCCCCTGGTTTCTGTATGCTGTTTCATAGGGAAGAATTATCCTGTCATAAAATTATTTCTTCAGCATTCATTACATCTCTCAGTTAAAATGGGTTCTTTTATGGTATTGATTCATTTGAGTTTTCTCAAAATGGGAAGAATTTTCAAAATGGTGTTTTCCTCAAGGTTCAGAGTATGTCTTAGCCTCATCTTTACGCTTTTTGAAATTCACTTTTCAAATTCTTGTCCCTCTTTTATCTTTTTAAATTAAAATGTTTTATTTTTACTATTTTTTATTTGAGTATAGTTGATATTCAGTGTTTCATTGGTTTCAGGTTTTCAATATATCCATACATTATTCTATGATCACTACAAATATAGCCACCATCTGTCACCATATAACACTATTATAATATCATTGACTATATTCTCTGCACTGTCCCATATCTCTTTTGAAAATCTCTGATTTTTATGTTTTCTGTTATTCCAATTTTCGACCATCATTTTACTTGGTTACTTTAATAAAATATGCCTGATTACAAACTCTTCGCTGAAAATCATAGCATTTGATTCATAGTCTTCTTCTTCTCCTTCTACTTCCTCTTCTTCTTCTTCTTCTTCTTCTTCTTCTTCTTCTTCTTCTTCTTCTTCTCCTCCTCCTTCTTCTTCTTCTTCTTTTTTTAAATTAACATATAATGTATTATTAGCTCAGGGTTACAGGTCTGTGAATCGCCAGGTTTACACACTTCACAGCACTCACCACAGCACATACCCTCCCCAATGTTCATAATCCCACCACCCTCTCACAAACCTCCCCACCCCCCGGCAACTCTCAGTTTCTTTTGTGAGATTAAGAGTCTCTTATGGTTTGTTTCCCTCCCAATCCCATCTTGTTTCATTTACTCTTTTCCTGTCCCCCAAACCCCCCCATTGCACCTCCATTTCCTCATATCAGGGAGATCATATGATAGTGTCTTTCTCTGGTTGACTTATTTTGCTAAGCATAATACCCTCTAGTTCCATCCATGTCATCGCAAATGGCAAGATTTCATTTCTTTTGATGGGTGCATAGTATTCCATCATATATATATATATATATATATATATATATATATATATATATATATATACCATTCATTTGTTGATGGTCATCTAGGTTCTTTCCATAGTTTGGCTATTGTGGATATTGCTGCTATAAACATTTGGTGCACGTGCCCCTTTGGATCATATAGTAGTCTTCTTTACCTCTATCAGAACCCCAGGTAGTTTTATTTATTTATTTACTCACATAAACAGATGATCCAACACAACGTTTTTTGATGTTCAAATGTATTAAATGTCTTACCGCTTAACACTATGCTTACTGTTCTCTTTCACTGTCTGACTAAATCCTCATCATCACTATGCCATTAAATCAGAAAGAATATTTGAACTCAGAGTTCTCTCCATGTCCGGGAATGAAGACTCCACCCTTCTGTTTGTGCAGGTAAAATAAATGTTGATATTGTCTGTCCTGCACATACCCCATCCTGTTCACCAGAATATTCATCATCAAAATATATACAAAATAAAAACCATACCTCACCACTTCTATTACCACCCAGCATGCTAGAAACACCATCATATATATGTTCCTGAATTATTGACTTGATTGATAACCCCACTTCCACACATACTGCACTCCTTTCTCCCTGCAAATTTATTTTGGTACAGCAACTTAACCTAAAAATCAAGGTAGATGATTTTATTCTGCTCTTGAAAGTATTTTGGTATCTTGCCCTTTCATATTAAATAAAAACTGAAGGCGTTTCAATGTACTAGAAGGTCATACATTAATACGTTCTTCCTCTCTCCACCACTATGAACTCCTCATTGGCCTCCTTGCTTTTCCTCAAAAGTAACAGACCAGCTGTTCACACAAAGTCTATATACTTACTTGCTCTGCCTAGAGCAATCTTTTCCGTTAATATTTGTATAACACCCTCCTTCACTTCCTGGGTCTTTGTACAAATAACATCTCATAAATGAGATATAACCACCCAACACAAAATAAAATTAACTTTCATCCCAGCATTCTGCAATGGCTTTTACCTTTCTTGTATTTTTTTGTAACACTTATCACCATCAACCATCAATCATTATTCTATTACTGGTTTTTTTTCTTATTGGAGACAGAGGGAGAGAGATTTGGGAGGGGGCGCAGAGGAAGAAGAAAACACCCCACTGCCTAGAAAGCCTTCTGGGGAGTTACATCCCAGGACCCTGAGATCATGACCCAAGCCAAAGGCAGTCACTCAATGGACTGAGCCACCGAGGTGCCCCTCTATTATTGGTTTATTTCACTATTATATTTCAAAAGAATGTAAGCTCTTTGTGGTCAGGTATTTTATATGTTTTATTAATTGAAGTATTCTCAGAAAGGTAGCTGGCAGATTGTAAGGGCTCACTAAACTGTATTTTGTTGTTATTATTGGACTCCTTTATGGGCTTTACCTCTTATGCTAGAAGTCTATCCTTCAGATGTAAGCAATAAGAATAGAGCCCTGCTGCCTGTTCAAATGAGTAAAAAGCCTGTATTAAGTGGATATTTTAAAAGCTAAATGAATGGCTAAATAGTTGTATATAGGGGGAAAGGGAACATTTTTTCCACAGTTTAGAAGTGGAGTTCTTTTATAGAGTTCTTGTACAAGCCTCCACTATTGAATGATAATGGGCAGTTGTACATTACAATTATACAAACACTTTGGTAATTTATATCCTTTTTTTTTTCTAATTCATGACTGGATCATTTAATTCCTTAGGAGCATTACAGCATTTCAACTTTTCATGTTCAATAAACTTATTGGGGTTGCTACCTTTTTTATTCAAATGGAGAAATACTCATGATTTAATCGAAATAAAGTGTTATTTATTGTGTTGTTTTCTAGGAATGAGTCGCACATGCTAGTTTAAAAATTTTGTTAAATTCCCAAGTCTGTCACCGATAAAAGCCTTTTGTAGATTAGTAACTTGATCAAAACAGAAAAGTTATGTAACACTCAATTGTTATACTATCTTTGTTTCCATCTTGCATTGTAATAACACCCATCTTAACTTTATTTAAGACAAGTGATCGCCAGATGGCTTTCTGGCATTGATTGCATGATATGAAATCTAGTATAACTAAAAGTTTTTGGTTTTAGTAGCATATAAATCAATTTAGAAAAATATATGTATTTGAATATAAGATAAAGTTTTAAATTATTTGGCAATAGTAAACTAAACTTTTTTGTAAATTTTTATTTTCTAAAATTTCATTGAGCTCTTTTGCAATAAGAAACAAGTTACAAAAAACTAAGGTTTATTTACCCCAATTCAAAATTATTAGGAATATAATCATAGAGGTTGAAGTATTTAAAATATTGAACCCAAAATATTTTATTAGGTAAATTCATGAATGCTGAGCATTCACTGTTAAAATATACTAATACTATTGATAGACTGGTAGAAGCCTAAACTCAAATATTTATTAAATATTTATATCCATATCTTTTCATGGCTTGGTAATTCATTTCTCTAGCATTAAATAATATTCCATTGTTTGCATGTACTACACTTTATTTGACCTTTCACCTATGGAATGATATCTTGGTTGCTTCCAAGCTTTTGTCAGTTATGAATAAAACTACTATAGACACCTTTGTGGGTATAGATTTCATCTTTTTGGATAAATACCAAGAACTGCTACTGCTGAATCATCTGGCAAGAATATGTTTAGTTTTGTAAGAAACTGCCAAGAAGTTTTCCATTCTTTATTCTCAATAGACATGGAAGAACATTCCTGTTGCTCCACATCCTCACCAACATTTCGTGTTCTGTTGTCAGTGTTCTGGATTCTGGGTATGTACTGGTGTCTCTTTTTTGTTTTAATTTGCATTTTCCTGATGACATATGATGTGAAGCATCTTTTTATATACTTACTTGCCATCTGTAATATTTTCTTTTGTGAGATATCTGCTAAGGTCTTTGGCTCATTTTTAATCAGGTTTTTCCCCCATTGTTGAGTTTTAAGGGGTCTTTGTGTATTTTTGATTAACAGTCCTTTGCCAGATGTGTATTTTGCAAATTTTTTCTCATAGTCTGTGCTTTGCCTTTTCATTCTCTTGGCATTGTGTTTCACAGAGTAGACATTTTTAAATTCAGTGCTTGTGCTTTTGTAGCTAAAGTTATTGCCAAAACCAAGGTCATTTAAATTTTCTTCTATATTACCTTCTACATGTTTCATGTTTGGATTTGTAATCCAATCTGAGTTAATTTTTGTGAAGAGTGTATGATATATGCCTGTATTTATTTTATATTATTATTTTATTTTATTTTTATTTTATATTTTCACATTTAGCTTTACTCCAGAACCATTTGTTTAAAAGATTGTATTTTGCTCTCTTGTATTGCTTTTGCTTTTATATTAAATATAAAATATAATTGATAATATATATTCTGTTTCTTTAATCTAGTCTTTCTGTGGTATTACAATATCTTGCTTACAATTATCGTTATGGTATACTTTTTAAAAAGATTTTATTTATTTATTTGGCAGAGAGAGAGATCACAAATAGGCAGAGATACGGACAGAGAGAGAGATGAGGAGAAGCAGGCTCCCTGCTGAGCAGAGAGCCCAATGCGGGACTCGATCCCAGGCCCCTGGGATCATGACCTGAGCTGAAGGTAGAGGCTTAACCCACTGAGCCACCCAGGTGACCCATCATTATGGTAAACTTTGAAGTCAGTCCTAAGTCTTTGTTCTCCTTCAACACTATATTGACTATTGTGAGTCTTTGACTCTCCATATAAACTTTAAAATAAGTTTGTTAATATTAAAAAAAAGAACTTGCTGGAATGCATTAATTGTATAGATAAACTTGGAAACCAGTGACCTCTTGAGCTTAGCAGGAGATAGACCATGTACATCAGTTGTCACAGTGGTGCCTCTTTGCCTATTGCAAATCCCTAGGCAAAATGAGACCTCAAGGATCTGAGAGAATGTCTAAGAAGTACTTGATACATCCCTTGGGTATGGTTTATTGTAGTGTCCACCTGTCTGAAAGCTGGGGAATCTAGAGAAGGGAGGGAAAATTAGTTATGATAAAACATATCAAAAAACATCAATAAATTTTGTAAAACTAATTGTCATGGCTCATATACAATATGACCAACAGAGGGACCATCAAAAGGAAAGCATCAGTTATGTTTATTGTAAAATTTTTATTCAAAATAAAGCAATGAGAGGGGAAGACACAATGAGAAAATTATCATTTTGTAAATGGTAAACTTCTTACAAAATGGAACAGGTTTTATATTCTAAGTAGTATATTGAAAAGTAAAACATTGGGGCGCCTGGGTGGCTCAGTGGTTGGGCTGCTGCCTTCAGCTCGGGTCATGATCTCAGGGTCCTGGGATCGAGCCCCACATCGGGCTCTCTGCTCTGCAGGAAGCCTGCTTCCCACTTCCTCTCTCTCTCTCTCTCTGCCTGCCTCTCTGCCTACTTGTGATCTCTGTCTGTCAAATAAATAAATAAAATCTTTAAAAAAAAGAAAAGAAAAGTAAAACATTAAAAAATAAAATTTAATTAAAAAATTATGTAATTTTTTAAAAAGGTTAAAAATAGCAGAACCATTTTTCTTATAACTGGAAAATACATTGTATATATATCTATCAAAAATAACTTGTCAGGCACCTGCGTGGCTCAGTGGGTTAAGCCACTGCCTTCGGCTCAGGTCATGATCTCAGGGTCCTGGGATCCAGCCACACATTGATCTCTCTGCTCAGCGGGGAGCCTGCTACATCCTCTCTATCTCTGCATGCCTCTCTGCCTACTTGTAATCTCTCTCTGTCAAATAAATAAATAAAATCTTTAAAAAAATTAACTTGTCATGGGGGCGCCTAAGTGGCTCAGTGGGTTAAAGCCTCTGCCTTCGGCTCAGGTCATGATCCCAGGATCCTTGGATCCAGTCCCACATCGGGCTCTCAGCTCAGCAGGGAGCCTGCTTCCTCCTCTCTCTCTGCCTCACTCTGCCTACTTGTGATCTCTGTCAAATAAATAAATAAAATCTTTTATTAAAAAAATTTAAAAAAATAACTTATCATGTCTGGAATCAGGAGCATATGGAAAAAAATAATATCTGAGGACAATACTTCTGCCATGTTTTGTGCCTTGTTAATATTTTTAAACAGTCAGGCAACTTTTAGCTTTATTGAAATACCTGCTAAGATACCAGCAGTGCCTTTTGGAGCCCTATGACTATAAAAATTAATTGCAAATATTCAAAATGTTTACTATGGTGTCACTATTTATGGCCACCACCAAGTATGTTTCAGAAGTAAGCATAACTGTTACTCATCTGTAAGGCAAAGGGGCATGTTTTCAGGAGTTCCATCTTCTGTACCAGGAGGTGAATCAAGTAATGATTTTTGTTTATAAAATAATTCACTTTTCAATCTAACATTCCTCATTCCACATTATAATAATAAAAACTAGGAGGAGACTAAAACAAACAAACAACTACAACTACAACAACCAGCTTTTCCTTCAGTGGAAAAGTAAATATAACCCTATGAGTAGCCTGAAATTTATTTTTAAATATTTTTAAGATAAACGCTTTTGTTAGAAAACCATATATTTTATATTACTAAGAAATAACAGGCAAAGTTTTATTAACTTCTAAAAAGTCTAGTTACTTCTATTTATCTATTAATTCGTCTCTTTATGAAGTAGAACATGATCACACCTATTGTATCTACCCAAGTTTGTATGCTTTGGTTATTTTATGTTTGCTATTTCCTTGCTTAATTTTTACAATATTTGATACATAATAGTATCTTTAAGTCCATCTATGGTTTCACAGAATTTGTTTGAACTTCATAAAAAAGTAACATACTTTTTGCACTGTCCTTGTTTTAATTCTCTATTAACTTTCCAAGATATATTCACTTTAGAGTGTGTAGCTATCATTTATTTTTATTCCTCCATAATGCTATGTTTACAAATTTGTATTTATCTGTACTTTTAAAAATATCTTAATTATATACCATTTCTTATCTCACGTAACACTCATGTTACTTCTACACTTATCAGATATTATGTAACTGAAAACCACAACTCAGCAACAATATAGCACCATTTTTCAAAATTAAATGGCTTACCAGAATTCTTTAATTCTATCCTTTATTTGTATTAGATGACCCTTTATTCTGGTATTTGGCATTGTTCATATGGAGGAAAGCTTAGAAGTTGATATTCCATAAATAGAAGGATTTATTATGATTGATTAATTATTTTCATTTAGAATGCATAGAATATGGTTGATTTAATATTTCTTTCTTACTCTCTGCCTGGAACATAGTGCTATCTATGTAATAGCCACTAAAATATTAAGTTAATTACCTAGACTTTAAACTGCATATTAGGGCGCCTGGGTGGCTCAGTGGGTTAAGCCGCTGCCTTCGGCCCAGGTCATGATCTCAGGGTCCTGGGATCGAGTCCCACATCGGGCTCTGTGCTCAGCAGGGGGCCTGCTTCCCTTCCTCTCTCTCTGTGATTTCTTCCCTTCCTCTCTCCTACTGTGATCTCTCTGTCAAATAAATAAATAAAATCTTTAAAAATAAATAAATAAATAAACTGCATATTAATAGGAATAACATACAGAACTCTTCTCAGATTGGGACACCTGGGTGGCTCAGTCAGTTAAACGCCTGAGCCTTTAGCTCAGGTCATGATCTTAGGGTTCTGGGACTCAGTTCTGCAACAGATTCCCTGCTTAGCGGGGAGTTTGCTTCTGCCTCACCCTGCTGCTCCCCCTGCTTGTGCTCTCTCGCACTCTCTCTCTTACAAATAAATAAAATTTAAAAATAAATTCTTCTCAGATAGCTAATATAGAATATCGTCTTTGTATTCATCAAAGGGAAAGGGCCATATAATAATGAAATTCAGACTACTTCAAATTCATTTTTTAACCAGTAAGAAAGTACTGGAAACAAGCCAAAAATGTCTTTAATGAATTAAAGAAATAGACTGATTTTCAATATCTTAATGTTTCTAAAATAAATTGCAAGATTTTTATACTAGATATCAGTGTAAATATTCATTATACACAGATATTCTAAAAATAAACGTGAGAAAACTATTTGAGATATATGATGACAAAAACGAGTTTGACAAAAGTCAGTTTGGGTAAAACTTACAACACCTACCACCTGAAACTCTTGTTCTATAATTTAATTATTTTAATTTACAAAAATACAAAAATAATATATCAGAGTAAGTCTATTGATAGCTTTGAAGGTATGCTCTGGTTGTGCACTATTTACTATTTAAAGGGGAATCAAATATGTGATGCTTATGGTGTGACTATATTCAAACTCAACAAGTTCAGAAGCATACGAGGAATAGAATTAAGACAAAAGATGACCCTTACTTATCCTAAAGATAGACAATGGTATATATGTGCTAGTTGGGGAGAGAATCCAGTCAGTAGATGGAGGATGTGGTATTGTAAAAAAAAATACACAACGTTTTGGTTGAACGTTTAGCACTATATTTAACAAAGTGAAATTGTGTGTTAATAGCCTTGAATAAAATCCAAAAAATATTTTCAATTAATTGAAGATTATTTAGGAAAAGCTTCAAAAGTACAACTTGATAAGGATTCCAATAAAAGATTCATAAGCAATACAAGTTTCAGAATTTTTAGTATATTTTCCCTAAAAAGCCATTTGATTTAAATTAAAAAGAATTCTATTTACCTGCCACTGAAATAAGAGGAAATTATTTGGTTTTGTAATAAGTCAATGAAATAAATTAACACATCTTTAAAAAACAGATATGCACACTAATTTAAAAATAATAGTGCTTAAGCTGTTCAGCAAACATTTGTAAAATTCCTTGCCATCAGCTAGCCCTGGACTTCTGCTTGGTTAGTAAGGCCATGTATGTTACTGCTCAGAGTACTGACGCAAAGCAATTGTCCCCTTCACATCCATTTTTTGCTGTTGATATGTCATGCTATGTTGTTTAGAGATACATAGATGGCCCTACACGAAGGCCTTTTTTTGTGTGTATATGGGTGACTGTGATTTAACTTTCAAATAAGATGGCTCCTGATTTACAATGATTCAACTTACGATATATTTGGCAATGATGTGAAAGTGAAAGTGATTCACTAGAAACTGTACTTTGAATTTTGAATTTGGGTCTTTATAAAAAGGGCCAGTGACATGTGGTATGGTGCCGTCTTGTGATGCTGGGCAGGGGCAGTGAGCCACAGCTCCCAGTCAGCTAGAAGGTTACAGGGGTGAGCACCTGATATTCTTACAACCATTCTATATATAAACATTCTTCTTTTTTTTAGTGTAATATTTAATAAATTGCATGTGATATTTGATACTTTCTTATAAAATAGTCTTTGCTTAAAATGATTTTGCCCAAATTCAGGCAAATGTAAGTGTTCTGAGTATGTTTAAATAAGCTTAATGTAAGCTATGATATTTGATAGTTTAGGGGTATTAAATGCATTTTCAATTTTTTATGTGTTTCTCTGTATATAGCCCCATCGTAAGCTGAGGAACATCTCTATATGTATATGTAGCCTTGGTATGGCTTACATATTATTGGCATGAAACATCTAGAACAGTACGTGTGCCATATAATTGTCTACAACATCAAACAAGTTTCTTGAAAACTTGTGCCAAAGGGGTTATGTCTTTAAGGATTTCCAAAGGGTTCTCTCAAACGTAAGATTTTTCAGAAGTTGAGTGAAAATCTGACCATACTAAACATTTTTCCATTTTCCCTAGTGAGCAAAGATAGCTAAAATCTATCTGCCATTTTCAACACTGTACTCAACGATTGTAATTCTAAATTAAGAACAGATTATTTATATCAAAACCACATGTTGGCCTAATCTTATACAATATTCATAAATCTCACTCAGAGTCTTGGACACTTTTATTTGTTGAGTCTATAAGGTACTACGGACATTCATCTTTTTTGACCTCATAGCTTCATGTATGTCTATACTTTTGAAAATACATGCATCATAGTTCCATTGTATAATGTCTGGGTTATAAAATGTGCTATGCTATCAAAATGGTAAGAAGAACATACAAATGCCCTGATGTAATGAACTGGACCAGATTGCCAGATATCACATTTCATACCAGAAAGATTCAGTGGTAAGTTTTAAAATGGCCAGCTATACTTCGACTGAATTATAACTCATTTAACTTCTCTCTTTGTGTACAGTATTATACATTAGTCAGTATTAAAGTAAATAAGTACTTTGGACAGATGTAAATATGCTGTAATAAAAAATGTTTTTCTTCTTTCTTTTAGTCCTTTATACTTGTAAGACTAGCCACAAATACCATGCTTCCCCCAAAATAATTTGCAATCCAAATTTATCTCTAAATGAATTTATTGCACAGAAAAAAAAAATATATATACACTTACAGTAGACATGTTCAAAGATAGTTACACAACAGCAGGGCCCTAAATGTAAGCAGTATAGTTGTTTTGTTTTGTTTTGTTTTGTTTTGTTTTCTTTAAAAAAAGAAGAGGTTATGTGAAATATTGGAATTTTATTTCGAGGCCTAGTATTTCAAGACAGTTAACTACACTTATGGTGTCAACAGCCTCTTGTTGGCAGTATGATTTTATTGGCTCCATGGAATAACAGCAAGAATTTACTATTGCTTCTTTCTTTTATGACACAAACAGAAAAAAAAATTGACACATTTGCTCAAGACCAACCAGAATCATTTTAACCTATCAAAATTGATGGGAGGCCTTCACTGCCAAAGTCACTGCTGGGTTTTCACAATTCATTGCAGACAATCTTCTACTCCCATTATGATAAAGGAGAAAAGAGTCATAATCAGGGAAGAAAGCTTGATTAATACTTGTAATTATTATTGAATTATTTAGCCTGCTATAGGATTATTATTATTGGTGTCATTTGATAATTTTCTCTCATTTTATTAAACACAACTGTGAGTAATTACCCTACCTAATATTTCTCTGTATTGGCTGACTAGCTAGCAAACATTCATGAAAATATCCATTAGCCACACATATAAAATGCTGCATTATGATGCTGTTGAATCAGAACATACCACTACCTGATCCTGTAGCTCTTTGAGGATTTGCAAATCAATTAAATATATGTTTCTTGGATTCTTCCCATATAATTAGAAAATTTATAATAGAGTCCATGAACATGATTAGTTTTACCATATTAAACCAGCAATCACACTTTGATTTTTACAACAAAAGCAGAAATATAAACACACACATTTGGATCAGTTTTCTGTTAGTCTGTCCGGACTTCAAAATCCTATTCCTCAAGATAATGCACACCAAAGTTCTGGATTAAACAAGAAATTAGATGGCACCTGAACACTTGGTTTAATATTCTCAAAAGGACTATGCAACTTATTTCTTACATTATGACATTGTTTTACAAAGATCCACACTTTTATAATGTTAGTATTTTTAATAATCAATAAAGTCAATTAATCATGATTAAAAATCAAACATAAAAATGTCTACTTTTGCTTTTGCCCCCTCCACTTGGAACTTATTTATAGCCTGATAATTCAAAGGTCCCTATGTTTATGAGAATCTGGACAGAAATAGCTCTAAGATCCCATTCAGAACTTGATATTAATCTAAGTCTTTTGGCTCCATTTATCCTGAGAGCAAAGAGTAGGACAAAGGATTTGAGTACTGTTAGTTTATCTGGGAGATTATCCAAGGTAGAAAAGAATGGGAAAGTGAATGTTATCAGTGTTAAGTAACTGCAATTTCCCATGGAACTATCCACCACAGGTTTGGCTATAATCAGGTGTTGGGCCTTGATATCAGAGGGATTTGAGGCAGTATCATTTTAGGTTAATCATTATATCTGAAATTTCCAAAAACTTCAACTGATGAAACTTTGATTATAAATCTATAAATATAACAATAAATCTACAGTATTCAAATTATTTTCAGAAAAATACACAGACAAAGCATCAATTGATTAATATTTAAATATTACAAAATACTGAAATGAAAGAATTTGGTCATATAACAACGTGTAAGAAGTAGAACTTAGGTTTAGGTTAGAACTCAGGATGCATTTGAGACTCAGTTAAGAAATTGAATGGAGGGACACCTGGGTGGCTCAGTGGGTTAAGCCACTGTCTTCGGCTCAGGTCATGATCCCAGGGTTCTGGGATCGAGCCCCAAATCGGGCTCTCTGCTCAGCAGGGAGCCTGCTTCCTCCTCTCTCTCTGCCTGTCTCTCTGCCTGCTTGTCATCTCTCTCTGTCAAATAAATAAATAAAATCTTTAAAAAAAAAAAGAAATTGAATGGATGTCTGACTATCTTATAGGTTTGCTAAAAATCAGTGACTTCGTGTGGCTATGCAGGATTTTTAACTTTCCCTAAGAAGTTATTAGATTTGATTATATAATGGCAGTAAAGGATGGGGAAAAGCAAAGTACAAACCCCATAAAGACAAAGACACTAAGTATGAGAAAAGAGTAATAGATAAGAAAAATCAATGCATTTGAGTAAAATGGGAATTGAAATACACAATGATTGTTGATTTTTTTAGATGGAGAAAACAAAACTAGCTTGCAAGAAGGAAATAACAGAAGATATGTTGTGTTGTGATACAGAATCCTGGAAAAGGCAGTAACGTGGAATAAAAGAGTAGGGAGAGCATATCAGGTAATTTGAATAGGAAGGAGATAGGAGATAATTGCTTGATAAATTTTATATGGCCCACTTAAATGCACAGATTTCTCTTCTTTACTTTATATGGAGAACAGGGTGTCCTTTCTCTTCCCTTTCAGAGCACCAGAGGTGTACTCTTTCAGACTGAAAACCTGAAAAGCTCAGGACTCAGTTGCTTAAGCACAGCTGAGAGGACATATTTCAATTCAGATTTACATTTTGCTGTATGTAGTAGACTGTCAAAAGTGGTTTAACCATATCTTTTCATTTAACAAGAAGACTACAGAGAGTGTTTTCTGGTGTTGCTTCAGAGTCTTAAGAAAGTCAAGTGAACTATCTTAGAGGTTTTCATGGCTTTTTATTCACGGTTGCAAAAATTGCTGTTGGAGTTCTCACTATTAAGCCCACATTTCTGGCAGAATGATAGAGGTAAAAGAGAATGATATCTTGTACGACTGATACTTTGTCATATGGTTACAATATAACTAGAAAAGCGACAATAAAATATTTGATGTCGTTTTAAGTTTCCTTGTTGTCAATCCCTCAGTGCTTTCTGAGATTAAAGGAAAAAGTAGATGGATATTGACCTGGCAACTATCAACACCTGTCAGTCTCTCTTGGATAACCAATATCTCTATAATCTCTTCTTCCCAGTAATATATATATATATATATATATATATATATATATTCATAACCCACACAGTGCCATCTCAAGTTACTGCACCAGATAAAATAACAATGATTTTCAGTTGTTCCAAATGGACAGAATACCCTTTCTTATGATATCATGTCTTATAAGATAGATAATTGGCTTGCTACCAATATACCCAGATGTGACTGTGGAAGAGACAGGAAAAAAATAATAATATTTATTTATTCCTTGGGTTGACCCTGTTTACACAGATGCATTATTATTAGAAAAGGTTGGTTTGGGACATTGGAATGAATTTACTTAATGGGTCTGTATGTAATTGGGTTGGAGGAAATTTTTAATTTCTAGAAAGATTATTAGATTCTATCTTATTCTCTTTTGTTAATTTTCACATGTTAACAAAGCCAACGTTTTTGTCTAGCAAACAAGATCTTAAATCCTAACAAAACTCAATTTTTTCCTTTATATTTTTTAAGTTTGAGAGCCTCATGTTCTCTCATGCTGCTTTAAATACAACTCAAAAAAAAAAAAAAGGAGCTAAATGGGGCAGTAAGACCAGACTTTTTATTTTATTGATCTTATTTTTAATTAAAAAATTAAAGATTGTATTTATTTATTTGAGAGAGAGAGCATGAGTGGGGCAGGGGGAGGTAGCTGCAGAGAGAGACTGAGAAGTATACTCCCTAATGAGCAGGAAGCCCAATATGGAGCTCGATCCCAGGATCCTGACTGAGATCATGACCAGAGACAAAGGCAGATACATGTGCAAAATCCCTTTTTTTCTGGGAAACAATACTTTACAAGAGATGTTTGAAAAAGTACTGGGGAATCAACTTTAATCGGAGATACAAAAATTTAATTGACTTTTGTAAAGCTACGGCATCCAAATGATGGGAATCCCAGCCCGTTTAGGTTGTGGACCACAGAGTATTCTTCTCTGTAATATTTTATTTTCTTCCATGTCTACTAACTCCAGTCCAAGTTTTCTGATCTCTTTTTAGATAGTGCAAAACATGGCAAAGAATACCAAACGAGTGCCCAATATTCTACATTTATTACATCATTTCTAACATAGAGAAGTGTATTATCAAGGCTGGTTCTGTGAACGAACATAGTTCTGCTAAAGTGTGTTTTGTTCTCCAAGAAATTAAATGCATGATTATCACACAATTATAAAATACTTGTGTCAAGAATTTTTATTCAAAAATTAATAAGAGAAGCAGATATTAAAACTAGTTCACATGGTTATTTGGGATATAAGCAGAGTTGTGCAGCAGAAGTGCTCTGGGCCCATAATTTGAGTTATACAATTTATGTTTTCTAATGAAAAATCACTAACTTGCATTATTGTTAACAAGAATCTTGTGCATTACCATCAGTGTTCTACATTATTGCCTCTTGCTCTACAGTTTGTAAATAACTTTGTCAATAGTAAGCTAATAAATGGAGTGAATCCAATGGATTGAGAAAATCTCCAGAGTTTCTGGTACATAATGCCAAGGACTCCATTGAAAGGACACCTAAGAATTTACTTTGCCCAAAAATCTGATCATTTTTTTCACTGTCCTTACCTATTTTCCAAACCTAGTCCTTTTGCTTCACCTTTCAGTCTACGGACAACCCTGTATCTGACAGACTTGTTAATTCTGGGAATGTCTTGCAGATTAATTTGCTTGCCAGAGGTGGTTCCTCTAATTGATGTCTAAGAACCCTAATTAGTTAAGAAAACTTTTTTTTAACATTTTCATTGCTATTTATTATTATTATTATTATTATTATTGCTAATATCTCTATTACAAATAATTCACAAGGGCATCTTTCTGACAAAAGACAAAGAGCCGCCTACTAGTAGAAAAAGTACATTTGACTCGGTCAGTGAAAGTGGTAAAGGGATTTGAGAAAATAAGGCAAAGCACTGGAATTATGTGTTAAAACTTTAAATATTATAGACACATTGACTTAATTTCTAATACTGCTGTTGCTTATAATTAAATAAGATGTTTTCCATGAACCACGCATTACAGCAAATATATTGTTTATACAGATTAAATTTTCATCAAAAGGGACGCCTGGGTGGCTCAGTTGGTTAAGCAGCTGCCTTTGGCTCAGGTCATGATCCCAGCGTCGTGGGATCGAGTCCCGCATCGGGCTCCTTGCTCGGCCGCGAGCCTGCTTCTCCCTCTGCCTCTGCCTGCCATTCTGTCTGCCTGTGCTTGCTCTCTCGCCCACTCTCTCTGATAAAGAAATAAAATCTTAAAATAAATAAATAAATTTTCATCAAAAATTTGTAAGTGTATTTTATTGTAGGATCATGATCAGCATTTTTCAGATGAGAAAAGTGAAATTTAGAAAAGTATGTCTCTTCAAATCCCTCATACAATATCTGGCCTAGATAGAAGGATATACTATCACAATTGAGGAAGATAATTGAGATTACTTAAAATGATAAACTTTACTGTATAGGGTTTTTTTAAAGTTTGCCACAGATTCAGATTCTTTTAAAATATATATCTATTTTGTGTAAAGAGAATGCACTGAGAAGTAAAAAGAAAGTGATATATCAGTGCTACCAACTAATGGCTCTAATATCATCACCTTATTTATGAACAATGAAACAGTGTGCAATATTTAAATAAATTTAAATAAATTCCTATTTATTTTATATATTTATAAATTTAAATAAATTACTATTTATTTATTTATTATTAAAGAAATTCCTCTAACAAACAGTATGTTTTGAAGGTTGCTAGCAGGAAAGTGTTGTACTACATGGAAGTAATCAGAAAATATGATCTAAAATTCTGCTTTCAAGGGCGCCTGGGTGGTTCAGTGGGTTAAAATTCTGCTTTCAAGAAGCTATAACAGTAAGTACTGAGCATTAGCTATTATATGCTATGGATGAATAACTGAAATCTACATTTGAAACTAATGGTACACTATATGTTAACTAATTGAATTTTAAAAAGTTAATTAAAAACCCCACTATTTTATAAAACAATATTCCCAACAGGCCCTTTTGCTTTAAAATACTCACTTTGTAATGAGAATCATTACTTTTGTCTAGCCAATTCTTACATCACTGTTTATCCCTTCCCTGCTTTATCCCTTCCCAATATCAATAAAGGCTCACTTGGGTTACCTAGAAGCCATGAGAAAGCCTGTAGTAGATCTGGCTGGTTTTCACCAGCAATTTGACCACCATGTGCACAGGGAAGTCTATTGATAAAGGCTTTATTGCAATAAGTTGCAAATACATGGATGATTTTGAATTCTCTTTCTTGAGGTCTTGTTTCATAATAATAAATTTAGGGTGGCTTCTTGGAATGGATGTTATTAACATATTTTCATAGTTCTAAGTACATGGAATTGTAAAATAGATTAATGAATGTGGCATTACTGACAACTGTCCTCATTTTGAAATCAAATTACAGTGTACTAAGATGAGGAAGCAAAGCAGATTTGGGATTATGAGTGAAATAATTTAAAAAAGTCTTAGGGGTATGATCAGACTATTGAGTAATTCAGTAGAAAAATGTCAACTGATTGAGATTCTGTGTTCCCTGATTTCAGAGAGAAGTTAAGATAAATAAGTAACATGAGGAGACTAGGAAGCCAAACATAAGTGATAATTTTGTGCCAGGGTGTGTATACATCTGTTTATTTTCTTGCTTTACCACTAAGGTTGCTCCTAGAGGAGAGTTTAAATATGTGTTGGAGCTAATCTCTGTGGATTACACAAGAAACCACATCCTACAGCTCTCCCTGAAACACCCCTTATGATTTCAATGTAATTTGGTTTTTGCATTTTTAGAAATAACAAAATACTTTGCAAACTGATCTACTTTATTACCACCTCAAGTGAGTCAGCTGACTCCACATTTTAACACAGTGACAGTCACAGAGGAATGGAGGAATGAGTAGAGTTATCAATAAATGTGCTTTTAAGATGTATGACAGGGTAGCAGCTATTTCCAGGAACCAAAACATGGGTCAGCAGCTGTGCAGGAAAAGTGATGGAATAAATGACTCATTTCAGAGTAGTTCTATAACATATTAGTTCTATAATGTATCTTCAGCACCCAATTGCCCGCTTTGATCTAAAGATAAGGATTTACAGTTAAGGTCCCATTTATGATTTGACTGGTAGGGTCTGAATCATGTTTACTATTGTTTTGACTATTACTTGAAACCTATAGTAGTACTTAGGATATGTGTTGTGTATTCTGTGAACATGTGCTATTTTTAGATTAGATAATTCCTGTCTTGAACCCCTGTTAATTTGTTTGTTTTTGTTTATTTGATAGTGGTTTCAGTAAATGGATATATCTGAAAAATTGCAAAGCCACTATTAAAATAAGTTATTATGATATATAGCATGGAATTGCACATTCCTCCTTTGAATCCGACAGAGCTTCACCATATCCTTAAAAATTTGGGAAAAACATGCTATTATTTTTCTTTATAAAATTTCTCCTGTTAGGCTGTGATGGTTGTCATCAGCAGTAACTCCTCTGAAGGCTTTGTCAAAAGAGTTGAAAAAATTGGAAAGGTGTGAATGAAGCTGTTTGCTGAATATAAAGAAAAGAGCATTGAAGTACAATTCACACTCTTACTTCTCCTTCTATGCTTTCAGATGTTTGACATTTGAAAATTTTGCTTCTAGAAGAGATGCCCTATATAATTCTTACTTTAAGGAGCAAGTTTCTTTTATAATTTTTTTATTATTCTACCATTCAAGTATTTCCATTTAAATTAAATTCAATACCATTAAAAAAAAATCAAAAGTGCAGCCAGTATTCAATTCCTGGGCTAAATAATTTTAGAAAGCTTTGTGTTATTGAACCTACGGGGTTTTTCTGTAGTTTTAACTCTTTCTTTCTGTGATTTTTCCCATTAGTCACGTAAGTGACTGCAATATAACAGACATTGAGGATAAAGAAGGACTGAATAGAACAATCCTTGGCCTCATGAAGTTGAGAATCTAGCAAGGGAGTCAAACAATTCAATCATTCAGAGACAATTTATTGAGTGCCTGGCCTAAGATGAGCACAACAAAACCCCAGCCCAGAGGAATCATTTTAATGGGAGAGATAGATAATGGGTAAGCCAACTTTAAAAAGAAAAAAAATCGTACTGGTTTTTCTTTAATAGTGATGCATATTTGAACTAAATAAGCACATTTTTAAAAGAGCAGTGATTGAGAATAGGTTTTGTAACTGAGTGGTCCGAAAGGGCCTCCCTGAAAAAGTCTGTTTTGAACAGATTTCTGAATAATATCAGCTAGGAAGCTGCGTAAAAATCTCAGGGATGGGTGATTTTTCCAGTCAAAAAACGGTAAAGGCTCCAAAGTCACAATACAGCTGTAAGTTTCTCTAATAAAGTAACTTCTGACAAAGAATGAGAAGAAAGAACTAACCCAGGTTTGAAAGAAAAGGGACAGACTTTCTATGGAATTCATATTTAATTAAAGCTCTAAAGGACAAAAATACAATAGAGCAAAATTCTGGTGACGCTGATATACCTAATGAAAGTTCATAAACAAGGTGTGGGTAGCAAAGAGTGTGTGGGAATGTTGGTAAGAACAGTGGGGAAGAGTCATCCCTGAACATGTTCTTAAATGAAGGAATTCTTATATTGTTTTAAAGGGTAAATTGGAGTTTGCATAAGTGATTAGAGAAGGATGCCTCAGCTTATGGAAATTCAAAGCCATAAAGATGTGATAAACTACTGCAGATATTTTCATGTATATTTGTTGTTGCTTCTAGCAATGGTGATCTAAAAACTCTTTCTTAAGACAACTAAAAATCCAGACAAAATAGCTTTTAAAGTTAAAAATATAAGAATGATTATAAAAATAAGTGAGGGATTACTGGGCCAAAATAGGAAATACAATGAGAGCCTAGAGATATATGCCCTGAAGCCATTTTAGCTATGAGAGCTGTAGAAACTGCTAAAACACACTGAGCTGTGTTTTCAATAGACTCTTGATACTAGAGAAACAAAATTCAAAATCCAGCAGCAATCAAATTTGAGGACTTTGGTACAACCCAAATTTACGTTGAGATCCCCAAAGCACAAGGAGAAGCAGAAATAAGACTATAGCCTACCATGCCTTCTGTGTAAACTGAGAAAGTCAATCACGGAATTTGGAGTATGATTGTCTTGTAGAGTCTCAGATATAAGAGAAAATCCTGCCAAGGAGGACCATACCATTATTATAGCTCTTAATTATCCCTACTCAATAAGAGTTTCAAATATAATGTCTTGAACATAGCAAAATGGAACAAAGCACACAAAGAAAAACCATTAACAAGATTTGATAGACAAAATGGGATTAAGTATGATGTTAAAATGATCCATAAAGATTGTAAAATGACTTGATTACTCTGCTCAAAGAAATGAGAGGGGAAGCAAATTGAACAAAAAACTGAAAGTAAAAATGATATTGAGAAAGATTTTATAAATGAACCAATTGGATACTCTAGAACTTTAAACATATGACAGCTAATTTAAGATACCACAGGGGTGCCTGGGTGGCTCACTTAATTAAACCTCCAACTCTTTTTCCTTTTTTTTAACACCTTAATTTTATTTTATTTCTTTCATTTGGCTGAGGTCATGATGTCAGGGTTGTGAAATAGAGCCCAGAGTTGGGCTCTGTGCTGAGCCTGGAGCCTGCTTAAGATTCTTTTCCCTTCTTTTTCTATCCCTCCCTGCGCTCTCACTTGCTCGCTCTCTCTTGCTTGCAAATAGATAGATAGATAGATAGATAGATAAATCATAGACAAAGCAAAATAAAAGCAGATTATGAAAAAAATATAAAGATTTTGAAATGAAAACAAGTTCAAAATAAAATAGAGAAGACCTACACAGCTAAAAGTTCATTCAGAAAATCTACTATTAAAGATGTCAGTATGATACAATGTTAAGATATCAAAAGATTTGAGCATGTACTTTACAGAAAGGGTAATCCAAATGGCCACTCATATATAAAAACTGTTTATCTTTATTATGAATCTGGAATTAAATTAAATTAAATTAAAAATAAATTAAAACCTAGAATGACATACTATTACACACTTACCACATTGGGCAACAGTGAAAATGACTTGCAAGAATGTGAAGGAATGACAGTGCACATAATAAAAACGTATTAGGTAAGTTGGACAATATTTAGAAAACTTAAAAATTAAAAAAAAAATTTGGTCCATTCCTAGAAATACAACATGGAACTAAATGAATATTTTCACCAGGATATGCAAACAGATGATTATAGTTATTTCCTTCATAACGGCAGATCAGTAGTGGTATATTTGCACAATGTTACATTAAATAAGAGAGAATATTAACAAACTGGGAGGAGGGGCTAGGTTGTTATCATAAACAGATCTTCTATGGTGCTAATTATGTTCTATTTCTCAAAATCTTTAAGTTAAAAAAGTTTTCAAATTTATATCTAGATAGATAGATAGGTAGATGATAGATAGACAGATATCCCAGAAGCTGCAATGCTAGGCTAAGACCAGGCTTTAAAGGGCTTTTCTATGCTCTACTAAATACTTGAAATGATTCATTATATCCTAGCTCAGTGTTCATATCTCCATTTGTTTCCTCAGTTTCCTAATATTTATCTTAAGGTGACCTGATCCAGACTTTTGATCACCTTTGTCTAAATATTTCTATTTTAACAAAGTCCTTTTGAACACTGAGAGACTAAAACTTAGAAAAATACTCTGATTGTTATCTCACTAGAGTGGAAAATATATAGTTACCCATTAACTAATGATATCCATGTCTACATTAGATCCATGACATTTTTAATTCTTGGGAGCTTTTGGCTAAATGAATTTTTTAAGCTTCCTTTAAATGAAGGAAGCCATCACCACATGAATAAAATTAAAGAACTAAACACCATCTCGATTTTCTACATTGGCTGTCACTCCTGAAAATTCTCAGTTTATGAATGTGCATATGTTTACTATAATAATATTCACTGGTTATTTACCTGGTTTATTACTGTATTTTGATCCTTTCTAATTGTTCACTTTTTTCCATATTTCCTCCTTATTTCTACAAATGTCAATCCATCACATGTTATGTAAAGTGAAACAAAGAAGAACAGCTGTTAGTAGAAAGGATTAATAGGTGCCTTGATGTTACTCTGTGAGATATTAAGTACTAGGCAAGGTATTTCCATATCATCATTTTAATATATTTCAGGAATACAGCACAGTTGTTATGCTTTAATTAAACCTTCATTAAGTCTTTATATATATATTTTTTCCTAACTCACAAGTCCGCCCTTCATGTCCCATTCAAAACCCACTCATTTTATGGAATAATTGTTTTATCTTCCCAGTACAATCTTCATTTAACTTATTGCTCTGGTGTGCTTCTTTGGCAGCACATATATTAACTTATTGTTCTGGGTATACAAAAGGATAGGAATGGAATATTTTGCAATATGATATTTTGTCCTTTCTACACTACAGAGTCTGTGTAAGCATTCTTTGATCAGAGACCTAAGGAGGAGGTCCAAATTGAAGAAAAACAAATAGAAAAAAAGAAAATGTTCTCAGTCCTTTCTTGTAGTTTCATTTGCAGGAACCACAAAGGCAAAGACATTCAAATGTTTTTTCCTTATTTTTTAAAATTAATTTTAAATTTTTTATTGGATTATGCTCCCTTAAACTCATCTGATACCATGAATAGAAAATCAAAGCAATCCACCAAACCTTCTTTCATGATGTTGCCTTTAAAAATTTTACAGTCTCATCTGTAGAGTAGATGAACCTTGACTAAAAAGTGTCATCATAGACTGTGGGGACACTTGTCTTGTCACCCGCCCGCTATTCCTGCCATGGCAGGATCTCCTGCTTCACGACCGTTTCCCGACAACAAGGCCAAAGGCTCCTTCTCTTCTCACAGGGCGGCGTTGCAGCGCATTTCCCAGACATGCTCCTGGGGAGGACAGTGACAGACGTGTCCCTTTCCTTAAGGCTGTTTCCACAGGCGCAACCACGCTTCTCTCTCAGGCAGAGGGGATGACCGGGCTACTGAGACATGAGGGGACAACTAGGGCAGGGGAGCCTGCTCCAATCTGAGGAAAGAGTCGGGGCAGAAGGCAGGCCTGTCTTGTGCCTCTGGTCCCAAGGGGACAGCATGTCCTTGACCACCTGTCCGTAGGACACACTTGGGCTTGCTACCAGGCGCCAAACCCGGAACTCGAGAAACAGCTCCCTCGAGAAACGGGCAGTAAGATGCCATCTTCCTCCAAGATGTGGCAGCGTTTTCAGTGGCAGGGGGTTTTCTGGAGAAGGAGTGGGGTAGTCCCCCAAAGCTCCCCATTCCAGTGAACGGACGGTGTTCAGGGATCCTGTCGCCTCTCCTCTCCTGTGGCGAAGGCACTGGCCTTGTCCGTGAGTCCGCCTGTGAGCCAGTACCAAAGGCCAAGCGTTGCCTACACCGGGAGTTGATAGTGTGCATTGAGTGCCATCCTAGGCCACGCACGCTGCTGCAGTGTTGTGGCACTGTCTGCTTAGTTTGGCCTGGCAGGGTGAACCCAGGGCGCTAACATGAAGCCCGGGAAAGCAAGGCCCAAGACGGACCAGCTCTCTGCAGCTCTTCTTCACTGACGCAACAGAGCGAACACCGAAATCCTTGCTGAGGAATCAGCAGCGAAGTGCGGTTCCCGCCAAGCTGAAAACATCTGCGAAAGCATAGTCGTCGCTGGGAAATCAGAGTCGGTTCTGTGGGCTGCTGTTGCTGCTTGCCTTAGCCTAGTATTCGTGCACGGCGGGAGGAACCCGCATAGAGCAAAAGCCTCTTTGCTAGGGCATCCCCTCTGGGAAAGCACAGCATTCTCTTGGAAATCAGAGTCGGATCTGTGGGATGCTGCTGCTGTTTTCCTGAGGAAGATTCCACAGCACGGTGTAATAAATCCGCATGGAGCGAGATCCACTTTGCCTGGGCATCCCTTCTGCCTGAGAGAGAAGCGTGGTTGCGCCTGTGGAAAGACCCTTAAAGAAAGGGACATGTCTGTCACTGCACTCCCCAGGAGCCTGTCTCGGGAAAGTGCAGCACGCTGCCCCAGGAGAAGAGTAGGAGTTGTTGGCCTTGTGGTCGGGAAACGGTAGCGAGGCAGGAGCGCCGGCCCTGACAGGAACAGCGGGCCGGTGGCAAGACAAGTGTCACCCTCTGCCTGTGCAGAGAGACGAAGCCTGGCTGCTAAGAGACACGAGGGGACGATTGGGCAGGGTAGCGTGCTCCAATCTGAGGAAGGAGTCTGGGCAGAAGGAAGGTCTTTCCTGTGCCTCTGGGCCCAAGGGGACAGCAGGTCCTTGGCCACCTGTCCAGAGGGCAGACGTGGGCTTGCCACCAAGCTCCCGGTCCTGAACTCCCAGAAACACCTCCTGGAGGAACAGGCAATCAGATGCCGTCTTCCTCCAGGATGTGGCAGCCTTGGCGGAGGTAGGGGGGGTCCCGGGGAAACAGGGACAGTTACCCATTACTCCCCATCCCAGGGCACGGGCCGTGTGCAATGATCCTCTCGCGGCTCCTCAAGGAGCGGGAAGGCACGGGCCTAGTCCCCTGTCCCCGTGAATGCCAGAGCAAAAGGGCAGGCCTTGCCTATGAGGAGAGATGTCATTGTGAGCAGAGTGCCATCCTAGGCCACGCACGCTGCTGCAGGGTCGAGGCTGGGTCTTCTTATTTCGGCTTGGTAGGATGAACCCAGGATGTGATCTTGGAGCCCGGGAAAGAAGCCCAAGAGGCACCAGCTCTCCCGCTGCTCTTCTTCCCTGAAGTGACTAAGGCCTTGCTGAGGAAGCAGCGGCCAAGTGCTGCTCGCTCCAAGCCTAAGCCTCTGCGAAAGCCCAGCATTCGCTGAGAAATCAGAGTCGGATCTGCGGGCTCTACTGCTGCTTGCCTGAGCCCGGTCTCGCGGTGGGAGAAACCCGCATACAGTGAAATCCTCTTTGCCCGGGCATCTCCTCTGGGAAAGCACAGCATTCACTGGGAAATCAAAATCGGATTTTGGGGATGCTGCTGCTGAATGCCTAAGCTACTCTCCACAGCACGTTGGAAGTTACCCGCATGCAACGAAATTCTCTTTGCCCTAGCACCTCTTTGTCTAAGAGAGAAGCGTGGTTGCACATCTGAAAGGGCCTTAAGGAAAGGGACACGTCTTTCACTGCACTCCCCAGGAGCAAGTCTGGGGCAGGCCGAACAAGCCACCCCAGAGAAGAGAAGGTGCCATTGGCCTTGTGGGTGGGAAACGGTCGGGAAGCAGGAGAGCCTGCTGTGGCAGGAAGAGCAGGCCTGTGGCAAGACAAGTGTCACCCGCTCCCTGTGCGGAGAGACGAAGCCTCGCTGCTAATGAGACATGAGGTGACGACTAGGGCAGAGGCGCCTGCTCCACTCTGAGGAAGGAGTCTGGGCAGAAGGCAGGCCTGTCTTGTGCCTCTGGTCCCAAGGGGACAGCATGTCCTTGACCACCTGTCCGTAGGGCACACTTGGGCTTGCTACCAGGCACCATCCCCGGAACTCGCGGAAACAGCACCCTCGAGAAACGGGCAGATGCCATCTTCCTCCAAGATGTGGCAGCATTTTCGGTGGCAGGGCGTTTCTGGAGAAGGAGTGGGGCAGTCCCTCAAAGCTCCCCATTCCAGTGAAAGGACGGTGTTCAGGGATCCTGTCGCCTCTCCTCTCCTGTGGCGAAGGCACTGGCCTTGTCCGTGTGTCCTCCTGATAGCCAGTGCCAAAGGCCAAGCGTTGCCTACACCGGGAGATGGTAGTGTGCATTGAGTGCCATCCTAGGCCACGCACGCTGCTGCAGGGTTGTGTCTGTGTCTGCTTATTTCGGCCTGGCAGCGAGAACCCAGGGCGCCAACATGAAGCCCGGGAAACCTAGGCCTAAGACGGGCCAGCTCTCCGCAGCTCTTCTTCCCTGACGCGACAGAGCAAACACCGAAATCCTTGCTGAGGAAGCAGTAGCGAAGTGCTGTTCACGCCAAGCTGAAAACCTCTGCGAAAGCATAGCAGTCGCTAAGAAATCAGAGTCAGTTCTTGGGCTGCTGTTGCTGCTTGACGTAGCCTAGGATCCGCAGCACGGCGGGAGAAACCCGAATAGATCGAAAGCCTCCTTGATAGGGCATCCCCTCTGGGAAAGCACAGCATTCTCTGGGAAATCAGAGTCGGGTCTGTGGGATGCTGCTGCTGCTTGCCTGAGCAAGACTCCAAACCATGGTGTAATAAACCCGCATGGAGCGAAATCCTTTTTGTCTGGGCATCCCTTCTGCCTGAGAGAAGTAGGGTGGTTGCGCCTGTGGAAAGTGCCTTAAGGAAAGGGACATGCTTGTCACTGCACTCCCCAGGAGCCTGTCTCGGGAGAGTGCAGCACGCTGCCCCAGGAGAAGAGAAGGAGTCCTTGGCCTAGAGGTCGGGAAACGTTCGCGAAGCAGTAGCGCCGGCCGGGGCAGGAACATCGGGCCGGTGGCAAGACAAGTGTCACCCTCTGCCTGTGCTGAGAGACGAAGCCTGGCTGCTAGGAGACACGAGGGGACGATTTGGCAGGGGAGCGTGCTCCAATCTGAGGAAGGAGTCTGGGCAGAAGGAAGGTCTTTCCTGTGCCTCTGGGCCCAAGGGGACAGCAGGTCCTTGGCCACCTGTCCAGAGGGCAGACGTGCGCTTGCCACCAAGCTCCCGGTCCTGAACTCCCAGAAACACCTCCTGGAGGAACAGGCAATCAGATGCCGTCTTCCTCCAGGATGTGGCAGCCTTGGCGGAGGTAGGGGGGGTCCCGGGGAAACAGGGACAGTTACCCATTACTCCCCATCCCAGGGCACGGGCCGTGTGCAATGATCCTCTCGCGGCTCCTCAAGGAGCGGGAAGGCACGGGCCTAGTCCCCTGTCCCCGTGAATGCCAGAGCAAAAGGGCAGGCCTTGCCTATGAGGAGAGATGTCATTGTGAGCAGAGTGCCATCCTAGGCCACGCACGCTGCTGCAGGGTTGAGGCTGGGTCTTCTTATTTCGGCTTGGTAGGATGAACCCAGGATGTGAACTTGGAGCCCGGGAAAGAAGCCCAAGAGGCACCAGCTCTCCCGCTGCTCTTCTTCCCTGAAGTGACTAAGGCCTTGCTGAGGAAGCAGCGGCCAAGTGCTGCTTGCTCCAAGCCTAAGCCTCTGCGAAAGCCCAGCATTCGCTGAGAAATCAGAGTCGGATCTGCGGGCTCTACTGCTGCTTGCCTGAGCCCGGTCTCGCGGTGGGAGAAACCCGCATACAGTGAAATCCTCTTTGCCCGGGCATCTCCTCTGGGAAAGCACAGCATTCACTGGGAAATCAAAATCGGATTTTGGGGATGCTGCTGCTGAATGCCTAAGCTACTCTCCACAGCACGTTGGAAGTTACCCGCATGCAACGAAATTCTCTTTGCCCTAGCACCTCTTTGTCTAAGAGAGAAGCGTGGTTGCACATCTGAAAGGGCCTTAAGGAAAGGGACACGTCTTTCACTGCACTCCCCAGGAGCAAGTCTGGGGCAGGCCGAACAAGCCACCCCAGAGAAGAGAAGGTGCCATTGGCCTTGTGGGTGGGAAACGGTCGGGAAGCAGGAGAGCCTGCTGTGGCAGGAAGAGCAGGCCTGTGGCAAGACAAGTGTCACCCGCTCCCTGTGCGGAGAGACGAAGCCTCGCTGCTAATGAGACATGAGGTGACGACTAGGGCAGAGGCGCCTGCTCCACTCTGAGGAAGGAGTCTGGGCAGAAGGCAGGCCTGTCTTGTGCCTCTGGTCCCAAGGGGACAGCATGTCCTTGACCACCTGTCCGTAGGGCACACTTGGGCTTGCTACCAGGCACCATCCCCGGAACTCGCAGAAACAGCACCCTCGAGAAACGGGCAGATGCCATCTTCCTCCAAGATGTGGCAGCATTTTCGGTGGCAGGGCGTTTCTGGAGAAGGAGTGGGGCAGTCCCTCAAAGCTCCCCATTCCAGTGAAAGGACGGTGTTCAGGGATCCTGTCGCCTCTCCTCTCCTGTGGCGAAGGCACTGGCCTTGTCCGTGTGTCCACCTGAGAGCCAGTGCCAAAGGCCAAGCGTTGCCTACACCGGGAGATGGTAGTGTGCATTGCGTGCCATCCTAGGCCACGCACGCTGCTGCAGGGTTGTGTCTGTGTCTGCTTATTTCGGCCTGGCAGCGAGAACCCAGGGCGCCAACATGAAGCCCGGGAAACCTAGGCCTAAGACGGGCCAGCTCTCCGCAGCTCTTCTTCCCTGACGCGACAGAGCAAACACCGAAATCCTTGCTGAGGAAGCAGTAGCGAAGTGCTGTTCACGCCAAGCTGAAAACCTCTGCGAAAGCATAGCAGTCGCTGAGAAATCAGAGTCAGTTCTTGGGCTGCTGTTGCTGCTTGACGTAGCCTAGGATCCGCAGCACGGCGGGAGAAACCCGAATAGATCGAAAGCCTCCTTGATAGGGCATCCCCTCTGGGAAAGCACAGCATTCTCTGGGAAATCAGAGTCGGGTCTGTGGGATGCTGCTGCTGCTTGCCTGAGCAAGACTCCAAACCATGGTGTAATAAACCCGCATGGAGCGAAATCCTCTTTGTCTGGGCATCCCTTCTGCCTGAGAGAAGTAGGGTGGTTGCGCCTGTGGAAAGTGCCTTAAGGAAAGGGACATGCCTGTCACTGCACTCCCCAGGAGCCTGTCTCGGGAGAGTGCAGCACGCTGCCCCAGGAGAAGAGAAGGAGTCCTTGGCCTAGAGGTCGGGAAACGTTCCCGAAGCAGTAGCGCCGGCCCGGGCAGGAACATCGGGCCGGTGGCAAGACAAGTGTCACCCTCTGCCTGTGCTGAGAGACGAAGCCTGGCTGCTAGGAGACACGAGGGGACGATTTGGCAGGGGAGCGTGCTCCAATCTGAGGAAGGAGTCTGGGCAGAAGGAAGGTCTTTCCTGTGCCTCTGGGCCCAAGGGGACAGCAGGACCTTGGCCACCTGTCCAGAGGGCAGACGTGCGCTTGCCACCAATCTCCCGGTCCTGAACTCGCAGAAACACCTCCTGGAGGAACGGGCAATCAGATGCTGACTTCCTCCAGGATGTGGCAGTCTTGGCAGAGGCAGGGGGTGTCTCGGGGAAACAGGGACAGTTTCCCATTACTCCCCATCCCAGGGCACGGGCCTGTGCAGTGATCCTCTCGTGGCTCCTCAAGGATGGGAAAGGCACGGGCCTAGTCCCCTGTCGCCCTGAACGCCAGAGCAAAAGGGCAGGCCTTGCCTATGCCTAGTGATGGCATTGTGAGCAGAGTGCCATCCTAGGCCACGCACGCTGCTGCAGGGTCGAGGCTGGTTCTGCTTATTTCGGCTTGGCAAAATGAACTCAGGATGTGAACTTGGAGCCCGGGGTAGCAAGGCACAAGAGGCACCAGGCTCCCGCAGCTCTTCTTCCCTGAAGCAACAAAAGCCTTGCTGAGGAAGCAGGGGCCAAGTGTTGTTCGCTCCAAGCCAAAGTCTTTGCGAAAGCACAGCATTCGCTACGAAGTCAATGTCGGTTCTGCGGGCTCTGCTGCTTCTTGCCTGAGCCCAGTCTCGCGGTGGGAGAAATCCGCATACAGCGAAAGCCTCTTTGCCCGGGCATCTCCTCTGGGAAAGCACAGCATTCACTGGGAAATCAGAATCGGATGTGGGGGATGCTGCTGCTGAATGCCTGAGCTAGTCTCTACAGCGCGGTGGAATTTACCCGCATGGAGCGAAATCCTCTTTAACCTAGCACCTCTTTGCCTAAGAGAGAAGCGTGGTTGCACATCTGAAAGGGCCTTAAGGAAAGGGACACGTCTTTCACCGCACTCCCCAGGAGCAAGTCTGGGGCAGGCGCAACAAGCCGCGCCCCAGAGAAGAGAAGGAGCCATTGGCCTTGTGGTCGGGAAACGGTCGGGAAGCAGGAGAGCCTGCCGTGGCAGGAAGAGCAGGCCGGTGGCAAGACAAGTGTCACCCGCTCCCTGTGCGGAGAGATGAGGCCTCCCTTCTAATGAGACATGAGGGGACGACTAGGGCAGTGGTGCCTGTTCCACTCTGAGGAAGGAGTCTGGGCAGAAGGCAGGCCTGTCTTGTGCCTCTGGTCCCAAAGGGACAGCATGTCCTTGACCACCTGTCTGTAGGGCACACTTGGGCTTGCTACCAGGCGCCAAAACCGGAACTCGGAGAAACAGCTCCCTCGAGAAACGGGCAGTCAGATGCCATTTTCCTCCAAAATGTGAAAGCGTTTTCGGTGGCAGGGGGTTTGCCGGGGAAGGATTGGGGACAGTCCCCCAAAGATCCCCATTCCAGTGAACGGACGGTTGTCAGGGATCCTGTCGCCTCTCCTCTCCTGTGGCGAAGGCACTGGCCTTGTCCGTGAGTCCGGTGAGAGCCAGTGCCAAACGCCAAGCGTTGCTTACACCGGGAGATGGTAGTATGCATTGAGTGCCATCCTAGGCCACGCGCGCTGCTGCCGGGTTGTGGCTGAATCTGCTTAGTTCGGCCTGGCAGGGTGAACCCTGGGCACGAACTTGGAGCCCGGGAAAGCAAGGCCCAAGAAGCACCAGCACTCCCGCTGCTCTTCTTCCCTGAAGCGACTAAAGCCTTGCTGAAGAAGCAGCGGCCAAGTGCTGTTCGCTCCAAACCAACGCCTCTGCTAAAGCACAGCATTCGCTGAGAAATCAGAGTCGGATCAGCGGGCTCTACTGCTGCTTGCCTGAGCCCGGTCTCGCGGTGGGAGAAACCCGCATACAGCGACATCCTCTTTGCCCGGGTATCTCCTCTGGGAAAGCACAGCATTCACTGGGAAATCAGAATCGGATGTGGGGGATGTTGCTGCTGAATACCTAAGCTACTCTCCACAGCACGTTGGAAGATACCCGCATGCAACGAAATCCTCTTTGCCCTAGCAACTCTTTGCCTAAGAGAGAAGCGTGGTTGCACATCTGAAAGGGCCTTAAGGAAAGGGACATGTCTTTCACTGCACTCCCCAGGAGCAAGTCTGGGGTAGGCCGAACAAGCCGCCCCCAGAGAAGAGAAGGTGCCATTGGCCTTGTGGGTGGGAAACGGTCGGGAAGCAGGAGAGCCTGCTGTGGCAGGAAGAGCGGGCCGGTGGCAAGACAAGTGTCAACCGAACCCTGTGCGGAGAGATGATGCCTCCCTTCTAATGAGACATGAGGGGACGACTAGGGCAGTGGCACCTGTTCCACTCTGAGGAAGGAGTCTGGGCAGAAGGCAGGCCTGTCTTGTGCCTCTGGTCCCAAGGGGACAGCATGTCCTTGACCACCTGTCCGTAGGGCACACTTGGGCTGGCTACCAGGCGCCATACCCGGAACTCGCAGAAACAGCTCCCTCGGAAACAGGCAGTCAGATGCCATCTTCCTCCAAGATGTGACAGCGTTTTCGGTGGCAGGGGGTTTGCTGGGGAAGGAGTGGGCACAGTTCCCCAAAGCTCCCCATTCCAGTGAACGGACGGTGTTCAGGGATCCTGTCGCCTCTCCTCTCCTGTGGCAAAGGCACTGGCCTTGTCCGTGAGTCCGCCTGAGAGCCAGTGCCAAAGGCCAAGCGTTGCCTACACCGGGAGATGGTAGTGTGCATTAAGTGCCATCCTAGACCACGCACGCTGCTGCAGGGTTGTGGCTGTGTCTGCTTAGTTCGGCCTGGCAGGATGAACCCAGGGCGCCAACATGAAGCCCGGGAAAGCAAGGCCTAAGACGGACCAGCTCTCTGCAGCTCTTCTTCCGTGACGCGACAGAGCGAACACCGAAATCCTTGTTGAGGAAGCAGCAGCGAAGTGCGGTTCGCGCAAAGCTGAAAACCTCTGCGAAAGCACAGCAGTCGCTGAGATATCAGAGTCGGTTCTGTGGGCTGCTGTTGCTGCTTGCCTTAGCGTAGTATTCGCAGCACGGCGGGAGAAACCCGCATAGAGCGAAAGCCTATTTGCTAGGGCATCACCTCTGGGAAAGCACAGCATTCTCTTGGAAATCAGAGTCGGATCTGTGGGATGCTGCTGCTGTTTTCCTGAGGAAGATTCCACAGCACGGTGAATAAATCCGCATGGAGCGAGATCCACTTTGCCTGGGCATCCCTTCTGCCTGAGAGAGAAGCGTGGTTGCGCCTGTGGAAAGACCCTTAAAGAAAGGGACATGTCTGTCACTGCACACCCCAGGAGCCTGTCCTGGGAAAGTGCAGCACGCTGCCCCAGGAGAAGAGTAGGAGTTGTTGGCCTTGTGGTCGGGAAACGGTAGCGAGGCAGGAGCGCCGGGCCTGGCAAGAACAGCGGGCCGGTGGCAAGATAAGTGTCACCCTCTGCCTGTGCAGAGAGACGAAGCCTGGCTGCTAAGAGACACGAGGGGACGATTGGGCAGGGTAGCGTGCTCCAATCTGAGGAAGGAGTCTGGGCAGAGGAAGGTCTTTCCTGTGCCTCTGGGCCCAAGGGGACAGCAGGTCCTTGGCCACCTGTCCAGAGGGCAGACGTGGGCTTGCCACCAAGCTCCCGGTCCTGAACTCGCAGAAACACCTCCTGGAGGAACGGGCAATCAGATGCCGACTTCCTCCAGGATGTGGCAGCCTTGGCGGAGGCAGGGGGTGTCCCGGGGAAACAGGGACAGTTTCCCATTACTCCCCATCCCAGAGCACGGGCCGTGTGCAGTGATCCTCTCGCGGCTCCTCAAGGATGGGAAAGGCACGGGCCTAGTCCCCTCTCCCCATGAACGCCAGAGCAAAAGGGCAGGCCTTGCCTACGCCGAGAGATGGCATTGTGAGCAGAGTGCCATCCTAGACCACGCAGCTGCTGCAGGGTCGAGGCTGGATCTGCTTATTTCGGCTTGGCAGAATGAACCCAGGATGTGAACTTGGAGCCCGGGAGCGCAAGGCACAAGAGGCACCAGCTCTCCCGCAGCTCTTCTTCCCTGAAGCGACGAAAGCCTTGCTGAGGAAGCAGGGGCCAAGTGTTGTTCGCTCCAAGCCAAAGTCTTTGCGAAAGCACAGCATTCGCTGAGAAATCAGAGTCGGATCTGCGGGCTCTGCTGCTGATTGCCTGACCCCGGTCTCGCGGTGGGAGATACCCGCCTACAGCGAAATCCTCTTTGCCCGGCCATCTCCTCTGGGAAAGCACAGCATTCACTGGGAAATCAGAATCGGATTTTGGGGATGCTGCTGCTGAATGCCTAAGCTACTCTCCACAGCACGTTGGAAGTTACCCGCATGCAACGAAATCCTCTTTGCCCTAGCACCTCTTTGCCTAAGAGAGTAGCGTGGATGCACATCTGAAAGGGCCTTAAGGAAAGGGACATGTCTTTCACTGCACTCCCCAGGAGCAAGTCTGGGGCAGGCTGAACAAGCCGCCCCCAGAGTAGAGAAGGAGCCATTGGTCTTGTGTTCGGGAAACGGTCGGGAAGCAGGAGAGCCTGCCGTGGCAGGAAGAGCAGGCCGGTGGCAAGACAAGTGTCACCCGCTCCCTGTGCGGAGAGACGAAGCCTCGCTGCTAATGAGACATGAGGGGACGACTAGGGCAGTGGCACCTGCTCCACTCTGAGGAAGGAGTCTGGGCAGAAGAAAGGCCTTTCCTGTGCCTCTGGGCCCAAGGGGATAGCAGGTCCTTGGCCACCTGTCTAGAGGGCAGACGTGGGCTTGCCACTAATCTCCCGGTCCTGAACTCGCAGAAACACCTCCTGGAGGAACGGGTAATCAAATTCCGTCTTCCTCCAGGATGTGGCAGCCTTGGCGAAGGCAGAGAGTGTGTCGGGGAAACAGGGACAGTTACACATTACTCCCCATCCCTGGGCACGAGCCGTGTGCTGTTATCCTCTCGCGGCTCCTCAAGGATGGGGAAGGCACGGGCCTAGTCCCCTGTCCCCCTGAATGCCAGAGCTAAAGGGCACGCCTTGCCTACGAGGAAAGATGTCATTGTGAGCAGAGTGCCATCCTAGGCCAGCACGCTGCTGCAGGGTCGAGGATGGGTCTGCATATTTCGGCTTGGTAGGATGAACCAAGGATGTGAACTTGGAGCCCGGGAAAGCAAGGCCGAAGAGGCACCAGCTCTCCCGCTGCTCTTCTTCCCTGAAGCGACTAAAGCCTTGCTGAAGAAGCAGCGGCCAAGTGCTGTTCCCTCCTAGCCAAAGCCTCTGCGAGAGCACAGCATTCGCTGAGAAATCAGAGTCGGATCTGCGGGCTCTACTGCTGCTTGCCGGAGCCCGGTCTCGCGGTGGGAGAAACCCGCATACAGAGAAATCCTCTTTGCCCGGGCATCTCCTCTGTGAAAGCACAGCATTCACTGGGAAATCAGAATTCTGTGTGGGGGATTCTGCTGCTGAATACCTAAGCTACTCTCCACAGCACGTTGGAAGTTACCCGCATGCAACGAAAACCTCTTTGCCCTAGCACCTCTTTGCCTAAGAGAGAAGCGTGGTTGCACATCTGAAAGGGCCTTAAGGAAAGGGACACGTCTTTCACCGCACTCCCCAGGAGCATGTCTGGGGCAGGCCAAACAAGCCGCCCCCAGAGAAGAGAAGGAGCTATTGGCCTTGTGGGTGGGAAACGGTCGGGAAGCAGGAGAGCCTGCCGTGGCAGGAAGAGCAGGCCGGTGGCAAGACAAGTGTCACCCGCTCCCTGTGCGGAGAGACCAAGCCTCGCTGCTAATGAGACATCAGGGGACGACTAGGGCAGGGGCGCCTGCTCCACTCTGAGGAAGGAGTCTGGGCAGAAGGCAGGCCTGTCTTGTGCCTCTTGTCCCAAGGGGACAGCATGTCCTTGACCACCTGTCCGTAGGGCACACTTGGGCTTGCTACCAGGCGCCATACCCGGAACTCGCAGAAACAGCACCCTCGAGAAACGGGCAGATGCCATCTTCCTCCAAGATGTGGCAGCGTTTTCGGGGGCAAGGGGTTTTCTGGAGAAGGAGTGGGGCAGTTCCCCAAAGCTCCCCATTCCAGTGAGCGGACGGTTTCAGGGATCCTGTCGCCACTCCTCTCCTGTGGCGAACGCACTGGCCTTGTCCGTGAGTCCGCCTGAGAGCCAGTACCAAAGGCCAAGCGTTGCCTACACCGGGAGTTGGTAGTGTGCATTGAGTGCCATCCTAGGCCATGCACGCTGCTGCAGTGTTGTGGCTCTGTCTGCTTAGTTTGTCCTGGCAGGGTGAACCCAGGGCGCTAACATGAAGCCCGGGAAAGCAAGGCACAAGACGGACAAGCTCTCTGCAGCTCTTCTTCACTGACACGACAGAGCGAACACCGAAATCCTTGCTGAGGAAGCAGCAGCGAAGTGCGGTTCGCGCAAAGCTGAAAACCTTTGCGAAAGCGTAGCAGTCGCTGAGAAATGAGAGTCGGTTCTGTGGGCTGCTGTTGCTGCTTGCCTTAGCGTAGTATTCGCAGCACGGCGGGAGAAACCCGCATAGAGCGAAAGCCTCTTTGCTAGAGCATCCCCCCTGGGAAAGCACAGCATTCTCTGGGAAATCAGAGTCGGAGCTGTGGGATGCAGCTGCTGCTTGCTTGAGCAAGACTCCACAGCACTTTGTAATAAACACGCATGGAGCGAGATCCTCTTTGCATGGCCATCCCTTCTGCCTGAGAGAGAAGCGTGGTTGCGCCTGTGGAAAGAGCCTTAAAGAAAGGGACATGTCTGTCACTGCACTCCCCAGGAGCCTGACTCGGGAAAGTGCAGCATGCTGCCCTAGAAGAAGAGAAGGATTCGTTGACCTTGTGGTCGGGAAACAGTCGCGAAACAGGAGCGCCGGCGCTGGTAAGAACAGCGGGCCGGTGGCAAGACAAGTGTCACCCTCTGCCTGTGCAGAGAGACGAACCTAAGGAGACACGAGGGGATGATTGGGCACGGGAGCGTGCTCTAATCTGAGGAAGGAGTCTGGGCAGAAAAAAGGCCTTTCCTGTGCCTCTGGGCCCAAGGGGATAGCAGGTCCTTGGCCACCTGTCCAGAGGGCAGACGTGGGCTTGCCACCAATCTCCCGGTCCTGAACTCGCAGAAACACCTCCTGGAGGAACGGGTAATCAAATTCCGTCTTCCTCCAGGATGTGGCAGCCTTGGCGGAGGCAGAGGGTGTGTCGGGGAAACAGGGACAGTTACACATTACTCCCCATCCCTGGGCACGAGCCGTGTGCTTTATCCTCTCGCGGCTCCTCAAGGATGGGGAAGGCACGGGCCTAGTCCCCTGTCCCCCTGAATGCCAGAGCGAAAGGGCACGCCTTGCCTACGAGGAAAGATGTCATTGTGAGCAGAGTGCCATTCTAGGCCAGCACGCTGCTGCAGGGTCGAGGCTGGGTCTGCATATTTCGGCTTGGTAGGATGAACCCAGGATGTGAACTTGGAGCCCGGGAAAGCAAGGCCCAAGAGGCACCAGCTCTCCCGCTGCTCTTCTTCCCTGAAGCGACTAAAGCCTTGCTGAAGAAGCAGCGGCCAAGTGCTGTTCCCTCCAAGCCAAAGCCTCTGCGAAAGCACAGCATTCGCTGAGAAATCAGAGTCGGATCTGCGGGCTCTACTGCTGCTTGCCTGAGCCCGGTCTCGCGGTGGGAGAAACCCGCATACAGAGAAATCCTCTTTGCCCGGGCATCTCCTCTGGGAAAGCACAGCATTCACTGGGAAATCAGAATTCTATGTGGGGGATTCTGCTGCTGAATACCTAAGCTACTCTCCACAGCACGTTGGAAGTTACCCGCATGCAACGAAAACCTCTTTGCCCTAGCACCTCTTTGCCTAAGAGAGAAGCGTGGTTGCACATCTGAAAGGGCCTTAAGGAAAGGGACACGTCTTTCACCGCACTCCCCAGGAGCATGTCTGGGGCAGGCCAAACAAGCCGCCCCCAGAGAATAGAAGGAGCTATTGGCCTTGTGGGTGGGAAACGGTCGGGAAGCAGGAGAGCCTGCCGTGGCAGGAAGAGCAGGCCGGTGGCAAGACAAGTGTCACCCGTTCCCTGTGCGGAGAGACGAAGCCTCGCTGCTAATGAGACATGAGGTGACGACCATGGCAGGGTCGCCTACTCCACTCTGAGGAAGGAGTCTGGGCAGAAGGCAGGCCTGTCTTGTGCCTCTTGTCCCAAGGGGACAGCATGTCCTTGACCACCTGTCCGTAGGGCACACTTGGGCTTGCTACCAGGATTCAAACCCGGAACTCGAGGAACAGCTCCCTCGTGAAATGGGCAGTCAGATGCCACCTTCCTCCAAGATGTGACAGCGTTTTCGGTGGCAGGGGGTTTGCCGGGGAAGGAGTGGAGACAGTCCCCCAAAGCTCCCCATTCCAGTGAACAGACGGTGTTCAGGGATCCTGTCGCCTCTCCTCTCCTGTGGCGAAGGCAGTGGCCTTGTCCGTGAGTCCGCCTGAGAGCCAGTGCCAAAGACCAAGCGTTGCCTACACCGGGAGATGGTAGTGTGCATTGAGTGCCATCCTAGGCCACGCACGCTGCTGCAGGGTTGTGGCTGTGTCTGCTTACTTCGGCCTGGCAGGGTGAACCCAGGGCGCCAACATGAAGCCCGGGAAAGCAAGGCCTACGACGGACCAGTCTCTGCAGCTCTTCTTCACTGACGCGACAGAGCGAACACCGAAATCCTTGCTGAGGAAGCAGCAGCGAAGTGCGGTTCCCGCCAAACTGAAAACCTCTGAAAAGCATAGCCGTCGCTGGGAAATCAGAGTACGTTCTGTGGGCTGTTGTTGCTGCTTGCCTTAGACTAGTATTCGAGCACGGCGGGAGGAACCCTCATAGAGCAAAAGCCTCTTTGCTAGGTCATCCCCTCTGGGAAAGCACAGCATTCTCTTGGAAATCAGAGTCGGATCTGTGGGATGCTGCTGCTGTTTTCCTGAGGAAGACTCCACAGCACGGTGTAATAAATCTGCATGGAGCGAGATCCACTTTGCCTGGGCATCCCTTCTGCCTGAGAGAGAAGCGTGGTTGCGCCTGTGGAAAGAGCCTTAAGGAAAGGGACATGTCTGTCACTGCACTCCCCAGGAGCCTGTCTCGGGAAAGTGCAGCATGCTGCCCTAGGAGAGGAGAAAGAGTCGTTGGCCTTGTGGTCGGGATACGGTCGCGAAGCAGGAGCGCCGGCCCTGGCAAGAACAGCGGGCCGGTGGCAAGACAAGTGTCACCCTCTGCCTGTGCAGAGAGACGAAGCTAAGGAGACACGAGGGGATGATTGGGCAGGGGAGCGTGCTCCAATCTGAGGAAGGGTCTGGGCAGAAGGAAGGTCTTTCCTGTGCCTCTGGGCCCAAGGGGACAGCAGGTCCTTGGCCACCTGTCCAGAGGGCAGACGTGGGCTTGCCACCAAGCTCCCGGTCCTGAACTCGCAGAAACACCTCCTGGAGGAACGGGCAATCAAATGCCGTCTTCCTCCAGGATGTGAAGCCTTGGCGGAGGTAGGGGGTGTCCCGGGGAAACAGGGACAGTTACCCATTACTCCCCATCCCAGGGCACGGGCCGTGTGCAATAATCCTCTCGCGGCTCCTCAAGGATGGGGAAGGCACGGGCCTAGTCCCCTGTGCCCCTGAATGCCAGAGCGAAAGGGCAGGCCTTGCCTACGAGGAGAGATGTCATTGTGAACAGAGTGCCATCCTTGGCCATGCACGCTGCTGCAGGGTCGAGGCTGGGTCTGCCTATTTCAGCTTGGTAGGATGAACCCAGGATGTGAACTTGGAGCCCGGGAAAGCAAGGCCCAAGAGGCACCAGCTCTCCCGCTGTCTTCTTCCCTGAAGCGACTAAAGCCTTGCTGAGGAAGCAGCGGACAAGTGCTGCTCGCTCCAAGCCTAAGCCTCTGCGAAAGCCCAGCATTCGCTGAGAAATCAGAGTCGGATCTGCGGGCTCTACTGCTGCTTGCCTGAACCCGGTCTCGCGGAGGGAGAAACCCGCATACAGTGAAATCCTCTTTGCCCGGGCATCTCCTCTGGGAAAGCACAGCATTCACTGGGAAATCAGAATCGGATTTTGGGGATGCTGCTGCTGAATGCCTAAGCTACTCTCCACAGCACGTTGGAAGTTACCCGCATGCAACGAAATCCTCTTTGCCCTAGCACCTCTTTGCCTAAGAGAGAAGCGTGGTTGCACATCTGAAAGGGCCTTAAGGAAAGGGACACGTCTTTCACTGCACTCCCCAGGAGCAAGTCTGGGGCAGGCCGAACAAGCCGCCCCCAGAGAAGAGAAGGTGCCATTGGCCTTGTGGGTGGGAAACGGTCGGGAAGCAGGAGAGCCTGCTGTGGCAGGAAGAGCAGGCCGGTGGCAAGACAAGTGTCACCCGCTCCCTGTTCGGAGAGACGAAGCCTCGCTGCTAATGAGACATGAGGGGACGACTAGGGCAGGGGCGCCTGCTCCACTCTGAGGAAGGAGTCTGGGCAGAAGGCAGGCCTGTCTTGTGCCTCTGGTCCCAAGGGGACAGCATGTCCTTGACCACCTGTCCGTAGGGCACACTTGGGCTTGCTACCAGGCACCATCCCCGGAACTCGCGGAAACAGCACCCTCGAGAAACGGGCAGATGCCATCTTCCTCCAAGATGTGGCAGCATTTTCGGTGGCAGGGCGTTTCTGGAGAAGGAGTGGGGCAGTCCCTCAAAGCTCCCCATTCCAGTGAAAGAACGGTGTTCAGGGATCCTGTCGCCTCTCCTCTCCTGTGGCGAAGGCACTGGCCTTGTCCGTGTGTCCACCTGAGAGCCAGTGCCAAAGGCCAAGCGTTGCCTACACCGGGAGATGGTAGTGTGCATTGAGTGCCATCCTAGGCCACGCACGCTGCTGCAGGGTTGTGTCTGTGTCTGCTTATTTCGGCCTGGCAGCGAGAACCCAGGGCGCCAACATGAAGCCCGGGAAACCTAGGCCTAAGACGGGCCAGCTCTCCGCAGCTCTTCTTCCCTGACGCGACAGAGCAAACACCGAAATCCTTGCTGAGGAAGCAGCAGCGAAGTGCTGTTCACGCCAAGCTGAAAACCTCTGCGAAAGCATAGCAGTCGCTGAGAAATCAGAGTCAGTTCTTGGGCTGCTGTTGCTGCTTGACGTAGCCTAGGATCCGCAGCACGGCGGGAGAAACCCGAATAGATCGAAAGCCTCCTTGATAGGGCATCCCCTCTGGGAAAGCACAGCATTCTCTGGGAAATCAGAGTCGGGTCTGTGGGTTGCTGCTGCTGCTTGCCTGGGCAAGACTCCAAACCATGGTGTAATAAACCCGCATGGAGCGAAATCCTCTTTGTCTGGGCATCCCTTCTGCCTGAGAGAGTAGGGTGGTTGCGCCTGTGGAAAGTACCTTAAGGAAAGGGACATGCCTGTCACTGCACTCCCCAGGAGCCTGTCTCGGGAGAGTGCAGCACGCTGCCCAAGGAGAAGAGAAGGAGTCCTTGGCCAAGAGGTCGGGAAACGTTCGCGAAGCAGTAGCGCCGGCCCGGGCAGGAACATCGGGCCGGTGGCAAGACAAGTGTCACCCTCTGCCTGTGCTGAGAGACGAAGCCTGGCTGCTAGGAGACACGAGGGGACGATTTGGCAGGGGAGCGTGCTCCAATCTGAGGAAGGAGTCTGGGCAGAAGGAAGGTCTTTCCTGTGCCTCTGGGCCCAAGGGGACAGCAGGTCCTTGGCCACCTGTCCAGAGGGCAGACGTGCGCTTGCCACCAATCTCCCGGTCCTGAACTCGCAGAAACACCTCCTGGAGGAACGGGCAATCAGATGCTGACTTCCTCCAGGATGTGGCAGTCTTGGCGGAGGCAGGGGGTGTCTCGGGGAAACAGGGACAGTTTCCCATTACTCCCCATCCCAGGGCACGGGCCTGTGCAGTGATCCTCTCGTGGCTCCTCAAGGATGGGAAAGGCACGGGCCTAGTCCCCTGTCGCCCTGAACGCCAGAGCAAAAGGGCAGGCCTTGCCTATGCCTAGTGATGGCATTGTGAGCAGAGTGCCATCCTAGGCCACGCACGCTGCTGCAGGGTCGAGGCTGGTTCTGCTTATTTCGGCTTGGCAAAATGAACTCAGGATGTGAACTTGGAGCCCGGGGGAGCAAGGCACAAGAGGCACCAGGCTCCCGCAGCTCTTCTTCCCTGAAGCAACAAAAGCCTTGCTGAGGAAGCAGGGGCCAAGTGTTGTTCGCTCCAAGCCAAAGTCTTTGCGAAAGCACAGCATTCGCTACGAAGTCAGTGTCAGTTCTGCGGGCTCTGCTGCTTCTTGCCTGAGCCCAGTCTCGCGGTGGGAGAAATCCGCATACAGCGAAAGCCTCTTTGCCCGGGCATCTCCTCTGGGAAAGCACAGCATTCCCTGGGAAATCAGAATCGGATGTGGGGGATGCTGCTGCTGAATGCCTGAGCTAGTCTCTACAGCGCGGTGGAATTTACCCGCATGGAGCGAAATCCTCTTTAACCTAGCACCTCTTTGCCTAAGAGAGAAGCGTGGTTGCACATCTGAAAGGGCCTTAAGGAAAGGGACACGTCTTTCAACGCACTCCCCAGGAGCAAGTCTGGGGCAGGCGCAACAAGCCGCGCCCCAGAGAAGAGAAGGAGCCATTGGCCTTGTGGTCGGGAAACGGTCGGGAAGCAGGAGAGCCTGCCGTGGCAGGAAGAGCAGGCAGGTGGCAAGACAAGTGTCACCCGCTCCCTGTGCGGAGAGATGATGCCTCCCTTCTAATGAGACATGAGGGGACGACTAGGGCAGTGGTGCCTGTTCCACTCTGAGGAAGGAGCCTGGGCAGAAGGCAGGCCTGTCTTGTGCCTCTGGTCCCAAGGGGACAGCATATCCTTGACCACCTGTCCGTAGGGCACACTTGGGCTTGCTACCAGGCGCCAAAACAGGAACTCGGAGAAACAGCTCCCTCGAGAAACTGGCAGTCAGATGCCATCTTCCTCCAAAATGTGAAAGCGTTTTCGGTGGCAGGGGGTTTGCCGGGGAAGGATTGGGGACAGTCCCCCAAAGATCCCCATTCCAGTGAACGGACGGTTGTCAAGGATCCTGTCGCCTCTCCTCTCCTGTGGCGAAGGCACTGGCCTTGTCCGTGAGTCCGCCTGACAGCCAGTGCCAAAGGCCAAGCGTTGCCTACACCGGGAGATGGTAGTGTGCATTGAGTGCCATCCTAGGCCACGCACGCTGCTGCAGTGTTGTGGCTCTGTCTGCTTAGTTTGGCCTGGCAGGGTGAACCCAGGGCGCTAACATGAAGCCCGGGAAAGCAAGGCCCAAGACGGACCAGCTCTCTGCAGCTCTTCTTCACTGACGCGACAGAGCGAACACCGAAATCCTTGCTGAGGAAGCAGCAGCGTAGTGCGGATCCCACCAAGCTGAAAACCTCTGCGAAAGCATAGCAGTCGCTGGGAAATCAGAGTCGGTTCTGTGGGCTGCTGTTGCTGCTTGCCTTAGACTAGTATTAGAGCAATGCAGGAGGAACCCGCATAGAGCGAAAGCCTCTTTCCTAGGGCATCCCCTCCATGAACGCACAGCATTCTCCGGTAAATCAGAGTCGTGTCAGTGGGATGCTGCTGCTGCTTGCCTGAGGAAGACTCCACAGCTCGGTGTAATAAACCCACATGGAGCGAGATCCACTTTGCCTGGGCATCCCTTCTGCCTGAGAGAGAAGCGTGGTTGCCTGTGGAAAGAGCCTTAAAGAAAGGGACATGTCTGTCACTGCACTCCCCAGGAGCCTGTCTCAGGAAAGTGCAGCACGCTGCCCCAGGAGAAGAGTAGGAGTCGTTGGCCTTGTGGTCGGGAAACGGCCGTGAATCAGGAGCGCCGGCCGGGGCAGGAACAGCGGGCTGGTGGCAAGACAAGTGTCACCCTCTCCCTGTGCAGATTGGGCAGGGCAGCGTGCTCCAATCTGAGTTAGGAGTCTGGGCAGATGGAAGGACTTTGCTGTGCCTCTGGCCCCAAGGGGACAGGAGCTCTTTGGCCACTTGTCCAGAGGGCAGACGTGGGCTTGCCACCAAGCTCCCGGTCCTGAGCTCGCAGAAACACCTCCTGGAGGAACGGGCAATCAAATGCCGTCTTCCTCCAGTATGTGGCAGCCTTGGCAGAGGCAGGGGGTGTTCCGGGGAAACAGGGACAGTTTCCCATTACTCCCCATCCCAGGGCATGGGCGGTGTGCAGTGACCCTCTCGTGGCTCCTCAAGGTTTGGGAAGGCACGGGCCTAGTCCCTTGTCCCCCTGAACGCCAGAACAAAAGGGCAGCCCTGCCTAAGCCGAGAGATGGCATTGTGAGCAGAGTGCCATCCTAGGCCACGCACGCTGCTGCAGGGCCGAGGCTGGGTCTGCTTATTTCGGCTTGGCAGGATGAACCCAGGATGTGAACTTGGAGCCCGGGAAAGCAAGGCCCAAGAGGAACCAGCCTTCCCGCAGACTTCTTCCCTGAAGCAACTAATTCCTTGCTGAGGAAGCAGCGGCCAAGTGCTGTTCGCTCCAAGCCAAAGCCTCTGCGAAAGCACAGCATTTGCTGAGAAATCAGTGTCGGTTCTGCGGGCTCTGCTGCTGCTTGCCTGAGCCCAGTCTCGCGGTGGGAGAAATCCGCATACAGCGAAAGCCTCTTTGCCCGGGCATCTCCTCTGGGAAAGCACAGCATTCCCTGGGAAATCAGAATAGGATGTGGGGGATGCTGCTGCTGAATGCCTGAGCTAGTCTCTACAGCGCGGTGGAATTTACCCGCATGGAGCGAAATCCTCTTTAACCTAGCACCTCTTTGCCTAAGAGAGAAGCGTGGTTGCACATCTGAAAGGGCCTTAAGGAAAGGGACACGTCTTTCACCGCACTCCCCAGGAGCAAGTCTGGGGCAGGCGCAACAAGCCGCGCCCCAGATAAGAGAAGGAGCCATTGGCCTTGTGGGTGTGAAACGGTCGGGAAGCAGGAGAGCCTGCTGTGGCAGGAAGAGCGGGCCGGTGGCAAGACAAGTGTCACCCGCTCCCTGTGCGGAGAGATGATGCCTCCCTTCTAATGAGATATGAGGGGACGACTAGGGCAGTGGCGCCTGTTCCACTCTGAGGAAGGAGTCTGGGCAGAAGGCAGGCCTGTCTTGTGCCTCTGGTCCCAAGTGGACATCATGTCCCTGACCACCTGTCCGTAGGGCACACTTGGGCTTGCTACCAGGCGCCATACACGGAACTCGCAGAAACAGCTCCCTCGAGAAACGGGCAGTCAGATGCCATCTTCCTCCAAGATGTGACAGCGTTTTCGGTGGCAGGGGGTTTGCTGGGGAAGGAGTGGGCACAGTCCCCCAAAGCTCCCCATTCCAGTGAAAGGACGGTGTTCAGGGATCCTGTCGCCTCTCCTCTCCTGTGGCAAAGGCACTGGCATTGTCCGTGAGTCTGCCTGAGAGCCAGTGCCAAAGGCCAAGCGTTGCCTACACCGGGAGATGTTCGTGTGCATTGAGTGCCATCCTAGGCCACGAACGCTGCTGAAGCGTTGTGGCTGAGTCTGCTTAGTTCGGCCTGGCAGGGTGAACCCAGGGCGCCAACATGAAGCCCGGGAAAGCAAGGCCTAAGACGGACCAGCTCTCTGCAGCTCTTCTTCCCTGACGCGACAGAGCAAACACCGTAATCCTTGCTGAGGAAGCAGCAGCGAAGTGCGGTACGCGCAAAGCTGAAAACCAATGCGAAACCATAGCAGTCGCTGAGAAATCAGAGTCGTTTCTGTGGGCTGCTGTTGCTGCTTGCCTTAGCGTAGTATTCGCAGCACGGCGGGAGAAACCCGCATAGAGCGAAAGCCTCTTTGCTAGGGCATCCCCTCTGGGCAAGGACAGCATTCTCTGGGAAATCAGAGTCGGATCTGTGGGATGCTGCTGGTGCTTGCCTGAGCAAGACTCCACAGCACAATGTAATAAACATGCATGGAGCGAGATCCTCTTTGCCTGGGCATCCCTTCTGCGTGGTTGCACCTGTGGAAAGAGCCTTAAAGAAAGGGACATGTCTGTCACTGCACTCCCCAGGAGCCTGTCTCGGGAAAGTGCAGCATGCTGCCCTAGGAGAAGAGAAGGAGTCGTTGGCCTTGTGGTCGGGATACGGTCGCGAAGCAGGAGCGCCGGCCCTGGCAAGAACAGCGGGCCTGTGGCAAGACAAGTGTCACCCTCTGCCTGTGCAGAGAGACGAAGCTAAGGAGACACGAGGTGATGATTGGGCAGGGGAGCGTGCTCCAATCTGAGGAGTCTGGGCAGAAGGAAGGTCTTTCCTGTTCCTCTGGGCCCAAGGCGACAGCAGGTACTTGGCTACCTGTCCAGAGGGCAGACGTGGGCTTGCCACCAAGCTCCCGGTCCTGAACTCGCAGAAACACCGCCTGGAGGAACAGGCAATCAAATGCCGTCTTCCTCCAGGATGTGGCAGCCTTGGCGGAGGCAGGGGGTGTGTCGGGGAAACAGGGACAGTTACCCATTACTCCTCATCCCAGGGCACGGGCCGTGTGCAATGATCCTCTCGCGGCTCCTCAAGGAAGGGGAAGACAGGGACCTAGTCCCCTGTCCCCCTGAATGCCAGAGCAAAAGGGCAGGCCTTGCCTACGAGGAAAGATGTCATTGTGAGCAGAGTGCCATCCCAGGCCATGCACGCTGCTGCAGGGTCGAGGCTGGGTCTGCTTATTTCGGCTTGGTAGGATGAACCCAGGATGTGAACTTGGAGCCCGGGAAAGCAAGGCCCAAGAGGCACAAGCTCTCCCGCTGCTCTTCTTCCCTGAAGCGACTAAAGCCTTGCTGAAGAAGCAGCGGCCAAGTGCTGTTCGCTCCAAGCCAAAGCCTCTGCGAAAGCACAGCATTCGCTGAGAAATCAGAGTCGGATCTGCGGGCTCTACTGCTGCTTGCCTGAGCCCGGTCTCGTGGTGGGAGATACCCGCATACAGCGAAATCCTCTTTGCCCGGGCATCTCCTCTGGGAAAGCACAGCATTCACTGGGAAATCAGAATCGGATGTGGGGGTTGCTGCTGCTGTATGCCTAAGCTACTTTCCACAGCACGTTGGAACTTACCCGCATGCAACGAAGTCCTCTTTGCCCTAGCACGTCTTTGCCTAAGAGAGAAGCGTGGTTGCACATCTGAAGGCCCTTAAGGAAAGGGACATGTCTTTCACTGCACTCCCCAGGAGCAAGTCTGGGGCAGGCCGAACAAGCCGCCCCCAAGGAATAGAAGGTGCCATTGGCCTTGTGGGTGGGAAACGGTCGGGAAGCAGGAGAGCCTGCTGTGGCAGGGAGAGCAGGCCAGTGGCAAGACAAGTGTCACCCGCTCCCTGTGCGGAGAGACGAAGCCTCACTGCTAATGAGACATGAGGTGACGACTAGGGCAGGGGCGGCTGCTCCACTCTGAGGAAGGAGTCTGGGCAGAAGGCAGGCCTGTCTTGTGCCTCTGGTCCCAAGGGGACAGCATGTCCTTGACCACCTGTCCATAGGGCCCACTTGGGCTTGCTACCAGGATTCAAACCCAGAACTCGAGGAACAGATCCCTCGTGAAATGGGCAGGCAGATGCCATCTTCCTCCAAGATGTGACAGCGTTTTCGGTGGCATGGGGTTGCCGGGGAAGGAGTGGAGACAGTCCCCCAAAGCTCCCCATTCCAGTGAACGGACAGTGGTCAGGGATCCTGTCGCCTCTCCTCTCCTGTGGTGAAGGAACTGGCATTTTCCGTGAGTCCGCCTGAGAGCCAGTGCCAAAGACCAAGCGTTGCCTACACCGGGAGATGGTAGTGTGCATTGAGTGCCATCCTAGGCCACGCACGCTGCTGCAGGGTTGTGGCTGTGTCTGCCTAGTTCGGCCTGACAGGGTGAACCCAGGGCGCCAACATGAAGCCTGGGAAAGCAAGGCCTAAGACGGACCAGTCTGTGCTTCTCTTCTTCCCTGACGCGACAGAGCGAACACCGAAATCCTTGCTGAGGAAGCAGCAGCGAAGTGCGGTTCGCGCAAAGCTGAAAACCTCTGCGAAAGCATAGCAGTCGCTGAGAAATCAGAGTCGGTTCTGTGGGCTGCTGTTGCTGCTTGCCTTAGCGTAGTATTCGCAGCACGGCGGGAGTAACCCGCATAGAGCGAAAGCCTCTTTGCTAGGGCATCCCCTCTGGGAAAGCACAGCATTCTCTGGGAAATCAGAGTCAGATCTGTGGGATGCTGCTGCTGCTTGCCTGAGCAAGACTCCACAGCACGGTGTAATAAACACGCATGGAGCGAGATCCTCTTTGCCTGGGAATCCCTTCTGCCTGAGAGAGAAGCGTGGTTGAGTCTGTGGAAAGAGCCTTAAGGAAAGGGACATGTCTGTCACTGCACTCCCCTGGAGCATGTCTCGGGAAAGTGCAGCATGCTGTCCTAGGAGAAGAGAAGGAGTCGTTGGCCTTGTGGTCGGGAAACATTCGCGAAGCAGGAGCGCCGGCCCTGGCAAGAACAGCGGGCCTGTGGCAAGACAAGTGTCACCCTCTGCCTGTGCAGAGAGACGAAGCTAAGGAGACACGAGGGGATGATTGGGCAAGGGAGCGTGCTCCCATCTGAGGAAAGAGTCTGGGCAGAAGGAAGGTCTTTCCTGTGCCTCTGGGCCCAAGGGGACAGCAGGTCCTTGGCCACCTGTCTAGAGGGCAGACGTGGGCTTGCCACCAATCTCCCGGTCCTGAACTCGCAGAAACACCTCCTAGAGGAACGGGCAATCAAATGCCAACTTTTTCCAGGATGTGGCAGCTTTGGTGGAGGTAGGGGGTGTCCCGGGGAAGCAGGGACAGTTACCCATTACTCCTCATCCCAGGGCACGGGCCGTGTGCAATGATCCTCTGGCGGCTCCTCAAGGATGGGGAAGGCACGGGCGTAGTCCCCTGTCCCCCTGAATGCCAGAGTGAAAGGGCAGGCCTTGCCTACGAGGAAAGATGTCATTGTGAGCAGAGTGCCATCCTAGGCGATGCACGCTGCTGCAGGGTCGAGGCTAGGTCTGCTTATTTCGGCTTGGTAGGATGAACCCAGGATGTGAACTTGGAGCCCGGGAAAGCAAGGCCCAAGAGGCACCAGCTCTCCCGCTGCTCTTCATCCCTGAAGCGACTAAAGCCTTGCTGAAGAAGCAGCGGCCAAGTGCTGTTCGCTCCAAGCCAAAGCCTCTGCGATAGCACAGCATTCGCTGAGAAATCAGAGTCGGATCTGCGGGCTCTACTGCTGCTTGCCTGAGCCCGGTCTCGCGGTGGGAGAAACCCGCATACAGCGACATCCTCTTTGCCTGGGCATCTCCTCTGGGAAAGCACAGCATTCACTGGGAAATCAGAATCGGATTTTGGGGATGCTGCTGCTGAATACCTAAGCTACTCTCCACAGCACGTTGGAAGTTACCCGCATGCAACGAAATCCTCTTTGCCCTAGCACCTCTTTGCCGAAGAGAGAAGCGTGGTTGCACTTCTGAAAGGGCCTTAAGGAAAGGGAAACGTCTTTCACTGCACTCCCCTGGAGCAAGTCTGGGGTAGGCCGAAAAAGCCACCCCAGAGAAGAGAAGGTGCCATTGGCCTTGTAGGTGGGATACGGTCGGGAAGTAGGAGAGACTGCTGTGGCAGGAAGAGCAGGCCGGTGGCAAGACAAGTGTCACCGCTCCCTGTGCGGAGAGACGTGTCCTCACTGCTAATGAGACATGAGGTGACGACCATGGCAGGGTCGCCTACTCCACTCTGAGGAAGGAGTCTGGGCAGAAGGCAGGCCTGTCTTGTGCCTCTGGTCCCAAGGGGACAGCATGTCCTTGACCACCTGTCCGTAGGGCACACTTGGGCTTGCTACCAGGCGCCATACCGGGAACTCGCAGAAACAGCTCCCTCGAGAAACAGGCAGTCAGATGCCATCTTCCTCCAAGATGTGACAGCGTTTTCGGTGGCAGGGTGTTTGCTGGGGAAGGAGTGGGCACAGTTCCCCAAAGCTCCCCATTCCAGTGAAAGGACGGTCTTCTGGGATCCTGTCTCCTCTCCTCTCCTGTGGCGAAGGCACTGTCCTTGTCCGTGAGTCCGCCTGAGAGCCTGTGCCAAAGGCCAAGCGTTGCCTACACCGGGAGATGGTAGTGTGCATTAAGTGCCATCCTAGGCCACGCACGCTGCTGCAGGGTTGTGGCTGAGTCTGCTTAGTTCGGCCTGGCAGGGTGAACCCAGGGCGCCAACATGAAGCCCGGGAAAGCAAGGCCTAAGACGGACCAGTCTCTGCAGCTCTTCTTCCGTGACGCGACAGAGCGAACACCGAAATCCTTGCTGAGGAAGCAGCAGCGAAGTGCGGTTCGCGCAAACCTGAACACCTCTGCGAAAGCATAGCAGTCGCTGAGAAATCAGAGTCGGTTCTGTGGGCTGCTGTTGCTGCTTGCCTTAGCGTAGTATTCGCAGCACGGCGGGAGAAACCCGCATAGAGCGAAAGCCTCTTTGCTAGGGCATCCCCTCTGGGAAAGCACAGCATTCTCTTGGAAATCAGAGTCGGATCTGTGGGATGCTGCTGCTGTTTTCCTGAGGAAGACTCCACAGCACGGTGTAATAAATCCGCATGGAGCGAGATCCACTTTGCCTGGGCATCCCTTCTGCCTGAGAGAGAAGCGTGGTTGCGCCTGTGGAAAGAGCCTTAAGGAAAGGGACATGTCTGTCACTGCACTCCCCAGGAGCCTGTCTCGGGAAAGTGCAGCATGCTGCCCTAGGAGAAGAGAAGGAGTCGTTGGACTTGTGGTCGGGATATGGTCACGAAGCAGGAGCGCCGGCCCTGGCAAGAACAGCGGGCCGGTGGCAAGACAAGTGTCACCCTCTGCCTGTGCAGAGAGACGAAGCCTGGCTGCTAGGAGACACGAGGGGACGATTTGGCAGGGGAGCGTGCTCCAATCTGAGGAAGGAGTCTGGGCAGAAGGAAGGTCTTTCCTGTGCCTCTGGGCCCAAGGGGACAGCAGGTCCTTGGCCACCTGTCCAGAGGGCAGACGTGCGCTTGCCACCAATCTCCCGGTCCTGAACTCGCAGAAACACCTCCTGGAGGAACGGGCAATCAGACGCTGACTTCCTCCAGGATGTGGCAGTCTTGGCGGAGGCAGGGGGTGTCTCGGGGAAACAGGGACAGTTTCCCATTACTCCCCATCCCAGGGCACGGGCCTGTGCAGTGATCCTCTCGCGGCTCCTCAAGGATGGGAAAGGCACGGGCCTAGTCCCCTGTCGCCCTGAACGCCAGAGCAAAAGGGCAGGCCTTGCCTATGCCGAGAGATGGCATTGTGAGCAGAGTGCCATCCTAGGCCACGCACGCTGCTGCAGAGTCGAGGCTGGTTCTGCTTATTTCGGCTTGGCAAAATGAACTCAGGATGTGAACTTGGAGCCCGGGGGAGCAAGGCACAAGAGGCACCAGGCTCCCGCAGCTCTTCTTCCCTGAAGCAACTAAAGCCTTGCTGAGGAAGCAGGGGCCAAGTGTTGTTCGCTCCAAGCCAAAGTCTTTGCGAAAGCACAGCATTCGCTACGAAGTCAGTGTCAGTTCTGCGGGCTCTGCTGCTTCTTGCCTGAGCCCAGTCTCGCGGTGGGAGAAATCCGCATACAGCGAAAGCCTCTTTGCCCGGGCATCTCCTCTGGGAAAGCACAGCATTCACTGGGAAATCAGAATCGGATGTGGGGGATGCTGCTGCTGAATGCCTGAGCTAGTCTCTACAGCGCGGTGGAATTTACCCGCATGGAGCGAAATCCTCTTTGCCCTAGCACCTCTTTGCCTAAGAGAGAAGCGTGGTTGCACATCTGAAAGGGCCTTAAGGAAAGGGACACGTCTTTCACTGCACTCCCCAGGAGCAAGTCTGGGGCAGGCGCAACAAGCCGCGCCCCAGAGAAGAGAAGGAGCCATTGGCCTTGTGGGTGGGAAACGGTCGGGAAGCAGGAGAGCCTGCCTTGGCAGGCAGAGCAGGCCGGTGGCAAGACAAGTGTCACCCGCTCCCTGTGCGGAGAGATGATGCCTCCCTTCTAATGAGACATGAGGGGACGACTAGGGCAGTGGTGCCTGTTCCACTCTGAGGAAGGAGTCTGGGCAGAAGGCAGGCCTGTCTTGTGCCTCTGGTCCCATGGGGACAGCATGTCCTTGACCACCTGTCCGTAGGGCACACTTGGGCTTGCTACCAGGCGCCAAAACCGGAACTCGCAGAAACAGCTCCCTCGAGAAACGGGCAGTCAGATGCCATCTTCCTCCAAAATGTGACAGCGTTTTCGGTGGCAGGGGGTTTGCCGGGGAAGGATTGGGGACAGTCCCCCAAAGATCCCCATTCCAGTGAACGGACGGTGGTCAGGGATCCTGTCGCCTCTCCTCTCCTGTGGCAAAGGCACGGGCCTTGTCCATGAGTCCGCCTGACAGCCAGTGCCAAAGGCCAAGCGTTGCCTACACCGGGAGATGGTAGTATGCATTGAGTGCCATCCTAGGCCACGCACGCTGCTGCAGGGTTGTGGCTGAGTCTGCTTAGTTCGGCCTAGCAGGGTGAACCCAGGGCGCCAACATGAAGCACGGGAAAGCAAGGTCTAAGACGGACCAGCTCTCCGCAGCTCTTCTTCCGTGACGCGACAGAGCGAACACCGAAATCCTTGCTGAGGAAGCAGCAGCGAAGTGCGGTTCGCGCAAAGCTGAAAACCTCTGCGAAAGCATAGCAGTCGCTGAGAAATCAGAGTCGGTTCTGTGGGCTGCTGTTGCTGCTTGCCTTAGCGTAGTATTCGCAGCACGGCGGGAGAAACCCGCATAGAGCGAAAGCCTCTTTGCTAGGGCATCCCCTCTGGGAAAGCACAGCATTCTCTTGGAAATCAGAGTCGGATCTGTGGGATGCTGCTGCTGTTTTCCTGAGGAAGACTCCACAGCACGGTGTAATAAATCCGCATGGAGCGAGATCCTCTTTGCCTGGGCATCCCTTCTGCCTGAGAGAGAAGCGTGGTTGAGCCTGTGGAAAGAGCCTTAAGGAAAGGGACATGTCTGTCACTGCACGCCCCAGGAGCCTGTCTCGGGAAAGTGCAGCATGCTGCCCTAGGAGAAGAGAAGGAGTCGTTGGCCTTGTGGTCGGGAAACGGTCGCGAAGCAGGAGCGCCGGCCCTGGCAAGAACAGCGGGCCGGTGGCAAGACAAGTGTCACCATCTGCCTGTGCAGAGAGACGAAGCTAAGGAGACAAGAGGGGATGATTGTGCAAGGGAGCGTGCTCCCATCTGAGGAAGGAGTCTGGGCAGAAGGAAGGCCTTTCCTGTGCCTCTGGGCCCAAGGGGACAGCAGGTCCTTGGCCACCTGTCTAGAGGGCAGACGTGGGCTTGCCACCAAGCTCCCGGTCCTGAACTCGCAGAAACACCTCCTGGAGGAACGGGCAATCAAATGCCGTCTTCCTCCAGGATGTGGCAGCCTTGGCGGAAGTAGGGGGTGTCCCGGGGAAACAGGGACAGTTACCCATTACTCCCCATCCCAGGGGACGGGCCGTGTGCAATGATCCTCTGGCGGCTCCTCAAGGATGGGTAAGGCACGGGCCTAGTCCTCTGTCCCCCTGAATGCCAGAGCGAAAGCGCAGGCCTTGCCTACGAGGAGAGATGTCATTGTGAGCAGAGTGCCATCCTAGGCCATGCACGCTGCTGCAGGGTCGAGGCTGGGTCTGCTTATTTCGGCTTGGTTGGATGAACCCAGGATGTGAACTTGGAGCCCGGGAAAGCAAGGCCCAAGAGGCACCAGCTCTCCCACTGCTCTTCTTCCCTGAAGCGACTAAAGCCTTGCTGAAGAAGCAGCGGCCAAGTGCTGTTCGCTCCAAGCCAAAGCCTCTGCGAAAGCACAGCATTCGCTGAGAAATCAGAGTCGGATCTGCGGGCTCTACTGCTGCTTGCCTGAGCCCGGTCTCGCGGTGGGAGAAACCCGCATACAGCGACATCCTCTTTGCCCGGGCATCTCCTCTGGGAAAGCACAGCATTCACTGGGAAATCAGAATCGGATTTTGGGGATGCTGCTGCTGAATACCTAAGCTACTCTCCACAGCACGTTTTAAGTTACCCGCAGGCAACGAAATCCTCTTTGCCCTAGCACCTCTTTGCCTAAGAGAGAAGCGTGGTTGCACATCTGAAAGGGCCTTAAGGAAAGGGACACGTCTTTCACTGCACTCCCCTGGAGCAAGTCTGGGGCAGGCCGAACAAGCCACCCCAGAGAAGAGAAGGTGCCATTGGCCTTGTGGGTGGGATACGGTCGGGAAGCAGGAGAGCCTGCTGTGGCAGGAAGAGCAGGCCGGTGGCAAGACAAGTGTCACCCGCTCCCTGTGCGAAGAGATGAAGCTTCACTGCTAATGAGACATGAGGTGACGACTATGGCAGGGGCGCCTGCTCCACTCTGAGGAAGGAGTCTGGGCATAAGTCAGGCCTGTCTTGTGCCTCTGGTCCCAAGGGGACAGCATGTCCTTGACCACCTGTCCGTAGGGCACACTTGGGCTTGCTACCAGGCGCCAAACCGGAACTCGCAGAAACAGCACCCTCGAGAAACGGGCAGATGCCATCTTCCTCCAAGATGTGGCAGCGTTTTCGGTGGCACGGGGTTTTCTGGAGAAGGAGTGGGGCAGTCCCCCAAAGCTCCCCGTTCCAGTGAACGGACGGTGTTCAGGGATCCTGTCGCCTCTCCTATCCTGTGGCGAAGGCACTGGCCTTGTCCGTGAGTCCGCCTGAGAGCCAGTGCCAAAGGCCAAGCGTTTCCTACACCGGGAGATGGTAGTGTGCATTGAGTGCCATCCTAGTCCACGCACACGGTTGCAGGGTTGTGGCTGAGTCTGCTTAGTGCGGCCTGGCAGGGTGAACCCAGGGCGCCAACATGAAGCCCGGGAAAGCAAGGCCTAAGACGGACCAGCTCTCCGCAGCTCTTCTTCCCTGACGCGACAGAGCGAACACCGAAATCCTTGCTGAGGAAGCAGCAGCGAAGTGCGGTTCCCGCCAAGCTGAAACCTCTGCAAAAGCATAGCCGTCGCTGAGAAATCAGAGTCGGTTCTGTGGGCTGCTGTTGCTGCTTGCCTTAGCCTAGTATTTGAGCACGGCGGTAGGAACCCGCATAGAGCAAAAGCCTCTTTGCTAGGTCATCCCCTCTGGGAAAGCAGAGCATTCTCTTGGAAATCAGAGTCGGATCTGTGGGATGCTGCTGCTGTTTTCCTGAGGAAGAGTTCACAGCACGGTGTAATAAATCCGCATGGAGCGAGATCCACTTTGCTTGGGCATCCCTTCTGCCTGAGAGAGAAGCGTGGTTGCGCCTGTGGAAAGAGCCTTAAGGAAAGGGACATGTCTGTCACTGCACTCCCCAGGAGCCTGTCTCGGGAAAGTGCAGCATGCTGCCCTAGGAGAAGAGAAGGAGTCGTTGGCCTTGTGGTCGGGATCTGGTCGCGAAGCAGGAGCGCCGGCCCTGGCAAGAACAGCGGGCCGGTGGCAAGACAAGTGTCACCCTCTGCTTGTGCAGAGAGACGAAGCTAAGGAGACACGGGGGGATGATTGGGCACGGGAGCGTGCTCTAATCTGAGGAAGGAGTCTGGGCAGAAGAAAGGCCTTTCCTGTGCCTCTGGGCCCAAGGGGATAGCAGGTCCTTGGCCACCTGTCCAGAGGGCAGACGTGGGCTTGCCACCAATCTCCCGGTCCTGAACTCGCAGAAACACCTCCTGGAGGAACGGGTAATCAAATTCCGTCTTCCTCCAGGATGTGGCAGCCTTGGCGGAGGCAGAGGGTGTGTCGGGGAAACAGGGACAGTTACACATTACTCCCCATCCCTGGGCACGAGCCGTGTGCTTTATCCTCTCGCGGCTCCTCAAGGATGGGGAAGGCACGGGCCTAGTCCCCTGTCCCCCTGAATGCCAGAGCGAAAGGGCACGCCTTGCCTACGAGGAAAGATGTCATTGTGAGCAGAGTGCCATCCTAGGCCATGCACGCTGCTGCAGGGTCGAGGCTGGGTCTGCTTATTTCGGCTTGGTAGGATGAACCCAGGATGTGAACTTGGAGCCCGGGAAAGCAAGGCCCAAGAGGCACCAGCTCTCCCGCTGCTCTTCTTCCCTGAAGCGACTAAAGCCTTGCTGAAGAAGCAGCGGCCAAGTGCTGTTCCCTCCAAGCCAAAGCCTCTGCGAAAGCACAGCATTCGCTGAGAAATCAGAGTCGGATCTGCGGGCTCTACTGCTGCTTGCCTGAGCCCGGTCTCGCGGTGGGAGAAACCCGCATACAGAGAAATCCTCTTTGCCCGGGCATCTCCTCTGGGAAAGCACAGCATTCACTGGGAAATCAGAATTCTATGTGGGGGATTCTGCTGCTGAATACCTAAGCTACTCTCCACAGCACGTTGGAAGTTACCCGCATGCAACGAAAACCTCTTTGCCCTAGCACCTCTTTGCCTAAGAGAGAAGCGTGGTTGCACATCTGAAAGGGCCTTAAGGAAAGGGACACGTCTTTCACCGCACTACCCAGGAGCATGTCTGGGGCAGGCCAAACAAGCCGCCCCCAGAGAAGAGAAGGAGCTATTGGCCTTGTGGGTGGGAAACGTCGGGAAGCAGGAGAGCCCGCCGTGGCAGGAAGAGCAGGCCGGTGGCAAGACAAGTGTCACCCGCTCCCTGTGCGGAGAGACGAAGCCTCGCTGCTAATGAGACATGAGTTGACGACCATGGCAGGGTCGCCTACTCCACTCTGAGGAAGGAGTCTGGGCAGAAGGCAGGCCTGTCTTGTGCCTCTTGTCCCAAGGGGACAGCATGTCCTTGACCACCTGTCCGTAGGGCACACTTGGGCTTGCTACCAGGATTCAAACCCGGAACTCGAGGAACAGCTCCCTCGTGAAATGGGCAGTCAGATGCCACCTTCCTCCAAGATGTGACAGCGTTTTTGGTGGCAGGGGGTTTGCCGGGGAAGGAGTGGAGACAGTCCCCCAAAGCTCCCCATTCCAGTGAACAGACGGTGTTCAGGGATCCTGTCGCCTCTCCTCTCCTGTGGCGAAGGCAGTGGCCTTGTCCGTGAGTCCGCCTGAGAGCCAGTGCCAAAGACCAAGCGTTGCCTACACCGGGAGATGGTAGTGTGCATTGAGTGCCATCCTAGGCCACGCACGCTGCTGCAGGGTTGTGGCTGTGTCTGCTTACTTCGGCCTGGCAGGGTGAACCCAGGGCGCCAACATGAAGCCCGGGAAAGCAAGGCCTACGACGGACAAGTCTCTGCAGCTCTTCTTCACTGACGCGACAGAGCGAACACCGAAATCCTTGCTGAGGAAGCAGCAGCGAAGTGCGGTTCCCGCCAAGCTGAAAACCTGCGAAAGCATAGCCGTCGCTGGGAAATCAGAGTCGGTTCTGTGGGCTGTTGTTGCTGCTTGCCTTAGACTAGTATTCGAGCACGGCGGGAGGAACCCTCATAGAGCAAAAGCCTCTTTGCTAGGTCATCCCCTCTGGGAAAGCACAGCATTCTCTTTGAAATCAGAGTCGGATCTGTGGGATGCTGCTGCTGTTTTCCTGAGGAAGACTCCACAGCACGGTGTAATAAATCCGCATGGAGCGAGATCCACTTTGCCTGGGCATCCCTTCTGCCTGAGAGAGAAGCGTGGTTGTGCCTGTGGAAAGAGCCTTAAGGAAAGGGACATGTCTGTCACTGCACTCCCCAGGAGCCTGTCTCGGGAAAGTGCAGCATGCTGCCCTAGGAGAGGAGAAAGAGTCGTTGGCCTTGTGGTCGGGATACGGTCGCGAAGCAGGAGCGCCGGCCCTGGCAAGAACAGCGGGCCGGTGGCAAGACAAGTGTCACCCTCTGCCTGTGCAGAGAGACGAAGCTAAGGAGACACGAGGGGATGATTGGGCAGGGGAGCGTGCTCCAATCTGAGGAAGGGTCTGGGCAGAAGGAAGGTCTTTCCTGTGCCTCTGGGCCCAAGGGGACAGCAGGTCCTTGGCCACCTGTCTAGAGGGCAGACTTGGGCTTGCTACCAAGCTCCCGGTCCTGAACTCGCAGAAACACCTCCTGGAGGAACGGGCAATCAAATGCCGTCTTCCTCCAGGATGTGAAGCCTTGGCGGAGGTAGGGGGTGTCCCGGGGAAACAGGGACAGTTACCCATTACTCCCCATCCCAGGGCACGGGCCGTGTGCAATAATCCTCTCGGGGCTCCTCAAGGATGGGGAAGGCATGGGCCTAGTCCCCTGTGCCTCTGAATGCCAGAGCGAAAGGGCAGGCCTTGCCTACGAGGAGAGATGTCATTGTGAACAGAGTGCCATCCTTGGCCATGCACGCTGCTGCAGGGTCGAGGCTGGGTCTGCTTATTTCAGCTTGGTAGGATGAACCCAGGATGTGAACTTGGAGCCCGGGAAAGCAAGGCCCAAGAGGCACCAGCTCTCCCGCTGTCTTCTTCCCTGAAGCGACTAAAGCCTTGCTGAGGAAGCAGCGGCCAAGTGCTGCTCGCTCCAAGCCTAAGCCTCTGCGAAAGCCCAGCATTCGCTGAGAAATCAGAGTCGGATCTGCGGGCTCTACGGCTGCTTGCCTGAGCCCGGTCTCGCGGTGGGAGAAACCCGCATACAGTGAAATCCTCTTTGCCCGGGCATCTCCTCTGGGAAAGCACAGCATTCACTGGGAAATCAGAATCGGATTTTGGGGATGCTGCTGCTGAATGCCTAAGCTACTCTCCACAGCACGTTGGAAGTTACCTGCATGCAACGAAATCCTCTTTGCCCTAGCACCTCTTTGCCTAAGAGAGAAGCGTGGTTGCACATCTGAAAGGGCCTTAAGGAAAGGGAAACGTCTTTCACTGCACTCCCCAGGAGCAAGTCTGGGGCAGGCCGAACAAGCCGCCCCCAGAGAAGAGAAGGTGCCATTGGCCTTGTGGGTGGGAAACGGTCGGGAAGCAGGAGAGCCTGCTGTGGCAGGAAGAGCAGGCCGGTGGCAAGACAAGTGTCACCCGCTCCCTGTGCGGAGAGACGAAGCCTCGCTGCTAATGAGACATGAGGGGACGACTAGGGCAGGGGCGCCTGCTCCACTCTGAGGAAGGAGTCTGGGCAGAAGGCAGGCCTGTCTTGTGCCTCTGGTCCCAAGGGGACAACATGTTCTTGACCACCTGTCCGTAGGGCACACTTGGGCTTGCTACCAGGCACCATCCCCGGAACTCGTGGAAACAGCACCCTCGAGAAACGGGCAGATGCCATCTTCCTCCAAGATGTGGCAGCATTTTCGGTGGCAGGGCGTTTCTGGAGAAGGAGTGGGGCAGTCCCTCAAAGCTCCCCATTCCAGTGAAAGGACGGTGTTCAGGGATCCTGTCGCCTCTCCTCTCCTGTGGCGAAGGCACTGGCCTTGTCCGTGTGTCCACCTGAGAGCCAGTGCCAAAGGCCAAGCGTTGCCTACACCGGGAGATGGTAGTGTGCATTGAGTGCCATCCTAGGCCACGCACGCTGCTGCAGGGTTGTGTCTGTGTCTGCTTATTTCGGCCTGGCAGCGAGAACCCAGGGCGCCAACATGAAGCCCGGGAAACCTAGGCCTAAGACGGGCCAGCTCTCCGCAGCTCTTCTTCCCTGACGCGACAGAGCAAACACCGAAATCCTTGCTGAGGAAGCAGCAGCGAAGTGCTGTTCACGCCAAGCTGAAAACCTCTGCGAAAGCATAGCAGTCGCTGAGAAATCAGAGTCAGTTCTTGGGCTGCTGTTGCTGCTTGACGTAGCCTAGGATCCGCAGCACGGCGGGAGAAACCCGAATAGATCGAAAGCCTCCTTGATAGGGCATCCCCTCTGGGAAAGCACAGCATCCTCTGGGAAATCAGAGTCGGGTCTGTGGGATACTGCTGCTGCTTGCCTGAGCAAGACTCCAAACCATGGTGTAATAAACCCGCAAGGAGCGAAATCCTCTTTGTCTGGGCATCCCTTCTGCATGAGAGAGAAGGGTGGTTGCGCCTGTGGAAAGTGCCTTAAGGAAAGGGACATGCCTGTCACTGCACTCCCCAGGAGCCTGTCTCGGGAGAGTGCAGCACGCTGCCCCAGGAGAAGAGAAGGAGTCCTTGGCCTAGAGGTCGGGAAACGTTCGCGAAGCAGTAGCGCCGGCCCGGGCAGGAACATCGGGCCGGTGGCAAGACAAGTGTCACCCTCTGCCTGTGCTGAGAGACGAAGCCTGGCTGCTAGGAGACACGAGGGGACGATTTGGCAGGGGAGCGTGCTCCAATCTGAGGAAGGAGTCTGGGCAGAAGGAAGGTCTTTCCTGTGCCTCTGGGCCCAAGGGGACAGCAGGTCCTTGGCCACCTGTCCAGAGGGCAGACGTGCGCTTGCCACCAATCTCCCGGTCCTGAACTCGCAGAAACACCTCCTGGAGGAACGGGCAATCAGATGCTGACTTCCTCCAGGATGTGGCAGTCTTGGCGGAGGCAGGGGGTGTCTCGGGGAAACAGGGACAGTTTCCCATTACTCCCCATCCCAGGGCACGGGCCTGTGCAGTGATCCTCTCGTGGCTCCTCAAGGATGGGAAAGGCACGGGCCTAGTCCCCTGTCGCCCTGAACGCCAGAGCAAAAGGGCAGGCCTTGCCTATGCCTAGTGATGGCATTGTGAGCAGAGTGCCATCCTAGGCCACGCACGCTGCTGCAGGGTCGAGGCTGGTTCTGCTTATTTCGGCTTGGCAAAATGAACTCAGGATGTGAACTTGGAGCCCGGGGGAGCAAGGCACAAGAGGCACCAGGCTCCCGCAGCTCTTCTTCCCTGAAGCAACAAAAGCCTTGCTGAGGAAGCAGGGGCCAAGTGTTGTTCGCTCCAAGCCAAAGTCTTTGCGAAAGCACAGCATTCGCTACGAAGTCAGTGTCGGTTCGGCGGGCTCTGCTGCTTCTTGCCTGAGCCCAGTCTCGCGGTGGGAGAAATCCGCATACAGCGAAAGCCTCTTTGCCCGGGCATCTCCTCTGGGAAAGCACAGCATTCACTGGGAAATCAGAATCGGATGTGGGGGATGCTGCTGCTGAATGCCTGAGCTAGTCTCTACAGCGCGGTGGAATTTACCTGCATGGAGCGAAATCCTCTTTAACCTAGCACCTCTTTGCCTAAGAGAGAAACGTGGTTGCACATCTGAAAGGGCCTTAAGGAAAGGGACACGTCTTTCACCGCACTCCCCAGGAGCAAGTCTGGGGCAGGCGCAACAAGCCGCGCCCCAGAGAAGAGAAGGAGCCATTGGCCTTGTGGTCGGGAAACGGTCGGGAAGCAGGAGAGCCTGCCGTGGCAGGAAGAGCAGGCAGGTGGCAAGACAAGTGTCACCCGCTCCCTGTGCGGAGAGATGATGCCTCCCTTCTAATGAGACATGAGGGGACGACTAGGGCAGTGGTGCCTGTTCCACTCTGAGGAAGGAGTCTGGGCAGAAGGCAGGCCTGTCTTGTGCCTCTGGTCCCAAGGGGACAGCATGTCCTTGACCACCTGTCCGTAGGGCACACTTGGGCTTGCTACCAGGCGCCAAAACCGGAACTCGGAGAAACAGCTCCCTCGAGAAACGGGCAGTCAGATGCCATCTTCCTCCAAAATGTGAAAGCGTTTTCGGTGGCAGGGGGTTTGCCGGGGAAGGATTGGGGACAGTCCCCCAAAGATCCCCATTCCAGTGAACGGACGGTTGTCAGGGATCCTGTCGCCTCTCCTCTCCTGTGGCGAAGGCACTGGCCTTGTCCGTGAGTCCGCCTGACAGCCAGTGCCAAAGGCCAAGCGTTGCTTACACCGGGAGATGGTAGTATGCATTGAGTGCCATCCTAGGCCACGCACGCTGCTGCCGGGTGGTGGCTGAATCTGCTTAGTTCGGCCTTGCAGGGTGAACCCTGGGCACGAACTTGGAGCCTGGGAAAGCAAGGCCCAAGAAGCACCAGCACTCCCGCTGCTCTTCTTCCCTGAAGCGACTAAAGCCTTGCTGAAGAAGCAGCGGCCAAGTGCTGTTCGCTCCAAACCAACGCCTCTGCGAAAGCACAGCATTCGCTGAGAAATCAGAGTCGGATCAGCGGGCTCTACTGCTGCTTGCCTGAGCCCGGTCTCGCGGTGGGAGAAACCCGCATACAGCGACATCCTCTTTGCCCGGGTATCTCCTCTGGGAAAGCACAGCATTCACTGGGAAATCAGAATCGGATGTGGGGGATGTTGCTGCTGAATACCTCAGCTACTCTCCACAGCACGTTGGAAGATACCCGCATGCAACGAAATCCTCTTTGCCCTAGCAACTCTTTGCCTAAGAGAGAAGCGTGGTTGCACATCTGAAAGGGCCTTAAGGAAAGGGACATGTCTTTCACTGCACTCCCCAGGAGCAAGTCTGGGGTAGGCCGAACAAGCCGCCCCCAGAGAAGAGAAGGTGCCATTGGCCTTGTGGGTGTGAAACGGTCGGGAAGCAGGAGAGCCTGCTGTGGCAGGAAGAGCGGGCCGGTGGCAAGACAAGTGTCACCCGCTCCCTGTGCGGAGAGATGATGCCTCCCTTCTAATGAGACATGAGGGGACGACTAGGGCAGTGGCACCTGTTCCACTCTGAGGAAGGAGTCTGGGCAGAAGGCAGGCCTGTCTTCTGCCTCTGGTCCCAAGGGGACAGCATGTCCTTGACCACCTGTCCGTAGGACACACTTGGGCTGGCTACCAGGCGCCATACCCGGAACTCGCAGAAACAGCTCCCTCGGAAACAGGCAGTCAGATGCCATCTTCCTCCAAGATGTGACAGCGTTTTCAGTGGCAGGGGGTTTGCTGGGGAAGGAGTGGGCACAGTTCCCCAAAGCTCCCCATTCCAGTGAACGGACGGTGTTCAGGGATCCTGTCGCCTCTCCTCTCCTGTGGCGAAGGCACTGGCCTTGTCCGTGAGTCCGCCTGAGAGCCAGTACCAAAGGCCAAGCGTTGCCTACACCGGGAGATGGTAGTGTGCATTGAGTGCCATCCTAGGCCACGCACGCTGCTGCAGTGTTGTGGCTCTGTCTGCTTAGTTTGGCCTGGCAGGGTGAACCCAGGGCGCTAACATGAAGCCCGGGAAAGCACGGCCCAAGACGGACCAGCTCTCTGCAGCTCTTCTTCACTGACGCGACAGAGCGAACACCGAAATCCTTGCTGAGGAAGCAGCAGCGTAGTGCGGATCCCACCAAGCTGAAAACCTCTGCGAAAGCATAGCCGTCGCTGGGAAATCAGAGTCGGTTCTGTGGGCTGCTGTTGCTGCTTGCCTTAGACTAGTATTAGAGCAATGCAGGAGGAACCCGCATAGAGCGAAAGCCTCTTTCCTAGGGCATCCCCTCCATGAACGCACAGCATTCTCCGGTAAATCAGAGTCGTGTCAGTGGGATGCTGCTGCTGCTTGCCTGAGGAAGACTCCACAGCTCGGTGTAATAAACCCACATGGAGCGAGATCCACTTTGCCTGGGCATCCCTTCTGCCTGAGAGAGAAGCGTGGTTGCCTGTGGAAAGAGCCTTAAAGAAAGGGACATGTCTGTCACTGCACTCCCCAGGAGCCTGTCTCAGGAAAGTGCAGCACGCTGCCCCAGGAGAAGAGTAGGAGTCGTTGGCCTTGTGGTCGGGAAACGGCCGTGAATCAGGAGCGCCGGCCGGGGCAGGAACAGCGGGCTGGTGGCAAGACAAGTGTCACCCTCTCCCTGTGCAGATTGGGCAGGGCAGCGTGCTCCAATCTGAGTTAGGAGTCTGGGCAGATGGAAGGACTTTGCTGTGCCTCTGGCCCCAAGGGGACAGGAGCTCTTTGGCCACCTGTCCAGAGGGCAGACGTGGGCTTGCCACCAAGCTCCCGGTCCTGAGCTCGCAGAAACACCTCCTGGAGGAACGGGCAATCAAATGCCATCTTCCTCCAGTATGTGGCAGCCTTGGCAGAGGCAGGGGGTGTTCCGGGGAAACAGGGACAGTTTCCCATTACTCCCCATCCCAGGGCATGGGCGGTGTGCAGTGACCCTCTCGTGGCTCCTCAAGGTTTGGGAAGGCACGGGCCTAGTCCCTTGTCCCCCTGAACGCCAGAACAAAAGGGCAGCCCTGCCTAAGCCGAGAGATGGCATTGTGAGCAGAGTGCCATCCTAGGCCACGCACGCTGCTGCAGGGCCGAGGCTGGGTCTGCTTATTTCGGCTTGGCAGGATGAACCCAGGATGTGAACTTGGAGCCCGGGAAAGCAAGGCCCAAGAGGAACCAGCCTTCCCGCAGACTTCTTCCCTGAAGCAACTAATTCCTTGCTGAGGAAGCAGCGGCCAAGTGCTGTTCGCTCCAAGCCAAAGCCTCTGCGAAAGCACAGCATTTGCTGAGAAATCAGTGTCGGTTCTGCGGGCTCTGCTGCTGCTTGCCTGAGCCCAGTCTCGCGGTGGGAGAAATCAGCATACAGCGAAAGCCTCTTTGCCCGGGCATCTCCTCTGGGAAAGCACAGCATTCCCTGGGAAATCAGAATAGGATGTGGGGGATGCTGCTGCTGAATGCCTGAGATAGTCTCTACAGCGCGGTGGAATTTACCCGCATGGAGCGAAATCCTCTTTAACCTAGCACCTCTTTGCCTAAGAGAGAAGCGTGGTTGTACATCTGAAAGGGCCTTAAGGAAAGGGACACGTCTTTCACCGCACTCCCCAAGAGCAAGTCTGGGGCAGGCGCAACAAGCCGCGCCCCAGAGAAGAGAAGGAGCCATTGGCCTTGTGGGTGTGAAACGGTCGGGAAGCAGGAGAGCCTGCTGTGGCAGGAAGAGCGGGCCGGTGGCAAGACAAGTGTCACCCGCTCCCTGTGCGGAGAGATGATGCCTCCCTTCTAATGAGACATGAGGGGACGACTAGGGCAGTGGCGCCTGTTCCACTCTGAGGAAGGAGTCTGGGCAGAAGGCAGGCCTGTCTTGTGCCTCTGGTCCCAAGGGGACAGCATGTCCTTGACCACCTGTCCGTAGGGCACACTTGGGCTTGCTACCAGGCGCCATACACGGAACTCGCAGAAACAGCTCCCTCGAGAAACGGGCAGTCGGATGCCATCTTCCTCCAAGATGTGACAGCGTTTTCGGTGGCAGGGGGTTTGCTGGGGAAGGAGTGGGCACAGTCGCCCAAAGCTCCCCATTCCAGTGAAAGGACGGTGTTCAGGGATCCTGTCGCCTCTCCTCTCCTGTGGCAAAGGCACTGGCATTGTCCGTGAGTCTGCCTGAGAGCCAGTGCCAAAGGCCAAGCGTTGCCTACACCGGGAGATGTTCGTGTGCATTGAGTGCCATCCTAGGCCACGCACGCTGCTGCAGGGTTGTGGCTGAGTCTGCTTAGTTCGGCCTGGCAGGGTGAACCCAGGGCGCCAACATGAAGCCCGGGAAAGCAAGGCCTAAGACGGACCAGCTCTCTGTAGCTCTTCTTCCCTGACGCGACAGAGCAAACACCGTAATCCTTGCTGAGGAAGCAGCAGCGAAGTGCGGTACGCGCAAAGCTGAAAACCAATGCGAAACCATAGCAGTCGCTGAGAAATCAGAGTCGTTTCTGTGGGCTGCTGTTGCTGCTTGCCTTAGCGTAGTATTCGCAGCACGGCGGGAGAAACCCGCATAGAGCGAAAGCCTCTTTGCTAGGGCATCCCCTCTGGGCAAGGACAGCATTCTCTGGGAAATCAGAGTCGGATCTGTGGGATGCTGCTGGTGCTTGCCTGAGCAAGACTCCACAGCACAATGTAATAAACATGCATGGAGCGAGATCCTCTTTGCCTGGGCATCCCTTCTGCGTGGTTGCACCTGTGGAAAGAGCCTTAAAGAAAGGGACATGTCTGTCACTGCACTCCCCAGGAGCCTGTCTCGGGAAAGTGCAGCATGCTGCCCTAGGAGAAGAGAAGGAGTCGTTGGCCTTGTGGTCGGGATACGGTCGCGAAGCAGGAGCGCCGGCCCTGGCAAGAACAGCGGGCCTGTGGCAAGACAAGTGTCACCCTCTGCCTGTGCAGAGAGACGAAGCTAAGGAGACACGAGGTGATGATTGGGCAGGGGAGCGTGCTCCAATCTGAGGAGTCTGGGCAGAAGGTAGGTCTTTCCTGTTCCTCTGGGCCCAAGGGGACAGCAGGTACTTGGCTACCTGTCCAGAGGGCAGACGTGGGCTTGCCACCAAGCTCCCGGTCCTGAACTCGCAGAAACACCGCCTGGAGGAACAGGCAATCAAATGCCGTCTTCCTCCATGATGTGGCAGCCTTGGCGGAGGCAGGGGGTGTGTCGGGTAAACAGGGACAGTTACCCATTACTCCTCATACCAGGGCACGGGCCGTGTGCAATGATCCTCTCGCGGCTCCTCAAGGAAGGGGAAGACACGGACCTAGTCCCCTGTCCCCCTGAATCCCAGAGCAAAAGGGCAGGCCTTGCCTACGAGGAAAGATGTCATTGTGAGCAGAGTGCCATCCCAGGCCATGCACGCTGCTGCAGGGTCGAGGCTGGGTCTGCTTATTTCGGCTTGGTAGGATGAACCCAGGATGTGAACTTGGAGCCCGGGAAAGCAAGGCCCAAGAGGCACAAGCTCTCCCGCTGCTCTTCTTCCCTGAAGCGACTAAAGCCTTGCTGAAGAAGCAGCGGCCAAGTGCTGTTCGCTCCAAGCCAAAGCCTCTGCGAAAGCACAGCATTCGCTGAGAAATCAGAGTCGGATCTGCGGGCTCTACTGCTGCTTGCCTGAGCCCGGTCTCGTGGTGGGAGATACCCGCATACAGCGAAATCCTCTTTGCCCGGGCATCTCCTCTGGGAAAGCACAGCATTCACTGGGAAATCAGAATCGGATGTGGGGGTTGCTGCTGCTGTATGCCTAAGCTACTTTCCACAGCTCGTTGGAACTTACCCGCATGCAACGAAGTCCTCTTTGCCCTAGCACGTCTTTGCCTAAGAGAGAAGCGTGGTTGCACATCTGAAGGCCCTTAAGGAAAGGGACATGTCTTTCACTGCACTCCCCAGGAGCAAGTCTGGGGCAGGCCGAACAAGCCGCCCCCAGAGAATAGAAGGTGCCATTGGCCTTGTGGGTGGGAAACGGTCGGGAAGCAGGAGAGCCTGCTGTGGCAGGGAGAGCAGGCCAGTGGCAAGACAAGTGTCACCCGCTCCCTGTGCGGAGAGACGAAGCCTCACTGCTAATGAGACATGAGGTGACGACTAGGGCAGGGGCGGCTGCTCCACTCTGAGGAAGGAGTCTGGGCAGAAGGCAGGCCTGTCTTGTGCCTCTGGTCCCAAGGGGACAGCATGTCCTTGACCACCTGTCCATAGGGCACACTTGGGCTTGCTACCAGGATTCAAACCCAGAACTCGAGGAACAGATCCCTCGTGAAATGGGCAGGCAGATGCCATCTTCCTCCAAGATGTGACAGCGTTTTCGGTGGCATGGGGTTGCCGGGGAAGGAGTGGAGACAGTCCCCCAAAGCTCCCCATTCCAGTGAACGGACGGTGGTCAGGGATCCTGTCGCCTCTCCTCTCCTGTGGTGAAGGAACTGGCATTTTCCGTGAGTCCGCCTGAGAGCCAGTGCCAAAGACCAAGCGTTGCCTACACCGGGAGATGGTAGTGTGCATTGAGTGCCATCCTAGGCCACGCACGCTGCTGCAGGGTTGTGGCTGTGTCTGCCTAGTTCGGCCTGACAGGGTGAACCCAGGGCGCCAACATGAAGCCTGGGAAAGCAAGGCCTAAGACGGACCAGTCTGTGCTTCTCTTCTTCCCTGACGCGACAGAGCGAACACCGAAATCCTTGCTGAGGAAGAAGCAGCGAAGTGCGGTTCGCGCAAAGCTGAAAACCTCTGCGAAAGCATAGCAGTCGCTGAGAAATCAGAGTCGGTTCTGTGGGCTGCTGTTGCTGCTTGCCTTAGCGTAGTATTCGCAGCACGGCGGGAGTAACCCGCATAGAGCGAAAGCCTCTTTGCTAGGGCATCCCCTCTGGGAAAGCACAGCATTCTCTGGGAAATCAGAGTCATATCTGTGGGATGCTGCTGCTGCTTGCCTGAGCAAGACTCCACAGCACGGTGTAATAAACACGCATGGAGCGAGATCCTCTTTGCCTGGGAATCCCTTCTGCCTGAGAGAGAAGCGTGGTTGAGCCTGTGGAAAGAGCCTTAAGGAAAGGGACATGTCTGTCACTGCACTCCCCTGGAGCCTGTCTCGGGAAAGTGCAGCATGCTGTCCTAGGAGAAGAGAAGGAGTCGTTGGCCTTGTGGTCGGGAAACATTCGCGAAGCAGGAGCGCCGGCCCTGGCAAGAACAGCGGGCCTGTGGCAAGACAAGTGTCACCCTCTGCCTGTGCAGAGAGACGAAGCTAAGGAGACACGAGGGGATGATTGGGCAAGGGAGCGTGCTCCCATCTGAGGAAGGAGTCTGGGCAGAAGGAAGGCCTTTCCTGTGCCTCTGGGCCCAAGGGGACAGCAGGTCCTTGGCCACCTGTCTAGAGGGCAGACGTGGGCTTGCCACCAATCTCCCGGTCCTGAACTCGCAGAAACACCTCCTAGAGAAACGGGCAATCAAATGCCATCTTTTTCCAGGATGTGGCAGCTTTGGTGGAGGTAGGGGGTGTCCCGGGGAAACAGGGACAGTTACCCATTACTCCTCATCCCAGGGCACGGGCCGTGTGCAATGATCCTCTGGCGGCTCCTCAAGGATGGGGAAGGCACGGGCGTAGTCCCCTGTCCCCCTGAATGCCAGAGTGAAAGGGCAGGCCTTGCCTACGAGGAAAGATGTCATTGTGAGCAGAGTGCCATCCTAGGCGATGCACGCTGCTGCAGGGTCGAGGCTAGGTCTGCTTATTTCGGCTTGGTAGGATGAACCCAGGATGTGAACTTGGAGCCCGGGAAAGCAAGGCCCAAGAGGCAACAGCTCTCCCGCTGCTCTTCTTCCCTGAAGCGACTAAAGCCTTGCTGAAGAAGCAGCGGCCAAGTGCTGTTCGCTCCAAGCCAAGGCCTCTGCGATAGCACAGCATTCGCTGAGAAATCAGAGTCGGGTCTGCGGGCTCTACTGCTGCTTGCCTGAGCCCGGTCTCGCGGTGGGAGAAACCCACATACAGCGACATCCTCTTTGCCCGGGTATCTCCTCTGGGAAAGCACAGCATTCACTGGGAAATCAGAATCGTATGTGGGGGTTGTTGCTGCTGAATACCTAAGCTACTCTCTACAGCACGTTGGAAGTTACCCGCATGCAACGAAATCCTCTTTGCCCTAGCACTTCTTTGCCTAATAGAGAAGCGTGGTTGCACATCTGAAAGGGCCTTAAGGAAAGGGACATGTCTTTCACTGCACTCCCCAGGAGCAAGTCTGGAGCAGGCCGAACAAGCCGCCCCCAGAGAAGAGAAGGTGCCATTGGCCTTGTGGGTGATACCGTCGGGAAGCAGGAGAGCCTCGTGTGGCAGGAAGAGCAGGCCGGTGGCTAGACAAGTGTCACCCGCTCCCTGTGCGGAGAGATGATGCCTCCCTTCTAATGAGACATGAGGGGACGACTAGGGCAGTGGCACCTGTTCCACTCTGAGGAAGGAGTCTGGGCAGAAGGCAGGCCTGTCTTGTGCCTCTGGTCCCAAGGGGACAGCATGTCCTTGACCACCTGTCCGTAGGGCACACTTGGGCTTGCTACCCGGCGCCATACCCGGAACTCGCAGAAACAGCTCCCTCGAGAAACAGGCAGTCAGATGCCATCTTCCTCCAAGATGTGACAGCGTTTTCGGTGGCAGGGGGTTTGCCGGGGAAGGAGTGGGCACAGTTCCCCAAAGCTCCCCATTCCAGTGAAAGGACGGTGTTCAGGGATCCTGTCGCCTCTCCTCTCCTGTGGCGAAGGCACTGGCCTTGTCCGTGAGTCCCCCTGAGAGCCTGTGCCAAAGGCCAAGCGTTGCCTACACCGGGAGATGGTAGTGTGCATTAAGTGCCATCCTAGGCCACGCACGCTGCTGCAGGGTTGTGGCTGTGTCTGCTTAGTTCGGCCTGGCAGGGTGAACCCAGGGCGCCAACATGAAGCCCGGGAAAGCAAGGCCTAAGACGGACCAGTCTCTGCAGCTCTTCTTCCGTGACGCGACAGAGCGAACACCGAAATCCTTGCTGAGGAAACAGCAGCGAAGTGCGGTTCGCGCAAACCTGAAAACCTCTGCGAAAGCATAGCAGTCGCTGAGAAATCAGAGTCGGTTCTGGGGGCTGCTGTTCCTGCTTGCCTTAGACTAGTATTTGAGCATGTTGGGAGGAACCCGCATAGAGCAAAAGCCTCTTTGCTAGGTCATCCCCTCTGGGAAAGCACAGCATTCCCTTGGAAATCAGAGTCGGATTTGTGGGATGCTGCTTGTTTTCCTGAGGAAGACTCCACAGCACGGTGTAATAAATCCGCATGGAGCGAGATCCACTTTGCCTGGGCATCCCTTCTGCCTGAGAGAGAAGCGTGGTTGCGCCTGTGGAAAGAGCCTTAAGGAAAGGGACATGTCTGTCGCTGCACTCCCCAGGAGCCTGTCTCGGGAAAGTGCAGCATGCTGCCCTAGGAGAAGAGAAGGAGTCGTTGGCCTTGTGGTCGGGAAACGGTCACGAAGCAGGAGCGCCGGCCCTGGCAAGAACAGCGGGCCGGTGGCAAGACAAGTGTCACCCTCTGCCTGTGCAGAGAGACGAAGCTAAGGAGACACGAGGGGATGATTGGGCAGGGGAGCGTGCTCCCATCTGAGGAAGTAGTCTGGGCAGAAGTAAGGTCTTTCCTGTGCCTCTGGGCCCAAAGGGACAGCAGGTCCTTGGCCACCTGTCCAGAGGGCAGACGTGGGCTTGCCACCAAGCTCCCGGTCCTGAACTCGCAGAAACACCTCCTGGAGGAACGGGCAATCAGACGCTGACTTCCTCCAGGATGTGGCAGTCTTGGCGGAAGCAGGGGGTGTCTCGGGGAAACAGGGACAGTTTCCCATTACTCCCCATCCCAGGGCACGGGCCTGTGCAGTGATCCTCTCGCGGCTCCTCAAGGATGGGAAAGGCACGGGCCTAGTCCCCTGTCGCCCTGAACGCCAGAGCTAAAGGGCAGGCCTTGCCTATGCCGAGAGATGTCATTGTGAGCAGAGTGCCATCCTAGGCCACGCACGCTGCTGCAGAGTCGAGGCTGGTTCTGCTTATTTCGGTTGGCAAAATGAACTCAGGATGTGAACTTGGAGCCCGGGGGAGCAAGGCACAAGAGGCACCAGGCTCCCGCAGCTCTTCTTCCCTGAAGCAACTAAAGCCTTGCTGAGGAAGCAGGGGCCAAGTGTTGTTCGCTCCAAGCCAAAGTCTTTGCGAAAGCACAGCATTCGCTACGAAGTCAGTGTCGTGTTCTGCGGGTTCTGCTGCTTCTTGCCTGAGCCCAGTCTCGCGGTGGGAGAAATCCGCATACAGCGAAAGCCTCTTTGCCCGGGCATCTCCTCTGGGAAAGCACAGCATTCACTGGGAATTCAGAATCGGATGTGGGGGATGCTGCTGCTGAATGCCTGAGCTAGTCTCTACAGCGCGGTGGAATTTACCCGCATGGAGCGAAATCCTCTTTGCCCTAGCACCTCTTTGCCTAAGAGAGAAGCGTGGTTGCACATCTGAAAGGGCCTTAAGGAAAGGGACACGTCTTTCACCGCACTCCCCAGGAGCAAGTCTGGGGCAGGCGCAACAAGCCGCGCCCCAGAGAAGAGAAGGAGCCATTGGCCTTGTGGGTGGGAAACGGTCGGGAAGCAGGAGAGCCTGCCGTGGCAGGCAGAGCAGGCCGGTGGCAAGACAAGTGTCACCCGCTCCCTGTGCGGAGAGATGATGCCTCCCTTCTAATGAGACATGAGGGGACGACTAGGGCAGTGGTGCCTGTTCCACTCTTAGGAAGGAGTCTGGGCAGAAGGCAGGCCTGTCTTGTGCCTCTGGTCCCAAGGGGACAGCATGTCCTTGACCACCTGTACGTAGGGCACACTTGGTCTTGCTACCAGGCGCCAAAACCGGAACTCGCAGAAACAGCTCCCTCGAGAAACGGGCAGTCAGATGCCATCTTCCTCCAAAATGTGACAGCGTTTTGGGAGGCAGGGGGTTTGCCGGGGAAGGATTGGGGACAGTCCCCCAAAGATCTCCATTCCAGTGAATGGACGGTTGTCAGGGATCCTGTCGCCTCTCCTCTCCTGTGGCGAAGGCACTGGCCTTGTTCGTGAGTCCGCCTGACAGCCAGTGCCAAAGGCCAAGAGTTGCATACACCGGGAGATGGTAGTATGCATTGAGTGCCATCCTAGGCCACGCACGCTGCTGCAGGGTTGTGGCTGAGTCTGCTTAGTTCGGCCTGGCAGGGTGAACCCAGGGCGCCAACATGAAGCACGGGAAAGCAAGGCCTAAGACGGACCAGCTCTCCGCAGCTCTTCTTCCCTGACGCGACAGAGCGAACACCGAAGTCCTTGGTGAGTAAGCAGCAGCGAAGTGCGGTTCCCGCCAAGCTGAAAACCTCTGCAAAAGCTTAGCCGTCGCTGAGAAATCAGATTCGGTTCTGTGGGCTGCTGTTGCTGCTTGCCTTAGCCTAGTATTTGAGCACGGCGGGAGGAACCCGCATAGAGCAAAAGCCTCTTTGCTAGGTCATCCCCTCTGGGAAAGCACAGCATTCTCTTGGAAATCAGAGTCGGATCTGTGGGATGCTGCTGCTGTTTTCCTAAGGAAGAGTTCTCAGCACGGTGTAATAAATCCGCATGGAGCGAGATCCACTTTGACTGGGCATCTCTTCTGCCTGAGAGAGAAGCGTGGTTGCGCCTGTGGAAAGATCCTTAAGGAAAGGGACATGTCTGTCACTGCACTCCCTAGGAGCCTCTCGGGAAAGTGCAGCATGCTGCCCTAGGAGAAGAGAAGGAGTCATTGGCCTTGTGGTCGGGATACGGTCGCGAAGCAGGAGCGCCGACCCTGGCAAGAACAGCGGGCCGGTGGCAAGACAAGTGTCACCCTCTGCCTGTGCAGAGAGACGAAGCTAAGGAGACACGAGGGGATGATTGGGCAGGGGAGCGTGCTCCCATCTGAGGAAGGAGTCTGGGCAGAAGGAAGGTCTTTCCTGTGCCTCTGGGCCCAAGGGGACAGCAGGTCCTTGGCCACCTGTCCAGAGGGCAGACGTGGGCTTGCCACCAATCTCCCGAACCTTAACGCGCAGAAACACCTCCTGGAGGAACGGGCAATCAAATGCCGTCTTCCTCCAGGATGTGGCAGCCTTGGAGGAGGTAGGGGGTGTCCCGGGGAAACAGGGACAGTTACCCATTACTCCCCAACCCAGGGCACGGGCCGTGTGCAATGATCCTCTCGCGGCTCCTCAAGGATGGGGAAGGCACGGGCCTAGTCCCCTGTCCTCCTGAATGCCAGAGCGAAAGGGCAGGCCTTGCCTACGAGGAGAGATGTCATTGTGAGCAGAGTGCCATCCTAGGCCATGCACGCTGCTGCAGGGTCGAGGCTGGGTCTGCTTATTTCGGCTTGGTAGGATGAACCCAGGATGTGAACTTGGAGCCCGGGAAAGCAAGGCCCAAGAGGCACCAGCACTCCCGCTGCTCTTCTTCCCTGAAGCGACTAAAGCCTTGTTGAAGAAGCAGCGGCCAAGTGCTGTTCGCTCCAAGCCAAAGCCTCTGCGAAAGCACAGCATTCGCTGTGAAATCAGAGTCGGATCTCCGGGCTCTACTGCTGCTTGCCTGAGCCCGGTCTCGCGGTGGGAGAAACCCGCATACAGCGACATCCTCTTTGCCCGGGCATCTCCTCTGGGAAAGCACAGCATTCACTGGGAAATCAGAATCGGATGTGAGGGATGTTGCTGCCGAATACCTAAGCTACTCTCCACAGCACGTTGGAAGATACCCGCATGCTACGAAATCCTCTTTGCCCTAGCACCTCTTTGCCTAAGAGAGAAGCGTGGTTGCACATCTGAAAGGGCCTTAAGGAAAGGGACATGTCTTTCACTGCACTCCCCAGGAGCAAGTCTGGGGCAGGCCGAACATGCCGCCCCCAGAGAAGAGAAGTTGCCATTGGCCTTGTGGGTGGGAAACGGTCGGGAAGCAGGAGAGCCTGCTGTGGCAGGAAGAGCAGGCCGGTGGCAAGACAAGTGTCACCCGCTCCCTGTGCGGAGAGACGATGCCTCCCTTCTAATGAGACATGAGTGGACGACTAGGGCAGTGGCACTTGTTCCAATCTGAGGAAGGAGTCTGGGCAGAAGGCAGGCCTGTCTTGTGCCTCTGGTCCCAAGGGGACAGCATGTCCTTGACCACCTGTCCGTAGGGCACACTTGGGCTTGCTACCAGGCGCCATACCCGGAACTCGCAGAAACAGCTCCCTCGAGAAACAGGCAGTCAGATGCCATCTTCCTCCAAGATGTGACAGCGTTTTCGGTGGCAGGGTGTTTGCTGGGGAAGGAGTGGGCACAGTTCCCCAAAGCTCCCCATTCCAGTGAAAGGACGGTGTTCAGGGATCCTGTCTCCTCTCCTCTCCTGTGGCGAAGGCACTGTCCTTGTCCGTGAGTCCGCCTGAGAGCCTGTGCCAAAGGCCAAGCGTTGCCTACACCGGGAGATGGTAGTGTGCATTAAGTGCCATCCTAGGCCACGCACGCTGCTGCAGGGTTGTGGCTGTGTCTGCTTAGTTCGGCCTGGCAGGGTGAACCCAGGGCGCCAACATGAAGCCCGGGAAAGCAAGGCCTAAGACGGACCAGTCTCTGCAGCTCTTCTTCCGTGACGCGACAGAGCGAACACCGAAATCCTTGCTGAGGAAGCAGCATTGAAGTGCGGTTCGCGCAAACCTGAACACCTCTGCGAAAGCATAGCAGTCGCTGAGAAATCAGAGTCGGTTCTGTGGGCTGCTGTTGCTGCTTGCCTTAGCGTAGTATTCGCAGCACGGCGGGAGAAACCCGCATAGAGCGAAAGCCTCTTTGCTAGGGCATCCCCTCTGGAAAAGCACAGCATTCTCTTGGAAATCAGAGTCGGATCTGTGGGATGCTGCTGCTGTTTTCCTGAGGAAGACTCCACAGCATGGTGTAATAAATCCGCATGGAGCGAGATCCACTTTGCCTGGGCATCCCTTCTGCCTGAGAGAGAAGCGTGGTTGCGCCTGTGGAAAGAGCCTTAAGGAAAGGGACATGTCTGTCACTGCACTCCCCAGGAGCCTGTCTCGGGAAAGTGCAGCATGCTGCCCTAGGAGAAGAGAAGGAGTCGTTGGACTTGTGGTCGGGATATGGTCGCGAAGCAGGAGCGCCGGCCCTGGCAAGAACAGCGGGCCGGTGGCAAGACAAGTGTCACCCTCTGCCTGTGCAGAGAGACGAAGCCTGGCTGCTAGGAGACACGAGGGGAAGATTTGGCAGGGGAGCGTGCTCCAATCTGAGGAAGGAGTCTGGGCAGAAGGAAGGTCTTTCCTGTGCCTCTGGGCCCAAGGGGACAGCAGGTCCTTGGCCACCTGTCCAGAGGGCAGACGTGGGCTTGCCACCAATCTCCCGGTCCTGAACTCGCAGAAACACCTCCTGGAGGAACGGGCAATCAGAGGCTGACTTCCTCCAGGATGTGGCAGTCTTGGCGGAGGCAGGGGGTGTCTCGGGGAAACAGGGACAGTTTCCCATTACTCCACATCCCAGGGCACGGGCCTGTGCAGTGATCCTCTCGCGGCTCCTCAGGGATGGGAAAGGCACGGGCCTAGTCCCCTGTCGCCCTGAACGCCAGAGCAAAAGGGCAGGCCTTGCCTATGCCGAGAGATGGCATTGTGAGCAGAGTGCCATCCTAGGCCACGCACGCTGCTGCAGAGTCGAGGCTGGTTCTGCTTATTTCGGCTTGGCAAAATGAACTCAGGATGTGAACTTGGAGCCCGGGGGAGCAAGGCACAAGAGGCACCAGGCTCCCGCAGCTCTTCTTCCCTGAAGCAACTAAAGCCTTGCTGAGGAAGCAGGGGCCAAGTGTTGTTCGCTCCAAGCCAAAGTCTTTGCGAAAGCACAGCATTCGCTACGAAGTCAGTGTCAGTTCTGCGGGCTCTGCTGCTTCTTGCCTGAGCCCAGTCTCGCGGTGGGAGAAATCCGCATACAGCGAAAGCCTCTTTGCCCGGGCATCTCCTCTGGGAAAGCACAGCATTCACTGGGAAATCAGAATCGGATGTGGGGGATGCTGCTGCTGAATGCCTGAGCTAGTCTCTACAGCGCGGTGGAATTTACCCGCATGGAGCGAAATCCTCTTTGCCCTAGCACCTCTTTGCCTAAGAGAGAAGCGTGGTTGCACATCTGAAAGGGCCTTAAGGAAAGGGACACGTCTTTCACCGCACTCCCCAGGAGCAAGTCTGGGGCAGGCGCAACAAGCCGCGCCCCAGAGAAGAGAAGGAGCCATTGGCCTTGTGGGTGGGAAACGGTCGGGAAGCAGGAGAGCCTGCCTTGGCAGGCAGAGCAGGCCGGTGGCAAGACAAGTGTCACCCGCTCCCTGTGCGGAGAGATGATGCCTCCCTTCTAATGAGACATGAGGGGACGACTAGGGCAGTGGTGCCTGTTCCACTCTTAGGAAGGAGTCTGGGCAGAAGGCAGGCCTGTCTTGTGCCTCTGGTCCCAAGGGGACAGCATGTCCTTGACCACCTGTCCGTAGGGCACACTTGGGCTTGCTACCAGGCGCCAAAACCGGAACTCGGAAAAACAGCTCCCTCGAGAAACGGGCAGTCAGATGCCATCTTCCTCCAAAATGTGACAGCGTTTTCGGTGGCAGGGGGTTTGCCGGGGAAGGATTGGGGACAGTCCCCCAAAGATCCCCATTCCAGTGAACGGACGGTGGTCAGGGATCCTGTCGCCTCTCCTCTCCTGTGGCGAAGGCACTGGCCTTGTCCATGAGTCCGCCTGACAGCCAGTGCCAAAGGCCAAGCGTTGCCTACACCGGGAGATGGTAGTATGCATTGAGTGCCATCCTAGGCCACGCACGCTGCTGCAGGGTTGTCGCTGAGTCTGCTTAGTTCGGCCTAGCAGGGTGAACCCAGGGCGCCAACAAGAAGCACGGGAAAGCAAGGTCTAAGACGGACCAGCTCTCCGCATCTCTTCTTCCTTGACGCGACAGAGCGAACACCGAAATCCTTGCTGAGGAAGCAGCAGCGAAGTGCGGTTCGCGCAAAGCTGAAAACCTCTGCGAAAGCATAGCAGTCGCTGAGAAATCAGATTCGGTTCTGTGGGCTGCTGTTGCTGCTTGCCTTAGCGTAGTATTCGCAGCACGGCGGGAGAAACCCGCATAGAGCGAAAGCCTCTTTGCTAGGGCATCCCCTCTGGGAAAGCACAGCATTCTCTTGGAAATCAGAGTCGGATCTGTGGGATGCTGCTGCTGTTTTCCTGAGGAAGACTCCACAGCACGGTGTAATAAATCCGCATGGAGCGAGATCCTCTTTGCCTGGGCATCCCTTCTGCCTGAGAGAGAAGCGTGGTTCAGCCTGTGGAAAGAGCCTTAAGGAAAGGGACATGTCTGTCACTGCACTCCCCAGGAGCCTGTCTCGGGAAAGTGCAGCATGCTGCCCTAGGAGAAGAGAAGGAGTCGTTGGCCTTGTGGTCGGGAAACGGTCGCGAAGCAGGAGCGCCGGCCCTGGCAAGAACAGCGGGCCGGTGGCAAGACAAGTGTCACCATCTGCCTGTGCAGAGAGACGAAGCTAAGGAGACACGAGGGGATGATTGTGCAAGGGAGCGTGCTCCCATCTGAGGAAGGAGTCTGGGCAGAAGGAAGGCCTTTCCTGTGCCTCTGGGCCCAAGGGGACAGCAGGTCCTTGGCCACCTGTCTAGAGGGCAGACGTGGGCTTGCCACCAAGCTCCCGGTCCTGAACTCGCAGAAACACCTCCTGGAGGAACGGGCAATCAAATGCCGTCTTCCTCCAGGATGTGGCAGCCTTGGCGGAAGTAGGGGGTGTCCCGGGGAAACAGGGACAGTTACCCATTACTCCCCATCCCAGGGGACGGGCCGTGTGCAATGATCCTCTGGCGGCTCCTCAAGGATGGGTAAGGCACGGGCCTAGTCCTCTGTCCCCCTAAATGCCAGAGCGAAAGGGCAGGCCTTGCCTACGAGGAGAGATGTCATTGTGAGCAGAGTGCCATCCTAGGCCATGCACGCTGCTGCAGGGTCGAGGCTGGGTCTGCTTATTTCGGCTTGGTTGGATGAACCCAGGATGTGAACTTGGAGCCCGGGAAAGCAAGGCCCAAGAGGCACCAGCTCTCCCACTGCTCTTCTTCCCTGAAGCGACTAAAGCCTTGCTGAAGAAGCAGCGGCCAAGTGCTGTTCGCTCCAAGCCAAAGCCTCTGCGATAGCACAGCATTCGCTGAGAAATCAGAGTCGGATCTGCGGGCTCTACTGCTGCTTGCCTGAGCCCGGTCTCGCGGTGGGAGAAACCCGCATACAGCGACATCCTCTTTGCCCGGGCATCTCCTCTGGGAAAGCACAGCATTCACTGGGAAATCAGAATCGGATTTTGGGGATGCTGCTGCTGAATACCTAAGCTACTCTCCACAGCACGTTATAAGTTACCCGCAGGCAACGAAATCCTCTTTGCCCTAGCACCTCTTTGCCTAAGAGAGAACTGTGGTTGCACATCTGAAAGGGCCTTAAGGAAAGGGACACGTCTTTCACTGCACTCCCCTGGAGCAAGTCTGGGGCAGGCCGAACAAGCCACCCCAGAGAAGAGAAGGTGCCATTGGCCTTGTGGGTGGGATACGGTCGGGAAGCAGGAGAGCCTGCTGTGGCAGGAAGAGCAGGCCGGTGGCAAGACAAGTGTCACCCGCTCCCTGTGCGAAGAGATGAAGCTTCACTGCTAATGAGACATGAGGTGACGACTATGGCAGGGGCGCCTGCTCCACTCTGAGGAAGGAGTCTGGGCATAAGTCAGGCCTGTCTTGTGCCTCTGGTCCCAAGGGGACAGCATGTCCTTGACCACCTGTCCGTAGGGCACACTTGGGCTTGATACCAGGCGCCAAACCGGAACTCGCAGAAACAGCACCCTCGAGAAACGGGCAGATGCCATCTTCCTCCAAGATGTGGCAGCGTTTTCGGTGGCAGGGGGTTTTCTGGAGAAGGAGTGGGGCAGTCCCCCAAAGCTCCCCGTTCCAGTGAACGGACGGTGTTCAGGGATCCTGTCGCCTCTCCTATCCTGTGGCGAAGGCACTGGCCTTGTCCGTGAGTCCTCCTGAGAGCCAGTGCCAAAGGCCAAGCGTTTCCTACACCGGGAGATGGTAGTGTGCATTGAGTGCCATCCTAGTCCACGCACACTGCTGCAGGGTTGTGGCTGAGTCTGCTTAGTGCGGCCTGGCAGGGTGAACCCAGGGCGCCAACATGAAGCCCGGGAAAGCAAGGCCTAAGACGGACCAGCTCTCCGCAGCTCTTCTTCCCTGACGCGACAGAGCGAACACCGAAATCCTTGCTGAGGAAGCAGCAGCGAAGTGCGTTTCCCGCCAAGCTGAAACCTCTGCAAAAGCATAGCCGTCGCTGAGAAATCAGAGTCGGTTCTGTGGGCTGCTGTTGCTGCTTGCCTTAGCCTAGTATTTGAGCACGGCGGGAGGAACCCGCATAGAGCAAAAGCCTCTTTGCTAGGTCATCCCCTCTGGGAAAGCAGAGCATTCTCTTGGAAATCAGAGTCGGATCTGTGGGATGCTGCTGCTGTTTACCTGAGGAAGAGTTCACAGCACGGTGTAATAAATCCGCATGGAGCGAGATCCACTTTGCTTGGGCATCCCTTCTGCCTGAGAGAGAAGCGTGGTTGCGCCTGTGGAAAGAGCCTTAAGGAAAGGGACATGTCTGTCACTGCACTCCCAGGAGCCTGTCTCAGGAAAGTGCAGCATGCTGCCCTAGGAGAAGAGAAGGAGTCGTTGGCCTTGTGGTCGGGATCTGGTCGCGAAGCAGGAGCGCCGGCCCTGGCAAGAACAGCGGGCCGGTGGCAAGACAAGTGTCACCCTCTGCTTGTGCAGAGAGACGAAGCTAAGGAGACACGGGGGGATGATTGGGCACGGGAGCGTGCTCTAATCTGAGGAAGGAGTCTGGGCAGAAGAAAGGCCTTTCCTGTGCCTCTGGGCCCAAGAAGATAGCAGGTCCTTGGCCACCTGTCCAGAGGGCAGACGTGGGCTTGCCACCAATCTCCCGGTCCTGAACTCGCAGAAACACCTCCTGGAGGAACGGGTAATCAAATTCCGTCTTCCTCCAGGATGTGGCAGCCTTGGCGGAGGCAGAGGGTGTGTCGGGGAAACAGGGACAGTTACACATTACTCCCCATCCCTGGGCACGAGCCGTGTGCTTTATCCTCTCGCGGCTCCTCAAGGATGGGGAAGGCACGGGCCTAGTCCCCTGTCCCCCTGAATGCCCGAGCGAAAGGGCACGCCTTGCCTACGAGGAAAGATGTCATTGTGAGCAGAGTGCCATCCTAGGCCATGCACGCTGCTGCAGGGTCGAGGCTGGGTCTGCTTATTTCGGCTTGGTAGGATGAACCCAGGATGTGAACTTGGAGCCCGGGAAAGCAAGGCCCAAGAGGCACCAGCTCTCCCGCTGCTCTTCTTCCCTGAAGCGACTAAAGCCTTGCTGAAGAAGCAGCGGCCAAGTGCTGTTCCCTCCAAGCCAAAGCCTCTGCGAAAGCACAGCATTCGCTGAGAAATCAGAGTCGGATCTGCGGGCTCTACTGCTGCTTGCCTGAGCCCGGTCTCGCGGTGGGAGAAACCCGCATACAGAGAAATCCTCTTTGCCCGGGCATCTCCTCTGGGCAAGTACAGCATTCACTGGGAAATCAGAATTCTATGTGGGGGATTCTGCTGCTGAATACCTAAGCTACTCTCCACAGCACGTTGGAAGTTACTCGCATGCAACGAAAACCTCTTTGCCCTAGCACCTCTTTGCCTAAGAGAGAAGCGTGGTTGCACATCTGAAAGGGCCTTAAGGAAAGGGACACGTCTTTCACCGCACTCCCCAGGAGCATGTCTGGGGCAGGCCAAACAAGCCGCCCCAAGAGAAGAGAAGGAGCTATTGGCCTTGTGGGTGGGAAACGTCGGGAAGCAGGAGAGCCCGCCGTGGCAGGAAGAGCAGGCCGGTGGCAAGACAAGTGTCACCCGCTCCCTGTGCGGAGAGACGAAGCCTCGCTGCTAATGAGACATGAGGTGACGACCATGGCAGGGTCGCCTACTCCACTCTGAGGAAGGAGTCTGGGCAGAAGGCAGGCCTGTCTTGTGCCTCTTGTCCCAAGGGGACAGCATGTCCTTGACCACCTGTCCGTAGGGCACACTTGGGCTTGCTACCAGGATTCAAACCCGGAACTCGAGGAACAGCTCCCTCGTGAAATGGGCAGTCAGATGCCACCTTCCTCCAAGATGTGACAGCGTTTTTGGTGGCAGGGGGTTTGCCGGGGAAGGAGTGGAGACAGTCCCCCAAAGCTCCCCATTCCAGTGAACAGACGGTGTTCAGGGATCCTGTCGCCTCTCCTCTCCTGTGGCGAAGGCAGTGGCCTTGTCCGTGAGTCCGCCTGAGAGCCAGTGCCAAAGACCAAGCGTTGCCTACACCGGGAGATGGTAGTGTGCATTGAGTGCCATCCTAGGCCACGCACGCTGCTGCAGGGTTGTGGCTGTGTCTGCTTACTTCGGCCTGGCAGGGTGAACCCAGGGCGCCAACATGAAGCCCGGGAAAGCAAGGCCTACGACGGACAAGTCTCTGCAGCTCTTCTTCACTGACGCGACAGAGCGAACACCGAAATCCTTGCTGAGGAAGCAGCAGCGAAGTGCGGTTCCCGCCAAGCTGAAAACCTGCGAAAGCATAGCCGTCGCTGGGAAATCAGAGTCGGTTCTGTGGGCTGTTGTTGCTGCTTGCCTTAGACTAGTATTCGAGCACGGCGGGAGGAACCCTCATAGAGCAAAAGCCTCTTTGCTAGGTCATCTCCTCTGGGAAAGCACAGCATTCTCTTTGAAATCAGATTCGGATCTGTGGGATGCTGCTGCTGTTTTCCTGAGGAAGACTCCACAGCACGGTGTAATAAATCCGCATGGAGCGAGATCCACTTTGCCTGGGCATCCCTTCTGCCTGAGAGAGAAGCGTGGTTGCGCCTGTGGAAAGAGCCTTAAGGAAAGGGACATGTCTGTCACTGCACTCCCCAGGAGCCTGTCTCGGGAAAGTGCAGCATGCTGCCCTAGGAGAGGAGAAAGAGTCGTTGGCCTTGTGGTCGGGATACGGTCGCGAAGCAGGAGCGCCGGCCCTGGCAAGAACAGCGGGCCGGTGGCAAGACAAGTGACACCCTCTGCCTGTGCAGAGAGACGAAGCTAAGGAGACACGAGGGGATGATTGGGCAGGGGAGCGTGCTCCAATCTGAGGAAGGGTCTGGGCAGAAGGAAGGTCTTTCCTGTGCCTCTGGGCCCAAGGGGACAGCAGGTCCTTGGCCACCTGTCCAGAGGGCAGACTTGGGCTTGCCACCAAGCTCCCGGTCCTGAACTCGCAGAAACACCTCCTGGAGGAACGGGCAATCAAATGCCGTCTTCCTCCAGGATGTGAAGCCTTGGCGGAGGTAGGGGGTGTCCCGGGGAAACAGGGACAGTTACCCATTACTCCCCATCCCAGGGCACGGGCCGTGTGCAATAATCCTCTCGGGGCTCCTCAAGGATGGGGAAGGCACGGGCCTAGTCCCCTGTGCCCCTGAATGCCAGAGCGAAAGGGCAGGCCTTGCCTACGAGGAGAGATGTCATTGTGAACAGAGTGCCATCCTTGGCCATGCACGCTGCTGCAGGGTCGAGGCTGGGTCTTCTTATTTCAGCTTGGTAGGATGAACCCAGGATGTGAACTTGGAGCCCGGGAAAGCAAGGCCCAAGAGGCACCAGCTCTCCCGCTGTCTTCTTCCCTGAAGCGACTAAAGCCTTGCTGAGGAAGCAGCGGCCAAGTGCTGCTCGCTCCAAGCCTAAGCCTCTGCGAAAGCCCAGCATTCGCTGAGAAATCAGAGTCGGATCTGCGGGCTCTACTGCTGCTTGCCTGAGCCCGGTCTCGCGGTGGGAGAAACCCGCATACAGTGAAATCCTCTTTGCCCGGGCATCTCCTCTGGGAAAGCACAGCATTCACTGGGAAATCAGAATCGGATTTTGGGGATGCTGCTGCTGAATGCCTAAGCTACTCTCCACAGCACGTTGGAAGTTACCCGCATGCAACGAAATCCTCTTTGCCCTAGCACCTCTTTGCCTAAGAGAGAAGCGTGGTTGCACATCTGAAAGGGCCTTAAGGAAAGGGACACGTCTTTCACTGCACTCCCCAGGAGCAAGTCTGGGGCAGGCCGAACAAGCCGCCCCCAGAGAAGAGAAGGTGTCATTGGCCTTGTGGGTGGGAAACGGTCGGGAAGCAGGAGAGCCTGCTGTGGCAGGAAGAGCAGGCCGGTGGCAAGACAAGTGTCACCCGCTCCCTGTGCGGAGAGACGAAGCCTCGCTGCTAATGAGACATGAGGGGACGACTAGGGCAGGGGCGCCTGCTCCACTCTGAGGAAGGAGTCTGGGCAGAAGGCAGGCCTGTCTTGTGCCTCTGGTCCCAAGGGGACAGCATGTCCTTGACCACCTGTCCGTAGGGCACACTTGGGCTTGCTACCAGGCACCATCCCCGGAACTCGCGGAAACAGCACCCTCGAGAAACGGGCAGATGCCATCTTCCTCCAAGATGTGGCAGCATTTTCGGTGGCAGGGCGTTTCTGGAGAAGGAGTGGGGCAGTCCCTCAAAGCTCCCCATTCCAGTGAAAGGACGGTGTTCAGGGATCCTGTCGCCTCTCCTCTCCTGTGGCGAAGGCACTGGCCTTGTCCGTGTGTCCACCTGAGAGCCAGTTTCAAAGGCCAAGCGTTGCCTACACCGGGAGATGGTAGTGTGCATTGAGTGCCATCCTAGGCCACGCACGCTGCTGCAGGGTTGTGTTTGTGTCTGCTTATTTCGGCCTGGCAGCGAGAACCCAGGGCGCCAACATGAAGCCCGGGAAACCTAGGCCTAAGACGGGCCAGCTCTCCGCAGCTCTTCTTCCCTGACGCGACAGAGCAAACACCGAAATCCTTGCTGAGGAAGCAGCAGCGAAGTGCTGTTCACGCCAAGCTGAAAACCTCTGCGAAAGCATAGCAGTCGCTGAGAAATCAGAGTCAGTTCTTGGGCTGCTGTTGCTGCTTGACGTAGCCTAGGATCCGCAGCACGGCGGGAGAAACCCGAATAGATCGAAAGCCTCCTTGATAGGGCATCCCCTCTGGGAAAGCACAGCATCCTCTGGGAAATCAGAGTCGGGTCTGTGGGATACTGCTGCTGCTTGCCTGAGCAAGACTCCAAACCATGGTGTAATAAACCCGCATGGAGCGAAATCCTCTTTGTCTGGGCATCCCTTCTGCCTGAGAGAGTAGGGCGGAAGCGCCTGTGGAAAGTGCCTTAAGGAAAGGGACATGCCTGTCACTGCACTCCCCAGGAGCCTGTCTCGGGAGAGTGCAGCACGCTGCCCCAGGAGAAGAGAAGGAGTCCTTGGCCTAGAGGTCGGGAAACGTTCGCGAAGCAGTAGCGCCGGCCCGGGCAGGAACATCGGGCCGGTGGCAAGACAAGTGTCACCCTCTGCCTGTGCTGAGAGACGAAGCCTGGCTGCTAGGAGACACGAGGGGACGATTTGGCAGGGGAGCGTGCTCCAATCTGAGGAAGGAGTCTGGGCAGAAGGAAGGTCTTTCCTGTGCCTCTGGGCCCAAAGGGACAGCAGGTCCTTGGCCACCTGTCCAGAGGGCAGACGTGCGCTTGCCACCAATCTCCCGGTCCTGAACTCGCAGAAACACCTCCTGGAGGAACGGGCAATCAGATGCTGACTTCCTCCAGGATGTGGCAGTCTTGGCGGAGGCAGGGGGTGTCTCGGGGAAACAGGGACAGTTTCCCATTACTCCCCATCACAGGGCACGGGCCTGTGCAGTGATCCTCTCGTGGCTCCTCAAGGATGGGAAAGGCACGGGCCTAGTCCCCTGTCGCCCTGAACGCCAGAGCAAAAGGGCAGGCCTTGCCTATGCCTAGTGATGGCATTGTGAGCAGAGTGCCATCCTAGGCCACGCACGCTGCTGCAGGGTCGAGGCTGGTTCTGCTTATTTCGGCTTGGCAAAATGAACTCAGGATATGAACTTGGAGCCCGGGGGAGCAAGGCACAAGAGGCACCAGGCTCCCGCAGCTCTTCTTCCCTGAAGCAACAAAAGCCTTGCTGAGGAAGCAGGGGCCAAGTGTTGTTCGCTCCAAGCCAAAGTCTTTGCGAAAGCACAGCATTCGCTACGAAGTCAGTGTCGGTTCGGCGGGCTCTGCTGCTTCTTGCCTGAGCCCAGTCTCGCGGTGGGAGAAATCCGCATACAGCGAAAGCCTCTTTGCCCGGGCATCTCCTCTGGGAAAGCACAGCATTCACTGGGAAATCAGAATCGGATGTGGGGGATGCTGCTGCTGAATGCCTGAGCTAGTCTCTACAGCGCGGTGGAATTTACCTGCATGGAGCGAAATCCTCTTTAACCTAGCACCTCTTTGCCTAAGAGAGAAACGTGGTTGCACATCTGAAAGGGCCTTAAGGAAAGGGACACGTCTTTCACCGCACTCCCCAGGAGCAAGTCTGGGGCAGGCGCAACAAGCCGCGCCCCAGAGAAGAGAAGGAGCCATTGGCCTTGTGGTCGGGAAACGGTCGGGAAGCAGGAGAGCCTGCCGTGGCAGGAAGAGCAGGCAGGTGGCAAGACAAGTGTCACCCGCTCCCTGTGCGGAGAGATGATGCCTCCCTTCTAATGAGACATGAGGGGACGACTAGGGCAGTGGTGCCTGTTCCACTCTGAGGAAGGAGTCTGGGCAGAAGGCAGGCCTGTCTTGTGCCTCTGGTCCCAAGGGGACAGCATGTCCTTGACCACCTGTCCGTAGGGCACACTTGGGCTTGCTACCAGGCGCCAAAACCGGAACTCGGAGAAACAGCTCCCTCGAGAAACGGGCAGTCAGATGCCATCTTCCTCCAAAATGTGAAAGCGTTTTCGGTGGCAGGGGGTTTGCCGGGGAAGGATTGGGGACAGTCCCCCAAAGATCCCCATTCCAGTGAACGGACGGTTGTCAGGGATCCTGTCGCCTCTCCTCTCCTGTGGCGAAGGCACTGGCCTTGTCCGTGAGTCCGCCTGACAGCCAGTGCCAAAGGCCAAGCGTTGCTTACACTGGGAGATGGTAGTATGCATTGAGTGCCATCCTAGTCCACGCACGCTGCTGCCGGGTTGTGGCTGAATCTGCTTAGTTCGGCCTGGCAGGGTGAACCCTGGGCACGAACTTGGAGCCTGGGAAAGCAAGGCCCAAGAAGCACCAGCACTCCCGCTGCTCTTCTTCCCTGAAGCGACTAAAGCTTGCTGAAGAAGCAGCGGCCAAGTGCTGTTCGCTCCAAACCAACGCCTCTGCGAAAGCACAGCATTCGCTGAGAAATCAGAGTCGGATCAGCGGGCTCTACTGCTGCTTGCCTGAGCCCGGTCTCGCGGTGGGAGAAACCCGCATACAGCGACATCCTCTTTGCCCGGGTATCTCCTCTGGGAAAGCACAGCATTCACTGGGAAATCAGAATCGGATGTGGGGGATGTTGCTGCTGAATACCTCAGCTACTCTCCACAGCACGTTGGAAGATACCCGCATGCAACGAAATCCTCTTTGCCTTAGCAACTCTTTGCCTAAGAGAGAAGCGTGGTTGCACATCTGAAAGGGCCTTAAGGAAAGGGACATGTCTTTCACTGCACTCCCCAGGAGCAAGTCTGGGGTAGGCCGAACAAGCCGCCCCCAGAGAAGAGAAGGTGCCATTGGCCTTGTGGGTGTGAAACGGTCGGGAAGCAGGAGAGCCTGCTGTGGCAGGAAGAGCGGGCCGGTGGCAAGACAAGTGTCACCCGCTCCCTGTGCGGAGAGATGATGCCTCCCTTCTAATGAGACATGAGGGGACGACTAGGGCAGTGGCACCTGTTCCACTCTGAGGAAGGAGTCTGGGCAGAAGGCAGGCCTGTCTTGTGCCTCTGGTCCCAAGGGGACAGCATGTCCTTGACCACCTGTCCGTAGGGCACACTTGGGCTGGCTACCAGGCGCCATACCCGGAACTCGCATAAACAGCTCCCTCGGAAACAGGCAGTCAGATGCCATCTTCCTCCAAGATGTGACAGCGTTTTCGGTGGCAGGGGGTTTGCTGGGGAAGGAGTGGGCACAGTTCCCCAAAGCTCCCCATTCCAGTGAACGGACGGTTGTCAGGGATCCTGTCGCCTCTCCTCTCCTGTGGCGAAGGCACTGGCCTTGTCCGTGAGTCCGCCTGAGAGCCAGTACCAAAGGCCAAGCGTTGCCTACACCGGGAGATGGTAGTGTGCATTGAGTGCCATCCTAGGCCACGCACGCTGCTGCAGTGTTGTGGCTCTGTCTGCTTAGTTTGGCCTGGCAGGGTGAACCCAGGGCGCTAACATGAAGCCCGGGAAAGCAAGGCCCAAGACGGACCAGCTCTCTGCAGCTCTTCTTCACTGACGCGACAGAGCGAACACCGAAATCCTTGCTGAGGAAGCAGCAGCGTAGTGCGGATCCCACCAAGTTGAAAACCTCTGCGAAAGCATAGCCGTCGCTGGGAAATCAGAGTCGGTTCTGTGGGCTGCTGTTGCTGCTTGCCTAAGACTAGTATTAGAGCAATGCAGGAGGAACCCGCATAGAGCGAAAGCCTCTTTCCTAGGGCATCCCCTCCATGAACGCACAGCATTCTCCGGTAAATCAGAGTCGTGTCAGTGGGATGCTGCTGCTGCTTGCCTGAGGAAGACTCCACAGCTCGGTGTAATAAACCCACATGGAGCGAGATCCACTTTGCCTGGGCATCCCTTCTGCCTGAGAGAGAAGCGTGGTTGCCTGTGGAAAGAGCCTTAAAGAAAGGGACATGTCTGTCACTGCACTCCCCAGGAGCCTGTCTCAGGAAAGTGCAGCACGCTGCCCCAGGAGAAGAGTAGGAGTCGTTGGCCTTGTGGTCGGGAAACGGCCGTGAATCAGGAGCGCCGGCCGGGGCAGGAACAGCGGGCTGGTGGCAAGACAAGTGTCACCCTCTCCCTGTGCAGATTGGGCAGGGCAGCGTGCTCCAATCTGAGTTAGGAGTCTGGGCAGATGGAAGGACTTTGCTGTGCCTCTGGCCCCAAGGGGACAGGAGCTCTTTGGCCACTTGTCCAGAGGGCAGACGTGGGCTTGCCACCAAGCTCCCGGTCCTGAGCTCGCAGAAACACCTCCTGGAGGAACGGGCAATCAAATGCCATCTTCCTCCAGTATGTGGCAGCCTTGGCAGAGGCAGGGGGTGTTCCGGGGAAACAGGGACAGTTTCCCATTACTCCCCATCCCAGGGCATGGGCGGTGTGCAGTGACCCTCTCGTGGCTCCTCAAGGTTTGGGAAGGCACGGGCCTAGTCCCTTGTCCCCCTGAACGCCAGAACAAAAGGGCAGCCCTGCCTAAGCCGAGAGATGGCATTGTGAGCAGAGTGCCATCCTAGGCCACGCACGCTGCTGCAGGGCCGAGGCTGGGTCTGCTTATTTCGGCTTGGCAGGATGAACCCAGGATGTGAACTTGGAGCCCGGGAAAGCAAGGCCCAAGAGGAACCAGCCTTCCCGCAGACTTCTTCCCTGAAGCAACTAATTCCTTGCTGAGGAAGCAGCGGCCAAGTGCTGTTCGCTCCAAGCCAAAGCCTCTGCGAAAGCACAGCATTTGCTGAGAAATCAGTGTCGGTTCTGCGGGCTCTGCTGCTGCTTGCCTGAGCCCAGTCTCGCGGTGGGAGAAATCCGCATACAGCGACATCCTCTTTGCCCGGGCATCTCCTCTGGGAAAGCACAGCATTCCCTGGGAAATCAGAATAGGATGTGGGGGATGCTGCTGCTGAATGCCTGAGCTAGTCTCTACAGCGCGGTGGAATTTACCCGCATGGAGCGAAATCCTCTTTAACCTAGCACCTCTTTGCCTAAGAGAGAAGCGTGGTTGTACATCTGAAAGGGCCTTAAGGAAAGGGACACGTCTTTCACCGCACTCCCCAAGAGCAAGTCTGGGGCAGGCGCAACAAGCCGCGCCCCAGAGAAGAGAAGGAGCCATTGGCCTTGTGGGTGTGAAACGGTCGGGAAGCAGGAGAGCCTGCTGTGGCAGGAAGAGCGGGCCGGTGGCAAGACAAGTGTCACCCGCTCCCTGTGCGGAGAGATGATGCCTCCCTTCTAATGAGATATGAGGGGACGACTAGGGCAGTGGCGCCTGTTCCACTCTGAGGAAGGAGTCTGGGCAGAAGGCAGGCCTGTCTTGTGCCTCTGGTCCCAAGTGGACATCATGTCCCTGACCACCTGTCCGTAGGGCACACTTGGGCTTGCTACCAGGCGCCATACACGGAACTCGCAGAAACAGCTCCCTCGAGAAACGGGCAGTCAGATGCCATCTTCCTCCAAGATGTGACAGCGTTTTCGGTGGCAGGGGGTTTGCTGGGGAAGGAGTGGGCACAGTCCCCCAAAGCTCCCCATTCCAGTGAAAGGACGGTGTTCAGGGATCCTGTCGCCTCTCCTCTCCTGTGGCAAAGGCACTGGCATTGTCCGTGAGTCTGCCTGAGAGCCAGTGCCAAAGGCCAAGCGTTGCCTACACCGGGAGATGTTCGTGTGCATTGAGTGCCATCCTAGGCCACGAACGCTGCTGAAGCGTTGTGGCTGAGTCTGCTTAGTTCGGCCTGGCAGGGTGAACCCAGGGCGCCAACATGAAGCCCGGGAAAGCAAGGCCTAAGACGGACCAGCTCTCTGCAGCTCTTCTTCCCTGACGCGACAGAGCAAACACCGTAATCCTTGCTGAGGAAGCAGCAGCGAAGTGCGGTACGCGCAAAGCTGAAAACCAATGCGAAACCATAGCAGTCGCTGAGAAATCAGAGTCGTTTCTGTGGGCTGCTGTTGCTGCTTGCCTTAGCGTAGTATTCGCAGCACGGCGGGAGAAACCCGCATAGAGCGAAAGCCTCTTTGCTAGGGCATCCCCTCTGGGCAAGGACAGCATTCTCTGGGAAATCAGAGTCGGATCTGTGGGATGCTGCTGGTGCTTGCCTGAGCAAGACTCCACAGCACAATGTAATAAACATGCATGGAGCGAGATCCTCTTTGCCTGGGCATCCCTTCTGCGTGGTTGCACCTGTGGAAAGAGCCTTAAAGAAAGGGACATGTCTGTCACTGCACTCCCCAGGAGCCTGTCTCGGGAAAGTGCAGCATGCTGCCCTAGGAGAAGAGAAGGAGTCGTTGGCCTTGTGGTCGGGATACGGTCGCGAAGCAGGAGCGCCGGCCCTGGCAAGAACAGCGGGCCTGTGGCAAGACAAGTGTCACCCTCTGCCTGTGCAGAGAGACGAAGCTAAGGAGACACGAGGTGATGATTGGGCAGGGGAGCGTGCTCCAATCTGAGGAGTCTGGGCAGAAGGAAGGTCTTTCCTGTTCCTCTGGGCCAAAGGGGACAGCAGGTACTTGGCTACCTGTCCAGAGGGCAGACGTGGGCTTGCCACCAAGCTCCCGGTCCTGAACTCGCAGAAACACCGCCTGGAGGAACAGGCAATCAAATGCCGTCTTCCTCCAGGATGTGGCAGCCTTGGCGGAGGCAGGGGGTGTGTCGGGGAAACAGGGACAGTTACCCATTACTCCTCATCCCAGGGCACGGGCCGTGTGCAATGATCCTCTCGCGGCTCCTCAAGGAAGGGGAAGACAGGGACCTAGTCCCCTGTCCCCCTGAATGCCAGAGCAAAAGGGCAGGCCTTGCCTACGAGGAAAGATGTCATTGTGAGCAGAGTGCCATCCCAGGCCATGCACGCTGCTGCAGGGTCGAGGCTGGGTCTGCTTATTTCGGCTTGGTAGGATGAACCCAGGATGTGAACTTGGAGCCCGGGAAAGCAAGGCCCAAGAGGCACAAGCTCTCCCGCTGCTCTTCTTCCCTGAAGCGACTAAAGCCTTGCTGAAGAAGCAGCGGCCAAGTGCTGTTCGCTCCAAGCCAAAGCCTCTGCGAAAGCACAGCATTCGCTGAGAAATCAGAGTCGGATCTGCGGGCTCTACTGCTGCTTGCCTGAGCCCGGTCTCGTGGTGGGAGATACCCGCATACAGCGAAATCCTCTTTGCCCGGGCATCTCCTCTGGGAAAGCACAGCATTCACTGGGAAATCAGAATCGGATGTGGGGGTTGCTGCTGCTGTATGCCTAAGCTACTTTCCACAGCACGTTGGAACTTACCCGCATGCAACGAAGTCCTCTTTGCCCTAGCACGTCTTTGCCTAAGAGAGAAGCGTGGTTGCACATCTGAAGGCCCTTAAGGAAAGGGACATGTCTTTCACTGCACTCCCCAGGAGCAAGTCTGGGGCAGGCCGAACAAGCCGCCCCCAAGGAATAGAAGGTGCCATTGGCCTTGTGGGTGGGAAACGGTCGGGAAGCAGGAGAGCCTGCTGTGGCAGGGAGAGCAGGCCAGTGGCAAGACAAGTGTCACCCGCTCCCTGTGCAGAGAGACGAAGCCTCACTGCTAATGAGACATGAGGTGACGACTAGGGCAGGGGCGGCTGCTCCACTCTGAGGAAGGAGTCTGGGCAGAAGGCAGGCCTGTCTTGTGCCTCTGGTCCCAAGGGGACAGCATGTCCTTGACCACCTGTCCATAGGGCACACTTGGGCTTGCTACCAGGATTCAAACCCGGAACTCGAGGAACAGATCCCTCGTGAAATGGGCAGGCAGATGCCATCTTCCTCCAAGATGTGACAGCGTTTTCGGTGGCATGGGGTTGCCGGGGAAGGAGTGGAGACAGTCCCCCAAAGCTCCCCATTCCAGTGAACGGACGGTGGTCAGGGATCCTGTCGCCTCTCCTCTCCTGTGGCGAAGGAACTGGCATTTTCCGTGAGTCCGCCTGAGAGCCAGTGCCAAAGACCAAGCGTTGCCTACACCGGGAGATGGTAGTGTGCATTGAGTGCCATCCTAGGCCATGCACGCTGCTGCAGGGTTGTGGCTGTGTCTGCCTAGTTCGGCCTGACAGGGTGAACCCAGGGCGCCAACATGAAGCCTGGGAAAGCAAGGCCTAAGACGGACCACTCTGTGCTTCTCTTCTTCCCTGACGCGACAGAGCGAACACCGAAATCCTTGCTGAGGAAGCAGCAGCGAAGTGCGGTTCGCGCAAAGCTGAAAACCTCTGCGAAAGCATAGCAGTCGCTGAGAAATCAGAGTCGGTTCTGTGGGCTGCTGTTGCTGCTTGCCTTAGCGTAGTATTCGCAGCACGGCGGGAGTAACCCGCATAGAGCGAAAGCCTCTTTGCTAGGGCATCCCCTCTGGGAAAGCACAGCATTCTCTGGGAAATCAGAGTCAGATCTGTGGGATGCTGCTGCTGCTTGCCTGAGCAAGACTCCACAGCACGGTGTAATAAACACGCATGGAGCGAGATCCTCTTTGCCTGGGAATCCCTTCTGCCTGAGAGAGAAGCGTGGTTGAGCCTGTGGAAAGAGCCTTAAGGAAAGGGACATGTCTGTCACTGCACTCCCCTGGAGCCTGTCTCGGGAAAGTGCAGCATGCTGTCCTAGGAGAAGAGAAGGAGTCGTTGGCCTTGTGGTCGGGAAACATTCGCGAAGCAGGAGCGCCGGCCCTGGCAAGAACAGCGGGCCTGTGGCAAGACAAGTGTCACCCTCTGCCTGTGCAGAGAGACGAAGCTAAGGAGACACGAGGGGATGATTGGGCAAGGGAGCGTGCTCCCATCTGAGGAAGGAGTCTGGGCTGAAGGAAGGCCTTTCCTGTGCCTCTGGGCCCAAGGGGACAGCAGGTCCTTGGCCACCTGTCTAGAGGGCAGACGTGGGCTTGCCACCAATCTCCCGGTCCTGAACTCGCAGAAACACCTCCTAGAGGAACGGGCAATCAAATGCCATCTTTTTCCAGGATGTGGCAGCTTTGGTGGAGGTAGGGGGTGTCCCGGGGAAACAGGGACAGTTACCCATTACTCCTCATCCCAGGGCACGGGCCGTGTGCAATGATCCTCTGGCGGCTCCTCAAGGATGGGGAAGGCACGGGCGTAGTCCCCTGTCCCCCTGAATGCCAGAGTGAAAGGGCAGGCCTTGCCTACGAGGAAAGATGTCATTGTGAGCAGAGTGCCATCCTAGGCGATGCACGCTGCTGCAGGGTCGAGGCTATGTCTGCTTATTTAGGCTTGGTAGGATGAACCCAGGATGTGAACTTGGAGCCCGGGAAAGCAAGGCCCAAGAGGCACCAGCTCTCCCGCTGCTCTTCATCCCTGAAGCGACTAAAGCCTTGCTGAAGAAGCAGCGGCCAAGTGCTGTTCGCTCCAAGCCAAAGCCTCTGCGATAGCACAGCATTCGCTGAGAAATCAGAGTCGGATCTGCGGGCTCTACTGCTGCTTGCCTGAGCCCGGTCTCGCGGTGGGAGAAACCCACATACAGCGACATCCTCTTTGCCCGGGTATCTCCTCTGGGAAAGCACAGCATTCACTGGGAAATCAGAATCGTATGTGGGGGTTGTTGCTGCTGAATACCTAAGCTACTCTCTACAGCACGTTGGAAGTTACCCGCATGCAACGAAATCCTCTTTGCCCTAGCACTTCTTTGCCTAATAGAGAAGCGTGGTTGCACATCTGAAAGGGCCTTAAGGAAAGGGACATGTCTTTCACTGCACTCCCCAGGAGCAAGTCTGGAGCAGGCCGAACAAGCCGCCCCCAGAGAAGAGAAGGTGCCATTGGCCTTGTGGGTGATACCGTCGGGAAGCAGGAGAGCCTCGTGTGGCAGGAAGAGCAGGCCGGTGGCTAGAAAAGTGTCACCCGCTCCCTGTGCGGAGAGATGATGCCTCCCTTCTAATGAGACATGAGGGGACGACTAGGGCAGTGGCACCTGTTCCACTCTGAGGAAGGAGTCTGGGCAGAAGGCAGGCCTGTCTTGTGCCTCTGGTCCCAAGGGGACAGCATGTCCTTGACCACCTGTCCGTAGGGCACACTTGGGCTTGCTACCCGGCGCCATACCCGGGTCTCGCAGAAACAGCTCCCTCGAGAAACAGGCAGTCAGATGCCATCTTCCTCCAAGATGTGACAGCGTTTTCGGTGGCAGGGGGTTTGCCGGGGAAGGAGTGGGCACAGTTCCCCAAAGCTCCCCATTCCAGTGAAAGGACGGTGTTCAGGGATCCTGTCGCCTCTCCTCTCCTGTGGCGAAGGCACTGGCCTTGTCCGTGAGTCCGCCTGAGAGCCTGTGCCAAAGGCCAAGCGTTGCCTACACCGGGAGATGGTAGTGTGCATTAAGTGCCATCCTAGGCCACGCACGCTGCTGCAGGGTTGTGGCTGTGTCTGCTTAGTTCGGCCTGGCAGGGTGAACCCAGGGCGCCAACATGAAGCCCGGGAAAGCAAGGCCTAAGACGGACCAGTCTCTGCAGCTCTTCTTCCGTGACGCGACAGAGCGAACACCGAAATCCTTGCTGAGGAAACAGCAGCGAAGTGCGGTTCGCGCAAACCTGAAAACCTCTGCGAAAGCATAGCAGTCGCTGAGAAATCAGAGTCGGTTCTGGGGGCTGCTGTTCCTGCTTGCCTTAGCCTAGTATTTGAGCATGTTGGGAGGAACCCGCATAGAGCAAAAGCCTCTTTGCTAGGGCATCCCCTCTGGGAAAGCACAGCATTCTCTTGGAAATCAGAGTCGGATTTGTGGGATGCTGCTTGTTTTCCTGAGGAAGACTCCACAGCACGGTGTAATAAATCCGCATGGAGCGAGATCCACTTTGCCTGGGCATCCCTTCTGCCTGAGAGAGAAGCGTGGTTGCGCCTGTGGAAAGAGCCTTAAGGAAAGGGACATGTCTGTCACTGCACTCCCCAGGAGCCTGTCTCGGGAAAGTGCAGCATGCTGCCCTAGGAGAAGAGAAGGAGTCGTTGGCCTTGTGGTCGGGATACGGTCGCGAAGCAGGAGCGCCGGCCCTGGCAAGAACAGCGGGCCGGTGGCAAGACAAGTGTCACCCTCTGCCTGTGCAGAGAGACGAAGCTAAGGAGACACGAGGGGATGATTGGGCAGGGGAGCGTGCTCCCATCTGAGGAAGTAGTCTGGGCAGAAGGAAGGTCTTTCCTGTGCCTCTGGGCCCAAGGGGACAGCAGGTCCTTGGCCACCTGTCCAGAGGGCAGACGTGGGCTTGCCACCAAGCTCCCGGTCCTGAACTCGCAGAAACACCTCCTGGAGGAACGGGCAATCAGACGCTGACTTCCTCCAGGATGTGGCAGTCTTGGCGGAGGCAGGGGGTGTCTCGGGGAAACAGGGACAGTTTCCCATTACTCCCCATCCCAGGGCACGGGCCTGTGCAGTGATCCTCTCGCGGCTCCTCAAGGATGGGAAAGGCACGGGCCTAGTCCCCTGTCGCCCTGAACGCCAGAGCTAAAGGGCAGGCCTTGCCTATGCCGAGAGATGTCATTGTGAGCAGAGTGCCATCCTAGGCCACGCACGCTGCTGCAGAGTCGAGGCTGGTTCTGCTTATTTCGGTTGGCAAAATGAACTCAGGATGTGAACTTGGAGCCCGGGGGAGCAAGGCACAAGAGGCACCAGGCTCCCGCAGCTCTTCTTCCCTGAAGCAACTAAAGCCTTGCTGAGGAAGCAGGGGCCAAGTGTTGTTCGCTCCAAGCCAAAGTCTTTGCGAAAGCACAGCATTCGCTACGAAGTCAGTGTCAGTTCTGCGGGTTCTGCTGCTTCTTGCCTGAGCCCAGTCTCGCGGTGGGAGAAATCCGCATACAGCGAAAGCCTCTTTGCCCGGGCATCTCCTCTGGGAAAGCACAGCATTCACTGGGAATTCAGAATCGGATGTGGGGGATGCTGCTGCTGAATGCCTGAGCTAGTCTCTACAGCGCGGTGGAATTTACCCGCATGGAGCGAAATCCTCTTTGCCCTAGCACCTCTTTGCCTAAGAGAGAAGCGTGGTTGCACATCTGAAAGGGCCTTAAGGAAAGGGACACGTCTTTCAACGCACTCCCCAGGAGCAAGTCTGGGGCAGGCGCAACAAGCCGCGCCCCAGAGAAGAGAAGGAGCCATTGGCCTTGTGGGTGGGAAACGGTCGGGAAGCAGGAGAGCCTGCCTTGGCAGGCAGAGCAGGCCGGTGGCAAGACAAGTGTCACCCGCTCCCTGTGCGGAGAGATGATGCCTCCCTTCTAATGAGACATGAGGGGACGACTAGGGCAGTGGTGCCTGTTCCACTCTGAGGAAGGAGTCTGGGCAGAAGGCAGGCCTGTCTTGTGCCTCTGGTCCCAAGGGGACAGCATGTCCTTGACCACCTGTACGTAGGGCACACTTGGGCTTGCTACCAGGCGCCAAAACCGGAACTCGGAGAAACAGCTCCCTCGAGAAACGGGCAGTCAGATGCCATCTTCCTCCAAAATGTGACAGCGTTTTGGGAGGCAGGGGGTTTGCCGGGGAAGGATTGGGGACAGTCCCCCAAAGATCTCCATTCCAGTGAATGGACGGTTGTCAGGGATCCTGTCGCCTCTCCTCTCCTGTGGCGAAGGCACTGGCCTTGTTCGTGAGTCCGCCTGACAGCCAGTGCCAAAGGCCAAGCGTTGCCTACACCGGGAGATGGTAGTATGCATTGAGTGCCATCCTAGGCCACGCACGCTGCTGCAGGGTTGTCGCTGAGTCTGCTTAGTTCGGCCTGGCAGGGTGAACCCAGGGCGCCAACATGAAGCACGGGAAAGCAAGGCCTAAGACGGACCAGCTCTCCGCAGCTCTTCTTCCCTGACGCGACAGAGCGAACACCGAAATCCTTGGTGAGTAAGCAGCAGCGAAGTGCGGTTCCCGCCAAGCTGAAAACCTCTGCAAAAGCATAGCCGTCGCTGAGAAATCAGAGTCGGTTCTGTGGGCTGCTGTTGCTGCTTGCCTTAGCCTAGTATTCGAGCACGGCGGGAGGAACCCGCATAGAGCAAAAGCCTCTTTGCTAGGTCATCCCCTCTGGGAAAGCACAGCATTCTCTTGGAAATCAGAGTCGGATCTGTGGGATGCTGCTGCTGTTTTCCTAAGGAAGAGTTCTCAGCACGGTTTAATAAATCCGCATGGAGCGAGATCCACTTTGGCTGGGCATCCCTTCTGCCTGAGAGAGAAGCGTGGTTGCGCCTGTGGAAAGATCCTTAAGGAAAGGGACATGTCTGTCACTGCACTCCCTAGGAGCCTCTCGGGAAAGTGCAGCATGCTGCCCTAGGAGAAGAGAAGGAGTCATTGGCCTTGTGGTCGGGATACGGTCGCGAAGCAGGAGCGCCGACCCTGGCAAGAACAGCGGGCCGGTGGCAAGACAAGTGTCACCCTCTGCCTGTGCAGAGAGACGAAGCTAAGGAGACACGAGGGGATGATTGGGCAGGGGAGCGTGCTCCCATCTGAGGAAGGAGTCTGGGCAGAAGGAAGGTCTTTCCTGTGCCTCTGGGCCCAAGGGGACAGCAGGTCCTTGGCCACCTGTCCAGAGGGCAGACGTGGGCTTGCCACCAATCTCCCGAACCTGAACGCGCAGAAACACCTCCTGGAGGAACGGGCAATCAAATGCCGTCTTCCTCCAGGATGTGGCAGCCTTGGAGGAGGTAGGGGGTGTCCCGGGGAAACAGGGACAGTTACCCATTACTCCCCAACCCAGGGCACGGGCCGTGTGCAATGATCCTCTCGCGGCTCCTCAAGGATGGGGAAGGCACGGGCCTAGTCCCCTGTCCTCCTGAATGCCAGAGCGAAAGGGCAGGCCTTGCCTACGAGGAGAGATGTCATTGTGAGCAGAGTGCCATCCTAGGCCATGCACGCTGCTGCAGGGTCGAGGCTGGGTCTGCTTATTTCGGCTTGGTAGGATGAACCCAGGATGTGAACTTGGAGCCCGGGAAAGCAAGGCCCAAGAGGCACCAGCTCTCCCGCTGCTCTTCTTCCCTGAAGCGACTAAAGCCTTGTTGAAGAAGCAGCGGCCAAGTGCTGTTCGCTCCAAGCCAAAGCCTCTGCGAAAGCACAGCATTCGCTGTGAAATCAGAGTCGGATCTCCGGGCTCTACTGCTGCTTGCCTGATCCCGGTCTCGCGGTGGGAGAAACCCGCATACAGCGACATCCTCTTTGCCCGGGCATCTCCTCTGGGAAAGCACAGCATTCACTGGGAAATCAGAATCGGATGTGAGGGATGTTGCTGCCGAATACCTAAGCTACTCTCCACAGCACGTTGGAGGATACCCGCATGCTACGAAATCCTCTTTGCCCTAGCACCTCTTTGCCTAAGAGAGAAGCGTGGTTGCACATCTGAAAGGGCCTTAAGGAAAGGGACATGTCTTTCACTGCACTCCCCAGGAGCAAGTCTGGGGCAGGCCGAACATGCCGCCCCCAGAGAAGAGAAGTTGCCATTGGCCTTGTGGGTGGGAAACGGTCGGGAAGCAGGAGAGCCTGCTGTGGCAGGAAGAGCAGGCCGGTGGCAAGACAAGTGTCACCCGCTCCCTGTGCGGAGAGACGATGCCTCCCTTCTAATGAGACATGAGTGGACGACTAGGGCAGTGGCACTTGTTCCACTCTGAGGAAGGAGTCTGGGCAGAAGGCAGGCCTGTCTTGTGCCTCTGGTCCCAAGGGGACAGCATGTCCTTGACCACCTGTCCGTAGGGCACACTTGGGCTTGCTACCCGGCGCCATACCCGGAACTCGCAGAAACAGCTCCCTCGAGAAACAGGCAGTCAGATGCCATCTTCCTCCAAGATGTGACAGCGTTTTCGGTGGCAGGGTGTTTGCTGGGGAACGAGTGGGCACAGTTCCCCAAAGCTCCCCATTCCAGTGAAAGGACGGTGTTCAGGGATCCTGTCTCCTCTCCTCTCCTGTGGCGAAGGCACTGTCCTTGTCCGTGAGTCCGCCTGAGAGCCTGTGCCAAAGGCCAAGCGTTGCCTACACCGGGAGATGGTAGTGTGCATTAAGTGCCATCCTAGGCCACGCACGCTGCTGCAGGGTTGTGGCTGTGTCTGCTTAGTTCGGCCTGGCAGGGTGAACCCAGGGCGCCAACATGAAGCCCGGGAAAGCAAGGCCTAAGACGGACCAGTCTCTGCAGCTCTTCTTCCGTGACGCGACAGAGCGAACACCGAAATCCTTGCTGAGGAAGCAGCAGCGAAGTGCGGTTCGCGCAAACCTGAACACCTCTGCGAAAGCATAGCAGTCGCTGAGAAATCAGAGTCGGTTCTGTGGGCTGCTGTTGCTGCTTGCCTTAGCGTAGTATTCGCAGCACGGCGGGAGAAACCCGCATAGAGCGAAAGCCTCTTTGCTAGGGCATCCCCTCTGGAAAAGCACAGCATTCTCTTGGAAATCAGAGTCGGATCTGTGGGATGCTGCTGCTGTTTTCCTGAGGAAGACTCCACAGCATGGTGTAATAAATCCGCATGGAGCGAGATCCACTTTGCCTGGGCATCCCTTCTGCCTGAGAGAGAAGCGTGGTTGCGCCTGTGGAAAGAGCCTTAAGGAAAGGGACATGTCTGTCACTGCACTCCCCAGGAGCCTGTCTCGGGAAAGTGCAGCATGCTGCCCTAGGAGAAGAGAAGGAGTCGTTGGACTTGTGGTCGGGATATGGTCGCGAAGCAGGAGCGCCGGCCCTGGCAAGAACAGCGGGCCGGTGGCAAGACAAGTGTCACCCTCTGCCTGTGCAGAGAGACGAAGCCTGGCTGCTAGGAGACACGAGGGGACGATTTGGAAGGGGAGCGTGCTCCAATCTGAGGAAGGAGTCTGGGCAGAAGGAAGGTCTTTCCTGTGCCTCTGGGCCCAAGGGGACAGCAGGTCCTTGGCCACATGTCCAGAGGGCAGACGTGGGCTTGCCACCAATCTCCCGGTCCTGAACTCGCAGAAACACCTCCTGGAGGAACGGGCAATCAGAGGCTGACTTCCTCCAGGATGTGGCAGTCTTGGCGGAGGCAGGGGGTGTCTCGGGGAAACAGGGACAGTTTCCCATTACTCCCCATCCCAGGGCACGGGCCTGTGCAGTGATCCTCTCGCGGCTCCTCAAGGATGGGAAAGGCACGGGCCTAGTCCCCTGTCGCCCTGAACGCCAGAGCAAAAGGGCAGGCCTTGCCTATGCCGAGAGATGGCATTGTGAGCAGAGTGCCATCCTAGGCCACGCACGCTGCTGCAGAGTCGAGGCTGGTTCTGCTTATTTCGGCTTGGCAAAATGAACTCAGGATGTGAACTTGGAGCCCGGGGGAGCAAGGCACAAGAGGCACCTTGCTCCCGCAGCTCTTCTTCCCTGAAGCAACTAAAGCCTTGCTGAGGAAGCAGGGGCCAAGTGTTGTTCGCTCCAAGCCAAAGTCTTTGCGAAAGCACAGCATTCGCTACGAAGTCAGTGTCAGTTCTGCGGGCTCTGCTGCTTCTTGCCTGAGCCCAGTCTCGCGGTGGGAGAAATCCGCATACAGCGAAAGCCTCTTTGCCCGGGCATCTCCTCTGGGAAAGCACAGCATTCACTGGGAAATCAGAATCGGATGTGGGGGATGCTGCTGCTGAATGCCTGAGCTAGTCTCTACAGCGCGGTGGAATTTACCCGCATGGAGCGAAATCCTCTTTGCCCTAGCACCTCTTTGCCTAAGAGAGAAGCGTGGTTGCACATCTGAAAGGGCCTTAAGGAAAGGGACACGTCTTTCACCGCACTCCCCAGGAGCAAGTCTGGGGCAGGCGCAACAAGCCGCGCCCCAGAGAAGAGAAGGAGCCATTGGCCTTGTGGGTGGGAAACGGTCGGGAAGCAGGAGAGCCTGCCTTGGCAGGCAGAGCAGGCCGGTGGCAAGACAAGTGTCACCCGCTCCCTGTGCGGAGAGATGATGCCTCCCTTCTAATGAGACATGAGGGGACGACTAGGGCAGTGGTGCCTGTTCCACTCTGAGGAAGGAGTCTGGGCAGAAGGCAGGCCTGTCTTGTGCCTCTGGTCCCAAGGGGACAGCATGTCCTTGACCACCTGTCCGTAGGGCACACTTGGGCTTGCTACCAGGCGCCAAAACCGGAACTCGCAGAAACAGCTCCCTCGAGAAACGAGCAGTCAGATGCCATCTTCCTCCAAAATGTGACAGCGTTTTCGGTGGCAGGGGGTTTGCCGGGGAAGGATTGGGGACAGTCCCCCAAAGATCCCCATTCCAGTGAACGGACGGTGGTCAGGGATCCTGTCGCCTCTCCTCTCCTGTGGCGAAGGCACGGGCCTTGTCCATGAGTCCGCCTGACAGCCAGTGCCAAAGGCCAAGCGTTGCCTACACCGGGAGATGGTAGTATGCATTGAGTGCCATCCTAGGCCACGCACGCTGCTGCAGGGTTGTGGCTGAGTCTGCTTAGTTCGGCCTAGCAGGGTGAACCCAGGGCGCCAACATGAAGCACGGGAAAGCAAGGTCTAAGACGGACCAGCTCTCCGCAGCTCTTCTTCCGTGACGCGACAAGGCGAACACCGAAATCCTTGCTGAGGAAGCAGCAGCGAAGTGCGGTTCGCGCAAAGCTGAAAACCTCTGCGAAAGCATAGCAGTCGCTGAGAAATCAGAGTCGGTTCTGTGGGCTGCTGTTGCTGCTTGCCTTAGCGTAGTATTCGCAGCACGGCGGGAGAAACCCGCATAGAGCGAAAGCCTCTTTGCTAGGGCATCCCCTCTGGGAAAGCACAGCATTCTCTTGGAAATCAGAGTCGGATCTGTGGGATGCTGCTGCTGTTTTCCTGAGGAAAACTCCACAGCACGGTGTAATAAATCCGCATGGAGCGAGATCCTCTTTGCCTGGGCATCCCTTCTGCCTGAGAGAGAAGCGTGGTTGAGCCTGTGGAAAGAGCCTTAAGGAAAGGGACATGTCTGTCACTGCACTCCCCAGGAGCCTGTCTCGGGAAAGTGCAGCATGCTGCCCTAGGAGAAGAGAAGGATTCGTTGGCCTTGTGGTCGGGAAAAGGTCGCGAAGCAGGAGCGCCGGCCCTGGCAAGAACAGCGGGCCGGTGGCAAGACAAGTGTCACCATCTGACTGTGCAGAGAGACGAAGCTAAGGAGACACGAGGGGATGATTGTGCAAGGGAGCGTGCTCCCATCTGAGGAAGGAGTCTGGGCAGAAGGAAGGCCTTTCCTGTGCCTCTGGGCCCAAGGGGACAGCAGGTCCTTGGCCACCTGTCTAGAGGGCAGACGTGGGCTTGCCACCAAGCTCCCGGTCCTGAACTCGCAGAAACACCTCCTGGAGGAACGGGCAATCAAATGCCGTCTTCCTCCAGGATGTGGCAGCCTTGGCGGAAGTAGGGGGTGTCCCGGGGAAACAGGGACAGTTACCCATTACTCCCCATCCCAGGGGACGGGCCGTGTGCAATGATCCTCTGGCGGCTCCTCAAGGATGGGTAAGGCACGGGCCTAGTCCTCTGTCCCCCTGAATGCCAGAGCGAAAGGGCAGGCCTTGCCTACGAGGAGAGATGTCATTGTGAGCAGAGTGCCATCCTAGGCCATGCACGCTGCTGCAGGGTCGAGGCTGGGTCTGCTTATTTCGGCTTGGTTGGATGAACCCAGGATGTGAACTTGGAGCCCGGGAAAGCAAGGCCCAAGAGGCACCAGCTCTCCCACTGCTCTTCTTCCCTGAAGCGACTAAAGCCTTGCTGAAGAAGAGGCGGCCAAGTGCTGTTCGCTCCAAGCCAAAGCCTCTGCGATAGCACAGCATTCGCTGAGAAATCAGAGTCGGATCTGCGGGCTCTACTGCTGCTTGCCTGAGCCCGGTCTCGCGGTGGGAGAAACCCGCATACAGCGACATCCTCTTTGCCCGGGCATCTCCTCTGGGAAAGCACAGCATTCACTGGGAAATCAGAATCGGATTTTGGGGATGCTGCTGCTGAATACCTAAGCTACTCTCCACAGCACGTTGGAAGTTAGCCGCATGCAACGAAATCCTCTTTGCCCTAGCACCTCTTTGCCTAAGAGAGAAGCGTGGTTGCACATCTGAAAGGGCCTTAAGGAAAGGGACACGTCTTTCACTGCACTCCCCTGGAGCAAGTCTGGGGCAGGCCGAACAAGCCACCCCGGAGAAGAGAAGGTGCCATTGGCCTTGTGGGTGGGATACGGTCGGGAAGCAGGAGAGCCTGCTGTGGCAGGAAGAGCAGGCCGGTGGCAAGACAAGTGTCACCCGCTCGATGTGCGGAGAGTCGAAGCTTCACTGCTAATGAGACATGAGGTGACGACTATGGCAGGGGCGCCTGCTCCACTCTGAGGAAGGAGTCTGGGCATAAGTCAGGCCTGTCTTGTGCCTCTGGTCCCAAGGGAACAGCATGTCCTTGACCACCTGTCCGTAGGGCACACTTGGGCTTGCTACCAGGCGCCAAACCGGAACTCGCAGAAACAGCACCCTCGAGAAACGGGCAGATGCCATCTTCCTCCAAGATGTGGCAGCGTTTTCGGTGGCAGGGGGTTTTCTGGAGAAGGAGTGGGGCAGTCCCCCAAAGCTCCCCGTTCCAGTGAACGGACGGTGTTCAGGGATCCTGTCGCCTCTCCTATCCTGTGGCGAAGGCACTGGCCTTGTCCGTGAGTCCGCCTGAGAGCCAGTGCCAAAGGCCAAGCGTTGCCTACACCGGGAGATGGTAGTGTGCATTGAGTGCCATCCTAGTCCACGCACACTGCTGCAGGGTTGTGGCTGAGTCTGCTTAGTGCGGCCTGGCAGGGTGAACCCAGGGCGCCAACATGAAGCCCGGGAAAGCAAGGCCTAAGACGGACCAGCTCTCCGCAGCTCTTCTTCCCTGACGCGACAGAGCGAACACCGAAATCCTTGCTGAGGAAGCAGCAGCGAAGTGCGGTTCCCGCCAAGCTGAAAACCTCTGCAAAAGCATAGCCGTCGCTGAGAAATCAGAGTCGGTTCTGTGGGCTGCTGTTGCTGCTTGCCTTAGCCTAGTATTTGAGCACGGCGGGAGGAACCCGCATAGAGCAAAAGCCTCTTTGCTAGGTCATCCCCTCTGGGAAAGCAGAGCATTCTCTTGGAAATCAGAGTCGGATCTGTGGGATGCTGCTGCTGTTTTCCTGAGGAAGAGTTCACAGCACGGTGTAATAAATCCGCATGGAGCGAGATCCACTTTGCTTGGGCATCCCTTCTGCCTGAGAGAGAAGCGTGGTTGCGCCTGTGGAAAGAGCCTTAAGGAAAGGGACATGTCTGTCACTGCACTCCCCAGGAGCCTGTCTCGGGAAAGTGCAGCATGCTGCCCTAGGAGAAGAGAAGGAGTCGTTGGCCTTGTGGTCGGGATCTGGTCGCGAAGCAGGAGCGCCGGCCCTGGCAAGAACAGCGGGCCTGTGGCAAGACAAGTGTCACCCTCTGCCTGTGCAGAGAGACGAAGCTAAGGAGACACGAGGTGATGATTGGGCAGGGGAGCGTGCTCCAATCTGAGGAGTCTGGGCAGAAGGAAGGTCTTTCCTGTTCCTCTGGGCCCAAGGGGACAGCAGGTACTTGGCTACCTGTCCAGAGGGCAGACGTGGGCTTGCCACCAAGCTCCCGGTCCTGAACTCGCAGAAACACCGCCTGGAGGAACAGGCAATCAAATGCCGTCTTCCTCCAGGATGTGGCAGCCTTGGCGGAGGCAGGGGGTGTGTCGGGTAAACAGGGACAGTTACCCATTAATCCTCATCCCAGGGCACGGGCCGTGTGCAATGATCCTCTCGCGGCTCCTCAAGGAAGGGGAAGACACGGACCTAGTCCCCTGTCCCCCTGAATGCCAGAGCAAAAGGGCAGGCCTTGCCTACGAGGAAAGATGTCATTGTGAGCAGAGTGCCATCCCAGGCCATGCACGCTGCTGCAAGGTCAAGGCTGGGTCTGCTTATTTCGGCTTGGTAGGATGAACCCAGGATGTGAACTTGGAGCCCGGGAAAGCAAGGCCCAAGAGGCACAAGCTCTCCCGCTGCTCTTCTTCCCTGAAGCGACTAAAGCCTTGCTGAAGAAGCAGCGGCCAAGTGCTGTTCGCTCCAAGCCAAAGCCTCTGCGAAAGCACAGCATTCGCTGAGAAATCAGAGTCGGATCTGCGGGCTCTACTGCTGCTTGCCTGAGCCCGGTCTCGTGGTGGGAGATACCCGCATACAGCGAAATCCTCTTTGCCCGGGCATCTCCTCTGGGAAAGCACAGCATTCACTGGGAAATCAGAATCGGATGTGGGGGTTGCTGCTGCTGTATGCCTAAGCTACTTTCCACAGCACGTTGGAACTTACCCGCATGCAACGAAGTCCTCTTTGCCCTAGCACGTCTTTGCCTAAGAGAGAAGCGTGGTTGCACATCTGAAGGCCCTTAAGGAAAGGGACATGTCTTTCACTGCACTCCCCAGGAGCAAGTCTGGGGCAGGCCAAACAAGCCGCCCCCAGAGAATAGAAGGTGCCATTGGCCTTGTGGGTGGGAAACGGTCGGGAAGCAGGAGAGCCTGCTGTGGCAGGGAGAGCAGGCCAGTGGCAAGACAAGTGTCACCCGCTCCCTGTGCGGAGAGACGAAGCCTCACTGCTAATGAGACATGAGGTGACGACTAGGGCAGGGGCGGCTGCTCCACTCTGAGGAAGGAGTCTGGGCAGAAGGCAGGCCTGTCTTGTGCCTCTGGTCCCAAGGGGACAGCATGTCCTTGACCACCTGTCCATAGGGCACACTTGGGCTTGCTACCAGGATTCAAACCCGGAACTCGAGGAACAGATCCCTCGTGAAATGGGCAGGCAGATGCCATCTTCCTCCAAGATGTGACAGCGTTTTCGGTGGCATGGGGTTGCCGGGGAAGGAGTGGAGACAGTCCCCCAAAGCTCCCCATTCCAGTGAACGGACGGTGGTCAGGGATCCTGTCGCCTCTCCTCTCCTGTGGCGAAGGAACTGGCATTTTCCGTGAGTCCGCCTGAGAGCCAGTGCCAAAGACCAAGCGTTGCCTACACCGGGAGATGGTAGTGTGCATTGAGTGCCATCCTAGGCCATGCACGCTGCTGCAGGGTTGTGGCTGTGTCTGCCTAGTTCGGCCTGACAGGGTGAACCCAGGGCGCCAACATGAAGCCTGGGAAAGCAAGGCCTAAGACGGACCAGTCTGTGCTTCTCTTCTTCCCTGACGCGACAGAGCGAACACCGAAATCCTTGCTGAGGAAGCAGCAGCGAAGTGCGGTTCGCGCAAAGCTGAAAACCTCTGCGAAAGCATAGCAGTCGCTGAGAAATCAGAGTCGGTTCTGTGGGCTGCTGTTGCTGCTTGCCTTAGCGTAGTATTCGCAGCACGGCGGGAGTAACCCGCATAGAGCGAAAGCCTCTTTGCTAGGGCATCCCCTCTGGGAAAGCACAGCATTCTCTGGGAAATCAGAGTCAGATCTGTGGGATGCTGCTGCTGCTTGCCTGAGCAAGACTCCACAGCACGGTGTAATAAACACGCATGGAGCGAGATCCTCTCTGCCTGGGAATCCCTTCTGCCTGAGAGAGAAGCGTGGTTGAGCCTGTGGAAAGAGCCTTAAGGAAAGGGACATGTCTGTCACTGCACTCCCCTGGAGCCTGTCTCGGGAAAGTGCAGCATGCTGTCCTAGGAGAAGAGAAGGAGTCGTTGGCCTTGTGGTCGGGAAACATTCGCGAAGCAGGAGCGCCGGCCCTGGCAAGAACAGCGGGCCTGTGGCAAGACAAGTGTCACCCTCTGCCTGTGCAGAGAGACGAAGCTAAGGAGACACGAGGGGATGATTGGGCAAGGGAGCGTGCTCCCATCTGAGGAAGGAGTCTGGGCAGAAGGAAGGCCTTTCCTGTGCCTCTGGGCCCAAGGGGACAGCAGTTCCTTGGCCACCTGTCTAGAGGGCAGACGTGGGCTTGCCACCAATCTCCCGGTCCTGAACTCGCAGAAACACCTCCTAGAGGAACGGGCAATCAAATGCCATCTTTTTCCAGGATGTGGCAGCTTTGGTGGAGGTAGGGGGTGTCCCGGGGAAACAGGGACAGTTACCCATTACTCCTCATCCCAGGGCACGGGCCGTGTGCAATGATCCTATGGCGGCTCCTCAAGGATGGGGAAGGCACGGGCGTAGTCCCCTGTCCCCCTGAATGCCAGAGTGAAAGGGCAGGCCTTGCCTACGAGGAAAGATGTCATTGTGAGCAGAGTGCCATCCTAGGCGATGCACGCTGCTGCAGGGTCGAGGCTAGGTCTGCTTATTTCGGCTTGGTAGGATGAACCCAGGATGTGAACTTGGAGCCCGGGAAAGCAAGGCCCAAGAGGCACCAGCTCTCCCGCTGCTCTTCATCCCTGAAGCGACTAAAGCCTTGCTGAAGAAGCAGCGGCCAAGTGCTGTTCGCTCCAAGCCAAAGCCTCTGCGATAGCACAGCATTCGCTGAGAAATCAGAGTCGGATCTGCGGGCTTTACTGCTGCTTGCCTGAGCCCGGTCTCGCGGTGGGAGAAACCCACATAAAGCGACATCCTCTTTGCCCGGGTATCTCCTCTGGGAAAGCACAGCATTCACTGGGAAATCAGAATCGTATGTGGGGGTTGTTGCTGCTGAATACCTAAGCTACTCTCTACAGCACGTTGGAAGTTACCCGCATGCAACGAAATACTCTTTGCCCTAGCACTTCTTTGCCTAATAGAGAAGCGTGGTTGCACATCTGAAAGGGCCTTAAGGAAAGGGACATGTCTTTCACTGCACTCCCCAGGAGCAAGTCTGGAGCAGGCCGAACAAGCCGCCCCCAGAGAAGAGAAGGTGCCATTGGCCTTGTGGGTGATACCGTCGGGAAGCAGGAGAGCCTCGTGTGGCAGGAAGAGCAGGCCGGTGGCTAGAAAAGTGTCACCCGCTCCCTGTGCGGAGAGATGATGCCTCCCTTCTAATGAGACATGAGGGGACGACTAGGGCAGTGGCACCTGTTCCACTCTGAGGAAGGAGTCTGGGCAGAAGGCAGGCCTGTCTTGTGCCTCTGGTCCCAAGGGGACAGCATGTCCTTGACCACCTGTCCGTAGGGCACACTTGGGCTTGCTACCCGGCGCCATACCCGGAACTCGCAGAAACAGCTCCCTCGAGAAACAGGCAGTCAGATGCCATCTTCCTCCAAGATGTGACAGCGTTTTCGGTGGCAGGGGGTTTGCCGGGGAAGGAGTGGGCACAGTTCCCCAAAGCTCCCCATTCCAGTGAAAGGACGGTGTTCAGGGATCCTGTCGCCTCTCCTCTCCTGTGGCGAAGGCACTGGCCTTGTCCGTGAGTCCGCCTGAGAGCCTGTGCCAAAGGCCAAGCGTTGCCTACACCGGGAGATGGTAGTGTGCATTAAGTGCCATCCTAGGCCACGCACGCTGCTGCAGGGTTGTGGCTGTGTCTGCTTAGTTCGGCCTGGCAGGGTGAACCCAGGGCGCCAACATGAAGCCCGGGAAAGCAAGGCCTAAGACGGACCAGTCTCTGCAGCTCTTCTTCCGTGACGCGACATAGCGAACACCGAAATCCTTGCTGAGGAAGCAGCAGCGAAGTGCGGTTCGCGCAAACCTGAAAACCTCTGCGAAAGCATAGCAGTCGCTGAGAAATCAGAGTCGGTTCTGGGGGCTGCTGTTCCTGCTTGCCTTAGCCTAGTATTTGAGCATGTTGGGAGGAACCCGCATAGAGCAAAAGCCTCTTTGCTAGGTCATCCCCTCTGGGAAAGCACAGCATTCTCTTGGAAATCAGAGTCGGATTTGTGGGATGCTGCTTGTTTTCCTGAGGAAGACTCCACAGCACGGTGTAATAAATCCGCATGGAGCGAGATCCACTTTGCCTGGGCATCCCTTCTGCCTGAGAGAGAAGCGTGGTTGCGCCTGTGGAAAGAGCCTTAAGGAAAGGGACATGTCTGTCGCTACACTCCCCAGGAGCCTGTCTCGGGAAAGTGCAGCATGCTGCCCTAGGAGAAGAGAAGGAGTCGTTGGCCTTGTGGTCGGGATACGGTCGCGAAGCAGGAGCGCCGGCCCTGGCAAGAACAGCGGGCCGGTGGCAAGACAAGTGTCACCCTCTGCCTGTGCAGAGAGACGAAGCTAAGGAGACACGAGGGGATGATTGGGCAGGGGAGCGAGCTCCCATCTGAGGAAGTAGTCTGGGCAGAAGGAAGGTCTTTCCTGTGCCTCTGGGCCCAAGGGGACAGCAGGTCCTTGGCCACCTGTCCAGAGGGCAGACGTGGGCTTGCCACCAAGCTCCCGGTCCTGAACTCGCAGAAACACCTCCTGGAGGAACGGGCAATAGACGCTGACTTCCTCCAGGATGTGGCAGTCTTGGCGGAGGCAGGGGGTGTCTCGGGGAAACAGGGACAGTTTCCCATTACTCCCCATCCCAGGGCACGGGCCTGTGCAGTGATCCTCTCGCGGCTCCTCAAGGATGGGAAAGGCACGGGCCTAGTCCCCTGTCGCCCTGAACGCCAGAGCTAAAGGGCAGGCCTTGCCTATGCCGAGAGATGTCATTGTGAGCAGAGTGCCATCCTAGGCCACGCACGCTGCTGCAGAGTCGAGGTTGCTTCTGCTTATTTCGGTTGGCAAAATGAACTCAGGATGTGAACTTGGAGCCCGGGGGAGCAAGGCACAAGAGGCACCAGGCTCCCGCAGCTCTTCTTCCCTGAAGCAACTAAAGCCTTGCTGAGGAAGCAGGGGCCAAGTGTTGTTCGCTCCAAGCCAAAGTCTTTGCGAAAGCACAGCATTCGCTACGAAGTCAGTGTCTTGTTCTGCGGGTTCTGCTGCTTCTTGCCTGAGCCCAGTCTCGCGGTGGGAGAAATCCGCATACAGCGAAAGCCTCTTTGCCTGGGCATCTCCTCTGGGAAAGCACAGCATTCACTGGGAAATCAGAATCGGATGTGGGGGATGCTGCTGCTGAATGCCTGAGCTAGTCTCTACAGCGCGGTGGAATTTACCCGCATGGAGCGAAATCCTCTTTGCCCTAGCACCTCTTTGCCTAAGAGAGAAGCGTGGTTGCACATCTGAAAGGGCCTTAAGGAAAGGGACACGTCTTTCACCGCACTCCCCAGGAGCAAGTCTGGGGCAGGCGCAACAAGCCGCGCCCCAGAGAAGAGAAGGAGCCATTGGCCTTGTGGGTGGGAAACGGTCGGGAAGCAGGAGAGCCTGCCGTGGCAGGCAGAGCAGGCCGGTGGCAAGACAAGTGTCACCCGCTCCCTGTGCGGAGAGATGATGCCTCCCTTCTAATGAGACATGAGGGGACGACTAGGGCAGTGGTGCCTGTTCCACTCTGAGGAAGGAGTCTGGGCAGAAGGCAGGCCTGTCTTGTGCCTCTGGTCCCAAGGGGACAGCATGTCCTTGACCACCTGTACGTAGGGCACACTTGGGCTTGCTACCAGGCGCCAAAACCGGAACTCGCAGAAACAGCTCCCTCGAGAAACGGGCAGTCAGATGCCATCTTCCTCCAAAATGTGACAGCGTTTTGGGAGGCAGGGGGTTTGCCGGGGAAGGATTGGGGACAGTCCCCCAAAGATCTCCATTCCAGTGAATGGACGGTTGTCAGGGATCCTGTCGCCTCTCCTCTCCTGTGGCGAAGGCACTGGCCTTGTTCGTGAGTCCGCCTGACAGCCAGTGCCAAAGGCCAAGCGTTGCATACACCGGGAGATGGTAGTATGCATTGAGTGCCATCCTAGGCCACGCACGCTGCTGCAGGGTTGTGGCTGAGTCTGCTTAGTTCGGCCTGGCAGGGTGAACCCAGGGCGCCAACATGAAGCACGGGAAAGCAAGGCCTAAGACGGACCAGCTCTCCGCAGCTCTTCTTCCCTGACGCTACAGAGCGAACACCGAAGTCCTTGGTGAGTAAGCAGCAGCGAAGTGCGGTTCCCGCCAAGCTGAAAACCTCTGCAAAAGCATAGCCGTCGCTGAGAAATCAGAGTCGGTTCTGTGGGCTGCTGTTGCTGCTTGCCTTAGCCTAGTATTTGAGCACGGCGGGAGGAACCCGCATAGAGCAAAAGACTCTTTGCTAGGTCATCCCCTCTGGGAAAGCACAGCATTCACTTGGAAATCAGAGTCGGATCTGTGGGATGCTGCTGCTGTTTTCCTAAGGAAGAGTTCTCAGCACGGTGTAATAAATCCGCATGGAGCGAGATCCACTTTGGCTGGGCATCCCTTCTGCCTGAGAGAGAAGCGTGGTTGCGCCTGTGGAAAGATCCTTAAGGAAAGGGACATGTCTGTCACTGCACTCCCTAGGAGCCTCTCGGGAAAGTGCAGCATGCTGCCCTAGGAGAAGAGAAGGAGTCATTGGCCTTGTGGTCGAGATACGGTCGCGAAGCAGGAGCGCCGACCCTGGCAAGAACAGCGGGCCGGTGGCAAGACAAGTGTCACCCTCTGCCTGTGCAGAGAGACGAAGCTAAGGAGACACGAGGGGATGATTGGGCAGGGGAGCGTGCTCCCATCTGAGGAAGGAGTCTGGGCAGAAGGAAGGTCTTTCCTGTGCCTCTGGGCCCAAGGGGACAGCAGGTCCTTGGCCACCTGTCCAGAGGGCAGACGTGGGCTTGCCACCAATCTCCCGAACCTGAACGCGCAGAAACACCTCCTGGAGGAACGGGCAATCAAATGCCGTCTTCCTCCAGGATGTGGCAGCCTTGGAGGAGGTAGGGGGTGTCCCGGGGAAACAGGGACAGTTACCCATTACTCCCCAACCCAGGGCACGGGCCGTGTGCAATGATCCTCTCGCGGCTCCTCAAGGATGGGGAAGGCACGGGCCTAGTCCCCTGTCCTCCTGAATGCCAGAGCGAAAGGGGAGGCCTTGCCTACGAGGAGAGATGTCATTGTGAGCAGAGTGCCATCCTAGGCCATGCACGCTGCTGCAGGGTCGAGGCTGGGTCTGCTTATTTCGGCTTGGTAGGATGAACCCAGGATGTGAACTTGGAGCCCGGGAAAGCAAGGCCCAAGAGGCACCAGTTCTCCCGCTGCTCTTCTTCCCTGAAGCGACTAAAGCCTTGTTGAAGAAGCAGCGGCCAAGTGCTGTTCGCTCCAAGCCAAAGCCTCTGCGAAAGCACAGTATTCGCTGTGAAATCAGAGTCGGATCTCCGGGCTCTACTGCTGCTTGCCTGATCCCGGTCTCGCGGTGGGAGAAACCCGCATACAGCGACATCCTCTTTGCCCGGGCATCCCCTCTGGGAAAGCACAGCATTCACTGGGAAATCAGAATCGGATGTGAGGGATGTTGCTGCCGAATACCTAAGCTACTCTCCACAGCACGTTGGAAGATACCCGCATGCTACGAAATCCTCTTTGCCCTAGCACCTCTTTGCCTAAGAGAGAAGCGTGGTTGCACATCTGAAAGGGCCTTAAGGAAAGGGACATGTCTTTCACTGCACTCCCCAGGAGCAAGTCTGGGGCAGGCCGAACATGCCGCCCCCAGAGAAGAGAAGTTGCCATTGGCCTTGTGGGTGGGAAACGGTCGGGAAGCAGGAGAGCCTGCTGTGGCAGGAAGAGCAGGCCGGTGGCAAGACAAGTGTCACCCGCTCCCTGTGCGGAGAGACGATGCCTCCCTTCTAATGAGACATGAGTGGACGACTAGGGCAGTGGCATTTGTTCCACTCTGAGGAAGGAGTCTGGGCAGAAGGCAGGCCTGTCTTGTGCCTCTGGTCCCAAGGGGACAGCATGTCCTTGACCACCTGTCCGTAGGGCACACTTGGGCTTGCTACCAGGCGCCATACCCGGAACTCGCAGAAACAGCTCCCTCGAGAAACAGGCAGTCAGATGCCATCTTCCTCCAAGATGTGACAGCGTTTTCGGTGGCAGGGTGTTTGCTGGGGAAGGAGTGGGCACAGTTCCCCAAAGCTCCCCATTCCAGTGAAAGGACGGTGTTCAGGGATCCTGTCGCCTCTCCTCTCCTGTGGCGAAGGCACTGTCCTTGTCCGTGAGTCCGCCTGAGAGCCTGTGCCAAAGGCCAAGCGTTGCCTACACCGGGAGATGGTAGTGTGCATTAAGTGCCATCCTAGGCCACGCACGCTGCTGCAGGGTTGTGGCTGTGTCTGCTTAGTTCGGCCTGGCAGGGTGAACCCAGGGCGCCAACATGAAGCCCGGGAAAGCAAGGCCTAAGACGGACCAGTCTCTGCAGCTCTTCTTCCGTGACGCGACAGAGCGAACACCGAAATCCTTGCTGAGGAAGCAGCAGCGAAGTGCGGTTCGCGCAAACCTGAACACCTCTGCGAAAGCATAGCAGTCGCTGAGAAATCAGAGTCGGTTCTGTGGGCTGCTGTTGCTGCTTGCCTTAGCGTAGTATTCGCAGCACGGCGGGAGAAACCCGCATAGAGCGAAAGCCTCTTTGCTAGGGCATCCCCTCTGGAAAAGCACAGCATTCTCTTGGAAATCAGAGTCGGATCTGTGGGATGATGCTGCTGTTTTCCAGAGGAAGACTCCACAGCATGGTGTAATAAATCCGCATGGAGCGAGATCCACTTTGCCTGGGCATCCCTTCTGCCTGAGAGAGAAGCGTGGTTGCGCCTGTGGAAAGAGCCTTAAGGAAAGGGACATGTCTGTCACTGCACTCCCCAGGAGCCTGTCTCGGGAAAGTGCAGCATGCTGCCCTAGGAGAAGAGAAGGAGTCGTTGGACTTGTGGTCGGGATATGGTCGCGAAGCAGGAGCGCCGGCCCTGGCAAGAACAGCGGGCCGGTGGCAAGACAAGTGTCACCCTCTGCCTGTGCAGAGAGACGAAGCCTGGCTGCTAGGAGACACGAGGGGACGATTTGGCAGGGGAGCGTGCTCCAATCTGAGGAAGGAGTCTGGGCAGAAGGAAGGTCTTTCCTGTGCCTCTGGGCCCAAGGGGACAGCAGGTCCTTGGCCACCTGTCCAGAGGGCAGACGTGGGCTTGCCACCAATCTCCCGGTCCTGAACTCGCAGAAACACCTCCTGGAGGAACGGGCAATCAGAGGCTGACTTCCTCCAGGATTTGGCAGTCTTGGCGGAGGCAGTGGGTGTCTCGGGGAAACAGGGACAGTTTCCCATTACTCCCCATCCCAGGGCACGGGCCTGTGCAGTGATCCTCTCGCGGCTCCTCAGGGATGGGAAAGGCACGGGCCTAGTCCCCTGTCGCCCTGAACGCCAGAGCAAAAGGGCAGGCCTTGCCTATGCCGAGAGATGGCATTGTGAGCAGAGTGCCATCCTAGGCCACGCACGCTGCTGCAGAGTCGAGGCTGGTTCTGCTTATTTCGGCTTGGCAAAATGAACTCAGGATGTGAACTTGGAGCCCGGGGGAGCAAGGCACAAGAGGCACCAGGCTCCCGCAGCTCTTCTTCCCTGAAGCAACTAAAGCCTTGCTGAGGAAGCAGGGGCCAAGTGTTGTTCGCTCCAAGCCAAAGTCTTTGCGAAAGCACAGCATTCGCTACGAAGTCAGTGTCAGTTCTCCGGGCTCTGCTGCTTCTTGCCTGAGCCCAGTCTCGCGGTGGGAGAAATCCGCATACAGCGAAAGCCTCTTTGCCCGGGCATCTCCTCTGGGAAAGCACAGCATTCACTGGGAAATCAGAATCGGATGTGGGGGATGCTGCTGCTGAATGCCTGAGCTAGTCTCTACAGCGTGGTGGAATTTACCCGCATGGAGCGAAATCCTCTTTGCCCTAGCACCTCTTTGCCTAAGAGAGAAGCGTGGTTGCACATCTGAAAGGGCCTTAAGGAAAGGGACACGTCTTTCACCGCACTCCCCAGGAGCAAGTCTGGGGCAGGCGCAACAAGCCGCGCCCCAGAGAAGAGAAGGAGCCATTGGCCTTGTGGGTGGGAAACGGTCGGGAAGCAGGAGAGCCTGCCTTGGCAGGCAGAGCAGGCCGGTGGCAAGACAAGTGTCACCCGCTCCCTGTGCGGAGAGATGATGCCTCCCTTCTAATGAGACATGAGGGGATGACTAGGGCAGTGGTGCCTGTTCCACTCTGAGGAAGGAGTCTGGGCAGAAGGCAGGCCTGTCTTGTGCCTCTGGTCCCAAGGGGACAGCATGTCCTTGACCACCTGTCCGTAGGGCACACTTGGGCTTGCTACCAGGCGCCAAAACCGGAACTCGGAGAAACAGCTCCCTCGAGAAACGGGCAGTCAGATGCCATCTTCCTCCAAAATGTGACAGCGTTTTCGGTGGCAGGGGGTTTGCCGGGGAAGGATTGGGGACAGTCCCCCAAAGATCCCCATTCCAGTGAACGGACGGTGGTCAGGGATCCTGTCGCCTCTCCTCTCCTGTGGCGAAGGCACTGGCCTTGTCCATGAGTCCGCCTGACAGCCAGTGCCAAAGGCCAAGCGTTGCCTACACCGGGAGATGGTAGTATGCATTGAGTGCCATCCTAGGCCACGCACGCTGCTGCAGGGTTGTCGCTGAGTCTGCTTAGTTCGGCCTAGCAGGGTGAACCCAGGGCGCCAACAAGAAGCACGGGAAAGCAAGGTCTAAGACGGACCAGCTCTCCGCAGCTCTTCTTCCGTGACGCGACAGAGCGAACACCGAAATCCTTGCTGAGGAAGCAGCAGCGAAGTGCGGTTCGCGCAAAGCTGAAAACCTCTGCGAAAGCATAGCAGTCGCTGAGAAATCAGAGTCGGTTCTGTGGGCTGCTGTTGCTGCTTGCCTTAGCGTAGTATTCGCAGCACGGCGGGAGAAACCCGCATAGAGCGAAAGCCTCTTTGCTAGGGCATCCCCTCTGGGAAAGCACAGCATTCTCTTGGAAATCAGAGTCGGATCTGTGGGATGCTGCTGCTGTTTTCCTGAGGAAGACTCCACAGCACGGTGTAATAAATCCGCATGGAGCGAGATCCTCTTTGCCTGGGCATCCCTTCTGCCTGAGAGAGAAGCGTGGTTGAGCCTGTGGAAAGAGCCTTAAGGAAAGGGACATGTCTGTCACTGCACTCCCCAGGAGCCTGTCTCGGGAGAGTGCAGCACGCTGCCCCAGGAGAAGAGAAGGAGTCCTTGGCCTAGAGGTCGGGAAACGTTCGCGAAGCAGTAGCGCCGGCCCGGGCAGGAACATCGGGCCGGTGGCAAGACAAGTGTCACCCTCTGCCTGTGCTGAGAGACGAAGCCTGGCTGCTAGGAGACACGAGGGGACGATTTGGCAGGGGAGCGTGCTCCAATCTGAGGAAGGAGTCTGGGCAGAAGGAAGGTCTTTCCTGTGCCTCTGGGCCCAAGGGGACAGCAGGTCCTTGGCCACCTGTCCAGAGGGCAGACGTGCGCTTGCCACCAATCTCCCGGTCCTGAACTCGCAGAAACACCTCCTGGAGGAACGGGCAATCAGATGCTGACTTCCTCCAGGATGTGGCAGTCTTGGCGGAGGCAGGGGGTGTCTCGGGGAAACAGGGACAGTTTCCCATTACTCCCCATCCCAGGGCACGGGCCTGTGCAGTGATCCTCTCGTGGCTCCTCAAGGATGGGAAAGGCACGGGCCTAGTCCCCTGTCGCCCTGAACGCCAGAGCAAAAGGGCAGGCCTTGCCTATGCCTAGTGATGGCATTGTGAGCAGAGTGCCATCCTAGGCCACGCACGCTGCTGCAGGGTCGAGGCTGGTTCTGCTTATTTCGGCTTGGCAAAATGAACTCAGGATGTGAACTTGGAGCCCGGGGGAGCAAGGCACAAGAGGCACCAGGCTCCCGCAGCTCTTCTTCCCTGAAGCAACAAAAGCCTTGCTGAGGAAGCAGGGGCCAAGTGTTGTTCGCTCCAAGCCAAAGTCTTTGCGAAAGCACAGCATTCGCTACGAAGTCAGTGTCGGTTCGGCGGGCTCTGCTGCTTCTTGCCTGAGCCCAGTCTCGCGGTGGGAGAAATCCGCATACAGCGAAAGCCTCTTTGCCCGGGCATCTCCTCTGGGAAAGCACAGCATTCACTGGGAAATCAGAATCGGATGTGGGGGATGCTGCTGCTGAATGCCTGAGCTAGTCTCTACAGCGCAGTGGAATTTACCTGCATGGAGCGAAATCCTCTTTAACCTAGCACCTCTTTGCCTAAGAGAGAAACGTGGTTGCACATCTGAAAGGGCCTTAAGGAAAGGGACACGTCTTTCACCGCACTCCCCAGGAGCAAGTCTGGGGCAGGCGCAACAAGCCGCGCCCCAGAGAAGAGAAGGAGCCATTGGCCTTGTGGGTGTGAAACGGTCGGGAAGCAGGAGAGCCTGCTGTGGCAGGAAGAGCGGGCCGGTGGCAAGACAAGTGTCACCCGCTCCCTGTGCGGAGAGATGATGCCTCCCTTCTAATGAGATATGAGGGGACGACTAGGGCAGTGGCGCCTGTTCCACTCTGAGGAAGGAGTCTGGGCAGAAGGCAGGCCTGTCTTGTGCCTCTGGTCCCAAGTGGACATCATGTCCCTGACCACCTGTCCGTAGGGCACACTTGGGCTTGCTACCAGGCGCCATACACGGAACTCGCAGAAACAGCTCCCTCGAGAAACGGGCAGTCAGATGCCATCTTCCTCCAAGATGTGACAGCGTTTTCGGTGGCAGGGGGTTTGCTGGGGAAGGAGTGGGCACAGTCCCCCAAAGCTCCCCATTCCAGTGAAAGGACGGTGTTCAGGGATCCTGTCGCCTCTCCTCTCCTGTGGCAAAGGCACTGGCATTGTCCGTGAGTCTGCCTGAGAGCCAGTGCCAAAGGCCAAGCGTTGCCTACACCGGGAGATGTTCGTGTGCATTGAGTGCCATCCTAGGCCACGAACGCTGCTGAAGCGTTGTGGCTGAGTCTGCTTAGTTCGGCCTGGCAGGGTGAACCCAGGGCGCCAACATGAAGCCCGGGAAAGCAAGGCCTAAGACGGACCAGCTCTCTGCAGCTCTTCTTCCCTGACGCGACAGAGCAAACACCGTAATCCTTGCTGAGGAAGCAGCAGCGAAGTGCGGTACGCGCAAAGCTGAAAACCAATGCGAAACCATAGCAGTCGCTGAGAAATCAGAGTCGTTTCTGTGGGCTGCTGTTGCTGCTTGCCTTAGCGTAGTATTCGCAGCACGGCGGGAGAAACCCGCATAGAGCGAAAGCCTCTTTGCTAGGGCATCCCCTCTGGGCAAGGACAGCATTCTCTGGGAAATCAGAGTCGGATCTGTGGGATGCTGCTGGTGCTTGCCTGAGCAAGACTCCACAGCACAATGTAATAAACATGCATGGAGCGAGATCCTCTTTGCCTGGGCATCCCTTCTGCGTGGTTGCACCTGTGGAAAGAGCCTTAAAGAAAGGGACATGTCTGTCACTGCACTCCCCAGGAGCCTGTCTCGGGAAAGTGCAGCATGCTGCCCTAGGAGAAGAGAAGGAGTCGTTGGCCTTGTGGTCGGGATACGGTCGCGAAGCAGGAGCGCCGGCCCTGGCAAGAACAGCGGGCCTGTGGCAAGACAAGTGTCACCCTCTGCCTGTGCAGAGAGACGAAGCTAAGGAGACACGAGGTGATGATTGGGCAGGGGAGCGTGCTCCAATCTGAGGAGTCTGGGCAGAAGGAAGGTCTTTCCTGTTCCTCTGGGCCCAAGGGGACAGCAGGTACTTGGCTACCTGTCCAGAGGGCAGACGTGGGCTTGCCACCAAGCTCCCGGTCCTGAACTCGCAGAAACACCGCCTGGAGGAACAGGCAATCAAATGCCGTCTTCCTCCAGGATGTGGCAGCCTTGGCGGAGGCAGGGGGTGTGTCGGGGAAACAGGGACAGTTACCCATTACTCCTCATCCCAGGGCACGGGCCGTGTGCAATGATCCTCTCGCGGCTCCTCAAGGAAGGGGAAGACAGGGACCTAGTCCCCTGTCCCCCTGAATGCCAGAGCAAAAGGGCAGGCCTTGCCTACGAGGAAAGATGTCATTGTGAGCAGAGTGCCATCCCAGGCCATGCACGCTGCTGCAGGGTCGAGGCTGGGTCTGCTTATTTCGGCTTGGTAGGATGAACCCAGGATGTGAACTTGGAGCCCGGGAAAGCAAGGCCCAAGAGGCACAAGCTCTCCCGCTGCTCTTCTTCCCTGAAGCGACTAAAGCCTTGCTGAAGAAGCAGCGGCCAAGTGCTGTTCGCTCCAAGCCAAAGCCTCTGCGAAAGCACAGCATTCGCTGAGAAATCAGAGTCGGATCTGCGGGCTCTACTGCTGCTTGCCTGAGCCCGGTCTCGTGGTGGGAGATACCCGCATACAGCGAAATCCTCTTTGCCCGGGCATCTCCTCTGGGAAAGCACAGCATTCACTGGGAAATCAGAATCGGATGTGGGGGTTGCTGCTGCTGTATGCCTAAGCTACTTTCCACAGCACGTTGGAACTTACCCGCATGCAACGAAGTCCTCTTTGCCCTAGCACGTCTTTGCCTAAGAGAGAAGCGTGGTTGCACATCTGAAGGCCCTTAAGGAAAGGGACATGTCTTTCACTGCACTCCCCAGGAGCAAGTCTGGGGCAGGCCGAACAAGCCGCCCCCAAGGAATAGAAGGTGCCATTGGCCTTGTGGGTGGGAAACGGTCGGGAAGCAGGAGAGCCTGCTGTGGCAGGGAGAGCAGGCCAGTGGCAAGACAAGTGTCACCCGCTCCCTGTGCAGAGAGACGAAGCCTCACTGCTAATGAGACATGAGGTGACGACTAGGGCAGGGGCGGCTGCTCCACTCTGAGGAAGGAGTCTGGGCAGAAGGCAGGCCTGTCTTGTGCCTCTGGTCCCAAGGGGACAGCATGTCCTTGACCACCTGTCCATAGGGCACACTTGGGCTTGCTACCAGGATTCAAACCCGGAACTCGAGGAACAGATCCCTCGTGAAATGGGCAGGCAGATGCCATCTTCCTCCAAGATGTGACAGCGTTTTCGGTGGCATGGGGTTGCCGGGGAAGGAGTGGAGACAGTCCCCCAAAGCTCCCCATTCCAGTGAACGGACGGTGGTCAGGGATCCTGTCGCCTCTCCTCTCCTGTGGCGAAGGAACTGGCATTTTCCGTGAGTCCGCCTGAGAGCCAGTGCCAAAGACCAAGCGTTGCCTACACCGGGAGATGGTAGTGTGCATTGAGTGCCATCCTAGGCCATGCACGCTGCTGCAGGGTTGTGGCTGTGTCTGCCTAGTTCGGCCTGACAGGGTGAACCCAGGGCGCCAACATGAAGCCTGGGAAAGCAAGGCCTAAGACGGACCACTCTGTGCTTCTCTTCTTCCCTGACGCGACAGAGCGAACACCGAAATCCTTGCTGAGGAAGCAGCAGCGAAGTGCGGTTCGCGCAAAGCTGAAAACCTCTGCGAAAGCATAGCAGTCGCTGAGAAATCAGAGTCGGTTCTGTGGGCTGCTGTTGCTGCTTGCCTTAGCGTAGTATTCGCAGCACGGCGGGAGTAACCCGCATAGAGCGAAAGCCTCTTTGCTAGGGCATCCCCTCTGGGAAAGCACAGCATTCTCTGGGAAATCAGAGTCAGATCTGTGGGATGCTGCTGCTGCTTGCCTGAGCAAGACTCCACAGCACGGTGTAATAAACACGCATGGAGCGAGATCCTCTTTGCCTGGGAATCCCTTCTGCCTGAGAGAGAAGCGTGGTTGAGCCTGTGGAAAGAGCCTTAAGGAAAGGGACATGTCTGTCACTGCACTCCCCTGGAGCCTGTCTCGGGAAAGTGCAGCATGCTGTCCTAGGAGAAGAGAAGGAGTCGTTGGCCTTGTGGTCGGGAAACATTCGCGAAGCAGGAGCGCCGGCCCTGGCAAGAACAGCGGGCCTGTGGCAAGACAAGTGTCACCCTCTGCCTGTGCAGAGAGACGAAGCTAAGGAGACACGAGGGGATGATTGGGCAAGGGAGCGTGCTCCCATCTGAGGAAGGAGTCTGGGCTGAAGGAAGGCCTTTCCTGTGCCTCTGGGCCCAAGGGGACAGCAGGTCCTTGGCCACCTGTCTAGAGGGCAGACGTGGGCTTGCCACCAATCTCCCGGTCCTGAACTCGCAGAAACACCTCCTAGAGGAACGGGCAATCAAATGCCATCTTTTTCCAGGATGTGGCAGCTTTGGTGGAGGTAGGGGGTGTCCCGGGGAAACAGGGACAGTTACCCATTACTCCTCATCCCAGGGCACGGGCCGTGTGCAATGATCCTCTGGCGGCTCCTCAAGGATGGGGAAGGCACGGGCGTAGTCCCCTGTCCCCCTGAATGCCAGAGTGAAAGGGCAGGCCTTGCCTACGAGGAAAGATGTCATTGTGAGCAGAGTGCCATCCTAGGCGATGCACGCTGCTGCAGGGTCGAGGCTATGTCTGCTTATTTCGGCTTGGTAGGATGAACCCAGGATGTGAACTTGGAGCCCGGGAAAGCAAGGCCCAAGAGGCACCAGCTCTCCCGCTGCTCTTCATCCCTGAAGCGACTAAAGCCTTGCTGAAGAAGCAGCGGCCAAGTGCTGTTCGCTCCAAGCCAAAGCCTCTGCGATAGCACAGCATTCGCTGAGAAATCAGAGTCGGATCTGCGGGCTCTACTGCTGCTTGCCTGAGCCCGGTCTCGCGGTGGGAGAAACCCACATACAGCGACATCCTCTTTGCCCGGGTATCTCCTCTGGGAAAGCACAGCATTCACTGGGAAATCAGAATCGTATGTGGGGGTTGTTGCTGCTGAATACCTAAGCTACTCTCTACAGCACGTTGGAAGTTACCCGCATGCAACGAAATCCTCTTTGCCCTAGCACTTCTTTGCCTAATAGAGAAGCGTGGTTGCACATCTGAAAGGGCCTTAAGGAAAGGGACATGTCTTTCACTGCACTCCCCAGGAGCAAGTCTGGAGCAGGCCGAACAAGCCGCCCCCAGAGAAGAGAAGGTGCCATTGGCCTTGTGGGTGATACCGTCGGGAAGCAGGAGAGCCTCGTGTGGCAGGAAGAGCAGGCCGGTGGCTAGAAAAGTGTCACCCGCTCCCTGTGCGGAGAGATGATGCCTCCCTTCTAATGAGACATGAGGGGACGACTAGGGCAGTGGCACCTGTTCCACTCTGAGGAAGGAGTCTGGGCAGAAGGCAGGCCTGTCTTGTGCCTCTGGTCCCAAGGGGACAGCATGTCCTTGACCACCTGTCCGTAGGGCACACTTGGGCTTGCTACCCGGCGCCATACCCGGGTCTCGCAGAAACAGCTCCCTCGAGAAACAGGCAGTCAGATGCCATCTTCCTCCAAGATGTGACAGCGTTTTCGGTGGCAGGGGGTTTGCCGGGGAAGGAGTGGGCACAGTTCCCCAAAGCTCCCCATTCCAGTGAAAGGACGGTGTTCAGGGATCCTGTCGCCTCTCCTCTCCTGTGGCGAAGGCACTGGCCTTGTCCGTGAGTCCGCCTGAGAGCCTGTGCCAAAGGCCAAGCGTTGCCTACACCGGGAGATGGTAGTGTGCATTAAGTGCCATCCTAGGCCACGCACGCTGCTGCAGGGTTGTGGCTGTGTCTGCTTAGTTCGGCCTGGCAGGGTGAACCCAGGGCGCCAACATGAAGCCCGGGAAAGCAAGGCCTAAGACGGACCAGTCTCTGCAGCTCTTCTTCCGTGACGCGACAGAGCGAACACCGAAATCCTTGCTGAGGAAACAGCAGCGAAGTGCGGTTCGCGCAAACCTGAAAACCTCTGCGAAAGCATAGCAGTCGCTGAGAAATCAGAGTCGGTTCTGGGGGCTGCTGTTCCTGCTTGCCTTAGCCTAGTATTTGAGCATGTTGGGAGGAACCCGCATAGAGCAAAAGCCTCTTTGCTAGGGCATCCCCTCTGGGAAAGCACAGCATTCTCTTGGAAATCAGAGTCGGATTTGTGGGATGCTGCTTGTTTTCCTGAGGAAGACTCCACAGCACGGTGTAATAAATCCGCATGGAGCGAGATCCACTTTGCCTGGGCATCCCTTCTGCCTGAGAGAGAAGCGTGGTTGCGCCTGTGGAAAGAGCCTTAAGGAAAGGGACATGTCTGTCACTGCACTCCCCAGGAGCCTGTCTCGGGAAAGTGCAGCATGCTGCCCTAGGAGAAGAGAAGGAGTCGTTGGCCTTGTGGTCGGGATACGGTCGCGAAGCAGGAGCGCCGGCCCTGGCAAGAACAGCGGGCCGGTGGCAAGACAAGTGTCACCCTCTGCCTGTGCAGAGAGACGAAGCTAAGGAGACACGAGGGGATGATTGGGCAGGGGAGCGTGCTCCCATCTGAGGAAGTAGTCTGGGCAGAAGGAAGGTCTTTCCTGTGCCTCTGGGCCCAAGGGGACAGCAGGTCCTTGGCCACCTGTCCAGAGGGCAGACGTGGGCTTGCCACCAAGCTCCCGGTCCTGAACTCGCAGAAACACCTCCTGGAGGAACGGGCAATCAGACGCTGACTTCCTCCAGGATGTGGCAGTCTTGGCGGAGGCAGGGGGTGTCTCGGGGAAACAGGGACAGTTTCCCATTACTCCCCATCCCAGGGCACGGGCCTGTGCAGTGATCCTCTCGCGGCTCCTCAAGGATGGGAAAGGCACGGGCCTAGTCCCCTGTCGCCCTGAACGCCAGAGCTAAAGGGCAGGCCTTGCCTATGCCGAGAGATGTCATTGTGAGCAGAGTGCCATCCTAGGCCACGCACGCTGCTGCAGAGTCGAGGCTGGTTCTGCTTATTTCGGTTGGCAAAATGAACTCAGGATGTGAACTTGGAGCCCGGGGGAGCAAGGCACAAGAGGCACCAGGCTCCCGCAGCTCTTCTTCCCTGAAGCAACTAAAGCCTTGCTGAGGAAGCAGGGGCCAAGTGTTGTTCGCTCCAAGCCAAAGTCTTTGCGAAAGCACAGCATTCGCTACGAAGTCAGTGTCAGTTCTGCGGGTTCTGCTGCTTCTTGCCTGAGCCCAGTCTCGCGGTGGGAGAAATCCGCATACAGCGAAAGCCTCTTTGCCCGGGCATCTCCTCTGGGAAAGCACAGCATTCACTGGGAATTCAGAATCGGATGTGGGGGATGCTGCTGCTGAATGCCTGAGCTAGTCTCTACAGCGCGGTGGAATTTACCCGCATGGAGCGAAATCCTCTTTGTCCTAGCACCTCTTTGCCTAAGAGAGAAGCGTGGTTGCACATCTGAAAGGGCCTTAAGGAAAGGGACACGTCTTTCACCGCACTCCCCAGGAGCAAGTCTGGGGCAGGCGCAACAAGCCGCGCCCCAGAGAAGAGAAGGAGCCATTGGCCTTGTGGGTGGGAAACGGTCGGGAAGCAGGAGAGCCTGCCTTGGCAGGCAGAGCAGGCCGGTGGCAAGACAAGTGTCACCCGCTCCCTGTGCGGAGAGATGATGCCTCCCTTCTAATGAGACATGAGGGGACGACTAGGGCAGTGGTGCCTGTTCCACTCTGAGGAAGGAGTCTGGGCAGAAGGCAGGCCTGTCTTGTGCCTCTGGTCCCAAGGGGACAGCATGTCCTTGACCACCTGTACGTAGGGCACACTTGGGCTTGCTACCAGGCGCCAAAACCGGAACTCGGAGAAACAGCTCCCTCGAGAAACGGGCAGTCAGATGCCATCTTCCTCCAAAATGTGACAGCGTTTTGGGAGGCAGGGGGTTTGCCGGGGAAGGATTGGGGACAGTCCCCCAAAGATCTCCATTCCAGTGAATGGACGGTTGTCAGGGATCCTGTCGCCTCTCCTCTCCTGTGGCGAAGGCACTGGCCTTGTTCGTGAGTCCGCCTGACAGCCAGTGCCAAAGGCCAAGCGTTGCCTACACCGGGAGATGGTAGTATGCATTGAGTGCCATCCTAGGCCACGCACGCTGCTGCAGGGTTGTCGCTGAGTCTGCTTAGTTCGGCCTGGCAGGGTGAACCCAGGGCGCCAACATGAAGCACGGGAAAGCAAGGCCTAAGACGGACCAGCTCTCCGCAGCTCTTCTTCCCTGACGCGACAGAGCGAACACCGAAATCCTTGGTGAGTAAGCAGCAGCGAAGTGCGGTTCCCGCCAAGCTGAAAACCTCTGCAAAAGCATAGCCGTCGCTGAGAAATCAGAGTCGGTTCTGTGGGCTGCTGTTGCTGCTTGCCTTAGCCTAGTATTCGAGCACGGCGGGAGGAACCCGCATAGAGCAAAAGCCTCTTTGCTAGGTCATCCCCTCTGGGAAAGCACAGCATTCTCTTGGAAATCAGAGTCGGATCTGTGGGATGCTGCTGCTGTTTTCCTAAGGAAGAGTTCTCAGCACGGTTTAATAAATCCGCATGGAGCGAGATCCACTTTGGCTGGGCATCCCTTCTGCCTGAGAGAGAAGCGTGGTTGCGCCTGTGGAAAGATCCTTAAGGAAAGGGACATGTCTGTCACTGCACTCCCTAGGAGCCTCTCGGGAAAGTGCAGCATGCTGCCCTAGGAGAAGAGAAGGAGTCATTGGCCTTGTGGTCGGGATACGGTCGCGAAGCAGGAGCGCCGACCCTGGCAAGAACAGCGGGCCGGTGGCAAGACAAGTGTCACCCTCTGCCTGTGCAGAGAGACGAAGCTAAGGAGACACGAGGGGATGATTGGGCAGGGGAGCGTGCTCCCATCTGAGGAAGGAGTCTGGGCAGAAGGAAGGTCTTTCCTGTGCCTCTGGGCCCAAGGGGACAGCAGGTCCTTGGCCACCTGTCCAGAGGGCAGACGTGGGCTTGCCACCAATCTCCCGAACCTGAACGCGCAGAAACACCTCCTGGAGGAACGGGCAATCAAATGCCGTCTTCCTCCAGGATGTGGCAGCCTTGGAGGAGGTAGGGGGTGTCCCGGGGAAACAGGGACAGTTACCCATTACTCCCCAACCCAGGGCACGGGCCGTGTGCAATGATCCTCTCGCGGCTCCTCAAGGATGGGGAAGGCACGGGCCTAGTCCCCTGTCCTCCTGAATGCCAGAGCGAAAGGGCAGGCCTTGCCTACGAGGAGAGATGTCATTGTGAGCAGAGTGCCATCCTAGGCCATGCACGCTGCTGCAGGGTCGAGGCTGGGTCTGCTTATTTCGGCTTGGTAGGATGAACCCAGGATGTGAACTTGGAGCCCGGGAAAGCAAGGCCCAAGAGGCACCAGCTCTCCCGCTGCTCTTCTTCCCTGAAGCGACTAAAGCCTTGTTGAAGAAGCAGCGGCCAAGTGCTGTTCGCTCCAAGCCAAAGCCTCTGCGAAAGCACAGCATTCGCTGTGAAATCAGAGTCGGATCTCCGGGCTCTACTGCTGCTTGCCTGATCCCGGTCTCGCGGTGGGAGAAACCCGCATACAGCGACATCCTCTTTGCCCGGGCATCTCCTCTGGGAAAGCACAGCATTCACTGGGAAATCAGAATCGGATGTGAGGGATGTTGCTGCCGAATACCTAAGCTACTCTCCACAGCACGTTGGAGGATACCCGCATGCTACGAAATCCTCTTTGCCCTAGCACCTCTTTGCCTAAGAGAGAAGCGTGGTTGCACATCTGAAAGGGCCTTAAGGAAAGGGACATGTCTTTCACTGCACTCCCCAGGAGCAAGTCTGGGGCAGGCCGAACATGCCGCCCCCAGAGAAGAGAAGTTGCCATTGGCCTTGTGGGTGGGAAACGGTCGGGAAGCAGGAGAGCCTGCTGTGGCAGGAAGAGCAGGCCGGTGGCAAGACAAGTGTCACCCGCTCCCTGTGCGGAGAGACGATGCCTCCCTTCTAATGAGACATGAGTGGACGACTAGGGCAGTGGCACTTGTTCCACTCTGAGGAAGGAGTCTGGGCAGAAGGCAGGCCTGTCTTGTGCCTCTGGTCCCAAGGGGACAGCATGTCCTTGACCACCTGTCCGTAGGGCACACTTGGGCTTGCTACCCGGCGCCATACCCGGAACTCGCAGAAACAGCTCCCTCGAGAAACAGGCAGTCAGATGCCATCTTCCTCCAAGATGTGACAGCGTTTTCGGTGGCAGGGTGTTTGCTGGGGAACGAGTGGGCACAGTTCCCCAAAGCTCCCCATTCCAGTGAAAGGACGGTGTTCAGGGATCCTGTCTCCTCTCCTCTCCTGTGGCGAAGGCACTGTCCTTGTCCGTGAGTCCGCCTGAGAGCCTGTGCCAAAGGCCAAGCGTTGCCTACACCGGGAGATGGTAGTGTGCATTAAGTGCCATCCTAGGCCACGCACGCTGCTGCAGGGTTGTGGCTGTGTCTGCTTAGTTCGGCCTGGCAGGGTGAACCCAGGGCGCCAATTGAAGCCCGGGAAAGCAAGGCCTAAGACGGACCAGTCTCTGCAGCTCTTCTTCCGTGACGCGACAGAGCGAACACCGAAATCCTTGCTGAGGAAGCAGCAGCGAAGTGCGGTTCGCGCAAACCTGAACACCTCTGCGAAAGCATAGCAGTCGCTGAGAAATCAGAGTCGGTTCTGTGGGCTGCTGTTGCTGCTTGCCTTAGCGTAGTATTCGCAGCACGGCGGGAGAAACCCGCATAGAGCGAAAGCCTCTTTGCTAGGGCATCCCCTCTGGAAAAGCACAGCATTCTCTTGGAAATCAGAGTCGGATCTGTGGGATGCTGCTGCTGTTTTCCTGAGGAAGACTCCACAGCATGGTGTAATAAATCCGCATGGAGCGAGATCCACTTTGCCTGGGCATCCCTTCTGCCTGAGAGAGAAGCGTGGTTGCGCCTGTGGAAAGAGCCTTAAGGAAAGGGACATGTCTGTCACTGCACTCCCCAGGAGCCTGTCTCGGGAAAGTGCAGCATGCTGCCCTAGGAGAAGAGAAGGAGTCGTTGGACTTGTGGTCGGGATATGGTCGCGAAGCAGGAGCGCCGGCCCTGGCAAGAACAGCGGGCCGGTGGCAAGACAAGTGTCACCCTCTGCCTGTGCAGAGAGACGAAGCCTGGCTGCTAGGAGACACGAGGGGACGATTTGGAAGGGGAGCGTGCTCCAATCTGAGGAAGGAGTCTGGGCAGAAGGAAGGTCTTTCCTGTGCCTCTGGGCCCAAGGGGACAGCAGGTCCTTGGCCACCTGTCCAGAGGGCAGACGTGGGCTTGCCACCAATCTCCCGGTCCTGAACTCGCAGAAACACCTCCTGGAGGAACGGGCAATCAGACGCTGACTTCCTCCAGGATGTGGCAGTCTTGGCGGAGGCAGGGGGTGTCTCGGGGAAACAGGGACAGTTTCCCATTACTCCCCATCCCAGGGCACGGGCCTGTGCAGTGATCCTCTCGCGGCTCCTCAAGGATGGGAAAGGCACGGGCCTAGTCCCCTGTCGCCCTGAACGCCAGAGCAAAAGGGCAGGCCTTGCCTATGCCGAGAGATGGCATTGTGAGCAGAGTGCCATCCTAGGCCACGCACGCTGCTGCAGAGTCGAGGCTGGTTCTGCTTATTTCGGCTTGGCAAAATGAACTCAGGATGTGAACTTGGAGCCCGGGGGAGCAAGGCACAAGAGGCACCAGGCTCCCGCAGCTCTTCTTCCCTGAAGCAACTAAAGCCTTGCTGAGGAAGCAGGGGCCAAGTGTTGTTCGCTCCAAGCCAAAGTCTTTGCGAAAGCACAGCATTCGCTACGAAGTCAGTGTCAGTTCTGCGGGCTCTGCTGCTTCTTGCCTGAGCCCAGTCTCGCGGTGGGAGAAATCCGCATACAGCGAAAGCCTCTTTGCCCGGGCATCTCCTCTGGGAAAGCACAGCATTCACTGGGAAATCAGAATCGGATGTGGGGGATGCTGCTGCTGAATGCCTGAGCTAGTCTCTACAGCGCGGTGGAATTTACCCGCATGGAGCGAAATCCTCTTTGCCCTAGCACCTCTTTGCCTAAGAGAGAAGCGTGGTTGCACATCTGAAAGGGCCTTAAGGAAAGGGACACGTCTTTCACCGCACTCCCCAGGAGCAAGTCTGGGGCAGGCGCAACAAGCCGCGCCCCAGAGAAGAGAAGGAGCCATTGGCCTTGTGGGTGGGAAACGGTCGGGAAGCAGGAGAGCCTGCCGTGGCAGGCAGAGCAGGCCGGTGGCAAGACAAGTGTCACCCGCTCCCTGTGCGGAGAGATGATGCCTCCCTTCTAATGAGACATGAGGGGACGACTAGGGCAGTGGTGCCTGTTCCACTCTGAGGAAGGAGTCTGGGCAGAAGGCAGGCCTGTCTTGTGCCTCTGGTCCCAAGGGGACAGCATGTCCTTGACCACCTGTACGTAGGGCACACTTGGGCTTGCTACCAGGCGCCAAAACCGGAACTCGCAGAAACAGCTCCCTCGAGAAACGGGCAGTCAGATGCCATCTTCCTCCAAAATGTGACAGCGTTTTGGGAGGCAGGGGGTTTGCCGGGGAAGGATTGGGGACAGTCCCCCAAAGATCTCCATTCCAGTGAATGGACGGTTGTCAGGGATCCTGTCGCCTCTCCTCTCCTGTGGCGAAGGCACTGGCCTTGTTCGTGAGTCCGCCTGACAGCCAGTGCCAAAGGCCAAGCGTTGCATACACCGGGAGATGGTAGTATGCATTGAGTGCCATCCTAGGCCACGCACGCTGCTGCAGGGTTGTGGCTGAGTCTGCTTAGTTCGGCCTGGCAGGGTGAACCCAGGGCGCCAACATGAAGCACGGGAAAGCAAGGCCTAAGACGGACCAGCTCTCCGCAGCTCTTCTTCCCTGACGCTACAGAGCGAACACCGAAGTCCTTGGTGAGTAAGCAGCAGCGAAGTGCGGTTCCCGCCAAGCTGAAAACCTCTGCAAAAGCATAGCCGTCGCTGAGAAATCAGAGTCGGTTCTGTGGGCTGCTGTTGCTGCTTGCCTTAGCCTAGTATTTGAGCACGGCGGGAGGAACCCGCATAGAGCAAAAGACTCTTTGCTAGGTCATCCCCTCTGGGAAAGCACAGCATTCACTTGGAAATCAGAGTCGGATCTGTGGGATGCTGCTGCTGTTTTCCTAAGGAAGAGTTCTCAGCACGGTGTAATAAATCCGCATGGAGCGAGATCCACTTTGGCTGGGCATCCCTTCTGCCTGAGAGAGAAGCGTGGTTGCGCCTGTGGAAAGATCCTTAAGGAAAGGGACATGTCTGTCACTGCACTCCCTAGGAGCCTCTCGGGAAAGTGCAGCATGCTGCCCTAGGAGAAGAGAAGGAGTCATTGGCCTTGTGGTCGAGATACGGTCGCGAAGCAGGAGCGCCGACCCTGGCAAGAACAGCGGGCCGGTGGCAAGACAAGTGTCACCCTCTGCCTGTGCAGAGAGACGAAGCTAAGGAGACACGAGGGGATGATTGGGCAGGGGAGCGTGCTCCCATCTGAGGAAGGAGTCTGGGCAGAAGGAAGGTCTTTCCTGTGCCTCTGGGCCCAAGGGGACAGCAGGTCCTTGGCCACCTGTCCAGAGGGCAGACGTGGGCTTGCCACCAATCTCCCGAACCTGAACGCGCAGAAACACCTCCTGGAGGAACGGGCAATCAAATGCCGTCTTCCTCCAGGATGTGGCAGCCTTGGAGGAGGTAGGGGGTGTCCCGGGGAAACAGGGACAGTTACCCATTACTCCCCAACCCAGGGCACGGGCCGTGTGCAATGATCCTCTCGCGGCTCCTCAAGGATGGGGAAGGCACGGGCCTAGTCCCCTGTCCTCCTGAATGCCAGAGCGAAAGGGGAGGCCTTGCCTACGAGGAGAGATGTCATTGTGAGCAGAGTGCCATCCTAGGCCATGCACGCTGCTGCAGGGTCGAGGCTGGGTCTGCTTATTTCGGCTTGGTAGGATGAACCCAGGATGTGAACTTGGAGCCCGGGAAAGCAAGGCCCAAGAGGCACCAGTTCTCCCGCTGCTCTTCTTCCCTGAAGCGACTAAAGCCTTGTTGAAGAAGCAGCGGCCAAGTGCTGTTCGCTCCAAGCCAAAGCCTCTGCGAAAGCACAGTATTCGCTGTGAAATCAGAGTCGGATCTCCGGGCTCTACTGCTGCTTGCCTGATCCCGGTCTCGCGGTGGGAGAAACCCGCATACAGCGACATCCTCTTTGCCCGGGCATCCCCTCTGGGAAAGCACAGCATTCACTGGGAAATCAGAATCGGATGTGAGGGATGTTGCTGCCGAATACCTAAGCTACTCTCCACAGCACGTTGGAAGATACCCGCATGCTACGAAATCCTCTTTGCCCTAGCACCTCTTTGCCTAAGAGAGAAGCGTGGTTGCACATCTGAAAGGGCCTTAAGGAAAGGGACATGTCTTTCACTGCACTCCCCAGGAGCAAGTCTGGGGCAGGCCGAACATGCCGCCCCCAGAGAAGAGAAGTTGCCATTGGCCTTGTGGGTGGGAAACGGTCGGGAAGCAGGAGAGCCTGCTGTGGCAGGAAGAGCAGGCCGGTGGCAAGACAAGTGTCACCCGCTCCCTGTGCGGAGAGACGATGCCTCCCTTCTAATGAGACATGAGTGGACGACTAGGGCAGTGGCATTTGTTCCACTCTGAGGAAGGAGTCTGGGCAGAAGGCAGGCCTGTCTTGTGCCTCTGGTCCCAAGGGGACAGCATGTCCTTGACCACCTGTCCGTAGGGCACACTTGGGCTTGCTACCAGGCGCCATACCCGGAACTCGCAGAAACAGCTCCCTCGAGAAACAGGCAGTCAGATGCCATCTTCCTCCAAGATGTGACAGCGTTTTCGGTGGCAGGGTGTTTGCTGGGGAAGGAGTGGGCACAGTTCCCCAAAGCTCCCCATTCCAGTGAAAGGACGGTGTTCAGGGATCCTGTCGCCTCTCCTCTCCTGTGGCGAAGGCACTGTCCTTGTCCGTGAGTCCGCCTGAGAGCCTGTGCCAAAGGCCAAGCGTTGCCTACACCGGGAGATGGTAGTGTGCATTAAGTGCCATCCTAGGCCACGCACGCTGCTGCAGGGTTGTGGCTGTGTCTGCTTAGTTCGGCCTGGCAGGGTGAACCCAGGGCGCCAACATGAAGCCCGGGAAAGCAAGGCCTAAGACGGACCAGTCTCTGCAGCTCTTCTTCCGTGACGCGACAGAGCGAACACCGAAATCCTTGCTGAGGAAGCAGCAGCGAAGTGCGGTTCGCGCAAACCTGAACACCTCTGCGAAAGCATAGCAGTCGCTGAGAAATCAGAGTCGGTTCTGTGGGCTGCTGTTGCTGCTTGCCTTAGCGTAGTATTCGCAGCACGGCGGGAGAAACCCGCATAGAGCGAAAGCCTCTTTGCTAGGGCATCCCCTCTGGAAAAGCACAGCATTCTCTTGGAAATCAGAGTCGGATCTGTGGGATGATGCTGCTGTTTTCCAGAGGAAGACTCCACAGCATGGTGTAATAAATCCGCATGGAGCGAGATCCACTTTGCCTGGGCATCCCTTCTGCCTGAGAGAGAAGCGTGGTTGCGCCTGTGGAAAGAGCCTTAAGGAAAGGGACATGTCTGTCACTGCACTCCCCAGGAGCCTGTCTCGGGAAAGTGCAGCATGCTGCCCTAGGAGAAGAGAAGGAGTCGTTGGACTTGTGGTCGGGATATGGTCGCGAAGCAGGAGCGCCGGCCCTGGCAAGAACAGCGGGCCGGTGGCAAGACAAGTGTCACCCTCTGCCTGTGCAGAGAGACGAAGCCTGGCTGCTAGGAGACACGAGGGGACGATTTGGCAGGGGAGCGTGCTCCAATCTGAGGAAGGAGTCTGGGCAGAAGGAAGGTCTTTCCTGTGCCTCTGGGCCCAAGGGGACAGCAGGTCCTTGGCCACCTGTCCAGAGGGCAGACGTGGGCTTGCCACCAATCTCCCGGTCCTGAACTCGCAGAAACACCTCCTGGAGGAACGGGCAATCAGAGGCTGACTTCCTCCAGGATTTGGCAGTCTTGGCGGAGGCAGTGGGTGTCTCGGGGAAACAGGGACAGTTTCCCATTACTCCCCATCCCAGGGCACGGGCCTGTGCAGTGATCCTCTCGCGGCTCCTCAGGGATGGGAAAGGCACGGGCCTAGTCCCCTGTCGCCCTGAACGCCAGAGCAAAAGGGCAGGCCTTGCCTATGCCGAGAGATGGCATTGTGAGCAGAGTGCCATCCTAGGCCACGCACGCTGCTGCAGAGTCGAGGCTGGTTCTGCTTATTTCGGCTTGGCAAAATGAACTCAGGATGTGAACTTGGAGCCCGGGGGAGCAAGGCACAAGAGGCACCAGGCTCCCGCAGCTCTTCTTCCCTGAAGCAACTAAAGCCTTGCTGAGGAAGCAGGGGCCAAGTGTTGTTCGCTCCAAGCCAAAGTCTTTGCGAAAGCACAGCATTCGCTACGAAGTCAGTGTCATTTCTCCGGGCTCTGCTGCTTCTTGCCTGAGCCCAGTCTCGCGGTGGGAGAAATCCGCATACAGCGAAAGCCTCTTTGCCCGGGCATCTCCTCTGGGAAAGCACAGCATTCACTGGGAAATCAGAATCGGATGTGGGGGATGCTGCTGCTGAATGCCTGAGCTAGTCTCTACAGCGTGGTGGAATTTACCCGCATGGAGCGAAATCCTCTTTGCCCTAGCACCTCTTTGCCTAAGAGAGAAGCGTGGTTGCACATCTGAAAGGGCCTTAAGGAAAGGGACACGTCTTTCACCGCACTCCCCAGGAGCAAGTCTGGGGCAGGCGCAACAAGCCGCGCCCCAGAGAAGAGAAGGAGCCATTGGCCTTGTGGGTGGGAAACGGTCGGGAAGCAGGAGAGCCTGCCTTGGCAGGCAGAGCAGGCCGGTGGCAAGACAAGTGTCACCCGCTCCCTGTGCGGAGAGATGATGCCTCCCTTCTAATGAGACATGAGGGGATGACTAGGGCAGTGGTGCCTGTTCCACTCTGAGGAAGGAGTCTGGGCAGAAGGCAGGCCTGTCTTGTGCCTCTGGTCCCAAGGGGACAGCATGTCCTTGACCACCTGTCCGTAGGGCACACTTGGGCTTGCTACCAGGCGCCAAAACCGGAACTCGGAGAAACAGCTCCCTCGAGAAACGGGCAGTCAGATGCCATCTTCCTCCAAAATGTGACAGCGTTTTCGGTGGCAGGGGGTTTGCCGGGGAAGGATTGGGGACAGTCCCCCAAAGATCCCCATTCCAGTGAACGGACGGTGGTCAGGGATCCTGTCGCCTCTCCTCTCCTGTGGCGAAGGCACTGGCCTTGTCCATGAGTCCGCCTGACAGCCAGTGCCAAAGGCCAAGCGTTGCCTACACCGGGAGATGGTAGTATGCATTGAGTGCCATCCTAGGCCACGCACGCTGCTGCAGGGTTGTCGCTGAGTCTGCTTAGTTCGGCCTAGCAGGGTGAACCCAGGGCGCCAACAAGAAGCACGGGAAAGCAAGGTCTAAGACGGACCAGCTCTCCGCAGCTCTTCTTCCGTGACGCGACAGAGCGAACACCGAAATCCTTGCTGAGGAAGCAGCAGCGAAGTGCGGTTCGCGCAAAGCTGAAAACCTCTGCGAAAGCATAGCAGTCGCTGAGAAATCAGAGTCGGTTCTGTGGGCTGCTGTTGCTGCTTGCCTTAGCGTAGTATTCGCAGCACGGCGGGAGAAACCCGCATAGAGCGAAAGCCTCTTTGCTAGGGCATCCCCTCTGGGAAAGCACAGCATTCTCTTGGAAATCAGAGTCGGATCTGTGGGATGCTGCTGCTGTTTTCCTGAGGAAGACTCCACAGCACGGTGTAATAAATCCGCATGGAGCGAGATCCTCTTTGCCTGGGCATCCCTTCTGCCTGAGAGAGAAGCGTGGTTGAGCCTGTGGAAAGAGCCTTAAGGAAAGGGACATGTCTGTCACTGCACTCCCCAGGAGCCTGTCTCGGGAGAGTGCAGCACGCTGCCCCAGGAGAAGAGAAGGAGTCCTTGGCCTAGAGGTCGGGAAACGTTCGCGAAGCAGTAGCGCCGGCCCGGGCAGGAACATCGGGCCGGTGGCAAGACAAGTGTCACCCTCTGCCTGTGCTGAGAGACGAAGCCTGGCTGCTAGGAGACACGAGGGGACGATTTGGCAGGGGAGCGTGCTCCAATCTGAGGAAGGAGTCTGGGCAGAAGGAAGGTCTTTCCTGTGCCTCTGGGCCCAAGGGGACAGCAGGTCCTTGGCCACCTGTCCAGAGGGCAGACGTGCGCTTGCCACCAATCTCCCGGTCCTGAACTCGCAGAAACACCTCCTGGAGGAACGGGCAATCAGATGCTGACTTCCTCCAGGATGTGGCAGTCTTGGCGGAGGCAGGGGGTGTCTCGGGGAAACAGGGACAGTTTCCCATTACTCCCCATCCCAGGGCACGGGCCTGTGCAGTGATCCTCTCGTGGCTCCTCAAGGATGGGAAAGGCACGGGCCTAGTCCCCTGTCGCCCTGAACGCCAGAGCAAAAGGGCAGGCCTTGCCTATGCCTAGTGATGGCATTGTGAGCAGAGTGCCATCCTAGGCCACGCACGCTGCTGCAGGGTCGAGGCTGGTTCTGCTTATTTCGGCTTGGCAAAATGAACTCAGGATGTGAACTTGGAGCCCGGGGGAGCAAGGCACAAGAGGCACCAGGCTCCCGCAGCTCTTCTTCCCTGAAGCAACAAAAGCCTTGCTGAGGAAGCAGGGGCCAAGTGTTGTTCGCTCCAAGCCAAAGTCTTTGCGAAAGCACAGCATTCGCTACGAAGTCAGTGTCGGTTCGGCGGGCTCTGCTGCTTCTTGCCTGAGCCCAGTCTCGCGGTGGGAGAAATCCGCATACAGCGAAAGCCTCTTTGCCCGGGCATCTCCTCTGGGAAAGCACAGCATTCACTGGGAAATCAGAATCGGATGTGGGGGATGCTGCTGCTGAATGCCTGAGCTAGTCTCTACAGCGCAGTGGAATTTACCTGCATGGAGCGAAATCCTCTTTAACCTAGCACCTCTTTGCCTAAGAGAGAAACGTGGTTGCACATCTGAAAGGGCCTTAAGGAAAGGGACACGTCTTTCACCGCACTCCCCAGGAGCAAGTCTGGGGCAGGCGCAACAAGCCGCGCCCCAGAGAAGAGAAGGAGCCATTGGCCTTGTGGGTGTGAAACGGTCGGGAAGCAGGAGAGCCTGCTGTGGCAGGAAGAGCGGGCCGGTGGCAAGACAAGTGTCACCCGCTCCCTGTGCGGAGAGATGATGCCTCCCTTCTAATGAGATATGAGGGGACGACTAGGGCAGTGGCGCCTGTTCCACTCTGAGGAAGGAGTCTGGGCAGAAGGCAGGCCTGTCTTGTGCCTCTGGTCCCAAGTGGACATCATGTCCCTGACCACCTGTCCGTAGGGCACACTTGGGCTTGCTACCAGGCGCCATACACGGAACTCGCAGAAACAGCTCCCTCGAGAAACGGGCAGTCAGATGCCATCTTCCTCCAAGATGTGACAGCGTTTTCGGTGGCAGGGGGTTTGCTGGGGAAGGAGTGGGCACAGTCCCCCAAAGCTCCCCATTCCAGTGAAAGGACGGTGTTCAGGGATCCTGTCGCCTCTCCTCTCCTGTGGCAAAGGCACTGGCATTGTCCGTGAGTCTGCCTGAGAGCCAGTGCCAAAGGCCAAGCGTTGCCTACACCGGGAGATGTTCGTGTGCATTGAGTGCCATCCTAGGCCACGAACGCTGCTGAAGCGTTGTGGCTGAGTCTGCTTAGTTCGGCCTGGCAGGGTGAACCCAGGGCGCCAACATGAAGCCCGGGAAAGCAAGGCCTAAGACGGACCAGCTCTCTGCAGCTCTTCTTCCCTGACGCGACAGAGCAAACACCGTAATCCTTGCTGAGGAAGCAGCAGCGAAGTGCGGTACGCGCAAAGCTGAAAACCAATGCGAAACCATAGCAGTCGCTGAGAAATCAGAGTCGTTTCTGTGGGCTGCTGTTGCTGCTTGCCTTAGCGTAGTATTCGCAGCACGGCGGGAGAAACCCGCATAGAGCGAAAGCCTCTTTGCTAGGGCATCCCCTCTGGGCAAGGACAGCATTCTCTGGGAAATCAGAGTCGGATCTGTGGGATGCTGCTGGTGCTTGCCTGAGCAAGACTCCACAGCACAATGTAATAAACATGCATGGAGCGAGATCCTCTTTGCCTGGGCATCCCTTCTGCGTGGTTGCACCTGTGGAAAGAGCCTTAAAGAAAGGGACATGTCTGTCACTGCACTCCCCAGGAGCCTGTCTCGGGAAAGTGCAGCATGCTGCCCTAGGAGAAGAGAAGGAGTCGTTGGCCTTGTGGTCGGGATACGGTCGCGAAGCAGGAGCGCCGGCCCTGGCAAGAACAGCGGGCCTGTGGCAAGACAAGTGTCACCCTCTGCCTGTGCAGAGAGACGAAGCTAAGGAGACACGAGGTGATGATTGGGCAGGGGAGCGTGCTCCAATCTGAGGAGTCTGGGCAGAAGGAAGGTCTTTCCTGTTCCTCTGGGCCCAAGGGGACAGCAGGTACTTGGCTACCTGTCCAGAGGGCAGACGTGGGCTTGCCACCAAGCTCCCGGTCCTGAACTCGCAGAAACACCGCCTGGAGGAACAGGCAATCAAATGCCGTCTTCCTCCAGGATGTGGCAGCCTTGGCGGAGGCAGGGGGTGTGTCGGGGAAACAGGGACAGTTACCCATTACTCCTCATCCCAGGGCACGGGCCGTGTGCAATGATCCTCTCGCGGCTCCTCAAGGAAGGGGAAGACAGGGACCTAGTCCCCTGTCCCCCTGAATGCCAGAGCAAAAGGGCAGGCCTTGCCTACGAGGAAAGATGTCATTGTGAGCAGAGTGCCATCCCAGGCCATGCACGCTGCTGCAGGGTCGAGGCTGGGTCTGCTTATTTCGGCTTGGTAGGATGAACCCAGGATGTGAACTTGGAGCCCGGGAAAGCAAGGCCCAAGAGGCACAAGCTCTCCCGCTGCTCTTCTTCCCTGAAGCGACTAAAGCCTTGCTGAAGAAGCAGCGGCCAAGTGCTGTTCGCTCCAAGCCAAAGCCTCTGCGAAAGCACAGCATTCGCTGAGAAATCAGAGTCGGATCTGCGGGCTCTACTGCTGCTTGCCTGAGCCCGGTCTCGTGGTGGGAGATACCCGCATACAGCGAAATCCTCTTTGCCCGGGCATCTCCTCTGGGAAAGCACAGCATTCACTGGGAAATCAGAATCGGATGTGGGGGTTGCTGCTGCTGTATGCCTAAGCTACTTTCCACAGCACGTTGGAACTTACCCGCATGCAACGAAGTCCTCTTTGCCCTAGCACGTCTTTGCCTAAGAGAGAAGCGTGGTTGCACATCTGAAGGCCCTTAAGGAAAGGGACATGTCTTTCACTGCACTCCCCAGGAGCAAGTCTGGGGCAGGCCGAACAAGCCGCCCCCAAGGAATAGAAGGTGCCATTGGCCTTGTGGGTGGGAAACGGTCGGGAAGCAGGAGAGCCTGCTGTGGCAGGGAGAGCAGGCCAGTGGCAAGACAAGTGTCACCCGCTCCCTGTGCAGAGAGACGAAGCCTCACTGCTAATGAGACATGAGGTGACGACTAGGGCAGGGGCGGCTGCTCCACTCTGAGGAAGGAGTCTGGGCAGAAGGCAGGCCTGTCTTGTGCCTCTGGTCCCAAGGGGACAGCATGTCCTTGACCACCTGTCCATAGGGCACACTTGGGCTTGCTACCAGGATTCAAACCCGGAACTCGAGGAACAGATCCCTCGTGAAATGGGCAGGCAGATGCCATCTTCCTCCAAGATGTGACAGCGTTTTCGGTGGCATGGGGTTGCCGGGGAAGGAGTGGAGACAGTCCCCCAAAGCTCCCCATTCCAGTGAACGGACGGTGGTCAGGGATCCTGTCGCCTCTCCTCTCCTGTGGCGAAGGAACTGGCATTTTCCGTGAGTCCGCCTGAGAGCCAGTGCCAAAGACCAAGCGTTGCCTACACCGGGAGATGGTAGTGTGCATTGAGTGCCATCCTAGGCCATGCACGCTGCTGCAGGGTTGTGGCTGTGTCTGCCTAGTTCGGCCTGACAGGGTGAACCCAGGGCGCCAACATGAAGCCTGGGAAAGCAAGGCCTAAGACGGACCACTCTGTGCTTCTCTTCTTCCCTGACGCGACAGAGCGAACACCGAAATCCTTGCTGAGGAAGCAGCAGCGAAGTGCGGTTCGCGCAAAGCTGAAAACCTCTGCGAAAGCATAGCAGTCGCTGAGAAATCAGAGTCGGTTCTGTGGGCTGCTGTTGCTGCTTGCCTTAGCGTAGTATTCGCAGCACGGCGGGAGTAACCCGCATAGAGCGAAAGCCTCTTTGCTAGGGCATCCCCTCTGGGAAAGCACAGCATTCTCTGGGAAATCAGAGTCAGATCTGTGGGATGCTGCTGCTGCTTGCCTGAGCAAGACTCCACAGCACGGTGTAATAAACACGCATGGAGCGAGATCCTCTTTGCCTGGGAATCCCTTCTGCCTGAGAGAGAAGCGTGGTTGAGCCTGTGGAAAGAGCCTTAAGGAAAGGGACATGTCTGTCACTGCACTCCCCTGGAGCCTGTCTCGGGAAAGTGCAGCATGCTGTCCTAGGAGAAGAGAAGGAGTCGTTGGCCTTGTGGTCGGGAAACATTCGCGAAGCAGGAGCGCCGGCCCTGGCAAGAACAGCGGGCCTGTGGCAAGACAAGTGTCACCCTCTGCCTGTGCAGAGAGACGAAGCTAAGGAGACACGAGGGGATGATTGGGCAAGGGAGCGTGCTCCCATCTGAGGAAGGAGTCTGGGCTGAAGGAAGGCCTTTCCTGTGCCTCTGGGCCCAAGGGGACAGCAGGTCCTTGGCCACCTGTCTAGAGGGCAGACGTGGGCTTGCCACCAATCTCCCGGTCCTGAACTCGCAGAAACACCTCCTAGAGGAACGGGCAATCAAATGCCATCTTTTTCCAGGATGTGGCAGCTTTGGTGGAGGTAGGGGGTGTCCCGGGGAAACAGGGACAGTTACCCATTACTCCTCATCCCAGGGCACGGGCCGTGTGCAATGATCCTCTGGCGGCTCCTCAAGGATGGGGAAGGCACGGGCGTAGTCCCCTGTCCCCCTGAATGCCAGAGTGAAAGGGCAGGCCTTGCCTACGAGGAAAGATGTCATTGTGAGCAGAGTGCCATCCTAGGCGATGCACGCTGCTGCAGGGTCGAGGCTATGTCTGCTTATTTCGGCTTGGTAGGATGAACCCAGGATGTGAACTTGGAGCCCGGGAAAGCAAGGCCCAAGAGGCACCAGCTCTCCCGCTGCTCTTCATCCCTGAAGCGACTAAAGCCTTGCTGAAGAAGCAGCGGCCAAGTGCTGTTCGCTCCAAGCCAAAGCCTCTGCGATAGCACAGCATTCGCTGAGAAATCAGAGTCGGATCTGCGGGCTCTACTGCTGCTTGCCTGAGCCCGGTCTCGCGGTGGGAGAAACCCACATACAGCGACATCCTCTTTGCCCGGGTATCTCCTCTGGGAAAGCACAGCATTCACTGGGAAATCAGAATCGTATGTGGGGGTTGTTGCTGCTGAATACCTAAGCTACTCTCTACAGCACGTTGGAAGTTACCCGCATGCAACGAAATCCTCTTTGCCCTAGCACTTCTTTGCCTAATAGAGAAGCGTGGTTGCACATCTGAAAGGGCCTTAAGGAAAGGGACATGTCTTTCACTGCACTCCCCAGGAGCAAGTCTGGAGCAGGCCGAACAAGCCGCCCCCAGAGAAGAGAAGGTGCCATTGGCCTTGTGGGTGATACCGTCGGGAAGCAGGAGAGCCTCGTGTGGCAGGAAGAGCAGGCCGGTGGCTAGAAAAGTGTCACCCGCTCCCTGTGCGGAGAGATGATGCCTCCCTTCTAATGAGACATGAGGGGACGACTAGGGCAGTGGCACCTGTTCCACTCTGAGGAAGGAGTCTGGGCAGAAGGCAGGCCTGTCTTGTGCCTCTGGTCCCAAGGGGACAGCATGTCCTTGACCACCTGTCCGTAGGGCACACTTGGGCTTGCTACCCGGCGCCATACCCGGGTCTCGCAGAAACAGCTCCCTCGAGAAACAGGCAGTCAGATGCCATCTTCCTCCAAGATGTGACAGCGTTTTCGGTGGCAGGGGGTTTGCCGGGGAAGGAGTGGGCACAGTTCCCCAAAGCTCCCCATTCCAGTGAAAGGACGGTGTTCAGGGATCCTGTCGCCTCTCCTCTCCTGTGGCGAAGGCACTGGCCTTGTCCGTGAGTCCGCCTGAGAGCCTGTGCCAAAGGCCAAGCGTTGCCTACACCGGGAGATGGTAGTGTGCATTAAGTGCCATCCTAGGCCACGCACGCTGCTGCAGGGTTGTGGCTGTGTCTGCTTAGTTCGGCCTGGCAGGGTGAACCCAGGGCGCCAACATGAAGCCCGGGAAAGCAAGGCCTAAGACGGACCAGTCTCTGCAGCTCTTCTTCCGTGACGCGACAGAGCGAACACCGAAATCCTTGCTGAGGAAACAGCAGCGAAGTGCGGTTCGCGCAAACCTGAAAACCTCTGCGAAAGCATAGCAGTCGCTGAGAAATCAGAGTCGGTTCTGGGGGCTGCTGTTCCTGCTTGCCTTAGCCTAGTATTTGAGCATGTTGGGAGGAACCCGCATAGAGCAAAAGCCTCTTTGCTAGGGCATCCCCTCTGGGAAAGCACAGCATTCTCTTGGAAATCAGAGTCGGATTTGTGGGATGCTGCTTGTTTTCCTGAGGAAGACTCCACAGCACGGTGTAATAAATCCGCATGGAGCGAGATCCACTTTGCCTGGGCATCCCTTCTGCCTGAGAGAGAAGCGTGGTTGCGCCTGTGGAAAGAGCCTTAAGGAAAGGGACATGTCTGTCACTGCACTCCCCAGGAGCCTGTCTCGGGAAAGTGCAGCATGCTGCCCTAGGAGAAGAGAAGGAGTCGTTGGCCTTGTGGTCGGGATACGGTCGCGAAGCAGGAGCGCCGGCCCTGGCAAGAACAGCGGGCCGGTGGCAAGACAAGTGTCACCCTCTGCCTGTGCAGAGAGACGAAGCTAAGGAGACACGAGGGGATGATTGGGCAGGGGAGCGTGCTCCCATCTGAGGAAGTAGTCTGGGCAGAAGGAAGGTCTTTCCTGTGCCTCTGGGCCCAAGGGGACAGCAGGTCCTTGGCCACCTGTCCAGAGGGCAGACGTGGGCTTGCCACCAAGCTCCCGGTCCTGAACTCGCAGAAACACCTCCTGGAGGAACGGGCAATCAGACGCTGACTTCCTCCAGGATGTGGCAGTCTTGGCGGAGGCAGGGGGTGTCTCGGGGAAACAGGGACAGTTTCCCATTACTCCCCATCCCAGGGCACGGGCCTGTGCAGTGATCCTCTCGCGGCTCCTCAAGGATGGGAAAGGCACGGGCCTAGTCCCCTGTCGCCCTGAACGCCAGAGCTAAAGGGCAGGCCTTGCCTATGCCGAGAGATGTCATTGTGAGCAGAGTGCCATCCTAGGCCACGCACGCTGCTGCAGAGTCGAGGCTGGTTCTGCTTATTTCGGTTGGCAAAATGAACTCAGGATGTGAACTTGGAGCCCGGGGGAGCAAGGCACAAGAGGCACCAGGCTCCCGCAGCTCTTCTTCCCTGAAGCAACTAAAGCCTTGCTGAGGAAGCAGGGGCCAAGTGTTGTTCGCTCCAAGCCAAAGTCTTTGCGAAAGCACAGCATTCGCTACGAAGTCAGTGTCAGTTCTGCGGGTTCTGCTGCTTCTTGCCTGAGCCCAGTCTCGCGGTGGGAGAAATCCGCATACAGCGAAAGCCTCTTTGCCCGGGCATCTCCTCTGGGAAAGCACAGCATTCACTGGGAATTCAGAATCGGATGTGGGGGATGCTGCTGCTGAATGCCTGAGCTAGTCTCTACAGCGCGGTGGAATTTACCCGCATGGAGCGAAATCCTCTTTGTCCTAGCACCTCTTTGCCTAAGAGAGAAGCGTGGTTGCACATCTGAAAGGGCCTTAAGGAAAGGGACACGTCTTTCACCGCACTCCCCAGGAGCAAGTCTGGGGCAGGCGCAACAAGCCGCGCCCCAGAGAAGAGAAGGAGCCATTGGCCTTGTGGGTGGGAAACGGTCGGGAAGCAGGAGAGCCTGCCTTGGCAGGCAGAGCAGGCCGGTGGCAAGACAAGTGTCACCCGCTCCCTGTGCGGAGAGATGATGCCTCCCTTCTAATGAGACATGAGGGGACGACTAGGGCAGTGGTGCCTGTTCCACTCTGAGGAAGGAGTCTGGGCAGAAGGCAGGCCTGTCTTGTGCCTCTGGTCCCAAGGGGACAGCATGTCCTTGACCACCTGTACGTAGGGCACACTTGGGCTTGCTACCAGGCGCCAAAACCGGAACTCGGAGAAACAGCTCCCTCGAGAAACGGGCAGTCAGATGCCATCTTCCTCCAAAATGTGACAGCGTTTTGGGAGGCAGGGGGTTTGCCGGGGAAGGATTGGGGACAGTCCCCCAAAGATCTCCATTCCAGTGAATGGACGGTTGTCAGGGATCCTGTCGCCTCTCCTCTCCTGTGGCGAAGGCACTGGCCTTGTTCGTGAGTCCGCCTGACAGCCAGTGCCAAAGGCCAAGCGTTGCCTACACCGGGAGATGGTAGTATGCATTGAGTGCCATCCTAGGCCACGCACGCTGCTGCAGGGTTGTGGCTGAGTCTGCTTAGTTCGGCCTGGCAGGGTGAACCCAGGGCGCCAACATGAAGCACGGGAAAGCAAGGCCTAAGACGGACCAGCTCTCCGCAGCTCTTCTTCCCTGACGCGACAGAGCGAACACCGAAATCCTTGGTGAGTAAGCAGCAGCGAAGTGCGGTTCCCGCCAAGCTGAAAACCTCTGCAAAAGCATAGCCGTCGCTGAGAAATCAGAGTCGGTTCTGTGGGCTGCTGTTGCTGCTTGCCTTAGCCTAGTATTCGAGCACGGCGGGAGGAACCCGCATAGAGCAAAAGCCTCTTTGCTAGGTCATCCCCTCTGGGAAAGCACAGCATTCTCTTGGAAATCAGAGTCGGATCTGTGGGATGCTGCTGCTGTTTTCCTAAGGAAGAGTTCTCAGCACGGTTTAATAAATCCGCATGGAGCGAGATCCACTTTGGCTGGGCATCCCTTCTGCCTGAGAGAGAAGCGTGGTTGCGCCTGTGGAAAGATCCTTAAGGAAAGGGACATGTCTGTCACTGCACTCCCTAGGAGCCTCTCGGGAAAGTGCAGCATGCTGCCCTAGGAGAAGAGAAGGAGTCATTGGCCTTGTGGTCGGGATACGGTCGCGAAGCAGGAGCGCCGACCCTGGCAAGAACAGCGGGCCGGTGGCAAGACAAGTGTCACCCTCTGCCTGTGCAGAGAGACGAAGCTAAGGAGACACGAGGGGATGATTGGGCAGGGGAGCGTGCTCCCATCTGAGGAAGGAGTCTGGGCAGAAGGAAGGTCTTTCCTGTGCCTCTGGGCCCAAGGGGACAGCAGGTCCTTGGCCACCTGTCCAGAGGGCAGACGTGGGCTTGCCACCAATCTCCCGAACCTGAACGCGCAGAAACACCTCCTGGAGGAACGGGCAATCAAATGCCGTCTTCCTCCAGGATGTGGCAGCCTTGGAGGAGGTAGGGGGTGTCCCGGGGAAACAGGGACAGTTACCCATTACTCCCCAACCCAGGGCACGGGCCGTGTGCAATGATCCTCTCGCGGCTCCTCAAGGATGGGGAAGGCACGGGCCTAGTCCCCTGTCCTCCTGAATGCCAGAGCGAAAGGGCAGGCCTTGCCTACGAGGAGAGATGTCATTGTGAGCAGAGTGCCATCCTAGGCCATGCACGCTGCTGCAGGGTCGAGGCTGGGTCTGCTTATTTCGGCTTGGTAGGATGAACCCAGGATGTGAACTTGGAGCCCGGGAAAGCAAGGCCCAAGAGGCACCAGCTCTCCCGCTGCTCTTCTTCCCTGAAGCGACTAAAGCCTTGTTGAAGAAGCAGCGGCCAAGTGCTGTTCGCTCCAAGCCAAAGCCTCTGCGAAAGCACAGCATTCGCTGTGAAATCAGAGTCGGATCTCCGGGCTCTACTGCTGCTTGCCTGATCCCGGTCTCGCGGTGGGAGAAACCCGCATACAGCGACATCCTCTTTGCCCGGGCATCTCCTCTGGGAAAGCACAGCATTCACTGGGAAATCAGAATCGGATGTGAGGGATGTTGCTGCCGAATACCTAAGCTACTCTCCACAGCACGTTGGAGGATACCCGCATGCTACGAAATCCTCTTTGCCCTAGCACCTCTTTGCCTAAGAGAGAAGCGTGGTTGCACATCTGAAAGGGCCTTAAGGAAAGGGACATGTCTTTCACTGCACTCCCCAGGAGCAAGTCTGGGGCAGGCCGAACATGCCGCCCCCAGAGAAGAGAAGTTGCCATTGGCCTTGTGGGTGGGAAACGGTCGGGAAGCAGGAGAGCCTGCTGTGGCAGGAAGAGCAGGCCGGTGGCAAGACAAGTGTCACCCGCTCCCTGTGCGGAGAGACGATGCCTCCCTTCTAATGAGACATGAGTGGACGACTAGGGCAGTGGCACTTGTTCCACTCTGAGGAAGGAGTCTGGGCAGAAGGCAGGCCTGTCTTGTGCCTCTGGTCCCAAGGGGACAGCATGTCCTTGACCACCTGTCCGTAGGGCACACTTGGGCTTGCTACCCGGCGCCATACCCGGAACTCGCAGAAACAGCTCCCTCGAGAAACAGGCAGTCAGATGCCATCTTCCTCCAAGATGTGACAGCGTTTTCGGTGGCAGGGTGTTTGCTGGGGAACGAGTGGGCACAGTTCCCCAAAGCTCCCCATTCCAGTGAAAGGACGGTGTTCAGGGATCCTGTCTCCTCTCCTCTCCTGTGGCGAAGGCACTGTCCTTGTCCGTGAGTCCGCCTGAGAGCCTGTGCCAAAGGCCAAGCGTTGCCTACACCGGGAGATGGTAGTGTGCATTAAGTGCCATCCTAGGCCACGCACGCTGCTGCAGGGTTGTGGCTGTGTCTGCTTAGTTCGGCCTGGCAGGGTGAACCCAGGGCGCCAATTGAAGCCCGGGAAAGCAAGGCCTAAGACGGACCAGTCTCTGCAGCTCTTCTTCCGTGACGCGACAGAGCGAACACCGAAATCCTTGCTGAGGAAGCAGCAGCGAAGTGCGGTTCGCGCAAACCTGAACACCTCTGCGAAAGCATAGCAGTCGCTGAGAAATCAGAGTCGGTTCTGTGGGCTGCTGTTGCTGCTTGCCTTAGCGTAGTATTCGCAGCACGGCGGGAGAAACCCGCATAGAGCGAAAGCCTCTTTGCTAGGGCATCCCCTCTGGAAAAGCACAGCATTCTCTTGGAAATCAGAGTCGGATCTGTGGGATGCTGCTGCTGTTTTCCTGAGGAAGACTCCACAGCATGGTGTAATAAATCCGCATGGAGCGAGATCCACTTTGCCTGGGCATCCCTTCTGCCTGAGAGAGAAGCGTGGTTGCGCCTGTGGAAAGAGCCTTAAGGAAAGGGACATGTCTGTCACTGCACTCCCCAGGAGCCTGTCTCGGGAAAGTGCAGCATGCTGCCCTAGGAGAAGAGAAGGAGTCGTTGGACTTGTGGTCGGGATATGGTCGCGAAGCAGGAGCGCCGGCCCTGGCAAGAACAGCGGGCCGGTGGCAAGACAAGTGTCACCCTCTGCCTGTGCAGAGAGACGAAGCCTGGCTGCTAGGAGACACGAGGGGACGATTTGGAAGGGGAGCGTGCTCCAATCTGAGGAAGGAGTCTGGGCAGAAGGAAGGTCTTTCCTGTGCCTCTGGGCCCAAGGGGACAGCAGGTCCTTGGCCACCTGTCCAGAGGGCAGACGTGGGCTTGCCACCAATCTCCCGGTCCTGAACTCGCAGAAACACCTCCTGGAGGAACGGGCAATCAGACGCTGACTTCCTCCAGGATGTGGCAGTCTTGGCGGAGGCAGGGGGTGTCTCGGGGAAACAGGGACAGTTTCCCATTACTCCCCATCCCAGGGCACGGGCCTGTGCAGTGATCCTCTCGCGGCTCCTCAAGGATGGGAAAGGCACGGGCCTAGTCCCCTGTCGCCCTGAACGCCAGAGCAAAAGGGCAGGCCTTGCCTATGCCGAGAGATGGCATTGTGAGCAGAGTGCCATCCTAGGCCACGCACGCTGCTGCAGAGTCGAGGCTGGTTCTGCTTATTTCGGCTTGGCAAAATGAACTCAGGATGTGAACTTGGAGCCCGGGGGAGCAAGGCACAAGAGGCACCAGGCTCCCGCAGCTCTTCTTCCCTGAAGCAACTAAAGCCTTGCTGAGGAAGCAGGGGCCAAGTGTTGTTCGCTCCAAGCCAAAGTCTTTGCGAAAGCACAGCATTCGCTACGAAGTCAGTGTCAGTTCTGCGGGCTCTGATGCTTCTTGCCTGAGCCCAGTCTCGCGGTGGGAGAAATCCGCATACAGCGAAAGCCTCTTTGCCCGGGCATCTCCTCTGGGAAAGCACAGCATTCACTGGGAAATCAGAATCGGATGTGGGGGATGCTGCTGCTGAATGCCTGAGCTAGTCTCTACAGCGCGGTGGAATTTACCCGCATGGAGCGAAATCCTCTTTGCCCTAGCACCTCTTTGCCTAAGAGAGAAGCGTGGTTGCACATCTGAAAGGGCCTTAAGGAAAGGGACACGTCTTTCACCGCACTCCCCAGGAGCAAGTCTGGGGCAGGCGCAACAAGCCGCGCCCCAGAGAAGAGAAGGAGCCATTGGCCTTGTGGGTGGGAAACGGTCGGGAAGCAGGAGAGCCTGCCTTGGCAGGCAGAGCAGGCCGGTGGCAAGACAAGTGTCACCCGCTCCCTGTGCGGAGAGATGATGCCTCCCTTCTAATGAGACATGAGGGGACGACTAGGGCAGTGGTGCCTGTTCCACTCTGAGGAAGGAGTCTGGGCAGAAGGCAGGCCTGTCTTGTGCCTCTGGTCCCAAGGGGACAGCATGTCCTTGACCACCTGTCCGTAGGGCACACTTGGGCTTGCTACCAGGCGCCAAAACCGGAACTCGCAGAAACAGCTCCCTCGAGAAACGAGCAGTCAGATGCCATCTTCCTCCAAAATGTGACAGCGTTTTCGGTGGCAGGGGGTTTGCCGGGGAAGGATTGGGGACAGTCCCCCAAAGATCCCCATTCCAGTGAACGGACGGTGGTCAGGGATCCTGTCGCCTCTCCTCTCCTGTGGCGAAGGCACGGGCCTTGTCCATGAGTCCGCCTGACAGCCAGTGCCAAAGGCCAAGCGTTGCCTACACCGGGAGATGGTAGTATGCATTGAGTGCCATCCTAGGCCACGCACGCTGCTGCAGGGTTGTGGCTGAGTCTGCTTAGTTCGGCCTAGCAGGGTGAACCCAGGGCGCCAACATGAAGCACGGGAAAGCAAGGTCTAAGACGGACCAGCTCTCCGCAGCTCTTCTTCCGTGACGCGACAAGGCGAACACCGAAATCCTTGCTGAGGAAGCAGCAGCGAAGTGCGGTTCGCGCAAAGCTGAAAACCTCTGCGAAAGCATAGCAGTCGCTGAGAAATCAGAGTCGGTTCTGTGGGCTGCTGTTGCTGCTTGCCTTAGCGTAGTATTCACAGCACGGCGGGAGAAACCCGCATAGAGCGAAAGCCTCTTTGCTAGGGCATCCCCTCTGGGAAAGCACAGCATTCTCTTGGAAATCAGAGTCGGATCTGTGGGATGCTGCTGCTGTTTTCCTGAGGAAGACTCCACAGCACGGTGTAATAAATCCGCATGGAGCGAGATCCTCTTTGCCTGGGCATCCCTTCTGCCTGAGAGAGAAGCGTGGTTGAGCCTGTGGAAAGAGCCTTAAGGAAAGGGACATGTCTGTCACTGCACTCCCCAGGAGCCTGTCTCGGGAAAGTGCAGCATGCTGCCCTAGGAGAAGAGAAGGATTCGTTGGCCTTGTGGTCGGGAAACGGTCGCGAAGCAGGAGCGCCGGCCCTGGCAAGAACAGCGGGCCGGTGGCAAGACAAGTGTCACCATCTGCCTGTGCAGAGAGACGAAGCTAAGGAGACACGAGGGGATGATTGTGCAAGGGAGCGTGCTCCCATCTGAGGAAGGAGTCTGGGCAGAAGGAAGGCCTTTCCTGTGCCTCTGGGCCCAAGGGGACAGCAGGTCCTTGGCCACCTGTCTAGAGGGCAGACGTGGGCTTGCCACCAAGCTCCCGGTCCTGAACTCGCAGAAACACCTCCTGGAGGAACGGGCAATCAAATGCCGTCTTCCTCCAGGATGTGGCAGCCTTGGCGGAAGTAGGGGGTGTCCCGGGGAAACAGGGACAGTTACCCATTACTCCCCATCCCAGGGGACGGGCCGTGTGCAATGATCCTCTGGCGGCTCCTCAAGGATGGGTAAGGCACGGGCCTAGTCCTCTGTCCCCCTGAATGCCAGAGCGAAAGGGCAGGCCTTGCCTACGAGGAGAGATGTCATTGTGAGCAGAGTGCCATCCTAGGCCATGCACGCTGCTGCAGGGTCGAGGCTGGGTCTGCTTATTTCGGCTTGGTTGGATGAACCCAGGATGTGAACTTGGAGCCCGGGAAAGCAAGGCCCAAGAGGCACCAGCTCTCCCACTGCTCTTCTTCCCTGAAGCGACTAAAGCCTTGCTGAAGAAGCAGCGGCCAAGTGCTGTTCGCTCCAAGCCAAAGCCTCTGCGATAGCACAGCATTCGCTGAGAAATCAGAGTCGGATCTGCGGGCTCTACTGCTGCTTGCCTGAGCCCGGTCTCGCGGTGGGAGAAACCCGCATACAGCGACATCCTCTTTGCCCGGGCATCTCCTCTGGGAAAGCACAGCATTCACTGGGAAATCAGAATCGGATTTTGGGGATGCTGCTGCTGAATACCTAAGCTACTCTCCACAGCACGTTGGAAGTTAGCCGCATGCAACGAAATCCTCTTTGCCCTAGCACCTCTTTGCCTAAGAGAGAAGCGTGGTTGCACATCTGAAAGGGCCTTAAGGAAAGGGACACGTCTTTCACTGCACTCCCCTGGAGCAAGTCTGGGGCAGGCCGAACAAGCCACCCCGGAGAAGAGAAGGTGCCATTGGCCTTGTGGGTGGGATACGGTCGGGAAGCAGGAGAGCCTGCTGTGGCAGGAAGAGCAGGCCGGTGGCAAGACAAGTGTCACCCGCTCGATGTGCGGAGAGTCGAAGCTTCACTGCTAATGAGACATGAGGTGACGACTATGGCAGGGGCGCCTGCTCCACTCTGAGGAAGGAGTCTGGGCATAAGTCAGGCCTGTCTTGTGCCTCTGGTCCCAAGGGAACAGCATGTCCTTGACCACCTGTCCGTAGGGCACACTTGGGCTTGCTACCAGGCGCCAAACCGGAACTCGCAGAAACAGCACCCTCGAGAAACGGGCAGATGCCATCTTCCTCCAAGATGTGGCAGCGTTTTCGGTGGCAGGGGGTTTTCTGGAGAAGGAGTGGGGCAGTCCCCCAAAGCTCCCCGTTCCAGTGAACGGACGGTGTTCAGGGATCCTGTCGCCTCTCCTATCCTGTGGCGAAGGCACTGGCCTTGTCCGTGAGTCCGCCTGAGAGCCAGTGCCAAAGGCCAAGCGTTGCCTACACCGGGAGATGGTAGTGTGCATTGAGTGCCATCCTAGTCCACGCACACTGCTGCAGGGTTGTGGCTGAGTCTGCTTAGTGCGGCCTGGCAGGGTGAACCCAGGGCGCCAACATGAAGCCCGGGAAATCAAGGCCTAAGACGGACCAGCTCTCCGCAGCTCTTCTTCCCTGACGCGACAGAGCGAACACCGAAATCCTTGCTGAGGAAGCAGCAGCGAAGTGCGGTTCCCGCCAAGCTGAAAACCTCTGCAAAAGCATAGCCGTCGCTGAGAAATCAGAGTCGGTTCTGTGGGCTGCTGTTGCTGCTTGCCTTAGCCTAGTATTTGAGCACGGCGGGAGGAACCCGCATAGAGCAAAAGCCTCTTTGCTAGGTCATCCCCTCTGGGAAAGCAGAGCATTCTCTTGGAAATCAGAGTCGGATCTGTGGGATGCTGCTGCTGTTTTCCTGAGGAAGAGTTCACAGCACGGTGTAATAAATCCGCATGGAGCGAGATCCACTTTGCTTGGGCATCCCTTCTGCCTGAGAGAGAAGCGTGGTTGCGCCTGTGGAAAGAGCCTTAAGGAAAGGGACATGTCTGTCACTGCACTCCCCAGGAGCCTGTCTCGGGAAAGTGCAGCATGCTGCCCTAGGAGAAGAGAAGGAGTCGTTGGCCTTGTGGTCGGGATCTGGTCGCGAAGCAGGAGCGCAGGCCCTGGCAAGAACAGCGGGCCGGTGGCAAGACAAGTGTCACCCTCTGCTTGTGCAGAGAGACGAAGCTAAGGAGACACGGGGGGATGATTGGGCACGAGAGCGTGCTCTAATCTGAGGAAGGAGTCTGGGCAGAAGAAAGGCCTTTCCTGTGCCTCTGGGCCCAAGGGGATAGCAGGTCCTTGGACACCTGTCCAGAGGGCAGACGTGGGCTTGCCACCAATCTCCCGGTTCTGAACTCGCAGAAACACCTCCTGGAGGAACGGGTAATCAAATTCCGTCTTCCTCCAGGATGTGGCAGCCTTGGCGGAGGCAGAGGGTGTGTCGGGGAAACAGGGACAGTTACCATTACTCCCCATCCCTTGGCACGAGCCGTGTGCTTTATCCTCTCGCGGCTCCTCTAGGATGGGGAAGGCACGGGCCTAGTCCCCTGTCCCCCTGAATGCCAGAGCGAAAGGGCACGCCTTGCCTACGAGGAAAGATGTCATTGTGAGCAGAGTGCCATCCTAGGCCATGCACGCTGCTGCAGGGTCGAGGCTGGGTCTGCTTATTTCGGCTTGGTAGGATGAACCCAGGATGTGAACTTGGAGCCCGGGAAAGCAAGGCCCAAGAGGCACCAGCTCTCCCGCTGCTCTTCTTCCCTGAAGCGACTAAAGCCTTGCTGAAGAAGCAGCGGCCAAGTGCTGTTCCCTCCAAGCCAAAGCCTCTGCGAAAGCACAGCATTCGCTGAGAAATCAGAGTCGGATCTGCGGGCTCTACTGCTGCTTGCCTGAGCCCGGTCTCGCGGTGGGAGAAACCCGCATACAGAGAAATCCTCTTTGCCCGGGCATCTCCTCTGGGCAAGCACAGCATTCACTGGGAAATCAGAATTCTATGTGGGGGATTCTGCTGCTGAATACCTAAGCTACTCTCCACAGCACGTTGGAAGTTACCCGCATGCAACGAAAACCTCTTTGCCCTAGCACCTCTTTGCCTAAGAGAGAAGCGTGGTTGCACATCTGAAAGGGCCTTAAGGAAAGGGACACGTCTTTCACCGCACTCCCCAGGAGCATGTCTGGGGCAGGCCAAACAAGCCGCCCCCAGAGAAGAGAAGGAGCTATTGGCCTTGTGGGTGGGAAACGTCGGGAAGCAGGAGAGCCCGCCGTGGCAGGAAGAGCAGGCCGGTGGCAAGACAAGTGTCACCCGCTCCCTGTGCGGAGAGACGAAGCCTCGCTGCTAATGAGACATGAGGTGACGACCATGGCAGGGTCGCCTACTCCACTCTGACGAAGGAGTCTGGGCAGAAGGCAGGCCTGTCTTGTGCCTCTTGTCCCAAGGGGACAGCATGTCCTAGACCACCTGTCCGTAGGGCACACTTGGGCTTGCTACCAGGATTCAAACCCGGAACTCGAGGAACAGCTCCGTCGTGAAATGGGCAGTCAGATGCCACCTTCCTCCAAGATGTGACAGCGTTTTTGGTGGCAGGGGGTTTGCCGGGGAAGGAGTGGAGACAGTCCCCCAAAGCTCCCCATTCCAGTGAACAGACGGTGTTCAGGGATCCTGTCGCCTCTCCTCTCCTGTGGCGAAGGCAGTGGCCTTGTCCGTGAGTCCGCCTGAGAGCCAGTGCCAAAGACCAAGCGTTGCCTACACCGGGAGATGGTAGTGTGCATTGAGTGCCATCCTAGGCCACGCACGCTGCTGCAGGGTTGTGGCTGTGTCTGCTTACTTCGGCCTGGCAGGGTGAACCCAGGGCGCCAACATGAAGCCCGGGAAAGCAAGGCCTACGACGGACAAGTCTCTGCAGCTCTTCTTCACTGACGCGACAGAGCGAACACCGAAATCCTTGCTGAGGAAGCAGCAGCGAAGTGCGGTTCCCGCCAAGCTGAAAACCTGCGAAAGCATAGCCGTCGCTGGGAAATCAGAGTCGGTTCTGTGGGCTGTTGTTGCTGCTTGCCTTAGACTAGTATTCGAGCACGGCGGGAGGAACCCTCATAGAGCAAAAGCCTCTTTGCTAGGTCATCACCTCTGGGAAAGCACAGCATTCTCTTTGAAATCAGAGTCGGATCTGTGGGATGCTGCTGCTGTTTTCCTGAGGAAGACTCCACAGCACGGTGTAATAAATCCGCATGGAGCGAGATCCACTTTGCCTGGGCATCCCTTCTGCCTGAGAGAGAAGCGTGGTTGCGCCTGTGGAAAGAGCCTTAAGGAAAGGGACATGTCTGTCACTGCACTCCCCAGGAGCCTGTCTCGGGAAAGTGCAGCATGCTGCCCTAGGAGAGGAGAAAGAGTCGTTGGCCTTGTGGTCGGGATACGGTCGCGAAGCAGGAGCGCCGGCCCTGGCAAGAACAGCGGGCCGGTGGCAAGACAAGTGTCACCCTCTGCCTGTGCAGAGTGACGAAGCTAAGGAGACACGAGGGGATGATTGGGCAGGGGAGCGTGCTCCAATCTGAGGAAGGGTCTGGGCAGAAGGAAGGTCTTTCCTGTGCCTCTGGGCCCAAGGGGACAGCAGGTCCTTGGCCACCTGTCCAGAGGGCAGACTTGGGCTTGCCACCAAGCTCCCGGTCCTGAACTCGCAGAAACACCTCCTGGAGGAACGGGCAATCAAATGCCGTCTTCCTCCAGGATGTGAAGCCTTGGCGGAGGTAGGGGGTGTCCCGGGGAAACAGGGACAGTTACCCATTACTCCCCATCCCAGGGCACGGGCCGTGTGCAATAATCCTCTCTGGGCTCCTCAAGGATGGGGAAGGCACGGGCCTAGTCCCCTGTGCCCCTGAATGCCAGAGCGAAAGGGCAGGCCTTGCCTACGAGGAGAGATGTCATTGTGAACAGAGTGCCATCCTTGGCCATGCACGCTGCTGCAGGGTCGAGGCTGGGTCTGCTTATTTCAGCTTGGTAGGATGAACCCAGGATGTGAACTTGGAGCCCGGGAAAGCAAGGCCCAAGAGGCACCAGCTCTCCCGCTGCCTCTTCCCTGAAGCGACTAAAGCCTTGCTGAGGAAGCAGCGGCCAAGTGCTGCTCGCTCCAAGCCTAAGCCTCTGCGAAAGCCCAGCATTCGCTGAGAAATCAGAGTCGGATCTGCGGGCTCTACTGCTGCTTGCCTGAGCCCGGTCTCGCGATGGGAGAAACCCGCATACAGTGAAATCCTCTTTGCCCGGGCATCTCCTCTGGGAAAGCACAGCATTCACTGGGAAATCAGAATCGGATTTTGGGGATGCTGCTGCTGAATGCCTAAGCTACTCTCCACAGCACGTTGGAAGTTACCCGCATGCAACGAAATCCTCTTTGCCCTAGCACCTCTTTGCCTAAGAGAGAAGCGTGGTTGCACATCTGAAAGGGCCTTAAGGAAAGGGACACGTCTTTCACTGCACTCCCCAGGAGCAAGTCTGGAGCAGGCCGAACAAGCCGCCCCCAGAGAAGAGAAGGTGCCATTGGCCTTGTGGGTGGGAAACGGTCGGGAAGCAGGAGAGCCTGCTGTGGCAGGAAGAGCAGGCCGGTGGCAAGACAAGTGTCACCCGCTCCCTGTGCGGAGAGACGAAGCCTCGCTGCTAATGAGACATGAGGGGACGACTAGGGCAGGGGCGCCTGCTCCACTCTGAGGAAGGAGTCTGGGCAGAAGGCAGGCCTGTCTTGTGCCTCTGGTCCCAAGGGGACAGCATGTCCTTGACCACCTGTCCGTAGGGCACACTTGGGCTTGCTACCAGGCACCATCCCCGGAACTCGCGGAAACAGCACCCTCGAGAAACGGGCAGATGCCATCTTCCTCCAAGATGTGGCAGCATTTTCGGTGGCAGGGCGTTTCTGGAGAAGGAGTGGGGCAGTCCCTCAAAGCTCCCCATTCCAGTGAAAGGACGGTGTTCAGGGATCCTGTCGCCTCTCCTCTCCTGTGGCGAAGGCACTGGCCTTGTCCGTGTGTCCACCTGAGAGCCAGTGCCAAAGGCCAAGCGTTGCCTACACCGGGAGATGGTAGTGTGCATTGAGTGCCATCATAGGCCACGCACGCTGCTGCAGGGTTGTGTCTGTGTCTGCTTATTTCGGCCTGGCAGCGAGAACCCAGGGCGCCAACATGAAGCCCGGGAAACCTAGTCCTAAGACGGGCCAGCTCTCCGCAGCTCTTCTTCCCTGACGCGACAGAGCAAACACCGAAATCCTTGCTGAGGAAGCAGCAGCGAAGTGCTGTTCACGCCAAGCTGAAAACCTCTGCGAAAGCATAGCAGTCGCTGAGAAATCAGAGTCAGTTCTTGGGCTGCTGTTGCTGCTTGACGTAGCCTAGGATCCGCAGCACGGCGGGAGAAACCCGAATAGATCGAAAGCCTCCTTGATAGGGCATCCCCTCTGGGAAAGCACAGCATCCTCTGGGAAATCAGAGTCGGGTCTGTGGGATACTGCTGCTGCTTGCCTGAGCAAGACTCCAAACCATGGTGTAATAAACCCGCATGGAGCGAAATCCTCTTTGTCTGGGCATCCCTTCTGCCTGAGAGAGTAGGGTGGTTGCGCCTGTGGAAAGTGCCTTAAGGAAAGGGACATGCCTGTCACTGCACTCCCCAGGAGCCTGTCTCGGGAGAGTGCAGCACGCTGCCCCAGGAGAAGAGAAGGAGTCCTTGGCCTAGAGGTCGGGAAACGTTCGCGAAGCAGTAGCGCCGGCCCGGGCAGGAACATCGGGCCGGTGGCAAGACAAGTGTCACCCTCTGCCTGTGCTGAGAGACGAAGCCTGGCTGCTAGGAGACACGAGGGGACGATTTGGCAGGGGAGCGTGCTCCAATCTGAGGAAGGAGTCTGGGCAGAAGGAAGGTCTTTCCTGTGCCTCTGGGCCCAAGGGGACAGCAGGTCCTTGGCCACCTGTCCAGAGGGCAGACGTGCGCTTGCCACCAATCTCCCGGTCCTGAACTCGCAGAAACACCTCCTGGAGGAACGGGCAATCAGATGCTGACTTCCTCCAGGATGTGGCAGTCTTGGCGGAGGCAGGGGGTGTCTCGGGGAAACAGGGACAGTTTCCCATTACTCCCCATCCCAGGGCACGGGCCTGTGCAGTGATCCTCTCGTGGCTCCTCAAGGATGGGAAAGGCACGGGCCTAGTCCCCTGTCGCCCTGAACGCCAGAGCAAAAGGGCAGGCCTTGCCTATGCCTAGTGATGGCATTGTGAGCAGAGTGCCATCCTAGGCCACGCACGCTGCTGCAGGGTCGAGGCTGGTTCTGCTTATTTCGGCTTGGCAAAATGAACTCAGGATGTGAACTTGGAGCCCGGGGGAGCAAGGCACAAGAGGCACCAGGCTCCCGCAGCTCTTCTTCCCTGAAGCAACAAAAGCCTTGCTGAGGAAGCAGGGGCCAAGTGTTGTTCGCTCCAAGCCAAAGTCTTTGCGAAAGCACAGCATTCGCTACGAAGTCAGTGTCGGTTCGGCGGGCTCTGCTGCTTCTTGCCTGAGCCCAGTCTCGCGGTGGGAGAAATCCGCATACAGCGAAAGCCTCTTTGCCCGGGCATCTCCTCTGGGAAAGCACAGCATTCACTGGGAAATCAGAATCGGATGTGGGGGATGCTGCTGCTGAATGCCTGAGCTAGTCTCTACAGCGCAGTGGAATTTACCTGCATGGAGCGAAATCCTCTTTAACCTAGCACCTCTTTGCCTAAGAGAGAAACGTGGTTGCACATCTGAAAGGGCCTTAAGGAAAGGGACACGTCTTTCACCGCACTCCCCAGGAGCAAGTCTGGGGCAGGCGCAACAAGCCGCGCCCCAGAGAAGAGAAGGAGCCATTGGCCTTGTGGTCGGGAAACGGTCGGGAAGCAGGAGAGCCTGCCGTGGCAGGAAGAGCAGGCAGGTGGCAAGACAAGTGTCACCCGCTCCCTGTGCGGAGAGATGATGCCTCCCTTCTAATGAGACATGAGGGGACGACTAGGGCAGTGGTGCCTGTTCCACTCTGAGGAAGGAGTCTGGGCAGAAGGCAGGCCTGTCTTGTGCCTCTGGTCCCAAGGGGACAGCATGTCCTTGACCACCTGTCCGTAGGGCACACTTGGGCTTGCTACCAGGCGCCAAAACCGGAACTCGGAGAAACAGCTCCCTCGAGAAACGGGCAGTCAGATGCCATCTTCCTCCAAAATGTGACAGCGTTTTCGGTGGCAGGGGGTTTGCCGGGGAAGGATTGGGGACAGTCCCCCAAAGATCCCCATTCCAGTGAACGGACGGTTGTCAGGGATCCTGTCGCCTCTCCTCTCCTGTGGCGAAGGCACTGGCCTTGTCCGTGAGTCCGCCTGACAGCCAGTGCCAAAGGCCAAGCGTTGCTTACACCGGGAGATGGTAGTATGCATTGAGTGCCATCCTAGGCCACGCACGCTGCTGCCGGGTTGTGGCTGAATCTGCTTAGTTCGGCCTGGCAGGGTGAACCCTGGGCACGAACTTGGAGCCCGGGAAAGCAAGGCCCAAGAAGCACCAGCACTCCCGCTGCTCTTCTTCCCTGAAGCGACTAAAGCCTTGCTGAAGAAGCAGCGGCCAAGTGCTGTTCGCTCCAAACCAACGCCTCTGCGAAAGCACAGCATTCGCTGAGAAATCAGAGTCGGATCAGCGGGCTCTACTGCTGCTTGCCTGAGCCCGGTCTCGCGGTGGGAGAAACCCGCATACAGCGACATCCTCTTTGCCCGGGTATCTCCTCTGGGAAAGCACAGCATTCACTGGGAAATCAGAATCGGATGTGGGGGATGTTGCTGCTGAATACCTAAGCTACTCTCCACAGCACGTTGGAAGATACCCGCATGCAACGAAATCCTCTTTGCCCTAGCAACTCTTTGCCTAAGAGAGAAGCGTGGTTGCACATCTGAAAGGGCCTTAAGGAAAGGGACATGTCTTTCACTGCACTCCCCAGGAGCAAGTCTGGGGTAGGCCGAACAAGCCGCCCCCAGAGAAGAGAAGGTGCCATTGGCCTTGTGGGTGTGAAACGGTCGGGAAGCAGGAGAGCCTGCTGTGGCAGGAAGAGCGGGCCGGTGGCAAGACAAGTGTCACCCGCTCCCTGTGCGGAGAGATGATGCCTCCCTTCTAATGAGACATGAGGGGACGACTAGGGCAGTGGCACCTGTTCCACTCTGAGGAAGGAGTCTGGGCAGAAGGCAGGCCTGTCTTGTGCCTCTGGTCCCAAGGGGACAGCATGTCCTTGACCACCTGTCCGTAGGGCACACTTGGGCTGGCTACCAGGCGCCATACCCGGAACTCGCAGAAACAGCTCCCTCGGAAACAGGCAGTCAGATGCCATCTTCCTCCAAGATGTGACAGCGTTTTCAGTGGCAGGGGGTTTGCTGGGGAAGGAGTGGGCACAGTTCCCCAAAGCTCCCCATTCCAGTGAACGGACGGTGTTCAGGGATCCTGTCGCCTCTCCTCTCCTGTGGCGAAGGCACTGGCCTTGTCCGTGAGTCCGCCTGAGAGCCAGTACCAAAGGCCAAGCGTTGCCTACACCGGGAGATGGTAGTGTGCATTGAGTGCCATCCTAGGCCACGCACGCTGCTGCAGTGTTGTGGCTCTGTCTGCTTAGTTTGGCCTGGCAGGGTGAACCCAGGGCGCTAACATGAAGCCCGGGAAAGCAAGGCCCAAGACGGACCAGCTCTCTGCAGCTCTTCTTCACTGACGCGACAGAGCGAACACCGAAATCCTTGCTGAGGAAGCAGCAGCGTAGTGCGGATCCCACCAAGCTGAAAACCTCTGCGAAAGCATAGCCGTCGCTGGGAAATCAGAGTCGGTTCTGTGGGCTGCTGTTGCTGCTTGCCTTAGACTAGTATTAGAGCAATGCAGGAGGAACCCGCATAGAGCGAAAGCCTCTTTCCTAGGGCATCCCCTCCATGAACGCACAGCATTCTCCGGTAAATCAGAGTCGTGTCAGTGGGATGCTGCTGCTGCTTGCCTGAGGAAGACTCCACAGCTCGGTGTAATAAACCCACATGGAGCGAGATCCACTTTGCCTGGGCATCCCTTCTGCCTGAGAGAGAAGCGTGGTTGCCTGTGGAAAGAGCCTTAAAGAAAGGGACATGTCTGTCACTGCACTCCCCAGGAGCCTGTCTCAGGAAAGTGCAGCACGCTGCCCCAGGAGAAGAGTAGGAGTCGTTGGCCTTGTGGTCGGGAAACGGCCGTGAATCAGGAGCGCCGGCCGGGGCAGGAACAGCGGGCTGGTGGCAAGACAAGTGTCACCCTCTCCCTGTGCAGATTGGGCAGGGCAGCGTGCTCCAATCTGAGTTAGGAGTCTGGGCAGATGGAAGGACTTTGCTGTGCCTCTGGCCCCAAGGGGACAGGAGCTCTTTGGCCACCTGTCCAGAGGGCAGACGTGCGCTTGCCACCAAGCTCCCGGACCTGAGCTCGCAGAAACACCTCCTGGAGGAACGGGCAATCAAATGCCATCTTCCTCCAGTATGTGGCAGCCTTGGCAGAGGCAGGGGGTGTTCCGGGGAAACAGGGACAGTTTCCCATTACTCCCCATCCCAGGGCATGGGCGGTGTGCAGTGACCCTCTCGTGGCTCCTCAAGGTTTGGGAAGGCACGGGCCTAGTCCCTTGTCCCCCTGAACGCCAGAACAAAAGGGCAGCCCTGCCTAAGCCGAGAGATGGCATTGTGAGCAGAGTGCCATCCTAGGCCACGCACGCTGCTGCAGGGCCGAGGCTGGGTCTGCTTATTTCGGCTTGGCAGGATGAACCCAGGATGTGAACTTGGAGCCCGGGAAAGCAAGGCCCAAGAGGAACCAGCCTTCCCGCAGACTTCTTCCCTGAAGCAACTAATTCCTTGCTGAGGAAGCAGCGGCCAAGTGCTGTTCGCTCCAAGCCAAAGCCTCTGCGAAAGCACAGCATTTGCTGAGAAATCAGTGTCGGTTCTGCGGGCTCTGCTGCTGCTTGCCTGAGCCCAGTCTCGCGGTGGGAGAAATCCGCATACAGCGAAAGCCTCTTTGCCCGGGCATCTCCTCTGGGAAAGCACAGCATTCCCTGGGAAATCAGAATAGGATGTGGGGGATGCTGCTGCTGAATGCCTGAGCTAGTCTCTACAGCGCGGTGGAATTTACCCGCATGGAGCGAAATCCTCTTTAACCTATCACCTCTTTGCCTAAGAGAGAAGCGTGGTTGTACATCTGAAAGGGCCTTAAGGAAAGGGACACGTCTTTCACCGCACTCCCCAAGAGCAAGTCTGGGGCAGGCGCAACAAGCCGCGCCCCAGAGAAGAGAAGGAGCCATTGGCCTTGTGGGTGTGAAACGGTCGGGAAGCAGGAGAGCCTGCTGTGGCAGGAAGAGCGGGCCGGTGGCAAGACAAGTGTCACCCGCTCCCTGTGCGGAGAGATGATGCCTCCCTTCTAATGAGACATGAGGGGACGACTAGGGCAGTGGCGCCTGTTCCACTCTGAGGAAGGAGTCTGGGCAGAAGGCAGGCCTGTCTTGTGCCTCTGGTCCCAAGGGGACAGCATGTCCTTGACCACCTGTCCGTAGGGCACACTTGGGCTTGCTACCAGGCGCCATACACGGAACTCGCAGAAACAGCTCCCTCGAGAAACGGGCAGTCGGATGCCATCTTCCTCCAAGATGTGACAGCGTTTTCGGTGGCAGGGGGTTTGCTGGGGAAGGAGTGGGCACAGTCGCCCAAAGCTCCCCATTCCAGTGAAAGGACGGTGTTCAGGGATCCTGTCGCCTCTCCTCTCCTGTGGCAAAGGCACTGGCATTGTCCGTGAGTCTGCCTGAGAGCCAGTGCCAAAGGCCAAGCGTTGCCTACACCGGGAGATGTTCGTGTGCATTGAGTGCCATCCTAGGCCACGCACGCTGCTGCAGGGTTGTGGCTGAGTCTGCTTAGTTCGGCCTGGCAGGGTGAACCCAGGGCGCCAACATGAAGCCCGGGAAAGCAAGGCCTAAGACGGACCAGCTCTCTGTAGCTCTTCTTCCCTGACGCGACAGAGCAAACACCGTAATCCTTGCTGAGGAAGCAGCAGCGAAGTGCGGTACGCGCAAAGCTGAAAACCAATGCGAAACCATAGCAGTCGCTGAGAAATCAGAGTCGTTTCTGTGGGCTGCTGTTGCTGCTTGCCTTAGCGTAGTATTCGCAGCACGGCGGGAGAAACCCGCATAGAGCGAAAGCCTCTTTGCTAGGGCATCCCCTCTGGGCAAGGACAGCATTCTCTGGGAAATCAGAGTCGGATCTGTGGGATGCTGCTGGTGCTTCCCTGAGCAAGACTCCACAGCACAATGTAATAAACATGCATGGAGCGAGATCCTCTTTGCCTGGGCATCCCTTCTGCGTGGTTGCACCTGTGGAAAGAGCCTTAAAGAAAGGGACATGTCTGTCACTGCACTCCCCAGGAGCCTGTCTCGGGAAAGTGCAGCATGCTGCCCTAGGAGAAGAGAAGGAGTCGTTGGCCTTGTGGTCGGGATACGGTCGCGAAGCAGGAGCGCCGGCCCTGGCAAGAACAGCGGGCCTGTGGCAAGACAAGTGTCACCCTCTGCCTGTGCAGAGAGACGAAGCTAAGGAGACACGAGGTGATGATTGGGCAGGGGAGCGTGCTCCAATCTGAGGAGTCTGGGCAGAAGGAAGGTCTTTCCTGTTCCTCTGGGCCCAAGGGGACAGCAGGTACTTGGCTACCTGTCCAGAGGGCAGACGTGGGCTTGCCACCAAGCTCCCGGTCCTGAACTCGCAGAAACACCGCCTGGAGGAACAGGCAATCAAATGCCGTCTTCCTCCAGGATGTGGCAGCCTTGGCGGAGGCAGGGGGTGTGTCGGGTAAACAGGGACAGTTACCCATTAATCCTCATCCCAGGGCACGGGCCGTGTGCAATGATCCTCTCGCGGCTCCTCAAGGAAGGGGAAGACACGGACCTAGTCCCCTGTCCCCCTGAATGCCAGAGCAAAAGGGCAGGCCTTGCCTACGAGGAAAGATGTCATTGTGAGCAGAGTGCCATCCCAGGCCATGCACGCTGCTGCAGGGTCAAGGCTGGGTCTGCTTATTTCGGCTTGGTAGGATGAACCCAGGATGTGAACTTGGAGCCCGGGAAAGCAAGGCCCAAGAGGCACAAGCTCTCCCGCTGCTCTTCTTCCCTGAAGCGACTAAAGCCTTGCTGAAGAAGCAGCGGCCAAGTGCTGTTCGCTCCAAGCCAAAGCCTCTGCGAAAGCACAGCATTCGCTGAGAAATCAGAGTCGGATCTGCGGGCTCTACTGCTGCTTGCCTGAGCCCGGTCTCGTGGTGGGAGATACCCGCATACAGCGAAATCCTCTTTGCCCGGGCATCTCCTCTGGGAAAGCACAGCATTCACTGGGAAATCAGAATCGGATGTGGGGGTTGCTGCTGCTGTATGCCTAAGCTACTTTCCACAGCACGTTGGAAGTTACCCGCATGCAACGAAGTCCTCTTTGCCCTAGCACGTCTTTGCCTAAGAGAGAAGCGTGGTTGCACATCTGAAGGCCCTTAAGGAAAGGGACATGTCTTTCACTGCACTCCCCAGGAGCAAGTCTGGGGCAGGCCAAACAAGCCGCCCCCAGAGAATAGAAGGTGCCATTGGCCTTGTGGGTGGGAAACGGTCGGGAAGCAGGAGAGCCTGCTGTGGCAGGGAGAGCAGGCCAGTGGCAAGACAAGTGTCACCCGCTCCCTGTGCGGAGAGACGAAGCCTCACTGCTAATGAGACATGAGGTGACGACTAGGGCAGGGGCGGCTGCTCCACTCTGAGGAAGGAGTCTGGGCAGAAGGCAGGCCTGTCTTGTGCCTCTGGTCCCAAGGGGACAGCATGTCCTTGACCACCTGTCCATAGGGCACACTTGGGCTTGCTACCAGGATTCAAACCCGGAACTCGAGGAACAGATCCCTCGTGAAATGGGCAGGCAGATGCCATCTTCCTCCAAGATGTGACAGCGTTTTCGGTGGCATGGGGTTGCCGGGGAAGGAGTGGAGACAGTCCCCCAAAGCTCCCCATTCCAGTGAACGGACGGTGGTCAGGGATCCTGTCGCCTCTCCTCTCCTGTGGCGAAGGAACTGGCATTTTCCGTGAGTCCGCCTGAGAGCCAGTGCCAAAGACCAAGCGTTGCCTACACCGGGAGATGGTAGTGTGCATTGAGTGCCATCCTAGGCCATGCACGCTGCTGCAGGGTTGTGGCTGTGTCTGCCTAGTTCGGCCTGACAGGGTGAACCCAGGGCGCCAACATGAAGCCTGGGAAAGCAAGGCCTAAGACGGACCAGTCTGTGCTTCTCTTCTTCCCTGACGCGACAGAGCGAACACCGAAATCCTTGCTGAGGAAGCAGCAGCGAAGTGCGGTTCGCGCAAAGCTGAAAACCTCTGCGAAAGCATAGCAGTCGCTGAGAAATCAGAGTCGGTTCTGTGGGCTGCTGTTGCTGCTTGCCTTAGCGTAGTATTCGCAGCACGGCGGGAGTAACCCGCATAGAGCGAAAGCCTCTTTGCTAGGGCATCCCCTCTGGGAAAGCACAGCATTCTCTGGGAAATCAGAGTCAGATCTGTGGGATGCTGCTGCTGCTTGCCTGAGCAAGACTCCACAGCACGGTGTAATAAACACGCATGTAGCGAGATCCTCTCTGCCTGGGAATCCCTTCTGCCTGAGAGAGAAGCGTGGTTGAGCCTGTGGAAAGAGCCTTAAGGAAAGGGACATGTCTGTCACTGCACTCCCCTGGAGCCTGTCTCGGGAAAGTGCAGCATGCTGTCCTAGGAGAAGAGAAGGAGTCGTTGGCCTTGTGGTCGGGAAACATTCGCGAAGCAGGAGCGCCGGCCCTGGCAAGAACAGCGGGCCTGTGGCAAGACAAGTGTCACCCTCTGCCTGTGCAGAGAGACGAAGCTAAGGAGACACGAGGGGATGATTGGGCAAGGGAGCGTGCTCCCATCTGAGGAAGGAGTCTGGGCAGAAGGAAGGCCTTTCCTGTGCCTCTGGGCCCAAGGGGACAGCAGTTCCTTGGCCACCTGTCTAGAGGGCAGACGTGGGCTTGCCACCAATCACCCGGTCCTGAACTCGCAGAAACACCTCCTAGAGGAACGGGCAATCAAATGCCATCTTTTTCCAGGATGTGGCAGCTTTGGTGGAGGTAGGGGGTGTCCCGGGGAAACAGGGACAGTTACCCATTACTCCTCATCCCAGGGCACGGGCCGTGTGCAATGATCCTATGGCGGCTCCTCAAGGATGGGGAAGGCACGGGCGTAGTCCCCTGTCCCCCTGAATGCCAGAGTGAAAGGGCAGGCCTTGCCTACGAGGAAAGATGTCATTGTGAGCAGAGTGCCATCCTAGGCGATGCACGCTGCTGCAGGGTCGAGGCTAGGTCTGCTTATTTCGGCTTGGTAGGATGAACCCAGGATGTGAACTTGGAGCCCGGGAAAGCAAGGCCCAAGAGGCACCAGCTCTCCCGCTGCTCTTCATCCCTGAAGCGACTAAAGCCTTGCTGAAGAAGCAGCGGCCAAGTGCTGTTCGCTCCAAGCCAAAGCCTCTGCGATAGCACAGCATTCGCTGAGAAATCAGAGTCGGATCTGCGGGCTTTACTGCTGCTTGCCTGAGCCCGGTCTCGCGGTGGGAGAAACCCACATAAAGCGACATCCTCTTTGCCCGGGTATCTCCTCTGGGAAAGCACAGCATTCACTGGGAAATCAGAATCGTATGTGGGGGTTGTTGCTGCTGAATACCTAAGCTACTCTCTACAGCACGTTGGAAGTTACCCGCATGCAACGAAATACTCTTTGCCCTAGCACTTCTTTGCCTAATAGAGAAGCGTGGTTGCACATCTGAAAGGGCCTTAAGGAAAGGGACATGTCTTTCACTGCACTCCCCAGGAGCAAGTCTGGAGCAGGCCGAACAAGCCGCCCCCAGAGAAGAGAAGGTGCCATTGGCCTTGTGGGTGATACCGTCGGGAAGCAGGAGAGCCTCGTGTGGCAGGAAGAGCAGGCCGGTGGCTAGACAAGTGTCACCCGCTCCCTGTGCGGAGAGATGATGCCTCCCTTCTAATGAGACATGAGGGGACGACTAGGGCAGTGGCACCTGTTCCACTCTGAGGAAGGAGTCTGGGCAGAAGGCAGGCCTGTCTTGTGCCTCTGGTCCCAAGGGGACAGCATGTCCTTGACCACCTGTCCGTAGGGCACACTTGGGCTTGCTACCCGGCGCCATACCCGGAACTCGCAGAAACAGCTCCCTCGAGAAACAGGCAGTCAGATGCCATCTTCCTCCAAGATGTGACAGCGTTTTCGGTGGCAGGGGGTTTGCCGGGGAAGGAGTGGGCACAGTTCCCCAAAGCTCCCCATTCCAGTGAAAGGACGGTGTTCAGGGATCCTGTCGCCTCTCCTCTCCTGTGGCGAAGGCACTGGCCTTGTCCGTGAGTCCGCCTGAGAGCCTGTGCCAAAGGCCAAGCGTTGCCTACACCGGGAGATGGTAGTGTGCATTAAGTGCCATCCTAGGCCACGCACGCTGCTGCAGGGTTGTGGCTGTGTCTGCTTAGTTCGGCCTGGCAGGGTGAACCCAGGGCGCCAACATGAAGCCCGGGAAAGCAAGGCCTAAGACGGACCAGTCTCTGCAGCTCTTCTTCCGTGACGCGACATAGCGAACACCGAAATCCTTGCTGAGGAAGCAGCAGCGAAGTGCGGTTCGCGCAAACCTGAAAACCTCTGCGAAAGCATAGCAGTCGCTGAGAAATCAGAGTCGGTTCTGGGGGCTGCTGTTCCTGCTTGCCTTAGCCTAGTATTTGAGCATGTTGGGAGGAACCCGCATAGAGCAAAAGCCTCTTTGCTAGGTCATCCCCTCTGGGAAAGCACAGCATTCTCTTGGAAATCAGAGTCGGATTTGTGGGATGCTGCTTGTTTTCCTGAGGAAGACTCCACAGCACGGTGTAATAAATCCGCATGGAGCGAGATCCACTTTGCCTGGGCATCCCTTCTGCCTGAGAGAGAAGCGTGGTTGCGCCTGTGGAAAGAGCCTTAAGGAAAGGGACATGTCTGTCGCTACACTCCCCAGGAGCCTGTCTCGGGAAAGTGCAGCATGCTGCCCTAGGAGAAGAGAAGGAGTCGTTGGCCTTGTGGTCGGGATACGGTCGCGAAGCAGGAGCGCCGGCCCTGGCAAGAACAGCGGGCCGGTGGCAAGACAAGTGTCACCCTCTGCCTGTGCAGAGAGACGAAGCTAAGGAGACACGAGGGGATGATTGGGCAGGGGAGCGAGCTCCCATCTGAGGAAGTAGTCTGGGCAGAAGGAAGGTCTTTCCTGTGCCTCTGGGCCCAAGGGGACAGCAGGTCCTTGGCCACCTGTCCAGAGGGCAGACGTGGGCTTGCCACCAAGCTCCCGGTCCTGAACTCGCAGAAACACCTCCTGGAGGAACGGGCAATAGACGCTGACTTCCTCCAGGATGTGGCAGTCTTGGCGGAGGCAGGGGGTGTCTCGGGGAAACAGGGACAGTTTCCCATTACTCCCCATCCCAGGGCACGGGCCTGTGCAGTGATCCTCTCGCGGCTCCTCAAGGATGGGAAAGGCACGGGCCTAGTCCCCTGTCGCCCTGAACGCCAGAGCTAAAGGGCAGGCCTTGCCTATGCCGAGAGATGTCATTGTGAGCAGAGTGCCATCCTAGGCCACGCACGCTGCTGCAGAGTCGAGGTTGCTTCTGCTTATTTCGGTTGGCAAAATGAACTCAGGATGTGAACTTGGAGCCCGGGGGAGCAAGGCACAAGAGGCACCAGGCTCCCGCAGCTCTTCTTCCCTGAAGCAACTAAAGCCTTGCTGAGGAAGCAGGGGCCAAGTGTTGTTCGCTCCAAGCCAAAGTCTTTGCGAAAGCACAGCATTCGCTACGAAGTCAGTGTCTTGTTCTGCGGGTTCTGCTGCTTCTTGCCTGAGCCCAGTCTCGCGGTGGGAGAAATCCGCATACAGCGAAAGCCTCTTTGCCTGGGCATCTCCTCTGGGAAAGCACAGCATTCACTGGGAAATCAGAATCGGATGTGGGGGATGCTGCTGCTGAATGCCTGAGCTAGTCTCTACAGCGCGGTGGAATTTACCCGCATGGAGCGAAATCCTCTTTGCCCTAGCACCTCTTTGCCTAAGAGAGAAGCGTGGTTGCACATCTGAAAGGGCCTTAAGGAAAGGGACACGTCTTTCACCGCACTCCCCAGGAGCAAGTCTGGGGCAGGCGCAACAAGCCGCGCCCCAGAGAAGAGAAGGAGCCATTGGCCTTGTGGGTGGGAAACGGTCGGGAAGCAGGAGAGCCTGCCGTGGCAGGCAGAGCAGGCCGGTGGCAAGACAAGTGTCACCCGCTCCCTGTGCGGAGAGATGATGCCTCCCTTCTAATGAGACATGAGGGGACGACTAGGGCAGTGGTGCCTGTTCCACTCTGAGGAAGGAGTCTGGGCAGAAGGCAGGCCTGTCTTGTGCCTCTGGTCCCAAGGGGACAGCATGTCCTTGACCACCTGTACGTAGGGCACACTTGGGCTTGCTACCAGGCGCCAAAACCGGAACTCGCAGAAACAGCTCCCTCGAGAAACGGGCAGTCAGATGCCATCTTCCTCCAAAATGTGACAGCGTTTTGGGAGGCAGGGGGTTTGCCGGGGAAGGATTGGGGACAGTCCCCCAAAGATCTCCATTCCAGTGAATGGACGGTTGTCAGGGATCCTGTCGCCTCTCCTCTCCTGTGGCGAAGGCACTGGCCTTGTTCGTGAGTCCGCCTGACAGCCAGTGCCAAAGGCCAAGCGTTGCATACACCGGGAGATGGTAGTATGCATTGAGTGCCATCCTAGGCCACGCACGCTGCTGCAGGGTTGTGGCTGAGTCTGCTTAGTTCGGCCTGGCAGGGTGAACCCAGGGCGCCAACATGAAGCACGGGAAAGCAAGGCCTAAGACGGACCAGCTCTCCGCAGCTCTTCTTCCCTGACGCTACAGAGCGAACACCGAAGTCCTTGGTGAGTAAGCAGCAGCGAAGTGCGGTTCCCGCCAAGCTGAAAACCTCTGCAAAAGCATAGCCGTCGCTGAGAAATCAGAGTCGGTTCTGTGGGCTGCTGTTGCTGCTTGCCTTAGCCTAGTATTTGAGCACGGCGGGAGGAACCCGCATAGAGCAAAAGACTCTTTGCTAGGTCATCCCCTCTGGGAAAGCACAGCATTCACTTGGAAATCAGAGTCGGATCTGTGGGATGCTGCTGCTGTTTTCCTAAGGAAGAGTTCTCAGCACGGTGTAATAAATCCGCATGGAGCGAGATCCACTTTGGCTGGGCATCCCTTCTGCCTGAGAGAGAAGCGTGGTTGCGCCTGTGGAAAGATCCTTAAGGAAAGGGACATGTCTGTCACTGCACTCCCTAGGAGCCTCTCGGGAAAGTGCAGCATGCTGCCCTAGGAGAAGAGAAGGAGTCATTGGCCTTGTGGTCGAGATACGGTCGCGAAGCAGGAGCGCCGACCCTGGCAAGAACAGCGGGCCGGTGGCAAGACAAGTGTCACCCTCTGCCTGTGCAGAGAGACGAAGCTAAGGAGACACGAGGGGATGATTGGGCAGGGGAGCGTGCTCCCATCTGAGGAAGGAGTCTGGGCAGAAGGAAGGTCTTTCCTGTGCCTCTGGGCCCAAGGGGACAGCAGGTCCTTGGCCACCTGTCCAGAGGGCAGACGTGGGCTTGCCACCAATCTCCCGAACCTGAACGCGCAGAAACACCTCCTGGAGGAACGGGCAATCAAATGCCGTCTTCCTCCAGGATGTGGCAGCCTTGGAGGAGGTAGGGGGTGTCCCGGGGAAACAGGGACAGTTACCCATTACTCCCCAACCCAGGGCACGGGCCGTGTGCAATGATCCTCTCGCGGCTCCTCAAGGATGGGGAAGGCACGGGCCTAGTCCCCTGTCCTCCTGAATGCCAGAGCGAAAGGGGAGGCCTTGCCTACGAGGAGAGATGTCATTGTGAGCAGAGTGCCATCCTAGGCCATGCACGCTGCTGCAGGGTCGAGGCTGGGTCTGCTTATTTCGGCTTGGTAGGATGAACCCAGGATGTGAACTTGGAGCCCGGGAAAGCAAGGCCCAAGAGGCACCAGTTCTCCCGCTGCTCTTCTTCCCTGAAGCGACTAAAGCCTTGTTGAAGAAGCAGCGGCCAAGTGCTGTTCGCTCCAAGCCAAAGCCTCTGCGAAAGCACAGTATTCGCTGTGAAATCAGAGTCGGATCTCCGGGCTCTACTGCTGCTTGCCTGATCCCGGTCTCGCGGTGGGAGAAACCCGCATACAGCGACATCCTCTTTGCCCGGGCATCCCCTCTGGGAAAGCACAGCATTCACTGGGAAATCAGAATCGGATGTGAGGGATGTTGCTGCCGAATACCTAAGCTACTCTCCACAGCACGTTGGAAGATACCCGCATGCTACGAAATCCTCTTTGCCCTAGCACCTCTTTGCCTAAGAGAGAAGCGTGGTTGCACATCTGAAAGGGCCTTAAGGAAAGGGACATGTCTTTCACTGCACTCCCCAGGAGCAAGTCTGGGGCAGGCCGAACATGCCGCCCCCAGAGAAGAGAAGTTGCCATTGGCCTTGTGGGTGGGAAACGGTCGGGAAGCAGGAGAGCCTGCTGTGGCAGGAAGAGCAGGCCGGTGGCAAGACAAGTGTCACCCGCTCCCTGTGCGGAGAGACGATGCCTCCCTTCTAATGAGACATGAGTGGACGACTAGGGCAGTGGCATTTGTTCCACTCTGAGGAAGGAGTCTGGGCAGAAGGCAGGCCTGTCTTGTGCCTCTGGTCCCAAGGGGACAGCATGTCCTTGACCACCTGTCCGTAGGGCACACTTGGGCTTGCTACCAGGCGCCATACCCGGAACTCGCAGAAACAGCTCCCTCGAGAAACAGGCAGTCAGATGCCATCTTCCTCCAAGATGTGACAGCGTTTTCGGTGGCAGGGTGTTTGCTGGGGAAGGAGTGGGCACAGTTCCCCAAAGCTCCCCATTCCAGTGAAAGGACGGTGTTCAGGGATCCTGTCGCCTCTCCTCTCCTGTGGCGAAGGCACTGTCCTTGTCCGTGAGTCCGCCTGAGAGCCTGTGCCAAAGGCCAAGCGTTGCCTACACCGGGAGATGGTAGTGTGCATTAAGTGCCATCCTAGGCCACGCACGCTGCTGCAGGGTTGTGGCTGTGTCTGCTTAGTTCGGCCTGGCAGGGTGAACCCAGGGCGCCAACATGAAGCCCGGGAAAGCAAGGCCTAAGACGGACCAGTCTCTGCAGCTCTTCTTCCGTGACGCGACAGAGCGAACACCGAAATCCTTGCTGAGGAAGCAGCAGCGAAGTGCGGTTCGCGCAAACCTGAACACCTCTGCGAAAGCATAGCAGTCGCTGAGAAATCAGAGTCGGTTCTGTGGGCTGCTGTTGCTGCTTGCCTTAGCGTAGTATTCGCAGCACGGCGGGAGAAACCCGCATAGAGCGAAAGCCTCTTTGCTAGGGCATCCCCTCTGGAAAAGCACAGCATTCTCTTGGAAATCAGAGTCGGATCTGTGGGATGATGCTGCTGTTTTCCAGAGGAAGACTCCACAGCATGGTGTAATAAATCCGCATGGAGCGAGATCCACTTTGCCTGGGCATCCCTTCTGCCTGAGAGAGAAGCGTGGTTGCGCCTGTGGAAAGAGCCTTAAGGAAAGGGACATGTCTGTCACTGCACTCCCCAGGAGCCTGTCTCGGGAAAGTGCAGCATGCTGCCCTAGGAGAAGAGAAGGAGTCGTTGGACTTGTGGTCGGGATATGGTCGCGAAGCAGGAGCGCCGGCCCTGGCAAGAACAGCGGGCCGGTGGCAAGACAAGTGTCACCCTCTGCCTGTGCAGAGAGACGAAGCCTGGCTGCTAGGAGACACGAGGGGACGATTTGGCAGGGGAGCGTGCTCCAATCTGAGGAAGGAGTCTGGGCAGAAGGAAGGTCTTTCCTGTGCCTCTGGGCCCAAGGGGACAGCAGGTCCTTGGCCACCTGTCCAGAGGGCAGACGTGGGCTTGCCACCAATCTCCCGGTCCTGAACTCGCAGAAACACCTCCTGGAGGAACGGGCAATCAAATGCCGTCTTCCTCCAGGATGTGGCAGCCTTGGAGGAGGTAGGGGGTGTCCCGGGGAAACAGGGACAGTTACCCATTACTCCCCAACCCAGGGCACGGGCCGTGTGCAATGATCCTCTCGCGGCTCCTCAAGGATGGGGAAGGCACGGGCCTAGTCCCCTGTCCTCCTGAATGCCAGAGCGAAAGGGGAGGCCTTGCCTACGAGGAGAGATGTCATTGTGAGCAGAGTGCCATCCTAGGCCATGCACGCTGCTGCAGGGTCGAGGCTGGGTCTGCTTATTTCGGCTTGGTAGGATGAACCCAGGATGTGAACTTGGAGCCCGGGAAAGCAAGGCCCAAGAGGCACCAGTTCTCCCGCTGCTCTTCTTCCCTGAAGCGACTAAAGCCTTGTTGAAGAAGCAGCGGCCAAGTGCTGTTCGCTCCAAGCCAAAGCCTCTGCGAAAGCACAGTATTCGCTGTGAAATCAGAGTCGGATCTCCGGGCTCTACTGCTGCTTGCCTGATCCCGGTCTCGCGGTGGGAGAAACCCGCATACAGCGACATCCTCTTTGCCCGGGCATCCCCTCTGGGAAAGCACAGCATTCACTGGGAAATCAGAATCGGATGTGAGGGATGTTGCTGCCGAATACCTAAGCTACTCTCCACAGCACGTTGGAAGATACCCGCATGCTACGAAATCCTCTTTGCCCTAGCACCTCTTTGCCTAAGAGAGAAGCGTGGTTGCACATCTGAAAGGGCCTTAAGGAAAGGGACATGTCTTTCACTGCACTCCCCAGGAGCAAGTCTGGGGCAGGCCGAACATGCCGCCCCCAGAGAAGAGAAGTTGCCATTGGCCTTGTGGGTGGGAAACGGTCGGGAAGCAGGAGAGCCTGCTGTGGCAGGAAGAGCAGGCCGGTGGCAAGACAAGTGTCACCCGCTCCCTGTGCGGAGAGACGATGCCTCCCTTCTAATGAGACATGAGTGGACGACTAGGGCAGTGGCATTTGTTCCACTCTGAGGAAGGAGTCTGGGCAGAAGGCAGGCCTGTCTTGTGCCTCTGGTCCCAAGGGGACAGCATGTCCTTGACCACCTGTCCGTAGGGCACACTTGGGCTTGCTACCAGGCGCCATACCCGGAACTCGCAGAAACAGCTCCCTCGAGAAACAGGCAGTCAGATGCCATCTTCCTCCAAGATGTGACAGCGTTTTCGGTGGCAGGGTGTTTGCTGGGGAAGGAGTGGGCACAGTTCCCCAAAGCTCCCCATTCCAGTGAAAGGACGGTGTTCAGGGATCCTGTCGCCTCTCCTCTCCTGTGGCGAAGGCACTGTCCTTGTCCGTGAGTCCGCCTGAGAGCCTGTGCCAAAGGCCAAGCGTTGCCTACACCGGGAGATGGTAGTGTGCATTAAGTGCCATCCTAGGCCACGCACGCTGCTGCAGGGTTGTGGCTGTGTCTGCTTAGTTCGGCCTGGCAGGGTGAACCCAGGGCGCCAACATGAAGCCCGGGAAAGCAAGGCCTAAGACGGACCAGTCTCTGCAGCTCTTCTTCCGTGACGCGACAGAGCGAACACCGAAATCCTTGCTGAGGAAGCAGCAGCGAAGTGCGGTTCGCGCAAACCTGAACACCTCTGCGAAAGCATAGCAGTCGCTGAGAAATCAGAGTCGGTTCTGTGGGCTGCTGTTGCTGCTTGCCTTAGCGTAGTATTCGCAGCACGGCGGGAGAAACCCGCATAGAGCGAAAGCCTCTTTGCTAGGGCATCCCCTCTGGAAAAGCACAGCATTCTCTTGGAAATCAGAGTCGGATCTGTGGGATGATGCTGCTGTTTTCCAGAGGAAGACTCCACAGCATGGTGTAATAAATCCGCATGGAGCGAGATCCACTTTGCCTGGGCATCCCTTCTGCCTGAGAGAGAAGCGTGGTTGCGCCTGTGGAAAGAGCCTTAAGGAAAGGGACATGTCTGTCACTGCACTCCCCAGGAGCCTGTCTCGGGAAAGTGCAGCATGCTGCCCTAGGAGAAGAGAAGGAGTCGTTGGACTTGTGGTCGGGATATGGTCGCGAAGCAGGAGCGCCGGCCCTGGCAAGAACAGCGGGCCGGTGGCAAGACAAGTGTCACCCTCTGCCTGTGCAGAGAGACGAAGCCTGGCTGCTAGGAGACACGAGGGGACGATTTGGCAGGGGAGCGTGCTCCAATCTGAGGAAGGAGTCTGGGCAGAAGGAAGGTCTTTCCTGTGCCTCTGGGCCCAAGGGGACAGCAGGTCCTTGGCCACCTGTCCAGAGGGCAGACGTGGGCTTGCCACCAATCTCCCGGTCCTGAACTCGCAGAAACACCTCCTGGAGGAACGGGCAATCAGAGGCTGACTTCCTCCAGGATTTGGCAGTCTTGGCGGAGGCAGTGGGTGTCTCGGGGAAACAGGGACAGTTTCCCATTACTCCCCATCCCAGGGCACGGGCCTGTGCAGTGATCCTCTCGCGGCTCCTCAGGGATGGGAAAGGCACGGGCCTAGTCCCCTGTCGCCCTGAACGCCAGAGCAAAAGGGCAGGCCTTGCCTATGCCGAGAGATGGCATTGTGAGCAGAGTGCCATCCTAGGCCACGCACGCTGCTGCAGAGTCGAGGCTGGTTCTGCTTATTTCGGCTTGGCAAAATGAACTCAGGATGTGAACTTGGAGCCCGGGGGAGCAAGGCACAAGAGGCACCAGGCTCCCGCAGCTCTTCTTCCCTGAAGCAACTAAAGCCTTGCTGAGGAAGCAGGGGCCAAGTGTTGTTCGCTCCAAGCCAAAGTCTTTGCGAAAGCACAGCATTCGCTACGAAGTCAGTGTCATTTCTCCGGGCTCTGCTGCTTCTTGCCTGAGCCCAGTCTCGCGGTGGGAGAAATCCGCATACAGCGAAAGCCTCTTTGCCCGGGCATCTCCTCTGGGAAAGCACAGCATTCACTGGGAAATCAGAATCGGATGTGGGGGATGCTGCTGCTGAATGCCTGAGCTAGTCTCTACAGCGTGGTGGAATTTACCCGCATGGAGCGAAATCCTCTTTGCCCTAGCACCTCTTTGCCTAAGAGAGAAGCGTGGTTGCACATCTGAAAGGGCCTTAAGGAAAGGGACACGTCTTTCACCGCACTCCCCAGGAGCAAGTCTGGGGCAGGCGCAACAAGCCGCGCCCCAGAGAAGAGAAGGAGCCATTGGCCTTGTGGGTGGGAAACGGTCGGGAAGCAGGAGAGCCTGCCTTGGCAGGCAGAGCAGGCCGGTGGCAAGACAAGTGTCACCCGCTCCCTGTGCGGAGAGATGATGCCTCCCTTCTAATGAGACATGAGGGGATGACTAGGGCAGTGGTGCCTGTTCCACTCTGAGGAAGGAGTCTGGGCAGAAGGCAGGCCTGTCTTGTGCCTCTGGTCCCAAGGGGACAGCATGTCCTTGACCACCTGTCCGTAGGGCACACTTGGGCTTGCTACCAGGCGCCAAAACCGGAACTCGGAGAAACAGCTCCCTCGAGAAACGGGCAGTCAGATGCCATCTTCCTCCAAAATGTGACAGCGTTTTCGGTGGCAGGGGGTTTGCCGGGGAAGGATTGGGGACAGTCCCCCAAAGATCCCCATTCCAGTGAACGGACGGTGGTCAGGGATCCTGTCGCCTCTCCTCTCCTGTGGCGAAGGCACTGGCCTTGTCCATGAGTCCGCCTGACAGCCAGTGCCAAAGGCCAAGCGTTGCCTACACCGGGAGATGGTAGTATGCATTGAGTGCCATCCTAGGCCACGCACGCTGCTGCAGGGTTGTCGCTGAGTCTGCTTAGTTCGGCCTAGCAGGGTGAACCCAGGGCGCCAACAAGAAGCACGGGAAAGCAAGGTCTAAGACGGACCAGCTCTCCGCAGCTCTTCTTCCGTGACGCGACAGAGCGAACACCGAAATCCTTGCTGAGGAAGCAGCAGCGAAGTGCGGTTCGCGCAAAGCTGAAAACCTCTGCGAAAGCATAGCAGTCGCTGAGAAATCAGAGTCGGTTCTGTGGGCTGCTGTTGCTGCTTGCCTTAGCGTAGTATTCGCAGCACGGCGGGAGAAACCCGCATAGAGCGAAAGCCTCTTTGCTAGGGCATCCCCTCTGGGAAAGCACAGCATTCTCTTGGAAATCAGAGTCGGATCTGTGGGATGCTGCTGCTGTTTTCCTGAGGAAGACTCCACAGCACGGTGTAATAAATCCGCATGGAGCGAGATCCTCTTTGCCTGGGCATCCCTTCTGCCTGAGAGAGAAGCGTGGTTGAGCCTGTGGAAAGAGCCTTAAGGAAAGGGACATGTCTGTCACTGCACTCCCCAGGAGCCTGTCTCGGGAGAGTGCAGCACGCTGCCCCAGGAGAAGAGAAGGAGTCCTTGGCCTAGAGGTCGGGAAACGTTCGCGAAGCAGTAGCGCCGGCCCGGGCAGGAACATCGGGCCGGTGGCAAGACAAGTGTCACCCTCTGCCTGTGCTGAGAGACGAAGCCTGGCTGCTAGGAGACACGAGGGGACGATTTGGCAGGGGAGCGTGCTCCAATCTGAGGAAGGAGTCTGGGCAGAAGGAAGGTCTTTCCTGTGCCTCTGGGCCCAAGGGGACAGCAGGTCCTTGGCCACCTGTCCAGAGGGCAGACGTGCGCTTGCCACCAATCTCCCGGTCCTGAACTCGCAGAAACACCTCCTGGAGGAACGGGCAATCAGATGCTGACTTCCTCCAGGATGTGGCAGTCTTGGCGGAGGCAGGGGGTGTCTCGGGGAAACAGGGACAGTTTCCCATTACTCCCCATCCCAGGGCACGGGCCTGTGCAGTGATCCTCTCGTGGCTCCTCAAGGATGGGAAAGGCACGGGCCTAGTCCCCTGTCGCCCTGAACGCCAGAGCAAAAGGGCAGGCCTTGCCTATGCCTAGTGATGGCATTGTGAGCAGAGTGCCATCCTAGGCCACGCACGCTGCTGCAGGGTCGAGGCTGGTTCTGCTTATTTCGGCTTGGCAAAATGAACTCAGGATGTGAACTTGGAGCCCGGGGGAGCAAGGCACAAGAGGCACCAGGCTCCCGCAGCTCTTCTTCCCTGAAGCAACTAAAGCCTTGCTGAGGAAGCAGGGGCCAAGTGTTGTTCGCTCCAAGCCAAAGTCTTTGCGAAAGCACAGCATTCGCTACGAAGTCAGTGTCAGTTCTGCGGGCTCTGCTGCTTCTTGCCTGAGCCCAGTCTCGCGGTGGGAGAAATCCGCATACAGCGAAAGCCTCTTTGCCCGGGCATCTCCTCTGGGAAAGCACAGCATTCACTGGGAAATCAGAATCGGATGTGGGGGATGCTGCTGCTGAATGCCTGAGCTAGTCTCTACAGCGTGGTGGAATTTACCCGCATGGAGCGAAATCCTCTTTGCCCTAGCACCTCTTTGCCTAAGAGAGAAGCGTGGTTGCACATCTGAAAGGGCCTTAAGGAAAGGGACACGTCTTTCACCGCACTCCCCAGGAGCAAGTCTGGGGCAGGCGCAACAAGCCGCGCCCCAGAGAAGAGAAGGAGCCATTGGCCTTGTGGGTGGGAAACGGTCGGGAAGCAGGAGAGCCTGCCTTGGCAGGCAGAGCAGGCCGGTGGCAAGACAAGTGTCACCCGCTCCCTGTGCGGAGAGATGATGCCTCCCTTCTAATGAGACATGAGGGGACGACTAGGGCAGTGGTGCCTGTTCCACTCTGAGGAAGGAGTCTGGGCAGAAGGCAGGCCTGTCTTGTGCCTCTGGTCCCAAGGGGACAGCATGTCCTTGACCACCTGTCCGTAGGGCACACTTGGGCTTGCTACCAGGCGCCAAAACCGGAACTCGGAGAAACAGCTCCCTCGAGAAACGGGCAGTCAGATGCCATCTTCCTCCAAAATGTGACAGCGTTTTCGGTGGCAGGGGGTTTGCCGGGGAAGGATTGGGGACAGTCCCCCAAAGATCCCCATTCCAGTGAACGGACGGTGGTCAGGGATCCTGTCGCCTCTCCTCTCCTGTGGCGAAGGCACTGGCCTTGTCCATGAGTCCGCCTGACAGCCAGTGCCAAAGGCCAAGCGTTGCCTACACCGGGAGATGGTAGTGTGCATTGAGTGCCATCCTAGTCCACGCACACTGCTGCAGGGTTGTGGCTGAGTCTGCTTAGTGCGGCCTGGCAGGGTGAACCCAGGGCGCCAACATGAAGCCCGGGAAAGCAAGGCCTAAGACGGACCAGCTCTCCGCAGCTCTTCTTCCCTGACGCGACAGAGCGAACACCGAAATCCTTGCTGAGGAAGCAGCAGCGAAGTGCGGTTCCCGCCAAGCTGAAAACCTCTGCAAAAGCATAGCCGTCGCTGAGAAATCAGAGTCGGTTCTGTGGGCTGCTGTTGCTGCTTGCCTTAGCCTAGTATTTGAGCACGGCGGGAGGAACCCGCATAGAGCAAAAGCCTCTTTGCTAGGTCATCCCCTCTGGGAAAGCAGAGCATTCTCTTGGAAATCAGAGTCGGATCTGTGGGATGCTGCTGCTGTTTTCCTGAGGAAGAGTTCACAGCACGGTGTAATAAATCCGCATGGAGCGAGATCCACTTTGCTTGGGCATCCCTTCTGCCTGAGAGAGAAGCGTGGTTGCGCCTGTGGAAAGAGCCTTAAGGAAAGGGACATGTCTGTCACTGCACTCCCCAGGAGCCTGTCTCGGGAAAGTGCAGCATGCTGCCCTAGGAGAAGAGAAGGAGTCGTTGGCCTTGTGGTCGGGATCTGGTCGCGAAGCAGGAGCGCCGGCCCTGGCAAGAACAGCGGGCCGGTGGCAAGACAAGTGTCACCCTCTGCTTGTGCAGAGAGACGAAGCTAAGGAGACACGGGGGGATGATTGGGCACGGGAGCGTGCTCTTATCTGAGGAAGGAGTCTGGGCAGAAGAAAGGCCTTTCCTGTGCCTCTGGGCCCAAGGGGATAGCAGGTCCTTGGCCACCTGTCCAGAGGGCAGACGTGGGCTTGCCACCAATCTCCCGGTCCTGAACTCGCAGAAACACCTCCTGGAGGAACGGGTAATCAAATTCCGTCTTCCTCCAGGATGTGGCAGCCTTGGCGGAGGCAGAGGGTGTGTCGGGGAAACAGGGACAGTTACACATTACTCCCCATCCCTGGGCACGAGCCGTGTGCTTTATCCTCTCGCGGCTCCTCAAGGATGGGGAAGGCACGGGCCTAGTCCCCTGTCCCCCTGAATGCCAGAGCGAAAGGGCACGCCTTGCCTACGAGGAAAGATGTCATTGTGAGCAGAGTGCCATCCTAGGCCATGCACGCTGCTGCAGGGTCGAGGCTGGGTCTGCTTATTTCGGCTTGGTAGGATGAACCCAGGATGTGAACTTGGAGCCCGGGAAAGCAAGGCCCAAGAGGCACCAGCTCTCCCGCTGCTCTTCTTCCCTGAAGCGACTAAAGCCTTGCTGAAGAAGCAGCGGCCAAGTGCTGTTCCCTCCAAGCCAAAGCCTCTGCGAAAGCACAGCATTCGCTGAGAAATCAGAGTCGGATCTGCGGGCTCTACTGCTGCTTGCCTGAGCCCGGTCTCGCGGTGGGAGAAACCCGCATACAGAGAAATCCTCTTTGCCCGGGCATCTCCTCTGGGCAAGCACAGCATTCACTGGGAAATCAGAATTCTATGTGGGGGATTCTGCTGCTGAATACCTAAGCTACTCTCCACAGCACGTTGGAAGTTACCCGCATGCAACGAAAACCACTTTGCCCTAGCACCTCTTTGCCTAAGAGAGAAGCGTGGTTGCACATCTGAAAGGGCCTTAAGGAAAGGGACACGTCTTTCACCGCACTCCCCAGGAGCATGTCTGGGGCAGGCCAAACAAGCCGCCCCCAGAGAAGAGAAGGAGCTATTGGCCTTGTGGGTGGGAAACGTCGGGAAGCAGGAGAGCCCGCCGTGGCAGGAAGAGCAGGCCGGTGGCAAGACAAGTGTCACCCGCTCCCTGTGCGGAGAGACGAAGCCTCGCTGCTAATGAGACATGAGGTGACGACCATGGCAGGGTCGCCTACTCCACTCTGAGGAAGGAGTCTGGGCAGAAGGCAGGCCTGTCTTGTGCCTCTTGTCCCAAGGGGACAGCATGTCCTTGACCACCTGTCCGTAGGGCACACTTGGGCTTGCTACCAGGATTCAAACCCGGAACTCGAGGAACAGCTCCCTCGTGAAATGGGCAGTCAGATGCCACCTTCCTCCAAGATGTGACAGCGTTTTTGGTGGCAGGGGGTTTGCCGGGGAAGGAGTGGAGACAGTCCCCCAAAGCTCCCCATTCCAGTGAACAGACGGTGTTCAGGGATCCTGTCGCCTCTCCTCTCCTGTGGCGAAGGCAGTGGCCTTGTCCGTGAGTCCGCCTGAGAGCCAGTGCCAAAGACCAAGCGTTGCCTACACCGGGAGATGGTAGTGTGCATTGAGTGCCATCCTAGGCCACGCACGCTGCTGCAGGGTTGTGGCTGTGTCTGCTTACTTCGGCCTGGCAGGGTGAACCCAGGGCGCCAACATGAAGCCCGGGAAAGCAAGGCCTACGACGGACAAGTCTCTGCAGCTCTTCTTCACTGACGCGACAGAGCGAACACCGAAATCCTTGCTGAGGAAGCAGCAGCGAAGTGCGGTTCCCGCCAAGCTGAAAACCTGCGAAAGCATAGCCGTCGCTGGGAAATCAGAGTCGGTTCTGTGGGCTGTTGTTGCTGCTTGCCTTAGACTAGTATTCGAGCACGGCGGGAGGAACCCTCATAGAGCAAAAGCCTCTTTGCTAGGTCATCCCCTCTGGGAAAGCACAGCATTCTCTTTGAAATCAGAGTCGGATCTGTGGGATGCTGCTGCTGTTTTCCTGAGGAAGACTCCACAGCACGGTGTAATAAATCCGCATGGAGCGAGATCCACTTTGCCTGGGCATCCCTTCTGCCTGAGAGAGAAGCGTGGTTGCACCTGTGGAAAGAGCCTTAAGGAAAGGGACATGTCTGTCACTGCACTCCCCAGGAGCCTGTCTCGGGAAAGTGCAGCATGCTGCCCTAGGAGAAGAGAAGGATTCGTTGGCCTTGTGGTCGGGAAACGGTCGCGAAGCAGGAGCGCCGGCCCTGGCAAGAACAGCGGGCCGGTGGCAAGACAAGTGTCACCATCTGCCTGTGCAGAGAGACGAAGCTAAGGAGACACGAGGGGATGATTGTGCAAGGGAGCGTGCTCCCATCTGAGGAAGGAGTCTGGGCAGAAGGAAGGCCTTTCCTGTGCCTCTGGGCCCAAGGGGACAGCAGGTCCTTGGCCACCTGTCTAGAGGGCAGACGTGGGCTTGCCACCAAGCTCCCGGTCCTGAACTCGCAGAAACACCTCCTGGAGGAACGGGCAATCAAATGCCGTCTTCCTCCAGGATGTGGCAGCCTTGGCGGAAGTAGGGGGTGTCCCGGGGAAACAGGGACAGTTACCCATTACTCCCCATCCCAGGGGACGGGCCGTGTGCAATGATCCTCTGGCGGCTCCTCAAGGATGGGTAAGGCACGGGCCTAGTCCCCTGTCCCCCTGAATGCCAGAGCGAAAGGGCAGGCCTTGCCTACGAGGAGAGATGTCATTGTGAGCAGAGTGCCATCCTAGGCCATGCACGCTGCTGCAGGGTCGAGGCTGGGTCTGCTTATTTCGGCTTGGTTGGATGAACCCAGGATGTGAACTTGGAGCCCGGGAAAGCAAGGCCCAAGAGGCACCAGCTCTCCCACTGCTCTTCTTCCCTGAAGCGACTAAAGCCTTGCTGAAGAAGCAGCGGCCAAGTGCTGTTCGCTCCAAGCCAAAGCCTCTGCGATAGCACAGCATTCGCTGAGAAATCAGAGTCGGATCTGCGGGCTCTACTGCTGCTTGCCTGAGCCCGGTCTCGCGGTGGGAGAAACCCGCATACAGCGACATCCTCTTTGCCCGGGCATCTCCTCTGGGAAAGCACAGCATTCACTGGGAAATCAGAATCGGATTTTGGGGATGCTGCTGCTGAATACCTAAGCTACTCTCCACAGCACGTTATAAGTTACCCGCAGGCAACGAAATCCTCTTTGCCCTAGCACGTCTTTGCCTAAGAGAGAAGCGTGGTTGCACATCTGAAAGGGCCTTAAGGAAAGGGACACGTCTTTCACTGCACTCCCCTGGAGCAAGTCTGGGGCAGGCCGAACAAGCCACCCCAGAGAAGAGAAGGTCCCATTGGCCTTGTGGGTGGGATACGGTCGGGAAGCAGGAGAGCCTGCTGTGGCAGGAAGAGCAGGCCGGTGGCAAGACAAGTGTCACCCGCTCCCTGTGCGAAGAGATGAAGCTTCACTGCTAATGAGACATGAGGTGATGACTATGACAGGGGCGCCTGCTCCACTCTGAGGAAGGAGTCTGGGCATAAGTCAGGCCTGTCTTGTGCCTCTGGTCCCAAGGGGACAGCATGTCCTTGACCACCTGTCCGTAGGGCACACTTGGGCTTGCTACCAGGCGCCAAACCGGAACTCGCAGAAACAGCACCCTCGAGAAACGGGCAGATGCCATCTTCCTCCAAGATGTGGCAGCGTTTTCGGTGGCAGGGGGTTTTCTGGAGAAGGAGTGGGGCAGTCCCCCAAAGCTCCCCGTTCCAGTGAACGGACGGTGTTCAGGGATCCTGTCGCCTCTCCTATCCTGTGGCGAAGGCACTGGCCTTGTCCGTGAGTCCGCCTGAGAGCCAGTGCCAAAGGCCAAGCGTTTCCTACACCGGGAGATGGTAGTGTGCATTGAGTGCCATCCTAGTCCACGCACACTGCTGCAGGGTTGTGGCTGAGTCTGCTTAGTGCGGCCTGGCAGGGTGAACCCAGGGCGCCAACATGAAGCCCGGGAAAGCAAGGCCTAAGACGGACCAGCTCTCCGCAGCTCTTCTTCCCTGACGCGACAGAGCGAACACCGAAATCCTTGCTGAGGAAGCAGCAGCGAAGTGCGGTTCCCGCCAAGCTGAAAACCTCTGCAAAAGCATAGCCGTCGCTGAGAAATCAGAGTCGGTTCTGTGGGCTGCTGTTGCTGCTTGCCTTAGCCTAGTATTTGAGCACGGCGGGAGGAACCCGCATAGAGCAAAAGCCTCTTTGCTAGGTCATCCCCTCTGGGAAAGCAGAGCATTCTCTTGGAAATCAGAGTCGGATCTGTGGGATGCTGCTGCTGTTTTCCTGAGGAAGAGTTCACAGCACGGTGTAATAAATCCGCATGGAGCGAGATCCACTTTGCTTGGGCATCCCTTCTGCCTGAGAGAGAAGCGTGGTTGCGCCTGTGGAAAGAGCCTTAAGGAAAGGGACATGTCTGTCACTGCACTCCCCAGGAGCCTGTCTCGGGAAAGTGCAGCATGCTGCCCTAGGAGAAGAGAAGGAGTCGTTGGCCTTGTGGTCGGGATCTGGTCGCGAAGCAGGAGCGCCGGCCCTGGCAAGAACAGCGGGCCGGTGGCAAGACAAGTGTCACCCTCTGCTTGTGCAGAGAGACGAAGCTAAGGAGACACGGGGGGATGATTGGGCACGGGAGCGTGCTCTTATCTGAGGAAGGAGTCTGGGCAGAAGAAAGGCCTTTCCTGTGCCTCTGGGCCCAAGGGGATAGCAGGTCCTTGGCCACCTGTCCAGAGGGCAGACGTGGGCTTGCCACCAATCTCCCGGTCCTGAACTCGCAGAAACACCTCCTGGAGGAACGGGTAATCAAATTCCGTCTTCCTCCAGGATGTGGCAGCCTTGGCGGAGGCAGAGGGTGTGTCGGGGAAACAGGGACAGTTACACATTACTCCCCATCCCTGGGCACGAGCCGTGTGCTTTATCCTCTCGCGGCTCCTCAAGGATGGGGAAGGCACGGGCCTAGTCCCCTGTCCCCCTGAATGCCAGAGCGAAAGGGCACGCCTTGCCTACGAGGAAAGATGTCATTGTGAGCAGAGTGCCATCCTAGGCCATGCACGCTGCTGCAGGGTCGAGGCTGGGTCTGCTTATTTCGGCTTGGTAGGATGAACCCAGGATGTGAACTTGGAGCCCGGGAAAGCAAGGCCCAAGAGGCACCAGCTCTCCCGCTGCTCTTCTTCCCTGAAGCGACTAAAGCCTTGCTGAAGAAGCAGCGGCCAAGTGCTGTTCCCTCCAAGCCAAAGCCTCTGCGAAAGCACAGCATTCGCTGAGAAATCAGAGTCGGATCTGCGGGCTCTACTGCTGCTTGCCTGAGCCCGGTCTCGCGGTGGGAGAAACCCGCATACAGAGAAATCCTCTTTGCCCGGGCATCTCCTCTGGGCAAGCACAGCATTCACTGGGAAATCAGAATTCTATGTGGGGGATTCTGCTGCTGAATACCTAAGCTACTCTCCACAGCACGTTGGAAGTTACCCGCATGCAACGAAAACCACTTTGCCCTAGCACCTCTTTGCCTAAGAGAGAAGCGTGGTTGCACATCTGAAAGGGCCTTAAGGAAAGGGACACGTCTTTCACCGCACTCCCCAGGAGCATGTCTGGGGCAGGCCAAACAAGCCGCCCCCAGAGAAGAGAAGGAGCTATTGGCCTTGTGGGTGGGAAACGTCGGGAAGCAGGAGAGCCCGCCGTGGCAGGAAGAGCAGGCCGGTGGCAAGACAAGTGTCACCCGCTCCCTGTGCGGAGAGACGAAGCCTCGCTGCTAATGAGACATGAGGTGACGACCATGGCAGGGTCGCCTACTCCACTCTGAGGAAGGAGTCTGGGCAGAAGGCAGGCCTGTCTTGTGCCTCTTGTCCCAAGGGGACAGCATGTCCTTGACCACCTGTCCGTAGGGCACACTTGGGCTTGCTACCAGGATTCAAACCCGGAACTCGAGGAACAGCTCCCTCGTGAAATGGGCAGTCAGATGCCACCTTCCTCCAAGATGTGACAGCGTTTTTGGTGGCAGGGGGTTTGCCGGGGAAGGAGTGGAGACAGTCCCCCAAAGCTCCCCATTCCAGTGAACAGACGGTGTTCAGGGATCCTGTCGCCTCTCCTCTCCTGTGGCGAAGGCAGTGGCCTTGTCCGTGAGTCCGCCTGAGAGCCAGTGCCAAAGACCAAGCGTTGCCTACACCGGGAGATGGTAGTGTGCATTGAGTGCCATCCTAGGCCACGCACGCTGCTGCAGGGTTGTGGCTGTGTCTGCTTACTTCGGCCTGGCAGGGTGAACCCAGGGCGCCAACATGAAGCCCGGGAAAGCAAGGCCTACGACGGACAAGTCTCTGCAGCTCTTCTTCACTGACGCGACAGAGCGAACACCGAAATCCTTGCTGAGGAAGCAGCAGCGAAGTGCGGTTCCCGCCAAGCTGAAAACCTGCGAAAGCATAGCCGTCGCTGGGAAATCAGAGTCGGTTCTGTGGGCTGTTGTTGCTGCTTGCCTTAGACTAGTATTCGAGCACGGCGGGAGGAACCCTCATAGAGCAAAAGCCTCTTTGCTAGGTCATCCCCTCTGGGAAAGCACAGCATTCTCTTTGAAATCAGAGTCGGATCTGTGGGATGCTGCTGCTGTTTTCCTGAGGAAGACTCCACAGCACGGTGTAATAAATCCGCATGGAGCGAGATCCACTTTGCCTGGGCATCCCTTCTGCCTGAGAGAGAAGCGTGGTTGCACCTGTGGAAAGAGCCTTAAGGAAAGGGACATGTCTGTCACTGCACTCCCCAGGAGCCTGTCTCGGGAAAGTGCAGCATGCTGCCCTAGGAGAGGAGAAAGAGTCGTTGGCCTTGTGGTCGGGATACGGTCGCGAAGCAGGAGCGCCGGCCCTGGCAAGAACAGCGGGCCGGTGGCAAGACAAGTGTCACCCTCTGCCTGTGCAGAGAGACGAAGCTAAGGAGACACGAGGGGATGATTGGGCAGGGGAGCGTGCTCCAATCTGAGGAAGGGTCTGGGCAGAAGGAAGGTCTTTCCTGTGCCTCTGGGCCCAAGGGGACAGCAGGTCCTTGGCCACCTGTCCAGAGGGCAGACTTGGGCTTGCCACCAAGCTCCCGGTCCTGAACTCGCAGAAACACCTCCTGGAGGAACGGGCAATCAAATGCCGTCTTCCTCCAGGATGTGAAGCCTTGGCGGAGGTAGGGGGTGTCCCGGGGAAACAGGGACAGTTACCCATTACTCCCCATCCCAGGGCACGGGCCGTGTGCAATAATCCTCTCGGGGCTCCTCAAGGATGGGGAAGGCACGGGCCTAGTCCCCTGTGCCCCTGAATGCCAGAGCGAAAGGGCAGGCCTTGCCTACGAGGAGAGATGTCATTGTGAACAGAGTGCCATCCTTGGCCATGCACGCTGCTGCAGGGTCGAGGCTGGGTCTTCTTATTTCAGCTTGGTAGGATGAACCCAGGATGTGAACTTGGAGCACGGGAAAGCAAGGCCCAAGAGGCACCAGCTCTCCCGCTGTCTTCTTCCCTGAAGCGACTAAAGCCTTGCTGAGGAAGCAGCGGCCAAGTGCTGCTCGCTCCAAGCCTAAGCCTCTGCGAAAGCCCAGCATTCGCTGAGAAATCAGAGTCGGATCTGCGGGCTCTACTGCTGCTTGCCTGAGCCCGGTCTCGCGGTGGGAGAAACCCGCATACAGTGAAATCATCTTTGCCCGGGCATCTCCTCTGGGAAAGCACAGCATTCACTGGGAAATCAGAATCGGATTTTGGGGATGCTGCTGCTGAATGCCTAAGCTACTCTCCACAGCACGTTGGAAGTTACCCGCATGCAACGAAATCCTCTTTGCCCTAGCACCTCTTTGCCTAAGAGAGAAGCGTGGTTGCACATCTGAAAGGGCCTTAAGGAAAGGGACACGTCTTTCACTGCACTCCCCAGGAGCAAGTCTGGAGCAGGCCGAACAAGCCGCCCCCAGAGAAGAGAAGGTGCCATTGGCCTTGTGGGTGGGAAACGGTCGGGAAGCAGGAGAGCCTGCTGTGGCAGGAAGAGCAGGCCGGTGGCAAGACAAGTGTCACCCGCTCCCTGTGCGGAGAGATGAAGCCTCGCTGCTAATGAGACATGAGGGGACGACTAGGGCAGGGGCGCCTGCTCCACTCTGAGGAAGGAGTCTGGGCAGAAGGCAGGCCTGTCTTGTGCCTCTGGTCCCAAGGGGACAGCATGTCCTTGACCACCTGTCCGTAGGGCACACTTGGGCTTGCTACCAGGCACCATCCCCGGAACTCGCGGAAACAGCACCCTCGAGAAACGGGCAGATGCCATCTTCCTCCAAGATGTGGCAGCATTTTCGGTGGCAGGGCGTTTCTGGAGAAGGAGTGGGGCAGTCCCTCAAAGCTCCCCATTCCAGTGAAAGGACGGTGTTCAGGGATCCTGTCGCCTCTCCTCTCCTGTGGCGAAGGCACTGGCCTTGTCCGTGTGTCCACCTGAGAGCCAGTGCCAAAGGCCAAGCGTTGCCTACACCGGGAGATGGTAGTGTGCATTGAGTGCCATCCTAGGCCACGCACGCTGCTGCAGGGTTGTGTCTGTGTCTGCTTATTTCGGCCTGGCAGCGAGAACCCAGGGCGCCAACATGAAGCCCGGGAAACCTAGTCCTAAGACGGGCCAGCTCTCCGCAGCTCTTCTTCCCTGACGCGACAGAGCAAACACCGAAATCCTTGCTGAGGAAGCAGCAGCGAAGTGCTGTTCACGCCAAGCTGAAAACCTCTGCGAAAGCATAGCAGTCGCTGAGAAATCAGAGTCAGTTCTTGGGCTGCTGTTGCTGCTTGACGTAGCCTAGGATCCGCAGCACGGCGGGAGAAACCCGAATAGATCGAAAGCCTCCTTGATAGGGCATCCCCTCTGGGAAAGCACAGCATCCTCTGGGAAATCAGAGTCGGGTCTGTGGGATACTGCTGCTGCTTGCCTGAGCAAGACTCCAAACCATGGTGTAATAAACCCGCATGGAGCGAAATCCTCTTTGTCTGGGCATCCCTTCTGCCTGAGAGAGTAGGGTGGAAGCGCCTGTGGAAAGTGCCTTAAGGAAAGGGACATGCCTGTCACTGCACTCCCCAGGAGCCTGTCTCGGGAGAGTGCAGCACGCTGCCCCAGGAGAAGAGAAGGAGTCCTTGGCCTAGAGGTCGGGAAACGTTCGCGAAGCAGTAGCGCCGGCCCGGGCAGGAACATCGGGCCGGTGGCAAGACAAGTGTCACCCTCTGCCTGTGCTGAGAGACGAAGCCTGGCTGCTAGGAGACACGAGGGGACGATTTGGCAGGGGAGCGTGCTCCATGCTGAGGAAGAAGTCTGGGCAGAAGGAAGGTCTTTCCTGTGCCTCTGGGCCCAAGGGGACAGCAGGTCATTGTCCACCTGTCCAGAGGGCAGACGTGCGCTTGCCACCAATCTCCCGGTCCTGAACTCGCAGAAACACCTCCTGGAGGAACGGGCAATCAGATGCTGACTTCCTCCAGGATGTGGCAGTCTTGGCGGAGGCAGGGGGTGTCTCGGGGAAACAGGGACAGTTTCCCATTACTCCCCATCCCAGGGCACGGGCCTGTGCAGTGATCCTCTCGTGGCTCCTCAAGGATGGGAAAGGCACGGGCCTAGTCCCCTGTCGCCCTGAACGCCAGAGCAAAAGGGCAGGCCTTGCCTATGCCTAGTGATGGCATTGTGAGGAGAGTGCCATCCTAGGCCACACACGCTGCTGCAGGGTCGAGGCTGGTTCTGCTTATTTCGGCTTGGCAAAATGAACTCAGGATGTGAACTTGGAGCCCGGGGGAGCAAGGCACAAGAGGCACCAGGCTCCCGCAGCTCTTCTTCCCTGAAGCAACAAAAGCCTTGCTGAGGAAGCAGGGGCCAAGTGTTGTTCGCTCCAAGCCAAAGTCTTTGCGAAAGCACAGCATTCGCTACGAAGTCAGTGTCGGTTCGGCGGGCTCTGCTGCTTCTTGCCTGAGCCCAGTCTCGCGGTGGGAGAAATCCGCATACAGCGAAAGCCTCTTTGCCCGGGCATCTCCTCTGGGAAAGCACAGCATTCACTGGGAAATCAGAATCGGATGTGGGGGATGCTGCTGCTGAATGCCTGAGCTAGTCTCTACAGCGCGGTGGAATTTACCTGCATGGAGCGAAATCCTCTTTAACCTAGCACCTCTTTGCCTAAGAGAGAAACGTGGTTGCACATCTGAAAGGGCCTTAAGGAAAGGGACACGTCTTTCACCGCACTCCCCAGGAGCAAGTCTGGGGCAGGCGCAACAAGCCGCGCCCCAGAGAAGAGAAGGAGCCATTGGCCTTGTGGTCGGGAAACGGTCGGGAAGCAGGAGAGCCTGCCGTGGCAGGAAGAGCAGGCAGGTGGCAAGACAAGTGTCACCCGCTCCCTGTGCGGAGAGATGATGCCTCCCTTCTAATGAGACATGAGTGGACGACTAGGGCAGTGGCGCCTGTTCCACTCTGAGGAAGGAGTCTGGGCAGAAGGCAGGCCTGTCTTGTGCCTCTGGTCCCAAGGGGACAGCATGTCCTTGACCACCTGTCCGTAGGGCACACTTGGGCTTGCTACCAGGCGCCAAAACCGGAACTCGCAGAAACAGCTCCCTCGAGAAAAAGGGCAGTCTGATGCCATCTTCCTCCAAAATGTGACAGCGTTTTCGGTGGCAGGGGGTTTGCCGGGGAAGGATTGGGGACAGTCCCCCATGATCCCCATTCCAGTGAACGGACGGTTGTCAGGGATCCTGTCGCCTCTCCTCTCCTGTGGCGAAGGCACTGGCCTTGTCCGTGAGTCCGCCTGACAGCCAGTGCCAAAGGCCAAGCGTTGCCTACACCGGGAGATGGTAGTATGCATTGAGTGCCATCCTAGGCCACGCACGCTGCTGCAGGGTTGTGGCTGAGTCTGCTTAGATCGGCCTGGCAGGGTGAACCCAGGGCGCCAACATGCAGCCCGGGAAAGCAAGGCCTAAGACGGACCAGCTCTCCTCAGCTCTTCTTCCCTGACGCGACAGAGCGAACACCGAAGTCCTTGGTGAGTAAGCAGCAGCGAAGTGCGGTTCCCGCCAAGCTGAAAACCTCTGCAAAAGCATAGACGTCGCTGAGAAATCAGAGTCGGTTCTGTGGGCTGCTGTTGCTGCTTGCCTTAGCCTAGTATTTGAGCACGGCGGGAGGAACCCGCATAGAGCAAAAGCCTCTTTGCTAGGTCATCCCCTCTGGGAAAGCACAGCATTCTCTTGGAAATCAGAGTCGGATCTGTGGGATGCTGCTGCTGTTTTCCTGAGGAAGAGTTCACAGCACGGTGTAATAAATCCGCATGGAGCGAGATCCACTTTGCCTGGGCATCCCTTCTGCCTGAGAGGGAAGCGTGGTTGCGCCTGTGGAAAGAGCCTTAAGGAAAGGGACATGTCTGACGCTGCACTCCCCAGGAGCCTGTCTCGGGAAAGTGCAGCATGCTGCCCTAGGAGAAGAGAAGGAGTCGTTGGCCTTGTGGTCGGGATACGGTCGCGAAGCAGGAGCGCCGGCCCTGGCAAGAACAGCGGGCCGGTGGCAAGACAAGTTTCACCCTCTGCCTGTGCAGAGAGACGAAGCCTGGATGCTAGGAGACACGAGGGGACGATTTGGCAGGGGAGCGTGCTCCATTCTGAGGAAGGGGTCTGGGCAGAAGGAAGGTCTTTCCTGTGCCTCTGGGCCCAAGGGGACAGCAGGTCCTTGGCCACCTGTCCAGAGGGCAGACGTGGGCTTGCCACCATTCTCCCGGTCCTGAACTCGCAGAAACACCTCCTGGAGGAACGGGCAATCAGAGGCTGACTTCCTCCAGGATGTGGCAGTCTTGGCGGAGGCAGGGGGTGTCTCGGGGAAACAGGGACAGTTTCCCATTACTCCCCATCCCAGGGCATGGGCCTGTGCAGTGATCCTCTCGTGGCTCCTCAAGGATGAGAAAGGCAAGGGCCTAGTCCCCTGTCGCCCTGAACGCCAGAGCAAAAGGGCAGGCCTTGCCTATGCCGAGAGATGGCATTGTGAGGAGAGTGCCATCCTAGGCCACACACGCTGCTGCAGGGTCGAGGCTGGTTCTGCTTATTTCGGCTTGGCAAAATGAACTCAGGATGTGAACCTGGAGCCCGGGGGAGCAAGGCACAAGAGGCACCAGGCTTCCTCAGCTCTTCTTCCCTGAAGCAACTAAAGCCTTGCTGAGGAAGCAGGGGCCAAGTGTTGTTCGCTCCAAGCCAAAGTCTTTGCGAAAAAAGCACAGCATTCGCTACGAAGTCCGTGTCGGTTCTGCGGGCTCTGCTGCTTCTTGCCTGAGCCCAGTCTCTCGGTGGGAGAAATCCGCATACAGCGAAAGCCTCTTTGCCCGGGCATCTCCTCTGGGAAAGCACAGCATTCACTGGGAATTCAGAATCGGATGTCGGGGATGCTGCTGCTGAATGCCTGAGCTAGTCTCTACAGCGCGGTGGAATTTACCCGCATGGAGCGAAATCCTCTTTGCCCTAGCACCTCTTTGCCTAAGAGAGAAGCGTGGTTGCACATCTGAAAGGGCCTTAAGGAAAGGGACACGTCTTTCACCGCACTCCCCAGGAGCAAGTCTGGGGCAGGCGCAATAAGCCGCGCCCCAGAGAAGAGAAGGAGCCATTGGCATTGTGGTCGGGAAACGGTCGGGAAGCAGGAGAGCCTGCTGTGGCAGGAAGAGCAGGCTGGTGGCAAGACAAGTGTCACCCGCTCCCTGTGCGGAGAGATGATGCCTCCCTTCTAATGAGACATGAGGGGACGACTAGGGCAGTGGCACCTGTTCCACTCTGAGGAAGGAGTCTGGGCAGAAGGCAGGCCTGTCTTGTGCCTCTGGTCCCAAGGGGACAGCATGTCCTTGACCACCTGTCCGTAGGGCACACTTGGGCTTGATACCAGGCGCCATACCCGGAACTCGCAGAAACAGCTCCCTCGAGAAACGGGCAGTCAGATGCCATCTTCCTCCAAGATGTGACAGCGTTTTCGGTGGCAGGTGGTTTGCTGGGGAAGGAGTGGGCACAGTTCCCCAAAGCTCCCCATTCCAGTGAAAGGACGGTGTTCAGGGATCCTGTCGCCTCTCCTCTCCTGTGGCGAAGGCACTGGCCTTGTCGTGAGTCCGCCTGAAATCCAGTGCCAAAGGCCAAGCGTTGCCTACACCGGGAGATGGTAGAGTGCATTAAGTGCCATTATAGGCCACGCACGCTGCTGCAGGGTTGTGGCTGTGTCTGCTTAGTTCGGCCTGGCAGGGTGAACCCAGGGAGCCAACATGAAACCCGGGTAGGCAAGGCCTAAGACGGACCAGTCTCTGCAGCTCTTCTTCCGTGACGCGACAGAGCGAACACCGAAATCCTTGCTGAGGAAGCAGCAGCGAAGTGCGGTTCGCGCAAACCTGAAAACCTGTGCGAAAGCATAGCAGTCGCTGAGAAATCAGAGTCGGTTCTGTGAGCTGCTGTTGCTGCTTGCCTTAGCGTAGTATTCGCAGCACGGCGGGAGGAACCCGCATAGAGCGAAAGCCTCTTTGCTAGGGCATCCCCTCTGGGAAAGCACAGCATTCTCTTGGAAATCAGAGTCGGATCTGTGGGATGCTGCTGCTGTTTTCCTGAGGAAGACTCCACAGCATGATGTAATAAATCCGCATGGAGCGAGATCCACTTTGCCTGGGCATCCCTTCTGCCTGAGAGAGAAGCGTGGTTGCGCCTGTGGAAAGAGCCTTAAGGAAAGGGACATGTATGTCACTGCACTCCCCAGGAGCCTGTCTTGGGAAAGTGCAGCATGCTGCCCTAGGAGAAGAGAAGGAGTCGTTGGCCTTGTGGTCGGGATCCGGTCGCGAAGCAGGAGCGCCGGCCCTGACAAGAACAGCGGGCCGGTGGCAAGACAAGTGTCACCCTCTGCCTGTGCAGAGAGACGAAGCTAAGGACACATGAGTGGATGATTGGGCAGGGGAGCGTGCTCCCATCTGAGGAAGGAGTCTGGGCAGAAGGAAGGTCTTTCCTGTGCCTCTGGGCCCAAGGGGACAGCAGGTCCTTGGCCACCTGTCCAGAGGGCAGACGGGGGCTTGCCACCAATCTCCCGGTCCTGACCTCGCAGAAACACCTCCTGGAGGAACGGGCAATCAAATGCCGTCTTACTCCAGGATGTGGCAGCCTTGGAGGAGGTAGGGGGTGTCCCGGGGTAACAGGGACAGTTACCCATTACTCCCCATCCCAGGGCACGGGCCGTGTGCAATGATCCTCTCGCGGCTCCTCAAGGATGGGGAAGGCACGGGCCTATTCCCCTGTCCCCCTGAATGCCAGAGCGAAAGGGCAGGCCTTGCCTACGTGGAGAGATGTCATTGTGAGCAGAGTGCCATCCTAGGCCATGCACGCTGCTGCAGGGTCGAGGCTGGGTCTGCTTATTTCGGCTTGGTAGGATGAACCCAGGATGTGAATTTGGAGCCCGGGAAAGCAAGGCCCAAGAGGCACCAGCCCTCCCGCTGCTCTTCTTCCCTGAAGCGACTAAAGCCTTGCTGAAGAAGCAGCGGCCAAGTGCTGTTCGCTCCAAGCCAAAGCCTCTGCGAAAGCACAGCATTCGCTGATAAATCAGAGTCCGATCTGCGGGCTCTACTGCTGCTTGCCTGAGCCCGGTCTCGCGGTGGGAGAAACCCGCATACAGCGAAATCCTCTTTGCCCGGGCATCTCCTCTGGGAAAGCACAGCATTCCCTGGGAAATCAGAATCGGATTTTGGGGATGCTGCTGCTGAATACCTAAGCTACTCTCCACAGCACGTTGGAAGTTACCCGCATGCAACATAATCCTCTTTGCCCTAGCACCTCTTTGCCTAAGAGAGAAGCGTGGTTGCACATCTGAAAGGGCCTTAAGGAAAGGGACACATCTTTCACTGCACACCCCTGGAGCAAGTCTGGGGCAGGCCGAACAAGCCACCCCAGAGAAGAGAAGGTGCCATTGACATTGTGGGTGGGATACGATCGGGAAGCAGGAGAGCCTGCTGTGGCAGGAAGAGCAGCCCGGTGGCAAGACAAGTGTCACCGCACCCTGTGCGGAGAGACGAAGCCTCACTGCTAATGAGACATGAGGTGACGACTATGGCAGGGGCGCCTGCTCCACTCTGTGGAAGGAGTCTGGGCAGAAGTCAGGCCTGTCTTGTGCCTCTGGTCCCAAGGGGACAGCATGTCCTTGACCACCTGTCCGTAGGCACACTTGGACTTGCTACCAGGCGCCATACCCGGAACTCGCAGAAACAGCACCCTCGAGAAACGGGCAGATGCCATCTTCCTCCAAGATGTGGCAGCGTTTTTGGTGGCCGTGGGGTGTTCTGGAGAAGGAGTCGGGCAGTCCCCCAAAGCTCCCCATTCCAGTGAACGGACGGTGTTCATGGATCCTGTCGCCTCTCCTATCCTGTGGCGAAGGCACTGGCCTTGTCCGTGAGTCCGCCTGAGAGCCAGTGCCAAAGGTCAAGCGTTGCCTACACCGGGATATGGTAGTGTGCATTGAGTGCCATCCTAGGCCTCGCACACTGCTGCAGGGTTGTGGCTGAGTCGGCTTAGTTCGGCCTGGCAGGGTGAACCCAGGGCACCAACATGAAGCCCGGGAAAGCAAGGCCTAAGACGGACCAGCTCTCCGCAGCTCTTCTTCCCTGACGCGACAGAGCAAACACCGAAGTCCTTGGTGAGTAAGCAGCAGCGAAGTGCGGTTCCCGCCAAGCTGCAAACCTCTGCAAAAGCATAGCCGTCGCTGAGAAATCAGAGTCGGTTCTGTGGGCTGCTGTTGCTGCTTGCCTTAGCCTAGTATTTGAGCACGACGGGAGGAACCCGCATAGAGCAAAAGCCTCTTTGCTAGGTCATCCCCTCTGGGAAAGCACAGCATTCTCTTGGAAATAAGATTCGGATCTGTGGGATGCTGCTGCTGTTTTCCTGAGGAAGAGTTCACAGCACGGTGTAATAAATCCGCTTGGAGCGAGATCCACTTTGCCTGGACATCCCTTCTGCCTGAGAGAGAAGCGTGGTTGCGCCTGTGGAAAGAGCCTTAAGGAAAGGGACATGTCTGTCACTGCACTCCCCAGGAGCCTGTCTCGGGAAAGTGCAGCATGCTGCCCTAGGAGAAGAGAAGGAGTCGTTGGCCTTGTGGTCGGGATACGGTCGCGAAGCAGGAGCGCCGGCCCTGGCAAAAACAGCGGGCCGGTAGCAAGACAAGTGTCACCCTCTGCCTGTGCAAAGAGACGAAGCTAAGGAGACACGAAGGGATGATTGGGCAGGGGAGCGTGCTCCCATCTGAGGAAGGAGTCTGGGCAGAAGGAAGGTCTTTCCTGTGCCTCTGGGCCCAAGGGGACAGCAGGTCCTTGGCCACCTGTCCAGAGGGCAGACGGGGGCTTGCCACCAATCTCCCGGTCCTGAACTCGCAGAAACACCGCCTGGAGGAACGGGCAATCAAATGCCGTCTTCCTCCAGGATGTGGCAGCCTTGGAGGAGGTAGGGGGTGTCCCGGGGAAACAGGGACAGTTACCCATTACTCCCCATCCCAGGGCACGGGCCGTGTGCAATGATCCTCTCGCGGCTCCTCAAGGATGGGGAAGGCACGGGCCTAGTCCCCTGTCCCCCTGAATGCGAGAGCGAAAGGGCAGGCCTTGCCTACGAGGAAAGATGTCATTGTGAGCAGAGTGCCATCCTAGGCCATGCACGCTGCTGCAGGGTCGAGGCTGGGTCTGCTTATTTCGGCTTGGTAGGATGAACCCAGGATGTGAACTTGGAGCCCGGGAAAGCAAGGCTCCAGAGGCACCACCTCTCCCGCTGCCTTCTTCCCTGAAGCGACTAAAGCCTCGCTGAAGAAGCAGCGGCCAAGTGCTGTTCGCTCCAAGCCAAAGCCTCTGCGAAAGCACAGCATTGGCCGAGAAATCAGAGTCGGATCTGCTTGCTCTACTGCTGCTTGCCTGAGCCCGGTCTCGCGGTGGGAGAAACCCGCATACAGCGAAATCCTCTTTGCCCGGGCATCTACTATGGGAAAGCACAGCATTCACTGGGAAATCAGAATCGGATGTGGGGGATGCTGCAGCTGAATGCCTAAGCTACTCTCCACAGCACGTTGGAAGTTACCCGCAGGCAACGAAATCCTCTTTGCCCTAGCACCTCTTTGCCTAAGAGAGAAGCGTGGTTGCACATCTGAAAGGGCCTTAAGGAAAGGGACACGTCTTTCACTGCACTCCCCTGGAGCAAGTCTGGGGCAGGCCGAACAAGCCACCCCAGAGAAGAGAAGGTGCCCTTGGCCTTGTGGGTGGGATACGGTCGGGAAGCAGGAGAGCCTGCTGTGGCAGGAAGAGCAGGCCGGTGGCAAGACAAGTGTCACCGGCTCCCTGTGCGGAGAGACGAAGCCTCACTGCTAATGAGACATGAGGTGACGACTATGGCAGGGGCGCCGGCTCCAATCTGAGGAAGGAGTCTGGGCAGAAGTCAGGCCTGTCTTGTGCCTCTGCTCCCAAGGGTACAGCATGGCCTTGACCACCTGTCCGTAGAGCACAATTGGGCTTGCTACTAGGGGCCATATCCGGAACTCGCAGGAACAGCACCCTCGAGAAACGGGCAGATGCCATCTTCCTCCAAGATGTGGCAGCGTTTTCTTTGGCAGGGGGTTTTCTGGAGGAGTGGGTCAGTCCCCCAAAGCTCCCCATTCCAGTGAACGGACGGTGTTCAGGGATCCTGTCGCCTCTCCTATCCTGTGGCGAAGGCACTGGCATTGTCCGTGAGTCCGCCTGAGAGCCAGTGCCAAAGGCCAAACGTTGCCTACACCGGGAGATGGTAGTGTGCATTGAGTGCCATCCTAGGCCACGCACACTGCTGCAGGGTTGTGGCTGAGTCTGCTTAGTTCGGCCTGGCAGGGTGAACCCAGGGCGTCAACATGAAGCCCGGGAAAGCAAGGCCTAAGACGGACCAGCTCTCCGCAGCTCTTCTTCCCTGACGCGACAGAACGAACACCGAAGTCCTTGGTGAGTAAGCAGCAGCGAAGTGGGTTCCCGCCAAGCTGCAAACCTCTGCAAAAGCATAGCCGTCGCTGAGAAATCAGAGTCGGTTCTGTGGGCTGCTGTTGCTGCTTGCCTTAGCCTAGTATTTGAGCACGGCGGGAGGAACCCGCATAGAGCAAAAGCCTCTTTGCTAGGTCATCCCCTCTGGGAAAGCACAGCATTCCCTTGGAAATCAGAGTCGGATCTGTGGGATGTTGCTGCTGTTTTCCTGAGGAAGACTCCACAGCACGGTGTCATAAATCCGCATGGAGCGAGATCCACTTTGCCTGGGCATCCCTTCTGCCTGAGAGAGAAGCGTGGTTGCGCCTGTGGAAAGAGCCTTAAGGAAAGGGACATGTCTGTCACTGCACTCCCCAGGAGCCTGTCTCGGGAACGTGCAGCATGCTGCCCTAGGAGAAGAGAAGGAGTCGTTGGCCTTGTGGTCGAGATACGGTCGCGAAGCAGGAGCGCCGGCCCTGGCAAGAACAGCGGGCCGGTGGCAAGACAAGTGTCACCCTCTGCCTGTGCAGAGAGACGAAGCTAAGGAGACACGAGGGGATGATTGGGCAGGGGAGCGTGCTCCCATCTGAGGAAGCGGTCTGGGCAGAAGGAAGGTCTTTCCTGTGCCTCTGGGCCCAAGGGGACAGCAGGTCCTTGGCCACCTGTCCAGAGGGCAGACGTGGGCTTGCCACCAATCTCCCGGTCCTGAACTCGCAGAAACACCTCCTGGAGGAACGGGCAATCAAATGCCGTCTTCCTCCAGGATGTGGCAGCCTTGGAGGAGGTAGGGGGTGTCCCGGGGAAACAGGGACAGTTACCCATTACTCCCCATCCCAGGGCACGGGCCGTGTGCAATGATCCTCTCGCGGCTCCTCAAGGATGGGGAAGGCACGGGCCTAGTCCCCTGTCCTCCTGAATGCCAGAGCGAAAGGGCAGGCCTTGCCTACGAGGAGAGATGTCATTGTGAGCAGAGTGCCATCCTAGGCCATGCAAGCTGCTGCAGGGTCGAGGCTGGGTCTGCTTATTTCGGCTTGGTAGGATGAACCCAGGATGTGAAATTGGAGCCCGGGAAAGCAAGGCCCAAGAGGCACCAGCTCTCCCGCTGCTCTTCTTCCCTGAAGCGACTAAAGCCTTGCTGAAGAAGCAGCGGCCAAGTGCTCTTCGCTCCAAGCAAACGCCTCTGCGAAAGCACAGCATTCGCTGAGAAATCAGAGTCGGATCTGCGGGCTCTACTGCTGCTTGCCTGAGCCCGGTCTCGCGGTGGGAGAAACCCGCATACAGCGACATCCTCTTTGCCCGGGCATCTCCTCTGGGAAAGCACAGCATTCACTGGGAAATCAGAATCGGATGTGGGGGATGTTGCTGCTGAATGCCTAAGCTACTCTCCACAGCACGTTGGAAGTTACCCGCAGGCAACGAAATCCTCTTTGCCCTAGCACCTCTTTGCCTAAGAGAGAAGCGTGGTTGCACATCTGAAAGGGCCTTAAGGAAAGGGACACGTCTTCATGTTGGCGCCCTGGGTTCACCCTGCCAGGCCGAACTAAGCAGACACAGCCACAACCCTGCAGCAGCTTGCGTGGCCTAGGATGGCACTCAATGCACACTACCATCTCCCGGTGTAGGCAACGCTTGGCCTTTGGCACAGGCTCTCAGGCGGACTCACGGACAAGGCCAGTGCCTTCGCCACAGGAGAGGAGAGGCGACAGGATCCCTGAACACCGTCCTTTCACTGGAATGGGGAGCTTTGGGGAACTGTGCCCACTCCTTCCCCAGCAAACCCCCTGCCACCGAAACGCTGTCATATCTTGGAGGAAGATGGCATCTGACTGCCTGTTTCTCGAGGGAGCTGTTTCTGCGAGTTCCGGGTATGGCGCCTGGTAGAAAGCCCAAGTGTGCCCTACGGACAGGTGGTCAAGGACATGCTGTCCCCTTGGGACCAGAGGCACAAGACAGGCCTGCCTTCTGCCCAGACTCCTTCCTCAGAGTGGAACAGGTGCCACTGCCCTAGTCGTCCCCTCATGTCTCATTAGAAGGGAGGCATCATCTCTCCGCACAGGGAGCGGGTGACACTTGTCTTGCCACAGGCCTGCTCTTCCTGCCACTGCAGGCTCTCCTGCTTCCCGACCATTTCCCGACCACAAGGCCAATGGCACCTTCTCTTCTCTGGGGGCGGCTTGTTCGGCCTGCCCCAGACTTGCTCCTGGGGAGTGCAGTGAAAGACATGTCCCTTTCCTTAAGGCCCTTTCAGATGTGCAACCACGCTTCTCTCTTAGGCAAAGAGGTGCTAGGGCAAAGAGGATTTCGTTGCATGCGGGTAACATCCAACGTGCTGTGGAGAGTAGCTTAGGTATTCAGCAGCAACATCCCCCACATCCGATTATGATTTCCCAGTGAATGCTGTGCTTTCCCAGAGGTGATGCCCGGGCAAAGAGGATGTCGCTGTATGCGGGTTTCTCCCACCGCGAGACCGGGCTCAGGCAAGCAGCAGTAGAGCCCGCAGATCCGACTCTGATTTCTCAGCAAATGCTGTGCTTTCGCAGAGGCATTGGCTTGGAGCGAACAGCACTTGGCCGCTGCTTCTTCAGCAAGGTTTTAGTCGCTTCAGGGAAGAAGAGCAGCGGGAGAGCTGGTGCCTCTTGGGCCTTGCTTTCCCGGGCTTCATGTTGGCGCCCTGGGTTCACCCTGCCAGGCCGAACTAAGCAGACTCAGCCACAACCCTGCAGCAGTGTGCGTAGCCTAGGATGGCACTCAATGCACACTACCATCTCCTGGTGTAGGCAACGCTTGGCCTTTGGCACTGGCTCTCAGGCGGACTCACGGACAATGCCAGTGCCTTCGCCACAGGATAGGAGAGGCGACAGGATCCCTGAACACCGTCCGTTCACTGGAATGGGGAGCTTTGGGGGACTGCCCCACTCCTTCTCCAGAAAACCCCCTGCCACCGAAAATGCTGCCACATCTTGGAGGAAGATGGCATCTGCCCGTTTCTCGAGGGTGCTGTTTCTGTGAGTTCCGGGTATGGCGCCTGGTAGCAAGCCCAAGTGTGCCCTACGTACAGGTGGTCAAGGACATGCTGTCCCCTTGGGACCAGAGGCACAAGACAGGCCTGACTTCTGCCCAGACTCCTTCCTCAGAGTGGAGCAGGCGCCCCTGCCATAGTCGTCACCTCATGTCTCATTAGCAGTGAAGCTTCGTCTCTCCGCACAGGGAGCGGTGACACTTGTCTTGCCACCGGCCTGCCCTTCCTGCCACAGCAGGCTCTCCTGCTTCCCGACCGTATATCACCCACAAGGCCAATGGCACCTTCTCTTCTCTGGGGTGGCTTGTTCGGCCTGCCCCAGACTTGCTCCAGGGGAGTGCAGTGAAAGACGTGTCCCTTTCATTAAGGCCCTTTCAGATGTGTAACCACGCTTCTCTCTTAGGCAAAGAGGTGCTAGGGCAAAGAGGATTTCGTTGCATGCGGGTAACTTCCAACGTGCTGTGGAGAGTAGCTTAGGTATTCAGCAGCAGCATCCCCAAAATTGGATTCTGATTTCCCAGGGAATGCTGTGCTTTCCCAGAGGAGATGCCCGGGCAAAGAGGATTTCGCTGTATGCGGGTTTCTCCCACCGCGAGACCGGGCTCAGGCAAGCAGCAGTAGAGCCCGCAGATCCGACTCTGATTTCTCAGCGAATGCTGTGCTATCGCAGAGGCGTTGGCTTGGAGCGAACAGCACTTGGCCGCTGCTTCTTCAGCAAGGCTTTAGTCGCTTCAGGGAAGAAGAGCAGCGGGAGAGCTGGTGCCTCTTTGGCCTTGCTTTCCCGGGCTCCAAGTTCACATCCTGCGTTCATCCTACCAAGCCGAAATAAGCAGACCCAGCCTCGACCCTGCAGCAGCGTGCATGGCCTAGGATGGCACTCTGCTCACAATGACATCTTTCCTCGTAGGCAAGGCCTGCCTTTCGCTCTGCCATTCAGGGGGACAGGGGACTAGGCCCGTGCCTTCCCCATCCTTGAGGAGCCGCGAGAGGATCATTGCACACGGCCCGTGCCCTGGGATGGGGAGTAATGGGTAACTGTCCCTGTTTCCCCGGGTCACCCCCTACCTCCTCCAAGGCTGCCACATCCTGGAGGAAGACGGCATTTGATTGCCCGTTCCTCCAGGAGGTGTTTCTGCGAGTTCAGGACCGGGAGATTTGTGCCAAGCCCACGTCTGCCCTCTGGACAGGTGGCCAAGGACCTGCTGTCCCCTTGGGCCCAGAGGCACAGGAAAACCTTCCTTCTGCCCAGACTCCTTCCTCAGATGGGAGCACGCTCCCCTGCCCAATCATCCCTCGTGTCTCCTTAGCTTCGTCTCTCTGCACAGGCAGAGGGTGACACTTGTCTTGCCACCGGCCCGCTGTTTTTGCCAGGGCCGGCGCTCCTGCTTCGCGACCGTATCCCGACCACAAGGCCAACGACTCCTTCTCTTCTCCTAGGGCAGCATGCTGCACTTTCCCGAGACAGGCTCTTGGGGAGAGCAGCGACAGACATGTCCCTTTCCTTAAGGCTCTTTCCACAGGCGCAACCACGCTTCTCTCTCAGGCAGAAGGGATGCCCAGGCAAAGTGGATCTCGCTCCATGCGGATTTATTACACCGTGCTGTGGAGTCTTCCTCAGGAAAACAGCAGCAGCATCCCACAGATCCGACTCTGATTTCCAAGAGAATGCTGTGCTTTACCAGAGGGGATGACCTAGCAAAGAGGCTTTTGCTCTATGCGGGTTCCTCCCGCCATGCTCAAATACTAGGCTAAGGCAAGCAGCAACAGCAGCCCTCAGAACCGACTCTGATTTCTCAGCGACGGCTATGCTTTTGCAGAGGTTTTCAGCTTTGCGCGAACCGCAATTCGCTGCTGCTTCCTCAGCAAGGATTTCCGTGTTCGCTCTGTCGCGTCACGGAAGAAGAGCTGCGGAGAGCTGGTCCGTCTTAGGCCTTGCTTTCCCGGGCTTCATGTTGGAGCCCTGGGTTCACCCTGCCAGGCCGAACTAAGCAGACACAGCCACAACCCTGCAGCAGCGTGCGTGGCCTAGGATGGCACTTAATGCACACTACCATCTCCCGGTGTAGGCAACGCTTGGCCTTTGGCACAGGCTCTCAGGCGGACTCACGGACAAGGCCAGTGCCTTCGCCACAGGAGAGGAGAGGCGACAGGAACCCTAAACACCGCCCTTTCACTGGAATGGGGAGCTTTGGGGAACTGTGTCCACACTTTCCCCAGCAAACCCCCTGCCATCGAAAACGCTGTCACATCTTGGAGGAAGATGGCATCTGACTGCCTGTTTCTCGAGGGAGCTGTTTCTGTGAGTTCCGGTTTTGGCGCCTGGTAGCAAGCCCAAGTGTGCCCTACGGACAGGTGGTCAAGGACATGCTGTCCCCTTGGGACCAGAGGCACAAGACAGGCCTGCCTTCTGCCCAGACTCCTTCCTCAGAGTCGAACAGGTGCCACTGCCCTAGTCGTCCCCTCATGTCTCATTAGAATGGAGGCATCATCTCTCCGCACAGGGAGCGGGTGACACTTGTCTTGCCACCGGCCTGCTCTTCCTGCCACAGCAGGCTCTCCTGCTTTCCGACCGTTTCCCACCCACAAGGCCAATGGCACCTTCTCTTCTCTGGGGGCCGCTTGTTCGGCCTGCCCCAGACTTGCTCCTGGGGAGTGCAGTGAAAGACATGTCCCTTTCCTTAAGGCCCTTTCAGATGTGCAACCATGCTTCTCTCTTAGGCAAAGAGGTGCTAGGGCAAAGAGGATTTTGTTGCATGCGGGTATCTTCCAACGTGCTGTGGAGAGTAGCTTAGGTATTCAGCAGCAACATCCCCCACGTCCGATTCTGATTTCCCAGTGAATGCTATGCTTTCCCAGAGGAGATACCCGGGCAAAGAGGATGTCGCTGTATGCGGGTTTCTCCCACCGCGAGACCGGGCTCAGGCAAGCAGCAGTAGAGCCCGCAGATCCGACTCTGATTTCTCAGCGAATGCTGTGCTTTCGCAGAGGCGTTGGCTCGGAGCGAACAGCACTTGGCCGCTGCTTCTTCAGCAAGGCTTTAGTCGCTTCAGGGAAGAAGAGCAGCGGGAGAGCTGGTGCCTCTTGGGCCTTGCTTTCCCGGGCTCCAAGTTCACATCCTGGGTTCATCCTACCAAGCCGAAATAAGCAGACCCAGCCTCGACCCTGCAGCCGCGTGCATGGCCTAGGATGGCACTCTGCTCACAATGACATCTTTCCTCGTAGGCAAGGCCTGCCCTTTCGCTCTGGCATTCAGGGGTACAGGGGACTAGGCCCGTGCCTTCCCCATCCTTGAGGAGCCGCGAGAGGATCATTGCACACGGCCCGTGCCCTGGGATGGGGAGTAATGGGTAACTGTCCCTGTTTCCCCGGGACACCCCCTACCTCCTCCAAGGCTTCCACATCCGGGAGGAAGACGGCATTTGATTGCCCGTTCCTCCAGGAGGTGTTTCTGCGAGTTCAGGACCGGGAGATGGGTGGCAAGCCCACGTCTGCCCTCTGGACAGGTGGTCAAGGACATGCTGTCCCCTTGGGACAAGAGGCACAAGACAGGCCTGCCTTCTGCCCAGACTCCTTCCTCAGAGTGGAGTAGGCGACCCTGCCATGGTCGTCACCTCATGTCTCATTAGCAGCGAGGCTTCGTCTCTCCGCACAAGGAGCGGGTGACACTTGTCTTGCCACCGGCCTGCTCTTCCTGCCACGGCAGGCTCTCCTGCTTCCCGACCGTTTCCCACCCACAAGGCCAATAGCTCCTTCTCTTCTCTGGGGGCGGCTTGTTTGGCCTGCCCCAGACATGCTCCTGGGGAGTGCGGTGAAAGACGTGTCCCTTTCCTTAAGGCCCTTTCAGATGTGCAACCACGCTTCTCTCTTAGGCAAAGAGGTGCTAGGGCAAAGAGGTTTTCGTTGCATGCGGGTAACTTCCAACGTGCTGTGGAGAGTAGCTTAGGTATTCAGCAGCAGAATCCCCCACATAGAATTCTGATTTCCCAGTGAATGCTGTGCTTTCCCAGAGGAGATGCCCGGGCAAAGAGGATTTCTCTGTATGCGGGTTTCTCCCACTGCGAGACCGGGCTCAGGCAAGCAGCAGTAGAGCCCGCAGATCCGACTCTGATTTCTCAGCGAATGCTGTGCTTTCGCAGAGGCTTTGGCTATGAGGGAACAGCACTTGGCCGCTGCTTCTTCAGCAAGGCTTTAGTCGCTTCAGGGAAGAAGAGCAGCGGGAGAGCTGGTGCCTCTTGGGCCTTGCTTTCCCGGGCTCCAAGTTCACATCCTGGGTTCATCCTACCAAGCCGAAATAAGCAGACCCAGCCTCGACCCTGCAGCAGCGTGCATGGCCTAGGATGGCACTCTGCTCACAATGACATCTTTCCTCGTAGGCAAGGCGTGCCCTTTCGCTCTGGCATTCAGGGGGACAGGGGACTAGGCCCGTGCCTTCCCCATCCTTGAGGAGCCGCGAGAGGATAAAGCACACGGCTCGTGCCCAGGGATGGGGAGTAATGTGTAACTGTCCCTGTTTCCCCGACACACCCTCTGCCTCCGCCAAGGCTGCCACATCCTGGAGGAAGACGGAATTTGATTACCCGTTCCTCCAGGAGGTGTTTCTGCGAGTTCAGGACCGGGAGATTGGTGGCAAGCCCACGTCTGCCCTCTGGACAGGTGGCCAAGGACCTGCTATCCCCTTGGGCCCAGAGGCACAGGAAAGGCCTTTCTTCTGCCCAGACTCCTTCCTCAGATTAGAGCACGCTCCCGTGCCCAATCATCCCCTCGTGTCTCCTTAGGTTCGTCTCTCTGCACAGGCAGAGGGTGACACTTGTCTTGCCACCGGCCCGCTGTTCTTACCAGCGCCGGCGCTCCTGCTTCGCGACTGTTTCCCGACCACAAGACCAACGAATCCTTCTCTTCTCCTAGGGCAACATGCTGCACGTTCCCGAGACAGGCTCCTGGGGAGTGCAGTGACAGACATGTCCCTTTCCTTAAGGCTCTTTCCACAGGCGCAACCACGCTTCTCTCTCAGGCAGAAGGGATGGCCAGACAAAGATGATCTCGCTCCATGCGTGTTTATTACAAAGTGCTGTGGAGTCTTGCTCAGGCAAGCAGCAGCAGCATCCCACAGCTCCGACTCTGATTTCCCAGAGAATGCTGTGCTTTCCCAGAGGGGATGCTCTAGCAAAGAGGCTTTCGCTCTATGCGTGTTTCTCCCGCCGTGCTGCGAATACTACGCTAAGGCAAGTAGCAACAGCAGCCCACAGAACCGACTCTCATTTCTCAGCGACTGCTACGCTTTCGCAGATGTTTTCAGCTTTGCGCGAACCGCACTTCGCTGCTGCTTCCTCAGCAAGGATTTCGGTGTTCGCCTGTCGTGTCAGTGAAGAAGAGCTGCAGAGAGCTGGTCCGTCTTGTGCTTTGCTTTCCCGGGCTTCATGTTAGCGCCCTGGGTTCACCCTGCCAGGACAAACTAAGCAGACAGAGCCACAACACTGCAGCAGCGTGCGTGGCCTAGGATGGCACTCAATGCACACTACCAACTCCCGGTGTAGGCAACGCTTGGCCTTTGGTACTGGCTCTCAGGCGGACTCACGGACAAGGCCAGTGCCTTCGCCACAGGAGAGGTGTGGCGACAGGATCCCTGAAACCGTCCGTTCACTGGAATGGGGAGCTTTGGGGAACTGCCCCACTCCTTCTCCAGAAAACCCCCTGCCACCGAAAACGCTGCCACATCTTGGAGGAAGATGGCATCTGCCCGTTTCTCGAGGGTGCTGTTTCTGCGAGTTCCGGGTATGGCGCCTGGTAGCAAGCCCAAGTGTGCCCTACGGACAGGTGGTCAAGGACATGCTGTCCCCTTGGGACAAGAGGCACAAGACAGGCCTGCCTTCTGCCCAGACTCCTTCCTCAGAGTGGAGCAGGCGCCCCTGCCCTAGTCGTCCCCTCATGTCTCATTAGCAGCGAGGCTTCGTCTCTCCGCACAGGGAGCGGGTGACACTTGTCTTGCCACCGGCCTGCTCTTCCTGCCACGGCAGGCTCTCCTGCTTCCCGACCGTTTCCCACCCACAAGGCCAATAGCTCCTTCTCTTCTCTGGGGGCGGCTTGTTTGGCCTGCCCCAGACATGCTCCTGGGGAGTGCGGTGAAAGACGTGTCCCTTTCCTTAAGGCCCTTTCAGATGTGCAACCACGCTTCTCTCTTAGGCAAAGAGGTGCTAGGGCAAAGAGGTTTTCGTTGCATGCGGGTAACTTCCAACGTGCTGTGGAGAGTAGCTTAGGTATTCAGCAGCAGAATCCCCCACATAGAATTCTGATTTCCCAGTGAATGCTGTGCTTTCACAGAGGAGATGCCCGGGCAAAGAGGATTTCTCTGTATGCGGGTTTCTCCCACCGCGAGACCGGGCTCCGGCAAGCAGCAGTAGAGCCCGCAGATCCGACTCTGATTTCTCAGCCAATGCTGTGCTTTCGCAGAGGCTTTGGCTAGGAGGGAACAGCACTTGGCCGCTGCTTCTTCAGCAAGGCTTTAGTCGCTTCAGGGAAGAAGAGCAGCGGGAGAGCTGGTGCCTCTTGGGCCTTGCTTTCCCGGGCTCCAAGTTCACATCCTGGGTTCATCCTACCAAGCCGAAATATGCAGACCCAGCCTCGACCCTGCAGCAGCGTGCTGGCCTAGGATGGCACTCTGCTCACAATGACATCTTTCCTCGTAGGCAAGGCGTGCCCTTTCGCTCTGGCATTCAGGGGGACAGGGGACTAGGCCCGTGCCTTCCACATCCTTGAGGAGCCGCGAGAGGATAACAGCACACGGCTCGTGCCCAGGGATGGGGAGTAATGTGTAACTGTCCCTGTTTCCCCGACACACTCTCTGCCTCCGCCAAGGCTGCCACATCCTGGAGGAAGACGGAATTTGATTACCCGTTCCTCCAGGAGGTGTTTCTGCGAGTTCAGGACCGGGAGATTAGTGGCAAGCCCACGTCTGCCCTCTAGACAGGTGGCCAAGGAACTGCTATCCCCTTGGGCCCAGAGGCACAGGAAAGGCCTTTCTTCTGCCCAGACTCCTTCCTCAGATTAGAGCACGCTCCCTTGCCCAATCATCCCCTCGTGTCTCCTTAGCTTCGTCTCTCTGCACAGGCAGAGGGTGACACTTGTCTTGCCACCGGCCCGCTGTTCTTGCCAGGGCCGGCGCTCCTGCTTGGCGACCGTATCTCGACCACAAGGCCAACGACTCCTTCTCTTCTCCTAGGGCAGCATGCTGCACGTTCCCGAGACAGGCTCCTGGGGAGTGCAGTGACAGACATGTCCCTTTCCTTAAGGCTCTTTCCACAGGCGCAACCACGCTTCTCTCTCAGGCAGAAGGGATGGCCAGGCAAAGATGATCTCGCTCCATGCGTGTTTATTACAAAGTGCTGTGGAGTCTTGCTCAGGCAAGCAGCAGCAGCATCCCACAGCTCCGACTCTGATTTCTCAGAGAATGCTGTGCTTTCACAGAGGGGATGCTCTAGCAAAGAGGCTTTCGCTCTATGCGGGTTTCTCCCGCCGTGCTGCGAATACTACGCTAAGGCAAGCAGCAACAGCAGCCCACAGAACCGACTCTGATATCTCAGCGACTGCTGTGCTTTCGCAGAGGTTTTCAGCTTTGCGCGAACCGCACTTCGCTGCTGCTTCCTCAACAAGGATTTCGGTGTTCGCTCTGTCGCGTCACGGAAGAAGAGCTGCAGAGAGCTGGTCCGTCTTAGGCCTTGCTTTCCCGGGCTTCATGTTGGCGCCCTGGGTTCATCCTGCCAGGCCGAACTAAGCAGACACAGCCACAACCCTGCAGCAGCGTGCGTGGTCTAGGATGGCACTTAATGCACACTACCATCTCCCGGTGTAGGCAACGCTTGGCCTTTGGCACTGGCTCTCAGGCGGACTCACGGACAAGGCCAGTGCCTTCGCCACAGGAGAGGAGAGGCGACAGGATCCCTGAACACCGTCCGTTCACTGGAATGGGGAGCTTTGGGGAACTGTGCCCACTCCTTCCCCAGCAAACCCCCTGCCACTGAAAACGCTGTCACATCTTGGAGGAAGATGGCATCTGACTGCCTGTTTCCGAGGGAGCTGTTTCTCCGAGTTCCGGGTATGGCGCCTGGTAGCAAGCCCAAGTGTGCCCTACGGACAGGTGGTCAAGGACATGCTGTCCCCTTGGGACCAGAGGCACAAGACAGGCCTGCCTTCTGCCCAGACTCCTTCCTCAGAGTGGAACAGGTGCCACTGCCCTAGTCGTCCCCTCATGTCTCATTAGAAGGGAGGCATCATCTCTCCGCACAGGGAGCGGGTGACACTTGCCTTGCCACCGGCCCGCTCTTCCTGCCACAGCAGGCTCTCCTGCTTCCCGACCGTTTCACACCCACAAGGCCAATGGCACCTTCTCTTCTCTGGGGGCGGCTTGTTCGGCCTACCCCAGACTTGCTCCTGGGGAGTGCAGTGAAAGACATGTCCCTTTCCTTAAGGCCCTTTCAGATGTGCAACCACGCTTCTCTCTTAGGCAAAGAGGTGCTAGGGCAAAGAGGATTTCGTTGCATGCGGGTATCTTCCAACGTGCTGTGGAGAGTAGCTTAGGTATTCAGCAGCAACATCCCCCACATCCGATTCTGATTTCCCAGTGAATGCTGTGCTTTCCCAGAGGAGATACCCGGGCAAAGAGGATTTCACTGTATGCGGGTTTCTCCCACCGCGAGACCGGGCTCAGGCAAGCAGCAGTAGAGCCCGCAGATCCGACTCTGATTTCTCAGTGAATGCTGTGCTTTCGCAGAGGCTTTGGTTTGGAGCGAACAGCACTTGGCCGCTGCTTCTTCAGCAAGGCTTTAGTCGCTTCAGGGAAGAAGAGCAGCGGGAGTGCTGGTGCTTCTTGGGCCTTGCTTTCCCGGGCTCCAAGTTCGTGCCCAGGGTTCACCCTGCCAGGCCGAACTAAGCAGATTCAGCCACAACCCGGCAGCAGCGTGCGTGGCCTAGGATGGCACTCAATGCATACTACCATCTCCCGGTGTAAGCAACGCTTGGCCTTTGGCACTGGCTGTCAGGCGGACTCACGGACAAGGCCAGTGCCTTCGCCACAGGAGAGGAGAGGCGACAGGATCCCTGACAACCGTCCGTTCACTGGAATGGGGATCTTTGGGGGACTGTCCCCAATCCTTCCCCGGCAAACCCCCTGCCACCGAAAACGCTTTCACATTTTGGAGGAAGATGGCATCTGACTGCCCGTTTCTCGAGGGAGCTGTTTCTCCGAGTTCCGGTTTTGGCGCCTGGTAGCAAGCCCAAGTGTGCCCTACGGACAGGTGGTCAAGGACATGCTGTCCCCTTGGGACCAGAGGCACAAGACAGGCCTGCCTTCTGCCCAGACTCCTTCCTCAGAGTGGAACAGGCACCACTGCCCTAGTCGTCCCCTCATGTCTCATTAGAAGGGAGGCATCATCTCTCCGCACAGGGAGCGGGTGACACTTGTCTTGCCACCGGCCTGCTCTTCCTGCCACGGCAGGCTCTCCTGCTTCCCGACCGTTTCCCGAACACAAGGCCAATGGCTCCTTCTCTTCTCTGGGGCGCGGCTTGTTGCGCCTGCCCCAGACTTGCTCCTGGGGAGTGCGCTGAAAGACGTGTCCCTTTCCTTAAGGCCCTTTCAGATGTGCAACCACGCTTCTCTCTTAGGCAAAGAGGTGCTAGGTTAAAGAGGATTTCGCTCCATGCGGGTAAATTCCACCGCGCTGTAGAGACTAGCTCAGGCATTCAGCAGCAGCATCCCCCACATCCAATTCTGATTTCCCAGTTTATGCTGTGCTTTCCCAGAGGAGATGCCCGGGCAAAGAGGCTTTCGCTGTATGCGGATTTCTCCCACCGCGAGACTGGGCTCAGGCAAGAAGCAGCAGAGCCCGCCGAACCGACACTGACTTCGTAGCGAATGCTGTGCTTTCGCAAAGACTTTGGCTTGGAGCGAACAACACTTGGCCCCTGCTTCCTCAGCAAGGCTTTTGTTGCTTCAGGGAAGAAGAGCTGCGGGAGCCTGGTGCCTCTTGTGCCTTGCTCCCCCGGGCTCCAAGTTCACATCCTGAGTTCATTTTGCCAAGCCGAAATAAGCAGAACCAGCCTCGACCCTGCAGCAGCGTGCGTGGCCTAGGATGGCACTCTGCTCACAATGCCATCACTAGGCATAGGCAAGGCCTGCCCTTTTGCTCTGGCGTTCAGGGCGACAGGGGACTAGGCCCGTGCCTTTCCCATCCTTGAGGAGCCACGAGAGGATCACTGCACAGGCCCGTGCCCTGGGATGGGGAGTAATGGGAAACTGTCCCTGTTTCCCCGAGACACCCCCTGCCTCCGCCAAGACTGCCACATCCTGGAGGAAGTCAGCATCTGATTGCCCATTCCTCCAGGAGGTGTTTCTGCGAGTTCAGGACCGGGAGATTGGTGGCAAGCGCACGTCTGCCCTCTGGACAGGTGGCCAAGGACCTGCTGTCCCCTTGGGCCCAGAGGCACAGGAAAGACCTTCCTTCTGCCCAGACTCCTTCCTCAGATTGGAGCACGCTCCCCTGCCAAATCGTCCCCTCGTGTCTCCTAGCAGCCAGGCTTCGTCTCTCAGCACAGGCAGAGGGTGACACTTGTCTTGCCACCGGCCCGATGTTCCTGCCCGGGCCGGCGCTACTGCTTCGCGAACGTTTCCCGACCTCTAGGCCAAGGACTCCTTCTCTTCTCCTGGGGCAGCGTGCTGCACTCTCCCGAGACAGGCTCCTGGGGAGTGCAGTGACAGGCATGTCCCTTTCCTTAAGGCACTTTCCACAGGCGCAACCACCCTACTCTCTCAGGCAGAAGGGATGCCCAGACAAAGAGGATTTCGCTCCATGCGGGTTTATTACACCATGGTTTGGAGTCTTGCTCAGGCAAGCAGCAGCAGCATCCCACACACCCGACTCTGATTTCCCAGAGAATGCTGTGCTTTCCCAGAGGGGATGCCCTATCAAGGAGGCTTTCGATCTATTCGGGTTTCTCCCGCCGTGCTGCGGATCCTAGGCTACGTCAAGCAGCAACAGCAGCCCAAGAACTGACTCTGATTTCTCAGCGACTGCTATGCTTTCGCAGAGGTTTTCAGCTTGGCGTGAACAGCACTTCGCTGCTGCTTCCTCAGCAAGGATTTCGGTGTTTGCTCAGTCGCGTCAGGGAAGAAGAGCTGCGGAGAGCTGGCCCGTCTTAGGCCTAGGTTTCCCGGGCTTCATGTTGGCGCCCTGGGTTCTCGCTGCCAGGCCGAAATAAGCAGACACAGACACAACCCTGCAGCAGCGTGCGTGGCCTAGGATGGCACTCAATGCACACTACCATCTCCCGGTGTAGGCAACGCTTGGCCTTTGGCACTGGCTCTCAGGTGGACACACGGACAAGGCCAGTGCCTTCGCCACAGGAGAGGAGAGGCGACAGGATCCCTGAACACCGTCCTTTCACTGGAATGGGGAGCTTTGAGGGACTGCCCCACTCCTCTCCAGAAACGCCCTGCAACCGAAAATGCTGCCACATCTTGGAGGAAGATGGTATCTGCCCGTTTCTCGAGGGTGCTGTTTCCGCGAGTTCCGGGGATGGTGCCTGATAGCAAGCCCAAGTGTGCCCTACGGACAGGTGGTCAAGGACATGCTGTCCCCTTGGGACCAGAGGCACAAGACAGGCCTGCCTTCTGCCCAGACTCCTTCCTCAGAGTGGAGCAGGCGCCCCTGCCCTAGTCGTCCCCTCATGTCTCATTAGCAGCGAGGCTTCGTCTCTCCGCACAGGGAGCGGGTGACACTTGTCTTGCCACCGGCCTGCTCTTCCTGCCACAGCAGGCTCTCCTGCTTCCCGACCGTTTCCCACCCACAAGGCCAATGGCACCTTCTCTTCTCTGGGGGCGGCTTGTTCGGCCTGCCCCAGACTTGCTCCTGGGGAGTGCGGTGAAAGACGTGTCCCTTTCCTTAAGGCCCTTTCAGATGTGCAACCACGCTTCTCTCTTAGGCAAAGAGGTGCTAGGGCAAAGAGGATTTCGTTGCATGCGGGTAACTTCCAACGTGCTGTGGAGAGTAGCTTAGGCATTCAGCAGCAGCATCCCCAAAATCCGATTCTGATTTCCCAGTGATGCTGTGCTTTCCCAGAGGAGATGCCCGGGCAAAGAGGATTTCACTGTATGCGGGTTTCTCCCACCGCGAGACCGGGCTCCGGCAAGCAGCAGTAGAGCCCGCAGATCCGACTCTGATTTCTCAGCGAATGCTGGGCTTTCGCAGAGGCTTAGGCTTGGAGCGAGCAGCACTTGGCCGCTGCTTCCTCAGCAAGGCTTTAATCGCTTCAGGGAAGAAGACAGCGGGAGAGCTGGTGCCTCTTGGGCCTTGCTTTCCCGGGCTCCAAGTTCACATCCTGGGTTCATCCTACCAAGCCGAAATAAGCAGACCCAGCCTCGACCCTGCAGCAGCGTGCATGGCCAAGGATGGCACTCTGTTCACAATGACATCTCTCCTCGTAGGCAAGGCCTGCCCTTTCGCTCTGGCATTCAGGGGCACAGGGGACTAGGCCCGTGCCTTCCCCATCCTTGAGGAGCTGCGAGAGGATTATTGCACACGGCCCGTGCCCTGGGATGGGGAGTAATGGGTAACTGTCCCTGTTTCCCCGGGACACCCCCTACCTCCTCCAAGGCTTCACATCCTGGAGGAAGACGGCATTTGATTGCCCGTTCCTCCAGGAGGTGTTTCTGCGAGTTCAGGACCGGGAGCTTGGTGGCAAGCCCACGTCTGCCCTCTGGACAGGTGGCCAAGGACCTGCTGTCCCCTTGGGCCCAGAGGCACAGGAAAGACCTTCCTTCTGCCCAGACCCTTCCTCAGATTGGAGCACGCTCCCCTGCCCAATCATCCCCTCGTGTCTCCTTAGCTTCGTCTCTCTGCACAGGCAGAGGGTGACACTTGTCTTGCCACCGGCCCGCTGTTCTTGCCAGGGCCGGCGCTCCTGCTTCGCGACCGTATCCCGACCACAAGGCCAACGATTCTTTCTCCTCTCCTAGGGCAGCATGCTGCACTTTCCCGAGACAGGCTCCTGGGGAGTGCAGTGACAGACATGTCCCTTTCCTTAAGGCTCTTTCCACAGGCGCAACCACGCTTCTCTCTCAGGCAGAAGGGATGCCCAGGCAAAGTGGATCTCGCTCCATGCGGATTTATTACACCGTGCTGTGGAGTCTTCCTCAGGAAAACAGCAGCAGCATCCCACAGATCCGACTCTGATTTCAAAGAGAATGCTGTGCTTTCCCAGAGGGGATGACCTAGCAAAGAGGCTTTTGCTCTATGAGGGTTCCTCCCGCCGTGCTCGAATACTAGTCTAAGGCAAGCAGCAACAACAGCCCACAGAACCGACTCTGATTTCCCAGCGACGGCTATGCTTTCGCAGAGGTTTTCAGCTTGGCGGGAACCGCACTTCGCTGCTGCTTCCTCAGCAAGGATTTCCGTGTTCGCTCTGTCGCGTCACGGAAGAAGAGCTGCGGAGAGCTGGTCCGTCTTAGGCCTTGCTTTCCCGGGCTTCATGTTGGCGCCCTGGGTTCACCCTGCCAGGCCGAAGTAAGCAGACACAGCCACAACCCAGCAGCAGTGTGCGTGGCCTAGGATGGCACTCAATGCACACTACCATCTCCCGGTGTAGGCAACGCTTGGTCTTTGGCACTGGCTCTCAGGCGGACTCACGGACAAGGCCACTGCCTTCGCCACAGGAGAGGAGAGGCGACAGGATCCCTGAACACCGTCTGTTCACTGGAATGGGGAGCTTTGGGGGACTGTCTCCACTCCTTCCCCGGCAAACCCCCTGCCACCGAAAACGCTGTCACATCTTGGAGGAAGGTGGCATCTGACTGCCCATTTCACGAGGGAGCTGTTCCTCGAGTTCCGGGTTTGAATCCTGGTAGCAAGCCCAAGTGTGCCCTACGGACAGGTGGTCAAGGACATGCTGTCCCCTTGGGACAAGAGGCACAAGACAGGCCTGCCTTCTGCCCAGACTCCTTCCTCAGAGTGGAGTAGGCGACCCTGCCATGGTCGTCACCTCATGTCTCATTAGCAGCGAGGCTTCGTCTCTCCGCACAAGGAGCGGGTGACACTTGTCTTGCCACCGGCCTGCTCTTCCTGCCACGGCAGGCTCTCCTGCTTCCCGACCGTTTCCCACCCACAAGGCCAATAGCTCCTTCTCTTCTCTGGGGGCGGCTTGTTTGGCCTGCCCCAGACATGCTCCTGGGGAGTGCGGTGAAAGACGTGTCCCTTTCCTTAAGGCCCTTTCAGATGTGCAACCACGCTTCTCTCTTAGGCAAAGAGGTGCTAGGGCAAAGAGGTTTTCGTTGCATGCGGGTAACTTCCAACGTGCTGTGGAGAGTAGCTTAGGTATTCAGCAGCAGAATCCCCCACATAGAATTCTGATTTCCCAGTGAATGCTGTGCTTTCCCAGAGGAGATGCCCGGGCAAAGAGGATTTCTCTGTATGCGGGTTTCTCCCACCGCGAGACCGGGCTCAGGCAAGCAGCAGTAGAGCCCGCAGATCCGACTCTGATTTCTCAGTGAATGCTGTGCTTTCGCAGAGGCTTTGGCTTGGAGGGAACAGCACTTGGCCGCTGCTTCTTCAGCAAGGCTTTAGTCGCTTCAGGGAAGAAGAGCAGCGGGAGAGCTGGTGCCTCTTGGGCCTTGCTTTCCCGGGCTCCAAGTTCACATCCTGGGTTCATCCTACCAAGCCGAAATAAGCAGACCCAGCCTCGACCCTGCAGCAGCGTGCATGGCCTAGGATGGCACTCTGCTCACAATGACATCTTTCCTCGTAGGCAAGGCGTGCCCTTTCGCTCTGGCATTCAGGGGGACAGGGGACTAGGCCCGTGCCTTCCCCATCCTTGAGGAGCCGCGAGAGGATAAAGCACACGGCTCGTGCCCAGGGATGGGGAGTAATGTGTAACTGTCCCTGTTTCCCCGACACACCCTCTGCCTCCGCCAAGGCTGCCACATCCTGGAGGAAGACGGCATTTGATTACCCGTTCCTCCAGGAGGTGTTTCTGCGAGTTCAGGACCGGGAGATTGGTGGCAAGCCCACGTCTGCCCTCTGGACAGGTGGCCAAGGACCTGCTATCCCCTTGGGCCCAGAGGCACAGGAAAGGCCTTTCTTCTGCCCAGACTCCTTTCTCAGATTAGAGCACGCTCCCGTGCCCAATCATCCCCTCGTGTCTCCTTAGCTTCGTCTCTCTGCACAGGCAGAGGGTGACACTTGTCTTGCCACCGGCCCGCTGTTCTTACCAGCGCCGGCGCTCCTGCTTCACGACTGTTTCCCGACCACAAGGCCAACGAATCCTTCTCTTCTCCTAGGGCAGCATGCTGCACTTTCCCGAGTCAGGCTCCTGGGATATGCAGTGACAGACATGTCCCTTTCTTTAAGGCTCTTTCCACAGGCGCAACCACGCTTCTCTCTCAGGCAGAAGGGATGGCCAGGCAAAGAGGATCTCGCTCCATGCGTGTTTATTACAAAGTGCTGTGGAGTCTTGCTCAGGCAAGCAGCAGCAGCATCCCACAGCTCCGACCCTGATTTCCCAGAGAATGCTGTGCTTTCCCAGAGGGGATGCTCTAGCAAAGAGGCTTTCGATCTATGCGGGTTTCTCCCGCCGTGCTGCGAATACTACGCTAAGGCAAGCAGCAACAGCAGCCCTCAGAACCGACTCTCATTTCTCAGCGACTGCTACGCTTTCGCAGAGGTTTTCAGCTTTGCGCGAACCGCACTTCGCTGCTGCTTCCTCAGCAAGGATTTCGGTGTTCGCTCTGTCGTGTCAGTGAAGAAGAGCTGCAGAGAGCTGGTCCGTCTTGTGCCTTGCTTTCCCGGGCTTCATGTTAGCGCCCTGGGTTCACCCTGCCAGGACGAACTAAGCAGACAAAGCCACAACCATGCAGCAGCGTGCGTGGCCTAGGATGGCACTCTGCACACTACCATCTCCCGGTGTAGAGAACGCTTGGCCTTTGGCACTGACTCTCAGGCGGACTCACGGAAAAGGCCAGTGCCTTCGCCACAGGAGAGGAGAGGCGACAGGATCCCTGAACACCGTCCGTTCACTGGAATGGGGAGCTTGGGGGACTATCCCCAATCCTTCCCCGGCAAACCCCCTGCCACCGAAAACGCTGTCACATCTTGGTGGAAGATGGCATCTGACTGCCCGTTTCTCGAGGGAGCTGTTTCTGCAAGTTCCGGTTTTGGCGCCTGGTAGCAAGCCCAAGTGTGCCCAACGGACAGGTGGTCAAGGACATGCTGTCCCCTTGGGACCAGAGGCACAAGACAGGCCTGCCTTCTGCCCAGACTCCTTCCTCAGAGTGGAGCAGGTGCCACTGCCCTAGTCGTCCCCTCATGTCTCATTAGCAGCGAGGCTTCGTCTCTCCGCACAGGGAGCGGGTGACACTTGTCTTGCCACCGGCCTGCTCTTCCTGCCACGGCAGGCTCTCCTGCTTCCCGACGGTTTCCCGAACACAAGACCAATGGCTCCTTCTCTACTCTGGGGGCGGCTTGTTCAGCCTGCCCCAGACTTGCTCCTGGGGAGTGCAGTGAAAGACATGTCCCTTTCCTTAAGGCCCTTTCAGATGTGCAACCACGCTACTCTCTTAGGCAAAGAGGTGCTAGGGCAAAGAGTATTTCGTTGCATGCGGGTAACTTCCAACGTGCTGTGGAGAGTAGCTTAGGCATTCAGCAGCAGCATCCCAAAAATCCGATTCTGATTTCCCAGTGAATGCTGTGCTTTCCCAGAGGAGATGGCCGGGCAAAGAGGATTTCGCTGTAGGCGGGTATCTCCCACCGCGAGACCGGGGTCAGGCAATCAGCAGCAGTGCCCGCAGATCCGACTCTGATTTCTCAGCGAATGCTGTGCTTTCGCAAAGACTTTGGCTTGGAGCGAACAACACTTGGCCCCTGCTTCCTCAGCAAGGCTTCGTCGCTTCAGGGAAGAAGAGCTGCGGGAGAGCTGGTGCCTCTTGTGCCTTGCGCTCCCGGGCTCCAAGTTCACATCCTGGGTTCATTCTGCCAAGCCGAAATAAGCAGATCCAGCCTCGACCCTGCAGCAGCTGCGTGGTCTAGGATGGCACTCTGCTCACAATGCCATCTCTCGGCGTAGGCAAGGCCTGCCCTTTTGCTCTGGCGTTCATGGGGAGAGGGGACTAGGCCCGTGCCTTTCCCATCCTTGAGGAGCCGCGAGAGGATCACTGCACACGGCCCGTGCTCTGGGATGGGGAGTAATGGGAAACTGTCCCTGTTTCCCCGGGACACCCCCTGCCTCCGCCAAGGCTGCCACATCCTGGAGGAAGTCGGCATCTGATTGCCCGTTCCTCCAGGAGGTGTTTCTGCGAGTTCAGGACCGGGAGCTTGGTGGCAAGCCCACGTCTGCCCTCTGGACAGGTGGCCAAGGACCTGCTGTCCCCTTGGGCCCAGAGGCACAGGAAAGACCTTCCTTCTGCCCAGACTCCTTCCTCAGATTGGAGCACGCTACCCTGCCCAATCGTCCCCTCGTGTCTCTTAGCAGCCAGGCTTCGTCTCTCTGCACAGGCAGAGAGTGACACTTGTCTTGCCACCGGCCCGCTGTTCTTGCCAGGCCCGGCGCTCCTGCCTCGCTACCGTTTCCCGACCACAAGGCCAACAACTCCTACTCTTCTCCTGGGGCAGCGTGCTGCTCTTTCCCGAGACAGGCTCCTGGGGTGTGCAGTGACAGACATGTCCCTTTCTTTAAGGGTCTTTCCACAGGCGCAACCACGCTTCTCTCTCAGGCAGAAGGGATGCCCAGGCAAAGTGGATCTCGCTCCATGCGGATTTATACACCGTGCTGTGGAATCTTCCTCAGGAAAACAGCAGCAGCATCCCACAGATCCGACTCTGATTTTCAAGAGAATGCTGTGCTTTCCCAGAGGTGATGCCCTAGCAAATAGGCTTTCGCTCTATGCGGGTTTCTCCCGCCGTGCTGCGAATACTACGCTAAGGCAAGCAGCAACAGCAGCCCACAGAACCGACTCTGATATCTCAGCGACTGCTGTGCTTTCGCAGAGGTTTTCAGCTTTGCGCGAACCGCACTTCGCTGCTGCTTCCTCAACAAGGATTTCGGTGTTCGCTCTGTCGCGTCACGGAAGAAGAGCTGCAGAGAGCTGGTCCGTCTTAGGCCTTGCTTTCCCGGGCTTCATGTTGGCGCCCTGGGTTCATCCTGCCAGGCCGAACTAAGCAGACACAGCCACAACCCTGCAGCAGCGTGCGTGGTCTAGGATGGCACTTAATGCACACTACCATCTCCCGGTGTAGGCAACGCTTGGCCTTTGGCACTGGCTCTCAGGCGGACTCACGGACAAGGCCAGTGCCTTCGCCACAGGAGAGGAGAGGCGACAGGATCCCTGAACACCGTCCGTTCACTGGAATGGGGAGCTTTGGGGAACTGTGCCCACTCCTTCCCCAGCAAACCCCCTGCTACCGAAAACGCTGTCACATCTTGGAGGAAGATGGCATCTGACTGCCTGTTTCCGAGGGAGCTGTTTCTGCGAGTTCCGGGTATGGCGCCTGGTAGCCAGCCCAAGTGTGCCCTACGGACAGGTGGTCAACGACATGCTGTCCCCTTGGGACCAGAGGCACAAGACAGGCCTGCCTTCTGCCCAGACTCCTTCCTCAGAGTGGAACAGGTGCCACTGCCCTAGTCGTCCCCTCATGTCTCATTAGAAGGGAGGCATCATCTCTCCGCACAGGGAGCGGGTGACACTTGTCTTGCCACCGGCCCGCTCTTCCTGCCACAGCAGGCTCTCCTGCTTCCCGACCGTTTCACACCCACAAGGCCAATGGCACCTTCTCTTCTCTGGGGGCGGCTTGTTCGGCCTACCCCAGACTTGCTCCTGGGGAGTGCAGTGAAAGACATGTCCCTTTCCTTAAGGGCGTTCAGATGTGCAACCACGCTTCTCTCTTAGGCAAAGACGTGCTAGGGCAAAGAGGTTTTCGTTGCATGCGGGTAAGTTCCAACGTGCTGTGGAGAGTAGCTTAGGCATTCAGCTGCGCATCCCCCACATCCGATTCTGATTTCCCAGTGAATGCTGTGCTTGCCCAGAGGAGATGCCCGGGCAAAGAGGATGTCGCTGTATGCGGGTTTCTCCCACCGCGAGACCGGGCTCAGGCAAGCAGCAGTAGAGCCCGCAGATCCGACTCTGATTTCTCAGCGAATGCTGTGCTTTCGCAGAGGCTTTGGCTTGGAGGGAACAGCACTTGGCCGCTGCTTCTTCAGCAAGGCTTTAGTCGCTTCAGGGAAGAAGAGCAGCGGGAGAGCTGGTGCCTCTTGGGCCTTGCTTTCCCGGGCTACAAGTTCACATCCTGGGTTCATCCTACCAAGCCGAAATAAGCAGACCCAGCCTCGACCCTGCAGCAGCGTGCATGGCCTAGGATGGCACTCTGCTCACAATGACATCTTTCCTCGTAGGCAAGGCGTGCCCTTTCGCTCTGGCATTCAGGGGGACAGGGGACTAGGCCCGTGCCTTCCCCATCCCTGAGGAGCCGCGAGAGGATAACAGCACACGGCTCGTGCCCCGGGATGGGGAGTAATGTGTAACTGTCCCTGTTTCCCCGACACACCCTCTGCCTCCGCCAAGGCTGCCACATCCTGGAGGAAGACGGAATTTGATTACCCGTTCCTCCAGGAGGTGTTTCTGCGAGTTCAGGACCGGGAGATTGGTGGCAAGCCCACGTCTGCCCTCTGGACAGGTGGCCAAGGACCTGCTATCCCCTTGGGCCCAGAGGCACAGGAAAGGCCTTTCTTCTGCCCAGACTCCTTCCTCAGATTAGAGCACGTTCCCTTGCCCAATCATCCCCTCGTGTCTCCTTAGCTTCGTCTCTCTGCACAGGCAGAGGGTGACACTTGTCTTGCCACCGGCCCGCTGTTCTTACCAGGGCCGGCGCTCTTGCTTCGCCACTGTTTCCCGACCACAAGGCCAACGAATCCTTCTCTTCTCCTAGGGCAGCATGCTGCACTTTCCCGAGTCAGGCTCCTGGGGAGTGCAGTGACAGACATGTCCCTTTCTTTAAGGCTCTTTCCACAGGCGCAACCAGGCTTCTCTCTCAGGCAGAAGGGATGGCCAGGCAAAGAGGATCTCGCTCCATGCATGTTTATTACACTGTGCTGTGGAGTCTTGCTCAGGCAAGCAGCAGCAGCATCCCACAGATCCGACTCTGATATCCCAGAGAATGCTGTGCTTTCCCAGAGGGGATGCCCTAGCAAAGAGGCTTTCGCTCTATGCGGGTTTCTCCCACCGTGCTGCGAATACTACGCTAAGGCAAGCAGCAACAGCAGCCCACAGAACCGACTCTCATTTCTCAGCGACTGCTATGGTTTCGCAGTGGTTTTCAACTTTGCGCGTACCGCACTTCGCTGCTGCTTCCTCAGCAAGGATTTCGGTGTTCGCTCTGTCGCGTCAGGGAAGAAGAGCTGCGGAGAGCTGGTCCGTCTTAGGCCTTGCTTTCCCGGGCTTCATGTTGGCGCCCTGGATTCACCCTGCCAGGCCGAACTAAGCAGACTCAGCCACAAACCTGCAGCAGCGTGCGTGGCCTAGGATGGCACTCAATGCACACTACCATCTCCCGGTGTAGGCAACGCTTGGCCTTTGGCACTGGCTCTCAGGCGGACTCACGGACAAGGCCAGTGCCTTTGCCACAGGAGAGGAGAGGCGACAGGATCCCTGACCACCGTCCTTTCACTGGAATGGGGAGCTTTGGGGGACTGTGCCCACTCCTTCCCCAGCAAACCCCCTGCCACCGAAAACACCGTCACATCTTGGAGGAAGATGGCATTTGACTGCCCGTTTCTCGAGGGAGCTGTTTCTGCGAGTTCCGTGTATGGCGCCTGGTAGCAAGCCCAAGTGTGCCCTACGGACAGGTGGTCAAGGACATGATGTCCACTTGGGACCAGAGGCACAAGACAGGCCTGCCTTCTGCCCAGACTCCTTCCTCAGAGTGGAACAGGCGCCACTGCCCTAGTCGTCCCCTCATGTCTCATTAGAAGGGAGGCATCATCTCTCCGCACAGGGAGCGGGTGACACTTGTCTTGCCACCGGCCTGCTCTTCCTGCCACGGCAGGCTCTCCTGCTTCCCGACCGTTTCCCGACCACAAGGCCAATGGCTCCTTCTCTTCTCTGGAGCGCGGCTTGTTTCGCCTGCCCCAGACTTGCTCCTGGTGAGTGCAGTGAAAGACATGTCCCTTTCCTTAAGGCCCTTTCAGATGTGCAACCACGCTACTCTCTTAGGCAAAGAGGTGCTAGGGCAAAGAGGATTTCATTGCATGCGGGTAACTTCCAACGTGCTGTGGAGAGTAGCTTAGGCATTCAGCAGCAGCATCCCCAAAATCCGATTCTGATTTCCCAGTGAATGCTGTGCTTTCCCAGAGGAGATGCCCGGGCAAAGAGGATTTCGCTGTATGCGGGTATCTCCCACCGCGAGACCGGGCTCAGGCAAGCAGCAGCAGAGCCCGCAGATCCGACACTGACTTCGTAGCGAATGCTGTGCTTTCGCAAAGACTTTGGCTTGGAGCGAACAACACTTGGCCCCTGCTTCCTCAGCAAGGCTTTCGTTGCTTCAGGGAAGAAGAGCTGCGGGAGCCTGGTGCCTCTTGTGCCTTGCTCTCCCGGGCTCCAAGTTCACATCCTGAGTTCATTTTGCCAAGCCGAAATAAGCAGAACCAGCCTCGACACTGCTGCAGCGTGCGTGGCCCAGGATGGCGCTCTGTTCACAATGCCATCTCTCGGTATAGGCAAGGCCTGCCCTTTTGCTCTGGCGTTCAGGGGGACAGGGGACTAGGCCCGTGCCTTTCCCATCCTTGAGGAGCCGCGAGAGGATAAGTGCACACGGCCCGTGCCCTGGGATGGGGAGTAATGGGAAACTGTCCCTGTTTCCCCGAGAAACCCCCTGCCTCCGCCAAGACTGCCACATCCTGGAGGAAGTCAGCATGTGATTGCCCGTTCCTCCAGGAGGTGTTTCTGCGAGTTAGGACCGGGAGCTTGGTGGCAAGCCCACGTCTGCCCTCTGGACAGGTGGCCAAGGACCTGCTGTCCCCTTGGGCCCAGAGGCACAGGAAAGACCTTCCTTCTGCCCAGACTCCTTCCTCAGATTGGAGCACGCTCCCCTGCCAAATCGTCCCCTCGTGTCTCCTAGCAGCCAGGCTTCGTCTCTCAGCACAGGCAGAGGGTGACACTTGTCTTGCCACCGGCCCGCTGTTCCTGCCCGGGCCGGCGCTCCTGCTTCGCGAACGTTTCCCGACCACAAGGCCAAGGACTCCTTCTCTTCTCCTGGGGCAGCGTGCTGCACTCTCCCGAGACAGGCTCCTGGGGAGTGCAGTGACAGGCATGTCCCTTTCCTTAAGGCACTTTCCACAGGCGCAACCACCCTACTCTCTCAGGCAGAAGGGATGCCCAAAGAGGATTTCGTTCCATGCGGGTTTATTACACCATGGTTTGGAGTCTTGCTCAGGCAAGCAGCAGCAGCATCCCACAGACCCGACTCTGATTTCCCAGAGGATGCTGTGCTTTCCCAGAGGGGATGCCCTATCAAGGAGGCTTTCGATCTATTCGGGTTTCTCCCGCCATGCTGCGGATCCTAGGCTACGTCAAGCAGCAACAGCAGCCCACAGAACCGACTCTGATTTCTCAGCGACTGCTATGCTTTCGCAGAGGTTTTCAGCTTGGCGTGAACAGCACTTCGCTGCTGCTTCCTCAGCAAGGATTTCGGTGTTTGCTCTGTCGCGTCAGGGAAGAAGAGCTGCGGAGAGCTGGTCCGTCTTATGCCTTGGTTTCCCGGGCTTCATGTTGGCGCCCTGGGTTCTCGCTGCCAGGTCGAAATAAGCAGACACAGACACAACCCTGCAGCAGCGTGCGTGGCCTAGTTGGCACTCAGTGCACACTACCATCTCCCGGTGTAGGCAACGCTTGGCCTTTGGCACTGGCTCTCAGGTGGACAAACGGACAAGGCCAGTGCCTTCGCCACAGGAGAGGAGAGGCGACAGGATCCCTGAACACCGTCCGTTCACTGGAATGGGGAGCTTTGGGGGACTGCCCCACTCCTTCTCCAGAAAACCCCCTGCCACTGAAAACGCTGCCACATCTTGGAGGAAGATGGCATCTTACTGCCCGTTTCTCGAGGGAGCTGTTTCTCGAGTTCCGGGTTTGGCGCCTGGTAGCAAGCCCAAGTGTGCCCTACAGACAGGTGGTCAAGGACATGCTGTCCCCTTGGGACCAGAGGCACAAGACAGGCCTGCCTTCTGCCCCGACTCTTTCCTCAGATTGGAGCAGGCTCCCCTGCCCTAGTTGTCCCCTCATGTCTCAGTAGCCCGGTCATCCCCTCTGCCTGAGAGAGAAGCGTGGTTGCGCCTGTGGAAACAGCCTTACGGAAAGGGACACGTCTGTCACTGTCCTCCCCAGGAGCATGTCTGGGAAATGCGCTGCAACGCCGCCCTGGGAGAAGAGAAGGAGCCTTTGGCCTTGTTGTCGGGAAACGGTCGTGAAGCAGGAGATCCTGCCATGGCAGGAACAGCGGGCGGGTGACAAGACAAGTGTCCCCACAGTCTATGATGACACTTTTGAGTCAAGGTTCATCTACTCTACAGATGAGACTGTAAAATTTTTAAAGGCAACATCATGAAAGAAGGTTTGGTGGATTGCTTTGATTTTCTATTCATGGTATCAGATGAGTTTAAGGGAGCATAATCCAATAAAAAATTTAAAATTAATTTTAAAAAATAAGGAAAAAACATTTGAATGTCTTTGCCTTTGTGGTTCCTGCAAATGAAACTACAAGAAAGGACTGAGAACATTTTCTTTTTTTCTATTTGTTTTTCTTCAATTTGGACCTCCTCCTTAGGTCTCTGATCAAAGAATGCTTACACAGACTCTGTAGTGTAGAAAGGACAAAATATCATATTACAAAATATTCCATTCCTATCCTTTTGTATACCCAGAACAATAAGTTAATATATGTGCTGCCAAAGAAGCACACCAGAGCAATAAGTTAAATGAAGATTGTACTGGGAAGATAAAACAATTATTCCATAAAATGAGTGGGTTTTGAATGGGACATGAAGGGCGGACTTGTGAGTTAGGAAAAAATATATATATAAAGACTTAATGAAGGTTTAATTAAAGCATAACAACTGTGCTGTATTCCTGAAATATATTAAAATGATGATATGGAAATACCTTGCCTAGTACTTAATATCTCACAGAGTAACATCAAGGCACCTATTAATCCTTTCTACTAACAGCTGTTCTTCTTTGTTTCACTTTACATAACATGTGATGGATTGACATTTGTAGAAATAAGGAGGAAATATGGAAAAAAGTGAACAATTAGAAAGGATCAAAATACAGTAATAAACCAGGTAAATAACCAGTGAATATTATTATAGTAAACATATGCACATTCATAAACTGAGAATTTTCAGGAGTGACAGCCAATGTAGAAAATCGAGATGGTGTTTAGTTCTTTAATTTTATTCATGTGGTGATGGCTTCCTTCATTTAAAGGAAGCTTAAAAAATTCATTTAGCCAAAAGCTCCCAAGAATTAAAAATGTCATGGATCTAATGTAGACATGGATATCATTAGTTAATGGGTAACTATATATTTTCCACTCTAGTGAGATAACAATCAGAGTATTTTTCTAAGTTTTAGTCTCTCAGTGTTCAAAAGGACTTTGTTAAAATAGAAATATTTAGACAAAGGTGATCAAAAGTCTGGATCAGGTCACCTTAAGATAAATATTAGGAAACTGAGGAAACAAATGGAGATATGAACACTGAGCTAGGATATAATGAATCATTTCAAGTATTTAGTAGAGCATAGAAAAGCCCTTTAAAGCCTGGTCTTAGCCTAGCATTGCAGCTTCTGGGATATCTGTCTATCTATCATCTACCTATCTATCTATCTAGATATAAATTTGAAAACTTTTTTAACTTAAAGATTTTGAGAAATAGAACATAATTAGCACCATAGAAGATCTGTTTATGATAACAACCTAGCCCCTCCTCCCAGTTTGTTAATATTCTCTCTTATTTAATGTAACATTGTGCAAATATACCACTACTGATCTGCCGTTATGAAGGAAATAACTATAATCATCTGTTTGCATATCCTGGTGAAAATATTCATTTAGTTCCATGTTGTATTTCTAGGAATGGACCAAATTTTTTTTTTAATTTTTAAGTTTTCTAAATATTGTCCAACTTACCTAATACGTTTTTATTATGTGCACTGTCATTCCTTCACATTCTTGCAAGTCATTTTCACTGTTGCCCAATATGGTAAGTGTGTAATAGTATGTCATTCTAGGTTTTAATTTATTTTTAATTTAATTTAATTTAATTCCAGATTCATAATAAAGATAAACAGTTTTTATATATGAGTGGCCATTTGGATTACCCTTTCTGTAAAGTACATGCTCAAATCTTTTGATATCTTAACATTGTATCATACTGACATCTTTAATAGTAGATTTTCTGAATGAACTTTTAGCTGTGTAGGTCTTCTCTATTTTATTTTGAACTTGTTTTCATTTCAAAATCTTTATATTTTTTTCATAATCTGCTTTTATTTTGCTTTGTCTATGATTTATCTATCTATCTATCTATCTATCTATCTATTTGCAAGCAAGAGAGAGCGAGCAAGTGAGAGCGCAGGGAGGGATAGAAAAAGAAGGGAAAAGAATCTTAAGCAGGCTCCAGGCTCAGCACAGAGCCCAACTCTGGGCTCTATTTCACAACCCTGACATCATGACCTCAGCCAAATGAAAGAAATAAAATAAAATTAAGGTGTTAAAAAAAGGAAAAAGAGTTGGAGGTTTAATTAAGTGAGCCACCCAGGCACCCCTGTGGTATCTTAAATTAGCTGTCATATGTTTAAAGTTCTAGAGTATCCAATTGGTTCATTTATAAAATCTTTCTCAATATCATTTTTACTTTCAGTTTTTTGTTCAATTTGCTTCCCCTCTCATTTCTTTGAGCAGAGTAATCAAGTCATTTTACAATCTTTATGGATCATTTTAACATCATACTTAATCCCATTTTGTCTATCAAATCTTGTTAATGGTTTTTCTTTGTGTGCTTTGTTCCATTTTGCTATGTTCAAGACATTATATTTGAAACTCTTATTGAGTAGGGATAATTAAGAGCTATAATAATGGTATGGTCCTCCTTGGCAGGATTTTCTCTTATATCTGAGACTCTACAAGACAATCATACTCCAAATTCCGTGATTGACTTTCTCAGTTTACACAGAAGGCATGGTAGGCTATAGTCTTATTTCTGCTTCTCCTTGTGCTTTGGGGATCTCAACGTAAATTTGGGTTGTACCAAAGTCCTCAAATTTGATTGCTGCTGGATTTTGAATTTTGTTTCTCTAGTATCAAGAGTCTATTGAAAACACAGCTCAGTGTGTTTTAGCAGTTTCAACTCCTCTCATAGCTAAAATGGCTTCAGGGCATATATCTCTAGGCTCTCATTGTATTTCCTATTTTGGCCCAGTAATCCCTCACTTATTTTTATAATCATTCTTATATTTTTAACTTTAAAAGCTATTTTGTCTGGATTTTTAGTTGTCTTAAGAAAGAGTTTTTAGATCACCATTGCTAGAAGCAACAACAAATATACATGAAAATATCTGCAGTAGTTTATCACATCTTTATGGCTTTGAATTTCCATAAGCTGAGGCATCCTTCTCTAATCACTTATGCAAACTCCAATTTACCCTTTAAAACAATATAAGAATTCCTTCATTTAAGAACATGTTCAGGGATGACTCTTCCCCACTGTTCTTACCAACATTCCCACACACTCTTTGCTACCCACACCTTGTTTATGAACTTTCATTAGGTATATCAGCGTCACCAGAATTTTGCTCTATTGTATTTTTGTCCTTTAGAGCTTTAATTAAATATGAATTCCATAGAAAGTCTGTCCCTTTTCTTTCAAACCTGGGTTAGTTCTTTCTTCTCATTCTTTGTCAGAAGTTACTTTATTAGAGAAACTTACAGCTGTATTGTGACTTTGGAGCCTTTACCGTTTTTTGACTGGAAAAATCACCCATCCCTGAGATTTTTACGCAGCTTCCTAGCTGATATTATTCAGAAATCTGTTCAAAACAGACTTTTTCAGGGAGGCCCTTTCGGACCACTCAGTTACAAAACCTATTCTCAATCACTGCTCTTTTAAAAATGTGCTTATTTAGTTCAAATATGCATCACTATTAAAGAAAAACCAGTACGATTTTTTTTCTTTTTAAAGTTGGCTTACCCATTATCTATCTCTCCCATTAAAATGATTCCTCTGGGCTGGGGTTTTGTTGTGCTCATCTTAGGCCAGGCACTCAATAAATTGTCTCTGAATGATTGAATTGTTTGACTCCCTTGCTAGATTCTCAACTTCATGAGGCCAAGGATTGTTCTATTCAGTCCTTCTTTATCCTCAATGTCTGTTATATTGCAGTCACTTACGTGACTAATGGGAAAAATCACAGAAAGAAAGAGTTAAAACTACAGAAAAACCCCGTAGGTTCAATAACACAAAGCTTTCTAAAATTATTTAGCCCAGGAATTGAATACTGGCTGCACTTTTGATTTTTTTTAATGGTATTGAATTTAATTTAAATGGAAATACTTGAATGGTAGAATAATAAAAAAATTATAAAAGAAACTTGCTCCTTAAAGTAAGAATTATATAGGGCATCTCTTCTAGAAGCAAAATTTTCAAATGTCAAACATCTGAAAGCATAGAAGGAGAAGTAAGAGTGTGAATTGTACTTCAATGCTCTTTTCTTTATATTCAGCAAACAGCTTCATTCACACCTTTCCAATTTTTTCAACTCTTTTGACAAAGCCTTCAGAGGAGTTACTGCTGATGACAACCATCACAGCCTAACAGGAGAAATTTTATAAAGAAAAATAATAGCATGTTTTTCCCAAATTATTAAGGATATGGTGAAGCTCTGTCGGATTCAAAGGAGGAATGTGCAATTCCATGCTATATATCATAATAACTTATTTTAATAGTGGCTTTGCAATTTTTCAGATATATCCATTTACTGAAACCACTATCAAATAAACAAAAACAAACAAATTAACAGGGGTTCAAGACAGGAATTATCTAATCTAAAAATAGCACATGTTCACAGAATACACAACACATATCCTAAGTACTACTATAGGTTTCAAGTAATAGTCAAAACAATAGTAAACATGATTCAGACCCTACCAGTCAAATCATAAATGGGACCTTAACTGTAAATCCTTATCTTTAGATCAAAGCGGGCAATTGGGTGCTGAAGATACATTATAGAACTAATATGTTATAGAACTACTCTGAAATGAGTCATTTATTCCATCACTTTTCCTGCACAGCTGCTGACCCATGTTTTGGTTCCTGGAAATAGCTGCTACCCTGTCATACATCTTAAAAGCACATTTATTGATAACTCTACTCATTCCTCCATTCCTCTGTGACTGTCACTGTGTTAAAATGTGGAGTCAGCTGACTCACTTGAGGTGGTAATAAAGTAGATCAGTTTGCAAAGTATTTTGTTATTTCTAAAAATGCAAAAACCAAATTACATTGAAATCATAAGGGGTGTTTCAGGGAGAGCTGTAGGATGTGGTTTCTTGTGTAATCCACAGAGATTAGCTCCAACACATATTTAAACTCTCCTCTAGGAGCAACCTTAGTGGTAAAGCAAGAAAATAAACAGATGTATACACACCCTGGCACAAAATTATCACTTATGTTTGGCTTCCTAGTCTCCTCGTGTTACTTATTTATCTTAACTTCTCTCTGAAATCAGGGAACACAGAATCTCAATCAGTTGACATTTTTCTACTGAATTACTCAATAGTCTGATCATACCCCTAAGACTTTTTTAAATTATTTCACTCATAATCCCAAATCTGCTTTGCTTCCTCATCTTAGTACACTGTAATTTGATTTCAAAATGAGGACAGTTGTCAGTAATGCCACATTCATTAATCTATTTTACAATTCCATGTACTTAGAACTATGAAAATATGTTAATAACATCCATTCCAAGAAGCCACCCTAAATTTATTATTATGAAACAAGACCTCAAGAAAGAGAATTCAAAATCATCCATGTATTTGCAACTTATTGCAATAAAGCCTTTATCAATAGACTTCCCTGTGCACATGGTGGTCAAATTGCTGGTGAAAACCAGCCAGATCTACTACAGGCTTTCTCATGGCTTCTAGGTAACCCAAGTGAGCCTTTATTGATATTGGGAAGGGATAAAGCAGGGAAGGGATAAACAGTGATGTAAGAATTGGCTAGACAAAAGTAATGATTCTCATTACAAAGTGAGTATTTTAAAGCAAAAGGGCCTGTTGGGAATATTGTTTTATAAAATAGTGGGGTTTTTAATTAACTTTTTAAAATTCAATTAGTTAACATATAGTGTACCATTAGTTTCAAATGTAGATTTCAGTTATTCATCCATAGCATATAATAGCTAATGCTCAGTACTTACTGTTATAGCTTCTTGAAAGCAGAATTTTAACCCACTGAACCACCCAGGCGCCCTTGAAAGCAGAATTTTAGATCATATTTTCTGATTACTTCCATGTAGTACAACACTTTCCTGCTAGCAACCTTCAAAACATACTGTTTGTTAGAGGAATTTCTTTAATAATAAATAAATAAATAGTAATTTATTTAAATTTATAAATATATAAAATAAATAGGAATTTATTTAAATTTATTTAAATATTGCACACTGTTTCATTGTTCATAAATAAGGTGATGATATTAGAGCCATTAGTTGGTAGCACTGATATATCACTTTCTTTTTACTTCTCAGTGCATTCTCTTTACACAAAATAGATATATATTTTAAAAGAATCTGAATCTGTGGCAAACTTTAAAAAAACCCTATACAGTAAAGTTTATCATTTTAAGTAATCTCAATTATCTTCCTCAATTGTGATAGTATATCCTTCTATCTAGGCCAGATATTGTATGAGGGATTTGAAGAGACATACTTTTCTAAATTTCACTTTTCTCATCTGAAAAATGCTGATCATGATCCTACAATAAAATACACTTACAAATTTTTGATGAAAATTTATTTATTTATTTTAAGATTTTATTTCTTTATCAGAGAGAGTGGGCGAGAGAGCAAGCACAGGCAGACAGAATGGCAGGCAGAGGCAGAGGGAGAAGCAGGCTCGCGGCCGAGCAAGGAGCCCGATGCGGGACTCGATCCCACGACGCTGGGATCATGACCTGAGCCAAAGGCAGCTGCTTAACCAACTGAGCCACCCAGGCGTCCCTTTTGATGAAAATTTAATCTGTATAAACAATATATTTGCTGTAATGCGTGGTTCATGGAAAACATCTTATTTAATTATAAGCAACAGCAGTATTAGAAATTAAGTCAATGTGTCTATAATATTTAAAGTTTTAACACATAATTCCAGTGCTTTGCCTTATTTTCTCAAATCCCTTTACCACTTTCACTGACCGAGTCAAATGTACTTTTTCTACTAGTAGGCGGCTCTTTGTCTTTTGTCAGAAAGATGCCCTTGTGAATTATTTGTAATAGAGATATTAGCAATAATAATAATAATAATAATAATAAATAGCAATGAAAATGTTAAAAAAAAGTTTTCTTAACTAATTAGGGTTCTTAGACATCAATTAGAGGAACCACCTCTGGCAAGCAAATTAATCTGCAAGACATTCCCAGAATTAACAAGTCTGTCAGATACAGGGTTGTCCGTAGACTGAAAGGTGAAGCAAAAGGACTAGGTTTGGAAAATAGGTAAGGACAGTGAAAAAAATGATCAGATTTTTGGGCAAAGTAAATTCTTAGGTGTCCTTTCAATGGAGTCCTTGGCATTATGTACCAGAAACTCTGGAGATTTTCTCAATCCATTGGATTCACTCCATTTATTAGCTTACTATTGACAAAGTTATTTACAAACTGTAGAGCAAGAGGCAATAATGTAGAACACTGATGGTAATGCACAAGATTCTTGTTAACAATAATGCAAGTTAGTGATTTTTCATTAGAAAACATAAATTGTATAACTCAAATTATGGGCCCAGAGCACTTCTGCTGCACAACTCTGCTTATATCCCAAATAACCATGTGAACTAGTTTTAATATCTGCTTCTCTTATTAATTTTTGAATAAAAATTCTTGACACAAGTATTTTATAATTGTGTGATAATCATGCATTTAATTTCTTGGAGAACAAAACACACTTTAGCAGAACTATGTTCGTTCACAGAACCAGCCTTGATAATACACTTCTCTATGTTAGAAATGATGTAATAAATGTAGAATATTGGGCACTCGTTTGGTATTCTTTGCCATGTTTTGCACTATCTAAAAAGAGATCAGAAAACTTGGACTGGAGTTAGTAGACATGGAAGAAAATAAAATATTACAGAGAAGAATACTCTGTGGTCCACAACCTAAACGGGCTGGGATTCCCATCATTTGGATGCCGTAGCTTTACAAAAGTCAATTAAATTTTCGTATCTCCGATTAAAGTTGATTCCCCAGTACTTTTTCAAACATCTCTTGTAAAGTATTGTTTCCCAGAAAAAAAGGGATTTTGCACATGTATCTGCCTTTGTCTCTGGTCATGATCTCAGTCAGGATCCTGGGATCGAGCTCCATATTGGGCTTCCTGCTCATTAGGGAGTATACTTCTCAGTCTCTCTCTGCAGCTACCTCCCCCTGCCCCACTCATGCTCTCTCTCTCAAATAAATAAATACAATCTTTAATTTTTTAATTAAAAATAAGATCAATAAAATAAAAAGTCTGGTCTTACTGCCCCATTTAGCTCCTTTTTTTTTTTTTTTGAGTTGTATTTAAAGCAGCATGAGAGAACATGAGGCTCTCAAACTTAAAAAATATAAAGGAAAAAATTGAGTTTTGTTAGGATTTAAGATCTTGTTTGCTAGACAAAAATGTTGGCTTTGTTAACATGTGAAAATTAACAAAAGAGAATAAGATAGAATTCTAATAATCTTTCTAGAAATTAAAAATTTCCTCCAACCCAATTACATACAGACCCATTAAGTAAATTCATTCCAATGTCCCAAACCAACCTTTTCTAATAATAATGCATCTGTGTAAACAGGGTCAACCCAAGGAATAAATAAATATTATTATTTTTTTCCTGTCTCTTCCACAGTCACATCTGGGTATATTGGTAGCAAGCCAATTATCTATCTTATAAGACATGATATCATAAGAAAGGGTATTCTGTCCATTTGGAACAACTGAAAATCATTGTTATTTTATCTGGTGCAGTAACTTGAGATGGCACTGTGTGGGTTATGAATATATATATATATATATATATATATATATATATTTTACTGGGAAGAAGAGATTATAGAGATATTGGTTATCCAAGAGAGACTGACAGGTGTTGATAGTTGCCAGGTCAATATCCATCTACTTTTTCCTTTAATCTCAGAAAGCACTGAGGGATTGACAACAAGGAAACTTAAAACGACATCAAATATTTTATTGTCGCTTTTCTAGTTATATTGTAACCATATGACAAAGTATCAGTCGTACAAGATATCATTCTCTTTTACCTCTATCATTCTGCCAGAAATGTGGGCTTAATAGTGAGAACTCCAACAGCAATTTTTGCAACCGTGAATAAAAAGCCATGAAAACCTCTAAGATAGTTCACTTGACTTTCTTAAGACTCTGAAGCAACACCAGAAAACACTCTCTGTAGTCTTCTTGTTAAATGAAAAGATATGGTTAAACCACTTTTGACAGTCTACTACATACAGCAAAATGTAAATCTGAATTGAAATATGTCCTCTCAGCTGTGCTTAAGCAACTGAGTCCTGAGCTTTTCAGGTTTTCAGTCTGAAAGAGTACACCTCTGGTGCTCTGAAAGGGAAGAGAAAGGACACCCTGTTCTCCATATAAAGTAAAGAAGAGAAATCTGTGCATTTAAGTGGGCCATATAAAATTTATCAAGCAATTATCTCCTATCTCCTTCCTATTCAAATTACCTGATATGCTCTCCCTACTCTTTTATTCCACGTTACTGCCTTTTCCAGGATTCTGTATCACAACACAACATATCTTCTGTTATTTCCTTCTTGCAAGCTAGTTTTGTTTTCTCCATCTAAAAAAATCAACAATCATTGTGTATTTCAATTCCCATTTTACTCAAATGCATTGATTTTTCTTATCTATTACTCTTTTCTCATACTTAGTGTCTTTGTCTTTATGGGGTTTGTACTTTGCTTTTCCCCATCCTTTACTGCCATTATATAATCAAATCTAATAACTTCTTAGGGAAAGTTAAAAATCCTGCATAGCCACACGAAGTCACTGATTTTTAGCAAACCTATAAGATAGTCAGACATCCATTCAATTTCTTTTTTTTTAAAGATTTTATTTATTTATTTGACAGAGAGAGATGACAAGCAGGCAGAGAGACAGGCAGAGAGAGAGGAGGAAGCAGGCTCCCTGCTGAGCAGAGAGCCCGATTTGGGGCTCGATCCCAGAACCCTGGGATCATGACCTGAGCCGAAGACAGTGGCTTAACCCACTGAGCCACCCAGGTGTCCCTCCATTCAATTTCTTAACTGAGTCTCAAATGCATCCTGAGTTCTAACCTAAACCTAAGTTCTACTTCTTACACGTTGTTATATGACCAAATTCTTTCATTTCAGTATTTTGTAATATTTAAATATTAATCAATTGATGCTTTGTCTGTGTATTTTTCTGAAAATAATTTGAATACTGTAGATTTATTGTTATATTTATAGATTTATAATCAAAGTTTCATCAGTTGAAGTTTTTGGAAATTTCAGATATAATGATTAACCTAAAATGATACTGCCTCAAATCCCTCTGATATCAAGGCCCAACACCTGATTATAGCCAAACCTGTGGTGGATAGTTCCATGGGAAATTGCAGTTACTTAACACTGATAACATTCACTTTCCCATTCTTTTCTACCTTGGATAATCTCCCAGATAAACTAACAGTACTCAAATCCTTTGTCCTACTCTTTGCTCTCAGGATAAATGGAGCCAAAAGACTTAGATTAATATCAAGTTCTGAATGGGATCTTAGAGCTATTTCTGTCCAGATTCTCATAAACATAGGGACCTTTGAATTATCAGGCTATAAATAAGTTCCAAGTGGAGGGGGCAAAAGCAAAAGTAGACATTTTTATGTTTGATTTTTAATCATGATTAATTGACTTTATTGATTATTAAAAATACTAACATTATAAAAGTGTGGATCTTTGTAAAACAATGTCATAATGTAAGAAATAAGTTGCATAGTCCTTTTGAGAATATTAAACCAAGTGTTCAGGTGCCATCTAATTTCTTGTTTAATCCAGAACTTTGGTGTGCATTATCTTGAGGAATAGGATTTTGAAGTCCGGACAGACTAACAGAAAACTGATCCAAATGTGTGTGTTTATATTTCTGCTTTTGTTGTAAAAATCAAAGTGTGATTGCTGGTTTAATATGGTAAAACTAATCATGTTCATGGACTCTATTATAAATTTTCTAATTATATGGGAAGAATCCAAGAAACATATATTTAATTGATTTGCAAATCCTCAAAGAGCTACAGGATCAGGTAGTGGTATGTTCTGATTCAACAGCATCATAATGCAGCATTTTATATGTGTGGCTAATGGATATTTTCATGAATGTTTGCTAGCTAGTCAGCCAATACAGAGAAATATTAGGTAGGGTAATTACTCACAGTTGTGTTTAATAAAATGAGAGAAAATTATCAAATGACACTAATAATAATAATCCTATAGCAGGCTAAATAATTCAATAATAATTACAAGTATTAATCAAGCTTTCTTCCCTGATTATGACTCTTTTCTCCTTTATCATAATGGGAGTAGAAGATTGTCTGCAATGAATTGTGAAAACCCAGCAGTGACTTTGGCAGTGAAGGCCTCCCATCAATTTTGATAGGTTAAAATGATTCTGGTTGGTCTTGAGCAAATGTGCCAATTTTTTTTTCTGTTTGTGTCATAAAAGAAAGAAGCAATAGTAAATTCTTGCTGTTATTCCATGGAGCCAATAAAATCATACTGCCAACAAGAGGCTGTTGACACCATAAGTGTAGTTAACTGTCTTGAAATACTAGGCCTCGAAATAAAATTCCAATATTTCACATAACCTCTTCTTTTTTTAAAGAAAAAAAACAAAACAAAACAAAACAAAACAACTATACTGCTTACATTTAGGGCCCTGCTGTTGTGTAACTATCTTTGAACATGTCTACTGTAAGTGTATATATATATTTTTTTTTCTGTACAATAAATTCATTTAGAGATAAATTTGGATTGCAAATTATTTTGGGGGAAGCATGGTATTTGTGGCTAGTCTTACAAGTATAAAGGACTAAAAGAAAGAAGAAAAACATTTTTTATTACAGCATATTTACATCTGTCCAAAGTACTTATTTACTTTAATACTGACTAATGTATAATACTGTACACAAAGAGAGAAGTTAAATGAGTTATAATTCAGTCGAAGTATAGCTGGCCATTTTAAAACTTACCACTGAATCTTTCTGGTATGAAATGTGATATCTGGCAATCTGGTCCAGTTCATTACATCAGGGCATTTGTATGTTCTTCTTACCATTTTGATAGCATAGCACATTTTATAACCCAGACATTATACAATGGAACTATGATGCATGTATTTTCAAAAGTATAGACATACATGAAGCTATGAGGTCAAAAAAGATGAATGTCCGTAGTACCTTATAGACTCAACAAATAAAAGTGTCCAAGACTCTGAGTGAGATTTATGAATATTGTATAAGATTAGGCCAACATGTGGTTTTGATATAAATAATCTGTTCTTAATTTAGAATTACAATCGTTGAGTACAGTGTTGAAAATGGCAGATAGATTTTAGCTATCTTTGCTCACTAGGGAAAATGGAAAAATGTTTAGTATGGTCAGATTTTCACTCAACTTCTGAAAAATCTTACGTTTGAGAGAACCCTTTGGAAATCCTTAAAGACATAACCCCTTTGGCACAAGTTTTCAAGAAACTTGTTTGATGTTGTAGACAATTATATGGCACACGTACTGTTCTAGATGTTTCATGCCAATAATATGTAAGCCATACCAAGGCTACATATACATATAGAGATGTTCCTCAGCTTACGATGGGGCTATGTACAGAGAAACACATAAAAAATTGAAAATGCATTTAATACCCCTAAACTATCAAATATCATAGCTTACATTAAGCTTATTTAAACATACTCAGAACACTTACATTTGCCTGAATTTGGGCAAAATCATTTTAAGCAAAGACTATTTTATAAGAAAGTATCAAATATCACATGCAATTTATTAAATATTACACTAAAAAAAAGAAGAATGTTTATATATAGAATGGTTGTAAGAATATCAGGTGTTCACCCCTGTAACCTTCTAGCTGACTGGGAGCTGTGGCTCACTGCCCCTGCCCAGCATCACAAGACGGCACCATACCACATGTCACTGGCCCTTTTTATAAAGACCCAAATTCAAAATTCAAAGTACAGTTTCTAGTGAATCACTTTCACTTTCACATCATTGCCAAATATATCGTAAGTTGAATCATTGTAAATCAGGAGCCATCTTATTTGAAAGTTAAATCACAGTCACCCATATACACACAAAAAAAGGCCTTCGTGTAGGGCCATCTATGTATCTCTAAACAACATAGCATGACATATCAACAGCAAAAAATGGATGTGAAGGGGACAATTGCTTTGCGTCAGTACTCTGAGCAGTAACATACATGGCCTTACTAACCAAGCAGAAGTCCAGGGCTAGCTGATGGCAAGGAATTTTACAAATGTTTGCTGAACAGCTTAAGCACTATTATTTTTAAATTAGTGTGCATATCTGTTTTTTAAAGATGTGTTAATTTATTTCATTGACTTATTACAAAACCAAATAATTTCCTCTTATTTCAGTGGCAGGTAAATAGAATTCTTTTTAATTTAAATCAAATGGCTTTTTAGGGAAAATATACTAAAAATTCTGAAACTTGTATTGCTTATGAATCTTTTATTGGAATCCTTATCAAGTTGTACTTTTGAAGCTTTTCCTAAATAATCTTCAATTAATTGAAAATATTTTTTGGATTTTATTCAAGGCTATTAACACACAATTTCACTTTGTTAAATATAGTGCTAAACGTTCAACCAAAACGTTGTGTATTTTTTTTTACAATACCACATCCTCCATCTACTGACTGGATTCTCTCCCCAACTAGCACATATATACCATTGTCTATCTTTAGGATAAGTAAGGGTCATCTTTTGTCTTAATTCTATTCCTCGTATGCTTCTGAACTTGTTGAGTTTGAATATAGTCACACCATAAGCATCACATATTTGATTCCCCTTTAAATAGTAAATAGTGCACAACCAGAGCATACTTTCAAAGCTATCAATAGACTTACTCTGATATATTATTTTTGTATTTTTGTAAATTAAAATAATTAAATTATAGAACAAGAGTTTCAGGTGGTAGGTGTTGTAAGTTTTACCCAAACTGACTTTTGTCAAACTCGTTTTTGTCATCATATATCTCAAATAGTTTTCTCACGTTTATTTTTAGAATATCTGTGTATAATGAATATTTACACTGATATCTAGTATAAAAATCTTGCAATTTATTTTAGAAACATTAAGATATTGAAAATCAGTCTATTTCTTTAATTCATTAAAGACATTTTTGGCTTGTTTCCAGTACTTTCTTACTGGTTAAAAAATGAATTTGAAGTAGTCTGAATTTCATTATTATATGGCCCTTTCCCTTTGATGAATACAAAGACGATATTCTATATTAGCTATCTGAGAAGAATTTATTTTTAAATTTTATTTATTTGTAAGAGAGAGAGTGCGAGAGAGCACAAGCAGGGGGAGCAGCAGGGTGAGGCAGAAGCAAACTCCCCGCTAAGCAGGGAATCTGTTGCAGAACTGAGTCCCAGAACCCTAAGATCATGACCTGAGCTAAAGGCTCAGGCGTTTAACTGACTGAGCCACCCAGGTGTCCCAATCTGAGAAGAGTTCTGTATGTTATTCCTATTAATATGCAGTTTATTTATTTATTTATTTTTAAAGATTTTATTTATTTATTTGACAGAGAGATCACAGTAGGAGAGAGGAAGGGAAGAGATCACAGAGAGAGAGGAAGGGAAGCAGGCCCCCTGCTGAGCACAGAGCCCGATGTGGGACTCGATCCCAGGACCCTGAGATCATGACCTGGGCCGAAGGCAGCGGCTTAACCCACTGAGCCACCCAGGCGCCCTAATATGCAGTTTAAAGTCTAGGTAATTAACTTAATATTTTAGTGGCTATTACATAGATAGCACTATGTTCCAGGCAGAGAGTAAGAAAGAAATATTAAATCAACCATATTCTATGCATTCTAAATGAAAATAATTAATCAATCATAATAAATCCTTCTATTTATGGAATATCAACTTCTAAGCTTTCCTCCATATGAACAATGCCAAATACCAGAATAAAGGGTCATCTAATACAAATAAAGGATAGAATTAAAGAATTCTGGTAAGCCATTTAATTTTGAAAAATGGTGCTATATTGTTGCTGAGTTGTGGTTTTCAGTTACATAATATCTGATAAGTGTAGAAGTAACATGAGTGTTACGTGAGATAAGAAATGGTATATAATTAAGATATTTTTAAAAGTACAGATAAATACAAATTTGTAAACATAGCATTATGGAGGAATAAAAATAAATGATAGCTACACACTCTAAAGTGAATATATCTTGGAAAGTTAATAGAGAATTAAAACAAGGACAGTGCAAAAAGTATGTTACTTTTTTATGAAGTTCAAACAAATTCTGTGAAACCATAGATGGACTTAAAGATACTATTATGTATCAAATATTGTAAAAATTAAGCAAGGAAATAGCAAACATAAAATAACCAAAGCATACAAACTTGGGTAGATACAATAGGTGTGATCATGTTCTACTTCATAAAGAGACGAATTAATAGATAAATAGAAGTAACTAGACTTTTTAGAAGTTAATAAAACTTTGCCTGTTATTTCTTAGTAATATAAAATATATGGTTTTCTAACAAAAGCGTTTATCTTAAAAATATTTAAAAATAAATTTCAGGCTACTCATAGGGTTATATTTACTTTTCCACTGAAGGAAAAGCTGGTTGTTGTAGTTGTAGTTGTTTGTTTGTTTTAGTCTCCTCCTAGTTTTTATTATTATAATGTGGAATGAGGAATGTTAGATTGAAAAGTGAATTATTTTATAAACAAAAATCATTACTTGATTCACCTCCTGGTACAGAAGATGGAACTCCTGAAAACATGCCCCTTTGCCTTACAGATGAGTAACAGTTATGCTTACTTCTGAAACATACTTGGTGGTGGCCATAAATAGTGACACCATAGTAAACATTTTGAATATTTGCAATTAATTTTTATAGTCATAGGGCTCCAAAAGGCACTGCTGGTATCTTAGCAGGTATTTCAATAAAGCTAGAAGTTGCCTGACTGTTTAAAAATATTAACAAGGCACAAAACATGGCAGAAGTATTGTCCTCAGATATTATTTTTTTCCATATGCTCCTGATTCCAGACATGATAAGTTATTTTTTTAAATTTTTTTTATAAAAGATTTTATTTATTTATTTGACAGAGATCACAAGTAGGCAGAGTGAGGCAGAGAGAGAGGAGGAAGCAGGCTCCCTGCTGAGCTGAGAGCCCGATGTGGGACTGGATCCAAGGATCCTGGGATCATGACCTGAGCCGAAGGCAGAGGCTTTAACCCACTGAGCCACTTAGGCGCCCCCATGACAAGTTAATTTTTTTAAGGATTTTATTTATTTATTTGACAGAGATCACAAGTAGGCAGAGTCAGGCAGAGAGAGAGGAGGAAGCAGGCTCCCTGCTGAGCTGAGAGCCCAATGTGGGACTGGATCCAAGGATCCTGGGATCATGACCTGAGCCGAAGGCAGAGGCTTTAACCCACTGAGCCACTTAGGCGCCCCCATGACAAGTTAATTTTTTTAAAGATTTTATTTATTTATTTGACAGAGAGAGATTACAAGTAGGCAGAGAGGCATGCAGAGATAGAGAGGATGTAGCAGGCTCCCCGCTGAGCAGAGAGATCAATGTGTGGCTGGATCCCAGGACCCTGAGATCATGACCTGAGCCGAAGGCAGTGGCTTAACCCACTGAGCCACGCAGGTGCCTGACAAGTTATTTTTGATAGATATATATACAATGTATTTTCCAGTTATAAGAAAAATGGTTCTGCTATTTTTAACCTTTTTAAAAAATTACATAATTTTTTAATTAAATTTTATTTTTTAATGTTTTACTTTTCTTTTCTTTTTTTTTAAGATTTTATTTATTTATTTGACAGACAGAGATCACAAGTAGGCAGAGAGGCAGGCAGAGAGAGAGAGAGAGAGGAAGTGGGAAGCAGGCTTCCTGCAGAGCAGAGAGCCCGATGTGGGGCTCGATCCCAGGACCCTGAGATCATGACCCGAGCTGAAGGCAGCAGCCCAACCACTGAGCCACCCAGGCGCCCCAATGTTTTACTTTTCAATATACTACTTAGAATATAAAACCTGTTCCATTTTGTAAGAAGTTTACCATTTACAAAATGATAATTTTCTCATTGTGTCTTCCCCTCTCATTGCTTTATTTTGAATAAAAATTTTACAATAAACATAACTGATGCTTTCCTTTTGATGGTCCCTCTGTTGGTCATATTGTATATGAGCCATGACAATTAGTTTTACAAAATTTATTGATGTTTTTTGATATGTTTTATCATAACTAATTTTCCCTCCCTTCTCTAGATTCCCCAGCTTTCAGACAGGTGGACACTACAATAAACCATACCCAAGGGATGTATCAAGTACTTCTTAGACATTCTCTCAGATCCTTGAGGTCTCATTTTGCCTAGGGATTTGCAATAGGCAAAGAGGCACCACTGTGACAACTGATGTACATGGTCTATCTCCTGCTAAGCTCAAGAGGTCACTGGTTTCCAAGTTTATCTATACAATTAATGCATTCCAGCAAGTTCTTTTTTTTAATATTAACAAACTTATTTTAAAGTTTATATGGAGAGTCAAAGACTCACAATAGTCAATATAGTGTTGAAGGAGAACAAAGACTTAGGACTGACTTCAAAGTTTACCATAATGATGGGTCACCTGGGTGGCTCAGTGGGTTAAGCCTCTACCTTCAGCTCAGGTCATGATCCCAGGGGCCTGGGATCGAGTCCCGCATTGGGCTCTCTGCTCAGCAGGGAGCCTGCTTCTCCTCATCTCTCTCTCTGTCCGTATCTCTGCCTATTTGTGATCTCTCTCTCTGCCAAATAAATAAATAAAATCTTTTTAAAAAGTATACCATAACGATAATTGTAAGCAAGATATTGTAATACCACAGAAAGACTAGATTAAAGAAACAGAATATATATTATCAATTATATTTTATATTTAATATAAAAGCAAAAGCAATACAAGAGAGCAAAATACAATCTTTTAAACAAATGGTTCTGGAGTAAAGCTAAATGTGAAAATATAAAATAAAAATAAAATAAAATAATAATATAAAATAAATACAGGCATATATCATACACTCTTCACAAAAATTAACTCAGATTGGATTACAAATCCAAACATGAAACATGTAGAAGGTAATATAGAAGAAAATTTAAATGACCTTGGTTTTGGCAATAACTTTAGCTACAAAAGCACAAGCACTGAATTTAAAAATGTCTACTCTGTGAAACACAATGCCAAGAGAATGAAAAGGCAAAGCACAGACTATGAGAAAAAATTTGCAAAATACACATCTGGCAAAGGACTGTTAATCAAAAATACACAAAGACCCCTTAAAACTCAACAATGGGGGAAAAACCTGATTAAAAATGAGCCAAAGACCTTAGCAGATATCTCACAAAAGAAAATATTACAGATGGCAAGTAAGTATATAAAAAGATGCTTCACATCATATGTCATCAGGAAAATGCAAATTAAAACAAAAAAGAGACACCAGTACATACCCAGAATCCAGAACACTGACAACAGAACACGAAATGTTGGTGAGGATGTGGAGCAACAGGAATGTTCTTCCATGTCTATTGAGAATAAAGAATGGAAAACTTCTTGGCAGTTTCTTACAAAACTAAACATATTCTTGCCAGATGATTCAGCAGTAGCAGTTCTTGGTATTTATCCAAAAAGATGAAATCTATACCCACAAAGGTGTCTATAGTAGTTTTATTCATAACTGACAAAAGCTTGGAAGCAACCAAGATATCATTCCATAGGTGAAAGGTCAAATAAAGTGTAGTACATGCAAACAATGGAATATTATTTAATGCTAGAGAAATGAATTACCAAGCCATGAAAAGATATGGATATAAATATTTAATAAATATTTGAGTTTAGGCTTCTACCAGTCTATCAATAGTATTAGTATATTTTAACAGTGAATGCTCAGCATTCATGAATTTACCTAATAAAATATTTTGGGTTCAATATTTTAAATACTTCAACCTCTATGATTATATTCCTAATAATTTTGAATTGGGGTAAATAAACCTTAGTTTTTTGTAACTTGTTTCTTATTGCAAAAGAGCTCAATGAAATTTTAGAAAATAAAAATTTACAAAAAAGTTTAGTTTACTATTGCCAAATAATTTAAAACTTTATCTTATATTCAAATACATATATTTTTCTAAATTGATTTATATGCTACTAAAACCAAAAACTTTTAGTTATACTAGATTTCATATCATGCAATCAATGCCAGAAAGCCATCTGGCGATCACTTGTCTTAAATAAAGTTAAGATGGGTGTTATTACAATGCAAGATGGAAACAAAGATAGTATAACAATTGAGTGTTACATAACTTTTCTGTTTTGATCAAGTTACTAATCTACAAAAGGCTTTTATCGGTGACAGACTTGGGAATTTAACAAAATTTTTAAACTAGCATGTGCGACTCATTCCTAGAAAACAACACAATAAATAACACTTTATTTCGATTAAATCATGAGTATTTCTCCATTTGAATAAAAAAGGTAGCAACCCCAATAAGTTTATTGAACATGAAAAGTTGAAATGCTGTAATGCTCCTAAGGAATTAAATGATCCAGTCATGAATTAGAAAAAAAAAAGGATATAAATTACCAAAGTGTTTGTATAATTGTAATGTACAACTGCCCATTATCATTCAATAGTGGAGGCTTGTACAAGAACTCTATAAAAGAACTCCACTTCTAAACTGTGGAAAAAATGTTCCCTTTCCCCCTATATACAACTATTTAGCCATTCATTTAGCTTTTAAAATATCCACTTAATACAGGCTTTTTACTCATTTGAACAGGCAGCAGGGCTCTATTCTTATTGCTTACATCTGAAGGATAGACTTCTAGCATAAGAGGTAAAGCCCATAAAGGAGTCCAATAATAACAACAAAATACAGTTTAGTGAGCCCTTACAATCTGCCAGCTACCTTTCTGAGAATACTTCAATTAATAAAACATATAAAATACCTGACCACAAAGAGCTTACATTCTTTTGAAATATAATAGTGAAATAAACCAATAATAGAGGGGCACCTCGGTGGCTCAGTCCATTGAGTGACTGCCTTTGGCTTGGGTCATGATCTCAGGGTCCTGGGATGTAACTCCCCAGAAGGCTTTCTAGGCAGTGGGGTGTTTTCTTCTTCCTCTGCGCCCCCTCCCAAATCTCTCTCCCTCTGTCTCCAATAAGAAAAAAAACCAGTAATAGAATAATGATTGATGGTTGATGGTGATAAGTGTTACAAAAAAATACAAGAAAGGTAAAAGCCATTGCAGAATGCTGGGATGAAAGTTAATTTTATTTTGTGTTGGGTGGTTATATCTCATTTATGAGATGTTATTTGTACAAAGACCCAGGAAGTGAAGGAGGGTGTTATACAAATATTAACGGAAAAGATTGCTCTAGGCAGAGCAAGTAAGTATATAGACTTTGTGTGAACAGCTGGTCTGTTACTTTTGAGGAAAAGCAAGGAGGCCAATGAGGAGTTCATAGTGGTGGAGAGAGGAAGAACGTATTAATGTATGACCTTCTAGTACATTGAAACGCCTTCAGTTTTTATTTAATATGAAAGGGCAAGATACCAAAATACTTTCAAGAGCAGAATAAAATCATCTACCTTTAGGTTAAGTTGCTGTACCAAAATAAATTTGCAGGGAGAAAGGAGTGCAGTATGTGTGGAAGTGGGGTTATCAATCAAGTCAATAATTCAGGAACATATATATGATGGTGTTTCTAGCATGCTGGGTGGTAATAGAAGTGGTGAGGTATGGTTTTTATTTTGTATATATTTTGATGATGAATATTCTGGTGAACAGGATGGGGTATGTGCAGGACAGACAATATCAACATTTATTTTACCTGCACAAACAGAAGGGTGGAGTCTTCATTCCCGGACATGGAGAGAACTCTGAGTTCAAATATTCTTTCTGATTTAATGGCATAGTGATGATGAGGATTTAGTCAGACAGTGAAAGAGAACAGTAAGCATAGTGTTAAGCGGTAAGACATTTAATACATTTGAACATCAAAAAACGTGTTGGATCATCTGTTTATGTGAGTAAATAAATAAATAAAACTACCTGGGGTTCTGATAGAGGTAAAGAAGACTACTATATGATCCAAAGGGGCACGTGCACCAAATGTTTATAGCAGCAATATCCACAATAGCCAAACTATGGAAAGAACCTAGATGACCATCAACAAATGAATGGTATATATATATATATATATATATATATATATATATATATATATATGATGGAATACTATGCACCCATCAAAAGAAATGAAATCTTGCCATTTGCGATGACATGGATGGAACTAGAGGGTATTATGCTTAGCAAAATAAGTCAACCAGAGAAAGACACTATCATATGATCTCCCTGATATGAGGAAATGGAGGTGCAATGGGGGGGTTTGGGGGACAGGAAAAGAGTAAATGAAACAAGATGGGATTGGGAGGGAAACAAACCATAAGAGACTCTTAATCTCACAAAAGAAACTGAGAGTTGCCGGGGGGTGGGGAGGTTTGTGAGAGGGTGGTGGGATTATGAACATTGGGGAGGGTATGTGCTGTGGTGAGTGCTGTGAAGTGTGTAAACCTGGCGATTCACAGACCTGTAACCCTGAGCTAATAATACATTATATGTTAATTTAAAAGAAGAAGAAGAAGAAGAAGGAGGAGAAGAAGAAGAAGAAGAAGAAGAAGAAGAAGAAGAGGAAGTAGAAGGAGAAGAAGAAGACTATGAATCAAATGCTATGATTTTCAGCGAAGAGTTTGTAATCAGGCATATTTTATTAAAGTAACCAAGTAAAATGATGGTCGAAAATTGGAATAACAGAAAACATAAAAATCAGAGATTTTCAAAAGAGATATGGGACAGTGCAGAGAATATAGTCAATGATATTATAATAGTGTTATATGGTGACAGATGGTGGCTATATTTGTAGTGATCATAGAATAATGTATGGATATATTGAAAACCTGAAACCAATGAAACACTGAATATCAACTATACTCAAATAAAAAATAGTAAAAATAAAACATTTTAATTTAAAAAGATAAAAGAGGGACAAGAATTTGAAAAGTGAATTTCAAAAAGCGTAAAGATGAGGCTAAGACATACTCTGAACCTTGAGGAAAACACCATTTTGAAAATTCTTCCCATTTTGAGAAAACTCAAATGAATCAATACCATAAAAGAACCCATTTTAACTGAGAGATGTAATGAATGCTGAAGAAATAATTTTATGACAGGATAATTCTTCCCTATGAAACAGCATACAGAAACCAGGGGAAACACTTGGATGCAAAATAAACTATACTGAAAATAAGAATTAGGAAAAAGATAAATGATGAAGGATGAGAAAATTAGACCTGCAACAGAGACCTAGTGAAGATAATTTTTAGCTTGTGGTTTAATATTTTTAAGGATAATCTAGAGTTCATAACTGCCTTGAGACAGGCTGGTTGTAGGCAGTTTAGGCAGACTCCTAAGACTGGCCTACTTTGGGCAGGTGGTGTTGGAGGAGGCCATTGGGCTGGACAAAGACAAATCCAACCATTTGACTAAAGTGTCTGTGAAGATGTTGAAGTCAGATGCAACAGAGAAAGACCTGTCAAACCTAATCTCAGAAATGGAGATGATGAAGATGATTGGAAAGCACAAGGACACCATCAACCTGCTGGGTCCTGCACACAGGACAGTCCTTCGTACACTCTCATGGAATATGCCTCCAAAGACAACATACAGAAGTCCCTGCAGGCCCAGAGGCCTCCTTACCTGGAGTACTGTTACAATATCAGCCACAATGCAGCAGAGCAACTCTCCTCCAAGGACCTGGTATCCTGTGCCTATCAGGTAGCCTGAGGCATGGAGTACCTTGCCTCCAAGAAGTGCATACACCTAGACCTGGCCACCAGGGAAGTGCTGGTGACAAAGGACAACATGATGAAGTTCTCAGACTTCAGCCTTGCCAGAGATATCACCACATCAGTTACTATATAAAGACAACCAACAGTGGACTGCCTGTGAAGTGGATGGTCTTTAAGGCCATGTTTGACCAGATCTACATCCACCAGAGTGACTTGTTGTCTTTTGAGGTGATCCTGTGCAAAATCTTCACTCTGGAAGCCTCCCATATCCTGGAGTGCCTGTGGAGGTGGTTTTCAAGCTGCTGAAGGAGTCATTTGATGGATAAGCCAATAAGTGCACCAGGGAGTTATACACAATAATGAGGGGTGGCTGGCATGTGGTACCTTCAAGCTGCTGGTAGAAGACCTGGATCATACTGTGGCCTTGACCTCCAACCAGGAGTACCCAGACCTGTCCAATGCCCTGGAACAATACTGTCTATGCTTTCCCAACACCCAAGGCTCCACCTGCTCCTCAGAGAATAATTCCACCTTCTCTCATGTGCCATTGCCCAGGGAGGCCTATCTGCCCTGACACCCCGCCCAGCTTGCCAATGGTGGACTCAAATGACTAGTATCCCTATTACTCCTGTCCAGATTCCATCATAAGCTGTAACCCTTACCCCCCACCCTCCCTGCAAGACTCACTGCCTTCTCCTTTGTCCCTTTCCTACTGGCAGGAGCCAGCTGTCTGCCTGAGGCCTTCACCCCTTGAAGTTCACCTCTCTTCCCCTTCCTCTTCCTCCTCCTTAAAACCTGCTCATGAAAGAAAGGAACAGAGAGGCAGGTACTTGCTCATGGCTACTTCCTTCCCTCCCATATGTTGGACCAAGACCCCTCCCTGGCATCTGGTACTGCCTGGACGTCGAGGTAGTGGGAGATGAGGCATGCCAGTGAAAGCTGCCAGTGCTTTCCTCTTTTGGTTGTGTCTGCTTAGCATAACATGTAAGACTGAGTTCTGGTGGCAGGGACCTAGTCCTTGGGGCTATAGCACTAGCGAGGGGAGGTCAACTGCTCTGGGCCTTGGCTAAGAGCAACCCCTGCTCCAGAGATATGGTGCCAAGGGCTTATTAATTTTCATACTAATTTGCTTTACTGACTGAATACCTGGTATCAAAAGATGGGAAGGGAAAGACTGGAAGCAGTGTTGTGAGCAGGCGTTCCAGCCCCAAACTATGAAGAAAACACAAAGTGTATAAATCTGAGTAAGTATATATTTACACACCTTTTTAAATAGGTTGTTATCAAAGATTTAATCAATGGGTAATATGCTCCCGTGGCTGGGAATCATCATTGCCATATATTAAAAACAAAGAAAAGAGGTGTCTGGGTGGCTTCCTCCATAAGTGTCCCTTCTTTTCAGGTCATGATCTGAGGGCCCTGGGATGGAGCACCACATCAGGCTCTCTGCTCAGTGGGAAACCTGCTTCTCCTTTTCCCTCTGCCCTGCTTATAGTTCCCTTCCTGTCTCTCTGTCTGTCAAATAAATAAAATATTTTTAAAAAAGAAAGAAACAAAATGTTTTTGAAAGGTCTTTTTTTTTTTTAATTTTCTAGGGGTGCCTGGATGACTCAGTTGTTTAAGCAGATGTTTGCCTTTGGCTGAGGTCATGATTCAAGTGTACAGGGATCCAGCCCTGCATGGGACTACTTGCACCCCAAGGAGCTTGCTTCTTCCTCTCCCTTTGCACATGATTACCCCTGCTTGTAAGTTTCCAAATATAAAAGCCAGAGTTTTACAATGACTTCTAAGCTTTTATATGATCTAGCCACTCATTTAACCTCTGTGACCTCTTTCCCTGCTACTCTTCAGTCACTCACAGTGGCCTCCTTGCTATTCCTAAGATATGCCAGGCACGATCCAAGCTTATGGCCTTCAAGATAGCCAATTCCTTTGTCTGGAGTGACGTTATTGCTGATAGTTCTGGGCAAATTCATCAGCTTTCCATACCTTTGTTCAATTGTTAGCCTCATTATAACTACCTTGATCTTCCTATTAAAATTTTAACTCCCCATTCCCTGCCTAGCAACCTTGATTTTTCTCACCCTGATTTAATTTTTCTTTTTCCCCATTGTACTCATCATTTTTGAATGCACTATGCAATTTTTATTAAGGTTTATAGCTTTTAATTGTCTCACCCATTAAAATAAAAGTTCTACAAAGCCAGGTATTTCATTTAGCAGTGTAGTCTAAAGTAACATCTGCCATATAATAGGTTTAATAGACAATTGGTAAATTTCAGAATAAATTAATGTTGAGAGTATACTGAATTTCATACATCATTTCAATATTTTTTTCCAAACAATAAACTATGTAAAACATACCTTAAATTTACTTTCAAAATATTTTATAGCATATAATGAAAAATATACATAAGCCTTAAAGAAACAATCATATAAATAACCATTTCATACCTACTTAAATATTGCATAATACCACACTCCTAGATCCTCTCTCAATGCTCTAAAATAGCCCTTCAAAGGAAATACATTTTTAAAAATAACAGATTTTTTGGCAAATAATTTAATAAAATAAAAGTTTCATTCATCTATGTAGATCATAATAAATGTTTTTAATAAGCATGAAATTATAACTCTGAAGTGTGCTAAAATGAAACCACCTGCTAAGGGTGAGAGAACAAAAATAAACATCATTTTTCCAAATAAGAGGAATTTTTTACCTTTGAATCAAAGCATGTGGATATGTTCAAACTGGCAATAAAGGAATATGGAAACACAAACCATAGAAAGTCATACTTTAGATTTCTAAAAGACTTCAAAGTGAAGAGTATACATTTTTTAAATGCTACATAATGCTACATAATGACAAGATGACAGGTTGTGACAAATAGCATTTTAAAAGCTCTACTCATAATGGAACGGAAGGTGTCATTTCCCTATAATTTTATATATGTCATTAATTTACTATATCTGGATACAACATATTATCAAACAGATGTTCATCAAAGACTAAATAATTTTTAATGGAACATAATATTTTGAACCTACATCTATTAATCATTTTTTCGATCTAACATTTACAGTCTTGCTAAACAATTTATCAATTGTCGACAAAATTAAAAAAAATAGGATAAAAAGTCGTGTTTGGAAAAGTAGACTTTTTTCAAATTTGCATTTAAATGAAAATATTTGCTGATATTTTTAAAACTTTAAATGTAATTTTATATATATCGGACCAATCAGATGATATAAAATTTTTGGAGAAAATATGACATATTTTTTGATCTTGGTTGAAGGTATTTTTTTTTTAAGATTTTATTTATTTATCAGAGTGGGGGGTTGGAGAGAGAGCACAGGCAGAGGCAGAGGGAGAAGCAGGCTCCCTGCCAAGCAAGGAGCCCGACATGGGACTCGATCCCAGGACGCTGGGATCATGACCTGAGCCGAAGACAGCTGCTTAACCAACTGAGCCACCCAGGCGTCCCTTGGTTGAAGGTGTTAATAAAGAGCCACTGTTTGTATTATTTCTATTGTGATATCTTAGTTAATAAACATGAATCACTGGTATAAAATATGTTTTTTTAAAAATTTTATTTATTTATTTGACAGAGATCACAGGAAGGCAGAGAGGCAGGCAGAGAGAGAGGAATGGAAGCAGGCTCCCTCCTCAGAAGAGAGCCCACTGTGGGACTCAATCCCAGGAACCTGGAATCATAACCTGAGCCGAAGGCAGAGATTTTAACCCACTGAGCCATCCAGGCGCTCTAAAATATGTTTTTTTAATATAGAATTATAGTTCTTGCAAAAATATGGAACTAGCTGAAACTGAATGCCTCCTTCAAAGTCAGCTCTGGAGAAATTATGCAAGTGTAATATAGAACTATTTCAGATATTAACCAAAAACAAAGAAATGATGATAAATTCCTTAAAAGACTCAAAGATGCTCTTGACTGGTATGTTTCAAGCTCTATTCCTGGTTTGAGGACAGGTTTTAACAGGCCTGTCACTGTAGAAATCAGCTGGATGTTTAAAGGCTATCAGAACTGTGCAAAAACCTTGAAGGGGTAAAGACTTGAAGATTCTTTAGAGAGATTAACTCCCTAAGGCATTATTCCTCCACACATTTTCCTCCAAACAATTAAGGCTGATGGATGAGGGGAAACTGAGTGGCTCTCTCATCACGTGGGTGGTGGGTTAAGCCTCTGCCTTCATCTCAAGTCATGGTCTCTGGGTCCTGGGATCCAGCCCCACATCGGGCTCTGCTCAAAAGGAAGCCTGCTTCCCTCCCTGCTTGCCTGCCTCTCTGCTTACTTGTAATCTCTCTCTCTCTCTCTCTCTCTCTCTCTGTGTCCAATAAATAAATAAAATCTTAAAAAAGGCTGATGGATGATAAATTATGAAAACTGCTCCCTCCAAATGATGCTTCTTCATAAGGATTTAAGAATTTAAAATTGTAAGAATTTAAAATTGAAACTTGATCGTAGGATTTATCTTATAGAATAACATCAAGTGAAGGCAGTTATTATTAGTTCTGAGGTATTTGTGATTCTGAATTCTTGGCCTCTTTGGTAAATTTATTTTTAAATTCTCCCATGGAGTGGTGATTGGCCTTCAGTCTTTCATTGATGTACATCATTGGTTCAAATGAGATGTGTGTGCCCAGAACTATTTATAATCTTCTTTGTATTTCACTGGAGATGGCATTTCTGAGTTTTGTTCAATTGAATTTGGACAGATGTTTTAATAGTCACTTCTAGAGTTGGCCCTGGAGAATATCTTCCTTTTTTTTTTTCTCTTCCCGATTCTCTGAAAAACCCTGACTAAATCACATTATCACAGTGATATCACAATTCAAGTTTTTCCAAACACTATAGCTGCAAAATAGAAGGAAGCTACTCAGACTGTAATGCTATTGTGAATGATTGAGAAAGAAAACATTATTATAATTAAGCTACCAGGTTTCAATGTATTTTATTGTTGCTTAGAAAATCCTAGCATACCCAGAATTTAAGAGATTTGATGATCCTAAGAGGAGCTGAACTCATGGACCAAAATAACTATGCACATAAAAGGTACAATTACTTACCAGAAAATATGATGTGGTTAACTTTATATGGCAATCGAAATGTTATTGGAACAGGAATTTAAAAAATAGCTTAGGGGCGCCTAGGTGGCTCAGTGGATTAAGCCACTGCCTTCAGCCCAGGTCATGATCTCAGGGTCCAGGGATCAAATCCTGCATCAGGCTCTCTGCTCAGCAGGGAGTCTGCTTCTCTCTCTCTCTCTCTCTGTCTCTCTCTGCCTGCCCTCTGTCTACTTGTGATCTCTCTCTGTCAAATAAATAAATAAATAAAATTAAAAAAAAAAGAATGACTTTTCTTTTAAAAAATAGATTAAAAGGGACACCTGGGTGGCTCAGTGGGTTAAGCCGCTGCCTTCGGTTCAAGTCATGATCTCAGGGTCCGGGAATCAAACCCCACATCAGGCTTTCTGCTCAGCAGGTAGCCTGCTTCCCTTCCTCTCTCTCTGCCCGCCTATCTGCCTACTTGTGATTTCTCACTGTCAAATATATAAATAAAATATTTTTAAAAATAGCTTAAAAGTATATGATAAAATAATGATATAAATATACAAACAAAAGAAAGATACTATACTGTGAATATAAATTAAGTGAAAATTGTTGAAATAAAGAATACAGTAAAAGGAGACTAAGATGAATATAGCTGTAAAATGAATAAGTGAGTTGGAAAAAACAAACAATCAAATTAATGACTTCTGCCCAAATGCAGCAGAAGAGAAAAAAAATAAAGAAAATATCTAAATAAGTAGTGAGATAAATTTTGGAGAATTAAAGAAAGATAAAAGATACCAGACTTAAAATGATGCCAAACATGAGAAATCAGAAACCAAACAAAACAAAAACCACACACACACACAACCACTCATATAGGGTGCCTGGGTGGCTCAATGGGTTAAGCCGCTGCCTTCGGCTCAGGTCATGATCTCAGGGTCCTGGGATCGAGTCCCGCATGGGGCGCTCTGCTCGGCGGGGAGCCTGCTTCCTCCTCTCTCTCTCTCTGCCTGCCTCTCCAACTACTTGTGATTTCTCTCTGTCAAATAAATAAATAAAATCTTTAAAAAAACACTCATATATATTATGGTGAGTTTTAAGAATATCAAAAACAGAGAAGAGCATAAATGATGCCCAAGAGAAGAACAGATCACCTAAAATGTACAAGAATAATACTGACAGCACAATTCTCAATAGTAATAGCATATAAAGGAGACAGCTGGGTGTTTGTATAGATGGAAAAGATATTTGAAACTAGATATTATACATCAAGCCAAATTTTTGATTAAATGTGAGAGCACAGTAAAAATACAATGAAGCATGTTAGGTCTTAGAACATTTATCACACAGAGACACACATTTTAGAAAACTTCCTTGGAGGACAGCTCAATTTAGATAGAGAAAACAGAATTATGTACTCAAAGGCACATTTTGAAGGAAGGATTGAATATAGTCTGCACTGCAAATATTCTTTAATCGTATGTTCTGAATTTCCTAAATTTAAGAAGTATTTGTTCAAATATTTATCTTTAAATAAACCCTAGGAGACTTTTTCTTGGATTCTGGAAAATCAGTCCATTTGGATACAAATCTTTTTGTCGCTGATGGAAATTTTGATAGCCCTTAACTGTGGAATGCCTAATGTATTGTTACAGCAATTGTGATTTGCCAATACATGGGTGATGTGTGTGTGTTGTGTGTGTTTATTTTTATTTTTGATGGTTTTACTCTTCTATGAGATTTTTAAGTAGACATAATTTTAATAAATTATGATTTGTTGAAATTTATCTGAGGTTATATATAATAAAATGAAATTTGTGTGAACTGAAGAAGTGCGTCTCCATTTTTTTTTAAGAGTAGACTAGTCTTTAAAAATTGTCCAAAGAAGTACAGTATATTCATTATTAAATTTGATAATATACAATAAAGTATTTATGGTCATATGGAACCATATCAAATTCTACTATTAATTCATATTAATAATTACCATAAGAGGAAAAAGGGATATTTTTCAAAATGAAAATTAGTGTATTTCTCAAAATATGATATAGTGTTATTCACTGAACAGAGGGAACAAATGTCAAAGTTTAACACAGTGTACAGAATGTTTTAACATAAATTGAAATTTAAATCTGACCAAATTTCACAGTTTTAAGTAAAATGATAGCACTTTATATCCTTGAAAAGTGGTAAGTGACCCAAAACATTGCTTAGAAAAACAAATTTAACACTACACTAGTCTGAGATGGTTAAGGGATGGTACAACTTGCCATTGTGTATCATCAAATGGTATATCTTTTTCTTTTGGTCTTGTCATTATATTGTATTTTAGCCATTCTGATAAGTGTGTAGTGATATCTCAGTGTCATTTTAATTGCATTTCCTTGATGTCTAATTATGTCAAATTATATTATTTGGATGTTTAATGTTCTGAGCTTTCTCAGTTCAAGACCATGAAGCCACTTAGGAAAAATACAGTTGCAGATGCACTCATAGACCAACTCTTATTTAGAAATAAGAACAAACATTACTACCCATTCCAACAAAAAATAGCTTTGTTATGCAGTAGGGATTTTATAAATTACCTGACACAACTTATATAGTAGAGATGAAATGGGACAGGCGGCTTCTTGCAGCTATATACAACATCATTTTAATTTCAATTTTCAGTATAATTTCTCCAAGGTATACACAGAATATATATTTAATGTAAATTGTGAACATTTTAAACTCTGTATATGGAAATTGATCAATTTTAAGTTTATAACAATCGAAATTAACGGAAGTTTATTTTAAATTAGTTAGCTTTCTCTGCATTGCAAGACAGAATAAACAAGAATTGGTAAGAAAAAAATAATCTCTGTAAAATTACCAGAGGTGCATTATAAAGTGTTCGGTAACAGATCAAACTCACAATTTGGATTGAATGGCAAGGGATTTTTAACATCTGGAACTCATTATCAATTTTTTTTTCTTCATTGTGTCTTAATAAATTACTGTGTTCATTTGCATGGAAGTGAAGAAAAATGCATGACATTTCATCTCAACACTAACACTTTTAACTGGCAACTCTGAATGTACTTTAGAGCAGTGTAACAAAGTAAAGATCAATGATGTTTCATGAAATATTTGTTATAATTCTCAAGGAGATAGGGAGTTTGTGCAAAAATGCAAATCACTTTGCGACTAAACACATTGTTTATTTCAGCTAATTTTAAGAAAATATGCTAAGACTCTCTCAAAAAAGGAAGCAATGATTTAGGTTTTCCTTCAAACTCCTTATCTAATCCTGAACCAACAGCACATAGTTCAAAGAGCAACTAATTTGAGCAGCTCCAATTTACACGTTTCCTAACAAAGCTTAATTTAGTGGAATTTCTGTCCAATTATGTTCATTTGATGTAGTGAAAGACAAACATTCAAAAACATCATCCTTAATTTATATAGAATGCCAAACTCTGCATTTTCTGAATGACGCCCAGGAAAGCATTTTCAAAAACAAACAAACAAACAATGCCAGAACCACTATTAGGTCATCTCTAGGCAGAAAGTGACTCAGAGCCTACATTACTCTCTCCCTGAAAGTATACTGTAGGCACTGAAACTACTACCCTGAGTCTGTGCTATCAAATTCCTTAAGTTAGAAAGTTTTAAAACCAGTCTGTGTGGGAGTATTTCATTTACAGATAGAGACTTGGTTGTCTATACATTTTCATACTTGATTTTTATGGTGTAATAACTATGTTTTAAAATTCATGGTGGTTTTGAATACTGTTGGATAATTGTGCTAAAATGGTATATCCATTCCTCCTAGGAAACAGAAATTATAGAAAGGTAGTGTTTTTCAGATCTGACGTCTTTGAGTCATTGCAGTTTCAGTATAAATGCAATAGGAAAAGTGACATTCATGTTTATGATATTTTCTATACATAAATTAGAATGTACTGGAGGCCTGATATAAAGTGGGATGACTAAACTTCAGTAAGATCTTGTTTTCAATTCAAAATAAATTTTAAATTGAATTATGCACCTCTAAGTTCAGAGACAATAAACATTGACCAACACAATTAATAAGTTCTATTTCTTGAAATTTCGGGAACATTGATAGTCTCACCTACTGGATGGACAACAGCTAAAATTTTTGGTCACGGATTCTTGCTAAAATATCACTTTCCCCCAAAAAATTAATGTTATGAATTTTCACTGATTGTTATTGATCTTGAAGAATATAACAACCACGATAAAAAGAGTAGGAAAAACATGATATCTCATCTGTAAGGGCATGTGGAAAGTAGGAAATGCTAATAAAAATAACTACCATTATTTCCCAAGTTAACATAATATAACAGAACAAAAATATTTCATAATAATATTTTCTAGGCTCTTTCTGATAACTCTTTTCTACATTCAAATTTAAAGGTTGAGGCATGTGATGTATATTACACAAAACCATCCCAAGGAATTCATTTAAAAAAAAATTCTTAATAAAGGACAAATCCAAAGGAATTTCTTTTCTAATTTAATTAACAAATTATAAATCGACTTACCTATTTCATCACAGTGTATCAGGCACCAATAATATTTTTAATCATCATACCTGATGCAATAGTTGCCATCTTTCAGACATACTGATCACGAACAAGCAAATAAACAAGAGCACTGTAGCTTAAGATCTACCTGCATAAATATAGGACTACTTCAGACAATCTCTTCACCACAACATAGCAATGAATAGAAATCCTACATGCACTGTAATGGACATACAGATGAGATAGAAGGGGATGGGTGTTAATATATGCAGAATCTTTAATAATTACATTGTAAAACACAATATGGAAAAGAAGAATACAATTTTAGAAATACCCAGGTCACCATCATTGTTTTATTTTTATAAGTTTAGATAAGGAGTTTAGTAAATAATGCATGACTATTCAACTTCTTATATTTTGAAAATTTTAGCAAAAGTAACAAAACTAGCAACTAGAAAATTGTATCTATCTGCAAAATACAGCTTTGCCAGCATGGTAGAGGAAAAGCAAAACAAAATAAGTAAGAAAAGTTTAACATTTCACAAGAGTTTTACTTTTATTTTTAATTTATTATTTTTTATTTTTCACTTATTATTTACTTCTATTTTCTACTTTATTTTAATGAAAATGTCATGACCATAACATAAGAGCCGAATTAAACGTAACATGAGAAATTATTCTTTCATAATTTATAATAAAGCAGCTTGGTGATTAATTCAAAAATTATATTACAAACTTAAGTGTTCTTGCAGTAAGTATCACTTCATAAATAAATAAGTCACGAGTCATAAACTAATGATGATTCTAAATGTTATTTAGAGAGACATTCTGTTCTTAAAATATTTCAAATATTCTACACAAGGCAAAGTGGATCCAAGTAATCTGTAGGCAAAATAAGATTTTAGAGAAGTATATATTTCCAACAGTATTTATAAAATATTACCTTCATGTAAGGCATCATCCTGGACTTTGTGGAAATCATACAAAGGAGTAAGAAGTGGCCCTTCAAGAAACATATACAATATCAAGGTTTAACATGAAGCAGCATGTCTTCTCTAAGGAAAAAAACATTGTACCAACTGACTTTACTGAAGCTTTATATTTATTGCTCTCGTTTTAGGTCATATTGTCCTTCTGCATGCAGGCTGCTATAACGGACATGATATAGACTGAATAGCTTATAAAGAACAGGAATTTATTTCTCACAGTTCTAGAACTGAGAAGTTCAAGATTAAGGAATGGGCAGATCCAGGGAGAGCCCACTTCCTCATAGATGGCTATCTTCTCACTGTAAATGTACATGATGAATGAAGCAAGAGAACTCTCTGGGGTCTCCTTTAAAAGGACTGTAATCCCACTTATGACCTAATCACCTCCCAAAGGCCCCTATGTTTTAATATTATCACTTCCAGAGTTAGATTTCATAATATGATTTTGGGAGACATAAACATTCACACCATAGTATATATAAACAAAAAAAAGACACAGAAACAACAAACAACAAAAATTATTTTAACTACCTATTATTTTCAACTACATAAAATTTTAATTTGTTTCTATATAATTTTAAATAACTCATTTGAGTGATTCACTTATATCCAATGCATCTGAGTGCAATTAAATTTGCTTACCCAACATATCCAGCAGCATATTTCTTCAGACTATCCCATTCCCCACCTTACAGGATTTACCACAATTAGAAGACAGAGGATAGAGGATAGATAGATAGATGTATACATAAACACACTTGTACATACACATATGCATATTTTTTCCTGTTAATGATACTCATGCAAATAAAATTTAAGCTCAAGGAAACCTGTCTTGTGTGATACTTAATATCCAGTTTTTAGTCAACATCCAAAAACAAATAATCCAGTAAAAACATGGATAGAAGACATGAACAAGTGTTTCCCCAAAGAACACATTCAAATCTTCAGTAGATACATGAAAAGATGTCCATCATCATGTATCATCAGGAAATTGCAAAGCAAAACTAGAAAGAGATACCACCTCACACCTGTCAGAATGGCTAAAATCAACACTACAAGAAACAAAAGGTGTTGGAGAGGATGTGAAAAAGTAACACTTGTTGGGGCTGCCTGGGTGGCTCAGTGGGTTAAGCCTCTGCCTTCAGCTCAGGTCATGATCTCAGGGTCCTGGGATCAAGTCCCACATTGGGCTCTCTGCCAGGCATGGAGCCTGCTCCCTCCTCTCTCTCTCTACTTGTGATCTCTCTCTGTCAAATGAATAAAATCTTAAAAAAAAAAGAAAATAAAATCAAAAGTAACAATTGTGAACTGTTGGTGGTGATGCAAACTGATACAGCCATATTGGAAAACAGTATGGAATTTCCATAAAATTTAAAAATAGAAGTCCTTTGTGATCCAACAATCCTGTTGTGTATTTACCCAATGAATATAAGAAAACTTATTCAAAGGGATGCTAGCACCCCTATGTTCATAGCAGCATTATTTATAAAGCTAAGATATGGAAAGAGCCCAAGTGTCCATCAATTGATGAATAAAGAATAAGTGGTATGTATATACAATGGAATATTATTCAGCCATAAAAAAGACTGAAATCTTGCCACTTGCAATAACATGGATGGAACTAGACAGTATAATGCTAAAAGTGAAATAAGTCAGTCAGAGAAAGACAAATACCTTTACTCATATATGGAATAAAAGAAACAAAACAAACAAGCAAAGGGGAAAATAATAAGACATAGAAAGAGAAACAAAGCAAGAAACAGACATTTCATTAAGGAGAACAAACTGATGGTTACTTGAGGGGATCTGGAAGGAGTGATGGTTAAATAAATGATGGGGGTTAATTAGGGCACTTGTCATGATGAGCACTGAGTGTTATATGTTATATTGTACACATGAAACTAATACAACCATATATGTTATCTAACTGGATTTCAAATGAAAACTTTTTTAAAATCCCAGTTTTTAGCTCACATTCTGGCTTACAAAAGGGATTTAGTCAGGAATTTGGTGATTAGTTAATGAACAAATAAAGTGGTGAACAGGCAGTTGTTAAATAAAATTACTATCCTTTCTGGCATGATCGTATACCTTTTATATAGAATTATTTTTAGCACTTTAGACTCTTCCTATTTTATTTTGAGTCATTAAACAAAAATTTTCTCAAAGGACCTTAGACTCTATCCAATTTGAGCAACAGTGTGAGAGACGAAATGGTGTCCAGGAGGAAAAAAAAAAAAAGATTAAACTACTTTTGATTACTAGTGAATGCATAGTTCTTCCACAGAAAAAGCTCTAAATGGTCATGGCTCCAGCTTTATATGTGTTCAGTCATATGTTCAGAAGTAGGTAACACTTTCAAAAAATATAAAGCATCTTAGATTATTTTCCCTTATTTGAAAGCTGGTGTATGAGTCTGCCATGGTTTCTTGGGTGCTGATAGAAGACACAGACTCATGGTTCAGAAATAATATAGTTTATAATTCACAGCACTAGAGGTAGCCAGAATATTAACAGTTTTGTGTGTGTGTGTGTGTGTGTGTGTGTGTGTGTGTGTAGGAGTGGGAATTATATATCAGTTCTGAGCCTCAGTTCCCACAAGAAGAATCAAAACAGAGGCAGATAATATTTGCAAACACAACAGGTTAAGTTAAAAAAAAGATACTATTTCTGTCTTCCAAGACTATTCAATACAACCATCTTCAAAGGATGGTCTAGAACAAATAATAAATGCAGAAATGTAAGCAACCAATTGAAAAGTGTCTCCCAAGAAACACACTTTGAGAGTCTTCATTTGACAAAAATACTATAGGATATTACATAGATCAGGTGCATTGAATACTGGAAGGTGAAAATTACAAGGGACCAAATATTTTTAAGCAGTTCTGGCATCCAGTAGAGTTCAAATAGGTTTTATAAGATTGAGGAAAGAAACCATCAAAACCTGGGCCTAGAGGCGCCTGGGTGGCTCAGTGGGTTAAGCCTCTGCCTTCGGCTCAGGCCATGATCTCAGGGTTCTGGGATCGAGCTCCGCATCAGGCTCTCTGTTCAGCCGGGGGCCTGCTTCCCCCTCTCTCTCTGCCTCTCTGCCTACTTGTGGTCTCTGTCTGTCAAATAAATAAATAAAATCTTAAAACAAAACAAAACAAATAAAACCTGGGCCCAATTTTCCCAAAAGTATGATTCTGATTCTAGTCTCTATGATGTTATCCCTTGAAGACAATGTCTCTAATTTAGTTGAATTAGTTTACTAAAGAGCATACCCCCATTTGTTATAGGAGATGAACAATATGCAAGAGGCAAAATGCCACATGGAAGCCACCTGGTCTTCAGTGGAATATAGAATCAATTCCTTTGGGATGAATTTGTTCCACATTTGACTTCCCACTTAAGGGAAAATAAGAGTGCCTTCTAATAGATTTTGAATAGGAAATGACAACGGAAGCTTATACAAGATTATAAAATGGGAAATTTCATTTAGATAAGCAATAATTTCAAAGTCATCTTCTTAATATTACAGACCCTTCACATAATCATAATTTTATTTTGGCATTATATGGTAATTTCAAATATAGTAAATATAAAGAATTTACCTCTGTAATTATAGCGAGTGTGGTCGTAGTTTAATGGCAACAAAACTTCAATTTAGAAGTATGGTCTACCAATTATTAATACATTTGGAAATGGTGTGTCATCTTCACTGCACTTGTCTCACTAAAACAGTGAGCCAAACAAAGTAGGTCCAAGCAGTTTACTATGGTCAAAATGGGTTGCTTTTGCACTTGGTAAAGAAGCAGTCATATTTTGGAAGAAGAAACTGAGGCTATTAATATTTTCAACTTATTTTCAGAAAAGGAAAGAAAGGATAATCTAAGCTAAAGCCAAAATCTTACACAAGGTGGCAGGAAAATGATCTTTTCCCAGATAAAGGGTTTTTCAACTTAGCCATGTTAGGAGGAAGAAGAGATGAGACATTGTGGACTTGACTAAGGTTTGTACACTGTTCAAAAAGTTTTCAAAATAATGTGTATTAGTTTTCTTCTTTTAGTTGAGACAAAAAAAAAAAAACAAAGAAACAAAAAACCACTAATGATCTTAGTCTTAAAAGGAGGTAAACAAGAAACTAGGAAAAATTGAGTGTTAGGAATTGTCCCCCTCCTTTTTTTTTAATTATTTTATGTTAGTTACCATACAATACATCATTTGTTTTTGAAGTAGTGTTCCATGATTCATTGTTTGTGTAAAACACCCAGTGCCCCATGCAATATGTGCCCTCCTTAATACCCAACACCAGGCTCACCCATCCCCACATCCTTCTCATCTTTAAAACCCTCAGTTTGTTTCTTGGAGTCCATAGTTTTTCATGTTTCATTTCCCCCTCCAATTCCCCCACTTCATTTTTCCTTTCCTTCTCCTAATGTCCTCCATGCTATTCCTTAGGTTCCACAAATAAGTGAAACCATATGATGATTGACTTTCTCTGCTTGAGTTATTTCACTTAGCACAATCTCCTCCAGTCCATCCATGTTGATGCAAAAGTTGGGTATTCATCCTCTCTGTTGCCATTAAACTACGACCACACTCGCTATAATTACAGAGGTAAATTCTTTATATTTACTATATTTGAAATTACCATATAATGCCAAAATAAAATTATGATTATGTGAAGAGTCTGTAATATTAAGAAGATGACTTTGAAGATCTGAGTGATCTTCCATTGTATCCATAGATCGCATCTTCTTTATCCGTTTGTTTGTTGAAGGGGATCTTGGCTCTTTCAACAGAATGGCTATTGTGGACATTGCTGCTACGAACACTGGGGTGCATATGGCCCTTCTTTCCAGTAAAATACAGCTAGCCTATGACCCAGTGATTGCACTACTGATACAGATATAGTGAAAAGAATTAGGTATTGTTAAAGCACAAATGCAGGGAATAGAAGTTATGGTACAGAAGAGGGAAGGGCAACCATATGGCAGAGTAGAATAAAGTAGCTAAGGAAGAGATTAGTCATATCCAGATATTGTAAGGCATGTGCGGTTGGCAGGGAGAGCATGAGAAATCATGAGAGCAGAGAGAGAAAATGGACCAGGCAGGAGAGGTTTATAACATTTTAACATCTAAGGTAAGCATATGCAAAGCAGAATAGGGAAAGAAATAAAAGTTTTTAGAAGACTCAATACATAAGGAATAACGTGGAGGACACTGGGAGATGGAGAGAAGTGTGCTGGGGGAAATCAGAGGGAGAGACAAACCATGAGAGACTGTGGACTCTGAGAAACAAACTGAGGGTTTTGAAGAGGAGGGTGGCAGGTGGTTGGGTGAGCCCAGTGGTGGGTATTAGGGAGGGAATTTATTGCTTGAAGCACTGGCTGTGGTGCATAAACAGTGAATTTTGGATCACTAAAAATAAATTAAAAGAAAAAAAAAGACTGACTACAGACATGGACCTCAGTGTAACACAGATATGGAACTCACTGTAATACCAGCCACTTCCCACCGACACACACACACTATGATAATAATAAATAATAATGCAATTAAGAAAATTGCCTGCCAAATAATTTTTCCTTTTATATTTTTATGATTATTATTTTTATTTTATTTTTAAAGTTTTTATTTAAATTCGTTAGTTAAAATAAGGTTAATATTAGTTTCAGGTGTACAATATAGTGATCAACACTGCCGTACAATGGCTTAAAAAAATGAAAAAAAATTTTTTAAAGATTTTATTTTTAAAAACCTCTACACCCAAGGTGGAATTCAAACGTACAACCCCAAGATCAAGAGTTACATGTTTTACTGACTGATCCAGCCAGGCACCCCAACAAATAAAAATTTTATAAAATTGTGGAGTTTGTGGGAGTCTCATTTGCTCAGTCAGTTAAGTGTCTGCCTTTGGCTCAGATCATGATCTCAACAGTTCTGGGATCGAGCCCCATATTGCTCATGCTCTCTCTCTCTCTCTGGCTAGTTTTAAACTAGTAGACAGAGATGAAGATAAAGTATGATGTCATGACAGGGAAAAATACAACTTACACGTTTTAAAAATAAAATGTGTAATGCAAGTTACATCACTTCTTTTATCACCACACTGGGACTTTCCCTACTGAGTTGTTGTAATGTAAGGACCTATTTTATATTTTTATATTTTACTAAGAGGCTTTCATTGAGGTTAACCCTTAAACTGTCCTTGCTCCCCTTCCCCCAGGGGATTTACTTAAAAACAAGTCCTGGAAATCAGCTCCAGGTAACAAAGCACATATACAAGGGTGGGTCAGGCCAGGTGGAGACATCAATCAGCGGTGAGGGGGGGGGATTTGCACACTGTCCCTTAGATACTAAGGAGTATGCCCCACTCCTCCACCCTTTGGGAACCTTTTTGGCACCAATCCTATTCAAGGTGTATTAGGCTGGGTCAAATGTCTATACTAGGGTAAATTGAACCTCAATTGGTCACCTAGCCTCACTGTGGAGTTTCCTGTGTGTGTTAAAATCTCATTGGTCACCTGTGCGTGGCCAGGCCTGACTGCATGGCCTTTGCCCTTAAAAGCTAGACTGTGAAACAGAGAAGGGTTGCCTTCTCTCGTAAGAGGTGTGGCCCCGAACATTCGATTAGATTCTTGATGCTTGGAATGAAATAAAGCTTTGCTTGACCTTCGCTTTATATCAGTCTCGCTCCTATAATCATAGACCCATTATTGGGGCATAATAGTATTAATCTTATAAGTCCACAATGCATCCATCATCCATCCTACCCCTTAACATTCCCCTTTGGACAGACCCATGATCTAGAACAAGCCTTATTTTATAGTGCCTTGTAGGAGAATTTTGCGGCTGCCTAAATTGCCTACTTTCCTCTCACCATTACCACAGAAATTGGGTCCACTGAAACAAAGGGGTAGTGTAAGAAATTAACAACTTTCATAAATCTCTTTAAATAATAAAGTATAAGATAGTGGTACCTTTTTTTCTGCCACATAACCAATTCTTGCAAGAATAAGGTCATATAAGAGAATTTACAACACATGCTAGCATTATCCTACTGGACCCAGATCATTTGTATGTTTCTCTGTCTCTGAGAAATGTAGTTATTGACATGACTGAAACCTACAAATTGTTTGATATGACTACTAATATCACCTACATTATTTTAAAACCTGTTTAAGGCTTCTGAAATACATAGGTTTTGTAAACACTTATTAAGTATCTTGTATATATCAAACACTTTAAAAATCTCTGCTTTAAAAAGAACAAAACAAAAAAACTCTACCTCAATGAAACTTTGGGTCTGAAAAAGATACAGGCAATATACAAGGCAACAGATAGAATAATTACATATTTGATTATATACTCTGAGGATGTCACATTAAATTGATATGAAAATGATGAGAAGGATCTGAATTTCTTGTCAAAATTTTTGCCTTAAAAAGAAATTGATATTTAGGGAAAGTTGTTACTGAAAGAGGTCCTGTGTCAACCAAAAATGTTAAACCATGATCTGACTAAATTTTCCAGTTGTGATCATTGCTTTGTTTAGCTGTCTTATATTAAGACTGAATTTAGTAATTCAGTCTCAGATTTCAGTAAGTCTTTTTCTTTAAGATTTTATTTATTTATTAGAGAGAGAGAGAGAGTGGGTGGGGAGGGGTAGAGGGAGAGGAAGAACCAGACTCCTTGTTGAGCAGGCAGCTGATGCAGGACTGGATCCTAGTACCCTGGCATCATTACCTAAGCTGAAGGAAGACACTTAACCAACTGAGCCACCCAGGCACTCTAGACTGTAAACTTCTTAAAGGTAAAAAGTTTATTCTTCTAGTAGTTCCACAGACATTTTTAACATCCATAAGAAAGCATGTACTGATGTAAAATGCCAGCAAATCAAATTATTTAAAAAAGAAAGAAAGAAAAGATATATCTGGATAAAGAGAAAAACAGAAAATCTAATAATACATTGAATTATTAGAGCAAAGAGTGGAGGAAGAGAAAATAAATATGAAATAGAGATTTCCACTAAAAGAAAAAATTTGAATAAGGCAGGAGATTTAGAAAATTATTATGACAGACTTGAGAAAAAAATAAAATAGGAATTTTTAGAAAATAGCAATGAATGAAAAGGTAAATTGTTCCTACCTCTATAATATTAGCTGTTTGTTGTTGTTGTTGTTGCTAATTTACCTATTTAAGCTAATAAACAAAGAAAGGTTTCATTTAAGGATAAGTTTTCTCTCTCTCTCTCTCTCTCTCTCTCTATATATATATATATATATATATATATATATATATATTCCATTTAGGTATAAGGTGTATATATATATATTTATATATATATATATATTTTTAAATTTTAATTGTTAGAAAATGTGTCACAGAAAGTGTGTAAACTTTAAGATACAGATGCAACATGTAATGAATTACATTGTTTGAACGTCTAATTTGTAAATGCTGTTAGAGGAAACTTGGTGGAAATGTCCTTATGTGGTTGTGTTTCTGGAACTAAGTATATTTATTAATAAGGAATAGTTTAAAATTATGAAATGACCAGGAGTGGACAATTTTCCTAATCCTATCAGCTCTTTGCAGCTCTTTTATTAGCACCCTTTAGGAATATCAGCTTTATTTATCTAATTAAATTTTATATTAATGTGCTTTTGACTTTTGCCCTTTCCCTTCCTTCTGTTCTTTTTTTCCCCTAAATTATAAGTTTATGCTTAACAGCTACTATCAGTTCTTTGATATGAATTCTCAACATCAATATACTAACTCCAGAGATGAAGCAGCATCAATATTTAGAAGCTAAGAATACAAAGCCTTGGGCATCTAGATGGCTCAGTCAGTTAAGCATCTGCCTTCGACTCAGGTGGTGATCCCAGGGTCCTGGGATGGAACCCCAGGTTGATCTTTCTGCTCAGTTGGGAGCCTAATTCTCCCTCTGCCTGCAGCTCCCTTTGCTTGTGCTCGCCCTCTCTTTGTCAACTAAATAAAATAAAATAAAATAAAATAATGTAAATAATACACTTATTTATTTATTAAAATGCAATTATTACACAATACATAATGTATTGCATAATTATAATAATGATTAAACAATTTATTAAATATTTATATTAAATATATCAATTTAATTAAATAAATATTTTTTAGAATTTAAAATATTTCAAATTTAGATTATTAAATATTAAATCATTAATTTATTAAATAAATATCTAAACATAATTAAATAAAATAATTTATTTTTTAAAATGAATAAAATAATGTTAAGTCATTATCTGAGCATGTATTTTTAAATAGTCTAAAATAAACCATCTAATAAAGTCTAAATACATTGAGTTCAGATATTTATACGTTAACACAGACACTCAACCCACAGACAGTTTCAAAACATTTGTTTTTATCTACTACTCAAAATACGATTGTAATGTATTTATTTATAACTTTGACATAGCAAGGAAACTTGGAGGAAAAGGAGACATTTGCTTTTAATATTTGAAAATTATTTTGTTGATTTAAAAAAAATAAAAACCTTAACACATGAACATTTCTTCTTAAATAACACTGTGAAGTTTCTGAGTCGCATTCTATTAAACGTGCTGATAAAATGGCCTCAGTTACTCATTTAAATCATCAGATGAATGGGTAACAAATGAAGTAGAGAGCTTTTTAATTATTTATGAATGTATTGCTTGTGGACGGAGTGCCACATAGAGTTACTTCTCTTTTTTGGCTTTGTTTTGTGAGCAGCAGTGGAATCCATGAATGAGATTAAACATAAGGACATTCACAGAAATTCTTAATGAACTTCTGGGGAAGGGCAGTAAGTGCAAGGAAAAACTGCAGCAAGACTAATTACAAATTTCAAGTGGTCATTGCTTAATTATAGAACCTTTTAAGTACAAGTAATATATCTTTTTTATGAGCCTATCATATTGTATTAATTACCACAAACTGCACTCTTGAACACTTATCTTTTCACATATTTCTTATTCTTAGTACTTAAAATTACCCTTATGATTGATAAGTAAATGGATTTTACTGACAATGCATTTATTTACATAAATAAATAATGCTGTATATATATATAAAAACAATTGACTATGTGTATGTGTTCAATGAAATTTTTTTTCAAATTAACATCTTAAGTCTACCACATTGGTTACAAATAGATATAGACTTTATAGATTCATCAAATATTTTATTCTCAAATTTATATCTCCTTTGTGAAGTAAATGAAACTGTATATATTAAATATAATCCTATCACATGTAACAGTTACTAGTGCATCCCAGGACATACATAGGTCAGGTCCTACTCAAGGCATCACGGATAACTGGATTTAACTTTCAATCCTAGGAGTCTTCTGTATATTTCTGTGGCTTTTATACTACAATCAGGAGGAAGAATTCTTTTGCTAAAAGCTTCCAAATGACTTTGTGAGTAGATTATTTGTAGACCAGTGATATAATATTATAGTTTAATCTGTAAAGCATGATAAAATAAAATGCTATTGCCATATTTAATTTGTTCAGTAAAGCATTTATTTAGTTATCAAGCATTCATTTTCTTTTTTTTTAAGATTTTATTTATTTATTTGACAGACAGAGATCACAAGTAGACAGAGAGGCAGGCAGAGAGAATGGAAGGGAAGCAGGGTCCCTGCTGAGCAGAGAGCCTGGTGTGGGTCTCTATCCCAGGACTCTGGGATCATGACCTGAGGAGAAGGCAGAGGCTTTAACGCACTGAGACACCCAAGAGCCCCAAGCATTCATTTTCTTTATACAGAAGAGATAGAACAATATTATATAGAAGAAAATACAGTAAATAGTCTAGAAACCTTGATCATTTTGTTTTGACAATTTTAGAACATAAAATTAGCTAAAGTTCAAGTGCAAGTTATATTTGTATCATAGGAGGAAAAGTTAATTAAAAGTTTGTTTATTACCATAGTTTAGCACTTCAACAAAATGCTAACGAGTCATATATTAATGAATATATGAAGTATACAATAAAAACAATAATCTTGTGTGTATGTGACTCACTGTAGGTATTGATAGTATATTGAAGTATATTGAAGTCAAAGGGATAGTATCTATAGGGTTTGTTCAGATCCATGCTCATCAGATTAAGAGGCTTTCTCATATTGCTTCCTTCACCACATTAATTTGCCTAATGAAGTTTTCAAGAGTTAAAGACAGTGATAGGTTCATGGCTGGAGAGAAGGTACAGAATCTAAGATAGTTCAGCAGTGCTTATTATTTATGAGAAAGACAGCATGGGAGGAGAGGGGTGGAAGGAAAGGGATAAGAAGAGAGAATCTTAAGCAACCTCCTTGTCCAGCACAGAGCCTATAGGGGCTTCGTCTCATCGCCCTGAGATAACAACCTGAGCTGAAATCAAGAGTCAGATGCTTATCTAATTGAGTCACCCAAGTGCACCATTTTTTTCCCTGTATCTTTATTTTCATCTCTTTCTGTAACTGAGTTTCCCTTCAAAATCAGGACTTGCATACACAACCTAAATAATTATTTTGGGATTTGATCACGTGGAAGAGGAGAGAATGAGAAGAGCTAAGTGGTCCAGGAGAAACATATATGAGTTCAGACTGAGTAGATTATGATTGTAGACAACAGAGCATCAATCCTAATGCACAGAATACATCTCAGAATTATTTTCCTGAAACAAGGAAGAATCTGTTTAACCCACTGGCTTCTGCATCCTATCCACAGTGGTTAAAATTCATCTCAGAAGTAATTAATGTCCATGACTTTACTATTACTGGGCATGAGAGAGGAGCTCAGTGGGCTTGGTCAGTGTCCCACCTAATGAAAGGTAGAGCAGATTCAGGCAAAAAAAAAAAAAATTATTAGTTCTTTCCAAATTAGATTTAATGGGATTCTATTTTTCATTTATGAATTCATTTTACATTTTATATTGTATAGATTTTTCTAAGCTTTGGCCAATATTCACTGCATTTTTGAATAGCTTTTATCTATTATTGTAAATCATTTTTCTGCTACATTTGTTTAGTCATGGTTATCCATTTCTTCTTCCAAGTTTTTCAGATATGTGATATCATTTTCCAAATTAATTATTTAAAATGTTTATTTTTTATACTAAACTTCTATGAAAAACATTGATATATGTATTATGGCATATTGTTCCCCTTTTAACTTATTTTTAAAAATGTGAATGTGCCTTGGCAAATTCATATTGTTTCTTTTTATGTTTATGTAGATTCTTCATAATTTTCCCAAGTTCATTGGCTTATGGTTTATATTTTTTTAATAATTCTCCTACTGCCAATTAATAGATTTTTTTTCCATTACATTATCTAAGTTGCTATTGCCATTATAAGTAAAAAGCACCTGGAAATCTATATCCCTGTCCATTTTCCTCAAATCACTCATTATTTTCAGGATCTAGTTGGATTTTCTTACGGGTTCCAGGTGGACAAGCTTTTGAACTGGTGCTAATTATTTTTTCTGTTTCTGGCTTCCTGCATTTACCAGCTTCAGGGATCATTTTTAACAATTATGATGAAATGAGGCATCATATTCTTATTCTCAACTTCATTAATAATGATATTAGTATACCATGTCTTACAAGATAATAATAGATACATGTAAAATAATTTCATTGACCAAATAAATGTAAATAAAACACAGTGGCAACCAACTAGTCATTTCAAGTTGAGCTATTTTTCCCCCTTTATCTCCCTGTCTCTTTAATTTCCTGTAGCACATTCCTACAATGTATTTTAAGGTGTTTTACATGCACATACATAGAGATCATCATGGAGTCTAAATCTAATAATTCCTTGTCAGTTTTAAATATTTTAAGTATTGTTCATTCCTATGTCAGTTGTCTATGAACTTTTTCTCCACACTGTACTTAAATGCAAGGAAATATTTAATTTTAATATAAATTAATTAATCACTTTAATACATACGTTTACCTTATGGATTAATCTTTGATGCTTATTTCTTAATTTTTTTAACTTTTAAAATTTTATTTAGAGAGAGAGAGAGAAAGAGAGAGAACAAGCACAAGCAGGGGAAGCTGCAGAGGGAGAGGGAAAAGAAGAAGCAGGTTCCCCACCAAGCAGGGAGTCAAGTTCAGTCTCAGGGCCTTGGGATCATGATCTGAGGTGAAGGCAGAGGCTTAGCTGACTGAGCCCCTGAGTCTAATTGTTATCTTTGATATTTAAGGAAATACTTTATCATCTCTAATTGATCCCCTATGTCACAAATACAGTTTTCTCTATGGTGCTATTAATTTTATTGTCTTAAAATTAGACTCTTTTTCTAGAAGCATTTTTAATCATTCTCTTAGGTCTATACTTTAGTTTTTATACATTTCATTTAGTATTTTATTTTATCTTCATAATCTCTGAGTATTTCTGACCAGTACTCATTGGTCAAATATTTTTTATTAATCTATTCCAAAAATTTGTTTGATTCTATAATATTTTGTTATTACTGCTGTCGTTCTTAGGTTTTGCCTTTATATTCTTTTTGTTTTGTTTTGTTGTTTTATGCTTTGGTGTTTTTGTTGTATTGTTTTGTTTTTCTTTTGAATTAATACAATTAAACCTTTAGATTTCCTTAATACCTTTAATTATTGTCACTTATTTTCACAAATGATATTACCATAGTACAGTAATTCTAAATATTTCTGAATTAGCTGTATTATTTCTTTTTAGGTGTGAAGTTAACTTCCAGTTACATGGACTTAATATTTTGGTCATTATATTCTAGTTTTATTGCCTTATCATTGGAAAATATAGCCTGATACTTAACTCTAGGGAATGATGTGGGAGAGCTAGGTTCTTGTCTCTTGGACTCAAAGAAGGAATCTCGTGGGCAATGGAGAGTGAGTAAGTGACAGAAGTTTATCAAGTGAATATATAGAAAAAGCTCTCACAACTAAGAGGGGTCCCCACACAGTTAACAATGAGTGCCTTCAGGGTTTATTTTTTATAAAAAGGTAACCAGGCAACTTTAATCCTTTTAACATCTCTATCAATAACTCCTTCAGTGGCTTACCTCCTTTTTAGCCTCTGATTATTCTTTTTTGGTTACAGGTGATTATCATAGAGACACCCACCCCACATGACCCACCCCATACACCTAGGGCAGGGTGGTCCTCCATCCCACATGCCTAGATCAGGGTGCTCTTCCCTGGGGTAGGGTGGTCCAATTTATCTCTTTACTCTGGTTTTCCCACACCACATTTTGGGGATTTCTGAGAGCCTGTTCACAAAGTTCCCTATGGATCTCTTCCTCCCTAGCCCCACCTGTCCGTTACTCATTTTGAGAGTTGATATTACCATAGTACTTTAATTCTAAAAATTTCTGAATTAGCTGTATTATTTCTTTTTAGGTATGAAGTTAACTTCCAATTATATGAATTTAATATTTTGGTCATTGTTTTCTAATTTTATTGCCTTATTCTTGGAAAATATAGCCTGATATTTAACTCTCGGAATTGATTGGCATATACTTCTGGCCTAAATAATGGCCTGTTTGTGTAAATGTTTAACTTATGCTTATATACTTACTGAAGACTATTGTTTTGGGGTCAGGATGGCTACATTTATTAATAGATCAGGACTATTAGATTCTCTAAATTTTGATGTCTCTTAATTTAATCTAATTAAATTATCAGTTAATGAAAGAAGTTAAATTTTTATGTACTACTGAATCTAAACTTATCAAAGTCTTTTGCTATAATTAGACAAGTATGTCATCCTGTTTTTATACCAAGTCTTACATTAAGAAATATCATACTATCTGAAATATTATTTCTTTATTATTATTATTATTATTATTATTATTATTTTAAAGATTGTATTCATTGGGGTACCTGAGTGGCTCAGTCAGTTAAGTGTCTAACTATAACTCAGGTGATAATACCCGGGTCCGGGGATAGAGCCCCGCAGGGGGTTCCCTGCTCAGTGGGGTGCTTCTCCCTCTCCCTCTGTTATTCCCCCTGCTGTGTGCATGTTTTTCTTTTCTCACTCTCTCTCAAATAAATAAGTAAAATTTAAAGATTATCTCTCTCAAATAAATAAGTCAAATTTATTTTCTCAATGGGAGGGAGAAGCAGACTCTCCACTGAGCAGGGAGCCTGATGCAGGGCTCAATACCAGGACCCTGGAGGGATCATGACCTGAGCTGAAGGCAGACACTTGAACCGACTAAGTCACCCAGGCACTCCGGTTGTTCATTTATTTATTTATTTTTATTATGCATATGTTTTATCTCTCTTTTCTTCAAGTCTTTTTTTCGATCTTTTTACTTTTTTCATAAAACTGAATTATTTCAAGATGACTTGGTCATCCTCTTTTCCCCCACCCCATAGGTCATAGAGTACATTTTAACTGTTAAAATATTAGTGTTTAAGTGCTGCCTACACAAAGTAAGGCAAATTATCTGTGGTCTGTATTCCCGAAAATATTTTTTTTATTATGTCTTCCTATTCCAACGACATTTTATAAGGATCTAAATGTTTACATTTTTGATTATTTTTTCAAGATAATAAAGCTATTACTTCATTCTTTTATAAATCAGATGTTTTTAAAAATTTTCTGTCAGTCTGATTCTTGCTTCATTATTAATGAATTAATTTTTTTTCTCTCTAACACTTATGATTTTTTGTTTGTTTGTTTTTGGTATGTATGCCCAAGTTTGGGATTCATAGAGTCAACTATAGTTATGAATATTTTCTTTCTTTTCTTGTATGTAAGTTTTAATCCAGTGTCTTGACTATTTTATGCTTGAGAAATAGATGTACATTAATATGCAAATATTTCTTTCCTTTTTTCTTCTTTCATTTAAAAAATCATTTATTTTATTTTATTTAAAAAATGTTTATTTATTTATTTATTTGGAGTAGAGGGAGAGGGTCATGAAGAGTGGCTGATGATATACTTTCAATTTGGGAGGAGGTTAGGTATAGCACAAGCCTCCAATGTTTTTTATAGACAAGGTTTCCAGTACCTTGAGGGGGCTAGCTATTGGTAGGGAAAGGTCATTTATTACTATTTAGTAAAAACTCAGGGAAGAGACTCTTCTGATGTTTATCAGTGGGTATATGCTTGGGAGATGATTGCCAATGTATATCTTGAGGGCAGGGGTGGGGAGTAGAGATAAAGAAGTTTCCAAAGTAAGTTTTACATGTGAAAGTAGATTTTCAGTATCCTGGGAGGTGGACTAAGAATGCTTTTTGCCCTGAGTGGACGTGTCCACATTGAAGCAGCTGAGTCCCCAGAGGAACTTCAAGGACTTGTCAACAGGCTATGAGTAGTAAGAAAATCTAATTTTTTCTCTAGCTTTTGTTCCACACACATCACCTACATCTTACACCTCTTTTACATTGATAATTTTAATGCTTTGCTGGTATCCAGATGACTATATCCTTAAGTGACTTCTTATCTCTATTGAATCCATTACATATTCTAACCATTGTATTCTTAATTCAACTAGATTACATATATTTAATCTATTAGTACCACTAGGTTCTTATTCTTGTTTTTATTTCAAACTCTTCCCTTATTTCCTTACACTATTTATTGGGTATATTTTAAACCCCTGATATACTCACTTATTATATATAAGCTGTCAACCTTATTCTTATTTTGAGGTAGCTATATCTTTTTGGGTTTTAGGACATCATACCAACAATGCCAAATAATTTTCAGACAACAGCAGGATCTCCAAGAATTCAACTAAATTCTGACACTATCTACCTGAACATAGCGTAAGATTTCATCAGTTAAGGGATCAGTCCTCCAAGAATATCTCCAACACCACCTCAGATGCCAGTCTCACTCTAGGCCCCAGGTTATTACCTGTGCTTGTGACTGAGCAACTACAGGTTGGAGGTCCCAGTGGCCTACTTCTTACGTTCTTTTAATTTGCTACAGGGACTCACAAAACTCAGAAAAATACTTACTTTATGTTTGCCAGCTTATTAAAAGATATAATAGAAGATTTAAATCAATAGATAGATAAAGAAGTGCACAGGGCAAGGTATGGAGAATGGGCACAGAGCTTCTATTACCTTCTGTAAGACTGCCACTCTTCCTGCCTTTTCATACATTTAACAAACTAAAAGCTTTCTGAACCCAGTCCTTTCAGGTTTTCTGTAGAGGCTTCATGACATAGTCATGACTGACTAAATCATTGTCATTTGCTGATCTAATCTCCAGCTCCGCTTCCTTCCCCAGATAATCCTGAATTGGGAGGAAGGGGAGACATGTTGGGCAAAAGGTTATGAAGGCTTTCACCAAGTGGTTGGTCCTTCAGGCAAACAGCCCTTGCCTTGAGTGAGGTCTGAAGGTCACTTCATTAACATAACAAAACACACCTCTCTCACCCTTATCACAGGAAATTCCAAGAGTTTTGGGAACTGTGAGTCAGTAGCCATGGTTGAAAACCAAATATTCAGATGACCAAAATATATTTCTTCTCAACCACTATATTACACTACATGCTTAAGTATTTAATTATGTGATATTTTAAACAAATATTTTTCTAAGACTATAAACTGTTCTGTCAGTAACCTGGATTGGGGAGTGATGTATTGCCAAATTTCTGTCGTTTTAGTCCAGGAGGTCAAAGAGAAACAACAGGAGAGCCCCTTAGGGCAGGAAGTTCAAAGTAATAATGTTGACTACTACTCCCTTTTCTTGATTTTTTTTTTAAACAAGCAAATCATCTCTTCCGAGTTGCAGTTTAAAGCCAAGAACATGCGGAATTGGGAGAAAAAAATAGTTAAATTTGGAGACTTGCAGAGGTAGAATCAGAGGAGTGAAAGCCATTACAGTAACTGAATTAACTGAGGTCAACCTTTAGTGAATCACAGAAACAGGTGGAGTTGTCAAACAAAGGAATCTTTGTTTACAACATACAAGGAGATCACAGGGAATAAGTTCCAAAGCCTTGACTGTTTGAACAGGAGAGAGATATTTATTTAGTATTTAAGATGAATACTCAGAAGGGAGAGATTTATTATCCCGTGTATGGTTGGTCATAAGGTTGTGGATGCATGCACATCCACATATGTATTAGTGCAATATGTATTGCATGTTCACCTGAATGAAGCTTGTATTCCACCGAGGGCAGAAACTTCACCGTTAGAATAAAGCAGAGGTAACTGTTGGACAAGGTAAAGGGACGCTGCAGGCTTCAAGAGCAGATATAAACTAGATGGAGTCTTGGGCTCATTTTCTGGGACAAGAAATGCAAGGCCTTGATTACTTTCAAAATAGCACTAGGAGTTTTAGCACTGATTTATTGTCTCAATAGCTTAGGCTATTCCCTGGTCTGGTGGTGACTGTTAGTTTTCCCATTGCCTCGTTCCCTCAAAATCCTTAACTAGTGAGGTTTTTGCATTTCTTTGTAAGAACCTCCCAGGAAGTTTTGGAAGAAGTGTGCTTGGGAAGTACACAGGTGGGGTATAGATCATTAAAAATAGCTGGGGACAGGGGCGCCTGGGTGGCTCAGTGGTTAAGCCGCTGCCTTCGGCTCAGGTCATGATCTCGGTGTCCTGGGATCGAGCCCCGCATCGGGCTCTCTGCTCAGCAGGGAGCCTGCTTCCTCCTCTCTCTCTCTCTGCCTCTCTGCCTACTTGTGATCTCTGTCTGTCAAATAAATAAATAAAATCTTTAAAAAAAAATAGCTGGGGACAAAAAATGACTTTTCCTATGTCAGGAAAACTATATCTCATCTTTAATTTTCTGGGAACCTCTAACTCTTTCTGCTGATGTTACCAGCAGGCATCTGAGATATTACTGATTGTTCTCTTGAACCTAAGGAAAAGGAAATGTAGAAAGCAAAAGACAAAACTTTAATATCTATCCTGCAACTCATCAATTCACTGCAGCCACCTCTCTGTCTTTCCCTTTCTCTTTTTCTCTCTTTCTCTTTCTCTCTCACTTTTCTCTCACATACACACAAGACACGCAAATCAACTTAAAACAATTTTTAATTTTCCCTATTCCATTTTGATATACTTGAGGCATGATTATTTTCTTATAAATACAAGAAAAAAAATCTAGGATTCCATCATTCTGTATGATTAAAGTATTAAGGAATTTACTTCCAATAGCACTTATAAAAACATATTTTATTTAAGTAATATTATATAATCAGGTGCCTGCATTTCTCTTATTCTCCAACTACTGTTATTTGGCAATTAATATTTTGTCAATCAATATTCCCCTATATCTGAACATGTGGGCAGTGAGAGATGAGTTAGAGGCAAGGATGGTGAAAAATGGGTTACACATTAGAAGACTGAGGGCACAACCTCCCGACTTTGTGACTTCTGAGACCCTGGGCCTAACAAACCAGGAGACACTGGTACTGAAAATGTTCTCTCCTCTTCTACCTCTAGCCCAGAGTAAGCCCTAGATCTATCATAATGCATTTGCATTGCCATCCCCATGGAAAAGAGTTGCCATGATGGTTCCAGAACAAACCTTTTAAGGTAAAAAACAACTCTTCCCACCAGGCTCCCTCAAAAAATTGAAAACTCCAGAATAAACCAGCTCTCTTTACACCTTAAAGACCAGGAGAATCAACAACAAATTAAGCCAAACCCACATGCAAGAAGGGAAATAATCAAGATTAAAGCAGAGATCAATGAGATAGAAAGTAGAGATACAGTAGAACACATCAATGAAACTAGAAGCTGAATTTTGAAAGAATCAATAAGATTGATAAACTACTGGCCAAACTAATCCAAAGGAAAAGAGAGAATACCCAAATTAATAAAATTATGCATGAAAAGGGAAAGATAATGACTAATAGCAAGGAAATAGAAACAATCATCAGAAATTATTATCAACGGTTGTAACAGTTATATGACAATAAGTTAGGCAACCTAGACAAAATAGATGCATTCCTAGGAGCCTATAAACTTCCAAAACTGAATCAGGAAGAAATTGACAACCTGAATAGACCAATATCAGGTTAGGAGATCGAAGCAGTCATCAAAGACCTCCCAAAAACAAGAGCCCAGGACTTGGTGAATTCCCTGGAGAATTCTACTAAACTTTCAAAGAAGAAATAACACCTATTCTTCTGAAGCTGCTTCCAAAAATAGAAACAGATGGCCAAACCAGGCAAAGACACCCTCCCAAAGGAGAATTTCAGACCAATACCCCTGATGAATATGGATGCCAAGATTCTCAACAAGATCCTAGCTAATAGGATCCAACAGTACACTAAAAAGATTATCCACCATGACCAGGTGGGATTTATCCATGGGATACAAGGGTAGTTCAACATTCACAAATCAGTAAATGTGATAGAACAAATCAATAAAAGAAGAGAGAATAACCACATGGTTCTCTGAATTGATGTAGAAAAAGCATTTGGCAAGATACAGCATCCACTCCTGATTAAAACACTTCAAAGTACAGGGATACAGGGAAATTTCCTCAACTTCATAAAATCTATCTATGAAAAACCCACAGTGAATATCATCCTCAAACGGGAAAAGCTGGCAGCCTACCAATTGAAATCAAGAACACGACAAGGATGTCCATTCTAAACCCTGTTATTCAACACAGTACTAAAAGTCCTAGAAACAACAATCAGACAACACAAAGAAATAAAAGGTATTTGAATTGGCAAAAAATAAGTCAAACTCTCTCTCCTTGCAGATGACATGATACTTTATATAGAAAACCCAAAGGACTCCACCCCCCAACTACTAGAAGTCATAACAGCAATTCAGTAATGTGGCAGGATACATAATTAATGTACAGAAATCAGATGATTTCCATAGAAAGGGAAATTAGAGAATTGATTCCATTTCCTATAGCACCAAGAACCATAAAATACCTTGGAATAAACGTAACCAAAGAGGTAAAGGATCTGTACTTGAGGAACTACAGAATACTCATGAAAGAAACGGAAGAAGACACAAAAAGAATGAAGACCATTCCATGTGCATGGATTGGAAGAATAATCATTGTGAAAATGTCTATACTGCCTAGAGCCATCTATACTTTCAGTGCTTTCCTGATCAAAATTCCACTGGAACTTTTCAAAGAGCTGGAACAAACAACAACAAACAATTCCAAACAATTTGTATGGAACCAGAAGAGACCCTGAAATGCTAAGGGAATGTTGAAAAAGAAAAAGCAAAACTGGGGGCTTCATGTTGCCTAATTTCAAGCTTTACTACAAAGCTGTGTTCACCAAGACAGCATGACACTGGCATAAAAACAGATATGTAGACCAGTGGAACAGAGTCGAGTGCCCAGATATGGACCATCAACTCTATGGTCAAAAAATCTTTGACAAAGCACAGAAAATTATACAGTGGAAAAAAGCCTCTTCAATCAGTGGTGCTGGAAAAATTGGACAGCTATGTATGGAAGAATGACACTCAACCATTCTCTTATACCATACAGAAAGATAAATTCGAAATGGACAAAAGACCTCAACGTGAGGCAGGAATCTATCAAAATCCTAGAGGAGAACATAGGCAGTAACGTCTTGGACACTGGCCACAGCAAATTCTTTCAAGACATGTCCCCAAAGACAAAGGAAACAAAAGCAAAAATGAACTTTTGGAACTTCATCAAGATCAAAAGTTTCTGCACAGCAAAGGAAACAGTCAACAAAATGAAGAGACAACCCACAGAATGGGAGAAGATTTTCACAAAGGACATTACAGATAAAGGGCTGATATCCAAGATCTATAAAGAACTCCTCAAACTCAACACACACAAAACAGATAATCATGTCAAAAAATGGGCAGGAGACATGAACAGACACTTCTCCAAAGAAGACATACAAATAGCAAAAAGATGCATGAAAAAATGTTCATCATCATTAGCCATCAGGGAGATTCAAATCAAAAGCACATTGGGATACCACCTTACACAGTTAGAATGGCCAAAATTAACAAGGCAATAATCAACAAGTGTTGGAGAGGATGTGGAGAATGGGGAACCCTCTTACACTATTGGTGAGAATGCCAGTTGGTGCAGCTACTTTGGGATACAGTGTGGAGACTCCTTAAGAAATTAAAATCAGAGCTACCCTATGACCCTGCAATTGCACTACGGAATACCCCTAAGATACAGGTGCAGTGAAAAGAAGGGGCATCTGTACCCTAATATTTATAGCAGCAATGGCCACAGTCATTAAACTTTGGAAAGAACCAAGATGACCTTCAATGGATGAATGGATAAAGAAGATATGATCCATTTTTACAATGGAGTATTATGCTTCCTTCTGAAAGGAACGATACCCAACTTTTGTATCAACATGGACGGGACTGGAGGAGATTATCCTGAGTGAAATAAGTCAAGCAGGGATTGTCAATTTTCATATGGTTTCACTTAATTGTGGAGCATAAAGAATAACACGGAAGACACTGGGTGATCAAGAGGAGAAGTGAGTGGGGGGAAATTGGAGGGGGAGACAAACCATGAGAGACTGTGGACTCTGAGAAACAAACAGAGTTTTGAGGGAGGGGGCAGAGGGTTGGGTAAGCCTGTTAATGGGAGTTATGGAGGGCACATATTGCATGAAGCACTGGGTGCGGTGCATAAACAATGAATTTTGGAACCCTGAAAAAAATAAAATAAAAATGACAACAATTCCACTACCCAACCTGTGGTAGGAGTCCCCCAAATGATTGGAAGCAGCCTCCGTTAGAGATCAATCCACTGCATGTTGAAGGTCCTCCTACTTCAAAAAGACCAAGAACTATCCAATCCCAAAACAAAGTAAGGGCCAGCTCCACCTCATGGAATACCACCTGCTCTCCCTTAGAGAGTGTGCTGTTGCTTTAATAAACCTGCCTTCTGCTTTCACTTTGGACATTGATCTCTAATTCTCACATGCCAACATAAAAATAATGATGGGTTACCGTTCCAATTAATAGAAAAGGCGGTTACAGGGAAATTGAATGAAAAGGAATAACAAAGTAGGTTCATAAGTCAATCTTCCTTGTAAAAAAATTAACCTGAAATTGCATTTCTGCCACATCTCTCCTGTTTGATATGATAAAGAATGACCACAATACATGAATTATAGTTTGGGGTTTTGAAAACCATAATAGCTTTATACCAACACTTGACATTTAATTTATTTATTTATTATTTATTTATTTATTGCTAACAAAATAGCTCGATTTGATATGCGGTTCCTGACAACCAACCTCAGAAGTAATTCCACCTACATGAGAAGTCAGAAAGAACCACAAACCAAACCTCAACATAGATTCAAAGAGAAAATACTCTTAAAAAAATTTCCCTTCCTGGGGCACCCGAGTGGCTCAGTGAGTTAAAGCCTCTGCATTCAGCTCAGGTCATGATCCTAGGGTCCTGGGATTGAGCCCCATGTCTGGCTCTCTGCTCAGCGGGGAGCCTGCTTCCACCTCTCTCTCTGCCAGCTCTCTGCCTACTTGTGATCTCTGTCTGTCAAATAAATAAATAAAATCTTTAAAAAAAATTTCCCTTCCTATCAGAAGCAGACCATTTGTTAGTGGTTACTAACAAATTCCCCAGAAAGCTTCATCTAAAAGGCTGTACTTTCTTCAGACACCCTGGGCGTGGTATTTCTTCAATGGCCTAATCCAGAGAATAAGACACTAACCTACTGAGCGCCAAGGGCCTCAGAACCAGGAAAGAGATGATGAGGGACACAACGCACGCCTCTGGTCACCAAGAGGGTATGTAAACTTTTGCTGCTTTTCTGCATTTTTCAAAGCTGAGTTTTAGCTGGAGGCCGCTCCTTAATATAAATTGCTGATACCGTATAGTAAAAGCTATTATATAATTTTTTACAAACCATTTCCTATCTTTGCATTCTCATGTGCCAAGACAGACACGGATTATCTAAAACCCTGAAGAGAGTGCTATTGCATTTAAATTGCCTGTAACCTTCGTGTAATAGATTTATGATTGATGATAGATTTAGTTAAAATATAACTATTTTAAATATTTATTCTCAGTAAACGATTTCAACCTATGCTCATTTAAGTAACTTGGTGCATATTCCCTTTTCTATTAAACCCTAGTGCAAGGACCAATGCGGCGTTTCCAAGAGAACCCCAAGCTCCATTTCTAGAATGGCCGAATGCGTATATATCAGGCGTCCTCTTTTCACTCCCTTTTTGGAGCACCTACCATGGAGGTCATGTAATAACCAATGACCAAAAAACAAACAAGAAACCCAAACATCCAGGTCGAAGTTATTCGCGCGTGCCATCATGCAATGGCGGACCCTGCCTGGAGACAAGGAGACTGCTCAAACAGATCGCAGGCAGGCATCTAAGCCCAGGCCTGTCCTGGGGAAGCTGGTTCCTGGCTTGGGGCGATATCAGGAAGCCAGCGAAGTGACCCTAGAGTGCAGCCAGGGATTAGGGCTGATGACCTTTTCGCAGCCCGGGAGCCAGGCTAGGAGGCCCGGAGAAGGGGCTTTGCTAATTGCCGAAGCGGGAAGTGAGCTCGCGGAGGACGCAGCGGAGAGTCTGGGAGGAGGAGGAGGGGCTGGCGGAGGAGGGATGGGCAGCACTGCAGTGCTGAGCTGAGGCCCAGTCGGGATTGCAGGACCCATTGGACTCGCCTCTGGTGCGCTCTCGTGCTCCAGCCCAGCCCCTGAGGCCGCGCTGTCCTGCTCCCGTGGCCCGCTGCCCTCTCAGCCCCATGGCTTCTCAAGACGACCCTCTGTGCACAGGTAAAGTGACACCGCACTTCGCCTTCACCTGGAGCAGAAAGTGCAGGCCCTGAGCTCACTGGGGAGTCGGGACCCAGCCTCCCAGGACCCCCGGGGCACCGGGACCACCCCGGAGGCCGCGCAGCACATGAGTCCGCAGGGGGTCGGGCCTTGGACGGTGCTAGGCGCGGTGCCCCCCGCCAGAGGGCCCGCTAGCCCCATTCATTAGGCACCCCTATGCACATGCTGAGGACCCTGTTCCCTCGTCCTGTGCCGTGGCCCCGCCACTTTTGTTCTGGACTTGGGATCCCAGGTGGAAACTAGTCCCTCAGACATCCCTGGTAGCAAGGAGCGCAGGGAGGGATTCTTGGTTTTTCCGCCCTGGTCTTCCTCTCTCCCCTTTCACATGCCTTATTGAGTCCCTTTCCTCTCCTCATTGTCACTTTTATTAAATGGTTTTGTTCTGCATGTTGACCCGCAGAGCGATTTCATGAATGAATATACAGGATACTGAGTCGGAGGCCACCTGTGAGAATCCACCTTTGGAGGCCTTTCATTAGAATGGTCTCTGGTTCTAGCCTCAGTTCAGAATACTGCGTGTACCTGAGGACCGAGTCCAGATGTTTTTTTCATCTCTGACTTGAATTTGAAATCCTGACGTCACTATGACCTGGGAAGCCGAGGTCCACAGCATCTTCATCTGAAATTCCACTAGAGCTCCCATTTACCTAGTGCCCAGCCTGAGTCTGTTTTCCACTACTCTCAGGGTTCTAGAAGTTCATGCACTGCCCACCACTGACAGTAGGGGCATCTCTCTGTCCAGATTTTCCCTTTACATAAGGAGGACAGTTACAGGAGATTAGGGCCCACTCTAATGACCTCACTGTAACGTGATTGCATCTGTAAGGACTCTAGTTCCAAATAAGGTCACGTTCTGTGGTACCAGAGATAAGGACAGCAGCAAGGTTTCTGGGGGAAATGCAGGTCAGCTCTTAACAGTCCACTCTCTGGCTCCCCAAATTCGTGTCCTTCCCGTGTGCAAAATACCTTCACCCAATGCCCTCCAAAGCACTAATCATCCCAGAATCAACTCAAAATCTGAAATCTCATCTGTCCTCCTCCACTCAAAGACCCAGATCTCACCCAGACCATGGGACCCGAGGACTGCATCCAGAAGCCACCATCTCCTGGTAAAGCTGCCCATCAGGTCCTGACATCACCCTCATTCGTCCCAGCAGCCGAGGGCCTACAGTTCCCAGAGACAGTTGAGAGAAAGTGTGAAGACCACCTCAGAGGATGTTCTTTGGAAGCAAATGAAGAGGTAAGGGGGTCAGAGCCTCCTGCCATTCCCAGGGCACCCAGAACCCAGAGAGTGAGGCCTTGGGTGCTTTCTAGTGACAGATTCAAGGCAATTCTTCGACTTTGGGACTTAGAGTTAACTTAGTTTTCATTTGTGATTATTATTTTTGTGTTGGGGACTATAGCTTTTCTTTTGACCTATGGCTGCTTTCACTCCCAGTTCTGAAGAAGCCCCTAAATCCTAACCCTGTTGAGGACTCTGAAAGCTCTCAGAGCAGCAGTACTGGGGGACAGTGTGGACACATGGTTTGGTTTCTCCTCTGGCCTGATTCTGCGGCAGCCCAACTCTGTCCTCCTCAGACTTCAGAGAAATAGCTGAATAAGTGGAGAAAGGACCATGGGGTCAGGAAGGTGGCCACTGAAGAGTGACTTCTCTGGAGGGTGGCTGAGCTAGCGAGTGAGCCTGTTAGTCCAGCTCTGCCTGCAGTCTGGATGGAGCTGAACAGGAGCCAGGGAAGGGGAGGAGGAGCAGAGAGCGGGACAAAGGGACCAAAGAGGAGATCCAGATGAAGGGAAATAATTGGGAGGAGAGAAGAAACTCTAGAAGACAGGCATGTAAGAAAGGAAAAGGGATGAAGTGGGCATAGGGAAAGGGCACCACCAGGGAAGGAGAGAGGGAATGGGAAGAGGGAGGGAGGGAGGAAAGGGGAAAGGAAGAAGGGAGGAGTCAGCAAGCCAGGGCTCCCCCTGCATCTGAAGAAGAGGTGGCTGGTCTGGCTTGTCAAACAGGGTGCTCACTCTTTTCTCCCAGTTTCTGCTCCCAGTGCTACTGGGCTTTGCAAGGAAGGCAGGCTGTCCCCTGGGACCCACTGGAGCCCACTGGAGCACACTGGAGCCCACAGGAGGGTGGGAGAGGTAAGATGCCACCGGGTCCTGTCCTGAGCTGCTCCCAGCTGCTACCTCACCACATGGTGCGAGACGGACCCCAGAACAAAGGAAGGACACAGGCCTGCATGTCTGCCGGTGGCACTGGGCACTTAGTTCATCGCAGTGAACCACACCGCCTCCTCAACCCAGGCTTTCAAAGCCTGCTTCTTAGTTCCTGGCTTTCATGTCTGTACAAACATGAGCCAGATCTAACTGATCTCCGACAGACAATTCTGACTCACCCCGTGTCAGATTTTTATTAGTGGCTGTGATAGAGTAAGATAGCAATGCTCCAACAAACGGACTATTTCCTCCCACGTGACCTCAACAGTCTTATACATTTTCTTAGCGAAAAAATCTTGTCTCCTTCCATTAAGCTCATAACATGGTCTAATAGTATACATGTGCCTTCGTTAGATGCGAAGCGATACAGAGGTCCCTTTTTTTTTTAATTTTACAAAGTAAAGTCAGTGAACACATCTAACTTGATGAATACGTCTCTAAAATTTCAATCCAGGCAAAGCTTTTTCTGCCTACCATTTGGAGCCTATGTGGTGACATTTTTAAAATGCTTTCAGTCCCTCAGTGAGGCTCTTATAAGCTAGCCAGGGCTTACTACGTGCCATGCACTGTGTCAGGTGTTGGAGCTAAACCAATGGAGAGCTTGGAGGCAGGCTGGGGAGGGACATCCATGACACAACCACAGCTAGAAATGGAGGCCAGTGCTAGAAAAGAGAGAGCAGGCTGCATGGAGAGTGTGTACCATGGGCCTCGTGAGCTCATGAATAAGTGGGAGTAACTGGAGTGGGGAGACGGGAGAGAAAAAGAGGGTCTTCCCATTAATGGGAATCACCTGTGCTTGGAGGCAGGCGCCATGAGGGGTCTCCACAGGAAGAGGGAGGCAGCGTGGTTGAAGGGCAGAAAGACAGGGCAGAACAGGCATCATTCAATTAGAAGGGTAGGAAGAGATGAGTGGGAGGATTATGGATGCCTTTGGAGGACTGAGAATTTGTTAGAAGATCAGTGCAGATTTCTATGGAGACAAATGCCAGGAACTGATAGGTCTTTGAAAGGTCACTCTGGCTGCCTTTTGGCAAAGGGGTTGGTAAAAGGCACGTGCAGGTGTGAACACACCAGGTGGGAGGTGAGTGCAGGAAATCAGGTGAGGGAGCATGGGAACTAGGTCCAGGGGTATATAAGGGAAAATAGCCTTTAATGAGTTCCACAAATTGGCACCAGCTGTAGCTTCATTACAGCGCTGGAAGGGGTAGGTGGGTGTGTCCTGGAGGTTACAGAAATTACATGAGAAAGGGAAGTCTTTTTAGATCTTTTTTCCAACTAGAGGAACTCTCACCTTATTGATAGAATTCCAGAGTGGGAACGGATGGACATGAGGACATCTTTGAAATGTCTGAATATGTTCTTCGACATCTTTGCAAGTGACGAGGAGACCTTGACCTTAGGAGGCCTCATACTTCTTTGTAGCCTAAAAGATTTCACCTACAGATTTGGGTTCTCCCTTTTAAAGTCAAGGAGATGGTCTTTCCAAAGGACACCTCCTATCATTTTACCCCCTCATCATACCTCACATGCTGGGATCTGCAAGACCCTCTGTTCCAGGTTGTGAGTATCCACTTTGGCCAGGCTGGTCTTGCCAAGAACACCACCACAGGAAATCTAGAGCCTGTAGTGCTATTAATAACATCATCTAAGACTGTCTTTGCTGCCCTCATGGCCTCTTCCCACCATGACTCACTGAAGCTTTTTACACGTTGTATCCATTAAGCTATAGTTCCCAAAGCTCATCTTCTCTAGTGCCATTAATTTGTAGGGGACCAGGCAAACCTTAAACTTGTTCCCCTTATTTGGATCCCTGTGCCCCCACAATCTCTTTGAATGCCTTTCACCATGATCCTTGAATGAGCTCTGAGACCACTGCTGGTACCTAACACTTCTTGGCACCTTCTGTTAGGTTCTTGGAAGAGGAGGTGGCTATGGAGGTGAGTGGGGATGGGATTGGGAGGATTTTTCCCTTCACTTCCTTTTTTGTTTTTTCAAATAATGGTTTTGAGGGGGAGGGAAAGGTTAACCAGACAATTTATTTTCCATCTCCCATTGTAAAAATGTTTACCACTCCCCATTGGAAGAATTTAGATCTTTCTTTAGAATCTCCAGGAAAATCTCCCAAAATCTTCACCACCATGTGGATTCAGCCATCTTATGATTCACCTCCAGATTGTCTCCTCCTAACTGCTCAAGCCTCAGGTTAAGGGGGAAATGTTCAATGCCCAAGCATTAAGTGGGGAACACGTTTATCTAAGCAATTGCATGCAGCTCTGTATCTGCATACAGGGGGTCTCTCCCAAACTTTTCCAACCTCAGCAAAATAAGAAAAAGCCCCAGCGACCTGGGGGTATATATCATTCATTCATTCCTGTGTTCAACACTCATGGCGAATCCCCACCGAGACAGTGGGAGAGCAAGGACGGAAGAAATCCTGGAAGAAGAAGTCTGAGGAGGATTTCAAATTCAAGTCAGAGATGAAAGAAACATCTGGACTCCGTCCTCAGGTACACGCAATATTCTGAACTGAGGCTATAACCAGAGACCATTCTAATGAAAGGCCTCCACAGGTGGGCTCTCACAGGTGGGCTCCCACTCAGTTTCCTGTATATTCATTCATGAAATCGCTCTGCGGGTCAACATGCAGAACAAAACCTTTTAATAAAAGTGACAATGAGGAGAGGAAAGGGACACAAGAAGGCATGTGAATGTGGAGAGAGGAAGAGCCAGGGTGGAAAAACCGAGAATCCCTCCCTGCGCTCCTTGCTACCAGGGAGGTCTGAGGGACTAGTTTCCACCTGGGATCCCAAGTCCAGAACAAAAGCGGTGGGGCCATGGTGGGAGACAAGGGAAGGGGGACCTTGGCATGCGCGCATGGGGGTGCCGAAGGATGGGAGCTAGCGCCCCCGCTGGCGGGGGGGGGGGGGCACCTCGGGCGGCGCCATCCCTGGCCCGACCCGTGCGGACCCGTATGTGGCGCGGTATCTGGGGTGGTCCCGGTGCCCCGGGGGTCCCGGGAGGCTGGGTCCCCACATCCCCGAGAGCTCGAGGCCTGCGCTTTTTGCTCCAGGTGAGGGCGCGGTGCGGTTTCAATTTACCTGTGCACAGAGGGTCATCTGGAGAAGCCATGGGGCTGGGAGGGTCAGCGCGGCCTCCAGGGCTGGGCTGGAGCGCAAGAGCGCAAGGGCAGCAAGTCCTGTGGGTCCTCCAGTCCCGACTGGGCCGCAGCACAGAACCGCCGCGCTGCACGCCCCTCCTCCTCCAGCCCCTCCTCCGCCAGCCCCTCCACCTCCTCCCAGACTCTCTGCCACGTCCTCCGGGAGCTCACTTCCCGCGTCCGCAATTAGCAAAGCCCCTACTCCGGGTGGCCCCTGACTCCGCCCCCTCCTTCCTGACGGGGAGGCTGGGGCCTGGGAATGGGGTGAAGCCCGGGGGGCCTGCGAGTGTGGCCAGCGCCGGCGCTCCGCGGCCTCCTAGCCTGGCTCCCCGAGCGGGTATCCGCGGGCAGCCTGGCTGCGAAAAGATCATCAGTCCTAAACCCGGCTGCACTCTGGGTTCACTTCGCTGGCTTCATGATTGCGCCCGGAGCCGGGAACCAGCTTCCCCAGCACAGGCCTGGGCTGAGATGCCTGCCTGCTATTTGAGCAGTCTCCTGGTCTCCAGGCAGGGTCTGCCTTTGCATGATGGCAGGCGCGAATCACTTCGACCTGGATGTTAGGGGTTTTTGTTTGTTTTTTGGTCATTGGTTATTACATGACCTCCATGGTAGGTGCTCCACAAAGCGAGTCAAAAGAGGACGCCTGATACATATGCATATGGCCATTCTAGAAAAAGAGCTTGGGGTTCTCTTGGAAGCGCAGCATTGGTCCTTGCACTATGGTTTAATAGAAAAGGGATTATCCACCAAGTTACTGAAATGAGCATAGGTTGAAATCATTTACTGAGAATAAATATTTAAAATAGTTATATTTACTAAATCTATCATCAATCATAAATCTATTGCACGAAGGTTACAGGCAATTTAAAGGCAATAGCACTCTCTTCAGGGTTTTAAATAATCCATGTCTGTCTTGGTACATGAGAATGCAAAGATAGGAAATCGTTTGTAAAAAATCACATAATAGCTTATACTATAAGGTATCAGCAATTTATCCTAAAGGAGCAGCCTCCAGCTAAAAACTCAGATTTGAAAAATACAGAAAAGCAGCAAACATTTACATACCCTCTTGGTGACCAGAGACGTGCTTTGTGCCCCTCATCATCTCTTTCATGGTTCTGAGGCCCTTGGTGCTCAGTAGTTTGTGTCTTATTCTCTGGAATAGGCCATTGAAGAAATACCAGGCCCAGAGAAGAAGGTCCTTCTGGGTGTCTGAAGAAAGTACAACCTTTTAGATGAAGCTTTCTGGGGAATTTGTTAGTGGTTTGGTCTGCTTCTGATAGGAAGGGAAATTTTATTTTTAAAGATTTTATTTATTTATTTGACAGACATAGATCACCAGTAGGCAGAGAGCAGGCAGAGAGAGAAGTGGAAGCAGGCTCCCCGCTGAGCAGAGAGACAGACATGATCATGACCTGAGCTAAAGGCAGAGGCTTAACCCGCTGAGCCACCCAGGTGCCCCTAAACATGAATAATTCTTAACGGTTCCTCTACTCACTTATATAGAAGCCCTTTTCCAAACAGAAGATTAAATCTCTCTTGGCTACTCCTATCAGCTTATTCTGAATTATTTTCCATCCAGAAGCATGAACTAGAAAACCACAGTTTTTACACAGTGTTTGGTTTTCCACCAAGAGAATCCCATAATTTGTGGTGATTCAGTGTGGTGTGTTGCTAAAAGCATTTCCAATGCTGTGGATACAAGAGGGTAGTACAGAGAGGTAAGAAAACAGGAGAAAAGGTATGGTTCTCTAATGAGCACTCTATTCTAGAATTTTCCTCCAGCCTTCGGAGCTCACCACTCACAAGTGTGTGCTGGTGCCTTATCTCATGGGCCACAGTGCTCAGCATCTTCCAGCTGCTTTTTTAGTGAATACATATGTAACAATTGGTTTCTTGCCCCGGACTTTGAGAGAAAAATCTGTTTAGAGGGATGGACACTCTGAGCCAAGACCAGAAAACACTCTCTGTAGTCTTCTTGTTAAATGAAAAAATATGGTTAAACCACTTTTGACAGTCTACTACATACAGCAAAATGTAAATCTTAATTGAAATATGTCCTCTCTGCTGTGCTTTAGCAACTGAGTCCTGAGCTTTTCAGGTTTTCAGTCTGAAAGAGTACACCTCTGGTGCTCTGAAAGGGAAGAGAAAGGACACCCTGTTCTCCATATAAATTAAAGAAGAGAAATCTGTGCATATAAGTGGGCCATATAAAATTTATCAAGCAATTATCTACGAACTCCTTCCTATCCAAATTACCAGATATGCTCTCCCTACTCCTTTATTTCACGTTACTGCCTTTTCCAGGATTCTGTATCACATCACAACATGTCTTCTGTTATTTCCTTCTTGCAAGCTAGTTTTGTTTTCTCCATCTAAAAAAATCAACAATCATTGTGTATTTCAATTCCCATTTTCCTCAAATGCACTGATTCTTCTTATCTATTACTCTTTTCTCATACTCAGTGTCTTTGTCTTTATGGGGTTTGTACTTTGCTTTTCCCCATCCTTTACTGCCATTATATAATCAAACCTAATAACTTCTTAGAGAAAGTTAAAAATTCCTGCATAGCCACACGTGAACACAAAGTCACTGATTTTTAGCAAACCTATAAGATAGACATCCATTCAATTTCTTTTTTTTTTTTTAAAGATTTTATTTATTTATTTGACAGAGAGAGATGACAAGCAGGCAGAGAGACAGGCAGAGAGAGAGGAGGAAGCAGTCTCCCTGCTGAGCAGAGAGCCCGATTTGGGGCTCAGTCCCAGGATCCTGGGATCATGACCTGAGCAGAAGACAGTGGCTTAACCCACTGAGCCACCCAGGCGTCCCTCCATTCAATTTCTAACGGAGTCTCAAATGCATCCTGAGTTCTAACCTAAACCTAAGTTCTACTTCTTACACGTTGTTATATGACCAAATTCTTTCAGTTCAGTATTTTGTAACATTTAAATATTAATCAATTGATGCTTTGTCTGTGTATTTCTCTGAAAATAATTTGAATACTGTAGATTTATTGTTATATTTATAGATTTATAATCAAAGTTTCATCAGTTGAAGTTTTTGGAAATTTCAGATATAATGATTAACCTAAAATGATACTGCCTCAAATCCCTCTGATATCAAGGCCCAACACCTGATTATAGCCAAACCTGTGGTGGATAGTTCCATGGGAAATTGCAGTTACTTAACACTGATAGCATCGCATGTTCTCTCTCTCATTTTAGAATGTCTCCAACACAACCCAAAAGTGTAGGAGAGTTAATGTCCTCTGAGGACAGCTCTCAGTGAAGTGGAAATAAGAACCATAGATAAAATTGTCAGTTTTCAGGTCTTCATGAGGACAACTTAAAGAAATTTCTCAGGACCTTTCAGTAAAAGCAAGCCTTCATTTTCTATCCACAACAATTATATCAACAATGTACCTCTTTGATGAAGTTGCTTCTTCACTGTATCACTTTCCCATTCTTTTCTACCTTGGATAATCTCCCAGATAAACTAACAGTACTCAAATCCTTTGTCCTACTCTTTGCTCTCAGGATAAATGGAGCCAAAAGACTTAGATTAATATCAAGTTCTGAATGGGACCTTAGAGCTATTTCTGTCCAGATTTTCATAAACATAGGGACCATTGAATTATCAGGCTATAAATAAGTTCTAAATGGAGGGGGCAAAAGCAAAAGTAGAAATTTTTATGTTTGATTTTTAATCATGATTAATTGACTTTATTGATTATTAAAAATACTAACATTATAAAAGTGTGGATCTTTGTAAAACAATGTCATAATGTAAGAAATAAGTTGCATAGTCCTTTTGAGAATATTAAACAAAGTGTTCAGGTGCCATCTAATTTCTTGTTTAATCCAGAACTTTGGTGTGCATTATCTTGAGGAATAGGATTTTGAAGTCCGGACAGACTAACAGAAAACTGATCCAAATGTGTGTGTTTATATTTCTGCTTTTGTTGTAAAAATCAAAGTGTGATTGCTGGTTTAAAATGGTAAAACTAATCATGTTCACGGACTCTATTATAAATTTTCTAATTGTATGGGAAGAATCCAAGAAACATATAATTAATTGATTTGCAAATCCTCAAAGAGCTACAGGATCAGGTAGTGGTATGTTCTGATTCAACAGCATCATAATGCAGCATTTTATATGTGTGGCTAATGGATATTTTCATGAATGTTTGCTAGCTAGTCAGCCAATACAGAGAAATATTAGGTAGGGTAATTACTCACAGTTGTGTTTAATAAAATGAGAGAAAATTATCAAATGACACTAATAATAATAATCTTATAGCAGGCTAAATAATTCAATGATAATTACAAGTATTAATCAAGCTTTCTTCCCTGATTATGACTCTTCTCTCCTTTTTCATAATGTGAGTAGCAGATTGTCTGCACTAATTGTGAAAACCCAGCAGGGACTTTGGCAGTGAAGGTCTCCCATCAATTTTGATAGGTTAAAATGATACTGGTTGGTCTTGAGCAAATGTGTCAATTTTTTTTTTCTGTGTGTGTCATAAAAGAAAGAAGCAATAGTAAATTCTTGCTGTTATTCCATGGAGCCAATAAAATCATACTGCCAACAAGAGGCTGTTCACACCATAAGTGTAGTTAACTGTCTTGAAATACTAGGCCTCAAAATAAAATTCCAATATTTCACATAACCTCTTTTTTTTAAAGAAAAAAACAAAACAAAACAACTATACTGCTTACATTTAGGGCTTTGCTGTTGTGTAACTATTTTGAACATGTCTACTGTAAGTGTATATATATATACATTTTTTTTCTGTGAAATAAATTCATTTAGAGATAAATTTGGATTGCAAATTATTTTGGGAGAGGCATGGTATTTGTGGCTAGTCTTACAAATAAAAAGGACTAAGAGAAAGAAGAAAAACATTTTTTATTACAGCATATTTACATCTGTCCAAAGTACTTATTTACTATAATACTGACTAATGTATAATACTGTACACAAAGAGAGAATTTAAATGAGTTATAATTCAGTCGAAGTATAGCTGGCCATTTTAAAACTTACCACTGAATCTTTCTGGTATGAAATGTGATATCTGGCAATCTGGTCCAGTTCATTACATCAGGTCATTTGTATGTTCTTCTTACCATTTTGATAGCATAGCACAATTTATAACCCAGACATTATACAATGGAACTATGATGCATGTATTTTCAAAAGTATAGACATACATGAAGCTATGAGGTCAAAAAAGATGAATGTCCGTAGTACCATATAGACAACATATAAAAGTGTCCAAGGCTCTGAGTGAGATTTATGAATATTGTATAAGATTAGGCCAACATGTGGTTTTGATATAAATAATCTGTTCTTAATTTAGAATTACAATCGTTGAGTACAGTGTTGAAAATGGCAGATAGATTTTAGCTATCATTGCTCACTAGGGAAAATGGAAAAGCGTTTAGTTTGGTCAGATTTTGACTTAACTTCTGAAAAATCTTACATTTGAGAGAACCCTTCTGAAATAAGAATTCTTAAAGACATAACCCCTTTGCCACAAGTTTTCAAGAAACTTGTTTGATGTTGTAGACAATTATATGGCACACGTACTGTTCTAGATGTTTTGTGCCAATAATATGTAAGCCATACCAAGGCTGCATATACATATAGAGATGTTCCTCAGCTTACAAGGGGGCTATGTACAGAGAAACACATAAAAAATTGAAAATGCATTTAATACCCCTAAACTATCAAATATCATAGCTTACCTTAAGCTTATTCAAACATACTCAGAACACTTACATTTGCCAGCATTTGGGCAAAATCATCTTCAGCAAAGCCTATTTTATAACAAAGTATCAAATGTCACATGCAATTTATTAAATATTACACTAAAAAAATAATGTTTATATATAGAATGGTTGTAAGAATATCAGGTGTTCACCCCTGTAATCTTCTAGCTGACTGGGAGCTGTGGCTCACTGCCCCTGCCCAGCATCACAAGACGGCACCATATCACATGTCACTGGCCCTTTTTATAAAGACCCAAATTCAAAATTCAAAGTACAGTTTCTACTGAATCACTTTCACTTTCACATCATTGCCAAATATATCGTAAGTTGAATCATTGTAAATCAATAGCCATCTGATTTGAAAATTAAATCACAGTCACCCATATACACACAAAAAAAGGCCTTCGTGTAGGGCCATCTATGTATCTCTAAACAACATAGCATGACATATCAACAGCAAAAAATGTATGTGATGGGGACAATTGCTTTGTGTCAGTACTCTGAGCAGTAACATACATGGTCTTACTCACCTAGCAGAACTCCAGAGCTAGCTGATGGCAAGGAATTTTACAAATGTTTGCTGAACAGCTTAAGCACTATTATTTTTAAATTAGTGTGCATATCTGTTTTCTAAAGATATGATAATTTATTTTATTGACTTATTACAAAACCAAATAATTTCCTCTTATTTAAGTGGCAGGTAAATAGAATTCTTTTTAATTTAAATCAAATGGCTTTTTAGGGAAAATATACTAAAAATTCTGAAACTTGTATTGCTTATGAATCTTTTATTGGAATCCTTATCAAGTTGTACTTTTCAAGTTTTTCCTAAATAATCTTCAATTAATTGAAAATATTTTTTGGATTTTATTCAAGGCTATTAACACACAATTTCACTTTGTTAAATATAGTGCTAAATGTTCAACAAAAACGTTGTGTCTTTTTTTTTCTGCTACCACATCCTCCATCTACTGACTGGATTCTCTCCCCAACTAGCACATATATACCATTGTCTATCTTTAGGATAAGTAAGGGTCATCTTTTGTCTTTATTCTATTCCTCGTATGCTTCTGAACTTGTTGAATTTTAATATAGTCACACCATAAGCATCACATATTTGTTTCCCCTTTAAATAGTAAACAGTGCACAACCAGAGCATACCTTCAAAGCTATCAATAGACTTACGCTGATATATTATTTTTGTATTTTTGTAAATTAAAATAATTAAATTATAGAACAAGAGTTTCAGGTGTTGTAAGTTTTACCCAAACTGACTTTTGTCAAACTCGTTTTTGTCATCATATATGTCAAGTAGTTTTCTCACGTTTATTTTTAGAATATCCTTGTATAATGAATATTTACACTGATATCTAGTATAAAAATCTTGCAATTTATTTTAGAAACATTAAGATATTGAAATTCAATCTATTTCTTTAATTCATTGAAGACATTTTTGGCTTGTTTCCAGTACTTTCTTACTGGTTAAAAAATGAATTTGAAGTAGTCTGAATTTCATTATTATATGGCCCTTTCCCTTTGATGAATACATAGATGATATTCTATATTAGCTATCTGAGAAGAATTTATTTTTTTAATTTTATTTATTTGTGAGTGAGAGAGAGCACAAGCAGGGGGAGCAGCAGGGTGAGGGAGAATCAAACTCCCGGCTAAGCAGGGAATCTGTTGCAGAACTGAGTCTCAGAACCCTAACATCATGACCTGAGCTAAAGGCTCAGGCGTTTAACTGACTGAGCCACCCAGGTGTCCCAATCAGAGAAGAGTTCTGTATGTTATTCCTATTCATATGAAGTTTAAAGTCTAGGTAATTAACTTAATATTTTAGTGGCTATTACATAGATAGCACTATGTTCCAGGCTGAGAGTAAGAAAGAAATATTAAATCAACCATATTCTATGCATTCTAAATGAAAATAATCAATCATAATAAATACTTCTATTTATGGAATATCAACTTATAAGTTTTCCTCCATATAAACAATGCCAAATACCAGAATAAAGGGTAGAATTAAAGAATTCTGGTAAGCCATTCAATTTTGAAAAATGGTGCTATATTGTTGCTGAGTTGTGGTTTTCAATTACATAATATCTGATAAGTGTAGAAGTAACATGAGTGTTGCGTGCGATGAGAAATGGTATATAATTAAGATATTTTTAAAAGTACAGATAAATACAAATTTGTAAACATAGCATTATGGAGGAATAAAAATAAATGATAGCTACACAATCTAAAGTGAATAAATCTTGGAAAGTTAATAGAGAAGTAAAAAAAGGACAGTGCAAAAAGTATGGTACATTTTTATGAAGTTCAAACAAATTCTGTGAAACCGTAGATGGACTTAAAGATATTATTATGTATCAAATATTGTAAAAACTAAGCAAGAAAATAGCAAACATAAAATAACCAAAGCATACAAACGGGTAGATACAATAGGTGTGATCATGTTCTACTTCATAAAGAGATGAGTTAATAGATAAATAAAAGTAACTAGACTTTTTAGAAGTTAATAAAACTTCGCCTGTTATTTCTTAGTAATATAAAATATATGGTTTTCTAACAAAAACGTTTATCTTAAAAATATTTAAAAATAAATTTCAGGCTACTCATAGGGTTATATTTACTTTTCCACTGAAGGAAAAGCTGGTTGTTGTAGTTGTAGTTGTTTGTTTGTCTTAGTCTCCTCTTAGTTTTTATTATTATAATGTGGAATGAGGAATGTTAGATTGAAAAGTGAATTATTTTAGGACAGAAATCATTACTTGATTCACCTCCTGGTACAGCAGATGGAACTCCTGAAAACATGCCCTTTTGCCTTACAGAAGAGTAACAGTTATGCTTACTTCTGAAACATACTTGGTGGTGGCCCTAAATAGTGACACCATAGTAAACATTTTGAATATTTGCAATTAATTTTATTAGTCATAGGGCTCCAAAAGGCACTGCTGGTATCTTAGCAGGTATTTCAATGAAGCTAAAAGTTGCCTGACTGTTTAAAAATACTAACAAGGCACAAAACATGGCAGAAGTATTGTCCTCAGATATTATTTTTTTCCATATGCTCCTGATTCCAGACATGACAAGTTATTTTTTTAAATTTTTTTAATAAAAGATTTTATTTATTTATTTGACAGAGATCACAAGTAGGCAGGGTCAGGCAGAGAGAGAGGAGGAATCAGGCTCCCTGCTGAGCTGAGAGCCCGATGTGGGACTCGATCCCAGGTTCCTGGGATCATGACCTGAGCTGAAGGCAGAGGCTTTAACCCACTGAGTCATCTAGGCTCCCCCATGACAAGTAATTTTTGATAGATATATATACAATGTATTTTCCAGTTATAAGAAAAATGGTTCTGCTATTTTTACCCTTTTTTAAAAATTACATAATTTTTTTAAATTAAAATTTTATTTTTTAATGTTTTACTTTTCTTTTCTTTTCTTTTAAGATTTTATTTATTTATTTGACAGACAGAGATCACAAGTAGGCAGAGAGGCAGGCAGAGAGAGAGAGAGAGAGGGAAGCAGGCTCCCTGCGGAGCAGAGAGCCCGATGCGGGGCTTGATCCCAGGACCCTGAGATCATGACCCGAGCTGAAGGCAGCAACCCAAACCACTGAGCCACCCAGGCGCCCCAATGTTTTACTTTTCAATATACTACTTAGAATATAAAACCTATTCCTTTTTGTAAGAAGTTTACCTTTTAAAAAATGGTAATTTTCTCATTGTGTCTTCTCCCTCATTGCTTTATATTGAATAAAAAATTTCACAATAAACATAACTGATGCTTTCCTTTTGATGGTCCCTCTGTGGGTCATATTGTATATGAGCCATGACAATTAGTTTTACAAAATTTATTGATGTTTGTTGATATGTTTTATCATAACTAATTTTCCCTCCCTTACCTAGATTTCCCAACTTTCAGACAGGTGGACACTTCAATAAACCATACCAAAGGGATGTATCAAGTACTTCTTAGACATTCTCTCAGATCCTTGAGGTCTCATTTTGCCTAGGGATTTGCAATAGGTTCTGCCAGAGGCACCACTGTGACAACTGATGTCCATCTTCTATCTCATGCTAAGCTCAAGAGGTCACTGGTTTCCAAGTTTATCCATACAATTAATGCATTCCAGCAAGTTCTTTTTTTTTATAATTAACAAATTTATTTTAAAGTTTATATGGAGAGGCAAAGACTCACAATAGTCAACATAGTGTTGAAGGAGAACAAAGACTGAGGACTGACTTCAAAGTTTACCATAACGATGGGGTACCTGGGTGGCTCAGTGGGTTAAGCCTCTACCTTCGGCTCAGGTCATGATCCCAGGGGCCTGGGATCGAGTCCCGATAGGGCTCTCTGCTCAGCAGGGAGCCTGCTTCTCCTCATCTCTCTCTCTGTCTGTTTCTCTGCCTATTTGTGATCTCTCTCTCTGTCAAAAAGATAAATAAAATCTTTTTAAAAAATTTTACAATAGCATTTTAAAAACTCTACTCATAATGGAACAAAACGTGTCATTCCCTGAAATTTTATATATGTCATTAATTTACTATATCTGGATACAACATATTAGCAAACAGATGTTCATCAAAGACTAATTCATTTTTAATGGAACATAATAATTTGAACATACATTTATTAAACATTTTTTTGGATCTAACATTTATAGTCTCGCTAAACATTTTATCAGTTGTTGACAAAATTCAAAAAAATAGGATAAAAATTCGTGTTTGGAAAAGTATATTTTCTTTGAAATTTGCATATAAATGAAAATGATTGCTGATATTTTTAAAACTTTAAATGTAATTTTATATATATCTGAACTAACAGATGATATAAATTTTTGGAGACTTAATATATTTTGGGACACATGGTAAGCAAAAATCACTTTTTTTGATGATCCAAGTGTTCGACCTTTCTTAATTATTCTAGTACCACAATTTACTTGTTCTAAGATGTGTCCACCCCCCCCCATTTTAATATCTTTTAAGGTGGCACTCACCTTGCACTTGATGACATATCCTAGTTTAACTGACAGCATTTCTCTTTCTTAGTCGAACATAAACTATAGTACATCTTACACGTGATGAAAGCTAGGATGCAATTAAATACTCTATTATGGTTACGATTCTGATATTTGAAATCCTCCGGTAACTCCCTGAGCCCCCACAGTGTAGTACCTCACCTCCTCGGCATAGTATACAAACCATCTCAAGCCCAGTGTTAACCCCGGGGCTCAGCCTCCATCCCCAGGTGATGCTGCCAGATCAGTTGTCGGTTGTCATGAACTTGCTGTAGTTTCCCAAATGCACTGTGCTGCCTCCTGGCACTTTGAAACTTGACACACTCATCCTCATTCTTCGCTTTGCCCTTGTCTATCACCTCCAATGAAAATCTGTTCCTAAGTGGCTTTTCCCAGCTCCAACCTACCCTTGGCAGTCTTTTATCTCCCTGTGGTAAAGCCTGTCCCACTGCACCATGGACATGCCCGGTGTCCCCCTGAGAAGAGAAAAGGGACAGTGAGGGCCCCCCAGCATTTGCAGCTCTAGAGCAGAGCCCCATACCTGGCTTGCAGGAAATGCCAGATCAGGAAGACAAATGGAGATCATCCTCTGAATAAAACCAGCTCTTCTTTGCCTACCGCAGCATCTGGATCAATAAAGAGCAGCCAGTTATTACTGCTGTTTTTCGAGGGATTTTTCCCCATAGAATTCCCAGGTCTTTACTCTTTTTATAGCACTTTAATTCAGGCTTCAACCACTTCCTAGTCAGATCAGGTGAAATCGATTTCCTTCCCCCATACCCTCGATGTATTTCACATCTACTAATTCTTTTTTAAAGATCTGATTTACCCATTTTTCTGACAGATCACAAGTAGGTAGAGAGGCAGGCAGAGAGAGAGGGGGGAAGCAGGCTCCCCGCTGAGCAGAGAGCCTGATGTGGGGCTCCATCCCAGGACCCTGAAATCATGACCTGAGCCGAAGGCAGAGGCCTAAACCACTGAGCCACCCAGGAGCCCCCATATCTGGTAATTTTCAATCAACGTGCATTTGCTGCATCAAATAGTTCCTTCTTCTTCAAATATAAATATATAAATATATTGATCAAGTCACTCGCATGTCTTAGGAGAATTTCACGCCTTTAGTAGCAAACTTGAAATCCTGGCCATTGGGTTTGATTTTTGTTTTGGTTTGATTTGGATCGGTTTTTGTAATTTAAAAATCCCTCCAGCCCTTGGCTCTGTCTGACCTGATTACTTTCAGCTGTTTCTGCAACAAAATTGTCCTGGCAGGGAAGGCTCTAATTGTTTTCAGTGGCGCCCCCTTCTGAACACTTTGTTAAGAAAAAGTTTTTTTTGTTCGTTTGTTTTTTGGATATGGTAAATGTGGAACTACAATGAGGTATTTCAAAGAGGTGAACCTCAGATAAATTTCTCTAAGGGTGGGGTGAGGGTTACTCAAAAAGAAACTTGACACGGCTTTTAAAGATATCGATAAACATTATCACCTAATACGTGACTGATTGTTACTGTGCTCTTAAATGGGCAAACACTTGTTGGCTTCCAAGAAAGACTCACATAGTTGTAGATGGTTCTAGCGGCCTTCTAGCACAGGGTCTCCTGAGGCAGGGATTAGAGCCACTGGCTGTGCAAGGCACGAGGCCTGTTAGTGATTCTATTTTTTTCCTCTGCAGAATGGGCCTTTCTACATTCCAGGCCCTTTCTACCCAAATAAATAGTGCGGTGATTCTCTCAGTGAGTTGTACTTCTGCTTTAAACAGCCAACTGTCTCTTAAAAAGGACTTTTGTTTACACAAGTCCTTTAAAAAAAAAAGTCATTTTAAACTGATCTTTTCTTTTCTTTTTTATTTTTTCATCCCATATGTTTACACTGATCCTGGAACTTTGTCATTTTGACCTTCTCTGCTGATTAAAATATTCTTCCTCATCAGCACCTTCTGCTCTCCTCTCCTGGTGGTCTCTCCGGAAGGGGTCTTCTCTAGCTCTTCTAGCAGGAGATGGGCACTTCCCCTCTACCCCTGTTGCCGGACCAACCTTACCTATTTTGCAGGGTCAGGTCGGCCTGGCTTTTTATCTGTTGTTCTCTTCTGAGTGGTTAGTTTTTCATAGATACCGTGCTTTGCTTTTGTCAGGATTTACCCTGGACCATCAAAACCCTTTTCTTGTGCCAGTGAAGCCTAAGAAACAGTCCTGATGAGAGAACCAGGAACTCGAACAGATCATATTTATCCTGAATGTTCTGTCCAAAATGAAAAATACATTTCTGAGGAGCCTCAAGATCTCTGAGAAGGGACGTTTCACCAACTCTGTCATGTAGTGGCATCAATCCCGATTCTGTGTCAATTTTCCTACTTTCCCAGCTAGTAATTCTCTACCTCCGAAAGCCCACTCTCTACCGTTTCCTCTCTCAAAGGCAGTTGCTCTTAGAGTATACACCTGGCACTTGAGGCCTGCTGGTCGTTGCCTACTGCCCTCTGTACCTTGGGGCTAACAGCTGCGGGGCATCAAGATAAGAACGTCTTTTGTTCTAAGACTTAATATAGTTTGGGTCACATGGTAAGCAATAATCACTTTCTTTGTTGATCCAAGTGTTCGACCTTTCTTAATTATTCTAGTACCACAATTTACTTGTTCTAAGATTTGTCCACCCCCCCCATTTTAATATCTTTTAAGGTGGCACTCACCTTGCACTTGATGACATATCCTAGTTTAACTGACAGCATTTCTCTTTCTTAGTCGAACATAAACTATAGTACATCTTACACGTGATGAAAGCTAGGATGCAATTAAATACTCTATTATGGTTACCATTCTGATATTTGAAATCCTCCGGTAGCTCCCTGAGCCCCCACAGTGTAGTACCTCACCTCCTCGGCATAGTATACAAACCATCTCAAGCCCAGTGTTAACCCCGGGGCTCAGCCTCCATCCCCAGGTGATGCTGCCAGATCAGTTGTCGGTTGTCATGAACTTGCTGTAGTTTCCCAAATGCACTGTGCTGCCTCCTGGCACTTTGAAACTTGACACACTCATCCTCATTCTTCGCTTTGCCCTTGTCTATCACCTCCAATGAAAATCTGTTCCTAAGTGGCTTTTCCCAGCTCCAACCTACCCTTGGCAGTCTTTTATCTCCCTGTGGTAAAGCCTGTCCCACTGCACCATGGACATGCCCGTTGTCCCCCTGAGAAGAGAAAAGGGACAGTGAGGGCCCCCCAGCATTTGCAGCTCTAGAGCAGAGCCCCATACCTGGCTTGCAGGAAATGCCAGATCAGGAAGACAAATGGAGATCATCCTCTGAATAAAACCAGCTCTTCTTTGCCTACCGCAGCATCTGGATCAATAAAGAGCAGCCAGTTATTACTACTGTTTTTCGAGGGATTTTTCCCCATAGAATTCCCAGGTCTTTACTCTTTTTATAGCACTTTAATTCAGGCTTCAACCACTTCCTAGTCAGATCAGGTGAAATCGATTTCCTTCCCCCATACCCTCGATGTATTTCACATCTACTAATTCTTTTTTAAAGATCTGATTTACCCATTTTTCTGACAGATCACAAGTAGGTAGAGAGGCAGGCAGAGAGAGAGGGGGGAAGCAGGCTCCCCGCTGAGCAGAGAGCCCGATGTGGGGCTCCATCCCAGGACCCTGAAATCATGACCTGAGCCGAAGGCAGAGGCCTAAACCACTGAGCCACCCAGGAGCCCCCATATCTGCTAATTTTTAATCAACGTGGATTTGCTGCATCAAATAGTTCCTTCTTCTTCAAATATAAATATATAAATATATTGATCAAGTCACTCGCATGTCTTAGGAGAATTTCACGCCTTTAGTAGCAAACTTGAAATCCTGGCCATTGGGTTTGATTTTTGTTTTGGTTTGATTTGGATCGGTTTTTGTAATTTAAAAATCCCTCCAGCCCTTGGCTCTGTCTGACCTGATTGCTTTCAGCTGTTTCTGCAACAAAATTGTCCTGGCAGGGAAAGCTCTAATTGTTTTCAGTGGCGCCCCCTTCTGAACACTTTGTTAAGAAAAAGTTTTTTTTGTTCGTTTGTTTTTTGGATATGGTAAATGTGGAACTACAATGAGGTATTTCAAAGAGGTGAACCTCAGATAAATTTCTCTAAGGGTGGGGTGAGGGTTACTCAAAAAGAAACTTGACACGGCTTTTAAAGATATCGATAAACATTATCACCTAATACGTGACTGATTGTTACTGTGCTCTTAACTGGGCAAACACTTGTTGGCTTCCAAGAAAGACTAAAATAGTTGTAGATGGTTCTAGCGGCCTTCTAGAACAGGGTCTCATGAGGCAGAGATTCTAGCCACTGGCTGTGCAAGGCACGAGGCCTGTTAGTGATTCTATTTTTTTCCTCTGCAGAATGGGCCTTTCTACATTCCAGGCCCTTTCTACCCAAATAAATAGTGCGGTGATTCTCTCAGTGAGTTGTACTTCTGCTTTAAACAGCCAACTGTCTCTTAAAAAGGACTTTTGTTTACACAAGTCCTTTAAAAAAAAAAGTCATTTTAAACTGATCTTTTCTTTTCTTTTTTATTTTTTCATCCCATATGTTTACACTGATCCTGGAACTTTGTCATTTTGACCTTCTCTGCTGATTAAAATATTCTTCCTCATCAGCACCTTCTGCTCTCCTCTCCTGGTGGTCTCTCCGGAAGGGGTCTTCTCTAGCTCTTCTAGCAGGAGATGGGCACTTCCCCTCTACCCCTGTTGCCGGACCAACCTTACCTATTTTGCAGGGTCAGGTCGGCCTGGCTTTTTATCTGTCGTTCTCTTCTGAGTGGTTAGTTTTTCATAGATACCGTGCTTTGCTTTGGTCAGGATTTACCCTGGACCATCAAAACCCTTTTCTTGTGCCAGTGAAGCCTAAGAAACAGTCCTGATGAGAGAACCAGGAACTCGAAGAGATCATATTTATCCTGAATGTTCTGTCCAAAATGAAAAATACATTTCTGAGGAGCCTCAAGATCTCTGAGAAGGGACGTTTCACCATCTCTGTCCTGTAGTGGCATCAATCCCGATTCTGTGTCAATTTTCCTACTTTCCCAGCTAGTAATTCTCTACCTCCGAAAGCCCACTCTCTACCGTTTCCTCTCTCAAAGGCCGTTGATCTTAGAGTCTGCACATGGCACTCTGTGGCCTGCTGGTCGTTGGCTACTGCCCTCTGTACCTTGGGGCTAACAGCTGCGGGGCATCAAGATAAGAACGTCTTTTGTTCTAAGACTTAATATAGTTTGGGTCACATGGTAAGCAATAATCACTTTTTTTGTTGATCCAAGTGTTCGACCTTTTTTATTTATTCTAGTACCACAATTTAATTGTTCTAAGATTTGTCCACCCCCCCCCCATTTTAATATCTTTTAAGGTGGCACTCACCTTGCACTTGATGACATATCCTAGTTTAACTGACAGCATTTCTCTTTCTTAGTCGAACATAAACTATAGTACATCTTACACGTGATGAAAGCTAGGATGCAATTAAATACTCTATTATGGTTACCATTCTGATATTTGAAATCCTCCGGTAGCTCCCTGAGCCCCCACAGTGTAGTACCTCACCTCCTCGGCATAGTATACAAACCATCTCAAGCCCAGTGTTAACCCCGGGGCTCAGCCTCCATCCCCAGGTGATGCTGCCAGATCAGTTGTCGGTTGTCATGAACTTGCTGTAGTTTCCCAAATGCACTGTGCTGCCTCCTGGCACTTTGAAACTTGACACACTCATCCTCATTCTTCGCTTTGCCCTTGTCTATCACCTCCAATGAAAATCTGTTCCTAAGTGGCTTTTCCCAGCTCCAACCTACCCTTGGCAGTCTTTTATCTCCCTGTGGTAAAGCCTGTCCCACTGCACCATGGACATGCCCGTTGTCCCCCTGAGAAGAGAAAAGGGACAGTGAGGGCCCCCCAGCATTTGCAGCTCTAGAGCAGAGCCCCATACCTGGCTTGCAGGAAATGCCAGATCAGGAAGACAAATGGAGATCATCCTCTGAATAAAACCAGCTCTTCTTTGCCTACCGCAGCATCTGGATCAATAAAGAGCAGCCAGTTATTACTGCTGTTTTTCTAGGGATTTTTCCCCATAGAATTCCCAGGTCTTTACTCTTTTTATAGCACTTTAATTCAGGCTTCAACCACTTCCTAGTCAGATCAGGTGAAATCGTTTTCCTTCCCCCATACCCTCGATGTATTTCACATCTACTAATTCTTTTTTTAAAGATCTGATTTACGCATTTTTCTGACAGATCACAAGTAGGTAGAGAGGTAGGCAGAGAGAGAGGGGGGAAGCAGGCTCCCCGCTGAGCAGAGAGCCCGATGTGGGGCTCCATCCCAGGACCCTGAAATCATGACCTGAGCCGAAGGCAGAGGCCTAAACCACTGAGCCACCCAGGAGCCCCCATATCTGCAAATTTTTAATCAACGTGGATTTGCTGCATCAAATAGTTCCTTCTTCTTCAAATATAAATATATAAATATATTGATCAAGTCACTCGCATGTCTTAGGAGAATGTCACACCTTTAGTAGCAAACTTGAAATCCTGGCCATTGGGTTTGATTTTTGTTTTGGTTTGATTTGGATCGGTTTTTGTCATTTAAAAATCCCTCCAGCCCTTGGCTCCGTCCGACCTGATTGCTTTCAGCTGTTTCTGCAACAAAATTGTCCTGGCAGGGAAAGCTCTAATTGTTTTCAGTGGCGCCCCCTTCTGAACACTTTGTTAAGAAAATGGTTTTTTTTTTGTTTGTTTGTTTTTTGGATATGGTAAATGTGGAACTACAATGAGGTATTTCAAAGAGGTGAACCTCAGATAAATTTCTCTAAGGGTGGGGTGAGGGTTACTCAAAAAGAAACTTGACACGGCTTTTAAAGATATCGATAAACATTATCACCAAATACGTGACTGATTGTTACTCTGCTCTTAACTGGGCAAACACTTGTTGGCTTCCAAGAAAGACTACCATAGTTGTAGATGGTTCTAGCGGCCTTCTAGCACAGGGTCTCATGAGGCAGGGATTCTAGCCACTGGCTGTGCAAGGCACGAGGCCTGTTAGTGATTCTATTTTTTTCCTCTGCAGAATGGGCCTTTCTACATTCCAGGTCCTTTCTACCCAAATAAATAGTGCGGTGATTCTCTCAGTGAGTTGTACTTCTGCTTTAAACAGCCAACTGTCTCTTAAAAAGGACTTTTGTTTACACAAGTCCTTTAAAAAAAAAAGTCATTTTAAACTGATCTTTTCTTTTCTTTTTTATTTTTTCATCCCATATGTTTACACTGATCCTGGAACTTTGTCATTTTGACCTTCTCTGCTGATTAAAATATTCTTCCTCATCAGCACCTTCTGCTCTCCTCTCCTGGTGGTCTCTCCGGAAGGGGTCTTCTCTAGCTCTTCTAGCAGGAGATGGGCACTTCCCCTCTACCCCTGTTGCCGGACCAACCTTACCTATTTTGCAGGGTCAGGTCGGCCTGGCTTTTTATCTGTCGTTCTCTTCTGAGTGGTTAGTTTTTCATAGATACCGTGCTTTGCTTTGGTCAGGATTTACCCTGGACCATCAAAACCCTTTTCTTGTGCCAGTGAAGCCTAAGAAACAGTCCTGATGAGAGAACCAGGAACTCGAACAGATCATATTTATCCTGAATGTTCTGTCCAAAATGAAAAATACATTTCTGAGGAGCCTCAAGATCTCTGAGAAGGGACGTTTCACCATCTCTGTCCTTTAGTGGCATCAATCCCGATTCTGTGTCAATTTTCCTACTTTCCCAGCTAGTAATTCTCTACCTCCGAAAGCCCACTCTCTACCGTTTCCTCTCTCAAAGGCAGTTGCTCTTAGAGTCTGCACATGGCACTTGAGGCCTGCTGGTCGTTGCCTACTGCCCTCTGTACCTTGGGGCTAACAGCTGCGGGGCATCAAGATAAGAACGTCTTTTGTTCTAAGACTTAATATAGTTTGGGTCACATGGTAAGCAATAATCACTTTTTTTGTTGATCCAAGTGTTCGACCTTTCTTAATTATTCTAGTACCACAATTTACTTGTTCTAAGATGTGTCCACCCCCCCCCCCATTTTAATATCTTTTAAGGTGGCACTCACCTTGCACTTGATGACATATCCTAGTTTAACTGACAGCATTTCTCTTTCTTAGTCGAACATAAACTCTAGTACATCTTACACGTGATGAAAGCTAGGATGCAATTAAATACTCTATTATGGTTACGATTCTGATATTTGAAATCCTCCGGTAGCTCCCTGTGCCCCCACAGTGTAGTACCTCACCTCCTCGGCATAGTATAAAAACCATCTCAAGCCCAGTGTTAACCCCGGGGCTCAGCCTCCATCCCCAGGTGATGCTGCCAGATCAGTTGTCGGTTGTCATGAACTTGCTGTAGTTTCCCAAATGCACTGTGCTGCCTCCTGGCACTTTGAAACTTGACACACTCATCCTCATTCTTCGCTTTGCCCTTGTCTATCACCTCCAATGAAAATCTGTTCCTAAGTGGCTTTTCCCAGCTCCAACCTACCCTTGGCAGTCTTTTATCTCCCTGTGGTAAAGCCTGTCCCACTGCACCATGGACATGCCCGTTGTCCCCCTGTGAAGAGAAAAGGGACAGTGAGGGCCCCCCAGCATTTGCAGCTCTAGAGCAGAGCCCCATACCTGGCTTGCAGGAAATGCCAGATCAGGAAGACAAATGGAGATCATCCTCTGAATAAAACCAGCTCTTCTTTGCCTACCGCAGCATCTGGATCAATAAAGAGCAGCCAGTTATTACTGCTGTTTTTCTAGGGATTTTTCCCCATAGAATTCCCAGGTCTTTACTCTTTTTATAGCACTTTAATTCAGGCTTCAACCACTTCCTAGTCAGATCAGGTGAAATCGTTTTCCTTCCCCCATACCCTCGATGTATTTCACATCTACTAATTCTTTTTTTAAAGATCTGATTTACCCATTTTTCTGACAGATCACAAGTAGGTAGAGAGGTAGGCAGAGAGAGAGGGGGGAAGCAGGCTCCCCGCTGAGCAGAGAGCCCGATGTGGGGCTCCATCCCAGGACACTGAAATCATGACCTGAGCCGAAGGCAGAGGCCTAAACCACTGAGCCACCCAGGAGCCCCCATATCTGGTATATTTTAATCAACGTGGATTTGCTGCATCAAATAGATCCTTCTTCTTCAAATATAAATATATAAATATATTGATCAAATCACTCGCATGTCTTAGGGGAATGTACGCCTTTAGTAGCAAACTTGAAATCCTGGCCATTGGGTTTGATTTTTGTTTTGGTTTGATTTGGATCGGATTTTGTCATTTAAAAATCCCTCCAGCCCTTGGCTCTGTCTGACCTGATTGCTTTCAGCTGTTTCTGCAACAAAATTGTCCTGGCAGGGAAAGCTCTAATTGTTTTCAGTGGCGCCCCCTTCTGAACACTTTGTTAAGAAAAAGTTTTTTTTGTTTGTTTGTTTTTTGGATATGGTAAATGTGGAACTACAATGAGGTATTTCAAAGAGGTGAACCTCAGATAAATTTCTCTAAGGGTGGGGTGAGGGTTACTCAAAAAGAAACTTAACACGGCTTTTAAAGATATCGATAAACATTATCACCTAATACTTGACTGATTGTTACTGTGCTCTTAACTGGGCAAACACGTGTTGGCTTCCAAGAAAGACTAACATAGTTGTAGATGGTTCTAGCGGCCTTCTAGCACAGGGTCTCATGAGGCAGGGATTCTAGCCACTGGCTGTGCAAGGCACGAGGCCTGTTAGTGATTCTATTTTTTTCCTCTGCAGAATGGGCCTTTCTACATTCCAGGTCCTTTCTACCCAAATAAATAGTGCGGTGATTCTCTCAGTGAGTTGTACTTCTGCTTTAAACAGCAAACTGTCTCTTAAAAAGGACTTTTGTTTATACAAGTCCTTTAAAAAAAAAAGTCATTTTAAACTGATCTTTTCTTTTCTTTTTTATGTTTTCATCCCATATGTTTACACTGATCCTGGAACTTTGTCATTTTGACCTTCTCTGCTGATTAAAATATTCTTCCTCATCAGCACCTTCTGCTCTCCTCTCCTGGTGGTCTCTCCGGAAGGGGTCTTCTCTAGCTCTTCTAGCAGGAGATGGGCACTTCCCCTCTACCCCTGTTGCCGGACCAACCTTACCTATTTTGCAGGGTCAGGTCGGCCTGGCTTTTTATCTGTCGTTCTCTTCTGAGTGGTTAGTTTTTCATAGATACCGTGCTTTGCTTTTGTCAGGATTTACCCTGGACCATCAAAACCCTTTTCTTGTGCCAGTGAAGACTAAGAAACAGTCCTGATGAGAGAACCAGGAACTCGAACAGATCATATTTATCCTGAATGTTCTGTCCAAAATGAAAAATACATTTCTGAGGCGCCTCAAAATCTCTGAGAAGGGACGTTTCACCAACTCTGTCATGTAGTGGCATCAATCCCGATTCTGTGTCAATTTTCCTACTTTCCCAGCTAGTAATTCTCTACCTCCGAAAGCCCACTCTCTACCGTTTCCTCTCTCAAAGGCCGTTGATCTTAGAGTCTGCACATGGCACTCTGAGGCCTGCTGGTCGTTGGCTACTGCCATCTGAACCTTGGGGCCCACAGCTGCGGGGCATCAAGTAAGAACGTCTTTTGTTCTAAGACTTAATATAGTTTGGGTCACATGGTAACTAATAATCACTTTTTTTGTTGATCCAAGTGTTCGACCTTTTTTATTTATTCTAGTACCACAATTTAATTGTTCTGAGATTTGTCCACCCCCCCATTTTAATATCTTTTAAGGTGGCACTCACCTTGCACCTGATGACATATCCTAGTTTAACTGACAGCATTTCTCTTTCTTATTCGAACATAAACTATAGTACATCTTACACGTGATGAAAGCTAGGATGCAATTAAATACTCTATTATGGTTACCATTCTGATATTTGAAATCCTCCGGTAGTTCCCTGAGGCCCCACAGTGTAGTACCTCACCTCCTCGGCATAGTATACAAACCATCTCAAGCCCAGTGTTAACCCCGGGGCTCAGCCTCCATCCCTGGTGATGCTGCCAGATCAGTTGTCGGTTGTCATGAACTTGCTGTAGTTTCCCAAATGCACTGTGCTGCCTCCTGGCACTTTGAAACTTGACACACTCATCCTCATTCTTCGCTTTGCCCTTGTCTATCACCTCCAATGAAAATCTGTTCCTAAGTGGCTTTTCCCAGCTCCAACCTACCCTTGGCAGTCTTTTATCTCCCTGTGGTAAAGCCTGTACCACTGCACCATGGACATGCCCGTTGTCCCCCTGAGAAGAGAAAAGGGACAGTGAGGGCCCCCCAGCATTTGCAGCTCTAGAGCAGAGCCCCATACCTGGCTTGCAGGAAATGCCAGATCAGGAAGACAAATGGAGATCATCCTCTGAATAAAACCAGCTCTTCTTTGCCTACCACAGCATCTGGATCAATAAAGAGCAGCCAGTTATTACTGCTGTTTTTCTAGGGATTTTTCCCCATAGAATTCCCAGGTCTTTACTCTTTTTATAGCACTTTAATTCAGGCTTCAACCACTTCCTAGTCAGATCAGGTGAAATCGATTTCCTTCCCCCATACCCTCGATGTATTTCACATCTACTAATTGTTTTTTAAAGATCTGATTTACCCATTTTTCTGACAGATCACAAGTAGGTAGAGAGGCAGGCAGAGAGAGAGGGGGGAAGCAGGCTCCCCGCTGAGCAGAGAGCCCGATGTGGGGCTCCATCCCAGGACCCTGAAATCATGACCTGAGCCGAAGGCAGAGGCCTAAACCACTGAGCCACCCAGGAGCCCCCATATCTGCTAATTTTTAATCAACGTGGATTTGCTGCATCAAATATTTCCTTCTTCTTCAAATATAAATATATAAATATATTGATCAAGTCACTCGCATGTCTTAGGAGAATTTCACGCCTTTAGTAGCAAACTTGAAATCCTGGCCATTGGGTTTGATTTTTGTTTTGGTTTGATTTGGATCGGTTTTTGTAATTTAAAAATCCCTCCAGCCCTTGGCTCTGTCTGACCTGATTGCTTTCAGCTGTTTCTGCAACAAAATTGTCCTGGCAGGGAAAGCTCTAATTGTTTTCAGTGGCGCCCCCTTCTGAACACTTTGTTAAGAAGTTTTTTTTGTTTGTTTGTTTTTTGGATATGGTAAATGTGGAACAACAATGAGGTATTTCAAAGAGGTGAAACTCAGATAAATTTCTCTAAGGGTGGGGTGAGGGTTACTCCAAAAGAAACTTGACACGGCTTTTAAAGATATCGATAAACATTATCACCTAATACGTGACTGATTGTTACTGTGCTCTTAACTGGGCAAACACTTGTTGGCTTCCAAGAAAGACTAAAGTAGTTGTAGATGGTTCTAGCGGCCTTCTAGCACAGGGTCTCATGAGGCAGGGATTCTAGCCACTGGCTGTGCAAGGCACGAGGCCTGTTAGTGATTCTATTTTTTTCCTTTGCAGAATGGGCCTTTCTACATTCCAAGTCCTTTCTACCCAAATAAATAGTGCGGTGATTCTCTCAGTGAGTTGTACTTCTGCTTTAAACAGCAAACTGTCTCTTAAAAAGGACTTTTGTTTACACAAGTCCTTTAAAAAAAAAAGTCATTTTAAACTGATCTTTTCTTTTCTTTTTTATTTTTTCATCCCATATGTTTACACTGATCCTGGAACTTTGTCATTTTGACCTTCTCTGCTGATTAAAATATTCTTCCTCATCAGCACCTTCTGCTCTCCTCTCCTGGTGGTCTCTCCGGAAGGGGTCTTCTCTAGCTCTTCTAGCAGGAGATGGGCACTTCCCCTCTACCCCTGTTGCCGGACCAACCTTACCTATTTTGCAGGGTCAGGTCGGCCTGGCTTTTTATCTGTTGTTCTCTTCTGAGTGGTTAGTTTTTCATAGATACCGTGCTTTGCTTTTGTCAGGATTTACCCTGGACCATCAAAACCCTTTTCTTGTGCCAGTGAAGCCTAAGAAACAGTCCTGATGAGAGAACCAGGAACTCGAACAGATCATATTTATCCTGCATGTTCTGTCCAAAATGAAAAATACATTTCTGAGGCGCCTCAAAATCTCTGAGAAGGGACGTTTCACCAACTCTGTCATGTAGTGGCATCAATTCCGATTTTGTGTCAATTTTCCTACTTTCCCAGCTAGTAATTCTCTACCTCCGAAAGCCCACTCTCTACCGTTTCCTCTCTCAAAGGCCGTTGATCTTAGAGTCTGCACATGGCACTCTGAGGCCTGCTGGTCGTTGGCTACTGCCATCTGAACCTTGTGGCCCACAGCTGCGGGGCATCAAGTAAGAACGTCTTTTGTTCTAAGACTTAATATAGTTTGGGTCACATGGTAAGCAATAATCACTTTTTTTGTTGATCCAAGTGTTCGACCTTTTTTATTTATTCTAGTACCACAATTTAATTGTTCTAAGATTTGTCCACCCCCCCCATTTTAATATCTTTTAAGGTGGCACTCACCTTGCACTTGATGACATATCCTAGTTTAACTGACAGCATTTCTCTTTCTTAGTCGAACATAAACTATAGTACATCTTACACGTGATGAAAGCTAGGATGCAATTAAATACTCTATTATGGTTACGATTCTGATATTTGAAATCCTCCGGTAGCTCCCTGAGCCCCCACAGTGTAGTACCTCACCTCCTCGGCATAGTATACAAACCATCTCAAGCCCAGTGTTAACCCCGGGGCTCAGCCTCCATCCCCAGGTGATGCTGCCAGATCAGTTGTCGGTTGTCATGAACTTGCTGTAGTTTCCCAAATGCACTGTGCTGCCTCTTGGCACTTTGAAACTTGACACACTCATCCTCATTCTTCGCTTTGCCCTTGTCTATCACCTCCAATGAAAATCTGTTCCTAAGTGGCTTTTCCCAGCTCCAACCTACCCTTGGCAGTCTTTTATCTCCCCGTGGTAAAGCCTGTCCCACTGCACCATGGACATGCCCGGTGTCCCCCTGAGAAGAGAAAAGGGACAGTGAGGGCCCCCCAGCATTTGCAGCTCTAGAGCAGAGCCCCATACCTGGCTTGCAGGAAATGCCAGATCAGGAAGACAAATGGAGATCATCCTCTGAATAAAACCAGCTCTTCTTTGCCTACCGCAGCATCTGGATCAGTAAAGAGCAGCCAGTTATTACTGCTGTTTTTCTAGGGATTTTTCCCCATAGAATTCCCAGGTCTTTACTCTTTTTATAGCACTTTAATTCAGGCTTCAACCACTTCCTAGTCAGATCAGGTGAAATCGATTTCCTTCCCCCATACCCTCGATGTATTTCACATCTACTAATTCTTTTTTTAAAGATCTGATTTACGCATTTTTCTGACAGATCACAAGTAGGTAGAGAGGCAGGCAGAGAGAGAGGGGGGAAGCAGGCTCCCCGCTGAGCAGAGAGCCCGATGTGGGGCTCCATCCCAGGACCCTGAAATCATGACCTGAGCCGAAGGCAGAGGCCTAAACCACTGAGCCACCCAGGAGCCCCCATATCTGCTAATTTTTAATCAACGTGGATTTGCTGCATCAAATATTTCCTTCTTCTTCAAATATAAATATATAAATATATTGATCAAGTCACTCGCATGTCTTAGGAGAATTTCACGCCTTTAGTAGCAAACTTGAAATCCTGGCCATTGGGTTTGATTTTTGTTTTGGTTTGATTTGGATCGGTTTTTGTAATTTAAAAATCCCTCCAGCCCTTGGCTCTGTCTGACCTGATTGCTTTCAGCTGTTTCTGCAACAAAATTGTCCTGGCAGGGAAAGCTCTAATTGTTTTCAGTGGCGCCCCCTTCTGAACACTTTGTTAAGAAAAAGTTTTTTTTGTTTGTTTGTTTTTTGGATATGGTAAATGTGGAACTACAATGAGGTATTTCAAAGAGGTGAACCTCAGATAAATTTCTCTAAGGGTGGGGTGAGGGTTACTCAAAAAGAAACTTGACACGGCTTTTAAAGATATCGATAAACATTATCACCTAATACTTGACTGATTGTTACTGTGCTCTTAACTGGGCAAACACGTGTTGGCTTCCAAGAAACACTAACATAGTTGTAGATGGTTCTAGCGGCCTTCTAGCACAGGGTCTCATGAGGCAGGGATTCTAGCCACTGGCTGTGCAAGGCACGAGGCCTGTTAGTGATTCTATTTTTTTCCTCTGCAGAATGGGCCTTTCTACATTCCAGGTCCTTTCTACCCAAATAAATAGTGCGGTGATTCTCTCAGTGAGTTGTACTTCTGCTTTAAACAGCCAACTGTCTCTTGAAAAGGACTTTTGTTTACACAAGTCCTTTAAAAAAAAAGTCATTTTAAACTGATCTTTTCTTTTCTTTTTTATTTTTTCATCCCATATGTTTACACTGATCCTGGAACTTTGTCATTTTGACCTTCTCTGCTGATTAAAATATTCTTCCTCATCAGCACCTTCTGCTCTCCTCTCCTGGTGGTCTCTCCGGAAGGGGTCTTCTCTAGCTCTTCTAGCAGGAGATGGGCACTTCGCCTCTACCCCTGTTGCCGGACCAACCTTACCTATTTTGCAGGGTCAGGTCGGCCTGGCTTTTTATCTGTTGTTCTCTTCTGAGTGGTTAGTTTTTCATAGATACCGTGCTTTGCTTTTGTCAGGATTTACCCTGGACCATCAAAACCCTTTTCTTGTGCCAGTGAAGCCTAAGAAACAGTCCTGATGAGAGAACCAGGAACTCGAACAGATCATATTTATCCTGAATGTTCTGTCCAAAATGAAAAATACATTTCTGAGGAGCCTCAAGATCTCTGAGAAGGGACGTTTCACCAACTCTGTCATGTAGTGGCATCAATCCCGATTCTGTGTCAATTTTCCTACTTTCCCAGCTAGTAATTCTCTACCTCCGAAAGCCCACTCTCTACCGTTTCCTCTCTCAAAGGCAGTTGCTCTTAGAGTATACACCTGGCACTTGAGGCCTGCTGGTCGTTGCCTACTGCCCTCTGTACCTTGGGGCTAACAGCTGCGGGGCATCAAGATAAGAACATCTTTTGTTCTAAGACTTAATATAGTTTGGGTCACATGGTAAGCAATAATCACATTCTTTGTTGATCCAAGTGTTCGACCTTTCTTAATTATTCTAGTACCACAATTTACTTGTTCTAAGATGTGTCCACCCCCCCCTCCATTTTAATATCTTTTAAGGTGGCACTCACCTTGCACCTGATGACATATCCTAGTTTAACTGACAGCATTTCTCTTTCTTAGTCGAACATAAACTATAGTACATCGTACACGTGATGAAAGCTAGGATGCAATTAAATACTCTATTATGGTTACCATTCTGATATTTGAAATCCTCCGGTAGTTCCCTGAAGCCCCACAGTGTAGTACCTCACCTCCTCGGCATAGTAAACAAACCATCTCAAGCCCAGTGTTAACCCCGGGGCTCAGCCTCCATCCCTGGTGATGCTGCCAGCTCAGTTGTCGGTTGTCATGAACTTGCTGTAGTTTCCCAAATGCACTGTGCTGCCTCCTGGCACTTTGAAACTTGACACACTCATCCTCATTCTTCGCTTTGGCCTTGTCTATCACCTCCAATGAAAATCTGTTCCTAAGTGGCTTTTCCCAGCTCCAACCTACCCTTGGCAGTCTTTTATCTCCCTGTGGTAAAGCCTGTACCACTGCACCATGGACATGCCCGTTGTCCCCCTGAGAAGAGAAAAGGGACAGTGAGGGCCCCCCAGCATTTGCAGCTCTAGAGCAGAGCCCCATACCTGGCTTGCAGGAAATGCCAGATCAGGAAGACAAATGGAGATCATACTCTGAATAAAACCAGCTCTTCTTTGCCTACCGCAGCATCTGGATCAATAAAGAGCAGCCAGTTATTACTGCTGTTTTTCTAGGGATTTTTCCCCATAGAATTCCCAGGTCTTTACTCTTTTTATAGCACTTTAATTCAGGCTTCAACCACTTCCTAGTCAGATCAGGTGAAATCGATTTCCTTCCCCCATACCCTCGATGTATTTCACATCTACTAATTCTTTTTTAAAGATCTGATTTACCCATTTTTCTGACAGATCACAAGTAGGTAGAGAGGCAGGCAGAGAGAGAGGGGGGAAGCAGGCTCCCCGCTGAGCAGAGAGCCCGATGTGGGGCTCCATCCCAGGACCCTGAAATCATGACCTGAGCCGAAGGCAGAGGCCTAAACCACTGAGCCACCCAGGAGCCCCCATATCTGCTAATTTTTAATCAACGTGGATTTGCTGCATCAAATATTTCCTTCTTCTTCAAATATAAATATATAAATATATTGATCAAGTCACTCGCATGTCTTAGGAGAATTTCACGCCTTTAGTAGCAAACTTGAAATCCTGGCCATTGGGTTTGATTTTTGTTTTGGTTTGATTTGGATCGGTTTTTGTAATTTAAAAATCCCTCCAGCCCTTGGCTCTGTCTGACCTGATTGCTTTCAGCTGTTTCTGCAACAAAATTGTCCTGGCAGGGAAAGCTCTAATTGTTTTCAGTGGCGCCCCCTTCTGAACACTTTGTTAAGAAAAAGTTTTTTTTGTTTGTTTGTTTTTTGGATATGGTAAATGTGGAACTACAATGAGGTATTTCAAAGAGGTGAACCTCAGATAAATTTCTCTAAGGGTGGGGTGAGGGTTACTCAAAAAGAAACTTAACAAGGCTTTTAAAGATATCGATAAACATTATCACCTAATACTTGACTGATTGTTACTGTGCTCTTAACTGGGCAAACACGTGTTGGCTTCCAAGAAAGACTAACATAGTTGTAGATGGTTCTAGCGGCCTTCTAGCACAGGGTCTCATGAGGCAGGGATTCTAGCCACTGGCTGTGCAAGGCACGAGGCCTGTTAGTGATTCTATTTTTTTCCTCTGCAGAATGGGCCTTTCTACATTCCAGGTCCTTTCTACCCAAATAAATAGTGCGGTGATTCTCTCAGTGAGTTGTACTTCTGCTTTAAACAGCAAACTGTCTCTTAAAAAGGACTTTTGTTTACACAAGTCCTTTAAAAAAAAAGTCATTTTAAAATGACCTTTTCTTTTCTTTTTTATTTTTTATCCCATATGTTTACACTGATCCTGGAACTTTGTCATTTTGACCTTCTCTGCTGATTAAAATATTCTTCCTCATCAGCAACTTCTGCTCTCCTCTCCTGGTGGTCTCTCCGGAAGGGGTCTTCTCTAGCTCTTCTAGCAGGAGATGGGCACTTCGCCTCTACCCTTGTTGCCGGACCAACCTTACCTATTTTGCAGGGTCAGGTCGGCCTGGCTTTTTATCTGTTGTTCTCTTCTGAGTGGTTAGTTTTTCATAGATACCGTGCTTTGCTTTTGTCAGGATTTACCCTGGACCATCAAAACCCTTTTCTTGTGCCAGTGAAGCCTAAGAAACAGTCCTGATGAGAGAACCAGGAACTCGAACAGATCATATTTATCCTGAATGTTCTGTCCAAAATGAAAAATACATTTCTGAGGAGCCTCAAGATCTCTGAGAAGGGACGTTTCACCAACTCTGTCATGTAGTGGCATCAATCCCGATTCTGTGTCAATTTTCCTACTTTCCCAGCTAGTAATTCTCTACCTCCGAAAGCCCACTCTCTACCGTTTCCTCTCTCAAAGGCAGTTGCTCTTAGAGTATACACCTGGCACTTGAGGCCTGCTGGTCGTTGCCTACTGCCCTCTGTACCTTGGGTCTAACAGCTGCGGGGCATCAAGAGAAGAACGTCTTTTGTTCTAAGACTTAATATAGTTTGGGTCACATGGTAAGCAATAATCACTTTCTTTGTTGATCCAAGTGTTCGACTTTTCTTAATTATTCTAGTACCACAATTTACTTGTTCTAAGATGTGTCCACCCCCCCCTTCATTTTAATATCTTTTAAGGTGGAACTCACCTTGCACCTGATGACATATCCTAGTTTAACTGACAGCATTTCTCTTTCTTAGTCGAACATAAACTATAGTACATCTTACACGTGATGAAAGCTAGGATGCAATTAAATAATCTATTATGGTTACCATTCTGATATTTGAAATCCTCCGGTACTTCCCTGAGGCCCCACAGTGTAGTACCTCACCTCCTCGGCATAGTATACAAACCATCTCAAGCCCAGTGTTAACCCCGGGGCTCAGCCTCCATCCCTGGTGATGCTGCCAGATCAGTTGTCGGTTGTCATGAACTTGCTGTAGTTTCCCAAATGCACTGTGCTGCCTCCTGGCACTTTGAAACTTGACACACTCATCCTCATTCTTCGCTTTGGCCTTGTCTATCACCTCCAATGAAAATCTGTTCCTAAGTGGCTTTTCCCAGCTCCAACCTACCCTTGGCAGTCTTTTATCTCCCTGTGGTAAAGCCTGTCCCACTGCACCATGGACATGCCCGTTGTCCCCCTGAGAAGAGAAAAGGGACAGTGAGGGCCCCCCAGCATTTGCAGCTCTAGAGCAGAGCCCCATACCTGGCTTGCAGGAAATGCCAGATCAGGAAGACAAATGGAGATCATCCTCTGAATAAAACCAGCTCTTCTTTGCCTACCGCAGCATCTGGATCAATAAAGAGCAGCCAGTTATTACTGCTGTTTTTCTAGGGATTTTTCCCCATAGAATTCCCAGGTCTTTACTCTTTTTATAGCACTTTAATTCAGGCTTCAACCACTTCCTAGTCAGATCAGGTGAAATCGATTTCCTTCCCCCATACCCTCGATGTATTTCACATCTACTAATTCTTTTTTAAAGATCTGATTTACCCATTTTTCTGACAGATCACAAGTAGGTAGAGAGGCAGGCAGAGAGAGAGGGGGGAAGCAGGCTCCCCGCTGAGCAGAGAGCCCGATGTGGGGCTCCATCCCAGGACCCTGAAATCATGACCTGAGCCGAAGGCAGAGGCCTAAACCACTGAGCCACCCAGGAGCCCCCATATCTGCTAATTTTTAATCAACGTGGATTTGCTGCATCAAATATTTCCTTCTTCTTCAAATATAAATATATTAATATATTGATCAAGTCACTCGCATGTCTTAGGAGAATTTCACGCCTTTAGTAGCAAACTTGAAATCCTGGCCATTGGGTTTGATTTTTGTTTTGGTTTGATTTGGATCGGTTTTTGTAATTTAAAAATCCCTCCAGCCCTTGGCTCTGTCTGACCTGATTGCTTTCAGCTGTTTCTGCAACAAAATTGTCCTGGCAGGGAAAGCTCTAATTGTTTTCAGTGGCGCCCCCTTCTGAACACTTTGTTAAGAAAAAGTTTTTTTTGTTTGTTTGTTTTTTGGATATGGTAAATGTGGAACTACAATGAGGTATTTCAAAGAGGTGAACCTCAGATAAATTTCTCTAAGGGTGGGGTGAGGGTTACTCAAAAAGAAACTTAACAAGGCTTTTAAAGATATCGATAAACATTATCACCTAATACTTGACTGATTGTTACTGTGCTCTTAACTGGGCAAACACGTGTTGGCTTCCAAGAAAGACTAACATAGTTGTAGATGGTTCTAGCGGCCTTCTAGCACAGGGTCTCATGAGGCAGGGATTCTAGCCACTGGCTGTGCAAGGCACGAGGCCTGTTAGTGATTCTATTTTTTTCCTCTGCAGAATGGGCCTTTCTACATTCCAGGTCCTTTCTACCCAAATAAATAGTGCGGTGATTCTCTCAGTGAGTTGTACTTCTGCTTTAAACAGCAAACTGTCTCTTAAAAAGGACTTTTGTTTACACAAGTCCTTTAAAAAAAAAAGTCATTTTAAAATGACCTTTTCTTTTCTTTTTTATTTTTTATCCCATATGTTTACACTGATCCTGGAACTTTGTCATTTTGACCTTCTCTGCTGATTAAAATATTCTTCCTCATCAGCAACTTCTGCTCTCCTCTCCTGGTGGTCTCTCCGGAAGGGGTCTTCTCTAGCTCTTCTAGCAGGAGATGGGCACTTCGCCTCTACCCTTGTTGCCGGACCAACCTTACCTATTTTGCAGGGTCAGGTCGGCCTGGCTTTTTATCTGTTGTTCTCTTCTGAGTGGTTAGTTTTTCATAGATACCGTGCTTTGCTTTTGTCAGGATTTACCCTGGACCATCAAAACCCTTTTCTTGTGCCAGTGAAGCCTAAGAAACAGTCCTGATGAGAGAACCAGGAACTCGAACAGATCATATTTATCCTGAATGTTCTGTCCAAAATGAAAAATACATTTCTGAGGAGCCTCAAGATCTCTGAGAAGGGACGTTTCACCAACTCTGTCATGTAGTGGCATCAATCCCGATTCTGTGTCAATTTTCCTACTTTCCCAGCTAGTAATTCTCTACCTCCGAAAGCCCACTCTCTACCGTTTCCTCTCTCAAAGGCAGTTGCTCTTAGAGTATACACCTGGCACTTGAGGCCTGCTGGTCGTTGCCTACTGCCCTCTGTACCTTGGGTCTAACAGCTGCGGGGCATCAAGAGAAGAACGTCTTTTGTTCTAAGACTTAATATAGTTTGGGTCACATGGTAAGCAATAATCACTTTCTTTGTTGATCCAAGTGTTCGACTTTTCTTAATTATTCTAGTACCACAATTTACTTGTTCTAAGATGTGTCCACCCCCCCCTTCATTTTAATATCTTTTAAGGTGGAACTCACCTTGCACCTGATGACATATCCTAGTTTAACTGACAGCATTTCTCTTTCTTAGTCGAACATAAACTATAGTACATCTTACACGTGATGAAAGCTAGGATGCAATTAAATACTCTATTATGGTTACCATTCTGATATTTGAAATCCTCCGGTACTTCCCTGAGGCCCCACAGTGTAGTACCTCACCTCCTCGGCATAGTATACAAACCATCTCAAGCCCAGTGTTAACCCCGGGGCTCAGCCTCCATCCCTGGTGATGCTGCCAGATTAGTTGTCGGTTGTCATGAACTTGCTGTAGTTTCCCAAATGCACTGTGCTGCCTCCTGGCACTTTGAAACTTGACACACTCATCCTCATTCTTCGCTTTGGCCTTGTCTATCACCTCCAATGAAAATCTGTTCCTAAGTGGCTTTTCCCAGATCCAACCTACCCTTGGCAGTCTTTTATCTCCCTGTGGTAAAGCCTGTCCCACTGCACCGTGGACATGCCCGTTGTCCCCCTGAGAAGAGAAAAGGGACAGTGAGGGCCCCCCAGCATTTGCAGCTCTAGAGCAGAGCCCCATACCTGGCTTGCAGGAAATGCCAGATCAGGAAGACAAATGGAGATCATCCTCTGAATAAAACCAGCTCTTCTTTGCCTACCGCAGCATCTGGATCAATAAAGAGCAGCCAGTTATTACTGCTGTTTTTCTAGGGATTTTTCCCCATAGAATTCCCAGGTCTTTACTCTTTTTATAGCACTTTAATTCAGGCTTCAACCACTTCCTAGTCAGATCAGGTGAAATCGATTTCCTTCACCCATACCCTCGATGTATTTCACATCTACTAATTCTTTTTTAAAGATCTGATTTACCCATTTTTCTGACAGATCACAAGTAGGTAGAGAGGCAGGCAGAGAGAGAGGGGGGAAGCAGGCTCCCCGCTGAGCAGAGAGCCCGATGTGGGGCTCCATCCCAGGACCCTGAAATCATGACCTGAGCCGAAGGCAGAGGCCTAAACCACTGAGCCACCCAGGAGCCCCCATATCTGCTAATTTTTAATCAACGTGGATTTGCTGCATCAAATATTTCCTTCTTCTTCAAATATAAATATATAAATATATTGATCAAGTCACTCGCATGTCTTAGGAGAATTTCACGCCTTTAGTAGCAAACTTGAAATCCTGGCCATTGGGTTTGATTTTTGTTTTGGTTTGATTTGGATCGGTTTTTGTAATTTAAAAATCCCTCCAGCCCTTGGCTCTGTCTGACCTGATTGCTTTCAGCTGTTTCTGCAACAAAATTGTCCTAGCAGGGAAAGCTCTAATTGTTTTCAGTGGCGCCCCCTTCTGAACACTTTGTTAAGAAAAAGTTTTTTTTGTTTGTTTGTTTTTTGGATATGGTAAATGTGGAACTACAATGAGGTATTTCAAAGAGGTGAACCTCAGATAAATTTCTCTAAGGGTGGGGTGAGGGTTACTCAAAAAGAAACTTGACACGGCTTTTAAAGATATCGATAAACATTATCACCTAATACGTGACTGATTGTTACTGTGCTCTTAACTGGGCAAACACGTGTTGGCTTCCAAGAAAGACTAACATAGTTGTAGATGGTTCTAGCGGCCTTCTAGCACAGGGTCTCATGAGGCAGGGATTCTAGCCACTGGCTGTGCAAGGCACGAGGCCTGTTAGTGATTCTATTTTTTTCCTCTGCAGAATGGGCCTTTCTACATTCCAGGTCCTTTCTACCCAAATAAATAGTGCGGTGATTCTCTCAGTGAGTTGTACTTCTGCTTTAAACAGCAAACTGTCTCTTAAAAAGGACTTTTGTTTACACAAGTCCTTTAAAAAAAAAGTCATTTTAAACTGATCTTTTCTTTTCTTTTTTATTTTTTCATCCCATATGTTTACACTGATCCTAGAACTTTGTCATTTTGACCTTCTCTGCTGATTAAAATATTCTTCCTCATCAGCACCTTCTGCTCTCCTCTCCTGGTGGTCTCTCCGGAAGGGGTCTTCTCTAGCTCTTCTAGCAGGAGATGGGCACTTCGCCTCTACCCCTGTTGCCGGACCAACCTTACCTATTTTGCAGGGTCAGGTCGGCCTGGCTTTTTATCTGTTGTTCTCTTCTGAGTGGTTAGTTTTTCATAGATACCGTGCTTTGCTTTTGTCAGGATTTACCCTGGACCATCAAAACCCTTTTCTTGTGCCAGTGAAGCCTAAGAAACAGTCCTGATGAGAGAACCAGGAACTCGAACAGATCATATTTATTCTGAATGTTCTGTCCAAAATGAAAAATACATTTCTGAGGAGCCTCAAGATCTCTGAGAAGGGACGTTTCACCAACTCTGTCATGTAGTGGCATCAATCCCGATTCTGTGTCAATTTTCCTACTTTCCCAGCTAGTAATTCTCTACCTCCGAAAGCCCACTCTCTACCGTTTCCTCTCTCAAAGGCAGTTGCTCTTAGAGTATACACCTGGCACTTGAGGCCTGCTGGTCGTTGCCTACTGCCCTCTGTACCTTGGGGCTAACAGCTGCGGGGCATCAAGATAAGAACGTCTTTTGTTCTAAGACTTAATATAGTTTGGGTCACATGGTAAGCAATAATCACTTTCTTTGTTGATCCAAGTGTTCGACCTTTCTTAATTATTCTAGTACCACAATTTACTTGTTCTAAGATGTGTCCACCCCCCCCTCCATTTTAATATCTTTTAAGGTGGCACTCACCTTGCACCTGATGACATATCCTAGTTTAACTGACAGCATTTCTCTTTCTTAGTCGAACATAAACTATAGTACATCTTACATGTGATGAAAGCTAGGATGCAATTAAATACTCTATTATGGTTACCATTCTGATATTTGAAATCCTCCGGTAGTTCCCTGAGGCCCCACAGTGTAGTACCTCACCTCCTCGGCATAGTATACAAACCATCTCAAGCCCAGTGTTAACCCCGGGGCTCAGCCTCCATCCCCAGGTGATGCTGCCAGATCAGTTGTCGGTTGTCATGAACTTGCTGTAGTTTCCCAAATGCACTGTGCTGCCTCTTGGCACTTTGAAACTTGACACACTCATCCTCATTCTTCGCTTTGCCCTTGTCTATCACCTCCAATGAAAATCTGTTCCTAAGTGGCTTTTCCCAGCTCCAACCTACCCTTGGCAGTCTTTTATCTCCCTGTGGTAAAGCCTGTCCCACTGCACCATGGACATGCCCGTTGTCCCCCTGAGAAGAGAAAAGGGACAGTGAGGGCCCCCCAGCATTTGCAGCTCTAGAGCAGAGCCCCATACCTGGCTTGCAGGAAATGCCAGATCAGGAAGACAAATGGAGATCATCCTCTGAATAAAACCAGCTCTTCTTTGCCTACCGCAGCATCTGGATCAGTAAAGAGCAGCCAGTTATTACTGCTGTTTTTCTAGGGATTTTTCCCCATAGAATTCCCAGGTCTTTACTCTTTTTATAGCACTTTAATTCAGGCTTCAACCACTTCCTAGTCAGATCAGGTGAAATCGATTTCCTTCCCCCATACCCTCGATGTATTTCACATCTACTAATTCTTTTTTTAAAGATCTGATTTACGCATTTTTCTGACAGATCACAAGTAGGTAGAGAGGCAGGCAGAGAGAGAGGGGGGAAGCAGGCTCCCCGCTGAGCAGAGAGCCCGATGTGGGGCTCCATCCCAGGACCCTGAAATCATGACCTGAGCCGAAGGCAGAGGCCTAAACCACTGAGCCACCCAGGATCCCCCATATCTGCTAATTTTTAATCAACGTGGATTTGTTGCATCAAATATTTCCTTCTTCTTCAAATATAAATATATAAATATATTGATCAACTCACTCGCATGTCTTAGGAGAATTTCACGCCTTTAGTAGCAAACTTGAAATCCTGGCCATTGGGTTTGATTTTTGTTTTGGTTTGATTTGGATCGGTTTTTGTAATTTAAAAATCCCTCCAGCCCTTGGCTCTGTCTGACCTGATTGCTTTCAGCTGTTTCTGCAACAAAATTGTCCTGGCAGGGAAAGCTCTAATTGTTTTCAGTGGCGCCCCCTTCTGAACACTTTGTTAAGAAAAAGTTTTTTTTGTTTCTTTGTTTTTTGGATATGGTAAAGGTGGAACTACAATGAGGTATTTCAAAGAGGTGAACCTCAGATAAATTTCTCTAAGGGTGGGGTGAGGGTTACTCAAAAAGAAACTTGACACGGCTTTTAAAGATATCGATAAACATTATCACCAAATACGTGACTGATTGTTACTCTGCTCTTAACTGGGCAAACACTTGTTGGCTTCCAAGAAAGACTACCATAGTTGTAGATGGTTCTAGCGGCCTTCTAGCACAGGGTCTCATGAGGCAGGGATTCTAGCCACTGGCTGTGCAAGGCACGAGGCCTGTTAGTGATTCTATTTTTTTCCTCTGCAGAATGGGCCTTTCTACATTCCAGGTCCTTTCTACCCAAATAAATATTGCGGTGATTCTCTCAGTGAGTTGTACTTCTGCTTTAAACAGCCAACTGTCTCTTAAAAAGGACTTTTGTTTACACAAGTCCTTTTAAAAAAAAAAGTCATTTTAAACTGATCTTTTCTTTTCTTTTTTATTTTTTCATCCCATATGTTTACACTGATCCTGGAACTTTGTCATTTTGACCTTCTCTGCTGATTAAAATATTCTTCCTCATCAGCACCTTCTGCTCTCCTCTCCTGGTGGTCTCTCCGGAAGGGGTCTTCTCTAGCTCTTCTAGCAGGAGATGGGCACTTCGCCTCTACCCCTGTTGCCGGACCAACCTTACCTATTTTGCAGGGTCAGGTCGGCCTGGCTTTTTATCTGTCGTTCTCTTCTGAATGGTTAGTTTTTTATAGATACCGTGCTTTGCTTTGGTCAGGATTTACCCTGGACCATCAAAACCCTTTTCTTGTGCCAGTGAAGCCTAAGAAACAGTCCTGATGAGAGAACCAGGAACTCGAACAGATCATATTTATCCTGAATGTTCTGTCCAAAATGAAAAATACATTTCTGAGGAGCCTCAAGATCTCTGAGAAGGGACGTTTCACCAACTCTGTCATGTAGTGGCATCAATCCCGATTCTGTGTCAATTTTCCTACTTTCCCAGCTAGTAATTCTCTACCTCCGAAAGCCCACTCTCTACCGTTTCCTCTCTCAAAGGCAGTTGCTCTTAGAGTCTGCACATGGCACTTGAGGCCTGCTGGTCGTTGCCTACTTCCCTCTGTACCTTGGGGCTAACAGCTGCGGGGCATCAAGATAAGAACGTCTTTTGTTCTAAGACTTAATAGAGTTTGGGTCACATGGTAAGCAATAATCACTTTTTTTGTTGATCCAAGTGTTCGACCTTTCTTAATTATTCTTGTACCACTATTTACTTGTTCTAAGATGTGTCCACCCCCCCCCATTTTAATATCTTTTAAGGTGGCCCTCACCTTGCACTTGATGACATATCCTCGTTTAACTGACAGCATTTCTCTTTCTTAGTCGAACATAAACTCTAGTACATCTTACACGTGATGAAAGCTAGGATGCAATTAAATACTCTATTATGGTTACTATTCTGATATTTGAAATCCTCCGGTAGCTCCCTGTGCCCCCACCGTGTAGTACCTCACCTCCTCGGCATAGTATACAAACCATCTCAAGCCCAGTGTTAACCCCGGGGCTCAGCCTCCATCCCCAGGTGATGCTGCCAGATCAGTTGTCGGTTGTCATGAACTTGCTGTAGTTTCCCAAATGCACTGTGCTGCCTCCTGGCACTTTGAAACTTGACACACTCATCCTCATTCTTCGCTTTGCCCTTGTCTATCACCTCCAATGACAATCTGTTCCTAAGTGGCTTTTCCCAGCTCCAAACTACCCTTGGCAGTCTTTTAACTCCCTGTGGTAAAGCCTGTCCCACTGCCCATGGACATGCCCGTTGTCCCCCTGGGAAGAGAAAAGGGACAGTGAGGGCCCCCCAGCATTTGCAGCTCTAGAGCAGAGCCCCATACCTGGCTTGCAGGAAATGCCAGATCAGGAAGACAAATGGAGATCATACTCTGAATAAAACCAGCTCTTCTTTGCCTACCGCAGCATCTGGATCAATAAAGAGCAGCCAGTTATTACTGCTGTTTTTCTAGGGATTTTGTCCCCATAGAATTCCCAGGTCTTTATTCTTGTTATAGCACTTTAATTCAGGCTTCAACCACTTCCTAGTCAGATCAGGTGAAATCGTTTTCCTTCCCCCATACCCTCGATGTATTTCACATCTACTAATTCTTTTTTTAAAGATCTGATTTACGCATTTTTCTGACAGATCACAAGTAGGTAGAGAGGCAGGCAGAGAGAGAGGGGGGAAGCAGGCTCCCCGCTGAGCAGAGAGCCCGATGTGGGGCTCCATCCCAGGACCCTGAAATCATGACCTGAGCCGAAGGCAGAGGCCTAAACCACTGAGCCACCCAGGAGCCCCCATATCTGGTAATTTTTAATCAACGTGGATTTGCTGCATCAAATAGTTCCTTCTTCTTCATATATAAATATGTAAATATATTGATCAAGTCACTCGCATGTCTTAGGAGAATGTCACGCCTTTAGTAGCAAACTGGAAATCCTGGCCATTGGGTTTGATTTTTGTTTTGGTTTGATTTGGATCTGTTTTTGTCATTTAAAAATCCCTCCAGCCCTTGGCTCTGTCTGACCTGATTGCTTTCAGCTGTTTCTGCAACAAAATTGTCCTGGCAGGGAAAGCTCTAATTGTTTTCAGTGGCGCCCCCTTATGAACACTTTGTTAAGAAAATGGTTTTTTTTGTTTGTTTGTTTTTTGGATATGTTAAATGTGGAACTACAATGAGGTATTTCAAAGAGGTGAACCTCAGATAAATTTCTCTAAGGGTGGGGTGAGGGTTACTCAAAAAGAAACTTGACACGGCTTTTAAAGATATCGATAAACATTATCACCTAATACGTGACTGATTGTTACTGTGCTCTTAACTGGGCAAACACTTGTTGGCTTCCAAGAAAGACTAACATAGTTGTAGATGGTTCTAGCGGCCTTCTAGCACAGGGTCTCATGAGGCAGGGATTCTAGCCACTGGCTGTGCAAGGCACGAGGCCTGTTAGTGATTCTATTTTTTTCCTCTGCAGATTGGGCCTTTCTACATTCCAGGTCCTTTCTACCCAAATAAATACTGCGGTGATTCTCTCAGTGAGTTGTACTTCTGCTTTAAACAGCCAACGGTCTCTTAAAAAGGACTTTTGTTTACACAAGTCCTTTAAAAAAAAAAGTTATTTTAAAATGATCTTTTCATTTCTTTTTTAATTTTTTCATCCCATATGTTTACACTGATCTTGGAACTTTGTCATTTTGACCTTCTCTGCTGATTAAAATATTCTTCATCATCAGCACCTTCTGCTCTTCTCTCCTGGTGGTCTCTCCGGAAGGGGTCTTCTCTAGCTCTTCTAGCAGGAGATGGGCACTTCCCCTCTACCCCTGTTGCCGGACCAACCTTACCTATTTTGCAGGGTCAGGTCGGCCTGGCTTTTTATCTGTTGTTCTCTTCTGAGTGGTTAGTTTTTCATAGATACCGTGCTTTGCTTTTGTCAGGATTTACCCTGGACCATCAAAACCCTTTTCTTGTGCCAGTGAAGCCTAAGAAACAGTCCTGATGAGAGAACCAGGAACTCGAACAGATCATATTTATCCTGAATGTTCTGTCCAAAATGAAAAATACATTTCTGAGGAGCCTCAAGATCTCTGAGAAGGGACGTTTCACCAACTCTGTCATGTAGTGGCATCAATCCCGATTCTGTGTCAATTTTCCTACTTTCCCAGCTAGTAATTCTCTACCTCCGAAAGCCCACTCTCTACCGTTTCCTCTCTCAAAGGCAGTTGCTCTTAGAGTCTGCACATGGCACTTGAGGCCTGCTGGTCGTTGCCTACTGCCCTCTGTACCTTGGGGCTAACAGCTGCGGGGCATCAAGATAAGAACGTCTTTTGTTCTAAGACTTAATATAGTTTGGGTCACATGGTAAGCAATAATCACTTTTTTTTTTGATCCAAGTGTTCGACCTTTCTTAATTATTCTAGTACCACAATTTACTTGTTCTAAGATGTGTCCACACTCCCCCCCCCCATTTTAATATCTTTTAAGGTGGCACTCACCTTGCACTTGATGTCCTATCCTAGTTTAACTGACAGCATTTCTCTTTCTTAGTCGAACATAAACTCTAGTACATCTTACACGTGATGAAAGCTAGGATGCAATTAAATACTCTATTATGGTTACGATTCTGATATTTGAAATCCTCCGGTAGCTCCCTGTGCCCCCACAGTGTAGTACCTCACCTCCTCGGCATAGTATACAAACCATCTCAAGCCCAGTGTTAACCCCGGGGCTCAGCCTCCATCCCCAGGTGATGATGCCAGATCAGTTGTCGGTTGTCATGAACTTGCTGTAGGTTCCCAAATGCACTGTGCTGCCTCCTGGCACTTTGAAACTTGACACACTCATCCTCATTCTTCGCTTTGCCCTTGTCTATCACCTCCAATGAAAATCTGTTCCTAAGTGGCTTTTCCCAGCTCCAACCTACCCTTGGCAGTCTTTTATCTCCCTGTGGTAAAGCCTGTCTCACTGCACCATGGACATGCCCGTTGTACCCCTGGGAAGAGAAAAGGGACAGTGAGGGCCCCCCAGCATTTGCAGCTCTAGAGCAGAGCCCCATACCTGGCTTGCAGGAAATGCCAGATCAGGAAGACAAATGGAGATCATCCTCTGAATAAAACCAGCTCTTCTTTGCCTACCGCAGCATCTGGATCAATAAAGAGCAGCCAGTTATTACTGCTGTTTTTCTAGGGATTTTTCCCCATCGAATTCCCAGGTCTTTACTCTTTTTATAGCACTTTAATTCAGGCTTCAACCACTTCCCAGTCAGATCAGGTGAAATCGTTTTCCTTCCCCCATACCCTCGATGTATTTCACATCTACTAATTCTTTTTTTAAAGATCTGATTTACCCATTTTTCTGACAGATCACAAGTAGGTAGAGAGGCAGGCAGAGAGAGAGGGGGGAAGCAGGCTCCCCGCTGAGCAGAGAGCCCGATGTGGGGCTCCATCCCAGGACCCTGAAATCATGACCTGAGCCGAAGGCAGAGGCCTAAACCACTGAGCCACCCAGGAGCCCCCATATCTGGTAATTTTTAATCAACGTGGATTTGCTGCATCAAATAGTTCCTTCTTCTTCAAATATAAATATGTAAATATATTGATCAAGTCACTCGCATGTCTTCGGAGAATGTCACGCCTTTAGTAGCAAACTGGAAATCCTGGCCATTGGGTTTGATTTTTGTTTTGGTTTGATTTGGATCGGTTTTTGTAATAAAAATCTCTCCAGCCCTTGGCTCTGTCTGACCTGATTGCTTTCAGCTGTTTCTGCAACAACATTGTCCTGGCAGGGAAAGCTCTAATTGTTTTCAGTGGCGCCCCCTTCTGAACACTTTGTTAAGAAAATGATTTTTTTTGTTTGTTTGTTTTTGGATATGGTAAATGTGGAACTACAATGAGGTATTTCAAAGAGGTGAACCTCAGATAAGTTTTTCTAAGGGTGGGATGAGGGTTACTCAAAAAGAAACTTGACACGGCTTTTAAAGATATCGATAAACATTATCACCTAATACGTGACTGATTGTTACTGTGCTCTTAACTGGGCAAACACTTGTTGGCTTCCAAGAAAGACTAACATAATTGTAGATGGTTCTAGCGGCCTTATAGCACAGGGTCTCATGAGGCAGGGATTCTAGCCACTGGCTGTGCAAGGCACGAGGCCTGTTAGTGATTCTATTTTTTTCCTCTGCAGAATGGGCCTTTCTACATTCCAGGTCCTTTCTACCCAAATAAATAGTGCGGTGATTCTCTCAGTGAGTTGTACTTCTGCTTTAAACAGCCAACTGTCTCTTAAAAAGGACTTTTGTTTACACAAGTCCTTTAAAAAAAAAGTCATTTTAAAATGATCTTTTTTGATCTTTTTTATTTTTTAATCCCATATGTTACACTGATCCTGGAACTTTGTCATTTTGACCTTCTCTGCTGATTAAAATATTCTTCCTCATCAGCACCTTCTGCTCTCCTCTCCTGGTGGTCTCTCCGGAAGGGGTCTTCTCTAGCTCTTCTAGCAGGAGATGGGCACTTCGCCTCTACCCCTGTTGCCGGACCAACCTTACCTATTTTGCAGGGTCAGGTCGGCCTGGCTTTTTATCTGTCGTTCTCTTCTGAGTGGTTAGTTTTTTATAGATACCGTGCTTTGCTTTGGTCAGGATTTACCCTGGACCATCAAAACCCTTTTCTTGTGCCAGTGAAGCCTAAGAAACAGTCCTGATGAGAGAACCAGGAACTCGAACAGATCATATTTATCCTGAATGTTCTGTCCGAAATGAAAAATACATTTCTGAGGAGCCTCAAGATCTCTGAGAAGGGACGTTTCACCAACTCAGTCATGCAGTGGCATCAATTCCGATTCTGTGTCAATTATCCTACTTTCCCAGCTAGTAATTCTCTACCTCTGAAAGCCCACTCTCTACCGTTTCCTCTCTCAAAGGCAGTTGCTCTTAGAGTCTGCACAAGGCACTTGAGGCCTGCTGGTCGTTGCCTACTGCCCTCTGTACCTTGGGGCTAACAGCTGCGGGGCATCAAGATAAGAACGTCTTTTGTTCTAAGACTTAATAGAGTTTGGGTCACATGGTAAGCAATAATCACTTTTTTTGTTGATCCAAGTGTTCGACCTTTCTTAATTATTCTAGTACCACAATTTACTTGTTCTAAGATGTGTCCACCCCCCCCCCTTTTAATCTCTTTTAAGGTGGCACTCACCTTGCACTTGATGTCCAATCCTAGTTTAACTGACAGCATTTCTCTTTCTTAGTCGAACATAAACTCTAGTACATCTTACACGTGATGAAAGCTAGGATGCAATTAAATACTCTATTATGGTTACTATTCTGATATTTGAAATCCTCCGGTAGCTCCCTGTGCCCCCACCGTGTAGTACCTCACCTCCTCGGCATAGTATACAAACCATCTCAAGCCCAGTGTTAACCCCGGGGCTCAGCCTCCATCCCCAGGTGATGCTGCCAGATCAGTTGTCGGTTGTCATGAACTTGCTGTAGTTTCCCAAATGCACTGTGCTGCCTCCTGGCACTTTGAAACTTGACACACTCATCCTCATTCTTCGCTTTGCCCTTGTCTATCACCTCCAATGAAAATCTGTTCCTAAGTGGCTTTTCCCAGATCCAACCTACCCTTGGCAGTCTTTTATCTCCCTGTGGTAAAGCCTGTCCCACTGCACCATGGACATGCCCGTTGTCCCCCTGAGAAGAGAAAAGGGACAGTGAGGGCCCCCCAGCATTTGCAGCTCTAGAGCAGAGCCCCATACCTGGCTTGCAGGAAATGCCAGATCAGGAAGACAAATGGAGATCATCCTCTGAATAAAACCAGCTCTTCTTTGCCTACCGCAGCATCTGGATCAATAAAGAGCAGCCAGTTATTACTGCTGTTTTTCTAGGGATTTTTCCCCATAGAATTCCCAGGTCTTTACTCTTTTTATAGCACTTTAATTCAGGCTTCAACCACTTCCTATTCAGATCAGGTGAAATCGATTTCCTTCACCCATACCCTCGATGTATTTCACATCTACTAATTCTTTTTTAAAGATCTGATTTACCCATTTTTCTGACAGATCACAAGTAGGTAGAGAGGCAGGCAGAGAGAGAGGGGGGAAGCAGGCTCCCCGCTGAGCAGAGAGCCCGATGTGGGGCTCCATCCCAGGACCCTGAAATCATGACCTGAGCCGAAGGCAGAGGCCTAAACCACTGAGCCACCCAGGAGCCCCCATATCTGCTAATTTTTAATCAACGTGGATTTGCTGCATCAAATATTTCCTTCTTCTTCAAATATAAATATATAAATATATTGATCAAGTCACTCGCATGTCTTAGGAGAATTTCACGCCTTTAGTAGCAAACTTGAAATCCTGGCCATTGGGTTTGATTTTTGTTTTGGTTTGATTTGGATCGGTTTTTGTAATTTAAAAATCCCTCCAGCCCTTGGCTCTGTCTGACCTGATTGCTTTCAGCTGTTTCTGCAACAAAATTGTCCTAGCAGGGAAAGCTCTAATTGTTTTCAGTGGCGCCCCCTTCTGAACACTTTGTTAAGAAAAAGTTTTTTTTGTTTGTTTGTTTTTTGGATATGGTAAATGTGGAACTACAATGAGGTATTTCAAAGAGGTGAACCTCAGATAAATTTCTCTAAGGGTGGGGTGAGGGTTACTCAAAAAGAAACTTGACACGGCTTTTAAAGATATCGATAAACATTATCACCTAATACGTGACTGATTGTTACTGTGCTCTTAACTGGGCAAACACGTGTTGGCTTCCAAGAAAGACTAACATAGTTGTAGATGGTTCTAGCGGCCTTCTAGCACAGGGTCTCATGAGGCAGGGATTCTAGCCACTGGCTGTGCAAGGCACGAGGCCTGTTAGTGATTCTATTTTTTTCCTCTGCAGAATGGGCCTTTCTACATTCCAGGTCCTTTCTACCCAAATAAATAGTGCGGTGATTCTCTCAGTGAGTTGTACTTCTGCTTTAAACAGCAAACTGTCTCTTAAAAAGGACTTTTGTTTACACAAGTCCTTTAAAAAAAAAGTCATTTTAAACTGATCTTTTCTTTTCTTTTTTATTTTTTCATCCCATATGTTTACACTGATCCTAGAACTTTGTCATTTTGACCTTCTCTGCTGATTAAAATATTCTTCCTCATCAGCACCTTCTGCTCTCCTCTCCTGGTGGTCTCTCCGGAAGGGGTCTTCTCTAGCTCTTCTAGCAGGAGATGGGCACTTCGCCTCTACCCCTGTTGCCGGACCAACCTTACCTATTTTGCAGGGTCAGGTCGGCCTGGCTTTTTATCTGTTGTTCTCTTCTGAGTGGTTAGTTTTTCATAGATACCGTGCTTTGCTTTTGTCAGGATTTACCCTGGACCATCAAAACCCTTTTCTTGTGCCAGTGAAGCCTAAGAAACAGTCCTGATGAGAGAACCAGGAACTCGAACAGATCATATTTATCCTGAATGTTCTGTCCAAAATGAAAAATACATTTCTGAGGAGCCTCAAGATCTCTGAGAAGGGACGTTTCACCAACTCTGTCATGTAGTGGCATCAATCCCGATTCTGTGTCAATTTTCCTACTTTCCCAGCTAGTAATTCTCTACCTCCGAAAGCCCACTCTCTACCGTTTCCTCTCTCAAAGGCAGTTGCTCTTAGAGTATACACCTGGCACTTGAGGCCTGCTGGTCGTTGCCTACTGCCCTCTGTACCTTGGGGCTAACAGCTGCGGGGCATCAAGATAAGAACGTCTTTTGTTCTAAGACTTAATATAGTTTGGGTCACATGGTAAGCAATAATCACTTTCTTTGTTGATCCAAGTGTTCGACCTTTCTTAATTATTCTAGTACCACAATTTACTTGTTCTAAGATGTGTCCACCCCCCCCTCCATTTTAATATCTTTTAAGGTGGCACTCACCTTGCACCTGATGACATATCCTAGTTTAACTGACAGCATTTCTCTTTCTTAGTCGAACATAAACTATAGTACATCTTACATGTGATGAAAGCTAGGATGCAATTAAATACTCTATTATGGTTACCATTCTGATATTTGAAATCCTCCGGTAGTTCCCTGAGGCCCCACAGTGTAGTACCTCACCTCCTCGGCATAGTATACAAACCATCTCAAGCCCAGTGTTAACCCCGGGGCTCAGCCTCCATCCCCAGGTGATGCTGCCAGATCAGTTGTCGGTTGTCATGAACTTGCTGTAGTTTCCCAAATGCACTGTGCTGCCTCTTGGCACTTTGAAACTTGACACACTCATCCTCATTCTTCGCTTTGCCCTTGTCTATCACCTCCAATGAAAATCTGTTCCTAAGTGGCTTTTCCCAGCTCCAACCTACCCTTGGCAGTCTTTTATCTCCCTGTGGTAAAGCCTGTCCCACTGCACCATGGACATGCCCGTTGTCCCCCTGAGAAGAGAAAAGGGACAGTGAGGGCCCCCCAGCATTGCAGCTCTAGAGCAGAGCCCCATACCTGGCTTGCAGGAAATGCCAGATCAGGAAGACAAATGGAGATCATCCTCTGAATAAAACCAGCTCTTCTTTGCCTACCGCAGCATCTGGATCAGTAAAGAGCAGCCAGTTATTACTGCTGTTTTTCTAGGGATTTTTCCCCATAGAATTCCCAGGTCTTTACTCTTTTTATAGCACTTTAATTCAGGCTTCAACCACTTCCTAGTCAGATCAGGTGAAATCGATTTCCTTCCCCCATACCCTCGATGTATTTCACATCTACTAATTCTTTTTTTAAAGATCTGATTTACGCATTTTTCTGACAGATCACAAGTAGGTAGAGAGGCAGGCAGAGAGAGAGGGGGGAAGCAGGCTCCCCGCTGAGCAGAGAGCCCGATGTGGGGCTCCATCCCAGGACCCTGAAATCATGACCTGAGCCGAAGGCAGAGGCCTAAACCACTGAGCCACCCAGGATCCCCCATATCTGCTAATTTTTAATCAACGTGGATTTGTTGCATCAAATATTTCCTTCTTCTTCAAATATAAATATATAAATATATTGATCAACTCACTCGCATGTCTTAGGAGAATTTCACGCCTTTAGTAGCAAACTTGAAATCCTGGCCATTGGGTTTGATTTTTGTTTTGGTTTGATTTGGATCGGTTTTTGTAATTTAAAAATCCCTCCAGCCCTTGGCTCTGTCTGACCTGATTGCTTTCAGCTGTTTCTGCAACAAAATTGTCCTGGCAGGGAAAGCTCTAATTGTTTTCAGTGGCGCCCCCTTCTGAACACTTTGTTAAGAAAAAGTTTTTTTTGTTTCTTTGTTTTTTGGATATGGTAAAGGTGGAACTACAATGAGGTATTTCAAAGAGGTGAACCTCAGATAAATTTCTCTAAGGGTGGGGTGAGGGTTACTCAAAAAGAAACTTGACACGGCTTTTAAAGATATCGATAAACATTATCACCAAATACGTGACTGATTGTTACTCTGCTCTTAACTGGGCAAACACTTGTTGGCTTCCAAGAAAGACTACCATAGTTGTAGATGGTTCTAGCGGCCTTCTAGCACAGGGTCTCATGAGGCAGGGATTCTAGCCACTGGCTGTGCAAGGCACGAGGCCTGTTAGTGATTCTATTTTTTTCCTCTGCAGAATGGGCCTTTCTACATTCCAGGTCCTTTCTACCCAAATAAATATTGCGGTGATTCTCTCAGTGAGTTGTACTTCTGCTTTAAACAGCCAACTGTCTCTTAAAAAGGACTTTTGTTTACACAAGTCCTTTTAAAAAAAAAAAGTCATTTTAAACTGATCTTTTCTTTTCTTTTTTATTTTTTCATCCCATATGTTTACACTGATCCTGGAACTTTGTCATTTTGACCTTCTCTGCTGATTAAAATATTCTTCCTCATCAGCACCTTCTGCTCTCCTCTCCTGGTGGTCTCTCCGGAAGGGGTCTTCTCTAGCTCTTCTAGCAGGAGATGGGCACTTCGCCTCTACCCCTGTTGCCGGACCAACCTTACCTATTTTGCAGGGTCAGGTCGGCCTGGCTTTTTATCTGTCGTTCTCTTCTGAATGGTTAGTTTTTTATAGATACCGTGCTTTGCTTTGGTCAGGATTTACCCTGGACCATCAAAACCCTTTTCTTGTGCCAGTGAAGCCTAAGAAACAGTCCTGATGAGAGAACCAGGAACTCGAACAGATCATATTTATCCTGAATGTTCTGTCCAAAATGAAAAATACATTTCTGAGGAGCCTCAAGATCTCTGAGAAGGGACGTTTCACCAACTCTGTCATGTAGTGGCATCAATCCCGATTCTGTGTCAATTTTCCTACTTTCCCAGCTAGTAATTCTCTACCTCCGAAAGCCCACTCTCTACCGTTTCCTCTCTCAAAGGCAGTTGCTCTTAGAGTCTGCACATGGCACTTGAGGCCTGCTGGTCGTTGCCTACTTCCCTCTGTACCTTGGGGCTAACAGCTGCGGGGCATCAAGATAAGAACGTCTTTTGTTCTAAGACTTAATATAGTTTGGGTCACATGGTAAGCAATAATCACTTTTTTTGTTGATCCAAGTGTTCGACCTTTCTTAATTATTCTTGTACCACTATTTACTTGTTCTAAGATGTGTCCACCCCCCCCCATTTTAATATCTTTTAAGGTGGCCCTCACCTTGCACTTGATGACATATCCTCGTTTAACTGACAGCATTTCTCTTTCTTAGTCGAACATAAACTATAGTACATCTTACACGTGATGAAAGCTAGGATGCAATTAAATACTCTATTATGGTTACGATTCTGATATTTGAAATCCTCCGGTAGCTCCCTGTGCCCCCACAGTGTAGTACCTCACCTCCTCGGCATAGTATACAAACCATCTCAAGCCCAGTGTTAACCCCGGGGCTCAGCCTCCTTCCCCAGGTGATGCTGCCAGATCAGTTGTCGGTTGTAATGAACTTGCTGTAGTTTCCCAAATGCACTGTGCTGCCTCCTGGCACTTTGAAACTTGACACACTCATCCTCATTCTTCGCTTTGCCCTTGTCTATCACCTCCAATGAAAATCTGTTCCTAAGTGGCTTTTCCCAGCTCCAACCTACCCTTGGCAGTCTTTTATCTCCCTGTGGTAATAAAGCCTGTCACACTGCACCATGGACATGCCCGTTGTCATATTTTCTCCATATTTTACTATATCTGGATACAACATATTACCAAACAGATGTTCATCAAAGACTAAATCATTTTTAATGGAACATAATATTTTGAACCTACATCTATTAATCATTTTATTCGATCTAACATTTACATTCTCGCTAAACAATTGATCAGTTGTCCACAAAATTTAAAAAATTATTATTAAAAGTCGTGTTTGGAAAAGTAGACTTTTTTCAAATTTTCATTTAAATGAAAATATTTGCGGATATTTTTAAAACTTTAAATGTAATTTTATATATATCTGACCTATCAGATGATATAAAATTTTGGAGAAAATATGACATAATTTTTTTTAATCATGTTGTAGGTATTAATAAAGAGCAACTGTTTGTATTATTTGTATTGATATCTTAGTTAATAAACATGAATTACTGGTATAAAATATATATTTTTAATTTTATTTATTTACTTGACAGAGATCACAGGAAGGCAGAGAGTCAGGCAGAGAGAGAGGAATGGAAACATGCTCCCTGCTCAGAAGAGAGCCCACTGTGGGACTCAATCCCAGGAACCTGGAATCATGACCTAAGCCGAAGGCAGAGATTTTAACCCGCTGAGCCACCCAGGCACTCTAAAATATGTTTTTTTTAATATAGAATTATAGTTCTTGCCAAAATATGGAACTAGCTGGAACGGGATGCCTCCTTCAAAGTCAGCTCTGGAGAAATTATGCAAGTGTAATATAGAACTATTTCAGATATTAACGAAACACAAAGAAATGATGATAAATTCCTTAAGAGACTCAAAGTTGCTCTTGACTGGTATGTTTCAATCTCTATTCCTGGTTTGAGTACAGGTTTTAACAGGCCTGTCACTGTAGAAATCAGTTGGATGTTTAGAGGCTATCAGAACTGTGCAAAAACCTTGAAGGGGCAAAGTCTTGAAGATTCTTTAGAGAGATTAGCTCCCTAAGGCATTATTCCTCCACACATTTTCCTCCAAACAATTAAGGCTGATGGATGAGGGGCACCTGAGTGGCTCTCTCATCACGTGGGTGGTGGTTAAAGCCTCTGCCTTCATATCAAGTCATGGTCTCTGGGTCCTGGGATGCCTCCCTGCTTGCCTGCCTCTCTGCTTACTTGTAATCTCTCTCTCTCTCTGTGTTCAATAAGTAAATAAAATCTTTAAAAAAGGCAGATGGATGATAAATTATGAAAACTGCTCCCTCCAAATGATGCTTCTTCATAAGGATTTAAGAATTTAAAATTTTAAGAATTTAAAATGGAAACTTGATCATAGGATTTATTTTATAGAATAACATCAAGTGAAGGCAGTTATTATTAGTTCTGAAGTATTTGTGATTCTGAATTCTTGGCCTCATTAGTAAATTTATTTTTAAATTCTCCCATGGAGTGGTGATTGGCCTTCAGTCTTTCATTGATGTACATCATTGGGTCAAATGAGATGTGTGTGCCCAGAACTATATATAATCTTCTTTGTATTTTACTGGAGATGGCATTTCCAAGTTTTGTTCAATTGAATTTGGGGAGATGTTTTAATAGTCACTTCTAGAGTCGGCCCTGGAGAATATCTTCATTTTTTTCTCTTCCCGATTCTCTGAAAAACCCTGACTATTTCACATTATCACATTGATATCACAATTCCAAGTTTTTCCAAACACTAGAGCTGCAAATTAGAAGGAAGCTACTCAGAATGTAATGCTATTGTGAATGATTGAGAAAGAAAACATTATTATAATTAAGCTACCAGGTTTCAATGTATTTTATTGTTGCTTAGAAAATCCTAGTATACCCAGACTTTACAGAGATTTGATGATCCTAAGAGGAGCTGAACTCTTGGACCATAATAACTATGCACATAAAAAGTACAATTACTTACCTAAAAAAGATAATGTAGTTAACTTTATATGGCAATCCAAGTGTTATTGGAACAGGAATTAAAAAAATAGCTTGGGGCACCTAGGTGGCTCAGTGGATTAAGCCACTGCCTTCAGCTCAGGTCATGATCTCAGGGTCCTGGGATCAAGTCCTGCATCAGGCTCTCTGCTCAGCAGGGAGTCTGCTTCTCTCTCTCTCTCTCTCTCTGCCTGCCCTCCGTCTACTTGTGATCTCCCTGTCAAATAAAAAAAATAAATAAAATCTTAAAAAAACAGAATGACTGTACTTTTAAAAAATCGCTTAAAAGGGGTGCCTGGGTGGCTCAGTGGATTAAGCCGCTGCCTTTGGCTCAGGTCATGATCTCAGGGTCCTGGGATCAAGCCCCACATCGGGCTTTCTGCTCAGCCGGTAGCCTGCTTCCCTTCCTCTCTCTCTGCCCGCCTCTCTGCATACTTGTGATCTCTTACTGTCAAATAAATAAATAAAATATTTTAAAAAGTAGCTTAAACGTATATGATAAAATAATGATATATATATACAAAGCAAAGAAAGATACTATACTGTGAATATAAATTACGTGAAAATTGTTGAAATAAAGAATACAATAAATGGAGACTAAGATGAATATAGCTGTAAAATGAATAAATGAGTTGGGGAAAACAAACAAACAAACAAATTAATGACTTCTGCCCAAATGCAGCAGAAGAGAAAAAAAAAAAGAAAATATTTAAGTACATACTGAGATAAATTTTGGAGAATTAAAGAAAGATGAAAGATACCAGACTTAAAATGATGCCAAACATGAGAAATCAGAAACAAAACAAAACAAAAAAAAAAACCACACACACAAAAAACCACTCATGTATATTATGGTGAGTTTTAAGAATATCAAAAACAGGGAAGAGCATAAATGATGCCCAAGACAAGAACAGATCACCTAAAATGTACAAGAATAATACTGACAGCAGAATTCTCAATAGTAATAGCATATAAAGGAGACAGCTGGGTGTTTGTATAGATGGAAAAGATATTTGAAACTAGATATTATACGTCAAGCCAAATTATTGATTAAATGTGAGAGCACAGTAAAAATACAATGAAGCATGTTAGGTCTTAGAACATTTATCACACAGAGACACACATTTTAGAAAACTTCCTTGGAGGACAGCTCAATTTAGATAGAGAAAACAGAATTATGTACTCAAAGCCACATTTTGAAGGAAGGATTGAATATAGTCTGCACTGCAAATATTCTTTAATCGTATGTTCTGAATTTCCTAAATTTAAGAAGTATTTGTTCAAATATTTAATATTTAAATAAATCCTAGGAGACTTTTTCTTAGATTCTGGAAAATCAGTCCATTTGTATACAAATCTCTTTGTCACTGATGGAAATTTTGATAGCCCTTAACTGTGGAATGCCTAATGTATTGTTACAGCAATTGTGATTTGCCAATACATGGGTGATGTGTGTGTTGTGTGTGTTTATTTTTATTTTTGATGGTTTTACTCTTCTATGAGATTTTGAAGTAGACATAATTTTAATAAATTATGATTTGTTGAAATTTATCTGAGGTTATATATAATAAAATGAAATTTGTGTGAACTGAAGAAGTGCGTCTCCATTTTTTTTTTTTAAGAGTACACTGGTCTTGGGGCGCCTGGGTGGCTCAGTGGATTAAGCCGCTGCCTTTGGCTCAGGTCATGATCTCAGGGTCCTGGGATCGAGTCCCGCATCGTGCTCTCTGCTCAGCGGGGAGCCTGCTTCCCTCTCTCTCTCTCTCCTAGCCTCTCCGACTACTTGTGAACTCTCTGTCAAATAAGTAAATGAAATCTTAAAAAAAAGAGTAGAATGGTCTTTAAAAATTGTCAAAGAAGTATATTATATTCATTCTTAAATTTGATAATATACAATAAAGTATTTATGGTCATATGGAACCATATCAAGTTCTATTAATTCATATTAATAATTACCATAAGAGGAAAAAGGGATATTTTTCAAAATGAAAATTAGTGTATTTTTCAGACTATGATATAGTGTTATTCACTGAACAGAGGGAACAAATGTCAAAGTTTAACACAGTGTACAGAATGTTTTAACATAAATTGAAACTTAAATCTGACCAAATTTCACAGTTTTAAGTAAAATGATAGCACTTTATATCCTTGAAAAGTGGTACGTGACACAAAACATTGCTTAGAAAAACAAATTTAACACTACACTAGTCTGAGATGGTTATGTGATGGTACAACTTGCCATTGTGTATCATCAAATGGTATATTTTTTTTCTTTTGGTCTTGTCATTATATTTTATTTTAGCCATTCTGATAAGTGTGTAGTGATATCTCAGTGTCATTTTAATTGCATTTCCTTGATGTCTAATTATGTCAAATTATATTACTTAGATGTTTAATGTTCTGAGTTTTCTCAGTTCAAGACCCTGAAGCCACTTAGGAAAAATACAGTTGCAGATGCACTCATAGACCAACTCTTATTTAGAAATAAGAACAAACATTACTACCCATTCCAACAAAAAATAGATTTGTTATGCAGTAGGGATTTTATAAATTACCTGACACAACTTATATAGTAGATATGAAATGGGACAGGCGGCTTCTTGCAGCTATATACAACATCATTTTAATTTCAATTTTCAGTATAATTTTTCCAAGGTATACACAGAATATATATTTAATGTAAACTGTGAACATTTTAAACTCTGTATATGGAAATTAATCAAATTTAAGTTTATAACAATCAAAATTAACGGAAGTTTATCTTAAATTAGTTAGCTTTCTCTGCATTGCAAGACAGAATAATCAAGAATTGTAAGAAAAAAATAATCTCTGTAAAATTACCGGAGGTGCATTATAAAGTGTTCGGTAACTGATCAAACTCACAATTTGGATTGAATGGCAAGTAATTTTTAACATCTGGAACTCATTGTCAATTTTTTTTTCTTCATTGTGTCTTAATAAATTACTGTGTTCATTTGCATGGAAGTGAAGAAAAATGCATGACATTTCATCTCAACACTAACACTTTTAACTGGCAACTCTGAATGTACTTTAGAGCAGTGTAACAAAGTAAAGATCAATGATGTTTCATGAAATATTTGTTATAATTCTCAAGGAGATAGGGAGATTGTGCAAAAATGCAAGTCACTTTGCGACTAAACACATTGTTTATTTCAGCTAATTTTAAGAAAATATGCTAAGACTCTCTCAAAAAAGGAAGCAATGATTTAAGTTTTCCTTCAAACTCCTTATCTAATCCTGAGCCAACAGCACATAGTTCAAAGAGCAACTAATTTGAGCAGCTCCAATTTACACGTTTCCTAACAATGCTTAATTTAGTGGAATTTCTGTCCAATTATGTTAATTTGATGTAGTGAAAGACAAACATTCAAAAAGATCATCCTTAATTTATATAGATTGCCAAACTCTGCATTTTCTGAATGACGCCCAGGAAAGTATTTTCAAAAACAAACAAACAATGCCAAAACCACTATTAGGTCATCTCTAGGCAGAAAGTGACTCAGAGCCTATACTACTCTCTCCCTGAAAGTATACTGTAGGCACTGAAACTACTACCTGAGTCTGTGCTATCAAATTCCTTAAGTTAGAAAGTTTTAAAACCAGTCTGTGTGGGAGTACTTCATTTACAGATAGAGACTTGATTGTTTATACATTTTCATACTTGATTTTTAGGGTGTAATAACTATGTTTTAAAATTCATGGTGGTTTTGAATACTGTTGGATAATTGTGCTAAAATGGTATATCCATTCTTCCTAGGAAACAGAAATTATAGAAAGGTAGTATTTTTCAGATCTGACATCTTTGAGTCATTGCAGTTTCAGTAGAAATGCAATAGGAAAAGTGACATTCATGTTTATGATATTTTCTATACATAAATTAGAATGTACTGGAGGCCTGATATAAAGTGGGATGACTAAGCTTCAGTAAGATCTTGTTTTCAATTCAAAATAAATTTTAAATTGAATTATGCACCTCTAAGTTCAGAGACAATAAACATTAACCAACACAATTAATAAGTTCTATTTCTTGAAATTTCGGGAACATTGATAGTCTCACCTACTGGATGGACAACAGCTAAAATTTTTGGTCATGGATTCTTGCTAAAATATCACTTTCCCAAAGAAAATTAATGTTATGAATTTTCATTGATTGTTATTGATCATGAAGAATATAACAACCACGATAAAAATAGTAGGAAAAACATGATAACTCATCTCTAAGGGCATGTGGAAAGTAGGAAATGCTAATAAAAAAAACTACCAGTATTTCCCAAGTTATCATAATATAACAGAACAAAAATATTTCATAAAAATATTTTCTAGGCTCTTTCCTACATTCAAATTTAAAGGTTGAGGCATGTGATATATATTACACAAAAACGATCCCAAGGAATTCGTTTAAAACAAAATCTCTTAATGAAGGACAAATTCAAAGGAATTTCTTTTCTAATTTAGTTAACAAATTATAAATCGACTTACCTATTTCATCACAGTGTATCAGGCACCAATAATATTTTTTAATCGTCATACCTGATGCAATAGTTACCATCTTTCAGACATACTGATCACGAACAAGCAAATAAACAAGAGCACTGTAGCTTAAGATCTACATGCATAAATATAGGACTACTTCAGACAGTCTCTTCACCACAACATAGCAATGAATAAAAATCATACATGTTCTGTAATGGACATACAGATGAGATAGAAGGGGATGGGTGTTACTATATGCAGAATCTTTATTAATTACATTGTAAAACATAATATGGAAAAACAGAATACAATTTTAGAAATACCCAGGTCACCATCATTGTTTTATTTTTATATGTGTAGATAAGGAGTTTAGTAAACAATCCATGACTATTCAACTTCTTATATTTTGAAAATTTTAGCAAAAGCAACAAACCTGGGGCGCCTGGGTGGCTCAGTGGATTAAGCCGCTGCCTTCGGCTCAGGTCATGATCTCGGTGTCCTGGGATCGAGCCCCGCATCGGGCACTCTGCTCAGCAGGGAGCCTGTTTCCCACTCTGTCTCTGCCTGCCTCTCTGCCTGCTTGTCATCTCTCTCTGTCAAATAAAATAAATAAAATCTATTAAAAAAAAAAAAAGCAACAAACCTAGCAACTAGAAAATTGTATCTATCTGCAAAATACAGCTTTGCCAGCATGGTAGAGGAAAAGCAAAACAAAATAAGTAAGAAAAGTTTAACATTTCACAAGAGTTTTACTTTTATTTTTAATTTATTATTTTTTATTTTTCACTTATTATTTACTTCTATTTTCTACTTTATTTTAATGAAAATGTCATGACCATAACGTAAGAGCAGAATTAAACACAACATGAGAAATTATTCTTTCATAATTTATAATAAAGTAGCTTGGTGATTAATTCAAAAATTATATTACAAACTTCAGTGTTCTTGCAGTAAGTATCACTTCATAAACAAATGAGTCAGGAGTCATAAACTAATGATGATTCTAAATGTTTTTTATTATTATTTTTTTTATTTTTATTTTTTTAAAGATTTTATTTATTTATTTGACAGACAGAGATCACAAGTAGGCAGAGAGGCAGGCAGAGAGAGAGGAGGAAGCAGGCTCCCTGCTGAGCAGAGAGCCCGATGCGGGACTCGATCCCAGGACCCTGAGATCATGACCTGAGCCGAAGGCAGCGGCTTAACCCACTGAGCCACCCAGGCGCCCTAAATGTTTTTTAGAGAGACATTCTGTTCTTAATATATTTCAAATATTCTACACAAGGCAAAGTGGATCCAAGTAATCTGTAGGCAAAATAAGATTTTAGAGAAGTATATATTTCCAACAGTATTTATAAAATATTACCTTTATGTAAGGCAGCATCCTGGACGTTGTGGAAAACATACAAAGGAGTAAGAAGTGGCCCTTCAAGAAACATATACAATATCAAGGTTTAACATGAAGCAGCATGTCTTCTCTAAGGAAAAAAACATTGTACCAACTGACTTTACTGAAACTTTATATTTATTGCTCTCGTTTTTGGTCATATTGTCTTTCTGCATGCAGGCTGCTATAACGGACATAATATAGACTGAATAGCTTATAAAGAACAGGAATTTATTCCTCACAGTTCTAGAACTGAGAAGTTCAAGATTAAGGAATGGGCAGATCCAGGGAGAGCCCACTTCCTCATAGATGGCTATCTTCTCACTGTAACTATACATGGTGAATGAAGCAAAGGAACTCTCTGGAGTCTCCTTTAAAAGGACTGTAATCCCACTTATGATCTAATCACCTCCCAAAGGCCCCTATGTTTTAATACTATCACTTCCAGATTTAGATTTCATAATATGATTTTGGGAGACATAAACATTCACACCATAGTATATATAAACAAAAAAAGACACAGAAACAACAAACAACAAAAATTATTTTAACTACCTATTATTTTCAACTACATAAAATTTTAATTTGTTTCTATATAATTTTAAATAACTCATTTGAGGGATTCACTTATATCCAATGCATCTGAGTGCAATTAAATTTGCTTACCCAACATATCCAGCAGCATATTTCTTCAGACTATCCCATTCCCCACCTTACAGGATTTACCACAATTAGAAGACAGGGGATAGAGGATAGATAGATAGATGTATACATAAACACACTTGTACATACACATATGCATATTTTTTCCTGTTAATGATACTCATGCAAATAAAATTTAAGCTCAAGGAAACCTGTCTTGTGTGTTAATTAATATCCAGTTTTTAGTCAACATCCAAAAACAAATAATCCAATAAAAACATGGGTAGAAGACATGAACAAGTGTTTCCCCAAAGAACACATTCAAATCTTCAGTAGATACATGAAAAGATGTCCATCATCATGTATCATCAGGAAATTGCAAAGCAAAACTAGAAAGAGATACCACCTCACACCTGTCAGAATGGCTAAAATCAACACTACAAGAAACAAAAGGTGTTGGAGAGGATGTGAAAAAGTCACACTTGTGGGGGCTGCCTGGGTGGCTCAGTGGGTTAAGCCTCTGCCTTCAGCTCAGGTCATGATCTCAGGGTCCTGGGATCAAGTCCCACATCGGGCTCTCTGGCAGGCATGGAGCCTGCTCCCTCCTCTCTCTCTCTACTTGTGATCTCTCTCTGTCAAATGAATAAAATCTTTTAAAAAAAAGAAAAAAAAAGAAAAAGTAACAATTGTGAACTGTTGGTGGTGATGCAAACTGATACAGCCATATTGGAAAACAGTATGGAATTTCCATAAAATTTAAAAATAGAAGTCCTTTGTGATCCAACAATCCTGTTGGTGTGTATTTACCCAATGAATATAAGAAAACTTATTCAAAGGGATGCTAGCACCCCTATGTTCATAACAGCATTATTTATAAAGCTAAGATATGGAAAGAGCCCAAGTATCCATCAATTGATGAATGAATAAAGAATAAGTGGTATGTATATACAATGGAATATTATTCAGCCATAAAAAAAGACTGAAATCTTGCCATTTGCAATAACATGGATGGAACTAGACAGTATAATGCTAAAAGTGAAATAAGTCAGTCAGAGAAAGACAAATACATTTACTCATATATGGAATAAAAGAAACAAAACAAATAAGCAAAGGGGAAAATAATAAGACATAGAAAGAGAAACAAAGCAAGAAACAGACATTTCATTAAGGAGAACAAACTGATGGTTACTTGAGGGGATCTGGAAGGAGTGATGGTTAAATAAATGATGGGGGTTAATTAGGGCACTTGTCATGATGAGCACTGAGTGTTATATGTTATATTGTACACATGAAACTAATACAACCATATATGTTAACTAACTGGATTTCAAATGAAAACTTTTTTAAAATACCCAGTTTTTAGCTCACATTCTGGCTTACAACAGGGATTTAGTCAGGAATTTGGAGATTAGTTAATGAACAAATAAAGGGGTGAACAGGCAGTTGTTAGATAAAATTACTATCCTTCCTGGCATGATCTTATACCTTTTATCTAGAATTATTTTTAGCACTTTAGATTCTTCCTATTTTATTTTGAGTCATTAAACAAAAATTTCCTCAAAGGACCTTAGACTCCCCAATTTGAGCAACAGAGTGAGAGCGGAAATTGTGTCCAGGAGGAAAAAAAAAAAAGGATGAAACTACTTTTGTTTACTAGTGAATGCATAGTTCTTCCACAGAAGAAGCTCTAAATTGTCATGGCTCCAGCTTTTTATGTGTTCAGTCATATGTTCAGAAGTAGGTAACACGATCAAAAAATATAAAGCATCTGAGATTATTTTCCCTTATTTAAAAGCTGGTGTATGAGTCTGCTATGGTTTCTTAGGTGTTCATAGAAGACACAGACTCATGGTTCAGAAATAATATAGTTTATTATTCACAGCAATAGATGTAGCCAGAACATTAACTGTATTTGTGTGTGTGTGTGTGTCTGTGTAGGGGTAGGAGTTATATATCAGTTCTGAGCCTCAGTTCCCACAAGAAGAATCAAAACAGAGGCAGATAATATTTGCAAACACAACAGGTTAAGGTAAAAAAAAAAAGATACTATTTCTGTCTTCCAAGTCTATTCAATACAACCATCTTCAAAGGATGGTCTAGAACAAATAATAAATGCAATAATGTAAGCAACTAATTGAAAAGTGTCTCCCAATAAACACACTTTGAGAGTTTTCACTTGAAAAATACTATAGGATATTACATGGATCAGGTGCATTGTATACTGGAAGGTTAAAATTACAAGGGACCAAATATTTTTAAGCAGTTCTGGCATCCAGTAGAGTTCAAATAGGTTTTATAAGATTGAGGAAAGAAGCCATCAAAACCTGGGCCCAGGGGCGCCTGGGTGGCTCAGTGGGTTAAGCCTCTGCCTTCGGCTCAGGCCATTACCTCAGGGTCCTGGGATCGAGCTCCACATCAGGCTCTCTGTTCAGCAGGGAGCCTGCTTCCCCCTCTCTCTCTCTGCCTCTCTGCCTACTTGTGGTCTCTGTCTGTCAAATAAATAAATAAAATCTTAAAACAAAACAAAAGAACACAAAAAACCTGGGCCCAATTTTCCCAAAAGTATGATTCTGATTCTAGTCTCTATGATGTTATCCCTTGAAGACAATGTCTCTAATTGAGTTGAATTAGTTTACTAAAGAGCATACCCCCATTTGTTGTAGGAGATGAACAATATGCAAGAGGCAAAATGCCACATGGAAGCCACCTGGTCTTCTGTGGAATATAGAATCAATTCCTTTGGGATGAATTTGTTCCACATTTGACTTCCCACTTAAGGGAAAATAAGAGTGCCTTCTAATAGATTTTAAATAGGAAATGACAACGGAAGCTTATACAAGATTATAAAATGGGAAATTTCATTTAGATAAGCAATAATTTCAAAGTCATCTTCTTAATATTACAGACTCTTCACATAGTCATAATTTTATTTTGGTATTATGTCGGACTCCGGTAGGTTTTGCGGGCCAACAGGCACGATGAGAGCGTCTGGGCCAGCCGGTAGCTCCCCTTGGGGCTGAGCAGGATGGCGAGTGTCGCGAGTCCAGGCGCATTAACGAACCACACCAGACTCGGGGGATCTGTCGAAGCAGGATCTCGCTTTATTGAGCAGGGCAGCGGCTTATATGGGGTGAGGGAAGGGAAGTGAGGTCAGCAAAGTGGGGCCAATGGGGATGTGCCGTGTGGGCGGGAGTTGGGAGAGACACGCCCTGCAGGGGGTGGAGGTTCGCGGGAAACAAAACTGATGGGAAACCGAAACTGCCACTTTGGCGCCTTTGTGGTCGGCCATGTGGGTTCCCGATCCGGAAGAGAAGGCCACCCGGCACCATCTTAGCCTCTTGGGGCCCAACATCTCCCCCTTTTGTTTTTGTATGCATGACTTCTGTCTTAGGTTGCCGGCGGTGGGCCTTCAGGCTTACCCGTCATTGGGGAATCACACTGCTTTGGTGTTCCCCCTGTCTTAGGTTGCTCTGCATCCCCCGCCGGTCTTACCCGTCATTGAATATCATGCCTGTATGGGGGTTTGGTCCCTGCCCTGGTGTGGGTTGTTCCTGCAAGGAATCCCATCCGCCATAGGTCGTGAGACTATTGATGGGGCTCCTCGTAGGACTCGTCGTCACGGGTGGCCAGTCTCTGGTATTGAACATGGACGTTCATGAGTTGAATGGTCTCCACTCTTTTTTTGGACGAATTGGGCAATCTTATTGATAATACAGGGCCAAAGGTCAGCAGGAGAAGTAGGGTTAGGATGGGCCCCAGGAGGGGGAGGAGAAAGGGAAGTAAGCCATTAAAGCTTGTCCAGAAGGGGGAGGTCATCAGGGCGTGGCGGCGCTTCTCTAGGTCCTCCTGTAGCTTCTTGATTTTGTCTCATACAATACCCGACCGGTTGGCAAAGAAACAACATTCCTCCTGTAAAAACAAACATATGCCCCCCTTTTCGGCTGTTAATAGATCTAAGCCTCGCCGGTTTTGGAGGACTACCACAGCCAGCGAGTCCATCTATGTTTGGAGGTCAAGGATGGTCTCCGAGACTGCACCCAAGTCATTAATCATCTGTCGGGATAATGTGTTATAGTAGTGGAGAGAGGTACCTATCCCGGCAGAGCCGGTTGCAACTCCCGCAGTGATCCCTAATCCCAGCATGATGGGGATGGCCTGGATGGCTCTTTTGGATCGCCCTCCGAGACGATCGAAGGCAGGAATCCGAAGGCTCTGATTGTTGGGAATAATGTTGAGATCTGGCAGAAGCCAAGCTAAGGCACAAAGTCCAGTCCAATTAGTGGGGAGGAAGCTGAATGCCTGGTCCCCACAGACGAATACAGTGGCATTGGGGGGGCAGAGTTGAGTATTGTTTACTGTGGTGTTTTGGTCACAGTAGCTGGGGTCAATAGCCCAGAGGTCAATATTAGAGCCATTGTCCACCAACGGGGGCACCCAAAGACAGGTGACATTAGAAGAGAGGGGGGATATGTACACATAGTCTCTGGGAGGCCAAAGAGGGCAGTTCATGGTGGGAAGGAACAGGGAGACATTGGTGAGGAAAGCCTGGGCCAGTAGGGGCCCATTCTTTAAGCATAGGCCAGCGCGAGTGACTTGTCCATGAGCCAGCAGAAGAAGAAGCAGTGCCACCCAAGACATCCTGATTGGTGGGCCTATGAATCAATAAGGGGACCCTCTGGGTCAGAGTTAGCAATCTCCTTCGCCTCTGGGAGGTACTTAAGATCCCTGGCAGGCACCCAAATGGGCTTCTTTTCAGAGGGTGGGAACACACATCCAAATCCTCTGCCTGCTGTGAGGAGGGGGTCGGGCCCTCTCCATTGGCCCGTCAGGGGGTCTTTCCATCTAACCAGGACAGCGGGATGTGGGGCTGCAGTGGCCCAGTGTCTCTGGAATGCGGATAGGCCATCCGATTTGGAAAAATTTAATATATTTAGGGTAAATAATGCCTTCTTAAGTTGGTCGTGTGGGGGGAGTGATTCCCCCTTTTGTTTTTGTAAATTTTCCTTAAGGGTGTGGTTTTGTCTTTCTATGATTGCTTGGCCCCTGGGATTATAGGGGATTCCCGTGGAGTGGGAGATATTCCAGGTAGTAAGGAAATCCTTGAGGGCCTGACTAGTGAAGCAGGGGCCATTATAAGTCTTGATCTGTTCTGGGAATTCTTACCCATTTCAGTTTTAGGATTTTCAAGCATATCAAATATCTGTATTTGTCCTGAAAGTCCTTTATAGGAATCTCCTTGAAGATAAAACTCATTATACCAGAGAATTAAAACAATTATAAATGACAAAAACTCAGAATGGATATGGTTAGAGCTAAAGAGACACGGGAGTTTACAATTTAGCTGCAAGGAAATCAGGTTATTTCTGTGATACATAACATTTCCATAATTACAGTATCAAGCGGTGATCTCTCAAAACATTAAATCTTTAGGAAGTGCGTAGAATCTCTAGAATAGTTATAGTATTTTCCCAAATGTAACCCAAGGTTTATCATTGGTTCAGTAGTACTTCATGAGCAACTTCACATACCAAGGAAAAGCCTGAGTTAAAGAGATTTACGATTTAAATCTTGTCAACATTTGCTAAAATCTTATGAAGTTTTAAAGCACATGCCTAAATATAATTAGGGATGTTAAACACCTGATAAAACTGAACATAGAAACTGGTTTTTCTGGGCAGGCAAAGAGAAAACCATTTATTTACATTTTCTTAACAGCAGATCAATTGATCTAAGAAAACATTGTCCTTTTGAACAGAGAATTTCAGTCTTGTACCAATGTACCTTTAAAACCCATTCATTTCAATCTTAATCCATTCTTGACCATAGCTAAAATTCCTTTTCTGAAGATTTCCCTTCACAAACCTTCTACAACTTTCCTTTGCATTCAGGTTTTGTCCCAAGCCATTTCCTTCTAAACAACCATCTCATTTAGGACAAAATTACCTTCCTTTACCTTCAACAAAATGTATTCCCATTCCTTAAATCTTTCTTACATATCTCCTACTTTCCTACATACAGAGTTTCCCTTTATTTCCATCAGTCTTAGTTACACTAAGCAGAACTTCGTATTCTTAGAAACACCTTTAGTTATTAACCAATTGTGAACTGTTACAGCAGAATTCTTCAGGTGGCAATTTATGAATCAGTTACATGGAAAACAAGTCTACCAGCAGATTTAAAGACTCTTAGTTTCTTTGCAGTAAGAAGTCAAAAGCACAAACCTACATCCAGAAATTAATGACTTAGCATTTTATCCTGTTTGGTTAAGACCTAGATGTCCACAATTTAATTCCATTTGTCATCCAAGCAAAACTTTAAAACTTTCAGGTTACCAAAGACTTTGAAAGCTACTTCAGCAATTACCCATTAGAACTTTGAGACAGACAATTAACCATCAGTTTAGTCATTTCTTTGCTAACAAATTTTAATAAATAACACAAGCTTATTTGACCTTCAGTAAACTTCGAAGTTTCACATTTACTGCTGATAACTTAAAAGACAGGTCTTATCTTAATTAAACCAACAAACGTAACTTAGTTCCAATAGCGATTTACGTTCCACCTGGGCCCACTCCACTTTGAATGTTTACCTGAGACATGCGTGGGAAGATCCGGAGTGGGTGTTAGGTCCAGGGGGTGCTCTTCTTGCTCCTTTACAGTGGAGAGAGAAGGAGCCGTGGTGCATGATCTAGAGGCTAGTCATGCAGGTTGCACGCGCATTGGTACAGAAACACAATAAGGGGGAAACAGAAGAAACAAAGTGCTGCCAGGAGGCAGAGAAAAGATTCCCGGTTTTAGAGCTCATAAGCCCCAACAGAGGAGCAGACGCCATGCTTTCCCACCAGCAAGGGGGAAGGGGTTAGGCAGTCCAAGTCAGGCCAGAGAACACAGGGAAACTTCCCCGAAACAAAGAGAGTTTCGGCAGCTGCTTGGGAATATTCCTTATGGTCTCTGTCTCGAGTTAGACCAACCCCAGTTGGCTCCAGTTATAGCCATTAACATGGGAAGTGAGTGAGGGAGAAGCTCCCACATCTATTAGGAGAAACAGAGAGAAATAAAGCCAGAGTCCCCTTTGCTAGGGATGGCCCAGCAACCCGGGTTTACTAGAAGAAGGCTTACTTACGTAATTACCATCCAATATGTGAGGAGAACGTTTACTAGCTGACTCATGGCGCCGGGTGGCCTTCTCTTGTGGCTTGTCTGATATAGTCGGAGTGGGCGTCCCAGAAGGGAGTTTGGTTGCCTCGGATTGGGAAGGGGGAGGGGTGCAAGATTTCGGGGGGCAAGGTGACTCCTTAAGCCCCTTTGGGGGTCTGGGTGGAAAGCAACTCTTTAGTGCCGCCAGAGTACCCAAAGGGGGTATCTCCCCCCTGTTTACGTGGGCTTTATGGATTAGCTGTTCAATACGATCCCACGTGTCCCAATCAAAAAGGTTACCTTCCGGAAGCCAAGGAGCCACCTTAACAAAGGCCTCCCATGTCCTAAGGGCTTGGGAATCCGTGAGGGAAAGACCGCGTCTTCTCAAAAGGAAACGCAGGGATTCGAGGGCAGGGTCACTTTAGGAAGATGACTGCCCCATAATTTATGGGGGTACACTCACCCGAAGACCGATTGGCCCGTCAGTGAGAAGAACGAGGAGAGGGTCCTCACACGGGGCACCAGTTGTCGGACTCCGGTAGGTTTTGCGGGCCGATAGGCACGAGGAGAGCGTCCGGGCCAGCCGGTAGCTCCCCTTGGGGCTGAGCGGGATGGCGAGTGTCGCGAGTCCAGGCGCAATAACGAACCACACCAGACTTGGGGGATCTGTCGAAGCAGGATCTCGCTTTATTGAGCAGGGCAGCGGCTTATATGGGGTGAGGGAAGGGAAGTGAGGTCAGCAAAGTGGGGGCCAATGGGGATGTGCCCTGTTGGCGGGAGTTGGGAGAGACACGCTCTGCAGGGGGTGGAGGCTCGCGGGAAACGAAACTGATGGGAAACCGAAACCGCCACTTTGGCACCTTTGTGGTCGGCAATGTGGGTTCCCGATCCGGAAGAGAAGGCCACCCGGCGCCATCTTAGCCTCTTGGGGCCCAACAGTATTATACGGTAATTTCAAATATAGTAAATATAAAGAATTTACCTCTGTAATTATAGCGAGTCTGGTCGTAGTTTAATGGCAACAAAACTTCAATTTAGAAGTATGGTCTACCAATTATTAATACATTTGGAAATGGTGTGTCATCTTCACTCCACTTGTCTCACTAAAACAGTGAGCCAAAAAAGTAGGTCCAAGCTGTTTACTATGGTCAAAATGGGTTGCTTTTGCACTTGGTAAAGAAGCAGTCATATTTTGGAAGAAGAAACTGAGGCTATTAATATTTTCAACTTATTTTCAGAAAAGGAAAGAAAGGATAATCTAAGCTAAAGCCAAAATCTTACACAAGGTGGCAGAAGAATGATCTTTTCCCAGATAAAGGGTTTTTCAACATAGCCATGTTAGGAGGAAGAGATAAGACATTGTGGACTTGACTAAGGTTTGTACACTGTTCAAAAAGTTTTCAAAATAATGTGGATTATTTTTCTTCTTTTAGTTGAGACAACACAAACAAACAAAAAACCACTAATGAGCTTACTCTTAAAAGGAGGTAAACAAGAAACTAGGAAAAATTGAGTGTTAGGAATTGTCCCCCTCCTTTTTTTTTTAATTATGTTATGTTAGTTACCATACAATACATCATTAGTTTTTGAAGTAGTGTTCCATGATTCATTGTTTGTGTAAAACACCCAGTGCCCCATGCAATATGTGCCCTCCTTAATAACCAACACCAGGCTCATCCATCCCCACATCCTTCTCATCTTTAAAACCCTCAGTTTGTTTCTTGGAGTCCATAGTTTTTCATGTTCCATTTCCCCCTCCAATTCCCCCACTTCATTTTTCCTTTCCTTCTCCTAATGTCCTCCATGCTGCTATTCCTTAGGTTCCACAAATAAGTGAAACCATATGATGATTGACTTTCTCTGCTTGACTTATTTCACTTAGCATAATCTCCTCCAGTCCCATCCATGTTGATGCAAAAGTTGGGTATTCATCCTTTCTGATGGCTGAGTGATCTTCCCTTGTATCCATAGATCGCATCTTCTTTATCCGTTTGTCTGTTGAAGGGGATCTTGGCTCTTTCAACAGAATGGCTATTGTGGACATTGCTGCTACGAACACTGGGGTGCATATGGCCCTTCTTTCCAGTAAAATAGAGTTAGCCTATGACCCAGCGATTGCACTACTGAGTATTGACCTCAAAGATACAGATGTAGTGAAAAGAATTAGGTATTGTTAAAGCACAAATGCAGGGGATAGAAGTTATGGTACAGAAGAGGGAAGGGCAACCATATGGCAGAGTAGAATAAAGTAGCTCAGGAAGAGATTAGTCATATCCAGATATTGTAAGGCATGTGGGATTGGCAGGGAGAGCATGAGAAATCATGAGAGCAGAGAGAGAAAATGGACCAGGCAGGAGAGGTTTATAATATTTTAACATCTAAGGTAAGCATATGCAAAGCAGAATAGGGAAAAAATAAAAGTTTTTAGAAGACTCAATACATAAGGAATAACGTGGAGGACACTGGGAGATGGAGAGAAGTGTGCTGGGAAAAATCGGAGGGAGAGACAAACCATGATAGACTATGGACTCTGAGAAACAAACTGAGGGTTTTGAAGAGGAGGGTGGCAGGTGGTTGGGTGAGCCCAGTGGTGGGTATTAAGGAGGGAATTTATTGCATGAAGCACTGGTTGTGGTGCATAAACAATGAATTTTGGATCACTGAAAATAAATTAAAAGAAAAAAAAAAAGACTGACTACAGACATGGACCTCAGTGTAACACAGATATGGAACTCACTGTAATACCAGCCACTTCCCACCGACACACCCACACTATATAATAATAAATAATAATGCAATTAAGAAAATTGCCTGCCAAATAATTTTTCCTCTTTTTTATTTTTATGATTATTATTTTTATTTTATTTTTAAAGTTTTTATTTAAATTCCAGTTAGTTAAAATAAGGTTAATATTAGTTTCAGGTGTACAATATAGTGATCAACACTGCCATACAATGGCTTTAAAAAAAATGAAAAAAAAAATTTTAAAGATTTTATTTTTAAAAACCTCTACACTCAAGATCAAAATTTACATGTTTTACTGACTGATCCAGCCAGGCACCCCAACAAATAAAAATTTTATAAAATTGTTGAGTTTGTGGGAGTCTCATTTGCTCAGTCAGTTAAGTGTCTGCCTTTGGCTTGGATCATGATCTCAAGAGTCCTGGGATCGAGCCCCATATTGCTCATGCTCTTTATCTCTCCCTCTCTTCTCTCTGGCTTTTGCTCTCAAATAAATAAAAAAATATTTTTAAAAGAATTGTTGAGTTTGTTTAACTAGTTTTAAACTAGTAGACAGAGATGAAGATAAAGTATGATGTCATGGCCGGGAAAAATACAACTTAAACACGTTTTAAAAATCAAATGTGCAATGCAAGTTACATCATGTCTTTTATCACCACACTGGGACTTTCCCTATTGAGTTGTTGTAATGTAAGGACCTATTTAATATTTTTATATTTTAGCAAGAGTCTTTCATTGAGGTTAACCCTTAAACTGTCCTTGCTCCCCTTCCCCCAGGGGATTCACTTAAAAACAAGTCCTGGAAATCAGCTCCAGGTAACAAAGCACATATACAAGGGTCGGCCAGGCCAGGTGGAGACATCAATCAGCGGGGAGGGGGGGGGATTTGCACACTGTCTCCCAGATACTAAGGAGTATGCCCCACTCCTCCACCCTTTGGGAACCTTTTTGGCACCAATCCTAATCAAGGTGTAATAGGCTGGGTCAAATGTCTATACTAGGGTAAATTGTACCTCAATTGGTCACCTAGCCTCACTGTGGAGTTTTCTGTGTGTGTTAAAATCTCATTGGTCACCTGTGCGTGGCCAGGCCTGACTGCATGGCCTTTGCCCTTATAAGCTAGACTGTGAAACAGAGAAGGGTTGCCTTCTCTCGTAAGAGGTGTGGCCATGAACGTTCGGTTAGATTCTTGATGCTTGGCATGAAATAAAGCTTTGCTTGACCTTCGCGTTACATCAGTCTCGCTACTTTAATCATAGACCCATTATTGGGGCATAACAGTATTAATCTTATAGTTATAAGTCCACAATGCATCCATCATCCATCCTACCCCTTAACACTCCCCTTTGGACAGACCCATGATCTAGAACAAGCCTTATTTTATAGTGCCTTGTAGGAGACTTTTGCTGCTGCCTAAATTGCCTACTTTCCTCTCACCATTACCATGGAAACTGGGTCTTTTGCAACAAAGGGGTAGTGTAAGATATTAACAACTTCCATAAATCTCTTTAAATAATAAAGTATAAGATAGTGGTACCTTTTTTTCTGCCACATAACCAATTCTTGCAAGAATAAGGTCATATAAGAGAATTTACAGCACATGCTAGCATTATCCTACTGGACCCAGATCATTTGTATGTTTCTCTGTCTCTGAGAAATGTAGTTCTTTACATGACTGAAACCTACAAATTCTTTGATATGAATACTAATATCACCTACATTATTTTAAAGCCTGTTAAGGCTTCTGAAATACATAGGTTTTGTAAACACTTATTAAGTATCTTGTATATATCAAACACTTTAAAAATCTCTGCTTTAAAACAAAACAAAACAAAACAAAAAAGCTCTACCTCAATGAAAGTTTGGGTCTGAAAAAGAAACAGGCAATATACAAAGCAACAGATAGAATAATTACATATTTGATTATATACTCCGAGGATGTCACATTAAATTGATATGAAAATGATGAGAAGGATCTGAATTTCTTGTCAAAATTTTTTGCCTTAAAAAGAAATTGATATTTAGGGAAAGTTGTTACTGAAAGAGGTCCTGTGTCAACCAAAAATGTTAAACCATGATCTGACTAAATTTTCCAGTTGTGATCATTGCTTTGTTTAGCTGTCTTTATTAAGACTGAATTTAGTAATTCAGTCTCAGATTTCAGTAAGTCTTTTATTTTTTAAGATTTTATTTATTTATTAGAGAGAGAGAGAGAGTGGGCAGGGAGGGGCAGAGGGAGAGGAAGAACCAGACTCCTTGTTGAGCAGGCAGCTGATGCAGGACTGGATCCTAGTACCCTGGCATCATGACCTAAGCTGAAGGAAGACACTTAACCAACTGAGCCACCCAGGCACTCTAGACTGTAAACTTCTTAAAGGTAAAAAGTTTATTCTTCTAGTAGTTCCAGAGACATTTCTAACATCCATAAGAAAGCATGTACTGATGTAAAGTGCCAGCAAATCAAATTATTTAAAAAAGAAAGAAAGAAAGAAAGAAAAGATATATCTGGATAAAGAGAAAAACAGAAAATCTAATAATACATTGAATTATTAGAGCAAAGAGTGGAGGAAGAGAAAATAAATATGAAATAGAGATTTCCACTAAAAAAAATTGAATAAGGCAGGAGATTTAGAAAATTATTATGACATACTTGAGAAAAAAAATAGGAATTTTTAGAATATAGCAATGAATGAAAAGGTAAATTGTTCCTACCTCTATAATATTAGCTGTTTGTTGTTGTTGTTGTTGCTAATTTACCTATTTAAGCTAATAAACAAAGAAAGGTTTCACTTAGGGATAAGGTATATATATATATATATATATATATATATATATATATATGTTTTTTTTTCCATTTAGGGTGAGGGTTTATATATATATATATATATATATATATATATATATATATATTTTAATTGTTAGAAAATGTGTCACAGAAAGTGTGTAAACTTTAAGATACAGAGGCAACATGTAACGAACTACATTGTTTGAACGTCTAATTTGTAAATGCTGTTAGAGGAAACTTGGTGGAAATGTCCTTATGTGGTTGTGTTTCTGGAACTAAGTATATTTATTAATAAGGAATAGTTTAAAATTATGAAATGACCAGGAGTGGACAATTTTCCTAATCCTATCAGCTCTTTGCAGCTCTTTTATTAGCCCCCTTTAGGAATATCAGCTTTATTTATCTAATTAAATTTTATATTAATGTGCTTTTGACTTTTGCCCTTTCCCTTCCTTCTGTTCTTTTTTTCCCACTAAATTATAAGTTTCTGCTTAACAGCTACTATCAATTCTTTGATATGAATTCTCAACATCAATATACTAACTCCAGAGATGAAGCAGCATAAATATTTAGAAGCTAAGAATACAAAACCTTGGGCATCTAGAAGGCTCAGTCAGTTAAGCATCTGCCTTTGACTCAGGTGGTGATCCCAGGGTCCTGGGATGGAACCCCAGGTTGATCTTTCTGCTCAGCTGGGAGCCTAATTCTCCTTCTCCCTCTGCCTGCAGCTCCCTTTGCTTTCGTTTGCCCTCTCTTTGTCAACTAAATAAAATAAAATAAAATAATGTAAATAATACACTTATTTATTTATTAAAATGCAATTATTACACTATACATAATGTATTGCATAATTATAATAATGATTAAACAATTTATTAAATATTTATATTAAATATATCAATTTAATTAAATAAATATTTTTTAGAATTTAAAATATTTCAAATTTAGATTATTAAATATTAAATCATTAATTTATTAAATAAATATCTAAACATAATTAAATAAAATAATTTATTTATTAAAATGAATAAAATAATGTTAAGTCATTATCTGAGCATGTATTTTTAAATAGTCTAAAATAAACCATCTAATAAAGTCTAAATACATTGAGTTCAGATATTTATACAAGTTAACACAGACACTCAACCCACAGACAGTTTCAAAACATTTGTTTTTATCTACTACTCAAAATACGATTGTAATGTATTTATTTATAACTTTGACATAGCAAGGAAACTTGGAGGAAAAGAGGACATTTGCTTTTAATATTTGAAAATTATTTTGTTGATTAAAAAAAAATAAAAACCTTAACACATGAACATTTCTTCTTAAATAACACTGTTAAGTTTCTGAGTCGCATTCTATTAAACATGCTGATAAAATGGCCTCAGTTACTCATTTAAATCATCAGCTGAATGGGTAACAAATGAAGTAGAGAGCTTTTTAATTATTTATGAATGTATTGCTTGTGGATGGAGTGCCACATAGAGTTACCTCTCTTTTTGGCTTTGTTTTGTGAGCAGCAGTGGAATCCATGAATGAGATTAAACATAAGGACATTCACAGAAATTCTTAATGAACTTCTGGGGAAGGGCAGTAAGTGCAAGGAAAAACTCAGCAAGACTAATTACAAATTTCAAGTGGTCATCGCTTAATTATAGAACCTTTTAAGTACAAGTAATATATCTTTTTTATGAGCCTATCATATTGTATTAATTACCACAAACTGCACTCTTGAACACTTATCTTTTCACATATTTCTTATCCTTAGTACTTAAAATTACCCTTATGATTGATAAGTAAATGGATTTTACTGACAATGCATTTATTTACATAAATAAATAATGCTGTTTATATATATAAAAACAATTGACTATGTGTATGTGTTCAATGAAATTTTTTTTCAAATTAACATCTTAATTCTACCACATTGGTAACAAATAGATATAGACTTTATAGATTCATCAAATATTTTATTCTCAAATTTATATCTCCTTTGTGAAGTAAATGAAACTGTATATATTAAATAAAATCCTATCACATGTAACAGTTACTAGTGCTTCCCAGGACATACATAGGTCAGGTCCTACTCAAGGCATCACGGATAACTGGATTTAACTTTCTATCCTAGGAGTCTTCTGTATATTTCTGTGGCTTTTATACTACAATCAGGAGGAAGAATTCTTTTGCTAAAAGCTTCCAAATGACTTTGTGAGTAGATTATTTGTAGACCAGTGATATAATATTATAGTTTAAATGTAAAGCATGATAAAATAAAATGCTATTGCCATATTTAATTTGTTCAGTAAAGCATTCATTTAGTTATCAAGCATTCATTTTCTTTTTTTTTAAAGATTTTATTTATTTATTTGACAGACAGAGATCACAAGTAGACAGAGAGGCAGGCAGAGAGAATGGAAGGGAAGCAGGGTCCCTGCTGAGCAGAGAGCCTGGTGTGGGTCTCTATCCCAGGACTCTGGGATCATGACCTGAGCAGAAGGCAGAGGCTTTAACGCACTGAGCCACCCAAGAGCCCCAAGCATTCATTTTCTTTATACAGAAGAGATAGAACAATATTATATAGTAGAAAATACAGTATAATCTAGAAACCTTGATCACTTTGTTTTGACAATTTTAGAACATAAAATTAGCTAAAGCTCAAGTGCAAATTATATTTGTATCATAGGAGGAAAAGTTAATTAAAAGTTTGTTTATTACCATAGTTTAGCACTTCAACAAAATGATAACGAGTCATATATTAATGAATATATGAAGTATACAATAAAAACAATAATCTTGTGTGTATGTGACTCACTGTAGGTATTGATAGTATATTGAAGTATATTGAAGTCAAAGGGATAGTATCTATAGGGTTTGTTCAGATCCATGCTCATCAGATTAAGAGGCTTTCTCATATTGCTTCCTTCACCACATTAATTTGTCTAATGAAGTTTTCAAGAGTTAAAGACAGTGATAGGTTCATGGCTGGAGAGAAGGTACAGAATCTAAGATAGTTCAGCAGTGCTTATTATTTTAGAGAAATACAGCATGGGAGGTGAGGGGTGGAAGGAAAGGGATAAGAAGAGAGAATCTTAAGCAACCTCCTTGCCCAGCACAGAGCCTATAGGGGCTTCATCTCATCGCCCTGAGATAACAACCTGAGCTGAAATCAAGAGTCAGATGCTTATCTAATTGAGTCACCCAAGTGCACCATTTTTTCCCCTGTATCTTTATTTTCATCTCTTTTTGTAACTGAGTTTCCCTTCAAAATCAGGACTTGCATACACAACCTAAATAATTATTTTGGGATTTGATCACGTGGAAGAGGAGAGAATGAGAAGAGCTAAGTGGTCCAGGAGAAACATATATGAGTTCAGACTGAGTAGATTATGATTGTAGGCAACAGAGCATCAATCCTAATGCACAGAATACATCTCAGAATTATTTTCCTGAAACAAGGAAGAATCTGTTTAACCCACTGGCTTCTGCATCCTATCCACAGTGGTTAAAATTCATCTCAGAAGTAATTAATGTCCATGACTTTACTATTACTGGGCATGAGAGAGGAGCTCAGTGGGCTTGGTCAGTGTCCCACCTAATGAAAGGCAGAGCAGATTCAGGCAAAATAAAAAATTATTAGTTCTTTCCAAATTAGATTTAATGGGATTCTATTTTTCATTTATGAATTCATTTTACATTTTATATTCTATCGATTTTTCTAAGCTTTGGCCAATGTTCACTGCATTTTTGAATAGCTTTTATCTATTATTGTAAATCATTTTTCTGCTACATTTGTTTAGTCATGGTTATCCATTTCTTCTTCCAAGTTTTTCAGATATGTGATATCATTTTCCAAATAAATTATTTAAAATGTTTATTTTTTATACTAAACTTCTATGAAAAACATTGATATATGTATTATGGCATATTGTTCCCCTTTTAACTTATTTTTTAAAATGTGAATGTGCCTTGGCAAATTCATATTGTTTCTTTTTATGTTTATGTAGATTCTTCATAATTTTCCCAAGTTCATTGGCTTATGGTTTATATTTTTTTAATAATTCTCCTACTGCCAATTAATAGATTTTTTTTTCCATTACATTGTCTAAGTTGCTATTGCCATTATAAGTAAAAAGCACCTGGAAATCTATATCCCTGTCCATTTTCCTCAAATCACTGATTATTTTCAGGATCCAGTTGGATTTTCTTACGGGTTCCAGGTGGACAAGCTTTTGAACTGGTGCTAATTATTTTTTCTGTTTCTGGCTTCCTGCATTTACCAGCTTCAGGGATCATTTTTAACAATTATGATGAAATGAGGCATCATATTCTTATTCTCAACTTCATTAATAATGATATTAGTATACCATGTCCTACAAGATAATAATAGATACATGTAAAATAATTTCATTGACCAAATAAATGTAAATAAAACACAGTGGCAACCAACTAGTCATTTCAAGTTGAGCTATTTTTTCCCCCTTTATCTCCCTGTCTCCTTAATTTCCTGTAGCACATTCCTACAATGTATTTTAAGGTGTTTTACATGCACATACATAGAGATCATCATGGAGTCTAAATCTAATAATTCCTTGTCAGTTTTAAATATTTTAAGTATTGTTCATTCCTATGTCAGTTGTCTATGAACTTTTTCTCCACACTGTACTTAATTACAAGGAAATATTTAATTTTAATATAAATTAATTAATCACTTTAATACATGCGTTTACCTTATGGATTAATCTTTGATGCTTATTTCTTAATTTTTTTAACTTTTAAAATCTTATTTAGAGAGAGAGAGAGAAAGAGAGAGAACAAGCACAAGCAGGGGAAGCTGCAGAGGGAGAGGGAAAAGAAGAAGCAGGTTCCCCACCAAGCAGGGAGTCAAGTTCAGTCTCAGGGCCTTGGGATCATGATCTGAGGTGAAGGCAGAGGCTTAGCTGACTGAGCCCCTGAGTCTAATTGTTATCTTTGATATTTAAGGAAATACTTTATCATCTCTAATTGATCCCCTATGTCACAAATACAGTTTTCTCTATGGTGCTATTAATTTTATTGTCTTAAAATTAGACTCTTTTTCTAGAAGCATTTTTAATCATTCTCTTAGGTCTATACTTTAGTTTTTATACATTTCATTTAGTATTTTATTTTATCTTCATAATCTCTGAGTATTTCTGACCAGTACTCATTGGTCAAATATTTTTTATTAATCTATTCCAAAAATTTGTTTGATTCTATAATATTTTGTTATTACTGCTGTCGTTCTTAGGTTTTGCCTTTATATTCCTTTTGTTTTGTTTTGTTGTTTTATGCTTTGGTGTTTTTGTTGTATTGTTTTGTTTTTCTTTTGAATTAATACAATTAAACCTTTAGATTTCCTTAATACCTTTAATTATTGTCACTTATTTTCACAAATGATATTACCATAGTACAGTAATTCTAAATATTTCTGAATTAGCTGTATTATTTCTTTTTAGGTGTGAAGTTAACTTCCAGTTACATGGACTTAATATTTTGGTCATTATATTCTAGTTTTATTGCCTTATCATTGGAAAATATAGCCTGATACTTAACTCTAGGGAATGATGTGGGAGAGCTAGGTTCTTGTCTCTTGGAGTCAAAGAAGGAATCTCGTGGGCAATGGAGAGTGAGTAAGTGACAGAAGTTTATCAAGTGAATATATAGAAAAAGCTCTCACAACTAAGAGGGGTCCCCACACAGTTAACAATGAGTGCCTTCAGGGTTTATTTTTATAAAAAGGTAACCAGGCAACTTTAATCCTTTTAACATCTCTATCAATAACTCCTTCAGTGGCTTACCTCCTTTTTAGCCTCTGATTATTCTTTTTTGGTTACAGGTGATTATCATAGAGACACCCACCCCACATGACCCACCCCATACACCTAGGGCAGGGTGGTCCTCCATCCCACATGCCTAGATCAGGGTGCTCTTCCCTGGGGTAGGGTGGTCCAATTTATCTCTTTACTCTGGCTTTCCCACACCACATTTTGGGGATTTCTGAGAGCCTGTTCACAAAGTTCCCTATGGATCTCTTCCTCTCTAGCCCCGCCTGTCCGTTACTCATTTTGAGAGTTGATATTACCAAAGTACTGTAATTCTAAAAATTTCTGAATTAGCTGTATTATTTCTTTTTAGGTATGAAGTTAACTTCCAATTATATGAATTTAATATTTTGGTCATTGTTTTCTAATTTTATTGCCTTATTCTTGGAAAATATAGCCTGATATTTAACTCTCGGAATTGATTGGCATATACTTCTGGCCTAAATAATGGCCTGTTTGTGTAAATGTTCAACTTATGCTTATATACTTACTGAAGACTATTGTTTTGGGGTCAGGATGGCTACATTTATTAATAGATCAGGACTATTAGATTCTCTAAATTTTGATGTCTCTTAATTTAATCTAATTAAATTATCAGTTAATGAAAGAAGTTAAATTTTTATGTACTACTGAATCTAAACTTATCAAAGTCTTTTGCTATAATTAGACAAGTATGTCATCCTGTTTTTATACCAAGTCTTACATTAAAAAAAATCATACTATCTGAAATATTATTTCTTTATTATTATTATTATTATTTTAAAGATTGTATTCATTGGGGTACCTGAGTGGCTCAGTCAGTTAAGTGTCTAACTATAACTCAGGTGATAATACCCGGGTCCGGGGATAGAGCCCCGCAGGGGGTTCCCTGCTCAGTGGGGTGCTTCTCCCTCTCCCTCTGTTATTCCCCCTGCTGTGTGCATGTTTTTCTTTTCTCACTCTCTCTCAAATAAATAAGTAAAATTTAAAGATTATCTCTCTCAAATAAATAAGTCAAATTTATTTTCTCAATGGGAGGGAGAAGCAGACTCTCCACTGAGCAGGGAGCCTGATGCAGGGCTCAATACCAGGACCCTGGAGGGATCATGACCTGAGCTGAAGGCAGACACTTGAACCGACTAAGTCACCCAGGCACTCCAGTTGTTCATTCATTTATTTATTTTTATTATGCATATGTTTTATCTCTCTTTTCTTCAAGTCTTTTTTTCGATCTTTTTACTTTTTTCTTAAAACTGAATTATTTCAAGATGACTTGGTCATCCTCTTTTCCCCAACCCCATAGGTCATAGAGTACATTTTTACTGTTAAAATAATATTAGTATGTAAGTGCTGCCTACACAAATTAAGGCAAATTATCTGTGGTCTGTATTCCTGAAAATATTTTTTTTATTATGCCTTCCTATTCCAATGACATTTTATAAGGATCTAAATGTTTACATTGTGATTATTTTTTTCAAGATAATAAAGCTATTACTTCATTCTTTTTTATATCTGATGTTATTTAAAACTTTTCTGTCAATCTGAATCTTGTTTCTTTATTAATGAATTAATTTTTTTCTCTCTAACACTTATGAGTTTTTTTTGTTTTTTTTTTTTGTCTTTGGTATATATGCCCTAGTTTGGGATTCATAGAGTCAACTATAGTCATGAATATTTTCTTTCTTTTCTTGTATGTAAGTTTCAATCCAGTGTCTTGACTATTTTATGCTTGAGAAATATATGTACATTAATATTCAAATATTTCTTTCCTTTTTTCTTCTTTCATTAAAAAAAAGTCATTTATTTTATTTTATTTAAAAAATATTTATTTATTTATGTGGAGTAGAGAGAGAGGGTCATGAAGAGTGGCTGATGATATACTTTCAATTTGGGAGGAGGATAGGGATAGCACAAGCCTCCAAGGTATTTTATAAACAAGGTTTCTAGCACCTTGAGGGGGCTAGCTATTGTTAGGGGAATATCATTTATTACTATTTAGTAAAAACTCAGGGAAGACACTCTTCTGATGTGTATCAGTGGGTATATGCTTGGGAGATGATTGCCAATGTATATCTTGAGGGCAGGGTTGGGGAGTAGAGATAAAGAAGTTTCCAAAGTAAGTTTTACATGTGAAAGTAGATTTTCGGTATCCTGGGGGGTGGACTAAGAATGCTTTTTGCCCTGAGTGGATGTGTCCACATTGAAGCAGCTGAGTCCCCAGAGGAACTTCAAGGACTTGTCAACAGGCTATGAGTAGTAAGGAAATCTAATTTTTTCTCTAGCTTTTGTTCCACACACATCACCTACATCTTACACCTCTTTTATATTGATAATTTTAATGCTTTGCTGGTATCCAGATGACTATATCCTTAAGTGACTTCTTATCTCTATTGAATCCATTACGTATTCTATCCATTGTATTCTTAATTCAACTAGATTACATATATTTAATCTATTAGTACCACTAGGTTCTTATTCCTGTTTTTATTTCAAACTCTTTCGTAATTTCCTTACACTATTTATTGGGTATATTTTAAACCCCTGATATACTCACTTATTATATATAAGCTGTCAACCTTATTCTTATTTTGAGGTAGCTATATCTTTTTGGTTTTTAGGACATCATACCAACAATGCCAAATAATTTTCAGACAACAGCAGGATCTCCAAGAATTCAACTAAATTCTGACACTATCTACCTGAACATAGTGTAAGATTTCATCAGTTAAGGGATCAGTCCTCCAAGACTATCTCCAACCCCACCTCAGATGCCTGTCTCACTGTAGGCCCCAGGTTATTACCTGTGCTTGTGACTGAGCAACTACAGGTTGGAGGTCCCAGTGGCCTAATTCTTACGTTCTTTTAATTTGCTACAGGGACTCACAAAACTCATAAAAATACTTAATTTATGTTTGCCAGCTTATTAAAAGATATAATAGAAGATTTAAATCAATAGATAGATAAAGAAGTGCACAGGGCAAGGTATGGAGAATGGGCACAGAGCTTCTATTACCTTCTGTAAGACTGCCACTCTTCCTGCCTTTTCATACATTTAACAAGCTAAAAGCTTTCTGAACCCAGTCCTTTCAGGTTTTCTGTGGAGGCTTCATGACATAGTCATGACTGACTAAATCATTGTCATTTGCTGATCTAATCTCCAGCTCCTCTTCCTTCCCCAGATAATCCTGAATTCAGAGGAAGGGGAGGCATGTTGGGAAAAAAGTTATGAAGGCTTTCACCAAGTGGGTGGTCCTTCAGGCAAACAGCCCTTGCCTTGAGAGAGGTCTAAAGGTCACTTCATTAACATAACAAAACACACCACTCTCACCCTTATCACAGGAAATTCCAAGAGTTTTAGGAGCTGTGAGTCAGTAGCCATGGTTGAAAACCAAATATTCAGATGACCAAAATATATTTCTTGTAAACCACTATATTACACTACATGCTTAAGTATTTAATTATGTGATCTTTAAAACAAATATTTTTCTAAGAGTATAAACTGTTCTGTCAGAAATCTGGATTGGGGAGTGATGTATTGCCAAATTTCTGTCGTTTTAGTCCAGGAAGGCAAAGAGAAACAACAGGAGAGCCCCTTATGGCAGGAAGTTCAAAGTAACAATGTTGACTACTACTCCCTTTTCTTGATTTTTTTTTTTAAACAAGCAAATCATCTCTTCAGAGTTGCAGTTTAAAGCCAAGAAAATGCGGAATTGCGAGAAAAAAATAGTTAAATTTGGAGACTTGCAGAGGTAGAATCAGAGGAGTGAAAGCCATTACAGTAACTGAACTAACTGAGGTCAACCTTTGGTGAATCACACAAACAGGTGGAGTTGTCAAACAAGGAATCTTTGTTTACAACATACAAGGAGATCACAGGGAATAAGTTCCAAAGCCTTGACTGTTTGAACAGGAGAGAGATTTTTATTTAGTATTTAAGATGAATACTCAGAAGGGAGAGTTTTATTATCCCGTGTATGGTTGGTCATAAGGTTGTGGATGCATGCACATCCACATATGTATTTGTACAATATGTATTGCATGTTCACCTGAATGAAGCTTGTATTCCACTGAGGGCAGAAACTTCACCGTTAGAATAAAGCAGAGGTAACTGTTGGACAAGGGAAAGGGACGCTGCAGGCTTCAAGAGCAGATATAAACAAGATGGGGTCTTGGGCTCATTTTCTGGGACAAGGAATGCAAGGCCTTGATTACTTTTAAAATAGCACTACGGAGTTTTACCACTGATTTATTGTCTCAATAGCTTAGGCTATTTCCTGGTCTGGTGGTGAATGTTAGTTTTCCCATTGCCTCATTCCCTCAAATTCCTTAAGTAGTGAGGTTTTTGCATTTCCTTGTAAGGACCTCCCAGGAAGTTTTGGAAGAAGTGTGCTTGGGCAAGTACACAGGTGGGGTATGGATCATTGAAAATAGCTGGAGACACAAAATGACTTTTCTTATGTCAGGAAAACTATATCTCATCTTTAATTTTCTGGGAACCTCTAACTCTTTCTGCTGATGTTACCAGCAGGCATCTGAGATATTACTGATTGTTCTCTTGAACCTAAGGAAAAGGAAATGTAGAAAGCAAAAGACAAAACTTTAAAATCTATCCTGCAACTCATCAATTCACTGCAGCCACCTCTCTGTCTTTCCCTTTCTCTTTTTCTCTCTTTCTCTTTCTCTCTCACATACGCACAAGACACGCAAATCAACTTAAAACAATTTTTAATTTTCCCTATTCCATTTTAATATACTTGAGGCATGATCATTTTCTTAGTAAATACAAGAAAAAAAATATAGGATTCCATCTTTCTGTGTGATTAAAGTATTGAGGAATTTACTTCCAATAGCACTTATAAAAACATATTTTATTTAAGTAATATTATATAATCAGGTGCTTGCATTTTTCTTATTCTCCAACTACTGTTATTTGGCAATTAATATTTTGTCAATCAATATTACACTATATCTGAATGTGTGGGCAGTGAGAGATGAGTTAGAGGCAAGAATGGTGAAAAATGGGTTACACATTAGAAGACTGAGGGCACAACCTCCCACTTTGTGACTTCTGAGACCCTGGGCCTAACAAACCAGGAGACACTGGTACTGAAAATGTTCTCTCCTCTTCTACCTCTACACCAGAGTAACCCCTAGATCTATCATAATGCATTTGCATTGCCATCCCCATGTAAAATAGTTGCCATGATGGTTCCAGAACAAACCTTTTAAGGTAAAAAACAACTCTTCCCACCAGGCTCCCTCAAAAAAATTGAAAACTACAGAATAAACCAGCTCTCTTTACACCTTAAAGACCAGGAGAATCAACAACAAATTAAGCCAAACCCACATGCAAGAAGGGAAATAATCAAGATTAAAGCAGAGATCAATGAGATAGAAAGTAGAGATACAGTAGAACACATCAATGAAACTAGAAGCTGAATTTTGAAAGAATCAATAAGATTTATAAACTACTGGCCAAACTAATCCAAAGGAAAAGAGAGAATACCCAAATTAATAAAATTATGAATGAAAAGGGAAAGATCATGACTAATAGCAAGGAAATAGAAACAATCATCAGAAATTTTTATTGACGGTTGTAACAGTTATATGACAATAAGTTAGGCAACTAGACAAAATAGATGCATTCCTAGGAGCCTATAAACTTCCAAAACTGAATCAGGAAGAAATTGACAACCTGAATAGACCAATATCTAGTTAGGAGATCAAAGCAGTCATCAAAGACCTCCCAAAAAACAAGAGCCCAGGACCTGGTGAATTCCCTGGAGAATTCTACTAAACTTTCAAAGAAGAAATAACACCTATTCTTCTGAAGCTGCCTCCAAAAATAGAAACAGATGGCCAAACCAGGCAAAGACACTCTCCAAAAGAATTTCAGACCAATACCCCCGATGAATATGGATGCCAAGGTTCTCAACAAGATCCTAGCTAATAGGATCCAACAGTACACTAAAAAGATTATCCACCATGACCAGGTGGGATTTATCCATGGGATACAAGGGTAGTTCAACATTCACAAATCAGTAAATGTGATAGAACAAATCAATAAAAGAAGAGAGAATAACCACATGGTCCTCTCAATTGATGCAGAAAAAGCATTTGGCAAGATACAGCATCCACTCCTGATTAAAACACTTCAAAGTACAGGGATACAGGGAACATTCCTCAACTTCATAAAATCTATCGATGAAAAACCCACAGTGAATATCATCCTCAAACGGGAAAAGCTGACAGCCTACCAATTGAAATCAAGAACACGACAAGGATGTCCACTCTAAACCCTGTTATTCAACACAGTACTAAAAGTCCTAGAAACAACAATCAGACAACACAAAGAAGTAAAAGTATTCGAATTGGCAAAAAATAAGTCAAACTCTCTCTCTTTGCAGATGACATGATACTTTATATAGAAAACCCAAAAGACTCCACCCCCCAGCTACTAGAAGTCATAACAGCAATTCAGTAATGTGGCAGGATACATAATTAATGTACAGAAATCAGTTGATTTCCATAGAAAGGGAAATTAGAGAATTGATTCCATTTCCTATAGAACCAAGAAGCATAAAATACCTTGGAATAAACGTAACCAAAGAGGTAAATGTACTTGAGGAACTACAGAATACTCATGAAAGAAACTGAAGAAGACACAAAAAGAATGAAGATCATTCCACATGCATGGATTGGAAGAATAAACATTGTGAAAATGTCTATACTGCCTAGAGCCATCTATACTTTCAGTGCTATCCTGATCAAAATTCCACTGGAACTTTTCAAAGAGCTGGAACAAACAACAACAAACAATTCCAAACAATTTGTATGGAACCAGAAGAGACCCTGAAATGCTAAGGGAATGTTGAAAAAGAAAAAGCAAAACTGGGGGCTTCATGTTGCCTAATTTCAAGCTTTACTACAAAGCTGTGTTCACCAAGACAGCATAACACTGGCATAAAAACAGACATGTAGACCAGTGGAACAGAGTCGAGTGCCCAGATATGGACCATCAACTCTATGGCCAAAAAATCTTTGACAAAGCAGAGAAAATTATACAATGGAAAAAAGACAGCCTCTTCAATCAATGGTGCTGGAAAAATTGGACAGCTATGTATGGAAGAATGACACTCAACCATTCTCTTATACCATACAGAAAGATAAATTCGAAATGGACAAAAGACCTCAACGTGAGGCAGGAATCTATCAAAATCCTAGAGGAGAACATAGGCAGTAACGTCTTGGACACTGGCCACAGCAAATTCTTTCAAGACATGTCCCCAAAGACAAAGGAAACAAAAGCAAAAATGAACTTTTGGGACTTCATCAAGGTCAAAAGTTTCTGCACAGCAAAGGAAACAGTCAACAAAATGAAGAGACAACCCTCGGAATGGGAGAAGATTTTCACAAAGGACATTACAGATAAAGGGCTGATATCCAAGATCTATAAAGAACTCCTCAAACTCAACACACACAAAACAGATAATCATGTCAAAAAATGGGCAGGAGACATGAACAGACACTTCTCCAAAGAAGACATACACATGGCAAACAGATGCATGAAAAAATGTTCATCATCATTAGCCATCAGGGAGATTCAAATCAAAAGCACATTGGGATACCACCTTACACAGTTAGAATGGCCAAAATTAACAAGGCAATAAACAACACGTGTTGGAGAGGATGTGGAGAATGGGGAACCCTCTTACACTATTGGTTAGAATGCCAGTTGGTGCAGCTACTTTGGGATACAGTGTGGAGACTCCTTAAGAAATTAAAATTATAGCTACACTATGACCCTGCAATTGCACTACTGAGTATTAACCCCTAAGATACAGATGCAGTGAAAAGAAGGGGCATCTGTACCCTAATGTTTATAGCAGCAATGGCCACAGTCAGTAAACTTTGGAAAGAACCAAGATGACCTTCAATGGATGAACAGATAAAGAAGATATGATCCATTTTTACAATGGAGTATTATGCTTCCTTCTGAAAGGAAGGACAACCAACTTTTGTATCAACATGGACGGGACAGGAGGAGATAATCGTGAGTGAAATAAGTCAAGCAGGGATTGTCAATTTTCATATGGTTTCACTTAATTGTGGAGCATAAAGAATAACATGGAAGTCACTGGGTGATCAAGAGGAGAAGTGAGTGGGGGGAAATTGGAGGGGGAGACAAACCATGAGAGACTCTGAGAAACAAACTGAGAGTTTTGAGGGGAGGGGGCAGAGGGTTGGGTAAGCCTGTTAATGGGAGTTATGGAGGGCACATATTGCATGGAGCACTGGGTGTGGTGCATAAACAGTGAATTTTGGAACCCTGAAAAAAATAAAATATAAATGACAACAACAACTCCACTTCCCAACCTGTGGTAGGAGTCCCCCAAATTATTGGAAGCAGCCTCCATTAGAGATCAATCCACTGCATGTTGAGGGTCCTCCCACTTCAAAAAGACCAAGGAATATCCAATCCCAAAACAAAGTAAGGGCCAGCTCCACCTCATGGAATACCACCTGCTCTCCCTTAGAGAGTGTGCTGTTGCTTTAATAAACCTGCCTTCTGGTTTCACTTTGGGCATTGATCTCTAATTCTCACGTGCCAACATAAAAATAATGATGGGTTATCTTTACAATTCATAGAAAAGGAGGTACATGGAAATTGAATGAAAGGGAATAACAAAGTAGGTTCATAAGTCCATGTTCCTTGTAAAAAAATTAACATGAAAGTGCGTTTCTACCACCTCTCTCCTGTTTGATCTCATAAAGAATGACCACGATACATGAATTATAGTTCGGGGTTTTGAATAACACAATTGCTTTATACCAACACTTGAGCTTTTTATTTATTTATTTATTTATTTATTTATTTATTGCTAACAAGATAGCTCAATTTGATATGCGGTTCCTGACAACCAACCTCAGAAGTAATTCCATCTTCATGAGAAGTCAGAAAGAACCACAAACCAAACCTCAAAATAGATTCATAGAGAAAATACTCTTAAAAAAATTTCCCTTCCTGGGGCACCCGAGTGGCTCAGTTAGTTTGTCTCACTGGGCCTTTGCGTTTGGCTCAGGTCATGATCCTAGGGTCCTGGGATTGAGCCTCATGTCTGGCTCTCTGCTCAGCAGGGAGCCTGCTTCCACTTCTCTCTCTGCCTGCTCTCTGCCTACTTGTGATCTCTGTCAGTCAAATAAATAAATAAAATCTTTAAAAAAAATTTTCCTTGGGCACCTGGGTGGAAGAGTGAGTTAAAGCCTCTGCATTCGGCTCAGGTCATGATTCCAGGGTCCCGGGATCGAGCCCCACATCAGGCTCACTCCTCAGCAGGGAGCCTGTTTCTTTCTCTCTCTCTGCCTGCCTCTCTTCTACTTGTGATCTCTATCAAATAAATAAATAAAATCTTTAAAAATAAAATTTCCCTTCCTATCAGAAGCAGACCAAACCACCAACAAATTCCCCAGAAAGCTTCATCTAAAAGGTTGTACTTTCTTCAGACACCCAGCAGGACCTTCTTCTCTGGGCCTGGTATTTCTTCAATGGCCTATTCCAGAGAATAAGACACTAAACTACTGAGCACCAAGGGCCTCAGAACCACGAAAGATATGATGAGGGGCACAAAGCACGCCTCTGGTCACCAAGAGGGTTTGTAAACGTTTGCTGCTTTTCTGTATTTTTCAAAGCTGAGTTTTTAGCGGGAGGCCGCTCCTTTAGGATTAATTGCTGATACCTTATAGTAAAAGCTATTATATGATCTTTTACAAACCATTTCCTATCTTTGCATTCTCATGTGCCGAGACAGACACGGATTATTTATTTATTTATTTATTTATTTATTTATTTTAAGATTTTATTTATTTATTTGACAGAGAGAAATCACAAGTAGATGGAGAGGCAGGCAGAGAGAGAGGGAAGCAGGCTCCCTGCTGAGCAGAGAGCCCGATGCGGGACTTGATCCCAGGACCCTGAGATCATGACCTGAGCTGAAGGCAGCGGCCTAACCCACTGAGCCACCCAGGCGCCCCCAGACACGGATTATTTAAAACCCTGAAGAGAGTGCTATTGCATTTAAATTGCCTGTAACCTTCGTGTAATAGATTTATGATTGATGATAGATTTAGTTAAAATATCACTGTTTTAAATATTTATTCTCAGTAAACGATTTCAGACTATGCTCATTTAAGTAAGTTGGTGCATAATCCCTTTTCTATTAAACCCTAGTGCAAGGACCAATGCCCCGCTTCCGAGAGAACCACAAGCTCTTTTTCTAGAATGGCCATATGCGTATGTATCAGGCATCCTCTTTTCACTCCCTTTCTGGAGCACCTACAATGGAGGTCATGTAATAACCAATAACGAAAAAACAAACAAAAAACCCAAACATCCAGGTCGAAGTGATTCAGGGGTGCCATCATGCAATGGCGGACCCTGCCTGGAGACGAGGAGACTGCTCAAACAGATCGCAGGCAGGCATCTCAGCCCAGGCCTGTGCTGGGGAAGCTGGTTCCCGGCTTTGCGCACAATCAGGAAGCCAGCGAATTGACCCGAGAGTGCAGCCGGGGTTTAGGGATGATGATCTTTTCGCAGCCAGGCAGCACGCAGACACCGGCTCTGGGAGCCAGGCTAGGAGGCCGACCAGCGCCCGCGCTGGCCATGCTCAGCAGGCCCCCGGGGCTTGGCCAGCCCCTGTGCCCCGGGCCGCGCCTCAGGACCGAAGGGGAGGGGGGCGGGGTTGGGGGCGGCCCGGAGAAGGGGCTTTGATAATTGAAGAAGCGGGAAATGAGCTTGCGGAGGATGGAGGAAGCGGGGGAGAGTCTGAGAGGAGGTGGAGGGGCTGGCAGAGAAGGGGCCCACAGTGCCAGGGTGCTGTACTGGGGCCCAGTCGGGACTGCAGGACCCCTGGAGTCGCCGTCCCTGCACTCCTGCGCTCCAGCCCAGCCCTTGAGGCCACGCTGTCCTGCTCCTGAGGCCTGCTGCCCCGCCCCGCCCCATGGCTTCTCCGGAGGACCCTCTGCGGGCAGGTAAAGTGACACCGCGCCGCACCCTCACCTGGAGCAGAAAGCGCCGGCCCTGAGCTCGCGGGGGTGTTGGGACCCAGCCTCCCGCGACCCCCGGGGCAGCGGGACCACCCCGGACGCCTTGCTGCACTGGGGTCCTAACGGGGTCGGGCCAGGGACGGAGCCACGCAGGTGCCCCCCGCCTATGAGCACAAAAGCCCCCATCGTTTGGCACCCCACGTGCGGGTGGCGAGGACCCCCTTCCCTCATCCCGTGCTGTGGCCCCGCCACTTTTGTTCTGGACTTGGGATCCCAGGTGGAAACTAGTCCCTCAGACCTCCCTGGCAGCAAGGAGCGCAGGGAGGGATTCGCGGTTTTTCCGCCCTGGTCTTCCTCTCTCCCCATTCACATGCCTTATTGAGTCCCTTTCCTCTCCTCATTGTCACTTTTATTAAATGGTTTTGTTCTGCATGTTGACCCGCAGAGCGATTTCATGAATTAATATGCAGGATACTGAGTGGGAGCCCACCTGTGAGAGCCCACCTGTGGAGGCCTTTCATTAGAATGGTCTCTGGTTCTAGCCTCAGTTCAGAATACTGCGTGTACCTGAGGACCGAGTCCAGATGTTTCTTTCATCTCTGACTTGAATTTGAAATCCTAACGTCACTATGACCTGGGAAGCCGAGGTCCACAGCATCTTCATCTGAAATTCCACTAGAGCTCCCATTTACCTAGTGCCCAGCCTGAGTCTGTTTTCCACTACTGTCAGGGTTCTAGAAGTTCATGCACTGCCCACCACTGACAGTAGGGGCATCTCTCTGTCCAGATTTTCCCTTTACATAAGGAGGACAGTTACAGGAGATTAGGGCCCACTCTAATGACCTCACTGTAATGTGATTGCATCTGTAAGGACTCTAGTTCCAAATAAGGTCACGTTCTGTGGTACCAGAGATAAGGACAGCAGCAAGGTTTCTGGGGGAAATGCAGGTCAGCTCTTAACAGTCCACTCTCTGGCTCCCCAAATTCGTGTCCTTCCCGTGTGCAAAATACCTTCACCCAATGCCCTCCAAAGCACTAATCATCCCAGAATCAACTCAAAATCTGAAATCTCATCTGTCCTCCTCCACTCAAAGACCCAGATCTCACCCAGACCATGGGACCCGAGGACTGCATCTAGAAGCCACCATCTCCTGGTAAAGCTGCCCATCAGGTCCTGACATCACCCTCACTCGTCCCAGCAGCCGAGGGCCTACAGTTCCTAGAGACAGTTTCTCAGAGGAAGTTTGAAGACCACCTCAGAGGGCATTCTTTGGAAGTGAATGAAGAGGTAAGGGGGTCAGAGCCTCCTGCCATTCCCAGGGCACCCAGAACCCAGACAGTGAGGCCTTGGGTGCTTTCTAGTGACAGATTCAAGGCAATTCTTCGACTTTGGGACTTAGAGTTAACTTAGTTTTCATTTGTGATTATTATTTTTGTGTGGGGGCCATAGCTTTTCTTTTGACCTATGGCTGCTTTCACTCTCAGTTCTGAAGAAGCCCCTAAATCCTAACCCTGTTTAGGAATCTGAAAGCTCTCAGAGCAGCAGTACTGGGGGACAGTGTGGACACATGGTTTGGTTTCTCCTCTGGCCTGATTCTGCGGCAGCCCCGCTCTGTCCTCCTCAGACTTCAGAGCAATAGCTGAATAAGTGGAGAAAGGACCATGGGGTCAGGAAGGTGGCCACCGAAGAGTGATTCTCTGGAGGGTGGCTGAGCTAGCCAGTGAGCGTATTAGTCCAGCTCTGCCTGCAGTCTGGATGGAGCTGAACAGGGGCCAGGGAAGGGGAGGAGGAGCAGAGAGCGGGGACAAAGGGACCAAAGAGTAGATTCAGACGAAGGGATGTAATTAGGAGGAGAGAAGAAACTCAGAATACTGCATGTACCTGAGGACCAAGTCCAGATGTTTCTTTCATTTCTGACTTGAATTTGAAATCCTCCTCAGACTTCAGCTTCCAGGATTTCTCCAGTCCTTGCTCTCCCACTGTCTTGGTGGGGATCCGCCATGAGTGGTGAACACAGGAATGAATGAGTGATATATACCCCCAGATCGCTGGGGCTTTGTCTTGTTTTGCTGAGGTTGGAAAGGCTTGGGAGAGACCCCCTGTATGCAGATACAGAGTTGCATGCAATTGCTTAGATAAACATGTTCCCCACTTAATTGCCTGGGCATTAAACATTTCGCCCATAACCCGTGGCTTGAGCAGTTAGGAGGAGACAATCTGGAGGTGAATCAGAAGATGGCTTAATCCACATGGTGGTGGGCTGGGTTTGGGAGATTTTCCTGGAGATTCTAAAGAAAGATCTAAATTCATCCAATGGGGAGTGGTAAACATTTTATCAATGGGAGATGGAAAATAAATTGTCTGGTTAACCTTTCCCTCCCCCTCAAAACCATTATTTGAAAAAACAAAAAAGGAAGTGAAGGGAGAAATCCTCCCACTCCCATCCCCACTCACCTCCATAGCCACCTCCTCTTCCAAGAACCTAACAGACAAGCTGCCAAGAAGTGTTAGGTACCAGCAGTGGTCTCAGAGCTCATTCAAGGATCATGGTGAAAGGCATTCAAAGAGATTGTGTGGGCACAGGGATCCAATTAAGGGGAACAAGTTTAAGGTTTGCCTGGTCCCCTACAAATTAATGGCACTAGAGAAGATGAGCTTTGGGAACTATAGCTTAATGGATACAACGTGTAAAAAGCTTCAGTGAGGCATGGTGGGAAGAGGCCATGAGGGCAGCAAAGACAGTCTTAGATGATGTTATTAATAGCACTACAGGCTCTAAATTTCCTGTGGTGGTGTTCTTGGAAGACCAGCCTGGCCAAAGTGGATACTCACAACGTGGAACAGAGGGTCTTGCAGATCCCAGCATGTGAGGTATGATGAGGGGGTAAAATGATAGGTGTCCTTTGGAAAGACCGTCTCCTTGACTTTAAAAGGGAGAACCCAAATCTTCAGGTGAAATCTTTTTGGCTACAAAGAAGTACGAGCCTCCTAAGGTCAAGGTCTCCTCGTCACTTGCAAAGATGTCGAAGAACAGGGGCGCCTGGGTGGCTCAGTGGGTTACGCCGCTGCCTTCGGCTCGGGTCATGATCTCAGGGTCCTGGGATCGAGTCCCACATCGGGCTCTCTGCTCGGCAGGGAGCCTGCTTCCTCCTCTCTCTCTCTGCCTGCCTCTCTGCCTACTTGTGGTCTCTCTCTGTCAAATAAATAAATAAAATCTTAAAAAAAAAAATGTCGAAGAACATATTCAGACATTTCAAAGATGTCCTCATGTCCATCCGTTCCCACTCTGGAATTCTATAAATAAGGTGAGAGTTCCTCTAGTTGGAAAAAAGATCTAAAAAGACTTCCCTTTCTCATGTAATTTCTGTAACCTCCAGGACACACCCAACTACCCCTTCCAGCGCTGTAATGAAGCTACAGCTGGTGCCAATTTGTGGAACTCATTAAAGGCTATTTTCCCTTATATACCCCCGGACCTAGTTCCCATGCTCCCTCACCTGATTTCCTGCACTCACCTCCCACCTGGTGTGTTCACACCTGCACGTGCCTTTTACCAACCCCTTTGCCAAAAGGCAGCCAGAGTGACCTTTCAAAGACCTATCAGTTCCTGGCATTTGTCTCCATAGAAATCTGCACTGAACTTCTAACAAATTCTCAGTCCTCCAAAGGCATCCATAATCCTCCCACTCATCTCTTCCTACCCTTCTAATTGAATGATGCCTGTTCTGCCCTGTCTTTCTGCCCTTCAACCACGCTGCCTCCCTCTTCCTGTGGAGACCCCTCATGGCGCCTGCCTCCAAGCACAGGTGATTCCCATTAATGGGAAGACCCTCTTTTTCTCCCCCGTCTCCCCACTCCAGTTACTCCCACTTATTCGTGAGCTCACAAGCCCCATGGTACACACACTCCATGCAGCCTGCTCTCTCTTTTCTAACACTGGCCTCCGTTTCTAGCTGTGGTTGTGTCACGGATGTCCCTCCCCAGCCTGCCTCCAAGCCCTCCATCGGTTTAGCTCCAAGACCTGACACAGTGCCTGGCACGTAGTAAGCCCTGGCTAGCTTCTAAGAGCCTCACTGTGGGACTGAACGCATTTTAAAAAAGGTCACCACATAGTCTCCAAACTGTAGGCAGAAAAAGCTTTGCCTGGATTGACATTTTAGAGACGTATTCGTCAAGTTAGATGTGTTCACTGACTTTACCTTGTAAAATTAAAAAAAAAAGGGACCTCTGTATCACTTCGCATCTAATGAAGGCACATGTATACTATTAGACCACGTTATGAGCTTAATGGAAGGAGACAAGATTTTTTTGCTAAGAAAATGTATAAGACTGTGGAGGTCACGTGGGAGGAAATAGTCCGTTTGTTGGAGCATTGCTATCTTACTCTATCACAGCCACTAATAAAAATCTGACACGGGGTGAGTCAGAATTGTCTGTCGGAGATGAGTTAGATCTGTCTCATGTTCGTACAGACATGAAAGCCAGGAACGAAGAAGCAGGCTTTGAAAGCCTGGGTTGAGGAGGTGGTGTGGTTCACTGCGATGAGCTAAGTGCCCAGGGCCACCGGCAGACATGTGGGCCTGTGTCCTTCCTTTGTTCTGGAGTCCGTCTTGCACCATGTGGTGAGGTAGCAGCTGGGAGCAGCTCAGGACAGGACCCGGTGGCATCTTACCTCTCCCACCCTCCTGTGGGATCCAGTGGGCTCCAGTGGGTCCCGGGGACAGCCTGCCTTCCTTGCAAAGCCCAGTAGCACTGGGAGCAGAAACTGAGACCAAAGAGTGAGCACCCTGTTTGACAAGCCAGACCAGCCACCTCTTCTTCAGATGCAGGGGGAGCCCTGGCTTGCTGACTCCTCCCTTCTTCCTTTCCCTTTTCCTCCCTCCCTCCCTCTTCCCTTTCCCTCTCTCCTTCCCTGGTGGTGCCCTTTCCCGATGCCCACTTCATCCCTTTTCCTTTCTTACATGCCTGTCTTCTAGAGTTTCTTCTCTCCTCCCAATTACTTCCCTTCGTCTGAATCTCCTCTTTGGTTCCTTTGTCCCTGCTCTCTGCTCCTCCTCCCCTTCCCTGGCCCCTGTTCAGCTCCATCCAGACGGCAGACAGAGCTGGACTAACAGGCTCACTTGCTAGCTCTGCCACTCTCCAGAGAAGTCACTCTTCGGTGGCCACCTTCCTGACCCCCTGGTCCTTTCTCCACTTATTCAGCTATTGCTCTGAAGTCTGAGGAGGACAGAGCGGGGCTGCCGCAGAATCAGGCCAGAGGAGAAACCAAACCATGTGTCCACACTGTCCCCCAGTACTGCTGCTCTGAGAGTTTTCGGAGTCCTCAACAGGGTTAGGATTTAGGGGCTTCTTCAGAATTGGAAGTGAAAACAGCCATAGGTCAAAAGAAAAGCTATGGCCCCCACACAAAAATAATAATCACAAATGAAAACTAAGTTAACTCTGAAGTCCCAAAGTCGAAGAATTGCCTTGAATCTGTCACTAGAAAGCACCCAAGGCCTCACTGTCTCGGTTCTGGGTGCCCTGGGAATGGCAGGAGGCTCTCACCCCCTTCCCTCTTCATTCACTCCCAAAGAATGTCCTCTGAGGTGGTCTTCAAACTTCCTCTGAGAAACTGTCTCTAGGAACTGTAGGCCCTCGGCTGCTGGGACGAATGAGGGTGATGTCAGGACCTGATGGGCAGCTTTACCAGGAGATGGTGGCTTCTAGATGCAGTCCTCGGGTCCCATGGTCTGGGTGAGATCTGGGTCTTTGAGTGGAGGAGGACAGATGAGATTTCAGATTTTTGAGTTGATTCTGGGATGATTAGTGCTTTGGAGGGCATTGGGTGAAGGTATTTTGCACATGGGAAGGACACGAATTTGGGGAGCCAGAGAGTGGACTGTTAAGAGCTGACCTGCATTTCCCCCAGAAACCTTGCTGCTGTCCTTATCTCTGGTACCACAGAACGTGACCTTATTTGGAACTAGAGTCCTTACAGATGCAATCACATTACAGTGAGGTCATTAGAGTGGGCCCTAATCTCCTGTAACTGACCTCCTTATGTAAAGGGAAAATCTGGACAGAGAGATGCCCCTACTGTCAGTGGTGGGCAGTGCATGAACTTCTAGAACCCTGACAGTAGTGGAAAACAGACTCAGGCTGGGCACTAGGTAAATGGGAGCTCTAGTGGAATTTCAGATGAAGATGCTGTGGACCTCGGCTTCCCAGGTCATAGTGACGTTAGGATTTCAAATTCAAGTCAGAGATGAAAGAAACATCTGGACTCAGTCCTCAGGTACACGCAGTATTCTGAACTGAGGCTAGAACCAGAGACCATTCTAATGAAAGGCCTCCACAGGTGGGCTCTCACAGGTGGGCTCCCACTCAGTATCCTGCATATTAATTCATGAAATCGCTCTGCGGGTCAACATGCAGAACAAAACCATTTAATAAAAGTGACAATGAGGAGAGGAAAGGGACTCAATAAGGCATGTGAATGGGGAGAGAGGAAGACCAGGGCGGAAAAACCGCGAATCCCTCCCTGCGCTCCTTGCTGCCAGGGAGGTCTGAGGGACTAGTTTCCACCTGGGATCCCAAGTCCAGAACAAAAGCTGCGGGGCCACGGCGCAGGACAAGGGAACAGGGTCCTCAGCATGCGCATAGGGGTGCCTAACGATTGGGGCTAGCGCGCCCTCTGGCGGTGGGCACCGCGCACAGCATATTCCAAGGCCCGACCCCATGCGAACTCAGGTGCTGCACGGCCTCCGGGGTGGTCCCGGTGCCCTGGGGGTCGCCGGAGGCTGGGTCCCGACACCCCAGTGAGCTCAGGGCCTGCGCTTTCTGCTCCAGGTGAGGGCACGGCGCGCTGTCACTTTACCTGTGCACAGAAGGTCGTCTGGAGAAGCCATGGGGCTGGGAGGGCAGCGGGCCGAGGGAGCAGGACAGCGCGGCCTCAGGGGCCGGGCTGGAGCGCTGGAGCTCACCAGAGGCGAGTCCGATGGGTACTGCAATCCCGACTGGGCCTCAGCTCAGCACCGCGGCGCTGCGCGTCCCTCCTCCGCCACCCCTCCTCCTCCTCCCAGACTCTCCGCTGCGTCCTCCACGAGCTCACTTCCCGCTTCAGCAATTAGCAAAGCCCCTTCTCCGGGCCTCTCCCGCCCCCCTCCTTCCTGAGGCGGGGGCGGGCCGAGGCCGGGCGCAAGGCGAAGCCCGGTGGCCTGCCAGCTCTGCCAGCGCCCGCGCTGGGCGGCCTCCTAGCCTGGCTACCTGAGCGGGTGTCCCGCGCGGCCTGGCTGCGAAAAGATCATAAGCCCTAATCCCCGGCTGCACTCTAGGGTCACTTCGCTGGCTTCCTGATTGCCACCGAAGCCAGGAACCAGCTTCCCCAGCACAGGCCTGGGCTTAGATGCCTGCCTGCGATCTGTTTGAGCAGTCTCCTTGTCTCCAGGCAGGGTCCGCCATTGCATGATGGCACCCGCGAATAACTTCGACCTGGATGTTTGGGTTTTTTATTTGTTTTGCGGTCATTGGTTATTACATGACCTCCATGGTAGGTGCTCCACAAAGGGAGTGAAAAGTGGACGCCTGATATGTACGCATTCGGCCATTCTAGAAATGGAGCTTGGGGTTCTCTTGGAAACGCCGCATTGGTCCTTGCACTAGGGTTTAATAGAAAAGGGATTATGCACCAACTTACTTAAATGAGCATAGGTTCAAATCGTTTACTTAGAATAAATATTTAAAACAGTTATATTTTAACTAAATCTATCATCAATCATAAATCTATTACACGAAGGTTACAGGCAATTTAAATGCAATAGCACTCTCTTCAGGGTTTTAGATAATCCGTGTCTGTCTTGGCACATGAGAATGCAAAGATAGGAAATGGTTTGTAAAAAATCATATAATAGCTTTTACTATACGGTATCAGCAATGTACCCTAAAGGAGCGGCCTCCACCTAAAAACTCAGCTTTGAAAAATACAGAAAAGCAGCAAAAGTCTACATACCCTCTTGCTGACCAGAGGCGTGCGTTGTGCCCCTCATCATCTCTTTCCTGGTTCTGAGGCCCTTGGCACTCAGTAGGTTAGTGTCTTATTCTCTGGAATAGGCCATTGAAGAAATACCAGGCCCAGAGAAGAAGGTCCTGCTGGGTGTCTGAAGAAAGTAAAACCTTTTAGATGAAGCTTTCTGGGGAATTTGTTAGTGGTTTGGTCTGCTTCTGATAGGAAGGGAAATTTTTTTAAAAGATTTTATTTATTTATTTGACAGACAGAGATCACAAGTAGGCAGAGAGCAGGCAGAGAGAGAGGTGGAAGCAGGCTCCCCGCTGAGCAGAGAGCCAGACATGGGGCTCAATCCCAGGACCCTAGGATCATGACCTGAGCCGAATGCAGAGGCTTTAACTCACTGAGCCACTTGGGTGCCCCAGGAAGGGAAATTTTTTTAAGATTATTTTCTCTTTGAATCTATATTGAGGTTTGGTTTGTGGTTCTTTCTGACTTCTCTTGTAGGTGGAATTACTTCTCAGGTTGGTTGTCAGGAACCGCATATCAAATCGAGCTATTTTGTTAGCAAAAATAAATAAATAAATAAATAAATAAATAAAATGTCAAGTGTTGGTATAAAGCTATTATGGTTTTCAAAACCCCAAACTATAATTCATGTGTTGTGGTCATTCTTTATCATATGAAACAGGAGAGAGGTGGCAGAAATGCAATTTCAGGTTAATTTTTTTACAAGGAAGATTGACTTATGAACCTACTTTGTTATTCCTTTTCATTCAATTTCCCTGTACCTCCTTTTCTATTAATTGGAACGGTAACCCATCATTATTTTTATGTTGGCACGTGAGAATTAGATATCAAACCCCAAAGTGAAAGCAGAAGGCAGGTTTATTAAAGCAACAGCACACTCTCTAAGGGAGAGCAGGCGGTATTCCATGAGGTGGAATGGGCCCTTACTTTGTTTTGGGATTGGATATTTCTTGGTCTTTTGAAGTAGGAGGAGGACCTTCAACATGCAGTGGATTGATCTCTAACGGAGGTTGCTTCCAATCATTAGGGGGACTCCTACCACAGGTTGGATAGTGGAGTTGTTGTTGTCATTTTTATTTTATTTTTTTCAGGTTTCCAAAATTCATTGTTTATGCACCACACCCAGTGCTTCATGCAATATGTGCCCTCCATAACTCCCATTAACAGGCTTACCCAACCCTCTGCCCCCTCCCCTCAAAAATCTCAGTTTGTTTCTCAGAGTCCACAGTCTCTCATGGTTTGTCTCCCCCTCCAATTTCCCCCCACTCACTTCTCCTCTTGATCACCCAGTGACTTCCATGTTATTCTTTATGCTCCACAATTAAGTGAAACCATATGAATATTGACAATCCCTGCTTGACTTATTTCACTCAGGATAATCTCCTCCAGTCCCGTCGATGTTGATACAGAAGTTGGGTGTCCTTCCTTTCAGAAGGAAGCATAATACTCCATTGTAAAAATGGATCATATCTTCTTTATCCATTCATCCATTGAAGGTCATCTTGGTTCTTTCCAAAGTTTAATGACTGTGGCCATTGCTGCTATAAACATTAGGGTACAGATGCCCCTTCTTTTCACTGCACCTGTATCTTAGGGGTATTCAGTAGTGCAATTACAGGGTCATAAGGTAGGTCTGATTTTAATTTCTTAAGGAGTCTCCACATTGTATCCCAGAGTAGCTGCACCAACTGGCATTCTCACCAATAGTGTAAGAGGGTTCCCCATTCTCTACATCCTCTCCAACACTTGTTGTTTATTGCCTTGTTAATTTTGGCCATTCTAACTGTGTAAGGTGGTATCCCAATGTGATTTTGATTTGAATCTCCCTGATGGCTAATGATGATGAACATTTTTTCATGCATCTGTTTGCCATTTGTATGTCGTCTTTGGAGAAGTGACTGTTCATGTCTTCTGCCCATTTTTTGACATGATTATCTGTTTTGTGTGTGTTGAGTTTGAGGAGTTCTTTATAGATCTTGGATATCAGCCCTTTATCTGTAATGTCCTTTGTGAAAATCCTCTCCCATTCCGTGGGTTGTCTCTTCATTTTGTTGACTGTTTCCTTTGCTGTGCAGAAACTTTTGACCTTGATGAAGTCCCAAAAGTTCATTTTTGCTTTTGTTTCCTTTGTCTTTGGGGACATGTCTTGAAAGAATTTGCTGTGGCCAGTGTCCAAGACGTTACTGCCTATGTTCTCCTCTAGGATTTTGATAGATTCCTGCCTCACGTTGAGGTCTTTTGTCCATTTCGAATTTATCTTTCTGTATGGTATAAGAGAATGGTTGAGTGTCATTCTTCCATACATAGCTGTCCAATTTTTCCAGCACCATTGATTGAAGAGGCTGTCTTTTTTCCATTGTATAATTTTCTCTGCTTTGTCAAAGATTTTTTGGCCATAGAGTTGATGGTCCATATCTGGGCACTCGACTCTGTTCCACTGGTCTACATGTCTGTTTTTATGCCAGTGTTATGCTGTCTTGGTGAACACAGCTTTGTAGTAAAGCTTGAAATTAGGCAACATGAAGCCCCCAGTTTTGCTTTTTCTTTTTCAACATTCCCTTAGCATTTCAGAGTCTCTTCTGGTTCCATACAAATTGTTTGGAATTGTTTGTTGTTGTTTGTTCCAGCTCTTTGAAAAGTTCCAGTGGAATTTTGATCAGGATAGCACTGAAAGTATAGATGGCTCTAGGCAGTATAGACATTTTCACAATGTTTATTCTTCCAATCCATGCATGTGGAATGATCTTCATTCTTTTTGTGTCTTCTTCAGTTTCTTTCATGAGTATTCTGTAGTTCCTCAAGTACATTTACCTCTTTGGTTACGTTTATTCCAAGGTATTTTATGCTTCTTGGTTCTATAGGAAATGGAATCAATTCTCTAATTTCCCTTTCTATGGAAATCAACTGATTTCTGTACATTAATTATGTATCCTGCCACATTACTGAATTGCTGTTATGACTTCTAGTAGCTGGGGGGTGGAGTCTTTTGGGTTTTCTATATAAAGTATCATGTCATCTGCAAAGAGAGAGAGTTTGACTTATTTTTTGCCAATTCGAATACTTTTACTTCTTTGTGTTGTCTGATTGTTGTTTCTAGGACTTTTAGTACTGTGTTGAATAACAGGGTTTAGAGTGGACATCCTTGTCGTGTTCTTGATTTCAATTGGTAGGCTGTCAGCTTTTCCCGTTTGAGGATGATATTCACTGTGGGTTTTTCATCGATAGATTTTATGAAGTTGAGGAATGTTCCCTGTATCCCTGTACTTTGAAGTGTTTTAATCAGGAGTGGATGCTGTATCTTGCCAAATGCTTTTTCTGCATCAATTGAGAGGACCATGTGGTTATTCTCTCTTCTTTTATTGATTTGTTCTATCACATTTACTGATTTGTGAATGTTGAACTACCCTTGTATCCCATGGATAAATCCCACCTGGTCATGGTGGATAATCTTTTTAGTGTACTGTTGGATCCTATTAGCTAGGATCTTGTTGAGAACCTTGGCATCCATATTCATCAGGGGTATTGGTCTGAAATTCTTTTGGAGAGTGTCTTTGCCTGGTTTGGCCATCTGTTTCTATTTTTGGAGGCAGCTTCAGAAGAATAGGTGTTATTTCTTCTTTGAAAGTTTAGTAGAATTCTCCAGGGAATTCACCAGGTCCTGGGCTCTTGTTTTTTGGGAGGTCTTTGATGACTGCTTTGATCTCCTAACTAGATATTGGTCTATTCAGGTTGTCAATTTCTTCCTGATTCAGTTTTGGAAGTTTATAGGCTCCTAGGAATGCATCTATTTTGTCTAGTTGCCTAACTTATTGTCATATAACTGTTACAACCGTCAATAAAAATTTCTGATGATTGTTTCTATTTCCTTGCTATTAGTCATGATCTTTCCCTTTTCATTCATAATTTTATTAATTTGGGTATTCTCTCTTTTCCTTTGGATTAGTTTGGCCAGTAGTTTATAAATCTTATTGATTCTTTCAAAATTCAGCTTCTAGTTTCATTGATGTGTTCTACTGTATCTCTACTTTCTATCTCATTGATCTCTGCTTTAATCTTGATTATTTCCCTTCTTGCATGTGGGTTTGGCTTAATTTGTTGTTGATTCTCCTGGTCTTTAAGGTGTAAAGAGAGCTGGTTTATTCTGTAGTTTTCAATTTTTTTGAGGGAGCCTGGTGGGAAGAGTTGTTTTTTACCTTAAAAGGTTTGTTCTGGAACCATCATGGCAACTATTTTACATGGGGATGGCAATGCAAATGCATTATGATAGATCTAGGGGTTACTCTGGTGTAGAGGTAGAAGAGGAGAGAACATTTTCAGTACCAGTGTCTCCTGGTTTGTTAGGCCCAGGGTCTCAGAAGTCACAAAGTGGGAGGTTGTGCCCTCAGTCTTCTAATGTGTAACCCATTTTTCACCATTCTTGCCTCTAACTCATCTCTCACTGCCCACACATTCAGATATAGTGTAATATTGATTGACAAAATATTAATTGCCAAATAACAGTAGTTGGAGAATAAGAAAAATGCAAGCACCTGATTATATAATATTACTTAAATAAAATATGTTTTTATAAGTGCTATTGGAAGTAAATTCCTCAATACTTTAATCACACAGAAAGATGGAATCCTATATTTTTTTTCTTGTATTTACTAAGAAAATGATCATGCCTCAAGTATATTAAAATGGAATAGGGAAAATTAAAAATTGTTTTAAGTTGATTTGCGTGTCTTGTGCGTATGTGAGAGAGAAAGAGAAAGAGAGAAAAAGAGAAAGGGAAAGACAGAGAGGTGGCTGCAGTGAATTGATGAGTTGCAGGATAGATTTTAAAGTTTTGTCTTTTGCTTTCTACATTTCCTTTTCCTTAGGTTCAAGAGAACAATCAGTAATATCTCAGATGCCTGCTGGTAACATCAGCAGAAAGAGTTAGAGGTTCCCAGAAAATTAAAGATGAGATATAGTTTTCCTGACATAAGAAAAGTCATTTTGTGTCTCCAGCTATTTTCAATGATCCATACCCCACCTGTGTACTTGCCCAAGCACACTTCTTCCAAAACTTCCTGGGAGGTCCTTACAAGGAAATGCAAAAACCTCACTACTTAAGGAATTTGAGGGAATGAGGCAATGGGAAAACTAACATTCACCACCAGACCAGGAAATAGCCTAAGCTATTGAGACAATAAATCAGTGGTAAAACTCCGTAGTGCTATTTTAAAAGTAATCAAGGCCTTGCATTCCTTGTCCCAGAAAATGAGCCCAAGACCCCATCTTGTTTATATCTGCTCTTGAAGCCTGCAGCGTCCCTTTCCCTTGTCCAACAGTTACCTCTGCTTTATTCTAACGGTGAAGTTTCTGCCCTCAGTGGAATACAAGCTTCATTCAGGTGAACATGCAATACATATTGTACAAATACATATGTGGATGTGCATGCATCCACAACCTTATGACCAACCATACACGGGATAATAAAACTCTCCCTTCTGAGTATTCATCTTAAATACTAAATAAAAATCTCTCTCCTGTTCAAACAGTCAAGGCTTTGGAACTTATTCCCTGTGATCTCCTTGTATGTTGTAAACAAAGATTCCTTGTTTGACAACTCCACCTGTTTGTGTGATTCACCAAAGGTTGACCTCAGTTAGTTCAGTTACTGTAATGGCTTTCACTCCTCTGATTCTACCTCTGCAAGTCTCCAAATTTAACTATTTTTTTCTCGCAATTCCGCATTTTCTTGGCTTTAAACTGCAACTCTGAAGAGATGATTTGCTTGTTTAAAAAAAAAAATCAAGAAAAGGGAGTAGTAGTCAACATTGTTACTTTGAACTTCCTGCCATAAGGGGCTCTCCTGTTGTTTCTCTTTGCCTTCCTGGACTAAAACGACAGAAATTTGGCAATACATCACTCCCCAATCCAGATTTCTGACAGAACAGTTTATACTCTTAGAAAAATATTTGTTTTAAAGATCACATAATTAAATACTTAAGCATGTAGTGTAATATAGTGGTTTACAAGAAATATATTTTGGTCATCTGAATATTTGGTTTTCAACCATGGCTACTGACTCACAGCTCCTAAAACTCTTGGAATTTCCTGTGATAAGGGTGAGAGTGGTGTGTTTTGTTATGTTAATGAAGTGACCTTTAGACCTCTCTCAAGGCAAGGGCTGTTTGCCTGAAGGACCACCCACTTGGTGAAAGCCTTCATAACTTTTTTCCCAACATGCCTCCCCTTCCTCTGAATTCAGGATTATCTGGGGAAGGAAGAGGAGCTGGAGATTAGATCAGCAAATGACAATGATTTAGTCAGTCATGACTATGTCATGAAGCCTCCACAGAAAACCTGAAAGGACTGGGTTCAGAAAGCTTTTAGCTTGTTAAATGTATGAAAAGGCAGGAAGAGTGGCAGTCTTACAGAAGGTAATAGAAGCTCTGTGCCCATTCTCCATACCTTGCCCTGTGCACTTCTTTATCTATCTATTGATTTAAATCTTCTATTATATCTTTTAATAAGCTGGCAAACATAAATTAAGTATTTTTATGAGTTTTGTGAGTCCCTGTAGCAAATTAAAAGAACGTAAGAATTAGGCCACTGGGACCTCCAACCTGTAGTTGCTCAGTCACAAGCACAGGTAATAACCTGGGGCCTACAGTGAGACAGGCATCTGAGGTGGGGTTGGAGATAGTCTTGGAGGACTGATCCCTTAACTGATGAAATCTTACACTATGTTCAGGTAGATAGTGTCAGAATTTAGTTGAATTCTTGGAGATCCTGCTGTTGTCTGAAAATTATTTGGCATTGTTGGTATGATGTCCTAAAAACCAAAAAGATATAGCTACCTCAAAATAAGAATAAGGTTGACAGCTTATATATAATAAGTGAGTATATCAGGGGTTTAAAATATACCCAATAAATAGTGTAAGGAAATTACGAAAGAGTTTGAAATAAAAACAGGAATAAGAACCTAGTGGTACTAATAGATTAAATATATGTAATCTAGTTGAATTAAGAATACAATGGATAGAATACGTAATGGATTCAATAGAGATAAGAAGTCACTTAAGGATATAGTCATCTGGATACCAGCAAAGCATTAAAATTATCAATATAAAAGAGGTGTAAGATGTAGGTGATGTGTGTGGAACAAAAGCTAGAGAAAAAATTAGATTTCCTTACTACTCATAGCCTGTTGACAAGTCCTTGAAGTTCCTCTGGGGACTCAGCTGCTTCAATGTGGACACATCCACTCAGGGCAAAAAGCATTCTTAGTCCACCCCCCAGGATACCGAAAATCTACTTTCACATGTAAAACTTACTTTGGAAACTTCTTTATCTCTACTCCCCAACCCTGCCCTCAAGATATACATTGGCAATCATCTCCCAAGCATATACCCACTGATACACATCAGAAGAGTGTCTTCCCTGAGTTTTTACTAAATAGTAATAAATGATATTCCCCTAACAATAGCTAGCCCCCTCAAGGTGCTAGAAACCTTGTTTATAAAATACCTTGGAGGCTTGTGCTATCCCTATCCTCCTCCCAAATTGAAAGTATATCATCAGCCACTCTTCATGACCCTCTCTCTCTACTCCACATAAATAAATAAATATTTTTTAAATAAAATAAAATAAATGACTTTTTTTTAATGAAAGAAGAAAAAAGGAAAGAAATATTTGAATATTAATGTACATATATTTCTCAAGCATAAAATAGTCAAGACACTGGATTGAAACTTACATACAAGAAAAGAAAGAAAATATTCATGACTATAGTTGACTCTATGAATCCCAAACTAGGGCATATATACCAAAGACAAAAAAAAAAAACAAAAAAAACTCATAAGTGTTAGAGAGAAAAAAATTAATTCATTAATAAAGAAACAAGATTCAGATTGACAGAAAAGTTTTAAATAACATCAGATATAAAAAAGAATGAAGTAATAGCTTTATTATCTTGAAAAAAATAATCACAATGTAAACATTTAGATCCTTATAAAATGTCATTGGAATAGGAAGGCATAATAAAAAAAATATTTTCAGGAATACAGACCACAGATAATTTGCCTTAATTTGTGTAGGCAGCACTTACATACTAATATTATTTTAACAGTAAAAATGTACTCTATGACCTATGGGGTTGGGGAAAAGAGGATGACCAAGTCATCTTGAAATAATTCAGTTTTAAGAAAAAAGTAAAAAGATCGAAAAAAAGACTTGAAGAAAAGAGAGATAAAACATATGCATAATAAAAATAAATAAATGAATGAACAACTGGAGTGCCTGGGTGACTTAGTCGGTTCAAGTGTCTGCCTTCAGCTCAGGTCATGATCCCTCCAGGGTCCTGGTATTGAGCCCTGCATCAGGCTCCCTGCTCAGTGGAGAGTCTGCTTCTCCCTCCCATTGAGAAAATAAATTTGACTTATTTATTTGAGAGAGATAATCTTTAAATTTTACTTATTTATTTGAGAGAGAGTGAGAAAAGAAAAACATGCACACAGCAGGGGGAATAACAGAGGGAGAGGGAGAAGCACCCCACTGAGCAGGGAACCCCCTGCGGGGCTCTATCCCCGGACCCGGGTATTATCACCTGAGTTATAGTTAGACACTTAACTGACTGAGCCACTCAGGTACCCCAATGAATACAATCTTTAAAATAATAATAATAATAATAAAGAAATAATATTTCAGATAGTATGATTTTTTTTAATGTAAGACTTGGTATAAAAACAGGATGACATACTTGTCTAATTATAGCAAAAGACTTTGATAAGTTTAGATTCAGTAGTACATAAAAATTTAACTTCTTTCATTAACTGATAATTTAATTAGATTAAATTAAGAGACATCAAAATTTAGAGAATCTAATAGTCCTGATCTATTAATAAATGTAGCCATCCTGACCCCAAAACAATAGTCTTCAGTAAGTATATAAGCATAAGTTGAACATTTACACAAACAGGCCATTATTTAGGCCAGAAGTATATGCCAATCAATTCCGAGAGTTAAATATCAGGCTATATTTTCCAAGAATAAGGCAATAAAATTAGAAAACAATGACCAAAATATTAAATTCATATAATTGGAAGTTAACTTCATACCTAAAAAGAAATAATACAGCTAATTCAGAAATTTTTAGAATTACAGTACTTTGGTAATATCAACTCTCAAAATGAGTAACGGACAGGCGGGGCTAGAGAGGAAGAGATCCATAGGGAACTTTGTGAACAGGCTCTCAGAAATCCCCAAAATGTGGTGTGGGAAAGCCAGAGTAAAGAGATAAATTGGACCACCCTACCCCAGGGAAGAGCACCCTGATCTAGGCATGTGGGATGGAGGACCACCCTGCCCTAGGTGTATGGGGTGGGTCATGTGGGGTGGGTGTCTCTATGATAATCACCTGTAACCAAAAAAGAATAATCAGAGGCTAAAAAGGAGGTAAGCCACTGAAGGAGTTATTGATAGAGATGTTAAAAGGATTAAAGTTGCCTGGTTACCTTTTTATAAAAATAAACCCTGAAGGCACTCATTGTTAACTGTGTGGGGACCCCTCTTAGTTGTGAGAGCTTTTTCTATATATTCACTTGATAAACTTCTGTCACTTACTCACTCTCCATTGCCCACGAGATTCCTTCTTTGACTCCAAGAGACAAGAACCTAGCTCTCCCACATCATTCCCTAGAGTTAAGTATCAGGCTATATTTTCCAATGATAAGGCAATAAAACTAGAATATAATGACCAAAATATTAAGTCCATGTAACTGGAAGTTAACTTCACACCTAAAAAGAAATAATACAGCTAATTCAGAAATATTTAGAATTACTGTACTATGGTAATATCATTTGTGAAAATAAGTGACAATAATTAAAGGTATTAAGGAAATCTAAAGGTTTAATTGTATTAATTCAAAAGAAAAACAAAACAATACAACAAAAACACCAAAGCATAAAACAACAAAACAAAACAAAAGGAATATAAAGGCAAAACCTAAGAACGACAGCAGTAATAACAAAATATTATAGAATCAAACAAATTTTTGGAATAGATTAATAAAAAATATTTGACCAATGAGTACTGGTCAGAAATACTCAGAGATTATGAAGATAAAATAAAATACTAAATGAAATGTATAAAAACTAAAGTATAGACCTAAGAGAATGATTAAAAATGCTTCTAGAAAAAGAGTCTAATTTTAAGACAATAAAATTAATAGCACCATAGAGAAAACTGTATTTGTGACATAGGGGATCAATTAGAGATGATAAAGTATTTCCTTAAATATCAAAGATAACAATTAGACTCAGGGGCTCAGTCAGCTAAGCCTCTGCCTTCACCTCAGATCATGATCCCAAGGCCCTGAGACTGAACTTGACTCCCTGCTTGGTGGGGAACCTGCTTCTTCTTTTCCCTCTCCCTCTGCAGCTTCCCCTGCTTGTGCTTGTTCTCTCTCTTTCTCTCTCTCTCTCTAAATAAGATTTTAAAAGTTAAAAAAATTAAGAAATAAGCATCAAAGATTAATCCATAAGGTAAACGCATGTATTAAAGTGATTAATTAATTTATATTAAAATTAAATATTTCCTTGTAATTAAGTACAGTGTGGAGAAAAAGTTCATAGACAACTGACATAGGAATGAACAATACTTAAAATATTTAAAACTGACAAGGAATTATTAGATTTAGACTCCATGATGATCTCTATGTATGTGCATGTAAAACACCTTAAAATACATTGTAGGAATGTGCTACAGGAAATTAAGGAGACAGGGAGATAAAGGGGGAAAAAATAGCTCAACTTGAAATGACTAGTTGGTTGCCACTGTGTTTTATTTACATTTATTTGGTCAATGAAATTATTTTACATGTATCTATTATTATCTTGTAGGACATGGTATACTAATATCATTATTAATGAAGTTGAGAATAAGAATATGATGCCTCATTTCATCATAATTGTTAAAAATGATCCCTGAAGCTGGTAAATGCAGGAAGCCAGAAACAGAAAAAATAATTAGCACCAGTTCAAAAGCTTGTCCACCTGGAACCCGTAAGAAAATCCAACTGGATCCTGAAAATAATCAGTGATTTGAGGAAAATGGACAGGGATATAGATTTCCAGGTGCTTTTTACTTATAATGGCAATAGCAACTTAGACAATGTAATGGAAAAAAAAATCTATTAATTGGCAGTAGGAGAATTATTAAAAAAATATAAACCATAAGCCAATGAACTTGGGAAAATTATGAAGAATCTACATAAACATAAAAAGAAACAATATGAATTTGCCAAGGCACATTCACATTTTAAAAAATAAGTTAAAAGGGGAACAATATGCCATAATACATATATCAATGTTTTTCATAGAAGTTTAGTATAAAAAATAAACATTTTAAATAATTTATTTGGAAAATGATATCACATATCTGAAAAACTTGGAAGAAGAAATGGATAACCATGACTAAACAAATGTAGCAGAAAAATGATTTACAATAATAGATAAAAGCTATTCAAAAATGCAGTGAACATTGGCCAAAGCTTAGAAAAATCGATAGAATATAAAATGTAAAATGAATTCATAAATGAAAAATAGAATCCCATTAAATCTAATTTGGAAAGAACTAATAATTTTTTATTTTGCCTGAATCTGCTCTGCCTTTCATTAGGTGGGACACTGACCAAGCCCACTGAGCTCCTCTCTCATGCCCAGTAATAGTAAAGTCATGGACATTAATTACTTCTGAGATGAATTTTAACCACTGTGGATAGGATGCAGAAGCCAGTGGGTTAAACAGATTCTTCCTTGTTTCAGGAAAATAATTCTGAGATGTATTCTGTGCATTAGGATTGATGCTCTGTTGCCTACAATCATAATCTACTCAGTCTGAACTCATATATGTTTCTCCTGGACCACTTAGCTCTTCTCATTCTCTCCTCTTCCACGTGATCAAATCCCAAAATAATTATTTAGGTTGTGTATGCAAGTCCTGATTTTGAAGGGAAACTCAGTTACAAAAAGAGATGAAAATAAAGATACAGGGGAAAAAATGGTGCACTTGGGTGACTCAATTAGATAAGCATCTGACTCTTGATTTCAGCTCAGGTTGTTATCTCAGGGCGATGAGATGAAGCCCCTATAGGCTCTGTGCTGGGCAAGGAGGTTGCTTAAGATTCTCTCTTCTTATCCCTTTCCTTCCACCCCTCACCTCCCATGCTGTATTTCTCTAAAATAATAAGCACTGCTGAACTATCTTAGATTCTGTACCTTCTCTCCAGCCATGAACCTATCACTGTCTTTAACTCTTGAAAACTTCATTAGACAAATTAATGTGGTGAAGGAAGCAATATGAGAAAGCCTCTTAATCTGATGAGCATGGATCTGAACAAACCCTATAGATACTATCCCTTTGACTTCAATATACTTCAATATACTATCAATACCTACAGTGAGTCACATACACACAAGATTATTGTTTTTATTGTATACTTCATATATTCATTAATATATGACTCGTTATCATTTTGTTGAAGTGCTAAACTATGGTAATAAACAAACTTTTAATTAACTTTTCCTCCTATGATACAAATATAATTTGCACTTGAGCTTTAGCTAATTTTATGTTCTAAAATTGTCAAAACAAAGTGATCAAGGTTTCTAGATTATTTACTGTATTTTCTACTATATAATATTGTTCTATCTCTTCTGTATAAAGAAAATGAATGCTTGGGGCTCTTGGGTGGCTCAGTGCGTTAAAGCCTCTGCCTTCTGCTCAGGTCATGATCCCAGAGTCCTGGGATAGAGACCCACACCAGGCTCTCTGCTCAGCAGGGACCCTGCTTCCCTTCCATTCTCTCTGCCTGCCTCTCTGTCTACTTGTGATCTCTGTCTGTCAAATAAATAAATAAAATCTTTAAAAAAAAAGAAAATGAATGCTTGATAACTAAATGAATGCTTTACTGAACAAATTAAATATGGCAATAGCATTTTATTTTATCATGCTTTACATTTAAACTATAATATTATATCACTGGTCTACAAATAATCTACTCACAAAGTCATTTGGAAGCTTTTAGCAAAAGAATTCTTCCTCCTGATTGTAGTATAAAAGCCACAGAAATATACAGAAGACTCCTAGGATAGAAAGTTAAATCCAGTTATCCGTGATGCCTTGAGTAGGACCTGACCTATGTATGTCCTGGGAAGCACTAGTAACTGTTACATGTGATAGGATTTTATTTAATATATACAGTTTCATTTACTTCACAAAGGAGATATAAATTTGAGAATAAAATATTTGATGAATCTATAAAGTCTATATCTATTTGTTACCAATGTGGTAGAATTAAGATGTTAATTTGAAAAAAAATTTCATTGAACACATACACATAGTCAATTGTTTTTATATATATAAACAGCATTATTTATTTATGTAAATAAATGCATTGTCAGTAAAATCCATTTACTTATCAATCATAAGGGTAATTTTAAGTACTAAGGATAAGAAATATGTGAAAAGATAAGTGTTCAAGAGTGCAGTTTGTGGTAATTAATACAATATGATAGGCTCATAAAAAAGATATATTACTTGTACTTAAAAGGTTCTATAATTAAGCGATGACCACTTGAAATTTGTAATTAGTCTTGCTGAGTTTTTCCTTGCACTTACTGCCCTTCCCCAGAAGTTCATTAAGAATTTCTGTGAATGTCCTTATGTTTAATCTCATTCATGGATTCCACTGCTGCTCACAAAACAAAGCCAAAAAGAGAGGTAACTCTATGTGGCACTCCATCCACAAGCAATACATTCATAAATAATTAAAAAGCTCTCTACTTCATTTGTTACCCATTCAGCTGATGATTTAAATGAGTAACTGAGGCCATTTTATCAGCATGTTTAATAGAATGCGACTCAGAAACTTAACAGTGTTATTTAAGAAGAAATGTTCATGTGTTAAGGTTTTTATTTTTTTTTAATCAACAAAATAATTTTCAAATATTAAAAGCAAATGTCCTCTTTTCCTCCAAGTTTCCTTGCTATGTCAAAGTTATAAATAAATACATTACAATCGTATTTTGAGTAGTAGATAAAAACAAATGTTTTGAAACTGTCTGTGGGTTGAGTGTCTGTGTTAACTTGTATAAATATCTGAACTCAATGTATTTAGACTTTATTAGATGGTTTATTTTAGACTATTTAAAAATACATGCTCAGATAATGACTTAACATTATTTTATTCATTTTAATAAATAAATTATTTTATTTAATTATGTTTAGATATTTATTTAATAAATTAATGATTTAATATTTAATAATCTAAATTTGAAATATTTTAAATTCTAAAAAATATTTATTTAATTAAATTGATATATTTAATATAAATATTTAATAAATTGTTTAATCATTATTATAATTATGCAATACATTATGTATAGTGTAATAATTGCATTTTAATAAATAAATAAGTGTATTATTTACATTATTTTATTTTATTTTATTTAGTTGACAAAGAGAGGGCAAACGAAAGCAAAGGGAGCTGCAGGCAGAGGGAGAAGGAGAATTAGGCTCCCAGCTGAGCAGAAAGATCAACCTGGGGTTCCATCCCAGGACCCTGGGATCACCACCTGAGTCAAAGGCAGATGCTTAACTGACTGAGCCTTCTAGATGCCCAAGGTTTTGTATTCTTAGCTTCTAAATATTTATGCTGCTTCATCTCTGGAGTTAGTATATTGATGTTGAGAATTCATATCAAAGAATTGATAGTAGCTGTTAAGCAGAAACTTATAATTTAGTGGGAAAAAAAGAACAGAAGGAAGGGAAAGGGCAAAAGTCAAAAGCACATTAATATAAAATTTAATTAGATAAATAAAGCTGATATTCCTAAAGGGGGCTAATAAAAGAGCTGCAAAGAGCTGATAGGATTAGGAAAATTGTCCACTCCTGGTCATTTCATAATTTTAAACTATTCCTTATTAATAAATATACTTAGTTCCAGAAACACAACCACATAAGGACATTTCCACCAAGTTTCCTCTAACAGCATTTACAAATTAGACGTTCAAACAATGTAGTTCGTTACATGTTGCCTCTGTATCTTAAAGTTTACACACTTTCTGTGACACATTTTCTAACAATTAAAATATATATATATATATATATATATATATATATATATATATATAAACCCTCACCCTAAATGGAAAAAAAAACATATATATATATATATATATATATATATATATATATATACCTTATCCCTAAGTGAAACCTTTCTTTGTTTATTAGCTTAAATAGGTAAATTAGCAACAACAACAACAACAAACAGCTAATATTATAGAGGTAGGAACAATTTACCTTTTCATTCATTGCTATATTCTAAAAATTCCTATTTTTTTTCTCAAGTATGTCATAATAATTTTCTAAATCTCCTGCCTTATTCAATTTTTTTTAGTGGAAATCTCTATTTCATATTTATTTTCTCTTCCTCCACTCTTTGCTCTAATAATTCAATGTATTATTAGATTTTCTGTTTTTCTCTTTATCCAGATATATCTTTTCTTTCTTTCTTTCTTTCTTTCTTTCTTTTTTAAATAATTTGATTTGCTGGCACTTTACATCAGTACATGCTTTCTTATGGATGTTAGAAATGTCTCTGGAACTACTAGAAGAATAAACTTTTTACCTTTAAGAAGTTTACAGTCTAGAGTGCCTGGGTGGCTCAGTTGGTTAAGTGTCTTCCTTCAGCTTAGGTCATGATGCCAGGGTACTAGGATCCAGTCCTGCATCAGCTGCCTGCTCAACAAGGAGTCTGGTTCTTCCTCTCCCTCTGCCCCTCCCTGCCCACTCTCTCTCTCTCTCTAATAAATAAATAAAATCTTAAAAAATAAAAGACTTACTGAAATCTGAGACTGAATTACTAAATTCAGTCTTAATAAAGACAGCTAAACAAAGCAATGATCACAACTGGAAAATTTAGTCAGATCATGGTTTAACATTTTTGGTTGACACAGGACCTCTTTCAGTAACAACTTTCCCTAAATATCAATTTCTTTTTAAGGCAAAAAATTTTGACAAGAAATTCAGATCCTTCTCATCATTTTCATATCAATTTAATGTGACATCCTCGGAGTATATAATCAAATATGTAATTATTCTATCTGTTGCTTTGTATATTGCCTGTATCTTTTTCAGACCCAAACTTTCATTGAGGTAGAGCTTTTTTGTTTTGTTTTGTTTTGTTTTAAAGCAGAGATTTTTAAAGTGTTTGATATATACAAGATACTTAATAAGTGTTTACAAAACCTATGTATTTCAGAAGCCTTAACAGGCTTTAAAATAATGTAGGTGATATTAGTATTCATATCAAAGAATTTGTAGGTTTCAGTCATGTAAAGAACTACATTTCTCAGAGACAGAGAAACATACAAATGATCTGGGTCCAGTAGGATAATGCTAGCATGTGCTGTAAATTCTCTTATATGACCTTATTCTTGCAAGAATTGGTTATGTGGCAGAAAAAAAGGTACCACTATCTTATACTTTATTATTTAAAGAGATTTATGGAAGTTGTTAATATCTTACACTACCCCTTTGTTGCAAAAGACCCAGTTTCCATGGTAATGGTGAGAGGAAAGTAGGCAATTTAGGCAGCAGCAAAAGTCTCCTACAAGGCACTATAAAATAAGGCTTGTTCTAGATCATGGGTCTGTCCAAAGGGGAGTGTTAAGGGGTAGGATGGATGATGGATGCATTGTGGACTTATAACTATAAGATTAATACTGTTATGCCCCAATAATGGGTCTATGATTAAAGTAGCGAGACTGATGTAACGCGAAGGTCAAGCAAAGCTTTATTTCATGCCAAGCATCAAGAATCTAACCGAACGTTCATGGCCACACCTCTTACGAGAGAAGGCAACCCTTCTCTGTTTCACAGTCTAGCTTATAAGGGCAAAGGCCATGCAGTCAGGCCTGGCCACGCACAGGTGACCAATGAGATTTTAACACACACAGAAAACTCCACAGTGAGGCTAGGTGACCAATTGAGGTACAATTTACCCTAGTATAGACATTTGACCCAGCCTATTACACCTTGATTAGGATTGGTGCCAAAAAGGTTCCCAAAGGGTGGAGGAGTGGGGCATACTCCTTAGTATCTGGGAGACAGTGTGCAAATCCCCCCCCCCTCCCCGCTGATTGATGTCTCCACCTGGCCTGGCCGACCCTTGTATATGTGCTTTGTTACCTGGAGCTGATTTCCAGGACTTGTTTTTAAGTGAATCCCCTGGGGGAAGGGGAGCAAGGACAGTTTAAGGGTTAACCTCAATGAAAGACTCTTGCTAAAATATAAAAATATTAAATAGGTCCTTACATTACAACAACTCAATAGGGAAAGTCCCAGTGTGGTGATAAAAGACATGATGTAACTTGCATTGCACATTTGATTTTTAAAACGTGTTTAAGTTGTATTTTTCCCTGCCATGACATCATACTTTATCTTCATCTCTGTCTACTAGTTTAAAACTAGTTAAACAAACTCAACAATTCTTTTAAAAATATTTTTTTATTTATTTGAGAGCAAAAGCCAGAGAGAAGAGAGGGAGAGATAAAGAGCATGAGCAATATGGGGCTCGATCCCAGGACTCTTGAGATCATGATCCAAGCCAAAGGCAGACACTTAACTGACTGAGCAAATGAGACTCCCACAAACTCAACAATTTTATAAAATTTTTATTTGTTGGGGTGCCTGGCTGGATCAGTCAGTAAAACATGTAAATTTTGATCTTGAGTGTAGAGGTTTTTAAAAATAAAATCTTTAAAATTTTTTTTTTCATTTTTTTTAAAGCCATTGTATGGCAGTGTTGATCACTATATTGTACACCTGAAACTAATATTAACCTTATTTTAACTAACTGGAATTTAAATAAAAACTTTAAAAATAAAATAAAAATAATAATCATAAAAATAAAAAAGAGTAAAAATTATTTGGCAGGCAATTTTCTTAATTGCATTATTATTTATTATTATATAGTGTGGGTGTGTCGGTGGGAAGTGGCTGGTATTACAGTGAGTTCCATATCTGTGTTACACTGAGGTCCATGTCTGTAGTCAGTCTTTTTTTTTTTCTTTTAATTTATTTTCAGTGATCCAAAATTCATTGTTTATGCACCACAACCAGTGCTTCATGCAATAAATTCCCTCCTTAATACCCACCACTGGGCTCACCCAACCACCTGCCACCCTCCTCTTCAAAACCCTCAGTTTGTTTCTCAGAGTCCATAGTCTATCATGGTTTGTCTCTCCCTCCGATTTTTCCCAGCACACTTCTCTCCATCTCCCAGTGTCCTCCACGTTATTCCTTATGTATTGAGTCTTCTAAAAACTTTTATTTTTTCCCTATTCTGCTTTGCATATGCTTACCTTAGATGTTAAAATATTATAAACCTCTCCTGCCTGGTCCATTTTCTCTCTCTGCTCTCATGATTTCTCATGCTCTCCCTGCCAATCCCACATGCCTTACAATATCTGGATATGACTAATCTCTTCCTGAGCTACTTTATTCTACTCTGCCATATGGTTGCCCTTCCCTCTTCTGTACCATAACTTCTATCCCCTGCATTTGTGCTTTAACAATACCTAATTCTTTTCACTACATCTGTATCTTTGAGGTCAATACTCAGTAGTGCAATCGCTGGGTCATAGGCTAACTCTATTTTACTGGAAAGAAGGGCCATATGCACCCCAGTGTTCGTAGCAGCAATGTCCACAATAGCCATTCTGTTGAAAGAGCCAAGATCCCCTTCAACAGACAAACGGATAAAGAAGATGCGATCTATGGATACAAGGGAAGATCACTCAGCCATCAGAAAGGATGAATACCCAACTTTTGCATCAACATGGATGGGACTGGAGGAGATTATGCTAAGTGAAATAAGTCAAGCAGAGAAAGTCAATCATCATATGGTTTCACTTATTTGTGGAACCTAAGGAATAGCAGCATGGAGGACATTAGGAGAAGGAAAGGAAAAATGAAGTGGGGGAATTGGAGGGGGAAATGGAACATGAAAAACTATGGACTCCAAGAAACAAACTGAGGGTTTTAAAGATGAGAAGGATGTGGGGATGGATGAGCCTGGTGTTGGTTATTAAGGAGGGCACATATTGCATGGGGCACTGGGTGTTTTACACAAACAATGAATCATGGAACACTACTTCAAAAACTAATGATGTATTGTATGGTAACTAACATAACATAATTAAAAAAAAAAGGAGGGGGACAATTCCTAACACTCAATTTTTCCTAGTTTCTTGTTTACCTCCTTTTAAGAGTAAGCTCATTAGTGGTTTTTTGTTTGTTTGTGTTGTCTCAACTAAAAGAAGAAAAATAATCCACATTATTTTGAAAACTTTTTGAACAGTGTACAAACCTTAGTCAAGTCCACAATGTCTTATCTCTTCCTCCTAACATGGCTATGTTGAAAAACCCTTTATCTGGGAAAAGATCATTCTTCTGCCACCTTGTGTAAGATTTTGGCTTTAGCTTAGATTATCCTTTCTTTCCTTTTCTGAAAATAAGTTGAAAATATTAATAGCCTCAGTTTCTTCTTCCAAAATATGACTGCTTCTTTACCAAGTGCAAAAGCAACCCATTTTGACCATAGTAAACAGCTTGGACCTACTTTTTTGGCTCACTGTTTTAGTGAGACAAGTGGAGTGAAGATGACACACCATTTCCAAATGTATTAATAATTGGTAGACCATACTTCTAAATTGAAGTTTTGTTGCCATTAAACTACGACCAGACTCGCTATAATTACAGAGGTAAATTCTTTATATTTACTATATTTGAAATTACCGTATAATACTGTTGGGCCCCAAGAGGCTAAGATGGCGCCGGGTGGCCTTCTCTTCCGGATCGGGAACCCACATTGCCGACCACAAAGGTGCCAAAGTGGCGGTTTCGGTTTCCCATCAGTTTCGTTTCCCGCGAGCCTCCACCCCCTGCAGAGCGTGTCTCTCCCAACTCCCGCCAACAGGGCACATCCCCATTGGCCCCCACTTTGCTGACCTCACTTCCCTTCCCTCACCCCATATAAGCCGCTGCCCTGCTCAATAAAGCGAGATCCTGCTTCGACAGATCCCCCAAGTCTGGTGTGGTTCGTTATTGCGCCTGGACTCGCGACACTCGCCATCCCGCTCAGCCCCAAGGGGAGCTACCGGCTGGCCCGGACGCTCTCCTCGTGCCTATCGGCCCGCAAAACCTACCGGAGTCCGACAACTGGTGCCCCGTGTGAGGACCCTCTCCTCGTTCTTCTCACTGACGGGCCAATCGGTCTTCGGGTGAGTGTACCCCCATAAATTATGGGGCAGTCATCTTCCTAAAGTGACCCTGCCCTCGAATCCCTGCGTTTCCTTTTGAGAAGACGCGGTCTTTCCCTCACGGATTCCCAAGCCCTTAGGACATGGGAGGCCTTTGTTAAGGTGGCTCCTTGGCTTCCGGAAGGTAACCTTTTTGATTGGGACACGTGGGATCGTATTGAACAGCTAATCCATAAAGCCCACGTAAACAGGGGGGAGATACCCCCTTTGGGTACTCTGGCGGCACTAAAGAGTTGCTTTCCACCCAGACCCCCAAAGGGGCTTAAGGAGTCACCTTGCCCCCCGAAATCTTGCACCCCTCCCCCTTCCCAATCCGAGGCAACCAAACTCCCTTCTGGGACGCCCACTCCGACTATATCAGACAAGCCACAAGAGAAGGCCACCCGGCGCCATGAGTCAGCTAGTAAACGTTCTCCTCACATATTGGATGGTAATTACGTAAGTAAGCCTTCTTCTAGTAAACCCGGGTTGCTGGGCCATCCCTAGCAAAGGGGACTCTGGCTTTATTTCTCTCTGTTTCTCCTAATAGATGTGGGAGCTTCTCCCTCACTCACTTCCCATGTTAATGGCTATAACTGGAGCCAACTGGGGTTGGTCTAACTCGAGACAGAGACCATAAGGAATATTCCCAAGCAGCTGCCGAAACTCTCTTTGTTTCGGGGAAGTTTCCCTGTGTTCTCTGGCCTGACTTGGACTGCCTAACCCCTTCCCCCTTGCTGGTGGGAAAGCATGGCGTCTGCTCCTCTGTTGGGGCTTATGAGCTCTAAAACCGGGAATCTTTTCTCTGCCTCCTGGCAGCACTTTGTTTCTTCTGTTTCCCCCTTATTGTGTTTCTGTACCAATGCGCGTGCAACCTGCATGACTAGCCTCTAGATCATGCACCACGGCTCCTTCTCTCTCCACTGTAAAGGAGCAAGAAGAGCACCCCCTGGACCTAATACCCACTCCGGATCTTCCCACGCATGTCTCAGGTAAACATTCAAAGTGGAGTGGGCCCAGGTGGAACGTAAATCGCTATTGGAACTAAGTTACGTTTGTTGGTTTAATTAAGATAAGACCTGTCTTTTAAGTTATCAGCAGTAAATGTGAAACTTCGAAGTTTACTGAAGGTCAAATAAGCTTGTGTTATTTATTAAAATTTGTTAGCAAAGAAATGACTAAACTGATGGTTAATTGTCTGTCTCAAAGTTCTAATGGGTAATTGCTGAAGTAGCTTTCAAAGTCTTTGGTAACCTGAAAGTTTTAAAGTTTTGCTTGGATGACAAATGGAATTAAATTGTGGACATCTAGGTCTTAACCAAACAGGATAAAATGCTAAGTCATTAATTTCTGGATGTAGGTTTGTGCTTTTGACTTCTTACTGCAAAGAAACTAAGAGTCTTTAAATCTGCTGGTAGACTTGTTTTCCATGTAACTGATTCATAAATTGCCACCTGAAGAATTCTGCTGTAACAGTTCACAATTGGTTAATAACTAAAGGTGTTTCTAAGAATACGAAGTTCTGCTTAGTGTAACTAAGACTGATGGAAATAAAGGGAAACTCTGTATGTAGGAAAGTAGGAGATATGTAAGAAAGATTTAAGGAATGGGAATACATTTTGTTGAAGGTAAAGGAAGGTAATTTTGTCCTAAATGAGATGGTTGTTTAGAAGGAAATGGCTTGGGACAAAACCTGAATGCAAAGGAAAGTTGTAGAAGGTTTGTGAAGGGAAATCTTCAGAAAAGGAATTTTAGCTATGGTCAAGAATGGATTAAGATTGAAATGAATGGGTTTTAAAGGTACATTGGTACAAGACTGAAATTCTCTGTTCAAAAGGACAATGTTTTCTTAGATCAATTGATCTGCTGTTAAGAAAATGTAAATAAATGGTTTTCTCTTTGCCTGCCCAGAAAAACCAGTTTCTATGTTCAGTTTTATCAGGTGTTTAACATCCCTAATTATATTTAGGCATGTGCTTTAAAACTTCATAAGATTTTAGCAAATGTTGACAAGATTTAAATCGTAAATCTCTTTAACTCAGGCTTTTCCTTGGTATGTGAAGTTGCTCATGAAGTACTACTGAACCAATGATAAACCTTGGGTTACATTTGGGAAAATACTATAACTATTCTAGAGATTCTACGCACTTCCTAAAGATTTAATGTTTTGAGAGATCACCGCTTGATACTGTAATTATGGAAATGTTATGTATCACAGAAATAACCTGATTTCCTTGCAGCTAAATTGTAAACTCCCGTGTCTCTTTAGCTCTAACCATATCCATTCTGAGTTTTTGTCATTTATAATTGTTTTAATTCTCTGGTATAATGAGTTTTATCTTCAAGGAGATTCCTATAAAGGACTTTCAGGACAAATACAGATATTTGATATGCTTGAAAATCCTAAAACTGAAATGGGTAAGAATTCCCAGAACAGATCAAGACTTATAATGGCCCCTGCTTCACTAGTCAGGCCCTCAAGGATTTCCTTACTACCTGGAATATCTCCCACTCCACGGGAATCCCCTATAATCCCAGGGGCCAAGCAATCATAGAAAGACAAAACCACACCCTTAAGGAAAATTTACAAAAACAAAAGGGGGAATCACTCCCCCCACACGACCAACTTAAGAAGGCATTATTTACCCTAAATATATTAAATTTTTCCAAATCGGATGGCCTATCCGCATTCCAGAGACACTGGGCCACTGCAGCCCCACATCCCGCTGTCCTGGTTAGATGGAAAGACCCCCTGACGGGCCAATGGAGAGGGCCCGACCCCCTCCTCACAGCAGGCAGAGGATTTGGATGTGTGTTCCCACCCTCTGAAAAGAAGCCCATTTGGGTGCCTGCCAGGGATCTTAAGTACCTCCCAGAGGCGAAGGAGATTGCTAACTCTGACCCAGAGGGTCCCCTTATTGATTCATAGGCCCACCAATCAGGATGTCTTGGGTGGCACTGCTTCTTCTTCTGCTGGCTCATGGACAAGTCACTCGCGCTGGCCTATGCTTAAAGAATGGGCCCCTACTGGCCCAGGCTTTCCTCACCAATGTCTCCCTGTTCCTTCCCACCATGAACTGCCCTCTTTGGCCTCCCAGAGACTATGTGTACATATCCCCCCTCTCTTCTAATGTCACCTGTCTTTGGGTGCCCCCGTTGGTGGACAATGGCTCTAATATTGACCTCTGGGCTATTGACCCCAGCTACTGTGACCAAAACACCACAGTAAACAATACTCAACTCTGCCCCCCCAATGCCACTGTATTCGTCTGTGGGGACCAGGCATTCAGCTTCCTCCCCACTAATTGGACTGGACTTTGTGCCTTAGCTTGGCTTCTGCCAGATCTCAACATTATTCCCAACAATCAGAGCCTTCGGATTCCTGCCTTCGATCGTCTCGGAGGGCGATCCAAAAGAGCCATCCAGGCCATCCCCATCATGCTGGGATTAGGGATCACTGCGGGAGTTGCAACCGGCTCTGCCGGGATAGGTACCTCTCTCCACTACTATAACACATTATCTCGACAGATGATTAATGACTTGGGTGCAGTCTCGGAGACCATCCTTGACCTCCAAACATAGATGGACTCGCTGGCTGTGGTAGTCCTCCAAAACCGGCGAGGCTTAGATCTATTAACAGCCGAAAAGGGGGGCATATGTTTGTTTTTACAGGAGGAATGTTGTTTCTTTGCCAACCGGTCGGGTATTGTACGAGACAAAATCAAGAAGCTACAGGAGGACCTAGAGAAGCGCCGCCACGCCCTGATGACCTCCCCCTTCTGGACAAGCTTTAATGGCTTACTTCCCTTTCTCCTCCCCCTCCTGGGGCCCATCCTAACCCTACTTCTCCTGCTGACCTTTGGCCCTGTATTATCAATAAGATTGCCCAATTCGTCCAAAAAAAGAGTGGAGACCATTCAACTCATGAACGTCCATGTTCAATACCAGAGACTGGCCACCCGTGACGACGAGTCCTACGAGGAGCCCCATCAATAGTCTCACGACCTATGGCAGATGGGATTCCTTGCAGGAACAACCCACACCAGGGCAGGGACCAAACCCCCATACAGGCATGATATTCAATGACGGGTAAGACCGGCGGGGGATGCAGAGCAACCTAAGACAGGGGGAACACCAAAGCAGTGTGATTCCCCAATGACGGGTAAGCCTGAAGGCCCACCGCTGGCAACCTAAGACAGAAGTCATGCATACAAAAACAAAAGGGGGAGATGTTGGGCCCCAAGAGGCTAAGATGGTGCCGGGTGGCCTTCTCTTCCGGATCGGGAACCCACATGGCCGACCACAAAGGCGCCAAAGTGGCAGTTTCGGTTTCCCATCAGTTTTGTTTCCCGCGAACCTCCACCCCCTGCAGGGCGTGTCTCTCCCAACTCCCGCCCACACGGCACATCCCCATTGGCCCCACTTTGCTGACCTCACTTCCCTTCCCTCACCCCATATAAGCCGCTGCCCTGCTCAATAAAGCGAGATCCTGCTTCGACAGATCCCCCGAGTCTGGTGTGGTTCGTTAATGCGCCTGGACTCGCGACACTCGCCATCCCGCTCAGCCCCAAGGGGAGCTACCGGCTGGCCCAGACGCTCTCATCGTGCCTGTTGGCCCGCAAAACCTACCGGAGTCCGACATAATACCAAAATAAAATTATGACTATGTGAAGAGTCTGTAATATTAAGAAGATGACTTTGAAATTATTGCTTATCTAAATGAAATTTCCCATTTTATAATCTTGTATAAGCTTCCCTTGTCATTTCCTATTCAAAATCTATTAGAAGGCACTCTTATTTTCCCTTAAGTGGGAAGTCAAATGTGGAACAAATTCATCCCAAAGGAATTGATTCTATATTCCACAGAAGACCAGGTGGCTTCCATGTGGCATTTTGCCTCTTGCATATTGTTCATCTCCTACAACAAATGGGGGTATGCTCTTTAGTAAACTAATTCAACTCAATTAGAGACATTGTCTTCAAGGGATAACATCATAGAGACTAGAATCAGAATCATACTTTTGGGAAAATTGGGCCCAGGTTTTTTGTGTTCTTTTGTTTTGTTTTAAGATTTTATTTATTTATTTGACAGACAGAGACCACAAGTAGGCAGAGAGGCAGAGAGAGAGAGGGGGAAGCAGGCTCCCTGCTGAACAGAGAGCCTGATGTGGAGCTCGATCCCAGGACCCTGAGGTAATGGCCTGAGCCGAAGGCAGAGGCTTAACCCACTGAGCCACCCAGGCGCCCCTGGGCCCAGGTTTTGATGGCTTCTTTCCTCAATCTTATAAAACCTATTTGAACTCTACTGGATGCCAGAACTGCTTAAAAATATTTGGTCCCTTGTAATTTTAACCTTCCAGTATACAATGCACCTGATCCATGTAATATCCTATAGTATTTTTCAAGTGAAAACTCTCAAAGTGTGTTTATTGGGAGACACTTTTCAATTGGTTGCTTACATTATTGCATTTATTATTTGTTCTAGACCATCCTTTGAAGATGGTTGTATTTAATAGACTTGGAAGACAGAAATAGTATCTTTTTTTTTTTTACCTTAACCTGTTGTGTTTGCAAATATTATCTGCCTCTGTTTTGATTCTTCTTGTGGGAACTGAGGCTCAGAACTGATATATAACTCCTACCCCTACACAGACACACACACACACACAAATACAGTTAATGTTCTGGCTACATCTATTGCTGTGAATAATAAACTATATTATTTCTGAACCATGAGTCTGTGTCTTCTATGAACACCTAAGAAAAAATAGCAGACTCATACACCAGCTTTTAAATAAGGGAAAATAATCTCAGATGCTTTATATTTTTTGATCGTGTTACCTACTTCTGAACATATGACTGAACACATAAAAAGCTGGAGCCATGACAATTTAGAGCTTCTTCTGTGGAAGAACTATGCATTCACTAGTAAACAAAAGTAGTTTCATCCTTTTTTTTTTTCCTCCTGGACACAATTTCCGCTCTCACTCTGTTGCTCAAATTGGGGAGTCTAAGGTCCTTTGAGGAAATTTTTGTTTAATGACTCAAAATAAAATAGGAAGAATCTAAAGTGCTAAAAATAATTCTAGATAAAAGGTATAAGATCATGCCAGGAAGGATAGTAATTTTATCTAACAACTGCCTGTTCACCCCTTTATTTGTTCATTAACTAATCTCCAAATTCCTGACTAAATCCCTGTTGTAAGCCAGAATGTGAGCTAAAAACTGGGTATTTTTAAAAAGTTTTCATTTGAAATCCAGTTAGTTAACATATATGGTTGTATTAGTTTCATGTGTACAATATAACATATAACACTCAGTGCTCATCATGACAAGTGCCCTAATTAACCCCCATCATTTATTTAACCATCACTCCTTCCAGATCCCCTCAAGTAACCATCAGTTTGTTCTCCTTAATGAAATGTCTGTTTCTTGCTTTGTTTCTCTTTCTATGTCTTATTATTTTCCCCTTTGCTTATTTGTTTTGTTTCTTTTATTCCATATATGAGTAAATGTATTTGTCTTTCTCTGACTGACTTATTTCACTTTTAGCATTATACTGTCTAGTTCCATCCATGTTATTGCAAATGGCAAGATTTCAGTCTTTTTTTATGGCTGAATAATATTCCATTGTATATACATACCACTTATTCTTTATTCATTCATCAATTGATGGATACTTGGGCTCTTTCCATATCTTAGCTTTATAAATAATGCTGTTATGAACATAGGGGTGCTAGCATCCCTTTGAATAAGTTTTCTTATATTCATTGGGTAAATACACACCAACAGGATTGTTGGATCACAAAGGACTTCTATTTTTAAATTTTATGGAAATTCCATACTGTTTTCCAATATGGCTGTATCAGTTTGCATCACCACCAACAGTTCACAATTGTTACTTTTTCTTTTTTTTAAAAGATTTTATTCATTTGACAGAGAGAGATCACAAGTAGAGAGAGAGAGGAGGGAGCAGGCTCCATGCCTGCCAGAGAGCCCGATGTGGGACTTGATCCCAGGACCCTGAGATCATGACCTGAGCTGAAGGCAGAGGCTTAACCCACTGAGCCACCCAGGCAGCCCCCACAAGTGTGACTTTTTCACATCCTCCCCAACACCTTTTGTTTCTTGTAGTGTTGATTTTAGCCATTCTGACAGGTGTGAGGTGGTATCTCTTTCTAGTTTTGCTTTGCAATTTCCTGATGATACATGATGATGGACATCTTTTCATGTATCTACTGAAGATTTGAATGTGTTCTTTGGGGAAACACTTGTTCATGTCTTCTATCCATGTTTTTATTGGATTATTTGTTTTTGGATGTTGACTAAAAACTGGATATTAATTAACACACAAGACAGGTTTCCTTGAGCTTAAATTTTATTTGCATGAATATCATTAACAGGAAAAAATATGCATATGTGTATGTACAAGTGTGTTTATGTATACATCTATCTATCTATCCTCTATCCCCTGTCTTCTAATTGTGGTAAATCCTGTAAGGTGGGGAATGGGATAGTCTGAAGAAATATGCTGCTGGATATGTTGGGTAAGCAAATTTAATTGCACTCAGATGCATTGGATATAAGTGAATCCCTCAAATGAGTTATTTAAAATTATATAGAAACAAATTAAAATTTTATGTAGTTGAAAATAATAGGTAGTTAAAATAATTTTTGTTGTTTGTTGTTTCTGTGTCTTTTTTTGTTTATATATACTATGGTGTGAATGTTTATGTCTCCCAAAATCATATTATGAAATCTAACTCTGGAAGTGATAGTATTAAAACATAGGGGCCTTTGGGAGGTGATTAGGTCATAAGTGGGATTACAGTCCTTTTAAAGGAGACCCCAGAGAGTTCTCTTGCTTCATTCATCATGTACGTTTACAGTGAGAAGATAGCCATCTATGAGGAAGTGGGCTCTCCCTGGATCTGCCCATTCCTTAATCTTGAACTTCTCAGTTCTACAACTGTGAGAAATAAATTCCTGTTCTTTATAAGCTATTCAGTCTATATCATGTCCGTTATAGCAGCCTGCATGCAGAAGGACAATATGACCTAAAACGAGAGCAATAAATATAAAGTTTCAGTAAAGTCAGTTGGTACAATGTTTTTTTTTTAGAGAAGACATGCTGCTTCATGTTAAACCTTGATATTGTATATGTTTCTTGAAGGGCCACTTCTTACTCCTTTGTATGTTTTCCACAAAGTCCAGGATGATGCCTTACATGAAGGTAATATTTTATAAATACTGTTGGAAATATATACTTCTCTAAAATCTTATTTTGCCTACAGATTACTTGGATCCACTTTGCCTTGTGTAGAATATTTGAAATATATTAAGAACAGAATGTCTCTCTTAATAACATTTAGAATCATCATTAGTTTATGACTCCTGACTCATTTGTTTATGCAGTGATACTTACTGCAAGAACACTGAAGTTTGTAATATAATTTTTGAATTAATCACCAAGCTAGTTTATTATAACTTATGAAAGAATAATTTCTCATGTCGTGTTTCATTCTGCTCTTATGTTATGGTCATGACATTTTCATTAAAATAAAGTAGAAAATAGAAGTTAATAATAAGTGAAAAATAAAAAATAAAAGTAAAACTCTTGTGAAATGTTAAACAATTCTTACTTATTTTGTTTTGCTTTTCCTCTACCATGCTGGCAAACCTGTATTTTGCAGATAGATACAATTTTCTAGTTGCTAGGTTTGTTACTTTTGCTAAAATTTTCATAATATAAGAAGTTGAATAGTCATGGATTATTTACTAAACTCCTTATCTACACTTATAAAAATAAAACAATGATGGTGACCTGGGTATTTCTAAAATTGTATTCTGTTTTTCCATATTATGTTTTACAATGTAATTATTAAAGATTCTGCATATATTAACACCCATCCCCTTCTATCTCATCTGTATGTCCATAACAGTGCATGTATGATTTCTATTCATTGCTATGTTGTGATGAAGAGATTGTCTGAAGTAGTCCTATATTTATGCAGGTAGATCTTAAGCTACAGTGCTCTTGTTTATTTGCTTGTTCATGATCTTTCATGTCTGAAAGATGGCAACTATTGCATCAGGTATGACGATTAAAAAATATTATTGGTGCCTGATACACTGTGATGAAATAGGTAAGTCGATTTATAGTTTGTTAATTAAATTAGAAAAGAAATTCCTTTGGATTTGTCCTTTATTAAGTTTTTTTTTTAAACGAATTCCTTGGGATTGTTTTTGTGTAATATACATCACATGCCTCAACCTTTAAATTTGAATGTAGAAAAGAGTTATCAGAATGAGCCTAGAAAATATTATTATGAAATATTTTTGTTCTGTTATATTATGTTAATTTGGGAAATACTGGTAGTTATTTTTATTAGCATTTCCTACTTTCCACATGCCCTTACAGATGAGATATCATGTTTTTCCTACTCTTTTTATCGTGGTTGTTATATTCTTCATGATCAATAACAATCAGTGAAAATTCATAACATTAATTTTTTAGGGGAAAGTGATATTTTAGCAAGAATCCATGACCAAAAATTTTAGCTGTTGTCCATCCAGTAGGTGAGACTATCAATGTTCCCGAAATTTCAAGAAATAGAACTTATTAATTGTGTTGGTTAATGTTTATTGTCTCTGAACTTAGAGGTGCATAATTCAATTTAAAATTTATTTTGAATTGAAAACAAGATCTTACTGAAGTTTAGTCATCCCACTTTATATCAGGCCTCCAGTACATTCTAATTTATGTATAGAAAATATCATAAACATGAATGTCACTTTTCCTATTGCATTTATACTGAAACTGCAATGACTCAAAGACGTCAGATCTGAAAAACATTACCTTTCTATAATTTCTGTTTCCTAGGAGGAATGGATATACCATTTTAGCACAATTATCCAACAGTATTCAAAACCACCATGAATTTTAAAACATAGTTATTACACCCTAAAAATCAAGTATGAAAATGTATAGACAACCAAGTCTCTATCTGTAAATGAAATACTCCCACACAGACTGGTTTTAAAACTTTCTAACTTAAGGAATTTGATAGCACAGACTCAGGGTAGTAGTTTCAGTGCCTACAGTATACTTTCAGGGAGAGAGTAATGTAGGCTCTGAGTCACTTTCTGCCTAGAGATGACCTAATAGTGGTTCTGGCATTGTTTGTTTGTTTGTTTGTTTTTGAAAATGCTTTCCTGGGCGTCATTCAGAAAATGCAGAGTTTGGCAATCTATATAAATTAAGGATGATCTTTTTGAATGTTTGTCTTTCACTACATCAAATTAACATAATTGGACAGAAATTCCACTAAATTAAGCATTGTTAGGAAACGTGTAAATTGGAGCTGCTCAAATTAGTTGCTCTTTGAACTATGTGCTGTTGGCTCAGGATTAGATAAGGAGTTTGAAGGAAAACTTAAATCATTGCTTCCTTTTTTGAGAGAGTCTTAGCATATTTTCTTAAAATTAGCTGAAATAAACAATGTGTTAGGTCGCAAAGTGATTTGCATTTTTGCACAAACTCCCTATCTCCTTGAGAATTATAACAAATATTTCATGAAACATCATTGATCTTTACTTTGTTACACTGCTCTAAAGTACATTCAGAGGGGCGCCTGGGTGGCTCAGTGGGTTAAGCCGCTACCTTCGGCTCAGGTCATGATCTCGGGGTCCTGGGATCGAGCCCCGCATCGGGCTCTCTGCTCAGCGGGGAGCCTGCTTCCTCCTCTCTCTCTGCCTGCCTCTCTGCCTACTTGTGATCTCTCTCTGTCAAATAAATAAATAAAATCTTTAAAAAAAAAAAATAAAAAAAAAAAAAATAAAGTACATTCAGAGTTGCCAGTTAAAAGTGTTAGTGTTGAGATGAAATGTCATGCATTTTTCTTCACTTCCATGCAAATGAACACAGTAATTTATTAAGACACAATGAAGAAAAAAAAATTGACAATGAGTTCCAGATGTTAAAAATCACTTGCCATTCAATCCAAATTGTGAGTTTGATCTGTTACCGAACACTTTATTATGCATCCCCGCTAATTTTACAGAGATAATTTTTTTCTTACCAATTTTGATTATTCTGTCTTGCAATGCAGAGAAAGCTAACTAATTTAAAATAAACTTCCATTAATTTCGATTGTTATAAACTTAAAATTGATCAATTTCCATATACAGAGTTTAAAATGTTCACAATTTACATTAAATATATATTCTGTGTATACCTTGGAAAAATTATACTGAAAATTGAAATTAAAATGATGTTGTATATAGCTGCAAGAAGCCGCCTGTCCCATTTCATCTCTACTATATAAGTTGTGTCAGATAATTTATAAAATCCCTACTGCATAACAAATCTATTTTTTATTGGAATGGGTAGTAATGTTTGTTCTTATTTCTAAATAAGAGTTGGTCTATGAGTGCATCTGCAACTGTATTTTTCCTAAGTGGCTTCATGGTCTTGAACTGAGAAAGCTCAGAACATTAAACATCCAAATAATATAATTTGACATAATTAGACATCAAGGAAATGCAATTAAAATGACACTGAGATATCACTACACACTTATCAGAATGGCTAAAATAAAATATAATGACAAGACCAAAAGAAAAAGATATACCATTTGATGATACACAATGGCAAGTTGTACCATCCCTTAACCATCTCAGACTAGTGTAGTGTTAAATTTGTTTTTCTAAGCAATGTTTTGGGTCACGTACCACTTTTCAAGGATATAAAGTGCTATCATTTTACTTAAAACTGTGAAATTTGGTCAGATTTAAATTTCAATTTATGTTAAAACCTTCTGTAAACTGTGTTAAACTTTGACATTTGTTCCCTCTGTTCAGTGAATAACACTATATCATATTTGAGAAATACACTAATTTTCATTTTGAAAAATATCCCTTTTTCCTCTTATGGTAATTATTAATATGAATTAATAGTAGAATTTGATATGGTTCCATATGACCATAAATACTTTATTGTATATTATCAAATTTAATAATGAATATACTGTACTTCTTTGGACAATTTTTTTTTTTTTTTTTTTTTATTTTTTAAAGATTTTATTTATTTATTTGACAGACAGAGATCACAAGTAGCAGAGAGGCGGGCAGAGAGACAGAGAGAGAGAAGCAAACTTCCCGCTGAGCAGAGAGCCCAATGCGGGGCTCAATGCCATGACACCAGGATCATGACCCGAGCCAAAGGCAGAGGCTCAACCCACTGAGCCACCCAGGTGCCCCATTATTATTATTATTGTTATTATTATTGTAATAACAATTTAACTCATATTAAAAACTTAAAAGGAGAACATATAAAAAAATAAATATAACTGAAAAAGAAAAAAACATTGTCCATAAATCTTTGCATTCCTGAACTGGATAGACTGTTGGAAATGGGATTTCTGGGGTGAGTGTAGGTACATACACATTTGGACAGGTCCTGCAAACGTGCCTTCAAAGAAAGTGTGTGGTTTTTTTCTTCTACTTTTTTTTTTTTTTTTTTTTTTATTTTTTATAAACATATATTTTTTATATACATATATTTTTATCCCCAGGTCTGTGAATCACCAGGTTTACACACTTCACAGCACTCACCAAATCACATACCCTCCCCAATGTCCATAATCCCACCCCCTTCTCCCCAACCCCCTCCCCCCGGCAACCCTCAGTTTGTTTTGTGAGATTAAGAGTCACTTATGGTTTGTCTCCCTCCCAATCCCATCTTGTTTCATTTATTCTTCTACCCACTTAAGCCTCCATGTTGCATCACCACTTCCTCATATCAGGGAGATCATATGATAGTTGTCTTTCTCTGCTTGACTTATTTCGCTAAGCATGATACGCTCTAGTTCCATCCATGTTGTTGCAAATGGCAAGATTTCATTTCTTTTGATGGCTGCATAGTATTCCATTGTGTATATATACCACATCTTCTTGATCCATTCATCTGTTGATGGACATCTAGGTTCTTTCCATAGTTTGGCTATTGTGGACATTGCTGCTATAAACATTCGGGTGCATGTGTCCCTTTGGATCACTACATTTGTATCTTTAGGGTAAATACCCAATAGTGCAATTGCTGGGTCATAGGGCAGTTCTATTTTCAACATTTTGAGGAACCTCCATGCTGTTTTCCAGAGTGGCTGCACCAGCTTGCATTCCCACCAACAGTGTAGGAGGGTTCCCCTTTCTCCGCATCCTCGCCAGCATCTGTCATTTCCTGACTTGTTGATTTTAGCCATTCTGACTGGTGTGAGGTGATATCTCATTGTGGTTTTGATTTGTATTTCCCTGATGCCAAGTGATATGGAGCACTTTTTCATGTGTCTGTTGGCCATCTGGATGTCTTCTTTGCAGAAATGTCTGTTCATGTCTTCTGCCCATTTCTTGATTGGATTATTTGTTCTTTGGGTGTTGAGTTTGCTAAGTTCTTTATAGATTCTGGACACTAGTCCTTTATCTGATATGTCGTTTGCAAATATCTTCTCCCATTCTGTCAGTTGTCTTTTGATTTTGTTAACTGTTTCCTTTGCTGTGCAAAAGCTTTTGATCTTGATGAAATCCCAGTAGTTCATTTTTTCCCTTGCTTCCCTTGCCTTTTGCGTTGTTCCTAGGAAGATGTTGCTGCGGCAGAGGTCGAAGAGGTTGCTGCCCGTGTTTGGACAATTTTTAAAGACCAGTCTACTCTTAAAAAAAAAAAAATGGAGACGCACTTCTTCAGTTCACACAAATTTCATTTTATTATATATAACCTCAGATAAATTTCAACAAATCATAATTTATTAAAATTATGTCTACTTAAAAATCTCATAGAAGAGTAAAACCATCAAAAATAAAAATAAACACACACAACACACCCACATCACCCATGTATTGGCAAATCACAATTGCTGTAACAATACATTAGGCATTCCACAGTTAAGGGCTATCAAAATTTCCATCAGTGACAAAAAGATTTGTATCCAAATGGACTGATTTTCCAGAATCCAAGAAAAAGTCTCCTAGGGTTTATTTAAAGATAAATATTTGAACAAATACTTCTTAAATTTAGAAAATTCAGAACATAGTATTAAAGAATATTTGCAGTGCAGACTATATTCAATCCTTCCTTCAAAATGTGCCTTTGAGTACATAATTCTGTTTTCTCTATCTAAATTGAGCTGTCCTCCAAGGAAGTTTTCTAAAATGTGTGTCTCTGTGTGATAAATATTCTAAGACCTAACATGCTTCATTGTATTTTTACTGTGCTCTCACATTTAATCAAAAATTTGGCTTGATGTATAATATCTAGTTTCAAATATCTTTTCCATCTATACAAACACCCAGCTGTCTCCTTTATATGCTATTACTATTGAGAATTGTGCTGTCAGTATTATTCTTGTACATTTTAGGTGATCTGTTCTTCTCTTGGGCATCATTTATGCTCTTCTCTGTTTTTGATATTCTTAAAACTCACCATAATATATATGAGTGTTTTTTTAAAGATTTTATTTATTTATTTGACAGAGAGAAATCACAAGTAGTTGGAGAGGCAGGCAGAGAGAGAGAGAGGAGGAAGCAGGCTCCCCGCCGAGCAGAGCGCCCCATGCGGGACTCGATCCCAGGACCCTGAGATCATGACCTGAGCTGAAGGCAGCGTCTTAACCCATTGAGCCACCCAGGCACCCTATATGAGTGGTTGTGTGTGTGTGTGGTTTTTGTTTTGTTTGGTTTCTGATTTCTCATGTTTGGCATCATTTTAAGTCTGGTATCTTTTATCTTTCTTTAATTCTCCAAAATTTATCTCACTACTTATTTAGATATTTTCTTTATTTTTTTTCTCTTCTGCTGCATTTGGGCAGAAGTCATTAATTTGATTGTTTGTTTTTTCCAACTCACTTATTCATTTTACAGCTATATTCATCTTAGTCTCCTTTTACTGTATTCTTTATTTCAACAATTTTCACTTAATTTATATTCACAGTATAGTACCTTTCTTTTGTTTGTATATTTATATCATTATTTTATCATATACTTTTAAGCTATTTTTTAAAATATTTTATTTATATATTTGACAGTGAGAAATCACAAGTAGGCAGATAGGTGGGCAAAGAGAGAGGAAGGGAAGCAGGCTACCTGCTGAGCAGAAAGCCTGATGTGGGGCTTGATCCCAGGACCCTGAGATCATGACTTGAACCAAAGGCAGCGGCTTAACCCACTGAGCCACCCAGGTGTCCCTTTTAAGCTATTTTTTAAAAGTACAGTAATTCTTTTTTTTTTTTTAAGATTTTATTTATTTATTTATTTGACAGAGAGAGATCACAAATAGAAGGAGGGCAGGCAGAGAGAGACAGAGAGAGAGAGAGAGAGAGAGAAGCAGACTCCCTACTGAGCAGAGAGCCTGATGCAGGATTTGATCCCAGGACCCTGAGATCATGACCGGAGCTGAAGGCAGTGGCTTAATCCACTGAGCCACCTAGGCGCCCCTAAGCTATTTTTTTAAATTCCTGTTCCAATAACACTTCGATTGCCATATAAAGTTAACCACATCATCTTTTTTAGGTAAGTAATTGTACTTTTTTTTGCATAGTTATTTTGGTCCATGAGTTCAGCTCCTCTTAGGATCATCAAATCTCTTAAAGTCTGGGTATGCTAGGATTTTCTAAGCAACAATAAAATACATTGAAACCTGGTAGCTTAATTATAATAATGTTTTCTTTCTCAATCATTCACAATAGCATTACATTCTGAGTAGATTCCTTCTATTTTGCAGCTATAGTGTTTGGAAAAACTTGAATTGTGTCATCACTGTGATAATGTGAATTAGTCAGGGTTTTTCAGAGAATCGGGAAGAGAAAAAAATGAAGATATTCTCCAGGGCCGACTCTAGAAGTGACTATTAAAACATCTGTCCAAATTCAATTGAACAAAACTCAGAAATGCCATCTCCAGTGAAATACAAAGAAGATTATATATAGTTCTGGGCACACACATCTCATTTGAACCAATGATGTACATCAATGAAAGACTGAAGGCCAATCACCACTCCATGGGAGAATTTAAAAATAAATTTACCAAAGAGGCCAAGAATTCAGAATCACAAATACCTCAGAACTAATAATAACTGCCTTCACTTGATGTTATTCTATAAGATAAATCCTACGATCAAGTTTCAATTTTAAATTCTTACAATTTTAAATTCTTAAATCCTTATGAAGAAGCATCATTTGGAGGGAGCAGTTTTCATAATTTATCATCCATCAGCCTTTTTTAAGATTTTATTTATTTACTGGACACAGAGAGAGAGAAAGAGATTACAAGTAAGCAGAGAGGCAGGCAAGCAGGGAGGGAAGCAGGCTTCCTTTTGAGCAGAGCCCGATGTGGGGCTGCATCCCAGGACCCAGAGACCATGACTTGAGATGAAGGCAGAGGCTTAACCCACCACCCACGTGATGAGAGAGCCACTCAGGTGCCCCTCATCCATCAGCCTTAATTGTTTGGAGGAAAATGTGTGAAGGAATAATGCCTTAGGGAGCTAATCTCTGTAAAGAATTTTCAAGTCTTTACCCCTTCAAGGTTTTTGCACAGTTCTGATAGCCTCTAAACATCCAGCTGATTTCTACAGTGACAGGCCTGTTAAAAACTGTCCTCAAACCAGGAATAGAGCTTGAAACATATCAGTCAGGAGAAATTTGAGTCTTTTAAGGAATTTATCATCATTTCTTTGTTTTTGGTTAATATCCAAAATAGTTCTATATTACACTTGCATAATTTCTCCAGAGCTGACTTTGAAGGAGGCATTCAGTTCCAGCTAGTTCCATATGTTGACAAGAACTATAATTCTATATATTAAAAAAAAAAAACGTATTTTAGAGGGCCTTGGTGGCTCAGTGGGTTAAAATCTCTGCCTTCGGCTCAGGTTATGATTCCAGGTTTCTGGGATTGAGTCACACAGTGGTCTCTCTTCTAGACAGGGAGCCTGCTTCCATTTCTCTCTCTCTGCCTGCCTCTCTGCCTTCCTGGGATCTCTGTCAAGTAGATTTAAATAAAATTTAAATAAATTTAAATAAAATTGAAATAAATTTAAATAAAATTTAAATAAATTTAAATAAAATTTAAAAATATATATTTTATACCTGTTATTCATGTTTATTAACTAAGATATCACAATACAAATAATACAAACAGTTGCTCTTTATTAATACCTTCAACCAAGATCAAAAAAATATGTCATATTTTCTCCAAAAATTTTATATCATCTGATAGGTCAGATATATATAAAATTACATTTAAAGTTTTAAAAATATCAGCAAATATTTTCATTTAAATGCAAATTTCAAATAAAATCTACTTTTCCAAACACGACTTTTTATCCTATTTTTTTTTTAATTTTGTCGACAACTGATAAATTGTTTAGCGAGACTATAAATGTTAGATTGAAAAAATGATTAATAGATGTAGGTTCAAAATATTATGTTCCATTAAAAATGATTTAGTCTTTGATGAACATCTGTTTGGTAATATGTTGTATCCAGATATAGTAAGTTAATGACATATATAAAATTATAGGGAAATGACACCTTCCGTTCCATTATGAGTAGAGCTTTTAAAATGCTATTTGTCACAACCTGTCATCTTGTCATTATGTAGCATTATGTAGCATTTAAAAAATGTATACTCTTCACTTTGAAGCCTTTTAGAAATCTAAAATATGACTTTCTATGGTTTGTGTTTCCATATTCCTTTACTGCCAGTTTGAACAAATCCACATGCTTTGATTCAAAGGTAATAAATTCCTCTTATTTGGAAAAATGATGTTTATTTTTGTTCTCTCACCCTTAGCAGGTGGTTTCATTTTAGCACCCTTCAGAATTATAATTTAATGCTTATTAAAAACATTTATTATGATCTACATAGATGAATGAAACTTTTATTTTATTAAATTATTTGCCAAAAAATCTGTTATTTTTAAAAATGTATTTCCTTTGAAGGGTTATTTTAGAGCATTCAGAGAGGATCTAGGAGTGTGGTAATATGCAATTTTTAAGTAGGTATGAAATGATTATTTAAATGATTGTTTCTTTAAGGCTTATGTATATTGTTCATTATATGCTATAAAATATTTTGAAAGTAAATTTAAGGTATGTTTTACATAGTTTATTGTTTGGAAAAAAATATTGAAATGACTTATGAAATTCAGTATACTCTCAACATTAATTTATTCTGAAATTTACCAATTGTCTACTGAACCTATTATATGGCAGATATTACTTCAGACTGCACTGGTAAATGAAATACTTGGCTTTGTAGAACTTTTATTTTAAAGGGTGAGACAATTAAAAGCTATAAACCTTAATAAAAATTGCATAGTGTATTCAAAAATGATGAGTACAATGGGGAAAAAGAAAAATTAGATCAGGGTGAGAAAAATCAAGGTTGCTAGGCAGGGGATGGGGAGTTAAGAATTTTAATAGGAAGATCAGGGTTGTTACAATGAAGCTGACAATTGAACAAAGGTATGGAAAGGTGATGAATTTGCCCAGAACTATCAGCAATAAGGTCACTCCAGACAAAGGAATTGCCTATCTTGAAGGCCATAAGGTTGGATCGTGCCTGGCATATCTGAGGAATAGCAAGGAGGCCACTGTGAGTGACTGAAGAGTAGCAGGGAAAGAGGTCACAGAGGTTAAATGAGTGGCTAGATCATGTAAAAGCTTAGAAGTCATTGTAAAACTCTGGCTTTTATATTTGGAAACTTACTGTGTGATAGAATTTCTGCTAATAACTGAGAGTTCAAATGTCCATAAAATTTCAAGGATTCTTATTCTAGTAAGACAGAATAAAGAAAAAGAGTTCATATTTTCACATGGTGTAACAAATGCTCAGAGATCCAAGTGTAGGAAGCTATGGGAGCACAGAAGAAGGCACTAATATCACACCAATACATTTGATAAGTGTGACCATATATAAATTTGTATTTTCTAGATTTTTTATAGTCATGGAATCACACAGTATATACTATTCATTGCCTGGATTTTTTTTTTTCTCAGCATCATTATTTTGAGAATCTCCAATTGTAAATAGTTCATTTTGATGTTGAATAGTAATCTCTTTAATGAATAGATCATAATTTGTCTTTGCTCTATGGATGGACATTGATGAACATTTCCACTGTTTTCAATTCTTAAAAATAAAGCTGCTATGAAATTCATATACAAGTCCTTGTACGAACATAGGGTTTGTTTCTCTTGCTTAAATGCCTAGAAGTAAAATGGCTATTTGTAAAACTGCTACATATTTTGCATTTAAAAAAATTTTCAAACTATTTTCCAAAGTGGTGGTATCATGATATATGCCAACAACAGTTTAGATTTTTTGTTGCTTCTCAATCTAGCTCAGACGAAGTACAATAAGCCTTTATAATTTTAGCCATTCTAATAGATATGTAAGCATGTCTCATTATGATTTTAATTTGTATTTCTTTAATGTCTAAATGTTGAGAAATTTGTCATGTGCTTATAAGCCATCCATATCCTTTTGGTGACATGTCTCTTCAATAATTTTCTTCACATGTAATATTCGATACTCTGTTTGGTTATTAGTAAGGTTTTTTTATTTTTATTCATTTTTTAATAATAAGAGTAGATGTCCATTATCAGATATATAATTTGCAAAACCCTTCTCCATCTTTATGGTTTCTCAATGGAGCTTTGATAGCTGTGTCTTTCAAGAAATATTCTACTTCTTTCCTGGTACACGGAGGTATGACTAGAACATTATCAATGTTGACCTGTGCAAAGAAAATCATGCTTTAAGATATATGTAGTCTGCGGTTGTTGGGAGTGTTCTGTAATATCAAGCATATCTAGTTAGTTGATAATTTTGTTCAAGTCTTACATATCTTACCAATTTGATGACCGTTTGTCTATATAATATTAAAATAAAGGTGTTGAAATTTTTTTCCATTTCTCTTCTAAGGTAGAAGTTATGATTTTTGTTCTTAGTTTTTCCCTATATATCCCCAAATCTGTTATTAAGTATTAAAAGTCAAGAATTATTATACTCCCTGAGTAATTCATCCTTTTACTCTTCTGTAATTTTGACTTGATCTTTATGTCTGATAAAGAAATTTGCTTTAAAATCACTTTTCATTATCTTGATATAACCACCAAAGTTATAGTGTGATTAGTGATAATATAGCATATTTTTTCTTTTACATTTTAAAGCACTTCTATATTTAATCCTGACAAAAAAACAAAACAGCTTTTTAGCTCTGGAAGCATCTTTCTAAATTATTTTTTTTTTAAATGAAGCAGTAGCAATTTTTGTTAAGGGACCTAAACTGAAAGTAGGTTTAGAAATTTATTTATTTATTTAGTAAAAGATTTTATTTTGTTTATTGACAGCAAGAGAGAGAGAGAGAGAGAGAGAGAGAGAGAGAAGAAGCACACAAGCAGGGGGAATCACGTGCAAAGGGAGAGGAAGAAGCAAGCTCTTTGGGGTGCAAGTAGTCCCATGCAGGGCTGGATCCCTGTACACTGGAATCATGACCTCAGCCAAAGGCAAACATCTGCTTAAACAACTCAGTCATCCAGGCACCCCTAGAAAATTAAAAAAAAAAAAAAAGATCTTTTAAAAACATTTTGTTTCTTTCTTGTTTTTTTTTTTAATATTTTATTTATTTGACAGACAGAGAGACAGGAAGAGGAACTATAAGCAGGGCAGAGGGAAAAGGAGAAGCAGGTTTCCCACTGAGCAGAGAGCCTGATGTGGGGCTCCATCCCAGGACCCTGGGATCATGACCTGAAAAGAAGAGACACTTATGGAGGAAGCCACCCAGACACCTCTTTTCTTTGTTTTTAATATATGGCAACTGATGCTTCCCAGCCACGAGGAGCATATTACCCATTGATTAAATCTTTGATAACAACCTATTTAAAAATGTGTGTAAATATATACTTACTCAGATTTATACACTTTGTGTTTTCTTCATAGTTTGGGGCTGGACCCCGTGGTCACAACACTGCTTCCAGTCTTTGCCTTCCCATCTTTTGATACCAGGTATTTGGTCAGCAAAGCAAATTAGTATCAAAATTAATAAGCCCTTGGCACCATATCTCTGGAGCAGGGGTTTCTCTTAGCCAAGGCCCAGAGCAGTTGACCTCCCTTCGCTAGTGCTATACCCCAAGGACTAGGTCCCTGCCACCAGAACTCAGTCTTACATGTTATGCTAAGCAGACACAACCAAAACAGGAAAGCTCTGACAGCTTTCACTGGCATGCCTCATCTCCAACTCCCTCAACGTCCAGGCAGTACCAGATGCCAGGAAGGGGTCTTGGTCCAACATATGGGAGGGAAGGAAGTAGCTTCGAGCATGTACCTGCCTCTTTGTGCCTTTCTTTCATGAGCAGGTTGTAAGGAGGAGGAGGAGGAAGGGAAAGAGAGATGAACTTCAAGGGGTGAAGGCCTCAGGTAGGCAGCTGGCTCCTGCCAGTAGGAAAGGGACAAAGGAGAAGGCAGTGAGTCTTGCAGGGAAGGTGGGGGGTAAGGTTGACAGCTTATGACGGAATCTGGACAGGAGTAATAGGGATACTAGTCATTTGAGTCCACCATTGGCAAGCTGGGCTGGGTGTCAGGGCAGAGAGGCCTCCCTGGGCAACGGCACATGAGAGAAGGTGGAATTCTTATCTGAAGAGCAGGTGGAGCTTTGGGTATTGGGAAAGCATAGACAGTATTATTCCAGGGACAAGGGCCGGTCCGGGTACACCTGGTTGGTGGTCAAGGCCACAGTATGATCCAGGTCTTCTACCAGAAGCTTGAAGGTACCACATGCCAGCCACCCCTCATTATTGTGTATAACTCTCTGGTGCACTTATTGGTTTATCCATCAAATGACTCCTTCAGCAGCTTGAAAACCTCCTCCACAGGCACTCCAGGATATGTGAGGCTTCCAGATTGAAGATTCTGCACAGGATCACCCCAAAAGACCAGAAGTCACTCTGGTGGATGTAGATCTGGTCAAACATGGCCTTAGGGACCATCCATTTCACAGGCAGTCCACTGTTGGTTGTCTTTTTATAGTAACTGATGTGTTGATATCTCTGGCAAGGCTGAAGTCTGAGATCTTCATCATGTTGTCCTTTGTCACCAGCACTCCCCTGGTGGCCATGTCTTGGTGTATGCACTTCTTGGAGGCAAGGTACTCCATGCCTCAGGCTACATGATAGGCACAGGATACCAGGTCCTTGGAGGAGAGTTGCTCTGCTGCATTGTGGCTGATATTGTAACAGTACTCCAGGTCAGGAGGCCTCTGGGCCTGCAGGTACTCCTGTATGTTGTCTTTGGAGGCCTGCTCCATGAGAGTGTATGAAGGACCGTCTTGTGTGCAGGACCCAGCAGGTTGATGGTGTCCTTGTGCTGTCCAATCATCTTCATCATCTCCATTTCTGAGATTAGGTTTGACAGGTCTTTCTCTGTTGCATCTGACTTCAACATCTTCACAGACACTTAGTCAAATGGTTGGACTTGTCTTTGTCCAGCCCAATGGCCTCCTCCAACACCACCTGCCCAAAGTAGGCCTGTCTTAGGGGTCTGCCTAACCTGCCTACAACCAGCCTGCCTCAAGGCAGTTATGAACTCTAGATTATCCTCAAAAACATTAAACCACAAGCTAAAAATTCTCTTCACTAGGTCTCTGTCGCAGGTCTCATTTTCTTATCCTTCATCATTTATCTTTATCCTAATTCTTATTTTCAGTATAGTTTATTTCGCTTCCAGGTGTTTCCCCTGGTTTCTGTATGCTGTTTCATAGGGAAGTGTTATCCTGTCATAAAATTATTTCTTGAGCATTCATTACATCTCTCAGTTAAAATGGGTTCTTTTATGGTATTGATTCATTTGAGTTTTCTCAAAATGGGAAGAATTTTCAAAATGTTGTTTTCCTCAAGGTTCAGAGTATGTCTTAGCCTCATCTTTACTCTTTTTGAAATTCACTGTTTAAAATTCTTGTCCCTCTTTTTATCTTTTTAAATTAAAATATTTTATTTTTACTATTTTTTTATTTGAGTATAGCTGATATTCAGTGTTACATTGCTTTCAGGTTTTCAATATCTCCATACATTATGCTATGATCACTACAAATATAGCCACCATCTGTCACCATATAACCCTATTATAATATCACTGACTATATTCTCTACACTGTTTCATATCTCTTTTTAAAATCTCTGATTTTTATGTTTTCTGTTATTCCAATTTTATACCATCATTTTAATTGGTTACTTTAATAAAATATGCCTGATTACAAACTCTTCGCTGAAAACCATAGCATTTGATTTATAGTAGTCTTCTTCTTCTTCTTTTTTTAAATTAACATATAATGTATTATTAGCCCCAGGGGTACGGGTCTGTGAATCGCCAGGTTTACACACTTCACAGCACTCGCCACAGCACATACACTCCCCAATGTTCATAAACCCACCACCCTCTCCCTACCCTCCCCACCCCCCTGGCAACTCTCAGTTTGTTTTGTGAGATTAAGAGTCTCTTATGGTTTGTCTCCCTCCTGATCCCATCTTGTTTCATTTACTCTTTTCCTGTCCCCCAAACCCCCCACATTGCACCTCCATTTCCTCATATCAGGGAGATCATATGATAGTGTCTTTCTCTGATTTTCTTATTTTGCTAAGCATAATACCCTCTAGTTCCATCCTTGTCATCACAAATGGCAAGATTTCATTTCTTTTGATGGCTGCATAGTATTCCATTGTGTATATATATCATTCATTTGTTGATGGACATCTAGGTTCTTTCCATAGTTTGGCTATTGTGGATATTGCTGCTATAAACATTTGATGCACGTGCCCCTTTGGATCATATAGTAGTCTTCTTTACCTCTATCAGAACCCCAGGAGGCTTTATTTATTTATTTACTCACATAAACAGATGATCCAACACAACGTTTTTTGTTGTTCAAATGTATTATAATGTCTTACCGCTTAACACTATGCTTACTGTTCTCTTTCACTGTCTGACTAAATCCTCATCATCACCATGCCATTTAATCAGAAAGAACATTTGAAATCAGAGTTCTCTCCATATCAGGGAATGAAGACTCCACCCTTCTGTTTGTGCAGGTAAAATAAATGTTGATATTGTCTGTCCTGCACATACTCCATCCTGTTCACCAGACTATTCACCATCAAAATGTATACAAAATAAAAACCATACCTCACCACTTCTATTACCACCCAGCATGCTAAAAACACCCTCATATATTCCTGAATTATTGACTTGATTGATAGCCCCACTTCCACTGTTGTCCTTTCTCCCTGCAAATTTATTTTGGTACAGCAACTTAACCTAAAAATCAAGTCAGATGATGTTTTTCTGCTGTTGAAAGTCTTTTGGTATCTTCCCCTTTCATATTAAATAAAAACTGAAGGCGTTTCAATGTACTAGAAGGTCATGCATCAATATGTTCTTCCTCTCTCCACCACTATGAACTCCTCATTGGCCTCCTTGCTTTTCCTAAGAGTAACAGACCAGCTGTTCACACAAAGTCTATATACTTACTTTCTCTGCCTAGAGCAATCTTTTCCTTTAATATTTGTATAACACCCTCCTTCACTTCCTGGGTCTTTGTGCAAATAACATCTCATAAATGAGATATAACCACCCAACACAAAATAAAATTAACTTTCATCCCAGCATTCTCCAATGGCCTTTACCTTTCTTGTATTTCTTTTTAACACTTATTACCATCAACCATCAGTCTTTATTCTATTACTGGTTTCTTTTCTTATTTGAGACACAGAGAGAGAGAGAATTGGGAGGGGGGCGCAGAGGAAGAAGAAAACACCCCACTGCCTAGAAAGCCTGCTGGGGAGTTACATCCCAGGACCCTGAGATCATGACCCAAGCCAAAGGCAGTCACTCAATGGACTGAGCCACCGAGGTGCCCCTCTATTATTGGTTTATTTCACTATTATATTTCAAAAGAATGTAAGCTCTTTGTGGTCAGGTAATTTATATGTTTTATTAATTAAAGTATTCTCAGAAAGGTAGCTGGCAGATTGTAAGGGCTCACTAAACTGTATTTTGTTGTTATTATTGGGCTCCTTTATGGGCTTTACCTCTTACGCTAGAAGTCTATCCTTCAGATGTAAGCAATAAGAATAGAGCCGTGCTGCCTGTTCAAATGAGTAAAAAGCCTGTATTAAGTGGATATTTTAAAAGCTAAATGAATGGCTTAATAGTTGTATATAGGGGGAAAGGGAACATATTTTCCACAGTTTAGAAGTGGAGTTCTTTTATTGAGTTCTTGTACAAGCCTACACTATTGAACGATAATGGGCAGTTGTACATTACAATTATACAAACACTGTGGTAATTTATATCCTTTTTTTGTAATTCATGACTGGATCATTTAATTCCTTAGGAGCATTACAGCATTTCAACTTTTCATGTTCAATAAATTTATTGGGGTTGCTACCTATTTTATTCAAATGGAGAAATAGTCTTGATTTAATCTAAATAAAGTGTTATTGATTGTGTTATTTTCTAGGAATGAGTCGCACATGCTAGTTTAAAAGTTTTGTTAAATTCCCATCTTAACTCTATTTAAGACAAGTCATCGCCAGATGGCTTTCTGGCATTGATTGCATGATATGAAATCTAGTATAACTAAAAGTTTTTGGTTTTAGTAGCATATAAATCAATTTAGAAAAATATATGTATTTGAAGATAAGATAAAGTTTTAAATTATTTGGCAACAGTAAACTAAACCTTTTTTGTAAATTTTTATTTTCTAAAATTTCATTGAGCTCTTTTGCAATAAGAAACAAGTTACAAAAAATTAAGGTTTATTTACCCCAATTCAAAATTATTAGGAATATAATCATAGACGTTGAAGTATTTAAAATATTGAGCCCAAAATATTTTATTAGGTCAATTCATGAATGCTGAGCATTCCCTGTTAAAATGTACTAATACTATTGATAGACTGGTAGAAGCCTAAAATCAAATATTTATTAAATATTTATATCCATATCGTTTCATGGCTTGGTAATTCATTTCTCTAGCATTAAATAATATTCCACTGTTTGCATGTACTACACTTTATTTGACCTTTCACCTATGGAAGGATATCTTGGTTGCTTCCAAGCTTTTGTCAGTTATGAATAAAACTACTATAGACATCTTTGTGGGTATAGAATTCATCTTCTTTGGATAAATACCAAGAACTGCTACTGCTGAATCATCTGGCAAGAATATGTTTAGTTTTGTGAGAAACTGCCAAGTTGTTTTCCATTCTTTATTCTCAATAGACATGGAAGAACATTCCTGTTGCTCCACATCCTCACCAACATTTCCTGTTCTGTTGTCAGTGTTCTGGATTCTGGGTATGTATGGGTGTCTCTTTTTTGTTTTAATTTGCATTTTCCTGATGACATATGATGTGAAGCATCTTTTTATATGCTTATTTGCCATCTGTAATATTTTCTTTTGTGAGGTATCTGCTAAGGTCTTTGGCTCATTTTTAATCAGGTTTTTCCCCCATTGTTGAGTTCAAAGGGGTCTTTGTGTAGTTTTGATTAACAGTCCTTTGCCAGATGTGTATTTTGCAAATTTTTTCTCATAGTCCGTGCTTTGCTTTTTCATTCTCTTGGCATTGTGTTTCACAGAGTAGACATTTTTAAATTCAGTGCTCGTGTTTTGTAGCTCAAGTTATTGTCAAAACCAAGGTCATTTAAATTTTCTTCTATATTACCTTCTACATGTTTCATGTTTAGGCTTATAATCCAATCTGAGTTAATTTTTGTGAAGAGTGTATGATATCTGCCTGGATTTATTTTTATTTTATTATTTTATTTTATTTTTATTTTATATTTTTACATTTAGCTTCACCATTACTCCAGAACCATTTGTTTAAAAGATTGTATTTTGCTCTCTTGTATTGCTTTTGCTTTTATATTAAATATAAAATATAATTGATAATATATATTCTGTTCCTTTAATCTAGTCTTTCTGTGGTATTACAATATTTTGCTTACAATTATCGTTATGGTAAACTGTTTTTAAAAATTTTATTTATTTATTTGACAGAGAGAGAGATCACAAATATGCAGAGAGACAGACAGAGAGAGAGATGAGGAGAACTAGGCTCCCTCCTGAGCAGAGAGCCCAATGCGGGACTCGATCTCAGGCCCCTGGGATCATGACCTGAGCTGAAGGTAGAGGCTTAACCCACTGAGCCACCCAGGCGCCCCATGGTTATGGTATACTTTGAAGTCAGTCCTCAGTCTTTGTTCTCCTTCAACACTATGTTGACTATTGTGAGTCTTTGCCTCTCCATTTAAACTTTAAAATTAGTTTATTAATATTAAAAAAAAAAAAGAACTTGTTGGGGCGCCAGGGTGGCTCAGTGGTTTGGGCTGCTGCCTTCAGATCGGGTCATGATCTCAGGGTCCTGGGATCGAGCCCCGCATCAGGCTTCCCTCTCTCTCTCTCTCTCTCTCTGCCTGCCTCTCTGCCTACTTGTGATCTCTGTCTGTCAAATAAATAAATAAAATCTTTTAAAAAAAGAAAAGAAAAGTAAAACATTTAAAAAAATTTTAATTTAAAAAAATTATGTAATTTTTTAAAAAAGGTTAAAAATAGCAGAACCATTTTTCTTATAACTGGAAAATACATTGTATATATATCTATCAAAAATCACTTGTCATGGGGGCGCCTGGGTGGCTCAGTGGGTTAAAGCCTCTGCCTTCAGCTCAGGTCATGATCCCAGGATCCTTGGATCAAGACCCACATGGGCTCTCAGCTCAATAGGGAGCCTGCTTCCTCCTCTCTCTCTGCCTCACTCTGCCTACTTGTGATCTCTGTCAAATAAATAAATAAAATCTTTTATAAAAAAATTTAAAAAAATTAACTTCTCATGTCTGGAATCAGGAGCATATGGAAAAAAATAATATCTGAGGACAATACGTCTACCATGTTTTGTGCCTTGTTAATATTTTTAAACAGTCAGGCAACTTTTAGCTTTATTGAAATACCTGCTAAGATACCAGCAGTGCCTTTTGGAGCCCTATGACTATAAAAATTAATTGCAAATATTCAAAATGTTTACAATGGTGTCACTATATAGGGCCACCACCAAGTATGTTTCAGAAGTAAGCATAACTGTTACTCTTCTGTAAGGCAAAAGGGCATGTTTTCAGGAGTTCCATCTGCTGTACCAGGAGGTGAATCAAGTAATGATTTCTGTCTATAAAATAATTCACTTTTCAATCTAACATTCCTCATTCCACATTATAATAATAAAAACTAGGAGGAGACTAAAACAAACAAACAACTACAACTACAGCAACCAGCTTTTCCTTCAGTGGAATAGTAAATATAACCTTATGAGTAGTCTGAAAATTATTTTTAAATATTTTTAAGATAAATGTTTGGTTAGAAAACCATATATTTTATATTACTAAGAAATAACAGGTGAAGTTTTATTAACTTCTAAAAAGTCTAGTTACTTCTATTTATCTATTAACTCACCTCTTTATGAAGTAGAACATGATCACACCTATTGTATCTACCCAAGTTTGTATGCTTTGGTTATTTTATGTTTGCTACTTCCTTGCTTAATTTTTACAATATTTGATACATAATAGTATCTTTAAGTCCATCTATGGTTTCACAGAATTTGTTTGAACTTCATAAAAATGTACCATACTTTTTGCACTGTCCTTGTTTTACTTCTCTATTAACTTTCCAAGATTTATTCACTTTAGAGTGTGTAGCAATCATTATTTTTTATTCCTCCATAATGCTATGTTTACAAATTTGTATTTATCTGTACTTTTAAAAATATCTTAATTATATACCATTTCTCATCTCACGTAACACTCATGTTACTTCTACACTTATCAGATATTATGTAACTGAAAACCACAACTCAGCAACAATATAGCATCATTTTTCAAAATTAAATGGCTTACCAGAATTCCTTAATTCTATCCTTTATTTGTATTAGATGACCCTTTATTCTGGTATTTGGCATTGTTCATATGGAGGAAAGCTTATAAGTTGATATTCCATAAATAGAAGGATTTACTATGATTGATTATTTTCATTTAGAATGCATAGAATATGGTTGATTTAATATTTCTTTCTTACTCTCTGCCTGGAACATAGTGCTATCTATGTAATAGCCACTGAAATATTAAGTTAATTACCTAGACTTTAAAGTGCATATTAATAGGAATAACATACAGAACTCTTCTCAGATTGGGACACCTGGGTGGCTCAGTCAGTTAAACGCCTGAGCCTTTAGCTCAGGTCATGATCTTAGGGTCCTGGGACACAGTTCTGCAACAGATTCCCTGCTTAGCCGGGAGTTTGCTTCTCCCTCACCCTGCTGCTCCCCCTGCTTGTGCTCTCTCTCACTCACAAATAAATGAAATTAAAAAAATAAATTCTTCTCAGATAGCTAATATAGAATATCGTCTTTGTATTCATCAAAGGGAAAGGGCCATATAATAATGAAATTCAGACTACTTCAAATTCATTTTTTAACCAGTAAGAAAGTACTGGAAACAAGCCAAAAATGTCTTTAATGAGTTAAAGAAATAGATTGATTTTCAATATCTTAATGTTTCTAAAATAAATTGCAAGATTTTTATACTAGATATCAGTGTAAATATTCATTATACAAGGATATTCTAAAAATAAACGTGAGAAAACTACTTGACATATATGATGACAAAAACGAGTTTGACAAAAGTCAGTTTGGGTAAAACTTACAACACCTACCACCTGAATCTCTTGTTCTATAATTTAATTATTTTAATTTACAAAAATAAAAAAATAATATATCAGAGTAAGTCTATTGATAGCTTTGAAGGTATGCTCTGGTTGTGCACTGTTTACTAATTAAAGGGGAATCAAATATGTGATGCTTATGGTGTGACTATATTAAAATTCAACAAGTTCAGAAGCATACGAGGAATAGAATAAAGACAAAAGATGACCCTTACTTATCCTAAAGATAGACAATGGTATATATGTGCTAGTTGGGAAGAGAATCCAGTCAGTAGATGGAGGATGTGGTAGTGGAAAAAAAAAGACACAACGTTTTGGTTGAACGTTTAGCACTATATTTAACAAAGTGAAATTGTGTGTTAATAGCCTTGAATAAAATCCAAAAAATATTTTCAATTCATTGAAGATTATTTAGGAAAAACTTGAAAAGTACAACTTGATAAGGATTCCAATAAAAGATTCATAAGCAATACAAGTTTCAGAATTTTTAGTATATTTTCCCTAAAAAGCCATTTGATTTAAATTAAAAAGAATTCTATTTACCTGCCACTTAAATAAGAGGAAATTATTTGGTTTTGTAATAAGTCAATAAAATAAATTAACATATCTTTAGAAAACAGATATGCACACTAATTTAAAAATATTAGTGCTTAAGCTGTTCAGCAAACATTTGTAAAATTCCTTGCCATCAGCTAGCTCTGGAGTTCTGCTAGGTGAGTAAGGCCATGTATGTTACTGCTCAGAGTACTGACGCAAAGCAATTGTCCCCTTCACATCCATTTTTTGCTGTTGATATGTCATGCTATGTTGTTTAGAGATACATAGATGGCCCTACATGAAGGCCTTTTTTGTGTGTATATGGGTGACTGTGATTTAACTTTCAAGTAAGATGGCTCCTGATTTACAATGATTCAACTTACGATATATTTGGCAATGATGTGAAAGTGAAAGTGATTCAGAAGAAACTGTACTTTGAATTTTGAATTTGGGTCTTTATAAAAAGGGCCAGTGACATGTGGTATGGTGCCGTCTTGTGATGCTGGGCAGGGGCAGTGAGCCACAGCTCCCAGTCAGCTAGAAGGTTACAGGGGTGAACACCTGATATTCTTACAACCATTCTATATATAACCATTCTTCTTTTTTTTTAGTGTAATATTTAATAAATTGCATGTGATATTTGATACTTTGTTATAAAAGCGGCTTTGCTTAAGATGATTTTGCCCAAATGCAGGCAAATGTAAGTGTTCTGAGTATGTTTAAATAAGCTTAAGGTAAGCTATGATATTTGATAGTTTAGGGGTATTAAATGCATTTTCAATTTTTTATGTGTTTCTCTGTACATAGCCCCCTTGTAAGCTGAGGAACATCTCTATATGTATATGTAGCCTTGGTATGGCTTACATATTATTGGCATGAAACATCTAGAACAGTACGTGTACCATATAATTGTCTACAACATCAAACAAGTTTCTTGAAAACTTGTGCCAAAGGGGTTATGACTTTAAGGATTCTTATTTCAGAAGGGTTCTCTCAAACGTAGGATTTTTCAGAAGTTAAGTGAAAATCTGACCAAACTAAATATTTTTCCATTTTCCCTAGTGAGCAAAGATAGCTAAAATCTATCTGCCATTATCAACACTGTACTCAACGATTGTAATGCTAATTTAAGAACAGATTATTTATATCAAAACCATATGTTGGCCTAATCTTATACAATATTCATAAATCTCACTCAGAGCCTTGGACACTTTTATTTGTTGAGTCTATATGGTACTACATTCATCTTTTTTGACCTCATAGCTTCATGTATGTCTATACTTTAGAAAATACATCCATCAGAGTTCCATTGTAAAATGTCTGGGTCATAAAATGTGCTATGCTATCAAAATGGTAAGAAGAACATACAAATGACCTGATGTAATGAACTGGACCAGATTGCCAGATATCACATTTCATACCAGAAAAATTCAGTGGTAAGTTTAAAATGGCCATCTATACTTCGACTGAATTATAACTCATTTAACTTCTTTCTTTGTGTACAGTATTATACATTAGTCAGTATTATAGTAAATAAGTACTTTGGACAGATGTAAATATGCTGTAATAAAAAATGTTTTTCTTCTTTCCTTTAGTCCTTTTTACTTGTAAGACTAGCCACAAATACCATGCCTCCCCCAAAATAAATTGCAATCCAAATTTATCTCTAAATGAATTTATTGCACAGAAAAAAAAATATATATATATGTATACACTTACATTAGACATGTTCAAAATAGTTACACAACAGCAGGGCCCTAAATGTAAGCAGTATAGTTGTTTTGTTTTGTCTTGTTTTTTTCTTTAAGAAAAAAGAGGTTATGTGAAATATTGGAATTTTATTTTGAGGCCTAGTATTTCAAGACAGTTAACTACACTTACGGTGTCAACAGCCTCTTGTTGGCAGTATGATTTTATTGGCTCCATGGAATAACAGCAAGGATTTACTATTGCTTCTTTCTTTTATGACACACACAGAAAAAAAAATTGACACATTTGCTCAAGACCAACCAGAATCATTTTAACGTATCAAAATTGATGGGAGGCCTTCACTGCCAAAGTCCCTGCTGGGTTTTCACAATTCATTGCAGACAATCTGCTACTCCTATTATGATAAAGGAGAGAAGAGTCATAATCAGGGAAGAAAGCTAGATTAATACTTGTAATTATCATTGAATTATTTAGACTGCTATAGGATTATTATTATTAGTGTCATTTGATAATTTTCTCTCATTTTATTAAACACAACTGTGAGTAATAACCCTACCTAATATTTCTCTGTATTGGCTGACTAGCTAGCAAACATTCATGAAAATATCCATTAGCCACACATATAAAAAGCTGCATTATGATGCTGTGAATCAGAACATACCACTACCTGATCCTGTAGCTCTTTGAGGATTTGCAAACCAATTAATTCTATGTGTCTTGGATTCTTTCCATACAATTAGAAAATTTATAATAGTGTCCATGAACATTATTAGTTTTACCATTTTAAACCAGCAATCACACTTTGATTTTTACAACAAAAGCAGAAATATAAAAACACACATTTGGATCTGTTTTCTGTTAGTCTGTCCGGACTTCAAAATCCTATTCCTCAAGATAATGCACACCAAAGTTCTGGATTAAACAAGAAATTAGATGGCACCTGAACACGTGGTTTAATATTCTCAAAAGCACTATGCAACTTATTTCTTACATTATGACATTGTTTTACAAAGATCCACACTTTTATAATGTTAGTATTTTTAATAATCAATAAAGTCAATTAATCATGATTAAAAATCAAACATAAAAATTTCTACCTTTTGCTTTTGCCCCCTCCATTTAGAACTTATTTATAGCCTGATAATTCAAAGGTCCCTATGTTTATGAAAATCTGGACAGTAATAGCTCTAAGATCCCATTCAGAACTTGATATTAATCTAAGTCTTTTGGCTCCATTTATCCTGAGAGCAAAGAGTAGGACAAAGGATTTGAGTACTGTTAGTTTATCTGGGAGATTATCCAAGGTAGAAAAGAATGGGAAAGTGATACAGTGAAGAAGCAACTTTGTCAAAGAGGTACATTGTTGATATAATTGTTGTGGATAGAAAATAAAGGCTTGCTTTTACTGAAAGGTCCTGAGAAACTTCTTTAAGTTGTCCTCATGAAGACCTGAAAACTGACAATTTTATCTATGGTTCTTATTTCCACTTCACTGAGAGCTGTCCTCAGAGGACATTAACTCTCCTACACTTTTGGGTTGTGTTGGAGACATTCTAAAATGAGAGAGAGGACATGAGATGCTATCCGTGTTAAGTAACTGCAATTTCCCATGGAACTATCCACCACAGGTTTGGCTATAATCAGGTGTTGGGCCTTGATATCAGAGGGATTTGAGGCAGTATCATTTTAGGTTAATCATTATATCTGAAATTTCCAAAAACTTCAACTGATGAAACTTTGATTATAAATCTATAAATATAACAATAAATCTACAGTATTCAAATTATTTTCTAAGAAATACACAGACAAAGCATCAATTGATTAATATTTAAATGTTACAAAATACCGAACTGAAAGAATATGGTCATATAACAACGTGTAAGAAGTAGAACTTAGGTTTAGGTTAGAACTCAGGATGCATTTGAGACTCATTTAAGAAATTGAATGGAGGGACACCAGGGTGGCTCAGTGGGTTAAGCCACTGTCTTTGGCTCAGGTCATGATCCCAGGGTCCTGGGATCGAGCCCCAAACCGGGCTCTCTGCTCAGCAGGGAGCCTGCTTCCTCCTCTCTCTCTGCCTGCCTCTCTTCCTGCTTGTCATCTCTCTCTGTCAAATTAATAAATAAAATCTTAAAGAAAGAAATTGAATGGATGTCTGACTATCTTATAGGTTTGCTAAAAATCAGTGACTTTGTGTTCACGTGTGGCTATGTAGGAATTTTTAACTTTCTATAAGAAATTATTAGATTTGATTATATAATGGCAGTAAAGGATGGGGAAAAGCAAAGTACGAACCCCATAAAGGCAAAGACACTGAGTATGAGAAAAGAGTAATAAAGAAGAATCAATGCCTTTGAGGAAAATGGGAATTGAAATACACAATGATTGCTGATTTTTTTAGATGGAGAAAACAAAACTAGCTTGCAAGAAGGAAATAAGAGAAGAAATGTTTTGATGTGATACAGAATCCTGGAAAAGGCAGTAACGTGGAATAAAGGAGGAGGGAGAGCATATCAGGTAATTTGGATAGGAAGGAGTTAGGAGATAATTGCTTGATAAATTTTATATGGCCCACTTAAATGCACAGATTTCTCTTCTTTACTTTATATGGAGAACAGGGTGTCCTTTCTCTTCCCTTTCAGAGCACCAGAGGTGTACTCTTTCAGACTGAAAACCTGAAAAGCTCAGGACTCAGTTGCTTAAGCACAGCTGAGAGGACATATTTCAATTAAGATTTACATTTTGCTGTATAGTAGAATTTCAAAAGTGGTTTAACCATATTTTTTTTCATTTAATAAGAAGACTACAGAGAGTGTTTTCTGGTGTTAGTTCAGAGTCTTAAGAAAGTCAAGTGAACTATCTTAGAGGTTTTCATTGCAAAAATTGCTGTTGGAGTTCTCACTATTAAGCCCACATTTCTGGCAGAAAGATAGAGTTAAAAGAGAATGATATCTTGTACGACTGATACTTTGTCATATGGTTACAATATAACTAGAAAAGAGACAATAAAATATTTGATGTTGTTTTAAGTTTCCTTGTTGTCAATCCCTCAGTGCTTTCTGAGATTAAAGGAAAAAGTAGATGGATATTGACCTGGCAACTATCAACACCTGTCAGTCTCTCTTGGATAACCAGTATCTCTATAATCTCTTCTTCCCAGTAAAAAAAATATATATATATTCATAACCCACACTGTGCCATCTCAAGTTACTCCACCAAGATAAAATTACAATGATTTTCAATTGTTCCAAATGGACAGAATACACTTCCTTATGATATCATGTCTTATAAGATAGATAATTGGCTTGCTACCAATATACCCAGAGGTGACTGTGGAAGAGACAGGAAAATAAATAATAATATTTATTTATTCCTTGGGTTGACCCTGTTTACACAGATGCATTACTATTAGAAAAGTTTGGTTTGGGACATTGGAATGAATTTACTTAATGGGTCTGTATGTAATTGGGTTGGAGGAAATTTTTAATTTCTACAAAAATTATTAGAATTCTATCTTATTCTCTTTTGTTAATTTTCACATGTTAACAAAGCCAACGCTTTTGTCTAGCAGACCAGATCTTAAATCCTAACAAAACTCAATTTTTTCCTTTATTTTTTTTATGTTTGAGAGCCTCATGTTTTCTCATGCTGCTTTAAATACAACTCAAAAAAAAATGGGGCAGTAAGACCAGACTTTATATTTTATTTTATTTATCTTATTTTTAATTAAAAAATTAAAGATTGTATTTATTTATTTGCGAGAGAGAGCATGAGTGGGGTAGAGGGAGGTAGCTGCAAGAGAGACTGAAAAGTATACTCCCTAATGAGCAGGAAGCCCGATATGGAGCTCAATCCCAGGATCCTGACTGAGATCATGACCAGAGACAAAGGCAGATACATGTGCAAAATCCCTTTTTTTCTGGGAAACAATACTTTACAAGAGATGTTTGAAAAAGTACTGGGGAATCAACTTTAATCGGAGATACAAAAATTTAATTGACTTTTGTAAAGCTACAGGGATCCAAATGATGGGAATCCCAGCCCATTTAGGTTGTGGACCACAGAGTATTCTTCTCTGTAATATTTTATTTTCTTCCATGTCTACTAACTCCAGTCCAAGTTCACTGATCTCTTTTTAGATAGTGAAAAACATGGCAAAGAATACCAAACGAGTGCCCAATATTCTACAATTATTCCATCATTTCTAACATATAGAAGTGTGTTATCAAGGCTGGTTTTGTGAACGAACATAGTTCTGCTAAAGTGTGTTTTGTTCTCCAAGAAATTAAATGCATGTTTATCACACAATTATAAAATACTTGTGTCAAGAATTTTTATTCAAAAATTAATAAGAGAAGCAGATATTAAAACTAGTTCACATGGTTATTTGGAATATAAGCAGAGTTGTGCAGCAGAAGTGCTCTGGGCCCATAATTTGGGTTATACAATTTATGTTTTCTAATGAAAAATCATTAACTTGCATTATAGTTAACAAGAATCTTGTGCATTACCATCAGTTTTCTACATTATAACCTCTTGCTCTACAGTTTGTAAATACTTTGTCAATAGTAAGCTAATAAACGGGGTGACTCCAATGGATTGAGATAATCTCCAGAGTTTCTGCTACATAATGCCCAGGACTCCATTGAAAGGACACCTAAGAATTTACTTTGCCCAAAAATTAGATCATTTTTTTCACTGTCCTTACCTATTTTCCAAACCTAGTCCTTTTGCTTCAGCTTTCAGTCTACGGACAACCCTGTATCTGACTGACTTGAATGTCTTGCACATTAATTTGCTTGCCAGAGGTGGTTCCTCTAATTGATGTCTAAGAACCCTAATTAGTTAAGAAAACTTTTTTTTAACATTTTCATTGCTATTTATTATTATTATTATTATTATTATTATTGCTAATATCTCTATTACAAATAATTCACAAGGGCATCTTTCTGACAAAAGACAAAGAGCCAGCTACTAGTAGAAAAAGTACATTTGACTCCGTCAATGAAAGTGGTAAAGGGATTTGAGAAAATAAGGCAAAGCATGGAATTATGTGTTAAAACTTTAAATATTATAGACACATTTACTTAATTTCTAATACTGCTGTTGCTTATAATTAAATAAGATGTTTTCCATGAACCACACATTACAGAAAATATATTGTTTATACAGATTAAATTTTCATCAAAAGGGACGCCTGGGTGGCTCAGTTGGTTAAGCAGCTGCCTTTGGCTAAGGTCATGATCCCAGCATCGTGGGATCGAGTCCCACATCGGGCTCCTTGCTCAGCCGGGAGCCTGCTTCTCCCTCTGCCTCTGCCTGCCATTCTGTCTGCCTGTGCTTGCTCTCTCGCCCACTCTCTCTGATAAAGAAATAAAATCTTAAAATAAATAAATAAATTTTCATCAAAAACTTGTAAGTGTATTTTATTGTAGGATCATGATCAGCATTTTGCAGATGAGAAAAGTAAAATTTAGAAAAGTGTGTCTCTTCAAATCCCTCATACAATATCTGGCCTACATAGAAGGATATACTATCACAATTGAGGAAGATAATTGAGATTACTTAAAATGATAAACTTTACTGTATAGGGTTTTTTAAAAGTTTGCCACAGATTCAGATTCTTTTAAAATATATATCTATTTTATGTAGAGAGAATGCACTAAGAAGTAAGAAGAAAGTGATATATCAGTGCTACCAAATAATGGCTATAATATCATCACCTTATTTATGAACAATGAAACAGTGTGCAATATTTAAATAAATTTAAATAAATTCCTCTTTATTTTATATATTTATAAATTTAAATAAATTCCTATTTATTTATTATTAAAGAAATTCCTCTAACAAACAGTATGTTTTGAAGGTTGCTAGCAGGAAAGTGTTGTACTACATGGAAGTAATCAGAAAATATGATCTAAAATTCTGCTTTCAAGGGCCCTGGGTGGCTCAGTGGTTTAAGCCGCTGCCTTCGGCTGGGGTCATGATCTCAGGGTCCTGGGATCGAGTCCCGCATCGGGCACTCTGCTCAGCAGGGAGCATGCTTCCTTCTTTCTCTCTGCCTGCCTCTCTGCCTACTTGTGATCTCTCTCTGTCAAATAAATAAATAAATCTTTAAAAAAAATGAAATGTACATTTGAAACTAATGGTACACTATATGTTAACTAATTGAATTTTAAAAAGTTAATAAAAAAACCCACTATTTTATAAAACAATATTCCCAACAGGCTCTTTTGCTTTAAAATACTCACTTTGTGTGTCTCAACACCAAAAGAACAAATAATCCAATCAAGAAATGGGCAGAGGACATGAACAGACATTTCTGCAAAGAAGACATCCAGATGGCCAACAGACACATGAAAAAGTGCTCCATATCACTCGGCATCAGGGAAATACAAATCAAAACCACAATGAGATATCACCTCACACCAGTCAGAATGGCTAAAATCAACAAGTCAGGAAATGACAGATGCTGGCGAGGATGCGGAGAAAGGGGAATCCTCCTACACTGTTGGTGGGAATGCAAGCTGGTGCAGCCACTCTGGAAAACAGCATGGAGGTTCCTCAAAATGTTGAAAATAGAACTGCCCTATGACCCAGCAATTGCACTATTGGGTATTTACCCTAAAGATACAAATGTAGTGATCCAAAGGGGCACATGCACCCAAATGTTTATAGCAGCAATGTCCACAATAGCCAAACTATGGAAAGAACCTAGATGCCCATCAACAGATGAATGGATCAAGAAGATGTGGTATATATACACAATGGAATACTATGCAGCCATCAAAATAAATGAAATCTTGCCATTTGCAACAACATGGATGGAACTAGAGCGTATCATGCTTAGCGAAATAAGTCAAGCAGAGAAAGACAACTATCATATGATCTCCCTGATATGAGGAAGTGGTGATACAACATGGAGGCTTAAGTGGGTAGAAGAAGAATAAATGAAACAAGATGGGATTGGGAGGGAGACAAACCATAAGTGACTCTTAATCTCACAAAACAAACTGAGGGTTGCCAGGGGGAGGGGGTTTGGGAGAAGGGGGTGGGATTATGGACATTGGGGAGGGTATGTGATTTGGTGAGTGCTGTGAAGTGTGTAAACCTGGTGATTCACAGACCTGTACCCCTGGGGATAAAAATATATGTTTATAAAAAATAAAAAATTTAAAAAAAAAAAGAAAGAAAGTCAATATCTGATTGTTCATCACTGGAATATAGAAATACAATTGAAAAAATAAAATAAAATAAAATAAAATACTCACTTTGTAATGAGAGTCATTACTTTTGTCTAGTCAATTCTTACATCACTGTTTATCCCTTCCCTCCTTTATCCCTTCCCAGTATCAATAAAGGCTCACTTGGCTTACCTAGAAGCCATGAGAAAGCTTGTAGTAGATCTGGCTGGTTTTCACCAGCGATTTGACCACCATGTGCACAGGGAAGTCTATTGATAAAGGCTTTATTGCAATAAATTGTAAATACATGGATGATTTTGAATTCTCTTTCTTGAGGTCTTGTTTCATGATAATAAATTTAGGGTGGCTTCTTGGAATGGATGTTATTAACATATTTTCATAGTTCTAAGTACATGGAATTGTAAAATAGATTAATGAATGTGGCATTACTGACAACTGTCCTCATTTTGAAATCAAATTACAGTGTACTAAGCTGAGGAAGCAAAGCAGATTTGGGTTTATGAGTGAAATAATTTTAAAAAGTCTTAGGGGTATGATCAGACTATTGGGTAATTCAGTAGAAAAATGTCAACTGATTGAGATTCTGTGTTCCCTGATTTCAGAGAGAAGTTAAGATAAGTAAGTAACACGAGGAGACTAGGAAGACAAACATAAGTGATAATTTTGTGCCAGGGTGTGTATACATCTGTTTATCTTCTTGCTTTACCACTAAGGTTGCTCCTAGAGGAGAGTTTAAATATGTGTTGGAGCTAATCTCTGTGGATTACACAAGAAACCACATCCTACAGCTCTCCCTGAAACACCCCTTGTGATTTCAATGTAATTTGGTTTTTGCATTTTTAGAAATAACAAAATACTTTGCAAACTCATCTACTTTATTACCACCACAAGTGAGTCAGCTGACTCCACATTTTAACACAGTGACAGTCACAGAGGAATGGAGGAATGAGTAGAGTTATCAATAAATGTGCTTTTAAGAAGTATGACAGGGTAGCAGCTATTTCCAGTAACCAAAACATGGGTCAGCAGCTGTGCAGGAAAAGTGATGGAATAAATAAATGACTCATTTCAGAGGAGTTCTATAACATATTAGTTCTATAATGTATCTTCAGGACCCAATTGCCCGCTTTGATCTAAAGATAAGGATTTACAGTTAAAGTCCCATTTATGATTTGACTGGTAGGGTCTGAATCATGTTTACTATTGTTTTGACTATTACTTGAAACCTATAGTAGTACATGGTATATTTGTTGTGTATTCAGTGAACATGTGCTATTTTTAGATTAGATAATTCCTGTCTCGAACCCCTGTTAATTTGATTGTTTTTGTTTATTTGATAGTGGTTTCAGTAAATGGATATATCTGAAAAATTGCAAAGCCACTATTAAAATAAGTTATTATTATATATAGCATGGAATTCCACATTCCACCTTTGAATCCGACAGAGCTTCACCATATCCTTAAAAATTTGGGAAAAACATGAGATTATTTTTCTTTATAAAATTTCTCCTGTTAGGCTGTGATGGTTGTCATCAGCAGTAACTCCTCTGAAGGCTTTGTCAAAAGAGTTGAAAAAATTGGAAAGGTGTGAATGAACCTGTTTGCTGAATATAAAGAAAAGAGCATTGAAGTACAATTCACACTCTTACTTCTCCTTCTATGCTTTCAGATGTTTGACATTTGAAAATTTTGCTTCTAGAAGAGATGCCCTATATAATTCTTACGTTAAGGAGCAAGTTGCTTTTATAATTTTTTAAAATATTCTACCATTCAAGTATTTCCATTTAAATTAAATTCAATACCATTTTTAAAAAATCAAAAGTGCAGCCAGTATTCAATTCCTGGGCTAAATAATTTTAGAAAGCTTTGTGTTATTGAACCTATGGGGTTTTTCTGTAGTTTTAACTCTTTCTTTCTGTGATTTTTCCCATTAGTCACGTAAGTGACTGCAATATAACAGACATTGAGGATAAAGAAGGACTGAATAGAACAATCCTTGGCCTCATGAAGTTGAGAATCTAGCAAGGGAGTCAAACAATTCAATCATTCAGAGACAATTTATTGAGTGCCTGGCCTAAGATGAGCACAACAAAACCCCAGCCCAGAGGAATCATTTTAATGGGAGAGATAGATAATGGGTAAGCCAACTTTAAAAAGAAAAAAATCGTACTGGTTTTTCTTTAATAGTGATGCATATTTGAACTAAATAAGCACATTTTAAAAAGAGCAGTGATTGAGAAGAGGTTTTGTAACTGAGTGGTCCAAAAGGGCCTCCCTGAAAAAGTCTGTTTTGAACAGATTTCTGAATAATATCAGCTAGGAAGCTGCATAAAAATCTCAGGGATGGGTTATTTTTCCAGTCAAAAAATTGTAAAGGCTCCAAAGTCACAATACAGCTCTAAGTTTCTCTAATAAAGTAACTTCTGACAAAGAATGAGAAGAAAGAACTAACCCAGGTTTGAAAGAAAAGGGACAGACTTTCTATGGAATTCATATTTAATTAAAGCTCTAAAGGACAAAAATACAATAGAGCAAAATTCTGGTGACGCTGATATACCTAATGAAAGTTCATAAACAAGGTGTGGGTAGCAAAGAGTGTGTGGGAATGTTGGTAAGAACAGTGGGGAAGAGTCATTCCTGAACATGTTCTTAAATGAAGCAATTCTTGTGTTGTTTTAAAGGGTAAATTGGAGTTTGCCTAAGTGATTAGAGAAGGATGCCTCAGCTTATGGAAGTTCAAAGCCATAAAGATGTGATAAACTACTGCAGATATTTTCATGTATATTTGTTGTTGCTTCTAGCAATGGTGATCTAAAAACTCTTTCTTAAGACAACAAAAAATCCAGACAAAATAGCTTTTAAAGTTAAAAATATAAGAATGATTATAAAAATAAGTGAGGGATTACTGGGCCAAAATAGGAAATACAATGAGAGCCTAGAGATATATGCCCTGAAGCCATTTTAGCTATGAGAGCAGTTGAAACTGCTAAAACACACTGAGCTGTGTTTTTAATAGGCTCTTGATACTAGAGACACAAAATTCAAAATCCAGCAGCAATCAAATTTGAGGACTTTGGTACAACCCAAATTTAAGTTGAGATCCCCAAAGCACAAGGAGAAGCAGAAATAAGACTAGAGCCTACCTTGCCTTCTGTGTAAACTGAGAAAGTCAATCACGGAATTTGGAGTATGATTGTCTTGTAGAGTCTCAGATATAAGAGAAAATCCTGCCAAGGAGGACCATACCATTATTATAGCTCTTAATTATCCCTACTCAATAAGAGTTTCAAATATAATGTCTTGAACATAGCAAAATGGAACAAAGCACACAAAGAAAAATCATTAACAAGATTTGATAGACAAAATGGGATTAAGTATGATGTTAAAATGATCCATAAAGATTGTAAAATGGCTTGATTACTCTGCTCAAAGAAATGAGAGGGGAAGGAAATTGAACAAAAAACTGAAACAAAAAATGATATTGAGAAAGATTTTTAAATGAACCAAATGGATACTCTAAAACTTTAAAGATATGACAGCTAATTTAAGATACCACAGGGGTGCCTGGGTGGTTCACTTAATTAAACCTCCAACTCTTTTTCCTTTTATTTTAACACCTTAATTTTATTTTATTTCTTTCATTTTGGCTGAGGTCATGATGTCAGGGTTGTGACAGGTTGGGCTCTGTGCTGAGCCTTGAGCCTGCTTAAGATTCTTTTCCCTTCTTTTTCTATCCCTCCCTGCGCTCTCACTTGCTCGCTCTCTCTTGCTTGCAAATAAATAGATAGATAGAAAGATAGATAGATAGATAGATAATATACAAAGCAAAATAAAAGCAGATTATGAAAATAAATATAAAGATTTTGAAATGAAAACAATTCAAAATAAATAGAGAAGACCTACACAGCTAAAAGTTCACTCAGAAAATCTACTATTAAAGAAGTCAGTATGATACAATGTTAAGATATCAAAAGATTTGAGCATGTACTTTACAGAAAGGGTAATCCAAATGGCCACTCATATATAAAAACTGTTTACCTTTATTATGAATCTGGAATTAAATTAAATTAAATTAAAAATAAATTAAAACCTAGAATGACATACTATTACACACTTACCATATTGGGCTACAGTGAAAATGTCTTGCAAGAATGTGAAGGAATGACAGTGGACATAATAAAAACATATGAGGTAAGTTGGACAATATTTAGAAAACTTAAAAATTAAAAAAAAAATTTGGTCCATTCCTAGAAATACAACATGGAACTAAATGAATATTTTCACCAGGATATGCAAACAGATGATTATAGTTATTTCATTCATAACGGCAGATCAGTAGTGGTATATTTGCACAATGTTACATTAAATAAGAGAGAATATTAACAAACTGGGAGGAGGGGCTAGGTTGTTATCATAAACAGATCTTCTATGGTGCTAATTATGTTCTATTTCTCAAAATCTTTAAGTTAAAAAAGTTTTCAAATTTATATCTAGGTAGATAGATAGGTAGATGATAGATAGACAGATATCCCAGAAGCTGCAATGCTAGGCTAAGACCAGGCTTTAAAGGGCTTTTCTATGCTCTACTAAATACTTTAAACCATTCATTATATCATAGCTCAGTGTTCAAATCTCCATTTGTTTCCTCAGTTTCCTCATATTTATCTTAAGGTGACCTGATCCAGACTTTTGATCACCTTTGTCTAAATATTTCTATTTTAACAAAGTCCTTTTGAACCCTCAGAGACTAAAACTTAGAAAAATACTCTGATTGTTATCTCACTAGAGTGGAAAATATATAGTTACCCATTAACTAATGATATCCATGTCTACATTAGGTCCATGACATTTTTAATTCTTGGGAGCTTTTGGCTAAATGAATTTTTTGAGCTTCCTTTAAATGAAGCTTTAAGCCATCACCACATGAATAAAATTAAAGAACTAAATGAAAACAAGCCAAGTATTTACAGAGTAATAGAATGTGCAGTGGAAAGAGTACAATTCTGAAATCATAAAGCCTAAATTAGTGTGATGCATCTTTACCAGCCATGTAATCATAAACCAGTTATCTAAATGTGTTAGCCTCAGTTTTTTCACCCATGAAATGGTGATGATAATACTGATTATGCAGAGTTGTTGTGTGGATGTGATGAAGCATGGAGCATGAGAGTCTCATATTCCATGCTAAAATGATAGCTATTTTTATACTTATAATAATTCTAATAATAGTAATTAAATTGTTCAAAATGATAATATTCATTTATATTGAGGCATTGTATTGACTATTCATAGACACATTTACCAAAATAAATTTCATTTTATTTACCCCCTCTGAGGATATATATTCCCTAATTCAATATGAATCTCATTATGAATAATAATTATCATAATAAATATGCTGATTTTTCTTCTATTTATTTTTAGGGAAGTATCCTTTACTGTTGAACATAAAGAAACTTAAGCAAGTCGGTCTTATTCAAAATTTGCATGCTGCTTTCTTATGAAACTAGATTATAGAGTTGTATGAAATAAATTCATGCAGTTAAGACATTTATGTTTGGAAAACTGGGTGGTCAGTTCAGTATTTCAAAAGAAGATTTTAAATTTAAACCTTAAAACTGAGCTCTTTCAGCCTTATTTATACACCATCCTTCATGCTTCATAAGTACTCCTTCATTGTAAACTAAGTAATAGTTTTTGTCACAGTGTCTATAACTAAAATGGATTTTATATTCTATTATTTCAGAGTTAGTTGCAGTTTCTACTTCCTTACTTCCTTTTTTGAAAAATTGATTAATTCTACAAAACGTTTTTTCCAGCTTTATTGAAAAATAATCGACATATTATAATTTGTAAATTTAAGAAATGATTTCTTATAACATTGCAAACTTTTAACATTGTGTAAATTTTGTACAATTTGATAAATTGGCATACATCTGTATTGCAATATAATCTACATAAAAATGTTAATACATCTACTATCTCATATAGTTGCCACTGTTTTTTATGCATGTATGGGAAGGAATTTTAAGATCTACTCTCTTAGCAACTTTTATGTATATACTACAGTAGAGATAAACTTCAGAGGTCTTGTGGGTTTTGTTCCAGAGTGCCTCAATAAAGTGATTATCTCAATAAACTAAGTCAAATTATTATTTTTTTTTTGTTTTCCCACTGCAAATAAAAAATTATGTTTCCCAGTGCATATAAAAAATAAACACTGTACTGTACTGTTCAAAAGCATTTTGTCTTTAAAGAAAAACAATGTATATACCTTAAGTAAACTAGTTCTGAGTTTTCAGTGGGTCATAATTACTGATCACAGATCACCATAACAAATTCAATAATAATGAGAAAACTTGAAATATTGCAAGAATTACCAACATGTGACAGAGAGACACAAAATGAAGAAATGTTGTTAGAAAAATGGTGGCAGCAGACCTATTTTATAATCATTGCTATAAACTTTCATCTTGTAAGAATGTGATATATCCAAAGTTTAATAAAGGGAAGCACAATAAAAAAGTATGTATATATTATTAACTATGATCATCATGCTGTACATTAGATCCCCAGAACTTTTTCATATTATAGTTGCAAGTTTGTACCCTTTGACCACCTTATTCCACCCCAGTTTCACCTCTTGTCAACTCAGCTCTAAGTTTCCATTAGTTTGCTTTTTCTTCAGATTCTGTATGTAAGGGATATCATAATACATAAATTTAAAAATATACATAAAATCTTTGAAATATTTCACTTAGTATAATACCTTCAAGATCCATCCATGCTGTTGTAAATGGCAGTATTTCTTAATTTTTCATGGTTAAGTAGTATTCCATAGTATATATTTACCATACTTATTTTATTCATTCATCCATTAATGGATACTGAAGTTATTTCCATCTCTTGCTTAGAGTTAATAATTTTATAATGAACATAAGAGTGCAGATATGTCTTCGAATAGTGACTTCGTTTCCCTTAGATATATACCTAGAGGTGGGATTACTGAATCATATGGTAATTTTACTTTTAATAATATGAATAATCTCCATACTGTTTTCCATCCAAATTTATATTCCTATCACAGTGCTTAAGTTCCCCATTTTCCCCAATATTTACCAAAATTTGTTAGTTTTAATTTTTTGGTAGTATATATTCAAATAGGTAGTAATATCTTGCTGTGTTTTTCAGAGGTAAACAACAACAAAAACAACATAATGACTTTGCCCTGAGTTTTTACGTTGAGCACTTTTTAATGCTCCTGTTGGTCATTTATATAACTTTTTTGAAAAAAAAAGTCTATTGAGATCCTTTTGCTATTTTTTTAATTATATATATTTTTCTATTTGTATCTGTTGGTTATTAACCTCTTTTCAGATATAAGATTTGTAAGTATTTTCTTCCATTCTGTGGATTGTGTTTTCATTCTCTCTCTCTCTCTCTCTTTTTTTTTTTTGGCAATGCAGAAACTTTAGTTTAATGTAATACCATTTATTTATTTTTGCTTCTTTTGCTTGTGTTTTTGGCCTGGTATCCAAAAAACTATTGGCAAGACCAATGTCAAGGAGAATTTTTCCTATGTTTTCCTTTAGGAAATTTAGTTTCATGCATCACATTTAAGTCTTTAATGTATTTCAAGTTAAGATTTATGAGTGATATAAGGTTCCAGTTTCATGCTGGTTTATGTGACTATTCAGTTTTAAATATCATTTATTGAACAGACTATCTTTACCCATTATATATGTTGGCCCCTGTCAAATATTAGGTGACTGTATGAAAGGATTTATTTCTGGACTCTCAATTCTGTTCTACTTGTTTATTGGTCCATTTTATGCCAGTATACTTTATTGTTTTGAGCATGAGGGCTTTGTAGTATAGTTTCAAATCAAGAAGTGTAATTTCGCTTCTTCATTCTTTCTCAGAACTGCTTTAATTATTTGTCTTTTATGGTCTCATATAAATTTTAGGATTCTTTACTTACTTCTGTAAAAAATAAAATTGAATTTTTTTAAGATTATTTATTTATTTGACAGACAGAGATGACAAGCAGGCAGAGGGGCAGGCAGAGAGAGAAGAGGTAGCAGCTTCCTGCTGAGCAGAGAGCCTGATGCAGGGCTCGATCCCAGGACCCTGGGATCATGACCTGAGCCGAAGGCAGCGGCTTAACCCACTGAGCCACCCAGGCGCCCCAAACATTGGATTTTTGATAGGAATTGAATTTACAGATGGTTTTCGGTAGTATGGACATTTTAACAATGTTAATTCTTACCATTCATAAATATGAGCTATCTTTCCAATTATGTCTCCTTCAATTTCTTTATCAATGTCATAGTTTATGGGGTACAGATCTTTCATCTTCTTAGTTAAATCTTTTCGTAAGTATTTTATTAGTTTTGATGCTATCGTGAATTAGATTGTTCTCTTTATTTTTTCAGATAGTTCATCATTAGAGTGTTAAAATGCTCCTGTCTTGTGCTTACTTTGGCAGCACATATACTAAAATTGGAATGATGCAGAGAAGATTAGCTTGATCACTGAACAAGGATGACATGAAAAACTGGGAGGCAATACATATTAAAAAAAAAACGAAACAAAACAAAACTCTTGTCTTTTATATATTGATCTTGTATTCGGCAGCTTTACTAAATTTGTTAATTCAAAATTTTTTGTGAAGTTTTTAGGATTTTTTTACATGTAAGTTCATGTTATCCAAAAAAAGAAAATTTTACTACTTCCTTTATTTTTTTTTTTTTTTGGAGTCTTTTATTTCTTTGTGTTCCTTGTTTCTCTGGCTAGGACATCCAGTACTATGTCAAATGAGAGTAGTGAAAGTGGAAACACTTGTCTTTTTTCTGATCTTCAAGGGGAAAACATTCAAACTTTTTGATTGAATATGAGATTAGCTCTGGGCTTGCAATATGTGCTTTTTCTCTAATGGATTTTTAAAATTATTTTTTAAAAATTTTTATAAACATATAATGTGTTTTTATCCCGAGGGGTACAGGTCTGTGATTCACCAGGTTTACACATTTCACAGCACTCACCATCACTCACCATAGCACCTGCCCTCCCCAATGTCCATACCCCCACCATCCTCTCCCAACACACCTCCCACCAGCAACCCTCAGTCTGTTTTGTGAGATTCAGTCTTTTATGGTTTGTCTCCCTCCCAATCCCATCTTCTTTTATTTTTCTTTTCGTACACCCGAAACCGCCTATGTTGCATCTCCACTTCATCATATCAGGGAGATCATACGATAGTTGTCTTTCTCAGATTGATTTATTTCGCCAAGCATAATACCCTCTAGTTCCATCCATGTCATCACAAATAGCAGGAGTTCATTTCTTTTGATGGCTGCATAGTATCCCATTGTACATATATACCACATCTTATTTATTGATTCATCTGTTGAAGGACATTTAGGTTCTTTCCATGGTATAACTATTGTGGACATTGCTGCTATAAACATTTGGGTGCGTGTGCCCCTTCAGAATGCCATGTTTGTATCTTTAGGGTATATAGCCAGTACTACAATCACTGGGTCATAGGCTAGTTCTATTTTCAGCTTTTTGAGCCACCTCCACGCTGTTTTCCAGAGTGGTTGCACCAGCTTGCCTTCCCACGTACAGTGTAGGAGGGTTGCCCTTTCTCCACATCCTCGCCAGCATCTGTCATTGACTGACTTGTTCATTTTAGCCATTCTGAAAGGTGTGAGGTGGTATCTCATTCTGGTTTTGATTTGCATCTCCCTGATGCCGAGTGATGTGGAGCATTTTTTCATGTGTCTGTTGGCCATTTGGATGTATTCTTTGCAGAAATGTCTGTTCATGTCCTCTGCCCATTTCTTCATTCGATTATTTGTTCTTAGGGTGTTGAGTTTGATAAGCTCTTTATAGATTTTGGATAGATACAGGCCCTTTATCTGGTATGTCATTTGCAAATATCTTCTCCCAGATAACTTCTGACAGTCATCTTTTGGCTTTGCTAACTGTTTCCTTTGCTGTGCAAAAGCTTTTTGATCTGATGAAATCCCAATAGTTCATTCTTGCCCTTGCTTCCCTTGCCTTTGGCGATGTTCCTAGGAAGAAGTTGCTGCTGCTGAGGTCAAAGAGGTTGCTACCTGTTCTCTCCTCAAGGATTTTGATGCATTCCTTTCTCACATTATGCTTCTTCATCCATTTCCAGTCTATTTTCATGTATGGTGTAAGGAAATGGTCTAATTTCATTTTTCTGCATGTGGCTGTTCAATTTTCCCAACACCATTTGTTGAAGAGGCTGTCTTTTTTTCATTGGTCATTCCTTTCTGCTTTGTTGAAGATTAGATGACCATAGAGTTGAGGGTGTATTTCTGGGCTCTCTATTCTGTTCCATTGATCCATGTCTGTTTTGGGGACAGTTCCCTACTATCTTGATGATGACAACTTTGTAATAGAGCTTGAAGTCTGGAATTGTGATGCCAACAACTTTGGCTTTCTTTTTCAATATTCCTCTGGCTATTCGAGGTATTTTCTGGTTCCATATATATTTTAGGATGATTTGTCCCATTTCTTTGAAAAAAATGGATGGGATTTTGATAGGGATTGCATTAAATGTGTAGATTGCTTTAGGTAGCATAGCCATTTTCACAATATTTGTTCTTCCAATACAGGAGCATGGAACATTTTTCCATTTCTTTGTGTCTTCTTCAATTTCTTTCATGAGTACTTTAGAGTTTTCTGAGTATAGAATCTTTGTCTCTTTGGTTAGGTTTATTCCTATTCCTAGGTATTTTAGGGTTTGGGGTGCAGTTGTAAATGGGATTCACTCCTTAATTTCTATTTCTTCAGTCTTGTTGGTATAAAAAAAATGCAACCAATTTCTGTTCATTGATTTATATCCTGACACTTTACAGAATTCCTATACAAGTTATAGCAGATTTGGAGTGGATTCTTTTAAGTTTTCCACATACAGTATCATATCGTCTGCAAACAGGCATAGTTTGACTTCTCTTCTGCCAATTTGGCAAAATTTGGATGCCTTTAATTTCTTTTTGTTGTCTGATTGCTGAGGCTAGGACTTCTAGTACGATGTTGAATAGCAGTGGTGATAACGGACATCCCTGCCGTGTTCCTGACCTCAGCGGAAAAGTATTCAGTTTTTCTCCATTGAGAATGATATTTGCAGTGGGTTTTTCATAGATGGCTTTGATAATATTGATAATATGTGCCCTCTATGCCTACACTTTGAAGAGTTTTAATCAGGCAGGGATACTGCACTTTGCCAAATGCTTTTTCAGCATCTATGGAGAGTATCATATGGTTATTGTTCTTTCTTTTATTGATGTGTTGTATCACATTGATTGATTTGCAGATGTTGAGCCAACCTTGTAGCCCTGGAATAAATCCCACTTGGTCGTGGTGAATAATCCTTTTAATGTACTGTTGAATCCTATTGGCTAGGATTTTGGTGAGAATTTTTGCATCCGTGTTCATCAAGGATATTGGTCTGTAGTTCTCTTTTTTGATGGGATCCTTGTCTGGTTTTGGGATCAAGGTGATGCTGGCCTCAGAAAAAAAGAGTTTGGAAGTTTTCCTTCCATTTCTATTTTTTTTGGAACAGTATCAGGAGAATAGGAATTAATTCCTCTTTAAATGTTTGGTAGGATTCCCCTGGGAAGCCATCTGGCCCGGGGCTTTTGTTTGTTTGGAGATTTTTGATGACTGTTTCAATCTCCATACTGGTTATGGGTCTGTTCAGGTTTTCTATTTCTTCCTGGTTCAGTTGTGGTAGTTTATATGTCTCTAGGAATGTATCCATTTCTTCCAGATTGTTGAATTTGTTGGCGTAGAGTTGCTCATAGTATGTTCTTATAATTGTTTGTATTTCTTTGGTGTTGGTTGTGATCTCTCCTCTTTCATTCATAATTTTATTTATTTGGGTCCTTTCTCTTTCTTTATCAATCTTATTAATTCTTTCAAAGAACCAGCTGCTAGTTTCGTTGATTTGTTCTATTGGGTTTTTTTGGTTTTGTTTTGTTTTTTTTTTTGTGGTTTTTATTTGTTTGTTTGTTTCTATTTCATTGATTTCTGCTCTGATCTTTATTATTCCTCTTCTCCTGCTGGGTTTAGGCTTTCTTTGTTGTTCTTTCTCCGACTCCTTTAGGTTTAAGGTCATGTTGTGTATTTGAGATCTTTCTTGTTTCTTGAGAAAGGTTGGTACAGCTTTATATTTTCCTCTCAGGACTGCCTTTGCTGTATCCCACAGATTTTGAACACTTTTGTTTACATTATCATTTGCTTCTATGAATTTTTTCAATTCTTCTTTAATTTCCTGGTTGACCAATTCATTTTTTAGAAGGATGCTGTTTAGTCTCCATGTTTTTGTGTTCTTTCCAAATTTCCTGTTGTGATTGAGTTCTAGTTTCAGAGCATTGTGGTCTGAGAATATGCAGGGGATGATCCCAATCTTTTGATAATGGTTGAGATCTTATTGATGACCCAGGCTGTGGTCTAGTCTGGAGAATGTTCCATGTGCACTAGAGAAGAATGTGTATTCTGTTATTTTGGGATGGAATGTGTTGAATATACCTGTGATGTCCATCTTGTCCTTGTGGATCTGTTGCTTGGATGATCTGTCCATTTCAATGAGGGGAGTGTTAAATTCCCCTACTATTATTTTATTATTGTCGATGTGTTTCTTTGATTTTGTTATTAATTGGTTTATATAGTAGGCTGCTCCCATGTTAAGGACATAGATATTTAAAATTGTTAGGTCTTCTTGTTGGACAGACCCTTTGAGTATGATATAGTGTCCTTCCTCATCTCTTATTATAGTCTTTGACTTAAAATCTAATTGATCTGATATAAGGATTGCCACCCCAGCTTTCTTCTGAAGCCTTGCTGAGGAAGCAGCGGCGAAGTGCTGTTCGCTCCAAGCCAAAGCCTCTGCGAAAGCACAGCATTCGCTGATAAAAGTTCTGCGGGCTGCTGCTGCTTGCCTGAGCCCAGTCTCGCGGTGGGAGAAACCCACAAACAGCGAAAGCCACTTTGCCTGGGCTTCTCCCCTGGGAAAGCACAGCGTTCCTTGGGAAATCAGAGTTGGGTTTGGCGATGCTGCTGCTGCTTGCCTGAGCTAGTCTCCGCAGCTCGGTGGAAGATACCCGCATGGAGCAAAATACTCTTTGCCCTAGCATCCCCTCTGCCTGAGAGAGAAGCCAAGTGTGGGGAAGGCGAAGCACGCCGTCCCCGGAGAAGAGAAGAAGCCGTTGGCCTTGGGGTCGGGAAACTCACGGGAAGCAGGATAGCCTGCTGTGGCACGAACAGCAGGCCGATGGCAAGACAAGTGTCACCCGCTCCCTGGGTGGAGAGATGGATCCCTGGCTGCTAAGGAGACATGAGGGGACGACTAGGGCAGGGGTGCGTGCTCCACTCTGAGGAAGGAGTCTGGGCAGAAGGCTGGCCTGTCCTGTGCCTCTGTTCTCAAGGGGACAGCATCTCCTTGGCCACCTGTCCCAAGGGCAAACTTAGGCTTGCCATCAGGTGCCATACCCGGAACTCGCAGAAACAACCCCATGGAGAAACGGGCAGTCAGATGCTGTCTTCCACCAAGATGTGGCAGCTATGTGGGTGGCAGGGGGTGTGCCGGGGAAGGAGTGGAGACAGTCCCCCACATTTCCCGATCGCAGTGCACGGGCCCTGTGTAGGGATCCTGTCGCCTCCTCTCTCCTGTCGTGAAGGCACTGTCCTAGACCCTGAGTCTGCCTGAGCGCCGGAGCAAAAGGCAAAGCCATAACTACCCCAGGAGATGCTAATAGGCATAGAGTGCCATGCTAGGCCACGCAGGCTGCTGCAGGGTTGTGACTGTGTCTGCTTAGTACGGCTTAGCAAGGTGAACCCCTGGGTGTGAACTTGGATCCCTGGAAAGCAAGGTCCAAGAGGCACCAGCTCTCTGGAGCTCTTCTTCCCTGCCGCGACAGAGCGATCGACCAAAGCCTTGCTGAGGAAGCAGCAGCGAAGTGCGGTTCGCGCCATGCTGAAAACCTCTGCGAAAGCATAGCAGTCGCTGAGAAATCAGAGTCGGTTCTGTGGGCTGCTGTTGTTGCTTGCCTTAGCCTAGGATTCGCAGCACGATTGGAGAAACCCGCATAGAGCAAAAGCCTCTTTGCCCGGACATCCCTTCTGGGAAAGCACAGCATTCTTTGGCAAATCAGAGTCGGGTCTGTGGGATGCTGCTGTTTGCCTGAGCTGGTCTCCACAGTACGGTGAAATAAACCCTCATGGAGCGAAATCCTCTTTGCCTGGGCATCCCCTCTACCTGAGAGAGAAGCGCGGTTGTACCTGTGGAAAGAGCCTTAAGGAAAGGGACACATCTTTCACTGCGCTCCCCAGGAGCATGTCTGTGGAAGGTGCAGCACGCTGCCCAGGGAGAAGAGCAGGAGCCTTTGGCCATCTGGTTTGGAAACGGTTGTGAAGCAGGAGAGCCGGACCTGGCAGGCACAATGGCCGGTGGCAATACAAGTGTCACCCGCTCTCAGTGCAGAGACAGAAGCCTGGAATGCTAAGGAGAGAGGTGGGGATGAGTACAGCAGGGCGCGTGCTCCACTCTTAGGAAGGAGTCTGGGCAGAAAGCATGCCTGTCCTTAGCCTCTGGGCCCAAGGAGACAGCAGCTTTGGCCACCTGTCTCTGGTGGAGACATGGGCTTGCCACCAGGCGCCTACCCTGAACTCGTAGAAACAGCTCACTCAAAGAACTGACAGCCAGTTTACGTCGTCCTCCAGGAGATGGAAGCGTTCGCGAAGGCACGGGATGTCCAGGCAAGAAGTGGGTACAGTCCCCACAGCTCCCCATCCCAGTGCGCGCACGGTGTTCAGGGATCCTGTCGCCTCTCCTCTCCTGTGGGGAAGGCACTCGGTAGTTCCCGAGTCTGCCTGAGGGCCTGAGCAAAAGGCCAAGTGTTGCCTACACCGAGAGATGGTGGTGTGCATACAGTGCCATCCTAGGCCACGCTCGCTGCTGCAATGTTGTCGCTGTGTCTGCTTAGTTTGGCCTGGCAGGGTGAATCCAGGGCGCGTACATGGAGCCCAGGAAATCAAGTCCCAAGAGGCACCAGCTCTTCCACAGCTCTTCTTCCCTGACGCGAATGAAGCCTTGCTGAGGAAGCAGCGGTGAAGTGCGGTTCGCTCTAAGCCCAAAGCCTCTGTGAAAGGAGAGCATTCGATGAGAAATCAGAATCGGTACTGTGGGCTGCTGCTGCTGGTTGCCTGAGCCCAGTCTCACAGTGGGAGAAACCCGCATACAGCGAAAGGCTCTTTGTCTGGGCATCTCCTCTGGGAAAGCACAGCATTCATTGGGAAATCAGAGTTGGGTTTGGGGATGCTGATGCTTCTTGCCTGAGCTAGTCTCCACAGCACAGTGGAAGATACCCGCATGGAGCGAAATTCTCTTTGCCCTAGCATCCCCTCTGCCTGAGAGAGAAACGTGGTTGCACATCTGAAAGGGCCTTAAGGAAAAGGACACATCTGTCTCCGAGGTCCCATGGAGCACGTCTGGGGAAGGCACAGCACGCCGCCCCCAGAGAAGAGAAGGAGCCGTTGGCCTTGTGGTCAGTAAAAGGTGGGAAAGAAGGATAGCCTGCCATGGCAGGAACAGCAGCCGGTGGCAACAATAGTGTCAGCCGCTCCCTGTGCGGAGAGATGGAAGCCTGGCTGCTTAGGAGACATGAGGGGACGAATAGGGCAGGGGCGTGTGCTCCACTCCGAGGAAAGAGTCTGGGCAGAAGGCAGACCTGTCCTGTGCCTCTGTTCTTAAGGAGACAGCATCTCCTTGGCCACCTGTCCGTAGGGCATACTTGGGCTTCCTACCAGGAACCTTACCCTGAACTCGCAGAAACAGCTCCCTCGAGAAACGGGCAGTCAGATGCCATCTTCCTCCAAGATGTGGCAGCGTTGTCGGTGGCAGGGGGTGCGCCGGGGAAGGAGTGGCGACAATCCCCCAAAGCTCCCCAATCCAGTGAACGGGCGGTGTTCAGGGATCCTGTCGCCTCTCCTCTCCTGTGTGGAAGGCACTGGCCTTGTCCGTGAGTCCGCCTGAGGGCCAGTGCAAAAGGCCAAGCGTTGCCAACACTGGGAGATGGTAATGTGCATAGAGTGCCATCCTAGGCCACGCACGAGGCTGCAGGTTTGTGGCTGTGTCTGCTTAGTTCGGCCTGGCAGTGTGAATACAGGGCATGAACATGGAGCCCGGGAAAGCAAGGCCCAAGAGGCACCAGCTCTCCCAGGCCTTCTCTTCCCTGAGGCGACAGAGCAGACGCCCAAAGCCTTGCTGAGGAAGCAGCAGCGAAGTGCGGTTCGCACCAGCTGAAAACCTCTGCAAAAGCTTAGCAGTCACTGGGAAAGCAGAGTCGGTTCTGTGGGCTGCTGTTGCTGCTTGCCTTATCCTAGTATTCGCAGCAAGGCGGGAGAAACCCTCATAGAGCGAAAGCCTCTTTGCCTGGGCATCCCCTCTGGGAAAGCTTATCATTCTTTGGGAAAACAGAGTCGGGTCTGTGAGATGCTGCTGCTGCTTGCCTGAGCTAGTCTCCACAGCACGGTGTAATAAACCCGCATGGAGCGAAATCCTCTTTGTTTGGGCATCCCCGCTGCCTGAGAGAGAAGCGTGGTTACGCCTGTGGAAAGACCCTTAAGGAAAGGGACACGTCTGTCACTGCAGAGCGATGGAAGCCTGGCTGCTAAGGAGACACGAGGGGAATTTAGTGCAGGGGAAAGGGCTCCACTCTGAGGAAGGAGTCTGGGCAGGAAGCATGCCTGTCCTGAGCCTCTGGGCCCAAGGAGACAGCAGCTTTGGCCACCTGTCCATGGTGGAGACATGGGATGCCACCAGGCGCCTACCCTGAACTCGCAAAAACAGCTCCCTGAAAGAACTAGGAGTCAGATTCCGTCTTCCTCCAGGAGGTAGAAGCGTTCGCAAAGGCAGGGCGTGTCCAGGCAAGGAGTGGCGACAATCACCCAAAGCTCCCCATTCCAATGAACGGGCGGTGTTCAGGGATCCTGTCGCCTCTCCTCTCCTGTGGGGAAGGCACTGGCCTAGTCCGCGAGTCTGCCTGAGGGCCTGAGCAAAAGGCTAAGCGTTGCCTACACCGAGAGATGGTAGTGTGCATACAGTGGGATCCTAGGCCACGCTCGCTGCTGCAGTGCTGTCGCTGTGTCTGCTTAGTTCGGCTTGCCAGGGTGAACCCAGGGCGCGAACATGGAGCCCGGGAAAGCAAGTCCCAGGAGGCACCAGCTCTCCCGCAGCTCTTCTTCCCTGATGCGAACGACGCCTTGCTGAGGATGCAGCGGTGAAGTGCGGTTCGCTCCAAGCCCAAAGCCTCTGTGAAAGCACAGCATTCGCTGAGAAATCAGAGTCGGTACTGTGGGCTGCTGCTGGTTGCCTGAGCCCAGTCTCACAGTGGGAGAAACTCGCATACAGCGAAAGGCTCTTTGTCCGGGCATCTCCTCTGGGAAAGCACAGCATTCATTGGGAAATCAGAGTTGGGTTTGGTGATGCTGCTGCTTCTTGCCTGAGCTAGTCTCCGTAGCACGGTGGAAGATACCCGCATGAAGCAAAATACTCTTTGCCCTAACATCCCCTCTGCCTGAGAGAAAAGCTTGGTTATGCCTGTGGAAAGAGCCTTAAGGAAAGGGACATGTCTGTCACTGCAGAGCGACGGAAGCCTGGCTGCTAAGGAGACACGAGGGGAAGATTAGGGCAGGGGAAAGGGCTCCACTCTGAGGAAGGAGTCTGGGCAGAAAGCATGCCTGTCCTGAGCCTCTGGGCCCACGGAGACAGCAGATTTGCCCACCTGTCTCATGGGCTTGCCACCAGGCGCCTACCCTGAACTCGCAAAAACAGCTCCCTGAAAGAACTGGCAGTCAGATTCCATCTTCCTCCAGGATGTGGAAGCGTTTGCGAAGGCACGGGGTGTCCAGGCAAGGATTGGGGAGAGTCACCCACAGCTCCCCATCCCAGTGCGCGGGCGGTGTGCAGGGATCGTGATGCCTCTCCTCTACTGTGGGGAAGGCACTGGATTGGTCCCCGAGTCTGCCTGCGCGCCAGAGCAAAAGGCCAAGCTTTGCCTATGCCAGGAGATGGTAGTGGGCATAGAGTGCCATCTTAGGGCGCGCACGATTCTGCATGGTTGTGACTGTGTCTTAGTTCAGCTTGGCAGTGTGAACCGAGGTGCTAACGTGGAGCCTGGGAAAACAAAGCCCAAGAGGCACCAGCTCTCCCGCAGCTCTTCTTCCCTGACGCGACAGAGCGAACTCCCAAAGTCTTGCTGAGGCAGCGGCAGCGAAGTGCGGTTCGCGCCAAGCTGAAAATCTCTGCGAAAGCATAGCAGTCGCTGGGAAAGCAGAGTCGGTTCTGTGGGCTGCTCTTGCTCCTTGCCTTAGCTTAGTATTCGCAGCAGGGTGGGAGAAACACACATAGAGCAAAAGCCTCTTTGCCCGGGCATCCCCTCTGGGAAAGCACAGCATTCTTTGGGAAAACAGAGTTGGGTCTGTGGGATGCTGCTGCTGCTTGCCTTAGCTAGTCTCCACAGCTCATTGTAATAAACCCGCATTGAGAGAAATCCTCTATGCCCGGGCATCCCACTCTGCCTGAGAGAGAGCCTGTCGAAACAGCCTTAAGAAAAGGGACACATCTGCTACCGCGCTCCCCAGGACCATGTCTGCATAAGGTGCAGCACGCTGCCTCGGGAGAAGTGAAGGGGCCGTTGGCTTTGCTGTCGGGAAATGGTGGTGAAGCAGGAGAGCCTGCCATGGCAGGAACAGCAGGCAGGTGGCAAGACAAGTGTCACCCGCTCCCTGTGTGGATAAAATAAAGCCTGGCTGCTAAGGAGACACGAGGGGACGACTAGGGCAGGCACACGTGATCCTCTCTGAGGAAGGAGTCTGGGCAGAAGGCAGGCCTGTCCTGTGCCTCTGGTCCCAAGGGGACAGCATCTCCTTGGCCACCTGTCCCTAGGGCAAACTTGGGTTTGCCACCAGGCGCAATACCCGGAACTCACAGAAACAGCTCCCTGGAGAAACAGGTAGTCAGAGGCCTTCTTCCTCCAAGATGTGGCAGTGTTCGCGGAGGCACTGGGTTTCCGGGGATGGAGTGGGGGACAGTCTCCCACAGCTCCCCATCCCAGTGCATGGGCGGTGTTCAGGGATCCTGTCGCCTCTCCTTTCCTGTGGGGAAGGCACTGGCCTAGTCCCCGAGTCTGCCTGCGCGCCAGAGCCAAAGGCCAAGTCACCGGAAGATGGTAGTGTGCATAGAGTGCATTCCTAGGCCACACATGCTGCTGCAGGGTTGTGGTTCTGCTTAGTTTGGCCTGGCAGTGTGAACCCAGGGCGGGAACATGGAGCCCAGGAAAACAAGGCCCAAGAGGCACCAGCTCTCCCGTAGCTCTTCTTCTCTTAAGCGACAGAGCTAATGCCCAAAGCCTTGCTGAGGAAGCAGAGGCGAAGTGCAGTTCATGCCAAGCCCAAAACCTCTGCGAAAGCAGAGCAGGCGCTGGGAAATCAGAGTCGGTTCCGTGGGCTGCTGTTGCTGCTTGCCTTAACCTAGTATTCACAGCACGGTGGGAGAAACCCACATAGAGCAAAAGCCTCTTTGTACTGTGCATCCCCTCTGGGAAAGCAGAGCATTCGTTGGGAAATCTGTGTCAGTTCTGTGGGATGCTGATGCCGCTTGCCTGAACATAGTCTCCGAAGCATGGTGGGAGAAACCCGTATGGAGTGAAATCCTCTTAGCCCGGTCATCCCCTCTGCCTGAGAGAGAAGCGTGGTTGCGCCTGTGGAAACAGCCTTAAGGAAAGGGACACGTCTGTCACTGTCCTCCCCAGGAGCATGTCTGGGAAAGGCGCAGCAACGCCGCCCTGGGAGAAGAGAAGGAGCCATTGGCCTTGTTGTCGGGAAACGGTCGTGAAGCAGGAGATCCTGCCATGGCAGGAACAGCGGGCGGGTGACAAGACAAGTGTCCCCACAGTCTATGATGACACTTTTGAGTCAAGGTTCATCTACTCTACAGATGAGACTGTAAAATTTTTAAAGGCAACATGTTTAAAGGCAACATCATGAAAGAAGGTTTGGTGGATTGCTTTGATTTTCTATTCATGGTATCAGATGAGTTTAAGGGAGCATAATCCAATAAAAAATTTAAAATTAATTTTAAAAAATAAGGAAAAAACATTTGAATGTCTTTGCCTTTGTGGTTCCTGCAAATGAAACTACAAGAAAGGACTGAGAACATTTTCTTTTTTTCTATTTTTTCTTCAATTTGGACCTCCTCCTTAGGTCTCTGATCAAAGAATGCTTACACAGACTCTGTAGTGTAGAAAGGACAAAATATCATATTACAAAATATTCCATTCCTATCCTTTTGTATACCCAGAACAATAAGTTAATATATGTGCTGCCAAAGAAGCACACCAGAGCAATAAGTTAAATGAAGATTGTACTGGGAAGATAAAACAATTATTCCATAAAATGAGTGGGTTTTGAATGGGACATGAAGGGCGGACTTGTGAGTTAGGAAAAAATATATATATAAAGACTTAATGAAGGTTTAATTAAAGCATAACAACTGTGCTGTATTCCTGAAATATATTAAAATGATGATATGGAAATACCTTGCCTAGTACTTAATATCTCACAGAGTAACATCAAAGCACCTATTAATCCTTTCTACTAACAGCTGTTCTTCTTTGTTTCACTTTACATAACATGTGATGGATTGACATTTGTAGAAATAAGGAGGAAACATGGAAGAAAGTGAACAATTAGAAAGGATCAAAATACAGTAATAAACCAGGTAAATAACCAGTGAATATTATTATAGTAAATATATGCACATTTATAAACTGAGAATTTTCAGGAGTGACAGCCAATGTAGAAAATCAAGATGATGTTATAGAAAATTCCATAAAACCCTTTGCATTAGTTTAACAGCCTGGTATAATATTTAGAAACATGTGTAATTTCTTTGAGCAGTTAAGCATAGAAAAACATGGCTGAAATAATGAAAAACACTTAACATTTACTTAAATTTTTGTTTATTTTTATCCTTTAATGCCCATATTGTGTTCATAATATGCTATTTGTGGTTGTTAGAGCAAAGTAAATTTGAAAATTTCCATGGAGAGGGGAAATGGTATCTGTTTGTAAAACAAAACAAAATAAAACAAAAACACAGGGCACCTTTCCTATGGTTGTGAGCTGCCCTTCCCTTACTGCTCAATGCATTTTCATTAACACCCACCTCACAGTCCATAGGCAGTCATCTGTGTTCCTGTCTTTAAGAAATTTTATCCTACAAGTCTTTCCTCATGACACTGTTGCCTATTACATAAATCAAACAGACATTCAACCTCTTGGAATGGAATCAGAAACCCACAAAGCTGACTGCTGTCAGGACTCATAAGGAAGGCAATTAATAAATTTATTATTTAGGAGAGGAGTTGTTTGCTTTCCGAAAATGCATGCAAAATTGGAATGTTATCCAGAGTGTATATCAAACTAAATAAGCTAAAAGTGTCTTTTTATCTCAGGTTCACCCATTTGACAATCATTATATTTTCTCCTTTATCTCTGGTTTGGTCAGCTATGCTAGTGTCAGAACACTTAATTCATTCAGTCAATCAACAAAGACCTATTTAGTACTAACTTTTTGTGGGTGTGATGAATAAGACAAATATCTGCCACAATGGAGCATATGATCTAGAGTTTAAAATTCATATTTGAATTACTTACATACCACCTCATACATGAATTACATACTTACCACCACAAATGTAAACAACACTTATAAAATTGATGATGTTAAGGAGAAGACCTTAATATTAAAAGCAATAAAATTGCTGTCTATTAGTAGAAATAAAAAATAGTCATATATTAACTAAAGTAAAATTTAGGGCTCCCTGGGTGACTCAATCGGTTAAGCAGCTGCCTTTGGCTCAGGTCATGATCCCAGGGTCCTGGGATTAAGACCTGCATCGGGCTCACTTCTGGGTAATAAGCCTGCCTCTCGATCTTCCTCTGCCTGCCACTCTGCCAACTTGAGCTCTCTCTCTCTCTCTCTGTCAAATAAACAAATAAAATCTTTAAAAAAAAAAGATAAATAAAAAGTAACACTTACTGGAGATTTGGGGATGGTGATGTCATCAAGATGGCAACATGGATGCATGGATGGCTCCTTATTTATTGCGAAAGGTAAATGTATAGTCAAAACCAGATTCTCTAATATTGTAATGGTGATATATAAATCATTTACTAGTCTAGTTTAAAAGTTAAAAAAAACAAGCCTATTAAAAATAACTATAACTGCAATCATTTGTTATTGAAAGTACAATATAAAAATGATCTAAAATGTAAAAACATCAATAACCTATTGTTATAGGAGAAGTATAAATTTTCTGTACACTATTGAAGTTCAGTTGTTTTCAACATAAAATGGAAAATTATAACTAACGTATTTTATATAAGCTTAATGGTAAATTTAAAAAAATATGTAGTAGATACACAAAAGATTTTGATAAAGAAGTTAAAACATACTGCCACAAAAAGTCATCAGATTACAAACAAAGAGAACAAGACAGGAAATAAAGAGCAGAGCATCTACAAAAGAGAAACAAAACAGATAAACACTGGGGAAAGAAAAAAAATTTTTAAAAGGGAGGGGAAGGCAAACCATAATACACTTAACTATAAGTAACAAACTGTTTCTGGAGGGGAGATGGTCAGGGGAATGAGCTAACTCAGTAATAATTATTAGGAGGTCAATTGTGATGAGCATTGACTATTATATGTAAATGGTGAATTACTAAATTCTACTGCTGAAACTACTATTACACTATATATTAACTAAAATTTAAATAAATCATGAAATATAAAAAGAATGAAAGGCAATATTTAAGTCCTTACCTATCCATAATTACTTTAACTGTAAGTGAATGGAATCATCAGTTGGAAGACATAGAAAGGCTAGAATAGATTAAAAAAACAAACGAAAAACACAAGATCCAACAATATGTTGCATATAAAAGAATCAATTTAGCTTTAAGGACACACATGGGCAGAGAGTAAAGGGATGGAAAAAGATATTCCAAGCTAATGATAACAAAAGAAAACAAGGGTGGCAATAACTATAACAGACAAAATAGGGTTTATATAAGCTAAAAATCACCACAGGAGTCAAAGAAGGTCCTTATACAATAAGAAAAGTGTCATCAATTCATCAATAGAGTAATTGTAAATATCATGTACCTAATATTGAGCCACATAAATATATAAAACAAATACTAACAAAACAAAAAGGAGAAATAAATAGCAATACAATAATATCTGGGGACAATAATACCCCACTCTTACCTATGGATAGATCATCCAGACAGAAAATCAATAAGAAAATAGTGAATTTAAACACTATGCCTGGACAACTGGGTGGCTCAGTCAGTTAAGCCTTTGCCTTTGGCTCAGGTCGTGATCCCAGGGTCCTGAGATAGAGTCCCACATTGGGCTCCCTGCTCAGGAGGGGGTCTTCTCACTCTGTCTCTGCCCTTACCCCTTGCTCATTCTCTCTGCCCTGCTCTCTCTCTCTCTCTCAAACAAACAAACAAAACAAACAAACAAACAAACAAACAAGAACTATGTCAAATGAACCTAACATATTTACAAGATATTCCATCCAATAGTATCATAATAAATACTCTTCTCAAACACACGTGGAAAATTTTCTAGGATAGATCACATTTTAAACCACAAAACAAGAGTCCCCCCAAAATCAATAATATAGAAAGCATATCGAGTATATTTCCAGCCAAAATAATATAAAACTAGAAATCAATACAGAAGCAACTTTGGAAAATTTACAAATACACAGACATACACATTTTTAAACAAACAAAAAATCAAAATAGGAAGACAAAGTAGGAATAAAAATACATCTTGAGGAACATAAAAAAATATATACCAAAAAATTATGAGAAGCAGCAAAGCAGTTATAAAAGGAAATTTTATAGCTATAAATGTATAAAAAAAGATTTCAAATAAAGAACTTATTATAACAGCTAAGAAAAACTACAAAAAGAAAAAAGTAAACTTAAAAGTAGCAAAAGGAAGGAAAAAAATAAAAATTAGGGCAGAAATAAATGAAATATAGAATTAAAAAACTAGAAAGTTTTTTTTAAATGGTAAATAAAATTAAACTTGGTAATGGTAAATAAAAAAAAGACAGCTAGACTAACTCAGAAAAAAGAGAGAAGACTCAATAAAATCAGAAATGAAAAAGGAGACATTATAACAGATACCACAGAAATATAAAGGACAAAAGACAGTTAAATGCCAGCGAATCAAAAGCCTAGAGGAAATGGACAAATTCCTAGGCACATACAACCTATCAAGACTGAATCATAAGGACATAAAAAATGTGAACAGACCAATAAGGGGTAAGGAGATTGAATCCGTAATAAAAACCTTCTAACAAATAAAAGTCCAGAATCAGATGATTTCCACAGTGAATTCTACCAAACATTTTAATGCAAAATAATACAAATAATTTTTAAACCCTTCCCAAAAAGTTGAAGAGGTTGAAATACTCCGAGGCACATTTTACAAGCCAGCATTATCTTGATATCAAAACCAGACAGGAGCACTACAAAAGCAAAGCAAAACAAAACAAAAACAAACAAACAAACAAAAAACAAAGTAGCAACAAAAAGAACTACTGGATAATATCCCTGATAAATAAAAATGTAAAAATTCTCTACAAAATGCTACAAAACTGAATTCACCAGCACATATCAGTAAATGTGATGCATTATATTAAAAGAATGATCAATAAAAACTCATATAATCAACTCAATATATTCAGAAAAGGCATTTGACAAAATTCAACACCCTTTCATAATAAAAATACTCACCAAACTGGGTACAGAAAGAATACACATCAACATAATAAAAACCACATATTCCGGGCAAGGATTCAAGATGGCGGAGAAGTAGCAGGCTGAGATGACATCAGGTAGCAGGAGATCAGCTAGATAGTTTATCTAACCATTGCAAACACCTACAAATCCAATGGGAGATCAAAGAGAAGGAGAGAAACAATTCTAGAAACGGAAAATTGATCACTTTCTGAAAGGTAGAACAGGCAGAAAATTGAACCCGAAGAACAGGAAGGTAGACCGCGTCAGGGGGGGGGGGGCAGCACCCGGCGAGCAGTGGAGCAACGGAGCACAAAATCAGGACTTTTTAAAAGTTTGATCCACTGAGGGATATCACCCCAGAGGCTAAACCAGAGTGAAGCCCAAGTGGGGTCAGCATAGTCCCAGGTCCCTCAGGGTCACAGAAGGACCAGGGGTATCTGAGTGTCACAGAACTCACAGGTATTAGAGTGGGGAAGCCGGCTACAGAGACAAAGCTGAGGAGTGAGCTCTCAACCCAGGGTTACTTTGAACCAGGCATAGGCAGGATGAGCGTGGAGCACGGCCAAGGGCCAGGGAGATGGGAGTAATTGAGCTCTTTTCTCCAAGCATGGCCAGAGGCCAGGGAGATGAGAATGACCAAGGACTTTTCTCCAAGTACGAGTGACAGAGCGCTTTTCTCCAAGCATGGCCAGAGACCGGGAAGATGGGAGTGATTAAGCACTTTTCTCTAAGGCTGCACTGAGGAGCGGGGCCCTGAGCTCTCCACTCCTCTGGGCAGGATTGTGAGACCGCCATTATCATTCCATCATCCAGAACTCTACGGAAAGCCTTCAGGGAACAAAAGCTCCTGGATTACTTAGCCTTACCCCAGGTAAGGGCAGGACAAATCCATCTCAGGCAAAGACACTTGAGAATCAATACAACAGGCCCCTTCCCCAGAAGACCAACACGAAACCCAGCCAAGATCAACTTCACATAGTAAAGAGAACAGTGGAATTCCAGAGGAGGAGAAAGCAAAGCAAGGAATTCGTGGCTTTCTCCCAATGATACATTAGTCTTGCAGTTATATTTTTTTTTCTTTTTTCTTCTGCAAATTTTTTTTAACTTTTACCCTTTCCTCTTTTAATGGTTTTTTAACTAGTTTATTTTTAAAATACCTTACAAAAAATAATAATCTATTTTGAACCTTCATTATTATACTCATATTTTATCATCCATTGTACCTAACTATATATTTTTTTACACATAGGGTTTTTTCTTCTAAAAATTTGGGGTATAACTTCTCCTAATAGAACAAAATATACCCTAAATCTAGCTCCAAGATTGTTCTAGTGTCCAGCCTGAGCAAATTCTCACCAGTTTATTTTTCTTTATTGTCCCAACCAACTTGCTCTATCAACTTATTTTTTAGAAATTACATTTTTTTCTCATTTTTTAAAAATTTTATTTATTTATCAGAGAGGGCGGGGAGAGAGTGAGCACAGGCAGACAGAATGGCAGGCAGAGGCAGAGGGAGAAGCAGGCTCCCTGCCGAGCAAGGAGCCTGATGTGGGACTCGATCCCAGGACGCTGAGATCATGACCTGAGCCGAAGGTAGCTGCTTAACCAACTGAGCCACCCAGGCGTCCCTTTTTTCCTCATTTTTATAGGTTTATTCCATCCCTTCATTGTGCCTACCCTTATATGTTTTTCATCCTTTAAAATCCTGGGAGGTAGTTTCTTCTAAGAGACCAAAATACTCCCAAAATTAAGTGAGTGACTCTGTTCTAGTCACAAGTCTAGTATATATATATATATATATTTTCTTTTTTAATATTTTTTCCTTGTTTTCTTTTTTTTAAACCTCCCCCCCCCCTTGAACTTCTTTTTTATCTCCTTTCATTCTCCCACAACTTGGGTCTCTTCTGAAGGGGTTAAAGCACATTTTCCTGGGGTCTATACCACACTTTTAGCATTTTATTTGCTCCTTTATGTATTCTTATCTGCTCAAAATGACAAAGTGGAAAAACTCACCACAAGAAAAAGAACAAGAGGCAGTACCAAAGGCTAGGGACATAATTAAAACAGACATTGGTAATATGACAGAACTAGAGTTTAGAATGACAACACTCAAGGTTCTAGCTGGGCTCGAAAAAGGCATGGAAGTTATTAGAGAAACCCTCTCCAGAGAGATAAAAGCCCTTTCTGGAGAAATAAAAGAAGTAAGATCTAACCAATTTGAAATCAAAAGAGCTATTAATGAGGTGCAATAAAAAATGGAAATTATTACTGCTAGGATAAATGAGGCAAAAGAATTAGTGATATAGGAGACCAAATGATGGAGAATAAAGAAGCTGAGCAAAAGAGAGACAAACAAATACTGGACCACAAGTAGAGAATTTGAGAGATAAGTGAAACCATAAGACGACACAACATTAGAATAATTGGGATCCCAGAAGAAGAAGAAAGAGAGAGGGGAGCAGAAGGTATATTGGAGAGAATTTTTGTAGAGAATTTCCTTAATATGGCAAAGGGAACAAACATCAAAATCCAGGAGACGCAAAGAATGACCCTCAAAATCAATAAAAATAGGTCCACACGCCGTAACCTGATAGTAAAATTTACAACTGTTAACAACAAAGAGAAAATCCTGAAAGCAGCCTGGGAAAAGAAGTCTGTATTGTACAACAGTAAAAACATTTGATTGGAAGCAGACTTATCCACAGAGACCTGGCAGAGCAGAAAGAACTGGCATGATATATTCAGTGTTAAATGAGGAAAACAAACAGCCAGGAATACTATATCCAGCTAGGCTATCATTGAAAATAGAAGGAGAGATTAAAAAGCTACCGAATGTTTATAGCAGCAATGTCCACAATAGCCAAACTATGGTAAGAACCTAGATGTCCATCAACAGATGAATGGATCAAGAAGATGTGGTATATATACACAATGGAGTACTATGCAGCCATCAAAAGAAATGAAATCTTGCCATTTGCAACAACATGGATGGAACTAGAGCGTATCATGCTTAGCGAAATAAGTCAAGCAGAGAAAGACAACTATCATATGATCTCCCTGATATGAGGAAGTGGTGATGCAACATGGAGGCTTAAGTGGGTAGAAGAAGAATAAATGAAACAAGATGGGATTGGGAGGGAGACAAACCATAAGTGACTCTTAATCTCACAAAACAAACTGAGGGTTGCCGGGGGGAGGGGGTTTGGGAGAAGGGGGTGGGATTATGGACATTGGGGAGGGTATGTGATTTAGTGAGTGCTGTGAAGTGTGTAAACCTGGTGATTCACAGACCTGTACCCCTGGGGATAAAAATATATGTTTATAAAAAAATAAAAAATTAGAAATATTAAAAAAAAAAAAAAAAGCTACCAGGACAAACAAAAGCTGAAAGGATTTGCAAACACCAAACCAACTCTCCAGGAAATATTGAAAGGGGTCCTCTAAGCAAAGAGAGAGCCTAAAAGTAGTAGATCAGAAAGGAACAGAAACAATATACCATAACAGTCAAATTATAGGCAATACAATGCCACTAAATTCATATCTCTCAATAGTTACCCTAATGTAAATGGCCTAAATGCACGATCAAAAGACACAGGGTATCAGACTGGATAAAAAGCAAAACCCATCAATATGCTGTTCAAGAAACTCATCATAGACCCGAAGACACCCCCAGATTAAAAGAGAGGGGGTGGAAAACAATTTACCATGCTAATGGACATCAGAAGAAAGCTGGGGTGGCAATCCTTATATCAGATCAATTAGATTTTAAGCCAAAGACTATAATAAGAGATGAGGAAGGACACTATATTATACTCAAAGTGTCTGTCCAACAAGAAGACCTAACAATTTTAAATATCTATGTCCTTAATATGGGAGCAGCCAACTATATAAACCAATTAATAACAAAATCAAAGAAACACATCGACAATAATAAAATAATAGTAGGGGAATTTAACACTCCCCTCATTGAAATGGACAGATCATCCAAGCAACAGATCCACAAGGAAAAAGGTCTTAAATGACACACTGGACAAGATGGACATCACAGGTATATTCAACACATTCCATCCCAAAATAACAGAATACACATTCTTCTCTAGTGCACATGGAACATTCTCCAGACTAGACCACAGCCTGGGTCATAAATCAGATCTCAACCATTATCAAAAGATTGGGATCATCCCCTGCATATTCTCAGACCACAATGCTCTGAAACTAGAACTCAATCATAACAGGAAATTTGGAAAGAACACAAATACATGGAGACTAAACAGCATCCTTCTAAAAAATGAATTGGTCAACCAGGAAATTAAAGAAGAATTGAAAAAATTCATGGAAGCAAATGATAATGTAAACAAAAGTGTTCAAAATCTGTGGGATACAGCAAAGGCAGTCCTGAGAGGAAAATATAAAGCTGTACCAACCTTTCTCAAGAAACAAGAAAGATCTCAAATACACAACATGACCCTACACCTGAAGGAGTCGGAGAAAGAACAACAAAAAAAACCTAAACCCAGCAGGAGAAGAGGAATAATATTCAGAGCAGAAATCAATGAAATAGAAACAAACAAACAAAAAAAAAACACAAAAAACCAAAACCAAAAAAAAAAAAAAACCCAATAGAACAAATCAACGAAACTAGGAGCTGGTTCTTTGAAACAATTAATAAGATTGATAAAGAAAGAGAAAGGACCCAAATAAATAAAATTATGAATGAAAGAGGAGAGATCACAACCAACACCAAAGAAATACAAACAATTATAAGAACATACTATGAGCAACTCTATGCCAACAAATTCAACAATCTGGAAGAAATGGATACATTCCTAGAGACATATAAACTACCACAACTGATCCAGGAAGAAATAGAAAACCTGAACAGACCGATAACCAGTATGGAGATTGAAACAGTCATCAAAAATCTCCAAACAAACAAAAGCCCCGGGCCAGATGGCTTCCCAGGGGAATCCTACCAAACATTTAAAGAGGAATTAATTCCTATTCTCCTGATACTGTTCCAAAAAAATAGAAATGGAAGGAAAACTTCCAAACTCTTTTTTTTCTGAGGCCAGCATCACCTTGATCCCAAAACCAGACAAGGATCCCATCAAAAAAGAGAACTACAGACCAATATCCTTGATGAACACGGATGCAAAAATTCTCACCAAAATCCTAGCCAATAGGATTCAACAGTACATTAAAAGGATTATTCACCACGACCAAGTGGGATTTATTCCAGGGCTACAAGGTTGGCTCAACATCTGCAAATCAATCAATGTGATACAACACATCAATAAAAGAAAGAACAATAACCATATGATACTCTCCATAGATGCTGAAAAAGCATTTGGCAAAGTGCAGTATCCCTGCCTGATTAAAACTCTTCAAAGTGTAGGCATAGAGGGCACATATTATCAATATTATCAAAGCCATCTATGAAAAACCCACTGCAAATATCATTCTCAATGGAGAAAAACTGAATACTTTTCCGCTGAGGTCAGGAACACGGCAGGGATGTCCGTTATCACCACTGCTATTCAACATCGTACTAGAATTCCTAGCCTCAGCAATCAGACAACAAAAAGAAATTAAAGGCATCCAAATTTTGCCAAGTTGGCAGAAGAGAAGTCAAACTATCCCTGTTTGCAGATCATATGATACTGTATGTGGAAAACTTAAAGGACTCCACTCCAAATCTGCTATGACCTGTATAGGAATTCTGTAAAGTGTCAGGATATAAATCAATGAACAGAAATTAGTTGCATTTTTTTATACCAACAAGACTGAAGAAATAGAAATTAAGGAGTGAATCCCATTTACAATTGCACCCAAAACCCTAAGATACATAGGAATAAACCTAACCAAAGAGACAAAGAATCTATACTCAGAAAACTCTAAAGTACTCATGAAAGAAATTGAAGAAGACACAAAGAAATGGAAAAATGTTCCATGCTCCTGTATTGGAAGAACAAATATTGTGAAAATGGCTATGCTACCTAAAGCAATCTACACATTTAATGCAATCCCTATCAAAATCCCATCCATTTTTTTCAAAGAAATGGGACAAATCATCCTAAAATATATATGGAACCAGAAAATACCTCGAATAGCCAGAGGAATATTGAAAAAGAAAGCCAAAGTTGTTGGCATCACAATTCCAGACTTCAAGCTCTATTACAAAGTTGTCATCATCAAGATAGTAGGGAACTGTCCACAAAACAGACATGGATCAATGGAACAGAATAGAGAGCCCAGAAATACACCCTCAACTCTATGGTCAACTAATCTTCAACAAAGCAGAAAGGAATGCCCAGTGGAAAAAAGACAGCCTCTTCAACAAATGGTGTTGGGAAAATTGAACAGCCACATGCAGAAAAATGAAATTGGACCATTTCCTTACACCATACATGAAAATAGACTGGAAATGGATGAAGAAGCATAATGTGAGAAAGGAATGCATCAAAATCCTTGAGGAGAGAACAGGTAGCAACCTCTTTGACCTCAGCAGCAGCAACTTCTTCCTAGGAACATCGCCAAAGGCAAGGGAAGCAAGGGCAAGAATGAACTATTGGGATTTCATCAGATCAAAAAGCTTTTGAACAGCAAAGGAAACAGTTAACAAAGCCAAAAGATGACTGTCAGAAGTTATCAGGGAGAAGATATTTGCAAATGGCATACCAGATAAAGGGCCAGTATCTATCCAAAATCTATAAAGAGCTTATCAAACTCAACACCCTAAGAACAAATAATCGAATGAAGAAATGGGCAGAGGACATGAACAGACATTTCTGCAAAGAATACATCCAAATGGCCAACAGACACATGAAAAAATGCTCCACATCACTCGGCATCAGGGAAATACAAATCAAAACCAGAATGAGATACCACCTCACACCTTTCAGAATGGCTAAAATGAACAAGTCAGTCAATGACAGATGCTGGCGAGGATGTGGAGAAAGGGCAACCCTCCTACACTGTACGTGGGAAGGCAAGCTGGTGCAACTACTCTGGAAAACAGCGTGGAGGTGGCTCAAAAAGCTGAAAATAGAACTAGCCTATGACCCAGTGATTGTAGTACTGGGTATATACCCTAAAGATACAAATGTGGCATTCTGAAGGGGCACACGCACCCAAATGTTTATAGCAGCAATGTCCACAATAGTTAAACTATGGAAAGAACCTAAATGGCCTTCAACAGATGAATCAATAAATAAGATGTGGTATATATGTACAATGGGATACTATGCAGCCATCAAAAGAAATGAACTCCTGCTATTTGTGATGACATGGATGGAACTAGAGGGTATTATGCTTGGCGAAATAAATCAATCTGAGAAAGACAACTATCGTATGATCTCCCTGATATGATGAATTGGAGATGCAACATAGGCGGTTTCGGGTGTATGAAAAGAAAAATAAAAGAAGATGGGATTGGGAGGGAGACAAACCATAAAAGACTGAATCTCACAAAACAGACTGAGGGTTGCTGGGGGGAGGTGTGTTGGGAGAGGATGGTGGGGGTATGGACATTGGGGAGGGCAGGTGCTATGGTGAGTGATGGTGAGTGCTGTGAAATGTGTAAACCTGGTGATTCACAGACCTGTACCCCTAGGGATAAAAACACATTATATGTTAATAAAAAATTAAAAAATAATAATTTAAAAAATCCATTAAAAAAAAACACATATTGCAAGCCCAAAGGTAATCTCATATTCAATCAAAAAAGTTTGAAAGTTTTCCCCTTAAAGATCAGAAAAAAGACAAGTGTGTCCACTTTCACTACTCTCATTTGACATAGTACTGGATGTCGTAGCCAGAGAAACAAGGAACACAAAGAAATAAAAGACTCCAAAAAAAAAAAAAAAAGGGAAGAAGTAAAATTTTCTTTTTTTGGATAACATGAACTTACATGTAAAAAACTCCTAAAAACTTCACAAAAAATTTTGAATTAACAAACTTAGTAAAGCTGCCAAATACAAGATCAATAAATAAAAGACAAGAATTTTGTTTTGTTTCTTTTTTTTTAATATGGAATGCTTCCTAGTTTTTCATGTCATCCTTGTTCAGTGATCAAGCTAATCTTCTCTGCATCATTCCAATTTTAGTATATGTGCTGCCAAAGTAAGCACAAAACAGGAGCATTTTAACACTCTAATGATGAACTGTCTGAAAAAATAAAGAGAACAATCTAATTCACAATAGCATCAAAACTAATAAAATACTTAGGAAAAGATTTAACTAAGAAGATGAAAGATCTGTACCCCATAAACTATGACATTGATAAAGAAATTGAAGGAAACATAAATGGAAAGATAGCTCATATTTATGAATGGTAAGAATTAACATTGTTAAAATGTCCATACTACCGAAAACCATCTGTAATTCAATTCCTATCAAAAATCCAATGTTAGGGGCGCCTGGGTGGCTCATTGGGTTAAGCTGCTGCCTTCGGCTCAGGTCATGATCCCAGGGTCCTGGGATCGAGCCCTGCATCAGGCTCTCTGCTCAGCAGGAAGCTGCTACCTCTTCTCTCTCTGCCTGCCCCTCTGCCTGCTTGTCATCTCTCTCTGTCAAATAAATAAATAAATAAATAATCTTTAAAAAAATCCAATATTATTTTTTTACAGAAGTTACTAAGGAATCCTAAAATTTATATGAGACCATAAAAGACAACAAATAATTAAAGCAGTTCTGAGAAAGAATGAAGAAGCAAAATTACACTTCTTGATTTGAAACTATACTACAAAGCCCTCATGCTCAAAACAATAAAGTATACTGGCATAAAAACAGACCAATAAACAAGTAGAACAGAATTGAGAGTCCAGAAATAAATCCTTTCATACAGTCACCTAATATTTGACAGGGGCCAACATATATAATGGGTAAAGATAGTCTGTTCAATAAATGATATTTAAAAGATAGTCTGTTCAATAAATGATATTTAAAACCAGCATGAAACTGGAACCTTATATCACTCATAAATCTTAACTTGAAATACATTAAAGACTTAAATGTGATGCATGAGGGGCGCCTGGGTGGCTCAGTGGGTTAAGCCGCTGCCTTCGGCTCAGGTCATGATCTCAGGGTCCTGGGATCGAGTCCCGCATCGGGCTCTCTGCTCAGCGGGGAGCCTGCTTCCTCCTCTCTCTCTCTGCCTGCCTCTCTGCCTACTTGTAATCTCTGTCAAATAAATAAATAAATCTTTAAAAAAAAAATAAATGTGATGCATGAAACTAAATTTCCTAAAGGAAAACATAGGAAAAATTCTCCTTGACATTGGTCTTGCCAATAGTTTGTTGGATACCAGGCCAAAAACACAAGCAAAAGAAGTAAAAATAAATAAAAGGTATTACATTAAACTAAAGTTTCTGCATTGCCAAAAAAAAAAAAAAAAGAGAGAGAGAGAGAGAATGAAAACACAATCCACAGAATGGAAGAAAATACTTACAAATCTTATATCTGAAAAGAGGTTACTAACCAACAGATACAAATAGAAAAAAAATATAATTAAAAAATTAGCAAAAGGATCTCAATAGATTTTTTTTTCAAAAAAGTTATATAAATGACCAACAGGAGCATTAAAAGTGCTCAACGTAAAAACTCAGGGCAAAGTCATTATGTTGTTTTTGTTGTTGTTGTTTACCTCTGAAAAACACAGCAAGATATTACTACCTATTAGAATATATACTACCAAAAAATTAAAACTAACAAATTTTGGTAAATATTGGGGAAAATGGAGAACTTAAGCACTGTGATAGGGATATAAATTTGGATGGAAAACAGTATGGAGATTATTCATATTATTAAAAGTAAAATTACCATATGATTCAGTAATCCCACCTCTAGGTATATATCTAAAGGAAACGAAGTCACTATTCGAAGACATATCTGCACTTTTATGTTCATTATAAAATTATTAACTCTAAGCAAGAGATGGAAATAACTTCAGTATCCATTAATGGATGAATGAATAAAATAAGTATGGTAAATATATACTATGGAATACTACTTAACAATGAAAGATTAAGAAATACTGCCATTTACAACAGCATGGATGGATCTTGAAGGTATTATAGTAAGTGAAATATTTCAAAGATTTTATATATATTTTTTAATTTATGTATTATGATATCCCTTACATACAGAATCTGAAGAAAAAGCAAACTAATGGAAACTTAGAGAGTTGACTTGACAAGAGGTGAACCTGGGGTGGAATAAGGTGGTCAAAGGGTACAAACTTGCAACTATAATATGAAAAATTTCTGGGGATCTAATGTACAGCACGATGATCATAGTTAATAATATATACAAACTTTTTTATTGTGCTTCCCTTTATTAAACTTTGCATATATCACATTCTTACAAGTTGAAAGTTTATAGCAATCTTGTATAAAATAGGTCTGCTGCCACCATTTTTCTAACAACATTTGTTCATTTTGTGTCTCTGTCACATGTTGGTAATTCTTGCAATATTTCAAGTTTTCTCATTATTATTGAATTTGTTATGGTGATCTGTGATCAGTAATTATGACCCACTGAAAACTCAGAACTAGTTTACTTACAGTATATACATTGTTTTTCTTTAAAGACATAATGCTTTTGAACAGTACAGTACAGTGTTTATTTTTTATATGCACTGGGAAACATAATTTTTTATTTGCACTGGGAAACCAAAAAAAATAATAATAATTTGACTTAGTTTATTGAGATAATCACTTTATTGAGGCACTCTGGAACAAAACCTACAAGACCTCTGAAGTTTATCTCTACTGTACTATATACATAAAAGTTGCTAAGAGAGTAGATCCTAAAATTCCTTACCATACATGCATAAAAAACAGTGGCAACTATATGAGATAGTAGATGTATTAACATTTTTATGTAGATTATATTGCAATACAGATGTATGCCAATTTATCAAATTGTACAAAATTTACACAATGTTAAAAGTTTGCAATGTTATAAGAAATCATTTCTTAAATTTACAAATTATAATATGTCGATTATTTTTCAATAAAGCTGGAAAAAACGTTTTGTAGAATTAATCAATTTTTCAAAAAAGGAAGTAAGGAAGTAGAAACTGCAACTAACTCTGAAATAATAGAATATAAAATCCATTTTAGTTATAGACACTGTGACAAAAAATATTACTTAGTTTACAATGAAGGAGTACTTATGAAGCATGAAGGATGGTCTATAAATAAGGCTGAAAGAGCTCAGTTTTAAGGTTTAAATTTAAAATCTTCCTTTGAAATACTAAACTGACCACCCAGTTTTCCAAACATAAATGTCTTAACTGCATGAATTTATTTCATACAACTCTATAATCTAGTTTCCTAAGAAAGCAGCATGCAAATTTTGAATAAGACAGACTTGCTTAAGTTTCTTTATGTTCAACAGTAAAGGATACCTCCCTAAAAATAAATAGAAGAAAAATCAGCATATTTATTATGATAATTATTATTTATAATGAGATTCATATTGAATTAGGGAATATATATCCTCAGAGGGGGTAAATAAAATGAAATTTATTTTGGTAAATGTGTCTATGAATAGTCAATACAATGCCTCAATATAAATGAATATTATCATTTTGAACAATTTAATTACTATTATTAGAATTATTATAAGTATAAAAATAGCTATCATTTTAGCATGGAATATGAGACTCTCATGCTCCATGCTTCATCACATCCACACAACAACTCTGCATAATCAGTATTATCATCACCATTTCATGGGTGAAAAAACTGAGGCTAACACATTTAGATAACTGGTTTATGATTACATGGCTGGTAAAGATGCATCACACTAATTTAGGCTTTATGATTTCAGAATTGTACTCTTTCCACTGCACATTCTATTACTCTGTAAATACTTGGCTTGTTTTCATTTAGTTCTTTAATTTTATTCATGTGGTGATGGCTTAAAGCTTCATTTAAAGGAAGCTCAAAAAATTCATTTAGCCAAAAGCTCCCAAGAATTAAAAATGTCATGGACCTAATGTAGACATGGATATCATTAGTTAATGGGTAACTATATATTTTCCACTCTAGTGAGATAACAATCAGAGTATTTTTCTAAGTTTTAGTCTCTGAGGGTTCAAAAGGACTTTGTTAAAATAGAAATATTTAGACAAAGGTGATCAAAAGTCTGGATCAGGTCACCTTAAGATAAATATGAGGAAACTGAGGAAACAAATGGAGATTTGAACACTGAGCTATGATATAATGAATGGTTTAAAGTATTTAGTAGAGCATAGAAAAGCCCTTTAAAGCCTGGTCTTAGCCTAGCATTGCAGCTTCTGGGATATCTGTCTATCTATCATCTACCTATCTATCTACCTAGATATAAATTTGAAAACTTTTTTAACTTAAAGATTTTGAGAAATAGAACATAATTAGCACCATAGAAGATCTGTTTATGATAACAACCTAGCCCCTCCTCCCAGTTTGTTAATATTCTCTCTTATTTAATGTAACATTGTGCAAATATACCACTACTGATCTGCCGTTATGAATGAAATAACTATAATCATCTGTTTCATTTTCCTGGTGAAAATATTCATTTAGTTCCATGTTGTATTTCTAGGAATGGACCAAATTTTTTTTTTAATTTTTAAGTTTTCTAAATATTGTCCAACTTACCTCATATGTTTTTATTATGTCCACTGTCATTCCTTCACATTCTTGCAAGACATTTTCACTGTAGCCCAATATGGTAAGTGTGTAATAGTATGTCATTCTAGGTTTTAATTTATTTTTAATTTAATTTAATTTAATTCCAGATTCATAATAAAGGTAAACAGTTTTTATATATGAGTGGCCATTTGGATTACCCTTTCTGTAAAGTACATGCTCAAATCTTTTGATATCTTAACATTGTATCATACTGACTTCTTTAATAGTAGATTTTCTGAGTGAACTTTTAGCTGTGTAGGTCTTCTCTATTTATTTTGAATTGTTTTCATTTCAAAATCTTTATATTTATTTTCATAATCTGCTTTTATTTTGCTTTGTATATTATCTATCTATCTATCTATCTTTCTATCTATCTATTTATTTGCAAGCAAGAGAGAGCGAGCAAGTGAGAGCGCAGGGAGGGATAGAAAAAGAAGGGAAAAGAATCTTAAGCAGGCTCAAGGCTCAGCACAGAGCCCAACCTGTCACAACCCTGACATCATGACCTCAGCCAAAATGAAAGAAATAAAATAAAATTAAGGTGTTAAAATAAAAGGAAAAAGAGTTGGAGGTTTAATTAAGTGAACCACCCAGGCACCCCTGTGGTATCTTAAATTAGCTGTCATATCTTTAAAGTTTTAGAGTATCCATTTGGTTCATTTAAAAATCTTTCTCAATATCATTTTTTGTTTCAGTTTTTTGTTCAATTTCCTTCCCCTCTCATTTCTTTGAGCAGAGTAATCAAGCCATTTTACAATCTTTATGGATCATTTTAACATCATACTTAATCCCATTTTGTCTATCAAATCTTGTTAATGATTTTTCTTTGTGTGCTTTGTTCCATTTTGCTATGTTCAAGACATTATATTTGAAACTCTTATTGAGTAGGGATAATTAAGAGCTATAATAATGGTATGGTCCTCCTTGGCAGGATTTTCTCTTATATCTGAGACTCTACAAGACAATCATACTCCAAATTCCGTGATTGACTTTCTCAGTTTACACAGAAGGCAAGGTAGGCTCTAGTCTTATTTCTGCTTCTCCTTGTGCTTTGGGGATCTCAACTTAAATTTGGGTTGTACCAAAGTCCTCAAATTTGATTGCTGCTGGATTTTGAATTTTGTGTCTCTAGTATCAAGAGCCTATTAAAAACACAGCTCAGTGTGTTTTAGCAGTTTCAACTGCTCTCATAGCTAAAATGGCTTCAGGGCATATATCTCTAGGCTCTCATTGTATTTCCTATTTTGGCCCAGTAATCCCTCACTTATTTTTATAATCATTCTTATATTTTTAACTTTAAAAGCTATTTTGTCTGGATTTTTTGTTGTCTTAAGAAAGAGTTTTTAGATCACCATTGCTAGAAGCAACAACAAATATACATGAAAATATCTGCAGTAGTTTATCACATCTTTATGGCTTTGAACTTCCATAAGCTGAGGCATCCTTCTCTAATCACTTAGGCAAACTCCAATTTACCCTTTAAAACAACACAAGAATTGCTTCATTTAAGAACATGTTCAGGAATGACTCTTCCCCACTGTTCTTACCAACATTCCCACACACTCTTTGCTACCCACACCTTGTTTATGAACTTTCATTAGGTATATCAGCGTCACCAGAATTTTGCTCTATTGTATTTTTGTCCTTTAGAGCTTTAATTAAATATGAATTCCATAGAAAGTCTGTCCCTTTTCTTTCAAACCTGGGTTAGTTCTTTCTTCTCATTCTTTGTCAGAAGTTACTTTATTAGAGAAACTTAGAGCTGTATTGTGACTTTGGAGCCTTTACAATTTTTTGACTGGAAAAATAACCCATCCCTGAGATTTTTATGCAGCTTCCTAGCTGATATTATTCAGAAATCTGTTCAAAACAGACTTTTTCAGGGAGGCCCTTTTGGACCACTCAGTTACAAAACCTCTTCTCAATCACTGCTCTTTTTAAAATGTGCTTATTTAGTTCAAATATGCATCACTATTAAAGAAAAACCAGTACGATTTTTTTCTTTTTAAAGTTGGCTTACCCATTATCTATCTCTCCCATTAAAATGATTCCTCTGGGCTGGGGTTTTGTTGTGCTCATCTTAGGCCAGGCACTCAATAAATTGTCTCTGAATGATTGAATTGTTTGACTCCCTTGCTAGATTCTCAACTTCATGAGGCCAAGGATTGTTCTATTCAGTCCTTCTTTATCCTCAATGTCTGTTATATTGCAGTCACTTACGTGACTAATGGGAAAAATCACAGAAAGAAAGAGTTAAAACTACAGAAAAACCCCATAGGTTCAATAACACAAAGCTTTCTAAAATTATTTAGCCCAGGAATTGAATACTGGCTGCACTTTTGATTTTTTAAAAATGGTATTGAATTTAATTTAAATGGAAATACTTGAATGGTAGAATATTTTAAAAAATTATAAAAGCAACTTGCTCCTTAACGTAAGAATTATATAGGGCATCTCTTCTAGAAGCAAAATTTTCAAATGTCAAACATCTGAAAGCATAGAAGGAGAAGTAAGAGTGTGAATTGTACTTCAATGCTCTTTTCTTTATATTCAGCAAACAGGTTCATTCACACCTTTCCAATTTTTTCAACTCTTTTGACAAAGCCTTCAGAGGAGTTACTGCTGATGACAACCATCACAGCCTAACAGGAGAAATTTTATAAAGAAAAATAATCTCATGTTTTTCCCAAATTTTTAAGGATATGGTGAAGCTCTGTCGGATTCAAAGGTGGAATGTGGAATTCCATGCTATATATAATAATAACTTATTTTAATAGTGGCTTTGCAATTTTTCAGATATATCCATTTACTGAAACCACTATCAAATAAACAAAAACAATCAAATTAACAGGGGTTCGAGACAGGAATTATCTAATCTAAAAATAGCACATGTTCACTGAATACACAACAAATATACCATGTACTACTATAGGTTTCAAGTAATAGTCAAAACAATAGTAAACATGATTCAGACCCTACCAGTCAAATCATAAATGGGACTTTAACTGTAAATCCTTATCTTTAGATCAAAGCGGGCAATTGGGTCCTGAAGATACATTATAGAACTAATATGTTATAGAACTCCTCTGAAATGAGTCATTTATTTATTCCATCACTTTTCCTGCACAGCTGCTGACCCATGTTTTGGTTACTGGAAATAGCTGCTACCCTGTCATACTTCTTAAAAGCACATTTATTGATAACTCTACTCATTCCTCCATTCCTCTGTGACTGTCACTGTGTTAAAATGTGGAGTCAGCTGACTCACTTGTGGTGGTAATAAAGTAGATGAGTTTGCAAAGTATTTTGTTATTTCTAAAAATGCAAAAACCAAATTACATTGAAATCACAAGGGGTGTTTCAGGGAGAGCTGTAGGATGTGGTTTCTTGTGTAATCCACAGAGATTAGCTCCAACACATATTTAAACTCTCCTCTAGGAGCAACCTTAGTGGTAAAGCAAGAAGATAAACAGATGTATACACACCCTGGCACAAAATTATCACTTATGTTTGTCTTCCTAGTCTCCTCGTGTTACTTACTTATCTTAACTTCTCTCTGAAATCAGGGAACACAGAATCTCAATCAGTTGACATTTTTCTACTGAATTACCCAATAGTCTGATCATACCCCTAAGACTTTTTAAAATTATTTCACTCATAAACCCAAATCTGCTTTGCTTCCTCAGCTTAGTACACTGTAATTTGATTTCAAAATGAGGACAGTTGTCAGTAATGCCACATTCATTAATCTATTTTACAATTCCATGTACTTAGAACTATGAAAATATGTTAATAACATCCATTCCAAGAAGCCACCCTAAATTTATTATCATGAAACAAGACCTCAAGAAAGAGAATTCAAAATCATCCATGTATTTACAATTTATTGCAATAAAGCCTTTATCAATAGACTTCCCTGTGCACATGGTGGTCAAATCGCTGGTGAAAACCAGCCAGATCTACTACAAGCTTTCTCATGGCTTCTAGGTAAGCCAAGTGAGCCTTTATTGATACTGGGAAGGGATAAAGGAGGGAAGGGATAAACAGTGATGTAAGAATTGACTAGACAAAAGTAATGACTCTCATTACAAAGTGAGTATTTTATTTTATTTTATTTTATTTTTTCAATTGTATTTCTATATTCCAGTGATGAACAATCAGATATTGACTTTCTTTCTTTTTTTTTTTAAATTTTTTATTTTTTATAAACATATATTTTTATCCCCAGGGGTACAGGTCTGTGAATCACCAGGTTTACACACTTCACAGCACTCACCAAATCACATACCCTCCCCAATGTCCATAATCCCACCCCCTTCTCCCAAACCCCCTCCCCCTGGCAACCCTCAGTTTGTTTTGTGAGATTAAGAGTCACTTATGGTTTGTCTCCCTCCCAATCCCATCTTGTTTCATTTATTCTTCTTCTACCCACTTAAGCCTCCATGTTGTATCACCACTTCCTCATATCAGGGAGATCATATGATAGTTGTCTTTCTCTGCTTGACTTATTTCGCTAAGCATGATACGCTCTAGTTCCATCCATGTTGTTGCAAATGGCAAGATTTCATTTATTTTGATGGCTGCATAGTATTCCATTGTGTATATATACCACATCTTCTTGATCCATTCATCTGTTGATGGGCATCTAGGTTCTTTCCATAGTTTGGCTATTGTGGACATTGCTGCTATAAACATTTGGGTGCATGTGCCCCTTTGGATCACTACATTTGTATCTTTAGGGTAAATACCCAATAGTGCAATTGCTGGGTCATAGGGCAGTTCTATTTTCAACATTTTGAGGAACCTCCATGCTGTTTTCCAGAGTGGCTGCACCAGCTTGCATTCCCACCAACAGTGTAGGAGGATTCCCCTTTCTCCGCATCCTCGCCAGCATCTGTCATTTCCTGACTTGTTGATTTTAGCCATTCTGACTGGTGTGAGGTGATATCTCATTGTGGTTTTGATTTGTATTTCCCTGATGCCGAGTGATATGGAGCACTTTTTCATGTGTCTGTTGGCCATCTGGATGTCTTCTTTGCAGAAATGTCTGTTCATGTCCTCTGCCCATTTCTTGATTGGATTATTTGTTCTTTTGGTGTTGAGACACACAAAGTGAGTATTTTAAAGCAAAAGAGCCTGTTGGGAATATTGTTTTATAAAATAGTGGGTTTTTTTATTAACTTTTTAAAATTCAATTAGTTAACATATAGTGTACCATTAGTTTCAAATGTACATTTCATTTTTTTTAAAGATTTATTTATTTATTTGACAGAGAGAGATCACAAGTAGGCAGAGAGGCAGGCAGAGAGAAAGAAGGAAGCATGCTCCCTGCTGAGCAGAGTGCCCGATGCGGGACTCGATCCCAGGACCCTGAGATCATGACCCCAGCCGAAGGCAGCGGCTTAAACCACTGAGCCACCCAGGGCCCTTGAAAGCAGAATTTTAGATCATATTTTCTGATTACTTCCATGTAGTACAACACTTTCCTGCTAGCAACCTTCAAAACATACTGTTTGTTAGAGGAATTTCTTTAATAATAAATAAATAGGAATTTATTTAAATTTATAAATATATAAAATAAAGAGGAATTTATTTAAATTTATTTAAATATTGCACACTGTTTCATTGTTCATAAATAAGGTGATGATATTATAGCCATTATTTGGTAGCACTGATATATCACTTTCTTCTTACTTCTTAGTGCATTCTCTCTACATAAAATAGATATATATTTTAAAAGAATCTGAATCTGTGGCAAACTTTTAAAAAACCCTATACAGTAAAGTTTATCATTTTAAGTAATCTCAATTATCTTCCTCAATTGTGATAGTATATCCTTCTATGTAGGCCAGATATTGTATGAGGGATTTGAAGAGACACACTTTTCTAAATTTTACTTTTCTCATCTGCAAAATGCTGATCATGATCCTACAATAAAATACACTTACAAGTTTTTGATGAAAATTTATTTATTTATTTTAAGATTTTATTTCTTTATCAGAGAGAGTGGGCGAGAGAGCAAGCACAGGCAGACAGAATGGCAGGCAGAGGCAGAGGGAGAAGCAGGCTCCCGGCTGAGCAAGGAGCCCGATGTGGGACTCGATCCCACGATGCTGGGATCATGACCTGAGCCAAAGGCAGCTGCTTAACCAACTGAGCCACCCAGGCGTCCCTTTTGATGAAAATTTAATCTGTATAAACAATATATTTTCTGTAATGTGTGGTTCATGGAAAACATCTTATTTAATTATAAGCAACAGCAGTATTAGAAATTAAGTAAATGTGTCTATAATATTTAAAGTTTTAACACATAATTCCATGCTTTGCCTTATTTTCTCAAATCCCTTTACCACTTTCATTGACGGAGTCAAATGTACTTTTTCTACTAGTAGCTGGCTCTTTTTTTGTCAGAAAGATGCCCTTGTGAATTATTTGTAATAGAGATATTAGCAATAATAATAATAATAATAATAATAAATAGCAATGAAAATGTTAAAAAAAAGTTTTCTTAACTAATTAGGGTTCTTAGACATCAATTAGAGGAACCACCTCTGGCAAGCAAATTAATCTGCAAGACATTCAAGTCAGTCAGATACAGGGTTGTCCGTAGACTGAAAGCTGAAGCAAAAGGACTAGGTTTGGAAAATAGGTAAGGACAGTGAAAAAAATGATCTAATTTTTGGGCAAAGTAAATTCTTAGGTGTCCTTTCAATGGAGTCCTGGGCATTATGTAGCAGAAACTCTGGAGATTATCTCAATCCATTGGAGTCACCCCGTTTATTAGCTTACTATTGACAAAGTATTTACAAACTGTAGAGCAAGAGGTTATAATGTAGAAAACTGATGGTAATGCACAAGATTCTTGTTAACTATAATGCAAGTTAATGATTTTTCATTAGAAAACATAAATTGTATAACCCAAATTATGGGCCCAGAGCACTTCTGCTGCACAACTCTGCTTATATTCCAAATAACCATGTGAACTAGTTTTAATATCTGCTTCTCTTATTAATTTTTGAATAAAAATTCTTGACACAAGTATTTTATAATTGTGTGATAAACATGCATTTAATTTCTTGGAGAACAAAACACACTTTAGCAGAACTATGTTCGTTCACAAAACCAGCCTTGATAACACACTTCTATATGTTAGAAATGATGGAATAATTGTAGAATATTGGGCACTCGTTTGGTATTCTTTGCCATGTTTTTCACTATCTAAAAAGAGATCAGTGAACTTGGACTGGAGTTAGTAGACATGGAAGAAAATAAAATATTACAGAGAAGAATACTCTGTGGTCCACAACCTAAATGGGCTGGGATTCCCATCATTTGGATCCCTGTAGCTTTACAAAAGTCAATTAAATTTTTGTATCTCCGATTAAAGTTGATTCCCCAGTACTTTTTCAAACATCTCTTGTAAAGTATTGTTTCCCAGAAAAAAAGGGATTTTGCACATGTATCTGCCTTTGTCTCTGGTCATGATCTCAGTCAGGATCCTGGGATTGAGCTCCATATCGGGCTTCCTGCTCATTAGGGAGTATACTTTTCAGTCTCTCTTGCAGCTACCTCCCTCTACCCCACTCATGCTCTCTCTCGCAAATAAATAAATACAATCTTTAATTTTTTAATTAAAAATAAGATAAATAAAATAAAATATAAAGTCTGGTCTTACTGCCCCATTTTTTTTTGAGTTGTATTTAAAGCAGCATGAGAAAACATGAGGCTCTCAAACATAAAAAAAATAAAGGAAAAAATTGAGTTTTGTTAGGATTTAAGATCTGGTCTGCTAGACAAAAGCGTTGGCTTTGTTAACATGTGAAAATTAACAAAAGAGAATAAGATAGAATTCTAATAATTTTTGTAGAAATTAAAAATTTCCTCCAACCCAATTACATACAGACCCATTAAGTAAATTCATTCCAATGTCCCAAACCAAACTTTTCTAATAGTAATGCATCTGTGTAAACAGGGTCAACCCAAGGAATAAATAAATATTATTATTTATTTTCCTGTCTCTTCCACAGTCACCTCTGGGTATATTGGTAGCAAGCCAATTATCTATCTTATAAGACATGATATCATAAGGAAGTGTATTCTGTCCATTTGGAACAATTGAAAATCATTGTAATTTTATCTTGGTGGAGTAACTTGAGATGGCACAGTGTGGGTTATGAATATATATATTTTTTTTACTGGGAAGAAGAGATTATAGAGATACTGGTTATCCAAGAGAGACTGACAGGTGTTGATAGTTGCCAGGTCAATATCCATCTACTTTTTCCTTTAATCTCAGAAAGCACTGAGGGATTGACAACAAGGAAACTTAAAACAACATCAAATATTTTATTGTCTCTTTTCTAGTTATATTGTAACCATATGACAAAGTATCAGTCGTACAAGATATCATTCTCTTTTAACTCTATCTTTCTGCCAGAAATGTGGGCTTAATAGTGAGAACTCCAACAGCAATTTTTGCAATGAAAACCTCTAAGATAGTTCACTTGACTTTCTTAAGACTCTGAACTAACACCAGAAAACACTCTCTGTAGTCTTCTTATTAAATGAAAAAAAATATGGTTAAACCACTTTTGAAATTCTACTATACAGCAAAATGTAAATCTTAATTGAAATATGTCCTCTCAGCTGTGCTTAAGCAACTGAGTCCTGAGCTTTTCAGGTTTTCAGTCTGAAAGAGTACACCTCTGGTGCTCTGAAAGGGAAGAGAAAGGACACCCTGTTCTCCATATAAAGTAAAGAAGAGAAATCTGTGCATTTAAGTGGGCCATATAAAATTTATCAAGCAATTATCTCCTAACTCCTTCCTATCCAAATTACCTGATATGCTCTCCCTCCTCCTTTATTCCACGTTACTGCCTTTTCCAGGATTCTGTATCACATCAAAACATTTCTTCTCTTATTTCCTTCTTGCAAGCTAGTTTTGTTTTCTCCATCTAAAAAAATCAGCAATCATTGTGTATTTCAATTCCCATTTTCCTCAAAGGCATTGATTCTTCTTTATTACTCTTTTCTCATACTCAGTGTCTTTGCCTTTATGGGGTTCGTACTTTGCTTTTCCCCATCCTTTACTGCCATTATATAATCAAATCTAATAATTTCTTATAGAAAGTTAAAAATTCCTACATAGCCACACGTGAACACAAAGTCACTGATTTTTAGCAAACCTATAAGATAGTCAGACATCCATTCAATTTCTTTCTTTAAGATTTTATTTATTAATTTGACAGAGAGAGATGACAAGCAGGAAGAGAGGCAGGCAGAGAGAGAGGAGGAAGCAGGCTCCCTGCTGAGCAGAGAGCCCGGTTTGGGGCTCGATCCCAGGACCCTGGGATCATGACCTGAGCCAAAGACAGTGGCTTAACCCACTGAGCCACCCTGGTGTCCCTCCATTCAATTTCTTAAATGAGTCTCAAATGCATCCTGAGTTCTAACCTAAACCTAAGTTCTACTTCTTACACGTTGTTATATGACCATATTCTTTCAGTTCGGTATTTTGTAACATTTAAATATTAATCAATTGATGCTTTGTCTGTGTATTTCTTAGAAAATAATTTGAATACTGTAGATTTATTGTTATATTTATAGATTTATAATCAAAGTTTCATCAGTTGAAGTTTTTGGAAATTTCAGATATAATGATTAACCTAAAATGATACTGCCTCAAATCCCTCTGATATCAAGGCCCAACACCTGATTATAGCCAAACCTGTGGTGGATAGTTCCATGGGAAATTGCAGTTACTTAACACGGATAGCATCTCATGTCCTCTCTCTCATTTTAGAATGTCTCCAACACAACCCAAAAGTGTAGGAGAGTTAATGTCCTCTGAGGACAGCTCTCAGTGAAGTGGAAATAAGAACCATAGATAAAATTGTCAGTTTTCAGGTCTTCATGAGGACAACTTAAAGAAGTTTCTCAGGACCTTTCAGTAAAAGCAAGCCTTTATTTTCTATCCACAACAATTATATCAACAATGTACCTCTTTGACAAAGTTGCTTCTTCACTGTATCACTTTCCCATTCTTTTCTACCTTGGATAATCTCCCAGATAAACTAACAGTACTCAAATCCTTTGTCCTACTCTTTGCTCTCAGGATAAATGGAGCCAAAAGACTTAGATTAATATCAAGTTCTGAATGGGATCTTAGAGCTATTACTGTCCAGATTTTCATAAACATAGGGACCTTTGAATTATCAGGCTATAAATAAGTTCTAAATGGAGGGGGCAAAAGCAAAAGGTAGAAATTTTTATGTTTGATTTTTAATCATGATTAATTGACTTTATTGATTATTAAAAATACTAACATTATAAAAGTGTGGATCTTTGTAAAACAATGTCATAATGTAAGAAATAAGTTGCATAGTGCTTTTGAGAATATTAAACCACGTGTTCAGGTGCCATCTAATTTCTTGTTTAATCCAGAACTTTGGTGTGCATTATCTTGAGGAATAGGATTTTGAAGTCCGGACAGACTAACAGAAAACAGATCCAAATGTGTGTTTTTATATTTCTGCTTTTGTTGTAAAAATCAAAGTGTGATTGCTGGTTTAAAATGGTAAAACTAATAATGTTCATGGACACTATTATAAATTTTCTAATTGTATGGAAAGAATCCAAGACACATAGAATTAATTGGTTTGCAAATCCTCAAAGAGCTACAGGATCAGGTAGTGGTATGTTCTGATTCACAGCATCATAATGCAGCTTTTTATATGTGTGGCTAATGGATATTTTCATGAATGTTTGCTAGCTAGTCAGCCAATACAGAGAAATATTAGGTAGGGTTATTACTCACAGTTGTGTTTAATAAAATGAGAGAAAATTATCAAATGACACTAATAATAATAATCCTATAGCAGTCTAAATAATTCAATGATAATTACAAGTATTAATCTAGCTTTCTTCCCTGATTATGACTCTTCTCTCCTTTATCATAATAGGAGTAGCAGATTGTCTGCAATGAATTGTGAAAACCCAGCAGGGACTTTGGCAGTGAAGGCCTCCCATCAATTTTGATACGTTAAAATGATTCTGGTTGGTCTTGAGCAAATGTGTCAATTTTTTTTTCTGTGTGTGTCATAAAAGAAAGAAGCAATAGTAAATCCTTGCTGTTATTCCATGGAGCCAATAAAATCATACTGCCAACAAGAGGCTGTTGACACCGTAAGTGTAGTTAACTGTCTTGAAATACTAGGCCTCAAAATAAAATTCCAATATTTCACATAACCTCTTTTTTCTTAAAGAAAAAAACAAGACAAAACAAAACAACTATACTGCTTACATTTAGGGCCCTGCTGTTGTGTAACTATTTTGAACATGTCTAATGTAAGTGTATACATATATATATATTTTTTTTTTCTGTGCAATAAATTCATTTAGAGATAAATTTGGATTGCAATTTATTTTGGGGGAGGCATGGTATTTGTGGCTAGTCTTACAAGTAAAAAGGACTAAAGGAAAGAAGAAAAACATTTTTTATTACAGCATATTTACATCTGTCCAAAGTACTTATTTACTATAATACTGACTAATGTATAATACTGTACACAAAGAAAGAAGTTAAATGAGTTATAATTCAGTCGAAGTATAGATGGCCATTTTAAACTTACCACTGAATTTTTCTGGTATGAAATGTGATATCTGGCAATCTGGTCCAGTTCATTACATCAGGTCATTTGTATGTTCTTCTTACCATTTTGATAGCATAGCACATTTTATGACCCAGACATTTTACAATGGAACTCTGATGGATGTATTTTCTAAAGTATAGACATACATGAAGCTATGAGGTCAAAAAAGATGAATGTCCGTAGTACCATATAGACTCAACAAATAAAAGTGTCCAAGGCTCTGAGTGAGATTTATGAATATTGTATAAGATTAGGCCAACATATGGTTTTGATATAAATAATCTGTTCTTAAATTAGCATTACAATCGTTGAGTACAGTGTTGATAATGGCAGATAGATTTTAGCTATCTTTGCTCACTAGGGAAAATGGAAAAATGTTTAGTTTGGTCAGATTTTCACTTAACTTCTGAAAAATCCTACGTTTGAGAGAACCCTTCTGAAATAAGAATCCTTAAAGTCATAACCCCTTTGGCACAAGTTTTCAAGAAACTTGTTTGATGTTGTAGACAATTATATGGTACACGTACTGTTCTAGATGTTTCATGCCAATAATATGTAAGCCATACCAAGGCTACATATACATATAGAGATGTTCCTCAGCTTACAAGGGGGCTATGTACAGAGAAACACATAAAAAATTGAAAATGCATTTAATACCCCTAAACTATCAAATATCATAGCTTACCTTAAGCTTATTTAAACATACTCAGAACACTTACATTTGCCTGCATTTGGGCAAAATCATCTTAAGCAAAGCCGCTTTTATAACAAAGTATCAAATATCACATGCAATTTATTAAATATTACACTAAAAAAAAAGAAGAATGGTTATATATAGAATGGTTGTAAGAATATCAGGTGTTCACCCCTGTAACCTTCTAGCTGACTGGGAGCTGTGGCTCACTGCCCCTGCCCAGCATCACAAGACGGCACCATACCACATGTCACTGGCCCTTTTTATAAAGACCCAAATTCAAAATTCAAAGTACAGTTTCTTCTGAATCACTTTCACTTTCACATCATTGCCAAATATATCGTAAGTTGAATCATTGTAAATCAGGAGCCATCTTACTTGAAAGTTAAATCACAGTCACCCATATACACACAAAAAAGGCCTTCATGTAGGGCCATCTATGTATCTCTAAACAACATAGCATGACATATCAACAGCAAAAAATGGATGTGAAGGGGACAATTGCTTTGCGTCAGTACTCTGAGCAGTAACATACATGGCCTTACTCACCTAGCAGAACTCCAGAGCTAGCTGATGGCAAGGAATTTTACAAATGTTTGCTGAACAGCTTAAGCACTAATATTTTTAAATTTGTGTGCATATCTGTTTTCTAAAGATATGTTAATTTATTTTATTGACTTATTACAAAACCAAATAATTTCCTCTTATTTAAGTGGCAGGTAAATAGAATTCTTTTTAATTTAAATCAAATGGCTTTTTAGGGAAAATATACTAAAAATTCTGAAACTTGTATTGCTTATGAATCTTTTATTGGAATCCTTATCAAGTTGTACTTTTCAAGTTTTTCCTAAATAATCTTCAATGAATTGAAAATATTTTTTGGATTTTATTCAAGGCTATTAACACACAATTTCACTTTGTTAAATATAGTGCTAAACGTTCAACCAAAACGTTGTGTCTTTTTTTTTCCACTACCACATCCTCCATCTACTGACTGGATTCTCTTCCCAACTAGCACATATATACCATTGTCTATCTTTAGGATAAGTAAGGGTCATCTTTTGTCTTTATTCTATTCCTCGTATGCTTCTGAACTTGTTGAATTTTAATATAGTCACACCATAAGCATCACATATTTGATTCCCCTTTAATTAGTAAACAGTGCACAACCAGAGCATACCTTCAAAGCTATCAATAGACTTACTCTGATATATTATTTTTTTATTTTTGTAAATTAAAATAATTAAATTATAGAACAAGAGATTCAGGTGGTAGGTGTTGTAAGTTTTACCCAAACTGACTTTTGTCAAACTCGTTTTTGTCATCATATATGTCAAGTAGTTTTCTCACGTTTATTTTTAGAATATCCTTGTATAATGAATATTTACACTGATATCTAGTATAAAAATCTTGCAATTTATTTTAGAAACATTAAGATATTGAAAATCAATCTATTTCTTTAACTCATTAAAGACATTTTTGGCTTGTTTCCAGTACTTTCTTACTGGTTAAAAAATGAATTTGAAGTAGTCTGAATTTCATTATTATATGGCCCTTTCCCTTTGATGAATACAAAGACGATATTCTATATTAGCTATCTGAGAAGAATTTATTTTTTTAATTTCATTTATTTGTGAGTGAGAGAGAGCACAAGCAGGGGGAGCAGCAGGGTGAGGGAGAAGCAAACTCCCGGCTAAGCAGGGAATCTGTTGCAGAACTGTGTCCCAGGACCCTAAGATCATGACCTGAGCTAAAGGCTCAGGCGTTTAACTGACTGAGCCACCCAGGTGTCCCAATCTGAGAAGAGTTCTGTATGTTATTCCTATTAATATGCACTTTAAAGTCTAGGTAATTAACTTAATATTTCAGTGGCTATTACATAGATAGCACTATGTTCCAGGCAGAGAGTAAGAAAGAAATATTAAATCAACCATATTCTATGCATTCTAAATGAAAATAATCAATCATAGTAAATCCTTCTATTTATGGAATATCAACTTATAAGCTTTCCTCCATATGAACAATGCCAAATACCAGAATAAAGGGTCATCTAATACAAATAAAGGATAGAATTAAGGAATTCTGGTAAGCCATTTAATTTTGAAAAATGATGCTATATTGTTGCTGAGTTGTGGTTTTCAGTTACATAATATCTGATAAGTGTAGAAGTAACATGAGTGTTACGTGAGATGAGAAATGGTATATAATTAAGATATTTTTAAAAGTACAGATAAATACAAATTTGTAAACATAGCATTATGGAGGAATAAAAAATAATGATTGCTACACACTCTAAAGTGAATAAATCTTGGAAAGTTAATAGAGAAGTAAAACAAGGACAGTGCAAAAAGTATGGTACATTTTTATGAAGTTCAAACAAATTCTGTGAAACCATAGATGGACTTAAAGATACTATTATGTATCAAATATTGTAAAAATTAAGCAAGGAAGTAGCAAACATAAAATAACCAAAGCATACAAACTTGGGTAGATACAATAGGTGTGATCATGTTCTACTTCATAAAGAGGTGAGTTAATAGATAAATAGAAGTAACTAGACTTTTTAGAAGTTAATAAAACTTCACCTGTTATTTCTTAGTAATATAAAATATATGGTTTTCTAACCAAACATTTATCTTAAAAATATTTAAAAATAATTTTCAGACTACTCATAAGGTTATATTTACTATTCCACTGAAGGAAAAGCTGGTTGCTGTAGTTGTAGTTGTTTGTTTGTTTTAGTCTCCTCCTAGTTTTTATTATTATAATGTGGAATGAGGAATGTTAGATTGAAAAGTGAATTATTTTATAGACAGAAATCATTACTTGATTCACCTCCTAGTACAGCAGATGGAACTCCTGAAAACATGCCCTTTTGCCTTACAGAAGAGTAACAGTTATGCTTACTTCTGAAACATACTTGGTGGTGGCCCTATATAGTGACACCATTGTAAACATTTTGAATATTTGCAATTAATTTTTATAGTCATAGGGCTCCAAAAGGCACTGCTGGTATCTTAGCAGGTATTTCAATAAAGCTAAAAGTTGCCTGACTGTTTAAAAATATTAACAAGGCACAAAACATGGTAGACGTATTGTCCTCAGATATTATTTTTTTCCATATGCTCCTGATTCCAGACATGAGAAGTTAATTTTTTTAAATTTTTTTATAAAAGATTTTATTTATTTATTTGACAGAGATCACAAGTAGGCAGAGTGAGGCAGAGAGAGAGGAGGAAGCAGGCTCCCTATTGAGCTGAGAGCCCATGTGGGTCTTGATCCAAGGATCCTGGGATCATGACCTGAGCTGAAGGCAGAGGCTTTAACCCACTGAGCCACCCAGGCGCCCCCATGACAAGTGATTTTTGATAGATATATATACAATGTATTTTCCAGTTATAAGAAAAATGGTTCTGCTATTTTTAACCTTTTTTAAAAAATTACATAATTTTTTTAAATTAAAATTTTTTTAAATGTTTTACTTTTCTTTTCTTTTTTTAAAAGATTTTATTTATTTATTTGACAGACAGAGATCACAAGTAGGCAGAGAGGCAGGCAGAGAGAGAGAGAGAGAGAGAGGGAAGCCTGATGCGGGGCTCGATCCCAGGACCCTGAGATCATGACCCGATCTGAAGGCAGCAGCCCAAACCACTGAGCCACCCTGGCGCCCCAACAAGTTCTTTTTTTTTTTTAATATTAATAAACTAATTTTAAAGTTTAAATGGAGAGGCAAAGACTCACAATAGTCAACATAGTGTTGAAGGAGAACAAAGACTGAGGACTGACTTCAAAGTATACCATAACCATGGGGCGCCTGGGTGGCTCAGTGGGTTAAGCCTCTACCTTCAGCTCAGGTCATGATCCCAGGGGCCTGAGATCGAGTCCCGCATTGGGCTCTCTGCTCAGGAGGGAGCCTAGTTCTCCTCATCTCTCTCTCTGTCTGTCTCTCTGCGTATTTGTGATCTCTCTCTCTGTCAAATAAATAAATAAAATTTTTAAAAACAGTTTACCATAACGATAATTGTAAGCAAAATATTGTAATACCACAGAAAGACTAGATTAAAGGAACAGAATATATATTATCAATTATATTTTATATTTAATATAAAAGCAAAAGCAATACAAGAGAGCAAAATACAATCTTTTAAACAAATGGTTCTGGAGTAATGGTGAAGCTAAATGTAAAAATATAAAATAAAAATAAAATAAAATAATAAAATAAAAATAAATCCAGGCAGATATCATACACTCTTCACAAAAATTAACTCAGATTGGATTATAAGCCTAAACATGAAACATGTAGAAGGTAATATAGAAGAAAATTTAAATGACCTTGGTTTTGACAATAACTTGAGCTACAAAACACGAGCACTGAATTTAAAAATGTCTACTCTGTGAAACACAATGCCAAGAGAATGAAAAAGCAAAGCACGGACTATGAGAAAAAATTTGCAAAATACACATCTGGCAAAGGACTGTTAATCAAAACTACACAAAGACCCCTTTGAACTCAACAATGGGGGAAAAACCTGATTAAAAATGAGCCAAAGACCTTAGCAGATACCTCACAAAAGAAAATATTACAGATGGCAAATAAGCATATAAAAAGATGCTTCACATCATATGTCATCAGGAAAATGCAAATTAAAACAAAAAAGAGACACCCATACATACCCAGAATCCAGAACACTGACAACAGAACAGGAAATGTTGGTGAGGATGTGGAGCAACAGGAATGTTCTTCCATGTCTATTGAGAATAAAGAATGGAAAACAACTTGGCAGTTTCTCACAAAACTAAACATATTCTTGCCAGATGATTCAGCAGTAGCAGTTCTTGGTATTTATCCAAAGAAGATGAATTCTATACCCACAAAGATGTCTATAGTAGTTTTATTCATAACTGACAAAAGCTTGGAAGCAACCAAGATATCCTTCCATAGGTGAAAGGTCAAATAAAGTGTAGTACATGCAAACAATGGAATATTATTTAATGCTAGAGAAATGAATTACCAAGCCATGAAACGATATGGATATAAATATTTAATAAATATTTGATTTTAGGCTTCTACCAGTCTATCAATAGTATTAGTACATTTTAACAGGGAATGCTCAGCATTCATGAATTGACCTAATAAAATATTTTGGGCTCAATATTTTAAATACTTCAACGTCTATGATTATATTCCTAATAATTTTGAATTGGGGTAAATAAACCTTAATTTTTTGTAACTTGTTTCTTATTGCAAAAGAGCTCAATGAAATTTTAGAAAATAAAAATTTACAAAAAAGGTTTAGTTTACTGTTGCCAAATAATTTAAAACTTTATCTTATCTTCAAATACATATATTTTTCTAAATTGATTTATATGCTACTAAAACCAAAAACTTTTAGTTATACTAGATTTCATATCATGCAATCAATGCCAGAAAGCCATCTGGCGATGACTTGTCTTAAATAGAGTTAAGATGGGAATTTAACAAAACTTTTAAACTAGCATGTGCGACTCATTCCTAGAAAATAACACAATCAATAACACTTTATTTAGATTAAATCAAGACTATTTCTCCATTTGAATAAAATAGGTAGCAACCCCAATAAATTTATTGAACATGAAAAGTTGAAATGCTGTAATGCTCCTAAGGAATTAAATGATCCAGTCATGAATTACAAAAAAAGGATATAAATTACCACAGTGTTTGTATAATTGTAATGTACAACTGCCCATTATCGTTCAATAGTGTAGGCTTGTACAAGAACTCAATAAAAGAACTCCACTTCTAAACTGTGGAAAATATGTTCCCTTTCCCCCTATATACAACTATTAAGCCATTCATTTAGCTTTTAAAATATCCACTTAATACAGGCTTTTTACTCATTTGAACAGGCAGCACGGCTCTATTCTTATTGCTTACATCTGAAGGATAGACTTCTAGCGTAAGAGGTAAAGCCCATAAAGGAGCCCAATAATAACAACAAAATACAGTTTAGTGAGCCCTTACAATCTGCCAGCTACCTTTCTGAGAATACTTTAATTAATAAAACATATAAATTACCTGACCACAAAGAGCTTACATTCTTTTGAAATATAATAGTGAAATAAACCAATAATAGAGGGGCACCTCGGTGGCTCAGTCCATTGAGTGACTGCCTTTGGCTTGGGTCATGATCTCAGGGTCCTGGGATGTAACTCCCCAGCAGGCTTTCTAGGCAGTGGGGTGTTTTCTTCTTCCTCTGCGCCCCCCTCCCAATTCTCTCTCTCTCTGTGTCTCAAATAAGAAAAGAAACCAGTAATAGAATAAAGACTGATGGTTGATGGTAATAAGTGTTAAAAAGAAATACAAGAAAGGTAAAGGCCATTGGAGAATGCTGGGATGAAAGTTAATTTTATTTTGTGTTGGGTGGTTATATCTCATTTATGAGATGTTATTTGCACAAAGACCCAGGAAGTGAAGGAGGGTGTTATACAAATATTAAAGGAAAAGATTGCTCTAGGCAGAGAAAGTAAGTATATAGACTTTGTGTGAACAGCTGGTCTGTTACTCTTAGGAAAAGCAAGGAGGCCAATGAGGAGTTCATAGTGGTGGAGAGAGGAAGAACATATTGATGCATGACCTTCTAGTACATTGAAACGCCTTCAGTTTTTATTTAATATGAAAGGGGAAGATACCAAAAGACTTTCAACAGCAGAAAAACATCATCTGACTTGATTTTTAGGTTAAGTTGCTGTACCAAAATAAATTTGCAGGGAGAAAGGACAACAGTGGAAGTGGGGCTATCAATCAAGTCAATAATTCAGGAATATATGAGGGTGTTTTTAGCATGCTGGGTGGTAATAGAAGTGGTGAGGTATGGTTTTTATTTTGTATACATTTTGATGGTGAATAGTCTGGTGAACAGGATGGAGTATGTGCAGGACAGACAATATCAACATTTATTTTACCTGCACAAACAGAAGGGTGGAGTCTTCATTCCCTGATATGGAGAGAACTCTGATTTCAAATGTTCTTTCTGATTAAATGGCATGGTGATGATGAGGATTTAGTCAGACAGTGAAAGAGAACAGTAAGCATAGTGTTAAGCGGTAAGACATTATAATACATTTGAACAACAAAAAACGTTGTGTTGGATCATCTGTTTATGTGAGTAAATAAATAAATAAAGCCTCCTGGGGTTCTGATAGAGGTAAAGAAGACTACTATATGATCCAAAGGGGCACGTGCATCAAATGTTTATAGCAGCAATATCCACAATAGCCAAACTATGGAAAGAACCTAGATGTCCATCAACAAATGAATGATATATATACACAATGGAATACTATGCAGCCATCAAAAGAAATGAAATCTTGCCATTTGTGATGACAAGGATGGAACTAGAGGGTATTATGCTTAGCAAAATAAGAAAATCAGAGAAAGACACTATCATATGATCTCCCTGATATGAGGAAATGGAGGTGCAATGTGGGGGGTTTGGGGGACAGGAAAAGAGTAAATGAAACAAGATGGGATCAGGAGGGAGACAAACCATAAGAGACTCTTAATCTCACAAAACAAACTGAGAGTTGCCAGGGGGGTGGGGAGGGTAGGGAGAGGGTGGTGGGTTTATGAACATTGGGGAGTGTATGTGCTGTGGCGAGTGCTGTGAAGTGTGTAAACCTGGCGATTCACAGACCCGTACCCCTGGGGCTAATAATACATTATATGTTAATTTAAAAAAAGAAGAAGAAGAAGACTACTATAAATCAAATGCTATGGTTTTCAGCGAAGAGTTTGTAATCAGGCATATTTTATTAAAGTAACCAATTAAAATGATGGTATAAAATTGGAATAACAGAAAACATAAAAATCAGAGATTTTAAAAAGAGATATGAAACAGTGTAGAGAATATAGTCAGTGATATTATAATAGGGTTATATGGTGACAGATGGTGGCTATATTTGTAGTGATCATAGCATAATGTATGGAGATATTGAAAACCTGAAAGCAATGTAACACTGAATATCAGCTATACTCAAATAAAAAAATAGTAAAAATAAAATATTTTAATTTAAAAAGATAAAAGAGGGACAAGAATTTTAAACAGTGAATTTCAAAAAGAGTAAAGATGAGGCTAAGACATACTCTGAACCTTGAGGAAAACAACATTTTGAAAATTCTTCCCATTTTGAGAAAACTCAAATGAATCAATACCATAAAAGAACCCATTTTAACTGAGAGATGTAATGAATGCTCAAGAAATAATTTTATGACAGGATAACACTTCCCTATGAAACAGCATACAGAAACCAGGGGAAACACCTGGAAGCGAAATAAACTATACTGAAAATAAGAATTAGGATAAAGATAAATGATGAAGGATAAGAAAATGAGACCTGCGACAGAGACCTAGTGAAGAGAATTTTTAGCTTGTGGTTTAATGTTTTTGAGGATAATCTAGAGTTCATAACTGCCTTGAGGCAGGCTGGTTGTAGGCAGGTTAGGCAGACCCCTAAGACAGGCCTACTTTGGGCAGGTGGTGTTGGAGGAGGCCATTGGGCTGGACAAAGACAAATCCAACCATTTGACTAAGTGTCTGTGAAGATGTTGAAGTCAGATGCAACAGAGAAAGACCTGTCAAACCTAATCTCAGAAATTGAGATGATGAAGATGATTAGACAGCACAAGGACACCATCAACCTGCTGGGTCCTGCACACAGGACGGTCCTTCATACACTCTCATGGAGTATGCCTCCAAAGACAACATACAGGACTACCTGCAGGCCCAGAGGCCTCCTGACCGGGAGTACTGTTACAATATCAGCCACAAGGCAGCAGAGCAACTCTCCTCCAAGGACCTGGTATCCTGTGCCTATCATGTAGCCTGAGGCATGGAGTACCTTGCCTCCAAGAAGTGCATACACCAAGACCTGGCCACCAGGGAAGTGATGGTGGCAAAGGACAACATGATGAAGATCTCAGACTTCAGCCTTGCCAGAGATATCAACACATCAGTTACTATAAAAAGGCAACCAACAGTGGACTGCCTGTGAAGTGGATGGTCCCTAAGGCCATGTTTGACCAGATCTACATCCACCAGAGTGACTTCTGGTCTTTTGGGGTGATCCTGTGCAGAATCTTCACTCTGGAAGCCTCCCATGACCTGGAGTGCCTGTGGACGTGGTTTTCAAGCTGCTGAAGGAATCATTTGAAGGATAAGCCAATAAGTGCACCAGAGAGGTATACACAATAATGAGGGGTGGCTGGCATGTGGTACCTTCAAGCTGCTGGTAGAAGACCTGGATCATACTGTGGCCTTGACCTCCACCCAGGAGTACCCGGACCTGTCCTTGGCCCTGGAACAATACTGTCTATGCTTTCCCAATACCCAAAGCTTCACCTGCTCCTGAGAAGAATTCCACCTTCTCTCATGTGCCGTTGCCCAGAGAGGCCTATCTGCCCTGACACCCAGGCCAGCTTGCCAATGGTGGACTCAAATGACTAGTATCCCTGTTACTCCTGTCCAGATTCCATCATAAGATGTAACCCTTACCCCCACCCTCCCTGCAAGACTCACTGCCTTCTCCTTTCTCCCTTTCCTACTGGCAGGAGCCAGCTGCCTACCTGAGGCCTTCACCCCTTAAGTTCACCGCTCTTCCCCTACCTCTTCCTCCTCCTTACAACCTGCTCATGAAAGAAAGGCACAGGGAGGCAGGTACTTGCTCGTGGCCACTTCCTTCCCTCCCATATGTTGGACCAAGTCCCCTCCCTGGCATCTGGTACTGCCTGGACGTCGAGGGAGTGGGAGATGAGGCATGCGAGTGAAAGCTGTCGGAGCTTTCCTGTTTTGGTTTTGTCTGCTTAGCATAACATGTAAGACTGAGTTCTGGTGGCAGGTTCCTAGTCCTTGGGGCTATAGCACTAGCGAGGGGAGGTCAACTGCTCTGGGCCATGGCTAAGAGCAACCCCTGCTCCAGAGATATGGTGCCAAGGGCTTATTAATTTTGATACTAATTTGCTTTTCTGACCAAATACCGGGTATCAAAAGACGGGAAGGCAAAGACTGGAAGCAGTGTTGTGACCATGGGGTCCAGCCCCAAACTATGAAGAAAACACAAAGTGTATAAATCTGAGTAAGTATATATTTACACACCTTTTTAAATAGGTTGTTATCAAAGATTTAATCAATGGATAATATGATCCTCGTGGCTGGGAAGCATCAGTTGCCATATATTAAAAACAAATAAAAGAGGGGTCTGGGTGGCTTCCTCCATAAGTGTCCCTTCTTTTCAGGTCATGATCCCAGGGTCCTGGGATGGAGCCCCACACCATACTCTCTGCTCAGTGGGAAATATGCTTCCCCTTTTCCCTCTGCCCTGCTTATAATTCCTCTTCCTGTCTCTCTGTCTATCAAATAAATAAAATATTAAAAATGAAAGAAAGAAACAAAATGTTTATAAAATTTTTTTAAATTTTCTAGGGGTGCCTGGATGACTGAGTTGTTTAAGCAGATGTTTGCCTTTGGCTGAGGTCATGATTCCAGTGTACAGGGATCCAGCCGTGCATGGGACTACTTGCACCCTAAGGAGCTTGCTTCTTCCTCTCCCTTTGCACGTGATTCCCCCCGCTTGTGCGCTTCCTCTATCTCTCTCTTGCTGTCAATAAACAAAAGAAAATCTTTTACTAAATAAATAAATAAATAAATAAATTTCTAAACCTACTTTCAGTTTAGGTCCCTTAACAAAAATTGCTAGTGCTTCATTAAAAAAAAAAAAAAAAAAAGAGATAACTTAGAAAGATGCTTCCAGAGCTAAAAAGCTGTTTTGTTTTTTTGTCAGGATTAAATATAGAAGTGCTTTAAAAAGTAAATGAAAAAATATGCTATATTAACACTAATCACGCTATAACTTTGGTGGTTATATCAAGATAATGAAAAGTGATTTTAAAGCAAATTTCATTATCAGACATAAAGATCAAGTCAAAATTACAGAAGAGTAAAAGGATGAATTCCTCAGGGAGTATAATAATTCTTGACTTTTAATACTTAATAACAGATTTGGGGATATATAGGGAAAAACTAAGAACAAAAATCATAACTTCTACCTTAGAAGAGAAATGGAAAAAAATTTCAATACCTTTATTTTAAGATTATATAGACAAATTATCATCTAATTGGTAAGACATGTAAGACTTGAACATAATTATCAACTAACTAGATATGCTTGATATTACAGAACACTCCCAACAACCGCAGACTACATATATCTTAAGCCATGATTTTCTTTGCACAGGTCAACACTGATAATGTTCTAGTCATATCTCCGTGTACCAGGAAAGAAGTAGCATATTTCTTGAAAGACACAGCTATCAAAGCTCCATTGAGAAACCATAAAGATGGAGAAGGGATTTGCAAATTATATATCTGATAATGGACATCTACTCTTATTATTAAAAAATGAATAAAAATAAAAAAACCTTACTAATAACCAAACAGAGTATCGAATTTTACATGTGAAGAAAATTATTGAAGAGACATGTCACCAAAAGGATATGGATGGCTTATAAGCACATGACAAATTTCTCAACATTTAGACATTAAAGAAATACAAATTAAAATCATAATGAGACATGCTTACATATCTATTAGAATGGCTAAAATTATAAAGGCTAATTGTACTTCTTCTGAGCTAGATTGAGAAGCAACAAAAAATCTAAACAGTTGTTGGCATATATCATGATACCACACTTTGGAAAATAGTTTGAAAAATTTTTAAATGCAAAATATGTAGCAGTTTTACAAATAGTCATTTTACTTCTAGGCATTTAACCAAGAGAAACAAACCCTATGTTCGTACAAGGACTTGTATATGAATTTCATAGCAGCTTTATTTTTAAGAATTGAAAACAGTGGAAATGTTCATCAATGTCCATCAATAGAGCAAAGACAAATTATGATCTATTCATTAAAGAGATTACTATTCAACATCAAAATGATCTATTTACAATTGGAGATTTTCAAAGTAATGATGCTGAGAAAGAAAAGCCAGGCAATGAATAGTATATACTGTGTGATTCCATGACTATAAAAAATCTAGAAAATACAAATTTATATATAGTCACAGTCATCAAATATATTGCTGTGATTTTAGTGCCTTCTTCTGTGCTCCCATAGCTTCCTACACTTGGATCTCCGAGCATTTGTTACACCATGTGAAAATATGAACTCTTTTTCTTTATTCTGTCTTACAAGAAAAAGAATCCTTGAAATTTTATCGACATTTGAACTCTCAGTTATTAGCAGAAATTCTATCACACAGTAAGTTTCCAAATATAAAAGCCAGAGTTTTACAATGACTTCTAAGCTTTTACATGATCTAGCCACTCATTTAACCTCTGTGACCTCTTTCCCTGCTACTCTTCAGTCACTCACAGTGGCCTCCTTGCTATTCCTCAGATATGCCAGGCACGATCCAACCTTATGGCCTTCAAGATAGCAAATTCCTTTGTCTGGAGTGACCTTATTGCTGATTATTCTGGGCAAATTCATCACATTTCCATACCTTTGTTCGTTGTCAGCTTCATTGTAACTACCCTGATCTTCCTATTAAAATTTTTATCTCCCCATCCCCTGCCTAGCAACCTTGATTTTTCTCACCCTGATCTAATTTTTCTTTTTCCCCATTGTACTCATCATTATTGAATGCACTATGCAATTTTTATTAAGGTTTATAGCTTTTAATTGTCTCACCCATTAAAATAAAAGTTCTACAAAGCCAAGTATTTCATTTACCAGTGTAGTCTGAAGTAATATCTGCCATATAATAGGTTCAATAGACAATTGGTAAATTTCAGAATAAATTAATGTTGAGAGTATACTGAATTTCATAAGTCATTTCAATATTTTTTTCCAAAAAATAAACTATGTAAAACATACCTTAAATTTACTTTCAAAATATTTTATAGCATATAATGAACAATATACATAAGCCTTAAAGAAACAATCATATAAATAACCATTTCATACCTACTTAAAAATTGCATAATACCACACTCCTAGATCCTCTCTGAATGCTCTAAAATAACCCTTCAAAGGAAATACATTTTTAAAAATAACAGATTTTTTGGCAAATAATTTAATAAAATAAAAGTTCCATTCATCTATGTAGATCATAATAAATGTTTTTAATAAGCATGAAATTATAACTCTGAAGTTTGCTAAAATGAAACCACCTGCTAAGGCTGAGAGAACAAAAATAAACATCATTTTTCCAAATAAGAGGAATTTATTACCTTTGAATCAAAGCATGTGGATTTGTTCAACCTGGCAATAAAGGAATATGGAAACACAAACCATAGAAAGTCATATTTTAGATTTCTAAAAGGCTTCAAAGTGAAGAGAATACATTTTTAAAATGCTACATAATGCTACATAATGACAAGAAGACAGGTTGTGACAAATAGCATTTTAAAAGCTCTACTCATAATAAAATGGAAGGTGACAATTCTCTATAATTTTATATATGTCATTAATTTACTATATCTGGATACAACATATTACCAAACAGATGTTCATCAAAGACTAAATCATTTTTAATGGAACATAATATTTTGAACCTACCTCTATTAATCATTTTTTCGATCTAACATTTAAAGTCTCACTAAACAATTTGTCAGTTGTCGACAAAATTAAAAAAAATAGGATAAAAAGTCGTGTTTGCAAAAGTAGATTTTCTTTGAAATTTGAATTTAAATGAAAATATTTGCTGATATTTTTAAAACTTTAAATGTAATTTTATATATATCTGACCTATCAGATGATATAAAATTTTTGGAGAAAATATGACATATTTTTTTATCTTGGTTGAAGGTATTATTAAAGAGCAACTGTTTGTATTATTTGTATTGTGATATGTTAGTTAATAAACATGAATAACTCGTATAAAATATGTTTTTTTTAATTTTATTTATTTACTTGACAGAGATCACAGGAAGACAGAGAGGAAGGCAGAGAGAGAGGAATGGAAGCAGGCTCCCTGCTGAGAAGAGAGCCCACTGTGGGACTCAATTCCAGGAACCTGGAATCATAACCTGAGCCGAAGGCAGAGATTTTAATCCACTGAGCCACCCAGACGCTCTAAAATATATTTTTTTATACATAGAAATATAGATCTTGCCAACATATGGAACTAGCTGGAACTGAATGCCTCCTTCAAAGTCAGCTCTGGAGAAATTATGCAAGTGTAATATAGAACTATTTTTGGATATTAACCAAAAACAAAGAAATGATGATAAATTCCTTAAAAGACTCAAACTTTCTCTTGACTGGTATGTTTCAAGCTCTATTCCTGGTTTGAGGAGAGTTTTTAACAGGCCTGTCACTGTAGAAATCAGCTGGATGTTTAGAGGCTATCAGAACTGTGCAAAAACCTTGAAGGGGTAAAGACTTGAAAATTCTTTACAGAGATTAGCTCCCTAAGGCATTATTCATCCACACATTTTACTCCAAACAATTAAGGCTGATGGATGAGAGACACCTGAGGGGCTCTCTCATCATGTGGGTGGTGGGTTAAGCCTCTGCCTTCATCTCAAGTCATGGTCTCTGTGTCCTGGGATTCAGCCCCACATCGGGCTCTGCTCAAAAGGAAGCCTGCTTACTTGTAATCTCTCTCTCTCTCTCTCTCTCTCTCTGTCCACTAAATAAATAAAATCTTAAAAAAGGCTAATGGATGATAAATTATGAAAACGGCTCCCTCCAAATGATGCTTCTTCATAAGGAATTAAGAATCTAAAATCGTAAGAATTTAAAATGGAAACTTGATCGTAGGATTTATCTTATAGAATAACATCAAGTGAAGGCAGTTATTATTAGTTCTGAAGTATTTGTGATTCTGAATTCTTGGCCTCTTTGGTAAATATATTTTTAAATTCTCCCATGGAGTGGTGATTGGCCTTCAGTCTTTCATTGATGTACATCATTGGGTCAAATGAGATGTGTGTGCCCAGAACTATATATAATCTTCTTTGTATTTCACTGGAGATGGCATTTCTGAGTTTTGTTCAATTGAATTTGGACAGATGTTTTAATAGTCACTTCTAGAGTTGGCCCTGGACAATATCTTCCTTTTTTTTTTTCTCTTCCCGATTCTCTGAAAAACCCTGACTAATTAACATTATCACAGTGATATCACAATTCAAGTTTTTCCAAACACTATAGCTGCAAAATAGAAGGAAGCTACTCAGAATGTAATGCTATTGTGAATGATTAGAAAGAAAACATTATTATAATTAAGCTACCAGGTGTCAATGTATTTTTATTGTTGCTTAGAAAATGCTAGGATACCCAGACTTTAAGAGATTTGATGATCCTAAGAAGAGCTGAACTCAAATTGGTTATTTTAACCAAAATAACTATGCACATAAAAAGTACAACTACTTACCTAAAAAAGATGATGTGGTTAACTTTATATGGCATCCAAGTGTTATTGGAACAGGAATTTAAAAAATAGCTTAGGGGCGCCTAGGTGGCTCAGTGGATTAAGCCACTGCCTTCAGCTCAGGTCATGATCTCAGGGTCCTGGGATCAAATCCTGCATCAGGCTCTCTGCTCAGCAGGGAGTCTGCTTCTCTCTCTCTCTCTCTCTCTCTCTCTCTGCCTGCCCTCCGTCTACTTGTGATCTCTCTTTGTCAAATAAATAAATAAATAAAATCTTAAAAAAAAAAAAAAAGAATGACTGTACTTTAAAAAAAATAGCTTAAAAGGGGCACCTGGGTGGCTCAGTGGGTTAAGCCACTGCCTTCGGTTCAAGTCATGATCTCAGGGTCCTGGGATCAAGCCCCACATCAGGCTTTCTGCTCATCAGGTAGCCTGCTTCCCTTCCTCTCTCTCTGCCCGCCTCTCTGCCTACTTGTGATTTCTCACTGTCAAATATATAAATAAAATATTTTAAAAAATAGCTTAAAAGTATATGATAAAATAATGATATGCATATACAAAGAAAAGAAAGATAATATACTGTGAATATAAATTAAGTGAAAATTTTTGAAATAAAGAATACAATAAATGGAGACTAAGAGGAATATAGCTGTAAAATGAATAAGTGAGTTGGGAAAAACAAACAAACAAACAAACAAACAAATTAATGACTTCTGCCCAAATGCAGCAGAAGAGAGAAAAAAATAAAGAAAATATCTAAATAAGTACTGAGATAAATTTTGGAGAATTAAAGAAAGATAAAAGATACCAGACTTAAAATGATGCCAAACATGAGAAATCAGAAACAAAACAAAAACCACACACACACACAACCACTCATATAGGGTGCCTGGGTGGCTCAGTGGGTTAAGCCGCTGCCTTCAGCTCAGGTCATGATCTCAGGGTCCTGGGATCAAGTCCCGCATGGGGCACTCTGCTTGGCGGGGAGCCTGCTTCCTCCTCTCTCTCTCTCTGCCTGCCTCTCCAACTACTTGAGATTTCTCTCTGTCAAATAAATAAATAAAATCTTTAAAAAAACACTCATATATATTATGGTGAGTTTTAAGAATATCAAAAACAGAGAAGAGCATAAATGATGCCCAAGAGAAGAACAGATCACCTAAAATGTACAAGAATAATACTGACAGCAGAATTCTCAGTAGTAATGGCATATAAAGGAGACAGCTGGGTGTTTGCATATATGGAAAAGATATTTGAAACTAGATATTATACATCAAGCCAAATTATTGATTAAATTTGAGGGCACAGTAAAAATACAATGAAGTATGTTAGGTCTTAGAACATTTATCACACAGAGACACACATTTTAGAAAACTTCCTTGGAGGACAGCTCAATTTAGATAGAGAAAACAGAATTATGTACTCAAAGGCACATTTTGAAGGAAGGATTGAATATAGTCTGCACTGCAAATATTCTTTAATCGTATGTTCTGAATTTTCTAAATTTAAGAAGTATTTGTTCAAATATTTATCTTTAAATAAACCCTAGGAGACATTTTCTTGGATTCTGGAAAATCAGTCCATTTGGATACAAATCTTTTTGTCACTGATGGAAATTTTGATAGCCCTTAACTGTGGAATGCCTAATGTATTGTTACAGCAATTGTGATTTGCCAATACATGGTTGATGTGTGTGTGTTGTGTGTGTTTATTTTTATTTTTGATGGTTTTACTCTTCTATGAGATTTTTAAGTAGACATAATTTTAATAATTTATGATTTGTTGAAATTTATCTGAGGTTATATATAATAAAGTGAAATTTGTGTGAACTGAAGAAGTGTACCTTCATTTTTTTTAAGAGTAGACATGTCTTTAAAAATAGTCCAAAGAAGTACATTATATTCATTATTAAATTTGATAATATACAATATTTATGGTCATATGGAACCATATCAAATTCTACTATTAATTCATATTAATAATTACCATAAGAGGAAAAAGGGATATTTTTAAAAATGAAAATTAGTGTATTTTTCAAAATATGATATAGTGTTATTCACTGAACAGAGGGAACAAATGTCAAAGTTTAACACAGTTTACAGAGTGTTTTAACATAAATTGAAATTTAAATCTGACCAAATTTCACAGTTTTAAGTAAAATGATAGCACTTTAAATCCTTGAAATGTGGGAAGTGACCCAAAACATTGCTTAGAAATCAAATTTAACACTACACTAGTCTGAGATGGTTAAGGGATGGTACAACTTGCCATTGTGTATCATCAAATGGTATATTTTTTTCTTTTGGTCTTTTCATTATATTTTATTTTAGCCATTCTGATAAGTGTGTAGTGATATCTCAGTGTCATTTTAATTGCATTTCCTTGATGTCTAATTACGTCAAATTATATTATTTGGATGTTTAATGTTCTGGCCATTCTCAGTTCAAGACCATGAAGCCACTCAAGAAAAATAAAGTTGCAGATGCACTCATAGACCAACTCTTATTTAGAAATAAGAACAAACATTACTACCCATTCCAACAAAAAATAGATTTGTTATGCAGTAGGGATTTTATAAATTACCTGACACAACTTATATAGTAAGATGAAATGGGACAGGCGGCTTCTTGCAGCTATATACAACATCATTTTAATTTCAATTTTCAGTATCATTTTTCCAAGGTATACACAGAATATATATTTAATGTAAATTGTGAACATTTTAAACTCTGTATATGGAAATTGATCAATTTTAAGTTTATAACAATCGAAATTAACGGAAGTTTATTTTAAATTAGTTAGCTTTCTCTGCATTGCAAGACAGAATAATCAAAATTGGTAAGAAAAAAATAATCTCTGTAAATATACCGGGGGTGCCTTATAAAGTGTTCGGTAACCGATCAAACTCACAATTTGGATTGAATGGCAAGTGATTTTTAACATCTGGAACTCATTGTCAATTTTTTTTTCTTCATTGTGTCTTAATAAATTACTGTGTTCATTTGCATGGAAGTGAAGAAAAATGCATGACATTTCATCTCAACACTAACACTTTTAACTGGTAACTCTGAATGTTTTTTACAGCAGTGTAACAAAGTAAAGATCAATGATGTTTCATGAAATATTTGTTATAATTCTCAAGGAGATAGGGAGTTTGTGCAAAAATGCAAATCACTTTGCGACTAAACACATTGTTTATTTCAGCTAATTTTAAGAAAATATGCTAAGACTCTCTCAAAAAAGGAAGCAATGATTTAGGTTCTCCTTCAAACTCCTTATCTAATCCTGAACCAACAACACATAGTTCAAAGAGCAACTAATTTGAGCAGCTCCAATTTACACGTTTCCTAACAATGCTTAATTTAGTGGAATTTCTGTCCAATTATGTTCATTTGATGTGGTGAAAGACAAACATTCAAAAAGATCATCCTTAATTTATATAGATTGCCAAACTCTGCATTTTCTGAATGACACCCAGGAAAGTATTTTCAAAAACAAACAAACAAACAATGCCAGAACCACTATTAGGTCATCTCTAGGCAGACAGTGACTCAGAGCCTACATTACTCTCTCCCTGAAAGTATACTGTAGGCACTGAAACTACTACCCTGAGTCTGTGCTATCAAATTCCTTAAGTTAGAAAGTTTTAAAACCAGTCTGTGTGGGAGTATTTCATTTACAGATAGAGACTTGGTTGTCTATACATTTTCATACTTGATTTTTATGGTGTAATAACTATGTTTTAAAATTCATGGTGGTTTTGAATACTGTTGGATAATTGTGCTAAAATGGTATATCCATTCCTCCTAGGAAACAGAAATTATAGAAAGGTAGTGTTTTTCAGATCTGACGTCTTTGAGCCATTGCAGTTTCAGTATAAATGCAATAGGAAAAGTGACATTTATGTTTACGATATTTTCTATAAATAAATAAGATTGTACTGGAGGCCTGATATAAAGTGGGATGACTAAACTTCAGTAAGACCTTGTTTTCAATTCAAAATAAATTTCAAATTGAATTATGCACCTCTAAGTTCAGAGACAATAAACATTAACCAACACAATTAATAAGTTCTATTTCTTGAAATTTCGGGAACATTGATAGTCTCACCTACTGGATGAACAACAGCTAAAATTTTGGGTCATGGATTCTTGCTAAAATATCACTTTCCCAAAGAAAATTAATGTTATGAATTTTCACTGATTGTTATTGATCATGAAGAATATAACAACCACGAATAAAAGAGTAGGAAAAACATGATATCTCATCTGTAAGGGCATGTGGAAAGTAGGAAATGCTAATAAAAATAACTACCAGTATTTCCCAAATTAACATAATATAACGGAACAAAAATATTTCATAACAATATTTTCTAGGCTCATTCTGATCACTCTTTTCTACATTCAAATTTAAAGGTTGAGGCATGTGATATATATTACACAAATACCATCCCAAGGAATTCGTTTAAAAAAAAAACTCTTAATAAAGGACAAATCCAAAGGAATTTCTTTTCTAATTTAATTAACAAATTATAAATCGACTTACCTATTTCATCACAGTGTATCAGGCACCAATAATATTTTTTAATCGTCATACCTGATGCAATAGTTACCATCTTTCAGACATACTGATCACGAACAAGCAAATAAACAAGAGCACTGTAGCTTAAGATCTACCTGCATAAATCTAGGACTACTTCAGACAATCTCTTCACCACAACATAGCAATGAATAGAAATCATACATGCTTTGTAATGGACATACAGATGAGATAGAAGGGGTTGGGTGTTAATATATGCAGAATCTTTAATAATTACATTGTAAAACATAATATGGAAAAACAGAATACAATTTTAGAAATACCCAGGTCACCATCATTGTTTTATTTTTATATGTGTAGATAAGGAGTTTAGTAAATAATCCATGACTATTCAACTTCTTATATTTTGAAAATTTTAGCAAAAGTAACAAACCTAGCAACTAGAAAATTGTATCTATCTGCAAAATACAGGTTTGCCAGCATGGTAGAGGAAAAGCAAAACAAAATAAGTAAGAATTGTTTAACATTTCACAAGAGTTTTACTTTTATTTTTTATTTTTCACTTATTATTAACTTCTATTTTCTACTTTATTTTAATGAAAATGTCATGACCATAACATAAGAGCAGAATGAAACACGACATGAGAAATTATTCTTTCATAAGTTATAATAAACTAGCTTGGTGATTAATTCAAAAATTATATTACAAACTTCAGTGTTCTTGCAGTAAGTATCACTGCATAAACAAATGAGTCAGGAGTCATAAACTAATGATGATTCTAAATGTTATTAAGAGAGACATTCTGTTCTTAATATATTTCAAATATTCTACACAAGGCAAAGTGGATCCAAGTAATCTGTAGGCAAAATAAGATTTTAGAGAAGTATATATTTCCAACAGTATTTATAAAATATTACCTTCATGTAAGGCATCATCCTGGACTTTGTGGAAAACATACAAAGGAGTAAGAAGTGGCCCTTCAAGAAACATATACAATATCAAGGTTTAACATGAAGCAGCATGTCTTCTCTAAAAAAAAAACATTGTACCAACTGACTTTACTGAAACTTTATATTTATTGCTCTCGTTTTAGGTCATATTGTCCTTCTGCATGCAGGCTGCTATAACGGACATGATATAGACTGAATAGCTTATAAAGAACAGGAATTTATTTCTCACAGTTGTAGAACTGAGAAGTTCAAGATTAAGGAATGGGCAGATCCAGGGAGAGCCCACTTCCTCATAGATGGCTATCTTCTCACTGTAAACGTACATGATGAATGAAGCAAGAGAACTCTCTGGGGTCTCCTTTAAAAGGACTGTAATCCCACTTATGACCTAATCACCTCCCAAAGGCCCCTATGTTTTAATACTATCACTTCCAGAGTTAGATTTCATAATATGATTTTGGGAGACATAAACATTCACACCATAGTATATATAAACAAAAAAAGACACAGAAACAACAAACAACAAAAATTATTTTAACTACCTATTATTTTCAACTACATAAAATTTTAATTTGTTTCTATATAATATTAAATAACTCATTTGAGTGATTCACTTATATCCAATGCATCTGAGTGCAATTAAATTTGCTTACCCAACATATCCAGCAGCATATTTCTTCAGACTATCCCATTCCCCACCTTACAGGATTTACCACAATTAGAAGACAGGGGATAGAGGATAGATAGATAGATGTATACATAAACACACTTGTACATACACATATGCATATTTTTTCCTGTTAATGATACTCATGCAAATAAAATTTAAGCTCAAGGAAACCTGTCTTGTGTGTTAATTAATATCCAGTTTTTAGTCAACATCCAAAAACAAATAATCCAATAAAAACATGGATAGAAGACATGAACAAGTGTTTCCCCAAAGAACACATTCAAATCTTCAGTAGATACATGAAAAGATGTCCATCATCATGTATCATCAGGAAATTGCAAAGCAAAACTAGAAAGAGATACCACCTCACACCTGTCAGAATGGCTAAAATCAACACTACAAGAAACAAAAGGTGTTGGGGAGGATGTGAAAAAGTCACACTTGTGGGGGCTGCCTGGGTGGCTCAGTGGGTTAAGCCTCTGCCTTCAGCTCAGGTCATGATCTCAGGGTCCTGGGATCAAGTCCCACATCGGGCTCTCTGGCAGGCATGGAGCCTGCTCCCTCCTCTCTCTCTCTACTTGTGATCTCTCTCTGTCAAATGAATAAAATCTAAAAAAAAAAAGAAAAAGTAACAATTGTGAACTGTTGGTGGTGATGCAAACTGATACAGCCATATTGGAAAACAGTATGGAATTTCCATAAAATTTAAAAATAGAAGTCCTTTGTGATCCAACAATCCTGTTGGTGGGTATTTACCCAATGAATATAAGGAAACTTATTCAAAGGGATGCTAGCACCCCTATGTTCATAGCAGCATTATTTATAAAGCTAAGATATGGAAAGAGCCCAAGTGTCCATCAATTGATGAATCGATAAAGAATAAGTGGTATGTATATACAATGGAATATTATTCAGCCATAAAAAAAGACTGAAATCTTGCCATTTTCAATAACATGGATGGAACTAGACAGTATAATGCTAAAAGTGAAATAAGTCAGTCAGAGAAAGACAAATACCTTTACTCATATATGGAATAAAAGAAACAAAACAAACAAGCAAAGGGGAAAATAATAAGACATAGAAAGAGAAACAAAGCAAGAAACAGACATTTCTTTTTTTTTTTTGTCCATTCATAAAACTTTTATTCCCCTTACATGAACTTAATACACGTGTTCTTAACAATTATGCTTGGATTTTTCATGAAAATTTCATAAGACATTAAACAAAGCTAGCCATCATCTGAAGTTATTTCCCTGTTAACTATTTTTTACAGCACATGCATGTTATTAGGCAAGTATCAAAAAAAAAAAAAATCACAAAAGCAAAACCAAAAAATACCCCAAAACAAAAAACCCCAAAACAAAAACAAAAATTAAAAAAACCACCCAAACATAAAAAAACCCCAAACCAAACCAAAAACCCTAAAAAAAAAAAAAAAGAAAAAGAAAGAAAAAGAAAAGTTAAATACATGGGATTTTTATTTTGCTGCTGTGCTTGATACACATAAAGTAATGGATATCAAGCAATTCATTTTTACTGCATCTTTACTTGTACATTTGTTCTTAGGTTGCCTAAAACATTTAAATACAAATAAAAGGAGTGTAGCAAAAATAATGAAAGCAAACAGCAGGTAACTTTACAAATAATGGAATGTGAACCGTTTCTGCCCTTATCCAGAGTAAAGGAACTAAAGGAACACTTCTGCAACTGTAATCAAAGGTGTGCACACTGAGAGTTGAGTATTCCACAGATTCTCATGGTTCCATACACGGTATCTACAGAATACCCATTTCTACTACAGCCTCGTAAGTGCTCCAAACCTTAAAGTACCCACAAAAACTATACCTGTATCTGGAACCAAGTATCCCTTTTATTCCCTACCAGGACAAACCAATATGTAGGCAGTTTTCTTTGCTTAGACATGGAAGCAGTTTTAACACTGGCCCTTGTGAAGCCACAATGTACCAAAAGTACTATGCCAAACATTTATAACTAGTATAAAAATTCCACATCCCCATATTGGCCACCTCAAGATGAAAACAGATAATTCCCTAAATGTTAACTGGCTCTACTCCCCTAATATTCAACATAAAAACCACATGGGAAATATAGAAATTCAAATAGAAGTAACATAAACCTGTCATAAATCGTAAACAAAAAACTATTTGTGGGACAGCATGGATGACAAATGGTCTACTGTGTAAATTTAGAATGAGGCAGACAAAAAGTTGGAAGGCCGGTTAATTTTCCCCTCCTTCTCCTGCTTCAGCTTCGTCTCCTTGGGTGTCCGATGTCCACAATGTCAAGTTGTCTCTCAGTAATTGCATTATTAGCGTGCTGTCTTTGTATGACTCTTCACTTAATGTATCAAGTTCAGCAATGGCTTCATCAAAAGCTGTCTTTGCAAGAGAGCAAGCTTTCTCCGGGGAGTTCAGAATTTCGTAATAGAACACAGAGAAGTTAAGGGCCAGACCCAATCTGATAGGATGTGTTGGTTGCATTTCCTTTTTGCTGATTTCAAAAGCTTCTTGATATGCTTGTTGTGACTGATCTACAATCCCTTTCTTATCATCACCAGCAGCAACCTCTGCCAAGTAACGGTAGTAGTCTCCTTTCATTTTCAAATAGAAGACTTTGCTCTCTGCTTGTGAAGCACTGGGGATCAAAAACTTTTCCAAAAGAGACAGTACATCATTGCAGATATCTCTTAGCTCGGTCTCGATTTTCTCTCTGTATTCTCGAGCCATCTGCTGTTTTTTCTCAGCACCTTCCGTCTTTTGCTCAATACTCGAGACGACCCTCCAAGATGACCTACAGGCTCCTACAACATTTTTATAAGCAACTGAGAGAAGATTCCTCTCCTCATTGGATAATTCAGCTCCTTGCTCAGTTACAGACTTCATGCAGGCTGCCATGTCATCATATAGCTCAGCCTGCTCGGCCAGTTTGGCCTTCTGCACCAGCTCATTTTTATCCATGACTGGATGTTCTGTGTCCCGAGTGGGTGGCGGCGGACGGACGGGGGCTCAGCAGTCTCCAGGCGGCAGCGGCGAGGCTGAGACTCTGTCCCAAGAAACAGACATTTCATTACGGAGAACAAACTGATGGTTACTTGAGAGGATCTGAAAGGAGTGATGGATTAAATAAGTGATGGGGGTTAATTAGGGCACTTGTCATGATGAGCACTGAGTGTTATATGTTATATTGTACACATGAAACTAATACAACCATATATGTTAACTAACTGGATTTCAAATGAAAAATTTTTAAAATCCCAGTTTTTAGATCACATTCTGGCTTACAAAAGGGATTTATTCAGAAATTTGGAGATTAGCTAATGAACAAATAAAGGGGTGAACAGGCAGTTGTTAGGTAAAATTACTGTCCTTTCTGGCATGATCTTATACCTTTTTTCTAGAATTATTTTTAGCACTTTAGACTCTTCCTATTTTATTTTGAGTCATTAAACAAAAATTTCCTCAAAGGACCTTAGACTCCATCCAATTTGAGCAACAGTGTGAGAGAGGAAATGGTGTCCAGGAGGAAAAAAAAAAGATGAAACTACTTTTGTTTACTAGTGAATGCATAGTTCTTCCACAGAAGAAGCTCTAAATGGTCATGGCTCCAGCTTTATATGTGTTCAGTCATATGTTCAGAAGTAGGTAACACTATCAAAAAATATAAAGCATCTGAGATTATTTTCTCTTATTTGAAAGCTGGTGTATGAGTCTGCCGTGGTTTCTTGGGTGCTGATAGAAGACGGAGACTCATGGTTCAGAAATAATACAGTTTATTATTCACAGCAATAGAGGTAGCCAGAATATTAACAGTTGTGTGTGTGTGTGTGTGTGTGTGTGTGTCTAGGGGTGGGAATTATATATCAGTTCTGAGCCTCAGTTCCCACAAGAAGAATCAAAACAGAGGCAGATAATATTTGCAAACACAACAGGTTAAGTTAAAAAAAAAGATACTATTTCTGTCTTCCAAGTCTATTCAATACAACCATCTTCAAAGGATGGTCTAGAACAAATAATAAATGATGAAATGTAAGCAACCAATTTAAAAGTGTCTCCCAAGAAACACACTTTGAGAGTCTTCATTTGACAAAAATACTATAGGATATTACATGGATGAGGTGCATTGAATACTGGAAGGTTAAAATTACAAGGGACCAAATATTTTTAAGCAGTTCCGGCATTCAGTAGAGTTCAAATAGGTTTTATAAGATTGAATAAAGAAACCATCAAAACCTGGGCCCAGGGGCGCCTGGGTGGCTCAGTGGGTTAAGCCCCTGCCTTCAGCTCAGGTCATGATCTCAGGGTCCTGGGATCGAGCTCCACATCAGGCTCTCTGTTCAGCAGGGAGCCTGCCTCCCCCCCTCTCTCTGCCTCTCTGCTTACTTGTAGTCTCTGTCTGTCAAATAAACAAATAAAATCTTAAAACAAAACAAAACAAAACAAAAAAAACCTGGGCCCAATTTTCCCAAAAGTATGATCCTGATTCTAGTCTCTATGATGTTATCCCTTGAAGACAATGTCTATAATTGAGTTGAATTAGTTTACTAAAGAGCATACCCCCATTTGTTGTAGGAGATGAACAATATGCAAGAGGCAGAATGCCACATGGAAGCCACCTGGTCTTCAGTGGAATATAGAATCAGTTCCTTTGGGATGAATTTGTTCCACATTTGACTTCCCACTTAAGGGAAAATAAGAGTGCCTTCTAATAGATTTTGAATAGGAAATGACAACGGAAGCTTATACAAGATTATAAAATGGGAAATTTCATTTAGATAAGCAATAATTTCAAAGTCATCTTCTTAATATTACTGACTCTTCACATGATCATAATTTTATATTGGTATTATATGGTAATTTCAAATATAGTAAATATAAAGAATTTACCTCTGTAATTATAGCGAGTCTGGTCATAGTTTAATGGCAACAAAACTTCAATTTAGAAGTATGGTCTACCAATTATTAATACAGTTGGAAATGGTGTGTCATCTTTACTCCACTTGTCTCACTAAAACAGTGAGCCAAAAAAGTAGGTCCAAGCTGTTTACTATGGTCAAAATGGGTTGCCTTTGCACTTGGTAAAGAAGCAGTCATATTTTGGAAGAAGAAACTGAGGCTATTAATATTTTCAACATATTTTCAGAAAGGAAAGAAAGGATAATCTGAGCTAAAGCCAAAATCTTACACAAGGTGGCAGGAGAATGATCTTTTCCCAGATAAAGGGTTTTTCAACTTAGCCATGTTAGGAGGAAGAAGAGATGAGACATTGTGGACTTGACTAAGGTTTGCACACTGTTCAAAAAGTTTTCAAAATAATGTGGATTGTTTTTCTTCTTTTAGTTGAGACAAAACAAACAAACAAACAAACAAAAAACCACTAATGAGCTTACTCTTAAAAGGAGGTAAATAAGAAACTAGCAAAAATTGAGTGTTAGGAATTGTCCCCCTCCTTTTTTTAAAATTATGTTATGTTAGTTACCATACAATACATCATTAGTTTTTGAAGTAGTGTTCCATGATTCATTGTTTGTGTACAACACCCAGTGCCCCATGCAATATGTGCCCTCCTTAATACCCATCACCAGGCTCACCCATCCCCACATCCTTCTCATCTTTAAAACCCTCAGTTTGTTTCTTGGAGTCCATAGTTTTTCATGTTTCATTTCCCCCTCCAATTCCCGCACTTCATTTTTCCTTTCCTTCTCCTAATGTCCTCCATGCTATTCCTTAGGTTCCACAAATAAGTGAAACCATATGATGATTGACTTTCTCTGCTTGACTTATTTCACTTAGCATAATCTCCTCCAGTCCCATCCATGTTGATGCAAAAGTTGGGTATTCATCCTTTCTGATGGCTGAGTGATCTTCCATTGTATCCATAGATCATATCTTCTTTATCCGTTTGTCTGTTGAAGGGGATCTTGGCTCATTCAACAGAATAGCTATTGTGGACATTGCTGCTATGAACACTGGGGTGCATATGGCCCTTCTTTCCAGTAAAATAGAGCTAGCCTATGACCCAGCGATTGCACTACTGAGTATTGACCTCAAAGATACAGATGTAGTGAAAAGAATTAGGTATTGTTAAAGCACAAATTCAGGGGATAGAAGTTATGGTACAGAAGAGGGAAGGGCAACCATATGGCACAATAGAATAAAGTAGCTCAGGAAGAGATTAGTCATATCCAGATATTGTAAGGCATGTGCGGTTGGCAGGGAGAGCATGAGAAATCATGAGAGCAGAGAGATAAAATGGACCAGGCAGGAGAGGTTTATAACATTTTAACATCTAAGGTAAGCATATGCAAAGCAGAATAGGGAAAGAATTAAAAGTTTTTAGAAGACTCAATACATAAGGAATAACGTGGAGGACACTGGGAGATGGAGAGAAGTGTGCTGGGGGAAATCGGAGGGAGAGACAAACCATGAGAGACTGTGGACTCTGAGAAACAAACTGAGGGTTTTGAAGAGGAGGGTGGCAGGTGGTTGGGTGAGCCCAGTGGTGGGTATTAAGGAGGGAATTTATTGCATGAAGCACTGGGTGGGGTGCATAAGCAATGAATTTTGGATCACTGAAAATAAATTAAAAGAAAAAAAAAGACTGACTACAGACATGGACCTCAGTTTAACACAAATATGGAACTCACTGTAATACCAGCCACTTCCCACCGACACTCACAGACTATGATAATAATAAATAATAATGCAATTAAGAAAATTGCCTGCCATATAATTTTTCCTCTTTTTTATTTTTATGATTATTATTTTTATTTTATTTTTACAGTTTTTATTTAAATTCCAGTTAATTAAAATAAGGTTAATATTAGTTTCAGGTGTACAATATAGTGATCAACACTGCCATACAATGGCTTAAATAAAAAAATGAAAAAAAAATTTTAAAGATTTTATTTTTAGGGTGCCTGGGTGGCTCAGTGTGTTATGCCGCTGCCTTCAGCTCAGGTCATGATCTCAGAGTCCTGGGATCCAGTCCCGCATTGGGCTCTCTGCTCAGCTGAGATCCTGCTTCCCTCTCTCTCTCTCTCTGCCTGCCTCTCCATCTACTTGTGATTTCTCTCTGTAAAATAAATAAATACAATCGTTAAAAAAATATTTTATTTTATTTTATTTTTTTTTAAAGATTTTATTCATTTATTTGGCAGAGAGAGATTACAAGTAGGCAGAGAGGCAGGCAGAGAGAGAGAGGAGGAAGCAGGCTCCCCGCTGAGCAGAGAGCCCGATGCGGGACTCGATCCCAGGACCCTGAGATCATGACCTGAGCCGAAGGCAGCGGCTTAACCCACTGAGCCACCCAGGCGCCCAAAAAATATTTTATTTTTAAAAACCTCTACACCCAAGGTGGATTTCAAACGTACAACCCCAAGATTAAGAGTTACATGTTTTACTGACTGATCCAGCCAGGAACCCCAACAAATAAAAATTTTATAAAATTGTTGAGTTTGTGGGAGTCTCATTTGCTCAGTCAGTTAAGTGTCTGCCTTTGACTCAGAGCATGATCTCAAGAGTCCTGGGATCAAGCCCCATATTGCTCATGCTCTTTATCTCCCCCTCTCTTCTCTCTCGCTTTTGCTCTCAAATAAATAAATAAAATATTTTTTAAAAAAATTGTTGAGTTTGCTTAACTAGTTTTAAACTAGTAGACAGAGATGAAGATAAAGTATGATGTCATGGCAGGGAAAAATACAATTTACACGTTTTATAAATAAAATGTGCAATGCAAGTTACATCACTTCTTTTATCACCACACTGGGACTTTCCCTACTGAATTGTTGTAATGTAAGGACCTATTTTATATTTTTATATTTTAGCAAGAGGCTTTCATTGAGGTTAATCCTTAAACTGTCCTTGCTCCCCTTCCCCCAGGGGATTCACTTAAAAACAAGTCCTGGAAATCAGCTCCAGGTAACAAAGCACATATACAAGTTTGGGTCAGGCCAGGTGGAGACATCAATAAGCGGGGGGGGGGGGGGTGTTTGCATTTTGTCTCCCTAGATACTAAGGAGTATGCCCCACTCCTCCACCCTTTGGGAACCTTTTTGGCACCAATCCTAATCAAGGTGTAATAGGCTGGGTCAAATGTCTATACTAGGGTAAATTGAACCTCAATTGGTCACCTAGCCTCACTGTGGAGTTTCCTGTGTGTGTTAAAATCTCATTGGTCACGTGTGCGTGGCCAGTCCTCACTGCATGGCCTTTTCCCTTAAAAGCTAGACTGTGAAACAGAAGGGTTGCCTTCTCTCGTAAGAGGTGTGGCCCCGAACGTTCGGTTAGATTCTTGATGCTTGGCATGAAATAAAGCTTTGCTTGACCTTCGCTTTACATCAGTCTCGCTCCTATAATCATAGACCCATTATTGGGGCATAACAGTATTAATCTTATAGTTATAAGTCCACAATGCATCCATCATCCATCCTACCCCTTAACACTCCCCTTTAGACAGACCCATGATCTAGAACAAACCCTATTTTATAGTGCCTTGTAGGAGATTTTTGCTGCTGCCTAAATTGCCTACTTTCCTCTCACCATTACCATGGAAACTGGGTCCACTGAAACAAAGGGGTAGTGTAAGAAATAAACAACTTCCAGAAATCTCTTTAAATAATAAAGTATAAGATAGTGGTACCTTTTCTTCTGCCACATAACCAATTCTTGCAAGAATAAGGTCATATAAGAGAATTTACAGCACATGCTAGCATTATCCTACTGGACCCAGATCATTTGTATGTTTCTCTGTCTCTGAGAAATGTAGTTATTTACATGACTGAATCCTACAAATTGTTTGATATGACTACTAAAATCACCTACATTATTTTAAAGCCTGTTTAAGTCTTCTGAAATACACAGGTTTTGTAAACACTTATTAAGCATCTTGTATATATCAAACACTTTAAAAATCTCTGCTTTAAAAAAAAAAACAGAACAAAACAAAAAAAGTCTACCTCAATGGAACTTTGAGTCTGAAAAAGATACAGGCAATATACAAGGCAACAGATAGAATAATTACATATTTGATTATATACTCCGAGCATGTCACATTAAATTGATATGAAAATGATGAGAAGGATCTGAATTTCTTGTCAAAAATTTTTGCCTTAAAAAGAAATTGATATTTAGGGAAAGTTGTTACTGAAAGAGGTCCTGTGTCAACCAAAAATGTTGAACCATGATCTGACTAAATTTTCCAGTTGTGATCATTGCTTTGTTTAGCTGTCTTATATTAAGACTGAATTTAGTAATTCAGTCTCAGATTTCAGTAAGTCTTTTTCTTTAATATTTTATTTATTTATTAGAGAGAGAGAGAGAGTGGGCGAGGAGGGGCAGAGGGAGAGGAAGAAACAGACTCCTTGTTGAGCAGGTAGCTGATGCAGGACTGGATCATAGTACCCTGGCATCATGACCTAAGCTGAAGGAAGACACTTAACCAACTGAGGTACCCAGGCACTCTAGACTGTAAACTTCTTAAAGGTAAAAATGTTTATTCTTCTAGTTGTTCCACAGACATTTCTAACATCCATAAGAAAGCATGTACTGATGTAAAATGCCAGAAAATCAAATTATTGAAAAAAAGAAAGAAAGAAAAGATATATCTGGATAAAGAGAAAAACAGAAAATCTAATAATACATTGAATTATTAGAGCAAAGAGTGGAGGAAGAGAAAATAAATATGAAACAGAGATTTCCACTAAAAGAAAAAATTTGAATAAGGCAGGAGATTTAGAAAATTATTATGACAGACTTGAGAAAAAAATAAAATAGGAATTTTTAGAAAATAGCAATGAATGAAAAGGTAAATTGTTCCTACCTCTATAATATTAGCTGTTTGTTGTTGTTGTTGCTAATTTACCTATTTAAGCTAATAAACAAAGAAAGGTTTCATTTAGGGATAAGGTTTCTATATATATATATATATATATATATATATATATATATATATATATATATTTCATTTAGGGATAAGGTGTATATATATATATATATTTTTTTAATTTTAATTGTTAGAAAATGTGTCACAGAAAGTGTTTAAACTTTAAGATACAGATGCAACATATAACGAACTACATTGTTTGAACGTCTAATTTGTAAATGCTGTTAGAGGAAACTTGGTGGAAATGTCCTTATGTGGTTGTGTTTCTGGAACTAAGTATATTTATTAATAAGGAATAGTTTAAAATTATGAAATGACCAGGAGTGGACAATTTTCCTAATCCTATCAGGTCTTTGCAGCTCTTTTATTAGCCCCCTTTATGAATATCAGCTTTATTTATCTAATTAAATTTTATATTAATGTGCTTTTGACTTTTGCCCTCTCCCTTCCTTCTGTTCTTTTTTTCCCCTAAATTACAGGTTTCTGTTTAACAGCTACTATCAATTCTTTGATATGAATTCTCAACATCAATTTACTAACTCCAGAGATGAAGCAGCATCAATAATTAGAAGCTAAGAATACAATGCCTTGGGCATCTGGATGTCTCAGTCAGTTAAGCACCTGCCTTTGACTCAGGTGGTGATCCCAGGGTCGTGGGATGGAACCCCAGGTTGATCTTTCTGCTCAGCTGGGAGCCTACTTTTCCCTCTCCCTCTGCGTGCAGCTCCCTTTGCTTGCGTTCGCCCTCTCTTTGTCAACTAAATAAAATAAAATAAATGTATATAATACACTTATTTATTTATTAAAATGCAATTATTACACAATACATAATGTATTGAAAATTATAATAATGATTAAATAATTTATTAAATATTTATATTAAATACATCAATTTAATTAAATATTTTTTAGAATTTAAAATTTTCAAATTTAGATTATTAAATATTAAATCATTAATTTAATAAATTAATATCTAAACATAATTAAATAAAATTATTTATTAAAATGAATAAAATAATGTTAAGTCATTATCTGAGCATGTATTTTTAAATAGTCTAAAATAAACCATCTAATAAAGTCTAAATACATTGAGTTCGATATTTATACAAGTTAACCCAGACACTCAACCCACAAACAGTTTCAAAACATTTGTTTTTATCTACTACTCAAAATATGATTGTAATGTATTTATTTATAACTTTGACATAGCAAGGAAACTTGGAGGAAAAGGAGACATTTGCTTTTAATATTTGAAAATTATTTTGTTGATTTAAAAAAAATAAAAACCTTAACACATGAACATTTCTTCTTAAATAACACTGTGAAGTTTCTGAGTCGCATTCTATTAAACGTGCTGATAAAATGGCCTCAGTTACTCATTTAAATCATCAGCTGAATGGGTAACAAATGAAGTAGAGAGCTTTTTAATTATTTATGAATGTATTGCTTGTGGATGGAGTGCCACATAGAGTTACCTCTCTTTTTGGCTTTGTTTTGAGAGCAGCAGAGGAATCTTGCACAGCACAGAGCCTATAGGGGCTTCATCTCATCGCCTGAGCTGAAATCAAGAGTCAGATGCTTATCTAATTGAGTCACCCAAGTGTACCATTTTTTTCCCTGTATCTTTATTTTCATCTATTTCAGTAACTGAGTTTCCCTTCAAAATCAGGACTTGCATACACAACCTAAATAATTATTTTGGGATTTGATCACGTGGAAGAGGAGAGAATGAGAAGAGCTAAGTGGTCCAGTAGAAACATATATGAGTTCAGACTGAGTGGATTATGATTGTAGACAACTGAGCATCAATCCTAATGCACAGAATATATCTCAGAATTATTTTCCTGAAACAAGGAAGAATCTGTTTAATCCACTGGCTTCTGCATCCTAGCCACAGTGGTTAAAATTCATCACAGAAGTAATTAATGTCCCTGACTTTACTATTACTGGGCATGAGAGAGGAGCTCAGTGGGCTTGGTCAGTGTCCCACCTAATGAAAGGCAGAGCAGATTCAGGCAAAAAAAAATATTAGTTCTTTCCAAATTAGATTTAATAGGATTCTATTTTTCACTTATGAATTCATTTTACATTTTATATTCTATCGATTTTTCTAAGCTTTGGCCAATATTCACTGCATTTTTGAATAGCTTTTATCTATTATTGTAAATCATTTTTCTGCTACATTTGTTTAGTCATGGTTATCCATTTCTTCTTCCAAGTTTATCAGATATGTGATATCATTTTCCAAATAAATTATTTAAAATGTTTATTTTTTATACTAAACTTCTATGAAAAACATTGATATATGTATTATGGCATATTGTTCCCCTTTTAACTTATTTTTAAAAATGTGAATGTGCCTTGGCAAATTCATATTGTTTCTTTTTATGTTTATGTAAATTCTTCATAATTTTCCCAAGTTCATTGGCTGATGGTTTATATTTTTTTAATAATTTTCCTACTGCCAATTAATAGATTTTTTTCCATTACATTGTCTAAGTTGCTATTGCCATTATAAGTAAAAAGCACCTGGAAATCTATATCCCTGTCCATTTTCCTCAAATCACTCATTATTTTCAGGATCTAGTTGGATTTTCTTACGGGTTCCAGGTGGACAAGCTTATGAACTGGTGCTAATTATTATTTCTGTTTCTGGATTCCTGCATTTACCAGCATCAGGGATCATTTTTAACAATTATGATGAAATGAGGCATCATATTCTTATTCTCAACTTCATTAATAATGATATTAGTATACTATGTCCTACAAGATAATAATAGATACATGTAAAATAATTTCATTGACCAAAAATGTTGTGGAAAATGTGAATAAAACACAGTGGCAACCAAATAGTCATTTCAAGTTGAGCTATTTTTTCCCCCTTTCTCTCCCTGTCTATTTAATTTCCTGTAGCACATTCCTACAAAGTATTTTAAGGGTGTTTTATATGCACATACAAAGAGATCATCATGGAGTCTAAATCTAATAATTCCTTGTCAGTTTTAAATATTTTAAGTATTGTTCATTCCTATGTCAGTTGTCTATTAACTTTTTCTCCACACTGTACTTAATTGCAAGGAAATATTTAATTTTAATATAAATTAATTAATCACTTTAATAAATATGTTTACCTTATGGATTAACCTTTGATGCTTATTTGTTAACTTTTTTAACTTTTAAAATTTTATTTATAGAGAGAGAGAGAGAGAACAAGCACAAGCAGGGGAAGCTGCAGAGGGAGAGGGAAAAGAAGAAGCAGGTTCCCCACCAAGGAGGGAGTCAAGCTCAGTTTCAGGGCCTTGGGATCATGATCTGAGGTGAAGGCAGAGGCTTAGCTGACTGAGCCACTAAGTCTAATTGTTATCTTTGATATTTAAGGAAATACTTTATCATCTCTAATTGATCCCCTATGTCACAAATACAGTTTTCTCTATGGTGCTATTAATTTTATTGTCTTAAAATTAGACTCTTTTTCTAGAAGCATTTTTAATCAGTCTCTTAGGTCTATACTTTAGTTTAATACATTTCATTTAGTATTTTATTTTTTCTTCATCATCTCTGAGTATTCCTGACCAGTACTCATTGGTCAAATCTTTTTTATTAATCTATTCCAAAAATTTGTTTGTTTCTATAATATTTTGTTATTACTGCTGTCATTCTTAGGTTTTGCCTTTATATTCTTTTTGTTTTGTTTTGTTGTTTTATGCTTTGGTGTTTTTGTTGTATTGTTTTGTTTTTCTTTTGAATTATACGATTAAACCTTTAGATTTCCTTCATACCTTTAATTATTGTCACTTATTTTCACAAATGATATTACCAGAGTACAGTAATTCTAAATATTTCTGAATTAGCTGTATTATTTCTTTTTAGGTATCAAGTTAACTTCCAGTTACATGGACTTAATATTTTGGTCATTATATTCTAGTTTTATTGCCTTATCATTGGAAAATATAGCCTGATACTTAACTCTAGGGAATGATGTGGGAGAGCTAGGTTCTTGTCTCTTGGAGTCAAAGAAGGAATCTCGTGGGCAATGGAGAGTGAGTAAGTGACAGAAGTTTATCAAGTGAATATATAGAAAAAGCTCTCACAACTAAGAGGGGTCCCCACACAGTTAACAATGAGTGCCTTCAGGGTTTATTTTTTATAAAAAGGTAACCAGGCAACTTTAATCCTTTTAACATCTCTATCAATAACTCCTTCAATGGCTTACCTCCTTTTTAGGGTCTGATTATTCTTTTTTGGTTACAGGTGATTATCATAGAGACACCCACCCCACATGACCCACCCCATACACCTAGGGCAGGGTGGTCCTCCATCCCACATGCCTAGATCAGGGTGCTCTTCCCTGGGGTAGGGTGGTCCAATTTATCTCTTTACTCTGGTTTTCCCACACCACATTTTGGGAATTTCTGAGAGCCTGTTCACAAAGTTCCCTATAGATCTCTTCCTCCCAAGCCCCACCTGTCCGTTACTCATTTTGAGAGTTGATATTACCATAGTACTGTAATTCTAAAAATTTCTGAATTAGCTGTACTATTTCTTTTTAGGTATGAAGTTAACTTCCAATTATATGAATTTAATATTTTGGTCATTGTTTTCTAATTTTATTGCCTTATTCTTGGAAAATATAGCCTGATATTTCACTCTAGGAATTGATTGGCATATACTTCTGGCCTAAATAATGGCCTGTTTGTGTAAATGTTCAACTTATGCTTATATACTTACTGAAGACTATTGTTTTGGGGTCAGGATGGCTACATTTATTAATAGATCAGGACTATTAGATTCTCTAAATTTTGATGTCTCTTAATTTAATCTAATTAAATTATCAGTTAATGAAAGAAGTTAAATTTTTTATGTACTACTGAATCTAAACTTATCAAAGTCTTTTGCTATAATTAGACAAGTATGTCATCCTGTTTTTATACCAAGTCTTACATTAAGAAAAATCATACTATCTGAAATATTATTTATTATTATTATTATTATTATTTTAAAGATTGTATTCATTGGGGTACCTGAGTGGCTCAGTCAGTTAAGTGTCTAACTATAACTCAGGTGATAATACCCAGGTCCGGGGATAGAGCCCCGCAGGGGGTTCCCTGCTCAGTGGGGTGCTTCTCCCTCTCCCTCTGTTTTTCCCTCTGCTGTGTGCATGTTTTTCTTTTCTCACTCTCTCTCAAATAATAAGTAAAATTTAAAGATTATCTCTCTCAAATAAATAAGTCAAATTTATTTTCTCAATGGGAGGGAGAAGCAGACTCTCCACTGAGCAGGGAGCCTGATGCAGGGCTCAATACCAGGACCCTGGGATCATGACCTAAGCTGAAGGCAGACACTTGAATTGACTAAGTCACCCAGGCACTTCAGTTGTTCATTTATTTATTTATTTTTATTATGCATATGTTTTATCTCTCTTTTCTTCAAGTCTTTTTTTCGATCTTTTTACTTTTTTCATAAAACTGAATTATTTCAAGATGACTTGGTCATCCTCTTTTCCCCCACCCCATAGGTCATAGAGTACATTTTAACTGTTAAAATAATATTAGTATTTAAGTGCTGCCTACAAAAATTAAGGAAAATTATCTGTGGTCTGTATTCCTAAAAATATTTTTTTTTATTATGCCTTCCTATTCCAATGACATTTTATAAGGATTTAAATGTTTACAATTGTGATTATTTTTTCAAGATAATAAAGCTATTACTTCATTATTTTTTATATCTGATGTTATTAAAATATTTTCTGTCAGTCTGATTCTTGTTTCTTTATTAATGAATTATTTTTTTTCTCTCTAACACTTATGATTTTTTTTTTGTCTTTGGTATGTATGCCCTAGTTTTGGACTCATAGAGTCAACTAGAGTTATGAATATTTTCTTTCTGTTCTTGTATGTAAGTTTTAATCCACTGTCTTGAGTATTTTATGCTTGAGAAATAGATGTACATTAATATTCACATATTTCTTTCCTTTTTTCTTCTTTCATTTAAAAAAAGTCATTTATTTTATTTTATTTAAAAAATATTTATTTATTTATGTGGAGTAGAGAGAGAGGGTCATGAAGAGTGGCTGATGATATACTTTCAATTTGGGAGGAGGTTAGGGATAGCACAAGCCTCCAAGGTATTTTATAAACAAGGTTTCCAGGACCTTGAGGGGGCTAGCTATTGTTAGGGAAAGGTCATTTATTACTATTTAGTAAAAACTCAGGGAAGAGACTCTTCTGATGTTTATCAGTGGGTATATGCTTGGGAGATGATTGTCAATGTATATCTTGAGGGCAGGGGTGGGGAGTAGAGATAAAGAAGTTTCCAAAGTAAGTTTTACATGTGAAAATAGATTTTCAGTATCCTGGGGGGTGGACTAAGAAGGCTTTTTGCCCTGAGTGGACGTGTCCACATTGAAGCAGCTGAGTCCCCGGAGGAACTTCAAGGACTTGTCAACAGGCTATGAGTAGTAAGGAAATCTAATTTTTTCTCTAGCTTTTGTTCCACACACATCACCTACATCTTACACCTCTTTTATATTGATAATTTTAATGCTTTGCTGGTATCCAGATGACTATATCCTTAAGTGACTTCTTATCTCTATGGAATCCATTACGTATTCTATCCATTGTATTCTTAATTCAACTAGATTACATATATTTAATCTATTAGTACCACTAGGTTCTTATTCCTGTTTTTATTTCAAACTCTTTCGTAATTTCCTTACACTATTTATTGGGTATATTTTAAACCCCTGATATACTCACTTATTATATATAAGCTGTCAACCTTATTCTAATTTTGAGGTAGCTATATCTTTTTGGGTTTTAGGACATCATACCAACAATGCCAAATAATTTTCAGACAACAGCAGGATCTCCAAGAATTCAACTAAATTCTGACACTATCTACCTGAACATAGTGTAAGATTTCATCAGTTAAGGGATCAGTCCTCCAAGACTATCTCCAACCCCACCTCACCTCAGATGCCAGTCTCACTGTAGGCCCCAGGTTATTACCTGTGCTTGTGACTGAGCAACTACAGGTTGGAGGTCCCAGTGGCCTACTTCTTACGTTCTTTTAATTTGCTACAGGGACTCACATCTCAGAAAAATACTTAATTTATGTTTGCCAGCTTATTAAAAGATATAATAGAAGATTTAAATCAATAGATAGATAAAGAAGTGCACAGGGCAAGGTATGGAGAATGGGCACAGAGCTTCTATTACCTTCTGTAAGACTGCCACTCTTCCTGCCTTTTCATACATTTAACAAACTAAAAGCTTTCTGAACCCAGTCCTTTCAGGTTTTCTGTGGAGGCTTCATGACATAGTCATGACTGACTAAATCATTGTCATTTGCTGATCTAATCTCCAGCTCCTCTTCCTTCCCCAGATAATCCTGAATTCGGAGGAAGGGGAGGTTTGTTGGGCAACAAGTTATGAAGGCTTTGACCAAGTGGTTGGTCCTTCAGGCAAACAGCCCTTGCCTTGAGTGAGGTCTGAAGGTCACTTCATTAATATAACAAAACACACCTCTCTCACCCTTATCACAGGAAATTCCAAGAGTTTTAGGAGCTGTGAGTCAGTAGCCATGGTTGAAAACCAAATATTCAGATGACCAAAATATATTTCTTCTAAACCACTATATTACACTACATGCTTAAGTATTTAATTATGTGATCTTTAAAACAAATATTTTTCTAAGAGTATAAACTGTTCTGTCAGTAATCTGGATTGGGGAGTGATGTATTGCCAAATTTCTGTCGTTTTAGTCCAGGAAGTCAAAGAGAAACAACAGGAGAGCCCCTTAGGGCAGGAAGTTCAAAGTAACAATGTTGACTACTATTCCCTTTTCTTGATTTTTTTTTAAACAAGCAAATCATCTCTTCAGAGTTGCAGTTTAAAGCCAAGAACATGCGGAATTGCGAGAAAAAAATAGTTAAATTTGGAGACTTGCAGAGGTAGAATCAGAGGAGTGAAAGCCATTACAGTAACTGAACTAACTGAGGTCAACCTTTGGTGAATCACAGAAACAGGTGGAGTTGTCAAACAAAGGAATCTTTGTTTACAACATACAAGGAGATGACAGGGAATAAGTTCCAAAGCCTTGACTGTTTGAACAGGAGAGAGATTTTTATTTAGTATTTAAGATGAATACTCAGAAGGGAGAGTTTTATTATCCCGTGTGTGGTTGGTCATAAGGTTGTGGATGCATGCACATCCACATATGTATTAGTGCAATATGTATTGCATGTTCACCTGAATGAAGCTTGTATCCACTGAGGGCAGAAACTTCACTGTTAGAATAAAGCAGAGGTAACTGTTGGACAAGGGAAAGGGACTCTGCAGGCTTCAAGAGCAGATAGAAACTAGATGGGGTATTGGGCTCATTTTCTGGGACAAGGAATGCAAGGCCTTGATTACTTTTGAAATAGCACCAGGAGTTTTACAACTGATTTATTGTCTCAATAGTTTAGGCTATTTCCTGGTCTGGTGGTGACTGTTAGTTTTCCCATTGCCTTGTTCCCTCAAAATCCTTAACTAGTGAGGTTTTTGCATTTCTTTGTAAGAACCTCCCAGGAATTTTTGGAAGAAGTGTGCTTGGGCAAGTACACATGTGGGGTATAGATCATTGAAAATAGCTGGGAACAAAAAATGACTTTTCTTATGTCATGAAAACTATATCTCATCTTTAATTTTCTGGGAACCTCTAACTCTTTCTGCTGATGTTACCAGCAGGCATCTGAGATATTACTGATTGTTCTCTTGAACCTAAGGAAAAGGAAATGTAGAAAGCAAAAGACAAAACTTTAAAATCTATCCTGCAATTCATCAATTCACTGCAGCCACCTCTCTGTCTTTCCCTTTCTCTTTTTCTCTCTTTCTCTTTCTCTCTCACTTTCTCTCTCACATACGCACAACACACGCAAATAAACCTAAAACAATTTTTAATTTTCCCTATTCCATTTTAATATACTTGAGGCATGATCATTTTCTTAGTAAATACAAGAAAAGAAAAAAAAATCTAGGATTCCATCATTCTGTGTGATTAAAGTATTGAGGAATCTACTTCCAATAGCACTTATAAAAACACATTTTATTTAAGTAATATTATATAATCAGGTGCCTGCATTTTTCTTATTCTCCAACTACTGTTATTTGGCAATTAATATTTTGTCAATCAATATTCCCCTATATCTGAATGTGTGGGCAGTGAGAGATGAGTTAGAGGCAAGGATGGTGAAAAATGGGTTACACATTAGAAGACTGAGGGCACAACCTCCCATCTTTGTGACTTCTGAGACCCTGGGCCTAACAAACCAGGAGACACTGGTACTGAAAATGTTCTCTCCTCTTCTACCTCTACCCCAGAGTAACTCCTAGATCTATCATAATGCATTTGTATTGCCATCCCCATGGAAAAGAGTTGCCATGATGGTTCCAGAACAAACCTTTTAAGGTAAAAAACAACTCTTCCCACCAGGCTCCCTCAAAAAAATTGAAAACTACAGAATAAACCAGCTCTCTTTACACCTTAAAGACCAGGAGAATCAACAACAAATTAAGCCAAACCCACATGCAAGAAGGGAAATAATCAAGATTAAAGCAGAGATCAATGAGATAGAAACTAGAGATACAGTAGAACACATCAATGAAACTAGAAGCTGAATTTTGAAAGAATCAATAAGATTGATAAACTACTGGCCAAACTAATCCAAAGGAAAAGACAGAATACCCAAATTAATAAAATTATGCATGAAAAGGGAAAGATCATGACTAATAGCAAGGAAATAGAAACAATCATCAGAAATTATTACCAATGGTTGTAACAGTTATATGACAATAAGTTAGGTAACCTAGACAAAATAGATGCATTCCTAGGGACCTATAAACTTCCAAAACTGAATCAGGAAGAAATTGACAACCTGAATAGACCAATATCTTGTTAGGAGATCGAAGCAGTCATCAAAGACCTCCCAAAAAACAAGAGCCCAGGACCTGGTGAATTCCCTGGAGTATTCTACTAAACTTTCAAAGAAGAAATAACACCTATTATTCTGAAGCTGCTTCCAAAAACAGAAACAGATGGTCAAACCAGGCAAAGACACCCTCCCAAAGGAGAATTTCAGACCAATACCCCTGATGAATATGGATTCTCAACAATATCCTAGCTAATAGGATCCAACAGTACACTAAAAAGATTATCCACCATGACCAGGTGGGATTTTTCCATGGGACGCCAGCTTGGGGAGCCAGGCTAGGAGGCCACCCAGCGCCTGCGCTGGCCACGCTGGCAGGCCCCCGGGGCTTCCCGGCGCCCCTGCCCCGGCCCGCACCTCAGGACCGAGGTGGAGTGGGGCGGGGGCCGCCCAAAGAAGTGGCTTTGCTAATTGCGGAAACGGGAAGTGAGCTCCCAGAGGACTGAGGAAGCAGCGGAGAGCCTGAGAGGAGGTGGAGGGGCTGGCGGATGAGGGGCTCCCAGATCCGCAGTGCTGTGCTGTGGCCCAGTCAGGACTGCAGGACCACTGGACTCACCACCCCTGCACTCCTGCGCTCCAGCCCAGCACCTGAGGCCGCGCTGTCCTGCTCCCGAGGCCCGCTGACCCGCCCCGCCCCTTGGCTTCTCCTGACGACCCTCTGCGCGCAGGCAAAGTGACACCGCACCGCGCCCTCACCTGGAGCAGAAAGCAAGGGCCCTGAGCTGGGGCGGGCGGGGTGTGTGTGTGTGTGTGTGTGTGTGTAGGGACCCAGCCTCCCGCGACCCCCGGGGCAGCGGGACCACCCCGGACGCCGCGCGGCACCCCGTTCCTGACGGGGTCGGGCCGGGGACAGAGCCACAGGAGGTGCCCCCTGCCTGTGAGCGCAATAGCCCCTATCGTTTGGCACCCATACGCGTGGGTGCCGAGGACACCCTTTGCTCATCCCCTGCTGTGGCCCCACCACTTTTGTTCTGGACTTGGGATCCCAGGTGGAAACTAGTCCCTCAGACCTCCCTGGCAGCAAGGAGCGCAGGGAGGGATTCTCGGTTTTTCAGCCCTGGCTCTTCCTCTCTCCACATTCACATGCCTTCTCCTGTCCCTTTCCTCTCCTCATTGTCACTTTTATTAAATGGTTTTGTTCTGCATTTTGACCCTCAGAGCGATTTCATGAATGAATATACAGGAAACTGAGTGGGAGCCCACCTGTGAGAGCCCACCTGTGGAGGCCTTTCATTAGAATGGTCTCTGGTTCTAGCCTCAGTTCAGAATACTGCCTGTACCTGAGGACCGAGTCCAGATGTTTCTTTCATCTCTGACTTGAATTTGAAATCCTAACGTCACTATGACATGGGAAGCCGAGGTCCACAGCATCTTCATCTGAAATTCAACTTGAGCTCCCATTTACCTAGTGCCCAGCCTGAGTCTGTCCACTACTGTCAGGTTTCTAGAAGTTCATGCACTGCCCACCACTGACAGTAGGGGCATCTCTCTGTCCAGATTTTCCCTTTACATAAGGAGGTCAGTTACAGGAGATTAGGGCCCACTCTAATGACCTCACTGTAATGTGATTGCATCTGTAAGGACTCTAGTTCCAAATAAGGTCACGTTCTGTGGTACCAGAGATAAGGACAGCAGCAAGGTTTCTGGGGGAAATGCAGGTCAGCTCTTAACAGTCCACTCTCTGGCTCCCCAAATTCGTGTCCTTCCCATGTGCAAAATACCTTCACCCAATGCCCTCCAAAGCACTAATCATCCCAGAATCAACTCAAAAATCTGAAATCTCATCTGTCCTCCTCCACTCAAAGACCCAGATCTCACCCAGACCATGGGACCCGAGGACTGCATCTAGAAGCCACCATCTCCTGGTAAAGCTGCCCATCAGGTCCTGACATCACCCTCATTCGTCCCAGCAGCCGAGGGCCTACAGTTCCCAGAGACAGTTTCTCAGAGGAAGTTTGAAGACCACCTCAGAGGACATTCTTTGGGAGTGAATGAAGAGGGAAGGGGGTGAGAGCCTCCTGCCATTCCCAGGGCACCCAGAACCGAGACAGTGAGGCCTTGGGTGCTTTCTAGTGACAGATTCAAGGCAATTCTTCGACTTTGGGACTTCAGAGTTAACTTAGTTTTCATTTGTGATTATTATTTTTGTGTGGGGGCCATAGCTTTTCTTTTGACCTATGGCTGTTTTCACTTCCAATTCTGAAGAAGCCCCTAAATCCTAACCCTGTTGAGGACTCCGAAAACTCTCAGAGCAGCAGTACTGGGGGAGAGTGTGGACACATGGTTTGGTTTCTCCTCTGGCCTGATTCTGCGGCAGCCCCGCTCTGTCCTCCTCAGACTTCAGAGCAATAGCTGAATAAGTGGAGAAAGGACCAGGGGGTCAGGAAGGTGGCCACCGAAGAGTGACTTCTCTGGAGGGTGGCAGAGCTAGCAAGTGAGCCTGTTAGTCCAGCTCTGTCTGCCGTCTGGATGGAGCTGAACAGGGGCCAGGGAAGGGGAGGAGGAGCAGAGAGCAGGGACAAAGGAACCAAAGAGGAGATTCAGACGAAGGGAAGTAATTGGGAGGAGAGAAGAAACTCTAGAAGACAGGCATGTAAGAAAGGAAAAGGGATGAAGTGGGCATCGGGAAAGGGCACCACCAGGGAAGGAGAGAGGGAAAGGGAAGAGGGAGGGAGGGAGGAAAAGGGAAAGGAAGAAGGGAGGAGTCAGCAAGCCAGGGCTCCCCCTGCATCTGAAGAAGAGGTGGCTGGTCTGGCTTGTCAAACAGGGAGAGCTTGGAGGCAGGCTGGGGAGGGACATCCGTGACACAACCACAGCTAGAAACGGAGGCCAGTGTTAGAAAAGAGAGAACAGGCTGCATGGAGAGTGTGTACCATGGGCCTTGTGAGCTCACGAATAAGTGGGAGTAACTGGAGTGGGGAGACGGGAGAGAAAAAGAGGGTCTTCCCATTAATGGGAATGACCTGTGCTTGGAGGCAGGCGCCATGAGGGGTCTCCACAGGAAGAGGGAGGCAGCGTGGTTGAAGGGCAGAAAGACAGGGCAGAACAGTCATCATTCAATTAGAAGGGTAGGAAGAGATGAGTGGGAGGATTATGGATGCCTTTGGAGGACTGAGAATTTGTTAGAAGTTCAGTGCAGATTTCTATGGAGACAAATGCCAGGAACTGATAGGTCTTTGAAAGGTCACTCTGGCTGCCTTTTGGCAAAGGGGTTGGTAAAAGGCACATGCAGGTGTGAACACAGCAGGTGGGAGGTGAGTGCAGGAAATCAGGTTAGGGAGCATGGGAACTAGGTCCGGGGGTATATAAGGGAAAATAGCCTTTAATGAGTTCCACAAATTGGCACCAGCTGTAGCTTCATTACAGCGCTGGAAGGGGTAGGTGGGTGTGTCCTGGAGGTTACAGAAATTACATGAGAAAGGGAAGTCTTTTTAGATCTTTTTTCCAACTAGAGGAACTCTCACCTTATTGATAGATTCCAGAGTGGGAACGGATGGACATGAGGACATCTTTGAAATGTCTGAATATGTTCTTCGACATCTTTGCAAGTGACGAGGAGACCTTGACCTTAGGAGGCCTCGTACTTCTTTGTAGCCAAAAAGATTTCACCTACAGATTTGGGTTCTCCCTTTTAAAGTCAAGGATACGGTCTTTCCAAAGGACCCCTCCTATCATTTTACCCCCTCATCATACCTCACATGCTGGGATCTGCAAGACCCTCTGTTCCACGTTGTGAGTATCCACTTTGGCCAGGCTGGTCTTCCAAGAACACCACCACAGGAAATTTAGAGCCTGTAGTGCTATTAATAACATCATCTAAGACTGTCTTTGCTGCCCTCATGGCCTCTTCCCACCATGACTCACTGAAGCTTTTTACACGTTGTATCCATTAAGCTATAGTTCACAAAGCTCATCTTCTCTAGTGCCATTAATTTGTAGGGGACCAGGCAAACCTTAAACTTGTTCCCCTTAATTGGATCCCTGTGCCCCCACAATCTCTTTGAATGCCTTTCACCATGATCCTTGAATGAGCTCTGAGACCACTGCTGGTACCTAACACTTCTTGGCACCTTGTCTGTTAGGTTCTTGGAAGAGGAGGTGGCTATGGAGGTGAGTGGGAATGGGATTGGGAGGATTTTTCCCTTCACTTCCTTTTTTGTTTTTTCAAATAATGGGTTTTGAGGGGGAGGGAAAGGTTAACCAGACAATTTATTTTCCATCTCCCATTGTAAAAATGTTTACCACTCCCCATTGGAAGAATTTAGATCTTTCTTTAGAATCTCCAGGAAAATCTCCCAAAATCTTCACCACCATGTGGATTCAGCCATCTTCTGATTCACCTCCAGATTGTCTCCTCCTAACTGCTCAAGCCACAGGTTAAGGGGGGAAATGTTCAATGCCCAAGCATTAAGTGGGGAACATGTTTATCTAAGCAATTGCATGCAGCTCTGTATCTGCATACAGGGGGTCTCTCCCAAACTTTTCCAACCTCAGCAAAATAAGAAAAAGCCCCAGCGACATGGGGGTATATATCATTCATTCATTCCTGTGTTCAACACTCATGGCGAATCCTCACCGAGACAGTGGGAGAGCAAGGACGGAAGAAATCCTGGAAGAAGACGTCTGAGGAGGATTTCAAATTCAAGTCAGAGATGAAAGAAACATCTGGACTCCGTCCTCAGGTACACGCAATATTCTGAACTGAGTCTATAACCAGAGACCATTCTAATGAAAGGCCTCCACAGGTGGGCTCTCACAGGTGGGCTCCCACTCAGTTTCCTGTATATTCATTCATGAAATCGCTCTGCGGGTCAACATGCAGAACAAAACCATTTAATAAAAGTGACAATGAGGAGAGGAAAGGGACTCAATAAGGCATGTGAATGTGGAGAGAGGAAGAGCCAGGGTGGAAAAACCGAGAATCCCTCCCTGTGCTCCTTGCTGCCAGGGATGTCTGAGGGACTAGTTTCCACCTGGGATCCCAAGTCCAGAACAAAAGCGGCGGGGCCATGGTGGGAGACAAGGGAAGGGGGACCTTGGCATGCGCGCATGGGGGTGCCGAAGGATGGGAGCTAGCGCCCCCGCTGGCGGGGGGGGGGCGCACCTCGGGCGGCGCCATCCCTGGCCCGACCCCGTGCGGACCCGTATGTAGCGCGGTATCCGGGGTGGTCCCGGTGCCCCGGGGGTCCCGGGAGGCTGGGTCCCCACATCCCCGAGAGCTCGCGGCCTGCGCTTTTTGCTCCAGGTGAGGGCTCGGCGCGGTTTCAATTTACCTGTGCGCAGAGGGTCATCTGGAGAAGCCATGGGGCTGGGAGGGGCAGCGCGGCCTCCAGGGCTGGGCTGGAGCACAAGAGCGCAAGGGCAGCGAGTCCTGTGGGTCCTCCAGTCCCGACTGGGCCGCAGCACAGAACCGCCGAGCTGCACGACCCTCCTCCTCCAGCCCCTCCTCCGCCAGCCCCTCCACCTCCTCCAAGACTCTCTGCCACGTCCTCCGGGAGCTCACTTCCCGCTTCCGCAATTAGCAAAGCCCCTACTCCGGGTGGCCCCCGACTCCGCCCCCTCCTTCCTGACGGGGAGGCTGGGGCCTGGGAACGGGGTGAAGCCCCGGGGGCCTGCGAGTGTGGCCAGCGCCGGCGCTCCGCGGCCTCCTAGCCTGGCTCCCCGAGCGGGTATCCGCGGGCAGCCGGGCTGCGAAAAGATCATCAGCCCTAAACCCGGCTGCACTCTGGGTTCACTTCGCTGGCTTCATGATTGCGCCCGAAGCGGGGAACCAGCTTCCCCAGCACAGGCCTGGGCTGAGATGCCTGCCTGCTATTTGAGCAGTCTCCTGGTCTCCAGGCAGGGTCTGCCTTTGCATGATGGCAGGCGCGAATAACTTCGACCTGGATGTTAGGGGGTTTTGTTTGTTTTTTGGTCATTGGTTATTACATGACCTCCATGGTAGGTGCTCCACAAAGCGAGTCAAAAGAGGACGCCTGATACATATGCATATGGCCATTCTAGAAAAAGAGCTTGGGGTTCTCTCGGAAGCGCAGCATTGGTCCTTGCACTATGGTTTAATAGAAAAGGGATTATCCACCAAGTTACTGAAATGAGCATAGGTTGAAATCGTTTACTGAGAATAAATATTTAAAATAGTTATATTTACTAAATCTATCATCAATCATAAATCTATTCACGAATGTTACAGGCAATTTAAAGGCAATAGCACTCTCTTCAGGGTTTTAAATAATCCGTGTCTGTCTTGGTACATGAGAATGCAAAGATAGGAAATCGTTTGTAAAAAATCACATAATAGCTTATCAGGTATCAGCAATTTATCCTAAAGGAGCAGCCTCCAGCTAAAAACTCAGATTTGAAAAATACAGAAAAGCAGCAAACATTTACATACCCTCTTGGTGACCAGAGGCGTGCGTTGTGTCCCTCATCATCTCTTTCATGGTTCTGAGGCCCTTGGTGCTCAGTAGTTTAGTGTCTTATTCTCTGGAATAGGCCATTGAAGAAATACCAGGCCCAGAGAAGAAGGTCCTGCTGGGTGTCTGAAGAAAGTACAACCTTTTAGATGAAGCTTTCTGGGGAATTTGTTAGTGGTTTGGTCTGCTTCTGATAAGAAGGGAAATTTTATTTTTAAAGATTTTATTTATTTATTTGACAGACATAGATCACCAGTAGGCAGAGAGCAGGCAGAGAGAGAAGTGGAAGCAGGCTCCCCGCTGAGCAGAGAGACAGACATGGGGTTCAAGCCCAGGACCCTAGGATGATGACCTGAGCTAAAGGCAGAGGCTTAACCCGCTGAGCCACCCAGGTGCCCCTAAACATGAATAATTCTTAACGGTTCCTCTACTCACTTATATAGAAGCCCTTTTCCAAACAGAAGATTAAATCTCTCTTGGCTACTCCTATCAGCTTATTCTGAATTATTTTCCATCCAGAAGCATGAACTAGAAAACCACAGTTTTTACACAGTGTTTGGTTTTCCACCAAGAGAATCCCATAATTTGTGGTGATTCAGTGTGGTGTGTTGCTAAAAGCATTTCCAATGCTGTGGATACAAGAGGGTAGTGCAGAGAGGTAAGGAAACAGGAGAAAAGGTATGGCTCTCTAATGACCACTCTATTCTAGAATTTTCCTCCAGCCTTCGGAGCTCACCACTCACAAGTGTGTGCTGGTGCCTTATCTCATGGACCACAGTGCTCAGCATCTTCCAGCTGCTTTTTTAGTGAATACATATGTAACAATTGGTTTCTTGCCCCGGACTTTGAGAGAAAAATCTGTTTAGAGGGATGGACACTCTGAGCCAAGACCAGAAAACACTCTCTGTATTCTTCTTGTTAAATGAAAAAATATGGTTAAACCACTTTTGACAGTCTACTACATACAGCAAAATGTAAATCTTAATTGAAATATGTCCTCTCTGCTGTGCTTTAGCAACTGAGTCCTGAGCTTTTCAGGTTTTCAGTCTGAAAGAGTACACCTCTGGTGCTCTGAAAGGGAAGATAAAGGACACCCTGTTCTCCATATAAATTAAAGAAGAGAAATCTGTGCATATAAGTGGGCCATATAAAATTTATCAAGGAATTATCTCCTAACTCCTTCCTATCCAAATTACCTGATATGCTCTCTACTCCTTTATTTCACATTACTGCCTTTTCCAGGATTCTGTATCACATCACAACATGTATTCTGTTATTTCCTTCTTGCAAGCTAGTTTTGTTTTCTCCATCTAAAAAAATCAACAATCATTGTGTGTTTCAATTCCCATTTTCCTCAAATGCATTGATTCTTCTTATCTATTACTCTTTTCTCATACTCAGTGTCTTTGTCTTTATGGGGTTTGTACTTTGCTTTCCCCATCCTTTACTGCCATTATATAATCAAACCTAATAACTTCTTAGAGAAAGTTAAAAATTCCTGCATAGCCACACGTGAACACAAAGTCACTGATTTTTAGCAAACCTATAAGATAGACATCCATTCAATTTCTTTTTTTTAAAAGATTTTATTTATTTATTTGACAGAGAGAGATGACAAGCAGGCAGAGAGAAGGCAGAGAGAGAGGAGGAAGCATGCTCCCTGCAGAGCAGAGAGCCCAATTTGGGGCTCAGTCCCAGGACCCTGGGATCATGACCTGAGCAGAAGACAGTGGCTTAACCCACTGAGCCACCCAGGCGTCCCTCCATTCAATTTCTAACGGAGTCTCAAATGCATCTTGATTTCTAACCTAAACCTAAGTTCTACTTCTTACACGTTGTTATATGACCAAATTCTTTCAGTTCAGTATTTTGTAACATTTAAATATTAATCAATTGATGCTTTGTCTGTGTATTTCTATGAAAATAATTTGAATACTGTAGATTTATTGTTATATTTATAGATTTATAATCAAAGTTTCATCAGTTGAAGTTTTTGGAAATTTCAGATATAATGATCAACCTAAAATGATACTGCCTCAAATCCCTCTGATATCAAGGCCCAACACCTGATTATAGCCAATCCTGTGGTGGATAGTTCCATGAAACATTGCAGTTACTTAACACTGATAGCATCTCTTGTTCTCTCTCTCATTTTAGAATGTCTCCAACACAACCCAAAAGTGTAGGAGAGTTAATGTCCTCTGAGGACACCTCTCAGTGAAGTGGAAATAAGAACCATAGATAAAATTGTCAGTTTTCAGGTATTCGTGAGGACAACTGAAAGAAATTTCTCAGGACCTTTCAGTAAAAGCAAGCCTTCATTTTCTATCCACAACAATTATATCAACAATGTACCTCTTTGACAAAGTTGCTTCTTCACTGTATCACTTTCCCATTCTTTTCTACCTTGGATAATCTCCCAGATAAACTAACAGTACTCAAATCCTTTGTCCTACTCTTTGCTCTCTAGATAAATGGAGCCAAAAGACTTAGATTAATATCAAGTTCTGAATGGGACCTTAGAGCTATTTCTGTCCAGATGTTCATAAACATAGGGACCATTGAATTATCAGGCTATAAATAAGTTCTAAATGGAGGGGGCAAAAGCAAAAGTAGAAATTTTTATGTTTGATTTTTAATCATGATTAATTGACTTTATTGATTATTAAAAATACTAACATTATAAAAGTGTGGATCTTTGTAAAACAATGTCATAATGTAAGAAATAAGTTGCATAGTCCTTTTGAGAATATTAAACCAAGTGTTCAGGTGCCATCTAATTTTTTGTTTAATCCAGAACTTTGGTGTACATTATCTTGAGGAATAGGATTTTGAAGTCCGGACAGACTAACAGAAAACTGATCCAAATGTGTGTGTTTATATTTCTGCTTTTGTTGTAAAAATCAAAGTGTGATTGCTGGTTTAAAATGGTAAAACTAATCATGTTCATGGACTCTATTATAAATTTTATAATTGTATGGGAAGAATCCAAGAAACATATAATTAATTGATTTGCAAATCCTCAAAGAGCTACAGGATCAGGTAGTGGTATGTTCTGATTCAACAGCATCATAATGCAGCATTTTATATGTGTGGCTAATGGATATTTTCATGAATGTTTGCTAGCTAGTCAGCCAATACAGAGAAATGTTAGGGAGGTAATTACTCACAGTTGTGTTTAATAAAATGAGAGAAAATTATCAAATGACACTAATAATAATAATCCTATAGCAGGCTAAATAATTCAATGATAATTACAAGTATTAATCAAGCTTTCTTCCCTGATTATGACTCTTCTCTCCTTTTTCATAATGTGAGTAGCAGATTGTCTGCACTAATTGTGAAAAACCAGCAGGGACTTTGGCAGTGAAGGTCTCCCATCAATTTTGATAGGTTAAAATGATACTGGTTGGTCTTGAGCAAATGTGTCAATTTTTTTTTTTCTGTGTGTGTCATAAAAGAAAGAAGCAATAGTAAATTCTTGCTGTTATTCCATGGAGCCAATAAAATCATACTGCCAACAAGAGGCTGTTGACACCGTAAGTGTAGTTAACTGTCTCTTTTTTTTTAAAGAAAAAAACAAAACAAAACAACTATACTGCTTACATTTAGGGCTCTGCTGTTGTGTAACTATTTTGAACATGTCTACTGTAAGTGTATATATATATATTTTTTTCTGTGAAATAAATTCATTTAGAGATAAATTTGGATTGCAAATTATTTTGGGGGAGGCATGGTATTTGTGGCTAGTCTTACAAGTAAAAAGGACTAAGAGAAAGAAGAAAAACATTTTTTATTACAGCATATTTACATCTGTCCAAAGTACTTATTTACTATAATACTGACTAATGTATAATACTGTACACAAAGAGAGAAGTTAAATGAGTTATAATTCAGTCGATGTATAGCTGGCCATTTTAAAACTTACTACTGAATCTTTCTGGTATGAAATGTGATATCTGGCAATCTGGTCCAGTTCATTACATCACGTCATTTGTATGTTCTTCTTACCATTTTGATAGCATAGCACATTTTATAACCCAGACATTATACAATGGAACTATGATGCATGTATTTTCAAAAGTATAGACATACATGAAGCTATGAGGTCAAAAAAGATGAATGTCCGTAGTACCATATAGACTCAACATATAAAAGTGTCCAAGGCTCTGAGTGAGATTTATGAATATTGTATAAGATTAGGCCAACATGTGGTTTTGATATAAATAATCTGTTCTTAATTTAGAATTACAATCGTTGAGTACAGTGTTGAAAATGTTAGATAGATTTTAGCTATCTTTGCTCACTAGGGAAAATGGAAAAGTGTTTAGTTTGGTCAGATTTTCACTTAACTTCTGAAAAATCTTACATTTGAGAGAACCCTTCTGAAATAAGAATCCTTAAAGACATAACCCCTTTGGCACAAGTTTTCAAGAAACTTGTTTGATGTTGTAGACAATTATATGGCACACGTACTGTTCTAGATGTTTCGTGCCAATAATATGTAAGCCATACCAAGGCTACATATACATATAGAGATGTTCCTCAGCTTACAAGGGGGCTATGTACAGAGAAACACATAAAAAATTGAAAATGCATTTAATACCCCTAAACTATCAAATATCATAGCTTACCATAAGCTTATTCAAACATACTCAGAACACTTTCATTTGCCTGCATTTGGGCAAAATCATCTTCAGCAAAGCCTATTTTATAACAAAGTATCAAATGTCACATGCAATTTATTAAATATTACACTAAAAAAAGAAGAATGTTTATATATAGAATGGTTGTAAGAATATCAGGTGTTCACCCCTGTAATCTTCTAGCTGACTGGGAGCTGTGGCTCACTGCCCCTGCCCAGCATCACAAGACGGCTCCATATCACATGTCACTGGCCCTTTTTATACAGACCCAAATTCAAAATTCAAAGTACAGTTTCTACTGAATCACTTTCACTTTCACATCATTGCCAAATATATCGTAAGTTGAATCATTGTAAATCAATAGCCATCTAATTTTAAAATTAAATCACAGTCACCCATATACACACAAAAAAAGGCCTTCGTGTAGGGCCATCTATGTATCTCTAAACAACATAGCATGACATATCAACAGCAAAAAATGTATGTGATGGGGACAATTGCTTTGCGTCAGTACTCTGAGCAGTAACATACATGGCCTTACTCACCTAGCAGAACTCCAGAGCTAGCTGGTGGCAAGGAATTTTACAAATGTTTGCTGAACAGCTTAAGCACTATTATTTTTAAATTAGTGTGCATATCTGTTTTCTAAAGATATGTTAATTTATTTTATTGACTTATTACAAAACCAAATAATTTCCTCTTATTTAAGTGGCAGGTAAATAGAATTCTTTTTAATTTAAATCAAATGGCTTTTTAGGGAAAATATACTAAAAATTCTGAAACTTGTATTGCTTATGAATCTTTTATTGGAATCCTTATCAAGTTGTACTTTTCAAGTTTTTCCTAAATAATCTTCAATGAATTGAAAATATTTTTTGGATTTTATTCAAGGCTATTAACACACAATTTCACTTTGTTAAATATAGTGCTAAATGTTCAACCAAAACGTTGTGTCTTTTTTTTACGCTACCACATCCTCCATCTACTGACTGGATTCTCTCCCCAACTAGCACATATATACCATTGTCTATCTTTAGGATAAGTAAGGGTCATCTTTTGTCTTTATTCTATTTCTCGTATGCTTCTGAACTTGTTGAATTTTAATATAGTCACACCATAAGCATCACATATTTGATTCCCCTTTAAATAGTAAACAGTGCACAACCAGAGCATACCTTCAAAGCTATCAATAGACTTAGTCTGATATATTATTTTTGTATTTTTGTAAATTAAAATAATTAAATTATAGAACAAGAGTTTCAGGTGTTGTAAGTTTTACCCAAACTGACTTTTGTCAAACTCGTTTTTGTCATCATATATGTCAAGTAGTTTTCTCACGTTTATTTTTAGAATATCCTTGTATAATGAATATTTACACTGATATCTAGTATAAAAATCTTGCAATTTATTTTAGAAACATTAAGATATTGAAATTCAATCTATTTCTTTAATTCATTGAAGACATTTTTGGCTTGTTTCCAGTACTTTCTTACTGGATAAAAAATGAATTTGAAGTAGTCTGAATTTCATTATTATATGGCCCTTTCCCTTTGATGAATACAAAGATGATATTCTATATTAGCTATCTGAGAAGAATTTATTTTTTTAATTTTATTTATTTGTGAGTGAGAGAGAGCACAAGCAGGGGGAGCAGCAGGGTGAGGGAGAAGCAAACTCCCGGCTAAGCAGGGAATCTCTTGCAGAACTGAGTCCCAGAACCCTAACATTATGACCTGAGCTAAAGGTGTCCCAATCTGAGAAGAGTTCTGTATGTTATTCCTATTCATATGAAGTTTAAAGTCTAGGTAATTAACTTAATATTTCAGTGGCTATTACATAGATAGCACTATGTTCCAGGCTGAGAGTAAGAAAGAAATATTAAATCAACCATATTCTATGCATTCTAAATGAAAATAATCAATCATAATACATCCTTCTATTTATGGAATATCAACTTATAAGTTTTCCTCCATATGAACAATGCCAAATACCAGAATAAAGGGTAGAATTAATTAAAGAATTCTGGTAAGCCATTCAATTTTGAAAAATGGTGCTATATTGTTGCTGAGTTGTGGTTTTCAATTACATAATATCTGATAAGTGTAGAAGTAACATGAGTGTTACGTGCGATGAGAAATGGTATATAATTAAGATATTTTTAAAAGTACAGATAAATACAAATTTGTAAACATAGCATTATGGAGGAATAAAAATAAATGATAGCTACACAGTCTAAAGTGAATAAATCTTGGAAAGTTAATAGAGAAGTAAAAAAAGGACAGTGCAAAAAGTATGGTACATTTTTATGAAGTTCAAACAAATTCTGTGAAACCGTAGATGGACTTAAAGACATTATTATGTATCAAGTATTGTAAAATCTAAGCAAGGAAATAGCAAACATAAAATAACCAAAGCATACAAACTTGGGTAGATACAATAGGTGTGATCATGTTCTACTTCATAAAGAGATGAGTTAATAGATAAATAAAAGTAACTAGACTTTTTAGAAGTTAATAAAACTTTGCCTGTTATTTCTTAGTAATATAAAATATATGGTTTTCTAACAAAAACGTTTATCTTAAAAATATTTAAAAATAAATTTCAGGCTAATCATAAGGTTATATTTACTTTTCCACTGGAGGAAAAGCTGGTTGTTGTAGTTGTAGTTGTTTGTTTTAGTCTCTTCTTAGTTTTTATTATTATAATGTGGAATGAGGAATGTTAGATTGAAAAGTGAATTATTTTATAGACAAAAATCATTACTTGATTCACCTCCTGGTACAGCAGATGGAACTCCTGAAAACATGCCCTTTTGCCTTACAGAAGAGTAACAGTTATGCTTACTTCTGAAACATACTTGGTGGTGGCCCTAAATAGTGACACCATAGTAAACATTTTGAATATTTGCAATTAATTTTTTTAGTCATAGGGCTCCAAAAGGCACTGCTGGTATCTTAGCAGGTATTTCAATGAAGCTAAAAGTTGCCTGACTGTTTAAAAATATTAACAAGGCACAAAACATGGCAGAAGTATTGTCCTCAGATATTATTTTTTTCCATATGCTCCTGATTCCAGACATGACAAGTTATTTTTTTAAATTTTTTTATAAAAGATTGTATTTATTTATTTGACAGAGATCACAAGTAGGCAGAGTGAGGCAGAGAGAGAGGAGGAAGCAGGCTCCCTGCTGAGCTGAGAGCCCGATGTGGGACTCGATCCCAGGTTCCTGGTATCATGACCTGAGCCGAAGGCAGAGGCTTTAACCCACTGAGCCACCCAGGCGCCCCCATGACAAGTAATTTTTGATAGATATATATACAATGTATTTTCCAGTTATAAGAACAATGGTTCTGCTATTTTTAACCTTTTTAAAAAATTACATAATTTTTTTAAATTAAAATTTTATTTTTTAATGTTTTACTTTTCTTTTCTTTTTTTTTTTAAGATTTTATTTATTTATTTGACAGACAGAGATCACAAGTAGGCAGAGAGGCAGGCAGAGAGAGAGAGAGAGAGGGAAGCAGGCTCCCTGCGGAGTAGAGAGCCCGATTCGCGGCTCGATCCCAGGACCCTGAGATCATGACCCGAGCCGAAGGCAGCAGCCCAAACCACTGAGCCACCCAGGCACCCCAATGTTTTACTTTTCAATATACTACTTAGAATATAAAACCTATTCCATTTGGTAAGAAATTTACCATTTAAAAAATGGTAATTTTCTCATTGTGTCTTCCCCCTCATTGCTTTATATTGAATAAAAAATTTCACAATAAACATAACTGATGCTTTCCTTTTGATGGTCCCTCTGTTGGTCATATTGTATATGAGCCATGACAATTAGTTTTACAAAATTTATTGATGTTTGTTGATATGTTTTATCATAACTAATTTTCCCTCCCTTACCTAGATTTCCCAACTTTCAGACAGGTGGACACTTCAATAAACCATACCAAAGGGATGTATCAAGTACTTCTTAGACATTCTCTCAGATCCTTGACGTCTCATTTTGCCTAGGGATTTGCAATAGGTTCTGCCAGAGGCACCACTGTGACAACTGATGTCCATCTTCTATCTCATGCTAAGCTCAAGAGGTCACTGGTTTCCAAGTTTATCCATACAATTAATGCATTTCAGCAAGTTCTTTTTTTTTAATATTAACAAACTTATTTTAAAGTTTATATGGAGAGGCAAAGACTCACAATAGTCAACATAGTGTTGAAGGAGAACAAAGACTGAGGACTGACTTCAAAGTTTACCATAACGATGGGGTACCTGGGTGGCCCAGTGGGTTAAGCCTCTACCTTCGGCTCAGGTCATGATCCCAGGGGCCTGGGATCGAGTCCCGATAGGGCTCTCTGCTCAGCAGGGAGCCTGCTTCTCCTCATCTCTCTCTCTGTCTGTCTCTCTGCCTATATGTGATCTCTCTCTCTGTCAAATAGATAAATAAAATCTTTTAAAAAAATTTTACAATAGCATTTTAAAAACTCTACTCATAATGGAACAAAACGTGTCATTTCCCTGAAATTTTATGTATGTCATTAATTTACTATATCTGGATACAACATATTACCAAACAGATGTTCATCAAAGACTAATTCATTTTTAATGGTACATAATAATTTGAATGTACATCTATTAATCATTTTTTTCGATCTAACATTTATAGTCTCGTTAAACATTTTATCAGTTGTCGACAAAAATCAAAAAAATTGGATAAAAATTCGTGTTTGGAAAAGTAGATTTTCTTTGAAATTAGCATATAAATGAAAATAATTGCTGATATTTTTAAAACTTTAAATGTAATTTTATATATATCTGATCTACCAGATGATATAAATTTTTGGAGACTTAATATATTATGGGGCACATGGTAAGCAATAATCATTTTTCTTGTTGATCCAAGTGTTCTTGTATTATTTTTCTTATTTATTCTAGTACCACAATTTACTTGTTCTAAGTTTTGTCCAGCCCTCCATTTTAATATCTCTTAAGGTGGCAATCACCTTACACTTGATGACATATCCTAGTTTAACTGAAAGCATTTTCTTTCTTAGTTGAACAAAAACTACAGTGCATCTTACACTTGATGAAAGCTAGGATGCAATTAAATACTCTATTACGGTTACGATTCTGATATTTGAAATCCTCCGGTAGCTCCCTGTGCCCCCACAGTGTAGTACCTCACCTCCTCGGCATAGTATATAAATCATCTTAACCCCAGTGTAAACCCCGGGGTTCAGCCTCCATCCCCAGGTGATGCTGCCAGATCAGTTGTCGGTTGTCATGAACTTGCTGTAGTTTCCCAAATGCACTGTGCTGCCTCCTGGCACTTTGAAACTTGACACACTCATCCTCATTGTTCGCTTTGCCCTTGTCTATCACCTCCAATGAAAATCTGTTCCTATGTGGCTTTTTCCAGCTCCAACCTACCCTTGGCAGTCTTTTATCTCCCTGTGGTAAAGCCTGTCATACTGCACCATGGACATTCCCGTTGTCACCCTGAGAAGAGAAAAGGGACAGTGACGGCCCCTAGCATTTGGAGCTCTAGTGCAGAGCCCCATACCTGGCTTGCAGGAAATGCCAGATCATGAAGACAAATGGAGATCATCCTCTGGCTAAAACCAGCTCTTCTTTGCCTACCGCAGCATCTGGATCAATAAAGAGCAGCCAGTTATTACTGCTGTTTTTCTAGGGATTTTTCCCCATAGAATTCCCAGGTCTTTACTCTTTTTATAGCACTTTAATTCAGGCTTCAACCACTTCCTAGTCAGATCAGGTGAAATCGTTTTCCTTCCCCCATACCCTCGATGTATTTCACATCTACTAATTCTTTTTTTAAAGATCTGATTTACCCATTTTTCTGACAGATCACAAGTAGGTAGAGAGGCAGGCAGAGAGAGAGGGGGGAAGCAGGCTCCCCGCTGAGCAGAGAGCCCGATGTGGGGCTCCATCGCAGGACCCTGAAATCATGACCTGAGCCGAAGGTAGAGGCCTAAACCACTGAGTCACCCAGGAGCCCCCATATCTGGTAATTTTTAATCAACGTGGATTTGCTGTATCAAATAGTTCCTTCTTCTTCAAATATAAATATATAAATATATTGATCAAGAAACTCGCATGTCTTAGGAGAATGTCATGCCTTTAGTAGCAAACTTGAAATCTTGGCCATTGGGTTTGATTTTTGTTTTGGTTTGATTTGGACCGGTTTATGTAATTTAAAAATCCCTCCAGCCGTTGGCTCTGTCAGACCTGATAGCTTTCAGCTGTTTCTGCAACAAAATTGTCCTGGCAGGGAAAACTCTAATTGTTTTCAGTGGCGCCCCCTTCTGAACACTTTGTTAATAAAAAGGTTTTTTTTGTTTGTTTTTTGGATATGGTAAATGTGGAACAACAATGAGGTATTTCAAAGAGGTGAACCTCAGATAAATTTCTCTAAGGGTGGGTTGAGGGTTACTCAAAAAGAAACTTGACACGGCTTTTAAAGATATCTATAATCATTATCACCTAACGTGACTGATTGTTACTGTGCTCTTAACTGGTCAAACACTTGTTGGCTTCCAAGAAAGACTAACATCGTTGTAGATGGTTCTAGCAGCCTTCTAGCACAGGGTCTCATGAGGCAGGGATTCTAGCCACTGGCTGTGCAAGGCATGAGGCCTGTTTGTAATTCTATTTTTTTTCCTCTGCAGAATGGGCCTTTCTACATTCCAGGTCCTTTCTACCCAAATAAATAGTGCGGTGATTCTCTCAGTGAGTTGTACTTCTGTTTTAAACAACAAACTGTCTCTTAAAAAGGACTTTTGTTTACACAAGTCCTTAAAAAAAAAGTCATTTTAAAATGACCTTTTTTTTTATTTTTTATTTTTTAATCCCATATGTTTACACTGATCCTGGAACTTTGTCATTTTGACCTTCTCTGCTGATTAAAATATTCTTCATCTTTAGCACCTTCTGCTCTCCTCTCCTGGTGGTCTCTCCGGAAGGGGTCTTCTCTAGCTCTTCTAGCAGGAGATGGGCACTTCCCCTCTACCCCTGTTGCCGGACCAACCTTACCTATTTTGCAGGGTCAGGTCGGCCTGGCTTTTTATCTGTTGTTCTCTTCTGAGTGGTTAGTTTTTCATAGATACCGTGCTTTGCTTTTCTCAGGATTTACCCTGGACCATCAAAACCCTTTTCTTGTGCCAGTGAAGCCTAAGAAACAGTCCTGATGAGAGAACCAGGAACTCGAACAGATCATATTTATCCTGAATGTTCTGTCCAAAATGAAAAATACATTTCTGAGGAGCCTCAAGATCTCTGAGAAGGGACGTTTCACCAACTCTGACATGTAGTGGCATCAATCCCGATTCTGTGTCAATTTTCCTACTTTCCCAGCTCATATTTCTCTACCTCCGAAAGCCCACTCTCTACTGTTTCCTCTCTCAAAGGCAGTTGCTCTTAGAGTCTGCACATGGCACTTGAGGCCTGCTGGTCGTTGGCTACTGCCCTCTGAACCTTGGGTCTAACAGCTGCGGGGCATCAAAATAAGAATGTGGTTTATTCTAAGACTTAATATAGTTTGGGTCACATGGTAAATAATAATCAATTCTTTTGTTTATCCAAGTGTTCGACCTTTCTTAATTATTCTAGTACCACAATTTACTTGTTATTAGTTTTGTCCACCCCCCCCCACTTTAATATCTTTTAAGGTGGAACTCACCTTGCACTTGATGACATATCCTAGTTTAACTGACAGCATTTCTCTTTCTTAGGCGAACATAAACTATTGTACATCTTACACTTGATAAAAGCTAGGATGCATTTAAATACTCTATTATGGTAACAATTTTGATATTTGAAATCCTCCGGTAGCTCCCTGTGCCCCCACAGTGTAGTACCTCACCTCCTCGGCATAGTATACAAACCATCTCAAGCCCAGTGTTTACCCCGGGGCTTAGCCTCCTTCCCCAGGTGATTTTGCCAGATCAGTTGTCGGTTCTCATGAACATGCTGTAGTTTCCCAAATGCACTGTGCTGCCTCCTGGCACTTTGAAACTTGACACACTCATCCTCATTCTTCGCTTTGCCCTTCTCTATCACCTCCAATGAAAATCTGTTCCTAAGTGGCTTTTCCCAGCTCCAACCTACCCTTGGCAGTCTTTTATCTCCCTGTGGTAAAGCCTGTCCCACTGCACCATGGACATGCCCGTTGTCCCCCTGAGAAGAGAAAAGGGACAGTGAGGGAACCCCAGCATTTGCAGCTCTAGAGCAGAGCCCCATACCTGGCTTGCAGGAAATGCCAGATCAGGAAGACAAATGGAGATCATCCTCTGGCTAAAACCAGCTCTTCTTTGCCTACCGCAGCATCTGGATCAATAAAGAGCAGCCAGTTATTACTGCTGTTTTTCTAGGGATTTTTCCCCATAGAATTCCCAGGTCTTTACTCTTTTTATAGCACTTTAATTCAGGCTTCAACCACGTCCTAGTCAGATCAGGTGAAATCATTTTCCTTCCCCCATACCCTCGATGTATTTCACATCTACGAATTCTGTTTTTAAAGATCTGATTTACCCATTTTTCTGACAGATCACAAGTGGGTAGAGAGGCAGGCAGAGAGAGAGGGGGGAAGCAGGCTCCCCGCTGAGCAGAGAGCCCGATGTGGGGCTCCATCCAAGGACCCTGAAATCATGACCTGAGCCGAAGGCAGAGGCCTAAACCACTGGCCACCCAGGAGCCCCCATATCTGGTAATTTTTAATCAACGTGGATTTTCTGCATCAAATAGTTCCTTCTTCTTCAAATATAAATATATAAATATATTGATCAAATCACTCGCATGTCTTAGGAGAATGTCATGCCTTTAGTAGCAAACTTGAAATCTTGGCAATTGGGTTTGATTTTTGTTTTGGTATGATTTGGATCGGTTTTTGTAATTTAAAAATCCCTCCAGCCCTTGGCTCTGTCTGACCTGTTTGCTTTCAGCTGTTTCTGCAACAAAATTGTCCTGGCAGGGAGAGCTCTAATTGTTTTCAGTGGCGCCCCATTCTGAACACTTTGTTAATAAAAAGTTTATTTGTTTGTTTTTTGGATATGGTAAATGTGGAACAACAATGAGGTATTTCAAAGAGGTGAACCTCAGATAAATTTCTCTAAGGGTGGGTTGAGGGTTACTCAAAAAGAAACTTGACACGGCTTTTAAAGATATCGATAATCATTATCACCTAACGTGACTGATTGTTACTGTGCTCTTAACTGGGCAAACACTTGTTGGCTTCCAAGAAAGACTAACATCGTTGTAGATGGTTCTAGCGGCCTTCTAGCACAGGGTCTCATGAGGCAGGGATTCTAGCCACTGGCTGTGCAAGGCACGAGGCCTGTTAGTGATTCTATTTTTTTCCTCTGCAGAATGGGCCTTTCTACATTCCAGGTCCTTTCTACCCAAATAAATAGTGCGGTGATTCTCTCAGTGAGTTGTACTTCTGCTTTAAACATCCAACTGTCTCTTAAAAAGGACTTTTGTTTAAACAAGTCCTTTAAAAAAAAAAGTCATTTTAAAATGATCTTTTCTTTTCTTTTTTATTTTTTCATCCCATATGTTTACACTGATCCTGGAACTTTGTCATTTTGACCTTCTCTGCTGATTAAAATATTCTTCCTCATCAGCACCTTCTGCTCTCCTCTCCTGGTGGTCTCTCCGGAAGGGGTCTTCTCTAGCTCTTCTAGCAGGAGATGGGCACTTCCCCTCTACCCCTGTTGCCGGACCAACCTTACCTATTTTGCAGGGTCAGGTCGGCCTGGCTTTTTATCTGTCGTTCTCTTCTGAGTGGTTAGTTTTTCATAGATACCGTGCTTTGCTTTGGTCAGGATTTACCCTGGACCATCAAAACCCTTTTCTTGTGCCAGTGAAGCCTAAGAAACAGTCCTGATGAGAGAACCAGGAACTCGAACAGATCATATTTATCCTGAATGTTCTGTCCAAAATGAAAAATACATTTCTGAGGAGCCTCAAGATCTCTGAGAAGGGACGTTTCACCAACTCTGTCATGTAGTGGCATCAATCCCGATTCTGTGTCAATTTTCCTACTTTCCCAGCTAGTAATTCTCTACCTCCGAAAGCCTACTCTCTACCGTTTCCTCTCTCAAAGGCAGTTGCTCTTAGAGTCTGCACATGGCACTGGAGGCCTGCTGGTCGTTGGCTACTGCCCTCTGTACCTTGGGTCTAACAGCTGCGGGGCATCAAGAGAAGAACGTCTTTTGTTCTAAGACTTAATATAGTTTGGGTCACATGGTAAGCAATAATCACTTTTTTTGTTGATCCAAGTGTTCGACCTTTCTTAATTATTCTAGTACCACAATTTACTGGTTCTAAGATGTGTCCACCCCCCCCCTTTTAATATCTTTTAAGGTGGCACTCACCTTGCACTTGATGACATATCCTAGTTTAACTGACAGCATTTCCCTTTCTTAGGCGAACATAAACTATAGTACATCTTATGCTTGATGAAATCTAGGATGCAATTAAATACTCTATTATGGTTACGATTCTGATATTTGAAATCCTCCGGTAGCTCCCTGTGCCCCCACAGTGTAGTACCTCACCTCCTCGGCATAGGATACAAACCATCTCAAGCCCAGTGTTAACCCCGGGGCTCAGCCTCCATCCCCAGGTGATGCTGCCAGATCAGTTGTCGGTTGTCATGAACTTGCTGTAGTTTCCCAAATGCACTGTGCTGCCTCCAGGCACTTTGAAACTTGACATACTCATCCTCATTCTTCGCTTTGCCCTTGTCTATCACCTCCAGTGAAAATCTGTTCCTAAGTGGCTTTTCCCAGCTCCAACCTACCCTTGGCAGTCTTTTATCTCCCTGTGGTAAAGCCTGTCCCACTGCACCATGGACATGCCCGTTGTCCACCTGAGAAGAGAAAAGGGACAGTGAGGGGCCCCGAGCATTTGCAGCTCTAGAGCAGAGCCCCATACCTGCCTTGCAGGAAATGTCAGGTCATGAAGACAAATAGAGATCATCCTCTGACTAAAACCAGCTCTTCTTTGCCTACCGCAGCATCTGGATCAATAAAGAGCAGCCAGTTATTACTGCTGTTTTTCTAGGGATTTTTCCCCATAGAATTCCCAGGTCTTTACTCTTTTTATAGCACTTTAATTCAGGCTTCAACCACTTCCTAGTCAGATCAGGTGAAATCATTTTCCTTCCCCCATACCCTCGATGTATTTCACATCTACTAAGTCTTTTTTTAAAGGTCTGATTTACCTTTTTTTCTGACAGATCACAAGTAGGTTGAGAGGCAGGCAGAGAGAGAGGGGGGAAGCAGGCTCCCCGCTGAGCAGAGAGCCCGATGTGGGGCTCCATCCCAGGACCCTGAAATCATGACCTGAGCCGAAGGCAGAGGCCTAAACCACTGAGCCACCCAGGAGCCCCCATATCTGGTAATTTTTAATCAACGTGGATTTGCTGCATCAAATATTTCCTTCTTCTTCAAATATAAATATATAAATATATTGATCAAGTCACTCGCATGTCTTAGGAGAATGTCACGCCTTTAGTAGCAAACTTGAAATCTTGGCCATGGGGTTTGATTTTTGTTTTGGTTTGATTTGGATCGTTTTTTGTAATTTAAAAATCCCTCCAGCCCTTGGCTCTGTCTGACCTGAATGCTTTCAGCTGTTTCTGCAACAAAATTGTCCTGGCAGGGAAAGCTCTAATTGTTTTCAGTGGCGCCCCGTTCTGAACACTTTGTTAATAAAATTTTTTGTTTGTTTGTTTTTTGGATATGGTAAATGTGGAACAACAATGAGGTATTTCAAAGAGTTGAACCTCAGATAAATTTCTCTAAGGGTGGGGTGAGGGTTCCTCAAAAATAAACTCGACACGGCTTTTAAAGATATCGATAGTCATTATCACCTAACGTGACTGATTGTTACTGTGCTCTTAACTGGGCAAACACTTGTTGGCTTCCAAGAAAGACTAACATCGTTGTAGATGGTTCTAGCGGCCTTCTAGCACAGAGTCTCATGAGGCAGGATTTCTAGCCACTGGCTGTGCAAGGCATGAGGCTTGTTAGTGATTCTATTTTTTTCCTCTGCAAAATGGGTCTTTCTACATTCCAGGTCCTTTCTACCCAAATAAATAGTGCGGTGTTTCTCTCAGTGATTTGTACTTCTGCTTGAAACAGCCAAGTGTCTCTTAAAAATTACTTTTGTTTACACAAGTCCTTTAAAAAAAAAAGTCATTTTAAAATGATCTTTTTTTTTTTTTATTTTTTAATCCCATATGTTTACACTGATCCTGGAACTTTGTCATTTTGACCTTCTCTGCTGATTAAAATATTCTTCCTCATCAGCACCTTCTGCTCTCCTCTCCTGGTGGTCTCTCCGGAAGGGGTCCTCTCTAGCTCTTCTAGCAGGAGATGGGCACTTCCCCTCTACCCCTGTTGCCGGACCAACCTTACCTATTTTGCAGGTTCAGGTCGGCCTGGCTTTCTATGTGTTGTTCTCTTCTGAGTGGTTAGTTTTTCATAGATACCGTGCTTTGCTTTTTTCAGGATTTACCCTGGACCATCAAAACAGCTTTCTTGTGCCAGTGAAGCCTAAGAAACAGTCCTGATGAGAGAACCAGGAACTCCAACCGATCATATTTATCCTGAATGTTCTGTCCAAAATGAAAAATACATTTCTGAGGAGCTTCAGGATCTCTGAGAAGGGACGTTTCACCAACTCAGTCATGCAGTGGCATCAATTCCGATTCTGTGTCAATTTTCCTACTTTCCCAGCTAGTAATTCTCTACCTCCGAAAGCCCACTCTCTACCGTTTCCTCTCTCAAAGGCAGTTGCTCTTAGAGTATACACCTGGCACTGGAGGCCTGCTGGTCGTTGCCTACTGCCCTCTGTACCTTGGGGCTAACAGCTGCGGGGTATCAAGATAAGAACGTCTTTTGTTCTAAGACTTAATATAGTTTGGGTCACATGGTAAGCAATAATCACTTTCTTTGTTGATCTAAGTGTTCGACCTTTCTTAATTATTCTAGTACCACAATTTACTTGTTCTAAGATGTGTCCACCCAACCCCATTTTAATATCTTTTAAGGTGGCACTCACCTTGCACTTGATGACATATCCTAGTTTAACTGACAGCATTTCTCTTTCTTTGTCGAACATAAACTATAGTACATCTTACATGTGATGAAAGCTAGGATGCAATTAAATACTCTATTATGGTTACGATTCTGATATTTGAAATCCTCCGGTAGCTCCCTGTGCCCCCACAGTGTAGTACCTCACCTCCTCGGCATAGGATACAAACCATCTCAAGCCAAGTGTTAACCCCGGGGCTCAGCCTCCATCCCCAGGTGATGCTGCCAGATCAGTTGTCGGTTGTCATGAACTTGCTGTAGTTTCCCAAATGCACTGTGCTGCCTCCTGGCACTTTGAAACTTGACACACTCATCCTCATTCTTCGCTTTGCCCTTGTCTATCACCTCCAATGAAAATCTGTTCCTAAGTGGCTTTTCCCAGCTCCAACCTACCCTTGGCAGTCTTTTATCTCCCTGTGGTAAAGCCTGTCCCACTGCACAATGGACATGCCCGTTGTCCCCCTGAGAAGAGAAAAGGGACAGTGAGGGCCCCCCAGCATTTGCAGCTCTAGAGCAGAGCCCCATACCTGGCTTGCAGGAAAAGCCAGATCAGGAAGACAAATGGAGATCATCCTCTGAATAAAACCAGCTCTTCTTTGCCTACCGCAGCATCTGGATCAATAAAGAGCAGCCAGTTATTACTGCTGTTTTTCTAGGGATTTTTCCCCATAGAATTCCCAGGTCTTTACTCTTTTTATAGCACTTTAATTCAGGCTTCAACCACTTCCTAGTCAGATCAGGTGAAATCGTTTTCCTTCCCCCATACCCTCGATGTATTTCACATCTACTAATTCTTTTTTTAAAGATCTGATTTACGCATTTTCCTGACAGATCACAAGTAGGTAGAGAGGTAGGCAGAGAGAGAGGGGGGAAGCAGGCTCCCCGCTGAGCAGAGAGCCCGATGTGGGGCTCCATCCCAGGACCCTGAAATCATGACCTGAGCCGAAGGCAGAGGCCTAAACCACTGAGCCACCCAGGAGCCCCCATATCTGGTAATTATTAATCAACGTGGATTTGCTGCATCAAATAGTTCCTTCTTCTTCAAATATAAATATATAAATATATTGATCAAGTCACTCGCATGTCTTAGGAGAATGTACGCCTTTAGTAGCAAACTTGAAATCCTGGCCATTGGGTTTGATTTTTGTTTTGGTTTGATTTGGATCGGATTTTGTCATTTAAAACTCCCTCCAGCCCTTGGCTCTGTCTTACCTGATTGCTTTCAGCTGTTTCTGCAACAAAATTGTCCTGGCAGGGAAAGCTCTAATTGTTTTCAGTGGCGCCCCCTTCTGAACACTTTGTTAAGAAAATGGTTTTTTTTTGTTTGTTTGTTTTTTGGATATGGTAAATGTGGAACTACAGTGAGGTATTTCAAAGAGGTGAACCTCAGATAAATTTCTCTAAGGGTGTGGTGAGGGTTACTCAAAAAGAAACTTGACACGGCTTTTAAAGATATCGATAAACATTATCACCAAATACGTGACTGATTGTTACTCTGCTCTTTTTTTTTTTTTTTTAAGATTTTATTTATTTATTTGACAGAGAGAGATCACAATTAGGCAGACAGGCAGGCAGAGAGAGAGAGAGAGGAGGAAACAGGCTCCCCGCTGAGCAGAGACCCGATGCGGGACTCGATCCCAGGACCCTGAGATCATGATCTGAGCCGAAGGCAGCGGCTCAACCCACTGAGCCACCCAGGCGCCCCTGTTACTCTGCTCTTAACTGGGCAAACACTTGTTGGCTTCCAAGAAAGACTAACATAGTTGTAGATGGTTCTAGCGGCCTTCTAGCACAGGGTCTCATGAGGCAGGGATTCTAGCCACTGGCTGTGCAAGGCACGAGGCCTGTTAGTGATTCTATTTTTTTCCTCTGCAGAATGGGCCTTTCTACATTCCAGGTCTTTTCTACCCAAATAAATAGTGCGGTGATTCTCTCAGTGAGTTGTACTTCTGCTTTAAACAGCCAACTGTCTCTTAAAAAGGACTTTTGTTTACACAAGTCCTTTTTAAAAAAAAAAAAGTCATTTTAAAATGATCTTTTCTTTTCTTTTTTATTTTTTCATCCCATATGTTTACACTGATCCTGGAACTTTGTCATTTTGACCTTCTCTGCTGATTAAAATATTCTTCCTCATCAGCACCTTCTGCTCTCCTCTCCTGGTGGTCTCTCCGGAAGGGGTCTTCTCTAGCTCTTCTAGCAGGAGATGGGCACTTCCCCTCTACCCCTGTTGCCGGACCAACCTTACCTATTTTGCAGGGTCAGGTCGGCCTGGCTTTTTATCTGTCGTTCTCTTCTGAGTGGTTAGTTTTTCATAGATACCGTGCTTTGCTTTGGTCAGGATTTACCCAGGACCATCAAAACCCTTTTCTTGTGCCAGTGAAGCCTAAGAAACAGTCCTGATGAGAGAACCAGGAACTCGAACAGATCATATTTATCCTGAATGTTCTGTCCAAAATGAAAAATACATTTCTGAGGAGCCTCAAGATCTCTGAGAAGGGACGTTTCACCAACTCTGTCATGTAGTGGCATTAATCCCGATTCTGTGTCAATTTTCATACTTTCCCAGCTAGTAATTCTCTACCTCCGAAAGCCTACTCTCTACCGTTTCCTCTCTCAAAGGCAGTTGCTCTTAGAGTCTGCACATGGCACTGGAGGCCTGCTGGTCGTTGGCTACTGCCCTCTGTACCTTGGGTCTAACAGCTGCGGGGCATCAAGAGAAGAACGTCTTTTGTTCTAAGACTTAATATACTTTGGGTCACATGGTAAGCAATAATCACTTTTTTTGTTGATCCAAGTGTTCGACCTTTCTTAATTATTCTAGTACCACAATTTACTGGTTCTAAGATGTGTCCACCCCCCCCCTTTTAATATCTTTTAAGGTGGCACTCACCTTGCACTTGATGACATATCCTAGTTTAACTGACAGCATTTCCCTTTCTTAGGCGAACATAAACTATAGTACATCTTATGCTTGATGAAATCTAGGATGCAATTAAATACTCTATTATGGTTACGATTCTGATATTTGAAATCCTCCGGTAGCTCCCTGTGCCCCCACAGTGTAGTACCTCACCTCCTCGGCATAGGATACAAACCATCTCAAGCCCAGTGTTAACCCCGGGGCTCAGCCTCCATCCCCAGGTGATGCTGCCAGATCAGTTGTCGGTTGTCATGAACTTGCTGTAGTTTCCCAAATGCACTGTGCTGCCTCCAGGCACTTTGAAACTTGACATACTCATCCTCATTCTTCGCTTTGCCCTTGTCTATCACCTCCAGTGAAAATCTGTTCCTAAGTGGCTTTTCCCAGCTCCAACCTACCCTTGGCAGTCTTTTATCTCCCTGTGGTAAAGCCTGTCCCACTGCACCATGGACATGCCCGTTGTCCACCTGAGAAGAGAAAAGGGACAGTGAGGGGCCCCGAGCATTTGCAGCTCTAGAGCAGAGCCCCATACCTGCCTTGCAGGAAATGTCAGGTCATGAAGACAAATAGAGATCATCCTCTGACTAAAACCAGCTCTTCTTTGCCTACCGCAGCATCTGGATCAATAAAGAGCAGCCAGTTATTACTGCTGTTTTTCTAGGGATTTTTCCCCATAGAATTCCCAGGTCTTTACTCTTTTTATAGCACTTTAATTCAGGCTTCAACCACTTCCTAGTCAGATCAGGTGAAATCATTTTCCTTCCCCCATACCCTCGATGTATTTCACATCTACTAAGTCTTTTTTTAAAGGTCTGATTTACCTTTTTTTCTGACAGATCACAAGTAGGTTGAGAGGCAGGCAGAGAGAGAGGGGGGAAGCAGGCTCCCCGCTGAGCAGAGAGCCCGATGTGGGGCTCCATCCCAGGACCCTGAAATCATGACCTGAGCCGAAGGCAGAGGCCTAAACCACTGAGCCACCCAGGAGCCCCCATATCTGGTAATTTTTAATCAACGTGGATTTGCTGCATCAAATATTTCCTTCTTCTTCAAATATAAATATATAAATATATTGATCAAGTCACTCGCATGTCTTAGGAGAATGTCACGCCTTTAGTAGCAAACTTGAAATCTTGGCCATGGGGTTTGATTTTTGTTTTGGTTTGATTTGGATCGTTTTTTGTAATTTAAAAATCCCTCCAGCCCTTGGCTCTGTCTGACCTGAATGCTTTCAGCTGTTTCTGCAACAAAATTGTCCTGGCAGGGAAAGCTCTTATTGTTTTCAGTGGCGCCCCCTTCTGAACACTTTGTTAATAAAAAGTTTTTTTTTTTGTTTGTTTTTTGAATATGGTAAATGTGGAACAACAATGAGGTATTTCAAAGAGGTGAACCTCAGATAAATTTCTCTAAGGGTGGGGTGAGGGATCCTCAAAAAGAAACTCGACACGGCTTTTAAAGATATCGATAATCATTATCACCTAACGTGACTGATTGTTACTGTGCTCTTAACTGGGCAAACACTTGTTGGCTTCCAAGAAAGACTCACATAGTTGTAGATGGTTCTAGCAGCCTTCTAGCACAGGGTATCCTGTGGCAGGGATCTAGCCACTGGCTGTGCAAGGCATGAGGCCTGTTAGTGATTCTTTTTTTTTCCTCTGCAGAATGGGACTTTCTACATTCCAGGTCCTTTCTACCCAAATAAATAGTGCGGTGTTTCTCTCAGTGAGTTGTACTTCTGCTTTAAACAGCCAACTGTCTCTTAAAAAGGACTTTTGTTTACACAAGTCCTTTAAAAAAAAAGTCATTTTAAAATGACCTTTTTTGATCTTTTTTATTTTTTAATCCCATATGTTTACACTGATCCTGGAACTTTGTCATTTTGACCTTCTCTGCTGATTAAAATATTCTTCATCAGCAGCACCTTCTGCTCTCCTCTCCTGGTGGTCTCTCCGGAAGGGGTCTTCTCTAGCTCTTCTAGCAGGAGATGGGCACTTCCCCTCGACCCCTGTTGCCGGACCGACCTTACCTATTTTGCAGGGTCAGGTCGGCCTGGCTTTTTATCTGTTGTTCTCTTCTGAGTGGTTAGTTTTTCATAGATACCGTGCTTTGTTTTGTCAGGATTTACCCTGGACCATCAAAACAGCTTTCTTGTGCCAGTGAAGCCTAAGAAACAGTCCTGATGAGAGAACCAGGAACTCGAACCGATCATATTTATCCTGAATGTTCTGTCCAAAATGAAAAATACATTTCTGAGGAGCCTCAAGATCTCTGAGAAGGGACGTTTCACCAACTCAGTCATGCAGTGGCATCATTTCCGATTCTGTGTCAATTATCCTACTTTCCCAGCTAGTAATTCTCTACCTCCGAAAGCCCACTCTCTACCGTTTCCTCTCTCAAAGGCAGTTGCTCTTAGAGTCTGCACATGGCACTTGAGGCCTGCTGGTCGTTGGCTACTGCCCTCTGTACCTTGGGTCTAACAGCTGCGGGGTATCAAGAGAAGAACGTCTTTTGTTCTAAGACTTAATAGAGTTTGGTTCACATGGTAAACAATAGTCACTTTTTTTGTTGATCCAAGTGTTCGACGTTTCTTAATTATTCTAGTACCACAATTTACTTGTTCTAAGATTTATCCACCCCCCCATTTTAATATCTTTTAAAGTGGCACGCACCTTGCACTTGATGACATATCCTAGTTTAACTGACAGCATTCCTCTTTCTTAGGCGAACATAAACTATAGTACATCTTACACTTGATGAAAGCTAGGATGCAAGTAAATACTCTATTATGGTTTCGATTCTGATATTTGAAATCCTCCGGTAGCTCCCTGTGCCCCCACAGTGTAGTACCTCACCTCCTCGGCATAGTATACAAACCATCTCAAGCCCAGTGTTAACCCCGCGGATCAAACTCCATCCCCAGGTGATGCTGCTAGATCAGTTGTCGGTTGTCATGAACTTGCTGTAGTTTCCCAAATGCACTGTGCTGCCTCCAGGCACTTTGAAAGTTGACATATTCATCCTCATTCTTCGCTTTGCCCTTGTCTATCACTTCCAGTGAAAATCTGTTCCTAAGTGGCTTTTCCCAGCTCCAACCTACCCTTGGCAGTCTTTTATCTCCCTGTGGTAAAGCCTGTCCCACTGCACCATGGACATGCCCGGTGTCCCCCTGAGAAGAGAAAAGGGACAGTGAGGGCCCCCCAGCATTTGCAGCTCTAGAGCAGAGCCCCATACCTGGCTTGCAGGAAATGCCTGATCAGGAAGACAAATGGAGATCATCCTCTGGCTAAAACCAGCTCTTCTTTGCCTACCGCAGCATCTGGATCAATAAGGAGCAGCCAGTTATTACTGCTGTTTTTCGAGGGATTTTTCCCCATAGAATTCCCAGGTCTTTACTCTTTTTATAGCACTTTAATTCGGGCTTCAAACACTTCCTAGTCAGATCAGGTGAAATCATTTTCCTTCCCCCATACCCTCGATGTATTTCACATCTAGTAATTCTTTTTTTAAAGATCTGATTTACCCATTTTTCTGACAGATCACAAGTAGTTAGAGAGGCAGGCAGAGAGAGAGGGGGGAAGCAGGCTCCCCGCTGAGCAGAGAGCCCGATGTGGGGCTCCATCCCAGGACCATGAAATCATGACCTGAGCCGAAGGCAGAGGCCTAAACCACTGAGTCACCCAGGAACCCCCATATCTGGTAATTTTCAATCAACGTGGATTTGCTGCATCAAATAGTTCCTTCTTCTTCAAATATAAATATATAAATATATTGATCAAGTCACTCACATGTCTAGGGAGAAAGTCATGCCTTTAGTAGCAAACTTGAAATCTTGGCCATTGGTTTGATTTTTGTTTTGGTTTGATTTGGATCTGTTTTTGTAATTTAAAAATCCCTCCAGCCCTTGGCTCTGTCTAACCTGATTGCTTTCAGCTGTTTCTGCAACAAAATTGTCCTGGCAGGGAAAGCTCTAATTGTTTTCAGTGGCGCCCCCTTCTGAACACTTTGTTAATAAAAAGATTTTTTTATTTGTTTGTTTTTGGATATGGTAAATGTGGAACAACAATGAGGTATTTCAAAGAGTTGAACCTCAGATAAATTTCTCTAAGGGTGGGGTGAGGGTTCCTCAAAAATAAACTCGACACGGCTTTTAAAGATATCGATAGTCATTATCACCTAACGTGACTGATTGTTACTGTGCTCTTAACTGGGCAAACACTTGTTGGCTTCCAAGAAAGACTAACATAGTTGTAGATGGTTCTAGCGGCCTTCTAGCACAGGGTCTCCTGAGGCAGGGATTCTAGCCACTGGCTGTACAAGGCACGAGGCCTGTTAGTGATTCTATTTTTTTCCTCTGCAGAATGGGCCTTTCTACATTCCAGGTCCTTTCTACCCAAATAAATAGTGCGGTGTTTCTCTCAGTGAGTTGTACTTCTCTTTAAACAGCCAACTGTCTCTTAAAAAGGACTTTTGTTTACACAAGTCCTTTAAAAAAAAAGTCATTTTAAAATGATCTTTTTTGATCTTTTTTATTTTTTAATCCCATATGTTTACACTGATCCTGGATCTTTGTCATTTTGACCTTCTCTGCTGATTAAAATATTCTTCATCAGCAGCACCTTCTGCTCTCCTCTCCTGGTGGTCTCTCCGGAAGGGGTCCTCTCTAGCTCTTCTAGCAGGAGATGGGCACTTCCCCTCTACCCCTGTTGCCGGACCAACCTTACCTATTTTGCAGGGTCAGGTCGGCCTGGCTTTTTATCTGTTGTTCTCTTCTGAGTGGTTAGGTTTTCATAGATACCGTGCTTTGCTTTGGTCAGGATTTACCCTGGACCATCAAAACAGCTTTCTTGTGCCAGTGAAGCCTAAGAAACAGTCCTGATGAGAGAACCAGGAACTCGAACCGATCATATTTATCCTGAATGTTCTGTCCAAAATGAAAAATACATTTCTGAGGAGCCTCAGGATCTCAGAGAAGGGACGTTTCACCAACTCAGTCATGCAGTGGCATCAATTCCGATTCTGTGTCAATTATCCTACATTCCCAGCTAGTAATTCTCTACCTCCGAAAGCCCACTCTCTACCGTTTCCTCTCTCAAAGGCAGTTGCTCTTAGAGTCTGCACATGGCACTGGAGGCCTGCTGGTCGTTGGCTACTGCCCTCTGTACCTTGGGTCTAACAGCTGCGGGGCATCAAGAGAAGAACGTCTTTTGTTCTAAGACTTAATAGAGTTTGGGTCACATGGTAAGCAATAATCACTTTTTTTGTTGATCCAAGTGTTCGACCTTTCTTAATTATTCTAGTACCACAATTTACTTGTTCTAAGATTTGTCCACCCCCCCATTTTAATATCTTTTAAGGTGCCACTCACCTTGCACTTGATTACATATCCTAGTTTAACTGACAGCATTCCTCTTTCTTAGGCGAACATAAACTATAGTACATCTTACACTTGATGAAAGCTAGGATGCAATTAAATACTCTATTATGGTTACGATTCTGATATTTGAAATCCTCCGGTAGCGCCCTGTGCCCCCACAATGTACCACCTCACCTCCTCGGCATAGTATACAAACCATCTCAAGCCCAGTGTTAACCCCGCGGATCAAACTCCATCCCCAGGTGATGCTGCCAGATCAGTTGTCGGTTGTCATGAACTTGCTGTAGTTTCCCAAATGCACTGTGCTGCCTCCAGTCACTTTGAAACTTGACACACTCATCCTCATTCTTCGCTTTGCCCTTGTCTATCACCTCCAATGAAAATCTGTTCCTAAGTGGCTTTTCCCAGCTCCAACCTACCCATGGCAGTCTTTTATCTCCCTGTGGTAAAGCCTGTCCCACTGCACCATGGACATGCCCGGTGTCCCCCTGAGAAGAGAAAAGGGACAGTGAGGGCCCCCCAGCATTTGCAGCTCTAGAGCAGAGCCCCATACCTGGCTTGCAGGAAATGCCAGATCATGAAGACAAATGGAGATCATCCTCTGGCTAAAACCAGCTCTTCTTTGCCTACCGCAGCATCTGGATCAATAAGGAGCAGCCAGTTATTACTGCTGTTTTTCGAGGGATTTTTCCCCATAGAATTCTCAGGTCTTTACTCTTTTTATAGCACTTTATTTCAGGCTTCAACCACTTCCTAGTCAGATCAGGTGAAATCATTTTCCTTCCCCCATACCCTCGATGTATTTCACATCTATTAATTCTTTTTTTAAAGATCTGATTTACCCATTTTTCTGACAGATCACACGTAGGTAGAGAGGCAGGCAGAGAGAGAGGGGGGAAGCAGGCTCCCCGCTGAGCAGAGAGCCCGATGTGGGGCTCCATCCCAGGACCAGGACCCTGAAATCATGACCTGAGCCGAAGGCAGAGGCCTAAACCACTGAGTCACCCAGGAACCCCCATATCTGGTAATTTTCAATCAACGTGGATTTGCTGCATCAAATAGTTCCTTCTTCTTCAAATATAAATATATAAATATATTGATCAAGTCACTCGCTTATCTCAGGAGAAAGTCATGCCTTTAGTAGCAAACTTGAAATCTTGGCCATTGGGTTTGATTTTTGTTTTGGTTTGATTTGGATTTGTTTTTGTAATTTAAAAATCCCTCCAGCTCTTGGCTCTGTCTAACCTGATTGCTTTCAGCTGTTTCTGCAACAAAATTGTCCTGGCAGGGAAAGCTCTAATTGTTTTCAGTGGCGCCCCCTTCTGAACACTTTGTTAATAAAAAGATTTTTTTGTTTGTTTGTTTTTTGATATGGTAAATGTGGAACAACAATGAGGTATTTCAAAGAGTTGAACCTCAGATAAATTTCTCTAAGGGAGGGGTGAGGGTTCCTCAAAAATAAACTCGACACGGCTTTTAAAGATATCGATAATCATTATCACCTAACGTGACTGATTGTTACTGTGCTCTTAACTGGGCAAACACTTGTTGGCTTCCAAGAAAGACTACCATAGTTGTAGATGGTTCTAGCGGCCTTCTAGCACAGGGTCTCCTGAGGCAGGGATCTAGCCACTGGCTGTGGAAGGCATGAGGCCTGTTAGTGATTCTTTTTTTTTCCTCTGCAGAATGGGCCTTTCTACATTCCAGGTCCTTTCCACCCAAATGAATAGTGCGGTGTTTCTCTCAGTGAGTTGTACTTCTGCTTTAAACAGCCAACTGTCTCTTAAGAAGGACTTTTGTTTACACAAGTCCTTTAAAAAAAAAGTCATTTTAAAATGATCTTTTTTGATCTTTTTTATTTTTTAATCCCATATGTTTACACTGATCCTGGAACTTTGTCATTTTGACCTTCTCTGCTGATTAAAATATTCTTCATCAGCAGCACCTTCTGCTCTCCTCTCCTGGTGGTCTCTCCGGAAGGGGTCTTCTCTAGCTCTTCTAGCAGGAGATGGGCACTTCCCCTCGACCCCTGTTGCCGGACCAACCTTACCTATTTTGCAGGGTCAGGTCGGCCTGGCTTTTTATCTGTTGTTCTCTTCTGAGTGGTTAGTTTTTCATAGATACCGTGCTTTGCTTTTGTCAGGATTTACCCTGGACCATCAAAACAGCTTTCTTGTGCCAGTGAAGCCTAAGAAACAGTCCTGATGAGAGAACCAGGAACTCGAACCGATCATATTTATCATGAATGTTCTGTCCAAAATGAAAAATACATTTCTGAGGAGCCTCAAGATCTCTGAGAAGGGACGTTTCACCAACTCAGTCATGCAGTGGCATCAATTCCGATTCTGTGTCAATTATCCTACTTTCCCAGCTAGTAATTCTCTACCTCCGAAAGCCCACTCTCTACCGTTTCCTCTCTCAAAGGCAGTTGCTCTTAGAGTCTGCACATGGCACTGGAGGCCTGCTGGTCGTTGGCTACTGCCCTCTGTACCTTGGGTCTAACAGCTGCGGGGCATCAAGAGAAGAACGTCTTTTGTTCTAAGACTTAATAGAGTTTGGGTCACATGGTAAGCAATAATCACTTTTTTTGTTGATCCAAGTGTTCGACCTTTCTTAATTATTCTAGTACCACAATTTACTTGTTCTAAGATTTGTCCACCCCCCCCCATTTTAATATCTTTTAAGGTGGCACTCACCTTGCACTTGATGACATATCCTAGTTTAACTGACAGCATTCCTCTTTCTTAGGCGAACATAAACTATAGTACATCTTACACTTGATGAAAGCTAGGATGCAATTAAATACTCTATTATGGTTACGATTCTGATATTTGAAATCCTCCGGTAGCGTCCTTTGCCCCCACAGTGTAGTACCTCACCTCCTCGGCATAGTATACAAACCATCTCAAGCCCAGTGTTAACCCCGCGGATCAAACTCCATCCCCAGGTGATGCTGCCAGATCAGTTGTCGGTTGTCATGAACTTGCTGTAGTTTCCCAAATGCACTGTGCTGCCTCGTGGCACTTTGAAACTTGACACACTCATCCTCATTCTTCGGTTTGCCCCTGTCTATCACCTCCAATGAAAATCTGTTCCTAAGTGGCTTTTCCCAGCTCCAACCTACCCTTGGCAGTCTTTTATCTCCCTGTGGTAAAGCCTGTCCCACTGCACCATGGACATGCCCTTTGTCCCCCTGAGAAGAGAAAAGGGACAGTGAGGGCCCCCAGCATTTGCAGCTCTACAGCAGAGCCCCATACCTGGCTTGCAGGAAATGCCTGATCAGGAAGACAAATGGAGATCATCCTCTGGCTAAAACCAGCTCTCTTTGCCTACCGCAGCATCTGGATCAATAAGGAGCAGCCAGTTATTACTGCTGCTTTTCGAGGGATTTTTCCCCATAGAATTCCCAGGTCTTTACTCTTTTTATAGCACTTTAATTCAGGCTTCAACCACTTCCTAGTCAGATCAGGTGAAATCATTTTCCTTCCCCCATACCCTCGATGTATTTCACATCTATTAAGTCTTTTTTTAAAGATCTGATTTACGCATTTTTCTGACAGATCACAAGTAGGTAGAGAGGCAGGCAGAGAGAGAGGGGGGAAGCAGGCTCACCGCTGAGCAGAGAGCCCGATGTGGGGCTCCATCCCAGGACCCTGAAATCATGACCTGAGCAGAAGGAAGAGGCCTAAACCACTGAGTCACCCAGGAAACCCCATATCTGGTAATTTTCAATCAACGTGGATTTGCTGCATCAAATAATTCCTTTTTCTTCAAATATAAATATATAAATATATTGGTCAAGTTACTTGCATGTCTTAGGAGAAAGTCAGGCCTTTAGTAGCAAACTTGAAATCTTGGCCATCGGGTTTGATTTTTGTTTTGGTTTGATTTGGATCGGTTTTTGTAATTTAAAAATCCCTCCAGCCCGAGGCTCTCTCTGACCTGATTGCTTTCAGCTGTTTCAGCAACAACATTGTCCTGGCAGGGAAAGCTCTTATTGTTTTCAGTGGCGCCCCCTTCTGAACACTTTGTTAAAAAAAGTTTTTTTTTTGTTTGTTTTTTGAATATGGTAAATGTGGAACAACAATGAGGTATTTCACAGAGGTGAACCTCAGATAAATTTCTCTAAGGGTGGGGTGAGGGTTCCTCAAAAAGAAACTCGACACGGCTTTTAAAGATATCGATAATCATTATCACCTAACGTGACTGATTGTTACTGTGCTCTTAACTGGGCAAACACTTGTTGGCTTCCAAGAAAGACTCACATAGTTGTAGATGGTTCTAGCAGCCTTCTAGCACAGGGTCTCCTGTGGCAGGGATCTAGCCACTGGCTGTGCAAGGCATGAGGCCTGTTAGTGATTCTTTTTTTTTCCTCTGCAGAATGGGACTTTCTACATTCCAGGTCCTTTCTACCCAAATAAATAGTGCGGTGTTTCTCTCAGTGAGTTGTACTTCTGCTTTAAACAGCCAACTGTCTCTTAAAAAGGACTTTTGTTTACACAAGTCCTTTAAAAAAAAAGTCATTTTAAAATGATCTTTTTTGATCCTTTTTATTTTTTAATCCCATGTGTTTACACTGATCCTGGAACTTTGTCATTTTGACCTTCTCTGCTGATTAAAATATTCTTCATCAGCAGCACCTTCTGCTCTCCTCTCCTGGTGGTCTCTCCTGAAGGGGTCTTCTCTAGCTCTTCTAGCAGGAGATGGGCACTTCCCCTCTACCCCTGTTGCCGGACCGACCTTACCTATTTTGCAGGGTCAGGTCGGCCTGGCTTTTTATCTGTGGTTCTCTTTTGAGTGGTTAGTTTTTCATAGATACCGTGCTTTGTTTTGTCAGGATTTACCCTGGACCATCAAAACAGCTTTCTTGTGCCAGTGAAGCCTAAGAAACAGTCCTGATGAGAGAACCAGGAACTCGAACCGATCATATTTATCCTGAATGTTCTGTCCAAAATGAAAAATACATTTCTGAGGAGCCTCAAGATCTCTGAGAAGGGACGTTTCACCAACTCAGTCATGCAGTGGCATCATTTCCGATTCTGTGTCAATTATCCTACTTTCCCAGCTAGTAATTCTCTACCTCCGAAAGCCCACTCTCTACCGTTTCCTCTCTCAAAGGCAGTTGCTCTTAGAGTCTGCACATGGCACTGGAGGCCTGCTGGTCGTTGGCTACTGCCCTCTGTACCTTGGGTCTAACAGCTGCGGGGCATCAAGAGAAGAACGTCTTTTGTTCTAAGACTTAATAGAGTTTGGTTCACATGGTAAACAATAATCACTTTTTTTGTTGATCCAAGTGTTCGACCTTTCTTAATTATTCTAGTACCACAATTTACTTGTTCTAAGATTTATCCACCCCCCCCATTTTAATATCTTTTAAGGTGGCACTCACCTTGCACTTGATGACATATCCTAGTTTAACTGACAGCATTCCTCTTTCTTAGGCGAACATAAACTATAGTACATCTTACACTTGATGAAAGCTAGGATGCAATTAAATACTCTATTATGGTTACGATTCTGATATTTGAAATCCTCCGGTAGCTCCCTGTGCCCCCACAGTGTAGTACCTCACCTCCTCGGCATAGTATACAAACCATCTCAAGCCCAGTGTTAACCCCGCGGATCAAACTCCATCCCGAGGTGATGCTGCCAGATCAGTTGTCGGTTGTCATGAACTTGCTGTAGTTTCCCAAATGCACTGTGCTGCCTCCAGGCACTTTGAAACTTGACACACTCATCCTCATTGTTCGCTTTGCCCTTGTCTATCACCTCCAATGAAAATCTGTTCCTAAGTGGCTTTTCCCAGCTCCAACCTACCCTTGGCAGTCTTTTATCTCCCTGTGGTAAAGCCTGTCCCACTGCACCATGGACATGCCCGTTGTCCCCCTGAGAAGAGAAAAGGGACAGTGAGGGCCCCCCAGCATTTGCAGCTCTAGAGCAGAGCCCCATACCTGCCTTGCAGGAAATGCCTGATCAGGAAGACAAATGGAGATCATCCTCTGGCTAAAACCAGCTCTTCTTTGCCTACCGCAGCATCTGGATCAATAAGGAGCAGCCAGTTATTACTGCTGTTTTCGAGGGATTTTTCCCCATAGAATTCCCAGGTCTTTACTCTTTTTATAGCACTTTAATTCGGGCTTCAAACACTTCCTAGTCAGATCAGGTGAAATCATTTTCCTTCCCCCATACCCTCGATGTATTTCACATCTAGTAATTCTTTTTTTAAAGATCTGATTTACCCATTTTTCTGACAGATCACAAGTAGGTAGAGAGGCAGGCAGAGAGAGAGGGGGGAAGCAGGCTCCCCGCTGAGCAGAGAGCCCGATGTGGGGCTCCATCCCAGGACCATGAAATCATGACCTGAGCCGAAGGCAGAGGCCTAAACCACTGAGTCACCCAGGAACCCCCATATCTGGTAATTTTCAATCAACGTGGATTTGCTGCATCAAATAGTTCCTTCTTCTTCAAATATAAATATATAAATATATTGATCAAGTCACTCACATGTCTTAGGAGAAAGTCATGCCTTTAGTAGCAAACTTGAAATCTTGGCCATTGGGTTTGATTTTTGTTTTGGTTTGATTTGGATCTGTTTTTGTAATTTAAAAATCCCTCCAGCCCTTGGCTCTGTCTAACCTGATTGCTTTCAGCTGTTTCTGCAACAAAATTGTCCTGGCAGGGAAAGCTCTAATTGTTTTCAGTGGCGCCCCCTTCTGAACACTTTGTTAATAAAAAGATTTTTTTGTTTGTTTGTTTTTGGATATGGTAAATGTGGAACAACAATGAGGTATTTCAAAGAGTTGAACCTCAGATAAATTTCTCTAAGGGTGGGGTGAGGGTTCCTCAAAAATAAACTCGACACGGCTTTTAAAGATATCGATAGTCATTATCACCTAACGTGACTGATTGTTACTGTGCTCTTGACTGGGCAAACACTTGTTGGCTTCCAAGAAAGACTAACATAGTTGTACATGGTTCTAGCGGCATTCTAGCACAGGGTCTCCTGAGGCAGGGATTCTAGCCACTGGCTGTGCAAGGCACGAGGCCTGTTAGTGATTCTATTTTTTTCCTCTGCAGAATGGGCCTTTCTACATTCCAGGTCCTTTCTACCCAAATAAATAGTGCGGTGTTTCTCTCAGTGAGTTGTACTTCTCTTTAAACAGCCAACTGTCTCTTAAAAAGGACTTTTGTTTACACAAGTCCTTTAAAAAAAAAGTCATTTTAAAAGGATCTTTTTTGATCTTTTTTATTTTTTAATCCCATATGTTTACACTGATCCTGGATCTTTGTCATTTTGACCTTCTCTGCTGATTAAAATATTCTTCATCTTTAGCACCTTCTGCTCTCCTCTCCTGGTGGTCTCTCCGGAAGGGGTCTTCTCTAGCTCTTCTAGCAGGAGATGGGCACTTCCCCTCTACCCCTGTTGCCGGACCAACCTTACCTATTTTGCAGGGTCAGGTCGGCCTGGATTTTATCTGTTGTTCTCTTCTGAGTGGTTAGTTTTTCATACATACCGTGCTTTGCTTTGGTCAGGATTTACCCTGGACCATCAAAACAGCTTTCTTGTGCCAGTGAAGCCTAAGAAACAGTCCTGATGAGAGAACCAGGAACTCGAACCGATCATATTTATCCTGAATGTTCTGTCCAAAATGAAAAATACATTTCTGAGGAGCCTCAGGATCTCTGAGAAGGGACGTTTCACCAACTCAGTCATGCAGTGGCATCAATTCCGATTCTGTGTCAATTATCCTACATTCCCAGCTAGTAATTCTCTACCTCCGAATGCCCACTCTCTACCGTTTCCTCTCTCAAAGGCAGTTGCTCTTAGAGTCTGCACATGGAACTTGAGGCCTGCTGGTCGTTGGCTACTGCCCTCTGTACCTTGGGTCTAACAGCTGCGGGGCATCAAGAGAAGAACGTCTTTTGTTCTAAGACTTAATAGAGTTTGGGTCACATGGTAAGCAATAATCACTTTTTTTGTTGATCCAAGTGTTCGACCTTTCTTAATTATTCTAGTACCACAATTTACTTGTTCTAAGATTTGTCCACCCCCCCCCCCATTTTAATATCTTTTAAGGTGGCACTCACCTTGCACTTGATGACATATCCTAGTTTAACTGACAGCATTTCTCTTTCTTAGTCGAACATAAACTATAGTACATCTTACACTTGATGAAAGCTAGGATGCAATTAAATACTCTATTATGGTTACGATTCTGATATTTGAAATCCTCCTGTAGCTCCCTGTGCCCCCACAGTGTACCACCTCACCTCCTCGGCATAGTATACAAACCATCTCAAGCCCAGTGTTAACCCCGCGGATCAAACTCCATCCCCAGGTGATGCTGCCAGATCAGTTGTCGGTTGTCATGAACTTGCTGTAGTTTCCCAAATGCACTGTGCTGCCTCCAGTCACTTTGAAACTTGACACACTCATCCTCATTCTTCGCTTTGCCCTTGTCTATCACCTCCAATGAAAATCTGTTCCTAAGTGGCTTTTCCCAGCTCCAACCTACCCATGGCAGTCTTTTATCTCCCTGTGGTAAAGCCTGTCCCACTGCACCATGGACATGCCCGGTGTCCCCCTGAGAAGAGAAAAGGGACAGTGAGGGCCCCCCAGCATTTGCAGCTCTAGAGCAGAGCCCCATACCTGGCTTGCAGGAAATGCCAGATCATGAAGACAAATGGAGATCATCCTCTGGCTAAAACCAGCTCTTCTTTGCCTACCGCAGCATCTGGATCAATAAGGAGCAGCCAGTTATTACTGCTGTTTTTCGAGGGATTTTTCCCCATAGAATTCTCAGGTCTTTACTCTTTTTATAGCACTTTAATTCAGGCTTCAACCACTTCCTAGTCAGATCAGGTGAAATCATTTTCATTCCCCCATACCCTCGATGTATTTCACATCTATTAATTCTTTTTTTAAAGATCTGATTTACCCATTTTTCTGACAGATCACACGTAGGTAGAGAGGCAGGCAGAGAGAGAGGGGGGAAGCAGGCTCCCCGCTGAGCAGAGAGCCCGATGTGGGGCTCCATCCCAGGACCAGGACCCTGAAATCATGACCTGAGCCGAAGGCAGAGGCCTAAACCACTGAGTCACCCAGGAACCCCCATATCTGGTAATTTTCAATCAACGTGGATTTGCTGCATCAAATAGTTCCTTCTTCTTCAAATATAAATATATAAATATATTGATCAAGTCACTCGCTTATCTTAGGAGAAAGTCATGCCTTTAGTAGCAAACTTGAAATCTTGGCCATTGGGTTTGATTTTTGTTTTGGTTTGATTTGGATCTGTTTTTGTAATTTAAAAATCCCTCCAGCTCTTGGCTCTGTCTAACCTGATTGCTTTCAGCTGTTTCTGCAACAAAATTGTCCTGGCAGGGAAAGCTCTAATTGTTTTCAGTGGCGCCCCCTTCTGAACACTTTGTTAATAAAAAGATTTGTTTGTTTGTTTGTTTTTGGATATAGTAAATGTGGAACAACAATGAGGTATTTCAAAGAGTTGAACCTCAGATAAATTTCTCTAAGGGTGGGGTGAGGGTTCCTCAAAAATAAACTCGACACGGCTTTTAAAGATATCGATAGTCATTATCACCTAACGTGACTGATTGTTACTGTGCTCTTAACTGGGCAAACACTTGTTGGCTTCCAAGAAAGACTAACATAGTTGTAGATGGTTCTAGCGGCCTTCTAGCACAGGGTCTCCTGAGGCAGGGATCTAGCCACTGGCTGTGCAAGGCATGAGGCCTGTTAGTGATTCTTTTTTTTTCCTCTGCAGAATGGGACTTTCTACATTCCAGGTCCTTTCTACCCAAATGAATAGTGCGGTGTTTCTCTCAGTGAGTTGTACTTCTGCTTTAAACAGCCAACTGTCTCTTAAGAAGGACTTTTGTTTACACAAGTCCTTTAAAAAAAAGTCATTTTAAAATGATCTTTTTTGATCTTTTTTATTTTTTAATCCCATATGTTTACACTGATCCTGGAACTTTGTCATTTTGACCTTCTCTGCTGATTAAAATATTCTTCATCAGCAGCACCTTCTGCTCTCCTCTCCTGGTGGTCTCTCCGGAAGGGGTCTTCTCTAGCTCTTCTAGCAGGAGATGGGCACTTCCCCTCGACCCCTGTTGCCGGACCAACCTTACCTATTTTGCAGGGTCAGGTCGGCCTGGCTTTTTATCTGTTGTTCTCTTCTGAGTGGTTAGTTTTTCATAGATACCGTGCTTTGCTTTTGTCAGGATTTACCCTGGACCATCAAAACAGCTTTCTTGTGCCAGTGAAGCCTAAGAAACAGTCCTGATGAGAGAACCAGGAACTCGAACCGATCATATTTATCCTGAATGTTCTGTCCAAAATGAAAAATACATTTCTGAGGAGCTTCAAGATCTCTGAGAAGGGACGTTTCACCAACTCAGTCATGCAGTGGCATCAATTCCGATTCTGTGTCAATTATCCTACTTTCCCAGCTAGTAATTCTCTACCTCCGAAAGCCCACTCTCTACCGTTTCCTCTCTCAAAGGCAGTTGCTCTTAGAGTCTGCACATGGCCCTGGAGGCCTGCTGGTCGTTGGCTACTGCCCTCTGTACCTTGGGTCTAACAGCTGCGGGGCATCAAGAGAAGAACGTCTTTTGTTCTAAGACTTAATAGAGTTTGGGTCACATGGTAAGCAATAATCACTTTTTTTGTTGATCCAAGTGTTCGACCTTTCTTAATTATTCTAGTACCACAATTTACTTGTTCTAAGATTTGTCCACCCCCCCCATTTTAATATCTTTTAAGGTGGCACTCACCTTGCACTTGATGACATATCCTAGTTTAACTGACAGCATTCCTCTTTCTTAGGCGAACATAAACTATAGTACATCTTACACTTGATGAAAGCTAGGATGCAATTAAATACTCTATTATGGTTACGATTCTGATATTTGAAATCCTCCGGTAGCTCCCTGTGCCCCCACAGTGTAGTACCTCACCTCCTCGGCATAGTATACAAACCATCTCAAGCCCAGTGTTAACCCCGCGGATCAAACTCCATCCCCAGGTGATGCTGCGAGATCAGTTGTCGGTTGTCATGAACTTGCTGTAGTTTCCCAAATGCACTGTGCTGCCTCCAGGCACTTTGAAACTTGACATATTCATCCTCATTCTTCGCTTTGCCCTTGTCTATCACCTCCAGTGAAAATCTTTTCCTAAGTGGCTTTTCCCAGCTCCAACCTACCCTTGGCAGTCTTTTATCTCCCTGTGGTAAAGCCTGTCCCACTGCACCATGGACATGCCCGGTGTCCCCCTGAGAAGAGAAAAGGGACAGTGAGGGCCCCCCAGCATTTGCAGCTCTAGAGCAGAGCCCCATACCTGGCTTGCAGGAAATGCCAGATCAGGAAGACAAATGGAGATCATCCTCTGAATAAAACCAGCTCTTCTTTGCCTAGGCAGCATCTGGATCAATAAAGAGCAGCCAGTTATTACTGCTGTTTTTCTAGGGATTTTTCCCCATAGAATTCCCAGGTCTTTACTCTTTTTATAGCACTTTAATTCAGGCTTCAACCACTTCCTAGTCAGATCAGGTGAAATCGATTTCCTTCCCCCATACCCTCGATGTATTTCACATCTACTAATTCTTTTTTTAAAGATCTGATTTACGCATTTTTCTGACAGATCACAAGTAGGTAGAGAGGCAGGCAGAGAGAGAGGGGGGAAGCAGGCTCCCCGCTGAGCAGAGAGCCCGATGTGGGGCTCCATCCCAGGACCCTGAAATCATGACCTGAGCCGAAGGCAGAGGCCTAAACCACTGAGCCACCCAGGAGCCCCAATATCTGCTAATTTTTAATCAACGTGGATTTGCTGCATCAAATATTTCCTTCTTCTTCAAATATAAATATATAAATATATTGATCAAGTCACTCGCATGTCTTAGGAGAAAGTCATGCCTTTAGTAGCAAACTTGAAATCTTGGCCATTGGGTTTGATTTTTGTTTTGGTTTGATTTGGATCGGTTTTTGTAATTTAAAAATCCCTCCAGCCCTTGGCTCTGTCTAACCTGATTGCTTTCAGCTGTTTCTGCAACAAAATTGTCCTGGCAGGGAAAGCTCTAATTGTTTTCAGTGGCGCCCCCTTCTGAACACTTTGTTAATAAAAAGATTTTTTTGTTTGTTTGTTTTTTGAATATGGTAAATGTGGAACAACAATGAGGTATTTCAAAGAGTTGAACCTCAGATAAATTTCTCTAAGGGTGGGGTGAGGGTTCCTCAAAAAGAAACTCGACACGGCTTTTAAAGATATCGATAGTCATTATCACCTAACGTGACTGATTGTTACTGTGCTCTTAACTGGGCAAACACTTGTTGGCTTCCAAGAAAGACTACCATAGTTGTAGATGGTTCTAGCGGCCTTCTAGCACAGGGTCTCCTGAGGCAGGGATTCTAGCCACTGGCTGTGCAAGGCACGAGGCCTGTTAGTGATTCTATTTTTTTCCTCTGCAGAATGGGCCTTTCTACATTCCAGGTCCTTTCTACCCAAATAAATAGTCCGGTGTTTCTCTCAGTGGGTTGTACTTCTGCTTTAAACAGCCAACTGTCTCTTAAAAAGGACTTTTGTTTACACAAGTCCTTTAAAAAAAGTCATTTTAAAATGATCTTTTTTGATCTTTTTTATTTTTTAATCCCATATGTTTACACTGATCCTGGAACTTTGTCATTTTGACCTTCTCTGCTGATTAAAATATTCTTCATCAGCAGCACCTTCTGCTCTCCTCTCCTGGTGGTCTCTCCGGAAGGGGTCTTCTCTAGCTCTTGTAGCAGGAGAAGGGCACTTCCCCTCTACCCCTGTTGCCGGACCAACCTTACCTATTTTGCAGGGTCAGGACGGCCTGGCTTTTTATCTGTTGTTCTCTTCTGAGTGGTTAGTTTTTCATAGATACCGTGCTTTGCTTTTGTCAGGATTTACCCTGGACCATCAAAACAGCTTTCTTGTGCCAGTGAAGCCTAAGAAACAGTCCTGATGAGAGAACCAGGAACTCGAACCGATCATATTTATCCTGAATGTTCTGTCCAAAATGAAAAATACATTTCTGAGGAGCCTCAAGATCTCTGAGAAGGGACGTTTCACCAACTCAGTCATGCAGTGGCATCAATTCCGATTCTGTTTCAATTATCCTACTTTCCAAGCTAGTAATTCTCTACCTCCGAAAGCCCACTCTCTACCGTTTCCTCTCTCAAAGGCAGTTGCTCTTAGAGTCTGCACATGGCACTTGAGGCCTGCTGGTCGTTGGCTACTGCCCTCTGAACCTTGGGTCTAACAGCTGCGGGGCATCAAGAGAAGAACCTCTTTTGTTCTAAGACTTAATAGAGTTTGGGTCACATGGTAAGCAATAATGCCAAGACAAGTGTCACCCTCTGCCTGTGCAGAGAGACGAAGCCTGGCTGCTAGGAGACACGAGGGGACGATTTGGCAGGGGAGCGTGCTCCAATCTGAGGAAGGAGTCTGGGCAGAAGGAAGGTCTTTCCTGTGCCTCTGGGCCCAAGGGGACAGAAGGTCCTTGGCCACCTGTCCAGAGGGCAGACGTGGGCTTGCCACCAATCTCCCGGTCCAGAACTCGCAGAAACACCTCCTGGAGGAACGGGCAATCAGATGCTGACTTCCTCCAGGATGTGGCAGTCTTGGCGGAGGCAGGGGGTGTCTCGGGGAAACAGGGACAGTTTCCCATTACTCCCCATCCCAGGGCACGGGCCTGTGCAGTGATCCTCTCGCGGCTCCTCAAGGATGAGAAAGGCACGGGCCTCGTCCCCTGTCGCCCTGAACGCCAGAGCAAAAGGGCAGGCCTTGCCTATGCCGAGAGATGGCATTGTGAGCCGAGTGCCATCCTAGGCCACACACGCTGCTGCAGGGTCGAGGCCGGTTCTGCTTATTTCGGCTTGGCAAAATGAACTCAGGATGTGAACTTGGAGCCCGGGGGAGCAAGGCACAAGAGGCACCAGGCTTCCGCAGCTCTTCTTCCCTGAAGCAACTAAAGCCTTGCTGAGGAAGCAGGGGCCAAGTGTTGTTCGCTCCAAGCCAAAGTCTTTGCGAAAGCACAGCATTCGCTACGAAGTCCGTGTCGGTTCTGCGGGCTCTGCTGCTTCTTGCCTGAGCCCAGTCTCGCGGTGGGAGAAATCCGCATACAGCGAAAGCCTCTTTGCCCGGGCATCTCCTCTGGGAAAGCACAGCATTCACTGGGAATTCAGAATCGGATGTGGGGGATGCTGCTGCTGAATGCCTGAGCTAGTCTCTACAGCGCGGTGGAATTTACCCGCATGGAGAGAAATCCTCTTTGCCCTAGCACCTCTTTGCCTAAGAGAGAAGCGTGGTTGCACATCTGAAAGGGCCTTAAGGAAAGGGACACGTCTTTCACCGCACTCCCCAGGAGCAAGTCTGGGGCAGGCGCACAAGCCGCGCCCCAGAGAAGAGAAGGAGCCATTGGCCTTGTGCTCGGGAAACGGTCGGGAAGCAGGAGAGCCTGCCGTGGCAGGAAGAGCAGGCCGGTGGCAAGACAAGTGTCACCCGCTCCCTGTGCGGAGAGATGATGCCTCCCTTCTAATGAGACATGAGGGGACGACTAGGGCAGTGGCGCCTGTTCCACTCTGAGGAAGGAGTCTGGGCAGAAGGCAGGCCTGTCTTGTGCCTCTGGTCCCAAGGGGACAGCATGTCCTTGACCACCTGTCTGTAGGGCACACTTGGGCTTGCTACCAGGCGCCATACCCGGAACTCGCAGAAACAGCACCCTCGAGAAACGGGCAGATGCCATTTTCCTCCAAGATGTGGAAGCGTTTTCGGTGGCAGGGGGTTTTCTGGAGAAGGAGTGGGGCAGTCCTCCAAAGCTCCCCATTCCAGTGAACGGACGGTGTTCAGGGATCCTGTCGCCTCTCCTATCCTGTGGCGAAAGCACTGGCATTGTCCGTGAGTCCGCCTGAGAGCCAGTGCCAAAGGCCAATCGTTGCCTACACCGGGAGACGGTAGTGTGCATTGAGTGCCATCCTAGGCCACGCACACTGCTGCAGGGTTGTGGCTGAGTCTGCTTAGTTCGGCCTGGCAGGGTGAACCCAGGGCGCCAACATGAAGCCCGGAAAGCAAGGCCTAAGACGGACCAGCTCTCCGCAGCTCTTCTTCCCTGACGCGACAGAGCGAACACCGAAGTCCTTGCTGAGTAAGCAGCAGCGAAGTGCGATTCCCGCCAAGCTGAAAACCTCTGCAAAAGCATAGCCGTCGCTGAGAAATCAGAGTCGGTTCTGTGGGCTGCTGTTGCTGCTTGCCTTAGCCTAGTATTTGAGCACAGCGGGAGGAACCCGCATAGAGCAAAAGCCTCTTTGCTAGGTCATCCCCTCTGGGAAAGCACAGCATTCTCTTGGAAATCAGAGTCGGATCTGTGGGATGCTGCTGCTGTTTTCCTGAGGAAGAGTTCACAGCACGGTGTAATAAATCCGCATGGAGCGAGATCCACTTTGCCTGGGCATCCCTTCTGCCTGAGAGAGAAGCGTGGTTGCGCCTGTGGAAAGAGCCTTAAGGAAAGGGACATGTCTGTCACTGCACTCCCCAGGAGCCTGTCTCGGGAAAGTGCAGCATGCTGCCCTAGGAGAAGAGAAGGAGTCGTTGGCCTTGTGGTCGGGATACGGTCACGAAGCAGGAGCGCCGGCCCTGGCAAGAACAGCGGGCCGGTGGCAAGACAAGTGTCACCCTCTGCCTGTGCAGAGAGACGAAGCTAAGGAGACACGAGGGGATGATTGGGCAGGGGAGCGTGCTCCAATCTGAGGAAGGAGTCTGGGCAGAAGGAAGGTCTTTCCTGTGCCTCTGGGCCCAAGGGGACAGCAGGTCCTTGGCCACCTGTCCAGAGGGCAGACGTGGGCTTGCCACCAATCTCCCGGTCCTGAACTCGCAGAAACACCTCCTGGAGGAACGGGCAATCAAATGCCGTCTTCCTCCAGGATGTGGCAGCCTTGGAGGAGGTAGGGGGTGTCCCGGGGAAACAGGAACAGTTACCCATTACTCCCCATCCCAGGGCACAGGCCGTCTGCAATGATCCTCTCGCGGCTCCTCAAGGATGGGGAAGGCACGGGCCTAGTCCCCTGTCCCCCTGAATGCCAAAGTGAAAGGGCAGGCCTTGCCTACGAGGAGAGATGTCATTGTGAGCAGAGTGCCATCCTAGGCCATGCACGCTGCTGCAGGGTCGAGGCTGGGTCTGCTTATTTCTGCTTGGTAGGATGAACCCAGGATGTGAACTTGGAGCCCGGGAAAGCAAGGCCCAAGAGGCACCAGCCCTCCCGCTGCTCTTCTTCCCTGAAGCGACTAAAGCCTTGCTGAAGAAGCAGCAGCCAAGTGCTGTTCGCTCCAAGCCAACGCCTCTGCGAAAGCACAGCATTCGCTGAGAAATCAGAGTCGGATCTGCGGGCTCTACTGCTGCTTGCCTGAGCCCGGTCTCGCGGTGGGAGAAACCCGCATACAGCGAAATCCTCTTTGCCCGGGCATCTCCTCTGGGAAAGCACAGCATTCCCTGGGAAATCAGAATCGGATTTTGGGGATGCAGCTGCTGAATACCTAAGCTACTCTCCACAGCACGTTGGAAGTTACCCGCATGCAACGAAATCCTCTTTGCCCTAGCACCTCTTTGCCTAAGAGATAAGCGTGGTTGCACATCTGAAAGGGCCTTTAGGAAAGGGACACGTCTTTCACTGCACTCCCCTGGAGCAAGTCTGGGGCAGGCCGAACAAGCCACCCCAGAGAAGAGAAGGTGCCCTTGGGCTTGTGGGTGGGATACGGTCGGGAAGCAGGAGAGCCTGCTGTGGCAGGAAGAGCAGGCCGGTGGCAAGACAAGTGTCACCGCTCCCTGTGCGGAGAGACGAAGCCTCACTGCTAATGAGACATGAGGTGACGACTAGGGCAGGGGCGCCTGCTCCACTCTGAGGAAGGAGTCTGGGCAGAAGGCAGGCCTGTCTTGTGCCTCTGGTCCCAAGGGGACAGCATGTCCTTGACCACCTGTCCATAGGGCACACTTGGACTTGCTACCAGGCGCCATACCCGGAACTCGCAGAAACAGCACCCTCGAGAAACGGGCAGATGCCATCTTCCTCCAAGATGTGGCAGCGTTTTCGGTGGCAGGGGGTTTGCCGGGGAAGGAGTGGGGACAGTCCCCCAAAGCTCCCCATTCCAGTGAACGGACGGTGTTCAGGGATCCTGTCGCCTCTCCTCTCCGGTGGCGAAGGCACTGGCCTTGTCCGTGAGTCCGCCTGAAAGCCAGTGCCAAAGACCAAGCGTTGCGTACACCGGGAGATGGTAGTGTGCATTGAGTGCCATCCTAGGCCACGCACGCTGCTGCAGGGTTGTGGCTGTGTCTGCTTAGTTCGGCCTGGCAGGGTGAACCTAGGGCGCCAACATGAAGCCCTGGAGGGCAAGGCCTAAGACGGACCAGCTCTCTGCAGCTCTTCTTCCCTGACGCGACAGAGCGAACACCGAAATCCTTGCTGAGGAAGCAGCAGTGAAGTGCGGTTCGCGCAAAGCTGAAAACCTCTGTGAAAGCATAGCCGTCACTGGGAAATCAGAGTCGGTTCTGTGGGCTGCTGTTGCTGCTTGCCTTAGCCTAGTATTCGAGCACGGCGGGAGGAACCCGCATAGAGCAAAAGCCTCTTTGCTAGGGCATCCCCTCTGGGAAAGCACAGCATTCTCTTGGAAATCAGAGTCGGATCTGAGGGATGCTGCTGCTGTTTTCCTGAGGAAGACTCCACAGCACGGTGTAATAAATCCGCATGGAGCGAGATCCACTTTGCCTGGGCATCCCTTCTGCCTGAGAGAGAAGCGTGGTTGCGCCTGTGGAAAGAGCCTTAAGGAAAGGGACATGTCTGTCACTGCACTCCCCAGGAGCCTGTCTCGGGAAAGTGCAGCATGCTGCCCTAGGAGAAGAGAAGGAGTCGTTGGCCTTGTGGTCGGGATACGGTCGCGAAGCAGGAGCGCCGGCCCTGGCAAGAACAGCGGGCCGGTGGCAAGACAAGTGTCACCCTCTGCCTGTGCAGAGAGACGAAGCTAAGGAGACACGAGGGGATGATTGGGCAGGTGAGCGTGCTCCAATCTGAGGAAGGAGTCTGGGCAGAAGGAATGTCTTTCCTGTGCCTCTGGGCCCTAGGGGACAGCAGGTCCTTGGCCACCTGTCCAGAGAGCAGACGTGGGCTTGCCACCAAGCTCCCGGTCCTGAACTCGCAGAAACACCTCCTGGAGGAACGGGCAATCAAATGCCGTCTACCTCCAGGATGTGGCAGCCTTGGCGGAGGTAGGGGGTGTCCCGGGTAAACAGGGACAGTTATCCATTACTCCCCATCCCAGGGCACGGGCCGTGTGCAATTATCCTCTGGCGGCTCCTCAAGGATGGGGAAGGCACGGGCCTAGTCCCCTGTCCCCCTGAATGCCAGAGCGAAAGGGCAGGCCTTGCCTACGAGGAAAGAGATCATTGTGAGCAGAGTGCCATCCTAGGCCATGCACGCTGCTGCAGGGTCGAGGCTGGGTCTGCTTATTTCGGCTTGGTAGGATGAACCCTGGATGTGAACTTGGAGCCCGGGAAAGCAAGGCCCAAGAGGCACCAGCTCTCCCGCTGCTCTTCTTCCCTGAAGCGACGAAAGCCTTGCTGAAGAAGCAGCGGCCAAGTGCTGTTCGCTCCAAGCCAAAGCCTCTGCGAAAGCACAGCATTCGCTGAGAAATCAGAGTCGGATCTGCGGGCTCTACTGCTGCTTGCCTGGGCCCGGTCTCGCGGTGGGAGAAACCCGCATACAGCGAAATCCTCTTTGCCCGGGCATCTCCTAAGGGAAAGCACAGCATTCACTGGGAAATCACAATCGGATGTGGGGGATGCTGCAGCTGAATGCCTAAGCTACTCTCCACAGCACGTTGGAAGTTACCCGCATGGAGCGAAATCCTCTTTGCCCTAGCACCTCTTTGCCTATGAGAGAAGCGTGGTTGCACATCTGAAAGGGCCTTAAGGAAAGGGACACGTCTTTCACCGCACTCCCCAGGAGCAAGTCTGGGGCAGGCGCAACAAGCCGCGCCCCAGAGAAGAGAAGGAGCCATTGGCCTTGTGGTCGGGAAACGGTCGGGAAGCAGGAGAGCCTGCCGTGGCAGGAAGAGCAGGCCGGTGGCAAGACAAGTGTCACCCGCTCCCTGTGCGGAGAGATGATGCCTCCCTTCTAATGAGACATGAGGGGACGACTAGGGCAGTGGCACCTGTTCCACTCTGAGGAAGGAGTCTGGGCAGAAGGCAGGCCTGTCTTGTGCCTCTGGTCCCAAGGGGACAGCATGTCCTTGACCACCTGTCCGTAGGGCATACTTGGGCTTGCTACCAGGCGCCATACCCGGAACTCGCAGAAACAGCTCCCTCGAGAAACATGCAGTCAGATGCCATCTTCCTCCAAGATGTGACAGCGATTTCGGTGGCAGGGGGTTTGCTGGGGAAGGAGTGGGCACAGTTCCCCAAAGCTCCCCATTTTAGTGAAAGGACGGTGTTCAGGGATCCTGTCGCCTCTCCTCTCCTGTGGCGAAGGCACTGGCCTTGTCCGTGAGTCCGCCTGAGAGCCTGTGACAAAGGCCAAGCGTTGCCTACACCGGGAGATGGTAGTGTGCATTAAGTGCCATCCTAGGCCACACACGCTGCTGCAGGGTTGTGGCTGTGTCTGCTTAGTTCGGCCTGGCAGGGTGAACCCAGGGCGCCAACATGAAGCCCGGGTAGGCAAGGCCTAAGACGGACCAGTCTCTGCAGCTCTTCTTCCGTGACGCGACAGAGTGAACACCGAAATCCTTGCTGAGGAAGCAGCAGCGAAGTGCGGTTCGCGCAAACCTGAAAACCTCTGCGAAAGCATAGCAGTCGCTGAGAAATCAGAGTCGGTTCTGTGGGCTGCTGTTGCTGCTTGCCTTAGCGTAGTATTCGCAGCACAGAGGTAGAAACCCGCATAGAGCGAAAGCCTCTTTGCTAGGGCATCCCCTCTGGGAAAGCACAGCATTCTCTTGGAAATCAGAGTCGGATCTGTGGGATGCTGCTGCTGTTTTCCTGAGGAAGACTCCACAGCACGGTGTAATAAATCCGCATGGAGCGAGATCCACTTTGCCTGGGCATCCCTTCTGCCTGAGAGAGAAGCGTGGTTGCGCCTGTGGAAAGAGCCTTAAGGAAAGGGACATGTCTGTCACTGCACTCCCCAGGAGCCTGTCTCGGGAAAGTGCAGCATGCTGCCCTAGGAGAAGAGAAGGTGTCGTTGGCCTTGTGGTCGGGATACGGTCGCGAAGGAGGAGCGCCGGCCCTGGCAAGAACAGCGGGCCGGTGGCAAGACAAGTGTCACCCTCTGCCTGTGCAGAGAGACGAAGCTAAGGAGACACGAGGGGATGATTGGGCAGGGGAGCGTGCTCCAATCTGAGGAAGGAGTCTGGGCAGAAGGAAGGTCTTTCCTGTGCCTCTGGGCCCAAGGGGACAGCAGGTCCTTGGCCACCTGTCCAGAGAGCAGACGTGGGCTTGCCACCAAGCTCCCGGTCCTGAACTCGCAGAAACACCTCCTGGAGGAACGGGCAATCAAATGCCGTCTTCCTCCAGGATGTGGCAGCCTTGGCGGAGGTAGGGGGTGTCCCGGGGAAACAGGGACAGTTACCCATTACTCCCCATCCTGGGCACGGGCCGTGTGCAATGATCCTCTGGCGGCTCCTCAAGGATGGGGAAGGCACGGGCCTAGTCCCCTGTCCCCCTGAATGCCAGAGCGAAAGGGCAGGCCTTGCCTACGAGGAAAGATATCATTGTGAGCAGAGTGCCATCCTAGGCCATGCACGCTGCTGCAGGGTCGAGGCTGGGTCTGCTTATTTCGGCTTGGTAGGATGAACCCAGCATGTGAACTTGGAGCCCGGGAAAGCAAGGCCCAAGAGGCACCAGCTCTCCCGCTGCCTTCTTCCCTGAAGCGACGAAAGCCTTGCTGAAGAAGCAGCGGCCAAGTGCTGTTCGCCTCAAGCCAAAGCCTCTGCGAAAGCACAGCATTCGCTGAGAAATCAGAGTCGGATCTGCGGGCTCTACTGCTGCTTGCCTGAGCCCGGTCTCGCGGTGGGAGAAACCCGCATACAGCGAAATCCTCTTTGCCCGGGCATCTCCTCTGGGAAAGCACAGCTTTCTCTGGGAAATCAGAATCGGATGTGGGGGATGCTGCTGCTGAATCCTAAGCTACTCTCCACAGCACGTTGGAAGTTACCCGCATGCAACGAAATCCTCTTTGCCCTAGCACCTCTTTGCCTAAGAGAGAAGCATGGTTGCACATCTGAAAGGGCCTTAAGGAAAGAGACATGTCTTTCACTGCACTCCCCAGGAGCAAGTCTGGGGCAGGCCAAACAAGCCGCCCCCAGAGAAGAGAAGGTGCCATTGGCCTTGTGTTTGGGAAACAGTCGGGAAGCAGGAGAGCCTGCCGTGGCAGGAAGAGCAGGCCGGTGGCAAGACAAGTGTCACCCGCTCCCTGTGCTTAGAGACGAAGCCTCACCTCTAATGAGACATGAGTTGACGACTAGGGCAGGGGCGCCTGCTCCACTCTGAGGAAGGAGTCTGGGCAGAAGGCAGGCCTGTCTTGTGCCTCTGGTCCCAAGGGGACAGCATGTCCTTGACCACCTGTCCGTAGGGCACACTTGGGCTTGCTACCAGGTGCCAAAGCCGGATCTCGCAGATACAGCTCCTTCGAGAAATGGGCACTCGGATGCCATCTTCCTCCAAGATGTGACAGCATTTTCGGTGGCAGGGGGTTTGCCGGGGAAGGAGTGGGGACAGTCCCCCAAAGCTCCCCATTCCAGTCAACGGACGGTGTTCAGGGATCCTGTCGCCTCTCCTCTCCTTTGGCGAAGGCACTGGCCTTGTCCGTGAGTCCGCCTGAGAGCCAGTGCCAAAGGCCAAGCGTTGCCTACACCGGGAGATGGTAGTGTGCATTGAGTGCCATCCTAGGCCACGCACGCTGCTGCAGGGTTGTGGCTGTGTCTGCTTAGTTCGGCCTGGCCGGGTGAATCCAGTGCGCTAACATGAAGCCCGTGAAAGCAAGGCCCAAGACGGACCAGATCTCCGTAGCTCTTCTTCTCTGACGCGACAGATCGAACAGCGAAATCCTTGCATAGGTAGCATAAGCCAAGTGCGGTTGGCGCCAAGGTGAAAACCTCTGCGAAAGCATAGCAGTCGCTGAGAAATCAGAGTCGGATCTGTGGGCTACTGGTGCTGCTTGACGTAGCCTAGGATCCGCAGCACGGCGGGAGAAACCCGAATAGATCGAAAGCCTTCTTGATAGGGCATCCCCTCTGGTAAAGCACAGCATTCTCTGGGAAATCAGATTCCGGTCTATGGGATGCTGCTGCTGCTTGCCTGAGCAAGACTCCACAGCACGGTGTAATAAACCCGCATGGAGCGAGATCCTCTTTGCCTGGGCATCCCCTCAGCCTGAGAGAGGAGCGTGGTTGCGCCTATGGAAAGAGCCTTAAGGAAAGGGACATGTTTGTCACTGCACTCCCCAGGAGCCTGTCTCGGGAAAGTGCAGCATGCTGCCCCAGGAGAAGAGAAGGATTCGTTGGCCTTGTGGACGGGAAACGGTCGCGAGCAGGATCGCCGGCCCTGGCAAGAACAGCAGGCCGGTGGCAAGACAAGTGTCACCCTCTGCCTGTGCAGAGACGAAGCTAAGGAGACACGAGGGGTTGATTGGGCAAGGGAGCGTGCTCCAATCTGAGGAAGGAGTCTGGGCAGAAGGAAGGCCTTTCCTGTGCCTCTGGGCCCAAGGGGACAGCAGGTCCTTGGCCACCTGTCCAGAGGGCAGACGTGGGCTTGCCAGCAATCTCCCGGACCTGAACTCGCAGAATTACCTCCTGGAGGAACGGGCAATCAAATGCCGTCTTCCTCCAGGATGTGGAAGCTTGGAGGAGGCACGGGGTTTAAGGGGAAGGGGTGGGGACAGGCCCCCAAAGTTCCCTATTCAATGCACAGGAGTTGTGCAGGAATCCTGTCACCTCTCCTTTCCTGTGGGGGAAAGCACTGGCCTAGTCCACGAGTCCGCCTGAGCGCCAGAGTAGAAGGCAAAGCGAAGCCTACACCGGGAGATGGTAATGTGCATAGAGTGCCATCCAAGGCTACCCACGCTACTGCAGGGTTGTGGCTGTGTCTGCTTAGTTCGCCCTGGCAGGGTGAACCCAGGACGCGAACATGGAGCCAGGGAGAGAAAGGACCAAGAGGCACCAACTCTCCCGCAGCTCTTCTTCCCTGACGCGACTGTAGCCTTCCTGAGGCTGCAGCGTCGAAATGCTGTTCGCTCCAAGCCAAAGCCTCTCCGAAAGCACAGCATTCGCTGAGAAAAGTTCTGGGGGCTGCTGCTGCTTGCCTGAGCCCAGTCTCGTGGTGGGAGAAACCCGCATACAGCGAAAGCCTCTTTGCCTGTGCATCTCCCCTGGGAAAGCACAGCGTTCCTTGGGAAATCAGAGTTGGGTTTGCGGATGCTGCTGCTGCTTGCCTGAGCTGGTCTCCGCAGCTTGGTGGAAGACACACTCAAGGAGCGAAATACTCTTTGCCCTAGCATCCCCTCTGCCTGAGAGAGAAGCCAAGTGTGGGGAAGGCGCAGCACGCCGCCACCAGAGAAGAGAAGGAGCCGTTGGCCTTGGGGTCGGGAAATGCTCGGGAGGCAGGATAGCCTGCCGTGGCACGAACAGCAGGCCGGTGGCAAGACAAGTGTCACCCGCTCCCTGTGCGGAGAGATGGAAGCCTGGCTGCTAAGGAGACATGAGGGGACGACTAGGGCAGGGGCGCGTGCTCCACTCTGAGGAAGGTGTCTGGGCAGAAGGCAGGCCCGTCCTGTGCCTCTGGTCCCAAGGGGACAGCATCTCCTTGGCCACCTGTCCCAAGGGCAGACTTGGGCTTGCCACCAGGTGCCATACCCGGAACTCGCAGAAACAACCCCATGGAGAAACGGGCCGTCAGATGCCGTCTTCCACCAAGATGTGGAAGCGATGTGGGTGGCAGAGGGTGTGCCGGGGAAGGAGTGGAGACAGTCCTCCAACGTTCCTCATCCCAGTGCACGGGCTGTGTGCAGGGATCCTGACGCCTCCTCTCTCCTGTGGTGAAGGCACTGACCTAGACCCCGAGTCTGCCTGAGCGCTGGAGCAAAAGGCAAAGCCTTACCTACCCCCAGGAGATGCTAATAGGCATAGAGTGCCATGCTAGGCCACGCAGGCTGCTGCAGGGTTCTGACTGTGTCTGCATAGTTCGGCTTAGCAAGGTGAACCTCAGCCGCGAGCTTGGAGCCCGGGAAAGCAAGGCCCAAGAGGCACCAGCTCTCCCGGGGCTCTTCTTCCCTGCCGCGACAGAGCAAACGACCAAAGCCTTGCTGAGGACGCAGCAGCGAAGTGCGGTTCGCGACAAGCTGATATCCTCTGCGAAAGCATAGCAGTCACTGAGAAATCAGAGTCGGTTCTGTGGGCTGCTGTTGCTGCTTGCTTTAGCATAGTGTTCGCAGCATGATGGGAGAAACCCGCATACAGCGAAAGCCTCTTTACCCGGCCATCCCTTCTGGGAAAGCACAGCATTCTTTGGCAAATCAGAGTCGGGTCTGTGGGACGTTCCTCTTTGCCTGAGTAGGTCTCCACAGCACGGCGTGATAAACCCCTATGGAGCGAAATCCTCTTTGCCTGGGCATCCCCTCTCCTGAGAGAGAAGCGCTGTTGAGCCTGTGGAAAGAGCCTTAAGGAAAGGGACACGTCTTTCACTGCGCTCCCCAGGAGCATGTCTGTGGAAGGTGCAGCACGCTGCCAGGGGAAAAGATCAGGAGCCGTTGGCCTTCTGGTCTGGAAATCGTTGCGAAGCAAGAGAGCCGGCCCTGGCAGGCACAGCGGCTGGTGGCAATACAAGTGTCACCCGCTTCCTGTGCAGAGTGACGGAAGCCTCGCTGCTAAGGGGACAGGAGTCGATGAGTCGGGCAGGGTGCGTGCTCCACTCTTAGGAAGGAGTTTGGGCAGAAAGCATGCCTGTCCTGAGCCTCTAGGCCCAAGGAGACAGCAGCTTTGGCCACCTTTCTCGGGTGGAGACATGGGTTTGCCACCAGGCGCCTAACCTGAACTCGCAGAAACATCTCCCTGAAAGAACTGGCAGCCCGTTTATGTCTTCCTCCAGGACTTGAGGCATTCCCGAAGGCACGGGATGTCCAGGAAAGGAGTGGGGACAGTCCCCCACAGCTCCCCATCCCAGTGAGCGGGGGGTGTGCAGGGATCCTGTCGCCTCCCCTCTCCTGTGGGAAAGGCACTGGCCTAGTCCGCGAGTCTGCCTGAGGGCCTGAGTAGAAGTCCAAGCGTTGCCTACACGGAGAGATGGTAGTGTGCATACAGTGCCATCCTAGGCCATGCTCGCTGCTGCAGTGTTGTCGCTGTGTTTGCTTAGTTCTGTCAGGCAGGGTGAACCCAGCGCGGGAACATGGTGCGCGGGAAAGCAACTCCCAAGATGCACCAGCTCTCCCGCAGCTATTCTTCCCTGAAGCGAACGAAGCCTTGCTGAGAAAGCAGCGTTGTAGTGCGGTTCACTCCATGCCCAAAGCCTCTGTGAAAGCACAGCATTCGCTGAGAAATGAGTCGGTACTGTGGGCTGCTGCTGCTTGTTGCCTCGGCCAAGTCTCACAGTGGGAGAAACCCGCATACAGCGAAAGGCTCTTTGTCCGGGCATCTCCTCTGGGAAAGCACAGCAATCGTTGGGAAATCAGAGATGGGTTTGGGGATGCTGCTGCTTCTTGCTTGAGCTAGTCTCAGCAGCACGGTGGAAGATACTCGCATGGAGCGAAATTCTTTTTGCCCTAGCATCTCCTATGCCTGAGAGAAATGCGTGGTTACGCCTGTAGAAAGAGCCTTAAGGAAAGGGACACTTCTTTCACCGAGTTCCTGTGGAGCACGTCTGGGGAAGGCGAAGCACGCCGCCCCAGGAGAAGTGAAGGAGCCCTTGGCCTTGTGGTCGGTAAACATTAGGGAAGCTGGAGAACCTGCCCTGGCAGGAACAGCGGCCGAGGCAATACAAGTGGACCCGCTCCCTGTGCAGAGAGACGGAAGCCTGGCTGCTAAGGAGACAGGAGGAGATGAGTAGGGCAAGGTGCGTGTTCCACTCTTAGGAAGGTGTCTGGATAGAAAGCATGCCTGTCCTGAGCCTCTGGGCCCAAGGAGACAGCAGCTCCTTGGCCACCTGTCCCTGGGGCAGACATGCGCTAGCTACCAGGCGCCTATGCTGAACTCGCAGAAACAGCTCCCTGACATAAAGGGGGGTCAGATGCCGTCTTCCTCCAGGATGTGGAAGCTTGGAGGACGCACGGGGTTTAAGTGGAAGGGGTGGGGACAGCCCCCCAAAGTTTCCTATTCAGTGCACGGGCGGTGTGCAGGAAACCTGTCACCTCTCCTTTCCTGTGGGGAAAGCACTGGCCTAGTCCACGAGTCCGCCTGAGCGCCAGAGTAAAGGCCAAGCGATGCCTTCACTGGGAGATGGTAGTGTGCATAGAGTGCCATCCTAAGCTACCAACGCTACTTCAGGGTTGTGGCTGCATCTGCTTAGTTCTGCCAGGTAGGGTGAACCCAGGACGCGAACATGGAGCCCGGGAAAGCAAGGCCCAAGAGATACCAACTCAGCGCAGATCTTTCCTGACACGACTGAAGCCTTGCTGAGGAAGCAGTGGCGAAGTGCTGTTCGGTCCAAGACAAAGCCTCTGCGAAATCACAGCATTCGCTGAGAAATGTTCTGCAGGCTGCTGCTGCTTGCCTGAGCCAGTCTGGCGGTGGGAGAAACCCGCATACAGCGAAAGCTTCTTTGCCTGGGCATCTCCCTGGAAAAGCACAGCGTTCCTTGGGAAATCAGAGTTGGGTTTGGGGATGCTGCTGCTGCTTGCCTGAACTAGTCTCCGCAGCACGGTGGAAGATACGCGCATGGTGCGAAATTCTCTTTGCCCTAGCATCCCCTCTGCCTGAGAGAAAAGTGTGGTTACGCCTGTGGAAAGAGCTTTAAGGAAAGGAACACGTCTGTCCTGCAGAGCGAAGGAAGCCTGGCTGCTAAGGAGACATGAGGGGAAGATTATGGCAGGGGAAAGGACTCCACTCTGAGGAAGGAGTCTGGGCAGAAAGCATGCCTGTCCTGAGCCTCTGGGCCCAAGGAGACAGCAGCTTTGGCCACCTGTCCCTGGAGTATACATGGGCTTGCCAACAGGTGCCTACCCTGAACTCGCAAAAACAGCTCCCTGAAAGAACTGGCAGTCAGATTCCGTCTTCCTCCAGGACGTGGAAGCGTTCGCGAAGGCACTGGGTGTCCAGGCAAAGATTGGGGACGGTCTCCCACAGCTCCCCATCCCAGTGCGCGAGCGGTGTGCATGGATCGTGACGCCTCTCCTTTCCTGTGGGGAAGACACTGGCTTGGTCCCCGAGTCTGCCTGCGCGCCAGAGCCAAAGGCCAAGTCACCGGGAGAAGGTAGTGTGCATAGAGTGCAATCCTAGGCCACACACATGCTGCTGCAGGGTTGTGGCTCTGCTTAGTTTGGCCTGGCAGTGTGAACCCAGGGTGGGAACATGGAGCCCAGGAAAACAAGGCCCAAGAGGCACCAGCTCTCCCGCAGCTCTTCTTCTCTTAAGCGACAGAGCTAACGCCCAAAGCCTTGCTGAGGAAACAGAGGCGAAGTGCAGTTCGCCCCAAGCCGAAAACCTCTGAGAAAGCAGAGCAGGCGCTGGGAAATCAGAGTCGGTTCTGTGGGCTGCTGTTTCTGCTTTCCTTAACCTAGTATTCACAGCACGGTGGGAGAAACCCGCATAGAGCAAAAGCCTCTTTGTACGTGCATCCCCTCTGGGAAAGCAGAGCATTCGTTGGGAAATCCGTGGCAGTTCTGTGGGATGCTGATGCCGCTTGTCTGAACATAGTCTCCGAAGCATGGTGGGAGAAACCCGTATGGAGCGAAATCCTCTTAGCCCGGTCATCCCCTCTGCCTGAGAGAGAAGCGTGGTTGCGCCTGTGGAAACAGCCTTAAGGAAAGGGACAGGTCTGTCACTGTGCTCCCCAGGAGCATGTCTGGGAAAGGCGCAGCAACGCCACCCTGGGAGAAGAGAAGGAGCCATTGGCCTTGTTGTCGGGAAACGGTCGTGAAGCAGGAGAGCCTGCCATGGCAGGAATAGCGGGTGGGTGGCAAGACAAGTGTCACCTTAGTCTATGATGACACTTTTGAGTCAAGGTTCATCTACTCTACAGATGAGACTGTAAAATTTTTAAAGGCAACATCTTTAAAGGCAACATCATGAAAGAAGGTTTGGTGGATTGCTTTGATTTTCTATTCATTGTATCAGATGAGTTTAAGGGAGCATAATCAAATGAAAAATTTAAAATTAATTTTAAAAAATAAGAAAAAAACATTTGAATGTCTTTGCCTTTGTGGTTCCTGCAAATGAAACTACAAGAAAGGACTGAAAACATTTTCTTTTTTTCTATTTGTTTTTCTTCAATTTGGACCTCCTCCTTAGGTCTCAGATCAAAGAATGCTTACACAGACTCTGTAGTGTAGAAAGGACAAAATATCATATTACAAAATATTCCATTCCTATCCTTTTGTATACCCAGAACAATAAGTTAATATATGTGCTGCTAAAGAAGCACACCAGAGCAATAAGTTAAATGAAGATTGTACTGGGAAGATAAAACAATTATTCCATAAAATGAGTGGGTTTTGAATGGGACATGAAGGGCGGACTTGTGAGTTAGGAAAAAATATATATATAAAGACTTAATGAAGGTTTAATTAAAGCATAACAACTGTGCTGTATTCCTGAAATATATTAAAATGATGATATGGAAATACCTTGCCTAGTACTTAATATCTCACAGAGTAACATCAAAGCACCTATTAATCCTTTCTACTAACAGCTGTTCTTCTTTGTTTCACTTTACATAACATGTGATGGATTGACATTTGTAGAAATAAGGAGGAAACATGGAAGAAAGTGAAGAATTAGAAAGGATCAAAATACAGTAATAAACCAGGTAAATAACCAGTGAATATTATTATAGTAAACATATGCATATTTATAAACTGAGAATTTTCAGGAGTGACAGCCAATGTAGAAAATCGAGATGGTGTTATAGAAAATTCCATAAAACCCTTTGCATTAGTTTAACAGCCTGGTATAATATTTAGAAACATGTGTAATTTCTTTGAGCAGTTAAGCATAGAAAAACATGGCTGAAATAATGATAAACACTTAACATTTACTTAAATTTTTGTTTATTTTTATACTTTAATGCCCATATTGTGTTCATAATGTCCTAAGTATTTGTGGTTGTTAGAGCAAAGTAAATTTGAAAATTTCCATGAAGAGGGGAAATGGTATCTGTTTGTAAAACAAAACAAAATAAAACAAAAACACAGGGCACCTTTCCTATGGTTGTGAGCTGCCCTTCCCTTACTGCTCAATGCATTTTCATTAACACCCACCTCACAGTCCATAGGCAGCCATCTGTGTTCCCGTCTTTAAGAAATTTTATCCTACAAGTCTTTTCTAATGACACTGTTGCCTATTACATAAATCAAACAGACATTCAAACTCTTGGAATGGAATCAGAAACCCACAAAGCTGACTGCTGTCAGGACTCATAAGGAAGGCAATTAATAAATTTGTTATTTAGGAGAGGAGTTGTTTGCTTTCTGAAAATGCATGCAAAATTGGAATGTTATCCAGAGTGTATATCAAACTAACTAAGCTAAAAGTGTCTTTTCATCTCAGGTTCACCCATTTGACAATAATTATATTTTCTCCTTTATCTCTGGTTTGGTCAGCTATGCTAGTGTCAGAACACTTAATTCATTCAGTAAATCAACAAAGACCTATTTAGTACTAATTTTTTGTGGGTGTGATGAATAAGACAAATATCTGCCACAATGGAGCATATGATCTAGAGTTTAAAATTCATATTTGAATTACTTACATACCACCACATACATGAATTACATACTTACCACCACAAATGTAAACAACACTTATAAAATTGATGATGTTAAGGAGAAGACCTTAATATTAAAAGCAATAAAATTGCTATGTCTATTAGTAGAAATAAAAAATAGTCATATATTAACTAAAGTAAAATTTAGGGCTCCCTGGGTGACTCAATCGGTTAAGCAGCTGCCTTTGGCTCAGGTCATGATCCCCGGGTCCTGGGATTAAGACCTGCATCGGGCTCACTGCTGGGTAATAAGCCTGCCTCTCGATCTTCCTCTGCCTGCCACTCTGCAAACTTGAGCTCTCTCTCTCAAATAAACAAAATCTTTTAAAAAAAGATAAATAAAAAGTAACACTGGAGATTTGGGGATGGTGATGCCATCAAATGGCAACATGGATGCATGGATGACTAATTATTTAATACGAAAGGTAAATGTATAGTCAAAACCAGATTCTCTAATATTGTAATGGTGATATATAAATCATTTACTAGTCTAGTTTAAAAGTTAAAAAACAAGCCTATTAAAAATAACTATAACTGTAATCATTTGTTATTGAAAGTACAATATAAAAATGATCTAAAATGTAAAAACATCAATAACCTATTGTTATAGGAGAAGTATAAATTTTCTGTACACTATTAAAGTTCAGTTGTTTTCCACATAAAATGGAATGTTATAACTAACGTATTTTATATAAGCTTAATGGTAAATTAAAAAAAATATGTAGTAGATACACAAAAGATTTTGATAAAGAAGTTAAAACATACTGCCACAAAAAGTCATCAGATTACAAACAAAGAGAACAAGACAGGAAATAAAGAGCAGAGCATCTACAAAAGAGAAACAAAACAGATAAACACTGGGGAAAGAAAAAAAAAAACTTTAAAAAAGGGAGGGGAAGGCAAACCATAATACACTTAACTATAAGTAACAAACTGTTTCTGGAGGGGAGATGGGCAGGGGAATGAGCTAAGTCAGTAATAATTATTAGGAGGTCACTTGTGATGAGCATTGACTGTTATATGTAAATGGTGAATTACTAAATTCTACTGCTGAAACTAATATTACACTATATATTAACTAAAATTTAAATAAATCATGAAATATAAAAAGAATGAAAGGCAATAGTTAAGTCCTTACCTATCTATAATTACTTTAACTGTAAGTGAATGGAATTATCAGTTGGAAGACATAGAAAGGCTAGAACAGATTAAAAAAACAAACGAAAAACACAAGATCCAACAATATGTTGCATATAAAAGAATCACTTTAGCTTTAAGGACACACATGGGCAGAGAGTAAAGGGATGGAAAAAGATATTCCAAGCTAATGATAACAAAAGAAAACAAGGGTGGCAATAACTATAACAGACAATATAGGGTTTATATAAGCTAAAAATCACCACAGGAGTCAAAGAAGGTCCTTATACAATAAGAAAAGTGTCATCAATTCATCAATAGAGTAATTGTAAATATCATGTACCTAATATTGAGCCACATAAATATATAAAACAAATACTAACAAAACAAAAAGGAGAAATAAATAGCAATACAATAATATCTGGGGACAATAATACCCCACTCTTACCTATGGATAGATCATCCAGACAGAAAATCAATAAGAAAATAGTGAATTTAAACACTATGCCTGGACAACTGGGTGGCTCAGTCAGTTAAGCCTTTGCCTTTGGCTCAGGTCGTGATCCCAGGGTCCTGAGATAGAGTCCCACATTGGGCTCCCTGCTCAGGAGGGGGTCTTCTCACTCTGTCTCTGCCCTTACCCCTTGCTCATTCTCTCTGCCCTGCTCTCTCTCTCTCAAACAAACAAACAAACAAACAAGAACTATGTCTAATGAACCTAACATATTTACAGGATATTCCATCCAATAGTATCATAATAAATATTCTTCTCAAACACACATGGAAAATTTTCTAGGAGAGATCACATTTTAAACCACAAAACAAGAGTCCCCCCAAAATCAATAATATAGAAAGCATATCGAGTATATTTCCAGCCAAAATAATATGAAACTAGAAATCAATACAGAAGGAAATTTGGAAAATTTACAAATACACAGACATACACATTTTTAAACAAACAAAAAATCAAAAAAAGAAGACAAAGTGGGAATAAAAATACATCTTGAGGAAAATAAAAAAATATATACCAAAAAATTATGAGAAGCAGCAAAGCAGTTATAAAAGGAAATTTTATAGCTATAAATGTATATAAAAAAGATTTCAAATAAAGAACTTAATATAACAGCTCAAGAAAACTACAAAAAGAACAAAGTAAACTTAAAAGTAGCAAAAGGAAGGAAAAAAATAAAAATTAGGGCAGAAATAAATAAAATATAGAATTAAAAAACTAGAAAGTTTTTTTAAAATGGTAAATAATATTAAACTTGGTAATGGTAAATTAAAAAAAGACAGCTAGACTAACTCAGAAAAAAGAGAGAAGACTCAATAAAATCAGAAATGAAAAAGGAGACATTATAACAGATACCACAGAAATATAAAGGATAAAAGACAGTTAAATGCCAGCGAATCAAAAGCCTAGAGGAAATGGACAAATTCCTAGGCACATACAACCTATCAAGACTGAATCATAAGGACATAAAAAATGTGAACAGACCAATAAGGGGTAAGGAGATTGAATCCGTAATAAAAACCTTCTAACAAATAAAAGTCCAGAATCAGATAATTTCCCCAGTGAATTCTACCAAATATTTTAAGGCAAAATAATACAAATACTTTTTAAACCCTCCCAAAAAGTTGAAGAGGTTGAAATACTCCGAGGCACATTTTACAAGCCTGCATTATCTTGATATCAAAACCAGACAGGAGCACTACAAAAACAAAACAAAACAAAACAAAAACAAAAACAAACAAACAAACAAAAAAACAAAGTAGCAACAAAAAGAACTACTGGATAATATCCCTGATAAATAAAAATGTAAAAATTCTCTACAAAATGCTACAAAACTGAATTCACCAGCACATATCAGTAAATGTGATGCATTATATTAATAGAATGATCAATAAAAACTCATATAATCAACTCAATATATGCAGAAAAGGCATTTGACAAAATTCAACACCCTTTCATAATAAAAATACTCACCAAACTGGGTACAGAAAGAATACACATCAACATAAAAACCACATATTCTGTGGAAGGATTCAAGATGGCAGAGAAATAGCAGGCTGAGATGACACCAGGTAGCAGGAGATCAGCTAGATAGCTTATCTAACCATTGCAAACACCTACAAATCCAATGGGAGATCAAAGAGAAGGAGAGCAACAATTCTAGAAACAGAAATTTGATCACTTTCTGAAAGGTAGAACTGGCAAAAAAGTGAACCCGAAGAACAGGAAGGTAGACCGCGGGGGTGGGGGGCAGGTCCCGGCAAGCGGTGGAGCAATGGAGCACAAAATCAGGACTTTTTTAAAAGTTTGATCCACTGAGGTATATCACCCCAGAGGCTAAACCAGAGTGAAGCCCAAGTGGGGTCAGCATAGTCCCAGGTCCCTCAGGGTCACAGAAGGACCAGGGGTATCTGAGTGTCACAGAACTCACAGGTATTAGAGTGGGGAAGCCGGCTACAGAGACAAAGCTGAGGAGTGAGCTCTCAACCCAGGGTTACTTTGAACCAGGCATAGGCAGGATGAACTTGGAGCACGGCCAAGGTTCAGGGAGACGGGAGTAATTGAGCTCTTTTCTCCAAGCATGGCCAGAGGCCAGGGAGATGAGAATGACCAAGGACTTTTCTCCAAGTACGAGTGGCAGAGCGCTTTTCTCCAAGCATGGCCAGAGGCCGGGAAGATAGGAGTGATTAAGCACTTTTCTCTAAGGGTGCACTGAGGAGCGGGGCCCTGAGCTTTCCACTCCTCTGAGCAGGATTGAGAGACCGCCATTATCATTCCATCATCCAGAACTCTACGGAAAGCCTTCAGGGAACAAAAGCTCCTGGATTACTTAGCCTTACCCCAGGTAAGGGCAGGACAAATCCATCTCGGACAAAGACACTTGAGAATCAATACAACAGGCCCCTTCCCCAGAAGACCAACATGAAACCCAGCCAAGATCAACTACACTTAGTAAGCAGAAAGGTGGAATTCCAGAGGAGGAGAAAGCAAAACAAGGAATTCGTGGCTTTCTCCCAATGATTCATTAGTCTTGCAGTTATATTTTTTTCTTTTTTCTTCTGCTAAATTTTTTTACTTTTACCCTTTCCTCTTTTAATGATTTTTTTAACTAGTTTATTTTTAAAATACCTTACAAAAAATAATAATCTATTTTGAACCTTCATTATTATAGTCATATTTGATCCTCCATATATAAAACTAACTATATATTCTTTTTCACATAGGGTTTTTTCTTCTAAAAATGTGGAGTATAACTTCTCCTAATAGAACAAAATATACCCTAAATCTAGTTCCAAGATTGTTCTAGTGTCCAGCCTGAGCAAATTCTCTCCAGTTTATTTTTCTTTATTGTCCCAACCAACTTGCTCTATCAACTCGTTTTTTAGAAATTAAATTTTTTTCTCATTTTTAAAAAGATTTTATTTATTTATCAGAGAGGGTGGGGAGAGAGTGAGCACAGGCAGACAGAATGGCAGGCAGAGGCAGAGGGAGAAGCAGGCTCCCTGCCGAGCAAGGAGCCCGATATGGGACTCGATCCCAGGACGCTGAGATCATGACCTGAGATGAAGGTAGCTGCTTAACCAACTGAGCCACCCAGGCGTCCCTTTTTTCCTCATTTTTAGAGGTATATTCCATCCCTTCATTGTGCCTACCCTTATATGTTTTTCATCCTTTAAAATCTTGGGAGGTAGTTTCTTCTAAGAGACCAAAATACTCCCAAAATTAAGTGAGTGACCCTGTTCTAGTCACAAGTCTAGTATATATATATATCTATATTTTCTTTTTTAATATTTTTCCTTGTTTTCTTTTTTTAAAACCTTTTTCCCCCCTTGAACTTCTTTTTTATCCCCTTTCGTTCTCCCATAACTTGGGTCTCTTCTGATGTGGTTAAAGCACATTTTCCTGGGGTCTATACCACCCTTTTAGCATTTTATTTGCTCCTTTATGTATTCTTATCTGCTCAAAATGACAAAGTGGAAAAACTCACCACAGGAAAAAGAACAAGAGGCAGTACCAAAGGCTAGGGACATAATCAAAACAGACATTGGTAATATGACAGAACTAGAGTTTAGAATGACAACTCTCAAGGTTCTAGCTGGGCTCGAAAAAGGCATGGAAGTTATTGGAGAAACCCTCTCCAGAGAGATAAAAGCCCTTTCTGGAGAAATAAAAGAACTAAAATCTAACCAAGTTGAAATCAAAAGAGCTATTAATGAGGTGCAATAAAAAATGGAAGTTCTTACTGCTACGATAAATGAGGCAAAAGAATTAGTGATATAGAAGACCAAATGATGGAGAATAAAGAAGCTGAGCAAAAGAGAGACAAACAAATACTGGACCACGAGGAGAGAATTTGAGAGATAAGTGAAACCATAAGATGACACAACATTAGAATAATTGGGATCCCAGAAGAAGAAAGAGAGAGGGGAGCAGAAGGTATATTGGAGAGAATTTTTGTAGAGAATTTCCTTAATATGGCAAAGGGAACAAACATCAAAATCCAGGAGACGCAAAGAATGACCCTCAAAATCAATAAAAATAGGTCCACACCCCGTAACCTGATAGTAAAATTTACAACTGTTAACAACAAAGAGAAAATCCTGAAAGCAGCCTGGGAAAAGAAGTCTGTATTGTACATCAGTAAAAACATTTGATTGGCAGCAGACTTATCCACAGAGACCTGGCAGACCAGAAAGAACTGGCATGATATATTCAGTGTTAAATGAGGAAAACATGCAGCCAGGAATACTATATCCAGCTAGGCTATCATTGAAAATAGAAGGAGAGATAAAAAAGCTACCAGGACAAACAAAAGCTGAAAGAATTTGCAAACACCAAACCAACTCTCCAGGAAATATTGAAAGGGATCCTCTAAGCAAAGAGAGAGCCTAAAAGTAGTAGATCAGATAGGAACAGAAACAATATACAGTAACAGTCACATTATAGGTAATACAATGCCACTAAATTCATATCTCTCAATAGTTACCCTGAATGTAAATAGCCTAAAGGCACCAATCAAAAGACACAGGGTATCAGAATGGATAAAAAGCAAAACCCATCAATATGCTGCCCAAGAAACTCATCATAGACCCGAAGACACCCCCAGATTTAAAGAGAGGGGGTGGGAAACAATTTGCCATGCTAATGGACATCAGAAGAAAGCTGGGGTGGCAATCCTTATATCAGATCAATTAGATTTTAAGCCAAAGACTATAATAAGAAATGAGGAAGGACACTATATTATACTCAAAGCGTCTGTCCAACAAGAAGACCTAACAATTTTAAATATCTATGTCCTTAACATGGGAGCAGCCAACTATATAAACCAATTAATAACAAAATCAAAGAAAAGCATCGACAATAATAAAATAATAGTAGGGGAATTTAACACTCCCCTCATTGAAATGGACAGATCATCCAAGCAACAGATCCACAAGGAAAAAGGCCTTAAATGACACACTGGACAAGATGGACATCACAGGTATATTCAACACATTCCATCCCAAAATAACAGAATACACATTCTTCTCTAGTGCACATTCTTCTCTATTCTCCAAAATAGACCACATCCTGGGTCATAAATGAGATCTCAACCATTATCAAAAGATTGGGATCATCCCCTGCATATTCTCAGACCACAATGCTCTGAAACTAGAACTCAATCACAACAGGAAATTTGGAAAGAACACAAATACATGGAGACTAAACAGCATCATTCTAAAAAATGAATTGGACAACCAGGAAATTAAAGAAGAATTGAAAAAATTCATGGAAACAAATGATAATGAAAACAAACGTGTTCAAAATCTGTGGGATACAGCAAAGGCAGTACTGAGAGGAAAATATAAAGCTGTACGAGCCTTTTTCAAGAAACAAGAAAGATCTCAAATACACAACATAAACCTACACCTTAAAGGAGTCGGAGAAAGAACAACAAAGAAAGCCTAAACCCAGCAGGAGAAGAGGAATAATAAAGATCAGAGCAGAAATCAATGAAATAGAAACAAACCAAAAAAAAAAAAAAACACAAAAAACCAAAACCCACCCCCCCAAAAATCCAATAGAACAAATCAACGAAACTAGGAGCTGGTTCTTTGAAAGAATTAATAAGATTGATAAAGAAAGAGAAAGGACCCAAATAAATGAAATCATGAATGAAAGAGGAGAGATCACAACCAACACCAAAGAAATACAAACAATTATAAGAACATACTATGAGCAACTCTACGCCAACAAATTCAACAATCTGGAAGAAATGGATACATTCCTAGAGACATATAAACTACCACAACTGAACCAGGAAGAAATAGAAAACTTGAACAGACCCATAACCAGTATGGAGATTGAAACAGTCATCAAAAATCTCCAAACAAACAAAAGCCCCGGGCCAGATGGCTTCCCAGGGGAATCCTACCAAACATTTAAAGAGGAATTAATTCCTATTATCCTGATACTGTTCCAAAAAATAGAAATGGAAGGAAAACTGCCAAACACTTTTTTTTCTGAGGCCAGCATCACCTTGATCCCAAAACCAGACACGGATCCCATCAAAAAAGAGAACTACAGACCAATATCCTTGATGAACACGGATGCAAAAATTCTCACCAAAATCCTAGCCAATAGGATTCAACAGTACATTAAAAGGATTATTCACCACGACAAAGTGGGATTTATTCCAGGGCTACAAGGTTGGTTCAACATCTGCAAATCAATCAATGTGATACAACACATTAATAAAAGAAAGAACAAGAAACATATGATACTCTCCATAGATGCTGAAAAAGCATTTCGCAAAGTGCAGTATCCCTTCCTGATTAAAACTCTTCAAAGTGAAGGCATAGAGGGCACATATTATCAATATTATCAAAGCCATCTATGAAAAACCCACTGCAAATATCATTCTCAATGGAGAAAAAATGAATACTTTTCCGCTGAGGTCAGGAACACGGCAGGGATGTCCGTTATCACCACTGCTATTCAACATCGTACTAGAAGTCCTAGCCTCAGCAATCAGACAACAAAAAGAAATCAAAGGCATCCAAATTTTGCCAAATTGGCAGAAGAGAAGTCAAACTATCCCAGTTTGCAGATGATATGATACTGTATGTGGAAAACTTAAAGGACTCCACTCCAAATCTGCTATAACTTGTATAGAAATTCTGTAAAGTGTCAGGATATAAATCAATGAACAGAAATTGGTTGCATTTTTTTATACCAACAAGACTGAAGAAATAGAAATTAAGGAGTGAATCCCATTTACAATTGCACCCAAAACCCAAAGATACCTAGGAATAAACCTAACCAAAGAGACAAAGAATCTATACTCAGAAAATTCTAAAGTCTCATGAAAGAAATTGACGAAGACACAAAGAAATGGAAAAATGTTCCATGCTCCTCTATTGGAAGAACAAATATTGTGAAAATGTCTATGCTACCTAAAGCAATCTACACATTTAATGCAATCCCTATCAAAATCCCATCCATTTTTTTCAAAGAAATGGGACAAATCATCCTAAAATATATATGGAACCAGAAAATACCTCGAATAGCCAGAGGAATATTGAAAAAGAAATCCAAAGTTGTTGGCATCACAATTCCAGACTTCAAGCTCTATTACAAAGTTGTCATCAACAAGATAGTATGGAACTGTCCCCAAAACAGACATGGATCAATGGAACAGAATAGAGAGCCCAGAAATACACCCTCAACTCTATGGTCAACTAATCTTCAACAAAGCAGAAAGGAATGCCCAGTGGAAAAAAGACAGCCTCTTCAACAAATGGTGTTGGGAAAATTGAACAGCCACATGCAGAAAAATGAAATTGGACCATTTCCTTACACCATACATGAAAATAGACTGGAAATGGATGAAGAAGCATAATGTGAGAGAGGAATCCATCAAAATCCTTGAGGAGAGAACAGGTAGCATCCTCTTTGACCTCAGCAGCAGCAACTTCTTCCTAGGAACATCGCCAAAGGCAAGGGAAGCAAGGGCAAGAATGAACTATTGGGATTTCATCAGATCAAAAAGCTTTTGCACAGCAAAGGAAACAGTTAACAAAGCCAAAAGATGACTGTCAGAAGTTATCTGGGAGAAGATATTTGCAAATGACATACCAGATAAAGGGCCATTATCTATCCAAAATCTATAAAGAGCTTATCAAACTCAACAACCTAAGAACAAATAATCGAATGAAGAAATGGGCAGAGGACATGAACAGACATTTCTGCAAAGAATACATCCAAATGGCCAACAGACACATGAAAAAATGCTCCACATCACTCGGCATCAGGGAAATACAAATCAAAACCAGAATGAGATACCACCTCACACCTTTCAGAATGGCTAAAATGAACAAGTCAGTCAATGACAGATGCTGGCGAGGATGTGGAGAAAGGGCAACCCTCCTACACTGTACGTGGGAATGCAAACTGGTGCAACCACTCTGGAAAACAGCGTGGAGGTGCCTCAAAAAGCTGAAAATAGAACTACCCTAAGACCCAGTGATTATAGTACTGGGTATATACCCTAAAGATACAAACGTGGCATTCTGAAGGGGCACATGAACCCAAATGTTTATAGCAGCAATGTCCACAATAGTTAAACTATGGAAAGAACCTAAATGTCCTTCAACAGATGAATCAATAAATAAGGTGTGGTATATATGTACAATGGGATACTATGCAGCCATCAAAAGAAATGAAATCCTGCTTTTTGTGATGACGTGGATGGAACTAGAGGGTATTATGCTTGGTGAAATAAATCAATCTGAGAAAGACAACTATCATATGATCTCCCTGATATGATGAATTGGAGATGCATCATAGGCGGTTTTGGTCGTACGAAAAGAAAAATAAAAGAAGATGGGATTTGGAGGGAGACAAACCATAAAAGACTGAATCTCACAAAACAGACTGAGGGTTGCTGGGGGGAGGTGTGTTGGGAGAGGATGGTGGGGGGATGGACATTGGGGAGGGCAGGTGCTATGGTGAGTGATGGTGAGTGCTGTGAAATGTGTAAACCTGGTGATTCACAGACCTGTACCCCTAGGGATAAAAACACATTATATGTTTATAAATATTTTAAAAAAATAATTTAAAAAATGCATTAAAAAAACACATATTGCAAGCCCAGAATTAATCTCATATTCAATCAAAAAAGTTTGAAAGTTTTCCCCTTAAAGATCAGAAAAAAGACAAGTGTGTCCACTTTCACTACTCTCATTTTACATAGTACTGGATGTTGTAGCCAGAGAAACAAGGAACACAAAGAAATAAAAGACTCCCCCCCCCAAAAAAAAAAGGAAGAAGTAAATTTTTTTTTTTTGGATAACATGAACTTACATGTAAAAAAATCCTAAAAACTTCACAAAAAATTTTGAATAAACAAACTTAGTAAAGCTGCCATATACAAGATCAATATATAAAAGAAAAGAATTTTGTTTTGTTTCGTTTTTTTTTAATATGGAATGCTTCCTAGTTTTTCATGTCATCCTTGTTCAGTGATCTAGCTAATCTTCTCTGCATCATTCCAATTTTAGTATATGTGCTGCCAAAGTAAGCACAAGACAGGAGCATTTTAACACTCTAATGATGAACTATCTGAAAAAATAAAGAGAACAATCTAATTCACATTAGCATCAAAACTAATAAAATACTTAGGAAAAGATTTAACTAAGAAGATGAAAGATCTGTACCCCATAAACTATGACATTGATAAAGAAATTGAAGGAGACATAAATGGAAAGATAGCTCATATTTATGAATGGTAAGAATTAACATTCTTAAAATGTCCATACTACCGAAAACCATCTGTAAATTCAATTCCTATCAAAAATCCAATGTCAGGGACACCAGGGTCGTTCACTGGGTTAAGCCGCTGCCTTCGGCTCAGGTCATGATCCCAGGGTCCTGGGATTGAGCCCTGCATCAGGCTCTATGCTCAGCAGGAAGCTGCTACCTCTTCTCTCTCTGCCTGCCCCTCTGCCTTCTTGTCATCTCTCTCTGTCAAATAAATAAATAAATAATCTTTTAAAAAATCCAATATTTTTTTTTACAGAAGTAGGTAAAGAATCCTAAAATTTATATGAGACCATAAAAGACAACAAATAATTAAAGCAGTTCTGAGAAAGAATGAAGAAGTGAAATTACACTTCTTGATTTGAAACTATACTACAAAGCCCTCATGCTCAAAACAATAAAGTATACTGGCATAAAAACAGACAAATAAACAAGTAAAACAGAATTGAGAGTCCAGAAATAAATCCTTTCATACAGTCACCTAATATTTGACAGGGGCCAACATATATAATGGGTAAAGATAGTCTGTTCAATAAATGATATTTAAAACTGAATAGTCACATAAACAAGCATGAAACTGGAACCTTATATCACTCATAAATCTTAACTTGAAATAGATTAAAGACTTAAATGTGATGCATGAAACTCAATTTCCTAAAGGAAAACCTGAAAAATTCTCCTTGACATTGATCTTGCTAATAGTTTTTTGGATACCAGGCCAAAAACACAAGCAAAAGAAGCAAAAATAAATAAATGGTATTATTTTAAACTAAAGTTTCTGCATTGCCAAAAAAAAAAAAGAGAGAGAGAGAGAGAGAGAATGAAAACACAATCCACAGAATGGAAGAAAATACTTACAAATCTTATATCTGAAAAGAGGTTAATAACGAACAGATACAAATAGAAAAAAATATAATTAAAAAAATAGCAAAAGGATCTCAATAGACTTTTTTTTTTCAAAAAAGTTATATAAATGACCAACAGGAGCATTAAAAAGTGCTCAACGTAAAAACTCAGGGCAAAGTCATTATGTTGTTGTTGTTGTTTACCTCTGAAAAACACAGCAAGATATTACTACCTATTAGAATATATACTACCAAAAAATTAAAACTAACAAATTTTGGTAAATATTGGGGAAAATGGGGAACTTATGCACTGTGATAGGGATATAAATTTGTATGGAAAACAGTATGGAGATTATTCATATTATTAAAAGTAAAATTACCATATGATTCAGTAATCCCACCTCTAGGTATATATCTAAAGGAAACGAAGTCACTATTCGAAGACATATCTGCACTCTTATGTTCATTATAAAATTATTAACTCTAAGCAAGAGATGGAAATAACTTCAGTATCCATTAATGGATGAATGAATAAAATAAGTATGGTCAATATATACTATGGAATACTACTTAACCATGAAAAATTAAGAAATACTGCCATTTACAACAGCATGGATGGATCTTGAAGGTATAATACTAAGTGAAATATTTCAAAGATTATATATATATTTTTTAATTTATGTATTATGATATCCCTTACATACAGAATGTGAAGAAAAAGCAAACTAATGGAAACTTAAGAGTTGAGTTGACAAGAGGTGAACCTGGGGTGGAATAAGGTGGTCAAAGGGTACAAACTTGCAACTATAATATGAAAAAGTTCTGGGTATCTAATGTACAGCATGATGATCATAGTTAATAATATATACATACTTTTTTATTGTGCTTCCCTTTATTAAACTTTGCATATATCACATTCTTACAAGTTGAAAGTTTATAGCAATCTTGTATAAAAGAGGTCTGCTGCCACCATTTTTCTAACAACATTTGTCCATTTTGTGTCTCTCTGTCACATGTTGGTAATTCTTGCAATATTTCAAGTTTTTTCATTATTATTGGATTTGTTATGGTGATCTGTGATCAGTAATTATGACCCACTGAAAACTCAGAACTAGTTTACTTAAGGTATATACATTGTTTTTCTTTAAAGACATAATGCTTTTGAACAGTACAGTATAGTGTTAACTTTTTATATGCACTGGGAAACATAATTTTTTATTTGCTTTGGGAAACCAAAAAAATAATAATAATTTGACTTAGTTTATTGAGATAATCACTTTATTGAGGCGGTCTGGAACAAAACCCACAAGACCTCTGAAGTTTATCTCTACTGTAGTATATGTACATAAAAGTTGCTAAGAGTGTAGATATTAAAATTCCTTACCATACATGCATAAAAAACAGTGGCAACTATATGCGATAGTAGATGTATTAACATTTTTATGTAGATTATATTGCAATACAGATGTATGCCAATTTATCAAATTGTACAAAATTTACACAATGTTAAAAGTTTGCAATGTTATAAGAAATCATTTCTTAAATTTACACATTATAATATGTTGATTATTTTTCAAGAAAGCTGGAAAAAACTTTTTGTAAAATTAATCTATTTTTCAAAAAAGGAAGTAAGGAAGTAGAAACTGCAACTAACTCTGAAATAATAGAATATAAAATCCATTTTAGTTATAGACACTGTGACAAAAACTATTACTTAGTTTACAATGAAGGAGTACTTATGAAGCATGAAGGATGGTCTATAAATAAGGCTGAAAGAGCTCAGTTTTAAGGTTTAAATTTAAAATCTTCTTTTGAAATAGTAAACTGACCACACAGTTTTCCAAACATAAATGTCTTAACTGCATGAATTTATTTCATACAACTCTATAATCTAGTTTCATAAGAAAGCAGCATGCAAATTTTGAATAAGACAGACTTGCTTAAGTTTCTTTATGTTCAACAGTAAAGGATACTTCCCTAAAAAAAAATAGAAGAAAAATCAGCATATTTATCATGATAATTATTATTCATAATGAGATTCATATTGAATTAGGGAATATATATCCTCAGAGGGGGTAGAGTAAAATGAAATTTATTTTGGTAAATGTGTCTATGAATAGTCAATACAATGCCTCAATATAAATGAATATTATCATTTTGAACAATTTAATTACTATTATTAGAATTATTATAAGTATAAAAATAGCTATCATTTTAGCATGGAATATGAGACTCTCATGCTCCATGCTTCATCACATCCACAGAACATCTCTGCATAATCAGTATTATCATCACCATTTCATGGGTGAAAAAACTGAGGCTAACACATTTAGATAACTGGTTTATGATTACATGGCTGGTAAAGATGCATCACACTAATTTAGGCTTTATGATTTCAGAATTGTACTCTTTCCACTGCACATTCTATTACTCTGTAAATACTTGGCTTGTTTTCATTTAGTTCTTTAATTTTATTCATGTGGTGATGGCTTAAAGCTTCATTTAAAGAAAGCTTAAAAAATTCATTTAGCCAAAAGCTCCCAAGAATTAAAAATGTCATGGATCTAATTTAGACATGGATATCATTAGTTAATGGGTAACTATATATTTTCCACTCTAGTGAGATAACAGAGTATTTTTCTAAGTTTTAGTCTCTGAGTGTTCAAAAGGACTTTGTTAAAATAGAAATATTTAGACAAAGGTGATCAAAAGTCTGCATCAGGTCACCTTAAGATAAATATTAGGAAACTGAGGAAACAAATGGAGATTTGAACACTGAGCTATGATATAATGAATGGTTTAAAGTATTTAGTAGAGCATAGAAAAGCCCTTTAAAGCCTGGACTTAGCCTAGCATTGCAGCTTCTGGGATATCTGTCTATCTATCATCTACCTATCTATCTATCTAGATATAAATTTGAAAACTTTTTTAACTTAAAGATTTTGAGAAATAGAACATAATTAGCACCATAGAAGATCTGTTTATGATAACAACCTAGCCCCTCCTCCCAGTTTGTTAATATTCTCTCTTATTTAATGTAACATTGTGCAAATATACCACTACTGATCTGCCGTTATGAATGAAATAACTATAATCATCTGTTTCATTTTCCTGGTGAAAATATTCATTTAGTTCCATGTTGTATTTCTAGGAATGGACCAAATTTTTTTTTTTAATTTTTAAGTTTTCTAAATATTGTCCAACTTACCTAATACGTTTTTATTATGTACACTGTCATTCCTTCACATTCTTGCAAGACATTTTCACTGTTGCCCAATATGGTAAGTGTGTAATAGTATGTCATTCTAGGTTTTAATTTATTTTTAATTTAATTTAATTTAATTCCAGATTCATAATAAAGATAAACAGTTTTTATATATGAGTGGCCATTTGGATTACCGTTTCTGTAAAGTACATGCTCAAATCTTTTGATATCTTAACATTGTATCATACTGACATCTTTAATAGTAGATTTTCTGAATGAACTTTTAGCTGTGTAGGTCTTCTCTATTTTATTTTGAACTTGTTTTCATTTCAAAATCTTTATATTTATTTTTATAATCTGCTTTTATTTTGCTTTGTCTATTATCTATCTATCTATCTATTTGCAAGCAAGAGAGAGTGAGCAAGTGAGAGCGCAGGGAGGGATAGAAAAAGAAGGGAAAAGAATCGTAAGCAGGCTCCAGGCTCAGCACAGAGCCCAACTCTGGGCTCTATTTCACAACCCTGACATCATGACCTGAAAGAAATAAAATAAAATTAAGGTGTTAAAAACAAAAAGGAAAAAGAGTTGGAGGTTTAATTAAGTGAGCCACCCAGGCACCCCTGTGGTATCTTAAATTAGCTGTCATATGTTTAAAGTTCTAGAGTATCCATTTGGTTCATTTATAAAATCTTTCTCAATATCATTTTTAGTTTCAGTTTTTTGTTCAATTTGCTTCCCCTCTCATTTCTTTGAGCAGAGTAATCAAGCCATTTTACAATCTTTATGGATCATTTTAACATCATACTTAATCCCATATTGTCTATCAAATCTTGTTAATGTTTTTTCTTTGTGTGCTTTCTTCCATTTTGCTATGTTCAAGACATTATATTTGAAACTCTTATTGAGTAGGGATAATTAAGAGCTATAATAATGGTATGGTCCTCCTTGGCAGGATTTTCTCTTATATCTGAGACTCTACAAGACAATCATACTCCAAATTCCGTGATTGACTTTCTCAGTTTACACAGAAGGCAAGGTAGGCTATAGTCTTATTTCTGCTTCTCCTTGTGCTTTGGGGATCTCAACTTAAATTTGGGTTGTACCAAAGTCCTCAAATTTGATTGCTGCTGGATTTTTAATTTTGTTTCTCTAGTATCAAGAGTCTATTAAAAACACAGCTCAGTGTGTTTTAGCAGTTTCAACTGCTCTCATAGCTAAAATGGCTTCAGGGCATATATCTCTAGGCTCTCATTGTATTTCCTATTTTGGCCCAGTAATCCCTCACTTATTTTTATAATCATTCTTATATTTTTAACTTTAAAAGCTATTTTGTCTGGATTTTTAGTTGTCTTAAGAAAGAGTTTTTAGATCACCATTGCTAGAAGCAACAACAAATATACATGAAAATATCACAGTAGTTTATCACATCTTTATGGCTTTGAACTTCCATAAGCTGAGGCATCCTTCTCTAATCACTTATGCAAACTCCAATTTACCCTTTAAAACAACATAAGAATTGCTTCATTTAAGAACATGTTCAGGGATGACTCTTCCCCACTGTTCTTACCAACATTCCCACACACTCTTTGCTACCCACACCTTGTTTATGAACTTTCATTAGGTATATCAGCGTCACCAGAATTTTGCTCTATTGTATTTTTGTCCTTTAGAGCTTTAATTAAATTTAATTAATTCCATAGAAAGTCTGTCCCTTTTCTTTCAAACCTGGGTTAGTTATTTCTTCTCATTCTTTGTCAGAAGTTACTTTATTAGAGAAACTTACAGCTGTATTGTGACTTTGGAGCCCTTACCGTTTTTTGACTGGAAAAATCACCCATCCCTGAGATTTTTACGCAGCTTCCTAGCTGATATTATTCAGAAATCTGTTCAAAACAGACTTTTTCAGGGAGGCCCTTTCGGACCACTCAGTTACAAAACCTCTTCTCAATCACTGCTCTTTTTAAAATGTGCTTATTTAGTTCAAATATGCATCACTATTAAAGAAAAACCAGTACGATTTTTTTTCTTTTTAAAGTTGGCATACCCATTATCTATCTCTCCCATTAAAATGATTCCTCTGGGCTGGGGTTTTGTTGTGCTCATCTTAGGCCAGGCACTCAATAAATTGTCTCTGAGTGATTGAATTGTTTGACTCCCTTGCTAGATTCTCAACTTCATGAGGCCAACGATTGTTCTATTCAGTCCTTCTTTATCCTCAATGTCTGTTATATTGCAGTCACTTACGTGACTAATGGGAAAAATCACAGAAAGAAAGAGTTAAAACTACAGAAAAACCCCGTAGGTTCAATAACACAAAGCTTTCTAAAATTATTTAGCCCAGGAATTGAATACTGGCTGCACTTTTGATTTTTTTTAATGGTATTGAATTTAATTTGAATGGAAATACTTGAATGGTAGAATAATAAAAAAATTATAAAAGCAACTTGCTCCTTAAAGTAAGAATTATATAGGGCATCTCTTCTAGAAGCAAAATTTTCAAATGTCAAACATCTGAAAGCATAGAAGGAGAAGTAAGAGTGTGAATTGTACTTCAATGCTCTTTTCTTTATATTCAGCAAACAGCTTCATTCACACCTTTCCAATTTTTTCAACTCTTTTGACAAAGCCTTCAGAGGAGTTACTGCTGATGACAACCATCACAGCCTAACAGGAGAAATTTTATAAAGAAAAATAATAGCATGTTTTTCCCAAATTATTAAGGATATGGTGAAGCTCTGTCGGATTCAAAGGAGGAATGTGCAATTCCATGCTATATATCATAATAACTTATTTTAATAGTGGCTTTGCAATTTTTCATATATATCCATTTACTGAAACCACTATCAAATAAACAAAAACAAACAAATTAACAGGGGTTCGAGACAGGAAATATCTAATCTAAAAATAGCACATGTTCACAGAATACACAACACATATCCCAAGTACTACTATAGGTTTCAAGTAATAGTCAAAACAATAGTAAACATGATTCAGACCCTACCAGTCAAATCATAAATGGGACCTTAACTGTAAATCCTTATCTTTAGATCAAAGCGGGTAATTGGGTGCTGAAGATACATTATAGAACTAATATGTTATAGAACTCCTCTGAAATGAGTCATTTATTCCATCACTTTTCCTGCACAGCTGCTGACCCATGTTTTGGTTCCTGGAAATAGCTGCTACCCTGTCATACATCTTAAAAGCACATTTATTGATAACTCTACTCATTCCTCCATTCCTCTGTGACTGTCAGTGTGCTAAAATGTGGAGTCAGCTGACTCACTTGAGGTGGTAATAAAGTAGATGAGTTTGCAAAGTATTTTGTTATTTCTAAAAATGCAAAAACCAAATTACATTGAAATCATAAGGGGTGTTTCAGGGAGAGCTGTAGGATGTGGTTTCTTGTGTAATCCACAAAGATTAGCTCCAACACATATTTAAACTCTCCTCTAGGAGCAACCTTAGTGGTAAAGCAAGAAGATAAACAGATGTATACACACCCTGGCACAAAATTATCACTTATGTTTGGCTTCCTAGTCTCCTCGTGTTACTTATTTATCTTAACTTCTCTCTGAAATCAGGGAACACAGAATCTCAATCAGTTGACATTTTTCTACTGAATTACTCAATAGTCTGATCATACCCCTAAGACTTTTTTAAATTATTTCACTCATAATCCCAAATCTGCTTTGCTTCCTCATCTTAGTACACTGTAATTTGATTTCAAAATGAGGACAGTTGTCAGTAATGCCACATTCATTAATCTATTTTACAATTCCATGTACTTAGAACTATGAAAATATGTTAATAACATCCATTACAAGAAGCCACCCTAAATTTATTATCATGAAACAAGACCTCAAGAAAGTGAATTCAAAATCATCCATGTATTTGCAACTTATTGCAATAAAGCCTTTATCAATAGACTTCCCTGTGCACATGGTGGTCAAATTGCTGGTGAAAACCAGCCAGATCTACTACAGGCTTTCTCATGGCTTCTAGGTAACCCAAGTGAGCCTTTATTGATATTGGGAAGGGATAAAGCAGGGAAGGGATAAACAGTGATGTAAGAATTGGCTAGACAAAAGTAATGATTCTCATTACAAAGTGAGTATTTTAAAGCAAAAGGGCCTGTTGGGAATATTGTTTTATAAAATAGTGGGGTTTTTAGTTAACTTTTTAAAATTCAATTAGTTAACATATAGTGTACCATTAGTTTCAAATGTAGATTTCAGTTATTCATCCATAGCATATAATAGCTAATGCTCAGTACTTACTGTTATAGCTTCTTGAAAGCAGAATTTTAACCCACTGAACCACCCAGGCACCCTTGAAAGCAGAATTTTAGATCATATTTTCTGATTACTTCCATGTAGTACAACACTTTCCTGCTAGCAACCTTCAAAACATACTGTTTGTTAGAGGAATTTCTTTAATAATAAATAAATAGGAATTTATTTAAATTTATAAATATATAAAATAAATAGGAATTTATTTAAATTTATTTAAATATTGCACACTGTTTCATTGTTCATAAATAAGGTGATGATATTAGAGCCATTAGTTGGTAGCACTGATATATCACTTTCTTTTTACTTCTCAGTGCATTCTCTTTACACAAAATAGATATATATTTTAAAAGAATCTGAATCTGTGGCAAACTTTAAAAAAACCCTATACAGTAAAGTTTATCATTTTAAGTAATCTCAATTATCTTCCTCAATTGTGATAGTATATCCTTCTATCTAGGCCAGATATTGTATGAGGGATTTGAAGAGACATACTTTTCTAAATTTCACTTTTCTCATCTGAAAATGCTGATCATGATCCTACAATAAAATACACTTACAAGTTTTTGATGAAAATTTATTTATTTATTTTAAGATTTTATTTCTTTATCAGAGAGAGTGGGCGAGAGAGCAAGCACAGGCAGACAGAATGGCAGGCAGAGGCAGAGGGAGAAGCAGGCTCGTGGCCGAGCAAGGAGCCCGATGCGGGACTCAATCCCACGACGCTGGGATCTTGACCTGAGCCAAAGGCAGCTGCTTAACCAACTGAGCCACCCAGGCGTCCCTTTTGATGAAAATTTAATCTGTATAAACAATATATTTGCTGTAATGCATGGTTCATGGAAAACATCTTAGTTAATTATAAGAAACCACAGTATTAGAAATTAGGTAAATGTGTCTATAATATTTAAAGTTTTAACACTTTGCCTTATTTTCTCAAATCCCTTTACCACTTTCACTGACCGAGTCAAATGTACTTTTTCTACTAGTAGCCGGCTCTTTGTCTTTTGTCAGAAAGATGCCCTTGTGAATTATTTGTAATAGAGATATTAGCAATAATAATAATAATAATAATAATAATAATAAATAGCAATGAAAATGTTAAAAAAAAGTTTTCTTAACTAATTAGGGTTCTTAGACATCAATTAGAGGAACCACCTCTGGCAAGCAAATTAATCTGCAAGACATTTCCCGGAATTAACAAGTCAATCAGAAACAGGGTTGTCCGTAGACTGAAAGGTGAAGCAAAAGGACTAGTTTTGGAAAATAGGTAAGGACAGTGAAAAAAAATGATCAAATTTTGGGGCAAAGTAAATTATTAGGTGTCCTTTCAATGGAGTCCTGGGCTTTATGTAGCAGAAACTCTGGAGATTATCTCAATCCATTGGAGTCACCCCGTTTATTAGCTTACTATTGACAAAGTTATTTACAAACTGTAGAGCAAGAGGATATAATGTAGAAAAATGATGGTAAAGCACAAGATTCTTGTTAACAATAATGCAAGTTAGTGATTTTTCATTAGAAAACATAAATTGTATAACCCAAATTATTGGCCCAGAGCACTTCTGCTTCACAACTCTGCTTATATCCCAAATAACCATGTGAACTAGTTTTAATATCTGCTTCTCTTATTAATTTTTGAATAAAAATTCTTGACACAAGTATTTTATAATTGTGTGATAATCATGCATTTAATTTCTTGGAGAACAAAACACACTTAAGCCTAACTATGTTCGTTCACAGAACCAGCCTTGATAACACACTTCTATATGTTAGAAATGATGGAATAAATGTAGAATATTGGGCACTCGTTTGGTATTCTTTGCCATGTTTTTCACTATCTAAAAAGAGATCAGTGAACTGGGACTGGAGTTAGTAGACATGGAAGAACATAAAATATTACAGAGAAGAATACTCTGTGGTCCACAACCTAAACGGGCTGGGATTCCCATCATTTGGATCCCTGTAGCTTTACAAAAGTCAATTAAATTTTTGTATCTCTGATTAAAGTTGATTCCCCAGTACTTTTTCAAACATCGCTTGTAAAGTATTGTTTCCCAGAACAAAAGGGATTTTGCACATATATCTGCCTTTGTCTCTGGCCATGATTTCAGTCAGGATCCTGGGATCGAGCTCCATATTGGGCTTCCTGCTCATTAGGGAGTATACTTCTCAGTCTCTCTCTGAAGCTACCTCCCGCTGCCCCACTCATGCTCTCTCTCTCAAATAAATAAATACAATCTTTAATTTTTTAATTAAAAATAAGATAAATAAAATAAAATAAAAAGTCTGGTCTTACTGCCCCATTTAGCTCCTTTTTTTTGAGTTGTATTTAAAGCAGCAGAGAGAATATGAGGCTCTCAAACTTAAAAAAAAAATAAAGGAAAAAATTGAGTTTTGTTAGGATTTAAGATCTTGTCTGCTAGACAAAAACGTTGGCTTTGTTAACATGTGAAAATTAACAAAAGAGAATGAGATAGAATTCTAACAATTTTTGTAGAAATTTAAAATTTCCTCCAACCCAATTACATACAGACCCATTAAGTAAATTCATTCCAATGTCCCAAACCAACCTTTTCTAATAGTAATGCATCTGTGTAAACAGGATCAACCCAAGGAATAAATAAATTTTATTATTTTTTCCTGTCTCTTCCACAGTCACATCTGGGTATATTGGTAGCAAGCCAATTATCTATCTTATAAGACATGATATCATAAGGAAGGGTATTCTGTCCATTTGGAACAACTGAAAATCATTGTAATTTTATCTTGGTGCAGTAACTTGAGATGGCACAGTGTGGGTTATGAATATATTTTATTTTTTTTTTAATGGGGAGAAGAGATTATAGAGATATTGGTTATCCAAGAGAGACTGACAGGTGTTGATAGTTGCCAGGTCAATATCCTTCTACTTTTTCCTTTAATATCAGAAAGCACTAAGGGATTCACAACAAGGAAACTTAAAACAACATCAAATATTATATTGTCTCTCTTCTAGTTATATTGTAACCATATGACAAAGTATCAGTCGTACAAGATATCATTCTCTTTAACCTCTATCTTTCTGCCAGAAATGTGGGCTTAATAGTGAGAACTCCAACAGCAATTTTTGAAACTGTGAATAAAAAGCCATGAAAACCTCTAAGATTGTTCACTTGACTTTCTTAAGTCTCTGAACCAACACCAGAAAACACTCTCTGTAGTCTTCTTGTTAAATGAAAAAATATGGTTAAACCACTTTTGACAGTCTACTACATACAGCAAAATGTAAATCTTAATTGAAATATGTCCTCTCAGCTGTGCTTAAGCAACAGAGTCCTTAGCTTTTCAGGTTTTCAGTCTGAAAGTGTACACCTCTGGTGCTCTGAAAGGGAAGAGAAAGGACACCCTGTTCTCCATATAAATTAAAGAAGAGAAATCTGTGCATTTAAGTTGGCCATATAAAATTTATCAAGCAATTATCTCCTAACTCCTTCCTATCCAAATTACCTGATATGCTCTCCCTACTTCTTTATTCCACGTTACTGCCTTTTCCAGGATTCTGTATCACATCACAACATGTCTTCTGTTATTTCCTTCTTGCAAGCTAGTTTTGTATTCTCCATCTGAAAAAATCAACAGTCATTGGTATTTCAATTCCAATTTTCCTCAAATGCGTTGATTCTACGTATCTATTACTCTTTTCTCATACTCAGTGTCTTTGTCTTTATGGGGTTTGTACTTTGCTTTTCCCCATCCTTTACTGCCATTATATAATCAAATCTAATAACTTCTTAGAGAAAGTTAAAAATTCCTGCATAGCCACACGTGAACACAAAGTCACTGATTTTTAACAAACCTATAAGATAGTCAGACATCCATTCAGTTTCTTTTTTTTTTTAAGATTTTATTTATTTATTTGACAGAGTGAGATGACAAGCAGGAAGAGAGGCAGGCAGAGAGAGCGAAGAAGCAGACTCCCTGCTGAGCAGAGAGTCCAATTTGGGGCTCGGTCCCAGGAACCTGGTATCATGACCTGAGCCGAAGACAGTGGCTTAACCCACTGAGCCACCCAGGCGTCCCTCCATTCAATTTCTTAACTGAGTCTCAAATGCATCCTGAGTTCTAACCTAAACCTAAGTTCTACTTCTTACACGTTGTTATATGACCAAATTCTTTCAGTTCAGTATTTTGTAACATTTAAATATTAATCAATTGATGCTTTGTCTGTGTATTTCTATGAAAATAATTTGAATACTGTAGATTTATTGTTATATTTATAGATTTATAATCAAAGTTTCATCAGTTGAAGTTTTTGGAAATTTCAGATATAATGATTAACCTAAAATGATACTGCCTCAAATCCCTCTGATATCAAGGCCCAACATCTGATTATAGCCAAACCTGTGGTGCATAGTTCCATGGGAAATTGCAGTTACTTAACACTGATAGCATCTCATGTTCTCTCTCTCATTTTAGAATATCTCCAACACAACCCAAAAGTGTAGGAGAGTTAATGTCCTCTGAGGACACCTCTCAGTGAAGTGGAAATAAGAACCACAGATAAAACTGTCAGTTTTCAGGTCTTCATGAGAACAACTTAAAGAAGTTTCTCAGGACCTTTCAGTAAAAGCAAGCCTTCATTTTCTATCCACAACAATTTTATCAACAATGTACCTCTTTGACAAAGTTGCTTCTTCACTGTATCACTTTCCCATTCTTTTCTACCTTGGATAATCTCCCAGATAAACTAACAGTACTCAAATCCTTTGTCCTACTCTTTGCTCTCAGGATAAATGGAGCCAAAAGACTTAGATTAATATCAAGTTCTAAATGGGACCTTAGAGCTATTTCTGTCCAGATTTTCATAAACATAGGGACCTTTGAATTATCAGGCTATAAATAAGTTCTAAATGGAGGGGGCAAAAGCAAAAAGTAGAAATTTTTATGTTTGATTTTTAATCATGATTAATTGACTTTATTGGTTATTAAAAATACTAACATTATAAAAGTGTGGATCTTTGTAAAACAATGTCATAATGTAAGAAATAAGTTGCATAGTCCTTTTGAGAATATTAAACCAAGTGTTCAGGTGCCATCTAATTTCTTGTTTAATCCAGAACTTTGGCGTGCATTATCTTGAGGAATAGGATTTTGAAGTCCGGACAGACTAACAGAAAACTGATCCAAATGTGTGTGTTTATATTTCTGCTTTTGTTGTAAAAATCAACTTGTGATTGCTGGTTTAAAATGGTAAAACTAATCATGTTCATGGACTCTATTATAAATTTTCTAATTGTATGGGAAGAACCCAAGAAACATATAATTAATTGATTTGCAAATCCTCAAAGAACTACAGGATCAGGTAGTGGTATGTTCTGATTCAACAGCATCATAATGCAGCATTTTATATGTGTGGCTAATGGATATTTTCATGAATGTTTGCTAGCTAGTCAGCCAATACAGAGAAATATTAGGTAGGGTAATTACTCACAGCTGTGTTTAATAAAATGAGAGAAAATTATCAAATGACACTAATAATAATAATACTATAGCAGGCAAAATAATTCAATGATAATTACAAGTATTAATCTAGCTTTCTTCCCTGATTATGACTCTTCTCTCCTTTATCATAATGGAATAGCAGATTGTCTGCAATGAATTGTGAAAACCCAGCAGTGACTTTGGCAGTGAAGGCCTCCCATCAATTTTGATAGGTTAAAATGATTCTGGTTGGTCTTGAGCAAATGTGTCAAGTTTTTTTTCTGTGTGTGTCATAAAAGAAAGAAGCAATTGTAAATTCTTGCTGTTATTCCATGGAGCCAATAAAATCATACTGCCAACAAGAGGCTGTTGACACCGTAAGTGTAGTTATCTGTCTTGAAATACTAGGCCTCGAAATAAAATTCCAATATTTCACATAACCTCTTTTTTTTTTTAAAGAAAAAAACAAAACAACTCTAGTGCTTACATTTAGGGCTCTGCTGTTGTGTAACTATTTTGAACATGTCTACTGTAAGTATATATATATATATATATATATATATATATATATATATTCCGTGCAATAAATTCATTTAGTGATAAATTTGGATTGCAAATTATTTTGGGGGAGGCATGGTATTTGTGGCTAGTCTTACAAGTATAAAGGACTAAAAGAAAGAAGAAAAACATTTTTTATTACAGCATATTTACATCTATCCAAAGTACTTATTTACTTTAATACTGACTAATGTATAATACTGTACACAAAGAAAGAAGTTAAATGAGTTATAATTCAGTCGATGTATAGCTGGCCATTTTAAAACTTACCACTGAATCTTTCTGGTATGAAATGTGATATCTGGCAATCTGGTCCAGTTCATTACATCAGGTCATTTGTATGTTCTTCTTACCATTTTGATAGCATAGCACATTTTATAATCCAGACATTATACAATGGAACTATGATGCATGTATTTTCAAAAGTATAGACATACATGAAGCTATGAGGTCAAAAAAGATGAATGTCTGTAGTACCATATCGACTCAACAAATAAAAGTGTCCAAGTCTCAGAGTGAGATTTATGAATATTGTATAAGATTAGGCCAACATGTGGTTTTGATATAAATAATCTGTTCTTAAATTAGAATTACAATCATTGAGTACAGTGTTGAAAATGGCAGATAGATTTTAGCTATCTTTGCTCATTAGGGAAAATGGAAAATGTTTAGTTTGGTCAGATTTTCACTTAACTTCTGAAAAATCTTACGTTTGAGAGAACCCTTCTGAAATAAGAATCCTTAAAGACATAACCCCTTTGGCACAAGTTTTCAAGAAACTTGTTTGATGTTGTAGACAATTATATGGCACATGTACTGTTCTAGATGTTTCATGCCAATAATATGTAAGCCATACCAAGGCTACATATACATATAGAGATATTCCTCAGCTTTCGAGGAAATAAAAAATTGAAAATGCATTTAATACCCCTAACCATCAAATATCATAGCTTACCTTAAGCTTATTTAAACATACTCAGAATACTTACATTTGCCTGCATTTGGGCAAAATCATCTTAAGCAAAGCCTATTTTATAACAAAGTATCAAATATCACAAGCAATTTATTAAATATTACACTAAAAAAAGAAGAATGGTTATATATAGAACGGTTGTAAGAATATCAGGTGTTCACCCCTGTAATCTTCTAGCTGACTGGGAGCTGTGGCACACTGCCCCTGCCCAGCATCACAAGACGGCACCATACCACATGTCACTGGCCCTTTTTATAAAGACCCAAATTCAAAATTCAAAGTACAGTTTCTACTGAATCACTTTCACTTTCACATCATTGCCAAATATATCATAAGTTGAATCATTGTAAATCAGGAGCCATCTGATTTGAAAATTAAATCATAGTCACCAATATACACACAAAAAAAAGGCCTTCGTGTAGGGCCATCTATGTATCTTTAAACAACATAGCATGACATATCAACAGCAAAAAATGGATGTGAAGGGGACAATTGCTTTGCGTCAGTACTCTGAGCAGTAACATACATGGCCTTACTCACCTAGCAGAACTCCAGAGCTAGCTGATGGCAGGAATTTTACAAATGTTTTCTGAACAGCTTAAGCACTATTATTTTTAAATTAGTGTGCATATCTGTTTTCTAAAGATATGTTAATTTATTTTATTGACTTATTACAAAACCAAATAATTTCCTCTTATTTAAGTGGCAGGAAATAGAATTCTTTTCAATTTAAATCAAATGGTTTTTTAGGGAAAATATACTAAAAATTCTGAAACTTGTATTGCTTATGAATCTTTTATTGGAATCCTTATCAAGTTGTACTTTTCAAGTTTTTCCTAAATAATCTTCAATGAATTGAAAATATTTTTTGGATTTTATTCAAGGCCATTAACACACAATTTCACTTTGTTAAATATAGTGCTAAACGTTCAACCAAAACGTTGTGTCTTTTTTTTTCCACTACCACATCCTCCATCTACTGACTGGATTTTCTCCCCAACTAGCACATATATACTATTGTCTATCTTTAGGATAACTAAGGGTCATCTTTTGTCTTTATTCTATTCCTCGTATGCTTCTGAACTTGTTGAATTTTAATAGAGTCACACCATAAGCATCACATATTGGATTCCCCTTTAAATAGTAAACAGTGCACAACCAGAGCATACCTTCAAAGCTATCAATAGACTTACTCTGATATATTATTTTTGTATTTTTGTAAATTAAAATAATTAAATTATAGAACAAGAGTTTCAGGTGGTAGTTGTAAGTTTTACCCAAACTGACTTTTGTCAAACTCGTTTTTGTCATCATATATGTAAGTAGTTTTCTCACGTTTATTTTTAGAATATCCTTGTATAATGAATATTTACACTGATATCTAGTATAAAAATCTTGCAATTTATTTTAGAAACATTAAGATATTGAAAATCGGGCGCCTGGGTGGCTCAGTTGGTTGGACGACTGCCTTCGGCTCAGGTCATGATCCTGGAGTCCCGGGATCGAGTCCCACATCAGGCTCCCAGCTCCATGGGGAGTCTGCTTCTCCCTCTGACCTTCTCCTCGCTCATGTTCTCTCTCACTGTCTCTCTCTCAAATAAATAAATAAAATCTTTAAAAAAAAGATATTGAAAATCAATCTATTTCTTTGATTCATTAAAGACATTTTTGGCTTGTTTCCAGTACTTTCTTACTGGTTAAAAAATGAATTTGAAGTAGTCTGAATTTCATTATTATATGGCACTTTCCCTTTGATGAATACAAAGACGATATTCTATATTAGCTATCTGAGAAGAATTTATTTTTTTAATTTTATTTATTTGTAAGAGAGAGAGTGTGAGAGAGCACAAGCAGGGGGATCAGCAGGGTGAGGGAGAAGCAGGGAATCTGTTGCAGAACTGAGTCCCAGGACCCTAAGATCATGACCTGAGCTAAAGGCTCAGGCGTTTAACTGACTGAGCCACCCAGGTGTCCCAATATGAGAAGAGTTCTGTATGATATTCCTTTAATATGAAGTTTAAAGTCTACGTAATTAACTTAATATTTTAGTGGCTATTACATAGATAGCACTATGTTCCAGGCAGAGAGTAAGAAAGAAATATTAAATCAACCATATTCTATGCATTCTAAATGAAAATAATTAATCAATCATAATAAATCCTTCTATTTATGGAATATCAACTTCTAAGCTTTCCTCCATATGAACAATGCCAAATACCAGAATAAAGGGTCATCTAATACAAATAAAGGATAGAATTAAAGAATTCTGGTAAGCCATTTAATTTTGAAAAATGGTGCTATATTGTTGCTGAGTTGTGGTTTTCAGTTACATAATATCTGATAAGTGTAAAAGTAACATGAGTGTTACATGAGATGAGAAATGGTATATAATTAAGATATTTTTAAAAGTACAGATAAATACAAATTTGTAAACATAGCATTATGGAGGAATAAAAATAAATGATAGCTACACACTCTTAAGTGAATAAATCTTGGAAAGTTAATAAAGAAGTAAAACAAGGACAGTGCCAAAAGTAAGGTACATTTTTATGAAGTTCAAACAAATTCTGTGAAACCATAGATGGACTTAAAGATACTATTATGTATCAAATATTGTAAAAATTAAGCAAGGAAATAGCAAACATAAAATAACAAAGCCTACAAACTTGGGTAGATACAATAGATGTGATCATGTTCTACTTCATAAAGAGACGAGTTAATAGATAAATAGAAGTAACTAGACTTTTTAGAAGTTAATAAAACTTTGCCTGTTATATCTTAGTAATATAAAATATATGGTTTCCTAACAAAAACGTTTCTCTTAAAAATATTTAAAAATAAATTTCAGGCTACTCATAAGGTTATATTTAATTTTCCACTGAAGGAAAAGCTGGTTGTTGTAGTTGTAGTTGTTTGTTTGTTTTAGTCTCCTCCTAGTTTTTATTATTATAATGTGGAATGAGGAATGTTAGTTTGAAAAGTGAATTATTTTATAGACAAAAATCATTACTTGATTCACCTCCTGGTACAGCAGATGGAACTCCTGAAAATATGCCCTTTTGCCTTACAGAAGAGTAACAGTTATGCTTACTTCTGAAACATACTTGGTGGTGGCCCTAAATAGTGACACCATAGTAAACATTTTGAATATTCGCAATTAATTTTTATAGTCATAGGGCTCCAAAAGGCACTGCTGGTATCTTAGCAGGTATTTCAATAAAGCTAAAAGTTGCCTGACTGTTTAAAAATATTTAAAAGGCACAAAACATGGCAGAAGTATTGTCCTCAGATTTTATTTTTTCCATATGCTCCTGATTCCAGACATGAGAAGTTATTTTTTAAAATTTTTTTATAAAAGATTTTATTTATTTATTTGACAGAGATCACAAGTAGGCAGAGTGAGGCAGAGAGAGATGAGGAAGCAGGCTCCCTGCTGAGCTGAGAGCCCAATGTGGGACTGGATCCAAGGATCCTGGGATCATGACCTGAGCTGAAGGCAGAGGCTTTAACCCACTGAGCCACCTAGGTGCCCCCATGACAAGTTATTTTTTTTAAAGAGTTTATTTATTTATTTGACTGAGAGAGATTACAAGTAGGCAGAGAGGCAGGCAGAGATAGAGAGGAGGTAGCAGGCTCCCAGCTGATCAGAGAGATCGATGTGTGGCTCGATCCCAGGACCCTGAGATCATGACCTGAGCCGAAGGCAGCGGCTTAACCGACTGAGCCACGCAGGTGCCTGACAAGTTATATTGATAGATATATATACAATGTATTTTCCAGTTATAAGAAAAATGGTTTTGCTATTTTTAACCTTTTTTAAAAATTACATAATTTTTTTAAATTAAAATTTTATTTTTTAATGTTTTACTTTTCTTTTCTTTTTTTAAAAGATTTTATTTATTTATTTGACAGACAGAGATCACAAGTAGGCAGAGAGGCAGGCAGAGAGAGAGAGAGAGAGAGAGAGAGAAGCAGGGTCCCTGTGGAACAGAGAGCCCGATGTGGGGCTCGATCCCAGGACCGTGAGACCATGACCCGAGCCGAAGGCAGCAGCCCAAACCACTGAGCCACCCAGGCGCCCCAATGTTTTACTTTTTAATATACTACTTAGAATATAAAACCTGTTCCATTTTGTAAGAAGTTTACCATTTAAAGAATGGTAATTTTCTCATTGTGTCTTCCCCTCTCATTGCTTTATTTTGAATAAAAAATTTCACAATAAACATAACCGATGCTTTCCTTTTGATGGTCCCTCTGTTGGTCATATTGTATATGAGCCATGACAATTAGTTTTACAAAATTTAATGATGTTTGTTGATATGTTTTATCATAACTAATTTTCCCTTCCTTCTCTAGATTCCCCAGCTTTCAGACAGGTGGACACTTCAGTAAACCATACCCAAGGGATGTATCAAGTACTTCTTAGACATTCTCTCAGATCCTTGAGGTCTCATTTTGCCTAGGGATTTGCAGTAGGTTCTGCCAGAGGCACCACTGTGACAACTGATGTACATGTTCTATCTCCTGCTAAGCTCAAGAGGTCACTGGTTTCCAAGTTTATCTATATAATAATGCATTCCAGCAAGTTCTTTTTTTTTAATATTAACAAACTTATTTTAAAGTTTATATGGAGAGGCAAAGACTCACAATAGTCAACATAGTGTTGAGGGAGAACAAAGACTGAGGACTGACTTCAAAGTTTACCATAATGATGGGGCTCCTGGGTGGCTCAGTGGGTTAAGCCTCTACCTTTGGCTCAGATCATGATCCCAGGGGCCTGGGATCGAGTCCCGCATTGGGCTCTGCTCAGCAGGGAGCCTGCTTCTCCTCATCTCTCTCTCTGTCTCTCTGCCTATTTGTGATCTCTCTCTCTGCCAAGTAAATAAATAAAATCTTTAAAAAATGTATACCATAACGATAATTTTAAGCAAGATATTTTAATACCACAGAAAGACTAATGGAACAGAATATATATTATCAATTATATTTTATATTTAATATAAAAGCAAAAGCAATACAAGAGAGCAAAATACAATCTTTTAAACAAATGGTTCTGGAGTAATGGTGAAGCTAAATGTGTAAATATAAAATTAAAATAAAATAAAATTAATCCAGGCAGATATACACTCTTCACAAAAATTAACTCAGATTGGATTATAAACCTAAACATGAAACATGTTGAAGGTAATATAGAAGAAAATTTAAATGACCTTGGTTTTGGCAATAACTTGAGCTAGAAAAGCACAAGCACTGAATTTAAAAATGTCTACTCTGTGAAACACAATGCCAAGAGAATGAAAAGGCAAAGCACAGACTATGAGAAAAAATTTGCAAAATACACATCTGGCAAAGGACTGTTAATAAAAAATACACAAAGTCCCCTTAAAACTCAACAATGGGGGGAAAACCTGATTAAAAATGAGTCAAAGACCTTAGCAGATACTTCACAAAAGAAAATATTACAGATGGCAAATAAGCATATAAAAAGATGCTTCACATCATATGTTATCAGGAAAATGCAAATTAAAACAAAAAAGAGACACCAGTACATACCCAGAATCCAGAACACTGACAACAGAACAGGAAATGTTGGTGAGGATGTGGAGCAACAGGAATGCTCTTCCATGTCTATTGAGAATAAAGAATGGAAAACAACTTGGCAGTTTCTTACAAAACTAAACATATTCTTGCCAGATGATTCAGCAGTAGCAGTTCTTGGTATTTATCCAAAAAGATCAAATCTATACCCACAAAGATGTCTATTGTTGTTTTATTCATAACTGACAAAAGCTTGGAAGCAACCAAGATATCCTTCCATAGGTGAAAGGTCAAATAAAGTGTAGTACATGCAAACAATGGAATATTATTTAATGCTAGAGAAATGAATTACCAATCCATGAAGAGATATGGATATAAATATTTAATAAATATTTGATTTTAAGCTTCTACCAGTCTATCAATAGTATTAGTATATTTTAACAGTGAATGCTCAGCATTCATGAATTTACCTAATAAAATATTTGGGGTTCAATATTTTAAATACTTCAACCTCTATGATTATATTCCTAATAATTTTGAATTGGGGTAAATAAACCTTAATATTTTGTAACTTGTTTCTTATTGCAAAAGAGCTCAATGAAATTTTAGAAAATAAAATTTTACAAAAAATGTTTAGTTTACTATTGCCAAATACTTTAAAACTTTATCTTATATTCAAATACATATATTTTTCTAAATTGCTGTATATGCTACTAAAACCAAAAACTTTTAATTATACTACATTTCATATCATGCAATCAATGCCAGAAAGCCATCTGGCGATGACTTGTCTTAAATAGAGTTAAGATGGGTGTTATTACAATGCAAGATGGAAACAAAGATATTATAACAATTGAGTGTTACATAACTTTTCTGTTTTGATCAAGTTACTAATATACAAAAGGCTTTTATTGGTGACAGACTTGGGAATTTAACAAAATTTTTAAACTAGCATGTGCGACTCATTCCTAGAAAACAACACAGTCAATAACACTTTATTTAGATTAAATCATTACTATTTCTCCATTTGAATAAAAAAGGTAGCAACCCCAATAAGTGTATTGAACATGAAAAGTTGAAATTCTGTAATGTTCCTAAGGAATTAAATGATCCAGTCATGAATTACAAAATAAGGATATAAATTACCAAAGTGTTTGTATAATTGTAATGTACAACTGCCCATTATCGTTCAATAGTGAAGGCTTGTACAAGAACTCTATAAAAGACTCCACTTCTAAACTGTGGAACAAATGTTCCCTTTTCCCCTATATACAACTATTTAAGCCATTCATTTAGCTTTTAAAATATCCACTTAATACAGGCTTTTTACTCATTTGAACAGGCAGCAGGGCTCTATTCTTATTGCTTACATCTGAAGGATAGACTTCTAGCGTAAGAGGTAAAGCCCATAAAGGAGCCCAATAATAACAACAAAATACAGTTTAGTGAGCCCTTACAATCTGCCAGCTACCTTTCTGAGAATACTTCAATCAATAAAACATATAAAATACCTGACCACAAAGAGCTTACATTCTTTTGAAATATAATAGTGAAATAAACCAATAATAGAGGGGCATCTCGGTGGCTCAGTCCATTGAGTGACTGCCTTTGGCTTGGGTCATGATCTCAGGGTCCTGGGATGTAACTCCCCAGCAGGCTTTCTAGGCAGTGTGGTGCTTTCTTCTTCCTCTGCACCCCCTCCAAATTCTCTCTCTCTCTGTCTCAAATAAGAAAATAAACCAGTAATATAATAATGATTGATGGTTGATGGTGATAAGTGTTACAAAGAAATACAAGAGAGGTAAAAGCCATTGGAGAATGCTGGGATGAAAGTTAATTTTATTTTGTGTTGGGTGGTTATATCTCATTTATGAGACGTTATTTGCACAAAGACCCAGGAAGTGAAGGAGGGTGTTATACAAATATTAAAGGAAAAGATTGCTCTAGGCAGAGCAAGTAAGTATATAGACTTTGTGTGAACAGCTGGTCTGTTACTTTTGAGGAAAAGCAAGGAGGCCAATGAGGAGTTCATAGTGGTGGAGAGAGGAAGAACGTATTGATGTATGACCTTCTAGTACATTGAAACGCCATCAGTTTTTATTTAATATGAAATGGGAAGATACCAAAAGACTTTCAACAGCAGAATAAAATCATCTGACTTGATTTTTAGGTTAAGTTGCTGTACCAAAATAAATTTGCAGTGAGAAAAAAGTGCAGTATGTGTGGAAGTGGGGTTATCAATCAAGTCAATAATTCAGGAACATATATATGATGGTGTTTTTAGCATGCTGGTTGGTAATAGAAGTGGTGAGGTATGGTTTTTATTTTGTATATATTTTGTTGGTGAATATTCTGGTGAACAGGTTGGGGTATGTGCAGGACAGACGATATCAACATTTATTTTACCTGCACAAACAGAAGGGTGGATTCTTCATTCCCTGATATGGAGAGAACTCTGAGTTCAAATGTTCTTTCTGATTAAATGGCATAGTGATGATGAGGATTTAGTCAGATAGTGAAAGAGAACAGTAAGCATAGTGTCAAGCGGTAAGACATTATAATACATTTGAACATCAAAAAACGTTGTGTTGGATCATCTGTTTATGTGAGTAAATAAATAAATAAAGCTACCTGGGGTTCTGATAGAGGTAAAGAAGACTACTATATGATCCAAAGGGGCACATGCACCAAATGTTTATAGCAGCAATATCCACAATAGCCAAACTATGGAAAGAACCTAGATGACCATCAACAAATGAATGGTATATATATATATATATATATATATATATATATATATGTATATATATATATATATATGATGGAATACTATGCAGCCATCAAAAGAAATGAAATCTTGCCATTTGCGTTGACATGGATGGAACTAGAGGGTATTATGCTTAGCAAAATAAGTCAACCAGAGAAAGACACTATCATATGATCTCCCTGATATGAGGAAATGGAGGTGCAATGTGGGAAGTTTGGGGTCAGGGAAAGAGTAAATGAAACAAGATGGGATTGGGAGGGAAACAAACCATAAGAGACTCTTAATCTCACAAAACAAACTGAGAGTTGCCGGGGGCGTGGGGAGGTTAGTGAGAGGGTGGTGGGGTTATGAACATTGGGGAGGGTATGTGCTGTGGTGAGTGCTGTGAAGTGTGTAAACTTGACGATTCACAGACCTGTACCCCTGGGCTAATAATACATTATATGTTAATTTAAAAAAAGAAGAAGAAGAAGAAGGAGAAGAAAGAAGAAGAAGAAGAAGAAGAAGAAGAAGAAGAAGAAGAAGAAGAAGAAGAAGAAGAAGAAGAAGAAGAAGGAGAGTATAAATCAAATGCTATGGTTTTCAGCGAAGAGTTTGTAATCAGGCATATTTTATTATAGTAACTAAGTAAAATGATGGTCGAAAATTGGAATAACAGAAAACATAAAAATCAGAGATTTTAAAAAGAGATATGGGAAAGTGCAGAGAATATAGTCAATGATATTATAATAGTGTTATATGGTGACAGATGGTGGCTATATTTGTAGGGATCATAGAATAATGTATGGAGATATTGAAAACCTGAAACCAATGAAACACTGAATATCAACTATACTCAAATAAAAAATAGTAAAAATAAAACATTTTAATTTAAAAAGATAAAAAGAGGGACAAGAATTTGAAAAGTGAATTTCAAGAAGAGTAAAGATGAGGCTAAGACATACTCTGAACCTTGAGGAAAACACCATTTTGAAAATTCTTCCCATTTTGAGAAAACTCAAATGAATCAATACCATAAAAGAACCCATTTTAACTGAGAGATGTAATGAATGCTCAAGAAATAATTTTATGACAGGATAATTCTTCCCTATGAAACAGCATACAGAAACCAGGGGAAACACCTGGATGCAAAATAAACTATACTGAAAATAAGAATTAGGAAAAAGATAAATGATGAAGGATAAGAAAATTAGACCTGTGACAGAGACCTAGTGATGAGAATTTTTAGCTTGTGGTTTAATGTTTTTGAGGATAATCTAGAGTTCATAACTGACTTCAGAAAGGCTGGTTGTAGGCAGTTTAGGCAGACCCCTAAGACAGGCCTACTTTGGGCAGGTGGTGTTGGAGGAGGCCATTGGGCTGGACAAAGACAAATCCAACCATTTGACTAAAGTGTCTGTGAAGATGTTGAAGTCAGATGCAACAGAGAAAGACCTGTCAAACCTAATCTCAGAAATGGAGATGATGAAGATGTTTGGAAAGCACAAGGACACCATCAACCTGCTGGGTCCTGCACACAGGACGGTCCTTCATACACTATCAGGAGTATGCCTCCAAAGACAACATACAGGAGTACCTGCAGGCCCAGAGGCCTCCTGACCTGGAGTACTGTTACAATATCAGCCACAATGCAGTAGAGCAACTCTCCTCCAAGGACCTGGTATCCTGTGCCTATCAGGTAGCCTGAGGCATGGAGTACCTTGCCTCCAAGAAGTGCATACACCAAGACCTGGCCACCAGGGAAGTGCTGGTGACAAAGGACAACATGATGAAGATCTCAGACTTCAGCCTTGCCAGAGATATCAACACATCAGTTACTATAAAAAGACAACCAAGAGTAGAGTGCCTGTGAAGTGGATGGTCCCTAAGGCCATGTTTGACCAGATCTACATCCACCAGAGTGACTTCTGGTCTTTTGGGGTGATCCTGTGCAAAATCTTCACTCTGGAAGCCTCCCATATCCTGGGCTGCCTGTGGAGGTGGTTTTCAAGCTGCTGAAGGAGTCATTTGATGGATAAGCCAATAAGTGCGCCAGAGAGGTATACACAATAATGAGGGGTGGCTGGCATGTGGTACCTTCAAGCTGCTGGTAGAAGACCTGGATCATACTGTGGCCTTGACCTCCATCCAGGAGTATCCAGACCTGTCCTTGGGCCTGGAACAATACAGTCTATGCTTTCCCAACACCCAAAGCTCCACCTGTTCCTCAGAGAAGAATTCCACCTTCTCTCATGTGCCTTTGCCCAGGTAGGCCTATCTGCCCTGACACTCAGCCCAGCTTGCCAATGGTGGACTCAAATGACTAGTATCCCTATTACTCCTGTCCAGATTCCATCATAAGCTGTAACCCTTACCCCCCACCCTCCCTTCAAGACTCACTGCCTTCTCCTTTGTCCCTTTCCTACTGGCAGGAGCCAGCTGCCTACCTGAGGCCTTCACCCCTTGAAGTTCACCTCTCTTCCCCATCCTCTTCCTCCTCCTTACAACCTGCTCCTGAAAGAAAGGAATAGAGAGGCAGGCACTTGTTCGTGGCAACTTCCTTCCCTCCCATATGTTGGACCAAGACCCCTCCCTGGCATCTGGTACTGCCTGGACGTCGAGGGAGTTGGAGATGAGGCATGCCAGTGAAAGCTGTCGGAGCTTTCCTGTTTTGGTTTTGTCTGCTTAGCAAAACATGTAAAACTGAGTTCTGGTGGCAGGGACCTAGTCCTTGGGGCTATAGCACTAGCGAGGGGAGGTCAACTGCTCTGGGCCTTGGCTAAGAGCAACCCCTGCTCCAGAGATATGGTGCCAAGGGCTTATTAATTTTGATACTAATTTGCTTTGCTGACCAAATACCTGGTATCAAAAGATGGGAAGGCAAAGACTGGAAGCAGTGTTGTGACCATGGGGTCCAGCCCCAAACTATGAAGAAAACACAAAGTGTATAAATCTGAGTAAGTATATATTTACACACCTTTTTAAATAGGTTGTTATCAAAGATTTAATCAATGGGTAATATGCTCCTCGTGGCTGGGAAGCATCAGTTGCCATATATTAAAAACAAAGAAAAGAGGTGTCTGGGTGGCTTCCTCCATAAGTGTCTCTTCTTTTCAGGTCATGATCCCAGGGATCCTGGGATGGAGCCCCACATCAGGCTCTCTGCTCCTTGGGAAACCTGTTTCTCCTTTCCCCTCTGCCCTGCTTATAGTACCTCTTCCTGTCTCTCTGTCTGTCAAATAAATAAAATATTTTTAAAAAAGCAAGAAACAAAATGTTTTTTTTTTTTTTTTTTTTTAAGATTTTATTTATTTATTTGACAGACAGAGATCACAAGTAGGCAGAGAGGCAGGCAGAGAGAGAGAGGAGGAAGCAGGCTCCCTGCTAAGCAGAGAGCCCGATGTGGGGCTCGATCCCAGGACCCTGGGATCATGACCTGAGCCGAAGGCAGAGGCTTTAACCCACTGAGCCACCCAGGCGCCCCAGAAACAAAATGTTTTTTAAAATTTTTTTTTTTAATTTTCTAGCGGTGCCTGGATGACCCAGTTGTTTAAGCAGATGTTTGACTTGGCTGAGGTCATGATTCCAGTGTACAGGGATCCAGCCCTGCATGGGAATACTTGCACCCCCAGGAGCTTGCTTCTTCCTCTCCCTTTGCACGTGATTCCCCCCGCTTGTGCGCTTCCTCTCTCTCTCTCTCTTGCTGTCAATAAACAAAATAAAATCTTTTAATAAATAAATAAATAAATAAATTTCTAAGCCTACTTTCAGTTTAGGTCCCTTAACAAAAATTGCTACTGCTTCATTTAAAAAAAAAAAAAACCGATAATTTAAAAATATGCTTCCAGAGCTTACAAGCTGTTTTGTTTTGTTTTTTGGTTTTTTTTTTTGGTTAGGATTAAATACAGAAGTGCTTTAAAATGTAAAAGAAAAAATATTCTATATTAACACTAATCACAGTATAACTTTGGTGGTTATATCAAGATAATGAAAAGTGATTTTAAAGCAAATTTCATTATCAGACATAAAGATCAAGTCAAAATTGCAGAAGAGTAAAAGGATGAATTCCTCAGGGAGTATAATAATTCTTCACTTTTAATACTTAATAACAGATTTGGGGATATATAGGGAAAAACTAAGAACAAAAATCATAACTTCTACCTTAGAAGAGAAATGGAAAAAAATTTCAACACCTTTATTTTAAGATTATATAGACAAACGGTCATCAAATTGGTAAGATATATAAGACTTGAACAAAATTATCAACTAACTAGATATGCTTGATATTACAGAACACTCCCAACAACCACAGACTACATATATCTTAAGCCATGATTTTCTTTGCAAAGGTCAACATTGATAATGTTCTAGTCATACCTCCGTGTACCAGGAAAGAAGTAGCATATTTCTTGAAAGACACAGCTATCAAAGCTCCATTGAGAAACCGTAATGATGGAGAAGGGGTTTGCAAATTATATATCTGATAATGGACATATACTCTGATTATTAAAAAATGAATAAAAATAAAAAACCTTATTAATAACCAGAGTATCCAATTTTATATGTGAAGAAAATTATTGAAGAGACATGTCACCAAAAGGATATGGATGGCTTATAAGCAAATGACAAATTTCTCAACATTTAGACATTAAAGAAATACAAATTAAAATCATAATGAGACATGCTTACATATACGTTTGAATGGCTAAAACTATAAAGGCTTATTGTACTTCGTCTGAGCTAGATTGAGAAGCAACAAAATATCTAAACTGTTGTTAGCATATATCATGATACCACAACTTTGGAAAATAGTTTGAATGCAAACTATATTGCAGTTACACGAATAGCCATTTTACTTCTAGGCATTTAACCAAGAGAAACAAACCCTATGTTCGTACAAGGACTTGTATATGAATTTCATAGCAGCTTTATTTTTAAGAATTGAAAACAGTGGAAATGTTCATCAATGTCCGTCAATAGAGCAAAGACAAATTATGATCTATTCATTAAAGAGATTACTATTCAGCATCAAAATGAACTATTTACAATTGGAGATTCTCAAAGTAATGATGCTGAGAAAAGAAAAGCCAGGCAATGAATAATATATACTGTGTGATTCCATGACTATAAAAAATCTAGAAAATACAAATTTATATTTAGTCACAGTCATCAAATATATTGGTGTGATTTTAGTGCCTTCTTCTGTGCTCCCATAGCTTCCTACACTTGGATCTCCGAGCATTTGTTACACCATGTGAAAATATGGACTCTTTTTCTTTATTCTGTATTACAAGAAAAAGAATCCTTGAAATTTTATGGACATTTGAACTCTCAGTTATTAGCAGAAATTCTATCACACAGTAAGTTTCCTAATATAAAAGCCAGAGTTTTACAATGACTTCTAAGTTTTTACATGATCTAGCCACTCATTTAACCTCTGTGACCTCTTTCCCTGCTACTCTTCAGTCACTCACAGTGGCCTCCTTGCTATTCCTCAGATATGCCAGGCACGATCCAACCTTATGGCCTTCAAGATAGCCAATTCCTTTGTCTGGAATGTCCTTATTGCTGATAGTTCTGGTTTAATTCATCGCCTTTCCATACCTTTGTTCAATTGTCAGCTTCATTGTAACTACCCTGATCTTCCTATTAAAAATTTTAACTCCCCATCCCCTGCCTAGAAACCTTGATTTTTTTCACCTTGATCTAATTTTTCGTTTTCCCCATTGTACTCATAATTTTTGAATGCACTATGCAATTTTTATTAAGGTTTATATCTTTTAATTGTCTCACCCATTAAAATAAAAGTTCTACAAAGCCAAGTATTTCATTTACCAGTGTAGTCTGAAGTAATATCTGCCATATAATAGGTTCAGTAGACAATTGGTAAATTTCAGAATAAATTAATGTTGAGAATATACTGAATTTCATTAGTCATTTCAATATTTTTTTCCAAAACATAAACTATGTAAAACATACCTTAAATTTACTTTCAAAATATTTTATAGCATATAATGAACAATATACATAAGCCTTAAAGAAACAATCATATAAATAATCATTTCATACCTACTTAAAAATTGCATGATACCACACTCATAGATCCTCTCTGAATGCTCTAAAATAACCCTTCAAAGGAAATACATTTTTAAAAATAACAGTTTTTTGGCAAATAATTTAATAAAATAAAAGTTTCATTCATCTATGTAGATCTTAATAAATGTTTTTAATAGGCATGAAAGTATAACTCTGAAGTGTGCTAAAATGAAACCACCTGCTAAGGGTGAGAGAACAAAAATAAACATCATTTTTCCAAATAAGAGGAATTTATTACCTTTTAATCAAAGCATGTGGATTTGTTCAAACTGGCAATAAAGGAATATGGAAACACAAATCATAGAAAGTCATATTTTAGATTTCTAAAAGACTTCAAAGTGAAGAGTATACATTTTTTAAATGTTACATAATGCTACATAATGACAAGATGACAGGTTGTGACAAATAGCATTTTAAAAGCTCTACTCATAATGGAATGGAAGGTGTCATTTACCTATAATTTTATATATGTCATTAATTTACTATATCTGGATACAACATATTACCAAACAGATGTTCATCAAAGAGTAAATCATTTTTAATGGAACATAATATTTTGAACCTACATCTATTAATCATTTTTTCGATCTAACATTTACAGTATCAATAAACAATTAATCAGTTGTTGACAAAATTTAAAAAAATAGGATAAAAAGTCGTGTTTGGAAAGTAGACTTTTTTCAAATTTTCATTTAAATGAAAATATTTGCTGATATTTTAAAAACTTTAAATATAATTTTATATATATCTGACCTATCAGATGATATAAAATTTTTGGAGAAAATATGACATATTTTTTTGATCTTGGTTGAAGGTATTAATAAAGAGCAACTGTTTGTATTATTTGTATTGTGATATCTTAGTTAATAAACATGAATAACTGGTATAAAATATATTTTTTAATTTTATTTATTTACTTGACAGAGATCACAGGAAGGCAGAGAGGCAGGCAGAGAGAGAGGAATGGAAGCAGGCTCCCTGCTGAGAAGAGAGCCCACTGTGGGACTCAATCCCAGGAACCTGGAATCATGACCTGAGCCGAAGGCAGAGATTTTAACCCGCTGAGCCACCCAGGCGCTCTAAAATATGCTTTTTTTAATATATAGAATTATAGTTCTTGCCAAAATATGGAACTAGCTGGAACTGAATGCCTCCTTCAAAGTCAGCTCTGGAGAAATTGTGCAAGTGTAATATAGAACTACTTTGGATATTAACCAAAAACAAAGAAATGATGATAAATTCCTAAAAGACTCAAAGTTGCTCTTGACTGGTATGTTTAAATCTCTATTCCTGGTTTGAGGACAGGTTTTAACAGGCCTGTCACTGTAGAAATCAGCTGGATGTTTAGAGGCTATCAGAACTGTGCAAAAACCTTGAAGGGGTAAAGACTTGAAGATTCTTTAGAGAGATTAGCTCCCTAAGGCATTATTCCTCCACACATTTTCCTCCAAACAATTAAGGCTGATGGGTGAGGGGCACCTGAGTGGCTCTCTCATCACGTGGATACTGGGTTAAGCCTCTGCCTTCATCTCAACTCATGGAATCTGGGTCCTGGGATTCAGCCCCACATTGGGCTCTGCTCAAAAGGAAGCCTGCTTCCCTCCCTGCTTGCCTGCCTCTCTGCTTACTTGTAATCTCTCTCTCTCTCTCTCTCTCTCTCTCTGTGTTCAATAAGTAAATAAAATATTAAAAAAAGGAAGATGGATGATAAATTATGAAAACTGCTCCCTCCAAATGATGCTTTTTCATAAGGATTTAAGAATTTAAAATTGTAAGAATTTAAAATGGAAACTATATCGTAGGATTTATTTTATAGAATAACATCAAGTGAAGGCAGTTATTATTAGTTCTGAAGTATTTGTGATTCTAAATTCTTGACCCCATTAGTAAATTTATTTTTAAACTCTCCCATGGAGTGGTGATTGGCCTTCAGTCTTTCATTGATGTACATCATTGGGTCAAATGAGATGTGTGTGCCCAGAACTATATATAATCTTCTTTGTATTTTACTGGAGATGGCATTTCCAAGTTTTGTTCAATTGAATTTGGACAGATGTTTTTATAGTCACTTCTAGAGTCGGCCCTGGAGAATATCTTCCTTTTTTTCTCTTCCCAATTCTCTGAAAAACCCTGACTATTTCACATTATCACATTGATATCACAATTCAAGTTTTTCCAAACACTAGAGCTGCAAAATAGAAGGAAGCTACTCAGAATGTAATGCTATTGTGAATGATTGAGAAAGAAAACATTATTATAATTAAGCTACCAGGTTTCAATGTATTTTATTGTTGCTTAGAAAATCCTAGTATACCCAGACTTTACAGAGATTTGATGATCCTAAGAGGAGCTGAACTCTTGGACCATAATAACTATGCACATAAAAAGTACAATTACTTACCTAAAAAAGATAATGTGGTTAACTTTATATGGCAATCCAAGTGTTATTGGAACAGGAATTAAAAAAATAGCTTGGGGCACCTAGGTGGCTCAGTGGATTAAGCCACTGCCTTCAGCTCAGGTCATGATCTCAGGGTCCTGGGATCAAGTCCTGCATCAGGCTCTCTGCTCAGCAGGGAGTCTACTTCTCTCTCTCTCTCTCTGCCTGCCCTCCATCTACTTGTGATCTCTCTCTGTCAAATAAATAAATAAATAAAATCTTAAAAAAAAAAAGAATGACTGTACTTTTAAAAAATAGCTTAAAAAGGGCGCCTGGGTGGCTCAGTGGGTTAAGCCGCTGCCTTTGGTTCAGGTCATGATCTCAGGGTCCTGGGATCAAGCCCCACATCGGGCTTTCTGCTCAGCCGGTAGCCTGCTTCCCTTCCTCTCTCTCTGCCCGCCTCTCTGCCTACTTGTGATCTCTCACTGTCAAATAAATAAATAAAATATTTTAAAAAGTAGCTTAATCATATATGATAAAATAATGATATATATATACAAAGCAAAGAAAGATTCTATACTGTGAATATAATTTAAGTGAAAATAAAGAATACAATAAATGGAGACTAAGATTAATATAGCTGTAAAATGAATAAATGAGTTGGGGAAAACAAACAAACAAACAAATTAATGACTTCTGCCCAAATGCAGCAGAAGAGGAAAAAAAAATTTAAATACGTACTGAGATAAATTTTGGAAAATTAAAGAAAGATGAAAGATACCAGACTTAAAATGATGCCAAACATGAGAAATCAGATACAAAACAAAACAAAAACCACACACACAAAAAACCACTCATATATATTATGGTGAGTTTTAAGAATATCAAAAACAGGGAAGAGCATAAATGATGCCCAAGACAAGAACAGATCACCTAAAATGTACAAGAATAATACTGACAGCAGAATTCTCAATAGTAATAGCATATAAAGGAGACAGCTGGGTGTTTGTATAGATGGAAAAGATATTTGAAACTAGATATTATACATCAAGCCAAATTATTGATTAAATGTGAGCGCACAGTAAAAATACAATGAAGCATGTTAGGTCTTAGAACATTTATCACACAGAGACACACATTTTAGAAAACTTCCTTGGAGGACAGCTCAATTTAGATAGAGAAAACAGAATTATGTACTCAAAGGCACATTTTGAAGGAAGGATTGAATATAGTCTGCACTGAAAATATTCTTTAATTGTATGTTCTGAATTTCCTAAATTTAAGAAGTATTTGTTCAAATATTTAATATTTAAATAAATCCTAGGAGACTTTTTCTTGGATTCTGGAAAATCAGTCCATTTGTATACAAATCTCTTTGTCACTGATGGAAATTTTGATAGCCCTTAACGGTGGAATGCCTAATGTATTGTTACAGCAATTGTGATTTGCCAATACATGGGTGATGTGTGTGTTGTGTGTGTTTATTTTTATTTTAGATGGTTTTCCACTTCTATGAGATTTTTAAGTAGACATAATTTTAATAAATTATGATTTGTTGAAATTTATCTGAGGTTATATATAATAAAATGAAATTTGTGTGACCTAAAGAAGTGCGTCTCCATTTTTTTTTTTAAGAGTAGACTGGTCTTGGTTTGCCTGGGTGGCTCAGTGGATTAAGCCGCTGCCTTCGGCTCAGGTCATGATCTCAGGGTCCTGGGATCGAGTCCCGCATCGGGCTCTATGCTCAGCGGGGAGCCTGATTCCCTCTCTCTCTCTCTGCCTGCCTCTCCGACTACTTGTGATCTCTCTGTCAAATAAATAAATAAAATCTTAAAAAAAAGAAAGAGTAGACTGGTCTTTAAAAATTGTCCAAAGAAGTACATTATATTCATTATTAAATTTGATAATATACAATAAAGTATTTATGGTCATATGGAACCATATCAAATTCTACTATTAATTCATATTAATAATTACCATAAGAGGAAAAAGGGATATTTTTCAAAATGAAAATTAGTGTATTTTTCAGGATATGATATAGTGTTATTCACTGAACAGAGGGAACAAATGTCAAAGTTTAACACAGTTTACAGAATGTTTTAACATAAATTGAAATTTAAATCTGACCAAATTTCACAGTTTTAAGTAAAATGATAGCACTTTAAATCCTTGAAAAGTGGTAAGTGACCCAAAACATTGCTTAGAAAAACAAATTTAACACTACACTAGTCTGAGATGGTTATGTGATGGTACAACTTGCCATTGTGTATCATCAAATGGTATATTTTTTTCTTTTGGTTTTGTCATTATATTTTATTTTAGCCATTCTGATAAGTGTGTAGTGATATCTCAGTGTCATTTTAATTGCATTTCCTTGATGTCTAATTATGTCAAATTATATTATTTGGATGTTTAATGTTCTGAGCTTTCTCAGTTCAAGACCATGAAGCCACTTAGGAAAAATATAGTTGCAGATGCACTCATAGACCAACTCTTATTTAGAAATAAGAACAAACATTACTACCCATTCCAACAAAAAATAGATTTGTTATGCAGTAGGGATTTTATAAATTACCTGGCACAACTTATATAGTAAGATGAAATGGGACAGGCGGCTTCTTGCAGCTATATACAACATCATTTTAATTTCATTTTTCCATGGTGTACACAGAATATATATTTAATGTAAATTGTGAACATTTTAAACTCTGTATATGGAAATTAATCAATTTTAAGTTTATAACAATCAAAATTAACGGAAGTTTATTTTAAATTAGTTAGCTTTCTCTGCATTGCAAGACAGAATAATCAAGAATGGTAAGAAAAAAATAATCTCTGTAAAATTACTGGGGGTGCATTATAAAGTGTTCGGTAACGGATCAAACTCACAATTTGGATTGAATGGCAAGGGATTTTTAACATCTGGAACTCATTGTCAATTTTTTTTTTCTTCATTGTGTCTTAATAAATTACTGTGTTCATTTGCATGGAAGTGAAGAAAAATGCATGACATTTCATCTCAACACTAACACTTTTAACTGGCAACTCTGAATGTACTTTACAGCAGTGTAACAAAGTAAAGATCAATGATGTTTCATGAAATATTTGTTATAATTCTCAGGGAGTTTGTGCAAAAATGCAAGTCACTTTGCGACTAAACACATTGTTTATTTCAGCTAATTTTAAGAAAATATGCTAAGACTCTCTCAAAAAAGGAAGCAATGATTTAGGTTTTCCTTCAAACTCCTTATCTAATCCTGAACCAACAGCACATAGTTCAAAGAGCAACTAATTTGAGCAGCTCCAATTTACATGTTTCCTAACAATGCTTAATTTAGTCGAATTTCTGTCCAATTATGTTAATTTGATGTAGTGAAAGACAAATATTCAAAAAGATCATCCTTAATTTATATAGATTGCCAAACTCTGCATTTTCTGAATGACGCCCAGGAATGTATTTTCAAAAACAAACAAAAAAACAATGCCAGAACCACTATTAGGTCATCTCTAGGCAGAAAGTGACTCAGAGCCTACATTACTCTCTCCCTGAAAGTATACTGTAGGCACTCAAACTACTACCTGAGTCTGTGCTATCAAATTCCTTAAGTTAGAAAGTTTTAAAACCAGTCTGTGTGGGAGTACTTCATTTACAGATAGAGACTTGGTTGTTTATACATTTTCCTACTTGATTTTTAGGGTGTAATAACTATGTTTTAAAATTCATGGTGGTTTTGAATACTGTTGGATAATTGTGCTAAAATGGTATATCCATTCCTCCTAGGAAACCGAAATTATAGAAAGGTAGTGTTTTTCAGATCTGACATCTTTGAGTCATTGCAGTTTCAGTAGAAATGCAATAGGAAATGTGACATTCATGTTTATTATATTTTCTATACATAAATTAGAATGTACTGGAGGCCTGATATAAAGTGGGATGACTAAACTTCAGTAAGACCTTGTTTTCAATTCAAAATAAATTTTAAATTGAATTATGCATCTCTAAGTTCAGAGACAATAAACATTTACCAACACAATTAATAAGTTCTATTTCTTGAAATTTCGGGAACATTGATAGTCTCACCTACTGGATGAACAACAGCTAAAATTTTTGGTCATGGATTCTTGCTAAAATATCACTTTCCCAAAGAAAATTAATGTTATGAATTTTCATTGATTGTTATTGATCATGAAGAATATAACAACCACGATAAAAAGAGTAGGAAAAACATGATAACTCATCTCTAAGGGCATGTGGAAAGTAGGAAATGCTAATAAAAATAACTACCAGTATTTCCCAAGTTAACATAATATAACAGAACAAAAATATTTCATAACAATATTTTCTAGGCTCATTCTGATAACTCTTTTCTACATTCAAATTTATAGGTTGTGGGGCGCCTGGGTGGCTCAGTGGGTTAAGCCGCTGCCTTCGGCTCAGGTCATGATCTCAGGGTCCTGGGATCGAGTCCCACATCGGGCTCTCTGCTCAGCAGGGTGCCTGCTTCCTCCTCTCTCTCTGCCTGCCTCTCTGCCTACTTGTGATCTCTCTCTGTCAAATAAATAAAATCTTTAAAAAAAAATTTATAGGTTGAGGCATGTGATATATATTACACAAAAACCATCCCAAGGAATTCATTTAAAAAAAAAAAAAAACTCTTAATAAAGGACAACTCCAAAGGAATTTCTTTTCTAATTTAATTAACAAATTATAAATCGACTTACCTATTTCATTACAGTTTATCAGGAACCAATAATATTTTTTAATCGTCATACCTGAGGCAATAGTTACCATCTTTTAGACATACTGATCACGAACAAGCAAATAAACAAGAGCACTGTAGCTTAAGATCTACCTGCATAAATATAGGACTACTTCAGACAAACTCTTCATCACAACATAGCAATGAAAAGAAATCATACATGCTCTGTGATGGACATACAGATGAGATAGAAGGGGATGGGTGTTAATATATGCAGAATCTTTAATAATTACATTGTGAAACATAATATGGAAAAACAGAATACAATTTTAGAAATACCCAGGTCACCATCATTGTTTTATTTTTATAGGTGTAGATAAGGAGTTTAGTAAACAATCCATGACTATTCAACTTCTTATATTTTGAAAATTTTAGCAAAAGCAACAAACCTAGCAACTAGAAAATTGTATCTATCTGCAAAATACAGCTTTGCCAGCATGGTAGAGGAAAAGCAAAACAAAATAAGTAAGAAAAGTTTAACATTTCACAAGAGTTTTGTTTTTATTATTTTATTTATTATTTTTTATTTTTCATTTCTTATTTACTTTTATTTTCTACTTTATTTTAATGAAAATGTCTTGACCATAACATAAGAGCAGAATGAAACACAACATGAGAAATTATTTTTTCATAAGTTATAATAAACTAGCTTGGTGATTAATTCAAAAATTATATTACAAACTTCAGTGTTCTTGCAGTAAGTATCACTTCATAAACAAATGAGTCAGGAGTCATAAACTAATGATGATTCTAAATGTTATTTAGAGAGACATTCTGTTCTTAAAATATTTCAAATATTCTACACAAGGCAAAGTGGATCCAAGTAATCTGTAGGCAAAATAATATTTTAGAGAAGTATATATTTCCAACAGTATTTATAAAATATTACCTTCATGTAAGGCATCATCCTGGACTTTGTGGAAAACATACAAAGGAGTAAGAAGTGGCCCTTCAAGAAACATATACAATATCAAGGTTTAACATGAAGCAGCATGTCTTCTCTAAGGAAAAAAACATTGTACCAACTGACTTTACTGAAACTTTATATTTATTGCTCTTGTTTTAGGTCATATTGTCCTTCTGCATGCAGGCTGCTATAACGGACATGATATAGACTGAATAGCTTATAAAGAACAGGAATTTATTTCTCACAGTTCTAGAACTGAGAAGTTCAAGATTAAGGAATGGGCAGATCCAGGGAGAGCCCAGTTCCTCATAGATGGCTATCTTCTCACTGTAAACGTACATGATGAATGAAGCAAGAGAACTTTCTGGGATCTCCTTTAAAAGGACTGTAATCTCACTTATGACATAATCACCTCCCAAAGGACCCTATGTTTTAATACTATCACTTCCAGAGTTAGATTTCATAATATGATTTCGGGAGACACAAACATTCACACCATAGTATATATAAACAAAAAAAGACACAGAAACAACAAACAACAAAAATTATTTTAACTACGTATTATTTTCAACTACATAAAATTTTAATTTGTTTCTATATAATATTAAAGAACTCATTTGAGAGATTCACTTATATCCAATGCATCTGAGTGCAATTAAATTTGCTTACCCAACATATCCAGCAGCATATTTCTTCAGACTATCCCATTCCCCACCTTACAGGATTTACCACAATTAGAAGACAGGGGATAGAGGATAGATAGATAGATGTATACATAAACACACTTGTACCTACACATATGCATATTTTTTCCTGTTAATGATACTCATGCAAATAAAATTTAAGCTCAAGGAAACCTGTATTGTGTGTTACTTAATATCCAGTTTTTAGTCAACATCCAAAAACAAATAATCCAATAAAAACATGGATAGAAGACATGAACAAGTGTTTCCCCAAAGAACACATTCAAATCTTCAGTAGATACATGAAAAGATGTCCATCATCATGTATCATCAGGAAATTGCAAAGCAAAACTAGAAAGAGATACCACCTCACACCTGTCAGAATGGCTAAAATCAACACTACAAGAAACAAAAGGTGTTGGAGAGGATGTTAAAAAGTAACACTTGTGGGGGCTGCCTGGGTGGCTCAGTGGGTTAAGCCTCTGCCTTCAGCTCAGGTCATGATCTCAGGGTCTTGGGATCAAGTCCCACATTGGGCTCTCTGCCAGGCATGGAGCCTGCTCCCTCCTCTCTCTCTACTTGTGATCTCTCTCTGTCAAATGAATAAAATATTAAAAAAAAAAGAAGAAAAAAGAGAAAGTAACAATTGTGAACTGTTGGTGGTGATGCAAAATGATACAGCCATATTGGAAAACAGTATGGAATTTCCATAAAATTTAAAAATAGAAGTCCTTTGTGATCCAACAATCCTGTTGGTGTGTATTTACCCAATGAATATAAGGAAACTTATTCAAAGGGATGCTAGCACCCCTATGTACATAACAGCATTATTTATAAAGCTAAGATATGGAAAGAGTCCAAGTATCCATCAATTGATGAATCAATAAAGAATAAGTGGTATGTATATACAATGGAATATTATTCAGCCATAAAAAAGACTGAAATCTTGCCATTTGCAATAACATGGATGGAACTAGAGAGTATAATGCTAAAAGCGAAATAAGTCAGTCAGAGAAAGACAAATACCTTTACTCATATATGGAATAAAAGAAACAAATCAAACAAGCAAAGGGGAAAATAATAAGACATAGAAAGAGAAACAAAGCAAGAAACAGACATTTCATTACAGAGAACAAACTGATGGTTACTTGAGGGGATATGGAAGGAGTGATGGTTAAATAAATGATGGGGGTTAATTAGGGCACTTGTCATGATGAGCACTGAGTGTTATATGTTATATTGTACACATGAAACTAATACAACCATATATGTTAACTAACTGGATTTCAAATGAAAACTTTTTAAAAATACCCAGTTTTTAGCTCACATTCTGGCTTACAAAAGGGATTTAGTCAGGAATTTGGAGATTAGTTAATGAACAAATAAAGGGGTGAACAGGCAGTTGTTAGATAAAATTACTATCCTTCCTGGCATGATCTTATACCTTTTATCTAGAATTATTTTTAGCACTTTAGATTCTTCCTATTTTATTTTGAGTCATTAAACAAAAATTTCCTCAAAGTACCTTAGACTCCATCCAATTTGAGCAACAGTGTGAGAGAGGAAATGGTGTCCAGGAGGAAAAAAAAAGGATGAAACTACTTTTGTTTACTAGTGAATGCATAGTTCTTCCACAGAAGAAGCTCTAAATTGTCATGGCTCCAGCTTCACATGTGTTCAGTCATATGTTCAGAAGTAGGTAACACTATCAAAAAATATAAAGCATCTGAGATTATTTTCTCTTATTTGAAAGCTGGTGTATGAGTCTGCCATGGTTTCTTAGGTGTTCATAGAAGACGCAGACTCATGGTTCAGAAATAATATAGTTTATTATTCACAGCAATAGAGGTAGCCAGAATATTAACAGTATTTGTGTGTGTGTTTGTGTGTGTGTGTGTGTGTGTGTGTGTGTGTGTCTGTGAAGGGGTGGGTGTTATATATCAGTTCTGAGCCTCAGTTCCCACAAGAAGAATCAAAACAGAGGCAGATAATATTTGCAAACACAACAGGTTAAGTTAAAAAAAAAAGATACTATTTCTGTCTTCCAAGTCTATTCAATACACCATCTTCAAAGGATGGTCTAGAACAAATAATAAATGCAATAATGTAAGCAACCAATTGAAAAGTGTCTCCCAAGAAACACACTTTGAGAGTCTTCATTTGACAAAAATACTATAGGATATTACATGGATCGGGTGCATTGAATACTGGAAGGTTAAAATTACAAGGGACCAAATATTTTTAAGCAGTTCTGGCATCCAGTAGAGTTCAAATAGGTTTTATAAGATTGAGTAAAGAAGCCATCAAAACCTGGGCCCAGGGGCGCCTGGGTGGCTCAGTGGGTTAAGCCTCTGCCTTCGGCTCAGGCCATTACCTCAGGGTCCTGGGATCGAGCTCCACGTCAGGCTCTCTGTTCAGCAGGGAGCCTGCTTCCCCCTCCCTCTCTCTGCCTCTCTGCATACTTGTGGTCTCTGTCTGTCAAATAAATAAATAAAATCTTAAAACAAAACAAAAGAAAACAAAAAAAACCTGGGCCCAATTTTCCCAAAACTATGATTCTGATTCTAGTCTCTATGATGTTATCCCTTGAAGACAATGTCTCTAATTGAGTTGAATTAGTTTACTAAAGAGCATACCCCCGTTTGCTGTAGGAGATGTACAATGTGCAAGAGGCAAAATGCCACATGGAAGCCACCTGGTCTTCAGTGGAATATAGAATCAGTTCCTTTGGGATGAATTTGTTCCGCATTTGACTTCCCACTTAAGGGAAAACAAGAGTGCCTTCTAATAGATTTTAAATAGGAAATGACAACGGAAGCTTATACAAGATTATAAAATGGCAAATTTCATTTAGATAAGCAATAATTTCAAAGTCATCTTCTTAATATTACAGACCCTTCACATAATCATAATTTTATTATGGCATTATATGGTAATTTCAAATATAGTAAATATAAAGAATTTACCTCTGTAATTATAGCGAGTGTGGCCATAGTTTAATGGCAACAAAACTTCAATTTAGAAGTAGGGTCTACCAATTATTAATACATTTGGAAATGGTGTGTCATCTTCACTCCACTTGTCTCACTAAAACAGTGAGCCAAAAAAGTAGGTCCAAGCTGTTTACTATGGCCAAAATGGGTTGCTTTTGCACTTGGTAAAGAAGCAGTCATATTTTGGAAGAAGAAACTGAGGCTATTAATATTTTCAACTTATTTTCAGAAAAGGAAAGAAAGGATAATCTAAGCTAAAGCCAAAATCTTACACAAGACAGCAGGAGAATAATCTTTTCCCAGATAAAGGGTTTTTCAACTTAGCCATGTTAGGAGGAAGAAGAGATGAGACATTGTGGACTTGACTAAGGTTTCTACACTGTTCAAAAAGTTTTCAAAATAATGTGTATTATTTTTCTTCTTTTAGTTGAGACAAAACAAACAAACAAACAAACAAAAAACCACCAATGAGCTTACTCTTAAAAGGAGGTAAACAAGAAACTAGCAAAGATTGAGTGTTAGGTATTGTCCACCTACTTTTTTTTAAAATTATGTTATCTTAGTTACCATACAATACATCATTAGTTTTTGAAGTAGTGTTCCATGATTCATTGTTTGTGTAAAACACCCAGTGCCCCATGCAATATGTGCCCTCCTTAATACCCATCACCAAGCTCACCCATCCCCACATCCTTCTCATCTTTAAAACCCTCAGTTTGTTTCTTGGAGTCCATAGTTTTTCATGTTTCATTTCCCCCTCCAATTCCCCCATTTCATTTTTCCTTCCCTTCTCCTAATGTCCTCCATGCTATTCCTTAGGTTCCACAAATAAGTGAAAACATATGATGATTGACTTTCTCTGCTTGACTTATTTCACTTAGCATAAACTCCTCCAGTCCCATCCATGTTGATGCAAAAGTTGGGTATTCATCTTTTCTGTTGGCTGAGTGACATTCCATTGTATCCATAGATCGCATCTTCTTTATCCGTTTATTTGTTGAAGAGGATCTTGGCTCTTTCAACAGAATGGCTATTGTGGACATTGCTGCTACGAACACTGGGGTGCATATGGCCCTTCTTTCCAGTAAAATAGAGCTAGCCTATGACCCAGCGATTGCACTACTGAGTATTGACCTCAAAGATACAGATGTAGTGAAAAGAATTAGGTATTGTTAAAGCACAAATGCAGGGGATAGAAGTTATGGTACAGAAGAGGGAAGGGCAACCATATGGCAGAGTAGAATAAAGTAGCTCAGGAAGAAATTAGTCATATCCATATATTGTAAGGCATGTGGGGTTGGCAGGGAGAGCATGAGAAATCATGAGAGCAGAGAGAGAAAATGGACCAGGCAGGAGAGGTTTATAATATTTTAACATCTAAGGTAAGCATATGCAAAGCAGAATAGGGAAAGAAATAAAAGTTTTTAGAAGACTCAATACATAAGGAATAACGTGGAGGACACTGGGAGATGGAGAGAAGTGTGCTGGGGGAAATCGGAGGGAGAGACAAACCATGAGAGACTGTGGACTCTGAGAAACAAACTGAGGGTTTTGAAGAGGAGGGTGGCAGGTGGTTGGGTGAGACCAGTGGTGGGTATTAAGGAGGGAATTTATTGAATGAAGCACTGGGTGTGGTGCATAAACAATGAATTTTGGATCACTGAAAATAAATTAAAAGAAAAAAAAAGGACTGACTAGAGACATGGACCTCAGTGTAACACAGATATGGAACTCACTGTAATACCAGCCACTTCCCACCGACACACACAGACTATGATAATAATAAATAATAATGCAATTAAGGAAATTGCCTGCCAAATAATTTTTCCTCTTTTTTATTTTTATGATTATTATTTTTATTTTATTTTTAAAGTTTTTATTTAAATTCCAGTTAGTTAAAATAAGGTTAATATTAGTTTCAGGTGTACAATATAGTGATCAACACTGCCATACAATGGCTTAAATAAAAAAATGAAAAAAAAATTTTTTAAAGATTTTATTTTTAAAAACCTCTACACCCAAGTTGGATTTCAAACGTACAACCCCAAGATCAAAAGTTACATGTTTTACTGAGTGATCCAGCCAGGCACCCCAACAAATAAAAATTTTATAAAATTGTTGAGTTTGTGGGAGTCTCATTTGCTCAGTCAGTTAAGTGTCTGCCTTTGGCTCAGATCATGATCTCAAGAGTCCTGGGATCGAGCCCCATATTGCTCATGCTCTTTATCTCTCCCTCTCTTCTCTCTGGCTTTTGCTCTCAAATAAATAAATAAAATATTTTTTTAAAAAATTGTTGAGTTTGGGACGCCTGGGTGGCTCAGTTGGTTAAGCAGCTGCCTTCGGCTCAGGTCATGATCCCAGTGTCCTGGGATCGAGTCCCACATCGGGCTCCTTGCTTGGCGGGGAGCCTGCTTCTCCCTCTGCCTCTACCTGCCATTCTGTCTGCCTGTGCTCACTCTCTCCCCTCTCTCTCTCTCTGATAAATAAATAAAATCTTTAAAAAAAAAAAATTGTTGAGTTTGTTTAACTAGTTTTAAACTAGTAGACAGAGATGAAGATAAAGTATGATGTCATGGCAGGGAAAAATACAACTTACACGTTTTAAAAATAAATTGTGCAATGCAAGTTACATCACTTCTTTTATCACCACACTGGGACTTTACCTATTGAGTTGTTGTAATGTAAGGACCTATTTTATATTTTTATATTTTAGAAAGAGGCTTTCATTGAGGTTAACACTTAAACTATCCTTGCTCCCCTTCCCCCAGGGGATTCACTTAAAAACAAGTCCTGGAAATCAGCTCCAGGTAACAAAGCACATATACAAGGGTTGGCCAGGCCAGGTGGAGACATCAATCAGCGGGGAGGGGGGGGGATTTGCACACTGTCTCCCAGATACTAAGGAGTATGCCCCACTCCTCCGCCCTTTGGGAACCTTTTTGGCACCAATCCTAATCAAGGTGTAATAGGCTGGGTCAAATGTCTATACTAGGGTAAATTGTACCACAATTGGTCACCTAGCCTCACTGTGGAGTTTCCTGTGTGTGTTAAAATCTCATTAGTCACCTGTGCATGGCCAGGCCTGACTGCATGGCCTTTGCCCTTAAAAGCTAGACTGTGAAACAGAGAAGGGTTGCCTTCTCTCGTAAGAGGTGTGGCCCCGAACGTTCGGTTAGATTCCTGATGCTTGGCGTGAAATAAAGCTTTGCTTGACCTTCGCTTTACATCAGTCTCCCTCCTTTAATCATAGACCCATTATTGGGGCATAACAGTATTAATCTTATAGTTATAAGTCCACAATGCATCCATCAATCATCCTACCCCTTAACACTCCCCTTTGGACAGACCCATGATCTAGAACAAGCCTTATTTTATAGTGCCTTGTAGGAGATTTTTGCTGCTGCCTAAATTGCCTACTTTCCTCTCACCATTACCATGGAAACTGGGTCCACTGAAACAAAGGGGTAGTGTAAGAAATTAACAACTTCCATAAATCTCTTTAAATAATAAAGTATAAGATAGTGGTACCTTTTTTTCTGCCACATAACCAATTCTTGCAAGAATAAGGTCATATAAGAGAATTTACAGCACATGCTAGCATTATCTTACTGGACCCAGATCATTTGTATGTTTCTCTGTCTCTGAGAAATGTAGTTATTTACATGACTGAAACCTACAAATTGTTTGATATGACTACTAATATCACCTACATTATTTTAAAGCCTGTTAAGGCTTCTGAAATACATAGGTTTTGTAAACACTTATTAAGTATCTTGTATATATCAAACACTTTAAAAATCTCTGCTTTAAAAAAAAAACAAAACAAAAAAACTCTACCTCAATGAAACTTTGGGTCTGAAAAAGATACAGGCAATATACAAGGCAACAGATAGAATAATTACATATTTGATTATATACTCCAAGGATGTCACATTAAATTGATATGAAAATGATGAGAAGGATCTGAATTTCTTGTCAAAATTTTTGCCTTAAAAAGAAATTGATATTTAGGGAAAGTTGTTACTGAAAGAGGTCCTGTGTCAACCAAAAATGTTAAACCATGATCTGACTAAATTTTCCAGTTGTGATCATTGCTTTGTTTAGCTGTCTTATATTAAGACTGAATTTAGTAATTCAGTCTCAGATTTCAGTAAGTCTTTTATTTTTCAAGATTTTATTTATTTATTAGAGAGAGAGAGAATGGGTGGGGAGGGGCAGAGGGAGAGGAAGAACCAGAATCCTTGTTGAGCAGGCAGATGATGTGGGACTGGATCCTAGTACCCTGGCATCATGACCTAAGCTGAAGGAAGACACTTAACCAACTGAGGTACCCAGGCACTCTAGACTGTAAACTCTTTAAAGGTAAAAAAGTTGATTCTTCTAGTAGTTCCACAGACATTTCTAACATCCATAAGAAAGCATGTACTGATGTAAAATTCCAGCAAATCAAATTATTTAAAAAAGAAAGAAAGAAAGAAAGAAAAGATATATCTGGATAAAGAGAAAAACAGAAAATCTAATAATACATTGAATTATTAGAGCAAAGAGTGGAGGAAGAGAAAATAAATATGAAATAGAGATTTCCACTAAAAAAAGAATTCAATAAGGCAGGAGATTTAGAAAATTATTATGACATACTTGAGAAAAAAAACAAAATAGGAATTTTTAGAAAATAGCAATGAATGAAAAGGTAAATTGTTCCTACCTCTATAATATTAGCTGTTTGTTGTTGTTGTTGCTAATTTACCTATTTAAGCTAATAAACAAAGAAAGGTTTCATTTAGGGATAAGGTATATATATATATATATATATATATATATATATATATATACATATATATATGTATATATATATTTCCATTTAGGGTGAAGGTTTATATATATATATATATTTTAATTGTTAGAAAATGTGTCACATTGGGGCGCCTGGGTGGCTCAGTGGGTTAAGCCACTGCCTTCGGCTCGGGTCCTGATCTCAGGGTCATGGGATCGAGTCCCGCATCGGGCTCTCTGCTCAGCAGGGAGCCTGCTTCTCCCCCTCTCTCTCTCTGTCTGCCTCTCCATCTACTTGTGATCTCTCTGTCAAATAAATAAATAAAAATCTTAAAAAAAAAAAAAAAAGAAAATGTGTCACAGAAAGTGTTTAAACTTTAAGATACAGAGGCAACATGTAACGAACTACATTGTTTGAACGTCTAATTTGTAAATGCTGTTAGAGGAAACTTGGTGGAAATGTCCTTATGTGGTTGTGTTTCTGGAACTAAGTATATTTATTAATAAGGAATAGTTTAAAATTATGAAATGACGAGGAGTGGACAATTTTTCTAATCCTATCAGCTCTTTGCAGCTCTTTTATTAGCCTCCTTTAGGAATATCAGCTTTATTTATCTAATTAAATTTTATATTAATGTGCTTTTGACTTTTGGCCTTTCTCTTCCTTCTGCTCTTTTTTTCCCCCTAAATTACAAGTTTCTGTTTAACAGCTACTATCAATTCTTTGATACGAATTCTCAACATCAATTTACTAACTTCAGAGATGAAGAAGCATCAATATTTATAAGCTAATAATACAAAGCCGTGGGCATCTAGATGGCTCAGTCAGTTAAGCATCTGCCTTCGACTCAGGTGCTGATGTGGGATGGAACCCCAGGTTGAACTTTCTGCTCAGCTGGGAGCCTACTTCTCCCTCTCCCTCTGCCTGCCGCTCCCTTTGCTTGCTTTCTACCTCTCTTTGTCAACTAAATAAAATAAAATAAAATAATGTATATAATACACTTATTTATTTATTAAAATGCAATTATTACACAATACATAATGTATTGCATAATTATAATAATGATTAAATAATTTATTAAATATTTATATTAAATATATCAATTTAATTAAATAAATATTTTTTAGAATTTAAAATATTTCCAATTTAGATTATTAAATAATTAATTTATTGAATAAATATCTAAATGTAATTAAATAAAATAATTTATTTATTAAAATGAATAAAATAATGCTAAGTCATTATCTGAGCATGTATTTTTAAATAGTCTAAAAAGACCATCTAATAAAGTCTAAATACATTGAGTTCAGATATTTATACAAGTTAACTCAGACACTCAACCCACAGTTTCTAAACATTTGTTTTTATCTACTACTCAAAATACGATTGTAATGTATTTATTTATAACTTTGACATAGCAAGGAAACTTGGAGGAAAAGGAGACATTTGCTTTTAATATTAGAAAATTATTTTGTTGATTTAAAAAATAAAAACTTTAACACATGAACATTTATTCTTAAATAACACTGTGAAGTTTCTGAGTCGCATTCTATTAAACGTGCTGATAAAATGGCCTCAGTTACTCATTTAAATTATCAGCTGAATGGGTAACAAATGAAGAAGAGAGCTTTTTAATTATTTATGAATGTATTGCTTGTGGATGGAGTGCCACATAGAGTTACCTCTCTTTTTGGCTTTGTTTTGTGAGCAGCAGTGGAATCCATGAATGAGATTAAACATAAGGACATTCACAGAAATTCTTAATGAACTTCTGGGGAAGGGCAGTAAGTGCAAGGAAAAACTGCAGCAAGACTAATTACAAATTTTAAGTGGTCATCGCTTAATTATAGAAGCTTTTAAGTTTAAGTAATATTTCTTTTTTATGAGCCTATCATATTGTATTAATTACCACAAACTGCACACTTGAACACTTATCTTCACATATTTCTTATTCTTAGTACTTAAAATTACCCTTATGATTGATAAGTAAATGGATTTTACTGACAATGCATTTATTTACATAAATAAATAATGCTGTTTATATATATATAAACAATTGAATATGTGTTTGTGTTCAATGAAATTTTTTTTTCAAGTAAACATCTTAATTCTACCACATTGGTTACAAATAGATATAGACTTTATAGATTCATCTAATATTTTATTCTCAAATTTATATCTCCTTTTTGAAGTAAATGAAACTGTATATATTAAATATAATCCTATCACATGTAACAGTTACTAGTGCATCCAGGGACATAGATAGGTCAGGTCCTACTCAAGGCATCACGGATAACTGGATTTAACTTTCTATCCTAGGAGTCTTCTGTATATTTCTGTGGCTTTTATACTACAATTAGGAGGAAGAATTCTTTTGCTAAAAGCTTCCAAATGACTATGTGAGTAGATTATTTGTAGACCAGTGATATAATATTATAGTTTAATATGTAAAGCATGACAAAATAAAATGCTATTGCCATATTTAATTTGTTCAGTAAAGCATTCATTTAGTTATCAAGCATTCATTTTCTTTTTTTTTAAGATTTTATTTATTTATTTGACAGACAGAGATCACAAGTAGACAGAGAGGCAGGCAGAGAGAATGGAAGGGAAGCAGTGTCCCTGCTGAGCAGAGAGCCTGATGTGGGGCTCTATCCCAGGACTCTGGGATCATGACCTGAGCAGAAGGCAGAGGCTTTAACGCACTGAGCCACCCAAGAGCCCCAAGCATTCATTTTCTTTATACAGAAGAGATAGAACAATATTATATAGTAGAAAATACAGTAAATAATCTAGAAACCTTGATCATTTTTTTGACAATTTTAGAACATAAAATTAGCTAAAGCTCAAGTGCAAGTTATATTTGTATCATAGGAGAAATAGTTAATTAAAAGTTTGTTTATTACCATAGTTTAACACTCCAACAAAATGATAACGAGTCAAAAATTAATGAATATATGAAGTATACAATAAAAACAATAATCTTGAGTGTATGTGACTCACTGTAGGTATTGATAGGCTAGAAGTCAAAGGGAAAGTATCTATAGGGTTTGTTCAGTTCCATGCTCATCAGATTAAAAGGCTTTCTCATATTGCTTCCTTCACCACATTAATTTTTCTAATGAAGTTTTCAAGAGTTAAAGACAGTGATAGGGGGACGCCTGGGTGGCTCAGTTGGTTAAGCAGCTGCCTTCGGCTCGGGTCATGATCCCAGCGTCCTGGGATCAAGTCCCCACATCAGGCTTCTTGCTCAGCAGGGAGTCTGCTTCTCCCTCTGCCTCTGCCTGCCATTCTGTCTGCCTGCGTTCAGGCTCTCTCTCTCTCTGACAAATAAAAAAAAATCTTTAAAGACAGTGATAGGTTCATGGCTGGAGAGAAGGTACAGAATCTAAGATAGTTCAGCAGTGCTTATTATTTAAGAGAAAGACAGCGTGGGAAGTGAGGGGTGGAAGGAAAGGGATAAGAAGAGAGAATCTTAAGCAACCTCCTTGCCCAGCACAGAGCCTATAGGGGCTTCATCTCGTCGCCCTGAGATAACAACCTGAGCTGAAATCAAGAGTCAGTAGCTTATCTAATTGAGTCACCCAAGTGCACCATTTTTTTTCTTGTATATTTATTTTCATCTCTTTCTGTAACTGAGTTTCCCTTCAAAATCAGGACTTGCATACACAACCTAAATAATTATTTTGGGATTTGATCACGTGGAAGAGGAGAGAATGAGAAGAGCTAAGTGGTCCAGGAGAAACATATATGAGTTCAGACTGAGTGGATTATGCTTGTGGACCACTGAACATCAATCCTAATGCACAGAATACATATCAGAATTATTTTCCTGAAACAAGAAAGAGTCTGTTTAACCCACTGGCTTCTGCATCCTATCCACAGTGGCTAAAATTCATCCCAGAAGTAAATAATGTCCCTGACATTACTATTACTGAGCATGAGAGAGGAGCTGAGTGGGCTTGGTCAGTGTCCCACCTAATGAAAGGCAGAGCAGATTCAGGCAAAAAAAAAAATTATTAGTTCTTTCCAAATTAGATTTAATGGGATTCTATTTTTCATTTATGAATTCATTTTACATTTTATATTTTATCGATTTTTCTAAGCTTTGGCCAATATTCACTGCATTTTTGAATAGCTTTTATCTATTATTGTAAATCATTTTTCTGCTATATTTGTTTAGTCATGGTTATGCATTTCTTCTTCCCAGTATTCAGATATGTGATATCAATTACCAAATAAATTATTTAAAATGAAACCTGGTGATTCAGAGACCTGTACCCCTGGGAATAAAAATATATGTTTATAAAAAAAATTTTTTTAAATTATTTAAAATGTTTATTTTTTATACTAAACTTCTATGAAAAACATTGATATATGTATTATGGCATATTGTTCCTCTTTCAACTTGTTTTTTAAATGTGAATGTGCCTTGGAAAATACATATTGTTTCTTTTTATGTTTATGTAGATTCTTCATAATTTTCCCAAGTTCATTGGCTTATGGTTTATATTTTTTTAATAATTTTCCTACTGCCAATTAATAGATTTTTTTCCCATTACATTGTCTAAGTTGCTATTGCCATTTTAAGTAAAAAGCATCTGGAAATCTATATCCCTGTCCAGTTTCCTCAAATCACTCATTATTTTCAGGATCTAGTTGGATTTTCTTACAGGTTCCAGGTGGACAAGCTTTTGAACTGGTCCTAATTATTATTTCTGTTTCTGGCTTCCTGAATTTACCAGCTTCAGGGATCATTTTTAACAATTATGATGAAATGAGGCGTCATATTCTTATTCTCAACTTCATTAATAATGATATTAGTGTAACATGTCCTACAAGATAATAATAGATACATGTAAAATAATTTCATTGACCAAAAAAGTGGTGGAAAATGTAAATAAAACACAGTGGCAACCAACTAGTCATTTCAAGTTGAGCTATTTTTTCCCCCTTTATCTCCCTGTCTCTTTAATTTCCTGTAGCACATTCCTACAAAGTATTTTAAGGTGTTTTATATGCACATACATAGAGATCATCATGGAGTCTAAATCTAATAATTCCTTGTCAGTTTTAAATATTTTAAGTATTGTTCATTCCTATGTCAGTTGTCTATTAATATTTTCTCCACACTGTACTTAATTGCAAGGAAATATTTAATTTTAATATAAATTAACTAATCACTTTAATAAATATGTTTACCTTATGGATTAATTTTTGATGCTTATTTCTTAATTTTTTTAACTTATAAAATTTTATTTAGAGAGAGAGAGAGAGAGAGAGAACAAGCACAAGCAGGGGAAGCTGCAGAGGGAGAGGGAAAAGAAGAAGCAGGTTCCCCACCAAGCAGGGAGTCAAGCTCATTCTCAGGGTCTTGGGATCATGATCTGAGGTGAAGGCAGAGGCTTAGCTGACTGAGCCACTGAGTCTAATTGTTATCTTTGATATTTAAGGAAATACTTTATCATCTCTAATTGATCCCCTATGTCACAAATACAGTTTTCTCTATGGTGCTATTAATTTTATTGTCTTAAAATTAGACTCTTTTTCTAGAAGCATTTTTAATCATTCTCTTAGGTCTATTCTTTAGTTTTTATACATTTCATTTAGTTTTTTATTTTATCTTCATCATCTCTGAGTATTCCTGACCAGTACTCATGGTCAAATCTTTTTTATTAATCTATTCCAGAAATTTGTTTGTTTCTATAATATTTTGTTATTACTGCTGTCATTCTTAGGTTTTGCCTTTATATTCTTTTTGATTTGTTTTGTTGTTTTATGCTTTGGTGTTTTTGTTGTATTGTTTTGTTTTTCTTTTGAATTAATACGATTAAACCTTTAGATTTCCTTCTACCTTTAATTATTGTCACTTATTTTCACAAATGATATTACCAGAGTACAGGAATTCTAAATATTTCTGAATTAGCTGTATTATTTCTTTTTAGGTATCAAGTTAACTTACAATTACATGGACTTAGTATTTTGGTCATTATATTCTAGTTTTATTGCCTTATCATTGGAAAATATAGCCTGATACTTAACTCTAGGGAATGATGTGGGAGAGCTAGGTTCTTGTCTCTTGGACTCAAAGAAGGAATCTCGTGGGCAATGGAGAGTGAGTAAGTGACAGAAGTTTATCAAGTGAATATATAGAAAAAGCTCTCACAACTAAGAGGGGTCCCCACACAGTTAACAATGAGTGCCTTCAGGGTTTATTTTTTATAAAAAGGTAACCAGGCAACTTTAATCCTTTTAACATCTCTATCAATAACTCCTTCAGTGGCTTACCTCCTTTTTAGCCTCTGATTATTCTTTTTTGGTTACAGGTGATTATCATAATGACACCAACCCCACATGACCCACCCCATACACCTAGGGCAGGGTGGTCCTCCATCCCACATGCCTAGATCAGGGTGCTCTTCCCTGGGGTAGGGTGGTCCAATTTATCTCTTTACTCTGGCTTTCCCACACCACATTTTGGGGATTTCTGAGAGCCTGTTCACAAAGTTCCCTATGGATCTCTTCCTCCCTAGCCCCACCTGTCCATTACTCATTTTGAGAGTTGATATTACCATAGTGCTGTAATTCTAAAAATTTCTGAATTAGCTGTACTATTTCTTTTTAGGTATGAAGTTAACTTCCAATTATATGAATTTAATATTTTGGTCATTGTTTTCTAATTTTATTGCCTTATTCTTGGAAAATATAGCCTGATATTTAACTCTCGGAATTGATTGGCATATACTTCTGGCCTAAATAATGGCCTGTTTGTGTAAATGTTCAAATTATGCTTATATACTTACTGAAGACTATTGTTTTGGGGTCAGGATGGCTACATTTCTTAATAGATCAGGACTATTAGATTCTCTAAATTTTGATGTCTCTTAATTTAATCTAATTAAATTATCAGTTAATGAAAGAAGTTAAATTTTTTACATACTACTGCATCTAAACTTATCAAAGTCTTTTGCTATAATTAGACAAGTATGTCATCCTGTTTTTTTTTAAGATTTTATTTATTTATTTGACAGAGATCACAAGTAGGCAGAGAGGCAGGCTTAGAGAGAGGAGGAAGCAGACTCCCTGCTGAGCAGAGAGCCCGATGCAGGGCTCGATCCCAGGACCCTGGGATCATGACCTGAGCTGAAGGCAGAGGCTTTAACCCACTGAGCCACCCAGGTGCCCCTGACATCCTGTTTATATACCAAGTCTTACATTAAATTTGGGAGGAGGTTAGGGATAGCACAAGCCTCCAATATTTTTTATAAACAAGGTTTCCAGGACCTTGAGGGGGCTAGCTATTGTTAGGGAAAGGTCATTTATTACTATTTAGTAAAAATTCAGGGAAGAGACTCTTCTGATGTGTATCAGTGGGTATATGCTTGGGAGATGATTGCCAATGTATATCTTGAGGGCAGGGGTGGGGAGTAGAGATAAAGAAGTTTCCAAAGTAATTTTTACATGTGAAAGTAGATTTTCAGTATCCTGGGGGGTGGACTAAGAATGCTTTTTGCCCTGAGTGGACGTGTCCACATTGAAGCAGCTGAGTCCCCAGAGGAACTTCAAGGACTTGTCAACAGGCTATGAGTAGTAAGGAAATCTAATTTTTCCTCTAGCTTTTGTTCCACACACATCACCTACATCTTACACCTCTTTTATATTGATAATTTTAATGCTTTGCTGGTATCCAGATGACTATATCCTTAAGTGACTTCTTATCTCTATTGAATCCATTACATATTCTATCCATTGTATTCTTAATTCAACTAGATTACATATATTTAATCTATTAGTACCAGTAGGTTCTTATTCTTGTTTTTATTTCAAACTCTTTCCTTATTTCCTTACACTATTTATTGGGTATATTTTAAACCCCTGATATACTCACTTATTATATATAAGCTGTCAACCTTATTCTTATTTTGAGGTAGCTATATCTTTTTGGGTTTTAGGACATCATACCAACAATGCCAAATAATTTTCAGACAACAGCAGGATCTCCAAGAATTCAACTAAATTCTGACACTATCTACCTGAACATAGCATAAGATTTCATCAGTTAAGGGATCAGTCCTCCAAGAATATCTCCAACCCCACCTCAGTTGCCAGTCTCACTGTAGGCCCCAGGTTATTACCTGTGCTTGTGACTGAGCAACTACAGGTTGGAGGTCTCAGTGGTCTACTTCTTACATTCTTTTAATTTGCTACAGAGACTCACAAAACTCAGAAAAATACTTAATTTATGTTTGCCAGCTTATTAAAAGATATAATAGAAGATTTAAATCAATAGATAGATAAAGAAGTGCACAGGGCAAGGTATGGAGAATGGGCACAGAGCTTCTATTACCTTCTGTAAGACTGCCACTCTTCCTGCCTTTTCATACATTTAACAAACTAAAAGCTTTCTTAACCCAGTCCTTTCAGGTTTTCTGTAGAGGCTTCATGACATAGTCATGACTGACTAAATCATTGTCATTTGCTGATCTAATCTCCAGCTCCTCTTCCTTCCCCAGATAATCCTGAATTGGGAGGAAGGGGAGACATGTTGGGCAAAAGGTTATGAAGGCTTTCACCAAGTGGTTGGTCCTTCAGGCAAACAGCCCTTGCCTTTAGTGAGGTCTGAAGGTCACTTCATTAACATAACAAAACACACCTCTCTCACCCTTATCACAGGAAATTCCAAGAGTTTTAGGAACTGTGAGTCAGTAGCCATGGTTGAAAACCAAATATTCAGATGAACAAACCACTATATTACACTACATGCTTAAGTATTTAATTATGTGATCTTTTAAACAAATATTTTTCTAAGAGTATAAACTGTTCTGTCAGTAATCTGGATTGGGGAGTGATGTATTGCCAAATTTCTGTCATTTTAGTCCAGGAAGTCAAAGAGAAACAACAGGAGAGCCCCTTAGGGCAGGAAGTTCAAAGTAACAATGTTGACTACTACTCCCTTTTCTTGATTTTTTTTTTTTAAACAAGCAAATCATCTCTTCAGAGTTGCAGTTTAAAGCCAAGAACATGCGGAATTGGGAGAAAAAAATAGTTAAATTTGGAGACTTGCAGAGGTAGAATCAGAGGAGTGAAAGCCATTACAGTAACTGAACTAACTGAAGTCAACCTTTGGTGAATCACAGAAACAAGTGGAGTTGTCAAACAAAGGAATCTTTGTTTACAACATACAAGGAAATCACAGGGAATAAGTTCCAAAGCCTTGACTGTTTGAACAGGAGAGAGATTTTTATTTAGTATTTAAGATGAATACTCAGAAGGGAGAGTTTTATTATCCCGTGTATGGTTGGTCATAAGGTTGTGGATACATGCACATCCACATATGTATTAGTGCAATATGTATTGCATGTTCACCTGAATGAAGCTTGTATTCCACCGAGGGCAGAAACATCACCGTTAGAATAAAGCAGAGGTAACTGTTGGACAAGGGAAAGGGACGCTGCAGGCTTCAAGAGCAGATATAAACTAGATGGGGTCTTGGGCTCATTTTCTGGGACAAGGAATGCAAGGCCTCGATTACTTTTGAAATAGCACTAGGAGTTTTACCACTGATTTATTGTCTCAATAGCTTAGGCTATTTCCTGGTCTGGTGGTGACTGTTAGTTTTCCCATTGCCTCGTTCCCTCAAAATCCTGAAGTAGTGAGGTTTTTGCATTTCATTGTAAGAACCTCCCAGGAAGTTTTGGAAGAAGTGTGCTTGGGCAAGTACACAAGGTGGGTATAGATCATTGAAAATAGCTGCGGACAAAAAATGACTTTTCTCATGTCAGGAAAACTATATCTCATCTTTAATTTTCTGGGAACCTCTAACTCTTTCTGCTGATGTTACCAGCAGGCATCTGAGATATTACTGATTGTTCTCTTGAACCTAAGGAAAAGGAAATGTAGAAAGCAAAAGACAAAACTTTAAAATCTATCCTGCAACTCATCAATTCACTGCAGCCACCTCTCTGTCTTTCCCTTTCTCTTTTTCTCTCTTTCTCTTTCTCTCTCACTTTCTCTCTCACATACGCACAAGACACGCAAATCAACTTAAAACAATTTTTAATTTTCCCTATTCCATTTTAATATACTTGAGGCATGATCATTTTCTTAGTAAATACAAGAAAAAAATATAGGATTCCATCTTTCTGTGTGATTAAAGTATTGAGGAATTTACTTCCAATAGCACTTATAAAAACATATTTTATTTAAGTAATATTATATAATCAGGTGCGTGCATTTTTCTTATTCTCCAACTACTGTTATTTGGCAATTAATATTTTGTCAATCAATATTCCCCTATATTTGAATGTGTGGGCAGTGAGAGATGAGTTAGAGGCAAGGATGGTGAAAAATGGGTTACACATTAGAAGACTGAGGGCACAACCTCCCGACTTTGTGACTTCTGAGACCCTGGGCCTAACAAACCAGGAGACACTGGTACTGAAAATGTTCTCTCCTCTTCTACCTCTAGCCCAGAGTAAGCCCTAGATCTATCATAATGCATTTGCATTGCCATCCCCATGGAAAAGAGTTGCCATGATGGTTCCAGAACAAACCTTTTAAGGTAAAAAACAACTCTTCCCACCAGGCTCCCTCAGAAAATCGAAAACTCCAGAATAAACCAGCTCTCTTTACACCTTAAAGACCAGGAGAATCAACAACAAATTAAGCCAAACCCACATGCAAGAAGGGAAATAATCAAGATTAAAGCAGAGATCAATGAGATAGAAACTAGAGATACAGTAGAACACATCAATGAAACTAGAAGCTGAATTTTGAAAGAATCAATAAGATTGATAAACTACTGGCCAAACTAATCCAAAGGTAAAGAGAGAATACCCAAATTAATAAAATTATGCATGAAAAGGGAAAGATAATGACTAATAGCAAGGAAATAGAAACAATCATCAGAAATTATTATCAACGGTTTTAACAGTTATATGACAATAAGTTAGGCAAACTAGACAAAATAGATGCATTCCTAGGAACCTATAAACTTCCAAAACTGAATCAGGAAGAAATTGACAACCTGAATAGACCAATATCAGGTTAGGAGATTGAAGCAGTCATCAAAGACCTCCCAAAAAACAAGAGCCCAGGACCTGGTGAATTCCCTGGAGAATTCTACTAAACTTTCAAAGAAGAAATAACACCTATTCTTCTGAAGCTGCCTCCAAAAATAGAAACAGATGGCCAAACCAGGCAAAGACACCCTCCCAAAGGAGAATTTCAGACCAATACCCCTGATGAATATGGATGCCAAGATTCTCAACAAGATCCTAGCTAATAGGATCCAACAGTACACTAAAAAGATTATCCACCATGACCAGGTGGGATTTATCCATGGGATACAAGGGTAGTTCAACATTCACAAATCAGTAAATGTGATAGAACAAATCAATAAAAGAAGAGAGAATAACCACATGGTTCTCTGAATTGATGTAGAAAAAGCATTTGGCAAGATACAGCATCCACTCCTGTTTAAAACACTTCAAAGTACAGGGATACAGGGAACTTTCCTCAACTTCATAAAATCTATCTATGAAAAACCCACAGTGAATATCATCCTCAAACGGGAAAAGCTGGCAGCCTACCAATTGAAATCAAGAACACGACAAGGATGTCCACTCTGAACCCTGTTATTCAACACAGTACTAAAATTCCTAGAAACAACAATCAGACAACACAAAGAAATAAAAGGTTTTCGAATTGGCAAATAATAAGTCAAACTCTCTCTCCTTGCAGATGACATGATACTTTATATAGAAAACCCAAAGGACTCCACCCCCCAACTACTAGAAGTCATAACGGCAATTCAGTAATGTGGCAGGATACATAATTAATGTACAGAAATAAGTTGATTTCCATAGAAAGGGAAATTAGAGAATTGATTCCATTTCCTATAGCACCAAGAACCATAAAATACCTTGGAATAAACTTAACCAAAGAGGTAAAGGATCTGTACTTGAGGAACTACAGAATACTCATGAAAGAAACGGAAGAAGACACAAAAAGAATGAAGATCATCCACGTGCATGGATTGGAAGAATAAACATTGTGAAAATGTCTATACTGCCTAGAGCCATCTATGCTTTCAGTGCTATCCTGATCAAAATTCCACTGGAACTTTTCAAAGAGCTGGAACAAACAACAACAAACAATTCCAAACAATTTGTATGGAACCAGAAGAGACCCTGAAATGCTAAGGGAATGTTGAAAAAGAAAAAGCAAAAATTAGGCTTCATGTTGCCTAATTTCAAGCTTTACTACAAAGCTGTGTTCCCCAAGACAGCATGACACCGGCATAAAAACAGACATGTAGACCAGTGGAACAGAGTCGAGTGCCCAGATATGGACCATCAACTCTATGGTCAAAAAATCTTTGACAAAGCACAGAAAATTATACAGTGGAAAAAAGACAGCCTCTTCAATCAATGGTGCTGGAATAATTGGACAGCTATGTATCGAAGAATGACACTCAACCATTCTCTTATACCATACAGAAAGATAAATTCGAAATGGACTAAAGACCTCAACGTGAGGCAGGAATCTATCAAAATCCTAGAGGAGAACATAGGCAGTAACGTCTTGGACACTGGCCACAGCAAATTCTTTCAAGACATGTCCCCAAAGACAAAGGAAACAAAAGCAAAAATGAACTTTTGGGATTTCATCAAGATCAAAAGTTCCTGCACAGCAAAGGAAACAGTCAACAAAATGAAGAGACAACCCACAGAATGGGAGAAGATTTTCACAAAGGACATTACAGATAAAGGGCTGATATCCAAGATCTATAAAGAACTCCTCAAACTCAACACACACAAAACAGATAATCATGTCAAAAAATGGGCAGGAGACATGAACAGACACTTCTCCAAAGAAGACATACAAATGGCAAACAGATGCATGAAAAAATGTTCATCATCATTAGCCATCAGGGAGATTCAAATCAAAAGCACATTGGGATACCACCTTAAACAGTTAGAATGGCCAAAATTAACAAGGCAATAATCAACAAGTGTTGTAGAGGATGTGGATAATGGGGAACACTCTTACACTATTGGTGAGAATGCCAGTTGGTGCAGCTACTTTGGGATACAGTGTGGAGACTCCTTAAGAAATTAAAATCAGAGCTACCCTATGACCCTGCAATTGCAATACTGAATACCCCTAAGATACAGGTGCAGTGAAAAGAAGGGGCATCTGTACCCTAATGTTTATAGCAGCAATGGCCACAGTCATTAAACTTTGGAAAGAACCAAGATGACCTTCAATGAATGAACAGATAAAGAAGATATGATCCATTTTTACAATGGAGTACTATGCTTCCTTCTGAAAGGAAGGATACCCAACTTTTGTATCAACATGGACGGGACTGGAGGAGATTATCCTGAGTGAAATAAGTCAAGCAGGGATTGTCAGTTTTCATATGGTTTCACTTAATTGTGGAGCATAAAGAATAACACGGAAGACACTGGGTGATCAAGAGGAGAAGTGAGTGGGGGGAAATTGGAGGGGGAGACAAACTATGAGAGACTGTGGACTCTTAGAAACAAACTGAGAGTTTTGAGGGAGGGGGCAGAGGGTTGGTTAAGCCTGTTAATGGGAGTTATGGAGGGCACATATTGCATGAAGCACTGGGTGCGGTGCATAAACAATGAATTTTGGAACCCTGAAAAAAATAAAATAAAAATGACAACAACAACTCCACTACCCAACCTGTGGTAGGAGTCCCCCAAATGTATGGAAGCAGCCTCCATTAGAGATCAATCCACTGCATGTTGAGGGTCCTCCCACTTCAAAAAGACCAAGAAATATCCAACCCAAAACAAAGTAAGGGCCAGTTCCACCTCATGGAATACCACCTGCTCTCCCTTAGAGAGTGTGCTGTTGCTTTAATAAACCTGCCTTCTGCTTTCACTTTGGGCATTGATCTCTAATTCTCACATGCCAACATAAAAATAATGATGGGTTACCGTTCCAATTAATAGAAAAGGAGGTACAGGGAAATTGAATGAAAAGGAATAACAAAGTAAGTTCATAAGTCAATCTTCCTTGTAAAAAAAATTAACCTAAAATTGCGTTTCTGCCACCTCTCTCCTGTTTGATATGATAAAGAATGACCACAATACATGAATTATAGTTTGGGGTTTTGAAAACCATAATAGCTTTATACCAACACTTGACATTTTATTTATTTATTTATTTATTTATTTATTGCTAACAAAATAGCTCGATTTGATATGCGGTTCCTGACAACCAACCTCAGAAGTAATTCCACCTACATGAGAAGTCAGAAAGAACCACAAACCAAACCTCAACATAGATTCAAAGAGAAAATACTCTTTAACAAATTTCCCTTCCTGGGGCACCTGAGTGGCTCAGTGAGTTAAAGCCTCTGCATTCAGCTCAGGTCATGATCCTAGGGTCCTGGGATTGAGCACCATGTCTGGCTCTCTGCTCAACGGGGAGCCTGCTTCCACCTCTCTCTCTGCCTGCTCTCTGCCTACTTGTGATCTCTGTCTGTCAAATAAATAAGTAAAATCTTTAAAAAAATTTTCCCTTCCTATCAGAAGCAGACCATTTGTTAGTGGTTACTGACAAATTCCCCAGAAAGCTTCATCTAAAAGGCTGTACTTTCTTCAGACACCCAGCAGGACCTTCTTCTCTGGGCCTGGTATTTCATCAATGGCCTAATCCAGAGAATAAGACACTAACCTACTGAGCGCCAAGGGCCTCAGAACCAGGAAAGAGATGATGAGGGACACAACGCACGCCTCTGGTCACCAAGAGGGTATGTAGACTTTTGCTGCTTTTCTGCATTTTTCAAAGCTGAGTTTTAGCTGGAGGCCGCTCCTTTAGGATAAATTGCTGATACCGTATAGTAAAAGCTATTATATGATTTTTTACAAACCATTTCCTATCTTTGCATTCTCATGTGCCAAGACAGACACGGATTATTTAAAACCCTGAAGAGAGTGCTATTGCATTTAAATTGCCTGTAACCTTCGTGCAATAGATTTATGATTGATGATAGATTTAGTTAAAATATAACTATTTTAAATATTTATTCTCAGTAAACGATTTCAACCTATGCTCATTTAAGTAACTTGGTGCATAATCCCTTTTCTATTAAACTCTAGTGCAAGGACCAATGCGGCGTTTCCAAGAGAACCCCAAGCTCCATTTCTAGAATGGCCGAATGCGTATATATCAGGCATCCTCTTTTCACTCGCTTTGTGGAGCACCTACCATGGAGGTCATGTAATAACCAATGACCAAAAAACAAACAAAAAACCCAAACATCCAGGTCGAAGTTATTCGCGCGTGCCATCATGCAATGGCGGACCCTGCCTGGAGACAAGGAGACTGCTCAAACAGATCGCAGGCAGGCATCTCAGCCGAGGCCTGTGCTGGGGAAGCTGGTTCCTTGCTTGGGGCGCAATCAGGAAGCCAGCGAAGTGACCCTAGAGTGCAGCCGGGGATTAGGGCTGATGATCTTTTCGCAGCCCGGGAGCCAGGCTAGGAGTCCGCCCAGCGCGGGCGCTGGCCGCGCTGGCAGGCCACGGGGCTTTGCCTTGCGCCAGGCCCGGGCCCACCCCCGCCTCAGGAAGGAGGGGGGCGCGGGAGGCCCGGAGAAGTGGCTTTTCTAATTGCCGAAGCGGGAAGTGAGCTCGCGGAGGACGCAGCAGAGAGTCTGGGAGGAGGAGGAGGGGCTGGCGGAGGAGGGACGCGCAGCACCGCGGTGCTGAGCTGAGGCCCAGTCGGGATTGCAGGACCCATTGGAATCGCCTCTGGTGCGCTCCCATGCTCCAGCCCAGCCCCAGAGGCCGCGCTGTCCTGCTCCCGCTGCCCGCTGCCCTCCCAGCCCCATGGCTTCTCAAGACAACCCTCTGTGCACAGGTAAAGTGACACCGCGCTTTGCCCTCACCTGGAGCAGAAAGCGCAGGCCCTGAGCTCACTGGGGTGTCGGGACCCAGCCTCCCGGGTCCCCCGGGGCACCAGGACCACCCCGGAGGCCGCGCAGCACATGAGTCTGCACAGGGTCGGGCCTTGGACGGTGCTAGGTGCGGTGCCCCCCGCCAGAGGGCGCGCTAGCCCCATTCATTAGGCACCCCTGTGCACATGCTGAGGACCCTGTTCTCTCGTCCTGCGCCATGGCCCCCCCACTTTTGTTCTGGACTTGGGATCCCAGGTGGAAACTAGTCCCTCAGACCTCCCTGGCAGCAAGGAGCGCAGGGAGGGATTCTCGGTTTTTCCGCCCTGGTCTTCCTCTCTCCCCATTCACATGCCTTATTGAGTCCCTTTCCTCTCCTCATTGTCACTTTTATTAAATGGTTTTGTTCTGCATGTTGACCCGCAGAGCGATTTCATGAATGAATATACAGGATACTGAGTCGGAGCCCACCTGTGAGAGCCCACCTTTGGAGGCCTTTCATTAGAATGGTCTCTGGTTCTAACCTCAGTTCTGAATACTGCGTGTACCTGAGGACCGAGTCCAGATGTTTCTTTCATCTCTGACTTGAATTTGAAATGCTAACGTCACTATGACCTGGGAAGCCGAGGTCCACAGCATCTTCATCTGAAATTCCACTAGAGCTCCCATTTACCTAGTGCCCAGCCTGAGTCTGTTTTCCACTACTGTCAGGGTTCTAGAAGTTCATGCACTGCCCACCACTGACAGTAGGGGCATCTCTCTGTCCAGATTTTCCCTTTACATAAGGAGGTCAGTTACAGGAGATTAGGGCCCACTCTAATGACCTCACTGTAATGTGATTGCATCTGTAAGGACTCTAGTTCCAAATAAGGTCACGTTCTGTGGTACCAGAGATAAGGACAGCAGCAAGGTTTCTGGGGGAAATGCAGGTCAGCTCTTAACAGTCCACTCTCTGGCTCCCCAAATTCGTGTCCTTCCCATGTGCAAAATACCTTCACCCAATGCCCTCCAAAGCACTAATCATCCCAGAATCAACTCAAAAATCTGAAATCTCATCTGTCCTCCTCCACTCAAAGACCCAGATCTCACCCAGACCATGGGACCTGAGGACTGCATCCAGAAGCCACAATCTCCTGGTAAAGCTGTCCATCAGGTCCTGACATCACCCTCATTCGTCCCAGCAGCCGAGGGCCTACAGTTCCCAGAGACAGTTTCTCAGAGGAAGTGTGAAGACCACCTCAGAGGACGTTCTTTGGAAGCGAATGAAGAGGGAAGGTTCGGGTCAGAGCCTCCTGCCATTCCCAGGGCACCCAGAACCCAGAGAGTGAGGCCTTGGGTGCTTTCTAGTGACAGATTCAAGGCAATTCTTCGACTTTGGGACTTAGAGTTAACTTAGTTTTCATTTGTGATTATTATTTTTGTGTGGGGGGCTATAGCTTTTCTTTTGACCTATGGCTGCTTTCACTCCCAGTTCTGAAGAAGCCCCTAAATCCTAACCCTGTTGAGGACTCTGAAAGCTCTCAGAGCAGCAGTACTGGTGGACAGTGTGGACACATGGTTTGGTTTCTCCTCTGGCCTGATTCTGCGGCAGCCCCACTCTGTCCTCCTCAGACTTCAGAGCAATAGCTGAATAAGTGGAGAAAGGACCATGGGGTCAGGAAGGTGGCCACCGAAGAGTGACTTCTCTGGAGGGTGGCTGAGCTAGCGAGTGAGCCTGTTAGTCCAGCTCTGCCTGCAGTCTGGATGGAGCTGAACAGGAGCCAGGGAAGGGGAGGAGGAGCAGAGAGCTGGGACAAAGGGACCAAATAGGAGATTCAGATGAAGGGAAGTAATTGGGAGGAGAGAAGAAACTCTAGAAGACAGGCATGTAAGAAAGGAAAAGGGATGAAGTGGGAATCGGGAAAGGGCACCACCAGGGAAGGAGAGAGGGAATGGGAAGGCGGAGGGAGGGAGGAAAGGGGAAAGGAAGAAGGGAGGAGTCAGCAAGCCAGGGCTCCCCCTGCATCTGAAGAAGAGGTGGCTGGTCTGGCTTGTCAAACAAGGTGCTCACTCTTTTGTCCCAGTTTCTGCTCCCAGTGCTACTGGGATTTGCAAGGAAGGCAGGCTGTCCCCTGGGACCCACTGGAGCCCACTGGAGCACACTGGAGCCCACAGGAGGGTGGGAGAGGTAAGATGCCACCGGGTCCTGTCCTGAGCTGCTCCCAGCTGCTACCTCACCACATGGTGCAAGACGGACCCCAGAACAAAGGAAGGACACAGGCCCACATGTCTGCCGGTGGCCCTGGGCACTTAGCTCATCGCAGTGAACCACACCGCCTCCTCAACCCAAGCTTTCAAAGCCTGCTTCTTCGTTCCTGGCTTTCATGTCTGTACAAACATGAGCCAGATCTAACTCATCTCCGACAGACAATTCTGACTCACCCCGTGTCAGATTTTTATTGGTGGCTGTGATAGAGTAAGATAGCAATGCTCCAACAAACGGACTATTTCCTCCCACGTGACCTCAACAGTCTTATACATTTTCTTAGCGAAAAAATCTTGTCTCCTTCCATTAAGCTCATAACATGGTCTAATAGTATACATGTGCCTTCGTTAGATGCGAAGCGATACAGAGGTCCCGTTTTTTTTTTTTAATTTTACAAGGTAAAGTCAGTGAACACATCTAACTTGACGAATACGTCTCTAAAATGTCAATCCAGGCAAAGCTTTTTCTGCCTACCATTTGGAGCCTATGTGGTGACATTTTTAAAACGCTTTCAGTCCCTCAGTGAGGCTCTTATAAGCTAGCCAGGGCTTACTACGTGCCAGGCACTGTGTCAGGTGTTGGAGCTAAACCGATGGAGAGCTTGGAGGCAGGCTGGGGAGGGACATCCGTGACACAACCACAGCTAGAAACGGAGGCCAGTGTTAGAAAAGAGAGAGCAGGCTGCATGGAGAGTGTGTACCATGGGCCTTGTGAGCTCACGAATAAGTGGGAGTAACTGGAGTGGGGAGATGGGGGAGAAAAAGAGGGTCTTCCCATTAATGGGAATCACCTGTGCTTGGAGGCAGGCGCCATGAGGGGTCTCCACAGGAAGAGGGAGGCAGCGTGGTTGAAGGGCAGAAAGACAGGGCAGAACAGGCATCATTCAATTAGAAGCGTAGGAAGAGATGGATGGGAGGATTATGGATGCCTTTGGAGGACTGAGTATTTGTTAGAAGATCAGTGCAGATTTCTATAGAGACAAATGCCAGGAACTGATAGGTCTATGAAAGGTCTGGCTGCCTTTTGGCAAAGGGGTTGGTAAAAGGCACGTGCAGGTGTGAACACACCAGGTGGGAGGTGAGTGCAGGAAATCAGGTGAGGGAGCATGGGAACTAGGTCCGGGGGTATATAAGGGAAAATAGCCTTTAATGAGTTCCACAAATTGGCACCAGCTGTAGCTTCATTACAGCGCTAGAAGGGGTAGGTGGGTGTGTTCTGGAGGTTACAGAAATTACATGAGAAAGGGAAGTCTTTTTAGATCTTTTTTCCAACTAGAGGAACTCTCACCTTATTGATAGAATTCCAGAGTGGGAATGGATGAACATGAGAACATCTTTAAAATGTCTGAATATGTTCTTTGATATCTTTGCAAGTGACGAGGAGACCTTGACCTTAGGAGGCCTCGTACTTCTTTGTAGCCAAAAAGATTTCACCTACAGATTTAGGTTCTCCCTTTCAAAGTCAAGGAGACGGTATTTCCAAAGGACACCTCCTATCATTTTACCCCCTCATCATACCTCACATGCTGGGATCTGCAAGACCCTCTGTTCCAGGTTGTGAGTATCCACTTTGGCCAGTCTGGTCTTGCCAAGAACACCACCACAGGAAATTTAGAGCCTGTAGTGCTATTAATAACATCATCTAAGACTGTGTTTGCTGCCCTCATGGCCTCTTCCCACCATGACTCACTGAAGCTTTTTACACGTTGTATCCATTAAGCTATAGTTCCCAAAGCTCATCTTCTCTAGTGCCATTAATTTGTAGGGGACCAGGCAAAGCTTAAACTTGTTCCCCTTAATTGGATCCCTGTGCCCCCACAATCTCTTTGAATGCCTTTCACCATGATCCTTGAATGAGCTCTGAGACCACTGTTGGTACCTAACACTTCTTGGCACATTGTCTGTTAGGTTCTTGGAAGAGGAGGTGGCTATGGAGGTGAGTGGGGATGGGAGTGGGAGGATTTTTCCCTTCACTTCCCTTTTTGTTTTTTCAAATAATGGTTTTGAGGGGAGGGAAAGGTTAACCAGATCATTTATTTTCCATCTCCCATTGATAAAATGTTTACCACTCCCCATTGGAAGAATTTAGATCTTTCTTTAGAATCTCCAGGAAAATCTCCCAAAATCTTCACCACCATGTGGATTCAGCCATCTTCTGATTCACCTCCAGATTGTCTCCTCCTAACTGCTCAAGCCACAGGTTAAGGTAAGGGTGAAATGTTCAATGCCCAAGCAATTAAGTGGGGAACACGTTTATCTAAGCAATTGCATGCAGCTCTGTATCTGCATACAGGGGGTCTCTCCCAAACTTTTTCAACCTCAGCAAAATAAGAAAAAGCCCCAGCGACCTGGGGGTATATATCATTCATTCATTCCTGTGTTCAACACTCATGGCGAATCCCCACCGAGACAGTGGGAGAGCAAGGACGGAAGAAACCCTGGAAGCTGAAGTCTGAGGAGGATTTCAAATTCAAGTCAGAGATGAAAGAAACATCTGGACTCTGTCCTCAGGTACACGCAGTATTCTGAACTGAGGCTATAACCAGAGACCATTCTAATGAAAGGCCTCCACAGGTGGGCTCTCACAGGTGGGCTCCCACTCAGTTTCCTGTATATTCATTCATGAAATCGCTCTGCGGGTCAACATGCAGAACAAAACCATTTAATAAAAGTGACAATGAGGAGAGGAAAGGGACACAAGAAGGCATGTGAATGTGGAGAGAGGAAGAGCCAGGGTGGAAAAACCGAGAGTCCCTCCCTGTGCTCCTTGCTGCCAGGGAGGTCTGAGGGACTAGTTTCCACCTGGGATCCCAAGTCCAGAACAAAAGCGGCGGGGCCATGGCGGAAGACAAGGGATGGGGGACCTTGGCACCCGCGCATGGGGGTGCCGAAGGATGGGGGCTAGCGCCCCCGCTGGTGGGGGGGCACCTCGGGCGGCGCCATCCCTGGCCCGACCCCGTGGGGACCCGGGTGTGGCGCGGTATCCGGGGTGGTCCCGGTGCCCCGGGGGTCCCGGGAGGCTGGGTCCCCACACCTCCGAGAGCTCGGGGCCCGCGCTTTCTGCTCCAGGTGAGGGTGCGGCGCGGTTTCAAGTGCGCAGAGGGTCATCTGGAGAAGCCATGGGGCTGGGAGGGTCAGTGCGGCCTCTAAGGGCTGGGCTGGAGGGCAAGAGCGCAAGGGCAGCAAGTCCTGTGGGTCCTCCAGTCCCGACTGGGCCGCAGCACAGAACCGCCGCGCTGCATGCCCCTCCTCCGCCAGCCCCTCCACCTCACCCAGACTCTCCGCCACGTCCTCCGGGAGCTCACTTCCGGCTTCCGCAATTAGCAAAGCCCCTACTCCGGGTCGCCCCCGCCTCTGCCCCCTCCTTCCTGATGGGGAGGCTGGGGCCTGGGAACGGGGTGAAGCCCCGGGGGCCTGCGAGTGTGGCCAGAGCCGGCGCTCCGCGGCCTCCTAGCCTGGCTCCCCGAGCGGGTATCCGCGCGCAGCCTGGCTGCGAAAAGATCATCAGCCCTAAACCCGGCTGCACTCTCGGTTCACTTCGCTGGCTTCATGATTACGCCCGAAGCCGGGAACCAGCTTCCCCAGCACAGGCCTGAGCTGAGATGCCTGTCTGCTATTTGAGCAGTCTCCTGGTCTCCAGGCAGGGTCTGCCTTTGCATGATGGCAGGCGCGAATAACTTCGACCTGGATGTTTGGGTTTTTGTTTGTTTTTTGGTCATTGGTTATTACATGACCTCCATGGTAGGTGCTCCACAAAGCGAGTGAAAAGAGGATGCCTGATATATACGCATTCGGCCATTCTAGAAATGGAGCTTGGGGTTCTCTTGGAAACGCCGCATTGGTCCTTGCACTAGGGTTTAATAGAAAAGGGATTATGCACCAAGTTACTTAAATGAGCATAGGTTGAAATCGTTTACTGAGAATAAATATTTAAAATAGTTATATTTTAACTAAATCTATCATCAATCATAAATCTATTACACGAAGGTTACAGGCAATTTAAATGCAATAGCACTCTCTTCAGGGTTTTAGATAATCCGTGTCTGTCTTGGCACATGAGAATGCAAAGATAGGAAATGGTTTGTAAAAAATCATATAATAGCTTTTACTATACGGTATCAGCAATTTATCCTAAAGGAGCGGCCTCCAGCTAAAACTCAGCTTTGAAAAATGCAGAAAAGCAGCAAAAGTTTGCATACCCTCTTGGTGACCAGAGGCGTGCGTTGTGTCCCTCATCATCTCTTTCCTGGTTCTGAGGCCCTTGGCGCTCAGTAGGTTAGTGTCTTATTCTCTGGATTAGGCCATTGAAGAAATACCAGGCCCAGAGAAGAAGGTCCTGCTGGGTGTCTGAAGAAAGTACAGCCTTTTAGATGAAGCTTTCTGGGGAATTTGTCAGTAACCACTAACAAATGGTTTGCTTCTGATAGGAAGGGAAATTTTTTTAAAAGATTTTATTTATTTATTTGACAGACATAGATCACCAGTAGGCAGAGAGCAGGCAGAGAGAGAAGTGGAAGCAGGCTCCCCGCTGAGCAGAGAGACAGACATGGGGTTCAATCCCAGGACCCTAGGATCATGACCTGAGTTAAAGGCAGAGGCTTAACCCGCTGAGTCACCCAGGTGCCCCTAAACATTAATAATTCTTAACGGTTCCTCTACTCACTTATATAGAAGCCCTTTTCCAAACAGAAGATTAAATCTCTCTTGGCTACTCCTATCAGCTTATTCTGAATTATTTTCCATCCAGAAGCATGAACTAGAAAACCACAGTTTTTACACAGTGTTTGGTTTTCCACCAAGAGAATCCCATAATTTGTGGTGTTTCAGTGTGGTGTGTTGCTAAAAGCATTTCCAATGCTGTGGATACAAGAGGGTAGTGCAGAGAGGTAAGGAAACAGGAGAAAAGGTATGGCTCTCTAATGAGCACTTTATTCTAGAACTTTCCTCCAGCCTTGTGAGCTCACAACTCACAAGTGTGTGCTGGTGCCTTGATCTCATGGGCCACAGTGCTCAGCATCTTCCAGCTGCTTTTTTTGTGAATACATATGTAACAATTGATTTCTTGCCCCGGATTTTGAGAGGAAAATCTGTTCAGAGGGATGGACACTCTGAGCCAACACCAGAAAACACTCTCTGTAGTCTTCTTGTTAAATGAAAAAATATGGTTAAACCACTTTTGACAGTCTACTACATACAGCAAAATGTAAATCTTAATTGAAATATGTCCTCTCTGCTGTGCTTAAGCAACTGAGTCCTGAGCTTTTCAGGTTTTCAGTCTGAAAGAGTACACCTCTGGTGCTCTGAAAGGGAAGAGAAAGGACACCCTGTTCTCCATATAAATTAAAGAAGAGAAATCTGTGCATTAAAGTGGGCCATATAAAATTTATCAAGCAATTATCTACGAACTCCTTCCTATCCAAATTACCTGATATGCTCTCCCTACTCCTTTATTCCAAGTTACTGCCTTTTCCAGGATTCTGTCTCACATCACAACATGTATTCTGTTATTTCCTTCTTGCAAGCTAGTTTTGTTTTCTCCATCTAAAAAAATCAACAATCATTGTGTATTTCAATTCCCATTTTCCTCAAATGCATTGATTCTTCTCATCTATTACTCTTTTCTCATACTCAGTGTCTTTGTCTTTATGGGGTTTGTACTTTGCTTTTACCCATCCTTTACTGCCATTATATAATCAAACCTAATAACTTCTTAGAGAAAGTTAAAAATTCCTGCATAGCCACACGTGAACACAAAGTCACTGATTTTTAGCAAACCTATAAGATAGACATCCATTCAATTTCTTTTTTGTTTAAGATTTTATTTATTTATTTGACAGAGAGAGATGACAAGCAGGCAGAGAGATAGGCAGAGAGAGAGGAGGAAGCAGTCTCCCTGCTGAGCAGAGATCCCGATTTTGGGCTCGGTCCCAGGACCCTGGGATCATGATCTGAGCAGAAGACAGTGGCTTAACCCACTGAGCTACACAGGCGTCCCTCCATTCAATTTCTAATGGAGACTCAAATGCATCCTGAGTTCTAACCTAAACCTAAGTTCTACTTCTAACACGTTGTTATATGACCAAATTCTTTCAGTTCAGTATTTTGTAACATTTAAATATTAATCAATTGATGCTTTGTGTATTTCTCTGAAAATAATTTGAATACTGTAGATTTATTGTTATATTTATAGATTTATAATCAAAGTTTCATCAGTTGAAGTTTTTGGAAATTTTAGATATAATGATTAACCTAAAATGATACTGCCTCAAATCCCTCTGATATCAAGGCCCAACACCTGATTATAGCCAAACCTGTGGTGGATAGTTCCATGAAAAATTGCAGTTACTTAACACTGATAGCATCTCTTGTTCTCTCTCTCATTTTAGAATGTCTCCAACACAACCCAAAAGTGTAGGAGAGTTAATGTCCTCTGAGGACAGCTCTCAGTGAAGTGGAAATAAGAACCATAGATAAAATTGTCAGTTTTCAGGTCTTCATGAGGACAACTTAAAGAAATTTCTCAGTACCTTTCAGTAAAAGCAAGCCTTCATTTTCTATCCAAACAATTATATCAACAATGTACCTCTTTGACAAAGTTGCTTCTTCACTGTATCACTTTCCCATTCTTTTCTACCTTGGATAATCTCCCAGATAAACTAACAGTACTCAAATCCTTTGTCCTACTCTTTGCTCTCAGGATAAATGGAGCCAAAAGACTTAGATTAATATCAAGTTCTGAATGGGATCTTAGAGCTATTTCTGTCCAGATTTTCATAAACATAGGGACCATTGAATTATCAGGCTATAAATAAGTTCTAAATGGAGGGGGCAAAAGCAAAAGTAGAAATTTTTATGTTTGATTTTTAATCATGATTAATTGACTTTATTGATTATTAAAAATACTAACATTATAAAAGTGTGGATCTTTGTAAAACAATGTCATAATGTAAGAAATAAGTTGCATAGTCCTTTTGAGAATATTAAGCCAAGTGTTCAGGTGCCATCTAATTTCTTGTTTAATCAAAGAACTTTGGTGTGCATTATCTTGAGGAATAGGATTTTGAAGTCCAGACAGACTAACAGAAATCTGATCCAAATGTGTGTGTTTATATTTCTGCTTTTGTTGTAAAAATCAAAGTGTGATTGCTGGTTTAAAATGGTAAAACCAATAATGTTCATGGACTCTATTATAAATTTTCTAATTGAATGGGAAGAATTCAAAACATATAATTAATTGATTTGCAAATCCTCAAAGAGCTACAGGATCAGGTAGTGGTATGTTCTGATTCAACAGCATCATAATGCAGCATTTTATATGTGTGGCTAATGGACATTTTCATGAATGTTTGCTAGCTAGTCAGCCAATACAGAGAAATATTAGGTAGGGTAATTACTCACAGTTGTGATTAATAAAATGAGAGAAAATTATCAAATGACACTAATAATAATAATCCTATAGCAGGCTAAATAATTCAATGATAATTACAAGTATTAATCTTGCTTTCTTCCCTGATTATGACTCTTCTCTCCTTTTTCATAATGTGAGTAGCAGATTGTCTGCAATGAATTGTGAAAACCCAGCAGGGACTTTGGCAGTGAAGGTCTCCCATCAATTTTGATAGGTTAAAATGATTCTGGTTGGTCTTGAGCAAATGTGTCAATTTTTTTTTCTGTGTGTGTCATAAAAGAAAGAAGCAATAGTAAATTCTGGCTGTTATTCCATGGAGCCAATAAAATCATACTGCCAACAAGAGGCTGTTGACACCATAAGTGTAGTTAACTGTCTTGAAATAATAGGCCTCGAAATAAAATTACAATATTTCACATAACCACTTTTTTTTTAAAGAAAAAAACAAAACAAAACAACTATACTGCTTACATTTAGGGCTCTGCTGTTGTGTAACTATTTTGAACATGTCTACTGTAAGTGTGTATATATATATATATATATATATATATATATTCAGTGAAATAAATTCATTTATAGATAAATTTGGATTGCAAATTATTTTGGGGGAGGCATGGTATTTGTGGCTAGTCTTACAAGTAAAAAGGACTAAGAGAAAGAAGAAAAACATTTTTTATTACAGCATATTTACATCTGTCCAAAGTACTTATTTACTATAAGACTGACTAATGTGTAATACTGTACACAAAGAGGGAAGTTAAATGAGTTATAATTCAGTTGAAGTATAGCTGGCCATTTTAAAACTTACCACTGAATCTTTCTGGTATGAAATGTGATATCTGGCAATCTGGTCCAGTTCATTACATCAGGTCATTTGTATGTTCTTATTACCATTTTGATAGCATAGCACATTTTATGACCCAGACATTTTACATTGGAACTATGATGCATGTATTTTCAAAAGTATAGACATACATGAAGCTATGAGGTCAAAAAAGATGAATGTCCGTAGTACCATATAAACTCAACAAATAAAAGTGTCCAAGGCTCTGAGTGAGATTTATGAATATTGTATAAGATTAGGCCAACATGTGGTTTTGATATAAATAATCTGATCTTAATTTAGAATTACAATCGTTGAGTACAGTGTTGAAAATGGCAGATAGATTTTAGCTATCTTTGCTCACTAGGGAAAATGGAAAATGTTTAGTTTGGTCAGATTTTCACTTAACTTCTGAAAAATCTTACATTTGAGAGAACCTTTATGAAATAAGAATCCTTAAAGACATAACCCCTTTGGCACAAGTTTTCAATAAACTTGTTTGATGTTGTAGACAATTATATGGCATACGTACTGTTCTAGATGTTTCATGCCAATAATATGTAAGCCATACCAAGGCTACATATACATATAGAGATGTTCCTCAGCTTACAAGGGGGCTATGTACAGAGAAACACATAAAAAATTGAAAATGCATTTAATACCCCTAAACTATCAAATATCATAGCTTACCTTAAGCTTATTCAAACATACTCAGAACACTTACATTTGCCTGCATTTGGGCAAAATCATCTTCAGCAAAGCCTATTTTATAACAAAGTATCAAATATCACATGCAACTTATTAAATATTACACTAAAAAAAGAAGAATGTTTATATATACAATGGTTGTAAGAATATCAGGTGTTCACCCCTGTAATCTTCTAGCTGACTGGGAGCTGTGGCTCACTGCCCCTGCCTAGCATCACAAGACGGCACCATACCACATGTCACTGGCCCTTTTTATAAAGACCCAAATTCAAAATTCAAAGTACAGTTTCTACTGAATCACTTTCACTTTCACATCATTGCCAAATATATCGTAAGTTGAATCATTGTAAATCAGGAGCCATCTTATTTGAAAGTTAAATCACAGTCACCCATATACACACAAAAAAAGGCCTTCATCTAGGGCCATCTATGTATCTCTAAACAACATAGCATGACATATCAACAGCAAAAAATGGATGTGAAGGGGACAATTGCTTTGCGTCAGTACTCTGAGCAGTAACATACATGGCCTTACTCACCTAGCAGAACTCCAGAGCTAGCTGATGGCAAGGAATTTTACAAATGTTTGCTGAACAGCTTAAGCACTATTATTTTTAAATTAGTGTGCATATCTGTTTTCTAAAGATATGTTAACTTATTTTATTGACTTATTACAAAACCAAATAATTTCCTCTTATTTAAGTGACAGGTAAATAGAATTTTTTTAATTTAAATCAAATGGCTTTTTAGGGAAAATATACTAAAAATTCTGAAACTTGTATTGCTTATGAATCTTTTATTGGAATTCTTATCAAGTTGTATTTTTCAAGTTTTTCCTAAATAATCTACAATGAACTGAAAATATTTTTTGGATTTTATTCAAGGCTATTAACACACAATTTTACTTTGTTAAATATAGTCCTAAATGTTCAACCAAAACGTTGTGTCCTTTTTTTCCACTACCACATCCTCCATTTACTGACTGGATTCTCTCCCAAACTAGCACATATATACCATTGTCTATCTTTAGGATAAGTAAGGGTCATCTTTTGTCTTTATTCTATTCCTTGTATGCTTCTGAACTTGTTGAATTTTAATATAGTCACACCATAAGCATCACATATTTGATTCCCCTTTAAATAGTAAACAGTGCACAACCAGAGCATACCTTCAAAGCTATCAATAGACCTATTCTGATATATTATTTTTGTATTTTTGTAAATTAAAATAATTAAATTATAGAACAAGAGTTTCAGGTGTTTTAAGTTTTACCCAAACTGACTTTTGTCAAACTCGTTTTTGTCATCATATATGTCAAGTAGTTTTCTCACGTTTATTTTTAGAATATCCTTGTATAATGAATATTTACACTGATATCTAGTATAAAAATCTTGCAATTTCTTTTAGAAACATTAAGATATTGAAAATCAATCTATTTCTTTAATTCAGTGAAGACATTTTTGGCTTGTTTCCAGTACTTTTTTACTGGTTAAAGAATCAATTTGAAGTAGTCTGAATTTCATTATTATATGGCCCTTTCCCTTTGATGAATACAAAGACGATATTCTATATTAGCTATCTGAGAAGAATTTATTTTTTTAATTTTATTTATTTGTGAGTGAGAGAGAGCACAAGCAGGGGGAGCAGCAGGGTGAGGGAGAAGAAAATTCCCGGCTAAGCAGGGAATCTGTTGCAGAACTGAGTCCCAGAACCCTAACATCTTGACCTGAGCTAAAGGCTCAGGCGTTTAACTGACTGAGCCACCCAGGTGTCCCAATATGAGAAGAGTTCTGTATGTTATTCCTATTAATATGCAGTTTAAAGTCTAGGTAATTAACTTAATATTTTAGTGGCTATTACATAGATAGCACTATGTTCCAGGCTGAGAGTAAGAAAGAAATATTAAATCAACCATATTCTATGCATTCTAAATGAAAATAATCAATCATAATAAATCCTTCTATTTATGGAATATCAACTTATAAGTTTTCCTCCATATGAACAATGCCAAATACCAGAATAAAGGGTAGAGTTAAAGAATTCTGGTAAGCCATTTAATTTTGAAAAATGGTGCTATATTGTTGCTGAGTTGTGGTTTTCAGTTACATAATATCTGATAAGTGTAAAAGTAACATGAGTGTTACGTGAGATGAGAAATGGTATATAATTAAGATATTTTTAAAAGTACAGATAAATACAAATTTGTAAACATAGGATTTTGGAGGAATAAAAATAAATGATAGCTACACACTCTAAAGTGAATAAATCTTGGAAAGTTAATAGAGAAGTTAAAAAAGGACAGTGCAAAAAGTATGGTACATTCTTATGAAGTTCAAACAAATTCTGTGAAACCGTAGATGGACTTAAAGATATTATTATGTATCAAATATTGTAAAAATTAAGCAAGGAAATAGCAAACATAAAATAACCAAAGCATACAAACTTGGGTAGATACAATAGGTGTGATCATGTTCTACTTCATAAAGAGATGAGTTAATAGATAAATAAAAGTAACTAGACTTTTTAGAAGTTAATAAAACTTCGCCTGTTATTTCTTAGTAATATAAAATATATGGTTTTCTAACAAAAACGTTTATCTTAAAAATATTTAAAAATAAATTTCAGGCTACTCATAAAGTTATATTTACTTTTCCACTGAAGGAAAAGCTGGTTGTTGTAGTTGTAGTTGTTTGTTTTAGTCTCCTCTTAGTTTTTATTATTATAATGTGGAATGAGGAATGTTAGATTGAAAAGTGAATTATTTTATAGGCAAAAATCATTACTTGATTCACCTCCTGGTAAAGCAGATGGAACTCCTGAAAACATGCCCTTTTGCCTTACAGAAGAGTAACAGTTATGCTTACTTATGAAACATACTTGGTGGTGGCCCTAAATAGTGACACCATATTAAACATTTTGAATATTTGCAATTAATTTTTTTAGTCATAGGGCTCCAAAAGGCACTGCTGATATCTTAGCAGGTATTTCAATGAAGGTAAAAGTTGCCTGACTGTTTAAAAATATTAACAAGGCATGAAACATGGCAGAAGTATTGTCCTCAGATATTATTTTTTTCCATATGCTCCTGATTCCAGACATGACAAGTTATTTTTTTAAAATTTTTTTATAAAAGATTTTATTTATTTATTTGACAGAGATCACAAGTAGGCAGGGTCAGGCAGAGAGAGAGGAGGAAGCAGGCTCCCTGCTCAGCTGAGATCCCGATGTGGGACTCAATCCCAGGATCCTGGGATCATGACCTGAGCCAAAGGCAGAGGCTTTAACCCACTGAGCCACCCAGGCGCCCCCATGACAAGTAATTTTTGATAGATATATATACAATGTATTTTCCAGTTATAAGAAAAATGGTTCTGCTATTTTTAAACTTTTTTAAAAATTACATAATTTTTTAAAATTAAAATTTTATTTTTTAATGTTTTACTTTTCTTTTCTTTTTTTTTAAGATTTTATTTATTTATTTGATAGACAGAGATCACAAGTAGGCAGAGAGGCAGGCAGAGAGAGAGAGAGAGAGGGAAGCAGGCTTCCTGCAGAGCAGAGAGCCCGATACGGGGCTCGATCCCAGGACCCTGAGATCATGACCCGAGCCGAATGCAGCAGCCCAAACCACTGAGCCACCCAGGCGCCCCAATGTTTTACTTTTCAATATACTACTTAGAATATAAAACCTATTCCATTTGGTAAGAAATTTACCATTTAAAAAATGGTAATTTTCTCATTTTGTCTTCCCCCTCATTGCTTTATATTGAATAAAAAATTTCACAATAAACCCAACTGATGCTTTCATTTTGATGGTCCCTCTGTTGGTCATATTGTATATGAGCCATGACAATTAGTTTTACAAAATTTATTGATGTTTGTTGATATGTTTTATCATAACTAATTTTCCCTCCCTTATCTAGATTCCCCAGCTTTCAGACAGGTGGACACCTCAATAAACCATACCAAAGGGATGTATCAAGTACTTCTTAGACATTCTCTCAGATCCTTGAGGTCTCATTTTGCCTAGGGATTTGCAATAGGTTCTGCCAGAGGCACCACTGTGACAACTGATGTCCATGGTCTATCTCCTGCTAAGCTCAAGAGGTCACTGGTTTCCAAGTTTATCTATACAATTAGTGCATTCCAGCAAGTTCTTTTTTTTTAATATTAACAAACTTATTTTAAAGTTTATATGGAGAGGCAAAGACTCACAATAGTCAACATAGTGTTGAGGGAGAACAAAGACTGAGGACTGACTTCAAAGTTTACCATAACAATGGGGCGCCTGGGTGGCTCAGTGGGTTAAGCTTCTACCTTTGGCTCAGGTCATGATCCCAGGGGCCTAGGATTGAGTCCCGCATAGGGCTCTCTGCTCAGCAGGGAGCCTGCTTCTCCTCATCTCTCTCTCTGTCTGTCTCTCTGCTTATTTGTGATTTCTCTCTCTGCCAAATAAATAAATAAAATCTTTTTAAAAAATTTACCATAACGATAATTGTAAGCAAGATATTGTAATACCACAGAAAGACTAGATTAAAGGAACAGAATATATATTATCAATTATATTTTATATTTAATATAAAAGCAAAAGCAATACAAAAGAGCAAAATACAATCTTTTAAACAAATGGTTCTGGAGTAATGGTGAAACTAAATGTAAAAATATAAAATAAAATAAAATAAAATAATAAAATAAAATAAATCCAGGCAGATATCATACACTCTTCACAAAAATTAACTCAGATTGGATTATAAGCCTAAACATGAAACTTGTAGAAGGCAATATAGAAGAAAATTTAAATGACCTTGGTTTTGGCAATAACTTTAGCTACAAAAGCACGAGCACTGAATTTAAAAATGTCTACTCTGTGAAACACAATGCCAAGAGAATGAAAAGGCAAAGCACAGACTATGAGAAAAAATTTGCAAAATACACATCTGGCAAAGGACTGTTAATCAAAAATACACAAAGTCCCCTTAAAACTCAACAATGGGGGAAAAACCTGATTAAAAATGAGTCAAAGACCTTAGCAGATACCTCACAAAAGAAAATATTACAGATGGCAAATAAGCATATAAAAAGATGCTTCACATCATATGTTATCAGGAAAATGCAAATTAAAACAAAAAAGAGACACCAGTACATACCCAGAATCCAGAACACTGACAACAGAACAGGAAATGTTGGTGAGGATGTGGAGCAACAGGAATGCTCTTCCATGTCTATTGAGAATAAAGAATGGAAAACAACTTGGCAGTTTCTTACAAAACTAAACATATTCTTGCCAGATGATTCAGCAGTAGCAGTTCTTGGTATTTATCCAAAAAGATCAAATCTATACCCACAAAGATGTCTATTGTTGTTTTATTCATAACTGACAAAAGCTTGGAAGCAACCAAGATATCCTTCCATAGGTGAAAGGTCAAATAAAGTGTAGTACATGCAAACAATGGAATATTATTTAATGCTAGAGAAATGAATTACCAAGCCATGAAAAGATATGGATATAAATATTTAATAAATATTTGATTTTAGGCTTCTACCAGTCTATCAATAGTATTAGTATATTTTAACAGTGAATGCTCAGCATTCATGAATTTACCTAATAAAATATTTGGGGTTCAATATTTTAAATACTTCAACCTCTATGATTATATTCATAATAATTTTGAATTGGGGTAAATAAACCTTAATTTTTTGTAACTTGTTTCTTATTGCAAAAGAGCTCAATGAAATTTTAGAAAATAAAAATTTACAAAAAAAAAGTTTAGTTTATAAACATTCGGGTGCACTTGCCCCTTTGGATCACTACGTTTCTATCTTTAGGGTAAATACCCAATAGTGCAATTTCTGGGTATTAGGGCAGTTCTATTTTCAACATTTTGAGGAACCTCCATGCTGTTTACCAGAGTGGCTGCACCAGCTTGCATTCCCACCAACAGTGTAGGAGGGTTCCCCTTTCTCCGCATCCTCGCCAGCATCAGTCATTTCCTGACTTGTTGATTTTAGCCATTCTGACTGGTGTGAGGTGATATCTCATTGTGGTTTTGATTTGTATTTCCCTGATGCCGAGTGATATGGAGCACTTTTTCATGTGTCTGTTGGCCATCTGGATGTCTTCTTTGCAGAAATGTCTGTTCATGTCCTCTGCCCATTTCTTGATTGGATTATTTGTTCTGTGGGTGTTGAGTTTGTGTAAACCTGGTGATTCACAGACCTGTACCCCGGGGGATAAAAATATATGTTTATAAAAAAAAATAAAAAAATTAAGAGAGCTTGGGAAAAAAAAGTTTAGTTTACTATTGCCAAATAATTTAAAACTTTATCTTATATTCAAATACATATATTTTTCTAAATTGATGTATATGCTATTAAAACCAAAAACTTTTAATTATACTACATTTCATATCATGCAATCAATGCCAGAAAGCCACCTGGCGATGACTTGTCTTAAATAGAGTTAAGATGGGTGTTATTACAATGCAAGATGGAAACAAAGATAGTATAACAGTGGAGTGTTACATAATTTCTGTTTTGATCAAGTTACTAATCTACAAAAGGCTTTTATCGGTGACAGATTGGGAATTTAACAAAACTTTTAAACTAGCATGTGTGACTCATTCCTAGAAAACAACACAATCAATAACACTTTATTTAGATTAAATCATGACTATTTCTCCATTAGAATAAAAAAGGTAGCAACCCCAATAAGTTTATTGAACAGTAAAAGTTGAAATGCTGTAATGCTCCTAAGGAATTAAATGATCCAGTCATGAATTACAAAAAAGGATATAAATTACCACAGTGTTTGTATAATTGTAATGTACAACTGCCCATTATCGTTCAATAGTGTAGTCTTGTACGAGAACTCTATAAAAGAACTCCACTTCTAAACCGTGGAAAATATGTTCCCTTTCCCCCTATATACAACTATTAAGCCATTCATTTAGCTTTTAAAATATCCACTTAATATAGGCTTTTTACTCATTTGAACAGGCAGCAGGGCTCTATTCTTATTGCTTACATCTGAAGGATAGACTTCTAGCGTAAGAGGTAAAGCCCATAAAGGAGCCCAATAATAACAACAAAATACAGTTTAGTGAGCCCTTACAATCTGCCAGCTACCTTTCTGAGAATACTTCAATTAATAAAGCATATAAAATACCTGACCACAAAGAGCTTACATTCTTTTGAAATATAATAGTGAAATAAACCAATAATAGAGGGGCACCTCGGTGGCTCAGTCCATTGAGTGACTGCCTTTGGCTTGGGTCATGATCTCAGGGTCCTGGGATGTAACTCCCCAACAGGCTTTCTAGGCAGTGGGGTGTTTTCTTTTTCCTCTGCACCCCCTCTAAATTCTCTCTCTCTCTGTCTTAAATAAGAAAATAAACCAGTAATAGAATAATGATTGATGGTTGATGGTGATAAGTGTTACAAAGAAATACAAGAAAGGTAAAAGCCATTGGAGAATTCTGGGATGAAATTTAATTTTATTTTGTGTTGGGTGGTTATATCTCATTTATGATACGTTATTTGCACAAAGACCCAGGAAGTGAAGGAGGGTGTTATACAAATATTAAAGGAAAAGATTGCTCTAGGCAGAGCAAGTAAGTATATAGACTTTGTGTGAACAGCTGGTCTGTTACTTTTGAGGAAAAGCAAGGAGGCCAATGAGGAGTTCATAGTGGTGGAGAGAGGAAGAACGTATTGATGTATGACCTTCTAGTACATTGAAACGCCATCAGTTTTTATTTAATATGAAATGGGAAGATACCAAAAGACTTTCAACAGCAGAATAAAATCATCTGACTTGATTTTTAGGTTAAGTTGCTGTACCAAAATAAATTTGCAGTGAGAAAAAAGTGCAGTATGTGTGGAAGTGGGGTTATCAATCAAGTCAATAATTCAGGAACATATATATGATGGTGTTTTTAGCATGCTGGTTGGTAATAGAAGTGGTGAGGTATGGTTTTTATTTTGTATATATTTTGTTGGTGAATATTCTGGTGAACAGGTTGGGGTATGTGCAGGACAGACGATATCAACATTTATTTTACCTGCACAAACAGAAGGGTGGATTCTTCATTCCCTGATATGGAGAGAACTCTGAGTTCAAATGTTCTTTCTGATTAAATGGCATAGTGATGATGAGGATTTAGTCAGATAGTGAAAGAGAACAGTAAGCATAGTGTCAAGCGGTAAGACATTATAATACATTTGAACATCAAAAAACGTTGTGTTGGATCATCTGTTTATGTGAGTAAATAAATAAATAAAGCTACCTGGGGTTCTGATACAGGTAAAGAAGACTACTATATGATCCAAAGGGGCACGTGCACCAAATGTTTATAGCAGCAATATCCACAATAGCCAAACTATGGAAAGAACCTAGATGACCATCAACAAATGAATGATATATATATATATATATATATATATATATATATATATATATATATACCAATGGTATATGTATATATATACATATATATATATATATATATATATGATGGAATACTATGCAGCCATCAAAAGAAATGAAATCTTGCCATTTGCGTTGACATGGATGGAACTAGAGGGTATTATGCTTAGCAAAATAAGTCAACCAGAGAAAGACACTATCATATGATCTCCCTGATATGAGGAAATGGAGGTGCAATGTGGGAAGTTTGGGGTCAGGGAAAGAGTAAATGAAACAAGATGGGATTGGGAGGGAAACAAACCATAAGAGACTCTTAATCTCACAAAACAAACTGAGAGTTGCCGGGGGCGTGGGGAGGTTAGTGAGAGGGTGGTGGGGTTATGAACATTGGGGAGGGTATGTGCTGTGGTGAGTGCTGTGAAGTGTGTAAACTTGACGATTCACAGACCTGTACCCCTGGGCTAATAATACATTATATGTTAATTTAAAAAAAGAAGAAGAAGAAGAAGAAGAAGAAGAAGAAGAAGAAGAAGAAGAAGAAGAAGAAGAAGAAGAAGAAGAAGGAGAGTATAAATCAAATGCTATGGTTTTCAGCGAAGAGTTTGTAATCAGGCATATTTTATTATAGTAACTAAGTAAAATGATGGTCGAAAATTGGAATAACAGAAAACATAAAAATCAGAGATTTTAAAAAGAGATATGGGAAAGTGCAGAGAATATAGTCAATGATATTATAATAGTGTTATATGGTGACAGATGGTGGCTATATTTGTAGGGATCATAGAATAATGTATGGAGATATTGAAAACCTGAAACCAATGAAACACTGAATATCAACTATACTCAAATAAAAAAATAGTAAAAATAAAACATTTTAATTTAAAAAGATAAAAAGAGGGACAGGAATTTGAAAAGTGAATTTCAAGAAGAGTAAAAATGAGGCTAAGACATACTCTGAACCTTGAGGAAAACACCATTTTGAAAATTCTTCCCATTTTGAGAAAACTCAAATGAATCAATACCATAAAAGAACCCATTTTAACTGAGAGATGTAATGAATGCTCAAGAAATAATTTTATGACAGGATAATTCTTCCCTATGAAACAGCATACAGAAACCAGGGGAAACACCTGGATGCAAAATAAACTATACTGAAAATAAGAATTAGGAAAAAGATAAATGATGAAAGATATGAAAATTAGACCTGCAACAGAGACCTAGTGAATAGAATTTTTAGCTTGTGGTTTAATGTTTTTGAGGATAATCTAGAATTCATACCTGCCTTGAGACAGGCTGGTTGTAGGCAGTTTAGGCAGACCCTTAAGACAGGCCTAGTTTGGGCAGGTGGTGTTGGAGGAGGCCATTGGGCTGGACAGAGACAAATCCAACCATTTGACTAAAGTGTCTGTGAAGATGTTGAAGTCAGATGCAACAGAGAAAGACCTGTCAAACCTAATCTCAGAAATTGAGATGATGAAGATGATTGGACAGCACAAAAACACCATCAACCTGGTGGGTCCTGCACACAGGATGGTCCTTCGTACACTCTCATGGAATATGCCTCCAAAGACAACATACAGGAGTACCTGCAGGCCCAGAGGCCTCCTGACTGGGAGTACTGTTACAATATCAGCCACAATGCAGCAGAGCAACTCTCCTCCAAGGACCTGGTATCCTGTGCCTACCAGGTAGCCTGAGGCATGGAGTACCTTGCCTCCAAGAAGTGCATACACCAAGACCTGGCCACCAGGGAAGTGATGGTGACAAAGGACAACATGATGAAGATCTCAGACTTCAGCCTTGCCAGAGATATCAACACATCAGTTACTATAAAAGGACAACCAACAGTGGACTGCCTGTGAAGTGGATGGTCACTAAGGCCATGTTTGACCAGATCTACATCCACCAGAGTGACTTCTGCTCTTTTGGGGTGATCCTGTGCAAAATCTTCACTCTGGAAGCCTCCCATATCCTGGAGTGCCTGTGGAGGTGGTTTTCAAGCTGCTGAAGGAGTCATTTGATGGATAAGCCAATAAGTGCACCAGAGAGGTATACACAATAATGAGGGGTGGCTGGCATGTGGTACCTTCAAGCTTCTGGTAGAAGACCTGGATCATACTGTGGCCTTGACCTCCAACCAGGAGTACCCGGACCTGTCCTTGGCCCTGGAACAATACTGTCTATGCTTTCCCAACACCCAAATCTCCACCTGCTCCTCAGAGAAGAATTGCACCTTCTCTCATGTGCCGTTGCCCAGGGAGGCCTATCTGCCCTGACACCCAGCCCAGCTTGCCAATGGTGGACTCAAATGACTAGTATCCCTATTACTCCTGTCCAGATTTCGTCATAAGCTGTAACCCTTACCCCCCACCCTCCCTGTAAGACTCACTGCCTTCTCCTTTGTCCCTTTCCTACTGGCAGGAGCCAGCTGCCTACCTGAGGCCTTCACCCCTTGAAGTTCAACTCTCTTCCCCTTTCTCTTCCTCCTCCTGTGAAAGCTGTCAGTGCTTTCCTCTTTTGGTTTTGTCTGCTTAGCATAACATGTAAGACTGTGTTCTGGTGGCAGGGACCTAGTCCTTGGGGCTATAGCGCTAGCGAGGGGAGGTCAACTGCTCTGGGCCTTGGCTAAGAGCAACCCCTGCTCCAGAGGTATGGTGCCAAGGGCTTATTAATTTTGATACTAATTTGCTTTGCTGACTAAATACCTGGTATCAAAAGATGGGAAGGCAAAGACTGGAAGCAGTGTTGTGACCATGGGGTCCAGCCCCAAACTATGAAGAAAACACAAAGTGTATAAATCTGAGTAAGTATATATTTACACACCTTTTTAAATAGGTTGTTATCAAAGATTTAATCAATGGGTAATATGCTCCTCGTGACTGGGAAGCATCCATTGCCATATATTAAAAACAAAGCAAAGAGGTGTCTGGGTGGCTTCCTCCATAAGTGTCCCTTCTTTTCAGGTCATGATCCGAGGGTCCTAGGATGGAGGCCCACATCAGGCTCTCTGCTCAGTGTGAAACCTGCTTCTCCTTTTCCCTCTGCCCTGCTTATAGTTCCTCTTCCTGTCTCTCTGACAAATAAATAAAATATTAAAAAAAAGAAAGAAACAAAATGTTTTTAAAAGGTCTTTTTTTTTTTTTAATTTTCTAGGTGTGCCTGGATGACTCAGTTGTTTAAGCAGATGTTTGCCTTTGGCTGAGGTCATGATTCCAGTGTACAGAGATCCAGCCCTGCATGGGACTACTTGCACCTCAAGGAGCTTGCTTCTTCCTGTCCCTTTGCACGTGATTCCTTCCGCTTGTGCAGTTCCTCTCTCTCTCACTCTTTCTCTCTCGCTGTCAATAAACAAAATAAAATCTTTTACTAAATAAATAAATAAATAAATAAATTTCTAAACCTACTTTCAGTTTATGTCCCTTAAAAAAATTGCTACTGCTTCATTAAAAAAAAAATAAAGGATAATTTAGAAAGATGCTTCCAGAGTTAATAAGCTGTTTTGTTTCTTTGTCAGGATTAAATATAGAAGTGCTTTAAAAAGTAAAAGAAAAAATATGCTATATTAACACTAATCACACTATAACTTTGGTGGTTATATCAAGATAATAAAAAGTGATTTTAAAGCAAATTTCATTATCAGACATAAAGATCAAGTCAAAATTACAGAAGAATAAAAGATGAATTCATCAGAGAGTATAATAATTATTGACTTTTAATACTTAATAACAGATTTGGGGATATATAGGGAAAAACTAAGAACAAACGTCATAAATTATACCTTAGAGGAGAAATGGAAAAAAATTTCAACGCCTTTATTTTAAGATTATATAGACAAACGGTCATCAAATTGGTAAGATATGTAAGACTTGAACAAAATTATCAACTAACTAGATATGCTTGATATTACAGAACACTCCCAACAACCGCAGACTACATATATCTTAAGCCATGATTTTCTTTGCAAAGGTCAACACTGATAATGTTATAGTCATACCTCCGTGTACCAGGAAAGTAGTAGCATATTTCTTGAAAGACACATCTATCAAAGCTCCATTGAGAAACCGTAAAGATGGAGAAGTGATTTGCAAATTATATATCTGATAATGGACATCTACTCTGATTATTAAAAAATGAATAAAAATAAAAAACCTTACTAATAACCAAACAGAGTATCCAATTTTACATGTGAAGAAAATTATTGAAGAGACATATCACCAAAAGGGTATGGATGGCTTATAAGCACATGACAAATTTCTCAACATTTAGACATTAAGGAAGTACAAATTAAAATCATAATGAGACATGCTTACATATCTATTAGAATGGCTAAAATTATAAAGGCTTATTGTACTTCGTCTGAGCTAGATTGAGAAGCAACAAAAAATCTAAACTGTTGTTGGCATATATCATGATACCACCACTTTGGAAAATAGTTTGAAAATTTTTTTCAAATGCAAAATATGTTGCAGTTACACGAATAGCCATTTTAGTTCTAGGCATTTAACCAAGAGAAACAAACCCCATGTTCGTACAAGGACTTGTATATGTATTTCATAGCAGCTTTATTTTTAATAATTGAAAACAGTGGGAATGTTCATCAATGTCCATCAATAGAGCAAAGACAAATTATGATCTATTCATTAAAGAGATTACTATTCAACATCAAAATGAACTATTTACAATTGGAGATTCTCAAAGTAATGGTGCTGAGAAAAGAAAAGCCAGGCAATGAATAGCATATACTGTGTGATTCCATGACTATAAAAAATCTAGAAAATACAAATTTATATTTAGTCACAGTCATCAAATATATTGATGTGATTTTAGTGCCTTCTTCTGTGCTCCCATAGCTTCCTACACTTGGATCTCCGAGCATTTGTTACACCATGTGAAAATATGAACTCTTTTTCTTTATTCTGTCTTACTAGAATAAGAATCCTTGAAATTTCATGGACATTTGAACTCTCAGTTATTAGCAGAAATTCTATCACACAGTAAGTTCCAAATATAAAAGCCAGAGTTTTACAATGACTTGTAAGCTTTTACATGATCTAGCCACTCATTTAACCTCTGTGACCTCTTTCCCTGCTACTCTTCAGTCACTCACAGTGGCCTCCTTGCTATTCCTCAGATATGCCAGGCACGATCCAACCTTATGGCCTTCAAGATAGCCAATTACTTTGTCAGGAGTGACCTTATTGCTGATAGTTCTGGGCAAATTCATCACCTTTCCATACCTTTGTTCAATTGTCAGCTTCATTGTAACTACCCTGATCTTCCTATTAAAAATTTTAACTCCCCATCCCCTGCCTAGCAACCTTGATTTTTCTCACCTTGATCTAATTTTTCTTTTTCCCCAGTGTACTCATAATTTTTGAATGCACTATGCAATTTTTATTAAGGTTTATATCTTTTAATTGTCTCACCCATTAAAATAAAAGTTCTACAAAGCCAAGTATTTCATTTACCAGTGTAGTCTGAAGTAATATCTGCCATATAATAGGTTCAGTAGACAATTGGTAAATTTCAGAATAAATTAATGTTGAGAGTATACTGAATTTCATAAGTCATTTCAATATTTTTTTCCAAAAAATAAACTATGTAAAACATACCTTAAATTTACTTTCAAAATATTTTATAGCATATAAGGGACAAAATAAGACAAAATAAGACAAAAACAAAATAAGACAAAAGCCTTAAAGAAACAATCATATAAATAACCATTTCATACCTACTTAAAAATTGCATAATACCACACTTCTAGATCCTCTCTCAATGCTCTAAAATAACCCTTCAAAGGAAATACATTTAAAAAAAAAACAGATTTTTGAAATAATTTAATAAAATAAAAGTTTCATTCATCTATGTAGATCATAAATATTTTTAATAAGCATGAAATTATAACTCTGAAGTGTGCTAAAATGAAACCACCTGCTAAGGCTGAGAGAACAAAAATAAACATCATTTTTCCAAATAAGAGGAATTTATTACCTTTTATTCAAAGCATGTGGATTTGTTCAAACTGGCAATAAAGGAATATGGAAACACAAACCATAGAAAGTCATATTTTAGATTTCTAAAAGACTTCAAAGTGAAGAGTATACATTTTATAAATGCTACATGATGCGATATAATGACAAGATGACAGTTTGTGACAAATAGCATTTTAAAAGCTCTACTCATAATGGAACAAAACGTGTCATTTCCCTGTAATTTTATATATGTCATTAATTTACTATATCTGGATACAACATATTACCAAACAGATGTTCGTCAAAGACTATTTCATTTTCAATGGAACATAATAATTTGAACCTACATCTATTAATCATTTTTTTCGATCTAACATTAATAGTCTTGCTAAACATTTTATCAGTTGTCGACAAAATTCAAAAAAATAGGATAAAAAGTCGTGTTTGGAAAAGTAGAATTTTTTGAAATTTGCATATAAATGAAAATATTTGCTGATATTTTTAAAACTTTAAATGTAATTTTATATATATCTGACCTATCAGATGATATAAATTTTTGGAGACTTAATATAGTTTGGGGCATATGGTAAGCAATAATCTTTTTTTTTGGTGATCCAAGTGTTCTTGTATTATTTTTCTTATTTATTCTAGTACCACAATTTACTTGTTCTAAGATTTGTCAACCCCCCCATTTTAATATCACTTAAGGTGGCACTCACCTTGCAATTGATGAAATATCCTAGTTTAACTGACAGCATTTCTCTTTCTTAGGCGAACATAAACTACAGTGCATCTTACACTTGATGAAAGGTAGGATGCAATTAAATACTCTATTATGGTTACGATTCTGATATTTGAAATCCTCCGGTAGCTCCCTGTGCCCCCACAGTGTAGTACCTCACCTCCTCGGCATAGTATACAAACCATCTCAAGCCCAGTGTTAACCCCGGGGCTCAGCCTCCATCCCCAGGTGATGCTGCCAGATCAGTTGTCGGTTGTCATGAACTTGCTGTAGTTTCCCAAAAGCACTGTGCTGCCTCCTGGCACTTTGAAACTTGACACACTCATCCTCATTCTTCGCTTTGCCCTTGTCTATCACCTCCAATGAAAATCTGTTCCTAAGTGGCTTTTCCCAGCTCCCACCGACCCTTGGCAGTCTTTTATCTCCCTGTGGTAAAGCCTGTCCCACTGCACCATGGACATGCCCGTTGTCCCCCTGAGAAGAGAAAAGGGACAGTGAGGGCCCCCCAGCATTTGCAGCTCTAGTGCAGAGCCCTATACCTGGCTTGCAGGAAATGCCAGATCAGGAAGACAAATGGAGATCATCCTCTGAATAAAACCAGCTCTTCTTTGCCTACCGCAGCATCTGGATCAATAAAGAGCAGCCAGTTATTACTGCGGTTTTTCTAGGGATTTTTCCCCATAGAATTCCCAGGTCTTTACTCTTTTTATAGCACTTTAATTCAGGCTTCAACCACTTCCTATTCAGATCAGGTGATATCATTTTCCTTCCCCCATACTCTCGATGTATTTCACATCTACTAATTCTTTTTTTAAAGATCTGATTTACCCATTTTCCTGACTGACCACAAGTAGGTAGAGAGGCAGGCAGAGAGAGAGGGGGGAAGCAGGCTCCCCGCTGAGCAGAGAGCCCGATGTGGGGCTCCATCCCAGGACCCTGAAATCATGACCTGAGCCGAAGGCAGAGGCCTAAACCACTGAGCCATCCAGGAGCCCCCATATCTGGTAATTTTTAATCAACGTGCATTTGCTGCATCAAATAGTTCCTTCTTCTTCAAATATAAATATATAAATATATTGATCAAGTCACTCGCATGTCTTAGGAGATAGTCATGCCTTTAGTAGCAAACTTGAAATCTTGGACATTGGGTTTGATTTTTGTTTTGGTTTGATTTGGTTCGGGTTTTGTAATTTAAAAATCCCTCCAGCACATGGCTCTGTCTGCCTGATTGCTTTCAGCTGTTTCTGCAACAAAATTGTCCTGGCAGGGAAAGCTTTAATTGTTTTCAGTGGCGCCCCCTTCTAAACACTTTGTTAATAAAAAGTTTTTTAATTTATTATTATTATTATTTTTTTGGATATGGTAAATGTGGAACAACAATGAGGTATTTCAAAGAGGTGAACCTCAGATAAATTTCTCTAAGGATGGGGTGAGGGTTACTCAAAAAGAAACTTGACAAGGCTCTTAAAGATATCGATAATCATTATAACATAACATGACTGATTTTTACGGTGCTCTTAACTGGGCAAACGCTTGTTGGCTTCCAAGAAAGACTAACATAGTTGTAGATGGTTCTAGCGGCCTTCTAGCACAGGGTCTCATGAGGCAGGGATTCTAGCCACTGGCTGTGCAAGGCATGAGGCCTTTTAGTGATTCTATTTTTTTCCTCTGCAGAATGGACCTTTCTACATTCCAGGTCCTTTCTAACCAAATAAATAGTGCGGTGATTCTCTCAGTGAGTTGTACTTCTGGTTTAAACAGCCAACTGTCTCTTAAAATGGACTTTTGTTTACACAAGTCCTTTAAAAAAAAAAGTCATTTTAAAATGATCTTTTATTTTAATTTTTTATTTTTTAATCCCATATGTTTACTCTGATCCTGGAACTTTGTCATTTTGACCTTCTCTGCTGATTAAAATATTCTTCATCATCAACACCTTCTGCTCTCCTCTCCTGGTGGTCTCTCCGGAAGGGGTCTTCTCTAGCTCTTCTAGCAGGAGATGGGCACTTCCCCTCTACCCCTGTTGCCGGACCAACCTCACCTATTTTGCAGGGTCAGGTCGGCCTGGCTTTTTATCTGTTGTTCTCTTCTGAGTGGTTAGTTTTTCATAGATACCGTGCTTTGCTTTGGTCAGAATTTAACCTCGACCATCAAAACCCTTTTCTTGTGCTAGGGAAGCCTAAGAAACAGTCCTGATGAGAGAACCAGGAACTCGAAGAGATCACATTTATCCTGAATGTTCTGTCCAAAATGAAAAATACATTTCTGAGGAGCCTCAAGATCTCTGAGAAGGGACGTTTCACCAACTCTGTCATGTAGTGGCATCAATTCCGATTCTGTGTCAATTTTCCTACTTTCCCAGCTAGTAATTCTCTACCTCCGAAAGCCCACTCTCTACCGTTTCCTCTCTCAAAGGCAGTTGCTCGTAGAGTCTGCACATGGCACTTGAGGCCTGCTGGTCGTTGGCTACTGCCCTCTGTAGCTTGGGTCTAACAGCTGCGGGGCATCAAGATAAGAACGTCTTTTGTCCTAAGACTTAATATACTTTCGGTCACATGGTAAGCAATAATCACTTTTTATGTTGATCCAAGTGTTAGACCTTTCTTAATTATTCTAGTACCACAATTTACTTGTTCTAAGATTTGTCAACCCCCCACCCATTTTAATATCTTTTAAGGTGGCACTCACCTTGCACTTGATGACGTATCTTAGTTTAACTGACAGCATTTCTCTTTCTTAGGTGAACATAAACTATAGTACATCTTACACTTGATGAAAGCTAGGATGCAATTAAATACACTATTATGGTTATGATTCTGATATTTGAAATCCTCCGGTAGCTCCCTGTGCCCCCACAGTGTAGTACCTCACCTCCTCGGCATAGTATACAAACCATCTCAAGCCCAGTGTTAACCCCGGGGCTCAGCCTCCATCCCCAGGTGATGCTGCCCGATCAGTTGTCGGTTGTCATGAACTTGCTGTAGTTTCCCAAATGCACTGTGCTGCCTCCTGGCACTTTGAAACTTGACATACTCATCCTCATTCCTCGCTTTGCCCTTGTCTATCACCTCCAATGAAAATCTGTTCCTAAGTGGCTTTTCCCAGCTCCAACCTACCCTTGGCAGTCTTTTATCTCCCTGTGGTAAAGCCTGTCACACTACACCATGGAAATGCCCGTTGTCCCCCTGAGAAGAGAAAATGGACACTGAGGGCCCCCCAGCATTTGCAGCTCTAGTGCAGAGCTCCATACCTGTCTTGCAGGAAATGCCAGATCATGAAGACAAATGGAGATAATCCTCTGACTAAAACCAGCTCTTCTTTGCCTACCGCAGCATCTGGATCAATAAAGAGCAGCCAGTTATTACCGCTGTTTTTCTAGGGATTTTTCCCCATAGAATTCCCAGGTCTTTACTCTTTTTATAGCACTCTAATTCAGGCTTCAACCACTTCCTAGTCAGATCAGGTGAAATCATTTCCCTTCCCCCTTACCCTCGATGTATTTCACATCTACTAATTCTTTTTTTAAAGATCTGATTTACCCATTTTCCTGACTGATCACAAGTAGGTGGAGAGGCAGGCAGAGAGAGAGGGGGGAAGCAGGCTCCCTGCTGAGCAGAGAGCCCAATGTGGGGCTCCATTCCAGGACCCTGAATTCATGACCTGAGCCGAAGGCAGAGGCCTAAACCACTGAGCCACCCAGGAGCCCCCATATCTGGTAATTTTTAATCAACCTGCATTTGCTGCATCAAATAGTTCCTTCTTCTTCAAATATAAATATATAAATATATTGATCAAGTCACTCGCATGTCTTTGGAGGATGTCATGCCTTTAGTAGCAAGCTTGAAATCTTGGCCATTGGTTTTGATTTTTGTTTTGGTTTGATTTGGTTCGTTTTTCGTAATTTTAAAAATCCCTCCATCCCTTTGCTCTGTCTGACCTGAATGCATTCAGTTGTTTCTGCATCAAAATTGTTCTGGCAGCGAAAACTCTAATCGGTTTCAGTGGCGCCCCCTTCTGAACACTTTGTTAATAAAAAGCTTTTTTTTTTTTTTTTTTTTTTTGGATATGGTAAATGTGGGACAACAATGAGTTATTTCAAAGAAGTGAACCACAGATAAATTTCTCTAAGGGTGGGATGAGGGTTACTCAAAAAGGATCTTGACAAGGCTTTTAAAGATATGGATAATCATTATAACATAACGTGACTTATTGTTACTGTGCTCTTAACTGGGCAAACACTTCTTGGATTCTAAGAAAAACTGTCATAATTCTAGATGGTTCTAGCGGCGTTCTAGCACAGGGTCTCTTGAGGCAGGGATTCTAGCCACTGGCTGTGCAAGGCATGAGGCCTGTTAGTGATTCTATTTTTTCCTCTGCAGAATGGGCCTTTCTACATTCAAGGTCCTTTCTACTCCAATAAATAATGCGGTGATTCTCTCAGTGAGTTGTACTTTTGGTTTAAACAGCCAACTGTCTCTTAAAAATGACTTTCGTTTAATGTTTTAAAAAAGTCCTTTAAAAAATTTTTTTTTAATCTTTTATATTGTAATCCCATATATTTATTCTGATCGTGGAACTTTGTCATTTTGACCTTCTCTGCTGTTAAAATATTCTCTCAAAATGTCAGTTATTTGCATGTTCTTGCACTGTAGACATTCTTTACATATTTTTTAAAAATCCATTCACGATTCTTAGTGAAAAGCCCGGGAATCTGAAAGACTACCATTTGCTATTCATCGAACTGTCACTGTCTCCACTAAGTGACAGGGTTACAGAGAACGTGAGCTCAGAAGAGATGTAGTTTTGTTCCACTTTCTGCTACCATGTTCATTTCTATGTTACTCAGAGGACCCTTCTTTGTAGAAACATATTATCCAATCTTTTATTAAGCTGAATTTAAATTCTGTCCCTTCATTCCCCACAACACTTAAAAAGCCATGCAAATTTTGTTCCATTTTTTAAGATCCCACATATGGCATTTTTTAATGTTGCGTTTTTTAGTTTTCATCACTATTTATGTTACTTCTACTTCACAGATAAACAATTGCTAATGACAATGTGAACTTCCTACAAATGTGCAATCAAAATCCCTAGGTACACATTACTGAAGGTCTTCGTTTCCTTTAAACATTATTTCCCTCTTGATATGCATTCTTCTTTTGTATTATATTGCATTATATAGTTTTTTTTAACAGACTGCATTTTTTAGAGTAGTTTGGGGATCAAAGTAAAACTCCCTTTCCCCACATACACACAGCCTTCCCCATTATCAACATCCTATACCATGGTGATAATTTTTCACGCTCACTGACCCTACACTGACACATCATTATCACCCCAAAGTCCACAGTTTACATTAGAGTTCACTCTTGGTGGGGCACCAGGGTGGCTCAGTGTGTTAAGGCTTCTGCCTTCGGCTCAGATCATAATCTCACAGTCCTGGAATCGAGCCCCAGACCAGACTCTCTGCTTGGCAGGGAGCCTGCTTTCCCCCAACCCCTGCTTTCCCCGCCTGCCTCTCTGCCTGCTTTGATGCCTGTCAAATAAATAAATAAATTCTTAAAAAAACCTTTTCTCATAGAGTTCACTCTTGGTATAGTATCTTATGCATTTTGACAACCGTGTAGCGATATATATCTAAAATATCATACATATCATACAGAACGTTTTCACTGGCCTAAAAATCCTCTGTGCTCTGCCTGTTCATCCTCCTCCTCTCCTAACTGCTACAAACCGCTGACCTTTATACCATTTGCATAGTTCTGCCTTTTCTAGAAGGTCATATAGTTGGAACCTTGCAACATGAAGCTTTTTCAAATTGACTTCTTTCACTTATTATGACGAATTTTAAGTTTGTTCCATGTCTTTTCATTGCTTGATGGCCTTTTCTCTTTATGGCTGAATCATATCCCATTGTCTCAATGGACCACAGTTTATCTATCCCTTCTCCTCCTGAAGGACATCTTGGTTACTTCCAACTCTTGGCACTTATGGGTAAAGCTGTTACAAACACAGGTTTATGTGCAGGATTCTGTGTACACAAAGTTTTCGCTCTTTTGGGTGAGTACCAAGGAGCACGATTGCTGGAACATATGGTAAAAATATGTTTAGTTTTGTAAGAAACTGCCCAACTGTCTTCCAAAGTGGTAGCACCATTTTGGTGTTCTCACCAGAAGAATGAGAGTTTCTCTTGTTCCTCATCGTCAAAAGCATTTTACGTTGTCAGTATTTTGGATTTTAGCCATTCTAATAGATGTGTAGTGATATATCATTGTTTTATTTATTTATTTATTTATTTTAAATTCCATTTTAAATTCTTTTAAATTCTTACAATTTTAAATTCTTAAATCATTATGAAGAAGCATCATTTGGAGGGAGCAGTTTTCATAATTTATCATCCATCACCCTTTTTTTTTTTAGATTTAATTTATTTATTGGACACAGAGAGAGAGAGAGAGAGAGAGATCACAAGTAAGCAGAGAGGCAGGCAAGCAGGGAGGGAAGCAGGCTTCCTTTTGAGCAGAGCCCGATGTGAGGCTGGATCCCAGGACCCAGAGACCATGACTTGAGATGAAGGCAGAGGCTTAACCCACCACCCACGTGATGAGAGAGCCACTCAGGTGCCCCTCATCCATCAGCCTTAATTGTTTGGAGGAAAATGTGTGGAGGCATAATGCCTTAGGGAGCTAATCTCTCTAAAGAATCTTCAAGTCTTTACCCCTTCAAGGTTTTTGCACAGTTCTGATAGCCTTTAAACATCCAGCTGATTTCTACAGTGACAGGCCTGTTAAAACCTGTCCTCAAACCAGGAATAGAGCTTGAAACATACCAGTCAAGAGCAACTTTGAGTCTTTTAAGGAATTTATCATCATTTCTTTGTTTTTGGTTAATATCTGAAATAGTTCTATATTACACTTGCATAATTTCTCCAGAGCTGACTTTGAAGGAGGCATTCAGTTCCAGCTAGTTCCAAATTTTGGCAATAACTATAATTCTATATTAAAAAAACATATTTTAGAGGGCCTGGGTGGCTCAGTGGGTTAAAATCTCTGCCTTCGGCTCAGGTTATGATTCCAGGTTCCTGGGATTGAGTCCCACAGTGGGCTCTCTTCTGAGCAGGGAGCCTGCTTCCATTCCTCTCTCTCTGCCTGCCTCTCTGCCTTCCTGTGATCTCTGTCAAATAAATAAATAAAATTTAAAAAAAACCATATTTTATACCAGTGATTCATGTTTATTAACTAAGATATCACAATACAAATAATACAAAGAGTGGATCTTTATTAATACCTTCAACCAAGGGACGCCTGGGTGGCTCAGTTGGTTAAGCAGCTGCCTTCGGCTCAGGTCATGATCCCAGCGTCCTGGGATCGAGTCCCACGTCGGGCTCCTTGCTTGGCAGGGAGCCTGCTTCTCCCTCTGCCTCTGCCTGTGCTCTCTCTCCAACCCCCCACTCTGATAAATAAATAAAATCTTTAAAAAAAATACCTTCAACGAAGATCAAAAAATATGTCATATTTTCTCCAAAAATTTTATATCATCTGATTGGTCCGATATATATAAAATTACATTTAAAGTTTTAAAAATATCAGCAAATATTTTCATTTAAATGCAAATTTCAAAGAAAATCTACTTTTCCAAACACGAGTTTTTATCCTATTTTTTTGAATTTTGTCGACAACTGATAAAATGTTTAGCGAGACTATAAATGTTAGATCGAAAAAAATGATTAATAGATGTAGGTTCAAAATATTATGTTCCATTAAAAATGATTTACTCTTTGATGAATATCTGTTTGGTAATATGTTGTATCCAGTTATAGTAAATTAATGACATATATAAAATTGTACGGAAATGACACCTTCCGTTCCATTATGAGTAGAGCTTTTAAAATGCTATTTGATACAACCTGTCATCTTGTCATTATGTAGCATTATGTAGCATTTAAAAAATGTATACTCTTCACTTTGAAGTCTTTTAGAAATCTAAAATATGACATCCTATGGTTTGTGTTAACATATTCCTTTATTGCCAGTTTGAACAAATCCACATGCTTTGATACGAAGGTAATAAATTCCTCTTATTTGAAAAATGATGTTTATTTTTCTTCTCTCTTCCTTAGCAGGTGGTTACATTTTAGCACACTTCAGAGTTACAATTTCATGCCTATTAAAAACATTTATTATGATCTACATAGATGAATGAAACATTTATTTTATTAAATTATTTTCCAAAAAATCTGTTATTTTTAAAAATGTATTTCCTTTGAAGGGTTATTTTAGAGAATTGAGAGAGGATCTAGAAGTGTGGTATTATGAAATTTATAAGTAGGTATGAAATGGTTATTTATATGATTGTTTCTTTAAGGTTTTGTCTTATTTTGTTTTTTTTTCTTATTTTGTCCATTATATGCTATAAAATATTTTGAAAGTAAATTTAAGTTATGTTTTACATAGTTTATTTTTTGGAAAAAATATTGAAATGACTTATGAATTTCAGTATACTCTCAACATTAATTTATTCTGAAATTTACCAATTGTTTACTGAACCTATTATATGACAGATAATACTTCATACTACACTGGTAAATGAAATACTTGGCTTTATAAAACTTTTATTTTAATGGGTGAGACAATTAAAAGCTATAAACCTTAATAAAAATTGTATAGTGCATTCAAAAATGATGAGTACAATGGGGAAAAAGAAAAATTAGATCAAGGTGAGAAAAATCAAGGTTGCTAGGCAGGGGATGGGGAGATAAAATTTTTAATAGGAAGATCAGGGTAGTTACAATGAAGCTGACAATTGAACAAAGGTATGGAAAGGCGATGAATTAAACCAGAACTATCAGCAATAAGGATATTCCAGACAAAGGAATTGGCTATCTTGAAGGCCATAAGGTTGGATCGTGCCTCGCATATCTGAGGAATAGCAAGGAGGCCAATGTGAGTGACTGAAGAGTAGCAGGGAAAGAGGTCACAGAGGTTAAATGAGTGGCTAGATCATGTAAAAGCTTACAAGTCATTGTAAAACTCTGGCTTTTATATTTGGAACTTACTGTGTGATAGAATTTCTGCTAATAACTGAGAGTTCAAATGTCCATGAAATTTCAAGGATTCTTATCCTAGTAAGACAGAATAAAGAAAAAGAGTTCATATTTTCACATCGTGTAAAAAATGCTCGGAGATCCAGGTGTAGGAAGCTATGGGAGCACAGAAGAAGGCACTAAAATCACACCAATATATTTGATGACTGTGACTATATATAAATTTGTATTTTCTAGATTTTATATAGTCACATTGATTAAAAATTACCAGATATGGGGGCTCCTGGGTGGCTCAGTGGTTTAGGCCTCTGCCTTCGGCTCAGGTCATGATTTCAGGGTCCTGGGACGGAGCCCCACATCGGGCTCTCTGGTCAGCAGGGAGCCTGCTTCCCCCCTCTCTCTCTGTCTGCCTCTCTACCTACATGTGATCTGTCAGGAAAATGGGTAAATCAGATCTTTAAAAAAAGAATTAGTAGATGTGAAATACATCGAAGGTATGGGGGAAGGAAAATGATTGCACCTGATCTGACTAGGAAGTGGTTGAAGCCTGAATTAAAGTGCTATAAAAAGAGGAAAGACCCTGGAATTCAATGGGGAAAAATCCCTAGAAAAACAGCAGTAATAACTGGCTGCTCTTTATTGATCCAGATGCTGCGGTAGTACAGAGGTACTACACTGTGGGGGCACAGGGAACGACCGGAGGATTTCAAATATCAGAATCGTAACCATAATAGAGTATTTAATTGCATCCTAGCTTTCATCAAGTGTAAGATGGACTATAGTTTATGTTCGCCTAAGAAAGAGGAATGCTGTCAGTTAAACTAGGATATGTCATAAAGTGCAAGGTGCGTGCCACCTAAAAAGATATTAAAATGGGGGGGGGTGGACAAATCTTAGAACAAGTAAATTGTGGTACTAGAATAATTAAGAAAGGTCGAACACTTGGATCAACAAAAAAAGTGATAATTGCTTACCATGTGACCCAAACTCTATTAAGTCTTAGAACAAAAGACGTTCTTCTCTTGATGCCCCGCAGCTGTTAGACCCAAGGTACAGAGGGCAGTAGCCAACGACCAGCAGGCCTCAAGTGCCATGTGCAGACTCTAAGAGCAACTGCCTTTGAGAGAGGAAACGGTAGAGAGTGGGCTTTCAGAGGTAGAGAATTACTAGCTGGGAAAGTAGGATAATTGACACAGAATCGGAATTGATGCCACTGCATGACTGAGTTGGTGAAACGTCCCTTCTCAGAGATCTTGAGGCTCCTCAGAAATGTATTTTTCATTCTGGACAGAACATTCAGGATAAATATGATCGGTTCGAGTTCCTGGTTCTCTCATCAGGACTGTTTCTTTGGCTTCACTGGAACAAGAAAGCTGTTTTGATGGTCCAGGGTAAATCCTGACCAAAGCAAAGCACGGTATCTATGAAAAACTAACCACTCAGAAGAGAACAACAGATAAAAAGCCAGGCCGACCTGACCCTGCAAAATAGGTAAGGTTGGTCCGGCAACAGGGGTAGAGGGGAAGTGCCCATCTCCTGCTAGAAGAGCTAGAGAAGACCCCTTCCGGAGAGACCACCAGGAGAGGAGAGCAGAAGGTGCTGCTGATGAAGAATATTTTAATCAGCAGAGAAGGTCAAAATGACAAAGTTCCAGGATCAGTGTAAACATATGGGATTAAAAAATAAAAAAATCAAAAAAGATCATTTTAAAATGACTTTTTTTTTAAAGGACTTGTGTAAACAAAAGTCCTTTTTAAGAGACAGTTGGCTGTTTAAAGCAGAAGTACAACTCACTGAGAGAAACACCGCACTATTTATTTGGGGAGAAAGGACCTGGAATGTAGAAAGGCCCATTCTGCAGAGGAAAAAAATAGAATCATTAACAGGCCTCGTGCCTTGCACAGCCAGTGGCTAGAATCCCTGCCTCATGAGACCCTGTGCTAGAAGGCCGCTAGAACCATCTACAACTATGTCAGTCGTTCTTGGAAGCCAACAAGTGTTTTGCCCAGTTAAGAGCAGAGTAACAATCAGTCACGTATTTGGTGATAATGTTTATCGATATCTTTAAAAGCCGTGTCAAGTTTCTTTTTGAGTAACCCTCACCCCACCCTTAGAGAAATTTATCTGAGGTTCACCTCTTTGAAATTCCTCATTGTAGTTCCACATTTACCATATCCAAAAAACAAACAAACAAAAAAAACCATTTTCTTAACAAAGTGTTCAGAAGGGGGCGCCACTGAAAACAATTAGAGCTTTCCCTGCCAGGACAATTTTGTTGCAGAAACAGCTGAAAGCAATCAGGTCAGACAGAGCCAAGGGCTGGAGGGATTTTTAAATGACAAAAACCGATCCAAATCAAACCAAAACAAAAATCAAACCCAATGGCCAGGATTTCAAGTTTGCTACTAAAGGTGTGACATTCTCCTAAGACATGCGAGTGACTTGATCAATATATTTATATATTTATATTTGAAGAAGAAGGAACTATTTGATGCAGCAAATCCACGTTGATTAAAATATACCAGATATGGGGGCTCCTGGGTGGCTCAGTGGTTTAGGCCTCTGCCTTCGGCTCAGGTCATGATTTCAGGGTCCTGGGATGGAGCCCCACATCGGGCTCTCTGCTCAGCGGGGAGCCTGCTTTCCCCCTCTCTCTCTGCCTACCTCTCTACCTACTTGTGATCTGTCAGAAAAATGCGTAAATCAGATCTTTAAAAAAAGAATTAGTAGATGTGAAATACATCGAGGGTATGGGGGAAGGAAAACGATTTCACCTGATCTGACTAGGAAGTGGTTGAAGCCTGAATTAAAGTGCTATAAAAAGAGTAAAGACCTGGGAATTCTATGGGGAAAAATCCCTAGAAAAACAGCAGTAATAACTGGCTGCTCTTTATTGATCCAGATGCTGTGGTAGGCAAAGAAGAGCTGGTTTTATTCAGAGGATGATCTCCATTTGTCTTCCTGATCTGGCATTTCCTGCAAGCCAGGTATGGGGCTCTGTTCTAGAGCTGCAAATGCTGGGGGGCCCTCACTGTCTCTTTTCTCTTCTCAGGGGGACAACGGGCATGTCCACGGTGCAGTGGGACAGGCTTTACCACAGGGAGATAAAAGACTGCCAAGGGTAGGTTGGAGCTGGGAAAAGCCACTTAGGAACAGATTTTCATTGGAGGTGATAGACAAGGGCAAAGCGAAGAATGAGGATGAGTGTGTCAAGTTTCAAAGTGCCAGGAGGCAGCACAGTGCATTTGGGAAACTACAGCAAGTTCATGACAACCGACAACTGATCTGGCAGCTACACCTGGGGATGGAGGCTGAGCCCCGGGGTTAACACTGGGCTTGAGATGGTTTGTATACGATGCCGAGGAGGTGAGGTACTACACTGTGGGGGCACAGGGAGCTACCGGAGGATTTCAAATATCAGAATCGTAACCATAATAGAGTATTTAATTGCATCCTAGCTTTCATCACGTGTAAGATGTACTATAGTTTATGTTCGCCTAAGAAAGAGAAATGCTGTCAGTTAAACTAGGATATGTCATCAAGTGCAAGGTGAGTGCCACCTTAAAAGATATTAAAATGGGGGGGGGGTGGACACATCTTAGAACAAGTAAATTGTGGTACTAGAATAATTAAGAAAGGTCGAACACTTGGATCAACAAAAAAAGTGATAATTGCTTACCATGTGACCCAAACTCTATTAAGTCTTAGAACAAAAGACGTTCTTCTCTTGATGCCCCGCAGCTGTTAGCCCCAAGGTACAGAGGGCAGTAGCCAACGACCAGCAGGCCTCAAGTGCCATGTGCAGACTCTAAGAGCAACTGCCTTTGAGAGAGGAAACGGTAGAGAGTGGGCATTCGGAGGTAGAGAATTACTAGCTGGGAAAGTAGGATAATTGACACAGAATCGGAATTGATGCCACTGCATGACTGAGTTGGTGAAACGTCCCTTCTCAGAGATCTTGAGGCTCCTCAGAAATGTATTTTTCATTCTGGACAGAACATTCAGGATAAATATGATCGGTTCGAGTTCCTGGTTCTCTCATCAGGACTGTTTCTTTGGCTTCACTGGAACAAGAAAGCTGTTTTGATGGTCCAGGGTAAATCCTGACAAAAGCAAAGCACGGTATCTATGAAAAACTAACCACTCAGAAGAGAACGACAGATAAAAAGCCAGGCCGACCTGACCCCGCAAAATAGGTAAGGTTGGTCCGGCAACAGGGGTAGAGGGGAAGTGCCCATCTCCTGCTAGAAGAGCTAGAGAAGACCCCTTCCGGAGAGACCACCAGAAGAGGAGAGCAGAAGGTGCTGATGAGGAAGAATATTTTAATCAGCAGAGAAGGTCAAAATGACAAAGTTCCAGGATCAGTGTAAACATATGGGATGAAAAAATGAAAAAGAAAAGAAAAGATCATTTTAAAATGACTTTTTTTTTTTAAAAGGACTTGTGTAAACAAAAGTCCTTTTTAAGAGACAGTTGGCTGTTTAAAGCAGAAGTACAACTCACTGAGAGAATCACCGCACTATTTATTTGGGTAGAAAGGACCTGGAATGTAGAAAGGCCCATTCTGCAGAGGAAAAAAATAGAATCACTAACAGGCCTCGTGCCTTGCACAGCCAGTGGCTAGAATCCCTGCCTCATGAGACCCTGTGCTAGAAGGCCGCTAGAACCATCTACAACTATGTTAGTCTTTCTTGGAAGCCAACAAGTGTTTGCCCAGTTAAGAGCAGAGTAACAGGGGCGCCTGGGTGGCTCAGTGGGTTGAGCCGCTGCCTTCGGCTCAGATCATGATCTCAGGGTCCTGGGATCGAGTCCCGCATCGGGTCTCTGCTCAGCGGGGAGCCTGTTTCCTCCTCTCTCTCTCTCTCTGCCTGCCTGTCTGCCTAATTGTGATCTCTCTCTGTCAAATAAATAAATAAAATCTTTAAAAAAAAAAAAAAGAGCAGAGTAACAATCAGTCAGGTATTTGGTGATAATGTTTATCGATATCTTTAAAAGCCGTGTCAAGTTTCTTTTTGAGTAACCCTCACCACACCCTTAGAGAAATTTATCTGAGGTTCACCTCTTTGAAATACCTCACTGTAGTTCCACATTTACCATATCCAAAAAACAAACAAACAAAAAAAAAACCATTTTCTTAACAAAGTGTTCAGAAGGGGGCGCCACTGAAAACAATTAGAGCTTTCCCTGCCAGGACAATTTTGTTGCAGAAACAGCTGAAAGCAATCAGGTCAGACAGAGCCAAGGGCTGGAGGGAGTTTTAAATGACAAAAACCGATCCAAATCAAACCAAAACAAAAATCAAACCCAATGGCCAGGATTTCAAGTTTGCTACTAAAGGCGTACATTCTCCTAAGACATGCGAGTGACTTGATCAATATATTTACATATTTATATTTGAAGAAGAAGGAACTATTTGATGCAGCAAATGCACGTTGATTAAAAATTACCAGATATGGGGGCTCCTGGGTGGCTCAGTGGTTTAGGCCTCTGCCTTCGGCTCAGGTCATGATTTCAGGGTCCTGGGATGGAGCCCCACATCGGGCTCTCTGCTCAGCGGGGAGCCTGCTTCCCCGCTCTCTCTGCCTGCCTCTCTACCTACTTGTGATCTGTCAGAAAAATGGGTAAATCAGATCTCTAAAAAAGGATTTAGTAGATGTGAAATACATCGAGGGTATGGGGGAAGGAAAACGATTGCACCTGATCTGACTAGGAAGTGGTTGAAGCCTGAATTAAAGTGCTATAAAAAGAGTAAAGACCTGGGAATTCTATGGGGAAAAATCCCTAGAAAAACAGCAGTAATAACTGGCTGCTCTTTATTGATCCAGATGCTGCGGTAGCCAAAGAAGAGCTGGTTTTATTCAGAGGATGATCTCCATTTGTCTTCCTGATCTGGCATTTCCTGCAAGCCAGGTATGGGGCTCTGCTCTAGAGCTGCAAATGCTGGGGGGCCCTCACTGTCCCTTTTCTCTTCTCAGGGGGACAACGGGCATGTCCATGGTGCAGTGGGACAGGCTTTACCACAGGGAGATAAAAGACTGCCAAGGGTAGGTTGGAACTGGGAAAAGCCACTTAGGAACAGATTTTCATTGGAGGTGATAGACAAGGGCAAAGCGAAGAATGAGGATGAGTGTGTCAAGTTTCAAAGTGCCAGGAGGCAGCACAGTGCATTTGGGAAACTACAGCAAGTTCAGGACAACCGACAACTGATCTGGCAGCATCACCTGGGGATGGAGGCTGAGCCCCGGGGTTAACACTGGGCTTGAGATGGTTTGTATACGATGCCGAGGAGGTGAGGTACTACACTGTGGGGGCACAGGGAGCTACGGGAGGATTTCAAATATCAGAATCGTAACCATAATAGAGTATTTAATTGCATCCTAGCTTTCATCACGTGTAAGATGTACTATAGTTTATGTTCGCCTAAGAAAGAGAAATGCTGTCAGTTAAACTAGGATATGTCATCAAGTGCAAGGTGAGTGCCACCTTAAAAGATATTAAAATGGGGAGGGGGTGGACACATCTTAGAACAAGTAAATTGTGGTACTAGAATAATTAAGAAAGGTCGAACATGGGACGCCTGGGTGGCTCAGTTGGTTAAGCAGCTGCCTTCGGCTCAGGTCATGATCCCAGCGTCCTAGGATCGAGTCCCACATCGGGCTCCTTGCTCCGCAGGGAGCCTGCTTCTCCCTCTGACTCTTCCTTCCACTGTCTGCCTGTGCTCGCTCTCGCTCGCGCTCTCTCTGACAAATAAATAAATAAAAATCTTAAAAAAAAAAAAAAAAAAAAGAAAGGTCGAACACTTGGATCACCAAAAATGTGATTATTGCTTACCATGTGACCCAAACTATATTAAGTCTTAGAACAAAAGACGTTCTTATCTTGATGCCCCGCAGCTGTTAGCCCCAAGGTACAGAGGGCAGTAGGCAACGACCAGCAGGCCTCAAGTGCCATGTGCAGACTCTAAGAGCAACTGCCTTTGAGAGAGGAAACGGTAGAGAGTGGGCTTTCAGAGGTAGAGAATTACTAGCTGGGAAAGTAGGAAAATTGACACAGAATCGGGATTGATGCCACTACATGACAGAGTTGGTGAAACGTCCCTTCTCAGAGATCTTGAGGCTCCTCAGAAATGTATTTTTCATTCTGGACAGAACATTCAGGATAAATATGATCGGTTCGAGTTCCTGGTTCTCTCATCAGGACTGTTTCTTTGGCTTCACTGGAACAAGAAAGCTGTTTTGATGGTCCAGGGTAAATCCTGACAAAAGCAAAGCACGGTATCTATGAAAAACTAACCACTCAGAAGAGAACGACAGATAAAAAGCCAGGCCGACCTGACCCCGCAAAATAGGTAAGGTTGGTCCGGCAACAGGGGTAGAGGGGAAGTGCCCATCTCCTGCTAGAAGAGCTAGAGAAGACCCCTTCCGGAGAGACCACCAGGAGAGGAGAGCAGAAGGTGCTGATGAGGAAGAATATTTTAATCAGCAGAGAAGGTCAAAATGACAAAGTTCCAGGATCAGTGTAAACATATGGGATGAAAAAATAAAAAAGAAAAGAAAAGATCATTTTAAAATGACTTTTTTTTTTTAAAAGGACTTGTGTAAACAAAAGTCCTTTTTAAGAGACAGTTGGCTGTTTAAAGCAGAAGTACAACTCACTGAGAGAATCACCGCACTATTTATTTGGGTAGAAAGGACCTGGAATGTAGAAAGGCCCATTCTGCAGAGGTAAAAAATAGAATCACTAACAGGCCTCGTGCCTTGCACAGCCAGTGGCTAGAATCCCTGCCTCATGAGACCCTGTGCTAGAAGGCCGCTAGAACCATCTACAACTATGGTAGTCTTTCTTGGAAGCCAACAAGTGTTTGCCCAGTTAAGAGCAGAGTAACAATCAGTCACGTATTTGGTGATAATGTTTATCGATATCTTTAAAAGCCGTGTCAAGTTCCTTTTGAGTAACCCTCACCCCACCCTTAGAGAAATTTATCTGAGGTTCACCTCTTTGAAATACCTCATTGTAGTTCCACATTTACCATATCCAAAAAACAAACAAACAAACAAAAAACCATTTTCTTAACAAAGTGTTCAGAAGGGGGCGCCACTGAAAACAATTAGAGCTTTCCCTGCCAGGACAATTTTGTTGCAGAAACAGCTGAAAGCAATCAGGTCAGACAGAGCCAAGGGCTGGAGGGATTTTTAAATGACAAAAACCGATCCAAATCAAACCAAAACAAAAATCAAACCCAATGGCCAGGATTTCAAGTTTGCTACTAAAGGCGTACATTCTCCTAAGACATGCGAGTGACTTGATCAATATATTTATATATTTATATTTGAAGAAGAAGGAACTATTTGATGCAGCAAATCCACGTTGATTAAAATATACCAGATATGGGGGCTCCTGGGTGGCTCAGTGGTTTAGGCCTCTGCCTTCGGCACAGGTCATGATTTCAGGGTCCTGGGATGGAGCCCCACATCGGGCTCTCTGCTCAGCGGGGAGCCTGCTTCCCCCCTCTCTCTCTGCCTACCTCTCTACCTACTTGTGATCTGTCAGAAAAATGCGTAAATCAGATCTTTAAAAAAAGAATTAGTAGATGTGAAATACATCGAGGGTATGGGGGAAGGAAAACGATTTCACCTGATCTGACTAGGAAGTGGTTGAAGCCTGAATTAAAGTGCTATAAAAAGAGTAAAGACCTGGGAATTCTATGGGGAAAAATCCCTAGAAAAACAGCTGTAATAACTGGCTGCTCTTTATTGATCCAGATGCTGCGGTAGGCAAAGAAGAGCTGGTTTTATTCAGAGGATGATCTCCATTTGTCTTCCTGATCTGGCATTTCCTGCAAGCCAGGTATGGGGCTCTGCTCTAGAGCTGCAAATGCTGGGGGGCCCTCACTGTCCCTTTTCTCTTCTCAGGGGGACAACGGGCATGTCCATGGTGCAGTGGGACAGGCTTTACCACAGGGAGATAAAAGACTGGCAAGGGTAGGTTGGAGCTGGGAAAAGGCACTTAGGAACAGATTTTCATTGGAGGTGATAGACAAGGGCAAAGCGAAGAATGAGGATGAGTGTGTCAAGTTTCAAAGTGCCAGGAGGCAGCACAGTGCATTTGGGAAACTACAGCAAGTTCATGACAACCGACAACTGATCTGGCAGCATCACCTGGGGATGGAGGCTGAGCCCCGGGGTTAACACTGGGCTTGAGATGGTTTGTATACGATGCCGAGGAGGTGAGGTACTACACTGTGGGGGCACAGGGAGCTACCGGAGGATTTCAAATATCAGAATCGTAACCATAATAGAGTATTTAATTGCATCCTAGCTTTCATCACGTGTAAGATGTACTAGAGTTTATGTTCGACTAAGAAAGAGAAATGCTGTCAGTTAAACTAGGATATGTCATCAAGTGCAAGGTGAGTGCCACCTTAAAAGATATTAAAATGGGGGGGGGTGGACACATCTTAGAACAAGTAAATTGTGGTACTAGAATAATTAAGAAAGGTCGAACACTTGGATCAACAAAAAAAGTGATTATTGCTTACCATGTGACCCAAACTATATTAAGTCTTAGAACAAAAGGCGTTCTTATCTTGATGCCCCGCAGCTGTTAGCCCCAAGGTACAGAGGGCAGTAGGCAACGACCAGCATGCCTCAAGTGCCATGTGCAGACTCTAAGAGCAACTGCCTTTGAGAGAGGAAACGGTAGAGAGTGGGCTTTCAGAGGTAGAGAATTACTAGCTGGGAAAGTAGGAAAATTGACACAGAATCGGGATTGATGCCACTACATGACAGAGTTGGTGAAACGTCCCTTCTCAGAGATCTTGAGGCTCCTCAGAAATGTATTTTTCATTTTGGACAGAACATTCAGGATAAATATGATCTGTTCGAGTTCCTGGTTCTCTCATCAGGACTGTTTCTTAGGCTTCACTGGCACAAGAAAAGGGTTTTGATGGTCCAGGGTAAATCCTGACCAAAGCAAAGCACGGTATCTATGAAAAACTAACCACTCAGAAGAGAACGACAGATAAAAAGCCAGGCCGACCTGACCCTGCAAAATAGGTAAGGTTGGTCCGGCAACAGGGGTAGAGGGGAAGTGCCCATCTCCTGCTAGAAGAGCTAGAGAAGACCCCTTCCGGAGAGACCACCAGGAGAGGAGAGCAGAAGGTGCTGATGAGGAAGAATATTTTAATCAGCAGAGAAGGTCAAAATGACAAAGTTCCAGGATCACTGTAAACATATGGGATGAAAAAATAAAAAAGAAAAGAAAAGATCATTTTAAAATGACTTTTTTTTTTTAAAAGGACTTGTGTAAACAAAAGTCCTTTTTAAGAGACAGTTGGCTGTTTAAAGCAGAAGTACAACTCACTGAGAGAATCACCGCACTATTTATTTGGGTAGAAAGGACCTGGAATGTAGAAAGGCCCATTCTGCAGAGGAAAAAAATAGAATCACTAACAGGCCTCGTGCCTTTGACAGCCAGTGGCTAGAATCCCTGCCTCATGAGACCCTGTGCTAGAAGGCCGCTAGAACCATCTACAACTATGGTAGTCTTTCTTGGAAGCCAACAAGTGTTTGCCCAGTTAAGAGCAGAGTAACAATCAGTCACGTATTTGGTGATAATGTTTATCGATATCTTTAAAAGCCGTGTCAAGTTTCTTTTTGAGTAACCCTCACCCCACCCTTAGAGAAATTTATCTGAGGTTCACCTCTTTGAAATACCTCATTGTAGTTCCACATTTACCATATCCAAAAAACAAACAAACAAAAAAAAAACCATTTTCTTAACAAAGTGTTCAGAAGGGGGCGCCACTGAAAACAATTAGAGCTTTCCCTGCCAGGACAATTTTGTTGCAGAAACAGCTGAAAGCAATCAGGTCAGCCAGAGCCAAGGGCTGGAGGGATTTTTTTTTTTTTTTTTTTTTTTTTTTTTTTTTTTTTTTTTTTTTTTTTTTTTTATTTTTTTTTTTTTAAAGATTTTATTTATTTATTTGACAGAGAGAAATCACAAGTACACTGAGAGGCAGGCAGAGAGAGAGAGAAGGAAGCAGGCTCCCCGCTGAGCAGAGAGCCCGACGCGGGACTCGATCCCAGGACCCTGAGATCATGACCCGAGCCGAAGGCAGCGGCTTAACCCACTGAGCCACCCAGGCGCCCCTGGAGGGATTTTTAAATGACAAAAACCGATCCAAATCAAACCAAAACAAAAATCAAACCCAATGGCCAGGATTTCAAGTTTGCTACTAAAGGTGTGACATTCTCCTAAGACATGCCAGTGACTTGATCAATATATTTATGTATTTATATTTGAAGAAGAAGGAACTATTTGATGCAGCAAATCCACGTTGATTAAAATATACCAGATATGGGGGCTCCTGGGTGGCTCAGTGGTTTAGGCTTCTGCCTTCGGCTCAGGTCATGATTTCAGGGTCCTGGGATGGAGCCCCACATCGGGCTCTCTGCTCAGCGGGGAGCCTGCTTCCCCCCTCTCTCTCTGCCTACCTCTCTACCTACTTGTGATCTGTCAGAAAAATGCGTAAATCAGATCTTTAAAAAAAGAATTAGTAGATGTGAAATACATCGAGGGTATGGGGGAAGGAAAACGATTTCACCTGATCTGACTAGGAAGTGGTTGAAGCCTGAATTAAAGTGCTATAAAAAGAGTAAAGACCTGGGAATTCTATGGGGAAAAATCCCTAGAAAAACAGCAGTAATAACTGGCTGCTCTTTATTGATCCAGATGCTGCGGTAGGCAAAGAAGAGCTGGTTTTATTCAGAGGATGATCTCCATTTGTCTTCCTGATCTGGCATTTCCTGCAAGCCAGGTATGGGGCTCTGCTCTAGAGCTGCAAATGCTGGGGGGCCCTCACTGTCCCTTTTCTCTTCTCAGGGGGACAACGGGCATGTCCATGGTGCAGTGGGACAGGCTTTACCACAGGGAGATAAAAGACTGGCAAGGGTAGGTTGGAGCTGGGAAAAGGCACTTAGGAACAGATTTTCATTGGAGGTGATAGACAAGGGCAAAGCGAAGAATGAGGATGAGTGTGTCAAGTTTCAAAGTGCCAGGAGGCAGCACAGTGCATTTGGGAAACTACAGCAAGTTCATGACAACCGACAACTGATCTGGCAGCATCACCTGGGGATGGAGGCTGAGCCCCGGGGTTAACACTGGGCTTGAGATGGTTTGTATACTATGCCGAGGAGGTGAGGTACTACACTGTGGGGGCACAGGGAGCTACCGGAGAATTTCAAATATCAGAATCGTAACCATAATAGAGTATTTAATTGCATCCTAGCTTTCATCACGTGTAAGATGTACTAGAGTTTATGTTCGACTAAGAAAGAGAAATGCTGTCAGTTAAACTAGGATATGTCATCAAGTGCAAGGTGAGTGCCACCTTAAAAGATATTAAAATGGGGGGGGGGGGTGGACACATCTTAGAACAAGTAAATTGTGGTACTAGAATAATTAAGAAAGGTCGAACATGGGACGCCTGGGTGGCTCAGTTGGTTAAGCAGCTGCCTTCGGCTCAGTTCATGATCCCAGCGTCCTAGGATGGAGTCCCACATCGGGCTCCTTGCTCCGCAGGGAGCCTGCTTCTCCCTCTGACTCTTCCTTCCACTGTCTCCCTGTGCTCGCTGTCGCTCGCGCTCTCTCTGACAAATAAATAAATAAAAATCTTAAAAAAAAAAAAAAAAAAAAAGAAAGGTCGAACACTTGGATCACCAAAAATGTGATTATTGCTTACCATGTGACCCAAACTATATTAAGTCTTAGAACAAAAGACGTTCTTATCTTGATGCCCCGCAGCTGTTAGCCCCAAGGTACAGAGGGCAGTAGGCAACGACCAGCAGGCCTCAAGTGCCATGTGCAGACTCTAAGAGCAACTGCCTTTGAGAGAGGAAACGGTAGAGAGTGGGCTTTCGGAGGTAGAGAATTACTAGCTGGGAAAGTAGGAAAATTGACACAGAATCGGGATTGATGCCACTACATGACAGAGTTGGTGAAACGTCCCTTCTCAGAGATCTTGAGGCTCCTCAGAAATGTATTTTTCATTTTGGACAGAACATTCAGGATAAATATGATCTGTTCGAGTTCCTGGTTCTCTCATCAGGACTGTTTCTTAGGCTTCACTGGCACAAGAAAAGGGTTTTGATGGTCCAGGGTAAATCCTGACCAAAGCAAAGCACGGTATCTATGAAAAACTAACCACTCAGAAGAGAACGACAGATAAAAAGCCAGGCCGACCTGACCCTGCAAAATAGGTAAGGTTGGTCCGGCAACAGGGGTAGAGGGGAAGTGCCCATCTCCTGCTAGAAGAGCTAGAGAAGACCCCTTCCGGAGAGACCACCAGGAGAGGAGAGCAGAAGGTGCTGATGAGGAAGAATATTTTAATCAGCAGAGAAGGTCAAAATGACAAAGTTCCAGGATCAGTGTAAACATATGGGATGAAAAAATAAAAAAGAAAAGAAAAGATCATTTTAAAATGACTTTTTTTTTTTTAAAGGACTTGTGTAAACAAAAGTCCTTTTTAAGAGACAGTTGGCTGTTTAAAGCAGAAGTACAACTCACTGAGAGAATCACCGCACTATTTATTTGGGTAGAAAGGACCTGGAATGTAGAAAGGCCCATTCTGCAGAGGAAAAAAATAGAATCACTAACAGGCCTCGTGCCTAGCACAGCCAGTGGCTAGAATCCCTGCCTCATGAGACCCTGTGCTAGAAGGCCGCTAGAACCATCTACAACTATGGTAGTCTTTCTTGGAAGCCAACAAGTGTTTGCCCAGTTAAGAGCAGAGTAACAATCAGTCACGTATTTGGTGATAATGTTTATCGATATCTTTAAAAGCCGTGTCAAGTTCCTTTTGAGTAACCCTCACCCCACCCTTAGAGAAATTTATCTGAGGTTCACCTCTTTGAAATACCTCATTGTAGTTCCACATTTACCGTATCCAAAAAACAAACAAACAAAAAAAAACCATTTTCTTAACAAAGTGTTCAGAAGGGGGCGCCACTGAAAACAATTAGAGCTTTCCCTGCCAGGACAATTTTGTTGCAGAAACAGCTGAAAGCAATCAGGTCAGACAGAGCCAAGGGCTGGAGGGAGTTTTAAATGACAAAAACCGATCCAAATCAAACCAAAACAAAAATCAAACCCAATGGCCAGGATTTCAAGTTTGCTACTAAAGGTGTGACATTCTCCTAAGACATGCGAGTGACTTGATCAATATATTTATATATTTATATTTGAAGAAGAAGGAACTATTTGATGCAGCAAATCCACATTGATTAAAATATACCAGATATGGGGGCTCCTGGGTGGCTCAGTGGTTTAGGCCTCTGCCTTCGGCTCAGGTCATGATTTCAGGGTCCTGGGATGGAGCCCCACATCGGGCTCTCTGCTCAGCGGGGAGCCTGCTTCCCCCCTCTCTCTCTGCCTACCTCTCTACCTACTTGTGATCTGTCAGAAAAATGCGTAAATCAGATCTTTAAAAAAAGAATTAGTAGATGTGAAATACATCGAGGGTATGGGGGAAGGAAAACGATTTCACCTGATCTGACTAGGAAGTGGTTGAAGCCTGAATTAAAGTGCTATAAAAAGAGTAAAGACCTGGGAATTCTATGGGGAAAAATCCCTAGAAAAACAGCAGTAATAACTGGCTGCTCTTTATTGATCCAGATGCTGCGGTAGCCAAAGAAGAGCTGGTTTTATTCAGAGGATGATCTCCATTTGTCTTCCTGATCTGGCATTTCCTGCAAGCCAGGTATGGGGCTCTGCTCTAGAGCTGCAAATGCTGGGGGGCCCTCACTGTCCCTTTTCTCTTCTCAGGGGGACAACGGGCATGTCCATGGTGCAGTGGGACAGGCTTTACCACAGGGAGATAAAAGACTGGCAAGGGTAGGTTGGAGCTGGGAAAAGGCACTTAGGAACAGATTTTCATTGGAGGTGATAGACAAGGGCAAAGCGAAGAATGAGGATGAGTGTGTCAAGTTTCAAAGTGCCAGGAGGCAGCACAGTGCATTTGGGAAACTACAGCAAGTTCATGACAACCGACAACTGATCTGGCAGCATCACCTGGGGATGGAGGCTGAGCCCCGGGGTTAACACTGGGCTTGAGATGGTTTGTATACTATGCCGAGGAGGTGAGGTACTACACTGTGGGGGCACAGGGAGCTACCGGAGAATTTCAAATATCAGAATCGTAACCATAATAGAGTATTTAATTGCATCCTAGCTTTCATCACGTGTAAGATGTACTAGAGTTTATGTTCGACTAAGAAAGAGAAATGCTGTCAGTTAAACTAGGATATGTCATCAAGTGCAAGGTGAGTGCCACCTTAAAAGATATTAAAATGGGGGGGGGGGTGGACACATCTTAGAACAAGTAAATTGTGGTACTAGAATAATTAAGAAAGGTCGAACATGGGACGCCTGGGTGGCTCAGTTGGTTAAGCAGCTGCCTTCGGCTCAGTTCATGATCCCAGCGTCCTAGGATGGAGTCCCACATCGGGCTCCTTGCTCCGCAGGGAGCCTGCTTCTCCCTCTGACTCTTCCTTCCACTGTCTCCCTGTGCTCGCTGTCGCTCGCGCTCTCTCTGACAAATAAATAAATAAAAATCTTAAAAAAAAAAAAAAAAAAAAAGAAAGGTCGAACACTTGGATCACCAAAAATGTGATTATTGCTTACCATGTGACCCAAACTATATTAAGTCTTAGAACAAAAGACGTTCTTATCTTGATGCCCCGCAGCTGTTAGCCCCAAGGTACAGAGGGCAGTAGGCAACGACCAGCAGGCCTCAAGTGCCATGTGCAGACTCTAAGAGCAACTGCCTTTGAGAGAGGAAACGGTAGAGAGTGGGCTTTCGGAGGTAGAGAATTACTAGCTGGGAAAGTAGGAAAATTGACACAGAATCGGGATTGATGCCACTACATGACAGAGTTGGTGAAACGTCCCTTCTCAGAGATCTTGAGGCTCCTCAGAAATGTATTTTTCATTTTGGACAGAACATTCAGGATAAATATGATCTGTTCGAGTTCCTGGTTCTCTCATCAGGACTGTTTCTTAGGCTTCACTGGCACAAGAAAAGGGTTTTGATGGTCCAGGGTAAATCCTGACCAAAGCAAAGCACGGTATCTATGAAAAACTAACCACTCAGAAGAGAACGACAGATAAAAAGCCAGGCCGACCTGACCCTGCAAAATAGGTAAGGTTGGTCCGGCAACAGGGGTAGAGGGGAAGTGCCCATCTCCTGCTAGAAGAGCTAGAGAAGACCCCTTCCGGAGAGACCACCAGGAGAGGAGAGCAGAAGGTGCTGATGAGGAAGAATATTTTAATCAGCAGAGAAGGTCAAAATGACAAAGTTCCAGGATCAGTGTAAACATATGGGATGAAAAAATAAAAAAGAAAAGAAAAGATCATTTTAAAATGACTTTTTTTTTTAAAAGGACTTGTGTAAACAAAAGTCCTTTTTAAGAGACAGTTGGCTGTTTAAAGCAGAAGTACAACTCACTGAGAGAATCACCGCACTATTTATTTGGGTAGAAAGGACCTGGAATGTAGAAAGGCCCATTCTGCAGAGGAAAAAAATAGAATCACTAACAGGCCTCGTGCCTAGCACAGCCAGTGGCTAGAATCCCTGCCTCATGAGACCCTGTGCTAGAAGGCCGCTAGAACCATCTACAACTATGGTAGTCTTTCTTGGAAGCCAACAAGTGTTTGCCCAGTTAAGAGCAGAGTAACAATCAGTCACGTATTTGGTGATAATGTTTATCGATATCTTTAAAAGCCGTGTCAAGTTCCTTTTGAGTAACCCTCACCCCACCCTTAGAGAAATTTATCTGAGGTTCACCTCTTTGAAATACCTCATTGTAGTTCCACATTTACCGTATCCAAAAAACAAACAAACAAAAAAAAACCATTTTCTTAACAAAGTGTTCAGAAGGGGGCGCCACTGAAAACAATTAGAGCTTTCCCTGCCAGGACAATTTTGTTGCAGAAACAGCTGAAAGCAATCAGGTCAGACAGAGCCAAGGGCTGGAGGGAGTTTTAAATGACAAAAACCGATCCAAATCAAACCAAAACAAAAATCAAACCCAATGGCCAGGATTTCAAGTTTGCTACTAAAGGTGTGACATTCTCCTAAGACATGCGAGTGACTTGATCAATATATTTATATATTTATATTTGAAGAAGAAGGAACTATTTGATGCAGCAAATCCACATTGATTAAAATATACCAGATATGGGGGCTCCTGGGTGGCTCAGTGGTTTAGGCCTCTGCCTTCGGCTCAGGTCATGATTTCAGGGTCCTGGGATGGAGCCCCACATCGGGCTCTCTGCTCAGCGGGGAGCCTGCTTCCCCCCTCTCTCTCTGCCTACCTCTCTACCTACTTGTGATCTGTCAGAAAAATGCGTAAATCAGATCTTTAAAAAAAGAATTAGTAGATGTGAAATACATCGAGGGTATGGGGGAAGGAAAACGATTTCACCTGATCTGACTAGGAAGTGGTTGAAGCCTGAATTAAAGTGCTATAAAAAGAGTAAAGACCTGGGAATTCTATGGGGAAAAATCCCTAGAAAAACAGCAGTAATAACTGGCTGCTCTTTATTGATCCAGATGCTGCGGTAGCCAAAGAAGAGCTGGTTTTATTCAGAGGATGATCTCCATTTGTCTTCCTGATCTGGCATTTCCTGCAAGCCAGGTATGGGGCTCTGCTCTAGAGCTGCAAATGCTGGGGGGCCCTCACTGTCCCTTTTCTCTTCTCATGGGGACAACGGGCATGTCCATGGTGCAGTGGGACAGGCTTTACCACAGGGAGATAAAAGACTGGCAAGGGTAGGTTGGAGCTGGGAAAAGGCACTTAGGAACAGATTTTCATTGGAGGTGATAGACAAGGGCAAAGCGAAGAATGAGGATGAGTGTGTCAAGTTTCAAAGTGCCAGGAGGCAGCACAGTGCATTTGGGAAACTACAGCAAGTTCAGGACAACCGACAACTGATCTGGCAGCATCACCTGGGGATGGAGGCTGAGCCCCGGGGTTAACACTGGGCTTGAGATGGTTTGTATACTATGCCGAGGAGGTGAGGTACTACACTGTGGGGGCACAGGGAGCTACCGGAGGATTTCAAATATCAGAATCGTAACCATAATAGAGTATTTAATTGCATCCTAGCTTTCATCACGTGTAAGATGTACTAGAGTTTATGTTCGACTAAGAAAGAGAAATGCTGTCAGTTAAACTAGGATATGTCATCAAGTGCAAGGTGAGTGCCACCTTAAAAGATATTAAAATGGGGGGGGGGTGGACACATCTTAGAACAAGTAAATTGTGGTACTAGAATAATTAAGAAAGGTCGAACATGGGACGCCTGGGTGGCTCAGTTGGTTAAGCAGCTGCCTTCGGCTCAGTTCATGATCCCAGCGTCCTAGGATGGAGTCCCACATCGGGCTCCTTGCTCCGCAGGGAGCCTGCTTCTCCCTCTGACTCTTCCTTCCACTGTCTCCCTGTGCTCGCTGTCGCTCGCGCTCTCTCTGACAAATAAATAAATAAAAATCTTAAAAAAAAAAAAAAAAAAAAAGAAAGGTCGAACACTTGGATCACCAAAAATGTGATTATTGCTTACCATGTGACCCAAACTATATTAAGTCTTAGAACAAAAGACGTTCTTATCTTGATGCCCCGCAGCTGTTAGCCCCAAGGTACAGAGGGCAGTAGGCAACGACCAGCAGGCCTCAAGTGCCATGTGCAGACTCTAAGAGCAACTGCCTTTGAGAGAGGAAACGGTAGAGAGTGGGCTTTCGGAGGTAGAGAATTACTAGCTGGGAAAGTAGGAAAATTGACACAGAATCGGGATTGATGCCACTACATGACAGAGTTGGTGAAACGTCCCTTCTCAGAGATCTTGAGGCTCCTCAGAAATGTATTTTTCATTTTGGACAGAACATTCAGGATAAATATGATCTGTTCGAGTTCCTGGTTCTCTCATCAGGACTGTTTCTTAGGCTTCACTGGCACAAGAAAAGGGTTTTGATGGTCCAGGGTAAATCCTGACCAAAGCAAAGCACGGTATCTATGAAAAACTAACCACTCAGAAGAGAACGACAGATAAAAAGCCAGGCCGACCTGACCCTGCAAAATAGGTAAGGTTGGTCCGGCAACAGGGGTAGAGGGGAAGTGCCCATCTCCTGCTAGAAGAGCTAGAGAAGACCCCTTCCGGAGAGACCACCAGGAGAGGAGAGCAGAAGGTGCTGATGAGGAAGAATATTTTAATCAGCAGAGAAGGTCAAAATGACAAAGTTCCAGGATCAGTGTAAACATATGGGATGAAAAAATAAAAAAGAAAAGAAAAGATCATTTTAAAATGACTTTTTTTTTTTAAAAGGACTTGTGTAAACAAAAGTCCTTTTTAAGAGACAGTTGGCTGTTTAAAGCAGAAGTACAACTCACTGAGAGAATCACCGCACTATTTATTTGGGTAGAAAGGACCTGGAATGTAGAAAGGCCCATTCTGCAGAGGAAAAAAATAGAATCACTAACAGGCCTCGTGCCTAGCACAGCCAGTGGCTAGAATCCCTGCCTCATGAGACCCTGTGCTAGAAGGCCGCTAGAACCATCTACAACTATGGTAGTCTTTCTTGGAAGCCAACAAGTGTTTGCCCAGTTAAGAGCAGAGTAACAATCAGTCACGTATTTGGTGATAATGTTTATCGATATCTTTAAAAGCCGTGTCAAGTTCCTTTTGAGTAACCCTCACCCCACCCTTAGAGAAATTTATCTGAGGTTCACCTCTTTGAAATACCTCATTGTAGTTCCACATTTACCGTATCCAAAAAACAAACAAACAAAAAAAAACCATTTTCTTAACAAAGTGTTCAGAAGGGGGCGCCACTGAAAACAATTAGAGCTTTCCCTGCCAGGACAATTTTGTTGCAGAAACAGCTGAAAGCAATCAGGTCAGACAGAGCCAAGGGCTGGAGGGAGTTTTAAATGACAAAAACCGATCCAAATCAAACCAAAACAAAAATCAAACCCAATGGCCAGGATTTCAAGTTTGCTACTAAAGGTGTGACATTCTCCTAAGACATGCGAGTGACTTGATCAATATATTTATATATTTATATTTGAAGAAGAAGGAACTATTTGATGCAGCAAATCCACATTGATTAAAATATACCAGATATGGGGGCTCCTGGGTGGCTCAGTGGTTTAGGCCTCTGCCTTCGGCTCAGGTCATGATTTCAGGGTCCTGGGATGGAGCCCCACATCGGGCTCTCTGCTCAGCGGGGAGCCTGCTTCCCCCCTCTCTCTCTGCCTACCTCTCTACCTACTTGTGATCTGTCAGAAAAATGCGTAAATCAGATCTTTAAAAAAAGAATTAGTAGATGTGAAATACATCGAGGGTATGGGGGAAGGAAAACGATTTCACCTGATCTGACTAGGAAGTGGTTGAAGCCTGAATTAAAGTGCTATAAAAAGAGTAAAGACCTGGGAATTCTATGGGGAAAAATCCCTAGAAAAACAGCAGTAATAACTGGCTGCTCTTTATTGATCCAGATGCTGCGGTAGCCAAAGAAGAGCTGGTTTTATTCAGAGGATGATCTCCATTTGTCTTCCTGATCTGGCATTTCCTGCAAGCCAGGTATGGGGCTCTGCTCTAGAGCTGCAAATGCTGGGGGGCCCTCACTGTCCCTTTTCTCTTCTCATGGGGACAACGGGCATGTCCATGGTGCAGTGGGACAGGCTTTACCACAGGGAGATAAAAGACTGGCAAGGGTAGGTTGGAGCTGGGAAAAGGCACTTAGGAACAGATTTTCATTGGAGGTGATAGACAAGGGCAAAGCGAAGAATGAGGATGAGTGTGTCAAGTTTCAAAGTGCCAGGAGGCAGCACAGTGCATTTGGGAAACTACAGCAAGTTCATGACAACCGACAACTGATCTGGCAGCATCACCTGGGGATGGAGGCTGAGCCCCGGGGTTAACACTGGGCTTGAGATGGTTTGTATACTATGCCGAGGAGGTGAGGTACTACACTGTGGGGGCACAGGGAGCTACCGGAGAATTTCAAATATCAGAATCGTAACCATAATAGAGTATTTAATTGCATCCTAGCTTTCATCACGTGTAAGATGTACTAGAGTTTATGTTCGACTAAGAAAGAGAAATGCTGTCAGTTAAACTAGGATATGTCATCAAGTGCAAGGTGAGTGCCACCTTAAAAGATATTAAAATGGGGGGGGGGGTGGACACATCTTAGAACAAGTAAATTGTGGTACTAGAATAATTAAGAAAGGTCGAACATGGGACGCCTGGGTGGCTCAGTTGGTTAAGCAGCTGCCTTCGGCTCAGTTCATGATCCCAGCGTCCTAGGATGGAGTCCCACATCGGGCTCCTTGCTCCGCAGGGAGCCTGCTTCTCCCTCTGACTCTTCCTTCCACTGTCTCCCTGTGCTCGCTGTCGCTCGCGCTCTCTCTGACAAATAAATAAATAAAAATCTTAAAAAAAAAAAAAAAAAAAAAGAAAGGTCGAACACTTGGATCACCAAAAATGTGATTATTGCTTACCATGTGACCCAAACTATATTAAGTCTTAGAACAAAAGACGTTCTTATCTTGATGCCCCGCAGCTGTTAGCCCCAAGGTACAGAGGGCAGTAGGCAACGACCAGCAGGCCTCAAGTGCCATGTGCAGACTCTAAGAGCAACTGCCTTTGAGAGAGGAAACGGTAGAGAGTGGGCTTTCGGAGGTAGAGAATTACTAGCTGGGAAAGTAGGAAAATTGACACAGAATCGGGATTGATGCCACTACATGACAGAGTTGGTGAAACGTCCCTTCTCAGAGATCTTGAGGCTCCTCAGAAATGTATTTTTCATTTTGGACAGAACATTCAGGATAAATATGATCTGTTCGAGTTCCTGGTTCTCTCATCAGGACTGTTTCTTAGGCTTCACTGGCACAAGAAAAGGGTTTTGATGGTCCAGGGTAAATCCTGACCAAAGCAAAGCACGGTATCTATGAAAAACTAACCACTCAGAAGAGAACGACAGATAAAAAGCCAGGCCGACCTGACCCTGCAAAATAGGTAAGGTTGGTCCGGCAACAGGGGTAGAGGGGAAGTGCCCATCTCCTGCTAGAAGAGCTAGAGAAGACCCCTTCCGGAGAGACCACCAGGAGAGGAGAGCAGAAGGTGCTGATGAGGAAGAATATTTTAATCAGCAGAGAAGGTCAAAATGACAAAGTTCCAGGATCAGTGTAAACATATGGGATGAAAAAATAAAAAAGAAAAGAAAAGATCATTTTAAAATGACTTTTTTTTTTTAAAAGGACTTGTGTAAACAAAAGTCCTTTTTAAGAGACAGTTGGCTGTTTAAAGCAGAAGTACAACTCACTGAGAGAATCACCGCACTATTTATTTGGGTAGAAAGGACCTGGAATGTAGAAAGGCCCATTCTGCAGAGGAAAAAAATAGAATCACTAACAGGCCTCGTGCCTAGCACAGCCAGTGGCTAGAATCCCTGCCTCATGAGACCCTGTGCTAGAAGGCCGCTAGAACCATCTACAACTATGGTAGTCTTTCTTGGAAGCCAACAAGTGTTTGCCCAGTTAAGAGCAGAGTAACAATCAGTCACGTATTTGGTGATAATGTTTATCGATATCTTTAAAAGCCGTGTCAAGTTCCTTTTGAGTAACCCTCACCCCACCCTTAGAGAAATTTATCTGAGGTTCACCTCTTTGAAATACCTCATTGTAGTTCCACATTTACCGTATCCAAAAAACAAACAAACAAAAAAAAACCATTTTCTTAACAAAGTGTTCAGAAGGGGGCGCCACTGAAAACAATTAGAGCTTTCCCTGCCAGGACAATTTTGTTGCAGAAACAGCTGAAAGCAATCAGGTCAGACAGAGCCAAGGGCTGGAGGGAGTTTTAAATGACAAAAACCGATCCAAATCAAACCAAAACAAAAATCAAACCCAATGGCCAGGATTTCAAGTTTGCTACTAAAGGTGTGACATTCTCCTAAGACATGCGAGTGACTTGATCAATATATTTATATATTTATATTTGAAGAAGAAGGAACTATTTGATGCAGCAAATCCACATTGATTAAAATATACCAGATATGGGGGCTCCTGGGTGGCTCAGTGGTTTAGGCCTCTGCCTTCGGCTCAGGTCATGATTTCAGGGTCCTGGGATGGAGCCCCACATCGGGCTCTCTGCTCAGCGGGGAGCCTGCTTCCCCCCTCTCTCTCTGCCTACCTCTCTACCTACTTGTGATCTGTCAGAAAAATGCGTAAATCAGATCTTTAAAAAAAGAATTAGTAGATGTGAAATACATCGAGGGTATGGGGGAAGGAAAACGATTTCACCTGATCTGACTAGGAAGTGGTTGAAGCCTGAATTAAAGTGCTATAAAAAGAGTAAAGACCTGGGAATTCTATGGGGAAAAATCCCTAGAAAAACAGCAGTAATAACTGGCTGCTCTTTATTGATCCAGATGCTGCGGTAGCCAAAGAAGAGCTGGTTTTATTCAGAGGATGATCTCCATTTGTCTTCCTGATCTGGCATTTCCTGCAAGCCAGGTATGGGGCTCTGCTCTAGAGCTGCAAATGCTGGGGGGCCCTCACTGTCCCTTTTCTCTTCTCAGGGGGACAACGGGCATGTCCATGGTGCAGTGGGACAGGCTTTACCACAGGGAGATAAAAGACTGGCAAGGGTAGGTTGGAGCTGGGAAAAGGCACTTAGGAACAGATTTTCATTGGAGGTGATAGACAAGGGCAAAGCGAAGAATGAGGATGAGTGTGTCAAGTTTCAAAGTGCCAGGAGGCAGCACAGTGCATTTGGGAAACTACAGCAAGTTCATGACAACCGACAACTGATCTGGCAGCATCACCTGGGGATGGAGGCTGAGCCCCGGGGTTAACACTGGGCTTGAGATGGTTTGTATACTATGCCGAGGAGGTGAGGTACTACACTGTGGGGGCACAGGGAGCTACCGGAGAATTTCAAATATCAGAATCGTAACCATAATAGAGTATTTAATTGCATCCTAGCTTTCATCACGTGTAAGATGTACTAGAGTTTATGTTCGACTAAGAAAGAGAAATGCTGTCAGTTAAACTAGGATATGTCATCAAGTGCAAGGTGAGTGCCACCTTAAAAGATATTAAAATGGGGGGGGGGGTGGACACATCTTAGAACAAGTAAATTGTGGTACTAGAATAATTAAGAAAGGTCGAACATGGGACGCCTGGGTGGCTCAGTTGGTTAAGCAGCTGCCTTCGGCTCAGTTCATGATCCCAGCGTCCTAGGATGGAGTCCCACATCGGGCTCCTTGCTCCGCAGGGAGCCTGCTTCTCCCTCTGACTCTTCCTTCCACTGTCTCCCTGTGCTCGCTGTCGCTCGCGCTCTCTCTGACAAATAAATAAATAAAAATCTTAAAAAAAAAAAAAAAAAAAGAAAGGTCGAACACTTGGATCACCAAAAATGTGATTATTGCTTACCATGTGACCCAAACTATATTAAGTCTTAGAACAAAAGACGTTCTTATCTTGATGCCCCGCAGCTGTTAGCCCCAAGGTACAGAGGGCAGTAGGCAACGACCAGCAGGCCTCAAGTGCCATGTGCAGACTCTAAGAGCAACTGCCTTTGAGAGAGGAAACGGTAGAGAGTGGGCTTTCGGAGGTAGAGAATTACTAGCTGGGAAAGTAGGAAAATTGACACAGAATCGGGATTGATGCCACTACATGACAGAGTTGGTGAAACGTCCCTTCTCAGAGATCTTGAGGCTCCTCAGAAATGTATTTTTCATTTTGGACAGAACATTCAGGATAAATATGATCTGTTCGAGTTCCTGGTTCTCTCATCAGGACTGTTTCTTAGGCTTCACTGGCACAAGAAAAGGGTTTTGATGGTCCAGGGTAAATCCTGACCAAAGCAAAGCACGGTATCTATGAAAAACTAACCACTCAGAAGAGAACGACAGATAAAAAGCCAGGCCGACCTGACCCTGCAAAATAGGTAAGGTTGGTCCGGCAACAGGGGTAGAGGGGAAGTGCCCATCTCCTGCTAGAAGAGCTAGAGAAGACCCCTTCCGGAGAGACCACCAGGAGAGGAGAGCAGAAGGTGCTGATGAGGAAGAATATTTTAATCAGCAGAGAAGGTCAAAATGACAAAGTTCCAGGATCAGTGTAAACATATGGGATGAAAAAATAAAAAAGAAAAGAAAAGATCATTTTAAAATGACTTTTTTTTTTTAAAAGGACTTGTGTAAACAAAAGTCCTTTTTAAGAGACAGTTGGCTGTTTAAAGCAGAAGTACAACTCACTGAGAGAATCACCGCACTATTTATTTGGGTAGAAAGGACCTGGAATGTAGAAAGGCCCATTCTGCAGAGGAAAAAAATAGAATCACTAACAGGCCTCGTGCCTAGCACAGCCAGTGGCTAGAATCCCTGCCTCATGAGACCCTGTGCTAGAAGGCCGCTAGAACCATCTACAACTATGGTAGTCTTTCTTGGAAGCCAACAAGTGTTTGCCCAGTTAAGAGCAGAGTAACAATCAGTCACGTATTTGGTGATAATGTTTATCGATATCTTTAAAAGCCGTGTCAAGTTCCTTTTGAGTAACCCTCACCCCACCCTTAGAGAAATTTATCTGAGGTTCACCTCTTTGAAATACCTCATTGTAGTTCCACATTTACCGTATCCAAAAAACAAACAAACAAAAAAAAACCATTTTCTTAACAAAGTGTTCAGAAGGGGGCGCCACTGAAAACAATTAGAGCTTTCCCTGCCAGGACAATTTTGTTGCAGAAACAGCTGAAAGCAATCAGGTCAGACAGAGCCAAGGGCTGGAGGGAGTTTTAAATGACAAAAACCGATCCAAATCAAACCAAAACAAAAATCAAACCCAATGGCCAGGATTTCAAGTTTGCTACTAAAGGTGTGACATTCTCCTAAGACATGCGAGTGACTTGATCAATATATTTATATATTTATATTTGAAGAAGAAGGAACTATTTGATGCAGCAAATCCACATTGATTAAAATATACCAGATATGGGGGCTCCTGGGTGGCTCAGTGGTTTAGGCCTCTGCCTTCGGCTCAGGTCATGATTTCAGGGTCCTGGGATGGAGCCCCACATCGGGCTCTCTGCTCAGCGGGGAGCCTGCTTCCCCCCTCTCTCTCTGCCTACCTCTCTACCTACTTGTGATCTGTCAGAAAAATGCGTAAATCAGATCTTTAAAAAAAGAATTAGTAGATGTGAAATACATCGAGGGTATGGGGGAAGGAAAACGATTTCACCTGATCTGACTAGGAAGTGGTTGAAGCCTGAATTAAAGTGCTATAAAAAGAGTAAAGACCTGGGAATTCTACGGGGAAAAATCCCTAGAAAAACAGCACTAATAACTAGCTGCTCTTTATTGATCCAGATGCTGCGGTAGGCAAAGAAGAGCTGGTTTTATTCAGAGGATGATCTCCATTTGTCTTCCTGATCTGGCATTTCCTGCAAGCCAGGTATGGGGCTCTGCTCTAGAGCTGCAAATGCTGGGGGGCCCTCACTGTCCCTTTTCTCTTCTCAGGGGGACAACGGGCATGTCCATGGTGCAGTGGGACAGGCTTTACCACAGGGAGATAAAAGACTGCCAAGGGTAGGTTGGAGCTGGGAAAAGCCACTTAGGAACAGATTTTCATTGGAGGTGATAGACAAGGGCAAAGCGAAGAATGAGGATGAGTGTGTCAAGTTTCAAAGTGCCAGGAGGCAGCACAGTGCATTTGGGAAACTACAGCAAGTTCAGGACAACCGACAACTGATCTGGCAGCATCACCTGGGGATGGAGGCTGAGCCCCGGGGTTAACACTGGGCTTGAGATGGTTTGTATACGATGCCGAAGAGGTGAGGTACTACACTGTGGGGGCACAGGGAGCTACCGGAGGATTTCAAATATCAGAATCGTAACCATAATAGAGTATTTAATTGCATCCTAGCTTTCATCACGTGTAAGATGTACTATAGTTTATGTTCGCCTAAGAAAGAGAAATGCTGTCAGTTAAACTAGGATATGTCATCAAGTGCAAGGTGAGTGCCACCTTAAAAGATATTAAAATGGGGAGGGGGTGGACACATCTTAGAACAAGTAAATTGTGGTACTAGAATAATTAAGAAAGGTCGAACATGGGACGCCTGGGTGGCTCAGTTGGTTAAGCAGCTGCCTTCGGCTCAGTTCATGATCCCAGCGTCCTAGGATGGAGTCCCACATCGGGCTCCTTGCTCCGCAGGGAGCCTGCTTCTCCCTCTGACTCTTCCTTCCACTGTCTCCCTGTGCTCGCTGTCGCTCGCGCTCTCTCTGACAAATAAATAAATAAAAATCTTAAAAAAAAAAAAAAAAAAAAAGAAAGGTCGAACACTTGGATCACCAAAAATGTGATTATTGCTTACCATGTGACCCAAACTATATTAAGTCTTAGAACAAAAGACGTTCTTATCTTGATGCCCCGCAGCTGTTAGCCCCAAGGTACAGAGGGCAGTAGGCAACGACCAGCAGGCCTCAAGTGCCATGTGCAGACTCTAAGAGCAACTGCCTTTGAGAGAGGAAACGGTAGAGAGTGGGCTTTCGGAGGTAGAGAATTACTAGCTGGGAAAGTAGGAAAATTGACACAGAATCGGGATTGATGCCACTACATGACAGAGTTGGTGAAACGTCCCTTCTCAGAGATCTTGAGGCTCCTCAGAAATGTATTTTTCATTTTGGACAGAACATTCAGGATAAATATGATCTGTTCGAGTTCCTGGTTCTCTCATCAGGACTGTTTCTTAGGCTTCACTGGCACAAGAAAAGGGTTTTGATGGTCCAGGGTAAATCCTGACCAAAGCAAAGCACGGTATCTATGAAAAACTAACCACTCAGAAGAGAACGACAGATAAAAAGCCAGGCCGACCTGACCCTGCAAAATAGGTAAGGTTGGTCCGGCAACAGGGGTAGAGGGGAAGTGCCCATCTCCTGCTAGAAGAGCTAGAGAAGACCCCTTCCGGAGAGACCACCAGGAGAGGAGAGCAGAAGGTGCTGATGAGGAAGAATATTTTAATCAGCAGAGAAGGTCAAAATGACAAAGTTCCAGGATCAGTGTAAACATATGGGATGAAAAAATAAAAAAGAAAAGAAAAGATCATTTTAAAATGACTTTTTTTTTTAAAAGGACTTGTGTAAACAAAAGTCCTTTTTAAGAGACAGTTGGCTGTTTAAAGCAGAAGTACAACTCACTGAGAGAATCACCGCACTATTTATTTGGGTAGAAAGGACCTGGAATGTAGAAAGGCCCATTCTGCAGAGGAAAAAAATAGAATCACTAACAGGTCTCGTGCCTTGCACAGCCAGTGGCTAGAATCCCTGCCTCATGAGACCCTGTGCTAGAAGGCCGCTAGAACCATCTACAACTATGGTAGTCTTTCTTGGAAGCCAACAAGTGTTTGCCCAGTTAAGAGCAGAGTAACAATCAGTCACGTATTTGGTGATAATGTTTATCGATATCTTTAAAAGCCGTGTCAAGTTCCTTTTGAGTAACCCTCACCCGACCCTTAGAGAAATTTATCTGAGGTTCACCTCTTTGAAATACCTCATTGTAGTTCCACATTTACCATATCCAAAAAACAAACAAACAAAAAAAAACCATTTTCTTAACAAAGTGTTCAGAAGGGGGCGCCACTGAAAACAATTAGAGCTTTCCCTGCCAGGACAATTTTGTTGCAGAAACAGCTGAAAGCAATCAGGTCAGACAGAGCCAAGGGCTGGAGGGAGTTTTAAATGACAAAAACCGATCCAAATCAAACCAAAACAAAAATCAAACCCAATGGCCAGGATTTCAAGTTTGCTACTAAAGGTGTGACATTCTCCTAAGACATGCGAGTGACTTGATCAATATATTTATATATTTATATTTGAAGAAGAAGGAACTATTTGATGCAGCAAATCCACATTGATTAAAATATACCAGATATGGGGGCTCCTGGGTGGCTCAGTGGTTTAGGCCTCTGCCTTCGGCTCAGGTCATGATTTCAGGGTCCTGGGATGGAGCCCCACATCGGGCTCTCTGCTCAGCGGGGAGCCTGCTTCCCCCCTCTCTCTCTGCCTACCTCTCTACCTACTTGTGATCTGTCAGAAAAATGCGTAAATCAGATCTTTAAAAAAAGAATTAGTAGATGTGAAATACATCGAGGGTATGGGGGAAGGAAAACGATTTCACCTGATCTGACTAGGAAGTGGTTGAAGCCTGAATTAAAGTGCTATAAAAAGAGTAAAGACCTGGGAATTCTATGGGGAAAAATCCCTAGAAAAACAGCAGTAATAACTGGCTGCTCTTTATTGATCCAGATGCTGCGGTAGGCAAAGAAGAGCTGGTTTTAGCCAGAGGATGATCTCCATTTGTCTTCCTGATCTGGCATTTCCTGCAAGCCAGGTATGGGGCTCTGCTCTAGAGCTGCAAATGCTGGGGGGCCCTCACTGTCCCTTTTCTCTTCTCAGGGGGACAACGGGCATGTCCATGGTGCAGTGGGACAGGCTTTACCACAGGGAGATAAAAGACTGGCAAGGGTAGGTTGGAGCTGGGAAAAGGCACTTAGGAACAGATTTTCATTGGAGGTGATAGACAAGGGCAAAGCGAAGAATGAGGATGAGTGTGTCAAGTTTCAAAGTGCCAGGAGGCAGCACAGTGCATTTGGGAAACTACAGCAAGTTCATGACAACCGACAACTGATCTGGCAGCATCACCTGGGGATGGAGGCTGAGCCCCGGGGTTAACACTGGGCTTGAGATGGTTTGTATACTATGCCGAGGAGGTGAGGTACTACACTGTGGGGGCACAGGGAGCTACCGGAGAATTTCAAATATCAGAATCGTAACCATAATAGAGTATTTAATTGCATCCTAGCTTTCATCACGTGTAAGATGTACTAGAGTTTATGTTCGACTAAGAAAGAGAAATGCTGTCAGTTAAACTAGGATATGTCATCAAGTGCAAGGTGAGTGCCACCTTAAAAGATATTAAAATGGGGGGGGGGTGGACACATCTTAGAACAAGTAAATTGTGGTACTAGAATAATTAAGAAAGGTCGAACACTTGGATCAACAAAAAAAGTGATTATTGCTTACCATGTGACCCAAACTATATTAAGTCTTAGAACAAAAGGCGTTCTTATCTTGATGCCCCGCAGCTGTTAGCCCCAAGGTACAGAGGGCAGTAGGCAACGACCAGCATGCCTCAAGTGCCATGTGCAGACTCTAAGAGCAACTGCCTTTGAGAGAGGAAACGGTAGAGAGTGGGCTTTCGGAGGTAGAGAATTACTAGCTGGGAAAGTAGGAAAATTGACACAGAATCGGGATTGATGCCACTACATGACAGAGTTGGTGAAACGTCCCTTCTCAGAGATCTTGAGGCTCCTCAGAAATGTATTTTTCATTTTGGACAGAACATTCAGGATAAATATGATCTGTTCGAGTTCCTGGTTCTCTCATCAGGACTGTTTCTTAGGCTTCACTGGCACAAGAAAAGGGTTTTGATGGTCCAGGGTAAATCCTGACCAAAGCAAAGCACGGTATCTATGAAAAACTAACCACTCAGAAGAGAACGACAGATAAAAAGCCAGGCCGACCTGACCCTGCAAAATAGGTAAGGTTGGTCCGGCAACAGGGGTAGAGGGGAAGTGCCCATCTCCTGCTAGAAGAGCTAGAGAAGACCCCTTCCGGAGAGACCACCAGGAGAGGAGAGCAGAAGGTGCTGATGAGGAAGAATATTTTAATCAGCAGAGAAGGTCAAAATGACAAAGTTCCAGGATCAGTGTAAACATATGGGATGAAAAAATAAAAAAGAAAAGAAAAGATCATTTTAAAATGACTTTTTTTTTTTAAAAGGACTTGTGTAAACAAAAGTCCTTTTTAAGAGACAGTTGGCTGTTTAAAGCAGAAGTACAACTCACTGAGAGAATCACCGCACTATTTATTTGGGTAGAAAGGACCTGGAATGTAGAAAGGCCCATTCTGCAGAGGAAAAAAATAGAATCACTAACAGGTCTCGTGCCTTGCACAGCCAGTGGCTAGAATCCCTGCCTCATGAGACCCTGTGCTAGAAGGCCGCTAGAACCATCTACAACTATGGTAGTCTTTCTTGGAAGCCAACAAGTGTTTGCCCAGTTAAGAGCAGAGTAACAATCAGTCACGTATTTGGTGATAATGTTTATCGATATCTTTAAAAGCCGTGTCAAGTTCCTTTTGAGTAACCCTCACCCCACCCTTAGAGAAATTTATCTGAGGTTCACCTCTTTGAAATACCTCATTGTAGTTCCACATTTACCATATCCAAAAAACAAACAAACAAAAAAAAACCATTTTCTTAACAAAGTGTTCAGAAGGGGGCGCCACTGAAAACAATTAGAGCTTTCCCTGCCAGGACAATTTTGTTGCAGAAACAGCTGAAAGCAATCAGGTCAGACAGAGCCAAGGGCTGGAGGGAGTTTTAAATGACAAAAACCGATCCAAATCAAACCAAAACAAAAATCAAACCCAATGGCCAGGATTTCAAGTTTGCTACTAAAGGTGTGACATTCTCCTAAGACATGCGAGTGACTTGATCAATATATTTATATATTTATATTTGAAGAAGAAGGAACTATTTGATGCAGCAAATCCACATTGATTAAAATATACCAGATATGGGGGCTCCTGGGTGGCTCAGTGGTTTAGGCCTCTGCCTTCGGCTCAGGTCATGATTTCAGGGTCCTGGGATGGAGCCCCACATCGGGCTCTCTGCTCAGCGGGGAGCCTGCTTCCCCCCTCTCTCTCTGCCTACCTCTCTACCTACTTGTGATCTGTCAGAAAAATGCGTAAATCAGATCTTTAAAAAAAGAATTAGTAGATGTGAAATACATTGAGGGTATGGGGGAAGGAAAACGATTTCACCTGATCTGACTAGGAAGTGGTTGAAGCCTGAATTAAAGTGCTATAAAAAGAGTAAAGACCTGGGAATTCTATGGGGAAAAATCCCTAGAAAAACAGCAGTAATAACTGGCTGCTCTTTATTGATCCAGATGCTGCGGTAGCCAAAGAAGAGCTGGTTTTATTCAGAGGATGATCTCCATTTGTCTTCCTGATCTGGCATTTCCTGCAAGCCAGGTATGGGGCTCTGCTCTAGAGCTGCAAATGCTGGGGGGCCCTCACTGTCCCTTTTCTCTTCTCAGGGGGACAACGGGCATGTCCATGGTGCAGTGGGACAGGCTTTACCACAGGGAGATAAAAGACTGGCAAGGGTAGGTTGGAGCTGGGAAAAGGCACTTAGGAACAGATTTTCATTGGAGGTGATAGACAAGGGCAAAGCGAAGAATGAGGATGAGTGTGTCAAGTTTCAAAGTGCCAGGAGGCAGCACAGTGCATTTGGGAAACTACAGCAAGTTCATGACAACCGACAACTGATCTGGCAGCATCACCTGGGGATGGAGGCTGAGCCCCGGGGTTAACACTGGGCTTGAGATGGTTTGTATACTATGCCGAGGAGGTGAGGTACTACACTGTGGGGGCACAGGGAGCTACCGGAGAATTTCAAATATCAGAATCGTAACCATAATAGAGTATTTAATTGCATCCTAGCTTTCATCACGTGTAAGATGTACTAGAGTTTATGTTCGACTAAGAAAGAGAAATGCTGTCAGTTAAACTAGGATATGTCATCAAGTGCAAGGTGAGTGCCACCTTAAAAGATATTAAAATGGGGGGGGGGGTGGACACATCTTAGAACAAGTAAATTGTGGTACTAGAATAATTAAGAAAGGTCGAACACTTGGATCAACAAAAAAAGTGATTATTGCTTACCATGTGACCCAAACTCTATTAAGTCTTAGAACAAAAGGCGTTCTTATCTTGATGCCCCGCAGCTGTTAGCCCCAAGGTACAGAGGGCAGTAGGCAACGACCAGCATGCCTCAAGTGCCATGTGCAGACTCTAAGAGCAACTGCCTTTGAGAGAGGAAACGGTAGAGAGTGGGCTTTCGGAGGTAGAGAATTACTAGCTGGGAAAGTAGGAAAATTGACACAGAATCGGGATTGATGCCACTACATGACAGAGTTGGTGAAACGTCCCTTCTCAGAGATCTTGAGGCTCCTCAGAAATGTATTTTTCATTTTGGACAGAACATTCAGGATAAATATGATCTGTTCGAGTTCCTGGTTCTCTCATCAGGACTGTTTCTTAGGCTTCACTGGCACAAGAAAAGGGTTTTGATGGTCCAGGGTAAATCCTGACCAAAGCAAAGCACGGTATCTATGAAAAACTAACCACTCAGAAGAGAACGACAGATAAAAAGCCAGGCCGACCTGACCCTGCAAAATAGGTAAGGTTGGTCCGGCAACAGGGGTAGAGGGGAAGTGCCCATCTCCTGCTAGAAGAGCTAGAGAAGACCCCTTCCGGAGAGACCACCAGGAGAGGAGAGCAGAAGGTGCTGATGAGGAAGAATATTTTAATCAGCAGAGAAGGTCAAAATGACAAAGTTCCAGGATCAGTGTAAACATATGGGATGAAAAAATAAAAAAGAAAAGAAAAGATCATTTTAAAATGACTTTTTTTTTTTTTAAAAGGACTTGTGTAAACAAAAGTCCTTTTTAAGAGACAGTTGGCTGTTTAAAGCAGAAGTACAACTCACTGAGAGAATCACCGCACTATTTATTTGGGTAGAAAGGACCTGGAATGTAGAAAGGCCCATTCTGCAGAGGAAAAAAATAGAATCACTAACAGGCCTCGTGCCTAGCACAGCCAGTGGCTAGAATCCCTGCCTCATGAGACCCTGTGCTAGAAGGCCGCTAGAACCATCTACAACTATGGTAGTCTTTCTTGGAAGCCAACAAGTGTTTGCCCAGTTAAGAGCAGAGTAACAATCAGTCACGTATTTGGTGATAATGTTTATCGATATCTTTAAAAGCCGTGTCAAGTTCCTTTTGAGTAACCCTCACCCCACCCTTAGAGAAATTTATCTGAGGTTCACCTCTTTGAAATACCTCATTGTAGTTCCACATTTACCGTATCCAAAAAACAAACAAACAAAAAAAAACCATTTTCTTAACAAAGTGTTCAGAAGGGGGCGCCACTGAAAACAATTAGAGCTTTCCCTGCCAGGACAATTTTGTTGCAGAAACAGCTGAAAGCAATCAGGTCAGACAGAGCCAAGGGCTGGAGGGAGTTTTAAATGACAAAAACCGATCCAAATCAAACCAAAACAAAAATCAAACCCAATGGCCAGGATTTCAAGTTTGCTACTAAAGGTGTGACATTCTCCTAAGACATGCGAGTGACTTGATCAATATATTTATATATTTATATTTGAAGAAGAAGGAACTATTTGATGCAGCAAATCCACATTGATTAAAATATACCAGATATGGGGGCTCCTGGGTGGCTCAGTGGTTTAGGCCTCTGCCTTCGGCTCAGGTCATGATTTCAGGGTCCTGGGATGGAGCCCCACATCGGGCTCTCTGCTCAGCGGGGAGCCTGCTTCCCCCCTCTCTCTCTGCCTACCTCTCTACCTACTTGTGATCTGTCAGAAAAATGCGTAAATCAGATCTTTAAAAAAAGAATTAGTAGATGTGAAATACATCGAGGGTATGGGGGAAGGAAAACGATTTCACCTGATCTGACTAGGAAGTGGTTGAAGCCTGAATTAAAGTGCTATAAAAAGAGTAAAGACCTGGGAATTCTACGGGGAAAAATCCCTAGAAAAACAGCACTAATAACTAGCTGCTCTTTATTGATCCAGATGCTGCGGTAGGCAAAGAAGAGCTGGTTTTATTCAGAGGATGATCTCCATTTGTCTTCCTGATCTGGCATTTCCTGCAAGCCAGGTATGGGGCTCTGCTCTAGAGCTGCAAATGCTGGGGGGCCCTCACTGTCCCTTTTCTCTTCTCAGGGGGACAACGGGCATGTCCATGGTGCAGTGGGACAGGCTTTACCACAGGGAGATAAAAGACTGGCAAGGGTAGGTTGGAGCTGGGAAAAGCCACTTAGGAACAGATTTTCATTGGAGGTGATAGACAAGGGCAAAGCGAAGAATGAGGATGAGTGTGTCAAGTTTCAAAGTGCCAGGAGGCAGCACAGTGCATTTGGGAAACTACAGCAAGTTCAGGACAACCGACAACTGATCTGGCAGCATCACCTGGGGATGGAGGCTGAGCCCCGGGGTTAACACTGGGCTTGAGATGGTTTGTATACGATGCCGAAGAGGTGAGGTACTACACTGTGGGGGCACAGGGAGCTACCGGAGGATTTCAAATATCAGAATCGTAACCATAATAGAGTATTTAATTGCATCCTAGCTTTCATCACGTGTAAGATGTACTATAGTTTATGTTCGCCTAAGAAAGAGAAATGCTGTCAGTTAAACTAGGATATGTCATCAAGTGCAAGGTGAGTGCCACCTTAAAAGATATTAAAATGGGGAGGGGGTGGACACATCTTAGAACAAGTAAATTGTGGTACTAGAATAATTAAGAAAGGTCGAACATGGGACGCCTGGGTGGCTCAGTTGGTTAAGCAGCTGCCTTCGGCTCAGTTCATGATCCCAGCGTCCTAGGATGGAGTCCCACATCGGGCTCCTTGCTCCGCAGGGAGCCTGCTTCTCCCTCTGACTCTTCCTTCCACTGTCTCCCTGTGCTCGCTGTCGCTCGCGCTCTCTCTGACAAATAAATAAATAAAAATCTTAAAAAAAAAAAAAAAAAAAAAGAAAGGTCGAACACTTGGATCACCAAAAATGTGATTATTGCTTACCATGTGACCCAAACTATATTAAGTCTTAGAACAAAAGACGTTCTTATCTTGATGCCCCGCAGCTGTTAGCCCCAAGGTACAGAGGGCAGTAGGCAACGACCAGCAGGCCTCAAGTGCCATGTGCAGACTCTAAGAGCAACTGCCTTTGAGAGAGGAAACGGTAGAGAGTGGGCTTTCGGAGGTAGAGAATTACTAGCTGGGAAAGTAGGAAAATTGACACAGAATCGGGATTGATGCCACTACATGACAGAGTTGGTGAAACGTCCCTTCTCAGAGATCTTGAGGCTCCTCAGAAATGTATTTTTCATTTTGGACAGAACATTCAGGATAAATATGATCTGTTCGAGTTCCTGGTTCTCTCATCAGGACTGTTTCTTAGGCTTCACTGGCACAAGAAAAGGGTTTTGATGGTCCAGGGTAAATCCTGACCAAAGCAAAGCACGGTATCTATGAAAAACTAACCACTCAGAAGAGAACGACAGATAAAAAGCCAGGCCGACCTGACCCTGCAAAATAGGTAAGGTTGGTCCGGCAACAGGGGTAGAGGGGAAGTGCCCATCTCCTGCTAGAAGAGCTAGAGAAGACCCCTTCCGGAGAGACCACCAGGAGAGGAGAGCAGAAGGTGCTGATGAGGAAGAATATTTTAATCAGCAGAGAAGGTCAAAATGACAAAGTTCCAGGATCAGTGTAAACATATGGGATGAAAAAATAAAAAAGAAAAGAAAAGATCATTTTAAAATGACTTTTTTTTTTAAAAGGACTTGTGTAAACAAAAGTCCTTTTTAAGAGACAGTTGGCTGTTTAAAGCAGAAGTACAACTCACTGAGAGAATCACCGCACTATTTATTTGGGTAGAAAGGACCTGGAATGTAGAAAGGCCCATTCTGCAGAGGAAAAAAATAGAATCACTAACAGGTCTCGTGCCTTGCACAGCCAGTGGCTAGAATCCCTGCCTCATGAGACCCTGTGCTAGAAGGCCGCTAGAACCATCTACAACTATGGTAGTCTTTCTTGGAAGCCAACAAGTGTTTGCCCAGTTAAGAGCAGAGTAACAATCAGTCACGTATTTGGTGATAATGTTTATCGATATCTTTAAAAGCCGTGTCAAGTTCCTTTTGAGTAACCCTCACCCCACCCTTAGAGAAATTTATCTGAGGTTCACCTCTTTGAAATACCTCATTGTAGTTCCACATTTACCATATCCAAAAAACAAACAAACAAAAAAAAACCATTTTCTTAACAAAGTGTTCAGAAGGGGGCGCCACTGAAAACAATTAGAGCTTTCCCTGCCAGGACAATTTTGTTGCAGAAACAGCTGAAAGCAATCAGGTCAGACAGAGCCAAGGGCTGGAGGGAGTTTTAAATGACAAAAACCGATCCAAATCAAACCAAAACAAAAATCAAACCCAATGGCCAGGATTTCAAGTTTGCTACTAAAGGTGTGACATTCTCCTAAGACATGCGAGTGACTTGATCAATATATTTATATATTTATATTTGAAGAAGAAGGAACTATTTGATGCAGCAAATCCACATTGATTAAAATATACCAGATTTGGGGGCTCCTGGGTGGCTCAGTGGTTTAGGCCTCTGCCTTCGGCTCAGGTCATGATTTCAGGGTCCTGGGATGGAGCCCCACATCGGGCTCTCTGCTCAGCGGGGAGCCTGCTTCCCCCCTCTCTCTCTGCCTACCTCTCTACCTACTTGTGATCTGTCAGAAAAATGCGTAAATCAGATCTTTAAAAAAAGAATTAGTAGATGTGAAATACATCGAGGGTATGGGGGAAGGAAAACGATTTCACCTGATCTGACTAGGAAGTGGTTGAAGCCTGAATTAAAGTGCTATAAAAAGAGTAAAGACCTGGGAATTCTATGGGGAAAAATCCCTAGAAAAACAGCAGTAATAACTGGCTGCTCTTTATTGATCCAGATGCTGCGGTAGGCAAAGAAGAGCTGGTTTTAGCCAGAGGATGATCTCCATTTGTCTTCCTGATCTGGCATTTCCTGCAAGCCAGGTATGGGGCTCTGCTCTAGAGCTGCAAATGCTGGGGGGCCCTCACTGTCCCTTTTCTCTTCTCAGGGGGACAACGGGCATGTCCATGGTGCAGTGGGACAGGCTTTACCACAGGGAGATAAAAGACTGGCAAGGGTAGGTTGGAGCTGGGAAAAGGCACTTAGGAACAGATTTTCATTGGAGGTGATAGACAAGGGCAAAGCGAAGAATGAGGATGAGTGTGTCAAGTTTCAAAGTGCCAGGAGGCAGCACAGTGCATTTGGGAAACTACAGCAAGTTCATGACAACCGACAACTGATCTGGCAGCATCACCTGGGGATGGAGGCTGAGCCCCGGGGTTAACACTGGGCTTGAGATGGTTTGTATACTATGCCGAGGAGGTGAGGTACTACACTGTGGGGGCACAGGGAGCTACCGGAGAATTTCAAATATCAGAATCGTAACCATAATAGAGTATTTAATTGCATCCTAGCTTTCATCACGTGTAAGATGTACTAGAGTTTATGTTCGACTAAGAAAGAGAAATGCTGTCAGTTAAACTAGGATATGTCATCAAGTGCAAGGTGAGTGCCACCTTAAAAGATATTAAAATGGGGGGGGGGGTGGACACATCTTAGAACAAGTAAATTGTGGTACTAGAATAATTAAGAAAGGTCGAACACTTGGATCAACAAAAAAAGTGATTATTGCTTACCATGTGACCCAAACTCTATTAAGTCTTAGAACAAAAGGCGTTCTTATCTTGATGCCCCGCAGCTGTTAGCCCCAAGGTACAGAGGGCAGTAGGCAACGACCAGCATGCCTCAAGTGCCATGTGCAGACTCTAAGAGCAACTGCCTTTGAGAGAGGAAACGGTAGAGAGTGGGCTTTCGGAGGTAGAGAATTACTAGCTGGGAAAGTAGGAAAATTGACACAGAATCGGGATTGATGCCACTACATGACAGAGTTGGTGAAACGTCCCTTCTCAGAGATCTTGAGGCTCCTCAGAAATGTATTTTTCATTTTGGACAGAACATTCAGGATAAATATGATCTGTTCGAGTTCCTGGTTCTCTCATCAGGACTGTTTCTTAGGCTTCACTGGCACAAGAAAAGGGTTTTGATGGTCCAGGGTAAATCCTGACCAAAGCAAAGCACGGTATCTATGAAAAACTAACCACTCAGAAGAGAACGACAGATAAAAAGCCAGGCCGACCTGACCCTGCAAAATAGGTAAGGTTGGTCCGGCAACAGGGGTAGAGGGGAAGTGCCCATCTCCTGCTAGAAGAGCTAGAGAAGACCCCTTCCGGAGAGACCACCAGGAGAGGAGAGCAGAAGGTGCTGATGAGGAAGAATATTTTAATCAGCAGAGAAGGTCAAAATGACAAAGTTCCAGGATCAGTGTAAACATATGGGATGAAAAAATAAAAAAGAAAAGAAAAGATCATTTTAAAATGACTTTTTTTTTTTTTAAAAGGACTTGTGTAAACAAAAGTCCTTTTTAAGAGACAGTTGGCTGTTTAAAGCAGAAGTAGAACTCACTGAGAGAATCACCGCACTATTTATTTGGGTAGAAAGGACCTGGAATGTAGAAAGGCCCATTCTGCAGAGGAAAAAAATAGAATCACTAACAGGCCTCGTGCCTAGCACAGCCAGTGGCTAGAATCCCTGCCTCATGAGACCCTGTGCTAGAAGGCCGCTAGAACCATCTACAACTATGGTAGTCTTTCTTGGAAGCCAACAAGTGTTTGCCCAGTTAAGAGCAGAGTAACAATCAGTCACGTATTTGGTGATAATGTTTATCGATATCTTTAAAAGCCGTGTCAAGTTCCTTTTGAGTAACCCTCACCCCACCCTTAGAGAAATTTATCTGAGGTTCACCTCTTTGAAATACCTCATTGTAGTTCCACATTTACCGTATCCAAAAAACAAACAAACAAAAAAAAACCATTTTCTTAACAAAGTGTTCAGAAGGGGGCGCCACTGAAAACAATTAGAGCTTTCCCTGCCAGGACAATTTTGTTGCAGAAACAGCTGAAAGCAATCAGGTCAGACAGAGCCAAGGGCTGGAGGGAGTTTTAAATGACAAAAACCGATCCAAATCAAACCAAAACAAAAATCAAACCCAATGGCCAGGATTTCAAGTTTGCTACTAAAGGTGTGACATTCTCCTAAGACATGCGAGTGACTTGATCAATATATTTATATATTTATATTTGAAGAAGAAGGAACTATTTGATGCAGCAAATCCACATTGATTAAAATATACCAGATATGGGGGCTCCTGGGTGGCTCAGTGGTTTAGGCCTCTGCCTTCGGCTCAGGTCATGATTTCAGGGTCCTGGGATGGAGCCCCACATCGGGCTCTCTGCTCAGCGGGGAGCCTGCTTCCCCCCTCTCTCTCTGCCTACCTCTCTACCTACTTGTGATCTGTCAGAAAAATGCGTAAATCAGATCTTTAAAAAAAGAATTAGTAGATGTGAAATACATCGAGGGTATGGGGGAAGGAAAACGATTTCACCTGATCTGACTAGGAAGTGGTTGAAGCCTGAATTAAAGTGCTATAAAAAGAGTAAAGACCTGGGAATTCTACGGGGAAAAATCCCTAGAAAAACAGCACTAATAACTAGCTGCTCTTTATTGATCCAGATGCTGCGGTAGGCAAAGAAGAGCTGGTTTTATTCAGAGGATGATCTCCATTTGTCTTCCTGATCTGGCATTTCCTGCAAGCCAGGTATGGGGCTCTGCTCTAGAGCTGCAAATGCTGGGGGGCCCTCACTGTCCCTTTTCTCTTCTCAGGGGGACAACGGGCATGTCCATGGTGCAGTGGGACAGGCTTTACCACAGGGAGATAAAAGACTGCCAAGGGTAGGTTGGAGCTGGGAAAAGGCACTTAGGAACAGATTTTCATTGGAGGTGATAGACAAGGGCAAAGCGAAGAATGAGGATGAGTGTGTCAAGTTTCAAAGTGCCAGGAGGCAGCACAGTGCATTTGGGAAACTACAGCAAGTTCAGGACAACCGACAACTGATCTGGCAGCATCACCTGGGGATGGAGGCTGAGCCCCGGGGTTAACACTGGGCTTGAGATGGTTTGTATACGATGCCGAAGAGGTGAGGTACTACACTGTGGGGGCACAGGGAGCTACCGGAGGATTTCAAATATCAGAATCGTAACCATAATAGAGTATTTAATTGCATCCTAGCTTTCATCACGTGTAAGATGTACTATAGTTTATGTTCGCCTACGAAAGAGAAATGCTGTCAGTTAAACTAGGATATGTCATCAAGTGCAAGGTGAGTGCCACCTTAAAAGATATTAAAATGGGGAGGGGGTGGACACATCTTAGAACAAGTAAATTGTGGTACTAGAATAATTAAGAAAGGTCGAACATGGGACGCCTGGCTGGCTCAGTTGGTTAAGCAGCTGCCTTCGGCTCAGTTCATGATCCCAGCGTCCTAGGATGGAGTCCCACATCGGGCTCCTTGCTCCGCAGGGAGCCTGCTTCTCCCTCTGACTCTTCCTTCCACTGTCTCCCTGTGCTCGCTGTCGCTCGCGCACTCTCTGACAAATAAATAAATAAAAATCTTAAAAAAAAAAAAAAAAAAAAGAAAGGTCGAACACTTGGATCACCAAAAATGTGATTATTGCTTACCATGTGACCCAAACTATATTAAGTCTTAGAACAAAAGACGTTCTTATCTTGATGCCCCGCAGCTGTTAGCCCCAAGGTACAGAGGGCAGTAGGCAACGACCAGCAGGCCTCAAGTGCCATGTGCAGACTCTAAGAGCAACTGCCTTTGAGAGAGGAAACGGTAGAGAGTGGGCTTTCGGAGGTAGAGAATTACTAGCTGGGAAAGTAGGAAAATTGACACAGAATCGGGATTGATGCCACTGCATGACAGAGTTGGTGAAACGTCCCTTCTCAGAGATCTTGAGGCTCCTCAGAAATGTATTTTTCATTTTGGACAGAACATTCAGGATAAATATGATCTGTTCGAGTTCCTGGTTCTCTCATCAGGACTGTTTCTTAGGCTTCACTGGCACAAGAAAAGGGTTTTGATGGTCCAGGGTAAATCCTGACCAAAGCAAAGCACGGTATCTATGAAAAACTAACCACTCAGAAGAGAACGACAGATAAAAAGCCAGGCCGACCTGACCCTGCAAAATAGGTAAGGTTGGTCCGGCAACAGGGGTAGAGGGGAAGTGCCCATCTCCTGCTAGAAGAGCTAGAGAAGACCCCTTCCGGAGAGACCACCAGGAGAGGAGAGCAGAAGGTGCTGATGAGGAAGAATATTTTAATCAGCAGAGAAGGTCAAAATGACAAAGTTCCAGGATCAGTGTAAACATATGGGATGAAAAAATAAAAAAGAAAAGAAAAGATCATTTTAAAATGACTTTTTTTTTTAAAAGGACTTGTGTAAACAAAAGTCCTTTTTAAGAGACAGTTGGCTGTTTAAAGCAGAAGTACAACTCACTGAGAGAATCACCGCACTATTTATTTGGGTAGAAAGGACCTGGAACGTAGAAAGGCCCATTCTGCAGAGGAAAAAAATAGAATCACTAACAGGTCTCGTGCCTTGCACAGCCAGTGGCTAGAATCCCTGCCTCATGAGACCCTGTGCTAGAAGGCCGCTAGAACCATCTACAACTATGGTAGTCTTTCTTGGAAGCCAACAAGTGTTTGCCCAGTTAAGAGCAGAGTAACAATCAGTCACGTATTTGGTGATAATGTTTATCGATATCTTTAAAAGCCGTGTCAAGTTCCTTTTGAGTAACCCTCACCCCACCCTTAGAGAAATTTATCTGAGGTTCACCTCTTTGAAATACCTCATTGTAGTTCCACATTTACCATATCCAAAAAACAAACAAACAAAAAAAAACCATTTTCTTAACAAAGTGTTCAGAAGGGGGCGCCACTGAAAACAATTAGAGCTTTCCCTGCCAGGACAATTTTGTTGCAGAAACAGCTGAAAGCAATCAGGTCAGACAGAGCCAAGGGCTGGAGGGATTTTTAAATGACAAAAACCGATCCAAATCAAACCAAAACAAAAATCAAACCCAATGGCCAGGATTTCAAGTTTGCTACTAAAGGTGTGACATTCTCCTAAGACATGCGAGTGACTTGATCAATATATTTATATATTTATATTTGAAGAAGAAGGAACTATTTGATGCAGCAAATCCACGTTGATTAAAATATACCAGATATGGGGGCTCCTGGGTGGCTCAGTGTTTTAGGCCTCTGCCTTCGGCTCAGGTCATGATTTCAGGGTCCTGGGATGGAGCCCCACATCGGGCTCTCTGCTCAGCGGGGAGCCTGCTTCCCCCCTCTCTCTCTGCCTACCTCTCTACCTACTTGTGATCTGTCAGAAAAATGCGTAAATCAGATCTTTAAAAAAAGAATTAGTAGATGTGAAATACATCGAGGGTATGGGGGAAGGAAAACGATTGCACCTGATCTGACTAGGAAGTGGTTGAAGCCTGAATTAAAGTGCTATAAAAAGAGTAAAGACCTGGGAATTCTATGGGGAAAAATCCCTAGAAAAACAGCAGTAATAACTGGCTGCTCTTTATTGATCCAGATGCTGCGGTAGGCAAAGAAGAGATGGTTTTATTCAGAGGATGATCTCCATTTGTCTTCCTGATCTGGCATTTCCTGCAAGCCAGGTATGGGGCTCTGCTCTAGAGCTGCAAATGCTGGGGGGCCCTCACTGTCCCTTTTCTCTTCTCAGGGGGACAACGGGCATGTCCATGGTGCAGTGGGACAGGCTTTACCACAGGGAGATAAAAGGCTGGCAAGGGTAGGTTGGAGCTGGGAAAAGGCACTTAGGAACAGATTTTCATTGGAGGTGATAGACAAGGGCAAAGCGAAGAATGAGGATGAGTGTGTCAAGTTTCAAAGTGCCAGGAGGCAGCACAGTGCATTTGGGAAACTACAGCAAGTTCATGACAACCGACAACTGATCTGGCAGCATCACCTGGGGATGGAGGCTGAGCCCCGGGGTTAACACTGGGCTTGAGATGGTTTGTATACTATGCCGAGGAGGTGAGGTACTACACTGTGGGGGCACAGGGAGCTACCGGAGGATTTCAAATATCAGAATCGTAACCATAATAGAGTATTTAATTGCATCCTAGCTTTCATCACGTGTAAGATGTACTAGAGTTTATGTTGAACTAAGAAAGATAAATGCTGTCAGTTAAACTAGGATATGTCATCAAGTGCAAGGTGAGTGCCACCTTAAAAGATATTAAAATGGGGGGGGGGTGGACACATCTTAGAACAAGTAAATTGTGGTACTAGAATAATTAAGAAAGGTCGAACACTTGGATCAACAAAAAAGTGATTATTGCTTACCATGTGACCCAAACTATATTAAGTCTTAGAACAAAAGACGTTCTTATCTTGATGCCCCGCAGCTGTTAGCCCCAAGGTACAGAGGGCAGTAGGCAACGACCAGCAGGCCTCAAGTGCCATGTGCAGACTCTAAGAGCAACTGCCTTTGAGAGAGGAAACGGTAGAGAGTGGGCTTTCAGAGGTAGAGAATTACTAGCTGGGAAAGTAGGAAAATTGACACAGAATCGGGATTGATGCCACTACATGACAGAGTTGGTGAAACGTCCCTTCTCAGAGATCTTGAGGCTCCTCAGAAATGTATTTTTCATTTTGGACAGAACATTCAGGATAAATATGATCTGTTCGAGTTCCTGGTTCTCTCATCAGGACTGTTTCTTAGGCTTCACTGGCACAAGAAAAGGGTTTTGATGGTCCAGGGTAAGTCCTGACCAAAGCAAAGCACAGTATCTATGAAGAACTAACCACTCAGAAGAGAACGACAGATAAAAAGCCAGGCCGACCTGACCCTGCAAAATAGGTAAGGTTGGTCCGGCAACAGGGGTAGAGGGGAAGTGCCCATCTCCTGCTAGAAGAGCTAGAGAAGACCCCTTCCGGAGAGACCACCAGGAGAGGAGAGCAGAAGGTGCTGATGAGGAAGAATATTTTAATCAGCAGAGAAGGTCAAAATGACAAAGTTCCAGGATCAGTGTAAACATATGGGATGAAAAAATAAAAAAGAAAAGAAAAGATCATTTTAAAATGACTTTTTTTTTTAAAAAGGACTTGTGTAAACAAAAGTCCTTTTTAAGAGACAGTTGGCTGATTAAAGCAGAAGTACAACTCACTGAGAGAATCACCGCACTATTTATTTGGGTAGAAAGGACCTGGAATGTAGAAAGGCCCATTCTGCAGAGGAAAAAAATAGAATCACTAACAGGCCTCGTGCCTTGCACAGCCAGTGGCTAGAATCCCTGCCTCATGAGACCCTGTGCTAGAAGGCCGCTAGAACCATCTACAACTATGGTAGTCTTTCTTGGAAGCCAACAAGTGTTTGCCCAGTTAAGAGCAGAGTAACAATCAGTCACGTATTTGGTGATAATGTTTATCGATATCTTTAAAAGCCGTGTCAAGTTCCTTTTGAGTAACCCTCACCCCACCCTTAGAGAAATTTATCTGAGGTTCACCTCTTTGAAATACCTCATTGTAGTTCCACATTTACCATATCCAAAAAACAAACAAACAAACAAAAAACCATTTTCTTAACAAAGTGTTCAGAAGGGGGCGCCACTGAAAACAATTAGAGCTTTCCCTGCCAGGACAATTTTGTTGCAGAAACAGCTGAAAGCAATCAGGTCAGACAGAGCCAAGGGCTGGAGGGAGTTTTAAATGACAAAAACCGATCCAAATCAAACCAAAACAAAAATCAAACCCAATGGCCAGGATTTCAAGTTTGCTACTAAAGGTGTGACATTCTCCTAAGACATGCGAGTGACTTGATCAATATATTTATATATTTATATTTGAAGAAGAAGGAACTATTTGATGCAGCAAATCCACGTTGATTAAAATATACCAGATATGGGGGCTCCTGGGTGGCTCAGTGGTTTAGGCTTCTGCCTTCGGCTCAGGTCATGATTTCAGGGTCCTGGGATGGAGCCCCACATCGGGCTCTCTGCTCAGCGGGGAGCCTGCTTCCCCCCTCTCTCTCTGCCTACCTCTCTACCTACTTGTGATCTGTCAGAAAAATGCGTAAATCAGATCTTTAAAAAAAGAATTAGTAGATGTGAAATACATCGAGGGTATGGGGGAAGGAAAACGATTGCACCTGATCTGACTAGGAAGTGGTTGAAGCCTGAATTAAAGTGCTATAAAAAGAGTAAAGACCTGGGAATTCTATGGGGAAAAATCCCTAGAAAAACAGCAGTAATAACTGGCTGCTCTTTATTGATCCAGATGCTGCGGTAGGCAAAGAAGAGCTGGTTTTATTCAGAGGATGATCTCCATTTGTCTTCCTGATCTGGCATTTCCTGCAAGCCAGGTATGGGGCTCTGCTCTAGAGCTGCAAATGCTGGGGGGCCCTCACTGTCCCTTTTCTCTTCTCAGGGGGACAACGGGCATGTCCATGGTGCAGTGGGACAGGCTTTACCACAGGGAGATAAAAGACTGCCAAGGGTAGGTTGGAGCTGGGAAAAGGCACTTAGGAACAGATTTTCATTGGAGGTGATAGACAAGGGCAAAGCGAAGAATGAGGATGAGTGTGTCAAGTTTCAAAGTGCCAGGAGGCAGCACAGTGCATTTGGGAAACTACAGCAAGTTCAGGACAACCGACAACTGATCTGGCAGCATCACCTGGGGATGGAGGCTGAGCCCCGGGGTTAACACTGGGCTTGAGATGGTTTGTATACTATGCCGAGGAGGTGAGGTACTACACTGTGGGGGCACAGGGAGCTACCGGAGGATTTCAAATATCAGAATCGTAACCATAATAGAGTATTTAATTGCATCCTAGCTTTCATCACGTGTAAGATGTACTAGAGTTTATGTTCGACTAAGAAAGAGAAATGCTGTCAGTTAAACTAGGATATGTCATCAAGTGCAAGGTGAGTGCCACCTTAAAAGATATTAAAATGGGGGGGGGGTGGACACATCTTAGAACAAGTAAATTGTGGTACTAGAATAATTAAGAAAGGTCGAACACTTGGATCAACAAAAAAAGTGATTATTGCTTACCATGTGACCCAAACTATATTAAGTCTTAGAAAAAAAGACGTTCTTATCTTGATGCCCCGCAGCTGTTAGCCCCAAGGTACAGAGGGCAGTATGCAACGACCAGCAGGCCTCAAGTGCCATGTGCAGACTCTAAGAGCAACTGCCTTTGAGAGAGGAAACGGTAGAGAGTGGGCTTTCGGAGGTAGAGAATTACTAGCTGGGAAAGTAGGAAAATTGACACAGAATCGGGATTGATGCCACTACATGACAGAGTTGGTGAAACGTCCCTTCTCAGAGATCTTGAGGCTCCTCAGAAATGTATTTTTCATTTTGGACAGAACATTCAGGATAAATATGATCTGTTCGAGTTCCTGGTTCTCTCATCAGGACTGTTTCTTAGGCTTCACTGGCACAAGAAAAGGGTTTTGATGGTCCAGGGTAAATCCTGACCAAAGCAAAGCACGGTATCTATGAAAAACTAACCACTCAGAAGAGAACGACAGATAAAAAGCCAGGCCGACCTGACCCTGCAAAATAGGTAAGGTTGGTCCGGCAACAGGGGTAGAGGGGAAGTGCCCATCTCCTGCTAGAAGAGCTAGAGAAGACCCCTTCCGGAGAGACCACCAGGAGAGGAGAGCAGAAGGTGCTGATGAGGAAGAATATTTTAATCAGCAGAGAAGGTCAAAATGACAAAGTTCCAGGATCAGTGTAAACATATGGGATGAAAAAATAAAAAAGAAAAGAAAAGATCATTTTAAAATGACTTTTTTTTTTTAAAAGGACTTGTGTAAACAAAAGTCCTTTTTAAGAGACAGTTGGCTGTTTAAAGCAGAAGTACAACTCACTGAGAGAATCACCGCACTATTTATTTGGGTAGAAAGGACCTGGAATGTAGAAAGGCCCATTCTGCAGAGGAAAAAAATAGAATCACTAACAGGCCTCGTGCCTTGCACAGCCAGTGGCTAGAATCCCTGCCTCATGAGACCCTGTGCTAGAAGGCCGCTAGAACCATCTACAACTATGGTAGTCTTTCTTGGAAGCCAACAAGTGTTTGCCCAGTTAAGAGCAGAGTAACAATCAGTCACGTATTTGGTGATAATGTTTATCGATATCTTTAAAAGCCGTGTCAAGTTCCTTTTGAGTAACCCTCACCCCACCCTTAGAGAAATTTATCTGAGGTTCACCTCTTTGAAATACCTCATTGTAGTTCCACATTTACCATATCCAAAAAACAAACAAACAAACAAAAAACCATTTTCTTAACAAAGTGTTCAGAAGGGGGCGCCACTGAAAACAATTAGAGCTTTCCCTGCCAGGACAATTTTGTTGCAGAAACAGCTGAAAGCAATCAGGTCAGACAGAGCCAAGGGCTGGAGGGAGTTTTAAATGACAAAAACCGATCCAAATCAAACCAAAACAAAAATCAAACCCAATGGCCAGGATTTCAAGTTTGCTACTAAAGGTGTGACATTCTCCTAAGACATGCGAGTGACTTGATCAATATATTTATATATTTATATTTGAAGAAGAAGGAACTATTTGATGCAGCAAATCCACGTTGATTAAAATATACCAGATATGGGGGCTCCTGGGTGGCTCAGTGGTTTAGGCTTCTGCCTTCGGCTCAGGTCATGATTTCAGGGTCCTGGGATGGAGCCCCACATCGGGCTCTCTGCTCAGCGGGGAGCCTGCTTCCCCCCTCTCTCTCTGCCTACCTCTCTACCTACTTGTGATCTGTCAGAAAAATGCGTAAATCAGATCTTTAAAAAAAGAATTAGTAGATGTGAAATACATCGAGGGTATGGGGGAAGGAAAACGATTGCACCTGATCTGACTAGGAAGTGGTTGAAGCCTGAATTAAAGTGCTATAAAAAGAGTAAAGACCTGGGAATTCTATGGGGAAAAATCCCTAGAAAAACAGCAGTAATAACTGGCTGCTCTTTATTGATCCAGATGCTGCGGTAGGCAAAGAAGAGCTGGTTTTATTCAGAGGATGATCTCCATTTGTCTTCCTGATCTGGCATTTCCTGCAAGCCAGGTATGGGGCTCTGCTCTAGAGCTGCAAATGCTGGGGGGCCCTCACTGTCCCTTTTCTCTTCTCAGGGGGACAACGGGCATGTCCATGGTGCAGTGGGACAGGCTTTACCACAGGGAGATAAAAGACTGCCAAGGGTAGGTTGGAGCTGGGAAAAGGCACTTAGGAACAGATTTTCATTGGAGGTGATAGACAAGGGCAAAGCGAAGAATGAGGATGAGTGTGTCAAGTTTCAAAGTGCCAGGAGGCAGCACAGTGCATTTGGGAAACTACAGCAAGTTCAGGACAACCGACAACTGATCTGGCAGCATCACCTGGGGATGGAGGCTGAGCCCCGGGGTTAACACTGGGCTTGAGATGGTTTGTATACTATGCCGAGGAGGTGAGGTACTACACTGTGGGGGCACAGGGAGCTACCGGAGGATTTCAAATATCAGAATCGTAACCATAATAGAGTATTTAATTGCATCCTAGCTTTCATCACGTGTAAGATGTACTAGAGTTTATGTTCGACTAAGAAAGAGAAATGCTGTCAGTTAAACTAGGATATGTCATCAAGTGCAAGGTGAGTGCCACCTTAAAAGATATTAAAATGGGGGGGGGGGGTGGACACATCTTAGAACAAGTAAATTGTGGTACTAGAATAATTAAGAAAGGTCGAACACTTGGATCAACAAAAAAAGTGATTATTGCTTACCATGTGACCCAAACTATATTAAGTCTTAGAAAAAAAGACGTTCTTATCTTGATGCCCCGCAGCTGTTAGCCCCAAGGTACAGAGGGCAGTATGCAACGACCAGCAGGCCTCAAGTGCCATGTGCAGACTCTAAGAGCAACTGCCTTTGAGAGAGGAAACGGTAGAGAGTGGGCTTTCGGAGGTAGAGAATTACTAGCTGGGAAAGTAGGAAAATTGACACAGAATCGGGATTGATGCCACTACATGACAGAGTTGGTGAAACGTCCCTTCTCAGAGATCTTGAGGCTCCTCAGAAATGTATTTTTCATTTTGGACAGAACATTCAGGATAAATATGATCTGTTCGAGTTCCTGGTTCTCTCATCAGGACTGTTTCTTAGGCTTCACTGGCACAAGAAAAGGGTTTTGATGGTCCAGGGTAAATCCTGACCAAAGCAAAGCACGGTATCTATGAAAAACTAACCACTCAGAAGAGAACGACAGATAAAAAGCCAGGCCGACCTGACCCTGCAAAATAGGTAAGGTTGGTCCGGCAACAGGGGTAGAGGGGAAGTGCCCATCTCCTGCTAGAAGAGCTAGAGAAGACCCCTTCCGGAGAGACCACCAGGAGAGGAGAGCAGAAGGTGCTGATGAGGAAGAATATTTTAATCAGCAGAGAAGGTCAAAATGACAAAGTTCCAGGATCAGTGTAAACATATGGGATGAAAAAATAAAAAAGAAAAGAAAAGATCATTTTAAAATGACTTTTTTTTTTTAAAAGGACTTGTGTAAACAAAAGTCCTTTTTAAGAGACAGTTGGCTGTTTAAAGCAGAAGTACAACTCACTGAGAGAATCACCGCACTATTTATTTGGGTAGAAAGGACCTGGAATGTAGAAAGGCCCATTCTGCAGAGGAAAAAAATAGAATCACTAACAGGCCTCGTGCCTTGCACAGCCAGTGGCTAGAATCCCTGCCTCATGAGACCCTGTGCTAGAAGGCCGCTAGAACCATCTACAACTATGGTAGTCTTTCTTGGAAGCCAACAAGTGTTTGCCCAGTTAAGAGCAGAGTAACAATCAGTCACGTATTTGGTGATAATGTTTATCGATATCTTTAAAAGCCGTGTCAAGTTCCTTTTGAGTAACCCTCACCCCACCCTTAGAGAAATTTATCTGAGGTTCACCTCTTTGAAATACCTCATTGTAGTTCCACATTTACCATATCCAAAAAACAAACAAACAAACAAAAAACCATTTTCTTAACAAAGTGTTCAGAAGGGGGCGCCACTGAAAACAATTAGAGCTTTCCCTGCCAGGACAATTTTGTTGCAGAAACAGCTGAAAGCAATCAGGTCAGCCAGAGCCAAGGGCTGGAGGGATTTTTAAATGACAAAAACCGATCCAAATCAAACCAAAACAAAAATCAAACCCAATGGCCAGGATTTCAAGTTTGCTACTAAAGGTGTGACATTCTCCTAAGACATGCGAGTGACTTGATCAATATATTTATATATTTATATTTGAAGAAGAAGGAACTATTTGATGCAGCAAATCCACGTTGATTAAAATATACCAGATATGGGGGCTCCTGGGTGGCTCAGTGGTTTAGGCCTCTGCCTTCGGCTCAGGTCATGATTTCAGGGTCCTGGGATGGAGCCCCACATCGGGCTCTCTGCTCAGCGGGGAGCCTGCTTCCCCCCTCTCTCTCTGCCTACCTCTCTACCTACTTGTGATCTGTCAGAAAAATGCGTAAATCAGATCTTTAAAAAAAGAATTAGTAGATGTGAAATACATCGAGGGTATGGGGGAAGGAAAACGATTGCACCTGATCTGACTAGGAAGTGGTTGAAGCCTGAATTAAAGTGCTATAAAAAGAGTAAAGACCTGGGAATTCTACGGGGAAAAATCCCTAGAAAAACAGCAGTAATAACTGGCTGCTCTTTATTGATCCAGATGCTGCGGTAGGCAAAGAAGAGCTGGTTTTATTCAGAGGATGATCTCCATTTGTCTTCCTGATCTGGCATTTCCTGCAGGCCAGGTATGGGGCTCTGCTCTAGAGCTGCAAATGCTGGGGGGCCCTCACTGTCCCTTTTCTCTTCTCAGGGGGACAACGGGCATGTCCATGGTGCAGTGGGACAGGCTTTACCACAGGGAGATAAAAGACTGCCAAGGGTAGGTTGGAGCTGGGAAAAGGCACTTAGGAACAGATTTTCATTGGAGGTGATAGACAAGGGCAAAGCGAAGAATGAGGATGAGTGTGTCAAGTTTCAAAGTGCCAGGAGGCAGCACAGTGCATTTGGGAAACTACAGCAAGTTCATGACAACCGACAACTGATCTGGCAGCATCACCTGGGGATGGAGGCTGAGCCCCGGGATTAACACTGGGCTTGAGATGGTTTGTATACGATGCCGAGGAGGTGAGGTACTACACTGTGGGGGCACAGGGAGCTACCGGAGGATTTCAAATATCAGAATCGTAACCATAATAGAGTATTTAATTGCATCCTAGCTTTCATCACGTGTAAGATGTACTAGAGTTTATGTTCGACTAAGAAAGAGAAATGCTGTCAGTTAAACTAGGATATGTCATCAAGTGCAAGGTGAGTGCCACCTTAAAAGATATTAAAATGGGGGGGGGGTGGACACATCTTAGAACAAGTAAATTGTGGTACTAGAATAATTAAGAAAGGTCGAACACTTGGATCAACAAAAAAAGTGATTATTGCTTACCATGTGACCCAAACTATATTAAGTCTTAGAACAAAAGACGTTCTTATCTTGATGCCCCGCAGCTGTTAGCCCCAAGGTACAGAGGGCAGTAGGCAACGACCAGCAGGCCTCAAGGGCCATGTGCAGACTCTAAGAGCAACTGCCTTTGAGAGAGGAAACGGTAGAGAGTGGGCTTTCGGTGGTAGAGAATTACTAACTGGGAAAGTAGGAAAATTGACACAGAATCGGGATTGATGCCACTACATGACAGAGTTGGTGAAACGTCCCTTCTCAGAGATCTTGAGGCTCCTCAGAAATGTATTTTTCATTCTGGACAGAACATTCAGGATAAATATGATCTGTTCGAGTTCCTGGTTCTCTCATCAGGACTGTTTCTTAGGCTTCACTGGCACAAGAAAAGGGTTTTGATGGTCCAGGGTAAATCCTGACCAAAGCAAAGCACGGTATCTATGAAAAACTAACCACTCAGAAGAGAACGACAGATAAAAAGCCAGGCCGACCTGACCCTGCAAAATAGGTAAGGTTGGTCCGGCAACAGGGGTAGAGGGGAAGTGCCCATCTCCTGCTAGAAGAGCTAGAGAAGACCCCTTCCGGAGAGACCACCAGGAGAGGAGAGCAGAAGGTGCTGATGAGGAAGAATATTTTAATCAGCAGAGAAGGTCAAAATGACAAAGTTCCAGGATCAGTGTAAACATATGGGATGAAAAAATAAAAAAGAAAAGAAAAGATCATTTTAAAATGACTTTTTTTTTTAAAAGGACTTGTGTAAACAAAAGTCCTTTTTAAGAGACAGTTGGCTGTTTAAAGCAGAAGTACAACTCACTGAGAGAATCACCGCACTATTTATTTGGGTAGAAAGGACCTGGAATGTAGAAAGGCCCATTCTGCAGAGGAAAAAAATAGAATCACTAACAGGCCTCGTGCCTTGCACAGCCAGTGGCTAGAATCCCTGCCTCATGAGACCCTGTGCTAGAAGGCCGCTAGAACCATCTACGACTATGTGAGTCTTTCTTGGAAGCCAACAAGTGTTTGCCCAGTTAAGAGCACAGTAACAATCAGTTACGTTAGGTGATAATGATTATCGATATCTTTAAAAGCCGTGTCGAGTTTCTTTTTGAGGAACCCTCACCCCACCCTTAGAGAAATTTATCTGAGGTTCACCTCTTTGAAATACCTCATTGTAGTTCCACATTTACCATATCCAAAAAACAAACAAACAAAAAAATCTTTTTATTAACAAAGTGTTCAGAAGGGGGCGCCACTGAAAACAATTAGAGCTTTCCCTGCCAGGACAATTTTGTTGCAGAAACAGCTGAAAGCAATCAGGTCAGACAGAGCCAAGGGCTGGAGGGATTTTTAAATTACAAAAACCGATCCAAATCAAACCAAAACAAAAATCACCCCAATGGCCAAGATTTCAAGTTTGCTACTAAAGGCATGACTTTCTCCTAAGACATGCGAGTGACTTGATCAATATATTTACATATTTATATTTGAAGAAGAAGGAACTATTTGATGCAGCAAATGCACGTTGATTGAAAATTACCAGATATGGGGGCTCCTGGGTGGCTCAGTGGTTTAGGCCTCTGCCTTCGGCTCAGGTCATGATTTCAGGGTCCTGGGATGGAGCCCCACATCGGGCTCTCTGCTCAGCGGGGAGCCTGCTTCCCCCCTCTCTCTCTGCCTGCCTCTCTACCTACTTGTGATCTGTCAGAAAAATGGGTAAATCAGATCTTTAAAAAGGATTTAGTAGATGTCAAATACATCGAGGGTATGGGGGAAGGTAAATGATTGCACCTGATCTGACTAGGAAGTGGTTGAAGCCTGAATTAAAGTGCTATAAAAAGAGTAAAGACCTGGGAATTCTATGGGGAAAAATCCCTCGAAAAACAGCAGTAATAACTGGCTGCTCCTTATTGATCCAGATGCTGCGGTAGGCAAAGAAGAGCTGGTTTTAGCCAGAGGATGATCTCCATTTGTCTTCCTGATCTGGCATTTCCTGCAAGCCAGGTATGGGGCTCTGCTCTAGAGCTGCAAATGCTGGGGGGCCCTCACTGTCCCTTTTCTCTTCTCAGGGGGACAACGGGCATGTCCATGGTGCAGTGGGACAGGCTTTACCACAGGGAGATAAAAGACTGCCAAGGGTAGGTTGGAGCTGGGAAAAGCCACTTAGGAACAGATTTTCATTGGAGGTGATAGACAAGGGCAAAGCGAAGAATGAGGATGAGTATGTCAAGATTCAAAGTGCCTGGAGGCAGCACAGTGCATTTGGGAAACTACAGCAAGTTCATGACAACCGACAACTGATCTGGCAGCATCACCTGGGGATGGAGGCTGAGCCCCGGGGTTAACACTGGGCTTGAGATGGTTTGTATACTATGCCGAGGAGGTGAGGTACTACACTGTGGGGGCACAGGGAGCTACCGGAGGATTTCAAATATCAGAATCGTAACCATAATAGAGTATTTAATTGCATCCTAGCTTTCATCAAGTGTAAGATGGACTATAGTTTATGTTCGCCTAAGAAAGAGGAATGCTGTCAGTTAAACTAGGATATGTCATCAAGTGCAAGGTGAGTGCCACCTTAAAAGATATTAAAATGGGGGGGGGGTGGACACATCTTAGAACAAGTAAATTGTGGTACTAGAATAATTAAGAAAGGTCGAACACTTGGATCAACAAAAAAAGTGATTATTGCTTACCATGTGACCCAAACTATATTAAGTCTTAGAACAAAAGACGTTCTTATCTTGATGCCCCGCAGCTGTTAGCCCCAAGGTACAGAGGGCAGTAGGCAACGACCAGCAGGCCTCAAGTGCCATGTGCAGACTCTAAGAGCAACTGCCTTTGAGAGAGGAAACGGTAGAGAGTGGGCTTTCGGAGGTAGAGAATTACTAGCTGGGAAAGTAGGAAAATTGACACAGAATCGGGATTGATGCCACTACATGACAGAGTTGGTGAAACGTCCCTTCTCAGAGATCTTGAGGCTCCTCAGAAATGTATTTTTCATTTTGGACAGAACATTCAGGATAAATATGATCTGTTCGAGTTCCTGGTTCTCTCATCAGGACTGTTTCTTAGGCTTCACTGGCACAAGAAAAGGGTTTTGATGGTCCAGGGTAAATCCTGACCAAAGCAAAGCACGGTATCTATGAAAAACTAACCACTCAGAAGAGAACGACAGATAAAAAGCCAGGCCGACCTGACCCTGCAAAATAGGTAAGGTTGGTCCGGCAACAGGGGTAGAGGGGAAGTGCCCATCTCCTGCTAGAAGAGCTAGAGAAGACCCCTTCCGGAGAGACCACCAGGAGAGGAGAGCAGAAGGTGCTGATGAGGAAGAATATTTTAATCAGCAGAGAAGGTCAAAATGACAAAGTTCCAGGATCAGTGTAAACATATGGGATGAAAAAATAAAAAAGAAAAGAAAAGATCATTTTAAAATGACTTTTTTTTTTTAAAAGGACTTGTGTAAACAAAAGTCCTTTTTAAGAGACAGTTGGCTGTTTAAAGCAGAAGTACAACTCACTGAGAGAATCACCGCACTATTTATTTGGGTAGAAAGGACCTGGAATGTAGAAAGGCCCATTCTGCAGAGGAAAAAAATAGAATCACTAACAGGCCTCGTGCCTTGCACAGCCAGTGGCTAGAATCCCTGCCTCATGAGACCCTGTGCTAGAAGGCCGCTAGAACCATCTACAACTATGGTAGTCTTTCTTGGAAGCCAACAAGTGTTTGCCCAGTTAAGAGCAGAGTAACAATCAGTCACGTATTTGGTGATAATGTTTATCGATATCTTTAAAAGCCGTGTCAAGTTCCTTTTGAGTAACCCTCACCCCACCCTTAGAGAAATTTATCTGAGGTTCACCTCTTTGAAATACCTCATTGTAGTTCCACATTTACCATATCCAAAAAACAAACAAACAAACAAAAAAACCATTTTCTTAACAAAGTGTTCAGAAGGGGGCGCCACTGAAAACAATTAGAGCTTTCCTGCCAGGACAATTTTGTTGCAGAAACAGCTGAAAGCAATCAGGTCAGACAGAGCCAAGGGCTGGAGGGATTTTTAAATTACAAAAACCGATCCAAATCAAACCAAAACAAAAATCAAACCCAATGGCCAAGATTTCAAGTTTGCTACTAAAGGCATGACTTTCTCCTAAGACATGCGAGTGACTTGATCAATATATTTACATATTTATATTTGAAGAAGAAGGAACTATTTGATGCAGCAAATGCACGTTGATTGAAAATTACCAGATATGGGGGCTCCTGGGTGGCTCAGTGGTTTAGGCCTCTGCCTTCGGCTCAGGTCATGATTTCAGGGTCCTGGGATGGAGCCCCACATCGGGCTCTCTGCTCAGCGGGGAGCCTGCTTCCCCCCTCTCTCTCTGCCTGCCTCTCTACCTACTTGTGATCTGTCAGAAAAATGGGTAAATCAGATCTTTAAAAAGGATTTAGTAGATGTGAAATACATCGAGGGTATGGGGGAAGGTAAATGATTGCACCTGATCTGACTAGGAAGTGGTTGAAGCCTGAATTAAAGTGCTATAAAAAGAGTAAAGACCTGGGAATTCTATGGGGAAAAATCCCTCGAAAAACAGCAGTAATAACTGGCTGCTCCTTATTGATCCAGATGCTGCGGTAGGCAAAGAAGAGCTGGTTTTATTCAGAGGATGATCTCCATTTGTCTTCCTGATCTGGCATTTCCTGCAAGCCAGGTATGGGGCTCTGCTCTAGAGCTGCAAATGCTGGGGGGCCCTCACTGTCCCTTTTCTCTTCTCAGGGGGACAACGGGCATGTCCATGGTGCAGTGGGACAGGCTTTACCACAGGGAGATAAAAGACTGCCAAGGGTAGGTTGGAGCTGGGAAAAGCCACTTAGGAACAGATTTTCATTGGAGGTGATAGACAAGGGCAAAGCGAAGAATGAGGATGAGTATGTCAAGATTCAAAGTGCCTGGAGGCAGCACAGTGCATTTGGGAAACTACAGCAAGTTCATGACAACCGACAACTGATCTGGCAGCATCACCTGGGGATGGAGTTTGATCCGCGGGGTTAACACTGGGCTTGAGATGGTTTTTATACTATGCCGAGGAGGTGAGGTACTACACTGTGGGGGCACAGGGAGCTACCGGAGGATTTCAAATATCAGAATCGTAACCATAATAGAGTATTTAATTGCATCCTAGCTTTCATCAAGTGTAAGATGGACTATAGTTTATGTTCGCCTAAGAAAGAGGAATGCTGTCAGTTAAACTAGGATATGTCATAAAGTGCAAGGTGCGTGCCACCTTAAAAGATATTAAAATGGGGGGGGGGGTGGACAAATCTTAGAACAAGTAAATTGTGGTACTAGAATAATTAAAAAAGGTCGAACACTTGGATCAACAAAAAAAGTGATAATTGCTTACCATGTGACCCAAACTCTATTAAGTCTTAGAACAAAAGACGTTCTTCTCTTGATGCCCCGCAGCTGTTAGACCCAAGGTACAGAGGGCAGTAGCCAACGACCAGCAGGCCTCAAGTGCCATGTGCAGACTCTAAGAGCAACTGCCTTTGAGAGAGGAAACGGTAGAGAGTGGGCTTTCAGAGGTAGAGAATTACTAGCTGGGAAAGTAGGATAATTGACACAGAATCGGAATTGATGCCACTGCATGACTGAGTTGGTGAAACGTCCCTTCTCAGGGATCTTGAGGCTCCTCAGAAATGTATTTTTCATTCTGGACAGAACATTCAGGATAAATATGATCGGTTCGAGTTCCTGGTTCTCTCATCAGGACTGTTTCTTTGGCTTCACTGGAACAAGAAAGCTGTTTTGATGGTCCAGGGTAAATCCTGACCAAAGCAAAGCACGGTATCTATGAAAAACTAACCACTCAGAAGAGAACAACAGATAAAAAGCCAGGCCGACCTGACCCTGCAAAATAGGTAAGGTTGGTCCGGCAACAGGGGTAGAGGGGAAGTGCCCATCTCCTGCTAGAAGAGCTAGAGAAGACCCCTTCCGGAGAGACCACCAGGAGAGGAGAGCAGAAGGTGCTGCTGAGGAAGAATATTTTAATCAGCAGAGAAGGTCAAAATGACAATGTTCCAGGATCAGTGTAAACATATGGGATTAAAAAATAAAAAAGAAAAGAAAAGATCATTTTAAAATGACTTTTTTTTTTTAAAAGGACTTGTGTAAACAAAAGTCCTTTTTAAGAGACAGTTGGCTGTTTAAAGCAGAAGTACAACTCACTGAGAGAATCACCGCACTATTTATTTGGGTAGAAAGGACCTGGAATGTAGAAAGGCCCATTCTGCAGAGGAAAAAAATAGAATCACTAACAGGCCTCGTGCCTTGCACAGCCAGTGGCTAGAATCCCTGCCTCATGAGACCCTGTGCTAGAAGGCCGCTAGAACCATCTACAACTATGGTAGTCTTTCTTGGAAGCCAACAAGTGTTTGCCCAGTTAAGAGCAGAGTAACAATCAGTCACGTATTTGGTGATAATGTTTATCGATATCTTTAAAAGCCGTGTCAAGTTTCTTTTTGAGAAACCCTCACCCCACCCTTAGAGAAATTTATCTGAGGTTCACCTCTTTGAAATACCTCATTGTAGTTCCACATTTACCATATCCAAAAAACAAACAAACAAACAAAAAAACCATTTTCTTAACAAAGTGTTCAGAAGGGGGCGCCACTGAAAACAATTAGAGCTTTCCCTGCCAGGACAATTTTGTTGCAGAAACAGCTGAAAGCAATCAGGTCAGACAGAGCCAAGGGCTGGAGGGATTTTTAAATGACAAAAACCGATCCAAATCAAACCAAAACAAAAATCAAACCCAATGGCCAGGATTTCAAGTTTGCTACTAAAGGTGTGACATTCTCCTAAGACATGCGAGTGACTTGATCAATATATTTATATATTTATATTTGAAGAAGAAGGAACTATTTGATGCAGCAAATCCACGTTGATTAAAATATACCAGATATGAGGGCTCCTGGGTGGCTCAGTGGTTTAGGCCTCTGCCTTCGGCTCAGGTCATGATTTCAGGGTCCTGGGATGGAGCCCCACATCGGGCTCTCTGCTCAGCGGGGAGCCTGCTTCCCCCCTCTCTCTCTGCCTACCTCTCTACCTACTTGTGATCTGTCAGAAAAATGCGTAAATCAGATCTTTAAAAAAAGAATTAGTAGATGTGAAATACATCGAGGGTATGGGGGAAGGAAAACGATTTCACCTGATCTGACTAGGAAGTGGTTGAAGCCTGAATTAAAGTGCTATAAAAAGAGTAAAGACCTGGGAATTCTATGGGGAAAAATCCCTAGAAAAACAGCAGTAATAACTGGCTGCTCTTTATTGATCCAGATGCTGCGGTAGGCAAAGAAGAGCTGGTTTTATTCAGAGGATGATCTCCATTTGTCTTCCTGATCTGGCATTTCCTGCAAGCCAGGTATGGGGCTCTGCTCTAGAGCTGCAAATGCTGGGGGGCCCTCACTGTCTCTTTTCTCTTCTCAGGGGGACAACGGGCATGTCCACGGTGCAGTGGGACAGGCTTTACCACAGGGAGATAAAAGACTGCCAAGGGTAGGTTGGAGCTGGGAAAAGGCACTTAGGAACAGATTTTCATTGGAGGTGATAGACAAGGGCAAAGCGAAGAATGAGGATGAGTGTGTCAAGTTTCAAAGTGCCAGGAGGCAGCACAGTGCATTTGGGAAACTACAGCAAGTTCATGACAACCGACAACTGATCTGGCAGCATCACCTGGGGATGGAGGCTGAGCCCCGGGGTTAACACTGGGCTTGAGATGGTTTGTATACTATGCCGAGGAGGTGAGGTACTACACTGTGGGGGCACAGGGAGCTACCGGAGGATTTCAAATATCAGAATCGTAACCATAATAGAGTATTTAATTGCATCCTAGCTTTCATCACGTGTAAGATGTACTAGAGTTTATGTTCGACTAAGAAAGAGAAATGCTGTCAGTTAAACTAGGATATGTCATCAAGTGCAAGGTGAGTGCCACCTTAAAAGATATTAAAATGGGGGGGGGGTGGACACATCTTAGAACAAGTAAATTGTGGTACTAGAATAATTAAGAAAGGTCGAACACTTGGATCAACAAAAAAAGTGATTATTGCTTACCATGTGACCCAAACTATATTAAGTCTTAGAACAAAAGACGTTCTTATCTTGATGCCCCGCAGCTGTTAGCCCCAAGGTACAGAGGGCAGTAGGCAACGACCAGCATGCCTCAAGTGCCATGTGCAGACTCTAAGAGCAACTGCCTTTGAGAGAGGAAACGGTAGAGAGTGGGCTTTCGGAGGTAGAGAATTACTAGCTGGGAAAGTAGGAAAATTGACACAGAATCGGGATTGATGCCACTACATGACAGAGTTGGTGAAACGTCCCTTCTCAGAGATCTTGAGGCTCCTCAGAAATGTATTTTTCATTTTGGACAGAACATTCAGGATAAATATGATCTGTTCGAGTTCCTGGTTCTCTCATCAGGACTGTTTCTTAGGCTTCACTGGCACAAGAAAAGGGTTTTGATGGTCCAGGGTAAATCCTGACCAAAGCAAAGCACGGTATCTATGAAAAACTAACCACTCAGAAGAGAACGACAGATAAAAAGCCAGGCCGACCTGACCCTGCAAAATAGGTAAGGTTGGTCCGGCAACAGGGGTAGAGGGGAAGTGCCCATCTCCTGCTAGAAGAGCTAGAGAAGACCCCTTCCGGAGAGACCACCAGGAGAGGAGAGCAGAAGGTGCTGATGAGGAAGAATATTTTAATCAGCAGAGAAGGTCAAAATGACAAAGTTCCAGGATCAGTGTAAACATATGGGATGAAAAAATAAAAAAGAAAAGAAAAGATCATTTTAAAATGACTTTTTTTTTTTAAAAGGACTTGTGTAAACAAAAGTCCTTTTTAAGAGACAGTTGGCTGTTTAAAGCAGAAGTACAACTCACTGAGAGAATCACCGCACTATTTATTTGGGTAGAAAGGACCTGGAATGTAGAAAGGCCCATTCTGCAGAGGAAAAAAATAGAATCACTAACAGGCCTCGTGCCTTGCACAGCCAGTGGCTAGAATCCCTGCCTCATGAGACCCTGTGCTAGAAGGCCGCTAGAACCATCTACAACTATGGTAGTCTTTCTTGGAAGCCAACAAGTGTTTGCCCAGTTAAGAGCAGAGTAACAATCAGTCACGTATTTGGTGATAATGTTTATCGATATCTTTAAAAGCCGTGTCAAGTTCCTTTTGAGTAACCCTCACCCCACCCTTAGAGAAATTTATCTGAGGTTCACCTCTTTGAAATACCTCATTGTAGTTCCACATTTACCATATCCAAAAAACAAACAAACAAACAAAAAAACCATTTTCTTAACAAAGTGTTCAGAAGGGGGCGCCACTGAAAACAATTAGAGCTTTCCCTGCCAGGACAATTTTGTTGCAGAAACAGCTGAAAGCAATCAGGTCAGACAGAGCCAAGGGCTGGAGGGATTTTTAAATTACAAAAACCGATCCAAATCAAACCAAAACAAAAATCAAACCCAATGGCCAAGATTTCAAGTTTGCTACTAAAGGCATGACTTTCTCCTAAGACATGCGAGTGACTTGATCAATATATTTACATATTTATATTTGAAGAAGAAGGAACTATTTGATGCAGCAAATGCACGTTGATTGAAAATTACCAGATATGGGGGCTCCTGGGTGGCTCAGTGGTTTAGGCCTCTGCCTTCGGCTCAGGTCATGATTTCAGGGTCCTGGGATGGAGCCCCACATCGGGCTCTCTGCTCAGCGGGGAGCCTGCTTCCCCCCTCTCTCTCTGCCTGCCTCTCTACCTACTTGTGATCTGTCAGAAAAATGCGTAAATCAGATCTTTAAAAAAAGAATTAGTAGATGTGAAATACATCGAGGGTATGGGGGAAGGAAAACGATTTCACCTGATCTGACTAGGAAGTGGTTGAAGCCTGAATTAAAGTGCTATAAAAAGAGTAAAGACCTGGGAATTCTACGGGGAAAAATCCCTAGAAAAAAGGCAGTAATAACTGGCTGCTCTTTATTGATCCAGATGCTGCGGTAGGCAAAGAAGAGCTGGTTTTATTCAGAGGATGATCTCCATTTGTCTTCCTGATCTGGCATTTCCTGCAAGCCAGGTATGGGGCTCTGCTCTAGAGCTGCAAATGCTGGGGGGCCCTCACTGTCTCTTTTCTCTTCTCAGGGGGACAACGGGCATGTCCACGGTGCAGTGGGACAGGCTTTACCACAGGGAGATAAAAGACTGCCAAGGGTAGGTTGGAGCTGGGAAAAGCCACTTAGGAACAGATTTTCATTGGAGGTGATAGACAAGGGCAAAGCGAAGAATGAGGATGAGTGTGTCAAGTTTCAAAGTGCCAGGAGGCAGCACAGTGCATTTGGGAAACTACAGCAAGTTCATGACAACCAACAACTGATCTGGCAGCATCACCTGGGGATGGAGGCTGAGCCCCGGGGTTAACACTGGGCTTGAGATGGTTTGTATACTATGCCGAGGAGGTGAGGTACTACACTGTGGGGGCACAGGGAGCTACCGGAGGATTTCAAATATCAGAATCGTAACCATAATAGAGTATTTAATTGCATCCTAGCTTTCATCACGTGTAAGATGTACTAGAGTTTATGTTCGACTAAGAAAGAGAAATGCTGTCAGTTAAACTAGGATATGTCATCAAGTGCAAGGTGAGTGCCACCTTAAAAGATATTAAAATGGTGGGGGGGGGTGGACACATCTTAGAACAAGTAAATTGTGGTACTAGAATAATTAAGAAAGGTCGAACACTTGGATCAACAAAAAAAGTGATTATTGCTTACCATGTGACCCAAACTATATTAAGTCTTAGAACAAAAGGCGTTCTTATCTTGATGTCCCGCAGCTGTTAGCCCCAAGGTACAGAGGGCAGTAGGCAACGACCAGCATGCCTCAAGTGCCATGTGCAGACTCTAAGAGCAACTGCCTTTGAGAGAGGAAACGGTAGAGAGTGGGCTTTCAGAGGTAGAGAATTACTAGCTGGGAAAGTAGGAAAATTGACACAGAATCGGGATTGATGCCACTACATGACAGAGTTGGTGAAACGTCCCTTCTCAGAGATCTTGAGGCTCCTCAGAAATGTATTTTTCATTTTGGACAGAACATTCAGGATAAATATGATCTGTTCGAGTTCCTGGTTCTCTCATCAGGACTGTTTCTTAGGCTTCACTGGCACAAGAAAAGGGTTTTGATGGTCCAGGGTAAATCCTGACCAAAGCAAAGCACGGTATCTATGAAAAAGTAACCACTCTGAAGAGAACGACAGATAAAAAGCCAGGCCGACCTGACCCTGCAAAATAGGTAAGGTTGGTCCGGCAACAGGGGTAGAGGGGAAGTACCCATCTCCTGCTAGAAGAGCTAGAGAAGACCCCTTCCGGAGAGACCACCAGGAGAGGAGAGCAGAAGGTGCTGATGAGGAAGAATATTTTAATCAGCAGAGAAGGTCAAAATGACAAAGTTCCAGGATCAGTGTAAACATATGGGATGAAAAAATAAAAAAGAAAAGAAAAGATCATTTTAAAATGACTTTTTTTTTTTAAAAGGACTTGTGTAAACAAAAGTCCTTTTTAAGAGACAGTTGGCTGTTTAAAGCAGAAGTACAACTCACTGAGAGAATCACCGCACTATTTATTTGGGTAGAAAGGACCTGGAATGTAGAAAGGCCCATTCTGCAGAGGAAAAAAATAGAATCACTAACAGGCCTCGTGCCTTGCACAGCCAGTGGCTAGAATCCCTGCCTCATGAGACCCTGTGCTAGAAGGCCGCTAGAACCATCTACAACTATGGTAGTCTTTCTTGGAAGCCAACAAGTGTTTGCCCAGTTAAGAGCAGAGTAACAATCAGTCACGTATTTGGTGATAATGTTTATCGATATCTTTAAAAGCCGTGTCAAGTTTCTTTTTGAGAAACCCTCACCCCACCCTTAGAGAAATTTATCTGAGGTTCACCTCTTTGAAATACCTCATTGTAGTTCCACATTTACCATATCCAAAAAACAAACAAACAAACAAAAAAACCATTTTCTTAACAAAGTGTTCAGAAGGGGGCGCCACTGAAAACAATTAGAGCTTTCCCTGCCAGGACAATTTTGTTGCAGAAACAGCTGAAAGCAATCAGGTCAGACAGAGCCAAGGGCTGGAGGGAGTTTTAAATGACAAAAACCGATCCAAATCAAACCAAAACAAAAATCAAACCCAATGGCCAGGATTTCAAGTTTGCTACTAAAGGTGTGACATTCTCCTAAGACATGCGAGTGACTTGATCAATATATTTATATATTTATATTTGAAGAAGAAGGAACTATTTGATGCAGCAAATCCACGTTGATTAAAATATACCAGATATGGGGGCTCCTGGGTGGCTCAGTGGTTTAGGCCTCTGCCTTCGGCTCAGGTCATGATTTCAGGGTCCTGGGATGGAGCCCCACATCGGGCTCTCTGCTCAGCGGGGAGCCTGCTTCCCCCCTCTCTCTCTGCCTACCTCTCTACCTACTTGTGATCTGTCAGAAAAATGCGTAAATCAGATCTTTAAAAAAAGAATTAGTAGATGTGAAATACATCGAGGGTATGGGGGAAGGAAAACGATTGCACCTGATCTGACTAGGAAGTGGTTGAAGCCTGAATTAAAGTGCTATAAAAAGAGTAAAGACCTGGGAATTCTACGGGGAAAAATCCCTAGAAAAACAGCAGTAATAACTGGCTGCTCTTTATTGATCCAGATGCTGCGGTAGGCAAAGAAGAGCTGGTTTTATTCAGAGGATGATCTCCATTTGTCTTCCTGATCTGGCATTTCCTGCAAGCCAGGTATGGGGCTCTGCTCTAGAGCTGCAAATGCTGGGGGGCCCTCACTGTCCCTTTTCTCTTCTCAGGGGGACAACGGGCATGTCCATGGTGCAGTGGGACAGGCTTTACCACAGGGAGATAAAAGACTGCCAAGGGTAGGTTGGAGCTGGGAAAAGCCACTTAGGAACAGATTTTCATTGGAGGTGATAGACAAGGGCAAAGCGAAGAATGAGGATGAGTGTGTCAAGTTTCAAAGTGCCAGGAGGCAGCACAGTGCATTTGGGAAACTACAGCAAGTTCAGGACAACCGACAACTGATCTGGCAGCATCACCTGGGGATGGAGGCTGAGCCCCGGGGTTAACACTGGGCTTGAGATGGTTTGTATACGATGCCGAGGAGGTGAGGTACTACACTGTGGGGGCACAGGGAGCTACCGGAGGATTTCAAATATCAGAATCGTAACCATAATAGAGTATTTAATTGCATCCTAGCTTTCATCACGTGTAAGATGTACTATAGTTTATGTTCGCCTAAGAAAGAGAAATGCTGTCAGTTAAACTAGGATATGTCATCAAGTGCAAGGTGAGTGCCACCTTAAAAGATATTAAAATGGGGAGGGGGTGGACACATCTTAGAACAAGTAAATGTGGTACTAGAATAATTAAGAAAGGTCGAACATGGGACGCCTGGGTGGCTCAGTTGGTTAAGCAGCTGCCTTCGGCTCAGGTCATGATCCCAGCGTCCTAGAATCGAGTCCCACATCGGGCTCCTTGCTCCGCAGGGAGCCTGCTTCTCCCTCTGACTCTTCCTTCCACTGTCTGCCTGTGCTCGCTCTCGCTCGCGCTCTCTCTGACAAATAAATAAATAAAAATCTTAAAAAAAAAAAAAAAAAAAGAAAGGTCGAACACTTGGATCACCAAAAATGTGATTATTGCTTACCATGTGACCCAAACTATATTAAGTCTTAGAACAAAAGACGTTCTTATCTTGATGCCCCGCAGCTGTTAGCCCCAAGGTACAGAGGGCAGTAGGCAACGACCAGCAGGCCTCAAGTGCCATGTGCAGACTCTAAGAGCAACTGCCTTTGAGATAGGAAACGGTAGAGAGTGGGCTTTCAGAGGTAGAGAATTACTAGCTGGGAAAGTAGGAAAATTGACACAGAATCGGGATTGATGCCACTACATGACAGAGTTGGTGAAACGTCCCTTCTCAGAGATCTTGAGGCTCCTCAGAAATGTATTTTTCATTTTGGACAGAACATTCAGGATAAATATGATCTGTTCGAGTTCCTGGTTCTCTCATCAGGACTGTTTCTTAGGCTTCACTGGCACAAGAAAAGGGTTTTGATGGTCCAGGGTAAATCCTGACCAAAGCAAAGCACGGTATCTATGAAAAACTAACCACTCAGAAGAGAACGACAGATAAAAAGCCAGGCCGACCTGACCCTGCAAAATAGGTAAGGTTGGTCCGGCAACAGGGGTAGAGGGGAAGTGCCCATCTCCTGCTAGAAGAGCTAGAGAAGACCCCTTCCGGAGAGACCACCAGGAGAGGAGAGCAGAAGGTGCTGATGAGGAAGAATATTTTAATCAGCAGAGAAGGTCAAAATGACAAAGTTCCAGGATCAGTGTAAACATATGGGATGAAAAAATAAAAAAGAAAAGAAAAGATCATTTTAAAATGACTTTTTTTTTTTAAAAGGACTTGTGTAAACAAAAGTCCTTTTTAAGAGACTGTTGGCTGTTTAAAGCAGAAGTACAACTCACTGAGAGAATCACCGCACTATTTATTTGGGTAGAAAGGACCTGGAATGTAGAAAGGCCCATTCTGCAGAGGAAAAAAATAGAATCACTAACAGGCCTCGTGCCTTGCACAGCCAGTGGCTAGAATCCCTGCCTCATGAGACCCTGTGCTAGAAGGCCGCTAGAACCATCTACAACTATGGTAGTCTTTCTTGGAAGCCAACAAGTGTTTGCCCAGTTAAGAGCAGAGTAACAATCAGTCACGTATTTGGTGATAATGTTTATCGATATCTTTAAAAGCCGTGTCAAGTTTCTTTTTGAGAAACCCTCACCCCACCCTTAGAGAAATTTATCTGAGGTTCACCTCTTTGAAATACCTCATTGTAGTTCCACATTTACCATATCCAAAAAACAAACAAACAAACAAAAAACCATTTTCTTAACAAAGTGTTCAGAAGGGGGCGCCACTGAAAACAATTAGAGCTTTCCCTGCCAGGACAATTTTGTTGCAGAAACAGCTGAAAGCAATCAGGTCAGCCAGAGCCAAGGGCTGGAGGGATTTTTAAATGACAAAAACCGATCCAAATCAAACCAAAACAAAAATCAAACCCAATGGCCAGGATTTCAAGTTTGCTACTAAAGGTGTGACATTCTCCTAAGACATGCGAGTGACTTGATCAATATATTTATATATTTATATTTGAAGAAGAACGAACTATTTGATGCAGCAAATCCACGTTGATTAAAATATACCAGATATGGGGGCTCCTGGGTGGCTCAGTGGTTTAGGCTTCTGCCTTCGGCTCAGGTCATGATTTCAGGGTCCTGGGATGGAGCCCCACATCGGGCTCTCTGCTCAGCGGGGAGCCTGCTTCCCCCCTCTCTCTCTGCCTACCTCTCTACCTACTTGTGATCTGTCAGAAAAATGCGTAAATCAGATCTTTAAAAAAAGAATTAGTAGATGTGAAATACATCGAGGGTATGGGGGAAGGAAAACGATTGCACCTGATCTGACTAGGAAGTGGTTGAAGCCTGAATTAAAGTGCTATAAAAAGAGTAAAGACCTGGGAATTCTATGGGGAAAAATCCCTAGAAAAACAGCAGTAATAACTGGCTGCTCTTTATTGATCCAGATGCTGCGGTAGCCAAAGAAGAGCTGGTTTTATTCAGAGGATGATCTCCATTTGTCTTCCTGATCTGGCATTTCCTGCAAGCCAGGTATGGGGCTCTGCTCTAGAGCTGCAAATGCTGGGGGGCCCTCACTGTCCCTTTTCTCTTCTCAGGGGGACAACGGGCATGTCCATGGTGCAGTGGGACAGGCTTTACCACAGGGAGATAAAAGACTGCCAAGGGTAGGTTGGAGCTGGGAAAAGCCACTTAGGAACAGATTTTCATTGGAGGTGATAGACAAGGGCAAAGCGAAGAATGAGGATGAGTATGTCAAGATTCAAAGTGCCTGGAGGCAGCACAGTGCAATTGGGAAACTACAGCAAGTTCATGACAACCGACAACTGATCTGGCAGCATCACCTGGGGATGGAGTTTGATCCGCGGGGTTAACACTGGGCTTGAGATGGTTTTTATACTATGCCGAGGAGGTGAGGTACTACACTGTGGGGGCACAGGGAGCTACCGGAGGATTTCAAATATCAGAATCGTAACCATAATAGAGTATTTAATTGCATCCTAGCTTTCATCAAGTGTAAGATGGACTATAGTTTATGTTCGCCTAAGAAAGAGGAATGCTGTCAGTTAAACTAGGATATGTCATCAAGTGCAAGGTGCCTGCCACCTTAAAAGATATTAAAATGGGGGGGGGGGGGTGGACAAATCTTAGAACAAGTAAATTGTGGTACTAGAATAATTAAAAAAGGTCGAACACTTGGATCAACAAAAAAAGTGATAATTGCTTACCATGTGACCCAAACTCTATTAAGTCTTAGAACAAAAGACGTTCTTCTCTTGATGCCCCGCAGCTGTTAGACCCAAGGTACAGAGGGCAGTAGCCAACGACCAGCAGGCCTCAAGTGCCATGTGCAGACTCTAAGAGCAACTGCCTTTGAGAGAGGAAACGGTAGAGAGTGGGCTTTCAGAGGTAGAGAATTACTAGCTGGGAAAGTAGGATAATTGACACAGAATCGGAATTGATGCCACTGCATGACTGAGTTGGTGAAACGTCCCTTCTCAGAGATCTTGAGGCTCCTCAGAAATGTATTTTTCATTCTGGACAGAACATTCAGGATAAATATGATCGGTTCGAGTTCCTGGTTCTCTCATCAGGACTGTTTCTTTGGCTTCACTGGAACAAGAAAGCTGTTTTGATGGTCCAGGGTAAATCCTGACCAAAGCAAAGCACGGTATCTATGAAAAACTAACCACTCAGAAGAGAACAACAGATAAAAAGCCAGGCCGACCTGACCCTGCAAAATAGGTAAGGTTGGTCCGGCAACAGGGGTAGAGGGGAAGTGCCCATCTCCTGCTAGAAGAGCTAGAGAAGACCCCTTCCGGAGAGACCACCAGGAGAGGAGAGCAGAAGGTGCTGCTGAGGAAGAATATTTTAATCAGCAGAGAAGGTCAAAATGACAAAGTTCCAGGATCAGTGTAAACATATGGGATGAAAAAATAAAAAAATCAAAAAAGATCATTTTAAAATGACTTTTTTTTTTAAAAGGACTTGTGTAAACAAAAGTCCTTTTTAAGAGACAGTTGGCTGTTTAAAGCAGAAGTACAACTCACTGAGAGAATCACCGCACTATTTATTTGGGTAGAAAGGACCTGGAATGTAGAAAGGCCCATTCTGCAGAGGAAAAAAATAGAATCACTAACAGGCCTCGTGCCTTGCACAGCCAGTGGCTAGAATCCCTGCCTCATGAGACCCTGTGCTAGAAGGCCGCTAGAACCATCTACAACTATGGTAGTCTTTCTTGGAAGCCAACAAGTGTTTGCCCAGTTAAGAGCAGAGTAACAATCAGTCACGTATTTGGTGATAATGTTTATCGATATCTTTAAAAGCCGTGTCAAGTTCCTTTTGAGTAACCCTCACCCCACCCTTAGAGAAATTTATCTGAGGTTCACCTCTTTGAAATACCTCATTGTAGTTCCACATTTACCATATCCAAAAAACAAACAAACAAACAAAAAAACCATTTTCTTAACAAAGTGTTCAGAAGGGGGCGCCACTGAAAACAATTAGAGCTTTCCTGCCAGGACAATTTTGTTGCAGAAACAGCTGAAAGCAATCAGGTCAGACAGAGCCAAGGGCTGGAGGGATTTTTAAATGACAAAAACCGATCCAAATCAAACCAAAACAAAAATCAAACCCAATGGCCAGGATTTCAAGTTTGCTACTAAAGGTGTGACATTCTCCTAAGACATGCGAGTGACTTGATCAATATATTTATATATTTATATTTGAAGAAGAACGAACTATTTGATGCAGCAAATCCACGTTGATTAAAATATACCAGATATGGGGGCTCCTGGGTGGCTCAGTGGTTTAGGCTTCTGCCTTCGGCTCAGGTCATGATTTCAGGGTCCTGGGATGGAGCCCCACATCGGGCTCTCTGCTCAGCGGGGAGCCTGCTTCCCCCCTCTCTCTCTGCCTACCTCTCTACCTACTTGTGATCTGTCAGAAAAATGCGTAAATCAGATCTTTAAAAAAAGAATTAGTAGATGTGAAATACATCGAGGGTATGGGGGAAGGAAAACGATTGCACCTGATCTGACTAGGAAGTGGTTGAAGCCTGAATTAAAGTGCTATAAAAAGAGTAAAGACCTGGGAATTCTATGGGGAAAAATCCCTAGAAAAACAGCAGTAATAACTGGCTGCTCTTTATTGATCCAGATGCTGCGGTAGGCAAAGAAGAGCTGGTTTTATTCAGAGGATGATCTCCATTTGTCTTCCTGATCTGGCATTTCCTGCAAGCCAGGTATGGGGCTCTGCTCTAGAGCTGCAAATGCTGGGGGGCCCTCACTGTCCCTTTTCTCTTCTCAGGGGGACAACGGGCATGTCCATGGTGCAGTGGGACAGGCTTTACCACAGGGAGATAAAAGACTGCCAAGGGTAGGTTGGAGCTGGGAAAAGGCACTTAGGAACAGATTTTCATTGGAGGTGATAGACAAGGGCAAAGCGAAGAATGAGGATGAGTGTGTCAAGTTTCAAAGTGCCAGGAGGCAGCACAGTGCATTTGGGAAACTACAGCAAGTTCATGACAACCGACAACTGATCTGGCAGCATCACCTGGGGATGGAGGCTGAGCCCCGGGGTTAACACTGGGCTTGAGATGGTTTGTATACTATGCCGAGGAGGTGAGGTACTACACTGTGGGGGCACAGGGAGCTACCGGAGGATTTCAAATATCAGAATCGTAACCATAATAGAGTATTTAATTGCATCCTAGCTTTCATCACGTGTAAGATGTACTAGAGTTTATGTTCGACTAAGAAAGAGAAATGCTGTCAGTTAAACTAGGATATGTCATCAAGTGCAAGGTGAGTGCCACCTTAAAAGATATTAAAATGGGGGGGGGGTGGACACATCTTAGAACAAGTAAATTGTGGTACTAGAATAATTAAGAAAGGTCGAACACTTGGATCAACAAAAAAAGTGATTATTGCTTACCATGTGACCCAAACATTATTAAGTCTTAGAACAAAAGACGTTCTTATCTTGATGCCCCGCAGCTGTTAGCCCCAAGGTACAGAGGGCAGTAGGCAACGACCAGCAGGCCTCAAGTGCCATGTGCAGACTCTAAGAGCAACTGCCTTTGAGAGAGGAAACGGTAGAGAGTGGGCTTTCGGAGGTAGAGAATTACTAGCTGGGAAAGTAGGAAAATTGACACAGAATCGGGATTGATGCCACTACATGACAGAGTTGGTGAAACGTCCCTTCTCAGAGATCTTGAGGCTCCTCAGAAATGTATTTTTCATTTTGGACAGAACATTCAGGATAAATATGATCTGTTCGAGTTCCTGGTTCTCTCATCAGGACTGTTTCTTAGGCTTCACTGGCACAAGAAAAGGGTTTTGATGGTCCAGGGTAAATCCTGACCAAAGCAAAGCACGGTATCTATGAAAAACTAACCACTCAGAAGAGAACGACAGATAAAAAGCCAGGCCGACCTGACCCTGCAAAATAGGTAAGGTTGGTCCGGCAACAGGGGTAGAGGGGAAGTGCCCATCTCCTGCTAGAAGAGCTAGAGAAGACCCCTTCCGGAGAGACCACCAGGAGAGGAGAGCAGAAGGTGCTGATGAGGAAGAATATTTTAATCAGCAGAGAAGGTCAAAATGACAAAGTTCCAGGATCAGTGTAAACATATGGGATGAAAAAATAAAAAAGAAAAGAAAAGATCATTTTAAAATGACTTTTTTTTTTTAAAAGGACTTGTGTAAACAAAAGTCCTTTTTAAGAGACAGTTGGCTGTTTAAAGCAGAAGTACAACTCACTGAGAGAATCACCGCACTATTTATTTGGGTAGAAAGGACCTGGAATGTAGAAAGGCCCATTCTGCAGAGGAAAAAAATAGAATCACTAACAGGCCTCGTGCCTTGCACAGCCAGTGGCTAGAATCCCTGCCTCATGAGACCCTGTGCTAGAAGGCCGCTAGAACCATCTACAACTATGGTAATCTTTCTTGGAAGCCAACAAGTGTTTGCCCAGTTAAGAGCAGAGTAACAATCAGTCACGTATTTGGTGATAATGTTTATCGATATCTTTAAAAGCCGTGTCAAGTTCCTTTTGAGTAACCCTCACCCCACCCTTAGAGAAATTTATCTGAGGTTCACCTCTTTGAAATACCTCATTGTAGTTCCACATTTACCATATCCAAAAAACAAACAAACAAACAAATAAACCATTTTCTTAACAAAGTGTTCAGAAGGGGGCGCCACTGAAAACAATTAGAGCTTTCCTGCCAGGACAATTTTGTTGCAGAAACAGCTGAAAGCAATCAGGTCAGACAGAGCCAAGGGCTGGAGGGATTTTTAAATTACAAAAACCGATCCAAATCAAACCAAAACAAAAATCAAACCCAATGGCCAAGATTTCAAGTTTGCTACTAAAGGCATGACTTTCTCCTAAGACATGCGAGTGACTTGATCAATATATTTACATATTTATATTTGAAGAAGAAGGAACTATTTGATGCAGCAAATGCACGTTGATTGAAAATTACCAGATATGGGGGCTCCTGGGTGGCTCAGTGGTTTAGGCCTCTGCCTTCGGCTCAGGTCATGATTTCAGGGTCCTGGGATGGAGCCCCACATCGGGCTCTCTGCTCAGCGGGGAGCCTGCTTCCCCCCTCTCTCTCTGCCTGCCTCTCTACCTACTTGTGATCTGTCAGAAAAATGGGTAAATCAGATCTTTAAAAAGGATTTAGTAGATGTGAAATACATCGAGGGTATGGGGGAAGGTAAATGATTGCACCTGATCTGACTAGGAAGTGGTTGAAGCCTGAATTAAAGTGCTATAAAAAGAGTAAAGACCTGGGAATTCTATGGGGAAAAATCCCTCGAAAAACAGCAGTAATAACTGGCTGCTCCTTATTGATCCAGATGCTGCGGTAGGCAAAGAAGAGCTGGTTTTATTCAGAGGATGATCTCCATTTGTCTTCCTGATCTGGCATTTCCTGCAAGCCAGGTATGGGGCTCTGCTCTAGAGCTGCAAATGCTGGGGGGCCCTCACTGTCCCTTTTCTCTTCTCAGGGGGACAACGGGCATGTCCATGGTGCAGTGGGACAGGCTTTACCACAGGGAGATAAAAGACTGCCAAGGGTAGGTTGGAGCTGGGAAAAGCCACTTAGGAACAGATTTTCATTGGAGGTGATAGACAAGGGCAAAGCGAAGAATGAGGATGAGTATGTCAAGATTCAAAGTGCCTGGAGGCAGCACAGTGCATTTGGGAAACTACAGCAAGTTCATGACAACCGACAACTGATCTGGCAGCATCACCTGGGGATGGAGTTTGATCCGCGGGGTTAACACTGGGCTTGAGATGGTTTTTATACTATGCCGAGGAGGTGAGGTACTACACTGTGGGGGCACAGGGAGCTACCGGAGGATTTCAAATATCAGAATCGTAACCATAATAGAGTATTTAATTGCATCCTAGCTTTCATCAAGTGTAAGATGGACTATAGTTTATGTTCGCCTAAGAAAGAGGAATGCTGTCAGTTAAACTAGGATATGTCATAAAGTGCAAGGTGCGTGCCACCTTAAAAGATATTAAAATGGGGGGGGGGTGGACAAATCTTAGAACAAGTAAATTGTGGTACTAGAATAATTAAAAAAGGTCGAACACTTGGATCAACAAAAAAAGTGATAATTGCTTACCATGTGACCCAAACTCTATTAAGTCTTAGAACAAAAGACGTTCTTCTCTTGATGCCCCGCAGCTGTTAGACCCAAGGTACAGAGGGCAGTAGCCAACGACCAGCAGGCCTCAAGTGCCATGTGCAGACTCTAAGAGCAACTGCCTTTGAGAGAGGAAACGGTAGAGAGTGGGCTTTCAGAGGTAGAGAATTACTAGCTGGGAAAGTAGGATAATTGACACAGAATCGGAATTGATGCCACTGCATGACTGAGTTGGTGAAACGTCCCTTCTCAGAGATCTTGAGGCTCCTCAGAAATGTATTTTTCATTCTGGACAGAACATTCAGGATAAATATGATCGGTTCGAGTTCCTGGTTCTCTCATCAGGACTGTTTCTTTGGCTTCACTGGAACAAGAAAGCTGTTTTGATGGTCCAGGGTAAATCCTGACCAAAGCAAAGCACGGTATCTATGAAAAACTAACCACTCAGAAGAGAACAACAGATAAAAAGCCAGGCCGACCTGACCCTGCAAAATAGGTAAGGTTGGTCCGGCAACAGGGGTAGAGGGGAAGTGCCCATCTCCTGCTAGAAGAGCTAGAGAAGACCCCTTCCGGAGAGACCACCAGGAGAGGAGAGCAGAAGGTGCTGCTGAGGAAGAATATTTTAATCAGCAGAGAAGGTCAAAATGACAAAGTTCCAGGATCAGTGTAAACATATGGGATTAAAAAATAAAAAAATCAAAAAAGATCATTTTAAAATGACTTTTTTTTTTTAAAAGGACTTGTGTAAACAAAAGTCCTTTTTAAGAGACAGTTGGCTGTTTAAAGCAGAAGTACAACTCACTGAGAGAATCACCGCACTATTTATTTGGGTAGAAAGGACCTGGAATGTAGAAAGGCCCATTCTGCAGAGGAAAAAAATAGAATCACTAACAGGCCTCGTGCCTTGCACAGCCAGTGGCTAGAATCCCTGCCTCATGAGACCCTGTGCTAGAAGGCCGCTAGAACCATCTACAACTATGGTAGTCTTTCTTGGAAGCCAACAAGTGTTTGCCCAGTTAAGAGCAGAGTAACAATCAGTCACGTATTTGGTGATAATGTTTATCGATATCTTTAAAAGCCGTGTCAAGTTTCTTTTTGAGAAACCCTCACCCCACCCTTAGAGAAATTTATCTGAGGTTCACCTCTTTGAAATACCTCATTGTAGTTCCACATTTACCATATCCAAAAAACAAACAAACAAACAAAAAAACCATTTTCTTAACAAAGTGTTCAGAAGGGGGCGCCACTGAAAACAATTAGAGCTTTCCCTGCCAGGACAATTTTGTTGCAGAAACAGCTGAAAGCAATCAGGTCAGACAGAGCCAAGGGCTGGAGGGATTTTTAAATGACAAAAACCGATCCAAATCAAACCAAAACAAAAATCAAACCCAATGGCCAGGATTTCAAGTTTGCTACTAAAGGTGTGACATTCTCCTAAGACATGCGAGTGACTTGATCAATATATTTATATATTTATATTTGAAGAAGAAGGAACTATTTGATGCAGCAAATCCACGTTGATTAAAATATACCAGATATGGGGGCTCCTGGGTGGCTCAGTGGTTTAGGCCTCTGCCTTCGGCTCAGGTCATGATTTCAGGGTCCTGGGATGGAGCCCCACATCGGGCTCTCTGCTCAGCGGGGAGCCTGCTTCCCCCCTCTCTCTCTGCCTACCTCTCTACCTACTTGTGATCTGTCAGAAAAATGCGTAAATCAGATCTTTAAAAAAAGAATTAGTAGATGTGAAATACATCGAGGGTATGGGGGAAGGAAAACGATTGCACCTGATCTGACTAGGAAGTGGTTGAAGCCTGAATTAAAGTGCTATAAAAAGAGTAAAGACCTGGGAATTCTATGGGGAAAAATCCCTAGAAAAACAGCAGTAATAACTGGCTGCTCTTTATTGATCCAGATGCTGCGGTAGGCAAAGAAGAGCTGGTTTTATTCAGAGGATGATCTCCATTTGTCTTCCTGATCTGGCATTTCCTGCAAGCCAGGTATGGGGCTCTGCTCTAGAGCTGCAAATGCTGGGGGGCCCTCACTGTCTCTTTTCTCTTCTCAGGGGGACAACGGGCATGTCCACGGTGCAGTGGGACAGGCTTTACCACAGGGAGATAAAAGACTGCCAAGGGTAGGTTGGAGCTGGGAAAAGGTACTTAGGAACAGATTTTCATTGGAGGTGATAGACAAGGGCAAAGCGAAGAATGAGGATGAGTGTGTCAAGTTTCAAAGTGCCAGGAGGCAGCACAGTGCATTTGGGAAACTACAGCAAGTTCATGACAACTGACAACTGATCTGGCAGCATCACCTGGGGATGGAGGCTGAGCCCCGGGGTTAACACTGGGCTTGAGATGGTTTGTATACTATGCCGAGGAGGTGAGGTACTACACTGTGGGGGCACAGGGAGCTACCGGAGGATTTCAAATATCAGAATCGTAACCATAATAGAGTATTTAATTGCATCCTAGCTTTCATCACGTGTAAGATGTACTAGAGTTTATGTTCGACTAAGAAAGAGAAATGCTGTCAGTTAAACTAGGATATGTCATCAAGTGCAAGGTGAGTGCCACCTTAAAAGATATTAAAATGGGGGGGGGTGGACACATCTTAGAACAAGTAAATTGTGGTACTAGAATAATTAAGAAAGGTCGAACACTTGGATCAACAAAAAAAGTGATTATTGCTTACCATGTGACCCAAACTATATTAAGTCTTAGAACAAAAGACGTTCTTATCTTGATGCCCCGCAGCTGTTAGCCCCAAGGTACAGAGGGCAGTAGGCAACGACCAGCAGGCCTCAAGTGCCATGTGCAGACTCTAAGAGCAACTGCCTTTGAGAGAGGAAACGGTAGAGAGTGGGCTTTCGGAGGTAGAGAATTACTAGCTGGGAAAGTAGGAAAATTGACACAGAATCGGGATTGATGCCACTACATGACAGAGTTGGTGAAACGTCCCTTCTCAGAGATCTTGAGGCTCCTCAGAAATGTATTTTTCATTTTGGACAGAACATTCAGGATAAATATGATCTGTTCGAGTTCCTGGTTCTCTCATCAGGACTGTTTCTTAGGCTTCACTGGCACAAGAAAAGGGTTTTGATGGTCCAGGGTAAATCCTGACCAAAGCAAAGCACGGTATCTATGAAAAACTAACCACTCAGAAGAGAACGACAGATAAAAAGCCAGGCCGACCTGACCCTGCAAAATAGGTAAGGTTGGTCCGGCAACAGGGGTAGAGGGGAAGTGCCCATCTCCTGCTAGAAGAGCTAGAGAAGACCCCTTCCGGAGAGACCACCAGGAGAGGAGAGCAGAAGGTGCTGATGAGGAAGAATATTTTAATCAGCAGAGAAGGTCAAAATGACAAAGTTCCAGGATCAGTGTAAACATATGGGATGAAAAAATAAAAAAGAAAAGAAAAGATCATTTTAAAATGACTTTTTTTTTTTAAAAGGACTTGTGTAAACAAAAGTCCTTTTTAAGAGACAGTTGGCTGTTTAAAGCAGAAGTACAACTCACTGAGAGAATCACCGCACTATTTATTTGGGTAGAAAGGACCTGGAATGTAGAAAGGCCCATTCTGCAGAGGAAAAAAATAGAATCACTAACAGGCCTCGTGCCTTGCACAGCCAGTGGCTAGAATCCCTGCCTCATGAGACCCTGTGCTAGAAGGCCGCTAGAACCATCTACAACTATGGTAGTCTTTCTTGGAAGCCAACAAGTGTTTGCCCAGTTAAGAGCAGAGTAACAATCAGTCACGTATTTGGTGATAATGTTTATCGATATCTTTAAAAGCCGTGTCAAGTTCCTTTTGAGTAACCCTCACCCCACCCTTAGAGAAATTTATCTGAGGTTCACCTCTTTGAAATACCTCATTGTAGTTCCACATTTACCATATCCAAAAAACAAACAAACAAACAAAAAAACCATTTTCTTAACAAAGTGTTCAGAAGGGGGCGCCACTGAAAACAATTAGAGCTTTCCCTGCCAGGACAATTTTGTTGCAGAAACAGCTGAAAGCAATCAGGTCAGACAGAGCCAAGGGCTGGAGGGATTTTTAAATTACAAAAACCGATCCAAATCAAACCAAAACAAAAATCAAACCCAATGGCCAAGATTTCAAGTTTGCTACTAAAGGCATGACTTTCTCCTAAGACATGCGAGTGACTTGATCAATATATTTACATATTTATATTTGAAGAAGAAGGAACTATTTGATGCAGCAAATGCACGTTGATTGAAAATTACCAGATATGGGGGCTCCTGGGTGGCTCAGTGGTTTAGGCCTCTGCCTTCGGCTCAGGTCATGATTTCAGGGTCCTGGGATGGAGCCCCACATCGGGCTCTCTGCTCAGCGGGGAGCCTGCTTCCCCCCTCTCTCTCTGCCTGCCTCTCTACCTACTTGTGATCTGTCAGAAAAATGGGTAAATCAGATCTTTAAAAAGGATTTAGTAGATGTGAAATACATCGAGGGTATGGGGGAAGGTAAATGATTGCACCTGATCTGACTAAGAAGTGGTTGAAGCCTGAATTAAAGTGCTATAAAAAGAGTAAAGACCTGGGAATTCTATGGGGAAAAATCCCTCGAAAAACAGCAGTAATAACTGGCTGCTCCTTATTGATCCAGATGCTGCGGTAGGCAAAGAAGAGCTGGTTTTATTCAGAGGATGATCTCCATTTGTCTTCCTGATCTGGCATTTCCTGCAAGCCAGGTATGGGGCTCTGCTCTAGAGCTGCAAATGCTGGGGGGCCCTCACTGTCCCTTTTCTCTTCTCAGGGGGACAACGGGCATGTCCATGGTGCAGTGGGACAGGCTTTACCACAGGGAGATAAAAGACTGCCAAGGGTAGGTTGGAGCTGGGAAAAGCCACTTAGGAACAGATTTTCATTGGAGGTGATAGACAAGGGCAAAGCGAAGAATGAGGATGAGTATGTCAAGATTCAAAGTGCCTGGAGGCAGCACAGTGCATTTGGGAAACTACAGCAAGTTCATGACAACCGACAACTGATCTGGCAGCATCACCTGGGGATGGAGTTTGATCCGCGGGGTTAACACTGGGCTTGAGATGGTTTTTATACTATGCCGAGGAGGTGAGGTACTACACTGTGGGGGCACAGGGAGCTACCGGAGGATTTCAAATATCAGAATCGTAACCATAATAGAGTATTTAATTGCATCCTAGCTTTCATCAAGTGTAAGATGGACTATAGTTTATGTTCGCCTAAGAAAGAGGAATGCTGTCAGTTAAACTAGGATATGTCATAAAGTGCAAGGTGCGTGCCACCTTAAAAGATATTAAAATGGGGGGGGTGGACAAATCTTAGAACAAGTAAATTGTGGTACTAGAATAATTAAAAAAGGTCGAACACTTGGATCAACAAAAAAAGTGATAATTGCTTACCATGTGACCCAAACTCTATTAAGTCTTAGAACAAAAGACGTTCTTCTCTTGATGCCCCGCAGCTGTTAGACCCAAGGTACAGAGGGCAGTAGCCAACGACCAGCAGGCCTCAAGTGCCATGTGCAGACTCTAAGAGCAACTGCCTTTGAGAGAGGAAACGGTAGAGAGTGGGCTTTCAGAGGTAGAGAATTACTAGCTGGGAAAGTAGGATAATTGACACAGAATCGGAATTGATGCCACTGCATGACTGAGTTGGTGAAACGTCCCTTCTCAGAGATCTTGAGGCTCCTCAGAAATGTATTTTTCATTCTGGACAGAACATTCAGGATAAATATGATCGGTTCGAGTTCCTGGTTCTCTCATCAGGACTGTTTCTTTGGCTTCACTGGAATAAGAAAGCTGTTTTGATGGTCCAGGGTAAATCCTGACCAAAGCAAAGCACGGTATCTATGAAAAACTAACCACTCAGAAGAGAACAACAGATAAAAAGCCAGGCCGACCTGACCCTGCAAAATAGGTAAGGTTGGTCCGGCAACAGGGGTAGAGGGGAAGTGCCCATCTCCTGCTAGAAGAGCTAGAGAAGACCCCTTCCGGAGAGACCACCAGGAGAGGAGAGCAGAAGGTGCTGCTGAGGAAGAATATTTTAATCAGCAGAGAAGGTCAAAATGACAAAGTTCCAGGATCAGTGTAAACATATGGGATTAAAAAATAAAAAAATCAAAAAAGATCATTTTAAAATGACTTTTTTTTTAAAAGGACTTGTGTAAACAAAAGTCCTTTTTAAGAGACAGTTGGCTGTTTAAAGCAGAAGTACAACTCACTGAGAGAATCACCGCACTATTTATTTGGGTAGAAAGGACCTGGAATGTAGAAAGGCCCATTCTGCAGAGGAAAAAAATAGAATCACTAACAGGCCTCGTGCCTTGCACAGCCAGTGGCTAGAATCCCTGCCTCATGAGACCCTGTGCTAGAAGGCCGCTAGAACCATCTACAACTATGGTAGTCTTTCTTGGAAGCCAACAAGTGTTTGCCCAGTTAAGAGCAGAGTAACAATCAGTCACGTATTTGGTGATAATGTTTATCGATATCTTTAAAAGCCGTGTCAAGTTTCTTTTTGAGAAACCCTCACCCCACCCTTAGAGAAATTTATCTGAGGTTCACCTCTTTGAAATACCTCATTGTAGTTCCACATTTACCATATCCAAAAAACAAACAAACAAACAAAAAAAACATTTTCTTAACAAAGTGTTCAGAAGGGGGCGCCACTGAAAACAATTAGAGCTTTCCCTGCCAGGACAATTTTGTTGCAGAAACAGCTGAAAGCAATCAGGTCAGACAGAGCCAAGGGCTGGAGGGATTTTTAAATGACAAAAACCGATCCAAATCAAACCAAAACAAAAATCAAACCCAATGGCCAGGATTTCAAGTTTGCTACTAAAGGCGTGACATTCTCCTAAGACATGCGAGTGACTTGATCAATATATTTATATATTTATATTTGAAGAAGAAGGAACTATTTGATGCAGCAAATCCACGTTGATTAAAATATACCAGATATGGGGGCTCCTGGGTGGCTCAGTGGTTTAGGCCTCTGCCTTCGGCTCAGGTCATGATTTCAGGGTCCTGGGATGGAGCCCCACATCGGGCTCTCTGCTCAGCGGGGAGCCTGCTTCCCCCCTCTCTCTCTGCCTACCTCTCTACCTACTTGTGATCTGTCAGAAAAATGCGTAAATCAGATCTTTAAAAAAAGAATTAGTAGATGTGAAATACATCGAGGGTATGGGGGAAGGAAAACGATTTCACCTGATCTGACTAGGAAGTGGTTGAAGCCTGAATTAAAGTGCTATAAAAAGAGTAAAGACCTGGGAATTCTATGGGGAAAAATCCCTAGAAAAACAGCAGTAATAACTGGCTGCTCTTTATTGATCCAGATGCTGCGGTAGGCAAAGAAGAGCTGGTTTTATTCAGAGGATGATCTCCATTTGTCTTCCTGATCTGGCATTTCCTGCAAGCCAGGTATGGGGCTCTGCTCTAGAGCTGCAAATGCTGGGGGGCCCTCACTGTCTCTTTTCTCTTCTCAGGGGGACAACGGGCATGTCCACGGTGCAGTGGGACAGGCTTTACCACAGGGAGATAAAAGACTGCCAAGGGTAGGTTGGAGCTGGGAAAAGGCACTTAGGAACAGATTTTCATTGGAGGTGATAGACAAGGGCAAAGCGAAGAATGAGGATGAGTGTGTCAAGTTTCAAAGTGCCAGGAGGCAGCACAGTGCATTTGGGAAACTACAGCAAGTTCATGACAACCGACAACTGATCTGGCAGCATCACCTGGGGATGGAGGCTGAGCCCCGGGGTTAACACTGGGCTTGAGATGGTTTGTATACTATGCCGAGGAGGTGAGTAACTACACTGTGGGGGCACAGGGAGCTACCGGGGGATTTCAAATATCAGAATCGTAACCATAATAGAGTATTTAATTGCATCCTAGCTTTCATCACGTGTAAGATGTACTAGAGTTTATGTTCGACTAAGAAAGAGAAATGCTGTCAGTTAAACTAGGATATGTCATCAAGTGCAAGGTGAGTGCCACCTTAAAAGATATTAAAATGGGGGGGGGGTGGACACATCTTAGAACAAGTAAATTGTGGTACTAGAATAATTAAGAAAGGTCGAACACTTGGATCAACAAAAAAAGTGATTATTGCTTACCATGTGACCCAAACTATATTAAGTCTTAGAACAAAAGACGTTCTTATCTTGATGCCCCGCAGCTGTTAGCCCCAAGGTACAGAGGGCAGTAGGCAACGACCAGCAGGCCTCAAGTGCCATGTGCAGACTCTAAGAGCAACTGCCTTTGAGAGAGGAAACGGTAGAGAGTGGGCTTTCGGAGGTAGAGAATTACTAGCTGGGAAAGTAGGAAAATTGACACAGAATCGGGATTGATGCCACTACATGACAGAGTTGGTGAAACGTCCCTTCTCAGAGATCTTGAGGCTCCTCAGAAATGTATTTTTCATTTTGGACAGAACATTCAGGATAAATATGATCTGTTCGAGTTCCTGGTTCTCTCATCAGGACTGTTTCTTAGGCTTCACTGGCACAAGAAAAGGGTTTTGATGGTCCAGGGTAAATCCTGACCAAAGCAAAGCACGGTATCTATGAAAAACTAACCACTCAGAAGAGAACGACAGATAAAAAGCCAGGCCGACCTGACCCTGCAAAATAGGTAAGGTTGGTCCGGCAACAGGGGTAGAGGGGAAGTGCCCATCTCCTGCTAGAAGAGCTAGAGAAGACCCCTTCCGGAGAGACCACCAGGAGAGGAGAGCAGAAGGTGCTGATGAGGAAGAATATTTTAATCAGCAGAGAAGGTCAAAATGACAAAGTTCCAGGATCAGTGTAAACATATGGGATGAAAAAATAAAAAAGAAAAGAAAAGATCATTTTAAAATGACTTTTTTTTTTTAAAAGGACTTGTGTAAACAAAAGTCCTTTTTAAGAGACAGTTGGCTGTTTAAAGCAGAAGTACAACTCACTGAGAGAATCACCGAACTATTTATTTGGGTAGAAAGGACCTGGAATGTAGAAAGGCCCATTCTGCAGAGGAAAAAAATAGAATCACTAACAGGCCTCGTGCCTTGCACAGCCAGTGGCTAGAATCCCTGCCTCATGAGACCCTGTGCTAGAAGGCCGCTAGAACCATCTACAACTATGGTAGTCTTTCTTGGAAGCCAACAAGTGTTTGCCCAGTTAAGAGCAGAGTAACAATCAGTCACGTATTTGGTGATAATGTTTATCGATATCTTTAAAAGCCGTGTCAAGTTCCTTTTGAGTAACCCTCACCCCACCCTTAGAGAAATTTATCTGAGGTTCACCTCTTTGAAATACCTCATTGTAGTTCCACATTTACCATATCCAAAAAACAAACAAACAAACAAAAAAACCATTTTCTTAACAAAGTGTTCAGAAGGGGGCGCCACTGAAAACAATTAGAGCTTTCCCTGCCAGGACAATTTTGTTGCAGAAACAGCTGAAAGCAATCAGGTCAGACAGAGCCAAGGGCTGGAGGGATTTTTAAATGACAAAAACCGATCCAAATCAAACCAAAACAAAAATCAAACCCAATGGCCAAGATTTCAAGTTTGCTACTAAAGGCATGACTTTCTCCTAAGACATGCGAGTGACTTGATCAATATATTTACATATTTATATTTGAAGAAGAAGGAACTATTTGATGCAGCAAATGCACGTTGATTGAAAATTACCAGATATGGGGGCTCCTGGGTGGCTCAGTGGTTTAGGCCTCTGCCTTCGGCTCAGGTCATGATTTCAGGGTCCTGGGATGGAGCCCCACATCGGGCTCTCTGCTCAGCGGGGAGCCTGCTTCCCCCCTCTCTCTCTGCCTGCCTCTCTACCTACTTGTGATCTGTCAGAAAAATGCGTAAATCAGATCTTTAAAAAAAGAATTAGTAGATGTGAAATACATCGAGGGTATGGGGGAAGGAAAACGATTTCACCTGATCTGACTAGGAAGTGGTTGAAGCCTGAATTAAAGTGCTATAAAAAGAGTAAAGACCTGGGAATTCTACGGGGAAAAATCCCTAGAAAAAAGGCAGTAATAACTGGCTGCTCTTTATTGATCCAGATGCTGCGGTAGGCAAAGAAGAGCTGGTTTTATTCAGAGGATGATCTCCATTTGTCTTCCTGATCTGGCATTTCCTGCAAGCCAGGTATGGGGCTCTGCTCTAGAGCTGCAAATGCTGGGGGGCCCTCACTGTCTCTTTTCTCTTCTCAGGGGGACAACGGGCATGTCCACGGTGCAGAGGGACAGGCTTTACCACAGGGAGATAAAAGACTGCCAAGGGTAGGTTGGAGCTGGGAAAAGCCACTTAGGAACAGATTTTCATTGGAGGTGATAGACAAGGGCAAAGCGAAGAATGAGGATGAGTGTGTCAAGTTTCAAAGTGCCAGGAGGCAGCACAGTGCATTTGGGAAACTACAGCAAGTTCATGACAACCGACAACTGATCTGGCAGCATCACCTGGGGATGGAGGCTGAGCCCCGGGGTTAACACTGGGCTTGAGATGGTTTGTATACTATGCCGAGGAGGTGAGGTACTACACTGTGGGGGCACAGGGAGCTACCGGAGGATTTCAAATATCAGAATCGTAACCATAATAGAGTATTTAATTGCATCCTAGCTTTCATCACGTGTAAGATGTACTAGAGTTTATGTTCGACTAAGAAAGAGAAATGCTGTCAGTTAAACTAGGATATGTCATCAAGTGCAAGGTGAGTGCCACCTTAAAAGATATTAAAATGGGGGGGGGGGTGGACACATCTTAGAACAAGTAAATTGTGGTACTAGAATAATTAAGAAAGGTCGAACACTTGGATCAACAAAAAAAGTGATTATTGCTTACCATGTGACCCAAACTATATTAAGTCTTAGAACAAAAGGCGTTCTTATCTTGATGTCCCGCAGCTGTTAGCCCCAAGGTACAGAGGGCAGTAGGCAACGACCAGCATGCCTCAAGTGCCATGTGCAGACTCTAAGAGCAACTGCCTTTGAGAGAGGAAACGGTAGAGAGTGGGCTTTCAGAGGTAGAGAATTACTAGCTGGGAAAGTAGGAAAATTGACACAGAATCGGGATTGATGCCACTACATGACAGAGTTGGTGAAACGTCCCTTCTCAGAGATCTTGAGGCTCCTCAGAAATGTATTTTTCATTTTGGACAGAACATTCAGGATAAATATGATCTGTTCGAGTTCCTGGTTCTCTCATCAGGACTGTTTCTTAGGCTTCACTGGCACAAGAAAAGGGTTTTGATGGTCCAGGGTAAATCCTGACCAAAGCAAAGCACGGTATCTATGAAAAACTAACCACTCAGAAGAGAACGACAGATAAAAAGCCAGGCCGACCTGACCCTGCAAAATAGGTAAGGTTGGTCCGGCAACAGGGGTAGAGGGGAAGTGCCCATCTCCTGCTAGAAGAGCTAGAGAAGACCCCTTCCGGAGAGACCACCAGGAGAGGAGAGCAGAAGGTGCTGATGAGGAAGAATATTTTAATCAGCAGAGAAGGTCAAAATGACAAAGTTCCAGGATCAGTGTAAACATATGGGATGAAAAAATAAAAAAGAAAAGAAAAGATCATTTTAAAATGACTTTTTTTTTTTAAAAGGACTTGTGTAAACAAAAGTCCTTTTTAAGAGACAGTTGGCTGTTTAAAGCAGAAGTACAACTCACTGAGAGAATCACCGCACTATTTATTTGGGTAGAAAGGACCTGGAATGTAGAAAGGCCCATTCTGCAGAGGAAAAAAATAGAATCACTAACAGGCCTCGTGCCTTGCACAGCCAGTGGCTAGAATCCCTGCCTCATGAGACCCTGTGCTAGAAGGCCGCTAGAACCATCTACAACTATGGTAGTCTTTCTTGGAAGCCAACAAGTGTTTGCCCAGTTAAGAGCAGAGTAACAATCAGTCACGTATTTGGTGATAATGTTTATCGATATCTTTAAAAGCCGTGTCAAGTTTCTTTTTGAGAAACCCTCACCCCACCCTTAGAGAAATTTATCTGAGGTTCACCTCTTTGAAATACCTCATTGTAGTTCCACATTTACCATATCCAAAAAACAAACAAACAAACAAAAAAACCATTTTCTTAACAAAGTGTTCAGAAGGGGGCGCCACTGAAAACAATTAGAGCTTTCCCTGCCAGGACAATTTTGTTGCAGAAACAGCTGAAAGCAATCAGGTCAGACAGAGCCAAGGGCTGGAGGGAGTTTTAAATGACAAAAACCGATCCAAATCAAACCAAAACAAAAATCAAACCCAATGGCCAGGATTTCAAGTTTGCTACTAAAGGTGTGACATTCTCCTAAGACATGCGAGTGACTTGATCAATATATTTATATATTTATATTTGAAGAAGAAGGAACTATTTGATGCAGCAAATCCACGTTGATTAAAATATACCAGATATGGGGGCTCCTGGGTGGCTCAGTGGTTTAGGCCTCTGCCTTCGGCTCAGGTCATGATTTCAAGGTCCTGGGATGGAGCCCCACATCGGGCTCTCTGCTCAGCGGGGAGCCTGCTTCCCCCCTCTCTCTCTGCCTACCTCTCTACCTACTTGTGATCTGTCAGAAAAATGCGTAAATCAGATCTTTAAAAAAAGAATTAGTAGATGTGAAATACATCGAGGGTATGGGGGAAGGAAAACGATTTCACCTGATCTGACTAGGAAGTGGTTGAAGCCTGAATTAAAGTGCTATAAAAAGAGTAAAGACCTGGGAATTCTATGGGGAAAAATCCCTAGAAAAACAGCAGTAATAACTGGCTGCTCTTTATTGATCCAGATGCTGCGGTAGCCAAAGAAGAGCTGGTTTTATTCAGAGGATGATCTCCATTTGTCTTCCTGATCTGGCATTTCCTGCAAGCCAGGTATGGGGCTCTGCTCTAGAGCTGCAAATGCTGGGGGGCCCTCACTGTCCCTTTTCTCTTCTCAGGGGGACAACGGGCATGTCCATGGTGCAGTGGGACAGGCTTAACCACAGGGAGATAAAAGACTGCCAAGGGTAGGTTGGAGCTGGGAAAAGCCACTTAGGAACAGATTTTCATTGGAGGTGATAGACAAGGGCAAAGCGAAGAATGAGGATGAGTGTGTCAAGTTTCAAAGTGCCAGGAGGCAGCACAGTGCATTTGGGAAACTACAGCAAGTTCAGGACAACCGACAACTGATCTGGCAGCATCACCTGGGGATGGAGGCTGAGCCCCGGGGTTAACACTGGGCTTGAGATGGTTTGTATACGATGCCGAGGAGGTGAGGTACTACACTGTGGGGGCACAGGGAGCTACCGGAGGATTTCAAATATCAGAATCGTAACCATAATAGAGTATTTAATTGCATCCTAGCTTTCATCACGTGTAAGATGTACTATAGTTTATGTTCGCCTAAGAAAGAGAAATGCTGTCAGTTAAACTAGGATATGTCATCAAGTGCAAGGTGAGTGCCACCTTAAAAGATATTAAAATGGGGAGGGGGTGGACACATCTTAGAACAAGTAAATTGTGGTACTAGAATAATTAAGAAAGGTCGAACATGGGACGCCTGGGTGGCTCAGTTGGTTAAGCAGCTGCCTTCGGCTCAGGTCATGATCCCAGCGTCCTAGAATCGAGTCCCACATCGGGCTCCTTGCTCCGCAGGGAGCCTGCTTCTCCCTCTGACTCTTCCTTCCACTGTCTGCCTGTGCTCGCTCTCGCTCGCGCTCTCTCTGACAAATAAATAAATAAAAATCTTAAAAAAAAAAAAAAAAAAAAGAAAGGTCGAACACTTGGATCACCAAAAATGTGATTATTGCTTACCATGTGACCCAAACTATATTAAGTCTTAGAACAAAAGACGTTCTTATCTTGATGCCCCGCAGCTGTTAGCCCCAAGGTACAGAGGGCAGTAGGCAACGACCAGCAGGCCTCAAGTGCCATGTGCAGACTCTAAGAGCAACTGCCTTTGAGAGAGGAAACGGTAGAGAGTGGGCTTTCAGAGGTAGAGAATTACTAGCTGGGAAAGTAGGAAAATTGACACAGAATCGGGATTGATGCCACTACATGACAGAGTTGGTGAAACGTCCCTTCTCAGAGATCTTGAGGCTCCTCAGAAATGTATTTTTCATTTTGGACAGAACATTCAGGATAAATATGATCTGTTCGAGTTCCTGGTTCTCTCATCAGGACTGTTTCTTAGGCTTCACTGGCACAAGAAAAGGGTTTTGATGGTCCAGGGTAAATCCTGACCAAAGCAAAGCACGGTATCTATGAAAAACTAACCACTCAGAAGAGAACGACAGATAAAAAGCCAGGCCGACCTGACCCTGCAAAATAGGTAAGGTTGGTCCGGCAACAGGGGTAGAGGGGAAGTGCCCATCTCCTGCTAGAAGAGCTAGAGAAGACCCCTTCCGGAGAGACCACCAGGAGAGGAGAGCAGAAGGTGCTGATGAGGAAGAATATTTTAATCAGCAGAGAAGGTCAAAATGACAAAGTTCCAGGATCAGTGTAAACATATGGGATGAAAAAATAAAAAAGAAAAGAAAAGATCATTTTAAAATGACTTTTTTTTTTTAAAAGGACTTGTGTAAACAAAAGTCCTTTTTAAGAGACAGTTGGCTGTTTAAAGCAGAAGTACAACTCACTGAGAGAATCACCGCACTATTTATTTGGGTAGAAAGGACCTGGAATGTAGAAAGGCCCATTCTGCAGAGGAAAAAAATAGAATCACTAACAGGCCTCGTGCCTTGCACAGCCAGTGGCTAGAATCCCTGCCTCATGAGACCCTGTGCTAGAAGGCCGCTAGAACCATCTACAACTATGGTAGTCTTTCTTGGAAGCCAACAAGTGTTTGCCCAGTTAAGAGCAGAGTAACAATCAGTCACGTATTTGGTGATAATGTTTATCGATATCTTTAAAAGCCGTGTCAAGTTTCTTTTTGAGAAACCCTCACCCCACCCTTAGAGAAATTTATCTGAGGTTCACCTCTTTGAAATACCTCATTGTAGTTCCACATTTACCATATCCAAAAAACAAACAAACAAACAAAAAACCATTTTCTTAACAAAGTGTTCAGAAGGGGGCGCCACTGAAAACAATTAGAGCTTTCCCTGCCAGGACAATTTTGTTGCAGAAACAGCTGAAAGCAATCAGGTCAGCCAGAGCCAAGGGCTGGAGGGATTTTTAAATGACAAAAACCGATCCAAATCAAACCAAAACAAAAATCAAACCCAATGGCCAGGATTTCAAGTTTGCTACTAAAGGTGTGACATTCTCCTAAGACATGCGAGTGACTTGATCAATATATTTATATATTTATATTTGAAGAAGAAGGAACTATTTGATGCAGCAAATCCACGTTGATTAAAATATACCAGATATGGGGGCTCCTGGGTGGCTCAGTGGTTTAGGCTTCTGCCTTCGGCTCAGGTCATGATTTCAGGGTCCTGGGATGGAGCCCCACATCGGGCTCTCTGCTCAGCGGGGAGCCTGCTTCCCCCCTCTCTCTCTGCCTACCTCTCTACCTACTTGTGATCTGTCAGAAAAATGCGTAAATCAGATCTTTAAAAAAAGAATTAGTAGATGTGAAATACATCGAGGGTATGGGGGAAGGAAAACGATTGCACCTGATCTGACTAGGAAGTGGTTGAAGCCTGAATTAAAGTGCTATAAAAAGAGTAAAGACCTGGGAATTCTATGGGGAAAAATCCCTAGAAAAACAGCAGTAATAACTGGCTGCTCTTTATTGATCCAGATGCTGCGGTAGCCAAAGAAGAGCTGGTTTTATTCAGAGGATGATCTCCATTTGTCTTCCTGATCTGGCATTTCCTGCAAGCCAGGTATGGGGCTCTGCTCTAGAGCTGCAAATGCTGGGGGGCCCTCACTGTCCCTTTTCTCTTCTCAGGGGGACAACGGGCATGTCCATGGTGCAGTGGGACAGGCTTTACCACAGGGAGATAAAAGACTGCCAAGGGTAGGTTGGAGCTGGGAAAAGGCACTTAGGAACAGATTTTCATTGGAGGTGATAGACAAGGGCAAAGCGAAGAATGAGGATGAGTGTGTCAAGTTTCAAAGTGCCAGGAGGCAGCACAGTGCATTTGGGAAACTACAGCAAGTTCATGACAACCGACAACTGATCTGGCAGCATCACCTGGGGATGGAGGCTGAGCCCCGGGGTTAACACTGGGCTTGAGATGGTTTGTATACTATGCCGAGGAGGTGAGGTACTACACTGTGGGGGCACAGGGAGCTACCGGAGGATTTCAAATATCAGAATCGTAACCATAATAGAGTATTTAATTGCATCCTAGCTTTCATCACGTGTAAGATGTACTAGAGTTTATGTTCGACTAAGAAAGAGAAATGCTGTCAGTTAAACTAGGATATGTCATCAAGTGCAAGGTGAGTGCCACCTTAAAAGATATTAAAATGGGGGGGGGGGTGGACACATCTTAGAACAAGTAAATTGTGGTACTAGAATAATTAAGAAAGGTCGAACACTTGGATCAACAAAAAAAGTGATTATTGCTTACCATGTGACCCAAACTATATTAAGTCTTAGAACAAAAGGCGTTCTTATCTTGATGTCCCGCAGCTGTTAGCCCCAAGGTACAGAGGGCAGTAGGCAACGACCAGCATGCCTCAAGTGCCATGTGCAGACTCTAAGAGCAACTGCCTTTGAGAGAGGAAACGGTAGAGAGTGGGCTTTCAGAGGTAGAGAATTACTAGCTGGGAAAGTAGGAAAATTGACACAGAATCGGGATTGATGCCACTACATGACAGAGTTGGTGAAACGTCCCTTCTCAGAGATCTTGAGGCTCCTCAGAAATGTATTTTTCATTTTGGACAGAACATTCAGGATAAATATGATCTGTTCGAGTTCCTGGTTCTCTCATCAGGACTGTTTCTTAGGCTTCACTGGCACAAGAAAAGGGTTTTGATGGTCCAGGGTAAATCCTGACCAAAGCAAAGCACGGTATCTATGAAAAACTAACCACTCAGAAGAGAACGACAGATAAAAAGCCAGGCCGACCTGACCCTGCAAAATAGGTAAGGTTGGTCCGGCAACAGGGGTAGAGGGGAAGTGCCCATCTCCTGCTAGAAGAGCTAGAGAAGACCCCTTCCGGAGAGACCACCAGGAGAGGAGAGCAGAAGGTGCTGATGAGGAAGAATATTTTAATCAGCAGAGAAGGTCAAAATGACAAAGTTCCAGGATCAGTGTAAACATATGGGATGAAAAAATAAAAAAGAAAAGAAAAGATCATTTTAAAATGACTTTTTTTTTTTAAAAGGACTTGTGTAAACAAAAGTCCTTTTTAAGAGACAGTTGGCTGTTTAAAGCAGAAGTACAACTCACTGAGAGAATCACCGCACTATTTATTTGGGTAGAAAGGACCTGGAATGTAGAAAGGCCCATTCTGCAGAGGAAAAAAATAGAATCACTAACAGGCCTCGTGCCTTGCACAGCCAGTGGCTAGAATCCCTGCCTCATGAGACCCTGTGCTAGAAGGCCGCTAGAACCATCTACAACTATGGTAGTCTTTCTTGGAAGCCAACAAGTGTTTGCCCAGTTAAGAGCAGAGTAACAATCAGTCACGTATTTGGTGATAATGTTTATCGATATCTTTAAAAGCCGTGTCAAGTTTCTTTTTGAGAAACCCTCACCCCACCCTTAGAGAAATTTATCTGAGGTTCACCTCTTTGAAATACCTCATTGTAGTTCCACATTTACCATATCCAAAAAACAAACAAACAAACAAAAAAACCATTTTCTTAACAAAGTGTTCAGAAGGGGGCGCCACTGAAAACAATTAGAGCTTTCCCTGCCAGGACAATTTTGTTGCAGAAACAGCTGAAAGCAATCAGGTCAGACAGAGCCAAGGGCTGGAGGGAGTTTTAAATGACAAAAACCGATCCAAATCAAACCAAAACAAAAATCAAACCCAATGGCCAGGATTTCAAGTTTGCTACTAAAGGTGTGACATTCTCCTAAGACATGCGAGTGACTTGATCAATATATTTATATATTTATATTTGAAGAAGAAGGAACTATTTGATGCAGCAAATCCACGTTGATTAAAATATACCAGATATGGGGGCTCCTGGGTGGCTCAGTGGTTTAGGCCTCTGCCTTCGGCTCAGGTCATGATTTCAAGGTCCTGGGATGGAGCCCCACATCGGGCTCTCTGCTCAGCGGGGAGCCTGCTTCCCCCCTCTCTCTCTGCCTACCTCTCTACCTACTTGTGATCTGTCAGAAAAATGCGTAAATCAGATCTTTAAAAAAAGAATTAGTAGATGTGAAATACATCGAGGGTATGGGGGAAGGAAAACGATTTCACCTGATCTGACTAGGAAGTGGTTGAAGCCTGAATTAAAGTGCTATAAAAAGAGTAAAGACCTGGGAATTCTATGGGGAAAAATCCCTAGAAAAACAGCAGTAATAACTGGCTGCTCTTTATTGATCCAGATGCTGCGGTAGCCAAAGAAGAGCTGGTTTTATTCAGAGGATGATCTCCATTTGTCTTCCTGATCTGGCATTTCCTGCAAGCCAGGTATGGGGCTCTGCTCTAGAGCTGCAAATGCTGGGGGGCCCTCACTGTCCCTTTTCTCTTCTCAGGGGGACAACGGGCATGTCCATGGTGCAGTGGGACAGGCTTAACCACAGGGAGATAAAAGACTGCCAAGGGTAGGTTGGAGCTGGGAAAAGCCACTTAGGAACAGATTTTCATTGGAGGTGATAGACAAGGGCAAAGCGAAGAATGAGGATGAGTGTGTCAAGTTTCAAAGTGCCAGGAGGCAGCACAGTGCATTTGGGAAACTACAGCAAGTTCAGGACAACCGACAACTGATCTGGCAGCATCGCCTGGGGATGGAGGCTGAGCCCCGGGGTTAACACTGGGCTTGAGATGGTTTGTATACGATGCCGAGGAGGTGAGGTACTACACTGTGGGGGCACAGGGAGCTACCGGAGGATTTCAAATATCAGAATCGTAACCATAATAGAGTATTTAATTGCATCCTAGCTTTCATCACGTGTAAGATGTACTATAGTTTATGTTCGCCTAAGAAAGAGAAATGCTGTCAGTTAAACTAGGATATGTCATCAAGTGCAAGGTGAGTGCCACCTTAAAAGATATTAAAATGGGGAGGGGGTGGACACATCTTAGAACAAGTAAATTGTGGTACTAGAATAATTAAGAAAGGTCGAACATGGGACGCCTGAGTGGCTCAGTTGGTTAAGCAGCTGCCTTCGGCTCAGGTCATGATCCCAGCGTCCTAGAATCGAGTCCCACATCGGGCTCCTTGCTCCGCAGGGAGCCTGCTTCTCCCTCTGACTCTTCCTTCCACTGTCTGCCTGTGCTCGCTCTCGCTCGCGCTCTCTCTGACAAATAAATAAATAAAAATCTTAAAAAAAAAAAAAAAAAAAAGAAAGGTCGAACACTTGGATCACCAAAAATGTGATTATTGCTTACCATGTGACCCAAACTATATTAAGTCTTAGAACAAAAGACGTTCTTATCTTGATGCCCCGCAGCTGTTAGCCCCAAGGTACAGAGGGCAGTAGGCAACGACCAGCAGGCCTCAAGTGCCATGTGCAGACTCTAAGAGCAACTGCCTTTGAGAGAGGAAACGGTAGAGAGTGGGCTTTCAGAGGTAGAGAATTACTAGCTGGGAAAGTAGGAAAATTGACACAGAATCGGGATTGATGCCACTACATGACAGAGTTGGTGAAACGTCCCTTCTCAGAGATCTTGAGGCTCCTCAGAAATGTATTTTTCATTTTGGACAGAACATTCAGGATAAATATGATCTGTTCGAGTTCCTGGTTCTCTCATCAGGACTGTTTCTTAGGCTTCACTGGCACAAGAAAAGGGTTTTGATGGTCCAGGGTAAATCCTGACCAAAGCAAAGCACGGTATCTATGAAAAACTAACCACTCAGAAGAGAACGACAGATAAAAAGCCAGGCCGACCTGACCCTGCAAAATAGGTAAGGTTGGTCCGGCAACAGGGGTAGAGGGGAAGTGCCCATCTCCTGCTAGAAGAGCTAGAGAAGACCCCTTCCGGAGAGACCACCAGGAGAGGAGAGCAGAAGGTGCTGATGAGGAAGAATATTTTAATCAGCAGAGAAGGTCAAAATGACAAAGTTCCAGGATCAGTGTAAACATATGGGATGAAAAAATAAAAAAGAAAAGAAAAGATCATTTTAAAATGACTTTTTTTTTTTAAAAGGACTTGTGTAAACAAAAGTCCTTTTTAAGAGACAGTTGGCTGTTTAAAGCAGAAGTACAACTCACTGAGAGAATCACCGCACTATTTATTTGGGTAGAAAGGACCTGGAATGTAGAAAGGCCCATTCTGCAGAGGAAAAAAATAGAATCACTAACAGGCCTCGTGCCTTGCACAGCCAGTGGCTAGAATCCCTGCCTCATGAGACCCTGTGCTAGAAGGCCGCTAGAACCATCTACAACTATGGTAGTCTTTCTTGGAAGCCAACAAGTGTTTGCCCAGTTAAGAGCAGAGTAACAATCAGTCACGTATTTGGTGATAATGTTTATCGATATCTTTAAAAGCCGTGTCAAGTTTCTTTTTGAGAAACCCTCACCCCACCCTTAGAGAAATTTATCTGAGGTTCACCTCTTTGAAATACCTCATTGTAGTTCCACATTTACCATATCCAAAAAACAAACAAACAAACAAAAAACCATTTTCTTAACAAAGTGTTCAGAAGGGGGCGCCACTGAAAACAATTAGAGCTTTCCCTGCCAGGACAATTTTGTTGCAGAAACAGCTGAAAGCAATCAGGTCAGCCAGAGCCAAGGGCTGGAGGGATTTTTAAATGACAAAAACCGATCCAAATCAAACCAAAACAAAAATCAAACCCAATGGCCAGGATTTCAAGTTTGCTACTAAAGGTGTGACATTCTCCTAAGACATGCGAGTGACTTGATCAATATATTTATATATTTATATTTGAAGAAGAAGGAACTATTTGATGCAGCAAATCCACGTTGATTAAAATATACCAGATATGGGGGCTCCTGGGTGGCTCAGTGGTTTAGGCTTCTGCCTTCGGCTCAGGTCATGATTTCAGGGTCCTGGGATGGAGCCCCACATCGGGCTCTCTGCTCAGCGGGGAGCCTGCTTCCCCCCTCTCTCTCTGCCTACCTCTCTACCTACTTGTGATCTGTCAGAAAAATGCGTAAATCAGATCTTTAAAAAAAGAATTAGTAGATGTGAAATACATCGAGGGTATGGGGGAAGGAAAACGATTGCACCTGATCTGACTAGGAAGTGGTTGAAGCCTGAATTAAAGTGCTATAAAAAGAGTAAAGACCTGGGAATTCTATGGGGAAAAATCCCTAGAAAAACAGCAGTAATAACTGGCTGCTCTTTATTGATCCAGATGCTGCGGTAGCCAAAGAAGAGCTGGTTTTATTCAGAGGATGATCTCCATTTGTCTTCCTGATCTGGCATTTCCTGCAAGCCAGGTATGGGGCTCTGCTCTAGAGCTGCAAATGCTGGGGGGCCCTCACTGTCCCTTTTCTCTTCTCAGGGGGACAACGGGCATGTCCATGGTGCAGTGGGACAGGCTTTACCACAGGGAGATAAAAGACTGCCAAGGGTAGGTTGGAGCTGGGAAAAGGCACTTAGGAACAGATTTTCATTGGAGGTGATAGACAAGGGCAAAGCGAAGAATGAGGATGAGTGTGTCAAGTTTCAAAGTGCCAGGAGGCAGCACAGTGCATTTGGGAAACTACAGCAAGTTCATGACAACCGACAACTGATCTGGCAGCATCACCTGGGGATGGAGGCTGAGCCCCGGGGTTAACACTGGGCTTGAGATGGTTTGTATACTATGCCGAGGAGGTGAGGTAATACACTGTGGGGGCACAGGGAGCTACCGGAGGATTTCAAATATCAGAATCGTAACCATAATAGAGTATTTAATTGCATCCTAGCTTTCATCACGTGTAAGATGTACTAGAGTTTATGTTCGACTAAGAAAGAGAAATGCTGTCAGTTAAACTAGGATATGTCATCAAGTGCAAGGTGAGTGCCACCTTAAAAGATATTAAAATGGGGGGCGGTGGACACATCTTAGAACAAGTAAATTGTGGTACTAGAATAATTAAGAAAGGTCGAACACTTGGATCAACAAAAAAAGTGATTATTGCTTACCATGTGACCCAAACTATATTAAGTCTTAGAACAAAAGACGTTCTTATCTTGATGCCCCGCAGCTGTTAGCCCCAAGGTACAGAGGGCAGTAGGCAACGACCAGCAGGCCTCAAGTGCCATGTGCAGACTCTAAGAGCAACTGCCTTTGAGAGAGGAAACGGTAGAGAGTGGGCTTTCGGAGGTAGAGAATTACTAGCTGGGAAAGTAGGAAAATTGACACAGAATCGGGATTGATGCCACTACATGACAGAGTTGGTGAAACGTCCCTTCTCAGAGATCTTGAGGCTCCTCAGAAATGTATTTTTCATTTTGGACAGAACATTCAGGATAAATATGATCTGTTCGAGTTCCTGGTTCTCTCATCAGGACTGTTTCTTAGGCTTCACTGGCACAAGAAAAGGGTTTTGATGGTCCAGGGTAAATCCTGACCAAAGCAAAGCACGGTATCTATGAAAAACTAACCACTCAGAAGAGAACGACAGATAAAAAGCCAGGCCGACCTGACCCTGCAAAATAGGTAAGGTTGGTCCGGCAACAGGGGTAGAGGGGAAGTGCCCATCTCCTGCTAGAAGAGCTAGAGAAGACCCCTTCCGGAGAGACCACCAGGAGAGGAGAGCAGAAGGTGCTGATGAGGAAGAATATTTTAATCAGCAGAGAAGGTCAAAATGACAAAGTTCCAGGATCAGTGTAAACATATGGGATGAAAAAATAAAAAAGAAAAGAAAAGATCATTTTAAAATGACTTTTTTTTTTTAAAAGGACTTGTGTAAACAAAAGTCCTTTTTAAGAGACAGTTGGCTGTTTAAAGCAGAAGTACAACTCACTGAGAGAATCACCGCACTATTTATTTGGGTAGAAAGGACCTGGAATGTAGAAAGGCCCATTCTGCAGAGGAAAAAAATAGAATCACTAACAGGCCTCGTGCCTTGCACAGCCAGTGGCTAGAATCCCTGCCTCATGAGACCCTGTGCTAGAAGGCCGCTAGAACCATCTACAACTATGGTAGTCTTTCTTGGAAGCCAACAAGTGTTTGCCCAGTTAAGAGCAGAGTAACAATCAGTCACGTATTTGGTGATAATGTTTATCGATATCTTTAAAAGCCGTGTCAAGTTCCTTTTGAGTAACCCTCACCCCACCCTTAGAGAAATTTATCTGAGGTTCACCTCTTTGAAATACCTCATTGTAGTTCCACATTTACCATATCCAAAAAACAAACAAACAAACAAAAAAACCATTTTCTTAACAAAGTGTTCAGAAGGGGGCGCCACTGAAAACAATTAGAGCTTTCCTGCCAGGACAATTTTGTTGCAGAAACAGCTGAAAGCAATCAGGTCAGACAGAGCCAAGGGCTGGAGGGATTTTTAAATTACAAAAACCGATCCAAATCAAACCAAAACAAAAATCAAACCCAATGGCCAAGATTTCAAGTTTGCTACTAAAGGCATGACTTTCTCCTAAGACATGCGAGTGACTTGATCAATATATTTACATATTTATATTTGAAGAAGAAGGAACTATTTGATGCAGCAAATGCACGTTGATTGAAAATTACCAGATATGGGGGCTCCTGGGTGGCTCAGTGGTTTAGGCCTCTGCCTTCGGCTCAGGTCATGATTTCAGGGTCCTGGGATGGAGCCCCACATCGGGCTCTCTGCTCAGCGGGGAGCCTGCTTCCCCCCTCTCTCTCTGCCTGCCTCTCTACCTACTTGTGATCTGTCAGAAAAATGGGTAAATCAGATCTTTAAAAAGGATTTAGTAGATGTGAAATACATCGAGGGTATGGGGGAAGGTAAATGATTGCACCTGATCTGACTAGGAAGTGGTTGAAGCCTGAATTAAAGTGCTATAAAAAGAGTAAAGACCTGGGAATTCTATGGGGAAAAATCCCTCGAAAAACAGCAGTAATAACTGGCTGCTCCTTATTGATCCAGATGCTGCGGTAGGCAAAGAAGAGCTGGTTTTATTCAGAGGATGATCTCCATTTGTCTTCCTGATCTGGCATTTCCTGCAAGCCAGGTATGGGGCTCTGCTCTAGAGCTGCAAATGCTGGGGGGCCCTCACTGTCCCTTTTCTCTTCTCAGGGGGACAACGGGCATGTCCATGGTGCAGTGGGACAGGTTTTACCACAGGGAGATAAAAGACTGCCAAGGGTAGGTTGGAGCTGGGAAAAGCCACTTAGGAACAGATTTTCATTGGAGGTGATAGACAAGGGCAAAGCGAAGAATGAGGATGAGTATGTCAAGATTCAAAGTGCCTGGAGGCAGCACAGTGCATTTGGGAAACTACAGCAAGTTCATGACAACCGACAACTGATCTGGCAGCATCACCTGGGGATGGAGTTTGATCCGCGGGGTTAACACTGGGCTTGAGATGGTTTTTATACTATGCCGAGGAGGTGAGGTACTACACTGTGGGGGCACAGGGAGCTACCGGAGGATTTCAAATATCAGAATCGTAACCATAATAGAGTATTTAATTGCATCCTAGCTTTCATCAAGTGTAAGATGGACTATAGTTTATGTTCGCCTAAGAAAGAGGAATGCTGTCAGTTAAACTAGGATATGTCATAAAGTGCAAGGTGCGTGCCACCTTAAAAGATATTAAAATGGGGGGGGGGGGTGGACAAATCTTAGAACAAGTAAATTGTGGTACTAGAATAATTAAAAAAGGTCGAACACTTGGATCAACAAAAAAAGTGATAATTGCTTACCATGTGACCCAAACTCTATTAAGTCTTAGAACAAAAGACGTTCTTCTCTTGATGCCCCGCAGCTGTTAGACCCAAGGTACAGAGGGCAGTAGCCAACGACCAGCAGGCCTCAAGTGCCATGTGCAGACTCTAAGAGCAACTGCCTTTGAGAGAGGAAACGGTAGAGAGTGGGCTTTCAGAGGTAGAGAATTACTAGCTGGGAAAGTAGGATAATTGACACAGAATCGGAATTGATGCCACTGCATGACTGAGTTGGTGAAACGTCCCTTCTCAGAGATCTTGAGGCTCCTCAGAAATGTATTTTTCATTCTGGACAGAACATTCAGGATAAATATGATCGGTTCGAGTTCCTGGTTCTCTCATCAGGACTGTTTCTTTGGCTTCACTGGAACAAGAAAGCTGTTTTGATGGTCCAGGGTAAATCCTGACCAAAGCAAAGCACGGTATCTATGAAAAACTAACCACTCAGAAGAGAACAACAGATAAAAAGCCAGGCCGACCTGACCCTGCAAAATAGGTAAGGTTGGTCCGGCAACAGGGGTAGAGGGGAAGTGCCCATCTCCTGCTAGAAGAGCTAGAGAAGACCCCTTCCGGAGAGACCACCAGGAGAGGAGAGCAGAAGGTGCTGCTGAGGAAGAATATTTTAATCAGCAGAGAAGGTCAAAATGACAAAGTTCCAGGATCAGTGTAAACATATGGGATTAAAAAATAAAAAAATCAAAAAAGATCATTTTAAAATGACTTTTTTTTTTAAAAGGACTTGTGTAAACAAAAGTCCTTTTTAAGAGACAGTTGGCTGTTTAAAGCAGAAGTACAACTCACTGAGAGAATCACCGCACTATTTATTTGGGTAGAAAGGACCTGGAATGTAGAAAGGCCCATTCTGCAGAGGAAAAAAATAGAATCACTAACAGGCCTCGTGCCTTGCACAGCCAGTGGCTAGAATCCCTGCCTCATGAGACCCTGTGCTAGAAGGCCGCTAGAACCATCTACAACTATGGTAGTCTTTCTTGGAAGCCAACAAGTGTTTGCCCAGTTAAGAGCAGAGTAACAATCAGTCACGTATTTGGTGATAATGTTTATCGATATCTTTAAAAGCCGTGTCAAGTTTCTTTTTGAGAAACCCTCACCCCACCCTTAGAGAAATTTATCTGAGGTTCACCTCTTTGAAATACCTCATTGTAGTTCCACATTTACCATATCCAAAAAACAAACAAACAAACAAAAAAACCATTTTCTTAACAAAGTGTTCAGAAGGGGGCGCCACTGAAAACAATTAGAGCTTTCCCTGCCAGGACAATTTTGTTGCAGAAACAGCTGAAAGCAATCAGGTCAGACAGAGCCAAGGGCTGGAGGGATTTTTAAATGACAAAAACCGATCCAAATCAAACCAAAACAAAAATCAAACCCAATGGCCAGGATTTCAAGTTTGCTACTAAAGGTGTGACATTCTCCTAAGACATGCGAGTGACTTGATCAATATATTTATATATTTATATTTGAAGAAGAAGGAACTATTTGATGCAGCAAATCCACGTTGATTAAAATATACCAGATATGGGGGCTCCTGGGTGGCTCAGTGGTTTAGGCCTCTGCCTTCGGCTCAGGTCATGATTTCAGGGTCCTGGGATGGAGCCCCACATCGGGCTCTCTGCTCAGCGGGGAGCCTGCTTCCCCCCTCTCTCTCTGCCTACCTCTCTACCTACTTGTGATCTGTCAGAAAAATGCGTAAATCAGATCTTTAAAAAAAGAATTAGTAGATGTGAAATACATCGAGGGTATGGGGGAAGGAAAACGATTTCACCTGATCTGACTAGGAAGTGGTTGAAGCCTGAATTAAAGTGCTATAAAAAGAGTAAAGACCTGGGAATTCTATGGGGAAAAATCCCTAGAAAAACAGCAGTAATAACTGGCTGCTCTTTATTGATCCAGATGCTGCGGTAGGCAAAGAAGAGCTGGTTTTATTCAGAGGATGATCTCCATTTGTCTTCCTGATCTGGCATTTCCTGCAAGCCAGGTATGGGGCTCTGCTCTAGAGCTGCAAATGCTGGGGGGCCCTCACTGTCTCTTTTCTCTTCTCAGGGGGACAACGGGCATGTCCACGGTGCAGTGGGACAGGCTTTACCACAGGGAGATAAAAGACTGCCAAGGGTAGGTTGGAGCTGGGAAAAGGCACTTAGGAACAGATTTTCATTGGAGGTGATAGACAAGGGCAAAGCGAAGAATGAGGATGAGTGTGTCAAGTTTCAAAGTGCCAGGAGGCAGCACAGTGCATTTGGGAAACTACAGCAAGTTCATGACAACCGACAACTGATCTGGCAGCATCACCTGGGGATGGAGGCTGAGCCCCGGGGTTAACACTGGGCTTGAGATGGTTTGTATACTATGCCGAGGAGGTGAGGTACTACACTGTGGGGGCACAGGGAGCTACCGGAGGATTTCAAATATCAGAATCGTAACCATAATAGAGTATTTAATTGCATCCTAGCTTTCATCACGTGTAAGATGTACTAGAGTTTATGTTCGACTAAGAAAGAGAAATGCTGTCAGTTAAACTAGGATATGTCATCAAGTGCAAGGTGAGTGCCACCTTAAAAGATATTAAAATGGGGGGGGGGTGGACACATCTTAGAACAAGTAAATTGTGGTACTAGAATAATTAAGAAAGGTCGAACACTTGGATCAACAAAAAAAGTGATTATTGCTTACCATGTGACCCAAACTATATTAAGTCTTAGAACAAAAGACATTCTTATCTTGATGCCCCGCAGCTGTTAGCCCCAAGGTACAGAGGGCAGTAGGCAACGACCAGCAGGCCTCAAGTGCCATGTGCAGACTCTAAGAGCAACTGCCTTTGAGAGAGGAAACGGTAGAGAGTGGGCTTTCGGAGGTAGAGAATTACTAGCTGGGAAAGTAGGAAAATTGACACAGAATCGGGATTGATGCCACTACATGACAGAGTTGGTGAAACGTCCCTTCTCAGAGATCTTGAGGCTCCTCAGAAATGTATTTTTCATTTTGGACAGAACATTCAGGATAAATATGATCTGTTCGAGTTCCTGGTTCTCTCATCAGGACTGTTTCTTAGGCTTCACTGGCACAAGAAAAGGGTTTTGATGGTCCAGGGTAAATCCTGACCAAAGCAAAGCACGGTATCTATGAAAAACTAACCACTCAGAAGAGAACGACAGATAAAAAGCCAGGCCGACCTGACCCTGCAAAATAGGTAAGGTTGGTCCGGCAACAGGGGTAGAGGGGAAGTGCCCATCTCCTGCTAGAAGAGCTAGAGAAGACCCCTTCCGGAGAGACCACCAGGAGAGGAGAGCAGAAGGTGCTGATGAGGAAGAATATTTTAATCAGCAGAGAAGGTCAAAATGACAAAGTTCCAGGATCAGTGTAAACATATGGGATGAAAAAATAAAAAAGAAAAGAAAAGATCATTTTAAAATGACTTTTTTTTTTTAAAAGGACTTGTGTAAACAAAAGTCCTTTTTAAGAGACAGTTGGCTGTTTAAAGCAGAAGTACAACTCACTGAGAGAATCACCGCACTATTTATTTGGGTAGAAAGGACCTGGAATGTAGAAAGGCCCATTCTGCAGAGGAAAAAAATAGAATCACTAACAGGCCTCGTGCCTTGCACAGCCAGTGGCTAGAATCCCTGCCTCATGAGACCCTGTGCTAGAAGGCCGCTAGAACCATCTACAACTATGGTAGTCTTTCTTGGAAGCCAACAAGTGTTTGCCCAGTTAAGAGCAGAGTAACAATCAGTCACGTATTTGGTGATAATGTTTATCGATATCTTTAAAAGCCGTGTCAAGTTCCTTTTGAGTAACCCTCACCCCACCCTTAGAGAAATTTATCTGAGGTTCACCTCTTTGAAATACCTCATTGTAGTTCCACATTTACCATATCCAAAAAACAAACAAACAAACAAAAAAACCATTTTCTTAACAAAGTGTTCAGAAGGGGGCGCCACTGAAAACAATTAGAGCTTTCCCTGCCAGGACAATTTTGTTGCAGAAACAGCTGAAAGCAATCAGGTCAGACAGAGCCAAGGGCTGGAGGGATTTTTAAATGACAAAAACCGATCCAAATCAAACCAAAACAAAAATCAAACCCAATGGCCAAGATTTCAAGTTTGCTACTAAAGGCATGACTTTCTCCTAAGACATGCGAGTGACTTGATCAATATATTTACATATTTATATTTGAAGAAGAAGGAACTATTTGATGCAGCAAATGCACGTTGATTGAAAATTACCAGATATGGGGGCTCCTGGGTGGCTCAGTGGTTTAGGCCTCTGCCTTCGGCTCAGGTCATGATTTCAGGGTCCTGGGATGGAGCCCCACATCGGGCTCTCTGCTCAGCGGGGAGCCTGCTTCCCCCCTCTCTCTCTGCCTGCCTCTCTACCTACTTGTGATCTGTCAGAAAAATGCGTAAATCAGATCTTTAAAAAAAGAATTAGTAGATGTGAAATACATCGAGGGTATGGGGGAAGGAAAACGATTTCACCTGATCTGACTAGGAAGTGGTTGAAGCCTGAATTAAAGTGCTATAAAAAGAGTAAAGACCTGGGAATTCTACGGGGAAAAATCCCTAGAAAAAAGGCAGTAATAACTGGCTGCTCTTTATTGATCCAGATGCTGCGGTAGGCAAAGAAGAGCTGGTTTTATTCAGAGGATGATCTCCATTTGTCTTCCTGATCTGGCATTTCCTGCAAGCCAGGTATGGGGCTCTGCTCTAGAGCTGCAAATGCTGGGGGGCCCTCACTGTCTCTTTTCTCTTCTCAGGGGGACAACGGGCATGTCCACGGTGCAGTGGGACAGGCTTTACCACAGGGAGATAAAAGACTGCCAAGGGTAGGTTGGAGCTGGGAAAAGCCACTTAGGAACAGATTTTCATTGGAGGTGATAGACAAGGGCAAAGCGAAGAATGAGGATGAGTGTGTCAAGTTTCAAAGTGCCAGGAGGCAGCACAGTGCATTTGGGAAACTACAGCAAGTTCATGACAACCGACAACTGATCTGGCAGCATCACCTGGGGATGGAGGCTGAGCCCCGGGGTTAACACTGGGCTTGAGATGGTTTGTATACTATGCCGAGGAGGTGAGGTACTACACTGTGGGGGCACAGGGAGCTACCGGAGGATTTCAAATATCAGAATCGTAACCATAATAGAGTATTTAATTGCATCCTAGCTTTCATCACGTGTAAGATGTACTAGAGTTTATGTTCGACTAAGAAAGAGAAATGCTGTCAGTTAAACTAGGATATGTCATCAAGTGCAAGGTGAGTGCCACCTTAAAAGATATTAAAATGGGGGGGGGGGTGGACACATCTTAGAACAAGTAAATTGTGGTACTAGAATAATTAAGAAAGGTCGAACACTTGGATCAACAAAAAAAGTGATTATTGCTTACCATGTGACCCAAACTATATTAAGTCTTAGAACAAAAGGCGTTCTTATCTTGATGTCCCGCAGCTGTTAGCCCCAAGGTACAGAGGGCAGTAGGCAACGACCAGCATGCCTCAAGTGCCATGTGCAGACTCTAAGAGCAACTGCCTTTGAGAGAGGAAACGGTAGAGAGTGGGCTTTCAGAGGTAGAGAATTACTAGCTGGGAAAGTAGGAAAATTGACACAGAATCGGGATTGATGCCACTACATGACAGAGTTGGTGAAACGTCCCTTCTCAGAGATCTTGAGGCTCCTCAGAAATGTATTTTTCATTTTGGACAGAACATTCAGGATAAATATGATCTGTTCGAGTTCCTGGTTCTCTCATCAGGACTGTTTCTTAGGCTTCACTGGCACAAGAAAAGGGTTTTGATGGTCCAGGGTAAATCCTGACCAAAGCAAAGCACGGTATCTATGAAAAACTAACCACTCTGAAGAGAACGACAGATAAAAAGCCAGGCCGACCTGACCCTGCAAAATAGGTAAGGTTGGTCCGGCAACAGGGGTAGAGGGGAAGTGCCCATCTCCTGCTAGAAGAGCTAGAGAAGACCCCTTCCGGAGAGACCACCAGGAGAGGAGAGCAGAAGGTGCTGATGAGGAAGAATATTTTAATCAGCAGAGAAGGTCAAAATGACAAAGTTCCAGGATCAGTGTAAACATATGGGATGAAAAAATAAAAAAGAAAAGAAAAGATCATTTTAAAATGACTTTTTTTTTTTAAAAGGACTTGTGTAAACAAAAGTCCTTTTTAAGAGACAGTTGGCTGTTTAAAGCAGAAGTACAACTCACTGAGAGAATCACCGCACTATTTATTTGGGTAGAAAGGACCTGGAATGTAGAAAGGCCCATTCTGCAGAGGAAAAAAATAGAATCACTAACAGGCCTCGTGCCTTGCACAGCCAGTGGCTAGAATCCCTGCCTCATGAGACCCTGTGCTAGAAGGCCGCTAGAACCATCTACAACTATGGTAGTCTTTCTTGGAAGCCAACAAGTGTTTGCCCAGTTAAGAGCAGAGTAACAATCAGTCACGTATTTGGTGATAATGTTTATCGATATCTTTAAAAGCCGTGTCAAGTTTCTTTTTGAGAAACCCTCACCCCACCCTTAGAGAAATTTATCTGAGGTTCACCTCTTTGAAATACCTCATTGTAGTTCCACATTTACCATATCCAAAAAACAAACAAACAAACAAAAAAACCATTTTCTTAACAAAGTGTTCAGAAGGGGGCGCCACTGAAAACAATTAGAGCTTTCCCTGCCAGGACAATTTTGTTGCAGAAACAGCTGAAAGCAATCAGGTCAGACAGAGCCAAGGGCTGGAGGGAGTTTTAAATGACAAAAACCGATCCAAATCAAACCAAAACAAAAATCAAACCCAATGGCCAGGATTTCAAGTTTGCTACTAAAGGTGTGACATTCTCCTAAGACATGCGAGTGACTTGATCAATATATTTATATATTTATATTTGAAGAAGAAGGAACTATTTGATGCAGCAAATCCACGTTGATTAAAATATACCAGATATGGGGGCTCCTGGGTGGCTCAGTGGTTTAGGCCTCTGCCTTCGGCTCAGGTCATGATTTCAGGGTCCTGGGATGGAGCCCCACATCGGGCTCTCTGCTCAGCGGGGAGCCTGCTTCCCCCCTCTCTCTCTGCCTACCTCTCTACCTACTTGTGATCTGTCAGAAAAATGCGTAAATCAGATCTTTAAAAAAAGAATTAGTAGATGTGAAATACATCGAGGGTATGGGGGAAGGAAAACGATTTCACCTGATCTGACTAGGAAGTGGTTGAAGCCTGAATTAAAGTGCTATAAAAAGAGTAAAGACCTGGGAATTCTACGGGGAAAAATCCCTAGAAAAACAGCAGTAATAACTGGCTGCTCTTTATTGATCCAGATGCTGCGGTAGGCAAAGAAGAGCTGGTTTTATTCAGAGGATGATCTCCATTTGTCTTCCTGATCTGGCATTTCCTGCAAGCCAGGTATGGGGCTCTGCTCTAGAGCTGCAAATGCTGGGGGGCCCTCACTGTCCCTTTTCTCTTCTCAGGGGGACAACGGGCATGTCCATGGTGCAGTGGGACAGGCTTTACCACAGGGAGATAAAAGACTGGCAAGGGTAGGTTGGAGCTGGGAAAAGCCACTTAGGAACAGATTTTCATTGGAGGTGATAGACAAGGGCAAAGCGAAGAATGAGGATGAGTGTGTCAAGTTTCAAAGTGCCAGGAGGCAGCACAGTGCATTTGGGAAACTACAGCAAGTTCAGGACAACCGACAACTGATCTGGCAGCATCACCTGGGGATGGAGGCTGAGCCCCGGGGTTAACACTGGGCTTGAGATGGTTTGTATACTATGCCGAGGAGGTGAGGTACTACACTGTGGGGGCACAGGGAGCTACCGGAGGATTTCAAATATCAGAATCGTAACCATAATAGAGTATTTAATTGCATCCTAGCTTTCATCACGTGTAAGATGTACTATAGTTTATGTTCGCCTAAGAAAGAGAAATGCTGTCAGTTAAACTAGGATATGTCATCAAGTGCAAGGTGAGTGCCACCTTAAAAGATATTAAAATGGGGAGGGGGTGGACACATCTTAGAACAAGTAAATTGTGGTACTAGAATAATTAAGAAAGGTCGAACATGGGACGCCTGGGTGGCTCAGTTGGTTAAGCAGCTGCCTTCGGCTCACGTCATGATCCCAGCGTCCTAGGATGGAGTCCCACATCGGGCTCCTTGCTCCGCAGGGAGCCTGCTTCTCCCTCTGACTCTTCCTTCCACTGTCTGCCTGTGCTCGCTCTCGCTCGCGCTCTCTCTGACAAATAAATAAATAAAAATCTTAAAAAAAAAAAAAAAAAAAGAAAGGTCGAACACTTGGATCACCAAAAATGTGATTATTGCTTACCATGTGACCCAAACTATATTAAGTCTTAGAACAAAAGACGTTCTTATCTTGATGCCCCGCAGCTGTTAGCCCCAAGGTACAGAGGGCAGTAGGCAACGACCAGCAGGCCTCAAGTGCCATGTGCAGACTCTAAGAGCAACTGCCTTTGAGAGAGGAAACGGTAGAGAGTGGGCTTTCAGAGGTAGAGAATTACTAGCTGGGAAAGTAGGAAAATTGACACAGAATCGGGATTGATGCCACTACATGACAGAGTTGGTGAAACGTCCCTTCTCAGAGATCTTGAGGCTCCTCAGAAATGTATTTTTCATTTTGGACAGAACATTCAGGATAAATATGATCTGTTCGAGTTCCTGGTTCTCTCATCAGGACTGTTTCTTAGGCTTCACTGGCACAAGAAAAGGGTTTTGATGGTCCAGGGTAAATCCTGACCAAAGCAAAGCACGGTATCTATGAAAAACTAACCACTCAGAAGAGAACGACAGATAAAAAGCCAGGCCGACCTGACCCTGCAAAATAGGTAAGGTTGGTCCGGCAACAGGGGTAGAGGGGAAGTGCCCATCTCCTGCTAGAAGAGCTAGAGAAGACCCCTTCCGGAGAGACCACCAGGAGAGGAGAGCAGAAGGTGCTGATGAGGAAGAATATTTTAATCAGCAGAGAAGGTCAAAATGACAAAGTTCCAGGATCAGTGTAAACATATGGGATGAAAAAATAAAAAAGAAAAGAAAAGATCATTTTAAAATGACTTTTTTTTTTTAAAAGGACTTGTGTAAACAAAAGTCCTTTTTAAGAGACAGTTGGCTGTTTAAAGCAGAAGTACAACTCACTGAGAGAATCACCGCACTATTTATTTGGGTAGAAAGGACCTGGAATGTAGAAAGGCCCATTCTGCAGAGGAAAAAAATAGAATCACTAACAGGCCTCGTGCCTTGCACAGCCAGTGGCTAGAATCCCTGCCTCATGAGACCCTGTGCTAGAAGGCCGCTAGAACCATCTACAACTATGGTAGTCTTTCTTGGAAGCCAACAAGTGTTTGCCCAGTTAAGAGCAGAGTAACAATCAGTCACGTATTTGGTGATAATGTTTATCGATATCTTTAAAAGCCGTGTCAAGTTTCTTTTTGAGAAACCCTCACCCCACCCTTAGAGAAATTTATCTGAGGTTCACCTCTTTGAAATACCTCATTGTAGTTCCACATTTACCATATCCAAAAAACAAACAAACAAACAAAAAAACCATTTTCTTAACAAAGTGTTCAGAAGGGGGCGCCACTGAAAACAATTAGAGCTTTCCCTGCCAGGACAATTTTGTTGCAGAAACAGCTGAAAGCAATCAGGTCAGACAGAGCCAAGGGCTGGAGGGATTTTTAAATGACAAAAACCGATCCAAATCAAACCAAAACAAAAATCAAACCCAATGGCCAGGATTTCAAGTTTGCTACTAAAGGTGTGACATTCTCCTAAGACATGCGAGTGACTTGATCAATATATTTATATATTTATATTTGAAGAAGAAGGAACTATTTGATGCAGCAAATCCACGTTGATTAAAATATACCAGATATGGGGGCTCCTGGGTGGCTCAGTGGTTTAGGCCTCTGCCTTCGGCTCAGGTCATGATTTCAAGGTCCTGGGATGGAGCCCCACATCGGGCTCTCTGCTCAGCGGGGAGCCTGCTTCCCCCCTCTCTCTCTGCCTACCTCTCTACCTACTTGTGATCTGTCAGAAAAATGCGTAAATCAGATCTTTAAAAAAAGAATTAGTAGATGTGAAATACATCGAGGGTATGGGGGAAGGAAAACGATTTCACCTGATCTGACTAGGAAGTGGTTGAAGCCTGAATTAAAGTGCTATAAAAAGAGTAAAGACCTGGGAATTCTACGGGGAAAAATCCCTAGAAAAACAGCAGTAATAACTGGCTGCTCTTTATTGATCCAGATGCTGCGGTAGGCAAAGAAGAGCTGGTTTTATTCAGAGGATGATCTCCATTTGTCTTCCTGATCTGGCATTTCCTGCAAGCCAGGTATGGGGCTCTGCTCTAGAGCTGCAAATGCTGGGGGGCCCTCACTGTCCCTTTTCTCTTCTCAGGGGGACAACGGGCATGTCCATGGTGCAGTGGGACAGGCTTTACCACAGGGAGATAAAAGACTGGCAAGGGTAGGTTGGAGCTGGGAAAAGCCACTTAGGAACAGATTTTCATTGGAGGTGATAGACAAGGGCAAAGCGAAGAATGAGGATGAGTGTGTCAAGTTTCAAAGTGCCAGGAGGCAGCACAGTGCATTTGGGAAACTACAGCAAGTTCAGGACAACCGACAACTGATCTGGCAGCATCACCTGGGGATGGAGGCTGAGCCCCGGGGTTAACACTGGGCTTGAGATGGTTTGTATACTATGCCGAGGAGGTGAGGTACTACACTGTGGGGGCACAGGGAGCTACCGGAGGATTTCAAATATCAGAATCGTAACCATAATAGAGTATTTAATTGCATCCTAGCTTTCATCACGTGTAAGATGTACTATAGTTTATGTTCGCCTAAGAAAGAGAAATGCTGTCAGTTAAACTAGGATATGTCATCAAGTGCAAGGTGAGTGCCACCTTAAAAGATATTAAAATGGGGAGGGGGTGGACACATCTTAGAACAAGTAAATTGTGGTACTAGAATAATTAAGAAAGGTCGAACATGGGACGCCTGGGTGGCTCAGTTGGTTAAGCAGCTGCCTTCGGCTCACGTCATGATCCCAGCGTCCTAGGATGGAGTCCCACATCGGGCTCCTTGCTCCGCAGGGAGCCTGCTTCTCCCTCTGACTCTTCCTTCCACTGTCTGCCTGTGCTCGCTCTCGCTCGCGCTCTCTCTGACAAATAAATAAATAAAAATCTTAAAAAAAAAAAAAAAAAAAGAAAGGTCGAACACTTGGATCACCAAAAATGTGATTATTGCTTACCATGTGACCCAAACTATATTAAGTCTTAGAACAAAAGACGTTCTTATCTTGATGCCCCGCAGCTGTTAGCCCCAAGGTACAGAGGGCAGTAGGCAACGACCAGCAGGCCTCAAGTGCCATGTGCAGACTCTAAGAGCAACTGCCTTTGAGAGAGGAAACGGTAGAGAGTGGGCTTTCAGAGGTAGAGAATTACTAGCTGGGAAAGTAGGAAAATTGACACAGAATCGGGATTGATGCCACTACATGACAGAGTTGGTGAAACGTCCCTTCTCAGAGATCTTGAGGCTCCTCAGAAATGTATTTTTCATTTTGGACAGAACATTCAGGATAAATATGATCTGTTCGAGTTCCTGGTTCTCTCATCAGGACTGTTTCTTAGGCTTCACTGGCACAAGAAAAGGGTTTTGATGGTCCAGGGTAAATCCTGACCAAAGCAAAGCACGGTATCTATGAAAAACTAACCACTCAGAAGAGAACGACAGATAAAAAGCCAGGCCGACCTGACCCTGCAAAATAGGTAAGGTTGGTCCGGCAACAGGGGTAGAGGGGAAGTGCCCATCTCCTGCTAGAAGAGCTAGAGAAGACCCCTTCCGGAGAGACCACCAGGAGAGGAGAGCAGAAGGTGCTGATGAGGAAGAATATTTTAATCAGCAGAGAAGGTCAAAATGACAAAGTTCCAGGATCAGTGTAAACATATGGGATGAAAAAATAAAAAAGAAAAGAAAAGATCATTTTAAAATGACTTTTTTTTTTTAAAAGGACTTGTGTAAACAAAAGTCCTTTTTAAGAGACAGTTGGCTGTTTAAAGCAGAAGTACAACTCACTGAGAGAATCACCGCACTATTTATTTGGGTAGAAACGACCTGGAATGTAGAAAGGCCCATTCTGCAGAGGAAAAAAATAGAATCACTAACAGGCCTCGTGCCTTGCACAGCCAGTGGCTAGAATCCCTGCCTCATGAGACCCTGTGCTAGAAGGCCGCTAGAACCATCTACAACTATGGTAGTCTTTCTTGGAAGCCAACAAGTGTTTGCCCAGTTAAGAGCAGAGTAACAATCAGTCACGTATTTGGTGATAATGTTTATCGATATCTTTAAAAGCCGTGTCAAGTTTCTTTTTGAGAAACCCTCACCCCACCCTTAGAGAAATTTATCTGAGGTTCACCTCTTTGAAATACCTCATTGTAGTTCCACATTTACCATATCCAAAAAACAAACAAACAAACAAAAAAACCATTTTCTTAACAAAGTGTTCAGAAGGGGGCGCCACTGAAAACAATTAGAGCTTTCCCTGCCAGGACAATTTTGTTGCAGAAACAGCTGAAAGCAATCAGGTCAGACAGAGCCAAGGGCTGGAGGGATTTTTAAATGACAAAAACCGATCCAAATCAAACCAAAACAAAAATCAAACCCAATGGCCAGGATTTCAAGTTTGCTACTAAAGGTGTGACATTCTCCTAAGACATGCGAGTGACTTGATCAATATATTTATATATTTATATTTGAAGAAGAAGGAACTATTTGATGCAGCAAATCCACGTTGATTAAAATATACCAGATATGGGGGCTCCTGGGTGGCTCAGTGGTTTAGGCCTCTGCCTTCGGCTCAGGTCATGATTTCAAGGTCCTGGGATGGAGCCCCACATCGGGCTCTCTGCTCAGCGGGGAGCCTGCTTCCCCCCTCTCTCTCTGCCTACCTCTCTACCTACTTGTGATCTGTCAGAAAAATGCGTAAATCAGATCTTTAAAAAAAGAATTAGTAGATGTGAAATACATCGAGGGTATGGGGGAAGGAAAACGATTTCACCTGATCTGACTAGGAAGTGGTTGAAGCCTGAATTAAAGTGCTATAAAAAGAGTAAAGACCTGGGAATTCTACGGGGAAAAATCCCTAGAAAAACAGCAGTAATAACTGGCTGCTCTTTATTGATCCAGATGCTGCGGTAGGCAAAGAAGAGCTGGTTTTATTCAGAGGATGATCTCCATTTGTCTTCCTGATCTGGCATTTCCTGCAAGCCAGGTATGGGGCTCTGCTCTAGAGCTGCAAATGCTGGGGGGCCCTCACTGTCCCTTTTCTCTTCTCAGGGGGACAACGGGCATGTCCATGGTGCAGTGGGACAGGCTTTACCACAGGGAGATAAAAGACTGGCAAGGGTAGGTTGGAGCTGGGAAAAGCCACTTAGGAACAGATTTTCATTGGAGGTGATAGACAAGGGCAAAGCGAAGAATGAGGATGAGTGTGTCAAGTTTCAAAGTGCCAGGAGGCAGCACAGTGCATTTGGGAAACTACAGCAAGTTCAGGACAACCGACAACTGATCTGGCAGCATCACCTGGGGATGGAGGCTGAGCCCCGGGGTTAACACTGGGCTTGAGATGGTTTGTATACGATGCCGAGGAGGTGAGGTACTACACTGTGGGGGCACAGGGAGCTACCGGAGGATTTCAAATATCAGAATCGTAACCATAATAGAGTATTTAATTGCATCCTAGCTTTCATCACGTGTAAGATGTACTATAGTTTATGTTCGCCTAAGAAAGAGAAATGCTGTCAGTTAAACTAGGATATGTCATCAAGTGCAAGGTGAGTGCCACCTTAAAAGATATTAAAATGGGGAGGGGGTGGACACATCTTAGAACAAGTAAATTGTGGTACTAGAATAATTAAGAAAGGTCGAACATGGGACGCCTGGGTGGCTCAGTTGGTTAAGCAGCTGCCTTCGGCTCACGTCATGATCCCAGCGTCCTAGGATGGAGTCCCACATCGGGCTCCTTGCTCCGCAGGGAGCCTGCTTCTCCCTCTGACTCTTCGTTCCACTGTCTGCCTGTGCTCGCTCTCGCTCGCGCTCTCTCTGACAAATAAATAAATAAAAATCTTAAAAAAAAAAAAAAAAAAAAGAAAGGTCGAACACTTGGATCACCAAAAATGTGATTATTGCTTACCATGTGACCCAAACTATATTAAGTCTTAGAACAAAAGACGTTCTTATCTTGATGCCCCGCAGCTGTTAGCCCCAAGGTACAGAGGGCAGTAGGCAACGACCAGCAGGCCTCAAGTGCCATGTGCAGACTCTAAGAGCAACTGCCTTTGAGAGAGGAAACGGTAGAGAGTGGGCTTTCAGAGGTAGAGAATTACTAGCTGGGAAAGTAGGAAAATTGACACAGAATCGGGATTGATGCCACTACATGACAGAGTTGGTGAAACGTCCCTTCTCAGAGATCTTGAGGCTCCTCAGAAATGTATTTTTCATTTTGGACAGAACATTCAGGATAAATATGATCTGTTCGAGTTCCTGGTTCTCTCATCAGGACTGTTTCTTAGGCTTCACTGGCACAAGAAAAGGGTTTTGATGGTCCAGGGTAAATCCTGACCAAAGCAAAGCACGGTATCTATGAAAAACTAACCACTCAGAAGAGAACGACAGATAAAAAGCCAGGCCGACCTGACCCTGCAAAATAGGTAAGGTTGGTCCGGCAACAGGGGTAGAGGGGAAGTGCCCATCTCCTGCTAGAAGAGCTAGAGAAGACCCCTTCCGGAGAGACCACCAGGAGAGGAGAGCAGAAGGTGCTGATGAGGAAGAATATTTTAATCAGCAGAGAAGGTCAAAATGACAAAGTTCCAGGATCAGTGTAAACATATGGGATGAAAAAATAAAAAAGAAAAGAAAAGATCATTTTAAAATGACTTTTTTTTTTTAAAAGGACTTGTGTAAACAAAAGTCCTTTTTAAGAGACAGTTGGCTGTTTAAAGCAGAAGTACAACTCACTGAGAGAATCACCGCACTATTTATTTGGGTAGAAACGACCTGGAATGTAGAAAGGCCCATTCTGCAGAGGAAAAAAATAGAATCACTAACAGGCCTCGTGCCTTGCACAGCCAGTGGCTAGAATCCCTGCCTCATGAGACCCTGTGCTAGAAGTCCGCTAGAACCATCTACAACTATGGTAGTCTTTCTTGGAAGCCAACAAGTGTTTGCCCAGTTAAGAGCAGAGTAACAATCAGTCACGTATTTGGTGATAATGTTTATCGATATCTTTAAAAGCCGTGTCAAGTTCCTTTTGAGTAACCCTCACCCCACCCTTAGAGAAATTTATCTGAGGTTCACCTCTTTGAAATACCTCATTGTAGTTCCACATTTACCATATCCAAAAAACAAACAAACAAACAAAAAACCATTTTCTTAACAAAGTGTTCAGAAGGGGGCGCCACTGAAAACAATTAGAGCTTTCCCTGCCAGGACAATTTTGTTGCAGAAACAGCTGAAAGCAATCAGGTCAGCCAGAGCCAAGGGCTGGAGGGATTTTTAAATGACAAAAACCGATCCAAATCAAACCAAAACAAAAATCAAACCCAATGGCCAGGATTTCAAGTTTGCTACTAAAGGTGTGACATTCTCCTAAGACATGCGAGTGACTTGATCAATATATTTATATATTTATATTTGAAGAAGAAGGAACTATTTGATGCAGCAAATCCACGTTGATTAAAATATACCAGATATGGGGGCTCCTGGGTGGCTCAGTGGTTTAGGCTTCTGCCTTCGGCTCAGGTCATGATTTCAGGGTCCTGGGATGGAGCCCCACATCGGGCTCTCTGCTCAGCGGGGAGCCTGCTTCCCCCCTCTCTCTCTGCCTACCTCTCTACCTACTTGTGATCTGTCAGAAAAATGCGTAAATCAGATCTTTAAAAAAAGAATTAGTAGATGTGAAATACATCGAGGGTATGGGGGAAGGAAAACGATTGCACCTGATCTGACTAGGAAGTGGTTGAAGCCTGAATTAAAGTGCTATAAAAAGAGTAAAGACCTGGGAATTCTATGGGGAAAAATCCCTAGAAAAACAGCAGTAATAACTGGCTGCTCTTTATTGATCCAGATGCTGCGGTAGCCAAAGAAGAGCTGGTTTTATTCAGAGGATGATCTCCATTTGTCTTCCTGATCTGGCATTTCCTGCAAGCCAGGTATGGGGCTCTGCTCTAGAGCTGCAAATGCTGGGGGGCCCTCACTGTCCCTTTTCTCTTCTCAGGGGGACAACGGGCATGTCCATGGTGCAGTGGGACAGGCTTTACCACAGGGAGATAAAAGGCTGGCAAGGGTAGGTTGGAGCTGGGAAAAGGCACTTAGGAACAGATTTTCATTGGAGGTGATAGACAAGGGCAAAGCGAAGAATGAGGATGAGTGTGTCAAGTTTCAAAGTGCCAGGAGGCAGCACAGTGCATTTGGGAAACTACAGCAAGTTCATGACAACCGACAACTGATCTGGCAGCATCACCTGGGGATGGAGGCTGAGCCCCGGGGTTAACACTGGGCTTGAGATGGTTTGTATACTATGCCGAGGAGGTGAGGTACTACACTGTGGGGGCACAGGGAGCTACCGGAGGATTTCAAATATCAGAATCGTAACCATAATAGAGTATTTAATTGCATCCTAGCTTTCATCACGTGTAAGATGTACTAGAGTTTTTGTTCGACTAAGAAAGAGAAATGCTGTCAGTTAAACTAGAATATGTCATCAAGTGCAAGGTGAGTGCCACCTTAAAAGATATTAAAATGGGGGGGGGGGGGACACATCTTAGAACAAGTAAATTGTGGTACTAGAATAATTAAGAAAGGTCGAACACTTGGATCAACAAAAAAAGTGATTATTGCTTACCATGTGACCCAAACTATATTAAGTCTTAGAACAAAAGACGTTCTTATCTTGATGCCCCGCAGCTGTTAGCCCCAAGGTACAGAGGGCAGTAGGCAACGACCAGCAGGCCTCAAGTGCCATGTGCAGACTCTAAGAGCAACTGCCTTTGAGAGAGGAAACGGTAGAGAGTGGGCTTTCGGAGGTAGAGAATTACTAGCTGGGAAAGTAGGAAAATTGACACAGAATCGGGATTGATGCCACTACATGACAGAGTTGGTGAAACGTCCCTTCTCAGAGATCTTGAGGCTCCTCAGAAATGTATTTTTCATTTTGGACAGAACATTCAGGATAAATATGATCTGTTCGAGTTCCTGGTTCTCTCATCAGGACTGTTTCTTAGGCTTCACTGGCACAAGAAAAGGGTTTTGATGGTCCAGGGTAAATCCTGACCAAAGCAAAGCACGGTATCTATGAAAAACTAACCACTCAGAAGAGAACGACAGATAAAAAGCCAGGCCGACCTGACCCTGCAAAATAGGTAAGGTTGGTCCGGCAACAGGGGTAGAGGGGAAGTGCCCATCTCCTGCTAGAAGAGCTAGAGAAGACCCCTTCCGGAGAGACCACCAGGAGAGGAGAGCAGAAGGTGCTGATGAGGAAGAATATTTTAATCAGCAGAGAAGGTCAAAATGACAAAGTTCCAGGATCAGTGTAAACATATGGGATGAAAAAATAAAAAAGAAAAGAAAAGATCATTTTAAAATGACTTTTTTTTTTTAAAAGGACTTGTGTAAACAAAAGTCCTTTTTAAGAGACAGTTGGCTGTTTAAAGCAGAAGTACAACTCACTGAGAGAATCACCGCACTATTTATTTGGGTAGAAACGACCTGGAATGTAGAAAGGCCCATTCTGCAGAGGAAAAAAATAGAATCACTAACAGGCCTCGTGCCTTGCACAGCCAGTGGCTAGAATCCCTGCCTCATGAGACCCTGTGCTAGAAGGCCGCTAGAACCATCTACAACTATGGTAGTCTTTCTTGGAAGCCAACAAGTGTTTGCCCAGTTAAGAGCAGAGTAACAATCAGTCACGTATTTGGTGATAATGTTTATCGATATCTTTAAAAGCCGTGTCAAGTTCCTTTTGAGTAACCCTCACCCCACCCTTAGAGAAATTTATCTGAGGTTCACCTCTTTGAAATACCTCATTGTAGTTCCACATTTACCATATCCAAAAAACAAACAAACAAACAAAAAAACCATTTTCTTAACAAAGTGTTCAGAAGGGGGCGCCACTGAAAACAATTAGAGCTTTCCCTGCCAGGACAATTTTGTTGCAGAAACAGCTGAAAGCAATCAGTTCAGCCAGAGCCAAGGGCTGGAGGGATTTTTAAATGACAAAAACCGATCCAAATCAAACCAAAACAAAAATCAAACCCAATGGCCAGGATTTCAAGTTTGCTACTAAAGGTGTGACATTCTCCTAAGACATGCGAGTGACTTGATCAATATATTTATATATTTATATTTGAAGAAGAAGGAACTATTTGATGCAGCAAATCCACGTTGATTAAAATATACCAGATATGGGGGCTCCTGGGTGGCTCAGTGGTTTAGGCCTCTGCCTTCGGCTCAGGTCATGATTTCAGGGTCCTGGGATGGAGCCCCACATCGGGCTCTCTGCTCAGCGGGGAGCCTGCTTTCCCCCTCTCTCTCTGCCTACCTCTCTACCTACTTGTGATCTGTCAGAAAAATGCGTAAATCAGATCTTTAAAAAAAGAATTAGTAGATGTGAAATACATCGAGGGTATGGGGGAAGGAAAACGATTTCACCTGATCTGACTAGGAAGTGGTTGAAGCCTGAATTAAAGTGCTATAAAAAGAGTAAAGACCTGGGTATTCTATGGGGAAAAATCCCTAGAAAAACAGCAGTAATAACTGGCTGCTCTTTATTGATCCAGATGCTGCGGTAGGCAAAGAAGAGCTGGTTTTATTCAGAGGATGATCTCCATTTGTCTTCCTGATCTGGCATTTCCTGCAAGCCAGGTATGGGGCTCTGCTCTAGAGCTGCAAATGCTGGGGGGCCCTCACTGTCTCTTTTCTCTTCTCAGGGGGACAACGGGCATGTCCACGGTGCAGTGGGACAGGCTTTACCACAGGGAGATAAAAGACTGCCAAGGGTAGGTTGGAGCTGGGAAAAGGCACTTAGGAACAGATTTTCATTGGAGGTGATAGACAAGGGCAAAGCGAAGAATGAGGATGAGTGTGTCAAGTTTCAAAGTGCCAGGAGGCAGCACAGTGCATTTGGGAAACTACAGCAAGTTCATGACAACCGACAACTGATCTGGCAGCATCACCTGGGGATGGAGGCTGAGCCCCGGGGTTAACACTGGGCTTGAGATGGTTTGTATACGATGCCGAGGAGGTGAGGTACTACACTGTGGGGGCACAGGGAGCTACCGGAGGATTTCAAATATCAGAATCGTAACCATAATAGAGTATTTAATTGCATCCTAGCTTTCATCACGTGTAAGATGTACTATAGTTTATGTTCGCCTAAGAAAGAGAAATGCTGTCAGTTAAACTAGGATATGTCATCAAGTGCAAGGTGAGTGCCACCTTAAAAGATATTAAAATGGGGGTGGTGGTGGACACATCTTAGAACAAGTAAATTGTGGTACTAGAATAATTAAGAAAGGTCGAACACTTGGATCAACAAAAAAAGTGATTATTGCTTACCATGTGACCCAAACTCTATTAAGTCTTAGAACAAAAGACATTCTTCTCTTGATGCCCCGCAGCTGTTAGCCCCAAGGTACAGAGGGCAGTAGCCAACGACCAGCAGGCCTCAAGTGCCATGTGCAGACTCTAAGAGCAACTGCCTTTGAGAGAGGAAACGGTAGAGAGTGGGCATTCGGAGGTAGAGAATTACTAGCTGGGAAAGTAGGATAATTGACACAGAATCGGAATTGATGCCACTGCATGACTGAGTTGGTGAAACGTCCCTTCTCAGAGATCTTGAGGCTCCTCAGAAATGTATTTTTCATTCTGGACAGAACATTCAGGATAAATATGATCGGTTCGAGTTCCTGGTTCTCTCATCAGGACTGTTTCTTTGGCTTCACTGGAACAAGAAAGCTGTTTTGATGGTCCAGGGTAAATCCTGACAAAAGCAAAGCACGGTATCTATGAAAAACTAACCACTCAGAAGAGAACAACTGATAAAAAGCCAGGCCGACCTGACCCTGCAAAATAGGTAAGGTTGGTCCGGCAACAGGGGTAGAGGGGAAGTGCCCATCTCCTGCTAGAAGAGCTAGAGAAGACCCCTTCTGGAGAGACCACCAGGAGAGGAGAGCAGAAGGTGCTGATGAGGAAGAATATTTTAATCAGCAGAGAAGGTCAAAATGACAAAGTTCCAGGATCAGTGTAAACATATGGGATGAAAAAATAAAAAAGAAAAGAAAAGATCATTTTAAAATGACTTTTTTTTTTTAAAAGGACTTGTGTAAACAAAAGTCCTTTTTAAGAGACAGTTGGCTGTTTAAAGCAGAAGTACAACTCACTGAGAGAATCACCGCACTATTTATTTGGGTAGAAAGGACCTGGAATGTAGAAAGGCCCATTCTGCAGAGGAAAAATATAGAATCACTAACAGGCCTCGTGCCTTGCACAGCCAGTGGCTAGAATCCCTGCCTCATGAGACCCTGTGCTAGAAGGCCGCTAGAACCATCTACAACTATGTTAGTCTTTCTTGGAAGCCAACAAGTGTTTGCCCAGTTAAGAGCAGAGTAACAGGGGCGCCTGGGTGGCTCAGTGGGTTGAGCCGCTGCCTTCGGCTCAGATCATGATCTCAGGGTCCTGGGATCGAGTCCCGCATCGGGTCTCTGCTCAGCGGGGAGCCTGTTTCCTCCTCTCTCTCTCTCTCTGCCTGCCTGTCTGCCTAATTGTGATCTCTCTCTGTCAAATAAATAAATAAAATCTTTAAAAAAAAAAAAAAGAGCAGAGTAACAATCAGTCAGGTATTTGGTGATAATGTTTATCGATATCTTTAAAAGCCGTGTCAAGTTTCTTTTTGAGTAACCCTCACCCCACCCTTAGAGAAATTTATCTGAGGTTCACCTCTTTGAAATACCTCACTGTAGTTCCACATTTACCATATCCAAAAAACAAACAAACAAAAAAAAAACCATTTTCTTAACAAAGTGTTCAGAAGGGGGCGCCACTGAAAACAATTAGAGCTTTCCCTGCCAGGACAATTTTGTTGCAGAAACAGCTGAAAGCAATCAGGTCAGACAGAGCCAAGGGCTGGAGGGAGTTTTAAATGACAAAAACCGATCCAAATCAAACCAAAACAAAAATCAAACCCAATGGCCAGGATTTCAAGTTTGCTACTAAAGGCATACATTCTCCTAAGACATGCGAGTGACTTGATCAATATATTTACATATTTATATTTGAAGAAGAAGGAACTATTTGATGCAGCAAATGCACGTTGATTAAAAATTACCAGATATGGGGGCTCCTGGGTGGCTCAGTGGTTTAGGCCTCTGCCTTCGGCTCAGGTCATGATTTCAGGGTCCTGGGATGGAGCCCCACATCGGGCTCTCTGCTCAGCGGGGAGCCTGCTTCCCCCCTCTCTCTCTGCCTGCCTCTCTACCTACTTGTGATCTGTCAGAAAAATGGGTAAATCAGATCTCTAAAAAAGAAATTAGTAGATGTGAAATACATCGAGGGTATGGGGGAAGGAAAACGATTGCACCTGATCTGACTAGGAAGTGGTTGAAGCCTGAATTAAAGTGCTATAAAAAGAGTAAAGACCTGGGAATTCTATGGGGAAAAATCCCTAGAAAAACAGCAGTAATAACTGGCTGCTCTTTATTGATCCAGATGCTGCGGTAGCCAAAGAAGAGCTGGTTTTATTCAGAGGATGATCTCCATTTGTCTTCCTGATCTGGCATTTCCTGCAAGCCAGGTATGGGGCTCTGCTCTAGAGCTGCAAATGCTGGGGGGCCCTCACTGTCCCTTTTCTCTTCTCAGGGGGACAACGGGCATGTCCATGGTGCAGTGGGACAGGCTTTACCACAGGGAGATAAAAGACTGGCAAGGGTAGGTTGGAGCTGGGAAAAGGCACTTAGGAACAGATTTTCATTGGAGGTGATAGACAAGGGCAAAGCGAAGAATGAGGATGAGTGTGTCAAGTTTCAAAGTGCCAGGAGGCAGCACAGTGCATTTGGGAAACTACAGCAAGTTCATGACAACCGACAACTGATCTGGCAGCATCACCTGGGGATGGAGGCTGAGCCCCGGGGTTAACACTGGGCTTGAGATGGTTTGTATACTATGCCGAGGAGGTGAGGTACTACACTGTGGGGGCACAGGGAGCTACCGGAGAATTTCAAATATCAGAATCGTAACCATAATAGAGTATTTAATTGCATCCTAGCTTTCATCACGTGTAAGATGTACTAGAGTTTATGTTCGACTAAGAAAGAGAAATGCTGTCAGTTAAACTAGGATATGTCATCAAGTGCAAGGTGAGTGCCACCTTAAAAGATATTAAAATGGGGGGGGGGGGTGGACACATCTTAGAACAAGTAAATTGTGGTACTAGAATAATTAAGAAAGGTCGAACACTTGGATCAACAAAAAAAGTGATTATTGCTTACCATGTGACCCAAACTATATTAAGTCTTAGAACAAAAGGCGTTCTTATCTTGATGCCCCGCAGCTGTTAGCCCCAAGGTACAGAGGGCAGTAGGCAACGACCAGCAGGCCTCAAGTGCCATGTGCAGACTCTAAGAGCAACTGCCTTTGAGAGAGGAAACGGTAGAGAGTGGGCTTTCGGAGGTAGAGAATTACTAGCTGGGAAAGTAGGAAAATTGACACAGAATCGGGATTGATGCCACTACATGACAGAGTTGGTGAAACGTCCCTTCTCAGAGATCTTGAGGCTCCTCAGAAATGTATTTTTTATTTTGGACAGAACATTCAGGATAAATATGATCTGTTCGAGTTCCTGGTTCTCTCATCAGGACTGTTTCTTAGGCTTCACTGGCACAAGAAAAGGGTTTTGATGGTCCAGGGTAAATCCTGACCAAAGCAAAGCACGGTATCTATGAAAAACTAACCACTCAGAAGAGAACGACAGATAAAAAGCCAGGCCGACCTGACCCTGCAAAATAGGTAAGGTTGGTCCGGCAACAGGGGTAGAGGGGAAGTGCCCATCTCCTGCTAGAAGAGCTAGAGAAGACCCCTTCCGGAGAGACCACCAGGAGAGGAGAGCAGAAGGTGCTGATGAGGAAGAATATTTTAATCAGCAGAGAAGGTCAAAATGACAAAGTTCCAGGATCAGTGTAAACATATGGGATGAAAAAATAAAAAAGAAAAGAAAAGATCATTTTAAAATGACTTTTTTTTTTTTTAAAAGTACTTGTGTAAACAAAAGTCCTTTTTAAGACACAGTTGGCTGTTTAAAGCAGAAGTACAACTCACTGAGAGAATCACCGCACTATTTATTTGGGTAGAAAGGACCTGGAATGTAGAAAGGCCCATTCTGCAGAGGAAAAAAATAGAATCACTAACAGGCCTCGTGCCTAGCACAGCCAGTGGCTAGAATCCCTGCCTCATGAGAGCCTGTGCTAGAAGGCCGCTAGAACCATCTACAACTATGGTAGTCTTTCTTGGAAGCCAACAAGTGTTTGCCCAGTTAAGAGCAGAGTAACAATCAGTCACGTATTTGGTGATAATGTTTATCGATATCTTTAAAAGCCGTGTCAAGTTCCTTTTGAGTAACCCTCACCCCACCCTTAGAGAAATTTATCTGAGGTTCACCTCTTTGAAATACCTCATTGTAGTTCCACATTTACCGTATCCAAAAAACAAACAAACAAAAAAAAACCATTTTCTTAACAAAGTGTTCAGAAGGGGGCGCCACTGAAAACAATTAGAGCTTTCCCTGCCAGGACAATTTTGTTGCAGAAACAGCTGAAAGCAATCAGGTCAGACAGAGCCAAGGGCTGGAGGGAGTTTTAAAAGACAAAAACCGATCCAAATCAAACCAAAACAAAAATCAAACCCAATGGCCAGGATTTCAAGTTTGCTACTAAAGGTGTGACATTCTCCTAAGACATGCGAGTGACTTGATCAATATATTTATATATTTATATTTGAAGAAGAAGGAACTATTTGATGCAGCAAATCCACATTGATTAAAATATACCAGATATGGGGGCTCCTGGGTGGCTCAGTGGTTTAGGCCTCTGCCTTCGGCTCAGGTCATGATTTCAGGGTCCTGGGATGGAGCCCCACATCGGGCTCTCTGCTCAGCGGGGAGCCTGCTTCCCCCCTCTCTCTCTGCCTACCTCTCTACCTACTTGTGATCTGTCAGAAAAATGCGTAAATCAGATCTTTAAAAAAAGAATTAGTAGATGTGAAATACATCGAGGGTATGGGGGAAGGAAAACGATTTCACCTGATCTGACTAGGAAGTGGTTGAAGCCTGAATTAAAGTGCTATAAAAAGAGTAAAGACCTGGGAATTCTACGGGGAAAAATCCCTAGAAAAACAGCACTAATAACTAGCTGCTCTTTATTGATCCAGATGCTGCGGTAGGCAAAGAAGAGCTGGTTTTATTCAGAGGATGATCTCCATTTGTCTTCCTGATCTGGCATTTCCTGCAAGCCAGGTATGGGGCTCTGCTCTAGAGCTGCAAATGCTGGGGGGCCCTCACTGTCCCTTTTCTCTTCTCAGGGGGACAACGGGCATGTCCATGGTGCAGTGGGACAGGCTTTACCACAGGGAGATAAAAGACTGCCAAGGGTAGGTTGGAGCTGGGAAAAGCCACTTAGGAACAGATTTTCATTGGAGGTGATAGACAAGGGCAAAGCGAAGAATGAGGATGAGTGTGTCAAGTTTCAAAGTGCCAGGAGGCAGCACAGTGCATTTGGGAAACTACAGCAAGTTCATGACAACCGACAACTGATCTGGCAGCATCACCTGGGGATGGAGGCTGAGCCCCGGGGTTAACACTGGGCTTGAGATGGTTTGTATACGATGCCGAAGAGGTGAGGTACTACACTGTGGGGGCACAGGGAGCTACCGGAGGATTTCAAATATCAGAATCGTAACCATAATAGAGTATTTAATTGCATCCTAGCTTTCATCACGTGTAAGATGTACTATAGTTTATGTTCGCCTAAGAAAGAGAAATGCTGTCAGTTAAACTAGGATATGTCATCAAGTGCAAGGTGAGTGCCACCTTAAAAGATATTAAAATGGGGAGGGGGTGGACACATCTTAGAACAAGTAAATTGTGGTACTAGAATAATTAAGAAAGGTCGAACATGGGACGCCTGGGTGGCTCAGTTGGTTAAGCAGCTGCCTTCGGCTCACGTCATGATCCCAGCGTCCTAGGATCGAGTCCCACAACGGGCTCCTTGCTCCGCAGGGAGCCTGCTTCTCCCTCTGACTCTTCCTTCCACTGTCTCCCTGTGCTCGCTGTCGCTCGCGCTCTCTCTGACAAATAAATAAATAAAAATCTTAAAAAAAAAAAAAAAAAAAGAAAGGTCGAACACTTGGATCACCAAAAATGTGATTATTGCTTACCATGTGACCCAAACTATATTAAGTCTTAGAACAAAAGACGTTCTTATCTTGATGCCCCGCAGCTGTTAGCCCCAAGGTACAGAGGGCAGTAGGCAACGACCAGCAGGCCTCAAGTGCCATGTGCAGACTCTAAGAGCAACTGCCTTTGAGAGAGGAAACGGTAGAGAGTGGGCTTTCGGAGGTAGAGAATTACTAGCTGGGAAAGTAGGAAAATTGACACAGAATCGGGATTGATGCCACTGCATGACAGAGTTGGTGAAACGTCCCTTCTCAGAGATCTTGAGGCTCCTCAGAAATGTATTTTTCATTTTGGACAGAACATTCAGGATAAATATGATCTGTTCGAGTTCCTGGTTCTCTCATCAGGACTGTTTCTTAGGCTTCACTGGCACAAGAAAAGGGTTTTGATGGTCCAGGGTAAATCCTGACCAAAGCAAAGCACGGTATCTATGAAAAACTAACCACTCAGAAGAGAACGACAGATAAAAAGCCAGGCCGACCTGACCCTGCAAAATAGGTAAGGTTGGTCTGGCAACAGGGGTAGAGGGGAAGTGCTTATCTCCTGCTAGAAGAGCTAGAGAAGACTCCTTCCGGAGAGACCACCAGGAGAGGAGAGCAGAAGGTGCTGATGAGGAAGAATATTTTAATCAGCAGAGAAGGTCAAAATGACAAAGTTCCAGGATCAGTGTAAACATATGGGATGAAAAAATAAAAAAGAAAAGAAAAGATCATTTTAAAATGACTTTTTTTTTTTTAAAAGGACTTGTGTAAACAAAAGTCCTTTTTAAGAGACAGTTGGCTGTTTAAAGCAGAAGTACAACTCACTGAGAGAATCACCGCACTATTTATTTGGGTAGAAAGGACCTGGAATGTAGAAAGGCCCATTCTGCAGAGGAAAAAAATAGAATCACTAACAGGCCTCGTGCCTAGCACAGCCAGTGGCTAGAATCCCTGCCTCATGAGACCCTGTGCTAGAAGGCCGCTAGAACCATCTACAACTATGGTAGTCTTTCTTGGAAGCCAACAAGTGTTTGCCCAGTTAAGAGCAGAGTAACAATCAGTCACGTATTTGGTGATAATGTTTATCGATATCTTTAAAAGCCGTGTCAAGTTCCTTTTGAGTAACCCTCACCCCACCCTTAGAGAAATTTATCTGAGGTTCACCTCTTTGAAATACCTCATTGTAGTTCCACATTTACCGTATCCAAAAAACAAACAAACAAAAAAAAACCATTTTCTTAACAAAGTTTTCAGAAGGGGGCGCCACTGAAAACAATTAGAGCTTTCCCTGCCAGGACAATTTTGTTGCAGAAACAGCTGAAAGCAATCAGGTCAGCCAGAGCCAAGGGCTGGAGGGATTTTTAAATGACAAAAACCGATCCAAATCAAACCAAAACAAAAATCAAACCCAATGGCCAGGATTTCAAGTTTGCTACTAAAGGCATACATTCTCCTAAGACATGCGAGTGACTTGATCAATATATTTATATATTTATATTTGAAGAAGAAGGAACTATTTGATGCAGCAAATCCACGTTGATTAAAATATACCAGATATGGGGGCTCCTGGGTGGCTCAGTGGTTTAGGCCTCTGCCTTCGGCTCAGGTCATGATTTCAGGGTCCTGGGATGGAGCCCCACATCGGGCTCTCTGCTCAGCGGGGAGCCTGCTTCCCCCCTCTCTCTCTGCCTACCTCTCTACCTACTTGTGATCTGTCAGAAAAATGCGTAAATCAGATCTTTAAAAAAAGAATTAGTAGATGTGAAATACATCGAGGGTATGGGGGAAGGAAAACGATTTCACCTGATCTGACTAGGAAGTGGTTGAAGCCTGAATTAAAGTGCTATAAAAAGAGTAAAGACCTGGGAATTCTATGGGGAAAAATCCCTAGAAAAACAGCAGTAATAACTGGCTGCTCTTTATTGATCCAGATGCTGCGGTAGGCAAAGAAGAGCTGGTTTTATTCAGAGGATGATCTCCATTTGTCTTCCTGATCTGGCATTTCCTGCAAGCCAGGTATGGGGCTCTGCTCTAGAGCTGCAAATGCTGGGGGGCCCTCACTGTCCCTTTTCTCTTCTCAGGGGGACAACGGGCATGTCCATGGTGCAGTGGGACAGGCTTTACCACAGGGAGATAAAAGACTGGCAAGGGTAGGTTGGAGCTGGGAAAAGGCACTTAGGAACAGATTTTCATTGGAGGTGATAGACAAGGGCAAAGCGAAGAATGAGGATGAGTGTGTCAAGTTTCAAAGTGCCAGGAGGCAGCACAGTGCATTTGGGAAACTACAGCAAGTTCATGACAACCGACAACTGATCTGGCAGCATCACCTGGGGATGGAGGCTGAGCCCCGGGGTTAACACTGGGCTTGAGATGGTTTGTATACTATGCCGAGGAGGTGAGGTACTACACTGTGGGGGCACAGGGAGCTACCGGAGGATTTCAAATATCAGAATCGTAACCATAATAGAGTATTTAATTGCATCCTAGCTTTCATCACGTGTAAGATGTACTAGAGTTTATGTTCGACTAAGAAAGAGAAATGCTGTGAGTTAAACTAGGATATGTCATCAAGTGCAAGGTGAGTGCCACCTTAAAAGATATTAAAATGGGGGGGGTGGACACATCTTAGAACAAGTAAATTGTGGTACTAGAATAATTAAGAAAGGTCGAACACTTGGATCAACAAAAAAAGTGATTATTGCTTACCATGTGACCCAAACTATATTAAGTCTTAGAACAAAAGACGTTCTTATCTTGATGCCCCGCAGCTGTTAGCCCCAAGGTACAGAGGGCAGTAGGCAACGACCAGCAGGCCTCGAGTGCCATGTGCAGACTCTAAGAGCAACTGCCTTTGAGAGAGGAAACGGTAGAGAGTGGGCTTTCGGAGGTAGAGAATTACTAGCTGGGAAAGTAGGAAAATTGACACAGAATCGGGATTGATGCCACTACATGACAGAGTTGGTGAAACGTCCCTTCTCAGAGATCTTGAGGCTCCTCAGAAATGTATTTTTCATTTTGGACAGAACTTTCAGGATAAATATGATCTGTTCGAGTTCCTGGTTCTCTCATCAGGACTGTTTCTTAGGCTTCACTGGCACAAGAAAAGGGTTTTGATGGTCCAGGGTAAATCCTGACCAAAGCAAAGCACGGTATCTATGAAAAACTAACCACTCAGAAGAGAACGACAGATAAAAAGCCAGGCCGACCTGACCCTGCAAAATAGGTAAGGTTGGTCCGGCAACAGGGGTAGAGGGGAAGTGCCCATCTCCTGCTAGAAGAGCTAGAGAAGACCCCTTCCGGAGAGACCACCAGGAGAGGAGAGCAGAAGGTGCTGATGAGGAAGAATATTTTAATCAGCAGAGAAGGTCAAAATGACAAAGTTCCAGGATCAGTGTAAACATATGGGATGAAAAAATAAAAAAGAAAAGAAAAGATCATTTTAAAATGACTTTTTTTTTTTTAAAAGGACTTGTGTAAACAAAAGTCCTTTTTAAGAGACAGTTGGCTGTTTAAAGCAGAAGTACAACTCACTGAGAGAATCACCGCACTATTTATTTGGGTAGAAACGACCTGGAATGTAGAAAGGCCCATTCTGCAGAGGAAAAAAATAGAATCACTAACAGGCCTCGTGCCTTGCACAGCCAGTGGCTAGAATCCCTGCCTCATGAGACCCTGTGCTAGAAGGCCGCTAGAACCATCTACAACTATGGTAGTCTTTCTTGGAAGCCAACAAGTGTTTGCCCAGTTAAGAGCAGAGTAACAATCAGTCACGTATTTGGTGATAATGTTTATCGATATCTTTAAAAGCCGTGTCAAGTTCCTTTTGAGTAACCCTCACCCCACCCTTAGAGAAATTTATCTGAGGTTCACCTCTTTGAAATACCTCATTGTAGTTCCACATTTACCATATCCAAAAAACAAACAAACAAAAAAAAACCATTTTCTTAACAAAGTGTTCAGAAGGGGGCGCCACTGAAAACAATTAGAGCTTTCCCTGCCAGGACAATTTTGTTGCAGAAACAGCTGAAAGCAATCAGGTCAGCCAGAGCCAAGGGCTGGAGGGATTTTTAAATGACAAAAACCGATCCAAATCAAACCAAAACAAAAATCAAACCCAATGGCCAGGATTTCAAGTTTGCTACTAAAGGTGTGACATTCTCCTAAGACATGCGAGTGACTTGATCAATATATTTATATATTTATATTTGAAGAAGAAGGAACTATTTGATGCAGCAAATCCACGTTGATTAAAATATACCAGATATGGGGGCTCCTGGGTGGCTCAGTGGTTTAGGCCTCTGCCTTCGGCTCAGGTCATGATTTCAGGGTCCTGGGATGGAGCCCCACATCGGGCTCTCTGCTCAGCGGGGAGCCTGCTTCCCCCCTCTCTCTCTGCCTACCTCTCTACCTACTTGTGATCTGTCAGAAAAATGCGTAAATCAGATCTTTAAAAAAAGAATTAGTAGATGTGAAATACATCGAGGGTATGGGGGAAGGAAAACGATTTCACCTGATCTGACTAGGAAGTGGTTGAAGCCTGAATTAAAGTGCTATAAAAAGAGTAAAGACCTGGGAATTCTACGGGGAAAAATCCCTAGAAAAACAGCAGTAATAACTGGCTGCTCTTTATTGATCCAGATGCTGCGGTAGGCAAAGAAGAGCTGGTTTTATTCAGAGGATGATCTCCATTTGTCTTCCTGATCTGGCATTTCCTGCAAGCCAGGTATGGGGCTCTGCTCTAGAGCTGCAAATGCTGGGGGGCCCTCACTGTCCCTTTTCTCTTCTCAGGGGGACAACGGGCATGTCCATGGTGCAGTGGGACAGGCTTTACCACAGGGAGATAAAAGACTGGCAAGGGTAGGTTGGAGCTGGGAAAAGCCACTTAGGAACAGATTTTCATTGGAGGTGATAGACAAGGGCAAAGCGAAGAATGAGGATGAGTGTGTCAAGTTTCAAAGTGCCAGGAGGCAGCACAGTGCATTTGGGAAACTACAGCAAGTTCAGGACAACCGACAACTGATCTGGCAGCATCACCTGGGGATGGAGGCTGAGCCCCGGGGTTAACACTGGGCTTGAGATGGTTTGTATACTATGCCGAGGAGGTGAGGTACTACACTGTGGGGGCACAGGGAGCTACCGGAGGATTTCAAATATCAGAATCGTAACCATAATAGAGTATTTAATTGCATCCTAGCTTTCATCACGTGTAAGATGTACTATAGTTTATGTTCGCCTAAGAAAGAGAAATGCTGTCAGTTAAACTAGGATATGTCATCAAGTGCAAGGTGAGTGCCACCTTAAAAGATATTAAAATGGGGGGGGTGGACACATCTTAGAACAAGTAAATTGTGGTACTAGAATAATTAAGAAAGGTCGAACACTTGGATCAACAAAAAAAGTGATTATTGCTTACCATGTGACCCAAACTATATTAAGTCTTAGAACAAAAGACGTTCTTATCTTGATGCCCCGCAGCTGTTAGCCCCAAGGTACAGAGGGCAGTAGGCAACGACCAGCAGGCCTCGAGTGCCATGTGCAGACTCTAAGAGCAACTGCCTTTGAGAGAGGAAACGGTAGAGAGTGGGCTTTCGGAGGTAGAGAATTACTAGCTGGGAAAGTAGGAAAATTGACACAGAATCGGGATTGATGCCACTACATGACAGAGTTGGTGAAACGTCCCTTCTCAGAGATCTTGAGGCTCCTCAGAAATGTATTTTTCATTTTGGACAGAACATTCAGGATAAATATGATCTGTTCGAGTTCCTGGTTCTCTCATCAGGACTGTTTCTTAGGCTTCACTGGCACAAGAAAAGGGTTTTGATGGTCCAGGGTAAATCCTGACCAAAGCAAAGCACGGTATCTATGAAAAACTAACCACTCAGAAGAGAACGACAGATAAAAAGCCAGGCCGACCTGACCCTGCAAAATAGGTAAGGTTGGTCCGGCAACAGGGGTAGAGGGGAAGTGCCCATCTCCTGCTAGAAGAGCTAGAGAAGACCCCTTCCGGAGAGACCACCAGGAGAGGAGAGCAGAAGGTGCTGATGAGGAAGAATATTTTAATCAGCAGAGAAGGTCAAAATGACAAAGTTCCAGGATCAGTGTAAACATATGGGATGAAAAAATAAAAAAGAAAAGAAAAGATCATTTTAAAATGACTTTTTTTTTTTTAAAAGGACTTGTGTAAACAAAAGTCCTTTTTAAGAGACAGTTGGCTGTTTAAAGCAGAAGTACAACTCACTGAGAGAATCACCGCACTATTTATTTGGGTAGAAACGACCTGGAATGTAGAAAGGCCCATTCTGCAGAGGAAAAAAATAGAATCACTAACAGGCCTCGTGCCTTGCACAGCCAGTGGCTAGAATCCCTGCCTCATGAGACCCTGTGCTAGAAGGCCGCTAGAACCATCTACAACTATGGTAGTCTTTCTTGGAAGCCAACAAGTGTTTGCCCAGTTAAGAGCAGAGTAACAATCAGTCACGTATTTGGTGATAATGTTTATCGATATCTTTAAAAGCCGTGTCAAGTTCCTTTTGAGTAACCCTCACCCCACCCTTAGAGAAATTTATCTGAGGTTCACCTCTTTGAAATACCTCATTGTAGTTCCACATTTACCATATCCAAAAAACAAACAAACAAAAAAAAACCATTTTCTTAACAAAGTGTTCAGAAGGGGGCGCCACTGAAAACAATTAGAGCTTTCCCTGCCAGGACAATTTTGTTGCAGAAACAGCTGAAAGCAATCAGGTCAGCCAGAGCCAAGGGCTGGAGGGATTTTTAAATGACAAAAACCGATCCAAATCAAACCAAAACAAAAATCAAACCCAATGGCCAGGATTTCAAGTTTGCTACTAAAGGTGTGACATTCTCCTAAGACATGCGAGTGACTTGATCAATATATTTATATATTTATATTTGAAGAAGAAGGAACTATTTGATGCAGCAAATCCACGTTGATTAAAATATACCAGATATGGGGGCTCCTGGGTGGCTCAGTGGTTTAGGCCTCTGCCTTCGGCTCAGGTCATGATTTCAGGGTCCTGGGATGGAGCCCCACATCGGGCTCTCTGCTCAGCGGGGAGCCTGCTTCCCCCCTCTCTCTCTGCCTACCTCTCTACCTACTTGTGATCTGTCAGAAAAATGCGTAAATCAGATCTTTAAAAAAAGAATTAGTAGATGTGAAATACATCGAGGGTATGGGGGAAGGAAAACGATTTCACCTGATCTGACTAGGAAGTGGTTGAAGCCTGAATTAAAGTGCTATAAAAAGAGTAAAGACCTGGGAATTCTACGGGGAAAAATCCCTAGAAAAACAGCAGTAATAACTGGCTGCTCTTTATTGATCCAGATGCTGCGGTAGGCAAAGAAGAGCTGGTTTTATTCAGAGGATGATCTCCATTTGTCTTCCTGATCTGGCATTTCCTGCAAGCCAGGTATGGGGCTCTGCTCTAGAGCTGCAAATGCTGGGGGGCCCTCACTGTCCCTTTTCTCTTCTCAGGGGGACAACGGGCATGTCCATGGTGCAGTGGGACAGGCTTTACCACAGGGAGATAAAAGACTGGCAAGGGTAGGTTGGAGCTGGGAAAAGCCACTTAGGAACAGATTTTCATTGGAGGTGATAGACAAGGGCAAAGCGAAGAATGAGGATGAGTGTGTCAAGTTTCAAAGTGCCAGGAGGCAGCACAGTGCATTTGGGAAACTACAGCAAGTTCAGGACAACCGACAACTGATCTGGCAGCATCACCTGGGGATGGAGGCTGAGCCCCGGGGTTAACACTGGGCTTGAGATGGTTTGTATACTATGCCGAGGAGGTGAGGTACTACACTGTGGGGGCACAGGGAGCTACCGGAGGATTTCAAATATCAGAATCGTAACCATAATAGAGTATTTAATTGCATCCTAGCTTTCATCACGTGTAAGATGTACTATAGTTTATGTTCGCCTAAGAAAGAGAAATGCTGTCAGTTAAACTAGGATATGTCATCAAGTGCAAGGTGAGTGCCACCTTAAAAGATATTAAAATGGGGAGGGGGTGGACACATCTTAGAACAAGTAAATTGTGGTACTAGAATAATTAAGAAAGGTCGAACATGGGACGCCTGGGTGGCTCAGTTGGTTAAGCAGCTGCCTTCGGCTCACGTCATGATCCCAGCGTCCTAGGATCGAGTCCCACATCGGGCTCCTTGCTCCGCAGGGAGCCTGCTTCTCCCTCTGACTCTTCCTTCCACTGTCTGCCTGTGCTCGCTCTCGCTCGCGCTCTCTCTGACAAATAAATAAATAAAAATCTTAAAAAAAAAAAAAAAAAAAGAAAGGTCGAACACTTGGATCACCAAAAATGTGATTATTGCTTACCATGTGACCCAAACTATATTAAGTCTTAGAACAAAAGACGTTCTTATCTTGATGCCCCGCAGCTGTTAGCCCCAAGGTACAGAGGGCAGTAGGCAACGACCAGCAGGCCTCAAGTGCCATGTGCAGACTCTAAGAGCAACTGCCTTTGAGAGAGGAAACGGTAGAGAGTGGGCTTTCAGAGGTAGAGAATTACTAGCTGGGAAAGTAGGAAAATTGACACAGAATCGGGATTGATGCCACTACATGACAGAGTTGGTGAAACGTCCCTTCTCAGAGATCTTGAGGCTCCTCAGAAATGTATTTTTCATTTTGGACAGAACATTCAGGATAAATATGATCTGTTCGAGTTCCTGGTTCTCTCATCAGGACTGTTTCTTAGGCTTCACTGGCACAAGAAAAGGGTTTTGATGGTCCAGGGTAAATCCTGACCAAAGCAAAGCACGGTATCTATGAAAAACTAACCACTCAGAAGAGAACGACAGATAAAAAGCCAGGCCGACCTGACCCTGCAAAATAGGTAAGGTTGGTCCGGCAACAGGGGTAGAGGGGAAGTGCCCATCTCCTGCTAGAAGAGCTAGAGAAGACCCCTTCCGGAGAGACCACCAGGAGAGGAGAGCAGAAGGTGCTGATGAGGAAGAATATTTTAATCAGCAGAGAAGGTCAAAATGACAAAGTTCCAGGATCAGTGTAAACATATGGGATGAAAAAATAAAAAAGAAAAGAAAAGATCATTTTAAAATGACTTTTTTTTTTTAAAAGGACTTGTGTAAACAAAAGTCCTTTTTAAGAGACAGTTGGCTGTTTAAAGCAGAAGTACAACTCACTGAGAGAATCACCGCACTATTTATTTGGGTAGAAACGACCTGGAATGTAGAAAGGCCCATTCTGCAGAGGAAAAAAATAGAATCACTAACAGGCCTCGTGCCTTGCACAGCCAGTGGCTAGAATCCCTGCCTCATGAGACCCTGTGCTAGAAGGCCGCTAGAACCATCTACAACTATGGTAGTCTTTCTTGGAAGCCAACAAGTGTTTGCCCAGTTAAGAGCAGAGTAACAATCAGTCACGTATTTGGTGATAATGTTTATCGATATCTTTAAAAGCCGTGTCAAGTTTCTTTTTGAGAATCCCTCACCCCACCCTTAGAGAAATTTATCTGAGGTTCACCTCTTTGAAATACCTCATTGTAGTTCCACATTTACCATATCCAAAAAACAAACAAACAAACAAAAAAACCATTTTCTTAACAAAGTGTTCAGAAGGGGGCGCCACTGAAAACAATTAGAGCTTTCCCTGCCAGGACAATTTTGTTGCAGAAACAGCTGAAAGCAATCAGGTCAGACAGAGCCAAGGGCTGGAGGGATTTTTAAATGACAAAAACCGATCCAAATCAAACCAAAACAAAAATCAAACCCAATGGCCAGGATTTCAAGTTTGCTACTAAAGGTGTGACATTCTCCTAAGACATGCGAGTGACTTGATCAATATATTTATATATTTATATTTGAAGAAGAAGGAACTATTTGATGCAGCAAATCCACGTTGATTAAAATATACCAGATATGGGGGCTCCTGGGTGGCTCAGTGGTTTAGGCCTCTGCCTTCGGCTCAGGTCATGATTTCAAGGTCCTGGGATGGAGCCCCACATCGGGCTCTCTGCTCAGCGGGGAGCCTGCTTCCCCCCTCTCTCTCTGCCTACCTCTCTACCTACTTGTGATCTGTCAGAAAAATGCGTAAATCAGATCTTTAAAAAAAGAATTAGTAGATGTGAAATACATCGAGGGTATGGGGGAAGGAAAACGATTTCACCTGATCTGACTAGGAAGTGGTTGAAGCCTGAATTAAAGTGCTATAAAAAGAGTAAAGACCTGGGAATTCTACGGGGAAAAATCCCTAGAAAAACAGCAGTAATAACTGGCTGCTCTTTATTGATCCAGATGCTGCGGTAGGCAAAGAAGAGCTGGTTTTATTCAGAGGATGATCTCCATTTGTCTTCCTGATCTGGCATTTCCTGCAAGCCAGGTATGGGGCTCTGCTCTAGAGCTGCAAATGCTGGGGGGCCCTCACTGTCCCTTTTCTCTTCTCAGGGGGACAACGGGCATGTCCATGGTGCAGTGGGACAGGCTTTACCACAGGGAGATAAAAGACTGGCAAGGGTAGGTTGGAGCTGGGAAAAGCCACTTAGGAACAGATTTTCATTGGAGGTGATAGACAAGGGCAAAGCGAAGAATGAGGATGAGTGTGTCAAGTTTCAAAGTGCCAGGAGGCAGCACAGTGCATTTGGGAAACTACAGCAAGTTCAGGACAACCGACAACTGATCTGGCAGCATCACCTGGGGATGGAGGCTGAGCCCCGGGGTTAACACTGGGCTTGAGATGGTTTGTATACGATGCCGAGGAGGTGAGGTACTACACTGTGGGGGCACAGGGAGCTACCGGAGGATTTCAAATATCAGAATCGTAACCATAATAGAGTATTTAATTGCATCCTAGCTTTCATCACGTGTAAGATGTACTATAGTTTATGTTCGCCTAAGAAAGAGAAATGCTGTCAGTTAAACTAGGATATGTCATCAAGTGCAAGGTGAGTGCCACCTTAAAAGATATTAAAATGGGGAGGGGGTGGACACATCTTAGAACAAGTAAATTGTGGTACTAGAATAATTAAGAAAGGTCGAACATGGGACGCCTGGGTGGCTCAGTTGGTTAAGCAGCTGCCTTCGGCTCACGTCATGATCCCAGCGTCCTAGGATCGAGTCCCACATCGGGCTCCTTGCTCCGCAGGGAGCCTGCTTCTCCCTCTGACTCTTCCTTCCACTGTCTGCCTGTGCTCGCTCTCGCTCGCGCTCTCTCTGACAAATAAATAAATAAAAATCTTAAAAAAAAAAAAAAAAAAAGAAAGGTCGAACACTTGGATCACCAAAAATGTGATTATTGCTTACCATGTGACCCAAACTATATTAAGTCTTAGAACAAAAGACGTTCTTATCTTGATGCCCCGCAGCTGTTAGCCCCAAGGTACAGAGGGCAGTAGGCAACGACCAGCAGGCCTCAAGTGCCATGTGCAGACTCTAAGAGCAACTGCCTTTGAGAGAGGAAACGGTAGAGAGTGGGCTTTCAGAGGTAGAGAATTACTAGCTGGGAAAGTAGGAAAATTGACACAGAATCGGGATTGATGCCACTACATGACAGAGTTGGTGAAACGTCCCTTCTCAGAGATCTTGAGGCTCCTCAGAAATGTATTTTTCATTTTGGACAGAACATTCAGGATAAATATGATCTGTTCGAGTTCCTGGTTCTCTCATCAGGACTGTTTCTTAGGCTTCACTGGCACAAGAAAAGGGTTTTGATGGTCCAGGGTAAATCCTGACCAAAGCAAAGCACGGTATCTATGAAAAACTAACCACTCAGAAGAGAACGACAGATAAAAAGCCAGGCCGACCTGACCCTGCAAAATAGGTAAGGTTGGTCCGGCAACAGGGGTAGAGGGGAAGTGCCCATCTCCTGCTAGAAGAGCTAGAGAAGACCCCTTCCGGAGAGACCACCAGGAGAGGAGAGCAGAAGGTGCTGATGAGGAAGAATATTTTAATCAGCAGAGAAGGTCAAAATGACAAAGTTCCAGGATCAGTGTAAACATATGGGATGAAAAAATAAAAAAGAAAAGAAAAGATCATTTTAAAATGACTTTTTTTTTTTAAAAGGACTTGTGTAAACAAAAGTCCTTTTTAAGAGACAGTTGGCTGTTTAAAGCAGAAGTACAACTCACTGAGAGAATCACCGCACTATTTATTTGGGTAGAAACGACCTGGAATGTAGAAAGGCCCATTCTGCAGAGGAAAAAAATAGAATCACTAACAGGCCTCGTGCCTTGCACAGCCAGTGGCTAGAATCCCTGCCTCATGAGACCCTGTGCTAGAAGGCCGCTAGAACCATCTACAACTATGGTAGTCTTTCTTGGAAGCCAACAAGTGTTTGCCCAGTTAAGAGCAGAGTAACAATCAGTCACGTATTTGGTGATAATGTTTATCGATATCTTTAAAAGCCGTGTCAAGTTTCTTTTTGAGAAACCCTCACCCCACCCTTAGAGAAATTTATCTGAGGTTCACCTCTTTGAAATACCTCATTGTAGTTCCACATTTACCATATCCAAAAAACAAACAAACAAACAAAAAAACCATTTTCTTAACAAAGTGTTCAGAAGGGGGCGCCACTGAAAACAATTAGAGCTTTCCCTGCCAGGACAATTTTGTTGCAGAAACAGCTGAAAGCAATCAGGTCAGACAGAGCCAAGGGCTGGAGGGATTTTTAAATGACAAAAACCGATCCAAATCAAACCAAAACAAAAATCAAACCCAATGGCCAGGATTTCAAGTTTGCTACTAAAGGTGTGACATTCTCCTAAGACATGCGAGTGACTTGATCAATATATTTATATATTTATATTTGAAGAAGAAGGAACTATTTGATGCAGCAAATCCACGTTGATTAAAATATACCAGATATGGGGGCTCCTGGGTGGCTCAGTGGTTTAGGCCTCTGCCTTCGGCTCAGGTCATGATTTCAAGGTCCTGGGATGGAGCCCCACATCGGGCTCTCTGCTCAGCGGGGAGCCTGCTTCCCCCCTCTCTCTCTGCCTACCTCTCTACCTACTTGTGATCTGTCAGAAAAATGCGTAAATCAGATCTTTAAAAAAAGAATTAGTAGATGTGAAATACATCGAGGGTATGGGGGAAGGAAAACGATTTCACCTGATCTGACTAGGAAGTGGTTGAAGCCTGAATTAAAGTGCTATAAAAAGAGTAAAGACCTGGGAATTCTACGGGGAAAAATCCCTAGAAAAACAGCAGTAATAACTGGCTGCTCTTTATTGATCCAGATGCTGCGGTAGGCAAAGAAGAGCTGGTTTTATTCAGAGGATGATCTCCATTTGTCTTCCTGATCTGGCATTTCCTGCAAGCCAGGTATGGGGCTCTGCTCTAGAGCTGCAAATGCTGGGGGGCCCTCACTGTCCCTTTTCTCTTCTCAGGGGGACAACGGGCATGTCCATGGTGCAGTGGGACAGGCTTTACCACAGGGAGATAAAAGACTGGCAAGGGTAGGTTGGAGCTGGGAAAAGCCACTTAGGAACAGATTTTCATTGGAGGTGATAGACAAGGGCAAAGCGAAGAATGAGGATGAGTGTGTCAAGTTTCAAAGTGCCAGGAGGCAGCACAGTGCATTTGGGAAACTACAGCAAGTTCAGGACAACCGACAACTGATCTGGCAGCATCACCTGGGGATGGAGGCTGAGCCCCGGGGTTAACACTGGGCTTGAGATGGTTTGTATACGATGCCGAGGAGGTGAGGTACTACACTGTGGGGGCACAGGGAGCTACCGGAGGATTTCAAATATCAGAATCGTAACCATAATAGAGTATTTAATTGCATCCTAGCTTTCATCACGTGTAAGATGTACTATAGTTTATGTTCGCCTAAGAAAGAGAAATGCTGTCAGTTAAACTAGGATATGTCATCAAGTGCAAGGTGAGTGCCACCTTAAAAGATATTAAAATGGGGAGGGGGTGGACACATCTTAGAACAAGTAAATTGTGGTACTAGAATAATTAAGAAAGGTCGAACATGGGACGCCTGGGTGGCTCAGTTGGTTAAGCAGCTGCCTTCGGCTCACGTCATGATCCCAGCGTCCTAGGATCGAGTCCCACATCGGGCTCCTTGCTCCGCAGGGAGCCTGCTTCTCCCTCTGACTCTTCCTTCCACTGTCTGCCTGTGCTCGCTCTCGCTCGCGCTCTCTCTGACAAATAAATAAATAAAAATCTTAAAAAAAAAAAAAAAAAAAGAAAGGTCGAACACTTGGATCACCAAAAATGTGATTATTGCTTACCATGTGACCCAAACTATATTAAGTCTTAGAACAAAAGACGTTCTTATCTTGATGCCCCGCAGCTGTTAGCCCCAAGGTACAGAGGGCAGTAGGCAACGACCAGCAGGCCTCAAGTGCCATGTGCAGACTCTAAGAGCAACTGCCTTTGAGAGAGGAAACGGTAGAGAGTGGGCTTTCAGAGGTAGAGAATTACTAGCTGGGAAAGTAGGAAAATTGACACAGAATCGGGATTGATGCCACTACATGACAGAGTTGGTGAAACGTCCCTTCTCAGAGATCTTGAGGCTCCTCAGAAATGTATTTTTCATTTTGGACAGAACATTCAGGATAAATATGATCTGTTCGAGTTCCTGGTTCTCTCATCAGGACTGTTTCTTAGGCTTCACTGGCACAAGAAAAGGGTTTTGATGGTCCAGGGTAAATCCTGACCAAAGCAAAGCACGGTATCTATGAAAAACTAACCACTCAGAAGAGAACGACAGATAAAAAGCCAGGCCGACCTGACCCTGCAAAATAGGTAAGGTTGGTCCGGCAACAGGGGTAGAGGGGAAGTGCCCATCTCCTGCTAGAAGAGCTAGAGAAGACCCCTTCCGGAGAGACCACCAGGAGAGGAGAGCAGAAGGTGCTGATGAGGAAGAATATTTTAATCAGCAGAGAAGGTCAAAATGACAAAGTTCCAGGATCAGTGTAAACATATGGGATGAAAAAATAAAAAAGAAAAGAAAAGATCATTTTAAAATGACTTTTTTTTTTTAAAAGGACTTGTGTAAACAAAAGTCCTTTTTAAGAGACAGTTGGCTGTTTAAAGCAGAAGTACAACTCACTGAGAGAATCACCGCACTATTTATTTGGGTAGAAAGGACCTGGAATGTAGAAAGGCCCATTCTGCAGAGGAAAAAAATAGAATCACTAACAGGCCTCGTGCCTTGCACAGCCAGTGGCTAGAATCCCTGCCTCATGAGACCCTGTGCTAGAAGGCCGCTAGAACCATCTACAACTATGGTAGTCTTTCTTGGAAGCCAACAAGTGTTTGCCCAGTTAAGAGCAGAGTAACAATCAGTCACGTATTTGGTGATAATGTTTATCGATATCTTTAAAAGCCGTGTCAAGTTTCTTTTTGAGAAACCCTCACCCCACCCTTAGAGAAATTTATCTGAGGTTCACCTCTTTGAAATACCTCATTGTAGTTCCACATTTACCATATCCAAAAAACAAACAAACAAACAAAAAAACCATTTTCTTAACAAAGTGTTCAGAAGGGGGCGCCACTGAAAACAATTAGAGCTTTCCCTGCCAGGACAATTTTGTTGCAGAAACAGCTGAAAGCAATCAGGTCAGACAGAGCCAAGGGCTGGAGGGATTTTTAAATGACAAAAACCGATCCAAATCAAACCAAAACAAAAATCAAACCCAATGGCCAGGATTTCAAGTTTGCTACTAAAGGTGTGACATTCTCCTAAGACATGCGAGTGACTTGATCAATATATTTATATATTTATATTTGAAGAAGAAGGAACTATTTGATGCAGCAAATCCACGTTGATTAAAATATACCAGATATGGGGGCTCCTGGGTGGCTCAGTGGTTTAGGCCTCTGCCTTCGGCTCAGGTCATGATTTCAAGGTCCTGGGATGGAGCCCCACATCGGGCTCTCTGCTCAGCGGGGAGCCTGCTTCCCCCCTCTCTCTCTGCCTACCTCTCTACCTACTTGTGATCTGTCAGAAAAATGCGTAAATCAGATCTTTAAAAAAAGAATTAGTAGATGTGAAATACATCGAGGGTATGGGGGAAGGAAAACGATTTCACCTGATCTGACTAGGAAGTGGTTGAAGCCTGAATTAAAGTGCTATAAAAAGAGTAAAGACCTGGGAATTCTACGGGGAAAAATCCCTAGAAAAACAGCAGTAATAACTGGCTGCTCTTTATTGATCCAGATGCTGCGGTAGGCAAAGAAGAGCTGGTTTTATTCAGAGGATGATCTCCATTTGTCTTCCTGATCTGGCATTTCCTGCAAGCCAGGTATGGGGCTCTGCTCTAGAGCTGCAAATGCTGGGGGGCCCTCACTGTCCCTTTTCTCTTCTCAGGGGGACAACGGGCATGTCCATGGTGCAGTGGGACAGGCTTTACCACAGGGAGATAAAAGACTGGCAAGGGTAGGTTGGAGCTGGGAAAAGCCACTTAGGAACAGATTTTCATTGGAGGTGATAGACAAGGGCAAAGCGAAGAATGAGGATGAGTGTGTCAAGTTTCAAAGTGCCAGGAGGCAGCACAGTGCATTTGGGAAACTACAGCAAGTTCAGGACAACCGACAACTGATCTGGCAGCATCACCTGGGGATGGAGGCTGAGCCCCGGGGTTAACACTGGGCTTGAGATGGTTTGTATACGATGCCGAGGAGGTGAGGTACTACACTGTGGGGGCACAGGGAGCTACCGGAGGATTTCAAATATCAGAATCGTAACCATAATAGAGTATTTAATTGCATCCTAGCTTTCATCACGTGTAAGATGTACTATAGTTTATGTTCGCCTAAGAAAGAGAAATGCTGTCAGTTAAACTAGGATATGTCATCAAGTGCAAGGTGAGTGCCACCTTAAAAGATATTAAAATGGGGAGGGGGTGGACACATCTTAGAACAAGTAAATTGTGGTACTAGAATAATTAAGAAAGGTCGAACATGGGACGCCTGGGTGGCTCAGTTGGTTAAGCAGCTGCCTTCGGCTCACGTCATGATCCCAGCGTCCTAGGATCGAGTCCCACATCGGGCTCCTTGCTCCGCAGGGAGCCTGCTTCTCCCTCTGACTCTTCGTTCCACTGTCTGCCTGTGCTCGCTCTCGCTCGCGCTCTCTCTGACAAATAAATAAATAAAAATCTTAAAAAAAAAAAAAAAAAAAGAAAGGTCGAACACGTGGATCACCAAAAATGTGATTATTGCTTACCATGTGACCCAAACTATATTAAGTCTTAGAACAAAAGACGTTCTTATCTTGATGCCCCGCAGCTGTTAGCCCCAAGGTACAGAGGGCAGTAGGCAACGACCAGCAGGCCTCAAGTGCCATGTGCAGACTCTAAGAGCAACTGCCTTTGAGAGAGGAAACGGTAGAGAGTGGGCTTTCAGAGGTAGAGAATTACTAGCTGGGAAAGTAGGAAAATTGACACAGAATCGGGATTGATGCCACTACATGACAGAGTTGGTGAAACGTCCCTTCTCAGAGATCTTGAGGCTCCTCAGAAATGTATTTTTCATTTTGGACAGAACATTCAGGATAAATATGATCTGTTCGAGTTCCTGGTTCTCTCATCAGGACTGTTTCTTAGGCTTCACTGGCACAAGAAAAGGGTTTTGATGGTCCAGGGTAAATCCTGACCAAAGCAAAGCACGGTATCTATGAAAAACTAACCACTCAGAAGAGAACGACAGATAAAAAGCCAGGCCGACCTGACCCTGCAAAATAGGTAAGGTTGGTCCGGCAACAGGGGTAGAGGGGAAGTGCCCATCTCCTGCTAGAAGAGCTAGAGAAGACCCCTTCCGGAGAGACCACCAGGAGAGGAGAGCAGAAGGTGCTGATGAGGAAGAATATTTTAATCAGCAGAGAAGGTCAAAATGACAAAGTTCCAGGATCAGTGTAAACATATGGGATGAAAAAATAAAAAAGAAAAGAAAAGATCATTTTAAAATGACTTTTTTTTTTTAAAAGGACTTGTGTAAACAAAAGTCCTTTTTAAGAGACAGTTGGCTGTTTAAAGCAGAAGTACAACTCACTGAGAGAATCACCGCACTATTTATTTGGGTAGAAACGACCTGGAATGTAGAAAGGCCCATTCTGCAGAGGAAAAAAATAGAATCACTAACAGGCCTCGTGCCTTGCACAGCCAGTGGCTAGAATCCCTGCCTCATGAGACCCTGTGCTAGAAGGCCGCTAGAACCATCTACAACTATGGTAGTCTTTCTTGGAAGCCAACAAGTGTTTGCCCAGTTAAGAGCAGAGTAACAATCAGTCACGTATTTGGTGATAATGTTTATCGATATCTTTAAAAGCCGTGTCAAGTTCCTTTTGAGTAACCCTCACCCCACCCTTAGAGAAATTTATCTGAGGTTCACCTCTTTGAAATACCTCATTGTAGTTCCACATTTACCATATCCAAAAAACAAACAAACAAAAAAAAACCATTTTCTTAACAAAGTGTTCAGAAGGGGGCGCCACTGAAAACAATTAGAGCTTTCCCTGCCAGGACAATTTTGTTGCAGAAACAGCTGAAAGCAATCAGTTCAGCCAGAGCCAAGGGCTGGAGGGATTTTTAAATGACAAAAACCGATCCAAATCAAACCAAAACAAAAATCAAACCCAATGGCCAGGATTTCAAGTTTGCTACTAAAGGTGTGACATTCTCCTAAGACATGCGAGTGACTTGATCAATATATTTATATATTTATATTTGAAGAAGAAGGAACTATTTGATGCAGCAAATCCACGTTGATTAAAATATACCAGATATGGGGGCTCCTGGGTGGCTCAGTGGTTTAGGCCTCTGCCTTCGGCTCAGGTCATGATTTCAGGGTCCTGGGATGGAGCCCCACATCGGGCTCTCTGCTCAGCGGGGAGCCTGCTTCCCCCCTCTCTCTCTGCCTACCTCTCTACCTACTTGTGATCTGTCAGAAAAATGCGTAAATCAGATCTTTAAAAAAAGAATTAGTAGATGTGAAATACATCGAGGGTATGGGGGAAGGAAAACGATTTCACCTGATCTGACTAGGAAGTGGTTGAAGCCTGAATTAAAGTGCTATAAAAAGAGTAAAGACCTGGGAATTCTACGGGGAAAAATCCCTAGAAAAACAGCAGTAATAACTGGCTGCTCTTTATTGATCCAGATGCTGCGGTAGGCAAAGAAGAGCTGGTTTTATTCAGAGGATGATCTCCATTTGTCTTCCTGATCTGGCATTTCCTGCAAGCCAGGTATGGGGCTCTGCTCTAGAGCTGCAAATGCTGGGGGGCCCTCACTGTCCCTTTTCTCTTCTCAGGGGGACAACGGGCATGTCCATGGTGCAGTGGGACAGGCTTTACCACAGGGAGATAAAAGACTGGCAAGGGTAGGTTGGAGCTGGGAAAAGCCACTTAGGAACAGATTTTCATTGGAGGTGATAGACAAGGGCAAAGCGAAGAATGAGGATGAGTGTGTCAAGTTTCAAAGTGCCAGGAGGCAGCACAGTGCATTTGGGAAACTACAGCAAGTTCAGGACAACCGACAACTGATCTGGCAGCATCACCTGGGGATGGAGGCTGAGCCCCGGGGTTAACACTGGGCTTGAGATGGTTTGTATACTATGCCGAGGAGGTGAGGTACTACACTGTGGGGGCACAGGGAGCTACCGGAGGATTTCAAATATCAGAATCGTAACCATAATAGAGTATTTAATTGCATCCTAGCTTTCATCACGTGTAAGATGTACTATAGTTTATGTTCGCCTAAGAAAGAGAAATGCTGTCAGTTAAACTAGGATATGTCATCAAGTGCAAGGTGAGTGCCACCTTAAAAGATATTAAAATGGGGGGGGTGGACACATCTTAGAACAAGTAAATTGTGGTACTAGAATAATTAAGAAAGGTCGAACACTTGGATCAACAAAAAAAGTGATTATTGCTTACCATGTGACCCAAACTATATTAAGTCTTAGAACAAAAGACGTTCTTATCTTGATGCCCCGCAGCTGTTAGCCCCAAGGTACAGAGGGCAGTAGGCAACGACCAGCAGGCCTCGAGTGCCATGTGCAGACTCTAAGAGCAACTGCCTTTGAGAGAGGAAACGGTAGAGAGTGGGCTTTCGGAGGTAGAGAATTACTAGCTGGGAAAGTAGGAAAATTGACACAGAATCGGGATTGATGCCACTACATGACAGAGTTGGTGAAACGTCCCTTCTCAGAGATCTTGAGGCTCCTCAGAAATGTATTTTTCATTTTGGACAGAACATTCAGGATAAATATGATCTGTTCGAGTTCCTGGTTCTCTCATCAGGACTGTTTCTTAGGCTTCACTGGCACAAGAAAAGGGTTTTGATGGTCCAGGGTAAATCCTGACCAAAGCAAAGCACGGTATCTATGAAAAACTAACCACTCAGAAGAGAACGACAGATAAAAAGCCAGGCCGACCTGACCCTGCAAAATAGGTAAGGTTGGTCCGGCAACAGGGGTAGAGGGGAAGTGCCCATCTCCTGCTAGAAGAGCTAGAGAAGACCCCTTCCGGAGAGACCACCAGGAGAGGAGAGCAGAAGGTGCTGATGAGGAAGAATATTTTAATCAGCAGAGAAGGTCAAAATGACAAAGTTCCAGGATCAGTGTAAACATATGGGATGAAAAAATAAAAAAGAAAAGAAAAGATCATTTTAAAATGACTTTTTTTTTTTTAAAAGGACTTGTGTAAACAAAAGTCCTTTTTAAGAGACAGTTGGCTGTTTAAAGCAGAAGTACAACTCACTGAGAGAATCACCGCACTATTTATTTGGGTAGAAACGACCTGGAATGTAGAAAGGCCCATTCTGCAGAGGAAAAAAATAGAATCACTAACAGGCCTCGTGCCTTGCACAGCCAGTGGCTAGAATCCCTGCCTCATGAGACCCTGTGCTAGAAGGCCGCTAGAACCATCTACAACTATGGTAGTCTTTCTTGGAAGCCAACAAGTGTTTGCCCAGTTAAGAGCAGAGTAACAATCAGTCACGTATTTGGTGATAATGTTTATCGATATCTTTAAAAGCCGTGTCAAGTTCCTTTTGAGTAACCCTCACCCCACCCTTAGAGAAATTTATCTGAGGTTCACCTCTTTGAAATACCTCATTGTAGTTCCACATTTACCATATCCAAAAAACAAACAAACAAAAAAAAACCATTTTCTTAACAAAGTGTTCAGAAGGGGGCGCCACTGAAAACAATTAGAGCTTTCCCTGCCAGGACAATTTTGTTGCAGAAACAGCTGAAAGCAATCAGGTCAGCCAGAGCCAAGGGCTGGAGGGATTTTTAAATGACAAAAACCGATCCAAATCAAACCAAAACAAAAATCAAACCCAATGGCCAGGATTTCAAGTTTGCTACTAAAGGTGTGACATTCTCCTAAGACATGCGAGTGACTTGATCAATATATTTATATATTTATATTTGAAGAAGAAGGAACTATTTGATGCAGCAAATCCACGTTGATTAAAATATACCAGATATGGGGGCTCCTGGGTGGCTCAGTGGTTTAGGCCTCTGCCTTCGGCTCAGGTCATGATTTCAGGGTCCTGGGATGGAGCCCCACATCGGGCTCTCTGCTCAGCGGGGAGCCTGCTTCCCCCCTCTCTCTCTGCCTACCTCTCTACCTACTTGTGATCTGTCAGAAAAATGCGTAAATCAGATCTTTAAAAAAAGAATTAGTAGATGTGAAATACATCGAGGGTATGGGGGAAGGAAAACGATTTCACCTGATCTGACTAGGAAGTGGTTGAAGCCTGAATTAAAGTGCTATAAAAAGAGTAAAGACCTGGGAATTCTACGGGGAAAAATCCCTAGAAAAACAGCAGTAATAACTGGCTGCTCTTTATTGATCCAGATGCTGCGGTAGGCAAAGAAGAGCTGGTTTTATTCAGAGGATGATCTCCATTTGTCTTCCTGATCTGGCATTTCCTGCAAGCCAGGTATGGGGCTCTGCTCTAGAGCTGCAAATGCTGGGGGGCCCTCACTGTCCCTTTTCTCTTCTCAGGGGGACAACGGGCATGTCCATGGTGCAGTGGGACAGGCTTTACCACAGGGAGATAAAAGACTGGCAAGGGTAGGTTGGAGCTGGGAAAAGCCACTTAGGAACAGATTTTCATTGGAGGTGATAGACAAGGGCAAAGCGAAGAATGAGGATGAGTGTGTCAAGTTTCAAAGTGCCAGGAGGCAGCACAGTGCATTTGGGAAACTACAGCAAGTTCAGGACAACCGACAACTGATCTGGCAGCATCACCTGGGGATGGAGGCTGAGCCCCGGGGTTAACACTGGGCTTGAGATGGTTTGTATACTATGCCGAGGAGGTGAGGTACTACACTGTGGGGGCACAGGGAGCTACCGGAGGATTTCAAATATCAGAATCGTAACCATAATAGAGTATTTAATTGCATCCTAGCTTTCATCACGTGTAAGATGTACTATAGTTTATGTTCGCCTAAGAAAGAGAAATGCTGTCAGTTAAACTAGGATATGTCATCAAGTGCAAGGTGAGTGCCACCTTAAAAGATATTAAAATGGGGAGGGGGTGGACACATCTTAGAACAAGTAAATTGTGGTACTAGAATAATTAAGAAAGGTCGAACATGGGACGCCTGGGTGGCTCAGTTGGTTAAGCAGCTGCCTTCGGCTCACGTCATGATCCCAGCGTCCTAGGATCGAGTCCCACATCGGGCTCCTTGCTCCGCAGGGAGCCTGCTTCTCCCTCTGACTCTTCCTTCCACTGTCTGCCTGTGCTCGCTCTCGCTCGCGCTCTCTCTGACAAATAAATAAATAAAAATCTTAAAAAAAAAAAAAAAAAAAGAAAGGTCGAACACTTGGATCACCAAAAATGTGATTATTGCTTACCATGTGACCCAAACTATATTAAGTCTTAGAACAAAAGACGTTCTTATCTTGATGCCCCGCAGCTGTTAGCCCCAAGGTACAGAGGGCAGTAGGCAACGACCAGCAGGCCTCAAGTGCCATGTGCAGACTCTAAGAGCAACTGCCTTTGAGAGAGGAAACGGTAGAGAGTGGGCTTTCAGAGGTAGAGAATTACTAGCTGGGAAAGTAGGAAAATTGACACAGAATCGGGATTGATGCCACTACATGACAGAGTTGGTGAAACGTCCCTTCTCAGAGATCTTGAGGCTCCTCAGAAATGTATTTTTCATTTTGGACAGAACATTCAGGATAAATATGATCTGTTCGAGTTCCTGGTTCTCTCATCAGGACTGTTTCTTAGGCTTCACTGGCACAAGAAAAGGGTTTTGATGGTCCAGGGTAAATCCTGACCAAAGCAAAGCACGGTATCTATGAAAAACTAACCACTCAGAAGAGAACGACAGATAAAAAGCCAGGCCGACCTGACCCTGCAAAATAGGTAAGGTTGGTCCGGCAACAGGGGTAGAGGGGAAGTGCCCATCTCCTGCTAGAAGAGCTAGAGAAGACCCCTTCCGGAGAGACCACCAGGAGAGGAGAGCAGAAGGTGCTGATGAGGAAGAATATTTTAATCAGCAGAGAAGGTCAAAATGACAAAGTTCCAGGATCAGTGTAAACATATGGGATGAAAAAATAAAAAAGAAAAGAAAAGATCATTTTAAAATGACTTTTTTTTTTTAAAAGGACTTGTGTAAACAAAAGTCCTTTTTAAGAGACAGTTGGCTGTTTAAAGCAGAAGTACAACTCACTGAGAGAATCACCGCACTATTTATTTGGGTAGAAACGACCTGGAATGTAGAAAGGCCCATTCTGCAGAGGAAAAAAATAGAATCACTAACAGGCCTCGTGCCTTGCACAGCCAGTGGCTAGAATCCCTGCCTCATGAGACCCTGTGCTAGAAGGCCGCTAGAACCATCTACAACTATGGTAGTCTTTCTTGGAAGCCAACAAGTGTTTGCCCAGTTAAGAGCAGAGTAACAATCAGTCACGTATTTGGTGATAATGTTTATCGATATCTTTAAAAGCCGTGTCAAGTTTCTTTTTGAGAAACCCTCACCCCACCCTTAGAGAAATTTATCTGAGGTTCACCTCTTTGAAATACCTCATTGTAGTTCCACATTTACCATATCCAAAAAACAAACAAACAAACAAAAAAACCATTTTCTTAACAAAGTGTTCAGAAGGGGGCGCCACTGAAAACAATTAGAGCTTTCCCTGCCAGGACAATTTTGTTGCAGAAACAGCTGAAAGCAATCAGGTCAGACAGAGCCAAGGGCTGGAGGGATTTTTAAATGACAAAAACCGATCCAAATCAAACCAAAACAAAAATCAAACCCAATGGCCAGGATTTCAAGTTTGCTACTAAAGGTGTGACATTCTCCTAAGACATGCGAGTGACTTGATCAATATATTTATATATTTATATTTGAAGAAGAAGGAACTATTTGATGCAGCAAATCCACGTTGATTAAAATATACCAGATATGGGGGCTCCTGGGTGGCTCAGTGGTTTAGGCCTCTGCCTTCGGCTCAGGTCATGATTTCAAGGTCCTGGGATGGAGCCCCACATCGGGCTCTCTGCTCAGCGGGGAGCCTGCTTCCCCCCTCTCTCTCTGCCTACCTCTCTACCTACTTGTGATCTGTCAGAAAAATGCGTAAATCAGATCTTTAAAAAAAGAATTAGTAGATGTGAAATACATCGAGGGTATGGGGGAAGGAAAACGATTTCACCTGATCTGACTAGGAAGTGGTTGAAGCCTGAATTAAAGTGCTATAAAAAGAGTAAAGACCTGGGAATTCTACGGGGAAAAATCCCTAGAAAAACAGCAGTAATAACTGGCTGCTCTTTATTGATCCAGATGCTGCGGTAGGCAAAGAAGAGCTGGTTTTATTCAGAGGATGATCTCCATTTGTCTTCCTGATCTGGCATTTCCTGCAAGCCAGGTATGGGGCTCTGCTCTAGAGCTGCAAATGCTGGGGGGCCCTCACTGTCCCTTTTCTCTTCTCAGGGGGACAACGGGCATGTCCATGGTGCAGTGGGACAGGCTTTACCACAGGGAGATAAAAGACTGGCAAGGGTAGGTTGGAGCTGGGAAAAGCCACTTAGGAACAGATTTTCATTGGAGGTGATAGACAAGGGCAAAGCGAAGAATGAGGATGAGTGTGTCAAGTTTCAAAGTGCCAGGAGGCAGCACAGTGCATTTGGGAAACTACAGCAAGTTCAGGACAACCGACAACTGATCTGGCAGCATCACCTGGGGATGGAGGCTGAGCCCCGGGGTTAACACTGGGCTTGAGATGGTTTGTATACGATGCCGAGGAGGTGAGGTACTACACTGTGGGGGCACAGGGAGCTACCGGAGGATTTCAAATATCAGAATCGTAACCATAATAGAGTATTTAATTGCATCCTAGCTTTCATCACGTGTAAGATGTACTATAGTTTATGTTCGCCTAAGAAAGAGAAATGCTGTCAGTTAAACTAGGATATGTCATCAAGTGCAAGGTGAGTGCCACCTTAAAAGATATTAAAATGGGGAGGGGGTGGACACATCTTAGAACAAGTAAATTGTGGTACTAGAATAATTAAGAAAGGTCGAACATGGGACGCCTGGGTGGCTCAGTTGGTTAAGCAGCTGCCTTCGGCTCACGTCATGATCCCAGCGTCCTAGGATCGAGTCCCACATCGGGCTCCTTGCTCCGCAGGGAGCCTGCTTCTCCCTCTGACTCTTCCTTCCACTGTCTGCCTGTGCTCGCTCTCGCTCGCGCTCTCTCTGACAAATAAATAAATAAAAATCTTAAAAAAAAAAAAAAAAAAAGAAAGGTCGAACACTTGGATCACCAAAAATGTGATTATTGCTTACCATGTGACCCAAACTATATTAAGTCTTAGAACAAAAGACGTTCTTATCTTGATGCCCCGCAGCTGTTAGCCCCAAGGTACAGAGGGCAGTAGGCAACGACCAGCAGGCCTCAAGTGCCATGTGCAGACTCTAAGAGCAACTGCCTTTGAGAGAGGAAACGGTAGAGAGTGGGCTTTCAGAGGTAGAGAATTACTAGCTGGGAAAGTAGGAAAATTGACACAGAATCGGGATTGATGCCACTACATGACAGAGTTGGTGAAACGTCCCTTCTCAGAGATCTTGAGGCTCCTCAGAAATGTATTTTTCATTTTGGACAGAACATTCAGGATAAATATGATCTGTTCGAGTTCCTGGTTCTCTCATCAGGACTGTTTCTTAGGCTTCACTGGCACAAGAAAAGGGTTTTGATGGTCCAGGGTAAATCCTGACCAAAGCAAAGCACGGTATCTATGAAAAACTAACCACTCAGAAGAGAACGACAGATAAAAAGCCAGGCCGACCTGACCCTGCAAAATAGGTAAGGTTGGTCCGGCAACAGGGGTAGAGGGGAAGTGCCCATCTCCTGCTAGAAGAGCTAGAGAAGACCCCTTCCGGAGAGACCACCAGGAGAGGAGAGCAGAAGGTGCTGATGAGGAAGAATATTTTAATCAGCAGAGAAGGTCAAAATGACAAAGTTCCAGGATCAGTGTAAACATATGGGATGAAAAAATAAAAAAGAAAAGAAAAGATCATTTTAAAATGACTTTTTTTTTTTAAAAGGACTTGTGTAAACAAAAGTCCTTTTTAAGAGACAGTTGGCTGTTTAAAGCAGAAGTACAACTCACTGAGAGAATCACCGCACTATTTATTTGGGTAGAAACGACCTGGAATGTAGAAAGGCCCATTCTGCAGAGGAAAAAAATAGAATCACTAACAGGCCTCGTGCCTTGCACAGCCAGTGGCTAGAATCCCTGCCTCATGAGACCCTGTGCTAGAAGGCCGCTAGAACCATCTACAACTATGGTAGTCTTTCTTGGAAGCCAACAAGTGTTTGCCCAGTTAAGAGCAGAGTAACAATCAGTCACGTATTTGGTGATAATGTTTATCGATATCTTTAAAAGCCGTGTCAAGTTTCTTTTTGAGAAACCCTCACCCCACCCTTAGAGAAATTTATCTGAGGTTCACCTCTTTGAAATACCTCATTGTAGTTCCACATTTACCATATCCAAAAAACAAACAAACAAACAAAAAAACCATTTTCTTAACAAAGTGTTCAGAAGGGGGCGCCACTGAAAACAATTAGAGCTTTCCCTGCCAGGACAATTTTGTTGCAGAAACAGCTGAAAGCAATCAGGTCAGACAGAGCCAAGGGCTGGAGGGATTTTTAAATGACAAAAACCGATCCAAATCAAACCAAAACAAAAATCAAACCCAATGGCCAGGATTTCAAGTTTGCTACTAAAGGTGTGACATTCTCCTAAGACATGCGAGTGACTTGATCAATATATTTATATATTTATATTTGAAGAAGAAGGAACTATTTGATGCAGCAAATCCACGTTGATTAAAATATACCAGATATGGGGGCTCCTGGGTGGCTCAGTGGTTTAGGCCTCTGCCTTCGGCTCAGGTCATGATTTCAAGGTCCTGGGATGGAGCCCCACATCGGGCTCTCTGCTCAGCGGGGAGCCTGCTTCCCCCCTCTCTCTCTGCCTACCTCTCTACCTACTTGTGATCTGTCAGAAAAATGCGTAAATCAGATCTTTAAAAAAAGAATTAGTAGATGTGAAATACATCGAGGGTATGGGGGAAGGAAAACGATTTCACCTGATCTGACTAGGAAGTGGTTGAAGCCTGAATTAAAGTGCTATAAAAAGAGTAAAGACCTGGGAATTCTACGGGGAAAAATCCCTAGAAAAACAGCAGTAATAACTGGCTGCTCTTTATTGATCCAGATGCTGCGGTAGGCAAAGAAGAGCTGGTTTTATTCAGAGGATGATCTCCATTTGTCTTCCTGATCTGGCATTTCCTGCAAGCCAGGTATGGGGCTCTGCTCTAGAGCTGCAAATGCTGGGGGGCCCTCACTGTCCCTTTTCTCTTCTCAGGGGGACAACGGGCATGTCCATGGTGCAGTGGGACAGGCTTTACCACAGGGAGATAAAAGACTGGCAAGGGTAGGTTGGAGCTGGGAAAAGCCACTTAGGAACAGATTTTCATTGGAGGTGATAGACAAGGGCAAAGCGAAGAATGAGGATGAGTGTGTCAAGTTTCAAAGTGCCAGGAGGCAGCACAGTGCATTTGGGAAACTACAGCAAGTTCAGGACAACCGACAACTGATCTGGCAGCATCACCTGGGGATGGAGGCTGAGCCCCGGGGTTAACACTGGGCTTGAGATGGTTTGTATACGATGCCGAGGAGGTGAGGTACTACACTGTGGGGGCACAGGGAGCTACCGGAGGATTTCAAATATCAGAATCGTAACCATAATAGAGTATTTAATTGCATCCTAGCTTTCATCACGTGTAAGATGTACTATAGTTTATGTTCGCCTAAGAAAGAGAAATGCTGTCAGTTAAACTAGGATATGTCATCAAGTGCAAGGTGAGTGCCACCTTAAAAGATATTAAAATGGGGAGGGGGTGGACACATCTTAGAACAAGTAAATTGTGGTACTAGAATAATTAAGAAAGGTCGAACATGGGACGCCTGGGTGGCTCAGTTGGTTAAGCAGCTGCCTTCGGCTCACGTCATGATCCCAGCGTCCTAGGATCGAGTCCCACATCGGGCTCCTTGCTCCGCAGGGAGCCTGCTTCTCCCTCTGACTCTTCCTTCCACTGTCTGCCTGTGCTCGCTCTCGCTCGCGCTCTCTCTGACAAATAAATAAATAAAAATCTTAAAAAAAAAAAAAAAAAAAGAAAGGTCGAACACTTGGATCACCAAAAATGTGATTATTGCTTACCATGTGACCCAAACTATATTAAGTCTTAGAACAAAAGACGTTCTTATCTTGATGCCCCGCAGCTGTTAGCCCCAAGGTACAGAGGGCAGTAGGCAACGACCAGCAGGCCTCAAGTGCCATGTGCAGACTCTAAGAGCAACTGCCTTTGAGAGAGGAAACGGTAGAGAGTGGGCTTTCAGAGGTAGAGAATTACTAGCTGGGAAAGTAGGAAAATTGACACAGAATCGGGATTGATGCCACTACATGACAGAGTTGGTGAAACGTCCCTTCTCAGAGATCTTGAGGCTCCTCAGAAATGTATTTTTCATTTTGGACAGAACATTCAGGATAAATATGATCTGTTCGAGTTCCTGGTTCTCTCATCAGGACTGTTTCTTAGGCTTCACTGGCACAAGAAAAGGGTTTTGATGGTCCAGGGTAAATCCTGACCAAAGCAAAGCACGGTATCTATGAAAAACTAACCACTCAGAAGAGAACGACAGATAAAAAGCCAGGCCGACCTGACCCTGCAAAATAGGTAAGGTTGGTCCGGCAACAGGGGTAGAGGGGAAGTGCCCATCTCCTGCTAGAAGAGCTAGAGAAGACCCCTTCCGGAGAGACCACCAGGAGAGGAGAGCAGAAGGTGCTGATGAGGAAGAATATTTTAATCAGCAGAGAAGGTCAAAATGACAAAGTTCCAGGATCAGTGTAAACATATGGGATGAAAAAATAAAAAAGAAAAGAAAAGATCATTTTAAAATGACTTTTTTTTTTTAAAAGGACTTGTGTAAACAAAAGTCCTTTTTAAGAGACAGTTGGCTGTTTAAAGCAGAAGTACAACTCACTGAGAGAATCACCGCACTATTTATTTGGGTAGAAACGACCTGGAATGTAGAAAGGCCCATTCTGCAGAGGAAAAAAATAGAATCACTAACAGGCCTCGTGCCTTGCACAGCCAGTGGCTAGAATCCCTGCCTCATGAGACCCTGTGCTAGAAGGCCGCTAGAACCATCTACAACTATGGTAGTCTTTCTTGGAAGCCAACAAGTGTTTGCCCAGTTAAGAGCAGAGTAACAATCAGTCACGTATTTGGTGATAATGTTTATCGATATCTTTAAAAGCCGTGTCAAGTTTCTTTTTGAGAAACCCTCACCCCACCCTTAGAGAAATTTATCTGAGGTTCACCTCTTTGAAATACCTCATTGTAGTTCCACATTTACCATATCCAAAAAACAAACAAACAAACAAAAAAACCATTTTCTTAACAAAGTGTTCAGAAGGGGGCGCCACTGAAAACAATTAGAGCTTTCCCTGCCAGGACAATTTTGTTGCAGAAACAGCTGAAAGCAATCAGGTCAGACAGAGCCAAGGGCTGGAGGGATTTTTAAATGACAAAAACCGATCCAAATCAAACCAAAACAAAAATCAAACCCAATGGCCAGGATTTCAAGTTTGCTACTAAAGGTGTGACATTCTCCTAAGACATGCGAGTGACTTGATCAATATATTTATATATTTATATTTGAAGAAGAAGGAACTATTTGATGCAGCAAATCCACGTTGATTAAAATATACCAGATATGGGGGCTCCTGGGTGGCTCAGTGGTTTAGGCCTCTGCCTTCGGCTCAGGTCATGATTTCAAGGTCCTGGGATGGAGCCCCACATCGGGCTCTCTGCTCAGCGGGGAGCCTGCTTCCCCCCTCTCTCTCTGCCTACCTCTCTACCTACTTGTGATCTGTCAGAAAAATGCGTAAATCAGATCTTTAAAAAAAGAATTAGTAGATGTGAAATACATCGAGGGTATGGGGGAAGGAAAACGATTTCACCTGATCTGACTAGGAAGTGGTTGAAGCCTGAATTAAAGTGCTATAAAAAGAGTAAAGACCTGGGAATTCTACGGGGAAAAATCCCTAGAAAAACAGCAGTAATAACTGGCTGCTCTTTATTGATCCAGATGCTGCGGTAGGCAAAGAAGAGCTGGTTTTATTCAGAGGATGATCTCCATTTGTCTTCCTGATCTGGCATTTCCTGCAAGCCAGGTATGGGGCTCTGCTCTAGAGCTGCAAATGCTGGGGGGCCCTCACTGTCCCTTTTCTCTTTTCAGGGGGACAACGGGCATGTCCATGGTGCAGTGGGACAGGCTTTACCACAGGGAGATAAAAGACTGGCAAGGGTAGGTTGGAGCTGGGAAAAGCCACTTAGGAACAGATTTTCATTGGAGGTGATAGACAAGGGCAAAGCGAAGAATGAGGATGAGTGTGTCAAGTTTCAAAGTGCCAGGAGGCAGCACAGTGCATTTGGGAAACTACAGCAAGTTCAGGACAACCGACAACTGATCTGGCAGCATCACCTGGGGATGGAGGCTGAGCCCCGGGGTTAACACTGGGCTTGAGATGGTTTGTATACGATGCCGAGGAGGTGAGGTACTACACTGTGGGGGCACAGGGAGCTACCGGAGGATTTCAAATATCAGAATCGTAACCATAATAGAGTATTTAATTGCATCCTAGCTTTCATCACGTGTAAGATGTACTATAGTTTATGTTCGCCTAAGAAAGAGAAATGCTGTCAGTTAAACTAGGATATGTCATCAAGTGCAAGGTGAGTGCCACCTTAAAAGATATTAAAATGGGGAGGGGGTGGACACATCTTAGAACAAGTAAATTGTGGTACTAGAATAATTAAGAAAGGTCGAACATGGGACGCCTGGGTGGCTCAGTTGGTTAAGCAGCTGCCTTCGGCTCACGTCATGATCCCAGCGTCCTAGGATCGAGTCCCACATCGGGCTCCTTGCTCCGCAGGGAGCCTGCTTCTCCCTCTGACTCTTCGTTCCACTGTCTGCCTGTGCTCGCTCTCGCTCGCGCTCTCTCTGACAAATAAATAAATAAAAATCTTAAAAAAAAAAAAAAAAAAAAGAAAGGTCGAACACTTGGATCACCAAAAATGTGATTATTGCTTACCATGTGACCCAAACTATATTAAGTCTTAGAACAAAAGACGTTCTTATCTTGATGCCCCGCAGCTGTTAGCCCCAAGGTACAGAGGGCAGTAGGCAACGACCAGCAGGCCTCAAGTGCCATGTGCAGACTCTAAGAGCAACTGCCTTTGAGAGAGGAAACGGTAGAGAGTGGGCTTTCAGAGGTAGAGAATTACTAGCTGGGAAAGTAGGAAAATTGACACAGAATCGGGATTGATGCCACTACATGACAGAGTTGGTGAAACGTCCCTTCTCAGAGATCTTGAGGCTCCTCAGAAATGTATTTTTCATTTTGGACAGAACATTCAGGATAAATATGATCTGTTCGAGTTCCTGGTTCTCTCATCAGGACTGTTTCTTAGGCTTCACTGGCACAAGAAAAGGGTTTTGATGGTCCAGGGTAAATCCTGACCAAAGCAAAGCACGGTATCTATGAAAAACTAACCACTCAGAAGAGAACGACAGATAAAAAGCCAGGCCGACCTGACCCTGCAAAATAGGTAAGGTTGGTCCGGCAACAGGGGTAGAGGGGAAGTGCCCATCTCCTGCTAGAAGAGCTAGAGAAGACCCCTTCCGGAGAGACCACCAGGAGAGGAGAGCAGAAGGTGCTGATGAGGAAGAATATTTTAATCAGCAGAGAAGGTCAAAATGACAAAGTTCCAGGATCAGTGTAAACATATGGGATGAAAAAATAAAAAAGAAAAGAAAAGATCATTTTAAAATGACTTTTTTTTTTTAAAAGGACTTGTGTAAACAAAAGTCCTTTTTAAGAGACAGTTGGCTGTTTAAAGCAGAAGTACAACTCACTGAGAGAATCACCGCACTATTTATTTGGGTAGAAACGACCTGGAATGTAGAAAGGCCCATTCTGCAGAGGAAAAAAATAGAATCACTAACAGGCCTCGTGCCTTGCACAGCCAGTGGCTAGAATCCCTGCCTCATGAGACCCTGTGCTAGAAGGCCGCTAGAACCATCTACAACTATGGTAGTCTTTCTTGGAAGCCAACAAGTGTTTGCCCAGTTAAGAGCAGAGTAACAATCAGTCACGTATTTGGTGATAATGTTTATCGATATCTTTAAAAGCCGTGTCAAGTTCCTTTTGAGTAACCCTCACCCCACCCTTAGAGAAATTTATCTGAGGTTCACCTCTTTGAAATACCTCATTGTAGTTCCACATTTACCATATCCAAAAAACAAACAAACAAAAAAAAACCATTTTCTTAACAAAGTGTTCAGAAGGGGGCGCCACTGAAAACAATTAGAGCTTTCCCTGCCAGGACAATTTTGTTGCAGAAACAGCTGAAAGCAATCAGTTCAGCCAGAGCCAAGGGCTGGAGGGATTTTTAAATGACAAAAACCGATCCAAATCAAACCAAAACAAAAATCAAACCCAATGGCCAGGATTTCAAGTTTGCTACTAAAGGTGTGACATTCTCCTAAGACATGCGAGTGACTTGATCAATATATTTATATATTTATATTTGAAGAAGAAGGAACTATTTGATGCAGCAAATCCACGTTGATTAAAATATACCAGATATGGGGGCTCCTGGGTGGCTCAGTGGTTTAGGCCTCTGCCTTCGGCTCAGGTCATGATTTCAGGGTCCTGGGATGGAGCCCCACATCGGGCTCTCTGCTCAGCGGGGAGCCTGCTTTCCCCCTCTCTCTCTGCCTACCTCTCTACCTACTTGTGATCTGTCAGAAAAATGCGTAAATCAGATCTTTAAAAAAAGAATTAGTAGATGTGAAATACATCGAGGGTATGGGGGAAGGAAAACGATTTCACCTGATCTGACTAGGAAGTGGTTGAAGCCTGAATTAAAGTGCTATAAAAAGAGTAAAGACCTGGGAATTCTATGGGGAAAAATCCCTAGAAAAACAGCAGTAATAACTGGCTGCTCTTTATTGATCCAGATGCTGCGGTAGGCAAAGAAGAGCTGGTTTTATTCAGAGGATGATCTCCATTTGTCTTCCTGATCTGGCATTTCCTGCAAGCCAGGTATGGGGCTCTGCTCTAGAGCTGCAAATGCTGGGGGGCCCTCACTGTCTCTTTTCTCTTCTCAGGGGGACAACGGGCATGTCCACGGTGCAGTGGGACAGGCTTTACCACAGGGAGATAAAAGACTGCCAAGGGTAGGTTGGAGCTGGGAAAAGGCACTTAGGAACAGATTTTCATTGGAGGTGATAGACAAGGGCAAAGCGAAGAATGAGGATGAGTGTGTCAAGTTTCAAAGTGCCAGGAGGCAGCACAGTGCATTTGGGAAACTACAGCAAGTTCATGACAACCGACAACTGATCTGGCAGCATCACCTGGGGATGGAGGCTGAGCCCCGGGGTTAACACTGGGCTTGAGATGGTTTGTATACGATGCCGAGGAGGTGAGGTACTACACTGTGGGGGCACAGGGAGCTACCGGAGGATTTCAAATATCAGAATCGTAACCATAATAGAGTATTTAATTGCATCCTAGCTTTCATCACGTGTAAGATGTACTATAGTTTATGTTCGCCTAAGAAAGAGAAATGCTGTCAGTTAAACTAGGATATGTCATCAAGTGCAAGGTGAGTGCCACCTTAAAAGATATTAAAATGGGGGGGGTGGTGGACACATCTTAGAACAAGTAAATTGTGGTACTAGAATAATTAAGAAAGGTCGAACACTTGGATCAACAAAAAAAGTGATTATTGCTTACCATGTGACCCAAACTCTATTAAGTCTTAGAACAAAAGACATTCTTCTCTTGATGCCCCGCAGCTGTTAGCCCCAAGGTACAGAGGGCAGTAGCCAACGACCAGCAGGCCTCAAGTGCCATGTGCAGACTCTAAGAGCAACTGCCTTTGAGAGAGGAAACGGTAGAGAGTGGGCATTCGGAGGTAGAGAATTACTAGCTGGGAAAGTAGGATAATTGACACAGAATCGGAATTGATGCCACTGCATGACTGAGTTGGTGAAACGTCCCTTCTCAGAGATCTTGAGGCTCCTCAGAAATGTATTTTTCATTCTGGACAGAACATTCAGGATAAATATGATCGGTTCGAGTTCCTGGTTCTCTCATCAGGACTGTTTCTTTGGCTTCACTGGAACAAGAAAGCTGTTTTGATGGTCCAGGGTAAATCCTGACAAAAGCAAAGCACGGTATCTATGAAAAACTAACCACTCAGAAGAGAACAACTGATAAAAAGCCAGGCCGACCTGACCCTGCAAAATAGGTAAGGTTGGTCCGGCAACAGGGGTAGAGGGGAAGTGCCCATCTCCTGCTAGAAGAGCTAGAGAAGACCCCTTCTGGAGAGACCACCAGGAGAGGAGAGCAGAAGGTGCTGATGAGGAAGAATATTTTAATCAGCAGAGAAGGTCAAAATGACAAAGTTCCAGGATCAGTGTAAACATATGGGATGAAAAAATAAAAAAGAAAAGAAAAGATCATTTTAAAATGACTTTTTTTTTTTAAAAGGACTTGTGTAAACAAAAGTCCTTTTTAAGAGACAGTTGGCTGTTTAAAGCAGAAGTACAACTCACTGAGAGAATCACCGCACTATTTATTTGGGTAGAAAGGACCTGGAATGTAGAAAGGCCCATTCTGCAGAGGAAAAAAATAGAATCACTAACAGGCCTCGTGCCTTGCACAGCCAGTGGCTAGAATCCCTGCCTCATGAGACCCTGTGCTAGAAGGCCGCTAGAACCATCTACAACTATGTTAGTCTTTCTTGGAAGCCAACAAGTGTTTGCCCAGTTAAGAGCAGAGTAACAGGGGCGCCTGGGTGGCTCAGTGGGTTGAGCCGCTGCCTTCGGCTCAGATCATGATCTCAGGGTCCTGGGATCGAGTCCCGCATCGGGTCTCTGCTCAGCGGGGAGCCTGTTTCCTCCTCTCTCTCTCTCTCTGCCTGCCTGTCTGCCTAATTGTGATCTCTCTCTGTCAAATAAATAAATAAAATCTTTAAAAAAAAAAAAAAGAGCAGAGTAACAATCAGTCAGGTATTTGGTGATAATGTTTATCGATATCTTTAAAAGCCGTGTCAAGTTTCTTTTTGAGTAACCCTCACCCCACCCTTAGAGAAATTTATCTGAGGTTCACCTCTTTGAAATACCTCACTGTAGTTCCACATTTACCATATCCAAAAAACAAACAAACAAAAAAAAAACCATTTTCTTAACAAAGTGTTCAGAAGGGGGCGCCACTGAAAACAATTAGAGCTTTCCCTGCCAGGACAATTTTGTTGCAGAAACAGCTGAAAGCAATCAGGTCAGACAGAGCCAAGGGCTGGAGGGAGTTTTAAATGACAAAAACCGATCCAAATCAAACCAAAACAAAAATCAAACCCAATGGCCAGGATTTCAAGTTTGCTACTAAAGGCATACATTCTCCTAAGACATGCGAGTGACTTGATCAATATATTTACATATTTATATTTGAAGAAGAAGGAACTATTTGATGCAGCAAATGCACGTTGATTAAAAATTACCAGATATGGGGGCTCCTGGGTGGCTCAGTGGTTTAGGCCTCTGCCTTCGGCTCAGGTCATGATTTCAGGGTCCTGGGATGGAGCCCCACATCGGGCTCTCTGCTCAGCGGGGAGCCTGCTTCCCCCCTCTCTCTCTGCCTGCCTCTCTACCTACTTGTGATCTGTCAGAAAAATGGGTAAATCAGATCTCTAAAAAAGAAATTAGTAGATGTGAAATACATCGAGGGTATGGGGGAAGGAAAACGATTTCACCTGATCTGACTAGGAAGTGGTTGAAGCCTGAATTAAAGTGCTATAAAAAGAGTAAAGACCTGGGAATTCTATGGGGAAAAATCCCTAGAAAAACAGCAGTAATAACTGGCTGCTCTTTATTGATCCAGATGCTGCGGTAGCCAAAGAAGAGCTGGTTTTATTCAGAGGATGATCTCCATTTGTCTTCCTGATCTGGCATTTCCTGCAAGCCAGGTATGGGGCTCTGCTCTAGAGCTGCAAATGCTGGGGGGCCCTCACTGTCCCTTTTCTCTTCTCAGGGGGACAACGGGCATGTCCATGGTGCAGTGGGACAGGCTTTACCACAGGGAGATAAAAGACTGGCAAGGGTAGGTTGGAGCTGGGAAAAGGCACTTAGGAACAGATTTTCATTGGAGGTGATAGACAAGGGCAAAGCGAAGAATGAGGATGAGTGTGTCAAGTTTCAAAGTGCCAGGAGGCAGCACAGTGCATTTGGGAAACTACAGCAAGTTCATGACAACCGACAACTGATCTGGCAGCATCACCTGGGGATGGAGGCTGAGCCCCGGGGTTAACACTGGGCTTGAGATGGTTTGTATACTATGCCGAGGAGGTGAGGTACTACACTGTGGGGGCACAGGGAGCTACCGGAGAATTTCAAATATCAGAATCGTAACCATAATAGAGTATTTAATTGCATCCTAGCTTTCATCACGTGTAAGATGTACTAGAGTTTATGTTCGACTAAGAAAGAGAAATGCTGTCAGTTAAACTAGGATATGTCATCAAGTGCAAGGTGAGTGCCACCTTAAAAGATATTAAAATGGGGGGGGGGGGTGGACACATCTTAGAACAAGTAAATTGTGGTACTAGAATAATTAAGAAAGGTCGAACACTTGGATCAACAAAAAAAGTGATTATTGCTTACCATGTGACCCAAACTATATTAAGTCTTAGAACAAAAGGCGTTCTTATCTTGATGCCCCGCAGCTGTTAGCCCCAAGGTACAGAGGGCAGTAGGCAACGACCAGCAGGCCTCAAGTGCCATGTGCAGACTCTAAGAGCAACTGCCTTTGAGAGAGGAAACGGTAGAGAGTGGGCTTTCGGAGGTAGAGAATTACTAGCTGGGAAAGTAGGAAAATTGACACAGAATCGGGATTGATGCCACTACATGACAGAGTTGGTGAAACGTCCCTTCTCAGAGATCTTGAGGCTCCTCAGAAATGTATTTTTTATTTTGGACAGAACATTCAGGATAAATATGATCTGTTCGAGTTCCTGGTTCTCTCATCAGGACTGTTTCTTAGGCTTCACTGGCACAAGAAAAGGGTTTTGATGGTCCAGGGTAAATCCTGACCAAAGCAAAGCACGGTATCTATGAAAAACTAACCACTCAGAAGAGAACGACAGATAAAAAGCCAGGCCGACCTGACCCTGCAAAATAGGTAAGGTTGGTCCGGCAACAGGGGTAGAGGGGAAGTGCCCATCTCCTGCTAGAAGAGCTAGAGAAGACCCCTTCCGGAGAGACCACCAGGAGAGGAGAGCAGAAGGTGCTGATGAGGAAGAATATTTTAATCAGCAGAGAAGGTCAAAATGACAAAGTTCCAGGATCAGTGTAAACATATGGGATGAAAAAATAAAAAAGAAAAGAAAAGATCATTTTAAAATGACTTTTTTTTTTTTTAAAAGTACTTGTGTAAACAAAAGTCCTTTTTAAGACACAGTTGGCTGTTTAAAGCAGAAGTACAACTCACTGAGAGAATCACCGCACTATTTATTTGGGTAGAAAGGACCTGGAATGTAGAAAGGCCCATTCTGCAGAGGAAAAAAATAGAATCACTAACAGGCCTCGTGCCTAGCACAGCCAGTGGCTAGAATCCCTGCCTCATGAGAGCCTGTGCTAGAAGGCCGCTAGAACCATCTACAACTATGGTAGTCTTTCTTGGAAGCCAACAAGTGTTTGCCCAGTTAAGAGCAGAGTAACAATCAGTCACGTATTTGGTGATAATGTTTATCGATATCTTTAAAAGCCGTGTCAAGTTCCTTTTGAGTAACCCTCACCCCACCCTTAGAGAAATTTATCTGAGGTTCACCTCTTTGAAATACCTCATTGTAGTTCCACATTTACCGTATCCAAAAAACAAACAAACAAAAAAAAACCATTTTCTTAACAAAGTGTTCAGAAGGGGGCGCCACTGAAAACAATTAGAGCTTTCCCTGCCAGGACAATTTTGTTGCAGAAACAGCTGAAAGCAATCAGGTCAGACAGAGCCAAGGGCTGGAGGGAGTTTTAAAAGACAAAAACCGATCCAAATCAAACCAAAACAAAAATCAAACCCAATGGCCAGGATTTCAAGTTTGCTACTAAAGGTGTGACATTCTCCTAAGACATGCGAGTGACTTGATCAATATATTTATATATTTATATTTGAAGAAGAAGGAACTATTTGATGCAGCAAATCCACATTGATTAAAATATACCAGATATGGGGGCTCCTGGGTGGCTCAGTGGTTTAGGCCTCTGCCTTCGGCTCAGGTCATGATTTCAGGGTCCTGGGATGGAGCCCCACATCGGGCTCTCTGCTCAGCGGGGAGCCTGCTTCCCCCCTCTCTCTCTGCCTACCTCTCTACCTACTTGTGATCTGTCAGAAAAATGCGTAAATCAGATCTTTAAAAAAAGAATTAGTAGATGTGAAATACATCGAGGGTATGGGGGAAGGAAAACGATTTCACCTGATCTGACTAGGAAGTGGTTGAAGCCTGAATTAAAGTGCTATAAAAAGAGTAAAGACCTGGGAATTCTACGGGGAAAAATCCCTAGAAAAACAGCACTAATAACTAGCTGCTCTTTATTGATCCAGATGCTGCGGTAGGCAAAGAAGAGCTGGTTTTATTCAGAGGATGATCTCCATTTGTCTTCCTGATCTGGCATTTCCTGCAAGCCAGGTATGGGGCTCTGCTCTAGAGCTGCAAATGCTGGGGGGCCCTCACTGTCCCTTTTCTCTTCTCAGGGGGACAACGGGCATGTCCATGGTGCAGTGGGACAGGCTTTACCACAGGGAGATAAAAGACTGCCAAGGGTAGGTTGGAGCTGGGAAAAGCCACTTAGGAACAGATTTTCATTGGAGGTGATAGACAAGGGCAAAGCGAAGAATGAGGATGAGTGTGTCAAGTTTCAAAGTGCCAGGAGGCAGCACAGTGCATTTGGGAAACTACAGCAAGTTCATGACAACCGACAACTGATCTGGCAGCATCACCTGGGGATGGAGGCTGAGCCCCGGGGTTAACACTGGGCTTGAGATGGTTTGTATACGATGCCGAAGAGGTGAGGTACTACACTGTGGGGGCACAGGGAGCTACCGGAGGATTTCAAATATCAGAATCGTAACCATAATAGAGTATTTAATTGCATCCTAGCTTTCATCACGTGTAAGATGTACTATAGTTTATGTTCGCCTAAGAAAGAGAAATGCTGTCAGTTAAACTAGGATATGTCATCAAGTGCAAGGTGAGTGCCACCTTAAAAGATATTAAAATGGGGAGGGGGTGGACACATCTTAGAACAAGTAAATTGTGGTACTAGAATAATTAAGAAAGGTCGAACATGGGACGCCTGGGTGGCTCAGTTGGTTAAGCAGCTGCCTTCGGCTCAGTTCATGATCCCAGCGTCCTAGGATGGAGTCCCACATCGGGCTCCTTGCTCGGCAGGGAGCCTGCTTCTCCCTCTGACTCTTCCTTCCACTGTCTCCCTGTGCTCGCTGTCGCTCGCGCTCTCTCTGACAAATAAATAAATAAAAATCTTAAAAAAAAAAAAAAAAAAAAGAAAGGTCGAACACTTGGATCACCAAAAATGTGATTATTGCTTACCATGTGACCCAAACTATATTAAGTCTTAGAACAAAAGACGTTCTTATCTTGATGCCCCGCAGCTGTTAGCCCCAAGGTACAGAGGGCAGTAGGCAACGACCAGCAGGCCTCAAGTGCCATGTGCAGACTCTAAGAGCAACTGCCTTTGAGAGAGGAAACGGTAGAGAGTGGGCTTTCGGAGGTAGAGAATTACTAGCTGGGAAAGTAGGAAAATTGACACAGAATCGGGATTGATGCCCCTGCATGACAGAGTTGGTGAAACGTCCCTTCTCAGAGATCTTGAGGCTCCTCAGAAATGTATTTTTCATTTTGGACAGAACATTCAGGATAAATATGATCTGTTCGAGTTCCTGGTTCTCTCATCAGGACTGTTTCTTAGGCTTCACTGGCACAAGAAAAGGGTTTTGATGGTCCAGGGTAAATCCTGACCAAAGCAAAGCACGGTATCTATGAAAAACTAACCACTCAGAAGAGAACGACAGATAAAAAGCCAGGCCGACCTGACCCTGCAAAATAGGTAAGGTTGGTCTGGCAACAGGGGTAGAGGGGAAGTGCTTATCTCCTGCTAGAAGAGCTAGAGAAGACCCCTTCCGGAGAGACCACCAGGAGAGGAGAGCAGAAGGTGCTGATGAGGAAGAATATTTTAATCAGCAGAGAAGGTCAAAATGACAAAGTTCCAGGATCAGTGTAAACATATGGGATGAAAAAATAAAAAAGAAAAGAAAAGATCATTTTAAAATGACTTTTTTTTTTTTAAAAGGACTTGTGTAAACAAAAGTCCTTTTTAAGAGACAGTTGGCTGTTTAAAGCAGAAGTACAACTCACTGAGAGAATCACCGCACTATTTATTTGGGTAGAAAGGACCTGGAATGTAGAAAGGCCCATTCTGCAGAGGAAAAAAATAGAATCACTAACAGGCCTCGTGCCTAGCACAGCCAGTGGCTAGAATCCCTGCCTCATGAGACCCTGTGCTAGAAGGCCGCTAGAACCATCTACAACTATGGTAGTCTTTCTTGGAAGCCAACAAGTGTTTGCCCAGTTAAGAGCAGAGTAACAATCAGTCACGTATTTGGTGATAATGTTTATCGATATCTTTAAAAGCCGTGTCAAGTTCCTTTTGAGTAACCCTCACCCCACCCTTAGAGAAATTTATCTGAGGTTCACCTCTTTGAAATACCTCATTGTAGTTCCACATTTACCGTATCCAAAAAACAAACAAACAAAAAAAAACCATTTTCTTAACAAAGTGTTCAGAAGGGGGCGCCACTGAAAACAATTAGAGCTTTCCCTGCCAGGACAATTTTGTTGCAGAAACAGCTGAAAGCAATCAGGTCAGCCAGAGCCAAGGGCTGGAGGGATTTTTAAATGACAAAAACCGATCCAAATCAAACCAAAACAAAAATCAAACCCAATGGCCAGGATTTCAAGTTTGCTACTAAAGGCATACATTCTCCTAAGACATGCGAGTGACTTGATCAATATATTTATATATTTATATTTGAAGAAGAAGGAACTATTTGATGCAGCAAATCCACGTTGATTAAAATATACCAGATATGGGGGCTCCTGGGTGGCTCAGTGGTTTAGGCCTCTGCCTTCGGCTCAGGTCATGATTTCAGGGTCCTGGGATGGAGCCCCACATCGGGCTCTCTGCTCAGCGGGGAGCCTGCTTCCCCCCTCTCTCTCTGCCTACCTCTCTACCTACTTGTGATCTGTCAGAAAAATGCGTAAATCAGATCTTTAAAAAAAGAATTAGTAGATGTGAAATACATCGAGGGTATGGGGGAAGGAAAACGATTTCACCTGATCTGACTAGGAAGTGGTTGAAGCCTGAATTAAAGTGCTATAAAAAGAGTAAAGACCTGGGAATTCTATGGGGAAAAATCCCTAGAAAAACAGCAGTAATAACTGGCTGCTCTTTATTGATCCAGATGCTGCGGTAGGCAAAGAAGAGCTGGTTTTATTCAGAGGATGATCTCCATTTGTCTTCCTGATCTGGCATTTCCTGCAAGCCAGGTATGGGGCTCTGCTCTAGAGCTGCAAATGCTGGGGGGCCCTCACTGTCCCTTTTCTCTTCTCAGGGGGACAACGGGCATGTCCATGGTGCAGTGGGACAGGCTTTACCACAGGGAGATAAAAGACTGGCAAGGGTAGGTTGGAGCTGGGAAAAGGCACTTAGGAACAGATTTTCATTGGAGGTGATAGACAAGGGCAAAGCGAAGAATAAGGATGAGTGTGTCAAGTTTCAAAGTGCCAGGAGGCAGCACAGTGCATTTGGGAAACTACAGCAAGTTCATGACAACCGACAACTGATCTGGCAGCATCACCTGGGGATGGAGGCTGAGCCCCGGGGTTAACACTGGGCTTGAGATGGTTTGTATACTATGCCGAGGAGGTGAGGTACTACACTGTGGGGGCACAGGGAGCTACCGGAGGATTTCAAATATCAGAATCGTAACCATAATAGAGTATTTAATTGCATCCTAGCTTTCATCACGTGTAAGATGTACTAGAGTTTATGTTCGACTAAGAAAGAGAAATGCTGTGAGTTAAACTAGGATATGTCATCAAGTGCAAGGTGAGTGCCACCTTAAAAGATATTAAAATGGGGGGGGTGGACACATCTTAGAACAAGTAAATTGTGGTACTAGAATAATTAAGAAAGGTCGAACACTTGGATCAACAAAAAAAGTGATTATTGCTTACCATGTGACCCAAACTATATTAAGTCTTAGAACAAAAGACGTTCTTATCTTGATGCCCCGCAGCTGTTAGCCCCAAGGTACAGAGGGCAGTAGGCAACGACCAGCAGGCCTCGAGTGCCATGTGCAGACTCTAAGAGCAACTGCCTTTGAGAGAGGAAACGGTAGAGAGTGGGCTTTCGGAGGTAGAGAATTACTAGCTGGGAAAGTAGGAAAATTGACACAGAATCGGGATTGATGCCACTACATGACAGAGTTGGTGAAACGTCCCTTCTCAGAGATCTTGAGGCTCCTCAGAAATGTATTTTTCATTTTGGACAGAACATTCAGGATAAATATGATCTGTTCGAGTTCCTGGTTCTCTCATCAGGACTGTTTCTTAGGCTTCACTGGCACAAGAAAAGGGTTTTGATGGTCCAGGGTAAATCCTGACCAAAGCAAAGCACGGTATCTATGAAAAACTAACCACTCAGAAGAGAACGACAGATAAAAAGCCAGGCCGACCTGACCCTGCAAAATAGGTAAGGTTGGTCCGGCAACAGGGGTAGAGGGGAAGTGCCCATCTCCTGCTAGAAGAGCTAGAGAAGACCCCTTCCGGAGAGACCACCAGGAGAGGAGAGCAGAAGGTGCTGATGAGGAAGAATATTTTAATCAGCAGAGAAGGTCAAAATGACAAAGTTCCAGGATCAGTGTAAACATATGGGATGAAAAAATAAAAAAGAAAAGAAAAGATCATTTTAAAATGACTTTTTTTTTTTAAAAGGACTTGTGTAAACAAAAGTCCTTTTTAAGAGACAGTTGGCTGTTTAAAGCAGAAGTACAACTCACTGAGAGAATCACCGCACTATTTATTTGGGTAGAAACGACCTGGAATGTAGAAAGGCCCATTCTGCAGAGGAAAAAAATAGAATCACTAACAGGCCTCGTGCCTTGCACAGCCAGTGGCTAGAATCCCTGCCTCATGAGACCCTGTGCTAGAAGGCCGCTAGAACCATCTACAACTATGGTAGTCTTTCTTGGAAGCCAACAAGTGTTTGCCCAGTTAAGAGCAGAGTAACAATCAGTCACGTATTTGGTGATAATGTTTATCGATATCTTTAAAAGCCGTGTCAAGTTCCTTTTGAGTAACCCTCACCCCACCCTTAGAGAAATTTATCTGAGGTTCACCTCTTTGAAATACCTCATTGTAGTTCCACATTTACCATATCCAAAAAACAAACAAACAAAAAAAAACCATTTTCTTAACAAAGTGTTCAGAAGGGGGCGCCACTGAAAACAATTAGAGCTTTCCCTGCCAGGACAATTTTGTTGCAGAAACAGCTGAAAGCAATCAGTTCAGCCAGAGCCAAGGGCTGGAGGGATTTTTAAATGACAAAAACCGATCCAAATCAAACCAAAACAAAAATCAAACCCAATGGCCAGGATTTCAAGTTTGCTACTAAAGGTGTGACATTCTCCTAAGACATGCGAGTGACTTGATCAATATATTTATATATTTATATTTGAAGAAGAAGGAACTATTTGATGCAGCAAATCCACGTTGATTAAAATATACCAGATATGGGGGCTCCTGGGTGGCTCAGTGGTTTAGGCCTCTGCCTTCGGCTCAGGTCATGATTTCAGGGTCCTGGGATGGAGCCCCACATCGGGCTCTCTGCTCAGCGGGGAGCCTGCTTTCCCCCTCTCTCTCTGCCTACCTCTCTACCTACTTGTGATCTGTCAGAAAAATGCGTAAATCAGATCTTTAAAAAAAGAATTAGTAGATGTGAAATACATCGAGGGTATGGGGGAAGGAAAACGATTTCACCTGATCTGACTAGGAAGTGGTTGAAGCCTGAATTAAAGTGCTATAAAAAGAGTAAAGACCTGGGAATTCTATGGGGAAAAATCCCTAGAAAAACAGCAGTAATAACTGGCTGCTCTTTATTGATCCAGATGCTGCGGTAGGCAAAGAAGAGCTGGTTTTATTCAGAGGATGATCTCCATTTGTCTTCCTGATCTGGCATTTCCTGCAAGCCAGGTATGGGGCTCTGCTCTAGAGCTGCAAATGCTGGGGGGCCCTCACTGTCTCTTTTCTCTTCTCAGGGGGACAACGGGCATGTCCACGGTGCAGTGGGACAGGCTTTACCACAGGGAGATAAAAGACTGCCAAGGGTAGGTTGGAGCTGGGAAAAGGCACTTAGGAACAGATTTTCATTGGAGGTGATAGACAAGGGCAAAGCGAAGAATGAGGATGAGTGTGTCAAGTTTCAAAGTGCCAGGAGGCAGCACAGTGCATTTGGGAAACTACAGCAAGTTCATGACAACCGACAACTGATCTGGCAGCATCACCTGGGGATGGAGGCTGAGCCCCGGGGTTAACACTGGGCTTGAGATGGTTTGTATACGATGCCGAGGAGGTGAGGTACTACACTGTGGGGGCACAGGGAGCTACCGGAGGATTTCAAATATCAGAATCGTAACCATAATAGAGTATTTAATTGCATCCTAGCTTTCATCACGTGTAAGATGTACTATAGTTTATGTTCGCCTAAGAAAGAGAAATGCTGTCAGTTAAACTAGGATATGTCATCAAGTGCAAGGTGAGTGCCACCTTAAAAGATATTAAAATGGGGGGGGTGGTGGACACATCTTAGAACAAGTAAATTGTGGTACTAGAATAATTAAGAAAGGTCGAACACTTGGATCAACAAAAAAAGTGATTATTGCTTACCATGTGACCCAAACTCTATTAAGTCTTAGAACAAAAGACATTCTTCTCTTGATGCCCCGCAGCTGTTAGCCCCAAGGTACAGAGGGCAGTAGCCAACGACCAGCAGGCCTCAAGTGCCATGTGCAGACTCTAAGAGCAACTGCCTTTGAGAGAGGAAACGGTAGAGAGTGGGCATTCGGAGGTAGAGAATTACTAGCTGGGAAAGTAGGATAATTGACACAGAATCGGAATTGATGCCACTGCATGACTGAGTTGGTGAAACGTCCCTTCTCAGAGATCTTGAGGCTCCTCAGAAATGTATTTTTCATTCTGGACAGAACATTCAGGATAAATATGATCGGTTCGAGTTCCTGGTTCTCTCATCAGGACTGTTTCTTTGGCTTCACTGGAACAAGAAAGCTGTTTTGATGGTCCAGGGTAAATCCTGACAAAAGCAAAGCACGGTATCTATGAAAAACTAACCACTCAGAAGAGAACAACTGATAAAAAGCCAGGCCGACCTGACCCTGCAAAATAGGTAAGGTTGGTCCGGCAACAGGGGTAGAGGGGAAGTGCCCATCTCCTGCTAGAAGAGCTAGAGAAGACCCCTTCTGGAGAGACCACCAGGAGAGGAGAGCAGAAGGTGCTGATGAGGAAGAATATTTTAATCAGCAGAGAAGGTCAAAATGACAAAGTTCCAGGATCAGTGTAAACATATGGGATGAAAAAATAAAAAAGAAAAGAAAAGATCATTTTAAAATGACTTTTTTTTTTTAAAAGGACTTGTGTAAACAAAAGTCCTTTTTAAGAGACAGTTGGCTGTTTAAAGCAGAAGTACAACTCACTGAGAGAATCACCGCACTATTTATTTGGGTAGAAAGGACCTGGAATGTAGAAAGGCCCATTCTGCAGAGGAAAAAAATAGAATCACTAACAGGCCTCGTGCCTTGCACAGCCAGTGGCTAGAATCCCTGCCTCATGAGACCCTGTGCTAGAAGGCCGCTAGAACCATCTACAACTATGTTAGTCTTTCTTGGAAGCCAACAAGTGTTTGCCCAGTTAAGAGCAGAGTAACAGGGGCGCCTGGGTGGCTCAGTGGGTTGAGCCGCTGCCTTCGGCTCAGATCATGATCTCAGGGTCCTGGGATCGAGTCCCGCATCGGGTCTCTGCTCAGCGGGGAGCCTGTTTCCTCCTCTCTCTCTCTCTCTGCCTGCCTGTCTGCCTAATTGTGATCTCTCTCTGTCAAATAAATAAATAAAATCTTTAAAAAAAAAAAAAAGAGCAGAGTAACAATCAGTCAGGTATTTGGTGATAATGTTTATCGATATCTTTAAAAGCCGTGTCAAGTTTCTTTTTGAGTAACCCTCACCCCACCCTTAGAGAAATTTATCTGAGGTTCACCTCTTTGAAATACCTCACTGTAGTTCCACATTTACCATATCCAAAAAACAAACAAACAAAAAAAAAACCATTTTCTTAACAAAGTGTTCAGAAGGGGGCGCCACTGAAAACAATTAGAGCTTTCCCTGCCAGGACAATTTTGTTGCAGAAACAGCTGAAAGCAATCAGGTCAGACAGAGCCAAGGGCTGGAGGGAGTTTTAAATGACAAAAACCGATCCAAATCAAACCAAAACAAAAATCAAACCCAATGGCCAGGATTTCAAGTTTGCTACTAAAGGCATACATTCTCCTAAGACATGCGAGTGACTTGATCAATATATTTACATATTTATATTTGAAGAAGAAGGAACTATTTGATGCAGCAAATGCACGTTGATTAAAAATTACCAGATATGGGGGCTCCTGGGTGGCTCAGTGGTTTAGGCCTCTGCCTTCGGCTCAGGTCATGATTTCAGGGTCCTGGGATGGAGCCCCACATCGGGCTCTCTGCTCAGCGGGGAGCCTGCTTCCCCCCTCTCTCTCTGCCTGCCTCTCTACCTACTTGTGATCTGTCAGAAAAATGGGTAAATCAGATCTCTAAAAAAGAAATTAGTAGATGTGAAATACATCGAGGGTATGGGGGAAGGAAAACGATTTCACCTGATCTGACTAGGAAGTGGTTGAAGCCTGAATTAAAGTGCTATAAAAAGAGTAAAGACCTGGGAATTCTATGGGGAAAAATCCCTAGAAAAACAGCAGTAATAACTGGCTGCTCTTTATTGATCCAGATGCTGCGGTAGCCAAAGAAGAGCTGGTTTTATTCAGAGGATGATCTCCATTTGTCTTCCTGATCTGGCATTTCCTGCAAGCCAGGTATGGGGCTCTGCTCTAGAGCTGCAAATGCTGGGGGGCCCTCACTGTCCCTTTTCTCTTCTCAGGGGGACAACGGGCATGTCCATGGTGCAGTGGGACAGGCTTTACCACAGGGAGATAAAAGACTGGCAAGGGTAGGTTGGAGCTGGGAAAAGGCACTTAGGAACAGATTTTCATTGGAGGTGATAGACAAGGGCAAAGCGAAGAATGAGGATGAGTGTGTCAAGTTTCAAAGTGCCAGGAGGCAGCACAGTGCATTTGGGAAACTACAGCAAGTTCATGACAACCGACAACTGATCTGGCAGCATCACCTGGGGATGGAGGCTGAGCCCCGGGGTTAACACTGGGCTTGAGATGGTTTGTATACTATGCCGAGGAGGTGAGGTACTACACTGTGGGGGCACAGGGAGCTACCGGAGAATTTCAAATATCAGAATCGTAACCATAATAGAGTATTTAATTGCATCCTAGCTTTCATCACGTGTAAGATGTACTAGAGTTTATGTTCGACTAAGAAAGAGAAATGCTGTCAGTTAAACTAGGATATGTCATCAAGTGCAAGGTGAGTGCCACCTTAAAAGATATTAAAATGGGGGGGGGGGGGTGGACACATCTTAGAACAAGTAAATTGTGGTACTAGAATAATTAAGAAAGGTCGAACACTTGGATCAACAAAAAAAGTGATTATTGCTTACCATGTGACCCAAACTATATTAAGTCTTAGAACAAAAGGCGTTCTTATCTTGATGCCCCGCAGCTGTTAGCCCCAAGGTACAGAGGGCAGTAGGCAACGACCAGCAGGCCTCAAGTGCCATGTGCAGACTCTAAGAGCAACTGCCTTTGAGAGAGGAAACGGTAGAGAGTGGGCTTTCGGAGGTAGAGAATTACTAGCTGGGAAAGTAGGAAAATTGACACAGAATCGGGATTGATGCCACTACATGACAGAGTTGGTGAAACGTCCCTTCTCAGAGATCTTGAGGCTCCTCAGAAATGTATTTTTTATTTTGGACAGAACATTCAGGATAAATATGATCTGTTCGAGTTCCTGGTTCTCTCATCAGGACTGTTTCTTAGGCTTCACTGGCACAAGAAAAGGGTTTTGATGGTCCAGGGTAAATCCTGACCAAAGCAAAGCACGGTATCTATGAAAAACTAACCACTCAGAAGAGAACGACAGATAAAAAGCCAGGCCGACCTGACCCTGCAAAATAGGTAAGGTTGGTCCGGCAACAGGGGTAGAGGGGAAGTGCCCATCTCCTGCTAGAAGAGCTAGAGAAGACCCCTTCCGGAGAGACCACCAGGAGAGGAGAGCAGAAGGTGCTGATGAGGAAGAATATTTTAATCAGCAGAGAAGGTCAAAATGACAAAGTTCCAGGATCAGTGTAAACATATGGGATGAAAAAATAAAAAAGAAAAGAAAAGATCATTTTAAAATGACTTTTTTTTTTTTTAAAAGTACTTGTGTAAACAAAAGTCCTTTTTAAGACACAGTTGGCTGTTTAAAGCAGAAGTACAACTCACTGAGAGAATCACCGCACTATTTATTTGGGTAGAAAGGACCTGGAATGTAGAAAGGCCCATTCTGCAGAGGAAAAAAATAGAATCACTAACAGGCCTCGTGCCTAGCACAGCCAGTGGCTAGAATCCCTGCCTCATGAGAGCCTGTGCTAGAAGGCCGCTAGAACCATCTACAACTATGGTAGTCTTTCTTGGAAGCCAACAAGTGTTTGCCCAGTTAAGAGCAGAGTAACAATCAGTCACGTATTTGGTGATAATGTTTATCGATATCTTTAAAAGCCGTGTCAAGTTCCTTTTGAGTAACCCTCACCCCACCCTTAGAGAAATTTATCTGAGGTTCACCTCTTTGAAATACCTCATTGTAGTTCCACATTTACCGTATCCAAAAAACAAACAAACAAAAAAAAACCATTTTCTTAACAAAGTGTTCAGAAGGGGGCGCCACTGAAAACAATTAGAGCTTTCCCTGCCAGGACAATTTTGTTGCAGAAACAGCTGAAAGCAATCAGGTCAGACAGAGCCAAGGGCTGGAGGGAGTTTTAAAAGACAAAAACCGATCCAAATCAAACCAAAACAAAAATCAAACCCAATGGCCAGGATTTCAAGTTTGCTACTAAAGGTGTGACATTCTCCTAAGACATGCGAGTGACTTGATCAATATATTTATATATTTATATTTGAAGAAGAAGGAACTATTTGATGCAGCAAATCCACATTGATTAAAATATACCAGATATGGGGGCTCCTGGGTGGCTCAGTGGTTTAGGCCTCTGCCTTCGGCTCAGGTCATGATTTCAGGGTCCTGGGATGGAGCCCCACATCGGGCTCTCTGCTCAGCGGGGAGCCTGCTTCCCCCCTCTCTCTCTGCCTACCTCTCTACCTACTTGTGATCTGTCAGAAAAATGCGTAAATCAGATCTTTAAAAAAAGAATTAGTAGATGTGAAATACATCGAGGGTATGGGGGAAGGAAAACGATTTCACCTGATCTGACTAGGAAGTGGTTGAAGCCTGAATTAAAGTGCTATAAAAAGAGTAAAGACCTGGGAATTCTACGGGGAAAAATCCCTAGAAAAACAGCACTAATAACTAGCTGCTCTTTATTGATCCAGATGCTGCGGTAGGCAAAGAAGAGCTGGTTTTATTCAGAGGATGATCTCCATTTGTCTTCCTGATCTGGCATTTCCTGCAAGCCAGGTATGGGGCTCTGCTCTAGAGCTGCAAATGCTGGGGGGCCCTCACTGTCCCTTTTCTCTTCTCAGGGGGACAACGGGCATGTCCATGGTGCAGTGGGACAGGCTTTACCACAGGGAGATAAAAGACTGCCAAGGGTAGGTTGGAGCTGGGAAAAGCCACTTAGGAACAGATTTTCATTGGAGGTGATAGACAAGGGCAAAGCGAAGAATGAGGATGAGTGTGTCAAGTTTCAAAGTGCCAGGAGGCAGCACAGTGCATTTGGGAAACTACAGCAAGTTCATGACAACCGACAACTGATCTGGCAGCATCACCTGGGGATGGAGGCTGAGCCCCGGGGTTAACACTGGGCTTGAGATGGTTTGTATACGATGCCGAAGAGGTGAGGTACTACACTGTGGGGGCACAGGGAGCTACCGGAGGATTTCAAATATCAGAATCGTAACCATAATAGAGTATTTAATTGCATCCTAGCTTTCATCACGTGTAAGATGTACTATAGTTTATGTTCGCCTAAGAAAGAGAAATGCTGTCAGTTAAACTAGGATATGTCATCAAGTGCAAGGTGAGTGCCACCTTAAAAGATATTAAAATGGGGAGGGGGTGGACACATCTTAGAACAAGTAAATTGTGGTACTAGAATAATTAAGAAAGGTCGAACATGGGACGCCTGGGTGGCTCAGTTGGTTAAGCAGCTGCCTTCGGCTCAGTTCATGATCCCAGCGTCCTAGGATGGAGTCCCACATCGGGCTCCTTGCTCGGCAGGGAGCCTGCTTCTCCCTCTGACTCTTCCTTCCACTGTCTCCCTGTGCTCGCTGTCGCTCGCGCTCTCTCTGACAAATAAATAAATAAAAATCTTAAAAAAAAAAAAAAAAAAAAGAAAGGTCGAACACTTGGATCACCAAAAATGTGATTATTGCTTACCATGTGACCCAAACTATATTAAGTCTTAGAACAAAAGACGTTCTTATCTTGATGCCCCGCAGCTGTTAGCCCCAAGGTACAGAGGGCAGTAGGCAACGACCAGCAGGCCTCAAGTGCCATGTGCAGACTCTAAGAGCAACTGCCTTTGAGAGAGGAAACGGTAGAGAGTGGGCTTTCGGAGGTAGAGAATTACTAGCTGGGAAAGTAGGAAAATTGACACAGAATCGGGATTGATGCCCCTGCATGACAGAGTTGGTGAAACGTCCCTTCTCAGAGATCTTGAGGCTCCTCAGAAATGTATTTTTCATTTTGGACAGAACATTCAGGATAAATATGATCTGTTCGAGTTCCTGGTTCTCTCATCAGGACTGTTTCTTAGGCTTCACTGGCACAAGAAAAGGGTTTTGATGGTCCAGGGTAAATCCTGACCAAAGCAAAGCACGGTATCTATGAAAAACTAACCACTCAGAAGAGAACGACAGATAAAAAGCCAGGCCGACCTGACCCTGCAAAATAGGTAAGGTTGGTCTGGCAACAGGGGTAGAGGGGAAGTGCTTATCTCCTGCTAGAAGAGCTAGAGAAGACCCCTTCCGGAGAGACCACCAGGAGAGGAGAGCAGAAGGTGCTGATGAGGAAGAATATTTTAATCAGCAGAGAAGGTCAAAATGACAAAGTTCCAGGATCAGTGTAAACATATGGGATGAAAAAATAAAAAAGAAAAGAAAAGATCATTTTAAAATGACTTTTTTTTTTTTAAAAGGACTTGTGTAAACAAAAGTCCTTTTTAAGAGACAGTTGGCTGTTTAAAGCAGAAGTACAACTCACTGAGAGAATCACCGCACTATTTATTTGGGTAGAAAGGACCTGGAATGTAGAAAGGCCCATTCTGCAGAGGAAAAAAATAGAATCACTAACAGGCCTCGTGCCTAGCACAGCCAGTGGCTAGAATCCCTGCCTCATGAGACCCTGTGCTAGAAGGCCGCTAGAACCATCTACAACTATGGTAGTCTTTCTTGGAAGCCAACAAGTGTTTGCCCAGTTAAGAGCAGAGTAACAATCAGTCACGTATTTGGTGATAATGTTTATCGATATCTTTAAAAGCCGTGTCAAGTTCCTTTTGAGTAACCCTCACCCCACCCTTAGAGAAATTTATCTGAGGTTCACCTCTTTGAAATACCTCATTGTAGTTCCACATTTACCGTATCCAAAAAACAAACAAACAAAAAAAAACCATTTTCTTAACAAAGTTTTCAGAAGGGGGCGCCACTGAAAACAATTAGAGCTTTCCCTGCCAGGACAATTTTGTTGCAGAAACAGCTGAAAGCAATCAGGTCAGCCAGAGCCAAGGGCTGGAGGGATTTTTAAATGACAAAAACCGATCCAAATCAAACCAAAACAAAAATCAAACCCAATGGCCAGGATTTCAAGTTTGCTACTAAAGGCATACATTCTCCTAAGACATGCGAGTGACTTGATCAATATATTTATATATTTATATTTGAAGAAGAAGGAACTATTTGATGCAGCAAATCCACGTTGATTAAAATATACCAGATATGGGGGCTCCTGGGTGGCTCAGTGGTTTAGGCCTCTGCCTTCGGCTCAGGTCATGATTTCAGGGTCCTGGGATGGAGCCCCACATCGGGCTCTCTGCTCAGCGGGGAGCCTGCTTCCCCCCTCTCTCTCTGCCTACCTCTCTACCTACTTGTGATCTGTCAGAAAAATGCGTAAATCAGATCTTTAAAAAAAGAATTAGTAGATGTGAAATACATCGAGGGTATGGGGGAAGGAAAACGATTTCACCTGATCTGACTAGGAAGTGGTTGAAGCCTGAATTAAAGTGCTATAAAAAGAGTAAAGACCTGGGAATTCTATGGGGAAAAATCCCTAGAAAAACAGCAGTAATAACTGGCTGCTCTTTATTGATCCAGATGCTGCGGTAGGCAAAGAAGAGCTGGTTTTATTCAGAGGATGATCTCCATTTGTCTTCCTGATCTGGCATTTCCTGCAAGCCAGGTATGGGGCTCTGCTCTAGAGCTGCAAATGCTGGGGGGCCCTCACTGTCCCTTTTCTCTTCTCAGGGGGACAACGGGCATGTCCATGGTGCAGTGGGACAGGCTTTACCACAGGGAGATAAAAGACTGGCAAGGGTAGGTTGGAGCTGGGAAAAGGCACTTAGGAACAGATTTTCATTGGAGGTGATAGACAAGGGCAAAGCGAAGAATGAGGATGAGTGTGTCAAGTTTCAAAGTGCCAGGAGGCAGCACAGTGCATTTGGGAAACTACAGCAAGTTCATGACAACCGACAACTGATCTGGCAGCATCACCTGGGGATGGAGGCTGAGCCCCGGGGTTAACACTGGGCTTGAGATGGTTTGTATACTATGCCGAGGAGGTGAGGTACTACACTGTGGGGGCACAGGGAGCTACCGGAGGATTTCAAATATCAGAATCGTAACCATAATAGAGTATTTAATTGCATCCTAGCTTTCATCACGTGTAAGATGTACTAGAGTTTATGTTCGACTAAGAAAGAGAAATGCTGTGAGTTAAACTAGGATATGTCATCAAGTGCAAGGTGAGTGCCACCTTAAAAGATATTAAAATGGGGGGGGTGGACACATCTTAGAACAAGTAAATTGTGGTACTAGAATAATTAAGAAAGGTCGAACACTTGGATCAACAAAAAAAGTGATTATTGCTTACCATGTGACCCAAACTATATTAAGTCTTAGAACAAAAGACGTTCTTATCTTGATGCCCCGCAGCTGTTAGCCCCAAGGTACAGAGGGCAGTAGGCAACGACCAGCAGGCCTCGAGTGCCATGTGCAGACTCTAAGAGCAACTGCCTTTGAGAGAGGAAACGGTAGAGAGTGGGCTTTCGGAGGTAGAGAATTACTAGCTGGGAAAGTAGGAAAATTGACACAGAATCGGGATTGATGCCACTACATGACAGAGTTGGTGAAACGTCCCTTCTCAGAGATCTTGAGGCTCCTCAGAAATGTATTTTTCATTTTGGACAGAACATTCAGGATAAATATGATCTGTTCGAGTTCCTGGTTCTCTCATCAGGACTGTTTCTTAGGCTTCACTGGCACAAGAAAAGGGTTTTGATGGTCCAGGGTAAATCCTGACCAAAGCAAAGCACGGTATCTATGAAAAACTAACCACTCAGAAGAGAACGACAGATAAAAAGCCAGGCCGACCTGACCCTGCAAAATAGGTAAGGTTGGTCCGGCAACAGGGGTAGAGGGGAAGTGCCCATCTCCTGCTAGAAGAGCTAGAGAAGACCCCTTCCGGAGAGACCACCAGGAGAGGAGAGCAGAAGGTGCTGATGAGGAAGAATATTTTAATCAGCAGAGAAGGTCAAAATGACAAAGTTCCAGGATCAGTGTAAACATATGGGATGAAAAAATAAAAAAGAAAAGAAAAGATCATTTTAAAATGACTTTTTTTTTTTAAAAGGACTTGTGTAAACAAAAGTCCTTTTTAAGAGACAGTTGGCTGTTTAAAGCAGAAGTACAACTCACTGAGAGAATCACCGCACTATTTATTTGGGTAGAAACGACCTGGAATGTAGAAAGGCCCATTCTGCAGAGGAAAAAAATAGAATCACTAACAGGCCTCGTGCCTTGCACAGCCAGTGGCTAGAATCCCTGCCTCATGAGACCCTGTGCTAGAAGGCCGCTAGAACCATCTACAACTATGGTAGTCTTTCTTGGAAGCCAACAAGTGTTTGCCCAGTTAAGAGCAGAGTAACAATCAGTCACGTATTTGGTGATAATGTTTATCGATATCTTTAAAAGCCGTGTCAAGTTCCTTTTGAGTAACCCTCACCCCACCCTTAGAGAAATTTATCTGAGGTTCACCTCTTTGAAATACCTCATTGTAGTTCCACATTTACCATATCCAAAAAACAAACAAACAAAAAAAAACCATTTTCTTAACAAAGTGTTCAGAAGGGGGCGCCACTGAAAACAATTAGAGCTTTCCCTGCCAGGACAATTTTGTTGCAGAAACAGCTGAAAGCAATCAGTTCAGCCAGAGCCAAGGGCTGGAGGGATTTTTAAATGACAAAAACCGATCCAAATCAAACCAAAACAAAAATCAAACCCAATGGCCAGGATTTCAAGTTTGCTACTAAAGGTGTGACATTCTCCTAAGACATGCGAGTGACTTGATCAATATATTTATATATTTATATTTGAAGAAGAAGGAACTATTTGATGCAGCAAATCCACGTTGATTAAAATATACCAGATATGGGGGCTCCTGGGTGGCTCAGTGGTTTAGGCCTCTGCCTTCGGCTCAGGTCATGATTTCAGGGTCCTGGGATGGAGCCCCACATCGGGCTCTCTGCTCAGCGGGGAGCCTGCTTTCCCCCTCTCTCTCTGCCTACCTCTCTACCTACTTGTGATCTGTCAGAAAAATGCGTAAATCAGATCTTTAAAAAAAGAATTAGTAGATGTGAAATACATCGAGGGTATGGGGGAAGGAAAACGATTTCACCTGATCTGACTAGGAAGTGGTTGAAGCCTGAATTAAAGTGCTATAAAAAGAGTAAAGACCTGGGTATTCTATGGGGAAAAATCCCTAGAAAAACAGCAGTAATAACTGGCTGCTCTTTATTGATCCAGATGCTGCGGTAGGCAAAGAAGAGCTGGTTTTATTCAGAGGATGATCTCCATTTGTCTTCCTGATCTGGCATTTCCTGCAAGCCAGGTATGGGGCTCTGCTCTAGAGCTGCAAATGCTGGGGGGCCCTCACTGTCTCTTTTCTCTTCTCAGGGGGACAACGGGCATGTCCACGGTGCAGTGGGACAGGCTTTACCACAGGGAGATAAAAGACTGCCAAGGGTAGGTTGGAGCTGGGAAAAGGCACTTAGGAACAGATTTTCATTGGAGGTGATAGACAAGGGCAAAGCGAAGAATGAGGATGAGTGTGTCAAGTTTCAAAGTGCCAGGAGGCAGCACAGTGCATTTGGGAAACTACAGCAAGTTCATGACAACCGACAACTGATCTGGCAGCATCACCTGGGGATGGAGGCTGAGCCCCGGGGTTAACACTGGGCTTGAGATGGTTTGTATACGATGCCGAGGAGGTGAGGTACTACACTGTGGGGGCACAGGGAGCTACCGGAGGATTTCAAATATCAGAATCGTAACCATAATAGAGTATTTAATTGCATCCTAGCTTTCATCACGTGTAAGATGTACTATAGTTTATGTTCGCCTAAGAAAGAGAAATGCTGTCAGTTAAACTAGGATATGTCATCAAGTGCAAGGTGAGTGCCACCTTAAAAGATATTAAAATGGGGGGGGTGGTGGACACATCTTAGAACAAGTAAATTGTGGTACTAGAATAATTAAGAAAGGTCGAACACTTGGATCAACAAAAAAAGTGATTATTGCTTACCATGTGACCCAAACTCTATTAAGTCTTAGAACAAAAGACATTCTTCTCTTGATGCCCCGCAGCTGTTAGCCCCAAGGTACAGAGGGCAGTAGCCAACGACCAGCAGGCCTCAAGTGCCATGTGCAGACTCTAAGAGCAACTGCCTTTGAGAGAGGAAACGGTAGAGAGTGGGCATTCGGAGGTAGAGAATTACTAGCTGGGAAAGTAGGATAATTGACACAGAATCGGAATTGATGCCACTGCATGACTGAGTTGGTGAAACGTCCCTTCTCAGAGATCTTGAGGCTCCTCAGAAATGTATTTTTCATTCTGGACAGAACATTCAGGATAAATATGATCGGTTCGAGTTCCTGGTTCTCTCATCAGGACTGTTTCTTTGGCTTCACTGGAACAAGAAAGCTGTTTTGATGGTCCAGGGTAAATCCTGACAAAAGCAAAGCACGGTATCTATGAAAAACTAACCACTCAGAAGAGAACAACTGATAAAAAGCCAGGCCGACCTGACCCTGCAAAATAGGTAAGGTTGGTCCGGCAACAGGGGTAGAGGGGAAGTGCCCATCTCCTGCTAGAAGAGCTAGAGAAGACCCCTTCTGGAGAGACCACCAGGAGAGGAGAGCAGAAGGTGCTGATGAGGAAGAATATTTTAATCAGCAGAGAAGGTCAAAATGACAAAGTTCCAGGATCAGTGTAAACATATGGGATGAAAAAATAAAAAAGAAAAGAAAAGATCATTTTAAAATGACTTTTTTTTTTTAAAAGGACTTGTGTAAACAAAAGTCCTTTTTAAGAGACAGTTGGCTGTTTAAAGCAGAATTACAACTCACTGAGAGAATCACCGCACTATTTATTTGGGTAGAAAGGACCTGGAATGTAGAAAGGCCCATTCTGCAGAGGAAAAATATAGAATCACTAACAGGCCTCGTGCCTTGCACAGCCAGTGGCTAGAATCCCTGCCTCATGAGACCCTGTGCTAGAAGGCCGCTAGACCATCTACAACTATGTTAGTCTTTCTTGGAAGCCAACAAGTGTTTGCCCAGTTAAGAGCAGAGTAACAGGGGCGCCTGGGTGGCTCAGTGGGTTGAGCCGCTGCCTTCGGCTCAGATCATGATCTCAGGGTCCTGGGATCGAGTCCCGCATCGGGTCTCTGCTCAGCGGGGAGCCTGTTTCCTCCTCTCTCTCTCTCTCTGCCTGCCTGTCTGCCTAATTGTGATCTCTCTCTGTCAAATAAATAAATAAAATCTTTAAAAAAAAAAAAAGAGCAGAGTAACAATCAGTCAGGTATTTGGTGATAATGTTTATCGATATCTTTAAAAGCCGTGTCAAGTTTCTTTTTGAGTAACCCTCACCCCACCCTTAGAGAAATTTATCTGAGGTTCACCTCTTTGAAATACCTCACTGTAGTTCCACATTTACCATATCCAAAAAACAAACAAACAAAAAAAAAAACCATTTTCTTAACAAAGTGTTCAGAAGGGGGCGCCACTGAAAACAATTAGAGCTTTCCCTGCCAGGACAATTTTGTTGCAGAAACAGCTGAAAGCAATCAGGTCAGACAGAGCCAAGGGCTGGAGGGAGTTTTAAATGACAAAAACCGATCCAAATCAAACCAAAACAAAAATCAAACCCAATGGCCAGGATTTCAAGTTTGCTACTAAAGGCATACATTCTCCTAAGACATGCGAGTGACTTGATCAATATATTTACATATTTATATTTGAAGAAGAAGGAACTATTTGATGCAGCAAATGCACGTTGATTAAAAATTACCAGATATGGTGGCTCCTGGGTGGCTCAGTGGTTTAGGCCTCTGCCTTCGGCTCAGGTCATGATTTCAGGGTCCTGGGATGGAGCCCCACAACGGGCTCTCTGCTCAGCGGGGAGCCTGCTTCCCCCCTCTCTCTCTGCCTGCCTCTCTACCTACTTGTGATCTGTCAGAAAAATGGGTAAATCAGATCTCTAAAAAAGGAATTAGTAGATGTGAAATACATCGAGGGTATGGGGGAAGGAAAACGATTGCACCTGATCTGACTAGGAAGTGGTTGAAGCCTGAATTAAAGTGCTATAAAAAGAGTAAAGACCTGGGAATTCTATGGGGAAAAATCCCTAGAAAAACAGCAGTAATAACTGGCTGCTCTTTATTGATCCAGATGCTGCGGTAGCCAAAGAAGAGCTGGTTTTATTCAGAGGATGATCTCCATTTGTCTTCCTGATCTGGCATTTCCTGCAAGCCAGGTATGGGGCTCTGCTCTAGAGCTGCAAATGCTGGGGGGCCCTCACTGTCCCTTTTCTCTTCTCAGGGGGACAACGGGCATGTCCATGGTGCAGTGGGAGAGGCTTTACCACAGGGAGATAAAAGACTGGCAAGGGTAGGTTGGAGCTGGGAAAAGGCACTTAGGAACAGATTTTCATTGGAGGTGATAGACAAGGGCAAAGCGAAGAATGAGGATGAGTGTGTCAAGTTTCAAAGTGCCAGGAGGCAGCACAGTGCATTTGGGAAACTACAGCAAGTTCATGACAACCGACAACTGATCTGGCAGCATCACCTGGGGATGGAGGCTGAGCCCCGGGGTTAACACTGGGCTTGAGATGGTTTGTATACTATGCCGAGGAGGTGAGGTACTACACTGTGGGGGCACAGGGAGCTACCGGAGAATTTCAAATATCAGAATCGTAACCATAATAGAGTATTTAATTGCATCCTAGCTTTCATCACGTGTAAGATGTACTAGAGTTTATGTTCGACTAAGAAAGAGAAATGCTGTCAGTTAAACTAGGATATGTCATCAAGTGCAAGGTGAGTGCCACCTTAAAAGATATTAAAATGGGGGGGGGTGGACACATCTTAGAACAAGTAAATTGTGGTACTAGAATAATTAAGAAAGGTCGAACACTTGGATCAACAAAAAAAGTGATTATTGCTTACCATGTGACCCAAACTATATTAAGTCTTAGAACAAAAGGCGTTCTTATCTTGATGCCCCGCAGCTGTTAGCCCCAAGGTACAGAGGGCAGTAGGCAACGACCAGCAGGCCTCGAGTGCCATGTGCAGACTCTAAGAGCAACTGCCTTTGAGAGAGGAAACGGTAGAGAGTGGGCTTTCGGAGGTAGAGAATTACTAGCTGGGAAAGTAGGAAAATTGACACAGAATCGGGATTGATGCCACTACATGACAGAGTTGGTGAAACGTCCCTTCTCAGAGATCTTGAGGCTCCTCAGAAATGTATTTTTTATTTTGGACAGAACATTCAGGATAAATATGATCTGTTCGAGTTCCTGGTTCTCTCATCAGGACTGTTTCTTAGGCTTCACTGGCACAAGAAAAGGGTTTTGATGGTCCAGGGTAAATCCTGACCAAAGCAAAGCACGGTATCTATGAAAAACTAACCACTCAGAAGAGAACGACAGATAAAAAGCCAGGCCGACCTGACCCTGCAAAATAGGTAAGGTTGGTCCGGCAACAGGGGTAGAGGGGAAGTGCCCATCTCCTGCTAGAAGAGCTAGAGAAGACCCCTTCCGGAGAGACCACCAGGAGAGGAGAGCAGAAGGTGCTGATGAGGAAGAATATTTTAATCAGCAGAGAAGGTCAAAATGACAAAGTTCCAGGATCAGTGTAAACATATGGGATGAAAAAATAAAAAAGAAAAGAAAAGATCATTTTAAAATGACTTTTTTTTTTTTTAAAAGGACTTGTGTAAACAAAAGTCCTTTTTAAGAGACAGTTGGCTGTTTAAAGCAGAAGTACAACTCACTGAGAGAATCACCGCACTATTTATTTGGGTAGAAAGGACCTGGAATGTAGAAAGGCCCATTCTGCAGAGGAAAAAAATAGAATCACTAACAGGCCTCGTGCCTAGCACAGCCAGTGGCTAGAATCCCTGCCTCATGAGACCCTGTGCTAGAAGGCCGCTAGAACCATCTACAACTATGGTAGTCTTTCTTGGAAGCCAACAAGTGTTTGCCCAGTTAAGAGCAGAGTAACAATCAGTCACGTATTTGGTGATAATGTTTATCGATATCTTTAAAAGCCGTGTCAAGTTCCTTTTGAGTAACCCTCACCCCACCCTTAGAGAAATTTATCTGAGGTTCACCTCTTTGAAATACCTCATTGTAGTTCCACATTTACCGTATCCAAAAAACAAACAAACAAAAAAAAACCATTTTCTTAACAAAGTGTTCAGAAGGGGGCGCCACTGAAAACAATTAGAGCTTTCCCTGCCAGGACAATTTTGTTGCAGAAACAGCTGAAAGCAATCAGGTCAGACAGAGCCAAGTGCTGGAGGGAGTTTTAAAAGACAAAAACCGATCCAAATCAAACCAAAACAAAAATCAAACCCAATGGCCAGGATTTCAAGTTTGCTACTAAAGGTGTGACATTCTCCTAAGACATGCGAGTGACTTGATCAATATATTTATATATTTATATTTGAAGAAGAAGGAACTATTTGATGCAGCAAATCCACATTGATTAAAATATACCAGATATGGGGGCTCCTGGGTGGCTCAGTGGTTTAGGCCTCTGCCTTCGGCTCAGGTCATGATTTCAGGGTCCTGGGATGGAGCCCCACATCGGGCTCTCTGCTCAGCGGGGAGCCTGCTTCCCCCCTCTCTCTCTGCCTACCTCTCTACCTACTTGTGATCTGTCAGAAAAATGCGTAAATCAGATCTTTAAAAAAAGAATTAGTAGATGTGAAATACATCGAGGGTATGGGGGAAGGAAAACGATTTCACCTGATCTGACTAGGAAGTCTGAAGCCTGAATTAAAGTGCTATAAAAAGAGTAAAGACCTGGGAATTCTACGGGGAAAAATCCCTAGAAAAACAGCACTAATAACTAGCTGCTCTTTATTGATCCAGATGCTGCGGTAGGCAAAGAAGAGCTGGTTTTATTCAGAGGATGATCTCCATTTGTCTTCCTGATCTGGCATTTCCTGCAAGCCAGGTATGGGGCTCTGCTCTAGAGCTGCAAATGCTGGGGGGCCCTCACTGTCCCTTTTCTCTTCTCAGGGGGACAACGGGCATGTCCATGGTGCAGTGGGACAGGCTTTACCACAGGGAGATAAAAGACTGCCAAGGGTAGGTTGGAGCTGGGAAAAGCCACTTAGGAACAGATTTTCATTGGAGGTGATAGACAAGGGCAAAGCGAAGAATGAGGATGAGTGTGTCAAGTTTCAAAGTGCCAGGAGGCAGCACAGTGCATTTGGGAAACTACAGCAAGTTCAGGACAACCGACAACTGATCTGGCAGCATCACCTGGGGATGGAGGCTGAGCCCCGGGGTTAACACTGGGCTTGAGATGGTTTGTATACGATGCCGAAGAGGTGAGGTACTACACTGTGGGGGCACAGGGAGCTACCGGAGGATTTCAAATATCAGAATCGTAACCATAATAGAGTATTTAATTGCATCCTAGCTTTCATCACGTGTAAGATGTACTATAGTTTATGTTCGCCTAAGAAAGAGAAATGCTGTCAGTTAAACTAGGATATGTCATCAAGTGCAAGGTGAGTGCCACCTTAAAAGATATTAAAATGGGGAGGGGGTGGACACATCTTAGAACAAGTAAATTGTGGTACTAGAATAATTAAGAAAGGTCGAACATGGGACGCCTGGGTGGCTCAGTTGGTTAAGCAGCTGCCTTCGGCTCAGTTCATGATCCCAGCGTCCTAGGATGGAGTCCCACATCGGGCTCCTTGCTCGGCAGGGAGCCTGCTTCTCCCTCTGACTCTTCCTTCCACTGTCTCCCTGTGCTCGCTGTCGCTCGCGCTCTCTCTGACAAATAAATAAATAAAAATCTTAAAAAAAAAAAAAAAAAAGAAAGGTCGAACACTTGGATCACCAAAAATGTGATTATTGCTTACCATGTGACCCAAACTATATTAAGTCTTAGAACAAAAGACGTTCTTATCTTGATGCCCCGCAGCTGTTAGCCCCAAGGTACAGAGGGCAGTAGGCAACGACCAGCAGGCCTCAAGTGCCATGTGCAGACTCTAAGAGCAACTGCCTTTGAGAGAGGAAACGGTAGAGAGTGGGCTTTCGGAGGTAGAGAATTACTAGCTGGGAAAGTAGGAAAATTGACACAGAATCGGGATTGATGCCACTGCATGACAGAGTTGGTGAAACGTCCCTTCTCAGAGATCTTGAGGCTCCTCAGAAATGTATTTTTCATTTTGGACAGAACATTCAGGATAAATATGATCTGTTCGAGTTCCTGGTTCTCTCATCAGGACTGTTTCTTAGGCTTCACTGGCACAAGAAAAGGGTTTTGATGGTCCAGGGTAAATCCTGACCAAAGCAAAGCACGGTATCTATGAAAAACTAACCACTCAGAAGAGAACGACAGATAAAAAGCCAGGCCGACCTGACCCTGCAAAATAGGTAAGGTTGGTCCGGCAACAGGGGTAGAGGGGAAGTGCTTATCTCCTGCTAGAAGAGCTAGAGAAGACCCCTTCCGGAGAGACCACCAGGAGAGGAGAGCAGAAGGTGCTGATGAGGAAGAATATTTTAATCAGCAGAGAAGGTCAAAATGACAAAGTTCCAGGATCAGTGTAAACATATGGGATGAAAAAATAAAAAAGAAAAGAAAAGATCATTTTAAAATGACTTTTTTTTTTTTAAAAGGACTTGTGTAAACAAAAGTCCTTTTTAAGAGACAGTTGGCTGTTTAAAGCAGAAGTACAACTCACTGAGAGAATCACCGCACTATTTATTTGGGTAGAAAGGACCTGGAATGTAGAAAGGCCCATTCTGCAGAGGAAAAAAATAGAATCACTAACAGGCCTCGTGCCTAGCACAGCCAGTGGCTAGAATCCCTGCCTCATGAGACCCTGTGCTAGAAGGCCGCTAGAACCATCTACAACTATGGTAGTCTTTCTTGGAAGCCAACAAGTGTTTGCCCAGTTAAGAGCAGAGTAACAATCAGTCACGTATTTGGTGATAATGTTTATCGATATCTTTAAAAGCCGTGTCAAGTTCCTTTTGAGTAACCCTCACCCCACCCTTAGAGAAATTTATCTGAGGTTCACCTCTTTGAAATACCTCATTGTAGTTCCACATTTACCGTATCCAAAAAACAAACAAACAAAAAAAAACCATTTTCTTAACAAAGTTTTCAGAAGGGGGCGCCACTGAAAACAATTAGAGCTTTCCCTGCCAGGACAATTTTGTTGCAGAAACAGCTGAAAGCAATCAGGTCAGCCAGAGCCAAGGGCTGGAGGGATTTTTAAATGACAAAAACCGATCCAAATCAAACCAAAACAAAAATCAAACCCAATGGCCAGGATTTCAAGTTTGCTACTAAAGGCGTACATTCTCCTAAGACATGCGAGTGACTTGATCAATATATTTATATATTTATATTTGAAGAAGAAGGAACTATTTGATGCAGCAAATCCACGTTGATTAAAATATACCAGATATGGGGGCTCCTGGGTGGCTCAGTGGTTTAGGCCTCTGCCTTCGGCTCAGGTCATGATTTCAGGGTCCTGGGATGGAGCCCCACATCGGGCTCTCTGCTCAGCGGGGAGCCTGCTTCCCCCCTCTCTCTCTGCCTACCTCTCTACCTACTTGTGATCTGTCAGAAAAATGCGTAAATCAGATCTTTAAAAAAAGAATTAGTAGATGTGAAATACATCGAGGGTATGGGGGAAGGAAAACGATTTCACCTGATCTGACTAGGAAGTGGTTGAAGCCTGAATTAAAGTGCTATAAAAAGAGTAAAGACCTGGGAATTCTATGGGGAAAAATCCCTAGAAAAACAGCAGTAATAACTGGCTGCTCTTTATTGATCCAGATGCTGCGGTAGGCAAAGAAGAGCTGGTTTTATTCAGAGGATGATCTCCATTTGTCTTCCTGATCTGGCATTTCCTGCAAGCCAGGTATGGGGCTCTGCTCTAGAGCTGCAAATGCTGGGGGGCCCTCACTGTCCCTTTTCTCTTCTCAGGGGGACAACGGGCATGTCCATGGTGCAGTGGGACAGGCTTTACCACAGGGAGATAAAAGACTGGCAAGGGTAGGTTGGAGCTGGGAAAAGGCACTTAGGAACAGATTTTCATTGGAGGTGATAGACAAGGGCAAAGCGAAGAATGAGGATGAGTGTGTCAAGTTTCAAAGTGCCAGGAGGCAGCACAGTGCATTTGGGAAACTACAGCAAGTTCATGACAACCGACAACTGATCTGGCAGCATCACCTGGGGATGGAGGCTGAGCCCCGGGGTTAACACTGGGCTTGAGATGGTTTGTATACTATGCCGAGGAGGTGAGGTACTACACTGTGGGGGCACAGGGAGCTACCGGAGGATTTCAAATATCAGAATCGTAACCATAATAGAGTATTTAATTGCATCCTAGCTTTCATCACGTGTAAGATGTACTAGAGTTTATGTTCGACTAAGAAAGAGAAATGCTGTCAGTTAAACTAGGATATGTCATCAAGTGCAAGGTGAGTGCCACCTTAAAAGATATTAAAATGGGGGGGGGGGTGGACACATCTTAGAACAAGTAAATTGTGGTACTAGAATAATTAAGAAAGGTCGAACACTTGGATCAACAAAAAAAGTGATTATTGCTTACCATGTGACCCAAACTATATTAAGTCTTAGAACAAAAGGCGTTCTTATCTTGATGCCCCGCAGCTGTTAGCCCCAAGGTACAGAGGGCAGTAGGCAACGACCAGCAGGCCTCAAGTGCCATGTGCAGACTCTAAGAGCAACTGCCTTTGAGAGAGGAAACGGTAGAGAGTGGGCTTTCGGAGGTAGAGAATTACTAGCTGGGAAAGTAGGAAAATTGACACAGAATCGGGATTGATGCCACTACATGACAGAGTTGGTGAAACGTCCCTTCTCAGAGATCTTGAGGCTCCTCAGAAATGTATTTTTCATTTTGGACAGAACATTCAGGATAAATATGATCTGTTCGAGTTCCTGGTTCTCTCATCAGGACTGTTTCTTAGGCTTCACTGGCACAAGAAAAGGGTTTTGATGGTCCAGGGTAAATCCTGACCAAAGCAAAGCACGGTATCTATGAAAAACTAACCACTCAGAAGAGAACGACAGATAAAAAGCCAGGCCGACCTGACCCTGCAAAATAGGTAAGGTTGGTCCGGCAACAGGGGTAGAGGGGAAGTGCCCATCTCCTGCTAGAAGAGCTAGAGAAGACCCCTTCCGGAGAGACCACCAGGAGAGGAGAGCAGAAGGTGCTGATGAGGAAGAATATTTTAATCAGCAGAGAAGGTCAAAATGACAAAGTTCCAGGATCAGTGTAAACATATGGGATGAAAAAATAAAAAAGAAAAGAAAAGATCATTTTAAAATGACTTTTTTTTTTTAAAAGGACTTGTGTAAACAAAAGTCCTTTTTAAGAGACAGTTGGCTGTTTAAAGCAGAATTACAACTCACTGAGAGAATCACCGCACTATTTATTTGGGTAGAAAGGACCTGGAATGTAGAAAGGCCCATTCTGCAGAGGAAAAATATAGAATCACTAACAGGCCTCGTGCCTTGCACAGCCAGTGGCTAGAATCCCTGCCTCATGAGACCCTGTGCTAGAAGGCCGCTAGACCATCTACAACTATGTTAGTCTTTCTTGGAAGCCAACAAGTGTTTGCCCAGTTAAGAGCAGAGTAACAGGGGCGCCTGGGTGGCTCAGTGGGTTGAGCCGCTGCCTTCGGCTCAGATCATGATCTCAGGGTCCTGGGATCGAGTCCCGCATCGGGTCTCTGCTCAGCGGGGAGCCTGTTTCCTCCTCTCTCTCTCTCTCTGCCTGCCTGTCTGCCTAATTGTGATCTCTCTCTGTCAAATAAATAAATAAAATCTTTAAAAAAAAAAAAAGAGCAGAGTAACAATCAGTCAGGTATTTGGTGATAATGTTTATCGATATCTTTAAAAGCCGTGTCAAGTTTCTTTTTGAGTAACCCTCACCCCACCCTTAGAGAAATTTATCTGAGGTTCACCTCTTTGAAATACCTCACTGTAGTTCCACATTTACCATATCCAAAAAACAAACAAACAAAAAAAAAACCATTTTCTTAACAAAGTGTTCAGAAGGGGGCGCCACTGAAAACAATTAGAGCTTTCCCTGCCAGGACAATTTTGTTGCAGAAACAGCTGAAAGCAATCAGGTCAGACAGAGCCAAGGGCTGGAGGGAGTTTTAAATGACAAAAACCGATCCAAATCAAACCAAAACAAAAATCAAACCCAATGGCCAGGATTTCAAGTTTGCTACTAAAGGCATACATTCTCCTAAGACATGCGAGTGACTTGATCAATATATTTACATATTTATATTTGAAGAAGAAGGAACTATTTGATGCAGCAAATGCACGTTGATTAAAAATTACCAGATATGGTGGCTCCTGGGTGGCTCAGTGGTTTAGGCCTCTGCCTTCGGCTCAGGTCATGATTTCAGGGTCCTGGGATGGAGCCCCACAACGGGCTCTCTGCTCAGCGGGGAGCCTGCTTCCCCCCTCTCTCTCTGCCTGCCTCTCTACCTACTTGTGATCTGTCAGAAAAATGGGTAAATCAGATCTCTAAAAAAGGAATTAGTAGATGTGAAATACATCGAGGGTATGGGGGAAGGAAAACGATTGCACCTGATCTGACTAGGAAGTGGTTGAAGCCTGAATTAAAGTGCTATAAAAAGAGTAAAGACCTGGGAATTCTATGGGGAAAAATCCCTAGAAAAACAGCAGTAATAACTGGCTGCTCTTTATTGATCCAGATGCTGCGGTAGCCAAAGAAGAGCTGGTTTTATTCAGAGGATGATCTCCATTTGTCTTCCTGATCTGGCATTTCCTGCAAGCCAGGTATGGGGCTCTGCTCTAGAGCTGCAAATGCTGGGGGGCCCTCACTGTCCCTTTTCTCTTCTCAGGGGGACAACGGGCATGTCCATGGTGCAGTGGGAGAGGCTTTACCACAGGGAGATAAAAGACTGGCAAGGGTAGGTTGGAGCTGGGAAAAGGCACTTAGGAACAGATTTTCATTGGAGGTGATAGACAAGGGCAAAGCGAAGAATGAGGATGAGTGTGTCAAGTTTCAAAGTGCCAGGAGGCAGCACAGTGCATTTGGGAAACTACAGCAAGTTCATGACAACCGACAACTGATCTGGCAGCATCACCTGGGGATGGAGGCTGAGCCCCGGGGTTAACACTGGGCTTGAGATGGTTTGTATACTATGCCGAGGAGGTGAGGTACTACACTGTGGGGGCACAGGGAGCTACCGGAGAATTTCAAATATCAGAATCGTAACCATAATAGAGTATTTAATTGCATCCTAGCTTTCATCACGTGTAAGATGTACTAGAGTTTATGTTCGACTAAGAAAGAGAAATGCTGTCAGTTAAACTAGGATATGTCATCAAGTGCAAGGTGAGTGCCACCTTAAAAGATATTAAAATGGGGGGGGGGTGGACACATCTTAGAACAAGTAAATTGTGGTACTAGAATAATTAAGAAAGGTCGAACACTTGGATCAACAAAAAAAGTGATTATTGCTTACCATGTGACCCAAACTATATTAAGTCTTAGAACAAAAGGCGTTCTTATCTTGATGCCCCGCAGCTGTTAGCCCCAAGGTACAGAGGGCAGTAGGCAACGACCAGCAGGCCTCGAGTGCCATGTGCAGACTCTAAGAGCAACTGCCTTTGAGAGAGGAAACGGTAGAGAGTGGGCTTTCGGAGGTAGAGAATTACTAGCTGGGAAAGTAGGAAAATTGACACAGAATCGGGATTGATGCCACTACATGACAGAGTTGGTGAAACGTCCCTTCTCAGAGATCTTGAGGCTCCTCAGAAATGTATTTTTTATTTTGGACAGAACATTCAGGATAAATATGATCTGTTCGAGTTCCTGGTTCTCTCATCAGGACTGTTTCTTAGGCTTCACTGGCACAAGAAAAGGGTTTTGATGGTCCAGGGTAAATCCTGACCAAAGCAAAGCACGGTATCTATGAAAAACTAACCACTCAGAAGAGAACGACAGATAAAAAGCCAGGCCGACCTGACCCTGCAAAATAGGTAAGGTTGGTCCGGCAACAGGGGTAGAGGGGAAGTGCCCATCTCCTGCTAGAAGAGCTAGAGAAGACCCCTTCCGGAGAGACCACCAGGAGAGGAGAGCAGAAGGTGCTGATGAGGAAGAATATTTTAATCAGCAGAGAAGGTCAAAATGACAAAGTTCCAGGATCAGTGTAAACATATGGGATGAAAAAATAAAAAAGAAAAGAAAAGATCATTTTAAAATGACTTTTTTTTTTTTTAAAAGGACTTGTGTAAACAAAAGTCCTTTTTAAGAGACAGTTGGCTGTTTAAAGCAGAAGTACAACTCACTGAGAGAATCACCGCACTATTTATTTGGGTAGAAAGGACCTGGAATGTAGAAAGGCCCATTCTGCAGAGGAAAAAAATAGAATCACTAACAGGCCTCGTGCCTAGCACAGCCAGTGGCTAGAATCCCTGCCTCATGAGACCCTGTGCTAGAAGGCCGCTAGAACCATCTACAACTATGGTAGTCTTTCTTGGAAGCCAACAAGTGTTTGCCCAGTTAAGAGCAGAGTAACAATCAGTCACGTATTTGGTGATAATGTTTATCGATATCTTTAAAAGCCGTGTCAAGTTCCTTTTGAGTAACCCTCACCCCACCCTTAGAGAAATTTATCTGAGGTTCACCTCTTTGAAATACCTCATTGTAGTTCCACATTTACCGTATCCAAAAAACAAACAAACAAAAAAAAACCATTTTCTTAACAAAGTGTTCAGAAGGGGGCGCCACTGAAAACAATTAGAGCTTTCCCTGCCAGGACAATTTTGTTGCAGAAACAGCTGAAAGCAATCAGGTCAGACAGAGCCAAGTGCTGGAGGGAGTTTTAAAAGACAAAAACCGATCCAAATCAAACCAAAACAAAAATCAAACCCAATGGCCAGGATTTCAAGTTTGCTACTAAAGGTGTGACATTCTCCTAAGACATGCGAGTGACTTGATCAATATATTTATATATTTATATTTGAAGAAGAAGGAACTATTTGATGCAGCAAATCCACATTGATTAAAATATACCAGATATGGGGGCTCCTGGGTGGCTCAGTGGTTTAGGCCTCTGCCTTCGGCTCAGGTCATGATTTCAGGGTCCTGGGATGGAGCCCCACATCGGGCTCTCTGCTCAGCGGGGAGCCTGCTTCCCCCCTCTCTCTCTGCCTACCTCTCTACCTACTTGTGATCTGTCAGAAAAATGCGTAAATCAGATCTTTAAAAAAAGAATTAGTAGATGTGAAATACATCGAGGGTATGGGGGAAGGAAAACGATTTCACCTGATCTGACTAGGAAGTCTGAAGCCTGAATTAAAGTGCTATAAAAAGAGTAAAGACCTGGGAATTCTACGGGGAAAAATCCCTAGAAAAACAGCACTAATAACTAGCTGCTCTTTATTGATCCAGATGCTGCGGTAGGCAAAGAAGAGCTGGTTTTATTCAGAGGATGATCTCCATTTGTCTTCCTGATCTGGCATTTCCTGCAAGCCAGGTATGGGGCTCTGCTCTAGAGCTGCAAATGCTGGGGGGCCCTCACTGTCCCTTTTCTCTTCTCAGGGGGACAACGGGCATGTCCATGGTGCAGTGGGACAGGCTTTACCACAGGGAGATAAAAGACTGCCAAGGGTAGGTTGGAGCTGGGAAAAGCCACTTAGGAACAGATTTTCATTGGAGGTGATAGACAAGGGCAAAGCGAAGAATGAGGATGAGTGTGTCAAGTTTCAAAGTGCCAGGAGGCAGCACAGTGCATTTGGGAAACTACAGCAAGTTCAGGACAACCGACAACTGATCTGGCAGCATCACCTGGGGATGGAGGCTGAGCCCCGGGGTTAACACTGGGCTTGAGATGGTTTGTATACGATGCCGAAGAGGTGAGGTACTACACTGTGGGGGCACAGGGAGCTACCGGAGGATTTCAAATATCAGAATCGTAACCATAATAGAGTATTTAATTGCATCCTAGCTTTCATCACGTGTAAGATGTACTATAGTTTATGTTCGCCTAAGAAAGAGAAATGCTGTCAGTTAAACTAGGATATGTCATCAAGTGCAAGGTGAGTGCCACCTTAAAAGATATTAAAATGGGGAGGGGGTGGACACATCTTAGAACAAGTAAATTGTGGTACTAGAATAATTAAGAAAGGTCGAACATGGGACGCCTGGGTGGCTCAGTTGGTTAAGCAGCTGCCTTCGGCTCAGTTCATGATCCCAGCGTCCTAGGATGGAGTCCCACATCGGGCTCCTTGCTCGGCAGGGAGCCTGCTTCTCCCTCTGACTCTTCCTTCCACTGTCTCCCTGTGCTCGCTGTCGCTCGCGCTCTCTCTGACAAATAAATAAATAAAAATCTTAAAAAAAAAAAAAAAAAAAGAAAGGTCGAACACTTGGATCACCAAAAATGTGATTATTGCTTACCATGTGACCCAAACTATATTAAGTCTTAGAACAAAAGACGTTCTTATCTTGATGCCCCGCAGCTGTTAGCCCCAAGGTACAGAGGGCAGTAGGCAACGACCAGCAGGCCTCAAGTGCCATGTGCAGACTCTAAGAGCAACTGCCTTTGAGAGAGGAAACGGTAGAGAGTGGGCTTTCGGAGGTAGAGAATTACTAGCTGGGAAAGTAGGAAAATTGACACAGAATCGGGATTGATGCCACTGCATGACAGAGTTGGTGAAACGTCCCTTCTCAGAGATCTTGAGGCTCCTCAGAAATGTATTTTTCATTTTGGACAGAACATTCAGGATAAATATGATCTGTTCGAGTTCCTGGTTCTCTCATCAGGACTGTTTCTTAGGCTTCACTGGCACAAGAAAAGGGTTTTGATGGTCCAGGGTAAATCCTGACCAAAGCAAAGCACGGTATCTATGAAAAACTAACCACTCAGAAGAGAACGACAGATAAAAAGCCAGGCCGACCTGACCCTGCAAAATAGGTAAGGTTGGTCCGGCAACAGGGGTAGAGGGGAAGTGCTTATCTCCTGCTAGAAGAGCTAGAGAAGACCCCTTCCGGAGAGACCACCAGGAGAGGAGAGCAGAAGGTGCTGATGAGGAAGAATATTTTAATCAGCAGAGAAGGTCAAAATGACAAAGTTCCAGGATCAGTGTAAACATATGGGATGAAAAAATAAAAAAGAAAAGAAAAGATCATTTTAAAATGACTTTTTTTTTTTTAAAAGGACTTGTGTAAACAAAAGTCCTTTTTAAGAGACAGTTGGCTGTTTAAAGCAGAAGTACAACTCACTGAGAGAATCACCGCACTATTTATTTGGGTAGAAAGGACCTGGAATGTAGAAAGGCCCATTCTGCAGAGGAAAAAAATAGAATCACTAACAGGCCTCGTGCCTAGCACAGCCAGTGGCTAGAATCCCTGCCTCATGAGACCCTGTGCTAGAAGGCCGCTAGAACCATCTACAACTATGGTAGTCTTTCTTGGAAGCCAACAAGTGTTTGCCCAGTTAAGAGCAGAGTAACAATCAGTCACGTATTTGGTGATAATGTTTATCGATATCTTTAAAAGCCGTGTCAAGTTCCCTTTGAGTAACCCTCACCCCACCCTTAGAGAAATTTATCTGAGGTTCACCTCTTTGAAATACCTCATTGTAGTTCCACATTTACCGTATCCAAAAAACAAACAAACAAAAAAAAACCATTTTCTTAACAAAGTTTTCAGAAGGGGGCGCCACTGAAAACAATTAGAGCTTTCCCTGCCAGGACAATTTTGTTGCAGAAACAGCTGAAAGCAATCAGGTCAGCCAGAGCCAAGGGCTGGAGGGATTTTTAAATGACAAAAACCGATCCAAATCAAACCAAAACAAAAATCAAACCCAATGGCCAGGATTTCAAGTTTGCTACTAAAGGCGTACATTCTCCTAAGACATGCGAGTGACTTGATCAATATATTTATATATTTATATTTGAAGAAGAAGGAACTATTTGATGCAGCAAATCCACGTTGATTAAAATATACCAGATATGGGGGCTCCTGGGTGGCTCAGTGGTTTAGGCCTCTGCCTTCGGCTCAGGTCATGATTTCAGGGTCCTGGGATGGAGCCCCACATCGGGCTCTCTGCTCAGCGGGGAGCCTGCTTCCCCCCTCTCTCTCTGCCTACCTCTCTACCTACTTGTGATCTGTCAGAAAAATGCGTAAATCAGATCTTTAAAAAAAGAATTAGTAGATGTGAAATACATCGAGGGTATGGGGGAAGGAAAACGATTTCACCTGATCTGACTAGGAAGTGGTTGAAGCCTGAATTAAAGTGCTATAAAAAGAGTAAAGACCTGGGAATTCTATGGGGAAAAATCCCTAGAAAAACAGCAGTAATAACTGGCTGCTCTTTATTGATCCAGATGCTGCGGTAGGCAAAGAAGAGCTGGTTTTATTCAGAGGATGATCTCCATTTGTCTTCCTGATCTGGCATTTCCTGCAAGCCAGGTATGGGGCTCTGCTCTAGAGCTGCAAATGCTGGGGGGCCCTCACTGTCCCTTTTCTCTTCTCAGGGGGACAACGGGCATGTCCATGGTGCAGTGGGACAGGCTTTACCACAGGGAGATAAAAGACTGGCAAGGGTAGGTTGGAGCTGGGAAAAGGCACTTAGGAACAGATTTTCATTGGAGGTGATAGACAAGGGCAAAGCGAAGAATGAGGATGAGTGTGTCAAGTTTCAAAGTGCCAGGAGGCAGCACAGTGCATTTGGGAAACTACAGCAAGTTCATGACAACCGACAACTGATCTGGCAGCATCACCTGGGGATGGAGGCTGAGCCCCGGGGTTAACACTGGGCTTGAGATGGTTTGTATACTATGCCGAGGAGGTGAGGTACTACACTGTGGGGGCACAGGGAGCTACCGGAGGATTTCAAATATCAGAATCGTAACCATAATAGAGTATTTAATTGCATCCTAGCTTTCATCACGTGTAAGATGTACTAGAGTTTATGTTCGACTAAGAAAGAGAAATGCTGTCAGTTAAACTAGGATATGTCATCAAGTGCAAGGTGAGTGCCACCTTAAAAGATATTAAAATGGGGGGGGGGGTGGACACATCTTAGAACAAGTAAATTGTGGTACTAGAATAATTAAGAAAGGTCGAACACTTGGATCAACAAAAAAAGTGATTATTGCTTACCATGTGACCCAAACTATATTAAGTCTTAGAACAAAAGGCGTTCTTATCTTGATGCCCCGCAGCTGTTAGCCCCAAGGTACAGAGGGCAGTAGGCAACGACCAGCAGGCCTCAAGTGCCATGTGCAGACTCTAAGAGCAACTGCCTTTGAGAGAGGAAACGGTAGAGAGTGGGCTTTCGGAGGTAGAGAATTACTAGCTGGGAAAGTAGGAAAATTGACACAGAATCGGGATTGATGCCACTACATGACAGAGTTGGTGAAACGTCCCTTCTCAGAGATCTTGAGGCTCCTCAGAAATGTATTTTTCATTTTGGACAGAACATTCAGGATAAATATGATCTGTTCGAGTTCCTGGTTCTCTCATCAGGACTGTTTCTTAGGCTTCACTGGCACAAGAAAAGGGTTTTGATGGTCCAGGGTAAATCCTGACCAAAGCAAAGCACGGTATCTATGAAAAACTAACCACTCAGAAGAGAACGACAGATAAAAAGCCAGGCCGACCTGACCCTGCAAAATAGGTAAGGTTGGTCCGGCAACAGGGGTAGAGGGGAAGTGCCCATCTCCTGCTAGAAGAGCTAGAGAAGACCCCTTCCGGAGAGACCACCAGGAGAGGAGAGCAGAAGGTGCTGATGAGGAAGAATATTTTAATCAGCAGAGAAGGTCAAAATGACAAAGTTCCAGGATCACTGTAAACATATGGGATGAAAAAATAAAAAAGAAAAGAAAAGATCATTTTAAAATGACTTTTTTTTTTTAAAAGGACTTGTGTAAACAAAAGTCCTTTTTAAGAGACAGTTGGCTGTTTAAAGCAGAAGTACAACTCACTGAGAGAATCACCGCACTATTTATTTGGGTAGAAAGGACCTGGAATGTAGAAAGGCCCATTCTGCAGAGGAAAAAAATAGAATCACTAACAGGCCTCGTGCCTTTGACAGCCAGTGGCTAGAATCCCTGCCTCATGAGACCCTGTGCTAGAAGGCCGCTAGAACCATCTACAACTATGGTAGTCTTTCTTGGAAGCCAACAAGTGTTTGCCCAGTTAAGAGCAGAGTAACAATCAGTCACGTATTTGGTGATAATGTTTATCGATATCTTTAAAAGCCGTGTCAAGTTTCTTTTTGAGTAACCCTCACCCCACCCTTAGAGAAATTTATCTGAGGTTCACCTCTTTGAAATACCTCATTGTAGTTCCACATTTACCATATCCAAAAAACAAACAAACAAAAAAAAAACCATTTTCTTAACAAAGTGTTCAGAAGGGGGCGCCACTGAAAACAATTAGAGCTTTCCCTGCCAGGACAATTTTGTTGCAGAAACAGCTGAAAGCAATCAGGTCAGCCAGAGCCAAGGGCTGGAGGGATTTTTAAATGACAAAAACCGATCCAAATCAAACCAAAACAAAAATCAAACCCAATGGCCAGGATTTCAAGTTTGCTACTAAAGGTGTGACATTCTCCTAAGACATGCCAGTGACTTGATCAATATATTTATGTATTTATATTTGAAGAAGAAGGAACTATTTGATGCAGCAAATCCACGTTGATTAAAATATACCAGATATGGGGGCTCCTGGGTGGCTCAGTGGTTTAGGCTTCTGCCTTCGGCTCAGGTCATGATTTCAGGGTCCTGGGATGGAGCCCCACATCGGGCTCTCTGCTCAGCGGGGAGCCTGCTTCCCCCCTCTCTCTCTGCCTACCTCTCTACCTACTTGTGATCTGTCAGAAAAATGCGTAAATCAGATCTTTAAAAAAAGAATTAGTAGATGTGAAATACATCGAGGGTATGGGGGAAGGAAAACGATTTCACCTGATCTGACTAGGAAGTGGTTGAAGCCTGAATTAAAGTGCTATAAAAAGAGTAAAGACCTGGGAATTCTATGGGGAAAAATCCCTAGAAAAACAGCAGTAATAACTGGCTGCTCTTTATTGATCCAGATGCTGCGGTAGCCAAAGAAGAGCTGGTTTTATTCAGAGGATGATCTCCATTTGTCTTCCTGATCTGGCATTTCCTGCAAGCCAGGTATGGGGCTCTGCTCTAGAGCTGCAAATGCTGGGGGGCCCTCACTGTCCCTTTTCTCTTCTCAGGGGGACAACGGGCATGTCCATGGTGCAGTGGGACAGGCTTTACCACAGGGAGATAAAAGACTGGCAAGGGTAGGTTGGAGCTGGGAAAAGGCACTTAGGAACAGATTTTCATTGGAGGTGATAGACAAGGGCAAAGCGAAGAATGAGGATGAGTGTGTCAAGTTTCAAAGTGCCAGGAGGCAGCACAGTGCATTTGGGAAACTACAGCAAGTTCATGACAACCGACAACTGATCTGGCAGCATCACCTGGGGATGGAGGCTGAGCCCCGGGGTTAACACTGGGCTTGAGATGGTTTGTATACTATGCCGAGGAGGTGAGGTACTACACTGTGGGGGCACAGGGAGCTACCGGAGAATTTCAAATATCAGAATCGTAACCATAATAGAGTATTTAATTGCATCCTAGCTTTCATCACGTGTAAGATGTACTAGAGTTTATGTTCGACTAAGAAAGAGAAATGCTGTCAGTTAAACTAGGATATGTCATCAAGTGCAAGGTGAGTGCCACCTTAAAAGATATTAAAATGGGGGGGGGTGGACACATCTTAGAACAAGTAAATTGTGGTACTAGAATAATTAAGAAAGGTCGAACACTTGGATCAACAAAAAAAGTGATTATTGCTTACCATGTGACCCAAACTATATTAAGTCTTAGAACAAAAGGCGTTCTTATCTTGATGCCCCGCAGCTGTTAGCCCCAAGGTACAGAGGGCAGTAGCCAACGACCAGCATGCCTCAAGTGCCATGTGCAGACTCTAAGAGCAACTGCCTTTGAGAGAGGAAACGGTAGAGAGTGGGCTTTCGGAGGTAGAGAATTACTAGCTGGGAAAGTAGGAAAATTGACACAGAATCGGGATTGATGCCACTACATGACAGAGTTGGTGAAACGTCCCTTCTCAGAGATCTTGAGGCTCCTCAGAAATGTATTTTTCATTTTGGACAGAACATTCAGGATAAATATGATCTGTTCGAGTTCCTGGTTCTCTCATCAGGACTGTTTCTTAGGCTTCACTGGCACAAGAAAAGGGTTTTGATGGTCCAGGGTAAATCCTGACCAAAGCAAAGCACGGTATCTATGAAAAACTAACCACTCAGAAGAGAACGACAGATAAAAAGCCAGGCCGACCTGACCCTGCAAAATAGGTAAGGTTGGTCCGGCAACAGGGGTAGAGGGGAAGTGCCCATCTCCTGCTAGAAGAGCTAGAGAAGACCCCTTCCGGAGAGACCACCAGGAGAGGAGAGCAGAAGGTGCTGATGAGGAAGAATATTTTAATCAGCAGAGAAGGTCAAAATGACAAAGTTCCAGGATCAGTGTAAACATATGGGATGAAAAAATAAAAAAGAAAAGAAAAGATCATTTTAAAATGACTTTTTTTTTTTTTAAAGGACTTGTGTAAACAAAAGTCCTTTTTAAGAGACAGTTGGCTGTTTAAAGCAGAAGTACAACTCACTGAGAGAATCACCGCACTATTTATTTGGGTAGAAAGGACCTGGAATGTAGAAAGGCCCATTCTGCAGAGGAAAAAAATAGAATCACTAACAGGCCTCGTGCCTAGCACAGCCAGTGGCTAGAATCCCTGCCTCATGAGACCCTGTGCTAGAAGGCCGCTAGAACCATCTACAACTATGGTAGTCTTTCTTGGAAGCCAACAAGTGTTTGCCCAGTTAAGAGCAGAGTAACAATCAGTCACGTATTTGGTGATAATGTTTATCGATATCTTTAAAAGCCGTGTCAAGTTCCTTTTGAGTAACCCTCACCCCACCCTTAGAGAAATTTATCTGAGGTTCACCTCTTTGAAATACCTCATTGTAGTTCCACATTTACCGTATCCAAAAAACAAACAAACAAAAAAAAACCATTTTCTTAACAAAGTGTTCAGAAGGGGGCGCCACTGAAAACAATTAGAGCTTTCCCTGCCAGGACAATTTTGTTGCAGAAACAGCTGAAAGCAATCAGGTCAGACAGAGCCAAGGGCTGGAGGGAGTTTTAAATGACAAAAACCGATCCAAATCAAACCAAAACAAAAATCAAACCCAATGGCCAGGATTTCAAGTTTGCTACTAAAGGTGTGACATTCTCCTAAGACATGCGAGTGACTTGATCAATATATTTATATATTTATATTTGAAGAAGAAGGAACTATTTGATGCAGCAAATCCACATTGATTAAAATATACCAGATATGGGGGCTCCTGGGTGGCTCAGTGGTTTAGGCCTCTGCCTTCGGCTCAGGTCATGATTTCAGGGTCCTGGGATGGAGCCCCACATCGGGCTCTCTGCTCAGCGGGGAGCCTGCTTCCCCCCTCTCTCTCTGCCTACCTCTCTACCTACTTGTGATCTGTCAGAAAAATGCGTAAATCAGATCTTTAAAAAAAGAATTAGTAGATGTGAAATACATCGAGGGTATGGGGGAAGGAAAACGATTTCACCTGATCTGACTAGGAAGTGGTTGAAGCCTGAATTAAAGTGCTATAAAAAGAGTAAAGACCTGGGAATTCTACGGGGAAAAATCCCTAGAAAAACAGCAGTAATAACTGGCTGCTCTTTATTGATCCAGATGCTGCGGTAGGCAAAGAAGAGCTGGTTTTATTCAGAGGATGATCTCCATTTGTCTTCCTGATCTGGCATTTCCTGCAAGCCAGGTATGGGGCTCTGCTCTAGAGCTGCAAATGCTGGGGGGCCCTCACTGTCCCTTTTCTCTTCTCAGGGGGACAACGGGCATGTCCATGGTGCAGTGGGACAGGCTTTACCACAGGGAGATAAAAGACTGGCAAGGGTAGGTTGGAGCTGGGAAAAGCCACTTAGGAACAGATTTTCATTGGAGGTGATAGACAAGGGCAAAGCGAAGAATGAGGATGAGTGTGTCAAGTTTCAAAGTGCCAGGAGGCAGCACAGTGCATTTGGGAAACTACAGCAAGTTCAGGACAACCGACAACTGATCTGGCAGCATCACCTGGGGATGGAGGCTGAGCCCCGGGGTTAACACTGGGCTTGAGATGGTTTGTATACTATGCCGAGGAGGTGAGGTACTACACTGTGGGGGCACAGGGAGCTACCGGAGGATTTCAAATATCAGAATCGTAACCATAATAGAGTATTTAATTGCATCCTAGCTTTCATCACGTGTAAGATGTACTATAGTTTATGTTCGCCTAAGAAAGAGAAATGCTGTCAGTTAAACTAGGATATGTCATCAAGTGCAAGGTGAGTGCCACCTTAAAAGATATTAAAATGGGGAGGGGGTGGACACATCTTAGAACAAGTAAATTGTGGTACTAGAATAATTAAGAAAGGTCGAACATGGGACGCCTGGGTGGCTCAGTTGGTTAAGCAGCTGCCTTCGGCTCACGTCATGATCCCAGCGTCCTAGGATCGAGTCCCACATCGGGCTCCTTGCTCCGCAGGGAGCCTGCTTCTCCCTCTGACTCTTCCTTCCACTGTCTGCCTGTGCTCGCTCTCGCTCGCGCTCTCTCTGACAAATAAATAAATAAAAATCTTAAAAAAAAAAAAAAAAAAGAAAGGTCGAACACTTGGATCACCAAAAATGTGATTATTGCTTACCATGTGACCCAAACTATATTAAGTCTTAGAACAAAAGACGTTCTTATCTTGATGCCCCGCAGCTGTTAGCCCCAAGGTACAGAGGGCAGTAGGCAACGACCAGCAGGCCTCAAGTGCCATGTGCAGACTCTAAGAGCAACTGCCTTTGAGAGAGGAAACGGTAGAGAGTGGGCTTTCAGAGGTAGAGAATTACTAGCTGGGAAAGTAGGAAAATTGACACAGAATCGGGATTGATGCCACTACATGACAGAGTTGGTGAAACGTCCCTTCTCAGAGATCTTGAGGCTCCTCAGAAATGTATTTTTCATTTTGGACAGAACATTCAGGATAAATATGATCTGTTCGAGTTCCTGGTTCTCTCATCAGGACTGTTTCTTAGGCTTCACTGGCACAAGAAAAGGGTTTTGATGGTCCAGGGTAAATCCTGACCAAAGCAAAGCACGGTATCTATGAAAAACTAACCACTCAGAAGAGAACGACAGATAAAAAGCCAGGCCGACCTGACCCTGCAAAATAGGTAAGGTTGGTCCGGCAACAGGGGTAGAGGGGAAGTGCCCATCTCCTGCTAGAAGAGCTAGAGAAGACCCCTTCCGGAGAGACCACCAGGAGAGGAGAGCAGAAGGTGCTGATGAGGAAGAATATTTTAATCAGCAGAGAAGGTCAAAATGACAAAGTTCCAGGATCAGTGTAAACATATGGGATGAAAAAATAAAAAAGAAAAGAAAAGATCATTTTAAAATGACTTTTTTTTTTTTAAAAGGACTTGTGTAAACAAAAGTCCTTTTTAAGAGACAGTTGGCTGTTTAAAGCAGAAGTACAACTCACTGAGAGAATCACCGCACTATTTATTTGGGTAGAAACGACCTGGAATGTAGAAAGGCCCATTCTGCAGAGGAAAAAAATAGAATCACTAACAGGCCTCGTGCCTTGCACAGCCAGTGGCTAGAATCCCTGCCTCATGAGACCCTGTGCTAGAAGGCCGCTAGAACCATCTACAACTATGGTAGTCTTTCTTGGAAGCCAACAAGTGTTTGCCCAGTTAAGAGCAGAGTAACAATCAGTCACGTATTTGGTGATAATGTTTATCGATATCTTTAAAAGCCGTGTCAAGTTTCTTTTTGAGAAACCCTCACCCCACCCTTAGAGAAATTTATCTGAGGTTCACCTCTTTGAAATACCTCATTGTAGTTCCACATTTACCATATCCAAAAAACAAACAAACAAACAAAAAAACCATTTTCTTAACAAAGTGTTCAGAAGGGGGCGCCACTGAAAACAATTAGAGCTTTCCCTGCCAGGACAATTTTGTTGCAGAAACAGCTGAAAGCAATCAGGTCAGCCAGAGCCAAGGGCTGGAGGGATTTTTAAATGACAAAAACCGATCCAAATCAAACCAAAACAAAAATCAAACCCAATGGCCAGGATTTCAAGTTTGCTACTAAAGGTGTGACATTCTCCTAAGACATGCGAGTGACTTGATCAATATATTTATATATTTATATTTGAAGAAGAAGGAACTATTTGATGCAGCAAATCCACGTTGATTAAAATATACCAGATATGGGGGCTCCTGGGTGGCTCAGTGGTTTAGGCCTCTGCCTTAGGCTCAGGTCATGATTTCAAGGTCCTGGGATGGAGCCCCACATCGGGCTCTCTGCTCAGCGGGGAGCCTGCTTCCCCCCTCTCTCTCTGCCTACCTCTCTACCTACTTGTGATCTGTCAGAAAAATGCGTAAATCAGATCTTTAAAAAAAGAATTAGTAGATGTGAAATACATCCAGGGTATGGGGGAAGGAAAACGATTTCACCTGATCTGACTAGGAAGTGGTTGAAGCCTGAATTAAAGTGCTATAAAAAGAGTAAAGACCTGGGAATTCTACGGGGAAAAATCCCTAGAAAAACAGCAGTAATAACTGGCTGCTCTTTATTGATCCAGATGCTGCGGTAGGCAAAGAAGAGCTGGTTTTATTCAGAGGATGATCTCCATTTGTCTTCCTGATCTGGCATTTCCTGCAAGCCAGGTATGGGGCTCTGCTCTAGAGCTGCAAATGCTGGGGGGCCCTCACTGTCCCTTTTCTCTTCTCAGGGGGACAACGGGCATGTCCATGGTGCAGTGGGACAGGCTTTACCACAGGGAGATAAAAGACTGGCAAGGGTAGGTTGGAGCTGGGAAAAGCCACTTAGGAACAGATTTTCATTGGAGGTGATAGACAAGGGCAAAGCGAAGAATGAGGATGAGTGTGTCAAGTTTCAAAGTGCCAGGAGGCAGCACAGTGCATTTGGGAAACTACAGCAAGTTCAGGACAACCGACAACTGATCTGGCAGCATCACCTGGGGATGGAGGCTGAGCCCCGGGGTTAACACTGGGCTTGAGATGGTTTGTATACGATGCCGAGGAGGTGAGGTACTACACTGTGGGGGCACAGGGAGCTACCGGAGGATTTCAAATATCAGAATCGTAACCATAATAGAGTATTTAATTGCATCCTAGCTTTCATCACGTGTAAGATGTACTATAGTTTATGTTCGCCTAAGAAAGAGAAATGCTGTCAGTTAAACTAGGATATGTCATCAAGTGCAAGGTGAGTGCCACCTTAAAAGATATTAAAATGGGGAGGGGGTGGACACATCTTAGAACAAGTAAATTGTGGTACTAGAATAATTAAGAAAGGTCGAACATGGGACGCCTGGGTGGCTCAGTTGGTTAAGCAGCTGCCTTCGGCTCACATCATGATCCCAGCGTCCTAGGATCGAGTCCCACATCGGGCTCCTTGCTCCGCAGGGAGCCTGCTTCTCCCTCTGACTCTTCCTTCCACTGTCTGCCTGTGCTCACTCTCGCTCGCGCTCTCTCTGACAAATAAATAAATAAAAATCTTAAAAAAAAAAAAAAAAAAAAGAAAGGTCGAACACTTGGATCACCAAAAATGTGATTATTGCTTACCATGTGACCCAAACTATATTAAGTCTTAGAACAAAAGACGTTCTTATCTTGATGCCCCGCAGCTGTTAGCCCCAAGGTACAGAGGGCAGTAGGCAACGACCAGCAGGCCTCAAGTGCCATGTGCAGACTCTAAGAGCAACTGCCTTTGAGAGAGGAAACGGTAGAGAGTGGGCTTTCAGAGGTAGAGAATTACTAGCTGGGAAAGTAGGAAAATTGACACAGAATCGGGATTGATGCCACTACATGACAGAGTTGGTGAAACGTCCCTTCTCAGAGATCTTGAGGCTCCTCAGAAATGTATTTTTCATTTTGGACAGAACATTCAGGATAAATATGATCTGTTCGAGTTCCTGGTTCTCTCATCAGGACTGTTTCTTAGGCTTCACTGGCACAAGAAAAGGGTTTTGATGGTCCAGGGTAAATCCTGACCAAAGCAAAGCACGGTATCTATGAAAAACTAACCACTCAGAAGAGAACGACAGATAAAAAGCCAGGCCGACCTGACCCTGCAAAATAGGTAAGGTTGGTCCGGCAACAGGGGTAGAGGGGAAGTGCCCATCTCCTGCTAAAAGAGCTAGAGAAGACCCCTTCCGGAGAGACCACCAGGAGAGGAGAGCAGAAGGTGCTGATGAGGAAGAATATTTTAATCAGCAGAGAAGGTCAAAATGACAAAGTTCCAGGATCAGTGTAAACATATGGGATGAAAAAATAAAAAAGAAAAGAAAAGATCATTTTAAAATGACTTTTTTTTTTTAAAAGGACTTGTGTAAACAAAAGTCCTTTTTAAGAGACAGTTGGCTGTTTAAAGCAGAAGTACAACTCACTGAGAGAATCACCGCACTATTTATTTGGGTAGAAACGACCTGGAATGTAGAAAGGCCCATTCTGCAGAGGAAAAAAATAGAATCACTAACAGGCCTCGTGCCTTTGACAGCCAGTGGCTAGAATCCCTGCCTCATGAGACCCTGTGCTAGAAGGCCGCTAGAACCATCTACAACTATGGTAGTCTTTCTTGGAAGCCAACAAGTGTTTGCCCAGTTAAGAGCAGAGTAACAATCAGTCACGTATTTGGTGATAATGTTTATCGATATCTTTAAAAGCCGTGTCAAGTTCCTTTTGAGTAACCCTCACCCCACCCTTAGAGAAATTTATCTGAGGTTCACCTCTTTGAAATACCTCATTGTAGTTCCACATTTACCATATCCAAAAAACAAACAAACAAACAAAAAACCATTTTCTTAACAAAGTGTTCAGAAGGGGGCGCCACTGAAAACAATTAGAGCTTTCCCTGCCAGGACAATTTTGTTGCAGAAACAGCTGAAAGCAATCAGGTCAGCCAGAGCCAAGGGCTGGAGGGATTTTTAAATGACAAAAACCGATCCAAATCAAACCAAAACAAAAATCAAACCCAATGGCCAGGATTTCAAGTTTGCTACTAAAGGTGTGACATTCTCCTAAGACATGCGAGTGACTTGATCAATATATTTATATATTTATATTTGAAGAAGAAGGAACTATTTGATGCAGCAAATCCACGTTGATTAAAATATACCAGATATGGGGGCTCCTGGGTGGCTCAGTGGTTTAGGCCTCTGCCTTCGGCTCAGGTCATGATTTCAGGGTCCTGGGATGGAGCCCCACATCGGGCTCTCTGCTCAGCGGGGAGCCTGCTTTCCCCCTCTCTCTCTGCCTACCTCTCTACCTACTTGTGATCTGTCAGAAAAATGCGTAAATCAGATCTTTAAAAAAAGAATTAGTAGATGTGAAATACATCGAGGGTATGGGGGAAGGAAAACGATTTCACCTGATCTGACTAGGAAGTGGTTGAAGCCTGAATTAAAGTGCTATAAAAAGAGTAAAGACCTGGGAATTCTATGGGGAAAAATCCCTAGAAAAACAGCAGTAATAACTGGCTGCTCTTTATTGATCCAGATGCTGCGGTAGGCAAAGAAGAGCTGGTTTTATTCAGAGGATGATCTCCATTTGTCTTCCTGATCTGGCATTTCCTGCAAGCCAGGTATGGGGCTCTGCTCTAGAGCTGCAAATGCTGGGGGGCCCTCACTGTCTCTTTTCTCTTCTCAGGGGGACAACGGGCATGTCCACGGTGCAGTGGGACAGGCTTTACCACAGGGAGATAAAAGACTGCCAAGGGTAGGTTGGAGCTGGGAAAAGGCACTTAGGAACAGATTTTCATTGGAGGTGATAGACAAGGGCAAAGCGAAGAATGAGGATGAGTGTGTCAAGTTTCAAAGTGCCAGGAGGCAGCACAGTGCATTTGGGAAACTACAGCAAGTTCATGACAACCGACAACTGATCTGGCAGCATCACCTGGGGATGGAGGCTGAGCCCCGGGGTTAACACTGGGCTTGAGATGGTTTGTATACGATGCCGAGGAGGTGAGGTACTACACTGTGGGGGCACAGGGAGCTACCGGAGGATTTCAAATATCAGAATCGTAACCATAATAGAGTATTTAATTGCATCCTAGCTTTCATCACGTGTAAGATGTACTATAGTTTATGTTCGCCTAAGAAAGAGAAATGCTGTCAGTTAAACTAGGATATGTCATCAAGTGCAAGGTGAGTGCCACCTTAAAAGATATTAAAATGGGGGGGGTGGTGGACACATCTTAGAACAAGTAAATTGTGGTACTAGAATAATTAAGAAAGGTCGAACACTTGGATCAACAAAAAAAGTGATTATTGCTTACCATGTGACCCAAACTCTATTAAGTCTTAGAACAAAAGACATTCTTCTCTTGATGCCCCGCAGCTGTTAGCCCCAAGGTACAGAGGGCAGTAGCCAACGACCAGCAGGCCTCAAGTGCCATGTGCAGACTCTAAGAGCAACTGCCTTTGAGAGAGGAAACGGTAGAGAGTGGGCATTCGGAGGTAGAGAATTACTAGCTGGGAAAGTAGGATAATTGACACAGAATCGGAATTGATGCCACTGCATGACTGAGTTGGTGAAACGTCCCTTCTCAGAGATCTTGAGGCTCCTCAGAAATGTATTTTTCATTCTGGACAGAACATTCAGGATAAATATGATCGGTTCGAGTTCCTGGTTCTCTCATCAGGACTGTTTCTTTGGCTTCACTGGAACAAGAAAGCTGTTTTGATGGTCCAGGGTAAATCCTGACAAAAGCAAAGCACGGTATCTATGAAAAACTAACCACTCAGAAGAGAACAACTGATAAAAAGCCAGGCCGACCTGACCCTGCAAAATAGGTAAGGTTGGTCCGGCAACAGGGGTAGAGGGGAAGTGCCCATCTCCTGCTAGAAGAGCTAGAGAAGACCCCTTCTGGAGAGACCACCAGGAGAGGAGAGCAGAAGGTGCTGATGAGGAAGAATATTTTAATCAGCAGAGAAGGTCAAAATGACAAAGTTCCAGGATCAGTGTAAACATATGGGATGAAAAAATAAAAAAGAAAAGAAAAGATCATTTTAAAATGACTTTTTTTTTTTAAAAGGACTTGTGTAAACAAAAGTCCTTTTTAAGAGACAGTTGGCTGTTTAAAGCAGAAGTACAACTCACTGAGAGAATCACCGCACTATTTATTTGGGTAGAAAGGACCTGGAATGTAGAAAGGCCCATTCTGCAGAGGAAAAATATAGAATCACTAACAGGCCTCGTGCCTTGCACAGCCAGTGGCTAGAATCCCTGCCTCATGAGACCCTGTGCTAGAAGGCCGCTAGAACCATCTACAACTATGTTAGTCTTTCTTGGAAGCCAACAAGTGTTTGCCCAGTTAAGAGCAGAGTAACAGGGGCGCCTGGGTGGCTCAGTGGGTTGAGCCGCTGCCTTCGGCTCAGATCATGATCTCAGGGTCCTGGGATCGAGTCCCGCATCGGGTCTCTGCTCAGCGGGGAGCCTGTTTCCTCCTCTCTCTCTCTCTCTGCCTGCCTGTCTGCCTAATTGTGATCTCTCTCTGTCAAATAAATAAATAAAATCTTTAAAAAAAAAAAAAAGAGCAGAGTAACAATCAGTCAGGTATTTGGTGATAATGTTTATCGATATCTTTAAAAGCCGTGTCAAGTTTCTTTTTGAGTAACCCTCACCCCACCCTTAGAGAAATTTATCTGAGGTTCACCTCTTTGAAATACCTCACTGTAGTTCCACATTTACCATATCCAAAAAACAAACAAACAAAAAAAAAACCATTTTCTTAACAAAGTGTTCAGAAGGGGGCGCCACTGAAAACAATTAGAGCTTTCCCTGCCAGGACAATTTTGTTGCAGAAACAGCTGAAAGCAATCAGGTCAGACAGAGCCAAGGGCTGGAGGGAGTTTTAAATGACAAAAACCGATCCAAATCAAACCAAAACAAAAATCAAACCCAATGGCCAGGATTTCAAGTTTGCTACTAAAGGCATACATTCTCCTAAGACATGCGAGTGACTTGATCAATATATTTACATATTTATATTTGAAGAAGAAGGAACTATTTGATGCAGCAAATGCACGTTGATTAAAAATTACCAGATATGGGGGCTCCTGGGTGGCTCAGTGGTTTAGGCCTCTGCCTTCGGCTCAGGTCATGATTTCAGGGTCCTGGGATGGAGCCCCACATCGGGCTCTCTGCTCAGCGGGGAGCCTGCTTCCCCCCTCTCTCTCTGCCTGCCTCTCTACCTACTTGTGATCTGTCAGAAAAATGGGTAAATCAGATCTCTAAAAAAGAAATTAGTAGATGTGAAATACATCGAGGGTATGGGGGAAGGAAAACGATTGCACCTGATCTGACTAGGAAGTGGTTGAAGCCTGAATTAAAGTGCTATAAAAAGAGTAAAGACCTGGGAATTCTATGGGGAAAAATCCCTAGAAAAACAGCAGTAATAACTGGCTGCTCTTTATTGATCCAGATGCTGCGGTAGGCAAAGAAGAGCTGGTTTTATTCAGAGGATGATATCCATTTGTCTTCCTGATCTGGCATTTCCTGCAAGCCAGGTATGGGGCTCTGCTCTAGAGCTGCAAATGCTGGGGGGCCCTCACTGTCCCTTTTCTCTTCTCAGGGGGACAACGGGCATGTCCATGGTGCAGTGGGACAGGCTTTACCACAGGGAGATAAAAGACTGGCAAGGGTAGGTTGGAGCTGGGAAAAGGCACTTAGGAACAGATTTTCATTGGAGGTGATAGACAAGGGCAAAGCGAAGAATGAGGATGAGTGTGTCAAGTTTCAAAGTGCCAGGAGGCAGCACAGTGCATTTGGGAAACTACAGCAAGTTCATGACAACCGACAACTGATCTGGCAGCATCACCTGGGGATGGAGGCTGAGCCCCGGGGTTAACACTGGGCTTGAGATGGTTTGTATACTATGCCGAGGAGGTGAGGTACTACACTGTGGGGGCACAGGGAGCTACCGGAGAATTTCAAATATCAGAATCGTAACCATAATAGAGTATTTAATTGCATCCTAGCTTTCATCACGTGTAAGATGTACTAGAGTTTATGTTCGACTAAGAAAGAGAAATGCTGTCAGTTAAACTAGGATATGTCATCAAGTGCAAGGTGAGTGCCACCTTAAAAGATATTAAAATGGGGGGGGGGGTGGACACATCTTAGAACAAGTAAATTGTGGTACTAGAATAATTAAGAAAGGTCGAACACTTGGATCAACAAAAAAAGTGATTATTGCTTACCATGTGACCCAAACTATATTAAGTCTTAGAACAAAAGGCGTTCTTATCTTGATGCCCCGCAGCTGTTAGCCCCAAGGTACAGAGGGCAGTAGGCAACGACCAGCAGGCCTCAAGTGCCATGTGCAGACTCTAAGAGCAACTGCCTTTGAGAGAGGAAACGGTAGAGAGTGGGCTTTCGGAGGTAGAGAATTACTAGCTGGGAAAGTAGGAAAATTGACACAGAATCGGGATTGATGCCACTACATGACAGAGTTGGTGAAACGTCCCTTCTCAGAGATCTTGAGGCTCCTCAGAAATGTATTTTTTATTTTGGACAGAACATTCAGGATAAATATGATCTGTTCGAGTTCCTGGTTCTCTCATCAGGACTGTTTCTTAGGCTTCACTGGCACAAGAAAAGGGTTTTGATGGTCCAGGGTAAATCCTGACCAAAGCAAAGCACGGTATCTATGAAAAACTAACCACTCAGAAGAGAACGACAGATAAAAAGCCAGGCCGACCTGACCCTGCAAAATAGGTAAGGTTGGTCCGGCAACAGGGGTAGAGGGGAAGTGCCCATCTCCTGCTAGAAGAGCTAGAGAAGACCCCTTCCGGAGAGACCACCAGGAGAGGAGAGCAGAAGGTGCTGATGAGGAAGAATATTTTAATCAGCAGAGAAGGTCAAAATGACAAAGTTCCAGGATCAGTGTAAACATATGGGATGAAAAAATAAAAAAGAAAAGAAAAGATCATTTTAAAATGACTTTTTTTTTTTTTTAAAGTACTTGTGTAAACAAAAGTCCTTTTTAAGACACAGTTGGCTGTTTAAAGCAGAAGTACAACTCACTGAGAGAATCACCGCACTATTTATTTGGGTAGAAAGGACCTGGAATGTAGAAAGGCCCATTCTGCAGAGGAAAAAAATAGAATCACTAACAGGCCTCGTGCCTAGCACAGCCAGTGGCTAGAATCCCTGCCTCATGAGAGCCTGTGCTAGAAGGCCGCTAGAACCATCTACAACTATGGTAGTCTTTCTTGGAAGCCAACAAGTGTTTGCCCAGTTAAGAGCAGAGTAACAATCAGTCACGTATTTGGTGATAATGTTTATCGATATCTTTAAAAGCCGTGTCAAGTTCCTTTTGAGTAACCCTCACCCCACCCTTAGAGAAATTTATCTGAGGTTCACCTCTTTGAAATACCTCATTGTAGTTCCACATTTACCATATCCAAAAAACAAACAAACAAACAAAAAACCATTTTCTTAACAAAGTGTTCAGAAGGGGGCGCCACTGAAAACAATTAGAGCTTTCCCTGCCAGGACAATTTTGTTGCAGAAACAGCTGAAAGCAATCAGGTCAGACAGAGCCAAGGGCTGGAGGGAGTTTTAAAAGACAAAAACCGATCCAAATCAAACCAAAACAAAAATCAAACCCAATGGCCAGGATTTCAAGTTTGCTACTAAAGGTGTGACATTCTCCTAAGACATGCGAGTGAATTGATCAATATATTTATATATTTATATTTGAAGAAGAAGGAACTATTTGATGCAGCAAATCCACATTGATTAAAATATACCAGATATGGGGGCTCCTGGGTGGCTCAGTGGTTTAGGCCTCTGCCTTCGGCTCAGGTCATGATTTCAGGGTCCTGGGATGGAGCCCCACATCGGGCTCTCTGCTCAGCGGGGAGCCTGCTTCCCCCCTCTCTCTCTGCCTACCTCTCTACCTACTTGTGATCTGTCAGAAAAATGCGTAAATCAGATCTTTAAAAAAAGAATTAGTAGATGTGAAATACATCGAGGGTATGGGGGAAGGAAAACGATTTCACCTGATCTGACTAGGAAGTGGTTGAAGCCTGAATTAAAGTGCTATAAAAAGAGTAAAGACCTGGGAATTCTACGGGGAAAAATCCCTAGAAAAACAGCACTAATAACTAGCTGCTCTTTATTGATCCAGATGCTGCGGTAGGCAAAGAAGAGCTGGTTTTATTCAGAGGATGATCTCCATTTGTCTTCCTGATCTGGCATTTCCTGCAAGCCAGGTATGGGGCTCTGCTCTAGAGCTGCAAATGCTGGGGGGCCCTCACTGTCCCTTTTCTCTTCTCAGGGGGACAACGGGCATGTCCATGGTGCAGTGGGACAGGCTTTACCACAGGGAGATAAAAGACTGCCAAGGGTAGGTTGGAGCTGGGAAAAGCCACTTAGGAACAGATTTTCATTGGAGGTGATAGACAAGGGCAAAGCGAAGAATGAGGATGAGTGTGTCAAGTTTCAAAGTGCCAGGAGGCAGCACAGTGCATTTGGGAAACTACAGCAAGTTCAGGACAACCGACAACTGATCTGGCAGCATCACCTGGGGATGGAGGCTGAGCCCCGGGGTTAACACTGGGCTTGAGATGGTTTGTATACGATGCCGAAGAGGTGAGGTACTACACTGTGGGGGCACAGGGAGCTACCGGAGGATTTCAAATATCAGAATCGTAACCATAATAGAGTATTTAATTGCATCCTAGCTTTCATCACGTGTAAGATGTACTATAGTTTATGTTCGCCTAAGAAAGAGAAATGCTGTCAGTTAAACTAGGATATGTCATCAAGTGCAAGGTGAGTGCCACCTTAAAAGATATTAAAATGGGGAGGGGGTGGACACATCTTAGAACAAGTAAATTGTGGTACTAGAATAATTAAGAAAGGTCGAACATGGGACGCCTGGGTGGCTCAGTTGGTTAAGCAGCTGCCTTCGGCTCAGTTCATGATCCCAGCGTCCTAGGATGGAGTCCCACATCGGGCTCCTTGCTCGGCAGGGAGCCTGCTTCTCCCTCTGACTCTTCCTTCCACTGTCTCCCTGTGCTCGCTGTCGCTCGCGCTCTCTCTGACAAATAAATAAATAAAAATCTTAAAAAAAAAAAAAAAAAAAAGAAAGGTCGAACACTTGGATCACCAAAAATGTGATTATTGCTTACCATGTGACCCAAACTATATTAAGTCTTAGAACAAAAGACGTTCTTATCTTGATGCCCCGCAGCTGTTAGCCCCAAGGTACAGAGGGCAGTAGGCAACGACCAGCAGGCCTCAAGTGCCATGTGCAGACTCTAAGAGCAACTGCCTTTGAGAGAGGAAACGGTAGAGAGTGGGCTTTCGGAGGTAGAGAATTACTAGCTGGGAAAGTAGGAAAATTGACACAGAATCGGGATTGATGCCACTGCATGACAGAGTTGGTGAAACGTCCCTTCTCAGAGATCTTGAGGCTCCTCAGAAATGTATTTTTCATTTTGGACAGAACATTCAGGATAAATATGATCTGTTCGAGTTCCTGGTTCTCTCATCAGGACTGTTTCTTAGGCTTCACTGGCACAAGAAAAGGGTTTTGATGGTCCAGGGTAAATCCTGACCAAAGCAAAGCACGGTATCTATGAAAAACTAACCACTCAGAAGAGAACGACAGATAAAAAGCCAGGCCGACCTGACCCTGCAAAATAGGTAAGGTTGGTCCGGCAACAGGGGTAGAGGGGAAGTGCTTATCTCCTGCTAGAAGAGCTAGAGAAGACCCCTTCCGGAGAGACCACCAGGAGAGGAGAGCAGAAGGTGCTGATGAGGAAGAATATTTTAATCAGCAGAGAAGGTCAAAATGACAAAGTTCCAGGATCAGTGTAAACATATGGGATGAAAAAATAAAAAAGAAAAGAAAAGATCATTTTAAAATGACTTTTTTTTTTTTAAAAGGACTTGTGTAAACAAAAGTCCTTTTTAAGAGACAGTTGGCTGTTTAAAGCAGAAGTACAACTCACTGAGAGAATCACCGCACTATTTATTTGGGTAGAAAGGACCTGGAATGTAGAAAGGCCCATTCTGCAGAGGAAAAAAATAGAATCACTAACAGGCCTCGTGCCTAGCACAGCCAGTGGCTAGAATCCCTGCCTCATGAGACCCTGTGCTAGAAGGCCGCTAGAACCATCTACAACTATGGTAGTCTTTCTTGGAAGCCAACAAGTGTTTGCCCAGTTAAGAGCAGAGTAACAATCAGTCACGTATTTGGTGATAATGTTTATCGATATCTTTAAAAGCCGTGTCAAGTTCCTTTTGAGTAACCCTCACCCCACCCTTAGAGAAATTTATCTGAGGTTCACCTCTTTGAAATACCTCATTGTAGTTCCACATTTACCGTATCCAAAAAACAAACAAACAAAAAAAAACCATTTTCTTAACAAAGTTTTCAGAAGGGGGCGCCACTGAAAACAATTAGAGCTTTCCCTGCCAGGACAATTTTGTTGCAGAAACAGCTGAAAGCAATCAGGTCAGCCAGAGCCAAGGGCTGGAGGGATTTTTAAATGACAAAAACCGATCCAAATCAAACCAAAACAAAAATCAAACCCAATGGCCAGGATTTCAAGTTTGCTACTAAAGGCATACATTCTCCTAAGACATGCGAGTGACTTGATCAATATATTTATATATTTATATTTGAAGAAGAAGGAACTATTTGATGCAGCAAATCCACGTTGATTAAAATATACCAGATATGGGGGCTCCTGGGTGGCTCAGTGGTTTAGGCCTCTGCCTTCGGCTCAGGTCATGATTTCAGGGTCCTGGGATGGAGCCCCACATCGGGCTCTCTGCTCAGCGGGGAGCCTGCTTCCCCCCTCTCTCTCTGCCTACCTCTCTACCTACTTGTGATCTGTCAGAAAAATGCGTAAATCAGATCTTTAAAAAAAGAATTAGTAGATGTGAAATACATCGAGGGTATGGGGGAAGGAAAACGATTTCACCTGATCTGACTAGGAAGTGGTTGAAGCCTGAATTAAAGTGCTATAAAAAGAGTAAAGACCTGGGAATTCTATGGGGAAAAATCCCTAGAAAAACAGCAGTAATAACTGGCTGCTCTTTATTGATCCAGATGCTGCGGTAGGCAAAGAAGAGCTGGTTTTATTCAGAGGATGATCTCCATTTGTCTTCCTGATCTGGCATTTCCTGCAAGCCAGGTATGGGGCTCTGCTCTAGAGCTGCAAATGCTGGGGGGCCCTCACTGTCCCTTTTCTCTTCTCAGGGGGACAACGGGCATGTCCATGGTGCAGTGGGACAGGCTTTACCACAGGGAGATAAAAGACTGGCAAGGGTAGGTTGGAGCTGGGAAAAGGCACTTAGGAACAGATTTTCATTGGAGGTGATAGACAAGGGCAAAGCGAAGAATGAGGATGAGTGTGTCAAGTTTCAAAGTGCCAGGAGGCAGCACAGTGCATTTGGGAAACTACAGCAAGTTCATGACAACCGACAACTGATCTGGCAGCATCACCTGGGGATGGAGGCTGAGCCCCGGGGTTAACACTGGGCTTGAGATGGTTTGTATACTATGCCGAGGAGGTGAGGTACTACACTGTGGGGGCACAGGGAGCTACCGGAGGATTTCAAATATCAGAATCGTAACCATAATAGAGTATTTAATTGCATCCTAGCTTTCATCACGTGTAAGATGTACTAGAGTTTATGTTCGACTAAGAAAGAGAAATGCTGTGAGTTAAACTAGGATATGTCATCAAGTGCAAGGTGAGTGCCACCTTAAAAGATATTAAAATGGGGGGGGTGGACACATCTTAGAACAAGTAAATTGTGGTACTAGAATAATTAAGAAAGGTCGAACACTTGGATCAACAAAAAAAGTGATTATTGCTTACCATGTGACCCAAACTATATTAAGTCTTAGAACAAAAGACGTTCTTATCTTGATGCCCCGCAGCTGTTAGCCCCAAGGTACAGAGGGCAGTAGGCAACGACCAGCAGGCCTCGAGTGCCATGTGCAGACTCTAAGAGCAACTGCCTTTGAGAGAGGAAACGGTAGAGAGTGGGCTTTCGGAGGTAGAGAATTACTAGCTGGGAAAGTAGGAAAATTGACACAGAATCAGGATTGATGCTACTGCATGACAGAGTTGGTGAAACGTCCCTTCTCAGAGATCTTGAGGCTCCTCAGAAATGTATTTTTCATTTTGGACAGAACATTCAGGATAAATATGATCTGTTCGAGTTCCTGGTTCTCTCATCAGGACTGTTTCTTAGGCTTCACTGGCACAAGAAAAGGGTTTTGATGGTCCAGGGTAAATCCTGACCAAAGCAAAGCACGGTATCTATGAAAAACTAACCACTCAGAAGAGAACGACAGATAAAAAGCCAGGCCGACCTGACCCTGCAAAATAGGTAAGGTTGGTCCGGCAACAGGGGTAGAGGGGAAGTGCTTATCTCCTGCTAGAAGAGCTAGAGAAGACCCCTTCCGGAGAGACCACCAGGAGAGGAGAGCAGAAGGTGCTGATGAGGAAGAATATTTTAATCAGCAGAGAAGGTCAAAATGACAAAGTTCCAGGATCAGTGTAAACATATGGGATGAAAAAATAAAAAAGAAAAGAAAAGATCATTTTAAAATGACTTTTTTTTTTTTAAAAGGACTTGTGTAAACAAAAGTCCTTTTTAAGAGACAGTTGGCTGTTTAAAGCAGAAGTACAACTCACTGAGAGAATCACCGCACTATTTATTTGGGTAGAAAGGACCTGGAATGTAGAAAGGCCCATTCTGCAGAGGAAAAAAATAGAATCACTAACAGGCCTCGTGCCTAGCACAGCCAGTGGCTAGAATCCCTGCCTCATGAGACCCTGTGCTAGAAGGCCGCTAGAACCATCTACAACTATGGTAGTCTTTCTTGGAAGCCAACAAGTGTTTGCCCAGTTAAGAGCAGAGTAACAATCAGTCACGTATTTGGTGATAATGTTTATCGATATCTTTAAAAGCCGTGTCAAGTTCCTTTTGAGTAACCCTCACCCCACCCTTAGAGAAATTTATCTGAGGTTCACCTCTTTGAAATACCTCATTGTAGTTCCACATTTACCGTATCCAAAAAACAAACAAACAAAAAAAAACCATTTTCTTAACAAAGTTTTCAGAAGGGGGCGCCACTGAAAACAATTAGAGCTTTCCCTGCCAGGACAATTTTGTTGCAGAAACAGCTGAAAGCAATCAGGTCAGCCAGAGCCAAGGGCTGGAGGGATTTTTAAATGACAAAAACCGATCCAAATCAAACCAAAACAAAAATCAAACCCAATGGCCAGGATTTCAAGTTTGCTACTAAAGGCATACATTCTCCTAAGACATGCGAGTGACTTGATCAATATATTTATATATTTATATTTGAAGAAGAAGGAACTATTTGATGCAGCAAATCCACGTTGATTAAAATATACCAGATATGGGGGCTCCTGGGTGGCTCAGTGGTTTAGGCCTCTGCCTTCGGCTCAGGTCATGATTTCAGGGTCCTGGGATGGAGCCCCACATCGGGCTCTCTGCTCAGCGGGGAGCCTGCTTCCCCCCTCTCTCTCTGCCTACCTCTCTACCTACTTGTGATCTGTCAGAAAAATGCGTAAATCAGATCTTTAAAAAAAGAATTAGTAGATGTGAAATACATCGAGGGTATGGGGGAAGGAAAACGATTTCACCTGATCTGACTAGGAAGTGGTTGAAGCCTGAATTAAAGTGCTATAAAAAGAGTAAAGACCTGGGAATTCTATGGGGAAAAATCCCTAGAAAAACAGCAGTAATAACTGGCTGCTCTTTATTGATCCAGATGCTGCGGTAGGCAAAGAAGAGCTGGTTTTATTCAGAGGATGATCTCCATTTGTCTTCCTGATCTGGCATTTCCTGCAAGCCAGGTATGGGGCTCTGCTCTAGAGCTGCAAATGCTGGGGGGCCCTCACTGTCCCTTTTCTCTTCTCAGGGGGACAACGGGCATGTCCATGGTGCAGTGGGACAGGCTTTACCACAGGGAGATAAAAGACTGGCAAGGGTAGGTTGGAGCTGGGAAAAGGCACTTAGGAACAGATTTTCATTGGAGGTGATAGACAAGGGCAAAGCGAAGAATGAGGATGAGTGTGTCAAGTTTCAAAGTGCCAGGAGGCAGCACAGTGCATTTGGGAAACTACAGCAAGTTCATGACAACCGACAACTGATCTGGCAGCATCACCTGGGGATGGAGGCTGAGCCCCGGGGTTAACACTGGGCTTGAGATGGTTTGTATACTATGCCGAGGAGGTGAGGTACTACACTGTGGGGGCACAGGGAGCTACCGGAGGATTTCAAATATCAGAATCGTAACCATAATAGAGTATTTAATTGCATCCTAGCTTTCATCACGTGTAAGATGTACTAGAGTTTATGTTCGACTAAGAAAGAGAAATGCTGTGAGTTAAACTAGGATATGTCATCAAGTGCAAGGTGAGTGCCACCTTAAAAGATATTAAAATGGGGGGGTTGGACACATCTTAGAACAAGTAAATTGTGGTACTAGAATAATTAAGAAAGGTCGAACACTTGGATCAACAAAAAAAGTGATTATTGCTTACCATGTGACCCAAACTATATTAAGTCTTAGAACAAAAGACGTTCTTATCTTGATGCCCCGCAGCTGTTAGCCCCAAGGTACAGAGGGCAGTAGGCAACGACCAGCAGGCCTCGAGTGCCATGTGCAGACTCTAAGAGCAACTGCCTTTGAGAGAGGAAACGGTAGAGAGTGGGCTTTCGGAGGTAGAGAATTACTAGCTGGGAAAGTAGGAAAATTGACACAGAATCGGGATTGATGCCACTACATGACAGAGTTGGTGAAACGTCCCTTCTCAGAGATCTTGAGGCTCCTCAGAAATGTATTTTTCATTTTGGACAGAACATTCAGGATAAATATGATCTGTTCGAGTTCCTGGTTCTCTCATCAGGACTGTTTCTTAGGCTTCACTGGCACAAGAAAAGGGTTTTGATGGTCCAGGGTAAATCCTGACCAAAGCAAAGCACGGTATCTATGAAAAACTAACCACTCAGAAGAGAACGACAGATAAAAAGCCAGGCCGACCTGACCCTGCAAAATAGGTAAGGTTGGTCCGGCAACAGGGGTAGAGGGGAAGTGCCCATCTCCTGCTAGAAGAGCTAGAGAAGACCCCTTCCGGAGAGACCACCAGGAGAGGAGAGCAGAAGGTGCTGATGAGGAAGAATATTTTAATCAGCAGAGAAGGTCAAAATGACAAAGTTCCAGGATCAGTGTAAACATATGGGATGAAAAAATAAAAAAGAAAAGAAAAGATCATTTTAAAATGACTTTTTTTTTTTAAAAGGACTTGTGTAAACAAAAGTCCTTTTTAAGAGACAGTTGGCTGTTTAAAGCAGAAGTACAACTCACTGAGAGAATCACCGCACTATTTATTTGGGTAGAAACGACCTGGAATGTAGAAAGGCCCATTCTGCAGAGGAAAAAAATAGAATCACTAACAGGCCTCGTGCCTTGCACAGCCAGTGGCTAGAATCCCTGCCTCATGAGACCCTGTGCTAGAAGGCCGCTAGAACCATCTACAACTATGGTAGTCTTTCTTGGAAGCCAACAAGTGTTTGCCCAGTTAAGAGCAGAGTAACAATCAGTCACGTATTTGGTGATAATGTTTATCGATATCTTTAAAAGCCGTGTCAAGTTCCTTTTGAGTAACCCTCACCCCACCCTTAGAGAAATTTATCTGAGGTTCACCTCTTTGAAATACCTCATTGTAGTTCCACATTTACCGTATCCAAAAAACAAACAAACAAAAAAAAACCATTTTCTTAACAAAGTTTTCAGAAGGGGGCGCCACTGAAAACAATTAGAGCTTTCCCTGCCAGGACAATTTTGTTGCAGAAACAGCTGAAAGCAATCAGGTCAGACAGAGCCAAGGGCTGGAGGGAGTTTTAAATGACAAAAACCGATCCAAATCAAACCAAAACAAAAATCAAACCCAATGGCCAGGATTTCAAGTTTGCTACTAAAGGCATACATTCTCCTAAGACATGCGAGTGACTTGATCAATATATTTATATATTTATATTTGAAGAAGAAGGAACTATTTGATGCAGCAAATCCACGTTGATTAAAATATACCAGATATGGGGGCTCCTGGGTGGCTCAGTGGTTTAGGCCTCTGCCTTCGGCTCAGGTCATGATTTCAGGGTCCTGGGATGGAGCCCCACATCGGGCTCTCTGCTCAGCGGGGAGCCTGCTTCCCCCCTCTCTCTCTGCCTACCTCTCTACCTACTTGTGATCTGTCAGAAAAATGCGTAAATCAGATCTTTAAAAAAAGAATTAGTAGATGTGAAATACATCCAGGGTATGGGGGAAGGAAAACGATTTCACCTGATCTGACTAGGAAGTGGTTGAAGCCTGAATTAAAGTGCTATAAAAAGAGTAAAGACCTGGGAATTCTACGGGGAAAAATCCCTAGAAAAACAGCAGTAATAACTGGCTGCTCTTTATTGATCCAGATGCTGCGGTAGGCAAAGAAGAGCTGGTTTTATTCAGAGGATGATCTCCATTTGTCTTCCTGATCTGGCATTTCCTGCAAGCCAGGTATGGGGCTCTGCTCTAGAGCTGCAAATGCTGGGGGGCCCTCACTGTCCCTTTTCTCTTCTCAGGGGGACAACGGGCATGTCCATGGTGCAGTGGGACAGGCTTTACCACAGGGAGATAAAAGACTGGCAAGGGTAGGTTGGAGCTGGGAAAAGGCACTTAGGAACAGATTTTCATTGGAGGTGATAGACAAGGGCAAAGCGAAGAATGAGGATGAGTGTGTCAAGTTTCAAAGTGCCAGGAGGCAGCACAGTGCATTTGGGAAACTACAGCAAGTTCATGACAACCGACAACTGATCTGGCAGCATCACCTGGGGATGGAGGCTGAGCCCCGGGGTTAACACTGGGCTTGAGATGGTTTGTATACTATGCCGAGGAGGTGAGGTACTACACTGTGGGGGCACAGGGAGCTACCGGAGGATTTCAAATATCAGAATCGTAACCATAATAGAGTATTTAATTGCATCCTAGCTTTCATCACGTGTAAGATGTACTAGAGTTTATGTTCGACTAAGAAAGAGAAATGCTGTGAGTTAAACTAGGATATGTCATCAAGTGCAAGGTGAGTGCCACCTTAAAAGATATTAAAATGGGGGGGGTGGACACATCTTAGAACAAGTAAATTGTGGTACTAGAATAATTAAGAAAGGTCGAACACTTGGATCAACAAAAAAAGTGATTATTGCTTACCATGTGACCCAAACTATATTAAGTCTTAGAACAAAAGACGTTCTTATCTTGATGCCCCGCAGCTGTTAGCCCCAAGGTACAGAGGGCAGTAGGCAACGACCAGCAGGCCTCGAGTGCCATGTGCAGACTCTAAGAGCAACTGCCTTTGAGAGAGGAAACGGTAGAGAGTGGGCTTTCGGAGGTAGAGAATTACTAGCTGGGAAAGTAGGAAAATTGACACAGAATCGGGATTGATGCCACTACATGACAGAGTTGGTGAAACGTCCCTTCTCAGAGATCTTGAGGCTCCTCAGAAATGTATTTTTCATTTTGGACAGAACATTCAGGATAAATATGATCTGTTCGAGTTCCTGGTTCTCTCATCAGGACTGTTTCTTAGGCTTCACTGGCACAAGAAAAGGGTTTTGATGGTCCAGGGTAAATCCTGACCAAAGCAAAGCACGGTATCTATGAAAAACTAACCACTCAGAAGAGAACGACAGATAAAAAGCCAGGCCGACCTGACCCTGCAAAATAGGTAAGGTTGGTCCGGCAACAGGGGTAGAGGGGAAGTGCCCATCTCCTGCTAGAAGAGCTAGAGAAGACCCCTTCCGGAGAGACCACCAGGAGAGGAGAGCAGAAGGTGCTGATGAGGAAGAATATTTTAATCAGCAGAGAAGGTCAAAATGACAAAGTTCCAGGATCAGTGTAAACATATGGGATGAAAAAATAAAAAAGAAAAGAAAAGATCATTTTAAAATGACTTTTTTTTTTTAAAAGGACTTGTGTAAACAAAAGTCCTTTTTAAGAGACAGTTGGCTGTTTAAAGCAGAAGTACAACTCACTGAGAGAATCACCGCACTATTTATTTGGGTAGAAACGACCTGGAATGTAGAAAGGCCCATTCTGCAGAGGAAAAAAATAGAATCACTAACAGGCCTCGTGCCTTGCACAGCCAGTGGCTAGAATCCCTGCCTCATGAGACCCTGTGCTAGAAGGCCGCTAGAACCATCTACAACTATGGTAGTCTTTCTTGGAAGCCAACAAGTGTTTGCCCAGTTAAGAGCAGAGTAACAATCAGTCACGTATTTGGTGATAATGTTTATCGATATCTTTAAAAGCCGTGTCAAGTTCCTTTTGAGTAACCCTCACCCCACCCTTAGAGAAATTTATCTGAGGTTCACCTCTTTGAAATACCTCATTGTAGTTCCACATTTACCATATCCAAAAAACAAACAAACAAAAAAAAACCATTTTCTTAACAAAGTGTTCAGAAGGGGGCGCCACTGAAAACAATTAGAGCTTTCCCTGCCAGGACAATTTTGTTGCAGAAACAGCTGAAAGCAATCAGGTCAGCCAGAGCCAAGGGCTGGAGGGATTTTTAAATGACAAAAACCGATCCAAATCAAACCAAAACAAAAATCAAACCCAATGGCCAGGATTTCAAGTTTGCTACTAAAGGTGTGACATTCTCCTAAGACATGCGAGTGACTTGATCAATATATTTATATATTTATATTTGAAGAAGAAGGAACTATTTGATGCAGCAAATCCACGTTGATTAAAATATACCAGATATGGGGGCTCCTGGGTGGCTCAGTGGTTTAGGCCTCTGCCTTCGGCTCAGGTCATGATTTCAGGGTCCTGGGATGGAGCCCCACATCGGGCTCTCTGCTCAGCGGGGAGCCTGCTTCCCCCCTCTCTCTCTGCCTACCTCTCTACCTACTTGTGATCTGTCAGAAAAATGCGTAAATCAGATCTTTAAAAAAAGAATTAGTAGATGTGAAATACATCGAGGGTATGGGGGAAGGAAAACGATTTCACCTGATCTGACTAGGAAGTGGTTGAAGCCTGAATTAAAGTGCTATAAAAAGAGTAAAGACCTGGGTATTCTATGGGGAAAAATCCCTAGAAAAACAGCAGTAATAACTGGCTGCTCTTTATTGATCCAGATGCTGCGGTAGGCAAAGAAGAGCTGGTTTTATTCAGAGGATGATCTCCATTTGTCTTCCTGATCTGGCATTTCCTGCAAGCCAGGTATGGGGCTCTGCTCTAGAGCTGCAAATGCTGGGGGGCCCTCACTGTCTCTTTTCTCTTCTCAGGGGGACAACGGGCATGTCCACGGTGCAGTGGGACAGGCTTTACCACAGGGAGATAAAAGACTGCCAAGGGTAGGTTGGAGCTGGGAAAAGGCACTTAGGAACAGATTTTCATTGGAGGTGATAGACAAGGGCAAAGCGAAGAATGAGGATGAGTGTGTCAAGTTTCAAAGTGCCAGGAGGCAGCACAGTGCATTTGGGAAACTACAGCAAGTTCAAGACAACCGACAACTGATCTGGCAGCATCACCTGGGGATGGAGGCTGAGCCCCGGGGTTAACACTGGGCTTGAGATGGTTTGTATACGATGCCGAGGAGGTGAGGTACTACACTGTGGGGGCACAGGGAGCTACCGGAGGATTTCAAATATCAGAATCGTAACCATAATAGAGTATTTAATTGCATCCTAGCTTTCATCACGTGTAAGATGTACTATAGTTTATGTTCGCCTAAGAAAGAGAAATGCTGTCAGTTAAACTAGGATATGTCATCAAGTGCAAGGTGAGTGCCACCTTAAAAGATATTAAAATGGGGGGGGTGGTGGACACATCTTAGAACAAGTAAATTGTGGTACTAGAATAATTAAGAAAGGTCGAACACTTGGATCAACAAAAAAAGTGATTATTGCTTACCATGTGACCCAAACTCTATTAAGTCTTAGAACAAAAGACATTCTTCTCTTGATGCCCCGCAGCTGTTAGCCCCAAGGTACAGAGGGCAGTAGCCAACGACCAGCAGGCCTCAAGTGCCATGTGCAGACTCTAAGAGCAACTGCCTTTGAGAGAGGAAACGGTAGAGAGTGGGCATTCGGAGGTAGAGAATTACTAGCTGGGAAAGTAGGATAATTGACACAGAATCGGAATTGATGCCACTGCATGACTGAGTTGGTGAAACGTCCCTTCTCAGAGATCTTGAGGCTCCTCAGAAATGTATTTTTCATTCTGGACAGAACATTCAGGATAAATATGATCGGTTCGAGTTCCTGGTTCTCTCATCAGGACTGTTTCTTTGGCTTCACTGGAACAAGAAAGCTGTTTTGATGGTCCAGGGTAAATCCTGACAAAAGCAAAGCACGGTATCTATGAAAAACTAACCACTCAGAAGAGAACAACTGATAAAAAGCCAGGCCGACCTGACCCTGCAAAATAGGTAAGGTTGGTCCGGCAACAGGGGTAGAGGGGAAGTGCCCATCTCCTGCTAGAAGAGCTAGAGAAGACCCCTTCTGGAGAGACCACCAGGAGAGGAGAGCAGAAGGTGCTGATGAGGAAGAATATTTTAATCAGCAGAGAAGGTCAAAATGACAAAGTTCCAGGATCAGTGTAAACATATGGGATGAAAAAATAAAAAAGAAAAGAAAAGATCATTTTAAAATGACTTTTTTTTTTTAAAAGGACTTGTGTAAACAAAAGTCCTTTTTAAGAGACAGTTGGCTGTTTAAAGCAGAAGTACAACTCACTGAGAGAATCACCGCACTATTTATTTGGGTAGAAAGGACCTGGAATGTAGAAAGGCCCATTCTGCAGAGGAAAAATATAGAATCACTAACAGGCCTCGTGCCTTGCACAGCCAGTGGCTAGAATCCCTGCCTCATGAGACCCTGTGCTAGAAGGCCGCTAGACCATCTACAACTATGTTAGTCTTTCTTGGAAGCCAACAAGTGTTTGCCCAGTTAAGAGCAGAGTAACAGGGGCGCCTGGGTGGCTCAGTGGGTTGAGCCGCTGCCTTCGGCTCAGATCATGATCTCAGGGTCCTGGGATCGAGTCCCGCATCGGGTCTCTGCTCAGCGGGGAGCCTGTTTCCTCCTCTCTCTCTCTCTCTGCCTGCCTGTCTGCCTAATTGTGATCTCTCTCTGTCAAATAAATAAATAAAATCTTTAAAAAAAAAAAAAAGAGCAGAGTAACAATCAGTCAGGTATTTGGTGATAATGTTTATTGATATCTTTAAAAGCCGTGTCAAGTTTCTTTTTGAGTAACCCTCACCCCACCCTTAGAGAAATTTATCTGAGGTTCACCTCTTTGAAATACCTCACTGTAGTTCCACATTTACCATATCCAAAAAACAAACAAACAAAAAAAAAACCATTTTCTTAACAAAGTGTTCAGAAGGGGGCGCCACTGAAAACAATTAGAGCTTTCCCTGCCAGGACAATTTTGTTGCAGAAACAGCTGAAAGCAATCAGGTCAGACAGAGCCAAGGGCTGGAGGGAGTTTTAAATGACAAAAACCGATCCAAATCAAACCAAAACAAAAATCAAACCCAATGGCCAGGATTTCAAGTTTGCTACTAAAGGCATACATTCTCCTAAGACATGCGAGTGACTTGATCAATATATTTACATATTTATATTTGAAGAAGAAGGAACTATTTGATGCAGCAAATGCACGTTGATTAAAAATTACCAGATATGGTGGCTCCTGGGTGGCTCAGTGGTTTAGGCCTCTGCCTTCGGCTCAGGTCATGATTTCAGGGTCCTGGGATGGAGCCCCACAACGGGCTCTCTGCTCAGCGGGGAGCCTGCTTCCCCCCTCTCTCTCTGCCTGCCTCTCTACCTACTTGTGATCTGTCAGAAAAATGGGTAAATCAGATCTCTAAAAAAGGAATTAGTAGATGTGAAATACATCGAGGGTATGGGGGAAGGAAAACGATTGCACCTGATCTGACTAGGAAGTGGTTGAAGCCTGAATTAAAGTGCTATAAAAAGAGTAAAGACCTGGGAATTCTATGGGGAAAAATCCCTAGAAAAACAGCAGTAATAACTGGCTGCTCTTTATTGATCCAGATGCTGCGGTAGCCAAAGAAGAGCTGGTTTTATTCAGAGGATGATCTCCATTTGTCTTCCTGATCTGGCATTTCCTGCAAGCCAGGTATGGGGCTCTGCTCTAGAGCTGCAAATGCTGGGGGGCCCTCACTGTCCCTTTTCTCTTCTCAGGGGGACAACGGGCATGTCCATGGTGCAGTGGGAGAGGCTTTACCACAGGGAGATAAAAGACTGGCAAGGGTAGGTTGGAGCTGGGAAAAGGCACTTAGGAACAGATTTTCATTGGAGGTGATAGACAAGGGCAAAGCGAAGAATGAGGATGAGTGTGTCAAGTTTCAAAGTGCCAGGAGGCAGCACAGTGCATTTGGGAAACTACAGCAAGTTCATGACAACCGACAACTGATCTGGCAGCATCACCTGTGGATGGAGGCTGAGCCCCGGGGTTAACACTGGGCTTGAGATGGTTTGTATACTATGCCGAGGAGGTGAGGTACTACACTGTGGGGGCACAGGGAGCTACCGGAGAATTTCAAATATCAGAATCGTAACCATAATAGAGTATTTAATTGCATCCTAGCTTTCATCACGTGTAAGATGTACTAGAGTTTATGTTCGACTAAGAAAGAGAAATGCTGTCAGTTAAACTAGGATATGTCATCAAGTGCAAGGTGAGTGCCACCTTAAAAGATATTAAAATGGGGGGGGGGGTGGACACATCTTAGAACAAGTAAATTGTGGTACTAGAATAATTAAGAAAGGTCGAACACTTGGATCAACAAAAAAAGTGATTATTGCTTACCATGTGACCCAAACTATATTAAGTCTTAGAACAAAAGGCGTTCTTATCTTGATGCCCCGCAGCTGTTAGCCCCAAGGTACAGAGGGCAGTAGGCAACGACCAGCAGGCCTCGAGTGCCATGTGCAGACTCTAAGAGCAACTGCCTTTGAGAGAGGAAACGGTAGAGAGTGGGCTTTCGGAGGTAGAGAATTACTAGCTGGGAAAGTAGGAAAATTGACACAGAATCGGGATTGATGCCACTACATGACAGAGTTGGTGAAACGTCCCTTCTCAGAGATCTTGAGGCTCCTCAGAAATGTATTTTTTATTTTGGACAGAACATTCAGGATAAATATGATCTGTTCGAGTTCCTGGTTCTCTCATCAGGACTGTTTCTTAGGCTTCACTGGCACAAGAAAAGGGTTTTGATGGTCCAGGGTAAATCCTGACCAAAGCAAAGCACGGTATCTATGAAAAACTAACCACTCAGAAGAGAACGACAGATAAAAAGCCAGGCCGACCTGACCCTGCAAAATAGGTAAGGTTGGTCCGGCAACAGGGGTAGAGGGGAAGTGCCCATCTCCTGCTAGAAGAGCTAGAGAAGACCCCTTCCGGAGAGACCACCAGGAGAGGAGAGCAGAAGGTGCTGATGAGGAAGAATATTTTAATCAGCAGAGAAGGTCAAAATGACAAAGTTCCAGGATCAGTGTAAACATATGGGATGAAAAAATAAAAAAGAAAAGAAAAGATCATTTTAAAATGACTTTTTTTTTTTTTAAAAGGACTTGTGTAAACAAAAGTCCTTTTTAAGAGACAGTTGGCTGTTTAAAGCAGAAGTACAACTCACTGAGAGAATCACCGCACTATTTATTTGGGTAGAAAGGACCTGGAATGTAGAAAGGCCCATTCTGCAGAGGAAAAAAATAGAATCACTAACAGGCCTCGTGCCTTGCACAGCCAGTGGCTAGAATCCCTGCCTCATGAGACCCTGTGCTAGAAGGCCGCTAGAACCATCTACAACTATGGTAGTCTTTCTTGGAAGCCAACAAGTGTTTGCCCAGTTAAGAGCAGAGTAACAATCAGTCACGTATTTGGTGATAATGTTTATCGATATCTTTAAAAGCCGTGTCAAGTTCCTTTTGAGTAACCCTCACCCCACCCTTAGAGAAATTTATCTGAGGTTCACCTCTTTGAAATACCTCATTGTAGTTCCACATTTACCATATCCAAAAAACAAACAAACAAAAAAAAACCATTTTCTTAACAAAGTGTTCAGAAGGGGGCGCCACTGAAAACAATTAGAGCTTTCCCTGCCAGGACAATTTTGTTGCAGAAACAGCTGAAAGCAATCAGGTCAGCCAGAGCCAAGGGCTGGAGGGATTTTTAAATGACAAAAACCGATCCAAATCAAACCAAAACAAAAATCAAACCCAATGGCCAGGATTTCAAGTTTGCTACTAAAGGTGTGACATTCTCCTAAGACATGCGAGTGACTTGATCAATATATTTATATATTTATATTTGAAGAAGAAGGAACTATTTGATGCAGCAAATCCACGTTGATTAAAATATACCAGATATGGGGGCTCCTGGGTGGCTCAGTGGTTTAGGCCTCTGCCTTCGGCTCAGGTCATGATTTCAGGGTCCTGGGATGGAGCCCCACATCGGGCTCTCTGCTCAGCGGGGAGCCTGCTTCCCCCCTCTCTCTCTGCCTACCTCTCTACCTACTTGTGATCTGTCAGAAAAATGCGTAAATCAGATCTTTAAAAAAAGAATTAGTAGATGTGAAATACATCGAGGGTATGGGGGAAGGAAAACGATTTCACCTGATCTGACTAGGAAGTGGTTGAAGCCTGAATTAAAGTGCTATAAAAAGAGTAAAGACCTGGGTATTCTATGGGGAAAAATCCCTAGAAAAACAGCAGTAATAACTGGCTGCTCTTTATTGATCCAGATGCTGCGGTAGGCAAAGAAGAGCTGGTTTTATTCAGAGGATGATCTCCATTTGTCTTCCTGATCTGGCATTTCCTGCAAGCCAGGTATGGGGCTCTGCTCTAGAGCTGCAAATGCTGGGGGGCCCTCACTGTCTCTTTTCTCTTCTCAGGGGGACAACGGGCATGTCCACGGTGCAGTGGGACAGGCTTTACCACAGGGAGATAAAAGACTGCCAAGGGTAGGTTGGAGCTGGGAAAAGGCACTTAGGAACAGATTTTCATTGGAGGTGATAGACAAGGGCAAAGCGAAGAATGAGGATGAGTGTGTCAAGTTTCAAAGTGCCAGGAGGCAGCACAGTGCATTTGGGAAACTACAGCAAGTTCAAGACAACCGACAACTGATCTGGCAGCATCACCTGGGGATGGAGGCTGAGCCCCGGGGTTAACACTGGGCTTGAGATGGTTTGTATACGATGCCGAGGAGGTGAGGTACTACACTGTGGGGGCACAGGGAGCTACCGGAGGATTTCAAATATCAGAATCGTAACCATAATAGAGTATTTAATTGCATCCTAGCTTTCATCACGTGTAAGATGTACTATAGTTTATGTTCGCCTAAGAAAGAGAAATGCTGTCAGTTAAACTAGGATATGTCATCAAGTGCAAGGTGAGTGCCACCTTAAAAGATATTAAAATGGGGGGGGTGGTGGACACATCTTAGAACAAGTAAATTGTGGTACTAGAATAATTAAGAAAGGTCGAACACTTGGATCAACAAAAAAAGTGATTATTGCTTACCATGTGACCCAAACTCTATTAAGTCTTAGAACAAAAGACATTCTTCTCTTGATGCCCCGCAGCTGTTAGCCCCAAGGTACAGAGGGCAGTAGCCAACGACCAGCAGGCCTCAAGTGCCATGTGCAGACTCTAAGAGCAACTGCCTTTGAGAGAGGAAACGGTAGAGAGTGGGCATTCGGAGGTAGAGAATTACTAGCTGGGAAAGTAGGATAATTGACACAGAATCGGAATTGATGCCACTGCATGACTGAGTTGGTGAAACGTCCCTTCTCAGAGATCTTGAGGCTCCTCAGAAATGTATTTTTCATTCTGGACAGAACATTCAGGATAAATATGATCGGTTCGAGTTCCTGGTTCTCTCATCAGGACTGTTTCTTTGGCTTCACTGGAACAAGAAAGCTGTTTTGATGGTCCAGGGTAAATCCTGACAAAAGCAAAGCACGGTATCTATGAAAAACTAACCACTCAGAAGAGAACAACTGATAAAAAGCCAGGCCGACCTGACCCTGCAAAATAGGTAAGGTTGGTCCGGCAACAGGGGTAGAGGGGAAGTGCCCATCTCCTGCTAGAAGAGCTAGAGAAGACCCCTTCTGGAGAGACCACCAGGAGAGGAGAGCAGAAGGTGCTGATGAGGAAGAATATTTTAATCAGCAGAGAAGGTCAAAATGACAAAGTTCCAGGATCAGTGTAAACATATGGGATGAAAAAATAAAAAAGAAAAGAAAAGATCATTTTAAAATGACTTTTTTTTTTTAAAAGGACTTGTGTAAACAAAAGTCCTTTTTAAGAGACAGTTGGCTGTTTAAAGCAGAAGTACAACTCACTGAGAGAATCACCGCACTATTTATTTGGGTAGAAAGGACCTGGAATGTAGAAAGGCCCATTCTGCAGAGGAAAAATATAGAATCACTAACAGGCCTCGTGCCTTGCACAGCCAGTGGCTAGAATCCCTGCCTCATGAGACCCTGTGCTAGAAGGCCGCTAGACCATCTACAACTATGTTAGTCTTTCTTGGAAGCCAACAAGTGTTTGCCCAGTTAAGAGCAGAGTAACAGGGGCGCCTGGGTGGCTCAGTGGGTTGAGCCGCTGCCTTCGGCTCAGATCATGATCTCAGGGTCCTGGGATCGAGTCCCGCATCGGGTCTCTGCTCAGCGGGGAGCCTGTTTCCTCCTCTCTCTCTCTCTCTGCCTGCCTGTCTGCCTAATTGTGATCTCTCTCTGTCAAATAAATAAATAAAATCTTTAAAAAAAAAAAAAAGAGCAGAGTAACAATCAGTCAGGTATTTGGTGATAATGTTTATTGATATCTTTAAAAGCCGTGTCAAGTTTCTTTTTGAGTAACCCTCACCCCACCCTTAGAGAAATTTATCTGAGGTTCACCTCTTTGAAATACCTCACTGTAGTTCCACATTTACCATATCCAAAAAACAAACAAACAAAAAAAAAACCATTTTCTTAACAAAGTGTTCAGAAGGGGGCGCCACTGAAAACAATTAGAGCTTTCCCTGCCAGGACAATTTTGTTGCAGAAACAGCTGAAAGCAATCAGGTCAGACAGAGCCAAGGGCTGGAGGGAGTTTTAAATGACAAAAACCGATCCAAATCAAACCAAAACAAAAATCAAACCCAATGGCCAGGATTTCAAGTTTGCTACTAAAGGCATACATTCTCCTAAGACATGCGAGTGACTTGATCAATATATTTACATATTTATATTTGAAGAAGAAGGAACTATTTGATGCAGCAAATGCACGTTGATTAAAAATTACCAGATATGGTGGCTCCTGGGTGGCTCAGTGGTTTAGGCCTCTGCCTTCGGCTCAGGTCATGATTTCAGGGTCCTGGGATGGAGCCCCACAACGGGCTCTCTGCTCAGCGGGGAGCCTGCTTCCCCCCTCTCTCTCTGCCTGCCTCTCTACCTACTTGTGATCTGTCAGAAAAATGGGTAAATCAGATCTCTAAAAAAGGAATTAGTAGATGTGAAATACATCGAGGGTATGGGGGAAGGAAAACGATTGCACCTGATCTGACTAGGAAGTGGTTGAAGCCTGAATTAAAGTGCTATAAAAAGAGTAAAGACCTGGGAATTCTATGGGGAAAAATCCCTAGAAAAACAGCAGTAATAACTGGCTGCTCTTTATTGATCCAGATGCTGCGGTAGCCAAAGAAGAGCTGGTTTTATTCAGAGGATGATCTCCATTTGTCTTCCTGATCTGGCATTTCCTGCAAGCCAGGTATGGGGCTCTGCTCTAGAGCTGCAAATGCTGGGGGGCCCTCACTGTCCCTTTTCTCTTCTCAGGGGGACAACGGGCATGTCCATGGTGCAGTGGGAGAGGCTTTACCACAGGGAGATAAAAGACTGGCAAGGGTAGGTTGGAGCTGGGAAAAGGCACTTAGGAACAGATTTTCATTGGAGGTGATAGACAAGGGCAAAGCGAAGAATGAGGATGAGTGTGTCAAGTTTCAAAGTGCCAGGAGGCAGCACAGTGCATTTGGGAAACTACAGCAAGTTCATGACAACCGACAACTGATCTGGCAGCATCACCTGTGGATGGAGGCTGAGCCCCGGGGTTAACACTGGGCTTGAGATGGTTTGTATACTATGCCGAGGAGGTGAGGTACTACACTGTGGGGGCACAGGGAGCTACCGGAGAATTTCAAATATCAGAATCGTAACCATAATAGAGTATTTAATTGCATCCTAGCTTTCATCACGTGTAAGATGTACTAGAGTTTATGTTCGACTAAGAAAGAGAAATGCTGTCAGTTAAACTAGGATATGTCATCAAGTGCAAGGTGAGTGCCACCTTAAAAGATATTAAAATGGGGGGGGGGGTGGACACATCTTAGAACAAGTAAATTGTGGTACTAGAATAATTAAGAAAGGTCGAACACTTGGATCAACAAAAAAAGTGATTATTGCTTACCATGTGACCCAAACTATATTAAGTCTTAGAACAAAAGGCGTTCTTATCTTGATGCCCCGCAGCTGTTAGCCCCAAGGTACAGAGGGCAGTAGGCAACGACCAGCAGGCCTCGAGTGCCATGTGCAGACTCTAAGAGCAACTGCCTTTGAGAGAGGAAACGGTAGAGAGTGGGCTTTCGGAGGTAGAGAATTACTAGCTGGGAAAGTAGGAAAATTGACACAGAATCGGGATTGATGCCACTACATGACAGAGTTGGTGAAACGTCCCTTCTCAGAGATCTTGAGGCTCCTCAGAAATGTATTTTTTATTTTGGACAGAACATTCAGGATAAATATGATCTGTTCGAGTTCCTGGTTCTCTCATCAGGACTGTTTCTTAGGCTTCACTGGCACAAGAAAAGGGTTTTGATGGTCCAGGGTAAATCCTGACCAAAGCAAAGCACGGTATCTATGAAAAACTAACCACTCAGAAGAGAACGACAGATAAAAAGCCAGGCCGACCTGACCCTGCAAAATAGGTAAGGTTGGTCCGGCAACAGGGGTAGAGGGGAAGTGCCCATCTCCTGCTAGAAGAGCTAGAGAAGACCCCTTCCGGAGAGACCACCAGGAGAGGAGAGCAGAAGGTGCTGATGAGGAAGAATATTTTAATCAGCAGAGAAGGTCAAAATGACAAAGTTCCAGGATCAGTGTAAACATATGGGATGAAAAAATAAAAAAGAAAAGAAAAGATCATTTTAAAATGACTTTTTTTTTTTTTAAAAGGACTTGTGTAAACAAAAGTCCTTTTTAAGAGACAGTTGGCTGTTTAAAGCAGAAGTACAACTCACTGAGAGAATCACCGCACTATTTATTTGGGTAGAAAGGACCTGGAATGTAGAAAGGCCCATTCTGCAGAGGAAAAAAATAGAATCACTAACAGGCCTCGTGCCTAGCACAGCCAGTGGCTAGAATCCCTGCCTCATGAGAGCCTGTGCTAGAAGGCCGCTAGAACCATCTACAACTATGGTAGTCTTTCTTGGAAGCCAACAAGTGTTTGCCCAGTTAAGAGCAGAGTAACAATCAGTCACGTATTTGGTGATAATGTTTATCGATATCTTTAAAAGCCGTGTCAAGTTCCTTTTGAGTAACCCTCACCCCACCCTTAGAGAAATTTATCTGAGGTTCACCTCTTTGAAATACCTCATTGTAGTTCCACATTTACCGTATCCAAAAAACAAACAAACAAAAAAAAACCATTTTCTTAACAAAGTGTTCAGAAGGGGGCGCCACTGAAAACAATTAGAGCTTTCCCTGCCAGGACAATTTTGTTGCAGAAACAGCTGAAAGCAATCAGGTCAGACAGAGCCAAGTGCTGGAGGGAGTTTTAAAAGACAAAAACCGATCCAAATCAAACCAAAACAAAAATCAAACCCAATGGCCAGGATTTCAAGTTTGCTACTAAAGGTGTGACATTCTCCTAAGACATGCGAGTGACTTGATCAATATATTTATATATTTATATTTGAAGAAGAAGGAACTATTTGATGCAGCAAATCCACATTGATTAAAATATACCAGATATGGGGGCTCCTGGGTGGCTCAGTGGTTTAGGCCTCTGCCTTCGGCTCAGGTCATGATTTCAGGGTCCTGGGATGGAGCCCCACATCGGGCTCTCTGCTCAGCGGGGAGCCTGCTTCCCCCCTCTCTCTCTGCCTACCTCTCTACCTACTTGTGATCTGTCAGAAAAATGCGTAAATCAGATCTTTAAAAAAAGAATTAGTAGATGTGAAATACATCCAGGGTATGGGGGAAGGAAAACGATTTCACCTGATCTGACTAGGAAGTGGTTGAAGCCTGAATTAAAGTGCTATAAAAAGAGTAAAGACCTGGGAATTCTACGGGGAAAAATCCCTAGAAAAACAGCAGTAATAACTGGCTGCTCTTTATTGATCCAGATGCTGCGGTAGGCAAAGAAGAGCTGGTTTTATTCAGAGGATGATCTCCATTTGTCTTCCTGATCTGGCATTTCCTGCAAGCCAGGTATGGGGCTCTGCTCTAGAGCTGCAAATGCTGGGGGGCCCTCACTGTCCCTTTTCTCTTCTCAGGGGGACAACGGGCATGTCCATGGTGCAGTGGGACAGGCTTTACCACAGGGAGATAAAAGACTGGCAAGGGTAGGTTGGAGCTGGGAAAAGCCACTTAGGAACAGATTTTCATTGGAGGTGATAGACAAGGGCAAAGCGAAGAATGAGGATGAGTGTGTCAAGTTTCAAAGTGCCAGGAGGCAGCACAGTGCATTTGGGAAACTACAGCAAGTTCAGGACAACCGACAACTGATCTGGCAGCATCACCTGGGGATGGAGGCTGAGCCCCGGGGTTAACACTGGGCTTGAGATGGTTTGTATACGATGCCGAGGAGGTGAGGTACTACACTGTGGGGGCACAGGGAGCTACCGGAGGATTTCAAATATCAGAATCGTAACCATAATAGAGTATTTAATTGCATCCTAGCTTTCATCACGTGTAAGATGTACTATAGTTTATGTTCGCCTAAGAAAGAGAAATGCTGTCAGTTAAACTAGGATATGTCATCAAGTGCAAGGTGAGTGCCACCTTAAAAGATATTAAAATGGGGAGGGGGTGGACACATCTTAGAACAAGTAAATTGTGGTACTAGAATAATTAAGAAAGGTCGAACATGGGACGCCTGGGTGGCTCAGTTGGTTAAGCAGCTGCCTTCGGCTCACGTCATGATCCCAGCGTCCTAGGATCGAGTCCCACATCGGGCTCCTTGCTCCGCAGGGAGCCTGCTTCTCCCTCTGACTCTTCCTTCCACTGTCTGCCTGTGCTCACTCTCGCTCGCGCTCTCTCTGACAAATAAATAAATAAAAATCTTAAAAAAAAAAAAAAAAAAAAGAAAGGTCGAACACTTGGATCACCAAAAATGTGATTATTGCTTACCATGTGACCCAAACTATATTAAGTCTTAGAACAAAAGACGTTCTTATCTTGATGCCCCGCAGCTGTTAGCCCCAAGGTACAGAGGGCAGTAGGCAACGACCAGCAGGCCTCAAGTGCCATGTGCAGACTCTAAGAGCAACTGCCTTTGAGAGAGGAAACGGTAGAGAGTGGGCTTTCAGAGGTAGAGAATTACTAGCTGGGAAAGTAGGAAAATTGACACAGAATCGGGATTGATGCCACTACATGACAGAGTTGGTGAAACGTCCCTTCTCAGAGATCTTGAGGCTCCTCAGAAATGTATTTTTCATTTTGGACAGAACATTCAGGATAAATATGATCTGTTCGAGTTCCTGGTTCTCTCATCAGGACTGTTTCTTAGGCTTCACTGGCACAAGAAAAGGGTTTTGATGGTCCAGGGTAAATCCTGACCAAAGCAAAGCACGGTATCTATGAAAAACTAACCACTCAGAAGAGAACGACAGATAAAAAGCCAGGCCGACCTGACCCTGCAAAATAGGTAAGGTTGGTCCGGCAACAGGGGTAGAGGGGAAGTGCCCATCTCCTGCTAAAAGAGCTAGAGAAGACCCCTTCCGGAGAGACCACCAGGAGAGGAGAGCAGAAGGTGCTGATGAGGAAGAATATTTTAATCAGCAGAGAAGGTCAAAATGACAAAGTTCCAGGATCAGTGTAAACATATGGGATGAAAAAATAAAAAAGAAAAGAAAAGATCATTTTAAAATGACTTTTTTTTTTTAAAAGGACTTGTGTAAACAAAAGTCCTTTTTAAGAGACAGTTGGCTGTTTAAAGCAGAAGTACAACTCACTGAGAGAATCACCGCACTATTTATTTGGGTAGAAACGACCTGGAATGTAGAAAGGCCCATTCTGCAGAGGAAAAAAATAGAATCACTAACAGGCCTCGTGCCTTGCACAGCCAGTGGCTAGAATCCCTGCCTCATGAGACCCTGTGCTAGAAGTCCGCTAGAACCATCTACAACTATGGTAGTCTTTCTTGGAAGCCAACAAGTGTTTGCCCAGTTAAGAGCAGAGTAACAATCAGTCACGTATTTGGTGATAATGTTTATCGATATCTTTAAAAGCCGTGTCAAGTTCCTTTTGAGTAACCCTCACCCCACCCTTAGAGAAATTTATCTGAGGTTCACCTCTTTGAAATACCTCATTGTAGTTCCACATTTACCATATCCAAAAAACAAACAAACAAACAAAAAACCATTTTCTTAACAAAGTGTTCAGAAGGGGGCGCCACTGAAAACAATTAGAGCTTTCCCTGCCAGGACAATTTTGTTGCAGAAACAGCTGAAAGCAATCAGGTCAGCCAGAGCCAAGGGCTGGAGGGATTTTTAAATGACAAAAACCGATCCAAATCAAACCAAAACAAAAATCAAACCCAATGGCCAGGATTTCAAGTTTGCTACTAAAGGTGTGACATTCTCCTAAGACATGCGAGTGACTTGATCAATATATTTATATATTTATATTTGAAGAAGAAGGAACTATTTGATGCAGCAAATCCACGTTGATTAAAATATACCAGATATGGGGGCTCCTGGGTGGCTCAGTGGTTTAGGCCTCTGCCTTCGGCTCAGGTCATGATTTCAGGGTCCTGGGATGGAGCCCCACATCGGGCTCTCTGCTCAGCGGGGAGCCTGCTTTCCCCCTCTCTCTCTGCCTACCTCTCTACCTACTTGTGATCTGTCAGAAAAATGCGTAAATCAGATCTTTAAAAAAAGAATTAGTAGATGTGAAATACATCGAGGGTATGGGGGAAGGAAAACGATTTCACCTGATCTGACTAGGAAGTGGTTGAAGCCTGAATTAAAGTGCTATAAAAAGAGTAAAGACCTGGGAATTCTATGGGGAAAAATCCCTAGAAAAACAGCAGTAATAACTGGCTGCTCTTTATTGATCCAGATGCTGCGGTAGGCAAAGAAGAGCTGGTTTTATTCAGAGGATGATCTCCATTTGTCTTCCTGATCTGGCATTTCCTGCAAGCCAGGTATGGGGCTCTGCTCTAGAGCTGCAAATGCTGGGGGGCCCTCACTGTCTCTTTTCTCTTCTCAGGGGGACAACGGGCATGTCCACGGTGCAGTGGGACAGGCTTTACCACAGGGAGATAAAAGACTGCCAAGGGTAGGTTGGAGCTGGGAAAAGGCACTTAGGAACAGATTTTCATTGGAGGTGATAGACAAGGGCAAAGCGAAGAATGAGGATGAGTGTGTCAAGTTTCAAAGTGCCAGGAGGCAGCACAGTGCATTTGGGAAACTACAGCAAGTTCATGACAACCGACAACTGATCTGGCAGCATCACCTGGGGATGGAGGCTGAGCCCCGGGGTTAACACTGGGCTTGAGATGGTTTGTATACGATGCCGAGGAGGTGAGGTACTACACTGTGGGGGCACAGGGAGCTACCGGAGGATTTCAAATATCAGAATCGTAACCATAATAGAGTATTTAATTGCATCCTAGCTTTCATCACGTGTAAGATGTACTATAGTTTATGTTCGCCTAAGAAAGAGAAATGCTGTCAGTTAAACTAGGATATGTCATCAAGTGCAAGGTGAGTGCCACCTTAAAAGATATTAAAATGGGGGGGGTGGTGGACACATCTTAGAACAAGTAAATTGTGGTACTAGAATAATTAAGAAAGGTCGAACACTTGGATCAACAAAAAAAGTGATTATTGCTTACCATGTGACCCAAACTCTATTAAGTCTTAGAACAAAAGACATTCTTCTCTTGATGCCCCGCAGCTGTTAGCCCCAAGGTACAGAGGGCAGTAGCCAACGACCAGCAGGCCTCAAGTGCCATGTGCAGACTCTAAGAGCAACTGCCTTTGAGAGAGGAAACGGTAGAGAGTGGGCATTCGGAGGTAGAGAATTACTAGCTGGGAAAGTAGGATAATTGACACAGAATCGGAATTGATGCCACTGCATGACTGAGTTGGTGAAACGTCCCTTCTCAGAGATCTTGAGGCTCCTCAGAAATGTATTTTTCATTCTGGACAGAACATTCAGGATAAATATGATCGGTTCGAGTTCCTGGTTCTCTCATCAGGACTGTTTCTTTGGCTTCACTGGAACAAGAAAGCTGTTTTGATGGTCCAGGGTAAATCCTGACAAAAGCAAAGCACGGTATCTATGAAAAACTAACCACTCAGAAGAGAACAACTGATAAAAAGCCAGGCCGACCTGACCCTGCAAAATAGGTAAGGTTGGTCCGGCAACAGGGGTAGAGGGGAAGTGCCCATCTCCTGCTAGAAGAGCTAGAGAAGACCCCTTCTGGAGAGACCACCAGGAGAGGAGAGCAGAAGGTGCTGATGAGGAAGAATATTTTAATCAGCAGAGAAGGTCAAAATGACAAAGTTCCAGGATCAGTGTAAACATATGGGATGAAAAAATAAAAAAGAAAAGAAAAGATCATTTTAAAATGACTTTTTTTTTTTAAAAGGACTTGTGTAAACAAAAGTCCTTTTTAAGAGACAGTTGGCTGTTTAAAGCAGAAGTACAACTCACTGAGAGAATCACCGCACTATTTATTTGGGTAGAAAGGACCTGGAATGTAGAAAGGCCCATTCTGCAGAGGAAAAATATAGAATCACTAACAGGCCTCGTGCCTTGCACAGCCAGTGGCTAGAATCCCTGCCTCATGAGACCCTGTGCTAGAAGGCCGCTAGACCATCTACAACTATGTTAGTCTTTCTTGGAAGCCAACAAGTGTTTGCCCAGTTAAGAGCAGAGTAACAGGGGCGCCTGGGTGGCTCAGTGGGTTGAGCCGCTGCCTTCGGCTCAGATCATGATCTCAGGGTCCTGGGATCGAGTCCCGCATCGGGTCTCTGCTCAGCGGGGAGCCTGTTTCCTCCTCTCTCTCTCTCTCTGCCTGCCTGTCTGCCTAATTGTGATCTCTCTCTGTCAAATAAATAAATAAAATCTTTAAAAAAAAAAAAAAGAGCAGAGTAACAATCAGTCAGGTATTTGGTGATAATGTTTATTGATATCTTTAAAAGCCGTGTCAAGTTTCTTTTTGAGTAACCCTCACCCCACCCTTAGAGAAATTTATCTGAGGTTCACCTCTTTGAAATACCTCACTGTAGTTCCACATTTACCATATCCAAAAAACAAACAAACAAAAAAAAAACCATTTTCTTAACAAAGTGTTCAGAAGGGGGCGCCACTGAAAACAATTAGAGCTTTCCCTGCCAGGACAATTTTGTTGCAGAAACAGCTGAAAGCAATCAGGTCAGACAGAGCCAAGGGCTGGAGGGAGTTTTAAATGACAAAAACCGATCCAAATCAAACCAAAACAAAAATCAAACCCAATGGCCAGGATTTCAAGTTTGCTACTAAAGGCATACATTCTCCTAAGACATGCGAGTGACTTGATCAATATATTTACATATTTATATTTGAAGAAGAAGGAACTATTTGATGCAGCAAATGCACGTTGATTAAAAATTACCAGATATGGGGGCTCCTGGGTGGCTCAGTGGTTTAGGCCTCTGCCTTCGGCTCAGGTCATGATTTCAGGGTCCTGGGATGGAGCCCCACAACGGGCTCTCTGCTCAGCGGGGAGCCTGCTTCCCCCCTCTCTCTCTGCCTGCCTCTCTACCTACTTGTGATCTGTCAGAAAAATGGGTAAATCAGATCTCTAAAAAAGGAATTAGTAGATGTGAAATACATCGAGGGTATGGGGGAAGGAAAACGATTGCACCTGATCTGACTAGGAAGTGGTTGAAGCCTGAATTAAAGTGCTATAAAAAGAGTAAAGACCTGGGAATTCTATGGGGAAAAATCCCTAGAAAAACAGCAGTAATAACTGGCTGCTCTTTATTGATCCAGATGCTGCGGTAGCCAAAGAAGAGCTGGTTTTATTCAGAGGATGATCTCCATTTGTCTTCCTGATCTGGCATTTCCTGCAAGCCAGGTATGGGGCTCTGCTCTAGAGCTGCAAATGCTGGGGGGCCCTCACTGTCCCTTTTCTCTTCTCAGGGGGACAACGGGCATGTCCATGGTGCAGTGGGAGAGGCTTTACCACAGGGAGATAAAAGACTGGCAAGGGTAGGTTGGAGCTGGGAAAAGGCACTTAGGAACAGATTTTCATTGGAGGTGATAGACAAGGGCAAAGCGAAGAATGAGGATGAGTGTGTCAAGTTTCAAAGTGCCAGGAGGCAGCACAGTGCATTTGGGAAACTACAGCAAGTTCATGACAACCGACAACTGATCTGGCAGCATCACCTGGGGATGGAGGCTGAGCCCCGGGGTTAACACTGGGCTTGAGATGGTTTGTATACTATGCCGAGGAGGTGAGGTACTACACTGTGGGGGCACAGGGAGCTACCGGAGAATTTCAAATATCAGAATCGTAACCATAATAGAGTATTTAATTGCATCCTAGCTTTCATCACGTGTAAGATGTACTAGAGTTTATGTTCGACTAAGAAAGAGAAATGCTGTCAGTTAAACTAGGATATGTCATCAAGTGCAAGGTGAGTGCCACCTTAAAAGATATTAAAATGGGGGGGGGGTGGACACATCTTAGAACAAGTAAATTGTGGTACTAGAATAATTAAGAAAGGTCGAACACTTGGATCAACAAAAAAAGTGATTATTGCTTACCATGTGACCCAAACTATATTAAGTCTTAGAACAAAAGGCGTTCTTATCTTGATGCCCCGCAGCTGTTAGCCCCAAGGTACAGAGGGCAGTAGGCAACGACCAGCAGGCCTCGAGTGCCATGTGCAGACTCTAAGAGCAACTGCCTTTGAGAGAGGAAACGGTAGAGAGTGGGCTTTCGGAGGTAGAGAATTACTAGCTGGGAAAGTAGGAAAATTGACACAGAATCGGGATTGATGCCACTACATGACAGAGTTGGTGAAACGTCCCTTCTCAGAGATCTTGAGGCTCCTCAGAAATGTATTTTTTATTTTGGACAGAACATTCAGGATAAATATGATCGGTTCGAGTTCCTGGTTCTCTCATCAGGACTGTTTCTTAGGCTTCACTGGCACAAGAAAAGGGTTTTGATGGTCCAGGGTAAATCCTGACCAAAGCAAAGCACGGTATCTATGAAAAACTAACCACTCAGAAGAGAACGACAGATAAAAAGCCAGGCCGACCTGACCCTGCAAAATAGGTAAGGTTGGTCCGGCAACAGGGGTAGAGGGGAAGTGCCCATCTCCTGCTAGAAGAGCTAGAGAAGACCCCTTCCGGAGAGACCACCAGGAGAGGAGAGCAGAAGGTGCTGATGAGGAAGAATATTTTAATCAGCAGAGAAGGTCAAAATGACAAAGTTCCAGGATCAGTGTAAACATATGGGATGAAAAAATAAAAAAGAAAAGAAAAGATCATTTTAAAATGACTTTTTTTTTTTTTAAAAGGACTTGTGTAAACAAAAGTCCTTTTTAAGAGACAGTTGGCTGTTTAAAGCAGAAGTACAACTCACTGAGAGAATCACCGCACTATTTATTTGGGTAGAAAGGACCTGGAATGTAGAAAGGCCCATTCTGCAGAGGAAAAAAATAGAATCACTAACAGGCCTCGTGCCTAGCACAGCCAGTGGCTAGAATCCCTGCCTCATGAGACCCTGTGCTAGAAGGCCGCTAGAACCATCTACAACTATGGTAGTCTTTCTTGGAAGCCAACAAGTGTTTGCCCAGTTAAGAGCAGAGTAACAATCAGTCACGTATTTGGTGATAATGTTTATCGATATCTTTAAAAGCCGTGTCAAGTTCCTTTTGAGTAACCCTCACCCCACCCTTAGAGAAATTTATCTGAGGTTCACCTCTTTGAAATACCTCATTGTAGTTCCACATTTACCGTATCCAAAAAACAAACAAACAAAAAAAAACCATTTTCTTAACAAAGTGTTCAGAAGGGGGCGCCACTGAAAACAATTAGAGCTTTCCCTGCCAGGACAATTTTGTTGCAGAAACAGCTGAAAGCAATCAGGTCAGACAGAGCCAAGTGCTGGAGGGAGTTTTAAAAGACAAAAACCGATCCAAATCAAACCAAAACAAAAATCAAACCCAATGGCCAGGATTTCAAGTTTGCTACTAAAGGTGTGACATTCTCCTAAGACATGCGAGTGACTTGATCAATATATTTATATATTTATATTTGAAGAAGAAGGAACTATTTGATGCAGCAAATCCACATTGATTAAAATATACCAGATATGGGGGCTCCTGGGTGGCTCAGTGGTTTAGGCCTCTGCCTTCGGCTCAGGTCATGATTTCAGGGTCCTGGGATGGAGCCCCACATCGGGCTCTCTGCTCAGCGGGGAGCCTGCTTCCCCCCTCTCTCTCTGCCTACCTCTCTACCTACTTGTGATCTGTCAGAAAAATGCGTAAATCAGATCTTTAAAAAAAGAATTAGTAGATGTGAAATACATCGAGGGTATGGGGGAAGGAAAACGATTTCACCTGATCTGACTAGGAAGTCTGAAGCCTGAATTAAAGTGCTATAAAAAGAGTAAAGACCTGGGAATTCTACGGGGAAAAATCCCTAGAAAAACAGCACTAATAACTAGCTGCTCTTTATTGATCCAGATGCTGCGGTAGCCAAAGAAGAGCTGGTTTTATTCAGAGGATGATCTCCATTTGTCTTCCTGATCTGGCATTTCCTGCAAGCCAGGTATGGGGCTCTGCTCTAGAGCTGCAAATGCTGGGGGGCCCTCACTGTCCCTTTTCTCTTCTCAGGGGGACAACGGGCATGTCCATGGTGCAGTGGGACAGGCTTTACCACAGGGAGATAAAGGACTGCCAAGGGTAGGTTGGAGCTGGGAAAAGCCACTTAGGAACAGATTTTCATTGGAGGTGATAGACAAGGGCAAAGCGAAGAATGAGGATGAGTGTGTCAAGTTTCAAAGTGCCAGGAGGCAGCACAGTGCATTTGGGAAACTACAGCAAGTTCAGGACAACCGACAACTGATCTGGCAGCATCACCTGGGGATGGAGGCTGAGCCCCGGGGTTAACACTGGGCTTGAGATGGTTTGTATACGATGCCGAAGAGGTGAGGTACTACACTGTGGGGGCACAGGGAGCTACCGGAGGATTTCAAATATCAGAATCGTAACCATAATAGAGTATTTAATTGCATCCTAGCTTTCATCACGTGTAAGATGTACTATAGTTTATGTTCGCCTAAGAAAGAGAAATGCTGTCAGTTAAACTAGGATATGTCATCAAGTGCAAGGTGAGTGCCACCTTAAAAGATATTAAAATGGGGAGGGGGTGGACACATCTTAGAACAAGTAAATTGTGGTACTAGAATAATTAAGAAAGGTCGAACATGGGACGCCTGGGTGGCTCAGTTGGTTAAGCAGCTGCCTTCGGCTCAGTTCATGATCCCAGCGTCCTAGGATGGAGTCCCACATCGGGCTCCTTGCTCGGCAGGGAGCCTGCTTCTCCCTCTGACTCTTCCTTCCACTGTCTCCCTGTGCTCGCTGTCGCTCGCGCTCTCTCTGACAAATAAATAAATAAAAATCTTAAAAAAAAAAAAAAAAAAGAAAGGTCGAACACTTGGATCACCAAAAATGTGATTATTGCTTACCATGTGACCCAAACTATATTAAGTCTTAGAACAAAAGACGTTCTTATCTTGATGCCCCGCAGCTGTTAGCCCCAAGGTACAGAGGGCAGTAGGCAACGACCAGCAGGCCTCAAGTGCCATGTGCAGACTCTAAGAGCAACTGCCTTTGAGAGAGGAAACGGTAGAGAGTGGGCTTTCGGAGGTAGAGAATTACTAGCTGGGAAAGTAGGAAAATTGACACAGAATCGGGATTGATGCCACTGCATGACAGAGTTGGTGAAACGTCCCTTCTCAGAGATCTTGAGGCTCCTCAGAAATGTATTTTTCATTTTGGACAGAACATTCAGGATAAATATGATCTGTTCGAGTTCCTGGTTCTCTCATCAGGACTGTTTCTTAGGCTTCACTGGCACAAGAAAAGGGTTTTGATGGTCCAGGGTAAATCCTGACCAAAGCAAAGCACGGTATCTATGAAAAACTAACCACTCAGAAGAGAACGACAGATAAAAAGCCAGGCCGACCTGACCCTGCAAAATAGGTAAGGTTGGTCCGGCAACAGGGGTAGAGGGGAAGTGCTTATCTCCTGCTAGAAGAGCTAGAGAAGACCCCTTCCGGAGAGACCACCAGGAGAGGAGAGCAGAAGGTGCTGATGAGGAAGAATATTTTAATCAGCAGAGAAGGTCAAAATGACAAAGTTCCAGGATCAGTGTAAACATATGGGATGAAAAAATAAAAAAGAAAAGAAAAGATCATTTTAAAATGACTTTTTTTTTTTTAAAAGGACTTGTGTAAACAAAAGTCCTTTTTAAGAGACAGTTGGCTGTTTAAAGCAGAAGTACAACTCACTGAGAGAATCACCGCACTATTTATTTGGGTAGAAAGGACCTGGAATGTAGAAAGGCCCATTCTGCAGAGGAAAAAAATAGAATCACTAACAGGCCTCGTGCCTAGCACAGCCAGTGGCTAGAATCCCTGCCTCATGAGACCCTGTGCTAGAAGGCCGCTAGAACCATCTACAACTATGGTAGTCTTTCTTGGAAGCCAACAAGTGTTTGCCCAGTTAAGAGCAGAGTAACAATCAGTCACGTATTTGGTGATAATGTTTATCGATATCTTTAAAAGCCGTGTCAAGTTCCTTTTGAGTAACCCTCACCCCACCCTTAGAGAAATTTATCTGAGGTTCACCTCTTTGAAATACCTCATTGTAGTTCCACATTTACCGTATCCAAAAAACAAACAAACAAAAAAAAACCATTTTCTTAACAAAGTTTTCAGAAGGGGGCGCCACTGAAAACAATTAGAGCTTTCCCTGCCAGGACAATTTTGTTGCAGAAACAGCTGAAAGCAATCAGGTCAGCCAGAGCCAAGGGCTGGAGGGATTTTTAAATGACAAAAACCGATCCAAATCAAACCAAAACAAAAATCAAACCCAATGGCCAGGATTTCAAGTTTGCTACTAAAGGCGTACATTCTCCTAAGACATGCGAGTGACTTGATCAATATATTTATATATTTATATTTGAAGAAGAAGGAACTATTTGATGCAGCAAATCCACGTTGATTAAAATATACCAGATATGGGGGCTCCTGGGTGGCTCAGTGGTTTAGGCCTCTGCCTTCGGCTCAGGTCATGATTTCAGGGTCCTGGGATGGAGCCCCACATCGGGCTCTCTGCTCAGCGGGGAGCCTGCTTCCCCCCTCTCTCTCTGCCTACCTCTCTACCTACTTGTGATCTGTCAGAAAAATGCGTAAATCAGATCTTTAAAAAAAGAATTAGTAGATGTGAAATACATCGAGGGTATGGGGGAAGGAAAACGATTTCACCTGATCTGACTAGGAAGTGGTTGAAGCCTGAATTAAAGTGCTATAAAAAGAGTAAAGACCTGGGAATTCTATGGGGAAAAATCCCTAGAAAAACAGCAGTAATAACTGGCTGCTCTTTATTGATCCAGATGCTGCGGTAGGCAAAGAAGAGCTGGTTTTATTCAGAGGATGATCTCCATTTGTCTTCCTGATCTGGCATTTCCTGCAAGCCAGGTATGGGGCTCTGCTCTAGAGCTGCAAATGCTGGGGGGCCCTCACTGTCCCTTTTCTCTTCTCAGGGGGACAACGGGCATGTCCATGGTGCAGTGGGAGAGGCTTTACCACAGGGAGATAAAAGACTGGCAAGGGTAGGTTGGAGCTGGGAAAAGGCACTTAGGAACAGATTTTCATTGGAGGTGATAGACAAGGGCAAAGCGAAGAATGAGGATGAGTGTGTCAAGTTTCAAAGTGCCAGGAGGCAGCACAGTGCATTTGGGAAACTACAGCAAGTTCATGACAACCGACAACTGATCTGGCAGCATCACCTGGGGATGGAGGCTGAGCCCCGGGGTTAACACTGGGCTTGAGATGGTTTGTATACTATGCCGAGGAGGTGAGGTACTACACTGTGGGGGCACAGGGAGCTACCGGAGGATTTCAAATATCAGAATCGTAACCATAATAGAGTATTTAATTGCATCCTAGCTTTCATCACGTGTAAGATGTACTAGAGTTTATGTTCGACTAAGAAAGAGAAATGCTGTCAGTTAAACTAGGATATGTCATCAAGTGCAAGGTGAGTGCCACCTTAAAAGATATTAAAATGGGGGGGGTGGACACATCTTAGAACAAGTAAATTGTGGTACTAGAATAATTAAGAAAGGTCGAACACTTGGATCAACAAAAAAAGTGATTATTGCTTACCATGTGACCCAAACTATATTAAGTCTTAGAACAAAAGACGTTCTTATCTTGATGCCCCGCAGCTGTTAGCCCCAAGGTACAGAGGGCAGTAGGCAACGACCAGCAGGCCTCAAGTGCCATGTGCAGACTCTAAGAGCAACTGCCTTTGAGAGAGGAAACGGTAGAGAGTGGGCTTTCGGAGGTAGAGAATTACTAGCTGGGAAAGTAGGAAAATTGACACAGAATCGGGATTGATGCCACTACATGACAGAGTTGGTGAAACGTCCCTTCTCAGAGATCTTGAGGCTCCTCAGAAATGTATTTTTCATTTTGGACAGAACATTCAGGATAAATATGATCTGTTCGAGTTCCTGGTTCTCTCATCAGGACTGTTTCTTAGGCTTCACTGGCACAAGAAAAGGGTTTTGATGGTCCAGGGTAAATCCTGACCAAAGCAAAGCACGGTATCTATGAAAAACTAACCACTCAGAAGAGAACGACAGATAAAAAGCCAGGCCGACCTGACCCTGCAAAATAGGTAAGGTTGGTCCGGCAACAGGGGTAGAGGGGAAGTGCCCATCTCCTGCTAGAAGAGCTAGAGAAGACCCCTTCCGGAGAGACCACCAGGAGAGGAGAGCAGAAGGTGCTGATGAGGAAGAATATTTTAATCAGCAGAGAAGGTCAAAATGACAAAGTTCCAGGATCAGTGTAAACATATGGGATGAAAAAATAAAAAAGAAAAGAAAAGATCATTTTAAAATGACTTTTTTTTTTTTAAAAGGACTTGTGTAAACAAAAGTCCTTTTTAAGAGACAGTTGGCTGTTTAAAGCAGAAGTACAACTCACTGAGAGAATCACCGCACTATTTATTTGGGTAGAAACGACCTGGAATGTAGAAAGGCCCATTCTGCAGAGGAAAAAAATAGAATCACTAACAGGCCTCGTGCCTTGCACAGCCAGTGGCTAGAATCCCTGCCTCATGAGACCCTGTGCTAGAAGGCCGCTAGAACCATCTACAACTATGGTAGTCTTTCTTGGAAGCCAACAAGTGTTTGCCCAGTTAAGAGCAGAGTAACAATCAGTCACGTATTTGGTGATAATGTTTATCGATATCTTTAAAAGCCGTGTCAAGTTCCTTTTGAGTAACCCTCACCCCACCCTTAGAGAAATTTATCTGAGGTTCACCTCTTTGAAATACCTCATTGTAGTTCCACATTTACCATATCCAAAAAACAAACAAACAAAAAAAAACCATTTTCTTAACAAAGTGTTCAGAAGGGGGCGCCACTGAAAACAATTAGAGCTTTCCCTGCCAGGACAATTTTGTTGCAGAAACAGCTGAAAGCAATCAGGTCAGCCAGAGCCAAGGGCTGGAGGGATTTTTAAATGACAAAAACCGATCCAAATCAAACCAAAACAAAAATCAAACCCAATGGCCAGGATTTCAAGTTTGCTACTAAAGGTGTGACATTCTCCTAAGACATGCGAGTGACTTGATCAATATATTTATATATTTATATTTGAAGAAGAAGGAACTATTTGATGCAGCAAATCCACGTTGATTAAAATATACCAGATATGGGGGCTCCTGGGTGGCTCAGTGGTTTAGGCCTCTGCCTTCGGCTCAGGTCATGATTTCAGGGTCCTGGGATGGAGCCCCACATCGGGCTCTCTGCTCAGCGGGGAGCCTGCTTTCCCCCTCTCTCTCTGCCTACCTCTCTACCTACTTGTGATCTGTCAGAAAAATGCGTAAATCAGATCTTTAAAAAAAGAATTAGTAGATGTGAAATACATCGAGGGTATGGGGGAAGGAAAACGATTTCACCTGATCTGACTAGGAAGTGGTTGAAGCCTGAATTAAAGTGCTATAAAAAGAGTAAAGACCTGGGTATTCTATGGGGAAAAATCCCTAGAAAAACAGCAGTAATAACTGGCTGCTCTTTATTGATCCAGATGCTGCGGTAGGCAAAGAAGAGCTGGTTTTATTCAGAGGATGATCTCCATTTGTCTTCCTGATCTGGCATTTCCTGCAAGCCAGGTATGGGGCTCTGCTCTAGAGCTGCAAATGCTGGGGGGCCCTCACTGTCTCTTTTCTCTTCTCAGGGGGACAACGGGCATGTCCACGGTGCAGTGGGACAGGCTTTACCACAGGGAGATAAAAGACTGCCAAGGGTAGGTTGGAGCTGGGAAAAGGCACTTAGGAACAGATTTTCATTGGAGGTGATAGACAAGGGCAAAGCGAAGAATGAGGATGAGTGTGTCAAGTTTCAAAGTGCCAGGAGGCAGCACAGTGCATTTGGGAAACTACAGCAAGTTCATGACAACCGACAACTGATCTGGCAGCATCACCTGGGGATGGAGGCTGAGCCCCGGGGTTAACACTGGGCTTGAGATGGTTTGTATACGATGCCGAGGAGGTGAGGTACTACACTGTGGGGGCACAGGGAGCTACCGGAGGATTTCAAATATCAGAATCGTAACCATAATAGAGTATTTAATTGCATCCTAGCTTTCATCACGTGTAAGATGTACTATAGTTTATGTTCGCCTAAGAAAGAGAAATGCTGTCAGTTAAACTAGGATATGTCATCAAGTGCAAGGTGAGTGCCACCTTAAAAGATATTAAAATGGGGGGGGTGGTGGACACATCTTAGAACAAGTAAATTGTGGTACTAGAATAATTAAGAAAGGTCGAACACTTGGATCAACAAAAAAAGTGATTATTGCTTACCATGTGACCCAAACTCTATTAAGTCTTAGAACAAAAGACATTCTTCTCTTGATGCCCCGCAGCTGTTAGCCCCAAGGTACAGAGGGCAGTAGCCAACGACCAGCAGGCCTCAAGTGCCATGTGCAGACTCTAAGAGCAACTGCCTTTGAGAGAGGAAACGGTAGAGAGTGGGCATTCGGAGGTAGAGAATTACTAGCTGGGAAAGTAGGATAATTGACACAGAATCGGAATTGATGCCACTGCATGACTGAGTTGGTGAAACGTCCCTTCTCAGAGATCTTGAGGCTCCTCAGAAATGTATTTTTCATTCTGGACAGAACATTCAGGATAAATATGATCGGTTCGAGTTCCTGGTTCTCTCATCAGGACTGTTTCTTTGGCTTCACTGGAACAAGAAAGCTGTTTTGATGGTCCAGGGTAAATCCTGACAAAAGCAAAGCACGGTATCTATGAAAAACTAACCACTCAGAAGAGAACAACTGATAAAAAGCCAGGCCGACCTGACCCTGCAAAATAGGTAAGGTTGGTCCGGCAACAGGGGTAGAGGGGAAGTGCCCATCTCCTGCTAGAAGAGCTAGAGAAGACCCCTTCTGGAGAGACCACCAGGAGAGGAGAGCAGAAGGTGCTGATGAGGAAGAATATTTTAATCAGCAGAGAAGGTCAAAATGACAAAGTTCCAGGATCAGTGTAAACATATGGGATGAAAAAATAAAAAAGAAAAGAAAAGATCATTTTAAAATGACTTTTTTTTTTTAAAAGGACTTGTGTAAACAAAAGTCCTTTTTAAGAGACAGTTGGCTGTTTAAAGCAGAAGTACAACTCACTGAGAGAATCACCGCACTATTTATTTGGGTAGAAAGGACCTGGAATGTAGAAAGGCCCATTCTGCAGAGGAAAAATATAGAATCACTAACAGGCCTCGTGCCTTGCACAGCCAGTGGCTAGAATCCCTGCCTCATGAGACCCTGTGCTAGAAGGCCGCTAGAACCATCTACAACTATGTTAGTCTTTCTTGGAAGCCAACAAGTGTTTGCCCAGTTAAGAGCAGAGTAACAGGGGCGCCTGGGTGGCTCAGTGGGTTGAGCCGCTGCCTTCGGCTCAGATCATGATCTCAGGGTCCTGGGATCGAGTCCCGCATCGGGTCTCTGCTCAGCGGGGAGCCTGTTTCCTCCTCTCTCTCTCTCTCTGCCTGCCTGTCTGCCTAATTGTGATCTCTCTCTGTCAAATAAATAAATAAAATCTTTAAAAAAAAAAAAAAGAGCAGAGTAACAATCAGTCAGGTATTTGGTGATAATGTTTATCGATATCTTTAAAAGCCGTGTCAAGTTTCTTTTTGAGTAACCCTCACCCCACCCTTAGAGAAATTTATCTGAGGTTCACCTCTTTGAAATACCTCACTGTAGTTCCACATTTACCATATCCAAAAAACAAACAAACAAAAAAAAAACCATTTTCTTAACAAAGTGTTCAGAAGGGGGCGCCACTGAAAACAATTAGAGCTTTCCCTGCCAGGACAATTTTGTTGCAGAAACAGCTGAAAGCAATCAGGTCAGACAGAGCCAAGGGCTGGAGGGAGTTTTAAATGACAAAAACCGATCCAAATCAAACCAAAACAAAAATCAAACCCAATGGCCAGGATTTCAAGTTTGCTACTAAAGGCATACATTCTCCTAAGACATGCGAGTGACTTGATCAATATATTTACATATTTATATTTGAAGAAGAAGGAACTATTTGATGCAGCAAATGCACGTTGATTAAAAATTACCAGATATGGTGGCTCCTGGGTGGCTCAGTGGTTTAGGCCTCTGCCTTCGGCTCAGGTCATGATTTCAGGGTCCTGGGATGGAGCCCCACAACGGGCTCTCTGCTCAGCGGGGAGCCTGCTTCCCCCCTCTCTCTCTGCCTGCCTCTCTACCTACTTGTGATCTGTCAGAAAAATGGGTAAATCAGATCTCTAAAAAAGGAATTAGTAGATGTGAAATACATCGAGGGTATGGGGGAAGGAAAACGATTGCACCTGATCTGACTAGGAAGTGGTTGAAGCCTGAATTAAAGTGCTATAAAAAGAGTAAAGACCTGGGAATTCTATGGGGAAAAATCCCTAGAAAAACAGCAGTAATAACTGGCTGCTCTTTATTGATCCAGATGCTACGGTAGCCAAAGAAGAGCTGGTTTTATTCAGAGGATGATCTCCATTTGTCTTCCTGATCTGGCATTTCCTGCAAGCCAGGTATGGGGCTCTGCTCTAGAGCTGCAAATGCTGGGGGGCCCTCACTGTCCCTTTTCTCTTCTCAGGGGGACAACGGGCATGTCCATGGTGCAGTGGGAGAGGCTTTACCACAGGGAGATAAAAGACTGGCAAGGGTAGGTTGGAGCTGGGAAAAGGCACTTAGGAACAGATTTTCATTGGAGGTGATAGACAAGGGCAAAGCGAAGAATGAGGATGAGTGTGTCAAGTTTCAAAGTGCCAGGAGGCAGCACAGTGCATTTGGGAAACTACAGCAAGTTCATGACAACCGACAACTGATCTGGCAGCATCACCTGGGGATGGAGGCTGAGCCCCGGGGTTAACACTGGGCTTGAGATGGTTTGTATACTATGCCGAGGAGGTGAGGTACTACACTGTGGGGGCACAGGGAGCTACCGGAGAATTTCAAATATCAGAATCGTAACCATAATAGAGTATTTAATTGCATCCTAGCTTTCATCACGTGTAAGATGTACTAGAGTTTATGTTCGACTAAGAAAGAGAAATGCTGTCAGTTAAACTAGGATATGTCATCAAGTGCAAGGTGAGTGCCACCTTAAAAGATATTAAAATGGGGGGGGGGTGGACACATCTTAGAACAAGTAAATTGTGGTACTAGAATAATTAAGAAAGGTCGAACACTTGGATCAACAAAAAAAGTGATTATTGCTTACCATGTGACCCAAACTATATTAAGTCTTAGAACAAAAGGCGTTCTTATCTTGATGCCCCGCAGCTGTTAGCCCCAAGGTACAGAGGGCAGTAGGCAACGACCAGCAGGCCTCAAGTGCCATGTGCAGACTCTAAGAGCAACTGCCTTTGAGAGAGGAAACGGTAGAGAGTGGGCTTTCGGAGGTAGAGAATTACTAGCTGGGAAAGTAGGAAAATTGACACAGAATCGGGATTGATGCCACTACATGACAGAGTTGGTGAAACGTCCCTTCTCAGAGATCTTGAGGCTCCTCAGAAATGTATTTTTTATTTTGGACAGAACATTCAGGATAAATATGATCTGTTCGAGTTCCTGGTTCTCTCATCAGGACTGTTTCTTAGGCTTCACTGGCACAAGAAAAGGGTTTTGATGGTCCAGGGTAAATCCTGACCAAAGCAAAGCACGGTATCTATGAAAAACTAACCACTCAGAAGAGAACGACAGATAAAAAGCCAGGCCGACCTGACCCTGCAAAATAGGTAAGGTTGGTCCGGCAACAGGGGTAGAGGGGAAGTGCCCATCTCCTGCTAGAAGAGCTAGAGAAGACCCCTTCCGGAGAGACCACCAGGAGAGGAGAGCAGAAGGTGCTGATGAGGAAGAATATTTTAATCAGCAGAGAAGGTCAAAATGACAAAGTTCCAGGATCAGTGTAAACATATGGGATGAAAAAATAAAAAAGAAAAGAAAAGATCATTTTAAAATGACTTTTTTTTTTTTTAAAAGGACTTGTGTAAACAAAAGTCCTTTTTAAGAGACAGTTGGCTGTTTAAAGCAGAAGTACAACTCACTGAGAGAATCACCGCACTATTTATTTGGGTAGAAAGGACCTGGAATGTAGAAAGGCCCATTCTGCAGAGGAAAAAAATAGAATCACTAACAGGCCTCGTGCCTAGCACAGCCAGTGGCTAGAATCCCTGCCTCATGAGACCCTGTGCTAGAAGGCCGCTAGAACCATCTACAACTATGGTAGTCTTTCTTGGAAGCCAACAAGTGTTTGCCCAGTTAAGAGCAGAGTAACAATCAGTCACGTATTTGGTGATAATGTTTATCGATATCTTTAAAAGCCGTGTCAAGTTCCTTTTGAGTAACCCTCACCCCACCCTTAGAGAAATTTATCTGAGGTTCACCTCTTTGAAATACCTCATTGTAGTTCCACATTTACCGTATCCAAAAAACAAACAAACAAAAAAAAACCATTTTCTTAACAAAGTGTTCAGAAGGGGGCGCCACTGAAAACAATTAGAGCTTTCCCTGCCAGGACAATTTTGTTGCAGAAACAGCTGAAAGCAATCAGGTCAGACAGAGCCAAGGGCTGGAGGGAGTTTTAAAAGACAAAAACCGATCCAAATCAAACCAAAACAAAAATCAAACCCAATGGCCAGGATTTCAAGTTTGCTACTAAAGGTGTGACATTCTCCTAAGACATGCGAGTGACTTGATCAATATATTTATATATTTATATTTGAAGAAGAAGGAACTATTTGATGCAGCAAATCCACATTGATTAAAATATACCAGATATGGGGGCTCCTGGGTGGCTCAGTGGTTTAGGCCTCTGCCTTCGGCTCAGGTCATGATTTCAGGGTCCTGGGATGGAGCCCCACATCGGGCTCTCTGCTCAGCGGGGAGCCTGCTTCCCCCCTCTCTCTCTGCCTACCTCTCTACCTACTTGTGATCTGTCAGAAAAATGCGTAAATCAGATCTTTAAAAAAAGAATTAGTAGATGTGAAATACATCGAGGGTATGGGGGAAGGAAAACGATTTCACCTGATCTGACTAGGAAGTCTGAAGCCTGAATTAAAGTGCTATAAAAAGAGTAAAGACCTGGGAATTCTACGGGGAAAAATCCCTAGAAAAACAGCACTAATAACTAGCTGCTCTTTATTGATCCAGATGCTGCGGTAGGCAAAGAAGAGCTGGTTTTATTCAGAGGATGATCTCCATTTGTCTTCCTGATCTGGCATTTCCTGCAAGCCAGGTATGGGGCTCTGCTCTAGAGCTGCAAATGCTGGGGGGCCCTCACTGTCCCTTTTCTCTTCTCAGGGGGACAACGGGCATGTCCATGGTGCAGTGGGACAGGCTTTACCACAGGGAGATAAAAGACTGCCAAGGGTAGGTTGGAGCTGGGAAAAGCCACTTAGGAACAGATTTTCATTGGAGGTGATAGACAAGGGCAAAGCGAAGAATGAGGATGAGTGTGTCAAGTTTCAAAGTGCCAGGAGGCAGCACAGTGCATTTGGGAAACTACAGCAAGTTCAGGACAACCGACAACTGATCTGGCAGCATCACCTGGGGATGGAGGCTGAGCCCCGGGGTTAACACTGGGCTTGAGATGGTTTGTATACGATGCCGAAGAGGTGAGGTACTACACTGTGGGGGCACAGGGAGCTACCGGAGGATTTCAAATATCAGAATCGTAACCATAATAGAGTATTTAATTGCATCCTAGCTTTCATCACGTGTAAGATGTACTATAGTTTATGTTCGCCTAAGAAAGAGAAATGCTGTCAGTTAAACTAGGATATGTCATCAAGTGCAAGGTGAGTGCCACCTTAAAAGATATTAAAATGGGGAGGGGGTGGACACATCTTAGAACAAGTAAATTGTGGTACTAGAATAATTAAGAAAGGTCGAACATGGGACGCCTGGGTGGCTCAGTTGGTTAAGCAGCTGCCTTCGGCTCAGTTCATGATCCCAGCGTCCTAGGATGGAGTCCCACATCGGGCTCCTTGCTCGGCAGGGAGCCTGCTTCTCCCTCTGACTCTTCCTTCCACTGTCTCCCTGTGCTCGCTGTCGCTCGCGCTCTCTCTGACAAATAAATAAATAAAAATCTTAAAAAAAAAAAAAAAAAAGAAAGGTCGAACACTTGGATCACCAAAAATGTGATTATTGCTTACCATGTGACCCAAACTATATTAAGTCTTAGAACAAAAGACGTTCTTATCTTGATGCCCCGCAGCTGTTAGCCCCAAGGTACAGAGGGCAGTAGGCAACGACCAGCAGGCCTCAAGTGCCATGTGCAGACTCTAAGAGCAACTGCCTTTGAGAGAGGAAACGGTAGAGAGTGGGCTTTCGGAGGTAGAGAATTACTAGCTGGGAAAGTAGGAAAATTGACACAGAATCGGGATTGATGCCACTGCATGACAGAGTTGGTGAAACGTCCCTTCTCAGAGATCTTGAGGCTCCTCAGAAATGTATTTTTCATTTTGGACAGAACATTCAGGATAAATATGATCTGTTCGAGTTCCTGGTTCTCTCATCAGGACTGTTTCTTAGGCTTCACTGGCACAAGAAAAGGGTTTTGATGGTCCAGGGTAAATCCTGACCAAAGCAAAGCACGGTATCTATGAAAAACTAACCACTCAGAAGAGAACGACAGATAAAAAGCCAGGCCGACCTGACCCTGCAAAATAGGTAAGGTTGGTCCGGCAACAGGGGTAGAGGGGAAGTGCTTATCTCCTGCTAGAAGAGCTAGAGAAGACCCCTTCCGGAGAGACCACCAGGAGAGGAGAGCAGAAGGTGCTGATGAGGAAGAATATTTTAATCAGCAGAGAAGGTCAAAATGACAAAGTTCCAGGATCAGTGTAAACATATGGGATGAAAAAATAAAAAAGAAAAGAAAAGATCATTTTAAAATGACTTTTTTTTTTTTAAAAGGACTTGTGTAAACAAAAGTCCTTTTTAAGAGACAGTTGGCTGTTTAAAGCAGAAGTACAACTCACTGAGAGAATCACCGCACTATTTATTTGGGTAGAAAGGACCTGGAATGTAGAAAGGCCCATTCTGCAGAGGAAAAAAATAGAATCACTAACAGGCCTCGTGCCTAGCACAGCCAGTGGCTAGAATCCCTGCCTCATGAGACCCTGTGCTAGAAGGCCGCTAGAACCATCTACAACTATGGTAGTCTTTCTTGGAAGCCAACAAGTGTTTGCCCAGTTAAGAGCAGAGTAACAATCAGTCACGTATTTGGTGATAATGTTTATCGATATCTTTAAAAGCCGTGTCAAGTTCCTTTTGAGTAACCCTCACCCCACCCTTAGAGAAATTTATCTGAGGTTCACCTCTTTGAAATACCTCATTGTAGTTCCACATTTACCGTATCCAAAAAACAAACAAACAAAAAAAAACCATTTTCTTAACAAAGTTTTCAGAAGGGGGCGCCACTGAAAACAATTAGAGCTTTCCCTGCCAGGACAATTTTGTTGCAGAAACAGCTGAAAGCAATCAGGTCAGCCAGAGCCAAGGGCTGGAGGGATTTTTAAATGACAAAAACCGATCCAAATCAAACCAAAACAAAAATCAAACCCAATGGCCAGGATTTCAAGTTTGCTACTAAAGGCGTACATTCTCCTAAGACATGCGAGTGACTTGATCAATATATTTATATATTTATATTTGAAGAAGAAGGAACTATTTGATGCAGCAAATCCACATTGATTAAAATATACCAGATATGGGGGCTCCTGGGTGGCTCAGTGGTTTAGGCCTCTGCCTTCGGCTCAGGTCATGATTTCAGGGTCCTGGGATGGAGCCCCACATCGGGCTCTCTGCTCAGCGGGGAGCCTGCTTCCCCCCTCTCTCTCTGCCTACCTCTCTACCTACTTGTGATCTGTCAGAAAAATGCGTAAATCAGATCTTTAAAAAAAGAATTAGTAGATGTGAAATACATCGAGGGTATGGGGGAAGGAAAACGATTTCACCTGATCTGACTAGGAAGTGGTTGAAGCCTGAATTAAAGTGCTATAAAAAGAGTAAAGACCTGGGAATTCTATGGGGAAAAATCCCTAGAAAAACAGCAGTAATAACTGGCTGCTCTTTATTGATCCAGATGCTGCGGTAGCCAAAGAAGAGCTGGTTTTATTCAGAGGATGATCTCCATTTGTCTTCCTGATCTGGCATTTCCTGCAAGCCAGGTATGGGGCTCTGCTCTAGAGCTGCAAATGCTGGGGGGCCCTCACTGTCCCTTTTCTCTTCTCAGGGGGACAACGGGCATGTCCATGGTGCAGTGGGACAGGCTTTACCACAGGGAGATAAAAGACTGGCAAGGGTAGGTTGGAGCTGGGAAAAGGCACTTAGGAACAGATTTTCATTGGAGGTGATAGACAAGGGCAAAGCGAAGAATGAGGATGAGTGTGTCAAGTTTCAAAGTGCCAGGAGGCAGCACAGTGCATTTGGGAAACTACAGCAAGTTCATGACAACCGACAACTGATCTGGCAGCATCACCTGGGGATGGAGGCTGAGCCCCGGGGTTAACACTGGGCTTGAGATGGTTTGTATACTATGCCGAGGAGGTGAGGTACTACACTGTGGGGGCACAGGGAGCTACCGGAGGATTTCAAATATCAGAATCGTAACCATAATAGAGTATTTAATTGCATCCTAGCTTTCATCACGTGTAAGATGTACTAGAGTTTATGTTCGACTAAGAAAGAGAAATGCTGTCAGTTAAACTAGGATATGTCATCAAGTGCAAGGTGAGTGCCACCTTAAAAGATATTAAAATGGGGGGGGTGGACACATCTTAGAACAAGTAAATTGTGGTACTAGAATAATTAAGAAAGGTCGAACACTTGGATCAACAAAAAAAGTGATTATTGCTTACCATGTGACCCAAACTATATTAAGTCTTAGAACAAAAGACGTTCTTATCTTGATGCCCCGCAGCTGTTAGCCCCAAGGTACAGAGGGCAGTAGGCAATGACCAGCAGGCCTCGAGTGCCATGTGCAGACTCTAAGAGCAACTGCCTTTGAGAGAGGAAACGGTAGAGAGTGGGCTTTCGGAGGTAGAGAATTACTAGCTGGGAAAGTAGGAAAATTGACACAGAATCGGGATTGATGCCACTACATGACAGAGTTGGTGAAACGTCCCTTCTCAGAGATCTTGAGGCTCCTCAGAAATGTATTTTTCATTTTGGACAGAACATTCAGGATAAATATGATCTGTTCGAGTTCCTGGTTCTCTCATCAGGACTGTTTCTTAGGCTTCACTGGCACAAGAAAAGGGTTTTGATGGTCCAGGGTAAATCCTGACCAAAGCAAAGCACGGTATCTATGAAAAACTAACCACTCAGAAGAGAACGACAGATAAAAAGCCAGGCCGACCTGACCCTGCAAAATAGGTAAGGTTGGTCCGGCAACAGGGGTAGAGGGGAAGTGCCCATCTCCTGCTAGAAGAGCTAGAGAAGACCCCTTCCGGAGAGACCACCAGGAGAGGAGAGCAGAAGGTGCTGATGAGGAAGAATATTTTAATCAGCAGAGAAGGTCAAAATGACAAAGTTCCAGGATCAGTGTAAACATATGGGATGAAAAAATAAAAAAGAAAAGAAAAGATCATTTTAAAATGACTTTTTTTTTTTTAAAGGACTTGTGTAAACAAAAGTCCTTTTTAAGAGACAGTTGGCTGTTTAAAGCAGAAGTACAACTCACTGAGAGAATCACCGCACTATTTATTTGGGTAGAAAGGACCTGGAATGTAGAAAGGCCCATTCTGCAGAGGAAAAAAATAGAATCACTAACAGGCCTCGTGCCTAGCACAGCCAGTGGCTAGAATCCCTGCCTCATGAGACCCTGTGCTAGAAGGCCGCTAGAACCATCTACAACTATGGTAGTCTTTCTTGGAAGCCAACAAGTGTTTGCCCAGTTAAGAGCAGAGTAACAATCAGTCACGTATTTGGTGATAATGTTTATCGATATCTTTAAAAGCCGTGTCAAGTTCCTTTTGAGTAACCCTCACCCCACCCTTAGAGAAATTTATCTGAGGTTCACCTCTTTGAAATACCTCATTGTAGTTCCACATTTACCATATCCAAAAAACAAACAAACAAAAAAAAACCATTTTCTTAACAAAGTGTTCAGAAGGGGGCGCCACTGAAAACAATTAGAGCTTTCCCTGCCAGGACAATTTTGTTGCAGAAACAGCTGAAAGCAATCAGGTCAGCCAGAGCCAAGGGCTGGAGGGATTTTTAAATGACAAAAACCGATCCAAATCAAACCAAAACAAAAATCAAACCCAATGGCCAGGATTTCAAGTTTGCTACTAAAGGTGTGACATTCTCCTAAGACATGCGAGTGACTTGATCAATATATTTATATATTTATATTTGAAGAAGAAGGAACTATTTGATGCAGCAAATCCACGTTGATTAAAATATACCAGATATGGGGGCTCCTGGGTGGCTCAGTGGTTTAGGCCTCTGCCTTCGGCTCAGGTCATGATTTCAGGGTCCTGGGATGGAGCCCCACATCGGGCTCTCTGCTCAGCGGGGAGCCTGCTTTCCCCCTCTCTCTCTGCCTACCTCTCTACCTACTTGTGATCTGTCAGAAAAATGCGTAAATCAGATCTTTAAAAAAAGAATTAGTAGATGTGAAATACATCGAGGGTATGGGGGAAGGAAAACGATTTCACCTGATCTGACTAGGAAGTGGTTGAAGCCTGAATTAAAGTGCTATAAAAAGAGTAAAGACCTGGGTATTCTATGGGGAAAAATCCCTAGAAAAACAGCAGTAATAACTGGCTGCTCTTTATTGATCCAGATGCTGCGGTAGGCAAAGAAGAGCTGGTTTTATTCAGAGGATGATCTCCATTTGTCTTCCTGATCTGGCATTTCCTGCAAGCCAGGTATGGGGCTCTGCTCTAGAGCTGCAAATGCTGGGGGGCCCTCACTGTCTCTTTTCTCTTCTCAGGGGGACAACGGGCATGTCCACGGTGCAGTGGGACAGGCTTTACCACAGGGAGATAAAAGACTGCCAAGGGTAGGTTGGAGCTGGGAAAAGGCACTTAGGAACAGATTTTCATTGGAGGTGATAGACAAGGGCAAAGCGAAGAATGAGGATGAGTGTGTCAAGTTTCAAAGTGCCAGGAGGCAGCACAGTGCATTTGGGAAACTACAGCAAGTTCATGACAACCGACAACTGATCTGGCAGCATCACCTGGGGATGGAGGCTGAGCCCCGGGGTTAACACTGGGCTTGAGATGGTTTGTATACGATGCCGAGGAGGTGAGGTACTACACTGTGGGGGCACAGGGAGCTACCGGAGGATTTCAAATATCAGAATCGTAACCATAATAGAGTATTTAATTGCATCCTAGCTTTCATCACGTGTAAGATGTACTATAGTTTATGTTCGCCTAAGAAAGAGAAATGCTGTCAGTTAAACTAGGATATGTCATCAAGTGCAAGGTGAGTGCCACCTTAAAAGATATTAAAATGGGGGGGGGTGGACACATCTTAGAACAAGTAAATTGTGGTACTAGAATAATTAAGAAAGGTCGAACACTTGGATCAACAAAAAAAGTGATTATTGCTTACCATGTGACCCAAACTATATTAAGTCTTAGAACAAAAGGCGTTCTTATCTTGATGCCCCGCAGCTGTTAGCCCCAAGGTACAGAGGGCAGTAGGCAACGACCAGCAGGCCTCAAGTGCCATGTGCAGACTCTAAGAGCAACTGCCTTTGAGAGAGGAAACGGTAGAGAGTGGGCTTTCGGAGGTAGAGAATTACTAGCTGGGAAAGTAGGAAAATTGACACAGAATCGGGATTGATGCCACTACATGACAGAGTTGGTGAAACGTCCCTTCTCAGAGATCTTGAGGCTCCTCAGAAATGTATTTTTCATTTTGGACAGAACATTCAGGATAAATATGATCTGTTCGAGTTCCTGGTTCTCTCATCAGGACTGTTTCTTAGGCTTCACTGGCACAAGAAAAGGGTTTTGATGGTCCAGGGTAAATCCTGACCAAAGCAAAGCACGGTATCTATGAAAAACTAACCACTCAGAAGAGAACGACAGATAAAAAGCCAGGCCGACCTGACCCTGCAAAATAGGTAAGGTTGGTCCGGCAACAGGGGTAGAGGGGAAGTGCCCATCTCCTGCTAGAAGAGCTAGAGAAGACCCCTTCCGGAGAGACCACCAGGAGAGGAGAGCAGAAGGTGCTGATGAGGAAGAATATTTTAATCAGCAGAGAAGGTCAAAATGACAAAGTTCCAGGATCACTGTAAACATATGGGATGAAAAAATAAAAAAGAAAAGAAAAGATCATTTTAAAATGACTTTTTTTTTTTTTAAAAGGACTTGTGTAAACAAAAGTCCTTTTTAAGAGACAGTTGGCTGTTTAAAGCAGAAGTACAACTCACTGAGAGAATCACCGCACTATTTATTTGGGTAGAAAGGACCTGGAATGTAGAAAGGCCCATTCTGCAGAGGAAAAAAATAGAATCACTAACAGGCCTCGTGCCTAGCACAGCCAGTGGCTAGAATCCCTGCCTCATGAGACCCTGTGCTAGAAGGCCGCTAGAACCATCTACAACTATGGTAGTCTTTCTTGGAAGCCAACAAGTGTTTGCCCAGTTAAGAGCAGAGTAACAATCAGTCACGTATTTGGTGATAATGTTTATCGATATCTTTAAAAGCCGTGTCAAGTTCCTTTTGAGTAACCCTCACCCCACCCTTAGAGAAATTTATCTGAGGTTCACCTCTTTGAAATACCTCATTGTAGTTCCACATTTACCGTATCCAAAAAACAAACAAACAAAAAAAAACCATTTTCTTAACAAAGTGTTCAGAAGGGGGCGCCACTGAAAACAATTAGAGCTTTCCCTGCCAGGACAATTTTGTTGCAGAAACAGCTGAAAGCAATCAGGTCAGACAGAGCCAAGGGCTGGAGGGAGTTTTAAAAGACAAAAACCGATCCAAATCAAACCAAAACAAAAATCAAACCCAATGGCCAGGATTTCAAGTTTGCTACTAAAGGTGTGACATTCTCCTAAGACATGCGAGTGACTTGATCAATATATTTATATATTTATATTTGAAGAAGAAGGAACTATTTGATGCAGCAAATCCACATTGATTAAAATATACCAGATATGGGGGCTCCTGGGTGGCTCAGTGGTTTAGGCCTCTGCCTTCGGCTCAGGTCATGATTTCAGGGTCCTGGGATGGAGCCCCACATCGGGCTCTCTGCTCAGCGGGGAGCCTGCTTCCCCCCTCTCTCTCTGCCTACCTCTCTACCTACTTGTGATCTGTCAGAAAAATGCGTAAATCAGATCTTTAAAAAAAGAATTAGTAGATGTGAAATACATCGAGGGTATGGGGGAAGGAAAACGATTTCACCTGATCTGACTAGGAAGTCTGAAGCCTGAATTAAAGTGCTATAAAAAGAGTAAAGACCTGGGAATTCTACGGGGAAAAATCCCTAGAAAAACAGCACTAATAACTAGCTGCTCTTTATTGATCCAGATGCTGCGGTAGGCAAAGAAGAGCTGGTTTTATTCAGAGGATGATCTCCATTTGTCTTCCTGATCTGGCATTTCCTGCAAGCCAGGTATGGGGCTCTGCTCTAGAGCTGCAAATGCTGGGGGGCCCTCACTGTCCCTTTTCTCTTCTCAGGGGGACAACGGGCATGTCCATGGTGCAGTGGGACAGGCTTTACCACAGGGAGATAAAAGACTGCCAAGGGTAGGTTGGAGCTGGGAAAAGCCACTTAGGAACAGATTTTCATTGGAGGTGATAGACAAGGGCAAAGCGAAGAATGAGGATGAGTGTGTCAAGTTTCAAAGTGCCAGGAGGCAGCACAGTGCATTTGGGAAACTACAGCAAGTTCAGGACAACCGACAACTGATCTGGCAGCATCACCTGGGGATGGAGGCTGAGCCCCGGGGTTAACACTGGGCTTGAGATGGTTTGTATACGATGCCGAAGAGGTGAGGTACTACACTGTGGGGGCACAGGGAGCTACCGGAGGATTTCAAATATCAGAATCGTAACCATAATAGAGTATTTAATTGCATCCTAGCTTTCATCACGTGTAAGATGTACTATAGTTTATGTTCGCCTAAGAAAGAGAAATGCTGTCAGTTAAACTAGGATATGTCATCAAGTGCAAGGTGAGTGCCACCTTAAAAGATATTAAAATGGGGAGGGGGTGGACACATCTTAGAACAAGTAAATTGTGGTACTAGAATAATTAAGAAAGGTCGAACATGGGACGCCTGGGTGGCTCAGTTGGTTAAGCAGCTGCCTTCGGCTCAGTTCATGATCCCAGCGTCCTAGGATGGAGTCCCACATCGGGCTCCTTGCTCGGCAGGGAGCCTGCTTCTCCCTCTGACTCTTCCTTCCACTGTCTCCCTGTGCTCGCTGTCGCTCGCGCTCTCTCTGACAAATAAATAAATAAAAATCTTAAAAAAAAAAAAAAAAAAAGAAAGGTCGAACACTTGGATCACCAAAAATGTGATTATTGCTTACCATGTGACCCAAACTATATTAAGTCTTAGAACAAAAGACGTTCTTATCTTGATGCCCCGCAGCTGTTAGCCCCAAGGTACAGAGGGCAGTAGGCAACGACCAGCAGGCCTCAAGTGCCATGTGCAGACTCTAAGAGCAACTGCCTTTGAGAGAGGAAACGGTAGAGAGTGGGCTTTCGGAGGTAGAGAATTACTAGCTGGGAAAGTAGGAAAATTGACACAGAATCGGGATTGATGCCACTGCATGACAGAGTTGGTGAAACGTCCCTTCTCAGAGATCTTGAGGCTCCTCAGAAATGTATTTTTCATTTTGGACAGAACATTCAGGATAAATATGATCTGTTCGAGTTCCTGGTTCTCTCATCAGGACTGTTTCTTAGGCTTCACTGGCACAAGAAAAGGGTTTTGATGGTCCAGGGTAAATCCTGACCAAAGCAAAGCACGGTATCTATGAAAAACTAACCACTCAGAAGAGAACGACAGATAAAAAGCCAGGCCGACCTGACCCTGCAAAATAGGTAAGGTTGGTCCGGCAACAGGGGTAGAGGGGAAGTGCTTATCTCCTGCTAGAAGAGCTAGAGAAGACCCCTTCCGGAGAGACCACCAGGAGAGGAGAGCAGAAGGTGCTGATGAGGAAGAATATTTTAATCAGCAGAGAAGGTCAAAATGACAAAGTTCCAGGATCAGTGTAAACATATGGGATGAAAAAATAAAAAAGAAAAGAAAAGATCATTTTAAAATGACTTTTTTTTTTTTAAAAGGACTTGTGTAAACAAAAGTCCTTTTTAAGAGACAGTTGGCTGTTTAAAGCAGAAGTACAACTCACTGAGAGAATCACCGCACTATTTATTTGGGTAGAAAGGACCTGGAATGTAGAAAGGCCCATTCTGCAGAGGAAAAAAATAGAATCACTAACAGGCCTCGTGCCTAGCACAGCCAGTGGCTAGAATCCCTGCCTCATGAGACCCTGTGCTAGAAGGCCGCTAGAACCATCTACAACTATGGTAGTCTTTCTTGGAAGCCAACAAGTGTTTGCCCAGTTAAGAGCAGAGTAACAATCAGTCACGTATTTGGTGATAATGTTTATCGATATCTTTAAAAGCCGTGTCAAGTTCCTTTTGAGTAACCCTCACCCCACCCTTAGAGAAATTTATCTGAGGTTCACCTCTTTGAAATACCTCATTGTAGTTCCACATTTACCGTATCCAAAAAACAAACAAACAAAAAAAAACCATTTTCTTAACAAAGTGTTCAGAAGGGGGCGCCACTGAAAACAATTAGAGCTTTCCCTGCCAGGACAATTTTGTTGCAGAAACAGCTGAAAGCAATCAGGTCAGCCAGAGCCAAGGGCTGGAGGGATTTTTAAATGACAAAAACCGATCCAAATCAAACCAAAACAAAAATCAAACCCAATGGCCAGGATTTCAAGTTTGCTACTAAAGGCGTACATTCTCCTAAGACATGCGAGTGACTTGATCAATATATTTATATATTTATATTTGAAGAAGAAGGAACTATTTGATGCAGCAAATCCACGTTGATTAAAATATACCAGATATGGGGGCTCCTGGGTGGCTCAGTGGTTTAGGCCTCTGCCTTCGGCTCAGGTCATGATTTCAGGGTCCTGGGATGGAGCCCCACATCGGGCTCTCTGCTCAGCGGGGAGCCTGCTTCCCCCCTCTCTCTCTGCCTACCTCTCTACCTACTTGTGATCTGTCAGAAAAATGCGTAAATCAGATCTTTAAAAAAAGAATTAGTAGATGTGAAATACATCGAGGGTATGGGGGAAGGAAAACGATTTCACCTGATCTGACTAGGAAGTGGTTGAAGCCTGAATTAAAGTGCTATAAAAAGAGTAAAGACCTGGGAATTCTATGGGGAAAAATCCCTAGAAAAACAGCAGTAATAACTGGCTGCTCTTTATTGATCCAGATGCTGCGGTAGCCAAAGAAGAGCTGGTTTTATTCAGAGGATGATCTCCATTTGTCTTCCTGATCTGGCATTTCCTGCAAGCCAGGTATGGGGCTCTGCTCTAGAGCTGCAAATGCTGGGGGGCCCTCACTGTCCCTTTTCTCTTCTCAGGGGGACAACGGGCATGTCCATGGTGCAGTGGGACAGGCTTTACCACAGGGAGATAAAAGACTGGCAAGGGTAGGTTGGAGCTGGGAAAAGGCACTTAGGAACAGATTTTCATTGGAGGTGATAGACAAGGGCAAAGCGAAGAATGAGGATGAGTGTGTCAAGTTTCAAAGTGCCAGGAGGCAGCACAGTGCATTTGGGAAACTACAGCAAGTTCATGACAACCGACAACTGATCTGGCAGCATCACCTGGGGATGGAGGCTGAGCCCCGGGGTTAACACTGGGCTTGAGATGGTTTGTATACTATGCCGAGGAGGTGAGGTACTACACTGTGGGGGCACAGGGAGCTACCGGAGGATTTCAAATATCAGAATCGTAACCATAATAGAGTATTTAATTGCATCCTAGCTTTCATCACGTGTAAGATGTACTAGAGTTTATGTTCGACTAAGAAAGAGAAATGCTGTCAGTTAAACTAGGATATGTCATCAAGTGCAAGGTGAGTGCCACCTTAAAAGATATTAAAATGGGGGGGGTGGACACATCTTAGAACAAGTAAATTGTGGTACTAGAATAATTAAGAAAGGTCGAACACTTGGATCAACAAAAAAAGTGATTATTGCTTACCATGTGACCCAAACTATATTAAGTCTTAGAACAAAAGACGTTCTTATCTTGATGCCCCGCAGCTGTTAGCCCCAAGGTACAGAGGGCAGTAGGCAATGACCAGCAGGCCTCGAGTGCCATGTGCAGACTCTAAGAGCAACTGCCTTTGAGAGAGGAAACGGTAGAGAGTGGGCTTTCGGAGGTAGAGAATTACTAGCTGGGAAAGTAGGAAAATTGACACAGAATCGGGATTGATGCCACTACATGACAGAGTTGGTGAAACGTCCCTTCTCAGAGATCTTGAGGCTCCTCAGAAATGTATTTTTCATTTTGGACAGAACATTCAGGATAAATATGATCTGTTCGAGTTCCTGGTTCTCTCATCAGGACTGTTTCTTAGGCTTCACTGGCACAAGAAAAGGGTTTTGATGGTCCAGGGTAAATCCTGACCAAAGCAAAGCACGGTATCTATGAAAAACTAACCACTCAGAAGAGAACGACAGATAAAAAGCCAGGCCGACCTGACCCTGCAAAATAGGTAAGGTTGGTCCGGCAACAGGGGTAGAGGGGAAGTGCCCATCTCCTGCTAGAAGAGCTAGAGAAGACCCCTTCCGGAGAGACCACCAGGAGAGGAGAGCAGAAGGTGCTGATGAGGAAGAATATTTTAATCAGCAGAGAAGGTCAAAATGACAAAGTTCCAGGATCAGTGTAAACATATGGGATGAAAAAATAAAAAAGAAAAGAAAAGATCATTTTAAAATGACTTTTTTTTTTTTAAAGGACTTGTGTAAACAAAAGTCCTTTTTAAGAGACAGTTGGCTGTTTAAAGCAGAAGTACAACTCACTGAGAGAATCACCGCACTATTTATTTGGGTAGAAAGGACCTGGAATGTAGAAAGGCCCATTCTGCAGAGGAAAAAAATAGAATCACTAACAGGCCTCGTGCCTAGCACAGCCAGTGGCTAGAATCCCTGCCTCATGAGACCCTGTGCTAGAAGGCCGCTAGAACCATCTACAACTATGGTAGTCTTTCTTGGAAGCCAACAAGTGTTTGCCCAGTTAAGAGCAGAGTAACAATCAGTCACGTATTTGGTGATAATGTTTATCGATATCTTTAAAAGCCGTGTCAAGTTCCTTTTGAGTAACCCTCACCCCACCCTTAGAGAAATTTATCTGAGGTTCACCTCTTTGAAATACCTCATTGTAGTTCCACATTTACCATATCCAAAAAACAAACAAACAAAAAAAAACCATTTTCTTAACAAAGTGTTCAGAAGGGGGCGCCACTGAAAACAATTAGAGCTTTCCCTGCCAGGACAATTTTGTTGCAGAAACAGCTGAAAGCAATCAGGTCAGCCAGAGCCAAGGGCTGGAGGGATTTTTAAATGACAAAAACCGATCCAAATCAAACCAAAACAAAAATCAAACCCAATGGCCAGGATTTCAAGTTTGCTACTAAAGGTGTGACATTCTCCTAAGACATGCGAGTGACTTGATCAATATATTTATATATTTATATTTGAAGAAGAAGGAACTATTTGATGCAGCAAATCCACGTTGATTAAAATATACCAGATATGGGGGCTCCTGGGTGGCTCAGTGGTTTAGGCCTCTGCCTTCGGCTCAGGTCATGATTTCAGGGTCCTGGGATGGAGCCCCACATCGGGCTCTCTGCTCAGCGGGGAGCCTGCTTTCCCCCTCTCTCTCTGCCTACCTCTCTACCTACTTGTGATCTGTCAGAAAAATGCGTAAATCAGATCTTTAAAAAAAGAATTAGTAGATGTGAAATACATCGAGGGTATGGGGGAAGGAAAACGATTTCACCTGATCTGACTAGGAAGTGGTTGAAGCCTGAATTAAAGTGCTATAAAAAGAGTAAAGACCTGGGTATTCTATGGGGAAAAATCCCTAGAAAAACAGCAGTAATAACTGGCTGCTCTTTATTGATCCAGATGCTGCGGTAGGCAAAGAAGAGCTGGTTTTATTCAGAGGATGATCTCCATTTGTCTTCCTGATCTGGCATTTCCTGCAAGCCAGGTATGGGGCTCTGCTCTAGAGCTGCAAATGCTGGGGGGCCCTCACTGTCTCTTTTCTCTTCTCAGGGGGACAACGGGCATGTCCACGGTGCAGTGGGACAGGCTTTACCACAGGGAGATAAAAGACTGCCAAGGGTAGGTTGGAGCTGGGAAAAGGCACTTAGGAACAGATTTTCATTGGAGGTGATAGACAAGGGCAAAGCGAAGAATGAGGATGAGTGTGTCAAGTTTCAAAGTGCCAGGAGGCAGCACAGTGCATTTGGGAAACTACAGCAAGTTCATGACAACCGACAACTGATCTGGCAGCATCACCTGGGGATGGAGGCTGAGCCCCGGGGTTAACACTGGGCTTGAGATGGTTTGTATACGATGCCGAGGAGGTGAGGTACTACACTGTGGGGGCACAGGGAGCTACCGGAGGATTTCAAATATCAGAATCGTAACCATAATAGAGTATTTAATTGCATCCTAGCTTTCATCACGTGTAAGATGTACTATAGTTTATGTTCGCCTAAGAAAGAGAAATGCTGTCAGTTAAACTAGGATATGTCATCAAGTGCAAGGTGAGTGCCACCTTAAAAGATATTAAAATGGGGGGGGGGTGGACACATCTTAGAACAAGTAAATTGTGGTACTAGAATAATTAAGAAAGGTCGAACACTTGGATCAACAAAAAAAGTGATTATTGCTTACCATGTGACCCAAACTATATTAAGTCTTAGAACAAAAGGCGTTCTTATCTTGATGCCCCGCAGCTGTTAGCCCCAAGGTACAGAGGGCAGTAGGCAACGACCAGCAGGCCTCAAGTGCCATGTGCAGACTCTAAGAGCAACTGCCTTTGAGAGAGGAAACGGTAGAGAGTGGGCTTTCGGAGGTAGAGAATTACTAGCTGGGAAAGTAGGAAAATTGACACAGAATCGGGATTGATGCCACTACATGACAGAGTTGGTGAAACGTCCCTTCTCAGAGATCTTGAGGCTCCTCAGAAATGTATTTTTCATTTTGGACAGAACATTCAGGATAAATATGATCTGTTCGAGTTCCTGGTTCTCTCATCAGGACTGTTTCTTAGGCTTCACTGGCACAAGAAAAGGGTTTTGATGGTCCAGGGTAAATCCTGACCAAAGCAAAGCACGGTATCTATGAAAAACTAACCACTCAGAAGAGAACGACAGATAAAAAGCCAGGCCGACCTGACCCTGCAAAATAGGTAAGGTTGGTCCGGCAACAGGGGTAGAGGGGAAGTGCCCATCTCCTGCTAGAAGAGCTAGAGAAGACCCCTTCCGGAGAGACCACCAGGAGAGGAGAGCAGAAGGTGCTGATGAGGAAGAATATTTTAATCAGCAGAGAAGGTCAAAATGACAAAGTTCCAGGATCACTGTAAACATATGGGATGAAAAAATAAAAAAGAAAAGAAAAGATCATTTTAAAATGACTTTTTTTTTTTAAAAGGACTTGTGTAAACAAAAGTCCTTTTTAAGAGACAGTTGGCTGTTTAAAGCAGAAGTACAACTCACTGAGAGAATCACCGCACTATTTATTTGGGTAGAAAGGACCTGGAATGTAGAAAGGCCCATTCTGCAGAGGAAAAAAATAGAATCACTAACAGGCCTCGTGCCTTTGACAGCCAGTGGCTAGAATCCCTGCCTCATGAGACCCTGTGCTAGAAGGCCGCTAGAACCATCTACAACTATGGTAGTCTTTCTTGGAAGCCAACAAGTGTTTGCCCAGTTAAGAGCAGAGTAACAATCAGTCACGTATTTGGTGATAATGTTTATCGATATCTTTAAAAGCCGTGTCAAGTTTCTTTTTGAGTAACCCTCACCCCACCCTTAGAGAAATTTATCTGAGGTTCACCTCTTTGAAATACCTCATTGTAGTTCCACATTTACCATATCCAAAAAACAAACAAACAAAAAAAAAACCATTTTCTTAACAAAGTGTTCAGAAGGGGGCGCCACTGAAAACAATTAGAGCTTTCCCTGCCAGGACAATTTTGTTGCAGAAACAGCTGAAAGCAATCAGGTCAGCCAGAGCCAAGGGCTGGAGGGATTTTTAAATGACAAAAACCGATCCAAATCAAACCAAAACAAAAATCAAACCCAATGGCCAGGATTTCAAGTTTGCTACTAAAGGTGTGACATTCTCCTAAGACATGCCAGTGACTTGATCAATATATTTATGTATTTATATTTGAAGAAGAAGGAACTATTTGATGCAGCAAATCCACGTTGATTAAAATATACCAGATATGGGGGCTCCTGGGTGGCTCAGTGGTTTAGGCTTCTGCCTTCGGCTCAGGTCATGATTTCAGGGTCCTGGGATGGAGCCCCACATCGGGCTCTCTGCTCAGCGGGGAGCCTGCTTCCCCCCTCTCTCTCTGCCTACCTCTCTACCTACTTGTGATCTGTCAGAAAAATGCGTAAATCAGATCTTTAAAAAAAGAATTAGTAGATGTGAAATACATCGAGGGTATGGGGGAAGGAAAACGATTTCACCTGATCTGACTAGGAAGTGGTTGAAGCCTGAATTAAAGTGCTATAAAAAGAGTAAAGACCTGGGAATTCTATGGGGAAAAATCCCTAGAAAAACAGCAGTAATAACTGGCTGCTCTTTATTGATCCAGATGCTGCGGTAGCCAAAGAAGAGCTGGTTTTATTCAGAGGATGATCTCCATTTGTCTTCCTGATCTGGCATTTCCTGCAAGCCAGGTATGGGGCTCTGCTCTAGAGCTGCAAATGCTGGGGGGCCCTCACTGTCCCTTTTCTCTTCTCAGGGGGACAACGGGCATGTCCATGGTGCAGTGGGACAGGCTTTACCACAGGGAGATAAAAGACTGGCAAGGGTAGGTTGGAGCTGGGAAAAGGCACTTAGGAACAGATTTTCATTGGAGGTGATAGACAAGGGCAAAGCGAAGAATGAGGATGAGTGTGTCAAGTTTCAAAGTGCCAGGAGGCAGCACAGTGCATTTGGGAAACTACAGCAAGTTCATGACAACCGACAACTGATCTGGCAGCATCACCTGGGGATGGAGGCTGAGCCCCGGGGTTAACACTGGGCTTGAGATGGTTTGTATACTATGCCGAGGAGGTGAGGTACTACACTGTGGGGGCACAGGGAGCTACCGGAGAATTTCAAATATCAGAATCGTAACCATAATAGAGTATTTAATTGCATCCTAGCTTTCATCACGTGTAAGATGTACTAGAGTTTATGTTCGACTAAGAAAGAGAAATGCTGTCAGTTAAACTAGGATATGTCATCAAGTGCAAGGTGAGTGCCACCTTAAAAGATATTAAAATGGGGGGGGGTGGACACATCTTAGAACAAGTAAATTGTGGTACTAGAATAATTAAGAAAGGTCGAACACTTGGATCAACAAAAAAAGTGATTATTGCTTACCATGTGACCCAAACTATATTAAGTCTTAGAACAAAAGGCGTTCTTATCTTGATGCCCCGCAGCTGTTAGCCCCAAGGTACAGAGGGCAGTAGCCAATGACCAGCATGCCTCAAGTGCCATGTGCAGACTCTAAGAGCAACTGCCTTTGAGAGAGGAAACGGTAGAGAGTGGGCTTTCGGAGGTAGAGAATTACTAGCTGGGAAAGTAGGAAAATTGACACAGAATCGGGATTGATGCCACTACATGACAGAGTTGGTGAAACGTCCCTTCTCAGAGATCTTGAGGCTCCTCAGAAATGTATTTTTCATTTTGGACAGAACATTCAGGATAAATATGATCTGTTCGAGTTCCTGGTTCTCTCATCAGGACTGTTTCTTAGGCTTCACTGGCACAAGAAAAGGGTTTTGATGGTCCAGGGTAAATCCTGACCAAAGCAAAGCACGGTATCTATGAAAAACTAACCACTCAGAAGAGAACGACAGATAAAAAGCCAGGCCGACCTGACCCTGCAAAATAGGTAAGGTTGGTCCGGCAACAGGGGTAGAGGGGAAGTGCCCATCTCCTGCTAGAAGAGCTAGAGAAGACCCCTTCCGGAGAGACCACCAGGAGAGGAGAGCAGAAGGTGCTGATGAGGAAGAATATTTTAATCAGCAGAGAAGGTCAAAATGACAAAGTTCCAGGATCAGTGTAAACATATGGGATGAAAAAATAAAAAAGAAAAGAAAAGATCATTTTAAAATGACTTTTTTTTTTTTAAAGGACTTGTGTAAACAAAAGTCCTTTTTAAGAGACAGTTGGCTGTTTAAAGCAGAAGTACAACTCACTGAGAGAATCACCGCACTATTTATTTGGGTAGAAAGGACCTGGAATGTCGAAAGGCCCATTCTGCAGAGGAAAAAAATAGAATCACTAACAGGCCTCGTGCCTTTGACAGCCAGTGGCTAGAATCCCTGCCTCATGAGACCCTGTGCTAGAAGGCCGCTAGAACCATCTACAACTATGGTAGTCTTTCTTGGAAGCCAACAAGTGTTTGCCCAGTTAAGAGCAGAGTAACAATCAGTCACGTATTTGGTGATAATGTTTATCGATATCTTTAAAAGCCGTGTCAAGTTTCTTTTTGAGTAACCCTCACCCCACCCTTAGAGAAATTTATCTGAGGTTCACCTCTTTGAAATACCTCATTGTAGTTCCACATTTACCATATCCAAAAAACAAACAAACAAAAAAAAAACCATTTTCTTAACAAAGTGTTCAGAAGGGGGCGCCACTGAAAACAATTAGAGCTTTCCCTGCCAGGACAATTTTGTTGCAGAAACAGCTGAAAGCAATCAGGTCAGCCATAGCCAAGGGCTGGAGGGATTTTTAAATGACAAAAACCGATCCAAATCAAACCAAAACAAAAATCAAACCCAATGGCCAGGATTTCAAGTTTGCTACTAAAGGTGTGACATTCTCCTAAGACATGCCAGTGACTTGATCAATATATTTATGTATTTATATTTGAAGAAGAAGGAACTATTTGATGCAGCAAATCCACGTTGATTAAAATATACCAGATATGGGGGCTCCTGGGTGGCTCAGTGGTTTAGGCTTCTGCCTTCGGCTCAGGTCATGATTCAGGGTCCTGGTATGGAGCCCCACATCGGGCTCTCTGCTCAGCGGGGAGCCTGCTTCCCCCCTCTCTCTCTGCCTACCTCTCTACCTACTTGTGATCTGTCAGAAAAATGTGTAAATCAGATCTTTAAAAAAAGAATTAGTAGATGTGAAATACATCGAGGGTATGGGGGAAGGAAAACGATTTCACCTGATCTGACTAGGAAGTGGTTGAAGCCTGAATTAAAGTGCTATAAAAAGAGTAAAGACCTGGGAATTCTATGGGGAAAAATCCCTAGAAAAACAGCAGTAATAACTGGCTGCTCTTTATTGATCCAGATGCTGCGGTAGCCAAAGAAGAGCTGGTTTTATTCAGAGGATGATCTCCATTTGTCTTCCTGATCTGGCATTTCCTGCAAGCCAGGTATGGGGCTCTGCTCTAGAGCTGCAAATGCTGGGGGGCCCTCACTGTCCCTTTTCTCTTCTCAGGGGGACAACGGGCATGTCCATGGTGCAGTGGGACAGGCTTTACCACAGGGAGATAAAAGACTGGCAAGGGTAGGTTGGAGCTGGGAAAAGCCACTTAGGAACAGATTTTCATTGGAGGTGATAGACAAGGGCAAAGCGAAGAATGAGGATGAGTGTGTCAAGTTTCAAAGTGCCAGGAGGCAGCACAGTGCATTTGGGAAACTACAGCAAGTTCATGACAACCGACAACTGATCTGGCAGCATCACCTGGGGATGGAGGCTGAGCCCCGGGGTTAACACTGGGCTTGAGATGGTTTGTATACTATGCCGAGGAGGTGAGGTACTACACTGTGGGGGCACAGGGAGCTACCGGAGAATTTCAAATATCAGAATCGTAACCATAATAGAGTATTTAATTGCATCCTAGCTTTCATCACGTGTAAGATGTACTAGAGTTTATGTTCGACTAAGAAAGAGAAATGCTGTCAGTTAAACTAGGATATGTCATCAAGTGCAAGGTGAGTGCCACCTTAAAAGATATTAAAATGGGGGGGGGTGGACACATCTTAGAACAAGTAAATTGTGGTACTAGAATAATTAAGAAAGGTCGAACACTTGGATCAACAAAAAAAGTGATTATTGCTTACCATGTGACCCAAACTATATTAAGTCTTAGAACAAAAGGCGTTCTTATCTTGATGCCCCGCAGCTGTTAGCCCCAAGGTACAGAGGGCAGTAGCCAACGACCAGCATGCCTCAAGTGCCATGTGCAGACTCTAAGAGCAACTGCCTTTGAGAGAGGAAACGGTAGAGAGTGGGCTTTCGGAGGTAGAGAATTACTAGCTGGGAAAGTAGGAAAATTGACACAGAATCGGGATTGATGCCACTACATGACAGAGTTGGTGAAACGTCCCTTCTCAGAGATCTTGAGGCTCCTCAGAAATGTATTTTTCATTTTGGACAGAACATTCAGGATAAATATGATCTGTTCGAGTTCCTGGTTCTCTCATCAGGACTGTTTCTTAGGCTTCACTGGCACAAGAAAAGGGTTTTGATGGTCCAGGGTAAATCCTGACCAAAGCAAAGCACGGTATCTATGAAAAACTAACCACTCAGAAGAGAACGACAGATAAAAAGCCAGGCCGACCTGACCCTGCAAAATAGGTAAGGTTGGTCCGGCAACAGGGGTAGAGGGGAAGTGCCCATCTCCTGCTAGAAGAGCTAGAGAAGACCCCTTCCGGAGAGACCACCAGGAGAGGAGAGCAGAAGGTGCTGATGAGGAAGAATATTTTAATCAGCAGAGAAGGTCAAAATGACAAAGTTCCAGGATCAGTGTAAACATATGGGATGAAAAAATAAAAAAGAAAAGAAAAGATCATTTTAAAATGACTTTTTTTTTTAAAAGGACTTGTGTAAACAAAAGTCCTTTTTAAGAGACAGTTGGCTGTTTAAAGCAGAAGTACAACTCACTGAGAGAATCACCGCACTATTTATTTGGGTAGAAAGGACCTGGAATGTAGAAAGGCCCATTCTGCAGAGGAAAAAAATAGAATCACTAACAGGCCTCGTGCCTAGCACAGCCAGTGGCTAGAATCCCTGCCTCATGAGACCCTGTGCTAGAAGGCCGCTAGAACCATCTACAACTATGGTAGTCTTTCTTGGAAGCCAACAAGTGTTTGCCCAGTTAAGAGCAGAGTAACAATCAGTCACGTATTTGGTGATAATGTTTATCGATATCTTTAAAAGCCGTGTCAAGTTCCTTTTGAGTAACCCTCACCCCACCCTTAGAGAAATTTATCTGAGGTTCACCTCTTTGAAATACCTCATTGTAGTTCCACATTTACCGTATCCAAAAAACAAACAAACAAAAAAAAACCATTTTCTTAACAAAGTGTTCAGAAGGGGGCGCCACTGAAAACAATTAGAGCTTTCCCTGCCAGGACAATTTTGTTGCAGAAACAGCTGAAAGCAATCAGGTCAGACAGAGCCAAGGGCTGGAGGGAGTTTTAAATGACAAAAACCGATCCAAATCAAACCAAAACAAAAATCAAACCCAATGGCCAGGATTTCAAGTTTGCTACTAAAGGTGTGACATTCTCCTAAGACATGCGAGTGACTTGATCAATATATTTATATATTTATATTTGAAGAAGAAGGAACTATTTGATGCAGCAAATCCACATTGATTAAAATATACCAGATATGGGGGCTCCTGGGTGGCTCAGTGGTTTAGGCCTCTGCCTTCGGCTCAGGTCATGATTTCAGGGTCCTGGGATGGAGCCCCACATCGGGCTCTCTGCTCAGCGGGGAGCCTGCTTCCCCCCTCTCTCTCTGCCTACCTCTCTACCTACTTGTGATCTGTCAGAAAAATGCGTAAATCAGATCTTTAAAAAAAGAATTAGTAGATGTGAAATACATCGAGGGTATGGGGGAAGGAAAACGATTTCACCTGATCTGACTAGGAAGTGGTTGAAGCCTGAATTAAAGTGCTATAAAAAGAGTAAAGACCTGGGAATTCTACGGGGAAAAATCCCTAGAAAAACAGCACTAATAACTAGCTGCTCTTTATTGATCCAGATGCTGCGGTAGGCAAAGAAGAGCTGGTTTTATTCAGAGGATGATCTCCATTTGTCTTCCTGATCTGGCATTTCCTGCAAGCCAGGTATGGGGCTCTGCTCTAGAGCTGCAAATGCTGGGGGGCCCTCACTGTCCCTTTTCTCTTCTCAGGGGGACAACGGGCATGTCCATGGTGCAGTGGGACAGGCTTTACCACAGGGAGATAAAAGACTGCCAAGGGTAGGTTGGAGCTGGGAAAAGCCACTTAGGAACAGATTTTCATTAGAGGTGATAGACAAGGGCAAAGCGAAGAATGAGGATGAGTGTGTCAAGTTTCAAAGTGCCAGGAGGCAGCACAGTGCATTTGGGAAACTACAGCAAGTTCAGGACAACCGACAACTGATCTGGCAGCATCACCTGGGGATGGAGGCTGAGCCCCGGGGTTAACACTGGGCTTGAGATGTTTTGTATACGATGCCGAAGAGGTGAGGTACTACACTGTGGGGGCACAGGGAGCTACCGGAGGATTTCAAATATCAGAATCGTAACCATAATAGAGTATTTAATTGCATCCTAGCTTTCATCACGTGTAAGATGTACTATAGTTTATGTTCGCCTAAGAAAGAGAAATGCTGTCAGTTAAACTAGGATATGTCATCAAGTGCAAGGTGAGTGCCACCTTAAAAGATATTAAAATGGGGAGGGGGTGGACACATCTTAGAACAAGTAAATTGTGGTACTAGAATAATTAAGAAAGGTCGAACATGGGACGCCTGGGTGGCTCAGTTGGTTAAGCAGCTGCCTTCGGCTCAGTTCATGATCCCAGCGTCCTAGGATGGAGTCCCACATCGGGCTCCTTGCTCCGCAGGGAGCCTGCTTCTCCCTCTGACTCTTCCTTCCACTGTCTCCCTGTGCTCGCTGTCGCTCGCGCTCTCTCTGACAAATAAATAAATAAAAATCTTAAAAAAAAAAAAAAAAAAAAAAGAAAGGTCGAACACTTGGATCACCAAAAATGTGATTATTGCTTACCATGTGACCCAAACTATATTAAGTCTTAGAACAAAAGACGTTCTTATCTTGATGCCCCGCAGCTGTTAGCCCCAAGGTACAGAGGGCAGTAGGCAACGACCAGCAGGCCTCAAGTGCCATGTGCAGACTCTAAGAGCAACTGCCTTTGAGAGAGGAAACGGTAGAGAGTGGGCTTTCGGAGGTAGAGAATTACTAGCTGGGAAAGTAGGAAAATTGACACAGAATCGGGATTGATGCCACTACATGACAGAGTTGGTGAAACGTCCCTTCTCAGAGATCTTGAGGCTCCTCAGAAATGTATTTTTCATTTTGGACAGAACATTCAGGATAAATATAATCTGTTCGAGTTCCTGGTTCTCTCATCAGGACTGTTTCTTAGGCTTCACTGGCACAAGAAAAGGGTTTTGATGGTCCAGGGTAAATCCTGACCAAAGCAAAGCACGGTATCTATGAAAAACTAACCACTCAGAAGAGAACGACAGATAAAAAGCCAGGCCGACCTGACCCTGCAAAATAGGTAAGGTTGGTCCGGCAACAGGGGTAGAGGGGAAGTGCCCATCTCCTGCTAGAAGAGCTAGAGAAGACCCCTTCCGGAGAGACCACCAGGAGAGGAGAGCAGAAGGTGCTGATGAGGAAGAATATTTTAATCAGCAGAGAAGGTCAAAATGACAAAGTTCCAGGATCAGTGTAAACATATGGGATGAAAAAATAAAAAAGAAAAGAAAAGATCATTTTAAAATGACTTTTTTTTTTTTTAAAAGGACTTGTGTAAACAAAAGTCCTTTTTAAGAGACAGTTGGCTGTTTAAAGCAGAAGTACAACTCACTGAGAGAATCACCGCACTATTTATTTGGGTAGAAAGGACCTGGAATGTAGAAAGGCCCATTCTGCAGAGGAAAAAAATAGAATCACTAACAGGCCTCGTGCCTAGCACAGCCAGTGGCTAGAATCCCTGCCTCATGAGACCCTGTGCTAGAAGGCCGCTAGAACCATCTACAACTATGGTAGTCTTTCTTGGAAGCCAACAAGTGTTTGCCCAGTTAAGAGCAGAGTAACAATCAGTCACGTATTTGGTGATAATGTTTATCGATATCTTTAAAAGCCGTGTCAAGTTCCTTTTGAGTAACCCTCACCCCACCCTTAGAGAAATTTATCTGAGGTTCACCTCTTTGAAATACCTCATTGTAGTTCCACATTTACCGTATCCAAAAAACAAACAAACAAAAAAAAACCATTTTCTTAACAAAGTGTTCAGAAGGGGGCGCCACTGAAAACAATTAGAGCTTTCCCTGCCAGGACAATTTTGTTGCAGAAACAGCTGAAAGCAATCAGGTCAGACAGAGCCAAGGGCTGGAGGGAGTTTTAAATGACAAAAACCGATCCAAATCAAACCAAAACAAAAATCAAACCCAATGGCCAGGATTTCAAGTTTGCTACTAAAGGTGTGACATTCTCCTAAGACATGCGAGTGACTTGATCAATATATTTATATATTTATATTTGAAGAAGAAGGAACTATTTGATGCAGCAAATCCACATTGATTAAAATATACCAGATATGGGGGCTCCTGGGTGGCTCAGTGGTTTAGGCCTCTGCCTTCGGCTCAGGTCATGATTTCAGGGTCCTGGGATGGAGCCCCACATCGGGCTCTCTGCTCAGCGGGGAGCCTGCTTCCCCCCTCTCTCTCTGCCTACCTCTCTACCTACTTGTGATCTGTCAGAAAAATGCGTAAATCAGATCTTTAAAAAAAGCATTAGTAGATGTGAAATACATCGAGGGTATGGGGGAAGGAAAACGATTTCACCTGATCTGACTAGGAAGTGGTTGAAGCCTGAATTAAAGTGCTATAAAAAGAGTAAAGACCTGGGAATTCTACGGGGAAAAATCCCTAGAAAAACAGCAGTAATAACTAGCTGCTCTTTATTGATCCAGATGCTGCGGTAGGCAAAGAAGAGCTGGTTTTATTCAGAGGATGATCTCCATTTGTCTTCCTGATCTGGCATTTCCTGCAAGCCAGGTATGGGGCTCTGCTCTAGAGCTGCAAATGCTGGGGGGCCCTCACTGTCCCTTTTCTCTTCTCAGGGGGACAACGGGCATGTCCATGGTGCAGTGGGACAGGCTTTACCACAGGGAGATAAAAGACTGCCAAGGGTAGGTTGGAGCAGGGAAAAGCCACTTAGGAACAGATTTTCATTGGAGGTGATAGACAAGGGCAAAGCGAAGAATGAGGATGAGTGTGTCAAGTTTCAAAGTGCCAGGAGGCAGCACAGTGCATTTGGGAAACTACAGCAAGTTCAGGACAACCGACAACTGATCTGGCAGCATCACCTGGGGATGGAGGCTGAGCCCCGGGGTTAACACTGGGCTTGAGATGTTTTGTATACGATGCCGAAGAGGTGAGGTACTACACTGTGGGGGCACAGGGAGCTACCGGAGGATTTCAAATATCAGAATCGTAACCATAATAGAGTATTTAATTGCATCCTAGCTTTCATCACGTGTAAGATGTACTATAGTTTATGTTCGCCTAAGAAAGAGAAATGCTGTCAGTTAAACTAGGATATGTCATCAAGTGCAAGGTGAGTGCCACCTTAAAAGATATTAAAATGGGGAGGGGGTGGACACATCTTAGAACAAGTAAATTGTGGTACTAGAATAATTAAGAAAGGTCGAACATGGGACGCCTGGGTGGCTCAGTTGGTTAAGCAGCTGCCTTCGGCTCAGTTCATGATCCCAGCGTCCTAGGATGGAGTCCCACATCGGGCTCCTTGCTCCGCAGGGAGCCTGCTTCTCCCTCTGACTCTTCCTTCCACTGTCTCCCTGTGCTCGCTGTCGCTCGCGCTCACTCTGACAAATAAATAAATAAAAATCTTAAAAAAAAAAAAAAAAAAAGAAAGGTCGAACACTTGGATCACCAAAAATGTGATTATTGCTTACCATGTGACCCAAACTATATTAAGTCTTAGAACAAAAGACGTTCTTATCTTGATGCCCCGCAGCTGTTAGCCCCAAGGTACAGAGGGCAGTAGGCAACGACCAGCAGGCCTCAAGTGCCATGTGCAGACTCTAAGAGCAACTGCCTTTGAGAGAGGAAACGGTAGAGAGTGGGCTTTCGGAGGTAGAGAATTACTAGCTGGGAAAGTAGGAAAATTGACACAGAATCGGGATTGATGCCACTACATGACAGAGTTGGTGAAACGTCCCTTCTCAGAGATCTTGAGGCTCCTCAGAAATGTATTTTTCATTTTGGACAGAACATTCAGGATAAATATGATCTGTTCGAGTTCCTGGTTCTCTCATCAGGACTGTTTCTTAGGCTTCACTGGCACAAGAAAAGGGTTTTGATGGTCCAGGGTAAATCCTGACCAAAGCAAAGCACGGTATCTATGAAAAACTAACCACTCAGAAGAGAACGACAGATAAAAAGCCAGGCCGACCTGACCCTGCAAAATAGGTAAGGTTGGTCCGGCAACAGGGGTAGAGGGGAAGTGCCCATCTCCTGCTAGAAGAGCTAGAGAAGACCCCTTCCGGAGAGACCACCAGGAGAGGAGAGCAGAAGGTGCTGATGAGGAAGAATATTTTAATCAGCAGAGAAGGTCAAAATGACAAAGTTCCAGGATCAGTGTAAACATATGGGATGAAAAAATAAAAAAGAAAAGAAAAGATCATTTTAAAATGACTTTTTTTTTTAAAAGGACTTGTGTAAACAAAAGTCCTTTTTAAGAGACAGTTGGCTGTTTAAAGCAGAAGTACAACTCACTGAGAGAATCACCGCACTATTTATTTGGGTAGAAAGGACCTGGAATGTAGAAAGGCCCATTCTGCAGAGGAAAAAAATAGAATCACTAACAGGCCTCGTGCCTTGCACAGCCAGTGGCTAGAATCCCTGCCTCATGAGACCCTGTGCTAGAAGGCCGCTAGAAACATCTACAACTATGGTAGTCTTTCTTGGAAGCCAACAAGTGTTTGCCCAGTTAAGAGCAGAGTAACAATCAGTCACGTATTTGGTGATAATGTTTATCGATATCTTTAAAAGCCGTGTCAAGTTCCTTTTGAGTAACCCTCACCCCACCCTTAGAGAAATTTATCTGAGGTTCACCTCTTTGAAATACCTCATTGTAGTTCCACATTTACCGTATCCAAAAAAAAAACAAACAAAAAAAAACCATTTTCTTAACAAAGTGTTCAGAAGGGGGCGCCACTGAAAACAATTAGAGCTTTCCCTGCCAGGACAATTTTGTTGCAGAAACAGCTGAAAGCAATCAGGTCAGACAGAGCCAAGGGCTGGAGGGAGTTTTAAATGACAAAAACCGATCCAAATCAAACCAAAACAAAAATCAAACCCAATGGCCAGGATTTCAAGTTTGCTACTAAAGGTGTGACATTCTCCTAAGACATGCGAGTGACTTGATCAATATATTTATATATTTATATTTGAAGAAGAAGGAACTATTTGATGCAGCAAATCCACATTGATTAAAATATACCAGATATGGGGGCTCCTGGGTGGCTCAGTGGTTTAGGCCTCTGCCTTCGGCTCAGGTCATGATTTCAGGGTCCTGGGATGGAGCCCCACATCGGGCTCTCTGCTCAGCGGGGAGCCTGCTTCCCCCCTCTCTCTCTGCCTACCTCTCTACCTACTTGTGATCTGTCAGAAAAATGCGTAAATCAGATCTTTAAAAAAAGCATTAGTAGATGTGAAATACATCGAGGGTATGGGGGAAGGAAAACGATTTCACCTGATCTGACTAGGAAGTGGTTGAAGCCTGAATTAAAGTGCTATAAAAAGAGTAAAGACCTGGGAATTCTACGGGGAAAAATCCCTAGAAAAACAGCAGTAATAACTAGCTGCTGTTTATTGATCCAGATGCTGCGGTAGGCAAAGAAGAGCTGGTTTTATTCAGAGGATGATCTCCATTTGTCTTCCTGATCTGGCATTTCCTGCAAGCCAGGTATGGGGCTCTGCTCTAGAGCTGCAAATGCTGGGGGGCCCTCACTGTCCCTTTTCTCTTCTCAGGGGGACAACGGGCATGTCCATGGTGCAGTGGGACAGGCTTTACCACAGGGAGATAAAAGACTGCCAAGGGTAGGTTGGAGCTGGGAAAAGCCACTTAGGAACAGATTTTCATTGGAGGTGATAGACAAGGGCAAAGCGAAGAATGAGGATGAGTGTGTCAAGTTTCAAAGTGCCAGGAGGCAGCACAGTGCATTTGGGAAACTACAGCAAGTTCATGACAACCGACAACTGATCTGGCAGCATCACCTGGGGATGGAGGCTGAGCCCCGGTGTTAACACTGGGCTTGAGATGGTTTGTATACGATGCCGAGGAGGTGAGGTACTACACTGTGGGGGCACAGGGAGCTACCGGAGGATTTCAAATATCAGAATCGTAACCATAATAGAGTATTTAATTGCATCCTAGCTTTCATCACGTGTAAGATGTACTATAGTTTATGTTCGCCTAAGAAAGAGAAATGCTGTCAGTTAAACTAGGATATGTCATCAAGTGCAAGGTGAGTGCCACCTTAAAAGATATTAAAATGGGGAGGGGGTGGACACATCTTAGAACAAGTAAATTGTGGTACTAGAATAATTAAGAAAGGTCGAACATGGGACGCCTGGGTGGCTCAGTTGGTTAAGCAGCTGCCTTCGGCTCAGTTCATGATCCCAGCGTCCTAGGATCGAGTCCCACATCGGGCTCCTTGCTCCGCAGGGAGCCTGCTTCTCCCTCTGACTCTTCCTTCCACTGTCTGCCTGTGCTCGCTGTCGCTCGTGCTCTCTCTGACAATTAAATAAATAAAAATCTTAAAAAAAAAAAAAAAAAAAAAGAAAGGTCGAACACTTGGATCACCAAAAATGTGATTATTGCTTACCATGTGACCCAAACTATATTAAGTCTTAGAACAAAAGACGTTCTTATCTTGATGCCCCGCAGCTGTTAGCCCCAAGGTACAGAGGGCAGTAGGCAACGACCAGCAGGCCTCAAGTGCCATGTGCAGACTCTAAGAGCAACTGCCTTTGAGAGAGGAAACGGTAGAGAGTGGGCTTTCGGAGGTAGAGAATTACTAGCTGGGAAAGTAGGAAAATTGACACAGAATCGGGATTGATGCCACTACATGACAGAGTTGGTGAAACGTCCCTTCTCAGAGATCTTGAGGCTCCTCAGAAATGTATTTTTCATTTTGGACAGAACATTCAGGATAAATATGATCTGTTCGAGTTCCTGGTTCTCTCATCAGGACTGTTTCTTAGGCTTCACTGGCACAAGAAAAGGGTTTTGATGATCCAGGGTAAATCCTGACCAAAGCAAAGCACGGTATCTATGAAAAACTAACCACTCAGAAGAGAACGACAGATAAAAAGCCAGGCCGACCTGACCCTGCAAAATAGGTAAGGTTGGTCCGGCAACAGGGGTAGAGGGGAAGTGCCCATCTCCTGCTAGAAGAGCTAGAGAAGACCCCTTCCGGAGAGACCACCAGGAGAGGAGAGCAGAAGGTGCTGATGAGGAAGAATATTTTAATCAGCAGAGAAGGTCAAAATGACAAAGTTCCAGGATCAGTGTAAACATATGGGATGAAAAAATAAAAAAGAAAAGAAAAGATCATTTTAAAATGACTTTTTTTTTTTAAAAGGACTTGTGTAAACAAAAGTCCTTTTTAAGAGACAGTTGACTGTTTAAAGCAGAAGTACAACTCACTGAGAGAATCACCGCACTATTTATTTGGGTAGAAAGGACCTGGAATGTAGAAAGGCCCATTCTGCAGAGGAAAAAAATAGAATCACTAACAGGCCTCGTGCCTTGCACAGCCAGTGGCTAGAATCCCTGCCTCATGAGAGCCTGTGCTAGAAGGCCGCTAGAACCATCTACAACTATGGTAGTCTTTCTTGGAAGCCAACAAGTGTTTGCCCAGTTAAGAGCAGAGTAACAATCAGTCACGTATTTGGTGATAATGTTTATCGATATCTTTAAAAGCCATGTCAAGTTCCTTTTGAGTAACCCTCACCCCACCCTTAGAGAAATTTATCTGAGGTTCACCTCTTTGAAATACCTCATTGTAGTTCCACATTTACCATATCCAAAAAACAAACAAACAAAAAAAAAAACCATTTTCTTAACAAAGAGTTCAGAAGGGGGCGCCACTGAAAACAATTAGAGCTTTCCCTGCCAGGACAATTTTGTTGCAGAAACAGCTGAAAGCAATCAGGTCAGACAGAGCCAAGGGCTGGAGGGATTTTTAAATGACAAAAACCGATCCAAATCAAACCAAAACAAAAATCAAACCCAATGGCCAGGATTTCAAGTTTGCTACTAAAGGTGTGACATTCTCCTAAGACATGCGAGTGACTTGATCAATATATTTATATATTTATATTTGAAGAAGAAGGAACTATTTGATGCAGCAAATCCACGTTGATTAAAATATACCAGAGATGGGGGCTCCTGGGTGGCTCAGTGGTTTAGGCCTCTGCCTTCGGCTCAGGTCATGATTTCAGGGTCCTGGGATGGAGCCCCACATCGGGCTCTCTGCTCAGCGGGGAGCCTGCTTCCCCCCTCTCTCTCTGCCTACCTCTCTACCTACTTGTGATCTGTCAGAAAAATGCGTAAATCAGATCTTTAAAAAAAGAATTAGTAGATGTGAAATACATCAAGGGTATGGGGAAAGGAAAACGATTTCACCTGATCTGACTAGGAAGTGGTTGAAGCCTGAATTAAAGTGCTATAAAAAGAGTAAAGACCTGGGAATTCTATGGGGAAAAATCCCTAGAAAAACAGCAGTAATAACTGGCTGCTCTTTATTGATCCAGATGCTGCGGTAGGCAAAGAAGAGCTGGTTTTATTCAGAGGATGATCTCCATTTGTCTTCCTGATCTGGCATTTCCTGCAAGCCAGGTATGGGGCTCTGCTCTAGAGCTGCAAATGCTGGGGGGCCCTCACTGTCCCTTTTCTCTTCTCAGGGGGACAACGGGCATGTCCACGGTGCAGTGGGACAGGCTTTACCACAGGGAGATAAAAGACTGCCAAGGGTAGGTTGGAGCTGGGAAAAGCCACTTAGGAACAGATTTTCATTGGAGGTGATAGACAAGGGCAAAGCGAAGAATGAGGATGAGTGTGTCAAGTTTCAAAGTGCCAGGAGGCAGCACAGTGCATTTGGGAAACTACAGCAAGTTCATGACAACCGACAACTGATCTGGCAGCATCACCTGGGGATGGAGGCTGAGCCCCGGGGTTAACACTGGGCTTGAGATGGTTTGTATACTATGCCGAGGAGGTGAGGTACTACACTGTGGGGGCACAGGGAGCTACCGGAGGATTTCAAATATCAGAATCGTAACCATAATAGAGTATTTAATTGCATCCTAGCTTTCATCACGTGTAAGATGTACTAGAGTTTATGTTGAACTAAGAAAGATAAATGCTGTCAGTTAAACTAGGATATGTCATCAAGTGCAAGGTGAGTGCCACCTTAAAAGATATTAAAATGGGGGGGGGGGGTGGACACATCTTAGAACAAGTAAATTGTGGTACTAGAATAATTAAGAAAGGTCGAACACTTGGATCAACAAAAAAGTGATTATTGCTTACCATGTGACCCAAACTATATTAAGTCTTAGAACTAAAGACGTTCTTATCTTGATGCCCCGCAGCTCTTAGCCCCAAGGTACAGAGGGCAGTAGGCAACGACCAGCAGGCCTCAAGTGCCATGTGCAGACTCTAAGAGCAACTGCCTTTGAGAGAGGAAACGGTAGAGAGTGGGCTTTCAGAGGTAGAGAATTACTAGCTGGGAAAGTAGGAAAATTGACACAGAATCGGGATTGATGCCACTACATGACAGAGTTGGTGAAACGTCCCTTCTCAGAGATCTTGAGGCTCCTCAGAAATGTATTTTTCATTTTGGACAGAACATTCAGGATAAATATGATCTGTTCGAGTTCCTGGTTCTCTCATCAGGACTGTTTCTTAGGCTTCACTGGCACAAGAAAAGGGTTTTGATGGTCCAGGGTAAATCCTGACCAAAGCAAAGCACGGTATCTATGAAAAACTAACCACTCAGAAGAGAACGACAGATAAAAAGCCAGGCCGACCTGACCCTGCAAAATAGGTAAGGTTGGTCCGGCAACAGGGGTAGAGGGGAAGTGCCCATCTCCTGCTAGAAGAGCTAGAGAAGACCCCTTCCGGAGAGACCACCAGGAGAGGAGAGCAGAAGGTGCTGATGAGGAAGAATATTTTCATCAGCAGAGAAGGTCAAAATGACAAAGTTCCAGGATCAGTGTAAACATATGGGATGAAAAAATAAAAAAGAAAAGAAAAGATCATTTTAAAATGACTTTTTTTTTTAAAAAGGACTTGTGTAAACAAAAGTCCTTTTTAAGAGACAGTTGGCTGTTTAAAGCAGAAGTACAACTCACTGAGAGAATCACCGCACTATTTATTTGGGTAGAAAGGACCTGGAATGTAGAAAGGCCCATTCTGCAGAGGAAAAAAATAGAATCACTAACAGGCCTCGTTCCTTGCACAGCCAGTGGCTAGAATCCCTGCCTCATGAGACCCTGTGCTAGAAGGCCGCTAGAACCATCTACAACTATGGTAGTCTTTCTTGGAAGCCAACAAGTGTTTGCCCAGTTAAGAGCAGAGTAACAATCAGTCACGTATTTGGTGATAATGTTTATCGATATCTTTAAAAGCCGTGTCAAGTTTCTTTTTGAGAAACCCGCACCCCACCCTTAGAGAAATTTATCTGAGGTTCACCTCTTTGAAATACCTCATTGTAGTTCCACATTTACCATATCCAAAAAACAAACAAACAAACAAAAAACCATTTTCTTAACAAAGTGTTCAGAAGGGGGCGCCACTGAAAACAATTAGAGCTTTCCCTGCCAGGACAATTTTGTTGCAGAAACAGCTGAAAGCAATCAGGTCAGACAGAGCCAAGGGCTGGAGGGATTTTTAAATGACAAAAACCGATCCAAATCAAACCAAAACAAAAATCAAACCCAATGGCCAGGATTTCAAGTTTGCTACTAAAGGTGTGACATTCTCCTAAGACATGCGAGTGACTTGATCAATATATTTATATATTTATATTTGAAGAAGAAGGAACTATTTGATGCAGCAAATCCACGTTGATTAAAATATACCAGATATGGGGGCTCCTGGGTGGCTCAGTGGTTTAGGCTTCTGCCTTCGGCTCAGGTCATGATTTCAGGGTCCTGGGATGGAGCCCCACATCGGGCTCTCTGCTCAGCGGGGAGCCTGCTTCCCCCCTCTCTCTCTGCCTACCTCTCTACCTACTTGTGATCTGTCAGAAAAATGCGTAAATCAGATCTTTAAAAAAAGAATTAGTAGATGTGAAATACATCGAGGGTATGGGGGAAGGAAAACGATTGCACCTGATCTGACTAGGAAGTGGTTGAAGCCTGAATTAAAGTGCTATAAAAAGAGTAAAGACCTGGGAATTCTATGGGGAAAAATCCCTAGAAAAACAGCAGTAATAACTGGCTGCTCTTTATTGATCCAGATGCTGCGGTAGGCAAAGAAGAGCTGGTTTTATTCAGAGGATGATCTCCATTTGTCTTCCTGATCTGGCATTTCCTGCAAGCCAGGTATGGGGCTCTGCTCTAGAGCTGCAAATGCTGGGGGGCCCTCACTGTCCCTTTTCTCTTCTCAGGGGGACAACGGGCATGTCCATGGTGCAGTGGGACAGGCTTTACCACAGGGAGATAAAAGACTGCCAAGGGTAGGTTGGAGCTGGGAAAAGCCACTTAGGAACAGATTTTCATTGGAGGTGATAGACAAGGGCAAAGCGAAGAATGAGGATGAGTGTGTCAAGTTTCAAAGTGCCAGGAGGCAGCACAGTGCATTTGGGAAACTACAGCAAGTTCAGGACAACCGACAACTGATCTGGCAGCATCACCTGGGGATGGAGGCTGAGCCCCGGGGTTAACACTGGGCTTGAGATGTTTTGTATACGATGCCGAAGAGGTGAGGTACTACACTGTGAGGGCACAGGGAGCTACCGGAGGATTTCAAATATCAGAATCGTAACCATAATAGAGTATTTAATTGCATCCTAGCTTTCATCACGTGTAAGATGTACTATAGTTTATGTTCGCCTAAGAAAGAGAAATGCTGTCAGTTAAACTAGGATATGTCATCAAGTGCAAGGTGAGTGCCACCTTAAAAGATATTAAAATGGGGAGGGGGTGGACACATCTTAGAACAAGTAAATTGTGGTACTAGAATAATTAAGAAAGGTCGAACATGGGACGCCTGGGTGGCTCAGTTGGTTAAGCAGCTGCCTTCGGCTCAGTTCATGATCCCAGCGTCCTAGGATGGAGTCCCACATCGGGCTCCTTGCTCGGCAGGGAGCCTGCTTCTCCCTCTGACTCTTCCTTCCACTGTCTCCCTGTGCTCGCTGTCGCTCGCGCTCTCTCTGACAAATAAATAAATAAAAATCTTAAAAAAAAAAAAAAAAAAAGAAAGGTCGAACACTTGGATCACCAAAAATGTGATTATTGCTTACCATGTGACCCAAACTATATTAAGTCTTAGAACAAAAGACGTTCTTATCTTGATGCCCCGCAGCTGTTAGCCCCAAGGTACAGAGGGCAGTAGGCAACGACCAGCAGGCCTCAAGTGCCATGTGCAGACTCTAAGAGCAACTGCCTTTGAGAGAGGAAACGGTAGAGAGTGGGCTTTCGGAGGTAGAGAATTACTAGCTGGGAAAGTAGGAAAATTGACACAGAATCGGGATTGATGCCACTACATGACAGAGTTGGTGAAACGTCCCTTCTCAGAGATCTTGAGGCTCCTCAGAAATGTATTTTTCATTTTGGACAGAACATTCAGGATAAATATGATCTGTTCGAGTTCCTGGTTCTCTCATCAGGACTGTTTCTTAGGCTTCACTGGCACAAGAAAAGGGTTTTGATGGTCCAGGGTAAATCCTGACCAAAGCAAAGCACGGTATCTATGAAAAACTAACCACTCAGAAGAGAACGACAGATAAAAAGCCAGGCCGACCTGACCCTGCAAAATAGGTAAGGTTGGTCCGGCAACAGGGGTAGAGGGGAAGTGCCCATCTCCTGCTAGAAGAGCTAGAGAAGACCCCTTCCGGAGAGACCACCAGGAGAGGAGAGCAGAAGGTGCTGATGAGGAAGAATATTTTAATCAGCAGAGAAGGTCAAAATGACAAAGTTCCAGGATCAGTGTAAACATATGGGATGAAAAAATAAAAAAGAAAAGAAAAGATCATTTTAAAATGACTTTTTTTTTTAAAAGGACTTGTGTAAACAAAAGTCCTTTTTAAGAGACAGTTGGCTGTTTAAAGCAGAAGTACAACTCACTGAGAGAATCACCGCACTATTTATTTGGGTAGAAAGGACCTGGAATGTAGAAAGGCCCATTCTGCAGAGGAAAAAAATAGAATCACTAACAGGCCTCGTGCCTTGCACAGCCAGTGGCTAGAATCCCTGCCTCATGAGACCCTGTGCTAGAAGGCCGCTAGAAACATCTACAACTATGGTAGTCTTTCTTGGAAGCCAACAAGTGTTTGCCCAGTTAAGAGCAGAGTAACAATCAGTCACGTATTTGGTGATAATGTTTATCGATATCTTTAAAAGCCGTGTCAAGTTCCTTTTGAGTAACCCTCACCCCACCCTTAGAGAAATTTATCTGAGGTTCACCTCTTTGAAATACCTCATTGTAGTTCCACATTTACCATATCCAAAAAAAAAACAAACAAAAAAAAACCATTTTCTTAACAAAGTGTTCAGAAGGGGGCGCCACTGAAAACAATTAGAGCTTTCCCTGCCAGGACAATTTTGTTGCAGAAACAGCTGAAAGCAATCAGGTCAGACAGAGCCAAGGGCTGGAGGGAGTTTTAAATGACAAAAACCGATCCAAATCAAACCAAAACAAAAATCAAACCCAATGGCCAGGATTTCAAGTTTGCTACTAAAGGTGTGACATTCTCCTAAGACATGCGAGTGACTTGATCAATATATTTATATATTTATATTTGAAGAAGAAGGAACTATTTGATGCAGCAAATCCACATTGATTAAAATATACCAGATATGGGGGCTCCTGGGTGGCTCAGTGGTTTAGGCCTCTGCCTTCGGCTCAGGTCATGATTTCAGGGTCCTGGGATGGAGCCCCACATCGGGCTCTCTGCTCAGCGGGGAGCCTGCTTCCCCCCTCTCTCTCTGCCTACCTCTCTACCTACTTGTGATCTGTCAGAAAAATGCGTAAATCAGATCTTTAAAAAAAGCATTAGTAGATGTGAAATACATCGAGGGTATGGGGGAAGGAAAACGATTTCACCTGATCTGACTAGGAAGTGGTTGAAGCCTGAATTAAAGTGCTATAAAAAGAGTAAAGACCTGGGAATTCTACGGGGAAAAATCCCTAGAAAAACAGCAGTAATAACTAGCTGCTCTTTATTGATCCAGATGCTGCGGTAGGCAAAGAAGAGCTGGTTTTATTCAGAGGATGATCTCCATTTGTCTTCCTGATCTGGCATTTCCTGCAAGCCAGGTATGGGGCTCTGCTCTAGAGCTGCAAATGCTGGGGGGCCCTCACTGTCCCTTTTCTCTTCTCAGGGGGACAACGGGCATGTCCATGGTGCAGTGGGACAGGCTTTACCACAGGGAGATAAAAGACTGCCAAGGGTAGGTTGGAGCTGGGAAAAGCCACTTAGGAACAGATTTTCATTGGAGGTGATAGACAAGGGCAAAGCGAAGAATGAGGATGAGTGTGTCAAGTTTCAAAGTGCCAGGAGGCAGCACAGTGCATTTGGGAAACTACAGCAAGTTCATGACAACCGACAACTGATCTGGCAGCATCACCTGGGGATGGAGGCTGAGCCCCGGGGTTAACACTGGGCTTGAGATGGTTTGTATACGATGCCGAGGAGGTGAGGTACTACACTGTGGGGGCACAGGGAGCTACCGGAGGATTTCAAATATCAGAATCGTAACCATAATAGAGTATTTAATTGCATCCTAGCTTTCATCACGTGTAAGATGTACTATAGTTTATGTTCGCCTAAGAAAGAGAAATGCTGTCAGTTAAACTAGGATATGTCATCAAGTGCAAGGTGAGTGCCACCTTAAAAGATATTAAAATGGGGAGGGGGTGGACACATCTTAGAACAAGTAAATTGTGGTACTAGAATAATTAAGAAAGGTCGAACATGGGACGCCTGGGTGGCTCAGTTGGTTAAGCAGCTGCCTTCGGCTCAGTTCATGATCCCAGCGTCCTAGGATCGAGTCCCACATCGGGCTCCTTGCTCCGCAGGGAGCCTGCTTCTCCCTCTGACTCTTCCTCCCACTGTCTGCCTGTGCTCGCTGTCGCTCGTGCTCTCTCTGACAATTAAATAAATAAAAATCTTAAAAAAAAAAAAAAAAAAAAGAAAGGTCGAACACTTGGATCACCAAAAATGTGATTATTGCTTACCATGTGACCCAAACTATATTAAGTCTTAGAACAAAAGACGTTCTTATCTTGATGCCCCGCAGCTGTTAGCCCCAAGGTACAGAGGGCAGTAGGCAACGACCAGCAGGCCTCAAGTGCCATGTGCAGACTCTAAGAGCAACTGCCTTTGAGAGAGGAAACGGTAGAGAGTGGGCTTTCGGAGGTAGAGAATTACTAGCTGGGAAAGTAGGAAAATTGACACAGAATCGGGATTGATGCCACTACATGACAGAGTTGGTGAAACGTCCCTTCTCAGAGATCTTGAGGCTCCTCAGAAATGTATTTTTCATTTTGGACAGAACATTCAGGATAAATATGATCTGTTCGAGTTCCTGGTTCTCTCATCAGGACTGTTTCTTAGGCTTCACTGGCACAAGAAAAGGGTTTTGATGATCCAGGGTAAATCCTGACCAAAGCAAAGCACGGTATCTATGAAAAACTAACCACTCAGAAGAGAACGACAGATAAAAAGCCAGGCCGACCTGACCCTGCAAAATAGGTAAGGTTGGTCCGGCAACAGGGGTAGAGGGGAAGTGCCCATCTCCTGCTAGAAGAGCTAGAGAAGACCCCTTCCGGAGAGACCACCAGGAGAGGAGAGCAGAAGGTGCTGATGAGGAAGAATATTTTAATCAGCAGAGAAGGTCAAAATGACAAAGTTCCAGGATCAGTGTAAACATATGGGATGAAAAAATAAAAAAGAAAAGAAAAGATCATTTTAAAATGACTTTTTTTTTTTAAAAGGACTTGTGTAAACAAAAGTCCTTTTTAAGAGACAGTTGACTGTTTAAAGCAGAAGTACAACTCACTGAGAGAATCACCGCACTATTTATTTGGGTAGAAAGGACCTGGAATGTAGAAAGGCCCATTCTGCAGAGGAAAAAAATAGAATCACTAACAGGCCTCGTGCCTTGCACAGCCAGTGGCTAGAATCCCTGCCTCATGAGAGCCTGTGCTAGAAGGCCGCTAGAACCATCTACAACTATGGTAGTCTTTCTTGGAAGCCAACAAGTGTTTGCCCAGTTAAGAGCAGAGTAACAATCAGTCACGTATTTGGTGATAATGTTTATCGATATCTTTAAAAGCCATGTCAAGTTCCTTTTGAGTAACCCTCACCCCACCCTTAGAGAAATTTATCTGAGGTTCACCTCTTTGAAATACCTCATTGTAGTTCCACATTTACCATATCCAAAAAACAAACAAACAAAAAAAAAACCATTTTCTTAACAAAGAGTTCAGAAGGGGGCGCCACTGAAAACAATTAGAGCTTTCCCTGCCAGGACAATTTTGTTGCAGAAACAGCTGAAAGCAATCAGGTCAGACAGAGCCAAGGGCTGGAGGGATTTTTAAATGACAAAAACCGATCCAAATCAAACCAAAACAAAAATCAAACCCAATGGCCAGGATTTCAAGTTTGCTACTAAAGGTGTGACATTCTCCTAAGACATGCGAGTGACTTGATCAATATATTTATATATTTATATTTGAAGAAGAAGGAACTATTTGATGCAGCAAATCCACGTTGATTAAAATATACCAGAGATGGGGGCTCCTGGGTGGCTCAGTGGTTTAGGCCTCTGCCTTCGGCTCAGGTCATGATTTCAGGGTCCTGGGATGGAGCCCCACATCGGGCTCTCTGCTCAGCGGGGAGCCTGCTTCCCCCCTCTCTCTCTGCCTACCTCTCTACCTACTTGTGATCTGTCAGAAAAATGCGTAAATCAGATCTTTAAAAAAAGAATTAGTAGATGTGAAATACATCAAGGGTATGGGGAAAGGAAAACGATTTCACCTGATCTGACTAGGAAGTGGTTGAAGCCTGAATTAAAGTGCTATAAAAAGAGTAAAGACCTGGGAATTCTATGGGGAAAAATCCCTAGAAAAACAGCAGTAATAACTGGCTGCTCTTTATTGATCCAGATGCTGCGGTAGGCAAAGAAGAGCTGGTTTTATTCAGAGGATGATCTCCATTTGTCTTCCTGATCTGGCATTTCCTGCAAGCCAGGTATGGGGCTCTGCTCTAGAGCTGCAAATGCTGGGGGGCCCTCACTGTCCCTTTTCTCTTCTCAGGGGGACAACGGGCATGTCCACGGTGCAGTGGGACAGGCTTTACCACAGGGAGATAAAAGACTGCCAAGGGTAGGTTGGAGCTGGGAAAAGCCACTTAGGAACAGATTTTCATTGGAGGTGATAGACAAGGGCAAAGCGAAGAATGAGGATGAGTGTGTCAAGTTTCAAAGTGCCAGGAGGCAGCACAGTGCATTTGGGAAACTACAGCAAGTTCATGACAACCGACAACTGATCTGGCAGCATCACCTGGGGATGGAGGCTGAGCCCCGGGGTTAACACTGGGCTTGAGATGGTTTGTATACTATGCCGAGGAGGTGAGGTACTACACTGTGGGGGCACAGGGAGCTACCGGAGGATTTCAAATATCAGAATCGTAACCATAATAGAGTATTTAATTGCATCCTAGCTTTCATCACGTGTAAGATGTACTAGAGTTTATGTTGAACTAAGAAAGATAAATGCTGTCAGTTAAACTAGGATATGTCATCAAGTGCAAGGTGAGTGCCACCTTAAAAGATATTAAAATGGGGGGGGGGTGGACACATCTTAGAACAAGTAAATTGTGGTACTAGAATAATTAAGAAAGGTCGAACACTTGGATCAACAAAAAAGTGATTATTGCTTACCATGTGACCCAAACTATATTAAGTCTTAGAACTAAAGACGTTCTTATCTTGATGCCCCGCAGCTCTTAGCCCCAAGGTACAGAGGGCAGTAGGCAACGACCAGCAGGCCTCAAGTGCCATGTGCAGACTCTAAGAGCAACTGCCTTTGAGAGAGGAAACGGTAGAGAGTGGGCTTTCAGAGGTAGAGAATTACTAGCTGGGAAAGTAGGAAAATTGACACAGAATCGGGATTGATGCCACTACATGACAGAGTTGGTGAAACGTCCCTTCTCAGAGATCTTGAGGCTCCTCAGAAATGTATTTTTCATTTTGGACAGAACATTCAGGATAAATATGATCTGTTCGAGTTCCTGGTTCTCTCATCAGGACTGTTTCTTAGGCTTCACTGGCACAAGAAAAGGGTTTTGATGGTCCAGGGTAAATCCTGACCAAAGCAAAGCACGGTATCTATGAAAAACTAACCACTCAGAAGAGAACGACAGATAAAAAGCCAGGCCGACCTGACCCTGCAAAATAGGTAAGGTTGGTCCGGCAACAGGGGTAGAGGGGAAGTGCCCATCTCCTGCTAGAAGAGCTAGAGAAGACCCCTTCCGGAGAGACCACCAGGAGAGGAGAGCAGAAGGTGCTGATGAGGAAGAATATTTTCATCAGCAGAGAAGGTCAAAATGACAAAGTTCCAGGATCAGTGTAAACATATGGGATGAAAAAATAAAAAAGAAAAGAAAAGATCATTTTAAAATGACTTTTTTTTTTAAAAAGGACTTGTGTAAACAAAAGTCCTTTTTAAGAGACAGTTGGCTGTTTAAAGCAGAAGTACAACTCACTGAGAGAATCACCGCACTATTTATTTGGGTAGAAAGGACCTGGAATGTAGAAAGGCCCATTCTGCAGAGGAAAAAAATAGAATCACTAACAGGCCTCGTTCCTTGCACAGCCAGTGGCTAGAATCCCTGCCTCATGAGACCCTGTGCTAGAAGGCCGCTAGAACCATCTACAACTATGGTAGTCTTTCTTGGAAGCCAACAAGTGTTTGCCCAGTTAAGAGCAGAGTAACAATCAGTCACGTATTTGGTGATAATGTTTATCGATATCTTTAAAAGCCGTGTCAAGTTTCTTTTTGAGAAACCCGCACCCCACCCTTAGAGAAATTTATCTGAGGTTCACCTCTTTGAAATACCTCATTGTAGTTCCACATTTACCATATCCAAAAAACAAACAAACAAACAAAAAACCATTTTCTTAACAAAGTGTTCAGAAGGGGGCGCCACTGAAAACAATTAGAGCTTTCCCTGCCAGGACAATTTTGTTGCAGAAACAGCTGAAAGCAATCAGGTCAGACAGAGCCAAGGGCTGGAGGGATTTTTAAATGACAAAAACCGATCCAAATCAAACCAAAACAAAAATCAAACCCAATGGCCAGGATTTCAAGTTTGCTACTAAAGGTGTGACATTCTCCTAAGACATGCGAGTGACTTGATCAATATATTTATATATTTATATTTGAAGAAGAAGGAACTATTTGATGCAGCAAATCCACGTTGATTAAAATATACCAGATATGGGGGCTCCTGGGTGGCTCAGTGGTTTAGGCTTCTGCCTTCGGCTCAGGTCATGATTTCAGGGTCCTGGGATGGAGCCCCACATCGGGCTCTCTGCTCAGCGGGGAGCCTGCTTCCCCCCTCTCTCTCTGCCTACCTCTCTACCTACTTGTGATCTGTCAGAAAAATGCGTAAATCAGATCTTTAAAAAAAGAATTAGTAGATGTGAAATACATCGAGGGTATGGGGGAAGGAAAACGATTGCACCTGATCTGACTAGGAAGTGGTTGAAGCCTGAATTAAAGTGCTATAAAAAGAGTAAAGACCTGGGAATTCTATGGGGAAAAATCCCTAGAAAAACAGCAGTAATAACTGGCTGCTCTTTATTGATCCAGATGCTGCGGTAGGCAAAGAAGAGCTGGTTTTATTCAGAGGATGATCTCCATTTGTCTTCCTGATCTGGCATTTCCTGCAAGCCAGGTATGGGGCTCTGCTCTAGAGCTGCAAATGCTGGGGGGCCCTCACTGTCCCTTTTCTCTTCTCAGGGGGACAACGGGCATGTCCATGGTGCAGTGGGACAGGCTTTACCACAGGGAGATAAAAGACTGCCAAGGGTAGGTTGGAGCTGGGAAAAGCCACTTAGGAACAGATTTTCATTGGAGGTGATAGACAAGGGCAAAGCGAAGAATGAGGATGAGTGTGTCAAGTTTCAAAGTGCCAGGAGGCAGAACAGTGCATTTGGGAAACTACAGCAAGTTCATGACAACCGACAACTGATCTGGCAGCATCACCTGGGGATGGAGGCTGAGCCCCGGGGTTAACACTGGGCTTGAGATGGTTTGTATACGATGCCGAGGAGGTGAGGTACTACACTGTGGGGGCACAGGGAGCTACCGGAGGATTTCAAATATCAGAATCGTAACCATAATAGAGTATTTAATTGCATCCTAGCTTTCATCACGTGTAAGATGTACTAGAGTTTATGTTGAACTAAGAAAGATAAATGCTGTCAGTTAAACTAGGATATGTCATCAAGTGCAAGGTGAGTGCCACCTTAAAAGATATTAAAATGGGGGGGGTGGACACATCTTAGAACAAGTAAATTGTGGTACTAGAATAATTAAGAAAGGTCGAACACTTGGATCAACAAAAAAGTGATTATTGCTTACCATGTGACCCAAACTATATTAAGTCTTAGAACAAAAGACGTTCTTATCTTGATGCCCCGCAGCTCTTAGCCCCAAGGTACAGAGGGCAGTAGGCAACGACCAGCAGGCCTCAAGTGCCATGTGCAGACTCTAAGAGCAACTGCCTTTGAGAGAGGAAACGGTAGAGAGTGGGCTTTCAGAGGTAGAGAATTACTAGCTGGGAAAGTAGGAAAATTGACACAGAATCGGGATTGATGCCACTACATGACAGAGTTGGTGAAACGTCCCTTCTCAGAGATCTTGAGGCTCCTCAGAAATGTATTTTTCATTTTGGACAGAACATTCAGGATAAATATGATCTGTTCGAGTTCCTGGTTCTCTCATCAGGACTGTTTCTTAGGCTTCACTGGCACAAGAAAAGGGTTTTGATGGTCCAGGGTAAATCCTGACCAAAGCAAAGCACGGTATCTATGAAAAACTAACCACTCAGAAGAGAACGACAGATAAAAAGCCAGGCCGACCTGACCCTGCAAAATAGGTAAGGTTGGTCCGGCAACAGGGGTAGAGGGGAAGTGCCCATCTCCTGCTAGAAGAGCTAGAGAAGACCCCTTCCGGAGAGACCACCAGGAGAGGAGAGCAGAAGGTGCTGATGAGGAAGAATATTTTAATCAGCAGAGAAGGTCAAAATGACAAAGTTCCAGGATCAGTGTAAACATATGGGATGAAAAAATAAAAAAGAAAAGAAAAGATCATTTTAAAATGACTTTTTTTTTTAAAAAGGACTTGTGTAAACAAAAGTCCTTTTTAAGAGACAGTTGGCTGTTTAAAGCAGAAGTACAACTCACTGAGAGAATCACCGCACTATTTATTTGGGTAGAAAGGACCTGGAATGTAGAAAGGCCCATTCTGCAGAGGAAAAAAATAGAATCACTAACAGGCCTCGTTCCTTGCACAGCCAGTGGCTAGAATCCCTGCCTCATGAGACCCTGTGCTAGAAGGCCGCTAGAACCATCTACAACTATGGTAGTCTTTCTTGGAAGCCAACAAGTGTTTGCCCAGTTAAGAGCAGAGTAACAATCAGTCACGTATTTGGTGATAATGTTTATCGATATCTTTAAAAGCCGTGTCAAGTTTCTTTTTGAGAAACCCTCACCCCACCCTTAGAGAAATTTATCTGAGGTTCACCTCTTTGAAATACCTCATTGTAGTTCCACATTTACCATATCCAAAAAACAAACAAACAAACAAAAAACCATTTTCTTAACAAAGTGTTCAGAAGGGGGCGCCACTGAAAACAATTAGAGCTTTCCCTGCCAGGACAATTTTGTTGCAGAAACAGCTGAAAGCAATCAGGTCAGACAGAGCCAAGGGCTGGAGGGATTTTTAAATGACAAAAACCGATCCAAATCAAACCAAAACAAAAATCAAACCCAATGGCCAGGATTTCAAGTTTGCTACTAAAGGTGTGACATTCTCCTAAGACATGCGAGTGACTTGATCAATATATTTATATATTTATATTTGAAGAAGAAGGAACTATTTGATGCAGCAAATCCACGTTGATTAAAATATACCAGATATGGGGGCTCCTGGGTGGCTCAGTGGTTTAGGCTTCTGCCTTCGGCTCAGGTCATGATTTCAGGGTCCTGGGATGGAGCCCCACATCGGGCTCTCTGCTCAGCGGGGAGCCTGCTTCCCCCCTCTCTCTCTGCCTACCTCTCTACCTACTTGTGATCTGTCAGAAAAATGCGTAAATCAGATCTTTAAAAAAAGAATTAGTAGATGTGAAATACATCGAGGGTATGGGGGAAGGAAAACGATTGCACCTGATCTGACTAGGAAGTGGTTGAAGCCTGAATTAAAGTGCTATAAAAAGAGTAAAGACCTGGGAATTCTATGGGGAAAAATCCCTAGAAAAACAGCAGTAATAACTGGCTGCTCTTTATTGATCCAGATGCTGCGGTAGGCAAAGAAGAGCTGGTTTTATTCAGAGGATGATCTCCATTTGTCTTCCTGATCTGGCATTTCCTGCAAGCCAGGTATGGGGCTCTGCTCTAGAGCTGCAAATGCTGGGGGGCCCTCACTGTCCCTTTTCTCTTCTCAGGGGGACAACGGGCATGTCCATGGTGCAGTGGGACAGGCTTTACCACAGGGAGATAAAAGACTGCCAAGGGTAGGTTGGAGCTGGGAAAAGCCACTTAGGAACAGATTTTCATTGGAGGTGATAGACAAGGGCAAAGCGAAGAATGAGGATGAGTGTGTCAAGTTTCAAAGTGCCAGGAGGCAGAACAGTGCATTTGGGAAACTACAGCAAGTTCATGACAACCGACAACTGATCTGGCAGCATCACCTGGGGATGGAGGCTGAGCCCCGGGGTTAACACTGGGCTTGAGATGGTTTGTATACGATGCCGAGGAGGTGAGGTACTACACTGTGGGGGCACAGGGAGCTACCGGAGGATTTCAAATATCAGAATCGTAACCATAATAGAGTATTTAATTGCATCCTAGCTTTCATCACGTGTAAGATGTACTAGAGTTTATGTTGAACTAAGAAAGATAAATGCTGTCAGTTAAACTAGGATATGTCATCAAGTGCAAGGTGAGTGCCACCTTAAAAGATATTAAAATGGGGGGGGGTGGACACATCTTAGAACAAGTAAATTGTGGTACTAGAATAATTAAGAAAGGTCGAACACTTGGATCAACAAAAAAGTGATTATTACTTACCATGTGACCCAAACTATATTAAGTCTTAGAACAAAAGACGTTCTTATCTTGATGCCCCGCAGCTCTTAGCCCCAAGGTACAGAGGGCAGTAGGCAACGACCAGCAGGCCTCAAGTGCCATGTGCAGACTCTAAGAGCAACTGCCTTTGAGAGAGGAAACGGTAGAGAGTGGGCTTTCAGAGGTAGAGAATTACTAGCTGGGAAAGTAGGAAAATTGACACAGAATCGGGATTGATGCCACTACATGACAGAGTTGGTGAAACGTCCCTTCTCAGAGATCTTGAGGCTCCTCAGAAATGTATTTTTCATTTTGGACAGAACATTCAGGATAAATATGATCTGTTCGAGTTCCTGGTTCTCTCATCAGGACTGTTTCTTAGGCTTCACTGGCACAAGAAAAGGGTTTTGATGGTCCAGGGTAAATCCTGACCAAAGCAAAGCACGGTATCTATGAAAAACTAACCACTCAGAAGAGAACGACAGATAAAAAGCCAGGCCGACCTGACCCTGCAAAATAGGTAAGGTTGGTCCGGCAACAGGGGTAGAGGGGAAGTGCCCATCTCCTGCTAGAAGAGCTAGAGAAGACCCCTTCCGGAGAGACCACCAGGAGAGGAGAGCAGAAGGTGCTGATGAGGAAGAATATTTTAATCAGCAGAGAAGGTCAAAATGACAAAGTTCCAGGATCAGTGTAAACATATGGGATGAAAAAATAAAAAAGAAAAGAAAAGATCATTTTAAAATGACTTTTTTTTTTAAAAAGGACTTGTGTAAACAAAAGTCCTTTTTAAGAGACAGTTGGCTGTTTAAAGCAGAAGTACAACTCACTGAGAGAATCACCGTACTATTTATTTGGGTAGAAAGGACCTGGAATGTAGAAAGGCCCATTCTGCAGAGGAAAAAAATAGAATCACTAACAGGCCTCGTTCCTTGCACAGCCAGTGGCTAGAATCCCTGCCTCATGAGACCCTGTGCTAGAAGGCCGCTAGAACCATCTACAACTATGGTAGTCTTTCTTGGAAGCCAACAAGTGTTTGCCCAGTTAAGAGCAGAGTAACAATCAGTCACGTATTTGGTGATAATGTTTATCGATATCTTTAAAAGCCGTGTCAAGTTTCTTTTTGAGAAACCCTCACCCCACCCTTAGAGAAATTTATCTGAGGTTCACCTCTTTGAAATACCTCATTGTAGTTCCACATTTACCATATCCAAAAAACAAACAAACAAACAAAAAACCATTTTCTTAACAAAGTGTTCAGAAGGGGGCGCCACTGAAAACAATTAGAGCTTTCCCTGCCAGGACAATTTTGTTGCAGAAACAGCTGAAAGCAATCAGGTCAGACAGAGCCAAGGGCTGGAGGGATTTTTAAATGACAAAAACCGATCCAAATCAAACCAAAACAAAAATCAAACCCAATGGCCAGGATTTCAAGTTTGCTACTAAAGGTGTGACATTCTCCTAAGACATGCGAGTGACTTGATCAATATATTTATATATTTATATTTGAAGAAGAAGGAACTATTTGATGCAGCAAATCCACGTTGATTAAAATATACCAGATATGGGGGCTCCTGGGTGGCTCAGTGGTTTAGGCTTCTGCCTTCGGCTCAGGTCATGATTTCAGGGTCCTGGGATGGAGCCCCACATCGGGCTCTCTGCTCAGCGGGGAGCCTGCTTCCCCCCTCTCTCTCTGCCTACCTCTCTACCTACTTGTGATCTGTCAGAAAAATGCGTAAATCAGATCTTTAAAAAAAGAATTAGTAGATGTGAAATACATCGAGGGTATGGGGGAAGGAAAACGATTGCACCTGATCTGACTAGGAAGTGGTTGAAGCCTGAATTAAAGTGCTATAAAAAGAGTAAAGACCTGGGAATTCTATGGGGAAAAATCCCTAGAAAAACAGCAGTAATAACTGGCTGCTCTTTATTGATCCAGATGCTGCGGTAGGCAAAGAAGAGCTGGTTTTATTCAGAGGATGATCTCCATTTGTCTTCTTGATCTGGCATTTCCTGCAAGCCAGGTATGGGGCTCTGCTCTAGAGCTGCAAATGCTGGGGGGCCCTCACTGTCCCTTTTCTCTTCTCAGGGGGACAACGGGCATGTCCATGGTGCAGTGGGACAGGCTTTACCACAGGGAGATAAAAGACTGCCAAGGGTAGGTTGGAGCTGGGAAAAGCCACTTAGGAACAGATTTTCATTGGAGGTGATAGACAAGGGCAAAGCGAAGAATGAGGATGAGTGTGTCAAGTTTCAAAGTGCCAGGAGGCAGAACAGTGCATTTGGGAAACTACAGCAAGTTCATGACAACCGACAACTGATCTGGCAGCATCACCTGGGGATGGAGGCTGAGCCCCGGGGTTAACACTGGGCTTGAGATGGTTTGTATACGATGCCGAGGAGGTGAGGTACTACACTGTGGGGGCACAGGGAGCTACCGGAGGATTTCAAATATCAGAATCGTAACCATAATAGAGTATTTAATTGCATCCTAGCTTTCATCACGTGTAAGATGTACTATAGTTTATGTTCGACTAAGAAAGAGAAATGCTGTCAGTTAAACTAGGATATGTCATCAAGTGCAAGGTGAGTGCCACCTTAAAAGATATTAAAATGGGGGGGGTGGACACATCTTAGAACAAGTAAATTGTGGTACTAGAATAATTAAGAAAGGTCGAACACTTGGATCAACAAAAAAAGTGATTATTGCTTACCATGTGACCCAAACTATATTAAGTCTTAGAACAAAAGACGTTCTTATCTTGATGCCCCGCAGCTGTTAGCCCCCAAGGTAAAGAGGGCAGTAGGCAACGACCAGCAGGCCTCAAGTGCCATGTGCAGACTCTAAGAGCAACTGCCTTTGAGAGAGGAAACGGTAGAGAGTGGGCTTTCGGAGGTAGAGAATTACTAGCTGGGAAAGTAGGAAAATTGACACAGAATCGGGATTGATGCCACTACAGGACAGAGATGGTGAAACGTCCCTTCTCAGAGATCTTGAGGCTCCTCAGAAATGTATTTTTCATTTTGGACAGAACATTCAGGATAAATATGATCTGTTCGAGTTCCTGGTTCTCTCATCAGGACTGTTTCTTAGGCTTCACTGGCACAAGAAAAGGGTTTTGATGGTCCAGGGTAAATCCTGACCAAAGCAAAGCACGGTATCTATGAAAAACTAACCACTCAGAAGAGAACGACAGATAAAAAGCCAGGCCGACCTGACCCTGCAAAATAGGTAAGGTTGGTCCGGCAACAGGGGTAGAGGGGAAGTGCCCATCTCCTGCTAGAAGAGCTAGAGAAGACCCCTTCCGGAGAGACCACCAGGAGAGGAGAGCAGAAGGTGCTGATGAGGAAGAATATTTTAATCAGCAGAGAAGGTCAAAATGACAAAGTTCCAGGATCAGTGTAAACATATGGGATGAAAAAATAAAAAAGAAAAGAAAAGATCATTTTAAAATGACTTTTTTTTTTTAAAAGGACTTGTGTAAACAAAAGTCCTTTTTAAGAGACAGTTGGCTGTTTAAAGCAGAAGTACAACTCACTGAGAGAATCACCGCACTATTTATTTGGGTAGAAAGGACCTGGAATGTAGAAAGGCCCATTCTGCAGAGGAAAAAAATAGAATCACTAACAGGCCTCGTGCCTTGCACAGCCAGTGGCTAGAATCCCTGCCTCATGAGACCCTGTGCTAGAAGGCCGCTAGAACCATCTACAACTATGGTAGTCTTTCTTGGAAGGCAACAAGTGTTTGCCCAGTTAAGAGCAGAGTAACAATCAGTCACGTATTTGGTGATAATGTTTATCGATATCTTTAAAAGCCGTGTCAAGTTTCTTTTTGAGTAACCCTCACCCCACCCTTAGAGAAATTTATCTGAGGTTCACCTCTTTGAAATACCTCATTGTAGTTCCACATTTACCATATCCAAAAAACAAACAAACAAACAAAAAACCATTTTCTTAACAAAGTGTTCAGAAGGGGGCGCCACTGAAAACAATTAGAGCTTTCCCTGCCAGGACAATTTTGTTGCAGAAACAGCTGAAAGCAATCAGGTCAGACAGAGCCAAGGGCTGGAGGGATTTTTAAATGACAAAAACCGATCCAAATCAAACCAAAACAAAAATCAAACCCAATGGCCAGGATTTCAAGTTTGCTACTAAAGGTGTGACATTCTCCTAAGACATGCGAGTGACTTGATCAATATATTTATATATTTATATTTGAAGAAGAAGGAACTATTTGATGCAGCAAATCCACGTTGATTAAAATATACCAGATATGGGGGCTCCTGGGTGGCTCAGTGGTTTAGGCCTCTGCCTTCGGCTCAGGTCATGATTTCAGGGTCCTGGGATGGAGCCCCACATCGGGCTCTCTGCTCAGCGGGGAGCCTGCTTCCCCCCTCTCTCTCTGCCTACCTCTCTACCTACTTGTGATCTGTCAGAAAAATGCGTAAATCAGATCTTTAAAAAAAGAATTAGTAGATGTGAAATACATCGAGGGTATGGGGGAAGGAAAACGATTTCACCTGATCTGACTAGGAAGTGGTTGAAGCCTGAATTAAAGTGCTATAAAAAGAGTAAAGACCTGGGAATTCTATGGGGAAAAATCCCTAGAAAAACAGCAGTAATAACTGGCTGCTCTTTATTGATCCAGATGCTGCGGTAGGCAAAGAAGAGCTGGTTTTATTCAGAGGATGATCTCCATTTGTCTTCCTGATCTGGCATTTCCTGCAAGCCAGGTATGGGGCTCTGCTCTAGAGCTGCAAATGCTGGGGGGCCCTCACTGTCCCTTTTCTCTTCTCAGGGGGACAACGGGCATGTCCATGGTGCAGTGGGACAGGCTTTACCACAGGGAGATAAAAGACTGCCAAGGGTAGGTTGGAGCTGGGAAAAGCCACTTAGGAACAGATTTTCATTGGAGGTGATAGACAAGGGCAAAGCGAAGAATGAGGATGAGTGTGTCAAGTTTCAAAGTGCCAGGAGGCAGCACAGTGCATTTGGGAAACTACAGCAAGTTCATGACAACCGACAACTGATCTGGCAGCATCACCTGGGGATGGAGGCTGAGCCCCGGGGTTAACACTGGGCTTGAGATGGTTTGTATACGATGCCGAGGAGGTGAGGTACTACACTGTGGGGGCACAGGGAGCTACCGGAGGATTTCAAATATCAGAATCGTAACCATAATAGAGTATTTAATTGCATCCTAGCTTTCATCACGTGTAAGATGTACTAGAGTTTATGTTCGACTAAGAAAGAGAAATGCTGTCAGTTAAACTAGGATATGTCATCAAGTGCAAGGTGAGTGCCACCTTAAAAGATATTAAAATGGGGGGGGGGTGGACACATCTTAGAACAAGTAAATTGTGGTACTAGAATAATTAAGAAAGGTCGAACACTTGGATCAACAAAAAAAGTGATTATTGCTTACCATGTGACCCAAACTATATTAAGTCTTAGAACAAAAGACGTTCTTATCTTGATGCCCCGCAGCTGTTAGCCCCCAAGGTACAGAGGGCAGTAGGCAACGACCAGCAGGCCTCAAGTGCCATGTGCAGACTCTAAGAGCAACTGCCTTTGAGAGAGGAAACGGTAGAGAGTGGGCTTTCGGAGGTAGAGAATTACTAGCTGGGAAAGTAGGAAAATTGACACAGAATCGGGATTGATGCCACTACATGACAGAGTTGGTGAAACGTCCCTTCTCAGAGATCTTGAGGCTCCTCAGAAATGTATTTTTCATTTTGGACAGAACATTCAGGATAAATATGATCTGTTCGAGTTCCTGGTTCTCTCATCAGGACTGTTTCTTAGGCTTCACTGGCACAAGAAAAGGGTTTTGATGGTCCAGGGTAAATCCTGACCAAAGCAAAGCACGGTATCTATGAAAAACTAACCACTCAGAAGAGAACGACAGATAAAAAGCCAGGCCGACCTGACCCTGCAAAATAGGTAAGGTTGGTCCGGCAACAGGGGTAGAGGGGAAGTGCCCATCTCCTGCTAGAAGAGCTAGAGAAGACCCCTTCCGGAGAGACCACCAGGAGAGGAGAGCAGAAGGTGCTGATGAGGAAGAATATTTTAATCAGCAGAGAAGGTCAAAATGACAAAGTTCCAGGATCAGTGTAAACATATGGGATGAAAAAATAAAAAAGAAAAGAAAAGATCATTTTAAAATGACTTTTTTTTTTTTAAAAGGACTTGTGTAAACAAAAGTCCTTTTTAAGAGACAGTTGGCTGTTTAAAGCAGAAGTACAACTCACTGAGAGAATCACCGCACTATTTATTTGGGTAGAAAGGACCTGGAATGTAGAAAGGCCCATTCTGCAGAGGAAAAAAATAGAATCACTAACAGGCCTCGTGCCTTGCACAGCCAGTGGCTAGAATCCCTGCCTCATGAGACCCTGTGCTAGAAGGCCGCTAGAACCATCTACAACTATGGTAGTCTTTCTTGGAAGGCAACAAGTGTTTGCCCAGTTAAGAGCAGAGTAACAATCAATCACGTATTTGGTGATAATGTTTATCGATATCTTTAAAAGCCGTGTCAAGTTTCTTTTTGAGTAACCCTCACCCCACCCTTAGAGAAATTTATCTGAGTTTCACCTCTTTGAAATACCTCATTGTAGTTCCACATTTACCATATCCAAAAAACAAACAAACAAACAAAAAACCATTTTCTTAACAAAGTGTTCAGAAGGGGGCGCCACTGAAAACAATTAGAGCTTTCCCTGCCAGGACAATTTTGTTGCAGAAACAGCTGAAAGCAATCAGGTCAGACAGAGCCAAGGGCTGTAGGGATTTTTAAATGACAAAAACCGATCCAAATCAAACCAAAACAAAAATCAAACCCAATGGCCAGGATTTCAAGTTTGCTACTAAAGGTGTGACATTCTCCTAAGACATGCGAGTGACTTGATCAATATATTTATATATTTATATTTGAAGAAGAAGGAACTATTTGATGCAGCAAATCCACGTTGATTAAAATATACCAGATATGGGGGCTCCTGGGTGGCTCAGTGGTTTAGGCCTCTGCCTTCGGCTCAGGTCATGATTTCAGGGTCCTGGGATGGAGCCCCACATCGGGCTCTCTGCTCAGCGGGGAGCCTGCTTCCCCCCTCTCTCTCTGCCTACCTCTCTACCTACTTGTGATCTGTCAGAAAAATGCGTAAATCAGATCTTTAAAAAAAGAATTAGTAGATGTGAAATACATCGAGGGTATGGGGGAAGGAAAACGATTTCACCTGATCTGACTAGGAAGTGGTTGAAGCCTGAATTAAAGTGCTATAAAAAGAGTAAAGACCTGGGAATTCTATGGGGAAAAATCCCTAGAAAAACAGCAGTAATAACTGGCTGCTCTTTATTGATCCAGATGCTGCGGTAGTCAAAGAAGAGCTGGTTTTATTCAGAGGATGATCTCCATTTGTCTTCCTGATCTGGCATTTCCTACAAGCCAGGTATGGGGCTCTGCTCTAGAGCTGCAAATGCTGGGGGGCCCTCACTGTCCCTTTTCTCTTCTCAGGGGGACAACGGGCATGTCCATGGTGCAGTGGGACAGGCTTTACCACAGGGAGATAAAAGACTGCCAAGGGTAGGTTGGAGCTGGGAAAAGCCACTTAGGAACAGATTTTCATTGGAGGTGATAGACAAGGGCAAAGCGAAGAATGAGGATGAGTGTGTCAAGTTTCAAAGTGCCAGGAGGCAGAACAGTGCATTTGGGAAACTACAGCAAGTTCATGACAACCGACAACTGATCTGGCAGCATCACCTGGGGATGGAGGCTGAGCCCCGGGGTTAACACTGGGCTTGAGATGGTTTGTATACGATGCCGAGGAGGTGAGGTACTACACTGTGGGGGCACAGGGAGCTACCGGAGGATTTCAAATATCAGAATCGTAACCATAATAGAGTATTTAATTGCATCCTAGCTTTCATCACGTGTAAGATGTACTAGAGTTTATGTTCGACTAAGAAAGAGAAATGCTGTCAGTTAAACTAGGATATGTCATCAAATGCAAGGTGAGTGCCACCTTAAAAGATATTAAAATGGGGGGGGTGGACACATCTTAGAACAAGTAAATTGTGGTACTAGAATAATTAAGAAAGGTCGAACACTTGGATCAACAAAAAAAGTGATTATTGCTTACCATGTGACCCAAACTATATTAAGTCTTAGAACAAAAGACGTTCTTATCTTGATGCCCCGCAGCTGTTAGCCCCCAAGGTACAGAGGGCAGTAGGCAACGACCAGCAGGCCTCAAGTGCCATGTGCAGACTCTAAGAGCAACTGCCTTTGAGAGAGGAAACGGTAGAGAGTGGGCTTTCGGAGGTAGAGAATTACTAGCTGGGAAAGTAGGAAAATTGACACAGAATCGGGATTGATGCCACTACATGACAGAGTTGGTGAAACGTCCCTTCTCAGAGATCTTGAGGCTCCTCAGAAATGTATTTTTCATTTTGGACAGAACATTCAGGATAAATATGATCTGTTCGAGTTCCTGGTTCTCTCATCAGGACTGTTTCTTAGGCTTCACTGGCACAAGAAAAGGGTTTTGATGGTCCAGGGTAAATCCTGACCAAAGCAAAGCACGGTATCTATGAAAAACTAACCACTCAGAAGAGAACGACAGATAAAAAGCCAGGCCGACCTGACCCTGCAAAATAGGTAAGGTTGGTCCGGCAACAGGGGTAGAGGGGAAGTGCCCATCTCCTGCTAGAAGAGCTAGAGAAGACCCCTTCCGGAGAGACCACCAGGAGAGGAGAGCAGAAGGTGCTGATGAGGAAGAATATTTTAATCAGCAGAGAAGGTCAAAATGACAAAGTTCCAGGATCAGTGTAAACATATGGGATGAAAAAATAAAAAAGAAAAGAAAAGATCATTTTAAAATGACTTTTTTTTTTTAAAAGGACTTGTGTAAACAAAAGTCCTTTTTAAGAGACAGTTGGCTGTTTAAAGCAGAAGTACAACTCACTGAGAGAATCACCGCACTATTTATTTGGGTAGAAAGGACCTGGAATGTAGAAAGGCCCATTCTGCAGAGGAAAAAAATAGAATCACTAACAGGCCTCGTGCCTTGCACAGCCAGTGGCTAGAATCCCTGCCTCATGAGACCCTGTGCTAGAAGGCCGCTAGAACCATCTACAACTATGGTAGTCTTTCTTGGAAGGCAACAAGTGTTTGCCCAGTTAAGAGCAGAGTAACAATCAGTCACGTATTTGGTGATAATGTTTATCGATATCTTTAAAAGCCGTGTCGAGTTTCTTTTTGAGTAACCCTCACCCCACCCTTAGAGAAATTTATCTGAGGTTCACCTCTTTGAAATACCTCATTGTAGTTCCACATTTACCATATCCAAAAAACAAACAAACAAACAAAAAACCATTTTCTTAACAAAGTGTTCAGAAGGGGGCGCCACTGAAAACAATTAGAGCTTTCCCTGCCAGGACAATTTTGTTGCAGAAACAGCTGAAAGCAATCAGGTCAGACAGAGCCAAGGGCTGGAGGGATTTTTAAATGACAAAAACCGATCCAAATCAAACCAAAACAAAAATCAAACCCAAAGGCCAGGATTTCAAGTTTGCTACTAAAGGTGTGACATTCTCCTAAGACATGCGAGTGACTTGATCAATATATTTATATATTTATATTTGAAGAAGAAGGAACTATTTGATGCAGCAAATCCACGTTGATTAAAATATACCAGATATGGGGGCTCCTGGGTGGCTCAGTGGTTTAGGCCTCTGCCTTCGGCTCAGGTCATGATTTCAGGGTCCTGGGATGGAGCCCCACATCGGGCTCTCTGCTCAGCGGGGAGCCTGCTTCCCCCCTCTCTCTCTGCCTACCTCTCTACCTACTTGTGATCTGTCAGAAAAATGCGTAAATCAGATCTTTAAAAAAAGAATTAGTAGATGTGAAATACATCGAGGGTATGGGGGAAGGAAAACGATTTCACCTGATCTGACTAGGAAGTGGTTGAAGCCTGAATTAAAGTGCTATAAAAAGAGTAAAGACCTGGGAATTCTATGGGGAAAAATCCCTAGAAAAACAGCAGTAATAACTGGCTGCTCTTTATTGATCCAGATGCTGCGGTAGGCAAAGAAGAGCTGGTTTTATTCAGAGGATGATCTCCATTTGTCTTCCTGATCTGGCATTTCCTGCAAGCCAGGTATGGGGCTCTGCTCTAGAGCTGCAAATGCTGGGGGGCCCTCACTGTCCCTTTTCTCTTCTCAGGGGGACAACGGGCATGTCCATGGTGCAGTGGGACAGGCTTTACCACAGGGAGATAAAAGACTGCCAAGGGTAGGTTGGAGCTGGGAAAAGCCACTTAGGAACAGATTTTCATTGGAGGTGATAGACAAGGGCAAAGCGAAGAATGAGGATGAGTGTGTCAAGTTTCAAAGTGCCAGGAGGCAGCACAGTGCATTTGGGAAACTACAGCAAGTTCATGACAACCGACAACTGATCTGGCAGCATCACCTGGGGATGGAGGCTGAGCCCCGGGGTTAACACTGGGCTTGAGATGGTTTGTATACTATGCCGAGGAGGTGAGGTACTACACTGTGGGGGCACAGGGAGCTACCGGAGGATTTCAAATATCAGAATCGTAACCATAATAGAGTATTTAATTGCATCCTAGCTTTCATCACGTGTAAGATGTACTAGAGTTTATGTTCGACTAAGAAAGAGAAATGCTGTCAGTTAAACTAGGATATGTCATCAAGTGCAAGGTGAGTGCCACCTTAAAAGATATTAAAATGGCGGGGGGGTGGACACATCTTAGAACAAGTAAATTGTGGTACTAGAATAATTAAGAAAGGTCGAACACTTGGATCAACAAAAAAAGTGATTATTGCTTACCATGTGACCCAATCTATATTAAGTCTTAGAACAAAAGACGTTCTTATCTTGATGCCCCGCAGCTGTTAGCCCCAAGGTACAGAGGGCAGTAGGCAACGACCAGCAGGCCTCAAGTGCCATGTGCAGACTCTAAGAGCAACTGCCTTTGAGAGAGGAAACGGTAGAGAGTGGGCTTTCGGAGGTAGAGTATTACTAGCTGGGAAAGTAGGAAAATTGACACAGAATCGGGATTGATGCCACTACAGGACAGAGATGGTGAAACGTCCCTTCTCAGAGATCTTGAGGCTCCTCAGAAATGTATTTTTCATTTTGGACAGAACATTCAGGATAAATATGATCTGTTCGAGTTCCTGGTTCTCTCATCAGGACTGTTTCTTAGGCTTCACTGGCACAAGAAAAGGGTTTTGATGGTCCAGGGTAAATCCTGACCAAAGCAAAGCACGGTATCTATGAAAAACTAACCACTCAGAAGAGAACGACAGATAAAAAGCCAGGCCGACCTGACCCTGCAAAATAGGTAAGGTTGGTCCGGCAACAGGGGTAGAGGGGAAGTGCCCATCTCCTGCTAGAAGAGCTAGAGAAGACCCCTTCCGGAGAGACCACCAGGAGAGGAGAGCAGAAGGTGCTGATGAGGAAGAATATTTTAATCAGCAGAGAAGGTCAAAATGACAAAGTTCCAGGATCAGTGTAAACATATGGGATGAAAAAATAAAAAAGAAAAGAAAAGATCATTTTAAAATGACTTTTTTTTTTTAAAAGGACTTGTGTAAACAAAAGTCCTTTTTAAGAGACAGTTGGCTGTTTAAAGCAGAAGTACAACTCACTGAGAGAATCACCGCACTATTTATTTGGGTAGAAAGGACCTGGAATGTAGAAAGGCCCATTCTGCAGAGGAAAAAAATAGAATCACTAACAGGCCTCGTGCCTTGCACAGCCAGTGGCTAGAATCCCTGCCTCATGAGACCCTGTGCTAGAAGGCCGCTAGAACCATCTACAACTATGGTAGTCTTTCTTGGAAGGCAACAAGTGTTTGCCCAGTTAAGAGCAGAGTAACAATCAGTCACGTATTTGGTGATAATGTTTATCGATATCTTTAAAAGCCGTGTCAAGTTTCTTTTTGAGTAACCCTCACCCCACCCTTAGAGAAATTTATCTGAGGTTCACCTCTTTGAAATACCTCATTGTAGTTCCACATTTACCATATCCAAAAAACAAACAAACAAACAAAAAACCATTTTCTTAACAAAGTGTTCAGAAGGGGGCGCCACTGAAAACAATTAGAGCTTTCCCTGCCAGGACAATTTTGTTGCAGAAACAGCTGAAAGCAATCAGGTCAGACAGAGCCAAGGGCTGGAGGGATTTTTAAATGACAAAAACCGATCCAAATCAAACCAAAACAAAAATCAAACCCAATGGCCAGGATTTCAAGTTTGCTACTAAAGGTGTGACATTCTCCTAAGACATGCGAGTGACTTGATCAATATATTTATATATTTATATTTGAAGAAGAAGGAACTATTTGATGCAGCAAATCCACGTTGATTAAAATATACCAGATATGGGGGCTCCTGGGTGGCTCAGTGGTTTAGGCCTCTGCCTTCGGCTCAGGTCATGATTTCAGGGTCCTGGGATGGAGCCCCACATCGGGCTCTCTGCTCAGCGGGGAGCCTGCTTCCCCCCTCTCTCTCTGCCTACCTCTCTACCTACTTGTGATCTGTCAGAAAAATGCGTAAATCAGATCTTTAAAAAAAGAATTAGTAGATGTGAAATACATCGAGGGTATGGGGGAAGGAAAACGATTTCACCTGATCTGACTAGGAAGTGGTTGAAGCCTGAATTAAAGTGCTATAAAAAGAGTAAAGACCTGGGAATTCTATGGGGAAAAATCCCTAGAAAAACAGCAGTAATAACTGGCTGCTCTTTATTGATCCAGATGCTGCGGTAGGCAAAGAAGAGCTGGTTTTATTCAGAGGATGATCTCCATTTGTCTTCCTGATCTGGCATTTCCTGCAAGCCAGGTATGGGGCTCTGCTCTAGAGCTGCAAATGCTGGGGGGCCCTCACTGTCCCTTTTCTCTTCTCAGGGGGACAACGGGCATGTCCATGGTGCAGTGGGACAGGCTTTACCACAGGGAGATAAAAGACTGCCAAGGGTAGGTTGGAGCTGGGAAAAGCCACTTAGGAACAGATTTTCATTGGAGGTGATAGACAAGGGCAAAGCGAAGAATGAGGATGAGTGTGTCAAGTTTCAAAGTGCCAGGAGGCAGAACAGTGCATTTGGGAAACTACAGCAAGTTCATGACAACCGACAACTGATCTGGCAGCATCACCTGGGGATGGAGGCTGAGCCCCGGGGTTAACACTGGGCTTGAGATGGTTTGTATACGATGCCGAGGAGGTGAGGTACTACACTGTGGGGGCACAGGGAGCTACCGGAGGATTTCAAATATCAGAATCGTAACCATAATAGAGTATTTAATTGCATCCTAGCTTACATCACGTGTAAGATGTACTATAGTTTATGTTCGACTAAGAAAGAGAAATGCTGTCAGTTAAACTAGGATATGTCATCAAGTGCAAGGTGAGTGCCACCTTAAAAGATATTAAAATGGGGGGGGTGGACACATCTTAGAACAAGTAAATTGTGGTACTAGAATAATTAAGAAAGGTCGAACACTTGGATCAACAAAAAAAGTGATTATTGCTTACCATGTGACCCAAACTATATTAAGTCTTAGAACAAAAGACGTTCTTATCTTGATGCCCCGCAGCTGTTAGCCCCCAAGGTAAAGAGGGCAGTAGGCAACGACCAGCAGGCCTCAAGTGCCATGTGCAGACTCTAAGAGCAACTGCCTTTGAGAGAGGAAACGGTAGAGAGTGGGCTTTCGGAGGTAGAGAATTACTAGCTGGGAAAGTAGGAAAATTGACACAGAATCGGGATTGATGCCACTACATAACAGAGTTGGTGAAACGTCCCTTCTCAGAGATCTTGAGGCTCCTCAGAAATGTATTTTTCATTTTGGACAGAACATTCAGGATAAATATGATCTGTTCGAGTTCCTGGTTCTCTCATCAGGACTGTTTCTTAGGCTTCACTGGCACAAGAAAAGGGTTTTGATGGTCCAGGGTAAATCCTGACCAAAGCAAAGCACGGTATCTATGAAAAACTAACCACTCAGAAGAGAACGACAGATAAAAAGCCAGGCCGACCTGACCCTGCAAAATAGGTAAGGTTGGTCCGGCAACAGGGGTAGAGGGGAAGTGCCCATCTCCTGCTAGAAGAGCTAGAGAAGACCCCTTCCGGAGAGACCACCAGGAGAGGAGAGCAGAAGGTGCTGATGAGGAAGAATATTTTAATCAGCAGAGAAGGTCAAAATGACAAAGTTCCAGGATCAGTGTAAACATATGGGATGAAAAAATAAAAAAGAAAAGAAAAGATCATTTTAAAATGACTTTTTTTTTTTTAAAAGGACTTGTGTAAACAAAAGTCCTTTTTAAGAGACAGTTGGCTGTTTAAAGCAGAAGTACAACTCACTGAGAGAATCACCGCACTATTTATTTGGGTAGAAAGGACCTGGAATGTAGAAAGGCCCATTCTGCAGAGGAAAAAAATAGAATCACTAACAGGCCTCGTGCCTTGCACAGCCAATGGCTAGAATCCCTGCCTCATGAGACCCTGTGCTAGAAGGCCGCTAGAACCATCTACAACTATGGTAGTCTTTCTTGGAAGGCAACAAGTGTTTGCCCAGTTAAGAGCAGAGTAACAATCAGTCACGTATTTGGTGATAATGTTTATCGATATCTTTAAAAGCCGTGTCAAGTTTCTTTTTGAGTAACCCTCACCCCACCCTTAGAGAAATTTATCTGAGGTTCACCTCTTTGAAATACCTCATTGTAGTTCCACATTTACCATATCCAAAAAACAAACAAACAAAAAAAACCCATTTTCTTAACAAAGTGTTCAGAAGGGGGCGCCACTGAAAACAATTAGAGCTTTCCCTGCCAGGACAATTTTGTTGCAGAAACAGCTGAAAGCAATCAGGTCAGACAGAGCCAAGGGCTGTAGGGATTTTTAAATGACAAAATCCGATCCAAATCAAACCAAAACAAAAATCAAACCCAATGGCCAGGATTTCAAGTTTGCTACTAAAGGCGTACATTCCCCTAAGACATGCGAGTGATTTGATCAATATATTTACATATTTATATTTGAAGAAGAAGGAACTATTTGATGCAGCAAATCCACGTTGATTAAAAATTACCAGATATGGGGGCTCCTGGCTGGCTCAGTGGTTTAGGCCTCTGCCTTCGGCTCAGGTCATGATTTCAGGGTCCTGGGATGGAGCCCCACATCGGGCTCTCTGCTCAGCGGGGAGCCTGCTTCCCCCCTCTCTCTCTGCCTACCTCTCTACCTACTTGTGATCTGTCAGAAAAATGCGTAAATCAGATCTTTAAAAAAAGAATTAGTAGATGTGAAATACATCGAGGGTATGGGGGAAGGAAAACGATTTCACCTGATCTGACTAGGAAGTGGTTGAAGCCTGAATTAAAGTGCTATAAAAAGAGTAAAGACCTGGGAATTCTATGGGGAAAAATCCCTAGAAAAACAGCAGTAATAACTGGCTGCTCTTTATTGATCCAGATGCTGCGGTAGGCAAAGAAGAGCTGGTTTTATTCAGAGGATGATCTCCATTTGTCTTCCTGATCTGGCATTTCCTGCAAGCCAGGTATGGGGCTCTGCTCTAGAGCTGCAAATGCTGGGGGGCCCTCACTGTCCCTTTTCTCTTCTCAGGGGGACAACGGGCATGTCCATGGTGCAGTGGGACAGGCTTTACCACAGGGAGATAAAAGACTGCCAAGGGTAGGTTGGAGCTGGGAAAAGCCACTTAGGAACAGATTTTCATTGGAGGTGATAGACAAGGGCAAAGCGAAGAATGAGGATGAGTGTGTCAAGTTTCAAAGTGCCAGGAGGCAGCACAGTGCATTTGGGAAACTACAGCAAGTTCATGACAACCGACAACTGATCTGGCAGCATCACCTGGGGATGGAGGCTGAGCCCCGGGGTTAACACTGGGCTTGAGATGGTTTGTATACTATGCCGAGGAGGTGAGGTACTACACTGTGGGGGCACAGGGAGCTACCGGAGAATTTCAAATATCAGAATCGTAACCATAATAGAGTATTTAATTGCATCCTAGCTTTCATCACGTGTAAGATGTACTAGAGTTTATGTTCGACTAAGAAAGAGAAATGCTGTCAGTTAAACTAGGATATGTCATCAAGTGCAAGGTGAGTGCCACCTTAAAAGATATTAAAATGGCGGGGTGGTGGACACATCTTAGAACAAGTAAATTGTGGTACTAGAATAATTAAGAAAGGTCGAACACTTGGATCAACAAAAAAAGTGATTATTGCTTACCATGTGACCCAATCTATATTAAGTCTTAGAACAAAAGACGTTCTTATCTTGATGCCCCGCAGCTGTTAGCCCCAAGGTACAGAGGGCAGTAGGCAACGACCAGCAGGCCTCAAGTGCCATGTGCAGACTCTAAGAGCAACTGCCTTTGAGAGAGGAAACGGTAGAGAGTGGGCTTTCGGAGGTAGAGTATTACTAGCTGGGAAAGTAGGAAAATTGACACAGAATCGGGATTGATGCCACTAGAGGACAGAGATGGTGAAACGTCCCTTCTCAGAGATCTTGAGGCTCCTCAGAAATGTATTTTTCATTTTGGACAGAACATTCAGGATAAATATGATCTGTTCGAGTTCCTGGTTCTCTCATCAGGACTGTTTCTTAGGCTTCACTGGCACAAGAAAAGGGTTTTGATGGTCCAGGGTAAATCCTGACCAAAGCAAAGCACGGTATCTATGAAAAACTAACCACTCAGAAGAGAACGACAGATAAAAAGCCAGGCCGACCTGACCCTGCAAAATAGGTAAGGTTGGTCCGGCAACAGGGGTAGAGGGGAAGTGCCCATCTCCTGCTAGAAGAGCTAGAGAAGACCCCTTCCGGAGAGACCACCAGGAGAGGAGAGCAGAAGGTGCTGATGAGGAAGAATATTTTAATCAGCAGAGAAGGTCAAAATGACAAAGTTCCAGGATCAGTGTAAACATATGGGATGAAAAAATAAAAAAGAAAAGAAAAGATCATTTTAAAATGACTTTTTTTTTTTAAAAGGACTTGTGTAAACAAAAGTCCTTTTTAAGAGACAGTTGGCTGTTTAAAGCAGAAGTACAACTCACTGAGAGAATCACCGCACTATTTATTTGGGTAGAAAGGACCTGGAATGTAGAAAGGCCCATTCTGCAGAGGAAAAAAATAGAATCACTAACAGGCCTCGTGCCTTGCACAGCCAGTGGCTAGAATCCCTGCCTCATGAGACCCTGTGCTAGAAGGCCGCTAGAACCATCTACAACTATGGTAGTCTTTCTTGGAAGGCAACAAGTGTTTGCCCAGTTAAGAGCAGAGTAACAATCAGTCACGTATTTGGTGATAATGTTTATCGATATCTTTAAAAGCCGTGTCAAGTTTCTTTTTGAGTAACCCGCACCCCACCCTTAGAGAAATTTATCTGAGGTTCACCTCTTTGAAATACCTCATTGTAGTTCCACATTTACCATATCCAAAAAACAAACAAACAAACAAAAAACCATTTTCTTAACAAAGTGTTCAGAAGGGGGCGCCACTGAAAACAATTAGAGCTTTCCCTGCCAGGACAATTTTGTTGCAGAAACAGCTGAAAGCAATCAGGTCAGACAGAGCCAAGGGCTGGAGGGATTTTTAAATGACAAAAACCGATCCAAATCAAACCAAAACAAAAATCAAACCCAATGGCCAGGATTTCAAGTTTGCTACTAAAGGTGTGACATTCTCCTAAGACATGCGAGTGACTTGATCAATATATTTATATATTTATATTTGAAGAAGAAGGAACTATTTGATGCAGCAAATCCACGTTGATTAAAATATACCAGATATGGGGGCTCCTGGGTGGCTCAGTGGTTTAGGCCTCTGCCTTCGGCTCAGGTCATGATTTCAGGGTCCTGGGATGGAGCCCCACATCGGGCTCTCTGCTCAGCGGGGAGCCTGCTTCCCCCCTCTCTCTCTGCCTACCTCTCTACCTACTTGTGATCTGTCAGAAAAATGCGTAAATCAGATCTTTAAAAAAAGAATTAGTAGATGTGAAATACATCGAGGGTATGGGGGAAGGAAAACGATTTCACCTGATCTGACTAGGAAGTCTGAAGCCTGAATTAAAGTGCTATAAAAAGAGTAAAGACCTGGGAATTCTACGGGGAAAAATCCCTAGAAAAACAGCACTAATAACTAGCTGCTCTTTATTGATCCAGATGCTGCGGTAGGCAAAGAAGAGCTGGTTTTATTCAGAGGATGATCTCCATTTGTCTTCCTGATCTGGCATTTCCTGCAAGCCAGGTATGGGGCTCTGCTCTAGAGCTGCAAATGCTGGGGGGCCCTCACTGTCCCTTTTCTCTTCTCAGGGGGACAACGGGCATGTCCATGGTGCAGTGGGACAGGCTTTACCACAGGGAGATAAAAGACTGCCAAGGGTAGGTTGGAGCTGGGAAAAGCCACTTAGGAACAGATTTTCATTGGAGGTGATAGACAAGGGCAAAGCGAAGAATGAGGATGAGTGTGTCAAGTTTCAAAGTGCCAGGAGGCAGCACAGTGCATTTGGGAAACTACAGCAAGTTCAGGACAACCGACAACTGATCTGGCAGCATCACCTGGGGATGGAGGCTGAGCCCCGGGGTTAACACTGGGCTTGAGATGGTTTGTATACGATGCCGAAGAGGTGAGGTACTACACTGTGGGGGCACAGGGAGCTACCGGAGGATTTCAAATATCAGAATCGTAACCATAATAGAGTATTTAATTGCATCCTAGCTTTCATCACGTGTAAGATGTACTATAGTTTATGTTCGCCTAAGAAAGAGAAATGCTGTCAGTTAAACTAGGATATGTCATCAAGTGCAAGGTGAGTGCCACCTTAAAAGATATTAAAATGGGGAGGGGGTGGACACATCTTAGAACAAGTAAATTGTGGTACTAGAATAATTAAGAAAGGTCGAACATGGGACGCCTGGGTGGCTCAGTTGGTTAAGCAGCTGCCTTCGGCTCAGTTCATGATCCCAGCGTCCTAGGATGGAGTCCCACATCGGGCTCCTTGCTCGGCAGGGAGCCTGCTTCTCCCTCTGACTCTTCCTTCCACTGTCTCCCTGTGCTCGCTGTCGCTCGCGCTCTCTCTGACAAATAAATAAATAAAAATCTTAAAAAAAAAAAAAAAAAAAGAAAGGTCGAACACTTGGATCACCAAAAATGTGATTATTGCTTACCATGTGACCCAAACTATATTAAGTCTTAGAACAAAAGACGTTCTTATCTTGATGCCCCGCAGCTGTTAGCCCCAAGGTACAGAGGGCAGTAGGCAACGACCAGCAGGCCTCAAGTGCCATGTGCAGACTCTAAGAGCAACTGCCTTTGAGAGAGGAAACGGTAGAGAGTGGGCTTTCGGAGGTAGAGAATTACTAGCTGGGAAAGTAGGAAAATTGACACAGAATCGGGATTGATGCCACTGCATGACAGAGTTGGTGAAACGTCCCTTCTCAGAGATCTTGAGGCTCCTCAGAAATGTATTTTTCATTTTGGACAGAACATTCAGGATAAATATGATCTGTTCGAGTTCCTGGTTCTCTCATCAGGACTGTTTCTTAGGCTTCACTGGCACAAGAAAAGGGTTTTGATGGTCCAGGGTAAATCCTGACCAAAGCAAAGCACGGTATCTATGAAAAACTAACCACTCAGAAGAGAACGACAGATAAAAAGCCAGGCCGACCTGACCCTGCAAAATAGGTAAGGTTGGTCCGGCAACAGGGGTAGAGGGGAAGTGCTTATCTCCTGCTAGAAGAGCTAGAGAAGACCCCTTCCGGAGAGACCACCAGGAGAGGAGAGCAGAAGGTGCTGATGAGGAAGAATATTTTAATCAGCAGAGAAGGTCAAAATGACAAAGTTCCAGGATCAGTGTAAACATATGGGATGAAAAAATAAAAAAGAAAAGAAAAGATCATTTTAAAATGACTTTTTTTTTTTTAAAAGGACTTGTGTAAACAAAAGTCCTTTTTAAGAGACAGTTGGCTGTTTAAAGCAGAAGTACAACTCACTGAGAGAATCACCGCACTATTTATTTGGGTAGAAAGGACCTGGAATGTAGAAAGGCCCATTCTGCAGAGGAAAAAAATAGAATCACTAACAGGCCTCGTGCCTAGCACAGCCAGTGGCTAGAATCCCTGCCTCATGAGACCCTGTGCTAGAAGGCCGCTAGAACCATCTACAACTATGGTAGTCTTTCTTGGAAGCCAACAAGTGTTTGCCCAGTTAAGAGCAGAGTAACAATCAGTCACGTATTTGGTGATAATGTTTATCGATATCTTTAAAAGCCGTGTCAAGTTCCTTTTGAGTAACCCTCACCCCACCCTTAGAGAAATTTATCTGAGGTTCACCTCTTTGAAATACCTCATTGTAGTTCCACATTTACCGTATCCAAAAAACAAACAAACAAAAAAAAACCATTTTCTTAACAAAGTTTTCAGAAGGGGGCGCCACTGAAAACAATTAGAGCTTTCCCTGCCAGGACAATTTTGTTGCAGAAACAGCTGAAAGCAATCAGGTCAGCCAGAGCCAAGGGCTGGAGGGATTTTTAAATGACAAAAACCGATCCAAATCAAACCAAAACAAAAATCAAACCCAATGGCCAGGATTTCAAGTTTGCTACTAAAGGCGTACATTCTCCTAAGACATGCGAGTGACTTGATCAATATATTTATATATTTATATTTGAAGAAGAAGGAACTATTTGATGCAGCAAATCCACGTTGATTAAAATATACCAGATATGGGGGCTCCTGGGTGGCTCAGTGGTTTAGGCCTCTGCCTTCGGCTCAGGTCATGATTTCAGGGTCCTGGGATGGAGCCCCACATCGGGCTCTCTGCTCAGCGGGGAGCCTGCTTCCCCCCTCTCTCTCTGCCTACCTCTCTACCTACTTGTGATCTGTCAGAAAAATGCGTAAATCAGATCTTTAAAAAAAGAATTAGTAGATGTGAAATACATCGAGGGTATGGGGGAAGGAAAACGATTTCACCTGATCTGACTAGGAAGTGGTTGAAGCCTGAATTAAAGTGCTATAAAAAGAGTAAAGACCTGGGAATTCTATGGGGAAAAATCCCTAGAAAAACAGCAGTAATAACTGGCTGCTCTTTATTGATCCAGATGCTGCGGTAGGCAAAGAAGAGCTGGTTTTATTCAGAGGATGATCTCCATTTGTCTTCCTGATCTGGCATTTCCTGCAAGCCAGGTATGGGGCTCTGCTCTAGAGCTGCAAATGCTGGGGGGCCCTCACTGTCCCTTTTCTCTTCTCAGGGGGACAACGGGCATGTCCATGGTGCAGTGGGACAGGCTTTACCACAGGGAGATAAAAGACTGGCAAGGGTAGGTTGGAGCTGGGAAAAGGCACTTAGGAACAGATTTTCATTGGAGGTGATAGACAAGGGCAAAGCGAAGAATGAGGATGAGTGTGTCAAGTTTCAAAGTGCCAGGAGGCAGCACAGTGCATTTGGGAAACTACAGCAAGTTCATGACAACCGACAACTGATCTGGCAGCATCACCTGGGGATGGAGGCTGAGCCCCGGGGTTAACACTGGGCTTGAGATGGTTTGTATACTATGCCGAGGAGGTGAGGTACTACACTGTGGGGGCACAGGGAGCTACCGGAGGATTTCAAATATCAGAATCGTAACCATAATAGAGTATTTAATTGCATCCTAGCTTTCATCACGTGTAAGATGTACTAGAGTTTATGTTCGACTAAGAAAGAGAAATGCTGTCAGTTAAACTAGGATATGTCATCAAGTGCAAGGTGAGTGCCACCTTAAAAGATATTAAAATGGGGGGGGTGGACACATCTTAGAACAAGTAAATTGTGGTACTAGAATAATTAAGAAAGGTCGAACACTTGGATCAACAAAAAAAGTGATTATTGCTTACCATGTGACCCAAACTATATTAAGTCTTAGAACAAAAGACGTTCTTATCTTGATGCCCCGCAGCTGTTAGCCCCAAGGTACAGAGGGCAGTAGGCAACGACCAGCAGGCCTCGAGTGCCATGTGCAGACTCTAAGAGCAACTGCCTTTGAGAGAGGAAACGGTAGAGAGTGGGCTTTCGGAGGTAGAGAATTACTAGCTGGGAAAGTAGGAAAATTGACACAGAATCGGGATTGATGCCACTACATGACAGAGTTGGTGAAACGTCCCTTCTCAGAGATCTTGAGGCTCCTCAGAAATGTATTTTTCATTTTGGACAGAACATTCAGGATAAATATGATCTGTTCGAGTTCCTGGTTCTCTCATCAGGACTGTTTCTTAGGCTTCACTGGCACAAGAAAAGGGTTTTGATGGTCCAGGGTAAATCCTGACCAAAGCAAAGCACGGTATCTATGAAAAACTAACCACTCAGAAGAGAACGACAGATAAAAAGCCAGGCCGACCTGACCCTGCAAAATAGGAAAGGTTGGTCCGGGAACAGGGGTAGAGGGGAAGTGCCCATCTCCTGCTAGAAGAGCTAGAGAAGACCCCTTCCGGAGAGACCACCAGGAGAGGAGAGCAGAAGGTGCTGATGAGGAAGAATATTTTAATCAGCACAGAAGGTCAAAATGACAAAGTTCCAGGATCAGTGTAAACATATGGGATGAAAAAATAAAAAAGAAAAGAAAAGATCATTTTAAAATGACTTTTTTTTTTTAAAAGGACTTGTGTAAACAAAAGTCCTTTTTAAGAGACAGTTGGCTGTTTAAAGCAGAAGTACAACTCACTGAGAGAATCACCGCACTATTTATTTGGGTAGAAACGACCTGGAATGTAGAAAGGCCCATTCTGCAGAGGAAAAAAATAGAATCACTAACAGGCCTCGTGCCTTGCACAGCCAGTGGCTAGAATCCCTGCCTCATGAGACCCTGTGCTAGAAGGCCGCTAGAACCATCTACAACTATGGTAGTCTTTCTTGGAAGCCAACAAGTGTTTGCCCAGTTAAGAGCAGAGTAACAATCAGTCACGTATTTGGTGATAATGTTTATCGATATCTTTAAAAGCCGTGTCAAGTTCCTTTTGAGTAACCCTCACCCCACCCTTAGAGAAATTTATCTGAGGTTCACCTCTTTGAAATACCTCATTGTAGTTCCACATTTACCATATCCAAAAAACAAACAAACAAAAAAAAACCATTTTCTTAACAAAGTGTTCAGAAGGGGGCGCCACTGAAAACAATTAGAGCTTTCCCTGCCAGGACAATTTTGTTGCAGAAACAGCTGAAAGCAATCAGGTCAGCCAGAGCCAAGGGCTGGAGGGATTTTTAAATGACAAAAACCGATCCAAATCAAACCAAAACAAAAATCAAACCCAATGGCCAGGATTTCAAGTTTGCTACTAAAGGTGTGACATTCTCCTAAGACATGCGAGTGACTTGATCAATATATTTATATATTTATATTTGAAGAAGAAGGAACTATTTGATGCAGCAAATCCACGTTGATTAAAATATACCAGATATGGGGGCTCCTGGGTGGCTCAGTGGTTTAGGCCTCTGCCTTCGGCTCAGGTCATGATTTCAGGGTCCTGGGATGGAGCCCCACATCGGGCTCTCTGCTCAGCGGGGAGCCTGCTTTCCCCCTCTCTCTCTGCCTACCTCTCTACCTACTTGTGATCTGTCAGAAAAATGCGTAAATCAGATCTTTAAAAAAAGAATTAGTAGATGTGAAATACATCGAGTGTATGGGGGAAGGAAAACGATTTCACCTGATCTGACTAGGAAGTGGTTGAAGCCTGAATTAAAGTGCTATAAAAAGAGTAAAGACCTGGGTATTCTATGGGGAAACATCCCTAGAAAAACAGCAGTAATAACTGGCTGCTCTTTATTGATCCAGATGCTGCGGTAGGCAAAGAAGAGCTGGTTTTATTCAGAGGATGATCTCCATTTGTCTTCCTGATCTGGCATTTCCTGCAAGCCAGGTATGGGGCTCTGCTCTAGAGCTGCAAATGCTGGGGGGCCCTCACTGTCTCTTTTCTCTTCTCAGGGGGACAACGGGCATGTCCACGGTGCAGTGGGACAGGCTTTACCACAGGGAGATAAAAGACTGCCAAGGGTAGGTTGGAGCTGGGAAAAGGCACTTAGGAACAGATTTTCATTGGAGGTGATAGACAAGGGCAAAGCGAAGAATGAGGATGAGTGTGTCAAGTTTCAAAGTGCCAGGAGGCAGCACAGTGCATTTGGGAAACTACAGCAAGTTCATGACAACCGACAACTGATCTGGCAGCATCACCTGGGGATGGAGGCTGAGCCCCGGGGTTAACACTGGGCTTGAGATGGTTTGTATACGATGCCGAGGAGGTGAGGTACTACACTGTGGGGGCACAGGGAGCTACCGGAGGATTTCAAATATCAGAATCGTAACCATAATAGAGTATTTAATTGCATCCTAGCTTTCATCACGTGTAAGATGTACTATAGTTTATGTTCGCCTAAGAAAGAGAAATGCTGTCAGTTAAACTAGGATATGTCATCAAGTGCAAGGTGAGTGCCACCTTAAAAGATATTAAAATGGGGGGGGGTGGACACATCTTAGAACAAGTAAATTGTGGTACTAGAATAATTAAGAAAGGTCGAACACTTGGATCAACAAAAAAAGTGATTATTGCTTACCATGTGACCCAAACTATATTAAGTCTTAGAACAAAAGGCGTTCTTATCTTGATGCCCCGCAGCTGTTAGCCCCAAGGTACAGAGGGCAGTAGGCAACGACCAGCAGGCCTCAAGTGCCATGTGCAGACTCTAAGAGCAACTGCCTTTGAGAGAGGAAACGGTAGAGAGTGGGCTTTCGGAGGTAGAGAATTACTAGCTGGGAAAGTAGGAAAATTGACACAGAATCGGGATTGATGCCACTACATGACAGAGTTGGTGAAACGTCCCTTCTCAGAGATCTTGAGGCTCCTCAGAAATGTATTTTTCATTTTGGACAGAACATTCAGGATAAATATGATCTGTTCGAGTTCCTGGTTCTCTCATCAGGACTGTTTCTTAGGCTTCACTGGCACAAGAAAAGGGTTTTGATGGTCCAGGGTAAATCCTGACCAAAGCAAAGCACGGTATCTATGAAAAACTAACCACTCAGAAGAGAACGACAGATAAAAAGCCAGGCCGACCTGACCCTGCAAAATAGGTAAGGTTGGTCCGGCAACAGGGGTAGAGGGGAAGTGCCCATCTCCTGCTAGAAGAGCTAGAGAAGACCCCTTCCGGAGAGACCACCAGGAGAGGAGAGCAGAAGGTGCTGATGAGGAAGAATATTTTAATCAGCAGAGAAGGTCAAAATGACAAAGTTCCAGGATCACTGTAAACATATGGGATGAAAAAATAAAAAAGAAAAGAAAAGATCATTTTAAAATGACTTTTTTTTTTTAAAAGGACTTGTGTAAACAAAAGTCCTTTTTAAGAGACAGTTGGCTGTTTAAAGCAGAAGTACAACTCACTGAGAGAATCACCGCACTATTTATTTGGGTAGAAAGGACCTGGAATGTAGAAAGGCCCATTCTGCAGAGGAAAAAAATAGAATCACTAACAGGCCTCGTGCCTTTGACAGCCAGTGGCTAGAATCCCTGCCTCATGAGACCCTGTGCTAGAAGGCCGCTAGAACCATCTACAACTATGGTAGTCTTTCTTGGAAGCCAACAAGTGTTTGCCCAGTTAAGAGCAGAGTAACAATCAGTCACGTATTTGGTGATAATGTTTATCGATATCTTTAAAAGCCGTGTCAAGTTTCTTTTTGAGTAACCCTCACCCCACCCTTAGAGAAATTTATCTGAGGTTCACCTCTTTGAAATACCTCATTGTAGTTCCACATTTACCATATCCAAAAAACAAACAAACAAACAAAAAACCATTTTCTTAACAAAGTGTTCAGAAGGGGGCGCCACTGAAAACAATTAGAGCTTTCCCTGCCAGGACAATTTTGTTGCAGAAACAGCTGAAAGCAATCAGGTCAGCCAGAGCCAAGGGCTGGAGGGATTTTTAAATGACAAAAACCGATCCAAATCAAACCAAAACAAAAATCAAACCCAATGGCCAGGATTTCAAGTTTGCTACTAAAGGTGTGACATTCTCCTAAGACATGCCAGTGACTTGATCAATATATTTATGTATTTATATTTGAAGAAGAAGGAACTATTTGATGCAGCAAATCCACGTTGATTAAAATATACCAGATATGGGGGCTCCTGGGTGGCTCAGTGGTTTAGGCCTCTGCCTTCGGCTCAGGTCATGATTTCAGGGTCCTGGGATGGAGCCCCACATCGGGCTCTCTGCTCAGCGGGGAGCCTGCTTCCCCCCTCTCTCTCTGCCTACCTCTCTACCTACTTGTGATCTGTCAGAAAAATGCGTAAATCAGATCTTTAAAAAAAGAATTAGTAGATGTGAAATACATCGAGGGTATGGGGGAAGGAAAACGATTTCACCTGATCTGACTAGGAAGTGGTTGAAGCCTGAATTAAAGTGCTATAAAAAGAGTAAAGACCTGGGAATTCTATGGGGAAAAATCCCTAGAAAAACAGCAGTAATAACTGGCTGCTCTTTATTGATCCAGATGCTGCGGTAGGCAAAGAAGAGCTGGTTTTATTCAGAGGATGATCTCCATTTGTCTTCCTGATCTGGCATTTCCTGCAAGCCAGGTATGGGGCTCTGCTCTAGAGCTGCAAATGCTGGGGGGCCCTCACTGTCCCTTTTCTCTTCTCAGGGGGACAACGGGCATGTCCATGGTGCAGTGGGACAGGCTTTACCACAGGGAGATAAAAGACTGCCAAGGGTAGGTTGGAGCTGGGAAAAGCCACTTAGGAACAGATTTTCATTGGAGGTGATAGACAAGGGCAAAGCGAAGAATGAGGATGAGTGTGTCAAGTTTCAAAGTGCCAGGAGGCAGAACAGTGCATTTGGGAAACTACAGCAAGTTCATGACAACCGACAACTGATCTGGCAGCATCACCTGGGGATGGAGGCTGAGCCCCGGGGTTAACACTGGGCTTGAGATGGTTTGTATACGATGCCGAGGAGGTGAGGTACTACACTGTGGGGGCACAGGGAGCTACCGGAGGATTTCAAATATCAGAATCGTAACCATAATAGAGTATTTAATTGCATCCTAGCTTACATCACGTGTAAGATGTACTATAGTTTATGTTCGACTAAGAAAGAGAAATGCTGTCAGTTAAACTAGGATATGTCATCAAGTGCAAGGTGAGTGCCACCTTAAAAGATATTAAAATGGGGGGGGTGGACACATCTTAGAACAAGTAAATTGTGGTACTAGAATAATTAAGAAAGGTCGAACACTTGGATCAACAAAAAAAGTGATTATTGCTTACCATGTGACCCAAACTATATTAAGTCTTAGAACAAAAGACGTTCTTATCTTGATGCCCCGCAGCTGTTAGCCCCCAAGGTAAAGAGGGCAGTAGGCAACGACCAGCAGGCCTCAAGTGCCATGTGCAGACTCTAAGAGCAACTGCCTTTGAGAGAGGAAACGGTAGAGAGTGGGCTTTCGGAGGTAGAGAATTACTAGCTGGGAAAGTAGGAAAATTGACACAGAATCGGGATTGATGCCACTACATAACAGAGTTGGTGAAACGTCCCTTCTCAGAGATCTTGAGGCTCCTCAGAAATGTATTTTTCATTTTGGACAGAACATTCAGGATAAATATGATCTGTTCGAGTTCCTGGTTCTCTCATCAGGACTGTTTCTTAGGCTTCACTGGCACAAGAAAAGGGTTTTGATGGTCCAGGGTAAATCCTGACCAAAGCAAAGCACGGTATCTATGAAAAACTAACCACTCAGAAGAGAACGACAGATAAAAAGCCAGGCCGACCTGACCCTGCAAAATAGGTAAGGTTGGTCCGGCAACAGGGGTAGAGGGGAAGTGCCCATCTCCTGCTAGAAGAGCTAGAGAAGACCCCTTCCGGAGAGACCACCAGGAGAGGAGAGCAGAAGGTGCTGATGAGGAAGAATATTTTAATCAGCAGAGAAGGTCAAAATGACAAAGTTCCAGGATCAGTGTAAACATATGGGATGAAAAAATAAAAAAGAAAAGAAAAGATCATTTTAAAATGACTTTTTTTTTTTTTAAAAGGACTTGTGTAAACAAAAGTCCTTTTTAAGAGACAGTTGGCTGTTTAAAGCAGAAGTACAACTCACTGAGAGAATCACCGCACTATTTATTTGGGTAGAAAGGACCTGGAATGTAGAAAGGCCCATTCTGCAGAGGAAAAAAATAGAATCACTAACAGGCCTCGTGCCTTGCACAGCCAATGGCTAGAATCCCTGCCTCATGAGACCCTGTGCTAGAAGGCCGCTAGAACCATCTACAACTATGGTAGTCTTTCTTGGAAGGCAACAAGTGTTTGCCCAGTTAAGAGCAGAGTAACAATCAGTCACGTATTTGGTGATAATGTTTATCGATATCTTTAAAAGCCGTGTCAAGTTTCTTTTTGAGTAACCCTCACCCCACCCTTAGAGAAATTTATCTGAGGTTCACCTCTTTGAAATACCTCATTGTAGTTCCACATTTACCATATCCAAAAAACAAACAAACAAAAAAAACCCATTTTCTTAACAAAGTGTTCAGAAGGGGGCGCCACTGAAAACAATTAGAGCTTTCCCTTCCAGGACAATTTTGTTGCAGAAACAGCTGAAAGCAATCAGGTCAGACAGAGCCAAGGGCTGTAGGGATTTTTAAATGACAAAATCCGATCCAAATCAAACCAAAACAAAAATCAAACCCAATGGCCAGGATTTCAAGTTTGCTACTAAAGGCGTACATTCCCCTAAGACATGCGAGTGATTTGATCAATATATTTACATATTTATATTTGAAGAAGAAGGAACTATTTGATGCAGCAAATCCACGTTGATTAAAAATTACCAGATATGGGGGCTCCTGGCTGGCTCAGTGGTTTAGGCCTCTGCCTTCGGCTCAGGTCATGATTTCAGGGTCCTGGGATGGAGCCCCACATCGGGCTCTCTGCTCAGCGGGGAGCCTGCTTCCCCCCTCTCTCTCTGCCTACCTCTCTACCTACTTGTGATCTGTCAGAAAAATGCGTAAATCAGATCTTTAAAAAAAGAATTAGTAGATGTGAAATACATCGAGGGTATGGGGGAAGGAAAACGATTTCACCTGATCTGACTAGGAAGTGGTTGAAGCCTGAATTAAAGTGCTATAAAAAGAGTAAAGACCTGGGAATTCTATGGGGAAAAATCCCTAGAAAAACAGCAGTAATAACTGGCTGCTCTTTATTGATCCAGATGCTGCGGTAGGCAAAGAAGAGCTGGTTTTATTCAGAGGATGATCTCCATTTGTCTTCCTGATCTGGCATTTCCTGCAAGCCAGGTATGGGGCTCTGCTCTAGAGCTGCAAATGCTGGGGGGCCCTCACTGTCCCTTTTCTCTTCTCAGGGGGACAACGGGCATGTCCATGGTGCAGTGGGACAGGCTTTACCACAGGGAGATAAAAGACTACCAAGGGTAGGTTGGAGCTGGGAAAAGCCACTTAGGAACAGATTTTCATTGGAGGTGATAGACAAGGGCAAAGCGAAGAATGAGGATGAGTGTGTCAAGTTTCAAAGTGCCAGGAGGCAGCACAGTGCATTTGGGAAACTACAGCAAGTTCATGACAACCGAAAACTGATCTGGCAGCATCACCTGGGGATGGAGGCTGAGCCCCGGGGTTAACACTGGGCTTGAGATGGTTTGTATACTATGCCGAGGAGGTGAGGTACTACACTGTGGGGGCACAGGGAGCTACCGGAGGATTTCAAATATCAGAATCGTAACCATAATAGAGTATTTAATTGCATCCTAGCTTTCATCACGTGTAAGATGTACTAGAGTTTATGTTCGACTAAGAAAGAGAAATGCTGTCAGTTAAACTAGGATATGTCATCAAGTGCAAGGTGAGTGCCACCTTAAAAGATATTAAAATGGCGGGGTGGTGGACACATCTTAGAACAAGTAAATTGTGGTACTAGAATAATTAAGAAAGGTCGAACACTTGGATCAACAAAAAAAGTGATTATTGCTTACCATGTGACCCAATCTATATTAAGTCTTAGAACAAAAGACGTTCTTATCTTGATGCCCCGCAGCTGTTAGCCCCAAGGTACAGAGGGCAGTAGGCAACGACCAGCAGGCCTCAAGTGCCATGTGCAGACTCTAAGAGCAACTGCCTTTGAGAGAGGAAACGGTAGAGAGTGGGCTTTCGGAGGTAGAGTATTACTAGCTGGGAAAGTAGGAAAATTGACACAGAATCGGGATTGATGCCACTAGAGGACAGAGATGGTGAAACGTCCCTTCTCAGAGATCTTGAGGCTCCTCAGAAATGTATTTTTCATTTTGGACAGAACATTCAGGATAAATATGATCTGTTCGAGTTCCTGGTTCTCTCATCAGGACTGTTTCTTAGGCTTCACTGGCACAAGAAAAGGGTTTTGATGGTCCAGGGTAAATCCTGACCAAAGCAAAGCACGGTATCTATGAAAAACTAACCACTCAGAAGAGAACGACAGATAAAAAGCCAGGCCGACCTGACCCTGCAAAATAGGTAAGGTTGGTCCGGCAACAGGGGTAGAGGGGAAGTGCCCATCTCCTGCTAGAAGAGCTAGAGAAGACCCCTTCCGGAGAGACCACCAGGAGAGGAGAGCAGAAGGTGCTGATGAGGAAGAATATTTTAATCAGCAGAGAAGGTCAAAATGACAAAGTTCCAGGATCAGTGTAAACATATGGGATGAAAAAATAAAAAAGAAAAGAAAAGATCATTTTAAAATGACTTTTTTTTTTTAAAAGGACTTGTGTAAACAAAAGTCCTTTTTAAGAGACAGTTGGCTGTTTAAAGCAGAAGTACAACTCACTGAGAGAATCACCGCACTATTTATTTGGGTAGAAAGGACCTGGAATGTAGAAAGGCCCATTCTGCAGAGGAAAAAAATAGAATCACTAACAGGCCTCGTGCCTTGCACAGCCAGTGGCTAGAATCCCTGCCTCATGAGACCCTGTGCTAGAAGGCCGCTAGAACCATCTACAACTATGGTAGTCTTTCTTGGAAGGCAACAAGTGTTTGCCCAGTTAAGAGCAGAGTAACAATCAGTCACGTATTTGGTGATAATGTTTATCGATATCTTTAAAAGCCGTGTCAAGTTTCTTTTTGAGTAACCCTCACCCCACCCTTAGAGAAATTTATCTGAGGTTCACCTCTTTGAAATACCTCATTGTAGTTCCACATTTACCATATCCAAAAAACAAACAAACAAACAAAAAACCATTTTCTTAACAAAGTGTTCAGAAGGGGGCGCCACTGAAAACAATTAGAGCTTTCCCTGCCAGGACAATTTTGTTGCAGAAACAGCTGAAAGCAATCAGGTCAGACAGAGCCAAGGGCTGGAGGGATTTTTAAATGACAAAAACCGATCCAAATCAAACCAAAACAAAAATCAAACCCAATGGCCAGGATTTCAAGTTTGCTACTAAAGGTGTGACATTCTCCTAAGACATGCGAGTGACTTGATCAATATATTTATATATTTATATTTGAAGAAGAAGGAACTATTTGATGCAGCAAATCCACGTTGATTAAAATATACCAGATATGGGGGCTCCTGGGTGGCTCAGTGGTTTAGGCCTCTGCCTTCGGCTCAGGTCATGATTTCAGGGTCCTGGGATGGAGCCCCACATCGGGCTCTCTGCTCAGCGGGGAGCCTGCTTCCCCCCTCTCTCTCTGCCTACCTCTCTACCTACTTGTGATCTGTCAGAAAAATGCGTAAATCAGATCTTTAAAAAAAGAATTAGTAGATGTGAAATACATCGAGGGTATGGGGGAAGGAAAACGATTTCACCTGATCTGACTAGGAAGTGGTTGAAGCCTGAATTAAAGTGCTATAAAAAGAGTAAAGACCTGGGAATTCTATGGGGAAAAATCCCTAGAAAAACAGCAGTAATAACTGGCTGCTCTTTATTGATCCAGATGCTGCGGTAGGCAAAGAAGAGCTGGTTTTATTCAGAGGATGATCTCCATTTGTCTTCCTGATCTGGCATTTCCTGCAAGCCAGGTATGGGGCTCTGCTCTAGAGCTGCAAATGCTGGGGGGCCCTCACTGTCCCTTTTCTCTTCTCAGGGGGACAACGGGCATGTCCATGGTGCAGTGGGACAGGCTTTACCACAGGGAGATAAAAGACTGCCAAGGGTAGGTTGGAGCTGGGAAAAGCCACTTAGGAACAGATTTTCATTGGAGGTGATAGACAAGGGCAAAGCGAAGAATGAGGATGAGTGTGTCAAGTTTCAAAGTGCCAGGAGGCAGAACAGTGCATTTGGGAAACTACAGCAAGTTCATGACAACCGACAACTGATCTGGCAGCATCACCTGGGGATGGAGGCTGAGCCCCGGGGTTAACACTGGGCTTGAGATGGTTTGTATACGATGCCGAGGAGGTGAGGTACTACACTGTGGGGGCACAGGGAGCTACCGGAGGATTTCAAATATCAGAATCGTAACCATAATAGAGTATTTAATTGCATCCTAGCTTACATCACGTGTAAGATGTACTATAGTTTATGTTCGACTAAGAAAGAGAAATGCTGTCAGTTAAACTAGGATATGTCATCAAGTGCAAGGTGAGTGCCACCTTAAAAGATATTAAAATGGGGGGGGTGGACACATCTTAGAACAAGTAAATTGTGGTACTAGAATAATTAAGAAAGGTCGAACACTTGGATCAACAAAAAAAGTGATTATTGCTTACCATGTGACCCAAACTATATTAAGTCTTAGAACAAAAGACGTTCTTATCTTGATGCCCCGCAGCTGTTAGCCCCCAAGGTAAAGAGGGCAGTAGGCAACGACCAGCAGGCCTCAAGTGCCATGTGCAGACTCTAAGAGCAACTGCCTTTGAGAGAGGAAACGGTAGAGAGTGGGCTTTCGGAGGTAGAGAATTACTAGCTGGGAAAGTAGGAAAATTGACACAGAATCGGGATTGATGCCACTACATAACAGAGTTGGTGAAACGTCCCTTCTCAGAGATCTTGAGGCTCCTCAGAAATGTATTTTTCATTTTGGACAGAACATTCAGGATAAATATGATCTGTTCGAGTTCCTGGTTCTCTCATCAGGACTGTTTCTTAGGCTTCACTGGCACAAGAAAAGGGTTTTGATGGTCCAGGGTAAATCCTGACCAAAGCAAAGCACGGTATCTATGAAAAACTAACCACTCAGAAGAGAACGACAGATAAAAAGCCAGGCCGACCTGACCCTGCAAAATAGGTAAGGTTGGTCCGGCAACAGGGGTAGAGGGGAAGTGCCCATCTCCTGCTAGAAGAGCTAGAGAAGACCCCTTCCGGAGAGACCACCAGGAGAGGAGAGCAGAAGGTGCTGATGAGGAAGAATATTTTAATCAGCAGAGAAGGTCAAAATGACAAAGTTCCAGGATCAGTGTAAACATATGGGATGAAAAAATAAAAAAGAAAAGAAAAGATCATTTTAAAATGACTTTTTTTTTTTTTAAAAGGACTTGTGTAAACAAAAGTCCTTTTTAAGAGACAGTTGGCTGTTTAAAGCAGAAGTACAACTCACTGAGAGAATCACCGCACTATTTATTTGGGTAGAAAGGACCTGGAATGTAGAAAGGCCCATTCTGCAGAGGAAAAAAATAGAATCACTAACAGGCCTCGTGCCTTGCACAGCCAGTGGCTAGAATCCCTGCCTCATGAGACCCTGTGCTAGAAGGCCGCTAGAACCATCTACAACTATGGTAGTCTTTCTTGGAAGGCAACAAGTGTTTGCCCAGTTAAGAGCAGAGTAACAATCAGTCACGTATTTGGTGATAATGTTTATCGATATCTTTAAAAGCCGTGTCAAGTTTCTTTTTGAGTAACCCTCACCCCACCCTTAGAGAAATTTATCTGAGGTTCACCTCTTTGAAATACCTCATTGTAGTTCCACATTTACCATATCCAAAAAACAAACAAACAAAAAAAACCCATTTTCTTAACAAAGTGTTCAGAAGGGGGCGCCACTGAAAACAATTAGAGCTTTCCCTGCCAGGACAATTTTGTTGCAGAAACAGCTGAAAGCAATCAGGTCAGACAGAGCCAAGGGCTGTAGGGATTTTTAAATGACAAAATCCGATCCAAATCAAACCAAAACAAAAATCAAACCCAATGGCCAGGATTTCAAGTTTGCTACTAAAGGCGTACATTCCCCTAAGACATGCGAGTGATTTGATCAATATATTTACATATTTATATTTGAAGAAGAAGGAACTATTTGATGCAGCAAATCCACGTTGATTAAAAATTACCAGATATGGGGGCTCCTGGCTGGCTCAGTGGTTTAGGCCTCTGCCTTCGGCTCAGGTCATGATTTCAGGGTCCTGGGATGGAGCCCCACATCGGGCTCTCTGCTCAGCGGGGAGCCTGCTTCCCCCCTCTCTCTCTGCCTACCTCTCTACCTACTTGTGATCTGTCAGAAAAATGCGTAAATCAGATCTTTAAAAAAAGAATTAGTAGATGTGAAATACATCGAGGGTATGGGGGAAGGAAAACGATTGCACCTGATCTGACTAGGAAGTGGTTGAAGCCTGAATTAAAGTGCTATAAAAAGAGTAAAGACCTGGGAATTCTATGGGGAAAAATCCCTAGAAAAACAGCAGTAATAACTGGCTGCTCTTTATTGATCCAGATGCTGCGGTAGGCAAAGAAGAGCTGGTTTTATTCAGAGGATGATCTCCATTTGTCTTCCTGATCTGGCATTTCCTGCAAGCCAGGTATGGGGCTCTGCTCTAGAGCTGCAAATACTGGGGGGCCCTCACTGTCCCTTTTCTCTTCTCAGGGGGACAACGGGCATGTCCATGGTGCAGTGGGACAGGCTTTACCACAGGGAGATAAAAGACTGCCAAGGGTAGGTTGGAGCTGGGAAAAGCCACTTAGGAACAGATTTTCATTGGAGGTGATAGACAAGGGCAAAGCGAAGAATGAGGATGAGTGTGTCAAGTTTCAAAGTGCCAGGAGGCAGAACAGTGCATTTGGGAAACTACAGCAAGTTCATGACAACCGACAACTGATCTGGCAGCATCACCTGGGGATGGAGGCTGAGCCCCGGGGTTAACACTGGGCTTGAGATGGTTTGTATACGATGCCGAGGAGGTGAGGTACTACACTGTGGGGGCACAGGGAGCTACCGGAGGATTTCAAATATCAGAATCGTAACCATAATAGAGTATTTAATTGCATCCTAGCTTTCATCACGTGTAAGATGTACTAGAGTTTATGTTGAACTAAGAAAGATAAATGCTGTCAGTTAAACTAGGATATGTCATCAAGTGCAAGGTGAGTGCCACCTTAAAAGATATTAAAATGGGGGGGGGTGGACACATCTTAGAACAAGTAAATTGTGGTACTAGAATAATTAAGAAAGGTCGAACACTTGGATCAACAAAAAAGTGATTATTGCTTACCATGTGACCCAAACTATATTAAGTCTTAGAACAAAAGACGTTCTTATCTTGATGCCCCGCAGCTCTTAGCCCCAAGGTACAGAGGGCAGTAGGCAACGACCAGCAGGCCTCAAGTGCCATGTGCAGACTCTAAGAGCAACTGCCTTTGAGAGAGGAAACGGTAGAGAGTGGGCTTTCAGAGGTAGAGAATTACTAGCTGGGAAAGTAGGAAAATTGACACAGAATCGGGATTGATGCCACTACATGACAGAGTTGGTGAAACGTCCCTTCTCAGAGATCTTGAGGCTCCTCAGAAATGTATTTTTCATTTTGGACAGAACATTCAGGATAAATATGATCTGTTCGAGTTCCTGGTTCTCTCATCAGGACTGTTTCTTAGGCTTCACTGGCACAAGAAAAGGGTTTTGATGGTCCAGGGTAAATCCTGACCAAAGCAAAGCACGGTATCTATGAAAAACTAACCACTCAGAAGAGAACGACAGATAAAAAGCCAGGCCGACCTGACCCTGCAAAATAGGTAAGGTTGGTCCGGCAACAGGGGTAGAGGGGAAGTGCCCATCTCCTGCTAGAAGAGCTAGAGAAGACCCCTTCCGGAGAGACCACCAGGAGAGGAGAGCAGAAGGTGCTGATGAGGAAGAATATTTTAATCAGCAGAGAAGGTCAAAATGACAAAGTTCCAGGATCAGTGTAAACATATGGGATGAAAAAATAAAAAAGAAAAGAAAAGATCATTTTAAAATGACTTTTTTTTTTAAAAAGGACTTGTGTAAACAAAAGTCCTTTTTAAGAGACAGTTGGCTGTTTAAAGCAGAAGTACAACTCACTGAGAGAATCACCGCACTATTTATTTGGGTAGAAAGGACCTGGAATGTAGAAAGGCCCATTCTGCAGAGGAAAAAAATAGAATCACTAACAGGCCTCGTGCCTTGCACAGCCAGTGGCTAGAATCCCTGCCTCATGAGACCCTGTGCTAGAAGGCCGCTAGAACCATCTACAACTATGGTAGTCTTTCTTGGAAGCCAACAAGTGTTTGCCCAGTTAAGAGCAGAGTAACAATCAGTCACGTATTTGGTGATAATGTTTATCGATATCTTTAAAAGCCGTGTCAAGTTTCTTTTTGAGAAACCCTCACCCCACCCTTAGAGAAATTTATCTGAGGTTCACCTCTTTGAAATACCTCATTGTAGTTCCACATTTACCATATCCAAAAAACAAACAAACAAACAAAAAACCATTTTCTTAACAAAGTGTTCAGAAGGGGGCGCCACTGAAAACAATTAGAGCTTTCCCTGCCAGGACAATTTTGTTGCAGAAACAGCTGAAAGCAATCAGGTCAGACAGAGCCAAGGGCTGGAGGGATTTTTAAATGACAAAAACCGATCCAAATCAAACCAAAACAAAAATCAAACCCAATGGCCAGGATTTCAAGTTTGCTACTAAAGGTGTGACATTCTCCTAAGACATGCGAGTGACTTGATCAATATATTTATATATTTATATTTGAAGAAGAAGGAACTATTTGATGCAGCAAATCCACGTTGATTAAAATATACCAGATATGGGGGCTCCTGGGTGGCTCAGTGGTTTAGGCTTCTGCCTTCGGCTCAGGTCATGATTTCAGGGTCCTGGGATGGAGCCCCACATCGGGCTCTCTGCTCAGCGGGGAGCCTGCTTCCCCCCTCTCTCTCTGCCTACCTCTCTACCTACTTGTGATCTGTCAGAAAAATGCGTAAATCAGATCTTTAAAAAAAGAATTAGTAGATGTGAAATACATCGAGGGTATGGGGGAAGGAAAACGATTGCACCTGATCTGACTAGGAAGTGGTTGAAGCCTGAATTAAAGTGCTATAAAAAGAGTAAAGACCTGGGAATTCTATGGGGAAAAATCCCTAGAAAAACAGCAGTAATAACTGGCTGCTCTTTATTGATCCAGATGCTGCGGTAGGCAAAGAAGAGCTGGTTTTATTCAGAGGATGATCTCCATTTGTCTTCTTGATCTGGCATTTCCTGCAAGCCAGGTATGGGGCTCTGCTCTAGAGCTGCAAATGCTGGGGGGCCCTCACTGTCCCTTTTCTCTTCTCAGGGGGACAACGGGCATGTCCATGGTGCAGTGGGACAGGCTTTACCACAGGGAGATAAAAGACTGCCAAGGGTAGGTTGGAGCTGGGAAAAGCCACTTAGGAACAGATTTTCATTGGAGGTGATAGACAAGGGCAAAGCGAAGAATGAGGATGAGTGTGTCAAGTTTCAAAGTGCCAGGAGGCAGAACAGTGCATTTGGGAAACTACAGCAAGTTCATGACAACCGACAACTGATCTGGCAGCATCACCTGGGGATGGAGGCTGAGCCCCGGGGTTAACACTGGGCTTGAGATGGTTTGTATACGATGCCGAGGAGGTGAGGTACTACACTGTGGGGGCACAGGGAGCTACCGGAGGATTTCAAATATCAGAATCGTAACCATAATAGAGTATTTAATTGCATCCTAGCTTTCATCACGTGTAAGATGTACTATAGTTTATGTTCGACTAAGAAAGAGAAATGCTGTCAGTTAAACTAGGATATGTCATCAAGTGCAAGGTGAGTGCCACCTTAAAAGATATTAAAATGGGGGGGGTGGACACATCTTAGAACAAGTAAATTGTGGTACTAGAATAATTAAGAAAGGTCGAACACTTGGATCAACAAAAAAAGTGATTATTGCTTACCATGTGACCCAAACTATATTAAGTCTTAGAACAAAAGACGTTCTTATCTTGATGCCCCGCAGCTGTTAGCCCCCAAGGTAAAGAGGGCAGTAGGCAACGACCAGCAGGCCTCAAGTGCCATGTGCAGACTCTAAGAGCAACTGCCTTTGAGAGAGGAAACGGTAGAGAGTGGGCTTTCGGAGGTAGAGAATTACTAGCTGGGAAAGTAGGAAAATTGACACAGAATCGGGATTGATGCCACTACAGGACAGAGATGGTGAAACGTCCCTTCTCAGAGATCTTGAGGCTCCTCAGAAATGTATTTTTCATTTTGGACAGAACATTCAGGATAAATATGATCTGTTCGAGTTCCTGGTTCTCTCATCAGGACTGTTTCTTAGGCTTCACTGGCACAAGAAAAGGGTTTTGATGGTCCAGGGTAAATCCTGACCAAAGCAAAGCACGGTATCTATGAAAAACTAACCACTCAGAAGAGAACGACAGATAAAAAGCCAGGCCGACCTGACCCTGCAAAATAGGTAAGGTTGGTCCGGCAACAGGGGTAGAGGGGAAGTGCCCATCTCCTGCTAGAAGAGCTAGAGAAGACCCCTTCCGGAGAGACCACCAGGAGAGGAGAGCAGAAGGTGCTGATGAGGAAGAATATTTTAATCAGCAGAGAAGGTCAAAATGACAAAGTTCCAGGATCAGTGTAAACATATGGGATGAAAAAATAAAAAAGAAAAGAAAAGATCATTTTAAAATGACTTTTTTTTTTTAAAAGGACTTGTGTAAACAAAAGTCCTTTTTAAGAGACAGTTGGCTGTTTAAAGCAGAAGTACAACTCACTGAGAGAATCACCGCACTATTTATTTGGGTAGAAAGGACCTGGAATGTAGAAAGGCCCATTCTGCAGAGGAAAAAAATAGAATCACTAACAGGCCTCGTGCCTTGCACAGCCAGTGGCTAGAATCCCTGCCTCATGAGACCCTGTGCTAGAAGGCCGCTAGAACCATCTACAACTATGGTAGTCTTTCTTGGAAGGCAACAAGTGTTTGCCCAGTTAAGAGCAGAGTAACAATCAGTCACGTATTTGGTGATAATGTTTATCGATATCTTTAAAAGCCGTGTCAAGTTTCTTTTTGAGTAACCCTCACCCCACCCTTAGAGAAATTTATCTGAGGTTCACCTCTTTGAAATACCTCATTGTAGTTCCACATTTACCATATCCAAAAAACAAACAAACAAACAAAAAACCATTTTCTTAACAAAGTGTTCAGAAGGGGGCGCCACTGAAAACAATTAGAGCTTTCCCTGCCAGGACAATTTTGTTGCAGAAACAGCTGAAAGCAATCAGGTCAGACAGAGCCAAGGGCTGGAGGGATTTTTAAATGACAAAAACCGATCCAAATCAAACCAAAACAAAAATCAAACCCAATGGCCAGGATTTCAAGTTTGCTACTAAAGGTGTGACATTCTCCTAAGACATGCGAGTGACTTGATCAATATATTTATATATTTATATTTGAAGAAGAAGGAACTATTTGATGCAGCAAATCCACGTTGATTAAAATATACCAGATATGGGGGCTCCTGGGTGGCTCAGTGGTTTAGGCCTATGCCTTCGGCTCAGGTCATGATTTCAGGGTCCTGGGATGGAGCCCCACATCGGGCTCTCTGCTCAGCGGGGAGCCTGCTTCCCCCCTCTCTCTCTGCCTACCTCTCTACCTACTTGTGATCTGTCAGAAAAATGCGTAAATCAGATCTTTAAAAAAAGAATTAGTAGATGTGAAATACATCGAGGGTATGGGGGAAGGAAAACGATTTCACCTGATCTGACTAGGAAGTGGTTGAAGCCTGAATTAAAGTGCTATAAAAAGAGTAAAGACCTGGGAATTCTATGGGGAAAAATCCCTAGAAAAACAGCAGTAATAACTGGCTGCTCTTTATTGATCCAGATGCTGCGGTAGGCAAAGAAGAGCTGGTTTTATTCAGAGGATGATCTCCATTTGTCTTCCTGATCTGGCATTTCCTGCAAGCCAGGTATGGGGCTCTGCTCTAGAGCTGCAAATGCTGGGGGGCCCTCACTGTCCCTTTTCTCTTCTCAGGGGGACAACGGGCATGTCCATGGTGCAGTGGGACAGGCTTTACCACAGGGAGATAAAAGACTGCCAAGGGTAGGTTGGAGCTGGGAAAAGCCACTTAGGAACAGATTTTCATTGGAGGTGATAGACAAGGGCAAAGCGAAGAATGAGGATGAGTGTGTCAAGTTTCAAAGTGCCAGGAGGCAGAACAGTGCATTTGGGAAACTACAGCAAGTTCATGACAACCGACAACTGATCTGGCAGCATCACCTGGGGATGGAGGCTGAGCCCCGGGGTTAACACTGGGCTTGAGATGGTTTGTATACGATGCCGAGGAGGTGAGGTACTACACTGTGGGGGCACAGGGAGCTACCGGAGGATTTCAAATATCAGAATCGTAACCATAATAGAGTATTTAATTGCATCCTAGCTTTCATCACGTGTAAGATGTACTAGAGTTTATGTTCGACTAAGAAAGAGAAATGCTGTCAGTTAAACTAGGATATGTCATCAAGTGCAAGGTGAGTGCCACCTTAAAAGATATTAAAATGGGGGGGGGTGGACACATCTTAGAACAAGTAAATTGTGGTACTAGAATAATTAAGAAAGGTCGAACACTTGGATCAACAAAAAAAGTGATTATTGCTTACCATGTGACCCAAACTATATTAAGTCTTAGAACAAAAGACGTTCTTATCTTGATGCCCCGCAGCTGTTAGCCCCCAAGGTACAGAGGGCAGTAGGCAACGACCAGCAGGCCTCAAGTGCCATGTGCAGACTCTAAGAGCAACTGCCTTTGAGAGAGGAAACGGTAGAGAGTGGGCTTTCGGAGGTAGAGAATTACTAGCTGGGAAAGTAGGAAAATTGACACAGAATCGGGATTGATGCCACTACATGACAGAGTTGGTGAAACGTCGCTTCTCAGAGATCTTGAGGCTCCTCAGAAATGTATTTTTCATTTTGGACAGAACATTCAGGATAAATATGATCTGTTCGAGTTCCTGGTTCTCTCATCAGGACTGTTTCTTAGGCTTCACTGGCACAAGAAAAGGGTTTTGATGGTCCAGGGTAAATCCTGACCAAAGCAAAGCACGGTATCTATGAAAAACTAACCACTCAGAAGAGAACGACAGATAAAAAGCCAGGCCGACCTGACCCTGCAAAATAGGTAAGGTTGGTCCGGCAACAGGGGTAGAGGGGAAGTGCCCATCTCCTGCTAGAAGAGCTAGAGAAGACCCCTTCCGGAGAGACCACCAGGAGAGGAGAGCAGAAGGTGCTGATGAGGAAGAATATTTTAATCAGCAGAGAAGGTCAAAATGACAAAGTTCCAGGATCAGTGTAAACATATGGGATGAAAAAATAAAAAAGAAAAGAAAAGATCATTTTAAAATGACTTTTTTTTTTTTAAAAGGACTTGTGTAAACAAAAGTCCTTTTTAAGAGACAGTTGGCTGTTTAAAGCAGAAGTACAACTCACTGAGAGAATCACCGCACTATTTATTTGGGTAGAAAGGACCTGGAATGTAGAAAGGCCCATTCTGCAGAGGAAAAAAATAGAATCACTAACAGGCCTCGTGCCTTGCACAGCCAGTGGCTAGAATCCCTGCCTCATGAGACCCTGTGCTAGAAGGCCGCTAGAACCATCTACAATTATGGTAGTCTTTCTTGGAAGGCAACAAGTGTTTGCCCAGTTAAGAGCAGAGTAACAATCAATCACGTATTTGGTGATAATGTTTATCGATATCTTTAAAAGCCGTGTCAAGTTTCTTTTTGAGTAACCCTCACCCCACCCTTAGAGAAATTTATCTGAGTTTCACCTCTTTGAAATACCTCATTGTAGTTCCACATTTACCATATCCAAAAAACAAACAAACAAACAAAAAACCATTTTCTTAACAAAGTGTTCAGAAGGGGGCGCCACTGAAAACAATTAGAGCTTTCCCTGCCAGGACAATTTTGTTGCAGAAACAGCTGAAAGCAATCAGGTCAGACAGAGCCAAGGGCTGTAGGGATTTTTAAATGACAAAAACCGATCCAAATCAAACCAAAACAAAAATCAAACCCAATGGCCAGGATTTCAAGTTTGCTACTAAAGGTGTGACATTCTCCTAAGACATGCGAGTGACTTGATCAATATATTTATATATTTATATTTGAAGAAGAAGGAACTATTTGATGCAGCAAATCCACGTTGATTAAAATATACCAGATATGGGGGCTCCTGGGTGGCTCAGTGGTTTAGGCCTCTGCCTTCGGCTCAGGTCATGATTTCAGGGTCCTGGGATGGAGCCCCACATCGGGCTCTCTGCTCAGCGGGGAGCCTGCTTCCCCCCTCTCTCTCTGCCTACCTCTCTACCTACTTGTGATCTGTCAGAAAAATGCGTAAATCAGATCTTTAAAAAAAGAATTAGTAGATGTGAAATACATCGAGGGTATGGGGGAAGGAAAACGATTTCACCTGATCTGACTAGGAAGTGGTTGAAGCCTGAATTAAAGTGCTATAAAAAGAGTAAAGACCTGGGAATTCTATGGGGAAAAATCCCTAGAAAAACAGCAGTAATAACTGGCTGCTCTTTATTGATCCAGATGCTGCGGTAGTCAAAGAAGAGCTGGTTTTATTCAGAGGATGATCTCCATTTGTCTTCCTGATCTGGCATTTCCTGCAAGCCAGGTATGGGGCTCTGCTCTAGAGCTGCAAATGCTGGGGGGCCCTCACTGTCCCTTTTCTCTTCTCAGGGGGACAACGGGCATGTCCATGGTGCAGTGGGACAGGCTTTACCACAGGGAGATAAAAGACTGCCAAGGGTAGGTTGGAGCTGGGAAAAGCCACTTAGGAACAGATTTTCATTGGAGGTGATAGACAAGGGCAAAGCGAAGAATGAGGATGAGTGTGTCAAGTTTCAAATTGCCAGGAGGCAGAACAGTGCATTTGGGAAACTACAGCAAGTTCATGACAACCGACAACTGATCTGGCAGCATCACCTGGGGATGGAGGCTGAGCCCCGGGGTTAACACTGGGCTTGAGATGGTTTGTATACGATGCCGAGGAGGTGAGGTACTACACTGTGGGGGCACAGGGAGCTACCGGAGGATTTCAAATATCAGAATCGTAACCATAATAGAGTATTTAATTGCATCCTAGCTTTCATCACGTGTAAGATGTACTAGAGTTTATGTTCGACTAAGAAAGAGAAATGCTGTCAGTTAAACTAGGATATGTCATCAAATGCAAGGTGAGTGCCACCTTAAAAGATATTAAAATGGGGGGGGTGGACACATCTTAGAACAAGTAAATTGTGGTACTAGAATAATTAAGAAAGGTCGAACACTTGGATCAACAAAAAAAGTGATTATTGCTTACCATGTGACCCAAACTATATTAAGTCTTAGAACAAAAGACGTTCTTATCTTGATGCCCCGCAGCTGTTAGCCCCCAAGGTACAGAGGGCAGTAGGCAACGACCAGCAGGCCTCAAGTGCCATGTGCAGACTCTAAGAGCAACTGCCTTTGAGAGAGGAAACGGTAGAGAGTGGGCTTTCGGAGGTAGAGAATTACTAGCTGGGAAAGTAGGAAAATTGACACAGAATCGGGATTGATGCCACTACATGACAGAGTTGGTGAAACGTCCCTTCTCAGAGATCTTGAGGCTCCTCAGAAATGTATTTTTCATTTTGGACAGAACATTCAGGATAAATATGATCTGTTCGAGTTCCTGGTTCTCTCATCAGGACTGTTTCTTAGGCTTCACTGGCACAAGAAAAGGGTTTTGATGGTCCAGGGTAAATCCTGACCAAAGCAAAGCACGGTATCTATGAAAAACTAACCACTCAGAAGAGAACGACAGATAAAAAGCCAGGCCGACCTGACCCTGCAAAATAGGTAAGGTTGGTCCGGCAACAGGGGTAGAGGGGAAGTGCCCATCTCCTGCTAGAAGAGCTAGAGAAGACCCCTTCCGGAGAGACCACCAGGAGAGGAGAGCAGAAGGTGCTGATGAGGAAGAATATTTTAATCAGCAGAGAAGGTCAAAATGACAAAGTTCCAGGATCAGTGTAAACATATGGGATGAAAAAATAAAAAAGAAAAGAAAAGATCATTTTAAAATGACTTTTTTTTTTTAAAAGGACTTGTGTAAACAAAAGTCCTTTTTAAGAGACAGTTGGCTGTTTAAAGCAGAAGTACAACTCACTGAGAGAATCACCGCACTATTTATTTGGGTAGAAAGGACCTGGAATGTAGAAAGGCCCATTCTGCAGAGGAAAAAAATAGAATCACTAACAGGCCTCGTGCCTTGCACAGCCAGTGGCTAGAATCCCTGCCTCATGAGACCCTGTGCTAGAAGGCCGCTAGAACCATCTACAACTATGGTAGTCTTTCTTGGAAGGCAACAAGTGTTTGCCCAGTTAAGAGCAGAGTAACAATCAGTCACGTATTTGGTGATAATGTTTATCGATATCTTTAAAAGCCGTGTCGAGTTTCTTTTTGAGTAACCCTCACCCCACCCTTAGAGAAATTTATCTGAGGTTCACCTCTTTGAAATACCTCATTGTAGTTCCACATTTACCATATCCAAAAAACAAACAAACAAACAAAAAACCATTTTCTTAACAAAGTGTTCAGAAGGGGGCGCCACTGAAAACAATTAGAGCTTTCCCTGCCAGGACAATTTTGTTGCAGAAACAGCTGAAAGCAATCAGGTCAGACAGAGCCAAGGGCTGGAGGGATTTTTAAATGACAAAAACCGATCCAAATCAAACCAAAACAAAAATCAAACCCAAAGGCCAGGATTTCAAGTTTGCTACTAAAGGTGTGACATTCTCCTAAGACATGCGAGTGACTTGATCAATATATTTATATATTTATATTTGAAGAAGAAGGAACTATTTGATGCAGCAAATCCACGTTGATTAAAATATACCAGATATGGGGGCTCCTGGGTGGCTCAGTGGTTTAGGCCTCTGCCTTCGGCTCAGGTCATGATTTCAGGGTCCTGGGATGGAGCCCCACATCGGGCTCTCTGCTCAGCGGGGAGCCTGCTTCCCCCCTCTCTCTCTGCCTACCTCTCTACCTACTTGTGATCTGTCAGAAAAATGCGTAAATCAGATCTTTAAAAAAAGAATTAGTAGATGTGAAATACATCGAGGGTATGGGGGAAGGAAAACGATTTCACCTGATCTGACTAGGAAGTGGTTGAAGCCTGAATTAAAGTGCTATAAAAAGAGTAAAGACCTGGGAATTCTATGGGGAAAAATCCCTAGAAAAACAGCAGTAATAACTGGCTGCTCTTTATTGATCCAGATGCTGCGGTAGGCAAAGAAGAGCTGGTTTTATTCAGAGGATGATCTCCATTTGTCTTCCTGATCTGGCATTTCCTGCAAGCCAGGTATGGGGCTCTGCTCTAGAGCTGCAAATGCTGGGGGGCCCTCACTGTCCCTTTTCTCTTCTCAGGGGGACAACGGGCATGTCCATGGTGCAGTGGGACAGGCTTTACCACAGGGAGATAAAAGACTGCCAAGGGTAGGTTGGAGCTGGGAAAAGCCACTTAGGAACAGATTTTCATTGGAGGTGATAGACAAGGGCAAAGCGAAGAATGAGGATGAGTGTGTCAAGTTTCAAAGTGCCAGGAGGCAGCACAGTGCATTTGGGAAACTACAGCAAGTTCATGACAACCGACAACTGATCTGGCAGCATCACCTGGGGATGGAGGCTGAGCCCCGGGGTTAACACTGGGCTTGAGATGGTTTGTATACTATGCCGAGGAGGTGAGGTACTACACTGTGGGGGCACAGGGAGCTACCGGAGGATTTCAAATATCAGAATCGTAACCATAATAGAGTATTTAATTGCATCCTAGCTTTCATCACGTGTAAGATGTACTAGAGTTTATGTTCGACTAAGAAAGAGAAATGCTGTCAGTTAAACTAGGATATGTCATCAAGTGCAAGGTGAGTGCCACCTTAAAAGATATTAAAATGGCGGGGGGGGTGGACACATCTTAGAACAAGTAAATTGTGGTACTAGAATAATTAAGAAAGGTCGAACACTTGGATCAACAAAAAAAGTGATTATTGCTTACCATGTGACCCAATCTATATTAAGTCTTAGAACAAAAGACGTTCTTATCTTGATGCCCCGCAGCTGTTAGCCCCAAGGTACAGAGGGCAGTAGGCAACGACCAGCAGGCCTCAAGTGCCATGTGCAGACTCTAAGAGCAACTGCCTTTGAGAGAGGAAACGGTAGAGAGTGGGCTTTCGGAGGTAGAGTATTACTAGCTGGGAAAGTAGGAAAATTGACACAGAATCGGGATTGATGCCACTACAGGACAGAGATGGTGAAACGTCCCTTCTCAGAGATCTTGAGGCTCCTCAGAAATGTATTTTTCATTTTGGACAGAACATTCAGGATAAATATGATCTGTTCGAGTTCCTGGTTCTCTCATCAGGACTGTTTCTTAGGCTTCACTGGCACAAGAAAAGGGTTTTGATGGTCCAGGGTAAATCCTGACCAAAGCAAAGCACGGTATCTATGAAAAACTAACCACTCAGAAGAGAACGACAGATAAAAAGCCAGGCCGACCTGACCCTGCAAAATAGGTAAGGTTGGTCCGGCAACAGGGGTAGAGGGGAAGTGCCCATCTCCTGCTAGAAGAGCTAGAGAAGACCCCTTCCGGAGAGACCACCAGGAGAGGAGAGCAGAAGGTGCTGATGAGGAAGAATATTTTAATCAGCAGAGAAGGTCAAAATGACAAAGTTCCAGGATCAGTGTAAACATATGGGATGAAAAAATAAAAAAGAAAAGAAAAGATCATTTTAAAATGACTTTTTTTTTTTAAAAGGACTTGTGTAAACAAAAGTCCTTTTTAAGAGACAGTTGGCTGTTTAAAGCAGAAGTACAACTCACTGAGAGAATCACCGCACTATTTATTTGGGTAGAAAGGACCTGGAATGTAGAAAGGCCCATTCTGCAGAGGAAAAAAATAGAATCACTAACAGGCCTCGTGCCTTGCACAGCCAGTGGCTAGAATCCCTGCCTCATGAGACCCTGTGCTAGAAGGCCGCTAGAACCATCTACAACTATGGTAGTCTTTCTTGGAAGGCAACAAGTGTTTGCCCAGTTAAGAGCAGAGTAACAATCAGTCACGTATTTGGTGATAATGTTTATCGATATCTTTAAAAGCCGTGTCAAGTTTCTTTTTGAGTAACCCTCACCCCACCCTTAGAGAAATTTATCTGAGGTTCACCTCTTTGAAATACCTCATTGTAGTTCCACATTTACCATATCCAAAAAACAAACAAACAAACAAAAAACCATTTTCTTAACAAAGTGTTCAGAAGGGGGCGCCACTGAAAACAATTAGAGCTTTCCCTGCCAGGACAATTTTGTTGCAGAAACAGCTGAAAGCAATCAGGTCAGACAGAGCCAAGGGCTGGAGGGATTTTTAAATGACAAAAACCGATCCAAATCAAACCAAAACAAAAATCAAACCCAATGGCCAGGATTTCAAGTTTGCTACTAAAGGTGTGACATTCTCCTAAGACATGCGAGTGACTTGATCAATATATTTATATATTTATATTTGAAGAAGAAGGAACTATTTGATGCAGCAAATCCACGTTGATTAAAATATACCAGATATGGGGGCTCCTGGGTGGCTCAGTGGTTTAGGCCTATGCCTTCGGCTCAGGTCATGATTTCAGGGTCCTGGGATGGAGCCCCACATCGGGCTCTCTGCTCAGCGGGGAGCCTGCTTCCCCCCTCTCTCTCTGCCTACCTCTCTACCTACTTGTGATCTGTCAGAAAAATGCGTAAATCAGATCTTTAAAAAAAGAATTAGTAGATGTGAAATACATCGAGGGTATGGGGAAAGGAAAACGATTTCACCTGATCTGACTAGGAAGTGGTTGAAGCCTGAATTAAAGTGCTATAAAAAGAGTAAAGACCTGGGAATTCTATGGGGAAAAATCCCTAGAAAAACAGCAGTAATAACTGGCTGCTCTTTATTGATCCAGATGCTGCGGTAGGCAAAGAAGAGCTGGTTTTATTCAGAGGATGATCTCCATTTGTCTTCCTGATCTGGCATTTCCTGCAAGCCAGGTATGGGGCTCTGCTCTAGAGCTGCAAATGCTGGGGGGCCCTCACTGTCCCTTTTCTCTTCTCAGGGGGACAACGGGCATGTCCATGGTGCAGTGGGACAGGCTTTACCACAGGGAGATAAAAGACTGCCAAGGGTAGGTTGGAGCTGGGAAAAGCCACTTAGGAACAGATTTTCATTGGAGGTGATAGACAAGGGCAAAGCGAAGAATGAGGATGAGTGTGTCAAGTTTCAAAGTGCCAGGAGGCAGAACAGTGCATTTGGGAAACTACAGCAAGTTCATGACAACCGACAACTGATCTGGCAGCATCACCTGGGGATGGAGGCTGAGCCCCGGGGTTAACACTGGGCTTGAGATGGTTTGTATACGATGCCGAGGAGGTGAGGTACTACACTGTGGGGGCACAGGGAGCTACCGGAGGATTTCAAATATCAGAATCGTAACCATAATAGAGTATTTAATTGCATCCTAGCTTTCATCACGTGTAAGATGTACTAGAGTTTATGTTCGACTAAGAAAGAGAAATGCTGTCAGTTAAACTAGGATATGTCATCAAGTGCAAGGTGAGTGCCACCTTAAAAGATATTAAAATGGGGGGGGGTGGACACATCTTAGAACAAGTAAATTGTGGTACTAGAATAATTAAGAAAGGTCGAACACTTGGATCAACAAAAAAAGTGATTATTGCTTACCATGTGACCCAAACTATATTAAGTCTTAGAACAAAAGACGTTCTTATCTTGATGCCCCGCAGCTGTTAGCCCCCAAGGTACAGAGGGCAGTAGGCAACGACCAGCAGGCCTCAAGTGCCATGTGCAGACTCTAAGAGCAACTGCCTTTGAGAGAGGAAACGGTAGAGAGTGGGCTTTCGGAGGTAGAGAATTACTAGCTGGGAAAGTAGGAAAATTGACACAGAATCGGGATTGATGCCACTACATGACAGAGTTGGTGAAACGTCCCTTCTCAGAGATCTTGAGGCTCCTCAGAAATGTATTTTTCATTTTGGACAGAACATTCAGGATAAATATGATCTGTTCGAGTTCCTGGTTCTCTCATCAGGACTGTTTCTTAGGCTTCACTGGCACAAGAAAAGGGTTTTGATGGTCCAGGGTAAATCCTGACCAAAGCAAAGCACGGTATCTATGAAAAACTAACCACTCAGAAGAGAACGACAGATAAAAAGCCAGGCCGACCTGACCCTGCAAAATAGGTAAGGTTGGTCCGGCAACAGGGGTAGAGGGGAAGTGCCCATCTCCTGCTAGAAGAGCTAGAGAAGACCCCTTCCGGAGAGACCACCAGGAGAGGAGAGCAGAAGGTGCTGATGAGGAAGAATATTTTAATCAGCAGAGAAGGTCAAAATGACAAAGTTCCAGGATCAGTGTAAACATATGGGATGAAAAAATAAAAAAGAAAAGAAAAGATCATTTTAAAATGACTTTTTTTTTTTAAAAGGACTTGTGTAAACAAAAGTCCTTTTTAAGAGACAGTTGGCTGTTTAAAGCAGAAGTACAACTCACTGAGAGAATCACCGCACTATTTATTTGGGTAGAAAGGACCTGGAATGTAGAAAGGCCCATTCTGCAGAGGAAAAAAATAGAATCACTAACAGGCCTCGTGCCTTGCACAGCCAGTGGCTAGAATCCCTGCCTCATGAGACCCTGTGCTAGAAGGCCGCTAGAACCATCTACAACTATGGTAGTCTTTCTTGGAAGGCAACAAGTGTTTGCCCAGTTAAGAGCAGAGTAACAATCAGTCACGTATTTGGTGATAATGTTTATCGATATCTTTAAAAGCCGTGTCGAGTTTCTTTTTGAGTAACCCTCACCCCACCCTTAGAGAAATTTATCTGAGGTTCACCTCTTTGAAATACCTCATTGTAGTTCCACATTTACCATATCCAAAAAACAAACAAACAAACAAAAAACCATTTTCTTAACAAAGTGTTCAGAAGGGGGCGCCACTGAAAACAATTAGAGCTTTCCCTGCCAGGACAATTTTGTTGCAGAAACAGCTGAAAGCAATCAGGTCAGACAGAGCCAAGGGCTGGAGGGATTTTTAAATGACAAAAACCGATCCAAATCAAACCAAAACAAAAATCAAACCCAAAGGCCAGGATTTCAAGTTTGCTACTAAAGGTGTGACATTCTCCTAAGACATGCGAGTGACTTGATCAATATATTTATATATTTATATTTGAAGAAGAAGGAACTATTTGATGCAGCAAATCCACGTTGATTAAAATATACCAGATATGGGGGCTCCTGGGTGGCTCAGTGGTTTAGGCCTCTGCCTTCGGCTCAGGTCATGATTTCAGGGTCCTGGGATGGAGCCCCACATCGGGCTCTCTGCTCAGCGGGGAGCCTGCTTCCCCCCTCTCTCTCTGCCTACCTCTCTACCTACTTGTGATCTGTCAGAAAAATGCGTAAATCAGATCTTTAAAAAAAGAATTAGTAGATGTGAAATACATCGAGGGTATGGGGGAAGGAAAACGATTTCACCTGATCTGACTAGGAAGTGGTTGAAGCCTGAATTAAAGTGCTATAAAAAGAGTAAAGACCTGGGAATTCTATGGGGAAAAATCCCTAGAAAAACAGCAGTAATAACTGGCTGCTCTTTATTGATCCAGATGCTGCGGTAGGCAAAGAAGAGCTGGTTTTATTCAGAGGATGATCTCCATTTGTCTTCCTGATCTGGCATTTCCTGCAAGCCAGGTATGGGGCTCTGCTCTAGAGCTGCAAATGCTGGGGGGCCCTCACTGTCCCTTTTCTCTTCTCAGGGGGACAACGGCCATGTCCATGGTGCAGTGGGACAGGCTTTACCACAGGGAGATAAAAGACTGCCAAGGGTAGGTTGGAGCTGGGAAAAGCCACTTAGGAACAGATTTTCATTGGAGGTGATAGACAAGGGCAAAGCGAAGAATGAGGATGAGTGTGTCAAGTTTCAAAGTGCCAGGAGGCAGCACAGTGCATTTGGGAAACTACAGCAAGTTCATGACAACCGACAACTGATCTGGCAGCATCACCTGGGGATGGAGGCTGAGCCCCGGGGTTAACACTGGGCTTGAGATGGTTTGTATACTATGCCGAGGAGGTGAGGTACTACACTGTGGGGGCACAGGGAGCTACCGGAGGATTTCAAATATCAGAATCGTAACCATAATAGAGTATTTAATTGCATCCTAGCTTTCATCACGTGTAAGATGTACTAGAGTTTATGTTCGACTAAGAAAGAGAAATGCTGTCAGTTAAACTAGGATATGTCATCAAGTGCAAGGTGAGTGCCACCTTAAAAGATATTAAAATGGCGGGGGGGGTGGACACATCTTAGAACAAGTAAATTGTGGTACTAGAATAATTAAGAAAGGTCGAACACTTGGATCAACAAAAAAAGTGATTATTGCTTACCATGTGACCCAATCTATATTAAGTCTTAGAACAAAAGACGTTCTTATCTTGATGCCCCGCAGCTGTTAGCCCCAAGGTACAGAGGGCAGTAGGCAACGACCAGCAGGCCTCAAGTGCCATGTGCAGACTCTAAGAGCAACTGCCTTTGAGAGAGGAAACGGTAGAGAGTGGGCTTTCGGAGGTAGAGTATTACTAGCTGGGAAAGTAGGAAAATTGACACAGAATCGGGATTGATGCCACTAGAGGACAGAGATGGTGAAACGTCCCTTCTCAGAGATCTTGAGGCTCCTCAGAAATGTATTTTTCATTTTGGACAGAACATTCAGGATAAATATGATCTGTTCGAGTTCCTGGTTCTCTCATCAGGACTGTTTCTTAGGCTTCACTGGCACAAGAAAAGGGTTTTGATGGTCCAGGGTAAATCCTGACCAAAGCAAAGCACGGTATCTATGAAAAACTAACCACTCAGAAGAGAACGACAGATAAAAAGCCAGGCCGACCTGACCCTGCAAAATAGGTAAGGTTGGTCCGGCAACAGGGGTAGAGGGGAAGTGCCCATCTCCTGCTAGAAGAGCTAGAGAAGACCCCTTCCGGAGAGACCACCAGGAGAGGAGAGCAGAAGGTGCTGATGAGGAAGAATATTTTAATCAGCAGAGAAGGTCAAAATGACAAAGTTCCAGGATCAGTGTAAACATATGGGATGAAAAAATAAAAAAGAAAAGAAAAGATCATTTTAAAATGACTTTTTTTTTTTAAAAGGACTTGTGTAAACAAAAGTCCTTTTTAAGAGACAGTTGGCTGTTTAAAGCAGAAGTACAACTCACTGAGAGAATCACCGCACTATTTATTTGGGTAGAAAGGACCTGGAATGTAGAAAGGCCCATTCTGCAGAGGAAAAAAATAGAATCACTAACAGGCCTCGTGCCTTGCACAGCCAGTGGCTAGAATCCCTGCCTCATGAGACCCTGTGCTAGAAGGCCGCTAGAACCATCTACAACTATGGTAGTCTTTCTTGGAAGGCAACAAGTGTTTGCCCAGTTAAGAGCAGAGTAACAATCAGTCACGTATTTGGTGATAATGTTTATCGATATCTTTAAAAGCCGTGTCAAGTTTCTTTTTGAGTAACCCTCACCCCACCCTTAGAGAAATTTATCTGAGGTTCACCTCTTTGAAATACCTCATTGTAGTTCCACATTTACCATATCCAAAAAACAAACAAACAAACAAAAAACCATTTTCTTAACAAAGTGTTCAGAAGGGGGCGCCACTGAAAACAATTAGAGCTTTCCCTGCCAGGACAATTTTGTTGCAGAAACAGCTGAAAGCAATCAGGTCAGACAGAGCCAAGGGCTGGAGGGATTTTTAAATGACAAAAACCGATCCAAATCAAACCAAAACAAAAATCAAACCCAATGGCCAGGATTTCAAGTTTGCTACTAAAGGTGTGACATTCTCCTAAGACATGCGAGTGACTTGATCAATATATTTATATATTTATATTTGAAGAAGAAGGAACTATTTGATGCAGCAAATCCACGTTGATTAAAATATACCAGATATGGGGGCTCCTGGGTGGCTCAGTGGTTTAGGCCTCTGCCTTCGGCTCAGGTCATGATTTCAGGGTCCTGGGATGGAGCCCCACATCGGGCTCTCTGCTCAGCGGGGAGCCTGCTTCCCCCCTCTCTCTCTGCCTACCTCTCTACCTACTTGTGATCTGTCAGAAAAATGCGTAAATCAGATCTTTAAAAAAAGAATTAGTAGATGTGAAATACATCGAGGGTATGGGGGAAGGAAAACGATTTCACCTGATCTGACTAGGAAGTGGTTGAAGCCTGAATTAAAGTGCTATAAAAAGAGTAAAGACCTGGGAATTCTATGGGGAAAAATCCCTAGAAAAACAGCAGTAATAACTGGCTGCTCTTTATTGATCCAGATGCTGCGGTAGGCAAAGAAGAGCTGGTTTTATTCAGAGGATGATCTCCATTTGTCTTCCTGATCTGGCATTTCCTGCAAGCCAGGTATGGGGCTCTGCTCTAGAGCTGCAAATGCTGGGGGGCCCTCACTGTCCCTTTTCTCTTCTCAGGGGGACAACGGGCATGTCCATGGTGCAGTGGGACAGGCTTTACCACAGGGAGATAAAAGACTGCCAAGGGTAGGTTGGAGCTGGGAAAAGCCACTTAGGAACAGATTTTCATTGGAGGTGATAGACAAGGGCAAAGCGAAGAATGAGGATGAGTGTGTCAAGTTTCAAAGTGCCAGGAGGCAGAACAGTGCATTTGGGAAACTACAGCAAGTTCATGACAACCGACAACTGATCTGGCAGCATCACCTGGGGATGGAGGCTGAGCCCCGGGGTTAACACTGGGCTTGAGATGGTTTGTATACGATGCCGAGGAGGTGAGGTACTACACTGTGGGGGCACAGGGAGCTACCGGAGGATTTCAAATATCAGAATCGTAACCATAATAGAGTATTTAATTGCATCCTAGCTTACATCACGTGTAAGATGTACTATAGTTTATGTTCGACTAAGAAAGAGAAATGCTGTCAGTTAAACTAGGATATGTCATCAAGTGCAAGGTGAGTGCCACCTTAAAAGATATTAAAATGGGGGGGGGGTGGACACATCTTAGAACAAGTAAATTGTGGTACTAGAATAATTAAGAAAGGTCGAACACTTGGATCAACAAAAAAAGTGATTATTGCTTACCATGTGACCCAAACTATATTAAGTCTTAGAACAAAAGACGTTCTTATCTTGATGCCCCGCAGCTGTTAGCCCCCAAGGTAAAGAGGGCAGTAGGCAACGACCAGCAGGCCTCAAGTGCCATGTGCAGACTCTAAGAGCAACTGCCTTTGAGAGAGGAAACGGTAGAGAGTGGGCTTTCGGAGGTAGAGAATTACTAGCTGGGAAAGTAGGAAAATTGACACAGAATCGGGATTGATGCCACTACATAACAGAGTTGGTGAAACGTCCCTTCTCAGAGATCTTGAGGCTCCTCAGAAATGTATTTTTCATTTTGGACAGAACATTCAGGATAAATATGATCTGTTCGAGTTCCTGGTTCTCTCATCAGGACTGTTTCTTAGGCTTCACTGGCACAAGAAAAGGGTTTTGATGGTCCAGGGTAAATCCTGACCAAAGCAAAGCACGGTATCTATGAAAAACTAACCACTCAGAAGAGAACGACAGATAAAAAGCCAGGCCGACCTGACCCTGCAAAATAGGTAAGGTTGGTCCGGCAACAGGGGTAGAGGGGAAGTGCCCATCTCCTGCTAGAAGAGCTAGAGAAGACCCCTTCCGGAGAGACCACCAGGAGAGGAGAGCAGAAGGTGCTGATGAGGAAGAATATTTTAATCAGCAGAGAAGGTCAAAATGACAAAGTTCCAGGATCAGTGTAAACATATGGGATGAAAAAATAAAAAAGAAAAGAAAAGATCATTTTAAAATGACTTTTTTTTTTTTTAAAAGGACTTGTGTAAACAAAAGTCCTTTTTAAGAGACAGTTGGCTGTTTAAAGCAGAAGTACAACTCACTGAGAGAATCACCGCACTATTTATTTGGGTAGAAAGGACCTGGAATGTAGAAAGGCCCATTCTGCAGAGGAAAAAAATAGAATCACTAACAGGCCTCGTGCCTTGCACAGCCAGTGGCTAGAATCCCTGCCTCATGAGACCCTGTGCTAGAAGGCCGCTAGAACCATCTACAACTATGGTAGTCTTTCTTGGAAGGCAACAAGTGTTTGCCCAGTTAAGAGCAGAGTAACAATCAGTCACGTATTTGGTGATAATGTTTATCGATATCTTTAAAAGCCGTGTCAAGTTTCTTTTTGAGTAACCCTCACCCCACCCTTAGAGAAATTTATCTGAGGTTCACCTCTTTGAAATACCTCATTGTAGTTCCACATTTACCATATCCAAAAAACAAACAAACAAAAAAAACCCATTTTCTTAACAAAGTGTTCAGAAGGGGGCGCCACTGAAAACAATTAGAGCTTTCCCTGCCAGGACAATTTTGTTGCAGAAACAGCTGAAAGCAATCAGGTCAGACAGAGCCAAGGGCTGTAGGGATTTTTAAATGACAAAATCCGATCCAAATCAAACCAAAACAAAAATCAAACCCAATGGCCAGGATTTCAAGTTTGCTACTAAAGGCGTACATTCCCCTAAGACATGCGAGTGATTTGATCAATATATTTACATATTTATATTTGAAGAAGAAGGAACTATTTGATGCAGCAAATCCACGTTGATTAAAAATTACCAGATATGGGGGCTCCTGGCTGGCTCAGTGGTTTAGGCCTCTGCCTTCGGCTCAGGTCATGATTTCAGGGTCCTGGGATGGAGCCCCACATCGGGCTCTCTGCTCAGCGGGGAGCCTGCTTCCCCCCTCTCTCTCTGCCTACCTCTCTACCTACTTGTGATCTGTCAGAAAAATGCGTAAATCAGATCTTTAAAAAAAGAATTAGTAGATGTGAAATACATCGAGGGTATGGGGGAAGGAAAACGATTTCACCTGATCTGACTAGGAAGTGGTTGAAGCCTGAATTAAAGTGCTATAAAAAGAGTAAAGACCTGGGAATTCTATGGGGAAAAATCCCTAGAAAAACAGCAGTAATAACTGGCTGCTCTTTATTGATCCAGATGCTGCGGTAGGCAAAGAAGAGCTGGTTTTATTCAGAGGATGATCTCCATTTGTCTTCCTGATCTGGCATTTCCTGCAAGCCAGGTATGGGGCTCTGCTCTAGAGCTGCAAATGCTGGGGGGCCCTCACTGTCCCTTTTCTCTTCTCAGGGGGACAACGGGCATGTCCATGGTGCAGTGGGACAGGCTTTACCACAGGGAGATAAAAGACTGCCAAGGGTAGGTTGGAGCTGGGAAAAGCCACTTAGGAACAGATTTTCATTGGAGGTGATAGACAAGGGCAAAGCGAAGAATGAGGATGAGTGTGTCAAGTTTCAAAGTGCCAGGAGGCAGAACAGTGCATTTGGGAAACTACAGCAAGTTCATGACAACCGACAACTGATCTGGCAGCATCACCTGGGGATGGAGGCTGAGCCCCGGGGTTAACACTGGGCTTGAGATGGTTTGTATACGATGCCGAGGAGGTGAGGTACTACACTGTGGGGGCACAGGGAGCTACCGGAGGATTTCAAATATCAGAATCGTAACCATAATAGAGTATTTAATTGCATCCTAGCTTTCATCACGTGTAAGATGTACTAGAGTTTATGTTCGACTAAGAAAGAGAAATGCTGTCAGTTAAACTAGGATATGTCATCAAGTGCAAGGTGAGTGCCACCTTAAAAGATATTAAAATGGGGGGGGGGTGGACACATCTTAGAACAAGTAAATTGTGGTACTAGAATAATTAAGAAAGGTCGAACACTTGGATCAACAAAAAAAGTGATTATTGCTTACCATGTGACCCAAACTATATTAAGTCTTAGAACAAAAGACGTTCTTATCTTGATGCCCCGCAGCTGTTAGCCCCCAAGGTAAAGAGGGCAGTAGGCAACGACCAGCAGGCCTCAAGTGCCATGTGCAGACTCTAAGAGCAACTGCCTTTGAGAGAGGAAACGGTAGAGAGTGGGCTTTCGGAGGTAGAGTATTACTAGCTGGGAAAGTAGGAAAATTGACACAGAATCGGGATTGATGCCACTACAGGACAGAGATGGTGAAACGTCCCTTCTCAGAGATCTTGAGGCTCCTCAGAAATGTATTTTTCATTTTGGACAGAACATTCAGGATAAATATGATCTGTTCGAGTTCCTGGTTCTCTCATCAGGACTGTTTCTTAGGCTTCACTGGCACAAGAAAAGGGTTTTGATGGTCCAGGGTAAATCCTGACCAAAGCAAAGCACGGTATCTATGAAAAACTAACCACTCAGAAGAGAACGACAGATAAAAAGCCAGGCCGACCTGACCCTGCAAAATAGGTAAGGTTGGTCCGGCAACAGGGGTAGAGGGGAAGTGCCCATCTCCTGCTAGAAGAGCTAGAGAAGACCCCTTCCGGAGAGACCACCAGGAGAGGAGAGCAGAAGGTGCTGATGAGGAAGAATATTTTAATCAGCAGAGAAGGTCAAAATGACAAAGTTCCAGGATCAGTGTAAACATATGGGATGAAAAAATAAAAAAGAAAAGAAAAGATCATTTTAAAATGACTTTTTTTTTTTAAAAGGACTTGTGTAAACAAAAGTCCTTTTTAAGAGACAGTTGGCTGTTTAAAGCAGAAGTACAACTCACTGAGAGAATCACCGCACTATTTATTTGGGTAGAAAGGACCTGGAATGTAGAAAGGCCCATTCTGCAGAGGAAAAAAATAGAATCACTAACAGGCCTCGTGCCTTGCACAGCCAGTGGCTAGAATCCCTGCCTCATGAGACCCTGTGCTAGAAGGCCGCTAGAACCATCTACAACTATGGTAGTCTTTCTTGGAAGGCAACAAGTGTTTGCCCAGTTAAGAGCAGAGTAACAATCAGTCACGTATTTGGTGATAATGTTTATCGATATCTTTAAAAGCCGTGTCAAGTTTCTTTTTGAGTAACCCTCACCCCACCCTTAGAGAAATTTATCTGAGGTTCACCTCTTTGAAATACCTCATTGTAGTTCCACATTTACCATATCCAAAAAACAAACAAACAAACAAAAAACCATTTTCTTAACAAAGTGTTCAGAAGGGGGCGCCACTGAAAACAATTAGAGCTTTCCCTGCCAGGACAATTTTGTTGCAGAAACAGCTGAAAGCAATCAGGTCAGACAGAGCCAAGGGCTGGAGGGATTTTTAAATGACAAAAACCGATCCAAATCAAACCAAAACAAAAATCAAACCCAATGGCCAGGATTTCAAGTTTGCTACTAAAGGTGTGACATTCTCCTAAGACATGCGAGTGACTTGATCAATATATTTATATATTTATATTTGAAGAAGAAGGAACTATTTGATGCAGCAAATCCACGTTGATTAAAATATACCAGATATGGGGGCTCCTGGGTGGCTCAGTGGTTTAGGCCTCTGCCTTCGGCTCAGGTCATGATTTCAGGGTCCTGGGATGGAGCCCCACATCGGGCTCTCTGCTCAGCGGGGAGCCTGCTTCCCCCCTCTCTCTCTGCCTACCTCTCTACCTACTTGTGATCTGTCAGAAAAATGCGTAAATCAGATCTTTAAAAAAAGAATTAGTAGATGTGAAATACATCGAGGGTATGGGGGAAGGAAAACGATTTCACCTGATCTGACTAGGAAGTGGTTGAAGCCTGAATTAAAGTGCTATAAAAAGAGTAAAGACCTGGGAATTCTATGGGGAAAAATCCCTAGAAAAACAGCAGTAATAACTGGCTGCTCTTTATTGATCCAGATGCTGCGGTAGGCAAAGAAGAGCTGGTTTTATTCAGAGGATGATCTCCATTTGTCTTCCTGATCTGGCATTTCCTGCAAGCCAGGTATGGGGCTCTGCTCTAGAGCTGCAAATGCTGGGGGGCCCTCACTGTCCCTTTTCTCTTCTCAGGGGGACAACGGGCATGTCCATGGTGCAGTGGGACAGGCTTTACCACAGGGAGATAAAAGACTGCCAAGGGTAGGTTGGAGCTGGGAAAAGCCACTTAGGAACAGATTTTCATTGGAGGTGATAGACAAGGGCAAAGCGAAGAATGAGGATGAGTGTGTCAAGTTTCAAAGTGCCAGGAGGCAGAACAGTGCATTTGGGAAACTACAGCAAGTTCATGACAACCGACAACTGATCTGGCAGCATCACCTGGGGATGGAGGCTGAGCCCCGGGGTTAACACTGGGCTTGAGATGGTTTGTATACGATGCCGAGGAGGTGAGGTACTACACTGTGGGGGCACAGGGAGCTACCGGAGGATTTCAAATATCAGAATCGTAACCATAATAGAGTATTTAATTGCATCCTAGCTTTCATCACGTGTAAGATGTACTATAGTTTATGTTCGACTAAGAAAGAGAAATGCTGTCAGTTAAACTAGGATATGTCATCAAGTGCAAGGTGAGTGCCACCTTAAAAGATATTAAAATGGGGGGGGGGGTGGACACATCTTAGAACAAGTAAATTGTGGTACTAGAATAATTAAGAAAGGTCGAACACTTGGATCAACAAAAAAAGTGATTATTGCTTACCATGTGACCCAAACTATATTAAGTCTTAGAACAAAAGACGTTCTTATCTTGATGCCCCGCAGCTGTTAGCCCCCAAGGTAAAGAGGGCAGTAGGCAACGACCAGCAGGCCTCAAGTGCCATGTGCAGACTCTAAGAGCAACTGCCTTTGAGAGAGGAAACGGTAGAGAGTGGGCTTTCGGAGGTAGAGAATTACTAGCTGGGAAAGTAGGAAAATTGACACAGAATCGGGATTGATGCCACTACATAACAGAGTTGGTGAAACGTCCCTTCTCAGAGATCTTGAGGCTCCTCAGAAATGTATTTTTCATTTTGGACAGAACATTCAGGATAAATATGATCTGTTCGAGTTCCTGGTTCTCTCATCAGGACTGTTTCTTAGGCTTCACTGGCACAAGAAAAGGGTTTTGATGGTCCAGGGTAAATCCTGACCAAAGCAAAGCACGGTATCTATGAAAAACTAACCACTCAGAAGAGAACGACAGATAAAAAGCCAGGCCGACCTGACCCTGCAAAATAGGTAAGGTTGGTCCGGCAACAGGGGTAGAGGGGAAGTGCCCATCTCCTGCTAGAAGAGCTAGAGAAGACCCCTTCCGGAGAGACCACCAGGAGAGGAGAGCAGAAGGTGCTGATGAGGAAGAATATTTTAATCAGCAGAGAAGGTCAAAATGACAAAGTTCCAGGATCAGTGTAAACATATGGGATGAAAAAATAAAAAAGAAAAGAAAAGATCATTTTAAAATGACTTTTTTTTTTTTTAAAAGGACTTGTGTAAACAAAAGTCCTTTTTAAGAGACAGTTGGCTGTTTAAAGCAGAAGTACAACTCACTGAGAGAATCACCGCACTATTTATTTGGGTAGAAAGGACCTGGAATGTAGAAAGGCCCATTCTGCAGAGGAAAAAAATAGAATCACTAACAGGCCTCGTGCCTTGCACAGCCAGTGGCTAGAATCCCTGCCTCATGAGACCCTGTGCTAGAAGGCCGCTAGAACCATCTACAACTATGGTAGTCTTTCTTGGAAGGCAACAAGTGTTTGCCCAGTTAAGAGCAGAGTAACAATCAGTCACGTATTTGGTGATAATGTTTATCGATATCTTTAAAAGCCGTGTCAAGTTTCTTTTTGAGTAACCCTCACCCCACCCTTAGAGAAATTTATCTGAGGTTCACCTCTTTGAAATACCTCATTGTAGTTCCACATTTACCATATCCAAAAAACAAACAAACAAACAAAAAACCATTTTCTTAACAAAGTGTTCAGAAGGGGGCGCCACTGAAAACAATTAGAGCTTTCCCTGCCAGGACAATTTTGTTGCAGAAACAGCTGAAAGCAATCAGGTCAGACAGAGCCAAGGGCTGGAGGGATTTTTAAATGACAAAAACCGATCCAAATCAAACCAAAACAAAAATCAAACCCAATGGCCAGGATTTCAAGTTTGCTACTAAAGGTGTGACATTCTCCTAAGACATGCGAGTGACTTGATCAATATATTTATATATTTATATTTGAAGAAGAAGGAACTATTTGATGCAGCAAATCCACGTTGATTAAAATATACCAGATATGGGGGCTCCTGGGTGGCTCAGTGGTTTAGGCCTCTGCCTTCGGCTCAGGTCATGATTTCAGGGTCCTGGGATGGAGCCCCACATCGGGCTCTCTGCTCAGCGGGGAGCCTGCTTCCCCCCTCTCTCTCTGCCTACCTCTCTACCTACTTGTGATCTGTCAGAAAAATGCGTAAATCAGATCTTTAAAAAAAGAATTAGTAGATGTGAAATACATCGAGGGTATGGGGGAAGGAAAACGATTTCACCTGATCTGACTAGGAAGTGGTTGAAGCCTGAATTAAAGTGCTATAAAAAGAGTAAAGACCTGGGAATTCTATGGGGAAAAATCCCTAGAAAAACAGCAGTAATAACTGGCTGCTCTTTATTGATCCAGATGCTGCGGTAGGCAAAGAAGAGCTGGTTTTATTCAGAGGATGATCTCCATTTGTCTTCCTGATCTGGCATTTCCTGCAAGCCAGGTATGGGGCTCTGCTCTAGAGCTGCAAATGCTGGGGGGCCCTCACTGTCCCTTTTCTCTTCTCAGGGGGACAACGGGCATGTCCATGGTGCAGTGGGACAGGCTTTACCACAGGGAGATAAAAGACTGCCAAGGGTAGGTTGGAGCTGGGAAAAGCCACTTAGGAACAGATTTTCATTGGAGGTGATAGACAAGGGCAAAGCGAAGAATGAGGATGAGTGTGTCAAGTTTCAAAGTGCCAGGAGGCAGAACAGTGCATTTGGGAAACTACAGCAAGTTCATGACAACCGACAACTGATCTGGCAGCATCACCTGGGGATGGAGGCTGAGCCCCGGGGTTAACACTGGGCTTGAGATGGTTTGTATACGATGCCGAGGAGGTGAGGTACTACACTGTGGGGGCACAGGGAGCTACCGGAGGATTTCAAATATCAGAATCGTAACCATAATAGAGTATTTAATTGCATCCTAGCTTTCATCACGTGTAAGATGTACTAGAGTTTATGTTCGACTAAGAAAGAGAAATGCTGTCAGTTAAACTAGGATATGTCATCAAGTGCAAGGTGAGTGCCACCTTAAAAGATATTAAAATGGGGGGGGGGGTGGACACATCTTAGAACAAGTAAATTGTGGTACTAGAATAATTAAGAAAGTTCGAACACTTGGATCAACAAAAAAAGTGATTATTGCTTACAATGTGACCCAAACTATATTAAGTCTTAGAACAAAAGACGTTCTTATCTTGATGCCCCGCAGCTGTTAGCCCCCAAGGTACAGAGGGCAGTAGGCAACGACCAGCAGGCCTCAAGTGCCATGTGCAGACTCTAAGAGCAACTGCCTTTGAGAGAGGAAACGGTAGAGAGTGGGCTTTCGGAGGTAGAGAATTACTAGCTGGGAAAGTAGGAAAATTGACACAGAATCGGGATTGATGCCACTACATGACAGAGTTGGTGAAACGTCCCTTCTCAGAGATCTTGAGGCTCCTCAGAAATGTATTTTTCATTTTGGACAGAACATTCAGGATAAATATGATCTGTTCGAGTTCCTGGTTCTCTCATCAGGACTGTTTCTTAGGCTTCACTGGCACAAGAAAAGGGTTTTGATGGTCCAGGGTAAATCCTGACCAAAGCAAAGCACGGTATCTATGAAAAACTAACCACTCAGAAGAGAACGACAGATAAAAAGCCAGGCCGACCTGACCCTGCAAAATAGGTAAGGTTGGTCCGGCAACAGGGGTAGAGGGGAAGTGCCCATCTCCTGCTAGAAGAGCTAGAGAAGACCCCTTCCGGAGAGACCACCAGGAGAGGAGAGCAGAAGGTGCTGATGAGGAAGAATATTTTAATCAGCAGAGAAGGTCAAAATGACAAAGTTCCAGGATCAGTGTAAACATATGGGATGAAAAAATAAAAAAGAAAAGAAAAGATCATTTTAAAATGACTTTTTTTTTTTAAAAGGACTTGTGTAAACAAAAGTCCTTTTTAAGAGACAGTTGGCTGTTTAAAGCAGAAGTACAACTCACTGAGAGAATCACCGCACTATTTATTTGGGTAGAAAGGACCTGGAATGTAGAAAGGCCCATTCTGCAGAGGAAAAAAATAGAATCACTAACAGGCCTCGTGCCTTGCACAGCCAGTGGCTAGAATCCCTGCCTCATGAGACCCTGTGCTAGAAGGCCGCTAGAACCATCTACAACTATGGTAGTCTTTCTTGGAAGGCAACAAGTGTTTGCCCAGTTAAGAGCAGAGTAACAATCAATCACGTATTTGGTGATAATGTTTATCGATATCTTTAAAAGCCGTGTCAAGTTTCTTTTTGAGTAACCCTCACCCCACCCTTAGAGAAATTTATCTGAGGTTCACCTCTTTGAAATACCTCATTGTAGTTCCACATTTACCATATCCAAAAAACAAACAAACAAACAAAAAACCATTTTCTTAACAAAGTGTTCAGAAGGGGGCGCCACTGAAAACAATTAGAGCTTTCCCTGCCAGGACAATTTTGTTGCAGAAACAGCTGAAAGCAATCAGGTCAGACAGAGCCAAGGGCTGTAGGGATTTTTAAATGACAAAAACCGATCCAAATCAAACCAAAACAAAAATCAAACCCAATGGCCAGGATTTCAAGTTTGCTACTAAAGGTGTGACATTCTCCTAAGACATGCGAGTGACTTGATCAATATATTTATATATTTATATTTGAAGAAGAAGGAACTATTTGATGCAGCAAATCCACGTTGATTAAAATATACCAGATATGGGGGCTCCTGGGTGGCTCAGTGGTTTAGGCCTCTGCCTTCGGCTCAGGTCATGATTTCAGGGTCCTGGGATGGAGCCCCACATCGGGCTCTCTGCTCAGCGGGGAGCCTGCTTCCCCCCTCTCTCTCTGCCTACCTCTCTACCTACTTGTGATCTGTCAGAAAAATGCGTAAATCAGATCTTTAAAAAAAGAATTAGTAGATGTGAAATACATCGAGGGTATGGGGGAAGGAAAACGATTTCACCTGATCTGACTAGGAAGTGGTTGAAGCCTGAATTAAAGTGCTATAAAAAGAGTAAAGACCTGGGAATTCTATGGGGAAAAATCCCTAGAAAAACAGCAGTAATAACTGGCTGCTCTTTATTGATCCAGATGCTGCGGTAGGCAAAGAAGAGCTGGTTTTATTCAGAGGATGATCTCCATTTGTCTTCCTGATCTGGCATTTCCTGCAAGCCAGGTATGGGGCTCTGCTCTAGAGCTGCAAATGCTGGGGGGCCCTCACTGTCCCTTTTCTCTTCTCAGGGGGACAACGGGCATGTCCATGGTGCAGTGGGACAGGCTTTACCACAGGGAGATAAAAGACTGCCAAGGGTAGGTTGGAGCTGGGAAAAGCCACTTAGGAACAGATTTTCATTGGAGGTGATAGACAAAGGCAAAGCGAAGAATGAGGATGAGTGTGTCAAGTTTCAAAGTGCCAGGAGGCAGAACAGTGCATTTGGGAAACTACAGCAAGTTCATGACAACCGACAACTGATCTGGCAGCATCACCTGGGGATGGAGGCTGAGCCCCGGGGTTAACACTGGGCTTGAGATGGTTTGTATACGATGCCGAGGAGGTGAGGTACTACACTGTGGGGGCACAGGGAGCTACCGGAGGATTTCAAATATCAGAATCGTAACCATAATAGAGTATTTAATTGCATCCTAGCTTTCATCACGTGTAAGATGTACTAGAGTTTATGTTCGACTAAGAAAGAGAAATGCTGTCAGTTAAACTAGGATATGTCATCAAATGCAAGGTGAGTGCCACCTTAAAAGATATTAAAATGGGGGGGGTGGACACATCTTAGAACAAGTAAATTGTGGTACTAGAATAATTAAGAAAGGTCGAACACTTGGATCAACAAAAAAAGTGATTATTGCTTACCATGTGACCCAAACTATATTAAGTCTTAGAACAAAAGACGTTCTTATCTTGATGCCCCGCAGCTGTTAGCCCCCAAGGTACAGAGGGCAGTAGGCAACGACCAGCAGGCCTCAAGTGCCATGTGCAGACTCTAAGAGCAACTGCCTTTGAGAGAGGAAACGGTAGAGAGTGGGCTTTCGGAGGTAGAGAATTACTAGCTGGGAAAGTAGGAAAATTGACACAGAATCGGGATTGATGCCACTACATGACAGAGTTGGTGAAACGTCCCTTCTCAGAGATCTTGAGGCTCCTCAGAAATGTATTTTTCATTTTGGACAGAACATTCAGGATAAATATGATCTGTTCGAGTTCCTGGTTCTCTCATCAGGACTGTTTCTTAGGCTTCACTGGCACAAGAAAAGGGTTTTGATGGTCCAGGGTAAATCCTGACCAAAGCAAAGCACGGTATCTATGAAAAACTAACCACTCAGAAGAGAACGACAGATAAAAAGCCAGGCCGACCTGACCCTGCAAAATAGGTAAGGTTGGTCCGGCAACAGGGGTAGAGGGGAAGTGCCCATCTCCTGCTAGAAGAGCTAGAGAAGACCCCTTCCGGAGAGACCACCAGGAGAGGAGAGCAGAAGGTGCTGATGAGGAAGAATATTTTAATCAGCAGAGAAGGTCAAAATGACAAAGTTCCAGGATCAGTGTAAACATATGGGATGAAAAAATAAAAAAGAAAAGAAAAGATCATTTTAAAATGACTTTTTTTTTTTTTAAAAGGACTTGTGTAAACAAAAGTCCTTTTTAAGAGACAGTTGGCTGTTTAAAGCAGAAGTACAACTCACTGAGAGAATCACCGCACTATTTATTTGGGTAGAAAGGACCTGGAATGTAGAAAGGCCCATTCTGCAGAGGAAAAAAATAGAATCACTAACAGGCCTCGTGCCTTGCACAGCCAGTGGCTAGAATCCCTGCCTCATGAGACCCTGTGCTAGAAGGCCGCTAGAACCATCTACAACTATGGTAGTCTTTCTTGGAAGGCAACAAGTGTTTGCCCAGTTAAGAGCAGAGTAACAATCAGTCACGTATTTGGTGATAATGTTTATCGATATCTTTAAAAGCCGTGTCGAGTTTCTTTTTGAGTAACCCTCACCCCACCCTTTGAGAAATTTATCTGAGGTTCACCTCTTTGAAATACCTCATTGTAGTTCCACATTTACCATATCCAAAAAACAAACAAACAAACAAAAAACCATTTTCTTAACAAAGTGTTCAGAAGGGGGCGCCACTGAAAACAATTAGAGCTTTCCCTGCCAGGACAATTTTGTTGCAGAAACAGCTGAAAGCAATCAGGTCAGACAGAGCCAAGGGCTGGAGGGATTTTTAAATGACAAAAACCGATCCAAATCAAACCAAAACAAAAATCAAACCCAAAGGCCAGGATTTCAAGTTTGCTACTAAAGGTGTGACATTCTCCTAAGACATGCGAGTGACTTGATCAATATATTTATATATTTATATTTGAAGAAGAAGGAACTATTTGATGCAGCAAATCCACGTTGATTAAAATATACCAGATATGGGGGCTCCTGGGTGGCTCAGTGGTTTAGGCCTCTGCCTTCGGCTCAGGTCATGATTTCAGGGTCCTGGGATGGAGCCCCACATCGGGCTCTCTGCTCAGCGGGGAGCCTGCTTCCCCCCTCTCTCTCTGCCTACCTCTCTACCTACTTGTGATCTGTCAGAAAAATGCGTAAATCAGATCTTTAAAAAAAGAATTAGTAGATGTGAAATACATCGAGGGTATGGGGGAAGGAAAACGATTTCACCTGATCTGACTAGGAAGTGGTTGAAGCCTGAATTAAAGTGCTATAAAAAGAGTAAAGACCTGGGAATTCTATGGGGAAAAATCCCTAGAAAAACAGCAGTAATAACTGGCTGCTCTTTATTGATCCAGATGCTGCGGTAGGCAAAGAAGAGCTGGTTTTATTCAGAGGATGATCTCCATTTGTCTTCCTGATCTGGCATTTCCTGCAAGCCAGGTATGGGGCTCTGCTCTAGAGCTGCAAATGCTGGGGGGCCCTCACTGTCCCTTTTCTCTTCTCAGGGGGACAACGGGCATGTCCATGGTGCAGTGGGACAGGCTTTACCACAGGGAGATAAAAGACTGCCAAGGGTAGGTTGGAGCTGGGAAAAGCCACTTAGGAACAGATTTTCATTGGAGGTGATAGACAAGGGCAAAGCGAAGAATGAGGATGAGTGTGTCAAGTTTCAAAGTGCCAGGAGGCAGAACAGTGCATTTGGGAAACTACAGCAAGTTCATGACAACCGACAACTGATCTGGCAGCATCACCTGGGGATGGAGGCTGAGCCCCGGGGTTAACACTGGGCTTGAGATGGTTTGTATACGATGCCGAGGAGGTGAGGTACTACACTGTGGGGGCACAGGGAGCTACCGGAGGATTTCAAATATCAGAATCGTAACCATAATAGAGTATTTAATTGCATCCTAGCTTTCATCACGTGTAAGATGTACTAGAGTTTATGTTCGACTAAGAAAGAGAAATGCTGTCAGTTAAACTAGGATATGTCATCAAGTGCAAGGTGAGTGCCACCTTAAAAGATATTAAAATGGGGGGGGGTGGACACATCTTAGAACAAGTAAATTGTGGTACTAGAATAATTAAGAAAGTTCGAACACTTGGATCAACAAAAAAAGTGATTATTGCTTACAATGTGACCCAAACTATATTAAGTCTTAGAACAAAAGACGTTCTTATCTTGATGCCCCGCAGCTGTTAGCCCCCAAGGTACAGAGGGCAGTAGGCAACGACCAGCAGGCCTCAAGTGCCATGTGCAGACTCTAAGAGCAACTGCCTTTGAGAGAGGAAACGGTAGAGAGTGGGCTTTCGGAGGTAGAGAATTACTAGCTGGGAAAGTAGGAAAATTGACACAGAATCGGGATTGATGCCACTACATGACAGAGTTGGTGAAACGTCCCTTCTCAGAGATCTTGAGGCTCCTCAGAAATGTATTTTTCATTTTGGACAGAACATTCAGGATAAATATGATCTGTTCGAGTTCCTGGTTCTCTCATCAGGACTGTTTCTTAGGCTTCACTGGCACAAGAAAAGGGTTTTGATGGTCCAGGGTAAATCCTGACCAAAGCAAAGCACGGTATCTATGAAAAACTAACCACTCAGAAGAGAACGACAGATAAAAAGCCAGGCCGACCTGACCCTGCAAAATAGGTAAGGTTGGTCCGGCAACAGGGGTAGAGGGGAAGTGCCCATCTCCTGCTAGAAGAGCTAGAGAAGACCCCTTCCGGAGAGACCACCAGGAGAGGAGAGCAGAAGGTGCTGATGAGGAAGAATATTTTAATCAGCAGAGAAGGTCAAAATGACAAAGTTCCAGGATCAGTGTAAACATATGGGATGAAAAAATAAAAAAGAAAAGAAAAGATCATTTTAAAATGACTTTTTTTTTTTAAAAGGACTTGTGTAAACAAAAGTCCTTTTTAAGAGACAGTTGGCTGTTTAAAGCAGAAGTACAACTCACTGAGAGAATCACCGCACTATTTATTTGGGTAGAAAGGACCTGGAATGTAGAAAGGCCCATTCTGCAGAGGAAAAAAATAGAATCACTAACAGGCCTCGTGCCTTGCACAGCCAGTGGCTAGAATCCCTGCCTCATGAGACCCTGTGCTAGAAGGCCGCTAGAACCATCTACAACTATGGTAGTCTTTCTTGGAAGGCAACAAGTGTTTGCCCAGTTAAGAGCAGAGTAACAATCAGTCACGTATTTGGTGATAATGTTTATCGATATCTTTAAAAGCCGTGTCAAGTTTCTTTTTGAGTAACCCTCACCCCACCCTTAGAGAAATTTATCTGAGGTTCACCTCTTTGAAATACCTCATTGTAGTTCCACATTTACCATATCCAAAAAACAAACAAACAAACAAAAAACCATTTTCTTAACAAAGTGTTCAGAAGGGGGCGCCACTGAAAACAATTAGAGCTTTCCCTGCCAGGACAATTTTGTTGCAGAAACAGCTGAAAGCAATCAGGTCAGACAGAGCCAAGGGCTGGAGGGATTTTTAAATGACAAAAACCGATCCAAATCAAACCAAAACAAAAATCAAACCCAATGGCCAGGATTTCAAGTTTGCTACTAAAGGTGTGACATTCTCCTAAGACATGCGAGTGACTTGATCAATATATTTATATATTTATATTTGAAGAAGAAGGAACTATTTGATGCAGCAAATCCACGTTGATTAAAATATACCAGATATGGGGGCTCCTGGGTGGCTCAGTGGTTTAGGCCTCTGCCTTCGGCTCAGGTCATGATTTCAGGGTCCTGGGATGGAGCCCCACATCGGGCTCTCTGCTCAGCGGGGAGCCTGCTTCCCCCCTCTCTCTCTGCCTACCTCTCTACCTACTTGTGATCTGTCAGAAAAATGCGTAAATCAGATCTTTAAAAAAAGAATTAGTAGATGTGAAATACATCGAGGGTATGGGGGAAGGAAAACGATTTCACCTGATCTGACTAGGAAGTGGTTGAAGCCTGAATTAAAGTGCTATAAAAAGAGTAAAGACCTGGGAATTCTATGGGGAAAAATCCCTAGAAAAACAGCAGTAATAACTGGCTGCTCTTTATTGATCCAGATGCTGCGGTAGGCAAAGAAGAGCTGGTTTTATTCAGAGGATGATCTCCATTTGTCTTCCTGATCTGGCATTTCCTGCAAGCCAGGTATGGGGCTCTGCTCTAGAGCTGCAAATGCTGGGGGGCCCTCACTGTCCCTTTTCTCTTCTCAGGGGGACAACGGGCATGTCCATGGTGCAGTGGGACAGGCTTTACCACAGGGAGATAAAAGACTGCCAAGGGTAGGTTGGAGCTGGGAAAAGCCACTTAGGAACAGATTTTCATTGGAGGTGATAGACAAGGGCAAAGCGAAGAATGAGGATGAGTGTGTCAAGTTTCAAAGTGCCAGGAGGCAGAACAGTGCATTTGGGAAACTACAGCAAGTTCATGACAACCGACAACTGATCTGGCAGCATCACCTGGGGATGGAGGCTGAGCCCCGGGGTTAACACTGGGCTTGAGATGGTTTGTATACGATGCCGAGGAGGTGAGGTACTACACTGTGGGGGCACAGGGAGCTACCGGAGGATTTCAAATATCAGAATCGTAACCATAATAGAGTATTTAATTGCATCCTAGCTTACATCACGTGTAAGATGTACTATAGTTTATGTTCGACTAAGAAAGAGAAATGCTGTCAGTTAAACTAGGATATGTCATCAAGTGCAAGGTGAGTGCCACCTTAAAAGATATTAAAATGGGGGGGGTGGACACATCTTAGAACAAGTAAATTGTGGTACTAGAATAATTAAGAAAGGTCGAACACTTGGATCAACAAAAAAAGTGATTATTGCTTACCATGTGACCCAAACTATATTAAGTCTTAGAACAAAAGACGTTCTTATCTTGATGCCCCGCAGCTGTTAGCCCCCAAGGTACAGAGGGCAGTAGGCAACGACCAGCAGGCCTCAAGTGCCATGTGCAGACTCTAAGAGCAACTGCCTTTGAGAGAGGAAACGGTAGAGAGTGGGCTTTCGGAGGTAGAGAATTACTAGCTGGGAAAGTAGGAAAATTGACACAGAATCGGGATTGATGCCACTACATGACAGAGTTGGTGAAACGTCCCTTCTCAGAGATCTTGAGGCTCCTCAGAAATGTATTTTTCATTTTGGACAGAACATTCAGGATAAATATGATCTGTTCGAGTTCCTGGTTCTCTCATCAGGACTGTTTCTTAGGCTTCACTGGCACAAGAAAAGGGTTTTGATGGTCCAGGGTAAATCCTGACCAAAGCAAAGCACGGTATCTATGAAAAACTAACCACTCAGAAGAGAACGACAGATAAAAAGCCAGGCCGACCTGACCCTGCAAAATAGGTAAGGTTGGTCCGGCAACAGGGGTAGAGGGGAAGTGCCCATCTCCTGCTAGAAGAGCTAGAGAAGACCCCTTCCGGAGAGACCACCAGGAGAGGAGAGCAGAAGGTGCTGATGAGGAAGAATATTTTAATCAGCAGAGAAGGTCAAAATGACAAAGTTCCAGGATCAGTGTAAACATATGGGATGAAAAAATAAAAAAGAAAAGAAAAGATCATTTTAAAATGACTTTTTTTTTTAAAAGGACTTGTGTAAACAAAAGTCCTTTTTAAGAGACAGTTGGCTGTTTAAAGCAGAAGTACAACTCACTGAGAGAATCACCGCACTATTTATTTGGGTAGAAAGGACCTGGAATGTAGAAAGGCCCATTCTGCAGAGGAAAAAAATAGAATCACTAACAGGCCTCGTGCCTTGCACAGCCAGTGGCTAGAATCCCTGCCTCATGAGACCCTGTGCTAGAAGGCCGCTAGAACCATCTACAACTATGGTAGTCTTTCTTGGAAGGCAACAAGTGTTTGCCCAGTTAAGAGCAGAGTAACAATCAGTCACGTATTTGGTGATAATGTTTATCGATATCTTTAAAAGCCGTGTCGAGTTTCTTTTTGAGTAACCCTCACCCCACCCTTAGAGAAATTTATCTGAGGTTCACCTCTTTGAAATACCTCATTGTAGTTCCACATTTACCATATCCAAAAAACAAACAAACAAACAAAAAACCATTTTCTTAACAAAGTGTTCAGAAGGGGGCGCCACTGAAAACAATTAGAGCTTTCCCTGCCAGGACAATTTTGTTGCAGAAACAGCTGAAAGCAATCAGGTCAGACAGAGCCAAGGGCTGGAGGGATTTTTAAATGACAAAAACCGATCCAAATCAAACCAAAACAAAAATCAAACCCAAAGGCCAGGATTTCAAGTTTGCTACTAAAGGTGTGACATTCTCCTAAGACATGCGAGTGACTTGATCAATATATTTATATATTTATATTTGAAGAAGAAGGAACTATTTGATGCAGCAAATCCACGTTGATTAAAATATACCAGATATGGGGGCTCCTGGGTGGCTCAGTGGTTTAGGCCTCTGCCTTCGGCTCAGGTCATGATTTCAGGGTCCTGGGATGGAGCCCCACATCGGGCTCTCTGCTCAGCGGGGAGCCTGCTTCCCCCCTCTCTCTCTGCCTACCTCTCTACCTACTTGTGATCTGTCAGAAAAATGCGTAAATCAGATCTTTAAAAAAAGAATTAGTAGATGTGAAATACATCGAGGGTATGGGGGAAGGAAAACGATTTCACCTGATCTGACTAGGAAGTGGTTGAAGCCTGAATTAAAGTGCTATAAAAAGAGTAAAGACCTGGGAATTCTATGGGGAAAAATCCCTAGAAAAACAGCAGTAATAACTGGCTGCTCTTTATTGATCCAGATGCTGCGGTAGGCAAAGAAGAGCTGGTTTTATTCAGAGGATGATCTCCATTTGTCTTCCTGATCTGGCATTTCCTGCAAGCCAGGTATGGGGCTCTGCTCTAGAGCTGCAAATGCTGGGGGGCCCTCACTGTCCCTTTTCTCTTCTCAGGGGGACAACGGGCATGTCCATGGTGCAGTGGGACAGGCTTTACCACAGGGAGATAAAAGACTGCCAAGGGTAGGTTGGAGCTGGGAAAAGCCACTTAGGAACAGATTTTCATTGGAGGTGATAGACAAGGGGAAAGCGAAGAATGAGGATGAGTGTGTCAAGTTTCAAAGTGCCAGGAGGCAGCACAGTGCATTTGGGAAACTACAGCAAGTTCATGACAACCGACAACTGATCTGGCAGCATCACCTGGGGATGGAGGCTGAGCCCCGGGGTTAACACTGGGCTTGAGATGGTTTGTATACTATGCCGAGGAGGTGAGGTACTACACTGTGGGGGCACAGGGAGCTACCGGAGGATTTCAAATATCAGAATCGTAACCATAATAGAGTATTTAATTGCATCCTAGCTTTCATCACGTGTAAGATGTACTAGAGTTTATGTTCGACTAAGAAAGAGAAATGCTGTCAGTTAAACTAGGATATGTCATCAAGTGCAAGGTGAGTGCCACCTTAAAAGATATTAAAATGGCGGGGGGGTGGACACATCTTAGAACAAGTAAATTGTGGTACTAGAATAATTAAGAAAGGTCGAACACTTGGATCAACAAAAAAAGTGATTATTGCTTACCATGTGACCCAATCTATATTAAGTCTTAGAACAAAAGACGTTCTTATCTTGATGCCCCGCAGCTGTTAGCCCCAAGGTACAGAGGGCAGTAGGCAACGACCAGCAGGCCTCAAGTGCCATGTGCAGACTCTAAGAGCAACTGCCTTTGAGAGAGGAAACGGTAGAGAGTGGGCTTTCGGAGGTAGAGTATTACTAGCTGGGAAAGTAGGAAAATTGACACAGAATCGGGATTGATGCCACTACAGGACAGAGATGGTGAAACGTCCCTTCTCAGAGATCTTGAGGCTCCTCAGAAATGTATTTTTCATTTTGGACAGAACATTCAGGATAAATATGATCTGTTCGAGTTCCTGGTTCTCTCATCAGGACTGTTTCTTAGGCTTCACTGGCACAAGAAAAGGGTTTTGATGGTCCAGGGTAAATCCTGACCAAAGCAAAGCACGGTATCTATGAAAAACTAACCACTCAGAAGAGAACGACAGATAAAAAGCCAGGCCGACCTGACCCTGCAAAATAGGTAAGGTTGGTCCGGCAACAGGGGTAGAGGGGAAGTGCCCATCTCCTGCTAGAAGAGCTAGAGAAGACCCCTTCCGGAGAGACCACCAGGAGAGGAGAGCAGAAGGTGCTGATGAGGAAGAATATTTTAATCAGCAGAGAAGGTCAAAATGACAAAGTTCCAGGATCAGTGTAAACATATGGGATGAAAAAATAAAAAAGAAAAGAAAAGATCATTTTAAAATGACTTTTTTTTTTTAAAAGGACTTGTGTAAACAAAAGTCCTTTTTAAGAGACAGTTGGCTGTTTAAAGCAGAAGTACAACTCACTGAGAGAATCACCGCACTATTTATTTGGGTAGAAAGGACCTGGAATGTAGAAAGGCCCATTCTGCAGAGGAAAAAAATAGAATCACTAACAGGCCTCGTGCCTTGCACAGCCAGTGGCTAGAATCCCTGCCTCATGAGACCCTGTGCTAGAAGGCCGCTAGAACCATCTACAACTATGGTAGTCTTTCTTGGAAGGCAACAAGTGTTTGCCCAGTTAAGAGCAGAGTAACAATCAGTCACGTATTTGGTGATAATGTTTATCGATATCTTTAAAAGCCGTGTCAAGTTTCTTTTTGAGTAACCCTCACCCCACCCTTAGAGAAATTTATCTGAGGTTCACCTCTTTGAAATACCTCATTGTAGTTCCACATTTACCATATCCAAAAAACAAACAAACAAACAAAAAACCATTTTCTTAACAAAGTGTTCAGAAGGGGGCGCCACTGAAAACAATTAGAGCTTTCCCTGCCAGGACAATTTTGTTGCAGAAACAGCTGAAAGCAATCAGGTCAGACAGAGCCAAGGGCTGGAGGGATTTTTAAATGACAAAAACCGATCCAAATCAAACCAAAACAAAAATCAAACCCAATGGCCAGGATTTCAAGTTTGCTACTAAAGGTGTGACATTCTCCTAAGACATGCGAGTGACTTGATCAATATATTTATATATTTATATTTGAAGAAGAAGGAACTATTTGATGCAGCAAATCCACGTTGATTAAAATATACCAGATATGGGGGCTCCTGGGTGGCTCAGTGGTTTAGGCCTCTGCCTTCGGCTCAGGTCATGATTTCAGGGTCCTGGGATGGAGCCCCACATCGGGCTCTCTGCTCAGCGGGGAGCCTGCTTCCCCCCTCTCTCTCTGCCTACCTCTCTACCTACTTGTGATCTGTCAGAAAAATGCGTAAATCAGATCTTTAAAAAAAGAATTAGTAGATGTGAAATACATCGAGGGTATGGGGGAAGGAAAACGATTTCACCTGATCTGACTAGGAAGTGGTTGAAGCCTGAATTAAAGTGCTATAAAAAGAGTAAAGACCTGGGAATTCTATGGGGAAAAATCCCTAGAAAAACAGCAGTAATAACTGGCTGCTCTTTATTGATCCAGATGCTGCGGTAGGCAAAGAAGAGCTGGTTTTATTCAGAGGATGATCTCCATTTGTCTTCCTGATCTGGCATTTCCTGCAAGCCAGGTATGGGGCTCTGCTCTAGAGCTGCAAATGCTGGGGGGCCCTCACTGTCCCTTTTCTCTTCTCAGGGGGACAACGGGCATGTCCATGGTGCAGTGGGACAGGCTTTACCACAGGGAGATAAAAGACTGCCAAGGGTAGGTTGGAGCTGGGAAAAGCCACTTAGGAACAGATTTTCATTGGAGGTGATAGACAAGGGCAAAGCGAAGAATGAGGATGAGTGTGTCAAGTTTCAAAGTGCCAGGAGGCAGAACAGTGCATTTGGGAAACTACAGCAAGTTCATGACAACCGACAACTGATCTGGCAGCATCACCTGGGGATGGAGGCTGAGCCCCGGGGTTAACACTGGGCTTGAGATGGTTTGTATACGATGCCGAGGAGGTGAGGTACTACACTGTGGGGGCACAGGGAGCTACCGGAGGATTTCAAATATCAGAATCGTAACAATAATAGAGTATTTAATTGCATCCTAGCTTACATCACGTGTAAGATGTACTATAGTTTATGTTCGACTAAGAAAGAGAAATGCTGTCAGTTAAACTAGGATATGTCATCAAGTGCAAGGTGAGTGCCACCTTAAAAGATATTAAAATGGGGGGGGTGGACACATCTTAGAACAAGTAAATTGTGGTACTAGAATAATTAAGAAAGGTCGAACACTTGGATCAACAAAAAAAGTGATTATTGCTTACCATGTGACCCAAACTATATTAAGTCTTAGAACAAAAGACGTTCTTATCTTGATGCCCCGCAGCTGTTAGCCCCCAAGGTAAAGAGGGCAGTAGGCAACGACCAGCAGGCCTCAAGTGCCATGTGCAGACTCTAAGAGCAACTGCCTTTGAGAGAGGAAACGGTAGAGAGTGGGCTTTCGGAGGTAGAGAATTACTAGCTGGGAAAGTAGGAAAATTGACACAGAATCGGGATTGATGCCACTACATAACAGAGTTGGTGAAACGTCCCTTCTCAGAGATCTTGAGGCTCCTCAGAAATGTATTTTTCATTTTGGACAGAACATTCAGGATAAATATGATCTGTTCGAGTTCCTGGTTCTCTCATCAGGACTGTTTCTTAGGCTTCACTGGCACAAGAAAAGGGTTTTGATGGTCCAGGGTAAATCCTGACCAAAGCAAAGCACGGTATCTATGAAAAACTAACCACTCAGAAGAGAACGACAGATAAAAAGCCAGGCCGACCTGACCCTGCAAAATAGGTAAGGTTGGTCCGGCAACAGGGGTAGAGGGGAAGTGCCCATCTCCTGCTAGAAGAGCTAGAGAAGACCCCTTCCGGAGAGACCACCAGGAGAGGAGAGCAGAAGGTGCTGATGAGGAAGAATATTTTAATCAGCAGAGAAGGTCAAAATGACAAAGTTCCAGGATCAGTGTAAACATATGGGATGAAAAAATAAAAAAGAAAAGAAAAGATCATTTTAAAATGACTTTTTTTTTTTTTAAAAGGACTTGTGTAAACAAAAGTCCTTTTTAAGAGACAGTTGGCTGTTTAAAGCAGAAGTACAACTCACTGAGAGAATCACCGCACTATTTATTTGGGTAGAAAGGACCTGGAATGTAGAAAGGCCCATTCTGCAGAGGAAAAAAATAGAATCACTAACAGGCCTCGTGCCTTGCACAGCCAGTGGCTAGAATCCCTGCCTCATGAGACCCTGTGCTAGAAGGCCGCTAGAACCATCTACAACTATGGTAGTCTTTCTTGGAAGGCAACAAGTGTTTGCCCAGTTAAGAGCAGAGTAACAATCAGTCACGTATTTGGTGATAATGTTTATCGATATCTTTAAAAGCCGTGTCAAGTTTCTTTTTGAGTAACCCTCACCCCACCCTTAGAGAAATTTATCTGAGGTTCACCTCTTTGAAATACCTCATTGTAGTTCCACATTTACCATATCCAAAAAACAAACAAACAAAAAAAACCCATTTTCTTAACAAAGTGTTCAGAAGGGGGCGCCACTGAAAACAATTAGAGCTTTCCCTGCCAGGACAATTTTGTTGCAGAAACAGCTGAAAGCAATCAGGTCAGACAGAGCCAAGGGCTGTAGGGATTTTTAAATGACAAAATCCGATCCAAATCAAACCAAAACAAAAATCAAACCCAATGGCCAGGATTTCAAGTTTGCTACTAAAGGCGTACATTCCCCTAAGACATGCGAGTGATTTGATCAATATATTTACATATTTATATTTGAAGAAGAAGGAACTATTTGATGCAGCAAATCCACGTTGATTAAAAATTACCAGATATGGGGGCTCCTGGCTGGCTCAGTGGTTTAGGCCTCTGCCTTCGGCTCAGGTCATGATTTCAGGGTCCTGGGATGGAGCCCCACATCGGGCTCTCTGCTCAGCGGGGAGCCTGCTTCCCCCCTCTCTCTCTGCCTACCTCTCTACCTACTTGTGATCTGTCAGAAAAATGCGTAAATCAGATCTTTAAAAAAAGAATTAGTAGATGTGAAATACATCGAGGGTATGGGGGAAGGAAAACGATTTCACCTGATCTGACTAGGAAGTGGTTGAAGCCTGAATTAAAGTGCTATAAAAAGAGTAAAGACCTGGGAATTCTATGGGGAAAAATCCCTAGAAAAACAGCAGTAATAACTGGCTGCTCTTTATTGATCCAGATGCTGCGGTAGGCAAAGAAGAGCTGGTTTTATTCAGAGGATGATCTCCATTTGTCTTCCTGATCTGGCATTTCCTGCAAGCCAGGTATGGGGCTCTGCTCTAGAGCTGCAAATGCTGGGGGGCCCTCACTGTCCCTTTTCTCTTCTCAGGGGGACAACGGGCATGTCCATGGTGCAGTGGGACAGGCTTTACCACAGGGAGATAAAAGACTGCCAAGGGTAGGTTGGAGCTGGGAAAAGCCACTTAGGAACAGATTTTCATTGGAGGTGATAGACAAGGGCAAAGCGAAGAATGAGGATGAGTGTGTCAAGTTTCAAAGTGCCAGGAGGCAGAACAGTGCATTTGGGAAACTACAGCAAGTTCATGACAACCGACAACTGATCTGGCAGCATCACCTGGGGATGGAGGCTGAGCCCCGGGGTTAACACTGGGCTTGAGATGGTTTGTATACGATGCCGAGGAGGTGAGGTACTACACTGTGGGGGCACAGGGAGCTACCGGAGGATTTCAAATATCAGAATCGTAACCATAATAGAGTATTTAATTGCATCCTAGCTTTCATCACGTGTAAGATGTACTAGAGTTTATGTTCGACTAAGAAAGAGAAATGCTGTCAGTTAAACTAGGATATGTCATCAAGTGCAAGGTGAGTGCCACCTTAAAAGATATTAAAATGGCGGGGGGGTGGACACATCTTAGAACAAGTAAATTGTGGTACTAGAATAATTAAGAAAGGTCGAACACTTGGATCAACAAAAAAAGTGATTATTGCTTACCATGTGACCCAATCTATATTAAGTCTTAGAACAAAAGACGTTCTTATCTTGATGCCCCGCAGCTGTTAGCCCCAAGGTACAGAGGGCAGTAGGCAACGACCAGCAGGCCTCAAGTGCCATGTGCAGACTCTAAGAGCAACTGCCTTTGAGAGAGGAAACGGTAGAGAGTGGGCTTTCGGAGGTAGAGTATTACTAGCTGGGAAAGTAGGAAAATTGACACAGAATCGGGATTGATGCCACTACAGGACAGAGATGGTGAAACGTCCCTTCTCAGAGATCTTGAGGCTCCTCAGAAATGTATTTTTCATTTTGGACAGAACATTCAGGATAAATATGATCTGTTCGAGTTCCTGGTTCTCTCATCAGGACTGTTTCTTAGGCTTCACTGGCACAAGAAAAGGGTTTTGATGGTCCAGGGTAAATCCTGACCAAAGCAAAGCACGGTATCTATGAAAAACTAACCACTCAGAAGAGAACGACAGATAAAAAGCCAGGCCGACCTGACCCTGCAAAATAGGTAAGGTTGGTCCGGCAACAGGGGTAGAGGGGAAGTGCCCATCTCCTGCTAGAAGAGCTAGAGAAGACCCCTTCCGGAGAGACCACCAGGAGAGGAGAGCAGAAGGTGCTGATGAGGAAGAATATTTTAATCAGCAGAGAAGGTCAAAATGACAAAGTTCCAGGATCAGTGTAAACATATGGGATGAAAAAATAAAAAAGAAAAGAAAAGATCATTTTAAAATGACTTTTTTTTTTTAAAAGGACTTGTGTAAACAAAAGTCCTTTTTAAGAGACAGTTGGCTGTTTAAAGCAGAAGTACAACTCACTGAGAGAATCACCGCACTATTTATTTGGGTAGAAAGGACCTGGAATGTAGAAAGGCCCATTCTGCAGAGGAAAAAAATAGAATCACTAACAGGCCTCGTGCCTTGCACAGCCAGTGGCTAGAATCCCTGCCTCATGAGACCCTGTGCTAGAAGGCCGCTAGAACCATCTACAACTATGGTAGTCTTTCTTGGAAGGCAACAAGTGTTTGCCCAGTTAAGAGCAGAGTAACAATCAGTCACGTATTTGGTGATAATGTTTATCGATATCTTTAAAAGCCGTGTCAAGTTTCTTTTTGAGTAACCCTCACCCCACCCTTAGAGAAATTTATCTGAGGTTCACCTCTTTGAAATACCTCATTGTAGTTCCACATTTACCATATCCAAAAAACAAACAAACAAACAAAAAACCATTTTCTTAACAAAGTGTTCAGAAGGGGGCGCCACTGAAAACAATTAGAGCTTTCCCTGCCAGGACAATTTTGTTGCAGAAACAGCTGAAAGCAATCAGGTCAGACAGAGCCAAGGGCTGGAGGGATTTTTAAATGACAAAAACCGATCCAAATCAAACCAAAACAAAAATCAAACCCAATGGCCAGGATTTCAAGTTTGCTACTAAAGGTGTGACATTCTCCTAAGACATGCGAGTGACTTGATCAATATATTTATATATTTATATTTGAAGAAGAAGGAACTATTTGATGCAGCAAATCCACGTTGATTAAAATATACCAGATATGGGGGCTCCTGGGTGGCTCAGTGGTTTAGGCCTCTGCCTTCGGCTCAGGTCATGATTTCAGGGTCCTGGGATGGAGCCCCACATCGGGCTCTCTGCTCAGCGGGGAGCCTGCTTCCCCCCTCTCTCTCTGCCTACCTCTCTACCTACTTGTGATCTGTCAGAAAAATGCGTAAATCAGATCTTTAAAAAAAGAATTAGTAGATGTGAAATACATCGAGGGTATGGGGGAAGGAAAACGATTTCACCTGATCTGACTAGGAAGTGGTTGAAGCCTGAATTAAAGTGCTATAAAAAGAGTAAAGACCTGGGAATTCTATGGGGAAAAATCCCTAGAAAAACAGCAGTAATAACTGGCTGCTCTTTATTGATCCAGATGCTGCGGTAGGCAAAGAAGAGCTGGTTTTATTCAGAGGATGATCTCCATTTGTCTTCCTGATCTGGCATTTCCTGCAAGCCAGGTATGGGGCTCTGCTCTAGAGCTGCAAATGCTGGGGGGCCCTCACTGTCCCTTTTCTCTTCTCAGGGGGACAACGGGCATGTCCATGGTGCAGTGGGACAGGCTTTACCACAGGGAGATAAAAGACTGCCAAGGGTAGGTTGGAGCTGGGAAAAGCCACTTAGGAACAGATTTTCATTGGAGGTGATAGACAAGGGCAAAGCGAAGAATGAGGATGAGTGTGTCAAGTTTCAAAGTGCCAGGAGGCAGAACAGTGCATTTGGGAAACTACAGCAAGTTCATGACAACCGACAACTGATCTGGCAGCATCACCTGGGGATGGAGGCTGAGCCCCGGGGTTAACACTGGGCTTGAGATGGTTTGTATACGATGCCGAGGAGGTGAGGTACTACACTGTGGGGGCACAGGGAGCTACCGGAGGATTTCAAATATCAGAATCGTAACCATAATAGAGTATTTAATTGCATCCTAGCTTTCATCACGTGTAAGATGTACTATAGTTTATGTTCGACTAAGAAAGAGAAATGCTGTCAGTTAAACTAGGATATGTCATCAAGTGCAAGGTGAGTGCCACCTTAAAAGATATTAAAATGGGGGGGGGTGGACACATCTTAGAACAAGTAAATTGTGGTACTAGAATAATTAAGAAAGGTCGAACACTTGGATCAACAAAAAAAGTGATTATTGCTTACCATGTGACCCAAACTATATTAAGTCTTAGAACAAAAGACGTTCTTATCTTGATGCCCCGCAGCTGTTAGCCCCCAAGGTAAAGAGGGCAGTAGGCAACGACCAGCAGGCCTCAAGTGCCATGTGCAGACTCTAAGAGCAACTGCCTTTGAGAGAGGAAACGGTAGAGAGTGGGCTTTCGGAGGTAGAGAATTACTAGCTGGGAAAGTAGGAAAATTGACACAGAATCGGGATTGATGCCACTACATAACAGAGTTGGTGAAACGTCCCTTCTCAGAGATCTTGAGGCTCCTCAGAAATGTATTTTTCATTTTGGACAGAACATTCAGGATAAATATGATCTGTTCGAGTTCCTGGTTCTCTCATCAGGACTGTTTCTTAGGCTTCACTGGCACAAGAAAAGGGTTTTGATGGTCCAGGGTAAATCCTGACCAAAGCAAAGCACGGTATCTATGAAAAACTAACCACTCAGAAGAGAACGACAGATAAAAAGCCAGGCCGACCTGACCCTGCAAAATAGGTAAGGTTGGTCCGGCAACAGGGGTAGAGGGGAAGTGCCCATCTCCTGCTAGAAGAGCTAGAGAAGACCCCTTCCGGAGAGACCACCAGGAGAGGAGAGCAGAAGGTGCTGATGAGGAAGAATATTTTAATCAGCAGAGAAGGTCAAAATGACAAAGTTCCAGGATCAGTGTAAACATATGGGATGAAAAAATAAAAAAGAAAAGAAAAGATCATTTTAAAATGACTTTTTTTTTTTTTAAAAGGACTTGTGTAAACAAAAGTCCTTTTTAAGAGACAGTTGGCTGTTTAAAGCAGAAGTACAACTCACTGAGAGAATCACCGCACTATTTATTTGGGTAGAAAGGACCTGGAATGTAGAAAGGCCCATTCTGCAGAGGAAAAAAATAGAATCACTAACAGGCCTCGTGCCTTGCACAGCCAGTGGCTAGAATCCCTGCCTCATGAGACCCTGTGCTAGAAGGCCGCTAGAACCATCTACAACTATGGTAGTCTTTCTTGGAAGGCAACAAGTGTTTGCCCAGTTAAGAGCAGAGTAACAATCAGTCACGTATTTGGTGATAATGTTTATCGATATCTTTAAAAGCCGTGTCAAGTTTCTTTTTGAGTAACCCTCACCCCACCCTTAGAGAAATTTATCTGAGGTTCACCTCTTTGAAATACCTCATTGTAGTTCCACATTTACCATATCCAAAAAACAAACAAACAAAAAAAACCCATTTTCTTAACAAAGTGTTCAGAAGGGGGCGCCACTGAAAACAATTAGAGCTTTCCCTGCCAGGACAATTTTGTTGCAGAAACAGCTGAAAGCAATCAGGTCAGACAGAGCCAAGGGCTGTAGGGATTTTTAAATGACAAAATCCGATCCAAATCAAACCAAAACAAAAATCAAACCCAATGGCCAGGATTTCAAGTTTGCTACTAAAGGCGTACATTCCCCTAAGACATGCGAGTGATTTGATCAATATATTTACATATTTATATTTGAAGAAGAAGGAACTATTTGATGCAGCAAATCCACGTTGATTAAAAATTACCAGATATGGGGGCTCCTGGCTGGCTCAGTGGTTTAGGCCTCTGCCTTCGGCTCAGGTCATGATTTCAGGGTCCTGGGATGGAGCCCCACATCGGGCTCTCTGCTCAGCGGGGAGCCTGCTTCCCCCCTCTCTCTCTGCCTACCTCTCTACCTACTTGTGATCTGTCAGAAAAATGCGTAAATCAGATCTTTAAAAAAAGAATTAGTAGATGTGAAATACATCGAGGGTATGGGGGAAGGAAAACGATTTCACCTGATCTGACTAGGAAGTGGTTGAAGCCTGAATTAAAGTGCTATAAAAAGAGTAAAGACCTGGGAATTCTATGGGGAAAAATCCCTAGAAAAACAGCAGTAATAACTGGCTGCTCTTTATTGATCCAGATGCTGCGGTAGGCAAAGAAGAGCTGGTTTTATTCAGAGGATGATCTCCATTTGTCTTCCTGATCTGGCATTTCCTGCAAGCCAGGTATGGGGCTCTGCTCTAGAGCTGCAAATGCTGGGGGGCCCTCACTGTCCCTTTTCTCTTCTCAGGGGGACAACGGGCATGTCCATGGTGCAGTGGGACAGGCTTTACCACAGGGAGATAAAAGACTGCCAAGGGTAGGTTGGAGCTGGGAAAAGCCACTTAGGAACAGATTTTCATTGGAGGTGATAGACAAGGGCAAAGCGAAGAATGAGGATGAGTGTGTCAAGTTTCAAAGTGCCAGGAGGCAGCACAGTGCATTTGGGAAACTACAGCAAGTTCATGACAACCGAAAACTGATCTGGCAGCATCACCTGGGGATGGAGGCTGAGCCCCGGGGTTAACACTGGGCTTGAGATGGTTTGTATACTATGCCGAGGAGGTGAGGTACTACACTGTGGGGGCACAGGGAGCTACCGGAGGATTTCAAATATCAGAATCGTAACCATAATAGAGTATTTAATTGCATCCTAGCTTTCATCACGTGTAAGATGTACTAGAGTTTATGTTCGACTAAGAAAGAGAAATGCTGTCAGTTAAACTAGGATATGTCATCAAGTGCAAGGTGAGTGCCACCTTAAAAGATATTAAAATGGGGGGGGGTGGACACATCTTAGAACAAGTAAATTGTGGTACTAGAATAATTAAGAAAGGTCGAACACTTGGATCAACAAAAAAAGTGATTATTGCTTACCATGTGACCCAAACTATATTAAGTCTTAGAACAAAAGACGTTCTTATCTTGATGCCCCGCAGCTGTTAGCCCCCAAGGTAAAGAGGGCAGTAGGCAACGACCAGCAGGCCTCAAGTGCCATGTGCAGACTCTAAGAGCAACTGCCTTTGAGAGAGGAAACGGTAGAGAGTGGGCTTTCGGAGGTAGAGAATTACTAGCTGGGAAAGTAGGAAAATTGACACAGAATCGGGATTGATGCCACTACAGGACAGAGATGGTGAAACGTCCCTTCTCAGAGATCTTGAGGCTCCTCAGAAATGTATTTTTCATTTTGGACAGAACATTCAGGATAAATATGATCTGTTCGAGTTCCTGGTTCTCTCATCAGGACTGTTTCTTAGGCTTCACTGGCACAAGAAAAGGGTTTTGATGGTCCAGGGTAAATCCTGACCAAAGCAAAGCACGGTATCTATGAAAAACTAACCACTCAGAAGAGAACGACAGATAAAAAGCCAGGCCGACCTGACCCTGCAAAATAGGTAAGGTTGGTCCGGCAACAGGGGTAGAGGGGAAGTGCCCATCTCCTGCTAGAAGAGCTAGAGAAGACCCCTTCCGGAGAGACCACCAGGAGAGGAGAGCAGAAGGTGCTGATGAGGAAGAATATTTTAATCAGCAGAGAAGGTCAAAATGACAAAGTTCCAGGATCAGTGTAAACATATGGGATGAAAAAATAAAAAAGAAAAGAAAAGATCATTTTAAAATGACTTTTTTTTTTTAAAAGGACTTGTGTAAACAAAAGTCCTTTTTAAGAGACAGTTGGCTGTTTAAAGCAGAAGTACAACTCACTGAGAGAATCACCGCACTATTTATTTGGGTAGAAAGGACCTGGAATGTAGAAAGGCCCATTCTGCAGAGGAAAAAAATAGAATCACTAACAGGCCTCGTGCCTTGCACAGCCAGTGGCTAGAATCCCTGCCTCATGAGACCCTGTGCTAGAAGGCCGCTAGAACCATCTACAACTATGGTAGTCTTTCTTGGAAGGCAACAAGTGTTTGCCCAGTTAAGAGCAGAGTAACAATCAGTCACGTATTTGGTGATAATGTTTATCGATATCTTTAAAAGCCGTGTCAAGTTTCTTTTTGAGTAACCCTCACCCCACCCTTAGAGAAATTTATCTGAGGTTCACCTCTTTGAAATACCTCATTGTAGTTCCACATTTACCATATCCAAAAAACAAACAAACAAACAAAAAACCATTTTCTTAACAAAGTGTTCAGAAGGGGGCGCCACTGAAAACAATTAGAGCTTTCCCTGCCAGGACAATTTTGTTGCAGAAACAGCTGAAAGCAATCAGGTCAGACAGAGCCAAGGGCTGGAGGGATTTTTAAATGACAAAAACCGATCCAAATCAAACCAAAACAAAAATCAAACCCAATGGCCAGGATTTCAAGTTTGCTACTAAAGGTGTGACATTCTCCTAAGACATGCGAGTGACTTGATCAATATATTTATATATTTATATTTGAAGAAGAAGGAACTATTTGATGCAGCAAATCCACGTTGATTAAAATATACCAGATATGGGGGCTCCTGGGTGGCTCAGTGGTTTAGGCCTCTGCCTTCGGCTCAGGTCATGATTTCAGGGTCCTGGGATGGAGCCCCACATCGGGCTCTCTGCTCAGCGGGGAGCCTGCTTCCCCCCTCTCTCTCTGCCTACCTCTCTACCTACTTGTGATCTGTCAGAAAAATGCGTAAATCAGATCTTTAAAAAAAGAATTAGTAGATGTGAAATACATCGAGGGTATGGGGGAAGGAAAACGATTTCACCTGATCTGACTAGGAAGTGGTTGAAGCCTGAATTAAAGTGCTATAAAAAGAGTAAAGACCTGGGAATTCTATGGGGAAAAATCCCTAGAAAAACAGCAGTAATAACTGGCTGCTCTTTATTGATCCAGATGCTGCGGTAGGCAAAGAAGAGCTGGTTTTATTCAGAGGATGATCTCCATTTGTCTTCCTGATCTGGCATTTCCTGCAAGCCAGGTATGGGGCTCTGCTCTAGAGCTGCAAATGCTGGGGGGCCCTCACTGTCCCTTTTCTCTTCTCAGGGGGACAACGGGCATGTCCATGGTGCAGTGGGACAGGCTTTACCACAGGGAGATAAAAGACTGCCAAGGGTAGGTTGGAGCTGGGAAAAGCCACTTAGGAACAGATTTTCATTGGAGGTGATAGACAAGGGCAAAGCGAAGAATGAGGATGAGTGTGTCAAGTTTCAAAGTGCCAGGAGGCAGCACAGTGCATTTGGGAAACTACAGCAAGTTCATGACAACCGACAACTGATCTGGCAGCATCACCTGGGGATGGAGGCTGAGCCCCGGGGTTAACACTGGGCTTGAGATGGTTTGTATACGATGCCGAGGAGGTGAGGTACTACACTGTGGGGGCACAGGGAGCTACCGGAGGATTTCAAATATCAGAATCGTAACCATAATAGAGTATTTAATTGCATCCTAGCTTTCATCACGTGTAAGATGTACTATAGTTTATGTTCGACTAAGAAAGAGAAATGCTGTCAGTTAAACTAGGATATGTCATCAAGTGCAAGGTGAGTGCCACCTTAAAAGATATTAAAATGGGGGGGGGGTGGACACATCTTAGAACAAGTAAATTGTGGTACTAGAATAATTAAGAAAGGTCGAACACTTGGATCAACAAAAAAAGTGATTATTGCTTACCATGTGACCCAAACTATATTAAGTCTTAGAACAAAAGACGTTCTTATCTTGATGCCCCGCAGCTGTTAGCCCCCAAGGTACAGAGGGCAGTAGGCAACGACCAGCAGGCCTCAAGTGCCATGTGCAGACTCTAAGAGCAACTGCCTTTGAGAGAGGAAACGGTAGAGAGTGGGCTTTCGGAGGTAGAGAATTACTAGCTGGGAAAGTAGGAAAATTGACACAGAATCGGGATTGATGCCACTACATGACAGAGTTGGTGAAACGTCCCTTCTCAGAGATCTTGAGGCTCCTCAGAAATGTATTTTTCATTTTGGACAGAACATTCAGGATAAATATGATCTGTTCGAGTTCCTGGTTCTCTCATCAGGACTGTTTCTTAGGCTTCACTGGCACAAGAAAAGGGTTTTGATGGTCCAGGGTAAATCCTGACCAAAGCAAAGCACGGTATCTATGAAAAACTAACCACTCAGAAGAGAACGACAGATAAAAAGCCAGGCCGACCTGACCCTGCAAAATAGGTAAGGTTGGTCCGGCAACAGGGTTAGAGGGGAAGTGCCCATCTCCTGCTAGAAGAGCTAGAGAAGACCCCTTCCGGAGAGACCACCAGGAGAGGAGAGCAGAAGGTGCTGATGAGGAAGAATATTTTAATCAGCAGAGAAGGTCAAAATGACAAAGTTCCAGGATCAGTGTAAACATATGGGATGAAAAAATAAAAAAGAAAAGAAAAGATCATTTTAAAATGACTTTTTTTTTTTTAAAAGGACTTGTGTAAACAAAAGTCCTTTTTAAGAGACAGTTGGCTGTTTAAAGCAGAAGTACAACTCACTGAGAGAATCACCGCACTATTTATTTGGGTAGAAAGGACCTGGAATGTAGAAAGGCCCATTCTGCAGAGGAAAAAAATAGAATCACTAACAGGCCTCGTGCCTTGCACAGCCAGTGGCTAGAATCCCTGCCTCATGAGACCCTGTGCTAGAAGGCCGCTAGAACCATCTACAACTATGGTAGTCTTTCTTGGAAGGCAACAAGTGTTTGCCCAGTTAAGAGCAGAGTAACAATCAGTTACGTATTTGGTGATAATGTTTATCGATATCTTTAAAAGCCGTGTCAAGTTTCTTTTTGAGTAACCCTCACCCCACCCTTAGAGAAATTTATCTGAGGTTCACCTCTTTGAAATACCTCATTGTAGTTCCACATTTACCATATCCAAAAAACAAACAAACAAAAAAAACCCATTTTCTTAACAAAGTGTTCAGAAGGGGGCGCCACTGAAAACAATTAGAGCTTTCCCTGCCAGGACAATTTTGTTGCAGAAACAGCTGAAAGCAATCAGGTCAGACAGAGCCAAGGGCTGTAGGGATTTTTAAATGACAAAATCCGATCCAAATCAAACCAAAACAAAAATCAAACCCAATGGCAAGGATTTCAAGTTTGCTACTAAAGGCGTACATTCCCCTAAGACATGCGAGTGATTTGATCAATATATTTACATATTTATATTTGAAGAAGAAGGAACTATTTGATGCAGCAAATCCACGTTGATTAAAAATTACCAGATATGGGGGCTCCTGGCTGGCTCAGTGGTTTAGGCCTCTGCCTTCGGCTCAGGTCATGATTTCAGGGTCCTGGGATGGAGCCCCACATCGGGCTCTCTGCTCAGCGGGGAGCCTGCTTCCCCCCTCTCTCTCTGCCTACCTCTCTACCTACTTGTGATCTGTCAGAAAAATGCGTAAATCAGATCTTTAAAAAAAGAATTAGTAGATGTGAAATACATCGAGGGTATGGGGGAAGGAAAACGATTTCACCTGATCTGACTAGGAAGTGGTTGAAGCCTGAATTAAAGTGCTATAAAAAGAGTAAAGACCTGGGAATTCTATGGGGAAAAATCCCTAGAAAAACAGCAGTAATAACTGGCTGCTCTTTATTGATCCAGATGCTGCGGTAGGCAAAGAAGAGCTGGTTTTATTCAGAGGATGATCTCCATTTGTCTTCCTGATCTGGCATTTCCTGCAAGCCAGGTATGGGGCTCTGCTCTAGAGCTGCAAATGCTGGGGGGCCCTCACTGTCCCTTTTCTCTTCTCAGGGGGACAACGGGCATGTCCATGGTGCAGTGGGACAGGCTTTACCACAGGGAGATAAAAGACTGCCAAGGGTAGGTTGGAGCTGGGAAAAGCCACTTAGGAACAGATTTTCATTGGAGGTGATAGACAAGGGCAAAGCGAAGAATGAGGATGAGTGTGTCAAGTTTCAAAGAGCCAGGAGGCAGCACAGTGCATTTGGGAAACTACAGCAAGTTCATGACAACCGAAAACTGATCTGGCAGCATCACCTGGGGATGGAGGCTGAGCCCCGGGGTTAACACTGGGCTTGAGATGGTTTGTATACTATGCCGAGGAGGTGAGGTACTACACTGTGGGGGCACAGGGAGCTACCGGAGGATTTCAAATATCAGAATCGTAACCATAATAGAGTATTTAATTGCATCCTAGCTTTCATCACGTGTAAGATGTACTATAGTTTATGTTCGACTAAGAAAGAGAAATGCTGTCAGTTAAACTAGGATATGTCATCAAGTGCAAGGTGAGTGCCACCTTAAAAGATATTAAAATGGGGGGGGGGTGGACACATCTTAGAACAAGTAAATTGTGGTACTAGAATAATTAAGAAAGGTCGAACACTTGGATCAACAAAAAAAGTGATTATTGCTTACCATGTGACCCAAACTATATTAAGTCTTAGAACAAAAGACGTTCTTATCTTGATGCCCCGCAGCTGTTAGCCCCCAAGGTAAAGAGGGCAGTAGGCAACGACCAGCAGGCCTCAAGTGCCATGTGCAGACTCTAAGAGCAACTGCCTTTGAGAGAGGAAACGGTAGAGAGTGGGCTTTCGGAGGTAGAGAATTACTAGCTGGGAAAGTAGGAAAATTGACACAGAATCGGGATTGATGCCACTACAGGACAGAGATGGTGAAACGTCCCTTCTCAGAGATCTTGAGGCTCCTCAGAAATGTATTTTTCATTTTGGACAGAACATTCAGGATAAATATGATCTGTTCGAGTTCCTGGTTCTCTCATCAGGACTGTTTCTTAGGCTTCACTGGCACAAGAAAAGGGTTTTGATGGTCCAGGGTAAATCCTGACCAAAGCAAAGCACGGTATCTATGAAAAACTAACCACTCAGAAGAGAACGACAGATAAAAAGCCAGGCCGACCTGACCCTGCAAAATAGGTAAGGTTGGTCCGGCAACAGGGGTAGAGGGGAAGTGCCCATCTCCTGCTAGAAGAGCTAGAGAAGACCCCTTCCGGAGAGACCACCAGGAGAGGAGAGCAGAAGGTGCTGATGAGGAAGAATATTTTAATCAGCAGAGAAGGTCAAAATGACAAAGTTCCAGGATCAGTGTAAACATATGGGATGAAAAAATAAAAAAGAAAAGAAAAGATCATTTTAAAATGACTTTTTTTTTTTAAAAGGACTTGTGTAAACAAAAGTCCTTTTTAAGAGACAGTTGGCTGTTTAAAGCAGAAGTACAACTCACTGAGAGAATCACCGCACTATTTATTTGGGTAGAAAGGACCTGGAATGTAGAAAGGCCCATTCTGCAGAGGAAAAAAATAGAATCACTAACAGGCCTCGTGCCTTGCACAGCCAGTGGCTAGAATCCCTGCCTCATGAGACCCTGTGCTAGAAGGCCGCTAGAACCATCTACAACTATGGTAGTCTTTCTTGGAAGGCAACAAGTGTTTGCCCAGTTAAGAGCAGAGTAACAATCAGTCACGTATTTGGTGATAATGTTTATCGATATCTTTAAAAGCCGTGTCAAGTTTCTTTTTGAGTAACCCTCACCCCACCCTTAGAGAAATTTATCTGAGGTTCACCTCTTTGAAATACCTCATTGTAGTTCCACATTTACCATATCCAAAAAACAAACAAACAAACAAAAAACCATTTTCTTAACAAAGTGTTCAGAAGGGGGCGCCACTGAAAACAATTAGAGCTTTCCCTGCCAGGACAATTTTGTTGCAGAAACAGCTGAAAGCAATCAGGTCAGACAGAGCCAAGGGCTGGAGGGATTTTTAAATGACAAAAACCGATCCAAATCAAACCAAAACAAAAATCAAACCCAATGGCCAGGATTTCAAGTTTGCTACTAAAGGTGTGACATTCTCCTAAGACATGCGAGTGACTTGATCAATATATTTATATATTTATATTTGAAGAAGAAGGAACTATTTGATGCAGCAAATCCACGTTGATTAAAATATACCAGATATGGGGGCTCCTGGGTGGCTCAGTGGTTTAGGCCTCTGCCTTCGGCTCAGGTCATGATTTCAGGGTCCTGGGATGGAGCCCCACATCGGGCTCTCTGCTCAGCGGGGAGCCTGCTTCCCCCCTCTCTCTCTGCCTACCTCTCTACCTACTTGTGATCTGTCAGAAAAATGCGTAAATCAGATCTTTAAAAAAAGAATTAGTAGATGTGAAATACATCGAGGGTATGGGGGAAGGAAAACGATTTCACCTGATCTGACTAGGAAGTGGTTGAAGCCTGAATTAAAGTGCTATAAAAAGAGTAAAGACCTGGGAATTCTATGGGGAAAAATCCCTAGAAAAACAGCAGTAATAACTGGCTGCTCTTTATTGATCCAGATGCTGCGGTAGGCAAAGAAGAGCTGGTTTTATTCAGAGGATGATCTCCATTTGTCTTCCTGATCTGGCATTTCCTGCAAGCCAGGTATGGGGCTCTGCTCTAGAGCTGCAAATGCTGGGGGGCCCTCACTGTCCCTTTTCTCTTCTCAGGGGGACAACGGGCATGTCCATGGTGCAGTGGGACAGGCTTTACCACAGGGAGATAAAAGACTGCCAAGGGTAGGTTGGAGCTGGGAAAAGCCACTTAGGAACAGATTTTCATTGGAGGTGATAGACAAGGGCAAAGCGAAGAATGAGGATGAGTGTGTCAAGTTTCAAAGTGCCAGGAGGCAGAACAGTGCATTTGGGAAACTACAGCAAGTTCATGACAACCGACAACTGATCTGGCAGCATCACCTGGGGATGGAGGCTGAGCCCCGGGGTTAACACTGGGCTTGAGATGGTTTGTATACGATGCCGAGGAGGTGAGGTACTACACTGTGGGGGCACAGGGAGCTACCGGAGGATTTCAAATATCAGAATCGTAACCATAATAGAGTATTTAATTGCATCCTAGCTTTCATCACGTGTAAGATGTACTATAGTTTATGTTCGACTAAGAAAGAGAAATGCTGTCAGTTAAACTAGGATATGTCATCAAGTGCAAGGTGAGTGCCACCTTAAAAGATATTAAAATGGGGGGGGGGTGGACACATCTTAGAACAAGTAAATTGTGGTACTAGAATAATTAAGAAAGGTCGAACACTTGGATCAACAAAAAAAGTGATTATTGCTTACCATGTGACCCAAACTATATTAAGTCTTAGAACAAAAGACGTTCTTATCTTGATGCCCCGCAGCTGTTAGCCCCCAAGGTAAAGAGGGCAGTAGGCAACGACCAGCAGGCCTCAAGTGCCATGTGCAGACTCTAAGAGCAACTGCCTTTGAGAGAGGAAACGGTAGAGAGTGGGCTTTCGGAGGTAGAGAATTACTAGCTGGGAAAGTAGGAAAATTGACACAGAATCGGGATTGATGCCACTACATAACAGAGTTGGTGAAACGTCCCTTCTCAGAGATCTTGAGGCTCCTCAGAAATGTATTTTTCATTTTGGACAGAACATTCAGGATAAATATGATCTGTTCGAGTTCCTGGTTCTCTCATCAGGACTGTTTCTTAGGCTTCACTGGCACAAGAAAAGGGTTTTGATGGTCCAGGGTAAATCCTGACCAAAGCAAAGCACGGTATCTATGAAAAACTAACCACTCAGAAGAGAACGACAGATAAAAAGCCAGGCCGACCTGACCCTGCAAAATAGGTAAGGTTGGTCCGGCAACAGGGGTAGAGGGGAAGTGCCCATCTCCTGCTAGAAGAGCTAGAGAAGACCCCTTCCGGAGAGACCACCAGGAGAGGAGAGCAGAAGGTGCTGATGAGGAAGAATATTTTAATCAGCAGAGAAGGTCAAAATGACAAAGTTCCAGGATCAGTGTAAACATATGGGATGAAAAAATAAAAAAGAAAAGAAAAGATCATTTTAAAATGACTTTTTTTTTTTTAAAAGGACTTGTGTAAACAAAAGTCCTTTTTAAGAGACAGTTGGCTGTTTAAAGCAGAAGTACAACTCACTGAGAGAATCACCGCACTATTTATTTGGGTAGAAAGGACCTGGAATGTAGAAAGGCCCATTCTGCAGAGGAAAAAAATAGAATCACTAACAGGCCTCGTGCCTTGCACAGCCAGTGGCTAGAATCCCTGCCTCATGAGACCCTGTGCTAGAAGGCCGCTAGAACCATCTACAACTATGGTAGTCTTTCTTGGAAGGCAACAAGTGTTTGCCCAGTTAAGAGCAGAGTAACAATCAGTTACGTATTTGGTGATAATGTTTATCGATATCTTTAAAAGCCGTGTCAAGTTTCTTTTTGAGTAACCCTCACCCCACCCTTAGAGAAATTTATCTGAGGTTCACCTCTTTGAAATACCTCATTGTAGTTCCACATTTACCATATCCAAAAAACAAACAAACAAAAAAAAACCATTTTCTTAACAAAGTGTTCAGAAGGGGGCGCCACTGAAAACAATTAGAGCTTTCCCTGCCAGGACAATTTTGTTGCAGAAACAGCTGAAAGCAATCAGGTCAGACAGAGCCAAGGGCTGTAGGGATTTTTAAATGACAAAATCCGATCCAAATCAAACCAAAACAAAAATCAAACCCAATGGCCAGGATTTCAAGTTTGCTACTAAAGGCGTACATTCCCCTAAGACATGCGAGTGATTTGATCAATATATTTACATATTTATATTTGAAGAAGAAGGAACTATTTGATGCAGCAAATCCACGTTGATTAAAAATTACCAGATATGGGGGCTCCTGGCTGGCTCAGTGGTTTAGGCCTCTGCCTTCGGCTCAGGTCATGATTTCAGGGTCCTGGGATGGAGCCCCACATCGGGCTCTCTGCTCAGCGGGGAGCCTGCTTCCCCCCTCTCTCTCTGCCTACCTCTCTACCTACTTGTGATCTGTCAGAAAAATGCGTAAATCAGATCTTTAAAAAAAGAATTAGTAGATGTGAAATACATCGAGGGTATGGGGGAAGGAAAACGATTTCACCTGATCTGACTAGGAAGTGGTTGAAGCCTGAATTAAAGTGCTATAAAAAGAGTAAAGACCTGGGAATTCTATGGGGAAAAATCCCTAGAAAAACAGCAGTAATAACTGGCTGCTCTTTATTGATCCAGATGCTGCGGTAGGCAAAGAAGAGCTGGTTTTATTCAGAGGATGATCTCCATTTGTCTTCCTGATCTGGCATTTCCTGCAAGCCAGGTATGGGGCTCTGCTCTAGAGCTGCAAATGCTGGGGGGCCCTCACTGTCCCTTTTCTCTTCTCAGGGGGACAACGGGCATGTCCATGGTGCAGTGGGACAGGCTTTACCACAGGGAGATAAAAGACTGCCAAGGGTAGGTTGGAGCTGGGAAAAGCCACTTAGGAACAGATTTTCATTGGAGGTGATAGACAAGGGCAAAGCGAAGAATGAGGATGAGTGTGTCAAGTTTCAAAGTGCCAGGAGGCAGCACAGTGCATTTGGGAAACTACAGCAAGTTCATGACAACCGAAAACTGATCTGGCAGCATCACCTGGGGATGGAGGCTGAGCCCCGGGGTTAACACTGGGCTTGAGATGGTTTGTATACTATGCCGAGGAGGTGAGGTACTACACTGTGGGGGCACAGGGAGCTACCGGAGGATTTCAAATATCAGAATCGTAACCATAATAGAGTATTTAATTGCATCCTAGCTTTCATCACGTGTAAGATGTACTATAGTTTATGTTCGACTAAGAAAGAGAAATGCTGTCAGTTAAACTAGGATATGTCATCAAGTGCAAGGTGAGTGCCACCTTAAAAGATATTAAAATGGGGGGGGGGTGGACACATCTTAGAACAAGTAAATTGTGGTACTAGAATAATTAAGAAAGGTCGAACACTTGGATCAACAAAAAAAGTGATTATTGCTTACCATGTGACCCAAACTATATTAAGTCTTAGAACAAAAGACGTTCTTATCTTGATGCCCCGCAGCTGTTAGCCCCCAAGGTAAAGAGGGCAGTAGGCAACGACCAGCAGGCCTCAAGTGCCATGTGCAGACTCTAAGAGCAACTGCCTTTGAGAGAGGAAACGGTAGAGAGTGGGCTTTCGGAGGTAGAGAATTACTAGCTGGGAAAGTAGGAAAATTGACACAGAATCGGGATTGATGCCACTACAGGACAGAGATGGTGAAACGTCCCTTCTCAGAGATCTTGAGGCTCCTCAGAAATGTATTTTTCATTTTGGACAGAACATTCAGGATAAATATGATCTGTTCGAGTTCCTGGTTCTCTCATCAGGACTGTTTCTTAGGCTTCACTGGCACAAGAAAAGGGTTTTGATGGTCCAGGGTAAATCCTGACCAAAGCAAAGCACGGTATCTATGAAAAACTAACCACTCAGAAGAGAACGACAGATAAAAAGCCAGGCCGACCTGACCCTGCAAAATAGGTAAGGTTGGTCCGGCAACAGGGGTAGAGGGGAAGTGCCCATCTCCTGCTAGAAGAGCTAGAGAAGACCCCTTCCGGAGAGACCACCAGGAGAGGAGAGCAGAAGGTGCTGATGAGGAAGAATATTTTAATCAGCAGAGAAGGTCAAAATGACAAAGTTCCAGGATCAGTGTAAACATATGGGATGAAAAAATAAAAAAGAAAAGAAAAGATCATTTTAAAATGACTTTTTTTTTTTAAAAGGACTTGTGTAAACAAAAGTCCTTTTTAAGAGACAGTTGGCTGTTTAAAGCAGAAGTACAACTCACTGAGAGAATCACCGCACTATTTATTTGGGTAGAAAGGACCTGGAATGTAGAAAGGCCCATTCTGCAGAGGAAAAAAATAGAATCACTAACAGGCCTCGTGCCTTGCACAGCCAGTGGCTAGAATCCCTGCCTCATGAGACCCTGTGCTAGAAGGCCGCTAGAACCATCTACAACTATGGTAGTCTTTCTTGGAAGGCAACAAGTGTTTGCCCAGTTAAGAGCAGAGTAACAATCAGTCACGTATTTGGTGATAATGTTTATCGATATCTTTAAAAGCCGTGTCAAGTTTCTTTTTGAGTAACCCTCACCCCACCCTTAGAGAAATTTATCTGAGGTTCACCTCTTTGAAATACCTCATTGTAGTTCCACATTTACCATATCCAAAAAACAAACAAACAAACAAAAAACCATTTTCTTAACAAAGTGTTCAGAAGGGGGCGCCACTGAAAACAATTAGAGCTTTCCCTGCCAGGACAATTTTGTTGCAGAAACAGCTGAAAGCAATCAGGTCAGACAGAGCCAAGGGCTGGAGGGATTTTTAAATGACAAAAACCGATCCAAATCAAACCAAAACAAAAATCAAACCCAATGGCCAGGATTTCAAGTTTGCTACTAAAGGTGTGACATTCTCCTAAGACATGCGAGTGACTTGATCAATATATTTATATATTTATATTTGAAGAAGAAGGAACTATTTGATGCAGCAAATCCACGTTGATTAAAATATACCAGATATGGGGGCTCCTGGGTGGCTCAGTGGTTTAGGCCTCTGCCTTCGGCTCAGGTCATGATTTCAGGGTCCTGGGATGGAGCCCCACATCGGGCTCTCTGCTCAGCGGGGAGCCTGCTTCCCCCCTCTCTCTCTGCCTACCTCTCTACCTACTTGTGATCTGTCAGAAAAATGCGTAAATCAGATCTTTAAAAAAAGAATTAGTAGATGTGAAATACATCGAGGGTATGGGGGAAGGAAAACGATTTCACCTGATCTGACTAGGAAGTGGTTGAAGCCTGAATTAAAGTGCTATAAAAAGAGTAAAGACCTGGGAATTCTATGGGGAAAAATCCCTAGAAAAACAGCAGTAATAACTGGCTGCTCTTTATTGATCCAGATGCTGCGGTAGGCAAAGAAGAGCTGGTTTTATTCAGAGGATGATCTCCATTTGTCTTCCTGATCTGGCATTTCCTGCAAGCCAGGTATGGGGCTCTGCTCTAGAGCTGCAAATGCTGGGGGGCCCTCACTGTCCCTTTTCTCTTCTCAGGGGGACAACGGGCATGTCCATGGTGCAGTGGGACAGGCTTTACCACAGGGAGATAAAAGACTGCCAAGGGTAGGTTGGAGCTGGGAAAAGCCACTTAGGAACAGATTTTCATTGGAGGTGATAGACAAGGGCAAAGCGAAGAATGAGGATGAGTGTGTCAAGTTTCAAAGTGCCAGGAGGCAGAACAGTGCATTTGGGAAACTACAGCAAGTTCATGACAACCGACAACTGATCTGGCAGCATCACCTGGGGATGGAGGCTGAGCCCCGGGGTTAACACTGGGCTTGAGATGGTTTGTATACGATGCCGAGGAGGTGAGGTACTACACTGTGGGGGCACAGGGAGCTACCGGAGGATTTCAAATATCAGAATCGTAACCATAATAGAGTATTTAATTGCATCCTAGCTTTCATCACGTGTAAGATGTACTATAGTTTATGTTCGACTAAGAAAGAGAAATGCTGTCAGTTAAACTAGGATATGTCATCAAGTGCAAGGTGAGTGCCACCTTAAAAGATATTAAAATGGGGGGGGGGGGTGGACACATCTTAGAACAAGTAAATTGTGGTACTAGAATAATTAAGAAAGGTCGAACACTTGGATCAACAAAAAAAGTGATTATTGCTTACCATGTGACCCAAACTATATTAAGTCTTAGAACAAAAGACGTTCTTATCTTGATGCCCCGCAGCTGTTAGCCCCCAAGGTAAAGAGGGCAGTAGGCAACGACCAGCAGGCCTCAAGTGCCATGTGCAGACTCTAAGAGCAACTGCCTTTGAGAGAGGAAACGGTAGAGAGTGGGCTTTCGGAGGTAGAGAATTACTAGCTGGGAAAGTAGGAAAATTGACACAGAATCGGGATTGATGCCACTACATAACAGAGTTGGTGAAACGTCCCTTCTCAGAGATCTTGAGGCTCCTCAGAAATGTATTTTTCATTTTGGACAGAACATTCAGGATAAATATGATCTGTTCGAGTTCCTGGTTCTCTCATCAGGACTGTTTCTTAGGCTTCACTGGCACAAGAAAAGGGTTTTGATGGTCCAGGGTAAATCCTGACCAAAGCAAAGCACGGTATCTATGAAAAACTAACCACTCAGAAGAGAACGACAGATAAAAAGCCAGGCCGACCTGACCCTGCAAAATAGGTAAGGTTGGTCCGGCAACAGGGGTAGAGGGGAAGTGCCCATCTCCTGCTAGAAGAGCTAGAGAAGACCCCTTCCGGAGAGACCACCAGGAGAGGAGAGCAGAAGGTGCTGATGAGGAAGAATATTTTAATCAGCAGAGAAGGTCAAAATGACAAAGTTCCAGGATCAGTGTAAACATATGGGATGAAAAAATAAAAAAGAAAAGAAAAGATCATTTTAAAATGACTTCTTTTTTTTTAAAAGGACTTGTGTAAACAAAAGTCCTTTTTAAGAGACAGTTGGCTGTTTAAAGCAGAAGTACAACTCACTGAGAGAATCACCGCACTATTTATTTGGGTAGAAAGGACCTGGAATGTAGAAAGGCCCATTCTGCAGAGGAAAAAAATAGAATCACTAACAGGCCTCGTGCCTTGCACAGCCAGTGGCTAGAATCCCTGCCTCATGAGACCCTGTGCTAGAAGGCCGCTAGAACCATCTACAACTATGGTAGTCTTTCTTGGAAGGCAACAAGTGTTTGCCCAGTTAAGAGCAGAGTAACAATCAGTCACGTATTTGGTGATAATGTTTATCGATATCTTTAAAAGCCGTGTCAAGTTTCTTTTTGAGTAACCCTCACCCCACCCTTAGAGAAATTTATCTGAGGTTCACCTCTTTGAAATACCTCATTGTAGTTCCACATTTACCATATCCAAAAAACAAACAAACAAAAAAAAACCATTTTCTTAACAAAGTGTTCAGAAGGGGGCGCCACTGAAAACAATTAGAGCTTTCCCTGCCAGGACAATTTTGTTGCAGAAACAGCTGAAAGCAATCAGGTCAGACAGAGCCAAGGGCTGTAGGGATTTTTAAATGACAAAATCCGATCCAAATCAAACCAAAACAAAAATCAAACCCAATGGCCAGGATTTCAAGTTTGCTACTAAAGGCGTACATTCCCCTAAGACATGCGAGTGATTTGATCAATATATTTACATATTTATATTTGAAGAAGAAGGAACTATTTGATGCAGCAAATCCACGTTTATTAAAAATTACCAGATATGGGGGCTCCTGGCTGGCTCAGTGGTTTAGGCCTCTGCCTTCGGCTCAGGTCATGATTTCAGGGTCCTGGGATGGAGCCCCACATCGGGCTCTCTGCTCAGCGGGGAGCCTGCTTCCCCCCTCTCTCTCTGCCTACCTCTCTACCTACTTGTGATCTGTCAGAAAAATGCGTAAATCAGATCTTTAAAAAAAGAATTAGTAGATGTGAAATACATCGAGGGTATGGGGGAAGGAAAACGATTTCACCTGATCTGACTAGGAAGTGGTTGAAGCCTGAATTAAAGTGCTATAAAAAGAGTAAAGACCTGGGAATTCTATGGGGAAAAATCCCTAGAAAAACAGCAGTAATAACTGGCTGCTCTTTATTGATCCAGATGCTGCGGTAGGCAAAGAAGAGCTGGTTTTATTCAGAGGATGATCTCCATTTGTCTTCCTGATCTGGCATTTCCTGCAAGCCAGGTATGGGGCTCTGCTCTAGAGCTGCAAATGCTGGGGGGCCCTCACTGTCCCTTTTCTCTTCTCAGGGGTACAACGGGCATGTCCATGGTGCAGTGGGACAGGCTTTACCACAGGGAGATAAAAGACTGCCAAGGGTAGGTTGGAGCTGGGAAAAGCCACTTAGGAACAGATTTTCATTGGAGGTGATAGACAAGGGCAAAGCGAAGAATGAGGATGAGTGTGTCAAGTTTCAAAGTGCCAGGAGGCAGCACAGTGCATTTGGGAAACTACAGCAAGTTCATGACAACCGAAAACTGATATGGCAGCATCACCTGGGGATGGAGGCTGAGCCCCGGGGTTAACACTGGGCTTGAGATGGTTTGTATACTATGCCGAGGAGGTGAGGTATTACACTGTGGGGGCACAGGGAGCTACCGGAGGATTTCAAATATCAGAATCGTAACCATAATAGAGTATTTAATTGCATCCTAGCTTTCATCACGTGTAAGATGTACTAGAGTTTATGTTCGACTAAGAAAGAGAAATGCTGTCAGTTAAACTAGGATATGTCATCAAGTGCAAGGTGAGTGCCACCTTAAAAGATATTAAAATGGGGGGGGGTGGACACATCTTAGAACAAGTAAATTGTGGTACTAGAATAATTAAGAAAGGTCGAACACTTGGATCAACAAAAAAAGTGATTATTGCTTACCATGTGACCCAAACTATATTAAGTCTTAGAACAAAAGACGTTCTTATCTTGATGCCCCGCAGCTGTTAGACCCAAGGTACAGAGGGCAGTAGGCAACGACCAGCAGGCCTCAAGTGCCATGTGCAGACTCTAAGAGCAACTGCCTTTGAGAGAGGAAACGGTAGAGAGTGGGCTTTCGGAGGTAGAGTATTACTAGCTGGGAAAGTAGGAAAATTGACACAGAATCGGGATTGATGCCACTACAGGACAGAGATGGTGAAACGTCCCTTCTCAGAGATCTTGAGGCTCCTCAGAAATGTATTTTTCATTTTGGACAGAACATTCAGGATAAATATGATCTGTTCGAGTTCCTGGTTCTCTCATCAGGACTGTTTCTTAGGCTTCACTGGCACAAGAAAAGGGTTTTGATGGTCCAGGGTAAATCCTGACCAAAGCAAAGCACGGTATCTATGAAAAACTAACCACTCAGAAGAGAACGACAGATAAAAAGCCAGGCCGACCTGACCCTGCAAAATAGGTAAGGTTGGTCCGGCAACAGGGGTAGAGGGGAAGTGCCCATCTCCTGCTAGAAGAGCTAGAGAAGACCCCTTCCGGAGAGACCACCAGGAGAGGAGAGCAGAAGGTGCTGATGAGGAAGAATATTTTAATCAGCAGAGAAGGTCAAAATGACAAAGTTCCAGGATCAGTGTAAACATATGGGATGAAAAAATAAAAAAGAAAAGAAAAGATCATTTTAAAATGACTTTTTTTTTTTAAAAGGACTTGTGTAAACAAAAGTCCTTTTTAAGAGACAGTTGGCTGTTTAAAGCAGAAGTACAACTCACTGAGAGAATCACCGCACTATTTATTTGGGTAGAAAGGACCTGGAATGTAGAAAGGCCCATTCTGCAGAGGAAAAAAATAGAATCACTAACAGGCCTCGTGCCTTGCACAGCCAGTGGCTAGAATCCCTGCCTCATGAGACCCTGTGCTAGAAGGCCGCTAGAACCATCTACAACTATGGTAGTCTTTCTTGGAAGGCAACAAGTGTTTGCCCAGTTAAGAGCAGAGTAACAATCAGTCACGTATTTGGTGATAATGTTTATCGATATCTTTAAAAGCCGTGTCAAGTTTCTTTTTGAGTAACCCTCACCCCACCCTTAGAGAAATTTATCTGAGGTTCACCTCTTTGAAATACCTCATTGTAGTTCCACATTTACCATATCCAAAAAACAAACAAACAAACAAAAAACCATTTTCTTAACAAAGTGTTCAGAAGGGGGCGCCACTGAAAACAATTAGAGCTTTCCCTGCCAGGACAATTTTGTTGCAGAAACAGCTGAAAGCAATCAGGTCAGACAGAGCCAAGGGCTGGAGGGATTTTTAAATGACAAAAACCGATCCAAATCAAACCAAAACAAAAATCAAACCCAATGGCCAGGATTTCAAGTTTGCTACTAAAGGTGTGACATTCTCCTAAGACATGCGAGTGACTTGATCAATATATTTATATATTTATATTTGAAGAAGAAGGAACTATTTGATGCAGCAAATCCACGTTGATTAAAATATACCAGATATGGGGGCTCCTGGGTGGCTCAGTGGTTTAGGCCTCTGCCTTCGGCTCAGGTCATGATTTCAGGGTCCTGGGATGGAGCCCCACATCGGGCTCTCTGCTCAGCGGGGAGCCTGCTTCCCCCCTCTCTCTCTGCCTACCTCTCTACCTACTTGTGATCTGTCAGAAAAATGCGTAAATCAGATCTTTAAAAAAAGAATTAGTAGATGTGAAATACATCGAGGGTATGGGGGAAGGAAAACGATTTCACCTGATCTGACTAGGAAGTGGTTGAAGCCTGAATTAAAGTGCTATAAAAAGAGTAAAGACCTGGGAATTCTATGGGGAAAAATCCCTAGAAAAACAGCAGTAATAACTGGCTGCTCTTTATTGATCCAGATGCTGCGGTAGGCAAAGAAGAGCTGGTTTTATTCAGAGGATGATCTCCATTTGTCTTCCTGATCTGGCATTTCCTGCAAGCCAGGTATGGGGCTCTGCTCTAGAGCTGCAAATGCTGGGGGGCCCTCACTGTCCCTTTTCTCTTCTCAGGGGGACAACGGGCATGTCCATGGTGCAGTGGGACAGGCTTTACCACAGGGAGATAAAAGACTGCCAAGGGTAGGTTGGAGCTGGGAAAAGCCACTTAGGAACAGATTTTCATTGGAGGTGATAGACAAGGGCAAAGCGAAGAATGAGGATGAGTGTGTCAAGTTTCAAAGTGCCAGGAGGCAGAACAGTGCATTTGGGAAACTACAGCAAGTTCATGACAACCGACAACTGATCTGGCAGCATCACCTGGGGATGGAGGCTGAGCCCCGGGGTTAACACTGGGCTTGAGATGGTTTGTATACGATGCCGAGGAGGTGAGGTACTACACTGTGGGGGCACAGGGAGCTACCGGAGGATTTCAAATATCAGAATCGTAACCATAATAGAGTATTTAATTGCATCCTAGCTTTCATCACGTGTAAGATGTACTATAGTTTATGTTCGACTAAGAAAGAGAAATGCTGTCAGTTAAACTAGGATATGTCATCGGTGCAAGGTGAGTGCCACCTTAAAAGATATTAAAATGGGGGGGGGGGTGGACACATCTTAGAACAAGTAAATTGTGGTACTAGAATAATTAAGAAAGGTCGAACACTTGGATCAACAAAAAAAGTGATTATTGCTTACCATGTGACCCAAACTATATTAAGTCTTAGAACAAAAGACGTTCTTATCTTGATGCCCCGCAGCTGTTAGCCCCCAAGGTAAAGAGGGCAGTAGGCAACGACCAGCAGGCCTCAAGTGACATGTGCAGACTCTAAGAGCAACTGCCTTTGAGAGAGGAAACGGTAGAGAGTGGGCTTTCAGAGGTAGAGAATTACTAGCTGGGAAAGTAGGAAAATTGACACAGAATCGGGATTGATGCCACTACATGACAGAGTTGGTGAAACGTCCCTTCTCAGAGATCTTGAGGCTCCTCAGAAATGTATTTTTCATTTTGGACAGAACATTCAGGATAAATATGATCTGTTCGAGTTCCTGGTTCTCTCATCAGGACTGTTTCTTAGGCTTCACTGGCACAAGAAAAGGGTTTTGATGGTCCAGGGTAAATCCTGACCAAAGCAAAGCACGGTATCTATGAAAAACTAACCACTCAGAAGAGAACGACAGATAAAAAGCCAGGCCGACCTGACCCTGCAAAATAGGTAAGGTTGGTCCGGCAACAGGGGTAGAGGGGAAGTGCCCATCTCCTGCTAGAAGAGCTAGAGAAGACCCCTTCCGGAGAGACCACCAGGAGAGGAGAGCAGAAGGTGCTGATGAGGAAGAATATTTTAATCAGCAGAGAAGGTCAAAATGACAAAGTTCCAGGATCAGTGTAAACATATGGGATGAAAAAATAAAAAAGAAAAGAAAAGATCATTTTAAAATGACTTTTTTTTTTTTAAAAGGACTTGTGTAAACAAAAGTCCTTTTTAAGAGACAGTTGGCTGTTTAAAGCAGAAGTACAACTCACTGAGAGAATCACCGCACTATTTATTTGGGTAGAAAGGACCTGGAATGTAGAAAGGCCCATTCTGCAGAGGAAAAAAATAGAATCACTAACAGGCCTCGTGCCTTGCACAGCCAGTGGCTAGAATCCCTGCCTCATGAGACCCTGTGCTAGAAGGCCGCTAGAACCATCTACAACTATGGTAGTCTTTCTTGGAAGCCAACAAGTGTTTGCCCAGTTAAGAGCAGAGTAACAATCAGTCACGTATTTGGTGATAATGTTTATCGATATCTTTAAAAGCCGTGTCAAGTTCCTTTTGAGTAACCCTCACCCCACCCTTAGAGAAATTTATCTGAGGTTCACCTCTTTGAAATACCTCATTGTAGTTCCACATTTACCATATCCAAAAAAAAAACAAACAAAAAAAAACTATTTTCTTAACAAAGTGTTCAGAAGGGGGCGCCACTGAAAACAATTAGAGCTTTCCCTGCCAGGACAATTTTGTTGCAGAAACAGCTGAAAGCAATCAGGTCAGACAGAGCCAAGGGCTGGAGGGAGTTTTAAATGACAAAAACCGATCCAAATCAAACCAAAACAAAAATCAAACCCAATGGCCAGGATTTCAAGTTTGCTACTAAAGGTGTGACATTCTCCTAAGACATGCGAGTGACTTGATCAATATATTTATATATTTATATTTGAAGAAGAAGGAACTATTTGATGCAGCAAATCCACGTTGATTAAAATATACCAGATATGGGGGCTCCTGGGTGGCTCAGTGGTTTAGGCCTCTGCCTTCGGCTCAGGTCATGATTTCAGGGTCCTGGGATGGAGCCCCACATCGGGCTCTCTGCTCAGCGGGGAGCCTGCTTCCCCCCTCTCTCTCTGCCTACCTCTCTACCTACTTGTGATCTGTCAGAAAAATGCGTAAATCAGATCTTTAAAAAAAGAATTAGTAGATGTGAAATACATCGAGGGTATGGGGAAAGGAAAACGATTTCACCTGATCTGACTAGGAAGTGGTTGAAGCCTGAATTAAAGTGCTATAAAAAGAGTAAAGACCTGGGAATTCTATGGGGAAAAATCCCTAGAAAAACAGCAGTAATAACTGGCTGCTCTTTATTGATCCAGATGCTGCGGTAGGCAAAGAAGAGCTGGTTTTATTCAGAGGATGATCTCCATTTGTCTTCCTGATCTGGCATTTCCTGCAAGCCAGGTATGGGGCTCTGCTCTAGAGCTGCAAATGCTGGGGGGCCCTCACTGTCCCTTTTCTCTTCTCAGGGGGACAACGGGCATGTCCACGGTGCAGTGGGACAGGCTTTACCACAGGGAGATAAAAGACTGCCAAGGGTAGGTTGGAGCTGGGAAAAGCCACTTAGGAACAGATTTTCATTGGAGGTGATAGACAAGGGCAAAGCGAAGAATGAGGATGAGTGTGTCAAGTTTCAAAGTGCCAGGAGGCAGCACAGTGCATTTGGGAAACTACAGCAAGTTCATGACAACCGACAACTGATCTGGCAGCATCACCTGGGGATGGAGGCTGAGCCCCGGGGTTAACACTGGGCTTGAGATGGTTTGTATACTATGCCGAGGAGGTGAGGTACTACACTGTGGGGGCACAGGGAGCTACCGGAGGATTTCAAATATCAGAATCGTAACCATAATAGAGTATTTAATTGCATCCTAGCTTTCATCACGTGTAAGATGTACTAGAGTTTATGTTCGACTAAGAAAGAGAAATGCTGTCAGTTAAACTAGGATATGTCATCAAGTGCAAGGTGAGTGCCACCTTAAAAGATATTAAAATGGCGGGGGGGTGGACACATCTTAGAACAAGTAAATTGTGGTACTAGAATAATTAAGAAAGGTCGAACACTTGGATCAACAAAAAAAGTGATTATTGCTTACCATGTGACCCAATCTATATTAAGTCTTAGAACAAAAGACGTTCTTATCTTGATGCCCCGCAGCTGTTAGCCCCAAGGTACAGAGGGCAGTAGGCAACGACCAGCAGGCCTCAAGTGCCATGTGCAGACTCTAAGAGCAACTGCCTTTGAGAGAGGAAACGGTAGAGAGTGGGCTTTCGGAGGTAGAGTATTACTAGCTGGGAAAGTAGGAAAATTGACACAGAATCGGGATTGATGCCACTACAGGACAGAGATGGTGAAACGTCCCTTCTCAGAGATCTTGAGGCTCCTCAGAAATGTATTTTTCATTTTGGACATAACATTCAGGATAAATATGATCTGTTCGAGTTCCTGGTTCTCTCATCAGGACTGTTTCTTAGGCTTCACTGGCACAAGAAAAGGGTTTTGATGGTCCAGGGTAAATCCTGACCAAAGCAAAGCACGGTATCTATGAAAAACTAACCACTCAGAAGAGAACGACAGATAAAAAGCCAGGCCGACCTGACCCTGCAAAATAGGTAAGGTTGGTCCGGCAACAGGGGTAGAGGGGAAGTGCCCATCTCCTGCTAGAAGAGCTAGAGAAGACCCCTTCCGGAGAGACCACCAGGAGAGGAGAGCAGAAGGTGCTGATGAGGAAGAATATTTTAATCAGCAGAGAAGGTCAAAATGACAAAGTTCCAGGATCAGTGTAAACATATGGGATGAAAAAATAAAAAAGAAAAGAAAAGATCATTTTAAAATGACTTTTTTTTTTTAAAAGGACTTGTGTAAACAAAAGTCCTTTTTAAGAGACAGTTGGCTGTTTAAAGCAGAAGTACAACTCACTGAGAGAATCACCGCACTATTTATTTGGGTAGAAAGGACCTGGAATGTAGAAAGGCCCATTCTGCAGAGGAAAAAAATAGAATCACTAACAGGCCTCGTGCCTTGCACAGCCAGTGGCTAGAATCCCTGCCTCATGAGACCCTGTGCTAGAAGGCCGCTAGAACCATCTACAACTATGGTAGTCTTTCTTGGAAGCCAACAAGTGTTTGCCCAGTTAAGAGCAGAGTAACAATCAGTCACGTATTTGGTGATAATGTTTATCGATATCTTTAAAAGCCGTGTCAAGTTTCTTTTTGAGTAACCCTCACCCCACCCTTAGAGAAATTTATCTGAGGTTCACCTCTTTGAAATACCTCATTGTAGTTCCACATTTACCATATCCAAAAAACAAACAAACAAACAAAAAACCATTTTCTTAACAAAGTGTTCAGAAGGGGGCGCCACTGAAAACAATTAGAGCTTTCCCTGCCAGGACAATTTTGTTGCAGAAACAGCTGAAAGCAATCAGGTCAGACAGAGCCAAGGGCTGGAGGGATTTTTAAATGACAAAAACCGATCCAAATCAAACCAAAACAAAAATCAAACCCAATGGCCAGGATTTCAAGTTTGCTACTAAAGGTGTGACATTCTCCTAAGACATGCGAGTGACTTGATCAATATATTTATATATTTATATTTGAAGAAGAAGGAACTATTTGATGCAGCAAATCCACGTTGATTAAAATATACCAGATATGGGGGCTCCTGGGTGGCTCAGTGGTTTAGGCCTCTGCCTTCGGCTCAGGTCATGATTTCAGGGTCCTGGGATGGAGCCCCACATCGGGCTCTCTGCTCAGCGGGGAGCCTGCTTCCCCCCTCTCTCTCTGCCTACCTCTCTACCTACTTGTGATCTGTCAGAAAAATGCGTAAATCAGATCTTTAAAAAAAGAATTAGTAGATGTGAAATACATCGAGGGTATGGGGGAAGGAAAACGATTTCACCTGATCTGACTAGGAAGTGGTTGAAGCCTGAATTAAAGTGCTATAAAAAGAGTAAAGACCTGGGAATTCTATGGGGAAAAATCCCTAGAAAAACAGCAGTAATAACTGGCTGCTCTTTATTGATCCAGATGCTGCGGTAGGCAAAGAAGAGCTGGTTTTATTCAGAGGATGATCTCCATTTGTCTTCCTGATCTGGCATTTCCTGCAAGCCAGGTATGGGGCTCTGCTCTAGAGCTGCAAATGCTGGGGGGCCCTCACTGTCCCTTTTCTCTTCTCAGGGGGACAACGGGCATGTCCATGGTGCAGTGGGACAGGCTTTACCACAGGGAGATAAAAGACTGCCAAGGGTAGGTTGGAGCTGGGAAAAGCCACTTAGGAACAGATTTTCATTGGAGGTGATAGACAAGGGCAAAGCGAAGAATGAGGATGAGTGTGTCAAGTTTCAAAGTGCCAGGAGGCAGAACAGTGCATTTGGGAAACTACAGCAAGTTCATGACAACCGACAACTGATCTGGCAGCATCACCTGGGGATGGAGGCTGAGCCCCGGGGTTAACACTGGGCTTGAGATGGTTTGTATACGATGCCGAGGAGGTGAGGTACTACACTGTGGGGGCACAGGGAGCTACCGGAGGATTTCAAATATCAGAATCGTAACCATAATAGAGTATTTAATTGCATCCTAGCTTACATCACGTGTAAGATGTACTATAGTTTATGTTCGACTAAGAAAGAGAAATGCTGTCAGTTAAACTAGGATATGTCATCAAGTGCAAGGTGAGTGCCACCTTAAAAGATATTAAAATGGGGGGGGTGGACACATCTTAGAACAAGTAAATTGTGGTACTAGAATAATTAAGAAAGGTCGAACACTTGGATCAACAAAAAAAGTGATTATTGCTTACCATGTGACCCAAACTATATTAAGTCTTAGAACAAAAGACGTTCTTATCTTGATGCCCCGCAGCTGTTAGCCCCCAAGGTAAAGAGGGCAGTAGGCAACGACCAGCAGGCCTCAAGTGCCATGTGCAGACTCTAAGAGCAACTGCCTTTGAGAGAGGAAACGGTAGAGAGTGGGCTTTCGGAGGTAGAGAATTACTAGCTGGGAAAGTAGGAAAATTGACACAGAATCGGGATTGATGCCACTACATGACAGAGTTGGTGAAACGTCCCTTCTCAGAGATCTTGAGGCTCCTCAGAAATGTATTTTTCATTTTGGACAGAACATTCAGGATAAATATGATCTGTTCGAGTTCCTGGTTCTCTCATCAGGACTGTTTCTTAGGCTTCACTGGCACAAGAAAAGGGTTTTGATGGTCCAGGGTAAATCCTGACCAAAGCAAAGCACGGTATCTATGAAAAACTAACCACTCAGAAGAGAACGACAGATAAAAAGCCAGGCCGACCTGACCCTGCAAAATAGGTAAGGTTGGTCCGGCAACAGGGGTAGAGGGGAAGTGCCCATCTCCTGCTAGAAGAGCTAGAGAAGACCCCTTCCGGAGAGACCACCAGGAGAGGAGAGCAGAAGGTGCTGATGAGGAAGAATATTTTAATCAGCAGAGAAGGTCAAAATGACAAAGTTCCAGGATCAGTGTAAACATATGGGATGAAAAAATAAAAAAGAAAAGAAAAGATCATTTTAAAATGACTTTTTTTTTTTTTAAAAGGACTTGTGTAAACAAAAGTCCTTTTTAAGAGACAGTTGGCTGTTTAAAGCAGAAGTACAACTCACTGAGAGAATCACCGCACTATTTATTTGGGTAGAAAGGACCTGGAATGTAGAAAGGCCCATTCTGCAGAGGAAAAAAATAGAATCACTAACAGGCCTCGTGCCTTGCACAGCCAGTGGCTAGAATCCCTGCCTCATGAGACCCTGTGCTAGAAGGCCGCTAGAACCATCTACAACTATGGTAGTCTTTCTTGGAAGGCAACAAGTGTTTGCCCAGTTAAGAGCAGAGTAACAATCAGTCACGTATTTGGTGATAATGTTTATCGATATCTTTAAAAGCCGTGTCAAGTTTCTTTTTGAGTAACCCTCACCCCACCCTTAGAGAAATTTATCTGAGGTTCACCTCTTTGAAATACCTCATTGTAGTTCCACATTTACCATATCCAAAAAACAAACAAACAAAAAAAACCCATTTTCTTAACAAAGTGTTCAGAAGGGGGCGCCACTGAAAACAATTAGAGCTTTCCCTGCCAGGACAATTTTGTTGCAGAAACAGCTGAAAGCAATCAGGTCAGACAGAGCCAAGGGCTGTAGGGATTTTTAAATGACAAAATCCGATCCAAATCAAACCAAAACAAAAATCAAACCCAATGGCCAGGATTTCAAGTTTGCTACTAAAGGCGTACATTCCCCTAAGACATGCGAGTGATTTGATCAATATATTTACATATTTATATTTGAAGAAGAAGGAACTATTTGATGCAGCAAATCCACGTTGATTAAAAATTACCAGATATGGGGGCTCCTGGCTGGCTCAGTGGTTTAGGCCTCTGCCTTCGGCTCAGGTCATGATTTCAGGGTCCTGGGATGGAGCCCCACATCGGGCTCTCTGCTCAGCGGGGAGCCTGCTTCCCCCCTCTCTCTCTGCCTACCTCTCTACCTACTTGTGATCTGTCAGAAAAATGCGTAAATCAGATCTTTAAAAAAAGAATTAGTAGATGTGAAATACATCGAGGGTATGGGGGAAGGAAAACGATTTCACCTGATCTGACTAGGAAGTGGTTGAAGCCTGAATTAAAGTGCTATAAAAAGAGTAAAGACCTGGGAATTCTATGGGGAAAAATCCCTAGAAAAACAGCAGTAATAACTGGCTGCTCTTTATTGATCCAGATGCTGCGGTAGGCAAAGAAGAGCTGGTTTTATTCAGAGGATGATCTCCATTTGTCTTCCTGATCTGGCATTTCCTGCAAGCCAGGTATGGGGCTCTGCTCTAGAGCTGCAAATGCTGGGGGGCCCTCACTGTCCCTTTTCTCTTCTCAGGGGGACAACGGGCATGTCCATGGTGCAGTGGGACAGGCTTTACCACAGGGAGATAAAAGACTGCCAAGGGTAGGTTGGAGCTGGGAAAAGCCACTTAGGAACAGATTTTCATTGGAGGTGATAGACAAGGGCAAAGCGAAGAATGAGGATGAGTGTGTCAAGTTTCAAAGTGCCAGGAGGCAGCACAGTGCATTTGGGAAACTACAGCAAGTTCATGACAACCGACAACTGATCTGGCAGCATCACCTGGGGATGGAGGCTGAGCCCCGGGGTTAACACTGGGCTTGAGATGGTTTGTATACTATGCCGAGGAGGTGAGGTACTACACTGTGGGGGCACAGGGAGCTACCGGAGGATTTCAAATATCAGAATCGTAACCATAATAGAGTATTTAATTGCATCCTAGCTTTCATCACGTGTAAGATGTACTAGAGTTTATGTTCGACTAAGAAAGAGAAATGCTGTCAGTTAAACTAGGATATGTCATCAAGTGCAAGGTGAGTGCCACCTTAAAAGATATTAAAATGGTGGGGGGGTGGACACATCTTAGAACAAGTAAATTGTGGTACTAGAATAATTAAGAAAGGTCGAACACTTGGATCAACAAAAAAAGTGATTATTGCTTACCATGTGACCCAATCTATATTAAGTCTTAGAACAAAAGACGTTCTTATCTTGATGCCCCGCAGCTGTTAGCCCCAAGGTACAGAGGGCAGTAGGCAACGACCAGCAGGCCTCAAGTGCCATGTGCAGACTCTAAGAGCAACTGCCTTTGAGAGAGGAAACGGTAGAGAGTGGGCTTTCGGAGGTAGAGTATTACTAGCTGGGAAAGTAGGAAAATTGACACAGAATCGGGATTGATGCCACTACAGGACAGAGATGGTGAAACGTCCCTTCTCAGAGATCTTGAGGCTCCTCAGAAATGTATTTTTCATTTTGGACAGAACATTCAGGATAAATATGATCTGTTCGAGTTCCTGGTTCTCTCATCAGGACTGTTTCTTAGGCTTCACTGGCACAAGAAAAGGGTTTTGATGGTCCAGGGTAAATCCTGACCAAAGCAAAGCACGGTATCTATGAAAAACTAACCACTCAGAAGAGAACGACAGATAAAAAGCCAGGCCGACCTGACCCTGCAAAATAGGTAAGGTTGGTCCGGCAACAGGGGTAGAGGGGAAGTGCCCATCTCCTGCTAGAAGAGCTAGAGAAGACCCCTTCCGGAGAGACCACCAGGAGAGGAGAGCAGAAGGTGCTGATGAGGAAGAATATTTTAATCAGCAGAGAAGGTCAAAATGACAAAGTTCCAGGATCAGTGTAAACATATGGGATGAAAAAATAAAAAAGAAAAGAAAAGATCATTTTAAAATGACTTTTTTTTTTTTAAAAGGACTTGTGTAAACAAAAGTCCTTTTTAAGAGACAGTTGGCTGTTTAAAGCAGAAGTACAACTCACTGAGAGAATCACCGCACTATTTATTTGGGTAGAAAGGACCTGGAATGTAGAAAGGCCCATTCTGCAGAGGAAAAAAATAGAATCACTAACAGGCCTCGTGCCTTGCACAGCCAGTGGCTAGAATCCCTGCCTCATGAGACCCTGTGCTAGAAGGCCGCTAGAACCATCTACAACTATGGTAGTCTTTCTTGGAAGGCAACAAGTGTTTGCCCAGTTAAGAGCAGAGTAACAATCAGTCACGTATTTGGTGATAATGTTTATCGATATCTTTAAAAGCCGTGTCAAGTTTCTTTTTGAGTAACCCTCACCCCACCCTTAGAGAAATTTATCTGAGGTTCCCCTCTTTGAAATACCTCATTGTAGTTCCACATTTACCATATCCAAAAAACAAACAAACAAAAAAAAACCATTTTCTTAACAAAGTGTTCAGAAGGGGGCGCCACTGAAAACAATTAGAGCTTTCCCTGCCAGGACAATTTTGTTGCAGAAACAGCTGAAAGCAATCAGGTCAGACAGAGCCAAGGGCTGTAGGGATTTTTAAATGACAAAATCCGATCCAAATCAAACCAAAACAAAAATCAAACCCAATGGCCAGGATTTCAAGTTTGCTACTAAAGGCGTACATTCCCCTAAGACATGCGAGTGATTTGATCAATATATTTACATATTTATATTTGAAGAAGAAGGAACTATTTGATGCAGCAAATCCACGTTGATTAAAAATTACCAGATATGGGGGCTCCTGGCTGGCTCAGTGGTTTAGGCCTCTGCCTTCGGCTCAGGTCATGATTTCAGGGTCCTGGGATGGAGCCCCACATCGGGCTCTCTGCTCAGCGGGGAGCCTGCTTCCCCCCTCTCTCTCTGCCTACCTCTCTACCTACTTGTGATCTGTCAGAAAAATGCGTAAATCAGATCTTTAAAAAAAGAATTAGTAGATGTGAAATACATCGAGGGTATGGGGGAAGGAAAACGATTTCACCTGATCTGACTAGGAAGTGGTTGAAGCCTGAATTAAAGTGCTATAAAAAGAGTAAAGACCTGGGAATTCTATGGGGAAAAATCCCTAGAAAAACAGCAGTAATAACTGGCTGCTCTTTATTGATCCAGATGCTGCGGTAGGCAAAGAAGAGCTGGTTTTATTCAGAGGATGATCTCCATTTGTCTTCCTGATCTGGCATTTCCTGCAAGCCAGGTATGGGGCTCTGCTCTAGAGCTGCAAATGCTGGGGGGCCCTCACTGTCCCTTTTCTCTTCTCAGGGGGACAACGGGCATGTCCATGGTGCAGTGGGACAGGCTTTACCACAGGGAGATAAAAGACTGCCAAGGGTAGGTTGGAGCTGGGAAAAGCCACTTAGGAACAGATTTTCATTGGAGGTGATAGACAAGGGCAAAGCGAAGAATGAGGATGAGTGTGTCAAGTTTCAAAGTGCCAGGAGGCAGCACAGTGCATTTGGGAAACTACAGCAAGTTCATGACAACCGAAAACTGATATGGCAGCATCACCTGGGGATGGAGGCTGAGCCCCGGGGTTAACACTGGGCTTGAGATGGTTTGTATACTATGCCGAGGAGGTGAGGTATTACACTGTGGGGGCACAGGGAGCTACCGGAGGATTTCAAATATCAGAATCGTAACCATAATAGAGTATTTAATTGCATCCTAGCTTTCATCACGTGTAAGATGTACTAGAGTTTATGTTCGACTAAGAAAGAGAAATGCTGTCAGTTAAACTAGGATATGTCATCAAGTGCAAGGTGAGTGCCACCTTAAAAGATATTAAAATGGGGGTGGGGTGGACACATCTTAGAACAAGTAAATTGTGGTACTAGAATAATTAAGAAAGGTCGAACACTTGGATCAACAAAAAAAGTGATTATTGCTTACCATGTGACCCAAACTATATTAAGTCTTAGAACAAAAGACGTTCTTATCTTGATGCCCCGCAGCTGTTAGACCCAAGGTACAGAGGGCAGTAGGCAACGACCAGCAGGCCTCAAGTGCCATGTGCAGACTCTAAGAGCAACTGCCTTTGAGAGAGGAAACGGTAGAGAGTGGGCTTTCGGAGGTAGAGAATTACTAGCTGGGAAAGTAGGAAAATTGACACAGAATCGGGATTGATGCCACTACATAACAGAGTTGGTGAAACGTCCCTTCTCAGAGATCTTGAGGCTCCTCAGAAATGTATTTTTCATTTTGGACAGAACATTCAGGATAAATATGATCTGTTCGAGTTCCTGGTTCTCTCATCAGGACTGTTTCTTAGGCTTCACTGGCACAAGAAAAGGGTTTTGATGGTCCAGGGTAAATCCTGACCAAAGCAAAGCACGGTATCTATGAAAAACTAACCACTCAGAAGAGAACGACAGATAAAAAGCCAGGCCGACCTGACCCTGCAAAATAGGTAAGGTTGGTCCGGCAACAGGGGTAGAGGGGAAGTGCCCATCTCCTGCTAGAAGAGCTAGAGAAGACCCCTTCCGGAGAGACCACCAGGAGAGGAGAGCAGAAGGTGCTGATGAGGAAGAATATTTTAATCAGCAGAGAAGGTCAAAATGACAAAGTTCCAGGATCAGTGTAAACATATGGGATGAAAAAATAAAAAAGAAAAGAAAAGATCATTTTAAAATGACTTTTTTTTTTTTTAAAAGGACTTGTGTAAACAAAAGTCCTTTTTAAGAGACAGTTGGCTGTTTAAAGCAGAAGTACAACTCACTGAGAGAATCACCGCACTATTTATTTGGGTAGAAAGGACCTGGAATGTAGAAAGGCCCATTCTGCAGAGGAAAAAAATAGAATCACTAACAGGCCTCGTGCCTTGCACAGCCAGTGGCTAGAATCCCTGCCTCATGAGACCCTGTGCTAGAAGGCCGCTAGAACCATCTACAACTATGGTAGTCTTTCTTGGAAGGCAACAAGTGTTTGCCCAGTTAAGAGCAGAGTAACAATCAGTTACGTATTTGGTGATAATGTTTATCGATATCTTTAAAAGCCGTGTCAAGTTTCTTTTTGAGTAACCCTCACCCCACCCTTAGAGAAATTTATCTGAGGTTCACCTCTTTGAAATACCTCATTGTAGTTCCACATTTACCATATCCAAAAAACAAACAAACAAAAAAAACCCATTTTCTTAACAAAGTGTTCAGAAGGGGGCGCCACTGAAAACAATTAGAGCTTTCCCTGCCAGGACAATTTTGTTGCAGAAACAGCTGAAAGCAATCAGGTCAGACAGAGCCAAGGGCTGTAGGGATTTTTAAATGACAAAATCCGATCCAAATCAAACCAAAACAAAAATCAAACCCAATGGCCAGGATTTCAAGTTTGCTACTAAAGGCGTACATTCCCCTAAGACATGCGAGTGATTTGATCAATATATTTACATATTTATATTTGAAGAAGAAGGAACTATTTGATGCAGCAAATCCACGTTGATTAAAAATTACCAGATATGGGGGCTCCTGGCTGGCTCAGTGGTTTAGGCCTCTGCCTTCGGCTCAGGTCATGATTTCAGGGTCCTGGGATGGAGCCCCACATCGGGCTCTCTGCTCAGCGGGGAGCCTGCTTCCCCCCTCTCTCTCTGCCTACCTCTCTACCTACTTGTGATCTGTCAGAAAAATGCGTAAATCAGATCTTTAAAAAAAGAATTAGTAGATGTGAAATACATCGAGGGTATGGGGGAAGGAAAACGATTTCACCTGATCTGACTAGGAAGTGGTTGAAGCCTGAATTAAAGTGCTATAAAAAGAGTAAAGACCTGGGAATTCTATGGGGAAAAATCCCTAGAAAAACAGCAGTAATAACTGGCTGCTCTTTATTGATCCAGATGCTGCGGTAGGCAAAGAAGAGCTGGTTTTATTCAGAGGATGATCTCCATTTGTCTTCCTGATCTGGCATTTCCTGCAAGCCAGGTATGGGGCTCTGCTCTAGAGCTGCAAATGCTGGGGGGCCCTCACTGTCCCTTTTCTCTTCTCAGGGGGACAACGGGCATGTCCATGGTGCAGTGGGACAGGCTTTACCACAGGGAGATAAAAGACTGCCAAGGGTAGGTTGGAGCTGGGAAAAGCCACTTAGGAACAGATTTTCATTGGAGGTGATAGACAAGGGCAAAGCGAAGAATGAGGATGAGTGTGTCAAGTTTCAAAGTGCCAGGAGGCAGCACAGTGCATTTGGGAAACTACAGCAAGTTCATGACAACCGAAAACTGATCTGGCAGCATCACCTGGGGATGGAGGCTGAGCCCCGGGGTTAACACTGGGCTTGAGATGGTTTGTATACTATGCCGAGGAGGTGAGGTACTACACTGTGGGGGCACAGGGAGCTACCGGAGGATTTCAAATATCAGAATCGTAACCATAATAGAGTATTTAATTGCATCCTAGCTTTCATCACGTGTAAGATGTACTATAGTTTATGTTCGACTAAGAAAGAGAAATGCTGTCAGTTAAACTAGGATATGTCATCAAGTGCAAGGTGAGTGCCACCTTAAAAGATATTAAAATGGGGGGGGGGTGGACACATCTTAGAACAAGTAAATTGTGGTACTAGAATAATTAAGAAAGGTCGAACACTTGGATCAACAAAAAAAGTGATTATTGCTTACCATGTGACCCAAACTATATTAAGTCTTAGAACAAAAGACGTTCTTATCTTGATGCCCCGCAGCTGTTAGCCCCCAAGGTAAAGAGGGCAGTAGGCAACGACCAGCAGGCCTCAAGTGCCATGTGCAGACTCTAAGAGCAACTGCCTTTGAGAGAGGAAACGGTAGAGAGTGGGCTTTCGGAGGTAGAGAATTACTAGCTGGGAAAGTAGGAAAATTGACACAGAATCGGGATTGATGCCACTACAGGACAGAGATGGTGAAACGTCCCTTCTCAGAGATCTTGAGGCTCCTCAGAAATGTATTTTTCATTTTGGACAGAACATTCAGGATAAATATGATCTGTTCGAGTTCCTGGTTCTCTCATCAGGACTGTTTCTTAGGCTTCACTGGCACAAGAAAAGGGTTTTGATGGTCCAGGGTAAATCCTGACCAAAGCAAAGCACGGTATCTATGAAAAACTAACCACTCAGAAGAGAACGACAGATAAAAAGCCAGGCCGACCTGACCCTGCAAAATAGGTAAGGTTGGTCCGGCAACAGGGGTAGAGGGGAAGTGCCCATCTCCTGCTAGAAGAGCTAGAGAAGACCCCTTCCGGAGAGACCACCAGGAGAGGAGAGCAGAAGGTGCTGATGAGGAAGAATATTTTAATCAGCAGAGAAGGTCAAAATGACAAAGTTCCAGGATCAGTGTAAACATATGGGATGAAAAAATAAAAAAGAAAAGAAAAGATCATTTTAAAATGACTTTTTTTTTTTAAAAGGACTTGTGTAAACAAAAGTCCTTTTTAAGAGACAGTTGGCTGTTTAAAGCAGAAGTACAACTCACTGAGAGAATCACCGCACTATTTATTTGGGTAGAAAGGACCTGGAATGTAGAAAGGCCCATTCTGCAGAGGAAAAAAATAGAATCACTAACAGGCCTCGTGCCTTGCACAGCCAGTGGCTAGAATCCCTGCCTCATGAGACCCTGTGCTAGAAGGCCGCTAGAACCATCTACAACTATGGTAGTCTTTCTTGGAAGGCAACAAGTGTTTGCCCAGTTAAGAGCAGAGTAACAATCAGTCACGTATTTGGTGATAATGTTTATCGATATCTTTAAAAGCCGTGTCAAGTTTCTTTTTGAGTAACCCTCACCCCACCCTTAGAGAAATTTATCTGAGGTTCACCTCTTTGAAATACCTCATTGTAGTTCCACATTTACCATATCCAAAAAACAAACAAACAAACAAAAAACCATTTTCTTAACAAAGTGTTCAGAAGGGGGCGCCACTGAAAACAATTAGAGCTTTCCCTGCCAGGACAATTTTGTTGCAGAAACAGCTGAAAGCAATCAGGTCAGACAGAGCCAAGGGCTGGAGGGATTTTTAAATGACAAAAACCGATCCAAATCAAACCAAAACAAAAATCAAACCCAATGGCCAGGATTTCAAGTTTGCTACTAAAGGTGTGACATTCTCCTAAGACATGCGAGTGACTTGATCAATATATTTATATATTTATATTTGAAGAAGAAGGAACTATTTGATGCAGCAAATCCACGTTGATTAAAATATACCAGATATGGGGGCTCCTGGGTGGCTCAGTGGTTTAGGCCTCTGCCTTCGGCTCAGGTCATGATTTCAGGGTCCTGGGATGGAGCCCCACATCGGGCTCTCTGCTCAGCGGGGAGCCTGCTTCCCCCCTCTCTCTCTGCCTACCTCTCTACCTACTTGTGATCTGTCAGAAAAATGCGTAAATCAGATCTTTAAAAAAAGAATTAGTAGATGTGAAATACATCGAGGGTATGGGGGAAGGAAAACGATTTCACCTGATCTGACTAGGAAGTGGTTGAAGCCTGAATTAAAGTGCTATAAAAAGAGTAAAGACCTGGGAATTCTATGGGGAAAAATCCCTAGAAAAACAGCAGTAATAACTGGCTGCTCTTTATTGATCCAGATGCTGCGGTAGGCAAAGAAGAGCTGGTTTTATTCAGAGGATGATCTCCATTTGTCTTCCTGATCTGGCATTTCCTGCAAGCCAGGTATGGGGCTCTGCTCTAGAGCTGCAAATGCTGGGGGGCCCTCACTGTCCCTTTTCTCTTCTCAGGGGGACAACGGGCATGTCCATGGTGCAGTGGGACAGGCTTTACCACAGGGAGATAAAAGACTGCCAAGGGTAGGTTGGAGCTGGGAAAAGCCACTTAGGAACAGATTTTCATTGGAGGTGATAGACAAGGGCAAAGCGAAGAATGAGGATGAGTGTGTCAAGTTTCAAAGTGCCAGGAGGCAGAACAGTGCATTTGGGAAACTACAGCAAGTTCATGACAACCGACAACTGATCTGGCAGCATCACCTGGGGATGGAGGCTGAGCCCCGGGGTTAACACTGGGCTTGAGATGGTTTGTATACGATGCCGAGGAGGTGAGGTACTACACTGTGGGGGCACAGGGAGCTACCGGAGGATTTCAAATATCAGAATCGTAACCATAATAGAGTATTTAATTGCATCCTAGCTTTCATCACGTGTAAGATGTACTATAGTTTATGTTCGACTAAGAAAGAGAAATGCTGTCAGTTAAACTAGGATATGTCATCAAGTGCAAGGTGAGTGCCACCTTAAAAGATATTAAAATGGGGGGGGGGGTGGACACATCTTAGAACAAGTAAATTGTGGTACTAGAATAATTAAGAAAGGTCGAACACTTGGATCAACAAAAAAAGTGATTATTGCTTACCATGTGACCCAAACTATATTAAGTCTTAGAACAAAAGACGTTCTTATCTTGATGCCCCGCAGCTGTTAGCCCCCAAGGTAAAGAGGGCAGTAGGCAACGACCAGCAGGCCTCAAGTGCCATGTGCAGACTCTAAGAGCAACTGCCTTTGAGAGAGGAAACGGTAGAGAGTGGGCTTTCGGAGGTAGAGAATTACTAGCTGGGAAAGTAGGAAAATTGACACAGAATCGGGATTGATGCCACTACATAACAGAGTTGGTGAAACGTCCCTTCTCAGAGATCTTGAGGCTCCTCAGAAATGTATTTTTCATTTTGGACAGAACATTCAGGATAAATATGATCTGTTCGAGTTCCTGGTTCTCTCATCAGGACTGTTTCTTAGGCTTCACTGGCACAAGAAAAGGGTTTTGATGGTCCAGGGTAAATCCTGACCAAAGCAAAGCACGGTATCTATGAAAAACTAACCACTCAGAAGAGAACGACAGATAAAAAGCCAGGCCGACCTGACCCTGCAAAATAGGTAAGGTTGGTCCGGCAACAGGGGTAGAGGGGAAGTGCCCATCTCCTGCTAGAAGAGCTAGAGAAGACCCCTTCCGGAGAGACCACCAGGAGAGGAGAGCAGAAGGTGCTGATGAGGAAGAATATTTTAATCAGCAGAGAAGGTCAAAATGACAAAGTTCCAGGATCAGTGTAAACATATGGGATGAAAAAATAAAAAAGAAAAGAAAAGATCATTTTAAAATGACTTTTTTTTTTTAAAAGGACTTGTGTAAACAAAAGTCCTTTTTAAGAGACAGTTGGCTGTTTAAAGCAGAAGTACAACTCACTGAGAGAATCACCGCACTATTTATTTGGGTAGAAAGGACCTGGAATGTAGAAAGGCCCATTCTGCAGAGGAAAAAAATAGAATCACTAACAGGCCTCGTGCCTTGCACAGCCAGTGGCTAGAATCCCTGCCTCATGAGAGCCTGTGCTAGAAGGCCGCTAGAACCATCTACAACTATGGTAGTCTTTCTTGGAAGCCAACAAGTGTTTGCCCAGTTAAGAGCAGAGTAACAATCAGTCACGTATTTGGTGATAATGTTTATCGATATCTTTAAAAGCCGTGTCAAGTTTCTTTTTGAGTAACCCTCACCCCACCCTTAGAGAAATTTATCTGAGGTTCACCTCTTTGAAATACCTCATTGTAGTTCCACATTTACCATATCCAAAAAACAAACAAACAAACAAAAAACCATTTTCTTAACAAAGTGTTCAGAAGGGGGCGCCACTGAAAACAATTAGAGCTTTCCCTGCCAGGACAATTTTGTTGCAGAAACAGCTGAAAGCAATCAGGTCAGACAGAGCCAAGGGCTGGAGGGATTTTTAAATGACAAAAACCGATCCAAATCAAACCAAAACAAAAATCAAACCCAATGGCCAGGATTTCAAGTTTGCTACTAAAGGTGTGACATTCTCCTAAGACATGCGAGTGATTTGATCAATATATTTACATATTTATATTTGAAGAAGAAGGAACTATTTGATGCAGCAAATCCACGTTGATTAAAAATTACCAGATATGGGGGCTCCTGGCTGGCTCAGTGGTTTAGGCCTCTGCCTTCGGCTCAGGTCATGATTTCAGGGTCCTGGGATGGAGCCCCACATCGGGCTCTCTGCTCAGCGGGGAGCCTGCTTCCCCCCTCTCTCTCTGCCTACCTCTCTACCTACTTGTGATCTGTCAGAAAAATGCGTAAATCAGATCTTTAAAAAAAGAATTAGTAGATGTGAAATACATCGAGGGTATGGGGGAAGGAAAACGATTTCACCTGATCTGACTAGGAAGTGGTTGAAGCCTGAATTAAAGTGCTATAAAAAGAGTAAAGACCTGGGAATTCTATGGGGAAAAATCCCTAGAAAAACAGCAGTAATAACTGGCTGCTCTTTATTGATCCAGATGCTGCGGTAGGCAAAGAAGAGCTGGTTTTATTCAGAGGATGATCTCCATTTGTCTTCCTGATCTGGCATTTCCTGCAAGCCAGGTATGGGGCTCTGCTCTAGAGCTGCAAATGCTGGGGGGCCCTCACTGTCCCTTTTCTCTTCTCAGGGGGACAACGGGCATGTCCATGGTGCAGTGGGACAGGCTTTACCACAGGGAGATAAAAGACTGCCAAGGGTAGGTTGGAGCTGGGAAAAGCCACTTAGGAACAGATTTTCATTGGAGGTGATAGACAAGGGCAAAGCGAAGAATGAGGATGAGTGTGTCAAGATTCAAAGTGCCAGGAGGCAGCACAGTGCATTTGGGAAACTACAGCAAGTTCATGACAACCGAAAACTGATCTGGCAGCATCACCTGGGGATGGAGGCTGAGCCCCGGGGTTAACACTGGGCTTGAGATGGTTTGTATACTATGCCGAGGAGGTGAGGTACTACACTGTGGGGGCACAGGGAGCTACCGGAGGATTTCAAATATCAGAATCGTAACCATAATAGAGTATTTAATTGCATCCTAGCTTTCATCACGTGTAAGATGTACTATAGTTTATGTTCGACTAAGAAAGAGAAATGCTGTCAGTTAAACTAGGATATGTCATCAAGTGCAAGGTGAGTGCCACCTTAAAAGATATTAAAATGGGGGGGGGGGGTGGACACATCTTAGAACAAGTAAATTGTGGTACTAGAATAATTAAGAAAGGTCGAACACTTGGATCAACAAAAAAAGTGATTATTGCTTACCATGTGACCCAAACTATATTAAGTCTTAGAACAAAAGACGTTCTTATCTTGATGCCCCGCAGCTGTTAGCCCCAAGGTACAGAGGGCAGTAGGCAACGACCAGCAGGCCTCAAGTGCCATGTGCAGACTCTAAGAGCAACTGCCTTTGAGAGAGGAAACGGTAGAGAGTGGGCTTTCGGAGGTAGAGTATTACTAGCTGGGAAAGTAGGAAAATTGACACAGAATCGGGATTGATGCCACTACAGGACAGAGATGGTGAAACGTCCCTTCTCAGAGATCTTGAGGCTCCTCAGAAATGTATTTTTCATTTTGGACAGAACATTCAGGATAAATATGATCTGTTCGAGTTCCTGGTTCTCTCATCAGGACTGTTTCTTAGGCTTCACTGGCACAAGAAAAGGGTTTTGATGGTCCAGGGTAAATCCTGACCAAAGCAAAGCACGGTATCTATGAAAAACTAACCACTCAGAAGAGAACGACAGATAAAAAGCCAGGCCGACCTGACCCTGCAAAATAGGTAAGGTTGGTCCGGCAACAGGGGTAGAGGGGAAGTGCCCATCTCCTGCTAGAAGAGCTAGAGAAGACCCCTTCCGGAGAGACCACCAGGAGAGGAGAGCAGAAGGTGCTGATGAGGAAGAATATTTTAATCAGCAGAGAAGGTCAAAATGACAAAGTTCCAGGATCAGTGTAAACATATGGGATGAAAAAATAAAAAAGAAAAGAAAAGATCATTTTAAAATGACTTTTTTTTTTTAAAAGGACTTGTGTAAACAAAAGTCCTTTTTAAGAGACAGTTGGCAGTTTAAAGCAGAAGTACAACTCACTGAGAGAATCACCGCACTATTTATTTGGGTAGAAAGGACCTGGAATGTAGAAAGGCCCATTCTGCAGAGGAAAAAAATAGAATCACTAACAGGCCTCGTGCCTTGCACAGCCAGTGGCTAGAATCCCTGCCTCATGAGACCCTGTGCTAGAAGGCCGCTAGAACCATCTACAACTATGGTAGTCTTTCTTGGAAGGCAACAAGTGTTTGCCCAGTTAAGAGCAGAGTAACAATCAGTCACGTATTTGGTGATAATGTTTATCGATATCTTTAAAAGCCGTGTCAAGTTTCTTTTTGAGTAACCCTCACCCCACCCTTAGAGAAATTTATCTGAGGTTCACCTCTTTGAAATACCTCATTGTAGTTCCACATTTACCATATCCAAAAAACAAACAAACAAACAAAAAACCATTTTCTTAACAAAGTGTTCAGAAGGGGGCGCCACTGAAAACAATTAGAGCTTTCCCTGCCAGGACAATTTTGTTGCAGAAACAGCTGAAAGCAATCAGGTCAGACAGAGCCAAGGGCTGGAGGGATTTTTTTTTTTTTTTTTTTTTTTTTTTTTTTTTAAAGATTTTATTTATTTGACAGAGAGAGAGAGAGATCACAAGTAGGCAGAGAGGCAGGCAGAGAGAGAGGGGAAGAAGCAGGCTCCCTGTGGAGCAGAGAGCTCGACGCGGGGCTCGATCCCAGGACCCCGGGATCTGACCTGAGCAGAAGGCAGAGGCTTTAACCCACTGAGCCACCCAGGCGCCCCTGGAGGGATTTTTAAATGACAAAAACCGATCCAAATCAAACCAAAACAAAAATCAAACCCAATGGCCAGGATTTCAAGTTTGCTACTAAAGGTGTGACATTCTCCTAAGACATGCGAGTGACTTGATCAATATATTTATATATTTATATTTGAAGAAGAAGGAACTATTTGATGCAGCAAATCCACGTTGATTAAAATATACCAGATATGGGGGCTCCTGGGTGGCTCAGTGGTTTAGGCCTCTGCCTTCGGCTCAGGTCATGATTTCAGGGTCCTGGGATGGAGCCCCACATCGGGCTCTCTGCTCAGCGGGGAGCCTGCTTCCCCCCTCTCTCTCTGCCTACCTCTCTACCTACTTGTGATCTGTCAGAAAAATGCGTAAATCAGATCTTTAAAAAAAGAATTAGTAGATGTGAAATACATCGAGGGTATGGGGGAAGGAAAACGATTTCACCTGATCTGACTAGGAAGTGGTTGAAGCCTGAATTAAAGTGCTATAAAAAGAGTAAAGACCTGGGAATTCTATGGGGAAAAATCCCTAGAAAAACAGCAGTAATAACTGGCTGCTCTTTATTGATCCAGATGCTGCGGTAGGCAAAGAAGAGCTGGTTTTATTCAGAGGATGATCTCCATTTGTCTTCCTGATCTGGCATTTCCTGCAAGCCAGGTATGGGGCTCTGCTCTAGAGCTGCAAATGCTGGGGGGCCCTCACTGTCTCTTTTCTCTTCTCAGGGGGACAACGGGCATGTCCACGGTGCAGTGGGACAGGCTTTACCACAGGGAGATAAAAGACTGCCAAGGGTAGGTTGGAGCTGGGAAAAGGCACTTAGGAACAGATTTTCATTGGAGGTGATAGACAAGGGCAAAGCGAAGAATGAGGATGAGTGTGTCAAGTTTCAAAGTGCCAGGAGGCAGAACAGTGCATTTGGGAAACTACAGCAAGTTCATGACAACCGACAACTGATCTGGCAGCATCACCTGGGGATGGAGGCTGAGCCCCGGGGTTAACACTGGGCTTGAGATGGTTTGTATACGATGCCGAGGAGGTGAGGTACTACACTGTGGGGGCACAGGGAGCTACCGGAGGATTTCAAATATCAGAATCGTAACCATAATAGAGTATTTAATTGCATCCTAGCTTTCATCACGTGTAAGATGTACTATAGTTTATGTTCGACTAAGAAAGAGAAATGCTGTCAGTTAAACTAGGATATGTCATCAAGTGCAAGGTGAGTGCCACCTTAAAAGATATTAAAATGGGGGGGGTGGACACATCTTAGAACAAGTAAATTGTGGTACTAGAATAATTAAGAAAGGTCGAACACTTGGATCAACAAAAAAAGTGATTATTGCTTACCATGTGACCCAAACTATATTAAGTCTTAGAACAAAAGACGTTCTTATCTTGATGCCCCGCAGCTGTTAGCCCCCAAGGTAAAGAGGGCAGTAGGCAACGACCAGCAGGCCTCAAGTGCCATGTGCAGACTCTAAGAGCAACTGCCTTTGAGAGAGGAAACGGTAGAGAGTGGGCTTTCGGAGGTAGAGAATTACTAGCTGGGAAAGTAGGAAAATTGACACAGAATCGGGATTGATGCCACTACATAACAGAGTTGGTGAAACGTCCCTTCTCAGAGATCTTGAGGCTCCTCAGAAATGTATTTTTCATTTTGGACAGAACATTCAGGATAAATATGATCTGTTCGAGTTCCTGGTTCTCTCATCAGGACTGTTTCTTAGGCTTCACTGGCACAAGAAAAGGGTTTTGATGGTCCAGGGTAAATCCTGACCAAAGCAAAGCACGGTATCTATGAAAAACTAACCACTCAGAAGAGAACGACAGATAAAAAGCCAGGCCGACCTGACCCTGCAAAATAGGTAAGGTTGGTCCGGCAACAGGGGTAGAGGGGAAGTGCCCATCTCCTGCTAGAAGAGCTAGAGAAGACCCCTTCCGGAGAGACCACCAGGAGAGGAGAGCAGAAGGTGCTGATGAGGAAGAATATTTTAATCAGCAGAGAAGGTCAAAATGACAAAGTTCCAGGATCAGTGTAAACATATGGGATGAAAAAATAAAAAAGAAAAGAAAAGATCATTTTAAAATGACTTTTTTTTTTAAAAGGACTTGTGTAAACAAAAGTCCTTTTTAAGAGACAGTTGGCTGTTTAAAGCAGAAGTACAACTCACTGAGAGAATCACAGCACTATTTATTTGGGTAGAAAGGACCTGGAATGTAGAAAGGCCCTTTCTGCAGAGGAAAAAAATAGAATCACTAACAGGTCTCGTGCCTTGCACAGCCAGTGGCTAGAATCCCTGCCTCATGAGACCCTGTGCTAGAAGGCCGCTAGAAACATCTACAACTATGGTAGTCTTTCTTGGAAGCCAACAAGTGTTTGCCCAGTTAAGAGCAGAGTAACAATCAGTCACGTATTTGGTGATAATGTTTATCGATATCTTTAAAAGCCGTGTCAAGTTCCTTTTGAGTAACCCTCACCCCACCCTTAGAGAAATTTATCTGAGGTTCACCTCTTTGAAATACCTCATTGTAGTTCCACATTTACCATATCCAAAAAAAAAACAAACAAAAAAAAACCATTTTCTTAACAAAGTGTTCAGAAGGGGGCGCCACTGAAAACAATTAGAGCTTTCCCTGCCAGGACAATTTTGTTGCAGAAACAGCTGAAAGCAATCAGGTCAGACAGAGCCAAGGGCTGGAGGGAGTTTTAAATGACAAAAACCGATCCAAATCAAACCAAAACAAAAATCAAACCCAATGGCCAGGATTTCAAGTTTGCTACTAAAGGTGTGACATTCTCCTAAGACATGCGAGTGACTTGATCAATATATTTATATATTTATATTTGAAGAAGAAGGAACTATTTGATGCAGCAAATCCACATTGATTAAAATATACCAGATATGGGGGCTCCTGGGTGGCTCAGTGGTTTAGGCCTCTGCCTTCGGCTCAGGTCATGATTTCAGGGTCCTGGGATGGAGCCCCACATCGGGCTCTCTGCTCAGCGGGGAGCCTGCTTCCCCCCTCTCTCTCTGCCTACCTCTCTACCTACTTGTGATCTGTCAGAAAAATGCGTAAATCAGATCTTTAAAAAAAGCATTAGTAGATGTGAAATACATCGAGGGTATGGGGGAAGGAAAACGATTTCACCTGATCTGACTAGGAAGTGGTTGAAGCCTGAATTAAAGTGCTATAAAAAGAGTAAAGACCTGGGAATTCTACGGGGAAAAATCCCTAGAAAAACAGCAGTAATAACTAGCTGCTCTTTATTGATCCAGATGCTGCGGTAGGCAAAGAAGAGCTGGTTTTATTCAGAGGATGATCTCCATTTGTCTTCCTGATCTGGCATTTCCTGCAAGCCAGGTATGGGGCTCTGCTCTAGAGCTGCAAATGCTGGGGGGCCCTCACTGTCCCTTTTCTCTTCTCAGGGGGACAACGGGCATGTCCATGGTGCAGTGGGACAGGCTTTACCACAGGGAGATAAAAGACTGCCAAGGGTAGGTTGGAGCTGGGAAAAGCCACTTAGGAACAGATTTTCATTGGAGGTGATAGACAAGGGCAAAGCGAAGAATGAGGATGAGTGTGTCAAGTTTCAAAGTGCCAGGAGGCAGCACAGTGCATTTGGGAAACTACAGCAAGTTCATGACAACCGACAACTGATCTGGCAGCATCACCTGGGGATGGAGGCTGAGCCCCGGGGTTAACACTGGGCTTGAGATGGTTTGTATACGATGCCGAGGAGGTGAGGTACTACACTGTGGGGGCACAGGGAGCTACCGGAGGATTTCAAATATCAGAATCGTAACCATAATAGAGTATTTAATTGCATCCTAGCTTTCATCACGTGTAAGATGTACTAGAGTTTATGTTGAACTAAGAAAGATAAATGCTGTCAGTTAAACTAGGATATGTCATCAAGTGCAAGGTGAGTGCCACCTTAAAAGATATTAAAATGGGGAGGGGGTGGACACATCTTAGAACAAGTAAATTGTGGTACTAGAATAATTAAGAAAGGTCGAACATGGGACGCCTGGGTGGCTCAGTTGGTTAAGCAGCTGCCTTCGGCTCAGTTCATGATCCCAGCGTCCTAGGATCGAGTCCCACATCGGGCTCCTTGCTCCGCAGGGAGCCTGCTTCTCCCTCTGACTCTTCCTTCCACTGTCTGCCTGTGCTCGCTGTCGCTCGTGCTCTCTCTGACAATTAAATAAATAAAAATCTTAAAAAAAAACAAAAAAAAAAGAAAGGTCGAACACTTGGATCACCAAAAATGTGATTATTGCTTACCATGTGACCCAAACTATATTAAGTCTTAGAACAAAAGACGTTCTTATCTTGATGCCCCACAGCTGTTAGCCCCAAGGTACAGAGGGCAGTAGGCAACGACCAGCAGGCCTCAAGTGCCATGTGCAGACTCTAAGAGCAACTGCCTTTGAGAGAGGAAACGGTAGAGAGTGGGCTTTCGGAGGTAGAGAATTACTAGCTGGGAAAGTAGGAAAATTGACACAGAATCGGGATTGATGCCACTACATGACAGAGTTGGTGAAACGTCCCTTCTCAGAGATCTTGAGGCTCCTCAGAAATGTATTTTTCATTTTGGACAGAACATTCAGGATAAATATGATCTGTTCGAGTTCCTGGTTCTCTCATCAGGACTGTTTCTTAGGCTTCACTGGCACAAGAAAAGGGTTTTGATGGTCCAGGGTAAATCCTGACCAAAGCAAAGCACGGTATCTATGAAAAACTAACCACTCAGAAGAGAACGACAGATAAAAAGCCAGGCCGACCTGACCCTGCAAAATAGGTAAGGTTGGTCCGGCAACAGGGGTAGAGGGGAAGTGCCCATCTCCTGCTAGAAGAGCTAGAGAAGACCCCTTCCGGAGAGACCACCAGGAGAGGAGAGCAGAAGGTGCTGATGAGGAAGAATATTTTAATCAGCAGAGAAGGTCAAAATGACAAAGTTCCAGGATCAGTGTAAACATATGGGATGAAAAAATAAAAAAGAAAAGAAAAGATCATTTTAAAATGACTTTTTTTTTTAAAAAGGACTTGTGTAAACAAAAGTCCTTTTTAAGAGACAGTTGACTGTTTAAAGCAGAAGTACAACTCACTGAGAGAATCACCGCACTATTTATTTGGGTAGAAAGGACCTGGAATGTAGAAAGGCCCATTCTGCAGAGGAAAAAAATAGAATCACTAACAGGCCTCGTGCCTTGCACAGCCAGTGGCTAGAATCCCTGCCTCATGAGAGCCTGTGCTAGAAGGCCGCTAGAACCATCTACAACTATGGTAGTCTTTCTTGGAAGCCAACAAGTGTTTGCCCAGTTAAGAGCAGAGTAACAATCAGTCACGTATTTGGTGATAATGTTTATCGATATCTTTAAAAGCCATGTCAAGTTCCTTTTGAGTAACCCTCACCCCACCCTTAGAGAAATTTATCTGAGGTTCACCTCTTTGAAATACCTCATTGTAGTTCCACATTTACCATATCCAAAAAACAAACAAACAAAAAAAAAACCATTTTCTTAACAAAGAGTTCAGAAGGGGGCGCCACTGAAAACAATTAGAGCTTTCCCTGCCAGGACAATTTTGTTGCAGAAACAGCTGAAAGCAATCAGGTCAGACAGAGCCAAGGGCTGGAGGGATTTTTAAATGACAAAAACCGATCCAAATCAAACCAAAACAAAAATCAAACCCAATGGCCAGGATTTCAAGTTTGCTACTAAAGGTGTGACATTCTCCTAAGACATGCGAGTGACTTGATCAATATATTTATATATTTATATTTGAAGAAGAAGGAACTATTTGATGCAGCAAATCCACGTTGATTAAAATATACCAGATATGGGGGCTCCTGGGTGGCTCAGTGGTTTAGGCCTCTGCCTTCGGCTCAGGTCATGATTTCAGGGTCCTGGGATGGAGCCCCACATCGGGCTCTCTGCTCAGCGGGGAGCCTGCTTCCCCCCTCTCTCTCTGCCTACCTCTCTACCTACTTGTGATCTGTCAGAAAAATGCGTAAATCAGATCTTTAAAAAAAGAATTAGTAGATGTGAAATACATCGAGGGTATGGGGGAAGGAAAACGATTTCACCTGATCTGACTAGGAAGTGGTTGAAGCCTGAATTAAAGTGCTATAAAAAGAGTAAAGACCTGGGAATTCTATGGGGAAAAATCCCTAGAAAAACAGCAGTAATAACTGGCTGCTCTTTATTGATCCAGATGCTGCGGTAGGCAAAGAAGAGCTGGTTTTATTCAGAGGATGATCTCCATTTGTCTTCCTGATCTGGCATTTCCTGCAAGCCAGGTATGGGGCTCTGCTCTAGAGCTGCAAATGCTGGGGGGCCCTCACTGTCTCTTTTCTCTTCTCAGGGGGACAACGGGCATGTCCACGGTGCAGTGGGACAGGCTTTACCACAGGGAGATAAAAGACTGCCAAGGGTAGGTTGGAGCTGGGAAAAGGCACTTAGGAACAGATTTTCATTGGAGGTGATAGACAAGGGCAAAGCGAAGAATGAGGATGAGTGTGTCAAGTTTCAAAGTGCCAGGAGGCAGAACAGTGCATTTGGGAAACTACAGCAAGTTCATGACAACCGACAACTGATCTGGCAGCATCACCTGGGGATGGAGGCTGAGCCCCGGGGTTAACACTGGGCTTGAGATGGTTTGTATACGATGCCGAGGAGGTGAGGTACTACACTGTGGGGGCACAGGGAGCTACCGGAGGATTTCAAATATCAGAATCGTAACCATAATAGAGTATTTAATTGCATCCTAGCTTTCATCACGTGTAAGATGTACTATAGTTTATGTTCGACTAAGAAAGAGAAATGCTGTCAGTTAAACTAGGATATGTCATCAAGTGCAAGGTGAGTGCCACCTTAAAAGATATTAAAATGGGGGGGGTGGACACATCTTAGAACAAGTAAATTGTGGTACTAGAATAATTAAGAAAGGTCGAACACTTGGATCAACAAAAAAAGTGATTATTGCTTACCATGTGACCCAAACTATATTAAGTCTTAGAACAAAAGACGTTCTTATCTTGATGCCCCGCAGCTGTTAGCCCCCAAGGTAAAGAGGGCAGTAGGCAACGACCAGCAGGCCTCAAGTGCCATGTGCAGACTCTAAGAGCAACTGCCTTTGAGAGAGGAAACGGTAGAGAGTGGGCTTTCGGAGGTAGAGAATTACTAGCTGGGAAAGTAGGAAAATTGACACAGAATCGGGATTGATGCCACTACATAACAGAGTTGGTGAAACGTCCCTTCTCAGAGATCTTGAGGCTCCTCAGAAATGTATTTTTCATTTTGGACAGAACATTCAGGATAAATATGATCTGTTCGAGTTCCTGGTTCTCTCATCAGGACTGTTTCTTAGGCTTCACTGGCACAAGAAAAGGGTTTTGATGGTCCAGGGTAAATCCTGACCAAAGCAAAGCACGGTATCTATGAAAAACTAACCACTCAGAAGAGAACGACAGATAAAAAGCCAGGCCGACCTGACCCTGCAAAATAGGTAAGGTTGGTCCGGCAACAGGGGTAGAGGGGAAGTGCCCATCTCCTGCTAGAAGAGCTAGAGAAGACCCCTTCCGGAGAGACCACCAGGAGAGGAGAGCAGAAGGTGCTGATGAGGAAGAATATTTTAATCAGCAGAGAAGGTCAAAATGACAAAGTTCCAGGATCAGTGTAAACATATGGGATGAAAAAATAAAAAAGAAAAGAAAAGATCATTTTAAAATGACTTTTTTTTTTAAAAGGACTTGTGTAAACAAAAGTCCTTTTTAAGAGACAGTTGGCTGTTTAAAGCAGAAGTACAACTCACTGAGAGAATCACAGCACTATTTATTTGGGTAGAAAGGACCTGGAATGTAGAAAGGCCCTTTCTGCAGAGGAAAAAAATAGAATCACTAACAGGTCTCGTGCCTTGCACAGCCAGTGGCTAGAATCCCTGCCTCATGAGACCCTGTGCTAGAAGGCCGCTAGAAACATCTACAACTATGGTAGTCTTTCTTGGAAGCCAACAAGTGTTTGCCCAGTTAAGAGCAGAGTAACAATCAGTCACGTATTTGGTGATAATGTTTATCGATATCTTTAAAAGCCGTGTCAAGTTCCTTTTGAGTAACCCTCACCCCACCCTTAGAGAAATTTATCTGAGGTTCACCTCTTTGAAACACCTCATTGTAGTTCCACATTTACCATATCCAAAAAAAAAACAAACAAAAAAAAACCATTTTCTTAACAAAGTGTTCAGAAGGGGGCGCCACTGAAAACAATTAGAGCTTTCCCTGCCAGGACAATTTTGTTGCAGAAACAGCTGAAAGCAATCAGGTCAGACAGAGCCAAGGGCTGGAGGGAGTTTTAAATGACAAAAACCGATCCAAATCAAACCAAAACAAAAATCAAACCCAATGGCCAGGATTTCAAGTTTGCTACTAAAGGTGTGACATTCTCCTAAGACATGCGAGTGACTTGATCAATATATTTATATATTTATATTTGAAGAAGAAGGAACTATTTGATGCAGCAAATCCACATTGATTAAAATATACCAGATATGGGGGCTCCTGGGTGGCTCAGTGGTTTAGGCCTCTGCCTTCGGCTCAGGTCATGATTTCAGGGTCCTGGGATGGAGCCCCACATCGGGCTCTCTGCTCAGCGGGGAGCCTGCTTCCCCCCTCTCTCTCTGCCTACCTCTCTACCTACTTGTGATCTGTCAGAAAAATGCGTAAATCAGATCTTTAAAAAAAGCATTAGTAGATGTGAAATACATCGAGGGTATGGGGGAAGGAAAACGATTTCACCTGATCTGACTAGGAAGTGGTTGAAGCCTGAATTAAAGTGCTATAAAAAGAGTAAAGACCTGGGAATTCTACGGGGAAAAATCCCTAGAAAAACAGCAGTAATAACTAGCTGCTCTTTATTGATCCAGATGCTGCGGTAGGCAAAGAAGAGCTGGTTTTATTCAGAGGATGATCTCCATTTGTCTTCCTGATCTGGCATTTCCTGCAAGCCAGGTATGGGGCTCTGCTCTAGAGCTGCAAATGCTGGGGGGCCCTCACTGTCCCTTTTCTCTTCTCAGGGGGACAACGGGCATGTCCATGGTGCAGTGGGACAGGCTTTACCACAGGGAGATAAAAGACTGCCAAGGGTAGGTTGGAGCTGGGAAAAGCCACTTAGGAACAGATTTTCATTGGAGGTGATAGACAAGGGCAAAGCGAAGAATGAGGATGAGTGTGTCAAGTTTCAAAGTGCCAGGAGGCAGCACAGTGCATTTGGGAAACTACAGCAAGTTCATGACAACCGACAACTGATCTGGCAGCATCACCTGGGGATGGAGGCTGAGCCCCGGGGTTAACACTGGGCTTGAGATGGTTTGTATACGATGCCGAGGAGGTGAGGTACTACACTGTGGGGGCACAGGGAGCTACCGGAGGATTTCAAATATCAGAATCGTAACCATAATAGAGTATTTAATTGCATCCTAGCTTTCATCACGTGTAAGATGTACTAGAGTTTATGTTGAACTAAGAAAGATAAATGCTGTCAGTTAAACTAGGATATGTCATCAAGTGCAAGGTGAGTGCCACCTTAAAAGATATTAAAATGGGGAGGGGGTGGACACATCTTAGAACAAGTAAATTGTGGTACTAGAATAATTAAGAAAGGTCGAACATGGGACGCCTGGGTGGCTCAGTTGGTTAAGCAGCTGCCTTCGGCTCAGTTCATGATCCCAGCGTCCTAGGATCGAGTCCCACATCGGGCTCCTTGCTCCGCAGGGAGCCTGCTTCTCCCTCTGACTCTTCCTTCCACTGTCTGCCTGTGCTCGCTGTCGCTCGTGCTCTCTCTGACAATTAAATAAATAAAAATCTTAAAAAAAAACAAAAAAAAAAGAAAGGTCGAACACTTGGATCACCAAAAATGTGATTATTGCTTACCATGTGACCCAAACTATATTAAGTCTTAGAACAAAAGACGTTCTTATCTTGATGCCCCACAGCTGTTAGCCCCAAGGTACAGAGGGCAGTAGGCAACGACCAGCAGGCCTCAAGTGCCATGTGCAGACTCTAAGAGCAACTGCCTTTGAGAGAGGAAACGGTAGAGAGTGGGCTTTCGGAGGTAGAGAATTACTAGCTGGGAAAGTAGGAAAATTGACACAGAATCGGGATTGATGCCACTACATGACAGAGTTGGTGAAACGTCCCTTCTCAGAGATCTTGAGGCTCCTCAGAAATGTATTTTTCATTTTGGACAGAACATTCAGGATAAATATGATCTGTTCGAGTTCCTGGTTCTCTCATCAGGACTGTTTCTTAGGCTTCACTGGCACAAGAAAAGGGTTTTGATGGTCCAGGGTAAATCCTGACCAAAGCAAAGCACGGTATCTATGAAAAACTAACCACTCAGAAGAGAACGACAGATAAAAAGCCAGGCCGACCTGACCCTGCAAAATAGGTAAGGTTGGTCCGGCAACAGGGGTAGAGGGGAAGTGCCCATCTCCTGCTAGAAGAGCTAGAGAAGACCCCTTCCGGAGAGACCACCAGGAGAGGAGAGCAGAAGGTGCTGATGAGGAAGAATATTTTAATCAGCAGAGAAGGTCAAAATGACAAAGTTCCAGGATCAGTGTAAACATATGGGATGAAAAAATAAAAAAGAAAAGAAAAGATCATTTTAAAATGACTTTTTTTTTTAAAAAGGACTTGTGTAAACAAAAGTCCTTTTTAAGAGACAGTTGACTGTTTAAAGCAGAAGTACAACTCACTGAGAGAATCACCGCACTATTTATTTGGGTAGAAAGGACCTGGAATGTAGAAAGGCCCATTCTGCAGAGGAAAAAAATAGAATCACTAACAGGCCTCGTGCCTTGCACAGCCAGTGGCTAGAATCCCTGCCTCATGAGAGCCTGTGCTAGAAGGCCGCTAGAACCATCTACAACTATGGTAGTCTTTCTTGGAAGCCAACAAGTGTTTGCCCAGTTAAGAGCAGAGTAACAATCAGTCACGTATTTGGTGATAATGTTTATCGATATCTTTAAAAGCCATGTCAAGTTCCTTTTGAGTAACCCTCACCCCACCCTTAGAGAAATTTATCTGAGGTTCACCTCTTTGAAATACCTCATTGTAGTTCCACATTTACCATATCCAAAAAACAAACAAACAAAAAAAAAACCATTTTCTTAACAAAGAGTTCAGAAGGGGGCGCCACTGAAAACAATTAGAGCTTTCCCTGCCAGGACAATTTTGTTGCAGAAACAGCTGAAAGCAATCAGGTCAGACAGAGCCAAGGGCTGGAGGGATTTTTAAATGACAAAAACCGATCCAAATCAAACCAAAACAAAAATCAAACCCAATGGCCAGGATTTCAAGTTTGCTACTAAAGGTGTGACATTCTCCTAAGACATGCGAGTGACTTGATCAATATATTTATATATTTATATTTGAAGAAGAAGGAACTATTTGATGCAGCAAATCCACGTTGATTAAAATATACCAGATATGGGGGCTCCTGGGTGGCTCAGTGGTTTAGGCTTCTGCCTTCGGCTCAGGTCATGATTTCAGGGTCCTGGGATGGAGCCCCACATCGGGCTCTCTGCTCAGCGGGGAGCCTGCTTCCCCCCTCTCTCTCTGCCTACCTCTCTACCTACTTGTGATCTGTCAGAAAAATGCGTAAATCAGATCTTTAAAAAAAGAATTAGTAGATGTGAAATACATCGAGGGTATGGGGGAAGGAAAACGATTGCACCTGATCTGACTAGGAAGTGGTTGAAGCCTGAATTAAAGTGCTATAAAAAGAGTAAAGACCTGGGAATTCTATGGGGAAAAATCCCTAGAAAAACAGCAGTAATAACTGGCTGCTCTTTATTGATCCAGATGCTGCGGTAGGCAAAGAAGAGCTGGTTTTATTCAGAGGATGATCTCCATTTGTCTTCCTGATCTGGCATTTCCTGCAAGCCAGGTATGGGGCTCTGCTCTAGAGCTGCAAATGCTGGGGGGCCCTCACTGTCCCTTTTCTCTTCTCAGGGGGACAACGGGCATGTCCATGGTGCAGTGGGACAGGCTTTACCACAGGGAGATAAAAGACTGCCAAGGGTAGGTTGGAGCTGGGAAAAGCCACTTAGGAACAGATTTTCATTGGAGGTGATAGACAAGGGCAAAGCGAAGAATGAGGATGAGTGTGTCAAGTTTCAAAGTGCCAGGAGGCAGAACAGTGCATTTGGGAAACTACAGCAAGTTCATGACAACCGACAACTGATCTGGCAGCATCACCTGGGGATGGAGGCTGAGCCCCGGGGTTAACACTGGGCTTGAGATGGTTTGTATACGATGCCGAGGAGGTGAGGTACTACACTGTGGGGGCACAGGGAGCTACCGGAGGATTTCAAATATCAGAATCGTAACCATAATAGAGTATTTAATTGCATCCTAGCTTTCATCACGTGTAAGATGTACTAGAGTTTATGTTGAACTAAGAAAGATAAATGCTGTCAGTTAAACTAGGATATGTCATCAAGTGCAAGGTGAGTGCCACCTTAAAAGATATTAAAATGGGGGGGGGTGGACACATCTTAGAACAAGTAAATTGTGGTACTAGAATAATTAAGAAAGGTCGAACACTTGGATCAACAAAAAAGTGATTATTGCTTACCATGTGACCCAAACTATATTAAGTCTTAGAACAAAAGACGTTCTTATCTTGATGCCCCGCAGCTCTTAGCCCCAAGGTACAGAGGGCAGTAGGCAACGACCAGCAGGCCTCAAGTGCCATGTGCAGACTCTAAGAGCAACTGCCTTTGAGAGAGGAAACGGTAGAGAGTGGGCTTTCAGAGGTAGAGAATTACTAGCTGGGAAAGTAGGAAAATTGACACAGAATCGGGATTGATGCCACTACATGACAGAGTTGGTGAAACGTCCCTTCTCAGAGATCTTGAGGCTCCTCAGAAATGTATTTTTCATTTTGGACAGAACATTCAGGATAAATATGATCTGTTCGAGTTCCTGGTTCTCTCATCAGGACTGTTTCTTAGGCTTCACTGGCACAAGAAAAGGGTTTTGATGGTCCAGGGTAAATCCTGACCAAAGCAAAGCACGGTATCTATGAAAAACTAACCACTCAGAAGAGAACGACAGATAAAAAGCCAGGCCGACCTGACCCTGCAAAATAGGTAAGGTTGGTCCGGCAACAGGGGTAGAGGGGAAGTGCCCATCTCCTGCTAGAAGAGCTAGAGAAGACCCCTTCCGGAGAGACCACCAGGAGAGGAGAGCAGAAGGTGCTGATGAGGAAGAATATTTTAATCAGCAGAGAAGGTCAAAATGACAAAGTTCCAGGATCAGTGTAAACATATGGGATGAAAAAATAAAAAAGAAAAGAAAAGATCATTTTAAAATGACTTTTTTTTTTAAAAAGGACTTGTGTAAACAAAAGTCCTTTTTAAGAGACAGTTGGCTGTTTAAAGCAGAAGTACAACTCACTGAGAGAATCACCGCACTATTTATTTGGGTAGAAAGGACCTGGAATGTAGAAAGGCCCATTCTGCAGAGGAAAAAAATAGAATCACTAACAGGCCTCGTTCCTTGCACAGCCAGTGGCTAGAATCCCTGCCTCATGAGACCCTGTGCTAGAAGGCCGCTAGAACCATCTACAACTATGGTAGTCTTTCTTGGAAGCCAACAAGTGTTTGCCCAGTTAAGAGCAGAGTAACAATCAGTCACGTATTTGGTGATAATGTTTATCGATATCTTTAAAAGCCGTGTCAAGTTTCTTTTTGAGAAACCCTCACCCCACCCTTAGAGAAATTTATCTGAGGTTCACCTCTTTGAAATACCTCATTGTAGTTCCACATTTACCATATCCAAAAAACAAACAAACAAACAAAAAACCATTTTCTTAACAAAGTGTTCAGAAGGGGGCGCCACTGAAAACAATTAGAGCTTTCCCTGCCAGGACAATTTTGTTGCAGAAACAGCTGAAAGCAATCAGGTCAGACAGAGCCAAGGGCTGGAGGGATTTTTAAATGACAAAAACCGATCCAAATCAAACCAAAACAAAAATCAAACCCAATGGCCAGGATTTCAAGTTTGCTACTAAAGGTGTGACATTCTCCTAAGACATGCGAGTGACTTGATCAATATATTTATATATTTATATTTGAAGAAGAAGGAACTATTTGATGCAGCAAATCCACGTTGATTAAAATATACCAGATATGGGGGCTCCTGGGTGGCTCAGTGGTTTAGGCTTCTGCCTTCGGCTCAGGTCATGATTTCAGGGTCCTGGGATGGAGCCCCACATCGGGCTCTCTGCTCAGCGGGGAGCCTGCTTCCCCCCTCTCTCTCTGCCTACCTCTCTACCTACTTGTGATCTGTCAGAAAAATGCGTAAATCAGATCTTTAAAAAAAGAATTAGTAGATGTGAAATACATCGAGGGTATGGGGGAAGGAAAACGATTTCACCTGATCTGACTAGGAAGTGGTTGAAGCCTGAATTAAAGTGCTATAAAAAGAGTAAAGACCTGGGAATTCTATGGGGAAAAATCCCTAGAAAAACAGCAGTAATAACTGGCTGCTCTTTATTGATCCAGATGCTGCGGTAGGCAAAGAAGAGCTGGTTTTATTCAGAGGATGATCTCCATTTGTCTTCCTGATCTGGCATTTCCTGCAAGCCAGGTATGGGGCTCTGCTCTAGAGCTGCAAATGCTGGGGGGCCCTCACTGTCCCTTTTCTCTTCTCAGGGGGACAACGGGCATGTCCATGGTGCAGTGGGACAGGCTTTACCACAGGGAGATAAAAGACTGCCAAGGGTAGGTTGGAGCTGGGAAAAGCCACTTAGGAACAGATTTTCATTGGAGGTGATAGACAAGGGCAAAGCGAAGAATGAGGATGAGTGTGTCAAGTTTCAAAGTGCCAGGAGGCAGAACAGTGCATTTGGGAAACTACAGCAAGTTCATGACAACCGACAACTGATCTGGCAGCATCACCTGGGGATGGAGGCTGAGCCCCGGGGTTAACACTGGGCTTGAGATGGTTTGTATACGATGCCGAGGAGGTGAGGTACTACACTGTGGGGGCACAGGGAGCTACCGGAGGATTTCAAATATCAGAATCGTAACCATAATAGAGTATTTAATTGCATCCTAGCTTTCATCACGTGTAAGATGTACTATAGTTTATGTTCGACTAAGAAAGAGAAATGCTGTCAGTTAAACTAGGATATGTCATCAAGTGCAAGGTGAGTGCCACCTTAAAAGATATTAAAATGGGGGGGGGGGGTGGACACATCTTAGAACAAGTAAATTGTGGTACTAGAATAATTAAGAAAGGTCGAACACTTGGATCAACAAAAAAAGTGATTATTGCTTACCATGTGACCCAAACTATATTAAGTCTTAGAACAAAAGAAGTTCTTATCTTGATGCCCCGCAGCTGTTAGCCCCCAAGGTAAAGAGGGCAGTAGGCAACGACCAGCAGGCCTCAAGTGCCATGTGCAGACTCTAAGAGCAACTGCCTTTGAGAGAGGAAACGGTAGAGAGTGGGCTTTCGGAGGTAGAGAATTACTAGCTGGGAAAGTAGGAAAATTGACACAGAATCGGGATTGATGCCACTACATGACAGAGTTGGTGAAACGTCCCTTCTCAGAGATCTTGAGGCTCCTCAGAAATGTATTTTTCATTTTGGACAGAACATTCAGGATAAATATGATCTGTTCGAGTTCCTGGTTCTCTCATCAGGACTGTTTCTTAGGCTTCACTGGCACAAGAAAAGGGTTTTGATGGTCCAGGGTAAATCCTGACCAAAGCAAAGCACGGTATCTATGAAAAACTAACCACTCAGAAGAGAACGACAGATAAAAAGCCAGGCCGACCTGACCCTGCAAAATAGGTAAGGTTGGTCCGGCAACAGGGGTAGAGGGGAAGTGCCCATCTCCTGCTAGAAGAGCTAGAGAAGACCCCTTCCGGAGAGACCACCAGGAGAGGAGAGCAGAAGGTGCTGATGAGGAAGAATATTTTAATCAGCAGAGAAGGTCAAAATGACAAAGTTCCAGGATCAGTGTAAACATATGGGATGAAAAAATAAAAAAGAAAAGAAAAGATCATTTTAAAATGACTTTTTTTTTTTTAAAAGGACTTGTGTAAACAAAAGTCCTTTTTAAGAGACAGTTGGCTGTTTAAAGCAGAAGTACAACTCACTGAGAGAATCACCGCACTATTTATTTGGGTAGAAAGGACCTGGAATGTAGAAAGGCCCATTCTGCAGAGGAAAAAAATAGAATCACTAACAGGCCTCGTGCCTTGCACAGCCAGTGGCTAGAATCCCTGCCTCATGAGACCCTGTGCTAGAAGGCCGCTAGAACCATCTACAACTATGGTAGTCTTTCTTGGAAGCCAACAAGTGTTTGCCCAGTTAAGAGCAGAGTAACAATCAGTCACGTATTTGGTGATAATGTTTATCGATATCTTTAAAAGCCGTGTCAAGTTTCTTTTTGAGTAACCCTCACCCCACCCTTAGAGAAATTTATCTGAGGTTCACCTCTTTGAAATACCTCATTGTAGTTCCACATTTACCATATCCAAAAAACAAACAAACAAAAAAAAACCATTTTCTTAACAAAGTGTTCAGAAGGGGGCGCCACTGAAAACAATTAGAGCTTTCCCTGCCAGGACAATTTTGTTGCAGAAACAGCTGAAAGCAATCAGGTCAGACAGAGCCAAGGGCTGTAGGGATTTTTAAATGACAAAATCCGATCCAAATCAAACCAAAACAAAAATCAAACCCAATGGCCAGGATTTCAAGTTTGCTACTAAAGGCGTACATTCCCCTAAGACATGCGAGTGATTTGATCAATATATTTACATATTTATATTTGAAGAAGAAGGAACTATTTGATGCAGCAAATCCACGTTGATTAAAAATTACCAGATATGGGGGCTCCTGGCTGGCTCAGTGGTTTAGGCCTCTGCCTTCGGCTCAGGTCATGATTTCAGGGTCCTGGGATGGAGCCCCACATCGGGCTCTCTGCTCAGCGGGGAGCCTGCTTCCCCCCTCTCTCTCTGCCTACCTCTCTACCTACTTGTGATCTGTCAGAAAAATGCGTAAATCAGATCTTTAAAAAAAGAATTAGTAGATGTGAAATACATCGAGGGTATGGGGGAAGGAAAACGATTTCACCTGATCTGACTAGGAAGTGGTTGAAGCCTGAATTAAAGTGCTATAAAAAGAGTAAAGACCTGGGAATTCTATGGGGAAAAATCCCTAGAAAAACAGCAGTAATAACTGGCTGCTCTTTATTGATCCAGATGCTGCGGTAGGCAAAGAAGAGCTGGTTTTATTCAGAGGATGATCTCCATTTGTCTTCCTGATCTGGCATTTCCTGCAAGCCAGGTATGGGGCTCTGCTCTAGAGCTGCAAATGCTGGGGGGCCCTCACTGTCCCTTTTCTCTTCTCAGGGGGACAACGGGCATGTCCATGGTGCAGTGGGACAGGCTTTACCACAGGGAGATAAAAGACTGCCAAGGGTAGGTTGGAGCTGGGAAAAGCCACTTAGGAACAGATTTTCATTGGAGGTGATAGACAAGGGCAAAGCGAAGAATGAGGATGAGTGTGTCAAGTTTCAAAGTGCCAGGAGGCAGCACAGTGCATTTGGGAAACTACAGCAAGTTCATGACAACCGAAAACTGATCTGGCAGCATCACCTGGGGATGGAGGCTGAGCCCCGGGGTTAACACTGGGCTTGAGATGGTTTGTATACTATGCCGAGGAGGTGAGGTACTACACTGTGGGGGCACAGGGAGCTACCGGAGGATTTCAAATATCAGAATCGTAACCATAATAGAGTATTTAATTGCATCCTAGCTTTCATCACGTGTAAGATGTACTATAGTTTATGTTCGACTAAGAAAGAGAAATGCTGTCAGTTAAACTAGGATATGTCATCAAGTGCAAGGTGAGTGCCACCTTAAAAGATATTAAAATGGGGGGGGGTGGACACATCTTAGAACAAGTAAATTGTGGTACTAGAATAATTAAGAAAGGTCGAACACTTGGATCAACAAAAAAAGTGATTATTGCTTACCATGTGACCCAAACTATATTAAGTCTTAGAACAAAAGACGTTCTTATCTTGATGCCCCGCAGCTGTTAGACCCAAGGTACAGAGGGCAGTAGGCAACGACCAGCAGGCCTCAAGTGCCATGTGCAGACTCTAAGAGCAACTGCCTTTGAGAGAGGAAACGGTAGAGAGTGGGCTTTCGGAGGTAGAGTATTACTAGCTGGGAAAGTAGGAAAATTGACACAGAATCGGGATTGATGCCACTACAGGACAGAGATGGTGAAACGTCCCTTCTCAGAGATCTTGAGGCTCCTCAGAAATGTATTTTTCATTTTGGACAGAACATTCAGGATAAATATGATCTGTTCGAGTTCCTGGTTCTCTCATCAGGACTGTTTCTTAGGCTTCACTGGCACAAGAAAAGGGTTTTGATGGTCCAGGGTAAATCCTGACCAAAGCAAAGCACGGTATCTATGAAAAACTAACCACTCAGAAGAGAACGACAGATAAAAAGCCAGGCCGACCTGACCCTGCAAAATAGGTAAGGTTGGTCCGGCAACAGGGGTAGAGGGGAAGTGCCCATCTCCTGCTAGAAGAGCTAGAGAAGACCCCTTCCGGAGAGACCACCAGGAGAGGAGAGCAGAAGGTGCTGATGAGGAAGAATATTTTAATCAGCAGAGAAGGTCAAAATGACAAAGTTCCAGGATCAGTGTAAACATATGGGATGAAAAAATAAAAAAGAAAAGAAAAGATCATTTTAAAATGACTTTTTTTTTTTAAAAGGACTTGTGTAAACAAAAGTCCTTTTTAAGAGACAGTTGGCTGTTTAAAGCAGAAGTACAACTCACTGAGAGAATCACCGCACTATTTATTTGGGTAGAAAGGACCTGGAATGTAGAAAGGCCCATTCTGCAGAGGAAAAAAATAGAATCACTAACAGGCCTCGTGCCTTGCACAGCCAGTGGCTAGAATCCCTGCCTCATGAGACCCTGTGCTAGAAGGCCGCTAGAACCATCTACAACTATGGTAGTCTTTCTTGGAAGGCAACAAGTGTTTGCCCAGTTAAGAGCAGAGTAACAATCAGTCACGTATTTGGTGATAATGTTTATCGATATCTTTAAAAGCCGTGTCAAGTTTCTTTTTGAGTAACCCTCACCCCACCCTTAGAGAAATTTATCTGAGGTTCACCTCTTTGAAATACCTCATTGTAGTTCCACATTTACCATATCCAAAAAACAAACAAACAAACAAAAAACCATTTTCTTAACAAAGTGTTCAGAAGGGGGCGCCACTGAAAACAATTAGAGCTTTCCCTGCCAGGACAATTTTGTTGCAGAAACAGCTGAAAGCAATCAGGTCAGACAGAGCCAAGGGCTGGAGGGATTTTTAAATGACAAAAACCGATCCAAATCAAACCAAAACAAAAATCAAACCCAATGGCCAGGATTTCAAGTTTGCTACTAAAGGTGTGACATTCTCCTAAGACATGCGAGTGACTTGATCAATATATTTATATATTTATATTTGAAGAAGAAGGAACTATTTGATGCAGCAAATCCACGTTGATTAAAATATACCAGATATGGGGGCTCCTGGGTGGCTCAGTGGTTTAGGCCTCTGCCTTCGGCTCAGGTCATGATTTCAGGGTCCTGGGATGGAGCCCCACATCGGGCTCTCTGCTCAGCGGGGAGCCTGCTTCCCCCCTCTCTCTCTGCCTACCTCTCTACCTACTTGTGATCTGTCAGAAAAATGCGTAAATCAGATCTTTAAAAAAAGAATTAGTAGATGTGAAATACATCGAGGGTATGGGGGAAGGAAAACGATTGCACCTGATCTGACTAGGAAGTGGTTGAAGCCTGAATTAAAGTGCTATAAAAAGAGTAAAGACCTGGGAATTCTATGGGGAAAAATCCCTAGAAAAACAGCAGTAATAACTGGCTGCTCTTTATTGATCCAGATGCTGCGGTAGGCAAAGAAGAGCTGGTTTTATTCAGAGGATGATCTCCATTTGTCTTCCTGATCTGGCATTTCCTGCAAGCCAGGTATGGGGCTCTGCTCTAGAGCTGCAAATGCTGGGGGGCCCTCACTGTCCCTTTTCTCTTCTCAGGGGGACAACGGGCATGTCCATGGTGCAGTGGGACAGGCTTTACCACAGGGAGATAAAAGACTGCCAAGGGTAGGTTGGAGCTGGGAAAAGCCACTTAGGAACAGATTTTCATTGGAGGTGATAGACAAGGGCAAAGCGAAGAATGAGGATGAGTGTGTCAAGTTTCAAAGTGCCAGGAGGCAGAACAGTGCATTTGGGAAACTACAGCAAGTTCATGACAACCGACAACTGATCTGGCAGCATCACCTGGGGATGGAGGCTGAGCCCCGGGGTTAACACTGGGCTTGAGATGGTTTGTATACGATGCCGAGGAGGTGAGGTACTACACTGTGGGGGCACAGGGAGCTACCGGAGGATTTCAAATATCAGAATCGTAACCATAATAGAGTATTTAATTGCATCCTAGCTTTCATCACGTGTAAGATGTACTATAGTTTATGTTCGACTAAGAAAGAGAAATGCTGTCAGTTAAACTAGGATATGTCATCAAGTGCAAGGTGAGTGCCACCTTAAAAGATATTAAAATGGGGGGGGGGTGGACACATCTTAGAACAAGTAAATTGTGGTACTAGAATAATTAAGAAAGGTCGAACACTTGGATCAACAAAAAAAGTGATTATTGCTTACCATGTGACCCAAACTATATTAAGTCTTAGAACAAAAGACGTTCTTATCTTGATGCCCCGCAGCTGTTAGCCCCCAAGGTAAAGAGGGCAGTAGGCAACGACCAGCAGGCCTCAAGTGCCATGTGCAGACTCTAAGAGCAACTGCCTTTGAGAGAGGAAACGGTAGAGAGTGGGCTTTCGGAGGTAGAGAATTACTAGCTGGGAAAGTAGGAAAATTGACACAGAATCGGGATTGATGCCACTACATAACAGAGTTGGTGAAACGTCCCTTCTCAGAGATCTTGAGGCTCCTCAGAAATGTATTTTTCATTTTGGACAGAACATTCAGGATAAATATGATCTGTTCGAGTTCCTGGTTCTCTCATCAGGACTGTTTCTTAGGCTTCACTGGCACAAGAAAAGGGTTTTGATGGTCCAGGGTAAATCCTGACCAAAGCAAAGCACGGTATCTATGAAAAACTAACCACTCAGAAGAGAACGACAGATAAAAAGCCAGGCCGACCTGACCCTGCAAAATAGGTAAGGTTGGTCCGGCAACAGGGGTAGAGGGGAAGTGCCCATCTCCTGCTAGAAGAGCTAGAGAAGACCCCTTCCGGAGAGACCACCAGGAGAGGAGAGCAGAAGGTGCTGATGAGGAAGAATATTTTAATCAGCAGAGAAGGTCAAAATGACAAAGTTCCAGGATCAGTGTAAACATATGGGATGAAAAAATAAAAAAGAAAAGAAAAGATCATTTTAAAATGACTTTTTTTTTTTTTAAAAGGACTTGTGTAAACAAAAGTCATTTTTAAGAGACAGTTGGCTGTTTAAAGCAGAAGTACAACTCACTGAGAGAATCACCGCACTATTTATTTGGGTAGAAAGGACCTGGAATGTAGAAAGGCCCATTCTGCAGAGGAAAAAAATAGAATCACTAACAGGCCTCGTGCCTTGCACAGCCAGTGGCTAGAATCCCTGCCTCATGAGACCCTGTGCTAGAAGGCCGCTAGAACCATCTACAACTATGGTAGTCTTTCTTGGAAGCCAACAAGTGTTTGCCCAGTTAAGAGCAGAGTAACAATCAGTCACGTATTTGGTGATAATGTTTATCGATATCTTTAAAAGCCGTGTCAAGTTTCTTTTTGAGTAACCCTCACCCCACCCTTAGAGAAATTTATCTGAGGTTCACCTCTTTGAAATACCTCATTGTAGTTCCACATTTACCATATCCAAAAAACAAACAAACAAAAAAAAACCATTTTCTTAACAAAGTGTTCAGAAGGGGGCGCCACTGAAAACAATTAGAGCTTTCCCTGCCAGGACAATTTTGTTGCAGAAACAGCTGAAAGCAATCAGGTCAGACAGAGCCAAGGGCTGTAGGGATTTTTAAATGACAAAATCCGATCCAAATCAAACCAAAACAAAAATCAAACCCAATGGCCAGGATTTCAAGTTTGCTACTAAAGGCGTACATTCCCCTAAGACATGCGAGTGATTTGATCAATATATTTACATATTTATATTTGAAGAAGAAGGAACTATTTGATGCAGCAAATCCACGTTGATTAAAAATTACCAGATATGGGGGCTCCTGGCTGGCTCAGTGGTTTAGGCCTCTGCCTTCGGCTCAGGTCATGATTTCAGGGTCCTGGGATGGAGCCCCACATCGGGCTCTCTGCTCAGCGGGGAGCCTGCTTCCCCCCTCTCTCTCTGCCTACCTCTCTACCTACTTGTGATCTGTCAGAAAAATGCGTAAATCAGATCTTTAAAAAAAGAATTAGTAGATGTGAAATACATCGAGGGTATGGGGGAAGGAAAACGATTTCACCTGATCTGACTAGGAAGTGGTTGAAGCCTGAATTAAAGTGCTATAAAAAGAGTAAAGACCTGGGAATTCTATGGGGAAAAATCCCTAGAAAAACAGCAGTAATAACTGGCTGCTCTTTATTGATCCAGATGCTGCGGTAGGCAAAGAAGAGCTGGTTTTATTCAGAGGATGATCTCCATTTGTCTTCCTGATCTGGCATTTCCTGCAAGCCAGGTATGGGGCTCTGCTCTAGAGCTGCAAATGCTGGGGGGCCCTCACTGTCCCTTTTCTCTTCTCAGGGGGACAACGGGCATGTCCATGGTGCAGTGGGACAGGCTTTACCACAGGGAGATAAAAGACTGCCAAGGGTAGGTTGGAGCTGGGAAAAGCCACTTAGGAACAGATTTTCATTGGAGGTGATAGACAAGGGCAAAGCGAAGAATGAGGATGAGTGTGTCAAGTTTCAAAGTGCCAGGAGGCAGCACAGTGCATTTGGGAAACTACAGCAAGTTCATGACAACCGAAAACTGATCTGGCAGCATCACCTGGGGATGGAGGCTGAGCCCCGGGGTTAACACTGGGCTTGAGATGGTTTGTATACTATGCCGAGGAGGTGAGGTACTACACTGTGGGGGCACAGGGAGCTACCGGAGGATTTCAAATATCAGAATCGTAACCATAATAGAGTATTTAATTGCATCCTAGCTTTCATCACGTGTAAGATGTACTATAGTTTATGTTCGACTAAGAAAGAGAAATGCTGTCAGTTAAACTAGGATATGTCATCAAGTGCAAGGTGAGTGCCACCTTAAAAGATATTAAAATGGGGGGGGGTGGACACATCTTAGAACAAGTAAATTGTGGTACTAGAATAATTAAGAAAGGTCGAACACTTGGATCAACAAAAAAAGTGATTATTGCTTACCATGTGACCCAAACTATATTAAGTCTTAGAACAAAAGACGTTCTTATCTTGATGCCCCGCAGCTGTTAGACCCAAGGTACAGAGGGCAGTAGGCAACGACCAGCAGGCCTCAAGTGCCATGTGCAGACTCTAAGAGCAACTGCCTTTGAGAGAGGAAACGGTAGAGAGTGGGCTTTCGGAGGTAGAGTATTACTAGCTGGGAAAGTAGGAAAATTGACACAGAATCGGGATTGATGCCACTACAGGACAGAGATGGTGAAACGTCCCTTCTCAGAGATCTTGAGGCTCCTCAGAAATGTATTTTTCATTTTGGACAGAACATTCAGGATAAATATGATCTGTTCGAGTTCCTGGTTCTCTCATCAGGACTGTTTCTTAGGCTTCACTGGCACAAGAAAAGGGTTTTGATGGTCCAGGGTAAATCCTGACCAAAGCAAAGCACGGTATCTATGAAAAACTAACCACTCAGAAGAGAACGACAGATAAAAAGCCAGGCCGACCTGACCCTGCAAAATAGGTAAGGTTGGTCCGGCAACAGGGGTAGAGGGGAAGTGCCCATCTCCTGCTAGAAGAGCTAGAGAAGACCCCTTCCGGAGAGACCACCAGGAGAGGAGAGCAGAAGGTGCTGATGAGGAAGAATATTTTAATCAGCAGAGAAGGTCAAAATGACAAAGTTCCAGGATCAGTGTAAACATATGGGATGAAAAAATAAAAAAGAAAAGAAAAGATCATTTTAAAATGACTTTTTTTTTTTAAAAGGACTTGTGTAAACAAAAGTCCTTTTTAAGAGACAGTTGGCTGTTTAAAGCAGAAGTACAACTCACTGAGAGAATCACCGCACTATTTATTTGGGTAGAAAGGACCTGGAATGTAGAAAGGCCCATTCTGCAGAGGAAAAAAATAGAATCACTAACAGGCCTCGTGCCTTGCACAGCCAGTGGCTAGAATCCCTGCCTCATGAGACCCTGTGCTAGAAGGCCGCTAGAACCATCTACAACTATGGTAGTCTTTCTTGGAAGGCAACAAGTGTTTGCCCAGTTAAGAGCAGAGTAACAATCAGTCACGTATTTGGTGATAATGTTTATCGATATCTTTAAAAGCCGTGTCAAGTTTCTTTTTGAGTAACCCTCACCCCACCCTTAGAGAAATTTATCTGAGGTTCACCTCTTTGAAATACCTCATTGTAGTTCCACATTTACCATATCCAAAAAACAAACAAACAAACAAAAAACCATTTTCTTAACAAAGTGTTCAGAAGGGGGCGCCACTGAAAACAATTAGAGCTTTCCCTGCCAGGACAATTTTGTTGCAGAAACAGCTGAAAGCAATCAGGTCAGACAGAGCCAAGGGCTGGAGGGATTTTTAAATGACAAAAACCGATCCAAATCAAACCAAAACAAAAATCAAACCCAATGGCCAGGATTTCAAGTTTGCTACTAAAGGTGTGACATTCTCCTAAGACATGCGAGTGACTTGATCAATATATTTATATATTTATATTTGAAGAAGAAGGAACTATTTGATGCAGCAAATCCACGTTGATTAAAATATACCAGATATGGGGGCTCCTGGGTGGCTCAGTGGTTTAGGCCTCTGCCTTCGGCTCAGGTCATGATTTCAGGGTCCTGGGATGGAGCCCCACATCGGGCTCTCTGCTCAGCGGGGAGCCTGCTTCCCCCCTCTCTCTCTGCCTACCTCTCTACCTACTTGTGATCTGTCAGAAAAATGCGTAAATCAGATCTTTAAAAAAAGAATTAGTAGATGTGAAATACATCGAGGGTATGGGGGAAGGAAAACGATTTCACCTGATCTGACTAGGAAGTGGTTGAAGCCTGAATTAAAGTGCTATAAAAAGAGTAAAGACCTGGGAATTCTATGGGGAAAAATCCCTAGAAAAACAGCAGTAATAACTGGCTGCTCTTTATTGATCCAGATGCTGCGGTAGGCAAAGAAGAGCTGGTTTTATTCAGAGGATGATCTCCATTTGTCTTCCTGATCTGGCATTTCCTGCAAGCCAGGTATGGGGCTCTGCTCTAGAGCTGCAAATGCTGGGGGGCCCTCACTGTCCCTTTTCTCTTCTCAGGGGGACAACGGGCATGTCCATGGTGCAGTGGGACAGGCTTTACCACAGGGAGATAAAAGACTGCCAAGGGTAGGTTGGAGCTGGGAAAAGCCACTTAGGAACAGATTTTCATTGGAGGTGATAGACAAGGGCAAAGCGAAGAATGAGGATGAGTGTGTCAAGTTTCAAAGTGCCAGGAGGCAGAACAGTGCATTTGGGAAACTACAGCAAGTTCATGACAACCGACAACTGATCTGGCAGCATCACCTGGGGATGGAGGCTGAGCCCCGGGGTTAACACTGAGCTTGAGATGGTTTGTATACGATGCCGAGGAGGTGAGGTACTACACTGTGGGGGCACAGGGAGCTACCGGAGGATTTCAAATATCAGAATCGTAACCATAATAGAGTATTTAATTGCATCCTAGCTTTCATCACGTGTAAGATGTACTATAGTTTATGTTCGACTAAGAAAGAGAAATGCTGTCAGTTAAACTAGGATATGTCATCAAGTGCAAGGTGAGTGCCACCTTAAAAGATATTAAAATGGGGGGGGTGGACACATCTTAGAACAAGTAAATTGTGGTACTAGAATAATTAAGAAAGGTCGAACACTTGGATCAACAAAAAAAGTGATTATTGCTTACCATGTGACCCAAACTATATTAAGTCTTAGAACAAAAGACGTTCTTATCTTGATGCCCCGCAGCTGTTAGCCCCCAAGGTAAAGAGGGCAGTAGGCAACGACCAGCAGGCCTCAAGTGCCATGTGCAGACTCTAAGAGCAACTGCCTTTGAGAGAGGAAACGGTAGAGAGTGGGCTTTCGGAGGTAGAGAATTACTAGCTGGGAAAGTAGGAAAATTGACACAGAATCGGGATTGATGCCACTACATAACAGAGTTGGTGAAACGTCCCTTCTCAGAGATCTTGAGGCTCCTCAGAAATGTATTTTTCATTTTGGACAGAACATTCAGGATAAATATGATCTGTTCGAGTTCCTGGTTCTCTCATCAGGACTGTTTCTTAGGCTTCACTGGCACAAGAAAAGGGTTTTGATGGTCCAGGGTAAATCCTGACCAAAGCAAAGCACGGTATCTATGAAAAACTAACCACTCAGAAGAGAACGACAGATAAAAAGCCAGGCCGACCTGACCCTGCAAAATAGGTAAGGTTGGTCCGGCAACAGGGGTAGAGGGGAAGTGCCCATCTCCTGCTAGAAGAGCTAGAGAAGACCCCTTCCGGAGAGACCACCAGGAGAGGAGAGCAGAAGGTGCTGATGAGGAGGAATATTTTAATCAGCAGAGAAGGTCAAAATGACAAAGTTCCAGGATCAGTGTAAACATATGGGATGAAAAAATAAAAAAGAAAAGAAAAGATCATTTTAAAATGACTTTTTTTTTTTTTTAAAAGGACTTGTGTAAACAAAAGTCCTTTTTAAGAGACAGTTGGCTGTTTAAAGCAGAAGTACAACTCACTGAGAGAATCACCGCACTATTTATTTGGGTAGAAAGGACCTGGAATGTAGAAAGGCCCATTCTGCAGAGGAAAAAAATAGAATCACTAACAGGCCTCGTGCCTTGCACAGCCAGTGGCTAGAATCCCTGCCTCATGAGACCCTGTGCTAGAAGGCCGCTAGAACCATCTACAACTATGGTAGTCTTTCTTGGAAGGCAACAAGTGTTTGCCCAGTTAAGAGCAGAGTAACAATCAGTCACGTATTTGGTGATAATGTTTATCGATATCTTTAAAAGCCGTGTCAAGTTTCTTTTTGAGTAACCCTCACCCCACCCTTAGAGAAATTTATCTGAGGTTCACCTCTTTGAAATACCTCATTGTAGTTCCACATTTACCATATCCAAAAAACAAACAAACAAAAAAAAACCATTTTCTTAACAAAGTGTTCAGAAGGGGGCGCCACTGAAAACAATTAGAGCTTTCCCTGCCAGGACAATTTTGTTGCAGAAACAGCTGAAAGCAATCAGGTCAGACAGAGCCAAGGGCTGTAGGGATTTTTAAATGACAAAATCCGATCCAAATCAAACCAAAACAAAAATCAAACCCAATGGCCAGGATTTCAAGTTTGCTACTAAAGGCGTACATTCCCCTAAGACATGCGAGTGATTTGATCAATATATTTACATATTTATATTTGAAGAAGAAGGAACTATTTGATGCAGCAAATCCACGTTGATTAAAAATTACCAGATATGGGGGCTCCTGGCTGGCTCAGTGGTTTAGGCCTCTGCCTTCGGCTCAGGTCATGATTTCAGGGTCCTGGGATGGAGCCCCACATCGGGCTCTCTGCTCAGCGGGGAGCCTGCTTCCCCCCTCTCTCTCTGCCTACCTCTCTACCTACTTGTGATCTGTCAGAAAAATGCGTAAATCAGATCTTTAAAAAAAGAATTAGTAGATGTGAAATACATCGAGGGTATGGGGGAAGGAAAACGATTTCACCTGATCTGACTAGGAAGTGGTTGAAGCCTGAATTAAAGTGCTATAAAAAGAGTAAAGACCTGGGAATTCTATGGGGAAAAATCCCTAGAAAAACAGCAGTAATAACTGGCTGCTCTTTATTGATCCAGATGCTGCGGTAGGCAAAGAAGAGCTGGTTTTATTCAGAGGATGATCTCCATTTGTCTTCCTGATCTGGCATTTCCTGCAAGCCAGGTATGGGGCTCTGCTCTAGAGCTGCAAATGCTGGGGGGCCCTCACTGTCCCTTTTCTCTTCTCAGGGGGACAACGGGCATGTCCATGGTGCAGTGGGACAGGCTTTACCACAGGGAGATAAAAGACTGCCAAGGGTAGGTTGGAGCTGGGAAAAGCCACTTAGGAACAGATTTTCATTGGAGGTGATAGACAAGGGCAAAGCGAAGAATGAGGATGAGTGTGTCAAGTTTCAAAGTGCCAGGAGGCAGCACAGTGCATTTGGGAAACTACAGCAAGTTCATGACAACCGAAAACTGATATGGCAGCATCACCTGGGGATGGAGGCTGAGCCCCGGGGTTAACACTGGGCTTGAGATGGTTTGTATACTATGCCGAGGAGGTGAGGTACTACACTGTGGGGGCACAGGGAGCTACCGGAGGATTTCAAATATCAGAATCGTAACCATAATAGAGTATTTAATTGCATCCTAGCTTTCATCACGTGTAAGATGTACTAGAGTTTATGTTCGACTAAGAAAGAGAAATGCTGTCAGTTAAACTAGGATATGTCATCAAGTGCAAGGTGAGTGCCACCTTAAAAGATATTAAAATGGGGGTGGGGTGGACACATCTTAGAACAAGTAAATTGTGGTACTAGAATAATTAAGAAAGGTCGAACACTTGGATCAACAAAAAAAGTGATTATTGCTTACCATGTGACCCAAACTATATTAAGTCTTAGAACAAAAGACGTTCTTATCTTGATGCCCCGCAGCTGTTAGACCCAAGGTACAGAGGGCAGTAGGCAACGACCAGCAGGCCTCAAGTGCCATGTGCAGACTCTAAGAGCAACTGCCTTTGAGAGAGGAAACGGTAGAGAGTGGGTTTTCGGAGGTAGAGTATTACTAGCTGGGAAAGTAGGAAAATTGACACAGAATCGGGATTGATGCCACTACAGGACAGAGATGGTGAAACGTCCCTTCTCAGAGATCTTGAGGCTCCTCAGAAATGTATTTTTCATTTTGGACAGAACATTCAGGATAAATATGATCTGTTCGAGTTCCTGGTTCTCTCATCAGGACTGTTTCTTAGGCTTCACTGGCACAAGAAAAGGGTTTTGATGGTCCAGGGTAAATCCTGACCAAAGCAAAGCACGGTATCTATGAAAAACTAACCACTCAGAAGAGAACGACAGATAAAAAGCCAGGCCGACCTGACCCTGCAAAATAGGTAAGGTTGGTCCGGCAACAGGGGTAGAGGGGAAGTGCCCATCTCCTGCTAGAAGAGCTAGAGAAGACCCCTTCCAGAGAGACCACCAGGAGAGGAGAGCAGAAGGTGCTGATGATGAAGAATATTTTAATCAGCAGAGAAGGTCAAAATGACAAAGTTCCAGGATCAGTGTAAACATATGGGATGAAAAAATAAAAAAGAAAAGAAAAGATCATTTTAAAATGACTTTTTTTTTTTAAAAGGACTTGTGTAAACAAAAGTCCTTTTTAAGAGACAGTTGGCTGTTTAAAGCAGAAGTACAACTCACTGAGAGAATCACCGCACTATTTATTTGGGTAGAAAGGACCTGGAATGTAGAAAGGCCCATTCTGCAGAGGAAAAAAATAGAATCACTAACAGGCCTCGTGCCTTGCACAGCCAGTGGCTAGAATCCCTGCCTCATGAGACCCTGTGCTAGAAGGCCGCTAGAACCATCTACAACTATGGTAGTCTTTCTTGGAAGGCAACAAGTGTTTGCCCAGTTAAGAGCAGAGTAACAATCAGTCACGTATTTGGTGATAATGTTTATCGATATCTTTAAAAGCCGTGTCAAGTTTCTTTTTGAGTAACCCTCACCCCACCCTTAGAGAAATTTATCTGAGGTTCACCTCTTTGAAATACCTCATTGTAGTTCCACATTTACCATATCCAAAAAACAAACAAACAAAAAAAAACCATTTTCTTAACAAAGTGTTCAGAAGGGGGCGCCACTGAAAACAATTAGAGCTTTCCCTGCCAGGACAATTTTGTTGCAGAAACAGCTGAAAGCAATCAGGTCAGACAGAGCCAAGGGCTGGAGGGATTTTTAAATGACAAAAACCGATCCAAATCAAACCAAAACAAAAATCAAACCCAATGGCCAGGATTTCAAGTTTGCTACTAAAGGTGTGACATTCTCCTAAGACATGCGAGTGACTTGATCAATATATTTATATATTTATATTTGAAGAAGAAGGAACTATTTGATGCAGCAAATCCACGTTGATTAAAATATACCAGATATGGGGGCTCCTGGGTGGCTCAGTGGTTTAGGCCTCTGCCTTCGGCTCAGGTCATGATTTCAGGGTCCTGGGATGGAGCCCCACATCGGGCTCTCTGCTCAGCGGGGAGCCTGCTTCCCCCCTCTCTCTCTGCCTACCTCTCTACCTACTTGTGATCTGTCAGAAAAATGCGTAAATCAGATCTTTAAAAAAAGAATTAGTAGATGTGAAATACATCGAGGGTATGGGGGAAGGAAAACGATTTCACCTGATCTGACTAGGAAGTGGTTGAAGCCTGAATTAAAGTGCTATAAAAAGAGTAAAGACCTGGGAATTCTATGGGGAAAAATCCCTAGAAAAACAGCAGTAATAACTGGCTGCTCTTTATTGATCCAGATGCTGCGGTAGGCAAAGAAGAGCTGGTTTTATTCAGAGGATGATCTCCATTTGTCTTCCTGATCTGGCATTTCCTGCAAGCCAGGTATGGGGCTCTGCTCTAGAGCTGCAAATGCTGGGGGGCCCTCACTGTCCCTTTTCTCTTCTCAGGGGGACAACGGGCATGTCCATGGTGCAGTGGGACAGGCTTTACCACAGGGAGATAAAAGACTGCCAAGGGTAGGTTGGAGCTGGGAAAAGCCACTTAGGAACAGATTTTCATTGGAGGTGATAGACAAGGGCAAAGCGAAGAATGAGGATGAGTGTGTCAAGTTTCAAAGTGCCAGGAGGCAGAACAGTGCATTTGGGAAACTACAGCAAGTTCATGACAACCGACAACTGATCTGGCAGCATCACCTGGGGATGGAGGCTGAGCCCCGGGGTTAACACTGAGCTTGAGATGGTTTGTATACGATGCCGAGGAGGTGAGGTACTACACTGTGGGGGCACAGGGAGCTACCGGAGGATTTCAAATATCAGAATCGTAACCATAATAGAGTATTTAATTGCATCCTAGCTTTCATCACGTGTAAGATGTACTATAGTTTATGTTCGACTAAGAAAGAGAAATGCTGTCAGTTAAACTAGGATATGTCATCAAGTGCAAGGTGAGTGCCACCTTAAAAGATATTAAAATGGGGGGGGTGGACACATCTTAGAACAAGTAAATTGTGGTACTAGAATAATTAAGAAAGGTCGAACACTTGGATCAACAAAAAAAGTGATTATTGCTTACCATGTGACCCAAACTATATTAAGTCTTAGAACAAAAGACGTTCTTATCTTGATGCCCCGCAGCTGTTAGCCCCCAAGGTAAAGAGGGCAGTAGGCAACGACCAGCAGGCCTCAAGTGCCATGTGCAGACTCTAAGAGCAACTGCCTTTGAGAGAGGAAACGGTAGAGAGTGGGCTTTCGGAGGTAGAGAATTACTAGCTGGGAAAGTAGGAAAATTGACACAGAATCGGGATTGATGCCACTACATAACAGAGTTGGTGAAACGTCCCTTCTCAGAGATCTTGAGGCTCCTCAGAAATGTATTTTTCATTTTGGACAGAACATTCAGGATAAATATGATCTGTTCGAGTTCCTGGTTCTCTCATCAGGACTGTTTCTTAGGCTTCACTGGCACAAGAAAAGGGTTTTGATGGTCCAGGGTAAATCCTGACCAAAGCAAAGCACGGTATCTATGAAAAACTAACCACTCAGAAGAGAACGACAGATAAAAAGCCAGGCCGACCTGACCCTGCAAAATAGGTAAGGTTGGTCCGGCAACAGGGGTAGAGGGGAAGTGCCCATCTCCTGCTAGAAGAGCTAGAGAAGACCCCTTCCGGAGAGACCACCAGGAGAGGAGAGCAGAAGGTGCTGATGAGGAGGAATATTTTAATCAGCAGAGAAGGTCAAAATGACAAAGTTCCAGGATCAGTGTAAACATATGGGATGAAAAAATAAAAAAGAAAAGAAAAGATCATTTTAAAATGACTTTTTTTTTTTTTAAAAGGACTTGTGTAAACAAAAGTCCTTTTTAAGAGACAGTTGGCTGTTTAAAGCAGAAGTACAACTCACTGAGAGAATCACCGCACTATTTATTTGGGTAGAAAGGACCTGGAATGTAGAAAGGCCCATTCTGCAGAGGAAAAAAATAGAATCACTAACAGGCCTCGTGCCTTGCACAGCCAGTGGCTAGAATCCCTGCCTCATGAGACCCTGTGCTAGAAGGCCGCTAGAACCATCTACAACTATGGTAGTCTTTCTTGGAAGGCAACAAGTGTTTGCCCAGTTAAGAGCAGAGTAACAATCAGTCACGTATTTGGTGATAATGTTTATCGATATCTTTAAAAGCCGTGTCAAGTTTCTTTTTGAGTAACCCTCACCCCACCCTTAGAGAAATTTATCTGAGGTTCACCTCTTTGAAATACCTCATTGTAGTTCCACATTTACCATATCCAAAAAACAAACAAACAAAAAAAAACCATTTTCTTAACAAAGTGTTCAGAAGGGGGCGCCACTGAAAACAATTAGAGCTTTCCCTGCCAGGACAATTTTGTTGCAGAAACAGCTGAAAGCAATCAGGTCAGACAGAGCCAAGGGCTGTAGGGATTTTTAAATGACAAAATCCGATCCAAATCAAACCAAAACAAAAATCAAACCCAATGGCCAGGATTTCAAGTTTGCTACTAAAGGCGTACATTCCCCTAAGACATGCGAGTGATTTGATCAATATATTTACATATTTATATTTGAAGAAGAAGGAACTATTTGATGCAGCAAATCCACGTTGATTAAAAATTACCAGATATGGGGGCTCCTGGCTGGCTCAGTGGTTTAGGCCTCTGCCTTCGGCTCAGGTCATGATTTCAGGGTCCTGGGATGGAGCCCCACATCGGGCTCTCTGCTCAGCGGGGAGCCTGCTTCCCCCCTCTCTCTCTGCCTACCTCTCTACCTACTTGTGATCTGTCAGAAAAATGCGTAAATCAGATCTTTAAAAAAAGAATTAGTAGATGTGAAATACATCGAGGGTATGGGGGAAGGAAAACGATTTCACCTGATCTGACTAGGAAGTGGTTGAAGCCTGAATTAAAGTGCTATAAAAAGAGTAAAGACCTGGGAATTCTATGGGGAAAAATCCCTAGAAAAACAGCAGTAATAACTGGCTGCTCTTTATTGATCCAGATGCTGCGGTAGGCAAAGAAGAGCTGGTTTTATTCAGAGGATGATCTCCATTTGTCTTCCTGATCTGGCATTTCCTGCAAGCCAGGTATGGGGCTCTGCTCTAGAGCTGCAAATGCTGGGGGGCCCTCACTGTCCCTTTTCTCTTCTCAGGGGGACAACGGGCATGTCCATGGTGCAGTGGGACAGGCTTTACCACAGGGAGATAAAAGACTGCCAAGGGTAGGTTGGAGCTGGGAAAAGCCACTTAGGAACAGATTTTCATTGGAGGTGATAGACAAGGGCAAAGCGAAGAATGAGGATGAGTGTGTCAAGTTTCAAAGTGCCAGGAGGCAGCACAGTGCATTTGGGAAACTACAGCAAGTTCATGACAACCGAAAACTGATCTGGCAGCATCACCTGGGGATGGAGGCTGAGCCCCGGGGTTAACACTGGGCTTGAGATGGTTTGTATACTATGCCGAGGAGGTGAGGTACTACACTGTGGGGGCACAGGGAGCTACCGGAGGATTTCAAATATCAGAATCGTAACCATAATAGAGTATTTAATTGCATCCTAGCTTTCATCACGTGTAAGATGTACTAGAGTTTATGTTCGACTAAGAAAGAGAAATGCTGTCAGTTAAACTAGGATATGTCATCAAGTGCAAGGTGAGTGCCACCTTAAAAGATATTAAAATGGGGGGGGGGTGGACACATCTTAGAACAAGTAAATTGTGGTACTAGAATAATTAAGAAAGGTCGAACACTTGGATCAACAAAAAAAGTGATTATTGCTTACCATGTGACCCAAACTATATTAAGTCTTAGAACAAAAGACGTTCTTATCTTGATGCCCCGCAGCTGTTAGCCCCAAGGTACAGAGGGCAGTAGGCAACGACCAGCAGGCCTCAAGTGCCATGTGCAGACTCTAAGAGCAACTGCCTTTGAGAGAGGAAACGGTAGAGAGTGGGCTTTCAGAGGTAGAGAATTACTAGCTGGGAAAGTAGGAAAATTGACACAGAATCGGGATTGATGCCACTACATGACAGAGTTGGTGAAACGTCCCTTCTCAGAGATCTTGAGGCTCCTCAGAAATGTATTTTTCATTTTGGACAGAACATTCAGGATAAATATGATCTGTTCGACTTCCTGGTTCTCTCATCAGGACTGTTTCTTAGGCTTCACTGGCACAAGAAAAGGGTTTTGATGGTCCAGGGTAAATCCTGACCAAAGCAAAGCACGGTATCTATGAAAATCTAACCACTCAGAAGAGAACGACAGATAAAAAGCCAGGCCGACCTGACCCTGCAAAATAGGTAAGGTTGGTCCGGCAACAGGGGTAGAGGGGAAGTGCCCATCTCCTGCTAGAAGAGCTAGAGAAGACCCCTTCCGGAGAGACCACCAGGAGAGGAGAGCAGAAGGTGCTGATGAGGAAGAATATTTTAATCAGCAGAGAAGGTCAAAATGACAAAGTTCCAGGATCAGTGTAAACATATGGGATGAAAAAATAAAAAAGAAAAGAAAAGATCATTTTAAAATGACTTTTTTTTTTAAAAAGGACTTGTGTAAACAAAAGTCCTTTTTAAGAGACAGTTGGCTGTTTAAAGCAGAAGTACAACTCACTGAGAGAATCACCGCACTATTTATTTGGGTAGAAAGGACCTGGAATGTAGAAAGGCCCATTCTGCAGAGGAAAAAAATAGAATCACTAACAGGCCTCGTTCCTTGCACAGCCAGTGGCTAGAATCCCTGCCTCATGAGACCCTGTGCTAGAAGGCCGCTAGAACCATCTACAACTATGGTAGTCTTTCTTGGAAGCCAACAAGTGTTTGCCCAGTTAAGAGCAGAGTAACAATCAGTCACGTATTTGGTGATAATGTTTATCGATATCTTTAAAAGCCGTGTCAAGTTTCTTTTTGAGAAACCCTCACCCCACCCTTAGAGAAATTTATCTGAGGTTCACCTCTTTGAAATACCTCATTGTAGTTCCACATTTACCATATCCAAAAAACAAACAAACAAACAAAAAACCATTTTCTTAACAAAGTGTTCAGAAGGGGGCGCCACTGAAAACAATTAGAGCTTTCCCTGCCAGGACAATTTTGTTGCAGAAACAGCTGAAAGCAATCAGGTCAGACAGAGCCAAGGGCTGGAGGGATTTTTAAATGACAAAAACCGATCCAAATCAAACCAAAACAAAAATCAAACCCAATGGCCAGGATTTCAAGTTTGCTACTAAAGGTGTGACATTCTCCTAAGACATGCGAGTGACTTGATCAATATATTTATATATTTATATTTGAAGAAGAAGGAACTATTTGATGCAGCAAATCCACGTTGATTAAAATATACCAGATATGGGGGCTCCTGGGTGGCTCAGTGGTTTAGGCTTCTGCCTTCGGCTCAGGTCATGATTTCAGGGTCCTGGGATGGAGCCCCACATCGGGCTCTCTGCTCAGCGGGGAGCCTGCTTCCCCCCTCTCTCTCTGCCTACCTCTCTACCTACTTGTGATCTGTCAGAAAAATGCGTAAATCAGATCTTTAAAAAAAGAATTAGTAGATGTGAAATACATCGAGGGTATGGGGGAAGGAAAACGATTGCACCTGATCTGACTAGGAAGTGGTTGAAGCCTGAATTAAAGTGCTATAAAAAGAGTAAAGACCTGGGAATTCTATGGGGAAAAATCCCTAGAAAAACAGCAGTAATAACTGGCTGCTCTTTATTGATCCAGATGCTGCGGTAGGCAAAGAAGAGCTGGTTTTATTCAGAGGATGATCTCCATTTGTCTTCCTGATCTGGCATTTCCTGCAAGCCAGGTATGGGGCTCTGCTCTAGAGCTGCAAATGCTGGGGGGCCCTCACTGTCCCTTTTCTCTTCTCAGGGGGACAACGGGCATGTCCATGGTGCAGTGGGACAGGCTTTACCACAGGGAGATAAAAGACTGCCAAGGGTAGGTTGGAGCTGGGAAAAGCCACTTAGGAACAGATTTTCATTGGAGGTGATAGACAAGGGCAAAGCGAAGAATGAGGATGAGTGTGTCAAGTTTCAAAGTGCCAGGAGGCAGAACAGTGCATTTGGGAAACTACAGCAAGTTCATGACAACCGACAACTGATCTGGCAGCATCACCTGGGGATGGAGGCTGAGCCCCGGGGTTAACACTGGGCTTGAGATGGTTTGTATACGATGCCGAGGAGGTGAGGTACTACACTGTGGGGGCACAGGGAGCTACCGGAGGATTTCAAATATCAGAATCGTAACCATAATAGAGTATTTAATTGCATCCTAGCTTTCATCACGTGTAAGATGTACTATAGTTTATGTTCGACTAAGAAAGAGAAATGCTGTCAGTTAAACTAGGATATGTCATCAAGTGCAAGGTGAGTGCCACCTTAAAAGATATTAAAATGGGGGGGGTGGACACATCTTAGAACAAGTAAATTGTGGTACTAGAATAATTAAGAAAGGTCGAACACTTGGATCAACAAAAAAAGTGATTATTGCTTACCATGTGACCCAAACTATATTAAGTCTTAGAACAAAAGACGTTCTTATCTTGATGCCCCGCAGCTGTTAGCCCCCAAGGTAAAGAGGGCAGTAGGCAACGACCAGCAGGCCTCAAGTGCCATGTGCAGACTCTAAGAGCAACTGCCTTTGAGAGAGGAAACGGTAGAGAGTGGGCTTTCAGAGGTAGAGAATTACTAGCTGGGAAAGTAGGAAAATTGACACAGAATCGGGATTGATGCCACTACAGGACAGAGTTGGTGAAACGTCCCTTCTCAGAGATCTTGAGGCTCCTCAGAAATGTATTTTTCATTTTGGACAGAACATTCAGGATAAATATGATCTGTTCGAGTTCCTGGTTCTCTCATCAGGACTGTTTCTTAGGCTTCACTGGCACAAGAAAAGGGTTTTGATGGTCCAGGGTAAATCCTGACCAAAGCAAAGCACGGTATCTATGAAAAACTAACCACTCAGAAGAGAACGACAGATAAAAAGCCAGGCCGACCTGACCCTGCAAAATAGGTAAGGTTGGTCCGGCAACAGGGGTAGAGGGGAAGTGCCCATCTCCTGCTAGAAGAGCTAGAGAAGACCCCTTCCGGAGAGACCACCAGGAGAGGAGAGCAGAAGGTGCTGATGAGGAAGAATATTTTAATCAGCAGAGAAGGTCAAAATGACAAAGTTCCAGGATCAGTGTAAACATATGGGATGAAAAAATAAAAAAGAAAAGAAAAGATCATTTTAAAATGACTTTTTTTTTTTAAAAGGACTTGTGTAAACAAAAGTCCTTTTTAAGAGACAGTTGGCTGTTTAAAGCAGAAGTACAACTCACTGAGAGAATCACCGCACTATTTATTTGGGTAGAAAGGACCTGGAATGTAGAAAGGCCCATTCTGCAGAGGAAAAAAATAGAATCACTAACAGGCCTCGTGCCTTGCACAGCCAGTGGCTAGAATCCCTGCCTCATGAGACCCTGTGCTAGAAGGCCGCTAGAACCATCTACAACTATGGTAGTCTTTCTTGGAAGGCAACAAGTGTTTGCCCAGTTAAGAGCAGAGTAACAATCAGTCACGTATTTGGTGATAATGTTTATCGATATCTTTAAAAGCCGTGTCAAGTTTCTTTTTGAGTAACCCTCACCCCACCCTTAGAGAAATTTATCTGAGGTTCACCTCTTTGAAATACCTCATTGTAGTTCCACATTTACCATATCCAAAAAACAAACAAACAAACAAAAAACCATTTTCTTAACAAAGTGTTCAGAAGGGGGCGCCACTGAAAACAATTAGAGCTTTCCCTGCCAGGACAATTTTGTCGCAGAAACAGCTGAAAGCAATCAGGTCAGACAGAGCAAAGGGCTGGAGGGATTTTTAAATGACAAAAACCGATCCAAATCAAACCAAAACAAAAATCAAACCCAATGGCCAGGATTTCAAGTTTGCTACTAAAGGTGTGACATTCTCCTAAGACATGCGAGTGACTTGATCAATATATTTATATATTTATATTTGAAGAAGAAGGAACTATTTGATGCAGCAAATCCACGTTGATTAAAATATACCAGATATGGGGGCTCCTGGGTGGCTCAGTGGTTTAGGCCTCTGCCTTCGGCTCAGGTCATGATTTCAGGGTCCTGGGATGGAGCCCCACATCGGGCTCTCTGCTCAGCGGGGAGCCTGCTTCCCCCCTCTCTCTCTGCCTACCTCTCTACCTACTTGTGATCTGTCAGAAAAATGCGTAAATCAGATCTTTAAAAAAAGAATTAGTAGATGTGAAATACATCGAGGGTATGGGGGAAGGAAAACGATTTCACCTGATCTGACTAGGAAGTGGTTGAAGCCTGAATTAAAGTGCTATAAAAAGAGTAAAGACCTGGGAATTCTATGGGGAAAAATCCCTAGAAAAACAGCAGTAATAACTGGCTGCTCTTTATTGATCCAGATGCTGCGGTAGGCAAAGAAGAGCTGGTTTTATTCAGAGGATGATCTCCATTTGTCTTCCTGATCTGGCATTTCCTGCAAGCCAGGTATGGGGCTCTGCTCTAGAGCTGCAAATGCTGGGGGGCCCTCACTGTCCCTTTTCTCTTCTCAGGGGGACAACGGGCATGTCCATGGTGCAGTGGGACAGGCTTTACCACAGGGAGATAAAAGACTGCCAAGGGTAGGTTGGAGCTGGGAAAAGCCACTTAGGAACAGATTTTCATTGGAGGTGATAGACAAGGGCAAAGCGAAGAATGAGGATGAGTGTGTCAAGTTTCAAAGTGCCAGGAGGCAGAACAGTGCATTTGGGAAACTACAGCAAGTTCATGACAACCGACAACTGATCTGGCAGCATCACCTGGGGATGGAGGCTGAGCCCCGGGGTTAACACTGGGCTTGAGATGGTTTGTATACGATGCCGAGGAGGTGAGGTACTACACTGTGGGGGCACAGGGAGCTACCGGAGGATTTCAAATATCAGAATCGTAACCATAATAGAGTATTTAATTGCATCCTAGCTTTCATCACGTGTAAGATGTACTAGAGTTTATGTTCGACTAAGAAAGAGAAATGCTGTCAGTTAAACTAGGATATGTCATCAAGTGCAAGGTGAGTGCCACCTTAAAAGATATTAAAATGGGGGGGGGGTGGACACATCTTAGAACAAGTAAATTGTGGTACTAGAATAATTAAGAAAGGTCGAACACTTGGATCAACAAAAAAAGTGATTATTGCTTACCATGTGACCCAAACTATATTAAGTCTTAGAACAAAAGACGTTCTTATCTTGATGCCCCGCAGCTGTTAGCCCCCAAGGTACAGAGGGCAGTAGGCAACGACCAGCAGGCCTCAAGTGCCATGTGCAGACTCTAAGAGCAACTGCCTTTGAGAGAGGAAACGGTAGAGAGTGGGCTTTCGGAGGTAGAGAATTACTAGCTGGGAAAGTAGGAAAATTGACACAGAATCGGGATTGATGCCACTACATGACAGAGTTGGTGAAACGTCCCTTCTCAGAGATCTTGAGGCTCCTCAGAAATGTATTTTTCATTTTGGACAGAACATTCAGGATAAATATGATCTGTTCGAGTTCCTGGTTCTCTCATCAGGACTGTTTCTTAGGCTTCACTGGCACAAGAAAAGGGTTTTGATGGTCCAGGGTAAATCCTGACCAAAGCAAAGCACGGTATCTATGAAAAACTAACCACTCAGAAGAGAACGACAGATAAAAAGCCAGGCCGACCTGACCCTGCAAAATAGGTAAGGTTGGTCCGGCAACAGGGGTAGAGGGGAAGTGCCCATCTCCTGCTAGAAGAGCTAGAGAAGACCCCTTCCGGAGAGACCACCAGGAGAGGAGAGCAGAAGGTGCTGATGAGGAAGAATATTTTAATCAGCAGAGAAGGTCAAAATGACAAAGTTCCAGGATCAGTGTAAACATATGGGATGAAAAAATAAAAAAGAAAAGAAAAGATCATTTTAAAATGACTTTTTTTTTTTTAAAAGGACTTGTGTAAACAAAAGTCCTTTTTAAGAGACAGTTGGCTGTTTAAAGCAGAAGTACAACTCACTGAGAGAATCACCGCACTATTTATTTGGGTAGAAAGGACCTGGAATGTAGAAAGGCCCATTCTGCAGAGGAAAAAAATAGAATCACTAACAGGCCTCGTGCCTTGCACAGCCAGTGGCTAGAATCCCTGCCTCATGAGACCCTGTGCTAGAAGGCCGCTAGAACCATCTACAACTATGGTAGTCTTTCTTGGAAGGCAACAAGTGTTTGCCCAGTTAAGAGCAGAGTAACAATCAATCACGTATTTGGTGATAATGTTTATCGATATCTTTAAAAGCCGTGTCAAGTTTCTTTTTGAGTAACCCTCACCCCACCCTTAGAGAAATTTATCTGAGGTTCACCTCTTTGAAATACCTCATTGTAGTTCCACATTTACCATATCCAAAAAACAAACAAACAAACAAAAAACCATTTTCTTAACAAAGTGTTCAGAAGGGGGCGCCACTGAAAACAATTAGAGCTTTCCCTGCCAGGACAATTTTGTTGCAGAAACAGCTGAAAGCAATCAGGTCAGACAGAGCCAAGGGCTGGAGGGATTTTTAAATGACAAAAACCGATCCAAATCAAACCAAAACAAAAATCAAACCCAATGGCCAGGATTTCAAGTTTGCTACTAAAGGTGTGACATTCTCCTAAGACATGCGAGTGACTTGATCAATATATTTATATATTTATATTTGAAGAAGAAGGAACTATTTGATGCAGCAAATCCACGTTGATTAAAATATACCAGATATGGGGGCTCCTGGGTGGCTCAGTGGTTTAGGCCTCTGCCTTCGGCTCAGGTCATGATTTCAGGGTCCTGGGATGGAGCCCCACATCGGGCTCTCTGCTCAGCGGGGAGCCTGCTTCCCCCCTCTCTCTCTGCCTACCTCTCTACCTACTTGTGATCTGTCAGAAAAATGCGTAAATCAGATCTTTAAAAAAAGAATTAGTAGATGTGAAATACATCGAGGGTATGGGGGAAGGAAAACGATTTCACCTGATCTGACTAGGAAGTGGTTGAAGCCTGAATTAAAGTGCTATAAAAAGAGTAAAGACCTGGGAATTCTATGGGGAAAAATCCCTAGAAAAACAGCAGTAATAACTGGCTGCTCTTTATTGATCCAGATGCTGCGGTAGGCAAAGAAGAGCTGGTTTTATTCAGAGGATGATCTCCATTTGTCTTCCTGATCTGGCATTTCCTGCAAGCCAGGTATGGGGCTCTGCTCTAGAGCTGCAAATGCTGGGGGGCCCTCACTGTCCCTTTTCTCTTCTCAGGGGGACAACGGGCATGTCCATGGTGCAGTGGGACAGGCTTTACCACAGGGAGATAAAAGACTGCCAAGGGTAGGTTGGAGCTGGGAAAAGCCACTTAGGAACAGATTTTCATTGGAGGTGATAGACAAGGGCAAAGCGAAGAATGAGGATGAGTGTGTCAAGTTTCAAAGTGCCAGGAGGCAGAACAGTGCATTTGGGAAACTACAGCAAGTTCATGACAACCGACAACTGATCTGGCAGCATCACCTGGGGATGGAGGCTGAGCCCCGGGGTTAACACTGGGCTTGAGATGGTTTGTATACGATGCCGAGGAGGTGAGGTACTACACTGTGGGGGCACAGGGAGCTACCGGAGGATTTCAAATATCAGAATCGTAACCATAATAGAGTATTTAATTGCATCCTAGCTTTCATCACGTGTAAGATGTACTAGAGTTTATGTTCGACTAAGAAAGAGAAATGCTGTCAGTTAAACTAGGATATGTCATCAAGTGCAAGGTGAGTGCCACCTTAAAAGATATTAAAATGGGGGGGGTGGACACATCTTAGAACAAGTAAATTGTGGTACTAGAATAATTAAGAAAGGTCGAACACTTGGATCAACAAAAAAAGTGATTAATGCTTACCATGTGACCCAAACTATATTAAGTCTTAGAACAAAAGACGTTCTTATCTTGATGCCCCGCAGCTGTTAGCCCCCAAGGTACAGAGGGCAGTAGGCAACGACCAGCAGGCCTCAAGTGCCATGTGCAGACTCTAAGAGCAACTGCCTTTGAGAGAGGAAACGGTAGAGAGTGGGCTTTCGGAGGTAGAGAATTACTAGCTGGGAAAGTAGGAAAATTGACACAGAATCGGGATTGATGCCACTACATGACAGAGTTGGTGAAACGTCCCTTCTCAGAGATCTTGAGGCTCCTCAGAAATGTATTTTTCATTTTGGACAGAACATTCAGGATAAATATGATCTGTTCGAGTTCCTGGATCTCTCATCAGGACTGTTTCTTAGGCTTCACTGGCACAAGAAAAGGGTTTTGATGGTCCAGGGTAAATCCTGACCAAAGCAAAGCACGGTATCTATGAAAAACTAACCACTCAGAAGAGAACGACAGATAAAAAGCCAGGCCGACCTGACCCTGCAAAATAGGTAAGGTTGGTCCGGCAACAGGGGTAGAGGGGAAGTGCCCATCTCCTGCTAGAAGAGCTAGAGAAGACCCCTTCCGGAGAGACCACCAGGAGAGGAGAGCAGAAGGTGCTGATGAGGAAGAATATTTTAATCAGCAGAGAAGGTCAAATGACAAAGTTCCAGGATCAGTGTAAACATATGGGATGAAAAAATAAAAAAGAAAAGAAAAGATCATTTTAAAATGACTTTTTTTTTAAAAGGACTTGTGTAAACAAAAGTCCTTTTTAAGAGACAGTTGGCTGTTTAAAGCAGAAGTACAACTCACTGAGAGAATCACCGCACTATTTATTTGGGTAGAAAGGACCTGGAATGTAGAAAGGCCCATTCTGCAGAGGAAAAAAATAGAATCACTAACAGGCCTCGTGCCTTGCACAGCCAGTGGCTAGAATCCCTGCCTCATGAGACCCTGTGCTAGAAGGCCGCTAGAACCATCTACAACTATGGTAGTCTTTCTTGGAAGGCAACAAGTGTTTGCCCAGTTAAGAGCAGAGTAACAATCAGTCACGTATTTGGTGATAATGTTTATCGATATCTTTAAAAGCCGTGTCGAGTTTCTTTTTGAGTAACCCTCACCCCACCCTTAGAGAAATTTATCTGAGGTTCACCTCTTTGAAATACCTCATTGTAGTTCCACATTTACCATATCCAAAAAACAAACAAACAAACAAAAAACCATTTTCTTAACAAAGTGTTCAGAAGGGGGCGCCACTGAAAACAATTAGAGCTTTCCCTGCCAGGACAATTTTGTTGCAGAAACAGCTGAAAGCAATCAGGTCAGACAGAGCCAAGGGCTGGAGGGATTTTTAAATGACAAATCCGATCCAAATCAAACCAAAACAAAAATCAAACCCAAAGGCCAGGATTTCAAGTTTGCTACTAAAGGTGTGACATTCTCCTAAGACATGCGAGTGACTTGATCAATATATTTATATATTTATATTTGAAGAAGAAGGAACTATTTGATGCAGCAAATCCACGTTGATTAAAATATACCAGATATGGGGGCTCCTGGGTGGCTCAGTGGTTTAGGCCTCTGCCTTCGGCTCAGGTCATGATTTCAGGGTCCTGGGATGGAGCCCCACATCGGGCTCTCTGCTCAGCGGGAGGCCTGCTTCCCCCCTCTCTCTCTGCCTACCTCTCTACCTACTTGTGATCTGTCAGAAAAATGCGTAAATCAGATCTTTAAAAAAAGAATTAGTAGATGTGAAATACATCGAGGGTATGGGGGAAGGAAAACGACTTCACCTGATCTGACTAGGAAGTGGTTGAAGCCTGAATTAAAGTGCTATAAAAAGAGTAAAGACCTGGGAATTCTATGGGGAAAAATCCCTAGAAAAACAGCAGTAATAACTGGCTGCTCTTTATTGATCCAGATGCTGCGGTAGGCAAAGAAGAGCTGGTTTTATTCAGAGGATGATCTCCATTTGTCTTCCTGATCTGGCATTTCCTGCAAGCCAGGTATGGGGCTCTGCTCTAGAGCTGCAAATGCTGGGGGGCCCTCACTGTCCCTTTTCTCTTCTCAGGGGGACAACGGGCATGTCCATGGTGCAGTGGGACAGGCTTTACCACAGGGAGATAAAAGACTGCCAAGGGTAGGTTGGAGCTGGGAAAAGCCACTTAGGAACAGATTTTCATTGGAGGTGATAGACAAGGGGAAAACGAAGAATGAGGATGAGTGTGTCAAGTTTCAAAGTGCCAGGAGGCAGCACAGTGCATTTGGGAAACTACAGCAAGTTCATGACAACCGACAACTGATCTGGCAGCATCACCTGGGGATGGAGGCTGAGCCCCGGGGTTAACACTGGGCTTGAGATGGTTTGTATACTATGCCGAGGAGGTGAGGTACTACACTGTGGGGGCACAGGGAGCTACCGGAGGATTTCAAATATCAGAATCGTAACCATAATAGAGTATTTAATTGCATCCTAGCTTTCATCACGTGTAAGATGTACTAGAGTTTATGTTCGACTAAGAAAGAGAAATGCTGTCAGTTAAACTAGGATATGTCATCAAGTGCAAGGTGAGTGCCACCTTAAAAGATATTAAAATGGCGGGGGGGTGGACACATCTTAGAACAAGTAAATTGTGGTACTAGAATAATTAAGAAAGGTCGAACACTTGGATCAACAAAAAAAGTGATTATTGCTTACCATGTGACCCAATCTATATTAAGTCTTAGAACAAAAGACGTTCTTATCTTGATGCCCCGCAGCTGTTAGCCCCAAGGTACAGAGGGCAGTAGGCAACGACCAGCAGGCCTCAAGTGCCATGTGCAGACTCTAAGAGCAACTGCCTTTGAGAGAGGAAACGGTAGAGAGTGGGTTTTCGGAGGTAGAGTATTACTAGCTGGGAAAGTAGGAAAATTGACACAGAATCGGGATTGATGCCACTACAGGACAGAGATGGTGAAACGTCCCTTCTCAGAGATCTTGAGGCTCCTCAGAAATGTATTTTTCATTTTGGACAGAACATTCAGGATAAATATGATCTGTTCGAGTTCCTGGTTCTCTCATCAGGACTGTTTCTTAGGCTTCACTGGCACAAGAAAAGGGTTTTGATGGTCCAGGGTAAATCCTGACCAAAGCAAAGCACGGTATCTATGAAAAACTAACCACTCAGAAGAGAACGACAGATAAAAAGCCAGGCCGACCTGACCCTGCAAAATAGGTAAGGTTGGTCCGGCAACAGGGGTAGAGGGGAAGTGCCCATCTCCTGCTAGAAGAGCTAGAGAAGACCCCTTCCGGAGAGACCACCAGGAGAGGAGAGCAGAAGGTGCTGATGAGGAAGAATATTTTAATCAGCAGAGAAGGTCAAAATGACAAAGTTCCAGGATCAGTGTAAACATATGGGATGAAAAAATAAAAAAGAAAAGAAAAGATCATTTTAAAATGACTTTTTTTTTTTAAAAGGACTTGTGTAAACAAAAGTCCTTTTTAAGAGACAGTTGGCTGTTTAAAGCAGAAGTACAACTCACTGAGAGAATCACCGCACTATTTATTTGGGTAGAAAGGACCTGGAATGTAGAAAGGCCCATTCTGCAGAGGAAAAAAATAGAATCACTAACAGGCCTCGTGCCTTGCACAGCCAGTGGCTAGAATCCCTGCCTCATGAGACCCTGTGCTAGAAGGCCGCTAGAACCATCTACAACTATGGTAGTCTTTCTTGGAAGGCAACAAGTGTTTGCCCAGTTAAGAGCAGAGTAACAATCAGTCACGTATTTGGTGATAATGTTTATCGATATCTTTAAAAGCCGTGTCAAGTTTCTTTTTGAGTAACCCTCACCCCACCCTTAGAGAAATTTATCTGAGGTTCACCTCTTTGAAATACCTCATTGTAGTTCCACATTTACCATATCCAAAAAACAAACAAACAAACAAAAAACCATTTTCTTAACAAAGTGTTCAGAAGGGGGCGCCACTGAAAACAATTAGAGCTTTCCCTGCCAGGACAATTTTGTTGCAGAAACAGCTGAAAGCAATCAGGTCAGACAGAGCCAAGGGCTGGAGGGATTTTTAAATGACAAAAACCGATCCAAATCAAACCAAAACAAAAATCAAACCCAATGGCCAGGATTTCAAGTTTGCTACTAAAGGTGTGACATTCTCCTAAGACATGCGAGTGACTTGATCAATATATTTATATATTTATATTTGAAGAAGAAGGAACTATTTGATGCAGCAAATCCACGTTGATTAAAATATACCAGATATGGGGGCTCCTGGGTGGCTCAGTGGTTTAGGCCTCTGCCTTCGGCTCAGGTCATGATTTCAGGGTCCTGGGATGGAGCCCCACATCGGGCTCTCTGCTCAGCGGGGAGCCTGCTTCCCCCCTCTCTCTCTGCCTACCTCTCTACCTACTTGTGATCTGTCAGAAAAATGCGTAAATCAGATCTTTAAAAAAAGAATTAGTAGATGTGAAATACATCGAGGGTATGGGGGAAGGAAAACGATTTCACCTGATCTGACTAGGAAGTGGTTGAAGCCTGAATTAAAGTGCTATAAAAAGAGTAAAGACCTGGGAATTCTATGGGGAAAAATCCCTAGAAAAACAGCAGTAATAACTGGCTGCTCTTTATTGATCCAGATGCTGCGGTAGGCAAAGAAGAGCTGGTTTTATTCAGAGGATGATCTCCATTTGTCTTCCTGATCTGGCATTTCCTGCAAGCCAGGTATGGGGCTCTGCTCTAGAGCTGCAAATGCTGGGGGGCCCTCACTGTCCCTTTTCTCTTCTCAGGGGGACAACGGGCATGTCCATGGTGCAGTGGGACAGGCTTTACCACAGGGAGATAAAAGACTGCCAAGGGTAGGTTGGAGCTGGGAAAAGCCACTTAGGAACAGATTTTCATTGGAGGTGATAGACAAGGGCAAAGCGAAGAATGAGGATGAGTGTGTCAAGTTTCAAAGTGCCAGGAGGCAGAACAGTGCATTTGGGAAACTACAGCAAGTTCATGACAACCGACAACTGATCTGGCAGCATCACCTGGGGATGGAGGCTGAGCCCCGGGGTTAACACTGGGCTTGAGATGGTTTGTATACGATGCCGAGGAGGTGAGGTACTACACTGTGGGGGCACAGGGAGCTACCGGAGGATTTCAAATATCAGAATCGTAACCATAATAGAGTATTTAATTGCATCCTAGCTTACATCACGTGTAAGATGTACTATAGTTTATGTTCGACTAAGAAAGAGAAATGCTGTCAGTTAAACTAGGATATGTCATCAAGTGCAAGGTGAGTGCCACCTTAAAAGATATTAAAATGGGGGGGGTGGACACATCTTAGAACAAGTAAATTGTGGTACTAGAATAATTAAGAAAGGTCGAACACTTGGATCAACAAAAAAAGTGATTATTGCTTACCATGTGACCCAAACTATATTAAGTCTTAGAACAAAAGACGTTCTTATCTTGATGCCCCGCAGCTGTTAGCCCCCAAGGTAAAGAGGGCAGTAGGCAACGACCAGCAGGCCTCAAGTGCCATGTGCAGACTCTAAGAGCAACTGCCTTTGAGAGAGGAAACGGTAGAGAGTGGGCTTTCGGAGGTAGAGAATTACTAGCTGGGAAAGTAGGAAAATTGACACAGAATCGGGATTGATGCCACTACATAACAGAGTTGGTGAAACGTCCCTTCTCAGAGATCTTGAGGCTCCTCAGAAATGTATTTTTCATTTTGGACAGAACATTCAGGATAAATATGATCTGTTCGAGTTCCTGGTTCTCTCATCAGGACTGTTTCTTAGGCTTCACTGGCACAAGAAAAGGGTTTTGATGGTCCAGGGTAAATCCTGACCAAAGCAAAGCACGGTATCTATGAAAAACTAACCACTCAGAAGAGAACGACAGATAAAAAGCCAGGCCGACCTGACCCTGCAAAATAGGTAAGGTTGGTCCGGCAACAGGGGTAGAGGGGAAGTGCCCATCTCCTGCTAGAAGAGCTAGAGAAGACCCCTTCCGGAGAGACCACCAGGAGAGGAGAGCAGAAGGTGCTGATGAGGAAGAATATTTTAATCAGCAGAGAAGGTCAAAATGACAAAGTTCCAGGATCAGTGTAAACATATGGGATGAAAAAATAAAAAAGAAAAGAAAAGATCATTTTAAAATGACTTTTTTTTTTTTAAAAGGACTTGTGTAAACAAAAGTCCTTTTTAAGAGACAGTTGGCTGTTTAAAGCAGAAGTACAACTCACTGAGAGAATCACCGCACTATTTATTTGGGTAGAAAGGACCTGGAATGTAGAAAGGCCCATTCTGCAGAGGAAAAAAATAGAATCACTAACAGGCCTCGTGCCTTGCACAGCCAGTGGCTAGAATCCCTGCCTCATGAGACCCTGTGCTAGAAGGCCGCTAGAACCATCTACAACTATGGTAGTCTTTCTTGGAAGGCAACAAGTGTTTGCCCAGTTAAGAGCAGAGTAACAATCAGTCACGTATTTGGTGATAATGTTTATCGATATCTTTAAAAGCCGTGTCAAGTTTCTTTTTGAGTAACCCTCACCCCACCCTTAGAGAAATTTATCTGAGGTTCACCTCTTTGAAATACCTCATTGTAGTTCCACATTTACCATATCCAAAAAACAAACAAACAAAAAAAACCCATTTTCTTAACAAAGTGTTCAGAAGGGGGCGCCACTGAAAACAATTAGAGCTTTCCCTGCCAGGACAATTTTGTTGCAGGAACAGCTGAAAGCAATCAGGTCAGACAGAGCCAAGGGCTGTAGGGATTTTTAAATGACAAAATCCGATCCAAATCAAACCAAAACAAAAATCAAACCCAATGGCCAGGATTTCAAGTTTGCTACTAAAGGCGTACATTCCCCTAAGACATGCGAGTGATTTGATCAATATATTTACATATTTATATTTGAAGAAGAAGGAACTATTTGATGCAGCAAATCCACGTTGATTAAAAATTACCAGATATGGGGGCTCCTGGCTGGCTCAGTGGTTTAGGCCTCTGCCTTCGGCTCAGGTCATGATTTCAGGGTCCTGGGATGGAGCCCCACATCGGGCTCTCTGCTCAGCGGGGAGCCTGCTTCCCCCCTCTCTCTCTGCCTACCTCTCTACCTACTTGTGATCTGTCAGAAAAATGCGTAAATCAGATCTTTAAAAAAAGAATTAGTAGATGTGAAATACATCGAGGGTATGGGGGAAGGAAAACGATTTCACCTGATCTGACTAGGAAGTGGTTGAAGCCTGAATTAAAGTGCTATAAAAAGAGTAAAGACCTGGGAATTCTATGGGGAAAAATCCCTAGAAAAACAGCAGTAATAACTGGCTGCTCTTTATTGATCCAGATGCTGCGGTAGGCAAAGAAGAGCTGGTTTTATTCAGAGGATGATCTCCATTTGTCTTCCTGATCTGGCATTTCCTGCAAGCCAGGTATGGGGCTCTGCTCTAGAGCTGCAAATGCTGGGGGGCCCTCACTGTCCCTTTTCTCTTCTCAGGGGGACAACGGGCATGTCCATGGTGCAGTGGGACAGGCTTTACCACAGGGAGATAAAAGACTGCCAAGGGTAGGTTGGAGCTGGGAAAAGCCACTTAGGAACAGATTTTCATTGGAGGTGATAGACAAGGGCAAAGCGAAGAATGAGGATGAGTGTGTCAAGTTTCAAAGTGCCAGGAGGCAGCACAGTGCATTTGGGAAACTACAGCAAGTTCATGACAACCGAAAACTGATCTGGCAGCATCACCTGGGGATGGAGGCTGAGCCCCGGGGTTAACACTGGGCTTGAGATGGTTTGTATACTATGCCGAGGAGGTGAGGTACTACACTGTGGGGGCACAGGGAGCTACCGGAGGATTTCAAATATCAGAATCGTAACCATAATAGAGTATTTAATTGCATCCTAGCTTTCATCACGTGTAAGATGTACTATAGTTTATGTTCGACTAAGAAAGAGAAATGCTGTCAGTTAAACTAGGATATGTCATCAAGTGCAAGGTGAGTGCCACCTTAAAAGATATTAAAATGGGGGGGGTGGACACATCTTAGAACAAGTAAATTGTGGTACTAGAATAATTAAGAAAGGTCGAACACTTGGATCAACAAAAAAAGTGATTATTGCTTACCATGTGACCCAAACTATATTAAGTCTTAGAACAAAAGACGTTCTTATCTTGATGCCCCGCAGCTGTTAGACCCAAGGTACAGAGGGCAGTAGGCAACGACCAGCAGGCCTCAAGTGCCATGTGCAGACTCTAAGAGCAACTGCCTTTGAGAGAGGAAACGGTAGAGAGTGGGCTTTCGGAGGTAGAGTATTACTAGCTGGGAAAGTAGGAAAATTGACACAGAATCGGGATTGATGCCACTACAGGACAGAGATGGTGAAACGTCCCTTCTCAGAGATCTTGAGGCTCCTCAGAAATGTATTTTTCATTTTGGACAGAACATTGAGGATAAATATGATCTGTTCGAGTTCCTGGTTCTCTCATCAGGACTGTTTCTTAGGCTTCACTGGCACAAGAAAAGGGTTTTGATGGTCCAGGGTAAATCCTGACCAAAGCAAAGCACGGTATCTATGAAAAACTAACCACTCAGAAGAGAACGACAGATAAAAAGCCAGGCCGACCTGACCCTGCAAAATAGGTAAGGTTGGTCCGGCAACAGGGGTAGAGGGGAAGTGCCCATCTCCTGCTAGAAGAGCTAGAGAAGACCCCTTCCGGAGAGACCACCAGGAGAGGAGAGCAGAAGGTGCTGATGAGGAAGAATATTTTAATCAGCAGAGAAGGTCAAAATGACAAAGTTCCAGGATCAGTGTAAACATATGGGATGAAAAAATAAAAAAGAAAAGAAAAGATCATTTTAAAATGACTTTTTTTTTTTAAAAGGACTTGTGTAAACAAAAGTCCTTTTTAAGAGACAGTTGGCTGTTTAAAGCAGAAGTACAACTCACTGAGAGAATCACCGCACTATTTATTTGGGTAGAAAGGACCTGGAATGTAGAAAGGCCCATTCTGCAGAGGAAAAAAATAGAATCACTAACAGGCCTCGTGCCTTGCACAGCCAGTGGCTAGAATCCCTGCCTCATGAGACCCTGTGCTAGAAGTCCGCTAGAACCATCTACAACTATGGTAGTCTTTCTTGGAAGGCAACAAGTGTTTGCCCAGTTAAGAGCAGAGTAACAATCAGTCACGTATTTGGTGATAATGTTTATCGATATCTTTAAAAGCCGTGTCAAGTTTCTTTTTGAGTAACCCTCACCCCACCCTTAGAGAAATTTATCTGAGGTTCACCTCTTTGAAATACCTCATTGTAGTTCCACATTTACCATATCCAAAAAACAAACAAACAAACAAAAAACCATTTTCTTAACAAAGTGTTCAGAAGGGGGCGCCACTGAAAACAATTAGAGCTTTCCCTGCCAGGACAATTTTGTTGCAGAAACAGCTGAAAGCAATCAGGTCAGACAGAGCCAAGGGCTGGAGGGATTTTTAAATGACAAAAACCGATCCAAATCAAACCAAAACAAAAATCAAACCCAATGGCCAGGATTTCAAGTTTGCTACTAAAGGTGTGACATTCTCCTAAGACATGCGAGTGACTTGATCAATATATTTATATATTTATATTTGAAGAAGAAGGAACTATTTGATGCAGCAAATCCACGTTGATTAAAATATACCAGATATGGGGGCTCCTGGGTGGCTCAGTGGTTTAGGCCTCTGCCTTCGGCTCAGGTCATGATTTCAGGGTCCTGGGATGGAGCCCCACATCGGGCTCTCTGCTCAGCGGGGAGCCTGCTTCCCCCCTCTCTCTCTGCCTACCTCTCTACCTACTTGTGATCTGTCAGAAAAATGCGTAAATCAGATCTTTAAAAAAAGAATTAGTAGATGTGAAATACATCGAGGGTATGGGGGAAGGAAAACGATTTCACCTGATCTGACTAGGAAGTGGTTGAAGCCTGAATTAAAGTGCTATAAAAAGAGTAAAGACCTGGGAATTCTATGGGGAAAAATCCCTAGAAAAACAGCAGTAATAACTGGCTGCTCTTTATTGATCCAGATGCTGCGGTAGGCAAAGAAGAGCTGGTTTTATTCAGAGGATGATCTCCATTTGTCTTCCTGATCTGGCATTTCCTGCAAGCCAGGTATGGGGCTCTGCGCTAGAGCTGCAAATGCTGGGGGGCCCTCACTGTCCCTTTTCTCTTCTCAGGGGGACAACGGGCATGTCCATGGTGCAGTGGGACAGGCTTTACCACAGGGAGATAAAAGACTGCCAAGGGTAGGTTGGAGCTGGGAAAAGCCACTTAGGAACAGATTTTCATTGGAGGTGATAGACAAGGGCAAAGCGAAGAATGAGGATGAGTGTGTCAAGTTTCAAAGTGCCAGGAGGCAGCACAGTGCATTTGGGAAACTACAGCAAGTTCATGACAACCGACAACTGATCTGGCAGCATCACCTGGGGATGGAGGCTGAGCCCCGGGGTTAACACTGGGCTTGAGATGGTTTGTATACTATGCCGAGGAGGTGAGGTACTACACTGTGGGGGCACAGGGAGCTACCGGAGGATTTCAAATATCAGAATCGTAACCATAATAGAGTATTTAATTGCATCCTAGCTTTCATCACGTGTAAGATGTACTAGAGTTTATGTTCGACTAAGAAAGAGAAATGCTGTCAGTTAAACTAGGATATGTCATCAAGTGCAAGGTGAGTGCCACCTTAAAAGATATTAAAATGGGGGGGGGGGGTGGACACATCTTAGAACAAGTAAATTGTGGTACTAGAATAATTAAGAAAGGTCGAACACTTGGATCAACAAAAAAAGTGATTATTGCTTACCATGTGACCCAAACTATATTAAGTCTTAGAACAAAAGACGTTCTTATCTTGATGCCCCGCAGCTGTTAGCCCCCAAGGTAAAGAGGGCAGTAGGCAACGACCAGCAGGCCTCAAGTGCCATGTGCAGACTCTAAGAGCAACTGCCTTTGAGAGAGGAAACGGTAGAGAGTGGGCTTTCGGAGGTAGAGAATTACTAGCTGGGAAAGTAGGAAAATTGACACAGAATCGGGATTGATGCCACTACATAACAGAGTTGGTGAAACGTCCCTTCTCAGAGATCTTGAGGCTCCTCAGAAATGTATTTTTCATTTTGGACAGAACATTCAGGATAAATATGATCTGTTCGAGTTCCTGGTTCTCTCATCAGGACTGTTTCTTAGGCTTCACTGGCACAAGAAAAGGGTTTTGATGGTCCAGGGTAAATCCTGACCAAAGCAAAGCACGGTATCTATGAAAAACTAACCACTCAGAAGAGAACGACAGATAAAAAGCCAGGCCGACCTGACCCTGCAAAATAGGTAAGGTTGGTCCGGCAACAGGGGTAGAGGGGAAGTGCCCATCTCCTGCTAGAAGAGCTAGAGAAGACCCCTTCCGGAGAGACCACCAGGAGAGGAGAGCAGAAGGTGCTGATGAGGAAGAATATTTTAATCAGCAGAGAAGGTCAAAATGACAAAGTTCCAGGATCAGTGTAAACATATGGGATGAAAAAATAAAAAAGAAAAGAAAAGATCATTTTAAAATGACTTTTTTTTTTTTAAAAGGACTTGTGTAAACAAAAGTCCTTTTTAAGAGACAGTTGGCTGTTTAAAGCAGAAGTACAACTCACTGAGAGAATCACCGCACTATTTATTTGGGTAGAAAGGACCTGGAATGTAGAAAGGCCCATTCTGCAGAGGAAAAAAATAGAATCACTAACAGGCCTCGTGCCTTGCACAGCCAGTGGCTAGAATCCCTGCCTCATGAGACCCTGTGCTAGAAGGCCGCTAGAACCATCTACAACTATGGTAGTCTTTCTTGGAAGCCAACAAGTGTTTGCCCAGTTAAGAGCAGAGTAACAATCAGTCACGTATTTGGTGATAATGTTTATCGATATCTTTAAAAGCCGTGTCAAGTTTCTTTTTGAGTAACCCTCACCCCACCCTTAGAGAAATTTATCTGAGGTTCACCTCTTTGAAATACCTCATTGTAGTTCCACATTTACCATATCCAAAAAACAAACAAACAAAAAAAAACCATTTTCTTAACAAAGTGTTCAGAAGGGGGCGCCACTGAAAACAATTAGAGCTTTCCCTGCCAGGACAATTTTGTTGCAGAAACAGCTGAAAGCAATCAGGTCAGACAGAGCCAAGGGCTGTAGGGATTTTTAAATGACAAAATCCGATCCAAATCAAACCAAAACAAAAATCAAACCCAATGGCCAGGATTTCAAGTTTGCTACTAAAGGCGTACATTCCCCTAAGACATGCGAGTGATTTGATCAATATATTTACATATTTATATTTGAAGAAGAAGGAACTATTTGATGCAGCAAATCCACGTTGATTAAAAATTACCAGATATGGGGGCTCCTGGCTGGCTCAGTGGTTTAGGCCTCTGCCTTCGGCTCAGGTCATGATTTCAGGGTCCTGGGATGGAGCCCCACATCGGGCTCTCTGCTCAGCGGGGAGCCTGCTTCCCCCCTCTCTCTCTGCCTACCTCTCTACCTACTTGTGATCTGTCAGAAAAATGCGTAAATCAGATCTTTAAAAAAAGAATTAGTAGATGTGAAATACATCGAGGGTATGGGGGAAGGAAAACGATTTCACCTGATCTGACTAGGAAGTGGTTGAAGCCTGAATTAAAGTGCTATAAAAAGAGTAAAGACCTGGGAATTCTATGGGGAAAAATCCCTAGAAAAACAGCAGTAATAACTGGCTGCTCTTTATTGATCCAGATGCTGCGGTAGGCAAAGAAGAGCTGGTTTTATTCAGAGGATGATCTCCATTTGTCTTCCTGATCTGGCATTTCCTGCAAGCCAGGTATGGGGCTCTGCTCTAGAGCTGCAAATGCTGGGGGGCCCTCACTGTCCCTTTTCTCTTCTCAGGGGGACAACGGGCATGTCCATGGTGCAGTGGGACAGGCTTTACCACAGGGAGATAAAAGACTGCCAAGGGTAGGTTGGAGCTGGGAAAAGCCACTTAGGAACAGATTTTCATTGGAGGTGATAGACAAGGGCAAAGCGAAGAATGAGGATGAGTGTGTCAAGTTTCAAAGTGCCAGGAGGCAGCACAGTGCATTTGGGAAACTACAGCAAGTTCATGACAACCGAAAACTGATCTGGCAGCATCACCTGGGGATGGAGGCTGAGCCCCGGGGTTAACACTGGGCTTGAGATGGTTTGTATACTATGCCGAGGAGGTGAGGTACTACACTGTGGGGGCACAGGGAGCTACCGGAGGATTTCAAATATCAGAATCGTAACCATAATAGAGTATTTAATTGCATCCTAGCTTTCATCACGTGTAAGATGTACTATAGTTTATGTTCGACTAAGAAAGAGAAATGCTGTCAGTTAAACTAGGATATGTCATCAAGTGCAAGGTGAGTGCCACCTTAAAAGATATTAAAATGGGGGGGGGTGGACACATCTTAGAACAAGTAAATTGTGGTACTAGAATAATTAAGAAAGGTCGAACACTTGGATCAACAAAAAAAGTGATTATTGCTTACCATGTGACCCAAACTATATTAAGTCTTAGAACAAAAGACGTTCTTATCTTGATGCCCCGCAGCTGTTAGACCCAAGGTACAGAGGGCAGTAGGCAACGACCAGCAGGCCTCAAGTGCCATGTGCAGACTCTAAGAGCAACTGCCTTTGAGAGAGGAAACGGTAGAGAGTGGGCTTTCGGAGGTAGAGTATTACTAGCTGGGAAAGTAGGAAAATTGACACAGAATCGGGATTGATGCCACTACAGGACAGAGATGGTGAAACGTCCCTTCTCAGAGATCTTGAGGCTCCTCAGAAATGTATTTTTCATTTTGGACAGAACATTCAGGATAAATATGATCTGTTCGAGTTCCTGGTTCTCTCATCAGGACTGTTTCTTAGGCTTCACTGGCACAAGAAAAGGGTTTTGATGGTCCAGGGTAAATCCTGACCAAAGCAAAGCACGGTATCTATGAAAAACTAACCACTCAGAAGAGAACGACAGATAAAAAGCCAGGCCGACCTGACCCTGCAAAATAGGTAAGGTTGGTCCGGCAACAGGGGTAGAGGGGAAGTGCCCATCTCCTGCTAGAAGAGCTAGAGAAGACCCCTTCCGGAGAGACCACCAGGAGAGGAGAGCAGAAGGTGCTGATGAGGAAGAATATTTTAATCAGCAGAGAAGGTCAAAATGACAAAGTTCCAGGATCAGTGTAAACATATGGGATGAAAAAATAAAAAAGAAAAGAAAAGATCATTTTAAAATGACTTTTTTTTTTTAAAAGGACTTGTGTAAACAAAAGTCCTTTTTAAGAGACAGTTGGCTGTTTAAAGCAGAAGTACAACTCACTGAGAGAATCACCGCACTATTTATTTGGGTAGAAAGGACCTGGAATGTAGAAAGGCCCATTCTGCAGAGGAAAAAAATAGAATCACTAACAGGCCTCGTGCCTTGCACAGCCAGTGGCTAGAATCCCTGCCTCATGAGACCCTGTGCTAGAAGGCCGCTAGAACCATCTACAACTATGGTAGTCTTTCTTGGAAGGCAACAAGTGTTTGCCCAGTTAAGAGCAGAGTAACAATCAGTCACGTATTTGGTGATAATGTTTATCGATATCTTTAAAAGCCGTGTCAAGTTTCTTTTTGAGTAACCCTCACCCCACCCTTAGAGAAATTTATCTGAGGTTCACCTCTTTGAAATACCTCATTGTAGTTCCACATTTACCATATCCAAAAAACAAACAAACAAACAAAAAACCATTTTCTTAACAAAGTGTTCAGAAGGGGGCGCCACTGAAAACAATTAGAGCTTTCCCTGCCAGGACAATTTTGTTGCAGAAACAGCTGAAAGCAATCAGGTCAGACAGAGCCAAGGGCTGGAGGGATTTTTAAATGACAAAAACCGATCCAAATCAAACCAAAACAAAAATCAAACCCAATGGCCAGGATTTCAAGTTTGCTACTAAAGGTGTGACATTCTCCTAAGACATGCGAGTGACTTGATCAATATATTTATATATTTATATTTGAAGAAGAAGGAACTATTTGATGCAGCAAATCCACGTTGATTAAAATATACCAGATATGGGGGCTCCTGGGTGGCTCAGTGGTTTAGGCCTCTGCCTTCGGCTCAGGTCATGATTTCAGGGTCCTGGGATGGAGCCCCACATCGGGCTCTCTGCTCAGCGGGGAGCCTGCTTCCCCCCTCTCTCTCTGCCTACCTCTCTACCTACTTGTGATCTGTCAGAAAAATGCGTAAATCAGATCTTTAAAAAAAGAATTAGTAGATGTGAAATACATCGAGGGTATGGGGGAAGGAAAACGATTTCACCTGATCTGACTAGGAAGTGGTTGAAGCCTGAATTAAAGTGCTATAAAAAGAGTAAAGACCTGGGAATTCTATGGGGAAAAATCCCTAGAAAAACAGCAGTAATAACTGGCTGCTCTTTATTGATCCAGATGCTGCGGTAGGCAAAGAAGAGCTGGTTTTATTCAGAGGATGATCTCCATTTGTCTTCCTGATCTGGCATTTCCTGCAAGCCAGGTATGGGGCTCTGCTCTAGAGCTGCAAATGCTGGGGGGCCCTCACTGTCCCTTTTCTCTTCTCAGGGGGACAACGGGCATGTCCATGGTGCAGTGGGACAGGCTTTACCACAGGGAGATAAAAGACTGCCAAGGGTAGGTTGGAGCTGGGAAAAGCCACTTAGGAACAGATTTTCATTGGAGGTGATAGACAAGGGCAAAGCGAAGAATGAGGATGAGTGTGTCAAGTTTCAAAGTGCCAGGAGGCAGAACAGTGCATTTGGGAAACTACAGCAAGTTCATGACAACCGACAACTGATCTGGCAGCATCACCTGGGGATGGAGGCTGAGCCCCGGGGTTAACACTGGGCTTGAGATGGTTTGTATACGATGCCGAGGAGGTGAGGTACTACACTGTGGGGGCACAGGGAGCTACCGGAGGATTTCAAATATCAGAATCGTAACCATAATAGAGTATTTAATTGCATCCTAGCTTTCATCACGTGTAAGATGTACTATAGTTTATGTTCGACTAAGAAAGAGAAATGCTGTCAGTTAAACTAGGATATGTCATCAAGTGCAAGGTGAGTGCCACCTTAAAAGATATTAAAATGGGGGGGGGGTGGACACATCTTAGAACAAGTAAATTGTGGTACTAGAATAATTAAGAAAGGTCGAACACTTGGATCAACAAAAAAAGTGATTATTGCTTACCATGTGACCCAAACTATATTAAGTCTTAGAACAAAAGACGTTCTTATCTTGATGCCCCGCAGCTGTTAGCCCCCAAGGTAAAGAGGGCAGTAGGCAACGACCAGCAGGCCTCAAGTGCCATGTGCAGACTCTAAGAGCAACTGCCTTTGAGAGAGGAAACGGTAGAGAGTGGGCTTTCGGAGGTAGAGAATTACTAGCTGGGAAAGTAGGAAAATTGACACAGAATCGGGATTGATGCCACTACATAACAGAGTTGGTGAAACGTCCCTTCTCAGAGATCTTGAGGCTCCTCAGAAATGTATTTTTCATTTTGGACAGAACATTCAGGATAAATATGATCTGTTCGAGTTCCTGGTTCTCTCATCAGGACTGTTTCTTAGGCTTCACTGGCACAAGAAAAGGGTTTTGATGGTCCAGGGTAAATCCTGACCAAAGCAAAGCACGGTATCTATGAAAAACTAACCACTCAGAAGAGAACGACAGATAAAAAGCCAGGCCGACCTGACCCTGCAAAATAGGTAAGGTTGGTCCGGCAACAGGGGTAGAGGGGAAGTGCCCATCTCCTGCTAGAAGAGCTAGAGAAGACCCCTTCCGGAGAGACCACCAGGAGAGGAGAGCAGAAGGTGCTGATGAGGAAGAATATTTTAATCAGCAGAGAAGGTCAAAATGACAAAGTTCCAGGATCAGTGTAAACATATGGGATGAAAAAATAAAAAAGAAAAGAAAAGATCATTTTAAAATGACTTTTTTTTTTTTTAAAAGGACTTGTGTAAACAAAAGTCCTTTTTAAGAGACAGTTGGCTGTTTAAAGCAGAAGTACAACTCACTGAGAGAATCACCGCACTATTTATTTGGGTAGAAAGGACCTGGAATGTAGAAAGGCCCATTCTGCAGAGGAAAAAAATAGAATCACTAACAGGCCTCGTGCCTTGCACAGCCAGTGGCTAGAATCCCTGCCTCATGAGACCCTGTGCTAGAAGGCCGCTAGAACCATCTACAACTATGGTAGTCTTTCTTGGAAGCCAACAAGTGTTTGCCCAGTTAAGAGCAGAGTAACAATCAGTCACGTATTTGGTGATAATGTTTATCGATATCTTTAAAAGCCGTGTCAAGTTTCTTTTTGAGTAACCCTCACCCCACCCTTAGAGAAATTTATCTGAGGTTCACCTCTTTGAAATACCTCATTGTAGTTCCACATTTACCATATCCAAAAAACAAACAAACAAAAAAAAACCATTTTCTTAACAAAGTGTTCAGAAGGGGGCGCCACTGAAAACAATTAGAGCTTTCCCTGCCAGGACAATTTTGTTGCAGAAACAGCTGAAAGCAATCAGGTCAGACAGAGCCAAGGGCTGGAGGGATTTTTAAATGACAAAATCCGATCCAAATCAAACCAAAACAAAAATCAAACCCAATGGCCAGGATTTCAAGTTTGCTACTAAAGGCGTACATTCCCCTAAGACATGCGAGTGATTTGATCAATATATTTACATATTTATATTTGAAGAAGAAGGAACTATTTGATGCAGCAAATCCACGTTGATTAAAAATTACCAGATATGGGGGCTCCTGGCTGGCTCAGTGGTTTAGGCCTCTGCCTTCGGCTCAGGTCATGATTTCAGGGTCCTGGGATGGAGCCCCACATCGGGCTCTCTGCTCAGCGGGGAGCCTGCTTCCCCCCTCTCTCTCTGCCTACCTCTCTACCTACTTGTGATCTGTCAGAAAAATGCGTAAATCAGATCTTTAAAAAAAGAATTAGTAGATGTGAAATACATCGAGGGTATGGGGGAAGGAAAACGATTTCACCTGATCTGACTAGGAAGTGGTTGAAGCCTGAATTAAAGTGCTATAAAAAGAGTAAAGACCTGGGAATTCTATGGGGAAAAATCCCTAGAAAAACAGCAGTAATAACTGGCTGCTCTTTATTGATCCAGATGCTGCGGTAGGCAAAGAAGAGCTGGTTTTATTCAGAGGATGATCTCCATTTGTCTTCCTGATCTGGCATTTCCTGCAAGCCAGGTATGGGGCTCTGCTCTAGAGCTGCAAATGCTGGGGGGCCCTCACTGTCCCTTTTCTCTTCTCAGGGGGACAACGGGCATGTCCATGGTGCAGTGGGACAGGCTTTACCACAGGGAGATAAAAGACTGCCAAGGGTAGGTTGGAGCTGGGAAAAGCCACTTAGGAACAGATTTTCATTGGAGGTGATAGACAAGGGCAAAGCGAAGAATGAGGATGAGTGTGTCAAGTTTCAAAGTGCCAGGAGGCAGCACAGTGCATTTGGGAAACTACAGCAAGTTCATGACAACCGAAAACTGATATGGCAGCATCACCTGGGGATGGAGGCTGAGCCCCGGGGTTAACACTGGGCTTGAGATGGTTTGTATACTATGCCGAGGAGGTGAGGTACTACACTGTGGGGGCACAGGGAGCTACCGGAGGATTTCAAATATCAGAATCGTAACCATAATAGAGTATTTAATTGCATCCTAGCTTTCATCACGTGTAAGATGTACTATAGTTTATGTTCGACTAAGAAAGAGAAATGCTGTCAGTTAAACTAGGATATGTCATCAAGTGCAAGGTGAGTGCCACCTTAAAAGATATTAAAATGGGGGGGGGTGGACACATCTTAGAACAAGTAAATTGTGGTACTAGAATAATTAAGAAAGGTCGAACACTTGGATCAACAAAAAAAGTGATTATTGCTTACCATGTGACCCAAACTATATTAAGTCTTAGAACAAAAGACGTTCTTATCTTGATGCCCCGCAGCTGTTAGACCCAAGGTACAGAGGGCAGTAGGCAACGACCAGCAGGCCTCAAGTGCCATGTGCAGACTCTAAGAGCAACTGCCTTTGAGAGAGGAAACGGTAGAGAGTGGGCTTTCGGAGGTAGAGTATTACTAGCTGGGAAAGTAGGAAAATTGACACAGAATCGGGATTGATGCCACTACAGGACAGAGATGGTGAAACGTCCCTTCTCAGAGATCTTGAGGCTCCTCAGAAATGTATTTTTCATTTTGGACAGAACATTCAGGATAAATATGATCTGTTCGAGTTCCTGGTTCTCTCATCAGGACTGTTTCTTAGGCTTCACTGGCACAAGAAAAGGGTTTTGATGGTCCAGGGTAAATCCTGACCAAAGCAAAGCACGGTATCTATGAAAAACTAACCACTCAGAAGAGAACGACAGATAAAAAGCCAGGCCGACCTGACCCTGCAAAATAGGTAAGGTTGGTCCGGCAACAGGGGTAGAGGGGAAGTGCCCATCTCCTGCTAGAAGAGCTAGAGAAGACCCCTTCCGGAGAGACCACCAGGAGAGGAGAGCAGAAGGTGCTGATGAGGAAGAATATTTTAATCAGCAGAGAAGGTCAAAATGACAAAGTTCCAGGATCAGTGTAAACATATGGGATGAAAAAATAAAAAAGAAAAGAAAAGATCATTTTAAAATGACTTTTTTTTTTTAAAAGGACTTGTGTAAACAAAAGTCCTTTTTAAGAGACAGTTGGCTGTTTAAAGCAGAAGTACAACTCACTGAGAGAATCACCGCACTATTTATTTGGGTAGAAAGGACCTGGAATGTAGAAAGGCCCATTCTGCAGAGGAAAAAAATAGAATCACTAACAGGCCTCGTGCCTTGCACAGCCAGTGGCTAGAATCCCTGCCTCATGAGACCCTGTGCTAGAAGGCCGCTAGAACCATCTACAACTATGGTAGTCTTTCTTGGAAGGCAACAAGTGTTTGCCCAGTTAAGAGCAGAGTAACAATCAGTCACGTATTTGGTGATAATGTTTATCGATATCTTTAAAAGCCGTGTCAAGTTTCTTTTTGAGTAACCCTCACCCCACCCTTAGAGAAATTTATCTGAGGTTCACCTCTTTGAAATACCTCATTGTAGTTCCACATTTACCATATCCAAAAAACAAACAAACAAACAAAAAACCATTTTCTTAACAAAGTGTTCAGAAGGGGGCGCCACTGAAAACAATTAGAGCTTTCCCTGCCAGGACAATTTTGTTGCAGAAACAGCTGAAAGCAATCAGGTCAGACAGAGCCAAGGGCTGGAGGGATTTTTAAATGACAAAAACCGATCCAAATCAAACCAAAACAAAAATCAAACCCAATGGCCAGGATTTCAAGTTTGCTACTAAAGGTGTGACATTCTCCTAAGACATGCGAGTGACTTGATCAATATATTTATATATTTATATTTGAAGAAGAAGGAACTATTTGATGCAGCAAATCCACGTTGATTAAAATATACCAGATATGGGGGCTCCTGGGTGGCTCAGTGGTTTAGGCCTCTGCCTTCGGCTCAGGTCATGATTTCAGGGTCCTGGGATGGAGCCCCACATCGGGCTCTCTGCTCAGCGGGGAGCCTGCTTCCCCCCTCTCTCTCTGCCTACCTCTCTACCTACTTGTGATCTGTCAGAAAAATGCGTAAATCAGATCTTTAAAAAAAGAATTAGTAGATGTGAAATACATCGAGGGTATGGGGGAAGGAAAACGATTTCACCTGATCTGACTAGGAAGTGGTTGAAGCCTGAATTAAAGTGCTATAAAAAGAGTAAAGACCTGGGAATTCTATGGGGAAAAATCCCTAGAAAAACAGCAGTAATAACTGGCTGCTCTTTATTGATCCAGATGCTGCGGTAGGCAAAGAAGAGCTGGTTTTATTCAGAGGATGATCTCCATTTGTCTTCCTGATCTGGCATTTCCTGCAAGCCAGGTATGGGGCTCTGCTCTAGAGCTGCAAATGCTGGGGGGCCCTCACTGTCCCTTTTCTCTTCTCAGGGGGACAACGGGCATGTCCATGGTGCAGTGGGACAGGCTTTACCACAGGGAGATAAAAGACTGCCAAGGGTAGGTTGGAGCTGGGAAAAGCCACTTAGGAACAGATTTTCATTGGAGGTGATAGACAAGGGCAAAGCGAAGAATGAGGATGAGTGTGTCAAGTTTCAAAGTGCCAGGAGGCAGAACAGTGCATTTGGGAAACTACAGCAAGTTCATGACAACCGACAACTGATCTGGCAGCATCACCTGGGGATGGAGGCTGAGCCCCGGGGTTAACACTGAGCTTGAGATGGTTTGTATACGATGCCGAGGAGGTGAGGTACTACACTGTGGGGGCACAGGGAGCTACCGGAGGATTTCAAATATCAGAATCGTAACCATAATAGAGTATTTAATTGCATCCTAGCTTTCATCACGTGTAAGATGTACTATAGTTTATGTTCGACTAAGAAAGAGAAATGCTGTCAGTTAAACTAGGATATGTCATCAAGTGCAAGGTGAGTGCCACCTTAAAAGATATTAAAATGGGGGGGGTGGACACATCTTAGAACAAGTAAATTGTGGTACTAGAATAATTAAGAAAGGTCGAACACTTGGATCAACAAAAAAAGTGATTATTGCTTACCATGTGACCCAAACTATATTAAGTCTTAGAACAAAAGACGTTCTTATCTTGATGCCCCGCAGCTGTTAGCCCCCAAGGTAAAGAGGGCAGTAGGCAACGACCAGCAGGCCTCAAGTGCCATGTGCAGACTCTAAGAGCAACTGCCTTTGAGAGAGGAAACGGTAGAGAGTGGGCTTTCGGAGGTAGAGAATTACTAGCTGGGAAAGTAGGAAAATTGACACAGAATCGGGATTGATGCCACTACATAACAGAGTTGGTGAAACGTCCCTTCTCAGAGATCTTGAGGCTCCTCAGAAATGTATTTTTCATTTTGGACAGAACATTCAGGATAAATATGATCTGTTCGAGTTCCTGGTTCTCTCATCAGGACTGTTTCTTAGGCTTCACTGGCACAAGAAAAGGGTTTTGATGGTCCAGGGTAAATCCTGACCAAAGCAAAGCACGGTATCTATGAAAAACTAACCACTCAGAAGAGAACGACAGATAAAAAGCCAGGCCGACCTGACCCTGCAAAATAGGTAAGGTTGGTCCGGCAACAGGGGTAGAGGGGAAGTGCCCATCTCCTGCTAGAAGAGCTAGAGAAGACCCCTTCCGGAGAGACCACCAGGAGAGGAGAGCAGAAGGTGCTGATGAGGAAGAATATTTTAATCAGCAGAGAAGGTCAAAATGACAAAGTTCCAGGATCAGTGTAAACATATGGGATGAAAAAATAAAAAAGAAAAGAAAAGATCATTTTAAAATGACTTTTTTTTTTTTTAAAAGGACTTGTGTAAACAAAAGTCCTTTTTAAGAGACAGTTGGCTGTTTAAAGCAGAAGTACAACTCACTGAGAGAATCACCGCACTATTTATTTGGGTAGAAAGGACCTGGAATGTAGAAAGGCCCATTCTGCAGAGGAAAAAAATAGAATCACTAACAGGCCTCGTGCCTTGCACAGCCAGTGGCTAGAATCCCTGCCTCATGAGACCCTGTGCTAGAAGGCCGCTAGAACCATCTACAACTATGGTAGTCTTTCTTGGAAGGCAACAAGTGTTTGCCCAGTTAAGAGCAGAGTAACAATCAGTCACGTATTTGGTGATAATGTTTATCGATATCTTTAAAAGCCGTGTCAAGTTTCTTTTTGAGTAACCCTCACCCCACCCTTAGAGAAATTTATCTGAGGTTCACCTCTTTGAAATACCTCATTGTAGTTCCACATTTACCATATCCAAAAAACAAACAAACAAAAAAAAACCATTTTCTTAACAAAGTGTTCAGAAGGGGGCGCCACTGAAAACAATTAGAGCTTTCCCTGCCAGGACAATTTTGTTGCAGAAACAGCTGAAAGCAATCAGGTCAGACAGAGCCAAGGGCTGTAGGGATTTTTAAATGACAAAATCCGATCCAAATCAAACCAAAACAAAAATCAAACCCAATGGCCAGGATTTCAAGTTTGCTACTAAAGGCGTACATTCCCCTAAGACATGCGAGTGATTTGATCAATATATTTACATATTTATATTTGAAGAAGAAGGAACTATTTGATGCAGCAAATCCACGTTGATTAAAAATTACCAGATATGGGGGCTCCTGGCTGGCTCAGTGGTTTAGGCCTCTGCCTTCGGCTCAGGTCATGATTTCAGGGTCCTGGGATGGAGCCCCACATCGGGCTCTCTGCTCAGCGGGGAGCCTGCTTCCCCCCTCTCTCTCTGCCTACCTCTCTACCTACTTGTGATCTGTCAGAAAAATGCGTAAATCAGATCTTTAAAAAAAGAATTAGTAGATGTGAAATACATCGAGGGTATGGGGGAAGGAAAACGATTTCACCTGATCTGACTAGGAAGTGGTTGAAGCCTGAATTAAAGTGCTATAAAAAGAGTAAAGACCTGGGAATTCTATGGGGAAAAATCCCTAGAAAAACAGCAGTAATAACTGGCTGCTCTTTATTGATCCAGATGCTGCGGTAGGCAAAGAAGAGCTGGTTTTATTCAGAGGATGATCTCCATTTGTCTTCCTGATCTGGCATTTCCTGCAAGCCAGGTATGGGGCTCTGCTCTAGAGCTGCAAATGCTGGGGGGCCCTCACTGTCCCTTTTCTCTTCTCAGGGGGACAACGGGCATGTCCATGGTGCAGTGGGACAGGCTTTACCACAGGGAGATAAAAGACTGCCAAGGGTAGGTTGGAGCTGGGAAAAGCCACTTAGGAACAGATTTTCATTGGAGGTGATAGACAAGGGCAAAGCGAAGAATGAGGATGAGTGTGTCAAGTTTCAAAGTGCCAGGAGGCAGCACAGTGCATTTGGGAAACTACAGCAAGTTCATGACAACCGAAAACTGATATGGCAGCATCACCTGGGGATGGAGGCTGAGCCCCGGGGTTAACACTGGGCTTGAGATGGTTTGTATACTATGCCGAGGAGGTGAGGTACTACACTGTGGGGGCACAGGGAGCTACCGGAGGATTTCAAATATCAGAATCGTAACCATAATAGAGTATTTAATTGCATCCTAGCTTTCATCACGTGTAAGATGTACTAGAGTTTATGTTCGACTAAGAAAGAGAAATGCTGTCAGTTAAACTAGGATATGTCATCAAGTGCAAGGTGAGTGCCACCTTAAAAGATATTAAAATGGGGGGGGGGGGGTGGACACATCTTAGAACAAGTAAATTGTGGTACTAGAATAATTAAGAAAGGTCGAACACTTGGATCAACAAAAAAAGTGATTATTGCTTACCATGTGACCCAAACTATATTAAGTCTTAGAACAAAAGACGTTCTTATCTTGATGCCCCGCAGCTGTTAGACCCAAGGTACAGAGGGCAGTAGGCAACGACCAGCAGGCCTCAAGTGCCATGTGCAGACTCTAAGAGCAACTGCCTTTGAGAGAGGAAACGGTAGAGAGTGGGCTTTCGGAGGTAGAGTATTACTAGCTGGGAAAGTAGGAAAATTGACACAGAATCGGGATTGATGCCACTACAGGACAGAGATGGTGAAACGTCCCTTCTCAGAGATCTTGAGGCTCCTCAGAAATGTATTTTTCATTTTGGACAGAACATTCAGGATAAATATGATCTGTTCGAGTTCCTGGTTCTCTCATCAGGACTGTTTCTTAGGCTTCACTGGCACAAGAAAAGGGTTTTGATGGTCCAGGGTAAATCCTGACCAAAGCAAAGCACGGTATCTATGAAAAACTAACCACTCAGAAGAGAACGACAGATAAAAAGCCAGGCCGACCTGACCCTGCAAAATAGGTAAGGTTGGTCCGGCAACAGGGGTAGAGGGGAAGTGCCCATCTCCTGCTAGAAGAGCTAGAGAAGACCCCTTCCAGAGAGACCACCAGGAGAGGAGAGCAGAAGGTGCTGATGAGGAAGAATATTTTAATCAGCAGAGAAGGTCAAAATGACAAAGTTCCAGGATCAGTGTAAACATATGGGATGAAAAAATAAAAAAGAAAAGAAAAGATCATTTTAAAATGACTTTTTTTTTTTAAAAGGACTTGTGTAAACAAAAGTCCTTTTTAAGAGACAGTTGGCTGTTTAAAGCAGAAGTACAACTCACTGAGAGAATCACCGCACTATTTATTTGGGTAGAAAGGACCTGGAATGTAGAAAGGCCCATTCTGCAGAGGAAAAAAATAGAATCACTAACAGGCCTCGTGCCTTGCACAGCCAGTGGCTAGAATCCCTGCCTCATGAGACCCTGTGCTAGAAGGCCGCTAGAACCATCTACAACTATGGTAGTCTTTCTTGGAAGGCAACAAGTGTTTGCCCAGTTAAGAGCAGAGTAACAATCAGTCACGTATTTGGTGATAATGTTTATCGATATCTTTAAAAGCCGTGTCAAGTTTCTTTTTGAGTAACCCTCACCCCACCCTTAGAGAAATTTATCTGAGGTTCACCTCTTTGAAATACCTCATTGTAGTTCCACATTTACCATATCCAAAAAACAAACAAACAAACAAAAAACCATTTTCTTAACAAAGTGTTCAGAAGGGGGCGCCACTGAAAACAATTAGAGCTTTCCCTGCCAGGACAATTTTGTTGCAGAAACAGCTGAAAGCAATCAGGTCAGACAGAGCCAAGGGCTGGAGGGATTTTTAAATGACAAAAACCGATCCAAATCAAACCAAAACAAAAATCAAACCCAATGGCCAGGATTTCAAGTTTGCTACTAAAGGTGTGACATTCTCCTAAGACATGCGAGTGACTTGATCAATATATTTATATATTTATATTTGAAGAAGAAGGAACTATTTGATGCAGCAAATCCACGTTGATTAAAATATACCAGATATGGGGGCTCCTGGGTGGCTCAGTGGTTTAGGCCTCTGCCTTCGGCTCAGGTCATGATTTCAGGGTCCTGGGATGGAGCTCCACATCGGGCTCTCTGCTCAGCGGGGAGCCTGCTTCCCCCCTCTCTCTCTGCCTACCTCTCTACCTACTTGTGATCTGTCAGAAAAATGCGTAAATCAGATCTTTAAAAAAAGAATTAGTAGATGTGAAATACATCGAGGGTATGGGGGAAGGAAAACGATTTCACCTGATCTGACTAGGAAGTGGTTGAAGCCTGAATTAAAGTGCTATAAAAAGAGTAAAGACCTGGGAATTCTATGGGGAAAAATCCCTAGAAAAACAGCAGTAATAACTGGCTGCTCTTTATTGATCCAGATGCTGCGGTAGGCAAAGAAGAGCTGGTTTTATTCAGAGGATGATCTCCATTTGTCTTCCTGATCTGGCATTTCCTGCAAGCCAGGTATGGGGCTCTGCTCTAGAGCTGCAAATGCTGGGGGGCCCTCACTGTCCCTTTTCTCTTCTCAGGGGGACAACGGGCATGTCCATGGTGCAGTGGGACAGGCTTTACCACAGGGAGATAAAAGACTGCCAAGGGTAGGTTGGAGCTGGGAAAAGCCACTTAGGAACAGATTTTCATTGGAGGTGATAGACAAGGGCAAAGCGAAGAATGAGGATGAGTGTGTCAAGTTTCAAAGTGCCAGGAGGCAGAACAGTGCATTTGGGAAACTACAGCAAGTTCATGACAACCGACAACTGATCTGGCAGCATCACCTGGGGATGGAGGCTGAGCCCCGGGGTTAACACTGAGCTTGAGATGGTTTGTATACGATGCCGAGGAGGTGAGGTACTACACTGTGGGGGCACAGGGAGCTACCGGAGGATTTCAAATATCAGAATCGTAACCATAATAGAGTATTTAATTGCATCCTAGCTTTCATCACGTGTAAGATGTACTATAGTTTATGTTCGACTAAGAAAGAGAAATGCTGTCAGTTAAACTAGGATATGTCATCAAGTGCAAGGTGAGTGCCACCTTAAAAGATATTAAAATGGGGGGGGTGGACACATCTTAGAACAAGTAAATTGTGGTACTAGAATAATTAAGAAAGGTCGAACACTTGGATCAACAAAAAAAGTGATTATTGCTTACCATGTGACCCAAACTATATTAAGTCTTAGAACAAAAGACGTTCTTATCTTGATGCCCCGCAGCTGTTAGCCCCCAAGGTAAAGAGGGCAGTAGGCAACGACCAGCAGGCCTCAAGTGCCATGTGCAGACTCTAAGAGCAACTGCCTTTGAGAGAGGAAACGGTAGAGAGTGGGCTTTCGGAGGTAGAGAATTACTAGCTGGGAAAGTAGGAAAATTGACACAGAATCGGGATTGATGCCACTACATAACAGAGTTGGTGAAACGTCCCTTCTCAGAGATCTTGAGGCTCCTCAGAAATGTATTTTTCATTTTGGACAGAACATTCAGGATAAATATGATCTGTTCGAGTTCCTGGTTCTCTCATCAGGACTGTTTCTTAGGCTTCACTGGCACAAGAAAAGGGTTTTGATGGTCCAGGGTAAATCCTGACCAAAGCAAAGCACGGTATCTATGAAAAACTAACCACTCAGAAGAGAACGACAGATAAAAAGCCAGGCCGACCTGACCCTGCAAAATAGGTAAGGTTGGTCCGGCAACAGGGGTAGAGGGGAAGTGCCCATCTCCTGCTAGAAGAGCTAGAGAAGACCCCTTCCGGAGAGACCACCAGGAGAGGAGAGCAGAAGGTGCTGATGAGGAGGAATATTTTAATCAGCAGAGAAGGTCAAAATGACAAAGTTCCAGGATCAGTGTAAACATATGGGATGAAAAAATAAAAAAGAAAAGAAAAGATCATTTTAAAATGACTTTTTTTTTTTTTTAAAAGGACTTGTGTAAACAAAAGTCCTTTTTAAGAGACAGTTGGCTGTTTAAAGCAGAAGTACAACTCACTGAGAGAATCACCGCACTATTTATTTGGGTAGAAAGGACCTGGAATGTAGAAAGGCCCATTCTGCAGAGGAAAAAAATAGAATCACTAACAGGCCTCGTGCCTTGCACAGCCAGTGGCTAGAATCCCTGCCTCATGAGACCCTGTGCTAGAAGGCCGCTAGAACCATCTACAACTATGGTAGTCTTTCTTGGAAGGCAACAAGTGTTTGCCCAGTTAAGAGCAGAGTAACAATCAGTCACGTATTTGGTGATAATGTTTATCGATATCTTTAAAAGCCGTGTCAAGTTTCTTTTTGAGTAACCCTCACCCCACCCTTAGAGAAATTTATCTGAGGTTCACCTCTTTGAAATACCTCATTGTAGTTCCACATTTACCATATCCAAAAAACAAACAAACAAAAAAAAACCATTTTCTTAACAAAGTGTTCAGAAGGGGGCGCCACTGAAAACAATTAGAGCTTTCCCTGCCAGGACAATTTTGTTGCAGAAACAGCTGAAAGCAATCAGGTCAGACAGAGCCAAGGGCTGTAGGGATTTTTAAATGACAAAATCCGATCCAAATCAAACCAAAACAAAAATCAAACCCAATGGCCAGGATTTCAAGTTTGCTACTAAAGGCGTACATTCCCCTAAGACATGCGAGTGATTTGATCAATATATTTACATATTTATATTTGAAGAAGAAGGAACTATTTGATGCAGCAAATCCACGTTGATTAAAAATTACCAGATATGGGGGCTCCTGGCTGGCTCAGTGGTTTAGGCCTCTGCCTTCGGCTCAGGTCATGATTTCAGGGTCCTGGGATGGAGCCCCACATCGGGCTCTCTGCTCAGCGGGGAGCCTGCTTCCCCCCTCTCTCTCTGCCTACCTCTCTACCTACTTGTGATCTGTCAGAAAAATGCGTAAATCAGATCTTTAAAAAAAGAATTAGTAGATGTGAAATACATCGAGGGTATGGGGGAAGGAAAACGATTTCACCTGATCTGACTAGGAAGTGGTTGAAGCCTGAATTAAAGTGCTATAAAAAGAGTAAAGACCTGGGAATTCTATGGGGAAAAATCCCTAGAAAAACAGCAGTAATAACTGGCTGCTCTTTATTGATCCAGATGCTGCGGTAGGCAAAGAAGAGCTGGTTTTATTCAGAGGATGATCTCCATTTGTCTTCCTGATCTGGCATTTCCTGCAAGCCAGGTATGGGGCTCTGCTCTAGAGCTGCAAATGCTGGGGGGCCCTCACTGTCCCTTTTCTCTTCTCAGGGGGACAACGGGCATGTCCATGGTGCAGTGGGACAGGCTTTACCACAGGGAGATAAAAGACTGCCAAGGGTAGGTTGGAGCTGGGAAAAGCCACTTAGGAACAGATTTTCATTGGAGGTGATAGACAAGGGCAAAGCGAAGAATGAGGATGAGTGTGTCAAGTTTCAAAGTGCCAGGAGGCAGCACAGTGCATTTGGGAAACTACAGCAAGTTCATGACAACCGACAACTGATCTGGCAGCATCACCTGGGGATGGAGGCTGAGCCCCGGGGTTAACACTGGGCTTGAGATGGTTTGTATACTATGCCGAGGAGGTGAGGTACTACACTGTGGGGGCACAGGGAGCTACCGGAGGATTTCAAATATCAGAATCGTAACCATAATAGAGTATTTAATTGCATCCTAGCTTTCATCACGTGTAAGATGTACTAGAGTTTATGTTCGACTAAGAAAGAGAAATGCTGTCAGTTAAACTAGGATATGTCATCAAGTGCAAGGTGAGTGCCACCTTAAAAGATATTAAAATGGGGGGGGGGTGGACACATCTTAGAACAAGTAAATTGTGGTACTAGAATAATTAAGAAAGGTCGAACACTTGGATCAACAAAAAAAGTGATTATTGCTTACCATGTGACCCAAACTATATTAAGTCTTAGAACAAAAGACGTTCTTATCTTGATGCCCCGCAGCTGTTAGCCCCAAGGTACAGAGGGCAGTAGGCAACGACCAGCAGGCCTCAAGTGCCATGTGCAGACTCTAAGAGCAACTGCCTTTGAGAGAGGAAACGGTAGAGAGTGGGCTTTCGGAGGTAGAGTATTACTAGCTGGGAAAGTAGGAAAATTGACACAGAATCGGGATTGATGCCACTACAGGACAGAGATGGTGAAACGTCCCTTCTCAGAGATCTTGAGGCTCCTCAGAAATGTATTTTTCATTTTGGACAGAACATTCAGGATAAATATGATCTGTTCGAGTTCCTGGTTCTCTCATCAGGACTGTTTCTTAGGCTTCACTGGCACAAGAAAAGGGTTTTGATGGTCCAGGGTAAATCCTGACCAAAGCAAAGCACGGTATCTATGAAAAACTAACCACTCAGAAGAGAACGACAGATAAAAAGCCAGGCCGACCTGACCCTGCAAAATAGGTAAGGTTGGTCCGGCAACAGGGATAGAGGGGAAGTGCCCATCTCCTGCTAGAAGAGCTAGAGAAGACCCCTTCGGAGAGACCACCAGGAGAGGAGAGCAGAAGGTGCTGATGAGGAAGAATATTTTAATCAGCAGAGAAGGTCAAAATGACAAAGTTCCAGGATCAGTGTAAACATATGGGATGAAAAAATAAAAAAGAAAAGAAAAGATCATTTTAAAATGACTTTTTTTTTTTTAAAGGACTTGTGTAAACAAAAGTCCTTTTTAAGAGACAGTTGGCTGTTTAAAGCAGAAGTACAACTCACTGAGAGAATCACCGCACTATTTATTTGGGTAGAAAGGACCTGGAATGTAGAAAGGCCCATTCTGCAGAGGAAAAAAATAGAATCACTAACAGGCCTCGTGCCTTGCACAGCCAGTGGCTAGAATCCCTGCCTCATGAGACCCTGTGCTAGAAGGCCGCTAGAACCATCTACAACTATGGTAGTCTTTCTTGGAAGGCAACAAGTGTTTGCCCAGTTAAGAGCAGAGTAACAATCAGTCACGTATTTGGTGATAATGTTTATCGATATCTTTAAAAGCCGTGTCAAGTTTCTTTTTGAGTAACCCTCACCCCACCCTTAGAGAAATTTATCTGAGGTTCACCTCTTTGAAATACCTCATTGTAGTTCCACATTTACCATATCCAAAAAACAAACAAACAAACAAAAAACCATTTTCTTAACAAAGTGTTCAGAAGGGGGCGCCACTGAAAACAATTAGAGCTTTCCCTGCCAGGACAATTTTGTTGCAGAAACAGCTGAAAGCAATCAGGTCAGACAGAGCCAAGGGCTGGAGGGATTTTTAAATGACAAAAACCGATCCAAATCAAACCAAAACAAAAATCAAACCCAATGGCCAGGATTTCAAGTTTGCTACTAAAGGTGTGACATTCTCCTAAGACATGCGAGTGACTTGATCAATATATTTATATATTTATATTTGAAGAAGAAGGAACTATTTGATGCAGCAAATCCACGTTGATTAAAATATACCAGATATGGGGGCTCCTGGGTGGCTCAGTGGTTTAGGCCTCTGCCTTCGGCTCAGGTCATGATTTCAGGGTCCTGGGATGGAGCCCCACATCGGGCTCTCTGCTCAGCGGGGAGCCTGCTTCCCCCCTCTCTCTCTGCCTACCTCTCTACCTACTTGTGATCTGTCAGAAAAATGCGTAAATCAGATCTTTAAAAAAAGAATTAGTAGATGTGAAATACATCGAGGGTATGGGGGAAGGAAAACGATTTCACCTGATCTGACTAGGAAGTGGTTGAAGCCTGAATTAAAGTGCTATAAAAAGAGTAAAGACCTGGGAATTCTATGGGGAAAAATCCCTAGAAAAACAGCAGTAATAACTGGCTGCTCTTTATTGATCCAGATGCTGCGGTAGGCAAAGAAGAGCTGGTTTTATTCAGAGGATGATCTCCATTTGTCTTCCTGATCTGGCATTTCCTGCAAGCCAGGTATGGGGCTCTGCTCTAGAGCTGCAAATGCTGGGGGGCCCTCACTGTCCCTTTTCTCTTCTCAGGGGGACAACGGGCATGTCCATGGTGCAGTGGGACAGGCTTTACCACAGGGAGATAAAAGACTGCCAAGGGTAGGTTGGAGCTGGGAAAAGCCACTTAGGAACAGATTTTCATTGGAGGTGATAGACAAGGGCAAAGCGAAGAATGAGGATGAGTGTGTCAAGTTTCAAAGTGCCAGGAGGCAGCACAGTGCATTTGGGAAACTACAGCAAGTTCATGACAACCGACAACTGATCTGGCAGCATCACCTGGGGATGGAGGCTGAGCCCCGGGGTTAACACTGGGCTTGAGATGGTTTGTATACGATGCCGAGGAGGTGAGGTACTACACTGTGGGGGCACAGGGAGCTACCGGAGGATTTCAAATATCAGAATCGTAACCATAATAGAGTATTTAATTGCATCCTAGCTTTCATCACGTGTAAGATGTACTAGAGTTTATGTTCGACTAAGAAAGAGAAATGCTGTCAGTTAAACTAGGATATGTCATCAAGTGCAAGGTGAGTGCCACCTTAAAAGATATTAAAATGGGGGGGGGGTGGACACATCTTAGAACAAGTAAATTGTGGTACTAGAATAATTAAGAAAGGTCGAACACTTGGATCAACAAAAAAAGTGATTATTGCTTACCATGTGACCCAAACTATATTAAGTCTTAGAACAAAAGACGTTCTTATCTTGATGCCCCGCAGCTGTTAGCCCCCAAGGTAAAGAGGGCAGTAGGCAACGACCAGCAGGCCTCAAGTGCCATGTGCAGACTCTAAGAGCAACTGCCTTTGAGAGAGGAAACGGTAGAGAGTGGGCTTTCGGAGGTAGAGAATTACTAGCTGGGAAAGTAGGAAAATTGACACAGAATCGGGATTGATGCCACTACATAACAGAGTTGGTGAAACGTCCCTTCTCAGAGATCTTGAGGCTCCTCAGAAATGTATTTTTCATTTTGGACAGAACATTCAGGATAAATATGATCTGTTCGAGTTCCTGGTTCTCTCATCAGGACTGTTTCTTAGGCTTCACTGGCACAAGAAAAGGGTTTTGATGGTCCAGGGTAAATCCTGACCAAAGCAAAGCACGGTATCTATGAAAAACTAACCACTCAGAAGAGAACGACAGATAAAAAGCCAGGCCGACCTGACCCTGCAAAATAGGTAAGGTTGGTCCGGCAACAGGGGTAGAGGGGAAGTGCCCATCTCCTGCTAGAAGAGCTAGAGAAGACCCCTTCCGGAGAGACCACCAGGAGAGGAGAGCAGAAGGTGCTGATGAGGAAGAATATTTTAATCAGCAGAGAAGGTCAAAATGACAAAGTTCCAGGATCAGTGTAAACATATGGGATGAAAAAATAAAAAAGAAAAGAAAAGATCATTTTAAAATGACTTTTTTTTTTTAAAAGGACTTGTGTAAACAAAAGTCCTTTTTAAGAGACAGTTGGCTGTTTAAAGCAGAAGTACAACTCACTGAGAGAATCACCGCACTATTTATTTGGGTAGAAAGGACCTGGAATGTAGAAAGGCCCATTCTGCAGAGGAAAAAAATAGAATCACTAACAGGCCTCGTGCCTTGCACAGCCAGTGGCTAGAATCCCTGCCTCATGAGACCCTGTGCTAGAAGGCCGCTAGAACCATCTACAACTATGGTAGTCTTTCTTGGAGGCCAACAAGTGTTTGCCCAGTTAAGAGCAGAGTAACAATCAGTCACGTATTTGGTGATAATGTTTATCGATATCTTTAAAAGCCGTATCAAGTTTCTTTTTGAGTAACCCTCACCCCACCCTTAGAGAAATTTATCTGAGGTTCACCTCTTTGAAATACCTCATTGTAGTTCCACATTTACCATATCCAAAAAACAAACAAAAAAAAAAAACCATTTTCTTAACAAAGTGTTCAGAAGGGGGCGCCACTGAAAACAATTAGAGCTTTCCCTGCCAGGACAATTTTGTTGCAGAAACAGCTGAAAGCAATCAGGTCAGACAGAGCCAAGGGCTGGAGGGATTTTTAAATGACAAAATCCGATCCAAATCAAACCAAAACAAAAATCAAACCCAATGGCCAGGATTTCAAGTTTGCTACTAAAGGCGTACATTCCCCTAAGACATGCGAGTGATTTGATCAATATATTTATATATTTATATTTGAAGAAGAAGGATCTATTTGACGCAGCAAATCCACGTTGATTAAAATATACCAGATATGGGGGCTCCTGGGTGGCTCAGTGGTTTAGGCCTCTGCCTTCGGCTCAGGTCATGATTTCAGGGTCCTGGGATGGAGCCCCACATCGGGCTCTCTGCTCAGCGGGGAGCCTGCTTCCCCCCTCTCTCTCTGCCTACCTCTCTACCTACTTGTGATCTGTCAGAAAAATGCGTAAATCAGATCTTTAAAAAAAGAATTAGTAGATGTGAAATACATCGAGGGTATGGGGGAAGGAAAACGATTTCACCTGATCTGACTAGGAAGTGGTTGAAGCCTGAATTAAAGTGCTATAAAAAGAGTAAAGACCTGGGAATTCTATGGGGAAAAATCCCTAGAAAAACAGCAGTAATAACTGGCTGCTCTTTATTGATCCAGATGCTGCGGTAGGCAAAGAAGAGCTGGTTTTATTCAGAGGATGATCTCCATTTGTCTTCCTGATCTGGCATTTCCTGCAAGCCAGGTATGGGGCTCTGCTCTAGAGCTGCAAATGCTGGGGGGCCCTCACTGTCCCTTTTCTCTTCTCAGGGGGACAACGGGCATGTCCATGGTGCAGTGGGACAGGCTTTACCACAGGGAGATAAAAGACTGCCAAGGGTAGGTTGGAGCTGGGAAAAGCCACTTAGGAACAGATTTTCATTGGAGGTGATAGACAAGGGCAAAGCGAAGAATGAGGATGAGTGTGTCAAGTTTCAAAGTGCCAGGAGGCAGCACAGTGCATTTGGGAAACTACAGCAAGTTCAGGACAACCGAAAACTGATCTGGCAGCATCACCTGGGGATGGAGGCTGAGCCCCGGGGTTAACACTGGGCTTGAGATGGTTTGTATACTATGCCTAGGAGGTGAGGTACTACACTGTGGGGGCACAGGGAGCTACCGGAGGATTTCAAATATCAGAATCGTAACCATAATAGAGTATTTAATTGCATCCTAGCTTTCATCACGTGTAAGATGTACTAGAGTTTATGTTCGACTAAGAAAGAGAAATGCTGTCAGTTAAACTAGGATATGTCATCAAGTGCAAGGTGAGTGCCACCTTAAAAGATATTAAAATGGGGGGGGGGTGGACACATCTTAGAACAAGTAAATTGTGGTACTAGAATAATTAAGAAAGGTCGAACACTTGGATCAACAAAAAAAGTGATTATTGCTTACCATGTGACCCAAACTATATTAAGTCTTAGAACAAAAGACGTTCTTATCTTGATGCCCCGCAGCTGTTAGCCCCAAGGTACAGAGGGCAGTAGGCAATGACCAGCAGGCCTCAAGTGCCATGTGCAGACTCTAAGAGCAACTGCCTTTGAGAGAGGAAACGGTAGAGAGTGGGCTTTCGGAGGTAGAGAATTACTAGCTGGGAAAGTAGGAAAATTGACACAGAATCGGGATTGATGCCACTACAGGACAGAGATGGTGAAACGTCCCTTCTCAGAGATCTTGAGGCTCCTCAGAAATGTATTTTTCATTTTGGACAGAACATTCAGGATAAATATGATCTGTTCGAGTTCCTGGTTCTCTCATCAGGACTGTTTCTTAGGCTTCACTGGCACACGAAAAGGGTTTTGATGGTCCAGGGTAAATCCTGACCAAAGCAAAGCACGGTATCTATGAAAAACTAACCACTCAGAAGAGAACGACAGATAAAAAGCCAGGCCGACCTGACCCTGCAAAATAGGTAAGGTTGGTCCGGCAACAGGGGTAGAGGGGAAGTGCCCATCTCCTGCTAGAAGAGCTAGAGAAGACCCCTTCCAGAGAGACCACCAGGAGAGGAGAGCAGAAGGTGCTGATGAGGAAGAATATTTTAATCAGCAGAGAAGGTCAAAATGACAAAGTTCCAGGATCAGTGTAAACATATGGGATGAAAAAATAAAAAAGAAAAGAAAAGATCATTTTAAAATGACTTTTTTTTTTTAAAAGGACTTGTGTAAACAAAAGTCCTTTTTAAGAGACAGTTGGCTGTTTAAAGCAGAAGTACAACTCACTGAGAGAATCACCGCACTATTTATTTGGGTAGAAAGGACCTGGAATGTAGAAAGGCCCATTCTGCAGAGGAAAAAAATAGAATCACTAACAGGCCTCGTGCCTTGCACAGCCAGTGGCTAGAATCCCTGCCTCATGAGACCCTGTGCTAGAAGGCCGCTAGAACCATCTACAACTATGGTAGTCTTTCTTGGAGGCCAACAAGTGTTTGCCCAGTTAAGAGCAGAGTAACAATCAGTCACGTATTTGGTGATAATGTTTATCGATATCTTTAAAAGCCGTATCAAGTTTCTTTTTGAGTAACCCTCACCCCACCCTTAGAGAAATTTATCTGAGGTTCACCTCTTTGAAATACCTCATTGTAGTTCCACATTTACCATATCCAAAAAACAAACAAACAAAAAAAAACCATTTTCTTAACAAAGTGTTCAGAAGGGGGCGCCACTGAAAACAATTAGAGCTTTCCCTGCCAGGACAATTTTGTTGCAGAAACAGCTGAAAGCAATCAGGTCAGACAGAGCCAAGGGCTGGAGGGATTTTTAAATGACAAAATCCGATCCAAATCAAACCAAAACAAAAATCAAACCCAATGGCCAGGATTTCAAGTTTGCTACTAAAGGCGTACATTCCCCTAAGACATGCGAGTGATTTGATCAATATATTTATATATTTATATTTGAAGAAGAAGGATCTATTTGACGCAGCAAATCCACGTTGATTAAAATATACCAGATATGGGGGCTCCTGGGTGGCTCAGTGGTTTAGGCCTCTGCCTTCGGCTCAGGTCATGATTTCAGGGTCCTGGGATGGAGCCCCACATCGGGCTCTCTGCTCAGCGGGGAGCCTGCTTCCCCCCTCTCTCTCTGCCTACCTCTCTACCTACTTGTGATCTGTCAGAAAAATGCGTAAATCAGATCTTTAAAAAAAGAATTAGTAGATGTGAAATACATCGAGGGTATGGGGGAAGGAAAACGATTTCACCTGATCTGACTAGGAAGTGGTTGAAGCCTGAATTAAAGTGCTATAAAAAGAGTAAAGACCTGGGAATTCTATGGGGAAAAATCCCTAGAAAAACAGCAGTAATAACTGGCTGCTCTTTATTGATCCAGATGCTGCGGTAGGCAAAGAAGAGCTGGTTTTATTCAGAGGATGATCTCCATTTGTCTTCCTGATCTGGCATTTCCTGCAAGCCAGGTATGGGGCTCTGCTCTAGAGCTGCAAATGCTGGGGGGCCCTCACTGTCCCTTTTCTCTTCTCAGGGGGACAACGGGCATGTCCATGGTGCAGTGGGACAGGCTTTACCACAGGGAGATAAAAGACTGCCAAGGGTAGGTTGGAGCTGGGAAAAGCCACTTAGGAACAGATTTTCATTGGAGGTGATAGACAAGGGCAAAGCGAAGAATGAGGATGAGTGTGTCAAGTTTCAAAGTGCCAGGAGGCAGAACAGTGCATTTGGGAAACTACAGCAAGTTCATGACAACCGACAACTGATCTGGCAGCATCACCTGGGGATGGAGGCTGAGCCCCGGGGTTAACACTGAGCTTGAGATGGTTTGTATACGATGCCGAGGAGGTGAGGTACTACACTGTGGGGGCACAGGGAGCTACCGGAGGATTTCAAATATCAGAATCGTAACCATAATAGAGTATTTAATTGCATCCTAGCTTTCATCACGTGTAAGATGTACTATAGTTTATGTTCGACTAAGAAAGAGAAATGCTGTCAGTTAAACTAGGATATGTCATCAAGTGCAAGGTGAGTGCCACCTTAAAAGATATTAAAATGGGGGGGGTGGACACATCTTAGAACAAGTAAATTGTGGTACTAGAATAATTAAGAAAGGTCGAACACTTGGATCAACAAAAAAAGTGATTATTGCTTACCATGTGACCCAAACTATATTAAGTCTTAGAACAAAAGACGTTCTTATCTTGATGCCCCGCAGCTGTTAGCCCCCAAGGTAAAGAGGGCAGTAGGCAACGACCAGCAGGCCTCAAGTGCCATGTGCAGACTCTAAGAGCAACTGCCTTTGAGAGAGGAAACGGTAGAGAGTGGGCTTTCGGAGGTAGAGAATTACTAGCTGGGAAAGTAGGAAAATTGACACAGAATCGGGATTGATGCCACTACATAACAGAGTTGGTGAAACGTCCCTTCTCAGAGATCTTGAGGCTCCTCAGAAATGTATTTTTCATTTTGGACAGAACATTCAGGATAAATATGATCTGTTCGAGTTCCTGGTTCTCTCATCAGGACTGTTTCTTAGGCTTCACTGGCACAAGAAAAGGGTTTTGATGGTCCAGGGTAAATCCTGACCAAAGCAAAGCACGGTATCTATGAAAAACTAACCACTCAGAAGAGAACGACAGATAAAAAGCCAGGCCGACCTGACCCTGCAAAATAGGTAAGGTTGGTCCGGCAACAGGGGTAGAGGGGAAGTGCCCATCTCCTGCTAGAAGAGCTAGAGAAGACCCCTTCCGGAGAGACCACCAGGAGAGGAGAGCAGAAGGTGCTGATGAGGAGGAATATTTTAATCAGCAGAGAAGGTCAAAATGACAAAGTTCCAGGATCAGTGTAAACATATGGGATGAAAAAATAAAAAAGAAAAGAAAAGATCATTTTAAAATGACTTTTTTTTTTTTTTAAAAGGACTTGTGTAAACAAAAGTCCTTTTTAAGAGACAGTTGGCTGTTTAAAGCAGAAGTACAACTCACTGAGAGAATCACCGCACTATTTATTTGGGTAGAAAGGACCTGGAATGTAGAAAGGCCCATTCTGCAGAGGAAAAAAATAGAATCACTAACAGGCCTCGTGCCTTGCACAGCCAGTGGCTAGAATCCCTGCCTCATGAGACCCTGTGCTAGAAGGCCGCTAGAACCATCTACAACTATGGTAGTCTTTCTTGGAAGGCAACAAGTGTTTGCCCAGTTAAGAGCAGAGTAACAATCAGTCACGTATTTGGTGATAATGTTTATCGATATCTTTAAAAGCCGTGTCAAGTTTCTTTTTGAGTAACCCTCACCCCACCCTTAGAGAAATTTATCTGAGGTTCACCTCTTTGAAATACCTCATTGTAGTTCCACATTTACCATATCCAAAAAACAAACAAACAAAAAAAAACCATTTTCTTAACAAAGTGTTCAGAAGGGGGCGCCACTGAAAACAATTAGAGCTTTCCCTGCCAGGACAATTTTGTTGCAGAAACAGCTGAAAGCAATCAGGTCAGACAGAGCCAAGGGCTGTAGGGATTTTTAAATGACAAAATCCGATCCAAATCAAACCAAAACAAAAATCAAACCCAATGGCCAGGATTTCAAGTTTGCTACTAAAGGCGTACATTCCCCTAAGACATGCGAGTGATTTGATCAATATATTTACATATTTATATTTGAAGAAGAAGGAACTATTTGATGCAGCAAATCCACGTTGATTAAAAATTACCAGATATGGGGGCTCCTGGCTGGCTCAGTGGTTTAGGCCTCTGCCTTCGGCTCAGGTCATGATTTCAGGGTCCTGGGATGGAGCCCCACATCGGGCTCTCTGCTCAGCGGGGAGCCTGCTTCCCCCCTCTCTCTCTGCCTACCTCTCTACCTACTTGTGATCTGTCAGAAAAATGCGTAAATCAGATCTTTAAAAAAAGAATTAGTAGATGTGAAATACATCGAGGGTATGGGGGAAGGAAAACGATTTCACCTGATCTGACTAGGAAGTGGTTGAAGCCTGAATTAAAGTGCTATAAAAAGAGTAAAGACCTGGGAATTCTATGGGGAAAAATCCCTAGAAAAACAGCAGTAATAACTGGCTGCTCTTTATTGATCCAGATGCTGCGGTAGGCAAAGAAGAGCTGGTTTTATTCAGAGGATGATCTCCATTTGTCTTCCTGATCTGGCATTTCCTGCAAGCCAGGTATGGGGCTCTGCTCTAGAGCTGCAAATGCTGGGGGGCCCTCACTGTCCCTTTTCTCTTCTCAGGGGGACAACGGGCATGTCCATGGTGCAGTGGGACAGGCTTTACCACAGGGAGATAAAAGACTGCCAAGGGTAGGTTGGAGCTGGGAAAAGCCACTTAGGAACAGATTTTCATTGGAGGTGATAGACAAGGGCAAAGCGAAGAATGAGGATGAGTGTGTCAAGTTTCAAAGTGCCAGGAGGCAGCACAGTGCATTTGGGAAACTACAGCAAGTTCATGACAACCGACAACTGATCTGGCAGCATCACCTGGGGATGGAGGCTGAGCCCCGGGGTTAACACTGGGCTTGAGATGGTTTGTATACTATGCCGAGGAGGTGAGGTACTACACTGTGGGGGCACAGGGAGCTACCGGAGGATTTCAAATATCAGAATCGTAACCATAATAGAGTATTTAATTGCATCCTAGCTTTCATCACGTGTAAGATGTACTAGAGTTTATGTTCGACTAAGAAAGAGAAATGCTGTCAGTTAAACTAGGATATGTCATCAAGTGCAAGGTGAGTGCCACCTTAAAAGATATTAAAATGGGGGGGGGTGGACACATCTTAGAACAAGTAAATTGTGGTACTAGAATAATTAAGAAAGGTCGAACACTTGGATCAACAAAAAAAGTGATTATTGCTTACCATGTGACCCAAACTATATTAAGTCTTAGAACAAAAGACGTTCTTATCTTGATGCCCCGCAGCTGTTAGCCCCAAGGTACAGAGGGCAGTAGGCAACGACCAGCAGGCCTCAAGTGCCATGTGCAGACTCTAAGAGCAACTGCCTTTGAGAGAGGAAACGGTAGAGAGTGGGCTTTCGGAGGTAGAGTATTACTAGCTGGGAAAGTAGGAAAATTGACACAGAATCGGGATTGATGCCACTACAGGACAGAGATGGTGAAACGTCCCTTCTCAGAGATCTTGAGGCTCCTCAGAAATGTATTTTTCATTTTGGACAGAACATTCAGGATAAATATGATCTGTTCGAGTTCCTGGTTCTCTCATCAGGACTGTTTCTTAGGCTTCACTGGCACAAGAAAAGGGTTTTGATGGTCCAGGGTAAATCCTGACCAAAGCAAAGCACGGTATCTATGAAAAACTAACCACTCAGAAGAGAACGACAGATAAAAAGCCAGGCCGACCTGACCCTGCAAAATAGGTAAGGTTGGTCCGGCAACAGGGATAGAGGGGAAGTGCCCATCTCCTGCTAGAAGAGCTAGAGAAGACCCCTTCGGAGAGACCACCAGGAGAGGAGAGCAGAAGGTGCTGATGAGGAAGAATATTTTAATCAGCAGAGAAGGTCAAAATGACAAAGTTCCAGGATCAGTGTAAACATATGGGATGAAAAAATAAAAAAGAAAAGAAAAGATCATTTTAAAATGACTTTTTTTTTTTTAAAGGACTTGTGTAAACAAAAGTCCTTTTTAAGAGACAGTTGGCTGTTTAAAGCAGAAGTACAACTCACTGAGAGAATCACCGCACTATTTATTTGGGTAGAAAGGACCTGGAATGTAGAAAGGCCCATTCTGCAGAGGAAAAAAATAGAATCACTAACAGGCCTCGTGCCTTGCACAGCCAGTGGCTAGAATCCCTGCCTCATGAGACCCTGTGCTAGAAGGCCGCTAGAACCATCTACAACTATGGTAGTCTTTCTTGGAAGGCAACAAGTGTTTGCCCAGTTAAGAGCAGAGTAACAATCAGTCACGTATTTGGTGATAATGTTTATCGATATCTTTAAAAGCCGTGTCAAGTTTCTTTTTGAGTAACCCTCACCCCACCCTTAGAGAAATTTATCTGAGGTTCACCTCTTTGAAATACCTCATTGTAGTTCCACATTTACCATATCCAAAAAACAAACAAACAAACAAAAAACCATTTTCTTAACAAAGTGTTCAGAAGGGGGCGCCACTGAAAACAATTAGAGCTTTCCCTGCCAGGACAATTTTGTTGCAGAAACAGCTGAAAGCAATCAGGTCAGACAGAGCCAAGGGCTGGAGGGATTTTTAAATGACAAAAACCGATCCAAATCAAACCAAAACAAAAATCAAACCCAATGGCCAGGATTTCAAGTTTGCTACTAAAGGTGTGACATTCTCCTAAGACATGCGAGTGACTTGATCAATATATTTATATATTTATATTTGAAGAAGAAGGAACTATTTGATGCAGCAAATCCACGTTGATTAAAATATACCAGATATGGGGGCTCCTGGGTGGCTCAGTGGTTTAGGCCTCTGCCTTCGGCTCAGGTCATGATTTCAGGGTCCTGGGATGGAGCCCCACATCGGGCTCTCTGCTCAGCGGGGAGCCTGCTTCCCCCCTCTCTCTCTGCCTACCTCTCTACCTACTTGTGATCTGTCAGAAAAATGCGTAAATCAGATCTTTAAAAAAAGAATTAGTAGATGTGAAATACATCGAGGGTATGGGGGAAGGAAAACGATTTCACCTGATCTGACTAGGAAGTGGTTGAAGCCTGAATTAAAGTGCTATAAAAAGAGTAAAGACCTGGGAATTCTATGGGGAAAAATCCCTAGAAAAACAGCAGTAATAACTGGCTGCTCTTTATTGATCCAGATGCTGCGGTAGGCAAAGAAGAGCTGGTTTTATTCAGAGGATGATCTCCATTTGTCTTCCTGATCTGGCATTTCCTGCAAGCCAGGTATGGGGCTCTGCTCTAGAGCTGCAAATGCTGGGGGGCCCTCACTGTCCCTTTTCTCTTCTCAGGGGGACAACGGGCATGTCCATGGTGCAGTGGGACAGGCTTTACCACAGGGAGATAAAAGACTGCCAAGGGTAGGTTGGAGCTGGGAAAAGCCACTTAGGAACAGATTTTCATTGGAGGTGATAGACAAGGGCAAAGCGAAGAATGAGGATGAGTGTGTCAAGTTTCAAAGTGCCAGGAGGCAGCACAGTGCATTTGGGAAACTACAGCAAGTTCATGACAACCGACAACTGATCTGGCAGCATCACCTGGGGATGGAGGCTGAGCCCCGGGGTTAACACTGGGCTTGAGATGGTTTGTATACGATGCCGAGGAGGTGAGGTACTACACTGTGGGGGCACAGGGAGCTACCGGAGGATTTCAAATATCAGAATCGTAACCATAATAGAGTATTTAATTGCATCCTAGCTTTCATCACGTGTAAGATGTACTAGAGTTTATGTTCGACTAAGAAAGAGAAATGCTGTCAGTTAAACTAGGATATGTCATCAAGTGCAAGGTGAGTGCCACCTTAAAAGATATTAAAATGGGGGGGGGGTGGACACATCTTAGAACAAGTAAATTGTGGTACTAGAATAATTAAGAAAGGTCGAACACTTGGATCAACAAAAAAAGTGATTATTGCTTACCATGTGACCCAAACTATATTAAGTCTTAGAACAAAAGACGTTCTTATCTTGATGCCCCGCAGCTGTTAGCCCCCAAGGTAAAGAGGGCAGTAGGCAACGACCAGCAGGCCTCAAGTGCCATGTGCAGACTCTAAGAGCAACTGCCTTTGAGAGAGGAAACGGTAGAGAGTGGGCTTTCGGAGGTAGAGAATTACTAGCTGGGAAAGTAGGAAAATTGACACAGAATCGGGATTGATGCCACTACATAACAGAGTTGGTGAAACGTCCCTTCTCAGAGATCTTGAGGCTCCTCAGAAATGTATTTTTCATTTTGGACAGAACATTCAGGATAAATATGATCTGTTCGAGTTCCTGGTTCTCTCATCAGGACTGTTTCTTAGGCTTCACTGGCACAAGAAAAGGGTTTTGATGGTCCAGGGTAAATCCTGACCAAAGCAAAGCACGGTATCTATGAAAAACTAACCACTCAGAAGAGAACGACAGATAAAAAGCCAGGCCGACCTGACCCTGCAAAATAGGTAAGGTTGGTCCGGCAACAGGGGTAGAGGGGAAGTGCCCATCTCCTGCTAGAAGAGCTAGAGAAGACCCCTTCCGGAGAGACCACCAGGAGAGGAGAGCAGAAGGTGCTGATGAGGAAGAATATTTTAATCAGCAGAGAAGGTCAAAATGACAAAGTTCCAGGATCAGTGTAAACATATGGGATGAAAAAATAAAAAAGAAAAGAAAAGATCATTTTAAAATGACTTTTTTTTTTTAAAAGGACTTGTGTAAACAAAAGTCCTTTTTAAGAGACAGTTGGCTGTTTAAAGCAGAAGTACAACTCACTGAGAGAATCACCGCACTATTTATTTGGGTAGAAAGGACCTGGAATGTAGAAAGGCCCATTCTGCAGAGGAAAAAAATAGAATCACTAACAGGCCTCGTGCCTTGCACAGCCAGTGGCTAGAATCCCTGCCTCATGAGACCCTGTGCTAGAAGGCCGCTAGAACCATCTACAACTATGGTAGTCTTTCTTGGAGGCCAACAAGTGTTTGCCCAGTTAAGAGCAGAGTAACAATCAGTCACGTATTTGGTGATAATGTTTATCGATATCTTTAAAAGCCGTATCAAGTTTCTTTTTGAGTAACCCTCACCCCACCCTTAGAGAAATTTATCTGAGGTTCACCTCTTTGAAATACCTCATTGTAGTTCCACATTTACCATATCCAAAAAACAAACAAAAAAAAAAAACCATTTTCTTAACAAAGTGTTCAGAAGGGGGCGCCACTGAAAACAATTAGAGCTTTCCCTGCCAGGACAATTTTGTTGCAGAAACAGCTGAAAGCAATCAGGTCAGACAGAGCCAAGGGCTGGAGGGATTTTTAAATGACAAAATCCGATCCAAATCAAACCAAAACAAAAATCAAACCCAATGGCCAGGATTTCAAGTTTGCTACTAAAGGCGTACATTCCCCTAAGACATGCGAGTGATTTGATCAATATATTTATATATTTATATTTGAAGAAGAAGGATCTATTTGACGCAGCAAATCCACGTTGATTAAAATATACCAGATATGGGGGCTCCTGGGTGGCTCAGTGGTTTAGGCCTCTGCCTTCGGCTCAGGTCATGATTTCAGGGTCCTGGGATGGAGCCCCACATCGGGCTCTCTGCTCAGCGGGGAGCCTGCTTCCCCCCTCTCTCTCTGCCTACCTCTCTACCTACTTGTGATCTGTCAGAAAAATGCGTAAATCAGATCTTTAAAAAAAGAATTAGTAGATGTGAAATACATCGAGGGTATGGGGGAAGGAAAACGATTTCACCTGATCTGACTAGGAAGTGGTTGAAGCCTGAATTAAAGTGCTATAAAAAGAGTAAAGACCTGGGAATTCTATGGGGAAAAATCCCTAGAAAAACAGCAGTAATAACTGGCTGCTCTTTATTGATCCAGATGCTGCGGTAGGCAAAGAAGAGCTGGTTTTATTCAGAGGATGATCTCCATTTGTCTTCCTGATCTGGCATTTCCTGCAAGCCAGGTATGGGGCTCTGCTCTAGAGCTGCAAATGCTGGGGGGCCCTCACTGTCCCTTTTCTCTTCTCAGGGGGACAACGGGCATGTCCATGGTGCAGTGGGACAGGCTTTACCACAGGGAGATAAAAGACTGCCAAGGGTAGGTTGGAGCTGGGAAAAGCCACTTAGGAACAGATTTTCATTGGAGGTGATAGACAAGGGCAAAGCGAAGAATGAGGATGAGTGTGTCAAGTTTCAAAGTGCCAGGAGGCAGCACAGTGCATTTGGGAAACTACAGCAAGTTCAGGACAACCGAAAACTGATCTGGCAGCATCACCTGGGGATGGAGGCTGAGCCCCGGGGTTAACACTGGGCTTGAGATGGTTTGTATACTATGCCTAGGAGGTGAGGTACTACACTGTGGGGGCACAGGGAGCTACCGGAGGATTTCAAATATCAGAATCGTAACCATAATAGAGTATTTAATTGCATCCTAGCTTTCATCACGTGTAAGATGTACTAGAGTTTATGTTCGACTAAGAAAGAGAAATGCTGTCAGTTAAACTAGGATATGTCATCAAGTGCAAGGTGAGTGCCACCTTAAAAGATATTAAAATGGGGGGGGGGGTGGACACATCTTAGAACAAGTAAATTGTGGTACTAGAATAATTAAGAAAGGTCGAACACTTGGATCAACAAAAAAAGTGATTATTGCTTACCATGTGACCCAAACTATATTAAGTCTTAGAACAAAAGACGTTCTTATCTTGATGCCCCGCAGCTGTTAGCCCCAAGGTACAGAGGGCAGTAGGCAATGACCAGCAGGCCTCAAGTGCCATGTGCAGACTCTAAGAGCAACTGCCTTTGAGAGAGGAAACGGTAGAGAGTGGGCTTTCGGAGGTAGAGAATTACTAGCTGGGAAAGTAGGAAAATTGACACAGAATCGGGATTGATGCCACTACAGGACAGAGATGGTGAAACGTCCCTTCTCAGAGATCTTGAGGCTCCTCAGAAATGTATTTTTCATTTTGGACAGAACATTCAGGATAAATATGATCTGTTCGAGTTCCTGGTTCTCTCATCAGGACTGTTTCTTAGGCTTCACTGGCACAAGAAAAGGGTTTTGATGGTCCAGGGTAAATCCTGACCAAAGCAAAGCACGGTATCTATGAAAAACTAACCACTCAGAAGAGAACGACAGATAAAAAGCCAGGCCGACCTGACCCTGCAAAATAGGTAAGGTTGGTCCGGCAACAGGGGTAGAGGGGAAGTGCCCATCTCCTGCTAGAAGAGCTAGAGAAGACCCCTTCCAGAGAGACCACCAGGAGAGGAGAGCAGAAGGTGCTGATGAGGAAGAATATTTTAATCAGCAGAGAAGGTCAAAATGACAAAGTTCCAGGATCAGTGTAAACATATGGGATGAAAAAATAAAAAAGAAAAGAAAAGATCATTTTAAAATGACTTTTTTTTTTTAAAAGGACTTGTGTAAACAAAAGTCCTTTTTAAGAGACAGTTGGCTGTTTAAAGCAGAAGTACAACTCACTGAGAGAATCACCGCACTATTTATTTGGGTAGAAAGGACCTGGAATGTAGAAAGGCCCATTCTGCAGAGGAAAAAAATAGAATCACTAACAGGCCTCGTGCCTTGCACAGCCAGTGGCTAGAATCCCTGCCTCATGAGACCCTGTGCTAGAAGGCCGCTAGAACCATCTACAACTATGGTAGTCTTTCTTGGAGGCCAACAAGTGTTTGCCCAGTTAAGAGCAGAGTAACAATCAGTCACGTATTTGGTGATAATGTTTATCGATATCTTTAAAAGCCGTATCAAGTTTCTTTTTGAGTAACCCTCACCCCACCCTTAGAGAAATTTATCTGAGGTTCACCTCTTTGAAATACCTCATTGTAGTTCCACATTTACCATATCCAAAAAACAAACAAACAAAAAAAAACCATTTTCTTAACAAAGTGTTCAGAAGGGGGCGCCACTGAAAACAATTAGAGCTTTCCCTGCCAGGACAATTTTGTTGCAGAAACAGCTGAAAGCAATCAGGTCAGACAGAGCCAAGGGCTGGAGGGATTTTTAAATGACAAAATCCGATCCAAATCAAACCAAAACAAAAATCAAACCCAATGGCCAGGATTTCAAGTTTGCTACTAAAGGCGTACATTCCCCTAAGACATGCGAGTGATTTGATCAATATATTTATATATTTATATTTGAAGAAGAAGGATCTATTTGACGCAGCAAATCCACGTTGATTAAAATATACCAGATATGGGGGCTCCTGGGTGGCTCAGTGGTTTAGGCCTCTGCCTTCGGCTCAGGTCATGATTTCAGGGTCCTGGGATGGAGCCCCACATCGGGCTCTCTGCTCAGCGGGGAGCCTGCTTCCCCCCTCTCTCTCTGCCTACCTCTCTACCTACTTGTGATCTGTCAGAAAAATGCGTAAATCAGATCTTTAAAAAAAGAATTAGTAGATGTGAAATACATCGAGGGTATGGGGGAAGGAAATCGATTTCACCTGATCTGACTAGGAAGTGGTTGAAGCCTGAATTAAAGTGCTATAAAAAGAGTAAAGACCTGGGAATTCTATGGGGAAAAATCCCTAGAAAAACAGCAGTAATAACTGGCTGCTCTTTATTGATCCAGATGCTGCGGTAGGCAAAGAAGAGCTGGTTTTATTCAGAGGATGATCTCCATTTGTCTTCCTGATCTGGCATTTCCTGCAAGCCAGGTATGGGGCTCTGCTCTAGAGCTGCAAATGCTGGGGGGCCCTCACTGTCCCTTTTCTCTTCTCAGGGGGACAAAGGGCATGTCCATGGTGCAGTGGGACAGGCTTTACCACAGGGAGATAAAAGACTGCCAAGGGTAGGTTGGAGCTGGGAAAAGCCACTTAGGAACAGATTTTCATTGGAGGTGATAGACAAGGGCAAAGCGAAGAATGAGGATGAGTGTGTCAAGTTTCAAAGTGCCAGGAGGCAGCACAGTGCATTTGGGAAACTACAGCAAGTTCAGGACAACCGACAACTGATCTGGCAGCATCACCTGGGGATGGAGGCTGAGCCCCGGGGTTAACACTGGGCTTGAGATGGTTTGTATACTATGCCTAGGAGGTGAGGTACTACACTGTGGGGGCACAGGGAGCTACCGGAGGATTTCAAATATCAGAATCGTAACCATAATAGAGTATTTAATTGCATCCTAGCTTTCATCACGTGTAAGATGTACTAGAGTTTATGTTCGACTAAGAAAGAGAAATGCTGTCAGTTAAACTAGGATATGTCATCAAGTGCAAGGTGAGTGCCACCTTAAAAGATATTAAAATGGGGGGGGGGTGGACACATCTTAGAACAAGTAAATTGTGGTACTAGAATAATTAAGAAAGGTCGAACACTTGGATCAACAAAAAAAGTGATTATTGCTTACCATGTGACCCAAACTATATTAAGTCTTAGAACAAAAGACGTTCTTATCTTGATGCCCCGCAGCTGTTAGCCCCAAGGTACAGAGGGCAGTAGGCAACGACCAGCAGGCCTCAAGTGCCATGTGCAGACTCTAAGAGCAACTGCCTTTGAGAGAGGAAACGGTAGAGAGTGGGCTTTCGGAGGTAGAGTATTACTAGCTGGGAAAGTAGGAAAATTGACACAGAATCGGGATTGATGCCACTACAGGACAGAGATGGTGAAACGTCCCTTCTCAGAGATCTTGAGGCTCCTCAGAAATGTATTTTTCATTTTGGACAGAACATTCAGGATAAATATGATCTGTTCGAGTTCCTGGTTCTCTCATCAGGACTGTTTCTTAGGCTTCACTGGCACAAGAAAAGGGTTTTGATGGTCCAGGGTAAATCCTGACCAAAGCAAAGCACGGTATCTATGAAAAACTAACCACTCAGAAGAGAACAACAGATAAAAAGCCAGGCCGACCTGACCCTGCAAAATAGGTAAGGTTGGTCCGGCAACAGGTGTAGAGGGGAAGTGCCCATCTCCTGCTAGAAGAGCTAGAGAAGACCCCTTCCGGAGAGACCACCAGGAGAGGAGAGCAGAAGGTGCTGATGAGGAAGAATATTTTAATCAGCAGAGAAGGTCAAAATGACAAAGTTCCAGGATCAGTGTAAACATATGGGATGAAAAAATAAAAAAGAAAAGAAAAGATCATTTTAAAATGACTTTTTTTTTTTAAAAGGACTTGTGTAAACAAAAGTCCTTTTTAAGAGACAGTTGGCTGTTTAAAGCAGAAGTACAACTCACTGAGAGAATCACCGCACTATTTATTTGGGTAGAAAGGACCTGGAATGTAGAAAGGCCCATTCTGCAGAGGAAAAAAATAGAATCACTAACAGGCCTCGTGCCTTGCACAGCCAGTGGCTAGAATCCCTGCCTCATGAGACCCTGTGCTAGAAGGCCGCTAGAACCATCTACAACTATGGTAGTCTTTCTTGGAAGGCAACAAGTGTTTGCCCAGTTAAGAGCAGAGTAACAATCAGTCACGTATTTGGTGATAATATTTATCGATATCTTTAAAAGCCGTGTCAAGTTTCTTTTTGAGTAACCCTCACCCCACCCTTAGAGAAATTTATCTGAGGTTCACCTCTTTGAAATACCTCATTGTAGTTCCACATTTACCATATCCAAAAAACAAACAAACAAACAAAAAACCATTTTCTTAACAAAGTGTTCAGAAGGGGGCGCCACTGAAAACAATTAGAGCTTTCCCTGCCAGGACAATTTTGTTGCAGAAACAGCTGAAAGCAATCAGGTCAGACAGAGCCAAGGGCTGGAGGGATTTTTAAATGACAAAAACCGATCCAAATCAAACCAAAACAAAAATCAAACCCAATGGCCAGGATTTCAAGTTTGCTACTAAAGGTGTGACATTCTCCTAAGACATGCGAGTGACTTGATCAATATATTTATATATTTATATTTGAAGAAGAAGGAACTATTTGATGCAGCAAATCCACGTTGATTAAAATATACCAGATATGGGGGCTCCTGGGTGGCTCAGTGGTTTAGGCCTCTGCCTTCGGCTCAGGTCATGATTTCAGGGTCCTGGGATGGTGCCCCACATCGGGCTCTCTGCTCAGCGGGGAGCCTGCTTCCCCCCTCTCTCTCTACCTACCTCTCTACCTACTTGTGATCTGTCAGAAAAATGCGTAAATCAGATCTTTAAAAAAAGAATTAGTAGATGTGAAATACATCGAGGGTATGGGGGAAGGAAAACGATTTCACCTGATCTGACTAGTAAGTGGTTGAAGCCTGAATTAAAGTGCTATAAAAAGAGTAAAGACCTGGGAATTCTATGGGGAAAAATCCCTAGAAAAACAGCAGTAATAACTGGCTGCTCTTTATTGATCCAGATGCTGCGGTAGGCAAAGAAGAGCTGGTTTTATTCAGAGGATGATCTCCATTTGTCTTCCTGATCTGGCATTTCCTGCAAGCCAGGTATGGGGCTCTGCTCTAGAGCTGCAAATGCTGGGGGGCCCTCACTGTCCCTTTTCTCTTCTCAGGGGGACAACGGGCATGTCCATGGTGCAGTGGGACAGGCTTTACCACAGGGAGATAAAAGACTGCCAAGGGTAGGTTGGAGCTGGGAAAAGCCACTTAGGAACAGATTTTCATTGGAGGTGATAGACAAGGGCAAAGCGGAGAATGAGGATGAGTGTGTCAAGTTTCAAAGTGCCAGGAGGCAGCACAGTGCATTTGGGAAACTACAGCAAGTTCATGACAACCGACAACTGATCTGGCAGCATCACCTGGGGATGGAGGCTGAGCCCCGGGGTTAACACTGGGCTTGAGATGGTTTGTATACTATGCCGAGGAGGTGAGGTACTACACTGTGGGGGCACAGGGAGCTACCGGAGGATTTCAAATATCAGAATCGTAACCATAATAGAGTATTTAATTGCATCCTAGCTTTCATCACGTGTAAGATGTACTATAGTTTATGTTCCACTAAGAAAGAGAAATGCTGTCAGTTAAACTAGGATATGTCATCAAGTGCAAGGTGAGTGCCACCTTAAAAGATATTAAAATGGGGGGGGTGGACACATCTTAGAACAAGTAAATTGTGGTACTAGAATAATTAAGAAAGGTCGAACACTTGGATCAACAAAAAAAGTGATTATTGCTTACCATGTGACCCAAACTATATTAAGTCTTAGAACAAAAGACGTTCTTATCTTGATGCCCCGCAGCTGTTAGCCCCCAAGGTAAAGAGGGCAGTAGGCAACGACCAGCAGGCCTCAAGTGCCATGTGCAGACTCTAAGAGCAACTGCCTTTGAGAGAGGAAACGGTAGAGAGTGGGCTTTCGGAGGTAGAGAATTACTAGCTGGGAAAGTAGGAAAATTGACACAGAATCGGGATTGATGCAACTACATGACAGAGTTGGTGAAACGTCCCTTCTCAGAGATCTTGAGGCTCCTCAGAAATGTATTTTTCATTTTGGACAGAACATTCAGGATAAATATGATCTGTTCGAGTTCCTGGTTCTCTCATCAGGACTGTTTCTTAGGCTTCACTGGCACAAGAAAAGGGTTTTGATGGTCCAGGGTAAATCCTGACCAAAGCAAAGCACGGTATCTATGAAAAACTAACCACTCAGAAGAGAACGACAGATAAAAAGCCAGGCCGACCTGACCCTGCAAAATAGGTAAGGTTGGTCCGGCAACAGGGGTAGAGGGGAAGTGCCCATCTCCTGCTAGAAGAGCTAGAGAAGACCCCTTCCGGAGAGACCACCAGGAGAGGAGAGCAGAAGGTGCTGATGAGGAAGAATATTTTAATCAGCAGAGAAGGTCAAAATGACAAAGTTCCAGGATCAGTGTAAACATATGGGATGAAAAAATAAAAAAGAAAAGAAAAGATCATTTTAAAATGAGTTTTTTTTTTAAAAGGATTTGTGTAAACAAAAGTCCTTTTTAAGAGACAGTTGGCTGTTTAAAGCAGAAGTACAACTCACTGAGAGAATCACCGCACTATTTATTTGGGTAGAAAGGACCTGGAATGTAGAAAGGCCCATTCTGCAGAGGAAAAAAATAGAATCACTAACAGGCCTCGTGCCTAGCACAGCCAGTGGCTAGAATCCCTGCCTCATGAGACCCTGTGCTAGAAGGCCGCTAGAACCATCTACAACTATGGTAGTCTTTCTTGGAAGGCAACAAGTGTTTGCCCAGTTAAGAGCAGAGTAACAATCAGTCACGTATTTGGTGATAATGTTTATCGATATCTTTAAAAGCCGTGTCAAGTTTCTTTTTGAGTAACCCTCACCCCACCCTTAGAGAAATTTATCTGAGGTTCACCTCTTTGAAATACCTCATTGTAGTTCCACATTTACCATATCCAAAAAACAAACAAACAAACAAAAAACCATTTTCTTAACAAAGTGTTCAGAAGGGGGCGCCACTGAAAACAATTAGAGCTTTCCCTGCCAGGACAATTTTGTTGCAGAAACAGCTGAAAGCAATCAGGTCAGACAGAGCCAAGGGCTGGAGGGATTTTTAAATGACAAAAACCGATCCAAATCAAACCAAAACAAAAATCAAACCCAATGGCCAGGATTTCAAGTTTGCTACTAAAGGTGTGACATTCTCCTAAGACATGCGAGTGACTTGATCAATATATTTATATATTTATATTTGAAGAAGAAGGAACTATTTGATGCAGCAAATCCACGTTGATTAAAATATACCAGATATAAAAAAAAAAAAAAAAAAAAAAAAAAAAAAAAAAAAGGGACGCCTGGGTGGCTCAGTTGGTTGGGCAGCTGCCTTCGGCTCGGGTCGTGATCCCGGCGTCCTGGGATCGAGTCCCACATCGGGCTCCGCAGGGAGCCTGCTTCTCCCTCTGACTCTGCCTTCCACTCTGTCTGCCTGTGCTTGCTCTCGCTCGCTCTCTCTCTGACAAATAAATAAATAAAATCTTAAAAAAAAAAAAAAAAAAAAAAAAAAAAAAAAAATATACCAGATATGGGGGCTCCTGGGTGGCTCAGTGGTTTAGGCCTCTGCCTTCGGCTCAGGTCATGATTTCAGGGTCCTGGGATGGAGCCCCACATCGGGCTCTCTGCTCAGCGGGGAGCCTGCTTCCCCCCTCTCTCTCTGCCTACCTCTCTACCTACTTGTGATCTGTCAGAAAAATGCGTAAATCAGATCTTTAAAAAAAGAATTAGTAGATGTGAAATACATCGAGGGTATGGGGGAAGGAAAACGATTTCACCTGATCTGACTAGGAAGTGGTTGAAGCCTGAATTAAAGTGCTATAAAAAGAGTAAAGACCTGGGAATTCTATGGGGAAAAATCCCTAGAAAAACAGCAGTAATAACTGGCTGCTCTTTATTGATCCAGATGCTGCGGTAGGCAAAGAAGAGCTGGTTTTATTCAGAGGATGATCTCCATTTGTCTTCCTGATCTGGCATTTCCTGCAAGCCAGGTATGGGGCTCTGCTCTAGAGCTGCAAATGCTGGGGGGCCCTCACTGTCCCTTTTCTCTTCTCAGGGGGACAACGGGCATGTCCATGGTGCAGTGGGACAGGCTTTACCACAGGGAGATAAAAGACTGCCAAGGGTAGGTTGGAGCTGGGAAAAGCCACTTAGGAACAGATTTTCATTGGAGGTGATAGACAAGGGCAAAGCGAAGAATGAGGATGAGTGTGTCAAGTTTCAAAGTGCCAGGAGGCAGCACAGTGCATTTGGGAAACTACAGCAAGTTCAGGACAACCGAAAACTGATCTGGCAGCATCACCTGGGGATGGAGGCTGAGCCCCGGGGTTAACACTGGGCTTGAGATGGTTTGTATACTATGCCTAGGAGGTGAGGTACTACACTGTGGGGGCACAGGGAGCTACCGGAGGATTTCAAATATCAGAATCGTAACCATAATAGAGTATTTAATTGCATCCTAGCTTTCATCACGTGTAAGATGTACTAGAGTTTATGTTCGACTAAGAAAGAGAAATGCTGTCAGTTAAACTAGGATATGTCATCAAGTGCAAGGTGAGTGCCACCTTAAAAGATATTAAAATGGGGGGGGGGTGGACACATCTTAGAACAAGTAAATTGTGGTACTAGAATAATTAAGAAAGGTCGAACACTTGGATCAACAAAAAAAGTGATTATTGCTTACCATGTGACCCAAACTATATTAAGTCTTAGAACAAAAGACGTTCTTATCTTGATGCCCCGCAGCTGTTAGCCCCAAGGTACAGAGGGCAGTAGGCAACGACCAGCAGGCCTCAAGTGCCATGTGCAGACTCTAAGAGCAACTGCCTTTGAGAGAGGAAACGGTAGAGAGTGGGCTTTCGGAGGTAGAGTATTACTAGCTGGGAAAGTAGGAAAATTGACACAGAATCGGGATTGATGCCACTACAGGACAGAGATGGTGAAACGTCCCTTCTCAGAGATCTTGAGGCTCCTCAGAAATGTATTTTTCATTTTGGACAGAACATTCAGGATAAATATGATCTGTTCGAGTTCCTGGTTCTCTCATCAGGACTGTTTCTTAGGCTTCACTGGCACAAGAAAAGGGTTTTGATGGTCCAGGGTAAATCCTGACCAAAGCAAAGCACGGTATCTATGAAAAACTAACCACTCAGAAGAGAACAACAGATAAAAAGCCAGGCCGACCTGACCCTGCAAAATAGGTAAGGTTGGTCCGGCAACAGGAGTAGAGGGGAAGTGCCCATCTCCTGCTAGAAGAGCTAGAGAAGACCCCTTCCGGAGAGACCACCAGGAGAGGAGAGCAGAAGGTGCTGATGAGGAAGAATATTTTAATCAGCAGAGAAGGTCAAAATGACAAAGTTCCAGGATCAGTGTAAACATATGGGATGAAAAAATAAAAAAGAAAAGAAAAGATCATTTTAAAATGACTTTTTTTTTTTAAAAGGACTTGTGTAAACAAAAGTCCTTTTTAAGAGACAGTTGGCTGTTTAAAGCAGAAGTACAACTCACTGAGAGAATCACCGCACTATTTATTTGGGTAGAAAGGACCTGGAATGTAGAAAGGCCCATTCTGCAGAGGAAAAAAATAGAATCACTAACAGGCCTCGTGCCTTGCACAGCCAGTGGCTAGAATCCCTGCCTCATGAGACCCTGTGCTAGAAGGCCGCTAGAACCATCTACAACTATGGTAGTCTTTCTTGGAAGGCAACAAGTGTTTGCCCAGTTAAGAGCAGAGTAACAATCAGTCACGTATTTGGTGATAATATTTATCGATATCTTTAAAAGCCGTGTCAAGTTTCTTTTTGAGTAACCCTCACCCCACCCTTAGAGAAATTTATCTGAGGTTCACCTCTTTGAAATACCTCATTGTAGTTCCACATTTACCATATCCAAAAAACAAACAAACAAACAAAAAACCATTTTCTTAACAAAGTGTTCAGAAGGGGGCGCCACTGAAAACAATTAGAGCTTTCCCTGCCAGGACAATTTTGTTGCAGAAACAGCTGAAAGCAATCAGGTCAGACAGAGCCAAGGGCTGGAGGGATTTTTAAATGACAAAAACCGATCCAAATCAAACCAAAACAAAAATCAAACCCAATGGCCAGGATTTCAAGTTTGCTACTAAAGGTGTGACATTCTCCTAAGACATGCGAGTGACTTGATCAATATATTTATATATTTATATTTGAAGAAGAAGGAACTATTTGATGCAGCAAATCCACGTTGATTAAAATATACCAGATATGGGGGCTCCTGGGTGGCTCAGTGGTTTAGGCCTCTGCCTTCGGCTCAGGTCATGATTTCAGGGTCCTGGGATGGAGCCCCACATCGGGCTCTCTGCTCAGCGGGGAGCCTGCTTCCCCCCTCTCTCTCTACCTACCTCTCTACCTACTTGTGATCTGTCAGAAAAATGCGTAAATCAGATCTTTAAAAAAAGAATTAGTAGATGTGAAATACATCGAGGGTATGGGGGAAGGAAAACGATTTCACCTGATCTGACTAGTAAGTGGTTGAAGCCTGAATTAAAGTGCTATAAAAAGAGTAAAGACCTGGGAATTCTATGGGGAAAAATCCCTAGAAAAACAGCAGTAATAACTGGCTGCTCTTTATTGATCCAGATGCTGCGGTAGGCAAAGAAGAGCTGGTTTTATTCAGAGGATGATCTCCATTTGTCTTCCTGATCTGGCATTTCCTGCAAGCCAGGTATGGGGCTCTGCTCTAGAGCTGCAAATGCTGGGGGTCCCTCACTGTCCCTTTTCTCTTCTCAGGGGGACAACGGGCATGTCCATGGTGCAGTGGGACAGGCTTTACCACAGGGAGATAAAAGACTGCCAAGGGTAGGTTGGAGCTGGGAAAAGCCACTTAGGAACAGATTTTCATTGGAGGTGATAGACAAGGGCAAAGCGGAGAATGAGGATGAGTGTGTCAAGTTTCAAAGTGCCAGGAGGCAGCACAGTGCATTTGGGAAACTACAGCAAGTTCATGACAACCGACAACTGATCTGGCAGCATCACCTGGGGATGGAGGCTGAGCCCCGGGGTTAACACTGGGCTTGAGATGGTTTGTATACTATGCCGAGGAGGTGAGGTACTACACTGTGGGGGCACAGGGAGCTACCGGAGGATTTCAAATATCAGAATCGTAACCATAATAGAGTATTTAATTGCATCCTAGCTTTCATCACGTGTAAGATGTACTATAGTTTATGTTCGACTAAGAAAGAGAAATGCTGTCAGTTAAACTAGGATATGTCATCAAGTGCAAGGTGAGTGCCACCTTAAAAGATATTAAAATGGGGGGGGTGGACACATCTTAGAACAAGTAAATTGTGGTACTAGAATAATTAAGAAAGGTCGAACACTTGGATCAACAAAAAAAGTGATTATTGCTTACCATGTGACCCAAACTATATTAAGTCTTAGAACAAAAGACGTTCTTATCTTGATGCCCCGCAGCTGTTAGCCCCCAAGGTAAAGAGGGCAGTAGGCAACGACCAGCAGGCCTCAAGTGCCATGTGCAGACTCTAAGAGCAACTGCCTTTGAGAGAGGAAACGGTAGAGAGTGGGCTTTCGGAGGTAGAGAATTACTAGCTGGGAAAGTAGGAAAATTGACACAGAATCGGGATTGATGCAACTACATGACAGAGTTGGTGAAACGTCCCTTCTCAGAGATCTTGAGGCTCCTCAGAAATGTATTTTTCATTTTGGACAGAACATTCAGGATAAATATGATCTGTTCGAGTTCCTGGTTCTCTCATCAGGACTGTTTCTTAGGCTTCACTGGCACAAGAAAAGGGTTTTGATGGTCCAGGGTAAATCCTGACCAAAGCAAAGCACGGTATCTATGAAAAACTAACCACTCAGAAGAGAACGACAGATAAAAAGCCAGGCCGACCTGACCCTGCAAAATAGGTAAGGTTGGTCCGGCAACAGGGGTAGAGGGGAAGTGCCCATCTCCTGCTAGAAGAGCTAGAGAAGACCCCTTCCGGAGAGACCACCAGGAGAGGAGAGCAGAAGGTGCTGATGAGGAAGAATATTTTAATCAGCAGAGAAGGTCAAAATGACAAAGTTCCAGGATCAGTGTAAACATATGGGATGAAAAAATAAAAAAGAAAAGAAAAGATCATTTTAAAATGAGTTTTTTTTTTAAAAGGATTTGTGTAAACAAAAGTCCTTTTTAAGAGACAGTTGGCTGTTTAAAGCAGAAGTACAACTCACTGAGAGAATCACCGCACTATTTATTTGGGTAGAAAGGACCTGGAATGTAGAAAGGCCCATTCTGCAGAGGAAAAAAATAGAATCACTAACAGGCCTCGTGCCTAGCACAGCCAGTGGCTAGAATCCCTGCCTCATGAGACCCTGTGCTAGAAGGCCGCTAGAACCATCTACAACTATGGTAGTCTTTCTTGGAAGGCAACAAGTGTTTGCCCAGTTAAGAGCAGAGTAACAATCAGTCACGTATTTGGTGATAATGTTTATCGATATCTTTAAAAGCCGTGTCAAGTTTCTTTTTGAGTAACCCTCACCCCACCCTTAGAGAAATTTATCTGAGGTTCACCTCTTTGAAATACCTCATTGTAGTTCCACATTTACCATATCCAAAAAACAAACAAACAAACAAAAAACCATTTTCTTAACAAAGTGTTCAGAAGGGGGCGCCACTGAAAACAATTAGAGCTTTCCCTGCCAGGACAATTTTGTTGCAGAAACAGCTGAAAGCAATCAGGTCAGACAGAGCCAAGGGCTGGAGGGATTTTTAAATGACAAAAACCGATCCAAATCAAACCAAAACAAAAATCAAACCCAATGGCCAGGATTTCAAGTTTGCTACTAAAGGTGTGACATTCTCCTAAGACATGCGAGTGACTTGATCAATATATTTATATATTTATATTTGAAGAAGAAGGAACTATTTGATGCAGCAAATCCACGTTGATTAAAATATACCAGATATGGGGGCTCCTGGGTTGCTCAGTGGTTTAGGCCTCTGCCTTCGGCTCAGGTCATGATTTCAGGGTCCTGGGATGGAGCCCCACATCGGGCTCTCTGCTCAGCGGGGAGCCTGCTTCCCCCCTCTCTCTCTGCCTACCTCTCTACCTACTTGTGATCTGTCAGAAAAATGCGTAAATCAGATCTTTAAAAAAAGAATTAGTAGATGTGAAATACATCGAGGGTATGGGGGAAGGAAAACGATTTCACCTGATCTGACTAGGAAGTGGTTGAAGCCTGAATTAAAGTGCTATAAAAAGAGTAAAGACCTGGGAATTCTATGGGGAAAAATCCCTAGAAAAACAGCAGTAATAACTGGCTGCTCTTTATTGATCCAGATGCTGCGGTAGGCAAAGAAGAGCTGGTTTTATTCAGAGGATGATCTCCATTTGTCTTCCTGATCTGGCATTTCCTGCAAGCCAGGTATGGGGCTCTGCTCTAGAGCTGCAAATGCTGGGGGGCCCTCACTGTCCCTTTTCTCTTCTCAGGGGGACAACGGGCATGTCCATGGTGCAGTGGGACAGGCTTTACCACAGGGAGATAAAAGACTGCCAAGGGTAGGTTGGAGCTGGGAAAAGCCACTTAGGAACAGATTTTCATTGGAGGTGATAGACAAGGGCAAAGCGAAGAATGAGGATGAGTGTGTCAAGTTTCAAAGTGCCAGGAGGCAGCACAGTGCATTTGGGAAACTACAGCAAGTTCAGGACAACCGAAAACTGATCTGGCAGCATCACCTGGGGATGGAGGCTGAGCCCCGGGGTTAACACTGGGCTTGAGATGGTTTGTATACTATGCCTAGGAGGTGAGGTACTACACTGTGGGGGCACAGGGAGCTACCGGAGGATTTCAAATATCAGAATCGTAACCATAATAGAGTATTTAATTGCATCCTAGCTTTCATCACGTGTAAGATGTACTAGAGTTTATGTTCGACTAAGAAAGAGAAATGCTGTCAGTTAAACTAGGATATGTCATCAAGTGCAAGGTGAGTGCCACCTTAAAAGATATTAAAATGGGGGGGGGTGGACACATCTTAGAACAAGTAAATTGTGGTACTAGAATAATTAAGAAAGGTCGAACACTTGGATCAACAAAAAAAGTGATTATTGCTTACCATGTGACCCAAACTATATTAAGTCTTAGAACAAAAGACGTTCTTATCTTGATGCCCCGCAGCTGTTAGCCCCAAGGTACAGAGGGCAGTAGGCAACGACCAGCAGGCCTCAAGTGCCATGTGCAGACTCTAAGAGCAACTGCCTTTGAGAGAGGAAACGGTAGAGAGTGGGCTTTCGGAGGTAGAGTATTACTAGCTGGGAAAGTAGGAAAATTGACACAGAATCGGGATTGATGCCACTACAGGACAGAGATGGTGAAACGTCCCTTCTCAGAGATCTTGAGGCTCCTCAGAAATGTATTTTTCATTTTGGACAGAACATTCAGGATAAATATGATCTGTTCGAGTTCCTGGTTCTCTCATCAGGACTGTTTCTTAGGCTTCACTGGCACAAGAAAAGGGTTTTGATGGTCCAGGGTAAATCCTGACCAAAGCAAAGCACGGTATCTATGAAAAACTAACCACTCAGAAGAGAACAACAGATAAAAAGCCAGGCCGACCTGACCCTGCAAAATAGGTAAGGTTGGTCCGGCAACAGGAGTAGAGGGGAAGTGCCCATCTCCTGCTAGAAGAGCTAGAGAAGACCCCTTCCGGAGAGACCACCAGGAGAGGAGAGCAGAAGGTGCTGATGAGGAAGAATATTTTAATCAGCAGAGAAGGTCAAAATGACAAAGTTCCAGGATCAGTGTAAACATATGGGATGAAAAAATAAAAAAGAAAAGAAAAGATCATTTTAAAATGACTTTTTTTTTTTAAAAGGACTTGTGTAAACAAAAGTCCTTTTTAAGAGACAGTTGGCTGTTTAAAGCAGAAGTACAACTCACTGAGAGAATCACCGCACTATTTATTTGGGTAGAAAGGACCTGGAATGTAGAAAGGCCCATTCTGCAGAGGAAAAAAATAGAATCACTAACAGGCCTCGTGCCTTGCACAGCCAGTGGCTAGAATCCCTGCCTCATGAGACCCTGTGCTAGAAGGCCGCTAGAACCATCTACAACTATGGTAGTCTTTCTTGGAAGGCAACAAGTGTTTGCCCAGTTAAGAGCAGAGTAACAATCAGTCACGTATTTGGTGATAATATTTATCGATATCTTTAAAAGCCGTGTCAAGTTTCTTTTTGAGTAACCCTCACCCCACCCTTAGAGAAATTTATCTGAGGTTCACCTCTTTGAAATACCTCATTGTAGTTCCACATTTACCATATCCAAAAAACAAACAAACAAACAAAAAACCATTTTCTTAACAAAGTGTTCAGAAGGGGGCGCCACTGAAAACAATTAGAGCTTTCCCTGCCAGGACAATTTTGTTGCAGAAACAGCTGAAAGCAATCAGGTCAGACAGAGCCAAGGGCTGGAGGGATTTTTAAATGACAAAAAACGATCCAAATCAAACCAAAACAAAAATCAAACCCAATGGCCAGGATTTCAGGTTTGCTACTAAAGGTGTGACATTCTCCTAAGACATGCGAGTGACTTGATCAATATATTTATATATTTATATTTGAAGAAGAAGGAACTATTTGATGCAGCAAATCCACGTTGATTAAAATATACCAGATATGGGGGCTCCTGGGTGGCTCAGTGGTTTAGGCCTCTGCCTTCGGCTCAGGTCATGATTTCAGGGTCCTGGGATGGAGCCCCACATCGGGCTCTCTGCTCAGCGGGGAGCCTGCTTCCCCCCTCTCTCTCTACCTACCTCTCTACCTACTTGTGATCTGTCAGAAAAATGCGTAAATCAGATCTTTAAAAAAAGAATTAGTAGATGTGAAATACATCGAGGGTATGGGGGAAGGAAAACGATTTCACCTGATCTGACTAGGAAGTGGTTGAAGCCTGAATTAAAGTGCTATAAAAAGAGTAAAGACCTGGGAATTCTATGGGGAAAAATCCCTAGAAAAACAGCAGTAATAACTGGCTGCTCTTTATTGATCCAGATGCTGCGGTAGGCAAAGAAGAGCTGGTTTTATTCAGAGGATGATCTCCATTTGTCTTCCTGATCTGGCATTTCCTGCAAGCCAGGTATGGGGCTCTGCTCTAGAGCTGCAAATGCTGGGGGGCCCTCACTGTCCCTTTTCTCTTCTCAGGGGGACAACGGGCATGTCCATGGTGCAGTGGGACAGGCTTTACCACAGGGAGATAAAAGACTGCCAAGGGTAGGTTGGAGCTGGGAAAAGCCACTTAGGAACAGATTTTCATTGGAGGTGATAGACAAGGGCAAAGCGGAGAATGAGGATGAGTGTGTCAAGTTTCAAAGTGCCAGGAGGCAGCACAGTGCATTTGGGAAACTACAGCAAGTTCATGACAACCGACAACTGATCTGGCAGCATCACCTGGGGATGGAGGCTGAGCCCCGGGGTTAACACTGGGCTTGAGATGGTTTGTATACTATGCCGAGGAGGTGAGGTACTACACTGTGGGGGCACAGGGAGCTACCGGAGGATTTCAAATATCAGAATCGTAACCATAATAGAGTATTTAATTGCATCCTAGCTTTCATCACGTGTAAGATGTACTATAGTTTATGTTCGACTAAGAAAGAGAAATGCTGTCAGTTAAACTAGGATATGTCATCAAGTGCAAGGTGAGTGCCACCTTAAAAGATATTAAAATGGGGGGGGTGGACACATCTTAGAACAAGTAAATTGTGGTACTAGAATAATTAAGAAAGGTCGAACACTTGGATCAACAAAAAAAGTGATTATTGCTTACCATGTGACCCAAACTATATTAAGTCTTAGAACAAAAGACGTTCTTATCTTGATGCCCCGCAGCTGTTAGCCCCCAAGGTAAAGAGGGCAGTAGGCAACGACCAGCAGGCCTCAAGTGCCAAGTTCAGACTCTAAGAGCAACTGCCTTTGAGAGAGGAAACGGTAGAGAGTGGGCTTTCGGAGGTAGAGAATTACTAGCTGGGAAAGTAGGAAAATTGACACAGAATCGGGATTGATGCAACTACATGACAGAGTTGGTGAAACGTCCCTTCTCAGAGATCTTGAGGCTCCTCAGAAATGTATTTTTCATTTTGGACAGAACATTCAGGATAAATATGATCTGTTCGAGTTCCTGGTTCTCTCATCAGGACTGTTTCTTAGGCTTCACTGGCACAAGAAAAGGGTTTTGATGGTCCAGGGTAAATCCTGACCAAAGCAAAGCACGGTATCTATGAAAAACTAACCACTCAGAAGAGAACGACAGATAAAAAGCCAGGCCGACCTGACCCTGCAAAATAGGTAAGGTTGGTCCGGCAACAGGGGTAGAGGGGAAGTGCCCATCTCCTGCTAGAAGAGCTAGAGAAGACCCCTTCCGGAGAGACCACCAGGAGAGGAGAGCAGAAGGTGCTGATGAGGAAGAATATTTTAATCAGCAGAGAAGGTCAAAATGACAAAGTTCCAGGATCAGTGTAAACATATGGGATGAAAAAATAAAAAAGAAAAGAAAAGATCATTTTAAAATGAGTTTTTTTTTTAAAAGGATTTGTGTAAACAAAAGTCCTTTTTAAGAGACAGTTGGCTGTTTAAAGCAGAAGTACAACTCACTGAGAGAATCACCGCACTATTTATTTGGGTAGAAAGGACCTGGAATGTAGAAAGGCCCATTCTGCAGAGGAAAAAAATAGAATCACTAACAGGCCTCGTGCCTAGCACAGCCAGTGGCTAGAATCCCTGCCTCATGAGACCCTGTGCTAGAAGGCCGCTAGAACCATCTACAACTATGGTAGTCTTTCTTGGAAGGCAACAAGTGTTTGCCCAGTTAAGAGCAGAGTAACAATCAGTCACGTATTTGGTGATAATGTTTATCGATATCTTTAAAAGCCGTGTCAAGTTTCTTTTTGAGTAACCCTCACCCCACCCTTAGAGAAATTTATCTGAGGTTCACCTCTTTGAAATACCTCATTGTAGTTCCACATTTACCATATCCAAAAAACAAACAAACAAACAAAAAACCATTTTCTTAACAAAGTGTTCAGAAGGGGGCGCCACTGAAAACAATTAGAGCTTTCCCTGCCAGGACAATTTTGTTGCAGAAACAGCTGAAAGCAATCAGGTCAGACAGAGCCAAGGGCTGGAGGGATTTTTAAATGACAAAAACCGATCCAAATCAAACCAAAACAAAAATCAAACCCAATGGCCAGGATTTCAAGTTTGCTACTAAAGGTGTGACATTCTCCTAAGACATGCGAGTGACTTGATCAATATATTTATATATTTATATTTGAAGAAGAAGGAACTATTTGATGCAGCAAATCCACGTTGATTAAAATATACCAGATATGGGGGCTCCTGGGTGGCTCAGTGGTTTAGGCCTCTGCCTTCGGCTCAGGTCATGATTTCAGGGTCCTGGGATGGAGCCCCACATCGGGCTCTCTGCTCAGCGGGGAGCCTGCTTCCCCCCTCTCTCTCTGCCTACCTCTCTACCTACTTGTGATCTGTCAGAAAAATGCGTAAATCAGATCTTTAAAAAAAGAATTAGTAGATGTGAAATACATCGAGGGTATGGGGGAAGGAAAACGATTTCACCTGATCTGACTAGGAAGTGGTTGAAGCCTGAATTAAAGTGCTATAAAAAGAGTAAAGACCTGGGAATTCTATGGGGAAAAATCCCTAGAAAAACAGCAGTAATAACTGGCTGCTCTTTATTGATCCAGATGCTGCGGTAGGCAAAGAAGAGCTGGTTTTATTCAGAGGATGATCTCCATTTGTCTTCCTGATCTGGCATTTCCTGCAAGCCAGGTATGGGGCTCTGCTCTAGAGCTGCAAATGCTGGGGGGCCCTCACTGTCCCTTTTCTCTTCTCAGGGGGACAACGGGCATGTCCATGGTGCAGTGGGACAGGCTTTACCACAGGGAGATAAAAGACTGCCAAGGGTAGGTTGGAGCTGGGAAAAGCCACTTAGGAACAGATTTTCATTGGAGGTGATAGACAAGGGCAAAGCGGAGAATGAGGATGAGTGTGTCAAGTTTCAAAGTGCCAGGAGGCAGAACAGTGCATTTGGGAAACTACAGCAAGTTCATGACAACCGACAACTGATCTGGCAGCATCACCTGGGGATGGAGGCTGAGCCCCGGGGTTAACACTGGGCTTGAGATGGTTTGTATACGATGCCGAGGAGGTGAGGTACTACACTGTGGGGGCACAGGGAGCTACCGGAGGATTTCAAATATCAGAATCGTAACCATAATAGAGTATTTAATTGCATCCTAGCTTTCATCACGTGTAAGATGTACTATAGTTTATGTTCGACTAAGAAAGAGAAATGCTGTCAGTTAAACTAGGATATGTCATCAAGTGCAAGGTGAGTGCCACCTTAAAAGATATTAAAATGGGGGGGGTGGACACATCTTAGAACAAGTAAATTGTGGTACTAGAATAATTAAGAAAGGTCGAACACTTGGATCAACAAAAAAAGTGATTATTGCTTACCATGTGACCCAAACTATATTAAGTCTTAGAACAAAAGACGTTCTTATCTTGATGCCCCGCAGCTGTTAGCCCCCAAGGTACAGAGGGCAGTAGGCAACGACCAGCAGGCCTCAAGTGCCATGTGCAGACTCTAAGAGCAACTGCCTTTGAGAGAGGAAACGGTAGAGAGTGGGCTTTCGGAGGTAGAGAATTACTAGCTGGGAAAGTAGGAAAATTGACACAGAATCGGGATTGATGCAACTACATGACAGAGTTGGTGAAACGTCCCTTCTCAGAGATCTTGAGGCTCCTCAGAAATGTATTTTTCATTTTGGACAGAACATTCAGGATAAATATGATCTGTTCGAGTTCCTGGTTCTCTCATCAGGACTGTTTCTTAGGCTTCACTGGCACAAGAAAAGTGTTTTGATGGTCCAGGGTAAATCCTGACCAAAGCAAAGCACGGTATCTATGAAAAACTAACCACTCAGAAGAGAACGACAGATAAAAAGCCAGGCCGACCTGACCCTGCAAAATAGGTAAGGTTGGTCCGGCAACAGGGGTAGAGGGGAAGTGCCCATCTCCTGCTAGAAGAGCTAGAGAAGACCCCTTCCGGAGAGACCACCAGGAGAGGAGAGCAGAAGGTGCTGATGAGGAAGAATATTTTAATCAGCAGAGAAGGTCAAAATGACAAAGTTCCAGGATCAGTGTAAACATATGGGATGAAAAAATAAAAAAGAAAAGAAAAGATCATTTTAAAATGAATTTTTTTTTTTAAAAGGACTTGTGTAAACAAAAGTCCTTTTTAAGAGACAGTTGGCTGTTTAAAGCAGAAGTACAACTCACTGAGAGAATCACCGCACTATTTATTTGGGTAGAAAGGACCTGGAATGTAGAAAGGCCCATTCTGCAGAGGAAAAAAATAGAATCACTAACAGGCCTCGTGCCTAGCACAGCCGGTGGCTAGAATCCCTGCCTCATGAGACCCTGTGCTAGAAGGCCGCTAGAACCATCTACAACTATGGTAGTCTTTCTTGGAAGGCAACAAGTGTTTGCCCAGTTAAGAGCAGAGTAACAATCAGTCACGTATTTGGTGATAATGTTTATCGATATCTTTAAAAGCCGTGTCAAGTTTCTTTTTGAGTAACCCTCACCCCACCCTTAGAGAAATTTATCTGAGGTTCACCTCTTTGAAATACCTCATTGTAGTTCCACATTTACCATATCCAAAAAACAAACAAACAAACAAAAAACCATTTTCTTAACAAAGTGTTCAGAAGGGGGCGCCACTGAAAACAATTAGAGCTTTCCCTGCCAGGACAATTTTGTTGCAGAAACAGCTGAAAGCAATCAGGTCAGACAGAGCCAAGGGCTGGAGGGATTTTTAAATGACAAAAACCGATCCAAATCAAACCAAAACAAAAATCAAACCCAATGGCCAGGATTTCAAGTTTGCTACTAAAGGTGTGACATTCTCCTAAGACATGCGAGTGACTTGATCAATATATTTATATATTTATATTTGAAGAAGAAGGAACTATTTGATGCAGCAAATCCACGTTGATTAAAATATACCAGATATGGGGGCTCCTGGGTGGCTCAGTGGTTTAGGCCTCTGCCTTCGGCTCAGGTCATGATTTCAGGGTCCTGGGATGGAGCCCCACATCGGGCTCTCTGCTCAGCGGGGAGCCTGCTTCCCCCCTCTCTCTCTGCCTACCTCTCTACCTACTTGTGATCTGTCAGAAAAATGCGTAAATCAGATCTTTAAAAAAAGAATTAGTAGATGTGAAATACATCGAGGGTATGGGGGAAGGAAAACGATTTCACCTGATCTGACTAGGAAGTGGTTGAAGCCTGAATTAAAGTGCTATAAAAAGAGTAAAGACCTGGGAATTCTATGGGGAAAAATCCCTCGAAAAACAGCAGTAATAACTGGCTGCTCTTTATTGATCCAGATGCTGCGGTAGGCAAAGAAGAGCTGGTTTTATTCAGAGGATGATCTCCATTTGTCTTCCTGATCTGGCATTTCCTGCAAGCCAGGTATGGGGCTCTGCTCTAGAGCTGCAAATGCTGGGGGGCCCTCACTGTCCCTTTTCTCTTCTCAGGGGGACAACGGGCATGTCCATGGTGCAGTGGGACAGGCTTTACCACAGGGAGATAAAAGACTGCCAAGGGTAGGTTGGAGCTGGGAAAAGCCACTTAGGAACAGATTTTCATTGGAGGTGATAGACAAGGGCAAAGCGAAGAATGAGGATGAGTGTGTCAAGTTTCAAAGTGCCAGGAGGCAGCACAGTGCATTTGGGAAACTACAGCAAGTTCATGACAACCGACAACTGATCTGGCAGCATCACCTGGGGATGGAGGCTGAGCCCCGGGGTTAACACTGGGCTTGAGATGGTTTGTATACTATGCCGAGGAGGTGAGGTACTACACTGTGGGGGCACAGGGAGCTACCGGAGGATTTCAAATATCAGAATCGTAACCATAATAGAGTATTTAATTGCATCCTAGCTTTCATCACGTGTAAGATGTACTAGAGTTTATGTTCGACTAAGAAAGAGAAATGCTGTCAGTTAAACTAGGATATGTCATCAAGTGCAAGGTGAGTGCCACCTTAAAAGATATTAAAATGGCGGGGGGGTGGACATATCTTAGAACAAGTAAATTGTGGTACTAGAATAATTAAGAAAGGTCGAACACTTGGATCAACAAAAAAAGTGATTATTGCTTACCATGTGACCCAATCTATATTAAGTCTTAGAACAAAAGACGTTCTTATCTTGATGCCCCGCAGCTGTTAGCCCCAAGGTACAGAGGGCAGTAGGCAACGACCAGCAGGCCTCAAGTGCCATGTGCAGACTCTAAGAGCAACTGCCTTTGAGAGAGGAAACGGTAGAGAGTGGGCTTTCGGAGGTAGAGTATTACTAGCTGGGAAAGTAGGAAAATTGACACAGAATCGGGATTGATGCCACTACAGGACAGAGATGGTGAAACGTCCCTTCTCAGAGATCTTGAGGCTCCTCAGAAATGTATTTTTCATTTTGGACAGAACATTCAGGATAAATATGATCTGTTCGAGTTCCTGGTTCTCTCATCAGGACTGTTTCTTAGGCTTCACTGGCACAAGAAAAGGGTTTTGATGGTCCAGGGTAAATCCTGACCAAAGCAAAGCACGGTATCTATGAAAAACTAACCACTCAGAAGAGAACGACAGATAAAAAGCCAGGCCGACCTGACCCTGCAAAATAGGTAAGGTTGGTCCGGCAACAGGGGTAGAGGGGAAGTGCCCATCTCCTGCTAGAAGAGCTAGAGAAGACCCCTTCCGGAGAGACCACCAGGAGAGGAGAGCAGAAGGTGCTGATGAGGAAGAATATTTTAATCAGCAGAGAAGGTCAAAATGACAAAGTTCCAGGATCAGTGTAAACATATGGGATGAAAAAATAAAAAAGAAAAGAAAAGATCATTTTAAAATGACTTTTTTTTTTTAAAAGGACTTGTGTAAACAAAAGTCCTTTTTAAGAGACAGTTGGCTGTTTAAAGCAGAAGTACAACTCACTGAGAGAATCACCGCACTATTTATTTGGGTAGAAAGGACCTGGAATGTAGAAAGGCCCATTCTGCAGAGGAAAAAAATAGAATCACTAACAGGCCTCGTGCCTTGCACAGCCAGTGGCTAGAATCCCTGCCTCATGAGACCCTGTGCTAGAAGGCCGCTAGAACCATCTACAACTATGGTAGTCTTTCTTGGAAGGCAACAAGTGTTTGCCCAGTTAAGAGCAGAGTAACAATCAGTCACGTATTTGGTGATAATGTTTATCGATATCTTTAAAAGCCGTGTCAAGTTTCTTTTTGAGTAACCCTCACCCCACCCTTAGAGAAATTTATCTGAGGTTCACCTCTTTGAAATACCTCATTGTAGTTCCACATTTACCATATCCAAAAAACAAACAAACAAACAAAAAACCATTTTCTTAACAAAGTGTTCAGAAGGGGGCGCCACTGAAAACAATTAGAGCTTTCCCTGCCAGGACAATTTTGTTGCAGAAACAGCTGAAAGCAATCAGGTCAGACAGAGCCAAGGGCTGGAGGGATTTTTAAATGACAAAAACCGATCCAAATCAAACCAAAACAAAAATCAAACCCAATGGCCAGGATTTCAAGTTTGCTACTAAAGGTGTGACATTCTCCTAAGACATGCGAGTGACTTGATCAATATATTTATATATTTATATTTGAAGAAGAAGGAACTATTTGATGCAGCAAATCCACGTTGATTAAAATATACCAGATATGGGGGCTCCTGGGTGGCTCAGTGGTTTAGGCCTCTGCCTTCGGCTCAGGTCATGATTTCAGGGTCCTGGGATGGAGCCCCACATCGGGCTCTCTGCTCAGCGGGGAGCCTGCTTCCCCCCTCTCTCTCTGCCTACCTCTCTACCTACTTGTGATCTGTCAGAAAAATGCGTAAATCAGATCTTTAAAAAAAGAATTAGTAGATGTGAAATACATCGAGGGTATGGGGGAAGGAAAACGATTTCACCTGATCTGACTAGGAAGTGGTTGAAGCCTGAATTAAAGTGCTATAAAAAGAGTAAAGACCTGGGAATTCTATGGGGAAAAATCCCTCGAAAAACAGCAGTAATAACTGGCTGCTCTTTATTGATCCAGATGCTGCGGTAGGCAAAGAAGAGCTGGTTTTATTCAGAGGATGATCTCCATTTGTCTTCCTGATCCGGCATTTCCTGCAAGCCAGGTATGGGGCTCTGCTCTAGAGCTGCAAATGCTGGGGGGCCCTCACTGTCCCTTTTCTCTTCTCAGGGGGACAACGGGCATGTCCATGGTGCAGTGGGACAGGCTTTACCACAGGGAGATAAAAGACTGCCAAGGGTAGGTTGGAGCTGGGAAAAGCCACTTAGGAACAGATTTTCATTGGAGGTGATAGACAAGGGCAAAGCGAAGAATGAGGATGAGTGTGTCAAGTTTCAAAGTGCCAGGAGGCAGCACAGTGCATTTGGGAAACTACAGCAAGTTCATGACAACCGACAACTGATCTGGCAGCATCACCTGGGGATGGAGGCTGAGCCCCGGGGTTAACACTGGGCTTGAGATGGTTTGTATACGATGCCGAGGAGGTGAGGTACTACACTGTGGGGGCACAGGGAGCTACCGGAGGATTTCAAATATCAGAATCGTAACCATAATAGAGTATTTAATTGCATCCTAGCTTTCATCACGTGTAAGATGTACTATAGTTTATGTTCGACTAAGAAAGAGAAATGCTGTCAGTTAAACTAGGATATGTCATCAAGTGCAAGGTGAGTGCCACCTTAAAAGATATTAAAATGGGGGGGGTGGACACATCTTAGAACAAGTAAATTGTGGTACTAGAATAATTAAGAAAGGTCGAACACTTGGATCAACAAAAAAAGTGATTATTGCTTACCATGTGACCCAAACTATATTAAGTCTTAGAACAAAAGACGTTCTTATCTTGATGCCCCGCAGCTGTTAGCCCCCAAGGTAAAGAGGGCAGTAGGCAACGACCAGCAGGCCTCAAGTGCCATGTGCAGACTCTAAGAGCAACTGCCTTTGAGAGAGGAAACGGTAGAGAGTGGGCTTTCGGAGGTAGAGAATTACTAGCTGGGAAAGTAGGAAAATTGACACAGAATCGGGATTGATGCCACTACATAACAGAGTTGGTGAAACGTCCCTTCTCAGAGATCTTGAGGCTCCTCAGAAATGTATTTTTCATTTTGGACAGAACATTCAGGATAAATATGATCTGTTCGAGTTCCTGGTTCTCTCATCAGGACTGTTTCTTAGGCTTCACTGGCACAAGAAAAGGGTTTTGATGGTCCAGGGTAAATCCTGACCAAAGCAAAGCACGGTATCTATGAAAAACTAACCACTCAGAAGAGAACGACAGATAAAAAGCCAGGCCGACCTGACCCTGCAAAATAGGTAAGGTTGGTCCGGCAACAGGGGTAGAGGGGAAGTGCCCATCTCCTGCTAGAAGAGCTAGAGAAGACCCCTTCCGGAGAGACCACCAGGAGAGGAGAGCAGAAGGTGCTGATGAGGAAGAATATTTTAATCAGCAGAGAAGGTCAAAATGACAAAGTTCCAGGATCAGTGTAAACATATGGGATGAAAAAATAAAAAAGAAAAGAAAAGATCATTTTAAAATGACTTTTTTTTTTTAAAAGGACTTGTGTAAACAAAAGTCCTTTTTAAGAGACAGTTGGCTGTTTAAAGCAGAAGTACAACTCACTGAGAGAATCACCGCACTATTTATTTGGGTAGAAAGGACCTGGAATGTAGAAAGGCCCATTCTGCAGAGGAAAAAAATAGAATCACTAACAGGCCTCGTGCCTTGCACAGCCAGTGGCTAGAATCCCTGCCTCATGAGACCCTGTGCTAGAAGTCCGCTAGAACCATCTACAACTATGGTAGTCTTTCTTGGAAGGCAACAAGTGTTTGCCCAGTTAAGAGCAGAGTAACAATCAGTCACGTATTTGGTGATAATGTTTATCGATATCTTTAAAAGCCGTGTCAAGTTTCTTTTTGAGTAACCCTCACCCCACCCTTAGAGAAATTTATCTGAGGTTCACCTCTTTGAAATACCTCATTGTAGTTCCACATTTACCATATCCAAAGAACAAACAAACAAACAAAAAACCATTTTCTTAACAAAGAGTTCAGAAGGGGGCGCCACTGAAAACAATTAGAGCTTTCCCTGCCAGGACAATTTTGTTGCAGAAACAGCTGAAAGCAATCAGGTCAGACAGAGCCAAGGGCTGGAGGGATTTTTAAATGACAAAAACCGATCCAAATCAAACCAAAACAAAAATCAAACCCAATGGCCAGGATTTCAAGTTTGCTACTAAAGGTGTGACATTCTCCTAAGACATGCGAGTGACTTGATCAATATATTTATATATTTATATTTGAAGAAGAAGGAACTATTTGATGCAGCAAATCCACGTTGATTAAAATATACCAGAGATGGGGGCTCCTGGGTGGCTCAGTGGTTTAGGCCTCTGCCTTCGGCTCAGGTCATGATTTCAGGGTCCTGGGATGGAGCCCCACATCGGGCTCTCTGCTCAGCGGGGAGCCTGCTTCCCCCCTCTCTCTCTGCCTACCTCTCTACCTACTTGTGATCTGTCAGAAAAATGCGTAAATCAGATCTTTAAAAAAAGAATTAGTAGATGTGAAATACATCGAGGGTATGGGGGAAGGAAAACGATTTCACCTGATCTGACTAGGAAGTGGTTGAAGCCTGAATTAAAGTGCTATAAAAAGAGTAAAGACCTGGGAATTCTATGGGGAAAAATCCCTAGAAAAACAGCAGTAATAACTGGCTGCTCTTTATTGATCCAGATGCTGCGGTAGGCAAAGAAGAGCTGGTTTTATTCAGAGGATGATCTCCATTTGTCTTCCTGATCTGGCATTTCCTGCAAGCCAGGTATGGGGCTCTGCTCTAGAGCTGCAAATGCTGGGGGGCCCTCACTGTCCCTTTTCTCTTCTCAGGGGGACAACGGGCATGTCCATGGTGCAGTGGGACAGGCTTTACCACAGGGAGATAAAAGACTGCCAAGGGTAGGTTGGAGCTGGGAAAAGCCACTTAGGAACAGATTTTCATTGGAGGTGATAGACAAGGGCAAAGCGAAGAATGAGGATGAGTGTGTCAAGTTTCAAAGTGCCAGGAGGCAGCACAGTGCATTTGGGAAACTACAGCAAGTTCATGACAACCGACAACTGATCTGGCAGCATCACCTGGGGATGGAGGCTGAGCCCCGGGGTTAACACTGGGCTTGAGATGGTTTGTATACTATGCCGAGGAGGTGAGGTACTACACTGTGGGGGCACAGGGAGCTACCGGAGGATTTCAAATATCAGAATCGTAACCATAATAGAGTATTTAATTGCATCCTAGCTTTCATCACGTGTAAGATGTACTAGAGTTTATGTTCGACTAAGAAAGAGAAATGCTGTCAGTTAAACTAGGATATGTCATCAAGTGCAAGGTGAGTGCCACCTTAAAAGATATTAAAATGGCGGGGGTAGGACACATCTTAGAACAAGTAAATTGTGGTACTAGAATAATTAAGAAAGGTCGAACACTTGGATCAACAAAAAAAGTGATTATTGCTTACCATGTGACCCAATCTATATTAAGTCTTAGAACAAAAGACGTTCTTATCTTGATGCCCCGCAGCTGTTAGCCCCAAGGTACAGAGGGCAGTAGGCAACGACCAGCAGGCCTCAAGTGCCATGTGCAGACTCTAAGAGCAACTGTCTTTGAGAGAGGAAACGGTAGAGAGTGGGCTTTCGGAGGTAGAGTATTACTAGCTGGGAAAGTAGGAAAATTGACACAGAATCGGGATTGATGCCACTACAGGACAGAGATGGTGAAACGTCCCTTCTCAGAGATCTTGAGGCTCCTCAGAAATGTATTTTTCATTTTGGACAGAACATTCAGGATAAATATGATCTGTTCGAGTTCCTGGTTCTCTCATCAGGACTGTTTCTTAGGCTTCACTGGCACAAGAAAAGGGTTTTGATGGTCCAGGGTAAATCCTGACCAAAGCAAAGCACGGTATCTATGAAAAACTAACCACTCAGAAGAGAACGACAGATAAAAAGCCAGGCCGACCTGACCCTGCAAAATAGGTAAGGTTGGTCCGGCAACAGGGGTAGAGGGGAAGTGCCCATCTCCTGCTAGAAGAGCTAGAGAAGACCCCTTCCGGAGAGACCACCAGGAGAGGAGAGCAGAAGGTGCTGATGAGGAAGAATATTTTAATCAGCAGAGAAGGTCAAAATGACAAAGTTCCAGGATCAGTGTAAACATATGGGATGAAAAAATAAAAAAGAAAAGAAAAGATCATTTTAAAATGACTTTTTTTTTTTAAAAGGACTTGTGTAAACAAAAGTCCTTTTTAAGAGACAGTTGGCTGTTTAAAGCAGAAGTACAACTCACTGAGAGAATCACCGCACTATTTATTTGGGTAGAAAGGACCTGGAATGTAGAAAGGCCCATTCTGCAGAGGAAAAAAATAGAATCACTAACAGGCCTCGTGCCTTGCACAGCCAGTGGCTAGAATCCCTGCCTCATGAGACCCTGTGCTAGAAGTCCGCTAGAACCATCTACAACTATGGTAGTCTTTCTTGGAAGGCAACAAGTGTTTGCCCAGTTAAGAGCAGAGTAACAATCAGTCACGTATTTGGTGATAATGTTTATCGATATCTTTAAAAGCCGTGTCAAGTTTCTTTTTGAGTAACCCTCACCCCACCCTTAGAGAAATTTATCTGAGGTTCACCTCTTTGAAATACCTCATTGTAGTTCCACATTTACCATATCCAAAAAACAAACAAACAAACAAAAAACCATTTTCTTAACAAAGTGTTCAGAAGGGGGCGCCACTGAAAACAATTAGAGCTTTCCCTGCCAGGACAATTTTGTTGCAGAAACAGCTGAAAGCAATCAGGTCAGACAGAGCCAAGGGCTGGAGGGATTTTCAAATGACAAAAACCGATCCAAATCAAACCAAAACAAAAATCAAACCCAATGGCCAGGATTTCAAGTTTGCTACTAAAGGTGTGACATTCTCCTAAGACATGCGAGTGACTTGATCAATATATTTATATATTTATATTTGAAGAAGAAGGAACTATTTGATGCAGCAAATCCACGTTGATTAAAATATACCAGATATGGGGGCTCCTGGGTGGCTCAGTGGTTTAGGCCTCTGCCTTCGGCTCAGGTCATGATTTCAGGGTCCTGGGATGGAGCCCCACATCGGGCTCTCTGCTCAGCGGGGAGCCTGCTTCCCCCCTCTCTCTCTGCCTACCTCTCTACCTACTTGTGATCTGTCAGAAAAATGCGTAAATCAGATCTTTAAAAAAAGAATTAGTAGATGTGAAATACATCGAGGGTATGGGGGAAGGAAAACGATTTCACCTGATCTGACTAGGAAGTGGTTGAAGCCTGAATTAAAGTGCTATAAAAAGAGTAAAGACCTGGGAATTCTATGGGGAAAAATCCCTAGAAAAACAGCAGTAATAACTGGCTGCTCTTTATTGATCCAGATGCTGCGGTAGGCAAAGAAGAGCTGGTTTTATTCAGAGGATGATCTCCATTTGTCTTCCTGATCTGGCATTTCCTGCAAGCCAGGTATGGGGCTCTGCTCTAGAGCTGCAAATGCTGGGGGGCCCTCACTGTCCCTTTTCTCTTCTCAGGGGGACAACGGGCATGTCCATGGTGCAGTGGGACAGGCTTTACCACAGGGAGATAAAAGACTGCCAAGGGTAGGTTGGAGCTGGGAAAAGCCACTTAGGAACAGATTTTCATTGGAGGTGATAGACAAGGGCAAAGCGAAGAATGAGGATGAGTGTGTCAAGTTTCAAAGTGCCAGGAGGCAGCACAGTGCATTTGGGAAACTACAGCAAGTTCATGACAACCGACAACTGATCTGGCAGCATCACCTGGGGATGGAGGCTGAGCCCCGGGGTTAACACTGGGCTTGAGATGGTTTGTATACGATGCCGAGGAGGTGAGGTACTACACTGTGGGGGCACAGGGAGCTACCGGAGGATTTCAAATATCAGAATCGTAACCATAATAGAGTATTTAATTGCATCCTAGCTTTCATCACGTGTAAGATGTACTATAGTTTATGTTCGACTAAGAAAGAGAAATGCTGTCAGTTAAACTAGGATATGTCATCAAGTGCAAGGTGAGTGCCACCTTAAAAGATATTAAAAGGGGGGGGGGTGGACACATCTTAGAACAAGTAAATTGTGGTACTAGAATAATTAAGAAAGGTCGAACACTTGGATCAACAAAAAAAGTGATTATTGCTTACCATATGACCCAAACTATATTAAGTCTTAGAACAAAAGACGTTCTTATCTTGATGCCCCGCAGCTGTTAGCCCCCAAGGTAAAGAGGGCAGTAGGCAACGACCAGCAGGCCTCAAGTGCCATGTGCAGACTCTAAGAGCAACTGCCTTTGAGAGAGGAAACGGTAGAGAGTGGGCTTTCGGAGGTAGAGAATTACTAGCTGGGAAAGTAGGAAAATTGACACAGAATCGGGATTGATGCCACTACATAACAGAGTTGGTGAAACGTCCCTTCTCAGAGATCTTGAGGCTCCTCAGAAATGTATTTTTCATTTTGGACAGAACATTGAGGATAAATATGATCTGTTCGAGTTCCTGGTTCTCTCATCAGGACTGTTTCTTAGGCTTCACTGGCACAAGAAAAGGGTTTTGATGGTCCAGGGTAAATCCTGACCAAAGCAAAGCACGGTATCTATGAAAAACTAACCACTCAGAAGAGAACGACAGATAAAAAGCCAGGCCGACCTGACCCTGCAAAATAGGTAAGGTTGGTCCGGCAACAGGGGTAGAGGGGAAGTGCCCATCTCCTGCTAGAAGAGCTAGAGAAGACCCCTTCCGGAGAGACCACCAGGAGAGGAGAGCAGAAGGTGCTGATGAGGAAGAATATTTTAATCAGCAGAGAAGGTCAAAATGACAAAGTTCCAGGATCAGTGTAAACATATGGGATGAAAAAATAAAAAAGAAAAGAAAAGATCATTTTAAAATGACTTTTTTTTTTTAAAAGGACTTGTGTAAACAAAAGTCCTTTTTAAGAGACAGTTGGCTGTTTAAAGCAGAAGTACAACTCACTGAGAGAATCACCGCACTATTTATTTGGGTAGAAAGGACCTGGAATGTAGAAAGGCCCATTCTGCAGAGGAAAAAAATAGAATCACTAACAGGCCTCGTGCCTTGCACAGCCAGTGGCTAGAATCCCTGCCTCATGAGACCCTGTGCTAGAAGTCCGCTAGAACCATCTACAACTATGGTAGTCTTTCTTGGAAGGCAACAAGTGTTTGCCCAGTTAAGAGCAGAGTAACAATCAGTCACGTATTTGGTGATAATGTTTATCGATATCTTTAAAAGCCGTGTCAAGTTTCTTTTTGAGTAACCCTCACCCCACCCTTAGAGAAATTTATCTGAGGTTCACCTCTTTGAAATACCTCATTGTAGTTCCACATTTACCATATCCAAAAAACAAACAAACAAACAAAAAACCATTTTCTTAACAAAGTGTTCAGAAGGGGGCGCCACTGAAAACAATTAGAGCTTTCCCTGCCAGGACAATTTTGTTGCAGAAACAGCTGAAAGCAATCAGGTCAGACAGAGCCAAGGGCTGGAGGGATTTTTAAATGACAAAAACCGATCCAAATCAAACCAAAACAAAAATCAAACCCAATGGCCAGGATTTCAAGTTTGCTACTAAAGGTGTGACATTCTCCTAAGACATGCGAGTGACTTGATCAATATATTTATATATTTATATTTGAAGAAGAAGGAACTATTTGATGCAGCAAATCCACGTTGATTAAAATATACCAGATATGGGGGCTCCTGGGTGGCTCAGTGGTTTAGGCCTCTGCCTTCGGCTCAGGTCATGATTTCAGGGTCCTGGGATGGAGCCCCACATCGGGCTCTCTGCTCAGCGGGGAGCCTGCTTCCCCCCTCTCTCTCTGCCTACCTCTCTACCTACTTGTGATCTGTCAGAAAAATGCGTAAATCAGATCTTTAAAAAAAGAATTAGTAGATGTGAAATACATCGAGGGTATGGGGGAAGGAAAACGATTTCACCTGATCTGACTAGGAAGTGGTTGAAGCCTGAATTAAAGTGCTATAAAAAGAGTAAAGACCTGGGAATTCTATGGGGAAAAATCCCTAGAAAAACAGCAGTAATAACTGGCTGCTCTTTATTGATCCAGATGCTGCGGTAGGCAAAGAAGAGCTGGTTTTATTCAGAGGATGATCTCCATTTGTCTTCCTGATCTGGCATTTCCTGCAAGCCAGGTATGGGGCTCTGCTCTAGAGCTGCAAATGCTGGGGGGCCCTCACTGTCCCTTTTCTCTTCTCAGGGGGACAACGGGCATGTCCATGGTGCAGTGGGACAGGCTTTACCACAGGGAGATAAAAGACTGCCAAGGGTAGGTTGGAGCTGGGAAAAGCCACTTAGGAACAGATTTTCATTGGAGGTGATAGACAAGGGCAAAGCGAAGAATGAGGATGAGTGTGTCAAGTTCAAAGTGCCAGGAGGCAGAACAGTGCATTTGGGAAACTACAGCAAGTTCATGACAACCGACAACTGATCTGGCAGCATCACCTGGGGATGGAGGCTGAGCCCCGGGGTTAACACTGGGCTTGAGATGGTTTGTATACGATGCCGAGGAGGTGAGGTACTACACTGTGGGGGCACAGGGAGCTACCGGAGGATTTCAAATATCAGAATCGTAACCATAATAGAGTATTTAATTGCATCCTAGCTTTCATCACGTGTAAGATGTACTATAGTTTATGTTCGACTAAGAAAGAGAAATGCTGTCAGTTAAACTAGGATATGTCATCAAGTGCAAGGTGAGTGCCACCTTAAAAGATATTAAAATGGGGGGGGTGGACACATCTTAGAACAAGTAAATTGTGGTACTAGAATAATTAAGAAAGGTCGAACACTTGGATCAACAAAAAAAGTGATTATTGCTTACCATGTGACCCAAACTATATTAAGTCTTAGAACAAAAGACGTTCTTATCTTGATGCCCCGCAGCTGTTAGCCCCCAAGGTAAAGAGGGCAGTAGGCAACGACCAGCAGGCCTCAAGTGCCATGTGCAGACTCTAAGAGCAACTGCCTTTGAGAGAGGAAACGGTAGAGAGTGGGCTTTCGGAGGTAGAGAATTACTAGCTGGGAAAGTAGGAAAATTGACACAGAATCGGGATTGATGCCACTACATAACAGAGTTGGTGAAACGTCCCTTCTCAGAGATCTTGAGGCTCCTCAGAAATGTATTTTTCATTTTGGACAGAACATTGAGGATAAATATGATCTGTTCGAGTTCCTGGTTCTCTCATCAGGACTGTTTCTTAGGCTTCACTGGCACAAGAAAAGGGTTTTGATGGTCCAGGGTAAATCCTGACCAAAGCAAAGCACGGTATCTATGAAAAACTAACCACTCAGAAGAGAACGACAGATAAAAAGCCAGGCCGACCTGACCCTGCAAAATAGGTAAGGTTGGTCCGGCAACAGGGGTAGAGGGGAAGTGCCCATCTCCTGCTAGAAGAGCTAGAGAAGACCCCTTCCGGAGAGACCACCAGGAGAGGAGAGCAGAAGGTGCTGATGAGGAAGAATATTTTAATCAGCAGAGAAGGTCAAAATGACAAAGTTCCAGGATCAGTGTAAACATATGGGATGAAAAAATAAAAAAGAAAAGAAAAGATCATTTTAAAATGACTTTTTTTTTTTTTAAAAGGACTTGTGTAAACAAAAGTCCTTTTTAAGAGACAGTTGGCTGTTTAAAGCAGAAGTACAACTCACTGAGAGAATCACCGCACTATTTATTTGGGTAGAAAGGACCTGGAATGTAGAAAGGCCCATTCTGCAGAGGAAAAAAATAGAATCACTAACAGGCCTCGTGCCTTGCACAGCCAGTGGCTAGAATCCCTGCCTCATGAGACCCTGTGCTAGAAGGCCGCTAGAACCATCTACAACTATGGTAGTCTTTCTTGGAAGCCAACAAGTGTTTGCCCAGTTAAGAGCAGAGTAACAATCAGTCACGTATTTGGTGATAATGTTTATCGATATCTTTAAAAGCCGTGTCAAGTTTCTTTTTGAGTAACCCTCACCCCACCCTTAGAGAAATTTATCTGAGGTTCACCTCTTTGAAATACCTCATTGTGGTTCCACATTTACCATATCCAAAAAACAAACAAACAAAAAAAAACCATTTTCTTAACAAAGTGTTCAGAAGGGGGCGCCACTGAAAACAATTAGAGCTTTCCCTGCCAGGACAATTTTGTTACAGAAACAGCTGAAAGCAATCAGGTCAGACAGAGCCAAGGGCTGGAGGGATTTTTAAATGACAAAATCCGATCCAAATCAAACCAAAACAAAAATCAAACCCAATGGCCAGGATTTCAAGTTTGCTACTAAAGGCGTACATTCCCCTAAGACATGCGAGTGATTTGATCAATATATTTACATATTTATATTTGAAGAAGAAGGAACTATTTGATGCAGCAAATCCACGTTGATTAAAAATTACCAGATATGGGGGCTCCTGGGTGGCTCAGTGGTTTAGGCCTCTGCCTTCGGCTCAGGTCATGATTTCAGGGTCCTGGGATGGAGCCCCACATCGGGCTCTCTGCTCAGCGGGGAGCCTGCTTCCCCCCTCTCTCTCTGCCTACCTCTCTACCTACTTGTGATCTGTCAGAAAAATGCGTAAATCAGATCTTTAAAAAAAGAATTAGTAGATGTGAAATACATCGAGGGTATGGGGGAAGGAAAACGATTTCACCTGATCTGACTAGGAAGTGGTTGAAGCCTGAATTAAAGTGCTATAAAAAGTGTAAAGACCTGGGAATTCTATGGGGAAAAATCCCTTGAAAAACAGCAGTAATAACTGGCTGCTCTTTATTGATCCAGATGCTGCGGTAGGCAAAGAAGAGCTGGTTTTATTCAGAGGATGATCTCCATTTGTCTTCCTGATCTGGCATTTCCTGCAAGCCAGGTATGGGGCTCTGCTCTAGAGCTGCAAATGCTGGGGGGCCCTCACTGTCCCTTTTCTCTTCTCAGGGGGACAACGGGCATGTCCATGGTGCAGTGGGACAGGCTTTACCACAGGGAGATAAAAGACTGCCAAGGGTAGGTTGGAGCTGGGAAAAGCCACTTAGGAACAGATTTTCATTGGAGGTGATAGACAAGGGCAAAGCGAAGAATGAGGATGAGTGTGTCAAGTTTCAAAGTGCCAGGAGGCAGCACAGTGCATTTGGGAAAGTACAGCAAGTTCATGACAACCGACAACTGATCTGGCAGCATCACCTGGGGATGGAGGCTGAGCCCCGGGGTTAACACTGGGCTTGAGATGGTTTGTATACTATGCCGAGGAGGTGAGGTACTACACTGTGGGGGCACAGGGAGCTACCGGAGGATTTCAAATATCAGAATCGTAACCATAATTTCAAATATCAGAATCGTAACCATAATAGAGTATTTAATTGCATCCTAGCTTTCATCACGTGTAAGATGTACTAGAGTTTATGTTCGACTAAGAAAGAGAAATGCTGTCAGTTAAACTAGGATATGTCATCAAGTGCAAGGTGAGTGCCACCTTAAAAGATATTAAAATGGGGGGGGTGGACACATCTTAGAACAAGTAAATTGTGGTACTAGAATAATTAAGAAAGGTCGAACACTTGGATCAACAAAAAAAGTGATTATTGCTTACCATGTGACCCAAACTATATTAAGTCTTAGAACAAAAGACGTTCTTATCTTGATGCCCCGCAGCTGTTAGCCCCCAAGGTAAAGAGGGCAGTAGGCAACGACCAGCAGGCCTCAAGTGCCATGTGCAGACTCTAAGAGCAACTGCCTTTGAGAGAGGAAACGGTAGAGAGTGGGCTTTCGGAGGTAGAGAATTACTAGCTGGGAAAGTAGGAAAATTGACACAGAATCGGGATTGATGCCACTACATAACAGAGTTGGTGAAACGTCCCTTCTCAGAGATCTTGAGGCTCCTCAGAAATGTATTTTTCATTTTGGACAGAACATTCAGGATAAATATGATCTGTTCGAGTTCCTGGTTCTCTCATCAGGACTGTTTCTTAGGCTTCACTGGCACAAGAAAAGGGTTTTGATGGTCCAGGGTAAATCCTGACCAAAGCAAAGCACGGTATCTATGAAAAACTAACCACTCAGAAGAGAACGACAGATAAAAAGCCAGGCCGACCTGACCCTGCAAAATAGGTAAGGTTGGTCCGGCAACAGGGGTAGAGGGGAAGTGCCCATCTCCTGCTAGAAGAGCTAGAGAAGACCCCTTCCGGAGAGACCACCAGGAGAGGAGAGCAGAAGGTGCTGATGAGGAAGAATATTTTAATCAGCAGAGAAGGTCAAAATGACAAAGTTCCAGGATCAGTGTAAACATATGGGATGAAAAAATAAAAAAGAAAAGAAAAGATCATTTTAAAATGACTTTTTTTTTTTTAAAGGACTTGTGTAAACAAAAGTCCTTTTTAAGAGACAGTTGGCTGTTTAAAGCAGAAGTACAACTCACTGAGAGAATCACCGCACTATTTATTTGGGTAGAAAGGACCTGGAATGTAGAAAGGCCCATTCTGCAGAGGAAAAAAATAGAATCACTAACAGGCCTCGTGCCTTGCACAGCCAGTGGCTAGAATCCCTGCCTCATGAGACCCTGTGCTAGAAGGCCGCTAGAACCATCTACAACTATGGTAGTCTTTCTTGGAAGCCAACAAGTGTTTGCCCAGTTAAGAGCAGAGTAACAATCAGTCACGTATTTGGTGATAATGTTTATCGATATCTTTAAAAGCCGTGTCAAGTTTCTTTTTGAGTAACCCTCACCCCACCCTTAGAGAAATTTATCTGAGGTTCACCTCTTTGAAATACCTCATTGTAGTTCCACATTTACCATATCCAAAAAACAAACAAACAAACAAAAAACCATTTTCTTAACAAAGTGTTCAGAAGGGGGCGCCACTGAAAACAATTAGAGCTTTCCCTGCCAGGACAATTTTGTTGCAGAAACAGCTGAAAGCAATCAGGTCAGACAGAGCCAAGGGCTGTAGGGATTTTTAAATGACAAAATCCGATCCAAATCAAACCAAAACAAAAATCAAACCCAATGGCCAGGATTTCAAGTTTGCTACTAAAGGCGTACATTCCCCTAAGACATGCGAGTGATTTGATCAATATATTTACATATTTATATTTGAAGAAGAAGGAACTATTTGATGCAGCAAATCCACGTTGATTAAAAATTACCAGATATGGGGGCTCCTGGGTGGCTCAGTGGTTTAGGCCTCTGCCTTCGGCTCAGGTCATGATTTCAGGGTCCTGGGATGGAGCCCCACATCGGGCTCTCTGCTCAGCGGGGAGCCTGCTTCCCCCCTCTCTCTCTGCCTACCTCTCTACCTACTTGTGATCTGTCAGAAAAATGCGTAAATCAGATCTTTAAAAAAAGAATTAGTAGATGTGAAATACATCGAGGGTATGGGGGAAGGAAAACGATTTCACCTGATCTGACTAGGAAGTGGTTGAAGCCTGAATTAAAGTGCTATAAAAAGAGTAAAGACCTGGGAATTCTATGGGGAAAAATCCCTAGAAAAACAGCAGTAATAACTGGCTGCTCTTTATTGATCCAGATGCTGCGGTAGGCAAAGAAGAGCTGGTTTTATTCAGAGGATGATCTCCATTTGTCTTCCTGATCTGGCATTTCCTGCAAGCCAGGTATGGGGCTCTGCTCTAGAGCTGCAAATGCTGGGGGGCCCTCACTGTCCCTTTTCTCTTCTCAGGGGGACAACGGGCATGTCCATGGTGCAGTGGGACAGGCTTTACCACAGGGAGATAAAAGACTGCCAAGGGTAGGTTGGAGCTGGGAAAAGCCACTTAGGAACAGATTTTCATTGGAGGTGATAGACAAGGGCAAAGCGAAGAATGAGGATGAGTGTGTCAAGTTTCAAAGTGCCAGGAGGCAGAACAGTGCATTTTGGAAACTACAGCAAGTTCATGACAACCGACAACTGATCTGGCAGCATCACCTGGGGATGGAGGCTGAGCCCCGGGGTTAACACTGGGCTTGAGATGGTTTGTATACGATGCCGAGGAGGTGAGGTACTACACTGTGGGGGCACAGGGAGCTACCGGAGGATTTCAAATATCAGAATCGTAACCATAATAGAGTATTTAATTGCATCCTAGCTTTCATCACGTGTAAGATGTACTATAGTTTATGTTCGACTAAGAAAGAGAAATGCTGTCAGTTAAACTAGGATATGTCATCAAGTGCAAGGTGAGTGCCACCTTAAAAGATATTAAAATGGGGGGGGTGGACACATCTTAGAACAAGTAAATTGTGGTACTAGAATAATTAAGAAAGGTCGAACACTTGGATCAACAAAAAAAGTGATTATTGCTTACCATGTGACCCAAACTATATTAAGTCTTAGAACAAAAGACGTTCTTATCTTGATGCCCCGCAGCTGTTAGCCCCCAAGGTAAAGAGGGCAGTAGGCAACGACCAGCAGGCCTCAAGTGCCATGTGCAGACTCTAAGAGCAACTGCCTTTGAGAGAGGAAACGGTAGAGAGTGGGCTTTCGGAGGTAGAGAATTACTAGCTGGGAAAGTAGGAAAATTGACACAGAATCGGGATTGATGCCACTACATAACAGAGTTGGTGAAACGTCCCTTCTCAGAGATCTTGAGGCTCCTCAGAAATGTATTTTTCATTTTGGACAGAACATTCAGGATAAATATGATCTGTTCGAGTTCCTGGTTCTCTCATCAGGACTGTTTCTTAGGCTTCACTGGCACAAGAAAAGGGTTTTGATGGTCCAGGGTAAATCCTGACCAAAGCAAAGCACGGTATCTATGAAAAACTAACCACTCAGAAGAGAACGACAGATAAAAAGCCAGGCCGACCTGACCCTGCAAAATAGGTAAGGTTGGTCCGGCAACAGGGGTAGAGGGGAAGTGCCCATCTCCTGCTAGAAGAGCTAGAGAAGACCCCTTCCGGAGAGACCACCAGGAGAGGAGAGCAGAAGGTGCTGATGAGGAAGAATATTTTAATCAGCAGAGAAGGTCAAAATGACAAAGTTCCAGGATCAGTGTAAACATATGGGATGAAAAAATAAAAAAGAAAAGAAAAGATCATTTTAAAATGACTTTTTTTTTTTTTAAAGGACTTGTGTAAACAAAAGTCCTTTTTAAGAGACAGTTGGCTGTTTAAAGCAGAAGTACAACTCACTGAGAGAATCACCGCACTATTTATTTGGGTAGAAAGGACCTGGAATGTAGAAAGGCCCATTCTGCAGAGGAAAAAAATAGAATCACTAACAGGCCTCGTGCCTTGCACAGCCAGTGGCTAGAATCCCTGCCTCATGAGACCCTGTGCTAGAAGGCCGCTAGAACCATCTACAACTATGGTAGTCTTTCTTGGAAGCCAACAAGTGTTTGCCCAGTTAAGAGCAGAGTAACAATCAGTCACGTATTTGGTGATAATGTTTATCGATATCTTTAAAAGCCGTGTCAAGTTTCTTTTTGAGTAACCCTCACCCCACCCTTAGAGAAATTTATCTGAGGTTCACCTCTTTGAAATACCTCATTGTAGTTCCACATTTACCATATCCAAAAAACAAACAAACAAACAAAAAACCATTTTCTTAACAAAGTGTTCAGAAGGGGGCGCCACTGAAAACAATTAGAGCTTTCCCTGCCAGGACAATTTTGTTGCAGAAACAGCTGAAAGCAATCAGGTCAGACAGAGCCAAGGGCTGTAGGGATTTTTAAATGACAAAATCCGATCCAAATCAAACCAAAACAAAAATCAAACCCAATGGCCAGGATTTCAAGTTTGCTACTAAAGGCGTACATTCCCCTAAGACATGCGAGTGATTTGATCAATATATTTACATATTTATATTTGAAGAAGAAGGAACTATTTGATGCAGCAAATCCACGTTGATTAAAAATTACCAGATATGGGGGCTCCTGGGTGGCTCAGTGGTTTAGGCCTCTGCCTTCGGCTCAGGTCATGATTTCAGGGTCCTGGGATGGAGCCCCACATCGGGCTCTCTGCTCAGCGGGGAGCCTGCTTCCCCCCTCTCTCTCTGCCTACCTCTCTACCTACTTGTGATCTGTCAGAAAAATGCGTAAATCAGATCTTTAAAAAAAGAATTAGTAGATGTGAAATACATCGAGGGTATGGGGGAAGGAAAACGATTTCACCTGATCTGACTAGGAAGTGGTTGAAGCCTGAATTAAAGTGCTATAAAAAGAGTAAAGACCTGGGAATTCTATGGGGAAAAATCCCTAGAAAAACAGCAGTAATAACTGGCTGCTCTTTATTGATCCAGATGCTGCGGTAGGCAAAGAAGAGCTGGTTTTATTCAGAGGATGATCTCCATTTGTCTTCCTGATCTGGCATTTCCTGCAAGCCAGGTATGGGGCTCTGCTCTAGAGCTGCAAATGCTGGGGGGCCCTCACTGTCCCTTTTCTCTTCTCAGGGGGACAACGGGCATGTCCATGGTGCAGTGGGACAGGCTTTACCACAGGGAGATAAAAGACTGCCAAGGGTAGGTTGGAGCTGGGAAAAGCCACTTAGGAACAGATTTTCATTGGAGGTGATAGACAAGGGCAAAGCGAAGAATGAGGATGAGTGTGTCAAGTTTCAAAGTGCCAGGAGGCAGAACAGTGCATTTTGGAAACTACAGCAAGTTCATGACAACCGACAACTGATCTGGCAGCATCACCTGGGGATGGAGGCTGAGCCCCGGGGTTAACACTGGGCTTGAGATGGTTTGTATACGATGCCGAGGAGGTGAGGTACTACACTGTGGGGGCACAGGGAGCTACCGGAGGATTTCAAATATCAGAATCGTAACCATAATAGAGTATTTAATTGCATCCTAGCTTTCATCACGTGTAAGATGTACTATAGTTTATGTTCGACTAAGAAAGAGAAATGCTGTCAGTTAAACTAGGATATGTCATCAAGTGCAAGGTGAGTGCCACCTTAAAAGATATTAAAATGGGGGGGGTGGACACATCTTAGAACAAGTAAATTGTGGTACTAGAATAATTAAGAAAGGTCGAACACTTGGATCAACAAAAAAAGTGATTATTGCTTACCATGTGACCCAAACTATATTAAGTCTTAGAACAAAAGACGTTCTTATCTTGATGCCCCGCAGCTGTTAGCCCCCAAGGTAAAGAGGGCAGTAGGCAACGACCAGCAGGCCTCAAGTGCCATGTGCAGACTCTAAGAGCAACTGCCTTTGAGAGAGGAAACGGTAGAGAGTGGGCTTTCGGAGGTAGAGAATTACTAGCTGGGAAAGTAGGAAAATTGACACAGAATCGGGATTGATGCCACTACATAACAGAGTTGGTGAAACGTCCCTTCTCAGAGATCTTGAGGCTCCTCAGAAATGTATTTTTCATTTTGGACAGAACATTCAGGATAAATATGATCTGTTCGAGTTCCTGGTTCTCTCATCAGGACTGTTTCTTAGGCTTCACTGGCACAAGAAAAGGGTTTTGATGGTCCAGGGTAAATCCTGACCAAAGCAAAGCACGGTATCTATGAAAAACTAACCACTCAGAAGAGAACGACAGATAAAAAGCCAGGCCGACCTGACCCTGCAAAATAGGTAAGGTTGGTCCGGCAACAGGGGTAGAGGGGAAGTGCCCATCTCCTGCTAGAAGAGCTAGAGAAGACCCCTTCCGGAGAGACCACCAGGAGAGGAGAGCAGAAGGTGCTGATGAGGAAGAATATTTTAATCAGCAGAGAAGGTCAAAATGACAAAGTTCAGGATCAGTGTAAACATATGGGATGAAAAAATAAAAAAGAAAAGAAAAGATCATTTTAAAATGACTTTTTTTTTTTTTAAAGGACTTGTGTAAACAAAAGTCCTTTTTAAGAGACAGTTGGCTGTTTAAAGCAGAAGTACAACTCACTGAGAGAATCACCGCACTATTTATTTGGGTAGAAAGGACCTGGAATGTAGAAAGGCCCATTCTGCAGAGGAAAAAAATAGAATCACTAACAGGCCTCGTGCCTTGCACAGCCAGTGGCTAGAATCCCTGCCTCATGAGACCCTGTGCTAGAAGGCCGCTAGAACCATCTACAACTATGGTAGTCTTTCTTGGAAGCCAACAAGTGTTTGCCCAGTTAAGAGCAGAGTAACAATCAGTCACGTATTTGGTGATAATGTTTATCGATATCTTTAAAAGCCGTGTCAAGTTTCTTTTTGAGTAACCCTCACCCCACCCTTAGAGAAATTTATCTGAGGTTCACCTCTTTGAAATACCTCATTGTAGTTCCACATTTACCATATCCAAAAAACAAACAAACAAACAAAAAACCATTTTCTTAACAAAGTGTTCAGAAGGGGGCGCCACTGAAAACAATTAGAGCTTTCCCTGCCAGGACAATTTTGTTGCAGAAACAGCTGAAAGCAATCAGGTCAGACAGAGCCAAGGGCTGTAGGGATTTTTAAATGACAAAATCCGATCCAAATCAAACCAAAACAAAAATCAAACCCAATGGCCAGGATTTCAAGTTTGCTACTAAAGGCGTACATTCCCCTAAGACATGCGAGTGATTTGATCAATATATTTACATATTTATATTTGAAGAAGAAGGAACTATTTGATGCAGCAAATCCACGTTGATTAAAAATTACCAGATATGGGGGCTCCTGGGTGGCTCAGTGGTTTAGGCCTCTGCCTTCGGCTCAGGTCATGATTTCAGGGTCCTGGGATGGAGCCCCACATCGGGCTCTCTGCTCAGCGGGGAGCCTGCTTCCCCCCTCTCTCTCTGCCTACCTCTCTACCTACTTGTGATCTGTCAGAAAAATGCGTAAATCAGATCTTTAAAAAAAGAATTAGTAGATGTGAAATACATCGAGGGTATGGGGGAAGGAAAACGATTTCACCTGATCTGACTAGGAAGTGGTTGAAGCCTGAATTAAAGTGCTATAAAAAGAGTAAAGACCTGGGAATTCTATGGGGAAAAATCCCTAGAAAAACAGCAGTAATAACTGGCTGCTCTTTATTGATCCAGATGCTGCGGTAGGCAAAGAAGAGCTGGTTTTATTCAGAGGATGATCTCCATTTGTCTTCCTGATCTGGCATTTCCTGCAAGCCAGGTATGGGGCTCTGCTCTAGAGCTGCAAATGCTGGGGGGCCCTCACTGTCCCTTTTCTCTTCTCAGGGGGACAACGGGCATGTCCATGGTGCAGTGGGACAGGCTTTACCACAGGGAGATAAAAGACTGCCAAGGGTAGGTTGGAGCTGGGAAAAGCCACTTAGGAACAGATTTTCATTGGAGGTGATAGACAAGGGCAAAGCGAAGAATGAGGATGAGTGTGTCAAGTTTCAAAGTGCCAGGAGGCAGAACAGTGCATTTGGGAAACTACAGCAAGTTCATGACAACCGACAACTGATCTGGCAGCATCACCTGGGGATGGAGGCTGAGCCCCGGGGTTAACACTGGGCTTGAGATGGTTTGTATACGATGCCGAGGAGGTGAGGTACTACACTGTGGGGGCACAGGGAGCTACCGGAGGATTTCAAATATCAGAATCGTAACCATAATAGAGTATTTAATTGCATCCTAGCTTTCATCACGTGTAAGATGTACTATAGTTTATGTTCGACTAAGAAAGAGAAATGCTGTCAGTTAAACTAGGATATGTCATCAAGTGCAAGGTGAGTGCCACCTTAAAAGATATTAAAATGGGGGGGGTGGACACATCTTAGAACAAGTAAATTGTGGTACTAGAATAATTAAGAAAGGTCGAACACTTGGATCAACAAAAAAAGTGATTATTGCTTACCATGTGACCCAAACTATATTAAGTCTTAGAACAAAAGACGTTCTTATCTTGATGCCCCGCAGCTGTTAGCCCCCAAGGTAAAGAGGGCAGTAGGCAACGACCAGCAGGCCTCAAGTGCCATGTGCAGACTCTAAGAGCAACTGCCTTTGAGAGAGGAAACGGTAGAGAGTGGGCTTTCGGAGGTAGAGAATTACTAGCTGGGAAAGTAGGAAAATTGACACAGAATCGGGATTGATGCCACTACATAACAGAGTTGGTGAAACGTCCCTTCTCAGAGATCTTGAGGCTCCTCAGAAATGTATTTTTCATTTTGGACAGAACATTCAGGATAAATATGATCTGTTCGAGTTCCTGGTTCTCTCATCAGGACTGTTTCTTAGGCTTCACTGGCACAAGAAAAGGGTTTTGATGGTCCAGGGTAAATCCTGACCAAAGCAAAGCACGGTATCTATGAAAAACTAACCACTCAGAAGAGAACGACAGATAAAAAGCCAGGCCGACCTGACCCTGCAAAATAGGTAAGGTTGGTCCGGCAACAGGGGTAGAGGGGAAGTGCCCATCTCCTGCTAGAAGAGCTAGAGAAGACCCCTTCCGGAGAGACCACCAGGAGAGGAGAGCAGAAGGTGCTGATGAGGAAGAATATTTTAATCAGCAGAGAAGGTCAAAATGACAAAGTTCCAGGATCAGTGTAAACATATGGGATGAAAAAATAAAAAAGAAAAGAAAAGATCATTTTAAAATGACTTTTTTTTTTTAAAAGGACTTGTGTAAACAAAAGTCCTTTTTAAGAGACAGTTGGCTGTTTAAAGCAGAAGTACAACTCACTGAGAGAATCACCGCACTATTTATTTGGGTAGAAAGGACCTGGAATGTAGAAAGGCCCATTCTGCAGAGGAAAAAAATAGAATCACTAACAGGCCTCGTGCCTTGCACAGCCAGTGGCTAGAATCCCTGCCTCATGAGACCCTGTGCTAGAAGGCCGCTAGAACCATCTACAACTATGGTAGTCTTTCTTGGAAGGCAACAAGTGTTTGCCCAGTTAAGAGCAGAGTAACAATCAGTCACGTATTTGGTGATAATGTTTATCGATATCTTTAAAAGCCGTGTCAAGTTTCTTTTTGAGTAACCCTCACCCCACCCTTAGAGAAATTTATCTGAGGTTCACCTCTTTGAAATACCTCATTGTAGTTCCACATTTACCATATCCAAAAAACAAACAAACAAACAAAAAACCATTTTCTTAACAAAGTGTTCAGAAGGGGGCGCCACTGAAAACAATTAGAGCTTTCCCTGCCAGGACAATTTTGTTGCAGAAACAGCTGAAAGCAATCAGGTCAGACAGAGCCAAGGGCTGGAGGGATTTTTAAATGACAAAAACCGATCCAAATCAAACCAAAACAAAAATCAAACCCAATGGCCAGGATTTCAAGTTTGCTACTAAAGGTGTGACATTCTCCTAAGACATGCGAGTGACTTGATCAATATATTTACATATTTATATTTGAAGAAGAAGGAACTATTTGATGCAGCAAATCCACGTTGATTAAAATATACCAGATATGGGGGCTCCTGGGTGGCTCAGTGGTTTAGGCCTCTGCCTTCGGCTCAGGTCATGATTTCAGGGTCCTGGGATGGAGCCCCACATCGGGCTCTCTGCTCAGCGGGGAGCCTGCTTCCCCCCTCTCTCTCTGCCTACCTCTCTACCTACTTGTGATCTGTCAGAAAAATGCGTAAATCAGATCTTTAAAAAAAGAATTAGTAGATGTGAAATACATCGAGGGTATGGGGGAAGGAAAACGATTTCACCTGATCTGACTAGGAAGTGGTTGAAGCCTGAATTAAAGTGCTATAAAAAGAGTAAAGACCTGGGAATTCTATGGGGAAAAATCCCTCGAAAAACAGCAGTAATAACTGGCTGCTCTTTATTGATCCAGATGCTGCGGTAGGCAAAGAAGAGCTGGTTTTATTCAGAGGATGATCTCCATTTGTCTTCCTGATCTGGCATTTCCTGCAAGCCAGGTATGGGGCTCTGCTCTAGAGCTGCAAATGCTGGGGGGCCCTCACTGTCCCTTTTCTCTTCTCAGGGGGACAACGGGCATGTCCATGGTGCAGTGGGAAAGGCTTTACCACAGGGAGATAAAAGACTGCCAAGGGTAGGTTGGAGCTGGGAAAAGCCACTTAGGAACAGATTTTCATTGGAGGTGATAGACAAGGGCAAAGCGAAGAATGAGGATGAGTGTGTCAAGTTTCAAAGTGCCAGGAGGCAGCACAGTGCATTTGGGAAACTACAGCAAGTTCATGACAACCGACAACTGATCTGGCAGCATCACCTGGGGATGGAGGCTGAGCCCCGGGGTTAACACTGGGCTTGAGATGGTTTGTATACTATGCCGAGGAGGTGAGGTACTACACTGTGGGGGCACAGGGAGCTACCGGAGGATTTCAAATATCAGAATCGTAACCATAATAGAGTATTTAATTGCATCCTAGCTTTCATCACGTGTAAGATGTACTAGAGTTTATGTTCGACTAAGAAAGAGAAATGCTGTCAGTTAAACTAGGATATGTCATCAAGTGCAAGGTGAGTGCCACCTTAAAAGATATTAAAATGGGGGGGGTGGACACATCTTAGAACAAGTAAATTGTGGTACTAGAATAATTAAGAAAGGTCGAACACTTGGATCAACAAAAAAAGTGTTTATTGCTTACCATGTGACCCAATCTATATTAAGTCTTAGAACAAAAGACGTTCTTATCTTGATGCCCCGCAGCTGTTAGCCCCAAGGTACAGAGGGCAGTAGGCAACGACCAGCAGGCCTCAAGTGCCATGTGCAGACTCTAAGAGCAACTGCCTTTGAGAGAGGAAACGGTAGAGAGTGGGCTTTCGGAGGTAGAGAATTACTAGCTGGGAAAGTAGGAAAATTGACACAGAATCGGGATTGATGCCACTACATAACAGAGTTGGTGAAACGTCCCTTCTCAGAGATCTTGAGGCTCCTCAGAAATGTATTTTTCATTTTGGACAGAACATTCAGGATAAATATGATCTGTTCGAGTTCCTGGTTCTCTCATCAGGACTGTTTCTTAGGCTTCACTGGCACAAGAAAAGGGTTTTGATGGTCCAGGGTAAATCCTGACCAAAGCAAAGCACGGTATCTATGAAAAACTAACCACTCAGAAGAGAACGACAGATAAAAAGCCAGGCCGACCTGACCCTGCAAAATAGGTAAGGTTGGTCCGGCAACAGGGGTAGAGGGGAAGTGCCCATCTCCTGCTAGAAGAGCTAGAGAAGACCCCTTCCGGAGAGACCACCAGGAGAGGAGAGCAGAAGGTGCTGATGAGGAAGAATATTTTAATCAGCAGAGAAGGTCAAAATGACAAAGTTCCAGGATCAGTGTAAACATATGGGATGAAAAAATAAAAAAGAAAAGAAAAGATCATTTTAAAATGACTTTTTTTTTTTAAAAGGACTTGTGTAAACAAAAGTCCTTTTTAAGAGACAGTTGGCTGTTTAAAGCAGAAGTACAACTCACTGAGAGAATCACCGCACTATTTATTTGGGTAGAAAGGACCTGGAATGTAGAAAGGCCCATTCTGCAGAGGAAAAAAATAGAATCACTAACAGGCCTCGTGCCTTGCACAGCCAGTGGCTAGAATCCCTGCCTCATGAGACCCTGTGCTAGAAGGCCGCTAGAACCATCTACAACTATGGTAGTCTTTCTTGGAAGCCAACAAGTGTTTGCCCAGTTAAGAGCAGAGTAACAATCAGTCACGTATTTGGTGATAATGTTTATCGATATCTTTAAAAGCCGTGTCAAGTTTCTTTTTGAGTAACCCTCACCCCACCCTTAGAGAAATTTATCTGAGGTTCACCTCTTTGAAATACCTCATTGTAGTTCCACATTTACCATATCCAAAAAACAAACAAACAAACAAAAAACCATTTTCTTAACAAAGTGTTCAGAAGGGGGCGCCACTGAAAACAATTAGAGCTTTCCCTGCCAGGACAATTTTGTTGCAGAAACAGCTGAAAGCAATCAGGTCAGACAGAGCCAAGGGCTGGAGGGATTTTTAAATGACAAAAACCGATCCAAATCAAACCAAAACAAAAATCAAACCCAATGGCCAGGATTTCAAGTTTGCTACTAAAGGTGTGACATTCTCCTAAGACATGCGAGTGACTTGATCAATATATTTATATATTTATATTTGAAGAAGAAGGAACTATTTGATGCAGCAAATCCACGTTGATTAAAATATACCAGATATGGGGGCTCCTGGGTGGCTCAGTGGTTTAGGCCTCTGCCTTCGGCTCAGGTCATGATTTCAGGGTCCTGGGATGGAGCCCCACATCGGGCTCTCTGCTCAGCGGGGAGCCTGCTTCCCCCCTCTCTCTCTGCCTACCTCTCTACCTACTTGTGATCTGTCAGAAAAATGCGTAAATCAGATCTTTAAAAAAAGAATTAGTAGATGTGAAATACATCGAGGGTATGGGGGAAGGAAAACGATTTCACCTGATCTGACTAGGAAGTGGTTGAAGCCTGAATTAAAGTGCTATAAAAAGAGTAAAGACCTGGGAATTCTATGGGGAACAATCCCTAGAAAAACAGCAGTAATAACTGGCTGCTCTTTATTGATCCAGATGCTGCGGTAGGCAAAGAAGAGCTGGTTTTATTCAGAGGATGATCTCCATTTGTCTTCCTGATCTGGCATTTCCTGCAAGCCAGGTATGGGGCTCTGCTCTAGAGCTGCAAATGCTGGGGGGCCCTCACTGTCCCTTTTCTCTTCTCAGGGGGACAACGGGCATGTCCATGGTGCAGTGGGACAGGCTTTACCACAGGGAGATAAAAGACTGCCAAGGGTAGGTTGGAGCTGGGAAAAGCCACTTAGGAACAGATTTTCATTGGAGGTGATAGACAAGGGCAAAGCGAAGAATGAGGATGAGTGTGTCAAGTTTCAAAGTGCCAGGAGGCAGCACAGTGCATTTGGGAAACTACAGCAAGTTCATGACAACCGACAACTGATCTGGCAGCATCACCTGGGGATGGAGGCTGAGCCCCGGGGTTAACACTGGGCTTGAGATGGTTTGTATACTATGCCGAGGAGGTGAGGTACTACACTGTGGGGGCACAGGGAGCTACCGGAGGATTTCAAATATCAGAATCGTAACCATAATAGAGTATTTAATTGCATCCTAGCTTTCATCACGTGTAAGATGTACTAGAGTTTATGTTCGACTAAGACAGAGAAATGCTGTCAGTTAAACTAGGATATGTCATCAAGTGCAAGGTGAGTGCCACCTTAAAAGATATTAAAATGGGGGGGGGTGGACACATCTTAGAACAAGTAAATTGTGGTACTAGAATAATTAAGAAAGGTCGAACACTTGGATCAACAAAAAAAGTGATTATTGCTTACCATGTGACCCAATCTATATTAAGTCTTAGAACAAAAGACGTTCTTATCTTGATGCCCCGCAGCTGTTAGCCCCAAGGTACAGAGGGCAGTAGGCAACGACCAGCAGGCCTCAAGTGCCATGTGCAGACTCTAAGAGCAACTGCCTTTGAGAGAGGAAACGGTAGAGAGTGGGCTTTCGGAGGTAGAGTATTACTAGCTGGGAAAGTAGGAAAATTGACACAGAATCGGGATTGATGCCACTACATGACAGAGTTGGTGAAACGTCCCTTCTCAGAGATCTTGAGGCTCCTCAGAAATGTATTTTTCATTTTGGACAGAACATTCAGGATAAATATGATCTGTTCGAGTTCCTGGTTCTCTCATCAGGACTGTTTCTTAGGCTTCACTGGCACAAGAAAAGGGTTTTGATGGTCCAGGGTAAATCCTGACCAAAGCAAAGCACGGTATCTATGAAAAACTAACCACTCAGAAGAGAACGACAGATAAAAAGCCAGGCCGACCTGACCCTGCAAAATAGGTAAGGTTGGTCCGGCAACAGGGGTAGAGGGGAAGTGCCCATCTCCTGCTAGAAGAGCTAGAGATGACCCCTTCCGGAGAGACCACCAGGAGAGGAGAGCAGAAGGTGCTGATGAGGAAGAATATTTTAATCAGCAGAGAAGGTCAAAATGACAAAGTTCCAGGATCAGTGTAAACATATGGGATGAAAAAATAAAAAAGAAAAGAAAAGATCATTTTAAAATGACTTTTTTTTTTTTAAAAGGACTTGTGTAAACAAAAGTCCTTTTTAAGAGACAGTTGGCTGTTTAAAGCAGAAGTACAACTCACTGAGAGAATCACTGCACTATTTATTTGGGTAGAAAGGACCTGGAATGTAGAAAGGCCCATTCTGCAGAGGAAAAAAATAGAATCACTAACAGGCCTCGTGCCCTGCACAGCCAGTGGCTAGAATCCCTGCCTCATGAGACCCTGTGCTAGAAGGCCGCTAGAACCATCTACAACTATGGTAGTCTTTCTTGGAGGCCAACAAGTGTTTGCCCAGTTAAGAGCAGAGTAACAATCAGTCACGTATTTGGTGATAATGTTTATCGATATCTTTAAAAGCCGTGTCAAGTTTCTTTTTGAGTAACCCTCACCCCACCCTTAGAGAAATTTATCTGAGGTTCACCTCTTTGAAATACCTCATTGTAGTTCCACATTTACCATATCCAAAAAACAAACAAACAAAAAAAAAACATTTTCTTAACAAACTGTTCAGAAGGGGGCGCCACTGAAAACAATTAGAGCTTTCCCTGCCAGGACAATTTTGTTGCAGAAACAGCTGAAAGCAATCAGGTCAGACAGAGCCAAGGGCTGGAGGGATTTTTAAATGACAAAAACCGATCCAAATCAAACCAAAACAAAAATCAAACCCAATGGCCAGGATTTCAAGTTTGCTACTAAAGGCGTATATTCTCCTAAGACATGCGAGTGACTTGATCAATATATTTACATATTTATATTTGAAGAAGAAGGAACTATTTGATGCAGCAAATCCACGTTGATTAAAATATACCAGATATGGGGGCTCCTGGGTGGCTCAGTGGTTTAGGCCTCTGCCTTCGGCTCAGGTCATGATTTCAGGGTCCTGGGATGGAGCCCCACATCGGGCTCTCTGCTCAGCGGGGAGCCTGCTTCCCCCCTCTCTCTCTGCCTACCTCTCTACCTACTTGTGATCTGTCAGAAAAATGCGTAAATCAGATCTTTAAAAAAAGAATTAGTAGATGTGAAATACATCGAGGGTATGGGGGAAGGAAAACGATTTCACCTGATCTGACGAGGAAGTGGTTGAAGCCTGAATTAAAGTGCTATAAAAAGAGTAAAGACCTGGGAATTCTATGGGGAACAATCCCTAGAAAAACAGCAGTAATAACTGGCTGCTCTTTATTGATCCAGATGCTGCGGTAGGCAAAGAAGAGCTGGTTTTGTTCAGAGGATGATCTCCATTTGTCTTCCTGATCTGGCATTTCCTGCAAGCCAGGTATGGGGCTCTGCTCTAGAGCTGCAAATGCTGGGGGGCCCTCACTGTCCCTTTTCTCTTCTCAGGGGGACAATGGGCATGTCCATGGTGCAGTGGGAGAGGCTTTACCACAGGGAGATAAAAGACTGCCAAGGGTAGGTTGGAGATGGGAAAAGCCACTTAGGAACAGATTTTCATTGGAGGTGATAGACAAGGGCAAAGCGAAGAATGAGGATGAGTGTGTCAAGTTTCAAAGTGTCAGGAGGCAGCACAGTGCAATTGGGAAACTACAGCAAGTTCATGACAACCGACAACTGATCTGGCAGCATCACCTGGGGATGGAGGCTGAGCCCCGGGGTTAACACTGGGCTTGAGATGGTTTGTATTCTATGCCGAGGAGGTGAGGTACTACACTGTGGGGGCTCAGGGAGCTACCGGAGGATTTCAAATATCAGAATCGTAACCATAATAGAGTATTTAATTGCATCCTAGCTTTCATCACGTGTAAGATGTACTAGAGTTTATGTTCGACTAAGAAAGAGAAATGCTGTCAGTTAAACTAGGATATGTCATCAAGTGCAAGGTGAGTGCCACCTTAAAAGATATTAAAATGGGGGGGGGGGTGGACACATCTTAGAACAAGTAAATTGTGGTACTAGAATAATTAAGAAAGGTCGAACACTTGGATCAACAAAAAAAGTGTTTATTGCTTACCATGTGACCCAAACTATATTAAGTCTTAGAACAAAAGACGTTCTTATCTTGATGCCCCGCAGCTGTTAGCCCCAAGGTACAGAGGGCAGTAGGCAACGACCAGCAGGCCTCAAGTGCCATGTGCAGACTCTAAGAGCAACTGCCTTTGAGAGAGGAAACGGTAGAGAGTGGGCTTTCGGAGGTAGAGTATTACTAGCTGGGAAAGTAGGAAAATTGACACAGAATCGGGATTGATGCCACTACAGGACAGAGATGGTGAAACGTCCCTTCTCAGAGATCTTGAGGCTCCTCAGAAATGTATTTTTCATTTTGGACAGAACATTCAGGATAAATATGATCTGTTCGAGTTCCTGGTTCTCTCATCAGGACTGTTTCTTAGGCTTCACTGGCACAAGAAAAGGGTTTTGATGGTCCAGGGTAAATCCTGACCAAAGCAAAGCACGGTATCTATGAAAAACTAACCACTCAGAAGAGAACGACAGATAAAAAGCCAGGCCGACCTGACCCTGCAAAATAGGTAAGGTTGGTCCGGCAACAGGGGTAGAGGGGAAGTGCCCATCTCCTGCTAGAAGAGCTAGAGAAGACCCCTTCCGGAGAGACCACCAGGAGAGGAGAGCAGAAGGTGCTGATGAGGAAGAATATTTTAATCAGCAGAGAAGGTCAAAATGACAAAGTTCCAGGATCAGTGTAAACACATGGGATGAAAAAATAAAAAAGAAAAGAAAAGATCATTTTAAAATGACTTTTTTTTTAAAAGGACTTGTGTAAACAAAAGTCCTTTTTAAGAGACAGTTGGCTGTTTAAAGCAGAAGTACAACTCACTGAGAGAATCACCGCACTATTTATTTGGGTAGAAAGGACCTGGAATGTAGAAAGGCCCATTCTGCAGAGGAAAAAAATAGAATCACTAACAGGCCTCGTGCCTTGCACAGCCAGTGGCTAGAATCCCTGCCTCATGAGACCCTGTGCTAGAAGGCCGCTAGAACCATCTACAACTATGGTAGTCTTTCTTGGAAGCCAACAAGTGTTTGCCCAGTTAAGAGCAGAGTAACAATCAGTCACGTATTTGGTGATAATGTTTATCGATATCTTTAAAAGCCGTGTCAAGTTTCTTTTTGAGTAACCCTCACCCCACCCTTAGAGAAATTTATCTGAGGTTCACCTCTTTGAAATACCTCATTGTAGTTCCACATTTACCATATCCAAAAAACAAACAAACAAACAAAAAACCATTTTCTTAACAAAGTGTTCAGAAGGGGGCGCCACTGAAAACAATTAGAGCTTTCCCTGCCAGGACAATTTTGTTGCAGAAACAGCTGAAAGCAATCAGGTCAGACAGAGCCAAGGGCTGGAGGGATTTTTAAATGACAAAAACCGATCCAAATCAAACCAAAACAAAAATCAAACCCAATGGCCAGGATTTCAAGTTTGCTACTAAAGGTGTGACATTCTCCTAAGACATGCGAGTGACTTGATCAATATATTTACATATTTATATTTGAAGAAGAAGGAACTATTTGATGCAGCAAATCCACGTTGATTAAAATATACCAGATATGGGGGCTCCTGGGTGGCTCAGTGGTTTAGGCCTCTGCCTTCGGCTCAGGTCATGATTTCAGGGTCCTGGGATGGAGCCCCACATCGGGCTCTCTGCTCAGCGGGGAGCCTGCTTCCCCCCTCTCTCTCTGCCTACCTCTCTACCTACTTGTGATCTGTCAGAAAAATGCGTAAATCAGATCTTTAAAAAAAGAATTAGTAGATGTGAAATACATCGAGGGTATGGGGGAAGGAAAACGATTTCACCTGATCTGACTAGGAAGTGGTTGAAGCCTGAATTAAAGTGCTATAAAAAGAGTAAAGACCTGGGAATTCTATGGGGAACAATCCCTAGAAAAACAGCAGTAATAACTGGCTGCTCTTTATTGATCCAGATGCTGCGGTAGGCAAAGAAGAGCTGGTTTTATTCAGAGGATGATCTCCATTTGTCTTCCTGATCTGGCATTTCCTGCAAGCCAGGTATGGGGCTCTGCTCTAGAGCTGCAAATGCTGGGGGGCCCTCACTGTCCCTTTTCTCTTCTCAGGGGGACAACGGGCATGTCCATGGTGCAGTGGGAAAGGCTTTACCACAGGGAGATAAAAGACTGCCAAGGGTAGGTTGGAGCTGGGAAAAGCCACTTAGGAACAGATTTTCATTGGAGGTGATAGACAAGGGCAAAGCGAAGAATGAGGATGAGTGTGTCAAGTTTCAAAGTGCCAGGAGGCAGCACAGTGCATTTGGGAAACTACAGCAAGTTCATGACAACCGACAACTGATCTGGCAGCATCACCTGGGGATGGAGGCTGAGCCCCGGGGTTAACACTGGGCTTGAGATGGTTTGTATACTATGCCGAGGAGGTGAGGTACTACACTGTGGGGGCACAGGGAGCTACCGGAGGATTTCAAATATCAGAATCGTAACCATAATAGAGTATATAATTGCATCCTAGCTTTCATCACGTGTAAGATGTACTAGAGTTTATGTTCGACTAAGAAAGAGAAATGCTGTCAGTTAAACTAGGATATGTCATCAAGTGCAAGGTGAGTGCCACCTTAAAAGATATTAAAATGGGGGGGGTGGACACATCTTAGAACAAGTAAATTGTGGTACTAGAATAATTAAGAAAGGTCGAACACTTGGATCAACAAAAAAAGTGTTTATTGCTTACCATGTGACCCAATCTATATTAAGTCTTAGAACAAAAGACGTTCTTATCTTGATGCCCCGCAGCTGTTAGCCCCAAGGTACAGAGGGCAGTAGGCAACGACCAGCAGGCCTCAAGTGCCATGTGCAGACTCTAAGAGCAACTGCCTTTGAGAGAGGAAACGGTAGAGAGTGGGCTTTCGGAGGTAGAGAATTACTAGCTGGGAAAGTAGGAAAATTGACACAGAATCGGGATTGATGCCACTACATGACAGAGTTGGTGAAACGTCCCTTCTCAGAAATCTTGAGGCTCCTCAGAAATGTATTTTTCATTTTGGACAGAACATTCAGGATAAATATGATCTGTTCGAGTTCCTGGTTCTCTCATCAGGACTGTTTCTTAGGCTTCACTGGCACAAGAAAAGGGTTTTGATGGTCCAAGTTAAATCCTGACCAAAGCAAAGCACGGTATCTATGAAAAACTAACCACTCAGAAGAGAACGACAGATAAAAAGCCAGGCCGACCTGACCCTGCAAAATAGGTAAGGTTGGTCCGGCAACAGGGGTAGAGGGGAAGTGCCCATCTCCTGCTAGAAGAGCTAGAGAAGACCCCTTCCGGAGAGACCACCAGGAGAGGAGAGCAGAAGGTGCTGATGAGGAAGAATATTTTAATCAGCAGAGAAGGTCAAAATGACAAAGTTCCAGGATCAGTGTAAACATATGGGATGAAAAAATAAAAAAGAAAAGAAAAGATCATTTTAAAATGACTTTTTTTTTTTAAAAGGACTTGTGTAAACAAAAGTCCTTTTTAAGAGACAGTTGGCTGTTTAAAGCAGAAGTACAACTCACTGAGAGAATCACCGCACTATTTATTTGGGTAGAAAGGACCTGGAATGTAGAAAGGCCCATTCTGCAGAGGAAAAAAATAGAATCACTAACAGGCCTCGTGCCTTGCACAGCCAGTGGCTAGAATCCCTGCCTCATGAGACCCTGTGCTAGAAGGCCGCTAGAACCATCTACAACTATGGTAGTCTTTCTTGGAAGCCAACAAGTGTTTGCCCAGTTAAGAGCAGAGTAACAATCAGTCACGTATTTGGTGATAATGTTTATCGATATCTTTAAAAGCCGTGTCAAGTTTCTTTTTGAGAAACCCTCACCCCACCCTTAGAGAAATTTATCTGAGGTTCACCTCTTTGAAATACCTCATTGTAGTTCCACATTTACCATATCCAAAAAACAAACAAACAAACAAAAAACCATTTTCTTAACAAAGTGTTCAGAAGGGGGCGCCACTGAAAACAATTAGAGCTTTCCCTGCCAGGACAATTTTGTTGCAGAAACAGCTGAATGCAATCAGGTCAGACAGAGCCAAGGGCTGGAGGGATTTTTAAATGACAAAAACCGATCCAAATCAAACCAAAACAAAAATCAAACCCAATGGCCAGGATTTCAAGTTTGCTACTAAAGGTGTGACATTCTCCTAAGACATGCGAGTGACTTGATCAATATATTTACATATTTATATTTGAAGAAGAAGGAACTATTTGATGCAGCAAATCCACGTTGATTAAAATATACCAGATATGGGGGCTCCTGGGTGGCTCAGTGATTTAGGCCTCTGCCTTCGGCTCAGGTCATGATTTCAGGGTCCTGGGATGGAGCCCCACATCGGGCTCTCTGCTCAGCGGGGAGCCTGCTTCCCCCCTCTCTCTCTGCCTACCTCTCTACCTACTTGTGATCTGTCAGAAAAATGCGTAAATCAGATCTTTAAAAAAAGAATTAGTAGATGTGAAATACATCGAGGGTATGGGGGAAGGAAAACGATTTCACCTGATCTGACTAGGAAGTGGTTGAAGCCTGAATTAAAGTGCTATAAAAAGAGTAAAGACCTGGGAATTCTATGGGGAACAATCCCTAGAAAAACAGCAGTAATAACTGGCTGCTCTTTATTGATCCCGATGCTGCGGTAGGCAAAGAAGAGCTGGTTTTATTCAGAGGATGATCTCCATTTGTCTTCCTGATCTGGCATTTCCTGCAAGCCAGGTATGGGGCTCTGCTCTAGAGCTGCAAATGCTGGGGGGCCCTCACTGTCCCTTTTCTCTTCTCAGGGGGACAACGGGCATGTCCATGGTGCAGTGGGACAGGCTTTACCACAGGGAGATAAAAGACTGCCAAGGGTAGGTTGGAGCTGGGAAAAGCCACTTAGGAACAGATTTTCATTGGAGGTGATAGACAAGGGCAAAGCGAAGAATGAGGATGAGTGTGTCAAGTTTCAAAGTGCCAGGAGGCAGCACAGTGCATTTGGGAAACTACAGCAAGTTCATGACAACCGACAACTGATCTGGCAGCATCACCTGGGGATGGAGGCTGAGCCCCGGGGTTAACACTGGGCTTGAGATGGTTTGTATACTATGCCGAGGAGGTGAGGTACTACACTGTGGGGGCACAGGGAGCTACCGGAGGATTTCAAATATCAGAATCGTAACCATAATAGAGTATTTAATTGCATCCTAGCTTTCATCACGTGTAAGATGTACTAGAGTTTATGTTCGACTAAGACAGAGAAATGCTGTCAGTTAAACTAGGATATGTCATCAAGTGCAAGGTGAGTGCCACCTTAAAAGATATTAAAATGGGGGGGGGGGTGGACACATCTTAGAACAAGTAAATTGTGGTACTAGAATAATTAAGAAAGGTCGAACACTTGGATCAACAAAAAAAGTGATTATTGCTTACCATGTGACCCAATCTATATTAAGTCTTAGAACAAAAGACGTTCTTATCTTGATGCCCCGCAGCTGTTAGCCCCAAGGTACAGAGGGCAGTAGGCAACGACCAGCAGGCCTCAAGTGCCATGTGCAGACTCTAAGAGCAACTGCCTTTGAGAGAGGAAACGGTAGAGAGTGGGCTTTCGGAGGTAGAGTATTACTAGCTGGGAAAGTAGGAAAATTGACACAGAATCGGGATTGATGCCACTACATGACAGAGTTGGTGAAACGTCCCTTCTCAGAGATCTTGAGGCTCCTCAGAAATGTATTTTTCATTTTGGACAGAACATTCAGGATAAATATGATCTGTTCGAGTTCCTGGTTCTCTCATCAGGACTGTTTCTTAGGCTTCACTGGCACAAGAAAAGGGTTTTGATGGTCCAGGGTAAATCCTGACCAAAGCAAAGCACGGTATCTATGAAAAACTAACCACTCAGAAGAGAACGACAGATAAAAAGCCAGGCCGACCTGACCCTGCAAAATAGGTAAGGTTGGTCCGGCAACAGGGGTAGAGGGGAAGTGCCCATCTCCTGCTAGAAGAGCTAGAGATGACCCCTTCCGGAGAGACCACCAGGAGAGGAGAGCAGAAGGTGCTGATGAGGAAGAATATTTTAATCAGCAGAGAAGGTCAAAATGACAAAGTTCCAGGATCAGTGTAAACATATGGGATGAAAAAATAAAAAAGAAAAGAAAAGATCATTTTAAAATGACTTTTTTTTTTTTAAAAGGACTTGTGTAAACAAAAGTCCTTTTTAAGAGACAGTTGGCTGTTTAAAGCAGAAGTACAACTCACTGAGAGAATCACTGCACTATTTATTTGGGTAGAAAGGACCTGGAATGTAGAAAGGCCCATTCTGCAGAGGAAAAAAATAGAATCACTAACAGGCCTCGTGCCCTGCACAGCCAGTGGCTAGAATCCCTGCCTCATGAGACCCTGTGCTAGAAGGCCGCTAGAACCATCTACAACTATGGTAGTCTTTCTTGGAGGCCAACAAGTGTTTGCCCAGTTAAGAGCAGAGTAACAATCAGTCACGTATTTGGTGATAATGTTTATCGATATCTTTAAAAGCCGTGTCAAGTTTCTTTTTGAGTAACCCTCACCCCACCCTTAGAGAAATTTATCTGAGGTTCACCTCTTTGAAATACCTCATTGTAGTTCCACATTTACCATATCCAAAAAACAAACAAACAAAAAAAAAACATTTTCTTAACAAACTGTTCAGAAGGGGGCGCCACTGAAAACAATTAGAGCTTTCCATGCCAGGACAATTTTGTTGCAGAAACAGCTGAAAGCAATCAGGTCAGACAGAGCCAAGGGCTGGAGGGATTTTTAAATGACAAAAACCGATCCAAATCAAACCAAAACAAAAATCAAACCCAATGGCCAGGATTTCAAGTTTGCTACTAAAGGCGTATATTCTCCTAAGACATGCGAGTGACTTGATCAATATATTTACATATTTATATTTTAAGAAGAAGGAACTATTTGATGCAGCAAATCCACGTTGATTAAAATATACCAGATATGGGGGCTCCTGGGTGGCTCAGTGGTTTAGGCCTCTGCCTTCGGCTCAGGTCATGATTTCAGGGTCCTGGGATGGAGCCCCACATCGGGCTCTCTGCTCAGCGGGGAGCCTGCTTCCCCCCTCTCTCTCTGCCTACCTCTCTACCTACTTGTGATCTGTCAGAAAAATGCGTAAATCAGATCTTTAAAAAAAGAATTAGTAGATGTGAAATACATCGAGGGTATGGGGGAAGGAAAACGATTTCACCTGATCTGACTAGGAAGTGGTTGAAGCCTGAATTAAAGTGCTATAAAAAGAGTAAAGAACTGGGAATTCTATGGGGAACAATCCCTAGAAAAACAGCAGTAATAACTGGCTGCTCTTTATTGATCCAGATGCTGCGGTAGGCAAAGAAGAGCTGGTTTTGTTCAGAGGATGATCTCCATTTGTCTTCCTGATCTGGCATTTCCTGCAAGCCAGGTATGGGGCTCTGCTCTAGAGCTGCAAATGCTGGGGGGCCCTCACTGTCCCTTTTCTCTTCTCAGGGGGACAATGGGCATGTCCATGGTGCAGTGGGAGAGGCTTTACCACAGGGAGATAAAAGACTGCCAAGGGTAGGTTGGAGATGGGAAAAGCCACTTAGGAACAGATTTTCATTGGAGGTGATAGACAAGGGCAAAGCGAAGAATGAGGATGAGTGTGTCAAGTTTCAAAGTGTCAGGAGGCAGCACAGTGCAATTGGGAAACTACAGCAAGTTCATGACAACCGACAACTGATCTGGCAGCATCACCTGGGGATGGAGGCTGAGCCCCGGGGTTAACACTGGGCTTGAGATGGTTTGTATTCTATGCCGAGGAGGTGAGGTACTACACTGTGGGGGCTCAGGGAGCTACCGGAGGATTTCAAATATCAGAATCGTAACCATAATAGAGTATTTAATTGCATCCTAGCTTTCATCACGTGTAAGATGTACTAGAGTTTATGTTCGACTAAGAAAGAGAAATGCTGTCAGTTAAACTAGGATATGTCATCAAGTGCAAGGTGAGTGCCACCTTAAAAGATATTAAAATGGGGGGGGGGGTGGACACATCTTAGAACAAGTAAATTGTGGTACTAGAATAATTAAGAAAGGTCGAACACTTGGATCAACAAAAAAAGTGTTTATTGCTTACCATGTGACCCAAACTATATTAAGTCTTAGAACAAAAGACGTTCTTATCTTGATGCCCCGCAGCTGTTAGCCCCAAGGTACAGAGGGCAGTAGGCAACGACCAGCAGGCCTCAAGTGCCATGTGCAGACTCTAAGAGCAACTGCCTTTGAGAGAGGAAACGGTAGAGAGTGGGCTTTCGGAGGTAGAGTATTACTAGCTGGGAAAGTAGGAAAATTGACACAGAATCGGGATTGATGCCACTACAGGACAGAGATGGTGAAACGTCCCTTCTCAGAGATCTTGAGGCTCCTCAGAAATGTATTTTTCATTTTGGACAGAACATTCAGGATAAATATGATCTGTTCGAGTTCCTGGTTCTCTCATCAGGACTGTTTCTTAGGCTTCACTGGCACAAGAAAAGGGTTTTGATGGTCCAGGGTAAATCCTGACCAAAGCAAAGCACGGTATCTATGAAAAACTAACCACTCAGAAGAGAACGACAGATAAAAAGCCAGGCCGACCTGACCCTGCAAAATAGGCAAGGTTGGTCCGGCAACAGGGGTAGAGGGGAAGTGCCCATCTCCTGCTAGAAGAGCTAGAGAAGACCCCTTCCGGAGAGACCACCAGGAGAGGAGAGCAGAAGGTGCTGATGAGGAAGAATATTTTAATCAGCAGAGAAGGTCAAAATGACAAAGTTCCAGGATCAGTGTAAACACATGGGATGAAAAAATAAAAAAGAAAAGAAAAGATCATTTTAAAATGACTTTTTTTTTAAAAGGACTTGTGTAAACAAAAGTCCTTTTTAAGAGACAGTTGGCTGTTTAAAGCAGAAGTACAACTCACTGAGAGAATCACCGCACTATTTATTTGGGTAGAAAGGACCTGGAATGTAGAAAGGCCCATTCTGCAGAGGAAAAAAATAGAATCACTAACAGGCCTCGTGCCTTGCACAGCCAGTGGCTAGAATCCCTGCCTCATGAGACCCTGTGCTAGAAGGCCGCTAGAACCATCTACAACTATGGTAGTCTTTCTTGGAAGCCAACAAGTGTTTGCCCAGTTAAGAGCAGAGTAACAATCAGTCACGTATTTGGTGATAATGTTTATCGATATCTTTAAAAGCCGTGTCAAGTTTCTTTTTGAGTAACCCTCACCCCACCCTTAGAGAAATTTATCTGAGGTTCACCTCTTTGAAATACCTCATTGTAGTTCCACATTTACCATATCCAAAAAACAAACAAACAAACAAAAAACCATTTTCTTAACAAAGTGTTCAGAAGGGGGCGCCACTGAAAACAATTAGAGCTTTCCCTGCCAGGACAATTTTGTTGCAGAAACAGCTGAAAGCAATCAGGTCAGACAGAGCCAAGGGCTGGAGGGATTTTTAAATGACAAAAACCGATCCAAATCAAACCAAAACAAAAATCAAACCCAATGGCCAGGATTTCAAGTTTGCTACTAAAGGTGTGACATTCTCCTAAGACATGCGAGTGACTTGATCAATATATTTACATATTTATATTTGAAGAAGAAGGAACTATTTGATGCAGCAAATCCACGTTGATTAAAATATACCAGATATGGGGGCTCCTGGGTGGCTCAGTGGTTTAGGCCTCTGCCTTCGGCTCAGGTCATGATTTCAGCGTCCTGGGATGGAGCCCCACATCGGGCTCTCTGCTCAGCGGGGAGCCTGCTTCCCCCCTCTCTCTCTGCCTACCTCTCTACCTACTTGTGATCTGTCAGAAAAATGCGTAAATCAGATCTTTAAAAAAAGAATTAGTAGATGTGAAATACATCGAGGGTATGGGGGAAGGAAAACGATTTCACCTGATCTGACTAGGAAGTGGTTGAAGCCTGAATTAAAGTGCTATAAAAAGAGTAAAGACCTGGGAATTCTATGGGGAACAATCCCTGGAAAAACAGCAGTAATAACTGGCTGCTCTTTATTGATCCAGATGCTGCGGTAGGCAAAGAAGAGCTGGTTTTATTCAGAGGATGATCTCCATTTGTCTTCCTGATCTGGCATTTCCTGCAAGCCAGGTATGGGGCTCTGCTCTAGAGCTGCAAATGCTGGAGGGCCCTCACTGTCCCTTTTCTCTTCTCAGGGGGACAACGGGCATGTCCATGGTGCAGTGGGACAGGCTTTACCACAGGGAGATAAAAGACTGCCAAGGGTAGGTTGGAGCTGGGAAAAGCCACTTAGGAACAGATTTTCATTGGAGGTGATAGACAAGGGCAAAGCGAAGAATGAGGATGAGTGTGTCAAGTTTCAAAGTGCCAGGAGGCAGCACAGTGCATTTGGGAAACTACAGCAAGTTCATGACAACCGACAACTGATCTGGCAGCATCACCTGGGGATGGAGGCTGAGCCCCGGGGTTAACACTGGGCTTGAGATGGTTTGTATACTATGCCGAGGAGGTGAGGTACTACACTGTGGGGGCACAGGGAGCTACCGGAGGATTTCAAATATCAGAATCGTAACCATAATAGAGTATTTAATTGCATCCTAGCTTTCATCACGTGTAAGATGTACTAGAGTTTATGTTCGACTAAGACAGAGAAATGCTGTCAGTTAAACTAGGATATGTCATCAAGTGCAAGGTGAGTGCCACCTTAAAAGATATTAAAATGGGGGGGGGGGTGGACACATCTTAGAACAAGTAAATTGTGGTACTAGAATAATTAAGAAAGGTCGAACACTTGGATCAACAAAAAAAGTGATTATTGCTTACCATGTGACCCAATCTATATTAAGTCTTAGAACAAAAGACGTTCTTATCTTGATGCCCCGCAGCTGTTAGCCCCAAGGTACAGAGGGCAGTAGGCAACGACCAGCAGGCCTCAAGTGCCATGTGCAGACTCTAAGAGCAACTGCCTTTGAGAGAGGAAACGGTAGAGAGTGGGCTTTCGGAGGTAGAGAATTACTAGCTGGGAAAGTAGGAAAATTGACACAGAATCGGGATTGATGCCACTACATGACAGAGTTGGTGAAACGTCCCTTCTCAGAGATCTTGAGGCTCCTCAGAAATGTATTTTTCATTTTGGACAGAACATTCAGGATAAATATGATCTGTTCGAGTTCCTGGTTCTCTCATCAGGACTGTTTCTTAGGCTTCACTGGCACAAGAAAAGGGTTTTGATGGTCCAGGGTAAATCCTGACCAAAGCAAAGCACGGTATCTATGAAAAACTAACCACTCAGAAGAGAACGACAGATAAAAAGCCAGGCCGACCTGACCCTGCAAAATAGGTAAGGTTGGTCCGGCAACAGGGGTAGAGGGGAAGTGCCCATCTCCTGCTAGAAGAGCTAGAGAAGACCCCTTCCGGAGAGACCACCAGGAGAGGAGAGCAGAAGGTGCTGATGAGGAAGAATATTTTAATCAGCAGAGAAGGTCAAAATGACAAAGTTCCAGGATCAGTGTAAACATATGGGATGAAAAAATAAAAAAGAAAAGAAAAGATCATTTTAAAATGACTTTTTTTTTTAAAATGTACTTGTGTAAACAAAAGTCCTTTTTAAGAGACAGTTGGCTGTTTAAAGCAGAAGTACAACTCACTGAGAGAATCACCGCACTATTTATTTGGGTAGAAAGGACCTGGAATGTAGAAAGGCCCATTCTGCAGAGGAAAAAAATAGAATCACTAACAGGCCTCGTGCCTTGCACAGCCAGTGGCTAGAATCCCTGCCTCATGAGACCCTGTGCTAGAAGGCCGCTAGAACCATCTACAACTATGGTAGTCTTTCTTGGAAGCCAACAAGTGTTTGCCCAGTTAAGAGCAGAGTAACAATCAGTCACGTATTTGGTGATAATGTTTATCGATATCTTTAAAAGCCGTGTCAAGTTTCTTTTTGAGTAACCCTCACCCCACCCTTAGAGAAATTTATCTGAGGTTCACCTCTTTGAAATACCTCATTGTAGTTCCACATTTACCATATCCAAAAAACAAACAAACAAACAAAAAACCATTTTCTTAACAAAGTGTTCAGAAGGGGGCGCCACTGAAAACAATTAGAGCTTTCCCTGCCAGGACAATTTTGTTGCAGAAACAGCTGAATGCAATCAGGTCAGACAGAGCCAAGGGCTGGAGGGATTTTTAAATGACAAAAACCGATCCAAATCAAACCAAAACAAAAATCAAACCCAATGGCCAGGATTTCAAGTTTGCTACTAAAGGTGTGACATTCTCCTAAGACATGCGAGTGACTTGATCAATATATTTACATATTTATATTTGAAGAAGAAGGAACTATTTGATGCAGCAAATCCACGTTGATTAAAATATACCAGATATGGGGGCTCCTGGGTGGCTCAGTGGTTTAGGCCTCTGCCTTCGGCTCAGGTCATGATTTCAGGGTCCTGGGATGGAGCCCCACATCGGGCTCTCTGCTCAGCGGGGAGCCTGCTTCCCCCCTCTCTCTCTGCCTACCTCTCTACCTACTTGTGATCTGTCAGAAAAATGCGTAAATCAGATCTTTAAAAAAAGAATTAGTAGATGTGAAATACATCGAGGGTATGGGGGAAGGAAAACGATTTCACCTGATCTGACGAGGAAGTGGTTGAAGCCTGAATTAAAGTGCTATAAAAAGAGTAAAGACCTGGGAATTCTATGGGGAACAATCCCTAGAAAAACAGCAGTAATAACTGGCTGCTCTTTATTGATCCAGATGCTGCGGTAGGCAAAGAAGAGCTGGTTTTATTCAGAGGATGATCTCCATTTGTCTTCCTGATTTGGCATTTCCTGCAAGCCAGGTATGGGGCTCTGCTCTAGAGCTGCAAATGCTGGGGGGCCCTCACTGTCCCTTTTCTCTTCTCAGGGGGACAACGGGCATGTCCATGGTGCAGTGGGACAGGCTTTACCACAGGGAGATAAAAGACTGCCAAGGGTAGGTTGGAGCTGGGAAAAGCCACTTAGGAACAGATTTTCATTGGAGGTGATAGACAAGGGCAAAGCGAAGAATGAGGATGAGTGTGTCAAGTTTCAAAGTGCCAGGAGGCAGAACAGTGCATTTGGGAAACTACAGCAAGTTCATGACAACCGACAACTGATCTGGCAGCATCACCTGGGGATGGAGGTTGAGCCCCGGGGTTAACACTGGGCTTGAGATGGTTTGTATACTATGCCGAGGAGGTGAGGTACTACACTGTGGGGGCACAGGGAGCTACCGGAGGATTTCAAATATCAGAATCGTAACCATAATAGAGTATTTAATTGCATCCTAGCTTTCATCACGTGTAAGATGTACTAGAGTTTATGTTCGACTAAGACAGAGAAATGCTGTCAGTTAAACTAGGATATGTCATCAAGTGAAAGGTGAGTGCCACCTTAAAAGATATTAAAATGGGGGGGGTGGACACATCTTAGAACAAGTAAATTGTGGTACTAGAATAATTAAGAAAGGTCGAACACTTGGATCAACAAAAAAAGTGATTATTGCTTACCATGTGACCCAAACTATATTAAGTCTTAGAACAAAAGACGTTCTTATCTTGATGCCCCGCAGCTGTTAGACCCAAGGTACAGAGGGCAGTAGGCAACGACCAGAAGGCCTCAAGTGCCATGTGCAGACTCTAAGAGCAACTGCCTTTGAGAGAGGAAACGGTAGAGAGTGGGCTTTCGGAGGTAGAGTATTACTAGCTGGGAAAGTAGGAAAATTGACACAGAATCGGGATTGATGCCACTACAGGACAGAGATGGTGAAACGTCCCTTCTCAGAGATCTTGAGGCTCCTCAGAAATGTATTTTTCATTTTGGACAGAACATTCAGGATAAATATGATCTGTTCGAGTTCCTGGTTCTCTCATCAGGACTGTTTCTTAGGCTTCACTGGCACAAGAAAAGGGTTTTGATGGTCCAGGGTAAATCCTGACCAAAGCAAAGCACGGTATCTATGAAAAACTAACCACTCAGAAGAGAACGACAGATAAAAAGCCAGGCCGACCTGACCCTGCAAAATAGGTAAGGTTGGTCCGGCAACAGGGGTAGAGGGGAAGTGCCCATCTCCTGCTAGAAGAGCTAGAGAAGACCCCTTCCGGAGAGACCACCAGGAGAGGAGAGCAGAAGGTGCTGATGAGGAAGAATATTTTAATCAGCAGAGAAGGTCAAAATGACAAAGTTCCAGGATCAGTGTAAACATATGGGATGAAAAAATAAAAAAGAAAAGAAAAGATCATTTTAAAATGACTTTTTTTTTTTAAAAGGACTTGTGTAAACAAAAGTCCTTTTTAAGAGACAGTTGGCTGTTTAAAGCAGAAGTACAACTCACTGAGAGAATCACCGCACTATTTATTTGGGTAGAAAGGACCTGGAATGTAGAAATGCCCATTCTGCAGAGGAAAAAAATAGAATCACTAACAGGCCTCGTGCCTAGCACAGCCAGTGGCTAGAATCAATGCCTCATGAGACCCTGTGCTAGAAGGCCGCTAGAACCATCTACAAGTATGGTAGTCTTTCTTGGAAGGCAACAAGTGTTTGCCCTGTTAAGTGCAGAGTAACAATCAGTCACGTATTTGGTGATAATGTTTATCGATATCTTTAAAAGCCGTGTCAAGTTTCTTTTTGAGTAACCCTCACCCCACCCTTAGAGAAATTTATCTGAGGTTCACCTCTTTGAAATACCTCATTGTAGTTCCACATTTACCATATCCAAAAAACAAACAAACAAAAAAAAACCATTTTCTTAACAAAGTGTTCAGAAGGGGGCGCCACTGAAAACAATTAGAGCTTTCCCTGCCAGGACAATTTTGTTGCAGAAACAGCTGAAAGCAATCAGGTCAGACAGAGCCAAGGGCTGGAGGGATTTTTAAATGACAAAAACCGATCCAAATCAAACCAAAACAAAAATCAAACCCAATGGCCAGGATTTCAAGTTTGCTACTAAAGGCGTATATTCTCCTAAGACATGCGAGTGATTTGATCAATATATATACATATTTATATTTTAAGAAGAAGGAACTATTTGATGCAGCAAATCCACGTTGATTAAAATATACCAGATATGGGGGCTCCTGGGTGGCTCAGTGGTTTAGGCCTCTGCCTTCGGCTCAGGTCATGATTTCAGGGTCCTGGGATGGAGCCCCACATCGGGCTCTCTGTTCAGCGGGGAGCCTGCTTCCCCCCTCTCTCTCTGCCTACCTCTCTACCTACTTGTGATCTGTCAGAAAAATGCGTAAATCAGATCTTTAAAAAAAGAATTAGTAGATTTGAAATACATCGAGGGTATGGGGGAAGGAAAACGATTTCACCTGATCTGACAAGGAAGTGGTTGAAGCCTGAATTAAAGTGCTATAAAAAGAGTAAAGACCTGGGAATTCTATGGGGAACAATCCCTAGAAAAACAGCAGTAATAACTGGCTGCTCTTTATTGATCCAGATGCTGCGGTAGGCAAAGAAGAGCTGGTTTTATTCAGAGGATGATCTCCATTTGTCTTCCTGATCTGGCATTTCCTGCAAGCCAGGTATGGGGCTCTGCTCTAGAGCTGCAAATGCTGGGGGGCCCTCACTGTCCCTTTTCTCTTCTCAGGGGGACAACGGGCATGTCCATGGTGCAGTGGGACAGGCTTTACCACAGGGAGATAAAAGACTGCCAAGGGTAGGTTGGAGCTGGGAAAAGCCACTTAGGAACAGATTTTCATTGGAGGTGATAGACAAGGGCAAAGCGAAGAATGAGGATGAGTGTGTCAAGTTTCAAAGTGCCAGGAGGCAGAACAGTGCATTTGGGAAACTACAGCAAGTTCATGACAACCGACAACTGATCTGGCAGCATCACCTGGGGATGGAGGCTGAGCCCCGGGGTTAACACTGGGCTTGAGATGGTTTGTATACTATGCCGAGGAGGTGAGGTACTACACTGTGGGGGCACAGGGAGCTACCTGAGGATTTCAAATATCAGAATCGTAACCATAATAGAGTATTTAATTGCATCCTAGCTTTCATCACGTGTAAGATGAACTAGAGTTTATGTTCGACTAAGAAAGAGAAATGCTGTCAGTTAAACTAGGATATGTCATCAAGTGCAAGGTGAGTGCCACCTTAAAAGATATTAAAATGGGGCGGGGGTGGACACATCTTAGAACAAGTAAATTGTGGTACTAGAATAATTAAGAAAGGTCGAACACTTGGATCAACAAAAAAAGTGATTATTGCTTACCATGTGATCCAAACTATATTAAGTCTTAGAACAAAAGACGTTCTTATCTTGATGCCCCGCAGCTGTTAGCCCCAAGGTACAGAGGGCATTAGGTAACGACCAGCAGGCCTCAAGTGCCATGTGCAGACTCTAAGAGCAACTGCCTTTGAGAGAGCAAACGGTAGAGAGTGGGCTTTCGGAGGTAGAGAATTACTAGCTGGGAAAGTAGGAAAATTGACACAGAATCGGGATTGATGCCACTACATGACAGAGTTGGTGAAACGTCCCTTCTCAGAGATCTTGAGGCTCCTCAGAAATGTATTTTTCATTTTGGACAGAACATTCAGGATAAATATGATCTGTTCGAGTTCCTGGTTCTCTCATCAGGACTGTTTCTTAGGCTTCACTGGCACAAGAAAAGGGTTTTGATGGTCCAGGGTAAATCCTGACCAAAGCAAAGCACGGTATCTATGAAAAACTAACCACTCAGAAGAGAACGACAGATAAAAAGCCAGGCCGACCTGACCCTGCAAAATAGGTAAGGTTGGTCCGGCAACAGGGGTAGAGGGGAAGTGCCCATCTCCTGCTAGAAGAGCTAGAGAAGACCCCTTCCGGAGAGACCACCAGGAGAGGAGAGCAGAAGGTGCTGATGAGGAAGAATATTTTAATCAGCAGAGAAGGTCAAAATGACAAAGTTCCAGGATCAGTGTAAACATATGGGATGAAAAAATAAAAAAGAAAAGAAAAGATCATTTTAGAATGACTTTTTTTTTTTAAAAGGACTTGTGTAAACAAAAGTCCTTTTTAAGAGACAGTTGGCTGTTTAAAGCAGAAGTACAACTCACTGAGAGAATCACCGCACTATTTATTTGGGTAGAAAGGACCTGGAATGTAGAAAGGCCCATTCTGCAGAGGAAAAATTAGAATCACTAACAGGCCTCGTGCCTTGCACAGCCAGTGGCTAGAATCCCTGCCTCATGAGACCCTGTGCTAGAAGGCCGCTAGAACCATCTACAACTATGGTAGTCTTTCTTGGAGGCCAACAAGTGTTTGCCCAGTTAAGAGCAGAGTAACAATCAGTCACGTATTTGGTGATAATGTTTATCGATATCTTTAAAAGCCGTGTCAAGTTTCTTTTTGAGTAACCCTGACCCCACCCTTAGAGAAATTTATCTGAGGTTCACCTCTTTGAAATACCTCATTGTAGTTCCACATTTACCATATCCAAAAAACAAACAAACAAAAAAAAAACCATTTTCTTAACAAAGTGTTCAGAAGGGGGCGCCACTGAAAACAATTAGAGCTTTCCCTGCCAGGACAATTTTGTTGCAGAAACAGCTGAAAGCAATCAGGTCAGACAGAGCCAAGGGCTGGAGGGATTTTTAAATGACAAAAACCGATCCAAATCAAACCAAAACAAAAATCAAAACCAATGGCCAGGATTTCAAGTTTGCTACTAAAGGCGTATATTCTCCTAAGACATGCGAGTGACTTGATCAATATATTTACATATTTATATTTGAAGAAGAAGGAACTATTTGATGCAGCAAATCCACGTTGATTAAAATATACCAGATATGGGGGCTCCTGGGTGGCTCAGTGGTTTAGGCCTCTGCCTTCGGCTCAGGTCATGATTTCAGGGTCCTGGGATGGAGCCCCACATCGGGCTCTCTGTTCAGCAGGGAGCCTGCTTCCCCCCTCTCTCTCTGCCTACCTCTCTACCTACTTGTGATCTGTCAGAAAAATGCGTAAATCAGATCTTTAAAAAAAGAATTAGTAGATGTGAAATACATCGAGGGTATGGGGGAAGGAAAACGATTTCACCTGATCTGACTAGGAAGTGGTTGAAGCCTGAATTAAAGTGCTATAAAAAGAGTAAAGACCTGGGAATTCTATGGGGAAAAATCCCTAGAAAAACAGCAGTAATAACTGGCTGCTCTTTATTGATCCAGATGCTGCGGTAGGCAAAGAAGAGCTGGTTTTATTCAGAGGATGATCTCCATTTGTCTTCCTGATCTGGCATTTCCTGCAAGCCAGGTATGGGGCTCTGCTCTAGAGCTGCAAATGCTGGGGGGCCCTCACTGTCCCTTTTCTCTTCTCAGGGGGACAACGGGCATGTCCATGGTGCAGTGGGACAGGCTTTACCACAGGGAGATAAAAGACTGCCAAGGGTAGGTTGGAGCTGGGAAAAGCCACTTAGGAACAGATTTTCATTGGAGGTGATAGACAAGGGCAAAGCGAAGAATGAGGATGAGTGTGTCAAGTTTCAAAGTGCCAGGAGGCAGCACAGTGCATTTGGGAAACTACAGCAAGTTCATGACAACCGACAACTGATCTGGCAGCATCACCTGGGGATGGAGGCTGAGCCCCGGGGTTAACACTGGGCTTGAGATGGTTTGTATACGATGCCGAGGAGGTGAGGTACTACACTGTGGGGGCACAGGGAGCTACCGGAGGATTTCAAATATCAGAATCGTAACCATAATAGAGTATTTAATTGCATCCTAGCTTTCATCACGTGTAAGATGTACTAGAGTTTATGTTCGACTAAGAAAGAGAAATGCTGGGGCGCCTGGGTGGCTCAGTGGGTTAAGCCGCTGCCTTCGGCTCAGGTCATGATCTCAGAGTGCTGGGATCGAGTCCCGCATCGGGCTCTCTGCTCAGCAGGGAGCCTGCTTCCCTCTCTCTCTCTCCGCCTGCCTCTCTGTCTACTTGTGATTTCTCTCTGTCAAATAAATAAATAAAATCTTAAAAAAAAAAAAAAAAAAAAGAAAGAGAAATGCTGTCAGTTAAACTAGGATATGTCATCAAGTGCAAGGTGAGTGCCACCTTAAAAGATATTAAAATGGCGGGGGGGTGGACACATCTTAGAACAAGTAAATTGTGGTACTAGAATATTTAAGAAAGGTCGAACACTTGGATCAACAAAAAAAGTGATTATTGCTTACCATGTGACCCAATCTATATTAAGTCTTAGAACAAAAGACGTTCTTTTTTTTTTTTTTTTTTTTTTTTTTTTAAAGATTTTATTTATTTATTTGACAGAGAGAAATTACAAGTACATTGAGAGGCAGGCAGAGAGAGAGAGAAGGAAGCAGGCTCCCTGCTGAGCAGAGAGCCCGATGCGGGACTCGATCCCAGGACCCTGAGATCATGACCTGAGCCGAAGGCAGCGGCCCAACCCACTGAGCCACCCAGGCGCCCCACAAAAGACGTTCTTATCTTGATGCCCCGCAGCTGTTAGCCCCAAGGTACAGAGGGCAGTAGGTAACGACCAGCAGGCCTCAAGTGCCATGTGCAGACTCTAAGAGCAACTGCCTTTGAGAGAGGAAACGGTAGAGAGTGGGCTTTCGGAGGTAGAGAATTACTAGCTGGGAAAGTAGGAAAATTGACACAGAATCGGGATTGATGCCACTACATGACAGAGTTGGTGAAACGTCCCTTCTCAGAGATCTTGAGGCTCCTCAGAAATGTATTTTTCATTTTGGACAGAACATTCAGGATAAATATGATCTGTTCGAGTTCCTGGTTCTCTCATCAGGACTGTTTCTTAGGCTTCACTGGCACAAGAAAAGGGTTTTGATGGTCCAGGGTAAATCCTGACCAAAGCAAAGCACGGTATCTATGAAAAACTAACCACTCAGAAGAGAACGACAGATAAAAAGCCAGGCCGACCTGACCCTGCAAAATAGGTAAGGTTGGTCCGGCAACAGGGGTAGAGGGGAAGTGCCCATCTCCTGCTAGAAGAGCTAGAGAAGACCCCTTCCGGAGAGACCACCAGGAGAGGAGAGCAGAAGGTGCTGATGAGGAAGAATATTTTAATCAGCAGAGAAGGTCAAAATGACAAAGTTCCAGGATCAGTGTAAACATATGGGATGAAAAAATTAAAAAGAAAAGAAAAGATCATTTTAAAATGACTTTTTTTTTTTAAAAGGACTTGTGTAAACAAAAGTCCTTTTTAAGAGACAGTTGGCTGTTTAAAGCAGAAGTACAACTCACTGAGAGAATCACCGCACTATTTATTTGGGTAGAAAGGACCTGGAATGTAGAAAGGCCCATTCTGCAGAGGAAAAAAATAGAATCACTAACAGGCCTCGTGCCTTGCACAGCCAGTGGCTAGAATCCCTGCCTCATGAGACCCTGTGCTAGAAGGCCGCTAGAACCATCTACAACTATGGTAGTCTTTCTTGGAGGCCAACAAGTGTTTGCCCAGTTAAGAGCAGAGTAACAATCAGTCACGTATTTGGTGATAATGTTTATCGATATCTTTAAAAGCCGTGTCAAGTTTCTTTTTGAGTAACCCTCACCCCACCCTTAGAGAAATTTATCTGAGGTCCACCTCTTTGAAATACCTCATTGTAGTTCCACATTTACCATATCCAAAAAACAAACAAACAAAAAAAAAACCATTTTCTTAACAAAGTGTTCAGAAGGGGGCGCCACTGAAAACAATTAGAGCTTTCCCTGCCAGGACAATTTTGTTGCAGAAACAGCTGAAAGCAATCAGGTCAGACAGAGCCAAGGGCTGGAGGGATTTTTAAATGACAAAAACCGATCCAAATCAAACCAAAACAAAAATCAAACCCAATGGCCAGGATTTCAAGTTTGCTACTAAAGGCGTATATTCTCCTAAGACATGCGAGTGACTTGATCAATATATTTACATATTTATATTTTAAGAAGAAGGAACTATTTGATGCAGCAAATCCACGTTGATTAAAATATACCAGATATGGGGGCTCCTGGGTGGCTCAGTGGTTTAGGCCTCTGCCTTCGGCTCAGGTCATGATTTCAGGGTCCTGGGATGGAGCCCCACATCGGGCTCTCTGTTCAGCGGGGAGCCTGCTTCCCCCCTCTCTCTCTGCCTACCTCTCTACCTACTTGTGATCTGTCAGAAAAATGCGTAAATCAGATCTTTAAAAAAAGAATTAGTAGATGTGAAATACATCGAGGGTATGGGGGAAGGAAAACGATTTCACCTGATCTGACTAGGAAGTGGTTGAAGCCTGAATTAAAGTGCTATAAAAAGAGTAAAGACCTGGGAATTCTATGGGGAAAAATCCCTAGAAAAACAGCAGTAATAACTGGCTGCTCTTTATTGATCCAGATGCTGCGGTAGGCAAAGAAGAGCTGGTTTTATTCAGAGGATGATCTCCATTTGTCTTCCTGATCTGGCATTTCCTGCAAGCCAGGTATGGGGCTCTGCTCTAGAGCTGCAAATGCTGGGGGGCCCTCACTGTCCCTTTTCTCTTCTCAGGGGGACAACGGGCATGTCCATGGTGCAGTGGGACAGGCTTTACCACAGGGAGATAAAAGACTGCCAAGGGTAGGTTGGAGCTGGGAAAAGCCACTTAGGAACAGATTTTCATTGGAGGTGATAGACAAGGGCAAAGCGAAGAATGAGGATGAGTGTGTCAAGTTTCAAAGTGCCAGGAGGCAGCACAGTGCATTTGGGAAACTACAGCAAGTTCATGACAACCGACAACTGATCTGGCAGCATCACCTGGGGATGGAGGCTGAGCCCCGGGGTTAACACTGGGCTTGAGATGGTTTGTATACTATGCCGAGGAGGTGAGGTACTACACTGTGGGGGCACAGGGAGCTACCGGAGGATTTCAAATATCAGAATCGTAACCATAATAGAGTATTTAATTGCATCCTAGCTTTCATCACGTGTAAGATGTACTAGAGTTTATGTTCGACTAAGAAAGAGAAATGCTGTCAGTTAAACTAGGATATGTCATCAAGTGCAAGGTGAGTGCCACCTTAAAAGATATTAAAATGGGGGGGGGGTGGACACATCTTAGAACAAGTAAATTGTGGTACTAGAATAATTAAGAAAGGTCGAACACTTGGATCAACAAAAAAAGTGATTATTGCTTACCATGTGACCCAAACTATATTAAGTCTTAGAACAAAAGACGTTCTTATCTTGATGCCCCGCAGCTGTTAGCCCCCAAGGTAAAGAGGGCAGTAGGCAACGACCAGCAGGCCTCAAGTGCCATGTGCAGACTCTAAGAGCAACTGCCTTTGAGAGAGGAAACGGTAGAGAGTGGGCTTTCGGAGGTAGAGAATTACTAGCTGGGAAAGTAGGAAAATTGACACAGAATCGGGATTGATGCCACTACATGACAGAGTTGGTGAAACGTCCCTTCTCAGAGATCTTGAGGCTCCTCAGAAATGTATTTTTCATTTTGGACAGAACATTCAGGATAAATATGATCTGTTCGAGTTCCTGGTTCTCTCATCAGGACTGTTTCTTAGGCTTCACTGGCACAAGAAAAGGGTTTTGATGGTCCAGGGTAAATCCTGACCAAAGCAAAGCACGGTATCTATGAAAAACTAACCACTCAGAAGAGAACGACAGATAAAAAGCCAGGCCGACCTGACCCTGCAAAATAGGTAAGGTTGGTCCGGCAACAGGGGTAGAGGGGAAGTGCCCATCTCCTGCTAGAAGAGCTAGAGAAGACCCCTTCCGGAGAGACCACCAGGAGAGGAGAGCAGAAGGTGCTGATGAGGAAGAATATTTTAATCAGCAGAGAAGGTCAAAATGACAAAGTTCCAGGATCAGTGTAAACATATGGGATGAAAAAATTAAAAAGAAAAGAAAAGATCATTTTAAAATGACTTTTTTTTTTTAAAAGGACTTGTGTAAACAAAAGTCCTTTTTAAGAGACAGTTGGCTGTTTAAAGCAGAAGTACAACTCACTGAGAGAATCACCGCACTATTTATTTGGGTAGAAAGGACCTGGAATGTAGAAAGGCCCATTCTGCAGAGGAAAAAAATAGAATCACTAACAGGCCTCGTGCCTTGCACAGCCAGTGGCTAGAATCCCTGCCTCATGAGACCCTGTGCTAGAAGGCCGCTAGAACCATCTACAACTATGGTAGTCTTTCTTGGAAGCCAACAAGTGTTTGCCCAGTTAAGAGCAGAGTAACAATCAGTCACGTATTTGGTGATAATGTTTATCGATATCTTTAAAAGCCGTGTCAAGTTTCTTTTTGAGTAACCCTCACCCCACCCTTAGAGAAATTTATCTGAGGTTCACCTCTTTGAAATACCTCATTGTAGTTCCACATTTACCATATCCAAAAAACAAACAAACAAAAAAAAAAACCATTTTCTTAACAAAGTGTTCAGAAGGGGGCGCCACTGAAAACAATTAGAGCTTTCCCTGCCAGGACAATTTTGTTGCAGAAACAGCTGAAAGCAATCAGGTCAGACAGAGCCAAGGGCTGTAGGGATTTTTAAATGACAAAATCCGATCCAAATCAAACCAAAACAAAAATCAAACCCAATGGCCAGGATTTCAAGTTTGCTACTAAAGGCGTACATTCCCCTAAGACATGCGAGTGATTTGATCAATATATTTACATATTTATATTTGAAGAAGAAGGAACTATTTGATGCAGCAAATCCACGTTGATTAAAATATACCAGATATGGGGGCTCCTGGGTGGCTCAGTGGTTTAGGCCTCTGCCTTCGGCTCAGGTCATGATTTCAGGGTCCTGGGATGGAGCCCCACATCGGGCTCTCTGCTCAGCGGGGAGCCTGCTTCCCCCCTCTCTCTCTGCCTACCTCTCTACCTACTTGTGATCTGTCAGAAAAATGCGTAAATCAGATCTTTAAAAAAAGAATTAGTAGATGTGAAATACATCGAGGGTATGGGGGAAGGAAAACGATTTCACCTGATCTGACTAGGAAGTGGTTGAAGCCTGAATTAAAGTGCTATAAAAAGAGTAAAGACCTGGGAATTCTATGGGGAAAAATCCCTAGAAAATAGCAGTAATAACTGGCTGCTCTTTATTGATCCAGATGCTGCGGTAGGCAAAGAAGAGCTGGTTTTATTCAGATGATGATCTCCATTTGTCTTCCTGATCTGGCATTTCCTGCAAGCCAGGTATGGGGCTCTGCTCTAGAGCTGCAAATGCTGGGGGGCCCTCACTGTCCCTTTTCTCTTCTCAGGGGGACAACGGGCATGTCCATGGTGCAGTGGGACAGGCTTTACCACAGGGAGATAAAAGACTGCCAAGGGTAGGTTGGAGCTGGGAAAAGCCACGTAGGAACAGATTTTCATTGGAGGTGATAGACAAGGGCAAAGCGAAGAATGAGGATGAGTGTGTCAAGTTTCAAAGTGCCAGGAGGCAGCACAGTGCATTTGGGAAACTACAGCAAGTTCATGACAACCGAAAACTGATCTGGCAGCATCACCTGGGGATGGAGGCTGAGCCCCGGGGTTAACACTGGGCTTGAGATGGTTTGTATACTATGCCGAGGAGGTGAGGTACTACACTGTGGGGGCACAGGGAGCTACCGGAGGATTTCAAATATCAGAATCGTAACCATAATAGAGTATTTAATTGCATCCTAGCTTTCATCACGTGTAAGATGTACTAGAGTTTATGTTCGACTAAGAAAGAGAAATGCTGTCAGTTAAACTAGGATATGTCATCAAGTGCAAGGTGAGTGCCACCTTAAAAGATATTAAAATGGGGGGGGGGTGGACACATCTTAGAACAAGTAAATTGTGGTACTAGAATAATTAAGAAAGGTCGAACACTTGGATCAACAAAAAAAGTGATTATTGCTTACCATGTGACCCAAACTATATTAAGTCTTAGAACAAAAGACGTTCTTATCTTGATGCCCCGCAGCTGTTAGACCCAAGGTACAGAGGGCAGTAGGCAACGACCAGCAGGCCTCAAGTGCCATGTGCAGACTCTAAGAGCAACTGCCTTTGAGAGAGGAAACGGTAGAGAGTGGGCTTTCGGAGGTAGAGTATTACTAGCTGGGAAAGTAGGAAAATTGACACAGAATCGGGATTGATGCCACTACAGGACAGAGATGGTGAAACGTCCCTTCTCAGAGATCTTGAGGCTCCTCAGAAATGTATTTTTCATTTTGGACAGAACATTCAGGATAAATATGATCTGTTCGAGTTCCTGGTTCTCTCATCAGGACTGTTTCTTAGGCTTCACTGGCACAAGAAAAGGGTTTTGATGGTCCAGGGTAAATCCTGACCAAAGCAAAGCACGGTATCTATGAAAAACTAACCACTCAGAAGAGAACGACAGATAAAAAGCCAGGCCGACCTGACCCTGCAAAATAGGTAAGGTTGGTCCGGCAACAGGGGTAGAGGGGAAGTGCCCATCTCCTGCTAGAAGAGCTAGAGAAGACCCCTTCCGGAGAGACCACCAGGAGAGGAGAGCAGAAGGTGCTGATGAGGAAGAATATTTTAATCAGCAGAGAAGGTCAAAATGACAAAGTTCCAGGATCAGTGTAAACATATGGGATGAAAAAATAAAAAAGAAAAGAAAAGATCATTTTAAAATGACTTTTTTTTTTTAAAAGGACTTGTGTAAACAAAAGTCCTTTTTAAGAGACAGTTGGCTGTTTAAAGCAGAAGTACAACTCACTGAGAGAATCACCGCACTATTTATTTGGGTAGAAAGGACCTGGAATGTAGAAAGGCCCATTCTGCAGAGGAAAAAAATAGAATCACTAACAGGCCTCGTGCCTTGCACAGCCAGTGGCTAGAATCCCTGCCTCATGAGACCCTGTGCTAGAAGGCCGCTAGAACCATCTACAACTATGGTAGTCTTTCTTGGAAGGCAACAAGTGTTTGCCCAGTTAAGAGCAGAGTAACAATCAGTCACGTATTTGGTGATAATGTTTATCGATATCTTTAAAAGCCGTGTCAAGTTTCTTTTTGAGTAACCCTCACCCCACCCTTAGAGAAATTTATCTGAGGTTCACCTCTTTGAAATACCTCATTGTAGTTCCACATTTACCATATCCAAAAAACAAACAAACAAAAAAAAACCATTTTCTTAACAAAGTGTTCAGAAGGGGGCGCCACTGAAAACAATTAGAGCTTTCCCTGCCAGGACAATTTTGTTGCAGAAACAGCTGAAAGCAATCAGGTCAGACAGAGCCAAGGGCTGGAGGGATTTTTAAATGACAAAATCCGATCCAAATCAAACCAAAACAAAAATCAAACCCAATGGCCAGGATTTCAAGTTTGCTACTAAAGGTGTGACATTCTCCTAAGACATGCGAGTGACTTGATCAATATATTTATATATTTATATTTGAAGAAGAAGGAACTATTTGATGCAGCAAATCCACGTTGATTAAAATATACCAGATATGGGGGCTCCTGGGTGGCTCAGTGGTTTAGGCCTCTGCCTTCGGCTCAGGTCATGATTTCAGGGTCCTGGGATGGAGCCCCACATCGGGCTCTCTGCTCAGCGGGGAGCCTGCTTCCCCCCTCTCTCTCTGCCTACCTCTCTACCTACTTGTGATCTGTCAGAAAAATGCGTAAATCAGATCTTTAAAAAAAGAATTAGTAGATGTGAAATACATCGAGGGTATGGGGGAAGGAAAACGATTTCACCTGATCTGACTAGGAAGTGGTTGAAGCCTGAATTAAAGTGCTATAAAAAGAGTAAAGAAATGGGAATTCTATGGGGAAAAATCCCTAGAAAAACAGCAGTAATAAATGGCTGCTCTTTATTGATCCAGATGCTGCGGTAGGCAAAGAAGAGCTGGTTTTATTCAGAGGATGATCTCCATTTGTCTTCCTGATCTGGCATTTCCTGCAAGCCAGGTATGGGGCTCTGCTCTAGAGCTGCAAATGCTGGGGGGCCCTCACTGTCCCTTTTCACTTCTCAGGGGGACAACGGGCATGTCCATGGTGCAGTGGGACAGGCTTTACCACAGGGAGATAAAAGACTGCCAAGGGTAGGTTGGAGCTGGGAAAAGCCACTTAGGAACAGATTTTCATTGGAGGTGATAGACAAGGGCAAAGCGAAGAATGAGGATGAGTGTGTCAAGTTTCAAAGTGCCAGGAGGCAGAACAGTGCATTTGGGAAACTACAGCAAGTTCATGACAACCGACAACTGATCTGGCAGCATCACCTGGGGATGGAGGCTGAGCCCCGGGGTTAACACTGGGCTTGAGATGGTTTGTATACGATGCCGAGGAGGTGAGGTACTACACTGTGGGGGCACAGGGAGCTACCGGAGGATTTCAAATATCAGAATCGTAACCATAATAGAGTATTTAATTGCATCCTAGCTTTCATCACGTGTAAGATGTACTAGAGTTTATGTTCGACTAAGAAAGAGAAATGCTGTCAGTTAAACTAGGATATGTCATCAAGTGCAAGGTGAGTGCCACCTTAAAAGATATTAAAATGGGGGGGGGTGGACACATCTTAGAACAAGTAAATTGTGGTACTAGAATAATTAAGAAAGGTCGAACACTTGGATCAACAAAAAAAGTGATTATTGCTTACCATGTGACCCAAACTATATTAAGTCTTAGAACAAAAGACGTTCTTATCTTGATGCCCCGCAGCTGTTAGCCCCCAAGGTAAAGAGGGCAGTAGGCAACGACCAGCAGGCCTCAAGTGCCATGTGCAGACTCTAAGAGCAACTGCCTTTGAGAGAGGAAACGGTAGAGAGTGGGCTTTCGGAGGTAGAGAATTACTAGCTGGGAAAGTAGGAAAATTGACACAGAATCGGGATTGATGCCACTACATGACAGAGTTGGTGAAACGTCCCTTCTCAGAGATCTTGAGGCTCCTCAGAAATGTATTTTTCATTTTGGACAGAACATTCAGGATAAATATGATCTGTTCGAGTTCCTGGTTCTCTCATCAGGACTGTTTCTTAGGCTTCACTGGCACAAGAAAAGGGTTTTGATGGTCCAGGGTAAATCCTGACCAAAGCAAAGCACGGTATCTATGAAAAACTAACCACTCAGAAGAGAACGACAGATAAAAAGCCAGGCCGACCTGACCCTGCAAAATAGGTAAGGTTGGTCCGGCAACAGGGGTAGAGGGGAAGTGCCCATCTCCTGCTAGAAGAGCTAGAGAAGACCCCTTCCGGAGAGACCACCAGGAGAGGAGAGCAGAAGGTGCTGATGAGGAAGAATATTTTAATCAGCAGAGAAGGTCAAAATGACAAAGTTCCAGGATCAGTGTAAACATATGGGATGAAAAAATAAAAAAGAAAAGAAAAGATCATTTTAGAATGACTTTTTTTTTTTAAAAGGACTTGTGTAAACAAAAGTCCTTTTTAAGAGACAGTTGGCTGTTTAAAGCAGAAGTACAACTCACTGAGAGAATCACCGCACTATTTATTTGGGTAGAAAGGACCTGGAATGTAGAAAGGCCCATTCTGCAGAGGAAAAATTAGAATCACTAACAGGCCTCGTGCCTTGCACAGCCAGTGGCTAGAATCCCTGCCTCATGAGACCCTGTGCTAGAAGGCCGCTAGAACCATCTACAACTATGGTAGTCTTTCTTGGAGGCCAACAAGTGTTTGCCCAGTTAAGAGCAGAGTAACAATCAGTCACGTATTTGGTGATAATGTTTATCGATATCTTTAAAAGCCGTGTCAAGTTTCTTTTTGAGTAACCCTGACCCCACCCTTAGAGAAATTTATCTGAGGTTCACCTCTTTGAAATACCTCATTGTAGTTCCACATTTACCATATCCAAAAAACAAACAAACAAAAAAAAAACCATTTTCTTAACAAAGTGTTCAGAAGGGGGCGCCACTGAAAACAATTAGAGCTTTCCCTGCCAGGACAATTTTGTTGCAGAAACAGCTGAAAGCAATCAGGTCAGACAGAGCCAAGGGCTGGAGGGATTTTTAAATGACAAAAACCGATCCAAATCAAACCAAAACAAAAATCAAAACCAATGGCCAGGATTTCAAGTTTGCTACTAAAGGCGTATATTCTCCTAAGACATGCGAGTGACTTGATCAATATATTTACATATTTATATTTGAAGAAGAAGGAACTATTTGATGCAGCAAATCCACGTTGATTAAAATATACCAGATATGGGGGCTCCTGGGTGGCTCAGTGGTTTAGGCCTCTGCCTTCGGCTCAGGTCATGATTTCAGGGTCCTGGGATGGAGCCCCACATCGGGCTCTCTGTTCAGCGGGGAGCCTGCTTCCCCCCTCTCTCTCTGCCTACCTCTCTACCTACTTGTGATCTGTCAGAAAAATGCGTAAATCAGATCTTTAAAAAAAGAATTAGTAGATGTGAAATACATCGAGGGTATGGGGGAAGGAAAACGATTTCACCTGATCTGACTAGGAAGTGGTTGAAGCCTGAATTAAAGTGCTATAAAAAGAGTAAAGACCTGGGAATTCTATGGGGAAAAATCCCTAGAAAAACAGCAGTAATAACTGGCTGCTCTTTATTGATCCAGATGCTGCGGTAGGCAAAGAAGAGCTGGTTTTATTCAGAGGATGATCTCCATTTGTCTTCCTGATCTGGCATTTCCTGCAAGCCAGGTATGGGGCTCTGCTCTAGAGCTGCAAATGCTGGGGGGCCCTCACTGTCCCTTTTCTCTTCTCAGGGGGACAACGGGCATGTCCATGGTGCAGTGGGACAGGCTTTACCACAGGGAGATAAAAGACTGCCAAGGGTAGGTTGGAGCTGGGAAAAGCCACTTAGGAACAGATTTTCATTGGAGGTGATAGACAAGGGCAAAGCGAAGAATGAGGATGAGTGTGTCAAGTTTCAAAGTGCCAGGAGGCAGCACAGTGCATTTGGGAAACTACAGCAAGTTCATGACAACCGACAACTGATCTGGCAGCATCACCTGGGGATGGAGGCTGAGCCCCGGGGTTAACACTGGGCTTGAGATGGTTTGTATACGATGCCGAGGAGGTGAGGTACTACACTGTGGGGGCACAGGGAGCTACCGGAGGATTTCAAATATCAGAATCGTAACCATAATAGAGTATTTAATTGCATCCTAGCTTTCATCACGTGTAAGATGTACTAGAGTTTATGTTCGACTAAGAAAGAGAAATGCTGGGGCGCCTGGGTGGCTCAGTGGGTTAAGCCGCTGCCTTCGGCTCAGGTCATGATCTCAGAGTGCTGGGATCGAGTCCCGCATCGGGCTCTCTGCTCAGCAGGGAGCCTGCTTCCCTCTCTCTCTCTCCGCCTGCCTCTCTGTCTACTTGTGATTTCTCTCTGTCAAATAAATAAATAAAATCTTAAAAAAAAAAAAAAAAAAAAGAAAGAGAAATGCTGTCAGTTAAACTAGGATATGTCATCAAGTGCAAGGTGAGTGCCACCTTAAAAGATATTAAAATGGCGGGGGGGTGGACACATCTTAGAACAAGTAAATTGTGGTACTAGAATATTTAAGAAAGGTCGAACACTTGGATCAACAAAAAAAGTGATTATTGCTTACCATGTGACCCAATCTATATTAAGTCTTAGAACAAAAGACGTTCTTATCTTGATGCCCCGCAGCTGTTAGCCCCAAGGTACAGAGGGCAGTAGGTAACGACCAGCAGGCCTCAAGTGCCATGTGCAGACTCTAAGAGCAACTGCCTTTGAGAGAGGAAACGGTAGAGAGTGGGCTTTCGGAGGTAGAGAATTACTAGCTGGGAAAGTAGGAAAATTGACACAGAATCGGGATTGATGCCACTACATGACAGAGTTGGTGAAACGTCCCTTCTCAGAGATCTTGAGGCTCCTCAGAAATGTATTTTTCATTTTGGACAGAACATTCAGGATAAATATGATCTGTTCGAGTTCCTGGTTCTCTCATCAGGACTGTTTCTTAGGCTTCACTGGCACAAGAAAAGGGTTTTGATGGTCCAGGGTAAATCCTGACCAAAGCAAAGCACGGTATCTATGAAAAACTAACCACTCAGAAGAGAACGACAGATAAAAAGCCAGGCCGACCTGACCCTGCAAAATAGGTAAGGTTGGTCCGGCAACAGGGGTAGAGGGGAAGTGCCCATCTCCTGCTAGAAGAGCTAGAGAAGACCCCTTCCGGAGAGACCACCAGGAGAGGAGAGCAGAAGGTGCTGATGAGGAAGAATATTTTAATCAGCAGAGAAGGTCAAAATGACAAAGTTCCAGGATCAGTGTAAACATACGGGATGAAAAAATTAAAAAGAAAAGAAAAGATCATTTTAAAATGACTTTTTTTTTTTAAAAGGACTTGTGTAAACAAAAGTCCTTTTTAAGAGACAGTTGGCTGTTTAAAGCAGAAGTACAACTCACTGAGAGAATCACCGCACTATTTATTTGGGTAGAAAGGACCTGGAATGTAGAAAGGCCCATTCTGCAGAGGAAAAAAATAGAATCACTAACAGGCCTCGTGCCTTGCACAGCCAGTGGCTAGAATCCCTGCCTCATGAGACCCTGTGCTAGAAGGCCGCTAGAACCATCTACAACTATGGTAGTCTTTCTTGGAGGCCAACAAGTGTTTGCCCAGTTAAGAGCAGAGTAACAATCAGTCACGTATTTGGTGATAATGTTTATCGATATCTTTAAAAGCCGTGTCAAGTTTCTTTTTGAGTAACCCTCACCCCACCCTTAGAGAAATTTATCTGAGGTCCACCTCTTTGAAATACCTCATTGTAGTTCCACATTTACCATATCCAAAAAACAAACAAACAAAAAAAAACCATTTTCTTAACAAAGTGTTCAGAAGGGGGCGCCACTGAAAACAATTAGAGCTTTCCCTGCCAGGACAATTTTGTTGCAGAAACAGCTGAAAGCAATCAGGTCAGACAGAGCCAAGGGCTGGAGGGATTTTTAAATGACAAAAACCGATCCAAATCAAACCAAAACAAAAATCAAACCCAATGGCCAGGATTTCAAGTTTGCTACTAAAGGCGTATATTCTCCTAAGACATGCGAGTGACTTGATCAATATATTTACATATTTATATTTGAAGAAGAAGGAACTATTTGATGCAGCAAATCCACGTTGATTAAAATATACCAGATATGGGGGCTCCTGGGTGGCTCAGTGGTTTAGGCCTCTGCCTTCGGCTCAGGTCATGATTTCAGGGTCCTGGGATGGAGCCCCACATCGGGCTCTCTGTTCAGCGGGGAGCCTGCTTCCCCCCTCTCTCTCTGCCTACCTCTCTACCTACTTGTGATCTGTCAGAAAAATGCGTAAATCAGATCTTTAAAAAAAGAATTAGTAGATGTGAAATACATCGAGGGTATGGGGGAAGGAAAACGATTTCACCTGATCTGACTAGGAAGTGGTTGAAGCCTGAATTAAAGTGCTATAAAAAGAGTAAAGACCTGGGAATTCTATGGGGAAAAATCCCTAGAAAAACAGCAGTAATAACTGGCTGCTCTTTATTGATCCAGATGCTGCGGTAGGCAAAGAAGAGCTGGTTTTATTCAGAGGATGATCTCCATTTGTCTTCCTGATCTGGCATTTCCTGCAAGCCAGGTATGGGGCTCTGCTCTAGAGCTGCAAATGCTGGGGGGCCCTCACTGTCCCTTTTCTCTTCTCAGGGGGACAACGGGCATGTCCATGGTGCAGTGGGACAGGCTTTACCACAGGGAGATAAAAGACTGCCAAGGGTAGGTTGGAGCTGGGAAAAGCCACTTAGGAACAGATTTTCATTGGAGGTGATAGACAAGGGCAAAGCGAAGAATGAGGATGAGTGTGTCAAGTTTCAAAGTGCCAGGAGGCAGCACAGTGCATTTGGAAAACTACAGCAAGTTCATGACAACCGAAAACTGATCTGGCAGCATCACCTGGGGATGGAGGCTGAGCCCCGGGGTTAACACTGGGCTTGAGATGGTTTGTATACTATGCCGAGGAGGTGAGGTACTACACTGTGGGGGCACAGGGAGCTACCGGAGGATTTCAAATATCAGAATCGTAACCATAATAGAGTATTTAATTGCATCCTAGCTTTCATCACGTGTAAGATGTACTAGAGTTTATGTTCGACTAAGAAAGAGAAATGCTGTCAGTTAAACTAGGATATGTCATCAAGTGCAAGGTGAGTGCCACCTTAAAAGATATTAAAATGGGGGGGGGTGGACACATCTTAGAACAAGTAAATTGTGGTACTAGAATAATTAAGAAAGGTCGAACACTTGGATCAACAAAAAAAGTGATTATTGCTTACCATGTGACCCAAACTATATTAAGTCTTAGAACAAAAGACGTTCTTATCTTGATGCCCCGCAGCTGTTAGCCCCCAAGGTAAAGAGGGCAGTAGGCAACGACCAGCAGGCCTCAAGTGCCATGTGCAGACTCTAAGAGCAACTGCCTTTGAGAGAGGAAACGGTAGAGAGTGGGCTTTCGGAGGTAGAGAATTACTAGCTGGGAAAGTAGGAAAATTGACACAGAATCGGGATTGATGCCACTACATGACAGAGTTGGTGAAACGTCCCTTCTCAGAGATCTTGAGGCTCCTCAGAAATGTATTTTTCATTTTGGACAGAACATTCAGGATAAATATGATCTGTTCGAGTTCCTGGTTCTCTCATCAGGACTGTTTCTTAGGCTTCACTGGCACAAGAAAAGGGTTTTGATGGTCCAGGGTAAATCCTGACCAAAGCAAAGCACGGTATCTATGAAAAACTAACCACTCAGAAGAGAACGACAGATAAAAAGCCAGGCCGACCTGACCCTGCAAAATAGGTAAGGTTGGTCCGGCAACAGGGGTAGAGGGGAAGTGCCCATCTCCTGCTAGAAGAGCTAGAGAAGACCCCTTCCGGAGAGACCACCAGGAGAGGAGAGCAGAAGGTGCTGATGAGGAAGAATATTTTAATCAGCAGAGAAGGTCAAAATGACAAAGTTCCAGGATCAGTGTAAACATATGGGATGAAAAAATTAAAAAGAAAAGAAAAGATCATTTTAAAATGACTTTTTTTTTTTAAAAGGACTTGTGTAAACAAAAGTCCTTTTTAAGAGACAGTTGGCTGTTTAAAGCAGAAGTACAACTCACTGAGAGAATCACCGCACTATTTATTTGGGTAGAAAGGACCTGGAATGTAGAAAGGCCCATTCTGCAGAGGAAAAAAATAGAATCACTAACAGGCCTCGTGCCTTGCACAGCCAGTGGCTAGAATCCCTGCCTCATGAGACCCTGTGCTAGAAGGCCGCTAGAACCATCTACAACTATGGTAGTCTTTCTTGGAAGCCAACAAGTGTTTGCCCAGTTAAGAGCAGAGTAACAATCAGTCACGTATTTGGTGATAATGTTTATCGATATCTTTAAAAGCCGTGTCAAGTTTCTTTTTGAGTAACCCTCACCCCACCCTTAGAGAAATTTATCTGAGGTTCACCTCTTTGAAATACCTCATTGTAGTTCCACATTTACCATATCCAAAAAACAAACAAACAAAAAAAAAACCATTTTCTTAACAAAGTGTTCAGAAGGGGGCGCCACTGAAAACAATTAGAGCTTTCCCTGCCAGGACAATTTTGTTGCAGAAACAGCTGAAAGCAATCAGGTCAGACAGAGCCAAGGGCTGTAGGGATTTTTAAATGACAAAATCCGATCCAAATCAAACCAAAACAAAAATCAAACCCAATGGCCAGGATTTCAAGTTTGCTACTAAAGGCGTACATTCCCCTAAGACATGCGAGTGATTTGATCAATATATTTACATATTTATATTTGAAGAAGAAGGAACTATTTGATGCAGCAAATCCACGTTGATTAAAAATTACCAGATATGGGGGCTCCTGGGTGGCTCAGTGGTTTAGGCCTCTGCCTTCGGCTCAGGTCATGATTTCAGGGTCCTGGGATGGAGCCCCACATCGGGCTCTCTGCTCAGCGGGGAGCCTGCTTCCCCCCTCTCTCTCTGCCTACCTCTCTACCTACTTGTGATCTGTCAGAAAAATGCGTAAATCAGATCTTTAAAAAAAGAATTAGTAGATGTGAAATACATCGAGGGTATGGGGGAAGGAAAACGATTTCACCTGATCTGACTAGGAAGTGGTTGAAGCCTGAATTAAAGTGCTATAAAAAGAGTAAAGACCTGGGAATTCTATGGGGAAAAATCCCTAGAAAATAGCAGTAATAACTGGCTGCTCTTTATTGATCCAGATGCTGCGGTAGGCAAAGAAGAGCTGGTTTTATTCAGATGATGATCTCCATTTGTCTTCCTGATCTGGCATTTCCTGCAAGCCAGGTATGGGGCTCTGCTCTAGAGCTGCAAATGCTGGGGGGCCCTCACTGTCCCTTTTCTCTTCTCAGGGGGACAACGGGCATGTCCATGGTGCAGTGGGACAGGCTTTACCACAGGGAGATAAAAGACTGCCAAGGGTAGGTTGGAGCTGGGAAAAGCCACGTAGGAACAGATTTTCATTGGAGGTGATAGACAAGGGCAAAGCGAAGAATGAGGATGAGTGTGTCAAGTTTCAAAGTGCCAGGAGGCAGCACAGTGCATTTGGAAAACTACAGCAAGTTCATGACAACCGAAAACTGATCTGGCAGCATCACCTGGGGATGGAGGCTGAGCCCCGGGGTTAACACTGGGCTTGAGATGGTTTGTATACTATGCCGAGGAGGTGAGGTACTACACTGTGGGGGCACAGGGAGCTACCGGAGGATTTCAAATATCAGAATCGTAACCATAATAGAGTATTTAATTGCATCCTAGCTTTCATCACGTGTAAGATGTACTAGAGTTTATGTTCGACTAAGAAAGAGAAATGCTGTCAGTTAAACTAGGATATGTCATCAAGTGCAAGGTGAGTGCCACCTTAAAAGATATTAAAATGGGGGGGGGGTGGACACATCTTAGAACAAGTAAATTGTGGTACTAGAATAATTAAGAAAGGTCGAACACTTGGATCAACAAAAAAAGTGATTATTGCTTACCATGTGACCCAAACTATATTAAGTCTTAGAACAAAAGACGTTCTTATCTTGATGCCCCGCAGCTGTTAGACCCAAGGTACAGAGGGCAGTAGGCAACGACCAGCAGGCCTCAAGTGCCATGTGCAGACTCTAAGAGCAACTGCCTTTGAGAGAGGAAACGGTAGAGAGTGGGCTTTCGGAGGTAGAGTATTACTAGCTGGGAAAGTAGGAAAATTGACACAGAATCGGGATTGATGCCACTACAGGACAGAGATGGTGAAACGTCCCTTCTCAGAGATCTTGAGGCTCCTCAGAAATGTATTTTTCATTTTGGACAGAACATTCAGGATAAATATGATCTGTTCGAGTTCCTGGTTCTCTCATCAGGACTGTTTCTTAGGCTTCACTGGCACAAGAAAAGGGTTTTGATGGTCCAGGGTAAATCCTGACCAAAGCAAAGCACGGTATCTATGAAAAACTAACCACTCAGAAGAGAACGACAGATAAAAAGCCAGGCCGACCTGACCCTGCAAAATAGGTAAGGTTGGTCCGGCAACAGGGGTAGAGGGGAAGTGCCCATCTCCTGCTAGAAGAGCTAGAGAAGACCCCTTCCGGAGAGACCACCAGGAGAGGAGAGCAGAAGGTGCTGATGAGGAAGAATATTTTAATCAGCAGAGAAGGTCAAAATGACAAAGTTCCAGGATCAGTGTAAACATATGGGATGAAAAAATAAAAAAGAAAAGAAAAGATCATTTTAAAATGACTTTTTTTTTTTAAAAGGACTTGTGTAAACAAAAGTCCTTTTTAAGAGACAGTTGGCTGTTTAAAGCAGAAGTACAACTCACTGAGAGAATCACCGCACTATTTATTTGGGTAGAAAGGACCTGGAATGTAGAAAGGCCCATTCTGCAGAGGAAAAAAATAGAATCACTAACAGGCCTCGTGCCTTGCACAGCCAGTGGCTAGAATCCCTGCCTCATGAGACCCTGTGCTAGAAGGCCGCTAGAACCATCTACAACTATGGTAGTCTTTCTTGGAAGGCAACAAGTGTTTGCCCAGTTAAGAGCAGAGTAACAATCAGTCACGTATTTGGTGATAATGTTTATCGATATCTTTAAAAGCCGTGTCAAGTTTCTTTTTGAGTAACCCTCACCCCACCCTTAGAGAAATTTATCTGAGGTTCACCTCTTTGAAATACCTCATTGTAGTTCCACATTTACCATATCCAAAAAACAAACAAACAAAAAAAAACCATTTTCTTAACAAAGTGTTCAGAAGGGGGCGCCACTGAAAACAATTAGAGCTTTCCCTGCCAGGACAATTTTGTTGCAGAAACAGCTGAAAGCAATCAGGTCAGACAGAGCCAAGGGCTGTAGGGATTTTTAAATGACAAAATCCGATCCAAATCAAACCAAAACAAAAATCAAACCCAATGGCCAGGATTTCAAGTTTGCTACTAAAGGCGTACATTCCCCTAAGACATGCGAGTGATTTGATCAATATATTTACATATTTATATTTGAAGAAGAAGGAACTATTTGATGCAGCAAATCCACGTTGATTAAAAATTACCAGATATGGGGGCTCCTGGGTGGCTCAGTGGTTTAGGCCTCTGCCTTCGGCTCAGGTCATGATTTCAGGGTCCTGGGATGGAGCCCCACATCGGGCTCTCTGCTCAGCGGGGAGCCTGCTTCCCCCCTCTCTCTCTGCCTACCTCTCTACCTACTTGTGATCTGTCAGAAAAATGCGTAAATCAGATCTTTAAAAAAAGAATTAGTAGATGTGAAATACATCGAGGGTATGGGGGAAGGAAAACGATTTCACCTGATCTGACTAGGAAGTGGTTGAAGCCTGAATTAAAGTGCTATAAAAAGAGTAAAGACCTGGGAATTCTATGGGGAAAAATCCCTAGAAAATAGCAGTAATAACTGGCTGCTCTTTATTGATCCAGATGCTGCGGTAGGCAAAGAAGAGCTGGTTTTATTCAGATGATGATCTCCATTTGTCTTCCTGATCTGGCATTTCCTGCAAGCCAGGTATGGGGCTCTGCTCTAGAGCTGCAAATGCTGGGGGGCCCTCACTGTCCCTTTTCTCTTCTCAGGGGGACAACGGGCATGTCCATGGTGCAGTGGGACAGGCTTTACCACAGGGAGATAAAAGACTGCCAAGGGTAGGTTGGAGCTGGGAAAAGCCACGTAGGAACAGATTTTCATTGGAGGTGATAGACAAGGGCAAAGCGAAGAATGAGGATGAGTGTGTCAAGTTTCAAAGTGCCAGGAGGCAGCACAGTGCATTTGGAAAACTACAGCAAGTTCATGACAACCGAAAACTGATCTGGCAGCATCACCTGGGGATGGAGGCTGAGCCCCGGGGTTAACACTGGGCTTGAGATGGTTTGTATACTATGCCGAGGAGGTGAGGTACTACACTGTGGGGGCACAGGGAGCTACCGGAGGATTTCAAATATCAGAATCGTAACCATAATAGAGTATTTAATTGCATCCTAGCTTTCATCACGTGTAAGATGTACTAGAGTTTATGTTCGACTAAGAAAGAGAAATGCTGTCAGTTAAACTAGGATATGTCATCAAGTGCAAGGTGAGTGCCACCTTAAAAGATATTAAAATGGGGGGGGGGGTGGACACATCTTAGAACAAGTAAATTGTGGTACTAGAATAATTAAGAAAGGTCGAACACTTGGATCAACAAAAAAAGTGATTATTGCTTACCATGTGACCCAAACTATATTAAGTCTTAGAACAAAAGACGTTCTTATCTTGATGCCCCGCAGCTGTTAGACCCAAGGTACAGAGGGCAGTAGGCAACGACCAGCAGGCCTCAAGTGCCATGTGCAGACTCTAAGAGCAACTGCCTTTGAGAGAGGAAACGGTAGAGAGTGGGCTTTCGGAGGTAGAGTATTACTAGCTGGGAAAGTAGGAAAATTGACACAGAATCGGGATTGATGCCACTACAGGACAGAGATGGTGAAACGTCCCTTCTCAGAGATCTTGAGGCTCCTCAGAAATGTATTTTTCATTTTGGACAGAACATTCAGGATAAATATGATCTGTTCGAGTTCCTGGTTCTCTCATCAGGACTGTTTCTTAGGCTTCACTGGCACAAGAAAAGGGTTTTGATGGTCCAGGGTAAATCCTGACCAAAGCAAAGCACGGTATCTATGAAAAACTAACCACTCAGAAGAGAACGACAGATAAAAAGCCAGGCCGACCTGACCCTGCAAAATAGGTAAGGTTGGTCCGGCAACAGGGGTAGAGGGGAAGTGCCCATCTCCTGCTAGAAGAGCTAGAGAAGACCCCTTCCGGAGAGACCACCAGGAGAGGAGAGCAGAAGGTGCTGATGAGGAAGAATATTTTAATCAGCAGAGAAGGTCAAAATGACAAAGTTCCAGGATCAGTGTAAACATATGGGATGAAAAAATAAAAAAGAAAAGAAAAGATCATTTTAAAATGACTTTTTTTTTTTAAAAGGACTTGTGTAAACAAAAGTCCTTTTTAAGAGACAGTTGGCTGTTTAAAGCAGAAGTACAACTCACTGAGAGAATCACCGCACTATTTATTTGGGTAGAAAGGACCTGGAATGTAGAAAGGCCCATTCTGCAGAGGAAAAAAATAGAATCACTAACAGGCCTCGTGCCTTGCACAGCCAGTGGCTAGAATCCCTGCCTCATGAGACCCTGTGCTAGAAGGCCGCTAGAACCATCTACAACTATGGTAGTCTTTCTTGGAAGGCAACAAGTGTTTGCCCAGTTAAGAGCAGAGTAACAATCAGTCACGTATTTGGTGATAATGTTTATCGATATCTTTAAAAGCCGTGTCAAGTTTCTTTTTGAGTAACCCTCACCCCACCCTTAGAGAAATTTATCTGAGGTTCACCTCTTTGAAATACCTCATTGTAGTTCCACATTTACCATATCCAAAAAACAAACAAACAAAAAAAAACCATTTTCTTAACAAAGTGTTCAGAAGGGGGCGCCACTGAAAACAATTAGAGCTTTCCCTGCCAGGACAATTTTGTTGCAGAAACAGCTGAAAGCAATCAGGTCAGACAGAGCCAAGGGCTGGAGGGATTTTTAAATGACAAAATCCGATCCAAATCAAACCAAAACAAAAATCAAACCCAATGGCCAGGATTTCAAGTTTGCTACTAAAGGTGTGACATTCTCCTAAGACATGCGAGTGACTTGATCAATATATTTATATATTTATATTTGAAGAAGAAGGAACTATTTGATGCAGCAAATCCACGTTGATTAAAATATACCAGATATGGGGGCTCCTGGGTGGCTCAGTGGTTTAGGCCTCTGCCTTCGGCTCAGGTCATGATTTCAGGGTCCTGGGATGGAGCCCCACATCGGGCTCTCTGCTCAGCGGGGAGCCTGCTTCCCCCCTCTCTCTCTGCCTACCTCTCTACCTACTTGTGATCTGTCAGAAAAATGCGTAAATCAGATCTTTAAAAAAAGAATTAGTAGATGTGAAATACATCGAGGGTATGGGGGAAGGAAAACGATTTCACCTGATCTGACTAGGAAGTGGTTGAAGCCTGAATTAAAGTGCTATAAAAAGAGTAAAGAAATGGGAATTCTATGGGGAAAAATCCCTAGAAAAACAGCAGTAATAAATGGCTGCTCTTTATTGATCCAGATGCTGCGGTAGGCAAAGAAGAGCTGGTTTTATTCAGAGGATGATCTCCATTTGTCTTCCTGATCTGGCATTTCCTGCAAGCCAGGTATGGGGCTCTGCTCTAGAGCTGCAAATGCTGGGGGGCCCTCACTGTCCCTTTTCTCTTCTCAGGGGGACAACGGGCATGTCCATGGTGCAGTGGGACAGGCTTTACCACAGGGAGATAAAAGACTGCCAAGGGTAGGTTGGAGCTGGGAAAAGCCACTTAGGAACAGATTTTCATTGGAGGTGATAGACAAGGGCAAAGCGAAGAATGAGGATGAGTGTGTCAAGTTTCAAAGTGCCAGGAGGCAGAACAGTGCATTTGGGAAACTACAGCAAGTTCATGACAACCGACAACTGATCTGGCAGCATCACCTGGGGATGGAGGCTGAGCCCCGGGGTTAACACTGGGCTTGAGATGGTTTGTATACGATGCCGAGGAGGTGAGGTACTACACTGTGGGGGCACAGGGAGCTACCGGAGGATTTCAAATATCAGAATCGTAACCATAATAGAGTATTTAATTGCATCCTAGCTTTCATCACGTGTAAGATGTACTAGAGTTTATGTTCGACTAAGAAAGAGAAATGCTGTCAGTTAAACTAGGATATGTCATCAAGTGCAAGGTGAGTGCCACCTTAAAAGATATTAAAATGGGGGGGGGGTGGACACATCTTAGAACAAGTAAATTGTGGTACTAGAATAATTAAGAAAGGTCGAACACTTGGATCAACAAAAAAAGTGATTATTGCTTACCATGTGACCCAAACTATATTAAGTCTTAGAACAAAAGACGTTCTTATCTTGATGCCCCGCAGCTGTTAGCCCCCAAGGTAAAGAGGGCAGTAGGCAACGACCAGCAGGCCTCAAGTGCCATGTGCAGACTCTAAGAGCAACTGCCTTTGAGAGAGGAAACGGTAGAGAGTGGGCTTTCGGAGGTAGAGAATTACTAGCTGGGAAAGTAGGAAAATTGACACAGAATCGGGATTGATGCCACTACATAACAGAGTTGGTGAAACGTCCCTTCTCAGAGATCTTGAGGCTCCTCAGAAATGTATTTTTCATTTTGGACAGAACATTCAGGATAAATATGATCTGTTCGAGTTCCTGGTTCTCTCATCAGGACTGTTTCTTAGGCTTCACTGGCACAAGAAAAGGGTTTTGATGGTCCAGGGTAAATCCTGACCAAAGCAAAGCACGGTATCTATGAAAAACTAACCACTCAGAAGAGAACGACAGATAAAAAGCCAGGCCGACCTGACCCTGCAAAATAGGTAAGGTTGGTCCGGCAACAGGGGTAGAGGGGAAGTGCCCATCTCCTGCTAGAAGAGCTAGAGAAGACCCCTTCCGGAGAGACCACCAGGAGAGGAGAGCAGAAGGTGCTGATGAGGAAGAATATTTTAATCAGCAGAGAAGGTCAAAATGACAAAGTTCCAGGATCAGTGTAAACATATGGGATGAAAAAATAAAAAAGAAAAGAAAAGATCATTTTAAAATGACTTTTTTTTTTTAAAAGGACTTGTGTAAACAAAAGTCCTTTTTAAGAGACAGTTGGCTGTTTAAAGCAGAAGTACAACTCACTGAGAGAATCACCGCACTATTTATTTGGGTAGAAAGGACCTGGAATGTAGAAAGGCCCATTCTGCAGAGGAAAAAAATAGAATCACTAACAGGCCTCGTGCCTTGCACAGCCAGTGGCTAGAATCCCTGCCTCATGAGACCCTGTGCTAGAAGGCCGCTAGAACCATCTACAACTATGGTAGTCTTTCTTGGAAGGCAACAAGTGTTTGCCCAGTTAAGAGCAGAGTAACAATCAGTCACGTATTTGGTGATAATGTTTATCGATATCTTTAAAAGCCGTGTCAAGTTTCTTTTTGAGTAACCCTCACCCCACCCTTAGAGAAATTTATCTGAGGTTCACCTCTTTGAAATACCTCATTGTAGTTCCACATTTACCATATCCAAAAAACAAACAAACAAACAAAAAACCATTTTCTTAACAAAGTGTTCAGAAGGGGGCGCCACTGAAAACAATTAGAGCTTTCCCTGCCAGGACAATTTTGTTGCAGAAACAGCTGAAAGCAATCAGGTCAGACAGAGCCAAGGGCTGGAGGGATTTTAAAATGACAAAAACCGATCCAAATCAAACCAAAACAAAAATCAAACCCAATGGCCAGGATTTCAAGTTTGCTACTAAAGGTGTGACATTCTCCTAAGACATGCGAGTGACTTGATCAATATATTTATATATTTATATTTGAAGAAGAAGGAACTATTTGATGCAGCAAATCCACGTTGATTAAAATATACCAGATATGGGGGCTCCTGGGTGGCTCAGTGGTTTAGGCCTCTGCCTTCGGCTCAGGTCATGATTTCAGGGTCCTGGGATGGAGCCCCACATCGGGCTCTCTGCTCAGCGGGGAGCCTGCTTCCCCCCTCTCTCTCTGCCTACCTCTCTACCTACTTGTGATCTGTCAGAAAAATGCGTAAATCAGATCTTTAAAAAAAGAATTAGTAGATGTGAAATACATCGAGGGTATGGGGGAAGGAAAACGATTTCACCTGATCTGACTAGGAAGTGGTTGAAGCCTGAATTAAAGTGCTATAAAAAGAGTAAAGACCTGGGAATTCTATGGGGAAAAATCCCTAGAAAAACAGCAGTAATAACTGGCTGCTCTTTACTGATCCAGATGCTGCGGTAGGCAAAGAAGAGCTGGTTTTATTCAGAGGATGATCTCCATTTGTCTTCCTGATCTGGCATTTCCTGCAAGCCAGGTATGGGGCTCTGCTCTAGAGCTGCAAATGCTGGGGGGCCCTCACTGTCCCTTTTCTCTTCTCAGGGGGACAACGGGCATGTCCATGGTGCAGTGGGACAGGCTTTACCACAGGGAGATAAAAGACTGCCAAGGGTAGGTTGGAGCTGGGAAAAGCCACTTAGGAACAGATTTTCATTGGAGGTGATAGACAAGGGCAAAGCGAAGAATGAGGATGAGTGTGTCAAGTTTCAAAGTGCCAGGAGGCAGAACAGTGCATTTGGGAAACTACAGCAAGTTCATGACAACCGACAACTGATCTGGCAGCATCACCTGGGGATGGAGGCTGAGCCCCGGGGTTAACACTGGGCTTGAGATGGTTTGTATACGATGCCGAGGAGGTGAGGTACTACACTGTGGGGGCACAGGGAGCTACCGGAGGATTTCAAATATCAGAATCGTAACCATAATAGAGTATTTAATTGCATCCTAGCTTTCATCACGTGTAAGATGTACTATAGTTTATGTTCGACTAAGAAAGAGAAATGCTGTCAGTTAAACTAGGATATGTCATCAAGTGCAAGGTGAGTGCCACCTTAAAAGATATTAAAATGGGGGGGGGGTGGACACATCTTAGAACAAGTAAATTGTGGTACTAGAATAATTAAGAAAGGTCGAACACTTGGATCAACAAAAAAAGTGATTATTGCTTACCATGTGACCCAAACTATATTAAGTCTTAGAACAAAAGACGTTCTTATCTTGATGCCCCGCAGCTGTTAGCCCCCAAGGTAAAGAGGGCAGTAGGCAACGACCAGCAGGCCTCAAGTGCCATGTGCAGACTCTAAGAGCAACTGCCTTTGAGAGAGGAAACGGTAGAGAGTGGGCTTTCGGAGGTAGAGAATTACTAGCTGGGAAAGTAGGAAAATTGACACAGAATCGGGATTGATGCCACTACATAACAGAGTTGGTGAAACGTCCCTTCTCAGAGATCTTGAGGCTCCTCAGAAATGTATTTTTCATTTTGGACAGAACATTCAGGATAAATATGATCTGTTCGAGTTCCTGGTTCTCTCATCAGGACTGTTTCTTAGGCTTCACTGGCACAAGAAAAGGGTTTTGATGGTCCAGGGTAAATCCTGACCAAAGCAAAGCACGGTATCTATGAAAAACTAACCACTCAGAAGAGAACGACAGATAAAAAGCCAGGCCGACCTGACCCTGCAAAATAGGTAAGGTTGGTCCGGCAACAGGGGTAGAGGGGAAGTGCCCATCTCCTGCTAGAAGAGCTAGAGAAGACCCCTTCCGGAGAGACCACCAGGAGAGGAGAGCAGAAGGTGCTGATGAGGAAGAATATTTTAATCAGCAGAGAAGGTCAAAATGACAAAGTTCCAGGATCAGTGTAAACATATGGGATGAAAAAATAAAAAAGAAAAGAAAAGATCATTTTAAAATGACTTTTTTTTTTGAAAAAGGACTTGTGTAAACAAAAGTCCTTTTTAAGAGACAGTTGGCTGTTTAAAGCAGAAGTACAACTCACTGAGAGAATCACCGCACTATTTATTTGGGTAGAAAGGACCTGGAATGTAGAAAGGCCCATTCTGCAGAGGAAAAAAATAGAATCACTAACAGGCCTCGTGCCTTGCACAGCCAGTGGCTAGAATCCCTGCCTCATGAGACCCTGTGCTAGAAGGCCGCTAGAACCATCTACAACTATGGTAGTCTTTCTTGGAAGGCAACAAGTGTTTGCCCAGTTAAGAGCAGAGTAACAATCAGTCACGTATTTGGTGATAATGTTTATCGATATCTTTAAAAGCCGTGTCAAGTTTCTTTTTGAGTAACCCTCACCCCACCCTTAGAGAAATTTATCTGAGGTTCACCTCTTTGAAATACCTCATTGTAGTTCCACATTTACCATATCCAAAAAACAAACAAACAAACAAAAAACCATTTTCTTAACAAAGTGTTCAGAAGGGGGCGCCACTGAAAACAATTAGAGCTTTCCCTGCCAGGACAATTTTGTTGCAGAAACAGCTGAAAGCAATCAGGTCAGACAGAGCCAAGGGCTGGAGGGATTTTTAAATGACAAAAACCGATCCAAATCAAACCAAAACAAAAATCAAACCCAATGGCCAGGATTTCAAGTTTGCTACTAAAGGTGTGACATTCTCCTAAGACATGCGAGTGACTTGATCAATATATTTATATATTTATATTTGAAGAAGAAGGAACTATTTGATGCAGCAAATCCACGTTGATTAAAATATACCAGATATGGGGGCTCCTGGGTGGCTCAGTGGTTTAGGCCTCTGCCTTCGGCTCAGGTCATGATTTCAGGGTCCTGGGATGGAGCCCCACATCGGGCTCTCTGCTCAGCGGGGAGCCTGCTTCCCCCCTCTCTCTCTGCCTACCTCTCTACCTACTTGTGATCTGTCAGAAAAATGCGTAAATCAGATCTTTAAAAAAAGAATTAGTAGATGTGAAATACATCGAGGGTATGGGGGAAGGAAAACGATTTCACCTGATCTGACTAGGAAGTGGTTGAAGCCTGAATTAAAGTGCTATAAAAAGAGTAAAGACCTGGGAATTCTATGGGGAAAAATCCCTAGAAAAACAGCAGTAATAACTGGCTGCTCTTTATTGATCCAGATGCTGCGGTAGGCAAAGAAGAGCTGGTTTTATTCAGAGGATGATCTCCATTTGTCTTCCTGATCTGGCATTTCCTGCAAGCCAGGTATGGGGCTCTGCTCTAGAGCTGCAAATGCTGGGGGGCCCTCACTGTCCCTTTTCTCTTCTCAGGGGGACAACGGGCATGTCCATGGTGCAGTGGGACAGGCTTTACCACAGGGAGATAAAAGACTGCCAAGGGTAGGTTGGAGCTGGGAAAAGCCACTTAGGAACAGATTTTCATTGGAGGTGATAGACAAGGGCAAAGCGAAGAATGAGGATGAGTGTGTCAAGTTTCAAAGTGCCAGGAGGCAGAACAGTGCATTTGGGAAACTACAGCAAGTTCATGACAACCGACAACTGATCTGGCAGCATCACCTGGGGATGGAGGCTGAGCCCCGGGGTTAACACTGGGCTTGAGATGGTTTGTATACGATGCCGAGGAGGTGAGGTACTACACTGTGGGGGCACAGGGAGCTACCGGAGGATTTCAAATATCAGAATCGTAACCATAATAGAGTATTTAATTGCATCCTAGCTTTCATCACGTGTAAGATGTACTATAGTTTATGTTCGACTAAGAAAGAGAAATGCTGTCAGTTAAACTAGGATATGTCATCAAGTGCAAGGTGAGTGCCACCTTAAAAGATATTAAAATGGGGGGGGGGGTGGACACATCTTAGAACAAGTAAATTGTGGTACTAGAATAATTAAGAAAGGTCGAACACTTGGATCAACAAAAAAAGTGATTATTGCTTACCATGTGACCCAAACTATATTAAGTCTTAGAACAAAAGACGTTCTTATCTTGATGCCCCGCAGCTGTTAGCCCCCAAGGTAAAGAGGGCAGTAGGCAACGACCAGCAGGCCTCAAGTGCCATGTGCAGACTCTAAGAGCAACTGCCTTTGAGAGAGGAAACGGTAGAGAGTGGGCTTTCGGAGGTAGAGAATTACTAGCTGGGAAAGTAGGAAAATTGACACAGAATCGGGATTGATGCCACTACATAACAGAGTTGGTGAAACGTCCCTTCTCAGAGATCTTGAGGCTCCTCAGAAATGTATTTTTCATTTTGGACAGAACATTCAGGATAAATATGATCTGTTCGAGTTCCTGGTTCTCTCATCAGGACTGTTTCTTAGGCTTCACTGGCACAAGAAAAGGGTTTTGATGGTCCAGGGTAAATCCTGACCAAAGCAAAGCACGGTATCTATGAAAAACTAACCACTCAGAAGAGAACGACAGATAAAAAGCCAGGCCGACCTGACCCTGCAAAATAGGTAAGGTTGGTCCGGCAACAGGGGTAGAGGGGAAGTGCCCATCTCCTGCTAGAAGAGCTAGAGAAGACCCCTTCCGGAGAGACCACCAGGAGAGGAGAGCAGAAGGTGCTGATGAGGAAGAATATTTTAATCAGCAGAGAAGGTCAAAATGACAAAGTTCCAGGATCAGTGTAAACATATGGGATGAAAAAATAAAAAAGAAAAGAAAAGATCATTTTAAAATGACTTTTTTTTTTGAAAAAGGACTTGTGTAAACAAAAGTCCTTTTTAAGAGACAGTTGGCTGTTTAAAGCAGAAGTACAACTCACTGAGAGAATCACCGCACTATTTATTTGGGTAGAAAGGACCTGGAATGTAGAAAGGCCCATTCTGCAGAGGAAAAAAATAGAATCACTAACAGGCCTCGTGCCTTGCACAGCCAGTGGCTAGAATCCCTGCCTCATGAGACCCTGTGCTAGAAGGCCGCTAGAACCATCTACAACTATGGTAGTCTTTCTTGGAAGGCAACAAGTGTTTGCCCAGTTAAGAGCAGAGTAACAATCAGTCACGTATTTGGTGATAATGTTTATCGATATCTTTAAAAGCCGTGTCAAGTTTCTTTTTGAGTAACCCTCACCCCACCCTTAGAGAAATTTATCTGAGGTTCACCTCTTTGAAATACCTCATTGTAGTTCCACATTTACCATATCCAAAAAACAAACAAACAAACAAAAAACCATTTTCTTAACAAAGTGTTCAGAAGGGGGCGCCACTGAAAACAATTAGAGCTTTCCCTGCCAGGACAATTTTGTTGCAGAAACAGCTGAAAGCAATCAGGTCAGACAGAGCCAAGGGCTGGAGGGATTTTTAAATGACAAAAACCGATCCAAATCAAACCAAAACAAAAATCAAACCCAATGGCCAGGATTTCAAGTTTGCTACTAAAGGTGTGACATTCTCCTAAGACATGCGAGTGACTTGATCAATATATTTATATATTTATATTTGAAGAAGAAGGAACTATTTGATGCAGCAAATCCACGTTGATTAAAATATACCAGATATGGGGGCTCCTGGGTGGCTCAGTGGTTTAGGCCTCTGCCTTCGGCTCAGGTCATGATTTCAGGGTCCTGGGATGGAGCCCCACATCGGGCTCTCTGCTCAGCGGGGAGCCTGCTTCCCCCCTCTCTCTCTGCCTACCTCTCTACCTACTTGTGATCTGTCAGAAAAATGCGTAAATCAGATCTTTAAAAAAAGAATTAGTAGATGTGAAATACATCGAGGGTATGGGGGAAGGAAAACGATTTCACCTGATCTGACTAGGAAGTGGTTGAAGCCTGAATTAAAGTGCTATAAAAAGAGTAAAGACCTGGGAATTCTATGGGGAAAAATCCCTAGAAAAACAGCAGTAATAACTGGCTGCTCTTTATTGATCCAGATGCTGCGGTAGGCAAAGAAGAGCTGGTTTTATTCAGAGGATGATCTCCATTTGTCTTCCTGATCTGGCATTTCCTGCAAGCCAGGTATGGGGCTCTGCTCTAGAGCTGCAAATGCTGGGGGGCCCTCACTGTCCCTTTTCTCTTCTCAGGGGGACAACGGGCATGTCCATGGTGCAGTGGGACAGGCTTTACCACAGGGAGATAAAAGACTGCCAAGGGTAGGTTGGAGCTGGGAAAAGCCACTTAGGAACAGATTTTCATTGGAGGTGATAGACAAGGGCAAAGCGAAGAATGAGGATGAGTGTGTCAAGTTTCAAAGTGCCAGGAGGCAGAACAGTGCATTTGGGAAACTACAGCAAGTTCATGACAACCGACAACTGATCTGGCAGCATCACCTGGGGATGGAGGCTGAGCCCCGGGGTTAACACTGGGCTTGAGATGGTTTGTATACTATGCCGAGGAGGTGAGGTACTACACTGTGGGGGCACAGGGAGCTACCGGAGGATTTCAAATATCAGAATCGTAACCATAATAGAGTATTTAATTGCATCCTAGCTTTCATCACGTGTAAGATGTACTAGAGTTTATGTTCGACTAAGAAAGAGAAATGCTGTCAGTTAAACTAGGATATGTCATCAAGTGCAAGGTGAGTGCCACCTTAAAAGATATTAAAATGGGGGGGGTGGACACATCTTAGAACAAGTAAATTGTGGTACTAGAATAATTAAGAAAGGTCGAACACTTGGATCAACAAAAAAAGTGATTATTGCTTACCATGTGACCCAAACTATATTAAGTCTTAGAACAAAAGACGTTCTTATCTTGATGCCCCGCAGCTGTTAGCCCCAAGGTACAGAGGGCAGTAGGCAACGACCAGCAGGCCTCAAGTGCCATGTGCAGACTCTAAGAGCAACTGCCTTTGAGAGAGGAAACGGTAGAGAGTGGGCTTTCGGAGGTAGAGTATTACTAGCTGGGAAAGTAGGAAAATTGACACAGAATCGGGATTGATGCCACTACAGGACAGAGATGGTGAAACGTCCCTTCTCAGAGATCTTGAGGCTCCTCAGAAATGTATTTTGCATTTTGGACAGAACATTCAGGATAAATATGATCTGTTCGAGTTCCTGGTTCTCTCATCAGGACTGTTTCTTAGGCTTCACTGGCACAAGAAAAGGGTTTTGATGGTCCAGGGTAAATCCTGACCAAAGCAAAGCACGGTATCTATGAAAAACTAACCACTCAGAAGAGAACAACAGATAAAAAGCCAGGCCGACCTGACCCTGCAAAATAGGTAAGGTTGGTCCGGCAACAGGTGTAGAGGGGAAGTGCCCATCTCCTGCTAGAAGAGCTAGAGAAGACCCCTTCCGGAGAGACCACCAGGAGAGGAGAGCAGAAGGTGCTGATGAGGAAGAATATTTTAATCAGCAGAGAAGGTCAAAATGACAAAGTTCCAGGATCAGTGTAAACATATGGGATGAAAAAATAAAAAAGAAAAGAAAAGATCATTTTAAAATGACTTTTTTTTTAAAAGGACTTGTGTAAACAAAAGTCCTTTTTAAGAGACAGTTGGCTGTTTAAAGCAGAAGTACAACTCACTGAGAGAATCACCGCACTATTTATTTGGGTAGAAAGGACCTGGAATGTAGAAAGGCCCATTCTGCAGAGGAAAAAAATAGAATCACTAACAGGCCTCGTGCCTTGCACAGCCAGTGGCTAGAATCCCTGCCTCATGAGACCCTGTGCTAGAAGGCCGCTAGAACCATCTACAACTATGGTAGTCTTTCTTGGAGGCCAACAAGTGTTTGCCCAGTTAAGAGCAGAGTAACAATCAGTCACGTATTTGGTGATAATGTTTATCGATATCTTTAAAAGCCGTGTCAAGTTTCTTTTTGAGTAACCCTCACCCCACCCTTAGAGAAATTTATCTGAGGTTCACCTCTTTGAAATACCTCATTGTAGTTCCACATTTACCATATCCAAAAAACAAACAAAAAAAAAAAACCATTTTCTTAACAAAGTGTTCAGAAGGGGGCGCCACTGAAAACAATTAGAGCTTTCCCTGCCAGGAAAATTTTGTTGCAGAAACAGCTGAAAGCAATCAGTTCAGACAGAGCCAAGGGCTGGAGGGATTTTTAAATGACAAAATCCGATCCAAATCAAACCAAAACAAAAATCAAACCCAATGGCCAGGATTTCAACTTTGCTACTAAAGGCGTACATTCCCCTAAGACATGCGAGTGATTTGATCAATATATTTATATATTATTATTTGAAGAAGAAGGAACTATTTGATGCAGCAAATCCACGTTGATTAAAATATACCAGATATGGGGGCTCCTGGGTGGCTCAGTGGTTTAGGCCTCTGCCTTCGGCTCAGGTCATGATTTCAGGGTCCTGGGATGGAGCCCCACATCGGGCTCTCTGCTCAGCGGGGAGCCTGCTTCCCCCCTCTCTCTCTGCCTACCTCTCTACCTACTTGTGATCTGTCAGAAAAATGCGTAAATCAGATCTTTAAAAAAAGAATTAGTAGATGTGAAATACATCGAGGGTATGGGGGAAGGAAAACGATTTCACCTGATCTGACTAGGAAGTGGTTGAAGCCTGAATTAAAGTGCTATAAAAAGAGTAAAGACCTGGGAATTCTATGGGGAAAAATCCCTAGAAAAACAGCAGTAATAACTGGCTGCTCTTTATTGATCCAGATGCTGCGGTAGGCAAAGAAGAGCTGGTTTTATTCAGAGGATGATCTCCATTTGTCTTCCTGATCTGGCATTTCCTGCAAGCCAGGTATGGGGCTCTGCTCTAGAGCTGCAAATGCTGGGGGGCCCTCACTGTCCCTTTTCTCTTCTCAGGGGGACAACGGGCATGTCCATGGTGCAGTGGGACAGGCTTTACCACAGGGAGATAAAAGACTGCCAAGGGTAGGTTGGAGCTGGGAAAAGCCACTTAGGAACAGATTTTCATTGGAGGTGATAGACAAGGGCAAAGCGAAGAATGAGGATGAGTGTGTCAAGTTTCAAAGTGCCAGGAGGCAGCACAGTGCATTTGGGAAACTACAGCAAGTTCATGACAACCGACAACTGATCTGGCAGCATCACCTGGGGATGGAGGCTGAGCCCCGGGGTTAACACTGGGCTTGAGATGGTTTGTATACTATGCCGAGGAGGTGAGGTACTACACTGTGGGGGCACAGGGAGCTACCGGAGGATTTCAAATATCAGAATCGTAACCATAATAGAGTATTTAATTGCATCCTAGCTTTCATCACGTGTAAGATGTACTAGAGTTTATGTTCGACTAAGAAAGAGAAATGCTGTCAGTTAAACTAGGATATGTCATCAAGTGCAAGGTGAGTGCCACCTTAAAAGATATTAAAATGGGGGGGGGGGGTGGACCCATCTTAGAACAAGTAAATTGTGGTACTAGAATAATTAAGAAAGGTCGAACACTTGGATCAACAAAAAAAGTGATTATTGCTTACCATGTGACCCAAACTATATTAAGTCTTAGAACAAAAGACGTTCTTATCTTGATGCCCCGCAGCTGTTAGCCCCAAGGTACAGAGGGCAGTAGGCAACGACCAGCAGGCCTCAAGTGCCATGTGCAGACTCTAAGAGCAACTGCCTTTGAGAGAGGAAACGGTAGAGAGTGGGCTTTCGGAGGTAGAGTATTACTAGCTGGGAAAGTAGGAAAATTGACACAGAATCGGGATTGATGCCACTACAGGACAGAGATGGTGAAACGTCCCTTCTCAGAGATCTTGAGGCTCCTCAGAAATGTATTTTTCATTTTGGACAGAACATTCAGGATAAATATGATCTGTTCGAGTTCCCGGTTCTCTCATCAGGACTGTTTCTTAGGCTTCACTGGCACAAGAAAAGGGTTTTGATGGTCCAGGGTAAATCCTGACCAAAGCAAAGCACGGTATCTATGAAAAACTAACCACTCAGAAGAGAACAACAGATAAAAAGCCAGGCCGACCTGACCCTGCAAAATAGGTAAGGTTGGTCCGGCAACAGGTGTAGAGGGGAAGTGCCCATCTCCTGCTAGAAGAGCTAGAGAAGACCCCTTCCGGAGAGACCACCAGGAGAAGAGAGCAGAAGGTGGTGATGAGGAAGAATATTTTAATCAGCAGAGAAGGTCAAAATGACAAAGTTCCAGGATCAGTGTAAACATAAGGGATGAAAAAATAAAAAAGAAAAGAAAAGATCATTTTAAAATGACTTTTTTTTTTTTTAAAAGGACTTGTGTAAACAAAAGTCCTTTTTAAGAGACAGTTGGCTGTTTAAACCAGAAGTACAACTCACTGAGAGAATCACCGCACTATTTATTTGGGTAGAAAGGACCTGGAATATAGAAAGGCCCATTCTGCAGAGGAAAAAAATAGAATCACTAACAGGCCTCGTGCCTTGCACAGCCAGTGGCTAGAATCCCTGCCTCATGAGACCCTGTGCTAGAAGGCCGCTAGAACCATCTACAACTATGGTAGTCTTTATTGGAAGGCAACAAGTGTTTGCCCAGTTAAGAGCAGAGTAACAATCAGTCACGTATTTGGTGATAATGTTTATCGATATCTTTAAAAGCCGTGTCAAGTTTCTTTTTGAGTAACCCTCACCCCACCCTTAGAGAAATTTATCTGAGGTTCACCTCTTTGAAATACCTCATTGTAGTTCCACATTTACCATATCCAAAAAACAAACAAACAAAAAAAAAAACCATTTTCTTAACAAAGTGTTCAGAAGGGGGCGCCACTGAAAACAATTAGAGCTTTCCCTGCCAGGACAATTTTGTTGCAGAAACAGCTGAAAGCAATCAGGTCAGACAGAGCCAAGGGCTGGAGGGATTTTTAAATGACAAAATCCGATCCAAATCAAACCAAAACAAAAATCAAACCCAATGGCCAGGATTTCAAGTTTGCTACTAAAGGTGTGACATTCTCCTAAGACATGCGAGTGACTTGATCAATATATTTATATATTTATATTTGAAGAAGAAGGAACTATTTGATGCAGCAAATCCACGTTGATTAAAATATACCAGATATGGGGGCTCCTGGGTGGCTCAGTGGTTTAGGCCTCTGCCTTCGGCTCAGGTCATGATTTCAGGGTCCTGGGATGGAGCCCCACATCGGGCTCTCTGCTCAGCGGGGAGCCTGCTTCCCCCCTCTCTCTCTGCCTACCTCTCTACCTACTTGTGATCTGTCAGAAAAATGCGTAAATCAGATCTTTAAAAAAAGAATTAGTAGATGTGAAATACATCGAGGGTATGGGGGAAGGAAAACGATTTCACCTGATCTGACTAGGAAGTGGTTGAAGCCTGAATTAAAGTGCTATAAAAAGAGTAAAGACCTGGGAATTCTATGGGGAAAAATCCCTAGAAAAACAGCAGTAATAAATGGCTGCTCTTTATTGATCCAGATGCTGCGGTAGGCAAAGAAGAGCTGGTTTTATTCAGAGGATGATCTCCATTTGTCTTCCTGATCTGGCATTTCCTGCAAGCCAGGTATGGGGCTCTGCTCTAGAGCTGCAAATGCTGGGGGGCCCTCACTGTCCCTTTTCTCTTCTCAGGGGGACAACGGGCATGTCCATGGTGCAGTGGGACAGGCTTTACCACAGGGAGATAAAAGACTGCCAAGGGTAGGTTGGAGCTGGGAAAAGCCACTTAGGAACAGATTTTCATTGGAGGTGATAGACAAGGGCAAAGCGAAGAATGAGGATGAGTGTGTCAAGTTTCAAAGTGCCAGGAGGCAGAACAGTGCATTTGGGAAACTACAGCAAGTTCATGACAACCGACAACTGATCTGGCAGCATCACCTGGGGATGGAGGCTGAGCCCCGGGGTTAACACTGGGCTTGAGATGGTTTGTATACGATGCCGAGGAGGTGAGGTACTACACTGTGGGGGCACAGGGAGCTACCGGAGGATTTCAAATATCAGAATCGTAACCATAATAGAGTATTTAATTGCATCCTAGCTTTCATCACGTGTAAGATGTACTAGAGTTTATGTTCGACTAAGAAAGAGAAATGCTGTCAGTTAAACTAGGATATGTCATCAAGTGCAAGGTGAGTGCCACCTTAAAAGATATTAAAATGGGGCGGGTGGACACATCTTAGAACAAGTAAATTGTGGTACTAGAATAATTAAGAAAGGTCGAACACTTGGATCAACAAAAAAAGTGATTATTGCTTACCATGTGACCCAAACTATATTAAGTCTTAGAACAAAAGACGTTCTTATCTTGATGCCCCGCAGCTGTTAGCCCCCAAGGTACAGAGGGCAGTAGGCAACGACCAGCAGGCCTCAAGTGCCATGTGCAGACTCTAAGAGCAACTGCCTTTGAGAGAGGAAACGGTAGAGAGTGGGCTTTCGGAGGTAGAGAATTACTAGCTGGGAAAGTAGGAAAATTGACACAGAATCGGGATTGATGCCACTACATGACAGAGTTGGTGAAACGTCCCTTCTCAGAGATCTTGAGGCTCCTCAGAAATGTATTTTTCATTTTGGACAGAACATTCAGGATAAATATGATCTGTTCGAGTTCCTGGTTCTCTCATCAGGACTGTTTCTTAGGCTTCACTGGCACAAGAAAAGGGTTTTGATGGTCCAGGGTAAATCCTGACCAAAGCAAAGCACGGTATCTATGAAAAACTAACCACTCAGAAGAGAACGACAGATAAAAAGCCAGGCCGACCTGACCCTGCAAAATAGGTAAGGTTGGTCCGGCAACAGGGGTAGAGGGGAAGTGCCCATCTCCTGCTAGAAGAGCTAGAGAAGACCCCTTCCGGAGAGACCACCAGGAGAGGAGAGCAGAAGGTGCTGATGAGGAAGAATATTTTAATCAGCAGAGAAGGTCAAAATGACAAAGTTCCAGGATCAGTGTAAACATATGGGATGAAAAAATAAAAAAGAAAAGAAAAGATCATTTTAAAATGACTTTTTTTTTTAAAAGGACTTGTGTAAACAAAAGTCCTTTTTAAGAGACAGTTGGCTGTTTAAAGCAGAAGTAGAACTCACTGAGAGAATCACCGCACTATTTATTTGGGTAGAAAGGACCTGGAATGTAGAAAGGCCCATTCTGCAGAGGAAAAAAATAGAATCACTAACAGGCCTCGTGCCTAGCACAGCCAGTGGCTAGAATCAATGCCTCATGAGACCCTGTGCTAGAAGGCCGCTAGAACCATCTACAAGTATGGTAGTCTTTCTTGGAAGGCAACAAGTGTTTGCCCAGTTAAGAGCAGAGTAACAATCAGTCACGTATTTGGTGATAATGTTTATCGATATCTTTAAAAGCCGTGTCAAGTTTCTTTTTGAGTAACCATCACCACAGCCTTAGAGAAATTTATCTGAGGTTCACCTCTTTGAAATACCTCATTGTAGTTCCACATTTACCATATCCAAAAAACAAAAAAAAAAAAAAAAACCATTTTCTTAACAAAGTGTTCAGAAGGGGGCGCCACTGAAAACAATTAGAGCTTTCCCTGCCAGGACAATTTTGTTGCAGAAACAGCTGAAAGCAATCAGGTCAGACAGAGCCAAGGGCTGGAGGGATTTTTAAATGACAAAATCCGATCCAAATCAAACCAAAACAAAAATCAAACCCAATGGCCAGGATTTCAAGTTTGCTACTAAAGGCGTACATTCCCCTAAGACATGCGAGTGATTTGATCAATATATTTATATATTTATATTTGAAGAAGAAGGATCTATTTGATGCAGCAAATCCACGTTGATTAAAATATACCAGATATGGGGGCTCCTGGGTGGCTCAGTGGTTTAGGCCTCTGCCTTCGGCTCAGGTCATGATTTCAGGGTCCTGGGATGGAGCCCCACATCGGGCTCTCTGCTCAGCGGGGAGCCTGCTTCCCCCCTCTCTCTCTGCCTACCTCTCTACCTACTTGTGATCTGTCAGAAAAATGCGTAAATCAGATCTTTAAAAAAAGAATTAGTAGATGTGAAATACATCGAGGGTATGGGGGAAGGAAAACGATTTCACCTGATCTGACTAGGAAGTGGTTGAAGCCTGAATTAAAGTGCTATAAAAAGAGTAAAGACCTGGGAATTCTATGGGGAAAAATCCCTAGAAAAACAGCAGTAATAACTGGCTGCTCTTTATTGATCCAGATGCTGCGGTAGGCAAAGAAGAGCTGGTTTTATTCAGAGGATGATCTCCATTTGTCTTCCTGATCTGGCATTTCCTGCAAGCCAGGTATGGGGCTCTGCTCTAGAGCTGCAAATGCTGGGGGGCCCTCACTGTCCCTTTTCTCTTCTCAGGGGGACAACGGGCATGTCCATGGTGCAGTGGGACAGGCTTTACCATAGGGAGATAAAAGACTGCCAAGGGTAGGTTGGAGCTGGGAAAAGCCACTTAGGAACAGATTTTCATTGGAGGTGATAGACAAGGGCAAAGCGAAGAATGAGGATGAGTGTGTCAAGTTTCAAAGTGCCAGGAGGCAGCACAGTGCATTTGGGAAACTACAGCAAGTTCATGACAACCGACAACTGATCTGGCAGCATCACCTGGGGATGGAGAGTGAGCCCCGGGGTTAACACTGGGCTTGAGATGGTTTGTATACTATGCCGAGGAGGTGAGGTACTACACTGTGGGGGCACAGGGAGCTACCGGAGGATTTCAAATATCAGAATCGTAACCATAATAGAGTATTTAATTGCATCCTAGCTTTCATCACGTGTAAGATGTACTAGAGTTTATGTTCGACTAAGAAAGAGAAATGCTGTCAGTTAAACTAGGATATGTCATCAAGTGCAAGGTGAGTGCCACCTTAAAAGATATTAAAATGGGGGGGGGTGGACACATCTTAGAACAAGTAAATTGTGGTACTAGAATAATTAAGAAAGGTCGAACACTTGGATCAACAAAAAAAGTGATTATTGCTTACCATGTGACCCAAACTATATTAAGTCTTAGAACAAAAGACGTTCTTATCTTGATGCCCCGCAGCTGTTAGCCCCAAGGTACAGAGGGCAGTAGGCAACGACCAGCAAGCCTCAAGTGCCATGTGCAGACTCTAAGAGCAACTGCCTTTGAGAGAGGAAACGGTAGAGAGTGGGCTTTCGGAGGTAGAGTATTACTAGCTGGGAGTGTAGGAAAATTGACACAGAATCGGGATTGATGCCACTACAGGACAGAGATGGTGAAACGTCCCTTCTCAGAGATCTTGAGGCTCCTCAGAAATGTATTTTTCATTTTGGACAGAACATTCAGGATAAATATGATCTGTTCGAGTTCCTGGTTCTCTCATCAGGACTGTTTCTTAGGCTTCACTGGCACAAGAAAAGGGTTTTGATGGTCCAGGGTAAATCCTGACCAAAGCAAAGCACGGTATCTATGAAAAACTAACCACTCAGAAGAGAACGACAGATAAAAAGCCAGGCCGACCTGACCCTGCAAAATAGGTAAGGTTGGTCCGGCAACAGGGGTAGAGGGGAAGTGCCCATCTCCTGCTAGAAGAGCTAGAGAAGACCCCTTCTGGAGAGACCACCAGGAGAGGAGAGCAGAAGGTGCTGATGAGGAAGAATATTTTAATCAGCAGAGAAGGTCAAAATGACAAAGTTCCAGGATCAGTGTAAACATATGGGATGAAAAAATAAAAAAGAAAAGAAAAGATCATTTTAAAATGACTTTTTTTTTTAAAAGGACTTGTGTAAACAAAAGTCCTTTTTAAGAGACAGTTGGCTGTTTAAAGCAGAAGTACAACTCACTGAGAGAATCACCGCACTATTTATTTGGGTAGAAAGGACCTGGAATGTAGAAAGGCCCATTCTGCAGAGGAAAAAAATAGAATCACTAACAGGCCTCGTGCCTAGCACAGCCAGTGGCTAGAATCCCTGCCTCATGAGACCCTGTGCTAGAAGGCCGCTAGAACCATCTACAACTATGGTAGTCTTTCTTGGAGGCCAACAAGTGTTTGCCCAGTTAAGAGCAGAGTAACAATCAGTCACGTATTTGGTGATAATGTTTATCGATATCTTTAAAAGCCGTGTCAAGTTTCTTTTTGAGTAACCCTCACACCACCCTTAGAGAAATTTATCTGAGGTTCACCTCTTTGAAATACCTCATTGTAGTTCCACATTTACCATATCCAAAAAACAAACAAACAAAAAAAAACCATTTTCTTAACAAAGTGTTCAGAAGGGGGCGCCACTGAAAACAATTAGAGCTTTCCCTGCCAGGACAATTTTGTTGCAGAAACAGCTGAAAGCAATCAGGTCAGACAGAGCCAAGGGCTGGAGGGATTTTTAAATGACAAAATCCGATCCAAATCAAACCAAAACAAAAATCAAACCCAATGGCCAGGATTTCAAGTTTGCTACTAAAGGCGTACATTCCCCTAAGACATGCGAGTGATTTGATCAATATATTTACATATTTATATTTGAAGGAGAAGGAACTATTTGATGCAGCAAATCCACGTTGATTAAAAATTACCAGATATGGGGGCTCCTGGGTGGCTCAGTGGTTTAGGCCTCTGCCTTCGGCTCAGGTCATGATTTCAGGGTCCTGGGATGGAGCCCCACATCGGGCTCTCTGCTCAGCGGGGAGCCTGCTTCCCCCCTCTCTCTCTGCCTACCTCTCTACCTACTTGTGATCTGTCAGAAAAATGCGTAAATCAGATCTTTAAAAAAAGAATTAGTAGATGTGAAATACATCGAGGGTATGGGGGAAGGAAAACGATTTCACCTGATCTGACTAGGAAGTGGTTGAAGCCTGAATTAAAGTGCTATAAAAAGAGTAAAGACCTGGGAATTCTATGGGGAAAAATCCCTAGAAAAACAGCAGTAATAACTGGCTGCTCTTTATTGATCCAGATGCTGCGGTAGGCAAAGAAGAGCTGGTTTTATTCAGAGGATGATCTCCATTTGTCTTCCTGATCTGGCATTTCCTGCAAGCCAGGTATGGGGCTCTGCTCTAGAGCTGCAAATGCTGGGGGGCCCTCACTGTCCCTTTTCTCTTCTCAGGGGGACAACGGGCATGTCCATGGTGCAGTGGGACAGGCTTTACCACAGGGAGATAAAAGACTGCCAAGGGTAGGTTGGAGCTGGGAAAAGCCACTTAGGAACAGATTTTCATTGGAGGTGATAGACAAGGGCAAAGCGAAGAATGAGGATGAGTGTGTCAAGTTTCAAAGTGCCAGGAGGCAGCACAGTGCATTTGGGAAACTACAGCAAGTTCATGACAACCGACAACTGATCTGGCAGCATCACCTGGGGATGGAGAGTGAGCCCCGGGGTTAACACTGGGCTTGAGATGGTTTGTATACGATGCCGAGGAGGTGAGGTACTACACTGTGGGGGCACAGGGAGCTACCGGAGGATTTCAAATATCAGAATCGTAACCATAATAGAGTATTTAATTGCATCCTAGCTTTCATCACGTGTAAGATGTACTATAGTTTATGTTCGACTAAGAAAGAGAAATGCTGTCAGTTAAACTAGGATATGTCATCAAGTGCAAGGTGAGTGCCACCTTAAAAGATATTAAAATGGGGGGGGTGGACACATCTTAGAACAAGTAAATTGTGGTACTAGAATAATTAAGAAAGGTCGAACACTTGGATCAACAAAAAAAGTGATTATTGCTTACCATGTGACCCAAACTATATTAAGTCTTAGAACAAAAGACGTTCTTATCTTGATGCCCCGCAGCTGTTAGCCCCAAGGTACAGAGGGCAGTAGGCAACGACCAGCAGGCCTCAAGTGCCATGTGCAGACTCTAAGAGCAACTGCCTTTGAGAGAGGAAACGGTAGAGAGTGGGCTTTCGGAGGTAGAGAATTACTAGCTGGGAAAGTAGGAAAATTGACACAGAATCGGGATTGATGCCACTACATGACAGAGTTGGTGAAACGTCCCTTCTCAGAGATCTTGAGGCTCCTCAGAAATGTATTTTTCATTTTGGACAGAACATTCAGGATAAATATGATCTGTTCGAGTTCCTGGTTCTCTCATCAGGACTGTTTCTTAGGCTTCACTGGCACAAGAAAAGGGTTTTGATGGTCCAGGGTAAATCCTGACCAAAGCAAAGCACGGTATCTATGAAAAACTAACCACTCAGAAGAGAACGACAGATAAAAAGCCAGGCCGACCTGACCCTGCAAAATAGGTAAGGTTGGTCCGGCAACAGGGGTAGAGGGGAAGTGCCCATCTCCTGCTAGAAGAGCTAGAGAAGACCCCTTCCGGAGAGACCACCAGGAGAGGAGAGCAGAAGGTGCTGATGAGGAAGAATATTTTAATCAGCAGAGAAGGTCAAAATGACAAAGTTCCAGGATCAGTGTAAACATATGGGATGAAAAAATAAAAAAGAAAAGAAAAGATCATTTTATAATGACTTTTTTTTTTTAAAAGGACTTGTGTAAACAAAAGTCCTTTTTAAGAGACAGTTGGCTGTTTAAAGCAGAAGTACAACTCACTGAGAGAATCACCGCACTATTTATTTGGGTAGAAAGGACCTGGAATGTAGAAAGGCCCATTCTGCAGAGGAAAAAAATAGAATCACTAACAGGCCTCCTGCCTAGCACAGCCAGTGGCTAGAATCAATGCCTCATGAGACCCTGTGCTAGAAGGCCGCTAGAACCATCTACAAGTATGGTAGTCTTTCTTGGAAGGCAACAAGTGTTTGCCCAGTTAAGAGCAGAGTAACAATCAGTCACGTATTTGGTGATAATGTTTATCGATATCTTTAAAAGCCGTGTCAAGTTTCTTTTTGAGTAACCCTCACCCCACCCTTAGAGAAATTTATCTGAGGTTCACCTCTTTGAAATACCTCATTGTAGTTCCACATTTACCATATCCAAAAAACAAACAAACAAAAAAAAACCATTTTCTTAACAAAGTGTTCAGAAGGGGGCGCCACTGAAAACAATTAGAGCTTTCCCTGCCAGGACAATTTTGTTGCAGAAACAGCTGAAAGCAATCAGGTCAGACAGAGCCAAGGGCTGGAGGGATTTTTAAATGACAAAATCCGATCCAAATCAAACCAAAACAAAAATCAAACCCAATGGCCAGGATTTCAAGTTTGCTACTAAAGGTGTGACATTCTCCTAAGACATGCGAGTGACTTGATCAATATATTTATATATTTATATTTGAAGAAGAAGGAACTATTTGATGCAGCAAATCCACGTTGATTAAAATATACCAGATATGGGGGCTCCTGGGTGGCTCAGTGGTTTAGGCCTCTGCCTTCGGCTCAGGTCATGATTTCAGGGTCCTGGGATGGAGCCCCACATCGGGCTCTCTGCTCAGCGGGGAGCCTGCTTCCCCCCTCTCTCTCTGCCTACCTCTCTACCTACTTGTGATCTGTCAGAAAAATGCGTAAATCAGATCCTTGAAAAAAGAATTAGTAGATGTGAAATACATCGAGGGTATGGGGGAAGGAAAACGATTTCACCTGATCTGACTAGGAAGTGGTTGAAGCCTGAATTAAAGTGCTATAAAAAGAGTAAAGACCTGGGAATTCTATGGGGAAAAATCCCTAGAAAAACAGCAGTAATAACTGGCTGCTCTTTATTGATCCAGATGCTGCGGTAGGCAAAGAAGAGCTGGTTTTATTCAGAGGATGATCTCCATTTGTCTTCCTGATCTGGCATTTCCTGCAAGCCAGGTATGGGGCTCTGCTCTAGAGCTGCAAATGCTGGGGGGCCCTCACTGTCCCTTTTCTCTTCTCAGGGGGACAACGGGCATGTCCATGGTGCAGTGGGACAGGCTTTACCACAGGGAGATAAAAGACTGCCAAGGGTAGGTTGGAGCTGGGAAAAGCCACTTAGGAACAGATTTTCATTGGAGGTGATAGACAAGGGCAAAGCGAAGAATGAGGATGAGTGTGTCAAGTTTCAAAGTGCCAGGAGGCAGCACAGTGCATTTGGGAAACTACAGCAAGTTCATGACAACCGACAACTGATCTGGCAGCATCACCTGGGGATGGAGGCTGAGCCCCGGGGTTAACACTGGGCTTGAGATGGTTTGTATACGATGCCGAGGAGGTGAGGTACTACACTGTGGGGGCACAGGGAGCTACCGGAGGATTTCAAATATCAGAATCGTAACCATAATAGAGTATTTAATTGCATCCTAGCTTTCATCACGTGTAAGATGTACTATAGTTTATGTTCGACTAAGAAAGAGAAATGCTGTCAGTTAAACTAGGATATGTCATCAAGTGCAAGGTGAGTGCCACCTTAAAAGATATTAAAATGGGGGGGGGGGGGTGGACACATCTTAGAACAAGTAAATTGTGGTACTAGAATAATTAAGAAAGGTCGAACACTTGGATCAACAAAAAAAGTGATTATTGCTTACCATGTGACCCAAACTATATTAAGTCTTAGAACAAAAGACGTTCTTATCTTGATGCCCCGCAGCTGTTAGCCCCCAAGGTAAAGAGGGCAGTAGGCAACGACCAGCAGGCCTCAAGTGCCATGTGCAGACTCTAAGAGCAACTGCCTTTGAGAGAGGAAACGGTAGAGAGTGGGCTTTCGGAGGTAGAGAATTACTAGCTGGGAAAGTAGGAAAATTGACACAGAATCGGGATTGATGCCACTACATGACAGAGTTGGTGAAACGTCCCTTCTCAGAGATCTTGAGGCTCCTCAGAAATGTATTTTTCATTTTGGACAGAACATTCAGGATAAATATGATCTGTTCGAGTTCCTGGTTCTCTCATCAGGACTGTTTCTTAGGCTTCACTGGCACAAGAAAAGGGTTTTGATGGTCCAGGGTAAATCCTGACCAAAGCAAAGCACGGTATCTATGAAAAACTAACCACTCAGAAGAGAACGACAGATAAAAAGCCAGGCCGACCTGACCCTGCAAAATAGGTAAGGTTGGTCCGGCAACAGGGGTAGAGGGGAAGTGCCCATCTCCTGCTAGAAGAGCTAGAGAAGACCCCTTCCGGAGAGACCACCAGGAGAGGAGAGCAGAAGGTGCTGATGAGGAAGAATATTTTAATCAGCAGAGAAGGTCAAAATGACAAAGTTCCAGGATCAGTGTAAACATATGGGATGAAAAAATAAAAAAGAAAAGAAAAGATCATTTTAAAATGAGTTTTTTTTTTTTAAAAGGATTTGTGTAAACAAAAGTCCTTTTTAAGAGACAGTTGGCTGTTTAAAGCAGAAGTACAACTCACTGAGAGAATCACCGCACTATTTATTTGGGTAGAAAGGACCTGGAATGTAGAAAGGCCCATTCTGCAGAGGAAAAAAATAGAATCACTAACAGGCCTCGTGCCTAGCACAGCCAGTGGCTAGAATCCCTGCCTCATGAGACCCTGTGCTAGAAGGCCGCTAGAACCATCTACAACTATGGTAGTCTTTCTTGGAAGCCAACAAGTGTTTGCCCAGTTAAGAGCAGAGTAACAATCAGTCACGTATTTGGTGATAATGTTTATCGATATCTTTAAAAGCCGTGTCAAGTTTCTTTTTGAGTAACCCTCACCCCACCCTTAGAGAAATTTATCTGAGGTTCACCTCTTTGAAATACCTCATTGTAGTTCCACATTTACCATATCCAAAAAACAAACAAACAAAAAAAAACCATTTTCTTAACAAAGTGTTCAGAAGGGGGCGCCACTGAAAACAATTAGAGCTTTCCCTGCCAGGACAATTTTGTTGCAGAAACAGCTGAAAGCAATCAGGTCAGACAGAGCCAAGGGCTGGAGGGATTTTTAAATGACAAAAACCGATCCAAATCAAACCAAAACAAAAATCAAACCCAATGGCCAGGATTTCAAGTTTGCTACTAAAGGTGTGACATTCTCCTAAGACATGCGAGTGACTTGATCAATATATTTATATATTTATATTTGAAGAAGAAGGAACTATTTGATGCAGCAAATCCACGTTGATTAAAAATTACCAGATATGGGGGCTCCTGGGTGGCTCAGTGGTTTAGGCCTCTGCCTTCGGCTCAGGTCATGATTTCAGGGTCCTGGGATGGAGCCCCACATCGGGCTCTCTGCTCAGCGGGGAGCCTGCTTCCCCCCTCTCTCTCTGCCTACCTCTCTACCTACTTGTGATCTGTCAGAAAAATGCGTAAATCAGATCTTTAAAAAAAGAATTAGTAGATGTGAAATACATCGAGGGTATGGGGGAAGGAAAACGATTTCACCTGATCTGACTAGGAAGTGGTTGAAGCCTGAATTAAAGTGCTATAAAAAGAGTAAAGACCTGGGAATTCTATGGGGAAAAATCCCTAGAAAAACAGCAGTAATAACTGGCTGCTCTTTATTGATCCAGATGCTGCGGTAGGCAAAGAAGAGCTGGTTTTATTCAGAGGATGATCTCCATTTGTCTTCCTGATCTGGCATTTCCTGCAAGCCAGGTATGGGGCTCTGCTCTAGAGCTGCAAATGCTGGGGGGCCCTCACTGTCCCTTTTCTCTTCTCAGGGGGACAACGGGCATGTCCATGGTGCAGTGGGACAGGCTTTACCACAGGGAGATAAAAGACTGCCAAGGGTAGGTTGGAGCTGGGAAAAGCCACTTAGGAACAGATTTTCATTGGAGGTGATAGACAAGGGCAAAGCGAAGAATGAGGATGAGTGTGTCAAGTTTCAAAGTGCCAGGAGGCAGCACAGTGCATTTGGGAAACTACAGCAAGTTCATGACAACCGACAACTGATCTGGCAGCATCACCTGGGGATGGAGGCTGAGCCCCGGGGTTAACACTGGGCTTGAGATGGTTTGTATACTATGCCGAGGAGGTGAGGTACTACACTGTGGGGGCTCAGGGAGCTACCGGAGGATTTCAAATATCAGAATCGTAACCATAATAGAGTATTTAATTGCATCCTAGCTTTCATCACGTGTAAGATGTACTATAGTTTATGTTCGACTAAGAAAGAGAAATGCTGTCAGTTAAACTAGGATATGTCATCAAGTGCAAGGTGAGTGCCACCTTAAAAGATATTAAAATGGGGGGGGGGTGGACACATCTTAGAACAAGTAAATTGTGGTACTAGAATAATTAAGAAAGGTCGAACACTTGGATCATCAAAAAAAGTGATTTTTGCTTACCATGTGTCCCAAAATATATTAAGTCTCCAAAAATTTATATCATCTGTTAGTTCAGATATATATAAAATTACATTTAAAGTTTTAAAAATATCAGCAATCATTTTCATTTATATGCAAATTTCAAAGAAAATATACTTTTCCAAACACGAATTTTTATCCTATTTTTTTGAATTTTGTCAACAACTGATAAAATGTTTAGCGAGACTATAAATGTTAGATCCAAAAAAATGTTTAATAAATGTATGTTCAAATTATTATGTTCCATTAAAAATGAATTATCTTTGATGAACATCTGTTTGCTAATATGTTGTATCCAGATATAGTAAATTAATGACATATATAAAATTTCAGGGAATGACACGTTTTGTTCCATTATGAGTAGAATTTTTAAAATGCTATTGTAAAATTTTTTAAAAAGATTTTATTTATCTTTTTGACAGAGAGAGAGATCACAAATAGGCAGAGAAACAGACAGAGAGAGAGATGAGGAGAAGCAGGCTCCCTGCTGAGCAGAGAGCCCTATCGGGACTCGATCCCAGGCCCCTGGGATCATGACCTGAGCCGAAGGTAGAGGCTTAACCCACTGAGCCACCCAGGTACCCCATCGTTATGGTAAACTTTGAAGTCAGTCCTCAGTCTTTGTTCTCCTTCAACACTATGTTGACTATTGTGAGTCTTTGCCTCTCCATATAAACTTTAAAATAAATTTGTTAATTATAAAAAAAAAGAACTTGCTGGAATGCATTAATTGTATGGATAAACTTGGAAACCAGTGACCTCTTGAGCTTAGCATGAGATAGAAGATGGACATCAGTTGTCACAGTGGTGCCTCTGGCAGAACCTATTGCAAATCCCTAGGCAAAATGAGACCTCAAGGATCTGAGAGAATGTCTAAGAAGTACTTGATACATCCCTTTGGTATGGTTTATTGAAGTGTCCACCTGTCTGAAAGTTGGGAAATCTAGGTAAGGGAGGGAAAATTAGTTATGATAAAACATATCAACAAACATCAATAAATTTCGTAAAACTAATTGTCATGGCTCATATACAATATGACCAACAGAGGGACCATCAAAAGGAAAGCATCAGTTATGTTTATTGTGAAATTTTTTATTCAATATAAAGCAATGAGGGAGAAGACACAATGAGAAAATTACCATTTTTTAAAAGGTAAACTTCTTACAAAAAGGAATAGGTTTTATATTCTAAGTAGTATATTGAAAAGTAAAACATTGGGGCGCCTGGGTGGCTCAGTGGTTTGGGTTGCTGCCTTCAGCTCGGGTCATGATCTCAGGGTCCTGGGATCAAGCCCCGCATCGGGCTCTCTGCTCCGCAGGGAGCCTGCTTCCCTCTCTCTCTCTCTCTCTGCCTGCCTCTCTGCCTACTTGTGATCTCTGTCTGTCAAATAAATAAATAAAATCTTAAAAGAAAAGAAAAGAAAAGTAAAACATTAAAAAATAAAATTTTAATTTAAAAAAATTATGTAATTTTTAAAAAAGGGTAAAAATAGCAGAACCATTTTTCTTATAACTGGAAAATACATTGTATATATATCTATCAAAAATTACTTGTCATGGGGGAGCCTAGGTGACTCAGTGGGTTAAAGCCTCTGCCTTCAGCTCAGGTCATGATCCCAGGAACCTGGGATCGAGTCCCACATCGGGCTCTCAGCTCAGCAGGGAGCCTGATTCCTCCTCTCTCTCTGCCTGACCCTGCCTACTTGTGATCTCTGTCAAATAAATAAATAAAATCTTTTATTAAAAAAATTTAAAAAAATAACTTGTCATGTCTGGAATCAGGAGCATATGGAAAAAAATAATATCTGAGGACAATACTTCTGCCATGTTTTGTGCCTTGTTAGTATTTTTAAACAGTCAGGCAACTTTTAGCTTCATTGAAATACCTGCTAAGATACCAGCAGTGCCTTTTGGAGCCCTATGACTAATAAAATTAATTGCAAATATTCAAAATGTTTACTATGGTGTCACTATTTAGGGCCACCACCAAGTATGTTTCAGAAGTAAGCATAACTGTTACTCTTCTGTAAGGCAAAAGGGCATGTTTTCAGGAGTTCCATCTGCTGTACCAGGAGGTGAATCAAGTAATGATTTCTGTCCTAAAATAATTCACTTTTCAATCTAACATTCCTCATTCCACATTATAATAATAAAAACTAAGAGGAGACTAAGACAAACAAACAACTACAACTACAACAACCAGCTTTTCCTTCAGTGGAAAAGTAAATATAACCCTATGAGTAGCCTGAAATTTATTTTTAAATATTTTTAAGATAAACTTTTTTGTTAGAAAACCATATATTTTATATTACTAAGAAATAACAGGCGAAGTTTTATTAACTTCTAAAAAGTCTAGTTACTTTTATTTATCTATTAACTCATCTCTTTATGAAGTAGAACATGATCACACCTATTGTATCTACCCGTTTGTATGCTTTGGTTATTTTATGTTTGCTATTTTCTTGCTTAGTTTTTACAATATTTGATACATAATAATATCTTTAAGTCCATCTACGGTTTCACAGAATTTGTTTGAACTTCATAAAAATGTACCATACTTTTTGCACTGTCCTTTTTTTACTTCTCTATTAACTTTCCAAGATTTATTCACTTTAGATTGTGTAGCTATCATTTATTTTTATTCCTCCATAATGCTATGTTTACAAATTTGTATTTATCTGTACTTTTAAAAATATCTTAATTATATACCATTTCTCATCGCACGCAACACTCATGTTACTTCTACACTTATCAGATATTATGTAATTGAAAACCACAACTCAGCAACAATATAGCACCATTTTTCAAAATTGAATGGCTTACCAGAATTCTTTAATTCTACCCTTTATTCTGGTATTTGGCATTGTTCATATGGAGGAAAACTTATAAGTTGATATTCCATAAATAGAAGGATTTATTATGATTGATTATTTTCATTTAGAATGCATAGAATATGGTTGATTTAATATTTCTTTCTTACTCTCAGCCTGGAACATAGTGCTATCTATGTAATAGCCACTAAAATATTAAGTTAATTACCTAGACTTTAAACTTCATATGAATAGGAATAACATACAGAACTCTTCTCTGATTGGGACACCTGGGTGGCTCAGTCAGTTAAACGCCTGAGCCTTTAGCTCAGGTCATGATGTTAGGGTTCTGAGACTCAGTTCTGCAACAGATTCCCTGCTTAGCCGGGAGTTTGATTCTCCCTCACCCTGCTGCTCCCCCTGCTTGTGCTCTCTCTCACTCACAAATAAATAAAATTAAAAAAATAAATTCTTCTCAGATAGCTAATATAGAATATCATCTATGTATTCATCAAAGGGAAAGGGCCATATAATAATGAAATTCAGACTACTTCAAATTCATTTTTTAACCAGTAAGAAAGTACTGGAAACAAGCCAAAAATGTCTTCAATGAATTAAAGAAATAGATTGAATTTCAATATCTTAATGTTTCTAAAATAAATTGCAAGATTTTTATACTAGATATCAGTGTAAATATTCATTATACAAGGATATTCTAAAAATAAACGTGAGAAAACTACTTGACATATATGATGACAAAAACGAGTTTGACAAAAGTCAGTTTGGGTAAAACTTACAACACCTGAAACTCTTGTTCTATAATTTAATTATTTTAATTTACAAAAATACAAAAATAATATATCAGCGTAAGTCTATTGATAGCTTTGAAGGTATGCTCTGGTTGTGCACTGTTTACTATTTAAAGGGGAAACAAATATGTGATGCTTATGGTGTGACTATATTAAAATTCAACAAGTTCAGAAGCATACGAGGAATAGAATAAAGACAAAAGATGACCCTTACTTATCCTAAAGATAGACAATGGTATATATGTGCTAGTTGGGGAGAGAATCCAGTCAGTAGATGGAGGATGTGGTAGCGGAAAAAAAAAGACACAACGTTTTTGTTGAACATTTAGCACTATATTTAACAAAGTGAAATTGTGTGTTAATAGCCTTGAATAAAATCCAAAAAATATTTTCAATTAATTGAAGATTATTTAGGAAAAACTTGAAAAGTACAACTTGATAAGGATTCCAATAAAAGATTCATAAGCAATACAAGTTTCAGAATTTTTAGTATATTTTCCCTAAAAAGCCATTTGATTTAAATTAAAAAGAATTCTATTTACCTGCCACTTAAATAAGAGGAAATTATTTGGTTTTGTAATAAGTCAATAAAATAAATTATCATATCTTTAGAAAACAGATATGCACACTAATTTAAAAATAATAGTGCTTAAGCTGTTCAGCAAACATTTGTAAAATTCCTTGCCATCAGCTAGCTCTGGAGTTCTGCTAGGTGAGTAAGACCATGTATGTTACTGCTCAGAGTACTGACACAAAGCAATTGTCCCCATCACATACATTTTTTGCTGTTGATATGTCATGCTATGTTGTTTAGAGATACATAGATGGCCCTACACGAAGGCCTTTTTTTGTGTGTATATGGGTGACTGTGATTTAATTTTCAAATCAGATGGCTATTGATTTACAATGATTCAACTTACGATATATTTGGCAATGATGTGAAAGTGAAAGTGATTCAGTAGAAACTGTACTTTGAATTTTGAATTTGGGTCTTTATAAAAAGGGCCAGTGACATGTGGTATGGTGCCGTCTTGTGATGCTGGGCAGGGGCAGTGAGCCACAGCTCCCAGTCAGCTAGAAGATTACAGGGGTGAACACCTGATATTCTTACAACCATTCTATATATAAACATTATTTTTTTAGTGTAATATTTAATAAATTGCATGTGACATTTGATACTTTGTTATAAAATAGGCTTTGCTGAAGATGATTTTGCCCAAATGCTGGCAAATGTAAGTGTTCTGAGTATGTTTGAATAAGCTTAAGGTAAGCTATGATATTTGATAGTTTAGGGGTATTAAATGCATTTTCAATTTTTTATGTGTTTCTCTGTACATAGCCCCCTTGTAAGCTGAGGAACATCTCTATATGTATATGCAGCCTTGGTATGGCTTACATATTATTGGCACAAAACATCTAGAACAGTACGTGTGCCATATAATTGTCTACAACATCAAACAAGTTTCTTGAAAACTTGTGGCAAAGGGGTTATGTCTTTAAGGATTCTTATTTCAGAAGGGTTCTCTCAAATGTAAGATTTTTCAGAAGTTAAGTCAAAATCTGACCAAACTAAACACTTTTCCATTTTCCCTAGTGAGCAATGATAGCTAAAATCTATCTGCCATTTTCAACACTGTACTCAACGATTGTAATTCTAAATTAAGAACAGATTATTTATATCAAAACCACATGTTGGCCTAATCTTATACAATATTCATAAATCTCACTCAGAGCCTTGGACACTTTTATATGTTGTCTATATGGTACTACGGACATTCATCTTTTTTGACCTCATAGCTTCATGTATGTCTATACTTTTGAAAATACATGCATCATAGTTCCATTGTATAATGTCTGGGTTATAAATTGTGCTATGCTATCAAAATGGTAAGAAGAACATACAAATGACCTGATGTAATGAACTGGACCAGATTGCCAGATATCACATTTCATACCAGAAAGATTCAGTGGTAAGTTTTAAAATGGCCAGCTATACTTCGACTGAATTATAACTCATTTAAATTCTCTCTTTGTGTACAGTATTATACATTAGTCAGTATTATAGTAAATAAGTACTTTGGACAGATGTAAATATGCTGTAATAAAAAATGTTTTTCTTCTTTCTCTTAGTCCTTTTTATTTGTAAGACTAGCCACAAATACCATGCCTCTCCCAAAATAATTTGCAATCCAAATTTATCTCTAAATGAATTTATTTCACAGAAAAAAATATATATATATATACACTTACAGTAGACATGTTCAAAATAGTTACACAACAGCAAAGCCCTAAATGTAAGCAGTATAGTTGTTTTGTTTTGTTTTTTTCTTTAAAAAAAAGAGGTTATGTGAAATATTGGAATTTTATTTCGAGGCCTAGTATTTCAAGACAGTTAACTACACTTATGGTGTGACCAGCCTCTTGTTGGCAGTATGATTTTATTGGCTCCATGGAATAACAGCAAGAATTTACTATTGCTTCTTTCTTTTATGACACACACAGAAAAAAAAAATTGACACATTTGCTCAAGACCAACCAGTATCATTTTAACCTATCAAAATTGATGGGAGACCTTCACTGCCAAAGTCCCTGCTGGGTTTTCACAATTAGTGCAGACAATCTGCTACTCACATTATGAAAAAGGAGAGAAGAGTCATAATCAGGGAAGAAAGCTTGATTAATACTTGTAATTATCATTGTATTATTTAGCCTGCTATAAGATTATTATTATTAGTGTCATTTGATAATTTTCTCTCATTTTATTAAACACAACTGTGAGTAATTACCCTACCTAATATTTCTCTGTATTGGCTGACTAGCTAGCAAACATTCATGAAAATATCCATTAGCCACACATATAAAATGCTGCATTATGATGCTGTTGAATCAGAACATACCACTACCTGATCCTGTAGCTCTTTGAGGATTTGCAAATCAATTAATTATATGTTTCTTGGATTCTTCCCATACAATTAGAAAATTTATAATAGAGTCCGTGAACATGATTAGTTTTACCATTTTAAACCAGCAATCACACTTTGATTTTTACAACAAAAGCAGAAATATAAACACACACATTTGGATCAGTTTTCTGTTAGTCTGTCCGGACTTCAAAATCCTATTCCTCAAGATAATGCACACCAAAGTTCTGGATTAAACAAGAAATTAGATGGCACCTGAACACTTTGTTTAATATTCTCAAAAGGACTATGCAACTTATTTCTTACATTATGACATTGTTTTACAAAGATCCACACTTTTATAATGTTAGTATTTTTAATAATCAATAAAGTCAATTAATCATGATTAAAAATCAAACATAAAAATTTCTACTTTTGCTTTTGCCCCCTCCATTTAGAACTTATTTATAGCCTGATAATTCAATGGTCCCTATGTTTATGAAAATCTGGACAGAAATAGCTCTAAGGTCCCATTCAGAACTTGATATTAATCTAAGTCTTTTGGCTCCATTTATCCTGAGAGCAAAGAGTAGGACAAAGGATTTGAGTACTGTTAGTTTATCTGGGAGATTATCCAAGGTAGAAAAGAATGGGAAAGTGATACAGTGAAGAAGCAACTTCATCAAAGAGGTACATTGTTGATATAATTGTTGTGGATAGAAAATGAAGGCTTGCTTTTACTGAAAGGTCCTGAGAAATTTCTTTAAGTTGTCCTCATGAAGACCTGAAAACTGACAATTTTATCTATGGTTCTTATTTCCACTTCACTGAGAGCTGTCCTCAGAGGACATTAACTCTCCTACACTTTTGGGTTGTGTTGGAGACATTCTAAAATGAGAGAGAGAACATGCGATGCTATCAGTGTTAAGTAACTGCAATTTCCCATGGAACTATCCACCACAGGTTTGGCTATAATCAGGTGTTGGGCCTTGATATCAGAGGGATTTGAGGCAGTATCATTTTAGGTTAATCATTATATCTGAAATTTCCAAAAACTTCAACTGATGAAACTTTGATTATAAATCTATAAATATAACAATAAATCTACAGTATTCAAATTATTTTCAGAGAAATACACAGACAAAGCATCAATTGATTAATATTTAAATGTTACAAAATACTGAACTGAAAGAATTTGGTCATATAACAACGTGTAAGAAGTAGAACTTAGGTTTAGGTTAGAACTCAGGATGCATTTGAGACTCCGTTAGAAATTGAATGGAGGGACGCCTGGGTGGCTCAGTGGGTTAAGCCACTGTCTTCTGCTCAGGTCATGATCCCAGGGTCCTGGGACTGAGCCCCAAATCGGGCTCTCTGCTCAGCAGGGAGACTGCTTCCTCCTCTCTCTCTGCCTGTCTCTCTGCCTGCTTGTCATCTCTCTCTGTCAAATAAATAAATAAAATCTTTAAAAAAAAAAAGAAATTGAATGGATGTCTATCTTATAGGTTTGCTAAAAATCAGTGACTTTGTGTTCACGTGTGGCTATGCAGGAATTTTTAACTTTCTCTAAGAAGTTATTAGGTTTGATTATATAATGGCAGTAAAGGATGGGGAAAAGCAAAGTACAAACCCCATAAAGACAAAGACACTGAGTATGAGAAAAGAGTAATAGATAAGAAGAATCAGTGCATTTGAGGAAAATGGGAATTGAAATACACAATGATTGTTGATTTTTTTAGATGGAGAAAACAAAACTAGCTTGCAAGAAGGAAATAACAGAAGACATGTTGTGATGTGATACAGAATCCTGGAAAAGGCAGTAACGTGAAATAAAGGAGTAGGGAGAGCATATCTGGTAATTTGGATAGGAAGGAGTTCGTAGATAATTGCTTGATAAATTTTATATGGCCCACTTATATGCACAGATTTCTCTTCTTTAATTTATATGGAGAACAGGGTGTCCTTTCTCTTCCCTTTCAGAGCACCAGAGGTGTACTCTTTCAGACTGAAAACCTGAAAAGCTCAGGACTCAGTTGCTAAAGCACAGCAGAGAGGACATATTTCAATTAAGATTTACATTTTGCTGTATGTAGTAGACTGTCAAAAGTGGTTTAACCATATTTTTTCATTTAACAAGAAGACTACAGAGAGTGTTTTCTGGTCTTGGCTCAGAGTGTCCATCCCTCTAAACAGATTTTTCTCTCAAAGTCCGGGGCAAGAAACCAATTGTTACATATGTATTCACTAAAAAAGCAGCTGGAAGATGCTGAGCACTGTGGCCCATGAGATAAGGCACCAGCACACACTTGTGAGTGGTGAGCTCCGAAGGCTGGAGGAAAATTCTAGAATAGAGTGCTCATTAGAGAACCATACCTTTTCTCCTGTTTTCTTACCTCTCTGTACTACCCTCTTGTATCCACAGCATTGGAAATGCTTTTAGCAACACACCACACTGAATCACCACAAATTATGGGATTCTCTTGGTGGAAAACCAAACACTGTGTAAAAACTGTGGTTTTCTAGTTCATGCTTCTGGATGGAAAATAATTCAGAATAAGCTGATAGGAGTAGCCAAGAGAGATTTAATCTTCTGTTTGGAAAAGGGCTTCTATATAAGTGAGTAGAGGAACCGTTAAGAATTATTCATGTTTAGGGGCACCTGGGTGGCTCAGCGGGTTAAGCCTCTGCCTTTAGCTCAGGTCATGATCCTGTCTGTCTCTCTGCTCAGCGGGGAGCCTGCTTCCACTTCTCTCTCTGCCTGCTCTCTGCCTACTGGTGATCTATGTCTGTCAAATAAATAAATAAAATCTTTAAAAATAAAATTTCCCTTCCTATCAGAAGCAGACCAAACCACTAACAAATTCCCCAGAAAGCTTCATCTAAAAGGTTTTACTTTCTTCAGACACCCAGAAGGACCTTCTTCTCTGGGCCTGGTATTTCTTCAATGGCCTATTCCAGAGAATAAGACACAAACTACTGAGCACCAAGGGCCTCAGAACCATGAAAGAGATGATGAGGGGCACAAAGCACGTCTCTGGTCACCAAGAGGGTATGTAAATGTTTGCTGCTTTTCTGTATTTTTCAAATCTGAGTTTTTAGCTGGAGGCTGCTCCTTTAGGATAAATTGCTGATACCTTATAGTATAAGCTATTATGTGATTTTTTACAAACGATTTCCTATCTTTGCATTCTCATGTACCAAGACAGACATGGATTATTTAAAACCCTGAAGAGAGTGCTATTGCCTTTAAATTGCCTGTAACCTTCGTGCAATAGATTTATGATTGATGATAGATTTAGTAAATATAACTATTTTAAATATTTATTCTCAGTAAATGATTTCAACCTATGCTCATTTCAGTAACTTGGTGGATAATCCCTTTTCTATTAAACCATAGTGCAAGGACCAATGCTGCGCTTCCAAGAGAACCCCAAGCTCTTTTTCTAGAATGGCCATATGCATATGTATCAGGCGTCCTCTTTTGACTCGCTTTGTGGAGCACCTACCATGGAAGTCATGTAATAACCAATGACCAAAAAACAAACAAAAACCCCTAACATCCAGGTCGAAGTGATTCGCGCCTGCCATCATGCAAAGGCAGACCCTGCCTGGAGACCAGGAGACTGCTCAAATAGCAGGCAGGCATCTCAGCCCAGGCCTGTGCTGGGGAAGCTGGTTCCCGGCTCCGGGCGCAATCATGAAGCCAGCGAAGTGAACCCAGAGTGCAGCCGGGTTTAGGACTGATGATCTTTTCGCAGCCAGGCTGCCCGCGGATACCCGCTCGGGGAGCCAGGCTAGGAGGCCGCGGAGCGCCGGCGCTGGCCACACTCGCAGGCCCCCGGGGCTTCACCCCATTCCCAGGCCCCAGCCTCCCCGTCAGGAAGGAGGGGGCGGAGTCGGGGGCCACCCGGAGTAGGGGCTTTGCTAATTGCGGACGCGGGAAGTGAGCTCCCGGAGGACGTGGCAGAGAGTCTGGGAGGAGGTGGAGGGGCTGGCGGAGGAGGGGCTGGAGGAGGAGGGGCGTGCAGCGCGGCGGTTCTGTGCTGCGGCCCAGTCGGGACTGGAGGACCCACAGGACTTGCTGCCCTTGCGCTCTTGCGCTCCAGCCCAGCCCTGGAGGCCGCGCTGACCCTCCCAGCCCCATGGCTTCTCCAGATGACCCTCTGTGCACAGGTAAATTGAAACCGCACCGCGCCCTCACCTGGAGCAAAAAGCGCAGGCCTCGAGCTCTCGGGGATGTGGGGACCCAGCCTCCCGGGACCCCCGGGGCACCGGGACCACCCCAGATACCGCGCCACATACGGGTCCGCACGGGGTCGGGCCAGGGATGGCGCCGCCCGAGGTGCCCCCCCCCGCCAGCGGGGGCGCTAGCTCCCATCCTTCGGCACCCCCATGCGCGCATGTCAAGGTCCCCCTTCCCTTGTCTCCCACCATGGCCCCACCGCTTTTGTTCTGGACTTGGGATCCCAGGTGGAAACTAGTCCCTCAGACCTCCCTGGTAGCAAGGAGCGCAGGGAGGGATTCTCGGTTTTTCCACCCTGGCTCTTCCTCTCTCCACATTCACATGCCTTCTTGTGTCCCTTTCCTCTCCTCATTGTCACTTTTATTAAAAGGTTTTGTTCTGCATGTTGACCCGCAGAGTGATTTCATGAATGAATATACAGGAAACTGAGTGGGAGCCCACCTGTGAGAGCCCACCTGTGGAGGCCTTTCATTAGAATGGTCTCTGGTTATAGCCTCAGTTCAGAATATTGCGTGTACCTGAGGACGGAGTCCAGATGTTTCTTTCATCTCTGACTTGAATTTGAAATCCTCCTCAGACTTCTTCTTCCAGGATTTCTTCCGTCCTTGCTCTCCCACTGTCTCGGTGGGGATTCGCCATGAGTGTTGAACACAGGAATGAATGAATGATATATACCCCCAGGTCGCTGGGGCTTTTTCTTATTTTGCTGAGGTTGGAAAAGTTTGGGAGAGACCCCCTGTATGCAGATACAGAGCTGCATGCAATTGCTTAGATAAACGTGTTCCCCACTTAATGCTTGGGCATTGAACATTTCCCCCTTAACCTGAGGCTTGAGCAGTTAGGAGGAGACAATCTGGAGGTGAATCATAAGATGGCTGAATCCACATGGTGGTGAAGATTTTGGGAGATTTTCCTGGAGATTCTAAAGAAAGATCTAAATTCTTCCAATGGGGAGTGGTAAACATTTTTACAATGGGAGATGGAAAATAAATTGTCTGGTTAACCTTTCCCTCCCCCTCAAAACCATTATTTGAAAAAACAAAAAAGGAAGTGAAGGGAAAAATCCTCCCAATCCCATCCCCACTCACCTCCATAGCCACCTCCTCTTCCAAGAACCTAACAGAAGGTGCCAAGAAGTGTTAGGTACCAGCAGTGGTCTCAGAGCTCATTCAAGGATCATGGTGAAAGGCATTCAAAGAGATTGTGGGGGCACAGGCATCCAATTAAGGGGAACAAGTTTAAGGTTTGCCTGGTCCCCTACAAATTAATGGCACTAGAGAAGATGAGCTTTGGGAACTATAGCTTAATGGATACAACGTGTAAAAAGCTTCAGTGAGTCATGGTGGGAAGAGGCCATGAGGGCAGCAAAGACAGTCTTAGATGATGTTATTAATAGCACTACAGGCTCTAGATTTCCTGTGGTGGTGTTCTTGGCAAGACCAGCCTGGCCAAAGTGGATACTCACAACCTGGAACAGAGGGTCTTGCAGATCCCAGCATGTGAGGTATGATGAGGGGGTAAAATGATAGGAGGTGTCCTTTGGAAAGACCATCTCCTTGACTTTAAAAGGGAGAACCCAAATCTGTAGGTGAAATCTTTTAGGCTACAAAGAAGTATGAGGCCTCCTAAGGTCAAGGTCTCCTCGTCACTTGCAAAGATGTCGAAGAACATATTCAGACATTTCAAAGATGTCCTCATGTCCATCCGTTCCCACTCTGGAATTCTATCAATAAGGTGAGAGTTCCTCTAGTTGGAAAAAAGATCTAAAAAGACTTCCCTTTCTCATGTAATTTCTGTAACCTCCAGGACACACCCACCTACCCCTTCCAGCGCTGTAATGAAGCTACAGCTGGTGCCAATTTGTGGAACTCATTAAAGGCTATTTTCCCTTATATACCCCTGGACCTAGTTCCCATGCTCCCTCACCTGATTTCCTGCACTCACCTCCCACCTGGTGTGTTCACACCTGCACGTGCCTTTTACCAACCCCTTTGCCAAAAGGCAGCCAGAGTGACCTTTCAAAGACCTATCAGTTCCTGGCATTTGTCTCCATAGAAATCTGCACTGATCTTCTAACAAATTCTCAGTCCTCCAAAGGCATCCATAATCCTCCCACTCATCTCTTCCTACCCTTCTAATTGAATGATGCCTGTTCTGCCCTGTCTTTCTGCCCTTCAACCACGCTGCCTCCCTCTTCCTGTGGAGACCCCTCATGGCGCCTGCCTCCAAGCACAGGTGATTCCCATTAATGGGAAGACCCTCTTTTTCTCTCCCGTCTCCCCACTCCAGTTACTCCCACTTATTCATGAGCTCACGAGGCCCATGGTACACACTCTCCATGCAGCCTGCTCTCTCTTTTCTAGCACTGGCCTCCATTTCTAGCTGTGGTTGTGTCATGGATGTCCCTCCCCAGCCTGCCTCCAAGCTCTCCATTGGTTTAGCTCCAACACCTGACACAGTGCATGGCACGTAGTAAGCCCTGGCTAGCTTATAAGAGCCTCACTGAGGGACTGAAAGCATTTTAAAAATGTCACCACATAGGCTCCAAATGGTAGGCAGAAAAAGCTTTGCCTGGATTGAAATTTTAGAGACGTATTCATCAAGTTAGATGTGTTCACTGACTTTACTTTGTAAAATTAAAAAAAAAAGGGACCTCTGTATCGCTTCGCATCTAACGAAGGCACATGTATACTATTAGACCATGTTATGAGCTTAATGGAAGGAGACAAGATTTTTTCGCTAAGAAAATGTATAAGACTGTTGAGGTCACGTGGGAGGAAATAGTCCGTTTGTTGGAGCATTGCTATCTTACTCTATCACAGCCACTAATAAAAATCTGACACGGGGTGAGTCAGAATTGTCTGTCGGAGATCAGTTAGATCTGGCTCATGTTTGTACAGACATGAAAGCCAGGAACTAAGAAGCAGGCTTTGAAAGCCTGGGTTGAGGAGGCGGTGTGGTTCACTGCGATGAACTAAGTGCCCAGTGCCACCGGCAGACATGCAGGCCTGTGTCCTTCCTTTGTTCTGGGGTCCGTCTCGCACCATGTGGTGAGGTAGCAGCTGGGAGCAGCTCAGGACAGGACCCGGTGGCATCTTACCTCTCCCACCCTCCTGTGGGCTCCAGTGTGCTCCAGTGGGCTCCAGTGGGTCCCAGGGGACAGCCTGCCTTCCTTGCAAAGCCCAGTAGCACTGGGAGCAGAAACTGGGAGAAAAGAGTGAGCACCCTGTTTGACAAGCCAGACCAGCCACCTCTTCTTCAGATGCAGGGGGAGCCCTGGCTTGCTGACTCCTCCCTTCTTCCTTTCCCCTTTCCTCCCTCCCTCCCTCTTCCCATTCCCTCTCTCCTTCCCTGGTGGTGCCCTTTCCCTATGCCCACTTCATCCCTTTTCCTTTCTTACATGCCTGTCTTCTAGAGTTTCTTCTCTCCTCCCAATTATTTCCCTTCATCTGGATCTCCTCTTTGGTCCCTTTGTCCCGCTCTCTGCTCCTCCTCCCCTTCCCTGGCTCCTGTTCAGCTCCATCCAGACTGCAGGCAGAGCTGGACTAACAGGCTCACTCGCTAGCTCAGCCACCCTCCAGAGAAGTCACTCTTCAGTGGCCACCTTCCTGACCCCATGGTCCTTTCTCCACTTATTCAGCTATTTCTCTGAAGTCTGAGGAGGACAGAGTTGGGCTGCCGCAGAATCAGGCCAGAGGAGAAACCAAACCATGTGTCCACACTGTCCCCCAGTACTGCTGCTCTGAGAGCTTTCAGAGTCCTCAACAGGGTTAGGATTTAGGGGCTTCTTCAGAACTGGGAGTGAAAGCAGCCATAGGTCAAAAGAAAAGCTATAGTCCCCAACACAAAAATAATAATCACAAATGAAAACTAAGTTAACTCTAAGTCCCAAAGTCGAAGAATTGCCTTGAATCTGTCACTAGAAAGCACCCAAGGCCTCACTCTCTGGGTTCTGGGTGCCCTGGGAATGGCAGGAGGCTCTGACCCCCTTACCTCTTCATTTGCTTCCAAAGAACGTCCTCTGAGGTGGTCTTCACACTTTCTCTCAACTGTCTCTGGGAACTGTAGGCCCTCGGCTGCTGGGACGAATGAGGGTGATGTCAGGACCTGATGGGCAGCTTTACCAGGAGATGGTGGCTTCTGGATGCAGTCCTCGGGTCCCATGGTCTGGGTGAGATCTGGGTCTTTGAGTGGAGGAGGACAGATGAGATTTCAGATTTTGAGTTGATTCTGGGATGATTAGTGCTTTGGAGGGCATTGGGTGAAGGTATTTTGCACACGGGAAGGACACGAATTTGGGGAGCCAGAGAGTGGACTGTTAAGAGCTGACCTGCATTTCCCCCAGAAACCTTGCTGCTGTCCTTATCTCTGGTACCACAGAACGTGACCTTATTTGGAACTAGAGTCCTTACAGATGCAATCACGTTACAGTGAGGTCATTAGAGTGGGCCCTAATCTCCTGTAACTGTCCTCCTTATGTAAAGGGAAAATCTGGACAGAGAGATGCCCCTACTGTCAGTGGTGGGCAGTGCATGAACTTCTAGAACCCTGAGAGTAGTGGAAAACAGACTCAGGCTGGGCACTAGGTAAATGGGAGCTCTAGTGGAATTTCAGATGAAGATGCTGTGGACCTCGGCTTCCCAGGTCATAGTGACGTTAGGATTTCAAATTCAAGTCAGAGATGAAAAAAACATCTGGACTCGGTCCTCAGGTACACGCAGTATTCTGAACTGAGGCTAGAACCAGAGACCATTCTTTTTTTTTTTTTTTTTTTTTTTAAAGATTTTATTTATTTATTTGACAGAGAGAAATCACAAGTACACTGAGAGGCAGGCAGAGAGAGAGAGAGAGAAGGAAGCAGGCTCCCTGCTGAGTAGAGAGCCCGATGCGGGACTCGATCCCAGGACCCTGAGATCATGACCTGAGTTGAAGGCAGCGGCCTAACCCACTGAGCCACCCAGGCGCCCCACCAGAGACCATTCTAATGAAAGGCCTCCAAAGGTGGATTCTCACAGGTGGCCTCCGACTCAGTATCCTGTATATTCATTCATGAAATCGCTCTGCGGGTCAACATGCAGAACAAAACCATTTAATAAAAGTGACAATGAGGAGAGGAAAGGGACTCAATAAGGCATGTGAAAGGGGAGAGAGGAAGACCAGGGCGGAAAAACCAAGAATCCCTCCCTGCGCTCCTTGCTACCAGGGATGTCTGAGGGACTAGTTTCCACCTGGGATCCCAAGTCCAGAACAAAAGTGGCGGGGCCACGGCACAGGACGAGGGAACAGGGTCCTCAGCATGTGCATAGGGGTGCCTAATGAATGGGGCTAGCGGGCCCTCTGGCGGGGGGCACCGCGCCTAGCACCGTCCAAGGCCCGACCCCCTGCGGACTCATGTGCTGCGCGGCCTCCGGGGTGGTCCCGGTGCCCCGGGGGTCCTGGGAGGCTGGGTCCCGACTCCCCAGTGAGCTCAGGGCCTGCACTTTCTGCTCCAGGTGAGGGCGAAGTGCGGTGTCACTTTACCTGTGCACAGAGGGTCGTCTTGAGAAGCCATGGGGCTGAGAGGGCAGCGGGCCACGGGAGCAGGACAGCGCGGCCTCAGGGGCTGGGCTGGAGCACGAGAGCGCACCAGAGGCGAGTCCAATGGGTCCTGCAATCCCGACTGGGCCTCAGCTCAGCACTGCAGTGCTGCCCATCCCTCCTCCGCCAGCCCCTCCTCCTCCTCCCAGACTCTCCGCTGCGTCCTCCGCGAGCTCACTTCCCGCTTCGGCAATTAGCAAAGCCCCTTCTCCGGGCCTCCTAGCCTGGCTCCCGGGCTGCGAAAAGGTCATCAGCCCTAATCCCTGGCTGCACTCTAGGGTCACTTCGCTGGCTTCCTGATATCGCCCCAAGCCAGGAACCAGCTTCCCCAGGACAGGCCTGGGCTTAGATGCCTGCCTGCGATCTGTTTGAGCAGTCTCCTTGTCTCCAGGCAGGGTCCGCCATTGCATGATGGCACGCGCGAATAACTTCGACCTGGATGTTTGGGTTTCTTGTTTGTTTTTTGGTCATTGGTTATTACATGACCTCCATGGTAGGTGCTCCAAAAAGGGAGTGAAAAGAGGACGCCTGATATATACGCATTCGGCCATTCTAGAAATGGAGCTTGGGGTTCTCTTGGAAACGCCGCATTGGTCCTTGCACTAGGGTTTAATAGAAAAGGGAATATGCACCAAGTTACTTAAATGAGCATAGGTTGAAATCGTTTACTGAGAATAAATATTTAAAATAGTTATATTTTAACTAAATCTATCATCAATCATAAATCTATTACACGAAGGTTACAGGCAATTTAAATGCAATAGCACTCTCTTCAGGGTTTTAGATAATCCGTGTCTGTCTTGGCACATGAGAATGCAAAGATAGGAAATGGTTTGTAAAAAATTATATAATAGCTTTTACTATACGGTATCAGCAATTTATATTAAGGAGCGGCCTCCAGCTAAAACTCAGCTTTGAAAAATGCAGAAAAGCAGCAAAAGTCTACATACCCTCTTGGTGACCAGAGGCGTGCGTTGTGTCCCTCATCATCTCTTTCCTGGTTCTGAGGCCCTTGGCGCTCAGTAGGTTAGTGTCTTATTCTCTGGATTAGGCCATTGAAGAAATACCACGCCCAGGGTGTCTGAAGAAAGTACAGCCTTTTAGATGAAGCTTTCTGGGGAATTTGTTAGTAACCACTAACAAATGGTCTGCTTCTGATAGGAAGGGAAATTTTTTTTAAAGATTTTATTTATTTATTTGACAGACAGAGATCACAAGTAGGCAGAGAGCAGGCAGAGAGAGAGGTGGAAGCAGGCTCCCCGCTGAGCAGAGAGCCAGACATGGGGCTCAATCCCAGGACCCTAGGATCATGACCTGAGCTGAATGCAGAGGCTTTAACTCACTGAGCCACTCGGGTGCCCCAGGAAGGGAAATTTTTTTAAGAGTATTTTCTCTTTGAATCTATGTTGAGGTTTGGTTTGTGGTTCTTTCTGACTTCTCATGTAGGTGGAATTACTTCTGAGGTTGGTTGTCAGGAACCGCATATCAAATCGAGCTATTTTGTTAGCAATAAATAAATAAATAATAAATAAATAAATTAAATGTCAAGTGTTGGTATAAAGCTATTATGGTTTTCAAAACCCCAAACTATAATTCATGTATTGTGGTCATTCTTTATCATATCAAACAGGAGAGATGTGGCAGAAATGCAATTTCAGGTTAATTTTTTTACAAGGAAGATTGACTTATGAACCTACTTTGTTATTCCTTTTCATTCAATTTCCCTGTAACCGCCTTTTCTATTAATTGGAACGGTAACCCATCATTATTTTTATGTTGGCATGTGAGAATTAGAGATCAATGTCCAAAGTGAAAGCAGAAGGCAGGTTTATTAAAGCAACAGCACACTCTCTAAGGGAGAGCAGGTGGTATTCCATGAGGTGGAGCTGGCCCTTACTTTGTTTTGGGATTGGATAGTTCTTGGTCTTTTTGAAGTAGGAGGACCTTCAACATGCAGTGGATTGATCTCTAACGGAGGCTGCTTCCAATCATTTGGGGGACTCCTACCACAGGTTGGGTAGTGGAATTGTTGTCATTTTTATTTTATTTTTTTCAGGGTTCCAAAATTCATTGTTTATGCACCGCACCCAGTGCTTCATGCAATATGTGCCCTCCATAACTCCCATTAACAGGCTTACCCAACCCTCTGCCCCCTCCCTCAAAACTCTGTTTGTTTCTCAGAGTCCACAGTCTCTCATGGTTTGTCTCCCCCTCCAATTTCCCCCCACTCACTTCTCCTCTTGATCACCCAGTGTCTTCCGTGTTATTCTTTATGCTCCACAATTAAGTGAAACCATATGAAAATTGACAATCCCTGCTTGACTTATTTCACTCAGGATAATCTCCTCCAGTCCCGTCCATGTTGATACAAAAGTTGGGTATCGTTCCTTTCAGAAGGAAGCATAATACTCCATTGTAAAAATGGATCATATCTTCTTTATCCATTCATCCATTGAAGGTCATCTTGGTTCTTTCCAAAGTTTAATGACTGTGGCCATTGCTGCTATAAATATTAGGGTACAGATGCCCCTTCTTTTCACTGCACCTGTATCTTAGGGGTATTCCGTAGTGCAATTGCAGGGTCATAGGGTAGCTCTGATTTTAATTTCTTAAGGAGTCTCCACACTGTATCCCAAAGTAGCTGCACCAACTGGCATTCTCACCAATAGTGTAAGAGGGTTCCCCATTCTCCACATCCTCTCCAACACTTGTTGATTATTGCCTTGTTAATTTTGGCCATTCTAACTGTGTAAGGTGGTATCCCAATGTGCTTTTGATTTGAATCTCCCTGATGGCTAATGATGATGAACATTTTTTCATGCATCTTTTTGCCATTTGTATGTCTTCTTTGGAGAAGTGTCTGTTCATGTCTCCTGCCCATTTTTTGACATGATTATCTGTTTTGTGTGTGTTGAGTTTGAGGAGTTCTTTATAGATCTTGGATATCAGCCCTTTATCTGTAATGTCCTTTGTGAAAATCTTCTCCCATTCTGTGGGTTGTCTCTTCATTTTGTTGACTGTTTCCTTTGCTGTGCAGAAACTTTTGATCTTGATGAAGTTCCAAAAGTTCATTTTTGCTTTTGTTTCCTTTGTCTTTGGGGACATGTCTTGAAAGAATTTGCTGTGGCCAGTGTCCAAGACGTTACTGCCTATGTTCTCCTCTAGGATTTTGATAGATTCCTGCCTCACGTTGAGGTCTTTTGTCCATTTCGAATTTATCTTTCTGTATGGTATAAGAGAATGGTTGAGTGTCATTCTTCCATACATAGCTGTCCAATTTTTCCAGCACCACTGATTGAAGAGGCTTTTTTCCACTGTATAATTTTCTGTGCTTTGTCAAAGATTTTTTGACCATAGAGTTGATGGTCCATATCTGGACACTCGACTCTGTTCCACTGGTCTACATATCTGTTTTTATGCCAGTGTCATGCTGTCTTGGTGAACACAGCTTTGTAGTAAAGCTTGAAATTAGGCAACATGAAGCCCCCAGTTTTGCTTTTTCTTTTTCAACATTCCCTTAGCATTTCAGGGTCTCTTCTGGTTCCATACAAATTGTTTGGAATTGTTTGTTGTTGTTTCTTCCAGCTCTTTGAAAAGTTCCAGTGGAATTTTGATCAGGAAAGCACTGAAAGTATAGATGGCTCTAGGCAGTATAGACATTTTCACAATGATTATTCTTCCAATCCATGCACATGGAATGGTCTTCATTCTTTTTGTGTCTTCTTCCGTTTCTTTCATGAGTATTCTGTAGTTCCTCAAGTACAGATCCTTTACCTCTTTGGTTACGTTTATTCCAAGGTATTTTATGGTTCTTGGTGCTATAGGAAATGGAATCAATTCTCTAATTTCCCTTTCTATGGAAATCATCTGATTTCTGTACATTAATTATGTATCCTGCCACATTACTGAATTGCTGTTATGACTTCTAGTAGTTGGGGGGTGGAGTCCTTTGGGTTTTCTATATAAAGTATCATGTCATCTGCAAGGAGAGAGAGTTTGACTTATTTTTTGCCAATTCGAATACCTTTTATTTCTTTGTGTTGTCTGATTGTTGTTTCTAGGACTTTTAGTACTGTGTTGAATAACAGGGTTTAGAATGGACATCCTTGTCGTGTTCTTGATTTCAATTGGTAGGCTGCCAGCTTTTCCCGTTTGAGGATGATATTCACTGTGGGTTTTTCATAGATAGATTTTATGAAGTTGAGGAAATTTCCCTGTATCCCTGTACTTTGAAGTGTTTTAATCAGGAGTGGATGCTGTATCTTGCCAAATGCTTTTTCTACATCAATTCAGAGAACCATGTGGTTATTCTCTCTTCTTTTATTGATTTGTTCTATCACATTTACTGATTTGTGAATGTTGAACTACCCTTGTATCCCATGGATAAATCCCACCTGGTCATGGTGGATAATCTTTTTAGTGTACTGTTGGATCCTATTAGCTAGGATCTTGTTGAGAATCTTGGCATCCATATTCATCAGGGGTATTGGTCTGAAATTCTCCTTTGGGAGGGTGTCTTTGCCTGGTTTGGCCATCTGTTTCTATTTTTGGAAGCAGCTTCAGAAGAATAGGTGTTATTTCTTCTTTGAAAGTTTAGTAGAATTCTCCAGGGAATTCACCAGGTCCTGGGCTCTTGTTTTTGGGAGGTCTTTGATGACTGCTTCGATCTCCTAACCTGATATTGGTCTATTCAGGTTGTCAATTTCTTCCTGATTCAGTTTTGGAAGTTTATAGGCTCCTAGGAATGCATCTATTTTGTCTAGGTTGCCTAACTTATTGTCATATAACTGTTACAACCGTTGATAATAATTTCTGATGATTGTTTCTATTTCCTTGCTATTAGTCATTATCTTTCCCTTTTCATGCATAATTTTATTAATTTGGGTATTCTCTCTTTTCCTTTGGATTAGTTTAGCCAGTAGTTTATCAATCTTATTGATTCTTTCAAAATTCAGCTTCTAGTTTCATTGATGTGTTCTACTGTATCTCTACTTTCTATCTCATTGATCTCTGCTTTAATCTTGATTATTTCCCTTCTTGCATGTGGGTTTGGCTTAATTTGTTGTTGATTCTCCTGGTCTTTAAGGTGTAAAGAGAGCTGGTTTATTCTGGAGTTTTCAATTTTTTGAGGGAGCCTGGTGGGAAGAGTTGTTTTTTACCTTAAAAGGTTTGTTCTGGAACCATCATGGCAACTCTTTTCCATGGGGATGGCAATGCAAATGCATTATGATAGATCTAGGGCTTACTCTGGGCTAGAGGTAGAAGAGGAGAGAACATTTTCAGTACCAGTGTCTCCTGGTTTGTTAGGCCCAGGGTCTCAGAAGTCACAAAGTCGGGAGGTTGTGCCCTCAGTCTTCTAATGTGTAACCCATTTTTCACCATCCTTGCCTCTAACTCATCTCTCACTGCCCACATGTTCAGATATAGGGGAATATTGATTGACAAAATATTAATTGCCAAATAACAGTAGTTGGAGAATAAGAGAAATGCAGGCACCTGATTATATAATATTACTTAAATAAAATATGTTTTTATAAGTGCTATTGGAAGTAAATTCCTTAATACTTTAATCATACAGAATGATGGAATCCTAGATTTTTTTTCTTGTATTTATAAGAAAATAATCATGCCTCAAGTATATCAAAATGGAATAGGGAAAATTAAAAATTGTTTTAAGTTGATTTGCGTGTCTTGTGTGTATGTGAGAGAAAAGTGAGAGAGAAAGAGAAAGAGAGAAAAAGAGAAAGGGAAAGACAGAGAGGTGGCTGCAGTGAATTGATGAGTTGCAGGATAGATATTAAAGTTTTGTCTTTTGCTTTCTACATTTCCTTTTCCTTAGGTTCAAGAGAACAATCAGTAATATCTCAGATGCCTGCTGGTAACATCAGCAGAAAGAGTTAGAGGTTCCCAGAAAATTAAAGATGAGATATAGTTTTCCTGACATAGGAAAAGTCATTTTTTGTCCCCAGCTATTTTTTTTTTAAGATTTTATTTATTTATTTGACAGACAGAGATCACAAGTAGGCAGAGAGGCAGAGAGAGAGAGAGGAGGAAGCAGGCTCCCTGCTGAGCAGAGAGCCCGATGCGGGGCTCGATCCCAGGACACCGAGATCATGACCTGAGCCGAAGGCAGCGGCTTAACCACGGAGCCACCCAGGCGCCCCTGTCCCCAGCTATTTTTAATGATCTATACCCCACCTGTGTACTTCCCAAGCACACTTCTTCCAAAACTTCCTGGGAGGTTCTTACAAAGAAATGCAAAAACCTCACTAGTTAAGGATTTTGAGGGAACGAGGCAATGGGAAAACTAACAGTCACCACCAGACCAGGGAATAGCCTAAGCTATTGAGACAATAAATCAGTGCTAAAACTCCTAGTGCTATTTTGAAAGTAATCAAGGCCTTGCATTTCTTGTCCCAGAAAATGAGCCCAAGACTCCATCTAGTTTATATCTGCTCTTGAAGCCTGCAGCGTCCCTTTACCTTGTCCAACAGTTACCTCTGCTTTATTCTAACGGTGAAGTTTCTGCCCTCGGTGGAATACAAGCTTCATTCAGGTGAACATGCAATACATATTGCACTAATACATATGTGGATGTGCATGCATCCACAACCTTATGACCAACCATACACGGGATAATAAAACTCTCCCTTCTGAGTATTCATCTTAAATACTAAATAAATATCTCTCTCCTGTTCAAACAGTCAAGGCTTTGGAACTTATTCCCTGTGATCTCCTTGTATGTTGTAAACAAAGATTCCTTTGTTTGACAACTCCACCTGTTTCTGTGATTCACTAAAGGTTGACCTCAGTTAATTCAGTTACTGTAATGGCTTTCACTCCTCTGATTCTACCTCTGCAAGTCTCCAAATTTAACTATTTTTTTCTCCCAATTCCGCATGTTCTTGGCTTTAAACTGCAACTCGGAAGAGATGATTTGCTTGTTTAAAAAAAAAATCAAGAAAAGGGAGTAGTAGTCAACATTATTACTTTGAACTTCCTGCCCTAAGGGGCTCTCCTGTTGTTTCTCTTTGACCTCCTGGACTAAAACGACAGAAATTTGGCAATACATCACTCCCCAATCCAGGTTACTGACAGAACAGTTTATAGTCTTAGAAAAATATTTGTTTAAAATATCACATAATTAAATACTTAAGCATGTAGTGTAATATAGTGGTTGAGAAGAAATATATTTTGGTCATCTGAATATTTGGTTTTCAACCATGGCTACTGACTCACAGTTCCCAAAACTCTTGGAATTTCCTGTGATAAGGGTGAGAGAGGTGTGTTTTGTTATGTTAATGAAGTGACCTTCAGACCTCACTCAAGGCAAGGGCTGTTTGCCTGAAGGACCAACCACTTGGTGAAAGCCTTCATAACCTTTTGCCCAACATGTCTCCCCTTCCTCCCAATTCAGGATTATCTGGGGAAGGAAGCGGAGCTGGAGATTAGATCAGCAAATGACAATGATTTAGTCAGTCATGACTATGTCATGAAGCCTCTACAGAAAACCTGAAAGGACTGGGTTCAGAAAGCTTTTAGTTTGTTAAATGTATGAAAAGGCAGGAAGAGTGGCAGTCTTACAGAAGGTAATAGAAGCTCTGTGCCCATTCTCCATACCTTGCCCTGTGCACTTCTTTATCTATCTATTGATTTAAATCTTCTATTATATCTTTTAATAAGCTGGCAAACATAAAGGAAGTATTTTTCTGAGTTTTGTGAGTCTCTGTAGCAAATTAAAAGAATGTAAGAAGTAGACCACTGGGACCTCCAACCTGTAGTTGCTCAGTCACAAGCACAGGTAATAACCTGGGGCCTAGAGTGAGACTGGCATCTGAGGTGGTGTTGGAGATATTCTTGGAGGACTGATCCCTTAACTGATGAAATCTTACGCTATGTTCAGGTAGATAGTGTCAGAATTTAGTTGAATTCTTGGAGATCCTGCTGTTGTCTGAAAATTATTTGGCATTGTTGGTATGATGTCCTAAAACCCAAAAAGATATAGCTACCTCAAAATAAGAATAAGGTTGACAGCTTATATATAATAAGTGAGTATATCAGGGGTTTAAAATATACCCAATAAATAGTGTAAGGAAATAAGGGAAGAGTTTGAAATAAAAACAAGAATAAGAACCTAGTGGTACTAATAGATTAAATATATGTAATCTAGTTGAATTAAGAATACAATGGTTAGAATATGTAATGGATTCAATAGAGATAAGAAGTCACTTAAGGATATAGTCATCTGGATACCAGCAAAGCATTAAAATTATCAATGTAAAAGAGGTGTAAGATGTAGGTGATGTGTGTGGAACAAAAGCTAGAGAAAAAATTAGATTTTCTTACTACTCATAGCCTGTTGACAAGTCCTTGAAGTTCCTCTGGGGACTCAGCTGCTTCAATGTGGACACGTCCACTCAGGGCAAAAAGCATTCTTAGTCCACCTCCCAGGATACTGAAAATCTACTTTCACATGTAAAACTTACTTTGGAAACTTCTTTATCTCTACTCCCCACCCCTGCCCTCAAGATATACATTGGCAATCATCTCCCAAGCATATACCCACTGATAAACATCAGAAGAGTCTCTTCCCTGAGTTTTTACTAAATAGTAATAAATGACCTTTCCCTACCAATAGCTAGCCCCCTCAAGGTACTGGAAACCTTGTCTATAAAAAACATTGGAGGCTTGTGCTATACCTAACCTCCTCCCAATTTGAAAGTATATCATCAGCCACTCTTCATGACCCTCTCCCTCTACTCCAAATAAATAAATAAATAAACATTTTTTAAATAAAATAAAATAAATGATTTTTTAAATGAAAGAAGAAAAAAGGAAAGAAATATTTGCATATTAATGTACATCTATTTCTCAAGCATAAAATAGTCAAGACACTGGATTAAAACTTACATACAAGAAAAGAAAGAAAATATTCATAACTATAGTTGACTCTATGAATCCCAAACTTGGGCATACATACCAAAAACAAACAAACAAAAAATCATAAGTGTTAGAGAGAAAAAAAATTAATTCATTAATAACGAAGCAAGAATCAGACTGACAGAAAATTTTTAAAAACATCAGATTTATAAAAGAATGAAGTAATAGCTTTATTATCTTGAAAAAATAATCAAAAATGTAAACATTTAGATCCTTATAAAATGTCGTTGGAATAGGAAGACATAATAAAAAAAATATTTTCGGGAATACAGACCACAGATAATTTGCCTTACTTTGTGTAGGCAGCACTTAAACACTAATATTTTAACAGTTAAAATGTACTCTATGACCTATGGGGTGGGGGAAAAGAGGATGACCAAGTCATCTTGAAATAATTCAGTTTTATGAAAAAAGTAAAAAGATCGAAAAAAAGACTTGAAGAAAAGAGAGATAAAACATATGCATAATAAAAATAAATAAATAAATGAACAACCGGAGTGCCTGGGTGACTTAGTCGGTTCAAGTGTCTGCCTTCAGCTCAGGTCATGATCCCTCCAGGGTCCTGGTATTGAGCCCTGCATCAGGCTCCCTGCTCAGTGGAGAGTCTGCTTCTCCCTCCCATTGAGAAAATAAATTTGACTTATTTATTTGAGAGAGATAATCTTTAAATTTTACTTATTTATTTGAGAGAGAGTGAGAAAAGAAAAACATGCACACAGCAGGGGGAATAACAGAGGGAGAGGGAGAAGCACCCCACTGAGCAGGGAACCCCCTGCGGGGCTCTATCCCCGGACCCGGGTATTATCACCTGAGTTATAGTTAGACACTTAACTGACTGAGCCACTCAGGTACCCCAATGAATACAATCTTTAAAATAATAATAATAATAATAATAATAATAATAATAAAGAAATAATATTTCAGATAGTATGATATTTCTTAATGTAAGACTTGGTATAAAAACAGGATGACATACTTGTCTAATTATAGCAAAAGACTTTGATAAGTTTAGATGCAGTAGTACATAAAAATTTAACTTCTTTCATTAACTGATAATTTAATTAGATTAAATTAAGAGACATCAAAATTTAGAGAATCTAATAGTCCTGATCTATTAAGAAATGTAGCCATCCTGACCCCAAAACAATAGTCTTCAGTAAGTATATAAGCATAAGTTGAACATTTACACAAACAGGCCATTATTTAGGCCAGAAGTATATGCCAATCAATTCCGAGAGTTAAATATCAGGCTATATTTTCCAAGAATAAGGCAATAAAATTAGAAAACAATGACCAAAATATTAAATTCATATAATTGGAAGTTAACTTCATACCTAAAAAGAAATAATACAGCTAATTCAGAAATTTTTAGAATTAAAGTACTATGGTAATATCAACTCTCAAAATGAGTAACGGACAGGTGGGGCTAGGGAGGAAGAGATCCATAGGGAACTTTGTGAACAGGCTCTCAGAAATCCCCAAAATGTGGTGTGGGAAAACCAGAGTAAAGAGATAAATTGGACCACCCTACCCCAGGGAAGAGCACCCTGATCTAGGCATGTGGGATGGAGGACCACCCTGCCCTAGGTGTATGGGGTGGGTCATGTGGGGTGGGTGTCTCTATGATAATCACCTGTAACCAAAAAAGAATAATCAGAGGCTAAAAAGGAGGTAAGCCACTGAAGGAGTTATTGATAGAGATGTTAAAAGGATTAAAGTTGCCTGGTTACCTTTTTATAAAAAATAAACCCTGAAGGCACTCATTGTTAACTGTGTGGGGACCCCTCTTAGTTGTGAGAGCTTTTTCTATATATTCACTTGATAAACTTCTGTCACTTACTCACTCTCCATTGCCCACGAGATTCCTTCTTTGAGTCCAAGAGACAAGAACCTAGCTCTCCCACATCATTCCCTAGAGTTAAGTATCAGGCTATATTTTCCAATGATAAGGCAATAAAACTAGAATATAATGACCAAAATATTAAGTCCATGTAACTGGAAGTTAACTTCACACCTAAAAAGAAATAATACAGCTAATTCAGAAATATTTAGAATTACTGTACTATGGTAATATCATTTGTGAAAATAAGTGACAATAATTAAAGGTATTAAGGAAATCTAAAGGTTTAATTGTATTAATTCAAAAGAAAAACAAAACAATACAACAAAAACACCAAAGCATAAAACAACAAAACAAAACAAAAAGAATATAAAGGCAAAACCTAAGAACGACAGCAGTAATAACAAAATATTATAGAATCAAACAAATTTTTGGAATAGATTAATAAAAAATATTTGACCAATGAGTACTGGTCAGAAATACTCAGAGATTATGAAGATAAAATAAAATACTAAATGAAATGTATAAAAACTAAAGTATAGACCTAAGAGAATGATTAAAAATGCTTCTAGAAAAAGAGTCTAATTTTAAGACAATAAAATTAATAGCACCATAGAGAAAACTGTATTTGTGACATAGGGGATCAATTAGAGATGATAAAGTATTTCCTTAAATATCAAAGATAACAATTAGACTCAGGGGCTCAGTCAGCTAAGCCTCTGCCTTCACCTCAGATCATGATCCCAAGGCCCTGAGACTGAACTTGACTCCCTGCTTGGTGGGGAACCTGCTTCTTCTTTTCCCTCTCCCTCTGCAGCTTCCCCTGCTTGTGCTTGTTCTCTCTCTTTCTCTCTCTCTCTCTAAATAAAATTTTAAAAGTTAAAAAAATTAAGAAATAAGCATCAAAGATTAATCCATAAGGTAAACGTATGTATTAAAGTGATTAATTAATTTATATTAAAATTAAATATTTCCTTGCAATTAAGTACAGTGTGGAGAAAAAGTTCATAGACAACTGACATAGGAATGAACAATACTTAAAATATTTAAAACTGACAAGGAATTATTAGATTTAGACTCCATGATGATCTCTATGTATGTGCATGTAAAACACCTTAAAATACATTGTAGGAATGTGCTACAGGAAATTAAAGAGACAGGGAGATAAAGGGGGAAAAATAGCTCAACTTGAAATGACTAGTTGGTTGCCACTGTGTTTTATTTACATTTATTTGGTCAATGAAATTATTTTACATGTATCTATTATTATCTTGTAAGACATGGTATACTAATATCATTATTAATGAAGTTGAGAATAAGAATATGATGCCTCATTTCATCATAATTGTTAAAAATGATCCCTGAAGCTGGTAAATGCGGGAAGCCAGAAACAGAAAAAATAATTAGCACCAGTTCAAAAGCTTGTCCACCTGGAACCCGTAAGAAAATCCAACTAGATCCTGAAAATAATGAGTGATTTGAGGAAAATGGACAGGGATATAGATTTCCAGGTGCTTTTTACTTATAATGGCAATAGCAACTTAGATAATGTAATGGAAAAAAAAATCTATTAATTGGCAGTAGGAGAATTATTAAAAAAATATAAACCATAAGCCAATGAACTTGGGAAAATTATGAAGAATCTACATAAACATAAAAAGAAACAATATGAATTTGCCAAGGCACATTCACATTTTTAAAAATAAGTTAAAAGGGGAACAATATGCCATAATACATATATCAATGTTTTTCATAGAAGTTTAGTATAAAAAATAAACATTTTAAATAATTAATTTGGAAAATGATATCACATATCTGAAAAACTTGGAAGAAGAAATGGATAACCATGACTAAACAAATGTAGCAGAAAAATGATTTACAATAATAGATAAAAGCTATTCAAAAATGCAGTGAATATTGGCCAAAGCTTAGAAAAATCTATACAATATAAAATGTAAAATGAATTCATAAATGAAAAATAGAATCCCATTAAATCTAATTTGGAAAGAACTAATAATTTTTTTTTTGCCTGAATCTGCTCTACCTTTCATTAGGTGGGACACTGACCAAGCCCACTGAGCTCCTCTCTCATGCCCAGTAATAGTAAAGTCATGGACATTAATTACTTCTGAGATGAATTTTAACCACTGTGGATAGGATGCAGAAGCCAGTGGGTTAAACAGATTCTTCCTTGTTTCAGGAAAATAATTCTGAGATGTATTCTGTGCATTAGGATTGATGCTCTGTTGTCTACAATCATAATCTACTCAGTCTGAACTCATATATGTTTCTCCTGGACCACTTAGCTCTTCTCATTCTCTCCTCTTCCACGTGATCAAATCCCAAAATAATTATTTAGGTTGTGTATGCAAGTCCTGATTTTGAAGGGAAACTCAGTTACAGAAAGAGATGAAAATAAAGATACAGGGAAAAAAATGGTGCACTTGGGTGACTCAATTAGATAAGCATCTGACTCTTGATTTCAGCTCAGGTTGTTATCTCAGGGCGATGAGACGAAGCCCCTATAGGCTCTGTGCTGGGCAAGGAGGTTGCTTAAGATTCTCTCTTCTTATCCCTTTCCTTCCACCCCTCTCCTCCCATGCTGTCTTTCTCATAAATAATAAGCACTGCTGAACTATCTTAGATTCTGTACCTTCTCTCCAGCCATGAACCTATCACTGTCTTTAACTCTTGAAAACTTCATTAGGCAAATTAATGTGGTGAAGGAAGCAATATGAGAAAGCCTCTTAATCTGATGAGCATGGATCTGAACAAACCCTATAGATACTATCCCTTTGACTTCAATATACTTCAATATACTATCAATACCTACAGTGAGTCACATACACACAAGATTATTGTTTTTATTGTATACTTCATATATTCATTAATATATGACTCGTTAGCATTTTGTTGAAGTGCTAAACTATGGTAATAAACAAACTTTTAATTAACTTTTCCTCCTATGATACAAATATAACTTGCACTTGAACTTTAGCTAATTTTATGTTCTAAAATTGTCAAAACAAAATGATCAAGGTTTCTAGACTATTTACTGTATTTTCTTCTATATAATATTGTTCTATCTCTTCTGTATAAAGAAAATGAATGCTTGGGGCTCTTGGGTGTCTCAGTGCGTTAAAGCCTCTGCCTTCTCCTCAGGTCATGATCCCAGAGTCCTGGGATAGAGACCCACACCAGGCTCTCTGCTCAGCAGGGACCCTGCTTCCCTTCCATTCTCTCTGCCTGCCTCTCTGTCTACTTGTGATCTCTGTCTGTCAAATAAATAAATAAAATCTTAAAAAAAAAAGAAAATGAATGCTTGATAACTAAATAAATGCTTTACTGAACAAATTAAATATGGCAATAGCATTTTATTTTATCATGCTTTACAGATTAAACTATAATATTATATCACTGGTCTACAAATAATCTACTCACAAAGTCATTTGGAAGCTTTTAGCAAAAGAATTCTTCCTCCTGATTGTAGTATAAAAGCCACAGAAATATACAGAAGACTCCTAGGATTGAAAGTTAAATCCAGTTATCCGTGATGCCTTGAGTAGGACCTGACCTATGTATGTCCTGGGATGCACTAGTAACTGTTACATGTGATAGGATTATATTTAATATATACAGTTTCATTTACTTCACAAAGGAGATATAAATTTGAGAATAAAATATTTGATGAATCTATAAAGTCTATATCTATTTGTAACCAATGTGGTAGACTTAAGATGTTAATTTGAAAAAAAATTTCATTGAACACATACACATAGTCAATTGTTTTTATATATATATACAGCATTATTTATTTATGTAAATAAATGCATTGTCAGTAAAATCCATTTACTTATCAATCATAAGGGTAATTTTAAGTACTAAGAATAAGAAATATGTGAAAAGATAAGTGTTCAAGAGTGCAGTTTGTGGTAATTAATACAATATGATAGGCTCATAAAAAAGATATATTACTTGTACTTAAAAGGTTCTATAATTAAGCAATGACCACTTGAAATTTGTAATTAGTCTTGCTGCAGTTTTTCCTTGCACTTACTGCCCTTCCCCAGAAGTTCATTAAGAATTTCTGTGAATGTCCTTATGTTTAATCTCATTCATGGATTCCACTGCTGCTCACAAAACAAAGCCAAAAAAGAGAAGTAACTCTATGTGGCACTCCGTCCACAAGCAATACATTCATAAATAATTAAAAAGCTCTCTACTTCATTTGTTACCCATTCATCTGATGATTTAAATGAGTAACTGAGGCCATTTTATCAGCACGTTTAATAGAATGCGACTCAGAAACTTCACAGTGTTATTTAAGAAGAAATGTTCATGTGTTAAGGTTTTTATTTTTTTTAAATCAACAAAATAATTTTCAAATATTAAAAGCAAATGTCTCCTTTTCCTCCAAGTTTCCTTGCTATGTCAAAGTTATAAATAAATACATTACAATCGTATTTTGAGTAGTAGATAAAAACAAATGTTTTGAAACTGTCTGTGGGTTGAGTGTCTGTGTTAACGTATAAATATCTGAACTCAATGTATTTAGACTTTATTAGATGGTTTATTTTAGACTATTTAAAAATACATGCTCAGATAATGACTTAACATTATTTTATTCATTTTAAAAAATAAATTATTTTATTTAATTATGTTTAGATATTTATTTAATAAATTAATGATTTAATATTTAATAATCTAAATTTGAAATATTTTAAATTCTAAAAAATATTTATTTAATTAAATTGATATATTTAATATAAATATTTAATAAATTGTTTAATCATTATTATAATTATGCAATACATTATGTATTGTGTAATAATTGCATTTTAATAAATAAATAAGTGTATTATTTACATTATTTTATTTTATTTTATTTAGTTGACAAAGAGAGGGCGAGCACAAGCAAAGGGAGCTGCAGGCAGAGGGAGAATTAGGCTCCCAACTGAGCAGAAAGATCAACCTGGGGTTCCATCCCAGGACCCTGGGATCACCACCTGAGTCGAAGGCAGATGCTTAACTGACTGAGCCATCTAGATGCCCAAGGCTTTGTATTCTTAGCTTCTAAATATTGATGCTGCTTCATCTCTGGAGTTAGTATATTGATGTTGAGAATTCATATCAAAGAACTGATAGTAGCTGTTAAGCATAAACTTATAATTTAGGGGAAAAAAAGAACAGAAGGAAGGAAAAGGGCAAAAGTCAAAAGCACATTAATATAAAATTTAATTAGATAAATAAAGCTGATATTCCTAAAGGGTGCTAATAAAAGAGCTGCAAAGAGCTGATAGGATTAGGAAAATTGTCCACTCCTGGTCATTTCATAATTTTAAACTATTCCTTATTAATAAATATACTTAGTTCCAGAAACACAACCACATAAGGACATTTCCACCAAGTTTCCTCTAACAGCATTTACAAATTAGACGTTCAAACAATGTAATTCATTACATGTTGCATCTGTATCTTAAAGTTTACACACTTTCTGTGACACATTTTCTAACAATTAAAATTTAAAAAAAAAAATATATATATATATATATATATATATATATATACACCTTATACCTAAATGGAATATATATATATATATATATATATATATAGAGAGAGAGAGAGAGAGAGAGAGAGAAAACATCCTTAAATGAAACCTTTCTTTGTTTATTAGCTTAAATAGGTAAATTAGCAACAACAACAACAACAAACAGCTAATATTATAGAGGTAGGAACAATTTACCTTTTCATTCATTGCTATTTTCTAAAAATTCCTATTTTATTTTTTTCTCAAGTCTGTCATAATAATTTTCTAAATCTCCTGCCTTATTCAAATTTTTTCTTTTAGTGGAAATCTCTATTTCATATTTATTTTCTCTTCCTCCACTCTTTGCTCTAATAATTCAATGTATTATTAGATTTTCTGTTTTTCTCTTTATCCAGATATATCTTTTCTTTCTTTCTTTTTTAAATAATTTGATTTGCTGGCATTTTACATCAGTACATGCTTTCTTATGGATGTTAAAAATGTCTGTGGAACTACTAGAAGAATAAACTTTTTACCTTTAAGAAGTTTACAGTCTAGAGTGCCTGGGTGGCTCAGTTGGTTAAGTGTCTTCCTTCAGCTTAGGTAATGATGCCAGGGTACTAGGATCCAGTCCTGCATCAGCTGCCTGCTCAACAAGGAGTCTGGTTCTTCCTCTCCCTCTACCCCTCCCCACCCACTCTCTCTCTCTCTCTAATAAATAAATAAAATCTTAAGGAAAAAGACTTACTGAAATCTGAGACTGAATTACTAAATTCAGTCTTAATATAAGACAGCTAAACAAAGCAATGATCACAACTGGAAAATTTAGTCAGATCATGGTTTAACATTTTTGGTTGACACAGGACCTCTTTCAGTAACAACTTTCCCTAAATATCAATTTCTTTTTAAGGCAAAAATTTTGACAAGAAATTCAGATCCTTCTCATCATTTTCATATCAATTTAATGTGACATCCTCAGAGTATATAATCAAATATGTAATTATTCTATCTGTTGCCTTGTATATTGCCTGTATCTTTTTCAGACCCAAAGTTTCATTGAGGTAGAGTTTTTTGTTTTGTTCTTTTTAAAGCAGAGATTTTTAAAGTGTTTGATATATACAAGATACTTAATAAGTGTTTACAAAACCTATGTATTTCAGAAGCCTTAAACAGGTTTTAAAATAATGTAGGTGATATTAGTAGTCATATCAAACAATTTGTAGGTTTCAGTCATGTCAATAACTACATTTCTCAGAGACAGAGAAACATACAAATGATCTGGGTCCAGTAGGATAATGCTAGCATGTGTTGTAAATTCTCTTATATGACCTTATTCTTGCAAGAATTGGTTATGTGGCAGAAAAAAAGGTACCACTATCTTATACTTTATTATTTAAAGAGATTTATGAAAGTTGTTAATTTCTTACACTACCCCTTTGTTTCAGTGGACCCAATTTCTGTGGTAATGGTGAGAGGAAAGTAGGCAATTTAGGCAGCCGCAAAATTCTCCTACAAGGCACTATAAAATAAGGCTTGTTCTAGATCATGGGTCTGTCCAAAGGGGAATGTTAAGGGGTAGGATGGATGATGGATGCATTGTGGACTTATAAGATTAATACTATTATGCCCCAATAATGGGTCTATGATTATAGGAGCGAGACTGATATAAAGCGAAGGTCAAGCAAAGCTTTATTTCATTCCAAGCATCAAGAATCTAATCGAATGTTCGGGGCCACACCTCTTACGAGAGAAGGCAACCCTTCTCTGTTTCACAGTCTAGCTTTTAAGGGCAAAGGCCATGCAGTCAGGCTTGGCCACGCACAGGTGACCAATGAGATTTTAACACACACAGGAAACTCCACAGTGAGGCTAGGTGACCAATTGAGGTTCAATTTACCCTAGTATAGACATTTGACCCAGCCTATTACACCTTGATTAGGATTGGTGCCAAAAAGGTTCCCAAAGGGTGGAGGAGTGGGGCATACTCCTTAGTATCTAAGGGACAGTGTGCAAATCCCCCCCCCTCCCCGCTGATTGATGTCTCCACCTGGCCTGACCCACCCTTGTATATGTGCTTTGTTACCTGGAGCTGATTTCCAGGACTTGTTTTTAAGTAAATCCCCTGGGGGAAGGGGAGCAAGGACAGTTTAAGGGTTAACCTCAATGAAAGCCTCTTAGTAAAATATAAAAATATAAAATAGGTCCTTACATTACAACAACTCAGTAGGGAAAGTCCCAGTGTGGTGATAAAAGAAGTGATGTAACTTGCATTACACATTTTATTTTTAAAACGTGTAAGTTGTATTTTTCCCTGTCATGACATCATACTTTATCTTCATCTCTGTCTACTAGTTTAAAACTAGCCAGAGAGAGAGAGAGAGCATGAGCAATATGGGGCTCGATCCCAGAACTGTTGAGATCATGATCTGAGCCAAAGGCAGACACTTAACTGACTGAGCAAATGAGACTCCCACAAACTCCACAATTTTATAAAATTTTTATTTGTTGGGGTGCCTGGCTGGATCAGTCAGTAAAACATGTAACTCTTGATCTTGGGGTTGTACGTTTGAATTCCACCTTGGGTGTAGAGGTTTTTAAAAATAAAATCTTTAAAAAATTTTTTTTCATTTTTTTAAGCCATTGTACGGCAGTGTTGATCACTATATTGTACACCTGAAACTAATATTAACCTTATTTTAACTAACGAATTTAAATAAAAACTTTAAAAATAAAATAAAAATAATAATCATAAAAATATAAAAGGAAAAATTATTTGGCAGGCAATTTTCTTAATTGCATTATTATTTATTATTATCATAGTGTGTGTGTGTCGGTGGGAAGTGGCTGGTATTACAGTGAGTTCCATATCTGTGTTACACTGAGGTCCATGTCTGTAGTCAGTCTTTTTTTTTCTTTTAATTTATTTTTAGTGATCCAAAATTCACTGTTTATGCACCACAGCCAGTGCTTCATGCAATAAATTCCCTCCCTAATACCCACCACTGGGCTCACCCAACCACCTGCCACCCTCCTCTTCAAAACCCTCAGTTTGTTTCTCAGAGTCCACAGTCTCTCATGGTTTGTCTCTCCCTCTGATTTCCCCCAGCACACTTCTCTCCATCTCCCAGTGTCCTCCACGTTATTCCTTATGTATTGAGTCTTCTAAAAACTTTTATTTCTTTCCCTATTCTGCTTTGCATATGCTTACCTTAGATGTTAAAATGTTATAAACCTCTCCTGCCTGGTCCATTTTCTCTCTCTGCTCTCATGATTTCTCATGCTCTCCCTGCCAACCGCACATGCCTTACAATATCTGGATATGACTAATCTCTTCCTTAGCTACTTTATTCTACTCTGCCATATGGTTGCCCTTCCCTCTTCTGTACCATAACTTCTATTCCCTGCATTTGTGCTTTAACAATACCTAATTCTTTTCACTATATCTGTATCAGTAGTGCAATCACTGGGTCATAGGCTAGCTGTATTTTACTGGAAAGAAGGGCCATATGCACCCCAGTGTTCGTAGCAGCAATGTCCACAATAGCCATTCTGTTGAAAGAGCCAAGATCCCCTTCAACAAACAAACGGATAAAGAAGATGCGATCTATGGATACAATGGAAGATCACTCAGATCTTCAAAGTCATCTTCTTAATATTACAGACTCTTCACATAATCATAATTTTATTTTGGCATTATATGGTAATTTCAAATATAGTAAATATAAAGAATTTACCTCTGTAATTATAGCGAGTGTGGTCGTAGTTTAATGGCAACAGAGAGGATGAATACCCAACTTTTGCATCAACATGGATGGACTGGAGGAGATTGTGCTAAGTGAAATAACTCAAGCAGAGAAAGTCAATCATCATATGGTTTCACTTATTTGTGGAACCTAAGGAATAGCATGGAGGACATTAGGAGAAGGAAAGGAAAAATGAAGTGGGGGAATTGGAGGGGGAAATGAAACATGAAAAACTATGGACTCCAAGAAACAAACTGAGGGTTTTAAAGATGAGAAGGATGTGGGGATGGGTGAGCCTGGTGTTGGGTATTAAGGAGGGCACATATTGCATGGGGCACTGGGTGTTTTACACAAACAATGAATCATGGAACACTACTTCAAAAACAAATGATGTATTGTATGGTAACTAACATAAAATAATTAAAAAAAAAGGAGGGGGACAATTCCTAACACTCAATTTTTCCTAGTTTCTTGTTTACCTCCTTTTAAGACTAAGATCATTAGTGGTTTTTTGTTTCTTTGTTTTTTTTTTTTTGTCTCAACTAAAAGAAGAAAACTAATACACATTATTTTGAAAACTTTTTGAACAGTGTACAAACCTTAGTCAAGTCCACAATGTCTCATCTCTTCTTCCTCCTAACATGGCTAAGTTGAAAAACCCTTTATCTGGGAAAAGATCATTTTCCTGCCACCTTGTGTAAGATTTTGGCTTTAGCTTAGATTATCCTTTCTTTCCTTTTCTGAAAATAAGTTGAAAATATTAATAGCCTCAGTTTCTTCTTCCAAAATATGACTGCTTCTTTACCAAGTGCAAAAGCAACCCATTTTGACCATAGTAAACTGCTTGGACCTACTTTGTTTGGCTCACTGTTTTAGTGAGACAAGTGCAGTGAAGATGACACACCATTTCCAAATGTATTAATAATTGGTAGACCATACTTCTAAATTGAAGTTTTGTTGCCATTAAACTACGACCACACTCGCTATAATTACAGAGGTAAATTCTTTATATTTACTATATTTGAAATTACCATATAATGCCAAAATAAAATTATGATTATGTGAAGGGTCTGTAATATTAAGAAGATGACTTTGAAATTATTGCTTATCTAAATGAAATTTCCCATTTTATAATCTTGTATAAGCTTCCGTTGTCATTTCTTATTTAAAATCTATTAGAAGGCACTCTTATTTTCCCTTAAGTGGGAAGTCAAATGTGGAACAAATTCATCCCAAAGGAATTGATTCTATATTCCACTGAAGACCAGGTGGCTTCCATGTGGCATTTTGCCTCTTGCATATTGTTCATCTCCTATAACAAATGGGGGTATGCTCTTTAGTAAACTAATTCAACTAAATTAGAGACATTGTCTTCAAGGGATAACATCATAGAGACTAGAATCAGAATCATACTTTTGGGAAAATTGGGCCCAGGTTTTATTTGTTTTGTTTTGTTTTAAGATTTTATTTATTTATTTGACAGACAGAGACCACAAGTAGGCAGAGAGGCAGAGAGAGAGGGGGAAGCAGGCCCCCGGCTGAACAGAGAGCCTGATGCGGAGCTCGATCCCAGGACCCTGAGATCATGGCCTGAGCCGAAGGCAGAGGCTTAACCCACTGAGCCACCCAGGCGCCTCTAGGCCCAGGTTTTGATGGTTTCTTTCCTCAATCTTATAAAACCTATTTGAACTCTACTGGATGCCAGAACTGCTTAAAAATATTTGGTCCCTTGTAATTTTCACCTTCCAGTATTCAATGCACCTGATCTATGTAATATCCTATAGTATTTTTGTCAAATGAAGACTCTCAAAGTGTGTTTCTTGGGAGACACTTTTCAATTGGTTGCTTACATTTCTGCATTTATTATTTGTTCTAGACCATCCTTTGAAGATGGTTGTATTGAATAGTCTTGGAAGACAGAAATAGTATCTTTTTTTTAACTTAACCTGTTGTGTTTGCAAATATTATCTGCCTCTGTTTTGATTCTTCTTGTGGGAACTGAGGCTCAGAACTGATATATAATTCCCACTCCTACACACACACACACACACACACACACACACACAAAACTGTTAATATTCTGGCTACCTCTAGTGCTGTGAATTATAAACTATATTATTTCTGAACCATGAGTCTGTGTCTTCTATCAGCACCCAAGAAACCATGGCAGACTCATACACCAGCTTTCAAATAAGGGAAAATAATCTAAGATGCTTTATATTTTTTGAAAGTGTTACCTACTTCTGAACATATGACTGAACATATATAAAGCTGGAGCCATGACCATTTAGAGCTTTTTCTGTGGAAGAACTATGCATTCACTAGTAATCAAAAGTAGTTTAATCTTTTTTTTTTTCCTCCTGGACACCATTTCGTCTCTCACACTGTTGCTCAAATTGGATAGAGTCTAAGGTCCTTTGAGAAAATTTTTGTTTAATGACTCAAAATAAAATAGGAAGAGTCTAAAGTGCTAAAAATAATTCTATATAAAAGGTATACGATCATGCCAGAAAGGATAGTAATTTTATTTAACAACTGCCTGTTCACCACTTTATTTGTTCATTAACTAATCACCAAATTCCTGACTAAATCCCTTTTGTAAGCCAGAATGTGAGCTAAAAACTGGGATTTTAAAAAAGTTTTCATTTGAAATCCAGTTAGATAACATATATGGTTGTATTAGTTTCATGTGTACAATATAACATATAACACTCAGTGCTCATCATGACAAGTGCCCTAATTAACCCCCATCATTTATTTAACCATCACTCCTTCCAGATCCCCTCAAGTAACCATCAGTTTGTTCTCCTTAATGAAATGTCTGTTTCTTGCTTTGTTTCTCTTTCTATGTCTTATTATTTTCCCCTTTGCTTGTTTGTTTTGTTTCTTTTATTCCATATATGAGTAAAGGTATTTGTCTTTCTCTGACTGACTTATTTCACTTTTAGCATTATACTGTCTAGTTCCATCCATGTTATTGCAAGTGGCAAGATTTCAGTCTTTTTTATGGCTGAATAATATTCCATTGTATATACATACCACTTATTCTTTATTCATCAATTGATGGACACTTGGGCTCTTTCCATATCTTAGCTTTATAAATAATGCTGCTATGAACATAGGGGTGCTAGCATCCCTTTGAATAAGTTTTCTTATATTCATTGGGTAAATACACAACAGGATTGTTGGATCACAAAGGACTTCTATTTTTAAATTTTATGGAAATTCCATACTGTTTTCCAATATGGCTGTATCAGTTTGCATCACCACCAACAGTTCACAATTGTTACTTTTGATTTTATTTTCTTTTTTTTTAAAGATTTTATTCATTTGACAGAGAGAGATCACAAGTAGAGAGAGAGAGGAGGGAGCAGGCTCCATGCCTGGCAGAGAGCCCGATGTGGGACTTGATCCCAGGACCCTGAGATCATGACCTGAGCTGAAGGCAGAGGCTTAACCCACTGAGCCACCCAGGCAGCCCCAACAAGTGTTACTTTTTCACATCCTCTCCAACACCTTTTGTTTCTTGTAGTGTTGATTTTAGCCATTCTGACAGGTGTGAGGTGGTATTTCTTTCTAGTTTTGCTTTGCAATTTCCTAATGATACATGATGATGGACATCTTTCATGTATCTACTGAAGATTTGAATGTGTTCTTTGGGGAAACACTTGTTCATGTCTTCTATCCATGTTTTTACTGGATTATTTGTTTTTGGATGTTGACTAAAAACTGGATATTAAGTATCACACAAGACAGGTTTCCTTGAGCTTAAATTTTATTTGCATGAGTATCATTAACAGGAAAAAATATGCATATGTGTAGGTACAAGTGTGTTTATGTATACATCTATCTATCTATCCTCTATCCCCTGTCTTCTAATTGTGGTAAATCCTGTAAGGTGGGGAATGGGATAGTCTGAAGAAATATGCTGCTGGATATGTTGGGTAAGCAAATTTAATTGCACTCAGATGCATTGGATATAAGTGAATCACTCAAATGAGTTATTTAAAATTATATAGAAACAAATTAAAATTTTATGTAGTTGAAAATAATAGGTAGTTAAAATAATTTTTGTTGTTTGTTGTTTCTGTGTCTTTTTTTTTGTTTATATATACTATGGTGTGAATGTTTATGTCTCCCAAAATCATATTATGAAATCTAACTCTGGAAGTGATAATATTAAAACATAGGGGCCTTTGGGAGGTGATTAGGTCATAAGTGGGATTACAGTCCTTTTAAAGGAGACCCCAGAGAGTTCTCTTGCTTCATTCATCATGTACATTTACAGTGAGAAGATAGCCATCTATGAGGAAGTGGGCTCTCCCTGGATCTGCCCATTCCTTAATCTTGAACTTCTCAGTTCTAGAACTGTGAGAAATAAATTCCTGTTCTTTATAAGCTATTCAGTCTATATCATGTCCGTTATAGCAGCCTGCATGCAGAAGGACAATATGACCTAAAACGAGAGCAATAAATATAAAGCATCAGTAAAGTCAGTTGGTACAATGTTTTTTTCCTTAGAGAAGACATGCTGCTTCATGTTAAACCTTGATATTGTATATGTTTCTTGAAGGGCCACTTCTTACTCCTTTGTATGATTTCCACAAAGTCCAGGATGATGCCTTACATGAAGGTAATATTTTATAAATACTGTTGGAAATATATACTTCTCTAAAATCTTATTTTGCCTACAGATTACTTGGATCCACTTTGCCTTGTGTAGAATATTTGAAATATTTTAAGAACAGAATGTCTCTCTAAATAACATTTAGAATCATCATTAGTTTATGACTCGTGACTTATTTATTTATGAAGTGATACTTACTGCAAGAACACTTAAGTTTGTAATATAATTTTTGAAGTAATCACCAAGCTGCTTTATTATAAATTATGAAAGAATAATTTCTCATGTTACGTTTAATTCGGCTCTTATGTTATGGTCATGACATTTTCATTAAAATAAAGTAGAAAATAGAAGTAAATAATAAGTGAAAAATAAAAAATAATAAATTAAAAATAAAAGTAAAACTCTTGTGAAATGTTAAACTTTTCTTACTTATTTTGTTTTGCTTTTCCTCTACCATGCTGGCAAAGCTGTATTTTGCAGATAGATACAATTTTCTAGTTGCTAGTTTTGTTACTTTTGCTAAAATTTTCAAAATATAAGAAGTTGAATAGTCATGCATTATTTACTAAACTCCTTATCTAAACTTATAAAAATAAAACAATGATGGTGACCTGGGTATTTCTAAAATTGTATTCTTCTTTTCCATATTGTGTTTTACAATGTAATTATTAAAGATTCTGCATATATTAACACCCATCCCCTTCTATCTCATCTGTATGTCCATTACAGTGCATGTAGGATTTCTATTCATTGCTATGTTGTGGTGAAGAGATTGTCTGAAGTAGTCCTATATTTATGCAGGTAGATCTTAAGCTACAGTGCTCTTGTTTATTTGCTTGTTCGTGATCAGTATGTCTGAAAGATGGCAACTATTGCATCAGGTATGATGATTAAAAATATTATTGGTGCCTGATACACTGTGATGAAATAGGTAAGTCGATTTATAATTTGTTAATTAAATTAGAAAAGAAATTCCTTTGGATTTGTCCTTTATTAAGAATTTTTTTTTAAATGAATTCCTTGGGATGGTTTTGTGTAATATACATCACATGCCTCAACCTTTAAATTTGAATGTAGAAAAGAGTTATCAGAAAGAGCCTAGAAAATATTATTATGAAATATTTTTGTTCTGTTATATTATGTTAACTTGGGAAATAATGGTAGTTATTTTTATTAGCATTTCCTACTTTCCACATGCCCTTACAGATGAGATATCATGTTTTTCCTACTCTTTTTATCGTGGTTGTTATATTCTTCAAGATCAATAACAATCAGTGAAAATTCATAACATTAATTTTTTGGGGGAAAGTGATATTTTAGCAAGAATCCGTGACCAAAAATTTTAGCTGTTGTCCATCCAGTAGGTGAGACTATCAATGTTCCCGAAATTTCAAGAAATAGAACTTATTAATTGTGTTGGTCAATGTTTATTGTCTCTGAACTTAGAGGTGCATAATTCAATTTAAAATTTATTTTGAATTGAAAACAAGATCTTACTGAAGTTTAGTCATCCCACTTTATATCAGGCCTCCAGTACATTCTAATTTATGTATAGAAAATATCATAAACATGAATGTCACTTTTCCTATTGCATTTATACTGAAACTGCAATGACTCAAAGACGTCAGATCTGAAAAACACTACCTTTCTATAATTTCTGTTTCCTAGGAGGAATGGATATACCATTTTAGCACAATTATCCAACAGTATTCAAAACCACCATGAATTTTAAAACATAGTTATTACACCATAAAAATCAAGTATGAAAATGTATAGACAACCAAGTCTCTATCTGTAAATGAAATACTCCCACACAGACTGGTTTTAAAACTTTCTAACTTAAGGAATTTGATAGCACAGACTCAGGGTAGTAGTTTCAGTGCCTACAGTATACTTTCAGGGAGAGAGTAATGTAGGCTCTGAGTCACTTTCTGCCTAGAGATGACCTAATAGTGGTTCTGGCATTGTTTGTTTGTTTGTTTTTGAAAATGCTTTCCTGGGCGTCATTCAGAAAATGCAGAGTTTGGCATTCTATATAAATTAAGGATGATGTTTTTGAATGTTTGTCTTTCACTACATCAAATGAACATAATTGGACAGAAATTCCACTAAATTAAGCTTTGTTAGGAAACGTGTAAATTGGAGCTGCTCAAATTAGTTGCTCTTTGAACTATGTGCTGTTGGCTCAGGATTAGATAAGGAGTTTGAAGGAAAACCTAAATCATTGCTTCCTTTTTTGAGAGAGTCTTAGCATATTTTCTTAAAATTAGCTGAAATAAACAATGTGTTTAGTCGCAAAGTGATTTGCATTTTTGCACAAACTCCCTATCTCCTTGAGAATTATAACAAATATTTCATGAAACATCATTGATCTTTACTTTGTTACACTGCTCTAAAGTACATTCAGAGTTGCCAGTTAAAAGTGTTAGTGTTGAGATGAAATGTCATGCATTTTTCTTCACTTCCATGCAAATGAACACAGTAATTTATTAAGACACAATGAAGAAAAAAAAATTGATAATGAGTTCCAGATGTTAAAAATCCCTTGCCATTCAATCCAAATTGTGAGTTTGATCTGTTACCGAACACTTTATAATGCACCTCTGGTAATTTTACAGAGATTATTTTTTTCTTACCAATTCTTGTTTATTCTGTCTTGCAATGCAGAGAAAGCTAACTAATTTAAAATAAACTTCCGTTAATTTCGATTGTTATAAACTTAAAATTGATCAATTTCCATATACAGAGTTTAAAATGTTCACAATTTACATTAAATATATATTCTGTGTATACCTTGGAGAAATTATACTGAAAATTGAAATTAAAATGATGTTGTATATAGCTGCAAGAAGCCGCCTGTCCCATTTCATCTCTACTATATAAGTTGTGTCAGGTAATTTATAAAATCCCTACTGCATAACAAAGCTATTTTTTGTTGGAATGGGTAGTAATGTTTGTTCTTATTTCTAAATAAGAGTTGGTCTATGAGTGCATCTGCAACTGTATTTTTCCTAAGTGGCTTCATGGTCTTGAACTGAGAAAGCTCAGAACATTAAACATCCAAATAATATAATTTGACATAATTAGACATCAAGGAAATGCAATTAAAATGACACTGAGATATCACTACACACTTATCAGAATGGCTAAAATACAATATAATGACAAGACCAAAAGAAAAAGATATACCATTTGATGATACACAATGGCAAGTTGTACCATCCCTTAACCATCTCAGACTAGTGTAGTGTTAAATTTGTTTTTCTAAGCAATGTTTTGGGTCACTTACCACTTTTCAAGGATATAAAGTGCTATCATTTTACTTAAAACTGTGAAATTTGGTCAGATTTAAATTTCAATTTATGTTAAAACATTCTGTACACTGTGTTAAACTTTGACATTTGTTCCCTCTGTTCAGTGAATAACACTATATCATATTTTGAGAAATACACTAATTTTCATTTTGAAAAATATCCCTTTTTCCTCTTATGGTAATTATTAATATGAATTAATAGTAGAATTTGATATGGTTCCATATGACCATAAATACTTTATTGTATATTATCAAATTTAATAATGAATATACTGTACTTCTTTGGACAATTTTTAAAGACTAGTCTACTCTTAAAAAAAAATGGAGACGCACTTCTTCAGTTCACACAAATTTCATTTTATTATATATAACCTCAGATAAATTTCAACAAATCATAATTTATTAAAATTATGTCTACTTAAAAATCTCATAGAAGAGTAAAACCATCAAAAATAAAAATAAACACACACAACACACACACATCACCCATGTATTGGCAAATCACAATTGCTGTAACAATACATTAGGCATTCCACAGTTAAGGGCTATCAAAATTTCCATCAGCGACAAAAAGATTTGTATCCAAATGGACTGATTTTCCAGAATCCAAGAAAAAGTCTCCTAGGGTTTATTTAAAGATAAATATTTGAACAAATACTTCTTAAATTTAGGAAATTCAGAACATACTATTAAAGAATATTTGCAGTGCAGACTATATTCAATCCTTCCTTCAAAATGTGCCTTTGAGTACATAATTCTGTTTTCTCTATCTAAATTGAGCTGTCCTCCAAGGAAGTTTTCTAAAATGTGTGTCTCTGTGTGATAAATGTTCTAAGACCTAACATGCTTCATTGTATTTTTACTGTGCTCTCACATTTAATCAAAAATTTGGCTTGATGTATAATATCTAGTTTCAAATATCTTTTCCATCTATACAAACACCCAGCTGTCTCCTTTATATGCTATTACTATTGAGAATTGTGCTGTCAGTATTATTCTTGTACATTTTAGGTGATCTGTTCTTCTCTTGGGCATCATTTATGCTCTTCTCTGTTTTTGATATTCTTAAAACTCACCATAATATATATGAGTGTTTTTTTAAAGATTTTATTTATTTATTTGACAGAGAGAAATCACAAGTAGTTGGAGAGGCAGGCAGAGAGAGAGAGAGGAGGAAGCAGGCTCCCCGCCGAGCAGAGCGCCCCATGCGGGACTCGATCCCAGGACCCTGAGATCATGACCTGAGCCGAAGGCAGCGGCTTAACCCATTGAGCCACCCAGGCACCCTATATGAGTGGTTGTGTGTGTGTGTGGTTTTTGTTTTGTTTGGTTTCTGATTTCTCATGTTTGGCATCATTTTAAGTCTGGTATCTTTTATCTTTCTTTAATTCTCCAAAATTTATCTCACTACTTATTTAGATATTTTCTTTATTTTTTTTCTCTTCTGCTGCATTTGGGCAGAAGTCATTAATTTGATTGTTTGTTTTTTCCAACTCACTTATTCATTTTACAGCTATATTCATCTTAGTCTCCTTTTACTGTATTCTTTATTTCAACAATTTTCACTTAATTTATATTCACAGTATAGTATCTTTCTTTTGTTTGTATATTTATATCATTATTTTATCATATACTTTTAAGCTATTTTTTAAAATATTTTATTTATATATTTGACAGTGAGAAATCACAAGTAGGCAGATAGGCGGGCAGAGAGAGAGGAAGGGAAGCAGGCTACCTGCTGAGCAGAAAGCCTGATGTGGGGTTTGATTCCCGGACCCTGAGATCATGACTTGAACCGAAGGCAGCGGCTTAACCCACTGAGCCACCCAGGTGTCCCTTTTAATCTATTTTTTAAAAGAAAAGTCATTCTTTTTTTTTAATTTTATTTATTTATTTATTTGACAGAGAGAGATCACAAGTAGACAGAGGGCAGGCAGAGAGAGACAGAGAGAGAGAGAGAGAGAAGCAGACTCCCTGCTGAGCAGAGAGCCTGATGCAGGACTTGATCCCTGGACCCTGAGATCATGACCTGGGCTGAAGGCAGTGGCTTAATCCACTGAGCCACCTAGGCGCCCCTAAGCTATTTTTTAAATTCCTGTTCCAATAACATTTCGATTGCCATATAAAGTTAACCACATCATATTTTCTGGTAAGTAATTGTACCTTTTATGTGCATAGTTATTTTGGTCCATGAGTTCAGCTCCTCTTAGGATCATCAAATCTCTTAAATTCTGGGTATGCTAGGATTTTCTAAGCAACAATAAAATACATTGAAACCTGGTAGCTTAATTATAATAATGTTTTCTTTCTCAATCATTCACAATAGCATTACAGTCTGAGTAGCTTCCTTCTATTTTGCAGCTATAGTGTTTGGAAAAACTTGAATTGTGATATCACTGTGATAATGTGATTTAGTCAGGGTTTTTCAGAGAATCGGGAAGAGAAAAAAAAAAAGGAAGATATTCTCCAGGGCCAACTCTAGAAGTGACTATTAAAACATCTGTCCAAATTCAACTGAACAAAACTCAGAAATGCCATCTCCAGTGAAATACAAAGAAGATTATAAATAGTTCTGGGCACACACATCTCATTTGACCCAATGATGTACATCAATGAAAGACTGAAGGCCAATCACCACTCCATGGGAGAATTTAAAAATAAATTTACCAAAGAGGCCAAGAATTCAGAATCACAAATACCTCAGAACTAATAATAACTGCCTTCACTTGATGTTATTCTATAAGATAAATCCTACGATCAAGTTTCAATTTTAAATTCTTACAATTTTAAATTCTTAAATCCTTATGAATAAGCATCATTTGGAGGGAGCAGTTTTCATAATTTATCATCCATCAGCCTTTTTTAAGATTTTATTTATTTATTGGACACAGAGAGAGAGAGAGAGAGAGAGAGAGAGATTACAAGTAAGCAGAGAGGCAGGCAAGCAGGGAGGGAAGCAGGCTTCCTTTTGAGCAGAGCCCGATGTGGGGCTGGATCCCAGGACCCAGAGACCATGACTTGAGATGAAGGCAGAGGCTTAACCCACCACCCACGTGATGAGAGAGCCACTCAGTTTCCCCTCATCCATCAGCCTTAATTGTTTGGAGGAAAATGTGTGGAGGAATAATGCCTTAGGGAGTTAATCTCTCTAAAGAATCTTCAAGTCTTTACCCCTTCAAGGTTTTTGCACAGTTCTGATAGCCTTTAAACATCCAGCTGATTTCTACAGTGACAGGCCTGTTAAAACCTGTCCTCAAACCAGGAATAGAGCTTGAAACATACCAGTCAAGAGCATCTTTGAGTCTTTTAAGGAATTTATCATCATTTCTTTGTTTTTGGTTAATATCTGAAATAGTTCTATATTACACTTGCATAATTTCTCCAGAGCTGACTTTGAAGGAGGCATTCAGTTTCAGCTAGTTCCATATTTTTGCAAGAACTATAATTCTATATTAAAAAAACATATTTTAGAGCGCCTGGATGGCTCAGTGGGTTAAAATCTCTGCCTTCGGCTCAGGTTATGATTCCAGGTTCCTGGGATTGAGTCCCACAGTGGGCTCTCTTCTGAGGAGGGAGCCTGCTTCCATTCCTCTCTCTCTGCCTGCCTCTCTGCCTTCCTGTGATCTCTGTCAAATAAATAAATAAAATTTTTAAAAAAACATATTTTATACCAGTGATTCATGTTTATTAACTAAGATATCACAATAGAAATAATACAAACAGTGGCTCTTTATTAACACCTTCAACCAAGGGACGCCTGGGTGGCTCAGTTGGTTAAGCAGCTGTCTTCGGCTCAGGTCATGATCCCAGCATCCTGGGATCGAGTCCCATGTCGGGCTCCTTGCTTGGCAGGGAGCCTGCTTCTCCCTCTGCCTCTGCCTGTGCTCTCTCTCCAACCCCCCACTCTGATAAATAAATAAAATCTTTAAAAAAAAATACCTTCAACCAAGATCAAAAAATATGTCATATTTTCTCCAAAAATTTTATATCATCTGATTGGTCTGATATATATAAAATTACATTTAAAGTTTTAAAAATATCAGCAAATATTTTCATTTAAATGCAAATTTGAAAAAAGTCTACTTTTCCAAACACGACTTTTTATCCTATTTTTTTTAATTTTGTCGACAATTGATAAATTGTTTAGCAAGACTGTAAATGTTAGATCGAAAAAATGATTAATAGATGTAGGTTCAAAATATTATGTTCCATTAAAAATTATTTAGTCTTTGATGAACATCTGTTTGATAATATGTTGTATCCAGATATAGTAAATTAATGACATATATAAAATTATAGGGAAATGACACCTTCCGTTCCATTATGAGTAGAGCTTTTAAAATGCTATTTGTCACAACCTGTCATCTTGTCATTATGTAGCATTATGTAGCATTTAAAAAATGTATACTCTTCACTTTGAAGTCTTTTAGAAATCTAAAGTATGACTTTCTATGGTTTGTGTTTCCATATTCCTTTATTGCCAGTTTGAACATATCCACATGCTTTGATTCAAAGGTAAAAAATTCCTCTTATTTGGAAAAATGATGTTTATTTTTGTTCTCTCACCCTTAGCAGGTGGTTTCATTTTAGCACACTTCAGAGTTATAATTTCATGCTTATTAAAAACATTTATTATGATCTACATAGATGAATGAAACTTTTATTTTATTAAATTATTTGCCAAAAAATCTGTTATTTTTAAAAATGTATTTCCTTTGAAGGGCTATTTTAGAGCATTGAGAGAGGATCTAGGAGTGTGGTATTATGCAATATTTAAGTAGGTATGAAATGGTTATTTATATGATTGTTTCTTTAAGGCTTATGTATATTTTTCATTATATGCTATAAAATATTTTGAAAGTAAATTTAAGGTATGTTTTACATAGTTTATTGTTTGGAAAAAATATTGAAATGATGTATGAAATTCAGTATACTCTCAACATTAATTTATTCTGAAATTTACCAATTGTCTATTAAACCTATTATATGGCAGATGTTACTTTAGACTACACTGCTAAATGAAATACCTGGCTTTGTAGAACTTTTATTTTAATGGGTGAGACAATTAAAAGCTATAAACCTTAATAAAAATTGCATAGTGCATTCAAAAATGATGAGTACAATGGGGAAAAAGAAAAATTAAATCAGGGTGAGAAAAATCAAGGTTGCTAGGCAGGGAATGGGGAGTTAAAATTTTTAATAGGAAGATCAAGGTAGTTATAATGAGGCTAACAATTGAACAAAGGTATGGAAAGCTGATGAATTTGCCCAGAACTATCAGCAATAACGTCACTCCAGACAAAGGAATTGGCTATCTTGAAGGCCATAAGCTTGGATCGTGCCTGGCATATCTTAGGAATAGCAAGGAGGCCACTGTGAGTGACTGAAGAGTAGCAGGGAAAGAGGTCACAGAGGTTAAATGAGTGGCTAGATCATATAAAAGCTTAGAAGTCATTGTAAAACTCTGGCTTTTATATTTGGAAACTTACAAGCAGGGGTAATCATGTGCAAAGGGAGAGGAAGAAGCAAGCTCCTTGGGGTGCAAGTAGTCCCATGCAGGGCTGGATCCCTGTACACTTGAATCATGACCTCAGCCAAAGGCAAACATCTGCTTAAACAACTGAGTCATCCAGGCACCCCTAGAAAATTAAAAAAAAAAAAAAGACCTTTCAAAAACATTTTGTTTCTTTCTTTTTTTAAAATATTTTATTTATTTGACAGACAGAGAGACAGGAAGGGAACTATAAGCAGGGCAGAGGGAAAAGGAGAAGCAGGTTTCCCACTGAGCAGAGAGCCTGATGTGGTGCTCCATCCCAGGGCCCTCAGATCATGACCTGAAAAGAAGGGACACTTATGGAGGAAGCCACCCAGACACCTCTTTTCTTTGTTTTTAATATATGGCAATGATGATTCCCAGCCACGGGAGCATATTACCCATTGATTAAATCTTTGATAACAACCTATTTAAAAAGGTGTGTAAATATATACTTACTCAGATTTATACACTTTGTGTTTTCTTCATAGTTTGGGGCTGGAACGCCTGCTCACAACACTGCTTCCAGTCTTTCCCTTCCCATCTTTTGATACCAGGTATTCGGTCAGTAAAGCAAATTAGTATGAAAATTAATAAGCCCTTGGCACCATATCTCTGGAGCAGGGGTTGCTCTTAGCCAAGGCCCAGAGCAGTTGACCTCCCCTCGCTAGTGCTATAGCCCCAAGGACTAGGTCCCTGCCACCAGAACTCAGTCTTACATGTTATGCTAAGCAGACAACCAAAAGAGGAAAGCACTGGCAGCTTTCACTGGCATGCCTCATCTCCCACTACCTCGACGTCCAGGCAGTACCAGATGCCAGGGAGGGGTCTTGGTCCAACATATGGGAGGGAAGGAAGTAGCCATGAGCAAGTACCTGCCTCTCTGTTCCTTTCTTTCATGAGCAGGTTTTAAGGAGGAGGAAGAGGAAGGGGAAGAGAGGTGAACTTCAAGGGGTGAAGGCCTCAGGCAGACAGCTGGCTCCTGCCAGTAGGAAAGGGACAAAGGAGAAGGCAGTGAGTCTTGCAGGGAGGGTGGGGGGTAAGGGTTACAGCTTATGATGGAATCTGGACAGGAGTAATAGGGATACTAGTCATTTGAGTCCACCATTGGCAAGCTGGGCGGGGTGTCAGGGCAGATAGGCCTCCCTGGGCAATGGCACATGAGAGAAGGTGGAATTATTCTCTGAGGAGCAGGTGGAGCCTTGGGTGTTGGGAAAGCATAGACAGTATTGTTCCAGGGCATTGGACAGGTCTGGGTACTCCTGGTTGGAGGTCAAGGCCACAGTATGATCCAGGTCTTCTACCAGCAGCTTGAAGGTACCACATGCCAGCCACCCCTCATTATTGTGTATAACTCCCTGGTGCACTTATTGGCTTATCCATCAAATGACTCCTTCAGCAGCTTGAAAACCACCTCCACAGGCACTCCAGGATATGGGAGGCTTCCAGAGTGAAGATTTTGCACAGGATCACCTCAAAAGACAACAAGTCACTCTGGTGGATGTAGATCTGGTCAAACATGGCCTTAAAGACCATCCACTTCACAGGCAGTCCACTGTTGGTTGTCTTTATATAGTAACTGATGTGGTGATATCTCTGGCAAGGCTGAAGTCTGAGAACTTCATCATGTTGTCCTTTGTCACCAGCACTTCCCTGGTGGCCAGGTCTAGGTGTATGCACTTCTTGGAGGCAAGGTACTCCATGCCTCAGGCTACCTGATAGGCACAGGATACCAGGTCCTTGGAGGAGAGTTGCTCTGCTGCATTGTGGCTGATATTGTAACAGTACTCCAGGTAAGGAGGCCTCTGGGCCTGCAGGGACTTCTGTATGTTGTCTTTGGAGGCATATTCCATGAGAGTGTACGAAGGACTGTCCTGTGTGCAGGACCCAGCAGGTTGATGGTGTCCTTGTGCTTTCCAATCATCTTCATCATCTCCATTTCTGAGATTAGGTTTGACAGGTCTTTCTCTGTTGCATCTGACTTCAACATCTTCACAGACACTTTAGTCAAATGGTTGGATTTGTCTTTGTCCAGCCCAATGGCCTCCTCCAACACCACCTGCCCAAAGTAGGCCAGTCTTAGGAGTCTGCCTAAACTGCCTACAACCAGCCTGTCTCAAGGCAGTTATGAACTCTAGATTATCCTTAAAAATATTAAACCACAAGCTAAAAATTATCTTCACTAGGTCTCTGTTGCAGGTCTAATTTTCTCATCCTTCATCATTTATCTTTTTCCTAATTCTTATTTTCAGTATAGTTTATTTTGCATCCAAGTGTTTCCCCTGGTTTCTGTATGCTGTTTCATAGGGAAGAATTATCCTGTCATAAAATTATTTCTTCAGCATTCATTACATCTCTCAGTTAAAATGGGTTCTTTTATGGTATTGATTCATTTGAGTTTTCTCAAAATGGGAAGAATTTTCAAAATGGTGTTTTCCTCAAGGTTCAGAGTATGTCTTAGCCTCATCTTTACGCTTTTTGAAATTCACTTTTCAAATTCTTGTCCCTCTTTTATCTTTTTAAATTAAAATGTTTTATTTTTACTATTTTTTATTTGAGTATAGTTGATATTCAGTGTTTCATTGGTTTCAGGTTTTCAATATATCCATACATTATTCTATGATCACTACAAATATAGCCACCATCTGTCACCATATAACACTATTATAATATCATTGACTATATTCTCTGCACTGTCCCATATCTCTTTTGAAAATCTCTGATTTTTATGTTTTCTGTTATTCCAATTTTCGACCATCATTTTACTTGGTTACTTTAATAAAATATGCCTGATTACAAACTCTTCGCTGAAAATCATAGCATTTGATTCATAGTCTTCTTCTTCTCCTTCTACTTCCTCTTCTTCTTCTTCTTCTTCTTCTTCTTCTTCTTCTTCTCCTCCTTCTTCTTCTTCTTCTTCTTCTTTTAAATTAACATATAATGTATTATTAGCTCAGGGTTACAGGTCTGTGAATCGCCAGGTTTACACACTTCACAGCACTCACCACAGCACATACCCTCCCCAATGTTCATAATCCCACCACCCTCTCACAAACCTCCCCACCCCCCGGCAACTCTCAGTTTCTTTTGTGGGATTAAGAGTCTCTTATGGTTTGTTTCCCTCCCAATCCCATCTTGTTTCATTTACTCTTTTCCTGTCCCCCAAACCCCCCCATTGCACCTCCATTTCCTCATATCAGGGAGATCATATGATAGTGTCTTTCTCTGGTTGACTTATTTTGCTAAGCATAATACCCTCTAGTTCCATCCATGTCATCGCAAATGGCAAGATTTCATTTCTTTTGATGGGTGCATAGTATTCCATCATATATATATATATATATATATATATATATATATATATATATATACCATTCATTTGTTGATGGTCATCTAGGTTCTTTCCATAGTTTGGCTATTGTGGATATTGCTGCTATAAACATTTGGTGCACGTGCCCCTTTGGATCATATAGTAGTCTTCTTTACCTCTATCAGAACCCCAGGTAGTTTTATTTATTTATTTACTCACATAAACAGATGATCCAACACGTTTTTTGATGTTCAAATGTATTAAATGTCTTACCGCTTAACACTATGCTTACTGTTCTCTTTCACTGTCTGACTAAATCCTCATCATCACTATGCCATTAAATCAGAAAGAATATTTGAACTCAGAGTTCTCTCCATGTCCGGGAATGAAGACTCCACCCTTCTGTTTGTGCAGGTAAAATAAATGTTGATATTGTCTGTCCTGCACATACCCCATCCTGTTCACCAGAATATTCATCATCAAAATATATACAAAATAAAAACCATACCTCACCACTTCTATTACCACCCAGCATGCTAGAAACACCATCATATATATGTTCCTGAATTATTGACTTGATTGATAACCCCACTTCCACACATACTGCACTCCTTTCTCCCTGCAAATTTATTTTGGTACAGCAACTTAACCTAAAGGTAGATGATTTTATTCTGCTCTTGAAAGTATTTTGGTATCTTGCCCTTTCATATTAAATAAAAACTGAAGGCGTTTCAATGTACTAGAAGGTCATACATTAATACGTTCTTCCTCTCTCCACCACTATGAACTCCTCATTGGCCTCCTTGCTTTTCCTCAAAAGTAACAGACCAGCTGTTCACACAAAGTCTATATACTTACTTGCTCTGCCTAGAGCAATCTTTTCCGTTAATATTTGTATAACACCCTCCTTCACTTCCTGGGTCTTTGTACAAATAACATCTCATAAATGAGATATAACCACCCAACACAAAATAAAATTAACTTTCATCCCAGCATTCTGCAATGGCTTTTACCTTTCTTGTATTTTTTTGTAACACTTATCACCATCAACCATCAATCATTATTCTATTACTGGTTTTTTTTCTTATTGGAGACAGAGGGAGAGAGATTTGGGAGGGGGCGCAGAGGAAGAAGAAAACACCCCACTGCCTAGAAAGCCTTCTGGGGAGTTACATCCCAGGACCCTGAGATCATGACCCAAGCCAAAGGCAGTCACTCAATGGACTGAGCCACCGAGGTGCCCCTCTATTATTGGTTTATTTCACTATTATATTTCAAAAGAATGTAAGCTCTTTGTGGTCAGGTATTTTATATGTTTTATTAATTGAAGTATTCTCAGAAAGGTAGCTGGCAGATTGTAAGGGCTCACTAAACTGTATTTTGTTGTTATTATTGGACTCCTTTATGGGCTTTACCTCTTATGCTAGAAGTCTATCCTTCAGATGTAAGCAATAAGAATAGAGCCCTGCTGCCTGTTCAAATGAGTAAAAAGCCTGTATTAAGTGGATATTTTAAAAGCTAAATGAATGGCTAAATAGTTGTATATAGGGGGAAAGGGAACATTTTTTCCACAGTTTAGAAGTGGAGTTCTTTTATAGAGTTCTTGTACAAGCCTCCACTATTGAATGATAATGGGCAGTTGTACATTACAATTATACAAACACTTTGGTAATTTATATCCTTTTTTTTTTCTAATTCATGACTGGATCATTTAATTCCTTAGGAGCATTACAGCATTTCAACTTTTCATGTTCAATAAACTTATTGGGGTTGCTACCTTTTTTATTCAAATGGAGAAATACTCATGATTTAATCGAAATAAAGTGTTATTTATTGTGTTGTTTTCTAGGAATGAGTCGCACATGCTAGTTTAAAAATTTTGTTAAATTCCCAAGTCTGTCACCGATAAAAGCCTTTTGTAGATTAGTAACTTGATCAAAACAGAAAAGTTATGTAACACTCAATTGTTATACTATCTTTGTTTCCATCTTGCATTGTAATAACACCCATCTTAACTTTATTTAAGACAAGTGATCGCCAGATGGCTTTCTGGCATTGATTGCATGATATGAAATCTAGTATAACTAAAAGTTTTTGGTTTTAGTAGCATATAAATCAATTTAGAAAAATATATGTATTTGAATATAAGATAAAGTTTTAAATTATTTGGCAATAGTAAACTAAACTTTTTTGTAAATTTTTATTTTCTAAAATTTCATTGAGCTCTTTTGCAATAAGAAACAAGTTACAAAAAACTAAGGTTTATTTACCCCAATTCAAAATTATTAGGAATATAATCATAGAGGTTGAAGTATTTAAAATATTGAACCCAAAATATTTTATTAGGTAAATTCATGAATGCTGAGCATTCACTGTTAAAATATACTAATACTATTGATAGACTGGTAGAAGCCTAAACTCAAATATTTATTAAATATTTATATCCATATCTTTTCATGGCTTGGTAATTCATTTCTCTAGCATTAAATAATATTCCATTGTTTGCATGTACTACACTTTATTTGACCTTTCACCTATGGAATGATATCTTGGTTGCTTCCAAGCTTTTGTCAGTTATGAATAAAACTACTATAGACACCTTTGTGGGTATAGATTTCATCTTTTTGGATAAATACCAAGAACTGCTACTGCTGAATCATCTGGCAAGAATATGTTTAGTTTTGTAAGAAACTGCCAAGAAGTTTTCCATTCTTTATTCTCAATAGACATGGAAGAACATTCCTGTTGCTCCACATCCTCACCAACATTTCGTGTTCTGTTGTCAGTGTTCTGGATTCTGGGTATGTACTGGTGTCTCTTTTTTGTTTTAATTTGCATTTTCCTGATGACATATGATGTGAAGCATCTTTTTATATACTTACTTGCCATCTGTAATATTTTCTTTTGTGAGATATCTGCTAAGGTCTTTGGCTCATTTTTAATCAGGTTTTTCCCCCATTGTTGAGTTTTAAGGGGTCTTTGTGTATTTTTGATTAACAGTCCTTTGCCAGATGTGTATTTTGCAAATTTTTTCTCATAGTCTGTGCTTTGCCTTTTCATTCTCTTGGCATTGTGTTTCACAGAGTAGACATTTTTAAATTCAGTGCTTGTGCTTTTGTAGCTAAAGTTATTGCCAAAACCAAGGTCATTTAAATTTTCTTCTATATTACCTTCTACATGTTTCATGTTTGGATTTGTAATCCAATCTGAGTTAATTTTTGTGAAGAGTGTATGATATATGCCTGTATTTATTTTATATTATTATTTTATTTTATTTTTATTTTATATTTTCACATTTAGCTTTACTCCAGAACCATTTGTTTAAAAGATTGTATTTTGCTCTCTTGTATTGCTTTTGCTTTTATATTAAATATAAAATATAATTGATAATATATATTCTGTTTCTTTAATCTAGTCTTTCTGTGGTATTACAATATCTTGCTTACAATTATCGTTATGGTATACTTTTTAAAAAGATTTTATTTATTTATTTGGCAGAGAGAGAGATCACAAATAGGCAGAGATACGGACAGAGAGAGAGATGAGGAGAAGCAGGCTCCCTGCTGAGCAGAGAGCCCAATGCGGGACTCGATCCCAGGCCCCTGGGATCATGACCTGAGCTGAAGGTAGAGGCTTAACCCACTGAGCCACCCAGGTGACCCATCATTATGGTAAACTTTGAAGTCAGTCCTAAGTCTTTGTTCTCCTTCAACACTATATTGACTATTGTGAGTCTTTGACTCTCCATATAAACTTTAAAATAAGTTTGTTAATATTAAAAAAAAGAACTTGCTGGAATGCATTAATTGTATAGATAAACTTGGAAACCAGTGACCTCTTGAGCTTAGCAGGAGATAGACCATGTACATCAGTTGTCACAGTGGTGCCTCTTTGCCTATTGCAAATCCCTAGGCAAAATGAGACCTCAAGGATCTGAGAGAATGTCTAAGAAGTACTTGATACATCCCTTGGGTATGGTTTATTGTAGTGTCCACCTGTCTGAAAGCTGGGGAATCTAGAGAAGGGAGGGAAAATTAGTTATGATAAAACATATCAAAAAACATCAATAAATTTTGTAAAACTAATTGTCATGGCTCATATACAATATGACCAACAGAGGGACCATCAAAAGGAAAGCATCAGTTATGTTTATTGTAAAATTTTTATTCAAAATAAAGCAATGAGAGGGGAAGACACAATGAGAAAATTATCATTTTGTAAATGGTAAACTTCTTACAAAATGGAACAGGTTTTATATTCTAAGTAGTATATTGAAAAGTAAAACATTGGGGCGCCTGGGTGGCTCAGTGGTTGGGCTGCTGCCTTCAGCTCGGGTCATGATCTCAGGGTCCTGGGATCGAGCCCCACATCGGGCTCTCTGCTCTGCAGGAAGCCTGCTTCCCACTTCCTCTCTCTCTCTCTCTCTGCCTGCCTCTCTGCCTACTTGTGATCTCTGTCTGTCAAATAAATAAATAAAATCTTAAAAAAAAAGAAAAGAAAAGTAAAACATTAAAAAATAAAATTTAATTAAAAAATTATGTAATTTTTTAAAAAGGTTAAAAATAGCAGAACCATTTTTCTTATAACTGGAAAATACATTGTATATATATCTATCAAAAATAACTTGTCAGGCACCTGCGTGGCTCAGTGGGTTAAGCCACTGCCTTCGGCTCAGGTCATGATCTCAGGGTCCTGGGATCCAGCCACACATTGATCTCTCTGCTCAGCGGGGAGCCTGCTACATCCTCTCTATCTCTGCATGCCTCTCTGCCTACTTGTAATCTCTCTCTGTCAAATAAATAAATAAAATCTTTAAAAAAATTAACTTGTCATGGGGGCGCCTAAGTGGCTCAGTGGGTTAAAGCCTCTGCCTTCGGCTCAGGTCATGATCCCAGGATCCTTGGATCCAGTCCCACATTGGGCTCTCAGCTCAGCAGGGAGCCTGCTTCCTCCTCTCTCTCTGCCTGACTCTGCCTACTTGTGATCTCTGTCAAATAAATAAATAAAATCCTTAAAAAAATTAACTTGTCATGGGGGCGCCTAAGTGGCTCAGTGGGTTAAAGCCTCTGCCTTCGGCTCAGGTCATGATCCCAGGATCCTTGGATCCAGTCCCACATCGGGCTCTCAGCTCAGCAGGGAGCCTGCTTCCTCCTCTCTCTCTGCCTCACTCTGCCTACTTGTGATCTCTGTCAAATAAATAAATAAAATCTTTTATAAAAAAAATTTAAAAAAATAACTTATCATGTCTGGAATCAGGAGCATATGGAAAAAAATAATATCTGAGGACAATACTTCTGCCATGTTTTGTGCCTTGTTAATATTTTTAAACAGTCAGGCAACTTTTAGCTTTATTGAAATACCTGCTAAGATACCAGCAGTGCCTTTTGGAGCCCTATGACTATAAAAATTAATTGCAAATATTCAAAATGTTTACTATGGTGTCACTATTTATGGCCACCACCAAGTATGTTTCAGAAGTAAGCATAACTGTTACTCATCTGTAAGGCAAAGGGGCATGTTTTCAGGAGTTCCATCTTCTGTACCAGGAGGTGAATCAAGTAATGATTTTTGTTTATAAAATAATTCACTTTTCAATCTAACATTCCTCATTCCACATTATAATAATAAAAACTAGGAGGAGACTAAAACAAACAAACAACTACAACTACAACAACCAGCTTTTCCTTCAGTGGAAAAGTAAATATAACCCTATGAGTAGCCTGAAATTTATTTTTAAATATTTTTAAGATAAACGCTTTTGTTAGAAAACCATATATTTTATATTACTAAGAAATAACAGGCAAAGTTTTATTAACTTCTAAAAAGTCTAGTTACTTCTATTTATCTATTAATTCATCTCTTTATGAAGTAGAACATGATCACACCTATTGTATCTACCCAAGTTTGTATGCTTTGGTTATTTTATGTTTGCTATTTCCTTGCTTAATTTTTACAATATTTGATACATAATAGTATCTTTAAGTCCATCTATGGTTTCACAGAATTTGTTTGAACTTCATAAAAAAGTAACATACTTTTTGCACTGTCCTTGTTTTAATTCTCTATTAACTTTCCAAGATATATTCACTTTAGAGTGTGTAGCTATCATTTATTTTTATTCCTCCATAATGCTATGTTTACAAATTTGTATTTATCTGTACTTTTAAAAATATCTTAATTATATACCATTTCTTATCTCACGTAACACTCATGTTACTTCTACACTTATCAGATATTATGTAACTGAAAACCACAACTCAGCAACAATATAGCACCATTTTTCAAAATTAAATGGCTTACCAGAATTCTTTAATTCTATCCTTTATTTGTATTAGATGACCCTTTATTCTGGTATTTGGCATTGTTCATATGGAGGAAAGCTTAGAAGTTGATATTCCATAAATAGAAGGATTTATTATGATTGATTAATTATTTTCATTTAGAATGCATAGAATATGGTTGATTTAATATTTCTTTCTTACTCTCTGCCTGGAACATAGTGCTATCTATGTAATAGCCACTAAAATATTAAGTTAATTACCTAGACTTTAAACTGCATATTAGGGCGCCTGGGTGGCTCAGTGGGTTAAGCCGCTGCCTTCGGCCCAGGTCATGATCTCAGGGTCCTGGGATCGAGTCCCACATCGGGCTCTGTGCTCAGCAGGGGGCCTGCTTCCCTTCCTCTCTCTCTGTGATCTCTTCCCTTCCTCTCTCCTACTGTGATCTCTCTGTCAAATAAATAAATAAAATCTTTAAAAATAAATAAATAAATAAACTGCATATTAATAGGAATAACATACAGAACTCTTCTCAGATTGGGACACCTGGGTGGCTCAGTCAGTTAAACGCCTGAGCCTTTAGCTCAGGTCATGATCTTAGGGTTCTGGGACTCAGTTCTGCAACAGATTCCCTGCTTAGCGGGGAGTTTGCTTCTGCCTCACCCTGCTGCTCCCCCTGCTTGTGCTCTCTCGCACTCTCTCTCTTACAAATAAATAAAATTTAAAAATAAATTCTTCTCAGATAGCTAATATAGAATATCGTCTTTGTATTCATCAAAGGGAAAGGGCCATATAATAATGAAATTCAGACTACTTCAAATTCATTTTTTAACCAGTAAGAAAGTACTGGAAACAAGCCAAAAATGTCTTTAATGAATTAAAGAAATAGACTGATTTTCAATATCTTAATGTTTCTAAAATAAATTGCAAGATTTTTATACTAGATATCAGTGTAAATATTCATTATACACAGATATTCTAAAAATAAACGTGAGAAAACTATTTGAGATATATGATGACAAAAACGAGTTTGACAAAAGTCAGTTTGGGTAAAACTTACAACACCTACCACCTGAAACTCTTGTTCTATAATTTAATTATTTTAATTTACAAAAATACAAAAATAATATATCAGAGTAAGTCTATTGATAGCTTTGAAAGTATGCTCTGGTTGTGCACTATTTACTATTTAAAGGGGAATCAAATATGTGATGCTTATGGTGTGACTATATTCAAACTCAACAAGTTCAGAAGCATACGAGGAATAGAATTAAGACAAAAGATGACCCTTACTTATCCTAAAGATAGACAATGGTATATATGTGCTAGTTGGGGAGAGAATCCAGTCAGTAGATGGAGGATGTGGTATTGTAAAAAAAAATACACAACGTTTTGGTTGAACGTTTAGCACTATATTTAACAAAGTGAAATTGTGTGTTAATAGCCTTGAATAAAATCCAAAAAATATTTTCAATTAATTGAAGATTATTTAGGAAAAGCTTCAAAAGTACAACTTGATAAGGATTCCAATAAAAGATTCATAAGCAATACAAGTTTCAGAATTTTTAGTATATTTTCCCTAAAAAGCCATTTGATTTAAATTAAAAAGAATTCTATTTACCTGCCACTGAAATAAGAGGAAATTATTTGGTTTTGTAATAAGTCAATGAAATAAATTAACACATCTTTAAAAAACAGATATGCACACTAATTTAAAAATAATAGTGCTTAAGCTGTTCAGCAAACATTTGTAAAATTCCTTGCCATCAGCTAGCCCTGGACTTCTGCTTGGTTAGTAAGGCCATGTATGTTACTGCTCAGAGTACTGACGCAAAGCAATTGTCCCCTTCACATCCATTTTTTGCTGTTGATATGTCATGCTATGTTGTTTAGAGATACATAGATGGCCCTACACGAAGGCCTTTTTTTGTGTGTATATGGGTGACTGTGATTTAACTTTCAAATAAGATGGCTCCTGATTTACAATGATTCAACTTACGATATATTTGGCAATGATGTGAAAGTGAAAGTGATTCACTAGAAACTGTACTTTGAATTTTGAATTTGGGTCTTTATAAAAAGGGCCAGTGACATGTGGTATGGTGCCGTCTTGTGATGCTGGGCAGGGGCAGTGAGCCACAGCTCCCAGTCAGCTAGAAGGTTACAGGGGTGAACACCTGATATTCTTACAACCATTCTATATATAAACATTCTTCTTTTTTTTAGTGTAATATTTAATAAATTGCATGTGATATTTGATACTTTCTTATAAAATAGTCTTTGCTTAAAATGATTTTGCCCAAATTCAGGCAAATGTAAGTGTTCTGAGTATGTTTAAATAAGCTTAATGTAAGCTATGATATTTGATAGTTTAGGGGTATTAAATGCATTTTCAATTTTTTATGTGTTTCTCTGTACATAGCCCCATCGTAAGCTGAGGAACATCTCTATATGTATATGTAGCCTTGGTATGGCTTACATATTATTGGCATGAAACATCTAGAACAGTACGTGTGCCATATAATTGTCTACAACATCAAACAAGTTTCTTGAAAACTTGTGCCAAAGGGGTTATGTCTTTAAGGATTTCCAAAGGGTTCTCTCAAACGTAAGATTTTTCAGAAGTTGAGTGAAAATCTGACCATACTAAACATTTTTCCATTTTCCCTAGTGAGCAAAGATAGCTAAAATCTATCTGCCATTTTCAACACTGTACTCAACGATTGTAATTCTAAATTAAGAACAGATTATTTATATCAAAACCACATGTTGGCCTAATCTTATACAATATTCATAAATCTCACTCAGAGTCTTGGACACTTTTATTTGTTGAGTCTATAAGGTACTACGGACATTCATCTTTTTTGACCTCATAGCTTCATGTATGTCTATACTTTTGAAAATACATGCATCATAGTTCCATTGTATAATGTCTGGGTTATAAAATGTGCTATGCTATCAAAATGGTAAGAAGAACATACAAATGCCCTGATGTAATGAACTGGACCAGATTGCCAGATATCACATTTCATACCAGAAAGATTCAGTGGTAAGTTTTAAAATGGCCAGCTATACTTCGACTGAATTATAACTCATTTAACTTCTCTCTTTGTGTACAGTATTATACATTAGTCAGTATTAAAGTAAATAAGTACTTTGGACAGATGTAAATATGCTGTAATAAAAAATGTTTTTCTTCTTTCTTTTAGTCCTTTATACTTGTAAGACTAGCCACAAATACCATGCTTCCCCCAAAATAATTTGCAATCCAAATTTATCTCTAAATGAATTTATTGTACAGAAAAAAAAATATATATATACACTTACAGTAGACATGTTCAAAGATAGTTACACAACAGCAGGGCCCTAAATGTAAGCAGTATAGTTGTTTTGTTTTGTTTTGTTTTGTTTTTTTTCTTTAAAAAAAGAAGAGGTTATGTGAAATATTGGAATTTTATTTCGAGGCCTAGTATTTCAAGACAGTTAACTACACTTATGGTGTCAACAGCCTCTTGTTGGCAGTATGATTTTATTGGCTCCATGGAATAACAGCAAGAATTTACTATTGCTTCTTTCTTTTATGACACAAACAGAAAAAAAAATTGACACATTTGCTCAAGACCAACCAGAATCATTTTAACCTATCAAAATTGATGGGAGGCCTTCACTGCCAAAGTCACTGCTGGGTTTTCACAATTCATTGCAGACAATCTTCTACTCCCATTATGATAAAGGAGAAAAGAGTCATAATCAGGGAAGAAAGCTTGATTAATACTTGTAATTATTATTGAATTATTTAGCCTGCTATAGGATTATTATTATTAGTGTCATTTGATAATTTTCTCTCATTTTATTAAACACAACTGTGAGTAATTACCCTACCTAATATTTCTCTGTATTGGCTGACTAGCTAGCAAACATTCATGAAAATATCCATTAGCCACACATATAAAATGCTGCATTATGATGCTGTTGAATCAGAACATACCACTACCTGATCCTGTAGCTCTTTGAGGATTTGCAAATCAATTAAATATATGTTTCTTGGATTCTTCCCATATAATTAGAAAATTTATAATAGAGTCCATGAACATGATTAGTTTTACCATATTAAACCAGCAATCACACTTTGATTTTTACAACAAAAGCAGAAATATAAACACACACATTTGGATCAGTTTTCTGTTAGTCTGTCCGGACTTCAAAATCCTATTCCTCAAGATAATGCACACCAAAGTTCTGGATTAAACAAGAAATTAGATGGCACCTGAACACTTGGTTTAATATTCTCAAAAGGACTATGCAACTTATTTCTTACATTATGACATTGTTTTACAAAGATCCACACTTTTATAATGTTAGTATTTTTAATAATCAATAAAGTCAATTAATCATGATTAAAAATCAAACATAAAAATGTCTACTTTTGCTTTTGCCCCCTCCACTTGGAACTTATTTATAGCCTGATAATTCAAAGGTCCCTATGTTTATGAGAATCTGGACAGAAATAGCTCTAAGATCCCATTCAGAACTTGATATTAATCTAAGTCTTTTGGCTCCATTTATCCTGAGAGCAAAGAGTAGGACAAAGGATTTGAGTACTGTTAGTTTATCTGGGAGATTATCCAAGGTAGAAAAGAATGGGAAAGTGAATGTTATCAGTGTTAAGTAACTGCAATTTCCCATGGAACTATCCACCACAGGTTTGGCTATAATCAGGTGTTGGGCCTTGATATCAGAGGGATTTGAGGCAGTATCATTTTAGGTTAATCATTATATCTGAAATTTCCAAAAACTTCAACTGATGAAACTTTGATTATAAATCTATAAATATAACAATAAATCTACAGTATTCAAATTATTTTCAGAAAAATACACAGACAAAGCATCAATTGATTAATATTTAAATATTACAAAATACTGAAATGAAAGAATTTGGTCATATAACAACGTGTAAGAAGTAGAACTTAGGTTTAGGTTAGAACTCAGGATGCATTTGAGACTCAGTTAAGAAATTGAATGGAGGGACACCTGGGTGGCTCAGTGGGTTAAGCCACTGTCTTCGGCTCAGGTCATGATCCCAGGGTTCTGGGATCGAGCCCCAAATCGGGCTCTCTGCTCAGCAGGGAGCCTGCTTCCTCCTCTCTCTCTGCCTGTCTCTCTGCCTGCTTGTCATCTCTCTCTGTCAAATAAATAAATAAAATCTTTTAAAAAAAAAGAAATTGAATGGATGTCTGACTATCTTATAGGTTTGCTAAAAATCAGTGACTTCGTGTGGCTATGCAGGATTTTTAACTTTCCCTAAGAAGTTATTAGATTTGATTATATAATGGCAGTAAAGGATGGGGAAAAGCAAAGTACAAACCCCATAAAGACAAAGACACTAAGTATGAGAAAAGAGTAATAGATAAGAAAAATCAATGCATTTGAGTAAAATGGGAATTGAAATACACAATGATTGTTGATTTTTTTAGATGGAGAAAACAAAACTAGCTTGCAAGAAGGAAATAACAGAAGATATGTTGTGTTGTGATACAGAATCCTGGAAAAGGCAGTAACGTGGAATAAAAGAGTAGGGAGAGCATATCAGGTAATTTGAATAGGAAGGAGATAGGAGATAATTGCTTGATAAATTTTATATGGCCCACTTAAATGCACAGATTTCTCTTCTTTACTTTATATGGAGAACAGGGTGTCCTTTCTCTTCCCTTTCAGAGCACCAGAGGTGTACTCTTTCAGACTGAAAACCTGAAAAGCTCAGGACTCAGTTGCTTAAGCACAGCTGAGAGGACATATTTCAATTCAGATTTACATTTTGCTGTATGTAGTAGACTGTCAAAAGTGGTTTAACCATATCTTTTCATTTAACAAGAAGACTACAGAGAGTGTTTTCTGGTGTTGCTTCAGAGTCTTAAGAAAGTCAAGTGAACTATCTTAGAGGTTTTCATGGCTTTTTATTCACGGTTGCAAAAATTGCTGTTGGAGTTCTCACTATTAAGCCCACATTTCTGGCAGAATGATAGAGGTAAAAGAGAATGATATCTTGTACGACTGATACTTTGTCATATGGTTACAATATAACTAGAAAAGCGACAATAAAATATTTGATGTCGTTTTAAGTTTCCTTGTTGTCAATCCCTCAGTGCTTTCTGAGATTAAAGGAAAAAGTAGATGGATATTGACCTGGCAACTATCAACACCTGTCAGTCTCTCTTGGATAACCAATATCTCTATAATCTCTTCTTCCCAGTAATATATATATATATATATATATATATATATATTCATAACCCACACAGTGCCATCTCAAGTTACTGCACCAGATAAAATAACAATGATTTTCAGTTGTTCCAAATGGACAGAATACCCTTTCTTATGATATCATGTCTTATAAGATAGATAATTGGCTTGCTACCAATATACCCAGATGTGACTGTGGAAGAGACAGGAAAAAAATAATAATATTTATTTATTCCTTGGGTTGACCCTGTTTACACAGATGCATTATTATTAGAAAAGGTTGGTTTGGGACATTGGAATGAATTTACTTAATGGGTCTGTATGTAATTGGGTTGGAGGAAATTTTTAATTTCTAGAAAGATTATTAGATTCTATCTTATTCTCTTTTGTTAATTTTCACATGTTAACAAAGCCAACGTTTTTGTCTAGCAAACAAGATCTTAAATCCTAACAAAACTCAATTTTTTCCTTTATATTTTTTAAGTTTGAGAGCCTCATGTTCTCTCATGCTGCTTTAAATACAACTCAAAAAAAAAAAAAAGGAGCTAAATGGGGCAGTAAGACCAGACTTTTTATTTTATTGATCTTATTTTTAATTAAAAAATTAAAGATTGTATTTATTTATTTGAGAGAGAGAGCATGAGTGGGGCAGGGGGAGGTAGCTGCAGAGAGAGACTGAGAAGTATACTCCCTAATGAGCAGGAAGCCCAATATGGAGCTCGATCCCAGGATCCTGACTGAGATCATGACCAGAGACAAAGGCAGATACATGTGCAAAATCCCTTTTTTTCTGGGAAACAATACTTTACAAGAGATGTTTGAAAAAGTACTGGGGAATCAACTTTAATCGGAGATACAAAAATTTAATTGACTTTTGTAAAGCTACGGCATCCAAATGATGGGAATCCCAGCCCGTTTAGGTTGTGGACCACAGAGTATTCTTCTCTGTAATATTTTATTTTCTTCCATGTCTACTAACTCCAGTCCAAGTTTTCTGATCTCTTTTTAGATAGTGCAAAACATGGCAAAGAATACCAAACGAGTGCCCAATATTCTACATTTATTACATCATTTCTAACATAGAGAAGTGTATTATCAAGGCTGGTTCTGTGAACGAACATAGTTCTGCTAAAGTGTGTTTTGTTCTCCAAGAAATTAAATGCATGATTATCACACAATTATAAAATACTTGTGTCAAGAATTTTTATTCAAAAATTAATAAGAGAAGCAGATATTAAAACTAGTTCACATGGTTATTTGGGATATAAGCAGAGTTGTGCAGCAGAAGTGCTCTGGGCCCATAATTTGAGTTATACAATTTATGTTTTCTAATGAAAAATCACTAACTTGCATTATTGTTAACAAGAATCTTGTGCATTACCATCAGTGTTCTACATTATTGCCTCTTGCTCTACAGTTTGTAAATAACTTTGTCAATAGTAAGCTAATAAATGGAGTGAATCCAATGGATTGAGAAAATCTCCAGAGTTTCTGGTACATAATGCCAAGGACTCCATTGAAAGGACACCTAAGAATTTACTTTGCCCAAAAATCTGATCATTTTTTTCACTGTCCTTACCTATTTTCCAAACCTAGTCCTTTTGCTTCACCTTTCAGTCTACGGACAACCCTGTATCTGACAGACTTGTTAATTCTGGGAATGTCTTGCAGATTAATTTGCTTGCCAGAGGTGGTTCCTCTAATTGATGTCTAAGAACCCTAATTAGTTAAGAAAACTTTTTTTTAACATTTTCATTGCTATTTATTATTATTATTATTATTATTGCTAATATCTCTATTACAAATAATTCACAAGGGCATCTTTCTGACAAAAGACAAAGAGCCGCCTACTAGTAGAAAAAGTACATTTGACTCGGTCAGTGAAAGTGGTAAAGGGATTTGAGAAAATAAGGCAAAGCACTGGAATTATGTGTTAAAACTTTAAATATTATAGACACATTGACTTAATTTCTAATACTGCTGTTGCTTATAATTAAATAAGATGTTTTCCATGAACCACGCATTACAGCAAATATATTGTTTATACAGATTAAATTTTCATCAAAAGGGACGCCTGGGTGGCTCAGTTGGTTAAGCAGCTGCCTTTGGCTCAGGTCATGATCCCAGCGTCGTGGGATCGAGTCCCGCATCGGGCTCCTTGCTCGGCCGCGAGCCTGCTTCTCCCTCTGCCTCTGCCTGCCATTCTGTCTGCCTGTGCTTGCTCTCTCGCCCACTCTCTCTGATAAAGAAATAAAATCTTAAAATAAATAAATAAATTTTCATCAAAAATTTGTAAGTGTATTTTATTGTAGGATCATGATCAGCATTTTTCAGATGAGAAAAGTGAAATTTAGAAAAGTATGTCTCTTCAAATCCCTCATACAATATCTGGCCTAGATAGAAGGATATACTATCACAATTGAGGAAGATAATTGAGATTACTTAAAATGATAAACTTTACTGTATAGGGTTTTTTTAAAGTTTGCCACAGATTCAGATTCTTTTAAAATATATATCTATTTTGTGTAAAGAGAATGCACTGAGAAGTAAAAAGAAAGTGATATATCAGTGCTACCAACTAATGGCTCTAATATCATCACCTTATTTATGAACAATGAAACAGTGTGCAATATTTAAATAAATTTAAATAAATTCCTATTTATTTTATATATTTATAAATTTAAATAAATTACTATTTATTTATTTATTATTAAAGAAATTCCTCTAACAAACAGTATGTTTTGAAGGTTGCTAGCAGGAAAGTGTTGTACTACATGGAAGTAATCAGAAAATATGATCTAAAATTCTGCTTTCAAGGGCGCCTGGGTGGTTCAGTGGGTTAAAATTCTGCTTTCAAGAAGCTATAACAGTAAGTACTGAGCATTAGCTATTATATGCTATGGATGAATAACTGAAATCTACATTTGAAACTAATGGTACACTATATGTTAACTAATTGAATTTTAAAAAGTTAATTAAAAACCCCACTATTTTATAAAACAATATTCCCAACAGGCCCTTTTGCTTTAAAATACTCACTTTGTAATGAGAATCATTACTTTTGTCTAGCCAATTCTTACATCACTGTTTATCCTTTCCCTGCTTTATCCCTTCCCAATATCAATAAAGGCTCACTTGGGTTACCTAGAAGCCATGAGAAAGCCTGTAGTAGATCTGGCTGGTTTTCACCAGCAATTTGACCACCATGTGCACAGGGAAGTCTATTGATAAAGGCTTTATTGCAATAAGTTGCAAATACATGGATGATTTTGAATTCTCTTTCTTGAGGTCTTGTTTCATAATAATAAATTTAGGGTGGCTTCTTGGAATGGATGTTATTAACATATTTTCATAGTTCTAAGTACATGGAATTGTAAAATAGATTAATGAATGTGGCATTACTGACAACTGTCCTCATTTTGAAATCAAATTACAGTGTACTAAGATGAGGAAGCAAAGCAGATTTGGGATTATGAGTGAAATAATTTAAAAAAGTCTTAGGGGTATGATCAGACTATTGAGTAATTCAGTAGAAAAATGTCAACTGATTGAGATTCTGTGTTCCCTGATTTCAGAGAGAAGTTAAGATAAATAAGTAACACGAGGAGACTAGGAAGCCAAACATAAGTGATAATTTTGTGCCAGGGTGTGTATACATCTGTTTATTTTCTTGCTTTACCACTAAGGTTGCTCCTAGAGGAGAGTTTAAATATGTGTTGGAGCTAATCTCTGTGGATTACACAAGAAACCACATCCTACAGCTCTCCCTGAAACACCCCTTATGATTTCAATGTAATTTGGTTTTTGCATTTTTAGAAATAACAAAATACTTTGCAAACTGATCTACTTTATTACCACCTCAAGTGAGTCAGCTGACTCCACATTTTAACACAGTGACAGTCACAGAGGAATGGAGGAATGAGTAGAGTTATCAATAAATGTGCTTTTAAGATGTATGACAGGGTAGCAGCTATTTCCAGGAACCAAAACATGGGTCAGCAGCTGTGCAGGAAAAGTGATGGAATAAATGACTCATTTCAGAGTAGTTCTATAACATATTAGTTCTATAATGTATCTTCAGCACCCAATTGCCCGCTTTGATCTAAAGATAAGGATTTACAGTTAAGGTCCCATTTATGATTTGACTGGTAGGGTCTGAATCATGTTTACTATTGTTTTGACTATTACTTGAAACCTATAGTAGTACTTAGGATATGTGTTGTGTATTCTGTGAACATGTGCTATTTTTAGATTAGATAATTCCTGTCTTGAACCCCTGTTAATTTGTTTGTTTTTGTTTATTTGATAGTGGTTTCAGTAAATGGATATATCTGAAAAATTGCAAAGCCACTATTAAAATAAGTTATTATGATATATAGCATGGAATTGCACATTCCTCCTTTGAATCCGACAGAGCTTCACCATATCCTTAAAAATTTGGGAAAAACATGCTATTATTTTTCTTTATAAAATTTCTCCTGTTAGGCTGTGATGGTTGTCATCAGCAGTAACTCCTCTGAAGGCTTTGTCAAAAGAGTTGAAAAAATTGGAAAGGTGTGAATGAAGCTGTTTGCTGAATATAAAGAAAAGAGCATTGAAGTACAATTCACACTCTTACTTCTCCTTCTATGCTTTCAGATGTTTGACATTTGAAAATTTTGCTTCTAGAAGAGATGCCCTATATAATTCTTACTTTAAGGAGCAAGTTTCTTTTATAATTTTTTTATTATTCTACCATTCAAGTATTTCCATTTAAATTAAATTCAATACCATTAAAAAAAATCAAAAGTGCAGCCAGTATTCAATTCCTGGGCTAAATAATTTTAGAAAGCTTTGTGTTATTGAACCTACGGGGTTTTTCTGTAGTTTTAACTCTTTCTTTCTGTGATTTTTCCCATTAGTCACGTAAGTGACTGCAATATAACAGACATTGAGGATAAAGAAGGACTGAATAGAACAATCCTTGGCCTCATGAAGTTGAGAATCTAGCAAGGGAGTCAAACAATTCAATCATTCAGAGACAATTTATTGAGTGCCTGGCCTAAGATGAGCACAACAAAACCCCAGCCCAGAGGAATCATTTTAATGGGAGAGATAGATAATGGGTAAGCCAACTTTAAAAAGAAAAAAAATCGTACTGGTTTTTCTTTAATAGTGATGCATATTTGAACTAAATAAGCACATTTTTAAAAGAGCAGTGATTGAGAATAGGTTTTGTAACTGAGTGGTCCGAAAGGGCCTCCCTGAAAAAGTCTGTTTTGAACAGATTTCTGAATAATATCAGCTAGGAAGCTGCGTAAAAATCTCAGGGATGGGTGATTTTTCCAGTCAAAAAACGGTAAAGGCTCCAAAGTCACAATACAGCTGTAAGTTTCTCTAATAAAGTAACTTCTGACAAAGAATGAGAAGAAAGAACTAACCCAGGTTTGAAAGAAAAGGGACAGACTTTCTATGGAATTCATATTTAATTAAAGCTCTAAAGGACAAAAATACAATAGAGCAAAATTCTGGTGACGCTGATATACCTAATGAAAGTTCATAAACAAGGTGTGGGTAGCAAAGAGTGTGTGGGAATGTTGGTAAGAACAGTGGGGAAGAGTCATCACTGAACATGTTCTTAAATGAAGGAATTCTTATATTGTTTTAAAGGGTAAATTGGAGTTTGCATAAGTGATTAGAGAAGGATGCCTCAGCTTATGGAAATTCAAAGCCATAAAGATGTGATAAACTACTGCAGATATTTTCATGTATATTTGTTGTTGCTTCTAGCAATGGTGATCTAAAAACTCTTTCTTAAGACAACTAAAAATCCAGACAAAATAGCTTTTAAAGTTAAAAATATAAGAATGATTATAAAAATAAGTGAGGGATTACTGGGCCAAAATAGGAAATACAATGAGAGCCTAGAGATATATGCCCTGAAGCCATTTTAGCTATGAGAGCTGTAGAAACTGCTAAAACACACTGAGCTGTGTTTTCAATAGACTCTTGATACTAGAGAAACAAAATTCAAAATCCAGCAGCAATCAAATTTGAGGACTTTGGTACAACCCAAATTTACGTTGAGATCCCCAAAGCACAAGGAGAAGCAGAAATAAGACTATAGCCTACCATGCCTTCTGTGTAAACTGAGAAAGTCAATCACGGAATTTGGAGTATGATTGTCTTGTAGAGTCTCAGATATAAGAGAAAATCCTGCCAAGGAGGACCATACCATTATTATAGCTCTTAATTATCCCTACTCAATAAGAGTTTCAAATATAATGTCTTGAACATAGCAAAATGGAACAAAGCACACAAAGAAAAACCATTAACAAGATTTGATAGACAAAATGGGATTAAGTATGATGTTAAAATGATCCATAAAGATTGTAAAATGACTTGATTACTCTGCTCAAAGAAATGAGAGGGGAAGCAAATTGAACAAAAAACTGAAAGTAAAAATGATATTGAGAAAGATTTTATAAATGAACCAATTGGATACTCTAGAACTTTAAACATATGACAGCTAATTTAAGATACCACAGGGGTGCCTGGGTGGCTCACTTAATTAAACCTCCAACTCTTTTTCCTTTTTTTTAACACCTTAATTTTATTTTATTTCTTTCATTTGGCTGAGGTCATGATGTCAGGGTTGTGAAATAGAGCCCAGAGTTGGGCTCTGTGCTGAGCCTGGAGCCTGCTTAAGATTCTTTTCCCTTCTTTTTCTATCCCTCCCTGCGCTCTCACTTGCTCGCTCTCTCTTGCTTGCAAATAGATAGATAGATAGATAGATAGATAAATCATAGACAAAGCAAAATAAAAGCAGATTATGAAAAAAATATAAAGATTTTGAAATGAAAACAAGTTCAAAATAAAATAGAGAAGACCTACACAGCTAAAAGTTCATTCAGAAAATCTACTATTAAAGATGTCAGTATGATGCAATGTTAAGATATCAAAAGATTTGAGCATGTACTTTACAGAAAGGGTAATCCAAATGGCCACTCATATATAAAAACTGTTTATCTTTATTATGAATCTGGAATTAAATTAAATTAAATTAAAAATAAATTAAAACCTAGAATGACATACTATTACACACTTACCACATTGGGCAACAGTGAAAATGACTTGCAAGAATGTGAAGGAATGACAGTGCACATAATAAAAACGTATTAGGTAAGTTGGACAATATTTAGAAAACTTAAAAATTAAAAAAAAAATTTGGTCCATTCCTAGAAATACAACATGGAACTAAATGAATATTTTCACCAGGATATGCAAACAGATGATTATAGTTATTTCCTTCATAACAGCAGATCAGTAGTGGTATATTTGCACAATGTTACATTAAATAAGAGAGAATATTAACAAACTGGGAGGAGGGGCTAGGTTGTTATCATAAACAGATCTTCTATGGTGCTAATTATGTTCTATTTCTCAAAATCTTTAAGTTAAAAAAGTTTTCAAATTTATATCTAGATAGATAGATAGGTAGATGATAGATAGACAGATATCCCAGAAGCTGCAATGCTAGGCTAAGACCAGGCTTTAAAGGGCTTTTCTATGCTCTACTAAATACTTGAAATGATTCATTATATCCTAGCTCAGTGTTCATATCTCCATTTGTTTCCTCAGTTTCCTAATATTTATCTTAAGGTGACCTGATCCAGACTTTTGATCACCTTTGTCTAAATATTTCTATTTTAACAAAGTCCTTTTGAACACTGAGAGACTAAAACTTAGAAAAATACTCTGATTGTTATCTCACTAGAGTGGAAAATATATAGTTACCCATTAACTAATGATATCCATGTCTACATTAGATCCATGACATTTTTAATTCTTGGGAGCTTTTGGCTAAATGAATTTTTTAAGCTTCCTTTAAATGAAGGAAGCCATCACCACATGAATAAAATTAAAGAACTAAACACCATCTCGATTTTCTACATTGGCTGTCACTCCTGAAAATTCTCAGTTTATGAATGTGCATATGTTTACTATAATAATATTCACTGGTTATTTACCTGGTTTATTACTGTATTTTGATCCTTTCTAATTGTTCACTTTTTTCCATATTTCCTCCTTATTTCTACAAATGTCAATCCATCACATGTTATGTAAAGTGAAACAAAGAAGAACAGCTGTTAGTAGAAAGGATTAATAGGTGCCTTGATGTTACTCTGTGAGATATTAAGTACTAGGCAAGGTATTTCCATATCATCATTTTAATATATTTCAGGAATACAGCACAGTTGTTATGCTTTAATTAAACCTTCATTAAGTCTTTATATATATATTTTTTCCTAACTCACAAGTCCGCCCTTCATGTCCCATTCAAAACCCACTCATTTTATGGAATAATTGTTTTATCTTCCCAGTACAATCTTCATTTAACTTATTGCTCTGGTGTGCTTCTTTGGCAGCACATATATTAACTTATTGTTCTGGGTATACAAAAGGATAGGAATGGAATATTTTGTAATATGATATTTTGTCCTTTCTACACTACAGAGTCTGTGTAAGCATTCTTTGATCAGAGACCTAAGGAGGAGGTCCAAATTGAAGAAAAACAAATAGAAAAAAAGAAAATGTTCTCAGTCCTTTCTTGTAGTTTCATTTGCAGGAACCACAAAGGCAAAGACATTCAAATGTTTTTTCCTTATTTTTTAAAATTAATTTTAAATTTTTTATTGGATTATGCTCCCTTAAACTCATCTGATACCATGAATAGAAAATCAAAGCAATCCACCAAACCTTCTTTCATGATGTTGCCTTTAAAAATTTTACAGTCTCATCTGTAGAGTAGATGAACCTTGACTAAAAAGTGTCATCATAGACTGTGGGGACACTTGTCTTGTCACCCGCCCGCTATTCCTGCCATGGCAGGATCTCCTGCTTCACGACCGTTTCCCGACAACAAGGCCAAAGGCTCCTTCTCTTCTCACAGGGCGGCGTTGCAGCGCATTTCCCAGACATGCTCCTGGGGAGGACAGTGACAGACGTGTCCCTTTCCTTAAGGCTGTTTCCACAGGCGCAACCACGCTTCTCTCTCAGGCAGAGGGGATGACCGGGCTACTGAGACATGAGGGGACAACTAGGGCAGGGGAGCCTGCTCCAATCTGAGGAAAGAGTCGGGGCAGAAGGCAGGCCTGTCTTGTGCCTCTGGTCCCAAGGGGACAGCATGTCCTTGACCACCTGTCCGTAGGACACACTTGGGCTTGCTACCAGGCGCCAAACCCGGAACTCGAGAAACAGCTCCCTCGAGAAACGGGCAGTAAGATGCCATCTTCCTCCAAGATGTGGCAGCGTTTTCAGTGGCAGGGGGTTTTCTGGAGAAGGAGTGGGGCAGTCCCCCAAAGCTCCCCATTCCAGTGAACGGACGGTGTTCAGGGATCCTGTCGCCTCTCCTCTCCTGTGGCGAAGGCACTGGCCTTGTCCGTGAGTCCGCCTGTGAGCCAGTACCAAAGGCCAAGCGTTGCCTACACCGGGAGTTGATAGTGTGCATTGAGTGCCATCCTAGGCCACGCACGCTGCTGCAGTGTTGTGGCACTGTCTGCTTAGTTTGGCCTGGCAGGGTGAACCCAGGGCGCTAACATGAAGCCCGGGAAAGCAAGGCCCAAGACGGACCAGCTCTCTGCAGCTCTTCTTCACTGACGCAACAGAGCGAACACCGAAATCCTTGCTGAGGAATCAGCAGCGAAGTGCGGTTCCCGCCAAGCTGAAAACATCTGCGAAAGCATAGTCGTCGCTGGGAAATCAGAGTCGGTTCTGTGGGCTGCTGTTGCTGCTTGCCTTAGCCTAGTATTCGTGCACGGCGGGAGGAACCCGCATAGAGCAAAAGCCTCTTTGCTAGGGCATCCCCTCTGGGAAAGCACAGCATTCTCTTGGAAATCAGAGTCGGATCTGTGGGATGCTGCTGCTGTTTTCCTGAGGAAGATTCCACAGCACGGTGTAATAAATCCGCATGGAGCGAGATCCACTTTGCCTGGGCATCCCTTCTGCCTGAGAGAGAAGCGTGGTTGCGCCTGTGGAAAGACCCTTAAAGAAAGGGACATGTCTGTCACTGCACTCCCCAGGAGCCTGTCTCGGGAAAGTGCAGCACGCTGCCCCAGGAGAAGAGTAGGAGTTGTTGGCCTTGTGGTCGGGAAACGGTAGCGAGGCAGGAGCGCCGGCCCTGACAGGAACAGCGGGCCGGTGGCAAGACAAGTGTCACCCTCTGCCTGTGCAGAGAGACGAAGCCTGGCTGCTAAGAGACACGAGGGGACGATTGGGCAGGGTAGCGTGCTCCAATCTGAGGAAGGAGTCTGGGCAGAAGGAAGGTCTTTCCTGTGCCTCTGGGCCCAAGGGGACAGCAGGTCCTTGGCCACCTGTCCAGAGGGCAGACGTGGGCTTGCCACCAAGCTCCCGGTCCTGAACTCCCAGAAACACCTCCTGGAGGAACAGGCAATCAGATGCCGTCTTCCTCCAGGATGTGGCAGCCTTGGCGGAGGTAGGGGGGGTCCCGGGGAAACAGGGACAGTTACCCATTACTCCCCATCCCAGGGCACGGGCCGTGTGCAATGATCCTCTCGCGGCTCCTCAAGGAGCGGGAAGGCACGGGCCTAGTCCCCTGTCCCCGTGAATGCCAGAGCAAAAGGGCAGGCCTTGCCTATGAGGAGAGATGTCATTGTGAGCAGAGTGCCATCCTAGGCCACGCACGCTGCTGCAGGGTCGAGGCTGGGTCTTCTTATTTCGGCTTGGTAGGATGAACCCAGGATGTGATCTTGGAGCCCGGGAAAGAAGCCCAAGAGGCACCAGCTCTCCCGCTGCTCTTCTTCCCTGAAGTGACTAAGGCCTTGCTGAGGAAGCAGCGGCCAAGTGCTGCTCGCTCCAAGCCTAAGCCTCTGCGAAAGCCCAGCATTCGCTGAGAAATCAGAGTCGGATCTGCGGGCTCTACTGCTGCTTGCCTGAGCCCGGTCTCGCGGTGGGAGAAACCCGCATACAGTGAAATCCTCTTTGCCCGGGCATCTCCTCTGGGAAAGCACAGCATTCACTGGGAAATCAAAATCGGATTTTGGGGATGCTGCTGCTGAATGCCTAAGCTACTCTCCACAGCACGTTGGAAGTTACCCGCATGCAACGAAATTCTCTTTGCCCTAGCACCTCTTTGTCTAAGAGAGAAGCGTGGTTGCACATCTGAAAGGGCCTTAAGGAAAGGGACACGTCTTTCACTGCACTCCCCAGGAGCAAGTCTGGGGCAGGCCGAACAAGCCACCCCAGAGAAGAGAAGGTGCCATTGGCCTTGTGGGTGGGAAACGGTCGGGAAGCAGGAGAGCCTGCTGTGGCAGGAAGAGCAGGCCTGTGGCAAGACAAGTGTCACCCGCTCCCTGTGCGGAGAGACGAAGCCTCGCTGCTAATGAGACATGAGGTGACGACTAGGGCAGAGGCGCCTGCTCCACTCTGAGGAAGGAGTCTGGGCAGAAGGCAGGCCTGTCTTGTGCCTCTGGTCCCAAGGGGACAGCATGTCCTTGACCACCTGTCCGTAGGGCACACTTGGGCTTGCTACCAGGCACCATCCCCGGAACTCGCAGAAACAGCACCCTCGAGAAACGGGCAGATGCCATCTTCCTCCAAGATGTGGCAGCATTTTCGGTGGCAGGGCGTTTCTGGAGAAGGAGTGGGGCAGTCCCTCAAAGCTCCCCATTCCAGTGAAAGGACGGTGTTCAGGGATCCTGTCGCCTCTCCTCTCCTGTGGCGAAGGCACTGGCCTTGTCCGTGTGTCCACCTGATAGCCAGTGCCAAAGGCCAAGCGTTGCCTACACCGGGAGATGGTAGTGTGCATTGAGTGCCATCCTAGGCCACGCACGCTGCTGCAGGGTTGTGTCTGTGTCTGCTTATTTCGGCCTGGCAGCGAGAACCCAGGGCGCCAACATGAAGCCCGGGAAACCTAGGCCTAAGACGGGCCAGCTCTCCGCAGCTCTTCTTCCCTGACGCGACAGAGCAAACACCGAAATCCTTGCTGAGGAAGCAGTAGCGAAGTGCTGTTCACGCCAAGCTGAAAACCTCTGCGAAAGCATAGCAGTCGCTAAGAAATCAGAGTCAGTTCTTGGGCTGCTGTTGCTGCTTGACGTAGCCTAGGATCCGCAGCACGGCGGGAGAAACCCGAATAGATCGAAAGCCTCCTTGATAGGGCATCCCCTCTGGGAAAGCACAGCATTCTCTGGGAAATCAGAGTCGGGTCTGTGGGATGCTGCTGCTGCTTGCCTGAGCAAGACTCCAAACCATGGTGTAATAAACCCGCATGGAGCGAAATCCTCTTTGTCTGGGCATCCCTTCTGCCTGAGAGAAGTAGGGTGGTTGCGCCTGTGGAAAGTGCCTTAAGGAAAGGGACATGCTTGTCACTGCACTCCCCAGGAGCCTGTCTCGGGAGAGTGCAGCACGCTGCCCCAGGAGAAGAGAAGGAGTCCTTGGCCTAGAGGTCGGGAAACGTTCGCGAAGCAGTAGCGCCGGCCGGGGCAGGAACATCGGGCCGGTGGCAAGACAAGTGTCACCCTCTGCCTGTGCTGAGAGACGAAGCCTGGCTGCTAGGAGACACGAGGGGACGATTTGGCAGGGGAGCGTGCTCCAATCTGAGGAAGGAGTCTGGGCAGAAGGAAGGTCTTTCCTGTGCCTCTGGGCCCAAGGGGACAGCAGGTCCTTGGCCACCTGTCCAGAGGGCAGACGTGCGCTTGCCACCAAGCTCCCGGTCCTGAACTCCCAGAAACACCTCCTGGAGGAACAGGCAATCAGATGCCGTCTTCCTCCAGGATGTGGCAGCCTTGGCAGAGGTAGGGGGGGTCCCGGGGAAACAGGGACAGTTACCCATTACTCCCCATCCCAGGGCACGGGCCGTGTGCAATGATCCTCTCGCGGCTCCTCAAGGAGCGGGAAGGCACGGGCCTAGTCCCCTGTCCCCGTGAATGCCAGAGCAAAAGGGCAGGCCTTGCCTATGAGGAGAGATGTCATTGTGAGCAGAGTGCCATCCTAGGCCACGCACGCTGCTGCAGGGTTGAGGCTGGGTCTTCTTATTTCGGCTTGGTAGGATGAACCCAGGATGTGAACTTGGAGCCCGGGAAAGAAGCCCAAGAGGCACCAGCTCTCCCGCTGCTCTTCTTCCCTGAAGTGACTAAGGCCTTGCTGAGGAAGCAGCGGCCAAGTGCTGCTTGCTCCAAGCCTAAGCCTCTGCGAAAGCCCAGCATTCGCTGAGAAATCAGAGTCGGATCTGCGGGCTCTACTGCTGCTTGCCTGAGCCCGGTCTCGCGGTGGGAGAAACCCGCATACAGTGAAATCCTCTTTGCCCGGGCATCTCCTCTGGGAAAGCACAGCATTCACTGGGAAATCAAAATCGGATTTTGGGGATGCTGCTGCTGAATGCCTAAGCTACTCTCCACAGCACGTTGGAAGTTACCCGCATGCAACGAAATTCTCTTTGCCCTAGCACCTCTTTGTCTAAGAGAGAAGCGTGGTTGCACATCTGAAAGGGCCTTAAGGAAAGGGACACGTCTTTCACTGCACTCCCCAGGAGCAAGTCTGGGGCAGGCCGAACAAGCCACCCCAGAGAAGAGAAGGTGCCATTGGCCTTGTGGGTGGGAAACGGTCGGGAAGCAGGAGAGCCTGCTGTGGCAGGAAGAGCAGGCCTGTGGCAAGACAAGTGTCACCCGCTCCCTGTGCGGAGAGACGAAGCCTCGCTGCTAATGAGACATGAGGTGACGACTAGGGCAGAGGCGCCTGCTCCACTCTGAGGAAGGAGTCTGGGCAGAAGGCAGGCCTGTCTTGTGCCTCTGGTCCCAAGGGGACAGCATGTCCTTGACCACCTGTCCGTAGGGCACACTTGGGCTTGCTACCAGGCACCATCCCCGGAACTCGCAGAAACAGCACCCTCGAGAAACGGGCAGATGCCATCTTCCTCCAAGATGTGGCAGCATTTTCGGTGGCAGGGCGTTTCTGGAGAAGGAGTGGGGCAGTCCCTCAAAGCTCCCCATTCCAGTGAAAGGACGGTGTTCAGGGATCCTGTCGCCTCTCCTCTCCTGTGGCGAAGGCACTGGCCTTGTCCGTGTGTCCACCTGAGAGCCAGTGCCAAAGGCCAAGCGTTGCCTACACCGGGAGATGGTAGTGTGCATTGCGTGCCATCCTAGGCCACGCACGCTGCTGCAGGGTTGTGTCTGTGTCTGCTTATTTCGGCCTGGCAGCGAGAACCCAGGGCGCCAACATGAAGCCCGGGAAACCTAGGCCTAAGACGGGCCAGCTCTCCGCAGCTCTTCTTCCCTGACGCGACAGAGCAAACACCGAAATCCTTGCTGAGGAAGCAGTAGCGAAGTGCTGTTCACGCCAAGCTGAAAACCTCTGCGAAAGCATAGCAGTCGCTGAGAAATCAGAGTCAGTTCTTGGGCTGCTGTTGCTGCTTGACGTAGCCTAGGATCCGCAGCACGGCGGGAGAAACCCGAATAGATCGAAAGCCTCCTTGATAGGGCATCCCCTCTGGGAAAGCACAGCATTCTCTGGGAAATCAGAGTCGGGTCTGTGGGATGCTGCTGCTGCTTGCCTGAGCAAGACTCCAAACCATGGTGTAATAAACCCGCATGGAGCGAAATCCTCTTTGTCTGGGCATCCCTTCTGCCTGAGAGAAGTAGGGTGGTTGCGCCTGTGGAAAGTGCCTTAAGGAAAGGGACATGCCTGTCACTGCACTCCCCAGGAGCCTGTCTCGGGAGAGTGCAGCACGCTGCCCCAGGAGAAGAGAAGGAGTCCTTGGCCTAGAGGTCGGGAAACGTTCCCGAAGCAGTAGCGCCGGCCCGGGCAGGAACATCGGGCCGGTGGCAAGACAAGTGTCACCCTCTGCCTGTGCTGAGAGACGAAGCCTGGCTGCTAGGAGACACGAGGGGACGATTTGGCAGGGGAGCGTGCTCCAATCTGAGGAAGGAGTCTGGGCAGAAGGAAGGTCTTTCCTGTGCCTCTGGGCCCAAGGGGACAGCAGGTCATTGGCCACCTGTCCAGAGGGCAGACGTGGGCTTGCCACCAATCTCCCGGTCCTGAACTCGCAGAAACACCTCCTGGAGGAACGGGCAATCAGATGCTGACTTCCTCCAGGATGTGGCAGTCTTGGCAGAGGCAGGGGGTGTCTCGGGGAAACAGGGACAGTTTCCCATTACTCCCCATCCCAGGGCACGGGCCTGTGCAGTGATCCTCTCGTGGCTCCTCAAGGATGGGAAAGGCACGGGCCTAGTCCCCTGTCGCCCTGAACGCCAGAGCAAAAGGGCAGGCCTTGCCTATGCCTAGTGATGGCATTGTGAGCAGAGTGCCATCCTAGGCCACGCACGCTGCTGCAGGGTCGAGGCTGGTTCTGCTTATTTCGGCTTGGCAAAATGAACTCAGGATGTGAACTTGGAGCCCGGGGGAGCAAGGCACAAGAGGCACCAGGCTCCCGCAGCTCTTCTTCCCTGAAGCAACAAAAGCCTTGCTGAGGAAGCAGGGGCCAAGTGTTGTTCGCTCCAAGCCAAAGTCTTTGCGAAAGCACAGCATTCGCTACGAAGTCAGTGTCAGTTCTGCGGGCTCTGCTGCTTCTTGCCTGAGCCCAGTCTCGCGGTGGGAGAAATCCGCATACAGCGAAAGCCTCTTTGCCCGGGCATCTCCTCTGGGAAAGCACAGCATTCACTGGGAAATCAGAATCGGATGTGGGGGATGCTGCTGCTGAATGCCTGAGCTAGTCTCTACAGCGCGGTGGAATTTACCCGCATGGAGCGAAATCCTCTTTAACCTAGCACCTCTTTGCCTAAGAGAGAAGCGTGGTTGCACATCTGAAAGGGCCTTAAGGAAAGGGACACGTCTTTCACCGCACTCCCCAGGAGCAAGTCTGGGGCAGGCGCAACAAGCCGCGCCCCAGAGAAGAGAAGGAGCCATTGGCCTTGTGGTCGGGAAACGGTCGGGAAGCAGGAGAGCCTGCCGTGGCAGGAAGAGCAGGCCGGTGGCAAGACAAGTGTCACCCGCTCCCTGTGCGGAGAGATGAGGCCTCCCTTCTAATGAGACATGAGGGGACGACTAGGGCAGTGGTGCCTGTTCCACTCTGAGGAAGGAGTCTGGGCAGAAGGCAGGCCTGTCTTGTGCCTCTGGTCCCAAAGGGACAGCATGTCCTTGACCACCTGTCCGTAGGGCACACTTGGGCTTGCTACCAGGCGCCAAAACCGGAACTCGGAGAAACAGCTCCCTCGAGAAACGGGCAGTCAGATGCCATCTTCCTCCAAAATGTGAAAGCGTTTTCGGTGGCAGGGGGTTTGCCGGGGAAGGATTGGGGACAGTCCCCCAAAGATCCCCATTCCAGTGAACGGACGGTTGTCAGGGATCCTGTCGCCTCTCCTCTCCTGTGGCGAAGGCACTGGCCGTGTCCGTGAGTCCGCCTGAGAGCCAGTGCCAAACGCCAAGCGTTGCTTACACCGGGAGATGGTAGTATGCATTGAGTGCCATCCTAGGCCACGCGCGCTGCTGCCGGGTTGTGGCTGAATCTGATTAGTTCGGCCTGGCAGGGTGAACCCTGGGCACGAACTTGGAGCCCGGGAAAGCAAGGCCCAAGAAGCACCAGCACTCCCGCTGCTCTTCTTCCCTGAAGCGACTAAAGCCTTGCTGAAGAAGCAGCGGCCAAGTGCTGTTCGCTCCAAACCAACGCCTCTGCTAAAGCACAGCATTCGCTGAGAAATCAGAGTCGGATCAGCGGGCTCTACTGCTGCTTGCCTGAGCCAGGTCTCGCGGTGGGAGAAACCCGCATACAGCGACATCCTCTTTGCCCGGGTATCTCCTCTGGGAAAGCACAGCATTCACTGGGAAATCAGAATCGGATGTGGGGGATGTTGCTGCTGAATACCTAAGCTACTCTCCACAGCACGTTGGAAGATACCCGCATGCAACGAAATCCTCTTTGCCCTAGCAACTCTTTGCCTAAGAGAGAAGCGTGGTTGCACATCTGAAAGGGCCTTAAGGAAAGGGACATGTCTTTCACTGCACTCCCCAGGAGCAAGTCTGGGGTAGGCCGAACAAGCCGCCCCCAGAGAAGAGAAGGTGCCATTGGCCTTGTGGGTGGGAAACGGTCGGGAAGCAGGAGAGCCTGCTGTGGCAGGAAGAGCGGGCGGGTGGCAAGACAAGTGTCAACCGAACCCTGTGCGGAGAGATGATGCCTCCCTTCTAATGAGACATGAGGGGACGACTAGGGCAGTGGCACCTGTTCCACTCTGAGGAAGGAGTCTGGGCAGAAGGCAGGCCTGTCTTGTGCCTCTGGTCCCAAGGGGACAGCATGTCCTTGACCACCTGTCCGTAGGGCACACTTGGGCTGGCTACCAGGCGCCATACCCGGAACTCGCAGAAACAGCTCCCTCGGAAACAGGCAGTCAGATGCCATCTTCCTCCAAGATGTGACAGCGTTTTCGGTGGCAGGGGGTTTGCTGGGGAAGGAGTGGGCACAGTTCCCCAAAGCTCCCCATTCCAGTGAACGGACGGTGTTCAGGGATCCTGTCGCCTCTCCTCTCCTGTGGCAAAGGCACTGGCCTTGTCCGTGAGTCCGCCTGAGAGCCAGTGCCAAAGGCCAAGCGTTGCCTACACCGGGAGCTGGTAGTGTGCATTAAGTGCCATCCTAGACCACGCACGCTGCTGCAGGGTTGTGGCTGTGTCTGCTTAGTTCGGCCTGGCAGGGTGAAGCCAGGGCGCCAACATGAAGCCCGGGAAAGCAAGGCCTAAGACGGACCAGCTCTCTGCAGCTCTTCTTCACTGACACGACAGAGCGAACACCGAAATCCTTGTTGAGGAAGCAGCAGCGAAGTGCGGTTCGCGCAAAGCTGAAAACCTCTGCGAAAGCACAGCAGTCGCTGAGATATCAGAGTCGGTTCTGTGGGCTGCTGTTGCTGCTTGCCTTAGCGTAGTATTCGCAGCACGGCGGGAGAAACCCGCATAGAGCGAAAGCCTATTTGCTAGGGCATCACCTCTGGGAAAGCACAGCATTCTCTTGGAAATCAGAGTCGGATCTGTGGGATGCTGCTGCTGTTTTCCTGAGGAAGATTCCACAGCACGGTGAATAAATCCGCATGGAGCGAGATCCACTTTGCCTGGGCATCCCTTCTGCCTGAGAGAGAAGCGTGGTTGCGCCTGTGGAAAGACCCTTAAAGAAAGGGACATGTCTGTCACTGCACACCCCAGGAGCCTGTCCTGGGAAAGTGCAGCACGCTGCCCCAGGAGAAGAGTAGGAGTTGTTGGCCTTGTGGTCGGGAAACGGTAGCGAGGCAGGAGCGCCGGGCCTGGCAAGAACAGCGGGCCGGTGGCAAGATAAGTGTCACCCTCTGCCTGTGCAGAGAGACGAAGCCTGGCTGCTAAGAGACACGAGGGGACGATTGGGCAGGGTAGCGTGCTCCAATCTGAGGAAGGAGTCTGGGCAGAAGGAAGGTCTTTCCTGTGCCTCTGGGCCCAAGGGGACAGCAGGTCCTTGGCCACCTGTCCAGAGGGCAGACGTGGGCTTGCCACCAAGCTCCCGGTCCTGAACTCGCAGAAACACCTCCTGGAGGAACGGGCAATCAGATGCCGACTTCCTCCAGGATGTGGCAGCCTTGGCGGAGGCAGGGGGTGTCCCGGGGAAACAGGGACAGTTTCCCATTACTCCCCATCCCAGAGCACGGGCCGTGTGCAGTGATCCTCTCGCGGCTCCTCAAGGATGGGAAAGGCACGGGCCTAGTCCCCTCTCCCCATGAACGCCAGAGCAAAAGGGCAGGCCTTGCCCACGCCGAGAGATGGCATTGTGAGCAGAGTGCCATCCTAGACCACGCAGCTGCTGCAGGGTCGAGGCTGGATCTGCTTATTTCGGCTTGGCAGAATGAACCCAGGATGTGAACTTGGAGCCCGGGAGCGCAAGGCACAAGAGGCACCAGCTCTCCCGCAGCTCTTCTTCCCTGAAGCGACGAAAGCCTTGCTGAGGAAGCAGGGGCCAAGTGTTGTTCGCTCCAAGCCAAAGTCTTTGCGAAAGCACAGCATTCGCTGAGAAATCAGAGTCGGATCTGCGGGCTCTGCTGCTGATTGCCTGACCCCGGTCTCGCGGTGGGAGATACCCGCCTACAGCGAAATCCTCTTTGCCCGGCCATCTCCTCTGGGAAAGCACAGCATTCACTGGGAAATCAGAATCGGATTTTGGGGATGCTGCTGCTGAATGCCTAAGCTACTCTCCACAGCACGTTGGAAGTTACCCGCATGCAACGAAATCCTCTTTGCCCTAGCACCTCTTTGCCTAAGAGAGTAGCGTGGATGCACATCTGAAAGGGCCTTAAGGAAAGGGACATGTCTTTCACTGCACTCCCCAGGAGCAAGTCTGGGGCAGGCTGAACAAGCCGCCCCCAGAGTAGAGAAGGAGCCATTGGTCTTGTGTTCGGGAAACGGTCGGGAAGCAGGAGAGCCTGCCGTGCAAGGAAGAGCAGGCCGGTGGCAAGACAAGTGTCACCCGCTCCCTGTGCAGAGAGACGAAGCTAAGGAGACACGAGGGGATGATTGGGCAAGGGAGCGTGCTCTAATCTGAGGAAGGAGTCTGGGCAGAAGAAAGGCCTTTCCTGTGCCTCTGGGCCCAAGGGGATAGCAGGTCCTTGGCCACCTGTCTAGAGGGCAGACGTGGGCTTGCCACTAATCTCCCGGTCCTGAACTCGCAGAAACACCTCCTGGAGGAACGGGTAATCAAATTCCGTCTTCCTCCAGGATGTGGCAGCCTTGGCGAAGGCAGAGAGTGTGTCGGGGAAACAGGGACAGTTACACATTACTCCCCATCCCTGGGCACGAGCCGTGTGCTGTTATCCTCTCGCGGCTCCTCAAGGATGGGGAAGGCACGGGCCTAGTCCCCTGTCCCCCTGAATGCCAGAGCGAAAGGGCACGCCTTGCCTACGAGGAAAGATGTCATTGTGAGCAGAGTGCCATCCTAGGCCAGCACGCTGCTGCAGGGTCGAGGATGGGTCTGCATATTTCGGCTTGGTAGGATGAACCAAGGATGTGAACTTGGAGCCCGGGAAAGCAAGGCCGAAGAGGCACCAGCTCTCCCGCTGCTCTTCTTCCCTGAAGCGACTAAAGCCTTGCTGAAGAAGCAGCGGCCAAGTGCTGTTCCCTCCTAGCCAAAGCCGCTGCGAGAGCACAGCATTCGCTGAGAAATCAGAGTCGGATCTGCGGGCTCTACTGCTGCTTGCCGGAGCCCGGTCTCGCGGTGGGAGAAACCCGCATACAGAGAAATCCTCTTTGCCCGGGCATCTCCTCTGTGAAAGCACAGCATTCACTGGGAAATCAGAATTCTGTGTGGGGGATTCTGCTGCTGAATACCTAAGCTACTCTCCACAGCACGTTGGAAGTTACCCGCATGCAACGAAAACCTCTTTGCCCTAGCACCTCTTTGCCTAAGAGAGAAGCGTGGTTGCACATCTGAAAGGGCCTTAAGGAAAGGGACACGTCTTTCACCGCACTCCCCAGGAGCATGTCTGGGGCAGGCCAAACAAGCCGCCCCCAGAGAAGAGAAGGAGCTATTGGCCTTGTGGGTGGGAAACGGTCGGGAAGCAGGAGAGCCTGCCGTGGCAGGAAGAGCAGGCCGGTGGCAAGACAAGTGTCACCCGTTCCCTGTGCGGAGAGACCAAGCCTCGCTGCTAATGAGACATGAGGGGACGACTAGGGCAGGGGTGCCTGCTCCACTCTGAGGAAGGAGTCTGGGCAGAAGGCAGGCCTGTCTTGTGCCTCTTGTCCCAAGGGGACAGCATGTCCTTGACCACCTGTCCGTAGGGCACACTTGGGCTTGCTACCAGGCGCCATACCCGGAACTCGCAGAAACAGCACCCTCGAGAAACGGGCAGATGCCATCTTCCTCCAAGATGTGGCAGCGTTTTCGGGGGCAAGGGGTTTTCTGGAGAAGGAGTGGGGCAGTTCCCCAAAGCTCCCCATTCCAGTGAGCGGACGGTTTCAGGGATCCTGTCGCCACTCCTCTCCTGTGGCGAACGCACTGGCCTTGTCCGTGAGTCCGCCTGAGAGCCAGTACCAAAGGCCAAGCGTTGCCTACACCGGGAGTTGGTAGTGTGCATTGAGTGCCATCCTAGGCCATGCACGCTGCTGCACTGTTGTGGCTCTGTCTGCTTAGTTTTTCCTGGCAGGGTGAACCCAGGGCGCTAACATGAAGCCCGGGAAAGCAAGGCACAAGACGGACAAGCTCTCTGCAGCTCTTCTTCACTGACACGACAGAGCGAACACCGAAATCCTTGCTGAGGAAGCAGCAGCGAAGTGCGGTTCGCGCAAAGCTGAAAACCTTTGCGAAAGCGTAGCAGTCGCTGAGAAATGAGAGTCGGTTCTGTGGGCTGCTGTTGCTGCTTGCCTTAGCGTAGTATTCGCAGTACGGCGGGAGAAACCCGCATAGAGCGAAAGCCTCTTTGCTAGAGCATCCCCTCTGGGAAAGCACAGCATTCTCTGGGAAATCAGAGTCGGAGCTGTGGGATGCAGCTGCTGCTTGCCTGAGCAAGACTCCACAGCACTTTGTAATAAACACGCATGGAGCGAGATCCTCTTTGCATGGCCATCCCTTCTGCCTGAGAGAGAAGCGTGGTTGCGCCTGTGGAAAGAGCCTTAAAGAAAGGGACATGTCTGTCACTGCACTCCCCAGGAGCCTGACTCGGGAAAGTGCAGCATGCTGCCCTAGAAGAAGAGAAGGATTCGTTGACCTTGTGGTCGGGAAACAGTCGCGAAACAGGAGCGCCGGCGCTGGTAAGAACAGCGGGCCGGTGGCAAGACAAGTGTCACCCTCTGCCTGTGCAGAGAGACGAACCTAAGGAGACACGAGGGGATGATTGGGCACGGGAGCGTGCTCTAATCTGAGGAAGGAGTCTGGGCAGAAGAAAGGCCTTTCCTGTGCCTCTGGGCCCAAGGGGATAGCAGGTCCTTGGCCACCTGTCCAGAGGGCAGACGTGGGCTTGCCACCAATCTCCCGGTCCTGAACTCGCAGAAACACCTCCTGGAGGAACGGGTAATCAAATTCCGTCTTCCTCCAGGATGTGGCAGCCTTGGCGGAGGCAGAGGGTGTGTCGGGGAAACAGGGACAGTTACACATTACTCCCCATCCCTGGGCACGAGCCGTGTGCTTTATCCTCTCGCGGCTCCTCAAGGATGGGGAAGGCACGGGCCTAGTCCCCTGTCCCCCTGAATGCCAGAGCGAAAGGGCACGCCTTGCCTACGAGGAAAGATGTCATTGTGAGCAGAGTGCCATTCTAGGCCAGCACGCTGCTGCAGGGTCGAGGCTGGGTCTGCATATTTCGGCTTGGTAGGATGAACCCAGGATGTGAACTTGGAGCCCGGGAAAGCAAGGCCCAAGAGGCACCAGCTCTCCCGCTGCTCTTCTTCCCTGAAGCGACTAAAGCCTTGCTGAAGAAGCAGCGGCCAAGTGCTGTTCCCTCCAAGCCAAAGCCTCTGCGAAAGCACAGCATTCGCTGAGAAATCAGAGTCGGATCTGCGGGCTCTACTGCTGCTTGCCTGAGCCCGGTCTCGCGGTGGGAGAAACCCGCATACAGAGAAATCCTCTTTGCCCGGGCATCTCCTCTGGGAAAGCACAGCATTCACTGGGAAATCAGAATTCTATGTGGGGGATTCTGCTGCTGAATACCTAAGCTACTCTCCACAGCACGTTGGAAGTTACCCGCATGCAACGAAAACCTCTTTGCCCTAGCACCTCTTTGCCTAAGAGAGAAGCGTGGTTGCACATCTGAAAGGGCCTTAAGGAAAGGGACACGTCTTTCACCGCACTCCCCAGGAGCATGTCTGGGGCAGGCCAAACAAGCCGCCCCCAGAGAATAGAAGGAGCTATTGGCCTTGTGGGTGGGAAACGGTCGGGAAGCAGGAGAGCCTGCCGTGGCAGGAAGAGCAGGCCGGTGGCAAGACAAGTGTCACCCGTTCCCTGTGCGGAGAGACGAAGCCTCGCTGCTAATGAGACATGAGGTGACGACCATGGCAGGGTCGCCTACTCCACTCTGAGGAAGGAGTCTGGGCAGAAGGCAGGCCTGTCTTGTGCCTCTTGTCCCAAGGGGACAGCATGTCCTTGACCACCTGTCCGTAGGGCACACTTGGGCTTGCTACCAGGATTCAAACCCGGAACTCGAGGAACAGCTCCCTCGTGAAATGGGCAGTCAGATGCCACCTTCCTCCAAGATGTGACAGCGTTTTCGGTGGCAGGGGGTTTGCCGGGGAAGGAGTGGAGACAGTCCCCCAAAGCTCCCCATTCCAGTGAACAGACGGTGTTCAGGGATCCTGTCGCCTCTCCTCTCCTGTGGCGAAGGCAGTGGCCTTGTCCGTGAGTCCGCCTGAGAGCCAGTGCCAAAGACCAAGCGTTGCCTACACCGGGAGATGGTAGTGTGCATTGAGTGCCATCCTAGGCCACGCACGCTGCTGCAGGGTTGTGGCTGTGTCTGCTTACTTCGGCCTGGCAGGGTGAACCCAGGGCGCCAACATGAAGCCCGGGAAAGCAAGGCCTACGACGGACCAGTCTCTGCAGCTCTTCTTCACTGACGCGACAGAGCGAACACCGAAATCCTTGCTGAGGAAGCAGCAGCGAAGTGCGGTTCCCGCCAAACTGAAAACCTCTGAAAAGCATAGCCGTCGCTGGGAAATCAGAGTACGTTCTGTGGGCTGTTGTTGCTGCTTGCCTTAGACTAGTATTCGAGCACGGCGGGAGGAACCCTCATAGAGCAAAAGCCTCTTTGCTAGGTCATCCCCTCTGGGAAAGCACAGCATTCTCTTGGAAATCAGAGTCGGATCTGTGGGATGCTGCTGCTGTTTTCCTGAGGAAGACTCCACAGCACGGTGTAATAAATCCGCATGGAGCGAGATCCACTTTGCCTGGGCATCCCTTCTGCCTGAGAGAGAAGCGTGGTTGCGCCTGTGGAAAGAGCCTTAAGGAAAGGGACATGTCTGTCACTGCACTCCCCAGGAGCCTGTCTCGGGAAAGTGCAGCATGCTGCCCTAGGAGAGGAGAAAGAGTCGTTGGCCTTGTGGTCGGGATACGGTCGCGAAGCAGGAGCGCCGGCCCTGGCAAGAACAGAGGGCCGGTGGCAAGACAAGTGTCACCCTCTGCCTGTGCAGAGAGACGAAGCTAAGGAGACACGAGGGGATGATTGGGCAGGGGAGCGTGCTCCAATCTGAGGAAGGGTCTGGGCAGAAGGAAGGTCTTTCCTGTGCCTCTGGGCCCAAGGGGACAGCAGGTCCTTGGCCACCTGTCCAGAGGGCAGACGTGGGCTTGCCACCAAGCTCCCGGTCCTGAACTCGCAGAAACACCTCCTGGAGGAACGGGCAATCAAATGCCGTCTTCCTCCAGGATGTGAAGCCTTGGCGGAGGTAGGGGGTGTCCCGGGGAAACAGGGACAGTTACCCATTACTCCCCATCCCAGGGCACGGGCCGTGTGCAATAATCCTCTCGCGGCTCCTCAAGGATGGGGAAGGCACGGGCCTAGTCCCCTGTGCCCCTGAATGCCAGAGCGAAAGGGCAGGCCTTGCCTACGAGGAGAGATGTCATTGTGAACAGAGTGCCATCCTTGGCCATGCACGCTGCTGCAGGGTCGAGGCTGGGTCTGCCTATTTCAGCTTGGTAGGATGAACCCAGGATGTGAACTTGGAGCCCGGGAAAGCAAGGCCCAAGAGGCACCAGCTCTCCCGCTGTCTTCTTCCCTGAAGCGACTAAAGCCTTGCTGAGGAAGCAGCGGACAAGTGCTGCTCGCTCCAAGCCTAAGCCTCTGCGAAAGCCCAGCATTCGCTGAGAAATCAGAGTCGGATCTGCGGGCTCTACTGCTGCTTGCCTGAACCCGGTCTCGCGGAGGGAGAAACCCGCATACAGTGAAATCCTCTTTGCCCGGGCATCTCCTCTGGGAAAGCACAGCATTCACTGGGAAATCAGAATCGGATTTTGGGGATGCTGCTGCTGAATGCCTAAGCCACTCTCCACAGCACGTTGGAAGTTACCCGCATGCAACGAAATCCTCTTTGCCCTAGCACCTCTTTGCCTAAGAGAGAAGCGTGGTTGCACATCTGAAAGGGCCTTAAGGAAAGGGACACGTCTTTCACTGCACTCCCCAGGAGCAAGTCTGGGGCAGGCCGAACAAGCCGCCCCCAGAGAAGAGAAGGTGCCATTGGCCTTGTGGGTGGGAAACGGTCGGGAAGCAGGAGAGCCTGCTGTGGCAGGAAGAGCAGGCCGGTGGCAAGACAAGTGTCACCCGCTCCCTGTTCGGAGAGACGAAGCCTCGCTGCTAATGAGACATGAGGGGACGACTAGGGCAGGGGCGCCTGCTCCACTCTGAGGAAGGAGTCTGGGCAGAAGGCAGGCCTGTCTTGTGCCTCTGGTCCCAAGGGGACAGCATGTCCTTGACCACCTGTCCGTAGGGCACACTTGGGCTTGCTACCAGGCACCATCCCCGGAACTCGCGGAAACAGCACCCTCGAGAAACGGGCAGATGCCATCTTCCTCCAAGATGTGGCAGCATTTTCGGTGGCAGGGCGTTTCTGGAGAAGGAGTGGGGCAGTCCCTCAAAGCTCCCCATTCCAGTGAAAGGACGGTGTTCAGGGATCCTGTCGCCTCTCCTCTCCTGTGGCGAAGGCACTGGCCTTGTCCGTGTGTCCACCTGAGAGCCAGTGCCAAAGGCCAAGCGTTCCCTACACCGGGAGATGGTAGTGTGCATTGAGTGCCATCCTAGGCCACGCACGCTGCTGCAGGGTTGTGTCTGTGTCTGCTTATTTCGGCCTGGCAGCGAGAACCCAGGGCGCCAACATGAAGCCCGGGAAACCTAGGCCTAAGACGGGCCAGCTCTCCGCAGCTCTTCTTCCCTGACGCGACAGAGCAAACACCGAAATCCTTGCTGAGGAAGCAGCAGCGAAGTGCTGTTCACGCCAAGCTGAAAACCTCTGCGAAAGCATAGCAGTCGCTGAGAAATCAGAGTCAGTTCTTGGGCTGCTGTTGCTGCTTGACGTAGCCTAGGATCCGCAGCACGGCGGGAGAAACCCGAATAGATCGAAAGCCTCCTTGATAGGGCATCCCCTCTGGGAAAGCACAGCATTCTCTGGGAAATCAGAGTCGGGTCTGTGGGTTGCTGCTGCTGCTTGCCTGGGCAAGACTCCAAACCATGGTGTAATAAACCCGCATGGAGCGAAATCCTCTTTGTCTGGGCATCCCTTCTGCCTGAGAGAGTAGGGTGGTTGCGCCTGTGGAAAGTACCTTAAGGAAAGGGACATGCCTGTCACTGCACTCCCCAGGAGCCTGTCTCGGGAGAGTGCAGCACGCTGCCCAAGAAGAAGAGAAGGAGTCCTTGGCCAAGAGGTCGGGAAACGTTCGCGAAGCAGTAGCGCCGGCCCGGGCAGGAACATCGGGCCGGTGGCAAGACAAGTGTCACCCTCTGCCTGTGCAGAGAGACGAAGCCTGGCTGCTAGGAGACACGAGGGGACGATTTGGCAGGGGAGCGTGCTCCAATCTGAGGAAGGAGTCTGGGCAGAAGGAAGGTCTTTCCTGTGCCTCTGGGCCCAAGGGGACAGCAGGTCCTTGGCCACCTGTCCAGAGGGCAGACGTGCGCTTGCCACCAATCTCCCGGTCCTGAACTCGCAGAAACACCTCCTGGAGGAACGGGCAATCAGATGCTGACTTCCTCCAGGATGTGGCAGTCTTGGCGGAGGCAGGGGGTGTCTCGGGGAAACAGGGACAGTTTCCCATTACTCCCCATCCCAGGGCACGGGCCTGTGCAGTGATCCTCTCGTGGCTCCTCAAGCATGGGAAAGGCACGGGCCTAGTCCCCTGTCGCCCTGAACGCCAGAGCAAAAGGGCAGGCCTTGCCTATGCCTAGTGATGGCATTGTGAGGAGAGTGCCATCCTAGGCCACGCACGCTGCTGCAGGGTCGAGGCTGGTTCTGCTTATTTCGGCTTGGCAAAATGAACTCAGGATGTGAACTTGGAGCCCGGGGGAGCAAGGCACAAGAGGCACCAGGCTCCCGCAGCTCTTCTTCCCTGAAGCAACAAAAGCCTTGCTGAGGAAGCAGGGGCCAAGTGTTGTTCGCTCCAAGCCAAAGTCTTTGCGAAAGCACAGCATTCGCTACGAAGTCAGTGTCAGTTCTGCGGGTTCTGCTGCTTCTTGCCTGAGCCCAGTCTCGCGGTGGGAGAAATCCGCATACAGCGAAAGCCTCTTTGCCCGGGCATCTCCTCTGGGAAAGCACAGCATTCACTGGGAAATCAGAATCGGATGTGGGGGATGCTGCTGCTGAATGCCTGAGCTAGTCTCTACAGCGCGGTGGAATTTACCCGCATGGAGCGAAATCCTCTTTAACCTAGCACCTCTTTGCCTAAGAGAGAAGCGTGGTTGCACATCTGAAAGGGCCTTAAGGAAAGGGACACGTCTTTCAACGCACTCCCCAGGAGCAAGTCTGGGGCAGGCGCAACAAGCCGCGCCCCAGAGAAGAGAAGGAGCCATTGGCCTTGTGGTCGGGAAACGGTCGGGAAGCAGGAGAGCCTGCCGTGGCAGGAAGAGCAGGCAGGTGGCAAGACAAGTGTCACCCGCTCCCTGTGCGGAGAGATGATGCCTCCCTTCTAATGAGACATGAGGGGACGACTAGGGCAGTGGTGCCTGTTCCACTCTGAGGAAGGAGTCTGGGCAGAAGGCAGGCCTGTCTTGTGCCTCTGGTCCCAAGGGGACAGCATGTCCTTGACCACCTGTCCGTAGGGCACACTTGGGCTTGCTACCAGGCGCCAAAACAGGAACTCGGAGAAACAGCTCCCTCGAGAAACTGGCAGTCAGATGCCATCTTCCTCCAAAATGTGAAAGCGTTTTCGGTGGCAGGGGGTTTGCCGGGGAAGGATTGGGGACAGTCCCCCAAAGATCCAGTGAACGGACGGTTGTCAAGGATCCTGTCGCCTCTCCTCTCCTGTGGCGAAGGCACTGGCCTTGTCCGTGAGTCCGCCTGACAGCCAGTGCCAAAGGCCAAGCGTTGCCTACACCGGGAGATGGTAGTGTGCATTGAGTGCCATCCTAGGCCACGCACGCTGCTACAGTGTTGTGGCTCTGTCTGCTTAGTTTGGCCTGGCAGGGTGAACCCAGGGCGCTAACATGAAGCCCGGGAAAGCAAGGCCCAAGACGGACCAGCTCTCTGCAGCTCTTCTTCACTGACGCGACAGAGCGAACACCGAAATCCTTGCTGAGGAAGCAGCAGCGTAGTGCGGATCCCACCAAGCTGAAAACCTCTGCGAAAGCATAGCAGTCGCTGGGAAATCAGAGTCGGTTCTGTGGGCTGCTGTTGCTGCTTGCCTTAGACTAGTATTAGAGCAATGCAGGAGGAACCCGCATAGAGCGAAAGCCTCTTTCCTAGGGCATCCCCTCCATGAACGCACAGCATTCTCCGGTAAATCAGAGTCGTGTCAGTGGGATGCTGCTGCTGCTTGCCTGAGGAAGACTCCACAGCTCGGTGTAATAAACCCACATGGAGCGAGATCCACTTTGCCTGGGCATCCCTTCTGCCTGAGAGAGAAGCGTGGTTGCCTGTGGAAAGAGCCTTAAAGAAAGGGACATGTCTGTCACTGCACTCCCCAGGAGCCTGTCTCAGGAAAGTGCAGCACGCTGCCCCAGGAGAAGAGTAGGAGTCGTTGGCCTTGTGGTCGGGAAACGGCCGTGAATCAGGAGCGCCGGCCGGGGCAGGAACAGCGGGCTGGTGGCAAGACAAGTGTCACCCTCTCCCTGTGCAGATTGGGCAGGGCAGCGTGCTCCAATCTGAGTTAGGAGTCTGGGCAGATGGAAGGACTTTGCTGTGCCTCTGGCCCCAAGGGGACAGGAGCTCTTTGGCCACCTGTCCAGAGGGCAGACGTGGGCTTGCCACCAAGCTCCCGGTCCTGAGCTCGCAGAAACACCTCCTGGAGGAACGGGCAATCAAATGCCGTCTTCCTCCAGTATGTGGCAGCCTTGGCAGAGGCAGGGGTTGTTCCGGGGAAACAGGGACAGTTTCCCATTACTCCCCATCCCAGGGCATGGGCGGTGTGCAGTGACCCTCTCGTGGCTCCTCAAGGTTTGGGAAGGCACGGGCCTAGTCCCTTGTCCCCCTGAACGCCAGAACAAAAGGGCAGCCCTGCCTAAGCCGAGAGATGGCATTGTGAGCAGAGTGCCATCCTAGGCCACGCACGCTGCTGCAGGGCCGAGGCTGGGTCTGCTTATTTCGGCTTGGCAGGATGAACCCAGGATGTGAACTTGGAGCCCGGGAAAGCAAGGCCCAAGAGGAACCAGCCTTCCCGCAGACTTCTTCCCTGAAGCAACTAATTCCTTGCTGAGGAAGCAGCGGCCAAGTGCTGTTCGCTCCAAGCCAAAGCCTCTGCGAAAGCACAGCATTTGCTGAGAAATCAGTGTCGGTTCTGCGGGCTCTGCTGCTGCTTGCCTGAGCCCAGTCTCGCGGTGGGAGAAATCCGCATACAGCGAAAGCCTCTTTGCCCGGGCATCTCCTCTGGGAAAGCACAGCATTCCCTGGGAAATCAGAATAGGATGTGGGGGATGCTGCTGCTGAATGCCTGAGCTAGTCTCTACAGCGCGGTGGAATTTACCCGCATGGAGCGAAATCCTCTTTAACCTAGCACCTCTTTGCCTAAGAGAGAAGCGTGGTTGCACATCTGAAAGGGCCTTAAGGAAAGGGACACGTCTTTCACCGCACTCCCCAGGAGCAAGTCTGGGGCAGGCGCAACAAGCCGCGCCCCAGATAAGAGAAGGAGCCATTGGCCTTGTGGGTGTGAAACGGTCGGGAAGCAGGAGAGCCTGCTGTGGCAGGAAGAGCGGGCCGGTGGCAAGACAAGTGTCACCCGCTCCCTGTGCGGAGAGATGATGCCTCCCTTCTAATGAGATATGAGGGGACGACTAGGGCAGTGGCGCCTGTTCCACTCTGAGGAAGGAGTCTGGGCAGAAGGCAGGCCTGTCTTGTGCCTCTGGTCCCAAGTGGACATCATGTCCCTGACCACCTGTCCGTAGGGCACACTTGGGCTTGCTACCAGGCGCCATACACGGAACTCGCAGAAACAGCTCCCTCGAGAAACGGGCAGTCAGATGCCATCTTCCTCCAAGATGTGACAGCGTTTTCGGTGGCAGGGGGTTTGCTGGGGAAGGAGTGGGCACAGTCCCCCAAAGCTCCCCATTCCAGTGAAAGGACGGTGTTCAGGGATCCTGTCGCCTCTCCTCTCCTGTGGCAAAGGCACTGGCATTGTCCGTGAGTCTGCCTGAGAGCCAGTGCCAAAGGCCAAGCGTTGCCTACACCGGGAGATGTTCGTGTGCATTGAGTGCCATCCTAGGCCACGAACGCTGCTGAAGCGTTGTGGCTGAGTCTGCTTAGTTCGGCCTGGCAGGGTGAACCCAGGGCGCCAACATGAAGCCCGGGAAAGCAAGGCCTAAGACGGACCAGCTCTCTGCAGCTCTTCTTCCCTGACGCGACAGAGCAAACACCGTAATCCTTGCTGAGGAAGCAGCAGCGAAGTGCGGTACGCGCAAAGCTGAAAACCAATGCGAAACCATAGCAGTCGCTGAGAAATCAGAGTCGTTTCTGTGGGCTGCTGTTGCTGCTTGCCTTAGCGTAGTATTCGCAGCACGGCGGGAGAAACCCGCATAGAGCGAAAGCCTCTTTGCTAGGGCATCCCCTCTGGGCAAGGACAGCATTCTCTGGGAAATCAGAGTCGGATCTGTGGGATGCTGCTGGTGCTTGCCTGAGCAAGACTCCACAGCACAATGTAATAAACATGCATGGAGCGAGATCCTCTTTGCCTGGGCATCCCTTCTGCGTGGTTGCACCTGTGGAAAGAGCCTTAAAGAAAGGGACATGTCTGTCACTGCACTCCCCAGGAGCCTGTCTCGGGAAAGTGCAGCATGCTGCCCTAGGAGAAGAGAAGGAGTCGTTGGCCTTGTGGTCGGGATACGGTCGCGAAGCAGGAGCGCCGGCCCTGGCAAGAACAGCGGGCCTGTGGCAAGACAAGTGTCACCCTCTGCCTGTGCAGAGAGACGAAGCTAAGGAGACACGAGGTGATGATTGGGCAGGGGAGCGTGCTCCAATCTGAGGAGTCTGGGCAGAAGGAAGGTCTTTCCTGTTCCTCTGGGCCCAAGGGGACAGCAGGTACTTGGCTACCTGTCCTGAGGGCAGACGTGGGCTTGCCACCAAGCTCCCGGTCCTGAACTCGCAGAAACACCGCCTGGAGGAACAGGCAATCAAATGCCGTCTTCCTCCAGGATGTGGCAGCCTTGGCGGAGGCAGGGGGTGTGTCGGGTAAACAGGGACAGTTACCCATTACTCCTCATCCCAGGGCACGGGCCGTGTGCAATGATCCTCTCGCGGCTCCTCAAGGAAGGGGAAGACACGGACCTAGTCCCCTGTCCCCCTGAATGCCAGAGCAAAAGGGCAGGCCTTGCCTACGAGGAAAGATGTCATTGTGAGCAGAGTGCCATCCCAGGCCATGCACGCTGTTGCAGGGTCGAGGCTGGGTCTGCTTATTTCGGCTTGGTAGGATGAACCCAGGATGTGAACTTGGAGCCCGGGAAAGCAAGGCCCAAGAGGCACAAGCTCTCCCGCTGCTCTTCTTCCCTGAAGCGACTAAAGCCTTGCTGAAGAAGCAGCGGCCAAGTGCTGTTCGCTCCAAGCCAAAGCCTCTGCGAAAGCACAGCATTCGCTGAGAAATCAGAGTCGGATCTGCGGGCTCTACTGCTGCTTGCCTGAGCCCGGTCTCGTGGTGGGAGATACCCGCATACAGCGAAATCCTCTTTGCCCGGGCATCTCCTCTGGGAAAGCACAGCATTCACTGGGAAATCAGAATCGGATGTGGGGGTTGCTGCTGCTGTATGCCTAAGCTACTTTCCACAGCACGTTGGAACTTACCCGCATGCAACGAAGTCCTCTTTGCCCTAGCACGTCTTTGCCTAAGAGAGAAGCGTGGTTGCACATCTGAAGGCCCTTAAGGAAAGGGACATGTCTTTCACTGCACTCCCCAGGAGCAAGTCTGGGGCAGGCCGAACAAGCCGCCCCCAGAGAATAGAAGGTGCCATTGGCCTTGTGGGTGGGAAACGGTCGGGAAGCAGGAGAGCCTGCTGTGGCAGGGAGAGCAGGCCAGTGGCAAGACAAGTGTCACCCGCTCCCTGTGCGGAGAGACGAAGCCTCACTGCTAATGAGACATGAGGTGACGACTAGGGCAGGGGCGGCTGCTCCACTCTGAGGAAGGAGTCTGGGCAGAAGGCAGGCCTGTCTTGTGCCTCTGGTCCCAAGGGGACAGCATGTCCTTGACCACCTGTCCATAGGGCACACTTGGGCTTGCTACCAGGATTCAAACCCAGAACTCGAGGAACAGATCCCTCGTGAAATGGGCAGGCAGATGCCATCTTCCTCCAAGATGTGACAGCGTTTTCGGTGGCATGGGGTTGCCGGGGAAGGAGTGGAGACAGTCCCCCAAAGCTCCCCATTCCAGTGAACGGACGGTGGTCAGGGATCCTGTCGCCTCTCCTCTCCTGTGGTGAAGGAACTGGCATTTTCCGTGAGTCCGCCTGAGAGCCAGTGCCAAAGACCAAGCGTTGCCTACACCGGGAGATGGTAGTGTGCATTGAGTGCCATCCTAGGCCACGCACGCTGCTGCAGGGTTGTGGCTGTGTCTGCCTAGTTCGGCCTGACAGGGTGAACCCAGGGCGCCAACATGAAGCCTGGGAAAGCAAGGCCTAAGACGGACCAGTCTGTGCTTCTCTTCTTCCCTGACGCGACAGAGCGAACACCGAAATCCTTGCTGAGGAAGCAGCAGCGAAGTGCGGTTCGCGCAAAGCTGAAAACCTCTGCGAAAGCATAGCAGTCGCTGAGAAATCAGAGTCGTTTCTGTGGGCTGCTGTTGCTGCTTGCCTTAGCGTAGTATTCGCAGCACGGCGGGAGTAACCCGCATAGAGCGAAAGCCTCTTTGCTAGGGCATCCCCTCTGGGAAAGCACAGCATTCTCTGGGAAATCAGAGTCAGATCTGTGGGATGCTGCTGCTGCTTGCCTGAGCAAGACTCCACAGCACGGTGTAATAAACACGCATGGAGCGAGATCCTCTTTGCCTGGGAATCCCTTCTGCCTGAGAGAGAAGCGTGGTTGAGTCTGTGGAAAGAGCCTTAAGGAAAGGGACATGTCTGTCACTGCACTCCCCTGGAGCCTGTCTCGGGAAAGTGCAGCATGCTGTCCTAGGAGAAGAGAAGGAGTCGTTGGCCTTGTGGTCGGGAAACATTCGCGAAGCAGGAGCGCCGGCCCTGGCAAGAACAGCGGGCCTGTGGCAAGACAAGTGTCACCCTCTGCCTGTGCAGAGAGACGAAGCTAAGGAGACACGAGGGGATGATTGGGCAAGGGAGCGTGCTCCCATCTGAGGAAAGAGTCTGGGCAGAAGGAAGGTCTTTCCTGTGCCTCTGGGCCCAAGGGGACAGCAGGTCCTTGGCCACCTGTCTAGAGGGCAGACGTGGGCTTGCCACCAATCTCCCGGTCCTGAACTCGCAGAAACACCTCCTAGAGGAACGGGCAATCAAATGCCATCTTTTTCCAGGATGTGGCAGCTTTGGTGGAGGTAGGGGGTGTCCCGGGGAAACAGGGACAGTTACCCATTACTCCTCATCCCAGGGCACGGGCCGTGTGCAATGATCCTCTGGCGGCTCCTCAAGGATGGGGAAGGCACGGGCGTAGTCCCCTGTCCCCCTGAATGCCAGAGTGAAAGGGCAGGCCTTGCCTACGAGGAAAGATGTCATTGTGAGCAGAGTGCCATCCTAGGCGATGCACGCTGCTGCAGGGTCGAGGCTAGGTCTGCTTATTTCGGCTTGGTAGGATGAACCCAGGATGTGAACTTGGAGCCCGGGAAAGCAAGGCCCAAGAGGCACCAGCTCTCCCGCTGCTCTTCATCCCTGAAGCGACTAAAGCCTTGCTGAAGAAGCAGCGGCCAAGTGCTGTTCGCTCCAAGCCAAAGCCTCTGCGATAGCACAGCATTCGCTGAGAAATCAGAGTCGGATCTGCGGGCTCTACTGCTGCTTGCCTGAGCCCGGTCTCGCGGTGGGAGAAACCCGCATACAGCGACATCCTCTTTGCCTGGGCATCTCCTCTGGGAAAGCACAGCATTCACTGGGAAATCAGAATCGGATTTTGGGGATGCTGCTGCTGAATACCTAAGCTACTCTCCACAGCACGTTGGAAGTTACCCGCATGCAACGAAATCCTCTTTGCCCTAGCACCTCTTTGCCGAAGAGAGAAGCGTGGTTGCACATCTGAAAGGGCCTTAAGGAAAGGGAAACGTCTTTCACTGCACTCCCCTGGAGCAAGTCTGGGGAAGGCCGAACAAGCCACCCCAGAGAAGAGAAGGTGCCATTGGCCTTGTGGGTGGGAAACGGTCGGGAAGCAGGAGAGCCTGCCGTGGCAGGAAGAGCAGGCCGGTGGCAAGACAAGTGTCACCCGTTCCCTGTGCGGAGAGACCAAGCCTCGCTGCTAATGAGACATGAGGGGACGACTAGGGCAGGGGTGCCTGCTCCACTCTGAGGAAGGAGTCTGGGCAGAAGGCAGGCCTGTCTTGTGCCTCTTGTCCCAAGGGGACAGCATGTCCTTGACCACCTGTCCGTAGGGCACACTTGGGCTTGCTACCAGGCGCCATACCCGGAACTCGCAGAAACAGCACCCTCGAGAAACGGGCAGATGCCATCTTCCTCCAAGATGTGGCAGCGTTTTCGGGGGCAAGGGGTTTTCTGGAGAAGGAGTGGGGCAGTTCCCCAAAGCTCCCCATTCCAGTGAGCGGACGGTTTCAGGGATCCTGTCGCCACTCCTCTCCTGTGGCGAACGCACTGGCCTTGTCCGTGAGTCCGCCTGAGAGCCAGTACCAAAGGCCAAGCGTTGCCTACACCGGGAGTTGGTAGTGTGCATTGAGTGCCATCCTAGGCCATGCACGCTGCTGCAGTGTTGTGGCTCTGTCTGCTTAGTTTTTCCTGGCAGGGTGAACCCAGGGCGCTAACATGAAGCCCGGGAAAGCAAGGCACAAGACGGACAAGCTCTCTGCAGCTGTTCTTCACTGACACGACAGAGCGAACACCGAAATCCTTGCTGAGGAAGCAGCAGCGAAGTGCGGTTCGCGCAAAGCTGAAAACCTTTGCGAAAGCGTAGCAGTCGCTGAGAAATGAGAGTCGGTTCTGTGGGCTGCTGTTGCTGCTTGCCTTAGCGTAGTATTCGCAGTACGGCGGGAGAAACCCGCATAGAGCGAAAGCCTCTTTGCTAGAGCATCCCCTCTGGGAAAGCACAGCATTCTCTGGGAAATCAGAGTCGGAGCTGTGGGATGCAGCTGCTGCTTGCCTGAGCAAGACTCCACAGCACTTTGTAATAAACACGCATGGAGCGAGATCCTCTTTGCATGGCCATCCCTTCTGCCTGAGAGAGAAGCGTGGTTGCGCCTGTGGAATGAGCCTTAAAGAAAGGGACATGTCTGTCACTGCACTCCCCAGGAGCCTGACTCGGGAAAGTGCAGCATGCTGCCCTAGAAGAAGAGAAGGATTCGTTGACCTTGTGGTCGGGAAACAGTCGCGAAACAGGAGCGCCGGCGCTGGTAAGAACAGCGGGCCGGTGGCAAGACAAGTGTCACCCTCTGCCTGTGCAGAGAGACGAACCTAAGGAGACACGAGGGGATGATTGGGCACGGGAGCGTGCTCTAATCTGAGGAAGGAGTCTGGGCAGAAGAAAGGCCTTTCCTGTGCCTCTGGGCCCAAGGGGATAGCAGGTCCTTGGCCACCTGTCCAGAGGGCAGACGTGGGCTTGCCACCAATCTCCCGGTCCTGAACTCGCAGAAACACCTCCTGGAGGAACGGGTAATCAAATTCCGTCTTCCTCCAGGATGTGGCAGCCTTGGCGGAGGCAGAGGGTGTGTCGGGGAAACAGGGACAGTTACACATTACTCCCCATCCCTGGGCACGAGCCGTGTGCTTTATCCTCTCGCGGCTCCTCAAGGATGGGGAAGGCACGGGCCTAGTCCCCTGTCCCCCTGAATGCCAGAGCGAAAGGGCACGCCTTGCCTACGAGGAAAGATGTCATTGTGAGCAGAGTGCCATTCTAGGCCAGCACGCTGCTGCAGGGTCGAGGCTGGGTCTGCATATTTCGGCTTGGTAGGATGAACCCAGGATGTGAACTTGGAGCCCGGGAAAGCAAGGCCCAAGAGGCACCAGCTCTCCCGCTGCTCTTCTTCCCTGAAGCGACTAAAGCCTTGCTGAAGAAGCAGCGGCCAAGTGCTGTTCCCTCCAAGCCAAAGCCTCTGCGAAAGCACAGCATTCGCTGAGAAATCAGAGTCGGATCTGCGGGCTCTACTGCTGCTTGCCTGAGCCCGGTCTCGCGGTGGGAGAAACCCGCATACAGAGAAATCCTCTTTGCCCGGGCATCTCCTCTGGGAAAGCACAGCATTCACTGGGAAATCAGAATTCTATGTGGGGGATTCTGCTGCTGAATACCTAAGCTACTCTCCACAGCACGTTGGAAGTTACCCGCATGCAACGAAAACCTCTTTGCCCTAGCACCTCTTTGCCTAAGAGAGAAGCGTGGTTGCACATCTGAAAGGGCCTTAAGGAAAGGGACACGTCTTTCACCGCACTCCCCAGGAGCATGTCTGGGGCAGGCCAAACAAGCCGCCCCCAGAGAATAGAAGGAGCTATTGGCCTTGTGGGTGGGAAACGGTCGGGAAGCAGGAGAGCCTGCCGTGGCAGGAAGAGCAGGCCGGTGGCAAGACAAGTGTCACCCGTTCCCTGTGCGGAGAGACGAAGCCTCGCTGCTAATGAGACATGAGGTGACGACCATGGCAGGGTCGCCTACTCCACTCTGAGGAAGGAGTCTGGGCAGAAGGCAGGCCTGTCTTGTGCCTCTTGTCCCAAGGGGACAGCATGTCCTTGACCACCTGTCCGTAGGGCACACTTGGGCTTGCTACCAGGATTCAAACCCGGAACTCGAGGAACAGCTCCCTCGTGAAATGGGCAGTCAGATGCCACCTTCCTCCAAGATGTGACAGCGTTTTCGGTGGCAGGGGGTTTGCCGGGGAAGGAGTGGAGACAGTCCCCCAAAGCTCCCCATTCCAGTGAACAGACGGTGTTCAGGGATCCTGTCGCCTCTCCTCTCCTGTGGCGAAGGCAGTGGCCTTGTCCGTGAGTCCGCCTGAGAGCCAGTGCCAAAGACCAAGCGTTGCCTACACCGGGAGATGGTAGTGTGCATTGAGTGCCATCCTAGGCCACGCACGCTGCTGCAGGGTTGTGGCTGTGTCTGCTTACTTCGGCCTGGCAGGGTGATCCCAGGGCGCCAACATGAAGCCCGGGAAAGCAAGGCCTACGACGGACCAGTCTCTGCAGCTCTTCTTCACTGACGCGACAGAGCGAACACCGAAATCCTTGCTGAGGAAGCAGCAGCGAAGTGCGGTTCCCGCCAAACTGAAAACCTCTGAAAAGCATAGCCGTCGCTGGGAAATCAGAGTACGTTCTGTGGGCTGTTGTTGCTGCTTGCCTTAGACTAGTATTCGAGCACGGCGGGAGGAACCCTCATAGAGCAAAAGCCTCTTTGCTAGGTCATCCCCTCTGGGAAAGCACAGCATTCTCTTGGAAATCAGAGTCGGATCTGTGGGATGCTGCTGCTGTTTTCCTGAGGAAGACTCCACAGCACGGTGTAATAAATCCGCATGGAGCGAGATCCACTTTGCCTGGGCATCCCTTCTGCCTGAGAGAGAAGCGTGGTTGCGCCTGTGGAAAGAGCCTTAAGGAAAGGGACATGTCTGTCACTGCACTCCCCAGGAGCCTGTCTCGGGAAAGTGCAGCATGCTGCCCTAGGAGAGGAGAAAGAGTCGTTGGCCTTGTGGTCGGGATACGGTCGCGAAGCAGGAGCGCCGGCCCTGGCAAGAACAGAGGGCCGGTGGCAAGACAAGTGTCACCCTCTGCCTGTGCAGAGAGACGAAGCTAAGGAGACACGAGGGGATGATTGGGCAGGGGAGCGTGCTCCAATCTGAGGAAGGGTCTGGGCAGAAGGAAGGTCTTTCCTGTGCCTCTGGGCCCAAGGGGACAGCAGGTCCTTGGCCACCTGTCCAGAGGGCAGACGTGGGCTTGCCACCAAGCTCCCGGTCCTGAACTCGCAGAAACACCTCCTGGAGGAACGGGCAATCAAATGCCGTCTTCCTCCAGGATGTGAAGCCTTGGCGGAGGTAGGGGGTGTCCCGGGGAAACAGGGACAGTTACCCATTACTCCCCATCCCAGGGCACGGGCCGTGTGCAATAATCCTCTCGCGGCTCCTCAAGGATGGGGAAGGCACGGGCCTAGTCCCCTGTGCCCCTGAATGCCAGAGCGAAAGGGCAGGCCTTGCCTACGAGGAGAGATGTCATTGTGAACAGAGTGCCATCCTTGGCCATGCACGCTGCTGCAGGGTCGAGGCTGGGTCTGCCTATTTCAGCTTGGTAGGATGAACCCAGGATGTGAACTTGGAGCCCGGGAAAGCAAGGCCCAAGAGGCACCAGCTCTCCCGCTGTCTTCTTCCCTGAAGCGACTAAAGCCTTGCTGAGGAAGCAGCGGACAAGTGCTGCTCGCTCCAAGCCTAAGCCTCTGCGAAAGCCCAGCATTCGCTGAGAAATCAGAGTCGGATCTGCGGGCTCTACTGCTGCTTGCCTGAACCCGGTCTCGCGGAGGGAGAAACCCGCATACAGTGAAATCCTCTTTGCCCGGGCATCTCCTCTGGGAAAGCACAGCATTCACTGGGAAATCAGAATCGGATTTTGGGGATGCTGCTGCTGAATGCCTAAGCCACTCTCCACAGCACGTTGGAAGTTACCCGCATGCAACGAAATCCTCTTTGCCCTAGCACCTCTTTGCCTAAGAGAGAAGCGTGGTTGCACATCTGAAAGGGCCTTAAGGAAAGGGACACGTCTTTCACTGCACTCCCCAGGAGCAAGTCTGGGGCAGGCCGAACAAGCCGCCCCCAGAGAAGAGAAGGTGCCATTGGCCTTGTGGGTGGGAAACGGTCGGGAAGCAGGAGAGCCTGCTGTGGCAGGAAGAGCAGGCCGGTGGCAAGACAAGTGTCACCCGCTCCCTGTTCGGAGAGACGAAGCCTCGCTGCTAATGAGACATGAGGGGACGACTAGGGCAGGGGCGCCTGCTCCACTCTGAGGAAGGAGTCTGGGCAGAAGGCAGGCCTGTCTTGTGCCTCTGGTCCCAAGGGGACAGCATGTCCTTGACCACCTGTCCGTAGGGCACACTTGGGCTTGCTACCAGGCACCATCCCCGGAACTCGCGGAAACAGCACCCTCGAGAAACGGGCAGATGCCATCTTCCTCCAAGATGTGGCAGCATTTTCGGTGGCAGGGCGTTTCTGGAGAAGGAGTGGGGCAGTCCCTCAAAGCTCCCCATTCCAGTGAAAGGACGGTGTTCAGGGATCCTGTCGCCTCTCCTCTCCTGTGGCGAAGGCACTGGCCTTGTCCGTGTGTCCACCTGAGAGCCAGTGCCAAAGGCCAAGCGTTCCCTACACCGGGAGATGGTAGTGTGCATTGAGTGCCATCCTAGGCCACGCACGCTGCTGCAGGGTTGTGTCTGTGTCTGCTTATTTCGGCCTGGCAGCGAGAACCCAGGGCGCCAACATGAAGCCCGGGAAACCTAGGCCTAAGACGGGCCAGCTCTCCGCAGCTCTTCTTCCCTGACGCGACAGAGCAAACACCGAAATCCTTGCTGAGGAAGCAGCAGCGAAGTGCTGTTCACGCCAAGCTGAAAACCTCTGCGAAAGCATAGCAGTCGCTGAGAAATCAGAGTCAGTTCTTGGGCTGCTGTTGCTGCTTGACGTAGCCTAGGATCCGCAGCACGGCGGGAGAAACCCGAATAGATCGAAAGCCTCCTTGATAGGGCATCCCCTCTGGGAAAGCACAGCATTCTCTGGGAAATCAGAGTCGGGTCTGTGGGTTGCTGCTGCTGCTTGCCTGGGCAAGACTCCAAACCATGGTGTAATAAACCCGCATGGAGCGAAATCCTCTTTGTCTGGGCATCCCTTCTGCCTGAGAGAGTAGGGTGGTTGCGCCTGTGGAAAGTACCTTAAGGAAAGGGACATGCCTGTCACTGCACTCCCCAGGAGCCTGTCTCGGGAGAGTGCAGCACGCTGCCCAAGGAGAAGAGAAGGAGTCCTTGGCCAAGAGGTCGGGAAACGTTCGCGAAGCAGTAGCGCCGGCCCGGGCAGGAACATCGGGCCGGTGGCAAGACAAGTGTCACCCTCTGCCTGTGCAGAGAGACGAAGCCTGGCTGCTAGGAGACACGAGGGGACGATTTGGCAGGGGAGCGTGCTCCAATCTGAGGAAGGAGTCTGGGCAGAAGGAAGGTCTTTCCTGTGCCTCTGGGCCCAAGGGGACAGCAGGTCCTTGGCCACCTGTCCAGAGGGCAGACGTGCGCTTGCCACCAATCTCCCGGTCCTGAACTCGCAGAAACACCTCCTGGAGGAACGGGCAATCAGATGCTGACTTCCTCCAGGATGTGGCAGTCTTGGCGGAGGCAGGGGGTGTCTCGGGGAAACAGGGACAGTTTCCCATTACTCCCCATCCCAGGGCACGGGCCTGTGCAGTGATCCTCTCGTGGCTCCTCAAGCATGGGAAAGGCACGGGCCTAGTCCCCTGTCGCCCTGAACGCCAGAGCAAAAGGGCAGGCCTTGCCTATGCCTAGTGATGGCATTGTGAGGAGAGTGCCATCCTAGGCCACGCACGCTGCTGCAGGGTCGAGGCTGGTTCTGCTTATTTCGGCTTGGCAAAATGAACTCAGGATGTGAACTTGGAGCCCGGGGGAGCAAGGCACAAGAGGCACCAGGCTCCCGCAGCTCTTCTTCCCTGAAGCAACAAAAGCCTTGCTGAGGAAGCAGGGGCCAAGTGTTGTTCGCTCCAAGCCAAAGTCTTTGCGAAAGCACAGCATTCGCTACGAAGTCAGTGTCAGTTCTGCGGGTTCTGCTGCTTCTTGCCTGAGCCCAGTCTCGCGGTGGGAGAAATCCGCATACAGCGAAAGCCTCTTTGCCCGGGCATCTCCTCTGGGAAAGCACAGCATTCACTGGGAAATCAGAATCGGATGTGGGGGATGCTGCTGCTGAATGCCTGAGCTAGTCTCTACAGCGCGGTGGAATTTACCCGCATGGAGCGAAATCCTCTTTAACCTAGCACCTCTTTGCCTAAGAGAGAAGCGTGGTTGCACATCTGAAAGGGCCTTAAGGAAAGGGACACGTCTTTCAACGCACTCCCCAGGAGCAAGTCTGGGGCAGGCGCAACAAGCCGCGCCCCAGAGAAGAGAAGGAGCCATTGGCCTTGTGGTCGGGAAACGGTCGGGAAGCAGGAGAGCCTGCCGTGGCAGGAAGAGCAGGCAGGTGGCAAGACAAGTGTCACCCGCTCCCTGTGCGGAGAGATGATGCCTCCCTTCTAATGAGACATGAGGGGACGACTAGGGCAGTGGTGCCTGTTCCACTCTGAGGAAGGAGTCTGGGCAGAAGGCAGGCCTGTCTTGTGCCTCTGGTCCCAAGGGGACAGCATGTCCTTGACCACCTGTCCGTAGGGCACACTTGGGCTTGCTACCAGGCGCCAAAACAGGAACTCGGAGAAACAGCTCCCTCGAGAAACTGGCAGTCAGATGCCATCTTCCTCCAAAATGTGAAAGCGTTTTCGGTGGCAGGGGGTTTGCCGGGGAAGGATTGGGGACAGTCCCCCAAAGATCCAGTGAACGGACGGTTGTCAAGGATCCTGTCGCCTCTCCTCTCCTGTGGCGAAGGCACTGGCCTTGTCCGTGAGTCCGCCTGACAGCCAGTGCCAAAGGCCAAGCGTTGCCTACACCGGGAGATGGTAGTGTGCATTGAGTGCCATCCTAGGCCACGCACGCTGCTACAGTGTTGTGGCTCTGTCTGCTTAGTTTGGCCTGGCAGGGTGAACCCAGGGCGCTAACATGAAGCCCGGGAAAGCAAGGCCCAAGACGGACCAGCTCTCTGCAGCTCTTCTTCACTGACGCGACAGAGCGAACACCGAAATCCTTGCTGAGGAAGCAGCAGCGTAGTGCGGATCCCACCAAGCTGAAAACCTCTGCGAAAGCATAGCAGTCGCTGGGAAATCAGAGTCGGTTCTGTGGGCTGCTGTTGCTGCTTGCCTTAGACTAGTATTAGAGCAATGCAGGAGGAACCCGCATAGAGCGAAAGCCTCTTTCCTAGGGCATCCCCTCCATGAACGCACAGCATTCTCCGGTAAATCAGAGTCGTGTCAGTGGGATGCTGCTGCTGCTTGCCTGAGGAAGACTCCACAGCTCGGTGTAATAAACCCACATGGAGCGAGATCCACTTTGCCTGGGCATCCCTTCTGCCTGAGAGAGAAGCGTGGTTGCCTGTGGAAAGAGCCTTAAAGAAAGGGACATGTCTGTCACTGCACTCCCCAGGAGCCTGTCTCAGGAAAGTGCAGCACGCTGCCCCAGGAGAAGAGTAGGAGTCGTTGGCCTTGTGGTCGGGAAACGGCCGTGAATCAGGAGCGCCGGCCGGGGCAGGAACAGCGGGCTGGTGGCAAGACAAGTGTCACCCTCTCCCTGTGCAGATTGGGCAGGGCAGCGTGCTCCAATCTGAGTTAGGAGTCTGGGCAGATGGAAGGACTTTGCTGTGCCTCTGGCCCCAAGGGGACAGGAGCTCTTTGGCCACCTGTCCAGAGGGCAGACGTGGGCTTGCCACCAAGCTCCCGGTCCTGAGCTCGCAGAAACACCTCCTGGAGGAACGGGCAATCAAATGCCGTCTTCCTCCAGTATGTGGCAGCCTTGGCAGAGGCAGGGGTTGTTCCGGGGAAACAGGGACAGTTTCCCATTACTCCCCATCCCAGGGCATGGGCGGTGTGCAGTGACCCTCTCGTGGCTCCTCAAGGTTTGGGAAGGCACGGGCCTAGTCCCTTGTCCCCCTGAACGCCAGAACAAAAGGGCAGCCCTGCCTAAGCCGAGAGATGGCATTGTGAGCAGAGTGCCATCCTAGGCCACGCACGCTGCTGCAGGGCCGAGGCTGGGTCTGCTTATTTCGGCTTGGCAGGATGAACCCAGGATGTGAACTTGGAGCCCGGGAAAGCAAGGCCCAAGAGGAACCAGCCTTCCCGCAGACTTCTTCCCTGAAGCAACTAATTCCTTGCTGAGGAAGCAGCGGCCAAGTGCTGTTCGCTCCAAGCCAAAGCCTCTGCGAAAGCACAGCATTTGCTGAGAAATCAGTGTCGGTTCTGCGGGCTCTGCTGCTGCTTGCCTGAGCCCAGTCTCGCGGTGGGAGAAATCCGCATACAGCGAAAGCCTCTTTGCCCGGGCATCTCCTCTGGGAAAGCACAGCATTCCCTGGGAAATCAGAATAGGATGTGGGGGATGCTGCTGCTGAATGCCTGAGCTAGTCTCTACAGCGCGGTGGAATTTACCCGCATGGAGCGAAATCCTCTTTAACCTAGCACCTCTTTGCCTAAGAGAGAAGCGTGGTTGCACATCTGAAAGGGCCTTAAGGAAAGGGACACGTCTTTCACCGCACTCCCCAGGAGCAAGTCTGGGGCAGGCGCAACAAGCCGCGCCCCAGATAAGAGAAGGAGCCATTGGCCTTGTGGGTGTGAAACGGTCGGGAAGCAGGAGAGCCTGCTGTGGCAGGAAGAGCGGGCCGGTGGCAAGACAAGTGTCACCCGCTCCCTGTGCGGAGAGATGATGCCTCCCTTCTAATGAGATATGAGGGGACGACTAGGGCAGTGGCGCCTGTTCCACTCTGAGGAAGGAGTCTGGGCAGAAGGCAGGCCTGTCTTGTGCCTCTGGTCCCAAGTGGACATCATGTCCCTGACCACCTGTCCGTAGGGCACACTTGGGCTTGCTACCAGGCGCCATACACGGAACTCGCAGAAACAGCTCCCTCGAGAAACGGGCAGTCAGATGCCATCTTCCTCCAAGATGTGACAGCGTTTTCGGTGGCAGGGGGTTTGCTGGGGAAGGAGTGGGCACAGTCCCCCAAAGCTCCCCATTCCAGTGAAAGGACGGTGTTCAGGGATCCTGTCGCCTCTCCTCTCCTGTGGCAAAGGCACTGGCATTGTCCGTGAGTCTGCCTGAGAGCCAGTGCCAAAGGCCAAGCGTTGCCTACACCGGGAGATGTTCGTGTGCATTGAGTGCCATCCTAGGCCACGAACGCTGCTGAAGCGTTGTGGCTGAGTCTGCTTAGTTCGGCCTGGCAGGGTGAACCCAGGGCGCCAACATGAAGCCCGGGAAAGCAAGGCCTAAGACGGACCAGCTCTCTGCAGCTCTTCTTCCCTGACGCGACAGAGCAAACACCGTAATCCTTGCTGAGGAAGCAGCAGCGAAGTGCGGTACGCGCAAAGCTGAAAACCAATGCGAAACCATAGCAGTCGCTGAGAAATCAGAGTCGTTTCTGTGGGCTGCTGTTGCTGCTTGCCTTAGCGTAGTATTCGCAGCACGGCGGGAGAAACCCGCATAGAGCGAAAGCCTCTTTGCTAGGGCATCCCCTCTGGGCAAGGACAGCATTCTCTGGGAAATCAGAGTCGGATCTGTGGGATGCTGCTGGTGCTTGCCTGAGCAAGACTCCACAGCACAATGTAATAAACATGCATGGAGCGAGATCCTCTTTGCCTGGGCATCCCTTCTGCGTGGTTGCACCTGTGGAAAGAGCCTTAAAGAAAGGGACATGTCTGTCACTGCACTCCCCAGGAGCCTGTCTCGGGAAAGTGCAGCATGCTGCCCTAGGAGAAGAGAAGGAGTCGTTGGCCTTGTGGTCGGGATACGGTCGCGAAGCAGGAGCGCCGGCCCTGGCAAGAACAGCGGGCCTGTGGCAAGACAAGTGTCACCCTCTGCCTGTGCAGAGAGACGAAGCTAAGGAGACACGAGGTGATGATTGGGCAGGGGAGCGTGCTCCAATCTGAGGAGTCTGGGCAGAAGGAAGGTCTTTCCTGTTCCTCTGGGCCCAAGGGGACAGCAGGTACTTGGCTACCTGTCCTGAGGGCAGACGTGGGCTTGCCACCAAGCTCCCGGTCCTGAACTCGCAGAAACACCGCCTGGAGGAACAGGCAATCAAATGCCGTCTTCCTCCAGGATGTGGCAGCCTTGGCGGAGGCAGGGGGTGTGTCGGGTAAACAGGGACAGTTACCCATTACTCCTCATCCCAGGGCACGGGCCGTGTGCAATGATCCTCTCGCGGCTCCTCAAGGAAGGGGAAGACACGGACCTAGTCCCCTGTCCCCCTGAATGCCAGAGCAAAAGGGCAGGCCTTGCCTACGAGGAAAGATGTCATTGTGAGCAGAGTGCCATCCCAGGCCATGCACGCTGTTGCAGGGTCGAGGCTGGGTCTGCTTATTTCGGCTTGGTAGGATGAACCCAGGATGTGAACTTGGAGCCCGGGAAAGCAAGGCCCAAGAGGCACAAGCTCTCCCGCTGCTCTTCTTCCCTGAAGCGACTAAAGCCTTGCTGAAGAAGCAGCGGCCAAGTGCTGTTCGCTCCAAGCCAAAGCCTCTGCGAAAGCACAGCATTCGCTGAGAAATCAGAGTCGGATCTGCGGGCTCTACTGCTGCTTGCCTGAGCCCGGTCTCGTGGTGGGAGATACCCGCATACAGCGAAATCCTCTTTGCCCGGGCATCTCCTCTGGGAAAGCACAGCATTCACTGGGAAATCAGAATCGGATGTGGGGGTTGCTGCTGCTGTATGCCTAAGCTACTTTCCACAGCACGTTGGAACTTACCCGCATGCAACGAAGTCCTCTTTGCCCTAGCACGTCTTTGCCTAAGAGAGAAGCGTGGTTGCACATCTGAAGGCCCTTAAGGAAAGGGACATGTCTTTCACTGCACTCCCCAGGAGCAAGTCTGGGGCAGGCCGAACAAGCCGCCCCCAGAGAATAGAAGGTGCCATTGGCCTTGTGGGTGGGAAACGGTCGGGAAGCAGGAGAGCCTGCTGTGGCAGGGAGAGCAGGCCAGTGGCAAGACAAGTGTCACCCGCTCCCTGTGCGGAGAGACGAAGCCTCACTGCTAATGAGACATGAGGTGACGACTAGGGCAGGGGCGGCTGCTCCACTCTGAGGAAGGAGTCTGGGCAGAAGGCAGGCCTGTCTTGTGCCTCTGGTCCCAAGGGGACAGCATGTCCTTGACCACCTGTCCATAGGGCACACTTGGGCTTGCTACCAGGATTCAAACCCAGAACTCGAGGAACAGATCCCTCGTGAAATGGGCAGGCAGATGCCATCTTCCTCCAAGATGTGACAGCGTTTTCGGTGGCATGGGGTTGCCGGGGAAGGAGTGGAGACAGTCCCCCAAAGCTCCCCATTCCAGTGAACGGACGGTGGTCAGGGATCCTGTCGCCTCTCCTCTCCTGTGGTGAAGGAACTGGCATTTTCCGTGAGTCCGCCTGAGAGCCAGTGCCAAAGACCAAGCGTTGCCTACACCGGGAGATGGTAGTGTGCATTGAGTGCCATCCTAGGCCACGCACGCTGCTGCAGGGTTGTGGCTGTGTCTGCCTAGTTCGGCCTGACAGGGTGAACCCAGGGCGCCAACATGAAGCCTGGGAAAGCAAGGCCTAAGACGGACCAGTCTGTGCTTCTCTTCTTCCCTGACGCGACAGAGCGAACACCGAAATCCTTGCTGAGGAAGCAGCAGCGAAGTGCGGTTCGCGCAAAGCTGAAAACCTCTGCGAAAGCATAGCAGTCGCTGAGAAATCAGAGTCGTTTCTGTGGGCTGCTGTTGCTGCTTGCCTTAGCGTAGTATTCGCAGCACGGCGGGAGTAACCCGCATAGAGCGAAAGCCTCTTTGCTAGGGCATCCCCTCTGGGAAAGCACAGCATTCTCTGGGAAATCAGAGTCAGATCTGTGGGATGCTGCTGCTGCTTGCCTGAGCAAGACTCCACAGCACGGTGTAATAAACACGCATGGAGCGAGATCCTCTTTGCCTGGGAATCCCTTCTGCCTGAGAGAGAAGCGTGGTTGAGTCTGTGGAAAGAGCCTTAAGGAAAGGGACATGTCTGTCACTGCACTCCCCTGGAGCCTGTCTCGGGAAAGTGCAGCATGCTGTCCTAGGAGAAGAGAAGGAGTCGTTGGCCTTGTGGTCGGGAAACATTCGCGAAGCAGGAGCGCCGGCCCTGGCAAGAACAGCGGGCCTGTGGCAAGACAAGTGTCACCCTCTGCCTGTGCAGAGAGACGAAGCTAAGGAGACACGAGGGGATGATTGGGCAAGGGAGCGTGCTCCCATCTGAGGAAAGAGTCTGGGCAGAAGGAAGGTCTTTCCTGTGCCTCTGGGCCCAAGGGGACAGCAGGTCCTTGGCCACCTGTCTAGAGGGCAGACGTGGGCTTGCCACCAATCTCCCGGTCCTGAACTCGCAGAAACACCTCCTAGAGGAACGGGCAATCAAATGCCATCTTTTTCCAGGATGTGGCAGCTTTGGTGGAGGTAGGGGGTGTCCCGGGGAAACAGGGACAGTTACCCATTACTCCTCATCCCAGGGCACGGGCCGTGTGCAATGATCCTCTGGCGGCTCCTCAAGGATGGGGAAGGCACGGGCGTAGTCCCCTGTCCCCCTGAATGCCAGAGTGAAAGGGCAGGCCTTGCCTACGAGGAAAGATGTCATTGTGAGCAGAGTGCCATCCTAGGCGATGCACGCTGCTGCAGGGTCGAGGCTAGGTCTGCTTATTTCGGCTTGGTAGGATGAACCCAGGATGTGAACTTGGAGCCCGGGAAAGCAAGGCCCAAGAGGCACCAGCTCTCCCGCTGCTCTTCATCCCTGAAGCGACTAAAGCCTTGCTGAAGAAGCAGCGGCCAAGTGCTGTTCGCTCCAAGCCAAAGCCTCTGCGATAGCACAGCATTCGCTGAGAAATCAGAGTCGGATCTGCGGGCTCTACTGCTGCTTGCCTGAGCCCGGTCTCGCGGTGGGAGAAACCCGCATACAGCGACATCCTCTTTGCCTGGGCATCTCCTCTGGGAAAGCACAGCATTCACTGGGAAATCAGAATCGGATTTTGGGGATGCTGCTGCTGAATACCTAAGCTACTCTCCACAGCACGTTGGAAGTTACCCGCATGCAACGAAATCCTCTTTGCCCTAGCACCTCTTTGCCGAAGAGAGAAGCGTGGTTGCACATCTGAAAGGGCCTTAAGGAAAGGGAAACGTCTTTCACTGCACTCCCCTGGAGCAAGTCTGGGGAAGGCCGAAAAAGCCACCCCAGAGAAGAGAAGGTGCCATTGGCCTTGTAGGTGGGATACGGTCGGGAAGTAGGAGAGACTGCTGTGGCAGGAAGAGCAGGCCGGTGGCAAGACAAGTGTCACCGCTCCCTGTGCGGAGAGACGTGTCCTCACTGCTAATGAGACATGAGGTGACGACCATGGCAGGGTCGCCTACTCCACTCTGAGGAAGGAGTCTGGGCAGAAGGCAGGCCTGTCTTGTGCCTCTGGTCCCAAGGGGACAGCATGTCCTTGACCACCTGTCCGTAGGGCACACTTGGGCTTGCTACCAGGCGCCATACCGGGAACTCGCAGAAACAGCTCCCTCGAGAAACAGGCAGTCAGATGCCATCTTCCTCCAAGATGTGACAGCGTTTTCGGTGGCAGGGTGTTTGCTGGGGAAGGAGTGGGCACAGTTCCCCAAAGCTCCCCATTCCAGTGAAAGGACGGTCTTCTGGGATCCTGTCTCCTCTCCTCTCCTGTGGCGAAGGCACTGTCCTTGTCCGTGAGTCCGCCTGAGAGCCTGTGCCAAAGGCCAAGCGTTGCCTACACCGTGAGATGGTAGTGTGCATTAAGTGCCATCCTAGGCCACGCACGCTGCTGCAGGGTTGTGGCTGAGTCTGCTTAGTTCGGCGTGGCAGGGTGAACCCAGGGCGCCAACATGAAGCCCGGGAAAGCAAGGCCTAAGACGGACCAGTCTCTGCAGCTCTTCTTCCGTGACGCGACAGAGCGAACACCGAAATCCTTGCTGAGGAAGCAGCAGCGAAGTGCGGTTCGCGCAAACCTGAACACCTCTGCGAAAGCATAGCAGTCGCTGAGAAATCAGAGTCGGTTCTGTGGGCTGCTGTTGCTGCTTGCCTTAGCGTAGTATTCGCAGCACGGCGGGAGAAACCCGCATAGAGCGAAAGCCTCTTTGCTAGGGCATCCCCTCTGGGAAAGCACAGCATTCTCTTGGAAATCAGAGTCGGATCTGTGGGATGCTGCTGCTGTTTTCCTGAGGAAGACTCCACAGCACGGTGTAATAAATCCGCATGGAGCGAGATCCACTTTGCCTGGGCATCCCTTCTGCCTGAGAGAGAAGCGTGGTTGCGCCTGTGGAAAGAGCCTTAAGGAAAGGGACATGTCTGTCACTGCACTCCCCAGGAGCCTGTCTCGGGAAAGTGCAGCATGCTGCCCTAGGAGAAGAGAAGGAGTCGTTGGACTTGTGGTCGGGATATGGTCACGAAGCAGGAGAGCCGGCCCTGGCAAGAACAGCGGGCCGGTGGCAAGACAAGTGTCACCCTCTGCCTGTGCAGAGAGACGAAGCCTGGCTGCTAGGAGACACGAGGGGACGATTTGGCAGGGGAGCGTGCTCCAATCTGAGGAAGGAGTCTGGGCAGAAGGAAGGTCTTTCCTGTGCCTCTGGGCCCAAGGGGACAGCAGGTCCTTGGCCACCTGTCCAGAGGGCAGACGTGGGCTTGCCACCAATCTCCCGGTCCTGAACTCGCAGAAACACCTCCTGGAGGAACGGGCAATCAGACGCTGACTTCCTCCAGGATGTGGCAGTCTTGGCGGAGGCAGGGGGTGTCTCGGGGAAACAGGGACAGTTTCCCATTACTCCCCATCCCAGGGCACGGGCCTGTGCAGTGATCCTCTCGCGGCTCCTCAAGGATGGGAAAGGCACGGGCCTAGTCCCCTGTCGCCCTGAACGCCAGAGCAAAAGGGCAGGCCTTGCCTATGCCGAGAGATGGCATTGTGAGCAGAGTGCCATCCTAGGCCACGCACGCTGCTGCAGAGTCGAGGCTGGTTCTGCTTATTTCGGCTTGGCAAAATGAACTCAGGATGTGAACTTGGAGCCCGGGGGAGCAAGGCACAAGAGGCACCAGGCTCCCGCAGCTCTTCTTCCCTGAAGCAACTAAAGCCTTGCTGAGGAAGCAGGGGCCAAGTGTTGTTCGCTCCAAGCCAAAGTCTTTGCGAAAGCACAGCATTCGCTACGAAGTCAGTGTCAGTTCTGCGGGCTCTGCTGCTTCTTGCCTGAGCCCAGTCTCGCGGTGGGAGAAATCCGCATACAGCGAAAGCCTCTTTGCCCGGGCATCTCCTCTGGGAAAGCACAGCATTCACTGGGAAATCAGAATCGGATGTGGGGGATGCTGCTGCTGAATGCCTGAGCTAGTCTCTACAGCGCGGTGGAATTTACCCGCATGGAGCGAAATCCTCTTTGCCCTAGCACCTCTTTGCCTAAGAGAGAAGCGTGGTTGCACATCTGAAAGGGCCTTAAGGAAAGGGACACGTCTTTCACTGCACTCCCCAGGAGCAAGTCTGGGGCAGGCGCAACAAGCCGCGCCCCAGAGAAGAGAAGGAGCCATTGGCCTTGTGGGTGGGAAACGGTCGGGAAGCAGGAGAGCCTGCCTTGGCAGGCAGAGCAGGCCGGTGGCAAGACAAGTGTCACCCGCTCCCTGTGCGGAGAGATGATGCCTCCCTTCTAATGAGACATGAGGGGACGACTAGGGCAGTGGTGCCTGTTCCACTCTGAGGAAGGAGTCTGGGCAGAAGGCAGGCCTGTCTTGTGCCTCTGGTCCCAAGGGGACAGCATGTCCTTGACCACCTGTCCGTAGGGCACACTTGGGCTTGCTACCAGGCGCCAAAACCGGAACTCGCAGAAACAGCTCCCTCGAGAAACGGGCAGTCAGATGCCATCTTCCTCCAAAATGTGACAGCGTTTTCGGTGGCAGGGGGTTTGCCGGGGAAGGATTGGGGACAGTCCCCCAAAGATCCCCATTCCAGTGAACGGACGGTGGTCAGGGATCCTGTCGCCTCTCCTCTCCTGTGGCAAAGGCACGGGCCTTGTCCATGAGTCCGCCTGACAGCCAGGGCCAAAGGCCAAGCGTTGCCTACACCGGGAGATGGTAGTATGCATTGAGTGCCATCCTAGGCCACGCACGCTGCTGCAGGGTTGTGGCTGAGTCTGCTTAGTTCGGCCTAGCAGGGTGAACCCAGGGCGCCAACATGAAGCACGGGAAAGCAAGGTCTAAGACGGACCAGCTCTCCGCAGCTCTTCTTCCGTGACGCGACAGAGCGAACACCGAAATCCTTGCTGAGGAAGCAGCAGCGAAGTGCGGTTCGCGCAAAGCTGAAAACCTCTGCGAAAGCATAGCCGTCGCTGAGAAATCAGAGTCGGTTCTGTGGGCTGCTGTTGCTGCTTGCCTTAGCCTAGTATTTGAGCACGGCGGGAGGAACCAGCATAGAGCAAAAGCCTCTTTGCTAGGTCATCCCCTCTGGGAAAGCAGAGCATTCTCTTGGAAATCAGAGTCGGATCTGTGGGATGCTGCTGCTGTTTTCCTGAGGAAGAGTTCACAGCACGGTGTAATAAATCCGCATGGAGCGAGATCCACTTTGCTTGGGCATCCCTTCTGCCTGAGAGAGAAGCGTGGTTGCGCCTGTGGAAAGAGCCTTAAGGAAAGGGACATGTCTGTCACTGCACTCCCCAGGAGCCTGTCTCGGGAAAGTGCAGCATGCTGCCCTAGGAGAAGAGAAGGAGTCGTTGGCCTTGTGGTCGGGATCTGGTCGCGAAGCAGGAGCGCCGGCCCTGGCAAGAACAGCGGGCCGGTGGCAAGACAAGTGTCACCCTCTGCTTGTGCAGAGAGACGAAGCTAAGGAGACACGGGGGGATGATTGGGCACGGGAGCGTGCTCTAATCTGAGGAAGGAGTCTGGGCAGAAGAAAGGCCTTTCCTGTGCCTCTGGGCCCAAGGGGATAGCAGGTCCTTGGCCACCTGTCCAGAGGGCAGACGTGGGCTTGCCACCAATCTCCCGGTCCTGAACTCGCAGAAACACCTCCTGGAGGAACGGGTAATCAAATTCCGTCTTCCTCCAGGATGTGGCAGCCTTGGCGGAGGCAGAGGGTGTGTCGGGGAAACAGGGACAGTTACACATTACTCCCCATCCCTGGGCACGAGCCGTGTGCTTTATCCTCTCGCGGCTCCTCAAGGATGGGGAAGGCACGGGCCTAGTCCCCTGTCCCCCTGAATGCCAGAGCGAAAGGGCACGCCTTGCCTACGAGGAAAGATGTCATTGTGAGCAGAGTGCCATCCTAGGCCATGCACGCTGCTGCAGGGTCGAGGCTGGGTCTGCTTATTTCGGCTTGGTAGGATGAACCCAGGATGTGAACTTGGAGCCCGGGAAAGCAAGGCCCAAGAGGCACCAGCTCTCCCGCTGCTCTTCTTCCCTGAAGCGACTAAAGCCTTGCTGAAGAAGCAGCGGCCAAGTGCTGTTCCCTCCAAGCCAAAGCCTCTGCGAAAGCACAGCATTCGCTGAGAAATCAGAGTCGGATCTGCGGGCTCTACTGCTGCTTGCCTGAGCCCGGTCTCGCGGTGGGAGAAACCCGCATACAGAGAAATCCTCTTTGCCCGGGCATCTCCTCTGGGAAAGCACAGCATTCACTGGGAAATCAGAATTCTATGTGGGGGATTCTGCTGCTGAATACCTAAGCTACTCTCCACAGCACGTTGGAAGTTACCCGCATGCAACGAAAACCTCTTTGCCCTAGCACCTCTTTGCCTAAGAGAGAAGCGTGGTTGCACATCTGAAAGGGCCTTAAGGAAAGGGACACGTCTTTCACCGCACTACCCAGGAGCATGTCTGGGGCAGGCCAAACAAGCCGCCCCCAGAGAAGAGAAGGAGCTATTGGCCTTGTGGGTGGGAAACGTCGGGAAGCAGGAGAGCCCGCCGTGGCAGGAAGAGCAGGCCGGTGGCAAGACAAGTGTCACCCGCTCCCTGTGCGGAGAGACGAAGCCTCGCTGCTAATGAGACATGAGGTGACGACCATGGCAGGGTCGCCTACTCCACTCTGAGGAAGGAGTCTGGGCAGAAGGCAGGCCTGTCTTGTGCCTCTTGTCCCAAGGGGACAGCATGTCCTTGACCACCTGTCCGTAGGGCACACTTGGGCTTGCTACCAGGATTCAAACCCGGAACTCGAGGAACAGCTCCCTCGTGAAATGGGCAGTCAGATGCCACCTTCCTCCAAGATGTGACAGCGTTTTTGGTGGCAGGGGTTTTGCCGGGGAAGGAGTGGAGACAGTCCCCCAAAGATCCCCATTCCAGTGAACAGACGGTGTTCAGGGATCCTGTCGCCTCTCCTCTCCTGTGGCGAAGGCAGTGGCCTTGTCCGTGAGTCCGCCTGAGAGCCAGTGCCAAAGACCAAGCGTTGCCTACACCGGGAGATGGTAGTGTGCATTGAGTGCCATCCTAGGCCACGCACGCTGCTGCAGGGTTGTGGCTGTGTCTGCTTACTTCGGCCTGGCAGGGTGAACCCAGGGCGCCAACATGAAGCCCGGGAAAGCAAGGCCTACGACGGACAAGTCTCTGCAGCTCTTCTTCACTGACGCGACAGAGCGAACACCGAAATCCTTGCTGAGGAAGCAGCAGCGAAGTGCGGTTCCCGCCAAGCTGAAAACCTGCGAAAGCATAGCCGTCGCTGGGAAATCAGAGTCGGTTCTGTGGGCTGTTGTTGCTGCTTGCCTTAGACTAGTATTCGAGCACGGCGGGAGGAACCCTCATAGAGCAAAAGCCTCTTTGCTAGGTCATCCCCTCTGGGAAAGCACAGCATTCTCTTTGAAATCAGAGTCGGATCTGTGGGATGCTGCTGCTGTTTTCCTGAGGAAGACTCCACAGCACGGTGTAATAAATCCGCATGGAGCGAGATCCACTTTGCCTGGGCATCCCTTCTGCCTGAGAGAGAAGCGTGGTTGTGCCTGTGGAAAGAGCCTTAAGGAAAGGGACATGTCTGTCACTGCACTCCCCAGGAGCCTGTCTCGGGAAAGTGCAGCATGCTGCCCTAGGAGAGGAGAAAGAGTCGTTGGCCTTGTGGTCGGGATACGGTTGCGAAGCAGGAGCGCCGGCCCTGGCAAGAACAGCGGGCCGGTGGCAAGATAAGTGTCACCCTCTGCCTGTGCAGAGAGACGAAGCTAAGGAGACACGAGGGGATGATTGGGCAGGGGAGCGTGCTCCAATCTGAGGAAGGGTCTGGGCAGAAGGAAGGTCTTTCCTGTGCCTCTGGGCCCAAGGGGACAGCAGGTCCTTGGCCACCTGTCTAGAGGGCAGACTTGGGCTTGCTACCAAGCTCCCGGTCCTGAACTCGCAGAAACACCTCCTGGAGGAACGGGCAATCAAATGCCGTCTTCCTCCAGGATGTGAAGCCTTGGCGGAGGTAGGGGGTGTCCCGGGGAAACAGGGACAGTTACCCATTACTCCCCATCCCAGGGCACGGGCCATGTGCAATAATCCTCTCGGGGCTCCTCAAGGATGGGGAAGGCATGGGCCTAGTCCCCTGTGCCTCTGAATGCCAGAGCGAAAGGGCAGGCCTTGCCTACGAGGAGAGATGTCATTGTGAACAGAGTGCCATCCTTGGCCATGCACGCTGCTGCAGGGTCGAGGCTGGGTCTGCTTATTTCAGCTTGGTAGGATGAACCCAGGATGTGAACTTGGAGCCCGGGAAAGCAAGGCCCAAGAGGCACCAGCTCTCCCGCTGTCTTCTTCCCTGAAGCGACTAAAGCCTTGCTGAGGAAGCAGCGGCCAAGTGCTGCTCGCTCCAAGCCTAAGCCTCTGCGAAAGCCCAGCATTCGCTGAGAAATCAGAGTCGGATCTGCGGGCTCTACGGCTGCTTGCCTGAGCCCGGTCTCGCGGTGGGAGAAACCCGCATACAGTGAAATCCTCTTTGCCCGGGCATCTCCTCTGGGAAAGCACAGCATTCACTGGGAAATCAGAATCGGATTTTGGGGATGCTGCTGCTGAATGCCTAAGCTACTCTCCACAGCACGTTGGAAGTTACCCGCATGCAACGAAATCCTCTTTGCCCTAGAACCTCTTTGCCTAAGAGAGAAGCGTGGTTGCACATCTGAAAGGGCCTTAAGGAAAGGGAAACGTCTTTCACTGCACTCCCCAGGAGCAAGTCTGGGGCAGGCCGAACAAGCCGCCCCCAGAGAAGAGAAGGTGCCATTGGCCTTGTGGGTGGGAAACGGTCGGGAAGCAGGAGAGCCTGCTGTGGCAGGAAGAGCAGGCCGGTGGCAAGACAAGTGTCACCCGCTCCCTGTGCGGAGAGACGAAGCCTCGCTGCTAATGAGACATGAGGGGACGACTAGGGCAGGGGCGCCTGCTCCACTCTGAGGAAGGAGTCTGGGCAGAAGGCAGGCCTGTTTTGTGCCTCTGGTCCCAAGGGGACAGCATGTCCTTGACCACCTGTCCGTAGGGCACACTTGGGCTTGCTACCAGGCACCATCCCCGGAACTCGCGGAAACAGCACCCTCGAGAAACGGGCAGATGCCATCTTCCTCCAAGATGTGGCAGCATTTTCGGTGGCAGGGCGTTTCTGGAGAAGGAGTGGGGCAGTCCCTCAAAGCTCCCCATTCCAGTGAAAGGACGGTGTTCAGGGATCCTGTCGCCTCTCCTCTCCTGTGGCGAAGGCACTGGCCTTGTCCGTGTGTCCACCTGAGAGCCAGTGCCAAAGGCCAAGCGTTCCCTACACCGGGAGATGGTAGTGTGCATTGAGTGCCATCCTAGGCCACGCACGCTGCTGCAGGGTTGTGTCTGTGTCTGCTTATTTCGGCCTGGCAGCGAGAACCCAGGGCGCCAACATGAAGCCCGGGAAACCTAGGCCTAAGACGGGCCAGCTCTCCGCAGCTCTTCTTCCCTGACGCGACAGAGCAAACACCGAAATCCTTGCTGAGGAAGCAGCAGCGAAGTGCTGTTCACGCCAAGCTGAAAACCTCTGCGAAAGCATAGCAGTCGCTGAGAAATCAGAGTCAGTTCTTGGGCTGCTGTTGCTGCTTGACGTAGCCTAGGATCCGCAGCACGGCGGGAGAAACCCGAATAGATCGAAAGCCTCCTTGATAGGGCATCCCCTCTGGGAAAGCACAGCATCCTCTGGGAAATCAGAGTCGGGTCTGTGGGATACTGCTGCTGCTTGCCTGAGCAAGACTCCAAACCATGGTGTAATAAACCCGCATGGAGCGAAATCCTCTTTGTCTGGGCATCCCTTCTGCATGAGAGAGAAGGGTGGTTGCGCCTGTGGAAAGTGCCTTAAGGAAAGGGACATGCCTGTCACTGCACTCCCCAGGAGCCTGTCTCGGGAGAGTGCAGCACGCTGCCCCAGGAGAAGAGAAGGAGTCCTTGGCCTAGAGGTCGGGAAACGTTCGCGAAGCAGTAGCGCCGGCCCGGGCAGGAACATCGGGCCGGTGGCAAGACAAGTGTCACCCTCTGCCTGTGCTGATAGACGAAGCCTGGCTGCTAGGAGACACGAGGGGACGATTTGGCAGGGGAGCGTGCTCCAATCTGAGGAAGGAGTCTGGGCAGAAGGAAGGTCTTTCCTGTGCCTCTGGGCCCAAGGGGACAGCAGGTCCTTGGCCACCTGTCCAGAGGGCAGACGTGCGCTTGCCACCAATCTCCCGGTCCTGAACTCGCAGAAACACCTCCTGGAGGAACGGGCAATCAGATGCTGACTTCCTCCAGGATGTGGCAGTCTTGGCGGAGGCAGGGGGTGTCTCGGGGAAACAGGGACAGTTTCCCATTACTCCCCATCCCAGGGCACGGGCCTGTGCAGTGATCCTCTCGTGGCTCCTCAAGGATGGGAAAGCCACGGGCCTAGTCCCCTGTCGCCCTGAACGCCAGAGCAAAAGGGCAGGCCTTGCCTATGCCTAGTGATGGCATTGTGAGCAGAGTGCCATCCTAGGCCACGCACGCTGCTGCAGGGTCGAGGCTGGTTCTGCTTATTTCGGCTTGGCAAAATGAACTCAGGATGTGAACTTGGAGCCCGGGGGAGCAAGGCACAAGAGGCACCAGGCTCCCGCAGCTCTTCTTCCCTGAAGCAACAAAAGCCTTGCTGAGGAAGCAGGGGCCAAGTGTTGTTCGCTCCAAGCCAAAGTCTTTGCGAAAGCACAGCATTCGCTACGAAGTCAGTGTCGGTTCGGCGGGCTCTGCTGCTTCTTGCCTGAGCCCAGTCTCGCGGTGGGAGGAATCCGCATACAGCGAAAGCCTCTTTGCCCGGGCATCTCCTCTGGGAAAGCACAGCATTCACTGGGAAATCAGAATCGGATGTGGGGGATGCTGCTGCTGAATGCCTGAGCTAGTCTCTACAGCGCGGTGGAATTTACCTGCATGGAGCGAAATCCTCTTTAACCTAGCACCTCTTTGCCTAAGAGAGAAACGTGGTTGCACATCTGAAAGGGCCTTAAGGAAAGGGACACGTCTTTCACCGCACTCCCCAGGAGCAAGTCTGGGGCAGGCGCAACAAGCCGCGCCCCAGAGAAGAGAAGGAGCCATTGGCCTTGTGGTCGGGAAACGGTCGGGAAGCAGGAGAGCCTGCCGTGGCAGGAAGAGCAGGCAGGTGGCAAGACAAGTGTCACCCGCTCCCTGTGCGGAGAGATGATGCCTCCCTTCTAATGAGACATGAGGGGACGACTAGGGCAGTGGTGCCTGTTCCACTCTGAGGAAGGAGTCTGGGCAGAAGGCAGGCCTGTCTTGTGCCTCTGGTCCCAAGGGGACAGCATGTCCTTGACCACCTGTCCGTAGGGCACACTTGGGCTTGCTACCAGGCGCCAAAACCGGAACTCGGAGAAACAGCTCCCTCGAGAAACGGGCAGTCAGATGCCATCTTCCTCCAAAATGTGAAAGCGTTTTCGGTGGCAGGGGGTTTGCCGGGGAAGGATTGGGGACAGTCCCCCAAAGATCCCCATTCCAGTGAACGGACGGTTGTCAGGGATCCTGTCGCCTCTCCTCTCCTGTGGCGAAGGCACTGGCCTTGTCCGTGAGTCCGCCTGACAGCCAGTGCCAAAGGCCAAGCGTTGCTTACACCGGGAGATGGTAGTATGCATTGAGTGCCATCCTAGGCCACGCACGCTGCTGCCGGGTTGTGGCTGAATCTGCTTAGTTCGGCCTTGCAGGGTGAACCCTGGGCACGAACTTGGAGCCTGGGAAAGCAAGGCCCAAGAAGCACCAGCACTCCCGCTGCTCTTCTTCCCTGAAGCGACTAAAGCCTTGCTGAAGAAGCAGCGGCCAAGTGCTGTTCGCTCCAAACCAACGCCTCTGCGAAAGCACAGCATTCGCTGAGAAATCAGAGTCGGATCAGCGGGCTCTACTGCTGCTTGCCTGAGCCCGGTCTCGCGGTGGGAGAAACCCGCATACAGCGACATCCTCTTTGCCCGGGTGTCTCCTCTGGGAAAGCACAGCATTCACTGGGAAATCAGAATCGGATGTGGGGGATGTTGCTGCTGAATACCTCAGCTACTCTCCACAGCACGTTGGAAGATACCCGCATGCAACGAAATCCTCTTTGCCCTAGCAACTCTTTGCCTAAGAGAGAAGCGTGGTTGCACATCTGAAAGGGCCTTAAGGAAAGGGACACGTCTTTCACTGCACTCCCCAGGAGCAAGTCTGGGGTAGGCCGAACAAGCCGCCCCCAGAGAAGAGAATGTGCCATTGGCCTTGTGGGTGTGAAACGGTCGGGAAGCAGGAGAGCCTGCTGTGGCAGGAAGAGCGGGCCGGTGGCAAGACAAGTGTCACCCGCTCCCTGTGCGGAGAGATGATGCCTCCCTTCTAATGAGACATGAGGGGACGACTAGGGCAGTGGCACCTGTTCCACTCTGAGGAAGGAGTCTGGGCAGAAGGCAGGCCTGTCTTCTGCCTCTGGTCCCAAGGGGACAGCATGTCCTTGACCACCTGTCCGTAGGACACACTTGGGCTGGCTACCAGGCGCCATACCCGGAACTCGCAGAAACAGCTCCCTCGGAAACAGGCAGTCAGATGCCATCTTCCTCCAAGATGTGACAGCGTTTTCAGTGGCAGGGGGTTTGCTGGGGAAGGAGTGGGCACAGTTCCCCAAAGCTCCCCATTCCAGTGAACGGACAGTGTTCAGGGATCCTGTCGCCTCTCCTCTCCTGTGGCGAAGGCACTGGCCTTGTCCGTGAGTCCGCCTGAGAGCCAGTACCAAAGGCCAAGCGTTGCCTACACCGGGAGATGGTAGTGTGCATTGAGTGCCATCCTAGGCCACGCACGCTGCTGCAGTGTTGTGGCTCTGTCTGCTTAGTTTGGCCTGGCAGGGTGAACCCAGGGCGCTAACATGAAGCCCGGGAAAGCACGGCCCAAGACGGACCAGCTCTCTGCAGCTCTTCTTCACTGACGCGACAGAGCGAACACCGAAATCCTTGCTGAGGAAGCAGCAGCGTAGTGCGGATCCCACCAAGCTGAAAACCTCTGCGAAAGCATAGCCGTCGCTGGGAAATCAGAGTCGGTTCTGTGGGCTGCTGTTGCTGCTTGCCTTAGACTAGTATTAGAGCAATGCAGGAGGAACCCGCATAGAGCGAAAGCCTCTTTCCTAGGGCATCCCCTCCATGAACGCACAGCATTCTCCGGTAAATCAGAGTCGTGTCAGTGGGATGCTGCTGCTGCTTGCCTGAGGAAGACTCCACAGCTCGGTGTAATAAACCCACATGGAGCGAGATCCACTTTGCCTGGGCATCCCTTCTGCCTGAGAGAGAAGCGTGGTTGCCTGTGGAAAGAGCCTTAAAGAAAGGGACATGTCTGTCACTGCACTCCCCAGGAGCCTGTCTCAGGAAAGTGCAGCACGCTGCCCCAGGAGAAGAGTAGGAGTCGTTGGCCTTGTGGTCGGGAAACGGCCGTGAATCAGGAGCGCCGGCCGGGGCAGGAACAGCGGGCTGGTGGCAAGACAAGTGTCACCCTCTCCCTGTGCAGATTGGGCAGGGCAGCGTGCTCCAATCTGAGTTAGGAGTCTGGGCAGATGGAAGGACTTTGCTGTGCCTCTGGCCCCAAGGGGACAGGAGCTCTTTGGCCACTTGTCCAGAGGGCAGACGTGGGCTTGCCACCAAGCTCCCGGACCTGAGCTCGCAGAAACACCTCCTGGAGGAACGGGCAATCAAATGCCATCTTCCTCCAGTATGTGGCAGCCTTGGCAGAGGCAGGGGGTGTTCCGGGGAAACAGGGACAGTTTCCCATTACTCCCCATCCCAGGGCATGGGCGGTGTGCAGTGACCCTCTCGTGGCTCCTCAAGGTTTGGGAAGGCACGGGCCTAGTCCCTTGTCCCCCTGAACGCCAGAACAAAAGGGCAGCCCTGCCTAAGCCGAGAGATGGCATTGTGAGCAGAGTGCCATCCTAGGCCACGCACGCTGCTGCAGGGCCGAGGCTGGGTCTGCTTATTTCGGCTTGGCAGGATGAACCCAGGATGTGAACTTGGAGCCCGGGAAAGCAAGGCCCAAGAGGAACCAGCCTTCCCGCAGACTTCTTCCCTGAAGCAACTAATTCCTTGCTGAGGAAGCAGCGGCCAAGTGCTGTTCGCTCCAAGCCAAAGCCTCTGCGAAAGCACAGCATTTGCTGAGAAATCAGTGTCGGTTCTGCGGGCTCTGCTGCTGCTTGCCTGAGCCCAGTCTCGCGGTGGGAGAAATCAGCATACAGCGAAAGCCTCTTTGCCCGGGCATCTCCTCTGGGAAAGCACAGCATTCCCTGGGAAATCAGAATAGGATGTGGGTGATGCTGCTGCTGAATGCCTGAGATAGTCTCTACAGCGCGGTGGAATTTACCCGCATGGAGCGAAATCCTCTTTAACCTAGCACCTCTTTGCCTAAGAGAGAAGCGTGGTTGTACATCTGAAAGGGCCTTAAGGAAAGGGACACGTCTTTCACCGCACTCCCCAAGAGCAAGTCTGGGGCAGGCGCAACAAGCCGCGCCCCAGAGAAGAGAAGGAGCCATTGGCCTTGTGGGTGTGAAACGGTCGGGAAGCAGGAGAGCCTGCTGTGGCAGGAAGAGCGGGCCGGTGGCAAGACAAGTGTCACCCGCTCCCTGTGCGGAGAGATGATGCCTCCCTTCTAATGAGACATGAGGGGACGACTAGGGCAGTGGCGCCTGTTCCACTCTGAGGAAGGAGTCTGGGCAGAAGGCAGGCCTGTCTTGTGCCTCTGGTCCCAAGGGGACAGCATGTCCTTGACCACCTGTCCGTAGGGCACACTTGGGCTTGCTACCAGGCGCCATACACGGAACTCGCAGAAACAGCTCCCTCGAGAAACGGGCAGTCGGATGCCATCTTCCTCCAAGATGTGACAGCGTTTTCGGTGGCAGGGGGTTTGCTGGGGAAGGAGTGGGCACAGTCGCCCAAAGCTCCCCATTCCAGTGAAAGGACGGTGTTCAGGGATCCTGTCGCCTCTCCTCTCCTGTGGCAAAGGCACTGGCATTGTCCGTGAGTCTGCCTGAGAGCCAGTGCCAAAGGCCAAGCGTTGCCTACACCGGGAGATGTTCGTGTGCATTGAGTGCCATCCTAGGCCACGCACGCTGCTGCAGGGTTGTGGCTGAGTCTGCTTAGTTCGGCCTGGCAGGGTGAACCCAGGGCGCCAACATGAAGCCCGGGAAAGCAAGGCCTAAGACGGACCAGCTCTCTGTAGCTCTTCTTCCCTGACGCGACAGAGCAAACACCGTAATCCTTGCTGAGGAAGCAGCAGCGAAGTGCGGTACGCGCAAAGCTGAAAACCAATGCGAAACCATAGCAGTCGCTGAGAAATCAGAGTCGTTTCTGTGGGCTGCTGTTGCTGCTTGCCTTAGCGTAGTATTCGCAGCACGGCGGGAGAAACCCGCATAGAGCGAAAGCCTCTTTGCTAGGGCATCCCCTCTGGGCAAGGACAGCATTCTCTGGGAAATCAGAGTCGGATCTGTGGGATGCTGCTGGTGCTTGCCTGAGCAAGACTCCACAGCACAATGTAATAAACATGCATGGAGCGAGATCCTCGTTGCCTGGGCATCCCTTCTGCGTGGTTGCACCTGTGGAAAGAGCCTTAAAGAAAGGGACATGTCTGTCACTGCACTCCCCAGGAGCCTGTCTCGGGAAAGTGCAGCATGCTGCCCTAGGAGAAGAGAAGGAGTCGTTGGCCTTGTGGTCGGGATACGGTCGCGAAGCAGGAGCGCCGGCCCTGGCAAGAACAGCGGGCCTGTGGCAAGACAAGTGTCACCCTCTGCCTGTGCAGAGAGACGAAGCTAAGGAGACACGAGGTGATGATTGGGCAGGGGAGCGTGCTCCAATCTGAGGAGTCTGGGCAGAAGGTAGGTCTTTCCTGTTCCTCTGGGCCCAAGGGGACAGCAGGTACTTGGCTACCTGTCCAGAGGGCAGACGTGGGCTTGCCACCAAGCTCCCGGTCCTGAACTCGCAGAAACACCGCCTGGAGGAACAGGCAATCAAATGCCGTCTTCCTCCATGATGTGGCAGCCTTGGCGGAGGCAGGGGGTGTGTCGGGTAAACAGGGACAGTTACCCATTACTCCTCATCCCAGGGCACGGGCCGTGTGCAATGATCCTCTCGCGGCTCCTCAAGGAAGGGGAAGACACGGACCTAGTCCCCTGTCCCCCTGAATCCCAGAGCAAAAGGGCAGGCCTTGCCTACGAGGAAAGATGTCATTGTGAGCAGAGTGCCATCCCAGGCCATGCACGCTGCTGCAGGGTCGAGGCTGGGTCTGCTTATTTCGGCTTGGTAGGATGAACCCAGGATGTGAACTTGGAGCCCGGGAAAGCAAGGCCCAAGAGGCACAAGCTCTCCCGCTGCTCTTCTTCCCTGAAGCGACTAAAGCCTTGCTGAAGAAGCAGCGGCCAAGTGCTGTTCGCTCCAAGCCAAAGCCTCTGCGAAAGCACAGCATTCGCTGAGAAATCAGAGTCGGATCTGCGGGCTCTACTGCTGCTTGCCTGAGCCCGGTCTCGTGGTGGGAGATACCCGCATACAGCGAAATCCTCTTTGCCCGGGCATCTCCTCTGGGAAAGCACAGCATTCACTGGGAAATCAGAATCGGATGTGGGGGTTGCTGCTGCTGTATGCCTAAGCTACTTTCCACAGCACGTTGGAACTTACCCGCATGCAACGAAGTCCTCTTTGCCCTAGCACGTCTTTGCCTAAGAGAGAAGCGTGGTTGCACATCTGAAGGCCCTTAAGGAAAGGGACATGTCTTTCACTGCACTCCCCAGGAGCAAGTCTGGGGCAGGCCGAACAAGCCGCCCCCAAGGAATAGAAGGTGCCATTGGCCTTGTGGGTGGGAAACGGTCGGGAAGCAGGAGAGCCTGCTGTGGCAGGGAGAGCAGGCCAGTGGCAAGACAAGTGTCACCCGCTCCCTGTGCAGAGAGACGAAGCCTCACTGCTAATGAGACATGAGGTGACGACTAGGGCAGGGGCGGCTGCTCCACTCTGAGGAAGGAGTCTGGGCAGAAGGCAGGCCTGTCTTGTGCCTCTGGTCCCAAGGGGACAGCATGTCCTTGACCACCTGTCCATAGGGCACACTTGGGCTTGCTACCAGGATTCAAACCCGGAACTCGAGGAACAGATCCCTCGTGAAATGGGCAGGCAGATGCCATCTTCCTCCAAGATGTGACAGCGTTTTCGGTGGCATGGGGTTGCCGGGGAAGGAGTGGAGACAGTCCCCCAAAGCTCCCCATTCCAGTGAACGGACGGTGGTCAGGGATCCTGTCGCCTCTCCTCTCCTGTGGCGAAGGAACTGGCATTTTCCGTGAGTCCGCCTGAGAGCCAGTGCCAAAGACCAAGCGTTGCCTACACCGGGAGATGGTAGTGTGCATTGAGTGCCATCCTAGGCCATGCACGCTGCTGCAGGGTTGTGGCTGTGTCTGCCTAGTTCGGCCTGACAGGGTGAACCCAGGGCGCCAACATGAAGCCTGGGAAAGCAAGGCCTAAGACGGACCAGTCTGTGCTTCTCTTCTTCCCTGACGCGACAGAGCGAACACCGAAATCCTTGCTGAGGAAGCAGCAGCGAAGTGCGGTTCGCGCAAAGCTGAAAACCTCTGCGAAAGCATAGCAGTCGCTGAGAAATCAGAGTCGGTTCTGTGGGCTGCTGTTGCTGCTTGCCTTAGCGTAGTATTCGCAGCACGGCGGGAGTAACCCGCATAGAGCGAAAGCCTCTTTGCTAGGGCATCCCCTCTGGGAAAGCACAGCATTCTCTGGGAAATCAGAGTCATATCTGTGGGATGCTGCTGCTGCTTGCCTGAGCAAGACTCCACAGCACGGTGTAATAAACACGCATGGAGCGAGATCCTCTTTGCCTGGGAATCCCTTCTGCCTGAGAGAGAAGCGTGGTTGAGCCTGTGGAAAGAGCCTTAAGGAAAGGGACATGTCTGTCACTGCACTCCCCTGGAGCCTGTCTCGGGAAAGTGCAGCATGCTGTCCTAGGAGAAGAGAAGGAGTCGTTGGCCTTGTGGTCGGGAAACATTCGCGAAGCAGGAGCGCCGGCCCTGGCAAGAACAGCGGGCCTGTGGCAAGACAAGTGTCACCCTCTGCCTGTGCAGAGAGACGAAGCTAAGGAGACACGAGGGGATGATTGGGCAAGGGAGCGTGCTCCCATCTGAGGAAGGAGTCTGGGCAGAAGGACGGCCTTTCCTGTGCCTCTGGGCCCAAGGGGACAGCAGGTCCTTGGCCACCTGTCTAGAGGGCAGACGTGGGCTTGCCACCAATCTCCCGGTCCTGAACTCGCAGAAACACCTCCTAGAGGAACGGGCAATCAAATGCCATCTTTTTCCAGGATGTGGCAGCTTTGGTGGAGGTAGGGGGTGTCCCGGGGAAACAGGGACAGTTACCCATTACTCCTCATCCCAGGGCACGGGCCGTGTGCAATGATCCTCTGGCGGCTCCTCAAGGATGGGGAAGGCACGGGCGTAGTCCCCTGTCCCCCTGAATGCCAGAGTGAAAGGGCAGGCCTTGCCTACGAGGAAAGATGTCATTGTGAGCAGAGTGCCATCCTAGGCGATGCACGCTGCTGCAGGGTCGAGGCTAGGTCTGCTTATTTCGGCTTGGTAGGATGAACCCAGGATGTGAACTTGGAGCCCGGGAAAGCAAGGCCCAAGAGGCAACAGCTCTCCCGCTGCTCTTCTTCCCTGAAGCGACTAAAGCCTTGCTGAAGAAGCAGCGGCCAAGTGCTGTTCGCTCCAAGCCAAAGCCTCTGCGATAGCACAGCATTCGCTGAGAAATCAGAGTCGGGTCTGCGGGCTCTACTGCTGCTTGCCTGAGCCCGGTCTCGCGGTGGGAGAAACCCACATACAGCGACATCCTCTTTGCCCGGGTATCTCCTCTGGGAAAGCACAGCATTCACTGGGAAATCAGAATCGTATGTGGGGGTTGTTGCTGCTGAATACCTAAGCTACTCTCTACAGCACGTTGGAAGTTACCCGCATGCAACGAAATCCTCTTTGCCCTAGCACTTCTTTGCCTAATAGAGAAGCGTGGTTGCACATCTGAAAGGGCCTTAAGGAAAGGGACATGTCTTTCACTGCACTCCCCAGGAGCAAGTCTGGAGCAGGCCGAACAAGCCGCCCCCAGAGAAGAGAAGGTGCCATTGGCCTTGTGGGTGATACCGTCGGGAAGCAGGAGAGCCTCGTGTGGCAGGAAGAGCAGGCCGGTGGCTAGACAAGTGTCACCCGCTCCCTGTGCGGAGAGATGATGCCTCCCTTCTAATGAGACATGAGGGGACGACTAGGGCAGTGGCACCTGTTCCACTCTGAGGAAGGAGTCTGGGCAGAAGGCAGGCCTGTCTTGTGCCTCTGGTCCCAAGGGGACAGCATGTCCTTGACCACCTGTCCGTAGGGCACACTTGGGCTTGCTACCCGGCGCCATACCCGGAACTCGCAGAAACAGCTCCCTCGAGAAACAGGCAGTCAGATGCCATCTTCCTCCAAGATGTGACAGCGTTTTCGGTGGCAGGGGGTTTGCCGGGGAAGGAGTGGGCACAGTTCCCCAAAGCTCCCCATTCCAGTGAAAGGACGGTGTTCAGGGATCCTGTCGCCTCTCCTCTCCTGTGGCGAAGGCACTGGCCTTGTCCGTGAGTCCCCCTGAGAGCCTGTGCCAAAGGCCAAGCGTTGCCTACACCGGGAGATGGTAGTGTGCATTAAGTGCCATCCTAGGCCACGCACGCTGCTGCAGGGTTGTGGCTGTGTCTGCTTAGTTCGGCCTGGCAGGGTGAACCCAGGGCGCCAACATGAAGCCCGGGAAAGCAAGGCCTAAGACGGACCAGTCTCTGCAGCTCTTCTTCCGTGACGCGACAGAGCGAACACCGAAATCCTTGCTGAGGAAACAGCAGCGACGTGCGGTTCGCGCAAACCAGAAAACCTCTGCGAAAGCATAGCAGTCGCTGAGAAATCAGAGTCGGTTCTGGGGGCTGCTGTTCCTGCTTGCCTTAGACTAGTATTTGAGCATGTTGGGAGGAACCCGCATAGAGCAAAAGCCTCTTTGCTAGGTCATCCCCTCTGGGAAAGCACAGCATTCCCTTGGAAATCAGAGTCGGATTTGTGGGATGCTGCTTGTTATCCTGAGGAAGACTCCACAGCACGGTGTAATAAATCCGCATGGAGCGAGATCCACTTTGCCTGGGCATCCCTTCTGCCTGAGAGAGAAGCGTGGTTGCGCCTGTGGAAAGAGCCTTAAGGAAAGGGACATGTCTGTCGCTGCACTCCCCAGGAGCCTGTCTCGGGAAAGTGCAGCATGCTGCCCTAGGAGAAGAGAAGGAGTCGTTGGCCTTGTGGTCGGGATACGGTCGCGAAGCAGGAGCGCCGGCCCTGGCAAGAACAGCGGGCCGGTGGCAAGACAAGTGTCACCCTCTGCCTGTGCAGAGAGACGAAGCTAAGGAGACACGAGGGGATGATTGGGCAGGGGAGCGTGCTCCCATCTGAGGAAGTAGTCTGGGCAGAAGGAAGGTCTTTCATGTGCCTCTGGGCCCAAAGGGACAGCAGGTCCTTGGCCACCTGTCCAGAGGGCAGACGTGGGCTTGCCACCAAGCTCCCGGTCCTGAACTCGCAGAAACACCTCCTGGAGGAACGGGCAATCAGACGCTGACTTCCTCCAGGATGTGGCAGTCTTGGCGGAAGCAGGGGGTGTCTCGGGGAAACAGGGACAGTTTCCCATTACTCCCCATCCCAGGGCACGGGCCTGTGCAGTGATCCTCTCGCGGCTCCTCAAGGATGGGAAAGGCACGGGCCTAGTCCCCTGTCGCCCTGAACGCCAGAGCTAAAGGGCAGGCCTTGCCTATGCCGAGAGATGTCATTGTGAGCAGAGTGCCATCCTAGGCCACGCACGCTGCTGCAGAGTCGAGGCTGGTTCTGCTTATTTCGGTTGGCAAAATGAACTCAGGATGTGAACTTGGAGCCCGGGGGAGCAAGGCACAAGAGGCACCAGGCTCCCGCAGCTCTTCTTCCCTGAAGCAACTAAAGCCTTGCTGAGGAAGCAGGGGCCAAGTGTTGTTCGCTCCAAGCCAAAGTCTTTGCGAAAGCACAGCATTCGCTACGAAGTCAGTGTCGTGTTCTGCGGGTTCTGCTGCTTCTTGCCTGAGCCCAGTCTCGCGGTGGGAGAAATCCGCATACAGCGAAAGCCTCTTTGCCCGGGCATCTCCTCTGGGAAAGCACAGCATTCACTGGGAATTCAGAATCGGATGTGGGGGATGCTGCTGCTGAATGCCTGAGCTAGTCTCTACAGCGCGGTGGAATTTACCCGCATGGAGCGAAATCCTCTTTGCCCTAGCACCTCTTTGCCTAAGAGAGAAGCGTGGTTGCACATCTGAAAGGGCCTTAAGGAAAGGGACACGTCTTTCACCGCACTCCCCAGGAGCAAGTCTGGGGCAGGCGCAACAAGCCGCGCCCCAGAGAAGAGAAGGAGCCATTGGCCTTGTGGGTGGGAAACGGTCGGGAAGCAGGAGAGCCTGCCGTGGCAGGCAGAGCAGGCCGGTGGCAAGACAAGTGTCACCCGCTCCCTGTGCGGAGAGATGATGCCTCCCTTCTAATGAGACATGAGGGGACGACTAGGGCAGTGGTGCCTGTTCCACTCTGAGGAAGGAGTCTGGGCAGAAGGCAGGCCTGTCTTGTGCCTCTGGTCCCAAGGGGACAGCATGTCCTTGACCACCTGTACGTAGGGCACACTTGATCTGGCTACCAGGCGCCAAAACCGGAACTCGCAGAAACAGCTCCCTCGAGAAACGGGCAGTCAGATGCCATCTTCCTCCAAAATGTGACAGCGTTTTGGGAGGCAGGGGGTTTGCCGGGGAAGGATTGGGGACAGTCCCCCAAAGATCTCCATTCCAGTGAATGGACGGTTGTCAGGGATCCTGTCGCCTCTCCTCTCCTGTGGCGAAGGCACTGGCCTTGTTCGTGAGTCCGCCTGACAGCCAGTGCCAAAGGCCAAGAGTTGCATACACCGGGAGATGGTAGTATGCATTGAGTGCCATCCTAGGCCACGCACGCTGCTGCAGGGTTGTGGCTGAGTCTGCTTAGTTCGGCCTGGCAGGGTGAACACAGGGCGCCAACATGAAGCACGGGAAAGCAAGGCCTAAGACGGACCAGCTCTCCGCAGCTCTTCTTCCCTGACGCGACAGAGCGAACACCGAAGTCCTTGGTGAGTAAGCAGCAGCGAAGTGCGGTTCCCGCCAAGCTGAAAACCTCTGCAAAAGCTTAGCCGTCGCTGAGAAATCAGATTCGGTTCTGTGGGCTGCTGTTGCTGCTTGCCTTAGCCTAGTATTTGAGCACGGCGGGAGGAACCCGCATAGAGCAAAAGCCTCTTTGCTAGGTCATCCCCTCTGGGAAAGCACAGCATTCTCTTGGAAATCAGAGTCGGATCTGTGGGATGCTGCTGCTGTTTTCCTAAGGAAGAGTTCTCAGCACGGTGTAATAAATCCGCATGGAGCGAGATCCACTTTGACTGGGCATCCCTTCTGCCTGAGAGAGAAGCGTGGTTGCGCCTGTGGAAAGATCCTTAAGGAAAGGGACATGTCTGTCACTGCACTCCCTAGGAGCCTCTCGGGAAAGTGCAGCATGCTGCCCTAGGAGAAGAGAAGGAGTCATTGGCCTTGTGGTCGGGATACGGTCGCGAAGCAGGAGCGCCGACCCTGGCAAGAACAGCGGGCCGGTGGCAAGACAAGTGTCACCCTCTGCCTGTGCAGAGAGACGAAGCTAAGGAGACACGAGGGGATGATTGGGCAGGGGAGCGTGCTCCCATCTGAGGAAGGAGTCTGGGCAGAAGGAAGGTCTTTCCTGTGCCTCTGGGCCCAAGGGGACAGCAGGTCCTTGGCCACCTGTCCAGAGGGCAGACGTGGGCTTGCCACCAATCTCCCGAACCTGAACGCGCAGAAACACCTCCTGGAGGAACGGGCAATCAAATGCCGTCTTCCTCCAGGATGTGGCAGCCTTGGAGGAGGTAGGGGGTGTCCCGGGGAAACAGGGACAGTTACCCATTACTCCCCAACCCAGGGCACGGGCCGTGTGCAATGATCCTCTCGCGGCTCCTCAAGGATGGGGAAGGCACGGGCCTAGTCCCCTGTCCTCCTGAATGCCAGAGCGAAAGGGCAGGCCTTGCCTACGAGGAGAGATGTCATTGTGAGCAGAGTGCCATCCTAGGCCATGCACGCTGCTGCAGGGTCGAGGCTGGGTCTGCTTATTTCGGCTTGGTAGGATGAACCCAGGATGTGAACTTGGAGCCCGGGAAAGCAAGGCCCAAGAGGCACCAGCACTCCCGCTGCTCTTCTTCCCTGAAGCGACTAAAGCCTTGTTGAAGAAGCAGCGGCCAAGTGCTGTTCGCTCCAAGCCAAAGCCTCTGCGAAAGCACAGCATTCGCTGTGAAATCAGAGTCGGATCTCCGGGCTCTACTGCTGCTTGCCTGATCCCGGTCTCGCGGTGGGAGAAACCCGCATACAGCGACATCCTCTTTGCCCGGGCATCTCCTCTGGGAAAGCACAGCATTCACTGGGAAATCAGAATCGGATGTGAGGGATGTTGCTGCCGAATACCTAAGCTACTCTCCACAGCACGTTGGAAGATACCCGCATGCTACGAAATCCTCTTTGCCCTAGCACCTCTTTGCCTAAGAGAGAAGCGTGGTTGCACATCTGAAAGGGCCTTAAGGAAAGGGACATGTCTTTCACTGCACTCCCCAGGAGCAAGTCTGGGGCAGGCCGAACATGCCGCCCCCAGAGAAGAGAAGTTGCCATTGGCCTTGTGGGTGGGAAACGGTCGGGAAGCAGGAGAGCCTGCTGTGGCAGGAAGAGCAGGCCGGTGGCAAGACAAGTGTCACCCGCTCCCTGTGCGGAGAGACGATGCCTCCCTTCTAATGAGACATGAGTGGACGACTAGGGCAGTGGCACTTGTTCCAATCTGAGGAAGGAGTCTGGGCAGAAGGCAGGCCTGTCTTGTGCCTCTGGTCCCAAGGGGACAGCATGTCCTTGACCACCTGTCCGTAGGGCACACTTGGGCTTGCTACCAGGCGCCATACCCGGAACTCGCAGAAACAGCTCCCTCGAGAAACAGGCAGTCAGATGCCATCTTCCTCCAAGATGTGACAGCGTTTTCGGTGGCAGGGTGTTTGCTGGGGAAGGAGTGGGCACAGTTCCCCAAAGCTCCCCATTCCAGTGAAAGGACGGTGTTCAGGGATCCTGTCTCCTCTCCTCTCCTGTGGCGAAGGCACTGTCCTTGTCCGTGAGTCCGCCTGAGAGCCTGTGCCAAAGGCCAAGCGTTGCCTACACCGGGAGATGGTAGTGTGCATTAAGTGCCATCCTAGGCCACGCACGCTGCTGCAGGGTTGTGGCTGTGTCTGCTTAGTTCGGCCTGGCAGGGTGAACCCAGGGCGCCAACATGAAGCCCGGGAAAGCAAGGCCTAAGACGGACCAGTCTCTGCAGCTCTTCTTCCGTGACGCGACAGAGCGAACACCGAAATCCTTGCTGAGGAAGCAGCAGCGAAGTGCGGTTCGCGCAAACCTGAACACCTCTGCGAAAGCATAGCAGTCGCTGAGAAATCAGAGTCGGTTCTGTGGGCTGCTGTTGCTGCTTGCCTTAGCGTAGTATTCGCAGCACGGCGGGAGAAACCCGCATAGAGCGAAAGCCTCTTTGCTAGGGCATCCCCTCTGGAAAAGCACAGCATTCTCTTGGAAATCAGAGTCGGATCTGTGGGATGCTGCTGCTGTTTTCCTGAGGAAGACTCCACAGCATGGTGTAATAAATCCGCATGGAGCGAGATCCACTTTGCCTGGGCATCCCTTCTGCCTGAGAGAGAAGCGTGGTTGCGCCTGTGGAAAGAGCCTTAAGGAAAGGGACATGTCTGTCACTGCACTCCCCAGGAGCCTGTCTCGGGAAAGTGCAGCATGCTGCCCTAGGAGAAGAGAAGGAGTCGTTGGACTTGTGGTCGGGATATGGTCGCGAAGCAGGAGCGCCGGCCCTGGCAAGAACAGCGGGCCGGTGGCAAGACAAGTGTCACCCTCTGCCTGTGCAGAGAGACGAAGCCTGGCTGCTAGGAGACACGAGGGGAAGATTTGGCAGGGGAGCGTGCTCCAATCTGAGGAAGGAGTCTGGGCAGAAGGAAGGTCTTTCCTGTGCCTCTGGGCCCAAGGGGACAGCAGGTCCTTGGCCACCTGTCCAGAGGGCAGACGTGGGCTTGCCACCAATCTCCCGGTCCTGAACTCGCAGAAACACCTCCTGGAGGAACGGGCAATCAGAGGCTGACTTCCTCCAGGATGTGGCAGTCTTGGCGGAGGCAGGGGGTGTCTCGGGGAAACAGGGACAGTTTCCCATTACTCCCCATCCCAGGGCACGGGCCTGTGCAGTGATCCTCTCGCGGCTCCTCAGGGATGGGAAAGGCACGGGCCTAGTCCCCTGTCGCCCTGACGCCAGAGCAAAAGGGCAGGCCTTGCCTATGCCGAGAGATGGCATTGTGAGCAGAGTGCCATCCTAGGCCACGCACGCTGCTGCAGAGTCGAGGCTGGTTCTGCTTATTTCGGCTTGGCAAAATGAACTCAGGATGTGAACTTGGAGCCCGGGGGAGCAAGGCACAAGAGGCACCAGGCTCCCGCAGCTCTTCTTCCCTGAAGCAACTAAAGCCTTGCTGAGGAAGCAGGGGCCAAGTGTTGTTCGCTCCAAGCCAAAGTCTTTGCGAAAGCACAGCATTCGCTACGAAGTCAGTGTCAGTTCTGCGGGCTCTGCTGCTTCTTGCCTGAGCCCAGTCTCGCGGTGGGAGAAATCCGCATACAGCGAAAGCCTCTTTGCCCGGGCATCTCCTCTGGGAAAGCACAGCATTCACTGGGAAATCAGAATCGGATGTGGGGGATGCTGCTGCTGAATGCCTGAGCTAGTCTCTACAGCGCGGTGGAATTTACCCGCATGGAGCGAAATCCTCTTTGCCCTAGCACCTCTTTGCCTAAGAGAGAAGCGTGGTTGCACATCTGAAAGGGCCTTAAGGAAAGGGACACGTCTTTCACCGCACTCCCCAGGAGCAAGTCTGGGGCAGGCGCAACAAGCCGCGCCCCAGAGAAGAGAAGGAGCCATTGGCCTTGTGGGTGGGAAACGGTCGGGAAGCAGGAGAGCCTGCCTTGGCAGGCAGAGCAGGCCGGTGGCAAGACAAGTGTCACCCGCTCCCTGTGCGGAGAGATGATGCCTCCCTTCTAATGAGACATGAGGGGACGACTAGGGCAGTGGTGCCTGTTCCACTCTGAGGAAGGAGTCTGGGCAGAAGGCAGGCCTGTCTTGTGCCTCTGGTCCCAAGGGGACAGCATGTCCTTGACCACCTGTCCGTAGGGCACACTTGGGCTTGCTACCAGGCGCCAAAACCGGAACTCGGAAAAACAGCTCCCTCGAGAAACGGGCAGTCAGATGCCATCTTCCTCCAAAATGTGACAGCGTTTTCGGTGGCAGGGGGTTTGCCGGGGAAGGATTGGGGACAGTCCCCCAAAGATCCCCATTCCAGTGAACGGACGGTGGTCAGGGATCCTGTCGCCTCTCCTCTCCTGTGGCGAAGGCACTGGCCTTGTCCATGAGTCCGCCTGACAGCCAGTGCCAAAGGCCAAGCGTTGCCTACACCGGGAGATGGTAGTATGCATTGAGTGCCATCCTAGGCCACGCACGCTGCTGCAGGGTTGTCGCTGAGTCTGCTTAGTTCGGCCTAGCAGGGTGAACCCAGGGCGCCAACAAGAAGCACGGGAAAGCAAGGTCTAAGACGGACCAGCTCTCCGCATCTCTTCTTCCTTGACGCGACAGAGCGAACACCGAAATCCTTGCTGAGGAAGCAGCAGCGAAGTGCGGTTCGCGCAAAGCTGAAAACCTCTGCGAAAGCATAGCAGTCGCTGAGAAATCAGATTCGGTTCTGTGGGCTGCTGTTGCTGCTTGCCTTAGCGTAGTATTCGCAGCACGGCGGGAGAAACCCGCATAGAGCGAAAGCCTCTTTGCTAGGGCATCCCCTCTGGGAAAGCACAGCATTCTCTTGGAAATCAGAGTCGGATCTGTGGGATGCTGCTGCTGTTTTCCTGAGGAAGACTCCACAGCACGGTGTAATAAATCCGCATGGAGCGAGATCCTCTTTGCCTGGGCATCCCTTCTGCCTGAGAGAGAAGCGTGGTTGAGCCTGTGGAAAGAGCCTTAAGGAAAGGGACATGTCTGTCACTGCACTCCCCAGGAGCCTGTCTCGGGAAAGTGCAGCATGCTGCCCTAGGAGAAGAGAAGGAGTCGTTGGCCTTGTGGTCGGGAAACGGTCGCGAAGCAGGAGCGCCGGCCCTGGCAAGAACAGCGGGCCGGTGGCAAGACAAGTGTCACCATCTGCCTGTGCAGAGAGACGAAGCTAAGGAGACACGAGGGGATGATTGTGCAAGGGAGCGTGCTCCCATCTGAGGAAGGAGTCTGGGCAGAAGGAAGGCCTTTCCTGTGCCTCTGGGCCCAAGGGGACAGCAGGTCCTTGGCCACCTGTCTAGAGGGCAGACGTGGGCTTGCCACCAAGCTCCCGGTCCTGAACTCGCAGAAACACCTCCTGGAGGAACGGGCAATCAAATGCCGTCTTCCTCCAGGATGTGGCAGCCTTGGCGGAAGTAGGGGGTGTCCCGGGGAAACAGGGACAGTTACCCATTACTCCCCATCCCAGGGGACGGGCCGTGTGCAATGATCCTCTGGCGGCTCCTCAAGGATGGGTAAGGCACGGGCCTAGTCCTCTGTCCCCCTAAATGCCAGAGCGAAAGGGCAGGCCTTGCCTACGAGGAGAGATGTCATTGTGAGCAGAGTGCCATCCTAGGCCATGCACGCTGCTGCAGGGTCGAGGCTGGGTCTGCTTATTTCGGCTTGGTTGGATGAACCCAGGATGTGAACTTGGAGCCCGGGAAAGCAAGGCCCAAGAGGCACCAGCTCTCCCACTGCTCTTCTTCCCTGAAGCGACTAAAGCCTTGCTGAAGAAGCAGCGGCCAAGTGCTGTTCGCTCCAAGCCAAAGCCTCTGCGATAGCACAGCATTCGCTGAGAAATCAGAGTCGGATCTGCGGGCTCTACTGCTGCTTGCCTGAGCCCGGTCTCGCGGTGGGAGAAACCCGCATACAGCGACATCCTCTTTGCCCGGGCATCTCCTCTGGGAAAGCACAGCATTCACTGGGAAATCAGAACCGGATTTTGGGGATGCTGCTGCTGAATACCTAAGCTACTCTCCACAGCAGGTTTTAAGTTACCCGCAGGCAACGAAATCCTCTTTGCCCTAGCACCTCTTTGCCTAAGAGAGAAGCGTGGTTGCACATCTGAAAGGGCCTTAAGGAAAGGGACACGTCTTTCACTGCACTCCCCTGGAGCAAGTCTGGGGCAGGCCGAACAAGCCACCCCAGAGAAGAGAAGGTGCCATTGGCCTTGTGGGTGGGATACGGTCGGGAAGCAGGAGAGCCTGCTGTGGCAGGAAGAGCAGGCCGGTGGCAAGACAAGTGTCACCCGCTCCCTGTGCGAAGAGATGAAGCTTCACTGCTAATGAGACATGAGGTGACGACTATGGCAGGGGCGCCTGCTCCACTCTGAGGAAGGAGTCTGGGCATAAGTCAGGCCTGTCTTGTGCCTCTGGTCCCAAGGGGACAGCATGTCCTTGACCACCTGTCCGTAGGGCACACTTGGGCTTGATACCAGGCGCCAAACCGGAACTCGCAGAAACAGCACCCTCGAGAAACGGGCAGATGCCATCTTCCTCCAAGATGTGGCAGCGTTTTCGGTGGCACGGGGTTTTCTGGAGAAGGAGTGGGGCAGTCCCCCAAAGCTCCCCGTTCCAGTGAACGGACGGTGTTCAGGGATCCTGTCGCCTCTCCTATCCTGTGGCGAAGGCACTGGCCTTGTCCGTGAGTCCGCCTGAGAGCCAGTGCCAAAGGCCAAGCGTTTCCTACACCGGGAGATGGTAGTGTGCATTGAGTGCCATCCTAGTCCACGCACACTGTTGCAGGGTTGTGGCTGAGTCTGCTTAGTGCGGCCTGGCAGGGTGAACCCAGGGCGCCAACATGAAGCCCGGGAAAGCAAGGCCTAAGACGGACCAGCTCTCCGCAGCTCTTCTTCCCTGACGCGACAGAGCGAACACCGAAATCCTTGCTGAGGAAGCAGCAGCGAAGTGCGGTTCCCGCCAAGCTGAAACCTCTGCAAAAGCATAGCCGTCGCTGAGAAATCAGAGTCGGTTCTGTGGGCTGCTGTTGCTGCTTGCCTTAGCCTAGTATTTGAGCACGGCGGGAGGAACCCGCATAGAGCAAAAGCCTCTTTGCTAGGTCATCCCCTCTGGGAAAGCAGAGCATTCTCTTGGAAATCAGAGTCGGATCTGTGGGATGCTGCTGCTGTTTTCCTGAGGAAGAGTTCACAGCACGGTGTAATAAATCCGCATGGAGCGAGATCCACTTTGCTTGGGCATCCCTTCTGCCTGAGAGAGAAGCGTGGTTGCGCCTGTGGAAAGAGCCTTAAGGAAAGGGACATGTCTGTCACTGCACTCCCCAGGAGCCTGTCTCGGGAAAGTGCAGCATGCTGCCCTAGGAGAAGAGAAGGAGTCGTTGGCCTTGTGGTCGGGATCTGGTCGCGAAGCAGGAGCGCCGGCCCTGGCAAGAACAGCGGGCCGGTGGCAAGACAAGTGTCACCCTCTGCTTGTGCAGAGAGACGAAGCTAAGGAGACACGGGGGGATGATTGGGCACGGGAGCGTGCTCTAATCTGAGGAAGGAGTCTGGGCAGAAGAAAGGCCTTTCCTGTGCCTCTGGGCCCAAGGGGATAGCAGGTCCTTGGCCACCTGTCCAGAGGGCAGACGTGGGCTTGCCACCAATCTCCCGGTCCTGAACTCGCAGAAACACCTCCTGGAGGAACGGGTAATCAAATTCCGTCTTCCTCCAGGATGTGGCAGCCTTGGCGGAGGCAGAGGGTGTGTCGGGGAAACAGGGACAGTTACACATTACTCCCCATCCCTGGGCACGAGCCGTGTGCTTTATCCTCTCGCGGCTCCTCAAGGATGGGGAAGGCACGGGCCTAGTCCCCTGTCCCCCTGAATGCCAGAGCGAAAGGGCACGCCTTGCCTACGAGGAAAGATGTCATTGTGAGCAGAGTGCCATCCTAGGCCATGCACGCTGCTGCAGGGTCGAGGCTGGGTCTGCTTATTTCGGCTTGGTAGGATGAACCCAGGATGTGAACTTGGAGCCCGGGAAAGCAAGGCCCAAGAGGCACCAGCTCTCCCGCTGCTCTTCTTCCCTGAAGCGACTAAAGCCTTGCTGAAGAAGCAGCGGCCAAGTGCTGTTCCCTCCAAGCCAAAGCCTCTGCGAAAGCACAGCATTCGCTGAGAAATCAGAGTCGGATCTGCGGGCTCTACTGCTGCTTGCCTGAGCCCGGTCTCGCGGTGGGAGAAACCCGCATACAGAGAAATCCTCTTTGCCCGGGCATCTCCTCTGGGAAAGCACAGCATTCACTGGGAAATCAGAATTCTATGTGGGGGATTCTGCTGCTGAATACCTAAGCTACTCTCCACAGCACGTTGGAAGTTACCCGCATGCAACGAAAACCTCTTTGCCCTAGCACCTCTTTGCCTAAGAGAGAAGCGTGGTTGCACATCTGAAAGGGCCTTAAGGAAAGGGACACGTCTTTCACCGCACTACCCAGGAGCATGTCTGGGGCAGGCCAAACAAGCCGCCCCAAGAGAAGAGAAGGAGCTATTGGCCTTGTGGGTGGGAAACGTCGGGAAGCAGGAGAGCCCGCCGTGGCAGGAAGCGCAGGCCGGTGGCAAGACAAGTGTCACCCGCTCCCTGTGCGGAGAGACGAAGCCTCGCTGCTAATGAGACATGAGGTGACGACCATGGCAGGGTCGCCTACTCCACTCTGAGGAAGGAGTCTGGGCAGAAGGCAGGCCTGTCTTGTGCCTCTTGTCCCAAGGGGACAGCATGTCCTTGACCACCTGTCCGTAGGGCACACTTGGGCTTGCTACCAGGATTCAAACCCGGAACTCGAGGAACAGCTCCCTCGTGAAATGGGCAGTCAGATGCCACCTTCCTCCAAGATGTGACAGCGTTTTTGGTGGCAGGGGGTTTGCCGGGGAAGGAGTGGAGACAGTCCCCCAAAGCTCCCCATTCCAGTGAACAGACGGTGTTCAGGGATCCTGTCGCCTCTCCTCTCCTGTGGCGAAGGCAGTGGCCTTGTCCGTGAGTCCGCCTGAGAGCCAGTGCCAAAGACCAAGCGTTGCCTACACCGGGAGATGGTAGTGTGCATTGAGTGCCATCCTAGGCCACGCACGCTGCTGCAGGGTTGTGGCTGTGTCTGCTTACTTCGGCCTGGCAGGGTGAACCCAGGGCGCCAACATGAAGCCCGGGAAAGCAAGGCCTACGACGGACAAGTCTCTGCAGCTCTTCTTCACTGACGCGACAGAGCGAACACCGAAATCCTTGCTGAGGAAGCAGCAGCGAAGTGCGGTTCCCGCCAAGCTGAAAACCTGCGAAAGCATAGCCGTCGCTGGGAAATCAGAGTCGGTTCTGTGGGCTGTTGTTGCTGCTTGCCTTAGACTAGTATTCGAGCACGGCGGGAGGAACCCTCATAGAGCAAAAGCCTCTTTGCTAGGTCATCCCCTCTGGGAAAGCACAGCATTCTCTTTGAAATCAGAGTCGGATCTGTGGGATGCTGCTGCTGTTTTCCTGAGGAAGACTCCACAGCACGGTGTAATAAATCCGCATGGAGCGAGATCCACTTTGCCTGGGCATCCCTTCTGCCTGAGAGAGAAGCGTGGTTGTGCCTGTGGAAAGAGCCTTAAGGAAAGGGACATGTCTGTCACTGCACTCCCCAGGAGCCTGTCTCGGGAAAGTGCAGCATGCTGCCCTAGGAGAGGAGAAAGAGTCGTTGGCCTTGTGGTCGGGATACGGTTGCGAAGCAGGAGCGCCGGCCCTGGCAAGAACAGCGGGCCGGTGGCAAGACAAGTGTCACCCTCTGCCTGTGCAGAGAGACGAAGCTAAGGAGACACGAGGGGATGATTGGGCAGGGGAGCGTGCTCCAATCTGAGGAAGGGTCTGGGCAGAAGGAAGGTCTTTCCTGTGCCTCTGGGCCCAAGGGGACAGCAGGTCCTTGGCCACCTGTCTAGAGGGCAGACTTGGGCTTGCTACCAAGCTCCCGGTCCTGAACTCGCAGAAACACCTCCTGGAGGAACGGGCAATCAAATGCCGTCTTCCTCCAGGATGTGAAGCCTTGGCGGAGGTAGGGGGTGTCCCGGGGAAACAGGGACAGTTACCCATTACTCCCCATCCCAGGGCACGGGCCGTGTGCAATAATCCTCTCGGGGCTCCTCAAGGATGGGGAAGGCATGGGCCTAGTCCCCTGTGCCTCTGAATGCCAGAGCGAAAGGGCAGGCCTTGCCTACGAGGAGAGATGTCATTGTGAACAGAGTGCCATCCTTGGCCATGCACGCTGCTGCAGGGTCGAGGCTGGGTCTGCTTATTTCAGCTTGGTAGGATGAACCCAGGATGTGAACTTGGAGCCCGGGAAAGCAAGGCCCAAGAGGCACCAGCTCTCCCGCTGTCTTCTTCCCTGAAGCGACTAAAGCCTTGCTGAGGAAGCAGCGGCCAAGTGCTGCTCGCTCCAAGCCTAAGCCTCTGCGAAAGCCCAGCATTCGCTGAGAAATCAGAGTCGGATCTGCGGGCTCTACGGCTGCTTGCCTGAGCCCGGTCTCGCGGTGGGAGAAACCCGCATACAGTGAAATCCTCTTTGCCCGGGCATCTCCTCTGGGAAAGCACAGCATTCACTGGGAAATCAGAATCGGATTTTGGGGATGCTGCTGCTGAATGCCTAAGCTACTCTCCACAGCACGTTGGAAGTTACCCGCATGCAACGAAATCCTCTTTGCCCTAGCACCTCTTTGCCTAAGAGAGAAGCGTGGTTGCACATCTGAAAGGGCCTTAAGGAAAGGGAAACGTCTTTCACTGCACTCCCCAGGAGCAAGTCTGGGGCAGGCCGAACAAGCCGCCCCCAGAGAAGAGAAGGTGCCATTGGCCTTGTGGGTGGGAAACGGTCGGGAAGCAGGAGAGCCTGCTGTGGCAGGAAGAGCAGGCCGGTGGCAAGACAAGTGTCACCCGCTCCCTGTGCGGAGAGACGAAGCCTCGCTGCTAATGAGACATGAGGGGACGACTAGGGCAGGGGCGCCTGCTCCACTCTGAGGAAGGAGTCTGGGCAGAAGGCAGGCCTGTCTTGTGCCTCTGGTCCCAAGGGGACAGCATGTCCTTGACCACCTGTCCGTAGGGCACACTTGGGCTTGCTACCAGGCACCATCCCCGGAACTCGCGGAAACAGCACCCTCGAGAAACGGGCAGATGCCATCTTCCTCCAAGATGTGGCAGCATTTTCGGTGGCAGGGCGTTTCTGGAGAAGGAGTGGGGCAGTCCCTCAAAGCTCCCCATTCCAGTGAAAGGACGGTGTTCAGGGATCCTGTCGCCTCTCCTCTCCTGTGGCGAAGGCACTGGCCTTGTCCGTGTGTCCACCTGAGAGCCAGTGCCAAAGGCCAAGCGTTGCCTACACCGGGAGATGGTAGTGTGCATTGAGTGCCATCCTAGGCCACGCACGCTGCTGCAGGGTTGTGTCTGTGTCTGCTTATTTCGGCCTGGCAGCGAGAACCCAGGGCGCCAACATGAAGCCCGGGAAACCTAGGCCTAAGACGGGCCAGCTCTCCGCAGCTCTTCTTCCCTGACGCGACAGAGCAAACACCGAAATCCTTGCTGAGGAAGCAGCAGCGAAGTGCTGTTCACGCCAAGCTGAAAACCTCTGCGAAAGCATAGCAGTCGCTGAGAAATCAGAGTCAGTTCTTGGGCTGCTGTTGCTGCTTGACGTAGCCTAGGATCCGCAGCACGGCGGGAGAAACCCGAATAGATCGAAAGCCTCCTTGATAGGGCATCCCCTCTGGGAAAGCACAGCATCCTCTGGGAAATCAGAGTCGGGTCTGTGGGATACTGCTGCTGCTTGCCTGAGCAAGACTCCAAACCATGGTGTAATAAACCCGCATGGAGCGAAATCCTCTTTGTCTGGGCATCCCTTCTGCATGAGAGAGAAGGGTGGTTGCGCCTGTGGAAAGTGCCTTAAGGAAAGGGACATGCCTGTCACTGCACTCCCCAGGAGCCTGTCTCGGGAGAGTGCAGCACGCTGCCCCAGGAGAAGAGAAGGAGTCCTTGGCCTAGAGGTCGGGAAACGTTCGCGAAGCAGTAGCGCCGGCCCGGGCAGGAACATCGGGCCGGTGGCAAGACAAGTGTCACCCTCTGCCTGTGCTGAGAGACGAAGCCTGGCTGCTAGGAGACACGAGGGGACGATTTGGCAGGGGAGCGTGCTCCAATCTGAGGAAGGAGTCTGGGCAGAAGGAAGGTCTTTCCTGTGCCTCTGGGCCCAAGGGGACAGCAGGTCCTTGGCCACCTGTCCAGAGGGCAGACGTGCGCTTGCCACCAATCTCCCGGTCCTGAACTCGCAGAAACACCTCCTGGAGGAACGGGCAATCAGATGCTGACTTCCTCCTGGATGTGGCAGTCTTGGCGGAGGCAGGGGGTGTCTCGGGGAAACAGGGACAGTTTCCCATTACTCCCCATCCCAGGGCACGGGCCTGTGCAGTGATCCTCTCGTGGCTCCTCAAGGATGGGAAAGCCACGGGCCTAGTCCCCTGTCGCCCTGAACGCCAGAGCAAAAGGGCAGGCCTTGCCTATGCCTAGTGATGGCATTGTGAGCAGAGTGCCATCCTAGGCCACGCACGCTGCTGCAGGGTCGAGGCTGGTTCTGCTTATTTCGGCTTGGCAAAATGAACTCAGGATGTGAACTTGGAGCCCGGGGGAGCAAGGCACAAGAGGCACCAGGCTCCCGCAGCTCTTCTTCCCTGAAGCAACAAAAGCCTTGCTGAGGAAGCAGGGGCCAAGTGTTGTTCGCTCCAAGCCAAAGTCTTTGCGAAAGCACAGCATTCGCTACGAAGTCAGGGTCGGTTCGGCGGGCTCTGCTGCTTCTTGCCTGAGCCCAGTCTCGCGGTGGGAGGAATCCGCATACAGCGAAAGCCTCTTTGCCCGGGCATCTCCTCTGGGAAAGCACAGCATTCACTGGGAAATCAGAATCGGATGTGGGGGATGCTGCTGCTGAATGCCTGAGCTAGTCTCTACAGCGCGGTGGAATTTACCTGCATGGAGCGAAATCCTCTTTAACCTAGCACCTCTTTGCCTAAGAGAGAAACGTGGTTGCACATCTGAAAGGGCCTTAAGGAAAGGGACACGTCTTTCACCGCACTCCCCAGGAGCAAGTCTGGGGCAGGCGCAACAAGCCGCGCCCCAGAGAAGAGAAGGAGCCATTGGCCTTGTGGTCGGGAAACGGTCGGGAAGCAGGAGAGCCTGCCGTGGCAGGAAGAGCAGGCAGGTGGCAAGACAAGTGTCACCCGCTCCCTGTGCGGAGAGATGATGCCTCCCTTCTAATGAGACATGAGGGGACGACTAGGGCAGTGGTGCCTGTTCCACTCTGAGGAAGGAGTCTGGGCAGAAGGCAGGCCTGTCTTGTGCCTCTGGTCCCAAGGGGACAGCATGTCCTTGACCACCTGTCCGTAGGGCACACTTGGGCTTGCTACCAGGCGCCAAAACCGGAACTCGGAGAAACAGCTCCCTCGAGAAACGGGCAGTCAGATGCCATCTTCCTCCAAAATGTGAAAGCGTTTTCGGTGGCAGGGGGTTTGCCGGGGAAGGATTGGGGACAGTCCCCCAAAGATCCCCATTCCAGTGAACGGACGGTTGTCAGGGATCCTGTCGCCTCTCCTCTCCTGTGGCGAAGGCACTGGCCTTGTCCGTGAGTCCGCCTGACAGCCAGTGCCAAAGGCCAAGCGTTGCTTACACCGGGAGATGGTAGTATGCATTGAGTGCCATCCTAGGCCACGCACGCTGCTGCCGGGTTGTGGCTGAATCTGCTTAGTTCGGCCTTGCAGGGTGAACCCTGGGCACGAACTTGGAGCCTGGGAAAGCAAGGCCCAAGAAGCACCAGCACTCCCGCTGCTCTTCTTCCCTGAAGCGACTAAAGCCTTGCTGAAGAAGCAGCGGCCAAGTGCTGTTCGCTCCAAACCAACGCCTCTGCGAAAGCACAGCATTCGCTGAGAAATCAGAGTCGGATCAGCGGGCTCTACTGCTGCTTGCCTGAGCCCGGTCTCGCGGTGGGAGAAACCCGCATACAGCGACATCCTCTTTGCCCGGGTATCTCCTCTGGGAAAGCACAGCATTCACTGGGAAATCAGAATCGGATGTGGGGGATGTTGCTGCTGAATACCTCAGCTACTCTCCACAGCACGTTGGAAGATACCCGCATGCAACGAAATCCTCTTTGCCCTAGCAACTCTTTGCCTAAGAGAGAAGCGTGGTTGCACATCTGAAAGGGCCTTAAGGAAAGTGAAATGTCTTTCACTGCACTCCCCAGGAGCAAGTCTGGGGTAGGCCGAACAAGCCGCCCCCAGAGAAGAGAAGGTGCCATTGGCCTTGTGGGTGTGAAACGGTCGGGAAGCAGGAGAGCCTGCTGTGGCAGGAAGAGCGGGCCGGTGGCAAGACAAGTGTCACCCGCTCCCTGTGCGGAGAGATGATGCCTCCCTTCTAATGAGACATGAGGGGACGACTAGGGCAGTGGCACCTGTTCCACTCTGAGGAAGGAGTCTGGGCAGAAGGCAGGCCTGTCTTCTGCCTCTGGTCCCAAGGGGACAGCATGTCCTTGACCACCTGTCCGTAGGACACACTTGGGCTGGCTACCAGGCGCCATACCCGGAACTCGCAGAAACAGCTCCCTCGGAAACAGGCAGTCAGATGCCATCTTCCTCCAAGATGTGACAGCGTTTTCAGTGGCAGGGGGTTTGCTGGGGAAGGAGTGGGCACAGTTCCCCAAAGCTCCCCATTCCAGTGAACGGACGGTGTTCAGGGATCCTGTCGCCTCTCCTCTCCTGTGGCGAAGGCACTGGCCTTGTCCGTGAGTCCGCCTGAGAGCCAGTACCAAAGGCCAAGCGTTGCCTACACCGGGAGATGGTAGTGTGCATTGAGTGCCATCCTAGGCCACGCACGCTGCTGCAGTGTTGTGGCTCTGTCTGCTTAGTTTGGCCTGGCAGGGTGAACCCAGGGCGCTAACATGAAGCCCGGGAAAGCACGGCCCAAGACGGACCAGCTCTCTGCAGCTCTTCTTCACTGACGCGACAGAGCGAACACCGAAATCCTTGCTGAGGAAGCAGCAGCGTAGTGCGGATCCCACCAAGCTGAAAACCTCTGCGAAAGCATAGCCGTCGCTGGGAAATCAGAGTCGGTTCTGTGGGCTGCTGTTGCTGCTTGCCTTAGACTAGTATTAGAGCAATGCAGGAGGAACCCGCATAGAGCGAAAGCCTCTTTCCTAGGGCATCCCCTCCATGAACGCACAGCATTCTCCGGTAAATCAGAGTCGTGTCAGTGGGATGCTGCTGCTGCTTGCCTGAGGAAGACTCCACAGCTCGGTGTAATAAACCCACATGGAGCGAGATCCACTTTGCCTGGGCATCCCTTCTGCCTGAGAGAGAAGCGTGGTTGCCTGTGGAAAGAGCCTTAAAGAAAGGGACATGTCTGTCACTGCACTCCCCAGGAGCCTGTCTCAGGAAAGTGCAGCACGCTGCCCCAGGAGAAGAGTAGGAGTCGTTGGCCTTGTGGTCGGGAAACGGCCGTGAATCAGGAGCGCCGGCCGGGGCAGGAACAGCGGGCTGGTGGCAAGACAAGTGTCACCCTCTCCCTGTGCAGATTGGGCAGGGCAGCGTGCTCCAATCTGAGTTAGGAGTCTGGGCAGATGGAAGGACTTTGCTGTGCCTCTGGCCCCAAGGGGACAGGAGCTCTTTGGCCACCTGTCCAGAGGGCAGACGTGGGCTTGCCACCAAGCTCCCGGACCTGAGCTCGCAGAAACACCTCCTGGAGGAACGGGCAATCAAATGCCATCTTCCTCCAGTATGTGGCAGCCTTGGCAGAGGCAGGGGGTGTTCCGGGGAAACAGGGACAGTTTCCCATTACTCCCCATCCCAGGGCATGGGCGGTGTGCAGTGACCCTCTCGTGGCTCCTCAAGGTTTGGGAAGGCACGGGCCTAGTCCCTTGTCCCCCTGAACGCCAGAACAAAAGGGCAGCCCTGCCTAAGCCGAGAGATGGCATTGTGAGCAGAGTGCCATCCTAGGCCACGCACGCTGCTGCAGGGCCGAGGCTGGGTCTGCTTATTTCGGCTTGGCAGGATGAACCCAGGATGTGAACTTGGAGCCCGGGAAAGCAAGGCCCAAGAGGAACCAGCCTTCCCGCAGACTTCTTCCCTGAAGCAACTAATTCCTTGCTGAGGAAGCAGCGGCCAAGTGCTGTTCGCTCCAAGCCAAAGCCTCTGCGAAAGCACAGCATTTGCTGAGAAATCAGTGTCGGTTCTGCGGGCTCTGCTGCTGCTTGCCTGAGCCCAGTCTCGCGGTGGGAGAAATCAGCATACAGCGAAAGCCTCTTTGCCCGGGCATCTCCTCTGGGAAAGCACAGCATTCCCTGGGAAATCAGAATAGGATGTGGGGGATGCTGCTGCTGAATGCCTGAGATAGTCTCTACAGCGCGGTGGAATTTACCCGCATGGAGCGAAATCCTCTTTAACCTAGCACCTCTTTGCCTAAGAGAGAAGCGTGGTTGCACATCTGAAAGGGCCTTAAGGAAAGGGACACGTCTTTCACCGCACTCCCCAAGAGCAAGTCTGGGGCAGGCGCAACAAGCCGCGCCCCAGAGAAGAGAAGGAGCCATTGGCCTTGTGGGTGTGAAACGGTCGGGAAGCAGGAGAGCCTGCTGTGGCAGGAAGAGCGGGCCGGTGGCAAGACAAGTGTCACCCGCTCCCTGTGCGGAGAGATGATGCCTCCCTTCTAATGAGACATGAGGGGACGACTAGGGCAGTGGTGCCTGTTCCACTCTGAGGAAGGAGTCTGGGCAGAAGGCAGGCCTGTCTTGTGCCTCTGGTCCCAAGGGGACAGCATGTCCTTGACCACCTGTACGTAGGGCACACTTGGGCTTGCTACCAGGCGCCAAAACCGGAACTCGCAGAAACAGCTCCCTCGAGAAACGGGCAGTCAGATGCCATCTTCCTCCAAAATGTGACAGCGTTTTGGGAGGCAGGGGGTTTGCCGGGGAAGGATTGGGGACAGTCCCCCAAAGATCTCCATTCCAGTGAATGGACGGTTGTCAGGGATCCTGTCGCCTCTCCTCTCCTGTGGCAAAGGCACTGGCATTGTCCGTGAGTCTGCCTGAGAGCCAGTGCCAAAGGCCAAGCGTTGCCTACACCGGGAGATGTTCGTGTGCATTGAGTGCCATCCTAGGCCACGAACGCTGCTGAAGCGTTGTGGCTGAGTCTGCTTAGTTCGGCCTGGCAGGGTGAACCCAGGGCGCCAACATGAAGCCCGGGAAAGCAAGGCCTAAGACGGACCAGCTCTCTGCAGCTCTTCTTCCCTGACGCGACAGAGCAAACACCGTAATCCTTGCTGAGGAAGCAGCAGCGAAGTGCGGTACGCGCAAAGCTGAAAACCAATGCGAAACCATAGCAGTCGCTGAGAAATCAGAGTCGTTTCTGTGGGCTGCTGTTGCTGCTTGCCTTAGCGTAGTATTCGCAGCACGGCGGGAGAAACCCGCATAGAGCGAAAGCCTCTTTGCTAGGGCATCCCCTCTGGGCAAGGACAGCATTCTCTGGGAAATCAGAGTCGGATCTGTGGGATGCTGCTGGTGCTTGCCTGAGCAAGACTCCACAGCACAATGTAATAAACATGCATGGAGCGAGATCCTCGTTGCCTGGGCATCCCTTCTGCGTGGTTGCACCTGTGGAAAGAGCCTTAAAGAAAGGGACATGTCTGTCACTGCACTCCCCAGGAGCCTGTCTCGGGAAAGTGCAGCATGCTGCCCTAGGAGAAGAGAAGGAGTCGTTGGCCTTGTGGTCGGGATACGGTCGCGAAGCAGGAGCGCCGGCCCTGGCAAGAACAGCGGGCCTGTGGCAAGACAAGTGTCACCCTCTGCCTGTGCAGAGAGACGAAGCTAAGGAGACACGAGGTGATGATTGGGCAGGGGAGCGTGCTCCAATCTGAGGAGTCTGGGCAGAAGGTAGGTCTTTCCTGTTCCTCTGGGCCCAAGGGGACAGCAGGTACTTGGCTACCTGTCCAGAGGGCAGACGTGGGCTTGCCACCAAGCTCCCGGTCCTGAACTCGCAGAAACACCGCCTGGAGGAACAGGCAATCAAATGCCGTCTTCCTCCATGATGTGGCAGCCTTGGCGGAGGCAGGGGGTGTGTCGGGTAAACAGGGACAGTTACCCATTACTCCTCATCCCAGGGCACGGGCCGTGTGCAATGATCCTCTCGCGGCTCCTCAAGGAAGGGGAAGACACGGACCTAGTCCCCTGTCCCCCTGAATCCCAGAGCAAAAGGGCAGGCCTTGCCTACGAGGAAAGATGTCATTGTGAGCAGAGTGCCATCCCAGGCCATGCACGCTGCTGCAGGGTCGAGGCTGGGTCTGCTTATTTCGGCTTGGTAGGATGAACCCAGGATGTGAACTTGGAGCCCGGGAAAGCAAGGCCCAAGAGGCACAAGCTCTCCCGCTGCTCTTCTTCCCTGAAGCGACTAAAGCCTTGCTGAAGAAGCAGCGGCCAAGTGCTGTTCGCTCCAAGCCAAAGCCTCTGCGAAAGCACAGCATTCGCTGAGAAATCAGAGTCGGATCTGCGGGCTCTACTGCTGCTTGCCTGAGCCCGGTCTCGTGGTGGGAGATACCCGCATACAGCGAAATCCTCTTTGCCCGGGCATCTCCTCTGGGAAAGCACAGCATTCACTGGGAAATCAGAATCGGATGTGGGGGTTGCTGCTGCTGTATGCCTAAGCTACTTTCCACAGCACGTTGGAACTTACCCGCATGCAACGAAGTCCTCTTTGCCCTAGCACGTCTTTGCCTAAGAGAGAAGCGTGGTTGCACATCTGAAGGCCCTTAAGGAAAGGGACATGTCTTTCACTGCACTCCCCAGGAGCAAGTCTGGGGCAGGCCGAACAAGCCGCCCCCAAGGAATAGAAGGTGCCATTGGCCTTGTGGGTGGGAAACGGTCGGGAAGCAGGAGAGCCTGCTGTGGCAGGGAGAGCAGGCCAGTGGCAAGACAAGTGTCACCCGCTCCCTGTGCAGAGAGACGAAGCCTCACTGCTAATGAGACATGAGGTGACGACTAGGGCAGGGGCGGCTGCTCCACTCTGAGGAAGGAGTCTGGGCAGAAGGCAGGCCTGTCTTGTGCCTCTGGTCCCAAGGGGACAGCATGTCCTTGACCACCTGTCCATAGGGCACACTTGGGCTTGCTACCAGGATTCAAACCCGGAACTCGAGGAACAGATCCCTCGTGAAATGGGCAGGCAGATGCCATCTTCCTCCAAGATGTGACAGCGTTTTCGGTGGCATGGGGTTGCCGGGGAAGGAGTGGAGACAGTCCCCCAAAGCTCCCCATTCCAGTGAACGGACGGTGGTCAGGGATCCTGTCGCCTCTCCTCTCCTGTGGCGAAGGAACTGGCATTTTCCGTGAGTCCGCCTGAGAGCCAGTGCCAAAGACCAAGCGTTGCCTACACCGGGAGATGGTAGTGTGCATTGAGTGCCATCCTAGGCCATGCACGCTGCTGCAGGGTTGTGGCTGTGTCTGCCTAGTTCGGCCTGACAGGGTGAACCCAGGGCGCCAACATGAAGCCTGGGAAAGCAAGGCCTAAGACGGACCAGTCTGTGCTTCTCTTCTTCCCTGACGCGACAGAGCGAACACCGAAATCCTTGCTGAGGAAGCAGCAGCGAAGTGCGGTTCGCGCAAAGCTGAAAACCTCTGCGAAAGCATAGCAGTCGCTGAGAAATCAGAGTCGGTTCTGTGGGCTGCTGTTGCTGCTTGCCTTAGCGTAGTATTCGCAGCACGGCGGGAGTAACCCGCATAGAGCGAAAGCCTCTTTGCTAGGGCATCCCCTCTGGGAAAGCACAGCATTCTCTGGGAAATCAGAGTCATATCTGTGGGATGCTGCTGCTGCTTGCCTGAGCAAGACTCCACAGCACGGTGTAATAAACACGCATGGAGCGAGATCCTCTTTGCCTGGGAATCCCTTCTGCCTGAGAGAGAAGCGTGGTTGAGCCTGTGGAAAGAGCCTTAAGGAAAGGGACATGTCTGTCACTGCACTCCCCTGGAGCCTGTCTCGGGAAAGTGCAGCATGCTGTCCTAGGAGAAGAGAAGGAGTCGTTGGCCTTGTGGTCGGGAAACATTCGCGAAGCAGGAGCGCCGGCCCTGGCAAGAACAGCGGGCCTGTGGCAAGACAAGTGTCACCCTCTGCCTGTGCAGAGAGACGAAGCTAAGGAGACACGAGGGGATGATTGGGCAAGGGAGCGTGCTCCCATCTGAGGAAGGAGTCTGGGCAGAAGGAAGGCCTTTCCTGTGCCTCTGGGCCCAAGGGGACAGCAGGTCCTTGGCCACCTGTCTAGAGGGCAGACGTGGGCTTGCCACCAATCTCCCGGTCCTGAACTCGCAGAAACACCTCCTAGAGGAACGGGCAATCAAATGCCATCTTTTTCCAGGATGTGGCAGCTTTGGTGGAGGTAGGGGGTGTCCCGGGGAAACAGGGACAGTTACCCATTACTCCTCATCCCAGGGCACGGGCCGTGTGCAATGATCCTCTGGCGGCTCCTCAAGGATGGGGAAGGCACGGGCGTAGTCCCCTGTCCCCCTGAATGCCAGAGTGAAAGGGCAGGCCTTGCCTACGAGGAAAGATGTCATTGTGAGCAGAGTGCCATCCTAGGCGATGCACGCTGCTGCAGGGTCGAGGCTAGGTCTGCTTATTTCGGCTTGGTAGGATGAACCCAGGATGTGAACTTGGAGCCCGGGAAAGCAAGGCCCAAGAGGCAACAGCTCTCCCGCTGCTCTTCTTCCCTGAAGCGACTAAAGCCTTGCTGAAGAAGCAGCGGCCAAGTGCTGTTCGCTCCAAGCCAAAGCCTCTGCGATAGCACAGCATTCGCTGAGAAATCAGAGTCGGGTCTGCGGGCTCTACTGCTGCTTGCCTGAGCCCGGTCTCGCGGTGGGAGAAACCCACATACAGCGACATCCTCTTTGCCCGGGTATCTCCTCTGGGAAAGCACAGCATTCACTGGGAAATCAGAATCGTATGTGGGGGTTGTTGCTGCTGAATACCTAAGCTACTCTCTACAGCACGTTGGAAGTTACCCGCATGCAACGAAATCCTCTTTGCCCTAGCACTTCTTTGCCTAATAGAGAAGCGTGGTTGCACATCTGAAAGGGCCTTAAGGAAAGGGACATGTCTTTCACTGCACTCCCCAGGAGCAAGTCTGGAGCAGGCCGAACAAGCCGCCCCCAGAGAAGAGAAGGTGCCATTGGCCTTGTGGGTGATACCGTCGGGAAGCAGGAGAGCCTCGTGTGGCAGGAAGAGCAGGCCGGTGGCTAGACAAGTGTCACCCGCTCCCTGTGCGGAGAGATGATGCCTCCCTTCTAATGAGACATGAGGGGACGACTAGGGCAGTGGCACCTGTTCCACTCTGAGGAAGGAGTCTGGGCAGAAGGCAGGCCTGTCTTGTGCCTCTGGTCCCAAGGGGACAGCATGTCCTTGACCACCTGTCCGTAGGGCACACTTGGGCTTGCTACCCGGCGCCATACCCGGAACTCGCAGAAACAGCTCCCTCGAGAAACAGGCAGTCAGATGCCATCTTCCTCCAAGATGTGACAGCGTTTTCGGTGGCAGGGGGTTTGCCGGGGAAGGAGTGGGCACAGTTCCCCAAAGCTCCCCATTCCAGTGAAAGGACGGTGTTCAGGGATCCTGTCGCCTCTCCTCTCCTGTGGCGAAGGCACTGGCCTTGTCCGTGAGTCCCCCTGAGAGCCTGTGCCAAAGGCCAAGCGTTGCCTACACCGGGAGATGGTAGTGTGCATTAAGTGCCATCCTAGGCCACGCACGCTGCTGCAGGGTTGTGGCTGTGTCTGCTTAGTTCGGCCTGGCAGGGTGAACCCAGGGCGCCAACATGAAGCCCGGGAAAGCAAGGCCTAAGACGGACCAGTCTCTGCAGCTCTTCTTCCGTGACGCGACAGAGCGAACACCGAAATCCTTGCTGAGGAAACAGCAGCGAAGTGCGGTTCGCGCAAACCAGAAAACCTCTGCGAAAGCATAGCAGTCGCTGAGAAATCAGAGTCGGTTCTGGGGGCTGCTGTTCCTGCTTGCCTTAGACTAGTATTTGAGCATGTTGGGAGGAACCCGCATAGAGCAAAAGCCTCTTTGCTAGGTCATCCCCTCTGGGAAAGCACAGCATTCCCTTGGAAATCAGAGTCGGATTTGTGGGATGCTGCTTGTTATCCTGAGGAAGACTCCACAGCACGGTGTAATAAATCCGCATGGAGCGAGATCCACTTTGCCTGGGCATCCCTTCTGCCTGAGAGAGAAGCGTGGTTGCGCCTGTGGAAAGAGCCTTAAGGAAAGGGACATGTCTGTCGCTGCACTCCCCAGGAGCCTGTCTCGGGAAAGTGCAGCATGCTGCCCTAGGAGAAGAGAAGGAGTCGTTGGCCTTGTGGTCGGGATACGGTCACGAAGCAGGAGCGCCGGCCCTGGCAAGAACAGCGGGCCGGTGGCAAGACAAGTGTCACCCTCTGCCTGTGCAGAGAGACGAAGCTAAGGAGACACGAGGGGATGATTGGGCAGGGGAGCGTGCTCCCATCTGAGGAAGTAGTCTGGGCAGAAGGAAGGTCTTTCATGTGCCTCTGGGCCCAAAGGGACAGCAGGTCCTTGGCCACCTGTCCAGAGGGCAGACGTGGGCTTGCCACCAAGCTCCCGGTCCTGAACTCGCAGAAACACCTCCTGGAGGAACGGGCAATCAGACGCTGACTTCCTCCAGGATGTGGCAGTCTTGGCGGAAGCAGGGGGTGTCTCGGGGAAACAGGGACAGTTTCCCATTACTCCCCATCCCAGGGCACGGGCCTGTGCAGTGATCCTCTCGCGGCTCCTCAAGGATGGGAAAGGCACGGGCCTAGTCCCCTGTCGCCCTGAACGCCAGAGCTAAAGGGCAGGCCTTGCCTATGCCGAGAGATGTCATTGTGAGCAGAGTGCCATCCTAGGCCACGCACGCTGCTGCAGAGTCGAGGCTGGTTCTGCTTATTTCGGTTGGCAAAATGAACTCAGGATGTGAACTTGGAGCCCGGGGGAGCAAGGCACAAGAGGCACCAGGCTCCCGCAGCTCTTCTTCCCTGAAGCAACTAAAGCCTTGCTGAGGAAGCAGGGGCCAAGTGTTGTTCGCTCCAAGCCAAAGTCTTTGCGAAAGCACAGCATTCGCTACGAAGTCAGTGTCGTGTTCTGCGGGTTCTGCTGCTTCTTGCCTGAGCCCAGTCTCGCGGTGGGAGAAATCCGCATACAGCGAAAGCCTCTTTGCCCGGGCATCTCCTCTGGGAAAGCACAGCATTCACTGGGAATTCAGAATCGGATGTGGGGGATGCTGCTGCTGAATGCCTGAGCTAGTCTCTACAGCGCGGTGGAATTTACCCGCATGGAGCGAAATCCTCTTTGCCCTAGCACCTCTTTGCCTAAGAGAGAAGCGTGGTTGCACATCTGAAAGGGCCTTAAGGAAAGGGACACGTCTTTCACCGCACTCCCCAGGAGCAAGTCTGGGGCAGGCGCAACAAGCCGCGCCCCAGAGAAGAGAAGGAGCCATTGGCCTTGTGGGTGGGAAACGGTCGGGAAGCAGGAGAGCCTGCCGTGGCAGGCAGAGCAGGCCGGTGGCAAGACAAGTGTCACCCGCTCCCTGTGCGGAGAGATGATGCCTCCCTTCTAATGAGACATGAGGGGACGACTAGGGCAGTGGTGCCTGTTCCACTCTGAGGAAGGAGTCTGGGCAGAAGGCAGGCCTGTCTTGTGCCTCTGGTCCCAAGGGGACAGCATGTCCTTGACCACCTGTACGTAGGGCACACTTGATCTGGCTACCAGGCGCCAAAACCGGAACTCGCAGAAACAGCTCCCTCGAGAAACGGGCAGTCAGATGCCATCTTCCTCCAAAATGTGACAGCGTTTTGGGAGGCAGGGGGTTTGCCGGGGAAGGATTGGGGACAGTCCCCCAAAGATCTCCATTCCAGTGAATGGACGGTTGTCAGGGATCCTGTCGCCTCTCCTCTCCTGTGGCGAAGGCACTGGCCTTGTTCGTGAGTCCGCCTGACAGCCAGTGCCAAAGGCCAAGAGTTGCATACACCGGGAGATGGTAGTATGCATTGAGTGCCATCCTAGGCCACGCACGCTGCTGCAGGGTTGTGGCTGAGTCTGCTTAGTTCGGCCTGGCAGGGTGAACCCAGGGCGCCAACATGAAGCACGGGAAAGCAAGGCCTAAGACGGACCAGCTCTCCGCAGCTCTTCTTCCCTGACGCGACAGAGCGAACACCGAAGTCCTTGGTGAGTAAGCAGCAGCGAAGTGCGGTTCCCGCCAAGCTGAAAACCTCTGCAAAAGCTTAGCCGTCGCTGAGAAATCAGATTCGGTTCTGTGGGCTGCTGTTGCTGCTTGCCTTAGCCTAGTATTTGAGCACGGCGGGAGGAACCCGCATAGAGCAAAAGCCTCTTTGCTAGGTCATCCCCTCTGGGAAAGCACAGCATTCTCTTGGAAATCAGAGTCGGATCTGTGGGATGCTGCTGCTGTTTTCCTAAGGAAGAGTTCTCAGCACGGTGTAATAAATCCGCATGGAGCGAGATCCACTTTGACTGGGCATCCCTTCTGCCTGAGAGAGAAGCGTGGTTGCGCCTGTGGAAAGATCCTTAAGGAAAGGGACATGTCTGTCACTGCACTCCCTAGGAGCCTCTCGGGAAAGTGCAGCATGCTGCCCTAGGAGAAGAGAAGGAGTCATTGGCCTTGTGGTCGGGATACGGTCGCGAAGCAGGAGCGCCGACCCTGGCAAGAACAGCGGGCCGGTGGCAAGACAAGTGTCACCCTCTGCCTGTGCAGAGAGACGAAGCTAAGGAGACACGAGGGGATGATTGGGCAGGGGAGCGTGCTCCCATCTGAGGAAGGAGTCTGGGCAGAAGGAAGGTCTTTCCTGTGCCTCTGGGCCCAAGGGGACAGCAGGTCCTTGGCCACCTGTCCAGAGGGCAGACGTGGGCTTGCCACCAATCTCCCGAACCTGAACGCGCAGAAACACCTCCTGGAGGAACGGGCAATCAAATGCCGTCTTCCTCCAGGATGTGGCAGCCTTGGAGGAGGTAGGGGGTGTCCCGGGGAAACAGGGACAGTTACCCATTACTCCCCAACCCAGGGCACGGGCCGTGTGCAATGATCCTCTCGCGGCTCCTCAAGGATGGGGAAGGCACGGGCCTAGTCCCCTGTCCTCCTGAATGCCAGAGCGAAAGGGCAGGCCTTGCCTACGAGGAGAGATGTCATTGTGAGCAGAGTGCCATCCTAGGCCATGCACGCTGCTGCAGGGTCGAGGCTGGGTCTGCTTATTTCGGCTTGGTAGGATGAACCCAGGATGTGAACTTGGAGCCCGGGAAAGCAAGGCCCAAGAGGCACCAGCACTCCCGCTGCTCTTCTTCCCTGAAGCGACTAAAGCCTTGTTGAAGAAGCAGCGGCCAAGTGCTGTTCGCTCCAAGCCAAAGCCTCTGCGAAAGCACAGCATTCGCTGTGAAATCAGAGTCGGATCTCCGGGCTCTACTGCTGCTTGCCTGATCCCGGTCTCGCGGTGGGAGAAACCCGCATACAGCGACATCCTCTTTGCCCGGGCATCTCCTCTGGGAAAGCACAGCATTCACTGGGAAATCAGAATCGGATGTGAGGGATGTTGCTGCCGAATACCTAAGCTACTCTCCACAGCACGTTGGAAGATACCCGCATGCTACGAAATCCTCTTTGCCCTAGCACCTCTTTGCCTAAGAGAGAAGCGTGGTTGCACATCTGAAAGGGCCTTAAGGAAAGGGACATGTCTTTCACTGCACTCCCCAGGAGCAAGTCTGGGGCAGGCCGAACATGCCGCCCCCAGAGAAGAGAAGTTGCCATTGGCCTTGTGGGTGGGAAACGGTCGGGAAGCAGGAGAGCCTGCTGTGGCAGGAAGAGCAGGCCGGTGGCAAGACAAGTGTCACCCGCTCCCTGTGCGGAGAGACGATGCCTCCCTTCTAATGAGACATGAGTGGACGACTAGGGCAGTGGCACTTGTTCCAATCTGAGGAAGGAGTCTGGGCAGAAGGCAGGCCTGTCTTGTGCCTCTGGTCCCAAGGGGACAGCATGTCCTTGACCACCTGTCCGTAGGGCACACTTGGGCTTGCTACCAGGCGCCATACCCGGAACTCGCAGAAACAGCTCCCTCGAGAAACAGGCAGTCAGATGCCATCTTCCTCCAAGATGTGACAGCGTTTTCTGTGGCAGGATGTTTGCTGGGGAAGGAGTGGGCACAGTTCCCCAAAGCTCCCCATTCCAGTGAAAGGACGGTGTTCAGGGATCCTGTCTCCTCTCCTCTCCTGTGGCGAAGGCACTGTCCTTGTCCGTGAGTCCGCCTGAGAGCCTGTGCCAAAGGCCAAGCGTTGCCTACACCGGGAGATGGTAGTGTGCATTAAGTGCCATCCTAGGCCACGCACGCTGCTGCAGGGTTGTGGCTGTGTCTGCTTAGTTCGGCCTGGCAGGGTGAACCCAGGGCGCCAACATGAAGCCCGGGAAAGCAAGGCCTAAGACGGACCAGTCTCTGCAGCTCTTCTTCCGTGACGCGACAGAGCGAACACCGAAATCCTTGCTGAGGAAGCAGCAGCGAAGTGCGGTTCGCGCAAACCTGAACACCTCTGCGAAAGCATAGCAGTCGCTGAGAAATCAGAGTCGGTTCTGTGGGCTGCTGTTGCTGCTTGCCTTAGCGTAGTATTCGCAGCACGGCGGGAGAAACCCGCATAGAGCGAAAGCCTCTTTGCTAGGGCATCCCCTCTGGAAAAGCACAGCATTCTCTTGGAAATCAGAGTCGGATCTGTGGGATGCTGCTGCTGTTTTCCTGAGGAAGACTCCACAGCATGGTGTAATAAATCCGCATGGAGCGAGATCCACTTTGCCTGGGCATCCCTTCTGCCTGAGAGAGAAGCGTGGTTGCGCCTGTGGAAAGAGCCTTAAGGAAAGGGACATGTCTGTCACTGCACTCCCCAGGAGCCTGTCTCGGGAAAGTGCAGCATGCTGCCCTAGGAGAAGAGAAGGAGTCGTTGGACTTGTGGTCGGGATATGGTCGCGAAGCAGGAGCGCCGGCCCTGGCAAGAACAGCGGGCCGGTGGCAAGACAAGTGTCACCCTCTGCCTGTGCAGAGAGACGAAGCCTGGCTGCTAGGAGACACGAGGGGAAGATTTGGCAGGGGAGCGTGCTCCAATCTGAGGAAGGAGTCTGGGCAGAAGGAAGGTCTTTCCTGTGCCTCTGGGCCCAAGGGGACAGCAGGTCCTTGGCCACCTGTCCAGAGGGCAGACGTGGGCTTGCCACCAATCTCCCGGTCCTGAACTCGCAGAAACACCTCCTGGAGGAACGGGCAATCAGAGGCTGACTTCCTCCAGGATGTGGCAGTCTTGGCGGAGGCAGGGGGTGTCTCGGGGAAACAGGGACAGTTTCCCATTACTCCCCATCCCAGTGCACGGGCCTGTGCAGTGATCCTCTCGCGGCTCCTCAGGGATGGGAAAGGCACGGGCCTAGTCCCCTGTCGCCCTGACGCCAGAGCAAAAGGGCAGGCCTTGCCTATGCCGAGAGATGGCATTGTGAGCAGAGTGCCATCCTAGGCCACGCACGCTGCTGCAGAGTCGAGGCTGGTTCTGCTTATTTCGGCTTGGCAAAATGAACTCAGGATGTGAACTTGGAGCCCGGGGGAGCAAGGCACAAGAGGCACCAGGCTCCCGCAGCTCTTCTTCCCTGAAGCAACTAAAGCCTTGCTGAGGAAGCAGGGGCCAAGTGTTGTTCGCTCCAAGCCAAAGTCTTTGCGAAAGCACAGCATTCGCTACGAAGTCAGTGTCAGTTCTGCGGGCTCTGCTGCTTCTTGCCTGAGCCCAGTCTCGCGGTGGGAGAAATCCGCATACAGCGAAAGCCTCTTTGCCCGGGCATCTCCTCTGGGAAAGCACAGCATTCACTGGGAAATCAGAATCGGATGTGGGGGATGCTGCTGCTGAATGCCTGAGCTAGTCTCTACAGCGCGGTGGAATTTACCCGCATGGAGCGAAATCCTCTTTGCCCTAGCACCTCTTTGCCTAAGAGAGAAGCGTGGTTGCACATCTGAAAGGGCCTTAAGGAAAGGGACACGTCTTTCACCGCACTCCCCAGGAGCAAGTCTGGGGCAGGCGCAACAAGCCGCGCCCCAGAGAAGAGAAGGAGCCATTGGCCTTGTGGGTGGGAAACGGTCGGGAAGCAGGAGAGCCTGCCTTGGCAGGCAGAGCAGGCCGGTGGCAAGACAAGTGTCACCCGCTCCCTGTGCGGAGAGATGATGCCTCCCTTCTAATGAGACATGAGGGGACGACTAGGGCAGTGGTGCCTGTTCCACTCTGAGGAAGGAGTCTGGGCAGAAGGCAGGCCTGTCTTGTGCCTCTGGTCCCAAGGGGACAGCATGTCCTTGACCACCTGTCCGTAGGGCACACTTGGGCTTGCTACCAGGCGCCAAAACCGGAACTCGGAAAAACAGCTCCCTCGAGAAACGGGCAGTCAGATGCCATCTTCCTCCAAAATGTGACAGCGTTTTCGGTGGCAGGGGGTTTGCCGGGGAAGGATTGGGGACAGTCCCCCAAAGATCCCCATTCCAGTGAACGGACGGTGGTCAGGGATCCTGTCGCCTCTCCTCTCCTGTGGCGAAGGCACTGGCCTTGTCCATGAGTCCGCCTGACAGCCAGTGCCAAAGGCCAAGCGTTGCCTACACCGGGAGATGGTAGTATGCATTGAGTGCCATCCTAGGCCACGCACGCTGCTGCAGGGTTGTCGCTGAGTCTGCTTAGTTCGGCCTAGCAGGGTGAACCCAGGGCGCCAACAAGAAGCACGGGAAAGCAAGGTCTAAGACGGACCAGCTCTCCGCATCTCTTCTTCCTTGACGCGACAGAGCGAACACCGAAATCCTTGCTGAGGAAGCAGCAGCGAAGTGCGGTTCGCGCAAAGCTGAAAACCTCTGCGAAAGCATAGCAGTCGCTGAGAAATCAGATTCGGTTCTGTGGGCTGCTGTTGCTGCTTGCCTTAGCGTAGTATTCGCAGCACGGCGGGAGAAACCCGCATAGAGCGAAAGCCTCTTTGCTAGGGCATCCCCTCTGGGAAAGCACAGCATTCTCTGGGAAATCAGAGTCGGATCTGTGGGATGCTGCTGCTGTTTTCCTGAGGAAGACTCCACAGCACGGTGTAATAAATCCGCATGGAGCGAGATCCTCTTTGCCTGGGCATCCCTTCTGCCTGAGAGAGAAGCGTGGTTGAGCCTGTGGAAAGAGCCTTAAGGAAAGGGACATGTCTGTCACTGCACTCCCCAGGAGCCTGTCTCGGGAAAGTGCAGCATGCTGCCCTAGGAGAAGAGAAGGAGTCGTTGGCCTTGTGGTCGGGAAACGGTCGCGAAGCAGGAGCGCCGGCCCTGGCAAGAACAGCGGGCCGGTGGCAAGACAAGTGTCACCATCTGCCTGTGCAGAGAGACGAAGCTAAGGAGACACGAGGGGATGATTGTGCAAGGGAGCGTGCTCCCATCTGAGGAAGGAGTCTGGGCAGAAGGAAGGCCTTTCCTGTGCCTCTGGGCCCAAGGGGACAGCAGGTCCTTGGCCACCTGTCTAGAGGGCAGACGTGGGCTTGCCACCAAGCTCCCGGTCCTGAACTCGCAGAAACACCTCCTGGAGGAACGGGCAATCAAATGCCGTCTTCCTCCAGGATGTGGCAGCCTTGGCGGAAGTAGGGGGTGTCCCGGGGAAACAGGGACAGTTACCCATTACTCCCCATCCCAGGGGACGGGCCGTGTGCAATGATCCTCTGGCGGCTCCTCAAGGATGGGTAAGGCACGGGCCTAGTCCTCTGTCCCCCTAAATGCCAGAGCGAAAGGGCAGGCCTTGCCTACGAGGAGAGATGTCATTGTGAGCAGAGTGCCATCCTAGGCCATGCACGCTGCTGCAGGGTCGAGGCTGGGTCTGCTTATTTCGGCTTGGTTGGATGAACCCAGGATGTGAACTTGGAGCCCGGGAAAGCAAGGCCCAAGAGGCACCAGCTCTCCCACTGCTCTTCTTCCCTGAAGCGACTAAAGCCTTGCTGAAGAAGCAGCGGCCAAGTGCTGTTCGCTCCAAGCCAAAGCCTCTGCGATAGCACAGCATTCGCTGAGAAATCAGAGTCGGATCTGCGGGCTCTACTGCTGCTTGCCTGAGCCCGGTCTCGCGGTGGGAGAAACCCGCATACAGCGACATCCTCTTTGCCCGGGCATCTCCTCTGGGAAAGCACAGCATTCACTGGGAAATCAGAACCGGATTTTGGGGATGCTGCTGCTGAATACCTAAGCTACTCTCCACAGCACGTTTTAAGTTACCCGCAGGCAACGAAATCCTCTTTGCCCTAGCACCTCTTTGCCTAAGAGAGAAGCGTGGTTGCACATCTGAAAGGGCCTTAAGGAAAGGGACACGTCTTTCACTGCACTCCCCTGGAGCAAGTCTGGGGCAGGCCGAACAAGCCACCCCAGAGAAGAGAAGGTGCCATTGGCCTTGTGGGTGGGATACGGTCGGGAAGCAGGAGAGCCTGCTGTGGCAGGAAGAGCAGGCCGGTGGCAAGACAAGTGTCACCCGCTCCCTGTGCGAAGAGATGAAGCTTCACTGCTAATGAGACATGAGGTGACGACTATGGCAGGGGCGCCTGCTCCACTCTGAGGAAGGAGTCTGGGCATAAGTCAGGCCTGTCTTGTGCCTCTGGTCCCAAGGGGACAGCATGTCCTTGACCACCTGTCCGTAGGGCACACTTGGGCTTGCTACCAGGCGCCAAACCGGAACTCGCAGAAACAGCACCCTCGAGAAACGGGCAGATGCCATCTTCCTCCAAGATGTGGCAGCGTTTTCGGTGGCAGGGGGTTTTCTGGAGAAGGAGTGGGGCAGTCCCCCAAAGCTCCCCGTTCCAGTGAACGGACGGTGTTCAGGGATCCTGTCGCCTCTCCTATCCTGTGGCGAAGGCACTGGCCTTGTCCGTGAGTCCGCCTGAGAGCCAGTGCCAAAGGCCAAGCGTTTCCTACACCGGGAGATGGTAGTGTGCATTGAGTGCCATCCTAGTCCACGCACACTGCTGCAGGGTTGTGGCTGAGTCTGCTTAGTGCGGCCTGGCAGGGTGAACCCAGGGCGCCAACATGAAGCCCGGGAAAGCAAGGCCTAAGACGGACCAGCTCTCCGCAGCTCTTCTTCCCTGACGCGACAGAGCGAACACCGAAATCCTTGCTGAGGAAGCAGCAGCGAAGTGCGTTTCCCGCCAAGCTGAAACCTCTGCAAAAGCATAGCCGTCGCTGAGAAATCAGAGTCGGTTCTGTGGGCTGCTGTTGCTGCTTGCCTTAGCCTAGTATTTGAGCACGGCGGGAGGAACCCGCATAGAGCAAAAGCCTCTTTGCTAGGTCATCCCCTCTGGGAAAGCACAGCATTCTCTTGGAAATCAGAGTCGGATCTGTGGGATGCTGCTGCTGTTTACCTGAGGAAGAGTTCACAGCACGGTGTAATAAATCCGCATGGAGCGAGATCCACTTTGCTTGGGCATCCCTTCTGCCTGAGAGAGAAGCGTGGTTGCGCCTGTGGAAAGAGCCTTAAGGAAAGGGACATGTCTGTCACTGCACTCCCAGGAGCCTGTCTCAGGAAAGTGCAGCATGCTGCCCTAGGAGAAGAGAAGGAGTCGTTGGCCTTGTGGTCGGGATCTGGTCGCGAAGCAGGAGCGCCGGCCCTGGCAAGAACAGCGGGCCGGTGGCAAGACAAGTGTCACCCTCTGCTTGTGCAGAGAGACGAAGCTAAGGAGACACGGGGGGATGATTGGGCACGGGAGCGTGCTCTAATCTGAGGAAGGAGTCTGGGCAGAAGAAAGGCCTTTCCTGTGCCTCTGGGCCCAAGAAGATAGCAGGTCCTTGGCCACCTGTCCAGAGGGCAGACGTGGGCTTGCCACCAATCTCCCGGTCCTGAACTCGCAGAAACACCTCCTGGAGGAACGGGTAATCAAATTCCGTCTTCCTCCAGGATGTGGCAGCCTTGGCGGAGGCAGAGGGTGTGTCGGGGAAACAGGGACAGTTACACATTACTCCCCATCCCTGGGCACGAGCCGTGTGCTTTATCCTCTCGCGGCTCCTCAAGGATGGGGAAGGCACGGGCCTAGTCCCCTGTCCCCCTGAATGCCAGAGCGAAAGGGCACGCCTTGCCTACGAGGAAAGATGTCATTGTGAGCAGAGTGCCATCCTAGGCCATGCACGCTGCTGCAGGGTCGAGGCTGGGTCTGCTTATTTCGGCTTGGTAGGATGAACCCAGGATGTGAACTTGGAGCCCGGGAAAGCAAGGCCCAAGAGGCACCAGCTCTCCCGCTGCTCTTCTTCCCTGAAGCGACTAAAGCCTTGCTGAAGAAGCAGCGGCCAAGTGCTGTTCCCTCCAAGCCAAAGCCTCTGCGAAAGCACAGCATTCGCTGAGAAATCAGAGTCGGATCTGCGGGCTCTACTGCTGCTTGCCTGAGCCCGGTCTCGCGGTGGGAGAAACCCGCATACAGAGAAATCCTCTTTGCCCGGGCATCTCCTCTGGGCAAGTACAGCATTCACTGGGAAATCAGAATTCTATGTGGGGGATTCTGCTGCTGAATACCTAAGCTACTCTCCACAGCACGTTGGAAGTTACCCGCATGCAACGAAAACCTCTTTGCCCTAGCACCTCTTTGCCTAAGAGAGAAGCGTGGTTGCACATCTGAAAGGGCCTTAAGGAAAGGGACACGTCTTTCACCGCACTCCCCAGGAGCATGTCTGGGGCAGGCCAAACAAGCCGCCCCAAGAGAAGAGAAGGAGCTATTGGCCTTGTGGGTGGGAAACGTCGGGAAGCAGGAGAGCCCGCCGTGGCAGGAAGAGCAGGCCGGTGGCAAGACAAGTGTCACCCGCTCCCTGTGCGGAGAGACGAAGCCTCGCTGCTAATGAGACATGAGGTGACGACCATGGCAGGGTCGCCTACTCCACTCTGAGGAAGGAGTCTGGGCAGAAGGCAGGCCTGTCTTGTGCCTCTTGTCCCAAGGGGACAGCATGTCCTTGACCACCTGTCCGTAGGGCACACTTGGGCTTGCTACCAGGATTCAAACCCGGAACTCGAGGAACAGCTCCCTCGTGAAATGGGCAGTCAGATGCCACCTTCCTCCAAGATGTGACAGCGTTTTTGGTGGCAGGGGGTTTGCCGGGGAAGGAGTGGAGACAGTCCCCCAAAGCTCCCCATTCCAGTGAACAGACGGTGTTCAGGGATCCTGTCGCCTCTCCTCTCCTGTGGCGAAGGCAGTGGCCTTGTCCGTGAGTCCGCCTGAGAGCCAGTGCCAAAGACCAAGCGTTGCCTACACCGGGAGATGGTAGTGTGCATTGAGTGCCATCCTAGGCCACGCACGCTGCTGCAGGGTTGTGGCTGTGTCTGCTTACTTCGGCCTGGCAGGGTGAACCCAGGGCGCCAACATGAAGCCCGGGAAAGCAAGGCCTACGACGGACAAGTCTCTGCAGCTCTTCTTCACTGACGCGACAGAGCGAACACCGAAATCCTTGCTGAGGAAGCAGCAGCGAAGTGCGGTTCCCGCCAAGCTGAAAACCTGCGAAAGCATAGCCGTCGCTGGGAAATCAGAGTCGGTTCTGTGGGCTGTTGTTGCTGCTTGCCTTAGACTAGTATTCGAGCACGGCGGGAGGAACCCTCATAGAGCAAAAGCCTCTTTGCTAGGTCATCCCCTCTGGGAAAGCACAGCATTCTCTTTGAAATCAGAGTCGGATCTGTGGGATGCTGCTGCTGTTTTCCTGAGGAAGACTCCACAGCACGGTGTAATAAATCCGCATGGAGCGAGATCCACTTTTCCTGGGCATCCCTTCTGCCTGAGAGAGAAGCGTGGTTGCGCCTGTGTAAAGAGCCTTAAGGAAAGGGACATGTCTGTCACTGCACTCCCCAGGAGCCTGTCTCGGGAAAGTGCAGCATGCTGCCCTAGGAGAGGAGAAAGAGTCGTTGGCCTTGTGGTCGGGATACGGTCGCGAAGCAGGAGCGCCGGCCCTGGCAAGAACAGCGGGCCGGTGGCAAGACAAGTGACACCCTCTGCCTGTGCAGAGAGACGAAGCTAAGGAGACACGAGGGGATGATTGGGCTGGGGAGCGTGCTCCAATCTGAGGAAGGGTCTGGGCAGAAGGAAGGTCTTTCCTGTGCCTCTGGGCCCAAGGGGACAGCAGGTCCTTGGCCACCTGTCCAGAGGGCAGACTTGGGCTTGCCACCAAGCTCCCGGTCCTGAACTCGCAGAAACACCTCCTGGAGGAACGGGCAATCAAATGCCGTCTTCCTCCAGGATGTGAAACCTTGGCGGAGGTAGGGGGTGTCCCGGGGAAACAGGGACAGTTACCCATTACTCCCCATCCCGGGGCACGGGCCGTGTGCAATAATCCTCTCGGGGCTCCTCAAGGATGGGGAAGGCACGGGCCTAGTCCCCTGTGCCCCTGAATGCCAGAGCGAAAGGGCAGGCCTTGCCTACGAGGAGAGATGTCATTGTGAACAGAGTGCCATCCTTGGCCATGCACGCTGCTGCAGGGTCGAGGCTGGGTCTGCTTATTTCAGCTTGGTAGGATGAACCCAGGATGTGAACTTGGAGCCCGGGAAAGCAAGGCCCAAGAGGCACCAGCTCTCCCGCTGTCTTCTTCCCTGAAGCGACTAAAGCCTTGCTGAGGAAGCAGCGGCCAAGTGCTGCTCGCTCCAAGCCTAAGCCTCTGCGAAAGCCCAGCATTCGCTGAGAAATCAGAGTCGGATCTGCGGGCTCTACTGCTGCTTGCCTGAGCCCGGTCTCGCGGTGGGAGAAACCCGCATACAGTGAAATCCTCTTTGCCCGGGCATCTCCTCTGGGAAAGCACAGCATTCACTGGGAAATCAGAATCGGATTTTGGGGATGCTGCTGCTGAATGCCTAAGCTACTCTCCACAGCACGTTGGAAGTTACCCGCATGCAACGAAATCCTCTTTGCCCTAGCACCTCTTTGCCTAAGAGAGAAGCGTGGTTGCACATCTGAAAGGGCCTTAAGGAAAGGGACACGTCTTTCACTGCACTCCCCAGGAGCAAGTCTGGGGCAGGCCGAACAAGCCGCCCCCAGAGAAGAGAAGGTGTCATTGGCCTTGTGGGTGGGAAACGGTCGGGAAGCAGGAGAGCCTGCTGTGGCAGGAAGAGCAGGCCGGTGGCAAGACAAGTGTCACCCGCTCCCTGTGCGGAGAGACGAAGCCTCGCTGCTAATGAGACATGAGGGGACGACTAGGGCAGGGGCGCCTGCTCCACTCTGAGGAAGGAGTCTGGGCAGAAGGCAGGCCTGTCTTGTGCCTCTGGTCCCAAGGGGACAGCATGTCCTTGACCACCTGTCCGTAGGGCACACTTGGGCTTGCTACCAGGCACCATCCCCGGAACTCGCGGAAACAGCACCCTCGAGAAACGGGCAGATGCCATCTTCCTCCAAGATGTGGCAGCATTTTCGGTGGCAGGGCGTTTCTGGAGAAGGAGTGGGGCAGTCCCTCAAAGCTCCCCATTCCAGTGAAAGGACGGTGTTCAGGGATCCTGTCGCCTCTCCTCTCCTGTGGCGAAGGCACTGGCCTTGTCCGTGTGTCCACCTGAGAGCCAGTGCCAAAGGCCAAGCGTTGCCTACACCGGGAGATGGTAGTGTGCATTGAGTGCCATCCTAGGCCACGCACGCTGCTGCAGGGTTGTGTTTGTGTCTGCTTATTTCGGCCTGGCAGCGAGAACCCAGGGCGCCAACATGAAGCCCGGGAAACCTAGGCCTAAGACGGGCCAGCTCTCCGCAGCTCTTCTTCCCTGACGCGACAGAGCAAACACCGAAATCCTTGCTGAGGAAGCAGCAGCGAAGTGCTGTTCACGCCAAGCTGAAAACCTCTGCGAAAGCATAGCAGTCGCTGAGAAATCAGAGTCAGTTCTTGGGCTGCTGTTGCTGCTTGACGTAGCCTAGGATCCGCAGCACGGCGGGAGAAACCCGAATAGATCGAAAGCCTCCTTGATAGGGCATCCCCTCTGGGAAAGCACAGCATCCTCTGGGAAATCAGAGTCGGGTCTGTGGGATACTGCTGCTGCTTGCCTGAGCAAGACTCCAAACCATGGTGTAATAAACCCGCATGGAGCGAAATCCTCTTTGTCTGGGCATCCCTTCTGCCTGAGAGAGTAGGGTGGAAGCGCCTGTGGAAAGTGCCTTAAGGAAAGGGACATGCCTGTCACTGCACTCCCCAGGAGTCTGTCTCGGGAGAGTGCAGCACGCTGCCCCAGGAGAAGAGAAGGAGTCCTTGGCCTAGAGGTCGGGAAACGTTCGCGAAGCAGTAGCGCCGGCCCGGGCAGGAACATCGGGCCGGTGGCAAGACAAGTGTCACCCTCTGCCTGTGCTGAGAGACGAAGCCTGGCTGCTAGGAGACACGAGGGGACGATTTGGCAGGGGAGCGTGCTCCAATCTGAGGAAGGAGTCTGGGCAGAAGGAAGGTCTTTCCTGTGCCTCTGGGCCCAAAGGGACAGCAGGTCCTTGGCCACCTGTCCAGAGGGCAGACGTGCGCTTGCCACCAATCTCCCGGTCCTGAACTCGCAGAAACACCTCCTGGAGGAACGGGCAATCAGATGCTGACTTCCTCCAGGATGTGGCAGTCTTGGCGGAGGCAGGGGGTGTCTCGGGGAAACAGGGACAGTTTCCCATTACTCCCCATCCCAGGGCACGGGCCTGTGCAGTGATCCTCTCGTGGCTCCTCAAGGATGGGAAAGGCACGGGCCTAGTCCCCTGTCGCCCTGAACGCCAGAGCAAAAGGGCAGGCCTTGCCTATGCCTAGTGATGGCATTGTGAGCAGAGTGCCATCCTAGGCCACGCACGCTGCTGCAGGGTCGAGGCTGGTTCTGCTTATTTCGGCTTGGCAAAATGAACTCAGGATATGAACTTGGAGCCCGGGGGAGCAAGGCACAAGAGGCACCAGGCTCCCGCAGCTCTTCTTCCCTGAAGCAACAAAAGCCTTGCTGAGGAAGCAGGGGCCAAGTGTTGTTCGCTCCAAGCCAAAGTCTTTGCGAAAGCACAGCATTCGCTACGAAGTCAGTGTCGGTTCGGCGGGCTCTGCTGCTTCTTGCCTGAGCCCAGTCTCGCGGTGGGAGAAATCCGCATACAGCGAAAGCCTCTTTGCCCGGGCATCTCCTCTGGGAAAGCACAGCATTCACTGGGAAATCAGAATCGGATGTGGGGGATGCTGCTGCTGAATGCCTGAGCTAGTCTCTACAGCGCGGTGGAATTTACCTGCATGGAGCGAAATCCTCTTTAACCTAGCACCTCTTTGCCTAAGAGAGAAACGTGGTTGCACATCTGAAAGGGCCTTAAGGAAAGGGACACGTCTTTCACCGCACTCCCCAGGAGCAAGTCTGGGGCAGGCGTAACAAGCCGCGCCCCAGAGAAGAGAAGGAGCCATTGGCCTTGTGGTCGGGAAACGGTCGGGAAGCAGGAGAGCCTGCCGTGGCAGGAAGAGCAGGCAGGTGGCAAGACAAGTGTCACCCGCTCCCTGTGCGGAGAGATGATGCCTCCCTTCTAATGAGACATGAGGGGACGACTAGGGCAGTGGTGCCTGTTCCACTCTGAGGAAGGAGTCTGGGCAGAAGGCAGGCCTGTCTTGTGCCTCTGGTCCCAAGGGGACAGCATGTCCTTGACCACCTGTCCGTAGGGCACACTTGGGCTTGCTACCAGGCGCCAAAACCGGAACTCGGAGAAACAGCTCCCTCGAGAAACGGGCAGTCAGATGCCATCTTCCTCCAAAATGTGAAAGCGTTTTCGGTGGCAGGGGGTTTGCCGGGGAAGGATTGGGGACAGTCCCCCAAAGATCCCCATTCCAGTGAACCGACGGTTGTCAGGGATCCTGTCGCCTCTCCTCTCCTGTGGCGAAGGCACTGGCCTTGTCCGTGAGTCCGCCTGACAGCCAGTGCCAAAGGCCAAGCGTTGCTTACACTGGGAGATGGTAGTATGCATTGAGTGCCATCCTAGGCCACGCACGCTGCTGCCGGGTTGTGGCTGAATCTGCTTAGTTCGGCCTGGCAGGGTGAACCCTGGGCACGAACTTGGAGCCTGGGAAAGCAAGGCCCAAGAAGCACCAGCACTCCCGCTGCTCTTCTTCCCTGAAGCGACTAAAGCCTTGCTGAAGAAGCAGCGGCCAAGTGCTGTTCGCTCCAAACCAACGCCTCTGCGAAAGCACAGCATTCGCTGAGAAATCAGAGTCGGATCAGCGGGCTCTACTGCTGCTTGCCTGAGCCCGGTCTCGCGGTGGGAGAAACCCGCATACAGCGACATCCTCTTTGCCCGGGTATCTCCTCTGGGAAAGCACAGCATTCACTGGGAAATCAGAATCGGATGTGGGGGATGTTGCTGCTGAATACCTCAGCTACTCTCCACAGCACGTTGGAAGATACCTGCATGCAACGAAATCCTCTTTGCCCTAGCAACTCTTTGCCTAAGAGAGAAGCGTGGTTGCACATCTGAAAGGGCCTTAAGGAAAGGGACATGTCTTTCACTGCACTCCCCAGGAGCAAGTCTGGGGTAGGCCGAACAAGCCGCCCCCAGAGAAGAGAAGGTGCCATTGGCCTTGTGGGTGTGAAACGGTCGGGAAGCAGGAGAGCCTGCTGTGGCAGGAAGAGCGGGCCGGTGGCAAGACAAGTGTCACCCGCTCCCTGTGCGGAGAGATGATGCCTCCCTTCTAATGAGACATGAGGGGACGACTAGGGCAGTGGCACCTGTTCCACTCTGAGGAAGGAGTCTGGGCAGAAGGCAGGCCTGTCTTGTGCCTCTGGTCCCAAGGGGACAGCATGTCCTTGACCACCTGTCCGTAGGGCACACTTGGGCTTGCTACCAGGCGCCATACCCGGAACTCGCAGAAACAGCTCCCTCGGAAACAGGCAGTCAGATGCCATCTTCCTCCAAGATGTGACAGCTTTTTCGGTGGCAGGGGTTTTGCTGGGGAAGGAGTGGGCACAGTTCCCCAAAGCTCCCCATTCCAGTGAACGGACGGTGTTCAGGGATCCTGTCGCCTCTCCTCTCCTGTGGCGAAGGCACTGGCCTTGTCCGTGAGTCCGCCTGAGAGCCAGTACCAAAGGCCAAGCGTTGCCTACACCGGGAGATGGTAGTGTGCATTGAGTGCCATCCTAGGCCACGCACGCTGCTGCAGTGTTGTGGCTCTGTCTGCTTAGTTTGGCCTGGCAGGGTGAACCCAGGGCGCTAACATGAAGCCCGGGAAAGCAAGGCCCAAGACGGACCAGCTCTCTGCAGCTCTTCTTCACTGACGCGACAGAGCGAACACCGAAATCCTTGCTGAGGAAGCAGCAGCGTAGTGCGGATCCCACCAAGTTGAAAACCTCTGCGAAAGCATAGCCGTCGCTGGGAAATCAGAGTCGGTTCTGTGGGCTGCTGTTGCTGCTTGCCTAAGACTAGTATTAGAGCAATGCAGGAGGAACCCGCATAGAGCGAAAGCCTCTTTCCTAGGGCATCCCCTCCATGAACGCACAGCATTCTCCGGTAAATCAGAGTCGTGTCAGTGGGATGCTGCTGCTGCTTGCCTGAGGAAGACTCCACAGCTCGGTGTAATAAACCCACATGGAGCGAGATCCACTTTGCCTGGGCATCCCTTCTGCCTGAGAGAGAAGCGTGGTTGCCTGTGGAAAGAGCCTTAAGGAAAGGGACATGTCTGTCACTGCACTCCCCAGGAGCCTGTCTCAGGAAAGTGCAGCACGCTGCCCCAGGAGAAGAGTAGGAGTCGTTGGCCTTGTGGTCGGGAAACGGCCGTGAATCAGGAGCGCCGGCCGAGGCAGGAACAGCGGGCTGGTGGCAAGACAAGTGTCACCCTCTCCCTGTGCAGATTGGGCAGGGCAGCGTGCTCCAATCTGAATTAGGAGTCTGGGCAGATGGAAGGACTTTGCTGTGCCTCTGGCCCCAAGGGGACAGGAGCTCTTTGGCCACTTGTCCAGAGGGCAGACGTGGGCTTGCCACCAAGCTCCCGGTCCTGAGCTCGCAGAAACACCTCCTGGAGGAACGGGCAATCAAATGCCATCTTCCTCCAGTATGTGGCAGCCTTGGCAGAGGCAGGGGGTGTTCCGGGGAAACAGGGACAGTTTCCCATTACTCCCCATCCCAGGGCATGGGCGGTGTGCAGTGACCCTCTCGTGGCTCCTCAAGGTTTGGGAAGGCACGGGCCTAGTCCCTTGTCCCCCTGAACGCCAGAACAAAAGGGCAGCCCTGCCTAAGCCGAGAGATGGCATTGTGAGCAGAGTGCCATCCTAGGCCACGCACGCTGCTGCAGGGCCGAGGCTGGGTCTGCTTATTTCGGCTTGGCAGGATGAACCCAGGATGTGAACTTGGAGCCCGGGAAAGCAAGGCCCAAGAGGAACCAGCCTTCCCGCAGACTTCTTCCCTGAAGCAACTAATTCCTTGCTGAGGAAGCAGCGGCCAAGTGCTGTTCGCTCCAAGCCAAAGCCTCTGCGAAAGCACAGCATTTGCTGAGAAATCAGTGTCGGTTCTGCGGGCTCTGCTGCTGCTTGCCTGAGCCCAGTCTCGCGGTGGGAGAAATCCGCATACAGCGAAAGCCTCTTTGCCCGGGCATCTCCTCTGGGAAAGCACAGCATTCCCTGGGAAATCAGAATAGGATGTGGGGGATGCTGCTGCTGAATGCCTGAGCTAGTCTCTACAGCGCGGTGGAATTTACCCGCATGGAGCGAAATCCTCTTTAACCTAGCACCTCTTTGCCTAAGAGAGAAGCGTGGTTGTACATCTGAAAGGGCCTTAAGGAAAGGGACACGTCTTTCACCGCACTCCCCAAGAGCAAGTCTGGGGCAGGCGCAACAAGCCGCGCCCCAGAGAAGAGAAGGAGCCATTGGCCTTGTGGGTGTGAAACGGTCGGGAAGCAGGAGAGCCTGCTGTGGCAGGAAGAGCGGGCCGGTGGCAAGACAAGTGTCACCCGCTCCCTGTGCGGAGAGATGATGCCTCCCTTCTAATGAGACATGAGGGGACGACTAGGGCAGTGGCGCCTGTTCCACTCTGAGGAAGGAGTCTGGGCAGAAGGCAGGCCTGTCTTGTGCCTCTGGTCCCAAGGGGACAGCATGTCCTTGACCACCTGTCCGTAGGGCACACTTGGGCTTGCTACCAGGCGCCATACACGGAACTCGCAGAAACAGCTCCCTCGAGAAACGGGCAGTCGGATGCCATCTTCCTCCAAGATGTGACAGCGTTTTCGGTGGCAGGGGGTTTGCTGGGGAAGGAGTGGGCACAGTCGCCCAAAGCTCCCCATTCCAGTGAAAGGACGGTGTTCAGGGATCCTGTCGCCTCTCCTCTCCTGTGGCAAAGGCACTGGCATTGTCCGTGAGTCTGCCTGAGAGCCAGTGCCAAAGGCCAAGCGTTGCCTACACCGGGAGATGTTCGTGTGCATTGAGTGCCATCCTAGGCCACGCACGCTGCTGCAGGGTTGTGGCTGAGTCTGCTTAGTTCGGCCTGGCAGGGTGAACCCAGGGCGCCAACATGAAGCCCGGGAAAGCAAGGCCTAAGACGGACCAGCTCTCTGTAGCTCTTCTTCCCTGACGCGACAGAGCAAACACCGTAATCCTTGCTGAGGAAGCAGCAGCGAAGTGCGGTACGCGCAAAGCTGAAAACCAATGCGAAACCATAGCAGTCGCTGAGAAATCAGAGTCGTTTCTGTGGGCTGCTGTTGCTGCTTGCCTTAGCGTAGTATTCGCAGCACGGCGGGAGAAACCCGCATAGAGCGAAAGCCTCTTTGCTAGGGCATCCCCTCTGGGCAAGGACAGCATTCTCTGGGAAATCAGAGTCGGATCTGTGGGATGCTGCTGGTGCTTGCCTGAGCAAGACTCCACAGCACAATGTAATAAACATGCATGGAGCGAGATCCTCTTTGCCTGGGCATCCCTTCTGCGTGGTAGCACCTGTGGAAAGAGCCTTAAAGAAAGGGACATGTCTGTCACTGCACTCCCCAGGAGCCTGTCTCGGGAAAGTGCAGCATGCTGCCCTAGGAGAAGAGAAGGAGTCGTTGGCCTTGTGGTCGGGATACGGTCGCGAAGCAGGAGCGCCGGCCCTGGCAAGAACAGCGGGCCTGTGGCAAGACAAGTGTCACCCTCTGCCTGTGCAGAGAGACGAAGCTAAGGAGACACGAGGTGATGATTGGGCAGGGGAGCGTGCTCCAATCTGAGGAGTCTGGGCAGAAGGAAGGTCTTTCCTGTTCCTCTGGGCCCAAGGGGACAGCAGGTACTTGGCTACCTGTCCAGAGGGCAGACGTGGGCTTGCCACCAAGCTCCCGGTCCTGAACTCGCAGAAACACCGCCTGGAGGAACAGGCAATCAAATGCCGTCTTCCTCCAGGATGTGGCAGCCTTGGCGGAGGCAGGGGGTGTGTCGGGGAAACAGGGACAGTTACCCATTACTCCTCATCCCAGGGCACGGGCCGTGTGCAATGATCCTCTCGCGGCTCCTCAAGGAAGGGGAAGACACGGACCTAGTCCCCTGTCCCCCTGAATGCCAGAGCAAAAGGGCAGGCCTTGCCTACGAGGAAAGATGTCATTGTGAGCAGAGTGCCATCCCAGGCCATGCACGCTGCTGCAGGGTCGAGGCTGGGTCTGCTTATTTCGGCTTGGTAGGATGAACCCAGGATGTGAACTTGGAGCCCGGGAAAGCAAGGCCCAAGAGGCACAAGCTCTCCCGCTGCTCTTCTTCCCTGAAGCGACTAAAGCCTTGCTGAAGAAGCAGCGGCCAAGTGCTGTTCGCTCCAAGCCAAAGCCTCTGCGAAAGCACAGCATTCGCTGAGAAATCAGAGTCGGATCTGCGGGCTCTACTGCTGCTTGCCTGAGCCCGGTCTCGTGGTGGGAGATACCCGCATACAGCGAAATCCTCTTTGCCCGGGCATCTCCTCTGGGAAAGCACAGCATTCACTGGGAAATCAGAATCGGATGTGGGGGTTGCTGCTGCTGTATGCCTAAGCTACTTTCCACAGCACGTTGGAACTTACCCGCATGCAACGAAGTCCTCTTTGCCCTAGCACGTCTTTGCCTAAGAGAGAAGCGTGGTTGCACATCTGAAGGCCCTTAAGGAAAGGGACATGTCTTTCACTGCACTCCCCAGGAGCAAGTCTGGGGCAGGCCGAACAAGCCGCCCCCAAGGAATAGAAGGTGCCATTGGCCTTGTGGGTGGGAAACGGTCGGGAAGCAGGAGAGCCTGCTGTGGCAGGGAGAGCAGGCCAGTGGCAAGACAAGTGTCACCCGCTCCCTGTGCAGAGAGACGAAGCCTCACTGCTAATGAGACATGAGGTGACGACTAGGGCAGGGGCGGCTGCTCCACTCTGAGGAAGGAGTCTGGGCAGAAGGCAGGCCTGTCTTGTGCCTCTGGTCCCAAGGGGACAGCATGTCCTTGACCACCTGTCCATAGGGCACACTTGGGCTTGCTACCAGGATTCAAACCCGGAACTCGAGGAACAGATCCCTCGTGAAATGGGCAGGCAGATGCCATCTTCCTCCAAGATGTGACAGCGTTTTCGGTGGCATGGGGTTGCCGGGGAAGGAGTGGAGACAGTCCCCCAAAGCTCCCCATTCCAGTGAACGGACGGTGGTCAGGGATCCTGTCGCCTCTCCTCTCCTGTGGCGAAGGAACTGGCATTTTCCGTGAGTCCGCCTGAGAGCCAGTGCCAAAGACCAAGCGTTGCCTACACCGGGAGATGGTAGTGTGCATTGAGTGCCATCCTAGGCCATGCACGCTGCTGCAGGGTTGTGGCTGTGTCTGCCTAGTTCGGCCTGACAGGGTGAACCCAGGGCGCCAACATGAAGCCTGGGAAAGCAAGGCCTAAGACGGACCACTCTGTGCTTCTCTTCTTCCCTGACGCGACAGAGCGAACACCGAAATCCTTGCTGAGGAAGCAGCAGCGAAGTGCGGTTCGCGCAAAGCTGAAAACCTCTGCGAAATCATAGCAGTCGCTGAGAAATCAGAGTCGGTTCTGTGGGCTGCTGTTGCTGCTTGCCTTAGCGTAGTATTCGCAGCACGGCGGGAGTAACCCGCATAGAGCGAAAGCCTCTTTGCTAGGGCATCCCCTCTGGGAAAGCACAGCATTCTCTGGGAAATCAGAGTCAGATCTGTGGGATGCTGCTGCTGCTTGCCTGAGCAAGACTCCACAGCACGGTGTAATAAACACGCATGGAGCGAGATCCTCTTTGCCTGGGAATCCCTTCTGCCTGAGAGAGAAGCGTGGTTGAGCCTGTGGAAAGAGCCTTAAGGAAAGGGACATGTCTGTCACTGCACTCCCCTGGAGCCTGTCTCGGGAAAGTGCAGCATGCTGTCCTAGGAGAAGAGAAGGAGTCGTTGGCCTTGTGGTCGGGAAACATTCGCGAAGCAGGAGCGCCGGCCCTGGCAAGAACAGCGGGCCTGTGGCAAGACAAGTGTCACCCTCTGCCTGTGCAGAGAGACGAAGCTAAGGAGACACGAGGGGATGATTGGGCAAGGGAGCGTGCTCCCATCTGAGGAAGGAGTCTGGGCTGAAGGAAGGCCTTTCCTGTGCCTCTGGGCCCAAGGGGACAGCAGGTCCTTGGCCACCTGTCTAGAGGGCAGACGTGGGCTTGCCACCAATCTCCCGGTCCTGAACTCGCAGAAACACCTCCTAGAGGAACGGGCAATCAAATGCCATCTTTTTCCAGGATGTGGCAGCTTTGGTGGAGGTAGGGGGTGTCCCGGGGAAACAGGGACAGTTACCCATTACTCCTCATCCCAGGGCACGGGCCGTGTGCAATGATCCTCTGGCGGCTCCTCAAGGATGGGGAAGGCACGGGCGTAGTCCCCTGTCCCCCTGAATGCCAGAGTGAAAGGGCAGGCCTTGCCTACGAGGAAAGATGTCATTGTGAGCAGAGTGCCATCCTAGGCGATGCACGCTGCTGCAGGGTCGAGGCTAGGTCTGCTTATTTCGGCTTGGTAGGATGAACCCAGGATGTGAACTTGGAGCCCGGGAAAGCAAGGCCCAAGAGGCACCAGCTCTCCCGCTGCTCTTCATCCCTGAAGCGACTAAAGCCTTGCTGAAGAAGCAGCGGCCAAGTGCTGTTCGCTCCAAGCCAAAGCCTCTGCGATAGCACAGCATTCGCTGAGAAATCAGAGTCGGATCTGCGGGCTCTACTGCTGCTTGCCTGAGCCCGGTCTCGCGGTGGGAGAAACCCACATACAGCGACATCCTCTTTGCCCGGGTATCTCCTCTGGGAAAGCACAGCATTCACTGGGAAATCAGAATCGTATGTGGGGGTTGTTGCTGCTGAATACCTAAGCTACTCTCTACAGCACGTTGGAAGTTACCCGCATGCAACGAAATCCTCTTTGCCCTAGCACTTCTTTGCCTAATAGAGAAGCGTGGTTGCACATCTGAAAGGGCCTTAAGGAAAGGGACATGTCTTTCACTGCACTCCCCAGGAGCAAGTCTGGAGCAGGCCGAACAAGCCGCCCCCAGAGAAGAGAAGGTGCCATTGGCCTTGTGGGTGATACCGTCGGGAAGCAGGAGAGCCTCGTGTGGCAGGAAGAGCAGGCCGGTGGCTAGACAAGTGTCACCCGCTCCCTGTGCGGAGAGATGATGCCTCCCTTCTAATGAGACATGAGGGGACGACTAGGGCAGTGGCACCTGTTCCACTCTGAGGAAGGAGTCTGGGCAGAAGGCAGGCCTGTCTTGTGCCTCTGGTCCCAAGGGGACAGCATGTCCTTGACCACCTGTCCGTAGGGCACACTTGGGCTTGCTACCCGGCGCCATACCCGGGTCTCGCAGAAACAGCTCCCTCGAGAAACAGGCAGTCAGATGCCATCTTCCTCCAAGATGTGACAGCGTTTTCGGTGGCAGGGGGTTTGCCGGGGAAGGAGTGGGCACAGTTCCCCAAAGCTCCCCATTCCAGTGAAAGGACGGTGTTCAGGGATCCTGTCGCCTCTCCTCTCCTGTGGCGAAGGCACTGGCCTTGTCCGTGAGTCCGCCTGAGAGCCTGTGCCAAAGGCCAAGCGTTGCCTACACCGGGAGATGGTAGTGTGCATTAAGTGCCATCCTAGGCCACGCACGCTGCTGCAGGGTTGTGGCTGTGTCTGCTTAGTTCGGCCTGGCAGGGTGAACCCAGGGCGCCAACATGAAGCACGGGAAAGCAAGGCCTAAGACGGACCAGTCTCTGCAGCTCTTCTTCCGTGACGCGACAGAGCGAACACCGAAATCCTTGCTGAGGAAACAGCAGCGAAGTGCGGTTCGCGCAAACCTGAAAACCTCTGCGAAAGCATAGCAGTCGCTGAGAAATCAGAGTCGGTTCTGGGGGCTGCTGTTCCTGCTTGCCTTAGCCTAGTATTTGAGCATGTTGGGAGGAACCCGCATAGAGCAAAAGCCTCTTTGCTAGGGCATCCCCTCTGGGAAAGCACAGCATTCTCTTGGAAATCAGAGTCGTATTTGTGGGATGCTGCTTGTTTTCCTGAGGAAGACTCCACAGCACGGTGTATAAATCCGCATGGAGCGAGATCCACTTTGCCTGGGCATCCCTTCTGCCTGAGAGAGAAGCGTGGTTGCGCCTGTGGAAAGAGCCTTAAGGAAAGGGACATGTCTGTCGCTGCACTCCCCAGGAGCCTGTCTCGGGAAAGTGCAGCATGCTGCCCTAGGAGAAGAGAAGGAGTCGTTGGCCTCTTGGTCGGGATACGGTCGCGAAGCAGGAGCGCCGGCCCTGGCAAGAACAGCGGGCCGGTGGCAAGACAAGTGTCACCCTCTGCCTGTGCAGAGAGACGAAGCTAAGGAGACACGAGGGGATGATTGGGCAGGGGAGCGTGCTCCATCTGAGGAAGTAGTCTGGGCAGAAGGAAGGTCTTTCCTGTGCCTCTGGGCCCAAGGGGACAGCAGGTCCTTGGCCACCTGTCCAGAGGGCAGACGTGGGCTTGCCACCAAGCTCCCGGTCCTGAACTCGCAGAAACACCTCCTGGAGGAACGGGCAATCAGACGCTGACTTCCTCCAGGATGTGGCAGTCTTGGCGGAGGCAGGGGGTGTCTCGGGGAAACAGGGACAGTTTCCCATTACTCCCCATCCCAGGGCACGGGCCTGTGCAGTGATCCTCTCGCGGCTCCTCAAGGATGGGAAAGGCACGGGCCTAGTCCCCTGTTGCCCTGAACGCCAGAGCTAAAGGGCAGGCCTTGCCTATGCCGAGAGATGTCATTGTGAGCAGAGTGCCAGCCTAGGCCACGCACGCTGCTGCAGAGTCGAGGCTGGTTCTGCTTATTTCGGTTGGCAAAATGAACTCAGGTTGTGAACTTGGAGCCCGGGGGAGCACGGCACAAGAGGCACCAGGCTCCCGCAGCTCTTCTTCCCTGAAGCAACTAAAGCCTTGCTGAGGAAGCAGGGGCCAAGTGTTGTTCGCTCCAAGCCAAAGTCTTTGCGAAAGCACAGCATTCGCTACGAAGTCAGTGTCAGTTCTGCGGGTTCTGCTGCTTCTTGCCTGAGCCCAGTCTCGCGGTGGGAGAAATCCGCATACAGCGAAAGCCTCTTTGCCCGGGCATCTCCTCTGGGAAAGCACAGCATTCACTGGGAATTCAGAATCGGATGTGGGGGATGCTGCTGCTGAATGCCTGAGCTAGTCTCTACAGCGCGGTGGAATTTACCCGCATGGAGCGAAATCCTCTTTGCCCTAGCACCTCTTTGCCTAAGAGAGAAGCGTGGTTGCACATCTGAAAGGGCCTTAAGGAAAGGGACACGTCTTTCACCGCACTCCCCAGGAGCAAGTCTGGGGCAGGCGCAAAAAGCCGCGCCCCAGAGAAGAGAAGGAGCCATTGGCCTTGTGGGTGGGAAACGGTCGGGAAGCAGGAGAGCCTGCCTTGGCAGGCAGAGCAGGCCGGTGGCAAGACAAGTGTCACCCGCTCCCTGTGCGGAGAGATGATGCCTCCCTTCTAATGAGACATGAGGGGACGACTAGGGCAGTGGTGCCTGTTCCACTCTGAGGAAGGAGTCTGGGCAGAAGGCAGGCCTGTCTTGTGCCTCTGGTCCCAAGGGGACAGCATGTCCTTGACCACCTGTACGTAGGGCACACTTGGGCTTGCTACCAGGCGCCAAAACCGGAACTCGGAGAAACAGCTCCCTCGAGAAACGGGCAGTCAGATGCCATCTTCCTCCAAAATGTGACAGCGTTTTGGGAGGCAGGGGGTTTGCCGGGGAAGGATTGGGGACAGTCCCCCAAAGATCTCCATTCCAGTGAATGGACGGTTGTCAGGGATCCTGTCGCCTCTCCTCTCCTGTGGCGAAGGCACTGGCCTTGTTCGTGAGTCCGCCTGACAGCCAGTGCCAAAGGCCAAGCGTTGCCTACACCGGGAGATGGTAGTATGCATTGAGTGCCATCCTAGGCCACGCACGCTGCTGCAGGGTTGTCGCTGAGTCTGCTTAGTTCGGCCTGGCAGGGTGAACCCAGGGCGCCAACATGAAGCACGGGAAAGCAAGGCCTAAGACGGACCAGCTCTCCGCAGCTCTTCTTCCCTGACGCGACAGAGCGAACACCGAAATCCTTGGTGAGTAAGCAGCAGCGAAGTGCGGTTCCCGCCAAGCTGAAAACATCTGCAAAAGCATAGCCGTCGCTGAGAAATCAGAGTCGGTTCTGTGGGCTGCTGTTGCTGCTTGCCTTAGCCTAGTATTCGAGCACGGCGGGAGGAACCCGCATAGAGCAAAAGCCTCTTTGCTAGGTCATCCCCTCTGGGAAAGCACAGCATTCTCTTGGAAATCAGAGTCGGATCTGTGGGATGCTGCTGCTGTTTTCCTAAGGAAGAGTTCTCAGCACGGTTTAATAAATCCGCATGGAGCGAGATCCACTTTGGCTGGGCATCCCTTCTGCCTGAGAGAGAAGCGTGGTTGCGCCTGTGGAAAGATCCTTAAGGAAAGGGACATGTCTGTCACTGCACTCCCTAGGAGCCTCTCGGGAAAGTGCAGCATGCTGCCCTAGGAGAAGAGAAGGAGTCATTGGCCTTGTGGTCGGGATACGGTCGCGAAGCAGGAGCGCCGACCCTGGCAAGAACAGCGGGCCGGTGGCAAGACAAGTGTCACCCTCTGCCTGTGCAGAGAGACGAAGCTAAGGAGACACGAGGGGATGATTGGGCAGGGGAGCGTGCTCCCATCTGAGGAAGGAGTCTGGGCAGAAGGAAGGTCTTTCCTGTGCCTCTGGGCCCAAGGGGACAGCAGGTCCTTGGCCACCTGTCCAGAGGGCAGACGTGGGCTTGCCACCAATCTCCCGAACCTGAACGCGCAGAAACACCTCCTGGAGGAACGGGCAATCAAATGCCGTCTTCCTCCAGGATGTGGCAGCCTTGGAGGAGGTAGGGGGTGTCCCGGGGAAACAGGGACAGTTACCCATTACTCCCCAACCCAGGGCACGGGCCGTGTGCAATGATCCTCTCGCGGCTCCTCAAGGATGGGGAAGGCACGGGCCTAGTCCCCTGTCCTCCTGAATGCCAGAGCGAAAGGGCAGGCCTTGCCTACGAGGAGAGATGTCATTGTGAGCAGAGTGCCATCCTAGGCCATGCACGCTGCTGCAGGGTCGAGGCTGGGTCTGCTTATTTCGGCTTGGTAGGATGAACCCAGGATGTGAACTTGGAGCCCGGGAAAGCAAGGCCCAAGAGGCACCAGCTCTCCCGCTGCTCTTCTTCCCTGAAGCGACTAAAGCCTTGTTGAAGAAGCAGCGGCCAAGTGCTGTTCGCTCCAAGCCAAAGCCTCTGCGAAAGCACAGCATTCGCTGTGAAATCAGAGTCGGATCTCCGGGCTCTACTGCTGCTTGCCTGATCCCGGTCTCGCGGTGGGAGAAACCCGCATACAGCGACATCCTCTTTGCCCGGGCAACTCCTCTGGGAAAGCACAGCATTCACTGGGAAATCAGAATCGGATGTGAGGGATGTTGCTGCCGAATACCTAAGCTACTCTCCACAGCACGTTGGAGGATACCCGCATGTTACGAAATCCTCTTTGCCCTAGCACCTCTTTGCCTAAGAGAGAAGCGTGGTTGCACATCTGAAAGGGCCTTAAGGAAAGGGACATGTCTTTCACTGCACTCCCCAGGAGCAAGTCTGGGGCAGGCCGAACATGCCGCCCCCAGAGAAGAGAAGTTGCCATTGGCCTTGTGGGTGGGAAACGGTCGGGAAGCAGGAGAGCCTGCTGTGGCAGGAAGAGCAGGCCGGTGGCAAGACAAGTGTCACCCGCTCCCTGTGCGGAGAGACGATGCCTCCCTTCTAATGAGACATGAGTGGACGACTAGGGCAGTGGCACTTGTTCCACTCTGAGGAAGGAGTCTGGGCAGAAGGCAGGCCTGTCTTGTGCCTCTGGTCCCAAGGGGACAGCATGTCCTTGACCACCTGTCCGTAGGGCACACTTGGGCTTGCTACCCGGCGCCATACCCGGAACTCGCAGAAACAGCTCCCTCGAGAAACAGGCAGTCAGATGCCATCTTCCTCCAAGATGTGACAGCGTTTTCGGTGGCAGGGTGTTTGCTGGGGAAGGAGTGGGCACAGTTCCCCAAAGCTCCCCATTCCAGTGAAAGGACGGTGTTCAGGGATCCTGTCTCCTCTCCTCTCCTGTGGCGAAGGCACTGTCCTTGTCCGTGAGTCCGCCTGAGAGCCTGTGCCAAAGGCCAAGCGTTGCCTACACCGGGAGATGGTAGTGTGCATTAAGTGCCATCCTAGGCCACGCACGCTGCTGCAGGGTTGTGGCTGTGTCTGCTTAGTTCGGCCTGGCAGGGTGAACCCAGGGCGCCAACATGAAGCCCGGGAAAGCAAGGCCTAAGACGGACCAGTCTCTGCAGCTCTTCTTCCGTGACGCGACAGAGCGAACACCGAAATCCTTGCTGAGGAAGCAGCAGCGAAGTGCGGTTCGCGCAAACCTGAACACCTCTGCGAAAGCATAGCAGTCGCTGAGAAATCAGAGTCGGTTCTGTGGGCTGCTGTTGCTGCTTGCCTTAGCGTAGTATTCGCAGCACGGCGGGAGAAACACGCATAGAGCGAAAGCCTCTTTGCTAGGGCATCCCCTCTGGAAAAGCACAGCATTCTCTTGGAAATCAGAGTCGGATCTGTGGGATGCTGCTGCTGTTTTCCTGAGGAAGACTCCACAGCATGGTGTAATAAATCCGCATGGAGCGAGATCCACTTTGCCTGGGCATCCCTTCTGCCTGAGAGAGAAGCGTGGTTGCGCCTGTGGAAAGAGCCTTAAGGGAAGGGACATGTCTGTCACTGCACTCCCCAGGAGCCTGTCTCGGGAAAGTGCAGCATGCTGCCCTAGGAGAAGAGAAGGAGTCGTTGGACTTGTGGTCGGGATATGGTCGCGAAGCAGGAGCGCCGGCCCTGGCAAGAACAGCGGGCCGGTGGCAAGACAAGTGTCACCCTCTGCCTGTGCAGAGAGACGAAGCCTGGCTGCTAGGAGACACGAGGGGACGATTTGGCAGGGGAGCGTGCTCCAATCTGAGGAAGGAGTCTGGGCAGAAGGAAGGTCTTTCCTGTGCCTCTGGGCCCAAGGGGACAGCAGGTCCTTGGCCACCTGTCCAGAGGGCAGACGTGGGCTTGCCACCAATCTCCCGGTCCTGAACTCGCAGAAACACCTCCTGGAGGAACGGGCAATCAGAGGCTGACTTCCTCCAGGATGTGGCAGTCTTGGCGGAGGCAGGGGGTGTCTCGGGGAAACAGGGACAGTTTCCCATTACTCCCCATCCCAGGGCACGGGCCTGTGCAGTGATCCTCTCGCGGCTCCTCAAGGATGGGAAAGGCACGGGCCTAGTCCCCTGTCGCCCTGAACGCCAGAGCAAAAGGGCAGGCCTTGCCTATGCCGAGAGATGGCATTGTGAGCAGAGTGCCATCCTAGGCCACGCACGCTGCTGCAGAGTCGAGGCTGGTTCTGCTTATTTCGGCTTGGCAAAATGAACTCAGGATGTGAACTTGGAGCCCGGGGGAGCAAGGCACAAGAGGCACCAGGCTCCCGCAGCTCTTCTTCCCTGAAGCAACTAAAGCCTTGCTGAGGAAGCAGGGGCCAAGTGTTGTTCGCTCCAAGCCAAAGTCTTTGCGAAAGCACAGCATTCGCTACGAAGTCAGTGTCAGTTCTGCGGGCTCTGCTGCTTCTTGCCTGAGCCCAGTCTCGCGGTGGGAGAAATCCGCATACAGCGAAAGCCTCTTTGCCCGGGCATCTCCTCTGGGAAAGCACAGCATTCACTGGGAAATCAGAATCGGATGTGGGGGATGCTGCTGCTGAATGCCTGAGCTAGTCTCTACAGCGCGGTGGAATTTACCCGCATGGAGCGAAATCCTCTTTGCCCTAGCACCTCTTTGCCTAAGAGAGAAGCGTGGTTGCACATCTGAAAGGGCCTTAAGGAAAGGGACACGTCTTTCACCGCACTCCCCAGGAGCAAGTCTGGGGCAGGCGCAACAAGCCGCGCCCCAGAGAAGAGAAGGAGCCATTGGCCTTGTGGGTGGGAAACGGTCGGGAAGCAGGAGAGCCTGCCTTGGCAGGCAGAGCAGGCCGGTGGCAAGACAAGTGTCACCCGCTCCCTGTGCGGAGAGATGATGCCTCCCTTCTAATGAGACATGAGGGGACGACTAGGGCAGTGGTGCCTGTTCCACTCTGAGGAAGGAGTCTGGGCAGAAGGCAGGCCTGTCTTGTGCCTCTGGTCCCAAGGGGACAGCATGTCCTTGACCACCTGTCCGTAGGGCACACTTGGGCTTGCTACCAGGCGCCAAAACCGGAACTCGCAGAAACAGCTCCCTCGAGAAACGAGCAGTCAGATGCCATCTTCCTCCAAAATGTGACAGCGTTTTCGGTGGCAGGGGGTTTGCCGGGGAAGGATTGGGGACAGTCCCCCAAAGATCCCCATTCCAGTGAACGGACGGTGGTCAGGGATCCTGTCGCCTCTCCTCTCCTGTGGCGAAGGCACGGGCCTTGTCCATGAGTCCGCCTGACAGCCAGTGCCAAAGGCCAAGCGTTGCCTACACCGGGAGATGGTAGTATGCATTGAGTGCCATCCTAGGCCACGCACGCTGCTGCAGGGTTGTGGCTGAGTCTGCTTAGTTCGGCCTAGCAGGGTGAACCCAGGGCGCCAACATGAAGCACGGGAAAGCAAGGTCTAAGACGGACCAGCTCTCCGCAGCTCTTCTTCCGTGACGCGACAAGGCGAACACCGAAATCCTTGCTGAGGAAGCAGCAGCGAAGTGCGGTTCGCGCAAAGCTGAAAACCTCTGCGAAAGCATAGCAGTCGCTGAGAAATCAGAGTCGGTTCTGTGGGCTGCTGTTGCTGCTTGCCTTAGCGTAGTATTCGCAGCACGGCGGGAGAAACCCGCATAGAGCGAAAGCCTCTTTGCTAGGGCATCCCCTCGGGGAAAGCACAGCATTCTCTTGGAAATCAGAGTCGGATCTGTGGGATGCTGCTGCTGTTTTCCTGAGGAAGACTCCACAGCACGGTGTAATAAATCCGCATGGAGCGAGATCCTCTTTGCCTGGGCATCCCTTCTGCCTGAGAGAGAAGCGTGGTTGAGCCTGTGGAAAGAGCCTTAAGGAAAGGGACATGTCTGTCACTGCACTCCCCAGGAGCCTGTCTCGGGAAAGTGCAGCATGCTGCCCTAGGAGAAGAGAAGGAGTCGTTGGCCTTGTGGTCGGGAAACGGTCGCGAAGCAGGAGCGCCGGCCCTGGCAAGAACAGCGGGCCGGTGGCAAGACAAGTGTCACCATCTGCCTGTGCAGAGAGACGAAGCTAAGGAGACACGAGGGGATGATTGTGCAAGGGAGCGTGCTCCCATCTGAGGAAGGAGTCTGGGCAGAAGGAAGGCCTTTCCTGTGCCTCTGGGCCCAAGGGGACAGCAGGTCCTTGGCCACCTGTCTAGAGGGCAGACGTGGGCTTGCCACCAAGCTCCCGGTCCTGAACTCGCAGAAACACCTCCTGGAGGAACGGGCAATCAAATGCCGTCTTCCTCCAGGATGTGAAGCCTTGGCGGAGGTAGGGGGTGTCCCGGGGAAACAGGGACAGTTACCCATTACTCCCCATCCCAGGGCACGGGCCGTGTGCAATAATCCTCTCGGGGCTCCTCAAGGATGGGGAAGGCACGGGCCTAGTCCCCTGTGCCCCTGAATGCCAGAGCGAAAGGGCAGGCCTTGCCTACGAGGAGAGATGTCATTGTGAACAGAGTGCCATCCTTGGCCATGCACGCTGCTGCAGGGTCGAGGCTGGGTCTGCTTATTTCAGCTTGGTAGGATGAACCCAGGATGTGAACTTGGAGCCCGGGAAAGCAAGGCCCAAGAGGCACCAGCTCTCCCGCTGCCTCTTCCCTGAAGCGACTAAAGCCTTGCTGAGGAAGCAGCGGCCAAGTGCTGCTCGCTCCAAGCCTAAGCCTCTGCGAAAGCCCAGCATTCGCTGAGAAATCAGAGTCGGATCTGCGGGCTCTACTGCTGTTTGCCTGAGCCCGGTCTCGCGATGGGAGAAACCCGCATACAGTGAAATCCTCTTTGCCCGGGCATCTCCTCTGGGAAAGCACAGCATTCACTGGGAAATCAGAATCGGATTTTGGGGATGCTGCTGCTGAATGCCTAAGCTACTCTCCACAGCACGTTGGAAGTTACCCGCATGCAACGAAATCCTCTTTGCCCTAGCACCTCTTTGCCTAAGAGAGAAGCGTGGTTGCACATCTGAAAGGGCCTTAAGGAAAGGGACACGTCTTTCACTGCACTCCCCAGGAGCAAGTCTGGGGCAGGCCGAACAAGCCGCCCCCAGAGAAGAGAAGGTGCCATTGGCCTTGTGGGTGGGAAACGGTCGGGAAGCAGGAGAGCCTGCTGTGGCAGGAAGAGCAGGCCGGTGGCAAGACAAGTGTCACCCGCTCCCTGTGCGGAGAGACGAAGCCTCGCTGCTAATGAGACATGAGGGGACGACTAGGGCAGGGGCGCCTGCTCCACTCTGAGGAAGGAGTCTGGGCAGAAGGCAGGCCTGTCTTATGCCTCTGGTCCCAAGGGGACAGCATGTCCTTGACCACCTGTCCGTAGGGCACACTTGGGCTTGCTACCAGGCACCATCCCCGGAACTCGCGGAAACAGCACCCTCGAGAAACGGGCAGATGCCATCTTCCTCCAAGATGTGGCAGCATTTTCGGTGGCAGGGCGTTTCTGGAGAAGGAGTGGGGCAGTCCCTCAAAGCTCCCCATTCCAGTGAAAGGACGGTGTTCAGGGATCCTGTCGCCTCTCCTCTCCTGTGGCGAAGGCACTGGCCTTGTCCGTGTGTCCACCTGAGAGCCAGTGCCAAAGGCCAAGCGTTGCCTACACCGGGAGATGGTAGTGTGCATTGAGTGCCATCCTAGGCCACGCACGCTGCTGCAGGGTTGTGTCTGTGTCTGCTTATTTCGGCCTGGCAGCGAGAACCCAGGGCGCCAACATGAAGCCCGGGAAACCTAGGCCTAAGACGGGCCAGCTCTCCGCAGCTCTTCTTCCCTGACGCGACAGAGCAAACACCGAAATCCTTGCTGAGGAAGCAGCAGCGAAGTGCTGTTCACGCCAAGCTGAAAACCTCTGCGAAAGCATAGCAGTCGCTGAGAAATCAGAGTCAGTTCTTGGGCTGCTGTTGCTGCTTGACGTAGCCTAGGATCCGCAGCACGGCGGGAGAAACCCGAATAGATCGAAAGCCTCCTTGATAGGGCATCCCCTCTGGGAAAGCACAGCATCCTCTGGGAAATCAGAGTCGGGTCTGTGGGATACTGCTGCTGCTTGCCTGAGCAAGACTCCAAACCATGGTGTAATAAACCCGCATGGAGCGAAATCCTCTTTGTCTGGGCATCCCTTCTGCCTGAGAGAGTAGGGTGGTTGCGCCTGTGGAAAGTGCCTTAAGGAAAGGGACATGCCTGTCACTGCACTCCCCAGGAGCCTGTCTCGGGAGAGTGCAGCACGCTGCCCCAGGAGAAGAGAAGGAGTCCTTGGCCTAGAGGTCGGGAAACGTTCGCGAAGCAGTAGCGCCGGCCCGGGCAGGAACATCGGGCCGGTGGCAAGACAAGTGTCACCCTCTGCCTGTGCTGAGAGACGAAGCCTGGCTGCTAGGAGACACGAGGGGACGATTTGGCAGGGGAGCGTGCTCCAATCTGAGGAAGGAGTCTGGGCAGAAGGAATGTCTTTCCTGTGCCTCTGGGCCCAAGGGGACAGCAGGTCCTTGGCCACCTGTCCAGAGGGCAGACGTGCGCTTGCCACCAATCTCCTGGTCCTGAACTCGCAGAAACACCTCCTGGAGGAACGGGCAATCAGATGCTGACTTCCTCCAGGATGTGGCAGCCTTGGCGGAAGTAGGGGGTGTCCCGGGGAAACAGGGACAGTTACCCATTACTCCCCATCCCAGGGGACGGGCCGTGTGCAATGATCCTCTGGCGGCTCCTCAAGGATGGGTAAGGCACGGGCCTAGTCCTCTGTCCCCCTGAATGCCAGTGCGAAAGGGCAGGCCTTGCCTACGAGGAGAGATGTCATTGTGAGCAGAGTGCCATCCTAGGCCATGCACGCTGCTGCAGGGTCGAGGCTGGGTCTGCTTATTTCGGCTTGGTTGGATGAACCCAGGATGTGAACTTGGAGCCCGGGAAAGCAAGGCCCAAGAGGCACCAGCTCTCCCACTGCTCTTCTTCCCTGAAGCGACTAAAGCCTTGCTGAAGAAGAGGCGGCCAAGTGCTGTTCGCTCCAAGCCAAAGCCTCTGCGATAGCACAGCATTCGCTGAGAAATCAGAGTCGGATCTGCGGGCTCTACTGCTGCTTGCCTGAGCCCGGTCTCGCGGTGGGAGAAACCCGCATACAGCGACATCCTCTTTGCCCGGGCATCTCCTCTGGGAAAGCACAGCATTCACTGGGAAATCAGAATCGGATTTTGGGGTTGCTGCTGCTGAATACCTAAGCTACTCTCCACAGCACGTTGGAAGTTAGCCGCATGCAACGAAATCCTCTTTGCCCTAGCACCTCTTTGCCTAAGAGAGAAGCGTGGTTGCACATCTGAAAGGGCCTTAAGGAAAGGGACACGTCTTTCACTGCACTCCCCTGGAGCAAGTCTGGGGCAGGCCGAACAAGCCACCCCGGAGAAGAGAAGGTGCCATTGGCCTTGTGGGTGGGATACGGTCGGGAAGCAGGAGAGCCTGCTGTGGCAGGAAGAGCAGGCCGGTGGCAAGACAAGTGTCACCCGCTCGCTGTGCGGAGAGTCGAAGCTTCACTGCTAATGAGACATGAGGTGACGACTATGGCAGGGGCGCCTGCTCCACTCTGAGGAAGGAGTCTGGGCATAAGTCAGGCCTGTCTTGTGCCTCTGGTCCCAAGGGAACAGCATGTCCTTGACCACCTGTCCGTAGGGCACACTTGGGCTTGCTACCAGGCGCCAAACCGGAACTCGCAGAAACAGCACCCTCGAGAAACGGGCAGATGCCATCTTCCTCCAAGATGTGGCAGCGTTTTCGGTGGCAGGGGGTTTTCTGGAGAAGGAGTGGGGCAGTCCCCCAAAGCTCCCCGTTCCAGTGAACGGACGGTGTTCAGGGATCCTGTCGCCTCTCCTATCCTGTGGCGAAGGCACTGGCCTTGTCCGTGAGTCCGCCTGAGAGCCAGTGCCAAAGGCCAAGCGTTGCCTACACCGGGAGATGGTAGTGTGCATTGAGTGCCATCCTAGTCCACGCACACTGCTGCAGGGTTGTGGCTGAGTCTGCTTAGTGCGGCCTGGCAGGGTGAACCCAGGGCGCCAACATGAAGCCCGGGAAAGCAAGGCCTAAGACGGACCAGCTCTCCGCAGCTCTTCTTCCCTGACGCGACAGAGCGAACACCGAAATCCTTGCTGAGGAAGCAGCAGCGAAGTGCGGTTCCCGCCAAGCTGAAAACCTCTGCAAAAGCATAGCCGTCGCTGAGAAATCAGAGTCGGTTCTGTGGGCTGCTGTTGCTGCTTGCCTTAGCCTAGTATTTGAGCACGGCGGGAGGAACCCGCATAGAGCAAAAGCCTCTTTGCTAGGTCATCCCCTCTGGGAAAGCAGAGCATTCTCTTGGAAATCAGAGTCGGATCTGTGGGATGCTGCTGCTGTTTTCCTGAGGAAGAGTTCACAGCACGGTGTAATAAATCCGCATGGAGCGAGATCCACTTTGCTTGGGCATCCCTTCTGCCTGAGAGAGAAGCGTGGTTGCGCCTGTGGAAAGAGCCTTAAGGAAAGGGACATGTCTGTCACTGCACTCCCCAGGAGCCTGTCTCGGGAAAGTGCAGCATGCTGCCCTAGGAGAAGAGAAGGAGTCGTTGGCCTTGTGGTCGGGATCTGGTCGCGAAGCAGGAGCGCCGGCCCTGGCAAGAACAGCGGGCCGGTGGCAAGACAAGTGTCACCCTCTGCTTGTGCAGAGAGACGAAGCTAAGGAGACACGGGGGGATGATTGGGCACGGGAGCGTGCTCTAATCTGAGGAAGGAGTCTGGGCAGAAGAAAGGCCTTTCCTGTGCCTCTGGGCCCAAGGGGATAGCAGGTCCTTGGCCACCTGTCCAGAGGGCAGACGTGGGCTTGCCACCAATCTCCCGGTCCTGAACTCGCAGAAACACCTCCTGGAGGAACGGGTAATCAAATTCCGTCTTCCTCCAGGATGTGGCAGCCTTGGCGGAGGCAGAGGGTGTGTCGGGGAAACAGGGACAGTTACACATTACTCCCCATCCCTGGGCACGAGCCGTGTGCTTTATCCTCTCGCGGCTCCTCAAGGATGGGGAAGGCACGGGCCTAGTCCCCTGTCCCCCTGAATGCCAGAGCGAAAGGGCACGCCTTGCCTACGAGGAAAGATGTCATTGTGAGCAGAGTGCCATCCTAGGCCATGCACGCTGCTGCAGGGTCGAGGCTGGGTCTGCTTATTTCGGCTTGGTAGGATGAACCCAGGATGTGAACTTGGAGCCCGGGAAAGCAAGGCCCAAGAGGCACCAGCTCTCCCGCTGCTCTTCTTCCCTGAAGCGACTAAAGCCTTGCTGAAGAAGCAGCGGCCAAGTGCTGTTCCCTCCAAGCCAAAGCCTCTGCGAAAGCACAGCATTCGCTGAGAAATCAGAGTCGGATCTGCGGGCTCTACTGCTGCTTGCCTGAGCCCGGTCTCGCGGTGGGAGAAACCCGCATACAGAGAAATCCTCTTTGCCCGGGCATCTCCTCTGGGCAAGCACAGCATTCACTGGGAAATCAGAATTCTATGTGGGGGATTCTGCTGCTGAATACCTAAGCTACTCTCCACAGCACGTTGGAAGTTACCCGCATGCAACGAAAACCTCTTTGCCCTAGCACCTCTTTGCCTAAGAGAGAAGCGTGGTTGCACATCTGAAAGGGCCTTAAGGAAAGGGACACGTCTTTCACCGCACTCCCCAGGAGCATGTCTGGGGCAGGCCAAACAAGCCGCCCCCAGAGAAGAGAAGGAGCTATTGGCCTTGTGGGTGGGAAACGTCGGGAAGCAGGAGAGCCCGCCGTGGCAGGAAGAGCAGGCCGGTGGCAAGACAAGTGTCACCCGCTCCCTGTGCGGAGAGACGAAGCCTCGCTGCTAATGAGACATGAGGTGACGACCATGGCAGGGTCGCCTACTCCACTCTGAGGAAGGAGTCTGGGCAGAAGGCAGGCCTGTCTTGTGCCTCTTGTCCCAAGGGGACAGCATGTCCTAGACCACCTGTCCGTAGGGCACACTTGGGCTTGCTACCAGGATTCAAACCCGGAACTCGAGGAACAGCTCCGTCGTGAAATGGGCAGTCAGATGCCACCTTCCTCCAAGATGTGACAGCGTTTTTGGTGGCAGGGGATTTGCCGGGGAAGGAGTGGAGACAGTCCCCCAAAGCTCCCCATTCCAGTGAACAGACGGTGTTCAGGGATCCTGTCGCCTCTCCTCTCCTGTGGCGAAGGCAGTGGCCTTGTCCGTGAGTCCGCCTGAGAGCCAGTGCCAAAGACCAAGCGTTGCCTACACCGGGAGATGGTAGTGTGCATTGAGTGCCATCCTAGGCCACGCACGCTGCTGCAGGGTTGTGGCTGTGTCTGCTTAGTTCGGCCTGGCAGGGTGAACCCAGGGCGCCAACATGAAGCCCGGGAAAGCAAGGCCTACGACGGACAAGTCTCTGCAGCTCTTCTTCACTGACGCGACAGAGCGAACACCGAAATCCTTGCTGAGGAAGCAGCAGCGAAGTGCGGTTCCCGCCAAGCTGAAAACCTGCGAAAGCATAGCCGTCGCTGGGAAATCAGAGTCGGTTCTGTGGGCTGTTGTTGCTGCTTGCCTTAGACTAGTATTCGAGCACGGCGGGAGGAACCCTCATAGAGCAAAAGCCTCTTTGCTAGGTCATCCCCTCTGGGAAAGCACAGCATTCTCTTTGAAATCAGAGTCGGATCTGTGGGATGCTGCTGCTGTTTTCCTGAGGAAGACTCCACAGCACGGTGTAATAAATCCGCATGGAGCGAGATCCACTTTGCCTGGGCATCCCTTCTGCCTGAGAGAGAAGCGTGGTTGCGCCTGTGGAAAGAGCCTTAAGGAAAGGGACATGTCTGTCACTGCACTCCCCAGGAGCCTGTCTCGGGAAAGTGCAGCATGCTGCCCTAGGAGAGGAGAAAGAGTCGTTGGCCTTGTGGTCGGGATACGGTCGCGAAGCAGGAGCGCCGGCCCTGGCAAGAACAGCGGGCCGGTGGCAAGACAAGTGTCACCCTCTGCCTGTGCAGAGTGACGAAGCTAAGGAGACACGAGGGGATGATTGGGCAGGGGAGCGTGCTCCAATCTGAGGAAGGGTCTGGGCAGAAGGAAGGTCTTTCCTGTGCCTCTGGGCCCAAGGGGACAGCAGGTCCTTGGCCACCTGTCCAGAGGGCAGACTTGGGCTTGCCACCAAGCTCCCGGTCCTGAACTCGCAGAAACACCTCCTGGAGGAACGGGCAATCAAATGCCGTCTTCCTCCAGGATGTGAAGCCTTGGCGGAGGTAGGGGGTGTCCCGGGGAAACAGGGACAGTTACCCATTACTCCCCATCCCAGGGCACGGGCCGTGTGCAATAATCCTCTCGGGGCTCCTCAAGGATGGGGAAGGCACGGGCCTAGTCCCCTGTGCCCCTGAATGCCAGAGCGAAAGGGCAGGCCTTGCCTACGAGGAGAGATGTCATTGTGAACAGAGTGCCATCCTTGGCCATGCACGCTGCTGCAGGGTCGAGGCTGGGTCTGCTTATTTCAGCTTGGTAGGATGAACCCAGGATGTGAACTTGGAGCCCGGGAAAGCAAGGCCCAAGAGGCACCAGCTCTCCCGCTGCCTCTTCCCTGAAGCGACTAAAGCCTTGCTGAGGAAGCAGCGGCCAAGTGCTGCTCGCTCCAAGCCTAAGCCTCTGCGAAAGCCCAGCATTCGCTGAGAAATCAGAGTCGGATCTGCGGGCTCTACTGCTGTTTGCCTGAGCCCGGTCTCGCGATGGGAGAAACCCGCATACAGTGAAATCCTCTTTGCCCGGGCATCTCCTCTGGGAAAGCACAGCATTCACTGGGAAATCAGAATCGGATTTTGGGGATGCTGCTGCTGAATGCCTAAGCTACTCTCCACAGCACGTTGGAAGTTACCCGCATGCAACGAAATCCTCTTTGCCCTAGCACCTCTTTGCCTAAGAGAGAAGCGTGGTTGCACATCTGAAAGGGCCTTAAGGAAAGGGACACGTCTTTCACTGCACTCCCCAGGAGCAAGTCTGGGGCAGGCCGAACAAGCCGCCCCCAGAGAAGAGAAGGTGCCATTGGCCTTGTGGGTGGGAAACGGTCGGGAAGCAGGAGAGCCTGCTGTGGCAGGAAGAGCAGGCCGGTGGCAAGACAAGTGTCACCCGCTCCCTGTGCGGAGAGACGAAGCCTCGCTGCTAATGAGACATGAGGGGACGACTAGGGCAGGGGCGCCTGCTCCACTCTGAGGAAGGAGTCTGGGCAGAAGGCAGGCCTGTCTTATGCCTCTGGTCCCAAGGGGACAGCATGTCCTTGACCACCTGTCCGTAGGGCACACTTGGGCTTGCTACCAGGCACCATCCCCGGAACTCGCGGAAACAGCACCCTCGAGAAACGGGCAGATGCCATCTTCCTCCAAGATGTGGCAGCATTTTCGGTGGCAGGGCGTTTCTGGAGAAGGAGTGGGGCAGTCCCTCAAAGCTCCCCATTCCAGTGAAAGGACGGTGTTCAGGGATCCTGTCGCCTCTCCTCTCCTGTGGCGAAGGCACTGGCCTTGTCCGTGTGTCCACCTGAGAGCCAGTGCCAAAGGCCAAGCGTTGCCTACACCGGGAGATGGTAGTGTGCATTGAGTGCCATCCTAGGCCACGCACGCTGCTGCAGGGTTGTGTCTGTGTCTGCTTATTTCGGCCTGGCAGCGAGAACCCAGGGCGCCAACATGAAGCCCGGGAAACCTAGGCCTAAGACGGGCCAGCTCTCCGCAGCTCTTCTTCCCTGACGCGACAGAGCAAACACCGAAATCCTTGCTTAGGAAGCAGCAGCGAAGTGCTGTTCACGCCAAGCTGAAAACCTCTGCGAAAGCATAGCAGTCGCTGAGAAATCAGAGTCAGTTCTTGGGCTGCTGTTGCTGCTTGACGTAGCCTAGGATCCGCAGCACGGCGGGAGAAACCCGAATAGATCGAAAGCCTCCTTGATAGGGCATCCCCTCTGGGAAAGCACAGCATCCTCTGGGAAATCAGAGTCGGGTCTGTGGGATACTGCTGCTGCTTGCCTGAGCAAGACTCCAAACCATGGTGTAATAAACCCGCATGGAGCGAAATCCTCTTTGTCTGGGCATCCCTTCTGCCTGAGAGAGTAGGGTGGTTGCGCCTGTGGAAAGTGCCTTAAGGAAAGGGACATGCCTGTCACTGCACTCCCCAGGAGCCTGTCTCGGGAGAGTGCAGCACGCTGCCCCAGGAGAAGAGAAGGAGTCCTTGGCCTAGAGGTCGGGAAACGTTCGCGAAGCAGTAGCGCCGGCCCGGGCAGGAACATCGGGCCGGTGGCAAGACAAGTGTCACCCTCTGCCTGTGCTGAGAGACGAAGCCTGGCTGCTAGGAGACACGAGGGGACGATTTGGCAGGGGAGCGTGCTCCAATCTGAGGAAGGAGTCTGGGCAGAAGGAAGGTCTTTCCTGTGCCTCTGGGCCCAAGGGGACAGCAGGTCCTTGGCCACCTGTCCAGAGGGCAGACGTGCGCTTGCCACCAATCTCCTGGTCCTGAACTCGCAGAAACACCTCCTGGAGGAACGGGCAATCAGATGCTGACTTCCTCCAGGATGTGGCAGTCTTGGCGGAGGCAGGGGGTGTCTCGGGGAAACAGGGACAGTTTCCCATTACTCCCCATCCCAGGGCACGGGCCTGTGCAGTGATCCTCTCGTGGCTCCTCAAGGATGGGAAAGGCACGGGCCTAGTCCCCTGTCGCCCTGAACGCCAGAGCAAAAGGGCAGGCCTTGCCTATGCCTAGTGATGGCATTGTGAGCAGAGTGCCATCCTAGGCCACGCACGCTGCTGCAGGGTCGAGGCTGGTTCTGCTTATTTCGGCTTGGCAAAATGAACTCAGGATGTGAACTTGGAGCCCGGGGGAGCAAGGCACAAGTGGCACCAGGCTCCCGCAGCTCTTCTTCCCTGAAGCAACAAAAGCCTTGCTGAGGAAGCAGGGGCCAAGTGTTGTTCGCTCCAAGCCAAAGTCTTTGCGAAAGCACAGCATTCGCTACGAAGTCAGTGTCGGTTCGGCGGGCTCTGCTGCTTCTTGCCTGAGCCCAGTCTCGCGGTGGGAGAAATCCGTATACAGCGAAAGCCTCTTTGCCCGGGCATCTCCTCTGGGAAAGCACAGCATTCACTGGGAAATCAGAATCGGATGTGGGGGATGCTGCTGCTGAATGCCTGAGCTAGTCTCTACAGCGCAGTGGAATTTACCTGCATGGAGCGAAATCCTCTTTAACCTAGCACCTCTTTGCCTAAGAGAGAAACGTGGTTGCACATCTGAAAGGGCCTTAAGGAAAGGGACACGTCTTTCACCGCACTCCCCAGGAGCAAGTCTGGGGCAGGCGCAACAAGCCGCGCCCCAGAGAAGAGAAGGAGCCATTGGCCTTGTGGTCGGGAAACGGTCGGGAAGCAGGAGAGCCTGCCGTGGCAGGAAGAGCAGGCAGGTGGCAAGACAAGTGTCACCCGCTCCCTGTGCGGAGAGATGATGCCTCCCTTCTAATGAGACATGAGGGGACGACTAGGGCAGTGGTGCCTGTTCCACTCTGAGGAAGGAGTCTGGGCAGAAGGCAGGCCTGTCTTGTGCCTCTGGTCCCAAGGGGATAGCATGTCCTTGACCACCTGTCCGTAGGGCACACTTGGGCTTGCTACCAGGCGCCAAAACCGGAACTCGGAGAAACAGCTCCCTCGAGAAACGGGCAGTCAGATGCCATCTTCCTCCAAAATGTGACAGCGTTTTCGGTGGCAGGGGGTTTGCCGGGGAAGGATTGGGGACAGTCCCCCAAAGATCCCCATTCCAGTGAACGGACGGTTGTCAGGGATCCTGTCGCCTCTCCTCTCCTGTGGCGAAGGCACTGGCCTTGTCCGTGAGTCCGCCTGACAGCCAGTGCCAAAGGCCAAGCGTTGCTTACACCGGGAGATGGTAGTATGCATTGAGTGCCATCCTAGGCCACGCACGCTGCTGCCGGGTTGTGGCTGAATCTGCTTAGTTCGGCCTGGCAGGGTGAACCCTGGGCACGAACTTGGAGCCCGGGAAAGCAAGGCCCAAGAAGCACCAGCACTCCCGCTGCTCTTCTTCCCTGAAGCGACTAAAGCCTTGCTGAAGAAGCAGCGGCCAAGTGCTGTTCGCTCCAAACCAACGCCTCTGCGAAAGCACAGCATTCGCTGAGAAATCAGAGTCGGATCAGCGGGCTCTACTGCTGCTTGCCTGAGCCCGGTCTCGCGGTGGGAGAAACCCGCATACAGCGACATCCTCTTTGCCCGGGTATCTCCTCTGGGAAAGCACAGCATTCACTGGGAAATCAGAATCGGATGTGGGGGATGTTGCTGCTGAATACCTAAGCTACTCTCCACAGCACGTTGGAAGATACCCGCATGCAACGAAATCCTCTTTGCCCTAGCAACTCTTTGCCTAAGAGAGAAGCGTGGTTGCACATCTGAAAGGGCCTTAAGGAAAGGGACATGTCTTTCACTGCACTCCCCAGGAGCAAGTCTGGGGTAGGCCGAACAAGCCGCCCCCAGAGAAGAGAAGGTCCCATTGGCCTTGTGGGTGTGAAACGGTCGGGAAGCAGGAGAGCCTGCTGTGGCAGGAAGAGCGGGCCGGTGGCAAGACAAGTGTCACCCGCTCCCTGTGCGGAGAGATGATGCCTCCCTTCTAATGAGACATGAGGGGACGACTAGGGCAGTGGCACCTGTTCCACTCTGAGGAAGGAGTCTGGGCAGAAGGCAGGCCTGTCTTGTGCCTCTGGTCCCAAGGGGACAGCATGTCCTTGACCACCTGTCCGTAGGGCACACTTGGGCTGGCTACCAGGCGCCATACCCGGAACTCGCAGAAACAGCTCCCTCGGAAACAGGCAGTCAGATGCCATCTTCCTCCAAGATGTGACAGCGTTTTCAGTGGCAGGGGGTTTGCTGGGGAAGGAGTGGGCACAGTTCCCCAAAGCTCCCCATTCCAGTGAACGGACGGTGTTCAGGGATCCTGTCGCCTCTCCTCTCCTGTGGCGAAGGCACTGGCCTTGTCCGTGAGTCTGCCTGAGAGCCAGTACCAAAGGCCAAGCGTTGCCTACACCGGGAGATGGTAGTGTGCATTGAGTGCCATCCTAGGCCACGCACGCTGCTGCAGTGTTGTGGCTCTGTCTGCTTAGTTTGGCCTGGCAGGGTGAACCCAGGGCGCTAACATGAAGCCCGGGAAAGCAAGGCCCAAGACGGACCAGCTCTCTGCAGCTCTTCTTCACTGACGCGACAGAGCGAACACCGAAATCCTTGCTGAGGAAGCAGCAGCGTAGTGCGGATCCCACCAAGCTGAAAACCTCTGCGAAAGCATAGCCGTCGCTGGGAAATCAGAGTCGGTTCTGTGGGCTGCTGTTGCTGCTTGCCTTAGACTAGTATTAGAGCAATGCAGGAGGAACCCGCATAGAGCGAAAGCCTCTTTCCTAGGGCATCCCCTCCATGAACGCACAGCATTCTCCGGTAAATCAGAGTCGTGTCAGTGGGATGCTGCTGCTGCTTGCCTGAGGAAGACTCCACAGCTCGGTGTAATAAACCCACATTGAGCGAGATCCACTTTGCCTGGGCATCCCTTCTGCCTGAGAGAGAAGCGTGGTTGCCTGTGGAAAGAGCCTTAAAGAAAGGGACATGTCTGTCACTGCACTCCCCAGGAGCCTGTCTCAGGAAAGTGCAGCACGCTGCCCCAGGAGAAGAGTAGGAGTCGTTGGCCTTGTGGTCGGGAAACGGCCGTGAATCAGGAGCGCCGGCCGGGGCAGGAACAGCGGGCTGGTGGCAAGACAAGTGTCACCCTCTCCCTGTGCAGATTGGGCAGGGCAGCGTGCTCCAATCTGAGTTAGGAGTCTGGGCAGATGGAAGGACTTTGCTGTGCCTCTGGCCCCAAGGGGACAGGAGCTCTTTGGCCACCTGTCCAGAGGGCAGACGTGCGCTTGCCACCAAGCTCCCGGACCTGAGCTCGCAGAAACACCTCCTGGAGGAACGGGCAATCAAATGCCATCTTCCTCCAGTATGTGGCAGCCTTGGCAGAGGCAGGGGGTGTTCCGGGGAAACAGGGACAGTTTCCCATTACTCCCCATCCCAGGGCATGGGCGGTGTGCAGTGACCCTCTCGTGGCTCCTCAAGGTTTGGGAAGGCACGGGCCTAGTCCCTTGTCCCCCTGAACGCCAGAACAAAAGGGCAGCCCTGCCTAAGCCGAGAGATGGCATTGTGAGCAGAGTGCCATCCTAGGCCACGCACGCTGCTGCAGGGCCGAGGCTGGGTCTGCTTATTTCGGCTTGGCAGGATGAACCCAGGATGTGAACTTGGAGCCCGGGAAAGCAAGGCCCAAGAGGAACCAGCCTTCCCGCAGACTTCTTCCCTGAAGCAACTAATTCCTTGCTGAGGAAGCAGCGGCCAAGTGCTGTTCGCTCCAAGCCAAAGCCTCTGCGAAAGCACAGCATTTGCTGAGAAATCAGTGTCGGTTCTGCGGGCTCTGCTGCTGCTTGCCTGAGCCCAGTCTCGCGGTGGGAGAAATCCGCATACAGCGAAAGCCTCTTTGCCCGGGCATCTCCTCTGGGAAAGCACAGCATTCACTGGGAAATCAGAATCGGATGTGGGGGATGCTGCTGCTGAATGCCTGAGCTAGTCTCTACAGCGCGGTGGAATTTACCCGCATGGAGCGAAATCCTCTTTGCCCTAGCACCTCTTTGCCTAAGAGAGAAGCGTGGTTGCACATCTGAAAGGGCCTTAAGGAAAGGGACACGTCTTTCACCGCACTCCCCAGGAGCAAGTCTGGGGCAGGCGCAACAAGCCGCGCCCCAGAGAAGAGAAGGAGCCATTGGCCTTGTGGGTGGGAAACGGTCGGGAAGCAGGAGAGCCTGCCGTGGCAGGCAGAGCAGGCCGGTGGCAAGACAAGTGTCACCCGCTCCCTGTGCGGAGAGATGATGCCTCCCTTCTAATGAGACATGAGGGGACGACTAGGGCAGTGGTGCCTGTTCCACTCTGAGGAAGGAGTCTGGGCAGAAGGCAGGCCTGTCTTGTGCCTCTGGTCCCAAGGGGACAGCATGTCCTTGACCACCTGTACGTAGGGCACACTTGGGCTTGCTACCAGGCGCCAAAACCGGAACTCGCAGAAACAGCTCCCTCGAGAAACGGGCAGTCAGATGCCATCTTCCTCCAAAATGTGACAGCGTTTTGGGAGGCAGGGGGTTTGCCGGGGAAGGATTGGGGACAGTCCCCCAAAGATCTCCATTCCAGTGAATGGACGGTTGTCAGGGATCCTGTCGCCTCTCCTCTCCTGTGGCGAAGGCACTGGCCTTGTTCGTGAGTCCGCCTGACAGCCAGTGCCAAAGGCCAAGCGTTGCATACACCGGGAGATGGTAGTATGCATTGAGTGCCATCCTAGGCCACGCACGCTGCTGCAGGGTTGTGGCTGAGTCTGCTTAGTTCGGCCTGGCAGGGTGAACCCAGGGCGCCAACATGAAGCACGGGAAAGCAAGGCCTAAGACGGACCAGCTCTCCGCAGCTCTTCTTCCCTGACGCTACAGAGCGAACACCGAAGTCCTTGGTGAGTAAGCAGCAGCGAAGTGCGGTTCCCGCCAAGCTGAAAACCTCTGCAAAAGCATAGCCGTCGCTGAGAAATCAGAGTCGGTTCTTTGGCTGCTGTTGCTGCTTGCCTTAGCCTAGTATTTGAGCACGGCGGGAGGAACCCGCATAGAGCAAAAGACTCTTTGCTAGGTCATCCCCTCTGGGAAAGCACAGCATTCTCTTGGAAATCAGAGTCGGATCTGTGGGATGCTGCTGCTGTTTTCCTAAGGAAGAGTTCTCAGCACGGTGTAATAAATCCGCATGGAGCGAGATCCACTTTGGCTGGGCATCCCTTCTGCCTGAGAGAGAAGCGTGGTTGCGCCTGTGGAAAGATCCTTAAGGAAAGGGACATGTCTGTCACTGCACTCCCTAGGAGCCTCTCGGGAAAGTGCAGCATGCTGCCCTAGGAGAAGAGAAGGAGTCATTGGCCTTGTGGTCGAGATACGGTCGCGAAGCAGGAGCGCCGACCCTGGCAAGAACAGCGGGCCGGTGGCAAGACAAGTGTCACCCTCTGCCTGTGCAGAGAGACGAAGCTAAGGAGACACGAGGGGATGATTGGGCAGGGGAGCGTGCTCCCATCTGAGGAAGGAGTCTGGGCAGAAGGAAGGTCTTTCCTGTGCCTCTGGGCCCAAGGGGACAGCAGGTCCTTGGCCACCTGTCCAGAGGGCAGACGTGGGCTTGCCACCAATCTCCCGAACCTGAACGCGCAGAAACACCTCCTGGAGGAACGGGCAATCAAATGCCGTCTTCCTCCAGGATGTGGCAGCCTTGGAGGAGGTAGGGGGTGTCCCGGGGAAACAGGGACAGTTACCCATTACTCCCCAACCCAGGGCACGGGCCGTGTGCAATGATCCTCTCGCGGCTCCTCAAGGATGGGGAAGGCACGGGCCTAGTCCCCTGTCCTCCTGAATGCCAGAGCGAAAGGGGAGGCCTTGCCTACGAGGAGAGATGTCATTGTGAGCAGAGTGCCATCCTAGGCCATGCACGCTGCTGCAGGGTCGAGGCTGGGTCTGCTTATTTCGGCTTGGTAGGATGAACCCAGGATGTGAACTTGGAGCCCGGGAAAGCAAGGCCCAAGAGGCACCAGCACTCCCGCTGCTCTTCTTCCCTGAAGCGACTAAAGCCTTGTTGAAGAAGCAGCGGCCAAGTGCTGTTCGCTCCAAGCCAAAGCCTCTGCGAAAGCACAGCATTCGCTGTGAAATCAGAGTCGGATCTCCGGGCTCTACTGCTGCTTGCCTGATCCCGGTCTCGCGGTGGGAGAAACCCGCATACAGCGACATCCTCTTTGCCCGGGCATCTCCTCTGGGAAAGCACAGCATTCACTGGGAAATCAGAATCGGATGTGAGGGATGTTGCTGCCGAATACCTAAGCTACTCTCCACAGCACGTTGGAAGATACCCGCATGCTACGAAATCCTCTTTGCCCTAGCACCTCTTTGCCTAAGAGAGAAGCGTGGTTGCACATCTGAAAGGGCCTTAAGGAAAGGGACATGTCTTTCACTGCACTCCCCAGGAGCAAGTCTGGGGCAGGCCGAACATGCCGCCCCCAGAGAAGAGAAGTTGCCATTGGCCTTGTGGGTGGGAAACGGTCGGGAAGCAGGAGAGCCTGCTGTGGCAGGAAGAGCAGGCCGGTGGCAAGACAAGTGTCACCCGCTCCCGGTGCGGAGAGACGATGCCTCCCTTCTAATGAGACATGAGTGGACGACTAGGGCAGTGGCATTTGTTCCACTCTGAGGAAGGAGTCTGGGCAGAAGGCAGGCCTGTCTTGTGCCTCTGGTCCCAAGGGGACAGCATGTCCTTGACCACCTGTCCGTAGGGCACACTTGGGCTTGCTACCAGGCGCCATACACGGAACTCGCAGAAACAGCTCCCTCGAGAAACAGGCAGTCAGATGCCATCTTCCTCCAAGATGTGACAGCGTTTTCGGTGGCAGGGTGTTTGCTGGGGAAGGAGTGGGCACAGTTCCCCAAAGCTCCCCATTCCAGTGAAAGGACGGTGTTCAGGGATCCTGTCGCCTCTCCTCTCCTGTGGCGAAGGCACTGTCCTTGTCCGTGAGTCCGCCTGAGAGCCTGTGCCAAAGGCCAAGCGTTGCCTACACCGGGAGATGGTAGTGTGCATTAAGTGCCATCCTAGGCCACGCACGCTGCTGCAGGGTTGTGGCTGTGTCTGCTTAGTTCGGCCTGGCAAGGTGAACCCAGGGCGCCAACATGAAGCCCGGGAAAGCAAGGCCTAAGACGGACCAGTCTCTGCAGCTCTTCTTCCGTGACGCGACAGAGCGAACACCGAAATCCTTGCTGAGGAAGCAGCAGCGAAGTGCGGTTCGCGCAAACCTGAACACCTCTGCGAAAGCATAGCAGTCGCTGAGAAATCAGAGTCGGTTCTGTGGGCTGCTGTTGCTGCTTGCCTTAGCGTAGTATTCGCAGCACGGCGGGAGAAACCCGCATAGAGCGAAAGCCTCTTTGCTAGGGCATCCCCTCTGGAAAAGCACAGCATTCTCTTGGAAATCAGAGTCGGATCTGTGGGATGATGCTGCTGTTTTCCAGAGGAAGACTCCACAGCATGGTGTAATAAATCCGCATGGAGCGAGATCCACTTTGCCTGGGCATCCCTTCTGCCTGAGAGAGAAGCGTGGTTGCGCCTGTGGAAAGAGCCTTAAGGAAAGGGACATGTCTGTCACTGCACTCCCCAGGAGCCTGTCTCGGGAAAGTGCAGCATGCTGCCCTAGGAGAAGAGAAGGAGTCGTTGGACTTGTGGTCGGGATATGGTCGCGAAGCAGGAGCGCCGGCCCTGGCAAGAACAGCGGGCCGGTGGCAAGACAAGTGTCACCCTCTGCCTGTGCAGAGAGACGAAGCCTGGCTGCTAGGAGACACGAGGGGACGATTTGGCAGGGGAGCGTGCTCCAATCTGAGGAAGGAGTCTGGGCAGAAGGAAGGTCTTTCCTGTGCCTCTGGGCCCAAGGGGACAGCAGGTCCTTGGCCACCTGTCCAGAGGGCAGACGTGGGCTTGCCACCAATCTCCCGGTCCTGAACTCGCAGAAACACCTCCTGGAGGAACGGGCAATCAGAGGCTGACTTCCTCCAGGATTTGGCAGTCTTGGCGGAGGCAGTGGGTGTCTCGGGGAAACAGGGACAGTTTCCCATTACTCCCCATCCCAGGGCACGGGCCTGTGCAGTGATCCTCTCGCGGCTCCTCAGGGATGGGAAAGGCACGGGCCTAGTCCCCTGTCGCCCTGAACGCCAGAGCAAAAGGGCAGGCCTTGCCTATGCCGAGAGATGGCATTGTGAGCAGAGTGCCATCCTAGGCCACGCACGCTGCTGCAGAGTCGAGGCTGGTTCTGCTTATTTCGGCTTGGCAAAATGAACTCAGGATGTGAACTTGGAGCCCGGGGGAGCAAGGCACAAGAGGCACCAGGCTCCCGCAGCTCTTCTTCCCTGAAGCAACTAAAGCCTTGCTGAGGAAGCAGGGGCCAAGTGTTGTTCGCTCCAAGCCAAAGTCTTTGCGAAAGCACAGCATTCGCTACGAAGTCAGTGTCAGTTCTGCGGGCTCTGCTGCTTCTTGCCTGAGCCCAGTCTCGCGGTGGGAGAAATCCGCATACAGCGAAAGCCTCTTTGCCCGGGCATCTCCTCTGGGAAAGCACAGCATTCACTGGGAAATCAGAATCGGATGTGGGGGATGCTGCTGCTGAATGCCTGAGCTAGTCTCTACAGCGCGGTGGAATTTACCCGCATGGAGCGAAATCCTCTTTGCCCTAGCACCTCTTTGCCTAAGAGAGAAGCGTGGTTGCACATCTGAAAGGGCCTTAAGGAAAGGGACACGTCTTTCACCGCACTCCCCAGGAGCAAGTCTGGGGCAGGCGCAACAAGCCGCGCCCCAGAGAAGAGAAGGAGCCATTGGCCTTGTGGGTGGGAAACGGTCGGGAAGCAGGAGAGCCTGCCTTGGCAGGCAGAGCAGGCCGGTGGCAAGACAAGTGTCACCCGCTCCCTGTGCGGAGAGATGATGCCTCCCTTCTAATGAGACATGAGGGGACGACTAGGGCAGTGGTGCCTGTTCCACTCTGAGGAAGGAGTCTGGGCAGAAGGCAGGCCTGTCTTGTGCCTCTGGTCCCAAGGGGACAGCATGTCCTTGACCACCTGTCCGTAGGGCACACTTGGGCTTGCTACCAGGCGCCAAAACCGGAACTCGGAGAAACAGCTCCCTCGAGAAACGGGCAGTCAGATGCCATCTTCCTCCAAAATGTGACAGCGTTTTCGGTGGCAGGGGGTTTGCCGGGGAAGGATTGGGGACAGTCCCCCAAAGATCCCCATTCCAGTGAACGGACGGTGGTCAGGGATCCTGTCGCCTCTCCTCTCCTGTGGCGAAGGCACTGGCCTTGTCCATGAGTCCGCCTGACAGCCAGTGCCAAAGGCCAAGCGTTGCCTACACCGGGAGATGGTAGTATGCATTGAGTGCCATCCTAGGCCACGCACGCTGCTGCAGGGTTGTCGCTGAGTCTGCTTAGTTCGGCCTAGCAGGGTGAACCCAGGGCGCCAACAAGAAGCACGGGAAAGCAAGGTCTAAGACGGACCAGCTCTCCGCAGCTCTTCTTCCGTGACGCGACAGAGCGAACACCGAAATCCTTGCTGAGGAAGCAGCAGCGAAGTGCGGTTCGCGCAAAGCTGAAAACCTCTGCGAAAGCATAGCAGTCGCTGAGAAATCAGAGTCGGTTCTGTGGGCTGCTGTTGCTGCTTGCCTTAGCGTAGTATTCGCAGCACGGCGGGAGAAACCCGCATAGAGCGAAAGCCTCTTTGCTAGGGCATCCCCTCTGGGAAAGCACAGCATTCTCTTGGAAATCAGAGTCGGATCTGTGGGATGCTGCTGCTGTTTTCCTGAGGAAGACTCCACAGCACGGTGTAATAAATCCGCATGGAGCGAGATCCTCTTTGCCTGGGCATCCCTTCTGCCTGAGAGAGAAGCGTGGTTGAGCCTGTGGAAAGAGCCTTAAGGAAAGGGACATGTCTGTCACTGCACTCCCCAGGAGCCTGTCTCGGGAAAGTGCAGCATGCTGCCCTAGGAGAAGAGAAGGAGTCGTTGGCCTTGTGGTCGGGAAACGGTCGCGAAGCCGGAGCGCCGGCCCTGGCAAGAACAGCGGGCCGGTGGCAAGACAAGTGTCACCATCTGCCTGTGCAGAGAGACGAAGCTAAGGAGACACGAGGGGATGATTGTGCAAGGGAGCGTGCTCCCATCTGAGGAAGGAGTCTGGGCAGAAGGAAGGCCTTTCCTGTGCCTCTGGGCCCAAGGGGACAGCAGGTCCTTGGCCACCTGTCTAGAGGGCAGACGTGGGCTTGCCACCAAGCTCCCGGTCCTGAACTCGCAGAAACACCTCCTGGAGGAACGGGCAATCAAATGCCGTCTTCCTCCAGGATGTGGCAGCCTTGGCGGAAGTAGGGGGTGTCCCGGGGAAACAGGGACAGTTACCCATTACTCCCCATCCCAGGGGACGGGCCGTGTGCAATGATCCTCTGGCGGCTCCTCAAGGATGGGTAAGGCACGGGCCTAGTCCCCTGTCCCCCTGAATGCCAGAGCGAAAGGGCAGGCCTTGCCTACGAGGAAAGATGTCATTGTGAGCAGAGTGCCATCCTAGGCCATGCACGCTGCTGCAGGGTCGAGGCTGGGTCTGCTTATTTCGGCTTGGTTGGATGAACCCAGGATGTGAACTTGGAGCCCGGGAAAGCAAGGCCCAAGAGGCACCAGCTCTCCCACTGCTCTTCTTCCCTGAAGCGACTAAAGCCTTGCTGAAGAAGCAGCGGCCAAGTGCTGTTCGCTCCAAGCCAAAGCCTCTGCGATAGCACAGCATTCGCTGAGAAATCAGAGTCGGATCTGCGGGCTCTACTGCTGCTTGCCTGAGCCCGGTCTCGCGGTGGGAGAAACCCGCATACAGCGACATCCTCTTTGCCCGGGCATCTCCTCTGGGAAAGCACAGCATTCACTGGGAAATCAGAATCGGATTTTGGGGATGGTGCTGCTGAATACCTAAGCTACTCTCCACAGCACGTTGGAAGTTAGCCGCATGCAACGAAATCCTCTTTGCCCTAGCACCTCTTTGCCTAAGAGAGAAGCGTGGTTGCACATCTGAAAGGGCCTTAAGGAAAGGGACACGTCTTTCACTGCACTCCCCTGGAGCAAGTCTGGGGCAGGCCGAACAAGCCACCCCGGAGAAGAGAAGGTGCCATTGGCCTTGTGGGTGGGATACGGTCGGGAAGCAGGAGAGCCTGCTGTGGCAGGAAGAGCAGGCCGGTGGCAAGACAAGTGTCACCCGCTCCCTGTGCGGAGAGACGAAGCTTCACTGCTAATGAGACATGAGGTGACGACTATGGCAGGGGCGCCTGCTCCACTCTGAGGAAGGAGTCTGGGCATAAGTCAGGCCTGTCTTGTGCCTCTGGTCCCAAGGGAACAGCATGTCCTTGACCACCTGTCCGTAGGGCACACTTGGGCTTGCTACCAGGCGCCAAACCGGAACTCGCAGAAACAGCACCCTCGAGAAACGGGCAGATGCCATCTTCCTCCAAGATGTGGCAGCGTTTTCGGTGGCAGGGGGTTTTCTGGAGAAGGAGTGGGGCAGTCCCCCAAAGCTCCCCATTCCAGTGAACGGACGGTGTTCAGGGATCCTGTCGCCTCTCCTATCCTGTGGCGAAGGCACTGGCCTTGTCCGTGAGTCCGCCTGAGAGCCAGTGCCAAAGGCCAAGCGTTTCCTACACCGGGAGATGGTAGTGTGCATTGAGTGCCATCCTAGTCCACGCACACTGCTGCAGGGTTGTGGCTGAGTCTGCTTAGTGCGGCCTGGCAGGGTGAACCCAGGGCGCCAACATGAAGCCCGGGAAAGCAAGGCCTAAGACCGACCAGCTCTCCGCAGCTCTTCTTCCCTGACGCGACAGAGCGAACACCGAAATCCTTGCTGAGGAAGCAGCAGCGAAGTGCGGTTCCCGCCATGCTGAAAACCTCTGCAAAAGCATAGCCGTCGCTGAGAAATCAGAGTCGGTTCTGTGGGCTGCTGTTGCTGCTTGCCTTAGCCTAGTATTTGAGCACGGCGGGAGGAACCCGCATAGAGCAAAAGCCTCTTTGCTAGGTCATCCCCTCTGGGAAAGCAGAGCATTCTCTTGGAAATCAGAGTCGGATCTGTGGGATGCTGCTGCTGTTTTCCTGAGGAAGAGTTCACAGCACGGTGTAATAAATCCGCATGGAGCGAGATCCACTTTGCTTGGGCATCCCTTCTGCCTGAGAGAGAAGCGTGGTTGCGCCTGTGGAAAGAGCCTTAAGGAAAGGGACATGTCTGTCACTGCACTCCCCAGGAGCCTGTCTCGGGAAAGTGCAGCATGCTGCCCTAGGAGAAGAGAAGGAGTCGTTGGCCTTGTGGTCGGGATCTGGTAGCGAAGCAGGAGCGCCGGCCCTGGCAAGAACAGCGGGCCGGTGGCAAGACAAGTGTCACCCTCTGCCTGTGCAGAGAGACGAAGCCTGGCTGCTAGGAGACACGAGGGGACGATTTGGCAGGGGAGCGTGCTCCAATCGGAGGAAGGAGTCTGGGCAGAAGGAAGGACTTTCCTGTGCCTCTGGGCCCAAGGGGACAGCAGGTCCTTGGCCACCTCTCCAGAGGGCAGACGTGGGCTTGCCACCAATCTCCCGGTCCTGAACTCGCAGAAACACCTCCTGGAGGAACGGGCAATCAGATGCTGACTTCCTCCAGGATGTGGCAGTCTTGGCGGAGGCAGGGGGTGTCTCGGGGAAACAGGGACAGTTACCCATTACTCCGCATCCCAGGGCACGGGCCTGTGCAGTGATCCTCTCGCGGCTCCTCAAGGATGGGAAAGGCACGGGCCTAGTCCCCTGTCGCCCTGAACGCCAGAGCAAAAGGACAGGCCTTGCCTATGCCGAGAGATGGCATTGTGAGCAGAGTGCCATCCTAGGCCACACACGCTGCTGCAGGGTCGAGGCTGGTTCTGCTTATTTCGGCTTGGCACAATGAACTCAGGATGTGAACTTGGAGCCCGGGGGAGCAAGGCACAAGAGGCACCAGGCTCCCGCAGCTCTTCTTCCCTGAAGCAACTAAAGCCTTGCTGAGGAAGCAGGGGCCAAGTGTTGTTTGCTCCAAGCCAAAGTCTTTGCGAAAGCACAGCATTCGCTACGAAGTCCGTGTCGGTTCTGCGGGCTCGGCTGCTTCTTGCCTGAGCCCAGTCTCGCGGTGGGAGAAATCCCCATACAGCGAAAGCCTCTTTGCCCGGGCATCTCCTCTGGGAAAGCACAGCATTCACTGGGAATTCAGAATCGGATGTGGGGGATGCTGCTGCTGATTGCCTGAACTAGTCTCTACAGCGCGGTGGAATTTACCCGCATGGAGCGAAATCCTCTTTGCCCTAGCACCTCTTTGCCTAATAGAGAAGCGTGGTTGCACATCTGAAAGGGCCTTAAGTAAATGGACACGTCTTTCACCGCACTCCCCAGGAGCAAGTCTGGGGCAGGCGCAACAAGCCGCGCCCCAGAGAAGAGAAGGAGCCATTGGCCTTGTGGTCGGGAAACGGTCGGTTAGCAGGAGAGCCTGCCGTGGCAGGAAGAGCAGGCCGGTGGCAAGACAAGTGTCACCCGCTCCCTGTGCGGAGAGATGATGCCTCCCTTCTAATGAGACATGAGGGGACGACTAGGGCAGTGGTGCCTGTTCCACTCTGAGGAAGGAGTCTGGGCAGAAGGCAGGCCTGTCTTGTGCCTCTGGTCCCAAGGGAACAGCATGTCCTTGACCACCTGTCCGTAATGCACACTTGGGCTTGCTACCAGGCGCCATCCCCGGAACTCGCAGAAACAGCACCCTCGAGAAACGGGCAGATGCCATCTTCCTCCAAGATGTGGCAGCGTTTTCGGTGGCAGGGGGTTTTCTGGAGAGGAGTGGGGCAGTCCCCCAAAGCTCCCCATTCCAGTGAACGGACGGTGTTCAGGGATCCTGTCGCCTCTCCTATCCTGTGGCGAAGGCACTGGCATTGTCCGTGAGTCCGCCTGAGAGCCAGTGCCAAAGGCCAAGCGTTGCCTACACCGGGAGTTGGTAGTGTGCATTGAGTGCCATCCTAGGCCACGCACACTGCTGCAGGGTTGTGGCTGAGTCTGCTTAGTTCGGCCTGGCAGGGTGAACCCAGGGCGCCAACATGAAGCCCGGGAAAGCAAGGCCTAAGCGGACCAGCTCTCCGCAGCTCTTCTTCCCTGACGCGACAGAGCGAACACCGAAGTCCTTGCTGAGTAAGCAGCAGTGAAGGGCGGTTGCCGACAAGCTGAAAACCTCTGCAAAAGCATAGCCGTCGCTGAGAAATCAGAGTCGGTTCTGTGGGCTGCTGTTGCTGCTTGCCTTAGCCTAGTATTTGAGCACGGCGGGAGGAACCCGCATAGAGCAAAAGCCTCTTTGCTAGGTCATCCCCTCTGGGAAAGCACAGCATTCTCTTGGAAATCAGAGTCGGATCTGTGGGATGCTGCTGCTGTTTTCCTGAGGAAGAGTTCACAGCACGGTGTAATAAATCCGCATGGAGCGAGATCCACTTTGCCTGGGCATCCCTTCTGCCTGAGAGAGAAGCGTGGTTGCGCCTGTGGAAAGAGCCTTAAGGAAAGGGACATGTCTGTCACTGCACTCCCCAGGAGCCTGTCTCGGGAAAGTGCAGCATGCTGCCGTAGGAGAAGAGAAGGAGTCGTTGGCCTTGTGGTCGGGATACGGTCTCGAAGCAGGAGCGCCGGCCCTGGCAAGAACAGCGGGCTGGTGGCAAGACAAGTGTCACCCTCTGCCTGTGCAGAGAGACAAAGCCTGGCTGCTAGGAGACACGAGGGGACGATTTGGCAGGGGAGCGTGCTCCAATCTAAGGAAGGGGTCTGGGCAGAAGGAAGGTCTTTCCTGTGCCTCTGGGCCCAAGGGGACAGCAGGTCCTTGGCCACCTGTCCAGAGGGCAGACGTGGGCTTGCCACCAATCTCCCGGTCCTGAACTCGCAGAAACACCTCCTGGAGGAACGGGCAATCAGAGGCTGACTTCCTCCAGGATGTGGCAGTCTTGGCGGAGGCAGGGGGTGTCTCGGGGAAACAGGGACAGTTTCCAATTACTCCCCATCCCAGGGCACGGGCCTGTGCAGTGATCCTCTGGGGCTCCTCAAGAATGGGGAAGGCACGGGCCTAGTCCCCTGTCGCCCTGAACGCCAGAGCAAAAGGGCAGGCCTTGCCTATGCCGAGAGATGGCATTGTGAGCAGAGTGCCATCCTAGGCCACGCACGCTGCTGCAGGGTCGAGGCTGGTTCTGCTTATTTCGGTTGGCAAAATGAACTCAGGATGTGAACTTGGAGCCAGGGGGAGCAAGGCACAAAGGGCACCAGTCTCCCGCAGCTCTTTTTCCCTGAAGCAACTAAAGCCTTGCTGAGGAAGCAGGGGCCAAGTGTTGTTCGCTCCAAGCCAAAGTCTTTGTGAAAGCACAGCATTCGCTATGAAGTCCGTGTCGGTTCTATGGGCTCTGCTGCTTCTTGCCTGAGCCCAGTCTCGCGGTGGGAGGAATCCGCATTCAGCGAAAGCCTCTTTGCCCGGGCATCTCCTCTGGGAAAGCACAGCATTCACTGGGAATTCAGAATCGGATGTGGGGGATGCTGCTGCTGAATGCCTGAGCTAGTCTCTACAGCGCGGTGGAATTTACCCGCATGGAGCGAAATCCTCTTTGCCCTAGCACCTCTTTGCCTAAGAGAGAAGCGTGGTTGCACATCTGAAAGGGCCTTAAGGAAAGGGACACGTCTTTCACCGCACTCCCCAGGAGCAAGTCTGGGGCAGGCGCAACAAGCCGCGCCCCAGAGAAGAGAAGGAGCCAGTGGCCTTGTGGTCGGGAAACGGTCGGGAAGCAGGAGAGCCTGCCGTGGCAGGAAGAGCAGGCCGGTGGCAAGACAAGTGTCACCCGCTCCCTGTGTGGAGAGATGATGCCTCCCTTCTAATGAGACATGAGGGGACGACTAGGGCAGTGGCACCTGTTCCACTCTGAGGAAGGAGTCTGGGCAGAAGGCAGGCCTGTCTTGTGCCTCTGGTCCCAAGGGGACAGCATGTCCTTGACCACCTGTCCGTAGGGCACACTTGGGCTTGCTACCAGGCGCCATAAACGGAACTCGCAGAAACAGCTCCCTCGAGAAACGGGCAGTCGGATGCCATCTTCCTCCAAGATGTGACAGCGTTTTCGGTGGCAGGGGGTTTGCTGGGGAAGGAGTGGGTACAGTCGCCCAAAGCTCCCCATTCCAGTGAAAGGACGGTGTTCAGGGATCCTGTCGCCTCTCCTCTCCTGTGGCAAAGGCACTGGCATTGTCCGTGAGTCCGCCTGAGAGCCAGTGCCAAAGGCCAAGCGTTGCCTACACCGGGAGTTGGTAGTGTGCATTGAGTGCCATCCTAGGCCACGCACACTGCTGCAGGGTTGTGGCTGAGTCTGCTTAGTTCGGCCTGGCAGGGTGAACCCAGGGCGCCAACATGAAGCCCGGGAAAGCAAGGCCTAAGCGGACCAGCTCTCCGCAGCTCTTCTTCCCTGACGCGACAGAGCGAACACCGAAGTCCTTGCTGAGTAAGCAGCAGTGAAGGGCGGTTGCCGACAAGCTGAAAACCTCTGCAAAAGCATAGCCGTCGCTGAGAAATCAGAGTCGGTTCTGTGGGCTGCTGTTGCTGCTTGCCTTAGCCTAGTATTTGAGCACGGCGGGAGGAACCCGCATAGAGCAAAAGCCTCTTTGCTAGGTCATCCCCTCTGGGAAAGCACAGCATTCTCTTGGAAATCAGAGTCGGATCTGTGGGATGCTGCTGCTGTTTTCCTGAGGAAGAGTTCACAGCACGGTGTAATAAATCCGCATGGAGCGAGATCCACTTTGCCTGGGCATCCCTTCTGCCTGAGAGAGAAGCGTGGTTGCGCCTGTGGAAAGAGCCTTAAGGAAAGGGACATGTCTGTCACTGCACTCCCCAGGAGCCTGTCTCGGGAAAGTGCAGCATGCTGCCGTAGGAGAAGAGAAGGAGTCGTTGGCCTTGTGGTCGGGATACGGTCTCGAAGCAGGAGCGCCGGCCCTGGCAAGAACAGCGGGCTGGTGGCAAGACAAGTGTCACCCTCTGCCTGTGCAGAGAGACAAAGCCTGGCTGCTAGGAGACACGAGGGGACGATTTGGCAGGGGAGCGTGCTCCAATCTAAGGAAGGGGTCTGGGCAGAAGGAAGGTCTTTCCTGTGCCTCTGGGCCCAAGGGGACAGCAGGTCCTTGGCCACCTGTCCAGAGGGCAGACGTGGGCTTGCCACCAATCTCCCGGTCCTGAACTCACAGAAACACCTCCTGGAGGAACGGGCAATCAGAGGCTGACTTCCTCCAGGATGTGGCAGTCTTGGCGGAGGCAGGGGGTGTCTCGGGGAAACAGGGACAGTTTCCAATTACTCCCCATCCCAAGGCACGGGCCTGTGCAGTGATCCTCTGGGGGCTCCTCAAGAATGGGTAAGGCACGGGCCTAGTCCCCTGTCGCCCTGAACGCCAGAGCAAAAGGGCAGGCCTTGCCTATGCCGAGAGATGGCATTGTGAGCAGAGTGCCATCCTAGGCCACGCAAGCTGCTGCAGGGTCGAGGCTGGTTCTGCTTATTTCGGTTGGCAAAATGAACTCAGGATGTGAACTTGGAGCCAGGGGGAGCAAGGCACAAAGGGCACCAGTCTCCCGCAGCTCTTTTTCCCTGAAGCAACTAAAGCCTTGCTGAGGAAGCAGGGGCCAAGTGTTGTTCGCTCCAAGCCAAAGTCTTTGTGAAAGCACAGCATTCGCTACGAAGTCCGTGTCGGTTCTATGGGCTCTGCTGCTTCTTGCCTGAGCCCAGTCTCGCGGTGGGAGAAATCCGCATAGCGAAAGCCTCTTTGCCCGGGCATCTCCTCTGGGAAAGCACAGCATTCACTGGGAATTCAGAATCGGATGTGGGGGATGCTGCTGCTGAATGCCTGAGCTAGTCTCTACAGCGCGGTGGAATTTACCCGCATGGAGCGAAATCCTCTTTGCCCTAGCACCTCTTTGCCTAAGACAGAAGCGTGGTTGCACATCTGAAAGGGCCTTAAGGAAAGGGACACGTCTTTCACCGCACTCCCCAGGAGCAAGTCTGGGGCAGGCGCAACAAGCCGCGCCCCAGAGAAGAGAAGGAGCCAGTGGCCTTGTGGTCGGGAAACGGTCGGGAAGCAGGAGAGCCTGCCGTGGCAGGAAGAGCAGGCCGGTGGCAAGACAAGTGTCACCCGCTCCCTGTGTGGAGAGATGATGCCTCCCTTCTAATGAGACATGAGGGGACGACTAGGGCAGTGGCACCTGTTCCACTCTGAGGAAGGAGTCTGGGCAGAAGGCAGGCCTGTCTTGTGCCTCTGGTCCCAAGGGGACAGCATGTCCTTGACCACCTGTCCGTAGGGCACACTTGGGCTGGCTACCAGGCGCCATACCCGGAACTCGCAGAAACAGCACCCTCGAGAAACGGGCAGATGCCATCTTCCTCCAAGATGTGACAGCGTTTTCGGTGGCAGGGGGTTTTCTGGAGAAGCAGTGGGGCAGTCCCCCAAAGCTCCCCATTCCAGTGAACGGACGGTGTTCAAGGATCCTGTCGCCTCTCCTATCCTGTGGCGAAGGCACTGGCATTGTCCGTGAGTCCGCCTGAGAGCCAGTGCCAAAGGCCAAGCGTTGCCTACACCGGGAGATGGTAGTGTGCATTGAGTGCCATCCTAGGCCACGCACACTGCTGCAGGGTTGTGGCTGAGTCTGCTTAGTTCGGCCTGGCAGGGTGAACCCAGGGCGCCAACATGAAGCCCGGGAAAGCAAGGCCTAAGACGGACCAGCTCTCCGCAGCTCTTCTTCCCTGACGCGACAGAGCGAACACCGAAGTCCTTGCTGAGTAAGCAGCAGCGAAGTGCGGTTTCCGCCAAGCTGAAAACCTCTGCAAAAGCATAGCCGTCGCTGAGAAATCAGAGTCGGTTCTGTGGGCTGCTGTTGCTGCTTGGCTTAGCCTAGTATTTGAGCACGGCGGGAGGAACCCGCATAGAGAAAAAGCCTCTTTGTAAGGTCATCCCCTCTGGGAAAGCACAGCATTCTCTTGGAAATCAGAGTCGGATCTGTGGGATGCTGCTGCTGTTTTCCTGAGGAGGAGTTCACAGCACGGTGTAATAAATCCGCATGGAGCGAGATCCACTTTGCCTGGGCATCCCTTCTGCCTGAGAGAGAAGCGTGGTTGCGCCTGTGGAAAGAGCGTTAAGGAAAGGGACATGTCTGTCACTGCAATCCCCAGGAGCCTGTCTCGGGAAAGTGCAGCATGCTGCCCTAGGAGAAGTGAAGGAGTCGTTGGCCTTGTGGCCGGGATCCGGTCGCGAAGCAGGAGCGCCGGCCCTGGCAAGAACAGCGGGCCGGTGGCAAGACAAGTGTCACCCTCTGCCTGTGCAGAGAGACGTAGCTAAGGAGACACGAGGCGATGATTGGGCAGGGGAGCGTGCTCCAATCTGAGGAAGGAGTCTGGGCAGAAGGAAGGTCTTTCCTGTGCCTCTGGGCCCAAGGGGACAGCAGGTCCTTGGCCACCTGTCCAGAGGGCAGACGGGGGCTTGCCACCAATCTCCCGGTCCTGAACTCGCAGAAACACCTCCTGGAGGAACGGGCAATCAAATGCCGTCTTCCTCCAGGATGTGGCAGCCTTGGAAGAGGTAGGGGGTGTCCCGGGGTTACAGGGACAGTTACCCTTAACACCCCATCCCAGGGCACGGGCCGTGTGCAATGATCCTCTGGCGGCTCCTCAAGGATGGGGAAGGCACGGGCCTAGTCCCCTGTCCCCCTGAATGCCAGAGCGAAAGGGCAGGCCTTGCCTACGAGGAAAGATGTCATTGTGAGCAGAGTGCCATCCTAGGCCATGCACGCTGCTGCAGGGTCGCGGCTGGGTCTGCTTATTTCGGCTTGGTTGGATGAACCCAGGATGTGAACTTGGAGCCCGGGAAAGCAAGGCCCAAGAGGCACCAGCTCTCCCGCTGCTCTTCTTCCCTGAAGCGACTAAAGCCTTGCTGAAGAAGCAGCGGCCAAGTGCTGTTCGCTCCAAGCCAAAGCCTCTGCGATAGCACAGCATTCGCTGAGAAATCAGAATCGGATGTGGAGGATGTTGCTGCTGAATGCCTAAGCTACTCTCCACAGCACGTTGGAAGTTAACCGCACGCAACGAAATCCTCTTTGCCCTAGCAATTCTTTGCCTAAGAGAGAAGCGTGGTTGCACATCTGAAAGGGCCTTAAGGAAAGGGACACGTCTTTCACTGCACTCCTATGGAGCAAGTCTGGGGCAGGCCGAACAAGCCACCCCAGAGAAGAGAAGGTGCCCTTGGCCTTGTGGGTGGGATACGGTCGGGAAGCAGGAGAGCCTGCTGTGGCAGGAAGAGCAGGCCGGTGGCAAGACAAGTGTCACCGCTCCCTGTGCGGAGAGACGAAGCCTCACTGCTAATGAGACATGAGGTGACGACTATGGCAGGGGCGCCGGCTCCACTCTGAGGAAGGAGTCTGGGCAGAAGTCAGGCCTGTCTTGTGCCTCTGGTCCCAAGGGAACAGCATGTCCTTGACCACCTGTCCGTAGGGCACACTTGGGCTTGCTACCAGGCGCCATACCCAGAACAGGCAGAAACAGCACCCTCGAGAAACGGGCAGATGCCATCTTCCTCCAAGATGTGGCAGCGTTTTCGTTGGCAGGGGGTTTTCTGGAGAAGGAGTGGGGCAGTCCCCCAAAGCTCCCCATTCCAGTGAACGGACGGTGTTCAGGGATCCTGTCGCCTCTCCTATCCTGTGGCGAAGGCATTGGCCTTGTCCATGAGTCCGCCTGAGAGCCAGTGCCAAAGGCCAAGCGTTGCCTACACCGGGAGATGGTAGTGTGCATTGAGTGCCATCCTAGGCCACGCACACTGCTGCAGGGTTGTGGCTGAGTCTGCTTAGTTCGGCCTGGCAGGGTGAACCCAGGGCGCCAACATGAAGCCCGGGAAAGCAAGGCCTAAGACGGACCAGCTCTCCGCAGCTCTTCTTCCCTGACGCGACAGAGCGAACACCGAAGTCCTTGCTGAGTAAGCAGCAGCGAAGTGCGGTTTCCGCCAAGCTGAAAACCTCTGCAAAAGCATAGCCGTCGCTGAGAAATCAGAGTCGGTTCTGTGGGCTGCTGTTGCTGCTTGGCTTAGCCTAGTATTTGAGCACGGCGGGAGGAACCCGCATAGAGAAAAAGCCTCTTTGTAAGGTCATCCCCTCTGGGAAAGCACAGCATTCTCTTGGAAATCAGAGTCGGATCTGTGGGATGCTGCTGCTGTTTTCCTGAGGAGGAGTTCACAGCACGGTGTAATAAATCCGCATGGAGCGAGATCCACTTTGCCTGGGCATCCCTTCTGCCTGAGAGAGAAGCGTGGTTGCGCCTGTGGAAAGAGCGTTAAGGAAAGGGACATGTCTGTCACTGCAATCCCCAGGAGCCTGTCTCGGGAAAGTGCAGCATGCTGCCCTAGGAGAAGTGAAGGAGTCGTTGGCCTTGTGGCCGGGATCCGGTCGCGAAGCAGGAGCGCCGGCCCTGGCAAGAACAGCGGGCCGGTGGCAAGACAAGTGTCACCCTCTGCCTGTGCAGAGAGACGTAGCTAAGGAGACACGAGGCGATGATTGGGCAGGGGAGCGTGCTCCAATCTGAGGAAGGAGTCTGGGCAGAAGGAAGGTCTTTCCTGTGCCTCTGGGCCCAAGGGGACAGCAGGTCCTTGGCCACCTGTCCAGAGGGCAGACGGGGGCTTGCCACCAATCTCCCGGTCCTGAACTCGCAGAAACACCTCCTGGAGGAACGGGCAATCAAATGCCGTCTTCCTCCAGGATGTGGCAGCCTTGGAAGAGGTAGGGGGTGTCCCGGGGTTACAGGGACAGTTACCCTTAACACCCCATCCCAGGGCACGGGCCGTGTGCAATGATCCTCTGGCGGCTCCTCAAGGATGGGGAAGGCACGGGCCTAGTCCCCTGTCCCCCTGAATGCCAGAGCGAAAGGGCAGGCCTTGCCTACGAGGAAAGATGTCATTGTGAGCAGAGTGCCATCCTAGGCCATGCACGCTGCTGCAGGGTCGCGGCTGGGTCTGCTTATTTCGGCTTGGTTGGATGAACCCAGGATGTGAACTTGGAGCCCGGGAAAGCAAGGCCCAAGAGGCACCAGCTCTCCCGCTGCTCTTCTTCCCTGAAGCGACTAAAGCCTTGCTGAAGAAGCAGCGGCCAAGTGCTGTTCGCTCCAAGCCAAAGCCTCTGCGATAGCACAGCATTCGCTGAGAAATCAGAATCGGATGTGGAGGATGTTGCTGCTGAATGCCTAAGCTACTCTCCACAGCACGTTGGAAGTTAACCGCACGCAACGAAATCCTCTTTGCCCTAGCAATTCTTTGCCTAAGAGTGAAGCGTGGTTGCACATCTGAAAGGGCCTTAAGGAAAGGGACACGTCTTTCACTGCACTCCTATGGAGCAAGTCTGGGGCAGGCCGAACAAGCCACCCCAGAGAAGAGAAGGTGCCCTTGGCCTTGTGGGTGGGATACGGTCGGGAAGCAGGAGAGCCTGCTGTGGCAGGAAGAGCAGGCCGGTGGCAAGACAAGTGTCACCGCTCCCTGTGCGGAGAGACGAAGCCTCACTGCTAATGAGACATGAGGTGACGACTATGGCAGGGGCGCCGGCTCCACTCTGAGGAAGGAGTCTGGGCAGAAGTCAGGCCTGTCTTGTGCCTCTGGTCCCAAGGGAACAGCATGTCCTTGACCACCTGTCCGTAGGGCACACTTGGGCTTGCTACCAGGCGCCATACCCGGAACAGGCAGAAACAGCACCCTCGAGAAACGGGCAGATGCCATCTTCCTCCAAGATGTGGCAGCGTTTTCGTTGGCAGGGGGTTTTCTGGAGAAGGAGTGGGGCAGTCCCCCAAAGCTCCCCATTCCAGTGAACGGACGGTGTTCAGGGATCCTGTCGCCTCTCCTATCCTGTGGCGAAGGCATTGGCCTTGTCCATGAGTCCGCTGAGAGCCAGTGCCAAAGGCCAAGCGTTGCCTACACCGGGAGATGGTAGTGTGCATTGAGTGCCATCCTAGGCCACGCACACTGCTGCAGGGTTGTGGCTGAGTCTGCTTAGTGCGGCCTGGCAGGGTGAACCCAGGGCGCCAACATGAAGCCCGGGAAAGCAAGGACTAAGTCGGACCAGCTCTCCGCAGCTCTTCTTCCCTGACGCGACAGAGCGAACACCGAAGTCCTTGCTGAGTAAGCAGCAGCGAAGTGCGGTTCCCGCCAAGCTGAAAACCTCTGCAAAAGCATAGCCGTCGCTGAGAAATCAGAGTCGGTTCTGTGGGCTGCTGATGCTGCTTGCCTTAGCCTAGTATTGGAGCACGGCGGGAGGAACCCCCATAGAGCAAAAGCCTCTTTGCTAGGTCATCCCCTCTGGGAAAGCACAGCATTCTCTTGGAAATCAGAGTCGGATCTGTGGGATGCTGCTGCTGTTTTCCTGAGGAAGAGTTCACAGCACGGTGTAATAAATCCGCATGGAGCGAGATCCAATTTGCCTGGGCATCCCTTCTGCCTGAGAGAGAAGCGTGGTTGCGCCTGTGGAAAGAGCCTTAAGGAAAGGGACATGTCTGTCACTGCAATCCCCAGGAGCCTGTCTCGGGAAAGTGCAGCATGCTTCCCTAGGAGAAGAGAAGGAGTCGTTGGCCTTGTGGTCGGGATCTGGTCGCGAAGCAGGAGCGGCGGCCCTGGCAAGAACAGCGGGCCGGTGGCAAGACAAGTGTCCCCCTCTGCCTGTGCTGAGAGACGAAGCCTGGCTGCTAGGGGACACGAGGGGACGATTTGGCAGGGGAGCGTGCTCCAATCTGAGGAAGGAGTCTGGGCAGAAGGAAGGTCTTTCCTGTGCCTCTGGGCCCAAGGGGACAGCAGGTCCTTGGCCACCTGTCCAGAGGGCAGACGTGGGCTTGCCACCAATCTCCCGGTCCTGAACTCGCAGAAACACCTCCTGGAGGAACGGGCAATCAGATGCTGACTTCCTCCAGGATGTGGCAGTCTTGGCGGAGGCAGGGCGTGTCTCGGGGAAACAGGGACAGTTTCCCATTACTCCCCATCCCAGGGCACGGGCCTGTGCAGTGATCCTCTCGCGGCTCCTCAAGGATGGGAAAGGCACGGGCCTAGTCCCCTGTCGCCCTGAACGCCAGAGCGAAAGGGCAGGCCTTGCCTACGAGGTTAGATGTCATTGTGAGCAGAGTGCCATCCTAGGCCATGCACGCTGCTGCAGGGTCGAGGCTGGGTCTACTTATTTCGGCTTGGCAAAATGAACTCAGGATGTGAACTTGGAGCCCGGGGGAGCAAGGCACAAGAGGCACCAGGCTCCCGCAGCTCTTCTTCCCTGAAGCAACTAAAGCCTTGCTGAGGAAGCAGGGGCCAAGTGTTGTTCGCTCCAAGCCAAAGTCTTTGCGAAAGCACAGCATTCGCTACGAAGTCCGTGTCGGTTCTGCGGGCTCTGCTGCTTCTTGCCTGAGCCCAGTCTCTCGGTGGGAGAAATCCGCATACAGCGAAAGCCTCTTTGCCCGGGCATCTCCTCTGGGAAAGCACAGCATTCACTGGGAATTCAGAATCGGATGTCGGGGATGCTGCTGCTGAATGCCTGAGCTAGTCTCTACAGCGCGGTGGAATTTACCCACATGGAGCAAAATCCTCTTTGCCCTAGCACCTATTTGCCTAAGAGAGAAGCGTGGTTGCACATCTGAAAGGGCCTTAAGGAAAGGGACACGTCTTTCACCGCACTCCCCAGGAGCAAGTCTGGGGCAGGCGCAACAAGCCGCGCCCCAGAGAAGAGAAGGAGCCATTGGCCTTGTGTTCGGGAAACGGTCGGGAAGCAGGAGAGCCTGCCGTGGCAGGAAGAGCAGGCCTGTGGCAAGACAAGTGTCACCCGCTCCCTGTGTGGAGAGATGATGCCTCCCTTCTAATGAGACATGAGGGGACGACTAGGGCAGTGGTGCCTGTTCCACTCTGAGGAAGGAGTCTGGGCAGAAGGCAGGCCTGTCTTGTGACTCTGGTCCCAAGGGGACAGCATGTCCTTGACCACCTGTCCGTAGGGCACACTTAGGCTTGCTACCAGGCGCCAAAACCGGAACTCGCAGAAAAAGCTCCCTCGGAAACGAGCAGTCAGATGCCATCTTCCTCCAAAATGTGACAGCGTTTTCGGTGGCAGGTGGTTTGCCGGGGAAGGATTGGGGAGAGTCCCCCAAAGATCCCCATTCCAGTGAATGGATGGTTGTCAGGGATCCTGTCGCCTCTCCTCTCCTGTGGCGAAGGCACTGGCCTTGTCCGTGAGTTCGCCTGACAGCCAGTGCCAAAGGCCAAGCGTTGCCTACACCGGGAGATGGTAGTATGCATTGAGTGCCATCCTCGGCCACGCACGCGGCTGCAGGGTTGTGGCTGAGTCTGCTTAGTTCGGCCTGGCAGGGTGAACCCAGGGCGCCAACATGAAGCACGTGAAAGCAAGGTCTAAGACGGACCAGCTCTCCGCAGCTCTTCTTCCGTGACGCGACAGAGCGAACACCGAAATCCTTGCTGAGGAAGCAGCACCGAAGTGCGGTTCGCGCAAACCTGAAAAGCTCTGCGAAAGCAAGGCAGTCGCTGAGAAATAAGAGTCGGTTCTGTGGGCTGCTGTTGCTGCTTGCCTTAGCGTAGTATTCGCAACACGGCGGGAGAAACCCGCATAGAGCGAAAGCCTCTTTGCTAGGGCATCCCCTCTGGGAAAGCACAGCATTCTCTGGAAAATCAGAGTTGGATCTGTGGGATGCTGCTGCTGCTTGCCTGAGCAAGACTCCACAGCACGGTGTAATAAACACGCATGGAGCGAGATCCTCTTTGCCTGGGCATCCCTTCTGCCTGAGAGAGAAGCGTGGTTGAGCCTGTGGAAAGAGCCTTAAGGAAAGGGACATGTCTGTCACTGCACTCCCAAGGAGCCTGTCTCGGGAAAGTGCAGCATGCTGCCCCAGGAGAAGAGAAGGAGTCGTTGGCCTTGTGGTCGGGAAACGGTCGCGAAGCAAGAGCGCCGGCCCTGGCAAGAACAGCGGGCCGGTGGCAAGACAAGTGTCACCATCTGCCTGTGCAGAGAGACGAATTAAGGAGACACGAGGGGATGATTGGGCAAGGGAGCGTGCTCCAATCTGAGGAAGGAGTCTGGGCAGAAGGAAGGCCTTTCCTGTGCCTCTGGGCCCAAGGGGACAGCAGGTCCTTGGCCACCTGTCCAGAGGGCAGACGTGGGCTTGCCACAAATCTCCCGGTCCTGAACTCGCAGAAACACCTCCTGGAGGAACGGGCAATCAAATGCCGTCTTCCTCCAGGATGTGGCAGCCTTGGCGGAGGTAGGGGGTGTCCCGGGGAAACAGGGACAGTTACCCATTACTCCCCATCCCAGGGCACGGGCCCTGTGCAATGATCCTCTCGCGGCTCCTCAAGGATGGGGAAGGCACGGGCCTAGTCCCCTGTCCCCCTGAATGCCAGAGTGAAAGGGCAGGCCTTGCCTACGAGGAGAGATATCATTGTGAGCAGAGTGCCATCCTAGGCCATGCATGCTGCTGCAGGGTCGAGGCTGGGTCTGCTTATTTCGGCTTGGTTGGATGAACCCAGGATGTGAACTTGGAGCCCGGGAAAGCAAGGCCCAAGAGGCACCAGCTCTCCCGCTGCTCTTCTTCCCTGAAGCGACTAAAGCCTTGCTGAAGAAGCAGCGGCCAAGTGCTGTTCGCTCCAAGCCAAAGCCTCTGCGAAAGCACAGCATTCGCTGATAAATCAGAGTCCGATCTGCGGTCTCTACTGCTGCTTGCCTGAGCCCGGTCTCGCGGTGGGAGAAACCCGCATACAGCGAAATAACCTTTGCCCGGGCATCTCCTCCTGGAAAGCACTGCATTCACTGGGAAATCAGAATCGGATTTTGGGGATGCTGCTGCTGAATACCTAAGCTACTCTCCACAGCACGTTGGAAGTTACCCGCATGCAATGAAATGCTCTTTGCCCTAGCACCTCTTTGCCTAAGAGAGAAGCGTGGTTGTACATCTGAAAGGGCCTTAAGGAAAGGGACATGTCTTTCACTGCACTCCCCTGGAGCAAGTCTGGGGCAGGCCGAACAAGCCACCCCAGAGAAGAGAAAGTGCCATTGGCCTTGTGGGTGGGATACGGTAGGGAAGCAGGAGAGCCTGCTGTGGCAGGAAGAGCAGGCCGGTGGCAAGACAAGTGTCACCGCTCCCTGTGCGGAGAGACGAAGCTTCACTGCTAATGAGACATGAGGTGACGACTATGGCAGGGGCGCCTGCTCTACTCTGAGGAAGGAGTCTGGGCAGAACTCAGGCCTGTCTTTTGCCTCTGGTCCCAAGGGGACAGCATGTCCTTGACCACCTGTCCGTAGGGCAAACTTGGGCTTGCTACCAGGCGCCATACCCGGAACAGGCAGAAACAGCACCCTCGAGAAATGGGTAGATGCCATCTTCCTCCAAGATGTGGCAGCGTTTTCGGTGGCAGGGGGTTTTCTGGAGAAGGAGTGGGGCAGTCCCCCAAAGCTCCCCATTCCAGTGAACGGACGGTGTTCAGGGATCCTGTCGCCTCTCCTATCCTGTGGCGAAGGCACTGTCATTGTCCGTGAGTCCGCCTGAGAGCCAGTGCCAAAGTCCAAGCGTTGCCTACACCGGGAGATGGTAGTGTGCATTGAGTGCCATCCTAGGCCACGCACACTGCTGCAGGGTTGTGGCTGAGTCTGCTTAGTTCGGCCTGGCAGGGTGAACCCAGGGCGCCAACATGAAGCCCGGGAAAGCAAGGCCTAAGACGGACCAGCTCTCCGCAGCTCTTCTTCCCTGACGCGACAGAGCGAACACCGAAGTCCTTGGTGAGTAAGCAGCAGCGAAGTGCGGTTCCCGCCAAGCTGAAAACCTCTGCAAAAGCATAGCCGTCGCTGAGAAATCAGAGTCAGTTCTGTGGGCTGCTGTTGCTGCTTGCCTTAGCCTAGTATTTGAGCACGGCGGGAGGAACCCGCATAGAGCAAAAGCCTCTTTGCTAGGTCATCCCCTCTGGGAAAGCACAGCATTCTCTTGGAAATCAGAGTCGGATCTGTGGGATGCTGCTGCTGTTTTCCTGAGGAAGACTCCACAGCACGGTGTCATAAATCCGCATGGAGCGAGATCCACTTTGCCTGGGCATCCCGTTTGCCTGAGAGAGAAGCGTGGTTGCGCCTGTGGAAAGAGCCTTAAGGAAAGGGACATGTCTGTCACTGCACTCCCCAGGAGCCTGTCTCGGGAACGTGCAGCATGCTGCCCTAGGAGAAGAGAAGGAGTCGTTGGCCTTGTGGTCGAGATACGGTCGCGAAGCAGGAGCGCCGGCCCTGGCAAGAACAGCGGGCCCGTGGCAAGACAAGTGTCACCCTCTGCCTGTGCAGAGAGACGAAGCTAAGGAAACACGAGGGGATGATTGGGCAAGGGAGCGTGCTCCAATCTGAGGAAGGAGTCTGGGCAGAAGGAAGGTCTTTCCTGTGCCTCTGGGCCCAAGGGGACAGCAGGTCCTTGGCCACCTGTCCAGAGATCAGACGGGGGCTTGCCACCAATCTCCCGGTCCTGAACTCGCAGAAACACCTGCTGGAGGAACGGGCAATCAAATGCCGTCTTCCTCCAGGATGTGGCAGCCTTGGAGGAGGTAGGGGGTGTCCCGGGGAAACAGGGACAGTTACCCATTACTCCCCAACCCAGGGCACGGGCCGTGTGCAATGATCCTCTCGCGGCTCCTCAAGGATGGGGAAGGCACGGGCCTAGTCCCCTGTCCTCCTGAATGCCAAAGCGAAAGGGCAGGCCTTGCCTACGAGGAGAGATGTGATTGTGAGCAGAGTGCCATCCTAGGCCATGCACGCCGCTGCAGGGTCGAGGCTGGGTCTACTTATTTCGGCTTGGCAAAATGAACTCAGGATGTGAACTTGGAGCCCGGGGGAGCAAGGCACACGAGGCACCAGGCTCCCGCAGCTCTTCTTCCCTGAAGCAACTAAAGCCTTGCTGAGGAAGCAGGGGCCAAGTGTTGTTCGCTCCAAGCCAAAGTCTTTGCAAAAGCACAGCATTCGCTACGAAGTCCGTGTCGGTTCTGCGGGCTCTGCTGCTTCTTGCCTGAGCCCAGTCTCGCGGTGGGAGAAACCCGCATACAGCGAAAGCCTCTTTGCCCGGGCATCTCCTCTGGGAAAGCACAGCATTCACTGGGAAATCAGAATCGGATGTGGGGGATGCTGCTGCTGAATGCCTGAGCTAGTCTCTACAGCGCGGTGGAATTTACCCGCATGGAGCGAAATCCTCTTTGCCCTAGCACCTCTTTGCCTAAGAGAGAAGCGTGGTTGCACATCTGAAAAGGCCTTAAGGAAAGGGACACGTCTTTCTCCGCACTCCCCAGGAGCAAGTCTGGGGCAGGCGCAACAAGCCGCGCCCCAGAGAAGAGAAGGAGCCATTGGCCTTGTGGGTGGGAAACGGTCGGGAAGCAGGAGAGCCTGCCGTGGCAGGAAGAGCAGGCCGGTGGCAAGACAAGTGTCACCCGCTCCCTGTGCGGAGAGATGATGCCTCCCTTCTAATGAGACATGAGTGGACGACTAGGGCAGTGGCGCCTGTTCCACTCTGAGGAAGGAGTCTGGGCAGAAGGCAGGCCAGTCTTGTGCCTCTGGTCCCAAGGGGACAGCATGTCCTTGACCACCTGTCCGTAGGGCACACTTGGGCTTGCTACCAGGCGCCAAAACCGGAACTCGCAGAAACAGCTCCCTCGAGAAAAAGGGCAGTCTGATGCCATCTTCCTCCAAAATGTGACAGCGTTTTCGGTGGCAGGGGGTTTGCCGGGGAAGGATTGGGGACAGTACCCCATGATCCCCATTCCAGTGAACGGACGGTTGTCAGGGATCCTGTCGCCTCTCCTCTCCTGTGGCGAAGGCACTGGCCTTGTCCGTGAGTCCGCCTGACAGCCAGTGCCAAAGGCCAAGCGTTGCCTACACCGGGAGATGGTAGTATGCATTGAGTGCCATCCTAGGCCACGCACGCTGCTGCAGGGTTGTGGCTGAGTCTGCTTAGATCGGCCTGGCAGGGTGAACCCAGGGCGCCAACATGCAGCCCGGGAAAGCAAGGCCTAAGACGGACCAGCTCTCCTCAGCTCTTCTTCCCTGACGCGACAGAGCGAACACCGAAGTCCTTGGTGAGTAAGCAGCAGCGAAGTGCGGTTCCCGCCAAGCTGAAAACCTCTGCAAAAGCATAGCCGTCGCTGAGAAATCAGAGTCGGTTCTGTGGGCTGCTGTTGCTGCTTGCCTTAGCCTAGTATTTGAGCACGGCGGGAGGAACCCGCATAGAGCAAAAGCCTCTTTGCTAGGTCATCCCCTCTGGGAAAGCACAGCATTCTCTTGGAAATCAGAGTCGGATCTGTGGGATGCTGCTGCTGTTTTCCTGAGGAAGAGTTCACAGCACGGTGTAATAAATCCGCATGGAGCGAGATCCACTTTGCCTGGGCATCCCTTCTGCCTGAGAGAGAAGCGTGGTTGCGCCTGTGGAAAGAGCCTTAAGGAAAGGGACATGTCTGTCACTGCACTCCCAGGAGCCTGTCTCAGGAAAGTGCAGCATGCTGCCCTAGGAGAAGAGAAGGAGTCGTTGGCCTTGTGGTCGGGATACGGTCTCGAAGCAGGAGCGCCGGCCCTGGCAAGAACAGCGGGCTGGTGGCAAGACAAGTGTCACCCTCTGCCTGTGCAGAGAGACAAAGCCTGGCTGCTAGGAGACACGAGGGGACGATTTGGCAGGGGAGCGTGCTCCAATCTAAGGAAGGGGTCTGGGCAGAAGGAAGGTCTTTCCTGTGCCTCTGGGCCCAAGGGGACAGCAGGTCCTTGGCCACCTGTCCAGAGGGCAGACGTGGGCTTGCCACCAATCTCCCGGTCCTGAACTCGCAGAAACACCTCCTGGAGGAACGGGCAATCAGAGGCTGACTTCCTCCAGGATGTGGCAGTCTTGGCGGAGGCAGGGGGTGTCTCGGGGAAACAGGGACAGTTTCCAATTACTCCCCATCCCAGGGCACGGGCCTGTGCAGTGATCCTCTGGGGCTCCTCAAGAATGGGGAAGGCACGGGCCTAGTCCCCTGTCGCCCTGAACGCCAGAGCAAAAGGGCAGGCCTTGCCTATGCCGAGAGATGGCATTGTGAGCAGAGTGCCATCCTAGGCCACGCACGCTGCTGCAGGGTCGAGGCTGGTTCTGCTTATTTCGGTTGGCAAAATGAACTCAGGATGTGAACTTGGAGCCAGGGGGAGCAAGGCACAAAGGGCACCAGTCTCCCGCAGCTCTTTTTCCCTGAAGCAACTAAAGCCTTGCTGAGGAAGCAGGGGCCAAGTGTTGTTCGCTCCAAGCCAAAGTCTTTGTGAAAGCACAGCATTCGCTATGAAGTCCGTGTCGGTTCTATGGGCTCTGCTGCTTCTTGCCTGAGCCCAGTCTCGCGGTGGGAGGAATCCGCATACAGCGAAAGCCTCTTTGCCCGGGCATCTCCTCTGGGAAAGCACAGCATTCACTGGGAATTCAGAATCGGATGTGGGGGATGCTGCTGCTGAATGCCTGAGCTAGTCTCTACAGCGCGGTGGAATTTACCCGCATGGAGCGAAATCCTCTTTGCCCTAGCACCTCTTTGCCTAAGAGAGAAGCGTGGTTGCACATCTGAAAGGGCCTTAAGGAAAGGGACACGTCTTTCACCGCACTCCCCAGGAGCAAGTCTGGGGCAGGCGCAACAAGCCGCGCCCCAGAGAAGAGAAGGAGCCAGTGGCCTTGTGGTCGGGAAACGGTCGGGAAGCAGGAGAGCCTGCCGTGGCAGGAAGAGCAGGCCGGTGGCAAGACAAGTGTCACCCGCTCCCTGTGTGGAGAGATGATGCCTCCCTTCTAATGAGACATGAGGGGACGACTAGGGCAGTGGCACCTGTTCCACTCTGAGGAAGGAGTCTGGGCAGAAGGCAGGCCTGTCTTGTGCCTCTGGTCCCAAGGGGACAGCATGTCCTTGACCACCTGTCCGTAGGGCACACTTGGGCTTGCTACCAGGCGCCATAAACGGAACTCGCAGAAACAGCTCCCTCGAGAAACGGGCAGTCGGATGCCATCTTCCTCCAAGATGTGACAGCGTTTTCGGTGGCAGGGGGTTTGCTGGGGAAGGAGTGGGTACAGTCGCCCAAAGCTCCCCATTCCAGTGAAAGGACGGTGTTCAGGGATCCTGTCGCCTCTCCTCTCCTGTGGCAAAGGCACTGGCATTGTCCGTGAGTCCGCCTGAGAGCCAGTGCCAAAGGCCAAGCGTTGCCTACACCGGGAGTTGGTAGTGTGCATTGAGTGCCATCCTAGGCCACGCACACTGCTGCAGGGTTGTGGCTGAGTCTGCTTAGTTCGGCCTGGCAGGGTGAACCCAGGGCGCCAACATGAAGCCCGGGAAAGCAAGGCCTAAGCGGACCAGCTCTCCGCAGCTCTTCTTCCCTGACGCGACAGAGCGAACACCGAAGTCCTTGCTGAGTAAGCAGCAGTGAAGGGCGGTTGCCGACAAGCTGAAAACCTCTGCAAAAGCATAGCCGTCGCTGAGAAATCAGAGTCGGTTCTGTGGGCTGCTGTTGCTGCTTGCCTTAGCCTAGTATTTGAGCACGGCGGGAGGAACCCGCATAGAGCAAAAGCCTCTTTGCTAGGTCATCCCCTCTGGGAAAGCACAGCATTCTCTTGGAAATCAGAGTCGGATCTGTGGGATGCTGCTGCTGTTTTCCTGAGGAAGAGTTCACAGCACGGTGTAATAAATCCGCATGGAGCGAGATCCACTTTGCCTGGGCATCCCTTCTGCCTGAGAGAGAAGCGTGGTTGCGCCTGTGGAAAGAGCCTTAAGGAAAGGGACATGTCTGTCACTGCACTCCCCAGGAGCCTGTCTCGGGAAAGTGCAGCATGCTGCCGTAGGAGAAGAGAAGGAGTCGTTGGCCTTGTGGTCGGGATACGGTCTCGAAGCAGGAGCGCCGGCCCTGGCAAGAACAGCGGGCTGGTGGCAAGACAAGTGTCACCCTCTGCCTGTGCAGAGAGACAAAGCCTGGCTGCTAGGAGACACGAGGGGACGATTTGGCAGGGGAGCGTGCTCCAATCTAAGGAAGGGGTCTGGGCAGAAGGAAGGTCTTTCCTGTGCCTCTGGGCCCAAGGGGACAGCAGGTCCTTGGCCACCTGTCCAGAGGGCAGACGTGGGCTTGCCACCAATCTCCCGGTCCTGAACTCACAGAAACACCTCCTGGAGGAACGGGCAATCAGAGGCTGACTTCCTCCAGGATGTGGCAGTCTTGGCGGAGGCAGGGGGTGTCTCGGGGAAACAGGGACAGTTTCCAATTACTCCCCATCCCAGGGCACGGGCCTGTGCAGTGATCCTCTGGGGGCTCCTCAAGAATGGGTAAGGCACGGGCCTAGTCCCCTGTCGCCCTGAACGCCAGAGCAAAAGGGCAGGCCTTGCCTATGCCGAGAGATGGCATTGTGAGCAGAGTGCCATCCTAGGCCACGCAAGCTGCTGCAGGGTCGAGGCTGGTTCTGCTTATTTCGGTTGGCAAAATGAACTCAGGATGTGAACTTGGAGCCAGGGGGAGCAAGGCACAAAGGGCACCAGTCTCCCGCAGCTCTTTTTCCCTGAAGCAACTAAAGCCTTGCTGAGGAAGCAGGGGCCAAGTGTTGTTCGCTCCAAGCCAAAGTCTTTGTGAAAGCACAGCATTCGCTACGAAGTCCGTGTCGGTTCTATGGGCTCTGCTGCTTCTTGCCTGAGCCCAGTCTCGCGGTGGGAGAAATCCGCATAGCGAAAGCCTCTTTGCCCGGGCATCTCCTCTGGGAAAGCACAGCATTCACTGGGAATTCAGAATCGGATGTGGGGGATGCTGCTGCTGAATGCCTGAGCTAGTCTCTACAGCGCGGTGGAATTTACCCGCATGGAGCGAAATCCTCTTTGCCCTAGCACCTCTTTGCCTAAGAGAGAAGCGTGGTTGCACATCTGAAAGGGCCTTAAGGAAAGGGACACGTCTTTCACCGCACTCCCCAGGAGCAAGTCTGGGGCAGGCGCAACAAGCCGCGCCCCAGAGAAGAGAAGGAGCCAGTGGCCTTGTGGTCGGGAAACGGTCGGGAAGCAGGAGAGCCTGCCGTGGCAGGAAGAGCAGGCCGGTGGCAAGACAAGTGTCACCCGCTCCCTGTGTGGAGAGATGATGCCTCCCTTCTAATGAGACATGAGGGGACGACTAGGGCAGTGGCACCTGTTCCACTCTGAGGAAGGAGTCTGGGCAGAAGGCAGGCCTGTCTTGTGCCTCTGGTCCCAAGGGGACAGCATGTCCTTGACCACCTGTCCGTAGGGCACACTTGGGCTGGCTACCAGGCGCCATACCCGGAACTCGCAGAAACAGCACCCTCGAGAAACGGGCAGATGCCATCTTCCTCCAAGATGTGACAGCGTTTTCGGTGGCAGGGGGTTTTCTGGAGAAGCAGTGGGGCAGTCCCCCAAAGCTCCCCATTCCAGTGAACGGACGGTGTTCAAGGATCCTGTCGCCTCTCCTATCCTGTGGCGAAGGCACTGGCATTGTCCGTGAGTCCGCCTGAGAGCCAGTGCCAAAGGCCAAGCGTTGCCTACACCGGGAGATGGTAGTGTGCATTGAGTGCCATCCTAGGCCACGCACACTGCTGCAGGGTTGTGGCTGAGTCTGCTTAGTTCGGCCTGGCAGGGTGAACCCAGGGCGCCAACATGAAGCCCGGGAAAGCAAGGCCTAAGACGGACCAGCTCTCCGCAGCTCTTCTTCCCTGACGCGACAGAGCGAACACCGAAGTCCTTGCTGAGTAAGCAGCAGCGAAGTGCGGTTTCCGCCAAGCTGAAAACCTCTGCAAAAGCATAGCCGTCGCTGAGAAATCAGAGTCGGTTCTGTGGGCTGCTGTTGCTGCTTGGCTTAGCCTAGTATTTGAGCACGGCGGGAGGAACCCGCATAGAGAAAAAGCCTCTTTGTAAGGTCATCCCCTCTGGGAAAGCACAGCATTCTCTTGGAAATCAGAGTCGGATCTGTGGGATGCTGCTGCTGTTTTCCTGAGGAGGAGTTCACAGCACGGTGTAATAAATCCGCATGGAGCGAGATCCACTTTGCCTGGGCATCCCTTCTGCCTGAGAGAGAAGCGTGGTTGCGCCTGTGGAAAGAGCGTTAAGGAAAGGGACATGTCTGTCACTGCAATCCCCAGGAGCCTGTCTCGGGAAAGTGCAGCATGCTGCCCTAGGAGAAGTGAAGGAGTCGTTGGCCTTGTGGCCGGGATCCGGTCGCGAAGCAGGAGCGCCGGCCCTGGCAAGAACAGCGGGCCGGTGGCAAGACAAGTGTCACCCTCTGCCTGTGCAGAGAGACGTAGCTAAGGAGACACGAGGCGATGATTGGGCAGGGGAGCGTGCTCCAATCTGAGGAAGGAGTCTGGGCAGAAGGAAGGTCTTTCCTGTGCCTCTGGGCCCAAGGGGACAGCAGGTCCTTGGCCACCTGTCCAGAGGGCAGACGGGGGCTTGCCACCAATCTCCCGGTCCTGAACTCGCAGAAACACCTCCTGGAGGAACGGGCAATCAAATGCCGTCTTCCTCCAGGATGTGGCAGCCTTGGAAGAGGTAGGGGGTGTCCCGGGGTTACAGGGACAGTTACCCTTAACACCCCATCCCAGGGCACGGGCCGTGTGCAATGATCCTCTGGCGGCTCCTCAAGGATGGGGAAGGCACGGGCCTAGTCCCCTGTCCCCCTGAATGCCAGAGCGAAAGGGCAGGCCTTGCCTACGAGGAAAGATGTCATTGTGAGCAGAGTGCCATCCTAGGCCATGCACGCTGCTGCAGGGTCGCGGCTGGGTCTGCTTATTTCGGCTTGGTTGGATGAACCCAGGATGTGAACTTGGAGCCCGGGAAAGCAAGGCCCAAGAGGCACCAGCTCTCCCGCTGCTCTTCTTCCCTGAAGCGACTAAAGCCTTGCTGAAGAAGCAGCGGCCAAGTGCTGTTCGCTCCAAGCCAAAGCCTCTGCGATAGCACAGCATTCGCTGAGAAATCAGAATCGGATGTGGAGGATGTTGCTGCTGAATGCCTAAGCTACTCTCCACAGCACGTTGGAAGTTAACCGCACGCAACGAAATCCTCTTTGCCCTAGCAATTCTTTGCCTAAGAGAGAAGCGTGGTTGCACATCTGAAAGGGCCTTAAGGAAAGGGACACGTCTTTCACTGCACTCCTATGGAGCAAGTCTGGGGCAGGCCGAACAAGCCACCCCAGAGAAGAGAAGGTGCCCTTGGCCTTGTGGGTGGGATACGGTCGGGAAGCAGGAGAGCCTGCTGTGGCAGGAAGAGCAGGCCGGTGGCAAGACAAGTGTCACCGCTCCCTGTGCGGAGAGACGAAGCCTCACTGCTAATGAGACATGAGGTGACGACTATGGCAGGGGCGCCGGCTCCACTCTGAGGAAGGAGTCTGGGCAGAAGTCAGGCCTGTCTTGTGCCTCTGGTCCCAAGGGAACAGCATGTCCTTGACCACCTGTCCGTAGGGCACACTTGGGCTTGCTACCAGGCGCCATACCCGGAACAGGCAGAAACAGCACCCTCGAGAAACGGGCAGATGCCATCTTCCTCCAAGATGTGGCAGCGTTTTCGTTGGCAGGGGGTTTTCTGGAGAAGGAGTGGGGCAGTCCCCCAAAGCTCCCCATTCCAGTGAACGGACGGTGTTCAGGGATCCTGTCGCCTCTCCTATCCTGTGGCGAAGGCATTGGCCTTGTCCATGAGTCCGCCTGAGAGCCAGTGCCAAAGGCCAAGCGTTGCCTACACCGGGAGATGGTAGTGTGCATTGAGTGCCATCCTAGGCCACGCACACTGCTGCAGGGTTGTGGCTGAGTCTGCTTAGTGCGGCCTGGCAGGGTGAACCCAGGGCGCCAACATGAAGCCCGGGAAAGCAAGGACTAAGTCGGACCAGCTCTCCGCAGCTCTTCTTCCCTGACGCGACAGAGCGAACACCGAAGTCCTTGCTGAGTAAGCAGCAGCGAAGTGCGGTTCCCGCCAAGCTGAAAACCTCTGCAAAAGCATAGCCGTCGCTGAGAAATCAGAGTCGGTTCTGTGGGCTGCTGATGCTGCTTGCCTTAGCCTAGTATTGGAGCACGGCGGGAGGAACCCCCATAGAGCAAAAGCCTCTTTGCTAGGTCATCCCCTCTGGGAAAGCACAGCATTCTCTTGGAAATCAGAGTCGGATCTGTGGGATGCTGCTGCTGTTTTCCTGAGGAAGAGTTCACAGCACGGTGTAATAAATCCGCATGGAGCGAGATCCAATTTGCCTGGGCATCCCTTCTGCCTGAGAGAGAAGCGTGGTTGCGCCTGTGGAAAGAGCCTTAAGGAAAGGGACATGTCTGTCACTGCAATCCCCAGGAGCCTGTCTCGGGAAAGTGCAGCATGCTTCCCTAGGAGAAGAGAAGGAGTCGTTGGCCTTGTGGTCGGGATCTGGTCGCGAAGCAGGAGCGGCGGCCCTGGCAAGAACAGCGGGCCGGTGGCAAGACAAGTGTCCCCCTCTGCCTGTGCTGAGAGACGAAGCCTGGCTGCTAGGGGACACGAGGGGACGATTTGGCAGGGGAGCGTGCTCCAATCTGAGGAAGGAGTCTGGGCAGAAGGAAGGTCTTTCCTGTGCCTCTGGGCCCAAGGGGACAGCAGGTCCTTGGCCACCTGTCCAGAGGGCAGACGTGGGCTTGCCACCAATCTCCCGGTCCTGAACTCGCAGAAACACCTCCTGGAGGAACGGGCAATCAGATGCTGACTTCCTCCAGGATGTGGCAGTCTTGGCGGAGGCAGGGCGTGTCTCGGGGAAACAGGGACAGTTTCCCATTACTCCCCATCCCAGGGCACGGGCCTGTGCAGTGATCCTCTCGCGGCTCCTCAAGGATGGGAAAGGCACGGGCCTAGTCCCCTGTCGCCCTGAACGCCAGAGCGAAAGGGCAGGCCTTGCCTACGAGGTTAGATGTCATTGTGAGCAGAGTGCCATCCTAGGCCATGCACGCTGCTGCAGGGTCGAGGCTGGGTCTACTTATTTCGGCTTGGCAAAATGAACTCAGGATGTGAACTTGGAGCCCGGGGGAGCAAGGCACAAGAGGCACCAGGCTCCCGCAGCTCTTCTTCCCTGAAGCAACTAAAGCCTTGCTGAGGAAGCAGGGGCCAAGTGTTGTTCGCTCCAAGCCAAAGTCTTTGCGAAAGCACAGCATTCGCTACGAAGTCCGTGTCGGTTCTGCGGGCTCTGCTGCTTCTTGCCTGAGCCCAGTCTCTCGGTGGGAGAAATCCGCATACAGCGAAAGCCTCTTTGCCCGGGCATCTCCTCTGGGAAAGCACAGCATTCACTGGGAATTCAGAATCGGATGTCGGGGATGCTGCTGCTGAATGCCTGAGCTAGTCTCTACAGCGCGGTGGAATTTACCCACATGGAGCAAAATCCTCTTTGCCCTAGCACCTATTTGCCTAAGAGAGAAGCGTGGTTGCACATCTGAAAGGGCCTTAAGGAAAGGGACACGTCTTTCACCGCACTCCCCAGGAGCAAGTCTGGGGCAGGCGCAACAAGCCGCGCCCCAGAGAAGAGAAGGAGCCATTGGCCTTGTGTTCGGGAAATGGTCGGGAAGCAGGAGAGCCTGCCGTGGCAGGAAGAGCAGGCCTGTGGCAAGACAAGTGTCACCCGCTCCCTGTGTGGAGAGATGATGCCTCCCTTCTAATGAGACATGAGGGGACGACTAGGGCAGTGGTGCCTGTTCCACTCTGAGGAAGGAGTCTGGGCAGAAGGCAGGCCTGTCTTGTGACTCTGGTCCCAAGGGGACAGCATGTCCTTGACCACCTGTCCGTAGGGCACACTTAGGCTTGCTACCAGGCGCCAAAACCGGAACTCGCAGAAAAAGCTCCCTCGGAAACGAGCAGTCAGATGCCATCTTCCTCCAAAATGTGACAGCGTTTTCGGTGGCAGGTGGTTTGCCGGGGAAGGATTGGGGAGAGTCCCCCAAAGATCCCCATTCCAGTGAATGGATGGTTGTCAGGGATCCTGTCGCCTCTCCTCTCCTGTGGCGAAGGCACTGGCCTTGTCCGTGAGTTCGCCTGACAGCCAGTGCCAAAGGCCAAGCGTTGCCTACACCGGGAGATGGTAGTATGCATTGAGTGCCATCCTCGGCCACGCACGCGGCTGCAGGGTTGTGGCTGAGTCTGCTTAGTTCGGCCTGGCAGGGTGAACCCAGGGCGCCAACATGAAGCACGTGAAAGCAAGGTCTAAGACGGACCAGCTCTCCGCAGCTCTTCTTCCGTGACGCGACAGAGCGAACACCGAAATCCTTGCTGAGGAAGCAGCACCGAAGTGCGGTTCGCGCAAACCTGAAAAGCTCTGCGAAAGCAAGGCAGTCGCTGAGAAATAAGAGTCGGTTCTGTGGGCTGCTGTTGCTGCTTGCCTTAGCGTAGTATTCGCAACACGGCGGGAGAAACCCGCATAGAGCGAAAGCCTCTTTGCTAGGGCATCCCCTCTGGGAAAGCACAGCATTCTCTGGAAAATCAGAGTTGGATCTGTGGGATGCTGCTGCTGCTTGCCTGAGCAAGACTCCACAGCACGGTGTAATAAACACGCATGGAGCGAGATCCTCTTTGCCTGGGCATCCCTTCTGCCTGAGAGAGAAGCGTGGTTGAGCCTGTGGAAAGAGCCTTAAGGAAAGGGACATGTCTGTCACTGCACTCCCCAGGAGCCTGTCTCGGGAAAGTGCAGCATGCTGCCCCAGGAGAAGAGAAGGAGTCGTTGGCCTTGTGGTCGGGAAACGGTCGCGAAGCAAGAGCGCCGGCCCTGGCAAGAACAGCGGGCCGGTGCCAAGACAAGTGTCACCATCTGCCTGTGCAGAGAGACGAATTAAGGAGACACGAGGGGATGATTGGGCAAGGGAGCGTGCTCCAATCTGAGGAAGGAGTCTGGGCAGAAGGAAGGCCTTTCCTGTGCCTCTGGGCCCAAGGGGACAGCAGGTCCTTGGCCACCTGTCCAGAGGGCAGACGTGGGCTTGCCACAAATCTCCCGGTCCTGAACTCGCAGAAACACCTCCTGGAGGAACGGGCAATCAAATGCCGTCTTCCTCCAGGATGTGGCAGCCTTGGCGGAGGTAGGGGGTGTCCCGGGGAAACAGGGACAGTTACCCATTACTCCCCATCCCAGGGCACGGGCCCTGTGCAATGATCCTCTCGCGGCTCCTCAAGGATGGGGAAGGCACGGGCCTAGTCCCCTGTCCCCCTGAATGCCAGAGTGAAAGGGCAGGCCTTGCCTACGAGGAGAGATATCATTGTGAGCAGAGTGCCATCCTAGGCCATGCATGCTGCTGCAGGGTCGAGGCTGGGTCTGCTTATTTCGGCTTGGTTGGATGAACCCAGGATGTGAACTTGGAGCCCGGGAAAGCAAGGCCCAAGAGGCACCAGCTCTCCCGCTGCTCTTCTTCCCTGAAGCGACTAAAGCCTTGCTGAAGAAGCAGCGGCCAAGTGCTGTTCGCTCCAAGCCAAAGCCTCTGCGAAAGCACAGCATTCGCTGATAAATCAGAGTCCGATCTGCGGTCTCTACTGCTGCTTGCCTGAGCCCGGTCTCGCGGTGGGAGAAACCCGCATACAGCGAAATACTCTTTGCCCGGGCATCTCCTCCTGGAAAGCACTGCATTCACTGGGAAATCAGAATCGGATTTTGGGGATGCTGCTGCTGAATACCTAAGCTACTCTCCACAGCACGTTGGAAGTTACCCGCATGCAATGAAATGCTCTTTGCCCTAGCACCTCTTTGCCTAAGAGAGAAGCGTGGTTGCACATCTGAAAGGGCCTTAAGGAAAGGGACATGTCTTTCACTGCACTCCCCTGGAGCAAGTCTGGGGCAGGCCGAACAAGCCACCCCAGAGAAGAGAAAGTGCCATTGGCCTTGTGGGTGGGATACGGTAGGGAAGCAGGAGAGCCTGCTGTGGCAGGAAGAGCAGGCCGGTGGCAAGACAAGTGTCACCGCTCCCTGTGCGGAGAGACGAAGCTTCACTGCTAATGAGACATGAGGTGACGACTATGGCAGGGGCGCCTGCTCTACTCTGAGGAAGGAGTCTGGGCAGAACTCAGGCCTGTCTTTTGCCTCTGGTCCCAAGGGGACAGCATGTCCTTGACCACCTGTCCGTAGGGCAAACTTGGGCTTGCTACCAGGCGCCATACCCGGAACAGGCAGAAACAGCACCCTCGAGAAATGGGTAGATGCCATCTTCCTCCAAGATGTGGCAGCGTTTTCGGTGGCAGGGGGTTTTCTGGAGAAGGAGTGGGGCAGTCCCCCAAAGCTCCCCATTCCAGTGAACGGACGGTGTTCAGGGATCCTGTCGCCTCTCCTATCCTGTGGCGAAGGCACTGTCATTGTCCGTGAGTCCGCCTGAGAGCCAGTGCCAAAGTCCAAGCGTTGCCTACACCGGGAGATGGTAGTGTGCATTGAGTGCCATCCTAGGCCACGCACACTGCTGCAGGGTTGTGGCTGAGTCTGCTTAGTTCGGCCTGGCAGGGTGAACCCAGGGCGCCAACATGAAGCCCGGGAAAGCAAGGCCTAAGACGGACCAGCTCTCCGCAGCTCTTCTTCCCTGACGCGACAGAGCGAACACCGAAGTCCTTGGTGAGTAAGCAGCAGCGAAGTGCGGTTCCCGCCAAGCTGAAAACCTCTGCAAAAGCATAGCCGTCGCTGAGAAATCAGAGTCAGTTCTGTGGGCTGCTGTTGCTGCTTGCCTTAGCCTAGTATTTGAGCACGGCGGGAGGAACCCGCATAGAGCAAAAGCCTCTTTGCTAGGTCATCCCCTCTGGGAAAGCACAGCATTCTCTTGGAAATCAGAGTCGGATCTGTGGGATGCTGCTGCTGTTTTCCTGAGGAAGACTCCACAGCACGGTGTCATAAATCCGCATGGAGCGAGATCCACTTTGCCTGGGCATCCCGTTTGCCTGAGAGAGAAGCGTGGTTGCGCCTGTGGAAAGAGCCTTAAGGAAAGGGACATGTCTGTCACTGCACTCCCCAGGAGCCTGTCTCGGGAACGTGCAGCATGCTGCCCTAGGAGAAGAGAAGGAGTCGTTGGCCTTGTGGTCGAGATACGGTCGCGAAGCAGGAGCGCCGGCCCTGGCAAGAACAGCGGGCCCGTGGCAAGACAAGTGTCACCCTCTGCCTGTGCAGAGAGACGAAGCTAAGGAAACACGAGGGGATGATTGGGGAAGGGAGCGTGCTCCAATCTGAGGAAGGAGTCTGGGCAGAAGGAAGGTCTTTCCTGTGCCTCTGGGCCCAAGGGGACAGCAGGTCCTTGGCCACCTGTCCAGAGATCAGACGGGGGCTTGCCACCAATCTCCCGGTCCTGAACTCGCAGAAACACCTGCTGGAGGAACGGGCAATCAAATGCCGTCTTCCTCCAGGATGTGGCAGCCTTGGAGGAGGTAGGGGGTGTCCCGGGGAAACAGGGACAGTTACCCATTACTCCCCAACCCAGGGCACGGGCCGTGTGCAATGATCCTCTCGCGGCTCCTCAAGGATGGGGAAGGCACGGGCCTAGTCCCCTGTCCTCCTGAATGCCAAAGCGAAAGGGCAGGCCTTGCCTACGAGGAGAGATGTGATTGTGAGCAGAGTGCCATCCTAGGCCATGCACGCCGCTGCAGGGTCGAGGCTGGGTCTACTTATTTCGGCTTGGCAAAATGAACTCAGGATGTGAACTTGGAGCCCGGGGGAGCAAGGCACAAGAGGCACCAGGCTCCCGCAGCTCTTCTTCCCTGAAGCAACTAAAGCCTTGCTGAGGAAGCAGGGGCCAAGTGTTGTTCGCTCCAAGCCAAAGTCTTTGCAAAAGCACAGCATTCGCTACGAAGTCCGTGTCGGTTCTGCGGGCTCTGCTGCTTCTTGCCTGAGCCCAGTCTCGCGGTGGGAGAAACCCGCATACAGCGAAAGCCTCTTTGCCCGGGCATCTCCTCTGGGAAAGCACAGCATTCACTGGGAAATCAGAATCGGATGTGGGGGATGCTGCTGCTGAATGCCTGAGCTAGTCTCTACAGCGCGGTGGAATTTACCCGCATGGAGCGAAATCCTCTTTGCCCTAGCACCTCTTTGCCTAAGAGAGAAGCGTGGTTGCACATCTGAAAAGGCCTTAAGGAAAGGGACACGTCTTTCTCCGCACTCCCCAGGAGCAAGTCTGGGGCAGGCGCAACAAGCCGCGCCCCAGAGAAGAGAAGGAGCCATTGGCCTTGTGGGTGGGAAACGGTCGGGAAGCAGGAGAGCCTGCCGTGGCAGGAAGAGCAGGCCGGTGGCAAGACAAGTGTCACCCGCTCCCTGTGCGGAGAGATGATGCCTCCCTTCTAATGAGACATGAGTGGACGACTAGGGCAGTGGCGCCTGTTCCACTCTGAGGAAGGAGTCTGGGCAGAAGGCAGGCCTGTCTTGTGCCTCTGGTCCCAAGGGGACAGCATGTCCTTGACCACCTGTCCGTAGGGCACACTTGGGCTTGCTACCAGGCGCCAAAACCGGAACTCGCAGAAACAGCTCCCTCGAGAAAAAGGGCAGTCTGATGCCATCTTCCTCCAAAATGTGACAGCGTTTTCGGTGGCAGGGGGTTTGCCGGGGAAGGATTGGGGACAGTACCCCATGATCCCCATTCCAGTGAACGGACGGTTGTCAGGGATCCTGTCGCCTCTCCTCTCCTGTGGCGAAGGCACTGGCCTTGTCCGTGAGTCCGCCTGACAGCCAGTGCCAAAGGCCAAGCGTTGCCTACACCGGGAGATGGTAGTATGCATTGAGTGCCATCCTAGGCCACGCACGCTGCTGCAGGGTTGTGGCTGAGTCTGCTTAGATCGGCCTGGCAGGGTGAACCCAGGGCGCCAACATGCAGCCCGGGAAAGCAAGGCCTAAGACGGACCAGCTCTCCTCAGCTCTTCTTCCCTGACGCGACAGAGCGAACACCGAAGTCCTTGGTGAGTAAGCAGCAGCAAAGTGCGGTTCCCGCCAAGCTGAAAACCTCTGCAAAAGCATAGCCGTCGCTGAGAAATCAGAGTCGGTTCTGTGGGATGCTGTTGCTGCTTGCCTTAGCCTAGTATTTGAGCACGGCGGGAGGAACCCGCATAGAGCAAAAGCCTCTTTGCTAGGTCATCCCCTCTGGGAAAGCACAGCATTCTCTTGGAAATCAGAGTCGGATCTGTGGGATGCTGCTGCTGTTTTCCTGAGGAAGAGTTCACAGCACGGTGTAATAAATCCGCATGGAGCGAGATCCACTTTGCCTGGGCATCCCTTCTGCCTGAGAGGGAAGCGTGGTTGCGCCTGTGGAAAGAGCCTTAAGGAAAGGGACATGTCTGACACTGCACTCCCCAGGAGCCTGTCTCGGGAAAGTGCAGCATGCTGCCCTAGGAGAAGAGAAGGAGTCGTTGGCCTTGTGGTCGGGATACGGTCGCGAAGCAGGAGCGCCGGCCCTGGCAAGAACAGCGGGCCGGTGGCAAGACAAGTTTCACCCTCTGCCTGTGCAGAGAGACGAAGCCTGGATGCTAGGAGACACGAGGGGACGATTTGGCAGGGGAGCGTGCTCCATTCTGAGGAAGGAGTCTGGGCAGAAGGAAGGTCTTTCCTGTGCCTCTGGGCCCAAGGGGACAGCAGGTCCTTGGCCACCTGTCCAGAGGGCAGACGTGGGCTTGCCACCATTCTCCCGGTCCTGAACTCGCAGAAACACCTCCTGGAGGAACGGGCAATCAGAGGCTGACTTCCTCCAGGATGTGGCAGTCTTGGCGGAGGCAGGGGGTGTCTCGGGGAAACAGGGACAGTTTCCCATTACTCCCCATCCCAGGGCATGGGCCTGTGCAGTGATCCTCTCGTGGCTCCTCAAGGATGAGAAATGCACGGGCCTAGTCCCCTGTCGCCCTGAACGCCAGAGCAAAAGGGCAGGCCTTGCCTATGCCGAGAGATGGCATTGTGAGGAGAGTGCCATCCTAGGCCACACACGCTGCTGCAGGGTCGAGGCTGGTTCTGCTTATTTCGGCTTGGCAAAATGAACTCAGGATGTGAACCTGGAGCCCGGGGGAGCAAGGCACAAGAGGCACCAGGCTTCCTCAGCTCTTCTTCCCTGAAGCAACTAAAGCCTTGCTGAGGAAGCAGGGGCCAAGTGTTGTTCGCTCCAAGCCAAAGTCTTTGCGAAAAAAGCACAGCATTCGCTACGAAGTCCGTGTCGGTTCTGCGGGCTCTGCTGCTTCTTGCCTGAGCCCAGTCTCTCGGTGGGAGAAATCCGCATACAGCGAAAGCCTCTTTGCCCGGGCATCTCCTCTGGGAAAGCACAGCATTCACTGGGAATTCAGAATCGGATGTCGGGGATGCTGCTGCTGAATGCCTGAGCTAGTCTCTACAGCGCGGTGGAATTTACCCGCATGGAGCGAAATCCTCTTTGCCCTAGCACCTCTTTGCCTAAGAGAGAAGCGTGGTTGCACATCTGAAAGGGCCTTAAGGAAAGGGACACGTCTTTCACCGCACTCCCCAGGAGCAAGTCTGGGGCAGGCGCAATAAGCCGCGCCCCAGAGAAGAGAAGGAGCCATTGGCATTGTGGTCGGGAAACGGTCGGGAAGCAGGAGAGCCTGCTGTGGCAGGAAGAGCAAGCCGGTGGCAAGACAAGTGTCACCCGCTCCCTGTGCGGAGAGATGATGCCTCCCTTCTAATGAGACATGAGGGGACGACTAGGGCAGTGGCACCTGTTCCACTCTGAGGAAGGAGTCTGGGCAGAAGGCAGGCCTGTCTTGTGCCTCTGGTCCCAAGGGGACAGCATGTCCTTGACCACCTGTCCGTAGGGCACACTTGGGCTTGATACCAGGCGCCATACCCGGAACTCGCAGAAACAGCTCCCTCGAGAAACAGGCAGTCAGATGCCATCTTCCTCCAAGATGTGACAGCGTTTTCGGTGGCAGGTGGTTTGCTGGGGAAGGAGTGGGCACAGTTCCCCAAAGCTCCCCATTCCAGTGAAAGGACGGTGTTCAGGGATCCTGTCGCCTCTCCTCTCCTGTGGCGAAGGCACTGGCCTTGTCCGTGAGTCCGCCTGAAATCCAGTACCAAAGGCCAAGCGTTGCCTACACCGGGAGATGGTAGAGTGCATTAAGTGCCATTATAGGCCACGCACGCTGCTGCAGGGTTGTGGCTGTGTCTGCTTAGTTCGGCCTGGCAGGGTGAACCCAGGGAGCCAACATGAATCCCGGGTAGGCAAGGCCTAAGACGGACCAGTCTCTGCAGCTCTTCTTCCGTGACGCGACAGAGCGAACACCGAAATCCTTGCTGAGGAAGCAGCAGCGAAGTGCGGTTCGCGCAAACCTGAAAACCTGTGCGAAAGCATAGCAGTCGCTGAGAAATCAGAGTCGGTTCTGTGAGCTGCTGTTGCTGCTTGCCTTAGCGTAGTATTCGCAGCACGGCGGGAGAAACCCGCATAGAGCGAAAGCCTCTTTGCTAGGGCATCCCCTCTGGGAAAGCACAGCATTCTCTTGGAAATCAGAGTCGGATCTGTGGGATGCTGCTGCTGTTTTCCTGAGGAAGACTCCACAGCATGATGTAATAAATCCGCATGGAGCGAGATCCACTTTGCCTGGGCATCCCTTCTGCCTGAGAGAGAAGCGTGGTTGCGCCTGTGGAAAGAGCCTTAAGGAAAGGGACATGTATGTCACTGCACTCCCCAGGAGCCTGTCTTGGGAAAGTGCAGCATGCTGCCCTAGGAGAAGAGAAGGAGTCGTTGGCCTTGTGGTCGGGATCCGGTCGCGAAGCAGGAGCGCCGGCCCTGACAAGAACAGCGGGCCGGTGGCAAGACAAGTGTCACCCTCTGCCTGTGCAGAGAGACGAAGCTAAGGACACATGAGTGGATGATTGGGCAGGGGAGCGTGCTCCAATCTGAGGAAGGAGTCTGGGCAGAAGGAAGGTCTTTCCTGTGCCTCTGGGCCCAAGGGGACAGCAGGTCCTTGGCCACCTGTCCAGAGGGCAGACGGGGGCTTGCCACCAATCTCCCGGTCCTGACCTCGCAGAAACACCTCCTGGAGGAACGGGCAATCAAATGCCGTCTTACTCCAGGATGTGGCAGCCTTGGAGGAGGTAGGGGGTGTCCCGGGGTAACAGGGACAGTTACCCATTACTCCCCATCCCAGGGCACAGGCCGTGTGCAATGATCCTCTCGCGGCTCCTCAAGGATGGGGAAGGCACGGGCCTAGTCCCCTGTCCCCCTGAATGCCAGAGCGAAAGGGCAGGCCTTGCCTACGTGGAGAGATGTCATTGTGAGCAGAGTGCCATCCTATGCCATGCACGCTGCTGCAGGGTCGAGGCTGGGTCTGCTTATTTCGGCTTGGTAGGATGAACCCAGGATGTGAATTTGGAGCGCGGGAAAGCAAGGCCCAAGAGGCACCAGCCCTCCCGCTGCTCTTCTTCCCTGAAGCGACTAAAGCCTTGCTGAAGAAGCAGCGGCCAAGTGCTGTTCGCTCCAAGCCAAAGCCTCTGCGAAAGCACAGCATTCGCTGATAAATCAGAGTCCGATCTGCGGGCTCTACTGCTGCTTGCCTGAGCCCGGTCTCGCGGTGGGAGAAACCCGCATACAGCGAAATCCTCTTTGCCCGGGCATCTCCTCTGGGAAAGCACAGCATTCCCTGGGAAATCAGAATCGGATTTTGGGGATGCTGCTGCTGAATACCTAAGCTACTCTCCACAGCACGTTGGAAGTTACCCGCATGCAACATAATCCTCTTTGCCTTAGCACCTCTTTGCCTAAGAGAGAAGCGTGGTTGCACATCTGAAAGGGCCTTAAGGAAAGGGACACATCTTTCACTGCACACCCCTGGAGCAAGTCTGGGGCAGGCCGAACAAGCCACCCCAGAGAAGAGAAGGTGCCATTGACATTGTGGGTGGGATACGATCGGGAAGCAGGAGAGCCTGCTGTGGCAGGAAGAGCAGCCCGGTGGCAAGACAAGTGTCACCGCACCCTGTGCGGAGAGACGAAGCCTCACTGCTAATGAGACATGAGGTGACGACTATGGCAGGGGCGCCTGCTCCACTCTGTGGAAGGAGTCTGGGCAGAAGTCAGGCCTGTCTTGTGCCTCTGGTCCCAAGGGGACAGCATGTCCTTGACCACCTGTCCGTAGGCACACTTGGACTTGCTACCAGGCGCCATACCCGGAACTCGCAGAAACAGCACCCTCGAGAAACGGGCAGATGCCATCTTCCTCCAAGATGTGGCAGCGTTTTTGGTGGCCGTGGGGTGTTCTGGAGAAGGAGTCGGGCAGTCCCCCAAAGCTCCCCATTCCAGTGAACGGACGGTGTTCATGGATCCTGTCGCCTCTCCTATCCTGTGGCGAAGGCACTGGCATTGTCCGTGAGTCCGCCTGAGAGCCAGTGCCAAAGGTCAAGCGTTGCCTACACCGGGAGATGGTAGTGTGCATTGAGTGCCATCCTAGGCCTCGCACACTGCTGCAGGGTTGTGGCTGAGTCGGCTTAGTTCGGCCTGGCAGGGTGAACCCAGGGCACCAACATGAAGCCCGGGAAAGCAAGGCCTAAGACGGACCAGCTCTCCGCAGCTCTTCTTCCCTGACGCGACAGAGCAAACACCGAAGTCCTTGGTGAGTAAGCAGCAGCGAAGTGCGGTTCCCGCCTAGCTGAAAACCTCTGCAAAAGCATAGCCGTTGCTGAGAAATCAGAGTCGGTTCTGTGGGCTGCTGTTGCTGCTTGCCTTAGCCTAGTATTTGAGCACGACGGGAGGAACCCGCATAGAGCAAAAGCCTCTTTGCTAGGTCATCCCCTCTGGGAAAGCACAGCATTCTCTTGGAAATAAGATTCGGATCTGTGGGATGCTGCTGCTGTTTTCCTGAGGAAGAGTTCACAGCACGGTGTAATAAATCCGCTTGGAGCGAGATCCACTTTGCCTGGACATCCCTTCTGCCTGAGAGAGAAGCGTGGTTGCGCCTGTGGAAAGAGCCTTAAGGAAAGGGACATGTCTGTCACTGCACTCCCCAGGAGCCTGTCTCGGGAAAGTGCAGCATGCTGCCCTAGGAGAAGAGAAGGAGTCGTTGGCCTTGTGGTCGGGATACGGTCGCGAAGCAGGAGCGCCGGCCCTGGCAAAAACAGCGGGCCGGTGGCAAGACAAGTGTCACCCTCTGCCTGTGCAAAGAGACGAAGCTAAGGAGACACGAAGGGATGATTGGGCAGGGGAGCGTGCTCCCATCTGAGGAAGGAGTCTGGGCAGAAGGAAGGTCTTTCCTGTGCCTCTGGGCCCAAGGGGACAGCAGGTCCTTGGCCACCTGTCCAGAGGGCAGACGGGGGCTTGCCACCAATCTCCCGGTCCTGAACTCGCAGAAACACCTCCTGGAGGAATGGGCAATCAAATGCCGTCTTCCTCCAGGATGTGGCAGCCTTGGAGGAGGTAGGGGGTGTCCCGGGGAAACAGGGACAGTTACCCATTACTCCCCATCCCAGGGCACGGGCCGTGTGCAATGATCCTCTCGCGGCTCCTCAAGGATGGGGAAGGCACGGGCCTAGTCCCCTGTCCCCCTGAATGCGAGAGCGAAAGGGCAGGCCTTGCCTACGAGGAAAGATGTCATTGTGAGCAGAGTGCCATCCTAGGCCATGCACGCTGCTGCAGGGTCGAGGCTGGGTCTGCTTATTTCGGCTTGGTAGGATGAACCCAGGATGTGAACTTGGAGCCCGGGAAAGCAAGGCTCCAGAGGCACCACCTCTCCCGCTGCCTTCTTCCCTGAAGCGACTAAAGCCTCGCTGAAGAAGCAGCGGCCAAGTGCTGTTCGCTCCAAGCCAAAGCCTCTGCGAAAGCACAGCATTCGCCGAGAAATCAGAGTCGGATCTGCTTGCTCTACTGCTGCTTGCCTGAGCCCGGTCTCGCGGTGGGAGAAACCCGCATACAGCGAAATCCTCTTTGCCCGGGCATCTACTATGGGAAAGCACAGCATTCACTGGGAAATCAGAATCGGATGTGGGGGATGCTGCAGCTGAATGCCTAAGCTACTCTCCACAGCACGTTGGAAGTTACCCGCAGGCAACGAAATCCTCTTTGCCCTAGCACCTCTTTGCCTAAGAGAGAAGCGTGGTTGCACATCTGAAAGGGCCTTAAGGAAAGGGACACGTCTTTCACTGCACTCCCCTGGAGCAAGTCTGGGGCAGGCCGAACAAGCCACCCCAGAGAAGAGAAGGTGCCCTTGGCCTTGTGGGTGGGATACGGTCGGGAAGCAGGAGAGCCTGCTGTGGCAGGAAGAGCAGGCCGGTGGCAAGACAAGTGTCACCGGCTCCCTGTGCGGAGAGACGAAGCCTCTCTGCTAATGAGACATGAGGTGACGACTATGGCAGGGGCGCCGGCTCCAATCTGAGGAAGGAGTCTGGGCAGAAGTCAGGCCTGTCTTGTGCCTCTGCTCCCAAGGAAACAGCATGGCCTTGACCACCTGTCCGTAGAGCACAATTGGGCTTGCTACTAGGCGCCATATCCGGAACTCGCAGGAACAGCACCCTCGAGAAACGGGCAGATGCCATCTTCCTCCAAGATGTGGCAGCGTTTTCTTTGGCAGGGGGTTTTCTGGAGAAGGAGTGGGTCAGTCCCCCAAAGCTCCCCATTCCAGTGAACGGACGGTGTTCAGGGATCCTGTCGCCTCTCCTATCCTGTGGCGAAGGCACTGGCATTGTCCGTGAGTCCGCCTGAGAGCCAGTGCCAAAGGCCAAACGTTGCCTACACCGGGAGATGGTAGTGTGCATTGAGTGCCATCCTAGGCCACGCACACTGCTGCAGGGTTGTGGCTGAGTCTGCTTAGTTCGGCCTGGCAGGGTGAACCCAGGGCGCCAACATGAAGCCCGGGAAAGCAAGGCCTAAGACGGACCAGCTCTCCGCAGCTCTTCTTCCCTGACGCGACAGAACGAACACCGAAGTCCTTGGTGAGTAAGCAGCAGCGAAGTGCGGTTCCCGCCAAGCTGCAAACCTCTGCAAAAGCATAGCCGTCGCTGAGAAATCAGAGTCGGTTCTGTGGGCTGCTGTTGCTGCTTGCCTTAGCCTAGTATTTGAGCACGGCGGGAGGAACCCGCATAGAGCAAAAGCCTCTTTGCTAGGTCATCCCCTCTGGGAAAGCACAGCATTCCCTTGGAAATCAGAGTCGGATCTGTGGGATGTTGCTGCTGTTTTCCTGAGGAAGACTCCACAGCACGGTGTCATAAATCCGCATGGAGCGAGATCCACTTTGCCTGGGCATCCCTTCTGCCTGAGAGAGAAGCGTGGTTGCGCCTGTGGAAAGAGCCTTAAGGAAAGGGACATGTCTGTCACTGCACTCCCCAGGAGCCTGTCTCGGGAACGTGCAGCATGCTGCCCTAGGAGAAGAGAAGGAGTCGTTGGCCTTGTGGTCGAGATACGGTCGCGAAGCAGGAGCCCCGGCCCTGGCAAGAACAGCGGGCCGGTGGCAAGACAAGTGTCACCCTCTGCCTGTGCAGAGAGACGAAGCTAAGGAGACACGAGGGGATGATTGGGCAGGGGAGCGTGCTCCCATCTGAGGAAGCGGTCTGGGCAGAAGGAAGGTCTTTCCTGTGCCTCTGGGCCCAAGGGGACAGCAGGTCCTTGGCCACCTGTCCAGAGGGCAGACGGGGGCTTGCCACCAATCTCCCGGTCCTGAACTCGCAGAAACACCTCCTGGAGGAACGGGCAATCAAATGCCGTCTTCCTCCAGGATGTGGCAGCCTTGGAGGAGGTAGGGGGTGTCCCGGGGAAACAGGGACAGTTACCCATTACTCCCCATCCCAGGGCACGGGCCGTGTGCAATGATCCTCTCGCGGCTCCTCAAGGATGGGGAAGGCACGGGCCTAGTCCCCTGTCCTCCTGAATGCCAGAGCGAAAGGGCAGGCCTTGCCTACGAGGAGAGATGTCATTGTGAGCAGAGTGCCATCCTAGGCCATGCAAGCTGCTGCAGGGTCGAGGCTGGGTCTGCTTATTTCGGCTTGGTAGGATGAACCCAGGATGTGAAATTGGAGCCCGGGAAAGCAAGGCCCAAGAGGCACCAGCTCTCCCGCTGCTCTTCTTCCCTGAAGCGACTAAAGCCTTGCTGAAGAAGCAGCGGCCAAGTGCTGTTCGCTCCAAGCAAACGCCTCTGCGAAAGCACAGCATTCGCTGAGAAATCAGAGTCGGATCTGCGGGCTCTACTGCTGCTTGCCTGAGCCCGGTCTCGCGGTGGGAGAAACCCGCATACAGCGACATCCTCTTTGCCCGGGCATCTCCTCTGGGAAAGCACAGCATTCACTGGGAAATCAGAATCGGATGTGGGGGATGTTGCTGCTGAATGCCTAAGCTACTCTCCACAGCACGTTGGAAGTTACCCGCAGGCAACGAAATCCTCTTTGCCCTAGCACCTCTTTGCCTAAGAGAGAAGCGTGGTTGCACATCTGAAAGGGCCTTAAGGAAAGGGACACGTCTTCATGTTGGCGCCCTGGGTTCACCCTGCCAGGCCGAACTAAGCAGACACAGCCACAACCCTGCAGCAGCGTGCGTGGCCTAGGATGGCACTCAATGCACACTACCATCTCCCGGTGTAGGCAACGCTTGGCCTTTGGCACAGGCTCTCAGGCGGACTCACGGACAAGGCCAGTGCCTTCGCCACAGGAGAGGAGAGGCGACAGGATCCCTGAACACCGTCCTTTCACTGGAATGGGGAGCTTTGGGGAACTGTGCCCACTCCTTCCCCAGCAAACCCCCTGCCACCGAAAACGCTGTCATATCTTGGAGGAAGATGGCATCTGACTGCCTGTTTCTCGAGGGAGCTGTTTCTGCGAGTTCCGGGTATGGCGCCTGGTAGCAAGCCCAAGTGTGCCCTACGGACAGGTGGTCAAGGACATGCTGTCCCCTTGGGACCAGAGGCACAAGACAGGCCTGCCTTCTGCCCAGACTCCTTCCTCAGAGTGGAACAGGTGCCACTGCCCTAGTCGTCCCCTCATGTCTCATTAGAAGGGAGGCATCATCTCTCCGCACAGGGAGCGGGTGACACTTGTCTTGCCACAGGCCTGCTCTTCCTGCCACAGCAGGCTCTCCTGCTTCCCGACCATTTCCCGACCACAAGGCCAATGGCACCTTCTCTTCTCTGGGGGCGGCTTGTTCGGCCTGCCCCAGACTTGCTCCTGGGGAGTGCAGTGAAAGACATGTCCCTTTCCTTAAGGCCCTTTCAGATGTGCAACCACGCTTCTCTCTTAGGCAAAGAGGTGCTAGGGCAAAGAGGATTTCGTTGCATGCGGGTAACATCCAACGTGCTGTGGAGAGTAGCTTAGGTATTCAGCAGCAACATCCCCCACATCCGATTATGATTTCCCAGTGAATGCTGTGCTTTCCCAGAGGTGATGCCCGGGCAAAGAGGATGTCGCTGTATGCGGGTTTCTCCCACCGCGAGACCGGGCTCAGGCAAGCAGCAGTAGAGCCCGCAGATCCGACTCTGATTTCTCAGCAAATGCTGTGCTTTCGCAGAGGCATTGGCTTGGAGCGAACAGCACTTGGCCGCTGCTTCTTTAGCAAGGTTTTAGTCGCTTCAGGGAAGAAGAGCAGCGGGAGAGCTGGTGCCTCTTGGGCCTTGCTTTCCCGGGCTTCATGTTGGCGCCCTGGGTTCACCCTGCCAGGCCGAACTAAGCAGACTCAGCCACAACCCTGCAGCAGTGTGCGTAGCCTAGGATGGCACTCAATGCACACTACCATCTCCTGGTGTAGGCAACGCTTGGCCTTTGGCACTGGCTCTCAGGCGGACTCACGGACAATGCCAGTGCCTTCGCCACAGGATAGGAGAGGCGACAGGATCCCTGAACACCGTCCGTTCACTGGAATGGGGAGCTTTGGGGGACTGCCCCACTCCTTCTCCAGAAAACCCCCTGCCACCGAAAACGCTGCCACATCTTGGAGGAAGATGGCATCTGCCCGTTTCTCGAGGGTGCTGTTTCTGTGAGTTCCGGGTATGGCGCCTGGTAGCAAACCCAAGTGTGCCCTACGTACAGGTGGTCAAGGACATGCTGTCCCCTTGGGACCAGAGGCACAAGACAGGCCTGACTTCTGCCCAGACTCCTTCCTCAGAGTGGAGCAGGCGCCCCTGCCATAGTCGTCACCTCATGTCTCATTAGCAGTGAAGCTTCGTCTCTCCGCACAGGGAGCGGTGACACTTGTCTTGCCACCGGCCTGCCCTTCCTGCCACAGCAGGCTCTCCTGCTTCCCGACCGTATATCACCCACAAGGCCAATGGCACCTTCTCTTCTCTGGGGTGGCTTGTTCGGCCTGCCCCAGACTTGCTCCAGGGGAGTGCAGTGAAAGACGTGTCCCTTTCATTAAGGCCCTTTCAGATGTGTAACCACGCTTCTCTCTTAGGCAAAGAGGTGCTAGGGCAAAGAGGATTTCGTTGCATGCGGGTAACTTCCAACGTGCTGTGGAGAGTAGCTTAGGTATTCAGCAGCAGCATCCCCAAAATCGGATTCTGATTTCCCAGGGAATGCTGTGCTTTCCCAGAGGAGATGCCCGGGCAAAGAGGATGTCGCTGTATGCGGGTTTCTCCCACCGCGAGACCGGGCTCAGGCAAGCAGCAGTAGAGCCCGCAGATCCGACTCTGATTTCTCAGCGAATGCTGTGCTATCGCAGAGGCGTTGGCTTGGAGCGAACAGCACTTGGCCGCTGCTTCTTCAGCAAGGCTTTAGTCGCTTCAGGGAAGAAGAGCAGCGGGAGAGCTGGTGCCTCTTTGGCCTTGCTTTCCCGGGCTCCAAGTTCACATCCTGCGTTCATCCTACCAAGCCGAAATAAGCAGACCCAGCCTCGACCCTGCAGCAGCGTGCATGGCCTAGGATGGCACTCTGCTCACAATGACATCTCTCCTCGTGGGCAAGGCCTGCCCTTTCGCTCTGGCATTCAGGAGGACAGGGGACTAGGCCCGTGCCTTCCCCATCCTTGAGGAGCCGCGAGAGGATCATTGCACACGGCCCGTGCCCTGGGATGGGGAGTAATGGGTAACTGTCCCTGTTTCCCCGGGTCACCCCCTACCTCCTCCAAGGCTGCCACATCCTGGAGGAAGACGGCATTTGATTGCCCGTTCCTCCAGGAGGTGTTTCTGCGAGTTCAGGACCGGGAGATTTGTGGCAAGCCCACGTCTGCCCTCTGGACAGGTGGCCAAGGACCTGCTGTCCCCTTGGGCCCAGAGGCACAGGAAAACCTTCCTTCTGCCCAGACTACTTCCTCAGATGGGAGCACGCTCCCCTGCCCAATCATCCCTCGTGTCTCCTTAGCTTCGTCTCTCTGCACAGGCAGAGGGTGACACTTGTCTTGCCACCGGCCCGCTGTTCTTGCCAGGGCCGGCGCTCCTGCTTCGCGACCGTATATCGACCACAAGGCCAACGACTCCTTCTCTTCTCCTAGGGCAGCATGCTGCACGTTCCCGAGACAGGCTCCTGGGGAGTGCAGTGACAGACATGTCCCTTTCCTTAAGGCTCTTTCCACAGGCGCAACCACGCTTCTCTCTCAGGCAGAAGGGATGGCCAGGCAAAGATGATCTCGCTCCATGCGTGTTTATTACAAAGTGCTGTGGAGTCTTGCTCAGGCAAGCAGCAGCAGCATCCCACAGCTCCGACTCTGATTTCTCAGAGAATGCTGTGCTTTCACAGAGGGGATGCTCTAGCAAAGAGGCTTTCGCTCTATGCGGGTTTCTCCCGCCGTGCTGCGAATACTAGGCTAAGGCAAGCAGCAACAGCAGCCCACAGAACCGACTCTGATATCTCAGCCACTGCTGTGCTTTCGCAGAGGTTTTCAGCTTTGCGCGAACCGCACTTCGCTGCTGCTTCCTCAACAAGGATTTCGGTGTTCGCTCTGTCGCGTCACGGAAGAAGAGCTGCAGAGAGCTGGTCCGTCTTAGGCCTTGCTTTCCCGGGCTTCATGTTGGCGCCCTGGGTTCATCCTGCCAGGCCGAACTAAGCAGACACAGCCACAACCCTGCAGCAGCGTGCGTGGTCTAGGATGGCACTTAATGCACACTACCATCTCCCGGTGTAGGCAACGCTTGGCCTTTGGCACTGGCTCTCAGGCGGACTCACGGACAAGGCCAGTGCCTTCGCCACAGGAGAGGAGAGGCGACAGGATCCCTGAACACCGTCCGTTCACTGGAATGGGGAGCTTTGGGGAACTGTGCCCACTCCTTCCCCAGCAAACCCCCTGCCACTGAAAACGCTGTCACATCTTGGAGGAAGATGGCATCTGACTGCCTGTTTCCGAGGGAGCTGTTTCTCCGAGTTCCGGGTATGGCGCCTGGTAGCAAGCCCAAGTGTGCCCTACGGACAGGTGGTCAAGGACATGCTGTCCCCTTGGGACCAGAGGCACAAGACAGGCCTGCCTTCTGCCCAGACTCCTTCCTCAGAGTGGAACAGGTGCCACTGCCCTAGTCGTCCCCTCATGTCTCATTAGAAGGGAGGCATCATCTCTCCGCACAGGGAGCGGGTGACACTTGCCTTGCCACCGGCCCGCTCTTCCTGCCACAGCAGGCTCTCCTGCTTCCCGACCGTTTCACACCCACAAGGCCAATGGCACCTTCTCTTCTCTGGGGGCGGCTTGTTCGGCCTACCCCAGACTTGCTCCTGGGGAGTGCAGTGAAAGACATGTCCCTTTCCTTAAGGCCCTTTCAGATGTGCAACCACGCTTCTCTCTTAGGCAAAGAGGTGCTAGGGCAAAGAGGATTTCGTTGCATGCGGGTATCTTCCAACGTGCTGTGGAGAGTAGCTTAGGTATTCAGCAGCAACATCCCCCACATCCGATTCTGATTTCCCAGTGAATGCTGTGCTTTCCCAGAGGAGATACCCGGGCAAAGAGGATTTCACTGTATGCGGGTTTCTCCCACCGCGAGACCGGGCTCAGACAAGCAGCAGTAGAGCCCGCAGATCCGACTCTGATTTCTCAGTGAATGCTGTGCTTTCGCAGAGGCTTTGGTTTGGAGCGAACAGCACTTGGCCGCTGCTTCTTCAGCAAGGCTTTAGTCGCTTCAGGGAAGAAGAGCAGCGGGAGTGCTGGTGCTTCTTGGGCCTTGCTTTCCCGGGCTCCAAGTTCGTGCCCAGGGTTCACCCTGCCAGGCCGAACTAAGCAGATTCAGCCACAACCCGGCAGCAGCGTGCGTGGCCTAGGATGGCACTCAATGCATACTACCATCTCCCGGTGTAAGCAACGCTTGGCCTTTGGCACTGGCTGTCAGGCGGACTCACGGACAAGGCCAGTGCCTTCGCCACAGGAGAGGAGAGGCGACAGGATCCCTGACAACCGTCCGTTCACTGGAATGGGGATCTTTGGGGGACTGTCCCCAATCCTTCCCCGGCAAACCCCCTGCCACCGAAAACGCTTTCACATTTTGGAGGAAGATGGCATCTGACTGCCCGTTTCTCGAGGGAGCTGTTTCTCCGAGTTCCGGTTTTGGCGCCTGGTAGCAAGCCCAAGTGTGCCCTACGGACAGGTGGTCAAGGACATGCTGTCCCCTTGGGACCAGAGGCACAAGACAGGCCTGCCATCTGCCCAGACTCCTTCCTCAGAGTGGAACAGGCACCACTGCCCTAGTCGTCCCCTCATGTCTCATTAGAAGGGAGGCATCATCTCTCCGCACAGGGAGCGGGTGACACTTGTCTTGCCACCGGCCTGCTCTTCCTGCCACGGCAGGCTCTCCTGCTTCCCGACCGTTTCCCGAACACAAGGCCAATGGCTCCTTCTCTTCTCTGGGGCGCGGCTTGTTGCGCCTGCCCCAGACTTGCTCCTGGGGAGTGCGCTGAAAGACGTGTCCCTTTCCTTAAGGCCCTTTCAGATGTGCAACCACGCTTCTCTCTTAGGCAAAGAGGTGCTAGGTTAAAGAGGATTTCGCTCCATGCGGGTAAATTCCACCGCGCTGTAGAGACTAGCTCAGGCATTCAGCAGCAGCATCCCCCACATCCGATTCTGATTTCCCAGTTTATGCTGTGCTTTCCCAGAGGAGATGCCCGGGCAAAGAGGCTTTCGCTGTATGCGGATTTCTCCCACCGCGAGACTGGGCTCAGGCAAGAAGCAGCAGAGCCCGCCGAACCGACACTGACTTCGTAGCGAATGCTGTGCTTTCGCAAAGACTTTGGCTTGGAGCGAACAACACTTGGCCCCTGCTTCCTCAGCAAGGCTTTTGTTGCTTCAGGGAAGAAGAGCTGCGGGAGCCTGGTGCCTCTTGTGCCTTGCTCCCCCGGGCTCCAAGTTCACATCCTGAGTTCATTTTGCCAAGCCGAAATAAGCAGAACCAGCCTCGACCCTGCAGCAGCGTGCGTGGCCTAGGATGGCACTCTGCTCACAATGCCATCACTAGGCATAGGCAAGGCCTGCCCTTTTGCTCTGGCGTTCAGGGCGACAGGGGACTAGGCCCGTGCCTTTCCCATCCTTGAGGAGCCACGAGAGGATCACTGCACAGGCCCGTGCCCTGGGATGGGGAGTAATGGGAAACTGTCCCTGTTTCCCCGAGACACCCCCTGCCTCCGCCAAGACTGCCACATCCTGGAGGAAGTCAGCATCTGATTGCCCATTCCTCCAGGAGGTGTTTCTGCGAGTTCAGGACCGGGAGATTGGTGGCAAGCGCACGTCTGCCCTCTGGACAGGTGGCCAAGGACCTGCTGTCCCCTTGGGCCCAGAGGCACAGGAAAGACCTTCCTTCTGCCCAGACTCCTTCCTCAGATTGGAGCACGCTCCCCTGCCAAATCGTCCCCTCGTGTCTCCTAGCAGCCAGGCTTCGTCTCTCAGCACAGGCAGAGGGTGACACTTGTCTTGCCACCGGCCCGATGTTCCTGCCCGGGCCGGCGCTACTGCTTCGCGAACGTTTCCCGACCTCTAGGCCAAGGACTCCTTCTCTTCTCCTGGGGCAGCGTGCTGCACTCTCCCGAGACAGGCTCCTGGGGAGTGCAGTGACAGGCATGTCCCTTTCCTTAAGGCACTTTCCACAGGCGCAACCACCCTACTCTCTCAGGCAGAAGGGATGCCCAGACAAAGAGGATTTCGCTCCATGCGGGTTTATTACACCATGGTTTGGAGTCTTGCTCAGGCAAGCAGCAGCAGCATCCCACACACCCGACTCTGATTTCCCAGAGAATGCTGTGCTTTCCCAGAGGGGATGCCCTATCAAGGAGGCTTTCGATCTATTCGGGTTTCTCCCGCCGTGCTGCGGATCCTAGGCTACGTCAAGCAGCAACAGCAGCCCAAGAACTGACTCTGATTTCTCAGCGACTGCTATGCTTTCGCAGAGGTTTTCAGCTTGGCGTGAACAGCACTTCGCTGCTGCTTCCTCAGCAAGGATTTCGGTGTTTGCTCAGTCGCGTCAGGGAAGAAGAGCTGCGGTGAGCTGGCCCGTCTTAGGCCTAGGTCCCCGGGCTTCATGTTGGCGCCCTGGGTTCTCGCTGCCAGGCCGAAATAAGCAGACACAGACACAACCCTGCAGCAGCGTGCGTGGCCTAGGATGGCACTCAATGCACACTACCATCTCCCGGTGTAGGCAACGCTTGGCCTTTGGCACTGGCTCTCAGGTGGACACACGGACAAGGCCAGTGCCTTCGCCACAGGAGAGGAGAGGCGACAGGATCCCTGAACACCGTCCTTTCACTGGAATGGGGAGCTTTGAGGGACTGCCCCACTCCTCTCCAGAAACGCCCTGCAACCGAAAATGCTGCCACATCTTGGAGGAAGATGGTATCTGCCCGTTTCTCGAGGGTGCTGTTTCCGCGAGTTCCGGGGATGGTGCCTGGTAGCAAGCCCAAGTGTGCCCTACGGACAGGTGGTCAAGGACATGCTGTCCCCTTGGGACCAGAGGCACAAGACAGGCCTGCCTTCTGCCCAGACTCCTTCCTCAGAGTGGAGCAGGCGCCCCTGCCCTAGTCGTCCCCTCATGTCTCATTAGCAGCGAGGCTTCGTCTCTCCGCACAGGGAGCGGGTGACACTTGTCTTGCCACCGGCCTGCTCTTCCTGCCACAGCAGGCTCTCCTGCTTCCCGACCGTTTCCCACCCACAAGGCCAATGGCACCTTCTCTTCTCTGGGGGCGGCTTGTTCGGCCTGCCCCAGACTTGCTCCTGGGGAGTGCGGTGAAAGACGTGTCCCTTTCCTTAAGGCCCTTTCAGATGTGCAACCACGCTTCTCTCTTAGGCAAAGAGGTGCTAGGGCAAAGAGGATTTCGTTGCATGCGGGTAACTTCCAACGTGCTGTGGAGAGTAGCTTAGGCATTCAGCAGCAGCATCCCCAAAATCCGATTCTGATTTCCCAGTGATGCTGTGCTTTCCCAGAGGAGATGCCCGGGCAAAGAGGATTTCACTGTATGCGGGTTTCTCCCACCGCGAGACCGGGCTCCGGCAAGCAGCAGTAGAGCCCGCAGATCCGACTCTGATTTCTCAGCGAATGCTGGGCTTTCGCAGAGGCTTAGGCTTGGAGCGAGCAGCACTTGGCCGCTGCTTCCTCAGCAAGGCTTTAGTCGCTTCAGGGAAGAAGACAGCGGGAGAGCTGGTGCCTCTTGGGCCTTGCTTTCCCGGGCTCCAAGTTCACATCCTGGGTTCATCCTACCAAGCCGAAATAAGCAGACCCAGCCTCGACCCTGCAGCAGCGTGCATGGCCAAGGATGGCACTCTGTTCACAATGACATCTCTCCTCGTAGGCAAGGCCTGCCCTTTCGCTCTGGCATTCAGGGGCACAGGGGACTAGGCCCGTGCCTTCCCCATCCTTGAGGAGCTGCGAGAGGATTATTGCACACGGCCCGTGCCCTGGGATGGGGAGTAATGGGTAACTGTCCCTGTTTCCCCGGGACACCCCCTACCTCCTCCAAGGCTTCACATCCTGGAGGAAGACGGCATTTGATTGCCCGTTCCTCCAGGAGGTGTTTCTGCGAGTTCAGGACCGGGAGCTTGGTGGCAAGCCCACGTCTGCCCTCTGGACAGGTGGCCAAGGACCTGCTGTCCCCTTGGGCCCAGAGGCACAGGAAAGACCTTCCTTCTGCCCAGACCCTTCCTCAGATTGGAGCACGCTCCCCTGCCCAATCATCCCCTCGTGTCTCCTTAGCTTCGTCTCTCTGCACAGGCAGAGGGTGACACTTGTCTTGCCACCGGCCCGCTGTTCTTGCCAGGGCCGGCGCTCCTGCTTCGCGACCGTATCCCGACCACAAGGCCAACGATTCTTTCTCCTCTCCTAGGGCAGCATGCTGCACTTTCCCGAGACAGGCTCCTGGGGAGTGCAGTGACAGACATGTCCCTTTCCTTAAGGCTCTTTCCACAGGCGCAACCACGCTTCTCTCTCAGGCAGAAGGGATGCCCAGGCAAAGTGGATCTCGCTCCATGCGGATTTATTACACCGTGCTGTGGAGTCTTCCTCAGGAAAACAGCAGCAGCATCCCACAGATCCGACTCTGATTTCAAAGAGAATGCTGTGCTTTCCCAGAGGGGATGACCTAGCAAAGAGGCTTTTGCTCTATGAGGGTTCCTCCCGCCGTGCTCGCATACTAGTCTAAGGCAAGCAGCAACAACAGCCCACAGAACCGACTCTGATTTCCCAGCGACGGCTATGCTTTCGCAGAGGTTTTCAGCTTGGCGGGAACCGCACTTCGCTGCTGCTTCCTCAGCAAGGATTTCCGTGTTCGCTCTGTCGCGTCACGGAAGAAGAGCTGCGGAGAGCTGGTCCGTCTTAGGCCTTGCTTTCCCGGGCTTCATGTTGGCGCCCTGGGTTCACCCTGCCAGGCCGAAGTAAGCAGACACAGCCACAACCCAGCAGCAGCGTGCGTGGCCTAGGATGGCACTCAATGCACACTACCATCTCCCGGTGTAGGCAACGCTTGGTCTTTGGCACTGGCTCTCAGGCGGACTCACGGACAAGGCCACTGCCTTCGCCACAGGAGAGGAGAGGCGACAGGATCCCTGAACACCGTCTGTTCACTGGAATGGGGAGCTTTGGGGGACTGTCTCCACTCCTTCCCCGGCAAACCCCCTGCCACCGAAAACACTGTCACATCTTGGAGGAAGGTGGCATCTGACTGCCCATTTCACGAGGGAGCTGTTCCTCGAGTTCCGGGTTTGAATCCTGGTAGCAAGCCCAAGTGTGCCCTACGGACAGGTGGTCAAGGACATGCTGTCCCCTTGGGACAAGAGGCACAAGACAGGCCTGCCTTCTGCCCAGACTCCTTCCTCAGAGTGGAGTAGGCGACCCTGCCATGGTCGTCACCTCATGTCTCATTAGCAGCGAGGCTTCGTCTCTCCGCACAAGGAGCGGGTGACACTTGTCTTGCCACCGGCCTGCTCTTCCTGCCACGGCAGGCTCTCCTGCTTCCCGACCGTTTCCCACCCACAAGGCCAATAGCTCCTTCTCTTCTCTGGGGGCGGCTTGTTTGGCCTGCCCCAGACATGCTCCTGGGGAGTGCGGTGAAAGACGTGTCCCTTTCCTTAAGGCCCTTTCAGATGTGCAACCACGCTTCTCTCTTAGGCAAAGAGGTGCTAGGGCAAAGAAGTTTACGTTGCATGCGGGTAACTTCCAACGTGCTGTGGAGAGTAGCTTAGGTATTCAGCAGCAGAATCCCCCACATAGAATTCTGATTTCCCAGTGAATGCTGTGCTTTCCCAGAGGAGATGCCCGGGCAAAGAGGATTTCTCTGTATGCGGGTTTCTCCCACCGCGAGACCGGGCTCAGGCAAGCAGCAGTAGAGCCCGCAGATCCGACTCTGATTTCTCAGTGAATGCTGTGCTTTCGCAGAGGCTTTGGCTTGGAGGGAACAGCACTTGGCCGCTGCTTCTTCAGCAAGGCTTTAGTCGCTTCAGGGAAGAAGAGCAGCGGGAGAGCTGGTGCCTCTTGGGCCTTGCTTTCCCGGGCTCCAAGTTCACATCCTGGGTTCATCCTACCAAGCCGAAATAAGCAGACCCAGCCTCGACCCTGCAGCAGCGTGCATGGCCTAGGATGGCACTCTGCTCACAATGACATCTTTCCTCGTAGGCAAGGCGTGCCCTTTCGCTCTGGCATTCAGGGGGACAGGGGACTAGGCCCGTGCCTTCCCCATCCTTGAGGAGCCGCGAGAGGATAAAGCACACGGCTCGTGCCCAGGGATGGGGAGTAATGTGTAACTGTCCCTGTTTCCCCGACACACCCTCTGCCTCCGCCAAGGCTGCCACATCCTGGAGGAAGACGGCATTTGATTACCCGTTCCTCCAGGAGGTGTTTCTGCGAGTTCAGGACCGGGAGATTGGTGGCAAGCCCACGTCTGCCCTCTGGACAGGTGGCCAAGGACCTGCTATCCCCTTGGGCCCAGAGGCACAGGAAAGGCCTTTCTTCTGCCCAGACTCCTTTCTCAGATTAGAGCACGCTCCCGTGCCCAATCATCCCCTCGTGTCTCCTTAGCTTCGTCTCTCTGCACAGGCAGAGGGTGACACTTGTCTTGCCACCGGCCCGCTGTTCTTACCAGCGCCGGCGCTCCTGCTTCACGACTGTTTCCCGACCACAAGGCCAACGACTCCTTCTCTTCTCCTAGGGCAGCATGCTGCACGTTCCCGAGACAGGCTCCTGGGGAGTGCAGTGACAGACATGTCCCTTTCCTTAAGGCTCTTTCCACAGGCGCAACCACGCTTCTCTCTCAGGCAGAAGGGATGGCCAGGCAAAGATGATCTCGCTCCATGCGTGTTTATTACAAAGTGCTGTGGAGTCTTGCTCAGGCAAGCAGCAGCAGCATCCCACAGCTCCGACTCTGATTTCTCAGAGAATGCTGTGCTTTCACAGAGGGGATGCTCTAGCAAAGAGGCTTTCGCTCTATGCGGGTTTCTCCCGCCGTGCTGCGAATACTACGCTAAGGCAAGCAGCAACAGCAGCCCACAGAACCGACTCTGATATCTCAGCCACTGCTGTGCTTTCGCAGAGGTTTTCAGCTTTGCGCGAACCGCACTTCGCTGCTGCTTCCTCAACAAGGATTTCGGTGTTCGCTCTGTCGCGTCACGGAAGAAGAGCTGCAGAGAGCTGGTCCGTCTTAGGCCTTGCTTTCCCGGGCTTCATGTTGGCGCCCTGGGTTCATCCTGCCAGGCCGAACTAAGCAGACACAGCCACAACCCTGCAGCAGCGTGCGTGGTCTAGGATGGCACTTAATGCACACTACCATCTCCCGGTGTAGGCAACGCTTGGCCTTTGGCACTGGCTCTCAGGCGGACTCACGGACAAGGCCAGTGCCTTCGCCACAGGAGAGGAGAGGCGACAGGATCCCTGAACACCGTCCGTTCACTGGAATGGGGAGCTTTGGGGAACTGTGCCCACTCCTTCCCCAGCAAACCCCCTGCCACTGAAAACGCTGTCACATCTTGGAGGAAGATGGCATCTGACTGCCTGTTTCCGAGGGAGCTGTTTCTCCGAGTTCCGGGTATGGCGCCTGGTAGCAAGCCCAAGTGTGCCCTACGGACAGGTGGTCAAGGACATGCTGTCCCCTTGGGACCAGAGGCACAAGACAGGCCTGCCTTCTGCCCAGACTCCTTCCTCAGAGTGGAACAGGTGCCACTGCCCTAGTCGTCCCCTCATGTCTCATTAGAAGGGAGGCATCATCTCTCCGCACAGGGAGCGGGTGACACTTGCCTTGCCACCGGCCCGCTCTTCCTGCCACAGCAGGCTCTCCTGCTTCCCGACCGTTTCACACCCACAAGGCCAATGGCACCTTCTCTTCTCTGGGGGCGGCTTGTTCGGCCTACCCCAGACTTGCTCCTGGGGAGTGCAGTGAAAGACATGTCCCTTTCCTTAAGGCCCTTTCAGATGTGCAACCACGCTTCTCTCTTAGGCAAAGAGGTGCTAGGGCAAAGAGGATTTCGTTGCATGCGGGTATCTTCCAACGTGCTGTGGAGAGTAGCTTAGGTATTCAGCAGCAACATCCCCCACATCCGATTCTGATTTCCCAGTGAATGCTGTGCTTTCCCAGAGGAGATACCCGGGCAAAGAGGATTTCACTGTATGCGGGTTTCTCCCACCGCGAGACCGGGCTCAGACAAGCAGCAGTAGAGCCCGCAGATCCGACTCTGATTTCTCAGTGAATGCTGTGCTTTCGCAGAGGCTTTGGTTTGGAGCGAACAGCACTTGGCCGCTGCTTCTTCAGCAAGGCTTTAGTCGCTTCAGGGAAGAAGAGCAGCGGGAGTGCTGGTGCTTCTTGGGCCTTGCTTTCCCGGGCTCCAAGTTCGTGCCCAGGGTTCACCCTGCCAGGCCGAACTAAGCAGATTCAGCCACAACCCGGCAGCAGCGTGCGTGGCCTAGGATGGCACTCAATGCATACTACCATCTCCCGGTGTAAGCAACGCTTGGCCTTTGGCACTGGCTGTCAGGCGGACTCACGGACAAGGCCAGTGCCTTCGCCACAGGAGAGGAGAGGCGACAGGATCCCTGACAACCGTCCGTTCACTGGAATGGGGATCTTTGGGGGACTGTCCCCAATCCTTCCCCGGCAAACCCCCTGCCACCGAAAACGCTTTCACATTTTGGAGGAAGATGGCATCTGACTGCCCGTTTCTCGAGGGAGCTGTTTCTCCGAGTTCCGGTTTTGGCGCCTGGTAGCAAGCCCAAGTGTGCCCTACGGACAGGTGGTCAAGGACATGCTGTCCCCTTGGGACCAGAGGCACAAGACAGGCCTGCCATCTGCCCAGACTCCTTCCTCAGAGTGGAACAGGCACCACTGCCCTAGTCGTCCCCTCATGTCTCATTAGAAGGGAGGCATCATCTCTCCGCACAGGGAGCGGGTGACACTTGTCTTGCCACCGGCCTGCTCTTCCTGCCACGGCAGGCTCTCCTGCTTCCCGACCGTTTCCCGAACACAAGGCCAATGGCTCCTTCTCTTCTCTGGGGCGCGGCTTGTTGCGCCTGCCCCAGACTTGCTCCTGGGGAGTGCGCTGAAAGACGTGTCCCTTTCCTTAAGGCCCTTTCAGATGTGCAACCACGCTTCTCTCTTAGGCAAAGAGGTGCTAGGTTAAAGAGGATTTCGCTCCATGCGGGTAAATTCCACCGCGCTGTAGAGACTAGCTCAGGCATTCAGCAGCAGCATCCCCCACATCCGATTCTGATTTCCCAGTTTATGCTGTGCTTTCCCAGAGGAGATGCCCGGGCAAAGAGGCTTTCGCTGTATGCGGATTTCTCCCACCGCGAGACTGGGCTCAGGCAAGAAGCAGCAGAGCCCGCCGAACCGACACTGACTTCGTAGCGAATGCTGTGCTTTCGCAAAGACTTTGGCTTGGAGCGAACAACACTTGGCCCCTGCTTCCTCAGCAAGGCTTTTGTTGCTTCAGGGAAGAAGAGCTGCGGGAGCCTGGTGCCTCTTGTGCCTTGCTCCCCCGGGCTCCAAGTTCACATCCTGAGTTCATTTTGCCAAGCCGAAATAAGCAGAACCAGCCTCGACCCTGCAGCAGCGTGCGTGGCCTAGGATGGCACTCTGCTCACAATGCCATCACTAGGCATAGGCAAGGCCTGCCCTTTTGCTCTGGCGTTCAGGGCGACAGGGGACTAGGCCCGTGCCTTTCCCATCCTTGAGGAGCCACGAGAGGATCACTGCACAGGCCCGTGCCCTGGGATGGGGAGTAATGGGAAACTGTCCCTGTTTCCCCGAGACACCCCCTGCCTCCGCCAAGACTGCCACATCCTGGAGGAAGTCAGCATCTGATTGCCCATTCCTCCAGGAGGTGTTTCTGCGAGTTCAGGACCGGGAGATTGGTGGCAAGCGCACGTCTGCCCTCTGGACAGGTGGCCAAGGACCTGCTGTCCCCTTGGGCCCAGAGGCACAGGAAAGACCTTCCTTCTGCCCAGACTCCTTCCTCAGATTGGAGCACGCTCCCCTGCCAAATCGTCCCCTCGTGTCTCCTAGCAGCCAGGCTTCGTCTCTCAGCACAGGCAGAGGGTGACACTTGTCTTGCCACCGGCCCGATGTTCCTGCCCGGGCCGGCGCTACTGCTTCGCGAACGTTTCCCGACCTCTAGGCCAAGGACTCCTTCTCTTCTCCTGGGGCAGCGTGCTGCACTCTCCCGAGACAGGCTCCTGGGGAGTGCAGTGACAGGCATGTCCCTTTCCTTAAGGCACTTTCCACAGGCGCAACCACCCTACTCTCTCAGGCAGAAGGGATGCCCAGACAAAGAGGATTTCGCTCCATGCGGGTTTATTACACCATGGTTTGGAGTCTTGCTCAGGCAAGCAGCAGCAGCATCCCACACACCCGACTCTGATTTCCCAGAGAATGCTGTGCTTTCCCAGAGGGGATGCCCTATCAAGGAGGCTTTCGATCTATTCGGGTTTCTCCCGCCGTGCTGCGGATCCTAGGCTACGTCAAGCAGCAACAGCAGCCCAAGAACTGACTCTGATTTCTCAGCGACTGCTATGCTTTCGCAGAGGTTTTCAGCTTGGCGTGAACAGCACTTCGCTGCTGCTTCCTCAGCAAGGATTTCGGTGTTTGCTCAGTCGCGTCAGGGAAGAAGAGCTGCGGTGAGCTGGCCCGTCTTAGGCCTAGGTCCCCGGGCTTCATGTTGGCGCCCTGGGTTCTCGCTGCCAGGCCGAAATAAGCAGACACAGACACAACCCTGCAGCAGCGTGCGTGGCCTAGGATGGCACTCAATGCACACTACCATCTCCCGGTGTAGGCAACGCTTGGCCTTTGGCACTGGCTCTCAGGTGGACACACGGACAAGGCCAGTGCCTTCGCCACAGGAGAGGAGAGGCGACAGGATCCCTGAACACCGTCCTTTCACTGGAATGGGGAGCTTTGAGGGACTGCCCCACTCCTCTCCAGAAACGCCCTGCAACCGAAAATGCTGCCACATCTTGGAGGAAGATGGTATCTGCCCGTTTCTCGAGGGTGCTGTTTCCGCGAGTTCCGGGGATGGTGCCTGGTAGCAAGCCCAAGTGTGCCCTACGGACAGGTGGTCAAGGACATGCTGTCCCCTTGGGACCAGAGGCACAAGACAGGCCTGCCTTCTGCCCAGACTCCTTCCTCAGAGTGGAGCAGGCGCCCCTGCCCTAGTCGTCCCCTCATGTCTCATTAGCAGCGAGGCTTCGTCTCTCCGCACAGGGAGCGGGTGACACTTGTCTTGCCACCGGCCTGCTCTTCCTGCCACAGCAGGCTCTCCTGCTTCCCGACCGTTTCCCACCCACAAGGCCAATGGCACCTTCTCTTCTCTGGGGGCGGCTTGTTCGGCCTGCCCCAGACTTGCTCCTGGGGAGTGCGGTGAAAGACGTGTCCCTTTCCTTAAGGCCCTTTCAGATGTGCAACCACGCTTCTCTCTTAGGCAAAGAGGTGCTAGGGCAAAGAGGATTTCGTTGCATGCGGGTAACTTCCAACGTGCTGTGGAGAGTAGCTTAGGCATTCAGCAGCAGCATCCCCAAAATCCGATTCTGATTTCCCAGTGATGCTGTGCTTTCCCAGAGGAGATGCCCGGGCAAAGAGGATTTCACTGTATGCGGGTTTCTCCCACCGCGAGACCGGGCTCCGGCAAGCAGCAGTAGAGCCCGCAGATCCGACTCTGATTTCTCAGCGAATGCTGGGCTTTCGCAGAGGCTTAGGCTTGGAGCGAGCAGCACTTGGCCGCTGCTTCCTCAGCAAGGCTTTAGTCGCTTCAGGGAAGAAGACAGCGGGAGAGCTGGTGCCTCTTGGGCCTTGCTTTCCCGGGCTCCAAGTTCACATCCTGGGTTCATCCTACCAAGCCGAAATAAGCAGACCCAGCCTCGACCCTGCAGCAGCGTGCATGGCCAAGGATGGCACTCTGTTCACAATGACATCTCTCCTCGTAGGCAAGGCCTGCCCTTTCGCTCTGGCATTCAGGGGCACAGGGGACTAGGCCCGTGCCTTCCCCATCCTTGAGGAGCTGCGAGAGGATTATTGCACACGGCCCGTGCCCTGGGATGGGGAGTAATGGGTAACTGTCCCTGTTTCCCCGGGACACCCCCTACCTCCTCCAAGGCTTCACATCCTGGAGGAAGACGGCATTTGATTGCCCGTTCCTCCAGGAGGTGTTTCTGCGAGTTCAGGACCGGGAGCTTGGTGGCAAGCCCACGTCTGCCCTCTGGACAGGTGGCCAAGGACCTGCTGTCCCCTTGGGCCCAGAGGCACAGGAAAGACCTTCCTTCTGCCCAGACCCTTCCTCAGATTGGAGCACGCTCCCCTGCCCAATCATCCCCTCGTGTCTCCTTAGCTTCGTCTCTCTGCACAGGCAGAGGGTGACACTTGTCTTGCCACCGGCCCGCTGTTCTTGCCAGGGCCGGCGCTCCTGCTTCGCGACCGTATCCCGACCACAAGGCCAACGATTCTTTCTCCTCTCCTAGGGCAGCATGCTGCACTTTCCCGAAACAGGCTCCTGGGGAGTGCAGTGACAGACATGTCCCTTTCCTTAAGGCTCTTTCCACAGGCGCAACCACGCTTCTCTCTCAGGCAGAAGGGATGCCCAGGCAAAGTGGATCTCGCTCCATGCGGATTTATTACACCGTGCTGTGGAGTCTTCCTCAGGAAAACAGCAGCAGCATCCCACAGATCCGACTCTGATTTCAAAGAGAATGCTGTGCTTTCCCAGAGGGGATGACCTAGCAAAGAGGCTTTTGCTCTATGAGGGTTCCTCCCGCCGTGCTCGCATACTAGTCTAAGGCAAGCAGCAACAACAGCCCACAGAACCGACTCTGATTTCCCAGCGACGGCTATGCTTTCGCAGAGGTTTTCAGCTTGGCGGGAACCGCACTTCGCTGCTGCTTCCTCAGCAAGGATTTCCGTGTTCGCTCTGTCGCGTCACGGAAGAAGAGCTGCGGAGAGCTGGTCCGTCTTAGGCCTTGCTTTCCCGGGCTTCATGTTGGCGCCCTGGGTTCACCCTGCCAGGCCGAAGTAAGCAGACACAGCCACAACCCAGCAGCAGCGTGCGTGGCCTAGGATGGCACTCAATGCACACTACCATCTCCCGGTGTAGGCAACGCTTGGTCTTTGGCACTGGCTCTCAGGCGGACTCACGGACAAGGCCACTGCCTTCGCCACAGGAGAGGAGAGGCGACAGGATCCCTGAACACCGTCTGTTCACTGGAATGGGGAGCTTTGGGGGACTGTCTCCACTCCTTCCCCGGCAAACCCCCTGCCACCGAAAACGCTGTCACATCTTGGAGGAAGGTGGCATCTGACTGCCCATTTCACGAGGGAGCTGTTCCTCGAGTTCCGGGTTTGAATCCTGGTAGCAAGCCCAAGTGTGCCCTACGGACAGGTGGTCAAGGACATGCTGTCCCCTTGGGACAAGAGGCACAAGACAGGCCTGCCTTCTGCCCAGACTCCTTCCTCAGAGTGGAGTAGGCGACCCTGCCATGGTCGTCACCTCATGTCTCATTAGCAGCGAGGCTTCGTCTCTCCGCACAAGGAGCGGGTGACACTTGTCTTGCCACCGGCCTGCTCTTCCTGCCACGGCAGGCTCTCCTGCTTCCCGACCGTTTCCCACCCACAAGGCCAATAGCTCCTTCTCTTCTCTGGGGGCGGCTTGTTTGGCCTGCCCCAGACATGCTCCTGGGGAGTGCGGTGAAAGACGTGTCCCTTTCCTTAAGGCCCTTTCAGATGTGCAACCACGCTTCTCTCTTAGGCAAAGAGGTGCTAGGGCAAAGAAGTTTACGTTGCATGCGGGTAACTTCCAACGTGCTGTGGAGAGTAGCTTAGGTATTCAGCAGCAGAATCCCCCACATAGAATTCTGATTTCCCAGTGAATGCTGTGCTTTCCCAGAGGAGATGCCCGGGCAAAGAGGATTTCTCTGTATGCGGGTTTCTCCCACCGCGAGACCGGGCTCAGGCAAGCAGCAGTAGAGCCCGCAGATCCGACTCTGATTTCTCAGCGAATGCTGTGCTTTCGCAGAGGCTTTGGCTTGGAGGGAACAGCACTTGGCCGCTGCTTCTTCAGCAAGGCTTTAGTCGCTTCAGGGAAGAAGAGCAGCGGGAGAGCTGGTGCCTCTTGGGCCTTGCTTTCCCGGGCTCCAAGTTCACATCCTGGGTTCATCCTACCAAGCCGAAATAAGCAGACCCAGCCTCGACCCTGCAGCAGCGTGCATGGCCTAGGATGGCACTCTGCTCACAATGACATCTTTCCTCGTAGGCAAGGCGTGCCCTTTCGCTCTGGCATTCAGGGGGACAGGGGACTAGGCCCGTGCCTTCCCCATCCTTGAGGAGCCGCGAGAGGATAAAGCACACGGCTCGTGCCCAGGGATGGGGAGTAATGTGTAACTGTCCCTGTTTCCCCGACACACCCTCTGCCTCCGCCAAGGCTGCCACATCCTGGAGGAAGACGGCATTTGATTACCCGTTCCTCCAGGAGGTGTTTCTGCGAGTTCAGGACCGGGAGATTGGTGGCAAGCCCACGTCTGCCCTCTGGACAGGTGGCCAAGGACCTGCTATCCCCTTGGGGCAAGAGGCACAGGAAAGGCCTTTCTTCTGCCCAGACTCCTTTCTCAGATTAGAGCACGCTCCCGTGCCCAATCATCCCCTCGTGTCTCCTTAGCTTCGTCTCTCTGCACAGGCAGAGGGTGACACTTGTCTTGCCACCGGCCCGCTGTTCTTACCAGCGCCGGCGCTCCTGCTTCACGACTGTTTCCCGACCACAAGGCCAACGAATCCTTCTCTTCTCCTAGGGCAGCATGCTGCACTTTCCCGAGTCAGGCTCCTGGGGAATGCAGTGACAGACATGTCCCTTTCTTTAAGGCTCTTTCCACAGGCGCAACCACGCTTCTCTCTCAGGCAGAAGGGATGGCCAGGCAAAGAGGATCTCGCTCCATGCGTGTTTATTACAAAGTGCTGTGGAGTCTTGCTCAGGCAAGCAGCAGCAGCATCCCACAGCTCCGACCCTGATTTCCCAGAGAATGCTGTGCTTTCCCAGAGGGGATGCTCTAGCAAAGAGGCTTTCGATCTATGCGGGTTTCTCCCGCCGTGCTGCGAATACTACGCTAAGGCAAGCAGCAACAGCAGCCCTCAGAACCGACTCTCATTTCTCAGCGACTGCTACGCTTTCGCAGAGGTTTTCAGCTTTGCGCGAACCGCACTTCGCTGCTGCTTCCTCAGCAAGGATTTCGGTGTTCGCTCTGTCGTGTCAGTGAAGAAGAGCTGCAGAGAGCTGGTCCGTCTTGTGCCTTGCTTTCCCGGGCTTCATGTTAGCGCCCTGGGTTCACCCTGCCAGGACGAACTAAGCAGACAAAGCCACAACCATGCAGCAGCGTGCGTGGCCTAGGATGGCACTCTGCATACTACCATCTCCCGGTGTAGAGAACGCTTGGCCTTTGGCACTGACTCTCAGGCGGACTCACGGAAAAGGCCAGTGCCTTCGCCACAGGAGAGGAGAGGCGACAGGATCCCTGAACACCGTCCGTTCACTGGAATGGGGAGCTTGGGGGACTATCCCCAATCCTTCCCCGGCAAACCCCCTGCCACCGAAAACGCTGTCACATCTTGGTGGAAGATGGCATCTGACTGCCCGTTTCTCGAGGGAGCTGTTTCTGCAAGTTCCGGTTTTGGCGCCTGGTAGCAAGCCCAAGTGTGCCCAACGGACAGGTGGTCAAGGACATGCTGTCCCCTTGGGACCAGAGGCACAAGACAGGCCTGCCTTCTGCCCAGACTCCTTCCTCAGAGTGGAGCAGGTGCCACTGCCCTAGTCGTCCCCTCATGTCTCATTAGCAGCGAGGCTTCGTCTCTCCGCACAGGGAGCGGGTGACACTTGTCTTGCCACCGGCCTGCTCTTCCTGCCACGGCAGGCTCTCCTGCTTCCCGACCGTTTCCCGAACACAAGACCAATGGCTCCTTCTCTACTCTGGGGGCGGCTTGTTCAGCCTGCCCCAGACTTGCTCCTGGGGAGTGCAGTGAAAGACATGTCCCTTTCCTTAAGGCCCTTTCAGATGTGCAACCACGCTACTCTCTTAGGCAAAGAGGTGCTAGGGCAAAGAGTATTTCGTTGCATGCGGGTAACTTCCAACGTGCTGTGGAGAGTAGCTTAGGCATTCAGCAGCAGCATCCCAAAAATCCGATTCTGATTTCCCAGTGAATGCTGTGCTTTCCCAGAGGAGATGGCCGGGCAAAGAGGATTTCGCTGTAGGCGGGTATCTCCCACCGCGAGACCGGGGTCAGGCAATCAGCAGCAGTGCCCGCAGATCCGACTCTGATTTCTCAGCGAATGCTGTGCTTTCGCAAAGACTTTGGCTTGGAGCGAACAACACTTGGCCCCTGCTTCCTCAGCAAGGCTTCGTCGCTTCAGGGAAGAAGAGCTGCGGGAGAGCTGGTGCCTCTTGTGCCTTGCGCTCCCGGGCTCCAAGTTCACATCCTGGGTTCATTCTGCCAAGCCGAAATAAGCAGATCCAGCCTCGACCCTGCAGCAGCTGCGTGGTCTAGGATGGCACTCTGCTCACAATGCCATCTCTCGGCGTAGGCAAGGCCTGCCCTTTTGCTCTGGCGTTCATGGGGAGAGGGGACTAGGCCCGTGCCTTTCCCATCCTTGAGGAGCCGCGAGAGGATCACTGCACACGGCCCGTGCTCTGGGATGGGGAGTAATGGGAAACTGTCCCTGTTTCCCCGGGACACCCCCTGCCTCCGCCAAGGCTGCCACATCCTGGAGGAAGTCGGCATCTGATTGCCCGTTCCTCCAGGAGGTGTGTCTGCGAGTTCAGGACCGGGAGCTTGGTGGCAAGCCCACGTCTGCCCTCTGGACAGGTGGCCAAGGACCTGCTGTCCCCTTGGGCCCAGAGGCACAGGAAAGACCTTCCTTCTGCCCAGACTCCTTCCTCAGATTGGAGCACGCTACCCTGCCCAATCGTCCCCTCGTGTCTCTTAGCAGCCAGGCTTCGTCTCTCTGCACAGGCAGAGGGTGACACTTGTCTTGCCACCGGCCCGCTGTTCTTGCCAGGCCCGGCGCTCCTGCCTCGCTACCGTTTCCCGACCACAAGGCCAACAACTCCTACTCTTCTCCTGGGGCAGCGTGCTGCTCTTTCCCGAGACAGGCTCCTGGGGTGTGCAGTGACAGACATGTCCCTTTCTTTAAGGGTCTTTCCACAGGCGCAACCACGCTTCTCTCTCAGGCAGAAGGGATGCCCAGGCAAAGTGGATCTCGCTCCATGCGGATTTATACACCGTGCTGTGGAATCTTCCTCAGGAAAACAGCAGCAGCATCCCACAGATCCGACTCTGATTTTCAAGAGAATGCTGTGCTTTCCCAGAGGTGATGCCCTAGCAAATAGGCTTTCGCTCTATGCGGGTTTCTCCCGCCGTGCTGCGAATACTACGCTAAGGCAAGCAGCAACAGCAGCCCACAGAACCGACTCTGATATCTCAGCGACTGCTGTGCTTTCGCAGAGGTTTTCAGCTTTGCGCGAACCGCACTTCGCTGCTGCTTCCTCAACAAGGATTTCGGTGTTCGCTCTGTCGCGTCACAGAAGAAGAGCTGCAGAGAGCTGGTCCGTCTTAGGCCTTGCTTTCCCGGGCTTCATGTTGGCGCCCTGGGTTCATCCTGCCAGGCCGAACTAAGCAGACACAGCCACAACCCTGCAGCAGCGTGCGTGGTCTAGGATGGCACTTAATGCACACTACCATCTCCCGGTGTAGGCAACGCTTGGCCTTTGGCACTGGCTCTCAGGCGGACTCACGGACAAGGCCAGTGCCTTCGCCACAGGAGAGGAGAGGCGACAGGATCCCTGAACACCGTCCGTTCACTGGAATGGGGAGCTTTGGGGAACTGTGCCCACTCCTTCCCCAGCAAACCCCCTGCCACCGAAAACGCTGTCACATCTTGGAGGAAGATGGCATCTGACTGCCTGTTTCCGAGGGAGCTGTTTCTGCGAGTTCCGGGTATGGCGCCTGGTAGCCAGCCCAAGTGTGCCCTACGGACAGGTGGTCAAGGACATGCTGTCCCCTTGGGACCAGAGGCACAAGACAGGCCTGCCTTCTGCCCAGACTCCTTCCTCAGAGTGGAACAGGTGCCACTGCCCTAGTCGTCCCCTCATGTCTCATTAGAAGGGAGGCATCATCTCTCCGCACAGGGAGCGGGTGACACTTGTCTTGCCACCGGCCCGCTCTTCCTGCCACAGCAGGCTCTCCTGCTTCCCGACCGTTTCACACCCACAAGGCCAATGGCACCTTCTCTTCTCTGGGGGCGGCTTGTTCGGCCTACCCCAGACTTGCTCCTGGGGAGTGCAGTGAAAGACATGTCCCTTTCCTTAAGGGCGTTCAGATGTGCAACCACGCTTCTCTCTTAGGCAAAGACCTGCTAGGGCAAAGAGGTTTTCGTTGCATGCGGGTAAGTTCCAACGTGCTGTGGAGAGTAGCTTAGGCATTCAGCTGCAGCATCCCCCACATCCGATTCTGATTTCCCAGTGAATGCTGTGCTTGCCCAGAGGAGATGCCCGGGCAAAGAGGATGTCGCTGTATGCGGGTTTCTCCCACCGCGAGACCGGGCTCAGGCAAGCAGCAGTAGAGCCCGCAGATCCGACTCTGATTTCTCAGCGAATGCTGTGCTTTCGCAGAGGCTTTGGCTTGGAGGGAACAGCACTTGGCCGCTGCTTCTTCAGCAAGGCTTTAGTCGCTTCAGGGAAGAAGAGCAGCGGGAGAGCTGGTGCCTCTTGGGCCTTGCTTTCCCGGGCTACAAGTTCACATCCTGGGTTCATCCTACCAAGCCGAAATAAGCAGACCCAGCCTCGACCCTGCAGCAGCGTGCATGGCCTAGGATGGCACTCTGCTCACAATGACATCTTTCCTCGTAGGCAAGGCGTGCCCTTTCGCTCTGGCATTCAGGGGGACAGGGGACTAGGCCCGTGCCTTCCCCATCCCTGAGGAGCCGCGAGAGGATAACAGCACACGGCTCGTGCCCCGGGATGGGGAGTAATGTGTAACTGTCCCTGTTTCCCCGACACACCCTCTGCCTCCGCCAAGGCTGCCACATCCTGGAGGAAGACGGAATTTGATTACCCGTTCCTCCAGGAGGTGTTTCTGCGAGTTCAGGACCGGGAGATTGGTGGCAAGCCCACGTCTGCCCTCTGGACAGGTGGCCAAGGACCTGCTATCCCCTTGGGCCCAGAGGCACAGGAAAGGCCTTTCTTCTGCCCAGACTCCTTCCTCAGATTAGAGCACGTTCCCTTGCCCAATCATCCCCTCGTGTCTCCTTAGCTTCGTCTCTCTGCACAGGCAGAGGGTGACACTTGTCTTGCCACCGGCCCGCTGTTCTTACCAGGGCCGGCGCTCTTGCTTCGCCACTGTTTCCCGACCACAAGGCCAACGAATCCTTCTCTTCTCCTAGGGCAGCATGCTGCACTTTCCCGAGTCAGGCTCCTGGGGAGTGCAGTGACAGACATGTCCCTTTCTTTAAGGCTCTTTCCACAGGCGCAACCAGGCTTCTCTCTCAGGCAGAAGGGATGGCCAGGCAAAGAGGATCTCGCTCCATGCATGTTTATTACACTGTGCTGTGGAGTCTTGCTCAGGCAAGCAGCAGCAGCATCCCACAGATCCGACTCTGATATCCCAGAGAATGCTGTGCTTTCCCAGAGGGGATGCCCTAGCAAAGAGGCTTTCGCTCTATGCGGGTTTCTCCCACCGTGCTGCGAATACTACGCTAAGGCAAGCAGCAACAGCAGCCCACAGAACCGACTCTCATTTCTCAGCGACTGCTATGGTTTCGCAGTGGTTTTCAACTTTGCGCGTACCGCACTTCGCTGCTGCTTCCTCAGCAAGGATTTCGGTGTTCGCTCTGTCGCGTCAGGGAAGAAGAGCTGCGGAGAGCTGGTCCGTCTTAGGCCTTGCTTTCCCGGGCTTCATGTTGGCGCCCTGGGTTCACCCTGCCAGGCCGAACTAAGCAGACTCAGCCACAAACCTGCAGCAGCGTGCGTGGCCTAGGATGGCACTCAATGCACACTACCATCTCCCGGTGTAGGCAACGCTTGGCCTTTGGCACTGGCTCTCAGGCGGACTCACGGACAAGGCCAGTGCCTTTGCCACAGGAGAGGAGAGGCGACAGGATCCCTGACCACCGTCCTTTCACTGGAATGGGGAGCTTTGGGGGACTGTGCCCACTCCTTCCCCAGCAAACCCCCTGCCACCGAAAACACCGTCACATCTTGGAGGAAGATGGCATTTGACTGCCCGTTTCTCGAGGGAGCTGTTTCTGCGAGTTCCGTGTATGGCGCCTGGTAGCAAGCCCAAGTGTGCCCTACGGACAGGTGGTCAAGGACATGATGTCCACTTGGGACCAGAGGCACAAGACAGGCCTGCCTTCTGCCCAGACTCCTTCCTCAGAGTGGAACAGGCGCCACTGCCCTAGTCGTCCCCTCATGTCTCATTAGAAGGGAGGCATCATCTCTCCGCACAGGGAGCGGGTGACACTTGTCTTGCCACCGGCCTGCTCTTCTTGCCACGGCAGGCTCTCCTGCTTCCCGACCGTTTCCCGACCACAAGGCCAATGGCTCCTTCTCTTCTCTGGAGCGCGGCTTGTTTCGCCTGCCCCAGACTTGCTCCTGGTGAGTGCAGTGAAAGACATGTCCCTTTCCTTAAGGCCCTTTCAGATGTGCAACCACGCTACTCTCTTAGGCAAAGAGGTGCTAGGGCAAAGAGGATTTCATTGCATGCGGGTAACTTCCAACGTGCTGTGGAGAGTAGCTTAGGCATTCAGCAGCAGCATCCCCAAAATCCGATTCTGATTTCCCAGTGAATGCTGTGCTTTCCCAGAGGAGATGCCCGGGCAAAGAGGATTTCGCTGTATGCGGGTATCTCCCACCGCGAGACCGGGCTCAGGCAAGCAGCAGCAGAGCCCGCAGATCCGACACTGACTTCGTAGCGAATGCTGTGCTTTCGCAAAGACTTTGGCTTGGAGCGAACAACACTTGGCCCCTGCTTCCTCAGCAAGGCTTTCGTTGCTTCAGGGAAGAAGAGCTGCGGGAGCCTGGTGCCTCTTGTGCCTTGCTCTCCCGGGCTCCAAGTTCACATCCTGAGTTCATTTTGCCAAGCCGAAATAAGCAGAACCAGCCTCGACACTGCTGCAGCGTGCGTGGCCCAGGATGGCGCTCTGTTCACAATGCCATCTCTCGGTATAGGCAAGGCCTGCCCTTTTGCTCTGGCGTTCAGGGGGACAGGGGACTAGGCCCGTGCCTTTCCCATCCTTGAGGAGCCGCGAGAGGATCAGTGCACACGGCCCGTGCCCTGGGATGGGGAGTAATGGGAAACTGTCCCTGTTTCCCCGAGAAACCCCCTGCCTCCGCCAAGACTGCCACATCCTGGAGGAAGTCAGCATGTGATTGCCCGTTCCTCCAGGAGGTGTTTCTGCGAGTTAGGACCGGGAGCTTGGTGGCAAGCCCACGTCTGCCCTCTGGACAGGTGGCCAAGGACCTGCTGTCCCCTTGGGCCCAGAGGCACAGGAAAGACCTTCCTTCTGCCCAGACTCCTTCCTCAGATTGGAGCACGCTCCCCTGCCAAATCGTCCCCTCGTGTCTCCTAGCAGCCAGGCTTCGTCTCTCAGCACAGGCAGAGGGTGACACTTGTCTTGCCACCGGCCCGCTGTTCCTGCCCGGGCCGGCGCTCCTGCTTCGCGAACGTTTCCCGACCACAAGGCCAAGGACTCCTTCTCTTCTCCTGGGGCAGCGTGCTGCACTCTCCCGAGACAGGCTCCTGGGGAGTGCAGTGACAGGCATGTCCCTTTCCTTAAGGCACTTTCCACAGGCGCAACCACCCTACTCTCTCAGGCAGAAGGGATGCCCAAAGAGGATTTCGTTCCATGCGGGTTTATTACACCATGGTTTGGAGTCTTGCTCAGGCAAGCAGCAGCAGCATCCCACAGACCCGACTCTGATTTCCCAGAGGATGCTGTGCTTTCCCAGAGGGGATGCCCTATCAAGGAGGCTTTCGATCTATTCGGGTTTCTCCCGCCATGCTGCGGATCCTAGGCTACGTCAAGCAGCAACAGCAGCCCACAGAACCGACTCTGATTTCTCAGCGACTGCTATGCTTTCGCAGAGGTTTTCAGCTTGGCGTGAACAGCACTTCGCTGCTGCTTCCTCAGCAAGGATTTCGGTGTTTGCTCTGTCGCGTCAGGGAAGAAGAGCTGCGGAGAGCTGGTCCGTCTTATGCCTTGGTTTCCCGGGCTTCATGTTGGCGCCCTGGGTTCTCGCTGCCAGGTCGAAATAAGCAGACACAGACACAACCCTGCAGCAGCGTGCGTGGCCTAGTTGGCACTCAGTGCACACTACCATCTCCCGGTGTAGGCAACGCTTGGCCTTTGGCACTGGCTCTCAGGTGGACAAACGGACAAGGCCAGTGCCTTCGCCACAGGAGAGGAGAGGCGACAGGATCCCTGAACACCGTCCGTTCACTGGAATGGGGAGCTTTGGGGGACTGCCCCACTCCTTCTCCAGAAAACCCCCTGCCACTGAAAACGCTGCCACATCTTGGAGGAAGATGGCATCTTACTGCCCGTTTCTCGAGGGAGCTGTTTCTCGAGTTCCGGGTTTGGCGCCTGGTAGCAAGCCCAAGTGTGCCCTACAGACAGGTGGTCAAGGACATGCTGTCCCCTTGGGACCAGAGGCACAAGACAGGCCTGCCTTCTGCCCCGACTCTTTCCTCAGATTGGAGCAGGCTCCCCTGCCCTAGTTGTCCCCTCATGTCTCAGTAGCCCGGTCATCCCCTCTGCCTGAGAGAGAAGCGTGGTTGCGCCTGTGGAAACAGCCTTACGGAAAGGGACACGTCTGTCACTGTCCTCCCCAGGAGCATGTCTGGGAAATGCGCTGCAACGCCGCCCTGGGAGAAGAGAAGGAGCCTTTGGCCTTGTTGTCGGGAAACGGTCGTGAAGCAGGAGATCCTGCCATGGCAGGAACAGCGGGCGGGTGACAAGACAAGTGTCCCCACAGTCTATGATGACACTTTTGAGTCAAGGTTCATCTACTCTACAGATGAGACTGTAAAATTTTTAAAGGCAACATCATGAAAGAAGGTTTGGTGGATTGCTTTGATTTTCTATTCATGGTATCAGATGAGTTTAAGGGAGCATAATCCAATAAAAAATTTAAAATTAATTTTAAAAAATAAGGAAAAAACATTTGAATGTCTTTGCCTTTGTGGTTCCTGCAAATGAAACTACAAGAAAGGACTGAGAACATTTTCTTTTTTTCTATTTGTTTTTCTTCAATTTGGACCTCCTCCTTAGGTCTCTGATCAAAGAATGCTTACACAGACTCTGTAGTGTAGAAAGGACAAAATATCATATTACAAAATATTCCATTCCTATCCTTTTGTATACCCAGAACAATAAGTTAATATATGTGCTGCCAAAGAAGCACACCAGAGCAATAAGTTAAATGAAGATTGTACTGGGAAGATAAAACAATTATTCCATAAAATGAGTGGGTTTTGAATGGGACATGAAGGGCGGACTTGTGAGTTAGGAAAAAATATATATATAAAGACTTAATGAAGGTTTAATTAAAGCATAACAACTGTGCTGTATTCCTGAAATATATTAAAATGATGATATGGAAATACCTTGCCTAGTACTTAATATCTCACAGAGTAACATCAAGGCACCTATTAATCCTTTCTACTAACAGCTGTTCTTCTTTGTTTCACTTTACATAACATGTGATGGATTGACATTTGTAGAAATAAGGAGGAAATATGGAAAAAAGTGAACAATTAGAAAGGATCAAAATACAGTAATAAACCAGGTAAATAACCAGTGAATATTATTATAGTAAACATATGCACATTCATAAACTGAGAATTTTCAGGAGTGACAGCCAATGTAGAAAATCGAGATGGTGTTTAGTTCTTTAATTTTATTCATGTGGTGATGGCTTCCTTCATTTAAAGGAAGCTTAAAAAATTCATTTAGCCAAAAGCTCCCAAGAATTAAAAATGTCATGGATCTAATGTAGACATGGATATCATTAGTTAATGGGTAACTATATATTTTCCACTCTAGTGAGATAACAATCAGAGTATTTTTCTAAGTTTTAGTCTCTCAGTGTTCAAAAGGACTTTGTTAAAATAGAAATATTTAGACAAAGGTGATCAAAAGTCTGGATCAGGTCACCTTAAGATAAATATTAGGAAACTGAGGAAACAAATGGAGATATGAACACTGAGCTAGGATATAATGAATCATTTCAAGTATTTAGTAGAGCATAGAAAAGCCCTTTAAAGCCTGGTCTTAGCCTAGCATTGCAGCTTCTGGGATATCTGTCTATCTATCATCTACCTATCTATCTATCTAGATATAAATTTGAAAACTTTTTTAACTTAAAGATTTTGAGAAATAGAACATAATTAGCACCATAGAAGATCTGTTTATGATAACAACCTAGCCCCTCCTCCCAGTTTGTTAATATTCTCTCTTATTTAATGTAACATTGTGCAAATATACCACTACTGATCTGCCGTTATGAAGGAAATAACTATAATCATCTGTTTGCATATCCTGGTGAAAATATTCATTTAGTTCCATGTTGTATTTCTAGGAATGGACCAAATTTTTTTTTTAATTTTTAAGTTTTCTAAATATTGTCCAACTTACCTAATACGTTTTTATTATGTGCACTGTCATTTCTTCACATTCTTGCAAGTCATTTTCACTGTTGCCCAATATGGTAAGTGTGTAATAGTATGTCATTCTAGGTTTTAATTTATTTTTAATTTAATTTAATTTAATTCCAGATTCATAATAAAGATAAACAGTTTTTATATATGAGTGGCCATTTGGATTACCCTTTCTGTAAAGTACATGCTCAAATCTTTTGATATCTTAACATTGTATCATACTGACATCTTTAATAGTAGATTTTCTGAATGAACTTTTAGCTGTGTAGGTCTTCTCTATTTTATTTTGAACTTGTTTTCATTTCAAAATCTTTATATTTTTTTCATAATCTGCTTTTATTTTGCTTTGTCTATGATTTATCTATCTATCTATCTATCTATCTATCTATTTGCAAGCAAGAGAGAGCGAGCAAGTGAGAGCGCAGGGAGGGATAGAAAAAGAAGGGAAAAGAATCTTAAGCAGGCTCCAGGCTCAGCACAGAGCCCAACTCTGGGCTCTATTTCACAACCCTGACATCATGACCTCAGCCAAATGAAAGAAATAAAATAAAATTAAGGTGTTAAAAAAAGGAAAAAGAGTTGGAGGTTTAATTAAGTGAGCCACCCAGGCACCCCTGTGGTATCTTAAATTAGCTGTCATATGTTTAAAGTTCTAGAGTATCCAATTGGTTCATTTATAAAATCTTTCTCAATATCATTTTTACTTTCAGTTTTTTGTTCAATTTGCTTCCCCTCTCATTTCTTTGAGCAGAGTAATCAAGTCATTTTACAATCTTTATGGATCATTTTAACATCATACTTAATCCCATTTTGTCTATCAAATCTTGTTAATGGTTTTTCTTTGTGTGCTTTGTTCCATTTTGCTATGTTCAAGACATTATATTTGAAACTCTTATTGAGTAGGGATAATTAAGAGCTATAATAATGGTATGGTCCTCCTTGGCAGGATTTTCTCTTATATCTGAGACTCTACAAGACAATCATACTCCAAATTCCGTGATTGACTTTCTCAGTTTACACAGAAGGCATGGTAGGCTATAGTCTTATTTCTGCTTCTCCTTGTGCTTTGGGGATCTCAACGTAAATTTGGGTTGTACCAAAGTCCTCAAATTTGATTGCTGCTGGATTTTGAATTTTGTTTCTCTAGTATCAAGAGTCTATTGAAAACACAGCTCAGTGTGTTTTAGCAGTTTCAACTCCTCTCATAGCTAAAATGGCTTCAGGGCATATATCTCTAGGCTCTCATTGTATTTCCTATTTTGGCCCAGTAATCCCTCACTTATTTTTATAATCATTCTTATATTTTTAACTTTAAAAGCTATTTTGTCTGGATTTTTAGTTGTCTTAAGAAAGAGTTTTTAGATCACCATTGCTAGAAGCAACAACAAATATACATGAAAATATCTGCAGTAGTTTATCACATCTTTATGGCTTTGAATTTCCATAAGCTGAGGCATCCTTCTCTAATCACTTATGCAAACTCCAATTTACCCTTTAAAACAATATAAGAATTCCTTCATTTAAGAACATGTTCAGGGATGACTCTTCCCCACTGTTCTTACCAACATTCCCACACACTCTTTGCTACCCACACCTTGTTTATGAACTTTCATTAGGTATATCAGCGTCACCAGAATTTTGCTCTATTGTATTTTTGTCCTTTAGAGCTTTAATTAAATATGAATTCCATAGAAAGTCTGTCCCTTTTCTTTCAAACCTGGGTTAGTTCTTTCTTCTCATTCTTTGTCAGAAGTTACTTTATTAGAGAAACTTACAGCTGTATTGTGACTTTGGAGCCTTTACCGTTTTTTGACTGGAAAAATCACCCATCCCTGAGATTTTTACGCAGCTTCCTAGCTGATATTATTCAGAAATCTGTTCAAAACAGACTTTTTCAGGGAGGCCCTTTCGGACCACTCAGTTACAAAACCTATTCTCAATCACTGCTCTTTTAAAAATGTGCTTATTTAGTTCAAATATGCATCACTATTAAAGAAAAACCAGTACGATTTTTTTTCTTTTTAAAGTTGGCTTACCCATTATCTATCTCTCCCATTAAAATGATTCCTCTGGGCTGGGGTTTTGTTGTGCTCATCTTAGGCCAGGCACTCAATAAATTGTCTCTGAATGATTGAATTGTTTGACTCCCTTGCTAGATTCTCAACTTCATGAGGCCAAGAATTGTTCTATTCAGTCCTTCTTTATCCTCAATGTCTGTTATATTGCAGTCACTTACGTGACTAATGGGAAAAATCACAGAAAGAAAGAGTTAAAACTACAGAAAAACCCCGTAGGTTCAATAACACAAAGCTTTCTAAAATTATTTAGCCCAGGAATTGAATACTGGCTGCACTTTTGATTTTTTTTAATGGTATTGAATTTAATTTAAATGGAAATACTTGAATGGTAGAATAATAAAAAAATTATAAAAGAAACTTGCTCCTTAAAGTAAGAATTATATAGGGCATCTCTTCTAGAAGCAAAATTTTCAAATGTCAAACATCTGAAAGCATAGAAGGAGAAGTAAGAGTGTGAATTGTACTTCAATGCTCTTTTCTTTATATTCAGCAAACAGCTTCATTCACACCTTTCCAATTTTTTCAACTCTTTTGACAAAGCCTTCAGAGGAGTTACTGCTGATGACAACCATCACAGCCTAACAGGAGAAATTTTATAAAGAAAAATAATAGCATGTTTTTCCCAAATTATTAAGGATATGGTGAAGCTCTGTCGGATTCAAAGGAGGAATGTGCAATTCCATGCTATATATCATAATAACTTATTTTAATAGTGGCTTTGCAATTTTTCAGATATATCCATTTACTGAAACCACTATCAAATAAACAAAAACAAACAAATTAACAGGGGTTCAAGACAGGAATTATCTAATCTAAAAATAGCACATGTTCACAGAATACACAACACATATCCTAAGTACTACTATAGGTTTCAAGTAATAGTCAAAACAATAGTAAACATGATTCAGACCCTACCAGTCAAATCATAAATGGGACCTTAACTGTAAATCCTTATCTTTAGATCAAAGCGGGCAATTGGGTGCTGAAGATACATTATAGAACTAATATGTTATAGAACTACTCTGAAATGAGTCATTTATTCCATCACTTTTCCTGCACAGCTGCTGACCCATGTTTTGGTTCCTGGAAATAGCTGCTACCCTGTCATACATCTTAAAAGCACATTTATTGATAACTCTACTCATTCCTCCATTCCTCTGTGACTGTCACTGTGTTAAAATGTGGAGTCAGCTGACTCACTTGAGGTGGTAATAAAGTAGATCAGTTTGCAAAGTATTTTGTTATTTCTAAAAATGCAAAAACCAAATTACATTGAAATCATAAGGGGTGTTTCAGGGAGAGCTGTAGGATGTGGTTTCTTGTGTAATCCACAGAGATTAGCTCCAACACATATTTAAACTCTCCTCTAGGAGCAACCTTAGTGGTAAAGCAAGAAAATAAACAGATGTATACACACCCTGGCACAAAATTATCACTTATGTTTGGCTTCCTAGTCTCCTCGTGTTACTTATTTATCTTAACTTCTCTCTGAAATCAGGGAACACAGAATCTCAATCAGTTGACATTTTTCTACTGAATTACTCAATAGTCTGATCATACCCCTAAGACTTTTTTAAATTATTTCACTCATAATCCCAAATCTGCTTTGCTTCCTCATCTTAGTACACTGTAATTTGATTTCAAAATGAGGACAGTTGTCAGTAATGCCACATTCATTAATCTATTTTACAATTCCATGTACTTAGAACTATGAAAATATGTTAATAACATCCATTCCAAGAAGCCACCCTAAATTTATTATTATGAAACAAGACCTCAAGAAAGAGAATTCAAAATCATCCATGTATTTGCAACTTATTGCAATAAAGCCTTTATCAATAGACTTCCCTGTGCACATGGTGGTCAAATTGCTGGTGAAAACCAGCCAGATCTACTACAGGCTTTCTCATGGCTTCTAGGTAACCCAAGTGAGCCTTTATTGATATTGGGAAGGGATAAAGCAGGGAAGGGATAAACAGTGATGTAAGAATTGGCTAGACAAAAGTAATGATTCTCATTACAAAGTGAGTATTTTAAAGCAAAAGGGCCTGTTGGGAATATTGTTTTATAAAATAGTGGGGTTTTTAATTAACTTTTTAAAATTCAATTAGTTAACATATAGTGTACCATTAGTTTCAAATGTAGATTTCAGTTATTCATCCATAGCATATAATAGCTAATGCTCAGTACTTACTGTTATAGCTTCTTGAAAGCAGAATTTTAACCCACTGAACCACCCAGGCGCCCTTGAAAGCAGAATTTTAGATCATATTTTCTGATTACTTCCATGTAGTACAACACTTTCCTGCTAGCAACCTTCAAAACATACTGTTTGTTAGAGGAATTTCTTTAATAATAAATAAATAAATAGTAATTTATTTAAATTTATAAATATATAAAATAAATAGGAATTTATTTAAATTTATTTAAATATTGCACACTGTTTCATTGTTCATAAATAAGGTGATGATATTAGAGCCATTAGTTGGTAGCACTGATATATCACTTTCTTTTTACTTCTCAGTGCATTCTCTTTACACAAAATAGATATATATTTTAAAAGAATCTGAATCTGTGGCAAACTTTAAAAAAACCCTATACAGTAAAGTTTATCATTTTAAGTAATCTCAATTATCTTCCTCAATTGTGATAGTATATCCTTCTATCTAGGCCAGATATTGTATGAGGGATTTGAAGAGACATACTTTTCTAAATTTCACTTTTCTCATCTGAAAAATGCTGATCATGATCCTACAATAAAATACACTTACAAATTTTTGATGAAAATTTATTTATTTATTTTAAGATTTTATTTCTTTATCAGAGAGAGTGGGCGAGAGAGCAAGCACAGGCAGACAGAATGGCAGGCAGAGGCAGAGGGAGAAGCAGGCTCGCGGCCGAGCAAGGAGCCCGATGCGGGACTCGATCCCACGACGCTGGGATCATGACCTGAGCCAAAGGCAGCTGCTTAACCAACTGAGCCACCCAGGCGTCCCTTTTGATGAAAATTTAATCTGTATAAACAATATATTTGCTGTAATGCGTGGTTCATGGAAAACATCTTATTTAATTATAAGCAACAGCAGTATTAGAAATTAAGTCAATGTGTCTATAATATTTAAAGTTTTAACACATAATTCCAGTGCTTTGCCTTATTTTCTCAAATCCCTTTACCACTTTCACTGACCGAGTCAAATGTACTTTTTCTACTAGTAGGCGGCTCTTTGTCTTTTGTCAGAAAGATGCCCTTGTGAATTATTTGTAATAGAGATATTAGCAATAATAATAATAATAATAATAATAAATAGCAATGAAAATGTTAAAAAAAAGTTTTCTTAACTAATTAGGGTTCTTAGACATCAATTAGAGGAACCACCTCTGGCAAGCAAATTAATCTGCAAGACATTCCCAGAATTAACAAGTCTGTCAGATACAGGGTTGTCCGTAGACTGAAAGGTGAAGCAAAAGGACTAGGTTTGGAAAATAGGTAAGGACAGTGAAAAAAATGATCAGATTTTTGGGCAAAGTAAATTCTTAGGTGTCCTTTCAATGGAGTCCTTGGCATTATGTACCAGAAACTCTGGAGATTTTCTCAATCCATTGGATTCACTCCATTTATTAGCTTACTATTGACAAAGTTATTTACAAACTGTAGAGCAAGAGGCAATAATGTAGAACACTGATGGTAATGCACAAGATTCTTGTTAACAATAATGCAAGTTAGTGATTTTTCATTAGAAAACATAAATTGTATAACTCAAATTATGGGCCCAGAGCACTTCTGCTGCACAACTCTGCTTATATCCCAAATAACCATGTGAACTAGTTTTAATATCTGCTTCTCTTATTAATTTTTGAATAAAAATTCTTGACACAAGTATTTTATAATTGTGTGATAATCATGCATTTAATTTCTTGGAGAACAAAACACACTTTAGCAGAACTATGTTCGTTCACAGAACCAGCCTTGATAATACACTTCTCTATGTTAGAAATGATGTAATAAATGTAGAATATTGGGCACTCGTTTGGTATTCTTTGCCATGTTTTGCACTATCTAAAAAGAGATCAGAAAACTTGGACTGGAGTTAGTAGACATGGAAGAAAATAAAATATTACAGAGAAGAATACTCTGTGGTCCACAACCTAAACGGGCTGGGATTCCCATCATTTGGATGCCGTAGCTTTACAAAAGTCAATTAAATTTTCGTATCTCCGATTAAAGTTGATTCCCCAGTACTTTTTCAAACATCTCTTGTAAAGTATTGTTTCCCAGAAAAAAAGGGATTTTGCACATGTATCTGCCTTTGTCTCTGGTCATGATCTCAGTCAGGATCCTGGGATCGAGCTCCATATTGGGCTTCCTGCTCATTAGGGAGTATACTTCTCAGTCTCTCTCTGCAGCTACCTCCCCCTGCCCCACTCATGCTCTCTCTCTCAAATAAATAAATACAATCTTTAATTTTTTAATTAAAAATAAGATCAATAAAATAAAAAGTCTGGTCTTACTGCCCCATTTAGCTCCTTTTTTTTTTTTTTGAGTTGTATTTAAAGCAGCATGAGAGAACATGAGGCTCTCAAACTTAAAAAATATAAAGGAAAAAATTGAGTTTTGTTAGGATTTAAGATCTTGTTTGCTAGACAAAAATGTTGGCTTTGTTAACATGTGAAAATTAACAAAAGAGAATAAGATAGAATTCTAATAATCTTTCTAGAAATTAAAAATTTCCTCCAACCCAATTACATACAGACCCATTAAGTAAATTCATTCCAATGTCCCAAACCAACCTTTTCTAATAATAATGCATCTGTGTAAACAGGGTCAACCCAAGGAATAAATAAATATTATTATTTTTTTCCTGTCTCTTCCACAGTCACATCTGGGTATATTGGTAGCAAGCCAATTATCTATCTTATAAGACATGATATCATAAGAAAGGGTATTCTGTCCATTTGGAACAACTGAAAATCATTGTTATTTTATCTGGTGCAGTAACTTGAGATGGCACTGTGTGGGTTATGAATATATATATATATATATATATATATATATATATATTTTACTGGGAAGAAGAGATTATAGAGATATTGGTTATCCAAGAGAGACTGACAGGTGTTGATAGTTGCCAGGTCAATATCCATCTACTTTTTCCTTTAATCTCAGAAAGCACTGAGGGATTGACAACAAGGAAACTTAAAACGACATCAAATATTTTATTGTCGCTTTTCTAGTTATATTGTAACCATATGACAAAGTATCAGTCGTACAAGATATCATTCTCTTTTACCTCTATCATTCTGCCAGAAATGTGGGCTTAATAGTGAGAACTCCAACAGCAATTTTTGCAACCGTGAATAAAAAGCCATGAAAACCTCTAAGATAGTTCACTTGACTTTCTTAAGACTCTGAAGCAACACCAGAAAACACTCTCTGTAGTCTTCTTGTTAAATGAAAAGATATGGTTAAACCACTTTTGACAGTCTACTACATACAGCAAAATGTAAATCTGAATTGAAATATGTCCTCTCAGCTGTGCTTAAGCAACTGAGTCCTGAGCTTTTCAGGTTTTCAGTCTGAAAGAGTACACCTCTGGTGCTCTGAAAGGGAAGAGAAAGGACACCCTGTTCTCCATATAAAGTAAAGAAGAGAAATCTGTGCATTTAAGTGGGCCATATAAAATTTATCAAGCAATTATCTCCTATCTCCTTCCTATTCAAATTACCTGATATGCTCTCCCTACTCTTTTATTCCACGTTACTGCCTTTTCCAGGATTCTGTATCACAACACAACATATCTTCTGTTATTTCCTTCTTGCAAGCTAGTTTTGTTTTCTCCATCTAAAAAAATCAACAATCATTGTGTATTTCAATTCCCATTTTACTCAAATGCATTGATTTTTCTTATCTATTACTCTTTTCTCATACTTAGTGTCTTTGTCTTTATGGGGTTTGTACTTTGCTTTTCCCCATCCTTTACTGCCATTATATAATCAAATCTAATAACTTCTTAGGGAAAGTTAAAAATCCTGCATAGCCACACGAAGTCACTGATTTTTAGCAAACCTATAAGATAGTCAGACATCCATTCAATTTCTTTTTTTTTAAAGATTTTATTTATTTATTTGACAGAGAGAGATGACAAGCAGGCAGAGAGACAGGCAGAGAGAGAGGAGGAAGCAGGCTCCCTGCTGAGCAGAGAGCCCGATTTGGGGCTCGATCCCAGAACCCTGGGATCATGACCTGAGCCGAAGACAGTGGCTTAACCCACTGAGCCACCCAGGTGTCCCTCCATTCAATTTCTTAACTGAGTCTCAAATGCATCCTGAGTTCTAACCTAAACCTAAGTTCTACTTCTTACACGTTGTTATATGACCAAATTCTTTCATTTCAGTATTTTGTAATATTTAAATATTAATCAATTGATGCTTTGTCTGTGTATTTTTCTGAAAATAATTTGAATACTGTAGATTTATTGTTATATTTATAGATTTATAATCAAAGTTTCATCAGTTGAAGTTTTTGGAAATTTCAGATATAATGATTAACCTAAAATGATACTGCCTCAAATCCCTCTGATATCAAGGCCCAACACCTGATTATAGCCAAACCTGTGGTGGATAGTTCCATGGGAAATTGCAGTTACTTAACACTGATAACATTCACTTTCCCATTCTTTTCTACCTTGGATAATCTCCCAGATAAACTAACAGTACTCAAATCCTTTGTCCTACTCTTTGCTCTCAGGATAAATGGAGCCAAAAGACTTAGATTAATATCAAGTTCTGAATGGGATCTTAGAGCTATTTCTGTCCAGATTCTCATAAACATAGGGACCTTTGAATTATCAGGCTATAAATAAGTTCCAAGTGGAGGGGGCAAAAGCAAAAGTAGACATTTTTATGTTTGATTTTTAATCATGATTAATTGACTTTATTGATTATTAAAAATACTAACATTATAAAAGTGTGGATCTTTGTAAAACAATGTCATAATGTAAGAAATAAGTTGCATAGTCCTTTTGAGAATATTAAACCAAGTGTTCAGGTGCCATCTAATTTCTTGTTTAATCCAGAACTTTGGTGTGCATTATCTTGAGGAATAGGATTTTGAAGTCCGGACAGACTAACAGAAAACTGATCCAAATGTGTGTGTTTATATTTCTGCTTTTGTTGTAAAAATCAAAGTGTGATTGCTGGTTTAATATGGTAAAACTAATCATGTTCATGGACTCTATTATAAATTTTCTAATTATATGGGAAGAATCCAAGAAACATATATTTAATTGATTTGCAAATCCTCAAAGAGCTACAGGATCAGGTAGTGGTATGTTCTGATTCAACAGCATCATAATGCAGCATTTTATATGTGTGGCTAATGGATATTTTCATGAATGTTTGCTAGCTAGTCAGCCAATACAGAGAAATATTAGGTAGGGTAATTACTCACAGTTGTGTTTAATAAAATGAGAGAAAATTATCAAATGACACTAATAATAATAATCCTATAGCAGGCTAAATAATTCAATAATAATTACAAGTATTAATCAAGCTTTCTTCCCTGATTATGACTCTTTTCTCCTTTATCATAATGGGAGTAGAAGATTGTCTGCAATGAATTGTGAAAACCCAGCAGTGACTTTGGCAGTGAAGGCCTCCCATCAATTTTGATAGGTTAAAATGATTCTGGTTGGTCTTGAGCAAATGTGTCAATTTTTTTTTCTGTTTGTGTCATAAAAGAAAGAAGCAATAGTAAATTCTTGCTGTTATTCCATGGAGCCAATAAAATCATACTGCCAACAAGAGGCTGTTGACACCATAAGTGTAGTTAACTGTCTTGAAATACTAGGCCTCGAAATAAAATTCCAATATTTCACATAACCTCTTCTTTTTTTAAAGAAAAAAAACAAAACAAAACAAAACAAAACAACTATACTGCTTACATTTAGGGCCCTGCTGTTGTGTAACTATCTTTGAACATGTCTACTGTAAGTGTATATATATATTTTTTTTTCTGTACAATAAATTCATTTAGAGATAAATTTGGATTGCAAATTATTTTGGGGGAAGCATGGTATTTGTGGCTAGTCTTACAAGTATAAAGGACTAAAAGAAAGAAGAAAAACATTTTTTATTACAGCATATTTACATCTGTCCAAAGTACTTATTTACTTTAATACTGACTAATGTATAATACTGTACACAAAGAGAGAATTTAAATGAGTTATAATTCAGTCGAAGTATAGCTGGCCATTTTAAAACTTACCACTGAATCTTTCTGGTATGAAATGTGATATCTGGCAATCTGGTCCAGTTCATTACATCAGGTCATTTGTATGTTCTTCTTACCATTTTGATAGCATAGCACATTTTATAACCCAGACATTATACAATGGAACTATGATGCATGTATTTTCAAAAGTATAGACATACATGAAGCTATGAGGTCAAAAAAGATGAATGTCCGTAGTACCTTATAGACTCAACAAATAAAAGTGTCCAAGACTCTGAGTGAGATTTATGAATATTGTATAAGATTAGGCCAACATGTGGTTTTGATATAAATAATCTGTTCTTAATTTAGAATTACAATCGTTGAGTACAGTGTTGAAAATGGCAGATAGATTTTAGCTATCTTTGCTCACTAGGGAAAATGGAAAAATGTTTAGTATGGTCAGATTTTCACTCAACTTCTGAAAAATCTTACGTTTGAGAGAACCCTTTGGAAATCCTTAAAGACATAACCCCTTTGGCACAAGTTTTCAAGAAACTTGTTTGATGTTGTAGACAATTATATGGCACACGTACTGTTCTAGATGTTTCATGCCAATAATATGTAAGCCATACCAAGGCTACATATACATATAGAGATGTTCCTCAGCTTACGATGGGGCTATGTACAGAGAAACACATAAAAAATTGAAAATGCATTTAATACCCCTAAACTATCAAATATCATAGCTTACATTAAGCTTATTTAAACATACTCAGAACACTTACATTTGCCTGAATTTGGGCAAAATCATTTTAAGCAAAGACTATTTTATAAGAAAGTATCAAATATCACATGCAATTTATTAAATATTACACTAAAAAAAAGAAGAATGTTTATATATAGAATGGTTGTAAGAATATCAGGTGTTCACCCCTGTAACCTTCTAGCTGACTGGGAGCTGTGGCTCACTGCCCCTGCCCAGCATCACAAGACGGCACCATACCACATGTCACTGGCCCTTTTTATAAAGACCCAAATTCAAAATTCAAAGTACAGTTTCTAGTGAATCACTTTCACTTTCACATCATTGCCAAATATATCGTAAGTTGAATCATTGTAAATCAGGAGCCATCTTATTTGAAAGTTAAATCACAGTCACCCATATACACACAAAAAAAGGCCTTCGTGTAGGGCCATCTATGTATCTCTAAACAACATAGCATGACATATCAACAGCAAAAAATGGATGTGAAGGGGACAATTGCTTTGCGTCAGTACTCTGAGCAGTAACATACATGGCCTTACTAACCAAGCAGAAGTCCAGGGCTAGCTGATGGCAAGGAATTTTACAAATGTTTGCTGAACAGCTTAAGCACTATTATTTTTAAATTAGTGTGCATATCTGTTTTTTAAAGATGTGTTAATTTATTTCATTGACTTATTACAAAACCAAATAATTTCCTCTTATTTCAGTGGCAGGTAAATAGAATTCTTTTTAATTTAAATCAAATGGCTTTTTAGGGAAAATATACTAAAAATTCTGAAACTTGTATTGCTTATGAATCTTTTATTGGAATCCTTATCAAGTTGTACTTTTGAAGCTTTTCCTAAATAATCTTCAATTAATTGAAAATATTTTTTGGATTTTATTCAAGGCTATTAACACACAATTTCACTTTGTTAAATATAGTGCTAAACGTTCAACCAAAACGTTGTGTATTTTTTTTTACAATACCACATCCTCCATCTACTGACTGGATTCTCTCCCCAACTAGCACATATATACCATTGTCTATCTTTAGGATAAGTAAGGGTCATCTTTTGTCTTAATTCTATTCCTCGTATGCTTCTGAACTTGTTGAGTTTGAATATAGTCACACCATAAGCATCACATATTTGATTCCCCTTTAAATAGTAAATAGTGCACAACCAGAGCATACTTTCAAAGCTATCAATAGACTTACTCTGATATATTATTTTTGTATTTTTGTAAATTAAAATAATTAAATTATAGAACAAGAGTTTCAGGTGGTAGGTGTTGTAAGTTTTACCCAAACTGACTTTTGTCAAACTCGTTTTTGTCATCATATATCTCAAATAGTTTTCTCACGTTTATTTTTAGAATATCTGTGTATAATGAATATTTACACTGATATCTAGTATAAAAATCTTGCAATTTATTTTAGAAACATTAAGATATTGAAAATCAGTCTATTTCTTTAATTCATTAAAGACATTTTTGGCTTGTTTCCAGTACTTTCTTACTGGTTAAAAAATGAATTTGAAGTAGTCTGAATTTCATTATTATATGGCCCTTTCCCTTTGATGAATACAAAGACGATATTCTATATTAGCTATCTGAGAAGAATTTATTTTTAAATTTTATTTATTTGTAAGAGAGAGAGTGCGAGAGAGCACAAGCAGGGGGAGCAGCAGGGTGAGGCAGAAGCAAACTCCCCGCTAAGCAGGGAATCTGTTGCAGAACTGAGTCCCAGAACCCTAAGATCATGACCTGAGCTAAAGGCTCAGGCGTTTAACTGACTGAGCCACCCAGGTGTCCCAATCTGAGAAGAGTTCTGTATGTTATTCCTATTAATATGCAGTTTATTTATTTATTTATTTTTAAAGATTTTATTTATTTATTTGACAGAGAGATCACAGTAGGAGAGAGGAAGGGAAGAGATCACAGAGAGAGAGGAAGGGAAGCAGGCCCCCTGCTGAGCACAGAGCCCGATGTGGGACTCGATCCCAGGACCCTGAGATCATGACCTGGGCCGAAGGCAGCGGCTTAACCCACTGAGCCACCCAGGCGCCCTAATATGCAGTTTAAAGTCTAGGTAATTAACTTAATATTTTAGTGGCTATTACATAGATAGCACTATGTTCCAGGCAGAGAGTAAGAAAGAAATATTAAATCAACCATATTCTATGCATTCTAAATGAAAATAATTAATCAATCATAATAAATCCTTCTATTTATGGAATATCAACTTCTAAGCTTTCCTCCATATGAACAATGCCAAATACCAGAATAAAGGGTCATCTAATACAAATAAAGGATAGAATTAAAGAATTCTGGTAAGCCATTTAATTTTGAAAAATGGTGCTATATTGTTGCTGAGTTGTGGTTTTCAGTTACATAATATCTGATAAGTGTAGAAGTAACATGAGTGTTACGTGAGATAAGAAATGGTATATAATTAAGATATTTTTAAAAGTACAGATAAATACAAATTTGTAAACATAGCATTATGGAGGAATAAAAATAAATGATAGCTACACACTCTAAAGTGAATATATCTTGGAAAGTTAATAGAGAATTAAAACAAGGACAGTGCAAAAAGTATGTTACTTTTTTATGAAGTTCAAACAAATTCTGTGAAACCATAGATGGACTTAAAGATACTATTATGTATCAAATATTGTAAAAATTAAGCAAGGAAATAGCAAACATAAAATAACCAAAGCATACAAACTTGGGTAGATACAATAGGTGTGATCATGTTCTACTTCATAAAGAGACGAATTAATAGATAAATAGAAGTAACTAGACTTTTTAGAAGTTAATAAAACTTTGCCTGTTATTTCTTAGTAATATAAAATATATGGTTTTCTAACAAAAGCGTTTATCTTAAAAATATTTAAAAATAAATTTCAGGCTACTCATAGGGTTATATTTACTTTTCCACTGAAGGAAAAGCTGGTTGTTGTAGTTGTAGTTGTTTGTTTGTTTTAGTCTCCTCCTAGTTTTTATTATTATAATGTGGAATGAGGAATGTTAGATTGAAAAGTGAATTATTTTATAAACAAAAATCATTACTTGATTCACCTCCTGGTACAGAAGATGGAACTCCTGAAAACATGCCCCTTTGCCTTACAGATGAGTAACAGTTATGCTTACTTCTGAAACATACTTGGTGGTGGCCATAAATAGTGACACCATAGTAAACATTTTGAATATTTGCAATTAATTTTTATAGTCATAGGGCTCCAAAAGGCACTGCTGGTATCTTAGCAGGTATTTCAATAAAGCTAGAAGTTGCCTGACTGTTTAAAAATATTAACAAGGCACAAAACATGGCAGAAGTATTGTCCTCAGATATTATTTTTTTCCATATGCTCCTGATTCCAGACATGATAAGTTATTTTTTTAAATTTTTTTTATAAAAGATTTTATTTATTTATTTGACAGAGATCACAAGTAGGCAGAGTGAGGCAGAGAGAGAGGAGGAAGCAGGCTCCCTGCTGAGCTGAGAGCCCGATGTGGGACTGGATCCAAGGATCCTGGGATCATGACCTGAGCCGAAGGCAGAGGCTTTAACCCACTGAGCCACTTAGGCGCCCCCATGACAAGTTAATTTTTTTAAGGATTTTATTTATTTATTTGACAGAGATCACAAGTAGGCAGAGTCAGGCAGAGAGAGAGGAGGAAGCAGGCTCCCTGCTGAGCTGAGAGCCCAATGTGGGACTGGATCCAAGGATCCTGGGATCATGACCTGAGCCGAAGGCAGAGGCTTTAACCCACTGAGCCACTTAGGCGCCCCCATGACAAGTTAATTTTTTTAAAGATTTTATTTATTTATTTGACAGAGAGAGATTACAAGTAGGCAGAGAGGCATGCAGAGATAGAGAGGATGTAGCAGGCTCCCCGCTGAGCAGAGAGATCAATGTGTGGCTGGATCCCAGGACCCTGAGATCATGACCTGAGCCGAAGGCAGTGGCTTAACCCACTGAGCCACGCAGGTGCCTGACAAGTTATTTTTGATAGATATATATACAATGTATTTTCCAGTTATAAGAAAAATGGTTCTGCTATTTTTAACCTTTTTAAAAAATTACATAATTTTTTAATTAAATTTTATTTTTTAATGTTTTACTTTTCTTTTCTTTTTTTTTAAGATTTTATTTATTTATTTGACAGACAGAGATCACAAGTAGGCAGAGAGGCAGGCAGAGAGAGAGAGAGAGAGGAAGTGGGAAGCAGGCTTCCTGCAGAGCAGAGAGCCCGATGTGGGGCTCGATCCCAGGACCCTGAGATCATGACCCGAGCTGAAGGCAGCAGCCCAACCACTGAGCCACCCAGGCGCCCCAATGTTTTACTTTTCAATATACTACTTAGAATATAAAACCTGTTCCATTTTGTAAGAAGTTTACCATTTACAAAATGATAATTTTCTCATTGTGTCTTCCCCTCTCATTGCTTTATTTTGAATAAAAATTTTACAATAAACATAACTGATGCTTTCCTTTTGATGGTCCCTCTGTTGGTCATATTGTATATGAGCCATGACAATTAGTTTTACAAAATTTATTGATGTTTTTTGATATGTTTTATCATAACTAATTTTCCCTCCCTTCTCTAGATTCCCCAGCTTTCAGACAGGTGGACACTACAATAAACCATACCCAAGGGATGTATCAAGTACTTCTTAGACATTCTCTCAGATCCTTGAGGTCTCATTTTGCCTAGGGATTTGCAATAGGCAAAGAGGCACCACTGTGACAACTGATGTACATGGTCTATCTCCTGCTAAGCTCAAGAGGTCACTGGTTTCCAAGTTTATCTATACAATTAATGCATTCCAGCAAGTTCTTTTTTTTAATATTAACAAACTTATTTTAAAGTTTATATGGAGAGTCAAAGACTCACAATAGTCAATATAGTGTTGAAGGAGAACAAAGACTTAGGACTGACTTCAAAGTTTACCATAATGATGGGTCACCTGGGTGGCTCAGTGGGTTAAGCCTCTACCTTCAGCTCAGGTCATGATCCCAGGGGCCTGGGATCGAGTCCCGCATTGGGCTCTCTGCTCAGCAGGGAGCCTGCTTCTCCTCATCTCTCTCTCTGTCCGTATCTCTGCCTATTTGTGATCTCTCTCTCTGCCAAATAAATAAATAAAATCTTTTTAAAAAGTATACCATAACGATAATTGTAAGCAAGATATTGTAATACCACAGAAAGACTAGATTAAAGAAACAGAATATATATTATCAATTATATTTTATATTTAATATAAAAGCAAAAGCAATACAAGAGAGCAAAATACAATCTTTTAAACAAATGGTTCTGGAGTAAAGCTAAATGTGAAAATATAAAATAAAAATAAAATAAAATAATAATATAAAATAAATACAGGCATATATCATACACTCTTCACAAAAATTAACTCAGATTGGATTACAAATCCAAACATGAAACATGTAGAAGGTAATATAGAAGAAAATTTAAATGACCTTGGTTTTGGCAATAACTTTAGCTACAAAAGCACAAGCACTGAATTTAAAAATGTCTACTCTGTGAAACACAATGCCAAGAGAATGAAAAGGCAAAGCACAGACTATGAGAAAAAATTTGCAAAATACACATCTGGCAAAGGACTGTTAATCAAAAATACACAAAGACCCCTTAAAACTCAACAATGGGGGAAAAACCTGATTAAAAATGAGCCAAAGACCTTAGCAGATATCTCACAAAAGAAAATATTACAGATGGCAAGTAAGTATATAAAAAGATGCTTCACATCATATGTCATCAGGAAAATGCAAATTAAAACAAAAAAGAGACACCAGTACATACCCAGAATCCAGAACACTGACAACAGAACACGAAATGTTGGTGAGGATGTGGAGCAACAGGAATGTTCTTCCATGTCTATTGAGAATAAAGAATGGAAAACTTCTTGGCAGTTTCTTACAAAACTAAACATATTCTTGCCAGATGATTCAGCAGTAGCAGTTCTTGGTATTTATCCAAAAAGATGAAATCTATACCCACAAAGGTGTCTATAGTAGTTTTATTCATAACTGACAAAAGCTTGGAAGCAACCAAGATATCATTCCATAGGTGAAAGGTCAAATAAAGTGTAGTACATGCAAACAATGGAATATTATTTAATGCTAGAGAAATGAATTACCAAGCCATGAAAAGATATGGATATAAATATTTAATAAATATTTGAGTTTAGGCTTCTACCAGTCTATCAATAGTATTAGTATATTTTAACAGTGAATGCTCAGCATTCATGAATTTACCTAATAAAATATTTTGGGTTCAATATTTTAAATACTTCAACCTCTATGATTATATTCCTAATAATTTTGAATTGGGGTAAATAAACCTTAGTTTTTTGTAACTTGTTTCTTATTGCAAAAGAGCTCAATGAAATTTTAGAAAATAAAAATTTACAAAAAAGTTTAGTTTACTATTGCCAAATAATTTAAAACTTTATCTTATATTCAAATACATATATTTTTCTAAATTGATTTATATGCTACTAAAACCAAAAACTTTTAGTTATACTAGATTTCATATCATGCAATCAATGCCAGAAAGCCATCTGGCGATCACTTGTCTTAAATAAAGTTAAGATGGGTGTTATTACAATGCAAGATGGAAACAAAGATAGTATAACAATTGAGTGTTACATAACTTTTCTGTTTTGATCAAGTTACTAATCTACAAAAGGCTTTTATCGGTGACAGACTTGGGAATTTAACAAAATTTTTAAACTAGCATGTGCGACTCATTCCTAGAAAACAACACAATAAATAACACTTTATTTCGATTAAATCATGAGTATTTCTCCATTTGAATAAAAAAGGTAGCAACCCCAATAAGTTTATTGAACATGAAAAGTTGAAATGCTGTAATGCTCCTAAGGAATTAAATGATCCAGTCATGAATTAGAAAAAAAAAAGGATATAAATTACCAAAGTGTTTGTATAATTGTAATGTACAACTGCCCATTATCATTCAATAGTGGAGGCTTGTACAAGAACTCTATAAAAGAACTCCACTTCTAAACTGTGGAAAAAATGTTCCCTTTCCCCCTATATACAACTATTTAGCCATTCATTTAGCTTTTAAAATATCCACTTAATACAGGCTTTTTACTCATTTGAACAGGCAGCAGGGCTCTATTCTTATTGCTTACATCTGAAGGATAGACTTCTAGCATAAGAGGTAAAGCCCATAAAGGAGTCCAATAATAACAACAAAATACAGTTTAGTGAGCCCTTACAATCTGCCAGCTACCTTTCTGAGAATACTTCAATTAATAAAACATATAAAATACCTGACCACAAAGAGCTTACATTCTTTTGAAATATAATAGTGAAATAAACCAATAATAGAGGGGCACCTCGGTGGCTCAGTCCATTGAGTGACTGCCTTTGGCTTGGGTCATGATCTCAGGGTCCTGGGATGTAACTCCCCAGAAGGCTTTCTAGGCAGTGGGGTGTTTTCTTCTTCCTCTGCGCCCCCTCCCAAATCTCTCTCCCTCTGTCTCCAATAAGAAAAAAAACCAGTAATAGAATAATGATTGATGGTTGATGGTGATAAGTGTTACAAAAAAATACAAGAAAGGTAAAAGCCATTGCAGAATGCTGGGATGAAAGTTAATTTTATTTTGTGTTGGGTGGTTATATCTCATTTATGAGATGTTATTTGTACAAAGACCCAGGAAGTGAAGGAGGGTGTTATACAAATATTAACGGAAAAGATTGCTCTAGGCAGAGCAAGTAAGTATATAGACTTTGTGTGAACAGCTGGTCTGTTACTTTTGAGGAAAAGCAAGGAGGCCAATGAGGAGTTCATAGTGGTGGAGAGAGGAAGAACGTATTAATGTATGACCTTCTAGTACATTGAAACGCCTTCAGTTTTTATTTAATATGAAAGGGCAAGATACCAAAATACTTTCAAGAGCAGAATAAAATCATCTACCTTTAGGTTAAGTTGCTGTACCAAAATAAATTTGCAGGGAGAAAGGAGTGCAGTATGTGTGGAAGTGGGGTTATCAATCAAGTCAATAATTCAGGAACATATATATGATGGTGTTTCTAGCATGCTGGGTGGTAATAGAAGTGGTGAGGTATGGTTTTTATTTTGTATATATTTTGATGATGAATATTCTGGTGAACAGGATGGGGTATGTGCAGGACAGACAATATCAACATTTATTTTACCTGCACAAACAGAAGGGTGGAGTCTTCATTCCCGGACATGGAGAGAACTCTGAGTTCAAATATTCTTTCTGATTTAATGGCATAGTGATGATGAGGATTTAGTCAGACAGTGAAAGAGAACAGTAAGCATAGTGTTAAGCGGTAAGACATTTAATACATTTGAACATCAAAAAACGTGTTGGATCATCTGTTTATGTGAGTAAATAAATAAATAAAACTACCTGGGGTTCTGATAGAGGTAAAGAAGACTACTATATGATCCAAAGGGGCACGTGCACCAAATGTTTATAGCAGCAATATCCACAATAGCCAAACTATGGAAAGAACCTAGATGACCATCAACAAATGAATGGTATATATATATATATATATATATATATATATATATATATATATATATATATATATATGATGGAATACTATGCACCCATCAAAAGAAATGAAATCTTGCCATTTGCGATGACATGGATGGAACTAGAGGGTATTATGCTTAGCAAAATAAGTCAACCAGAGAAAGACACTATCATATGATCTCCCTGATATGAGGAAATGGAGGTGCAATGGGGGGGTTTGGGGGACAGGAAAAGAGTAAATGAAACAAGATGGGATTGGGAGGGAAACAAACCATAAGAGACTCTTAATCTCACAAAAGAAACTGAGAGTTGCCGGGGGGTGGGGAGGTTTGTGAGAGGGTGGTGGGATTATGAACATTGGGGAGGGTATGTGCTGTGGTGAGTGCTGTGAAGTGTGTAAACCTGGCGATTCACAGACCTGTAACCCTGAGCTAATAATACATTATATGTTAATTTAAAAGAAGAAGAAGAAGAAGAAGGAGGAGAAGAAGAAGAAGAAGAAGAAGAAGAAGAAGAAGAAGAAGAGGAAGTAGAAGGAGAAGAAGAAGACTATGAATCAAATGCTATGATTTTCAGCGAAGAGTTTGTAATCAGGCATATTTTATTAAAGTAACCAAGTAAAATGATGGTCGAAAATTGGAATAACAGAAAACATAAAAATCAGAGATTTTCAAAAGAGATATGGGACAGTGCAGAGAATATAGTCAATGATATTATAATAGTGTTATATGGTGACAGATGGTGGCTATATTTGTAGTGATCATAGAATAATGTATGGATATATTGAAAACCTGAAACCAATGAAACACTGAATATCAACTATACTCAAATAAAAAATAGTAAAAATAAAACATTTTAATTTAAAAAGATAAAAGAGGGACAAGAATTTGAAAAGTGAATTTCAAAAAGCGTAAAGATGAGGCTAAGACATACTCTGAACCTTGAGGAAAACACCATTTTGAAAATTCTTCCCATTTTGAGAAAACTCAAATGAATCAATACCATAAAAGAACCCATTTTAACTGAGAGATGTAATGAATGCTGAAGAAATAATTTTATGACAGGATAATTCTTCCCTATGAAACAGCATACAGAAACCAGGGGAAACACTTGGATGCAAAATAAACTATACTGAAAATAAGAATTAGGAAAAAGATAAATGATGAAGGATGAGAAAATTAGACCTGCAACAGAGACCTAGTGAAGATAATTTTTAGCTTGTGGTTTAATATTTTTAAGGATAATCTAGAGTTCATAACTGCCTTGAGACAGGCTGGTTGTAGGCAGTTTAGGCAGACTCCTAAGACTGGCCTACTTTGGGCAGGTGGTGTTGGAGGAGGCCATTGGGCTGGACAAAGACAAATCCAACCATTTGACTAAAGTGTCTGTGAAGATGTTGAAGTCAGATGCAACAGAGAAAGACCTGTCAAACCTAATCTCAGAAATGGAGATGATGAAGATGATTGGAAAGCACAAGGACACCATCAACCTGCTGGGTCCTGCACACAGGACAGTCCTTCGTACACTCTCATGGAATATGCCTCCAAAGACAACATACAGAAGTCCCTGCAGGCCCAGAGGCCTCCTTACCTGGAGTACTGTTACAATATCAGCCACAATGCAGCAGAGCAACTCTCCTCCAAGGACCTGGTATCCTGTGCCTATCAGGTAGCCTGAGGCATGGAGTACCTTGCCTCCAAGAAGTGCATACACCTAGACCTGGCCACCAGGGAAGTGCTGGTGACAAAGGACAACATGATGAAGTTCTCAGACTTCAGCCTTGCCAGAGATATCACCACATCAGTTACTATATAAAGACAACCAACAGTGGACTGCCTGTGAAGTGGATGGTCTTTAAGGCCATGTTTGACCAGATCTACATCCACCAGAGTGACTTGTTGTCTTTTGAGGTGATCCTGTGCAAAATCTTCACTCTGGAAGCCTCCCATATCCTGGAGTGCCTGTGGAGGTGGTTTTCAAGCTGCTGAAGGAGTCATTTGATGGATAAGCCAATAAGTGCACCAGGGAGTTATACACAATAATGAGGGGTGGCTGGCATGTGGTACCTTCAAGCTGCTGGTAGAAGACCTGGATCATACTGTGGCCTTGACCTCCAACCAGGAGTACCCAGACCTGTCCAATGCCCTGGAACAATACTGTCTATGCTTTCCCAACACCCAAGGCTCCACCTGCTCCTCAGAGAATAATTCCACCTTCTCTCATGTGCCATTGCCCAGGGAGGCCTATCTGCCTTGACACCCCGCCCAGCTTGCCAATGGTGGACTCAAATGACTAGTATCCCTATTACTCCTGTCCAGATTCCATCATAAGCTGTAACCCTTACCCCCCACCCTCCCTGCAAGACTCACTGCCTTCTCCTTTGTCCCTTTCCTACTGGCAGGAGCCAGCTGTCTGCCTGAGGCCTTCACCCCTTGAAGTTCACCTCTCTTCCCCTTCCTCTTCCTCCTCCTTAAAACCTGCTCATGAAAGAAAGGAACAGAGAGGCAGGTACTTGCTCATGGCTACTTCCTTCCCTCCCATATGTTGGACCAAGACCCCTCCCTGGCATCTGGTACTGCCTGGACGTCGAGGTAGTGGGAGATGAGGCATGCCAGTGAAAGCTGCCAGTGCTTTCCTCTTTTGGTTGTGTCTGCTTAGCATAACATGTAAGACTGAGTTCTGGTGGCAGGGACCTAGCCCTTGGGGCTATAGCACTAGCGAGGGGAGGTCAACTGCTCTGGGCCTTGGCTAAGAGCAACCCCTGCTCCAGAGATATGGTGCCAAGGGCTTATTAATTTTCATACTAATTTGCTTTACTGACTGAATACCTGGTATCAAAAGATGGGAAGGGAAAGACTGGAAGCAGTGTTGTGAGCAGGCGTTCCAGCCCCAAACTATGAAGAAAACACAAAGTGTATAAATCTGAGTAAGTATATATTTACACACCTTTTTAAATAGGTTGTTATCAAAGATTTAATCAATGGGTAATATGCTCCCGTGGCTGGGAATCATCATTGCCATATATTAAAAACAAAGAAAAGAGGTGTCTGGGTGGCTTCCTCCATAAGTGTCCCTTCTTTTCAGGTCATGATCTGAGGGCCCTGGGATGGAGCACCACATCAGGCTCTCTGCTCAGTGGGAAACCTGCTTCTCCTTTTCCCTCTGCCCTGCTTATAGTTCCCTTCCTGTCTCTCTGTCTGTCAAATAAATAAAATATTTTAAAAAAAGAAAGAAACAAAATGTTTTTGAAAGGTCTTTTTTTTTTTTAATTTTCTAGGGGTGCCTGGATGACTCAGTTGTTTAAGCAGATGTTTGCCTTTGGCTGAGGTCATGATTCAAGTGTACAGGGATCCAGCCCTGCATGGGACTACTTGCACCCCAAGGAGCTTGCTTCTTCCTCTCCCTTTGCACATGATTACCCCTGCTTGTAAGTTTCCAAATATAAAAGCCAGAGTTTTACAATGACTTCTAAGCTTTTATATGATCTAGCCACTCATTTAACCTCTGTGACCTCTTTCCTTGCTACTCTTCAGTCACTCACAGTGGCCTCCTTGCTATTCCTAAGATATGCCAGGCACGATCCAAGCTTATGGCCTTCAAGATAGCCAATTCCTTTGTCTGGAGTGACGTTATTGCTGATAGTTCTGGGCAAATTCATCAGCTTTCCATACCTTTGTTCAATTGTTAGCCTCATTATAACTACCTTGATCTTCCTATTAAAAATTTTAACTCCCCATTCCCTGCCTAGCAACCTTGATTTTTCTCACCCTGATTTAATTTTTCTTTTTCCCCATTGTACTCATCATTTTTGAATGCACTATGCAATTTTTATTAAGGTTTATAGCTTTTAATTGTCTCACCCATTAAAATAAAAGTTCTACAAAGCCAGGTATTTCATTTAGCAGTGTAGTCTAAAGTAACATCTGCCATATAATAGGTTTAATAGACAATTGGTAAATTTCAGAATAAATTAATGTTGAGAGTATACTGAATTTCATACATCATTTCAATATTTTTTTCCAAACAATAAACTATGTAAAACATACCTTAAATTTACTTTCAAAATATTTTATAGCATATAATGAAAAATATACATAAGCCTTAAAGAAACAATCATATAAATAACCATTTCATACCTACTTAAATATTGCATAATACCACACTCCTAGATCCTCTCTCAATGCTCTAAAATAGCCCTTCAAAGGAAATACATTTTTAAAAATAACAGATTTTTTGGCAAATAATTTAATAAAATAAAAGTTTCATTCATCTATGTAGATCATAATAAATGTTTTTAATAAGCATGAAATTATAACTCTGAAGTGTGCTAAAATGAAACCACCTGCTAAGGGTGAGAGAACAAAAATAAACATCATTTTTCCAAATAAGAGGAATTTTTTACCTTTGAATCAAAGCATGTGGATATGTTCAAACTGGCAATAAAGGAATATGGAAACACAAACCATAGAAAGTCATACTTTAGATTTCTAAAAGACTTCAAAGTGAAGAGTATACATTTTTTAAATGCTACATAATGCTACATAATGACAAGATGACAGGTTGTGACAAATAGCATTTTAAAAGCTCTACTCATAATGGAACGGAAGGTGTCATTTCCCTATAATTTTATATATGTCATTAATTTACTATATCTGGATACAACATATTATCAAACAGATGTTCATCAAAGACTAAATAATTTTTAATGGAACATAATATTTTGAACCTACATCTATTAATCATTTTTTCGATCTAACATTTACAGTCTTGCTAAACAATTTATCAATTGTCGACAAAATTAAAAAAAATAGGATAAAAAGTCGTGTTTGGAAAAGTAGACTTTTTTCAAATTTGCATTTAAATGAAAATATTTGCTGATATTTTTAAAACTTTAAATGTAATTTTATATATATCGGACCAATCAGATGATATAAAATTTTTGGAGAAAATATGACATATTTTTTGATCTTGGTTGAAGGTATTTTTTTTTTAAGATTTTATTTATTTATCAGAGTGGGGGGTTGGAGAGAGAGCACAGGCAGAGGCAGAGGGAGAAGCAGGCTCCCTGCCAAGCAAGGAGCCCGACATGGGACTCGATCCCAGGACGCTGGGATCATGACCTGAGCCAAAGACAGCTGCTTAACCAACTGAGCCACCCAGGCGTCCCTTGGTTGAAGGTGTTAATAAAGAGCCACTGTTTGTATTATTTCTATTGTGATATCTTAGTTAATAAACATGAATCACTGGTATAAAATATGTTTTTTTAAAAATTTTATTTATTTATTTGACAGAGATCACAGGAAGGCAGAGAGGCAGGCAGAGAGAGAGGAATGGAAGCAGGCTCCCTCCTCAGAAGAGAGCCCACTGTGGGACTCAATCCCAGGAACCTGGAATCATAACCTGAGCCGAAGGCAGAGATTTTAACCCACTGAGCCATCCAGGCGCTCTAAAATATGTTTTTTTAATATAGAATTATAGTTCTTGCAAAAATATGGAACTAGCTGAAACTGAATGCCTCCTTCAAAGTCAGCTCTGGAGAAATTATGCAAGTGTAATATAGAACTATTTCAGATATTAACCAAAAACAAAGAAATGATGATAAATTCCTTAAAAGACTCAAAGATGCTCTTGACTGGTATGTTTCAAGCTCTATTCCTGGTTTGAGGACAGGTTTTAACAGGCCTGTCACTGTAGAAATCAGCTGGATGTTTAAAGGCTATCAGAACTGTGCAAAAACCTTGAAGGGGTAAAGACTTGAAGATTCTTTAGAGAGATTAACTCCCTAAGGCATTATTCCTCCACACATTTTCCTCCAAACAATTAAGGCTGATGGATGAGGGGAAACTGAGTGGCTCTCTCATCACGTGGGTGGTGGGTTAAGCCTCTGCCTTCATCTCAAGTCATGGTCTCTGGGTCCTGGGATCCAGCCCCACATCGGGCTCTGCTCAAAAGGAAGCCTGCTTCCCTCCCTGCTTGCCTGCCTCTCTGCTTACTTGTAATCTCTCTCTCTCTCTCTCTCTCTCTCTGTGTCCAATAAATAAATAAAATCTTAAAAAAGGCTGATGGATGATAAATTATGAAAACTGCTCCCTCCAAATGATGCTTATTCATAAGGATTTAAGAATTTAAAATTGTAAGAATTTAAAATTGAAACTTGATCGTAGGATTTATCTTATAGAATAACATCAAGTGAAGGCAGTTATTATTAGTTCTGAGGTATTTGTGATTCTGAATTCTTGGCCTCTTTGGTAAATTTATTTTTAAATTCTCCCATGGAGTGGTGATTGGCCTTCAGTCTTTCATTGATGTACATCATTGGGTCAAATGAGATGTGTGTGCCCAGAACTATTTATAATCTTCTTTGTATTTCACTGGAGATGGCATTTCTGAGTTTTGTTCAATTGAATTTGGACAGATGTTTTAATAGTCACTTCTAGAGTTGGCCCTGGAGAATATCTTCCTTTTTTTTTTTCTCTTCCCGATTCTCTGAAAAACCCTGACTAAATCACATTATCACAGTGATATCACAATTCAAGTTTTTCCAAACACTATAGCTGCAAAATAGAAGGAAGCTACTCAGACTGTAATGCTATTGTGAATGATTGAGAAAGAAAACATTATTATAATTAAGCTACCAGGTTTCAATGTATTTTATTGTTGCTTAGAAAATCCTAGCATACCCAGAATTTAAGAGATTTGATGATCCTAAGAGGAGCTGAACTCATGGACCAAAATAACTATGCACATAAAAGGTACAATTACTTACCAGAAAATATGATGTGGTTAACTTTATATGGCAATCGAAATGTTATTGGAACAGGAATTTAAAAAATAGCTTAGGGGCGCCTAGGTGGCTCAGTGGATTAAGCCACTGCCTTCAGCCCAGGTCATGATCTCAGGGTCCAGGGATCAAATCCTGCATCAGGCTCTCTGCTCAGCAGGGAGTCTGCTTCTCTCTCTCTCTCTCTCTGTCTCTCTCTGCCTGCCCTCTGTCTACTTGTGATCTCTCTCTGTCAAATAAATAAATAAATAAAATTAAAAAAAAAAGAATGACTTTTCTTTTAAAAAATAGATTAAAAGGGACACCTGGGTGGCTCAGTGGGTTAAGCCGCTGCCTTCGGTTCAAGTCATGATCTCAGGGTCCGGGAATCAAACCCCACATCAGGCTTTCTGCTCAGCAGGTAGCCTGCTTCCCTTCCTCTCTCTCTGCCCGCCTATCTGCCTACTTGTGATTTCTCACTGTCAAATATATAAATAAAATATTTTAAAAAATAGCTTAAAAGTATATGATAAAATAATGATATAAATATACAAACAAAAGAAAGATACTATACTGTGAATATAAATTAAGTGAAAATTGTTGAAATAAAGAATACAGTAAAAGGAGACTAAGATGAATATAGCTGTAAAATGAATAAGTGAGTTGGAAAAAACAAACAATCAAATTAATGACTTCTGCCCAAATGCAGCAGAAGAGAAAAAAAATAAAGAAAATATCTAAATAAGTAGTGAGATAAATTTTGGAGAATTAAAGAAAGATAAAAGATACCAGACTTAAAATGATGCCAAACATGAGAAATCAGAAACCAAACAAAACAAAAACCACACACACACACAACCACTCATATAGGGTGCCTGGGTGGCTCAATGGGTTAAGCCGCTGCCTTCGGCTCAGGTCATGATCTCAGGGTCCTGGGATCGAGTCCCGCATGGGGCGCTCTGCTCGGCGGGGAGCCTGCTTCCTCCTCTCTCTCTCTCTGCCTGCCTCTCCAACTACTTGTGATTTCTCTCTGTCAAATAAATAAATAAAATCTTTAAAAAAACACTCATATATATTATGGTGAGTTTTAAGAATATCAAAAACAGAGAAGAGCATAAATGATGCCCAAGAGAAGAACAGATCACCTAAAATGTACAAGAATAATACTGACAGCACAATTCTCAATAGTAATAGCATATAAAGGAGACAGCTGGGTGTTTGTATAGATGGAAAAGATATTTGAAACTAGATATTATACATCAAGCCAAATTTTTGATTAAATGTGAGAGCACAGTAAAAATACAATGAAGCATGTTAGGTCTTAGAACATTTATCACACAGAGACACACATTTTAGAAAACTTCCTTGGAGGACAGCTCAATTTAGATAGAGAAAACAGAATTATGTACTCAAAGGCACATTTTGAAGGAAGGATTGAATATAGTCTGCACTGCAAATATTCTTTAATCGTATGTTCTGAATTTCCTAAATTTAAGAAGTATTTGTTCAAATATTTATCTTTAAATAAACCCTAGGAGACTTTTTCTTGGATTCTGGAAAATCAGTCCATTTGGATACAAATCTTTTTGTCGCTGATGGAAATTTTGATAGCCCTTAACTGTGGAATGCCTAATGTATTGTTACAGCAATTGTGATTTGCCAATACATGGGTGATGTGTGTGTGTTGTGTGTGTTTATTTTTATTTTTGATGGTTTTACTCTTCTATGAGATTTTTAAGTAGACATAATTTTAATAAATTATGATTTGTTGAAATTTATCTGAGGTTATATATAATAAAATGAAATTTGTGTGAACTGAAGAAGTGCGTCTCCATTTTTTTTTAAGAGTAGACTAGTCTTTAAAAATTGTCCAAAGAAGTACAGTATATTCATTATTAAATTTGATAATATACAATAAAGTATTTATGGTCATATGGAACCATATCAAATTCTACTATTAATTCATATTAATAATTACCATAAGAGGAAAAAGGGATATTTTTCAAAATGAAAATTAGTGTATTTCTCAAAATATGATATAGTGTTATTCACTGAACAGAGGGAACAAATGTCAAAGTTTAACACAGTGTACAGAATGTTTTAACATAAATTGAAATTTAAATCTGACCAAATTTCACAGTTTTAAGTAAAATGATAGCACTTTATATCCTTGAAAAGTGGTAAGTGACCCAAAACATTGCTTAGAAAAACAAATTTAACACTACACTAGTCTGAGATGGTTAAGGGATGGTACAACTTGCCATTGTGTATCATCAAATGGTATATCTTTTTCTTTTGGTCTTGTCATTATATTGTATTTTAGCCATTCTGATAAGTGTGTAGTGATATCTCAGTGTCATTTTAATTGCATTTCCTTGATGTCTAATTATGTCAAATTATATTATTTGGATGTTTAATGTTCTGAGCTTTCTCAGTTCAAGACCATGAAGCCACTTAGGAAAAATACAGTTGCAGATGCACTCATAGACCAACTCTTATTTAGAAATAAGAACAAACATTACTACCCATTCCAACAAAAAATAGCTTTGTTATGCAGTAGGGATTTTATAAATTACCTGACACAACTTATATAGTAGAGATGAAATGGGACAGGCGGCTTCTTGCAGCTATATACAACATCATTTTAATTTCAATTTTCAGTATAATTTCTCCAAGGTATACACAGAATATATATTTAATGTAAATTGTGAACATTTTAAACTCTGTATATGGAAATTGATCAATTTTAAGTTTATAACAATCGAAATTAACGGAAGTTTATTTTAAATTAGTTAGCTTTCTCTGCATTGCAAGACAGAATAAACAAGAATTGGTAAGAAAAAAATAATCTCTGTAAAATTACCAGAGGTGCATTATAAAGTGTTCGGTAACAGATCAAACTCACAATTTGGATTGAATGGCAAGGGATTTTTAACATCTGGAACTCATTATCAATTTTTTTTTCTTCATTGTGTCTTAATAAATTACTGTGTTCATTTGCATGGAAGTGAAGAAAAATGCATGACATTTCATCTCAACACTAACACTTTTAACTGGCAACTCTGAATGTACTTTAGAGCAGTGTAACAAAGTAAAGATCAATGATGTTTCATGAAATATTTGTTATAATTCTCAAGGAGATAGGGAGTTTGTGCAAAAATGCAAATCACTTTGCGACTAAACACATTGTTTATTTCAGCTAATTTTAAGAAAATATGCTAAGACTCTCTCAAAAAAGGAAGCAATGATTTAGGTTTTCCTTCAAACTCCTTATCTAATCCTGAACCAACAGCACATAGTTCAAAGAGCAACTAATTTGAGCAGCTCCAATTTACACGTTTCCTAACAAAGCTTAATTTAGTGGAATTTCTGTCCAATTATGTTCATTTGATGTAGTGAAAGACAAACATTCAAAAACATCATCCTTAATTTATATAGAATGCCAAACTCTGCATTTTCTGAATGACGCCCAGGAAAGCATTTTCAAAAACAAACAAACAAACAATGCCAGAACCACTATTAGGTCATCTCTAGGCAGAAAGTGACTCAGAGCCTACATTACTCTCTCCCTGAAAGTATACTGTAGGCACTGAAACTACTACCCTGAGTCTGTGCTATCAAATTCCTTAAGTTAGAAAGTTTTAAAACCAGTCTGTGTGGGAGTATTTCATTTACAGATAGAGACTTGGTTGTCTATACATTTTCATACTTGATTTTTATGGTGTAATAACTATGTTTTAAAATTCATGGTGGTTTTGAATACTGTTGGATAATTGTGCTAAAATGGTATATCCATTCCTCCTAGGAAACAGAAATTATAGAAAGGTAGTGTTTTTCAGATCTGACGTCTTTGAGTCATTGCAGTTTCAGTATAAATGCAATAGGAAAAGTGACATTCATGTTTATGATATTTTCTATACATAAATTAGAATGTACTGGAGGCCTGATATAAAGTGGGATGACTAAACTTCAGTAAGATCTTGTTTTCAATTCAAAATAAATTTTAAATTGAATTATGCACCTCTAAGTTCAGAGACAATAAACATTGACCAACACAATTAATAAGTTCTATTTCTTGAAATTTCGGGAACATTGATAGTCTCACCTACTGGATGGACAACAGCTAAAATTTTTGGTCACGGATTCTTGCTAAAATATCACTTTCCCCCAAAAAATTAATGTTATGAATTTTCACTGATTGTTATTGATCTTGAAGAATATAACAACCACGATAAAAAGAGTAGGAAAAACATGATATCTCATCTGTAAGGGCATGTGGAAAGTAGGAAATGCTAATAAAAATAACTACCATTATTTCCCAAGTTAACATAATATAACAGAACAAAAATATTTCATAATAATATTTTCTAGGCTCTTTCTGATAACTCTTTTCTACATTCAAATTTAAAGGTTGAGGCATGTGATGTATATTACACAAAACCATCCCAAGGAATTCATTTAAAAAAAAATTCTTAATAAAGGACAAATCCAAAGGAATTTCTTTTCTAATTTAATTAACAAATTATAAATCGACTTACCTATTTCATCACAGTGTATCAGGCACCAATAATATTTTTAATCATCATACCTGATGCAATAGTTGCCATCTTTCAGACATACTGATCACGAACAAGCAAATAAACAAGAGCACTGTAGCTTAAGATCTACCTGCATAAATATAGGACTACTTCAGACAATCTCTTCACCACAACATAGCAATGAATAGAAATCCTACATGCACTGTAATGGACATACAGATGAGATAGAAGGGGATGGGTGTTAATATATGCAGAATCTTTAATAATTACATTGTAAAACACAATATGGAAAAGAAGAATACAATTTTAGAAATACCCAGGTCACCATCATTGTTTTATTTTTATAAGTTTAGATAAGGAGTTTAGTAAATAATGCATGACTATTCAACTTCTTATATTTTGAAAATTTTAGCAAAAGTAACAAAACTAGCAACTAGAAAATTGTATCTATCTGCAAAATACAGCTTTGCCAGCATGGTAGAGGAAAAGCAAAACAAAATAAGTAAGAAAAGTTTAACATTTCACAAGAGTTTTACTTTTATTTTTAATTTATTATTTTTTATTTTTCACTTATTATTTACTTCTATTTTCTACTTTATTTTAATGAAAATGTCATGACCATAACATAAGAGCCGAATTAAACGTAACATGAGAAATTATTCTTTCATAATTTATAATAAAGCAGCTTGGTTATTAATTCAAAAATTATATTACAAACTTAAGTGTTCTTGCAGTAAGTATCACTTCATAAATAAATAAGTCACGAGTCATAAACTAATGATGATTCTAAATGTTATTTAGAGAGACATTCTGTTCTTAAAATATTTCAAATATTCTACACAAGGCAAAGTGGATCCAAGTAATCTGTAGGCAAAATAAGATTTTAGAGAAGTATATATTTCCAACAGTATTTATAAAATATTACCTTCATGTAAGGCATCATCCTGGACTTTGTGGAAATCATACAAAGGAGTAAGAAGTGGCCCTTCAAGAAACATATACAATATCAAGGTTTAACATGAAGCAGCATGTCTTCTCTAAGGAAAAAAACATTGTACCAACTGACTTTACTGAAGCTTTATATTTATTGCTCTCGTTTTAGGTCATATTGTCCTTCTGCATGCAGGCTGCTATAACGGACATGATATAGACTGAATAGCTTATAAAGAACAGGAATTTATTTCTCACAGTTCTAGAACTGAGAAGTTCAAGATTAAGGAATGGGCAGATCCAGGGAGAGCCCACTTCCTCATAGATGGCTATCTTCTCACTGTAAATGTACATGATGAATGAAGCAAGAGAACTCTCTGGGGTCTCCTTTAAAAGGACTGTAATCCCACTTATGACCTAATCACCTCCCAAAGGCCCCTATGTTTTAATATTATCACTTCCAGAGTTAGATTTCATAATATGATTTTGGGAGACATAAACATTCACACCATAGTATATATAAACAAAAAAAAGACACAGAAACAACAAACAACAAAAATTATTTTAACTACCTATTATTTTCAACTACATAAAATTTTAATTTGTTTCTATATAATTTTAAATAACTCATTTGAGTGATTCACTTATATCCAATGCATCTGAGTGCAATTAAATTTGCTTACCCAACATATCCAGCAGCATATTTCTTCAGACTATCCCATTCCCCACCTTACAGGATTTACCACAATTAGAAGACAGAGGATAGAGGATAGATAGATAGATGTATACATAAACACACTTGTACATACACATATGCATATTTTTTCCTGTTAATGATACTCATGCAAATAAAATTTAAGCTCAAGGAAACCTGTCTTGTGTGATACTTAATATCCAGTTTTTAGTCAACATCCAAAAACAAATAATCCAGTAAAAACATGGATAGAAGACATGAACAAGTGTTTCCCCAAAGAACACATTCAAATCTTCAGTAGATACATGAAAAGATGTCCATCATCATGTATCATCAGGAAATTGCAAAGCAAAACTAGAAAGAGATACCACCTCACACCTGTCAGAATGGCTAAAATCAACACTACAAGAAACAAAAGGTGTTGGAGAGGATGTGAAAAAGTAACACTTGTTGGGGCTGCCTGGGTGGCTCAGTGGGTTAAGCCTCTGCCTTCAGCTCAGGTCATGATCTCAGGGTCCTGGGATCAAGTCCCACATTGGGCTCTCTGCCAGGCATGGAGCCTGCTCCCTCCTCTCTCTCTCTACTTGTGATCTCTCTCTGTCAAATGAATAAAATCTTAAAAAAAAAAGAAAATAAAATCAAAAGTAACAATTGTGAACTGTTGGTGGTGATGCAAACTGATACAGCCATATTGGAAAACAGTATGGAATTTCCATAAAATTTAAAAATAGAAGTCCTTTGTGATCCAACAATCCTGTTGTGTATTTACCCAATGAATATAAGAAAACTTATTCAAAGGGATGCTAGCACCCCTATGTTCATAGCAGCATTATTTATAAAGCTAAGATATGGAAAGAGCCCAAGTGTCCATCAATTGATGAATAAAGAATAAGTGGTATGTATATACAATGGAATATTATTCAGCCATAAAAAAGACTGAAATCTTGCCACTTGCAATAACATGGATGGAACTAGACAGTATAATGCTAAAAGTGAAATAAGTCAGTCAGAGAAAGACAAATACCTTTACTCATATATGGAATAAAAGAAACAAAACAAACAAGCAAAGGGGAAAATAATAAGACATAGAAAGAGAAACAAAGCAAGAAACAGACATTTCATTAAGGAGAACAAACTGATGGTTACTTGAGGGGATCTGGAAGGAGTGATGGTTAAATAAATGATGGGGGTTAATTAGGGCACTTGTCATGATGAGCACTGAGTGTTATATGTTATATTGTACACATGAAACTAATACAACCATATATGTTATCTAACTGGATTTCAAATGAAAACTTTTTTAAAATCCCAGTTTTTAGCTCACATTCTGGCTTACAAAAGGGATTTAGTCAGGAATTTGGTGATTAGTTAATGAACAAATAAAGTGGTGAACAGGCAGTTGTTAAATAAAATTACTATCCTTTCTGGCATGATCGTATACCTTTTATATAGAATTATTTTTAGCACTTTAGACTCTTCCTATTTTATTTTGAGTCATTAAACAAAAATTTTCTCAAAGGACCTTAGACTCTATCCAATTTGAGCAACAGTGTGAGAGACGAAATGGTGTCCAGGAGGAAAAAAAAAAAAAGATTAAACTACTTTTGATTACTAGTGAATGCATAGTTCTTCCACAGAAAAAGCTCTAAATGGTCATGGCTCCAGCTTTATATGTGTTCAGTCATATGTTCAGAAGTAGGTAACACTTTCAAAAAATATAAAGCATCTTAGATTATTTTCCCTTATTTGAAAGCTGGTGTATGAGTCTGCCATGGTTTCTTGGGTGCTGATAGAAGACACAGACTCATGGTTCAGAAATAATATAGTTTATAATTCACAGCACTAGAGGTAGCCAGAATATTAACAGTTTTGTGTGTGTGTGTGTGTGTGTGTGTGTGTGTGTGTAGGAGTGGGAATTATATATCAGTTCTGAGCCTCAGTTCCCACAAGAAGAATCAAAACAGAGGCAGATAATATTTGCAAACACAACAGGTTAAGTTAAAAAAAAGATACTATTTCTGTCTTCCAAGACTATTCAATACAACCATCTTCAAAGGATGGTCTAGAACAAATAATAAATGCAGAAATGTAAGCAACCAATTGAAAAGTGTCTCCCAAGAAACACACTTTGAGAGTCTTCATTTGACAAAAATACTATAGGATATTACATAGATCAGGTGCATTGAATACTGGAAGGTGAAAATTACAAGGGACCAAATATTTTTAAGCAGTTCTGGCATCCAGTAGAGTTCAAATAGGTTTTATAAGATTGAGGAAAGAAACCATCAAAACCTGGGCCTAGAGGCGCCTGGGTGGCTCAGTGGGTTAAGCCTCTGCCTTCGGCTCAGGCCATGATCTCAGGGTTCTGGGATCGAGCTCCGCATCAGGCTCTCTGTTCAGCCGGGGGCCTGCTTCCCCCTCTCTCTCTGCCTCTCTGCCTACTTGTGGTCTCTGTCTGTCAAATAAATAAATAAAATCTTAAAACAAAACAAAACAAATAAAACCTGGGCCCAATTTTCCCAAAAGTATGATTCTGATTCTAGTCTCTATGATGTTATCCCTTGAAGACAATGTCTCTAATTTAGTTGAATTAGTTTACTAAAGAGCATACCCCCATTTGTTATAGGAGATGAACAATATGCAAGAGGCAAAATGCCACATGGAAGCCACCTGGTCTTCAGTGGAATATAGAATCAATTCCTTTGGGATGAATTTGTTCCACATTTGACTTCCCACTTAAGGGAAAATAAGAGTGCCTTCTAATAGATTTTGAATAGGAAATGACAACGGAAGCTTATACAAGATTATAAAATGGGAAATTTCATTTAGATAAGCAATAATTTCAAAGTCATCTTCTTAATATTACAGACCCTTCACATAATCATAATTTTATTTTGGCATTATATGGTAATTTCAAATATAGTAAATATAAAGAATTTACCTCTGTAATTATAGCGAGTGTGGTCGTAGTTTAATGGCAACAAAACTTCAATTTAGAAGTATGGTCTACCAATTATTAATACATTTGGAAATGGTGTGTCATCTTCACTGCACTTGTCTCACTAAAACAGTGAGCCAAACAAAGTAGGTCCAAGCAGTTTACTATGGTCAAAATGGGTTGCTTTTGCACTTGGTAAAGAAGCAGTCATATTTTGGAAGAAGAAACTGAGGCTATTAATATTTTCAACTTATTTTCAGAAAAGGAAAGAAAGGATAATCTAAGCTAAAGCCAAAATCTTACACAAGGTGGCAGGAAAATGATCTTTTCCCAGATAAAGGGTTTTTCAACTTAGCCATGTTAGGAGGAAGAAGAGATGAGACATTGTGGACTTGACTAAGGTTTGTACACTGTTCAAAAAGTTTTCAAAATAATGTGTATTAGTTTTCTTCTTTTAGTTGAGACAAAAAAAAAAAAACAAAGAAACAAAAAACCACTAATGATCTTAGTCTTAAAAGGAGGTAAACAAGAAACTAGGAAAAATTGAGTGTTAGGAATTGTCCCCCTCCTTTTTTTTTAATTATTTTATGTTAGTTACCATACAATACATCATTTGTTTTTGAAGTAGTGTTCCATGATTCATTGTTTGTGTAAAACACCCAGTGCCCCATGCAATATGTGCCCTCCTTAATACCCAACACCAGGCTCACCCATCCCCACATCCTTCTCATCTTTAAAACCCTCAGTTTGTTTCTTGGAGTCCATAGTTTTTCATGTTTCATTTCCCCCTCCAATTCCCCCACTTCATTTTTCCTTTCCTTCTCCTAATGTCCTCCATGCTATTCCTTAGGTTCCACAAATAAGTGAAACCATATGATGATTGACTTTCTCTGCTTGACTTATTTCACTTAGCACAATCTCCTCCAGTCCATCCATGTTGATGCAAAAGTTGGGTATTCATCCTCTCTGTTGCCATTAAACTACGACCACACTCGCTATAATTACAGAGGTAAATTCTTTATATTTACTATATTTGAAATTACCATATAATGCCAAAATAAAATTATGATTATGTGAAGAGTCTGTAATATTAAGAAGATGACTTTGAAGATCTGAGTGATCTTCCATTGTATCCATAGATCGCATCTTCTTTATCCGTTTGTTTGTTGAAGGGGATCTTGGCTCTTTCAACAGAATGGCTATTGTGGACATTGCTGCTACGAACACTGGGGTGCATATGGCCCTTCTTTCCAGTAAAATACAGCTAGCCTATGACCCAGTGATTGCACTACTGATACAGATATAGTGAAAAGAATTAGGTATTGTTAAAGCACAAATGCAGGGAATAGAAGTTATGGTACAGAAGAGGGAAGGGCAACCATATGGCAGAGTAGAATAAAGTAGCTAAGGAAGAGATTAGTCATATCCAGATATTGTAAGGCATGTGCGGTTGGCAGGGAGAGCATGAGAAATCATGAGAGCAGAGAGAGAAAATGGACCAGGCAGGAGAGGTTTATAACATTTTAACATCTAAGGTAAGCATATGCAAAGCAGAATAGGGAAAGAAATAAAAGTTTTTAGAAGACTCAATACATAAGGAATAACGTGGAGGACACTGGGAGATGGAGAGAAGTGTGCTGGGGGAAATCAGAGGGAGAGACAAACCATGAGAGACTGTGGACTCTGAGAAACAAACTGAGGGTTTTGAAGAGGAGGGTGGCAGGTGGTTGGGTGAGCCCAGTGGTGGGTATTAGGGAGGGAATTTATTGCTTGAAGCACTGGCTGTGGTGCATAAACAGTGAATTTTGGATCACTAAAAATAAATTAAAAGAAAAAAAAAGACTGACTACAGACATGGACCTCAGTGTAACACAGATATGGAACTCACTGTAATACCAGCCACTTCCCACCGACACACACACACTATGATAATAATAAATAATAATGCAATTAAGAAAATTGCCTGCCAAATAATTTTTCCTTTTATATTTTTATGATTATTATTTTTATTTTATTTTTAAAGTTTTTATTTAAATTCGTTAGTTAAAATAAGGTTAATATTAGTTTCAGGTGTACAATATAGTGATCAACACTGCCGTACAATGGCTTAAAAAAATGAAAAAAAATTTTTTAAAGATTTTATTTTTAAAAACCTCTACACCCAAGGTGGAATTCAAACGTACAACCCCAAGATCAAGAGTTACATGTTTTACTGACTGATCCAGCCAGGCACCCCAACAAATAAAAATTTTATAAAATTGTGGAGTTTGTGGGAGTCTCATTTGCTCAGTCAGTTAAGTGTCTGCCTTTGGCTCAGATCATGATCTCAACAGTTCTGGGATCGAGCCCCATATTGCTCATGCTCTCTCTCTCTCTCTGGCTAGTTTTAAACTAGTAGACAGAGATGAAGATAAAGTATGATGTCATGACAGGGAAAAATACAACTTACACGTTTTAAAAATAAAATGTGTAATGCAAGTTACATCACTTCTTTTATCACCACACTGGGACTTTCCCTACTGAGTTGTTGTAATGTAAGGACCTATTTTATATTTTTATATTTTACTAAGAGGCTTTCATTGAGGTTAACCCTTAAACTGTCCTTGCTCCCCTTCCCCCAGGGGATTTACTTAAAAACAAGTCCTGGAAATCAGCTCCAGGTAACAAAGCACATATACAAGGGTGGGTCAGGCCAGGTGGAGACATCAATCAGCGGTGAGGGGGGGGGATTTGCACACTGTCCCTTAGATACTAAGGAGTATGCCCCACTCCTCCACCCTTTGGGAACCTTTTTGGCACCAATCCTAATCAAGGTGTAATAGGCTGGGTCAAATGTCTATACTAGGGTAAATTGAACCTCAATTGGTCACCTAGCCTCACTGTGGAGTTTCCTGTGTGTGTTAAAATCTCATTGGTCACCTGTGCGTGGCCAGGCCTGACTGCATGGCCTTTGCCCTTAAAAGCTAGACTGTGAAACAGAGAAGGGTTGCCTTCTCTCGTAAGAGGTGTGGCCCCGAACATTCGATTAGATTCTTGATGCTTGGAATGAAATAAAGCTTTGCTTGACCTTCGCTTTATATCAGTCTCGCTCCTATAATCATAGACCCATTATTGGGGCATAATAGTATTAATCTTATAAGTCCACAATGCATCCATCATCCATCCTACCCCTTAACATTCCCCTTTGGACAGACCCATGATCTAGAACAAGCCTTATTTTATAGTGCCTTGTAGGAGAATTTTGCGGCTGCCTAAATTGCCTACTTTCCTCTCACCATTACCACAGAAATTGGGTCCACTGAAACAAAGGGGTAGTGTAAGAAATTAACAACTTTCATAAATCTCTTTAAATAATAAAGTATAAGATAGTGGTACCTTTTTTTCTGCCACATAACCAATTCTTGCAAGAATAAGGTCATATAAGAGAATTTACAACACATGCTAGCATTATCCTACTGGACCCAGATCATTTGTATGTTTCTCTGTCTCTGAGAAATGTAGTTATTGACATGACTGAAACCTACAAATTGTTTGATATGACTACTAATATCACCTACATTATTTTAAAACCTGTTTAAGGCTTCTGAAATACATAGGTTTTGTAAACACTTATTAAGTATCTTGTATATATCAAACACTTTAAAAATCTCTGCTTTAAAAAGAACAAAACAAAAAAACTCTACCTCAATGAAACTTTGGGTCTGAAAAAGATACAGGCAATATACAAGGCAACAGATAGAATAATTACATATTTGATTATATACTCTGAGGATGTCACATTAAATTGATATGAAAATGATGAGAAGGATCTGAATTTCTTGTCAAAATTTTTGCCTTAAAAAGAAATTGATATTTAGGGAAAGTTGTTACTGAAAGAGGTCCTGTGTCAACCAAAAATGTTAAACCATGATCTGACTAAATTTTCCAGTTGTGATCATTGCTTTGTTTAGCTGTCTTATATTAAGACTGAATTTAGTAATTCAGTCTCAGATTTCAGTAAGTCTTTTTCTTTAAGATTTTATTTATTTATTAGAGAGAGAGAGAGAGTGGGTGGGGAGGGGTAGAGGGAGAGGAAGAACCAGACTCCTTGTTGAGCAGGCAGCTGATGCAGGACTGGATCCTAGTACCCTGGCATCATTACCTAAGCTGAAGGAAGACACTTAACCAACTGAGCCACCCAGGCACTCTAGACTGTAAACTTCTTAAAGGTAAAAAGTTTATTCTTCTAGTAGTTCCACAGACATTTTTAACATCCATAAGAAAGCATGTACTGATGTAAAATGCCAGCAAATCAAATTATTTAAAAAAGAAAGAAAGAAAAGATATATCTGGATAAAGAGAAAAACAGAAAATCTAATAATACATTGAATTATTAGAGCAAAGAGTGGAGGAAGAGAAAATAAATATGAAATAGAGATTTCCACTAAAAGAAAAAATTTGAATAAGGCAGGAGATTTAGAAAATTATTATGACAGACTTGAGAAAAAAATAAAATAGGAATTTTTAGAAAATAGCAATGAATGAAAAGGTAAATTGTTCCTACCTCTATAATATTAGCTGTTTGTTGTTGTTGTTGTTGCTAATTTACCTATTTAAGCTAATAAACAAAGAAAGGTTTCATTTAAGGATAAGTTTTCTCTCTCTCTCTCTCTCTCTCTCTCTCTCTCTATATATATATATATATATATATATATTCCATTTAGGTATAAGGTGTATATATATATATTTATATATATATATATATTTTTAAATTTTAATTGTTAGAAAATGTGTCACAGAAAGTGTGTAAACTTTAAGATACAGATGCAACATGTAATGAATTACATTGTTTGAACGTCTAATTTGTAAATGCTGTTAGAGGAAACTTGGTGGAAATGTCCTTATGTGGTTGTGTTTCTGGAACTAAGTATATTTATTAATAAGGAATAGTTTAAAATTATGAAATGACCAGGAGTGGACAATTTTCCTAATCCTATCAGCTCTTTGCAGCTCTTTTATTAGCACCCTTTAGGAATATCAGCTTTATTTATCTAATTAAATTTTATATTAATGTGCTTTTGACTTTTGCCCTTTCCCTTCCTTCTGTTCTTTTTTTCCCCTAAATTATAAGTTTATGCTTAACAGCTACTATCAGTTCTTTGATATGAATTCTCAACATCAATATACTAACTCCAGAGATGAAGCAGCATCAATATTTAGAAGCTAAGAATACAAAGCCTTGGGCATCTAGATGGCTCAGTCAGTTAAGCATCTGCCTTCGACTCAGGTGGTGATCCCAGGGTCCTGGGATGGAACCCCAGGTTGATCTTTCTGCTCAGTTGGGAGCCTAATTCTCCCTCTGCCTGCAGCTCCCTTTGCTTGTGCTCGCCCTCTCTTTGTCAACTAAATAAAATAAAATAAAATAAAATAATGTAAATAATACACTTATTTATTTATTAAAATGCAATTATTACACAATACATAATGTATTGCATAATTATAATAATGATTAAACAATTTATTAAATATTTATATTAAATATATCAATTTAATTAAATAAATATTTTTTAGAATTTAAAATATTTCAAATTTAGATTATTAAATATTAAATCATTAATTTATTAAATAAATATCTAAACATAATTAAATAAAATAATTTATTTTTTAAAATGAATAAAATAATGTTAAGTCATTATCTGAGCATGTATTTTTAAATAGTCTAAAATAAACCATCTAATAAAGTCTAAATACATTGAGTTCAGATATTTATACGTTAACACAGACACTCAACCCACAGACAGTTTCAAAACATTTGTTTTTATCTACTACTCAAAATACGATTGTAATGTATTTATTTATAACTTTGACATAGCAAGGAAACTTGGAGGAAAAGGAGACATTTGCTTTTAATATTTGAAAATTATTTTGTTGATTTAAAAAAAATAAAAACCTTAACACATGAACATTTCTTCTTAAATAACACTGTGAAGTTTCTGAGTCGCATTCTATTAAACGTGCTGATAAAATGGCCTCAGTTACTCATTTAAATCATCAGATGAATGGGTAACAAATGAAGTAGAGAGCTTTTTAATTATTTATGAATGTATTGCTTGTGGACGGAGTGCCACATAGAGTTACTTCTCTTTTTTGGCTTTGTTTTGTGAGCAGCAGTGGAATCCATGAATGAGATTAAACATAAGGACATTCACAGAAATTCTTAATGAACTTCTGGGGAAGGGCAGTAAGTGCAAGGAAAAACTGCAGCAAGACTAATTACAAATTTCAAGTGGTCATTGCTTAATTATAGAACCTTTTAAGTACAAGTAATATATCTTTTTTATGAGCCTATCATATTGTATTAATTACCACAAACTGCACTCTTGAACACTTATCTTTTCACATATTTCTTATTCTTAGTACTTAAAATTACCCTTATGATTGATAAGTAAATGGATTTTACTGACAATGCATTTATTTACATAAATAAATAATGCTGTATATATATATAAAAACAATTGACTATGTGTATGTGTTCAATGAAATTTTTTTTCAAATTAACATCTTAAGTCTACCACATTGGTTACAAATAGATATAGACTTTATAGATTCATCAAATATTTTATTCTCAAATTTATATCTCCTTTGTGAAGTAAATGAAACTGTATATATTAAATATAATCCTATCACATGTAACAGTTACTAGTGCATCCCAGGACATACATAGGTCAGGTCCTACTCAAGGCATCACGGATAACTGGATTTAACTTTCAATCCTAGGAGTCTTCTGTATATTTCTGTGGCTTTTATACTACAATCAGGAGGAAGAATTCTTTTGCTAAAAGCTTCCAAATGACTTTGTGAGTAGATTATTTGTAGACCAGTGATATAATATTATAGTTTAATCTGTAAAGCATGATAAAATAAAATGCTATTGCCATATTTAATTTGTTCAGTAAAGCATTTATTTAGTTATTAAGCATTCATTTTCTTTTTTTTTAAGATTTTATTTATTTATTTGACAGACAGAGATCACAAGTAGACAGAGAGGCAGGCAGAGAGAATGGAAGGGAAGCAGGGTCCCTGCTGAGCAGAGAGCCTGGTGTGGGTCTCTATCCCAGGACTCTGGGATCATGACCTGAGGAGAAGGCAGAGGCTTTAACGCACTGAGACACCCAAGAGCCCCAAGCATTCATTTTCTTTATACAGAAGAGATAGAACAATATTATATAGAAGAAAATACAGTAAATAGTCTAGAAACCTTGATCATTTTGTTTTGACAATTTTAGAACATAAAATTAGCTAAAGTTCAAGTGCAAGTTATATTTGTATCATAGGAGGAAAAGTTAATTAAAAGTTTGTTTATTACCATAGTTTAGCACTTCAACAAAATGCTAACGAGTCATATATTAATGAATATATGAAGTATACAATAAAAACAATAATCTTGTGTGTATGTGACTCACTGTAGGTATTGATAGTATATTGAAGTATATTGAAGTCAAAGGGATAGTATCTATAGGGTTTGTTCAGATCCATGCTCATCAGATTAAGAGGCTTTCTCATATTGCTTCCTTCACCACATTAATTTGCCTAATGAAGTTTTCAAGAGTTAAAGACAGTGATAGGTTCATGGCTGGAGAGAAGGTACAGAATCTAAGATAGTTCAGCAGTGCTTATTATTTATGAGAAAGACAGCATGGGAGGAGAGGGGTGGAAGGAAAGGGATAAGAAGAGAGAATCTTAAGCAACCTCCTTGCCCAGCACAGAGCCTATAGGGGCTTCGTCTCATCGCCCTGAGATAACAACCTGAGCTGAAATCAAGAGTCAGATGCTTATCTAATTGAGTCACCCAAGTGCACCATTTTTTTCCCTGTATCTTTATTTTCATCTCTTTCTGTAACTGAGTTTCCCTTCAAAATCAGGACTTGCATACACAACCTAAATAATTATTTTGGGATTTGATCACGTGGAAGAGGAGAGAATGAGAAGAGCTAAGTGGTCCAGGAGAAACATATATGAGTTCAGACTGAGTAGATTATGATTGTAGACAACAGAGCATCAATCCTAATGCACAGAATACATCTCAGAATTATTTTCCTGAAACAAGGAAGAATCTGTTTAACCCACTGGCTTCTGCATCCTATCCACAGTGGTTAAAATTCATCTCAGAAGTAATTAATGTCCATGACTTTACTATTACTGGGCATGAGAGAGGAGCTCAGTGGGCTTGGTCAGTGTCCCACCTAATGAAAGGTAGAGCAGATTCAGGCAAAAAAAAAATTATTAGTTCTTTCCAAATTAGATTTAATGGGATTCTATTTTTCATTTATGAATTCATTTTACATTTTATATTGTATAGATTTTTCTAAGCTTTGGCCAATATTCACTGCATTTTTGAATAGCTTTTATCTATTATTGTAAATCATTTTTCTGCTACATTTGTTTAGTCATGGTTATCCATTTCTTCTTCCAAGTTTTTCAGATATGTGATATCATTTTCCAAATTAATTATTTAAAATGTTTATTTTTTATACTAAACTTCTATGAAAAACATTGATATATGTATTATGGCATATTGTTCCCCTTTTAACTTATTTTTAAAAATGTGAATGTGCCTTGGCAAATTCATATTGTTTCTTTTTATGTTTATGTAGATTCTTCATAATTTTCCCAAGTTCATTGGCTTATGGTTTATATTTTTTTAATAATTCTCCTACTGCCAATTAATAGATTTTTTTTTCCATTACATTATCTAAGTTGCTATTGCCATTATAAGTAAAAAGCACCTGGAAATCTATATCCCTGTCCATTTTCCTCAAATCACTCATTATTTTCAGGATCTAGTTGGATTTTCTTACGGGTTCCAGGTGGACAAGCTTTTGAACTGGTGCTAATTATTTTTTCTGTTTCTGGCTTCCCGCATTTACCAGCTTCAGGGATCATTTTTAACAATTATGATGAAATGAGGCATCATATTCTTATTCTCAACTTCATTAATAATGATATTAGTATACCATGTCTTACAAGATAATAATAGATACATGTAAAATAATTTCATTGACCAAATAAATGTAAATAAAACACAGTGGCAACCAACTAGTCATTTCAAGTTGAGCTATTTTTCCCCCTTTATCTCCCTGTCTCTTTAATTTCCTGTAGCACATTCCTACAATGTATTTTAAGGTGTTTTACATGCACATACATAGAGATCATCATGGAGTCTAAATCTAATAATTCCTTGTCAGTTTTAAATATTTTAAGTATTGTTCATTCCTATGTCAGTTGTCTATGAACTTTTTCTCCACACTGTACTTAATTGCAAGGAAATATTTAATTTTAATATAAATTAATTAATCACTTTAATACATACGTTTACCTTATGGATTAATCTTTGATGCTTATTTCTTAATTTTTTTAACTTTTAAAATTTTATTTAGAGAGAGAGAGAGAAAGAGAGAGAACAAGCACAAGCAGGGGAAGCTGCAGAGGGAGAGGGAAAAGAAGAAGCAGGTTCCCCACCAAGCAGGGAGTCAAGTTCAGTCTCAGGGCCTTGGGATCATGATCTGAGGTGAAGGCAGAGGCTTAGCTGACTGAGCCCCTGAGTCTAATTGTTATCTTTGATATTTAAGGAAATACTTTATCATCTCTAATTGATCCCCTATGTCACAAATACAGTTTTCTCTATGGTGCTATTAATTTTATTGTCTTAAAATTAGACTCTTTTTCTAGAAGCATTTTTAATCATTCTCTTAGGTCTATACTTTAGTTTTTATACATTTCATTTAGTATTTTATTTTATCTTCATAATCTCTGAGTATTTCTGACCAGTACTCATTGGTCAAATATTTTTTATTAATCTATTCCAAAAATTTGTTTGATTCTATAATATTTTGTTATTACTGCTGTCGTTCTTAGGTTTTGCCTTTATATTCTTTTTGTTTTGTTTTGTTGTTTTATGCTTTGGTGTTTTTGTTGTATTGTTTTGTTTTTCTTTTGAATTAATACAATTAAACCTTTAGATTTCCTTAATACCTTTAATTATTGTCACTTATTTTCACAAATGATATTACCATAGTACAGTAATTCTAAATATTTCTGAATTAGCTGTATTATTTCTTTTTAGGTGTGAAGTTAACTTCCAGTTACATGGACTTAATATTTTGGTCATTATATTCTAGTTTTATTGCCTTATCATTGGAAAATATAGCCTGATACTTAACTCTAGGGAATGATGTGGGAGAGCTAGGTTCTTGTCTCTTGGACTCAAAGAAGGAATCTCGTGGGCAATGGAGAGTGAGTAAGTGACAGAAGTTTATCAAGTGAATATATAGAAAAAGCTCTCACAACTAAGAGGGGTCCCCACACAGTTAACAATGAGTGCCTTCAGGGTTTATTTTTTATAAAAAGGTAACCAGGCAACTTTAATCCTTTTAACATCTCTATCAATAACTCCTTCAGTGGCTTACCTCCTTTTTAGCCTCTGATTATTCTTTTTTGGTTACAGGTGATTATCATAGAGACACCCACCCCACATGACCCACCCCATACACCTAGGGCAGGGTGGTCCTCCATCCCACATGCCTAGATCAGGGTGCTCTTCCCTGGGGTAGGGTGGTCCAATTTATCTCTTTACTCTGGTTTTCCCACACCACATTTTGGGGATTTCTGAGAGCCTGTTCACAAAGTTCCCTATGGATCTCTTCCTCCCTAGCCCCACCTGTCCGTTACTCATTTTGAGAGTTGATATTACCATAGTACTTTAATTCTAAAAATTTCTGAATTAGCTGTATTATTTCTTTTTAGGTATGAAGTTAACTTCCAATTATATGAATTTAATATTTTGGTCATTGTTTTCTAATTTTATTGCCTTATTCTTGGAAAATATAGCCTGATATTTAACTCTCGGAATTGATTGGCATATACTTCTGGCCTAAATAATGGCCTGTTTGTGTAAATGTTCAACTTATGCTTATATACTTACTGAAGACTATTGTTTTGGGGTCAGGATGGCTACATTTCTTAATAGATCAGGACTATTAGATTCTCTAAATTTTGATGTCTCTTAATTTAATCTAATTAAATTATCAGTTAATGAAAGAAGTTAAATTTTTATGTACTACTGCATCTAAACTTATCAAAGTCTTTTGCTATAATTAGACAAGTATGTCATCCTGTTTTTATACCAAGTCTTACATTAAGAAATATCATACTATCTGAAATATTATTTCTTTATTATTATTATTATTATTATTATTATTATTATTTTAAAGATTGTATTCATTGGGGTACCTGAGTGGCTCAGTCAGTTAAGTGTCTAACTATAACTCAGGTGATAATACCCGGGTCCGGGGATAGAGCCCCGCAGGGGGTTCCCTGCTCAGTGGGGTGCTTCTCCCTCTCCCTCTGTTATTCCCCCTGCTGTGTGCATGTTTTTCTTTTCTCACTCTCTCTCAAATAAATAAGTAAAATTTAAAGATTATCTCTCTCAAATAAATAAGTCAAATTTATTTTCTCAATGGGAGGGAGAAGCAGACTCTCCACTGAGCAGGGAGCCTGATGCAGGGCTCAATACCAGGACCCTGGAGGGATCATGACCTGAGCTGAAGGCAGACACTTGAACCGACTAAGTCACCCAGGCACTCCGGTTGTTCATTTATTTATTTATTTTTATTATGCATATGTTTTATCTCTCTTTTCTTCAAGTCTTTTTTTCGATCTTTTTACTTTTTTCATAAAACTGAATTATTTCAAGATGACTTGGTCATCCTCTTTTCCCCCACCCCATAGGTCATAGAGTACATTTTAACTGTTAAAATATTAGTGTTTAAGTGCTGCCTACACAAAGTAAGGCAAATTATCTGTGGTCTGTATTCCCGAAAATATTTTTTTTATTATGTCTTCCTATTCCAACGACATTTTATAAGGATCTAAATGTTTACATTTTTGATTATTTTTTCAAGATAATAAAGCTATTACTTCATTCTTTTATAAATCTGATGTTTTTAAAAATTTTCTGTCAGTCTGATTCTTGCTTCGTTATTAATGAATTAATTTTTTTTCTCTCTAACACTTATGATTTTTTGTTTGTTTGTTTTTGGTATGTATGCCCAAGTTTGGGATTCATAGAGTCAACTATAGTTATGAATATTTTCTTTCTTTTCTTGTATGTAAGTTTTAATCCAGTGTCTTGACTATTTTATGCTTGAGAAATAGATGTACATTAATATGCAAATATTTCTTTCCTTTTTTCTTCTTTCATTTAAAAAATCATTTATTTTATTTTATTTAAAAAATGTTTATTTATTTATTTATTTGGAGTAGAGGGAGAGGGTCATGAAGAGTGGCTGATGATATACTTTCAAATTGGGAGGAGGTTAGGTATAGCACAAGCCTCCAATGTTTTTTATAGACAAGGTTTCCAGTACCTTGAGGGGGCTAGCTATTGGTAGGGAAAGGTCATTTATTACTATTTAGTAAAAACTCAGGGAAGAGACTCTTCTGATGTTTATCAGTGGGTATATGCTTGGGAGATGATTGCCAATGTATATCTTGAGGGCAGGGGTGGGGAGTAGAGATAAAGAAGTTTCCAAAGTAAGTTTTACATGTGAAAGTAGATTTTCAGTATCCTGGGAGGTGGACTAAGAATGCTTTTTGCCCTGAGTGGACGTGTCCACATTGAAGCAGCTGAGTCCCCAGAGGAACTTCAAGGACTTGTCAACAGGCTATGAGTAGTAAGAAAATCTAATTTTTTCTCTAGCTTTTGTTCCACACACATCACCTACATCTTACACCTCTTTTACATTGATAATTTTAATGCTTTGCTGGTATCCAGATGACTATATCCTTAAGTGACTTCTTATCTCTATTGAATCCATTACATATTCTAACCATTGTATTCTTAATTCAACTAGATTACATATATTTAATCTATTAGTACCACTAGGTTCTTATTCTTGTTTTTATTTCAAACTCTTCCCTTATTTCCTTACACTATTTATTGGGTATATTTTAAACCCCTGATATACTCACTTATTATATATAAGCTGTCAACCTTATTCTTATTTTGAGGTAGCTATATCTTTTTGGGTTTTAGGACATCATACCAACAATGCCAAATAATTTTCAGACAACAGCAGGATCTCCAAGAATTCAACTAAATTCTGACACTATCTACCTGAACATAGCGTAAGATTTCATCAGTTAAGGGATCAGTCCTCCAAGAATATCTCCAACACCACCTCAGATGCCAGTCTCACTCTAGGCCCCAGGTTATTACCTGTGCTTGTGACTGAGCAACTACAGGTTGGAGGTCCCAGTGGTCTACTTCTTACATTCTTTTAATTTGCTACAGAGACTCACAAAACTCAGAAAAATACTTCCTTTATGTTTGCCAGCTTATTAAAAGATATAATAGAAGATTTAAATCAATAGATAGATAAAGAAGTGCACAGGGCAAGGTATGGAGAATGGGCACAGAGCTTCTATTACCTTCTGTAAGACTGCCACTCTTCCTGCCTTTTCATACATTTAACAAACTAAAAGCTTTCTGAACCCAGTCCTTTCAGGTTTTCTGTAGAGGCTTCATGACATAGTCATGACTGACTAAATCATTGTCATTTGCTGATCTAATCTCCAGCTCCGCTTCCTTCCCCAGATAATCCTGAATTGGGAGGAAGGGGAGACATGTTGGGCAAAAGGTTATGAAGGCTTTCACCAAGTGGTTGGTCCTTCAGGCAAACAGCCCTTGCCTTGAGTGAGGTCTGAAGGTCACTTCATTAACATAACAAAACACACCTCTCTCACCCTTATCACAGGAAATTCCAAGAGTTTTGGGAACTGTGAGTCAGTAGCCATGGTTGAAAACCAAATATTCAGATGACCAAAATATATTTCTTCTCAACCACTATATTACACTACATGCTTAAGTATTTAATTATGTGATATTTTAAACAAATATTTTTCTAAGACTATAAACTGTTCTGTCAGTAACCTGGATTGGGGAGTGATGTATTGCCAAATTTCTGTCGTTTTAGTCCAGGAGGTCAAAGAGAAACAACAGGAGAGCCCCTTAGGGCAGGAAGTTCAAAGTAATAATGTTGACTACTACTCCCTTTTCTTGATTTTTTTTTTAAACAAGCAAATCATCTCTTCCGAGTTGCAGTTTAAAGCCAAGAACATGCGGAATTGGGAGAAAAAAATAGTTAAATTTGGAGACTTGCAGAGGTAGAATCAGAGGAGTGAAAGCCATTACAGTAACTGAATTAACTGAGGTCAACCTTTAGTGAATCACAGAAACAGGTGGAGTTGTCAAACAAAGGAATCTTTGTTTACAACATACAAGGAGATCACAGGGAATAAGTTCCAAAGCCTTGACTGTTTGAACAGGAGAGAGATATTTATTTAGTATTTAAGATGAATACTCAGAAGGGAGAGTTTTATTATCCCGTGTATGGTTGGTCATAAGGTTGTGGATGCATGCACATCCACATATGTATTAGTGCAATATGTATTGCATGTTCACCTGAATGAAGCTTGTATTCCACCGAGGGCAGAAACTTCACCGTTAGAATAAAGCAGAGGTAACTGTTGGACAAGGTAAAGGGACGCTGCAGGCTTCAAGAGCAGATATAAACTAGATGGAGTCTTGGGCTCATTTTCTGGGACAAGAAATGCAAGGCCTTGATTACTTTCAAAATAGCACTAGGAGTTTTAGCACTGATTTATTGTCTCAATAGCTTAGGCTATTCCCTGGTCTGGTGGTGACTGTTAGTTTTCCCATTGCCTCGTTCCCTCAAAATCCTTAACTAGTGAGGTTTTTGCATTTCTTTGTAAGAACCTCCCAGGAAGTTTTGGAAGAAGTGTGCTTGGGAAGTACACAGGTGGGGTATAGATCATTAAAAATAGCTGGGGACAGGGGCGCCTGGGTGGCTCCGTGGTTAAGCCGCTGCCTTCGGCTCAGGTCATGATCTCGGTGTCCTGGGATCGAGCCCCGCATCGGGCTCTCTGCTCAGCAGGGAGCCTGCTTCCTCCTCTCTCTCTCTCTGCCTCTCTGCCTACTTGTGATCTCTGTCTGTCAAATAAATAAATAAAATCTTAAAAAAAAAATAGCTGGGGACAAAAAATGACTTTTCCTATGTCAGGAAAACTATATCTCATCTTTAATTTTCTGGGAACCTCTAACTCTTTCTGCTGATGTTACCAGCAGGCATCTGAGATATTACTGATTGTTCTCTTGAACCTAAGGAAAAGGAAATGTAGAAAGCAAAAGACAAAACTTTAATATCTATCCTGCAACTCATCAATTCACTGCAGCCACCTCTCTGTCTTTCCCTTTCTCTTTTTCTCTCTTTCTCTTTCTCTCTCACTTTTCTCTCACATACACACAAGACACGCAAATCAACTTAAAACAATTTTTAATTTTCCCTATTCCATTTTGATATACTTGAGGCATGATTATTTTCTTATAAATACAAGAAAAAAAATCTAGGATTCCATCATTCTGTATGATTAAAGTATTAAGGAATTTACTTCCAATAGCACTTATAAAAACATATTTTATTTAAGTAATATTATATAATCAGGTGCCTGCATTTCTCTTATTCTCCAACTACTGTTATTTGGCAATTAATATTTTGTCAATCAATATTCCCCTATATCTGAACATGTGGGCAGTGAGAGATGAGTTAGAGGCAAGGATGGTGAAAAATGGGTTACACATTAGAAGACTGAGGGCACAACCTCCCGACTTTGTGACTTCTGAGACCCTGGGCCTAACAAACCAGGAGACACTGGTACTGAAAATGTTCTCTCCTCTTCTACCTCTAGCCCAGAGTAAGCCCTAGATCTATCATAATGCATTTGCATTGCCATCCCCATGGAAAAGAGTTGCCATGATGGTTCCAGAACAAACCTTTTAAGGTAAAAAACAACTCTTCCCACCAGGCTCCCTCAAAAAATTGAAAACTCCAGAATAAACCAGCTCTCTTTACACCTTAAAGACCAGGAGAATCAACAACAAATTAAGCCAAACCCACATGCAAGAAGGGAAATAATCAAGATTAAAGCAGAGATCAATGAGATAGAAAGTAGAGATACAGTAGAACACATCAATGAAACTAGAAGCTGAATTTTGAAAGAATCAATAAGATTGATAAACTACTGGCTAAACTAATCCAAAGGAAAAGAGAGAATACCCAAATTAATAAAATTATGCATGAAAAGGGAAAGATAATGACTAATAGCAAGGAAATAGAAACAATCATCAGAAATTATTATCAACGGTTGTAACAGTTATATGACAATAAGTTAGGCAACCTAGACAAAATAGATGCATTCCTAGGAGCCTATAAACTTCCAAAACTGAATCAGGAAGAAATTGACAACCTGAATAGACCAATATCAGGTTAGGAGATCGAAGCAGTCATCAAAGACCTCCCAAAAACAAGAGCCCAGGACCTGGTGAATTCCCTGGAGAATTCTACTAAACTTTCAAAGAAGAAATAACACCTATTCTTCTGAAGCTGCTTCCAAAAATAGAAACAGATGGCCAAACCAGGCAAAGACACCCTCCCAAAGGAGAATTTCAGACCAATACCCCTGATGAATATGGATGCCAAGATTCTCAACAAGATCCTAGCTAATAGGATCCAACAGTACACTAAAAAGATTATCCACCATGACCAGGTGGGATTTATCCATGGGATACAAGGGTAGTTCAACATTCACAAATCAGTAAATGTGATAGAACAAATCAATAAAAGAAGAGAGAATAACCACATGGTTCTCTGAATTGATGTAGAAAAAGCATTTGGCAAGATACAGCATCCACTCCTGATTAAAACACTTCAAAGTACAGGGATACAGGGAAATTTCCTCAACTTCATAAAATCTATCTATGAAAAACCCACAGTGAATATCATCCTCAAACGGGAAAAGCTGGCAGCCTACCAATTGAAATCAAGAACACGACAAGGATGTCCATTCTAAACCCTGTTATTCAACACAGTACTAAAAGTCCTAGAAACAACAATCAGACAACACAAAGAAATAAAAGGTATTCGAATTGGCAAAAAATAAGTCAAACTCTCTCTCCTTGCAGATGACATGATACTTTATATAGAAAACCCAAAGGACTCCACCCCCCAACTACTAGAAGTCATAACAGCAATTCAGTAATGTGGCAGGATACATAATTAATGTACAGAAATCAGATGATTTCCATAGAAAGGGAAATTAGAGAATTGATTCCATTTCCTATAGCACCAAGAACCATAAAATACCTTGGAATAAACGTAACCAAAGAGGTAAAGGATCTGTACTTGAGGAACTACAGAATACTCATGAAAGAAACGGAAGAAGACACAAAAAGAATGAAGACCATTCCATGTGCATGGATTGGAAGAATAATCATTGTGAAAATGTCTATACTGCCTAGAGCCATCTATACTTTCAGTGCTTTCCTGATCAAAATTCCACTGGAACTTTTCAAAGAGCTGGAACAAACAACAACAAACAATTCCAAACAATTTGTATGGAACCAGAAGAGACCCTGAAATGCTAAGGGAATGTTGAAAAAGAAAAAGCAAAACTGGGGGCTTCATGTTGCCTAATTTCAAGCTTTACTACAAAGCTGTGTTCACCAAGACAGCATGACACTGGCATAAAAACAGATATGTAGACCAGTGGAACAGAGTCGAGTGCCCAGATATGGACCATCAACTCTATGGTCAAAAAATCTTTGACAAAGCACAGAAAATTATACAGTGGAAAAAAGCCTCTTCAATCAGTGGTGCTGGAAAAATTGGACAGCTATGTATGGAAGAATGACACTCAACCATTCTCTTATACCATACAGAAAGATAAATTCGAAATGGACAAAAGACCTCAACGTGAGGCAGGAATCTATCAAAATCCTAGAGGAGAACATAGGCAGTAACGTCTTGGACACTGGCCACAGCAAATTCTTTCAAGACATGTCCCCAAAGACAAAGGAAACAAAAGCAAAAATGAACTTTTGGAACTTCATCAAGATCAAAAGTTTCTGCACAGCAAAGGAAACAGTCAACAAAATGAAGAGACAACCCACAGAATGGGAGAAGATTTTCACAAAGGACATTACAGATAAAGGGCTGATATCCAAGATCTATAAAGAACTCCTCAAACTCAACACACACAAAACAGATAATCATGTCAAAAAATGGGCAGGAGACATGAACAGACACTTCTCCAAAGAAGACATACAAATGGCAAAAAGATGCATGAAAAAATGTTCATCATCATTAGCCATCAGGGAGATTCAAATCAAAAGCACATTGGGATACCACCTTACACAGTTAGAATGGCCAAAATTAACAAGGCAATAATCAACAAGTGTTGGAGAGGATGTGGAGAATGGGGAACCCTCTTACACTATTGGTGAGAATGCCAGTTGGTGCAGCTACTTTGGGATACAGTGTGGAGACTCCTTAAGAAATTAAAATCAGAGCTACCCTATGACCCTGCAATTGCACTACGGAATACCCCTAAGATACAGGTGCAGTGAAAAGAAGGGGCATCTGTACCCTAATGTTTATAGCAGCAATGGCCACAGTCATTAAACTTTGGAAAGAACCAAGATGACCTTCAATGAATGAACAGATAAAGAAGATATGATCCATTTTTACAATGGAGTACTATGCTTCCTTCTGAAAGGAAGGATACCCAACTTTTGTATCAACATGGACGGGACTGGAGGAGATTATCCTGAGTGAAATAAGTCAAGCAGGGATTGTCAATTTTCATATGGTTTCACTTAATTGTGGAGCATAAAGAATAACACGGAAGACACTGGGTGATCAAGAGGAGAAGTGAGTGGGGGGAAATTGGAGGGGGAGACAAACCATGAGAGACTGTGGACTCTTAGAAACAAACTGAGAGTTTTGAGGGAGGGGGCAGAGGGTTGGGTAAGCCTGTTAATGGGAGTTATGGAGGGCACATATTGCATGAAGCACTGGGTGCGGTGCATAAACAATGAATTTTGGAACCCTGAAAAAAATAAAATAAAAATGACAACAATTCCACTACCCAACCTGTGGTAGGAGTCCCCCAAATGATTGGAAGCAGCCTCCGTTAGAGATCAATCCACTGCATGTTGAAGGTCCTCCTACTTCAAAAAGACCAAGAACTATCCAATCCCAAAACAAAGTAAGGGCCAGCTCCACCTCATGGAATACCACCTGCTCTCCCTTAGAGAGTGTGCTGTTGCTTTAATAAACCTGCCTTCTGCTTTCACTTTGGACATTGATCTCTAATTCTCACATGCCAACATAAAAATAATGATGGGTTACCGTTCCAATTAATAGAAAAGGCGGTTACAGGGAAATTGAATGAAAAGGAATAACAAAGTAGGTTCATAAGTCAATCTTCCTTGTAAAAAAATTAACCTGAAATTGCATTTCTGCCACATCTCTCCTGTTTGATATGATAAAGAATGACCACAATACATGAATTATAGTTTGGGGTTTTGAAAACCATAATAGCTTTATACCAACACTTGACATTTAATTTATTTATTTATTATTTATTTATTTATTGCTAACAAAATAGCTCGATTTGATATGCGGTTCCTGACAACCAACCTCAGAAGTAATTCCACCTACATGAGAAGTCAGAAAGAACCACAAACCAAACCTCAACATAGATTCAAAGAGAAAATACTCTTAAAAAAATTTCCCTTCCTGGGGCACCCGAGTGGCTCAGTGAGTTAAAGCCTCTGCATTCAGCTCAGGTCATGATCCTAGGGTCCTGGGATTGAGCCCCATGTCTGGCTCTCTGCTCAGCGGGGAGCCTGCTTCCACCTCTCTCTCTGCCTGCTCTCTGCCTACTTGTGATCTCTGTCTGTCAAATAAATAAATAAAATCTTTAAAAAAAATTTCCCTTCCTATCAGAAGCAGACCATTTGTTAGTGGTTACTAACAAATTCCCCAGAAAGCTTCATCTAAAAGGCTGTACTTTCTTCAGACACCCTGGGCGTGGTATTTCTTCAATGGCCTAATCCAGAGAATAAGACACTAACCTACTGAGCGCCAAGGGCCTCAGAACCAGGAAAGAGATGATGAGGGACACAACGCACGCCTCTGGTCACCAAGAGGGTATGTAGACTTTTGCTGCTTTTCTGCATTTTTCAAAGCTGAGTTTTAGCTGGAGGCCGCTCCTTAATATAAATTGCTGATACCGTATAGTAAAAGCTATTATATAATTTTTTACAAACCATTTCCTATCTTTGCATTCTCATGTGCCAAGACAGACACGGATTATCTAAAACCCTGAAGAGAGTGCTATTGCATTTAAATTGCCTGTAACCTTCGTGTAATAGATTTATGATTGATGATAGATTTAGTTAAAATATAACTATTTTAAATATTTATTCTCAGTAAACGATTTCAACCTATGCTCATTTAAGTAACTTGGTGCATATTCCCTTTTCTATTAAACCCTAGTGCAAGGACCAATGCGGCGTTTCCAAGAGAACCCCAAGCTCCATTTCTAGAATGGCCGAATGCGTATATATCAGGCGTCCTCTTTTCACTCCCTTTTTGGAGCACCTACCATGGAGGTCATGTAATAACCAATGACCAAAAAACAAACAAGAAACCCAAACATCCAGGTCGAAGTTATTCGCGCGTGCCATCATGCAATGGCGGACCCTGCCTGGAGACAAGGAGACTGCTCAAACAGATCGCAGGCAGGCATCTAAGCCCAGGCCTGTCCTGGGGAAGCTGGTTCCTGGCTTGGGGCGATATCAGGAAGCCAGCGAAGTGACCCTAGAGTGCAGCCAGGGATTAGGGCTGATGACCTTTTCGCAGCCCGGGAGCCAGGCTAGGAGGCCCGGAGAAGGGGCTTTGCTAATTGCCGAAGCGGGAAGTGAGCTCGCGGAGGACGCAGCGGAGAGTCTGGGAGGAGGAGGAGGGGCTGGCGGAGGAGGGATGGGCAGCACTGCAGTGCTGAGCTGAGGCCCAGTCGGGATTGCAGGACCCATTGGACTCGCCTCTGGTGCGCTCTCGTGCTCCAGCCCAGCCCCTGAGGCCGCGCTGTCCTGCTCCCGTGGCCCGCTGCCCTCTCAGCCCCATGGCTTCTCAAGACGACCCTCTGTGCACAGGTAAAGTGACACCGCACTTCGCCTTCACCTGGAGCAGAAAGTGCAGGCCCTGAGCTCACTGGGGAGTCGGGACCCAGCCTCCCAGGACCCCCGGGGCACCGGGACCACCCCGGAGGCCGCGCAGCACATGAGTCCGCAGGGGGTCGGGCCTTGGACGGTGCTAGGCGCGGTGCCCCCCGCCAGAGGGCCCGCTAGCCCCATTCATTAGGCACCCCTATGCACATGCTGAGGACCCTGTTCCCTCGTCCTGTGCCGTGGCCCCGCCACTTTTGTTCTGGACTTGGGATCCCAGGTGGAAACTAGTCCCTCAGACATCCCTGGTAGCAAGGAGCGCAGGGAGGGATTCTTGGTTTTTCCGCCCTGGTCTTCCTCTCTCCCCTTTCACATGCCTTATTGAGTCCCTTTCCTCTCCTCATTGTCACTTTTATTAAATGGTTTTGTTCTGCATGTTGACCCGCAGAGCGATTTCATGAATGAATATACAGGATACTGAGTCGGAGGCCACCTGTGAGAATCCACCTTTGGAGGCCTTTCATTAGAATGGTCTCTGGTTCTAGCCTCAGTTCAGAATACTGCGTGTACCTGAGGACCGAGTCCAGATGTTTTTTTCATCTCTGACTTGAATTTGAAATCCTGACGTCACTATGACCTGGGAAGCCGAGGTCCACAGCATCTTCATCTGAAATTCCACTAGAGCTCCCATTTACCTAGTGCCCAGCCTGAGTCTGTTTTCCACTACTCTCAGGGTTCTAGAAGTTCATGCACTGCCCACCACTGACAGTAGGGGCATCTCTCTGTCCAGATTTTCCCTTTACATAAGGAGGACAGTTACAGGAGATTAGGGCCCACTCTAATGACCTCACTGTAACGTGATTGCATCTGTAAGGACTCTAGTTCCAAATAAGGTCACGTTCTGTGGTACCAGAGATAAGGACAGCAGCAAGGTTTCTGGGGGAAATGCAGGTCAGCTCTTAACAGTCCACTCTCTGGCTCCCCAAATTCGTGTCCTTCCCGTGTGCAAAATACCTTCACCCAATGCCCTCCAAAGCACTAATCATCCCAGAATCAACTCAAAATCTGAAATCTCATCTGTCCTCCTCCACTCAAAGACCCAGATCTCACCCAGACCATGGGACCCGAGGACTGCATCCAGAAGCCACCATCTCCTGGTAAAGCTGCCCATCAGGTCCTGACATCACCCTCATTCGTCCCAGCAGCCGAGGGCCTACAGTTCCCAGAGACAGTTGAGAGAAAGTGTGAAGACCACCTCAGAGGATGTTCTTTGGAAGCAAATGAAGAGGTAAGGGGGTCAGAGCCTCCTGCCATTCCCAGGGCACCCAGAACCCAGAAAGTGAGGCCTTGGGTGCTTTCTAGTGACAGATTCAAGGCAATTCTTCGACTTTGGGACTTAGAGTTAACTTAGTTTTCATTTGTGATTATTATTTTTGTGTTGGGGACTATAGCTTTTCTTTTGACCTATGGCTGCTTTCACTCCCAGTTCTGAAGAAGCCCCTAAATCCTAACCCTGTTGAGGACTCTGAAAGCTCTCAGAGCAGCAGTACTGGGGGACAGTGTGGACACATGGTTTGGTTTCTCCTCTGGCCTGATTCTGCGGCAGCCCAACTCTGTCCTCCTCAGACTTCAGAGAAATAGCTGAATAAGTGGAGAAAGGACCATGGGGTCAGGAAGGTGGCCACTGAAGAGTGACTTCTCTGGAGGGTGGCTGAGCTAGCGAGTGAGCCTGTTAGTCCAGCTCTGCCTGCAGTCTGGATGGAGCTGAACAGGAGCCAGGGAAGGGGAGGAGGAGCAGAGAGCGGGACAAAGGGACCAAAGAGGAGATCCAGATGAAGGGAAATAATTGGGAGGAGAGAAGAAACTCTAGAAGACAGGCATGTAAGAAAGGAAAAGGGATGAAGTGGGCATAGGGAAAGGGCACCACCAGGGAAGGAGAGAGGGAATGGGAAGAGGGAGGGAGGGAGGAAAGGGGAAAGGAAGAAGGGAGGAGTCAGCAAGCCAGGGCTCCCCCTGCATCTGAAGAAGAGGTGGCTGGTCTGGCTTGTCAAACAGGGTGCTCACTCTTTTCTCCCAGTTTCTGCTCCCAGTGCTACTGGGCTTTGCAAGGAAGGCAGGCTGTCCCCTGGGACCCACTGGAGCCCACTGGAGCACACTGGAGCCCACAGGAGGGTGGGAGAGGTAAGATGCCACCGGGTCCTGTCCTGAGCTGCTCCCAGCTGCTACCTCACCACATGGTGCGAGACGGACCCCAGAACAAAGGAAGGACACAGGCCTGCATGTCTGCCGGTGGCACTGGGCACTTAGTTCATCGCAGTGAACCACACCGCCTCCTCAACCCAGGCTTTCAAAGCCTGCTTCTTAGTTCCTGGCTTTCATGTCTGTACAAACATGAGCCAGATCTAACTGATCTCCGACAGACAATTCTGACTCACCCCGTGTCAGATTTTTATTAGTGGCTGTGATAGAGTAAGATAGCAATGCTCCAACAAACGGACTATTTCCTCCCACGTGACCTCAACAGTCTTATACATTTTCTTAGCGAAAAAATCTTGTCTCCTTCCATTAAGCTCATAACATGGTCTAATAGTATACATGTGCCTTCGTTAGATGCGAAGCGATACAGAGGTCCCTTTTTTTTTTAATTTTACAAAGTAAAGTCAGTGAACACATCTAACTTGATGAATACGTCTCTAAAATTTCAATCCAGGCAAAGCTTTTTCTGCCTACCATTTGGAGCCTATGTGGTGACATTTTTAAAATGCTTTCAGTCCCTCAGTGAGGCTCTTATAAGCTAGCCAGGGCTTACTACGTGCCATGCACTGTGTCAGGTGTTGGAGCTAAACCAATGGAGAGCTTGGAGGCAGGCTGGGGAGGGACATCCATGACACAACCACAGCTAGAAATGGAGGCCAGTGCTAGAAAAGAGAGAGCAGGCTGCATGGAGAGTGTGTACCATGGGCCTCGTGAGCTCATGAATAAGTGGGAGTAACTGGAGTGGGGAGACGGGAGAGAAAAAGAGGGTCTTCCCATTAATGGGAATCACCTGTGCTTGGAGGCAGGCGCCATGAGGGGTCTCCACAGGAAGAGGGAGGCAGCGTGGTTGAAGGGCAGAAAGACAGGGCAGAACAGGCATCATTCAATTAGAAGGGTAGGAAGAGATGAGTGGGAGGATTATGGATGCCTTTGGAGGACTGAGAATTTGTTAGAAGATCAGTGCAGATTTCTATGGAGACAAATGCCAGGAACTGATAGGTCTTTGAAAGGTCACTCTGGCTGCCTTTTGGCAAAGGGGTTGGTAAAAGGCACGTGCAGGTGTGAACACACCAGGTGGGAGGTGAGTGCAGGAAATCAGGTGAGGGAGCATGGGAACTAGGTCCAGGGGTATATAAGGGAAAATAGCCTTTAATGAGTTCCACAAATTGGCACCAGCTGTAGCTTCATTACAGCGCTGGAAGGGGTAGGTGGGTGTGTCCTGGAGGTTACAGAAATTACATGAGAAAGGGAAGTCTTTTTAGATCTTTTTTCCAACTAGAGGAACTCTCACCTTATTGATAGAATTCCAGAGTGGGAACGGATGGACATGAGGACATCTTTGAAATGTCTGAATATGTTCTTCGACATCTTTGCAAGTGACGAGGAGACCTTGACCTTAGGAGGCCTCATACTTCTTTGTAGCCTAAAAGATTTCACCTACAGATTTGGGTTCTCCCTTTTAAAGTCAAGGAGATGGTCTTTCCAAAGGACACCTCCTATCATTTTACCCCCTCATCATACCTCACATGCTGGGATCTGCAAGACCCTCTGTTCCAGGTTGTGAGTATCCACTTTGGCCAGGCTGGTCTTGCCAAGAACACCACCACAGGAAATCTAGAGCCTGTAGTGCTATTAATAACATCATCTAAGACTGTCTTTGCTGCCCTCATGGCCTCTTCCCACCATGACTCACTGAAGCTTTTTACACGTTGTATCCATTAAGCTATAGTTCCCAAAGCTCATCTTCTCTAGTGCCATTAATTTGTAGGGGACCAGGCAAACCTTAAACTTGTTCCCCTTATTTGGATCCCTGTGCCCCCACAATCTCTTTGAATGCCTTTCACCATGATCCTTGAATGAGCTCTGAGACCACTGCTGGTACCTAACACTTCTTGGCACCTTCTGTTAGGTTCTTGGAAGAGGAGGTGGCTATGGAGGTGAGTGGGGATGGGATTGGGAGGATTTTTCCCTTCACTTCCTTTTTTGTTTTTTCAAATAATGGTTTTGAGGGGGAGGGAAAGGTTAACCAGACAATTTATTTTCCATCTCCCATTGTAAAAATGTTTACCACTCCCCATTGGAAGAATTTAGATCTTTCTTTAGAATCTCCAGGAAAATCTCCCAAAATCTTCACCACCATGTGGATTCAGCCATCTTATGATTCACCTCCAGATTGTCTCCTCCTAACTGCTCAAGCCTCAGGTTAAGGGGGAAATGTTCAATGCCCAAGCATTAAGTGGGGAACACGTTTATCTAAGCAATTGCATGCAGCTCTGTATCTGCATACAGGGGGTCTCTCCCAAACTTTTCCAACCTCAGCAAAATAAGAAAAAGCCCCAGCGACCTGGGGGTATATATCATTCATTCATTCCTGTGTTCAACACTCATGGCGAATCCCCACCGAGACAGTGGGAGAGCAAGGACGGAAGAAATCCTGGAAGAAGAAGTCTGAGGAGGATTTCAAATTCAAGTCAGAGATGAAAGAAACATCTGGACTCCGTCCTCAGGTACACGCAATATTCTGAACTGAGGCTATAACCAGAGACCATTCTAATGAAAGGCCTCCACAGGTGGGCTCTCACAGGTGGGCTCCCACTCAGTTTCCTGTATATTCATTCATGAAATCGCTCTGCGGGTCAACATGCAGAACAAAACCTTTTAATAAAAGTGACAATGAGGAGAGGAAAGGGACACAAGAAGGCATGTGAATGTGGAGAGAGGAAGAGCCAGGGTGGAAAAACCGAGAATCCCTCCCTGCGCTCCTTGCTACCAGGGAGGTCTGAGGGACTAGTTTCCACCTGGGATCCCAAGTCCAGAACAAAAGCGGTGGGGCCATGGTGGGAGACAAGGGAAGGGGGACCTTGGCATGCGCGCATGGGGGTGCCGAAGGATGGGAGCTAGCGCCCCCGCTGGCGGGGGGGGGGGGCACCTCGGGCGGCGCCATCCCTGGCCCGACCCGTGCGGACCCGTATGTGGCGCGGTATCTGGGGTGGTCCCGGTGCCCCGGGGGTCCCGGGAGGCTGGGTCCCCACATCCCCGAGAGCTCGAGGCCTGCGCTTTTTGCTCCAGGTGAGGGCGCGGTGCGGTTTCAATTTACCTGTGCACAGAGGGTCATCTGGAGAAGCCATGGGGCTGGGAGGGTCAGCGCGGCCTCCAGGGCTGGGCTGGAGCGCAAGAGCGCAAGGGCAGCAAGTCCTGTGGGTCCTCCAGTCCCGACTGGGCCGCAGCACAGAACCGCCGCGCTGCACGCCCCTCCTCCTCCAGCCCCTCCTCCGCCAGCCCCTCCACCTCCTCCCAGACTCTCTGCCACGTCCTCCGGGAGCTCACTTCCCGCGTCCGCAATTAGCAAAGCCCCTACTCCGGGTGGCCCCTGACTCCGCCCCCTCCTTCCTGACGGGGAGGCTGGGGCCTGGGAATGGGGTGAAGCCCGGGGGGCCTGCGAGTGTGGCCAGCGCCGGCGCTCCGCGGCCTCCTAGCCTGGCTCCCCGAGCGGGTATCCGCGGGCAGCCTGGCTGCGAAAAGATCATCAGTCCTAAACCCGGCTGCACTCTGGGTTCACTTCGCTGGCTTCATGATTGCGCCCGGAGCCGGGAACCAGCTTCCCCAGCACAGGCCTGGGCTGAGATGCCTGCCTGCTATTTGAGCAGTCTCCTGGTCTCCAGGCAGGGTCTGCCTTTGCATGATGGCAGGCGCGAATCACTTCGACCTGGATGTTAGGGGTTTTTGTTTGTTTTTTGGTCATTGGTTATTACATGACCTCCATGGTAGGTGCTCCACAAAGCGAGTCAAAAGAGGACGCCTGATACATATGCATATGGCCATTCTAGAAAAAGAGCTTGGGGTTCTCTTGGAAGCGCAGCATTGGTCCTTGCACTATGGTTTAATAGAAAAGGGATTATCCACCAAGTTACTGAAATGAGCATAGGTTGAAATCATTTACTGAGAATAAATATTTAAAATAGTTATATTTACTAAATCTATCATCAATCATAAATCTATTGCACGAAGGTTACAGGCAATTTAAAGGCAATAGCACTCTCTTCAGGGTTTTAAATAATCCATGTCTGTCTTGGTACATGAGAATGCAAAGATAGGAAATCGTTTGTAAAAAATCACATAATAGCTTATACTATAAGGTATCAGCAATTTATCCTAAAGGAGCAGCCTCCAGCTAAAAACTCAGATTTGAAAAATACAGAAAAGCAGCAAACATTTACATACCCTCTTGGTGACCAGAGACGTGCTTTGTGCCCCTCATCATCTCTTTCATGGTTCTGAGGCCCTTGGTGCTCAGTAGTTTGTGTCTTATTCTCTGGAATAGGCCATTGAAGAAATACCAGGCCCAGAGAAGAAGGTCCTTCTGGGTGTCTGAAGAAAGTACAACCTTTTAGATGAAGCTTTCTGGGGAATTTGTTAGTGGTTTGGTCTGCTTCTGATAGGAAGGGAAATTTTATTTTTAAAGATTTTATTTATTTATTTGACAGACATAGATCACCAGTAGGCAGAGAGCAGGCAGAGAGAGAAGTGGAAGCAGGCTCCCCGCTGAGCAGAGAGACAGACATGATCATGACCTGAGCTAAAGGCAGAGGCTTAACCCGCTGAGCCACCCAGGTGCCCCTAAACATGAATAATTCTTAACGGTTCCTCTACTCACTTATATAGAAGCCCTTTTCCAAACAGAAGATTAAATCTCTCTTGGCTACTCCTATCAGCTTATTCTGAATTATTTTCCATCCAGAAGCATGAACTAGAAAACCACAGTTTTTACACAGTGTTTGGTTTTCCACCAAGAGAATCCCATAATTTGTGGTGATTCAGTGTGGTGTGTTGCTAAAAGCATTTCCAATGCTGTGGATACAAGAGGGTAGTACAGAGAGGTAAGAAAACAGGAGAAAAGGTATGGTTCTCTAATGAGCACTCTATTCTAGAATTTTCCTCCAGCCTTCGGAGCTCACCACTCACAAGTGTGTGCTGGTGCCTTATCTCATGGGCCACAGTGCTCAGCATCTTCCAGCTGCTTTTTTAGTGAATACATATGTAACAATTGGTTTCTTGCCCCGGACTTTGAGAGAAAAATCTGTTTAGAGGGATGGACACTCTGAGCCAAGACCAGAAAACACTCTCTGTAGTCTTCTTGTTAAATGAAAAAATATGGTTAAACCACTTTTGACAGTCTACTACATACAGCAAAATGTAAATCTTAATTGAAATATGTCCTCTCTGCTGTGCTTTAGCAACTGAGTCCTGAGCTTTTCAGGTTTTCAGTCTGAAAGAGTACACCTCTGGTGCTCTGAAAGGGAAGAGAAAGGACACCCTGTTCTCCATATAAATTAAAGAAGAGAAATCTGTGCATATAAGTGGGCCATATAAAATTTATCAAGCAATTATCTACGAACTCCTTCCTATCCAAATTACCAGATATGCTCTCCCTACTCCTTTATTTCACGTTACTGCCTTTTCCAGGATTCTGTATCACATCACAACATGTCTTCTGTTATTTCCTTCTTGCAAGCTAGTTTTGTTTTCTCCATCTAAAAAAATCAACAATCATTGTGTATTTCAATTCCCATTTTCCTCAAATGCACTGATTCTTCTTATCTATTACTCTTTTCTCATACTCAGTGTCTTTGTCTTTATGGGGTTTGTACTTTGCTTTTCCCCATCCTTTACTGCCATTATATAATCAAACCTAATAACTTCTTAGAGAAAGTTAAAAATTCCTGCATAGCCACACGTGAACACAAAGTCACTGATTTTTAGCAAACCTATAAGATAGACATCCATTCAATTTCTTTTTTTTTTAAAGATTTTATTTATTTATTTGACAGAGAGAGATGACAAGCAGGCAGAGAGACAGGCAGAGAGAGAGGAGGAAGCAGTCTCCCTGCTGAGCAGAGAGCCCGATTTGGGGCTCAGTCCCAGGATCCTGGGATCATGACCTGAGCAGAAGACAGTGGCTTAACCCACTGAGCCACCCAGGCGTCCCTCCATTCAATTTCTAACGGAGTCTCAAATGCATCCTGAGTTCTAACCTAAACCTAAGTTCTACTTCTTACACGTTGTTATATGACCAAATTCTTTCAGTTCAGTATTTTGTAACATTTAAATATTAATCAATTGATGCTTTGTCTGTGTATTTCTCTGAAAATAATTTGAATACTGTAGATTTATTGTTATATTTATAGATTTATAATCAAAGTTTCATCAGTTGAAGTTTTTGGAAATTTCAGATATAATGATTAACCTAAAATGATACTGCCTCAAATCCCTCTGATATCAAGGCCCAACACCTGATTATAGCCAAACCTGTGGTGGATAGTTCCATGGGAAATTGCAGTTACTTAACACTGATAGCATCGCATGTTCTCTCTCTCATTTTAGAATGTCTCCAACACAACCCAAAAGTGTAGGAGAGTTAATGTCCTCTGAGGACAGCTCTCAGTGAAGTGGAAATAAGAACCATAGATAAAATTGTCAGTTTTCAGGTCTTCATGAGGACAACTTAAAGAAATTTCTCAGGACCTTTCAGTAAAAGCAAGCCTTCATTTTCTATCCACAACAATTATATCAACAATGTACCTCTTTGATGAAGTTGCTTCTTCACTGTATCACTTTCCCATTCTTTTCTACCTTGGATAATCTCCCAGATAAACTAACAGTACTCAAATCCTTTGTCCTACTCTTTGCTCTCAGGATAAATGGAGCCAAAAGACTTAGATTAATATCAAGTTCTGAATGGGACCTTAGAGCTATTTCTGTCCAGATGTTCATAAACATAGGGACCATTGAATTATCAGGCTATAAATAAGTTCTAAATGGAGGGGGCAAAAGCAAAAGTAGAAATTTTTATGTTTGATTTTTAATCATGATTAATTGACTTTATTGATTATTAAAAATACTAACATTATAAAAGTGTGGATCTTTGTAAAACAATGTCATAATGTAAGAAATAAGTTGCATAGTCCTTTTGAGAATATTAAACAAAGTGTTCAGGTGCCATCTAATTTCTTGTTTAATCCAGAACTTTGGTGTGCATTATCTTGAGGAATAGGATTTTGAAGTCCGGACAGACTAACAGAAAACTGATCCAAATGTGTGTGTTTATATTTCTGCTTTTGTTGTAAAAATCAAAGTGTGATTGCTGGTTTAAAATGGTAAAACTAATCATGTTCACGGACTCTATTATAAATTTTCTAATTGTATGGGAAGAATCCAAGAAACATATAATTAATTGATTTGCAAATCCTCAAAGAGCTACAGGATCAGGTAGTGGTATGTTCTGATTCAACAGCATCATAATGCAGCATTTTATATGTGTGGCTAATGGATATTTTCATGAATGTTTGCTAGCTAGTCAGCCAATACAGAGAAATATTAGGTAGGGTAATTACTCACAGTTGTGTTTAATAAAATGAGAGAAAATTATCAAATGACACTAATAATAATAATCTTATAGCAGGCTAAATAATTCAATGATAATTACAAGTATTAATCAAGCTTTCTTCCCTGATTATGACTCTTCTCTCCTTTTTCATAATGTGAGTAGCAGATTGTCTGCACTAATTGTGAAAACCCAGCAGGGACTTTGGCAGTGAAGGTCTCCCATCAATTTTGATAGGTTAAAATGATACTGGTTGGTCTTGAGCAAATGTGTCAATTTTTTTTTTCTGTGTGTGTCATAAAAGAAAGAAGCAATAGTAAATTCTTGCTGTTATTCCATGGAGCCAATAAAATCATACTGCCAACAAGAGGCTGTTCACACCATAAGTGTAGTTAACTGTCTTGAAATACTAGGCCTCAAAATAAAATTCCAATATTTCACATAACCTCTTTTTTTTAAAGAAAAAAACAAAACAAAACAACTATACTGCTTACATTTAGGGCTTTGCTGTTGTGTAACTATTTTGAACATGTCTACTGTAAGTGTATATATATATACATTTTTTTTCTGTGAAATAAATTCATTTAGAGATAAATTTGGATTGCAAATTATTTTGGGAGAGGCATGGTATTTGTGGCTAGTCTTACAAATAAAAAGGACTAAGAGAAAGAAGAAAAACATTTTTTATTACAGCATATTTACATCTGTCCAAAGTACTTATTTACTATAATACTGACTAATGTATAATACTGTACACAAAGAGAGAATTTAAATGAGTTATAATTCAGTCGAAGTATAGCTGGCCATTTTAAAACTTACCACTGAATCTTTCTGGTATGAAATGTGATATCTGGCAATCTGGTCCAGTTCATTACATCAGGTCATTTGTATGTTCTTCTTACCATTTTGATAGCATAGCACAATTTATAACCCAGACATTATACAATGGAACTATGATGCATGTATTTTCAAAAGTATAGACATACATGAAGCTATGAGGTCAAAAAAGATGAATGTCCGTAGTACCATATAGACAACATATAAAAGTGTCCAAGGCTCTGAGTGAGATTTATGAATATTGTATAAGATTAGGCCAACATGTGGTTTTGATATAAATAATCTGTTCTTAATTTAGAATTACAATCGTTGAGTACAGTGTTGAAAATGGCAGATAGATTTTAGCTATCATTGCTCACTAGGGAAAATGGAAAAGCGTTTAGTTTGGTCAGATTTTGACTTAACTTCTGAAAAATCTTACATTTGAGAGAACCCTTCTGAAATAAGAATTCTTAAAGACATAACCCCTTTGCCACAAGTTTTCAAGAAACTTGTTTGATGTTGTAGACAATTATATGGCACACGTACTGTTCTAGATGTTTTGTGCCAATAATATGTAAGCCATACCAAGGCTGCATATACATATAGAGATGTTCCTCAGCTTACAAGGGGGCTATGTACAGAGAAACACATAAAAAATTGAAAATGCATTTAATACCCCTAAACTATCAAATATCATAGCTTACCTTAAGCTTATTCAAACATACTCAGAACACTTACATTTGCCAGCATTTGGGCAAAATCATCTTCAGCAAAGCCTATTTTATAACAAAGTATCAAATGTCACATGCAATTTATTAAATATTACACTAAAAAAATAATGTTTATATATAGAATGGTTGTAAGAATATCAGGTGTTCACCCCTGTAATCTTCTAGCTGACTGGGAGCTGTGGCTCACTGCCCCTGCCCAGCATCACAAGACGGCACCATATCACATGTCACTGGCCCTTTTTATAAAGACCCAAATTCAAAATTCAAAGTACAGTTTCTACTGAATCACTTTCACTTTCACATCATTGCCAAATATATCGTAAGTTGAATCATTGTAAATCAATAGCCATCTGATTTGAAAATTAAATCACAGTCACCCATATACACACAAAAAAAGGCCTTCGTGTAGGGCCATCTATGTATCTCTAAACAACATAGCATGACATATCAACAGCAAAAAATGTATGTGATGGGGACAATTGCTTTGTGTCAGTACTCTGAGCAGTAACATACATGGTCTTACTCACCTAGCAGAACTCCAGAGCTAGCTGATGGCAAGGAATTTTACAAATGTTTGCTGAACAGCTTAAGCACTATTATTTTTAAATTAGTGTGCATATCTGTTTTCTAAAGATATGATAATTTATTTTATTGACTTATTACAAAACCAAATAATTTCCTCTTATTTAAGTGGCAGGTAAATAGAATTCTTTTTAATTTAAATCAAATGGCTTTTTAGGGAAAATATACTAAAAATTCTGAAACTTGTATTGCTTATGAATCTTTTATTGGAATCCTTATCAAGTTGTACTTTTCAAGTTTTTCCTAAATAATCTTCAATTAATTGAAAATATTTTTTGGATTTTATTCAAGGCTATTAACACACAATTTCACTTTGTTAAATATAGTGCTAAATGTTCAACAAAAACGTTGTGTCTTTTTTTTTCCGCTACCACATCCTCCATCTACTGACTGGATTCTCTCCCCAACTAGCACATATATACCATTGTCTATCTTTAGGATAAGTAAGGGTCATCTTTTGTCTTTATTCTATTCCTCGTATGCTTCTGAACTTGTTGAATTTTAATATAGTCACACCATAAGCATCACATATTTGTTTCCCCTTTAAATAGTAAACAGTGCACAACCAGAGCATACCTTCAAAGCTATCAATAGACTTACGCTGATATATTATTTTTGTATTTTTGTAAATTAAAATAATTAAATTATAGAACAAGAGTTTCAGGTGTTGTAAGTTTTACCCAAACTGACTTTTGTCAAACTCGTTTTTGTCATCATATATGTCAAGTAGTTTTCTCACGTTTATTTTTAGAATATCCTTGTATAATGAATATTTACACTGATATCTAGTATAAAAATCTTGCAATTTATTTTAGAAACATTAAGATATTGAAATTCAATCTATTTCTTTAATTCATTGAAGACATTTTTGGCTTGTTTCCAGTACTTTCTTACTGGTTAAAAAATGAATTTGAAGTAGTCTGAATTTCATTATTATATGGCCCTTTCCCTTTGATGAATACATAGATGATATTCTATATTAGCTATCTGAGAAGAATTTATTTTTTTAATTTTATTTATTTGTGAGTGAGAGAGAGCACAAGCAGGGGGAGCAGCAGGGTGAGGGAGAATCAAACTCCCGGCTAAGCAGGGAATCTGTTGCAGAACTGAGTCTCAGAACCCTAACATCATGACCTGAGCTAAAGGCTCAGGCGTTTAACTGACTGAGCCACCCAGGTGTCCCAATCAGAGAAGAGTTCTGTATGTTATTCCTATTCATATGAAGTTTAAAGTCTAGGTAATTAACTTAATATTTTAGTGGCTATTACATAGATAGCACTATGTTCCAGGCTGAGAGTAAGAAAGAAATATTAAATCAACCATATTCTATGCATTCTAAATGAAAATAATCAATCATAATAAATACTTCTATTTATGGAATATCAACTTATAAGTTTTCCTCCATATAAACAATGCCAAATACCAGAATAAAGGGTAGAATTAAAGAATTCTGGTAAGCCATTCAATTTTGAAAAATGGTGCTATATTGTTGCTGAGTTGTGGTTTTCAATTACATAATATCTGATAAGTGTAGAAGTAACATGAGTGTTGCGTGCGATGAGAAATGGTATATAATTAAGATATTTTTAAAAGTACAGATAAATACAAATTTGTAAACATAGCATTATGGAGGAATAAAAATAAATGATAGCTACACAATCTAAAGTGAATAAATCTTGGAAAGTTAATAGAGAAGTAAAAAAAGGACAGTGCAAAAAGTATGGTACATTTTTATGAAGTTCAAACAAATTCTGTGAAACCGTAGATGGACTTAAAGATATTATTATGTATCAAATATTGTAAAAACTAAGCAAGAAAATAGCAAACATAAAATAACCAAAGCATACAAACGGGTAGATACAATAGGTGTGATCATGTTCTACTTCATAAAGAGATGAGTTAATAGATAAATAAAAGTAACTAGACTTTTTAGAAGTTAATAAAACTTCGCCTGTTATTTCTTAGTAATATAAAATATATGGTTTTCTAACAAAAACGTTTATCTTAAAAATATTTAAAAATAAATTTCAGGCTACTCATAGGGTTATATTTACTTTTCCACTGAAGGAAAAGCTGGTTGTTGTAGTTGTAGTTGTTTGTTTGTCTTAGTCTCCTCTTAGTTTTTATTATTATAATGTGGAATGAGGAATGTTAGATTGAAAAGTGAATTATTTTAGGACAGAAATCATTACTTGATTCACCTCCTGGTACAGCAGATGGAACTCCTGAAAACATGCCCTTTTGCCTTACAGAAGAGTAACAGTTATGCTTACTTCTGAAACATACTTGGTGGTGGCCCTAAATAGTGACACCATAGTAAACATTTTGAATATTTGCAATTAATTTTATTAGTCATAGGGCTCCAAAAGGCACTGCTGGTATCTTAGCAGGTATTTCAATGAAGCTAAAAGTTGCCTGACTGTTTAAAAATACTAACAAGGCACAAAACATGGCAGAAGTATTGTCCTCAGATATTATTTTTTTCCATATGCTCCTGATTCCAGACATGACAAGTTATTTTTTTAAATTTTTTTAATAAAAGATTTTATTTATTTATTTGACAGAGATCACAAGTAGGCAGGGTCAGGCAGAGAGAGAGGAGGAATCAGGCTCCCTGCTGAGCTGAGAGCCCGATGTGGGACTCGATCCCAGGTTCCTGGGATCATGACCTGAGCTGAAGGCAGAGGCTTTAACCCACTGAGTCATCTAGGCTCCCCCATGACAAGTAATTTTTGATAGATATATATACAATGTATTTTCCAGTTATAAGAAAAATGGTTCTGCTATTTTTACCCTTTTTTAAAAATTACATAATTTTTTTAAATTAAAATTTTATTTTTTAATGTTTTACTTTTCTTTTCTTTTCTTTTAAGATTTTATTTATTTATTTGACAGACAGAGATCACAAGTAGGCAGAGAGGCAGGCAGAGAGAGAGAGAGAGAGGGAAGCAGGCTCCCTGCGGAGCAGAGAGCCCGATGCGGGGCTTGATCCCAGGACCCTGAGATCATGACCCGAGCTGAAGGCAGCAACCCAAACCACTGAGCCACCCAGGCGCCCCAATGTTTTACTTTTCAATATACTACTTAGAATATAAAACCTATTCCTTTTTGTAAGAAGTTTACCTTTTAAAAAATGGTAATTTTCTCATTGTGTCTTCTCCCTCATTGCTTTATATTGAATAAAAAATTTCACAATAAACATAACTGATGCTTTCCTTTTGATGGTCCCTCTGTGGGTCATATTGTATATGAGCCATGACAATTAGTTTTACAAAATTTATTGATGTTTGTTGATATGTTTTATCATAACTAATTTTCCCTCCCTTACCTAGATTTCCCAACTTTCAGACAGGTGGACACTTCAATAAACCATACCAAAGGGATGTATCAAGTACTTCTTAGACATTCTCTCAGATCCTTGAGGTCTCATTTTGCCTAGGGATTTGCAATAGGTTCTGCCAGAGGCACCACTGTGACAACTGATGTCCATCTTCTATCTCATGCTAAGCTCAAGAGGTCACTGGTTTCCAAGTTTATCCATACAATTAATGCATTCCAGCAAGTTCTTTTTTTTTATAATTAACAAATTTATTTTAAAGTTTATATGGAGAGGCAAAGACTCACAATAGTCAACATAGTGTTGAAGGAGAACAAAGACTGAGGACTGACTTCAAAGTTTACCATAACGATGGGGTACCTGGGTGGCTCAGTGGGTTAAGCCTCTACCTTCGGCTCAGGTCATGATCCCAGGGGCCTGGGATCGAGTCCCGATAGGGCTCTCTGCTCAGCAGGGAGCCTGCTTCTCCTCATCTCTCTCTCTGTCTGTTTCTCTGCCTATTTGTGATCTCTCTCTCTGTCAAAAAGATAAATAAAATCTTTTTAAAAAATTTTACAATAGCATTTTAAAAACTCTACTCATAATGGAACAAAACGTGTCATTCCCTGAAATTTTATATATGTCATTAATTTACTATATCTGGATACAACATATTAGCAAACAGATGTTCATCAAAGACTAATTCATTTTTAATGGAACATAATAATTTGAACATACATTTATTAAACATTTTTTTGGATCTAACATTTATAGTCTCGCTAAACATTTTATCAGTTGTTGACAAAATTCAAAAAAATAGGATAAAAATTCGTGTTTGGAAAAGTATATTTTCTTTGAAATTTGCATATAAATGAAAATGATTGCTGATATTTTTAAAACTTTAAATGTAATTTTATATATATCTGAACTAACAGAGGATATAAATTTTTGGAGACTTAATATATTTTGGGACACATGGTAAGCAAAAATCACTTTTTTTGATGATCCAAGTGTTCGACCTTTCTTAATTATTCTAGTACCACAATTTACTTGTTCTAAGATGTGTCCACCCCCCCCCCCCATTTTAATATCTTTTAAGGTGGCACTCACCTTGCACTTGATGACATATCCTAGTTTAACTGACAGCATTTCTCTTTCTTAGTCGAACATAAACTATAGTACATCTTACACGTGATGAAAGCTAGGATGCAATTAAATACTCTATTATGGTTACGATTCTGATATTTGAAATCCTCCGGTAGCTCCCTGAGCCCCCACAGTGTAGTACCTCACCTCCTCGGCATAGTATACAAACCATCTCAAGCCCAGTGTTAACCCCGGGGCTCAGCCTCCATCCCCAGGTGATGCTGCCAGATCAGTTGTCGGTTGTCATGAACTTGCTGTAGTTTCCCAAATGCACTGTGCTGCCTCCTGGCACTTTGAAACTTGACACACTCATCCTCATTCTTCGCTTTGCCCTTGTCTATCACCTCCAATGAAAATCTGTTCCTAAGTGGCTTTTCCCAGCTCCAACCTACCCTTGGCAGTCTTTTATCTCCCTGTGGTAAAGCCTGTCCCACTGCACCATGGACATGCCCGGTGTCCCCCTGAGAAGAGAAAAGGGACAGTGAGGGCCCCCCAGCATTTGCAGCTCTAGAGCAGAGCCCCATACCTGGCTTGCAGGAAATGCCAGATCAGGAAGACAAATGGAGATCATCCTCTGAATAAAACCAGCTCTTCTTTGCCTACCGCAGCATCTGGATCAATAAAGAGCAGCCAGTTATTACTGCTGTTTTTCGAGGGATTTTTCCCCATAGAATTCCCAGGTCTTTACTCTTTTTATAGCACTTTAATTCAGGCTTCAACCACTTCCTAGTCAGATCAGGTGAAATCGATTTCCTTCCCCCATACCCTCGATGTATTTCACATCTACTAATTCTTTTTTAAAGATCTGATTTACCCATTTTTCTGACAGATCACAAGTAGGTAGAGAGGCAGGCAGAGAGAGAGGGGGGAAGCAGGCTCCCCGCTGAGCAGAGAGCCTGATGTGGGGCTCCATCCCAGGACCCTGAAATCATGACCTGAGCCGAAGGCAGAGGCCTAAACCACTGAGCCACCCAGGAGCCCCCATATCTGGTAATTTTCAATCAACGTGCATTTGCTGCATCAAATAGTTCCTTCTTCTTCAAATATAAATATATAAATATATTGATCAAGTCACTCGCATGTCTTAGGAGAATTTCACGCCTTTAGTAGCAAACTTGAAATCCTGGCCATTGGGTTTGATTTTTGTTTTGGTTTGATTTGGATCGGTTTTTGTCATTTAAAAATCCCTCCAGCCCTTGGCTCTGTCTGACCTGATTACTTTCAGCTGTTTCTGCAACAAAATTGTCCTGGCAGGGAAGGCTCTAATTGTTTTCAGTGGCGCCCCCTTCTGAACACTTTGTTAAGAAAAAGTTTTTTTTGTTCGTTTGTTTTTTGGATATGGTAAATGTGGAACTACAATGAGGTATTTCAAAGAGGTGAACCTCAGATAAATTTCTCTAAGGGTGGGGTGAGGGTTACTCAAAAAGAAACTTGACACGGCTTTTAAAGATATCGATAAACATTATCACCTAATACGTGACTGATTGTTACTGTGCTCTTAAATGGGCAAACACTTGTTGGCTTCCAAGAAAGACTCACATAGTTGTAGATGGTTCTAGCGGCCTTCTAGCACAGGGTCTCCTGAGGCAGGGATTAGAGCCACTGGCTGTGCAAGGCACGAGGCCTGTTAGTGATTCTATTTTTTTCCTCTGCAGAATGGGCCTTTCTACATTCCAGGCCCTTTCTACCCAAATAAATAGTGCGGTGATTCTCTCAGTGAGTTGTACTTCTGCTTTAAACAGCCAACTGTCTCTTAAAAAGGACTTTTGTTTACACAAGTCCTTTAAAAAAAAAAGTCATTTTAAACTGATCTTTTCTTTTCTTTTTTATTTTTTCATCCCATATGTTTACACTGATCCTGGAACTTTGTCATTTTGACCTTCTCTGCTGATTAAAATATTCTTCCTCATCAGCACCTTCTGCTCTCCTCTCCTGGTGGTCTCTCCGGAAGGGGTCTTCTCTAGCTCTTCTAGCAGGAGATGGGCACTTCCCCTCTACCCCTGTTGCCGGACCAACCTTACCTATTTTGCAGGGTCAGGTCGGCCTGGCTTTTTATCTGTTGTTCTCTTCTGAGTGGTTAGTTTTTCATAGATACCGTGCTTTGCTTTTGTCAGGATTTACCCTGGACCATCAAAACCCTTTTCTTGTGCCAGTGAAGCCTAAGAAACAGACCTGATGAGAGAACCAGGAACTCGAACAGATCATATTTATCCTGAATGTTCTGTCCAAAATGAAAAATACATTTCTGAGGAGCCTCAAGATCTCTGAGAAGGGACGTTTCACCAACTCTGTCATGTAGTGGCATCAATCCCGATTCTGTGTCAATTTTCCTACTTTCCCAGCTAGTAATTCTCTACCTCCGAAAGCCCACTCTCTACCGTTTCCTCTCTCAAAGGCAGTTGCTCTTAGAGTATACACCTGGCACTTGAGGCCTGCTGGTCGTTGCCTACTGCCCTCTGTACCTTGGGGCTAACAGCTGCGGGGCATCAAGATAAGAACGTCTTTTGTTCTAAGACTTAATATAGTTTGGGTCACATGGTAAGCAATAATCACTTTCTTTGTTGATCCAAGTGTTCGACCTTTCTTAATTATTCTAGTACCACAATTTACTTGTTCTAAGATTTGTCCACCCCCCCCATTTTAATATCTTTTAAGGTGGCACTCACCTTGCACTTGATGACATATCCTAGTTTAACTGACAGCATTTCTCTTTCTTAGTCGAACATAAACTATAGTACATCTTACACGTGATGAAAGCTAGGATGCAATTAAATACTCTATTATGGTTACCATTCTGATATTTGAAATCCTCCGGTAGCTCCCTGAGCCCCCACAGTGTAGTACCTCACCTCCTCGGCATAGTATACAAACCATCTCAAGCCCAGTGTTAACCCCGGGGCTCAGCCTCCATCCCCAGGTGATGCTGCCAGATCAGTTGTCGGTTGTCATGAACTTGCTGTAGTTTCCCAAATGCACTGTGCTGCCTCCTGGCACTTTGAAACTTGACACACTCATCCTCATTCTTCGCTTTGCCCTTGTCTATCACCTCCAATGAAAATCTGTTCCTAAGTGGCTTTTCCCAGCTCCAACCTACCCTTGGCAGTCTTTTATCTCCCTGTGGTAAAGCCTGTCCCACTGCACCATGGACATGCCCGTTGTCCCCCTGAGAAGAGAAAAGGGACAGTGAGGGCCCCCCAGCATTTGCAGCTCTAGAGCAGAGCCCCATACCTGGCTTGCAGGAAATGCCAGATCAGGAAGACAAATGGAGATCATCCTCTGAATAAAACCAGCTCTTCTTTGCCTACCGCAGCATCTGGATCAATAAAGAGCAACCAGTTATTACTACTGTTTTTCGAGGGATTTTTCCCCATAGAATTCCCAGGTCTTTACTCTTTTTATAGCACTTTAATTCAGGCTTCAACCACTTCCTAGTCAGATCAGGTGAAATCGATTTCCTTCCCCCATACCCTCGATGTATTTCACATCTACTAATTCTTTTTTAAAGATCTGATTTACCCATTTTTCTGACAGATCACAAGTAGGTAGAGAGGCAGGCAGAGAGAGAGGGGGGAAGCAGGCTCCCCGCTGAGCAGAGAGCCCGATGTGGGGCTCCATCCCAGGACCCTGAAATCATGACCTGAGCCGAAGGCAGAGGCCTAAACCACTGAGCCACCCAGGAGCCCCCATATCTGCTAATTTTTAATCAACGTGGATTTGCTGCATCAAATAGTTCCTTCTTCTTCAAATATAAATATATAAATATATTGATCAAGTCACTCGCATGTCTTAGGAGAATTTCACGCCTTTAGTAGCAAAGTTGAAATCCTGGCCATTGGGTTTGATTTTTGTTTTGGTTTGATTTGGATCGGTTTTTGTAATTTAAAAATCCCTCCAGCCCTTGGCTCTGTCTGACCTGATTGCTTTCAGCTGTTTCTGCAACAAAATTGTCCTGGCAGGGAAAGCTCTAATTGTTTTCAGTGGCGCCCCCTTCTGAACACTTTGTTAAGAAGTTTTTTTTGTTTGTTTGTTTTTTGGATATGGTAAATGTGGAACAACAATGAGGTATTTCAAAGAGGTGAACCTCAGATAAATTTCTCTAAGGGTGGGGTGAGGGTTACTCAAAAAGAAACTTAACACGGCTTTTAAAGATATCGATAAACATTATCACCTAATACTTGACTGATTGTTACTGTGCTCTTAACTGGGCAAACACGTGTTGGCTTCCAAGAAAGACTAACATAGTTGTAGATGGTTCTAGCGGCCTTCTAGCACAGGGTCTCATGAGGCAGGGATTCTAGCCACTGGCTGTGCAAGGCACGAGGCCTGTTAGTGATTCTATTTTTTTCCTCTGCAGAATGGGCCTTTCTACATTCCAGGTCCTTTCTACCCAAATAAATAGTGCGGTGATTCTCTCAGTGAGTTGTACTTCTGCTTTAAACAGCAAACTGTCTCTTAAAAAGGACTTTTGTTTACACAAGTCCTTTAAAAAAAAAGTCATTTTAAAATGACCTTTTCTTTTCTTTTTTATTTTTTATCCCATATGTTTACACTGATCCTGGAACTTTGTCATTTTGACCTTCTCTGCTGATTAAAATATTCTTCCTCATCAGCAACTTCTGCTCTCCTCTCCTGGTGGTCTCTCCGGAAGGGGTCTTCTCTAGCTCTTCTAGCAGGAGATGGGCACTTCGCCTCTACCCTTGTTGCCGGACCAACCTTACCTATTTTGCAGGGTCAGGTCGGCCTGGCTTTTTATCTGTTGTTCTCTTCTGAGTGGTTAGTTTTTCATAGATACCGTGCTTTGCTTTTGTCAGGATTTACCCTGGACCATCAAAACCCTTTTCTTGTGCCAGTGAAGCCTAAGAAACAGTCCTGATGAGAGAACCAGGAACTCGAACAGATCATATTTATCCTGAATGTTCTGTCCAAAATGAAAAATACATTTCTGAGGAGCCTCAAGATCTCTGAGAAGGGACGTTTCACCAACTCTGTCATGTAGTGGCATCAATCCCGATTCTGTGTCAATTTTCCTACTTTCCCAGCTAGTAATTCTCTACCTCCGAAAGCCCACTCTCTACCGTTTCCTCTCTCAAAGGCAGTTGCTCTTAGAGTATACACCTGGCACTTGAGGCCTGCTGGTCGTTGCCTACTGCCCTCTGTACCTTGGGTCTAACAGCTGCGGGGCATCAAGAGAAGAACGTCTTTTGTTCTAAGACTTAATATAGTTTGGGTCACATGGTAAGCAATAATCACTTTTTTTGTTGATCCAAGTGTTCGACCTTTTTTATTTATTCTAGTACCACAATTTAATTGTTCTAAGATTTGTCCACCCCCCCCATTTTAATATCTTTTAAGGTGGCACTCACCTTGCACTTGATGACATATCCTAGTTTAACTGACAGCATTTCTCTTTCTTAGTCGAACATAAACTATAGTACATCTTACACGTGATGAAAGCTAGGATGCAATTAAATACTCTATTATGGTTACGATTCTGATATTTGAAATCCTCCGGTAGCTCCCTGAGCCCCCACAGTGTAGTACCTCACCTCCTCGGCATAGTATACAAACCATCTCAAGCCCAGTGTTAACCCCGGGGCTCAGCCTCCATCCCCAGGTGATGCTGCCAGATCAGTTGTCGGTTGTCATGAACTTGCTGTAGTTTCCCAAATGCACTGTGCTGCCTCTTGGCACTTTGAAACTTGACACACTCATCCTCATTCTTCGCTTTGCCCTTGTCTATCACCTCCAATGAAATTCTGTTCCTAAGTGGCTTTTCCCAGCTCCAACCTACCCTTGGCAGTCTTTTATCTCCCTGTGGTAAAGCCTGTCCCACTGCACCATGGACATGCCCGTTGTCCCCCTGAGAAGAGAAAAGGGACAGTGAGGGCCCCCCAGCATTTGCAGCTCTAGAGCAGAGCCCCATACCTGGCTTGCAGGAAATGCCAGATCAGGAAGACAAATGGAGATCATCCTCTGAATAAAACCAGCTCTTCTTTGCCTACCGCAGCATCTGGATCAGTAAAGAGCAGCCAGTTATTACTGCTGTTTTTCTAGGGATTTTTCCCCATAGAATTCCCAGGTCTTTACTCTTTTTATAGCACTTTAATTCAGGCTTCAACCACTTCCTAGTCAGATCAGGTGAAATCGATTTCCTTCCCCCATACCCTCGATGTATTTCACATCTACTAATTCTTTTTTTAAAGATCTGATTTACGCATTTTTCTGACAGATCACAAGTAGGTAGAGAGGCAGGCAGAGAGAGAGGGGGGAAGCAGGCTCCCCGCTGAGCAGAGAGCCCGATGTGGGGCTCCATCCCAGGACCCTGAAATCATGACCTGAGCCGAAGGCAGAGGCCTAAACCACTGAGCCACCCAGGAGCCCCCATATCTGCTAATTTTTAATCAACGTGGATTTGCTGCATCAAATATTTCCTTCTTCTTCAAATATAAATATATAAATATATTGATCAAGTCACTCGCATGTCTTAGGAGAATTTCACGCCTTTAGTAGCAAACTTGAAATCCTGGCCATTGGGTTTGATTTTTGTTTTGGTTTGATTTGGATCGGTTTTTGTAATTTAAAAATCCCTCCAGCCCTTGGCTCTGTCTGACCTGATTGCTTTCAGCTGTTTCTGCAACAAAATTGTCCTGGCAGGGAAAGCTCTAATTGTTTTCAGTGGCGCCCCCTTCTGAACACTTTGTTAAGAAAAAGTTTTTTTTGTTTGTTTGTTTTTTGGATATGGTAAATGTGGAACTACAATGAGGTATTTCAAAGAGGTGAACCTCAGATAAATTTCTCTAAGGGTGGGGTGAGGGTTACTCAAAAAGAAACTTGACACGGCTTTTAAAGATATCGATAAACATTATCACCTAATACTTGACTGATTGTTACTGTGCTCTTAACTGGGCAAACACGTGTTGGCTTCCAAGAAACACTAACACAGTTGTAGATGGTTCTAGCGGCCTTCTAGCACAGGGTCTCATGAGGCAGGGATTCTAGCCACTGGCTGTGCAAGGCACGAGGCCTGTTAGTGATTCTATTTTTTTCCTCTGCAGAATGGGCCTTTCTACATTCCAGGTCCTTTCTACCCAAATAAATAGTGCGGTGATTCTCTCAGTGAGTTGTACTTCTGCTTTAAACAGCCAACTGTCTCTTGAAAAGGACTTTTGTTTACACAAGTCCTTTAAAAAAAAAGTCATTTTAAACTGATCTTTTCTTTTCTTTTTTATTTTTTCATCCCATATGTTTACACTGATCCTGGAACTTTGTCATTTTGACCTTCTCTGCTGATTAAAATATTCTTCCTCATCAGCACCTTCTGCTCTCCTCTCCTGGTGGTCTCTCCGGAAGGGGTCTTCTCTAGCTCTTCTAGCAGGAGATGGGCACTTCGCCTCTACCCCTGTTGCCGGACCAACCTTACCTATTTTGCAGGGTCAGGTCGGCCTGGCTTTTTATCTGTTGTTCTCTTCTGAGTGGTTAGTTTTTCATAGATACCGTGCTTTGCTTTTGTCAGGATTTACCCTGGACCATCAAAACCCTTTTCTTGTGCCAGTGAAGCCTAAGAAACAGTCCTGATGAGAGAACCAGGAACTCGAACAGATCATATTTATCCTGAATGTTCTGTCCAAAATGAAAAATACATTTCTGAGGAGCCTCAAGATCTCTGAGAAGGGACGTTTCACCAACTCTGTCATGTAGTGGCATCAATCCCGATTCTGTGTCAATTTTCCTACTTTCCCAGCTAGTAATTCTCTACCTCCGAAAGCCCACTCTCTACCGTTTCCTCTCTCAAAGGCAGTTGCTCTTAGAGTATACACCTGGCACTTGAAGCCTGCTGGTCGTTGCCTACTGCCCTCTGTACCTTGGGGCTAACAGCTGCGGGGCATCAAGATAAGAACATCTTTTGTTCTAAGACTTAATATAGTTTGGGTCACATGGTAAGCAATAATCACATTCTTTGTTGATCCAAGTGTTCGACCTTTCTTAATTATTCTAGTACCACAATTTACTTGTTCTAAGATGTGTCCACCCCCCCCTCCATTTTAATATCTTTTAAGGTGGCACTCACCTTGCACCTGATGACATATCCTAGTTTAACTGACAGCATTTCTCTTTCTTAGTCGAACATAAACTATAGTACATCGTACACGTGATGAAAGCTAGGATGCAATTAAATACTCTATTATGGTTACCATTCTGATATTTGAAATCCTCCGGTAGTTCCCTGAAGCCCCACAGTGTAGTACCTCACCTCCTCGGCATAGTAAACAAACCATCTCAAGCCCAGTGTTAACCCCGGGGCTCAGCCTCCATCCCTGGTGATGCTGCCAGCTCAGTTGTCGGTTGTCATGAACTTGCTGTAGTTTCCCAAATGCACTGTGCTGCCTCCTGGCACTTTGAAACTTGACACACTCATCCTCATTCTTCGCTTTGGCCTTGTCTATCACCTCCAATGAAAATCTGTTCCTAAGTGGCTTTTCCCAGCTCCAACCTACCCTTGGCAGTCTTTTATCTCCCTGTGGTAAAGCCTGTCCCACTGCACCATGGACATGCCCGTTGTCCCCCTGAGAAGAGAAAAGGGACAGTGAGGGCCCCCCAGCATTTGCAGCTCTAGAGCAGAGCCCCATACCTGGCTTGCAGGAAATGCCAGATCAGGAAGACAAATGGAGATCATACTCTGAATAAAACCAGCTCTTCTTTGCCTACCGCAGCATCTGGATCAATAAAGAGCAGCCAGTTATTACTGCTGTTTTTCTAGGGATTTTTCCCCATAGAATTCCCAGGTCTTTACTCTTTTTATAGCACTTTAATTCAGGCTTCAACCACTTCCTAGTCAGATCAGGTGAAATCGATTTCCTTCCCCCATACCCTCGATGTATTTCACATCTACTAATTCTTTTTTAAAGATCTGATTTACCCATTTTTCTGACAGATCACAAGTAGGTAGAGAGGCAGGCAGAGAGAGAGGGGGGAAGCAGGCTCCCCGCTGAGCAGAGAGCCCGATGTGGGGCTCCATCCCAGGACCCTGAAATCATGACCTGAGCCGAAGGCAGAGGCCTAAACCACTGAGCCACCCAGGAGCCCCCATATCTGCTAATTTTTAATCAACGTGGATTTGCTGCATCAAATATTTCCTTCTTCTTCAAATATAAATATATAAATATATTGATCAAGTCACTCGCATGTCTTAGGAGAATTTCACGCCTTTAGTAGCAAACTTGAAATCCTGGCCATTGGGTTTGATTTTTGTTTTGGTTTGATTTGGATCGGTTTTTGTAATTTAAAAATCCCTCCAGCCCTTGGCTCTGTCTGACCTGATTGCTTTCAGCTGTTTCTGCAACAAAATTGTCCTGGCAGGGAAAGCTCTAATTGTTTTCAGTGGCGCCCCCTTCTGAACACTTTGTTAAGAAAAAGTTTTTTTTGTTTGTTTGTTTTTTGGATATGGTAAATGTGGAACTACAATGAGGTATTTCAAAGAGGTGAACCTCAGATAAATTTCTCTAAGGGTGGGGTGAGGGTTACTCAAAAAGAAACTTAACAAGGCTTTTAAAGATATCGATAAACATTATCACCTAATACTTGACTGATTGTTACTGTGCTCTTAACTGGGCAAACACGTGTTGGCTTCCAAGAAAGACTAACATAGTTGTAGATGGTTCTAGCGGCCTTCTAGCACAGGGTCTCATGAGGCAGGGATTCTAGCCACTGGCTGTGCAAGGCACGAGGCCTGTTAGTGATTCTATTTTTTTCCTCTGCAGAATGGGCCTTTCTACATTCCAGGTCCTTTCTACCCAAATAAATAGTGCGGTGATTCTCTCAGTGAGTTGTACTTCTGCTTTAAACAGCAAACTGTCTCTTAAAAAGGACTTTTGTTTACACAAGTCCTTTAAAAAAAAAGTCATTTTAAAATGACCTTTTCTTTTCTTTTTTATTTTTTATCCCATATGTTTACACTGATCCTGGAACTTTGTCATTTTGACCTTCTCTGCTGATTAAAATATTCTTCCTCATCAGCAACTTCTGCTCTCCTCTCCTGGTGGTCTCTCCGGAAGGGGTCTTCTCTAGCTCTTCTAGCAGGAGATGGGCACTTCGCCTCTACCCTTGTTGCCGGACCAACCTTACCTATTTTGCAGGGTCAGGTCGGCCTGGCTTTTTATCTGTTGTTCTCTTCTGAGTGGTTAGTTTTTCATAGATACCGTGCTTTGCTTTTGTCAGGATTTACCCTGGACCATCAAAACCCTTTTCTTGTGCCAGTGAAGCCTAAGAAACAGTCCTGATGAGAGAACCAGGAACTCGAACAGATCATATTTATCCTGAATGTTCTGTCCAAAATGAAAAATACATTTCTGAGGAGCCTCAAGATCTCTGAGAAGGGACGTTTCACCAACTCTGTCATGTAGTGGCATCAATCCCGATTCTGTGTCAATTTTCCTACTTTCCCAGCTAGTAATTCTCTACCTCCGAAAGCCCACTCTCTACCGTTTCCTCTCTCAAAGGCAGTTGCTCTTAGAGTATACACCTGGCACTTGAGGCCTGCTGGTCGTTGCCTACTGCCCTCTGTACCTTGGGTCTAACAGCTGCGGGGCATCAAGAGAAGAACGTCTTTTGTTCTAAGACTTAATATAGTTTGGGTCACATGGTAAGCAATAATCACTTTTTTTGTTGATCCAAGTGTTCGACCTTTTTTATTTATTCTAGTACCACAATTTAATTGTTCTAAGATTTGTCCACCCCCCCCATTTTAATATCTTTTAAGGTGGCACTCACCTTGCACTTGATGACATATCCTAGTTTAACTGACAGCATTTCTCTTTCTTAGTCGAACATAAACTATAGTACATCTTACACGTGATGAAAGCTAGGATGCAATTAAATACTCTATTATGGTTACGATTCTGATATTTGAAATCCTCCGGTAGCTCCCTGAGCCCCCACAGTGTAGTACCTCACCTCCTCGGCATAGTATACAAACCATCTCAAGCCCAGTGTTAACCCCGGGGCTCAGCCTCCATCCCCAGGTGATGCTGCCAGATCAGTTGTCGGTTGTCATGAACTTGCTGTAGTTTCCCAAATGCACTGTGCTGCCTCTTGGCACTTTGAAACTTGACACACTCATCCTCATTCTTCGCTTTGCCCTTGTCTATCACCTCCAATGAAATTCTGTTCCTAAGTGGCTTTTCCCAGCTCCAACCTACCCTTGGCAGTCTTTTATCTCCCTGTGGTAAAGCCTGTCCCACTGCACCATGGACATGCCCGTTGTCCCCCTGAGAAGAGAAAAGGGACAGTGAGGGCCCCCCAGCATTTGCAGCTCTAGAGCAGAGCCCCATACCTGGCTTGCAGGAAATGCCAGATCAGGAAGACAAATGGAGATCATCCTCTGAATAAAACCAGCTCTTCTTTGCCTACCGCAGCATCTGGATCAGTAAAGAGCAGCCAGTTATTACTGCTGTTTTTCTAGGGATTTTTCCCCATAGAATTCCCAGGTCTTTACTCTTTTTATAGCACTTTAATTCAGGCTTCAACCACTTCCTAGTCAGATCAGGTGAAATCGATTTCCTTCCCCCATACCCTCGATGTATTTCACATCTACTAATTCTTTTTTTAAAGATCTGATTTACGCATTTTTCTGACAGATCACAAGTAGGTAGAGAGGCAGGCAGAGAGAGAGGGGGGAAGCAGGCTCCCCGCTGAGCAGAGAGCCCGATGTGGGGCTCCATCCCAGGACCCTGAAATCATGACCTGAGCCGAAGGCAGAGGCCTAAACCACTGAGCCACCCAGGAGCCCCCATATCTGCTAATTTTTAATCAACGTGGATTTGCTGCATCAAATATTTCCTTCTTCTTCAAATATAAATATATAAATATATTGATCAAGTCACTCGCATGTCTTAGGAGAATTTCACGCCTTTAGTAGCAAACTTGAAATCCTGGCCATTGGGTTTGATTTTTGTTTTGGTTTGATTTGGATCGGTTTTTGTAATTTAAAAATCCCTCCAGCCCTTGGCTCTGTCTGACCTGATTGCTTTCAGCTGTTTCTGCAACAAAATTGTCCTGGCAGGGAAAGCTCTAATTGTTTTCAGTGGCGCCCCCTTCTGAACACTTTGTTAAGAAAAAGTTTTTTTTGTTTGTTTGTTTTTTGGATATGGTAAATGTGGAACTACAATGAGGTATTTCAAAGAGGTGAACCTCAGATAAATTTCTCTAAGGGTGGGGTGAGGGTTACTCAAAAAGAAACTTGACACGGCTTTTAAAGATATCGATAAACATTATCACCTAATACTTGACTGATTGTTACTGTGCTCTTAACTGGGCAAACACGTGTTGGCTTCCAAGAAACACTAACACAGTTGTAGATGGTTCTAGCGGCCTTATAGCACAGGGTCTCATGAGGCAGGGATTCTAGCCACTGGCTGTGCAAGGCACGAGGCCTGTTAGTGATTCTATTTTTTTCCTCTGCAGAATGGGCCTTTCTACATTCCAGGTCCTTTCTACCCAAATAAATAGTGCGGTGATTCTCTCAGTGAGTTGTACTTCTGCTTTAAACAGCCAACTGTCTCTTGAAAAGGACTTTTGTTTACACAAGTCCTTTAAAAAAAAAGTCATTTTAAACTGATCTTTTCTTTTCTTTTTTATTTTTTCATCCCATATGTTTACACTGATCCTGGAACTTTGTCATTTTGACCTTCTCTGCTGATTAAAATATTCTTCCTCATCAGCACCTTCTGCTCTCCTCTCCTGGTGGTCTCTCCGGAAGGGGTCTTCTCTAGCTCTTCTAGCAGGAGATGGGCACTTCGCCTCTACCCCTGTTGCCGGACCAACCTTACCTATTTTGCAGGGTCAGGTCGGCCTGGCTTTTTATCTGTTGTTCTCTTCTGAGTGGTTAGTTTTTCATAGATACCGTGCTTTGCTTTTGTCAGGATTTACCCTGGACCATCAAAACCCTTTTCTTGTGCCAGTGAAGCCTAAGAAACAGTCCTGATGAGAGAACCAGGAACTCGAACAGATCATATTTATCCTGAATGTTCTGTCCAAAATGAAAAATACATTTCTGAGGAGCCTCAAGATCTCTGAGAAGGGACGTTTCACCAACTCTGTCATGTAGTGGCATCAATCCCGATTCTGTGTCAATTTTCCTACTTTCCCAGCTAGTAATTCTCTACCTCCGAAAGCCCACTCTCTACCGTTTCCTCTCTCAAAGGCAGTTGCTCTTAGAGTATACACCTGGCACTTGAGGCCTGCTGGTCGTTGCCTACTGCCCTCTGTACCTTGGGGCTAACAGCTGCGGGGCATCAAGATAAGAACATCTTTTGTTCTAAGACTTAATATAGTTTGGGTCACATGGTAAGCAATAATCACATTCTTTGTTGATCCAAGTGTTCGACCTTTCTTAATTATTCTAGTACCACAATTTACTTGTTCTAAGATGTGTCCACCCCCCCCTCCATTTTAATATCTTTTAAGGTGGCACTCACCTTGCACCTGATGACATATCCTAGTTTAACTGACAGCATTTCTCTTTCTTAGTCGAACATAAACTATAGTACATCGTACACGTGATGAAAGCTAGGATGCAATTAAATACTCTATTATGGTTACCATTCTGATATTTGAAATCCTCCGGTAGTTCCCTGAAGCCCCACAGTGTAGTACCTCACCTCCTCGGCATAGTAAACAAACCATCTCAAGCCCAGTGTTAACCCCGGGGCTCAGCCTCCATCCCTGGTGATGCTGCCAGCTCAGTTGTCGGTTGTCATGAACTTGCTGTAGTTTCCCAAATGCACTGTGCTGCCTCCTGGCACTTTGAAACTTGACACACTCATCCTCATTCTTCGCTTTGGCCTTGTCTATCACCTCCAATGAAAATCTGTTCCTAAGTGGCTTTTCCCAGCTCCAACCTACCCTTGGCAGTCTTTTATCTCCCTGTGGTAAAGCCTGTCCCACTGCACCATGGACATGCCCGTTGTCCCCCTGAGAAGAGAAAAGGGACAGTGAGGGCCCCCCAGCATTTGCAGCTCTAGAGCAGAGCCCCATACCTGGCTTGCAGGAAATGCCAGATCAGGAAGACAAATGGAGATCATACTCTGAATAAAACCAGCTCTTCTTTGCCTACCGCAGCATCTGGATCAATAAAGAGCAGCCAGTTATTACTGCTGTTTTTCTAGGGATTTTTCCCCATAGAATTCCCAGGTCTTTACTCTTTTTATAGCACTTTAATTCAGGCTTCAACCACTTCCTAGTCAGATCAGGTGAAATCGATTTCCTTCCCCCATACCCTCGATGTATTTCACATCTACTAATTCTTTTTTAAAGATCTGATTTACCCATTTTTCTGACAGATCACAAGTAGGTAGAGAGGCAGGCAGAGAGAGAGGGGGGAAGCAGGCTCCCCGCTGAGCAGAGAGCCCGATGTGGGGCTCCATCCCAGGACCCTGAAATCATGACCTGAGCCGAAGGCAGAGGCCTAAACCACTGAGCCACCCAGGAGCCCCCATATCTGCTAATTTTTAATCAACGTGGATTTGCTGCATCAAATATTTCCTTCTTCTTCAAATATAAATATATAAATATATTGATCAAGTCACTCGCATGTCTTAGGAGAATTTCACGCCTTTAGTAGCAAACTTGAAATCCTGGCCATTGGGTTTGATTTTTGTTTTGGTTTGATTTGGATCGGTTTTTGTAATTTAAAAATCCCTCCAGCCCTTGGCTCTGTCTGACCTGATTGCTTTCAGCTGTTTCTGCAACAAAATTGTCCTGGCAGGGAAAGCTCTAATTGTTTTCAGTGGCGCCCCCTTCTGAACACTTTGTTAAGAAAAAGTTTTTTTTGTTTGTTTGTTTTTTGGATATGGTAAATGTGGAACTACAATGAGGTATTTCAAAGAGGTGAACCTCAGATAAATTTCTCTAAGGGTGGGGTGAGGGTTACTCAAAAAGAAACTTAACAAGGCTTTTAAAGATATCGATAAACATTATCACCTAATACTTGACTGATTGTTACTGTGCTCTTAACTGGGCAAACACGTGTTGGCTTCCAAGAAAGACTAACATAGTTGTAGATGGTTCTAGCGGCCTTCTAGCACAGGGTCTCATGAGGCAGGGATTCTAGCCACTGGCTGTGCAAGGCACGAGGCCTGTTAGTGATTCTATTTTTTTCCTCTGCAGAATGGGCCTTTCTACATTCCAGGTCCTTTCTACCCAAATAAATAGTGCGGTGATTCTCTCAGTGAGTTGTACTTCTGCTTTAAACAGCAAACTGTCTCTTAAAAAGGACTTTTGTTTACACAAGTCCTTTAAAAAAAAAGTCATTTTAAAATGACCTTTTCTTTTCTTTTTTATTTTTTATCCCATATGTTTACACTGATCCTGGAACTTTGTCATTTTGACCTTCTCTGCTGATTAAAATATTCTTCCTCATCAGCAACTTCTGCTCTCCTCTCCTGGTGGTCTCTCCGGAAGGGGTCTTCTCTAGCTCTTCTAGCAGGAGATGGGCACTTCGCCTCTACCCTTGTTGCCGGACCAACCTTACCTATTTTGCAGGGTCAGGTCGGCCTGGCTTTTTATCTGTTGTTCTCTTCTGAGTGGTTAGTTTTTCATAGATACCGTGCTTTGCTTTTGTCAGGATTTACCCTGGACCATCAAAACCCTTTTCTTGTGCCAGTGAAGCCTAAGAAACAGTCCTGATGAGAGAACCAGGAACTCGAACAGATCATATTTATCCTGAATGTTCTGTCCAAAATGAAAAATACATTTCTGAGGAGCCTCAAGATCTCTGAGAAGGGACGTTTCACCAACTCTGTCATGTAGTGGCATCAATCCCGATTCTGTGTCAATTTTCCTACTTTCCCAGCTAGTAATTCTCTACCTCCGAAAGCCCACTCTCTACCGTTTCCTCTCTCAAAGGCAGTTGCTCTTAGAGTATACACCTGGCACTTGAGGCCTGCTGGTCGTTGCCTACTGCCCTCTGTACCTTGGGTCTAACAGCTGCGGGGCATCAAGAGAAGAACGTCTTTTGTTCTAAGACTTAATATAGTTTGGGTCACATGGTAAGCAATAATCACTTTCTTTGTTGATCCAAGTGTTCGACTTTTCTTAATTATTCTAGTACCACAATTTACTTGTTCTAAGATGTGTCCACCCCCCCCTCCATTTTAATATCTTTTAAGGTGGAACTCACCTTGCACCTGATGACATATCCTAGTTTAACTGACAGCATTTCTCTTTCTTAGTCGAACATAAACTATAGTACATCTTACACGTGATGAAAGCTAGGATGCAATTAAATACTCTATTATGGTTACCATTCTGATATTTGAAATCCTCCGGTACTTCCCTGAGGCCCCACAGTGTAGTACCTCACCTCCTCGGCATAGTATACAAACCATCTCAAGCCCAGTGTTAACCCCGGGGCTCAGCCTCCATCCCTGGTGATGCTGCCAGATCAGTTGTCGGTTGTCATGAACTTGCTGTAGTTTCCCAAATGCACTGTGCTGCCTCCTGGCACTTTGAAACTTGACACACTCATCCTCATTCTTCGCTTTGGCCTTGTCTATCACCTCCAATGAAAATCTGTTCCTAAGTGGCTTTTCCCAGATCCAACCTACCCTTGGCAGTCTTTTATCTCCCTGTGGTAAAGCCTGTCCCACTGCACCATGGACATGCCCGTTGTCCCCCTGAGAAGAGAAAAGGGACAGTGAGGGCCCCCCAGCATTTGCAGCTCTAGAGCAGAGCCCCATACCTGGCTTGCAGGAAATGCCAGATCAGGAAGACAAATGGAGATCATCCTCTGAATAAAACCAGCTCTTCTTTGCCTACCGCAGCATCTGGATCAATAAAGAGCAGCCAGTTATTACTGCTGTTTTTCTAGGGATTTTTCCCCATAGAATTCCCAGGTCTTTACTCTTTTTATAGAACTTTAATTCAGGCTTCAACCACTTCCTATTCAGATCAGGTGAAATCGATTTCCTTCACCCATACCCTCGATGTATTTCACATCTACTAATTCTTTTTTAAAGATCTGATTTACCCATTTTTCTGACAGATCACAAGTAGGTAGAGAGGCAGGCAGAGAGAGAGGGGGGAAGCAGGCTCCCCGCTGAGCAGAGAGCCCGATGTGGGGCTCCATCCCAGGACCCTGAAATCATGACCTGAGCCGAAGGCAGAGGCCTAAACCACTGAGCCACCCAGGAGCCCCCATATCTGCTAATTTTTAATCAACGTGGATTTGCTGCATCAAATATTTCCTTCTTCTTCAAATATAAATATATAAATATATTGATCAAGTCACTCGCATGTCTTAGGAGAATTTCACGCCTTTAGTAGCAAACTTGAAATCCTGGCCATTGGGTTTGATTTTTGTTTTGGTTTGATTTGGATCGGTTTTTGTAATTTAAAAATCCCTCCAGCCCTTGGCTCTGTCTGACCTGATTGCTTTCAGCTGTTTCTGCAACAAAATTGTCCTAGCAGGGAAAGCTCTAATTGTTTTCAGTGGCGCCCCCTTCTGAACACTTTGTTAAGAAAAAGTTTTTTTTGTTTGTTTGTTTTTTGGATATGGTAAATGTGGAACTACAATGAGGTATTTCAAAGAGGTGAACCTCAGATAAATTTCTCTAAGGGTGGGGTGAGGGTTACTCAAAAAGAAACTTGACACGGCTTTTAAAGATATCGATAAACATTATCACCTAATACGTGACTGATTGTTACTGTGCTCTTAACTGGGCAAACACGTGTTGGCTTCCAAGAAAGACTAACATAGTTGTAGATGGTTCTAGCGGCCTTCTAGCACAGGGTCTCATGAGGCAGGGATTCTAGCCACTGGCTGTGCAAGGCACGAGGCCTGTTAGTGATTCTATTTTTTTCCTCTGCAGAATGGGCCTTTCTCATTCCAGGTCCTTTCTACCCAAATAAATAGTGCGGTGATTCTCTCAGTGAGTTGTACTTCTGCTTTAAACAGCAAACTGTCTCTTAAAAAGGACTTTTGTTTACACAAGTCCTTTAAAAAAAAAGTCATTTTAAACTGATCTTTTCTTTTCTTTTTTATTTTTTCATCCCATATGTTTACACTGATCCTAGAACTTTGTCATTTTGACCTTCTCTGCTGATTAAAATATTCTTCCTCATCAGCACCTTCTGCTCTCCTCTCCTGGTGGTCTCTCCGGAAGGGGTCTTCTCTAGCTCTTCTAGCAGGAGATGGGCACTTCGCCTCTACCCCTGTTGCCGGACCAACATTACCTATTTTGCAGGGTCAGGTCGGCCTGGCTTTTTATCTGTCGTTCTCTTCTGAGTGGTTAGTTTTTTATAGATACCGTGCTTTGCTTTTGTCAGGATTTACCCTGGACCATCAAAACCCTTTTCTTGTGCCAGTGAAGCCTAAGAAACAGTCCTGATGAGAGAACCAGGAACTCGAACAGATAATATTTATCCTGAATGTTCTGTCCAAAATGAAAAATACATTTCTGAGGAGCCTCAAGATCTCTGAGAAGGGACGTTTCACCAACTCTGTCATGTAGTGGCATCAATCCCGATTCTGTGTCAATTTTCCTACTTTCCCAGCTAGTAATTCTCTACCTCCGAAAGCCCACTCTCTACCGTTTCCTCTCTCAAAGGCAGTTGCTCTTAGAGTCTGCACATGGCACTTGAGGCCTGCTGGTCGTTGCCTACTGCCCTCTGTACCTTGGGGCTAACAGCTGCGGGGCATCAAGATAAGAACGTCTTTTGTTCTAAGACTTAATATAGTTTGGGTCACATGGTAAGCAATAATCACTTTTTTTGTTGATCCAAGTGTTCGACCTTTCTTAATTATTCTAGTACCACAATTTACTTGTTCTAAGATGTGTCCACCCCCCCCCATTTTAATATCTTTTAAGGTGGCACTCACCTTGCACTTGATGTCCAATCCTAGTTTAACTGACAGCATTTCTCTTTCTTAGTCGAACATAAACTCTAGTACATCTTACACGTGATGAAAGCTAGGATGCAATTAAATACTCTATTATGGTTACTATTCTGATATTGAAATCCTCCGGTAGCTCCCTGTGCCCCCACCGTGTAGTACCTCACCTCCTCGGCATAGTATACAAACCATCTCAAGCCCAGTGTTAACCCCGGGGCTCAGCCTCCATCCCCAGGTGATGCTGCCAGATCAGTTGTCGGTTGTCATGAACTTGCTGTAGTTTCCCAAATGCACTGTGCTGCCTCCTGGCACTTTGAAACTTGACACACTCATCCTCATTCTTCGCTTTGCCCTTGTCTATCACCTCCAATGACAATCTGTTCCTAAGTGGCTTTTCCCAGCTCCAACCTACCCTTGGCAGTCTTTTAACTCCCTGTGGTTAAGCCTGTCCCACTGCCCATGGACATGCCCGTTGTCCCCCTGGGAAGAGAAAAGGGACAGTGAGGGCCCCCCAGCATTTGCAGCTCTAGAGCAGAGCCCCATACCTGGCTTGCAGGAAATGCCAGATCAGGAAGACAAATGGAGATCATACTCTGAATAAAACCAGCTCTTCTTTGCCTACCGCAGCATCTGGATCAATAAAGAGCAGCCAGTTATTACTGCTGTTTTTCTAGGGATTTTGTCCCCATAGAATTCCCAGGTCTTTACTCTTTTTATAGCACTTTAATTCAGGCTTCAACCACTTCCTAGTCAGATCAGGTGAAATCGTTTTCCTTCCCCCATACCCTCGATGTATTTCACATCTACTAATTCTTTTTTTAAAGATCTGATTTACGCATTTTTCTGACAGATCACAAGTAGGTAGAGAGGCAGGCAGAGAGAGAGGGGGGAAGCAGGCTCCCCGCTGAGCAGAGAGCCCGATGTGGGGCTCCATCCCAGGACCCTGAAATCATGACCTGAGCCGAAGGCAGAGGCCTAAACCACTGAGCCACCCAGGAGCCCCCATATCTGGTAATTTTTAATCAACGTGGATTTGCTGCATCAAATAGTTCCTTCTTCTTCAAATATAAATATGTAAATATATTGATCAAGTCACTCGCATGTCTTAGGAGAATGTCACGCCTTTAGTAGCAAACTGGAAATCCTGGCCATTGGGTTTGATTTTTGTTTTGGTTTGATTTGGATCGGTTTTTGTCATTTAAAAATCCCTCCAGCCCTTGGCTCTGTCTGACCTGATTGCTTTCAGCTGTTTCTGCAACAAAATTGTCCTGGCAGGGAAAGCTCTAATTGTTTTCAGTGGCGCCCCCTTATGAACACTTTGTTAAGAAAATGGTTTTTTTTTGTTTGTTTGTTTTTTGGATATGTTAAATGTGGAACTACAATGAGGTATTTCAAAGAGGTGAACCTCAGATAAATTTCTCTAAGGGTGGGTGAGGGTTACTCAAAAAGAAACTTGACACGGCTTTTAAAGATATCGATAAACATTATCACCTAATACGTGACTGATTGTTACTGTGCTCTTAACTGGGCAAACACTTGTTGGCTTCCAAGAAAGACTAACATAGTTGTAGATGGTTCTAGCGGCCTTCTAGCACAGGGTCTCATGAGGCAGGGATTCTAGCCACTGGCTGTGCAAGGCACGAGGCCTGTTAGTGATTCTATTTTTTTCCTCTGCAGATTGGGCCTTTCTACATTCCAGGTCCTTTCTACCCAAATAAATACTGCGGTGATTCTCTCAGTGAGTTGTACTTCTGCTTTAAACAGCCAACGGTCTCTTAAAAAGGACTTTTGTTTACACAAGTCCTTTAAAAAAAAAAGTTATTTTAAAATGATCTTTTCTTTTCTTTTTTATTTTTTCATCCCATATGTTTACACTGATCCTGGAACTTTGTCATTTTGACCTTCTCTGCTGATTAAAATATTCTTCATCATCAGCACCTTCTGCTCTTCTCTCCTGGTGGTCTCTCCGGAAGGGGTCTTCTCTAGCTCTTCTAGCAGGAGATGGGCACTTCCCCTCTACCCCTGTTGCCGGACCAACCTTACCTATTTTGCAGGGTCAGGTCGGCCTGGCTTTTTATCTGTTGTTCTCTTCTGAGTGGTTAGTTTTTCATAGATACCGTGCTTTGCTTTTGTCAGGATTTACCCTGGACCATCAAAACCCTTTTCTTGTGCCAGTGAAGCCTAAGAAACAGTCCTGATGAGAGAACCAGGAACTCGAACAGATCATATTTATCCTGAATGTTCTGTCCAAAATGAAAAATACATTTTTGAGGAGCCTCAAGATCTCTGAGAAGGGACGTTTCACCAACTCTGTCATGTAGTGGCATCAATCCCGATTCTGTGTCAATTTTCCTACTTTCCCAGCTAGTAATTCTCTACCTCCGAAAGCCCACTCTCTACCGTTTCCTCTCTCAAAGGCAGTTGCTCTTAGAGTCTGCACATGGCACTTGAGGCCTGCTGGTCGTTGCCTACTGCCCTCTGTACCTTGGGGCTAACAGCTGCGGGGCATCAAGATAAGAACGTCTTTTGTTCTAAGACTTAATATAGTTTGGGTCACATGGTAAGCAATAATCACTTTTTTTTTTTGATCCAAGTGTTCGACCTTTCTTAATTATTCTAGTACCACAATTTACTTGTTCTAAGATGTGTCCACACTCCCCCCCCCATTTTAATATCTTTTAAGGTGGCACTCACCTTGCACTTGATGTCCTATCCTAGTTTAACTGACAGCATTTCTCTTTCTTAGTCGAACATAAACTATAGTACATCTTACACGTGATGAAAGCTAGGATGCAATTAAATACTCTATTATGGTTACCATTCTGATATTTGAAATCCTCCGGTAGCTCCCTGTGCCCCCACAGTGTAGTACCTCACCTCCTCGGCATAGTATACAAACCATCTCAAGCCCAGTGTTAACCCCGGGGCTCAGCCTCCATCCCCAGGTGATGATGCCAGATCAGTTGTCGGTTGTCATGAACTTGCTGTAGGTTCCCAAATGCACTGTGCTGCCTCCTGGCACTTTGAAACTTGACACACTCATCCTCATTCTTCGCTTTGCCCTTGTCTATCACCTCCAATGAAAATCTGTTCCTAAGTGGCTTTTCCCAGCTCCAACCTACCCTTGGCAGTCTTTTATCTCCCTGTGGTAAAGCCTGTCTCACTGCACCATGGACATGCCCGTTGTCCCCCTGGGAAGAGAAAAGGGACAGTGAGGGCCCCCCAGCATTTGCAGCTCTAGAGCAGAGCCCCATACCTGGCTTGCAGGAAATGCCAGATCAGGAAGACAAATGGAGATCATCCTCTGAATAAAACCAGCTCTTCTTTGCCTACCGCAGCATCTGGATCAATAAAGAGCAGCCAGTTATTACTGCTGTTTTTCTAGGGATTTTTCCCCATCGAATTCCCAGGTCTTTACTCTTTTTATAGCACTTTAATTCAGGCTTCAACCACTTCCCAGTCAGATCAGGTGAAATCGTTTTCCTTCCCCCATACCCTCGATGTATTTCACATCTACTAATTCTTTTTTTAAAGATCTGATTTACCCATTTTTCTGACAGATCACAAGTAGGTAGAGAGGCAGGCAGAGAGAGAGGGGGGAAGCAGGCTCCCCGCTGAGCAGAGAGCCCGATGTGGGGCTCCATCCCAGGACCCTGAAATCATGACCTGAGCCGAAGGCAGAGGCCTAAACCACTGAGCCACCCAGGAGCCCCCATATCTGGTAATTTTTAATCAACGTGGATTTGCTGCATCAAATAGTTCCTTCTTCTTCAAATATAAATATGTAAATATATTGATCAAGTCACTCGCATGTCTTAGGAGAATGTCACGCCTTTAGTAGCAAACTGGAAATCCTGGCCATTGGGTTTGATTTTTGTTTTGGTTTGATTTGGATCGGTTTTTGTAATAAAAATCTCTCCAGCCCTTGGCTCTGTCTGACCTGATTGCTTTCAGCTGTTTCTGCAACAACATTGTCCTGGCAGGGAAAGCTCTAATTGTTTTCAGTGGCGCCCCCTTCTGAACACTTTGTTAAGAAAATGATTTTTTTTGTTTGTTTGTTTTTGGATATGGTAAATGTGGAACTACAATGAGGTATTTCAAAGAGGTGAACCTCAGATAAGTTTTTCTAAGGGTGGGATGAGGGTTACTCAAAAAGAAACTTGACACGGCTTTTAAAGATATCGATAAACATTATCACCTAATACGTGACTGATTGTTACTGTGCTCTTAACTGGGCAAACACTTGTTGGCTTCCAAGAAAGACTAACATAATTGTAGATGGTTCTAGCGGCCTTATAGCACAGGGTCTCATGAGGCAGGGATTCTAGCCACTGGCTGTGCAAGGCACGAGGCCTGTTAGTGATTCTATTTTTTTCCTCTGCAGAATGGGCCTTTCTACATTCCAGGTCCTTTCTACCCAAATAAATAGTGCGGTGATTCTCTCAGTGAGTTGTACTTCTGCTTTAAACAGCCAACTGTCTCTTAAAAAGGACTTTTGTTTACACAAGTCCTTTAAAAAAAAAAAGTCATTTTAAAATGATCTTTTCTTTTCTTTTTTATTTTTTCATCCCATATGTTTACACTGATCCTGGAACTTTGTCATTTTGACCTTCTCTGCTGATTAAAATATTCTTCATCAGCAGCACCTTCTGCTCTCCTCTCCTGGTGGTCTCTCCGGAAGGGGTCTTCTCTAGCTCTTCTAGCAGGAGATGGGCACTTCCCCTCTACCCCTGTTGCCGGACCAACCTTACCTATTTTGCAGGGTCAGGTCGGCCTGGCTTTTTATCTGTTGTTCTCTTCTGAGTGGTTAGTTTTTCATAGATACCGTGCTTTGCTTTTGTCAGGATTTACCCTGGACCATCAAAACCCTTTTCTTGTGCCAGTGAAGCCTAAGAAACAGTCCTGATGAGAGAACCAGGAACTCGAACAGATCATATTTATCCTGAATGTTCTGTCCAAAATGAAAAATACATTTCTGAGGAGCCTCAAGATCTCTGAGAAGGGACGTTTCACCAACTCTGTCATGTAGTGGCATCAATCCCGATTCTGTGTCAATTTTCCTACTTTCCCAGCTAGTAATTCTCTACCTCCGAAAGCCCACTCTCTACCGTTTCCTCTCTCAAAGGCAGTTGCTCTTAGAGTCTGCACATGGCACTTGAGGCCTGCTGGTCGTTGCCTACTTCCCTCTGTACCTTGGGGCTAACAGCTGCGGGGCATCAAGATAAGAACGTCTTTTGTTCTAAGACTTAATATAGTTTGGGTCACATGGTAAGCAATAATCACTTTTTTTGTTGATCCAAGTGTTCGACCTTTCTTAATTATTCTTGTACCACTATTTACTTGTTCTAAGATGTGTCCACCCCCCCCCCATTTTAATATCTTTTAAGGTGGCCCTCACCTTGCACTTGATGACATATCCTCGTTTAACTGACAGCATTTCTCTTTCTTAGTCGAACATAAACTATAGTACATCTTACACGTGATGAAAGCTAGGATGCAATTAAATACTCTATTATGGTTACGATTCTGATATTTGAAATCCTCCGGTAGCTCCCTGTGCCCCCACAGTGTAGTACCTCACCTCCTCGGCATCGTATACAAACCATCTCAAGCCCAGTGTTAACCCCGGGGCTCAGCCTCCTTCCCCAGGTGATGCTGCCAGATCAGTTGTCGGTTGTAATGAACTTGCTGTAGTTTCCCAAATGCACTGTGCTGCCTCCTGGCACTTTGAAACTTGACACACTCATCCTCATTCTTCGCTTTGCCCTTGTCTATCACCTCCAATGAAAATCTGTTCCTAAGTGGCTTTTCCCAGCTCCAACCTACCCTTGGCAGTCTTTTATCTCCCTGTGGTAATAAAGCCTGTCACACTGCACCATGGACATGCCCGTTGTCATATTTTCTCCATATTTTACTATATCTGGATACAACATATTACCAAACAGATGTTCATCAAAGACTAAATCATTTTTAATGGAACATAATATTTTGAACCTACATCTATTAATCATTTTATTCGATCTAACATTTACATTCTCGCTAAACAATTGATCAGTTGTCCACAAAATTTAAAAAATTATTATTAAAAGTCGTGTTTGGAAAAGTAGACTTTTTTCAAATTTTCATTTAAATGAAAATATTTGCGGATATTTTTAAAACTTTAAATGTAATTTTATATATATCTGACCTATCAGATGATATAAAATTTTGGAGAAAATATGACATAATTTTTTTTAATCATGTTGTAGGTATTAATAAAGAGCAACTGTTTGTATTATTTGTATTGATATCTTAGTTAATAAACATGAATTACTGGTATAAAATATATATTTTTAATTTTATTTATTTACTTGACAGAGATCACAGGAAGGCAGAGAGTCAGGCAGAGAGAGAGGAATGGAAACATGCTCCCTGCTCAGAAGAGAGCCCACTGTGGGACTCAATCCCAGGAACCTGGAATCATGACCTAAGCCGAAGGCAGAGATTTTAACCCGCTGAGCCACCCAGGCACTCTAAAATATGTTTTTTTTAATATAGAATTATAGTTCTTGCCAAAATATGGAACTAGCTGGAACGGGATGCCTCCTTCAAAGTCAGCTCTGGAGAAATTATGCAAGTGTAATATAGAACTATTTCAGATATTAACGAAACACAAAGAAATGATGATAAATTCCTTAAGAGACTCAAAGTTGCTCTTGAGTGGTATGTTTCAATCTCTATTCCTGGTTTGAGTACAGGTTTTAACAGGCCTGTCACTGTAGAAATCAGTTGGATGTTTAGAGGCTATCAGAACTGTGCAAAAACCTTGAAGGGGCAAAGTCTTGAAGATTCTTTAGAGAGATTAGCTCCCTAAGGCATTATTCCTCCACACATTTTCCTCCAAACAATTAAGGCTGATGGATGAGGGGCACCTGAGTGGCTCTCTCATCACGTGGGTGGTGGTTAAAGCCTCTGCCTTCATATCAAGTCATGGTCTCTGGGTCCTGGGATGCCTCCCTGCTTGCCTGCCTCTCTGCTTACTTGTAATCTCTCTCTCTCTCTGTGTTCAATAAGTAAATAAAATCTTTAAAAAAGGCAGATGGATGATAAATTATGAAAACTGCTCCCTCCAAATGATGCTTCTTCATAAGGATTTAAGAATTTAAAATTTTAAGAATTTAAAATGGAAACTTGATCATAGGATTTATTTTATAGAATAACATCAAGTGAAGGCAGTTATTATTAGTTCTGAAGTATTTGTGATTCTGAATTCTTGGCCTCATTAGTAAATTTATTTTTAAATTCTCCCATGGAGTGGTGATTGGCCTTCAGTCTTTCATTGATGTACATCATTGGGTCAAATGAGATGTGTGTGCCCAGAACTATATATAATCTTCTTTGTATTTTACTGGAGATGGCATTTCCAAGTTTTGTTCAATTGAATTTGGGGAGATGTTTTAATAGTCACTTCTAGAGTCGGCCCTGGAGAATATCTTCATTTTTTTCTCTTCCCGATTCTCTGAAAAACCCTGACTATTTCACATTATCACATTGATATCACAATTCCAAGTTTTTCCAAACACTAGAGCTGCAAATTAGAAGGAAGCTACTCAGAATGTAATGCTATTGTGAATGATTGAGAAAGAAAACATTATTATAATTAAGCTACCAGGTTTCAATGTATTTTATTGTTGCTTAGAAAATCCTAGTATACCCAGACTTTACAGAGATTTGATGATCCTAAGAGGAGCTGAACTCTTGGACCATAATAACTATGCACATAAAAAGTACAATTACTTACCTAAAAAAGATAATGTAGTTAACTTTATATGGCAATCCAAGTGTTATTGGAACAGGAATTAAAAAAATAGCTTGGGGCACCTAGGTGGCTCAGTGGATTAAGCCACTGCCTTCAGCTCAGGTCATGATCTCAGGGTCCTGGGATCAAGTCCTGCATCAGGCTCTCTGCTCAGCAGGGAGTCTGCTTCTCTCTCTCTCTCTCTCTCTGCCTGCCCTCCGTCTACTTGTGATCTCCCTGTCAAATAAAAAAAATAAATAAAATCTTAAAAAAACAGAATGACTGTACTTTTAAAAAATCGCTTAAAAGGGGTGCCTGGGTGGCTCAGTGGATTAAGCCGCTGCCTTTGGCTCAGGTCATGATCTCAGGGTCCTGGGATCAAGCCCCACATCGGGCTTTCTGCTCAGCCGGTAGCCTGCTTCCCTTCCTCTCTCTCTGCCCGCCTCTCTGCATACTTGTGATCTCTTACTGTCAAATAAATAAATAAAATATTTTAAAAAGTAGCTTAAACGTATATGATAAAATAATGATATATATATACAAAGCAAAGAAAGATACTATACTGTGAATATAAATTACGTGAAAATTGTTGAAATAAAGAATACAATAAATGGAGACTAAGATGAATATAGCTGTAAAATGAATAAATGAGTTGGGGAAAACAAACAAACAAACAAATTAATGACTTCTGCCCAAATGCAGCAGAAGAGAAAAAAAAAAAGAAAATATTTAAGTACATACTGAGATAAATTTTGGAGAATTAAAGAAAGATGAAAGATACCAGACTTAAAATGATGCCAAACATGAGAAATCAGAAACAAAACAAAAACAAAAAAAAAAACCACACACACAAAAAACCACTCATATATATTATGGTGAGTTTTAAGAATATCAAAAACAGGGAAGAGCATAAATGATGCCCAAGACAAGAACAGATCACCTAAAATGTACAAGAATAATACTGACAGCAGAATTCTCAATAGTAATAGCATATAAAGGAGACAGCTGGGTGTTTGTATAGATGGAAAAGATATTTGAAACTAGATATTATACGTCAAGCCAAATTATTGATTAAATGTGAGAGCACAGTAAAAATACAATGAAGCATGTTAGGTCTTAGAACATTTATCACACAGAGACACACATTTTAGAAAACTTCCTTGGAGGACAGCTCAATTTAGATAGAGAAAACAGAATTATGTACTCAAAGCCACATTTTGAAGGAAGGATTGAATATAGTCTGCACTGCAAATATTCTTTAATCGTATGTTCTGAATTTCCTAAATTTAAGAAGTATTTGTTCAAATATTTAATATTTAAATAAATCCTAGGAGACTTTTTCTTAGATTCTGGAAAATCAGTCCATTTGTATACAAATCTCTTTGTCACTGATGGAAATTTTGATAGCCCTTAACTGTGGAATGCCTAATGTATTGTTACAGCAATTGTGATTTGCCAATACATGGGTGATGTGTGTGTTGTGTGTGTTTATTTTTATTTTTGATGGTTTTACTCTTCTATGAGATTTTGAAGTAGACATAATTTTAATAAATTATGATTTGTTGAAATTTATCTGAGGTTATATATAATAAAATGAAATTTGTGTGAACTGAAGAAGTGCGTCTCCATTTTTTTTTTTAAGAGTACACTGGTCTTGGGGCGCCTGGGTGGCTCAGTGGATTAAGCCGCTGCCTTTGGCTCAGGTCATGATCTCAGGGTCCTGGGATCGAGTCCCGCATCGTGCTCTCTGCTCAGCGGGGAGCCTGCTTCCCTCTCTCTCTCTCTCCTAGCCTCTCCGACTACTTGTGAACTCTCTGTCAAATAAGTAAATGAAATCTTAAAAAAAAGAGTAGAATGGTCTTTAAAAATTGTCAAAGAAGTATATTATATTCATTCTTAAATTTGATAATATACAATAAAGTATTTATGGTCATATGGAACCATATCAAGTTCTATTAATTCATATTAATAATTACCATAAGAGGAAAAAGGGATATTTTTCAAAATGAAAATTAGTGTATTTTTCAGACTATGATATAGTGTTATTCACTGAACAGAGGGAACAAATGTCAAAGTTTAACACAGTGTACAGAATGTTTTAACATAAATTGAAACTTAAATCTGACCAAATTTCACAGTTTTAAGTAAAATGATAGCACTTTATATCCTTGAAAAGTGGTACGTGACACAAAACATTGCTTAGAAAAACAAATTTAACACTACACTAGTCTGAGATGGTTATGTGATGGTACAACTTGCCATTGTGTATCATCAAATGGTATATTTTTTTTCTTTTGGTCTTGTCATTATATTTTATTTTAGCCATTCTGATAAGTGTGTAGTGATATCTCAGTGTCATTTTAATTGCATTTCCTTGATGTCTAATTATGTCAAATTATATTACTTAGATGTTTAATGTTCTGAGTTTTCTCAGTTCAAGACCCTGAAGCCACTTAGGAAAAATACAGTTGCAGATGCACTCATAGACCAACTCTTATTTAGAAATAAGAACAAACATTACTACCCATTCCAACAAAAAATAGATTTGTTATGCAGTAGGGATTTTATAAATTACCTGACACAACTTATATAGTAGATATGAAATGGGACAGGCGGCTTCTTGCAGCTATATACAACATCATTTTAATTTCAATTTTCAGTATAATTTTTCCAAGGTATACACAGAATATATATTTAATGTAAACTGTGAACATTTTAAACTCTGTATATGGAAATTAATCAAATTTAAGTTTATAACAATCAAAATTAACGGAAGTTTATCTTAAATTAGTTAGCTTTCTCTGCATTGCAAGACAGAATAATCAAGAATTGTAAGAAAAAAATAATCTCTGTAAAATTACCGGAGGTGCATTATAAAGTGTTCGGTAACTGATCAAACTCACAATTTGGATTGAATGGCAAGTGATTTTTAACATCTGGAACTCATTGTCAATTTTTTTTTCTTCATTGTGTCTTAATAAATTACTGTGTTCATTTGCATGGAAGTGAAGAAAAATGCATGACATTTCATCTCAACACTAACACTTTTAACTGGCAACTCTGAATGTACTTTAGAGCAGTGTAACAAAGTAAAGATCAATGATGTTTCATGAAATATTTGTTATAATTCTCAAGGAGATAGGGAGATTGTGCAAAAATGCAAGTCACTTTGCGACTAAACACATTGTTTATTTCAGCTAATTTTAAGAAAATATGCTAAGACTCTCTCAAAAAAGGAAGCAATGATTTAAGTTTTCCTTCAAACTCCTTATCTAATCCTGAGCCAACAGCACATAGTTCAAAGAGCAACTAATTTGAGCAGCTCCAATTTACACGTTTCCTAACAATGCTTAATTTAGTGGAATTTCTGTCCAATTATGTTAATTTGATGTAGTGAAAGACAAACATTCAAAAAGATCATCCTTAATTTATATAGATTGCCAAACTCTGCATTTTCTGAATGACGCCCAGGAAAGCATTTTCAAAAACAAACAAACAATGCCAAAACCACTATTAGGTCATCTCTAGGCAGAAAGTGACTCAGAGCCTATACTACTCTCTCCCTGAAAGTATACTGTAGGCACTGAAACTACTACCTGAGTCTGTGCTATCAAATTCCTTAAGTTAGAAAGTTTTAAAACCAGTCTGTGTGGGAGTACTTCATTTACAGATAGAGACTTGATTGTTTATACATTTTCATACTTGATTTTTAGGGTGTAATAACTATGTTTTAAAATTCATGGTGGTTTTGAATACTGTTGGATAATTGTGCTAAAATGGTATATCCATTCTTCCTAGGAAACAGAAATTATAGAAAGGTAGTATTTTTCAGATCTGACATCTTTGAGTCATTGCAGTTTCAGTAGAAATGCAATAGGAAAAGTGACATTCATGTTTATGATATTTTCTATACATAAATTAGAATGTACTGGAGGCCTGATATAAAGTGGGATGACTAAGCTTCAGTAAGATCTTGTTTTCAATTCAAAATAAATTTTAAATTGAATTATGCACCTCTAAGTTCAGAGACAATAAACATTAACCAACACAATTAATAAGTTCTATTTCTTGAAATTTCGGGAACATTGATAGTCTCACCTACTGGATGGACAACAGCTAAAATTTTTGGTCATGGATTCTTGCTAAAATATCACTTTCCCAAAGAAAATTAATGTTATGAATTTTCATTGATTGTTATTGATCATGAAGAATATAACAACCACGATAAAAATAGTAGGAAAAACATGATAACTCATCTCTAAGGGCATGTGGAAAGTAGGAAATGCTAATAAAAAAAACTACCAGTATTTCCCAAGTTATCATAATATAACAGAACAAAAATATTTCATAAAAATATTTTCTAGGCTCTTTCCTACATTCAAATTTAAAGGTTGAGGCATGTGATATATATTACACAAAAACGATCCCAAGGAATTCGTTTAAAACAAAATCTCTTAATGAAGGACAAATTCAAAGGAATTTCTTTTCTAATTTAGTTAACAAATTATAAATCGACTTACCTATTTCATCACAGTGTATCAGGCACCAATAATATTTTTTAATCGTCATACCTGATGCAATAGTTACCATCTTTCAGACATACTGATCACGAACAAGCAAATAAACAAGAGCACTGTAGCTTAAGATCTACATGCATAAATATAGGACTACTTCAGACAGTCTCTTCACCACAACATAGCAATGAATAAAAATCATACATGTTCTGTAATGGACATACAGATGAGATAGAAGGGGATGGGTGTTACTATATGCAGAATCTTTATTAATTACATTGTAAAACATAATATGGAAAAACAGAATACAATTTTAGAAATACCCAGGTCACCATCATTGTTTTATTTTTATATGTGTAGATAAGGAGTTTAGTAAACAATCCATGACTATTCAACTTCTTATATTTTGAAAATTTTAGCAAAAGCAACAAACCTGGGGCGCCTGGGTGGCTCAGTGGATTAAGCCGCTGCCTTCGGCTCAGGTCATGATCTCGGTGTCCTGGGATCGAGCCCCGCATCGGGCACTCTGCTCAGCAGGGAGCCTGTTTCCCACTCTGTCTCTGCCTGCCTCTCTGCCTGCTTGTCATCTCTCTCTGTCAAATAAAATAAATAAAATCTATTAAAAAAAAAAAAAAGCAACAAACCTAGCAACTAGAAAATTGTATCTATCTGCAAAATACAGCTTTGCCAGCATGGTAGAGGAAAAGCAAAACAAAATAAGTAAGAAAAGTTTAACATTTCACAAGAGTTTTACTTTTATTTTTAATTTATTATTTTTTATTTTTCACTTATTATTTACTTCTATTTTCTACTTTATTTTAATGAAAATGTCATGACCATAACGTAAGAGCAGAATTAAACACAACATGAGAAATTATTCTTTCATAATTTATAATAAAGTAGCTTGGTGATTAATTCAAAAATTATATTACAAACTTCAGTGTTCTTGCAGTAAGTATCACTTCATAAACAAATGAGTCAGGAGTCATAAACTAATGATGATTCTAAATGTTTTTTATTATTATTTTTTTTATTTTTATTTTTTTAAAGATTTTATTTATTTATTTGACAGACAGAGATCACAAGTAGGCAGAGAGGCAGGCAGAGAGAGAGGAGGAAGCAGGCTCCCTGCTGAGCAGAGAGCCCGATGCGGGACTCGATCCCAGGACCCTGAGATCATGACCTGAGCCGAAGGCAGCGGCTTAACCCACTGAGCCACCCAGGCGCCCTAAATGTTTTTTAGAGAGACATTCTGTTCTTAATATATTTCAAATATTCTACACAAGGCAAAGTGGATCCAAGTAATCTGTAGGCAAAATAAGATTTTAGAGAAGTATATATTTCCAACAGTATTTATAAAATATTACCTTTATGTAAGGCAGCATCCTGGACGTTGTGGAAAACATACAAAGGAGTAAGAAGTGGCCCTTCAAGAAACATATACAATATCAAGGTTTAACATGAAGCAGCATGTCTTCTCTAAGGAAAAAAACATTGTACCAACTGACTTTACTGAAACTTTATATTTATTGCTCTCGTTTTTGGTCATATTGTCTTTCTGCATGCAGGCTGCTATAACGGACATAATATAGACTGAATAGCTTATAAAGAACAGGAATTTATTCCTCACAGTTCTAGAACTGAGAAGTTCAAGATTAAGGAATGGGCAGATCCAGGGAGAGCCCACTTCCTCATAGATGGCTATCTTCTCACTGTAACTATACATGGTGAATGAAGCAAAGGAACTCTCTGGAGTCTCCTTTAAAAGGACTGTAATCCCACTTATGATCTAATCACCTCCCAAAGGCCCCTATGTTTTAATACTATCACTTCCAGATTTAGATTTCATAATATGATTTTGGGAGACATAAACATTCACACCATAGTATATATAAACAAAAAAAGACACAGAAACAACAAACAACAAAAATTATTTTAACTACCTATTATTTTCAACTACATAAAATTTTAATTTGTTTCTATATAATTTTAAATAACTCATTTGAGGGATTCACTTATATCCAATGCATCTGAGTGCAATTAAATTTGCTTACCCAACATATCCAGCAGCATATTTCTTCAGACTATCCCATTCCCCACCTTACAGGATTTACCACAATTAGAAGACAGGGGATAGAGGATAGATAGATAGATGTATACATAAACACACTTGTACATACACATATGCATATTTTTTCCTGTTAATGATACTCATGCAAATAAAATTTAAGCTCAAGGAAACCTGTCTTGTGTGTTAATTAATATCCAGTTTTTAGTCAACATCCAAAAACAAATAATCCAATAAAAACATGGGTAGAAGACATGAACAAGTGTTTCCCCAAAGAACACATTCAAATCTTCAGTAGATACATGAAAAGATGTCCATCATCATGTATCATCAGGAAATTGCAAAGCAAAACTAGAAAGAGATACCACCTCACACCTGTCAGAATGGCTAAAATCAACACTACAAGAAACAAAAGGTGTTGGAGAGGATGTGAAAAAGTCACACTTGTGGGGGCTGCCTGGGTGGCTCAGTGGGTTAAGCCTCTGCCTTCAGCTCAGGTCATGATCTCAGGGTCCTGGGATCAAGTCCCACATCGGGCTCTCTGGCAGGCATGGAGCCTGCTCCCTCCTCTCTCTCTCTACTTGTGATCTCTCTCTGTCAAATGAATAAAATCTTTTAAAAAAAAGAAAAAAAAAGAAAAAGTAACAATTGTGAACTGTTGGTGGTGATGCAAACTGATACAGCCATATTGGAAAACAGTATGGAATTTCCATAAAATTTAAAAATAGAAGTCCTTTGTGATCCAACAATCCTGTTGGTGTGTATTTACCCAATGAATATAAGAAAACTTATTCAAAGGGATGCTAGCACCCCTATGTTCATAACAGCATTATTTATAAAGCTAAGATATGGAAAGAGCCCAAGTATCCATCAATTGATGAATGAATAAAGAATAAGTGGTATGTATATACAATGGAATATTATTCAGCCATAAAAAAAGACTGAAATCTTGCCATTTGCAATAACATGGATGGAACTAGACAGTATAATGCTAAAAGTGAAATAAGTCAGTCAGAGAAAGACAAATACATTTACTCATATATGGAATAAAAGAAACAAAACAAATAAGCAAAGGGGAAAATAATAAGACATAGAAAGAGAAACAAAGCAAGAAACAGACATTTCATTAAGGAGAACAAACTGATGGTTACTTGAGGGGATCTGGAAGGAGTGATGGTTAAATAAATGATGGGGGTTAATTAGGGCACTTGTCATGATGAGCACTGAGTGTTATATGTTATATTGTACACATGAAACTAATACAACCATATATGTTAACTAACTGGATTTCAAATGAAAACTTTTTTAAAATACCCAGTTTTTAGCTCACATTCTGGCTTACAACAGGGATTTAGTCAGGAATTTGGAGATTAGTTAATGAACAAATAAAGGGGTGAACAGGCAGTTGTTAGATAAAATTACTATCCTTCCTGGCATGATCTTATACCTTTTATCTAGAATTATTTTTAGCACTTTAGATTCTTCCTATTTTATTTTGAGTCATTAAACAAAAATTTCCTCAAAGGACCTTAGACTCCCCAATTTGAGCAACAGAGTGAGAGCGGAAATTGTGTCCAGGAGGAAAAAAAAAAAAGGATGAAACTACTTTTGTTTACTAGTGAATGCATAGTTCTTCCACAGAAGAAGCTCTAAATTGTCATGGCTCCAGCTTTTTATGTGTTCAGTCATATGTTCAGAAGTAGGTAACACGATCAAAAAATATAAAGCATCTGAGATTATTTTCCCTTATTTAAAAGCTGGTGTATGAGTCTGCTATGGTTTCTTAGGTGTTCATAGAAGACACAGACTCATGGTTCAGAAATAATATAGTTTATTATTCACAGCAATAGATGTAGCCAGAACATTAACTGTATTTGTGTGTGTGTGTGTGTCTGTGTAGGGGTAGGAGTTATATATCAGTTCTGAGCCTCAGTTCCCACAAGAAGAATCAAAACAGAGGCAGATAATATTTGCAAACACAACAGGTTAAGGTAAAAAAAAAAAGATACTATTTCTGTCTTCCAAGTCTATTCAATACAACCATCTTCAAAGGATGGTCTAGAACAAATAATAAATGCAATAATGTAAGCAACTAATTGAAAAGTGTCTCCCAATAAACACACTTTGAGAGTTTTCACTTGAAAAATACTATAGGATATTACATGGATCAGGTGCATTGTATACTGGAAGGTTAAAATTACAAGGGACCAAATATTTTTAAGCAGTTCTGGCATCCAGTAGAGTTCAAATAGGTTTTATAAGATTGAGGAAAGAAGCCATCAAAACCTGGGCCCAGGGGCGCCTGGGTGGCTCAGTGGGTTAAGCCTCTGCCTTCGGCTCAGGCCATTACCTCAGGGTCCTGGGATCGAGCTCCACATCAGGCTCTCTGTTCAGCAGGGAGCCTGCTTCCCCCTCTCTCTCTCTGCCTCTCTGCCTACTTGTGGTCTCTGTCTGTCAAATAAATAAATAAAATCTTAAAACAAAACAAAAGAACACAAAAAACCTGGGCCCAATTTTCCCAAAAGTATGATTCTGATTCTAGTCTCTATGATGTTATCCCTTGAAGACAATGTCTCTAATTGAGTTGAATTAGTTTACTAAAGAGCATACCCCCATTTGTTGTAGGAGATGAACAATATGCAAGAGGCAAAATGCCACATGGAAGCCACCTGGTCTTCTGTGGAATATAGAATCAATTCCTTTGGGATGAATTTGTTCCACATTTGACTTCCCACTTAAGGGAAAATAAGAGTGCCTTCTAATAGATTTTAAATAGGAAATGACAACGGAAGCTTATACAAGATTATAAAATGGGAAATTTCATTTAGATAAGCAATAATTTCAAAGTCATCTTCTTAATATTACAGACTCTTCACATAGTCATAATTTTATTTTGGTATTATGTCGGACTCCGGTAGGTTTTGCGGGCCAACAGGCACGATGAGAGCGTCTGGGCCAGCCGGTAGCTCCCCTTGGGGCTGAGCAGGATGGCGAGTGTCGCGAGTCCAGGCGCATTAACGAACCACACCAGACTCGGGGGATCTGTCGAAGCAGGATCTCGCTTTATTGAGCAGGGCAGCGGCTTATATGGGGTGAGGGAAGGGAAGTGAGGTCAGCAAAGTGGGGCCAATGGGGATGTGCCGTGTGGGCGGGAGTTGGGAGAGACACGCCCTGCAGGGGGTGGAGGTTCGCGGGAAACAAAACTGATGGGAAACCGAAACTGCCACTTTGGCGCCTTTGTGGTCGGCCATGTGGGTTCCCGATCCGGAAGAGAAGGCCACCCGGCACCATCTTAGCCTCTTGGGGCCCAACATCTCCCCCTTTTGTTTTTGTATGCATGACTTCTGTCTTAGGTTGCCGGCGGTGGGCCTTCAGGCTTACCCGTCATTGGGGAATCACACTGCTTTGGTGTTCCCCCTGTCTTAGGTTGCTCTGCATCCCCCGCCAGTCTTACCCGTCATTGAATATCATGCCTGTATGGGGGTTTGGTCCCTGCCCTGGTGTGGGTTGTTCCTGCAAGGAATCCCATCCGCCATAGGTCGTGAGACTATTGATGGGGCTCCTCGTAGGACTCGTCGTCACGGGTGGCCAGTCTCTGGTATTGAACATGGACGTTCATGAGTTGAATGGTCTCCACTCTTTTTTTGGACGAATTGGGCAATCTTATTGATAATACAGGGCCAAAGGTCAGCAGGAGAAGTAGGGTTAGTATGGGCCCCAGGAGGGGGAGGAGAAAGGGAAGTAAGCCATTAAAGCTTGTCCAGAAGGGGGAGGTCATCAGGGCGTGGCGGCGCTTCTCTAGGTCCTCCTGTAGCTTCTTGATTTTGTCTCATACAATACCCGACCGGTTGGCAAAGAAACAACATTCCTCCTGTAAAAACAAACATATGCCCCCCTTTTCGGCTGTTAATAGATCTAAGCCTCGCCGGTTTTGGAGGACTACCACAGCCAGCGAGTCCATCTATGTTTGGAGGTCAAGGATGGTCTCCGAGACTGCACCCAAGTCATTAATCATCTGTCGGGATAATGTGTTATAGTAGTGGAGAGAGGTACCTATCCCGGCAGAGCCGGTTGCAACTCCCGCAGTGATCCCTAATCCCAGCATGATGGGGATGGCCTGGATGGCTCTTTTGGATCGCCCTCCGAGACGATCGAAGGCAGGAATCCGAAGGCTCTGATTGTTGGGAATAATGTTGAGATCTGGCAGAAGCCAAGCTAAGGCACAAAGTCCAGTCCAATTAGTGGGGAGGAAGCTGAATGCCTGGTCCCCACAGACGAATACAGTGGCATTGGGGGGGCAGAGTTGAGTATTGTTTACTGTGGTGTTTTGGTCACAGTAGCTGGGGTCAATAGCCCAGAGGTCAATATTAGAGCCATTGTCCACCAACGGGGGCACCCAAAGACAGGTGACATTAGAAGAGAGGGGGGATATGTACACATAGTCTCTGGGAGGCCAAAGAGGGCAGTTCATGGTGGGAAGGAACAGGGAGACATTGGTGAGGAAAGCCTGGGCCAGTAGGGGCCCATTCTTTAAGCATAGGCCAGCGCGAGTGACTTGTCCATGAGCCAGCAGAAGAAGAAGCAGTGCCACCCAAGACATCCTGATTGGTGGGCCTATGAATCAATAAGGGGACCCTCTGGGTCAGAGTTAGCAATCTCCTTCGCCTCTGGGAGGTACTTAAGATCCCTGGCAGGCACCCAAATGGGCTTCTTTTCAGAGGGTGGGAACACACATCCAAATCCTCTGCCTGCTGTGAGGAGGGGGTCGGGCCCTCTCCATTGGCCCGTCAGGGGGTCTTTCCATCTAACCAGGACAGCGGGATGTGGGGCTGCAGTGGCCCAGTGTCTCTGGAATGCGGATAGGCCATCCGATTTGGAAAAATTTAATATATTTAGGGTAAATAATGCCTTCTTAAGTTGGTCGTGTGGGGGGAGTGATTCCCCCTTTTGTTTTTGTAAATTTTCCTTAAGGGTGTGGTTTTGTCTTTCTATGATTGCTTGGCCCCTGGGATTATAGGGGATTCCCGTGGAGTGGGAGATATTCCAGGTAGTAAGGAAATCCTTGAGGGCCTGACTAGTGAAGCAGGGGCCATTATAAGTCTTGATCTGTTCTGGGAATTCTTACCCATTTCAGTTTTAGGATTTTCAAGCATATCAAATATCTGTATTTGTCCTGAAAGTCCTTTATAGGAATCTCCTTGAAGATAAAACTCATTATACCAGAGAATTAAAACAATTATAAATGACAAAAACTCAGAATGGATATGGTTAGAGCTAAAGAGACACGGGAGTTTACAATTTAGCTGCAAGGAAATCAGGTTATTTCTGTGATACATAACATTTCCATAATTACAGTATCAAGCGGTGATCTCTCAAAACATTAAATCTTTAGGAAGTGCGTAGAATCTCTAGAATAGTTATAGTATTTTCCCAAATGTAACCCAAGGTTTATCATTGGTTCAGTAGTACTTCATGAGCAACTTCACATACCAAGGAAAAGCCTGAGTTAAAGAGATTTACGATTTAAATCTTGTCAACATTTGCTAAAATCTTATGAAGTTTTAAAGCACATGCCTAAATATAATTAGGGATGTTAAACACCTGATAAAACTGAACATAGAAACTGGTTTTTCTGGGCAGGCAAAGAGAAAACCATTTATTTACATTTTCTTAACAGCAGATCAATTGATCTAAGAAAACATTGTCCTTTTGAACAGAGAATTTCAGTCTTGTACCAATGTACCTTTAAAACCCATTCATTTCAATCTTAATCCATTCTTGACCATAGCTAAAATTCCTTTTCTGAAGATTTCCCTTCACAAACCTTCTACAACTTTCCTTTGCATTCAGGTTTTGTCCCAAGCCATTTCCTTCTAAACAACCATCTCATTTAGGACAAAATTACCTTCCTTTACCTTCAACAAAATGTATTCCCATTCCTTAAATCTTTCTTACATATCTCCTACTTTCCTACATACAGAGTTTCCCTTTATTTCCATCAGTCTTAGTTACACTAAGCAGAACTTCGTATTCTTAGAAACACCTTTAGTTATTAACCAATTGTGAACTGTTACAGCAGAATTCTTCAGGTGGCAATTTATGAATCAGTTACATGGAAAACAAGTCTACCAGCAGATTTAAAGACTCTTAGTTTCTTTGCAGTAAGAAGTCAAAAGCACAAACCTACATCCAGAAATTAATGACTTAGCATTTTATCCTGTTTGGTTAAGACCTAGATGTCCACAATTTAATTCCATTTGTCATCCAAGCAAAACTTTAAAACTTTCAGGTTACCAAAGACTTTGAAAGCTACTTCAGCAATTACCCATTAGAACTTTGAGACAGACAATTAACCATCAGTTTAGTCATTTCTTTGCTAACAAATTTTAATAAATAACACAAGCTTATTTGACCTTCAGTAAACTTCGAAGTTTCACATTTACTGCTGATAACTTAAAAGACAGGTCTTATCTTAATTAAACCAACAAACGTAACTTAGTTCCAATAGCGATTTACGTTCCACCTGGGCCCACTCCACTTTGAATGTTTACCTGAGACATGCGTGGGAAGATCCGAAGTGGGTGTTAGGTCCAGGGGGTGCTCTTCTTGCTCCTTTACAGTGGAGAGAGAAGGAGCCGTGGTGCATGATCTAGAGGCTAGTCATGCAGGTTGCACGCGCATTGGTACAGAAACACAATAAGGGGGAAACAGAAGAAACAAAGTGCTGCCAGGAGGCAGAGAAAAGATTCCCGGTTTTAGAGCTCATAAGCCCCAACAGAGGAGCAGACGCCATGCTTTCCCACCAGCAAGGGGGAAGGGGTTAGGCAGTCCAAGTCAGGCCAGAGAACACAGGGAAACTTCCCCGAAACAAAGAGAGTTTCGGCAGCTGCTTGGGAATATTCCTTATGGTCTCTGTCTCGAGTTAGACCAACCCCAGTTGGCTCCAGTTATAGCCATTAACATGGGAAGTGAGTGAGGGAGAAGCTCCCACATCTATTAGGAGAAACAGAGAGAAATAAAGCCAGAGTCCCCTTTGCTAGGGATGGCCCAGCAACCCGGGTTTACTAGAAGAAGGCTTACTTACGTAATTACCATCCAATATGTGAGGAGAACGTTTACTAGCTGACTCATGGCGCCGGGTGGCCTTCTCTTGTGGCTTGTCTGATATAGTCGGAGTGGGCGTCCCAGAAGGGAGTTTGGTTGCCTCGGATTGGGAAGGGGGAGGGGTGCAAGATTTCGGGGGGCAAGGTGACTCCTTAAGCCCCTTTGGGGGTCTGGGTGGAAAGCAACTCTTTAGTGCCGCCAGAGTACCCAAAGGGGGTATCTCCCCCCTGTTTACGTGGGCTTTATGGATTAGCTGTTCAATACGATCCCACGTGTCCCAATCAAAAAGGTTACCTTCCGGAAGCCAAGGAGCCACCTTAACAAAGGCCTCCCATGTCCTAAGGGCTTGGGAATCCGTGAGGGAAAGACCGCGTCTTCTCAAAAGGAAACGCAGGGATTCGAGGGCAGGGTCACTTTAGGAAGATGACTGCCCCATAATTTATGGGGGTACACTCACCCGAAGACCGATTGGCCCGTCAGTGAGAAGAACGAGGAGAGGGTCCTCACACGGGGCACCAGTTGTCGGACTCCGGTAGGTTTTGCGGGCCGATAGGCACGAGGAGAGCGTCCGGGCCAGCCGGTAGCTCCCCTTGGGGCTGAGCGGGATGGCGAGTGTCGCGAGTCCAGGCGCAATAACGAACCACACCAGACTTGGGGGATCTGTCGAAGCAGGATCTCGCTTTATTGAGCAGGGCAGCGGCTTATATGGGGTGAGGGAAGGGAAGTGAGGTCAGCAAAGTGGGGCCAATGGGGATGTGCCCTGTTGGCGGGAGTTGGGAGAGACACGCTCTGCAGGGGGTGGAGGCTCGCGGGAAACGAAACTGATGGGAAACCGAAACTGCCACTTTGGCACCTTTGTGGTCGGCAATGTGGGTTCCCGATCCGGAAGAGAAGGCCACCCGGCGCCATCTTAGCCTCTTGGGGCCCAACAGTATTATATGGTAATTTCAAATATAGTAAATATAAAGAATTTACCTCTGTAATTATAGCGAGTCTGGTCGTAGTTTAATGGCAACAAAACTTCAATTTAGAAGTATGGTCTACCAATTATTAATACATTTGGAAATGGTGTGTCATCTTCACTCCACTTGTCTCACTAAAACAGTGAGCCAAAAAAGTAGGTCCAAGCTGTTTACTATGGTCAAAATGGGTTGCTTTTGCACTTGGTAAAGAAGCAGTCATATTTTGGAAGAAGAAACTGAGGCTATTAATATTTTCAACTTATTTTCAGAAAAGGAAAGAAAGGATAATCTAAGCTAAAGCCAAAATCTTACACAAGGTGGCAGAAGAATGATCTTTTCCCAGATAAAGGGTTTTTCAACATAGCCATGTTAGGAGGAAGAGATAAGACATTGTGGACTTGACTAAGGTTTGTACACTGTTCAAAAAGTTTTCAAAATAATGTGGATTATTTTTCTTCTTTTAGTTGAGACAACACAAACAAACAAAAAACCACTAATGAGCTTACTCTTAAAAGGAGGTAAACAAGAAACTAGGAAAAATTGAGTGTTAGGAATTGTCCCCCTCCTTTTTTTTTTAATTATGTTATGTTAGTTACCATACAATACATCATTAGTTTTTGAAGTAGTGTTCCATGATTCATTGTTTGTGTAAAACACCCAGTGCCCCATGCAATATGTGCCCTCCTTAATAACCAACACCAGGCTCATCCATCCCCACATCCTTCTCATCTTTAAAACCCTCAGTTTGTTTCTTGGAGTCCATAGTTTTTCATGTTCCATTTCCCCCTCCAATTCCCCCACTTCATTTTTCCTTTCCTTCTCCTAATGTCCTCCATGCTGCTATTCCTTAGGTTCCACAAATAAGTGAAACCATATGATGATTGACTTTCTCTGCTTGACTTATTTCACTTAGCATAATCTCCTCCAGTCCCATCCATGTTGATGCAAAAGTTGGGTATTCATCCTTTCTGATGGCTGAGTGATCTTCCCTTGTATCCATAGATCGCATCTTCTTTATCCGTTTGTCTGTTGAAGGGGATCTTGGCTCTTTCAACAGAATGGCTATTGTGGACATTGCTGCTACGAACACTGGGGTGCATATGGCCCTTCTTTCCAGTAAAATAGAGTTAGCCTATGACCCAGCGATTGCACTACTGAGTATTGACCTCAAAGATACAGATGTAGTGAAAAGAATTAGGTATTGTTAAAGCACAAATGCAGGGGATAGAAGTTATGGTACAGAAGAGGGAAGGGCAACCATATGGCAGAGTAGAATAAAGTAGCTCAGGAAGAGATTAGTCATATCCAGATATTGTAAGGCATGTGGGATTGGCAGGGAGAGCATGAGAAATCATGAGAGCAGAGAGAGAAAATGGACCAGGCAGGAGAGGTTTATAATATTTTAACATCTAAGGTAAGCATATGCAAAGCAGAATAGGGAAAAAATAAAAGTTTTTAGAAGACTCAATACATAAGGAATAACGTGGAGGACACTGGGAGATGGAGAGAAGTGTGCTGGGAAAAATCGGAGGGAGAGACAAACCATGATAGACTATGGACTCTGAGAAACAAACTGAGGGTTTTGAAGAGGAGGGTGGCAGGTGGTTGGGTGAGCCCAGTGGTGGGTATTAAGGAGGGAATTTATTGCATGAAGCACTGGTTGTGGTGCATAAACAATGAATTTTGGATCACTGAAAATAAATTAAAAGAAAAAAAAAAAGACTGACTACAGACATGGACCTCAGTGTAACACAGATATGGAACTCACTGTAATACCAGCCACTTCCCACCGACACACCCACACTATATAATAATAAATAATAATGCAATTAAGAAAATTGCCTGCCAAATAATTTTTCCTCTTTTTTATTTTTATGATTATTATTTTTATTTTATTTTTAAAGTTTTTATTTAAATTCCAGTTAGTTAAAATAAGGTTAATATTAGTTTCAGGTGTACAATATAGTGATCAACACTGCCATACAATGGCTTTAAAAAAAATGAAAAAAAAAATTTTAAAGATTTTATTTTTAAAAACCTCTACACTCAAGATCAAAATTTACATGTTTTACTGACTGATCCAGCCAGGCACCCCAACAAATAAAAATTTTATAAAATTGTTGAGTTTGTGGGAGTCTCATTTGCTCAGTCAGTTAAGTGTCTGCCTTTGGCTTGGATCATGATCTCAAGAGTCCTGGGATCGAGCCCCATATTGCTCATGCTCTTTATCTCTCCCTCTCTTCTCTCTGGCTTTTGCTCTCAAATAAATAAAAAAATATTTTTAAAAGAATTGTTGAGTTTGTTTAACTAGTTTTAAACTAGTAGACAGAGATGAAGATAAAGTATGATGTCATGGCCGGGAAAAATACAACTTAAACACGTTTTAAAAATCAAATGTGCAATGCAAGTTACATCATGTCTTTTATCACCACACTGGGACTTTCCCTATTGAGTTGTTGTAATGTAAGGACCTATTTAATATTTTTATATTTTAGCAAGAGTCTTTCATTGAGGTTAACCCTTAAACTGTCCTTGCTCCCCTTCCCCCAGGGGATTCACTTAAAAACAAGTCCTGGAAATCAGCTCCAGGTAACAAAGCACATATACAAGGGTCGGCCAGGCCAGGTGGAGACATCAATCAGCGGGGAGGGGGGGGGATTTGCACACTGTCTCCCAGATACTAAGGAGTATGCCCCACTCCTCCACCCTTTGGGAACCTTTTTGGCACCAATCCTAATCAAGGTGTAATAGGCTGGGTCAAATGTCTATACTAGGGTAAATTGTACCTCAATTGGTCACCTAGCCTCACTGTGGAGTTTTCTGTGTGTGTTAAAATCTCATTGGTCACCTGTGCGTGGCCAGGCCTGACTGCATGGCCTTTGCCCTTATAAGCTAGACTGTGAAACAGAGAAGGGTTGCCTTCTCTCGTAAGAGGTGTGGCCATGAACGTTCGGTTAGATTCTTGATGCTTGGCATGAAATAAAGCTTTGCTTGACCTTCGCGTTACATCAGTCTCGCTACTTTAATCATAGACCCATTATTGGGGCATAACAGTATTAATCTTATAGTTATAAGTCCACAATGCATCCATCATCCATCCTACCCCTTAACACTCCCCTTTGGACAGACCCATGATCTAGAACAAGCCTTATTTTATAGTGCCTTGTAGGAGACTTTTGCTGCTGCCTAAATTGCCTACTTTCCTCTCACCATTACCATGGAAACTGGGTCTTTTGCAACAAAGGGGTAGTGTAAGATATTAACAACTTCCATAAATCTCTTTAAATAATAAAGTATAAGATAGTGGTACCTTTTTTTCTGCCACATAACCAATTCTTGCAAGAATAAGGTCATATAAGAGAATTTACAGCACATGCTAGCATTATCCTACTGGACCCAGATCATTTGTATGTTTCTCTGTCTCTGAGAAATGTAGTTCTTTACATGACTGAAACCTACAAATTCTTTGATATGAATACTAATATCACCTACATTATTTTAAAGCCTGTTAAGGCTTCTGAAATACATAGGTTTTGTAAACACTTATTAAGTATCTTGTATATATCAAACACTTTAAAAATCTCTGCTTTAAAACAAAACAAAACAAAACAAAAAAGCTCTACCTCAATGAAAGTTTGGGTCTGAAAAAGATACAGGCAATATACAAAGCAACAGATAGAATAATTACATATTTGATTATATACTCCGAGGATGTCACATTAAATTGATATGAAAATGATGAGAAGGATCTGAATTTCTTGTCAAAATTTTTTGCCTTAAAAAGAAATTGATATTTAGGGAAAGTTGTTACTGAAAGAGGTCCTGTGTCAACCAAAAATGTTAAACCATGATCTGACTAAATTTTCCAGTTGTGATCATTGCTTTGTTTAGCTGTCTTTATTAAGACTGAATTTAGTAATTCAGTCTCAGATTTCAGTAAGTCTTTTATTTTTTAAGATTTTATTTATTTATTAGAGAGAGAGAGAGAGTGGGCAGGGAGGGGCAGAGGGAGAGGAAGAACCAGACTCCTTGTTGAGCAGGCAGCTGATGCAGGACTGGATCCTAGTACCCTGGCATCATGACCTAAGCTGAAGGAAGACACTTAACCAACTGAGCCACCCAGGCACTCTAGACTGTAAACTTCTTAAAGGTAAAAAGTTTATTCTTCTAGTAGTTCCAGAGACATTTCTAACATCCATAAGAAAGCATGTACTGATGTAAAGTGCCAGCAAATCAAATTATTTAAAAAAGAAAGAAAGAAAGAAAGAAAAGATATATCTGGATAAAGAGAAAAACAGAAAATCTAATAATACATTGAATTATTAGAGCAAAGAGTGGAGGAAGAGAAAATAAATATGAAATAGAGATTTCCACTAAAAAAAATTGAATAAGGCAGGAGATTTAGAAAATTATTATGACATACTTGAGAAAAAAAATAGGAATTTTTAGAATATAGCAATGAATGAAAAGGTAAATTGTTCCTACCTCTATAATATTAGCTGTTTGTTGTTGTTGTTGTTGCTAATTTACCTATTTAAGCTAATAAACAAAGAAAGGTTTCACTTAGGGATAAGGTATATATATATATATATATATATATATGTTTTTTTTTCCATTTAGGGTGAGGGTATATATATATATATATATATATATATATATATATATATATATTTTAATTGTTAGAAAATGTGTCACAGAAAGTGTGTAAACTTTAAGATACAGAGGCAACATGTAACGAACTACATTGTTTGAACGTCTAATTTGTAAATGCTGTTAGAGGAAACTTGGTGGAAATGTCCTTATGTGGTTGTGTTTCTGGAACTAAGTATATTTATTAATAAGGAATAGTTTAAAATTATGAAATGACCAGGAGTGGACAATTTTCCTAATCCTATCAGCTCTTTGCAGCTCTTTTATTAGCCCCCTTTAGGAATATCAGCTTTATTTATCTAATTAAATTTTATATTAATGTGCTTTTGACTTTTGCCCTTTCCCTTCCTTCTGTTCTTTTTTTCCCACTAAATTATAAGTTTCTGCTTAACAGCTACTATCAATTCTTTGATATGAATTCTCAACATCAATATACTAACTCCAGAGATGAAGCAGCATAAATATTTAGAAGCTAAGAATACAAAACCTTGGGCATCTAGAAGGCTCAGTCAGTTAAGCATCTGCCTTTGACTCAGGTGGTGATCCCAGGGTCCTGGGATGGAACCCCAGGTTGATCTTTCTGCTCAGCTGGGAGCCTAATTCTCCTTCTCCCTCTGCCTGCAGCTCCCTTTGCTTTCGTTTGCCCTCTCTTTGTCAACTAAATAAAATAAAATAAAATAATGTAAATAATACACTTATTTATTTATTAAAATGCAATTATTACACTATACATAATGTATTGCATAATTATAATAATGATTAAACAATTTATTAAATATTTATATTAAATATATCAATTTAATTAAATAAATATTTTTTAGAATTTAAAATATTTCAAATTTAGATTATTAAATATTAAATCATTAATTTATTAAATAAATATCTAAACATAATTAAATAAAATAATTTATTTATTAAAATGAATAAAATAATGTTAAGTCATTATCTGAGCATGTATTTTTAAATAGTCTAAAATAAACCATCTAATAAAGTCTAAATACATTGAGTTCAGATATTTATACAAGTTAACACAGACACTCAACCCACAGACAGTTTCAAAACATTTGTTTTTATCTACTACTCAAAATACGATTGTAATGTATTTATTTATAACTTTGACATAGCAAGGAAACTTGGAGGAAAAGAGGACATTTGCTTTTAATATTTGAAAATTATTTTGTTGATTAAAAAAAAATAAAAACCTTAACACATGAACATTTCTTCTTAAATAACACTGTTAAGTTTCTGAGTCGCATTCTATTAAACATGCTGATAAAATGGCCTCAGTTACTCATTTAAATCATCAGCTGAATGGGTAACAAATGAAGTAGAGAGCTTTTTAATTATTTATGAATGTATTGCTTGTGGATGGAGTGCCACATAGAGTTACCTCTCTTTTTGGCTTTGTTTTGTGAGCAGCAGTGGAATCCATGAATGAGATTAAACATAAGGACATTCACAGAAATTCTTAATGAACTTCTGGGGAAGGGCAGTAAGTGCAAGGAAAAACTCAGCAAGACTAATTACAAATTTCAAGTGGTCATCGCTTAATTATAGAACCTTTTAAGTACAAGTAATATATCTTTTTTATGAGCCTATCATATTGTATTAATTACCACAAACTGCACTCTTGAACACTTATCTTTTCACATATTTCTTATCCTTAGTACTTAAAATTACCCTTATGATTGATAAGTAAATGGATTTTACTGACAATGCATTTATTTACATAAATAAATAATGCTGTTTATATATATAAAAACAATTGACTATGTGTATGTGTTCAATGAAATTTTTTTTCAAATTAACATCTTAATTCTACCACATTGGTAACAAATAGATATAGACTTTATAGATTCATCAAATATTTTATTCTCAAATTTATATCTCCTTTGTGAAGTAAATGAAACTGTATATATTAAATAAAATCCTATCACATGTAACAGTTACTAGTGCTTCCCAGGACATACATAGGTCAGGTCCTACTCAAGGCATCACGGATAACTGGATTTAACTTTCTATCCTAGGAGTCTTCTGTATATTTCTGTGGCTTTTATACTACAATCAGGAGGAAGAATTCTTTTGCTAAAAGCTTCCAAATGACTTTGTGAGTAGATTATTTGTAGACCAGTGATATAATATTATAGTTTAAATGTAAAGCATGATAAAATAAAATGCTATTGCCATATTTAATTTGTTCAGTAAAGCATTCATTTAGTTATCAAGCATTCATTTTCTTTTTTTTTAAAGATTTTATTTATTTATTTGACAGACAGAGATCACAAGTAGACAGAGAGGCAGGCAGAGAGAATGGAAGGGAAGCAGGGTCCCTGCTGAGCAGAGAGCCTGGTGTGGGTCTCTATCCCAGGACTCTGGGATCATGACCTGAGCAGAAGGCAGAGGCTTTAACGCACTGAGCCACCCAAGAGCCCCAAGCATTCATTTTCTTTATACAGAAGAGATAGAACAATATTATATAGTAGAAAATACAGTAAATAATCTAGAAACCTTGATCACTTTGTTTTGACAATTTTAGAACATAAAATTAGCTAAAGCTCAAGTGCAAATTATATTTGTATCATAGGAGGAAAAGTTAATTAAAAGTTTGTTTATTACCATAGTTTAGCACTTCAACAAAATGATAACGAGTCATATATTAATGAATATATGAAGTATACAATAAAAACAATAATCTTGTGTGTATGTGACTCACTGTAGGTATTGATAGTATATTGAAGTATATTGAAGTCAAAGGGATAGTATCTATAGGGTTTGTTCAGATCCATGCTCATCAGATTAAGAGGCTTTCTCATATTGCTTCCTTCACCACATTAATTTGTCTAATGAAGTTTTCAAGAGTTAAAGACAGTGATAGGTTCATGGCTGGAGAGAAGGTACAGAATCTAAGATAGTTCAGCAGTGCTTATTATTTTAGAGAAATACAGCATGGGAGGTGAGGGGTGGAAGGAAAGGGATAAGAAGAGAGAATCTTAAGCAACCTCCTTGCCCAGCACAGAGCCTATAGGGGCTTCGTCTCATCGCCCTGAGATAACAACCTGAGCTGAAATCAAGAGTCAGATGCTTATCTAATTGAGTCACCCAAGTGCACCATTTTTTCCCCTGTATCTTTATTTTCATCTCTTTTTGTAACTGAGTTTCCCTTCAAAATCAGGACTTGCATACACAACCTAAATAATTATTTTGGGATTTGATCACGTGGAAGAGGAGAGAATGAGAAGAGCTAAGTGGTCCAGGAGAAACATATATGAGTTCAGACTGAGTAGATTATGATTGTAGGCAACAGAGCATCAATCCTAATGCACAGAATACATCTCAGAATTATTTTCCTGAAACAAGGAAGAATCTGTTTAACCCACTGGCTTCTGCATCCTATCCACAGTGGTTAAAATTCATCTCAGAAGTAATTAATGTCCATGACTTTACTATTACTGGGCATGAGAGAGGAGCTCAGTGGGCTTGGTCAGTGTCCCACCTAATGAAAGGCAGAGCAGATTCAGGCAAAATAAAAAATTATTAGTTCTTTCCAAATTAGATTTAATGGGATTCTATTTTTCATTTATGAATTCATTTTACATTTTATATTCTATCGATTTTTCTAAGCTTTGGCCAATGTTCACTGCATTTTTGAATAGCTTTTATCTATTATTGTAAATCATTTTTCTGCTACATTTGTTTAGTCATGGTTATCCATTTCTTCTTCCAAGTTTTTCAGATATGTGATATCATTTTCCAAATAAATTATTTAAAATGTTTATTTTTTATACTAAACTTCTATGAAAAACATTGATATATGTATTATGGCATATTGTTCCCCTTTTAACTTATTTTTTAAAATGTGAATGTGCCTTGGCAAATTCATATTGTTTCTTTTTATGTTTATGTAGATTCTTCATAATTTTCCCAAGTTCATTGGCTTATGGTTTATATTTTTTTAATAATTCTCCTACTGCCAATTAATAGATTTTTTTTTCCATTACATTGTCTAAGTTGCTATTGCCATTATAAGTAAAAAGCACCTGGAAATCTATATCCCTGTCCATTTTCCTCAAATCACTGATTATTTTCAGGATCCAGTTGGATTTTCTTACGGGTTCCAGGTGGACAAGCTTTTGAACTGGTGCTAATTATTTTTTCTGTTTCTGGCTTCCTGCATTTACCAGCTTCAGGGATCATTTTTAACAATTATGATGAAATGAGGCATCATATTCTTATTCTCAACTTCATTAATAATGATATTAGTATACCATGTCCTACAAGATAATAATAGATACATGTAAAATAATTTCATTGACCAAATAAATGTAAATAAAACACAGTGGCAACCAACTAGTCATTTCAAGTTGAGCTATTTTTTCCCCCTTTATCTCCCTGTCTCCTTAATTTCCTGTAGCACATTCCTACAATGTATTTTAAGGTGTTTTACATGCACATACATAGAGATCATCATGGAGTCTAAATCTAATAATTCCTTGTCAGTTTTAAATATTTTAAGTATTGTTCATTCCTATGTCAGTTGTCTATGAACTTTTTCTCCACACTGTACTTAATTACAAGGAAATATTTAATTTTAATATAAATTAATTAATCACTTTAATACATGCGTTTACCTTATGGATTAATCTTTGATGCTTATTTCTTAATTTTTTTAACTTTTAAAATTTTATTTAGAGAGAGAGAGAGAAAGAGAGAGAACAAGCACAAGCAGGGGAAGCTGCAGAGGGAGAGGGAAAAGAAGAAGCAGGTTCCCCACCAAGCAGGGAGTCAAGTTCAGTCTCAGGGCCTTGGGATCATGATCTGAGGTGAAGGCAGAGGCTTAGCTGACTGAGCCCCTGAGTCTAATTGTTATCTTTGATATTTAAGGAAATACTTTATCATCTCTAATTGATCCCCTATGTCACAAATACAGTTTTCTCTATGGTGCTATTAATTTTATTGTCTTAAAATTAGACTCTTTTTCTAGAAGCATTTTTAATCATTCTCTTAGGTCTATACTTTAGTTTTTATACATTTCATTTAGTATTTTATTTTATCTTCATAATCTCTGAGTATTTCTGACCAGTACTCATTGGTCAAATATTTTTTATTAATCTATTCCAAAAATTTGTTTGATTCTATAATATTTTGTTATTACTGCTGTCGTTCTTAGGTTTTGCCTTTATATTCCTTTTGTTTTGTTTTGTTGTTTTATGCTTTGGTGTTTTTGTTGTATTGTTTTGTTTTTCTTTTGAATTAATACAATTAAACCTTTAGATTTCCTTAATACCTTTAATTATTGTCACTTATTTTCACAAATGATATTACCATAGTACAGTAATTCTAAATATTTCTGAATTAGCTGTATTATTTCTTTTTAGGTGTGAAGTTAACTTCCAGTTACATGGACTTAATATTTTGGTCATTATATTCTAGTTTTATTGCCTTATCATTGGAAAATATAGCCTGATACTTAACTCTAGGGAATGATGTGGGAGAGCTAGGTTCTTGTCTCTTGGAGTCAAAGAAGGAATCTCGTGGGCAATGGAGAGTGAGTAAGTGACAGAAGTTTATCAAGTGAATATATAGAAAAAGCTCTCACAACTAAGAGGGGTCCCCACACAGTTAACAATGAGTGCCTTCAGGGTTTATTTTTATAAAAAGGTAACCAGGCAACTTTAATCCTTTTAACATCTCTATCAATAACTCCTTCAGTGGCTTACCTCCTTTTTAGCCTCTGATTATTCTTTTTTGGTTACAGGTGATTATCATAGAGACACCCACCCCACATGACCCACCCCATACACCTAGGGCAGGGTGGTCCTCCATCCCACATGCCTAGATCAGGGTGCTCTTCCCTGGGGTAGGGTGGTCCAATTTATCTCTTTACTCTGGCTTTCCCACACCACATTTTGGGGATTTCTGAGAGCCTGTTCACAAAGTTCCCTATGGATCTCTTCCTCTCTAGCCCCGCCTGTCCGTTACTCATTTTGAGAGTTGATATTACCAAAGTACTGTAATTCTAAAAATTTCTGAATTAGCTGTATTATTTCTTTTTAGGTATGAAGTTAACTTCCAATTATATGAATTTAATATTTTGGTCATTGTTTTCTAATTTTATTGCCTTATTCTTGGAAAATATAGCCTGATATTTAACTCTCGGAATTGATTGGCATATACTTCTGGCCTAAATAATGGCCTGTTTGTGTAAATGTTCAACTTATGCTTATATACTTACTGAAGACTATTGTTTTGGGGTCAGGATGGCTACATTTATTAATAGATCAGGACTATTAGATTCTCTAAATTTTGATGTCTCTTAATTTAATCTAATTAAATTATCAGTTAATGAAAGAAGTTAAATTTTTATGTACTACTGAATCTAAACTTATCAAAGTCTTTTGCTATAATTAGACAAGTATGTCATCCTGTTTTTATACCAAGTCTTACATTAAAAAAAATCATACTATCTGAAATATTATTTCTTTATTATTATTATTATTATTTTAAAGATTGTATTCATTGGGGTACCTGAGTGGCTCAGTCAGTTAAGTGTCTAACTATAACTCAGGTGATAATACCCGGGTCCGGGGATAGAGCCCCGCAGGGGGTTCCCTGCTCAGTGGGGTGCTTCTCCCTCTCCCTCTGTTATTCCCCCTGCTGTGTGCATGTTTTTCTTTTCTCACTCTCTCTCAAATAAATAAGTAAAATTTAAAGATTATCTCTCTCAAATAAATAAGTCAAATTTATTTTCTCAATGGGAGGGAGAAGCAGACTCTCCACTGAGCAGGGAGCCTGATGCAGGGCTCAATACCAGGACCCTGGAGGGATCATGACCTGAGCTGAAGGCAGACACTTGAACCGACTAAGTCACCCAGGCACTCCAGTTGTTCATTCATTTATTTATTTTTATTATGCATATGTTTTATCTCTCTTTTCTTCAAGTCTTTTTTTCGATCTTTTTACTTTTTTCTTAAAACTGAATTATTTCAAGATGACTTGGTCATCCTCTTTTCCCCAACCCCATAGGTCATAGAGTACATTTTTACTGTTAAAATAATATTAGTATGTAAGTGCTGCCTACACAAATTAAGGCAAATTATCTGTGGTCTGTATTCCTGAAAATATTTTTTTTATTATGCCTTCCTATTCCAATGACATTTTATAAGGATCTAAATGTTTACATTGTGATTATTTTTTTCAAGATAATAAAGCTATTACTTCATTCTTTTTTATATCTGATGTTATTTAAAACTTTTCTGTCAATCTGAATCTTGTTTCTTTATTAATGAATTAATTTTTTTCTCTCTAACACTTATGAGTTTTTTTTTTTTTTTTTGTCTTTGGTATATATGCCCTAGTTTGGGATTCATAGAGTCAACTATAGTCATGAATATTTTCTTTCTTTTCTTGTATGTAAGTTTCAATCCAGTGTCTTGACTATTTTATGCTTGAGAAATATATGTACATTAATATTCAAATATTTCTTTCCTTTTTTCTTCTTTCATTAAAAAAAAGTCATTTATTTTATTTTATTTAAAAAATATTTATTTATTTATGTGGAGTAGAGAGAGAGGGTCATGAAGAGTGGCTGATGATATACTTTCAATTTGGGAGGAGGATAGGGATAGCACAAGCCTCCAAGGTATTTTATAAACAAGGTTTCTAGCACCTTGAGGGGGCTAGCTATTGTTAGGGGAATATCATTTATTACTATTTAGTAAAAACTCAGGGAAGACACTCTTCTGATGTGTATCAGTGGGTATATGCTTGGGAGATGATTGCCAATGTATATCTTGAGGGCAGGGTTGGGGAGTAGAGATAAAGAAGTTTCCAAAGTAAGTTTTACATGTGAAAGTAGATTTTCGGTATCCTGGGGGGTGGACTAAGAATGCTTTTTGCCCTGAGTGGATGTGTCCACATTGAAGCAGCTGAGTCCCCAGAGGAACTTCAAGGACTTGTCAACAGGCTATGAGTAGTAAGGAAATCTAATTTTTTCTCTAGCTTTTGTTCCACACACATCACCTACATCTTACACCTCTTTTATATTGATAATTTTAATGCTTTGCTGGTATCCAGATGACTATATCCTTAAGTGACTTCTTATCTCTATTGAATCCATTACGTATTCTATCCATTGTATTCTTAATTCAACTAGATTACATATATTTAATCTATTAGTACCACTAGGTTCTTATTCCTGTTTTTATTTCAAACTCTTTCGTAATTTCCTTACACTATTTATTGGGTATATTTTAAACCCCTGATATACTCACTTATTATATATAAGCTGTCAACCTTATTCTTATTTTGAGGTAGCTATATCTTTTTGGGTTTTAGGACATCATACCAACAATGCCAAATAATTTTCAGACAACAGCAGGATCTCCAAGAATTCAACTAAATTCTGACACTATCTACCTGAACATAGTGTAAGATTTCATCAGTTAAGGGATCAGTCCTCCAAGACTATCTCCAACCCCACCTCAGATGCCTGTCTCACTGTAGGCCCCAGGTTATTACCTGTGCTTGTGACTGAGCAACTACAGGTTGGAGGTCCCAGTGGCCTAATTCTTACGTTCTTTTAATTTGCTACAGGGACTCACAAAACTCATAAAAATACTTAATTTATGTTTGCCAGCTTATTAAAAGATATAATAGAAGATTTAAATCAATAGATAGATAAAGAAGTGCACAGGGCAAGGTATGGAGAATGGGCACAGAGCTTCTATTACCTTCTGTAAGACTGCCACTCTTCCTGCCTTTTCATACATTTAACAAGCTAAAAGCTTTCTGAACCCAGTCCTTTCAGGTTTTCTGTGGAGGCTTCATGACATAGTCATGACTGACTAAATCATTGTCATTTGCTGATCTAATCTCCAGCTCCTCTTCCTTCCCCAGATAATCCTGAATTCAGAGGAAGGGGAGGCATGTTGGGAAAAAAGTTATGAAGGCTTTCACCAAGTGGGTGGTCCTTCAGGCAAACAGCCCTTGCCTTGAGAGAGGTCTAAAGGTCACTTCATTAACATAACAAAACACACCACTCTCACCCTTATCACAGGAAATTCCAAGAGTTTTAGGAGCTGTGAGTCAGTAGCCATGGTTGAAAACCAAATATTCAGATGACCAAAATATATTTCTTGTAAACCACTATATTACACTACATGCTTAAGTATTTAATTATGTGATCTTTAAAACAAATATTTTTCTAAGAGTATAAACTGTTCTGTCAGAAATCTGGATTGGGGAGTGATGTATTGCCAAATTTCTGTCGTTTTAGTCCAGGAAGGCAAAGAGAAACAACAGGAGAGCCCCTTATGGCAGGAAGTTCAAAGTAACAATGTTGACTACTACTCCCTTTTCTTGATTTTTTTTTTTAAACAAGCAAATCATCTCTTCAGAGTTGCAGTTTAAAGCCAAGAAAATGCGGAATTGCGAGAAAAAAATAGTTAAATTTGGAGACTTGCAGAGGTAGAATCAGAGGAGTGAAAGCCATTACAGTAACTGAACTAACTGAGGTCAACCTTTGGTGAATCACACAAACAGGTGGAGTTGTCAAACAAGGAATCTTTGTTTACAACATACAAGGAGATCACAGGGAATAAGTTCCAAAGCCTTGACTGTTTGAACAGGAGAGAGATTTTTATTTAGTATTTAAGATGAATACTCAGAAGGGAGAGTTTTATTATCCCGTGTATGGTTGGTCATAAGGTTGTGGATGCATGCACATCCACATATGTATTTGTACAATATGTATTGCATGTTCACCTGAATGAAGCTTGTATTCCACTGAGGGCAGAAACTTCACCGTTAGAATAAAGCAGAGGTAACTGTTGGACAAGGGAAAGGGACGCTGCAGGCTTCAAGAGCAGATATAAACAAGATGGGGTCTTGGGCTCATTTTCTGGGACAAGGAATGCAAGGCCTTGATTACTTTTAAAATAGCACTACGGAGTTTTACCACTGATTTATTGTCTCAATAGCTTAGGCTATTTCCTGGTCTGGTGGTGAATGTTAGTTTTCCCATTGCCTCATTCCCTCAAATTCCTTAAGTAGTGAGGTTTTTGCATTTCCTTGTAAGGACCTCCCAGGAAGTTTTGGAAGAAGTGTGCTTGGGCAAGTACACAGGTGGGGTATGGATCATTGAAAATAGCTGGAGACACAAAATGACTTTTCTTATGTCAGGAAAACTATATCTCATCTTTAATTTTCTGGGAACCTCTAACTCTTTCTGCTGATGTTACCAGCAGGCATCTGAGATATTACTGATTGTTCTCTTGAACCTAAGGAAAAGGAAATGTAGAAAGCAAAAGACAAAACTTTAAAATCTATCCTGCAACTCATCAATTCACTGCAGCCACCTCTCTGTCTTTCCCTTTCTCTTTTTCTCTCTTTCTCTTTCTCTCTCACATACGCACAAGACACGCAAATCAACTTAAAACAATTTTTAATTTTCCCTATTCCATTTTAATATACTTGAGGCATGATCATTTTCTTAGTAAATACAAGAAAAAAAATATAGGATTCCATCTTTCTGTGTGATTAAAGTATTGAGGAATTTACTTCCAATAGCACTTATAAAAACATATTTTATTTAAGTAATATTATATAATCAGGTGCTTGCATTTTTCTTATTCTCCAACTACTGTTATTTGGCAATTAATATTTTGTCAATCAATATTACACTATATCTGAATGTGTGGGCAGTGAGAGATGAGTTAGAGGCAAGAATGGTGAAAAATGGGTTACACATTAGAAGACTGAGGGCACAACCTCCCACTTTGTGACTTCTGAGACCCTGGGCCTAACAAACCAGGAGACACTGGTACTGAAAATGTTCTCTCCTCTTCTACCTCTACACCAGAGTAACCCCTAGATCTATCATAATGCATTTGCATTGCCATCCCCATGTAAAATAGTTGCCATGATGGTTCCAGAACAAACCTTTTAAGGTAAAAAACAACTCTTCCCACCAGGCTCCCTCAAAAAAATTGAAAACTACAGAATAAACCAGCTCTCTTTACACCTTAAAGACCAGGAGAATCAACAACAAATTAAGCCAAACCCACATGCAAGAAGGGAAATAATCAAGATTAAAGCAGAGATCAATGAGATAGAAAGTAGAGATACAGTAGAACACATCAATGAAACTAGAAGCTGAATTTTGAAAGAATCAATAAGATTTATAAACTACTGGCCAAACTAATCCAAAGGAAAAGAGAGAATACCCAAATTAATAAAATTATGAATGAAAAGGGAAAGATCATGACTAATAGCAAGGAAATAGAAACAATCATCAGAAATTTTTATTGACGGTTGTAACAGTTATATGACAATAAGTTAGGCAACTAGACAAAATAGATGCATTCCTAGGAGCCTATAAACTTCCAAAACTGAATCAGGAAGAAATTGACAACCTGAATAGACCAATATCTAGTTAGGAGATCAAAGCAGTCATCAAAGACCTCCCAAAAAACAAGAGCCCAGGACCTGGTGAATTCCCTGGAGAATTCTACTAAACTTTCAAAGAAGAAATAACACCTATTCTTCTGAAGCTGCCTCCAAAAATAGAAACAGATGGCCAAACCAGGCAAAGACACTCTCCAAAAGAATTTCAGACCAATACCCCCGATGAATATGGATGCCAAGGTTCTCAACAAGATCCTAGCTAATAGGATCCAACAGTACACTAAAAAGATTATCCACCATGACCAGGTGGGATTTATCCATGGGATACAAGGGTAGTTCAACATTCACAAATCAGTAAATGTGATAGAACAAATCAATAAAAGAAGAGAGAATAACCACATGGTCCTCTCAATTGATGCAGAAAAAGCATTTGGCAAGATACAGCATCCACTCCTGATTAAAACACTTCAAAGTACAGGGATACAGGGAACATTCCTCAACTTCATAAAATCTATCGATGAAAAACCCACAGTGAATATCATCCTCAAACGGGAAAAGCTGACAGCCTACCAATTGAAATCAAGAACACGACAAGGATGTCCACTCTAAACCCTGTTATTCAACACAGTACTAAAAGTCCTAGAAACAACAATCAGACAACACAAAGAAGTAAAAGTATTCGAATTGGCAAAAAATAAGTCAAACTCTCTCTCTTTGCAGATGACATGATACTTTATATAGAAAACCCAAAAGACTCCACCCCCCAGCTACTAGAAGTCATAACAGCAATTCAGTAATGTGGCAGGATACATAATTAATGTACAGAAATCAGTTGATTTCCATAGAAAGGGAAATTAGAGAATTGATTCCATTTCCTATAGAACCAAGAAGCATAAAATACCTTGGAATAAACGTAACCAAAGAGGTAAATGTACTTGAGGAACTACAGAATACTCATGAAAGAAACTGAAGAAGACACAAAAAGAATGAAGATCATTCCACATGCATGGATTGGAAGAATAAACATTGTGAAAATGTCTATACTGCCTAGAGCCATCTATACTTTCAGTGCTATCCTGATCAAAATTCCACTGGAACTTTTCAAAGAGCTGGAACAAACAACAACAAACAATTCCAAACAATTTGTATGGAACCAGAAGAGACCCTGAAATGCTAAGGGAATGTTGAAAAAGAAAAAGCAAAACTGGGGGCTTCATGTTGCCTAATTTCAAGCTTTACTACAAAGCTGTGTTCACCAAGACAGCATAACACTGGCATAAAAACAGACATGTAGACCAGTGGAACAGAGTCGAGTGCCCAGATATGGACCATCAACTCTATGGCCAAAAAATCTTTGACAAAGCAGAGAAAATTATACAATGGAAAAAAGACAGCCTCTTCAATCAATGGTGCTGGAAAAATTGGACAGCTATGTATGGAAGAATGACACTCAACCATTCTCTTATACCATACAGAAAGATAAATTCGAAATGGACAAAAGACCTCAACGTGAGGCAGGAATCTATCAAAATCCTAGAGGAGAACATAGGCAGTAACGTCTTGGACACTGGCCACAGCAAATTCTTTCAAGACATGTCCCCAAAGACAAAGGAAACAAAAGCAAAAATGAACTTTTGGGACTTCATCAAGGTCAAAAGTTTCTGCACAGCAAAGGAAACAGTCAACAAAATGAAGAGACAACCCTCGGAATGGGAGAAGATTTTCACAAAGGACATTACAGATAAAGGGCTGATATCCAAGATCTATAAAGAACTCCTCAAACTCAACACACACAAAACAGATAATCATGTCAAAAAATGGGCAGGAGACATGAACAGACACTTCTCCAAAGAAGACATACACATGGCAAACAGATGCATGAAAAAATGTTCATCATCATTAGCCATCAGGGAGATTCAAATCAAAAGCACATTGGGATACCACCTTACACAGTTAGAATGGCCAAAATTAACAAGGCAATAAACAACACGTGTTGGAGAGGATGTGGAGAATGGGGAACCCTCTTACACTATTGGTTAGAATGCCAGTTGGTGCAGCTACTTTGGGATACAGTGTGGAGACTCCTTAAGAAATTAAAATTATAGCTACACTATGACCCTGCAATTGCACTACTGAGTATTAACCCCTAAGATACAGATGCAGTGAAAAGAAGGGGCATCTGTACCCTAATGTTTATAGCAGCAATGGCCACAGTCAGTAAACTTTGGAAAGAACCAAGATGACCTTCAATGGATGAACAGATAAAGAAGATATGATCCATTTTTACAATGGAGTATTATGCTTCCTTCTGAAAGGAAGGACAACCAACTTTTGTATCAACATGGACGGGACAGGAGGAGATAATCGTGAGTGAAATAAGTCAAGCAGGGATTGTCAATTTTCATATGGTTTCACTTAATTGTGGAGCATAAAGAATAACATGGAAGTCACTGGGTGATCAAGAGGAGAAGTGAGTGGGGGGAAATTGGAGGGGGAGACAAACCATGAGAGACTCTGAGAAACAAACTGAGAGTTTTGAGGGGAGGGGGCAGAGGGTTGGGTAAGCCTGTTAATGGGAGTTATGGAGGGCACATATTGCATGGAGCACTGGGTGTGGTGCATAAACAGTGAATTTTGGAACCCTGAAAAAAATAAAATATAAATGACAACAACAACTCCACTTCCCAACCTGTGGTAGGAGTCCCCCAAATTATTGGAAGCAGCCTCCATTAGAGATCAATCCACTGCATGTTGAGGGTCCTCCCACTTCAAAAAGACCAAGGAATATCCAATCCCAAAACAAAGTAAGGGCCAGCTCCACCTCATGGAATACCACCTGCTCTCCCTTAGAGAGTGTGCTGTTGCTTTAATAAACCTGCCTTCTGGTTTCACTTTGGGCATTGATCTCTAATTCTCACGTGCCAACATAAAAATAATGATGGGTTATCTTTACAATTCATAGAAAAGGAGGTACATGGAAATTGAATGAAAGGGAATAACAAAGTAGGTTCATAAGTCCATGTTCCTTGTAAAAAAATTAACATGAAAGTGCGTTTCTACCACCTCTCTCCTGTTTGATCTCATAAAGAATGACCACGATACATGAATTATAGTTCGGGGTTTTGAATAACACAATTGCTTTATACCAACACTTGAGCTTTTTATTTATTTATTTATTTATTTATTTATTTATTGCTAACAAGATAGCTCAATTTGATATGCGGTTCCTGACAACCAACCTCAGAAGTAATTCCATCTTCATGAGAAGTCAGAAAGAACCACAAACCAAACCTCAAAATAGATTCATAGAGAAAATACTCTTAAAAAAATTTCCCTTCCTGGGGCACCCGAGTGGCTCAGTTAGTTTGTCTCACTGGGCCTTTGCGTTTGGCTCAGGTCATGATCCTAGGGTCCTGGGATTGAGCCTCATGTCTGGCTCTCTGCTCAGCAGGGAGCCTGCTTCCACTTCTCTCTCTGCCTGCTCTCTGCCTACTTGTGATCTCTGTCAGTCAAATAAATAAATAAAATCTTTAAAAAAAATTTTCCTTGGGCACCTGGGTGGAAGAGTGAGTTAAAGCCTCTGCATTCGGCTCAGGTCATGATTCCAGGGTCCCGGGATCGAGCCCCACATCAGGCTCACTCCTCAGCAGGGAGCCTGTTTCTTTCTCTCTCTCTGCCTGCCTCTCTTCTACTTGTGATCTCTATCAAATAAATAAATAAAATCTTTAAAAATAAAATTTCCCTTCCTATCAGAAGCAGACCAAACCACCAACAAATTCCCCAGAAAGCTTCATCTAAAAGGTTGTACTTTCTTCAGACACCCAGCAGGACCTTCTTCTCTGGGCCTGGTATTTCTTCAATGGCCTATTCCAGAGAATAAGACACTAAACTACTGAGCACCAAGGGCCTCAGAACCACGAAAGATATGATGAGGGGCACAAAGCACGCCTCTGGTCACCAAGAGGGTTTGTAAACGTTTGCTGCTTTTCTGTATTTTTCAAAGCTGAGTTTTTAGCGGGAGGCCGCTCCTTTAGGATTAATTGCTGATACCTTATAGTAAAAGCTATTATATGATCTTTTACAAACCATTTCCTATCTTTGCATTCTCATGTGCCGAGACAGACACGGATTATTTATTTATTTATTTATTTATTTATTTATTTATTTTAAGATTTTATTTATTTATTTGACAGAGAGAAATCACAAGTAGATGGAGAGGCAGGCAGAGAGAGAGGGAAGCAGGCTCCCTGCTGAGCAGAGAGCCCGATGCGGGACTTGATCCCAGGACCCTGAGATCATGACCTGAGCTGAAGGCAGCGGCCTAACCCACTGAGCCACCCAGGCGCCCCCAGACACGGATTATTTAAAACCCTGAAGAGAGTGCTATTGCATTTAAATTGCCTGTAACCTTCGTGTAATAGATTTATGATTGATGATAGATTTAGTTAAAATATCACTGTTTTAAATATTTATTCTCAGTAAACGATTTCAGACTATGCTCATTTAAGTAAGTTGGTGCATAATCCCTTTTCTATTAAACCCTAGTGCAAGGACCAATGCCCCGCTTCCGAGAGAACCACAAGCTCTTTTTCTAGAATGGCCATATGCGTATGTATCAGGCATCCTCTTTTCACTCCCTTTCTGGAGCACCTACAATGGAGGTCATGTAATAACCAATAACGAAAAAACAAACAAAAAACCCAAACATCCAGGTCGAAGTGATTCAGGGGTGCCATCATGCAATGGCGGACCCTGCCTGGAGACGAGGAGACTGCTCAAACAGATCGCAGGCAGGCATCTCAGCCCAGGCCTGTGCTGGGGAAGCTGGTTCCCGGCTTTGCGCACAATCAGGAAGCCAGCGAATTGACCCGAGAGTGCAGCCGGGGTTTAGGGATGATGATCTTTTCGCAGCCAGGCAGCACGCAGACACCGGCTCTGGGAGCCAGGCTAGGAGGCCGACCAGCGCCCGCGCTGGCCATGCTCAGCAGGCCCCCGGGGCTTGGCCAGCCCCTGTGCCCCGGGCCGCGCCTCAGGACTGAAGGGGAGGGGGGCGGGGTTGGGGGCGGCCCGGAGAAGGGGCTTTGATAATTGAAGAAGCGGGAAATGAGCTTGCGGAGGATGGAGGAAGCGGGGGAGAGTCTGAGAGGAGGTGGAGGGGCTGGCAGAGAAGGGGCCCACAGTGCCAGGGTGCTGTACTGGGGCCCAGTCGGGACTGCAGGACCCCTGGAGTCGCCGTCCCTGCACTCCTGCGCTCCAGCCCAGCCCTTGAGGCCACGCTGTCCTGCTCCTGAGGCCTGCTGCCCCGCCCCGCCCCATGGCTTCTCCGGAGGACCCTCTGCGGGCAGGTAAAGTGACACCGCGCCGCACCCTCACCTGGAGCAGAAAGCGCCGGCCCTGAGCTCGCGGGGGTGTTGGGACCCAGCCTCCCGCGACCCCCGGGGCAGCGGGACCACCCCGGACGCCTTGCTGCACTGGGGTCCTAACGGGGTCGGGCCAGGGACGGAGCCACGCAGGTGCCCCCCGCCTATGAGCACAAAAGCCCCCATCGTTTGGCACCCCACGTGCGGGTGGCGAGGACCCCCTTCCCTCATCCCGTGCTGTGGCCCCGCCACTTTTGTTCTGGACTTGGGATCCCAGGTGGAAACTAGTCCCTCAGACCTCCCTGGCAGCAAGGAGCGCAGGGAGGGATTCGCGGTTTTTCCGCCCTGGTCTTCCTCTCTCCCCATTCACATGCCTTATTGAGTCCCTTTCCTCTCCTCATTGTCACTTTTATTAAATGGTTTTGTTCTGCATGTTGACCCGCAGAGCGATTTCATGAATTAATATGCAGGATACTGAGTGGGAGCCCACCTGTGAGAGCCCACCTGTGGAGGCCTTTCATTAGAATGGTCTCTGGTTCTAGCCTCAGTTCAGAATACTGCGTGTACCTGAGGACCGAGTCCAGATGTTTCTTTCATCTCTGACTTGAATTTGAAATCCTAACGTCACTATGACCTGGGAAGCCGAGGTCCACAGCATCTTCATCTGAAATTCCACTAGAGCTCCCATTTACCTAGTGCCCAGCCTGAGTCTGTTTTCCACTACTGTCAGGGTTCTAGAAGTTCATGCACTGCCCACCACTGACAGTAGGGGCATCTCTCTGTCCAGATTTTCCCTTTACATAAGGAGGACAGTTACAGGAGATTAGGGCCCACTCTAATGACCTCACTGTAATGTGATTGCATCTGTAAGGACTCTAGTTCCAAATAAGGTCACGTTCTGTGGTACCAGAGATAAGGACAGCAGCAAGGTTTCTGGGGGAAATGCAGGTCAGCTCTTAACAGTCCACTCTCTGGCTCCCCAAATTCGTGTCCTTCCCGTGTGCAAAATACCTTCACCCAATGCCCTCCAAAGCACTAATCATCCCAGAATCAACTCAAAATCTGAAATCTCATCTGTCCTCCTCCACTCAAAGACCCAGATCTCACCCAGACCATGGGACCCGAGGACTGCATCTAGAAGCCACCATCTCCTGGTAAAGCTGCCCATCAGGTCCTGACATCACCCTCACTCGTCCCAGCAGCCGAGGGCCTACAGTTCCTAGAGACAGTTTCTCAGAGGAAGTTTGAAGACCACCTCAGAGGGCATTCTTTGGAAGTGAATGAAGAGGTAAGGGGGTCAGAGCCTCCTGCCATTCCCAGGGCACCCAGAACCCAGACAGTGAGGCCTTGGGTGCTTTCTAGTGACAGATTCAAGGCAATTCTTCGACTTTGGGACTTAGAGTTAACTTAGTTTTCATTTGTGATTATTATTTTTGTGTGGGGGCCATAGCTTTTCTTTTGACCTATGGCTGCTTTCACTCTCAGTTCTGAAGAAGCCCCTAAATCCTAACCCTGTTTAGGAATCTGAAAGCTCTCAGAGCAGCAGTACTGGGGGACAGTGTGGACACATGGTTTGGTTTCTCCTCTGGCCTGATTCTGCGGCAGCCCCGCTCTGTCCTCCTCAGACTTCAGAGCAATAGCTGAATAAGTGGAGAAAGGACCATGGGGTCAGGAAGGTGGCCACCGAAGAGTGATTCTCTGGAGGGTGGCTGAGCTAGCCAGTGAGCGTATTAGTCCAGCTCTGCCTGCAGTCTGGATGGAGCTGAACAGGGGCCAGGGAAGGGGAGGAGGAGCAGAGAGCGGGGACAAAGGGACCAAAGAGTAGATTCAGACGAAGGGATGTAATTAGGAGGAGAGAAGAAACTCAGAATACTGCATGTACCTGAGGACCAAGTCCAGATGTTTCTTTCATTTCTGACTTGAATTTGAAATCCTCCTCAGACTTCAGCTTCCAGGATTTCTCCAGTCCTTGCTCTCCCACTGTCTTGGTGGGGATCCGCCATGAGTGGTGAACACAGGAATGAATGAGTGATATATACCCCCAGATCGCTGGGGCTTTGTCTTGTTTTGCTGAGGTTGGAAAGGCTTGGGAGAGACCCCCTGTATGCAGATACAGAGTTGCATGCAATTGCTTAGATAAACATGTTCCCCACTTAATTGCCTGGGCATTAAACATTTCGCCCATAACCCGTGGCTTGAGCAGTTAGGAGGAGACAATCTGGAGGTGAATCAGAAGATGGCTTAATCCACATGGTGGTGGGCTGGGTTTGGGAGATTTTCCTGGAGATTCTAAAGAAAGATCTAAATTCATCCAATGGGGAGTGGTAAACATTTTATCAATGGGAGATGGAAAATAAATTGTCTGGTTAACCTTTCCCTCCCCCTCAAAACCATTATTTGAAAAAACAAAAAAGGAAGTGAAGGGAGAAATCCTCCCACTCCCATCCCCACTCACCTCCATAGCCACCTCCTCTTCCAAGAACCTAACAGACAAGCTGCCAAGAAGTGTTAGGTACCAGCAGTGGTCTCAGAGCTCATTCAAGGATCATGGTGAAAGGCATTCAAAGAGATTGTGTGGGCACAGGGATCCAATTAAGGGGAACAAGTTTAAGGTTTGCCTGGTCCCCTACAAATTAATGGCACTAGAGAAGATGAGCTTTGGGAACTATAGCTTAATGGATACAACGTGTAAAAAGCTTCAGTGAGGCATGGTGGGAAGAGGCCATGAGGGCAGCAAAGACAGTCTTAGATGATGTTATTAATAGCACTACAGGCTCTAAATTTCCTGTGGTGGTGTTCTTGGAAGACCAGCCTGGCCAAAGTGGATACTCACAACGTGGAACAGAGGGTCTTGCAGATCCCAGCATGTGAGGTATGATGAGGGGGTAAAATGATAGGTGTCCTTTGGAAAGACCGTCTCCTTGACTTTAAAAGGGAGAACCCAAATCTTCAGGTGAAATCTTTTTGGCTACAAAGAAGTACGAGCCTCCTAAGGTCAAGGTCTCCTCGTCACTTGCAAAGATGTCGAAGAACAGGGGCGCCTGGGTGGCTCAGTGGGTTACGCCGCTGCCTTCGGCTCGGGTCATGATCTCAGGGTCCTGGGATCGAGTCCCACATCGGGCTCTCTGCTCGGCAGGGAGCCTGCTTCCTCCTCTCTCTCTCTGCCTGCCTCTCTGCCTACTTGTGGTCTCTCTCTGTCAAATAAATAAATAAAATCTTAAAAAAAAAAAAATGTCGAAGAACATATTCAGACATTTCAAAGATGTCCTCATGTCCATCCGTTCCCACTCTGGAATTCTATAAATAAGGTGAGAGTTCCTCTAGTTGGAAAAAAGATCTAAAAAGACTTCCCTTTCTCATGTAATTTCTGTAACCTCCAGGACACACCCAACTACCCCTTCCAGCGCTGTAATGAAGCTACAGCTGGTGCCAATTTGTGGAACTCATTAAAGGCTATTTTCCCTTATATACCCCCGGACCTAGTTCCCATGCTCCCTCACCTGATTTCCTGCACTCACCTCCCACCTGGTGTGTTCACACCTGCACGTGCCTTTTACCAACCCCTTTGCCAAAAGGCAGCCAGAGTGACCTTTCAAAGACCTATCAGTTCCTGGCATTTGTCTCCATAGAAATCTGCACTGAACTTCTAACAAATTCTCAGTCCTCCAAAGGCATCCATAATCCTCCCACTCATCTCTTCCTACCCTTCTAATTGAATGATGCCTGTTCTGCCCTGTCTTTCTGCCCTTCAACCACGCTGCCTCCCTCTTCCTGTGGAGACCCCTCATGGCGCCTGCCTCCAAGCACAGGTGATTCCCATTAATGGGAAGACCCTCTTTTTCTCCCCCGTCTCCCCACTCCAGTTACTCCCACTTATTCGTGAGCTCACAAGCCCCATGGTACACACACTCCATGCAGCCTGCTCTCTCTTTTCTAACACTGGCCTCCGTTTCTAGCTGTGGTTGTGTCACGGATGTCCCTCCCCAGCCTGCCTCCAAGCCCTCCATCGGTTTAGCTCCAAGACCTGACACAGTGCCTGGCACGTAGTAAGCCCTGGCTAGCTTCTAAGAGCCTCACTGTGGGACTGAACGCATTTTAAAAAAGGTCACCACATAGTCTCCAAACTGTAGGCAGAAAAAGCTTTGCCTGGATTGACATTTTAGAGACGTATTCGTCAAGTTAGATGTGTTCACTGACTTTACCTTGTAAAATTAAAAAAAAAAGGGACCTCTGTATCACTTCGCATCTAATGAAGGCACATGTATACTATTAGACCACGTTATGAGCTTAATGGAAGGAGACAAGATTTTTTTGCTAAGAAAATGTATAAGACAGTGGAGGTCACGTGGGAGGAAATAGTCCGTTTGTTGGAGCATTGCTATCTTACTCTATCACAGCCACTAATAAAAATCTGACACGGGGTGAGTCAGAATTGTCTGTCGGAGATGAGTTAGATCTGTCTCATGTTCGTACAGACATGAAAGCCAGGAACGAAGAAGCAGGCTTTGAAAGCCTGGGTTGAGGAGGTGGTGTGGTTCACTGCGATGAGCTAAGTGCCCAGGGCCACCGGCAGACATGTGGGCCTGTGTCCTTCCTTTGTTCTGGAGTCCGTCTTGCACCATGTGGTGAGGTAGCAGCTGGGAGCAGCTCAGGACAGGACCCGGTGGCATCTTACCTCTCCCACCCTCCTGTGGGATCCAGTGGGCTCCAGTGGGTCCCGGGGACAGCCTGCCTTCCTTGCAAAGCCCAGTAGCACTGGGAGCAGAAACTGAGACCAAAGAGTGAGCACCCTGTTTGACAAGCCAGACCAGCCACCTCTTCTTCAGATGCAGGGGGAGCCCTGGCTTGCTGACTCCTCCCTTCTTCCTTTCCCTTTTCCTCCCTCCCTCCCTCTTCCCTTTCCCTCTCTCCTTCCCTGGTGGTGCCCTTTCCCGATGCCCACTTCATCCCTTTTCCTTTCTTACATGCCTGTCTTCTAGAGTTTCTTCTCTCCTCCCAATTACTTCCCTTCGTCTGAATCTCCTCTTTGGTTCCTTTGTCCCTGCTCTCTGCTCCTCCTCCCCTTCCCTGGCCCCTGTTCAGCTCCATCCAGACGGCAGACAGAGCTGGACTAACAGGCTCACTTGCTAGCTCTGCCACTCTCCAGAGAAGTCACTCTTCGGTGGCCACCTTCCTGACCCCCTGGTCCTTTCTCCACTTATTCAGCTATTGCTCTGAAGTCTGAGGAGGACAGAGCGGGGCTGCCGCAGAATCAGGCCAGAGGAGAAACCAAACCATGTGTCCACACTGTCCCCCAGTACTGCTGCTCTGAGAGTTTTCGGAGTCCTCAACAGGGTTAGGATTTAGGGGCTTCTTCAGAATTGGAAGTGAAAACAGCCATAGGTCAAAAGAAAAGCTATGGCCCCCACACAAAAATAATAATCACAAATGAAAACTAAGTTAACTCTGAAGTCCCAAAGTCGAAGAATTGCCTTGAATCTGTCACTAGAAAGCACCCAAGGCCTCACTGTCTCGGTTCTGGGTGCCCTGGGAATGGCAGGAGGCTCTCACCCCCTTCCCTCTTCATTCACTCCCAAAGAATGTCCTCTGAGGTGGTCTTCAAACTTCCTCTGAGAAACTGTCTCTAGGAACTGTAGGCCCTCGGCTGCTGGGATGAATGAGGGTGATGTCAGGACCTGATGGGCAGCTTTACCAGGAGATGGTGGCTTCTAGATGCAGTCCTCGGGTCCCATGGTCTGGGTGAGATCTGGGTCTTTGAGTGGAGGAGGACAGATGAGATTTCAGATTTTTGAGTTGATTCTGGGATGATTAGTGCTTTGGAGGGCATTGGGTGAAGGTATTTTGCACATGGGAAGGACACGAATTTGGGGAGCCAGAGAGTGGACTGTTAAGAGCTGACCTGCATTTCCCCCAGAAACCTTGCTGCTGTCCTTATCTCTGGTACCACAGAACGTGACCTTATTTGGATCTAGAGTCCTTACAGATGCAATCACATTACAGTGAGGTCATTAGAGTGGGCCCTAATCTCCTGTAACTGACCTCCTTATGTAAAGGGAAAATCTGGACAGAGAGATGCCCCTACTGTCAGTGGTGGGCAGTGCATGAACTTCTAGAACCCTGAGAGTAGTGGAAAACAGACTCAGGCTGGGCACTAGGTAAATGGGAGCTCTAGTGGAATTTCAGATGAAGATGCTGTGGACCTCGGCTTCCCAGGTCATAGTGACGTTAGGATTTCAAATTCAAGTCAGAGATGAAAGAAACATCTGGACTCAGTCCTCAGGTACACGCAGTATTCTGAACTGAGGCTAGAACCAGAGACCATTCTAATGAAAGGCCTCCACAGGTGGGCTCTCACAGGTGGGCTCCCACTCAGTATCCTGCATATTAATTCATGAAATCGCTCTGCGGGTCAACATGCAGAACAAAACCATTTAATAAAAGTGACAATGAGGAGAGGAAAGGGACTCAATAAGGCATGTGAATGGGGAGAGAGGAAGACCAGGGCGGAAAAACCGCGAATCCCTCCCTGCGCTCCTTGCTGCCAGGGAGGTCTGAGGGACTAGTTTCCACCTGGGATCCCAAGTCCAGAACAAAAGCTGCGGGGCCACGGCGCAGGACAAGGGAACAGGGTCCTCAGCATGCGCATAGGGGTGCCTAACGATTGGGGCTAGCGCGCCCTCTGGCGGTGGGCACCGCGCACAGCATATTCCAAGGCCCGACCCCATGCGAACTCAGGTGCTGCACGGCCTCCGGGGTGGTCCCGGTGCCCTGGGGGTCGCCGGAGGCTGGGTCCCGACACCCCAGTGAGCTCAGGGCCTGCGCTTTCTGCTCCAGGTGAGGGCACGGCGCGCTGTCACTTTACCTGTGCACAGAAGGTCGTCTGGAGAAGCCATGGGGCTGGGAGGGCAGCGGGCCGAGGGAGCAGGACAGCGCGGCCTCAGGGGCCGGGCTGGAGCGCTGGAGCTCACCAGAGGCGAGTCCGATGGGTACTGCAATCCCGACTGGGCCTCAGCTCAGCACCGCGGCGCTGCGCGTCCCTCCTCCGCCACCCCTCCTCCTCCTCCCAGACTCTCCGCTGCGTCCTCCACGAGCTCACTTCCCGCTTCAGCAATTAGCAAAGCCCCTTCTCCGGGCCTCTCCCGCCCCCCTCCTTCCTGAGGCGGGGGCGGGCCGAGGCCGGGCGCAAGGCGAAGCCCGGTGGCCTGCCAGCTCTGCCAGCGCCCGCGCTGGGCGGCCTCCTAGCCTGGCTACCTGAGCGGGTGTCCCGCGCGGCCTGGCTGCGAAAAGATCATAAGCCCTAATCCCCGGCTGCACTCTAGGGTCACTTCGCTGGCTTCCTGATTGCCACCGAAGCCAGGAACCAGCTTCCCCAGCACAGGCCTGGGCTTAGATGCCTGCCTGCGATCTGTTTGAGCAGTCTCCTTGTCTCCAGGCAGGGTCCGCCATTGCATGATGGCACCCGCGAATAACTTCGACCTGGATGTTTGGGTTTTTTATTTGTTTTGCGGTCATTGGTTATTACATGACCTCCATGGTAGGTGCTCCACAAAGGGAGTGAAAAGTGGACGCCTGATATGTACGCATTCGGCCATTCTAGAAATGGAGCTTGGGGTTCTCTTGGAAACGCCGCATTGGTCCTTGCACTAGGGTTTAATAGAAAAGGGATTATGCACCAACTTACTTAAATGAGCATAGGTTCAAATCGTTTACTTAGAATAAATATTTAAAACAGTTATATTTTAACTAAATCTATCATCAATCATAAATCTATTACACGAAGGTTACAGGCAATTTAAATGCAATAGCACTCTCTTCAGGGTTTTAGATAATCCGTGTCTGTCTTGGCACATGAGAATGCAAAGATAGGAAATGGTTTGTAAAAAATCATATAATAGCTTTTACTATACGGTATCAGCAATGTACCCTAAAGGAGCGGCCTCCACCTAAAAACTCAGCTTTGAAAAATACAGAAAAGCAGCAAAAGTCTACATACCCTCTTGCTGACCAGAGGCGTGCGTTGTGCCCCTCATCATCTCTTTCCTGGTTCTGAGGCCCTTGGCACTCAGTAGGTTAGTGTCTTATTCTCTGGAATAGGCCATTGAAGAAATACCAGGCCCAGAGAAGAAGGTCCTGCTGGGTGTCTGAAGAAAGTAAAACCTTTTAGATGAAGCTTTCTGGGGAATTTGTTAGTGGTTTGGTCTGCTTCTGATAGGAAGGGAAATTTTTTTAAAAGATTTTATTTATTTATTTGACAGACAGAGATCACAAGTAGGCAGAGAGCTGGCAGAGAGAGAGGTGGAAGCAGGCTCCCCGCTGAGCAGAGAGCCAGACATGGGGCTCAATCCCAGGACCCTAGGATCATGACCTGAGCCAAATGCAGAGGCTTTAACTCACTGAGCCACTTGGGTGCCCCAGGAAGGGAAATTTTTTTAAGATTATTTTCTCTTTGAATCTATATTGAGGTTTGGTTTGTGGTTCTTTCTGACTTCTCTTGTAGGTGGAATTACTTCTCAGGTTGGTTGTCAGGAACCGCATATCAAATCGAGCTATTTTGTTAGCAAAAATAAATAAATAAATAAATAAATAAATAAAATGTCAAGTGTTGGTATAAAGCTATTATGGTTTTCAAAACCCCAAACTATAATTCATGTGTTGTGGTCATTCTTTATCATATGAAACAGGAGAGAGGTGGCAGAAATGCAATTTCAGGTTAATTTTTTTACAAGGAAGATTGACTTATGAACCTACTTTGTTATTCCTTTTCATTCAATTTCCCTGTACCTCCTTTTCTATTAATTGGAACGGTAACCCATCATTATTTTTATGTTGGCACGTGAGAATTAGATATCAAACCCCAAAGTGAAAGCAGAAGGCAGGTTTATTAAAGCAACAGCACACTCTCTAAGGGAGAGCAGGCGGTATTCCATGAGGTGGAATGGGCCCTTACTTTGTTTTGGGATTGGATATTTCTTGGTCTTTTGAAGTAGGAGGAGGACCTTCAACATGCAGTGGATTGATCTCTAACGGAGGTTGCTTCCAATCATTAGGGGGACTCCTACCACAGGTTGGATAGTGGAGTTGTTGTTGTCATTTTTATTTTATTTTTTTCAGGTTTCCAAAATTCATTGTTTATGCACCACACCCAGTGCTTCATGCAATATGTGCCCTCCATAACTCCCATTAACAGGCTTACCCAACCCTCTGCCCCCTCCCCTCAAAAATCTCAGTTTGTTTCTCAGAGTCCACAGTCTCTCATGGTTTGTCTCCCCCTCCAATTTCCCCCCACTCACTTCTCCTCTTGATCACCCAGTGACTTCCATGTTATTCTTTATGCTCCACAATTAAGTGAAACCATATGAATATTGACAATCCCTGCTTGACTTATTTCACTCAGGATAATCTCCTCCAGTCCCGTCGATGTTGATACAGAAGTTGGGTGTCCTTCCTTTCAGAAGGAAGCATAATACTCCATTGTAAAAATGGATCATATCTTCTTTATCCATTCATCCATTGAAGGTCATCTTGGTTCTTTCCAAAGTTTAATGACTGTGGCCATTGCTGCTATAAACATTAGGGTACAGATGCCCCTTCTTTTCACTGCACCTGTATCTTAGGGGTATTCAGTAGTGCAATTACAGGGTCATAAGGTAGGTCTGATTTTAATTTCTTAAGGAGTCTCCACATTGTATCCCAGAGTAGCTGCACCAACTGGCATTCTCACCAATAGTGTAAGAGGGTTCCCCATTCTCTACATCCTCTCCAACACTTGTTGTTTATTGCCTTGTTAATTTTGGCCATTCTAACTGTGTAAGGTGGTATCCCAATGTGATTTTGATTTGAATCTCCCTGATGGCTAATGATGATGAACATTTTTTCATGCATCTGTTTGCCATTTGTATGTCGTCTTTGGAGAAGTGACTGTTCATGTCTTCTGCCCATTTTTTGACATGATTATCTGTTTTGTGTGTGTTGAGTTTGAGGAGTTCTTTATAGATCTTGGATATCAGCCCTTTATCTGTAATGTCCTTTGTGAAAATCCTCTCCCATTCCGTGGGTTGTCTCTTCATTTTGTTGACTGTTTCCTTTGCTGTGCAGAAACTTTTGACCTTGATGAAGTCCCAAAAGTTCATTTTTGCTTTTGTTTCCTTTGTCTTTGGGGACATGTCTTGAAAGAATTTGCTGTGGCCAGTGTCCAAGACGTTACTGCCTATGTTCTCCTCTAGGATTTTGATAGATTCCTGCCTCACGTTGAGGTCTTTTGTCCATTTCGAATTTATCTTTCTGTATGGTATAAGAGAATGGTTGAGTGTCATTCTTCCATACATAGCTGTCCAATTTTTCCAGCACCATTGATTGAAGAGGCTGTCTTTTTTCCATTGTATAATTTTCTCTGCTTTGTCAAAGATTTTTTGGCCATAGAGTTGATGGTCCATATCTGGGCACTCGACTCTGTTCCACTGGTCTACATGTCTGTTTTTATGCCAGTGTTATGCTGTCTTGGTGAACACAGCTTTGTAGTAAAGCTTGAAATTAGGCAACATGAAGCCCCCAGTTTTGCTTTTTCTTTTTCAACATTCCCTTAGCATTTCAGAGTCTCTTCTGGTTCCATACAAATTGTTTGGAATTGTTTGTTGTTGTTTGTTCCAGCTCTTTGAAAAGTTCCAGTGGAATTTTGATCAGGATAGCACTGAAAGTATAGATGGCTCTAGGCAGTATAGACATTTTCACAATGTTTATTCTTCCAATCCATGCATGTGGAATGATCTTCATTCTTTTTGTGTCTTCTTCAGTTTCTTTCATGAGTATTCTGTAGTTCCTCAAGTACATTTACCTCTTTGGTTACGTTTATTCCAAGGTATTTTATGCTTCTTGGTTCTATAGGAAATGGAATCAATTCTCTAATTTCCCTTTCTATGGAAATCAACTGATTTCTGTACATTAATTATGTATCCTGCCACATTACTGAATTGCTGTTATGACTTCTAGTAGCTGGGGGGTGGAGTCTTTTGGGTTTTCTATATAAAGTATCATGTCATCTGCAAAGAGAGAGAGTTTGACTTATTTTTTGCCAATTCGAATACTTTTACTTCTTTGTGTTGTCTGATTGTTGTTTCTAGGACTTTTAGTACTGTGTTGAATAACAGGGTTTAGAGTGGACATCCTTGTCGTGTTCTTGATTTCAATTGGTAGGCTGTCAGCTTTTCCCGTTTGAGGATGATATTCACTGTGGGTTTTTCATCGATAGATTTTATGAAGTTGAGGAATGTTCCCTGTATCCCTGTACTTTGAAGTGTTTTAATCAGGAGTGGATGCTGTATCTTGCCAAATGCTTTTTCTGCATCAATTGAGAGGACCATGTGGTTATTCTCTCTTCTTTTATTGATTTGTTCTATCACATTTACTGATTTGTGAATGTTGAACTACCCTTGTATCCCATGGATAAATCCCACCTGGTCATGGTGGATAATCTTTTTAGTGTACTGTTGGATCCTATTAGCTAGGATCTTGTTGAGAACCTTGGCATCCATATTCATCGGGGGTATTGGTCTGAAATTCTTTTGGAGAGTGTCTTTGCCTGGTTTGGCCATCTGTTTCTATTTTTGGAGGCAGCTTCAGAAGAATAGGTGTTATTTCTTCTTTGAAAGTTTAGTAGAATTCTCCAGGGAATTCACCAGGTCCTGGGCTCTTGTTTTTTGGGAGGTCTTTGATGACTGCTTTGATCTCCTAACTAGATATTGGTCTATTCAGGTTGTCAATTTCTTCCTGATTCAGTTTTGGAAGTTTATAGGCTCCTAGGAATGCATCTATTTTGTCTAGTTGCCTAACTTATTGTCATATAACTGTTACAACCGTCAATAAAAATTTCTGATGATTGTTTCTATTTCCTTGCTATTAGTCATGATCTTTCCCTTTTCATTCATAATTTTATTAATTTGGGTATTCTCTCTTTTCCTTTGGATTAGTTTGGCCAGTAGTTTATAAATCTTATTGATTCTTTCAAAATTCAGCTTCTAGTTTCATTGATGTGTTCTACTGTATCTCTACTTTCTATCTCATTGATCTCTGCTTTAATCTTGATTATTTCCCTTCTTGCATGTGGGTTTGGCTTAATTTGTTGTTGATTCTCCTGGTCTTTAAGGTGTAAAGAGAGCTGGTTTATTCTGTAGTTTTCTATTTTTTTGAAGGAGCCTGGTGGGAAGAGTTGTTTTTTACCTTAAAAGGTTTGTTCTGGAACCATCATGGCAACTATTTTACATGGGGATGGCAATGCAAATGCATTATGATAGATCTAGGGGTTACTCTGGTGTAGAGGTAGAAGAGGAGAGAACATTTTCAGTACCAGTGTCTCCTGGTTTGTTAGGCCCAGGGTCTCAGAAGTCACAAAGTGGGAGGTTGTGCCCTCAGTCTTCTAATGTGTAACCCATTTTTCACCATTCTTGCCTCTAACTCATCTCTCACTGCCCACACATTCAGATATAGTGTAATATTGATTGACAAAATATTAATTGCCAAATAACAGTAGTTGGAGAATAAGAAAAATGCAAGCACCTGATTATATAATATTACTTAAATAAAATATGTTTTTATAAGTGCTATTGGAAGTAAATTCCTCAATACTTTAATCACACAGAAAGATGGAATCCTATATTTTTTTTCTTGTATTTACTAAGAAAATGATCATGCCTCAAGTATATTAAAATGGAATAGGGAAAATTAAAAATTGTTTTAAGTTGATTTGCGTGTCTTGTGCGTATGTGAGAGAGAAAGAGAAAGAGAAAAAAAGAGAAAGGGAAAGACAGAGAGGTGGCTGCAGTGAATTGATGAGTTGCAGGATAGATTTTAAAGTTTTGTCTTTTGCTTTCTACATTTCCTTTTCCTTAGGTTCAAGAGAACAATCAGTAATATCTCAGATGCCTGCTGGTAACATCAGCAGAAAGAGTTAGAGGTTCCCAGAAAATTAAAGATGAGATATAGTTTTCCTGACATAAGAAAAGTCATTTTGTGTCTCCAGCTATTTTCAATGATCCATACCCCACCTGTGTACTTGCCCAAGCACACTTCTTCCAAAACTTCCTGGGAGGTCCTTACAAGGAAATGCAAAAACCTCACTACTTAAGGAATTTGAGGGAATGAGGCAATGGGAAAACTAACATTCACCACCAGACCAGGAAATAGCCTAAGCTATTGAGACAATAAATCAGTGGTAAAACTCCGTAGTGCTATTTTAAAAGTAATCAAGGCCTTGCATTCCTTGTCCCAGAAAATGAGCCCAAGACCCCATCTTGTTTATATCTGCTCTTGAAGCCTGCAGCGTCCCTTTCCCTTGTCCAACAGTTACCTCTGCTTTATTCTAACGGTGAAGTTTCTGCCCTCAGTGGAATACAAGCTTCATTCAGGTGAACATGCAATACATATTGTACAAATACATATGTGGATGTGCATGCATCCACAACCTTATGACCAACCATACACGGGATAATAAAACTCTCCCTTCTGAGTATTCATCTTAAATACTAAATAAAAATCTCTCTCCTGTTCAAACAGTCAAGGCTTTGGAACTTATTCCCTGTGATCTCCTTGTATGTTGTAAACAAAGATTCCTTGTTTGACAACTCCACCTGTTTGTGTGATTCACCAAAGGTTGACCTCAGTTAGTTCAGTTACTGTAATGGCTTTCACTCCTCTGATTCTACCTCTGCAAGTCTCCAAATTTAACTATTTTTTTCTCGCAATTCCGCATTTTCTTGGCTTTAAACTGCAACTCTGAAGAGATGATTTGCTTGTTTAAAAAAAAAAATCAAGAAAAGGGAGTAGTAGTCAACATTGTTACTTTGAACTTCCTGCCATAAGGGGCTCTCCTGTTGTTTCTCTTTGCCTTCCTGGACTAAAACGACAGAAATTTGGCAATACATCACTCCCCAATCCAGATTTCTGACAGAACAGTTTATACTCTTAGAAAAATATTTGTTTTAAAGATCACATAATTAAATACTTAAGCATGTAGTGTAATATAGTGGTTTACAAGAAATATATTTTGGTCATCTGAATATTTGGTTTTCAACCATGGCTACTGACTCACAGCTCCTAAAACTCTTGGAATTTCCTGTGATAAGGGTGAGAGTGGTGTGTTTTGTTATGTTAATGAAGTGACCTTTAGACCTCTCTCAAGGCAAGGGCTGTTTGCCTGAAGGACCACCCACTTGGTGAAAGCCTTCATAACTTTTTTCCCAACATGCCTCCCCTTCCTCTGAATTCAGGATTATCTGGGGAAGGAAGAGGAGCTGGAGATTAGATCAGCAAATGACAATGATTTAGTCAGTCATGACTATGTCATGAAGCCTCCACAGAAAACCTGAAAGGACTGGGTTCAGAAAGCTTTTAGCTTGTTAAATGTATGAAAAGGCAGGAAGAGTGGCAGTCTTACAGAAGGTAATAGAAGCTCTGTGCCCATTCTCCATACCTTGCCCTGTGCACTTCTTTATCTATCTATTGATTTAAATCTTCTATTATATCTTTTAATAAGCTGGCAAACATAAATTAAGTATTTTTATGAGTTTTGTGAGTCCCTGTAGCAAATTAAAAGAACGTAAGAATTAGGCCACTGGGACCTCCAACCTGTAGTTGCTCAGTCACAAGCACAGGTAATAACCTGGGGCCTACAGTGAGACAGGCATCTGAGGTGGGGTTGGAGATAGTCTTGGAGGACTGATCCCTTAACTGATGAAATCTTACACTATGTTCAGGTAGATAGTGTCAGAATTTAGTTGAATTCTTGGAGATCCTGCTGTTGTCTGAAAATTATTTGGCATTGTTGGTATGATGTCCTAAAACCCAAAAAGATATAGCTACCTCAAAATAAGAATAAGGTTGACAGCTTATATATAATAAGTGAGTATATCAGGGGTTTAAAATATACCCAATAAATAGTGTAAGGAAATTACGAAAGAGTTTGAAATAAAAACAGGAATAAGAACCTAGTGGTACTAATAGATTAAATATATGTAATCTAGTTGAATTAAGAATACAATGGATAGAATACGTAATGGATTCAATAGAGATAAGAAGTCACTTAAGGATATAGTCATCTGGATACCAGCAAAGCATTAAAATTATCAATATAAAAGAGGTGTAAGATGTAGGTGATGTGTGTGGAACAAAAGCTAGAGAAAAAATTAGATTTCCTTACTACTCATAGCCTGTTGACAAGTCCTTGAAGTTCCTCTGGGGACTCAGCTGCTTCAATGTGGACACATCCACTCAGGGCAAAAAGCATTCTTAGTCCACCCCCCAGGATACCGAAAATCTACTTTCACATGTAAAACTTACTTTGGAAACTTCTTTATCTCTACTCCCCAACCCTGCCCTCAAGATATACATTGGCAATCATCTCCCAAGCATATACCCACTGATACACATCAGAAGAGTGTCTTCCCTGAGTTTTTACTAAATAGTAATAAATGATATTCCCCTAACAATAGCTAGCCCCCTCAAGGTGCTAGAAACCTTGTTTATAAAATACCTTGGAGGCTTGTGCTATCCCTATCCTCCTCCCAAATTGAAAGTATATCATCAGCCACTCTTCATGACCCTCTCTCTCTACTCCACATAAATAAATAAATATTTTTTAAATAAAATAAAATAAATGACTTTTTTTTAATGAAAGAAGAAAAAAGGAAAGAAATATTTGAATATTAATGTACATATATTTCTCAAGCATAAAATAGTCAAGACACTGGATTGAAACTTACATACAAGAAAAGAAAGAAAATATTCATGACTATAGTTGACTCTATGAATCCCAAACTAGGGCATATATACCAAAGACAAAAAAAAAAAAAAAAACTCATAAGTGTTAGAGAGAAAAAAATTAATTCATTAATAAAGAAACAAGATTCAGATTGACAGAAAAGTTTTAAATAACATCAGATATAAAAAAGAATGAAGTAATAGCTTTATTATCTTGAAAAAAATAATCACAATGTAAACATTTAGATCCTTATAAAATGTCATTGGAATAGGAAGGCATAATAAAAAAAATATTTTCAGGAATACAGACCACAGATAATTTGCCTTAATTTGTGTAGGCAGCACTTACATACTAATATTATTTTAACAGTAAAAATGTACTCTATGACCTATGGGGTTGGGGAAAAGAGGATGACCAAGTCATCTTGAAATAATTCAGTTTTAAGAAAAAAGTAAAAAGATCGAAAAAAAGACTTGAAGAAAAGAGAGATAAAACATATGCATAATAAAAATAAATAAATGAATGAACAACTGGAGTGCCTGGGTGACTTAGTCGGTTCAAGTGTCTGCCTTCAGCTCAGGTCATGATCCCTCCAGGGTCCTGGTATTGAGCCCTGCATCAGGCTCCCTGCTCAGTGGAGAGTCTGCTTCTCCCTCCCATTGAGAAAATAAATTTGACTTATTTATTTGAGAGAGATAATCTTTAAATTTTACTTATTTATTTGAGAGAGAGTGAGAAAAGAAAAACATGCACACAGCAGGGGGAATAACAGAGGGAGAGGGAGAAGCACCCCACTGAGCAGGGAACCCCCTGCGGGGCTCTATCCCCGGACCCGGGTATTATCACCTGAGTTATAGTTAGACACTTAACTGACTGAGCCACTCAGGTACCCCAATGAATACAATCTTTAAAATAATAATAATAATAATAAAGAAATAATATTTCAGATAGTATGATTTTTTTTAATGTAAGACTTGGTATAAAAACAGGATGACATACTTGTCTAATTATAGCAAAAGACTTTGATAAGTTTAGATTCAGTAGTACATAAAAATTTAACTTCTTTCATTAACTGATAATTTAATTAGATTAAATTAAGAGACATCAAAATTTAGAGAATCTAATAGTCCTGATCTATTAATAAATGTAGCCATCCTGACCCCAAAACAATAGTCTTCAGTAAGTATATAAGCATAAGTTGAACATTTACACAAACAGGCCATTATTTAGGCCAGAAGTATATGCCAATCAATTCCGAGAGTTAAATATCAGGCTATATTTTCCAAGAATAAGGCAATAAAATTAGAAAACAATGACCAAAATATTAAATTCATATAATTGGAAGTTAACTTCATACCTAAAAAGAAATAATACAGCTAATTCAGAAATTTTTAGAATTACAGTACTTTGGTAATATCAACTCTCAAAATGAGTAACGGACAGGCGGGGCTAGAGAGGAAGAGATCCATAGGGAACTTTGTGAACAGGCTCTCAGAAATCCCCAAAATGTGGTGTGGGAAAGCCAGAGTAAAGAGATAAATTGGACCACCCTACCCCAGGGAAGAGCACCCTGATCTAGGCATGTGGGATGGAGGACCACCCTGCCCTAGGTGTATGGGGTGGGTCATGTGGGGTGGGTGTCTCTATGATAATCACCTGTAACCAAAAAAGAATAATCAGAGGCTAAAAAGGAGGTAAGCCACTGAAGGAGTTATTGATAGAGATGTTAAAAGGATTAAAGTTGCCTGGTTACCTTTTTATAAAAATAAACCCTGAAGGCACTCATTGTTAACTGTGTGGGGACCCCTCTTAGTTGTGAGAGCTTTTTCTATATATTCACTTGATAAACTTCTGTCACTTACTCACTCTCCATTGCCCACGAGATTCCTTCTTTGACTCCAAGAGACAAGAACCTAGCTCTCCCACATCATTCCCTAGAGTTAAGTATCAGGCTATATTTTCCAATGATAAGGCAATAAAACTAGAATATAATGACCAAAATATTAAGTCCATGTAACTGGAAGTTAACTTCACACCTAAAAAGAAATAATACAGCTAATTCAGAAATATTTAGAATTACTGTACTATGGTAATATCATTTGTGAAAATAAGTGACAATAATTAAAGGTATTAAGGAAATCTAAAGGTTTAATTGTATTAATTCAAAAGAAAAACAAAACAATACAACAAAAACACCAAAGCATAAAACAACAAAACAAAACAAAAGGAATATAAAGGCAAAACCTAAGAACGACAGCAGTAATAACAAAATATTATAGAATCAAACAAATTTTTGGAATAGATTAATAAAAAATATTTGACCAATGAGTACTGGTCAGAAATACTCAGAGATTATGAAGATAAAATAAAATACTAAATGAAATGTATAAAAACTAAAGTATAGACCTAAGAGAATGATTAAAAATGCTTCTAGAAAAAGAGTCTAATTTTAAGACAATAAAATTAATAGCACCATAGAGAAAACTGTATTTGTGACATAGGGGATCAATTAGAGATGATAAAGTATTTCCTTAAATATCAAAGATAACAATTAGACTCAGGGGCTCAGTCAGCTAAGCCTCTGCCTTCACCTCAGATCATGATCCCAAGGCCCTGAGACTGAACTTGACTCCCTGCTTGGTGGGGAACCTGCTTCTTCTTTTCCCTCTCCCTCTGCAGCTTCCCCTGCTTGTGCTTGTTCTCTCTCTTTCTCTCTCTCTCTCTAAATAAGATTTTAAAAGTTAAAAAAATTAAGAAATAAGCATCAAAGATTAATCCATAAGGTAAACGCATGTATTAAAGTGATTAATTAATTTATATTAAAATTAAATATTTCCTTGTAATTAAGTACAGTGTGGAGAAAAAGTTCATAGACAACTGACATAGGAATGAACAATACTTAAAATATTTAAAACTGACAAGGAATTATTAGATTTAGACTCCATGATGATCTCTATGTATGTGCATGTAAAACACCTTAAAATACATTGTAGGAATGTGCTACAGGAAATTAAGGAGACAGGGAGATAAAGGGGGAAAAAATAGCTCAACTTGAAATGACTAGTTGGTTGCCACTGTGTTTTATTTACATTTATTTGGTCAATGAAATTATTTTACATGTATCTATTATTATCTTGTAGGACATGGTATACTAATATCATTATTAATGAAGTTGAGAATAAGAATATGATGCCTCATTTCATCATAATTGTTAAAAATGATCCCTGAAGCTGGTAAATGCAGGAAGCCAGAAACAGAAAAAATAATTAGCACCAGTTCAAAAGCTTGTCCACCTGGAACCCGTAAGAAAATCCAACTGGATCCTGAAAATAATCAGTGATTTGAGGAAAATGGACAGGGATATAGATTTCCAGGTGCTTTTTACTTATAATGGCAATAGCAACTTAGACAATGTAATGGAAAAAAAAATCTATTAATTGGCAGTAGGAGAATTATTAAAAAAATATAAACCATAAGCCAATGAACTTGGGAAAATTATGAAGAATCTACATAAACATAAAAAGAAACAATATGAATTTGCCAAGGCACATTCACATTTTAAAAAATAAGTTAAAAGGGGAACAATATGCCATAATACATATATCAATGTTTTTCATAGAAGTTTAGTATAAAAAATAAACATTTTAAATAATTTATTTGGAAAATGATATCACATATCTGAAAAACTTGGAAGAAGAAATGGATAACCATGACTAAACAAATGTAGCAGAAAAATGATTTACAATAATAGATAAAAGCTATTCAAAAATGCAGTGAACATTGGCCAAAGCTTAGAAAAATCGATAGAATATAAAATGTAAAATGAATTCATAAATGAAAAATAGAATCCCATTAAATCTAATTTGGAAAGAACTAATAATTTTTTATTTTGCCTGAATCTGCTCTGCCTTTCATTAGGTGGGACACTGACCAAGCCCACTGAGCTCCTCTCTCATGCCCAGTAATAGTAAAGTCATGGACATTAATTACTTCTGAGATGAATTTTAACCACTGTGGATAGGATGCAGAAGCCAGTGGGTTAAACAGATTCTTCCTTGTTTCAGGAAAATAATTCTGAGATGTATTCTGTGCATTAGGATTGATGCTCTGTTGCCTACAATCATAATCTACTCAGTCTGAACTCATATATGTTTCTCCTGGACCACTTAGCTCTTCTCATTCTCTCCTCTTCCACGTGATCAAATCCCAAAATAATTATTTAGGTTGTGTATGCAAGTCCTGATTTTGAAGGGAAACTCAGTTACAAAAAGAGATGAAAATAAAGATACAGGGGAAAAATGGTGCACTTGGGTGACTCAATTAGATAAGCATCTGACTCTTGATTTCAGCTCAGGTTGTTATCTCAGGGCGATGAGACGAAGCCCCTATAGGCTCTGTGCTGGGCAAGGAGGTTGCTTAAGATTCTCTCTTCTTATCCCTTTCCTTCCACCCCTCTCCTCCCATGCTGTCTTTCTCATAAATAATAAGCACTGCTGAACTATCTTAGATTCTGTACCTTCTCTCCAGCCATGAACCTATCACTGTCTTTAACTCTTGAAAACTTCATTAGGCAAATTAATGTGGTGAAGGAAGCAATATGAGAAAGCCTCTTAATCTGATGAGCATGGATCTGAACAAACCCTATAGATACTATCCCTTTGACTTCAATATACTTCAATATACTATCAATACCTACAGTGAGTCACATACACACAAGATTATTGTTTTTATTGTATACTTCATATATTCATTAATATATGACTCGTTAGCATTTTGTTGAAGTGCTAAACTATGGTAATAAACAAACTTTTAATTAACTTTTCCTCCTATGATACAAATATAATTTGCACTTGAGCTTTAGCTAATTTTATGTTCTAAAATTGTCAAAACAAAGTGATCAAGGTTTCTAGATTATTTACTGTATTTTCTACTATATAATATTGTTCTATCTCTTCTGTATAAAGAAAATGAATGCTTGGGGCTCTTGGGTGGCTCAGTGCGTTAAAGCCTCTGCCTTCTGCTCAGGTCATGATCCCAGAGTCCTGGGATAGAGACCCACACCAGGCTCTCTGCTCAGCAGGGACCCTGCTTCCCTTCCATTCTCTCTGCCTGCCTCTCTGTCTACTTGTGATCTCTGTCTGTCAAATAAATAAATAAAATCTTTAAAAAAAAAGAAAATGAATGCTTGATAACTAAATGAATGCTTTACTGAACAAATTAAATATGGCAATAGCATTTTATTTTATCATGCTTTACATTTAAACTATAATATTATATCACTGGTCTACAAATAATCTACTCACAAAGTCATTTGGAAGCTTTTAGCAAAAGAATTCTTCCTCCTGATTGTAGTATAAAAGCCACAGAAATATACAGAAGACTCCTAGGATAGAAAGTTAAATCCAGTTATCCGTGATGCCTTGAGTAGGACCTGACCTATGTATGTCCTGGGAAGCACTAGTAACTGTTACATGTGATAGGATTTTATTTAATATATACAGTTTCATTTACTTCACAAAGGAGATATAAATTTGAGAATAAAATATTTGATGAATCTATAAAGTCTATATCTATTTGTTACCAATGTGGTAGAATTAAGATGTTAATTTGAAAAAAAATTTCATTGAACACATACACATAGTCAATTGTTTTTATATATATAAACAGCATTATTTATTTATGTAAATAAATGCATTGTCAGTAAAATCCATTTGCTTATCAATCATAAGGGTAATTTTAAGTACTAAGGATAAGAAATATGTGAAAAGATAAGTGTTCAAGAGTGCAGTTTGTGGTAATTAATACAATATGATAGGCTCATAAAAAAGATATATTACTTGTACTTAAAAGGTTCTATAATTAAGCGATGACCACTTGAAATTTGTAATTAGTCTTGCTGAGTTTTTCCTTGCACTTACTGCCCTTCCCCAGAAGTTCATTAAGAATTTCTGTGAATGTCCTTATGTTTAATCTCATTCATGCATTCCACTGCTGCTCACAAAACAAAGCCAAAAAGAGAGGTAACTCTATGTGGCACTCCATCCACAAGCAATACATTCATAAATAATTAAAAAGCTCTCTACTTCATTTGTTACCCATTCAGCTGATGATTTAAATGAGTAACTGAGGCCATTTTATCAGCATGTTTAATAGAATGCGACTCAGAAACTTAACAGTGTTATTTAAGAAGAAATGTTCATGTGTTAAGGTTTTTATTTTTTTTTAATCAACAAAATAATTTTCAAATATTAAAAGCAAATGTCCTCTTTTCCTCCAAGTTTCCTTGCTATGTCAAAGTTATAAATAAATACATTACAATCGTATTTTGAGTAGTAGATAAAAACAAATGTTTTGAAACTGTCTGTGGGTTGAGTGTCTGTGTTAACTTGTATAAATATCTGAACTCAATGTATTTAGACTTTATTAGATGGTTTATTTTAGACTATTTAAAAATACATGCTCAGATAATGACTTAACATTATTTTATTCATTTTAATAAATAAATTATTTTATTTAATTATGTTTAGATATTTATTTAATAAATTAATGATTTAATATTTAATAATCTAAATTTGAAATATTTTAAATTCTAAAAAATATTTATTTAATTAAATTGATATATTTAATATAAATATTTAATAAATTGTTTAATCATTATTATAATTATGCAATACATTATGTATAGTGTAATAATTGCATTTTAATAAATAAATAAGTGTATTATTTACATTATTTTATTTTATTTTATTTAGTTGACAAAGAGAGGGCAAACGAAAGCAAAGGGAGCTGCAGGCAGAGGGAGAAGGAGAATTAGGCTCCCAGCTGAGCAGAAAGATCAACCTGGGGTTCCATCCCAGGACCCTGGGATCACCACCTGAGTCAAAGGCAGATGCTTAACTGACTGAGCCTTCTAGATGCCCAAGGTTTTGTATTCTTAGCTTCTAAATATTTATGCTGCTTCATCTCTGGAGTTAGTATATTGATGTTGAGAATTCATATCAAAGAATTGATAGTAGCTGTTAAGCAGAAACTTATAATTTAGTGGGAAAAAAAGAACAGAAGGAAGGGAAAGGGCAAAAGTCAAAAGCACATTAATATAAAATTTAATTAGATAAATAAAGCTGATATTCCTAAAGGGGGCTAATAAAAGAGCTGCAAAGAGCTGATAGGATTAGGAAAATTGTCCACTCCTGGTCATTTCATAATTTTAAACTATTCCTTATTAATAAATATACTTAGTTCCAGAAACACAACCACATAAGGACATTTCCACCAAGTTTCCTCTAACAGCATTTACAAATTAGACGTTCAAACAATGTAGTTCGTTACATGTTGCCTCTGTATCTTAAAGTTTACACACTTTCTGTGACACATTTTCTAACAATTAAAATATATATATATATATATATATATATATATATATATATATACCCTCACCCTAAATGGAAAAAAAAACATATATATATATATATATATATATATATACCTTATCCCTAAGTGAAACCTTTCTTTGTTTATTAGCTTAAATAGGTAAATTAGCAACAACAACAACAACAAACAGCTAATATTATAGAGGTAGGAACAATTTACCTTTTCATTCATTGCTATATTCTAAAAATTCCTATTTTTTTTCTCAAGTATGTCATAATAATTTTCTAAATCTCCTGCCTTATTCAATTTTTTTTAGTGGAAATCTCTATTTCATATTTATTTTCTCTTCCTCCACTCTTTGCTCTAATAATTCAATGTATTATTAGATTTTCTGTTTTTCTCTTTATCCAGATATATCTTTTCTTTCTTTCTTTCTTTCTTTTTTAAATAATTTGATTTGCTGGCACTTTACATCAGTACATGCTTTCTTATGGATGTTAGAAATGTCTCTGGAACTACTAGAAGAATAAACTTTTTACCTTTAAGAAGTTTACAGTCTAGAGTGCCTGGGTGGCTCAGTTGGTTAAGTGTCTTCCTTCAGCTTAGGTCATGATGCCAGGGTACTAGGATCCAGTCCTGCATCAGCTGCCTGCTCAACAAGGAGTCTGGTTCTTCCTCTCCCTCTGCCCCTCCCTGCCCACTCTCTCTCTCTCTCTAATAAATAAATAAAATCTTAAAAAATAAAAGACTTACTGAAATCTGAGACTGAATTACTAAATTCAGTCTTAATAAAGACAGCTAAACAAAGCAATGATCACAACTGGAAAATTTAGTCAGATCATGGTTTAACATTTTTGGTTGACACAGGACCTCTTTCAGTAACAACTTTCCCTAAATATCAATTTCTTTTTAAGGCAAAAAATTTTGACAAGAAATTCAGATCCTTCTCATCATTTTCATATCAATTTAATGTGACATCCTCGGAGTATATAATCAAATATGTAATTATTCTATCTGTTGCTTTGTATATTGCCTGTATCTTTTTCAGACCCAAACTTTCATTGAGGTAGAGCTTTTTTGTTTTGTTTTGTTTTGTTTTAAAGCAGAGATTTTTAAAGTGTTTGATATATACAAGATACTTAATAAGTGTTTACAAAACCTATGTATTTCAGAAGCCTTAACAGGCTTTAAAATAATGTAGGTGATATTAGTATTCATATCAAAAAATTTGTAGGTTTCAGTCATGTAAAGAACTACATTTCTCAGAGACAGAGAAACATACAAATGATCTGGGTCCAGTAGGATAATGCTAGCATGTGCTGTAAATTCTCTTATATGACCTTATTCTTGCAAGAATTGGTTATGTGGCAGAAAAAAAGGTACCACTATCTTATACTTTATTATTTAAAGAGATTTATGGAAGTTGTTAATATCTTACACTACCCCTTTGTTGCAAAAGACCCAGTTTCCATGGTAATGGTGAGAGGAAAGTAGGCAATTTAGGCAGCAGCAAAAGTCTCCTACAAGGCACTATAAAATAAGGCTTGTTCTAGATCATGGGTCTGTCCAAAGGGGAGTGTTAAGGGGTAGGATGGATGATGGATGCATTGTGGACTTATAACTATAAGATTAATACTGTTATGCCCCAATAATGGGTCTATGATTAAAGTAGCGAGACTGATGTAACGCGAAGGTCAAGCAAAGCTTTATTTCATGCCAAGCATCAAGAATCTAACCGAACGTTCATGGCCACACCTCTTACGAGAGAAGGCAACCCTTCTCTGTTTCACAGTCTAGCTTATAAGGGCAAAGGCCATGCAGTCAGGCCTGGCCACGCACAGGTGACCAATGAGATTTTAACACACACAGAAAACTCCACAGTGAGGCTAGGTGACCAATTGAGGTACAATTTACCCTAGTATAGACATTTGACCCAGCCTATTACACCTTGATTAGGATTGGTGCCAAAAAGGTTCCCAAAGGGTGGAGGAGTGGGGCATACTCCTTAGTATCTGGGAGACAGTGTGCAAATCCCCCCCCCCTCCCCGCTGATTGATGTCTCCACCTGGCCTGGCCGACCCTTGTATATGTGCTTTGTTACCTGGAGCTGATTTCCAGGACTTGTTTTTAAGTGAATCCCCTGGGGGAAGGGGAGCAAGGACAGTTTAAGGGTTAACCTCAATGAAAGACTCTTGCTAAAATATAAAAATATTAAATAGGTCCTTACATTACAACAACTCAATAGGGAAAGTCCCAGTGTGGTGATAAAAGACATGATGTAACTTGCATTGCACATTTGATTTTTAAAACGTGTTTAAGTTGTATTTTTCCCTGCCATGACATCATACTTTATCTTCATCTCTGTCTACTAGTTTAAAACTAGTTAAACAAACTCAACAATTCTTTTAAAAATATTTTTTTATTTATTTGAGAGCAAAAGCCAGAGAGAAGAGAGGGAGAGATAAAGAGCATGAGCAATATGGGGCTCGATCCCAGGACTCTTGAGATCATGATCCAAGCCAAAGGCAGACACTTAACTGACTGAGCAAATGAGACTCCCACAAACTCAACAATTTTATAAAATTTTTATTTGTTGGGGTGCCTGGCTGGATCAGTCAGTAAAACATGTAAATTTTGATCTTGAGTGTAGAGGTTTTTAAAAATAAAATCTTTAAAATTTTTTTTTTTCATTTTTTTTAAAGCCATTGTATGGCAGTGTTGATCACTATATTGTACACCTGAAACTAATATTAACCTTATTTTAACTAACTGGAATTTAAATAAAAACTTTAAAAATAAAATAAAAATAATAATCATAAAAATAAAAAAGAGTAAAAATTATTTGGCAGGCAATTTTCTTAATTGCATTATTATTTATTATTATATAGTGTGGGTGTGTCGGTGGGAAGTGGCTGGTATTACAGTGAGTTCCATATCTGTGTTACACTGAGGTCCATGTCTGTAGTCAGTCTTTTTTTTTTCTTTTAATTTATTTTCAGTGATCCAAAATTCATTGTTTATGCACCACAACCAGTGCTTCATGCAATAAATTCCCTCCTTAATACCCACCACTGGGCTCACCCAACCACCTGCCACCCTCCTCTTCAAAACCCTCAGTTTGTTTCTCAGAGTCCATAGTCTATCATGGTTTGTCTCTCCCTCCGATTTTTCCCAGCACACTTCTCTCCATCTCCCAGTGTCCTCCACGTTATTCCTTATGTATTGAGTCTTCTAAAAACTTTTATTTTTTCCCTATTCTGCTTTGCATATGCTTACCTTAGATGTTAAAATATTATAAACCTCTCCTGCCTGGTCCATTTTCTCTCTCTGCTCTCATGATTTCTCATGCTCTCCCTGCCAATCCCACATGCCTTACAATATCTGGATATGACTAATCTCTTCCTGAGCTACTTTATTCTACTCTGCCATATGGTTGCCCTTCCCTCTTCTGTACCATAACTTCTATCCCCTGCATTTGTGCTTTAACAATACCTAATTCTTTTCACTACATCTGTATCTTTGAGGTCAATACTCAGTAGTGCAATCGCTGGGTCATAGGCTAACTCTATTTTACTGGAAAGAAGGGCCATATGCACCCCAGTGTTCGTAGCAGCAATGTCCACAATAGCCATTCTGTTGAAAGAGCCAAGATCCCCTTCAACAGACAAACGGATAAAGAAGATGCGATCTATGGATACAAGGGAAGATCACTCAGCCATCAGAAAGGATGAATACCCAACTTTTGCATCAACATGGATGGGACTGGAGGAGATTATGCTAAGTGAAATAAGTCAAGCAGAGAAAGTCAATCATCATATGGTTTCACTTATTTGTGGAACCTAAGGAATAGCAGCATGGAGGACATTAGGAGAAGGAAAGGAAAAATGAAGTGGGGGAATTGGAGGGGGAAATGGAACATGAAAAACTATGGACTCCAAGAAACAAACTGAGGGTTTTAAAGATGAGAAGGATGTGGGGATGGATGAGCCTGGTGTTGGTTATTAAGGAGGGCACATATTGCATGGGGCACTGGGTGTTTTACACAAACAATGAATCATGGAACACTACTTCAAAAACTAATGATGTATTGTATGGTAACTAACATAACATAATTAAAAAAAAAAGGAGGGGGACAATTCCTAACACTCAATTTTTCCTAGTTTCTTGTTTACCTCCTTTTAAGAGTAAGCTCATTAGTGGTTTTTTGTTTGTTTGTGTTGTCTCAACTAAAAGAAGAAAAATAATCCACATTATTTTGAAAACTTTTTGAACAGTGTACAAACCTTAGTCAAGTCCACAATGTCTTATCTCTTCCTCCTAACATGGCTATGTTGAAAAACCCTTTATCTGGGAAAAGATCATTCTTCTGCCACCTTGTGTAAGATTTTGGCTTTAGCTTAGATTATCCTTTCTTTCCTTTTCTGAAAATAAGTTGAAAATATTAATAGCCTCAGTTTCTTCTTCCAAAATATGACTGCTTCTTTACCAAGTGCAAAAGCAACCCATTTTGACCATAGTAAACAGCTTGGACCTACTTTTTTGGCTCACTGTTTTAGTGAGACAAGTGGAGTGAAGATGACACACCATTTCCAAATGTATTAATAATTGGTAGACCATACTTCTAAATTGAAGTTTTGTTGCCATTAAACTACGACCAGACTCGCTATAATTACAGAGGTAAATTCTTTATATTTACTATATTTGAAATTACCATATAATACTGTTGGGCCCCAAGAGGCTAAGATGGCGCCGGGTGGCCTTCTCTTCCGGATCGGGAACCCACATTGCCGACCACAAAGGTGCCAAAGTGGCGGTTTCGGTTTCCCATCAGTTTCGTTTCCCGCGAGCCTCCACCCCCTGCAGAGCGTGTCTCTCCCAACTCCCGCCAACAGGGCACATCCCCATTGGCCCCCACTTTGCTGACCTCACTTCCCTTCCCTCACCCCATATAAGCCGCTGCCCTGCTCAATAAAGCGAGATCCTGCTTCGACAGATCCCCCAAGTCTGGTGTGGTCCGTTATTGCGCCTGGACTCGCGACACTCGCCATCCCGCTCAGCCCCAAGGGGAGCTACCGGCTGGCCCGGACGCTCTCCTCGTGCCTATCGGCCCGCAAAACCTACCGGAGTCCGACAACTGGTGCCCCGTGTCAGGACCCTCTCCTCGTTCTTCTCACTGACGGGCCAATCGGTCTTCGGGTGAGTGTACCCCCATAAATTATGGGGCAGTCATCTTCCTAAAGTGACCCTGCCCTCGAATCCCTGCGTTTCCTTTTGAGAAGACGCGGTCTTTCCCTCACGGATTCCCAAGCCCTTAGGACATGGGAGGCCTTTGTTAAGGTGGCTCCTTGGCTTCCGGAAGGTAACCTTTTTGATTGGGACACGTGGGATCGTATTGAACAGCTAATCCATAAAGCCCACGTAAACAGGGGGGAGATACCCCCTTTGGGTACTCTGGCGGCACTAAAGAGTTGCTTTCCACCCAGACCCCCAAAGGGGCTTAAGGAGTCACCTTGCCCCCCGAAATCTTGCACCCCTCCCCCTTCCCAATCCGAGGCAACCAAACTCCCTTCTGGGACGCCCACTCCGACTATATCAGACAAGCCACAAGAGAAGGCCACCCGGCGCCATGAGTCAGCTAGTAAACGTTCTCCTCACATATTGGATGGTAATTACGTAAGTAAGCCTTCTTCTAGTAAACCCGGGTTGCTGGGCCATCCCTAGCAAAGGGGACTCTGGCTTTATTTCTCTCTGTTTCTCCTAATAGATGTGGGAGCTTCTCCCTCACTCACTTCCCATGTTAATGGCTATAACTGGAGCCAACTGGGGTTGGTCTAACTCGAGACAGAGACCATAAGGAATATTCCCAAGCAGCTGCCGAAACTCTCTTTGTTTCGGGGAAGTTTCCCTGTGTTCTCTGGCCTGACTTGGACTGCCTAACCCCTTCCCCCTTGCTGGTGGGAAAGCATGGCGTCTGCTCCTCTGTTGGGGCTTATGAGCTCTAAAACCGGGAATCTTTTCTCTGCCTCCTGGCAGCACTTTGTTTCTTCTGTTTCCCCCTTATTGTGTTTCTGTACCAATGCGCGTGCAACCTGCATGACTAGCCTCTAGATCATGCACCACGGCTCCTTCTCTCTCCACTGTAAAGGAGCAAGAAGAGCACCCCCTGGACCTAATACCCACTCCGGATCTTCCCACGCATGTCTCAGGTAAACATTCAAAGTGGAGTGGGCCCAGGTGGAACGTAAATCGCTATTGGAACTAAGTTACGTTTGTTGGTTTAATTAAGATAAGACCTGTCTTTTAAGTTATCAGCAGTAAATGTGAAACTTCGAAGTTTACTGAAGGTCAAATAAGCTTGTGTTATTTATTAAAATTTGTTAGCAAAGAAATGACTAAACTGATGGTTAATTGTCTGTCTCAAAGTTCTAATGGGTAATTGCTGAAGTAGCTTTCAAAGTCTTTGGTAACCTGAAAGTTTTAAAGTTTTGCTTGGATGACAAATGGAATTAAATTGTGGACATCTAGGTCTTAACCAAACAGGATAAAATGCTAAGTCATTAATTTCTGGATGTAGGTTTGTGCTTTTGACTTCTTACTGCAAAGAAACTAAGAGTCTTTAAATCTGCTGGTAGACTTGTTTTCCATGTAACTGATTCATAAATTGCCACCTGAAGAATTCTGCTGTAACAGTTCACAATTGGTTAATAACTAAAGGTGTTTCTAAGAATACGAAGTTCTGCTTAGTGTAACTAAGACTGATGGAAATAAAGGGAAACTCTGTATGTAGGAAAGTAGGAGATATGTAAGAAAGATTTAAGGAATGGGAATACATTTTGTTGAAGGTAAAGGAAGGTAATTTTGTCCTAAATGAGATGGTTGTTTAGAAGGAAATGGCTTGGGACAAAACCTGAATGCAAAGGAAAGTTGTAGAAGGTTTGTGAAGGGAAATCTTCAGAAAAGGAATTTTAGCTATGGTCAAGAATGGATTAAGATTGAAATGAATGGGTTTTAAAGGTACATTGGTACAAGACTGAAATTCTCTGTTCAAAAGGACAATGTTTTCTTAGATCAATTGATCTGCTGTTAAGAAAATGTAAATAAATGGTTTTCTCTTTGCCTGCCCAGAAAAACCAGTTTCTATGTTCAGTTTTATCAGGTGTTTAACATCCCTAATTATATTTAGGCATGTGCTTTAAAACTTCATAAGATTTTAGCAAATGTTGACAAGATTTAAATCGTAAATCTCTTTAACTCAGGCTTTTCCTTGGTATGTGAAGTTGCTCATGAAGTACTACTGAACCAATGATAAACCTTGGGTTACATTTGGGAAAATACTATAACTATTCTAGAGATTCTACGCACTTCCTAAAGATTTAATGTTTTGAGAGATCACCGCTTGATACTGTAATTATGGAAATGTTATGTATCACAGAAATAACCTGATTTCCTTGCAGCTAAATTGTAAACTCCCGTGTCTCTTTAGCTCTAACCATATCCATTCTGAGTTTTTGTCATTTATAATTGTTTTAATTCTCTGGTATAATGAGTTTTATCTTCAAGGAGATTCCTATAAAGGACTTTCAGGACAAATACAGATATTTGATATGCTTGAAAATCCTAAAACTGAAATGGGTAAGAATTCCCAGAACAGATCAAGACTTATAATGGCCCCTGCTTCACTAGTCAGGCCCTCAAGGATTTCCTTACTACCTGGAATATCTCCCACTCCACGGGAATCCCCTATAATCCCAGGGGCCAAGCAATCATAGAAAGACAAAACCACACCCTTAAGGAAAATTTACAAAAACAAAAGGGGGAATCACTCCCCCCACACGACCAACTTAAGAAGGCATTATTTACCCTAAATATATTAAATTTTTCCAAATCGGATGGCCTATCCGCATTCCAGAGACACTGGGCCACTGCAGCCCCACATCCCGCTGTCCTGGTTAGATGGAAAGACCCCCTGACGGGCCAATGGAGAGGGCCCGACCCCCTCCTCACAGCAGGCAGAGGATTTGGATGTGTGTTCCCACCCTCTGAAAAGAAGCCCATTTGGGTGCCTGCCAGGGATCTTAAGTACCTCCCAGAGGCGAAGGAGATTGCTAACTCTGACCCAGAGGGTCCCCTTATTGATTCATAGGCCCACCAATCAGGATGTCTTGGGTGGCACTGCTTCTTCTTCTACTGGCTCATGGACAAGTCACTCGCGCTGGCCTATGCTTAAAGAATGGGCCCCTACTGGCCCAGGCTTTCCTCACCAATGTCTCCCTGCTCCTTCCCACCATGAACTGCCCTCTTTGGCCTCCCAGAGACTATGTGTACATATCCCCCCTCTCTTCTAATGTCACCTGTCTTTGGGTGCCCCCGTTGGTGGACAATGGCTCTAATATTGACCTCTGGGCTATTGACCCCAGCTACTGTGACCAAAACACCACAGTAAACAATACTCAACTCTGCCCCCCCAATGCCACTGTATTCGTCTGTGGGGACCAGGCATTCAGCTTCCTCCCCACTAATTGGACTGGACTTTGTGCCTTAGCTTGGCTTCTGCCAGATCTCAACATTATTCCCAACAATCAGAGCCTTCGGATTCCTGCCTTCGATCGTCTCGGAGGGCGATCCAAAAGAGCCATCCAGGCCATCCCCATCATGCTGGGATTAGGGATCACTGCGGGAGTTGCAACCGGCTCTGCCGGGATAGGTACCTCTCTCCACTACTATAACACATTATCTCGACAGATGATTAATGACTTGGGTGCAGTCTCGGAGACCATCCTTGACCTCCAAACATAGATGGACTCGCTGGCTGTGGTAGTCCTCCAAAACCGGCGAGGCTTAGATCTATTAACAGCCGAAAAGGGGGGCATATGTTTGTTTTTACAGGAGGAATGTTGTTTCTTTGCCAACCGGTCGGGTATTGTACGAGACAAAATCAAGAAGCTACAGGAGGACCTAGAGAAGCGCCGCCACGCCCTGATGACCTCCCCCTTCTGGACAAGCTTTAATGGCTTACTTCCCTTTCTCCTCCCCCTCCTGGGGCCCATCCTAACCCTACTTCTCCTGCTGACCTTTGGCCCTGTATTATCAATAAGATTGCCCAATTCGTCCAAAAAAAGAGTGGAGACCATTCAACTCATGAACGTCCATGTTCAATACCAGAGACTGGCCACCCGTGACGACGAGTCCTACGAGGAGCCCCATCAATAGTCTCACGACCTATGGCAGATGGGATTCCTTGCAGGAACAACCCACACCAGGGCAGGGACCAAACCCCCATACAGGCATGATATTCAATGACGGGTAAGACCGGCGGGGGATGCAGAGCAACCTAAGACAGGGGGAACACCAAAGCAGTGTGATTCCCCAATGACGGGTAAGCCTGAAGGCCCACCGCTGGCAACCTAAGACAGAAGTCATGCATACAAAAACAAAAGGGGGAGATGTTGGGCCCCAAGAGGCTAAGATGGTGCCGGGTGGCCTTCTCTTCCGGATCGGGAACCCACATGGCCGACCACAAAGGCGCCAAAGTGGCAGTTTCGGTTTCCCATCAGTTTTGTTTCCCGAGAACCTCCACCCCCTGCAGGGCGTGTCTCTCCCAACTCCCGCCCACACGGCACATCCCCATTGGCCCCACTTTGCTGACCTCACTTCCCTTCCCTCACCCCATATAAGCCGCTGCCCTGCTCAATAAAGCGAGATCCTGCTTCGACAGATCCCCCGAGTCTGGTGTGGTTCGTTAATGCGCCTGGACTCGCGACACTCGCCATCCCGCTCAGCCCCAAGGGGAGCTACCGGCTGGCCCAGACGCTCTCATCGTGCCTGTTGGCCCGCAAAACCTACCGGAGTCCGACATAATACCAAAATAAAATTATGACTATGTGAAGAGTCTGTAATATTAAGAAGATGACTTTGAAATTATTGCTTATCTAAATGAAATTTCCCATTTTATAATCTTGTATAAGCTTCCCTTGTCATTTCCTATTCAAAATCTATTAGAAGGCACTCTTATTTTCCCTTAAGTGGGAAGTCAAATGTGGAACAAATTCATCCCAAAGGAATTGATTCTATATTCCACAGAAGACCAGGTGGCTTCCATGTGGCATTTTGCCTCTTGCATATTGTTCATCTCCTACAACAAATGGGGGTATGCTCTTTAGTAAACTAATTCAACTCAATTAGAGACATTGTCTTCAAGGGATAACATCATAGAGACTAGAATCAGAATCATACTTTTGGGAAAATTGGGCCCAGGTTTTTTGTGTTCTTTTGTTTTGTTTTAAGATTTTATTTATTTATTTGACAGACAGAGACCACAAGTAGGCAGAGAGGCAGAGAGAGAGAGGGGGAAGCAGGCTCCCTGCTGAACAGAGAGCCTGATGTGGAGCTCGATCCCAGGACCCTGAGGTAATGGCCTGAGCCGAAGGCAGAGGCTTAACCCACTGAGCCACCCAGGCGCCCCTGGGCCCAGGTTTTGATGGCTTCTTTCCTCAATCTTATAAAACCTATTTGAACTCTACTGGATGCCAGAACTGCTTAAAAATATTTGGTCCCTTGTAATTTTAACCTTCCAGTATACAATGCACCTGATCCATGTAATATCCTATAGTATTTTTCAAGTGAAAACTCTCAAAGTGTGTTTATTGGGAGACACTTTTCAATTGGTTGCTTACATTATTGCATTTATTATTTGTTCTAGACCATCCTTTGAAGATGGTTGTATTTAATAGACTTGGAAGACAGAAATAGTATCTTTTTTTTTTTACCTTAACCTGTTGTGTTTGCAAATATTATCTGCCTCTGTTTTGATTCTTCTTGTGGGAACTGAGGCTCAGAACTGATATATAACTCCTACCCCTACACAGACACACACACACACACAAATACAGTTAATGTTCTGGCTACATCTATTGCTGTGAATAATAAACTATATTATTTCTGAACCATGAGTCTGTGTCTTCTATGAACACCTAAGAAAAAATAGCAGACTCATACACCAGCTTTTAAATAAGGGAAAATAATCTCAGATGCTTTATATTTTTTGATCGTGTTACCTACTTCTGAACATATGACTGAACACATAAAAAGCTGGAGCCATGACAATTTAGAGCTTCTTCTGTGGAAGAACTATGCATTCACTAGTAAACAAAAGTAGTTTCATCCTTTTTTTTTTTCCTCCTGGACACAATTTCCGCTCTCACTCTGTTGCTCAAATTGGGGAGTCTAAGGTCCTTTGAGGAAATTTTTGTTTAATGACTCAAAATAAAATAGGAAGAATCTAAAGTGCTAAAAATAATTCTAGATAAAAGGTATAAGATCATGCCAGGAAGGATAGTAATTTTATCTAACAACTGCCTGTTCACCCCTTTATTTGTTCATTAACTAATCTCCAAATTCCTGACTAAATCCCTGTTGTAAGCCAGAATGTGAGCTAAAAACTGGGTATTTTTAAAAAGTTTTCATTTGAAATCCAGTTAGTTAACATATATGGTTGTATTAGTTTCATGTGTACAATATAACATATAACACTCAGTGCTCATCATGACAAGTGCCCTAATTAACCCCCATCATTTATTTAACCATCACTCCTTCCAGATCCCCTCAAGTAACCATCAGTTTGTTCTCCTTAATGAAATGTCTGTTTCTTGCTTTGTTTCTCTTTCTATGTCTTATTATTTTCCCCTTTGCTTATTTGTTTTGTTTCTTTTATTCCATATATGAGTAAATGTATTTGTCTTTCTCTGACTGACTTATTTCACTTTTAGCATTATACTGTCTAGTTCCATCCATGTTATTGCAAATGGCAAGATTTCAGTCTTTTTTTATGGCTGAATAATATTCCATTGTATATACATACCACTTATTCTTTATTCATTCATCAATTGATGGATACTTGGGCTCTTTCCATATCTTAGCTTTATAAATAATGCTGTTATGAACATAGGGGTGCTAGCATCCCTTTGAATAAGTTTTCTTATATTCATTGGGTAAATACACACCAACAGGATTGTTGGATCACAAAGGACTTCTATTTTTAAATTTTATGGAAATTCCATACTGTTTTCCAATATGGCTGTATCAGTTTGCATCACCACCAACAGTTCACAATTGTTACTTTTTCTTTTTTTTAAAAGATTTTATTCATTTGACAGAGAGAGATCACAAGTAGAGAGAGAGAGGAGGGAGCAGGCTCCATGCCTGCCAGAGAGCCCGATGTGGGACTTGATCCCAGGACCCTGAGATCATGACCTGAGCTGAAGGCAGAGGCTTAACCCACTGAGCCACCCAGGCAGCCCCCACAAGTGTGACTTTTTCACATCCTCCCCAACACCTTTTGTTTCTTGTAGTGTTGATTTTAGCCATTCTGACAGGTGTGAGGTGGTATCTCTTTCTAGTTTTGCTTTGCAATTTCCTGATGATACATGATGATGGACATCTTTTCATGTATCTACTGAAGATTTGAATGTGTTCTTTGGGGAAACACTTGTTCATGTCTTCTATCCATGTTTTTATTGGATTATTTGTTTTTGGATGTTGACTAAAAACTGGATATTAATTAACACACAAGACAGGTTTCCTTGAGCTTAAATTTTATTTGCATGAATATCATTAACAGGAAAAAATATGCATATGTGTATGTACAAGTGTGTTTATGTATACATCTATCTATCTATCCTCTATCCCCTGTCTTCTAATTGTGGTAAATCCTGTAAGGTGGGGAATGGGATAGTCTGAAGAAATATGCTGCTGGATATGTTGGGTAAGCAAATTTAATTGCACTCAGATGCATTGGATATAAGTGAATCCCTCAAATGAGTTATTTAAAATTATATAGAAACAAATTAAAATTTTATGTAGTTGAAAATAATAGGTAGTTAAAATAATTTTTGTTGTTTGTTGTTTCTGTGTCTTTTTTTGTTTATATATACTATGGTGTGAATGTTTATGTCTCCCAAAATCATATTATGAAATCTAACTCTGGAAGTGATAGTATTAAAACATAGGGGCCTTTGGGAGGTGATTAGGTCATAAGTGGGATTACAGTCCTTTTAAAGGAGACCCCAGAGAGTTCTCTTGCTTCATTCATCATGTACGTTTACAGTGAGAAGATAGCCATCTATGAGGAAGTGGGCTCTCCCTGGATCTGCCCATTCCTTAATCTTGAACTTCTCAGTTCTACAACTGTGAGAAATAAATTCCTGTTCTTTATAAGCTATTCAGTCTATATCATGTCCGTTATAGCAGCCTGCATGCAGAAGGACAATATGACCTAAAACGAGAGCAATAAATATAAAGTTTCAGTAAAGTCAGTTGGTACAATGTTTTTTTTTTAGAGAAGACATGCTGCTTCATGTTAAACCTTGATATTGTATATGTTTCTTGAAGGGCCACTTCTTACTCCTTTGTATGTTTTCCACAAAGTCCAGGATGATGCCTTACATGAAGGTAATATTTTATAAATACTGTTGGAAATATATACTTCTCTAAAATCTTATTTTGCCTACAGATTACTTGGATCCACTTTGCCTTGTGTAGAATATTTGAAATATATTAAGAACAGAATGTCTCTCTTAATAACATTTAGAATCATCATTAGTTTATGACTCCTGACTCATTTGTTTATGCAGTGATACTTACTGCAAGAACACTGAAGTTTGTAATATAATTTTTGAATTAATCACCAAGCTAGTTTATTATAACTTATGAAAGAATAATTTCTCATGTCGTGTTTCATTCTGCTCTTATGTTATGGTCATGACATTTTCATTAAAATAAAGTAGAAAATAGAAGTTAATAATAAGTGAAAAATAAAAAATAAAAGTAAAACTCTTGTGAAATGTTAAACAATTCTTACTTATTTTGTTTTGCTTTTCCTCTACCATGCTGGCAAACCTGTATTTTGCAGATAGATACAATTTTCTAGTTGCTAGGTTTGTTACTTTTGCTAAAATTTTCATAATATAAGAAGTTGAATAGTCATGGATTATTTACTAAACTCCTTATCTACACTTATAAAAATAAAACAATGATGGTGACCTGGGTATTTCTAAAATTGTATTCTGTTTTTCCATATTATGTTTTACAATGTAATTATTAAAGATTCTGCATATATTAACACCCATCCCCTTCTATCTCATCTGTATGTCCATAACAGTGCATGTATGATTTCTATTCATTGCTATGTTGTGATGAAGAGATTGTCTGAAGTAGTCCTATATTTATGCAGGTAGATCTTAAGCTACAGTGCTCTTGTTTATTTGCTTGTTCATGATCTTTCATGTCTGAAAGATGGCAACTATTGCATCAGGTATGACGATTAAAAAATATTATTGGTGCCTGATACACTGTGATGAAATAGGTAAGTCGATTTATAGTTTGTTAATTAAATTAGAAAAGAAATTCCTTTGGATTTGTCCTTTATTAAGTTTTTTTTTTAAACGAATTCCTTGGGATTGTTTTTGTGTAATATACATCACATGCCTCAACCTTTAAATTTGAATGTAGAAAAGAGTTATCAGAATGAGCCTAGAAAATATTATTATGAAATATTTTTGTTCTGTTATATTATGTTAATTTGGGAAATACTGGTAGTTATTTTTATTAGCATTTCCTACTTTCCACATGCCCTTACAGATGAGATATCATGTTTTTCCTACTCTTTTTATCGTGGTTGTTATATTCTTCATGATCAATAACAATCAGTGAAAATTCATAACATTAATTTTTTAGGGGAAAGTGATATTTTAGCAAGAATCCATGACCAAAAATTTTAGCTGTTGTCCATCCAGTAGGTGAGACTATCAATGTTCCCGAAATTTCAAGAAATAGAACTTATTAATTGTGTTGGTTAATGTTTATTGTCTCTGAACTTAGAGGTGCATAATTCAATTTAAAATTTATTTTGAATTGAAAACAAGATCTTACTGAAGTTTAGTCATCCCACTTTATATCAGGCCTCCAGTACATTCTAATTTATGTATAGAAAATATCATAAACATGAATGTCACTTTTCCTATTGCATTTATACTGAAACTGCAATGACTCAAAGACGTCAGATCTGAAAAACATTACCTTTCTATAATTTCTGTTTCCTAGGAGGAATGGATATACCATTTTAGCACAATTATCCAACAGTATTCAAAACCACCATGAATTTTAAAACATAGTTATTACACCCTAAAAATCAAGTATGAAAATGTATAGACAACCAAGTCTCTATCTGTAAATGAAATACTCCCACACAGACTGGTTTTAAAACTTTCTAACTTAAGGAATTTGATAGCACAGACTCAGGGTAGTAGTTTCAGTGCCTACAGTATACTTTCAGGGAGAGAGTAATGTAGGCTCTGAGTCACTTTCTGCCTAGAGATGACCTAATAGTGGTTCTGGCATTGTTTGTTTGTTTGTTTGTTTTTGAAAATGCTTTCCTGGGCGTCATTCAGAAAATGCAGAGTTTGGCAATCTATATAAATTAAGGATGATCTTTTTGAATGTTTGTCTTTCACTACATCAAATTAACATAATTGGACAGAAATTCCACTAAATTAAGCATTGTTAGGAAACGTGTAAATTGGAGCTGCTCAAATTAGTTGCTCTTTGAACTATGTGCTGTTGGCTCAGGATTAGATAAGGAGTTTGAAGGAAAACTTAAATCATTGCTTCCTTTTTTGAGAGAGTCTTAGCATATTTTCTTAAAATTAGCTGAAATAAACAATGTGTTTAGTCGCAAAGTGATTTGCATTTTTGCACAAACTCCCTATCTCCTTGAGAATTATAACAAATATTTCATGAAACATCATTGATCTTTACTTTGTTACACTGCTCTAAAGTACATTCAGAGGGGCGCCTGGGTGGCTCAGTGGGTTAAGCCGCTACCTTCGGCTCAGGTCATGATCTCGGGGTCCTGGGATCGAGCCCCGCATCGGGCTCTCTGCTCAGCGGGGAGCCTGCTTCCTCCTCTCTCTCTGCCTGCCTCTCTGCCTACTTGTGATCTCTCTCTGTCAAATAAATAAATAAAATCTTTAAAAAAAAAAATAAAAAAAAAAAATAAAGTACATTCAGAGTTGCCAGTTAAAAGTGTTAGTGTTGAGATGAAATGTCATGCATTTTTCTTCACTTCCATGCAAATGAACACAGTAATTTATTAAGACACAATGAAGAAAAAAAAATTGACAATGAGTTCCAGATGTTAAAAATCACTTGCCATTCAATCCAAATTGTGAGTTTGATCTGTTACCGAACACTTTATTATGCATCCCCGCTAATTTTACAGAGATAATTTTTTTCTTACCAATTTTGATTATTCTGTCTTGCAATGCAGAGAAAGCTAACTAATTTAAAATAAACTTCCATTAATTTCGATTGTTATAAACTTAAAATTGATCAATTTCCATATACAGAGTTTAAAATGTTCACAATTTACATTAAATATATATTCTGTGTATACCTTGGAAAAATTATACTGAAAATTGAAATTAAAATGATGTTGTATATAGCTGCAAGAAGCCGCCTGTCCCATTTCATCTCTACTATATAAGTTGTGTCAGATAATTTATAAAATCCCTACTGCATAACAAATCTATTTTTTATTGGAATGGGTAGTAATGTTTGTTCTTATTTCTAAATAAGAGTTGGTCTATGAGTGCATCTGCAACTGTATTTTTCCTAAGTGGCTTCATGGTCTTGAACTGAGAAAGCTCAGAACATTAAACATCCAAATAATATAATTTGACATAATTAGACATCAAGGAAATGCAATTAAAATGACACTGAGATATCACTACACACTTATCAGAATGGCTAAAATAAAATATAATGACAAGACCAAAAGAAAAAGATATACCATTTGATGATACACAATGGCAAGTTGTACCATCCCTTAACCATCTCAGACTAGTGTAGTGTTAAATTTGTTTTTCTAAGCAATGTTTTGGGTCACGTACCACTTTTCAAGGATATAAAGTGCTATCATTTTACTTAAAACTGTGAAATTTGGTCAGATTTAAATTTCAATTTATGTTAAAACCTTCTGTAAACTGTGTTAAACTTTGACATTTGTTCCCTCTGTTCAGTGAATAACACTATATCATATTTGAGAAATACACTAATTTTCATTTTGAAAAATATCCCTTTTTCCTCTTATGGTAATTATTAATATGAATTAATAGTAGAATTTGATATGGTTCCATATGACCATAAATACTTTATTGTATATTATCAAATTTAATAATGAATATACTGTACTTCTTTGGACAATTTTTAAAGACCAGTCTACTCTTAAAAAAAAAAAATGGAGACGCACTTCTTCAGTTCACACAAATTTCATTTTATTATATATAACCTCAGATAAATTTCAACAAATCATAATTTATTAAAATTATGTCTACTTAAAAATCTCATAGAAGAGTAAAACCATCAAAAATAAAAATAAACACACACAACACACCCACATCACCCATGTATTGGCAAATCACAATTGCTGTAACAATACATTAGGCATTCCACAGTTAAGGGCTATCAAAATTTCCATCAGTGACAAAAAGATTTGTATCCAAATGGACTGATTTTCCAGAATCCAAGAAAAAGTCTCCTAGGGTTTATTTAAAGATAAATATTTGAACAAATACTTCTTAAATTTAGAAAATTCAGAACATAGTATTAAAGAATATTTGCAGTGCAGACTATATTCAATCCTTCCTTCAAAATGTGCCTTTGAGTACATAATTCTGTTTTCTCTATCTAAATTGAGCTGTCCTCCAAGGAAGTTTTCTAAAATGTGTGTCTCTGTGTGATAAATATTCTAAGACCTAACATGCTTCATTGTATTTTTACTGTGCTCTCACATTTAATCAAAAATTTGGCTTGATGTATAATATCTAGTTTCAAATATCTTTTCCATCTATACAAACACCCAGCTGTCTCCTTTATATGCTATTACTATTGAGAATTGTGCTGTCAGTATTATTCTTGTACATTTTAGGTGATCTGTTCTTCTCTTGGGCATCATTTATGCTCTTCTCTGTTTTTGATATTCTTAAAACTCACCATAATATATATGAGTGTTTTTTTAAAGATTTTATTTATTTATTTGACAGAGAGAAATCACAAGTAGTTGGAGAGGCAGGCAGAGAGAGAGAGAGGAGGAAGCAGGCTCCCCGCCGAGCAGAGCGCCCCATGCGGGACTCGATCCCAGGACCCTGAGATCATGACCTGAGCTGAAGGCAGCGTCTTAACCCATTGAGCCACCCAGGCACCCTATATGAGTGGTTGTGTGTGTGTGTGGTTTTTGTTTTGTTTGGTTTCTGATTTCTCATGTTTGGCATCATTTTAAGTCTGGTATCTTTTATCTTTCTTTAATTCTCCAAAATTTATCTCACTACTTATTTAGATATTTTCTTTATTTTTTTTCTCTTCTGCTGCATTTGGGCAGAAGTCATTAATTTGATTGTTTGTTTTTTCCAACTCACTTATTCATTTTACAGCTATATTCATCTTAGTCTCCTTTTACTGTATTCTTTATTTCAACAATTTTCACTTAATTTATATTCACAGTATAGTACCTTTCTTTTGTTTGTATATTTATATCATTATTTTATCATATACTTTTAAGCTATTTTTTAAAATATTTTATTTATATATTTGACAGTGAGAAATCACAAGTAGGCAGATAGGTGGGCAAAGAGAGAGGAAGGGAAGCAGGCTACCTGCTGAGCAGAAAGCCTGATGTGGGGCTTGATCCCAGGACCCTGAGATCATGACTTGAACCAAAGGCAGCGGCTTAACCCACTGAGCCACCCAGGTGTCCCTTTTAAGCTATTTTTTAAAAGTACAGTAATTCTTTTTTTTTTTTTTAAGATTTTATTTATTTATTTATTTGACAGAGAGAGATCACAAATAGAAGGAGGGCAGGCAGAGAGAGACAGAGAGAGAGAGAGAGAGAGAGAAGCAGACTCCCTACTGAGCAGAGAGCCTGATGCAGGATTTGATCCCAGGACCCTGAGATCATGACCGGAGCTGAAGGCAGTGGCTTAATCCACTGAGCCACCTAGGCGCCCCTAAGCTATTTTTTTAAATTCCTGTTCCAATAACACTTCGATTGCCATATAAAGTTAACCACATCATCTTTTTTAGGTAAGTAATTGTACTTTTTTTTGCATAGTTATTTTGGTCCATGAGTTCAGCTCCTCTTAGGATCATCAAATCTCTTAAAGTCTGGGTATGCTAGGATTTTCTAAGCAACAATAAAATACATTGAAACCTGGTAGCTTAATTATAATAATGTTTTCTTTCTCAATCATTCACAATAGCATTACATTCTGAGTAGATTCCTTCTATTTTGCAGCTATAGTGTTTGGAAAAACTTGAATTGTGTCATCACTGTGATAATGTGAATTAGTCAGGGTTTTTCAGAGAATCGGGAAGAGAAAAAAATGAAGATATTCTCCAGGGCCGACTCTAGAAGTGACTATTAAAACATCTGTCCAAATTCAATTGAACAAAACTCAGAAATGCCATCTCCAGTGAAATACAAAGAAGATTATATATAGTTCTGGGCACACACATCTCATTTGAACCAATGATGTACATCAATGAAAGACTGAAGGCCAATCACCACTCCATGGGAGAATTTAAAAATAAATTTACCAAAGAGGCCAAGAATTCAGAATCACAAATACCTCAGAACTAATAATAACTGCCTTCACTTGATGTTATTCTATAAGATAAATCCTACGATCAAGTTTCAATTTTAAATTCTTACAATTTTAAATTCTTAAATCCTTATGAAGAAGCATCATTTGGAGGGAGCAGTTTTCATAATTTATCATCCATCAGCCTTTTTTAAGATTTTATTTATTTACTGGACACAGAGAGAGAGAAAGAGATTACAAGTAAGCAGAGAGGCAGGCAAGCAGGGAGGGAAGCAGGCTTCCTTTTGAGCAGAGCCCGATGTGGGGCTGCATCCCAGGACCCAGAGACCATGACTTGAGATGAAGGCAGAGGCTTAACCCACCACCCACGTGATGAGAGAGCCACTCAGGTGCCCCTCATCCATCAGCCTTAATTGTTTGGAGGAAAATGTGTGAAGGAATAATGCCTTAGGGAGCTAATCTCTGTAAAGAATTTTCAAGTCTTTACCCCTTCAAGGTTTTTGCACAGTTCTGATAGCCTCTAAACATCCAGCTGATTTCTACAGTGACAGGACTGTTAAAAACTGTCCTCAAACCAGGAATAGAGCTTGAAACATATCAGTCAGGAGAAATTTGAGTCTTTTAAGGAATTTATCATCATTTCTTTGTTTTTGGTTAATATCCAAAATAGTTCTATATTACACTTGCATAATTTCTCCAGAGCTGACTTTGAAGGAGGCATTCAGTTCCAGCTAGTTCCATATGTTGACAAGAACTATAATTCTATATATTAAAAAAAAAAAACGTATTTTAGAGGGCCTTGGTGGCTCAGTGGGTTAAAATCTCTGCCTTCGGCTCAGGTTATGATTCCAGGTTTCTGGGATTGAGTCACACAGTGGTCTCTCTTCTAGACAGGGAGCCTGCTTCCATTTCTCTCTCTCTGCCTGCCTCTCTGCCTTCCTGGGATCTCTGTCAAGTAGATTTAAATAAAATTTAAATAAATTTAAATAAAATTGAAATAAATTTAAATAAAATTTAAATAAATTTAAATAAAATTTAAAAATATATATTTTATACCTGTTATTCATGTTTATTAACTAAGATATCACAATACAAATAATACAAACAGTTGCTCTTTATTAATACCTTCAACCAAGATCAAAAAAATATGTCATATTTTCTCCAAAAATTTTATATCATCTGATAGGTCAGATATATATAAAATTACATTTAAAGTTTTAAAAATATCAGCAAATATTTTCATTTAAATGCAAATTTCAAATAAAATCTACTTTTCCAAACACGACTTTTTATCCTATTTTTTTTTTAATTTTGTCGACAACTGATAAATTGTTTAGCGAGACTATAAATGTTAGATTGAAAAAATGATTAATAGATGTAGGTTCAAAATATTATGTTCCATTAAAAATGATTTAGTCTTTGATGAACATCTGTTTGGTAATATGTTGTATCCAGATATAGTAAGTTAATGACATATATAAAATTATAGGGAAATGACACCTTCCGTTCCATTATGAGTAGAGCTTTTAAAATGCTATTTGTCACAACCTGTCATCTTGTCATTATGTAGCATTATGTAGCATTTAAAAAATGTATACTCTTCACTTTGAAGCCTTTTAGAAATCTAAAATATGACTTTCTATGGTTTGTGTTTCCATATTCCTTTACTGCCAGTTTGAACAAATCCACATGCTTTGATTCAAAGGTAATAAATTCCTCTTATTTGGAAAAATGATGTTTATTTTTGTTCTCTCACCCTTAGCAGGTGGTTTCATTTTAGCACCCTTCAGAATTATAATTTAATGCTTATTAAAAACATTTATTATGATCTACATAGATGAATGAAACTTTTATTTTATTAAATTATTTGCCAAAAAATCTGTTATTTTTAAAAATGTATTTCCTTTGAAGGGTTATTTTAGAGCATTCAGAGAGGATCTAGGAGTGTGGTAATATGCAATTTTTAAGTAGGTATGAAATGATTATTTAAATGATTGTTTCTTTAAGGCTTATGTATATTGTTCATTATATGCTATAAAATATTTTGAAAGTAAATTTAAGGTATGTTTTACATAGTTTATTGTTTGGAAAAAAATATTGAAATGACTTATGAAATTCAGTATACTCTCAACATTAATTTATTCTGAAATTTACCAATTGTCTACTGAACCTATTATATGGCAGATATTACTTCAGACTGCACTGGTAAATGAAATACTTGGCTTTGTAGAACTTTTATTTTAAAGGGTGAGACAATTAAAAGCTATAAACCTTAATAAAAATTGCATAGTGTATTCAAAAATGATGAGTACAATGGGGAAAAAGAAAAATTAGATCAGGGTGAGAAAAATCAAGGTTGCTAGGCAGGGGATGGGGAGTTAAGAATTTTAATAGGAAGATCAGGGTTGTTACAATGAAGCTGACAATTGAACAAAGGTATGGAAAGGTGATGAATTTGCCCAGAACTATCAGCAATAAGGTCACTCCAGACAAAGGAATTGCCTATCTTGAAGGCCATAAGGTTGGATCGTGCCTGGCATATCTGAGGAATAGCAAGGAGGCCACTGTGAGTGACTGAAGAGTAGCAGGGAAAGAGGTCACAGAGGTTAAATGAGTGGCTAGATCATGTAAAAGCTTAGAAGTCATTGTAAAACTCTGGCTTTTATATTTGGAAACTTACTGTGTGATAGAATTTCTGCTAATAACTGAGAGTTCAAATGTCCATAAAATTTCAAGGATTCTTATTCTAGTAAGACAGAATAAAGAAAAAGAGTTCATATTTTCACATGGTGTAACAAATGCTCAGAGATCCAAGTGTAGGAAGCTATGGGAGCACAGAAGAAGGCACTAATATCACACCAATACATTTGATAAGTGTGACCATATATAAATTTGTATTTTCTAGATTTTTTATAGTCATGGAATCACACAGTATATACTATTCATTGCCTGGATTTTTTTTTTTCTCAGCATCATTATTTTGAGAATCTCCAATTGTAAATAGTTCATTTTGATGTTGAATAGTAATCTCTTTAATGAATAGATCATAATTTGTCTTTGCTCTATGGATGGACATTGATGAACATTTCCACTGTTTTCAATTCTTAAAAATAAAGCTGCTATGAAATTCATATACAAGTCCTTGTACGAACATAGGGTTTGTTTCTCTTGCTTAAATGCCTAGAAGTAAAATGGCTATTTGTAAAACTGCTACATATTTTGCATTTAAAAAAATTTTCAAACTATTTTCCAAAGTGGTGGTATCATGATATATGCCAACAACAGTTTAGATTTTTTGTTGCTTCTCAATCTAGCTCAGACGAAGTACAATAAGCCTTTATAATTTTAGCCATTCTAATAGATATGTAAGCATGTCTCATTATGATTTTAATTTGTATTTCTTTAATGTCTAAATGTTGAGAAATTTGTCATGTGCTTATAAGCCATCCATATCCTTTTGGTGACATGTCTCTTCAATAATTTTCTTCACATGTAAAATTCGATACTCTGTTTGGTTATTAGTAAGGTTTTTTTATTTTTATTCATTTTTTAATAATAAGAGTAGATGTCCATTATCAGATATATAATTTGCAAAACCCTTCTCCATCTTTATGGTTTCTCAATGGAGCTTTGATAGCTGTGTCTTTCAAGAAATATTCTACTTCTTTCCTGGTACACGGAGGTATGACTAGAACATTATCAATGTTGACCTGTGCAAAGAAAATCATGCTTTAAGATATATGTAGTCTGCGGTTGTTGGGAGTGTTCTGTAATATCAAGCATATCTAGTTAGTTGATAATTTTGTTCAAGTCTTACATATCTTACCAATTTGATGACCGTTTGTCTATATAATATTAAAATAAAGGTGTTGAAATTTTTTTCCATTTCTCTTCTAAGGTAGAAGTTATGATTTTTGTTCTTAGTTTTTCCCTATATATCCCCAAATCTGTTATTAAGTATTAAAAGTCAAGAATTATTATACTCCCTGAGTAATTCATCCTTTTACTCTTCTGTAATTTTGACTTGATCTTTATGTCTGATAAAGAAATTTGCTTTAAAATCACTTTTCATTATCTTGATATAACCACCAAAGTTATAGTGTGATTAGTGATAATATAGCATATTTTTTCTTTTACATTTTAAAGCACTTCTATATTTAATCCTGACAAAAAAACAAAACAGCTTTTTAGCTCTGGAAGCATCTTTCTAAATTATTTTTTTTTTAAATGAAGCAGTAGCAATTTTTGTTAAGGGACCTAAACTGAAAGTAGGTTTAGAAATTTATTTATTTATTTAGTAAAAGATTTTATTTTGTTTATTGACAGCAAGAGAGAGAGAGAGAGAGAGAGAGAGAGAAGAAGCACACAAGCAGGGGGAATCACGTGCAAAGGGAGAGGAAGAAGCAAGCTCCTTGGGGTGCAAGTAGTCCCATGCAGGGCTGGATCCCTGTACACTGGAATCATGACCTCAGCCAAAGGCAAACATCTGCTTAAACAACTCAGTCATCCAGGCACCCCTAGAAAATTAAAAAAAAAAAAAAAGATCTTTTAAAAACATTTTGTTTCTTTCTTGTTTTTTTTTTAATATTTTATTTATTTGACAGACAGAGAGACAGGAAGAGGAACTATAAGCAGGGCAGAGGGAAAAGGAGAAGCAGGTTTCCCACTGAGCAGAGAGCCTGATGTGGGGCTCCATCCCAGGACCCTGGGATCATGACCTGAAAAGAAGAGACACTTATGGAGGAAGCCACCCAGACACCTCTTTTCTTTGTTTTTAATATATGGCAACTGATGCTTCCCAGCCACGAGGAGCATATTACCCATTGATTAAATCTTTGATAACAACCTATTTAAAAATGTGTGTAAATATATACTTACTCAGATTTATACACTTTGTGTTTTCTTCATAGTTTGGGGCTGGACCCCGTGGTCACAACACTGCTTCCAGTCTTTGCCTTCCCATCTTTTGATACCAGGTATTTGGTCAGCAAAGCAAATTAGTATCAAAATTAATAAGCCCTTGGCACCATATCTCTGGAGCAGGGGTTTCTCTTAGCCAAGGCCCAGAGCAGTTGACCTCCCTTCGCTAGTGCTATACCCCAAGGACTAGGTCCCTGCCACCAGAACTCAGTCTTACATGTTATGCTAAGCAGACACAACCAAAACAGGAAAGCTCTGACAGCTTTCACTGGCATGCCTCATCTCCAACTCCCTCAACGTCCAGGCAGTACCAGATGCCAGGAAGGGGTCTTGGTCCAACATATGGGAGGGAAGGAAGTAGCTTCGAGCATGTACCTGCCTCTTTGTGCCTTTCTTTCATGAGCAGGTTGTAAGGAGGAGGAGGAGGAAGGGAAAGAGAGATGAACTTCAAGGGGTGAAGGCCTCAGGTAGGCAGCTGGCTCCTGCCAGTAGGAAAGGGACAAAGGAGAAGGCAGTGAGTCTTGCAGGGAAGGTGGGGGGTAAGGTTGACAGCTTATGACGGAATCTGGACAGGAGTAATAGGGATACTAGTCATTTGAGTCCACCATTGGCAAGCTGGGCTGGGTGTCAGGGCAGAGAGGCCTCCCTGGGCAACGGCACATGAGAGAAGGTGGAATTCTTATCTGAAGAGCAGGTGGAGCTTTGGGTATTGGGAAAGCATAGACAGTATTATTCCAGGGACAAGGGCCGGTCCTGGTACACCTGGTTGGTGGTCAAGGCCACAGTATGATCCAGGTCTTCTACCAGAAGCTTGAAGGTACCACATGCCAGCCACCCCTCATTATTGTGTATAACTCTCTGGTGCACTTATTGGTTTATCCATCAAATGACTCCTTCAGCAGCTTGAAAACCTCCTCCACAGGCACTCCAGGATATGTGAGGCTTCCAGATTGAAGATTCTGCACAGGATCACCCCAAAAGACCAGAAGTCACTCTGGTGGATGTAGATCTGGTCAAACATGGCCTTAGGGACCATCCATTTCACAGGCAGTCCACTGTTGGTTGTCTTTTTATAGTAACTGATGTGTTGATATCTCTGGCAAGGCTGAAGTCTGAGATCTTCATCATGTTGTCCTTTGTCACCAGCACTCCCCTGGTGGCCATGTCTTGGTGTATGCACTTCTTGGAGGCAAGGTACTCCATGCCTCAGGCTACATGATAGGCACAGGATACCAGGTCCTTGGAGGAGAGTTGCTCTGCTGCATTGTGGCTGATATTGTAACAGTACTCCAGGTCAGGAGGCCTCTGGGCCTGCAGGTACTCCTGTATGTTGTCTTTGGAGGCCTGCTCCATGAGAGTGTATGAAGGACCGTCTTGTGTGCAGGACCCAGCAGGTTGATGGTGTCCTTGTGCTGTCCAATCATCTTCATCATCTCAATTTCTGAGATTAGGTTTGACAGGTCTTTCTCTGTTGCATCTGACTTCAACATCTTCACAGACACTTAGTCAAATGGTTGGACTTGTCTTTGTCCAGCCCAATGGCCTCCTCCAACACCACCTGCCCAAAGTAGGCCTGTCTTAGGGGTCTGCCTAACCTGCCTACAACCAGCCTGCCTCAAGGCAGTTATGAACTCTAGATTATCCTCAAAAACATTAAACCACAAGCTAAAAATTCTCTTCACTAGGTCTCTGTCGCAGGTCTCATTTTCTTATCCTTCATCATTTATCTTTATCCTAATTCTTATTTTCAGTATAGTTTATTTCGCTTCCAGGTGTTTCCCCTGGTTTCTGTATGCTGTTTCATAGGGAAGTGTTATCCTGTCATAAAATTATTTCTTGAGCATTCATTACATCTCTCAGTTAAAATGGGTTCTTTTATGGTATTGATTCATTTGAGTTTTCTCAAAATGGGAAGAATTTTCAAAATGTTGTTTTCCTCAAGGTTCAGAGTATGTCTTAGCCTCATCTTTACTCTTTTTGAAATTCACTGTTTAAAATTCTTGTCCCTCTTTTTATCTTTTTAAATTAAAATATTTTATTTTTACTATTTTTTTATTTGAGTATAGCTGATATTCAGTGTTACATTGCTTTCAGGTTTTCAATATCTCCATACATTATGCTATGATCACTACAAATATAGCCACCATCTGTCACCATATAACCCTATTATAATATCACTGACTATATTCTCTACACTGTTTCATATCTCTTTTTAAAATCTCTGATTTTTATGTTTTCTGTTATTCCAATTTTATACCATCATTTTAATTGGTTACTTTAATAAAATATGCCTGATTACAAACTCTTCGCTGAAAACCATAGCATTTGATTTATAGTAGTCTTCTTCTTCTTCTTTTTTTAAATTAACATATAATGTATTATTAGCCCCAGGGGTACGGGTCTGTGAATCGCCAGGTTTACACACTTCACAGCACTCGCCACAGCACATACACTCCCCAATGTTCATAAACCCACCACCCTCTCCCTACCCTCCCCACCCCCCTGGCAACTCTCAGTTTGTTTTGTGAGATTAAGAGTCTCTTATGGTTTGTCTCCCTCCTGATCCCATCTTGTTTCATTTACTCTTTTCCTGTCCCCCAAACCCCCCACATTGCACCTCCATTTCCTCATATCAGGGAGATCATATGATAGTGTCTTTCTCTGATTTTCTTATTTTGCTAAGCATAATACCCTCTAGTTCCATCCTTGTCATCACAAATGGCAAGATTTCATTTCTTTTGATGGCTGCATAGTATTCCATTGTGTATATATATCATTCATTTGTTGATGGACATCTAGGTTCTTTCCATAGTTTGGCTATTGTGGATATTGCTGCTATAAACATTTGATGCACGTGCCCCTTTGGATCATATAGTAGTCTTCTTTACCTCTATCAGAACCCCAGGAGGCTTTATTTATTTATTTACTCACATAAACAGATGATCCAACACAACGTTTTTTGTTGTTCAAATGTATTATAATGTCTTACCGCTTAACACTATGCTTACTGTTCTCTTTCACTGTCTGACTAAATCCTCATCATCACCATGCCATTTAATCAGAAAGAACATTTGAAATCAGAGTTCTCTCCATATCAGGGAATGAAGACTCCACCCTTCTGTTTGTGCAGGTAAAATAAATGTTGATATTGTCTGTCCTGCACATACTCCATCCTGTTCACCAGACTATTCACCATCAAAATGTATACAAAATAAAAACCATACCTCACCACTTCTATTACCACCCAGCATGCTAAAAACACCCTCATATATTCCTGAATTATTGACTTGATTGATAGCCCCACTTCCACTGTTGTCCTTTCTCCCTGCAAATTTATTTTGGTACAGCAACTTAACCTAAAAATCAAGTCAGATGATGTTTTTCTGCTGTTGAAAGTCTTTTGGTATCTTCCCCTTTCATATTAAATAAAAACTGAAGGCGTTTCAATGTACTAGAAGGTCATGCATCAATATGTTCTTCCTCTCTCCACCACTATGAACTCCTCATTGGCCTCCTTGCTTTTCCTAAGAGTAACAGACCAGCTGTTCACACAAAGTCTATATACTTACTTTCTCTGCCTAGAGCAATCTTTTCCTTTAATATTTGTATAACACCCTCCTTCACTTCCTGGGTCTTTGTGCAAATAACATCTCATAAATGAGATATAACCACCCAACACAAAATAAAATTAACTTTCATCCCAGCATTCTCCAATGGCCTTTACCTTTCTTGTATTTCTTTTTAACACTTATTACCATCAACCATCAGTCTTTATTCTATTACTGGTTTCTTTTCTTATTTGAGACACAGAGAGAGAGAGAATTGGGAGGGGGGCGCAGAGGAAGAAGAAAACACCCCACTGCCTAGAAAGCCTGCTGGGGAGTTACATCCCAGGACCCTGAGATCATGACCCAAGCCAAAGGCAGTCACTCAATGGACTGAGCCACCGAGGTGCCCCTCTATTATTGGTTTATTTCACTATTATATTTCAAAAGAATGTAAGCTCTTTGTGGTCAGGTAATTTATATGTTTTATTAATTAAAGTATTCTCAGAAAGGTAGCTGGCAGATTGTAAGGGCTCACTAAACTGTATTTTGTTGTTATTATTGGGCTCCTTTATGGGCTTTACCTCTTACGCTAGAAGTCTATCCTTCAGATGTAAGCAATAAGAATAGAGCCGTGCTGCCTGTTCAAATGAGTAAAAAGCCTGTATTAAGTGGATATTTTAAAAGCTAAATGAATGGCTTAATAGTTGTATATAGGGGGAAAGGGAACATATTTTCCACAGTTTAGAAGTGGAGTTCTTTTATTGAGTTCTTGTACAAGCCTACACTATTGAACGATAATGGGCAGTTGTACATTACAATTATACAAACACTTTGGTAATTTATATCCTTTTTTTGTAATTCATGACTGGATCATTTAATTCCTTAGGAGCATTACAGCATTTCAACTTTTCATGTTCAATAAATTTATTGGGGTTGCTACCTATTTTATTCAAATGGAGAAATAGTCTTGATTTAATCTAAATAAAGTGTTATTGATTGTGTTATTTTCTAGGAATGAGTCGCACATGCTAGTTTAAAAGTTTTGTTAAATTCCCATCTTAACTCTATTTAAGACAAGTCATCGCCAGATGGCTTTCTGGCATTGATTGCATGATATGAAATCTAGTATAACTAAAAGTTTTTGGTTTTAGTAGCATATAAATCAATTTAGAAAAATATATGTATTTGAAGATAAGATAAAGTTTTAAATTATTTGGCAACAGTAAACTAAACCTTTTTTGTAAATTTTTATTTTCTAAAATTTCATTGAGCTCTTTTGCAATAAGAAACAAGTTACAAAAAATTAAGGTTTATTTACCCCAATTCAAAATTATTAGGAATATAATCATAGACGTTGAAGTATTTAAAATATTGAGCCCAAAATATTTTATTAGGTCAATTCATGAATGCTGAGCATTCCCTGTTAAAATGTACTAATACTATTGATAGACTGGTAGAAGCCTAAAATCAAATATTTATTAAATATTTATATCCATATCGTTTCATGGCTTGGTAATTCATTTCTCTAGCATTAAATAATATTCCATTGTTTGCATGTACTACACTTTATTTGACCTTTCACCTATGGAAGGATATCTTGGTTGCTTCCAAGCTTTTGTCAGTTATGAATAAAACTACTATAGACATCTTTGTGGGTATAGAATTCATCTTCTTTGGATAAATACCAAGAACTGCTACTGCTGAATCATCTGGCAAGAATATGTTTAGTTTTGTGAGAAACTGCCAAGTTGTTTTCCATTCTTTATTCTCAATAGACATGGAAGAACATTCCTGTTGCTCCACATCCTCACCAACATTTCCTGTTCTGTTGTCAGTGTTCTGGATTCTGGGTATGTATGGGTGTCTCTTTTTTGTTTTAATTTGCATTTTCCTGATGACATATGATGTGAAGCATCTTTTTATATGCTTATTTGCCATCTGTAATATTTTCTTTTGTGAGGTATCTGCTAAGGTCTTTGGCTCATTTTTAATCAGGTTTTTCCCCCATTGTTGAGTTCAAAGGGGTCTTTGTGTAGTTTTGATTAACAGTCCTTTGCCAGATGTGTATTTTGCAAATTTTTTCTCATAGTCCGTGCTTTGCTTTTTCATTCTCTTGGCATTGTGTTTCACAGAGTAGACATTTTTAAATTCAGTGCTCGTGTTTTGTAGCTCAAGTTATTGTCAAAACCAAGGTCATTTAAATTTTCTTCTATATTACCTTCTACATGTTTCATGTTTAGGCTTATAATCCAATCTGAGTTAATTTTTGTGAAGAGTGTATGATATCTGCCTGGATTTATTTTTATTTTATTATTTTATTTTATTTTTATTTTATATTTTTACATTTAGCTTCACCATTACTCCAGAACCATTTGTTTAAAAGATTGTATTTTGCTCTCTTGTATTGCTTTTGCTTTTATATTAAATATAAAATATAATTGATAATATATATTCTGTTCCTTTAATCTAGTCTTTCTGTGGTATTACAATATTTTGCTTACAATTATCGTTATGGTAAACTGTTTTTAAAAATTTTATTTATTTATTTGACAGAGAGAGAGATCACAAATACGCAGAGAGACAGACAGAGAGAGAGATGAGGAGAACTAGGCTCCCTCCTGAGCAGAGAGCCCAATGCGGGACTCGATCTCAGGCCCCTGGGATCATGACCTGAGCTGAAGGTAGAGGCTTAACCCACTGAGCCACCCAGGCGCCCCATGGTTATGGTATACTTTGAAGTCAGTCCTCAGTCTTTGTTCTCCTTCAACACTATGTTGACTATTGTGAGTCTTTGCCTCTCCATTTAAACTTTAAAATTAGTTTATTAATATTAAAAAAAAAAAAGAACTTGTTGGGGCGCCAGGGTGGCTCAGTGGTTTGGGCTGCTGCCTTCAGATCGGGTCATGATCTCAGGGTCCTGGGATCGAGCCCCGCATCAGGCTTCCCTCTCTCTCTCTCTCTCTCTCTGCCTGCCTCTCTGCCTACTTGTGATCTCTGTCTGTCAAATAAATAAATAAAATCTTTTAAAAAAAGAAAAGAAAAGTAAAACATTTAAAAAAATTTTAATTTAAAAAAATTATGTAATTTTTTAAAAAAGGTTAAAAATAGCAGAACCATTTTTCTTATAACTGGAAAATACATTGTATATATATCTATCAAAAATCACTTGTCATGGGGGCGCCTGGGTGGCTCAGTGGGTTAAAGCCTCTGCCTTCAGCTCAGGTCATGATCCCAGGATCCTTGGATCAAGACCCACATGGGCTCTCAGCTCAATAGGGAGCCTGCTTCCTCCTCTCTCTCTGCCTCACTCTGCCTACTTGTGATCTCTGTCAAATAAATAAATAAAATCTTTTATAAAAAAATTTAAAAAAATTAACTTCTCATGTCTGGAATCAGGAGCATATGGAAAAAAATAATATCTGAGGACAATACGTCTACCATGTTTTGTGCCTTGTTAATATTTTTAAACAGTCAGGCAACTTTTAGCTTTATTGAAATACCTGCTAAGATACCAGCAGTGCCTTTTGGAGCCCTATGACTATAAAAATTAATTGCAAATATTCAAAATGTTTACAATGGTGTCACTATATAGGGCCACCACCAAGTATGTTTCAGAAGTAAGCATAACTGTTACTCTTCTGTAAGGCAAAAGGGCATGTTTTCAGGAGTTCCATCTGCTGTACCAGGAGGTGAATCAAGTAATGATTTCTGTCTATAAAATAATTCACTTTTCAATCTAACATTCCTCATTCCACATTATAATAATAAAAACTAGGAGGAGACTAAAACAAACAAACAACTACAACTACAGCAACCAGCTTTTCCTTCAGTGGAATAGTAAATATAACCTTATGAGTAGTCTGAAAATTATTTTTAAATATTTTTAAGATAAATGTTTGGTTAGAAAACCATATATTTTATATTACTAAGAAATAACAGGTGAAGTTTTATTAACTTCTAAAAAGTCTAGTTACTTCTATTTATCTATTAACTCACCTCTTTATGAAGTAGAACATGATCACACCTATTGTATCTACCCAAGTTTGTATGCTTTGGTTATTTTATGTTTGCTACTTCCTTGCTTAATTTTTACAATATTTGATACATAATAGTATCTTTAAGTCCATCTATGGTTTCACAGAATTTGTTTGAACTTCATAAAAATGTACCATACTTTTTGCACTGTCCTTGTTTTACTTCTCTATTAACTTTCCAAGATTTATTCACTTTAGAGTGTGTAGCAATCATTATTTTTTATTCCTCCATAATGCTATGTTTACAAATTTGTATTTATCTGTACTTTTAAAAATATCTTAATTATATACCATTTCTCATCTCACGTAACACTCATGTTACTTCTACACTTATCAGATATTATGTAACTGAAAACCACAACTCAGCAACAATATAGCATCATTTTTCAAAATTAAATGGCTTACCAGAATTCCTTAATTCTATCCTTTATTTGTATTAGATGACCCTTTATTCTGGTATTTGGCATTGTTCATATGGAGGAAAGCTTATAAGTTGATATTCCATAAATAGAAGGATTTACTATGATTGATTATTTTCATTTAGAATGCATAGAATATGGTTGATTTAATATTTCTTTCTTACTCTCTGCCTGGAACATAGTGCTATCTATGTAATAGCCACTGAAATATTAAGTTAATTACCTAGACTTTAAAGTGCATATTAATAGGAATAACATACAGAACTCTTCTCAGATTGGGACACCTGGGTGGCTCAGTCAGTTAAACGCCTGAGCCTTTAGCTCAGGTCATGATCTTAGGGTCCTGGGACACAGTTCTGCAACAGATTCCCTGCTTAGCCGGGAGTTTGCTTCTCCCTCACCCTGCTGCTCCCCCTGCTTGTGCTCTCTCTCACTCACAAATAAATGAAATTAAAAAAATAAATTCTTCTCAGATAGCTAATATAGAATATCGTCTTTGTATTCATCAAAGGGAAAGGGCCATATAATAATGAAATTCAGACTACTTCAAATTCATTTTTTAACCAGTAAGAAAGTACTGGAAACAAGCCAAAAATGTCTTTAATGAGTTAAAGAAATAGATTGATTTTCAATATCTTAATGTTTCTAAAATAAATTGCAAGATTTTTATACTAGATATCAGTGTAAATATTCATTATACAAGGATATTCTAAAAATAAACGTGAGAAAACTACTTGACATATATGATGACAAAAACGAGTTTGACAAAAGTCAGTTTGGGTAAAACTTACAACACCTACCACCTGAATCTCTTGTTCTATAATTTAATTATTTTAATTTACAAAAATAAAAAAATAATATATCAGAGTAAGTCTATTGATAGCTTTGAAGGTATGCTCTGGTTGTGCACTGTTTACTAATTAAAGGGGAATCAAATATGTGATGCTTATGGTGTGACTATATTAAAATTCAACAAGTTCAGAAGCATACGAGGAATAGAATAAAGACAAAAGATGACCCTTACTTATCCTAAAGATAGACAATGGTATATATGTGCTAGTTGGGAAGAGAATCCAGTCAGTAGATGGAGGATGTGGTAGTGGAAAAAAAAAGACACAACGTTTTGGTTGAACGTTTAGCACTATATTTAACAAAGTGAAATTGTGTGTTAATAGCCTTGAATAAAATCCAAAAAATATTTTCAATTCATTGAAGATTATTTAGGAAAAACTTGAAAAGTACAACTTGATAAGGATTCCAATAAAAGATTCATAAGCAATACAAGTTTCAGAATTTTTAGTATATTTTCCCTAAAAAGCCATTTGATTTAAATTAAAAAGAATTCTATTTACCTGCCACTTAAATAAGAGGAAATTATTTGGTTTTGTAATAAGTCAATAAAATAAATTAACATATCTTTAGAAAACAGATATGCACACAAATTTAAAAATATTAGTGCTTAAGCTGTTCAGCAAACATTTGTAAAATTCCTTGCCATCAGCTAGCTCTGGAGTTCTGCTAGGTGAGTAAGGCCATGTATGTTACTGCTCAGAGTACTGACGCAAAGCAATTGTCCCCTTCACATCCATTTTTTGCTGTTGATATGTCATGCTATGTTGTTTAGAGATACATAGATGGCCCTACATGAAGGCCTTTTTTGTGTGTATATGGGTGACTGTGATTTAACTTTCAAGTAAGATGGCTCCTGATTTACAATGATTCAACTTACGATATATTTGGCAATGATGTGAAAGTGAAAGTGATTCAGAAGAAACTGTACTTTGAATTTTGAATTTGGGTCTTTATAAAAAGGGCCAGTGACATGTGGTATGGTGCCGTCTTGTGATGCTGGGCAGGGGCAGTGAGCCACAGCTCCCAGTCAGCTAGAAGGTTACAGGGGTGAACACCTGATATTCTTACAACCATTCTATATATAACCATTCTTCTTTTTTTTTAGTGTAATATTTAATAAATTGCATGTGATATTTGATACTTTGTTATAAAAGCGGCTTTGCTTAAGATGATTTTGCCCAAATGCAGGCAAATGTAAGTGTTCTGAGTATGTTTAAATAAGCTTAAGGTAAGCTATGATATTTGATAGTTTAGGGGTATTAAATGCATTTTCAATTTTTTATGTGTTTCTCTGTACATAGCCCCCTTGTAAGCTGAGGAACATCTCTATATGTATATGTAGCCTTGGTATGGCTTACATATTATTGGCATGAAACATCTAGAACAGTACGTGTACCATATAATTGTCTACAACATCAAACAAGTTTCTTGAAAACTTGTGCCAAAGGGGTTATGACTTTAAGGATTCTTATTTCAGAAGGGTTCTCTCAAACGTAGGATTTTTCAGAAGTTAAGTGAAAATCTGACCAAACTAAACATTTTTCCATTTTCCCTAGTGAGCAAAGATAGCTAAAATCTATCTGCCATTATCAACACTGTACTCAACGATTGTAATGCTAATTTAAGAACAGATTATTTATATCAAAACCATATGTTGGCCTAATCTTATACAATATTCATAAATCTCACTCAGAGCCTTGGACACTTTTATTTGTTGAGTCTATATGGTACTACGGACATTCATCTTTTTTGACCTCATAGCTTCATGTATGTCTATACTTTAGAAAATACATCCATCAGAGTTCCATTGTAAAATGTCTGGGTCATAAAATGTGCTATGCTATCAAAATGGTAAGAAGAACATACAAATGACCTGATGTAATGAACTGGACCAGATTGCCAGATATCACATTTCATACCAGAAAAATTCAGTGGTAAGTTTAAAATGGCCATCTATACTTCGACTGAATTATAACTCATTTAACTTCTTTCTTTGTGTACAGTATTATACATTAGTCAGTATTATAGTAAATAAGTACTTTGGACAGATGTAAATATGCTGTAATAAAAAATGTTTTTCTTCTTTCCTTTAGTCCTTTTTACTTGTAAGACTAGCCACAAATACCATGCCTCCCCCAAAATAAATTGCAATCCAAATTTATCTCTAAATGAATTTATTGCACAGAAAAAAAATATATATATATATGTATACACTTACATTAGACATGTTCAAAATAGTTACACAACAGCAGGGCCCTAAATGTAAGCAGTATAGTTGTTTTGTTTTGTCTTGTTTTTTTCTTTAAGAAAAAAGAGGTTATGTGAAATATTGGAATTTTATTTTGAGGCCTAGTATTTCAAGACAGTTAACTACACTTACGGTGTCAACAGCCTCTTGTTGGCAGTATGATTTTATTGGCTCCATGGAATAACAGCAAGGATTTACTATTGCTTCTTTCTTTTATGACACACACAGAAAAAAAAATTGACACATTTGCTCAAGACCAACCAGAATCATTTTAACGTATCAAAATTGATGGGAGGCCTTCACTGCCAAAGTCCCTGCTGGGTTTTCACAATTCATTGCAGACAATCTGCTACTCCTATTATGATAAAGGAGAGAAGAGTCATAATCAGGGAAGAAAGCTAGATTAATACTTGTAATTATCATTGAATTATTTAGACTGCTATAGGATTATTATTATTAGTGTCATTTGATAATTTTCTCTCATTTTATTAAACACAACTGTGAGTAATAACCCTACCTAATATTTCTCTGTATTGGCTGACTAGCTAGCAAACATTCATGAAAATATCCATTAGCCACACATATAAAAAGCTGCATTATGATGCTGTGAATCAGAACATACCACTACCTGATCCTGTAGCTCTTTGAGGATTTGCAAACCAATTAATTCTATGTGTCTTGGATTCTTTCCATACAATTAGAAAATTTATAATAGTGTCCATGAACATTATTAGTTTTACCATTTTAAACCAGCAATCACACTTTGATTTTTACAACAAAAGCAGAAATATAAAAACACACATTTGGATCTGTTTTCTGTTAGTCTGTCCGGACTTCAAAATCCTATTCCTCAAGATAATGCACACCAAAGTTCTGGATTAAACAAGAAATTAGATGGCACCTGAACACGTGGTTTAATATTCTCAAAAGCACTATGCAACTTATTTCTTACATTATGACATTGTTTTACAAAGATCCACACTTTTATAATGTTAGTATTTTTAATAATCAATAAAGTCAATTAATCATGATTAAAAATCAAACATAAAAATTTCTACCTTTTGCTTTTGCCCCCTCCATTTAGAACTTATTTATAGCCTGATAATTCAAAGGTCCCTATGTTTATGAAAATCTGGACAGTAATAGCTCTAAGATCCCATTCAGAACTTGATATTAATCTAAGTCTTTTGGCTCCATTTATCCTGAGAGCAAAGAGTAGGACAAAGGATTTGAGTACTGTTAGTTTATCTGGGAGATTATCCAAGGTAGAAAAGAATGGGAAAGTGATACAGTGAAGAAGCAACTTTGTCAAAGAGGTACATTGTTGATATAATTGTTGTGGATAGAAAATAAAGGCTTGCTTTTACTGAAAGGTCCTGAGAAACTTCTTTAAGTTGTCCTCATGAAGACCTGAAAACTGACAATTTTATCTATGGTTCTTATTTCCACTTCACTGAGAGCTGTCCTCAGAGGACATTAACTCTCCTACACTTTTGGGTTGTGTTGGAGACATTCTAAAATGAGAGAGAGGACATGAGATGCTATCCGTGTTAAGTAACTGCAATTTCCCATGGAACTATCCACCACAGGTTTGGCTATAATCAGGTGTTGGGCCTTGATATCAGAGGGATTTGAGGCAGTATCATTTTAGGTTAATCATTATATCTGAAATTTCCAAAAACTTCAACTGATGAAACTTTGATTATAAATCTATAAATATAACAATAAATCTACAGTATTCAAATTATTTTCTAAGAAATACACAGACAAAGCATCAATTGATTAATATTTAAATGTTACAAAATACCGAACTGAAAGAATATGGTCATATAACAACGTGTAAGAAGTAGAACTTAGGTTTAGGTTAGAACTCAGGATGCATTTGAGACTCATTTAAGAAATTGAATGGAGGGACACCAGGGTGGCTCAGTGGGTTAAGCCACTGTCTTTGGCTCAGGTCATGATCCCAGGGTCCTGGGATCGAGCCCCAAACCGGGCTCTCTGCTCAGCAGGGAGCCTGCTTCCTCCTCTCTCTCTGCCTGCCTCTCTTCCTGCTTGTCATCTCTCTCTGTCAAATTAATAAATAAAATCTTAAAGAAAGAAATTGAATGGATGTCTGACTATCTTATAGGTTTGCTAAAAATCAGTGACTTTGTGTTCACGTGTGGCTATGTAGGAATTTTTAACTTTCTATAAGAAATTATTAGATTTGATTATATAATGGCAGTAAAGGATGGGGAAAAGCAAAGTACGAACCCCATAAAGGCAAAGACACTGAGTATGAGAAAAGAGTAATAAAGAAGAATCAATGCCTTTGAGGAAAATGGGAATTGAAATACACAATGATTGCTGATTTTTTTAGATGGAGAAAACAAAACTAGCTTGCAAGAAGGAAATAAGAGAAGAAATGTTTTGATGTGATACAGAATCCTGGAAAAGGCAGTAACGTGGAATAAAGGAGGAGGGAGAGCATATCAGGTAATTTGGATAGGAAGGAGTTAGGAGATAATTGCTTGATAAATTTTATATGGCCCACTTAAATGCACAGATTTCTCTTCTTTACTTTATATGGAGAACAGGGTGTCCTTTCTCTTCCCTTTCAGAGCACCAGAGGTGTACTCTTTCAGACTGAAAACCTGAAAAGCTCAGGACTCAGTTGCTTAAGCACAGCTGAGAGGACATATTTCAATTAAGATTTACATTTTGCTGTATAGTAGAATTTCAAAAGTGGTTTAACCATATTTTTTTTCATTTAATAAGAAGACTACAGAGAGTGTTTTCTGGTGTTAGTTCAGAGTCTTAAGAAAGTCAAGTGAACTATCTTAGAGGTTTTCATTGCAAAAATTGCTGTTGGAGTTCTCACTATTAAGCCCACATTTCTGGCAGAAAGATAGAGTTAAAAGAGAATGATATCTTGTACGACTGATACTTTGTCATATGGTTACAATATAACTAGAAAAGAGACAATAAAATATTTGATGTTGTTTTAAGTTTCCTTGTTGTCAATCCCTCAGTGCTTTCTGAGATTAAAGGAAAAAGTAGATGGATATTGACCTGGCAACTATCAACACCTGTCAGTCTCTCTTGGATAACCAGTATCTCTATAATCTCTTCTTCCCAGTAAAAAAAATATATATATATTCATAACCCACACTGTGCCATCTCAAGTTACTCCACCAAGATAAAATTACAATGATTTTCAATTGTTCCAAATGGACAGAATACACTTCCTTATGATATCATGTCTTATAAGATAGATAATTGGCTTGCTACCAATATACCCAGAGGTGACTGTGGAAGAGACAGGAAAATAAATAATAATATTTATTTATTCCTTGGGTTGACCCTGTTTACACAGATGCATTACTATTAGAAAAGTTTGGTTTGGGACATTGGAATGAATTTACTTAATGGGTCTGTATGTAATTGGGTTGGAGGAAATTTTTAATTTCTACAAAAATTATTAGAATTCTATCTTATTCTCTTTTGTTAATTTTCACATGTTAACAAAGCCAACGCTTTTGTCTAGCAGACCAGATCTTAAATCCTAACAAAACTCAATTTTTTCCTTTATTTTTTTTATGTTTGAGAGCCTCATGTTTTCTCATGCTGCTTTAAATACAACTCAAAAAAAAATGGGGCAGTAAGACCAGACTTTATATTTTATTTTATTTATCTTATTTTTAATTAAAAAATTAAAGATTGTATTTATTTATTTGCGAGAGAGAGCATGAGTGGGGTAGAGGGAGGTAGCTGCAAGAGAGACTGAAAAGTATACTCCCTAATGAGCAGGAAGCCCGATATGGAGCTCAATCCCAGGATCCTGACTGAGATCATGACCAGAGACAAAGGCAGATACATGTGCAAAATCCCTTTTTTTCTGGGAAACAATACTTTACAAGAGATGTTTGAAAAAGTACTGGGGAATCAACTTTAATCGGAGATACAAAAATTTAATTGACTTTTGTAAAGCTACAGGGATCCAAATGATGGGAATCCCAGCCCATTTAGGTTGTGGACCACAGAGTATTCTTCTCTGTAATATTTTATTTTCTTCCATGTCTACTAACTCCAGTCCAAGTTCACTGATCTCTTTTTAGATAGTGAAAAACATGGCAAAGAATACCAAACGAGTGCCCAATATTCTACAATTATTCCATCATTTCTAACATATAGAAGTGTGTTATCAAGGCTGGTTTTGTGAACGAACATAGTTCTGCTAAAGTGTGTTTTGTTCTCCAAGAAATTAAATGCATGTTTATCACACAATTATAAAATACTTGTGTCAAGAATTTTTATTCAAAAATTAATAAGAGAAGCAGATATTAAAACTAGTTCACATGGTTATTTGGAATATAAGCAGAGTTGTGCAGCAGAAGTGCTCTGGGCCCATAATTTGGGTTATACAATTTATGTTTTCTAATGAAAAATCATTAACTTGCATTATAGTTAACAAGAATCTTGTGCATTACCATCAGTTTTCTACATTATAACCTCTTGCTCTACAGTTTGTAAATACTTTGTCAATAGTAAGCTAATAAACGGGGTGACTCCAATGGATTGAGATAATCTCCAGAGTTTCTGCTACATAATGCCCAGGACTCCATTGAAAGGACACCTAAGAATTTACTTTGCCCAAAAATTAGATCATTTTTTTCACTGTCCTTACCTATTTTCCAAACCTAGTCCTTTTGCTTCAGCTTTCAGTCTACGGACAACCCTGTATCTGACTGACTTGAATGTCTTGCAGATTAATTTGCTTGCCAGAGGTGGTTCCTCTAATTGATGTCTAAGAACCCTAATTAGTTAAGAAAACTTTTTTTTAACATTTTCATTGCTATTTATTATTATTATTATTATTATTATTATTGCTAATATCTCTATTACAAATAATTCACAAGGGCATCTTTCTGACAAAAGACAAAGAGCCAGCTACTAGTAGAAAAAGTACATTTGACTCCGTCAATGAAAGTGGTAAAGGGATTTGAGAAAATAAGGCAAAGCATGGAATTATGTGTTAAAACTTTAAATATTATAGACACATTTACTTAATTTCTAATACTGCTGTTGCTTATAATTAAATAAGATGTTTTCCATGAACCACACATTACAGAAAATATATTGTTTATACAGATTAAATTTTCATCAAAAGGGACGCCTGGGTGGCTCAGTTGGTTAAGCAGCTGCCTTTGGCTAAGGTCATGATCCCAGCATCGTGGGATCGAGTCCCACATCGGGGTCCTTGCTCAGCCGGGAGCCTGCTTCTCCCTCTGCCTCTGCCTGCCATTCTGTCTGCCTGTGCTTGCTCTCTCGCCCACTCTCTCTGATAAAGAAATAAAATCTTAAAATAAATAAATAAATTTTCATCAAAAACTTGTAAGTGTATTTTATTGTAGGATCATGATCAGCATTTTGCAGATGAGAAAAGTAAAATTTAGAAAAGTGTGTCTCTTCAAATCCCTCATACAATATCTGGCCTACATAGAAGGATATACTATCACAATTGAGGAAGATAATTGAGATTACTTAAAATGATAAACTTTACTGTATAGGGTTTTTTAAAAGTTTGCCACAGATTCAGATTCTTTTAAAATATATATCTATTTTATGTAGAGAGAATGCACTAAGAAGTAAGAAGAAAGTGATATATCAGTGCTACCAAATAATGGCTATAATATCATCACCTTATTTATGAACAATGAAACAGTGTGCAATATTTAAATAAATTTAAATAAATTCCTCTTTATTTTATATATTTATAAATTTAAATAAATTCCTATTTATTTATTATTAAAGAAATTCCTCTAACAAACAGTATGTTTTGAAGGTTGCTAGCAGGAAAGTGTTGTACTACATGGAAGTAATCAGAAAATATGATCTAAAATTCTGCTTTCAAGGGCCCTGGGTGGCTCAGTGGTTTAAGCCGCTGCCTTCGGCTGGGGTCATGATCTCAGGGTCCTGGGATCGAGTCCCGCATCGGGCACTCTGCTCAGCAGGGAGCATGCTTCCTTCTTTCTCTCTGCCTGCCTCTCTGCCTACTTGTGATCTCTCTCTGTCAAATAAATAAATAAATCTTTAAAAAAAATGAAATGTACATTTGAAACTAATGGTACACTATATGTTAACTAATTGAATTTTAAAAAGTTAATAAAAAAACCCACTATTTTATAAAACAATATTCCCAACAGGCTCTTTTGCTTTAAAATACTCACTTTGTGTGTCTCAACACCAAAAGAACAAATAATCCAATCAAGAAATGGGCAGAGGACATGAACAGACATTTCTGCAAAGAAGACATCCAGATGGCCAACAGACACATGAAAAAGTGCTCCATATCACTCGGCATCAGGGAAATACAAATCAAAACCACAATGAGATATCACCTCACACCAGTCAGAATGGCTAAAATCAACAAGTCAGGAAATGACAGATGCTGGCGAGGATGCGGAGAAAGGGGAATCCTCCTACACTGTTGGTGGGAATGCAAGCTGGTGCAGCCACTCTGGAAAACAGCATGGAGGTTCCTCAAAATGTTGAAAATAGAACTGCCCTATGACCCAGCAATTGCACTATTGGGTATTTACCCTAAAGATACAAATGTAGTGATCCAAAGGGGCACATGCACCCAAATGTTTATAGCAGCAATGTCCACAATAGCCAAACTATGGAAAGAACCTAGATGCCCATCAACAGATGAATGGATCAAGAAGATGTGGTATATATACACAATGGAATACTATGCAGCCATCAAAATAAATGAAATCTTGCCATTTGCAACAACATGGATGGAACTAGAGCGTATCATGCTTAGCGAAATAAGTCAAGCAGAGAAAGACAACTATCATATGATCTCCCTGATATGAGGAAGTGGTGATACAACATGGAGGCTTAAGTGGGTAGAAGAAGAATAAATGAAACAAGATGGGATTGGGAGGGAGACAAACCATAAGTGACTCTTAATCTCACAAAACAAACTGAGGGTTGCCGGGGGGAGGGGGTTTGGGAGAAGGGGGTGGGATTATGGACATTGGGGAGGGTATGTGATTTGGTGAGTGCTGTGAAGTGTGTAAACCTGGTGATTCACAGACCTGTACCCCTGGGGATAAAAATATATGTTTATAAAAAATAAAAAATTTAAAAAAAAAAAGAAAGAAAGTCAATATCTGATTGTTCATCACTGGAATATAGAAATACAATTGAAAAAATAAAATAAAATAAAATAAAATACTCACTTTGTAATGAGAGTCATTACTTTTGTCTAGTCAATTCTTACATCACTGTTTATCCCTTCCCTCCTTTATCCCTTCCCAGTATCAATAAAGGCTCACTTGGCTTACCTAGAAGCCATGAGAAAGCTTGTAGTAGATCTGGCTGGTTTTCACCAGCGATTTGACCACCATGTGCACAGGGAAGTCTATTGATAAAGGCTTTATTGCAATAAATTGTAAATACATGGATGATTTTGAATTCTCTTTCTTGAGGTCTTGTTTCATGATAATAAATTTAGGGTGGCTTCTTGGAATGGATGTTATTAACATATTTTCATAGTTCTAAGTACATGGAATTGTAAAATAGATTAATGAATGTGGCATTACTGACAACTGTCCTCATTTTGAAATCAAATTACAGTGTACTAAGCTGAGGAAGCAAAGCAGATTTGGGTTTATGAGTGAAATAATTTTAAAAAGTCTTAGGGGTATGATCAGACTATTGGGTAATTCAGTAGAAAAATGTCAACTGATTGAGATTCTGTGTTCCCTGATTTCAGAGAGAAGTTAAGATAAGTAAGTAACACGAGGAGACTAGGAAGACAAACATAAGTGATAATTTTGTGCCAGGGTGTGTATACATCTGTTTATCTTCTTGCTTTACCACTAAGGTTGCTCCTAGAGGAGAGTTTAAATATGTGTTGGAGCTAATCTCTGTGGATTACACAAGAAACCACATCCTACAGCTCTCCCTGAAACACCCCTTGTGATTTCAATGTAATTTGGTTTTTGCATTTTTAGAAATAACAAAATACTTTGCAAACTCATCTACTTTATTACCACCACAAGTGAGTCAGCTGACTCCACATTTTAACACAGTGACAGTCACAGAGGAATGGAGGAATGAGTAGAGTTATCAATAAATGTGCTTTTAAGAAGTATGACAGGGTAGCAGCTATTTCCAGTAACCAAAACATGGGTCAGCAGCTGTGCAGGAAAAGTGATGGAATAAATAAATGACTCATTTCAGAGGAGTTCTATAACATATTAGTTCTATAATGTATCTTCAGGACCCAATTGCCCGCTTTGATCTAAAGATAAGGATTTACAGTTAAAGTCCCATTTATGATTTGACTGGTAGGGTCTGAATCATGTTTACTATTGTTTTGACTATTACTTGAAACCTATAGTAGTACATGGTATATTTGTTGTGTATTCAGTGAACATGTGCTATTTTTAGATTAGATAATTCCTGTCTCGAACCCCTGTTAATTTGATTGTTTTTGTTTATTTGATAGTGGTTTCAGTAAATGGATATATCTGAAAAATTGCAAAGCCACTATTAAAATAAGTTATTATTATATATAGCATGGAATTCCACATTCCACCTTTGAATCCGACAGAGCTTCACCATATCCTTAAAAATTTGGGAAAAACATGAGATTATTTTTCTTTATAAAATTTCTCCTGTTAGGCTGTGATGGTTGTCATCAGCAGTAACTCCTCTGAAGGCTTTGTCAAAAGAGTTGAAAAAATTGGAAAGGTGTGAATGAACCTGTTTGCTGAATATAAAGAAAAGAGCATTGAAGTACAATTCACACTCTTACTTCTCCTTCTATGCTTTCAGATGTTTGACATTTGAAAATTTTGCTTCTAGAAGAGATGCCCTATATAATTCTTACGTTAAGGAGCAAGTTGCTTTTATAATTTTTTAAAATATTCTACCATTCAAGTATTTCCATTTAAATTAAATTCAATACCATTTTTAAAAAATCAAAAGTGCAGCCAGTATTCAATTCCTGGGCTAAATAATTTTAGAAAGCTTTGTGTTATTGAACCTATGGGGTTTTTCTGTAGTTTTAACTCTTTCTTTCTGTGATTTTTCCCATTAGTCACGTAAGTGACTGCAATATAACAGACATTGAGGATAAAGAAGGACTGAATAGAACAATCCTTGGCCTCATGAAGTTGAGAATCTAGCAAGGGAGTCAAACAATTCAATCATTCAGAGACAATTTATTGAGTGCCTGGCCTAAGATGAGCACAACAAAACCCCAGCCCAGAGGAATCATTTTAATGGGAGAGATAGATAATGGGTAAGCCAACTTTAAAAAGAAAAAAATCGTACTGGTTTTTCTTTAATAGTGATGCATATTTGAACTAAATAAGCACATTTTAAAAAGAGCAGTGATTGAGAAGAGGTTTTGTAACTGAGTGGTCCAAAAGGGCCTCCCTGAAAAAGTCTGTTTTGAACAGATTTCTGAATAATATCAGCTAGGAAGCTGCATAAAAATCTCAGGGATGGGTTATTTTTCCAGTCAAAAAATTGTAAAGGCTCCAAAGTCACAATACAGCTCTAAGTTTCTCTAATAAAGTAACTTCTGACAAAGAATGAGAAGAAAGAACTAACCCAGGTTTGAAAGAATAGGGACAGACTTTCTATGGAATTCATATTTAATTAAAGCTCTAAAGGACAAAAATACAATAGAGCAAAATTCTGGTGACGCTGATATACCTAATGAAAGTTCATAAACAAGGTGTGGGTAGCAAAGAGTGTGTGGGAATGTTGGTAAGAACAGTGGGGAAGAGTCATTCCTGAACATGTTCTTAAATGAAGCAATTCTTGTGTTGTTTTAAAGGGTAAATTGGAGTTTGCCTAAGTGATTAGAGAAGGATGCCTCAGCTTATGGAAGTTCAAAGCCATAAAGATGTGATAAACTACTGCAGATATTTTCATGTATATTTGTTGTTGCTTCTAGCAATGGTGATCTAAAAACTCTTTCTTAAGACAACAAAAAATCCAGACAAAATAGCTTTTAAAGTTAAAAATATAAGAATGATTATAAAAATAAGTGAGGGATTACTGGGCCAAAATAGGAAATACAATGAGAGCCTAGAGATATATGCCCTGAAGCCATTTTAGCTATGAGAGCAGTTGAAACTGCTAAAACACACTGAGCTGTGTTTTTAATAGGCTCTTGATACTAGAGACACAAAATTCAAAATCCAGCAGCAATCAAATTTGAGGACTTTGGTACAACCCAAATTTAAGTTGAGATCCCCAAAGCACAAGGAGAAGCAGAAATAAGACTAGAGCCTACCTTGCCTTCTGTGTAAACTGAGAAAGTCAATCACGGAATTTGGAGTATGATTGTCTTGTAGAGTCTCAGATATAAGAGAAAATCCTGCCAAGGAGGACCATACCATTATTATAGCTCTTAATTATCCCTACTCAATAAGAGTTTCAAATATAATGTCTTGAACATAGCAAAATGGAACAAAGCACACAAAGAAAAATCATTAACAAGATTTGATAGACAAAATGGGATTAAGTATGATGTTAAAATGATCCATAAAGATTGTAAAATGGCTTGATTACTCTGCTCAAAGAAATGAGAGGGGAAGGAAATTGAACAAAAAACTGAAACAAAAAATGATATTGAGAAAGATTTTTAAATGAACCAAATGGATACTCTAAAACTTTAAAGATATGACAGCTAATTTAAGATACCACAGGGGTGCCTGGGTGGTTCACTTAATTAAACCTCCAACTCTTTTTCCTTTTATTTTAACACCTTAATTTTATTTTATTTCTTTCATTTTGGCTGAGGTCATGATGTCAGGGTTGTGACAGGTTGGGCTCTGTGCTGAGCCTTGAGCCTGCTTAAGATTCTTTTCCCTTCTTTTTCTATCCCTCCCTGCGCTCTCACTTGCTCGCTCTCTCTTGCTTGCAAATAAATAGATAGATAGAAAGATAGATAGATAGATAGATAATATACAAAGCAAAATAAAAGCAGATTATGAAAATAAATATAAAGATTTTGAAATGAAAACAATTCAAAATAAATAGAGAAGACCTACACAGCTAAAAGTTCACTCAGAAAATCTACTATTAAAGAAGTCAGTATGATACAATGTTAAGATATCAAAAGATTTGAGCATGTACTTTACAGAAAGGGTAATCCAAATGGCCACTCATATATAAAAACTGTTTACCTTTATTATGAATCTGGAATTAAATTAAATTAAATTAAAAATAAATTAAAACCTAGAATGACATACTATTACACACTTACCATATTGGGCTACAGTGAAAATGTCTTGCAAGAATGTGAAGGAATGACAGTGGACATAATAAAAACATATGAGGTAAGTTGGACAATATTTAGAAAACTTAAAAATTAAAAAAAAAATTTGGTCCATTCCTAGAAATACAACATGGAACTAAATGAATATTTTCACCAGGATATGCAAACAGATGATTATAGTTATTTCATTCATAACGGCAGATCAGTAGTGGTATATTTGCACAATGTTACATTAAATAAGAGAGAATATTAACAAACTGGGAGGAGGGGCTAGGTTGTTATCATAAACAGATCTTCTATGGTGCTAATTATGTTCTATTTCTCAAAATCTTTAAGTTAAAAAAGTTTTCAAATTTATATCTAGGTAGATAGATAGGTAGATGATAGATAGACAGATATCCCAGAAGCTGCAATGCTAGGCTAAGACCAGGCTTTAAAGGGCTTTTCTATGCTCTACTAAATACTTTAAACCATTCATTATATCATAGCTCAGTGTTCAAATCTCCATTTGTTTCCTCAGTTTCCTCATATTTATCTTAAGGTGACCTGATCCAGACTTTTGATCACCTTTGTCTAAATATTTCTATTTTAACAAAGTCCTTTTGAACCCTCAGAGACTAAAACTTAGAAAAATACTCTGATTGTTATCTCACTAGAGTGGAAAATATATAGTTACCCATTAACTAATGATATCCATGTCTACATTAGGTCCATGACATTTTTAATTCTTGGGAGCTTTTGGCTAAATGAATTTTTTGAGCTTCCTTTAAATGAAGCTTTAAGCCATCACCACATGAATAAAATTAAAGAACTAAATGAAAACAAGCCAAGTATTTACAGAGTAATAGAATGTGCAGTGGAAAGAGTACAATTCTGAAATCATAAAGCCTAAATTAGTGTGATGCATCTTTACCAGCCATGTAATCATAAACCAGTTATCTAAATGTGTTAGCCTCAGTTTTTTCACCCATGAAATGGTGATGATAATACTGATTATGCAGAGTTGTTGTGTGGATGTGATGAAGCATGGAGCATGAGAGTCTCATATTCCATGCTAAAATGATAGCTATTTTTATACTTATAATAATTCTAATAATAGTAATTAAATTGTTCAAAATGATAATATTCATTTATATTGAGGCATTGTATTGACTATTCATAGACACATTTACCAAAATAAATTTCATTTTATTTACCCCCTCTGAGGATATATATTCCCTAATTCAATATGAATCTCATTATGAATAATAATTATCATAATAAATATGCTGATTTTTCTTCTATTTATTTTTAGGGAAGTATCCTTTACTGTTGAACATAAAGAAACTTAAGCAAGTCGGTCTTATTCAAAATTTGCATGCTGCTTTCTTATGAAACTAGATTATAGAGTTGTATGAAATAAATTCATGCAGTTAAGACATTTATGTTTGGAAAACTGGGTGGTCAGTTCAGTATTTCAAAAGAAGATTTTAAATTTAAACCTTAAAACTGAGCTCTTTCAGCCTTATTTATACACCATCCTTCATGCTTCATAAGTACTCCTTCATTGTAAACTAAGTAATAGTTTTTGTCACAGTGTCTATAACTAAAATGGATTTTATATTCTATTATTTCAGAGTTAGTTGCAGTTTCTACTTCCTTACTTCCTTTTTTGAAAAATTGATTAATTCTACAAAACGTTTTTTCCAGCTTTATTGAAAAATAATCGACATATTATAATTTGTAAATTTAAGAAATGATTTCTTATAACATTGCAAACTTTTAACATTGTGTAAATTTTGTACAATTTGATAAATTGGCATACATCTGTATTGCAATATAATCTACATAAAAATGTTAATACATCTACTATCTCATATAGTTGCCACTGTTTTTTATGCATGTATGGGAAGGAATTTTAAGATCTACTCTCTTAGCAACTTTTATGTATATACTACAGTAGAGATAAACTTCAGAGGTCTTGTGGGTTTTGTTCCAGAGTGCCTCAATAAAGTGATTATCTCAATAAACTAAGTCAAATTATTATTTTTTTTTTGTTTTCCCACTGCAAATAAAAAATTATGTTTCCCAGTGCATATAAAAAATAAACACTGTACTGTACTGTTCAAAAGCATTTTGTCTTTAAAGAAAAACAATGTATATACCTTAAGTAAACTAGTTCTGAGTTTTCAGTGGGTCATAATTACTGATCACAGATCACCATAACAAATTCAATAATAATGAGAAAACTTGAAATATTGCAAGAATTACCAACATGTGACAGAGAGACACAAAATGAAGAAATGTTGTTAGAAAAATGGTGGCAGCAGACCTATTTTATAATCATTGCTATAAACTTTCATCTTGTAAGAATGTGATATATCCAAAGTTTAATAAAGGGAAGCACAATAAAAAAGTATGTATATATTATTAACTATGATCATCATGCTGTACATTAGATCCCCAGAACTTTTTCATATTATAGTTGCAAGTTTGTACCCTTTGACCACCTTATTCCACCCCAGTTTCACCTCTTGTCAACTCAGCTCTAAGTTTCCATTAGTTTGCTTTTTCTTCAGATTCTGTATGTAAGGGATATCATAATACATAAATTTAAAAATATACATAAAATCTTTGAAATATTTCACTTAGTATAATACCTTCAAGATCCATCCATGCTGTTGTAAATGGCAGTATTTCTTAATTTTTCATGGTTAAGTAGTATTCCATAGTATATATTTACCATACTTATTTTATTCATTCATCCATTAATGGATACTGAAGTTATTTCCATCTCTTGCTTAGAGTTAATAATTTTATAATGAACATAAGAGTGCAGATATGTCTTCGAATAGTGACTTCGTTTCCCTTAGATATATACCTAGAGGTGGGATTACTGAATCATATGGTAATTTTACTTTTAATAATATGAATAATCTCCATACTGTTTTCCATCCAAATTTATATTCCTATCACAGTGCTTAAGTTCCCCATTTTCCCCAATATTTACCAAAATTTGTTAGTTTTAATTTTTTGGTAGTATATATTCAAATAGGTAGTAATATCTTGCTGTGTTTTTCAGAGGTAAACAACAACAAAAACAACATAATGACTTTGCCCTGAGTTTTTACGTTGAGCACTTTTTAATGCTCCTGTTGGTCATTTATATAACTTTTTTGAAAAAAAAAGTCTATTGAGATCCTTTTGCTATTTTTTTAATTATATATATTTTTCTATTTGTATCTGTTGGTTATTAACCTCTTTTCAGATATAAGATTTGTAAGTATTTTCTTCCATTCTGTGGATTGTGTTTTCATTCTCTCTCTCTCTCTCTCTTTTTTTTTTTTGGCAATGCAGAAACTTTAGTTTAATGTAATACCATTTATTTATTTTTGCTTCTTTTGCTTGTGTTTTTGGCCTGGTATCCAAAAAACTATTGGCAAGACCAATGTCAAGGAGAATTTTTCCTATGTTTTCCTTTAGGAAATTTAGTTTCATGCATCACATTTAAGTCTTTAATGTATTTCAAGTTAAGATTTATGAGTGATATAAGGTTCCAGTTTCATGCTGGTTTATGTGACTATTCAGTTTTAAATATCATTTATTGAACAGACTATCTTTACCCATTATATATGTTGGCCCCTGTCAAATATTAGGTGACTGTATGAAAGGATTTATTTCTGGACTCTCAATTCTGTTCTACTTGTTTATTGGTCCATTTTATGCCAGTATACTTTATTGTTTTGAGCATGAGGGCTTTGTAGTATAGTTTCAAATCAAGAAGTGTAATTTCGCTTCTTCATTCTTTCTCAGAACTGCTTTAATTATTTGTCTTTTATGGTCTCATATAAATTTTAGGATTCTTTACTTACTTCTGTAAAAAATAAAATTGAATTTTTTTAAGATTATTTATTTATTTGACAGACAGAGATGACAAGCAGGCAGAGGGGCAGGCAGAGAGAGAAGAGGTAGCAGCTTCCTGCTGAGCAGAGAGCCTGATGCAGGGCTCGATCCCAGGACCCTGGGATCATGACCTGAGCCGAAGGCAGCGGCTTAACCCACTGAGCCACCCAGGCGCCCCAAACATTGGATTTTTGATAGGAATTGAATTTACAGATGGTTTTCGGTAGTATGGACATTTTAACAATGTTAATTCTTACCATTCATAAATATGAGCTATCTTTCCAATTATGTCTCCTTCAATTTCTTTATCAATGTCATAGTTTATGGGGTACAGATCTTTCATCTTCTTAGTTAAATCTTTTCGTAAGTATTTTATTAGTTTTGATGCTATCGTGAATTAGATTGTTCTCTTTATTTTTTCAGATAGTTCATCATTAGAGTGTTAAAATGCTCCTGTCTTGTGCTTACTTTGGCAGCACATATACTAAAATTGGAATGATGCAGAGAAGATTAGCTTGATCACTGAACAAGGATGACATGAAAAACTGGGAGGCAATACATATTAAAAAAAAAAACGAAACAAAACAAAACTCTTGTCTTTTATATATTGATCTTGTATTCGGCAGCTTTACTAAATTTGTTAATTCAAAATTTTTTGTGAAGTTTTTAGGATTTTTTTACATGTAAGTTCATGTTATCCAAAAAAAGAAAATTTTACTACTTCCTTTATTTTTTTTTTTTTTTGGAGTCTTTTATTTCTTTGTGTTCCTTGTTTCTCTGGCTAGGACATCCAGTACTATGTCAAATGAGAGTAGTGAAAGTGGAAACACTTGTCTTTTTTCTGATCTTCAAGGGGAAAACATTCAAACTTTTTGATTGAATATGAGATTAGCTCTGGGCTTGCAATATGTGCTTTTTCTCTAATGGATTTTTAAAATTATTTTTTAAAAATTTTTATAAACATATAATGTGTTTTTATCCCGAGGGGTACAGGTCTGTGATTCACCAGGTTTACACATTTCACAGCACTCACCATCACTCACCATAGCACCTGCCCTCCCCAATGTCCATACCCCCACCATCCTCTCCCAACACACCTCCCACCAGCAACCCTCAGTCTGTTTTGTGAGATTCAGTCTTTTATGGTTTGTCTCCCTCCCAATCCCATCTTCTTTTATTTTTCTTTTCGTACACCCGAAACCGCCTATGTTGCATCTCCACTTCATCATATCAGGGAGATCATACGATAGTTGTCTTTCTCAGATTGATTTATTTCGCCAAGCATAATACCCTCTAGTTCCATCCATGTCATCACAAATAGCAGGAGTTCATTTCTTTTGATGGCTGCATAGTATCCCATTGTACATATATACCACATCTTATTTATTGATTCATCTGTTGAAGGACATTTAGGTTCTTTCCATGGTATAACTATTGTGGACATTGCTGCTATAAACATTTGGGTGCGTGTGCCCCTTCAGAATGCCATGTTTGTATCTTTAGGGTATATAGCCAGTACTACAATCACTGGGTCATAGGCTAGTTCTATTTTCAGCTTTTTGAGCCACCTCCACGCTGTTTTCCAGAGTGGTTGCACCAGCTTGCCTTCCCACGTACAGTGTAGGAGGGTTGCCCTTTCTCCACATCCTCGCCAGCATCTGTCATTGACTGACTTGTTCATTTTAGCCATTCTGAAAGGTGTGAGGTGGTATCTCATTCTGGTTTTGATTTGCATCTCCCTGATGCCGAGTGATGTGGAGCATTTTTTCATGTGTCTGTTGGCCATTTGGATGTATTCTTTGCAGAAATGTCTGTTCATGTCCTCTGCCCATTTCTTCATTCGATTATTTGTTCTTAGGGTGTTGAGTTTGATAAGCTCTTTATAGATTTTGGATAGATACAGGCCCTTTATCTGGTATGTCATTTGCAAATATCTTCTCCCAGATAACTTCTGACAGTCATCTTTTGGCTTTGCTAACTGTTTCCTTTGCTGTGCAAAAGCTTTTTGATCTGATGAAATCCCAATAGTTCATTCTTGCCCTTGCTTCCCTTGCCTTTGGCGATGTTCCTAGGAAGAAGTTGCTGCTGCTGAGGTCAAAGAGGTTGCTACCTGTTCTCTCCTCAAGGATTTTGATGCATTCCTTTCTCACATTATGCTTCTTCATCCATTTCCAGTCTATTTTCATGTATGGTGTAAGGAAATGGTCTAATTTCATTTTTCTGCATGTGGCTGTTCAATTTTCCCAACACCATTTGTTGAAGAGGCTGTCTTTTTTTCATTGGTCATTCCTTTCTGCTTTGTTGAAGATTAGATGACCATAGAGTTGAGGGTGTATTTCTGGGCTCTCTATTCTGTTCCATTGATCCATGTCTGTTTTGGGGACAGTTCCCTACTATCTTGATGATGACAACTTTGTAATAGAGCTTGAAGTCTGGAATTGTGATGCCAACAACTTTGGCTTTCTTTTTCAATATTCCTCTGGCTATTCGAGGTATTTTCTGGTTCCATATATATTTTAGGATGATTTGTCCCATTTCTTTGAAAAAAATGGATGGGATTTTGATAGGGATTGCATTAAATGTGTAGATTGCTTTAGGTAGCATAGCCATTTTCACAATATTTGTTCTTCCAATACAGGAGCATGGAACATTTTTCCATTTCTTTGTGTCTTCTTCAATTTCTTTCATGAGTACTTTAGAGTTTTCTGAGTATAGAATCTTTGTCTCTTTGGTTAGGTTTATTCCTATTCCTAGGTATTTTAGGGTTTGGGGTGCAGTTGTAAATGGGATTCACTCCTTAATTTCTATTTCTTCAGTCTTGTTGGTATAAAAAAAATGCAACCAATTTCTGTTCATTGATTTATATCCTGACACTTTACAGAATTCCTATACAAGTTATAGCAGATTTGGAGTGGATTCTTTTAAGTTTTCCACATACAGTATCATATCGTCTGCAAACAGGCATAGTTTGACTTCTCTTCTGCCAATTTGGCAAAATTTGGATGCCTTTAATTTCTTTTTGTTGTCTGATTGCTGAGGCTAGGACTTCTAGTACGATGTTGAATAGCAGTGGTGATAACGGACATCCCTGCCGTGTTCCTGACCTCAGCGGAAAAGTATTCAGTTTTTCTCCATTGAGAATGATATTTGCAGTGGGTTTTTCATAGATGGCTTTGATAATATTGATAATATGTGCCCTCTATGCCTACACTTTGAAGAGTTTTAATCAGGCAGGGATACTGCACTTTGCCAAATGCTTTTTCAGCATCTATGGAGAGTATCATATGGTTATTGTTCTTTCTTTTATTGATGTGTTGTATCACATTGATTGATTTGCAGATGTTGAGCCAACCTTGTAGCCCTGGAATAAATCCCACTTGGTCGTGGTGAATAATCCTTTTAATGTACTGTTGAATCCTATTGGCTAGGATTTTGGTGAGAATTTTTGCATCCGTGTTCATCAAGGATATTGGTCTGTAGTTCTCTTTTTTGATGGGATCCTTGTCTGGTTTTGGGATCAAGGTGATGCTGGCCTCAGAAAAAAAGAGTTTGGAAGTTTTCCTTCCATTTCTATTTTTTTTGGAACAGTATCAGGAGAATAGGAATTAATTCCTCTTTAAATGTTTGGTAGGATTCCCCTGGGAAGCCATCTGGCCCGGGGCTTTTGTTTGTTTGGAGATTTTTGATGACTGTTTCAATCTCCATACTGGTTATGGGTCTGTTCAGGTTTTCTATTTCTTCCTGGTTCAGTTGTGGTAGTTTATATGTCTCTAGGAATGTATCCATTTCTTCCAGATTGTTGAATTTGTTGGCGTAGAGTTGCTCATAGTATGTTCTTATAATTGTTTGTATTTCTTTGGTGTTGGTTGTGATCTCTCCTCTTTCATTCATAATTTTATTTATTTGGGTCCTTTCTCTTTCTTTATCAATCTTATTAATTCTTTCAAAGAACCAGCTGCTAGTTTCGTTGATTTGTTCTATTGGGTTTTTTTGGTTTTGTTTTGTTTTTTTTTTTGTGGTTTTTATTTGTTTGTTTGTTTCTATTTCATTGATTTCTGCTCTGATCTTTATTATTCCTCTTCTCCTGCTGGGTTTAGGCTTTCTTTGTTGTTCTTTCTCCGACTCCTTTAGGTTTAAGGTCATGTTGTGTATTTGAGATCTTTCTTGTTTCTTGAGAAAGGTTGGTACAGCTTTATATTTTCCTCTCAGGACTGCCTTTGCTGTATCCCACAGATTTTGAACACTTTTGTTTACATTATCATTTGCTTCTATGAATTTTTTCAATTCTTCTTTAATTTCCTGGTTGACCAATTCATTTTTTAGAAGGATGCTGTTTAGTCTCCATGTTTTTGTGTTCTTTCCAAATTTCCTGTTGTGATTGAGTTCTAGTTTCAGAGCATTGTGGTCTGAGAATATGCAGGGGATGATCCCAATCTTTTGATAATGGTTGAGATCTTATTGATGACCCAGGCTGTGGTCTAGTCTGGAGAATGTTCCATGTGCACTAGAGAAGAATGTGTATTCTGTTATTTTGGGATGGAATGTGTTGAATATACCTGTGATGTCCATCTTGTCCTTGTGGATCTGTTGCTTGGATGATCTGTCCATTTCAATGAGGGGAGTGTTAAATTCCCCTACTATTATTTTATTATTGTCGATGTGTTTCTTTGATTTTGTTATTAATTGGTTTATATAGTAGGCTGCTCCCATGTTAAGGACATAGATATTTAAAATTGTTAGGTCTTCTTGTTGGACAGACCCTTTGAGTATGATATAGTGTCCTTCCTCATCTCTTATTATAGTCTTTGACTTAAAATCTAATTGATCTGATATAAGGATTGCCACCCCAGCTTTCTTCTGAAGCCTTGCTGAGGAAGCAGCGGCGAAGTGCTGTTCGCTCCAAGCCAAAGCCTCTGCGAAAGCACAGCATTCGCTGATAAAAGTTCTGCGGGCTGCTGCTGCTTGCCTGAGCCCAGTCTCGCGGTGGGAGAAACCCACAAACAGCGAAAGCCACTTTGCCTGGGCTTCTCCCCTGGGAAAGCACAGCGTTCCTTGGGAAATCAGAGTTGGGTTTGGCGATGCTGCTGCTGCTTGCCTGAGCTAGTCTCCGCAGCTCGGTGGAAGATACCCGCATGGAGCAAAATACTCTTTGCCCTAGCATCCCCTCTGCCTGAGAGAGAAGCCAAGTGTGGGGAAGGCGAAGCACGCCGTCCCCGGAGAAGAGAAGAAGCCGTTGGCCTTGGGGTCGGGAAACTCACGGGAAGCAGGATAGCCTGCTGTGGCACGAACAGCAGGCCGATGGCAAGACAAGTGTCACCCGCTCCCTGGGTGGAGAGATGGATCCCTGGCTGCTAAGGAGACATGAGGGGACGACTAGGGCAGGGGTGCGTGCTCCACTCTGAGGAAGGAGTCTGGGCAGAAGGCTGGCCTGTCCTGTGCCTCTGTTCTCAAGGGGACAGCATCTCCTTGGCCACCTGTCCCAAGGGCAAACTTAGGCTTGCCATCAGGTGCCATACCCGGAACTCGCAGAAACAACCCCATGGAGAAACGGGCAGTCAGATGCTGTCTTCCACCAAGATGTGGCAGCTATGTGGGTGGCAGGGGGTGTGCCGGGGAAGGAGTGGAGACAGTCCCCCACATTTCCCGATCGCAGTGCACGGGCCCTGTGTAGGGATCCTGTCGCCTCCTCTCTCCTGTCGTGAAGGCACTGTCCTAGACCCTGAGTCTGCCTGAGCGCCGGAGCAAAAGGCAAAGCCATAACTACCCCAGGAGATGCTAATAGGCATAGAGTGCCATGCTAGGCCACGCAGGCTGCTGCAGGGTTGTGACTGTGTCTGCTTAGTACGGCTTAGCAAGGTGAACCCCTGGGTGTGAACTTGGATCCCTGGAAAGCAAGGTCCAAGAGGCACCAGCTCTCTGGAGCTCTTCTTCCCTGCCGCGACAGAGCGATCGACCAAAGCCTTGCTGAGGAAGCAGCAGCGAAGTGCGGTTCGCGCCATGCTGAAAACCTCTGCGAAAGCATAGCAGTCGCTGAGAAATCAGAGTCGGTTCTGTGGGCTGCTGTTGTTGCTTGCCTTAGCCTAGGATTCGCAGCACGATTGGAGAAACCCGCATAGAGCAAAAGCCTCTTTGCCCGGACATCCCTTCTGGGAAAGCACAGCATTCTTTGGCAAATCAGAGTCGGGTCTGTGGGATGCTGCTGTTTGCCTGAGCTGGTCTCCACAGTACGGTGAAATAAACCCTCATGGAGCGAAATCCTCTTTGCCTGGGCATCCCCTCTACCTGAGAGAGAAGCGCGGTTGTACCTGTGGAAAGAGCCTTAAGGAAAGGGACACATCTTTCACTGCGCTCCCCAGGAGCATGTCTGTGGAAGGTGCAGCACGCTGCCCAGGGAGAAGAGCAGGAGCCTTTGGCCATCTGGTTTGGAAACGGTTGTGAAGCAGGAGAGCCGGACCTGGCAGGCACAATGGCCGGTGGCAATACAAGTGTCACCCGCTCTCAGTGCAGAGACAGAAGCCTGGAATGCTAAGGAGAGAGGTGGGGATGAGTACAGCAGGGCGCGTGCTCCACTCTTAGGAAGGAGTCTGGGCAGAAAGCATGCCTGTCCTTAGCCTCTGGGCCCAAGGAGACAGCAGCTTTGGCCACCTGTCTCTGGTGGAGACATGGGCTTGCCACCAGGCGCCTACCCTGAACTCGTAGAAACAGCTCACTCAAAGAACTGACAGCCAGTTTACGTCGTCCTCCAGGAGATGGAAGCGTTCGCGAAGGCACGGGATGTCCAGGCAAGAAGTGGGTACAGTCCCCACAGCTCCCCATCCCAGTGCGCGCACGGTGTTCAGGGATCCTGTCGCCTCTCCTCTCCTGTGGGGAAGGCACTCGGTAGTTCCCGAGTCTGCCTGAGGGCCTGAGCAAAAGGCCAAGTGTTGCCTACACCGAGAGATGGTGGTGTGCATACAGTGCCATCCTAGGCCACGCTCGCTGCTGCAATGTTGTCGCTGTGTCTGCTTAGTTTGGCCTGGCAGGGTGAATCCAGGGCGCGTACATGGAGCCCAGGAAATCAAGTCCCAAGAGGCACCAGCTCTTCCACAGCTCTTCTTCCCTGACGCGAATGAAGCCTTGCTGAGGAAGCAGCGGTGAAGTGCGGTTCGCTCTAAGCCCAAAGCCTCTGTGAAAGGAGAGCATTCGATGAGAAATCAGAATCGGTACTGTGGGCTGCTGCTGCTGGTTGCCTGAGCCCAGTCTCACAGTGGGAGAAACCCGCATACAGCGAAAGGCTCTTTGTCTGGGCATCTCCTCTGGGAAAGCACAGCATTCATTGGGAAATCAGAGTTGGGTTTGGGGATGCTGATGCTTCTTGCCTGAGCTAGTCTCCACAGCACAGTGGAAGATACCCGCATGGAGCGAAATTCTCTTTGCCCTAGCATCCCCTCTGCCTGAGAGAGAAACGTGGTTGCACATCTGAAAGGGCCTTAAGGAAAAGGACACATCTGTCTCCGAGGTCCCATGGAGCACGTCTGGGGAAGGCACAGCACGCCGCCCCCAGAGAAGAGAAGGAGCCGTTGGCCTTGTGGTCAGTAAAAGGTGGGAAAGAAGGATAGCCTGCCATGGCAGGAACAGCAGCCGGTGGCAACAATAGTGTCAGCCGCTCCCTGTGCGGAGAGATGGAAGCCTGGCTGCTTAGGAGACATGAGGGGACGAATAGGGCAGGGGCGTGTGCTCCACTCCGAGGAAAGAGTCTGGGCAGAAGGCAGACCTGTCCTGTGCCTCTGTTCTTAAGGAGACAGCATCTCCTTGGCCACCTGTCCGTAGGGCATACTTGGGCTTCCTACCAGGAACCTTACCCTGAACTCGCAGAAACAGCTCCCTCGAGAAACGGGCAGTCAGATGCCATCTTCCTCCAAGATGTGGCAGCGTTGTCGGTGGCAGGGGGTGCGCCGGGGAAGGAGTGGCGACAATCCCCCAAAGCTCCCCAATCCAGTGAACGGGCGGTGTTCAGGGATCCTGTCGCCTCTCCTCTCCTGTGTGGAAGGCACTGGCCTTGTCCGTGAGTCCGCCTGAGGGCCAGTGCAAAAGGCCAAGCGTTGCCAACACTGGGAGATGGTAATGTGCATAGAGTGCCATCCTAGGCCACGCACGAGGCTGCAGGTTTGTGGCTGTGTCTGCTTAGTTCGGCCTGGCAGTGTGAATACAGGGCATGAACATGGAGCCCGGGAAAGCAAGGCCCAAGAGGCACCAGCTCTCCCAGGCCTTCTCTTCCCTGAGGCGACAGAGCAGACGCCCAAAGCCTTGCTGAGGAAGCAGCAGCGAAGTGCGGTTCGCACCAGCTGAAAACCTCTGCAAAAGCTTAGCAGTCACTGGGAAAGCAGAGTCGGTTCTGTGGGCTGCTGTTGCTGCTTGCCTTATCCTAGTATTCGCAGCAAGGCGGGAGAAACCCTCATAGAGCGAAAGCCTCTTTGCCTGGGCATCCCCTCTGGGAAAGCTTATCATTCTTTGGGAAAACAGAGTCGGGTCTGTGAGATGCTGCTGCTGCTTGCCTGAGCTAGTCTCCACAGCACGGTGTAATAAACCCGCATGGAGCGAAATCCTCTTTGTTTGGGCATCCCCGCTGCCTGAGAGAGAAGCGTGGTTACGCCTGTGGAAAGACCCTTAAGGAAAGGGACACGTCTGTCACTGCAGAGCGATGGAAGCCTGGCTGCTAAGGAGACACGAGGGGAATTTAGTGCAGGGGAAAGGGCTCCACTCTGAGGAAGGAGTCTGGGCAGGAAGCATGCCTGTCCTGAGCCTCTGGGCCCAAGGAGACAGCAGCTTTGGCCACCTGTCCATGGTGGAGACATGGGATGCCACCAGGCGCCTACCCTGAACTCGCAAAAACAGCTCCCTGAAAGAACTAGGAGTCAGATTCCGTCTTCCTCCAGGAGGTAGAAGCGTTCGCAAAGGCAGGGCGTGTCCAGGCAAGGAGTGGCGACAATCACCCAAAGCTCCCCATTCCAATGAACGGGCGGTGTTCAGGGATCCTGTCGCCTCTCCTCTCCTGTGGGGAAGGCACTGGCCTAGTCCGCGAGTCTGCCTGAGGGCCTGAGCAAAAGGCTAAGCGTTGCCTACACCGAGAGATGGTAGTGTGCATACAGTGGGATCCTAGGCCACGCTCGCTGCTGCAGTGCTGTCGCTGTGTCTGCTTAGTTCGGCTTGCCAGGGTGAACCCAGGGCGCGAACATGGAGCCCGGGAAAGCAAGTCCCAGGAGGCACCAGCTCTCCCGCAGCTCTTCTTCCCTGATGCGAACGACGCCTTGCTGAGGATGCAGCGGTGAAGTGCGGTTCGCTCCAAGCCCAAAGCCTCTGTGAAAGCACAGCATTCGCTGAGAAATCAGAGTCGGTACTGTGGGCTGCTGCTGGTTGCCTGAGCCCAGTCTCACAGTGGGAGAAACTCGCATACAGCGAAAGGCTCTTTGTCCGGGCATCTCCTCTGGGAAAGCACAGCATTCATTGGGAAATCAGAGTTGGGTTTGGTGATGCTGCTGCTTCTTGCCTGAGCTAGTCTCCGTAGCACGGTGGAAGATACCCGCATGAAGCAAAATACTCTTTGCCCTAACATCCCCTCTGCCTGAGAGAAAAGCTTGGTTATGCCTGTGGAAAGAGCCTTAAGGAAAGGGACATGTCTGTCACTGCAGAGCGACGGAAGCCTGGCTGCTAAGGAGACACGAGGGGAAGATTAGGGCAGGGGAAAGGGCTCCACTCTGAGGAAGGAGTCTGGGCAGAAAGCATGCCTGTCCTGAGCCTCTGGGCCCACGGAGACAGCAGATTTGCCCACCTGTCTCATGGGCTTGCCACCAGGCGCCTACCCTGAACTCGCAAAAACAGCTCCCTGAAAGAACTGGCAGTCAGATTCCATCTTCCTCCAGGATGTGGAAGCGTTTGCGAAGGCACGGGGTGTCCAGGCAAGGATTGGGGAGAGTCACCCACAGCTCCCCATCCCAGTGCGCGGGCGGTGTGCAGGGATCGTGATGCCTCTCCTCTACTGTGGGGAAGGCACTGGATTGGTCCCCGAGTCTGCCTGCGCGCCAGAGCAAAAGGCCAAGCTTTGCCTATGCCAGGAGATGGTAGTGGGCATAGAGTGCCATCTTAGGGCGCGCACGATTCTGCATGGTTGTGACTGTGTCTTAGTTCAGCTTGGCAGTGTGAACCGAGGTGCTAACGTGGAGCCTGGGAAAACAAAGCCCAAGAGGCACCAGCTCTCCCGCAGCTCTTCTTCCCTGACGCGACAGAGCGAACTCCCAAAGTCTTGCTGAGGCAGCGGCAGCGAAGTGCGGTTCGCGCCAAGCTGAAAATCTCTGCGAAAGCATAGCAGTCGCTGGGAAAGCAGAGTCGGTTCTGTGGGCTGCTCTTGCTCCTTGCCTTAGCTTAGTATTCGCAGCAGGGTGGGAGAAACACACATAGAGCAAAAGCCTCTTTGCCCGGGCATCCCCTCTGGGAAAGCACAGCATTCTTTGGGAAAACAGAGTTGGGTCTGTGGGATGCTGCTGCTGCTTGCCTTAGCTAGTCTCCACAGCTCATTGTAATAAACCCGCATTGAGAGAAATCCTCTATGCCCGGGCATCCCACTCTGCCTGAGAGAGAGCCTGTCGAAACAGCCTTAAGAAAAGGGACACATCTGCTACCGCGCTCCCCAGGACCATGTCTGCATAAGGTGCAGCACGCTGCCTCGGGAGAAGTGAAGGGGCCGTTGGCTTTGCTGTCGGGAAATGGTGGTGAAGCAGGAGAGCCTGCCATGGCAGGAACAGCAGGCAGGTGGCAAGACAAGTGTCACCCGCTCCCTGTGTGGATAAAATAAAGCCTGGCTGCTAAGGAGACACGAGGGGACGACTAGGGCAGGCACACGTGATCCTCTCTGAGGAAGGAGTCTGGGCAGAAGGCAGGCCTGTCCTGTGCCTCTGGTCCCAAGGGGACAGCATCTCCTTGGCCACCTGTCCCTAGGGCAAACTTGGGTTTGCCACCAGGCGCAATACCCGGAACTCACAGAAACAGCTCCCTGGAGAAACAGGTAGTCAGAGGCCTTCTTCCTCCAAGATGTGGCAGTGTTCGCGGAGGCACTGGGTTTCCGGGGATGGAGTGGGGGACAGTCTCCCACAGCTCCCCATCCCAGTGCATGGGCGGTGTTCAGGGATCCTGTCGCCTCTCCTTTCCTGTGGGGAAGGCACTGGCCTAGTCCCCGAGTCTGCCTGCGCGCCAGAGCCAAAGGCCAAGTCACCGGAAGATGGTAGTGTGCATAGAGTGCATTCCTAGGCCACACATGCTGCTGCAGGGTTGTGGTTCTGCTTAGTTTGGCCTGGCAGTGTGAACCCAGGGCGGGAACATGGAGCCCAGGAAAACAAGGCCCAAGAGGCACCAGCTCTCCCGTAGCTCTTCTTCTCTTAAGCGACAGAGCTAATGCCCAAAGCCTTGCTGAGGAAGCAGAGGCGAAGTGCAGTTCATGCCAAGCCCAAAACCTCTGCGAAAGCAGAGCAGGCGCTGGGAAATCAGAGTCGGTTCCGTGGGCTGCTGTTGCTGCTTGCCTTAACCTAGTATTCACAGCACGGTGGGAGAAACCCGCATAGAGCAAAAGCCTCTTTGTACTGTGCATCCCCTCTGGGAAAGCAGAGCATTCGTTGGGAAATCTGTGTCAGTTCTGTGGGATGCTGATGCCGCTTGCCTGAACATAGTCTCCGAAGCATGGTGGGAGAAACCCGTATGGAGTGAAATCCTCTTAGCCCGGTCATCCCCTCTGCCTGAGAGAGAAGCGTGGTTGCGCCTGTGGAAACAGCCTTAAGGAAAGGGACACGTCTGTCACTGTCCTCCCCAGGAGCATGTCTGGGAAAGGCGCAGCAACGCCGCCCTGGGAGAAGAGAAGGAGCCATTGGCCTTGTTGTCGGGAAACGGTCGTGAAGCAGGAGATCCTGCCATGGCAGGAACAGCGGGCGGGTGACAAGACAAGTGTCCCCACAGTCTATGATGACACTTTTGAGTCAAGGTTCATCTACTCTACAGATGAGACTGTAAAATTTTTAAAGGCAACATGTTTAAAGGCAACATCATGAAAGAAGGTTTGGTGGATTGCTTTGATTTTCTATTCATGGTATCAGATGAGTTTAAGGGAGCATAATCCAATAAAAAATTTAAAATTAATTTTAAAAAATAAGGAAAAAACATTTGAATGTCTTTGCCTTTGTGGTTCCTGCAAATGAAACTACAAGAAAGGACTGAGAACATTTTCTTTTTTTCTATTTTTTCTTCAATTTGGACCTCCTCCTTAGGTCTCTGATCAAAGAATGCTTACACAGACTCTGTAGTGTAGAAAGGACAAAATATCATATTACAAAATATTCCATTCCTATCCTTTTGTATACCCAGAACAATAAGTTAATATATGTGCTGCCAAAGAAGCACACCAGAGCAATAAGTTAAATGAAGATTGTACTGGGAAGATAAAACAATTATTCCATAAAATGAGTGGGTTTTGAATGGGACATGAAGGGCGGACTTGTGAGTTAGGAAAAAATATATATATAAAGACTTAATGAAGGTTTAATTAAAGCATAACAACTGTGCTGTATTCCTGAAATATATTAAAATGATGATATGGAAATACCTTGCCTAGTACTTAATATCTCACAGAGTAACATCAAAGCACCTATTAATCCTTTCTACTAACAGCTGTTCTTCTTTGTTTCACTTTACATAACATGTGATGGATTGACATTTGTAGAAATAAGGAGGAAACATGGAAGAAAGTGAACAATTAGAAAGGATCAAAATACAGTAATAAACCAGGTAAATAACCAGTGAATATTATTATAGTAAATATATGCACATTTATAAACTGAGAATTTTCAGGAGTGACAGCCAATGTAGAAAATCAAGATGATGTTATAGAAAATTCCATAAAACCCTTTGCATTAGTTTAACAGCCTGGTATAATATTTAGAAACATGTGTAATTTCTTTGAGCAGTTAAGCATAGAAAAACATGGCTGAAATAATGAAAAACACTTAACATTTACTTAAATTTTTGTTTATTTTTATCCTTTAATGCCCATATTGTGTTCATAATATGCTATTTGTGGTTGTTAGAGCAAAGTAAATTTGAAAATTTCCATGGAGAGGGGAAATGGTATCTGTTTGTAAAACAAAACAAAATAAAACAAAAACACAGGGCACCTTTCCTATGGTTGTGAGCTGCCCTTCCCTTACTGCTCAATGCATTTTCATTAACACCCACCTCACAGTCCATAGGCAGTCATCTGTGTTCCTGTCTTTAAGAAATTTTATCCTACAAGTCTTTCCTCATGACACTGTTGCCTATTACATAAATCAAACAGACATTCAACCTCTTGGAATGGAATCAGAAACCCACAAAGCTGACTGCTGTCAGGACTCATAAGGAAGGCAATTAATAAATTTATTATTTAGGAGAGGAGTTGTTTGCTTTCCGAAAATGCATGCAAAATTGGAATGTTATCCAGAGTGTATATCAAACTAAATAAGCTAAAAGTGTCTTTTTATCTCAGGTTCACCCATTTGACAATCATTATATTTTCTCCTTTATCTCTGGTTTGGTCAGCTATGCTAGTGTCAGAACACTTAATTCATTCAGTCAATCAACAAAGACCTATTTAGTACTAACTTTTTGTGGGTGTGATGAATAAGACAAATATCTGCCACAATGGAGCATATGATCTAGAGTTTAAAATTCATATTTGAATTACTTACATACCACCTCATACATGAATTACATACTTACCACCACAAATGTAAACAACACTTATAAAATTGATGATGTTAAGGAGAAGACCTTAATATTAAAAGCAATAAAATTGCTGTCTATTAGTAGAAATAAAAAATAGTCATATATTAACTAAAGTAAAATTTAGGGCTCCCTGGGTGACTCAATCGGTTAAGCAGCTGCCTTTGGCTCAGGTCATGATCCCAGGGTCCTGGGATTAAGACCTGCATCGGGCTCACTTCTGGGTAATAAGCCTGCCTCTCGATCTTCCTCTGCCTGCCACTCTGCCAACTTGAGCTCTCTCTCTCTCTCTCTGTCAAATAAACAAATAAAATCTTTAAAAAAAAAAGATAAATAAAAAGTAACACTTACTGGAGATTTGGGGATGGTGATGTCATCAAGATGGCAACATGGATGCATGGATGGCTCCTTATTTATTGCGAAAGGTAAATGTATAGTCAAAACCAGATTCTCTAATATTGTAATGGTGATATATAAATCATTTACTAGTCTAGTTTAAAAGTTAAAAAAAACAAGCCTATTAAAAATAACTATAACTGCAATCATTTGTTATTGAAAGTACAATATAAAAATGATCTAAAATGTAAAAACATCAATAACCTATTGTTATAGGAGAAGTATAAATTTTCTGTACACTATTGAAGTTCAGTTGTTTTCAACATAAAATGGAAAATTATAACTAACGTATTTTATATAAGCTTAATGGTAAATTTAAAAAAATATGTAGTAGATACACAAAAGATTTTGATAAAGAAGTTAAAACATACTGCCACAAAAAGTCATCAGATTACAAACAAAGAGAACAAGACAGGAAATAAAGAGCAGAGCATCTACAAAAGAGAAACAAAACAGATAAACACTGGGGAAAGAAAAAAAATTTTTAAAAGGGAGGGGAAGGCAAACCATAATACACTTAACTATAAGTAACAAACTGTTTCTGGAGGGGAGATGGTCAGGGGAATGAGCTAACTCAGTAATAATTATTAGGAGGTCAATTGTGATGAGCATTGACTATTATATGTAAATGGTGAATTACTAAATTCTACTGCTGAAACTACTATTACACTATATATTAACTAAAATTTAAATAAATCATGAAATATAAAAAGAATGAAAGGCAATATTTAAGTCCTTACCTATCCATAATTACTTTAACTGTAAGTGAATGGAATCATCAGTTGGAAGACATAGAAAGGCTAGAATAGATTAAAAAAACAAACGAAAAACACAAGATCCAACAATATGTTGCATATAAAAGAATCAATTTAGCTTTAAGGACACACATGGGCAGAGAGTAAAGGGATGGAAAAAGATATTCCAAGCTAATGATAACAAAAGAAAACAAGGGTGGCAATAACTATAACAGACAAAATAGGGTTTATATAAGCTAAAAATCACCACAGGAGTCAAAGAAGGTCCTTATACAATAAGAAAAGTGTCATCAATTCATCAATAGAGTAATTGTAAATATCATGTACCTAATATTGAGCCACATAAATATATAAAACAAATACTAACAAAACAAAAAGGAGAAATAAATAGCAATACAATAATATCTGGGGACAATAATACCCCACTCTTACCTATGGATAGATCATCCAGACAGAAAATCAATAAGAAAATAGTGAATTTAAACACTATGCCTGGACAACTGGGTGGCTCAGTCAGTTAAGCCTTTGCCTTTGGCTCAGGTCGTGATCCCAGGGTCCTGAGATAGAGTCCCACATTGGGCTCCCTGCTCAGGAGGGGGTCTTCTCACTCTGTCTCTGCCCTTACCCCTTGCTCATTCTCTCTGCCCTGCTCTCTCTCTCTCTCTCAAACAAACAAACAAAACAAACAAACAAACAAACAAACAAGAACTATGTCAAATGAACCTAACATATTTACAAGATATTCCATCCAATAGTATCATAATAAATACTCTTCTCAAACACACGTGGAAAATTTTCTAGGATAGATCACATTTTAAACCACAAAACAAGAGTCCCCCCAAAATCAATAATATAGAAAGCATATCGAGTATATTTCCAGCCAAAATAATATAAAACTAGAAATCAATACAGAAGCAACTTTGGAAAATTTACAAATACACAGACATACACATTTTTAAACAAACAAAAAATCAAAATAGGAAGACAAAGTAGGAATAAAAATACATCTTGAGGAACATAAAAAAATATATACCAAAAAATTATGAGAAGCAGCAAAGCAGTTATAAAAGGAAATTTTATAGCTATAAATGTATAAAAAAAGATTTCAAATAAAGAACTTATTATAACAGCTAAGAAAAACTACAAAAAGAAAAAAGTAAACTTAAAAGTAGCAAAAGGAAGGAAAAAAATAAAAATTAGGGCAGAAATAAATGAAATATAGAATTAAAAAACTAGAAAGTTTTTTTTAAATGGTAAATAAAATTAAACTTGGTAATGGTAAATAAAAAAAAGACAGCTAGACTAACTCAGAAAAAAGAGAGAAGACTCAATAAAATCAGAAATGAAAAAGGAGACATTATAACAGATACCACAGAAATATAAAGGACAAAAGACAGTTAAATGCCAGCGAATCAAAAGCCTAGAGGAAATGGACAAATTCCTAGGCACATACAACCTATCAAGACTGAATCATAAGGACATAAAAAATGTGAACAGACCAATAAGGGGTAAGGAGATTGAATCCGTAATAAAAACCTTCTAACAAATAAAAGTCCAGAATCAGATGATTTCCACAGTGAATTCTACCAAACATTTTAATGCAAAATAATACAAATAATTTTTAAACCCTTCCCAAAAAGTTGAAGAGGTTGAAATACTCCGAGGCACATTTTACAAGCCAGCATTATCTTGATATCAAAACCAGACAGGAGCACTACAAAAGCAAAGCAAAACAAAACAAAAACAAACAAACAAACAAAAAACAAAGTAGCAACAAAAAGAACTACTGGATAATATCCCTGATAAATAAAAATGTAAAAATTCTCTACAAAATGCTACAAAACTGAATTCACCAGCACATATCAGTAAATGTGATGCATTATATTAAAAGAATGATCAATAAAAACTCATATAATCAACTCAATATATTCAGAAAAGGCATTTGACAAAATTCAACACCCTTTCATAATAAAAATACTCACCAAACTGGGTACAGAAAGAATACACATCAACATAATAAAAACCACATATTCCGGGCAAGGATTCAAGATGGCGGAGAAGTAGCAGGCTGAGATGACATCAGGTAGCAGGAGATCAGCTAGATAGTTTATCTAACCATTGCAAACACCTACAAATCCAATGGGAGATCAAAGAGAAGGAGAGAAACAATTCTAGAAACGGAAAATTGATCACTTTCTGAAAGGTAGAACAGGCAGAAAATTGAACCCGAAGAACAGGAAGGTAGACCGCGTCAGGGGGGGGGGGGGGCAGCACCCGGCGAGCAGTGGAGCAACGGAGCACAAAATCAGGACTTTTTAAAAGTTTGATCCACTGAGGGATATCACCCCAGAGGCTAAACCAGAGTGAAGCCCAAGTGGGGTCAGCATAGTCCCAGGTCCCTCAGGGTCACAGAAGGACCAGGGGTATCTGAGTGTCACAGAACTCACAGGTATTAGAGTGGGGAAGCCGGCTACAGAGACAAAGCTGAGGAGTGAGCTCTCAACCCAGGGTTACTTTGAACCAGGCATAGGCAGGATGAGCGTGGAGCACGGCCAAGGGCCAGGGAGATGGGAGTAATTGAGCTCTTTTCTCCAAGCATGGCCAGAGGCCAGGGAGATGAGAATGACCAAGGACTTTTCTCCAAGTACGAGTGACAGAGCGCTTTTCTCCAAGCATGGCCAGAGACCGGGAAGATGGGAGTGATTAAGCACTTTTCTCTAAGGCTGCACTGAGGAGCGGGGCCCTGAGCTCTCCACTCCTCTGGGCAGGATTGTGAGACCGCCATTATCATTCCATCATCCAGAACTCTACGGAAAGCCTTCAGGGAACAAAAGCTCCTGGATTACTTAGCCTTACCCCAGGTAAGGGCAGGACAAATCCATCTCAGGCAAAGACACTTGAGAATCAATACAACAGGCCCCTTCCCCAGAAGACCAACACGAAACCCAGCCAAGATCAACTTCACATAGTAAAGAGAACAGTGGAATTCCAGAGGAGGAGAAAGCAAAGCAAGGAATTCGTGGCTTTCTCCCAATGATACATTAGTCTTGCAGTTATATTTTTTTTCTTTTTTCTTCTGCAAATTTTTTTAACTTTTACCCTTTCCTCTTTTAATGGTTTTTTAACTAGTTTATTTTTAAAATACCTTACAAAAAATAATAATCTATTTTGAACCTTCATTATTATACTCATATTTTATCATCCATTGTACCTAACTATATATTTTTTTACACATAGGGTTTTTTCTTCTAAAAATTTGGGGTATAACTTCTCCTAATAGAACAAAATATACCCTAAATCTAGCTCCAAGATTGTTCTAGTGTCCAGCCTGAGCAAATTCTCACCAGTTTATTTTTCTTTATTGTCCCAACCAACTTGCTCTATCAACTTATTTTTTAGAAATTACATTTTTTTCTCATTTTTTAAAAATTTTATTTATTTATCAGAGAGGGCGGGGAGAGAGTGAGCACAGGCAGACAGAATGGCAGGCAGAGGCAGAGGGAGAAGCAGGCTCCCTGCCGAGCAAGGAGCCTGATGTGGGACTCGATCCCAGGACGCTGAGATCATGACCTGAGCCGAAGGTAGCTGCTTAACCAACTGAGCCACCCAGGCGTCCCTTTTTTCCTCATTTTTATAGGTTTATTCCATCCCTTCATTGTGCCTACCCTTATATGTTTTTCATCCTTTAAAATCCTGGGAGGTAGTTTCTTCTAAGAGACCAAAATACTCCCAAAATTAAGTGAGTGACTCTGTTCTAGTCACAAGTCTAGTATATATATATATATATATATATTTTCTTTTTTAATATTTTTTCCTTGTTTTCTTTTTTTTAAACCTCCCCCCCCCCTTGAACTTCTTTTTTATCTCCTTTCATTCTCCCACAACTTGGGTCTCTTCTGAAGGGGTTAAAGCACATTTTCCTGGGGTCTATACCACACTTTTAGCATTTTATTTGCTCCTTTATGTATTCTTATCTGCTCAAAATGACAAAGTGGAAAAACTCACCACAAGAAAAAGAACAAGAGGCAGTACCAAAGGCTAGGGACATAATTAAAACAGACATTGGTAATATGACAGAACTAGAGTTTAGAATGACAACACTCAAGGTTCTAGCTGGGCTCGAAAAAGGCATGGAAGTTATTAGAGAAACCCTCTCCAGAGAGATAAAAGCCCTTTCTGGAGAAATAAAAGAAGTAAGATCTAACCAATTTGAAATCAAAAGAGCTATTAATGAGGTGCAATAAAAAATGGAAATTATTACTGCTAGGATAAATGAGGCAAAAGAATTAGTGATATAGGAGACCAAATGATGGAGAATAAAGAAGCTGAGCAAAAGAGAGACAAACAAATACTGGACCACAAGTAGAGAATTTGAGAGATAAGTGAAACCATAAGACGACACAACATTAGAATAATTGGGATCCCAGAAGAAGAAGAAAGAGAGAGGGGAGCAGAAGGTATATTGGAGAGAATTTTTGTAGAGAATTTCCTTAATATGGCAAAGGGAACAAACATCAAAATCCAGGAGACGCAAAGAATGACCCTCAAAATCAATAAAAATAGGTCCACACGCCGTAACCTGATAGTAAAATTTACAACTGTTAACAACAAAGAGAAAATCCTGAAAGCAGCCTGGGAAAAGAAGTCTGTATTGTACAACAGTAAAAACATTTGATTGGAAGCAGACTTATCCACAGAGACCTGGCAGAGCAGAAAGAACTGGCATGATATATTCAGTGTTAAATGAGGAAAACAAACAGCCAGGAATACTATATCCAGCTAGGCTATCATTGAAAATAGAAGGAGAGATTAAAAAGCTACCGAATGTTTATAGCAGCAATGTCCACAATAGCCAAACTATGGAAAGAACCTAGATGTCCATCAACAGATGAATGGATCAAGAAGATGTGGTATATATACACAATGGAGTACTATGCAGCCATCAAAAGAAATGAAATCTTGCCATTTGCAACAACATGGATGGAACTAGAGCGTATCATGCTTAGCGAAATAAGTCAAGCAGAGAAAGACAACTATCATATGATCTCCCTGATATGAGGAAGTGGTGATGCAACATGGAGGCTTAAGTGGGTAGAAGAAGAATAAATGAAACAAGATGGGATTGGGAGGGAGACAAACCATAAGTGACTCTTAATCTCACAAAACAAACTGAGGGTTGCCGGGGGGAGGGGGTTTGGGAGAAGGGGGTGGGATTATGGACATTGGGGAGGGTATGTGATTTAGTGAGTGCTGTGAAGTGTGTAAACCTGGTGATTCACAGACCTGTACCCCTGGGGATAAAAATATATGTTTATAAAAAAATAAAAAATTAGAAATATTAAAAAAAAAAAAAAAAGCTACCAGGACAAACAAAAGCTGAAAGGATTTGCAAACACCAAACCAACTCTCCAGGAAATATTGAAAGGGGTCCTCTAAGCAAAGAGAGAGCCTAAAAGTAGTAGATCAGAAAGGAACAGAAACAATATACCATAACAGTCAAATTATAGGCAATACAATGCCACTAAATTCATATCTCTCAATAGTTACCCTAATGTAAATGGCCTAAATGCACGATCAAAAGACACAGGGTATCAGACTGGATAAAAAGCAAAACCCATCAATATGCTGTTCAAGAAACTCATCATAGACCCGAAGACACCCCCAGATTAAAAGAGAGGGGGTGGAAAACAATTTACCATGCTAATGGACATCAGAAGAAAGCTGGGGTGGCAATCCTTATATCAGATCAATTAGATTTTAAGCCAAAGACTATAATAAGAGATGAGGAAGGACACTATATTATACTCAAAGTGTCTGTCCAACAAGAAGACCTAACAATTTTAAATATCTATGTCCTTAATATGGGAGCAGCCAACTATATAAACCAATTAATAACAAAATCAAAGAAACACATCGACAATAATAAAATAATAGTAGGGGAATTTAACACTCCCCTCATTGAAATGGACAGATCATCCAAGCAACAGATCCACAAGGAAAAAGGTCTTAAATGACACACTGGACAAGATGGACATCACAGGTATATTCAACACATTCCATCCCAAAATAACAGAATACACATTCTTCTCTAGTGCACATGGAACATTCTCCAGACTAGACCACAGCCTGGGTCATAAATCAGATCTCAACCATTATCAAAAGATTGGGATCATCCCCTGCATATTCTCAGACCACAATGCTCTGAAACTAGAACTCAATCATAACAGGAAATTTGGAAAGAACACAAATACATGGAGACTAAACAGCATCCTTCTAAAAAATGAATTGGTCAACCAGGAAATTAAAGAAGAATTGAAAAAATTCATGGAAGCAAATGATAATGTAAACAAAAGTGTTCAAAATCTGTGGGATACAGCAAAGGCAGTCCTGAGAGGAAAATATAAAGCTGTACCAACCTTTCTCAAGAAACAAGAAAGATCTCAAATACACAACATGACCCTACACCTGAAGGAGTCGGAGAAAGAACAACAAAAAAAACCTAAACCCAGCAGGAGAAGAGGAATAATATTCAGAGCAGAAATCAATGAAATAGAAACAAACAAACAAAAAAAAAAACACAAAAAACCAAAACCAAAAAAAAAAAAAAAACCCAATAGAACAAATCAACGAAACTAGGAGCTGGTTCTTTGAAACAATTAATAAGATTGATAAAGAAAGAGAAAGGACCCAAATAAATAAAATTATGAATGAAAGAGGAGAGATCACAACCAACACCAAAGAAATACAAACAATTATAAGAACATACTATGAGCAACTCTATGCCAACAAATTCAACAATCTGGAAGAAATGGATACATTCCTAGAGACATATAAACTACCACAACTGATCCAGGAAGAAATAGAAAACCTGAACAGACCCATAACCAGTATGGAGATTGAAACAGTCATCAAAAATCTCCAAACAAACAAAAGCCCCGGGCCAGATGGCTTCCCAGGGGAATCCTACCAAACATTTAAAGAGGAATTAATTCCTATTCTCCTGATACTGTTCCAAAAAAATAGAAATGGAAGGAAAACTTCCAAACTCTTTTTTTTCTGAGGCCAGCATCACCTTGATCCCAAAACCAGACAAGGATCCCATCAAAAAAGAGAACTACAGACCAATATCCTTGATGAACACGGATGCAAAAATTCTCACCAAAATCCTAGCCAATAGGATTCAACAGTACATTAAAAGGATTATTCACCACGACCAAGTGGGATTTATTCCAGGGCTACAAGGTTGGCTCAACATCTGCAAATCAATCAATGTGATACAACACATCAATAAAAGAAAGAACAATAACCATATGATACTCTCCATAGATGCTGAAAAAGCATTTGGCAAAGTGCAGTATCCCTGCCTGATTAAAACTCTTCAAAGTGTAGGCATAGAGGGCACATATTATCAATATTATCAAAGCCATCTATGAAAAACCCACTGCAAATATCATTCTCAATGGAGAAAAACTGAATACTTTTCCGCTGAGGTCAGGAACACGGCAGGGATGTCCGTTATCACCACTGCTATTCAACATCGTACTAGAATTCCTAGCCTCAGCAATCAGACAACAAAAAGAAATTAAAGGCATCCAAATTTTGCCAAGTTGGCAGAAGAGAAGTCAAACTATCCCTGTTTGCAGATCATATGATACTGTATGTGGAAAACTTAAAGGACTCCACTCCAAATCTGCTATGACCTGTATAGGAATTCTGTAAAGTGTCAGGATATAAATCAATGAACAGAAATTAGTTGCATTTTTTTATACCAACAAGACTGAAGAAATAGAAATTAAGGAGTGAATCCCATTTACAATTGCACCCAAAACCCTAAGATACATAGGAATAAACCTAACCAAAGAGACAAAGAATCTATACTCAGAAAACTCTAAAGTACTCATGAAAGAAATTGAAGAAGACACAAATAAATGGAAAAATGTTCCATGCTCCTGTATTGGAAGAACAAATATTGTGAAAATGGCTATGCTACCTAAAGCAATCTACACATTTAATGCAATCCCTATCAAAATCCCATCCATTTTTTTCAAAGAAATGGGACAAATTATCCTAAAATATATATGGAACCAGAAAATACCTCGAATAGCCAGAGGAATATTGAAAAAGAAAGCCAAAGTTGTTGGCATCACAATTCCAGACTTCAAGCTCTATTACAAAGTTGTCATCATCAAGATAGTAGGGAACTGTCCACAAAACAGACATGGATCAATGGAACAGAATAGAGAGCCCAGAAATACACCCTCAACTCTATGGTCAACTAATCTTCAACAAAGCAGAAAGGAATGCCCAGTGGAAAAAAGACAGCCTCTTCAACAAATGGTGTTGGGAAAATTGAACAGCCACATGCAGAAAAATGAAATTGGACCATTTCCTTACACCATACATGAAAATAGACTGGAAATGGATGAAGAAGCATAATGTGAGAAAGGAATGCATCAAAATCCTTGAGGAGAGAACAGGTAGCAACCTCTTTGACCTCAGCAGCAGCAACTTCTTCCTAGGAACATCGCCAAAGGCAAGGGAAGCAAGGGCAAGAATGAACTATTGGGATTTCATCAGATCAAAAAGCTTTTGCACAGCAAAGGAAACAGTTAACAAAGCCAAAAGATGACTGTCAGAAGTTATCAGGGAGAAGATATTTGCAAATGGCATACCAGATAAAGGGCCAGTATCTATCCAAAATCTATAAAGAGCTTATCAAACTCAACACCCTAAGAACAAATAATCGAATGAAGAAATGGGCAGAGGACATGAACAGACATTTCTGCAAAGAATACATCCAAATGGCCAACAGACACATGAAAAAATGCTCCACATCACTCGGCATCAGGGAAATACAAATCAAAACCAGAATGAGATACCACCTCACACCTTTCAGAATGGCTAAAATGAACAAGTCAGTCAATGACAGATGCTGGCGAGGATGTGGAGAAAGGGCAACCCTCCTACACTGTACGTGGGAAGGCAAGCTGGTGCAACTACTCTGGAAAACAGCGTGGAGGTGGCTCAAAAAGCTGAAAATAGAACTAGCCTATGACCCAGTGATTGTAGTACTGGCTATATACCCTAAAGATACAAATGTGGCATTCTGAAGGGGCACACGCACCCAAATGTTTATAGCAGCAATGTCCACAATAGTTAAACTATGGAAAGAACCTAAATGGCCTTCAACAGATGAATCAATAAATAAGATGTGGTATATATGTACAATGGGATACTATGCAGCCATCAAAAGAAATGAACTCCTGCTATTTGTGATGACATGGATGGAACTAGAGGGTATTATGCTTGGCGAAATAAATCAATCTGAGAAAGACAACTATCGTATGATCTCCCTGATATGATGAATTGGAGATGCAACATAGGCGGTTTCGGGTGTATGAAAAGAAAAATAAAAGAAGATGGGATTGGGAGGGAGACAAACCATAAAAGACTGAATCTCACAAAACAGACTGAGGGTTGCTGGGGGGAGGTGTGTTGGGAGAGGATGGTGGGGGTATGGACATTGGGGAGGGCAGGTGCTATGGTGAGTGATGGTGAGTGCTGTGAAATGTGTAAACCTGGTGATTCACAGACCTGTACCCCTAGGGATAAAAACACATTATATGTTAATAAAAAATTAAAAAATAATAATTTAAAAAATCCATTAAAAAAAAACACATATTGCAAGCCCAAAGGTAATCTCATATTCAATCAAAAAAGTTTGAAAGTTTTCCCCTTAAAGATCAGAAAAAAGACAAGTGTGTCCACTTTCACTACTCTCATTTGACATAGTACTGGATGTCGTAGCCAGAGAAACAAGGAACACAAAGAAATAAAAGACTCCAAAAAAAAAAAAAAAAAGGGAAGAAGTAAAATTTTCTTTTTTTGGATAACATGAACTTACATGTAAAAAACTCCTAAAAACTTCACAAAAAATTTTGAATTAACAAACTTAGTAAAGCTGCCAAATACAAGATCAATAAATAAAAGACAAGAATTTTGTTTTGTTTCTTTTTTTTTAATATGGAATGCTTCCTAGTTTTTCATGTCATCCTTGTTCAGTGATCAAGCTAATCTTCTCTGCATCATTCCAATTTTAGTATATGTGCTGCCAAAGTAAGCACAAAACAGGAGCATTTTAACACTCTAATGATGAACTGTCTGAAAAAATAAAGAGAACAATCTAATTCACAATAGCATCAAAACTAATAAAATACTTAGGAAAAGATTTAACTAAGAAGATGAAAGATCTGTACCCCATAAACTATGACATTGATAAAGAAATTGAAGGAAACATAAATGGAAAGATAGCTCATATTTATGAATGGTAAGAATTAACATTGTTAAAATGTCCATACTACCGAAAACCATCTGTAATTCAATTCCTATCAAAAATCCAATGTTAGGGGCGCCTGGGTGGCTCATTGGGTTAAGCTGCTGCCTTCGGCTCAGGTCATGATCCCAGGGTCCTGGGATCGAGCCCTGCATCAGGCTCTCTGCTCAGCAGGAAGCTGCTACCTCTTCTCTCTCTGCCTGCCCCTCTGCCTGCTTGTCATCTCTCTCTGTCAAATAAATAAATAAATAAATAATCTTTAAAAAAATCCAATATTATTTTTTTACAGAAGTTACTAAGGAATCCTAAAATTTATATGAGACCATAAAAGACAACAAATAATTAAAGCAGTTCTGAGAAAGAATGAAGAAGCAAAATTACACTTCTTGATTTGAAACTATACTACAAAGCCCTCATGCTCAAAACAATAAAGTATACTGGCATAAAAACAGACCAATAAACAAGTAGAACAGAATTGAGAGTCCAGAAATAAATCCTTTCATACAGTCACCTAATATTTGACAGGGGCCAACATATATAATGGGTAAAGATAGTCTGTTCAATAAATGATATTTAAAAGATAGTCTGTTCAATAAATGATATTTAAAACCAGCATGAAACTGGAACCTTATATCACTCATAAATCTTAACTTGAAATACATTAAAGACTTAAATGTGATGCATGAGGGGCGCCTGGGTGGCTCAGTGGGTTAAGCCGCTGCCTTCGGCTCAGGTCATGATCTCAGGGTCCTGGGATCGAGTCCCGCATCGGGCTCTCTGCTCAGCGGGGAGCCTGCTTCCTCCTCTCTCTCTCTGCCTGCCTCTCTGCCTACTTGTAATCTCTGTCAAATAAATAAATAAATCTTTAAAAAAAAAATAAATGTGATGCATGAAACTAAATTTCCTAAAGGAAAACATAGGAAAAATTCTCCTTGACATTGGTCTTGCCAATAGTTTGTTGGATACCAGGCCAAAAACACAAGCAAAAGAAGTAAAAATAAATAAAAGGTATTACATTAAACTAAAGTTTCTGCATTGCCAAAAAAAAAAAAAAAAGAGAGAGAGAGAGAGAATGAAAACACAATCCACAGAATGGAAGAAAATACTTACAAATCTTATATCTGAAAAGAGGTTACTAACCAACAGATACAAATAGAAAAAAAATATAATTAAAAAATTAGCAAAAGGATCTCAATAGATTTTTTTTTCAAAAAAGTTATATAAATGACCAACAGGAGCATTAAAAGTGCTCAACGTAAAAACTCAGGGCAAAGTCATTATGTTGTTTTTGTTGTTGTTGTTTACCTCTGAAAAACACAGCAAGATATTACTACCTATTAGAATATATACTACCAAAAAATTAAAACTAACAAATTTTGGTAAATATTGGGGAAAATGGAGAACTTAAGCACTGTGATAGGGATATAAATTTGGATGGAAAACAGTATGGAGATTATTCATATTATTAAAAGTAAAATTACCATATGATTCAGTAATCCCACCTCTAGGTATATATCTAAAGGAAACGAAGTCACTATTCGAAGACATATCTGCACTTTTATGTTCATTATAAAATTATTAACTCTAAGCAAGAGATGGAAATAACTTCAGTATCCATTAATGGATGAATGAATAAAATAAGTATGGTAAATATATACTATGGAATACTACTTAACAATGAAAGATTAAGAAATACTGCCATTTACAACAGCATGGATGGATCTTGAAGGTATTATAGTAAGTGAAATATTTCAAAGATTTTATATATATTTTTTAATTTATGTATTATGATATCCCTTACATACAGAATCTGAAGAAAAAGCAAACTAATGGAAACTTAGAGAGTTGACTTGACAAGAGGTGAACCTGGGGTGGAATAAGGTGGTCAAAGGGTACAAACTTGCAACTATAATATGAAAAATTTCTGGGGATCTAATGTACAGCACGATGATCATAGTTAATAATATATACAAACTTTTTTATTGTGCTTCCCTTTATTAAACTTTGCATATATCACATTCTTACAAGTTGAAAGTTTATAGCAATCTTGTATAAAATAGGTCTGCTGCCACCATTTTTCTAACAACATTTGTTCATTTTGTGTCTCTGTCACATGTTGGTAATTCTTGCAATATTTCAAGTTTTCTCATTATTATTGAATTTGTTATGGTGATCTGTGATCAGTAATTATGACCCACTGAAAACTCAGAACTAGTTTACTTACAGTATATACATTGTTTTTCTTTAAAGACATAATGCTTTTGAACAGTACAGTACAGTGTTTATTTTTTATATGCACTGGGAAACATAATTTTTTATTTGCACTGGGAAACCAAAAAAAATAATAATAATTTGACTTAGTTTATTGAGATAATCACTTTATTGAGGCACTCTGGAACAAAACCTACAAGACCTCTGAAGTTTATCTCTACTGTACTATATACATAAAAGTTGCTAAGAGAGTAGATCCTAAAATTCCTTACCATACATGCATAAAAAACAGTGGCAACTATATGAGATAGTAGATGTATTAACATTTTTATGTAGATTATATTGCAATACAGATGTATGCCAATTTATCAAATTGTACAAAATTTACACAATGTTAAAAGTTTGCAATGTTATAAGAAATCATTTCTTAAATTTACAAATTATAATATGTCGATTATTTTTCAATAAAGCTGGAAAAAACGTTTTGTAGAATTAATCAATTTTTCAAAAAAGGAAGTAAGGAAGTAGAAACTGCAACTAACTCTGAAATAATAGAATATAAAATCCATTTTAGTTATAGACACTGTGACAAAAAATATTACTTAGTTTACAATGAAGGAGTACTTATGAAGCATGAAGGATGGTGTATAAATAAGGCTGAAAGAGCTCAGTTTTAAGGTTTAAATTTAAAATCTTCCTTTGAAATACTAAACTGACCACCCAGTTTTCCAAACATAAATGTCTTAACTGCATGAATTTATTTCATACAACTCTATAATCTAGTTTCCTAAGAAAGCAGCATGCAAATTTTGAATAAGACCGACTTGCTTAAGTTTCTTTATGTTCAACAGTAAAGGATACCTCCCTAAAAATAAATAGAAGAAAAATCAGCATATTTATTATGATAATTATTATTTATAATGAGATTCATATTGAATTAGGGAATATATATCCTCAGAGGGGGTAAATAAAATGAAATTTATTTTGGTAAATGTGTCTATGAATAGTCAATACAATGCCTCAATATAAATGAATATTATCATTTTGAACAATTTAATTACTATTATTAGAATTATTATAAGTATAAAAATAGCTATCATTTTAGCATGGAATATGAGACTCTCATGCTCCATGCTTCATCACATCCACACAACAACTCTGCATAATCAGTATTATCATCACCATTTCATGGGTGAAAAAACTGAGGCTAACACATTTAGATAACTGGTTTATGATTACATGGCTGGTAAAGATGCATCACACTAATTTAGGCTTTATGATTTCAGAATTGTACTCTTTCCACTGCACATTCTATTACTCTGTAAATACTTGGCTTGTTTTCATTTAGTTCTTTAATTTTATTCATGTGGTGATGGCTTAAAGCTTCATTTAAAGGAAGCTCAAAAAATTCATTTAGCCAAAAGCTCCCAAGAATTAAAAATGTCATGGACCTAATGTAGACATGGATATCATTAGTTAATGGGTAACTATATATTTTCCACTCTAGTGAGATAACAATCAGAGTATTTTTCTAAGTTTTAGTCTCTGAGGGTTCAAAAGGACTTTGTTAAAATAGAAATATTTAGACAAAGGTGATCAAAAGTCTGGATCAGGTCACCTTAAGATAAATATGAGGAAACTGAGGAAACAAATGGAGATTTGAACACTGAGCTATGATATAATGAATGGTTTAAAGTATTTAGTAGAGCATAGAAAAGCCCTTTAAAGCCTGGTCTTAGCCTAGCATTGCAGCTTCTGGGATATCTGTCTATCTATCATCTACCTATCTATCTACCTAGATATAAATTTGAAAACTTTTTTAACTTAAAGATTTTGAGAAATAGAACATAATTAGCACCATAGAAGATCTGTTTATGATAACAACCTAGCCCCTCCTCCCAGTTTGTTAATATTCTCTCTTATTTAATGTAACATTGTGCAAATATACCACTACTGATCTGCCGTTATGAATGAAATAACTATAATCATCTGTTTGCATATCCTGGTGAAAATATTCATTTAGTTCCATGTTGTATTTCTAGGAATGGACCAAATTTTTTTTTTAATTTTTAAGTTTTCTAAATATTGTCCAACTTACCTCATATGTTTTTATTATGTCCACTGTCATTCCTTCACATTCTTGCAAGACATTTTCACTGTAGCCCAATATGGTAAGTGTGTAATAGTATGTCATTCTAGGTTTTAATTTATTTTTAATTTAATTTAATTTAATTCCAGATTCATAATAAAGGTAAACAGTTTTTATATATGAGTGGCCATTTGGATTACCCTTTCTGTAAAGTACATGCTCAAATCTTTTGATATCTTAACATTGTATCATACTGACTTCTTTAATAGTAGATTTTCTGAGTGAACTTTTAGCTGTGTAGGTCTTCTCTATTTATTTTGAATTGTTTTCATTTCAAAATCTTTATATTTATTTTCATAATCTGCTTTTATTTTGCTTTGTATATTATCTATCTATCTATCTATCTTTCTATCTATCTATTTATTTGCAAGCAAGAGAGAGCGAGCAAGTGAGAGCGCAGGGAGGGATAGAAAAAGAAGGGAAAAGAATCTTAAGCAGGCTCAAGGCTCAGCACAGAGCCCAACCTGTCACAACCCTGACATCATGACCTCAGCCAAAATGAAAGAAATAAAATAAAATTAAGGTGTTAAAATAAAAGGAAAAAGAGTTGGAGGTTTAATTAAGTGAACCACCCAGGCACCCCTGTGGTATCTTAAATTAGCTGTCATATCTTTAAAGTTTTAGAGTATCCATTTGGTTCATTTAAAAATCTTTCTCAATATCATTTTTTGTTTCAGTTTTTTGTTCAATTTCCTTCCCCTCTCATTTCTTTGAGCAGAGTAATCAAGCCATTTTACAATCTTTATGGATCATTTTAACATCATACTTAATCCCATTTTGTCTATCAAATCTTGTTAATGATTTTTCTTTGTGTGCTTTGTTCCATTTTGCTATGTTCAAGACATTATATTTGAAACTCTTATTGAGTAGGGATAATTAAGAGCTATAATAATGGTATGGTCCTCCTTGGCAGGATTTTCTCTTATATCTGAGACTCTACAAGACAATCATACTCCAAATTCCGTGATTGACTTTCTCAGTTTACACAGAAGGCAAGGTAGGCTCTAGTCTTATTTCTGCTTCTCCTTGTGCTTTGGGGATCTCAACTTAAATTTGGGTTGTACCAAAGTCCTCAAATTTGATTGCTGCTGGATTTTGAATTTTGTGTCTCTAGTATCAAGAGCCTATTAAAAACACAGCTCAGTGTGTTTTAGCAGTTTCAACTGCTCTCATAGCTAAAATGGCTTCAGGGCATATATCTCTAGGCTCTCATTGTATTTCCTATTTTGGCCCAGTAATCCCTCACTTATTTTTATAATCATTCTTATATTTTTAACTTTAAAAGCTATTTTGTCTGGATTTTTTGTTGTCTTAAGAAAGAGTTTTTAGATCACCATTGCTAGAAGCAACAACAAATATACATGAAAATATCTGCAGTAGTTTATCACATCTTTATGGCTTTGAACTTCCATAAGCTGAGGCATCCTTCTCTAATCACTTAGGCAAACTCCAATTTACCCTTTAAAACAACACAAGAATTGCTTCATTTAAGAACATGTTCAGGGATGACTCTTCCCCACTGTTCTTACCAACATTCCCACACACTCTTTGCTACCCACACCTTGTTTATGAACTTTCATTAGGTATATCAGCGTCACCAGAATTTTGCTCTATTGTATTTTTGTCCTTTAGAGCTTTAATTAAATATGAATTCCATAGAAAGTCTGTCCCTTTTCTTTCAAACCTGGGTTAGTTCTTTCTTCTCATTCTTTGTCAGAAGTTACTTTATTAGAGAAACTTAGAGCTGTATTGTGACTTTGGAGCCTTTACAATTTTTTGACTGGAAAAATAACCCATCCCTGAGATTTTTACGCAGCTTCCTAGCTGATATTATTCAGAAATCTGTTCAAAACAGACTTTTTCAGGGAGGCCCTTTTGGACCACTCAGTTACAAAACCTCTTCTCAATCACTGCTCTTTTTAAAATGTGCTTATTTAGTTCAAATATGCATCACTATTAAAGAAAAACCAGTACGATTTTTTTCTTTTTAAAGTTGGCTTACCCATTATCTATCTCTCCCATTAAAATGATTCCTCTGGGCTGGGGTTTTGTTGTGCTCATCTTAGGCCAGGCACTCAATAAATTGTCTCTGAATGATTGAATTGTTTGACTCCCTTGCTAGATTCTCAACTTCATGAGGCCAAGGATTGTTCTATTCAGTCCTTCTTTATCCTCAATGTCTGTTATATTGCAGTCACTTACGTGACTAATGGGAAAAATCACAGAAAGAAAGAGTTAAAACTACAGAAAAACCCCATAGGTTCAATAACACAAAGCTTTCTAAAATTATTTAGCCCAGGAATTGAATACTGGCTGCACTTTTGATTTTTTAAAAATGGTATTGAATTTAATTTAAATGGAAATACTTGAATGGTAGAATATTTTAAAAAATTATAAAAGCAACTTGCTCCTTAACGTAAGAATTATATAGGGCATCTCTTCTGGAAGCAAAATTTTCAAATGTCAAACATCTGAAAGCATAGAAGGAGAAGTAAGAGTGTGAATTGTACTTCAATGCTCTTTTCTTTATATTCAGCAAACAGCTTCATTCACACATTTCCAATTTTTTCAACTCTTTTGACAAAGCCTTCAGAGGAGTTACTGCTGATGACAACCATCACAGCCTAACAGGAGAAATTTTATAAAGAAAAATAATCGCATGTTTTTCCCAAATTGTTAAGGATATGGTGAAGCTCTGTCGGATTCAAAGGAGGAATGTGCAATTCCATGCTATATATCATAATAACTTATTTTAATAGTGGCTTTGCAATTTTTCAGATATATCCATTTACTGAAACCACTATCAAATAAACAAAAACAAACAAATTAACAAGGGGGGGTTCGAGACAGGAATTAACAAATTGAAAAATAGCACATGTTCACAGAGTACACAACACATATCCCAAGTACTACTATAGGTTTCAAGTAATAGTCAAAACAATAGTAAACATGATTCAGACCCTACCAGTCAAATCATAAATGGGACCTTAACTGTAAATCCTTATCTTTAGATCAAAGCGGGTAATTGGGTGCTGAAGATACATTATAGAACTAATATGTTATAGAACTCCTCTGAAATGAGTCATTTATTCCATCACTTTTCCTGCACAGCTGCTGACCCATGTTTTGGTTCCTGGAAATAGCTGCTACCCTGTCATATATCTTAAAAGCACATTTATTGATAACTCTACTCATTCCTCCATTCCTCTGTGACTGTCACTGTGTTAAAATGTGGAGTCAGCTGACTCACTTGTGGTGGTAATAAAGTAGATGAGTTTGCAAAGTATTTTGTTATTTCTAAAAATGCAAAAACCAAATTACATTGAAATCACAAGGGGTGTTTCAGGGAGAGCTGTAGGATGTGGTTTCTTGTGTAATCCAAGAGATTAGCTCCAACACATATTTAAACTCTCCTCTACGAGCAACCTTAGTGGTAAAGCAAGAAAATAAACAGATGTATACACACCCTGGCACAAAATTATCACTTATGTTTGGCTTCCTAGTCTCCTCGTGTTACTTATTTATCTTAACTTCGCTCTGAAATCAGGGAACACAGAATCTCAATCAGTTGACATTTTTCTACTGAATTACCCAATAGTCTGATCATACCCCTAAGACTTTTTAAAAATTATTTCACTCATAATCCCAAATCTGCTTTGCTTCCTCATCTTAGTACACTGTAATTTGATTTCAAAATGAGGACAGTTGTCAGTAATGCCACATTCATTAATCTATTTTACAATTCCATGTACTTAGAACTATGAAAATATGTTAATAACATCCATTCCAAGAAGCCACCCTAAATTTATTATCATGAAACAAGACCTCAAGAAAGAGAATTCAATATCATCCATGTATTTGCAATTTATTGCAATAAAGCCTTTATCAATAGACTTCCCTGTGCACATGGTGGTCAAATTGCTGGTGAAAACCAGCTTTCTCATGGCTTCTAGGTAACCCAAGTGAGCCTTTATTGATACTGGGAAGGGATAAAGCAGGGAAGGGATAAACAGTGATGTAAGAATTGGCTAGACAAAAGTAATGACTCTCATTACAAAGTGAGTATTTTAAAGCAAAAGAGCCTTTTGGGAATATTGTTTTATAAAATAGTGGGTTTTTTTATTAACTTTTTAAAATTCAATTAGTTAACATATAGTGTACCATTAGTTTCAAATGTACATTTCATTTTTTTTAAAGATTTATTTATTTATTTGACAGAGAGAGATCACAAGTAGGCAGAGAGGCAGGCAGAGAGAAAGAAGGAAGCATGCTCCCTGCTGAGCAGAGTGCCCGATGCGGGACTCGATCCCAGGACCCTGAGATCATGACCCCAGCCGAAGGCAGCGGCTTAAACCACTGAGCCACCCAGGGCCCTTGAAAGCAGAATTTTAGATCATATTTTCTGATTACTTCCATGTAGTACAACACTTTCCTGCTAGCAACCTTCAAAACATACTGTTTGTTAGAGGAATTTCTTTAATAATAAATAAATAGGAATTTATTTAAATTTATAAATATATAAAATAAAGAGGAATTTATTTAAATTTATTTAAATATTGCACACTGTTTCATTGTTCATAAATAAGGTGATGATATTATAGCCATTATTTGGTAGCACTGATATATCACTTTCTTCTTACTTCTTAGTGCATTCTCTCTACATAAAATAGATATATATTTTAAAAGAATCTGAATCTGTGGCAAACTTTTAAAAAACCCTATACAGTAAAGTTTATCATTTTAAGTAATCTCAATTATCTTCCTCAATTGTGATAGTATATCCTTCTATGTAGGCCAGATATTGTATGAGGGATTTGAAGAGACACACTTTTCTAAATTTTACTTTTCTCATCTGCAAAATGCTGATCATGATCCTACAATAAAATACACTTACAAGTTTTTGATGAAAATTTATTTATTTATTTTAAGATTTTATTTCTTTATCAGAGAGAGTGGGCGAGAGAGCAAGCACAGGCAGACAGAATGGCAGGCAGAGGCAGAGGGAGAAGCAGGCTCCCGGCTGAGCAAGGAGCCCGATGTGGGACTCGATCCCACGATGCTGGGATCATGACCTGAGCCAAAGGCAGCTGCTTAACCAACTGAGCCACCCAGGCGTCCCTTTTGATGAAAATTTAATCTGTATAAACAATATATTTTCTGTAATGTGTGGTTCATGGAAAACATCTTATTTAATTATAAGCAACAGCAGTATTAGAAATTAAGTAAATGTGTCTATAATATTTAAAGTTTTAACACATAATTCCATGCTTTGCCTTATTTTCTCAAATCCCTTTACCACTTTCATTGACGGAGTCAAATGTACTTTTTCTACTAGTAGCTGGCTCTTTTTTTGTCAGAAAGATGCCCTTGTGAATTATTTGTAATAGAGATATTAGCAATAATAATAATAATAATAATAATAAATAGCAATGAAAATGTTAAAAAAAAGTTTTCTTAACTAATTAGGGTTCTTAGACATCAATTAGAGGAACCACCTCTGGCAAGCAAATTAATCTGCAAGACATTCAAGTCAGTCAGATACAGGGTTGTCCGTAGACTGAAAGCTGAAGCAAAAGGACTAGGTTTGGAAAATAGGTAAGGACAGTGAAAAAAATGATCTAATTTTTGGGCAAAGTAAATTCTTAGGTGTCCTTTCAATGGAGTCCTGGGCATTATGTAGCAGAAACTCTGGAGATTATCTCAATCCATTGGAGTCACCCCGTTTATTAGCTTACTATTGACAAAGTATTTACAAACTGTAGAGCAAGAGGTTATAATGTAGAAAACTGATGGTAATGCACAAGATTCTTGTTAACTATAATGCAAGTTAATGATTTTTCATTAGAAAACATAAATTGTATAACCCAAATTATGGGCCCAGAGCACTTCTGCTGCACAACTCTGCTTATATTCCAAATAACCATGTGAACTAGTTTTAATATCTGCTTCTCTTATTAATTTTTGAATAAAAATTCTTGACACAAGTATTTTATAATTGTGTGATAAACATGCATTTAATTTCTTGGAGAACAAAACACACTTTAGCAGAACTATGTTCGTTCACAAAACCAGCCTTGATAACACACTTCTATATGTTAGAAATGATGGAATAATTGTAGAATATTGGGCACTCGTTTGGTATTCTTTGCCATGTTTTTCACTATCTAAAAAGAGATCAGTGAACTTGGACTGGAGTTAGTAGACATGGAAGAAAATAAAATATTACAGAGAAGAATACTCTGTGGTCCACAACCTAAATGGGCTGGGATTCCCATCATTTGGATCCCTGTAGCTTTACAAAAGTCAATTAAATTTTTGTATCTCCGATTAAAGTTGATTCCCCAGTACTTTTTCAAACATCTCTTGTAAAGTATTGTTTCCCAGAAAAAAAGGGATTTTGCACATGTATCTGCCTTTGTCTCTGGTCATGATCTCAGTCAGGATCCTGGGATTGAGCTCCATATCGGGCTTCCTGCTCATTAGGGAGTATACTTTTCAGTCTCTCTTGCAGCTACCTCCCTCTACCCCACTCATGCTCTCTCTCGCAAATAAATAAATACAATCTTTAATTTTTTAATTAAAAATAAGATAAATAAAATAAAATATAAAGTCTGGTCTTACTGCCCCATTTTTTTTTGAGTTGTATTTAAAGCAGCATGAGAAAACATGAGGCTCTCAAACATAAAAAAAATAAAGGAAAAAATTGAGTTTTGTTAGGATTTAAGATCTGGTCTGCTAGACAAAAGCGTTGGCTTTGTTAACATGTGAAAATTAACAAAAGAGAATAAGATAGAATTCTAATAATTTTTGTAGAAATTAAAAATTTCCTCCAACCCAATTACATACAGACCCATTAAGTAAATTCATTCCAATGTCCCAAACCAAACTTTTCTAATAGTAATGCATCTGTGTAAACAGGGTCAACCCAAGGAATAAATAAATATTATTATTTATTTTCCTGTCTCTTCCACAGTCACCTCTGGGTATATTGGTAGCAAGCCAATTATCTATCTTATAAGACATGATATCATAAGGAAGTGTATTCTGTCCATTTGGAACAATTGAAAATCATTGTAATTTTATCTTGGTGGAGTAACTTGAGATGGCACAGTGTGGGTTATGAATATATATATTTTTTTTACTGGGAAGAAGAGATTATAGAGATACTGGTTATCCAAGAGAGACTGACAGGTGTTGATAGTTGCCAGGTCAATATCCATCTACTTTTTCCTTTAATCTCAGAAAGCACTGAGGGATTGACAACAAGGAAACTTAAAACAACATCAAATATTTTATTGTCTCTTTTCTAGTTATATTGTAACCATATGACAAAGTATCAGTCGTACAAGATATCATTCTCTTTTAACTCTATCTTTCTGCCAGAAATGTGGGCTTAATAGTGAGAACTCCAACAGCAATTTTTGCAATGAAAACCTCTAAGATAGTTCACTTGACTTTCTTAAGACTCTGAACTAACACCAGAAAACACTCTCTGTAGTCTTCTTATTAAATGAAAAAAAATATGGTTAAACCACTTTTGAAATTCTACTATACAGCAAAATGTAAATCTTAATTGAAATATGTCCTCTCAGCTGTGCTTAAGCAACTGAGTCCTGAGCTTTTCAGGTTTTCAGTCTGAAAGAGTACACCTCTGGTGCTCTGAAAGGGAAGAGAAAGGACACCCTGTTCTCCATATAAAGTAAAGAAGAGAAATCTGTGCATTTAAGTGGGCCATATAAAATTTATCAAGCAATTATCTCCTAACTCCTTCCTATCCAAATTACCTGATATGCTCTCCCTCCTCCTTTATTCCACGTTACTGCCTTTTCCAGGATTCTGTATCACATCAAAACATTTCTTCTCTTATTTCCTTCTTGCAAGCTAGTTTTGTTTTCTCCATCTAAAAAAATCAGCAATCATTGTGTATTTCAATTCCCATTTTCCTCAAAGGCATTGATTCTTCTTTATTACTCTTTTCTCATACTCAGTGTCTTTGCCTTTATGGGGTTCGTACTTTGCTTTTCCCCATCCTTTACTGCCATTATATAATCAAATCTAATAATTTCTTATAGAAAGTTAAAAATTCCTACATAGCCACACGTGAACACAAAGTCACTGATTTTTAGCAAACCTATAAGATAGTCAGACATCCATTCAATTTCTTTCTTTAAGATTTTATTTATTAATTTGACAGAGAGAGATGACAAGCAGGAAGAGAGGCAGGCAGAGAGAGAGGAGGAAGCAGGCTCCCTGCTGAGCAGAGAGCCCGGTTTGGGGCTCGATCCCAGGACCCTGGGATCATGACCTGAGCCAAAGACAGTGGCTTAACCCACTGAGCCACCCTGGTGTCCCTCCATTCAATTTCTTAAATGAGTCTCAAATGCATCCTGAGTTCTAACCTAAACCTAAGTTCTACTTCTTACACGTTGTTATATGACCATATTCTTTCAGTTCGGTATTTTGTAACATTTAAATATTAATCAATTGATGCTTTGTCTGTGTATTTCTTAGAAAATAATTTGAATACTGTAGATTTATTGTTATATTTATAGATTTATAATCAAAGTTTCATCAGTTGAAGTTTTTGGAAATTTCAGATATAATGATTAACCTAAAATGATACTGCCTCAAATCCCTCTGATATCAAGGCCCAACACCTGATTATAGCCAAACCTGTGGTGGATAGTTCCATGGGAAATTGCAGTTACTTAACACGGATAGCATCTCATGTCCTCTCTCTCATTTTAGAATGTCTCCAACACAACCCAAAAGTGTAGGAGAGTTAATGTCCTCTGAGGACAGCTCTCAGTGAAGTGGAAATAAGAACCATAGATAAAATTGTCAGTTTTCAGGTCTTCATGAGGACAACTTAAAGAAGTTTCTCAGGACCTTTCAGTAAAAGCAAGCCTTTATTTTCTATCCACAACAATTATATCAACAATGTACCTCTTTGACAAAGTTGCTTCTTCACTGTATCACTTTCCCATTCTTTTCTACCTTGGATAATCTCCCAGATAAACTAACAGTACTCAAATCCTTTGTCCTACTCTTTGCTCTCAGGATAAATGGAGCCAAAAGACTTAGATTAATATCAAGTTCTGAATGGGATCTTAGAGCTATTACTGTCCAGATTTTCATAAACATAGGGACCTTTGAATTATCAGGCTATAAATAAGTTCTAAATGGAGGGGGCAAAAGCAAAAGGTAGAAATTTTTATGTTTGATTTTTAATCATGATTAATTGACTTTATTGATTATTAAAAATACTAACATTATAAAAGTGTGGATCTTTGTAAAACAATGTCATAATGTAAGAAATAAGTTGCATAGTGCTTTTGAGAATATTAAACCACGTGTTCAGGTGCCATCTAATTTCTTGTTTAATCCAGAACTTTGGTGTGCATTATCTTGAGGAATAGGATTTTGAAGTCCGGACAGACTAACAGAAAACAGATCCAAATGTGTGTTTTTATATTTCTGCTTTTGTTGTAAAAATCAAAGTGTGATTGCTGGTTTAAAATGGTAAAACTAATAATGTTCATGGACACTATTATAAATTTTCTAATTGTATGGAAAGAATCCAAGACACATAGAATTAATTGGTTTGCAAATCCTCAAAGAGCTACAGGATCAGGTAGTGGTATGTTCTGATTCACAGCATCATAATGCAGCTTTTTATATGTGTGGCTAATGGATATTTTCATGAATGTTTGCTAGCTAGTCAGCCAATACAGAGAAATATTAGGTAGGGTTATTACTCACAGTTGTGTTTAATAAAATGAGAGAAAATTATCAAATGACACTAATAATAATAATCCTATAGCAGTCTAAATAATTCAATGATAATTACAAGTATTAATCTAGCTTTCTTCCCTGATTATGACTCTTCTCTCCTTTATCATAATAGGAGTAGCAGATTGTCTGCAATGAATTGTGAAAACCCAGCAGGGACTTTGGCAGTGAAGGCCTCCCATCAATTTTGATACGTTAAAATGATTCTGGTTGGTCTTGAGCAAATGTGTCAATTTTTTTTTCTGTGTGTGTCATAAAAGAAAGAAGCAATAGTAAATCCTTGCTGTTATTCCATGGAGCCAATAAAATCATACTGCCAACAAGAGGCTGTTGACACCGTAAGTGTAGTTAACTGTCTTGAAATACTAGGCCTCAAAATAAAATTCCAATATTTCACATAACCTCTTTTTTCTTAAAGAAAAAAACAAGACAAAACAAAACAACTATACTGCTTACATTTAGGGCCCTGCTGTTGTGTAACTATTTTGAACATGTCTAATGTAAGTGTATACATATATATATATATTTTTTTTCTGTGCAATAAATTCATTTAGAGATAAATTTGGATTGCAATTTATTTTGGGGGAGGCATGGTATTTGTGGCTAGTCTTACAAGTAAAAAGGACTAAAGGAAAGAAGAAAAACATTTTTTATTACAGCATATTTACATCTGTCCAAAGTACTTATTTACTATAATACTGACTAATGTATAATACTGTACACAAAGAAAGAAGTTAAATGAGTTATAATTCAGTCGAAGTATAGATGGCCATTTTAAACTTACCACTGAATTTTTCTGGTATGAAATGTGATATCTGGCAATCTGGTCCAGTTCATTACATCAGGTCATTTGTATGTTCTTCTTACCATTTTGATAGCATAGCACATTTTATGACCCAGACATTTTACAATGGAACTCTGATGGATGTATTTTCTAAAGTATAGACATACATGAAGCTATGAGGTCAAAAAAGATGAATGTCCGTAGTACCATATAGACTCAACAAATAAAAGTGTCCAAGGCTCTGAGTGAGATTTATGAATATTGTATAAGATTAGGCCAACATATGGTTTTGATATAAATAATCTGTTCTTAAATTAGCATTACAATCGTTGAGTACAGTGTTGATAATGGCAGATAGATTTTAGCTATCTTTGCTCACTAGGGAAAATGGAAAAATGTTTAGTTTGGTCAGATTTTCACTTAACTTCTGAAAAATCCTACGTTTGAGAGAACCCTTCTGAAATAAGAATCCTTAAAGTCATAACCCCTTTGGCACAAGTTTTCAAGAAACTTGTTTGATGTTGTAGACAATTATATGGTACACGTACTGTTCTAGATGTTTCATGCCAATAATATGTAAGCCATACCAAGGCTACATATACATATAGAGATGTTCCTCAGCTTACAAGGGGGCTATGTACAGAGAAACACATAAAAAATTGAAAATGCATTTAATACCCCTAAACTATCAAATATCATAGCTTACCTTAAGCTTATTCAAACATACTCAGAACACTTTCATTTGCCTGCATTTGGGCAAAATCATCTTCAGCAAAGCCTATTTTATAACAATGTATCAAATGTCACATGCAATTTATTAAATATTACACGAAAAAAGAAGAATGTTTATATATAGAATGGTTGTAAGAATATCAGGTGTTCACCCCTGTAATCTTCTAGCTGACTGGGAGCTGTGGCTCACTGCCCCTGCCCAGCATCACAAGACGGCTCCATATCACATGTCACTGGCCCTTTTTATACAGACCCAAATTCAAAATTCAAAGTACAGTTTCTACTGAATCACTTTCACTTTCACATCATTGCCAAATATATCGTAAGTTGAATCATTGTAAATCAATAGCCATCTAATTTTAAAATTAAATCACAGTCACCCATATACACACAAAAAAAGGCCTTCGTGTAGGGCCATCTATGTATCTCTAAACAACATAGCATGACATATCAACAGCAAAAAATGTATGTGATGGGGACAATTGCTTTGCGTCAGTACTCTGAGCAGTAACATACATGGCCTTACTCACCTAGCAGAACTCCAGAGCTAGCTGGTGGCAAGGAATTTTACAAATGTTTGCTGAACAGCTTAAGCACTATTATTTTTAAATTAGTGTGCATATCTGTTTTCTAAAGATATGTTAATTTATTTTATTGACTTATTACAAAACCAAATAATTTCCTCTTATTTAAGTGGCAGGTAAATAGAATTCTTTTTAATTTAAATCAAATGGCTTTTTAGGGAAAATATACTAAAAATTCTGAAACTTGTATTGCTTATGAATCTTTTATTGGAATCCTTATCAAGTTGTACTTTTCAAGTTTTTCCTAAATAATCTTCAATGAATTGAAAATATTTTTTGGATTTTATTCAAGGCTATTAACACACAATTTCACTTTGTTAAATATAGTGCTAAACGTTCAACCAAAACGTTGTGTCTTTTTTTTTCCACTACCACATCCTCCATCTACTGACTGGATTCTCTTCCCAACTAGCACATATATACCATTGTCTATCTTTAGGATAAGTAAGGGTCATCTTTTGTCTTTATTCTATTCCTCGTATGCTTCTGAACTTGTTGAATTTTAATATAGTCACACCATAAGCATCACATATTTGATTCCCCTTTAATTAGTAAACAGTGCACAACCAGAGCATACCTTCAAAGCTATCAATAGACTTACTCTGATATATTATTTTTTTATTTTTGTAAATTAAAATAATTAAATTATAGAACAAGAGATTCAGGTGGTAGGTGTTGTAAGTTTTACCCAAACTGACTTTTGTCAAACTCGTTTTTGTCATCATATATGTCAAGTAGTTTTCTCGGGTTTATTTTTAGAATATCCTTGTATAATGAATATTTACACTGATATCTAGTATAAAAATCTTGCAATTTATTTTAGAAACATTAAGATATTGAAAATCAATCTATTTCTTTAACTCATTAAAGACATTTTTGGCTTGTTTCCAGTACTTTCTTACTGGTTAAAAAATGAATTTGAAGTAGTCTGAATTTCATTATTATATGGCCCTTTCCCTTTGATGAATACAAAGACGATATTCTATATTAGCTATCTGAGAAGAATTTATTTTTTTAATTTCATTTATTTGTGAGTGAGAGAGAGCACAAGCAGGGGGAGCAGCAGGGTGAGGGAGAAGCAAACTCCCGGCTAAGCAGGGAATCTGTTGCAGAACTGTGTCCCAGGACCCTAAGATCATGACCTGAGCTAAAGGCTCAGGCGTTTAACTGACTGAGCCACCCAGGTGTCCCAATCTGAGAAGAGTTCTGTATGTTATTCCTATTAATATGCACTTTAAAGTCTAGGTAATTAACTTAATATTTCAGTGGCTATTACATAGATAGCACTATGTTCCAGGCAGAGAGTAAGAAAGAAATATTAAATCAACCATATTCTATGCATTCTAAATGAAAATAATCAATCATAGTAAATCCTTCTATTTATGGAATATCAACTTATAAGCTTTCCTCCATATGAACAATGCCAAATACCAGAATAAAGGGTCATCTAATACAAATAAAGGATAGAATTAAGGAATTCTGGTAAGCCATTTAATTTTGAAAAATGATGCTATATTGTTGCTGAGTTGTGGTTTTCAGTTACATAATATCTGATAAGTGTAGAAGTAACATGAGTGTTACGTGAGATGAGAAATGGTATATAATTAAGATATTTTTAAAAGTACAGATAAATACAAATTTGTAAACATAGCATTATGGAGGAATAAAAAATAATGATTGCTACACACTCTAAAGTGAATAAATCTTGGAAAGTTAATAGAGAAGTAAAACAAGGACAGTGCAAAAAGTATGGTACATTTTTATGAAGTTCAAACAAATTCTGTGAAACCATAGATGGACTTAAAGATACTATTATGTATCAAATATTGTAAAAATTAAGCAAGGAAGTAGCAAACATAAAATAACCAAAGCATACAAACTTGGGTAGATACAATAGGTGTGATCATGTTCTACTTCATAAAGAGGTGAGTTAATAGATAAATAGAAGTAACTAGACTTTTTAGAAGTTAATAAAACTTCACCTGTTATTTCTTAGTAATATAAAATATATGGTTTTCTAACCAAACATTTATCTTAAAAATATTTAAAAATAATTTTCAGACTACTCATAAGGTTATATTTACTATTCCACTGAAGGAAAAGCTGGTTGCTGTAGTTGTAGTTGTTTGTTTGTTTTAGTCTCCTCCTAGTTTTTATTATTATAATGTGGAATGAGGAATGTTAGATTGAAAAGTGAATTATTTTATAGACAGAAATCATTACTTGATTCACCTCCTGGTACAGCAGATGGAACTCCTGAAAACATGCCCTTTTGCCTTACAGAAGAGTAACAGTTATGCTTACTTCTGAAACATACTTGGTGGTGGCCCTATATAGTGACACCATTGTAAACATTTTGAATATTTGCAATTAATTTTTATAGTCATAGGGCTCCAAAAGGCACTGCTGGTATCTTAGCAGGTATTTCAATAAAGCTAAAAGTTGCCTGACTGTTTAAAAATATTAACAAGGCACAAAACATGGTAGACGTATTGTCCTCAGATATTATTTTTTTCCATATGCTCCTGATTCCAGACATGAGAAGTTAATTTTTTTAAATTTTTTTATAAAAGATTTTATTTATTTATTTGACAGAGATCACAAGTAGGCAGAGTGAGGCAGAGAGAGAGGAGGAAGCAGGCTCCCTATTGAGCTGAGAGCCCATGTGGGTCTTGATCCAAGGATCCTGGGATCATGACCTGAGCTGAAGGCAGAGGCTTTAACCCACTGAGCCACCCAGGCGCCCCCATGACAAGTGATTTTTGATAGATATATATACAATGTATTTTCCAGTTATAAGAAAAATGGTTCTGCTATTTTTAACCTTTTTTAAAAAATTACATAATTTTTTTAAATTAAAATTTTTTTAAATGTTTTACTTTTCTTTTCTTTTTTTAAAAGATTTTATTTATTTATTTGACAGACAGAGATCACAAGTAGGCAGAGAGGCAGGCAGAGAGAGAGAGAGAGAGAGAGGGAAGCCTGATGCGGGGCTCGATCCCAGGACCCTGAGATCATGACCCGATCTGAAGGCAGCAGCCCAAACCACTGAGCCACCCTGGCGCCCCAACAAGTTCTTTTTTTTTTTTAATATTAATAAACTAATTTTAAAGTTTAAATGGAGAGGCAAAGACTCACAATAGTCAACATAGTGTTGAAGGAGAACAAAGACTGAGGACTGACTTCAAAGTATACCATAACCATGGGGCGCCTGGGTGGCTCAGTGGGTTAAGCCTCTACCTTCAGCTCAGGTCATGATCCCAGGGGCCTGAGATCGAGTCCCGCATTGGGCTCTCTGCTCAGGAGGGAGCCTAGTTCTCCTCATCTCTCTCTCTGTCTGTCTCTCTGCGTATTTGTGATCTCTCTCTCTGTCAAATAAATAAATAAAATTTTTAAAAACAGTTTACCATAACGATAATTGTAAGCAAAATATTGTAATACCACAGAAAGACTAGATTAAAGGAACAGAATATATATTATCAATTATATTTTATATTTAATATAAAAGCAAAAGCAATACAAGAGAGCAAAATACAATCTTTTAAACAAATGGTTCTGGAGTAATGGTGAAGCTAAATGTAAAAATATAAAATAAAAATAAAATAAAATAATAAAATAAAAATAAATCCAGGCAGATATCATACACTCTTCACAAAAATTAACTCAGATTGGATTATAAGCCTAAACATGAAACATGTAGAAGGTAATATAGAAGAAAATTTAAATGACCTTGGTTTTGACAATAACTTGAGCTACAAAACACGAGCACTGAATTTAAAAATGTCTACTCTGTGAAACACAATGCCAAGAGAATGAAAAAGCAAAGCACGGACTATGAGAAAAAATTTGCAAAATACACATCTGGCAAAGGACTGTTAATCAAAACTACACAAAGACCCCTTTGAACTCAACAATGGGGGAAAAACCTGATTAAAAATGAGCCAAAGACCTTAGCAGATACCTCACAAAAGAAAATATTACAGATGGCAAATAAGCATATAAAAAGATGCTTCACATCATATGTCATCAGGAAAATGCAAATTAAAACAAAAAAGAGACACCCATACATACCCAGAATCCAGAACACTGACAACAGAACAGGAAATGTTGGTGAGGATGTGGAGCAACAGGAATGTTCTTCCATGTCTATTGAGAATAAAGAATGGAAAACAACTTGGCAGTTTCTCACAAAACTAAACATATTCTTGCCAGATGATTCAGCAGTAGCAGTTCTTGGTATTTATCCAAAGAAGATGAATTCTATACCCACAAAGATGTCTATAGTAGTTTTATTCATAACTGACAAAAGCTTGGAAGCAACCAAGATATCCTTCCATAGGTGAAAGGTCAAATAAAGTGTAGTACATGCAAACAATGGAATATTATTTAATGCTAGAGAAATGAATTACCAAGCCATGAAACGATATGGATATAAATATTTAATAAATATTTGATTTTAGGCTTCTACCAGTCTATCAATAGTATTAGTACATTTTAACAGGGAATGCTCAGCATTCATGAATTGACCTAATAAAATATTTTGGGCTCAATATTTTAAATACTTCAACGTCTATGATTATATTCCTAATAATTTTGAATTGGGGTAAATAAACCTTAATTTTTTGTAACTTGTTTCTTATTGCAAAAGAGCTCAATGAAATTTTAGAAAATAAAAATTTACAAAAAAGGTTTAGTTTACTGTTGCCAAATAATTTAAAACTTTATCTTATCTTCAAATACATATATTTTTCTAAATTGATTTATATGCTACTAAAACCAAAAACTTTTAGTTATACTAGATTTCATATCATGCAATCAATGCCAGAAAGCCATCTGGCGATGACTTGTCTTAAATAGAGTTAAGATGGGAATTTAACAAAACTTTTAAACTAGCATGTGCGACTCATTCCTAGAAAATAACACAATCAATAACACTTTATTTAGATTAAATCAAGACTATTTCTCCATTTGAATAAAATAGGTAGCAACCCCAATAAATTTATTGAACATGAAAAGTTGAAATGCTGTAATGCTCCTAAGGAATTAAATGATCCAGTCATGAATTACAAAAAAAGGATATAAATTACCACAGTGTTTGTATAATTGTAATGTACAACTGCCCATTATCGTTCAATAGTGTAGGCTTGTACAAGAACTCAATAAAAGAACTCCACTTCTACACTGTGGAAAATATGTTCCCTTTCCCCCTATATACAACTATTAAGCCATTCATTTAGCTTTTAAAATATCCACTTAATACAGGCTTTTTACTCATTTGAACAGGCAGCACGGCTCTATTCTTATTGCTTACATCTGAAGGATAGACTTCTAGCGTAAGAGGTAAAGCCCATAAAGGAGCCCAATAATAACAACAAAATACAGTTTAGTGAGCCCTTACAATCTGCCAGCTACCTTTCTGAGAATACTTTAATTAATAAAACATATAAATTACCTGACCACAAAGAGCTTACATTCTTTTGAAATATAATAGTGAAATAAACCAATAATAGAGGGGCACCTCGGTGGCTCAGTCCATTGAGTGACTGCCTTTGGCTTGGGTCATGATCTCAGGGTCCTGGGATGTAACTCCCCAGCAGGCTTTCTAGGCAGTGGGGTGTTTTCTTCTTCCTCTGCGCCCCCCTCCCAATTCTCTCTCTCTCTGTGTCTCAAATAAGAAAAGAAACCAGTAATAGAATAAAGACTGATGGTTGATGGTAATAAGTGTTAAAAAGAAATACAAGAAAGGTAAAGGCCATTGGAGAATGCTGGGATGAAAGTTAATTTTATTTTGTGTTGGGTGGTTATATCTCATTTATGAGATGTTATTTGCACAAAGACCCAGGAAGTGAAGGAGGGTGTTATACAAATATTAAAGGAAAAGATTGCTCTAGGCAGAGAAAGTAAGTATATAGACTTTGTGTGAACAGCTGGTCTGTTACTCTTAGGAAAAGCAAGGAGGCCAATGAGGAGTTCATAGTGGTGGAGAGAGGAAGAACATATTGATGCATGACCTTCTAGTACATTGAAACGCCTTCAGTTTTTATTTAATATGAAAGGGGAAGATACCAAAAGACTTTCAACAGCAGAAAAACATCATCTGACTTGATTTTTAGGTTAAGTTGCTGTACCAAAATAAATTTGCAGGGAGAAAGGACAACAGTGGAAGTGGGGCTATCAATCAAGTCAATAATTCAGGAATATATGAGGGTGTTTTTAGCATGCTGGGTGGTAATAGAAGTGGTGAGGTATGGTTTTTATTTTGTATACATTTTGATGGTGAATAGTCTGGTGAACAGGATGGAGTATGTGCAGGACAGACAATATCAACATTTATTTTACCTGCACAAACAGAAGGGTGGAGTCTTCATTCCCTGATATGGAGAGAACTCTGATTTCAAATGTTCTTTCTGATTAAATGGCATGGTGATGATGAGGATTTAGTCAGACAGTGAAAGAGAACAGTAAGCATAGTGTTAAGCGGTAAGACATTATAATACATTTGAACAACAAAAAACGTTGTGTTGGATCATCTGTTTATGTGAGTAAATAAATAAATAAAGCCTCCTGGGGTTCTGATAGAGGTAAAGAAGACTACTATATGATCCAAAGGGGCACGTGCATCAAATGTTTATAGCAGCAATATCCACAATAGCCAAACTATGGAAAGAACCTAGATGTCCATCAACAAATGAATGATATATATACACAATGGAATACTATGCAGCCATCAAAAGAAATGAAATCTTGCCATTTGTGATGACAAGGATGGAACTAGAGGGTATTATGCTTAGCAAAATAAGAAAATCAGAGAAAGACACTATCATATGATCTCCCTGATATGAGGAAATGGAGGTGCAATGTGGGGGGTTTGGGGGACAGGAAAAGAGTAAATGAAACAAGATGGGATCAGGAGGGAGACAAACCATAAGAGACTCTTAATCTCACAAAACAAACTGAGAGTTGCCAGGGGGGTGGGGAGGGTAGGGAGAGGGTGGTGGGTTTATGAACATTGGGGAGTGTATGTGCTGTGGCGAGTGCTGTGAAGTGTGTAAACCTGGCGATTCACAGACCCGTACCCCTGGGGCTAATAATACATTATATGTTAATTTAAAAAAAGAAGAAGAAGAAGACTACTATAAATCAAATGCTATGGTTTTCAGCGAAGAGTTTGTAATCAGGCATATTTTATTAAAGTAACCAATTAAAATGATGGTATAAAATTGGAATAACAGAAAACATAAAAATCAGAGATTTTAAAAAGAGATATGAAACAGTGTAGAGAATATAGTCAGTGATATTATAATAGGGTTATATGGTGACAGATGGTGGCTATATTTGTAGTGATCATAGCATAATGTATGGAGATATTGAAAACCTGAAAGCAATGTAACACTGAATATCAGCTATACTCAAATAAAAAAATAGTAAAAATAAAATATTTTAATTTAAAAAGATAAAAGAGGGACAAGAATTTTAAACAGTGAATTTCAAAAAGAGTAAAGATGAGGCTAAGACATACTCTGAACCTTGAGGAAAACAACATTTTGAAAATTCTTCCCATTTTGAGAAAACTCAAATGAATCAATACCATAAAAGAACCCATTTTAACTGAGAGATGTAATGAATGCTCAAGAAATAATTTTATGACAGGATAACTCTTCCCTATGAAACAGCATACAGAAACCAGGGGAAACACCTGGAAGCGAAATAAACTATACTGAAAATAAGAATTAGGATAAAGATAAATGATGAAGGATAAGAAAATGAGACCTGCGACAGAGACCTAGTGAAGAGAATTTTTAGCTTGTGGTTTAATGTTTTTGAGGATAATCTAGAGTTCATAACTGCCTTGAGGCAGGCTGGTTGTAGGCAGGTTAGGCAGACCCCTAAGACAGGCCTACTTTGGGCAGGTGGTGTTGGAGGAGGCCATTGGGCTGGACAAAGACAAATCCAACCATTTGACTAAGTGTCTGTGAAGATGTTGAAGTCAGATGCAACAGAGAAAGACCTGTCAAACCTAATCTCAGAAATTGAGATGATGAAGATGATTAGACAGCACAAGGACACCATCAACCTGCTGGGTCCTGCACACAGGACGGTCCTTCATACACTCTCATGGAGTATGCCTCCAAAGACAACATACAGGACTACCTGCAGGCCCAGAGGCCTCCTGACCGGGAGTACTGTTACAATATCAGCCACAAGGCAGCAGAGCAACTCTCCTCCAAGGACCTGGTATCCTGTGCCTATCATGTAGCCTGAGGCATGGAGTACCTTGCCTCCAAGAAGTGCATACACCAAGACCTGGCCACCAGGGAAGTGATGGTGGCAAAGGACAACATGATGAAGATCTCAGACTTCAGCCTTGCCAGAGATATCAACACATCAGTTACTATAAAAAGGCAACCAACAGTGGACTGCCTGTGAAGTGGATGGTCCCTAAGGCCATGTTTGACCAGATCTACATCCACCAGAGTGACTTCTGGTCTTTTGGGGTGATCCTGTGCAGAATCTTCACTCTGGAAGCCTCCCATGACCTGGAGTGCCTGTGGACGTGGTTTTCAAGCTGCTGAAGGAATCATTTGAAGGATAAGCCAATAAGTGCACCAGAGAGGTATACACAATAATGAGGGGTGGCTGGCATGTGGTACCTTCAAGCTGCTGGTAGAAGACCTGGATCATACTGTGGCCTTGACCTCCACCCAGGAGTACCCGGACCTGTCCTTGGCCCTGGAACAATACTGTCTATGCTTTCCCAATACCCAAAGCTTCACCTGCTCCTGAGAAGAATTCCACCTTCTCTCATGTGCCGTTGCCCAGAGAGGCCTATCTGCCCTGACACCCAGGCCAGCTTGCCAATGGTGGACTCAAATGACTAGTATCCCTGTTACTCCTGTCCAGATTCCATCATAAGATGTAACCCTTACCCCCACCCTCCCTGCAAGACTCACTGCCTTCTCCTTTCTCCCTTTCCTACTGGCAGGAGCCAGCTGCCTACCTGAGGCCTTCACCCCTTAAGTTCACCGCTCTTCCCCTACCTCTTCCTCCTCCTTACAACCTGCTCATGAAAGAAAGGCACAGGGAGGCAGGTACTTGCTCGTGGCCACTTCCTTCCCTCCCATATGTTGGACCAAGTCCCCTCCCTGGCATCTGGTACTGCCTGGACGTCGAGGGAGTGGGAGATGAGGCATGCGAGTGAAAGCTGTCGGAGCTTTCCTGTTTTGGTTTTGTCTGCTTAGCATAACATGTAAGACTGAGTTCTGGTGGCAGGTTCCTAGTCCTTGGGGCTATAGCACTAGCGAGGGGAGGTCAACTGCTCTGGGCCATGGCTAAGAGCAACCCCTGCTCCAGAGATATGGTGCCAAGGGCTTATTAATTTTGATACTAATTTGCTTTTCTGACCAAATACCGGGTATCAAAAGATGGGAAGGCAAAGACTGGAAGCAGTGTTGTGACCATGGGGTCCAGCCCCAAACTATGAAGAAAACACAAAGTGTATAAATCTGAGTAAGTATATATTTACACACCTTTTTAAATAGGTTGTTATCAAAGATTTAATCAATGGATAATATGATCCTCGTGGCTGGGAAGCATCAGTTGCCATATATTAAAAACAAATAAAAGAGGGGTCTGGGTGGCTTCCTCCATAAGTGTCCCTTCTTTTCAGGTCATGATCCCAGGGTCCTGGGATGGAGCCCCACACCATACTCTCTGCTCAGTGGGAAATATGCTTCCCCTTTTCCCTCTGCCCTGCTTATAATTCCTCTTCCTGTCTCTCTGTCTATCAAATAAATAAAATATTAAAAATGAAAGAAAGAAACAAAATGTTTATAAAATTTTTTTAAATTTTCTAGGGGTGCCTGGATGACTGAGTTGTTTAAGCAGATGTTTGCCTTTGGCTGAGGTCATGATTCCAGTGTACAGGGATCCAGCCGTGCATGGGACTACTTGCACCCTAAGGAGCTTGCTTCTTCCTCTCCCTTTGCACGTGATTCCCCCCGCTTGTGCGCTTCCTCTATCTCTCTCTTGCTGTCAATAAACAAAAGAAAATCTTTTACTAAATAAATAAATAAATAAATAAATTTCTAAACCTACTTTCAGTTTAGGTCCCTTAACAAAAATTGCTAGTGCTTCATTAAAAAAAAAAAAAAAAAAAAGAGATAACTTAGAAAGATGCTTCCAGAGCTAAAAAGCTGTTTTGTTTTTTTGTCAGGATTAAATATAGAAGTGCTTTAAAAAGTAAATGAAAAAATATGCTATATTAACACTAATCACGCTATAACTTTGGTGGTTATATCAAGATAATGAAAAGTGATTTTAAAGCAAATTTCATTATCAGACATAAAGATCAAGTCAAAATTACAGAAGAGTAAAAGGATGAATTCCTCAGGGAGTATAATAATTCTTGACTTTTAATACTTAATAACAGATTTGGGGATATATAGGGAAAAACTAAGAACAAAAATCATAACTTCTACCTTAGAAGAGAAATGGAAAAAAATTTCAATACCTTTATTTTAAGATTATATAGACAAATTATCATCTAATTGGTAAGACATGTAAGACTTGAACATAATTATCAACTAACTAGATATGCTTGATATTACAGAACACTCCCAACAACCGCAGAATACATATATCTTAAGCCATGATTTTCTTTGCACAGGTCAACACTGATAATGTTCTAGTCATATCTCCGTGTACCAGGAAAGAAGTAGCATATTTCTTGAAAGACACAGCTATCAAAGCTCCATTGAGAAACCATAAAGATGGAGAAGGGATTTGCAAATTATATATCTGATAATGGACATCTACTCTTATTATTAAAAAATGAATAAAAATAAAAAAACCTTACTAATAACCAAACAGAGTATCGAATTTTACATGTGAAGAAAATTATTGAAGAGACATGTCACCAAAAGGATATGGATGGCTTATAAGCACATGACAAATTTCTCAACATTTAGACATTAAAGAAATACAAATTAAAATCATAATGAGACATGCTTACATATCTATTAGAATGGCTAAAATTATAAAGGCTAATTGTACTTCTTCTGAGCTAGATTGAGAAGCAACAAAAAATCTAAACAGTTGTTGGCATATATCATGATACCACACTTTGGAAAATAGTTTGAAAAATTTTTAAATGCAAAATATGTAGCAGTTTTACAAATAGTCATTTTACTTCTAGGCATTTAACCAAGAGAAACAAACCCTATGTTCGTACAAGGACTTGTATATGAATTTCATAGCAGCTTTATTTTTAAGAATTGAAAACAGTGGAAATGTTCATCAATGTCCATCAATAGAGCAAAGACAAATTATGATCTATTCATTAAAGAGATTACTATTCAACATCAAAATGATCTATTTACAATTGGAGATTTTCAAAGTAATGATGCTGAGAAAGAAAAGCCAGGCAATGAATAGTATATACTGTGTGATTCCATGACTATAAAAAATCTAGAAAATACAAATTTATATATAGTCACAGTCATCAAATATATTGCTGTGATTTTAGTGCCTTCTTCTGTGCTCCCATAGCTTCCTACACTTGGATCTCCGAGCATTTGTTACACCATGTGAAAATATGAACTCTTTTTCTTTATTCTGTCTTACAAGAAAAAGAATCCTTGAAATTTTATCGACATTTGAACTCTCAGTTATTAGCAGAAATTCTATCACACAGTAAGTTTCCAAATATAAAAGCCAGAGTTTTACAATGACTTCTAAGCTTTTACATGATCTAGCCACTCATTTAACCTCTGTGACCTCTTTCCCTGCTACTCTTCAGTCACTCACAGTGGCCTCCTTGCTATTCCTCAGATATGCCAGGCACGATCCAACCTTATGGCCTTCAAGATAGCAAATTCCTTTGTCTGGAGTGACCTTATTGCTGATTATTCTGGGCAAATTCATCACATTTCCATACCTTTGTTCGTTGTCAGCTTCATTGTAACTACCCTGATCTTCCTATTAAAATTTTTATCTCCCCATCCCCTGCCTAGCAACCTTGATTTTTCTCACCCTGATCTAATTTTTCTTTTTCCCCATTGTACTCATCATTATTGAATGCACTATGCAATTTTTATTAAGGTTTATAGCTTTTAATTGTCTCACCCATTAAAATAAAAGTTCTACAAAGCCAAGTATTTCATTTACCAGTGTAGTCTGAAGTAATATCTGCCATATAATAGGTTCAATAGACAATTGGTAAATTTCAGAATAAATTAATGTTGAGAGTATACTGAATTTCATAAGTCATTTCAATATTTTTTTCCAAAAAATAAACTATGTAAAACATACCTTAAATTTACTTTCAAAATATTTTATAGCATATAATGAACAATATACATAAGCCTTAAAGAAACAATCATATAAATAACCATTTCATACCTACTTAAAAATTGCATAATACCACACTCCTAGATCCTCTCTGAATGCTCTAAAATAACCCTTCAAAGGAAATACATTTTTAAAAATAACAGATTTTTTGGCAAATAATTTAATAAAATAAAAGTTCCATTCATCTATGTAGATCATAATAAATGTTTTTAATAAGCATGAAATTATAACTCTGAAGTTTGCTAAAATGAAACCACCTGCTAAGGCTGAGAGAACAAAAATAAACATCATTTTTCCAAATAAGAGGAATTTATTACCTTTGAATCAAAGCATGTGGATTTGTTCAACCTGGCAATAAAGGAATATGGAAACACAAACCATAGAAAGTCATATTTTAGATTTCTAAAAGGCTTCAAAGTGAAGAGAATACATTTTTAAAATGCTACATAATGCTACATAATGACAAGAAGACAGGTTGTGACAAATAGCATTTTAAAAGCTCTACTCATAATAAAATGGAAGGTGACAATTCTCTATAATTTTATATATGTCATTAATTTACTATATCTGGATACAACATATTACCAAACAGATGTTCATCAAAGACTAAATCATTTTTAATGGAACATAATATTTTGAACCTACCTCTATTAATCATTTTTTCGATCTAACATTTAAAGTCTCACTAAACAATTTGTCAGTTGTCGACAAAATTTAAAAAAATAGGATAAAAAGTCGTGTTTGCAAAAGTAGATTTTCTTTGAAATTTGAATTTAAATGAAAATATTTGCTGATATTTTTAAAACTTTAAATGTAATTTTATATATATCTGACCTATCAGATGATATAAAATTTTTGGAGAAAATATGACATATTTTTTTATCTTGGTTGAAGGTATTATTAAAGAGCAACTGTTTGTATTATTTGTATTGTGATATGTTAGTTAATAAACATGAATAACTCGTATAAAATATGTTTTTTTTAATTTTATTTATTTACTTGACAGAGATCACAGGAAGACAGAGAGGAAGGCAGAGAGAGAGGAATGGAAGCAGGCTCCCTGCTGAGAAGAGAGCCCACTGTGGGACTCAATTCCAGGAACCTGGAATCATAACCTGAGCCGAAGGCAGAGATTTTAATCCACTGAGCCACCCAGACGCTCTAAAATATATTTTTTTATACATAGAAATATAGATCTTGCCAACATATGGAACTAGCTGGAACTGAATGCCTCCTTCAAAGTCAGCTCTGGAGAAATTATGCAAGTGTAATATAGAACTATTTTTGGATATTAACCAAAAACAAAGAAATGATGATAAATTCCTTAAAAGACTCAAACTTTCTCTTGACTGGTATGTTTCAAGCTCTATTCCTGGTTTGAGGAGAGTTTTTAACAGGCCTGTCACTGTAGAAATCAGCTGGATGTTTAGAGGCTATCAGAACTGTGCAAAAACCTTGAAGGGGTAAAGACTTGAAAATTCTTTACAGAGATTAGCTCCCTAAGGCATTATTCATCCACACATTTTACTCCAAACAATTAAGGCTGATGGATGAGAGACACCTGAGGGGCTCTCTCATCATGTGGGTGGTGGGTTAAGCCTCTGCCTTCATCTCAAGTCATGGTCTCTGTGTCCTGGGATTCAGCCCCACATCGGGCTCTGCTCAAAAGGAAGCCTGCTTACTTGTAATCTCTCTCTCTCTCTCTCTCTCTCTCTGTCCACTAAATAAATAAAATCTTAAAAAAGGCTAATGGATGATAAATTATGAAAACGGCTCCCTCCAAATGATGCTTCTTCATAAGGAATTAAGAATCTAAAATCGTAAGAATTTAAAATGGAAACTTGATCGTAGGATTTATCTTATAGAATAACATCAAGTGAAGGCAGTTATTATTAGTTCTGAAGTATTTGTGATTCTGAATTCTTGGCCTCTTTGGTAAATATATTTTTAAATTCTCCCATGGAGTGGTGATTGGCCTTCAGTCTTTCATTGATGTACATCATTGGGTCAAATGAGATGTGTGTGCCCAGAACTATATATAATCTTCTTTGTATTTCACTGGAGATGGCATTTCTGAGTTTTGTTCAATTGAATTTGGACAGATGTTTTAATAGTCACTTCTAGAGTTGGCCCTGGACAATATCTTCCTTTTTTTTTTTCTCTTCCCGATTCTCTGAAAAACCCTGACTAATTAACATTATCACAGTGATATCACAATTCAAGTTTTTCCAAACACTATAGCTGCAAAATAGAAGGAAGCTACTCAGAATGTAATGCTATTGTGAATGATTAGAAAGAAAACATTATTATAATTAAGCTACCAGGTGTCAATGTATTTTTATTGTTGCTTAGAAAATGCTAGGATACCCAGACTTTAAGAGATTTGATGATCCTAAGAAGAGCTGAACTCAAATTGGTTATTTTAACCAAAATAACTATGCACATAAAAAGTACAACTACTTACCTAAAAAAGATGATGTGGTTAACTTTATATGGCATCCAAGTGTTATTGGAACAGGAATTTAAAAAATAGCTTAGGGGCGCCTAGGTGGCTCAGTGGATTAAGCCACTGCCTTCAGCTCAGGTCATGATCTCAGGGTCCTGGGATCAAATCCTGCATCAGGCTCTCTGCTCAGCAGGGAGTCTGCTTCTCTCTCTCTCTCTCTCTCTCTCTCTCTGCCTGCCCTCCGTCTACTTGTGATCTCTCTTTGTCAAATAAATAAATAAATAAAATCTTAAAAAAAAAAAAAAGAATGACTGTACTTTAAAAAAAATAGCTTAAAAGGGGCACCTGGGTGGCTCAGTGGGTTAAGCCACTGCCTTCGGTTCAAGTCATGATCTCAGGGTCCTGGGATCAAGCCCCACATCAGGCTTTCTGCTCATCAGGTAGCCTGCTTCCCTTCCTCTCTCTCTGCCCGCCTCTCTGCCTACTTGTGATTTCTCACTGTCAAATATATAAATAAAATATTTTAAAAAATAGCTTAAAAGTATATGATAAAATAATGATATGCATATACAAAGAAAAGAAAGATAATATACTGTGAATATAAATTAAGTGAAAATTTTTGAAATAAAGAATACAATAAATGGAGACTAAGAGGAATATAGCTGTAAAATGAATAAGTGAGTTGGGAAAAACAAACAAACAAACAAACAAACAAATTAATGACTTCTGCCCAAATGCAGCAGAAGAGAGAAAAAAATAAAGAAAATATCTAAATAAGTACTGAGATAAATTTTGGAGAATTAAAGAAAGATAAAAGATACCAGACTTAAAATGATGCCAAACATGAGAAATCAGAAACAAAACAAAAACCACACACACACACAACCACTCATATAGGGTGCCTGGGTGGCTCAGTGGGTTAAGCCGCTGCCTTCAGCTCAGGTCATGATCTCAGGGTCCTGGGATCAAGTCCCGCATGGGGCACTCTGCTTGGCGGGGAGCCTGCTTCCTCCTCTCTCTCTCTCTGCCTGCCTCTCCAACTACTTGAGATTTCTCTCTGTCAAATAAATAAATAAAATCTTTAAAAAAACACTCATATATATTATGGTGAGTTTTAAGAATATCAAAAACAGAGAAGAGCATAAATGATGCCCAAGAGAAGAACAGATCACCTAAAATGTACAAGAATAATACTGACAGCAGAATTCTCAGTAGTAATGGCATATAAAGGAGACAGCTGGGTGTTTGCATATATGGAAAAGATATTTGAAACTAGATATTATACATCAAGCCAAATTATTGATTAAATTTGAGGGCACAGTAAAAATACAATGAAGTATGTTAGGTCTTAGAACATTTATCACACAGAGACACACATTTTAGAAAACTTCCTTGGAGGACAGCTCAATTTAGATAGAGAAAACAGAATTATGTACTCAAAGGCACATTTTGAAGGAAGGATTGAATATAGTCTGCACTGCAAATATTCTTTAATCGTATGTTCTGAATTTTCTAAATTTAAGAAGTATTTGTTCAAATATTTATCTTTAAATAAACCCTAGGAGACATTTTCTTGGATTCTGGAAAATCAGTCCATTTGGATACAAATCTTTTTGTCACTGATGGAAATTTTGATAGCCCTTAACTGTGGAATGCCTAATGTATTGTTACAGCAATTGTGATTTGCCAATACATGGTTGATGTGTGTGTGTTGTGTGTGTTTATTTTTATTTTTGATGGTTTTACTCTTCTATGAGATTTTTAAGTAGACATAATTTTAATAATTTATGATTTGTTGAAATTTATCTGAGGTTATATATAATAAAGTGAAATTTGTGTGAACTGAAGAAGTGTACCTTCATTTTTTTTAAGAGTAGACATGTCTTTAAAAATAGTCCAAAGAAGTACATTATATTCATTATTAAATTTGATAATATACAATATTTATGGTCATATGGAACCATATCAAATTCTACTATTAATTCATATTAATAATTACCATAAGAGGAAAAAGGGATATTTTTAAAAATGAAAATTAGTGTATTTTTCAAAATATGATATAGTGTTATTCACTGAACAGAGGGAACAAATGTCAAAGTTTAACACAGTTTACAGAGTGTTTTAACATAAATTGAAATTTAAATCTGACCAAATTTCACAGTTTTAAGTAAAATGATAGCACTTTAAATCCTTGAAATGTGGGAAGTGACCCAAAACATTGCTTAGAAATCAAATTTAACACTACACTAGTCTGAGATGGTTAAGGGATGGTACAACTTGCCATTGTGTATCATCAAATGGTATATTTTTTTCTTTTGGTCTTTTCATTATATTTTATTTTAGCCATTCTGATAAGTGTGTAGTGATATCTCAGTGTCATTTTAATTGCATTTCCTTGATGTCTAATTACGTCAAATTATATTATTTGGATGTTTAATGTTCTGGCCATTCTCAGTTCAAGACCATGAAGCCACTCAAGAAAAATAAAGTTGCAGATGCACTCATAGACCAACTCTTATTTAGAAATAAGAACAAACATTACTACCCATTCCAACAAAAAATAGATTTGTTATGCAGTAGGGATTTTATAAATTACCTGACACAACTTATATAGTAAGATGAAATGGGACAGGCGGCTTCTTGCAGCTATATACAACATCATTTTAATTTCAATTTTCAGTATCATTTTTCCAAGGTATACACAGAATATATATTTAATGTAAATTGTGAACATTTTAAACTCTGTATATGGAAATTGATCAATTTTAAGTTTATAACAATCGAAATTAACGGAAGTTTATTTTAAATTAGTTAGCTTTCTCTGCATTGCAAGACAGAATAATCAAAATTGGTAAGAAAAAAATAATCTCTGTAAATATACCGGGGGTGCCTTATAAAGTGTTCGGTAACCGATCAAACTCACAATTTGGATTGAATGGCAAGTGATTTTTAACATCTGGAACTCATTGTCAATTTTTTTTTCTTCATTGTGTCTTAATAAATTACTGTGTTCATTTGCATGGAAGTGAAGAAAAATGCATGACATTTCATCTCAACACTAACACTTTTAACTGGTAACTCTGAATGTTTTTTACAGCAGTGTAACAAAGTAAAGATCAATGATGTTTCATGAAATATTTGTTATAATTCTCAAGGAGATAGGGAGTTTGTGCAAAAATGCAAATCACTTTGCGACTAAACACATTGTTTATTTCAGCTAATTTTAAGAAAATATGCTAAGACTCTCTCAAAAAAGGAAGCAATGATTTAGGTTCTCCTTCAAACTCCTTATCTAATCCTGAACCAACAACACATAGTTCAAAGAGCAACTAATTTGAGCAGCTCCAATTTACACGTTTCCTAACAATGCTTAATTTAGTGGAATTTCTGTCCAATTATGTTCATTTGATGTGGTGAAAGACAAACATTCAAAAAGATCATCCTTAATTTATATAGATTGCCAAACTCTGCATTTTCTGAATGACACCCAGGAAAGTATTTTCAAAAACAAACAAACAAACAATGCCAGAACCACTATTAGGTCATCTCTAGGCAGACAGTGACTCAGAGCCTACATTACTCTCTCCCTGAAAGTATACTGTAGGCACTGAAACTACTACCCTGAGTCTGTGCTATCAAATTCCTTAAGTTAGAAAGTTTTAAAACCAGTCTGTGTGGGAGTATTTCATTTACAGATAGAGACTTGGTTGTCTATACATTTTCATACTTGATTTTTATGGTGTAATAACTATGTTTTAAAATTCATGGTGGTTTTGAATACTGTTGGATAATTGTGCTAAAATGGTATATCCATTCCTCCTAGGAAACAGAAATTATAGAAAGGTAGTGTTTTTCAGATCTGACGTCTTTGAGCCATTGCAGTTTCAGTATAAATGCAATAGGAAAAGTGACATTTATGTTTACGATATTTTCTATAAATAAATAAGATTGTACTGGAGGCCTGATATAAAGTGGGATGACTAAACTTCAGTAAGACCTTGTTTTCAATTCAAAATAAATTTCAAATTGAATTATGCACCTCTAAGTTCAGAGACAATAAACATTAACCAACACAATTAATAAGTTCTATTTCTTGAAATTTCGGGAACATTGATAGTCTCACCTACTGGATGAACAACAGCTAAAATTTTGGGTCATGGATTCTTGCTAAAATATCACTTTCCCAAAGAAAATTAATGTTATGAATTTTCACTGATTGTTATTGATCATGAAGAATATAACAACCACGAATAAAAGAGTAGGAAAAACATGATATCTCATCTGTAAGGGCATGTGGAAAGTAGGAAATGCTAATAAAAATAACTACCAGTATTTCCCAAATTAACATAATATAACGGAACAAAAATATTTCATAACAATATTTTCTAGGCTCATTCTGATCACTCTTTTCTACATTCAAATTTAAAGGTTGAGGCATGTGATATATATTACACAAATACCATCCCAAGGAATTCGTTTAAAAAAAAAACTCTTAATAAAGGACAAATCCAAAGGAATTTCTTTTCTAATTTAATTAACAAATTATAAATCGACTTACCTATTTCATCACAGTGTATCAGGCACCAATAATATTTTTTAATCGTCATACCTGATGCAATAGTTACCATCTTTCAGACATACTGATCACGAACAAGCAAATAAACAAGAGCACTGTAGCTTAAGATCTACCTGCATAAATCTAGGACTACTTCAGACAATCTCTTCACCACAACATAGCAATGAATAGAAATCATACATGCTTTGTAATGGACATACAGATGAGATAGAAGGGGTTGGGTGTTAATATATGCAGAATCTTTAATAATTACATTGTAAAACATAATATGGAAAAACAGAATACAATTTTAGAAATACCCAGGTCACCATCATTGTTTTATTTTTATATGTGTAGATAAGGAGTTTAGTAAATAATCCATGACTATTCAACTTCTTATATTTTGAAAATTTTAGCAAAAGTAACAAACCTAGCAACTAGAAAATTGTATCTATCTGCAAAATACAGGTTTGCCAGCATGGTAGAGGAAAAGCAAAACAAAATAAGTAAGAATTGTTTAACATTTCACAAGAGTTTTACTTTTATTTTTTATTTTTCACTTATTATTAACTTCTATTTTCTACTTTATTTTAATGAAAATGTCATGACCATAACATAAGAGCAGAATGAAACACGACATGAGAAATTATTCTTTCATAAGTTATAATAAACTAGCTTGGTGATTAATTCAAAAATTATATTACAAACTTCAGTGTTCTTGCAGTAAGTATCACTGCATAAACAAATGAGTCAGGAGTCATAAACTAATGATGATTCTAAATGTTATTAAGAGAGACATTCTGTTCTTAATATATTTCAAATATTCTACACAAGGCAAAGTGGATCCAAGTAATCTGTAGGCAAAATAAGATTTTAGAGAAGTATATATTTCCAACAGTATTTATAAAATATTACCTTCATGTAAGGCATCATCCTGGACTTTGTGGAAAACATACAAAGGAGTAAGAAGTGGCCCTTCAAGAAACATATACAATATCAAGGTTTAACATGAAGCAGCATGTCTTCTCTAAAAAAAAAACATTGTACCAACTGACTTTACTGAAACTTTATATTTATTGCTCTCGTTTTAGGTCATATTGTCCTTCTGCATGCAGGCTGCTATAACGGACATGATATAGACTGAATAGCTTATAAAGAACAGGAATTTATTTCTCACAGTTGTAGAACTGAGAAGTTCAAGATTAAGGAATGGGCAGATCCAGGGAGAGCCCACTTCCTCATAGATGGCTATCTTCTCACTGTAAACGTACATGATGAATGAAGCAAGAGAACTCTCTGGGGTCTCCTTTAAAAGGACTGTAATCCCACTTATGACCTAATCACCTCCCAAAGGCCCCTATGTTTTAATACTATCACTTCCAGAGTTAGATTTCATAATATGATTTTGGGAGACATAAACATTCACACCATAGTATATATAAACAAAAAAAGACACAGAAACAACAAACAACAAAAATTATTTTAACTACCTATTATTTTCAACTACATAAAATTTTAATTTGTTTCTATATAATATTAAATAACTCATTTGAGTGATTCACTTATATCCAATGCATCTGAGTGCAATTAAATTTGCTTACCCAACATATCCAGCAGCATATTTCTTCAGACTATCCCATTCCCCACCTTACAGGATTTACCACAATTAGAAGACAGGGGATAGAGGATAGATAGATAGATGTATACATAAACACACTTGTACATACACATATGCATATTTTTTCCTGTTAATGATACTCATGCAAATAAAATTTAAGCTCAAGGAAACCTGTCTTGTGTGTTAATTAATATCCAGTTTTTAGTCAACATCCAAAAACAAATAATCCAATAAAAACATGGATAGAAGACATGAACAAGTGTTTCCCCAAAGAACACATTCAAATCTTCAGTAGATACATGAAAAGATGTCCATCATCATGTATCATCAGGAAATTGCAAAGCAAAACTAGAAAGAGATACCACCTCACACCTGTCAGAATGGCTAAAATCAACACTACAAGAAACAAAAGGTGTTGGGGAGGATGTGAAAAAGTCACACTTGTGGGGGCTGCCTGGGTGGCTCAGTGGGTTAAGCCTCTGCCTTCAGCTCAGGTCATGATCTCAGGGTCCTGGGATCAAGTCCCACATCGGGCTCTCTGGCAGGCATGGAGCCTGCTCCCTCCTCTCTCTCTCTACTTGTGATCTCTCTCTGTCAAATGAATAAAATCTAAAAAAAAAAAGAAAAAGTAACAATTGTGAACTGTTGGTGGTGATGCAAACTGATACAGCCATATTGGAAAACAGTATGGAATTTCCATAAAATTTAAAAATAGAAGTCCTTTGTGATCCAACAATCCTGTTGGTGGGTATTTACCCAATGAATATAAGGAAACTTATTCAAAGGGATGCTAGCACCCCTATGTTCATAGCAGCATTATTTATAAAGCTAAGATATGGAAAGAGCCCAAGTGTCCATCAATTGATGAATCGATAAAGAATAAGTGGTATGTATATACAATGGAATATTATTCAGCCATAAAAAAAGACTGAAATCTTGCCATTTTCAATAACATGGATGGAACTAGACAGTATAATGCTAAAAGTGAAATAAGTCAGTCAGAGAAAGACAAATACCTTTACTCATATATGGAATAAAAGAAACAAAACAAACAAGCAAAGGGGAAAATAATAAGACATAGAAAGAGAAACAAAGCAAGAAACAGACATTTCTTTTTTTTTTTTGTCCATTCATAAAACTTTTATTCCCCTTACATGAACTTAATACACGTGTTCTTAACAATTATGCTTGGATTTTTCATGAAAATTTCATAAGACATTAAACAAAGCTAGCCATCATCTGAAGTTATTTCCCTGTTAACTATTTTTTACAGCACATGCATGTTATTAGGCAAGTATCAAAAAAAAAAAAAATCACAAAAGCAAAACCAAAAAATACCCCAAAACAAAAAACCCCAAAACAAAAACAAAAATTAAAAAAACCACCCAAACATAAAAAAACCCCAAACCAAACCAAAAACCCTAAAAAAAAAAAAAAAGAAAAAGAAAGAAAAAGAAAAGTTAAATACATGGGATTTTTATTTTGCTGCTGTGCTTGATACACATAAAGTAATGGATATCAAGCAATTCATTTTTACTGCATCTTTACTTGTACATTTGTTCTTAGGTTGCCTAAAACATTTAAATACAAATAAAAGGAGTGTAGCAAAAATAATGAAAGCAAACAGCAGGTAACTTTACAAATAATGGAATGTGAACCGTTTCTGCCCTTATCCAGAGTAAAGGAACTAAAGGAACACTTCTGCAACTGTAATCAAAGGTGTGCACACTGAGAGTTGAGTATTCCACAGATTCTCATGGTTCCATACACGGTATCTACAGAATACCCATTTCTACTACAGCCTCGTAAGTGCTCCAAACCTTAAAGTACCCACAAAAACTATACCTGTATCTGGAACCAAGTATCCCTTTTATTCCCTACCAGGACAAACCAATATGTAGGCAGTTTTCTTTGCTTAGACATGGAAGCAGTTTTAACACTGGCCCTTGTGAAGCCACAATGTACCAAAAGTACTATGCCAAACATTTATAACTAGTATAAAAATTCCACATCCCCATATTGGCCACCTCAAGATGAAAACAGATAATTCCCTAAATGTTAACTGGCTCTACTCCCCTAATATTCAACATAAAAACCACATGGGAAATATAGAAATTCAAATAGAAGTAACATAAACCTGTCATAAATCGTAAACAAAAAACTATTTGTGGGACAGCATGGATGACAAATGGTCTACTGTGTAAATTTAGAATGAGGCAGACAAAAAGTTGGAAGGCCGGTTAATTTTCCCCTCCTTCTCCTGCTTCAGCTTCGTCTCCTTGGGTGTCCGATGTCCACAATGTCAAGTTGTCTCTCAGTAATTGCATTATTAGCGTGCTGTCTTTGTATGACTCTTCACTTAATGTATCAAGTTCAGCAATGGCTTCATCAAAAGCTGTCTTTGCAAGAGAGCAAGCTTTCTCCGGGGAGTTCAGAATTTCGTAATAGAACACAGAGAAGTTAAGGGCCAGACCCAATCTGATAGGATGTGTTGGTTGCATTTCCTTTTTGCTGATTTCAAAAGCTTCTTGATATGCTTGTTGTGACTGATCTACAATCCCTTTCTTATCATCACCAGCAGCAACCTCTGCCAAGTAACGGTAGTAGTCTCCTTTCATTTTCAAATAGAAGACTTTGCTCTCTGCTTGTGAAGCACTGGGGATCAAAAACTTTTCCAAAAGAGACAGTACATCATTGCAGATATCTCTTAGCTCGGTCTCGATTTTCTCTCTGTATTCTCGAGCCATCTGCTGTTTTTTCTCAGCACCTTCCGTCTTTTGCTCAATACTCGAGACGACCCTCCAAGATGACCTACAGGCTCCTACAACATTTTTATAAGCAACTGAGAGAAGATTCCTCTCCTCATTGGATAATTCAGCTCCTTGCTCAGTTACAGACTTCATGCAGGCTGCCATGTCATCATATAGCTCAGCCTGCTCGGCCAGTTTGGCCTTCTGCACCAGCTCATTTTTATCCATGACTGGATGTTCTGTGTCCCGAGTGGGTGGCGGCGGACGGACGGGGGCTCAGCAGTCTCCAGGCGGCAGCGGCGAGGCTGAGACTCTGTCCCAAGAAACAGACATTTCATTACGGAGAACAAACTGATGGTTACTTGAGAGGATCTGAAAGGAGTGATGGATTAAATAAGTGATGGGGGTTAATTAGGGCACTTGTCATGATGAGCACTGAGTGTTATATGTTATATTGTACACATGAAACTAATACAACCATATATGTTAACTAACTGGATTTCAAATGAAAAATTTTTAAAATCCCAGTTTTTAGATCACATTCTGGCTTACAAAAGGGATTTATTCAGAAATTTGGAGATTAGCTAATGAACAAATAAAGGGGTGAACAGGCAGTTGTTAGGTAAAATTACTGTCCTTTCTGGCATGATCTTATACCTTTTTTCTAGAATTATTTTTAGCACTTTAGACTCTTCCTATTTTATTTTGAGTCATTAAACAAAAATTTCCTCAAAGGACCTTAGACTCCATCCAATTTGAGCAACAGTGTGAGAGAGGAAATGGTGTCCAGGAGGAAAAAAAAAAGATGAAACTACTTTTGTTTACTAGTGAATGCATAGTTCTTCCACAGAAGAAGCTCTAAATGGTCATGGCTCCAGCTTTATATGTGTTCAGTCATATGTTCAGAAGTAGGTAACACTATCAAAAAATATAAAGCATCTGAGATTATTTTCTCTTATTTGAAAGCTGGTGTATGAGTCTGCCGTGGTTTCTTGGGTGCTGATAGAAGACGGAGACTCATGGTTCAGAAATAATACAGTTTATTATTCACAGCAATAGAGGTAGCCAGAATATTAACAGTTGTGTGTGTGTGTGTGTGTGTGTGTGTCTAGGGGTGGGAATTATATATCAGTTCTGAGCCTCAGTTCCCACAAGAAGAATCAAAACAGAGGCAGATAATATTTGCAAACACAACAGGTTAAGTTAAAAAAAAAGATACTATTTCTGTCTTCCAAGTCTATTCAATACAACCATCTTCAAAGGATGGTCTAGAACAAATAATAAATGATGAAATGTAAGCAACCAATTTAAAAGTGTCTCCCAAGAAACACACTTTGAGAGTCTTCATTTGACAAAAATACTATAGGATATTACATGGATGAGGTGCATTGAATACTGGAAGGTTAAAATTACAAGGGACCAAATATTTTTAAGCAGTTCCGGCATTCAGTAGAGTTCAAATAGGTTTTATAAGATTGAATAAAGAAACCATCAAAACCTGGGCCCAGGGGCGCCTGGGTGGCTCAGTGGGTTAAGCCCCTGCCTTCAGCTCAGGTCATGATCTCAGGGTCCTGGGATCGAGCTCCACATCAGGCTCTCTGTTCAGCAGGGAGCCTGCCTCCCCCCCTCTCTCTGCCTCTCTGCTTACTTGTAGTCTCTGTCTGTCAAATAAACAAATAAAATCTTAAAACAAAACAAAACAAAACAAAAAAAACCTGGGCCCAATTTTCCCAAAAGTATGATCCTGATTCTAGTCTCTATGATGTTATCCCTTGAAGACAATGTCTATAATTGAGTTGAATTAGTTTACTAAAGAGCATACCCCCATTTGTTGTAGGAGATGAACAATATGCAAGAGGCAGAATGCCACATGGAAGCCACCTGGTCTTCAGTGGAATATAGAATCAGTTCCTTTGGGATGAATTTGTTCCACATTTGACTTCCCACTTAAGGGAAAATAAGAGTGCCTTCTAATAGATTTTGAATAGGAAATGACAACGGAAGCTTATACAAGATTATAAAATGGGAAATTTCATTTAGATAAGCAATAATTTCAAAGTCATCTTCTTAATATTACTGACTCTTCACATGATCATAATTTTATATTGGTATTATATGGTAATTTCAAATATAGTAAATATAAAGAATTTACCTCTGTAATTATAGCGAGTCTGGTCATAGTTTAATGGCAACAAAACTTCAATTTAGAAGTATGGTCTACCAATTATTAATACAGTTGGAAATGGTGTGTCATCTTTACTCCACTTGTCTCACTAAAACAGTGAGCCAAAAAAGTAGGTCCAAGCTGTTTACTATGGTCAAAATGGGTTGCCTTTGCACTTGGTAAAGAAGCAGTCATATTTTGGAAGAAGAAACTGAGGCTATTAATATTTTCAACATATTTTCAGAAAGGAAAGAAAGGATAATCTGAGCTAAAGCCAAAATCTTACACAAGGTGGCAGGAGAATGATCTTTTCCCAGATAAAGGGTTTTTCAACTTAGCCATGTTAGGAGGAAGAAGAGATGAGACATTGTGGACTTGACTAAGGTTTGCACACTGTTCAAAAAGTTTTCAAAATAATGTGGATTGTTTTTCTTCTTTTAGTTGAGACAAAACAAACAAACAAACAAACAAAAAACCACTAATGAGCTTACTCTTAAAAGGAGGTAAATAAGCAACTAGCAAAAATTGAGTGTTAGGAATTGTCCCCCTCCTTTTTTTAAAATTATGTTATGTTAGTTACCATACAATACATCATTAGTTTTTGAAGTAGTGTTCCATGATTCATTGTTTGTGTACAACACCCAGTGCCCCATGCAATATGAGCCCTCCTTAATACCCATCACCAGGCTCACCCATCCCCACATCCTTCTCATCTTTAAAACCCTCAGTTTGTTTCTTGGAGTCCATAGTTTTTCATGTTTCATTTCCCCCTCCAATTCCCGCACTTCATTTTTCCTTTCCTTCTCCTAATGTCCTCCATGCTATTCCTTAGGTTCCACAAATAAGTGAAACCATATGATGATTGACTTTCTCTGCTTGACTTATTTCACTTAGCATAATCTCCTCCAGTCCCATCCATGTTGATGCAAAAGTTGGGTATTCATCCTTTCTGATGGCTGAGTGATCTTCCATTGTATCCATAGATCATATCTTCTTTATCCGTTTGTCTGTTGAAGGGGATCTTGGCTCATTCAACAGAATAGCTATTGTGGACATTGCTGCTATGAACACTGGGGTGCATATGGCCCTTCTTTCCAGTAAAATAGAGCTAGCCTATGACCCAGCGATTGCACTACTGAGTATTGACCTCAAAGATACAGATGTAGTGAAAAGAATTAGGTATTGTTAAAGCACAAATTCAGGGGATAGAAGTTATGGTACAGAAGAGGGAAGGGCAACCATATGGCACAATAGAATAAAGTAGCTCAGGAAGAGATTAGTCATATCCAGATATTGTAAGGCATGTGCGGTTGGCAGGGAGAGCATGAGAAATCATGAGAGCAGAGAGAGAAAATGGACCAGGCAGGAGAGGTTTATAACATTTTAACATCTAAGGTAAGCATATGCAAAGCAGAATAGGGAAAGAATTAAAAGTTTTTAGAAGACTCAATACATAAGGAATAACGTGGAGGACACTGGGAGATGGAGAGAAGTGTGCTGGGGGAAATCGGAGGGAGAGACAAACCATGAGAGACTGTGGACTCTGAGAAACAAACTGAGGGTTTTGAAGAGGAGGGTGGCAGGTGGTTGGGTGAGCCCAGTGGTGGGTATTAAGGAGGGAATTTATTGCATGAAGCACTGGGTGGGGTGCATAAGCAATGAATTTTGGATCACTGAAAATAAATTAAAAGAAAAAAAAAGACTGACTACAGACATGGACCTCAGTTTAACACAAATATGGAACTCACTGTAATACCAGCCACTTCCCACCGACACTCACAGACTATGATAATAATAAATAATAATGCAATTAAGAAAATTGCCTGCCATATAATTTTTCCTCTTTTTTATTTTTATGATTATTATTTTTATTTTATTTTTACAGTTTTTATTTAAATTCCAGTTAATTAAAATAAGGTTAATATTAGTTTCAGGTGTACAATATAGTGATCAACACTGCCATACAATGGCTTAAATAAAAAAATGAAAAAAAAATTTTAAAGATTTTATTTTTAGGGTGCCTGGGTGGCTCAGTGTGTTATGCCGCTGCCTTCAGCTCAGGTCATGATCTCAGAGTCCTGGGATCCAGTCCCGCATTGGGCTCTCTGCTCAGCTGAGATCCTGCTTCCCTCTCTCTCTCTCTCTGCCTGCCTCTCCATCTACTTGTGATTTCTCTCTGTAAAATAAATAAATACAATCGTTAAAAAAATATTTTATTTTATTTTATTTTTTTTTAAAGATTTTATTCATTTATTTGGCAGAGAGAGATTACAAGTAGGCAGAGAGGCAGGCAGAGAGAGAGAGGAGGAAGCAGGCTCCCCGCTGAGCAGAGAGCCCGATGCGGGACTCGATCCCAGGACCCTGAGATCATGACCTGAGCCGAAGGCAGCGGCTTAACCCACTGAGCCACCCAGGCGCCCAAAAAATATTTTATTTTTAAAAACCTCTACACCCAAGGTGGATTTCAAACGTACAACCCCAAGATTAAGAGTTACATGTTTTACTGACTGATCCAGCCAGGAACCCCAACAAATAAAAATTTTATAAAATTGTTGAGTTTGTGGGAGTCTCATTTGCTCAGTCAGTTAAGTGTCTGCCTTTGACTCAGAGCATGATCTCAAGAGTCCTGGGATCAAGCCCCATATTGCTCATGCTCTTTATCTCCCCCTCTCTTCTCTCTCGCTTTTGCTCTCAAATAAATAAATAAAATATTTTTTAAAAAAATTGTTGAGTTTGCTTAACTAGTTTTAAACTAGTAGACAGAGATGAAGATAAAGTATGATGTCATGGCAGGGAAAAATACAATTTACACGTTTTATAAATAAAATGTGCAATGCAAGTTACATCACTTCTTTTATCACCACACTGGGACTTTCCCTACTGAATTGTTGTAATGTAAGGACCTATTTTATATTTTTATATTTTAGCAAGAGGCTTTCATTGAGGTTAATCCTTAAACTGTCCTTGCTCCCCTTCCCCCAGGGGATTCACTTAAAAACAAGTCCTGGAAATCAGCTCCAGGTAACAAAGCACATATACAAGTTTGGGTCAGGCCAGGTGGAGACATCAATAAGCGGGGGGGGGGGGGTGTTTGCATTTTGTCTCCCTAGATACTAAGGAGTATGCCCCACTCCTCCACCCTTTGGGAACCTTTTTGGCACCAATCCTAATCAAGGTGTAATAGGCTGGGTCAAATGTCTATACTAGGGTAAATTGAACCTCAATTGGTCACCTAGCCTCACTGTGGAGTTTCCTGTGTGTGTTAAAATCTCATTGGTCACGTGTGCGTGGCCAGTCCTCACTGCATGGCCTTTTCCCTTAAAAGCTAGACTGTGAAACAGAAGGGTTGCCTTCTCTCGTAAGAGGTGTGGCCCCGAACGTTCGGTTAGATTCTTGATGCTTGGCATGAAATAAAGCTTTGCTTGACCTTCGCTTTACATCAGTCTCGCTCCTATAATCATAGACCCATTATTGGGGCATAACAGTATTAATCTTATAGTTATAAGTCCACAATGCATCCATCATCCATCCTACCCCTTAACATTCCCCTTTAGACAGACCCATGATCTAGAACAAACCCTATTTTATAGTGCCTTGTAGGAGATTTTTGCTGCTGCCTAAATTGCCTACTTTCCTCTCACCATTACCATGGAAACTGGGTCCACTGAAACAAAGGGGTAGTGTAAGAAATAAACAACTTCCAGAAATCTCTTTAAATAATAAAGTATAAGATAGTGGTACCTTTTCTTCTGCCACATAACCAATTCTTGCAAGAATAAGGTCATATAAGAGAATTTACAGCACATGCTAGCATTATCCTACTGGACCCAGATCATTTGTATGTTTCTCTGTCTCTGAGAAATGTAGTTATTTACATGACTGAATCCTACAAATTGTTTGATATGACTACTAAAATCACCTACATTATTTTAAAGCCTGTTTAAGTCTTCTGAAATACACAGGTTTTGTAAACACTTATTAAGCATCTTGTATATATCAAACACTTTAAAAATCTCTGCTTTAAAAAAAAAAACAGAACAAAACAAAAAAAGTCTACCTCAATGGAACTTTGAGTCTGAAAAAGATACAGGCAATATACAAGGCAACAGATAGAATAATTACATATTTGATTATATACTCCGAGCATGTCACATTAAATTGATATGAAAATGATGAGAAGGATCTGAATTTCTTGTCAAAAATTTTTGCCTTAAAAAGAAATTGATATTTAGGGAAAGTTGTTACTGAAAGAGGTCCTGTGTCAACCAAAAATGTTGAACCATGATCTGACTAAATTTTCCAGTTGTGATCATTGCTTTGTTTAGCTGTCTTATATTAAGACTGAATTTAGTAATTCAGTCTCAGATTTCAGTAAGTCTTTTTCTTTAATATTTTATTTATTTATTAGAGAGAGAGAGAGAGTGGGCGAGGAGGGGCAGAGGGAGAGGAAGAAACAGACTCCTTGTTGAGCAGGTAGCTGATGCAGGACTGGATCATAGTACCCTGGCATCATGACCTAAGCTGAAGGAAGACACTTAACCAACTGAGGTACCCAGGCACTCTAGACTGTAAACTTCTTAAAGGTAAAAATGTTTATTCTTCTAGTTGTTCCACAGACATTTCTAACATCCATAAGAAAGCATGTACTGATGTAAAATGCCAGAAAATCAAATTATTGAAAAAAAGAAAGAAAGAAAAGATATATCTGGATAAAGAGAAAAACAGAAAATCTAATAATACATTGAATTATTAGAGCAAAGAGTGGAGGAAGAGAAAATAAATATGAAACAGAGATTTCCACTAAAAGAAAAAATTTGAATAAGGCAGGAGATTTAGAAAATTATTATGACAGACTTGAGAAAAAAATAAAATAGGAATTTTTAGAAAATAGCAATGAATGAAAAGGTAAATTGTTCCTACCTCTATAATATTAGCTGTTTGTTGTTGTTGTTGCTAATTTACCTATTTAAGCTAATAAACAAAGAAAGGTTTCATTTAGGGATAAGGTTTCTATATATATATATATATATATATATATATATATATATATATTTCATTTAGGGATAAGGTGTATATATATATATATATTTTTTTAATTTTAATTGTTAGAAAATGTGTCACAGAAAGTGTTTAAACTTTAAGATACAGATGCAACATATAACGAACTACATTGTTTGAACGTCTAATTTGTAAATGCTGTTAGAGGAAACTTGGTGGAAATGTCCTTATGTGGTTGTGTTTCTGGAACTAAGTATATTTATTAATAAGGAATAGTTTAAAATTATGAAATGACCAGGAGTGGACAATTTTCCTAATCCTATCAGGTCTTTGCAGCTCTTTTATTAGCCCCCTTTATGAATATCAGCTTTATTTATCTAATTAAATTTTATATTAATGTGCTTTTGACTTTTGCCCTCTCCCTTCCTTCTGTTCTTTTTTTCCCCTAAATTACAGGTTTCTGTTTAACAGCTACTATCAATTCTTTGATATGAATTCTCAACATCAATTTACTAACTCCAGAGATGAAGCAGCATCAATAATTAGAAGCTAAGAATACAATGCCTTGGGCATCTGGATGTCTCAGTCAGTTAAGCACCTGCCTTTGACTCAGGTGGTGATCCCAGGGTCGTGGGATGGAACCCCAGGTTGATCTTTCTGCTCAGCTGGGAGCCTACTTTTCCCTCTCCCTCTGCGTGCAGCTCCCTTTGCTTGCGTTCGCCCTCTCTTTGTCAACTAAATAAAATAAAATAAATGTATATAATACACTTATTTATTTATTAAAATGCAATTATTACACAATACATAATGTATTGAAAATTATAATAATGATTAAATAATTTATTAAATATTTATATTAAATACATCAATTTAATTAAATATTTTTTAGAATTTAAAATTTTCAAATTTAGATTATTAAATATTAAATCATTAATTTAATAAATTAATATCTAAACATAATTAAATAAAATTATTTATTAAAATGAATAAAATAATGTTAAGTCATTATCTGAGCATGTATTTTTAAATAGTCTAAAATAAACCATCTAATAAAGTCTAAATACATTGAGTTCGATATTTATACAAGTTAACCCAGACACTCAACCCACAAACAGTTTCAAAACATTTGTTTTTATCTACTACTCAAAATATGATTGTAATGTATTTATTTATAACTTTGACATAGCAAGGAAACTTGGAGGAAAAGGAGACATTTGCTTTTAATATTTGAAAATTATTTTGTTGATTTAAAAAAAATAAAAACCTTAACACATGAACATTTCTTCTTAAATAACACTGTGAAGTTTCTGAGTCGCATTCTATTAAACGTGCTGATAAAATGGCCTCAGTTACTCATTTAAATCATCAGCTGAATGGGTAACAAATGAAGTAGAGAGCTTTTTAATTATTTATGAATGTATTGCTTGTGGATGGAGTGCCACATAGAGTTACCTCTCTTTTTGGCTTTGTTTTGAGAGCAGCAGAGGAATCTTGCACAGCACAGAGCCTATAGGGGCTTCATCTCATCGCCTGAGCTGAAATCAAGAGTCAGATGCTTATCTAATTGAGTCACCCAAGTGTACCATTTTTTTCCCTGTATCTTTATTTTCATCTATTTCAGTAACTGAGTTTCCCTTCAAAATCAGGACTTGCATACACAACCTAAATAATTATTTTGGGATTTGATCACGTGGAAGAGGAGAGAATGAGAAGAGCTAAGTGGTCCAGTAGAAACATATATGAGTTCAGACTGAGTGGATTATGATTGTAGACAACTGAGCATCAATCCTAATGCACAGAATATATCTCAGAATTATTTTCCTGAAACAAGGAAGAATCTGTTTAATCCACTGGCTTCTGCATCCTAGCCACAGTGGTTAAAATTCATCACAGAAGTAATTAATGTCCCTGACTTTACTATTACTGGGCATGAGAGAGGAGCTCAGTGGGCTTGGTCAGTGTCCCACCTAATGAAAGGCAGAGCAGATTCAGGCAAAAAAAAATATTAGTTCTTTCCAAATTAGATTTAATAGGATTCTATTTTTCACTTATGAATTCATTTTACATTTTATATTCTATCGATTTTTCTAAGCTTTGGCCAATATTCACTGCATTTTTGAATAGCTTTTATCTATTATTGTAAATCATTTTTCTGCTACATTTGTTTAGTCATGGTTATCCATTTCTTCTTCCAAGTTTATCAGATATGTGATATCATTTTCCAAATAAATTATTTAAAATGTTTATTTTTTATACTAAACTTCTATGAAAAACATTGATATATGTATTATGGCATATTGTTCCCCTTTTAACTTATTTTTAAAAATGTGAATGTGCCTTGGCAAATTCATATTGTTTCTTTTTATGTTTATGTAAATTCTTCATAATTTTCCCAAGTTCATTGGCTTATGGTTTATATTTTTTTAATAATTTTCCTACTGCCAATTAATAGATTTTTTTCCATTACATTGTCTAAGTTGCTATTGCCATTATAAGTAAAAAGCACCTGGAAATCTATATCCCTGTCCATTTTCCTCAAATCACTCATTATTTTCAGGATCTAGTTGGATTTTCTTACGGGTTCCAGGTGGACAAGCTTATGAACTGGTGCTAATTATTATTTCTGTTTCTGGATTCCTGCATTTACCAGCATCAGGGATCATTTTTAACAATTATGATGAAATGAGGCATCATATTCTTATTCTCAACTTCATTAATAATGATATTAGTATACTATGTCCTACAAGATAATAATAGATACATGTAAAATAATTTCATTGACCAAAAATGTTGTGGAAAATGTGAATAAAACACAGTGGCAACCAAATAGTCATTTCAAGTTGAGCTATTTTTTCCCCCTTTCTCTCCCTGTCTATTTAATTTCCTGTAGCACATTCCTACAAAGTATTTTAAGGGTGTTTTATATGCACATACAAAGAGATCATCATGGAGTCTAAATCTAATAATTCCTTGTCAGTTTTAAATATTTTAAGTATTGTTCATTCCTATGTCAGTTGTCTATTAACTTTTTCTCCACACTGTACTTAATTGCAAGGAAATATTTAATTTTAATATAAATTAATTAATCACTTTAATAAATATGTTTACCTTATGGATTAACCTTTGATGCTTATTTGTTAACTTTTTTAACTTTTAAAATTTTATTTATAGAGAGAGAGAGAGAGAACAAGCACAAGCAGGGGAAGCTGCAGAGGGAGAGGGAAAAGAAGAAGCAGGTTCCCCACCAAGGAGGGAGTCAAGCTCAGTTTCAGGGCCTTGGGATCATGATCTGAGGTGAAGGCAGAGGCTTAGCTGACTGAGCCACTAAGTCTAATTGTTATCTTTGATATTTAAGGAAATACTTTATCATCTCTAATTGATCCCCTATGTCACAAATACAGTTTTCTCTATGGTGCTATTAATTTTATTGTCTTAAAATTAGACTCTTTTTCTAGAAGCATTTTTAATCAGTCTCTTAGGTCTATACTTTAGTTTAATACATTTCATTTAGTATTTTATTTTTTCTTCATCATCTCTGAGTATTCCTGACCAGTACTCATTGGTCAAATCTTTTTTATTAATCTATTCCAAAAATTTGTTTGTTTCTATAATATTTTGTTATTACTGCTGTCATTCTTAGGTTTTGCCTTTATATTCTTTTTGTTTTGTTTTGTTGTTTTATGCTTTGGTGTTTTTGTTGTATTGTTTTGTTTTTCTTTTGAATTATACGATTAAACCTTTAGATTTCCTTCATACCTTTAATTATTGTCACTTATTTTCACAAATGATATTACCAGAGTACAGTAATTCTAAATATTTCTGAATTAGCTGTATTATTTCTTTTTAGGTATCAAGTTAACTTCCAGTTACATGGACTTAATATTTTGGTCATTATATTCTAGTTTTATTGCCTTATCATTGGAAAATATAGCCTGATACTTAACTCTAGGGAATGATGTGGGAGAGCTAGGTTCTTGTCTCTTGGAGTCAAAGAAGGAATCTCGTGGGCAATGGAGAGTGAGTAAGTGACAGAAGTTTATCAAGTGAATATATAGAAAAAGCTCTCACAACTAAGAGGGGTCCCCACACAGTTAACAATGAGTGCCTTCAGGGTTTATTTTTTATAAAAAGGTAACCAGGCAACTTTAATCCTTTTAACATCTCTATCAATAACTCCTTCAATGGCTTACCTCCTTTTTAGGGTCTGATTATTCTTTTTTGGTTACAGGTGATTATCATAGAGACACCCACCCCACATGACCCACCCCATACACCTAGGGCAGGGTGGTCCTCCATCCCACATGCCTAGATCAGGGTGCTCTTCCCTGGGGTAGGGTGGTCCAATTTATCTCTTTACTCTGGTTTTCCCACACCACATTTTGGGAATTTCTGAGAGCCTGTTCACAAAGTTCCCTATAGATCTCTTCCTCCCAAGCCCCACCTGTCCGTTACTCATTTTGAGAGTTGATATTACCATAGTACTGTAATTCTAAAAATTTCTGAATTAGCTGTACTATTTCTTTTTAGGTATGAAGTTAACTTCCAATTATATGAATTTAATATTTTGGTCATTGTTTTCTAATTTTATTGCCTTATTCTTGGAAAATATAGCCTGATATTTCACTCTAGGAATTGATTGGCATATACTTCTGGCCTAAATAATGGCCTGTTTGTGTAAATGTTCAACTTATGCTTATATACTTACTGAAGACTATTGTTTTGGGGTCAGGATGGCTACATTTATTAATAGATCAGGACTATTAGATTCTCTAAATTTTGATGTCTCTTAATTTAATCTAATTAAATTATCAGTTAATGAAAGAAGTTAAATTTTTTATGTACTACTGAATCTAAACTTATCAAAGTCTTTTGCTATAATTAGACAAGTATGTCATCCTGTTTTTATACCAAGTCTTACATTAAGAAAAATCATACTATCTGAAATATTATTTATTATTATTATTATTATTATTTTAAAGATTGTATTCATTGGGGTACCTGAGTGGCTCAGTCAGTTAAGTGTCTAACTATAACTCAGGTGATAATACCCAGGTCCGGGGATAGAGCCCCGCAGGGGGTTCCCTGCTCAGTGGGGTGCTTCTCCCTCTCCCTCTGTTTTTCCCTCTGCTGTGTGCATGTTTTTCTTTTCTCACTCTCTCTCAAATAATAAGTAAAATTTAAAGATTATCTCTCTCAAATAAATAAGTCAAATTTATTTTCTCAATGGGAGGGAGAAGCAGACTCTCCACTGAGCAGGGAGCCTGATGCAGGGCTCAATACCAGGACCCTGGGATCATGACCTAAGCTGAAGGCAGACACTTGAATTGACTAAGTCACCCAGGCACTTCAGTTGTTCATTTATTTATTTATTTTTATTATGCATATGTTTTATCTCTCTTTTCTTCAAGTCTTTTTTTCGATCTTTTTACTTTTTTCATAAAACTGAATTATTTCAAGATGACTTGGTCATCCTCTTTTCCCCCACCCCATAGGTCATAGAGTACATTTTAACTGTTAAAATAATATTAGTATTTAAGTGCTGCCTACAAAAATTAAGGAAAATTATCTGTGGTCTGTATTCCTAAAAATATTTTTTTTTATTATGCCTTCCTATTCCAATGACATTTTATAAGGATTTAAATGTTTACAATTGTGATTATTTTTTCAAGATAATAAAGCTATTACTTCATTATTTTTTATATCTGATGTTATTAAAATATTTTCTGTCAGTCTGATTCTTGTTTCTTTATTAATGAATTATTTTTTTTCTCTCTAACACTTATGATTTTTTTTTTGTCTTTGGTATGTATGCCCTAGTTTTGGACTCATAGAGTCAACTAGAGTTATGAATATTTTCTTTCTGTTCTTGTATGTAAGTTTTAATCCACTGTCTTGAGTATTTTATGCTTGAGAAATAGATGTACATTAATATTCACATATTTCTTTCCTTTTTTCTTCTTTCATTTAAAAAAAGTCATTTATTTTATTTTATTTAAAAAATATTTATTTATTTATGTGGAGTAGAGAGAGAGGGTCATGAAGAGTGGCTGATGATATACTTTCAATTTGGGAGGAGGTTAGGGATAGCACAAGCCTCCAAGGTATTTTATAAACAAGGTTTCCAGGACCTTGAGGGGGCTAGCTATTGTTAGGGAAAGGTCATTTATTACTATTTAGTAAAAACTCAGGGAAGAGACTCTTCTGATGTTTATCAGTGGGTATATGCTTGGGAGATGATTGTCAATGTATATCTTGAGGGCAGGGGTGGGGAGTAGAGATAAAGAAGTTTCCAAAGTAAGTTTTACATGTGAAAATAGATTTTCAGTATCCTGGGGGGTGGACTAAGAAGGCTTTTTGCCCTGAGTGGACGTGTCCACATTGAAGCAGCTGAGTCCCCGGAGGAACATCAAGGACTTGTCAACAGGCTATGAGTAGTAAGGAAATCTAATTTTTTCTCTAGCTTTTGTTCCACACACATCACCTACATCTTACACCTCTTTTATATTGATAATTTTAATGCTTTGCTGGTATCCAGATGACTATATCCTTAAGTGACTTCTTATCTCTATGGAATCCATTACGTATTCTATCCATTGTATTCTTAATTCAACTAGATTACATATATTTAATCTATTAGTACCACTAGGTTCTTATTCCTGTTTTTATTTCAAACTCTTTCGTAATTTCCTTACACTATTTATTGGGTATATTTTAAACCCCTGATATACTCACTTATTATATATAAGCTGTCAACCTTATTCTAATTTTGAGGTAGCTATATCTTTTTGGGTTTTAGGACATCATACCAACAATGCCAAATAATTTTCAGACAACAGCAGGATCTCCAAGAATTCAACTAAATTCTGACACTATCTACCTGAACATAGTGTAAGATTTCATCAGTTAAGGGATCAGTCCTCCAAGACTATCTCCAACCCCACCTCACCTCAGATGCCAGTCTCACTGTAGGCCCCAGGTTATTACCTGTGCTTGTGACTGAGCAACTACAGGTTGGAGGTCCCAGTGGCCTACTTCTTACGTTCTTTTAATTTGCTACAGGGACTCACATCTCAGAAAAATACTTAATTTATGTTTGCCAGCTTATTAAAAGATATAATAGAAGATTTAAATCAATAGATAGATAAAGAAGTGCACAGGGCAAGGTATGGAGAATGGGCACAGAGCTTCTATTACCTTCTGTAAGACTGCCACTCTTCCTGCCTTTTCATACATTTAACAAACTAAAAGCTTTCTGAACCCAGTCCTTTCAGGTTTTCTGTGGAGGCTTCATGACATAGTCATGACTGACTAAATCATTGTCATTTGCTGATCTAATCTCCAGCTCCTCTTCCTTCCCCAGATAATCCTGAATTCGGAGGAAGGGGAGGTTTGTTGGGCAACAAGTTATGAAGGCTTTGACCAAGTGGTTGGTCCTTCAGGCAAACAGCCCTTGCCTTGAGTGAGGTCTGAAGGTCACTTCATTAATATAACAAAACACACCTCTCTCACCCTTATCACAGGAAATTCCAAGAGTTTTAGGAGCTGTGAGTCAGTAGCCATGGTTGAAAACCAAATATTCAGATGACCAAAATATATTTCTTCTAAACCACTATATTACACTACATGCTTAAGTATTTAATTATGTGATCTTTAAAACAAATATTTTTCTAAGAGTATAAACTGTTCTGTCAGTAATCTGGATTGGGGAGTGATGTATTGCCAAATTTCTGTCGTTTTAGTCCAGGAAGTCAAAGAGAAACAACAGGAGAGCCCCTTAGGGCAGGAAGTTCAAAGTAACAATGTTGACTACTATTCCCTTTTCTTGATTTTTTTTTAAACAAGCAAATCATCTCTTCAGAGTTGCAGTTTAAAGCCAAGAACATGCGGAATTGCGAGAAAAAAATAGTTAAATTTGGAGACTTGCAGAGGTAGAATCAGAGGAGTGAAAGCCATTACAGTAACTGAACTAACTGAGGTCAACCTTTGGTGAATCACAGAAACAGGTGGAGTTGTCAAACAAAGGAATCTTTGTTTACAACATACAAGGAGATGACAGGGAATAAGTTCCAAAGCCTTGACTGTTTGAACAGGAGAGAGATTTTTATTTAGTATTTAAGATGAATACTCAGAAGGGAGAGTTTTATTATCCCGTGTGTGGTTGGTCATAAGGTTGTGGATGCATGCACATCCACATATGTATTAGTGCAATATGTATTGCATGTTCACCTGAATGAAGCTTGTATCCACTGAGGGCAGAAACTTCACTGTTAGAATAAAGCAGAGGTAACTGTTGGACAAGGGAAAGGGACTCTGCAGGCTTCAAGAGCAGATAGAAACTAGATGGGGTATTGGGCTCATTTTCTGGGACAAGGAATGCAAGGCCTTGATTACTTTTGAAATAGCACCAGGAGTTTTACAACTGATTTATTGTCTCAATAGTTTAGGCTATTTCCTGGTCTGGTGGTGACTGTTAGTTTTCCCATTGCCTTGTTCCCTCAAAATCCTTAACTAGTGAGGTTTTTGCATTTCTTTGTAAGAACCTCCCAGGAATTTTTGGAAGAAGTGTGCTTGGGCAAGTACACATGTGGGGTATAGATCATTGAAAATAGCTGGGAACAAAAAATGACTTTTCTTATGTCATGAAAACTATATCTCATCTTTAATTTTCTGGGAACCTCTAACTCTTTCTGCTGATGTTACCAGCAGGCATCTGAGATATTACTGATTGTTCTCTTGAACCTAAGGAAAAGGAAATGTAGAAAGCAAAAGACAAAACTTTAAAATCTATCCTGCAATTCATCAATTCACTGCAGCCACCTCTCTGTCTTTCCCTTTCTCTTTTTCTCTCTTTCTCTTTCTCTCTCACTTTCTCTCTCACATACGCACAACACACGCAAATAAACCTAAAACAATTTTTAATTTTCCCTATTCCATTTTAATATACTTGAGGCATGATCATTTTCTTAGTAAATACAAGAAAAGAAAAAAAAATCTAGGATTCCATCATTCTGTGTGATTAAAGTATTGAGGAATCTACTTCCAATAGCACTTATAAAAACACATTTTATTTAAGTAATATTATATAATCAGGTGCCTGCATTTTTCTTATTCTCCAACTACTGTTATTTGGCAATTAATATTTTGTCAATCAATATTCCCCTATATCTGAATGTGTGGGCAGTGAGAGATGAGTTAGAGGCAAGGATGGTGAAAAATGGGTTACACATTAGAAGACTGAGGGCACAACCTCCCATCTTTGTGACTTCTGAGACCCTGGGCCTAACAAACCAGGAGACACTGGTACTGAAAATGTTCTCTCCTCTTCTACCTCTACCCCAGAGTAACTCCTAGATCTATCATAATGCATTTGTATTGCCATCCCCATGGAAAAGAGTTGCCATGATGGTTCCAGAACAAACCTTTTAAGGTAAAAAACAACTCTTCCCACCAGGCTCCCTCAAAAAAATTGAAAACTACAGAATAAACCAGCTCTCTTTACACCTTAAAGACCAGGAGAATCAACAACAAATTAAGCCAAACCCACATGCAAGAAGGGAAATAATCAAGATTAAAGCAGAGATCAATGAGATAGAAACTAGAGATACAGTAGAACACATCAATGAAACTAGAAGCTGAATTTTGAAAGAATCAATAAGATTGATAAACTACTGGCCAAACTAATCCAAAGGAAAAGACAGAATACCCAAATTAATAAAATTATGCATGAAAAGGGAAAGATCATGACTAATAGCAAGGAAATAGAAACAATCATCAGAAATTATTACCAATGGTTGTAACAGTTATATGACAATAAGTTAGGTAACCTAGACAAAATAGATGCATTCCTAGGGACCTATAAACTTCCAAAACTGAATCAGGAAGAAATTGACAACCTGAATAGACCAATATCTTGTTAGGAGATCGAAGCAGTCATCAAAGACCTCCCAAAAAACAAGAGCCCAGGACCTGGTGAATTCCCTGGAGTATTCTACTAAACTTTCAAAGAAGAAATAACACCTATTATTCTGAAGCTGCTTCCAAAAACAGAAACAGATGGTCAAACCAGGCAAAGACACCCTCCCAAAGGAGAATTTCAGACCAATACCCCTGATGAATATGGATTCTCAACAATATCCTAGCTAATAGGATCCAACAGTACACTAAAAAGATTATCCACCATGACCAGGTGGGATTTTTCCATGGGACGCCAGCTTGGGGAGCCAGGCTAGGAGGCCACCCAGCGCCTGCGCTGGCCACGCTGGCAGGCCCCCGGGGCTTCCCGGCGCCCCTGCCCCGGCCCGCACCTCAGGACCGAGGTGGAGTGGGGCGGGGGCCGCCCAAAGAAGTGGCTTTGCTAATTGCGGAAACGGGAAGTGAGCTCCCAGAGGACTGAGGAAGCAGCGGAGAGCCTGAGAGGAGGTGGAGGGGCTGGCGGATGAGGGGCTCCCAGATCCGCAGTGCTGTGCTGTGGCCCAGTCAGGACTGCAGGACCACTGGACTCACCACCCCTGCACTCCTGCGCTCCAGCCCAGCACCTGAGGCCGCGCTGTCCTGCTCCCGAGGCCCGCTGACCCGCCCCGCCCCTTGGCTTCTCCTGACGACCCTCTGCGCGCAGGCAAAGTGACACCGCACCGCGCCCTCACCTGGAGCAGAAAGCAAGGGCCCTGAGCTGGGGCGGGCGGGGTGTGTGTGTGTGTGTGTGTGTGTGTAGGGACCCAGCCTCCCGCGACCCCCGGGGCAGCGGGACCACCCCGGACGCCGCGCGGCACCCCGTTCCTGACGGGGTCGGGCCGGGGACAGAGCCACAGGAGGTGCCCCCTGCCTGTGAGCGCAATAGCCCCTATCGTTTGGCACCCATACGCGTGGGTGCCGAGGACACCCTTTGCTCATCCCCTGCTGTGGCCCCACCACTTTTGTTCTGGACTTGGGATCCCAGGTGGAAACTAGTCCCTCAGACCTCCCTGGCAGCAAGGAGCTCAGGGAGGGATTCTCGGTTTTTCAGCCCTGGCTCTTCCTCTCTCCACATTCACATGCCTTCTCCTGTCCCTTTCCTCTCCTCATTGTCACTTTTATTAAATGGTTTTGTTCTGCATTTTGACCCTCAGAGCGATTTCATGAATGAATATACAGGAAACTGAGTGGGAGCCCACCTGTGAGAGCCCACCTGTGGAGGCCTTTCATTAGAATGGTCTCTGGTTCTAGCCTCAGTTCAGAATACTGCCTGTACTTGAGGACCGAGTCCAGATGTTTCTTTCATCTCTGACTTGAATTTGAAATCCTAATGTCACTATGACATGGGAAGCCGAGGTCCACAGCATCTTCATCTGAAATTCAACTTGAGCTCCCATTTACCTAGTGCCCAGCCTGAGTCTGTCCACTACTGTCAGGTTTCTAGAAGTTCATGCACTGCCCACCACTGACAGTAGGGGCATCTCTCTGTCCAGATTTTCCCTTTACATAAGGAGGTCAGTTACAGGAGATTAGGGCCCACTCTAATGACCTCACTGTAATGTGATTGCATCTGTAAGGACTCTAGTTCCAAATAAGGTCACGTTCTGTGGTACCAGAGATAAGGACAGCAGCAAGGTTTCTGGGGGAAATGCAGGTCAGCTCTTAACAGTCCACTCTCTGGCTCCCCAAATTCGTGTCCTTCCCATGTGCAAAATACCTTCACCCAATGCCCTCCAAAGCACTAATCATCCCAGAATCAACTCAAAAATCTGAAATCTCATCTGTCCTCCTCCACTCAAAGACCCAGATCTCACCCAGACCATGGGACCCGAGGACTGCATCTAGAAGCCACCATCTCCTGGTAAAGCTGCCCATCAGGTCCTGACATCACCCTCATTCGTCCCAGCAGCCGAGGGCCTACAGTTCCCAGAGACAGTTTCTCAGAGGAAGTTTGAAGACCACCTCAGAGGACATTCTTTGGGAGTGAATGAAGAGGGAAGGGGGTGAGAGCCTCCTGCCATTCCCAGGGCACCCAGAACCGAGACAGTGAGGCCTTGGGTGCTTTCTAGTGACAGATTCAAGGCAATTCTTCGACTTTGGGACTTCAGAGTTAACTTAGTTTTCATTTGTGATTATTATTTTTGTGTGGGGGCCATAGCTTTTCTTTTGACCTATGGCTGTTTTCACTTCCAATTCTGAAGAAGCCCCTAAATCCTAACCCTGTTGAGGACTCCGAAAACTCTCAGAGCAGCAGTACTGGGGGAGAGTGTGGACACATGGTTTGGTTTCTCCTCTGGCCTGATTCTGCGGCAGCCCCGCTCTGTCCTCCTCAGACTTCAGAGCAATAGCTGAATAAGTGGAGAAAGGACCAGGGGGTCAGGAAGGTGGCCACCGAAGAGTGACTTCTCTGGAGGGTGGCAGAGCTAGCAAGTGAGCCTGTTAGTCCAGCTCTGTCTGCCGTCTGGATGGAGCTGAACAGGGGCCAGGGAAGGGGAGGAGGAGCAGAGAGCAGGGACAAAGGAACCAAAGAGGAGATTCAGACGAAGGGAAGTAATTGGGAGGAGAGAAGAAACTCTAGAAGACAGGCATGTAAGAAAGGAAAAGGGATGAAGTGGGCATCGGGAAAGGGCACCACCAGGGAAGGAGAGAGGGAAAGGGAAGAGGGAGGGAGGGAGGAAAAGGGAAAGGAAGAAGGGAGGAGTCAGCAAGCCAGGGCTCCCCCTGCATCTGAAGAAGAGGTGGCTGGTCTGGCTTGTCAAACAGGGAGAGCTTGGAGGCAGGCTGGGGAGGGACATCCGTGACACAACCACAGCTAGAAACGGAGGCCAGTGTTAGAAAAGAGAGAACAGGCTGCATGGAGAGTGTGTACCATGGGCCTTGTGAGCTCACGAATAAGTGGGAGTAACTGGAGTGGGGAGACGGGAGAGAAAAAGAGGGTCTTCCCATTAATGGGAATGACCTGTGCTTGGAGGCAGGCGCCATGAGGGGTCTCCACAGGAAGAGGGAGGCAGCGTGGTTGAAGGGCAGAAAGACAGGGCAGAACAGTCATCATTCAATTAGAAGGGTAGGAAGAGATGAGTGGGAGGATTATGGATGCCTTTGGAGGACTGAGAATTTGTTAGAAGTTCAGTGCAGATTTCTATGGAGACAAATGCCAGGAACTGATAGGTCTTTGAAAGGTCACTCTGGCTGCCTTTTGGCAAAGGGGTTGGTAAAAGGCACATGCAGGTGTGAACACAGCAGGTGGGAGGTGAGTGCAGGAAATCAGGTTAGGGAGCATGGGAACTAGGTCCGGGGGTATATAAGGGAAAATAGCCTTTAATGAGTTCCACAAATTGGCACCAGCTGTAGCTTCATTACAGCGCTGGAAGGGGTAGGTGGGTGTGTCCTGGAGGTTACAGAAATTACATGAGAAAGGGAAGTCTTTTTAGATCTTTTTTCCAACTAGAGGAACTCTCACCTTATTGATAGATTCCAGAGTGGGAACGGATGGACATGAGGACATCTTTGAAATGTCTGAATATGTTCTTCGACATCTTTGCAAGTGACGAGGAGACCTTGACCTTAGGAGGCCTCGTACTTCTTTGTAGCCAAAAAGATTTCACCTACAGATTTGGGTTCTCCCTTTTAAAGTCAAGGATACGGTCTTTCCAAAGGACCCCTCCTATCATTTTACCCCCTCATCATACCTCACATGCTGGGATCTGCAAGACCCTCTGTTCCACGTTGTGAGTATCCACTTTGGCCAGGCTGGTCTTCCAAGAACACCACCACAGGAAATTTAGAGCCTGTAGTGCTATTAATAACATCATCTAAGACTGTCTTTGCTGCCCTCATGGCCTCTTCCCACCATGACTCACTGAAGCTTTTTACACGTTGTATCCATTAAGCTATAGTTCACAAAGCTCATCTTCTCTAGTGCCATTAATTTGTAGGGGACCAGGCAAACCTTAAACTTGTTCCCCTTAATTGGATCCCTGTGCCCCCACAATCTCTTTGAATGCCTTTCACCATGATCCTTGAATGAGCTCTGAGACCACTGCTGGTACCTAACACTTCTTGGCACCTTGTCTGTTAGGTTCTTGGAAGAGGAGGTGGCTATGGAGGTGAGTGGGAATGGGATTGGGAGGATTTTTCCCTTCACTTCCTTTTTTGTTTTTTCAAATAATGGGTTTTGAGGGGGAGGGAAAGGTTAACCAGACAATTTATTTTCCATCTCCCATTGTAAAAATGTTTACCACTCCCCATTGGAAGAATTTAGATCTTTCTTTAGAATCTCCAGGAAAATCTCCCAAAATCTTCACCACCATGTGGATTCAGCCATCTTCTGATTCACCTCCAGATTGTCTCCTCCTAACTGCTCAAGCCACAGGTTAAGGGGGGAAATGTTCAATGCCCAAGCATTAAGTGGGGAACATGTTTATCTAAGCAATTGCATGCAGCTCTGTATCTGCATACAGGGGGTCTCTCCCAAACTTTTCCAACCTCAGCAAAATAAGAAAAAGCCCCAGCGACATGGGGGTATATATCATTCATTCATTCCTGTGTTCAACACTCATGGCGAATCCTCACCGAGACAGTGGGAGAGCAAGGACGGAAGAAATCCTGGAAGAAGACGTCTGAGGAGGATTTCAAATTCAAGTCAGAGATGAAAGAAACATCTGGACTCCGTCCTCAGGTACACGCAATATTCTGAACTGAGTCTATAACCAGAGACCATTCTAATGAAAGGCCTCCACAGGTGGGCTCTCACAGGTGGGCTCCCACTCAGTTTCCTGTATATTCATTCATGAAATCGCTCTGCGGGTCAACATGCAGAACAAAACCATTTAATAAAAGTGACAATGAGGAGAGGAAAGGGACTCAATAAGGCATGTGAATGTGGAGAGAGGAAGAGCCAGGGTGGAAAAACCGAGAATCCCTCCCTGTGCTCCTTGCTGCCAGGGATGTCTGAGGGACTAGTTTCCACCTGGGATCCCAAGTCCAGAACAAAAGCGGCGGGGCCATGGTGGGAGACAAGGGAAGGGGGACCTTGGCATGCGCGCATGGGGGTGCCGAAGGATGGGAGCTAGCGCCCCCGCTGGCGGGGGGGGGGCGCACCTCGGGCGGCGCCATCCCTGGCCCGACCCCGTGCGGACCCGTATGTAGCGCGGTATCCGGGGTGGTCCCGGTGCCCCGGGGGTCCCGGGAGGCTGGGTCCCCACATCCCCGAGAGCTCGCGGCCTGCGCTTTTTGCTCCAGGTGAGGGCTCGGCGCGGTTTCAATTTACCTGTGCGCAGAGGGTCATCTGGAGAAGCCATGGGGCTGGGAGGGGCAGCGCGGCCTCCAGGGCTGGGCTGGAGCACAAGAGCGCAAGGGCAGCGAGTCCTGTGGGTCCTCCAGTCCCGACTGGGCCGCAGCACAGAACCGCCGAGCTGCACGACCCTCCTCCTCCAGCCCCTCCTCCGCCAGCCCCTCCACCTCCTCCAAGACTCTCTGCCACGTCCTCCGGGAGCTCACTTCCCGCTTCCGCAATTAGCAAAGCCCCTACTCCGGGTGGCCCCCGACTCCGCCCCCTCCTTCCTGACGGGGAGGCTGGGGCCTGGGAACGGGGTGAAGCCCCGGGGGCCTGCGAGTGTGGCCAGCGCCGGCGCTCCGCGGCCTCCTAGCCTGGCTCCCCGAGCGGGTATCCGCGGGCAGCCGGGCTGCGAAAAGATCATCAGCCCTAAACCCGGCTGCACTCTGGGTTCACTTCGCTGGCTTCATGATTGCGCCCGAAGCGGGGAACCAGCTTCCCCAGCACAGGCCTGGGCTGAGATGCCTGCCTGCTATTTGAGCAGTCTCCTGGTCTCCAGGCAGGGTCTGCCTTTGCATGATGGCAGGCGCGAATAACTTCGACCTGGATGTTAGGGGGTTTTGTTTGTTTTTTGGTCATTGGTTATTACATGACCTCCATGGTAGGTGCTCCACAAAGCGAGTCAAAAGAGGACGCCTGATACATATGCATATGGCCATTCTAGAAAAAGAGCTTGGGGTTCTCTCGGAAGCGCAGCATTGGTCCTTGCACTATGGTTTAATAGAAAAGGGATTATCCACCAAGTTACTGAAATGAGCATAGGTTGAAATCGTTTACTGAGAATAAATATTTAAAATAGTTATATTTACTAAATCTATCATCAATCATAAATCTATTCACGAATGTTACAGGCAATTTAAAGGCAATAGCACTCTCTTCAGGGTTTTAAATAATCCGTGTCTGTCTTGGTACATGAGAATGCAAAGATAGGAAATCGTTTGTAAAAAATCACATAATAGCTTATCAGGTATCAGCAATTTATCCTAAAGGAGCAGCCTCCAGCTAAAAACTCAGATTTGAAAAATACAGAAAAGCAGCAAACATTTACATACCCTCTTGGTGACCAGAGGCGTGCGTTGTGTCCCTCATCATCTCTTTCATGGTTCTGAGGCCCTTGGTGCTCAGTAGTTTAGTGTCTTATTCTCTGGAATAGGCCATTGAAGAAATACCAGGCCCAGAGAAGAAGGTCCTGCTGGGTGTCTGAAGAAAGTACAACCTTTTAGATGAAGCTTTCTGGGGAATTTGTTAGTGGTTTGGTCTGCTTCTGATAAGAAGGGAAATTTTATTTTTAAAGATTTTATTTATTTATTTGACAGACATAGATCACCAGTAGGCAGAGAGCAGGCAGAGAGAGAAGTGGAAGCAGGCTCCCCGCTGAGCAGAGAGACAGACATGGGGTTCAAGCCCAGGACCCTAGGATGATGACCTGAGCTAAAGGCAGAGGCTTAACCCGCTGAGCCACCCAGGTGCCCCTAAACATGAATAATTCTTAACGGTTCCTCTACTCACTTATATAGAAGCCCTTTTCCAAACAGAAGATTAAATCTCTCTTGGCTACTCCTATCAGCTTATTCTGAATTATTTTCCATCCAGAAGCATGAACTAGAAAACCACAGTTTTTACACAGTGTTTGGTTTTCCACCAAGAGAATCCCATAATTTGTGGTGATTCAGTGTGGTGTGTTGCTAAAAGCATTTCCAATGCTGTGGATACAAGAGGGTAGTGCAGAGAGGTAAGGAAACAGGAGAAAAGGTATGGCTCTCTAATGACCACTCTATTCTAGAATTTTCCTCCAGCCTTCGGAGCTCACCACTCACAAGTGTGTGCTGGTGCCTTATCTCATGGACCACAGTGCTCAGCATCTTCCAGCTGCTTTTTTAGTGAATACATATGTAACAATTGGTTTCTTGCCCTGGACTTTGAGAGAAAAATCTGTTTAGAGGGATGGACACTCTGAGCCAAGACCAGAAAACACTCTCTGTATTCTTCTTGTTAAATGAAAAAATATGGTTAAACCACTTTTGACAGTCTACTACATACAGCAAAATGTAAATCTTAATTGAAATATGTCCTCTCTGCTGTGCTTTAGCAACTGAGTCCTGAGCTTTTCAGGTTTTCAGTCTGAAAGAGTACACCTCTGGTGCTCTGAAAGGGAAGATAAAGGACACCCTGTTCTCCATATAAATTAAAGAAGAGAAATCTGTGCATATAAGTGGGCCATATAAAATTTATCAAGGAATTATCTCCTAACTCCTTCCTATCCAAATTACCTGATATGCTCTCTACTCCTTTATTTCACATTACTGCCTTTTCCAGGATTCTGTATCACATCACAACATGTATTCTGTTATTTCCTTCTTGCAAGCTAGTTTTGTTTTCTCCATCTAAAAAAATCAACAATCATTGTGTGTTTCAATTCCCATTTTCCTCAAATGCATTGATTCTTCTTATCTATTACTCTTTTCTCATACTCAGTGTCTTTGTCTTTATGGGGTTTGTACTTTGCTTTCCCCATCCTTTACTGCCATTATATAATCAAACCTAATAACTTCTTAGAGAAAGTTAAAAATTCCTGCATAGCCACACGTGAACACAAAGTCACTGATTTTTAGCAAACCTATAAGATAGACATCCATTCAATTTCTTTTTTTTTAAAGATTTTATTTATTTATTTGACAGAGAGAGATGACAAGCAGGCAGAGAGAAGGCAGAGAGAGAGGAGGAAGCATGCTCCCTGCAGAGCAGAGAGCCCAATTTGGGGCTCAGTCCCAGGACCCTGGGATCATGACCTGAGCAGAAGACAGTGGCTTAACCCACTGAGCCACCCAGGCGTCCCTCCATTCAATTTCTAACGGAGTCTCAAATGCATCTTGATTTCTAACCTAAACCTAAGTTCTACTTCTTACACGTTGTTATATGACCAAATTCTTTCAGTTCAGTATTTTGTAACATTTAAATATTAATCAATTGATGCTTTGTCTGTGTATTTCTATGAAAATAATTTGAATACTGTAGATTTATTGTTATATTTATAGATTTATAATCAAAGTTTCATCAGTTGAAGTTTTTGGAAATTTCAGATATAATGATCAACCTAAAATGATACTGCCTCAAATCCCTCTGATATCAAGGCCCAACACCTGATTATAGCCAATCCTGTGGTGGATAGTTCCATGAAACATTGCAGTTACTTAACACTGATAGCATCTCTTGTTCTCTCTCTCATTTTAGAATGTCTCCAACACAACCCAAAAGTGTAGGAGAGTTAATGTCCTCTGAGGACACCTCTCAGTGAAGTGGAAATAAGAACCATAGATAAAATTGTCAGTTTTCAGGTATTCGTGAGGACAACTGAAAGAAATTTCTCAGGACCTTTCAGTAAAAGCAAGCCTTCATTTTCTATCCACAACAATTATATCAACAATGTACCTCTTTGACAAAGTTGCTTCTTCACTGTATCACTTTCCCATTCTTTTCTACCTTGGATAATCTCCCAGATAAACTAACAGTACTCAAATCCTTTGTCCTACTCTTTGCTCTCTAGATAAATGGAGCCAAAAGACTTAGATTAATATCAAGTTCTGAATGGGACCTTAGAGCTATTTCTGTCCAGATGTTCATAAACATAGGGACCATTGAATTATCAGGCTATAAATAAGTTCTAAATGGAGGGGGCAAAAGCAAAAGTAGAAATTTTTTTTTTTTTTTTTTTTTTTTTTTTAAAGATTTTATTTATTTATTTGATAGAGAGAAATCACAAGTAGATGGAGAGGCAGGCAGAGAGAGAGAGAGAGAAGCAGGCTCCCTGCTGAGCAGAGAGCCCGATGCGGGACTCGATCCCAGGACCCTGAGATCATGACCTGAGCCGAAGGCAGCGGCTTAACCCACTGAGCCACCCAGGCGCCCAAAAGTAGAAATTTTTATGTTTGATTTTTAATCATGATTAATTGACTTTATTGATTATTAAAAATACTAACATTATAAAAGTGTGGATCTTTGTAAAACAATGTCATAATGTAAGAAATAAGTTGCATAGTCCTTTTGAGAATATTAAACCAAGTGTTCAGGTGCCATCTAATTTTTTGTTTAATCCAGAACTTTGGTGTACATTATCTTGAGGAATAGGATTTTGAAGTCCGGACAGACTAACAGAAAACTGATCCAAATGTGTGTGTTTATATTTCTGCTTTTGTTGTAAAAATCAAAGTGTGATTGCTGGTTTAAAATGGTAAAACTAATCATGTTCATGGACTCTATTATAAATTTTATAATTGTATGGGAAGAATCCAAGAAACATATAATTAATTGATTTGCAAATCCTCAAAGAGCTACAGGATCAGGTAGTGGTATGTTCTGATTCAACAGCATCATAATGCAGCATTTTATATGTGTGGCTAATGGATATTTTCATGAATGTTTGCTAGCTAGTCAGCCAATACAGAGAAATGTTAGGGAGGTAATTACTCACAGTTGTGTTTAATAAAATGAGAGAAAATTATCAAATGACACTAATAATAATAATCCTATAGCAGGCTAAATAATTCAATGATAATTACAAGTATTAATCAAGCTTTCTTCCCTGATTATGACTCTTCTCTCCTTTTTCATAATGTGAGTAGCAGATTGTCTGCACTAATTGTGAAAAACCAGCAGGGACTTTGGCAGTGAAGGTCTCCCATCAATTTTGATAGGTTAAAATGATACTGGTTGGTCTTGAGCAAATGTGTCAATTTTTTTTTTTCTGTGTGTGTCATAAAAGAAAGAAGCAATAGTAAATTCTTGCTGTTATTCCATGGAGCCAATAAAATCATACTGCCAACAAGAGGCTGTTGACACCGTAAGTGTAGTTAACTGTCTCTTTTTTTTTAAAGAAAAAAACAAAACAAAACAACTATACTGCTTACATTTAGGGCTCTGCTGTTGTGTAACTATTTTGAACATGTCTACTGTAAGTGTATATATATATATTTTTTTCTGTGAAATAAATTCATTTAGAGATAAATTTGGATTGCAAATTATTTTGGGGGAGGCATGGTATTTGTGGCTAGTCTTACAAGTAAAAAGGACTAAGAGAAAGAAGAAAAACATTTTTTATTACAGCATATTTACATCTGTCCAAAGTACTTATTTACTATAATACTGACTAATGTATAATACTGTACACAAAGAGAGAAGTTAAATGAGTTATAATTCAGTCGATGTATAGCTGGCCATTTTAAAACTTACTACTGAATCTTTCTGGTATGAAATGTGATATCTGGCAATCTGGTCCAGTTCATTACATCACGTCATTTGTATGTTCTTCTTACCATTTTGATAGCATAGCACATTTTATAACCCAGACATTATACAATGGAACTATGATGCATGTATTTTCAAAAGTATAGACATACATGAAGCTATGAGGTCAAAAAAGATGAATGTCCGTAGTACCATATAGACTCAACATATAAAAGTGTCCAAGGCTCTGAGTGAGATTTATGAATATTGTATAAGATTAGGCCAACATGTGGTTTTGATATAAATAATCTGTTCTTAATTTAGAATTACAATCGTTGAGTACAGTGTTGAAAATGTTAGATAGATTTTAGCTATCTTTGCTCACTAGGGAAAATGGAAAAGTGTTTAGTTTGGTCAGATTTTCACTTAACTTCTGAAAAATCTTACATTTGAGAGAACCCTTCTGAAATAAGAATCCTTAAAGACATAACCCCTTTGGCACAAGTTTTCAAGAAACTTGTTTGATGTTGTAGACAATTATATGGCACACGTACTGTTCTAGATGTTTCGTGCCAATAATATGTAAGCCATACCAAGGCTACATATACATATAGAGATGTTCCTCAGCTTACAAGGGGGCTATGTACAGAGAAACACATAAAAAATTGAAAATGCATTTAATACCCCTAAACTATCAAATATCATAGCTTACCATAAGCTTATTCAAACATACTCAGAACACTTTCATTTGCCTGCATTTGGGCAAAATCATCTTCAGCAAAGCCTATTTTATAACAAAGTATCAAATGTCACATGCAATTTATTAAATATTACACTAAAAAAAGAAGAATGTTTATATATAGAATGGTTGTAAGAATATCAGGTGTTCACCCCTGTAATCTTCTAGCTGACTGGGAGCTGTGGCTCACTGCCCCTGCCCAGCATCACAAGACGGCTCCATATCACATGTCACTGGCCCTTTTTATACAGACCCAAATTCAAAATTCAAAGTACAGTTTCTACTGAATCACTTTCACTTTCACATCATTGCCAAATATATCGTAAGTTGAATCATTGTAAATCAATAGCCATCTAATTTTAAAATTAAATCACAGTCACCCATATACACACAAAAAAAGGCCTTCGTGTAGGGCCATCTATGTATCTCTAAACAACATAGCATGACATATCAACAGCAAAAAATGTATGTGATGGGGACAATTGCTTTGCGTCAGTACTCTGAGCAGTAACATACATGGCCTTACTCACCTAGCAGAACTCCAGAGCTAGCTGGTGGCAAGGAATTTTACAAATGTTTGCTGAACAGCTTAAGCACTATTATTTTTAAATTAGTGTGCATATCTGTTTTCTAAAGATATGTTAATTTATTTTATTGACTTATTACAAAACCAAATAATTTCCTCTTATTTAAGTGGCAGGTAAATAGAATTCTTTTTAATTTAAATCAAATGGCTTTTTAGGGAAAATATACTAAAAATTCTGAAACTTGTATTGCTTATGAATCTTTTATTGGAATCCTTATCAAGTTGTACTTTTCAAGTTTTTCCTAAATAATCTTCAATGAATTGAAAATATTTTTTGGATTTTATTCAAGGCTATTAACACACAATTTCACTTTGTTAAATATAGTGCTAAATGTTCAACCAAAACGTTGTGTCTTTTTTTTACGCTACCACATCCTCCATCTACTGACTGGATTCTCTCCCCAACTAGCACATATATACCATTGTCTATCTTTAGGATAAGTAAGGGTCATCTTTTGTCTTTATTCTATTTCTCGTATGCTTCTGAACTTGTTGAATTTTAATATAGTCACACCATAAGCATCACATATTTGATTCCCCTTTAAATAGTAAACAGTGCACAACCAGAGCATACCTTCAAAGCTATCAATAGACTTAGTCTGATATATTATTTTTGTATTTTTGTAAATTAAAATAATTAAATTATAGAACAAGAGTTTCAGGTGTTGTAAGTTTTACCCAAACTGACTTTTGTCAAACTCGTTTTTGTCATCATATATGTCAAGTAGTTTTCTCACGTTTATTTTTAGAATATCCTTGTATAATGAATATTTACACTGATATCTAGTATAAAAATCTTGCAATTTATTTTAGAAACATTAAGATATTGAAATTCAATCTATTTCTTTAATTCATTGAAGACATTTTTGGCTTGTTTCCAGTACTTTCTTACTGGATAAAAAATGAATTTGAAGTAGTCTGAATTTCATTATTATATGGCCCTTTCCCTTTGATGAATACAAAGATGATATTCTATATTAGCTATCTGAGAAGAATTTATTTTTTTAATTTTATTTATTTGTGAGTGAGAGAGAGCACAAGCAGGGGGAGCAGCAGGGTGAGGGAGAAGCAAACTCCCGGCTAAGCAGGGAATCTCTTGCAGAACTGAGTCCCAGAACCCTAACATTATGACCTGAGCTAAAGGTGTCCCAATCTGAGAAGAGTTCTGTATGTTATTCCTATTCATATGAAGTTTAAAGTCTAGGTAATTAACTTAATATTTCAGTGGCTATTACATAGATAGCACTATGTTCCAGGCTGAGAGTAAGAAAGAAATATTAAATCAACCATATTCTATGCATTCTAAATGAAAATAATCAATCATAATACATCCTTCTATTTATGGAATATCAACTTATAAGTTTTCCTCCATATGAACAATGCCAAATACCAGAATAAAGGGTAGAATTAATTAAAGAATTCTGGTAAGCCATTCAATTTTGAAAAATGGTGCTATATTGTTGCTGAGTTGTGGTTTTCAATTACATAATATCTGATAAGTGTAGAAGTAACATGAGTGTTACGTGCGATGAGAAATGGTATATAATTAAGATATTTTTAAAAGTACAGATAAATACAAATTTGTAAACATAGCATTATGGAGGAATAAAAATAAATGATAGCTACACAGTCTAAAGTGAATAAATCTTGGAAAGTTAATAGAGAAGTAAAAAAAGGACAGTGCAAAAAGTATGGTACATTTTTATGAAGTTCAAACAAATTCTGTGAAACCGTAGATGGACTTAAAGACATTATTATGTATCAAGTATTGTAAAATCTAAGCAAGGAAATAGCAAACATAAAATAACCAAAGCATACAAACTTGGGTAGATACAATAGGTGTGATCATGTTCTACTTCATAAAGAGATGAGTTAATAGATAAATAAAAGTAACTAGACTTTTTAGAAGTTAATAAAACTTTGCCTGTTATTTCTTAGTAATATAAAATATATGGTTTTCTAACAAAAACGTTTATCTTAAAAATATTTAAAAATAAATTTCAGGCTAATCATAAGGTTATATTTACTTTTCCACTGAAGGAAAAGCTGGTTGTTGTAGTTGTAGTTGTTTGTTTTAGTCTCTTCTTAGTTTTTATTATTATAATGTGGAATGAGGAATGTTAGATTGAAAAGTGAATTATTTTATAGACAAAAATCATTACTTGATTCACCTCCTGGTACAGCAGATGGAACTCCTGAAAACATGCCCTTTTGCCTTACAGAAGAGTAACAGTTATGCTTACTTCTGAAACATACTTGGTGGTGGCCCTAAATAGTGACACCATAGTAAACATTTTGAATATTTGCAATTAATTTTTTTAGTCATAGGGCTCCAAAAGGCACTGCTGGTATCTTAGCAGGTATTTCAATGAAGCTAAAAGTTGCCTGACTGTTTAAAAATATTAACAAGGCACAAAACATGGCAGAAGTATTGTCCTCAGATATTATTTTTTTCCATATGCTCCTGATTCCAGACATGACAAGTTATTTTTTTAAATTTTTTTATAAAAGATTGTATTTATTTATTTGACAGAGATCACAAGTAGGCAGAGTGAGGCAGAGAGAGAGGAGGAAGCAGGCTCCCTGCTGAGCTGAGAGCCCGATGTGGGACTCGATCCCAGGTTCCTGGTATCATGACCTGAGCCGAAGGCAGAGGCTTTAACCCACTGAGCCACCCAGGCGCCCCCATGACAAGTAATTTTTGATAGATATATATACAATGTATTTTCCAGTTATAAGAACAATGGTTCTGCTATTTTTAACCTTTTTAAAAAATTACATAATTTTTTTAAATTAAAATTTTATTTTTTAATGTTTTACTTTTCTTTTCTTTTTTTTTTTAAGATTTTATTTATTTATTTGACAGACAGAGATCACAAGTAGGCAGAGAGGCAGGCAGAGAGAGAGAGAGAGAGGGAAGCAGGCTCCCTGCGGAGTAGAGAGCCCGATGCGCGGCTCGATCCCAGGACCCTGAGATCATGACCCGAGCCGAAGGCAGCAGCCCAAACCACTGAGCCACCCAGGCACCCCAATGTTTTACTTTTCAATATACTACTTAGAATATAAAACCTATTCCATTTGGTAAGAAATTTACCATTTAAAAAATGGTAATTTTCTCATTGTGTCTTCCCCCTCATTGCTTTATATTGAATAAAAAATTTCACAATAAACATAACTGATGCTTTCCTTTTGATGGTCCCTCTGTTGGTCATATTGTATATGAGCCATGACAATTAGTTTTACAAAATTTATTGATGTTTGTTGATATGTTTTATCATAACTAATTTTCCCTCCCTTACCTAGATTTCCCAACTTTCAGACAGGTGGACACTTCAATAAACCATACCAAAGGGATGTATCAAGTACTTCTTAGACATTCTCTCAGATCCTTGACGTCTCATTTTGCCTAGGGATTTGCAATAGGTTCTGCCAGAGGCACCACTGTGACAACTGATGTCCATCTTCTATCTCATGCTAAGCTCAAGAGGTCACTGGTTTCCAAGTTTATCCATACAATTAATGCATTTCAGCAAGTTCTTTTTTTTTAATATTAACAAACTTATTTTAAAGTTTATATGGAGAGGCAAAGACTCACAATAGTCAACATAGTGTTGAAGGAGAACAAAGACTGAGGACTGACTTCAAAGTTTACCATAACGATGGGGTACCTGGGTGGCCCAGTGGGTTAAGCCTCTACCTTCGGCTCAGGTCATGATCCCAGGGGCCTGGGATCGAGTCCCGATAGGGCTCTCTGCTCAGCAGGGAGCCTGCTTCTCCTCATCTCTCTCTCTGTCTGTCTCTCTGCCTATATGTGATCTCTCTCTCTGTCAAATAGATAAATAAAATCTTTTAAAAAAATTTTACAATAGCATTTTAAAAACTCTACTCATAATGGAACAAAACGTGTCATTTCCCTGAAATTTTATGTATGTCATTAATTTACTATATCTGGATACAACATATTACCAAACAGATGTTCATCAAAGACTAATTCATTTTTAATGGAACATAATAATTTGAATGTACATCTATTAATCATTTTTTTCGATCTAACATTTATAGTCTCGTTAAACATTTTATCAGTTGTCGACAAAAATCAAAAAAATTGGATAAAAATTCGTGTTTGAAAAAGTAGATTTTCTTTGAAATTAGCATATAAATGAAAATAATTGCTGATATTTTTAAAACTTTAAATGTAATTTTATATATATCTGATCTACCAGATGATATAAATTTTTGGAGACTTAATATATTATGGGGCACATGGTAAGCAATAATCATTTTTCTTGTTGATCCAAGTGTTCTTGTATTATTTTTCTTATTTATTCTAGTACCACAATTTACTTGTTCTAAGTTTTGTCCAGCCCTCCATTTTAATATCTCTTAAGGTGGCAATCACCTTACACTTGATGACATATCCTAGTTTAACTGAAAGCATTTTCTTTCTTAGTTGAACAAAAACTACAGTGCATCTTACACTTGATGAAAGCTAGGATGCAATTAAATACTCTATTACGGTTACGATTCTGATATTTGAAATCCTCCGGTAGCTCCCTGTGCCCCCACAGTGTAGTACCTCACCTCCTCGGCATAGTATATAAATCATCTTAACCCCAGTGTAAACCCCGGGGTTCAGCCTCCATCCCCAGGTGATGCTGCCAGATCAGTTGTCGGTTGTCATGAACTTGCTGTAGTTTCCCAAATGCACTGTGCTGCCTCCTGGCACTTTGAAACTTGACACACTCATCCTCATTGTTCGCTTTGCCCTTGTCTATCACCTCCAATGAAAATCTGTTCCTATGTGGCTTTTTCCAGCTCCAACCTACCCTTGGCAGTCTTTTATCTCCCTGTGGTAAAGCCTGTCATACTGCACCATGGACATTCCCGTTGTCACCCTGAGAAGAGAAAAGGGACAGTGACGGCCCCTAGCATTTGGAGCTCTAGTGCAGAGCCCCATACCTGGCTTGCAGGAAATGCCAGATCATGAAGACAAATGGAGATCATCCTCTGGCTAAAACCAGCTCTTCTTTGCCTACCGCAGCATCTGGAACAATAAATAGCAGCCAGTTATTATTGCTGTTTTTCTAGGGATTTTTCCCCATATAATTCCCAGGTCTTTAATCTTTTTATAGCACTTTAATTCAGGCTTCAACCACGTCCTAGTCAGATCAGGTGAAATCATTTTCCTTCCCCCATACCCTCGATGTATTTCACATCTACTAATTCTTTTTTTAAAGATCTGATTTACCCATTTTTCTGACAGATCACAAGTAGGTAGAGAGGCAGGCAGAGAGAGAGGGGGGAAGCAGAGTCCCCGCTGAGCAGAGAGCCCGATGTGGGGCTCCATCCCAGGACCCTGAAATCATGACCTGAGCCGAAGGTAGAGGCCTAAACCACTGAGTCACCCAGGAGCCCCCATATCTGGTAATTTTTAATCAACGTGGATTTGCTGTATCAAATAGTTCCTTCTTCTTCAAATATAAATATATAAATATATTGATCAAGAAACTCGCATGTCTTAGGAGAATGTCATGCCTTTAGTAGCAAACTTGAAATCTTGGCCATTGGGTTTGATTTTTGTTTTGGTTTGATTTGGACCGGTTTATGTAATTTAAAAATCCCTCCAGCCGTTGGCTCTGTCAGACCTGATAGCTTTCAGCTGTTTCTGCAACAAAATTGTCCTGGCAGGGAAAACTCTAATTGTTTTCAGTGGCGCCCCCTTCTGAACACTTTGTTAATAAAAAGGTTTTTTTTGTTTGTTTTTTGGATATGGTAAATGTGGAACAACAATGAGGTATTTCAAAGAGGTGAACCTCAGATAAATTTCTCTAAGGGTGGGTTGAGGGTTACTCAAAAAGAAACTTGACACGGCTTTTAAAGATATCTATAATCATTATCACCTAACGTGACTGATTGTTACTGTGCTCTTAACTGGTCAAACACTTGTTGGCTTCCAAGAAAGACTAACATCGTTGTAGATGGTTCTAGCAGCCTTCTAGCACAGGGTCTCATGAGGCAGGGATTCTAGCCACTGGCTGTGCAAGGCATGAGGCCTGTTTGTAATTCTATTTTTTTTCCTCTGCAGAATGGGCCTTTCTACATTCCAGGTCCTTTCTACCCAAATAAATAGTGCGGTGATTCTCTCAGTGAGTTGTACTTCTGTTTTAAACAACAAACTGTCTCTTAAAAAGGACTTTTGTTTACACAAGTCCTTAAAAAAAAAGTCATTTTAAAATGACCTTTTTTTTTATTTTTTATTTTTTAATCCCATATGTTTACACTGATCCTGGAACTTTGTCATTTTGACCTTCTCTGCTGATTAAAATATTCTTCATCTTTAGCACCTTCTGCTCTCCTCTCCTGGTGGTCTCTCCGGAAGGGGTCTTCTCTAGCTCTTCTAGCAGGAGATGGGCACTTCCCCTCTACCCCTGTTGCCGGACCAACCTTACCTATTTTGCAGGGTCAGGTCGGCCTGGCTTTTTATCTGTTGTTCTCTTCTGAGTGGTTAGTTTTTCATAGATACCGTGCTTTGCTTTTCTCAGGATTTACCCTGGACCATCAAAACCCTTTTCTTGTGCCAGTGAAGCCTAAGAAACAGTCCTGATGAGAGAACCAGGAACTCGAACAGATCATATTTATCCTGAATGTTCTGTCCAAAATGAAAAATACATTTCTGAGGAGCCTCAAGATCTCTGAGAAGGGACGTTTCACCAACTCTGACATGTAGTGGCATCAATCCCGATTCTGTGTCAATTTTCCTACTTTCCCAGCTCATATTTCTCTACCTCCGAAAGCCCACTCTCTACTGTTTCCTCTCTCAAAGGCAGTTGCTCTTAGAGTCTGCACATGGCACTTGAGGCCTGCTGGTCGTTGGCTACTGCCCTCTGAACCTTGGGTCTAACAGCTGCGGGGCATCAAAATAAGAATGTGGTTTATTCTAAGACTTAATATAGTTTGGGTCACATGGTAAATAATAATCAATTCTTTTGTTTATCCAAGTGTTCGACCTTTCTTAATTATTCTAGTACCACAATTTACTTGTTATTAGTTTTGTCCACCCCCCCCCACTTTAATATCTTTTAAGGTGGAACTCACCTTGCACTTGATGACATATCCTAGTTTAACTGACAGCATTTCTCTTTCTTAGGCGAACATAAACTATTGTACATCTTACACTTGATAAAAGCTAGGATGCATTTAAATACTCTATTATGGTAACAATTTTGATATTTGAAATCCTCCGGTAGCTCCCTGTGCCCCCACAGTGTAGTACCTCACCTCCTCGGCATAGTATACAAACCATCTCAAGCCCAGTGTTTACCCCGGGGCTTAGCCTCCTTCCCCAGGTGATTTTGCCAGATCAGTTGTCGGTTCTCATGAACATGCTGTAGTTTCCCAAATGCACTGTGCTGCCTCCTGGCACTTTGAAACTTGACACACTCATCCTCATTCTTCGCTTTGCCCTTCTCTATCACCTCCAATGAAAATCTGTTCCTAAGTGGCTTTTCCCAGCTCCAACCTACCCTTGGCAGTCTTTTATCTCCCTGTGGTAAAGCCTGTCCCACTGCACCATGGACATGCCCGTTGTCCCCCTGAGAAGAGAAAAGGGACAGTGAGGGAACCCCAGCATTTGCAGCTCTAGAGCAGAGCCCCATACCTGGCTTGCAGGAAATGCCAGATCAGGAAGACAAATGGAGATCATCCTCTGGCTAAAACCAGCTCTTCTTTGCCTACCGCAGCATCTGGATCAATAAAGAGCAGCCAGTTATTACTGCTGTTTTTCTAGGGATTTTTCCCCATAGAATTCCCAGGTCTTTACTCTTTTTATAGCACTTTAATTCAGGCTTCAACCACGTCCTAGTCAGATCAGGTGAAATCATTTTCCTTCCCCCATACCCTCGATGTATTTCACATCTACGAATTCTTTTTTTAAAGATCTGATTTACCCATTTTTCTGACAGATCACAAGTGGGTAGAGAGGCAGGCAGAGAGAGAGGGGGGAAGCAGGCTCCCCGCTGAGCAGAGAGCCCGATGTGGGGCTCCATCCAAGGACCCTGAAATCATGACCTGAGCCGAAGGCAGAGGCCTAAACCACTGGCCACCCAGGAGCCCCCATATCTGGTAATTTTTAATCAACGTGGATTTTCTGCATCAAATAGTTCCTTCTTCTTCAAATATAAATATATAAATATATTGATCAAATCACTCGCATGTCTTAGGAGAATGTCATGCCTTTAGTAGCAAACTTGAAATCTTGGCAATTGGGTTTGATTTTTGTTTTGGTATGATTTGGATCGGTTTTTGTAATTTAAAAATCCCTCCAGCCCTTGGCTCTGTCTGACCTGTTTGCTTTCAGCTGTTTCTGCAACAAAATTGTCCTGGCAGGGAGAGCTCTAATTGTTTTCAGTGGCGCCCCATTCTGAACACTTTGTTAATAAAAAGTTTATTTGTTTGTTTTTTGGATATGGTAAATGTGGAACAACAATGAGGTATTTCAAAGAGGTGAACCTCAGATAAATTTCTCTAAGGGTGGGTTGAGGGTTACTCAAAAAGAAACTTGACACGGCTTTTAAAGATATCGATAATCATTATCACCTAACGTGACTGATTGTTACTGTGCTCTTAACTGGGCAAACACTTGTTGGCTTCCAAGAAAGACTAACATCGTTGTAGATGGTTCTAGCGGCCTTCTAGCACAGGGTCTCATGAGGCAGGGATTCTAGCCACTGGCTGTGCAAGGCACGAGGCCTGTTAGTGATTCTATTTTTTTCCTCTGCAGAATGGGCCTTTCTACATTCCAGGTCTTTTCTACCCAAATAAATAGTGCGGTGATTCTCTCAGTGAGTTGTACTTCTGCTTTAAACATCCAACTGTCTCTTAAAAAGGACTTTTGTTTAAACAAGTCCTTTAAAAAAAAAAGTCATTTTAAAATGATCTTTTCTTTTCTTTTTTATTTTTTCATCCCATATGTTTACACTGATCCTGGAACTTTGTCATTTTGACCTTCTCTGCTGATTAAAATATTCTTCCTCATCAGCACCTTCTGCTCTCCTCTCCTGGTGGTCTCTCCGGAAGGGGTCTTCTCTAGCTCTTCTAGCAGGAGATGGGCACTTCCCCTCTACCCCTGTTGCCGGACCAACCTTACCTATTTTGCAGGGTCAGGTCGGCCTAGCTTTTTATCTGTCGTTCTCTTCTGAGTGGTTAGTTTTTCATAGATACCGTGCTTTGCTTTGGTCAGGATTTACCCTGGACCATCAAAACAGCTTTCTTGTGCCAGTGAAGCCTAAGAAACAGTCCTGATGAGAGAACCAGGAACTCCAACCGATCATATTTATCCTGAATGTTCTGTCCAAAATGAAAAATACATTTCTGAGGAGCTTCAGGATCTCTGAGAAGGGACGTTTCACCAACTCAGTCATGCAGTGGCATCAATTCCGATTCTGTGTCAATTTTCCTACTTTCCCAGCTAGTAATTCTCTACCTCCGAAAGCCCACTCTCTACCGTTTCCTCTCTCAAAGGCAGTTGCTCTTAGAGTATACACCTGGCACTGGAGGCCTGCTGGTCGTTGCCTACTGCCCTCTGTACCTTGGGGCTAACAGCTGCGGGGCATCAAGATAAGAACGTCTTTTGTTCTAAGACTTAATATAGTTTGGGTCACATGGTAAGCAATAATCACTTTCTTTGTTGATCTAAGTGTTCGACCTTTCTTAATTATTCTAGTACCACAATTTACTTGTTCTAAGATGTGTCCACCCAACCCCATTTTAATATCTTTTAAGGTGGCACTCACCTTGCACTTGATGACATATCCTAGTTTAACTGACAGCATTTCTCTTTCTTTGTCGAACATAAACTATAGTACATCTTACATGTGATGAAAGCTAGGATGCAATTAAATACTCTATTATGGTTACGATTCTGATATTTGAAATCCTCCGGTAGCTCCCTGTGCCCCCACAGTGTAGTACCTCACCTCCTCGGCATAGGATACAAACCATCTCAAGCCAAGTGTTAACCCCGGGGCTCAGCCTCCATCCCCAGGTGATGCTGCCAGATCAGTTGTCGGTTGTCATGAACTTGCTGTAGTTTCCCAAATGCACTGTGCTGCCTCCTGGCACTTTGAAACTTGACACACTCATCCTCATTCTTCGCTTTGCCCTTGTCTATCACCTCCAATGAAAATCTGTTCCTAAGTGGCTTTTCCCAGCTCCAACCTACCCTTGGCAGTCTTTTATCTCCCTGTGGTAAAGCCTGTCCCACTGCACCATGGACATGCCCGTTGTCCCCCTGAGAAGAGAAAAGGGACAGTGAGGGCCCCCCAGCATTTCCAGCTCTAGAGCAGAGCCCCATACCTGGCTTGCAGGAAAAGCCAGATCAGGAAGACAAATGGAGATCATCCTCTGAATAAAACCAGCTCTTCTTTGCCTACCGCAGCATCTGGATCAATAAAGAGCAGCCAGTTATTACTGCTGTTTTTCTAGGGATTTTTCCCCATAGAATTCCCAGGTCTTTACTCTTTTTATAGCACTTTAATTCAGGCTTCAACCACTTCCTAGTCAGATCAGGTGAAATCGTTTTCCTTCCCCCATACCCTCGATGTATTTCACATCTACTAATTCTTTTTTTAAAGATCTGATTTACGCATTTTCCTGACAGATCACAAGTAGGTAGAGAGGCAGGCAGAGAGAGAGGGGGGAAGCAGGCTCCCCGCTGAGCAGAGAGCCCGATGTGGGGCTCCATCCCAGGACCCTGAAATCATGACCTGAGCCGAAGGCAGAGGCCTAAACCACTGAGCCACCCAGGAGCCCCCATATCTGGTAATTTTTAATCAACGTGGATTTGCTGCATCAAATAGTTCCTTCTTCTTCAAATATAAATATATAAATATATTGATCAAGTCACTCGCATGTCTTAGGAGAATGTACGCCTTTAGTAGCAAACTTGAAATCCTGGCCATTGGGTTTGATTTTTGTTTTGGTTTGATTTGGATCGGATTTTGTCATTTAAAACTCCCTCCAGCCCTTGGCTCTGTCTGACCTGATTGCTTTCAGCTGTTTCTGCAACAAAATTGTCCTGGCAGGGAAAGCTCTAATTGTTTTCAGTGGCGCCCCCTTCTGAACACTTTGTTAAGAAAATGGTTTTTTTTTGTTTGTTTGTTTTTTGGATATGGTAAATGTGGAACTACAGTGAGGTATTTCAAAGAGGTGAACCTCAGATAAATTTCTCTAAGGGTGTGGTGAGGGTTACTCAAAAAGAAACTTGACACGGCTTTTAAAGATATCGATAAACATTATCACCAAATACGTGACTGATTGTTACTCTGCTTTTTTTTTTTTTTTAAAGATTTTATTTATTTATTTGACAGAGAGAGATCACAATTAGGCAGACAGGCAGGCAGAGAGAGAGAGAGAGGAGGAAACAGGCTCCCCGCTGAGCAGAGACCCGATGCGGGACTCGATCCCAGGACCCTGAGATCATGATCTGAGCCGAAGGCAGCGGCTCAACCCACTGAGCCACCCAGGCGCCCCTGTTACTCTGCTCTTAACTGGGCAAACACTTGTTGGCTTCCAAGAAAGACTAACATAGTTGTAGATGGTTCTAGCGGCCTTCTAGCACAGGGTCTCATGAGGCAGGGATTCTAGCCACTGGCTGTGCAAGGCACGAGGCCTGTTAGTGATTCTATTTTTTTCCTCTGCAGAATGGGCCTTTCTACATTCCAGGTCTTTTCTACCCAAATAAATAGTGCGGTGATTCTCTCAGTGAGTTGTACTTCTGCTTTAAACAGCCAACTGTCTCTTAAAAAGGACTTTTGTTTACACAAGTCCTTTTTAAAAAAAAAAAAGTCATTTTAAAATGATCTTTTCTTTTCTTTTTTATTTTTTCATCCCATATGTTTACACTGATCCTGGAACTTTGTCATTTTGACCTTCTCTGCTGATTAAAATATTCTTCCTCATCAGCACCTTCTGCTCTCCTCTCCTGGTGGTCTCTCCGGAAGGGGTCTTCTCTAGCTCTTCTAGCAGGAGATGGGCACTTCCCCTCTACCCCTGTTGCCGGACCAACCTTACCTATTTTGCAGGGTCAGGTCGGCCTGGCTTTTTATCTGTCGTTCTCTTCTGAGTGGTTAGTTTTTCATAGATACCGTGCTTTGCTTTGGTCAGGATTTACCCAGGACCATCAAAACCCTTTTCTTGTGCCAGTGAAGCCTAAGAAACAGTCCTGATGAGAGAACCAGGAACTCGAACAGATCATATTTATCCTGAATGTTCTGTCCAAAATGAAAAATACATTTCTGAGGAGCCTCAAGATCTCTGAGAAGGGACGTTTCACCAACTCTGTCATGTAGTGGCATTAATCCCGATTCTGTGTCAATTTTCCTACTTTCCCAGCTAGTAATTCTCTACCTCCGAAAGCCTACTCTCTACCGTTTCCTCTCTCAAAGGCAGTTGCTCTTAGAGTCTGCACATGGCACTGGAGGCCTGCTGGTCGTTGGCTACTGCCCTCTGTACCTTGGGTCTAACAGCTGCGGGGCATCAAGAGAAGAACGTCTTTTGTTCTAAGACTTAATATACTTTGGGTCACATGGTAAGCAATAATCACTTTTTTTGTTGATCCAAGTGTTCGACCTTTCTTAATTATTCTAGTACCACAATTTACTGGTTCTAAGATGTGTCCACCCCCCCCCTTTTAATATCTTTTAAGGTGGCACTCACCTTGCACTTGATGACATATCCTAGTTTAACTGACAGCATTTCCCTTTCTTAGGCGAACATAAACTATAGTACATCTTATGCTTGATGAAATCTAGGATGCAATTAAATACTCTATTATGGTTACGATTCTGATATTTGAAATCCTCCGGTAGCTCCCTGTGCCCCCACAGTGTAGTACCTCACCTCCTCGGCATAGGATACAAACCATCTCAAGCCCAGTGTTAACCCCGGGGCTCAGCCTCCATCCCCAGGTGATGCTGCCAGATCAGTTGTCGGTTGTCATGAACTTGCTGTAGTTTCCCAAATGCACTGTGCTGCCTCCAGGCACTTTGAAACTTGACATACTCATCCTCATTCTTCGCTTTGCCCTTGTCTATCACCTCCAGTGAAAATCTGTTCCTAAGTGGCTTTTCCCAGCTCCAACCTACCCTTGGCAGTCTTTTATCTCCCTGTGGTAAAGCCTGTCCCACTGCACCATGGACATGCCCGTTGTCCACCTGAGAAGAGAAAAGGGACAGTGAGGGGCCCCGAGCATTTGCAGCTCTAGAGCAGAGCCCCATACCTGCCTTGCAGGAAATGTCAGGTCATGAAGACAAATAGAGATCATCCTCTGACTAAAACCAGCTCTTCTTTGCCTACCGCAGCATCTGGATCAATAAAGAGCAGCCAGTTATTACTGCTGTTTTTCTAGGGATTTTTCCCCATAGAATTCCCAGGTCTTTACTCTTTTTATAGCACTTTAATTCAGGCTTCAACCACTTCCTAGTCAGATCAGGTGAAATCATTTTCCTTCCCCCATACCCTCGATGTATTTCACATCTACTAAGTCTTTTTTTAAAGGTCTGATTTACCTTTTTTTCTGACAGATCACAAGTAGGTTGAGAGGCAGGCAGAGAGAGAGGGGGGAAGCAGGCTCCCCGCTGAGCAGAGAGCCCGATGTGGGGCTCCATCCCAGGACCCTGAAATCATGATCTGAGCCGAAGGCAGAAGCCTAAACCACTGAGCCACCCAGGAGCCCCCATATCTGGTAATTTTTAATCAACGTGGATTTGCTGCATCAAATATTTCCTTCTTCTTCAAATATAAATATATAAATATATTGATCAAGTCACTCGCATGTCTTAGGAGAATGTCACGCCTTTAGTAGCAAACTTGAAATCTTGGCCATGGGGTTTGATTTTTGTTTTGGTTTGATTTGGATCGTTTTTTGTAATTTAAAAATCCCTCCAGCCCTTGGCTCTGTCTGACCTGAATGCTTTCAGCTGTTTCTGCAACAAAATTGTCCTGGCAGGGAAAGCTCTAATTGTTTTCAGTGGCGCCCCGTTCTGAACACTTTGTTAATAAAATTTTTTGTTTGTTTGTTTTTTGGATATGGTAAATGTGGAACAACAATGAGGTATTTCAAAGAGTTGAACCTCAGATAAATTTCTCTAAGGGTGGGGTGAGGGTTCCTCAAAAATAAACTCGACACGGCTTTTAAAGATATCGATAGTCATTATCACCTAACGTGACTGATTGTTACTGTGCTCTTAACTGGGCAAACACTTGTTGGCTTCCAAGAAAGACTAACATCGTTGTAGATGGTTCTAGCGGCCTTCTAGCACAGAGTCTCATGAGGCAGGATTTCTAGCCACTGGCTGTGCAAGGCATGAGGCTTGTTAGTGATTCTATTTTTTTCCTCTGCAAAATGGGTCTTTCTACATTCCAGGTCCTTTCTACCCAAATAAATAGTGCGGTGTTTCTCTCAGTGATTTGTACTTCTGCTTGAAACAGCCAAGTGTCTCTTAAAAATTACTTTTGTTTACACAAGTCCTTTAAAAAAAAAAGTCATTTTAAAATGATCTTTTTTTTTTTTATTTTTTAATCCCATATGTTTACACTGATCCTGGAACTTTGTCATTTTGACCTTCTCTGCTGATTAAAATATTCTTCCTCATCAGCACCTTCTGCTCTCCTCTCCTGGTGGTCTCTCCGGAAGGGGTCCTCTCTAGCTCTTCTAGCAGGAGATGGGCACTTCCCCTCTACCCCTGTGGCCGGACCAACCTTACCTATTTTGCAGGTTCAGGTCGGCCTGGCTTTCTATGTGTTGTTCTCTTCTGAGTGGTTAGTTTTTCATAGATACCGTGCTTTGCTTTTGTCAGGATTTACCCTGGACCATCAAAACCCTTTTCTTGAGCCAGTGAAGCCTAAGAAACAGTCCTGATGAGAGAACCAGGAACTCGAACAGATCATATTTATCCTGAATGTTCTGTCCAAAATGAAAAATACATTTCTGAGGAGCCTCAAGATCTCTGAGAAGGGACGTTTCACCAACTCAGTCATGCAGTGGCATCAATTCCGATTCTGTGTCAATTTTCCTACTTTCCCAGCTAGTAATTCTCTACCTCCGAAAGCCCACTCTCTACCGTTTCCTCTCTCAAAGGCAGTTGCTCTTAGAGTCTGCACATGGCACTTGAGGCCTGCTGGTCGTTGCCTACTGCCCTCTGTACCTTGGGGCTAACAGCTGCGGGGCATCAAGAGAAGAACGTCTTTTGTTCTAAGACTTAATATAGTTTGGGTCACATGGTAAGCAATAATCACTTTTTTGGTTGATCCAAGTGTTCGACCTTTCTTAATTATTCTAGTACCACAACTTACTTGTTCTAAGATTTGTCCACCCCCCCCATTTTAATATCTTTTAAGGTGGCACTCACCTTGCACTTGATGACATATCCTAGTTTAACTGACAGCATTCCTCTTTCTTAGGCGAACATAAACTATAGTACATCTTACACTTGATGAAAGCTAGGATGCAATTAAATACTCTATTATGGTTACGATTCTGATATTTGAAATCCTCCGGTAGCGTCCTGTGCCCCCACAGTGTAGTACCTCACCTCCTCGGCATAGGATACAAACCATCTCAAGCCCAGTGTTAACCCCGCGGATCAAACTCCATCCCCAGGTGATGCTGCCAGATCAGTTGTCGGTTGTCATGAACTTGCTGTAGTTTCCCAAATGCACTGTGCTGCCTCGTGGCACTTTGAAACTTGACACACTCATCCTCATTCTTCGGTTTGCCCCTGTCTATCACCTCCAATGAAAATCTGTTCCTAAGTGGCTTTTCCCAGCTCCAACCTACCCTTGGCAGTCTTTTATCTCCCTGTGGTAAAGCCTGTCCCACTGCACCATGGACATGCCCTTTGTCCCCCTGAGAAGAGAAAAGGGACAGTGAGGGCACCCAGCATTTGCAGCTCTAGAGCAGAGCCCCATACCTGGCTTGCAGGAAATGCCAGATCAGGAAGACAAATGGAGATCATCCTCTGGCTAAAACCAGCTCTCCTTTGCCTACCGCAGCATCTGGATATATAAGGAGCAGCCAGTTATTACTGCTGTTTTTCGAGGGATTTTTCCCCATAGAATTCCCAGGTCTTTACTCTTTTTATAGCACTTTAATTCAGGCTTCAACCACTTCCTAGTCAGATCAGGTGAAATCATTTTCCTTCCCCCATATCCTCGATGTATTTCACATCTACTAATTCTTTTTTTAAAGATCTGATTTACCCATTTTTCTGACAGATCACAAGTAGGTAGAGAGGCAGGCAGAGAGAGAGGGGGGAAGCAGGCTCCCCGCTGAGCAGAGAGCCCGATGTGGGGCTCCATCCCAGGACCCTGTAATCATGACCTGAGCCGAAGGCAGAGGCCTAAACCACTGAGTCACCCAGGAAACCCCATATCTGGTAATTTTCAATCAACGTGGATTTGCTGCATCAAATAGTTCCTTCTTCTTCAAATATAAATATATAAATATATTGATCAAGTTACTTGCATGTCTTAGGAGAAAGTCAGGCCTTTAGTAGCAAACTTGAAATCTTGGCCATCGGGTTTGATTTTTGTTTTGGTTTGATTTGGATCGGTTTTTGTAATTTAAAAATCCCTCCAGCCCGAGGCTCTCTCTGACCTGATTGCTTTCAGCTGTTTCAGCAACAACATTGTCCTGGCAGGGAAAGCTCTTATTGTTTTCAGTGGCGCCCCCTTCTGAACACTTTGTTAATAAAAAGTTTTTTTTTTGTTTGTTTTTTGAATATGGTAAATGTGGAACAACAATGAGGTATTTCAAAGAGGTGAACCTCAGATAAATTTCTCTAAGGGTGGGGTGAGGGATCCTCAAAAAGAAACTCGACACGGCTTTTAAAGATATCGATAATCATTATCACCTAACGTGACTGATTGTTACTGTGCTCTTAACTGGGCAAACACTTGTTGGCTTCCAAGAAAGACTCACATAGTTGTAGATGGTTCTAGCAGCCTTCTAGCACAGGGTCTCCTGTGGCAGGGATCTAGCCACTGGCTGTGCAAGGCATGAGGCCTGTTAGTGATTCTTTTTTTTTCCTCTGCAGAATGGGCCTTTCTACATTCCAGGTCCTTTCTACCCAAATAAATAGTGCGGTGTTTCTCTCAGTGAGTTGTACTTCTGCTTTAAACAGCCAACTGTCTCTTAAAAAGGACTTTTGTTTACACAAGTCCTTTAAAAAAAAAGTCATTTTAAAATGATCTTTTTTGATCTTTTTTATTTTTTAATCCCATATGTTTACACTGATCCTGGATCTTTGTCATTTTGACCTTCTCTGCTGATTAAAATATTCTTCATCAGCAGCACCTTCTGCTCTCCTCTCCTGGTGGTCTCTCCGGAAGGGGTCTTCTCTAGCTCTTCTAGCAGGAGATGGGCACTTCCCCTCGACCCCTGTTGCCGGACCGACCTTACCTATTTTGCAGGGTCAGGTCGGCCTGGCTTTTTATCTGTTGTTCTCTTCTGAGTGGTTAGTTTTTCATAGATACCGTGCTTTGTTTTGTCAGGATTTACCCTGGACCATCAAAACAGCTTTCTTGTGCCAGTGAAGCCTAAGAAACAGTCCTGATGAGAGAACCAGGAACTCGAACCGATCATATTTATCCTGAATGTTCTGTCCAAAATGAAAAATACATTTCTGAGGAGCCTCAAGATCTCTGAGAAGGGACGTTTCACCAACTCAGTCATGCAGTGGCATCATTTCCGATTCTGTGTCAATTATCCTACTTTCCCAGCTAGTAATTCTCTACCTCCGAAAGCCCACTCTCTACCGTTTCCTCTCTCAAAGGCAGTTGCTCTTAGAGTCTGCACATGGCACTTGAGGCCTGCTGGTCGTTGGCTACTGCCCTCTGTACCTTGGGTCTAACAGCTGCGGGGTATCAAGAGAAGAACGTCTTTTGTTCTAAGACTTAATAGAGTTTGGTTCACATGGTAAACAATAATCACTTTTTTTGTTGATCCAAGTGTTCGACGTTTCTTAATTATTCTAGTACCACAATTTACTTGTTCTAAGATTTATCCACCCCCCCATTTTAATATCTTTTAAAGTGGCACGCACCTTGCACTTGATGACATATCCTAGTTTAACTGACAGCATTCCTCTTTCTTAGGCGAACATAAACTATAGTACATCTTACACTTGATGAAAGCTAGGATGCAAGTAAATACTCTATTATGGTTTCGATTCTGATATTTGAAATCCTCCGGTAGCTCCCTGTGCCCCCACAGTGTAGTACCTCACCTCCTCGGCATAGTATACAAACCATCTCAAGCCCAGTGTTAACCCCGCGGATCAAACTCCATCCCCAGGTGATGCTGCTAGATCAGTTGTCGGTTGTCATGAACTTGCTGTAGTTTCCCAAATGCACTGTGCTGCCTCCAGGCACTTTGAAAGTTGACATATTCATCCTCATTCTTCGCTTTGCCCTTGTCTATCACTTCCAGTGAAAATCTGTTCCTAAGTGGCTTTTCCCAGCTCCAACCTACCCTTGGCAGTCTTTTATCTCCCTGTGGTAAAGCCTGTCCCACTGCACCATGGACATGCCCGGTGTCCACCTGAGAAGAGAAAAGGGACAGTGAGGGCCCCCCAGCATTTGCAGCTCTAGAGCAGAGCCCCATACCTGGCTTGCAGGAAATGCCTGATCAGGAAGACAAATGGAGATCATCCTCTGGCTAAAACCAGCTCTTCTTTGCCTACCGCAGCATCTGGATCAATAAGGAGCAGCCAGTTATTACTGCTGTTTTTCGAGGGATTTTTCCCCATAGAATTCCCAGGTCTTTACTCTTTTTATAGCACTTTAATTCGGGCTTCAAACACTTCCTAGTCAGATCAGGTGAAATCATTTTCCTTCCCCCATACCCTCGATGTATTTCACATCTAGTAATTCTTTTTTTAAAGATCTGATTTACCCATTTTTCTGACAGATCACAAGTAGTTAGAGAGGCAGGCAGAGAGAGAGGGGGGAAGCAGGCTCCCCGCTGAGCAGAGAGCCCGATGTGGGGCTCCATCCCAGGACCATGAAATCATGACCTGAGCCGAAGGCAGAGGCCTAAACCACTGAGTCACCCAGGAACCCCCATATCTGGTAATTTTCAATCAACGTGGATTTGCTGCATCAAATAGTTCCTTCTTCTTCAAATATAAATATATAAATATATTGATCAAGTCACTCACATGTCTAGGGAGAAAGTCATGCCTTTAGTAGCAAACTTGAAATCTTGGCCATTGGTTTGATTTTTGTTTTGGTTTGATTTGGATCTGTTTTTGTAATTTAAAAATCCCTCCAGCCCTTGGCTCTGTCTAACCTGATTGCTTTCAGCTGTTTCTGCAACAAAATTGTCCTGGCAGGGAAAGCTCTAATTGTTTTCAGTGGCGCCCCCTTCTGAACACTTTGTTAATAAAAAGATTTTTTTGTTTGTTTGTTTTTGGATATGGTAAATGTGGAACAACAATGAGGTATTTCAAAGAGTTGAACCTCAGATAAATTTCTCTAAGGGTGGGGTGAGGGTTCCTCAAAAATAAACTCGACACGGCTTTTAAAGATATCGATAGTCATTATCACCTAACGTGACTGATTGTTACTGTGCTCTTAACTGGGCAAACACTTGTTGGCTTCCAAGAAAGACTAACATAGTTGTAGATGGTTCTAGCGGCATTCTAGCACAGGGTCTCCTGAGGCAGGGATTCTAGCCACTGGCTGTACAAGGCACGAGGCCTGTTAGTGATTCTATTTTTTTCCTCTGCAGAATGGGCCTTTCTACATTCCAGGTCCTTTCTACCCAAATAAATAGTGCGGTGTTTCTCTCAGTGAGTTGTACTTCTCTTTAAACAGCCAACTGTCTCTTAAAAAGGACTTTTGTTTACACAAGTCCTTTAAAAAAAAAGTCATTTTAAAATGATCTTTTTTGATCTTTTTTATTTTTTAATCCCATATGTTTACACTGATCCTGGATCTTTGTCATTTTGACCTTCTCTGCTGATTAAAATATTCTTCATCAGCAGCACCTTCTGCTCTCCTCTCCTGGTGGTCTCTCCGGAAGGGGTCCTCTCTAGCTCTTCTAGCAGGAGATGGGCACTTCCCCTCTACCCCTGTTGCCGGACCAACCTTACCTATTTTGCAGGGTCAGGTCGGCCTGGCTTTTTATCTGTTGTTCTCTTCTGAGTGGTTAGGTTTTCATAGATACCGTGCTTTGCTTTGGTCAGGATTTACCCTGGACCATCAAAACAGCTTTCTTGTGCCAGTGAAGCCTAAGAAACAGTCCTGATGAGAGAACCAGGAACTCGAACCGATCATATTTATCCTGAATGTTCTGTCCAAAATGAAAAATACATTTCTGAGGAGCCTCAGGATCTCAGAGAAGGGACGTTTCACCAACTCAGTCATGCAGTGGCATCAATTCCGATTCTGTGTCAATTATCCTACATTCCCAGCTAGTAATTCTCTACCTCCGAAAGCCCACTCTCTACCGTTTCCTCTCTCAAAGGCAGTTGCTCTTAGAGTCTGCACATGGAACTTGAGGCCTGCTGGTCGTTGGCTACTGCCCTCTGTACCTTGGGTCTAACAGCTGCGGGGCATCAAGAGAAGAACGTCTTTTGTTCTAAGACTTAATAGAGTTTGGGTCACATGGTAAGCAATAATCACTTTTTTTGTTGATCCAAGTGTTCGACCTTTCTTAATTATTCTAGTACCACAATTTACTTGTTCTAAGATTTGTCCACCCCCCCATTTTAATATCTTTTAAGGTGCCACTCACCTTGCACTTGATTACATATCCTAGTTTAACTGACAGCATTCCTCTTTCTTAGGCGAACATAAACTATAGTACATCTTACACTTGATGAAAGCTAGGATGCAATTAAATACTCTATTATGGTTACGATTCTGATATTTGAAATCCTCCGGTAGCGCCCTGTGCCCCCACAGTGTACCACCTCACCTCCTCGGCATAGTATACAAACCATCTCAAGCCCAGTGTTAACCCCGCGGATCAAACTCCATCCCCAGGTGATGCTGCCAGATCAGTTGTCGGTTGTCATGAACTTGCTGTAGTTTCCCAAATGCACTGTGCTGCCTCCAGTCACTTTGAAACTTGACACACTCATCCTCATTCTTCGCTTTGCCCTTGTCTATCACCTCCAATGAAAATCTGTTCCTAAGTGGCTTTTCCCAGCTCCAACCTACCCATGGCAGTCTTTTATCTCCCTGTGGTAAAGCCTGTCCCACTGCACCATGGACATGCCCGGTGTCCCCCTGAGAAGAGAAAAGGGACAGTGAGGGCCCCCCAGCATTTGCAGCTCTAGAGCAGAGCCCCATACCTGGCTTGCAGGAAATGCCAGATCATGAAGACAAATGGAGATCATCCTCTGGCTAAAACCAGCTCTTCTTTGCCTACCGCAGCATCTGGATCAATAAGGAGCAGCCAGTTATTACTGCTGTTTTTCGAGGGATTTTTCCCCATAGAATTCTCAGGTCTTTACTCTTTTTATAGCACTTTATTTCAGGCTTCAACCACTTCCTAGTCAGATCAGGTGAAATCATTTTCCTTCCCCCATACCCTCGATGTATTTCACATCTATTAATTCTTTTTTTAAAGATCTGATTTACCCATTTTTCTGACAGATCACACGTAGGTAGAGAGGCAGGCAGAGAGAGAGGGGGGAAGCAGGCTCCCCGCTGAGCAGAGAGCCCGATGTGGGGCTCCATCCCAGGACCAGGACCCTGAAATCATGACCTGAGCCGAAGGCAGAGGCCTAAACCACTGAGTCACCCAGGAACCCCCATATCTGGTAATTTTCAATCAACGTGGATTTGCTGCATCAAATAGTTCCTTCTTCTTCAAATATAAATATATAAATATATTGATCAAGTCACTCGCTTATCTCAGGAGAAAGTCATGCCTTTAGTAGCAAACTTGAAATCTTGGCCATTGGGTTTGATTTTTGTTTTGGTTTGATTTGGATTTGTTTTTGTAATTTAAAAATCCCTCCAGCTCTTGGCTCTGTCTAACCTGATTGCTTTCAGCTGTTTCTGCAACAAAATTGTCCTGGCAGGGAAAGCTCTAATTGTTTTCAGTGGCGCCCCCTTCTGAACACTTTGTTAATAAAAAGATTTTTTTGTTTGTTTGTTTTTTGATATGGTAAATGTGGAACAACAATGAGGTATTTCAAAGAGTTGAACCTCAGATAAATTTCTCTAAGGGAGGGGTGAGGGTTCCTCAAAAATAAACTCGACACGGCTTTTAAAGATATCGATAATCATTATCACCTAACGTGACTGATTGTTACTGTGCTCTTAACTGGGCAAACACTTGTTGGCTTCCAAGAAAGACTACCATAGTTGTAGATGGTTCTAGCGGCCTTCTAGCACAGGGTCTCCTGAGGCAGGGATCTAGCCACTGGCTGTGGAAGGCATGAGGCCTGTTAGTGATTCTTTTTTTTTCCTCTGCAGAATGGGCCTTTCTACATTCCAGGTCCTTTCCACCCAAATGAATAGTGCGGTGTTTCTCTCAGTGAGATGTACTTCTGCTTTAAACAGCCAACTGTCTCTTAAGAAGGACTTTTGTTTACACAAGTCCTTTAAAAAAAAAGACATTTTAAAATGATCTTTTTTGATCTTTTTTATTTTTTAATCCCATATGTTTACACTGATCCTGGAACTTTGTCATTTTGACCTTCTCTGCTGATTAAAATATTCTTCATCAGCAGCACCTTCTGCTCTCCTCTCCTGGTGGTCTCTCCGGAAGGGGTCTTCTCTAGCTCTTCTAGCAGGAGATGGGCACTTCCCCTCGACCCCTGTTGCCGGACCAACCTTACCTATTTTGCAGGGTCAGGTCGGCCTGGCTTTTTATCTGTTGTTCTCTTCTGAGTGGTTAGTTTTTCATAGATACCGTGCTTTGCTTTTGTCAGGATTTACCCTGGACCATCAAAACAGCTTTCTTGTGCCAGTGAAGCCTAAGAAACAGTCCTGATGAGAGAACCAGGAACTCGAACCGATCATATTTATCCTGAATGTTCTGTCCAAAATGAAAAATACATTTCTGAGGAGACTCAAGATCTCTGAGAAGGGACGTTTCACCAACTCAGTCATGCAGTGGCATCAATTCCGATTCTGTGTCAATTATCCTACTTTCCCAGCTAGTAATTCTCTACCTCCGAAAGCCCACTCTCTACCGTTTCCTCTCTCAAAGGCAGTTGCTCTTAGAGTCTGCACATGGCACTGGAGGCCTGCTGGTCGTTGGCTACTGCCCTCTGTACCTTGGGTCTAACAGCTGCGGGGCATCAAGAGAAGAACGTCTTTTGTTCTAAGACTTAATAGTGTTTGGGTCACATGGTAAGCAATAATCACTTTTTTTGTTGATCCAAGTGTTCGACCTTTCTTAATTATTCTAGTACCACAATTTACTTGTTCTAAGATTTGTCCACCCCCCCCCCCATTTTAATATCTTTTAAGGTGGCACTCACCTTGCACTTGATGACATATCCTAGTTTAACTGACAGCATTCCTCTTTCTTAGGCGAACATAAACTATAGTACATCTTACACTTGATGAAAGCTAGGATGCAATTAAATACTCTATTATGGTTACGATTCTGATATTTGAAATCCTCTGGTAGCGTCCTTTGCCCCCACAGTGTAGTACCTCACCTCCTCGGCATAGTATACAAACCATCTCAAGCCCAGTGTTAACCCCGCGGATCAAACTCCATCCCCAGGTGATGCTGCCAGATCAGTTGTCGGTTGTCATGAACTTGCTGTAGTTTCCCAAATGCACTGTGCTGCCTCGTGGCACTTTGAAACTTGACACACTCATCCTCATTCTTCGGTTTGCCCCTGTCTATCACCTCCAATGAAAATCTGTTCCTAAGTGGCTTTTCCCAGCTCCAACCTACCCTTGGCAGTCTTTTATCTCCCTGTGGTAAAGCCTGTCCCACTGCACCATGGACATGCCCTTTGTCCCCCTGAGAAGAGAAAAGGGACAGTGAGGGCCCCCAGCATTTGCAGCTCTACAGCAGAGCCCCATACCTGGCTTGCAGGAAATGCCTGATCAGGAAGACAAATGGAGATCATCCTCTGGCTAAAACCAGCTCTCTTTGCCTACCGCAGCATCTGGATCAATAAGGAGCAGCCAGTTATTACTGCTGCTTTTCGAGGGATTTTTCCCCATAGAATTCCCAGGTCTTTACTCTTTTTATAGCACTTTAATTCAGGCTTCAACCACTTCCTAGTCAGATCAGGTGAAATCATTTTCCTTCCCCCATACCCTCGATGTATTTCACATCTATTAAGTCTTTTTTTAAAGATCTGATTTACGCATTTTTCTGACAGATCACAAGTAGGTAGAGAGGCAGGCAGAGAGAGAGGGGGGAAGCAGGCTCACCGCTGAGCAGAGAGCCCGATGTGGGGCTCCATCCCAGGACCCTGAAATCATGACCTGAGCAGAAGGAAGAGGCCTAAACCACTGAGTCACCCAGGAAACCCCATATCTGGTAATTTTCAATCAACGTGGATTTGCTGCATCAAATAATTCCTTTTTCTTCAAATATAAATATATAAATATATTGGTCAAGTTACTTGCATGTCTTAGGAGAAAGTCAGGCCTTTAGTAGCAAACTTGAAATCTTGGCCATCGGGTTTGATTTTTGTTTTGGTTTGATTTGGATCGGTTTTTGTAATTTAAAAATCCCTCCAGCCCGAGGCTCTCTCTGACCTGATTGCTTTCAGCTGTTTCAGCAACAACATTGTCCTGGCAGGGAAAGCTCTTATTGTTTTCAGTGGCGCCCCCTTCTGAACACTTTGTTAAAAAAAGTTTTTTTTTTGTTTGTTTTTTGAATATGGTAAATGTGGAACAACAATGAGGTATTTCAAAGAGGTGAACCTCAGATAAATTTCTCTAAGGGTGGGGTGAGGGTTCCTCAAAAATAAACTCGACACGGCTTTTAAAGATATCGATAATCATTATCACCTAACGTGACTGATTGTTACTGTGCTCTTAACTGGGCAAACACTTGTTGGCTTCCAAGAAAGACTCACATAGTTGTAGATGGTTCTAGCAGCCTTCTAGCACAGGGTCTCCTGTGGCAGGGATCTAGCCACTGGCTGTGCAAGGCATGAGGCCAGTTAGTGATTCTTTTTTTTTCCTCTGCAGAATGGGACTTTCTACATTCCAGGTCCTTTCTACCCAAATAAATAGTGCGGTGTTTCTCTCAGTGAGTTGTACTTCTGCTTTAAACAGCCAACTGTCTCTTAAAAAGGACTTTTGTTTACACAAGTCCTTTAAAAAAAAAGTCATTTTAAAATGATCTTTTTTGATCCTTTTTATTTTTTAATCCCATGTGTTTACACTGATCCTGGAACTTTGTCATTTTGACCTTCTCTGCTGATTAAAATATTCTTCATCAGCAGCACCTTCTGCTCTCCTCTCCTGGTGGTCTCTCCTGAAGGGGTCTTCTCTAGCTCTTCTAGCAGGAGATGGGCACTTCCCCTCTACCCCTGTTGCCGGACCGACCTTACCTATTTTGCAGGGTCAGGTCGGCCTGGCTTTTTATCTGTTGTTCTCTTTTGAGTGGTTAGTTTTTCATAGATACCGTGCTTTGTTTTGTCAGGATTTACCCTGGACCATCAAAACAGCTTTCTTGTGCCAGTGAAGCCTAAGAAACAGTCCTGATGAGAGAACCAGGAACTCGAACCGATCATATTTATCCTGAATGTTCTGTCCAAAATGAAAAATACATTTCTGAGGAGCCTCAAGATCTCTGAGAAGGGACGTTTCACCAACTCAGTCATGCAGTGGCATCATTTCCGATTCTGTGTCAATTATCCTACTTTCCCAGCTAGTAATTCTCTACCTCCGAAAGCCCACTCTCTACCGTTTCCTCTCTCAAAGGCAGTTGCTCTTAGAGTCTGCACATGGCACTGGAGGCCTGCTGGTCGTTGGCTACTGCCCTCTGTACCTTGGGTCTAACAGCTGCGGGGCATCAAGAGAAGAACGTCTTTTGTTCTAAGACTTAATAGAGTTTGGGTCACATGGTAAGCAATAATCACTTTTTTTGTTGATCCAAGTGTTCGACCTTTCTTAATTATTCTAGTACCACAATTTACTTGTTCTAAGATTTATCCACCCCCCCATTTTAATATCTTTTAAGGTGGCACTCACCTTGCACTTGATGACATATCCTAGTTTAACTGACAGCATTCCTCTTTCTTAGGCGAACATAAACTATAGTACATCTTACACTTGATGAAAGCTAGGATGCAATTAAATACTCTATTATGGTTACGATTCTGATATTTGAAATCCTCCGGTAGCTCCCTGTGCCCCCACAGTGTAGTACCTCACCTCCTCGGCATAGTATACAAACCATCTCAAGCCCAGTGTTAACCCCGCGGATCAAACTCCATCCCGAGGTGATGCTGCCAGATCAGTTGTCGGTTGTCATGAACTTGCTGTAGTTTCCCAAATGCACTGTGCTGCCTCCAGGCACTTTGAAACTTGACATATTCATCCTCATTCTTCGCTTTGCCCTTGTCTATCACCTCCAGTGAAAATCTTTTCCTAAGTGGCTTTTCCCAGCTCCAACCTACCCTTGGCAGTCTTTTATCTCCCTGTGGTAAAGCCTGTCCCACTGCACCATGGACATGCCCGTTGTCCCCCTGAGAAGAGAAAAGGGACAGTGAGGGCCCCCCAGCATTTGCAGCTCTAGAGCAGAGCCCCATACCTGCCTTGCAGGAAATGCCTGATCAGGAAGACAAATGGAGATCATCCTCTGGCTAAAACCAGCTCTTCTTTGCCTACCGCAGCATCTGGATCAATAAGGAGCAGCCAGTTATTACTGCTGTTTTCGAGGGATTTTTCCCCATAGAATTCCCAGGTCTTTACTCTTTTTATAGCACTTTAATTCGGGCTTCAAACACTTCCTAGTCAGATCAGGTGAAATCATTTTCCTTCCCCCATACCCTCGATGTATTTCACATCTAGTAATTCTTTTTTTAAAGATCTGATTTACCCATTTTTCTGACAGATCACAAGTAGGTAGAGAGGCAGGCAGAGAGAGAGGGGGGAAGCAGGCTCCCCGCTGAGCAGAGAGCCCGATGTGGGGCTCCATCCCAGGACCATGAAATCATGACCTGAGCCGAAGGCAGAGGCCTAAACCACTGAGTCACCCAGGAACCCCCATATCTGGTAATTTTCAATCAACGTGGATTTGCTGCATCAAATAGTTCCTTCTTCTTCAAATATAAATATATAAATATATTGATCAAGTCACTCACATGTCTTAGGAGAAAGTCATGCCTTTAGTAGCAAACTTGAAATCTTGGCCATTGGGTTTGATTTTTGTTTTGGTTTGATTTGGATCTGTTTTTGTAATTTAAAAATCCCTCCAGCCCTTGGCTCTGTCTAACCTGATTGCTTTCAGCTGTTTCTGCAACAAAATTGTCCTGGCAGGGAAAGCTCTAATTGTTTTCAGTGGCGCCCCCTTCTGAACACTTTGTTAATAAAAAGATTTTTTTGTTTGTTTGTTTTTGGATATGGTAAATGTGGAACAACAATGAGGTATTTCAAAGAGTTGAACCTCAGATAAATTTCTCTAAGGGTGGGGTGAGGGTTCCTCAAAAAGAAACTCGACACGGCTTTTAAAGATATCGATAGTCATTATCACCTAACGTGACTGATTGTTACTGTGCTCTTGACTGGGCAAACACTTGTTGGCTTCCAAGAAAGACTAACATAGTTGTACATGGTTCTAGCGGCATTCTAGCACAGGGTCTCCTGAGGCAGGGATTCTAGCCACTGGCTGTGCAAGGCACGAGGCCTGTTAGTGATTCTATTTTTTTCCTCTGCAGAATGGGCCTTTCTACATTCCAGGTCCTTTCTACCCAAATAAATAGTGCGGTGTTTCTCTCAGTGAGTTGTACTTCTCTTTAAACAGCCAACTGTCTCTTAAAAAGGACTTTTGTTTACACAAGTCCTTTAAAAAAAAAGTCATTTTAAAAGGATCTTTTTTGATCTTTTTTATTTTTTAATCCCATATGTTTACACTGATCCTGGATCTTTGTCATTTTGACCTTCTCTGCTGATTAAAATATTCTTCATCTTTAGCACCTTCTGCTCTCCTCTCCTGGTGGTCTCTCCGGAAGGGGTCTTCTCTAGCTCTTCTAGCAGGAGATGGGCACTTCCCCTCTACCCCTGTTGCCGGACCAACCTTACCCATTTTGCAGGGTCAGGTCGGCCTGGATTTTATCTGTTGTTCTCTTCTGAGTGGTTAGTTTTTCATACATACCGTGCTTTGCTTTGGTCAGGATTTACCCTGGACCATCAAAACAGCTTTCTTGTGCCAGTGAAGCCTAAGAAACAGTCCTGATGAGAGAACCAGGAACTCGAACCGATCATATTTATCCTGAATGTTCTGTCCAAAATGAAAAATACATTTCTGAGGAGCCTCAGGATCTCTGAGAAGGGACGTTTCACCAACTCAGTCATGCAGTGGCATCAATTCCGATTCTGTGTCAATTATCCTACATTCCCAGCTAGTAATTCTCTACCTCCGAATGCCCACTCTCTACCGTTTCCTCTCTCAAAGGCAGTTGCTCTTAGAGTCTGCACATGGAACTTGAGGCCTGCTGGTCGTTGGCTACTGCCCTCTGTACCTTGGGTCTAACAGCTGCGGGGCATCAAGAGAAGAACGTCTTTTGTTCTAAGACTTAATAGAGTTTGGGTCACATGGTAAGCAATAATCACTTTTTTTGTTGATCCAAGTGTTCGACCTTTCTTAATTATTCTAGTACCACAATTTACTTGTTCTAAGATTTGTCCACCCCCCCCCCCATTTTAATATCTTTTAAGGTGGCACTCACCTTGCACTTGATGACATATCCTAGTTTAACTGACAGCATTCCTCTTTCTTAGGCGAACATAAACTATAGTACATCTTACACTTGATGAAAGCTAGGATGCAATTAAATACTCTATTATGGTTACGATTCTGATATTTGAAATCCTCCTGTAGCTCCCTGTGCCCCCACAGTGTACCACCTCACCTCCTCGGCATAGTATACAAACCATCTCAAGCCCAGTGTTAACCCCGCGGATCAAACTCCATCCCCAGGTGATGCTGCCAGATCAGTTGTCGGTTGTCATGAACTTGCTGTAGTTTCCCAAATGCACTGTGCTGCCTCCAGTCACTTTGAAACTTGACACACTCATCCTCATTCTTCGCTTTGCCCTTGTCTATCACCTCCAATGAAAATCTGTTCCTAAGTGGCTTTTCCCAGCTCCAACCTACCCATGGCAGTCTTTTATCTCCCTGTGGTAAAGCCTGTCCCACTGCACCATGGACATGCCCGGTGTCCCCCTGAGAAGAGAAAAGGGACAGTGAGGGCCCCCCAGCATTTGCAGCTCTAGAGCAGAGCCCCATACCTGGCTTGCAGGAAATGCCAGATCATGAAGACAAAAGGAGATCATCCTCTGGCTAAAACCAGCTCTTCTTTGCCTACCGCAGCATCTGGATCAATAAGGAGCAGCCAGTTATTACTGCTGTTTTTCGAGGGATTTTTCCCCATAGAATTCTCAGGTCTTTACTCTTTTTATAGCACTTTAATTCAGGCTTCAACCACTTCCTAGTCAGATCAGGTGAAATCATTTTCATTCCCCCATACCCTCGATGTATTTCACATCTATTAATTCTTTTTTTAAAGATCTGATTTACCCATTTTTCTGACAGATCACACGTAGGTAGAGAGGCAGGCAGAGAGAGAGGGGGGAAGCAGGCTCCCCGCTGAGCAGAGAGCCCGATGTGGGGCTCCATCCCAGGACCAGGACCCTGAAATCATGACCTGAGCCGAAGGCAGAGGCCTAAACCACTGAGTCACCCAGGAACCCCCATATCTGGTAATTTTCAATCAACGTGGATTTGCTGCATCAAATAGTTCCTTCTTCTTCAAATATAAATATATAAATATATTGATCAAGTCACTCGCTTATCTTAGGAGAAAGTCATGCCTTTAGTAGCAAACTTGAAATCTTGGCCATTGGGTTTGATTTTTGTTTTGGTTTGATTTGGATCTGTTTTTGTAATTTAAAAATCCCTCCAGCTCTTGGCTCTGTCTAACCTGATTGCTTTCAGCTGTTTCTGCAACAAAATTGTCCTGGCAGGGAAAGCTCTAATTGTTTTCAGTGGCGCCCCCTTCTGAACACTTTGTTAATAAAAAGATTTGTTTGTTTGTTTGTTTTTGGATATAGTAAATGTGGAACAACAATGAGGTATTTCAAAGAGTTGAACCTCAGATAAATTTCTCTAAGGGTGGGGTGAGGGTTCCTCAAAAATAAACTCGACACGGCTTTTAAAGATATCGATAGTCATTATCACCTAACGTGACTGATTGTTACTGTGCTCTTAACTGGGCAAACACTTGTTGGCTTCCAAGAAAGACTAACATAGTTGTAGATGGTTCTAGCGGCCTTCTAGCACAGGGTCTCCTGAGGCAGGGATCTAGCCACTGGCTGTGCAAGGCATGAGGCCTGTTAGTGATTCTTTTTTTTTCCTCTGCAGAATGGGACTTTCTACATTCCAGGTCCTTTCTACCCAAATGAATAGTGCGGTGTTTCTCTCAGTGAGTTGTACTTCTGCTTTAAACAGCCAACTGTCTCTTAAGAAGGACTTTTGTTTACACAAGTCCTTTAAAAAAAAGTCATTTTAAAATGATCTTTTTTGATCTTTTTTATTTTTTAATCCCATATGTTTACACTGATCCTGGAACTTTGTCATTTTGACCTTCTCTGCTGATTAAAATATTCTTCATCAGCAGCACCTTCTGCTCTCCTCTCCTGGTGGTCTCTCCGGAAGGGGTCTTCTCTAGCTCTTCTAGCAGGAGATGGGCACTTCCCCTCGACCCCTGTTGCCGGACCAACCTTACCTATTTTGCAGGGTCAGGTCGGCCTGGCTTTTTATCTGTTGTTCTCTTCTGAGTGGTTAGTTTTTCATAGATACCGTGCTTTGCTTTTGTCAGGATTTACCCTGGACCATCAAAACAGCTTTCTTGTGCCAGTGAAGCCTAAGAAACAGTCCTGATGAGAGAACCAGGAACTCGAACCGATCATATTTATCCTGAATGTTCTGTCCAAAATGAAAAATACATTTCTGAGGAGCTTCAAGATCTCTGAGAAGGGACGTTTCACCAACTCAGTCATGCAGTGGCATCAATTCCGATTCTGTGTCAATTATCCTACTTTCCCAGCTAGTAATTCTCTACCTCTGAAAGCCCACTCTCTACCGTTTCCTCTCTCAAAGGCAGTTGCTCTTAGAGTCTGCACATGGCCCTGGAGGCCTGCTGGTCGTTGGCTACTGCCCTCTGTACCTTGGGTCTAACAGCTGCGGGGCATCAAGAGAAGAACGTCTTTTGTTCTAAGACTTAATAGAGTTTGGGTCACATGGTAAGCAATAATCACTTTTTTTGTTGATCCAAGTGTTCGACCTTTCTTAATTATTCTAGTACCACAATTTACTTGTTCTAAGATTTGTCCACCCCCCCCATTTTAATATCTTTTAAGGTGGCACTCACCTTGCACTTGATGACATATCCTAGTTTAACTGACAGCATTCCTCTTTCTTAGGCGAACATAAACTATAGTACATCTTACACTTGATGAAAGCTAGGATGCAATTAAATACTCTATTATGGTTACGATTCTGATATTTGAAATCCTCCGGTAGCTCCCTGTGCCCCCACAGTGTAGTACCTCACCTCCTCGGCATAGTATACAAACCATCTCAAGCCCAGTGTTAACCCCGCGGATCAAACTCCATCCCCAGGTGATGCTGCCAGATCAGTTGTCGGTTGTCATGAACTTGCTGTAGTTTCCCAAATGCACTGTGCTGCCTCCAGGCACTTTGAAACTTGACATATTCATCCTCATTCTTCGCTTTGCCCTTGTCTATCACCTCCAGTGAAAATCTTTTCCTAAGTGGCTTTTCCCAGCTCCAACCTACCCTTGGCAGTCTTTTATCTCCCTGTGGTAAAGCCTGTCCCACTGCACCATGGACATGCCCGGTGTCCCCCTGAGAAGAGAAAAGGGACAGTGAGGGCCCCCCAGCATTTGCAGCTCTAGAGCAGAGCCCCATACCTGGCTTGCAGGAAATGCCAGATCAGGAAGACAAATGGAGATCATCCTCTGAATAAAACCAGCTCTTCTTTGCCTACCGCAGCATCTGGATCAATAAAGAGCAGCCAGTTATTACTGCTGTTTTTCTAGGGATTTTTCCCCATAGAATTCCCAGGTCTTTACTCTTTTTATAGCACTTTAATTCAGGCTTCAACCACTTCCTAGTCAGATCAGGTGAAATCGATTTCCTTCCCCCATACCCTCGATGTATTTCACATCTACTAATTCTTTTTTTTTTAAGATCTGATTTACGCATTTTTCTGACAGATCACAAGTAGGTAGAGAGGCAGGCAGAGAGAGAGGGGGTAAGCAGGCTCCCCGCTGAGCAGAGAGCCCGATGTGGGGCTCCATCCCAGGACCCTGAAATCATGACCTGAGCCGAAGGCAGAGGCCTAAACCACTGAGCCACCCAGGAGCCCCAATATCTGCTAATTTTTAATCAACGTGGATTTGCTGCATCAAATATTTCCTTCTTCTTCAAATATAAATATATAAATATATTGATCAAGTCACTCGCATGTCTTAGGAGAAAGTCATGCCTTTAGTAGCAAACTTGAAATCTTGGCCATTGGGTTTGATTTTTGTTTTGGTTTGATTTGGATCGGTTTTTGTAATTTAAAAATCCCTCCAGCCCTTGGCTCTGTCTAACCTGATTGCTTTCAGCTGTTTCTGCAACAAAATTGTCCTGGCAGGGAAAGCTCTAATTGTTTTCAGTGGCGCCCCCTTCTGAACACTTTGTTAATAAAAAGATTTTTTTGTTTGTTTGTTTTTTGAATATGGTAAATGTGGAACAACAATGAGGTATTTCAAAGAGTTGAACCTCAGATAAATTTCTCTAAGGGTGGGGTGAGGGTTCCTCAAAAAGAAACTCGACACGGCTTTTAAAGATATCGATAGTCATTATCACCTAACGTGACTGATTGTTACTGTGCTCTTAACTGGGCAAACACTTGTTGGCTTCCAAGAAAGACTACCATAGTTGTAGATGGTTCTAGCGGCCTTCTAGCACAGGGTCTCCTGAGGCAGGGATTCTAGCCACTGGCTGTGCAAGGCACGAGGCCTGTTAGTGATTCTATTTTTTTCCTCTGCAGAATGGGCCTTTCTACATTCCAGGTCCTTTCTACCCAAATAAATAGTCCGGTGTTTCTCTCAGTGGGTTGTACTTCTGCTTTAAACAGCCAACTGTCTCTTAAAAAGGACTTTTGTTTACACAAGTCCTTTAAAAAAAGTCATTTTAAAATGATCTTTTTTGATCTTTTTTATTTTTTAATCCCATATGTTTACACTGATCCTGGAACTTTGTCATTTTGACCTTCTCTGCTGATTAAAATATTCTTCATCAGCAGCACCTTCTGCTCTCCTCTCCTGGTGGTCTCTCCGGAAGGGGTCTTCTCTAGCTCTTGTAGCAGGAGAAGGGCACTTCCCCTCGACCCCTGTTGCCGGACCAACCTTACCTATTTTGCAGGGTCAGGTCGGCCTGGCTTTTTATCTGTTGTTCTCTTCTGAGTGGTTAGTTTTTCATAGATACCGTGCTTTGCTTTTGTCAGGATTTACCCTGGACCATCAAAACAGCTTTCTTGTGCCAGTGAAGCCTAAGAAACAGTCCTGATGAGAGAACCAGGAACTCGAACCGATCATATTTATCCTGAATGTTCTGTCCAAAATGAAAAATACATTTCTGAGGAGCCTCAAGATCTCTGAGAAGGGACGTTTCACCAACTCAGTCATGCAGTGGCATCAATTCCGATTCTGTGTCAATTATCCTACTTTCCAAGCTAGTAATTCTCTACCTCCGAAAGCCCACTCTCTACCGTTTCCTCTCTCAAAGGCAGTTGCTCTTAGAGTCTGCACATGGCACTTGAGGCCTGCTGGTCGTTGGCTACTGCCCTCTGAACCTTGGGTCTAACAGCTGCGGGGCATCAAGAGAAGAACCTCTTTTGTTCTAAGACTTAATAGAGTTTGGGTCACATGGTAAGCAATAATGCCAAGACAAGTGTCACCCTCTGCCTGTGCAGAGAGACGAAGCCTGGCTGCTAGGAGACACGAGGGGACGATTTGGCAGGGGAGCGTGCTCCAATCTGAGGAAGGAGTCTGGGCAGAAGGAAGGTCTTTCCTGTGCCTCTGGGCCCAAGGGGACAGCAGGTCCTTGGCCACCTGTCCAGAGGGCAGACGTGGGCTTGCCACCAATCTCCCGGTCCAGAACTCGCAGAAACACCTCCTGGAGGAACGGGCAATCAGATGCTGACTTCCTCCAGGATGTGGCAGTCTTGGCGGAGGCAGGGGGTGTCTCGGGGAAACAGGGACAGTTTCCCATTACTCCCCATCCCAGGGCACGGGCCTGTGCAGTGATCCTCTCGCGGCTCCTCAAGGATGAGAAAGGCACGGGCCTAGTCCCCTGTCGCCCTGAACGCCAGAGCAAAAGGGCAGGCCTTGCCTATGCCGAGAGATGGCATTGTGAGCCGAGTGCCATCCTAGGCCACACACGCTGCTGCAGGGTCGAGGCCGGTTCTGCTTATTTCGGCTTGGCAAAATGAACTCAGGATGTGAACTTGGAGCCCGGGGGAGCAAGGCACAAGAGGCACCAGGCTTCCGCAGCTCTTCTTCCCTGAAGCAACTAAAGCCTTGCTGAGGAAGCAGGGGCCAAGTGTTGTTCGCTCCAAGCCAAAGTCTTTGCGAAAGCACAGCATTCGCTACGAAGTCCGTGTCGGTTCTGCGGGCTCTACTGCTGCTTGCCTGGGCCCGGTCTCGCGGTGGGAGAAACCCGCATACAGCGAAATCCTCTTTGCCCGGGCATCTCCTAAGGGAAAGCACAGCATTCACTGGGAAATCACAATCGGATGTGGGGGATGCTGCAGCTGAATGCCTAAGCTACTCTCCACAGCACGTTGGAAGTTACCCGCATGGAGCGAAATCCTCTTTGCCCTAGCACCTCTTTGCCTATGAGAGAAGCGTGGTTGCACATCTGAAAGGGCCTTAAGGAAAGGGACACGTCTTTCACCGCACTCCCCAGGAGCAAGTCTGGGGCAGGCGCAACAAGCCGCGCCCCAGAGAAGAGAAGGAGCCATTGGCCTTGTGGTCGGGAAACGGTCGGGAAGCAGGAGAGCCTGCCGTGGCAGGAAGAGCAGGCCGGTGGCAAGACAAGTGTCACCCGCTCCCTGTGCGGAGAGATGATGCCTCCCTTCTAATGAGACATGAGGGGACGACTAGGGCAGTGGCACCTGTTCCACTCTGAGGAAGGAGTCTGGGCAGAAGGCAGGCCTGTCTTGTGCCTCTGGTCCCAAGGGGACAGCATGTCCTTGACCACCTGTCCGTAGGGCATACTTGGGCTTGCTACCAGGCGCCATACCCGGAACTCGCAGAAACAGCTCCCTCGAGAAACATGCAGTCAGATGCCATCTTCCTCCAAGATGTGACAGCGATTTCGGTGGCAGGGGGTTTGCTGGGGAAGGAGTGGGCACAGTTCCCCAAAGCTCCCCATTTTAGTGAAAGGACGGTGTTCAGGGATCCTGTCGCCTCTCCTCTCCTGTGGCGAAGGCACTGGCCTTGTCCGTGAGTCCGCCTGAGAGCCTGTGACAAAGGCCAAGCGTTGCCTACACCGGGAGATGGTAGTGTGCATTAAGTGCCATCCTAGGCCACACACGCTGCTGCAGGGTTGTGGCTGTGTCTGCTTAGTTCGGCCTGGCAGGGTGAACCCAGGGCGCCAACATGAAGCCCGGGTAGGCAAGGCCTAAGACGGACCAGTCTCTGCAGCTCTTCTTCCGTGACGCGACAGAGTGAACACCGAAATCCTTGCTGAGGAAGCAGCAGCGAAGTGCGGTTCGCGCAAACCTGAAAACCTCTGCGAAAGCATAGCAGTCGCTGAGAAATCAGAGTCGGTTCTGTGGGCTGCTGTTGCTGCTTGCCTTAGCGTAGTATTCGCAGCACAGAGGTAGAAACCCGCATAGAGCGAAAGCCTCTTTGCTAGGGCATCCCCTCTGGGAAAGCACAGCATTCTCTTGGAAATCAGAGTCGGATCTGTGGGATGCTGCTGCTGTTTTCCTGAGGAAGACTCCACAGCACGGTGTAATAAATCCGCATGGAGCGAGATCCACTTTGCCTGGGCATCCCTTCTGCCTGAGAGAGAAGCGTGGTTGCGCCTGTGGAAAGAGCCTTAAGGAAAGGGACATGTCTGTCACTGCACTCCCCAGGAGCCTGTCTCGGGAAAGTGCAGCATGCTGCCCTAGGAGAAGAGAAGGTGTCGTTGGCCTTGTGGTCGGGATACGGTCGCGAAGGAGGAGCGCCGGCCCTGGCAAGAACAGCGGGCCGGTGGCAAGACAAGTGTCACCCTCTGCCTGTGCAGAGAGACGAAGCTAAGGAGACACGAGGGGATGATTGGGCAGGGGAGCGTGCTCCAATCTGAGGAAGGAGTCTGGGCAGAAGGAAGGTCTTTCCTGTGCCTCTGGGCCCAAGGGGACAGCAGGTCCTTGGCCACCTGTCCAGAGAGCAGACGTGGGCTTGCCACCAAGCTCCCGGTCCTGAACTCGCAGAAACACCTCCTGGAGGAACGGGCAATCAAATGCCGTCTTCCTCCAGGATGTGGCAGCCTTGGCGGAGGTAGGGGGTGTCCCGGGGAAACAGGGACAGTTACCCATTACTCCCCATCCTGGGCACGGGCCGTGTGCAATGATCCTCTGGCGGCTCCTCAAGGATGGGGAAGGCACGGGCCTAGTCCCCTGTCCCCCTGAATGCCAGAGCGAAAGGGCAGGCCTTGCCTACGAGGAAAGATATCATTGTGAGCAGAGTGCCATCCTAGGCCATGCACGCTGCTGCAGGGTCGAGGCTGGGTCTGCTTATTTCGGCTTGGTAGGATGAACCCAGCATGTGAACTTGGAGCCCGGGAAAGCAAGGCCCAAGAGGCACCAGCCCTCCCGCTGCTCTTCTTCCCTGAAGCGACTAAAGCCTTGCTGAAGAAGCAGCAGCCAAGTGCTGTTCGCTCCAAGCCAACGCCTCTGCGAAAGCACAGCATTCGCTGAGAAATCAGAGTCGGATCTGCGGGCTCTACTGCTGCTTGCCTGAGCCCGGTCTCGCGGTGGGAGAAACCCGCATACAGCGAAATCCTCTTTGCCCGGGCATCTCCTCTGGGAAAGCACAGCATTCCCTGGGAAATCAGAATCGGATTTTGGGGATGCAGCTGCTGAATACCTAAGCTACTCTCCACAGCACGTTGGAAGTTACCCGCATGCAACGAAATCCTCTTTGCCCTAGCACCTCTTTGCCTAAGAGATAAGCGTGGTTGCACATCTGAAAGGGCCTTTAGGAAAGGGACACGTCTTTCACTGCACTCCCCTGGAGCAAGTCTGGGGCAGGCCGAACAAGCCACCCCAGAGAAGAGAAGGTGCCCTTGGGCTTGTGGGTGGGATACGGTCGGGAAGCAGGAGAGCCTGCTGTGGCAGGAAGAGCAGGCCGGTGGCAAGACAAGTGTCACCGCTCCCTGTGCGGAGAGACGAAGCCTCACTGCTAATGAGACATGAGGTGACGACTAGGGCAGGGGCGCCTGCTCCACTCTGTGGAAGGAGTCTGGGCAGAAGTCAGGCCTGTCTTGTGCCTCTGGTCCCAAGGGGACAGCATGTCCTTGACCACCTGTCCATAGGGCACACTTGGACTTGCTACCAGGCGCCATACCCGGAACTCGCAGAAACAGCACCCTCGAGAAACGGGCAGATGCCATCTTCCTCCAAGATGTGGCAGCGTTTTCGGTGGCAGGGGGTTTGCCGGGGAAGGAGTGGGGACAGTCCCCCAAAGCTCCCCATTCCAGTGAACGGACGGTGTTCAGGGATCCTGTCGCCTCTCCTCTCCGGTGGCGAAGGCACTGGCCTTGTCCGTGAGTCCGCCTGAAAGCCAGTGCCAAAGACCAAGCGTTGCGTACACCGGGAGATGGTAGTGTGCATTGAGTGCCATCCTAGGCCACGCACGCTGCTGCAGGGTTGTGGCTGTGTCTGCTTAGTTCGGCCTGGCAGGGTGAACCTAGGGCGCCAACATGAAGCCCTGGAGGGCAAGGCCTAAGACGGACCAGCTCTCTGCAGCTCTTCTTCCCTGACGCGACAGAGCGAACACCGAAATCCTTGCTGAGGAAGCAGCAGTGAAGTGCGGTTCGCGCAAAGCTGAAAACCTCTGTGAAAGCATAGCCGTCACTGGGAAATCAGAGTCGGTTCTGTGGGCTGCTGTTGCTGCTTGCCTTAGCCTAGTATTCGAGCACGGCGGGAGGAACCCGCATAGAGCAAAAGCCTCTTTGCTAGGGCATCCCCTCTGGGAAAGCACAGCATTCTCTTGGAAATCAGAGTCGGATCTGAGGGATGCTGCTGCTGTTTTCCTGAGGAAGACTCCACAGCACGGTGTAATAAATCCGCATGGAGCGAGATCCACTTTGCCTGGGCATCCCTTCTGCCTGAGAGAGAAGCGTGGTTGCGCCTGTGGAAAGAGCCTTAAGGAAAGGGACATGTCTGTCACTGCACTCCCCAGGAGCCTGTCTCGGGAAAGTGCAGCATGCTGCCCTAGGAGAAGAGAAGGAGTCGTTGGCCTTGTGGTCGGGATACGGTCGCGAAGCAGGAGCGCCGGCCCTGGCAAGAACAGCGGGCCGGTGGCAAGACAAGTGTCACCCTCTGCCTGTGCAGAGAGACGAAGCTAAGGAGACACGAGGGGATGATTGGGCAGGTGAGCGTGCTCCAATCTGAGGAAGGAGTCTGGGCAGAAGGAATGTCTTTCCTGTGCCTCTGGGCCCTAGGGGACAGCAGGTCCTTGGCCACCTGTCCAGAGAGCAGACGTGGGCTTGCCACCAAGCTCCCGGTCCTGAACTCGCAGAAACACCTCCTGGAGGAACGGGCAATCAAATGCCGTCTACCTCCAGGATGTGGCAGCCTTGGCGGAGGTAGGGGGTGTCCCGGGTAAACAGGGACAGTTATCCATTACTCCCCATCCCAGGGCACGGGCCGTGTGCAATTATCCTCTGGCGGCTCCTCAAGGATGGGGAAGGCACGGGCCTAGTCCCCTGTCCCCCTGAATGCCAGAGCGAAAGGGCAGGCCTTGCCTACGAGGAAAGAGATCATTGTGAGCAGAGTGCCATCCTAGGCCATGCACGCTGCTGCAGGGTCGAGGCTGGGTCTGCTTATTTCGGCTTGGTAGGATGAACCCAGGATGTGAACTTGGAGCCCGGGAAAGCAAGGCCCAAGAGGCACCAGCTCTCCCGCTGCTCTTCTTCCCTGAAGCGACGAAAGCCTTGCTGAAGAAGCAGCGGCCAAGTGCTGTTCGCTCCAAGCCAAAGCCTCTGCGAAAGCACAGCATTCGCTGAGAAATCAGAGTCGGATCTGCGGGCTCTACTGCTGCTTGCCTGGGCCCGGTCTCGCGGTGGGAGAAACCCGCATACAGCGAAATCCTCTTTGCCCGGGCATCTCCTAAGGGAAAGCACAGCATTCACTGGGAAATCACAATCGGATGTGGGGGATGCTGCAGCTGAATGCCTAAGCTACTCTCCACAGCACGTTGGAAGTTACCCGCATGGAGCGAAATCCTCTTTGCCCTAGCACCTCTTTGCCTATGAGAGAAGCGTGGTTGCACATCTGAAAGGGCCTTAAGGAAAGGGACACGTCTTTCACCGCACTCCCCAGGAGCAAGTCTGGGGCAGGCGCAACAAGCCGCGCCCCAGAGAAGAGAAGGAGCCATTGGCCTTGTGGTCGGGAAACGGTCGGGAAGCAGGAGAGCCTGCCGTGGCAGGAAGAGCAGGCCGGTGGCAAGACAAGTGTCACCCGCTCCCTGTGCGGAGAGATGATGCCTCCCTTCTAATGAGACATGAGGGGACGACTAGGGCAGTGGCACCTGTTCCACTCTGAGGAAGGAGTCTGGGCAGAAGGCAGGCCTGTCTTGTGCCTCTGGTCCCAAGGGGACAGCATGTCCTTGACCACCTGTCCGTAGGGCATACTTGGGCTTGCTACCAGGCGCCATACCCGGAACTCGCAGAAACAGCTCCCTCGAGAAACATGCAGTCAGATGCCATCTTCCTCCAAGATGTGACAGCGATTTCGGTGGCAGGGGGTTTGCTGGGGAAGGAGTGGGCACAGTTCCCCAAAGCTCCCCATTTTAGTGAAAGGACGGTGTTCAGGGATCCTGTCGCCTCTCCTCTCCTGTGGCGAAGGCACTGGCCTTGTCCGTGAGTCCGCCTGAGAGCCTGTGACAAAGGCCAAGCGTTGCCTACACCGGGAGATGGTAGTGTGCATTAAGTGCCATCCTAGGCCACACACGCTGCTGCAGGGTTGTGGCTGTGTCTGCTTAGTTCGGCCTGGCAGGGTGAACCCAGGGCGCCAACATGAAGCCCGGGTAGGCAAGGCCTAAGACGGACCAGTCTCTGCAGCTCTTCTTCCGTGACGCGACAGAGTGAACACCGAAATCCTTGCTGAGGAAGCAGCAGCGAAGTGCGGTTCGCGCAAACCTGAAAACCTCTGCGAAAGCATAGCAGTCGCTGAGAAATCAGAGTCGGTTCTGTGGGCTGCTGTTGCTGCTTGCCTTAGCGTAGTATTCGCAGCACAGAGGTAGAAACCCGCATAGAGCGAAAGCCTCTTTGCTAGGGCATCCCCTCTGGGAAAGCACAGCATTCTCTTGGAAATCAGAGTCGGATCTGTGGGATGCTGCTGCTGTTTTCCTGAGGAAGACTCCACAGCACGGTGTAATAAATCCGCATGGAGCGAGATCCACTTTGCCTGGGCATCCCTTCTGCCTGAGAGAGAAGCGTGGTTGCGCCTGTGGAAAGAGCCTTAAGGAAAGGGACATGTCTGTCACTGCACTCCCCAGGAGCCTGTCTCGGGAAAGTGCAGCATGCTGCCCTAGGAGAAGAGAAGGTGTCGTTGGCCTTGTGGTCGGGATACGGTCGCGAAGGAGGAGCGCCGGCCCTGGCAAGAACAGCGGGCCGGTGGCAAGACAAGTGTCACCCTCTGCCTGTGCAGAGAGACGAAGCTAAGGAGACACGAGGGGATGATTGGGCAGGGGAGCGTGCTCCAATCTGAGGAAGGAGTCTGGGCAGAAGGAAGGTCTTTCCTGTGCCTCTGGGCCCAAGGGGACAGCAGGTCCTTGGCCACCTGTCCAGAGAGCAGACGTGGGCTTGCCACCAAGCTCCCGGTCCTGAACTCGCAGAAACACCTCCTGGAGGAACGGGCAATCAAATGCCGTCTTCCTCCAGGATGTGGCAGCCTTGGCGGAGGTAGGGGGTGTCCCGGGGAAACAGGGACAGTTACCCATTACTCCCCATCCTGGGCACGGGCCGTGTGCAATGATCCTCTGGCGGCTCCTCAAGGATGGGGAAGGCACGGGCCTAGTCCCCTGTCCCCCTGAATGCCAGAGCGAAAGGGCAGGCCTTGCCTACGAGGAAAGATATCATTGTGAGCAGAGTGCCATCCTAGGCCATGCACGCTGCTGCAGGGTCGAGGCTGGGTCTGCTTATTTCGGCTTGGTAGGATGAACCCAGCATGTGAACTTGGAGCCCGGGAAAGCAAGGCCCAAGAGGCACCAGCTCTCCCGCTGCCTTCTTCCCTGAAGCGACGAAAGCCTTGCTGAAGAAGCAGCGGCCAAGTGCTGTTCGCCTCAAGCCAAAGCCTCTGCGAAAGCACAGCATTCGCTGAGAAATCAGAGTCGGATCTGCGGGCTCTACTGCTGCTTGCCTGAGCCCGGTCTCGCGGTGGGAGAAACCCGCATACAGCGAAATCCTCTTTGCCCGGGGATCTCCTCTGGGAAAGCACAGCTTTCTCTGGGAAATCAGAATCGGATGTGGGGGATGCTGCTGCTGAATCCTAAGCTACTCTCCACAGCACGTTGGAAGTTACCCGCATGCAACGAAATCCTCTTTGCCCTAGCACCTCTTTGCCTAAGAGAGAAGCATGGTTGCACATCTGAAAGGGCCTTAAGGAAAGAGACATGTCTTTCACTGCACTCCCCAGGAGCAAGTCTGGGGCAGGCCAAACAAGCCGCCCCCAGAGAAGAGAAGGTGCCATTGGCCTTGTGTTTGGGAAACAGTCGGGAAGCAGGAGAGCCTGCCGTGGCAGGAAGAGCAGGCCGGTGGCAAGACAAGTGTCACCCGCTCCCTGTGCTTAGAGACGAAGCCTCACCTCTAATGAGACATGAGTTGACGACTAGGGCAGGGGCGCCTGCTCCACTCTGAGGAAGGAGTCTGGGCAGAAGGCAGGCCTGTCTTGTGCCTCTGGTCCCAAGGGGACAGCATGTCCTTGACCACCTGTCCGTAGGGCACACTTGGGCTTGCTACCAGGTGCCAAAGCCGGATCTCGCAGATACAGCTCCTTCGAGAAATGGGCACTCGGATGCCATCTTCCTCCAAGATGTGACAGCATTTTCGGTGGCAGGGGGTTTGCCGGGGAAGGAGTGGGGACAGTCCCCCAAAGCTCCCCATTCCAGTCAACGGACGGTGTTCAGGGATCCTGTCGCCTCTCCTCTCCTTTGGCGAAGGCACTGGCCTTGTCCGTGAGTCCGCCTGAGAGCCAGTGCCAAAGGCCAAGCGTTGCCTACACCGGGAGATGGTAGTGTGCATTGAGTGCCATCCTAGGCCACGCACGCTGCTGCAGGGTTGTGGCTGTGTCTGCTTAGTTCGGCCTGGCCGGGTGAATCCAGTGCGCTAACATGAAGCCCGTGAAAGCAAGGCCCAAGACGGACCAGATCTCCGTAGCTCTTCTTCTCTGACGCGACAGATCGAACAGCGAAATCCTTGCATAGGTAGCATAAGCCAAGTGCGGTTGGCGCCAAGGTGAAAACCTCTGCGAAAGCATAGCAGTCGCTGAGAAATCAGAGTCGGATCTGTGGGCTACTGGTGCTGCTTGACGTAGCCTAGGATCCGCAGCACGGCGGGAGAAACCCGAATAGATCGAAAGCCTTCTTGATAGGGCATCCCCTCTGGTAAAGCACAGCATTCTCTGGGAAATCAGATTCCGGTCTATGGGATGCTGCTGCTGCTTGCCTGAGCAAGACTCCACAGCACGGTGTAATAAACCCGCATGGAGCGAGATCCTCTTTGCCTGGGCATCCCCTCAGCCTGAGAGAGGAGCGTGGTTGCGCCTATGGAAAGAGCCTTAAGGAAAGGGACATGTTTTTCACTGCACTCCCCAGGAGCCTGTCTCGGGAAAGTGCAGCATGCTGCCCCAGGAGAAGAGAAGGATTCGTTGGCCTTGTGGACGGGAAACGGTCGCGAGCAGGATCGCCGGCCCTGGCAAGAACAGCGGGCCGGTGGCAAGACAAGTGTCACCCTCTGCCTGTGCAGAGACGAAGCTAAGGAGACACGAGGGGTTGATTGGGCAAGGGAGCGTGCTCCAATCTGAGGAAGGAGTCTGGGCAGAAGGAAGGCCTTTCCTGTGCCTCTGGGCCCAAGGGGACAGCAGGTCCTTGGCCACCTGTCCAGAGGGCAGACGTGGGCTTGCCAGCAATCTCCCGGACCTGAACTCGCAGAATTACCTCCTGGAGGAACGGGCAATCAAATGCCGTCTTCCTCCAGGATGTGGAAGCTTGGAGGAGGCACGGGGTTTAAGGGGAAGGGGTGGGGACAGGCCCCCAAAGTTCCCTATTCAATGCACAGGAGTTGTGCAGGAATCCTGTCACCTCTCCTTTCCTGTGGGGGAAAGCACTGGCCTAGTCCACGAGTCCGCCTGAGCGCCAGAGTAGAAGGCAAAGCGAAGCCTACACCGGGAGATGGTAATGTGCATAGAGTGCCATCCAAGGCTACCCACGCTACTGCAGGGTTGTGGCTGTGTCTGCTTAGTTCGCCCTGGCAGGGTGAACCCAGGACGCGAACATGGAGCCAGGGAGAGAAAGGACCAAGAGGCACCAACTCTCCCGCAGCTCTTCTTCCCTGACGCGACTGTAGCCTTCCTGAGGCTGCAGCGTCGAAATGCTGTTCGCTCCAAGCCAAAGCCTCTCCGAAAGCACAGCATTCGCTGAGAAAAGTTCTGGGGGCTGCTGCTGCTTGCCTGAGCCCAGTCTCGTGGTGGGAGAAACCCGCATACAGCGAAAGCCTCTTTGCCTGTGCATCTCCCCTGGGAAAGCACAGCGTTCCTTGGGAAATCAGAGTTGGGTTTGCGGATGCTGCTGCTGCTTGCCTGAGCTGGTCTCCGCAGCTTGGTGGAAGACACACTCAAGGAGCGAAATACTCTTTGCCCTAGCATCCCCTCTGCCTGAGAGAGAAGCCAAGTGTGGGGAAGGCGCAGCACGCCGCCACCAGAGAAGAGAAGGAGCCGTTGGCCTTGGGGTCGGGAAATGCTCGGGAGGCAGGATAGCCTGCCGTGGCACGAACAGCAGGCCGGTGGCAAGACAAGTGTCACCCGCTCCCTGTGCGGAGAGATGGAAGCCTGGCTGCTAAGGAGACATGAGGGGACGACTAGGGCAGGGGCGCGTGCTCCACTCTGAGGAAGGTGTCTGGGCAGAAGGCAGGCCCGTCCTGTGCCTCTGGTCCCAAGGGGACAGCATCTCCTTGGCCACCTGTCCCAAGGGCAGACTTGGGCTTGCCACCAGGTGCCATACCCGGAACTCGCAGAAACAACCCCATGGAGAAACGGGCCGTCAGATGCCGTCTTCCACCAAGATGTGGAAGCGATGTGGGTGGCAGAGGGTGTGCCGGGGAAGGAGTGGAGACAGTCCTCCAACGTTCCTCATCCCAGTGCACGGGCTGTGTGCAGGGATCCTGACGCCTCCTCTCTCCTGTGGTGAAGGCACTGGCCTAGACCCCGAGTCTGCCTGAGCGCTGGAGCAAAAGGCAAAGCCTTACCTACCCCCAGGAGATGCTAATAGGCATAGAGTGCCATGCTAGGCCACGCAGGCTGCTGCAGGGTTCTGACTGTGTCTGCATAGTTCGGCTTAGCAAGGTGAACCCCAGCCGCGAGCTTGGAGCCCGGGAAAGCAAGGCCCAAGAGGCACCAGCTCTCCCGGGGCTCTTCTTCCCTGCCGCGACAGAGCAAACGACCAAAGCCTTGCTGAGGACGCAGCAGCGAAGTGCGGTTCGCGACAAGCTGATATCCTCTGCGAAAGCATAGCAGTCACTGAGAAATCAGAGTCGGTTCTGTGGGCTGCTGTTGCTGCTTGCTTTAGCATAGTGTTCGCAGCATGATGGGAGAAACCCGCATACAGCGAAAGCCTCTTTACCCGGCCATCCCTTCTGGGAAAGCACAGCATTCTTTGGCAAATCAGAGTCGGGTCTGTGGGACGTTCCTCTTTGCCTGAGTAGGTCTCCACAGCACGGCGTGATAAACCCCTATGGAGCGAAATCCTCTTTGCCTGGGCATCCCCTCTCCTGAGAGAGAAGCGCTGTTGAGCCTGTGGAAAGAGCCTTAAGGAAAGGGACACGTCTTTCACTGCGCTCCCCAGGAGCATGTCTGTGGAAGGTGCAGCACGCTGCCAGGGGAAAAGATCAGGAGCCGTTGGCCTTCTGGTCTGGAAATCGTTGCGAAGCAAGAGAGCCGGCCCTGGCAGGCACAGCGGCTGGTGGCAATACAAGTGTCACCCGCTTCCTGTGCAGAGTGACGGAAGCCTCGCTGCTAAGGGGACAGGAGTCGATGAGTCGGGCAGGGTGCGTGCTCCACTCTTAGGAAGGAGTTTGGGCAGAAAGCATGCCTGTCCTGAGCCTCTAGGCCCAAGGAGACAGCAGCTTTGGCCACCTGTCTCGGGTGGAGACATGGGTTTGCCACCAGGCGCCTAACCTGAACTCGCAGAAACATCTCCCTGAAAGAACTGGCAGCCCGTTTATGTCTTCCTCCAGGACTTGAGGCGTTCCCGAAGGCACGGGATGTCCAGGAAAGGAGTGGGGACAGTCCCCCACAGCTCCCCATCCCAGTGAGCGGGGGGTGTGCAGGGATCCTGTCGCCTCCCCTCTCCTGTGGGAAAGGCACTGGCCTAGTCCGCGAGTCTGCCTGAGGGCCTGAGTAGAAGTCCAAGCGTTGCCTACACGGAGAGATGGTAGTGTGCATACAGTGCCATCCTAGGCCATGCTCGCTGCTGCAGTGTTGTCGCTGTGTTTGCTTAGTTCTGTCAGGCAGGGTGAACCCAGCGCGGGAACATGGTGCGCGGGAAAGCAACTCCCAAGATGCACCAGCTCTCCCGCAGCTATTCTTCCCTGAAGCGAACGAAGCCTTGCTGAGAAAGCAGCGTTGTAGTGCGGTTCACTCCATGCCCAAAGCCTCTGTGAAAGCACAGCATTCGCTGAGAAATGAGTCGGTACTGTGGGCTGCTGCTGCTTGTTGCCTCGGCCAAGTCTCACAGTGGGAGAAACCCGCATACAGCGAAAGGCTCTTTGTCCGGGCATCTCCTCTGGGAAAGCACAGCAATCGTTGGGAAATCAGAGATGGGTTTGGGGATGCTGCTGCTTCTTGCTTGAGCTAGTCTCAGCAGCACGGTGGAAGATACCCGCATGGAGCGAAATTCTTTTTGCCCTAGCATCTCCTATGCCTGAGAGAAATGCGTGGTTACGCCTGTAGAAAGAGCCTTAAGGAAAGGGACACTTCTTTCACCGAGTTCCTGTGGAGCACGTCTGGGGAAGGCGAAGCACGCCGCCCCAGGAGAAGTGAAGGAGCCCTTGGCCTTGTGGTCGGTAAACATTAGGGAAGCTGGAGAACCTGCCCTGGCAGGAACAGCGGCCGAGGCAATACAAGTGGACCCGCTCCCTGTGCAGAGAGACGGAAGCCTGGCTGCTAAGGAGACAGGAGGAGATGAGTAGGGCAAGGTGCGTGTTCCACTCTTAGGAAGGTGTCTGGATAGAAAGCATGCCTGTCCTGAGCCTCTGGGCCCAAGGAGACAGCAGCTCCTTGGCCACCTGTCCCTGGGGCAGACATGCGCTAGCTACCAGGCGCCTATGCTGAACTCGCAGAAACAGCTCCCTGACATAAAGGGGGGTCAGATGCCGTCTTCCTCCAGGATGTGGAAGCTTGGAGGACGCACGGGGTTTAAGTGGAAGGGGTGGGGACAGCCCCCCAAAGTTTCCTATTCAGTGCACGGGCGGTGTGCAGGAATCCTGTCACCTCTCCTTTCCTGTGGGGAAAGCACTGGCCTAGTCCACGAGTCCGCCTGAGCGCCAGAGTAAAGGCCAAGCGATGCCTTCACTGGGAGATGGTAGTGTGCATAGAGTGCCATCCTAAGCTACCAACGCTACTTCAGGGTTGTGGCTGCATCTGCTTAGTTCTGCCAGGTAGGGTGAACCCAGGACGCGAACATGGAGCCCGGGAAAGCAAGGCCCAAGAGATACCAACTCAGCGCAGATCTTTCCTGACACGACTGAAGCCTTGCTGAGGAAGCAGTGGCGAAGTGCTGTTCGGTCCAAGACAAAGCCTCTGCGAAATCACAGCATTCGCTGAGAAATGTTCTGCAGGCTGCTGCTGCTTGCCTGAGCCAGTCTGGCGGTGGGAGAAACCCGCATACAGCGAAAGCTTCTTTGCCTGGGCATCTCCCTGGAAAAGCACAGCGTTCCTTGGGAAATCAGAGTTGGGTTTGGGGATGCTGCTGCTGCTTGCCTGAACTAGTCTCCGCAGCACGGTGGAAGATACGCGCATGGTGCGAAATTCTCTTTGCCCTAGCATCCCCTCTGCCTGAGAGAAAAGTGTGGTTACGCCTGTGGAAAGAGCTTTAAGGAAAGGAACACGTCTGTCCTGCAGAGCGAAGGAAGCCTGGCTGCTAAGGAGACATGAGGGGAAGATTATGGCAGGGGAAAGGACTCCACTCTGAGGAAGGAGTCTGGGCAGAAAGCATGCCTGTCCTGAGCCTCTGGGCCCAAGGAGACAGCAGCTTTGGCCACCTGTCCCTGGAGTATACATGGGCTTGCCAACAGGTGCCTACCCTGAACTCGCAAAAACAGCTCCCTGAAAGAACTGGCAGTCAGATTCCGTCTTCCTCCAGGACGTGGAAGCGTTCGCGAAGGCACTGGGTGTCCAGGCAAAGATTGGGGACGGTCTCCCACAGCTCCCCATCCCAGTGCGCGAGCGGTGTGCATGGATCGTGACGCCTCTCCTTTCCTGTGGGGAAGACACTGGCTTGGTCCCCGAGTCTGCCTGCGCGCCAGAGCCAAAGGCCAAGTCACCGGGAGAAGGTAGTGTGCATAGAGTGCAATCCTAGGCCACACACATGCTGCTGCAGGGTTGTGGCTCTGCTTAGTTTGGCCTGGCAGTGTGAACCCAGGGTGGGAACATGGAGCCCAGGAAAACAAGGCCCAAGAGGCACCAGCTCTCCCGCAGCTCTTCTTCTCTTAAGCGACAGAGCTAACGCCCAAAGCCTTGCTGAGGAAACAGAGGCGAAGTGCAGTTCGCCCCAAGCCGAAAACCTCTGAGAAAGCAGAGCAGGCGCTGGGAAATCAGAGTCGGTTCTGTGGGCTGCTGTTTCTGCTTTCCTTAACCTAGTATTCACAGCACGGTGGGAGAAACCCGCATAGAGCAAAAGCCTCTTTGTACGTGCATCCCCTCTGGGAAAGCAGAGCATTCGTTGGGAAATCCGTGGCAGTTCTGTGGGATGCTGATGCCGCTTGTCTGAACATAGTCTCCGAAGCATGGTGGGAGAAACCCGTATGGAGCGAAATCCTCTTAGCCCGGTCATCCCCTCTGCCTGAGAGAGAAGCGTGGTTGCGCCTGTGGAAACAGCCTTAAGGAAAGGGACAGGTCTGTCACTGTGCTCCCCAGGAGCATGTCTGGGAAAGGCGCAGCAACGCCACCCTGGGAGAAGAGAAGGAGCCATTGGCCTTGTTGTCGGGAAACGGTCGTGAAGCAGGAGAGCCTGCCATGGCAGGAATAGCGGGTGGGTGGCAAGACAAGTGTCACCTTAGTCTATGATGACACTTTTGAGTCAAGGTTCATCTACTCTACAGATGAGACTGTAAAATTTTTAAAGGCAACATCTTTAAAGGCAACATCATGAAAGAAGGTTTGGTGGATTGCTTTGATTTTCTATTCATTGTATCAGATGAGTTTAAGGGAGCATAATCCAATGAAAAATTTAAAATTAATTTTAAAAAATAAGAAAAAAACATTTGAATGTCTTTGCCTTTGTGGTTCCTGCAAATGAAACTACAAGAAAGGACTGAAAACATTTTCTTTTTTTCTATTTGTTTTTCTTCAATTTGGACCTCCTCCTTAGGTCTCAGATCAAAGAATGCTTACACAGACTCTGTAGTGTAGAAAGGACAAAATATCATATTACAAAATATTCCATTCCTATCCTTTTGTATACCCAGAACAATAAGTTAATATATGTGCTGCCAAAGAAGCACACCAGAGCAATAAGTTAAATGAAGATTGTACTGGGAAGATAAAACAATTATTCCATAAAATGAGTGGGTTTTGAATGGGACATGAAGGGCGGACTTGTGAGTTAGGAAAAAATATATATATAAAGACTTAATGAAGGTTTAATTAAAGCATAACAACTGTGCTGTATTCCTGAAATATATTAAAATGATGATATGGAAATACCTTGCCTAGTACTTAATATCTCACAGAGTAACATCAAAGCACCTATTAATCCTTTCTACTAACAGCTGTTCTTCTTTGTTTCACTTTACATAACATGTGATGGATTGACATTTGTAGAAATAAGGAGGAAACATGGAAGAAAGTGAAGAATTAGAAAGGATCAAAATACAGTAATAAACCAGGTAAATAACCAGTGAATATTATTATAGTAAACATATGCATATTTATAAACTGAGAATTTTCAGGAGTGACAGCCAATGTAGAAAATCGAGATGGTGTTATAGAAAATTCCATAAAACCCTTTGCATTAGTTTAACAGCCTGGTATAATATTTAGAAACATGTGTAATTTCTTTGAGCAGTTAAGCATAGAAAAACATGGCTGAAATAATGATAAACACTTAACATTTACTTAAATTTTTGTTTATTTTTATACTTTAATGCCCATATTGTGTTCATAATGTCCTAAGTATTTGTGGTTGTTAGAGCAAAGTAAATTTGAAAATTTCCATGAAGAGGGGAAATGGTATCTGTTTGTAAAACAAAACAAAATAAAACAAAAACACAGGGCACCTTTCCTATGGTTGTGAGCTGCCCTTCCCTTACTGCTCAATGCATTTTCATTAACACCCACCTCACAGTCCATAGGCAGCCATCTGTGTTCCCGTCTTTAAGAAATTTTATCCTACAAGTCTTTTCTAATGACACTGTTGCCTATTACATAAATCAAACAGACATTCAAACTCTTGGAATGGAATCAGAAACCCACAAAGCTGACTGCTGTCAGGACTCATAAGGAAGGCAATTAATAAATTTGTTATTTAGGAGAGGAGTTGTTTGCTTTCTGAAAATGCATGCAAAATTGGAATGTTATCCAGAGTGTATATCAAACTAACTAAGCTAAAAGTGTCTTTTCATCTCAGGTTCACCCATTTGACAATAATTATATTTTCTCCTTTATCTCTGGTTTGGTCAGCTATGCTAGTGTCAGAACACTTAATTCATTCAGTAAATCAACAAAGACCTATTTAGTACTAATTTTTTGTGGGTGTGATGAATAAGACAAATATCTGCCACAATGGAGCATATGATCTAGAGTTTAAAATTCATATTTGAATTACTTACATACCACCACATACATGAATTACATACTTACCACCACAAATGTAAACAACACTTATAAAATTGATGATGTTAAGGAGAAGACCTTAATATTAAAAGCAATAAAATTGCTATGTCTATTAGTAGAAATAAAAAATAGTCATATATTAACTAAAGTAAAATTTAGGGCTCCCTGGGTGACTCAATCGGTTAAGCAGCTGCCTTTGGCTCAGGTCATGATCCCCGGGTCCTGGGATTAAGACCTGCATCGGGCTCACTGCTGGGTAATAAGCCTGCCTCTCGATCTTCCTCTGCCTGCCACTCTGCAAACTTGAGCTCTCTCTCTCAAATAAACAAAATCTTTTAAAAAAAGATAAATAAAAAGTAACACTGGAGATTTGGGGATGGTGATGCCATCAAATGGCAACATGGATGCATGGATGACTAATTATTTAATACGAAAGGTAAATGTATAGTCAAAACCAGATTCTCTAATATTGTAATGGTGATATATAAATCATTTACTAGTCTAGTTTAAAAGTTAAAAAACAAGCCTATTAAAAATAACTATAACTGTAATCATTTGTTATTGAAAGTACAATATAAAAATGATCTAAAATGTAAAAACATCAATAACCTATTGTTATAGGAGAAGTATAAATTTTCTGTACACTATTAAAGTTCAGTTGTTTTCCACATAAAATGGAATGTTATAACTAACGTATTTTATATAAGCTTAATGGTAAATTAAAAAAAATATGTAGTAGATACACAAAAGATTTTGATAAAGAAGTTAAAACATACTGCCACAAAAAGTCATCAGATTACAAACAAAGAGAACAAGACAGGAAATAAAGAGCAGAGCATCTACAAAAGAGAAACAAAACAGATAAACACTGGGGAAAGAAAAAAAAAAACTTTAAAAAAGGGAGGGGAAGGCAAACCATAATACACTTAACTATAAGTAACAAACTGTTTCTGGAGGGGAGATGGGCAGGGGAATGAGCTAAGTCAGTAATAATTATTAGGAGGTCACTTGTGATGAGCATTGACTGTTATATGTAAATGGTGAATTACTAAATTCTACTGCTGAAACTAATATTACACTATATATTAACTAAAATTTAAATAAATCATGAAATATAAAAAGAATGAAAGGCAATAGTTAAGTCCTTACCTATCTATAATTACTTTAACTGTAAGTGAATGGAATTATCAGTTGGAAGACATAGAAAGGCTAGAACAGATTAAAAAAACAAACGAAAAACACAAGATCCAACAATATGTTGCATATAAAAGAATCACTTTAGCTTTAAGGACACACATGGGCAGAGAGTAAAGGGATGGAAAAAGATATTCCAAGCTAATGATAACAAAAGAAAACAAGGGTGGCAATAACTATAACAGACAATATAGGGTTTATATAAGCTAAAAATCACCACAGGAGTCAAAGAAGGTCCTTATACAATAAGAAAAGTGTCATCAATTCATCAATAGAGTAATTGTAAATATCATGTACCTAATATTGAGCCACATAAATATATAAAACAAATACTAACAAAACAAAAAGGAGAAATAAATAGCAATACAATAATATCTGGGGACAATAATACCCCACTCTTACCTATGGATAGATCATCCAGACAGAAAATCAATAAGAAAATAGTGAATTTAAACACTATGCCTGGACAACTGGGTGGCTCAGTCAGTTAAGCCTTTGCCTTTGGCTCAGGTCGTGATCCCAGGGTCCTGAGATAGAGTCCCACATTGGGCTCCCTGCTCAGGAGGGGGTCTTCTCACTCTGTCTCTGCCCTTACCCCTTGCTCATTCTCTCTGCCCTGCTCTCTCTCTCTCAAACAAACAAACAAACAAACAAGAACTATGTCTAATGAACCTAACATATTTACAGGATATTCCATCCAATAGTATCATAATAAATATTCTTCTCAAACACACATGGAAAATTTTCTAGGAGAGATCACATTTTAAACCACAAAACAAGAGTCCCCCCAAAATCAATAATATAGAAAGCATATCGAGTATATTTCCAGCCAAAATAATATGAAACTAGAAATCAATACAGAAGGAAATTTGGAAAATTTACAAATACACAGACATACACATTTTTAAACAAACAAAAAATCAAAAAAAGAAGACAAAGTGGGAATAAAAATACATCTTGAGGAAAATAAAAAAATATATACCAAAAAATTATGAGAAGCAGCAAAGCAGTTATAAAAGGAAATTTTATAGCTATAAATGTATATAAAAAAGATTTCAAATAAAGAACTTAATATAACAGCTCAAGAAAACTACAAAAAGAACAAAGTAAACTTAAAAGTAGCAAAAGGAAGGAAAAAAATAAAAATTAGGGCAGAAATAAATAAAATATAGAATTAAAAAACTAGAAAGTTTTTTTAAAATGGTAAATAATATTAAACTTGGTAATGGTAAATTAAAAAAAGACAGCTAGACTAACTCAGAAAAAAGAGAGAAGACTCAATAAAATCAGAAATGAAAAAGGAGACATTATAACAGATACCACAGAAATATAAAGGATAAAAGACAGTTAAATGCCAGCGAATCAAAAGCCTAGAGGAAATGGACAAATTCCTAGGCACATACAACCTATCAAGACTGAATCATAAGGACATAAAAAATGTGAACAGACCAATAAGGGGTAAGGAGATTGAATCCGTAATAAAAACCTTCTAACAAATAAAAGTCCAGAATCAGATAATTTCCCCAGTGAATTCTACCAAATATTTTAAGGCAAAATAATACAAATACTTTTTAAACCCTCCCAAAAAGTTGAAGAGGTTGAAATACTCCGAGGCACATTTTACAAGCCTGCATTATCTTGATATCAAAACCAGACAGGAGCACTACAAAAACAAAACAAAACAAAACAAAAACAAAAACAAACAAACAAACAAAAAAACAAAGTAGCAACAAAAAGAACTACTGGATAATATCCCTGATAAATAAAAATGTAAAAATTCTCTACAAAATGCTACAAAACTGAATTCACCAGCACATATCAGTAAATGTGATGCATTATATTAATAGAATGATCAATAAAAACTCATATAATCAACTCAATATATGCAGAAAAGGCATTTGACAAAATTCAACACCCTTTCATAATAAAAATACTCACCAAACTGGGTACAGAAAGAATACACATCAACATAAAAACCACATATTCTGTGGAAGGATTCAAGATGGCAGAGAAATAGCAGGCTGAGATGACACCAGGTAGCAGGAGATCAGCTAGATAGCTTATCTAACCATTGCAAACACCTACAAATCCAATGGGAGATCAAAGAGAAGGAGAGCAACAATTCTAGAAACAGAAATTTGATCACTTTCTGAAAGGTAGAACTGGCAAAAAAGTGAACCCGAAGAACAGGAAGGTAGACCGCGGGGGTGGGGGGCAGGTCCCGGCAAGCGGTGGAGCAATGGAGCACAAAATCAGGACTTTTTTAAAAGTTTGATCCACTGAGGTATATCACCCCAGAGGCTAAACCAGAGTGAAGCCCAAGTGGGGTCAGCATAGTCCCAGGTCCCTCAGGGTCACAGAAGGACCAGGGGTATCTGAGTGTCACAGAACTCACAGGTATTAGAGTGGGGAAGCCGGCTACAGAGACAAAGCTGAGGAGTGAGCTCTCAACCCAGGGTTACTTTGAACCAGGCATAGGCAGGATGAACTTGGAGCACGGCCAAGGTTCAGGGAGACGGGAGTAATTGAGCTCTTTTCTCCAAGCATGGCCAGAGGCCAGGGAGATGAGAATGACCAAGGACTTTTCTCCAAGTACGAGTGGCAGAGCGCTTTTCTCCAAGCATGGCCAGAGGCCGGGAAGATAGGAGTGATTAAGCACTTTTCTCTAAGGGTGCACTGAGGAGCGGGGCCCTGAGCTTTCCACTCCTCTGAGCAGGATTGAGAGACCGCCATTATCATTCCATCATCCAGAACTCTACGGAAAGCCTTCAGGGAACAAAAGCTCCTGGATTACTTAGCCTTACCCCAGGTAAGGGCAGGACAAATCCATCTCGGACAAAGACACTTGAGAATCAATACAACAGGCCCCTTCCCCAGAAGACCAACATGAAACCCAGCCAAGATCAACTACACTTAGTAAGCAGAAAGGTGGAATTCCAGAGGAGGAGAAAGCAAAACAAGGAATTCGTGGCTTTCTCCCAATGATTCATTAGTCTTGCAGTTATATTTTTTTCTTTTTTCTTCTGCTAAATTTTTTTACTTTTACCCTTTCCTCTTTTAATGATTTTTTTAACTAGTTTATTTTTAAAATACCTTACAAAAAATAATAATCTATTTTGAACCTTCATTATTATAGTCATATTTGATCCTCCATATATAAAACTAACTATATATTCTTTTTCACATAGGGTTTTTTCTTCTAAAAATGTGGAGTATAACTTCTCCTAATAGAACAAAATATACCCTAAATCTAGTTCCAAGATTGTTCTAGTGTCCAGCCTGAGCAAATTCTCTCCAGTTTATTTTTCTTTATTGTCCCAACCAACTTGCTCTATCAACTCGTTTTTTAGAAATTAAATTTTTTTCTCATTTTTAAAAAGATTTTATTTATTTATCAGAGAGGGTGGGGAGAGAGTGAGCACAGGCAGACAGAATGGCAGGCAGAGGCAGAGGGAGAAGCAGGCTCCCTGCCGAGCAAGGAGCCCGATATGGGACTCGATCCCAGGACGCTGAGATCATGACCTGAGATGAAGGTAGCTGCTTAACCAACTGAGCCACCCAGGCGTCCCTTTTTTCCTCATTTTTAGAGGTATATTCCATCCCTTCATTGTGCCTACCCTTATATGTTTTTCATCCTTTAAAATCTTGGGAGGTAGTTTCTTCTAAGAGACCAAAATACTCCCAAAATTAAGTGAGTGACCCTGTTCTAGTCACAAGTCTAGTATATATATATATCTATATTTTCTTTTTTAATATTTTTCCTTGTTTTCTTTTTTTAAAACCTTTTTCCCCCCTTGAACTTCTTTTTTATCCCCTTTCGTTCTCCCATAACTTGGGTCTCTTCTGATGTGGTTAAAGCACATTTTCCTGGGGTCTATACCACCCTTTTAGCATTTTATTTGCTCCTTTATGTATTCTTATCTGCTCAAAATGACAAAGTGGAAAAACTCACCACAGGAAAAAGAACAAGAGGCAGTACCAAAGGCTAGGGACATAATCAAAACAGACATTGGTAATATGACAGAACTAGAGTTTAGAATGACAACTCTCAAGGTTCTAGCTGGGCTCGAAAAAGGCATGGAAGTTATTGGAGAAACCCTCTCCAGAGAGATAAAAGCCCTTTCTGGAGAAATAAAAGAACTAAAATCTAACCAAGTTGAAATCAAAAGAGCTATTAATGAGGTGCAATAAAAAATGGAAGTTCTTACTGCTACGATAAATGAGGCAAAAGAATTAGTGATATAGAAGACCAAATGATGGAGAATAAAGAAGCTGAGCAAAAGAGAGACAAACAAATACTGGACCACGAGGAGAGAATTTGAGAGATAAGTGAAACCATAAGATGACACAACATTAGAATAATTGGGATCCCAGAAGAAGAAAGAGAGAGGGGAGCAGAAGGTATATTGGAGAGAATTTTTGTAGAGAATTTCCTTAATATGGCAAAGGGAACAAACATCAAAATCCAGGAGACGCAAAGAATGACCCTCAAAATCAATAAAAATAGGTCCACACCCCGTAACCTGATAGTAAAATTTACAACTGTTAACAACAAAGAGAAAATCCTGAAAGCAGCCTGGGAAAAGAAGTCTGTATTGTACATCAGTAAAAACATTTGATTGGCAGCAGACTTATCCACAGAGACCTGGCAGACCAGAAAGAACTGGCATGATATATTCAGTGTTAAATGAGGAAAACATGCAGCCAGGAATACTATATCCAGCTAGGCTATCATTGAAAATAGAAGGAGAGATAAAAAAGCTACCAGGACAAACAAAAGCTGAAAGAATTTGCAAACACCAAACCAACTCTCCAGGAAATATTGAAAGGGATCCTCTAAGCAAAGAGAGAGCCTAAAAGTAGTAGATCAGATAGGAACAGAAACAATATACAGTAACAGTCACATTATAGGTAATACAATGCCACTAAATTCATATCTCTCAATAGTTACCCTGAATGTAAATAGCCTAAAGGCACCAATCAAAAGACACAGGGTATCAGAATGGATAAAAAGCAAAACCCATCAATATGCTGCCCAAGAAACTCATCATAGACCCGAAGACACCCCCAGATTTAAAGAGAGGGGGTGGGAAACAATTTGCCATGCTAATGGACATCAGAAGAAAGCTGGGGTGGCAATCCTTATATCAGATCAATTAGATTTTAAGCCAAAGACTATAATAAGAAATGAGGAAGGACACTATATTATACTCAAAGCGTCTGTCCAACAAGAAGACCTAACAATTTTAAATATCTATGTCCTTAACATGGGAGCAGCCAACTATATAAACCAATTAATAACAAAATCAAAGAAAAGCATCGACAATAATAAAATAATAGTAGGGGAATTTAACACTCCCCTCATTGAAATGGACAGATCATCCAAGCAACAGATCCACAATGAAAAAGGCCTTAAATGACACACTGGACAAGATGGACATCACAGGTATATTCAACACATTCCATCCCAAAATAACAGAATACACATTCTTCTCTAGTGCACATTCTTCTCTATTCTCCAAAATAGACCACATCCTGGGTCATAAATGAGATCTCAACCATTATCAAAAGATTGGGATCATCCCCTGCATATTCTCAGACCACAATGCTCTGAAACTAGAACTCAATCACAACAGGAAATTTGGAAAGAACACAAATACATGGAGACTAAACAGCATCATTCTAAAAAATGAATTGGACAACCAGGAAATTAAAGAAGAATTGAAAAAATTCATGGAAACAAATGATAATGAAAACAAACGTGTTCAAAATCTGTGGGATACAGCAAAGGCAGTACTGAGAGGAAAATATAAAGCTGTACGAGCCTTTTTCAAGAAACAAGAAAGATCTCAAATACACAACATAAACCTACACCTTAAAGGAGTCGGAGAAAGAACAACAAAGAAAGCCTAAACCCAGCAGGAGAAGAGGAATAATAAAGATCAGAGCAGAAATCAATGAAATAGAAACAAACCAAAAAAAAAAAAAAACACAAAAAACCAAAACCCACCCCCCCAAAAATCCAATAGAACAAATCAACGAAACTAGGAGCTGGTTCTTTGAAAGAATTAATAAGATTGATAAAGAAAGAGAAAGGACCCAAATAAATGAAATCATGAATGAAAGAGGAGAGATCACAACCAACACCAAAGAAATACAAACAATTATAAGAACATACTATGAGCAACTCTACGCCAACAAATTCAACAATCTGGAAGAAATGGATACATTCCTAGAGACATATAAACTACCACAACTGAACCAGGAAGAAATAGAAAACTTGAACAGACCCATAACCAGTATGGAGATTGAAACAGTCATCAAAAATCTCCAAACAAACAAAAGCCCCGGGCCAGATGGCTTCCCAGGGGAATCCTACCAAACATTTAAAGAGGAATTAATTCCTATTATCCTGATACTGTTCCAAAAAATAGAAATGGAAGGAAAACTGCCAAACACTTTTTTTTCTGAGGCCAGCATCACCTTGATCCCAAAACCAGACACGGATCCCATCAAAAAAGAGAACTACAGACCAATATCCTTGATGAACACGGATGCAAAAATTCTCACCAAAATCCTAGCCAATAGGATTCAACAGTACATTAAAAGGATTATTCACCACGACAAAGTGGGATTTATTCCAGGGCTACAAGGTTGGTTCAACATCTGCAAATCAATCAATGTGATACAACACATTAATAAAAGAAAGAACAAGAAACATATGATACTCTCCATAGATGCTGAAAAAGCATTTCGCAAAGTGCAGTATCCCTTCCTGATTAAAACTCTTCAAAGTGAAGGCATAGAGGGCACATATTATCAATATTATCAAAGCCATCTATGAAAAACCCACTGCAAATATCATTCTCAATGGAGAAAAAATGAATACTTTTCCGCTGAGGTCAGGAACACGGCAGGGATGTCCGTTATCACCACTGCTATTCAACATCGTACTAGAAGTCCTAGCCTCAGCAATCAGACAACAAAAAGAAATCAAAGGCATCCAAATTTTGCCAAATTGGCAGAAGAGAAGTCAAACTATCCCAGTTTGCAGATGATATGATACTGTATGTGGAAAACTTAAAGGACTCCACTCCAAATCTGCTATAACTTGTATAGAAATTCTGTAAAGTGTCAGGATATAAATCAATGAACAGAAATTGGTTGCATTTTTTTATACCAACAAGACTGAAGAAATAGAAATTAAGGAGTGAATCCCATTTACAATTGCACCCAAAACCCAAAGATACCTAGGAATAAACCTAACCAAAGAGACAAAGAATCTATACTCAGAAAATTCTAAAGTCTCATGAAAGAAATTGACGAAGACACAAAGAAATGGAAAAATGTTCCATGCTCCTCTATTGGAAGAACAAATATTGTGAAAATGTCTATGCTACCTAAAGCAATCTACACATTTAATGCAATCCCTATCAAAATCCCATCCATTTTTTTCAAAGAAATGGGACAAATCATCCTAAAATATATATGGAACCAGAAAATACCTCGAATAGCCAGAGGAATATTGAAAAAGAAATCCAAAGTTGTTGGCATCACAATTCCAGACTTCAAGCTCTATTACAAAGTTGTCATCAACAAGATAGTATGGAACTGTCCCCAAAACAGACATGGATCAATGGAACAGAATAGAGAGCCCAGAAATACACCCTCAACTCTATGGTCAACTAATCTTCAACAAAGCAGAAAGGAATGCCCAGTGGAAAAAAGACAGCCTCTTCAACAAATGGTGTTGGGAAAATTGAACAGCCACATGCAGAAAAATGAAATTGGACCATTTCCTTACACCATACATGAAAATAGACTGGAAATGGATGAAGAAGCATAATGTGAGAGAGGAATCCATCAAAATCCTTGAGGAGAGAACAGGTAGCATCCTCTTTGACCTCAGCAGCAGCAACTTCTTCCTAGGAACATCGCCAAAGGCAAGGGAAGCAAGGGCAAGAATGAACTATTGGGATTTCATCAGATCAAAAAGCTTTTGCACAGCAAAGGAAACAGTTAACAAAGCCAAAAGATGACTGTCAGAAGTTATCTGGGAGAAGATATTTGCAAATGACATACCAGATAAAGGGCCATTATCTATCCAAAATCTATAAAGAGCTTATCAAACTCAACAACCTAAGAACAAATAATCGAATGAAGAAATGGGCAGAGGACATGAACAGACATTTCTGCAAAGAATACATCCAAATGGCCAACAGACACATGAAAAAATGCTCCACATCACTCGGCATCAGGGAAATACAAATCAAAACCAGAATGAGATACCACCTCACACCTTTCAGAATGGCTAAAATGAACAAGTCAGTCAATGACAGATGCTGGCGAGGATGTGGAGAAAGGGCAACCCTCCTACACTGTACGTGGGAATGCAAACTGGTGCAACCACTCTGGAAAACAGCGTGGAGGTGCCTCAAAAAGCTGAAAATAGAACTACCCTAAGACCCAGTGATTATAGTACTGGGTATATACCCTAAAGATACAAACGTGGCATTCTGAAGGGGCACATGAACCCAAATGTTTATAGCAGCAATGTCCACAATAGTTAAACTATGGAAAGAACCTAAATGTCCTTCAACAGATGAATCAATAAATAAGGTGTGGTATATATGTACAATGGGATACTATGCAGCCATCAAAAGAAATGAAATCCTGCTTTTTGTGATGACGTGGATGGAACTAGAGGGTATTATGCTTGGTGAAATAAATCAATCTGAGAAAGACAACTATCATATGATCTCCCTGATATGATGAATTGGAGATGCATCATAGGCGGTTTTGGTCGTACGAAAAGAAAAATAAAAGAAGATGGGATTTGGAGGGAGACAAACCATAAAAGACTGAATCTCACAAAACAGACTGAGGGTTGCTGGGGGGAGGTGTGTTGGGAGAGGATGGTGGGGGGATGGACATTGGGGAGGGCAGGTGCTATGGTGAGTGATGGTGAGTGCTGTGAAATGTGTAAACCTGGTGATTCACAGACCTGTACCCCTAGGGATAAAAACACATTATATGTTTATAAATATTTTAAAAAAATAATTTAAAAAATGCATTAAAAAAACACATATTGCAAGCCCAGAATTAATCTCATATTCAATCAAAAAAGTTTGAAAGTTTTCCCCTTAAAGATCAGAAAAAAGACAAGTGTGTCCACTTTCACTACTCTCATTTTACATAGTACTGGATGTTGTAGCCAGAGAAACAAGGAACACAAAGAAATAAAAGACTCCCCCCCCCCAAAAAAAAAGGAAGAAGTAAATTTTTTTTTTTTGGATAACATGAACTTACATGTAAAAAAATCCTAAAAACTTCACAAAAAATTTTGAATAAACAAACTTAGTAAAGCTGCCATATACAAGATCAATATATAAAAGAAAAGAATTTTGTTTTGTTTCGTTTTTTTTAATATGGAATGCTTCCTAGTTTTTCATGTCATCCTTGTTCAGTGATCTAGCTAATCTTCTCTGCATCATTCCAATTTTAGTATATGTGCTGCCAAAGTAAGCACAAGACAGGAGCATTTTAACACTCTAATGATGAACTATCTGAAAAAATAAAGAGAACAATCTAATTCACATTAGCATCAAAACTAATAAAATACTTAGGAAAAGATTTAACTAAGAAGATGAAAGATCTGTACCCCATAAACTATGACATTGATAAAGAAATTGAAGGAGACATAAATGGAAAGATAGCTCATATTTATGAATGGTAAGAATTAACATTCTTAAAATGTCCATACTACCGAAAACCATCTGTAAATTCAATTCCTATCAAAAATCCAATGTCAGGGACACCAGGGTCGTTCACTGGGTTAAGCCGCTGCCTTCGGCTCAGGTCATGATCCCAGGGTCCTGGGATTGAGCCCTGCATCAGGCTCTATGCTCAGCAGGAAGCTGCTACCTCTTCTCTCTCTGCCTGCCCCTCTGCCTTCTTGTCATCTCTCTCTGTCAAATAAATAAATAAATAATCTTTTAAAAAATCCAATATTTTTTTTTACAGAAGTAGGTAAAGAATCCTAAAATTTATATGAGACCATAAAAGACAACAAATAATTAAAGCAGTTCTGAGAAAGAATGAAGAAGTGAAATTACACTTCTTGATTTGAAACTATACTACAAAGCCCTCATGCTCAAAACAATAAAGTATACTGGCATAAAAACAGACAAATAAACAAGTAAAACAGAATTGAGAGTCCAGAAATAAATCCTTTCATACAGTCACCTAATATTTGACAGGGGCCAACATATATAATGGGTAAAGATAGTCTGTTCAATAAATGATATTTAAAACTGAATAGTCACATAAACAAGCATGAAACTGGAACCTTATATCACTCATAAATCTTAACTTGAAATAGATTAAAGACTTAAATGTGATGCATGAAACTCAATTTCCTAAAGGAAAACCTGAAAAATTCTCCTTGACATTGATCTTGCTAATAGTTTTTTGGATACCAGGCCAAAAACACAAGCAAAAGAAGCAAAAATAAATAAATGGTATTACTTTAAACTAAAGTTTCTGCATTGCCAAAAAAAAAAAAGAGAGAGAGAGAGAGAGAGAATGAAAACACAATCCACAGAATGGAAGAAAATACTTACAAATCTTATATCTGAAAAGAGGTTAATAACGAACAGATACAAATAGAAAAAAATATAATTAAAAAAATAGCAAAAGGATCTCAATAGACTTTTTTTTTTCAAAAAAGTTATATAAATGACCAACAGGAGCATTAAAAAGTGCTCAACGTAAAAACTCAGGGCAAAGTCATTATGTTGTTGTTGTTGTTTACCTCTGAAAAACACAGCAAGATATTACTACCTATTAGAATATATACTACCAAAAAATTAAAACTAACAAATTTTGGTAAATATTGGGGAAAATGGGGAACTTATGCACTGTGATAGGGATATAAATTTGTATGGAAAACAGTATGGAGATTATTCATATTATTAAAAGTAAAATTACCATATGATTCAGTAATCCCACCTCTAGGTATATATCTAAAGGAAACGAAGTCACTATTCGAAGACATATCTGCACTCTTATGTTCATTATAAAATTATTAACTCTAAGCAAGAGATGGAAATAACTTCAGTATCCATTAATGGATGAATGAATAAAATAAGCATGGTCAATATATACTATGGAATACTACTTAACCATGAAAAATTAAGAAATACTGCCATTTACAACAGCATGGATGGATCTTGAAGGTATAATACTAAGTGAAATATTTCAAAGATTATATATATATTTTTTAATTTATGTATTATGATATCCCTTACATACAGAATGTGAAGAAAAAGCAAACTAATGGAAACTTAAGAGTTGAGTTGACAAGAGGTGAACCTGGGGTGGAATAAGGTGGTCAAAGGGTACAAACTTGCAACTATAATATGAAAAAGTTCTGGGTATCTAATGTACAGCATGATGATCATAGTTAATAATATATACATACTTTTTTATTGTGCTTCCCTTTATTAAACTTTGCATATATCACATTCTTACAAGTTGAAAGTTTATAGCAATCTTGTATAAAAGAGGTCTGCTGCCACCATTTTTCTAACAACATTTGTCCATTTTGTGTCTCTCTGTCACATGTTGGTAATTCTTGCAATATTTCAAGTTTTTTCATTATTATTGGATTTGTTATGGTGATCTGTGATCAGTAATTATGACCCACTGAAAACTCAGAACTAGTTTACTTAAGGTATATACATTGTTTTTCTTTAAAGACATAATGCTTTTGAACAGTACAGTATAGTGTTAACTTTTTATATGCACTGGGAAACATAATTTTTTATTTGCTTTGGGAAACCAAAAAAATAATAATAATTTGACTTAGTTTATTGAGATAATCACTTTATTGAGGCGGTCTGGAACAAAACCCACAAGACCTCTGAAGTTTATCTCTACTGTAGTATATGTACATAAAAGTTGCTAAGAGTGTAGATATTAAAATTCCTTACCATACATGCATAAAAAACAGTGGCAACTATATGCGATAGTAGATGTATTAACATTTTTATGTAGATTATATTGCAATACAGATGTATGCCAATTTATCAAATTGTACAAAATTTACACAATGTTAAAAGTTTGCAATGTTATAAGAAATCATTTCTTAAATTTACACATTATAATATGTTGATTATTTTTCAAGAAAGCTGGAAAAAACTTTTTGTAAAATTAATCTATTTTTCAAAAAAGGAAGTAAGGAAGTAGAAACTGCAACTAACTCTGAAATAATAGAATATAAAATCCATTTTAGTTATAGACACTGTGACAAAAACTATTACTTAGTTTACAATGAAGGAGTACTTATGAAGCATGAAGGATGGTCTATAAATAAGGCTGAAAGAGCTCAGTTTTAAGGTTTAAATTTAAAATCTTCTTTTGAAATAGTAAACTGACCACACAGTTTTCCAAACATAAATGTCTTAACTGCATGAATTTATTTCATACAACTCTATAATCTAGTTTCATAAGAAAGCAGCATGCAAATTTTGAATAAGACAGACTTGCTTAAGTTTCTTTATGTTCAACAGTAAAGGATACTTCCCTAAAAAAAAATAGAAGAAAAATCAGCATATTTATCATGATAATTATTATTCATAATGAGATTCATATTGAATTAGGGAATATATATCCTCAGAGGGGGTAGAGTAAAATGAAATTTATTTTGGTAAATGTGTCTATGAATAGTCAATACAATGCCTCAATATAAATGAATATTATCATTTTGAACAATTTAATTACTATTATTAGAATTATTATAAGTATAAAAATAGCTATCATTTTAGCATGGAATATGAGACTCTCATGCTCCATGCTTCATCACATCCACAGAACATCTCTGCATAATCAGTATTATCATCACCATTTCATGGGTGAAAAAACTGAGGCTAACACATTTAGATAACTGGTTTATGATTACATGGCTGGTAAAGATGCATCACACTAATTTAGGCTTTATGATTTCAGAATTGTACTCTTTCCACTGCACATTCTATTACTCTGTAAATACTTGGCTTGTTTTCATTTAGTTCTTTAATTTTATTCATGTGGTGATGGCTTAAAGCTTCATTTAAAGAAAGCTTAAAAAATTCATTTAGCCAAAAGCTCCCAAGAATTAAAAATGTCATGGATCTAATTTAGACATGGATATCATTAGTTAATGGGTAACTATATATTTTCCACTCTAGTGAGATAACAGAGTATTTTTCTAAGTTTTAGTCTCTGAGTGTTCAAAAGGACTTTGTTAAAATAGAAATATTTAGACAAAGGTGATCAAAAGTCTGCATCAGGTCACCTTAAGATAAATATTAGGAAACTGAGGAAACAAATGGAGATTTGAACACTGAGCTATGATATAATGAATGGTTTAAAGTATTTAGTAGAGCATAGAAAAGCCCTTTAAAGCCTGGACTTAGCCTAGCATTGCAGCTTCTGGGATATCTGTCTATCTATCATCTACCTATCTATCTATCTAGATATAAATTTGAAAACTTTTTTAACTTAAAGATTTTGAGAAATAGAACATAATTAGCACCATAGAAGATCTGTTTATGATAACAACCTAGCCCCTCCTCCCAGTTTGTTAATATTCTCTCTTATTTAATGTAACATTGTGCAAATATACCACTACTGATCTGCCGTTATGAATGAAATAACTATAATCATCTGTTTCATTTTCCTGGTGAAAATATTCATTTAGTTCCATGTTGTATTTCTAGGAATGGACCAAATTTTTTTTTTTAATTTTTAAGTTTTCTAAATATTGTCCAACTTACCTAATACGTTTTTATTATGTACACTGTCATTCCTTCACATTCTTGCAAGACATTTTCACTGTTGCCCAATATGGTAAGTGTGTAATAGTATGTCATTCTAGGTTTTAATTTATTTTTAATTTAATTTAATTTAATTCCAGATTCATAATAAAGATAAACAGTTTTTATATATGAGTGGCCATTTGGATTACCGTTTCTGTAAAGTACATGCTCAAATCTTTTGATATCTTAACATTGTATCATACTGACATCTTTAATAGTAGATTTTCTGAATGAACTTTTAGCTGTGTAGGTCTTCTCTATTTTATTTTGAACTTGTTTTCATTTCAAAATCTTTATATTTATTTTTATAATCTGCTTTTATTTTGCTTTGTCTATTATCTATCTATCTATCTATTTGCAAGCAAGAGAGAGTGAGCAAGTGAGAGCGCAGGGAGGGATAGAAAAAGAAGGGAAAAGAATCGTAAGCAGGCTCCAGGCTCAGCACAGAGCCCAACTCTGGGCTCTATTTCACAACCCTGACATCATGACCTGAAAGAAATAAAATAAAATTAAGGTGTTAAAAACAAAAAGGAAAAAGAGTTGGAGGTTTAATTAAGTGAGCCACCCAGGCACCCCTGTGGTATCTTAAATTAGCTGTCATATGTTTAAAGTTCTAGAGTATCCATTTGGTTCATTTATAAAATCTTTCTCAATATCATTTTTAGTTTCAGTTTTTTGTTCAATTTGCTTCCCCTCTCATTTCTTTGAGCAGAGTAATCAAGCCATTTTACAATCTTTATGGATCATTTTAACATCATACTTAATCCCATATTGTCTATCAAATCTTGTTAATGTTTTTTCTTTGTGTGCTTTCTTCCATTTTGCTATGTTCAAGACATTATATTTGAAACTCTTATTGAGTAGGGATAATTAAGAGCTATAATAATGGTATGGTCCTCCTTGGCAGGATTTTCTCTTATATCTGAGACTCTACAAGACAATCATACTCCAAATTCCGTGATTGACTTTCTCAGTTTACACAGAAGGCAAGGTAGGCTATAGTCTTATTTCTGCTTCTCCTTGTGCTTTGGGGATCTCAACTTAAATTTGGGTTGTACCAAAGTCCTCAAATTTGATTGCTGCTGGATTTTTAATTTTGTTTCTCTAGTATCAAGAGTCTATTAAAAACACAGCTCAGTGTGTTTTAGCAGTTTCAACTGCTCTCATAGCTAAAATGGCTTCAGGGCATATATCTCTAGGCTCTCATTGTATTTCCTATTTTGGCCCAGTAATCCCTCACTTATTTTTATAATCATTCTTATATTTTTAACTTTAAAAGCTATTTTGTCTGGATTTTTAGTTGTCTTAAGAAAGAGTTTTTAGATCACCATTGCTAGAAGCAACAACAAATATACATGAAAATATCACAGTAGTTTATCACATCTTTATGGCTTTGAACTTCCATAAGCTGAGGCATCCTTCTCTAATCACTTATGCAAACTCCAATTTACCCTTTAAAACAACATAAGAATTGCTTCATTTAAGAACATGTTCAGGGATGACTCTTCCCCACTGTTCTTACCAACATTCCCACACACTCTTTGCTACCCACACCTTGTTTATGAACTTTCATTAGGTATATCAGCGTCACCAGAATTTTGCTCTATTGTATTTTTGTCCTTTAGAGCTTTAATTAAATTTAATTAATTCCATAGAAAGTCTGTCCCTTTTCTTTCAAACCTGGGTTAGTTATTTCTTCTCATTCTTTGTCAGAAGTTACTTTATTAGAGAAACTTACAGCTGTATTGTGACTTTGGAGCCCTTACCGTTTTTTGACTGGAAAAATCACCCATCCCTGATATTTTTACGCAGCTTCCTAGCTGATATTATTCAGAAATCTGTTCAAAACAGACTTTTTCAGGGAGGCCCTTTCGGACCACTCAGTTACAAAACCTCTTCTCAATCACTGCTCTTTTTAAAATGTGCTTATTTAGTTCAAATATGCATCACTATTAAAGAAAAACCAGTACGATTTTTTTTCTTTTTAAAGTTGGCATACCCATTATCTATCTCTCCCATTAAAATGATTCCTCTGGGCTGGGGTTTTGTTGTGCTCATCTTAGGCCAGGCACTCAATAAATTGTCTCTGAGTGATTGAATTGTTTGACTCCCTTGCTAGATTCTCAACTTCATGAGGCCAACGATTGTTCTATTCAGTCCTTCTTTATCCTCAATGTCTGTTATATTGCAGTCACTTACGTGACTAATGGGAAAAATCACAGAAAGAAAGAGTTAAAACTACAGAAAAACCCCGTAGGTTCAATAACACAAAGCTTTCTAAAATTATTTAGCCCAGGAATTGAATACTGGCTGCACTTTTGATTTTTTTTAATGGTATTGAATTTAATTTGAATGGAAATACTTGAATGGTAGAATAATAAAAAAATTATAAAAGCAACTTGCTCCTTAAAGTAAGAATTATATAGGGCATCTCTTCTAGAAGCAAAATTTTCAAATGTCAAACATCTGAAAGCATAGAAGGAGAAGTAAGAGTGTGAATTGTACTTCAATGCTCTTTTCTTTATATTCAGCAAACAGCTTCATTCACACCTTTCCAATTTTTTCAACTCTTTTGACAAAGCCTTCAGAGGAGTTACTGCTGATGACAACCATCACAGCCTAACAGGAGAAATTTTATAAAGAAAAATAATAGCATGTTTTTCCCAAATTATTAAGGATATGGTGAAGCTCTGTCGGATTCAAAGGAGGAATGTGCAATTCCATGCTATATATCATAATAACTTATTTTAATAGTGGCTTTGCAATTTTTCATATATATCCATTTACTGAAACCACTATCAAATAAACAAAAACAAACAAATTAACAGGGGTTCGAGACAGGAATTATCTAATCTAAAAATAGCACATGTTCACAGAATACACAACACATATCCCAAGTACTACTATAGGTTTCAAGTAATAGTCAAAACAATAGTAAACATGATTCAGACCCTACCAGTCAAATCATAAATGGGACCTTAACTGTAAATCCTTATCTTTAGATCAAAGCGGGTAATTGGGTGCTGAAGATACATTATAGAACTAATATGTTATAGAACTCCTCTGAAATGAGTCATTTATTCCATCACTTTTCCTGCACAGCTGCTGACCCATGTTTTGGTTCCTGGAAATAGCTGCTACCCTGTCATACATCTTAAAAGCACATTTATTGATAACTCTACTCATTCCTCCATTCCTCTGTGACTGTCAGTGTGCTAAAATGTGGAGTCAGCTGACTCACTTGAGGTGGTAATAAAGTAGATGAGTTTGCAAAGTATTTTGTTATTTCTAAAAATGCAAAAACCAAATTACATTGAAATCATAAGGGGTGTTTCAGGGAGAGCTGTAGGATGTGGTTTCTTGTGTAATCCACAAAGATTAGCTCCAACACATATTTAAACTCTCCTCTAGGAGCAACCTTAGTGGTAAAGCAAGAAGATAAACAGATGTATACACACCCTGGCACAAAATTATCACTTATGTTTGGCTTCCTAGTCTCCTCGTGTTACTTATTTATCTTAACTTCTCTCTGAAATCAGGGAACACAGAATCTCAATCAGTTGACATTTTTCTACTGAATTACTCAATAGTCTGATCATACCCCTAAGACTTTTTTAAATTATTTCACTCATAATCCCAAATCTGCTTTGCTTCCTCATCTTAGTACACTGTAATTTGATTTCAAAATGAGGACAGTTGTCAGTAATGCCACATTCATTAATCTATTTTACAATTCCATGTACTTAGAACTATGAAAATATGTTAATAACATCCATTACAAGAAGCCACCCTAAATTTATTATCATGAAACAAGACCTCAAGAAAGTGAATTCAAAATCATCCATGTATTTGCAACTTATTGCAATAAAGCCTTTATCAATAGACTTCCCTGTGCACATGGTGGTCAAATTGCTGGTGAAAACCAGCCAGATCTACTACAGGCTTTCTCATGGCTTCTAGGTAACCCAAGTGAGCCTTTATTGATATTGGGAAGGGATAAAGCAGGGAAGGGATAAACAGTGATGTAAGAATTGGCTAGACAAAAGTAATGATTCTCATTACAAAGTGAGTATTTTAAAGCAAAAGGGCCTGTTGGGAATATTGTTTTATAAAATAGTGGGGTTTTTAGTTAACTTTTTAAAATTCAATTAGTTAACATATAGTGTACCATTAGTTTCAAATGTAGATTTCAGTTATTCATCCATAGCATATAATAGCTAATGCTCAGTACTTACTGTTATAGCTTCTTGAAAGCAGAATTTTAACCCACTGAACCACCCAGGCACCCTTGAAAGCAGAATTTTAGATCATATTTTCTGATTACTTCCATGTAGTACAACACTTTCCTGCTAGCAACCTTCAAAACATACTGTTTGTTAGAGGAATTTCTTTAATAATAAATAAATAGGAATTTATTTAAATTTATAAATATATAAAATAAATAGGAATTTATTTAAATTTATTTAAATATTGCACACTGTTTCATTGTTCATAAATAAGGTGATGATATTAGAGCCATTAGTTGGTAGCACTGATATATCACTTTCTTTTTACTTCTCAGTGCATTCTCTTTACACAAAATAGATATATATTTTAAAAGAATCTGAATCTGTGGCAAACTTTAAAAAAACCCTATACAGTAAAGTTTATCATTTTAAGTAATCTCAATTATCTTCCTCAATTGTGATAGTATATCCTTCTATCTAGGCCAGATATTGTATGAGGGATTTGAAGAGACATACTTTTCTAAATTTCACTTTTCTCATCTGAAAATGCTGATCATGATCCTACAATAAAATACACTTACAAGTTTTTGATGAAAATTTATTTATTTATTTTAAGATTTTATTTCTTTATCAGAGAGAGTGGGCGAGAGAGCAAGCACAGGCAGACAGAATGGCAGGCAGAGGCAGAGGGAGAAGCAGGCTCGTGGCCGAGCAAGGAGCCCGATGCGGGACTCGATCCCACGACGCTGGGATCTTGACCTGAGCCAAAGGCAGCTGCTTAACCAACTGAGCCACCCAGGCGTCCCTTTTGATGAAAATTTAATCTGTATAAACAATATATTTGCTGTAATGCATGGTTCATGGAAAACATCTTAGTTAATTATAAGAAACCACAGTATTAGAAATTAGGTAAATGTGTCTATAATATTTAAAGTTTTAACACTTTGCCTTATTTTCTCAAATCCCTTTACCACTTTCACTGACCGAGTCAAATGTACTTTTTCTACTAGTAGCCGGCTCTTTGTCTTTTGTCAGAAAGATGCCCTTGTGAATTATTTGTAATAGAGATATTAGCAATAATAATAATAATAATAATAATAATAATAAATAGCAATGAAAATGTTAAAAAAAAGTTTTCTTAACTAATTAGGGTTCTTAGACATCAATTAGAGGAACCACCTCTGGCAAGCAAATTAATCTGCAAGACATTTCCCGGAATTAACAAGTCAATCAGAAACAGGGTTGTCCGTAGACTGAAAGGTGAAGCAAAAGGACTAGTTTTGGAAAATAGGTAAGGACAGTGAAAAAAAATGATCAAATTTTGGGGCAAAGTAAATTATTAGGTGTCCTTTCAATGGAGTCCTGGGCTTTATGTAGCAGAAACTCTGGAGATTATCTCAATCCATTGGAGTCACCCCGTTTATTAGCTTACTATTGACAAAGTTATTTACAAACTGTAGAGCAAGAGGATATAATGTAGAAAAATGATGGTAAAGCACAAGATTCTTGTTAACAATAATGCAAGTTAGTGATTTTTCATTAGAAAACATAAATTGTATAACCCAAATTATTGGCCCAGAGCACTTCTGCTTCACAACTCTGCTTATATCCCAAATAACCATGTGAACTAGTTTTAATATCTGCTTCTCTTATTAATTTTTGAATAAAAATTCTTGACACAAGTATTTTATAATTGTGTGATAATCATGCATTTAATTTCTTGGAGAACAAAACACACTTAAGCCTAACTATGTTCGTTCACAGAACCAGCCTTGATAACACACTTCTATATGTTAGAAATGATGGAATAAATGTAGAATATTGGGCACTCGTTTGGTATTCTTTGCCATGTTTTTCACTATCTAAAAAGAGATCAGTGAACTGGGACTGGAGTTAGTAGACATGGAAGAACATAAAATATTACAGAGAAGAATACTCTGTGGTCCACAACCTAAACGGGCTGGGATTCCCATCATTTGGATCCCTGTAGCTTTACAAAAGTCAATTAAATTTTTGTATCTCTGATTAAAGTTGATTCCCCAGTACTTTTTCAAACATCGCTTGTAAAGTATTGTTTCCCAGAACAAAAGGGATTTTGCACATATATCTGCCTTTGTCTCTGGCCATGATTTCAGTCAGGATCCTGGGATCGAGCTCCATATTGGGCTTCCTGCTCATTAGGGAGTATACTTCTCAGTCTCTCTCTGAAGCTACCTCCCGCTGCCCCACTCATGCTCTCTCTCTCAAATAAATAAATACAATCTTTAATTTTTTAATTAAAAATAAGATAAATAAAATAAAATAAAAAGTCTGGTCTTACTGCCCCATTTAGCTCCTTTTTTTTGAGTTGTATTTAAAGCAGCAGAGAGAATATGAGGCTCTCAAACTTAAAAAAAAAATAAAGGAAAAAATTGAGTTTTGTTAGGATTTAAGATCTTGTCTGCTAGACAAAAACGTTGGCTTTGTTAACATGTGAAAATTAACAAAAGAGAATGAGATAGAATTCTAACAATTTTTGTAGAAATTTAAAATTTCCTCCAACCCAATTACATACAGACCCATTAAGTAAATTCATTCCAATGTCCCAAACCAACCTTTTCTAATAGTAATGCATCTGTGTAAACAGGATCAACCCAAGGAATAAATAAATTTTATTATTTTTTCCTGTCTCTTCCACAGTCACATCTGGGTATATTGGTAGCAAGCCAATTATCTATCTTATAAGACATGATATCATAAGGAAGGGTATTCTGTCCATTTGGAACAACTGAAAATCATTGTAATTTTATCTTGGTGCAGTAACTTGAGATGGCACAGTGTGGGTTATGAATATATTTTATTTTTTTTTTAATGGGGAGAAGAGATTATAGAGATATTGGTTATCCAAGAGAGACTGACAGGTGTTGATAGTTGCCAGGTCAATATCCTTCTACTTTTTCCTTTAATATCAGAAAGCACTAAGGGATTCACAACAAGGAAACTTAAAACAACATCAAATATTATATTGTCTCTCTTCTAGTTATATTGTAACCATATGACAAAGTATCAGTCGTACAAGATATCATTCTCTTTAACCTCTATCTTTCTGCCAGAAATGTGGGCTTAATAGTGAGAACTCCAACAGCAATTTTTGAAACTGTGAATAAAAAGCCATGAAAACCTCTAAGATTGTTCACTTGACTTTCTTAAGTCTCTGAACCAACACCAGAAAACACTCTCTGTAGTCTTCTTGTTAAATGAAAAAATATGGTTAAACCACTTTTGACAGTCTACTACATACAGCAAAATGTAAATCTTAATTGAAATATGTCCTCTCAGCTGTGCTTAAGCAACAGAGTCCTTAGCTTTTCAGGTTTTCAGTCTGAAAGTGTACACCTCTGGTGCTCTGAAAGGGAAGAGAAAGGACACCCTGTTCTCCATATAAATTAAAGAAGAGAAATCTGTGCATTTAAGTTGGCCATATAAAATTTATCAAGCAATTATCTCCTAACTCCTTCCTATCCAAATTACCTGATATGCTCTCCCTACTTCTTTATTCCACGTTACTGCCTTTTCCAGGATTCTGTATCACATCACAACATGTCTTCTGTTATTTCCTTCTTGCAAGCTAGTTTTGTATTCTCCATCTGAAAAAATCAACAGTCATTGGTATTTCAATTCCAATTTTCCTCAAATGCGTTGATTCTACGTATCTATTACTCTTTTCTCATACTCAGTGTCTTTGTCTTTATGGGGTTTGTACTTTGCTTTTCCCCATCCTTTACTGCCATTATATAATCAAATCTAATAACTTCTTAGAGAAAGTTAAAAATTCCTGCATAGCCACACGTGAACACAAAGTCACTGATTTTTAGCAAACCTATAAGATAGTCAGACATCCATTCAGTTTCTTTTTTTTTTTAAGATTTTATTTATTTATTTGACAGAGTGAGATGACAAGCAGGAAGAGAGGCAGGCAGAGAGAGCGAAGAAGCAGACTCCCTGCTGAGCAGAGAGTCCAATTTGGGGCTCGGTCCCAGGAACCTGGTATCATGACCTGAGCCGAAGACAGTGGCTTAACCCACTGAGCCACCCAGGCGTCCCTCCATTCAATTTCTTAACTGAGTCTCAAATGCATCCTGAGTTCTAACCTAAACCTAAGTTCTACTTCTTACACGTTGTTATATGACCAAATTCTTTCAGTTCAGTATTTTGTAACATTTAAATATTAATCAATTGATGCTTTGTCTGTGTATTTCTATGAAAATAATTTGAATACTGTAGATTTATTGTTATATTTATAGATTTATAATCAAAGTTTCATCAGTTGAAGTTTTTGGAAATTTCAGATATAATGATTAACCTAAAATGATACTGCCTCAAATCCCTCTGATATCAAGGCCCAACACCTGATTATAGCCAAACCTGTGGTGCATAGTTCCATGGGAAATTGCAGTTACTTAACACTGATAGCATCTCATGTTCTCTCTCTCATTTTAGAATATCTCCAACACAACCCAAAAGTGTAGGAGAGTTAATGTCCTCTGAGGACACCTCTCAGTGAAGTGGAAATAAGAACCACAGATAAAACTGTCAGTTTTCAGGTCTTCATGAGAACAACTTAAAGAAGTTTCTCAGGACCTTTCAGTAAAAGCAAGCCTTCATTTTCTATCCACAACAATTTTATCAACAATGTACCTCTTTGACAAAGTTGCTTCTTCACTGTATCACTTTCCCATTCTTTTCTACCTTGGATAATCTCCCAGATAAACTAACAGTACTCAAATCCTTTGTCCTACTCTTTGCTCTCAGGATAAATGGAGCCAAAAGACTTAGATTAATATCAAGTTCTAAATGGGACCTTAGAGCTATTTCTGTCCAGATTTTCATAAACATAGGGACCTTTGAATTATCAGGCTATAAATAAGTTCTAAATGGAGGGGGCAAAAGCAAAAAGTAGAAATTTTTATGTTTGATTTTTAATCATGATTAATTGACTTTATTGGTTATTAAAAATACTAACATTATAAAAGTGTGGATCTTTGTAAAACAATGTCATAATGTAAGAAATAAGTTGCATAGTCCTTTTGAGAATATTAAACCAAGTGTTCAGGTGCCATCTAATTTCTTGTTTAATCCAGAACTTTGGCGTGCATTATCTTGAGGAATAGGATTTTGAAGTCCGGACAGACTAACAGAAAACTGATCCAAATGTGTGTGTTTATATTTCTGCTTTTGTTGTAAAAATCAACTTGTGATTGCTGGTTTAAAATGGTAAAACTAATCATGTTCATGGACTCTATTATAAATTTTCTAATTGTATGGGAAGAACCCAAGAAACATATAATTAATTGATTTGCAAATCCTCAAAGAACTACAGGATCAGGTAGTGGTATGTTCTGATTCAACAGCATCATAATGCAGCATTTTATATGTGTGGCTAATGGATATTTTCATGAATGTTTGCTAGCTAGTCAGCCAATACAGAGAAATATTAGGTAGGGTAATTACTCACAGCTGTGTTTAATAAAATGAGAGAAAATTATCAAATGACACTAATAATAATAATACTATAGCAGGCAAAATAATTCAATGATAATTACAAGTATTAATCTAGCTTTCTTCCCTGATTATGACTCTTCTCTCCTTTATCATAATGGAATAGCAGATTGTCTGCAATGAATTGTGAAAACCCAGCAGTGACTTTGGCAGTGAAGGCCTCCCATCAATTTTGATAGGTTAAAATGATTCTGGTTGGTCTTGAGCAAATGTGTCAAGTTTTTTTTCTGTGTGTGTCATAAAAGAAAGAAGCAATTGTAAATTCTTGCTGTTATTCCATGGAGCCAATAAAATCATACTGCCAACAAGAGGCTGTTGACACCGTAAGTGTAGTTATCTGTCTTGAAATACTAGGCCTCGAAATAAAATTCCAATATTTCACATAACCTCTTTTTTTTTTTAAAGAAAAAAACAAAACAACTCTAGTGCTTACATTTAGGGCTCTGCTGTTGTGTAACTATTTTGAACATGTCTACTGTAAGTGTATATATATATATATATGTATATGTATATATATATATATATATATATATATATATATTCCGTGCAATAAATTCATTTAGTGATAAATTTGGATTGCAAATTATTTTCGGGGAGGCATGGTATTTGTGGCTAGTCTTACAAGTATAAAGGACTAAAAGAAAGAAGAAAAACATTTTTTATTACAGCATATTTACATCTATCCAAAGTACTTATTTACTTTAATACTGACTAATGTATAATACTGTACACAAAGAAAGAAGTTAAATGAGTTATAATTCAGTCGATGTATAGCTGGCCATTTTAAAACTTACCACTGAATCTTTCTGGTATGAAATGTGATATCTGGCAATCTGGTCCAGTTCATTACATCAGGTCATTTGTATGTTCTTCTTACCATTTTGATAGCATAGCACATTTTATAATCCAGACATTATACAATGGAACTATGATGCATGTATTTTCAAAAGTATAGACATACATGAAGCTATGAGGTCAAAAAAGATGAATGTCTGTAGTACCATATCGACTCAACAAATAAAAGTGTCCAAGTCTCAGAGTGAGATTTATGAATATTGTATAAGATTAGGCCAACATGTGGTTTTGATATAAATAATCTGTTCTTAAATTAGAATTACAATCATTGAGTACAGTGTTGAAAATGGCAGATAGATTTTAGCTATCTTTGCTCATTAGGGAAAATGGAAAATGTTTAGTTTGGTCAGATTTTCACTTAACTTCTGAAAAATCTTACGTTTGAGAGAACCCTTCTGAAATAAGAATCCTTAAAGACATAACCCCTTTGGCACAAGTTTTCAAGAAACTTGTTTGATGTTGTAGACAATTATATGGCACATGTACTGTTCTAGATGTTTCATGCCAATAATATGTAAGCCATACCAAGGCTACATATACATATAGAGATATTCCTCAGCTTTCGAGGAAATAAAAAATTGAAAATGCATTTAATACCCCTAACCATCAAATATCATAGCTTACCTTAAGCTTATTTAAACATACTCAGAATACTTACATTTGCCTGCATTTGGGCAAAATCATCTTAAGCAAAGCCTATTTTATAACAAAGTATCAAATATCACAAGCAATTTATTAAATATTACACTAAAAAAAGAAGAATGGTTATATATAGAACGGTTGTAAGAATATCAGGTGTTCACCCCTGTAATCTTCTAGCTGACTGGGAGCTGTGGCACACTGCCCCTGCCCAGCATCACAAGACGGCACCATACCACATGTCACTGGCCCTTTTTATAAAGACCCAAATTCAAAATTCAAAGTACAGTTTCTACTGAATCACTTTCACTTTCACATCATTGCCAAATATATCATAAGTTGAATCATTGTAAATCAGGAGCCATCTGATTTGAAAATTAAATCATAGTCACCAATATACACACAAAAAAAAGGCCTTCGTGTAGGGCCATCTATGTATCTTTAAACAACATAGCATGACATATCAACAGCAAAAAATGGATGTGAAGGGGACAATTGCTTTGCGTCAGTACTCTGAGCAGTAACATACATGGCCTTACTCACCTAGCAGAACTCCAGAGCTAGCTGATGGCAGGAATTTTACAAATGTTTTCTGAACAGCTTAAGCACTATTATTTTTAAATTAGTGTGCATATCTGTTTTCTAAAGATATGTTAATTTATTTTATTGACTTATTACAAAACCAAATAATTTCCTCTTATTTAAGTGGCAGGAAATAGAATTCTTTTTAATTTAAATCAAATGGTTTTTTAGGGAAAATATACTAAAAATTCTGAAACTTGTATTGCTTATGAATCTTTTATTGGAATCCTTATCAAGTTGTACTTTTCAAGTTTTTCCTAAATAATCTTCAATGAATTGAAAATATTTTTTGGATTTTATTCAAGGCCATTAACACACAATTTCACTTTGTTAAATATAGTGCTAAACGTTCAACCAAAACGTTGTGTCTTTTTTTTTCCACTACCACATCCTCCATCTACTGACTGGATTTTCTCCCCAACTAGCACATATATACTATTGTCTATCTTTAGGATAACTAAGGGTCATCTTTTGTCTTTATTCTATTCCTCGTATGCTTCTGAACTTGTTGAATTTTAATAGAGTCACACCATAAGCATCACATATTGGATTCCCCTTTAAATAGTAAACAGTGCACAACCAGAGCATACCTTCAAAGCTATCAATAGACTTACTCTGATATATTATTTTTGTATTTTTGTATATTAAAATAATTAAATTATAGAACAAGAGTTTCAGGTGGTAGTTGTAAGTTTTACCCAAACTGACTTTTGTCAAACTCGTTTTTGTCATCATATATGTAAGTAGTTTTCTCACGTTTATTTTTAGAATATCCTTGTATAATGAATATTTACACTGATATCTAGTATAAAAATCTTGCAATTTATTTTAGAAACATTAAGATATTGAAAATCGGGCGCCTGGGTGGCTCAGTTGGTTGGACGACTGCCTTCGGCTCAGGTAATGATCCTGGAGTCCCGGGATCGAGTCCCACATCAGGCTCCCAGCTCCATGGGGAGTCTGCTTCTCCCTCTGACCTTCTCCTCGCTCATGTTCTCTCTCACTGTCTCTCTCTCAAATAAATAAATAAAATCTTTAAAAAAAAGATATTGAAAATCAATCTATTTCTTTGATTCATTAAAGACATTTTTGGCTTGTTTCCAGTACTTTCTTACTGGTTAAAAAATGAATTTGAAGTAGTCTGAATTTCATTATTATATGGCACTTTCCCTTTGATGAATACAAAGACGATATTCTATATTAGCTATCTGAGAAGAATTTATTTTTTTAATTTTATTTATTTGTAAGAGAGAGAGTGTGAGAGAGCACAAGCAGGGGGATCAGCAGGGTGAGGGAGAAGCAGGGAATCTGTTGCAGAACTGAGTCCCAGGACCCTAAGATCATGACCTGAGCTAAAGGCTCAGGCGTTTAACTGACTGAGCCACCCAGGTGTCCCAATATGAGAAGAGTTCTGTATGATATTCCTTTAATATGAAGTTTAAAGTCTACGTAATTAACTTAATATTTTAGTGGCTATTACATAGATAGCACTATGTTCCAGGCAGAGAGTAAGAAAGAAATATTAAATCAACCATATTCTATGCATTCTAAATGAAAATAATTAATCAATCATAATAAATCCTTCTATTTATGGAATATCAACTTCTAAGCTTTCCTCCATATGAACAATGCCAAATACCAGAATAAAGGGTCATCTAATACAAATAAAGGATAGAATTAAAGAATTCTGGTAAGCCATTTAATTTTGAAAAATGGTGCTATATTGTTGCTGAGTTGTGGTTTTCAGTTACATAATATCTGATAAGTGTAAAAGTAACATGAGTGTTACATGAGATGAGAAATGGTATATAATTAAGATATTTTTAAAAGTACAGATAAATACAAATTTGTAAACATAGCATTATGGAGGAATAAAAATAAATGATAGCTACACACTCTTAAGTGAATAAATCTTGGAAAGTTAATAAAGAAGTAAAACAAGGACAGTGCCAAAAGTAAGGTACATTTTTATGAAGTTCAAACAAATTCTGTGAAACCATAGATGGACTTAAAGATACTATTATGTATCAAATATTGTAAAAATTAAGCAAGGAAATAGCAAACATAAAATAACAAAGCCTACAAACTTGGGTAGATACAATAGATGTGATCATGTTCTACTTCATAAAGAGACGAGTTAATAGATAAATAGAAGTAACTAGACTTTTTAGAAGTTAATAAAACTTTGCCTGTTATATCTTAGTAATATAAAATATATGGTTTCCTAACAAAAACGTTTCTCTTAAAAATATTTAAAAATAAATTTCAGGCTACTCATAAGGTTATATTTAATTTTCCACTGAAGGAAAAGCTGGTTGTTGTAGTTGTAGTTGTTTGTTTGTTTTAGTCTCCTCCTAGTTTTTATTATTATAATGTGGAATGAGGAATGTTAGTTTGAAAAGTGAATTATTTTATAGACAAAAATCATTACTTGATTCACCTCCTGGTACAGCAGATGGAACTCCTGAAAATATGCCCTTTTGCCTTACAGAAGAGTAACAGTTATGCTTACTTCTGAAACATACTTGGTGGTGGCCCTAAATAGTGACACCATAGTAAACATTTTGAATATTCGCAATTAATTTTTATAGTCATAGGGCTCCAAAAGGCACTGCTGGTATCTTAGCAGGTATTTCAATAAAGCTAAAAGTTGCCTGACTGTTTAAAAATATTTAAAAGGCACAAAACATGGCAGAAGTATTGTCCTCAGATTTTATTTTTTCCATATGCTCCTGATTCCAGACATGAGAAGTTATTTTTTTAAATTTTTTTATAAAAGATTTTATTTATTTATTTGACAGAGATCACAAGTAGGCAGAGTGAGGCAGAGAGAGATGAGGAAGCAGGCTCCCTGCTGAGCTGAGAGCCCGATGTGGGACTGGATCCAAGGATCCTGGGATCATGACCTGAGCTGAAGGCAGAGGCTTTAACCCACTGAGCCACCTAGGTGCCCCCATGACAAGTTATTTTTTTTAAAGAGTTTATTTATTTATTTGACTGAGAGAGATTACAAGTAGGCAGAGAGGCAGGCAGAGATAGAGAGGAGGTAGCAGGCTCCCAGCTGATCAGAGAGATCGATGTGTGGCTCGATCCCAGGACCCTGAGATCATGACCTGAGCCGAAGGCAGCGGCTTAACCGACTGAGCCACGCAGGTGCCTGACAAGTTATATTGATAGATATATATACAATGTATTTTCCAGTTATAAGAAAAATGGTTTTGCTATTTTTAACCTTTTTTAAAAATTACATAATTTTTTTAAATTAAAATTTTATTTTTTAATGTTTTACTTTTCTTTTCTTTTTTTAAAAGATTTTATTTATTTATTTGACAGACAGAGATCACAAGTAGGCAGAGAGGCAGGCAGAGAGAGAGAGAGAGAGAGAGAGAGAAGCAGGGTCCCTGTGGAACAGAGAGCCCGATGTGGGGCTCGATCCCAGGACCGTGAGACCATGACCCGAGCCGAAGGCAGCAGCCCAAACCACTGAGCCACCCAGGCGCCCCAATGTTTTACTTTTTAATATACTACTTAGAATATAAAACCTGTTCCATTTTGTAAGAAGTTTACCATTTAAAGAATGGTAATTTTCTCATTGTGTCTTCCCCTCTCATTGCTTTATTTTGAATAAAAAATTTCACAATAAACATAACCGATGCTTTCCTTTTGATGGTCCCTCTGTTGGTCATATTGTATATGAGCCATGACAATTAGTTTTACAAAATTTAATGATGTTTGTTGATATGTTTTATCATAACTAATTTTCCCTTCCTTCTCTAGATTCCCCAGCTTTCAGACAGGTGGACACTTCAGTAAACCATACCCAAGGGATGTATCAAGTACTTCTTAGACATTCTCTCAGATCCTTGAGGTCTCATTTTGCCTAGGGATTTGCAGTAGGTTCTGCCAGAGGCACCACTGTGACAACTGATGTACATGTTCTATCTCCTGCTAAGCTCAAGAGGTCACTGGTTTCCAAGTTTATCTATATAATAATGCATTCCAGCAAGTTCTTTTTTTTTAATATTAACAAACTTATTTTAAAGTTTATATGGAGAGGCAAAGACTCACAATAGTCAACATAGTGTTGAGGGAGAACAAAGACTGAGGACTGACTTCAAAGTTTACCATAATGATGGGGCTCCTGGGTGGCTCAGTGGGTTAAGCCTCTACCTTTGGCTCAGATCATGATCCCAGGGGCCTGGGATCGAGTCCCGCATTGGGCTCTGCTCAGCAGGGAGCCTGCTTCTCCTCATCTCTCTCTCTGTCTCTCTGCCTATTTGTGATCTCTCTCTCTGCCAAGTAAATAAATAAAATCTTTAAAAAATGTATACCATAACGATAATTTTAAGCAAGATATTTTAATACCACAGAAAGACTAATGGAACAGAATATATATTATCAATTATATTTTATATTTAATATAAAAGCAAAAGCAATACAAGAGAGCAAAATACAATCTTTTAAACAAATGGTTCTGGAGTAATGGTGAAGCTAAATGTGTAAATATAAAATTAAAATAAAATAAAATTAATCCAGGCAGATATACACTCTTCACAAAAATTAACTCAGATTGGATTATAAACCTAAACATGAAACATGTTGAAGGTAATATAGAAGAAAATTTAAATGACCTTGGTTTTGGCAATAACTTGAGCTAGAAAAGCACAAGCACTGAATTTAAAAATGTCTACTCTGTGAAACACAATGCCAAGAGAATGAAAAGGCAAAGCACAGACTATGAGAAAAAATTTGCAAAATACACATCTGGCAAAGGACTGTTAATCAAAAATACACAAAGTCCCCTTAAAACTCAACAATGGGGGGAAAACCTGATTAAAAATGAGTCAAAGACCTTAGCAGATACTTCACAAAAGAAAATATTACAGATGGCAAATAAGCATATAAAAAGATGCTTCACATCATATGTTATCAGGAAAATGCAAATTAAAACAAAAAAGAGACACCAGTACATACCCAGAATCCAGAACACTGACAACAGAACAGGAAATGTTGGTGAGGATGTGGAGCAACAGGAATGCTCTTCCATGTCTATTGAGAATAAAGAATGGAAAACAACTTGGCAGTTTCTTACAAAACTAAACATATTCTTGCCAGATGATTCAGCAGTAGCAGTTCTTGGTATTTATCCAAAAAGATCAAATCTATACCCACAAAGATGTCTATTGTTGTTTTATTCATAACTGACAAAAGCTTGGAAGCAACCAAGATATCCTTCCATAGGTGAAAGGTCAAATAAAGTGTAGTACATGCAAACAATGGAATATTATTTAATGCTAGAGAAATGAATTACCAATCCATGAAGAGATATGGATATAAATATTTAATAAATATTTGATTTTAAGCTTCTACCAGTCTATCAATAGTATTAGTATATTTTAACAGTGAATGCTCAGCATTCATGAATTTACCTAATAAAATATTTGGGGTTCAATATTTTAAATACTTCAACCTCTATGATTATATTCCTAATAATTTTGAATTGGGGTAAATAAACCTTAATATTTTGTAACTTGTTTCTTATTGCAAAAGAGCTCAATGAAATTTTAGAAAATAAAATTTTACAAAAAATGTTTAGTTTACTATTGCCAAATACTTTAAAACTTTATCTTATATTCAAATACATATATTTTTCTAAATTGCTGTATATGCTACTAAAACCAAAAACTTTTAATTATACTACATTTCATATCATGCAATCAATGCCAGAAAGCCATCTGGCGATGACTTGTCTTAAATAGAGTTAAGATGGGTGTTATTACAATGCAAGATGGAAACAAAGATATTATAACAATTGAGTGTTACATAACTTTTCTGTTTTGATCAAGTTACTAATATACAAAAGGCTTTTATTGGTGACAGACTTGGGAATTTAACAAAATTTTTAAACTAGCATGTGCGACTCATTCCTAGAAAACAACACAGTCAATAACACTTTATTTAGATTAAATCATTACTATTTCTCCATTTGAATAAAAAAGGTAGCAACCCCAATAAGTGTATTGAACATGAAAAGTTGAAATTCTGTAATGTTCCTAAGGAATTAAATGATCCAGTCATGAATTACAAAATAAGGATATAAATTACCAAAGTGTTTGTATAATTGTAATGTACAACTGCCCATTATCGTTCAATAGTGAAGGCTTGTACAAGAACTCTATAAAAGACTCCACTTCTAAACTGTGGAACAAATGTTCCCTTTTCCCCTATATACAACTATTTAAGCCATTCATTTAGCTTTTAAAATATCCACTTAATACAGGCTTTTTACTCATTTGAACAGGCAGCAGGGCTCTATTCTTATTGCTTACATCTGAAGGATAGACTTCTAGCGTAAGAGGTAAAGCCCATAAAGGAGCCCAATAATAACAACAAAATACAGTTTAGTGAGCCCTTACAATCTGCCAGCTACCTTTCTGAGAATACTTCAATCAATAAAACATATAAAATACCTGACCACAAAGAGCTTACATTCTTTTGAAATATAATAGTGAAATAAACCAATAATAGAGGGGCATCTCGGTGGCTCAGTCCATTGAGTGACTGCCTTTGGCTTGGGTCATGATCTCAGGGTCCTGGGATGTAACTCCCCAGCAGGCTTTCTAGGCAGTGTGGTGCTTTCTTCTTCCTCTGCACCCCCTCCAAATTCTCTCTCTCTCTGTCTCAAATAAGAAAATAAACCAGTAATATAATAATGATTGATGGTTGATGGTGATAAGTGTTACAAAGAAATACAAGAGAGGTAAAAGCCATTGGAGAATGCTGGGATGAAAGTTAATTTTATTTTGTGTTGGGTGGTTATATCTCATTTATGAGACGTTATTTGCACAAAGACCCAGGAAGTGAAGGAGGGTGTTATACAAATATTAAAGGAAAAGATTGCTCTAGGCAGAGCAAGTAAGTATATAGACTTTGTGTGAACAGCTGGTCTGTTACTTTTGAGGAAAAGCAAGGAGGCCAATGAGGAGTTCATAGTGGTGGAGAGAGGAAGAACGTATTGATGTATGACCTTCTAGTACATTGAAACGCCATCAGTTTTTATTTAATATGAAATGGGAAGATACCAAAAGACTTTCAACAGCAGAATAAAATCATCTGACTTGATTTTTAGGTTAAGTTGCTGTACCAAAATAAATTTGCAGTGAGAAAAAAGTGCAGTATGTGTGGAAGTGGGGTTATCAATCAAGTCAATAATTCAGGAACATATATATGATGGTGTTTTTAGCATGCTGGTTGGTAATAGAAGTGGTGAGGTATGGTTTTTATTTTGTATATATTTTGTTGGTGAATATTCTGGTGAACAGGTTGGGGTATGTGCAGGACAGACGATATCAACATTTATTTTACCTGCACAAACAGAAGGGTGGATTCTTCATTCCCTGATATGGAGAGAACTCTGAGTTCAAATGTTCTTTCTGATTAAATGGCATAGTGATGATGAGGATTTAGTCAGATAGTGAAAGAGAACAGTAAGCATAGTGTCAAGCGGTAAGACATTATAATACATTTGAACATCAAAAAACGTTGTGTTGGATCATCTGTTTATGTGAGTAAATAAATAAATAAAGCTACCTGGGGTTCTGATAGAGGTAAAGAAGACTACTATATGATCCAAAGGGGCACATGCACCAAATGTTTATAGCAGCAATATCCACAATAGCCAAACTATGGAAAGAACCTAGATGACCATCAACAAATGAATGGTATATATATATATATACATATATATATATATATATATATATATATGTATATATATATATATATATGATGGAATACTATGCAGCCATCAAAAGAAATGAAATCTTGCCATTTGCGTTGACATGGATGGAACTAGAGGGTATTATGCTTAGCAAAATAAGTCAACCAGAGAAAGACACTATCATATGATCTCCCTGATATGAGGAAATGGAGGTGCAATGTGGGAAGTTTGGGGTCAGGGAAAGAGTAAATGAAACAAGATGGGATTGGGAGGGAAACAAACCATAAGAGACTCTTAATCTCACAAAACAAACTGAGAGTTGCCGGGGGCGTGGGGAGGTTAGTGAGAGGGTGGTGGGGTTATGAACATTGGGGAGGGTATGTGCTGTGGTGAGTGCTGTGAAGTGTGTAAACTTGACGATTCACAGACCTGTACCCCTGGGCTAATAATACATTATATGTTAATTTAAAAAAAGAAGAAGAAGAAGAAGGAGAAGAAAGAAGAAGAAGAAGAAGAAGAAGAAGAAGAAGAAGAAGAAGAAGAAGAAGAAGAAGGAGAGTATAAATCAAATGCTATGGTTTTCAGCGAAGAGTTTGTAATCAGGCATATTTTATTATAGTAACTAAGTAAAATGATGGTCGAAAATTGGAATAACAGAAAACATAAAAATCAGAGATTTTAAAAAGAGATATGGGAAAGTGCAGAGAATATAGTCAATGATATTATAATAGTGTTATATGGTGACAGATGGTGGCTATATTTGTAGGGATCATAGAATAATGTATGGAGATATTGAAAACCTGAAACCAATGAAACACTGAATATCAACTATACTCAAATAAAAAATAGTAAAAATAAAACATTTTAATTTAAAAAGATAAAAAGAGGGACAAGAATTTGAAAAGTGAATTTCAAGAAGAGTAAAGATGAGGCTAAGACATACTCTGAACCTTGAGGAAAACACCATTTTGAAAATTCTTCCCATTTTGAGAAAACTCAAATGAATCAATACCATAAAAGAACCCATTTTAACTGAGAGATGTAATGAATGCTCAAGAAATAATTTTATGACAGGATAATTCTTCCCTATGAAACAGCATACAGAAACCAGGGGAAACACCTGGATGCAAAATAAACTATACTGAAAATAAGAATTAGGAAAAAGATAAATGATGAAGGATAAGAAAATTAGACCTGTGACAGAGACCTAGTGATGAGAATTTTTAGCTTGTGGTTTAATGTTTTTGAGGATAATCTAGAGTTCATAACTGACTTCAGAAAGGCTGGTTGTAGGCAGTTTAGGCAGACCCCTAAGACAGGCCTACTTTGGGCAGGTGGTGTTGGAGGAGGCCATTGGGCTGGACAAAGACAAATCCAACCATTTGACTAAAGTGTCTGTGAAGATGTTGAAGTCAGATGCAACAGAGAAAGACCTGTCAAACCTAATCTCAGAAATGGAGATGATGAAGATGTTTGGAAAGCACAAGGACACCATCAACCTGCTGGGTCCTGCACACAGGACGGTCCTTCATACACTATCAGGAGTATGCCTCCAAAGACAACATACAGGAGTACCTGCAGGCCCAGAGGCCTCCTGACCTGGAGTACTGTTACAATATCAGCCACAATGCAGTAGAGCAACTCTCCTCCAAGGACCTGGTATCCTGTGCCTATCAGGTAGCCTGAGGCATGGAGTACCTTGCCTCCAAGAAGTGCATACACCAAGACCTGGCCACCAGGGAAGTGCTGGTGACAAAGGACAACATGATGAAGATCTCAGACTTCAGCCTTGCCAGAGATATCAACACATCAGTTACTATAAAAAGACAACCAAGAGTAGAGTGCCTGTGAAGTGGATGGTCCCTAAGGCCATGTTTGACCAGATCTACATCCACCAGAGTGACTTCTGGTCTTTTGGGGTGATCCTGTGCAAAATCTTCACTCTGGAAGCCTCCCATATCCTGGGCTGCCTGTGGAGGTGGTTTTCAAGCTGCTGAAGGAGTCATTTGATGGATAAGCCAATAAGTGCGCCAGAGAGGTATACACAATAATGAGGGGTGGCTGGCATGTGGTACCTTCAAGCTGCTGGTAGAAGACCTGGATCATACTGTGGCCTTGACCTCCATCCAGGAGTATCCAGACCTGTCCTTGGGCCTGGAACAATACAGTCTATGCTTTCCCAACACCCAAAGCTCCACCTGTTCCTCAGAGAAGAATTCCACCTTCTCTCATGTGCCTTTGCCCAGGTAGGCCTATCTGCCCTGACACTCAGCCCAGCTTGCCAATGGTGGACTCAAATGACTAGTATCCCTATTACTCCTGTCCAGATTCCATCATAAGCTGTAACCCTTACCCCCCACCCTCCCTTCAAGACTCACTGCCTTCTCCTTTGTCCCTTTCCTACTGGCAGGAGCCAGCTGCCTACCTGAGGCCTTCACCCCTTGAAGTTCACCTCTCTTCCCCATCCTCTTCCTCCTCCTTACAACCTGCTCCTGAAAGAAAGGAATAGAGAGGCAGGCACTTGTTCGTGGCAACTTCCTTCCCTCCCATATGTTGGACCAAGACCCCTCCCTGGCATCTGGTACTGCCTGGACGTCGAGGGAGTTGGAGATGAGGCATGCCAGTGAAAGCTGTCGGAGCTTTCCTGTTTTGGTTTTGTCTGCTTAGCAAAACATGTAAAACTGAGTTCTGGTGGCAGGGACCTAGTCCTTGGGGCTATAGCACTAGCGAGGGGAGGTCAACTGCTCTGGGCCTTGGCTAAGAGCAACCCCTGCTCCAGAGATATGGTGCCAAGGGCTTATTAATTTTGATACTAATTTGCTTTGCTGACCAAATACCTGGTATCAAAAGATGGGAAGGCAAAGACTGGAAGCAGTGTTGTGACCATGGGGTCCAGCCCCAAACTATGAAGAAAACACAAAGTGTATAAATCTGAGTAAGTATATATTTACACACCTTTTTAAATAGGTTGTTATCAAAGATTTAATCAATGGGTAATATGCTCCTCGTGGCTGGGAAGCATCAGTTGCCATATATTAAAAACAAAGAAAAGAGGTGTCTGGGTGGCTTCCTCCATAAGTGTCTCTTCTTTTCAGGTCATGATCCCAGGGATCCTGGGATGGAGCCCCACATCAGGCTCTCTGCTCCTTGGGAAACCTGTTTCTCCTTTCCCCTCTGCCCTGCTTATAGTACCTCTTCCTGTCTCTCTGTCTGTCAAATAAATAAAATATTTTTAAAAAAGCAAGAAACAAAATGTTTTTTAAAATTTTTTTTTTTTAATTTTCTAGCGGTGCCTGGATGACCCAGTTGTTTAAGCAGATGTTTGACTTGGCTGAGGTCATGATTCCAGTGTACAGGGATCCAGCCCTGCATGGGAATACTTGCACCCCCAGGAGCTTGCTTCTTCCTCTCCCTTTGCACGTGATTCCCCCCGCTTGTGCGCTTCCTCTCTCTCTCTCTCTTGCTGTCAATAAACAAAATAAAATCTTTTAATAAATAAATAAATAAATAAATTTCTAAGCCTACTTTCAGTTTAGGTCCCTTAACAAAAATTGCTACTGCTTCATTTAAAAAAAAAAAAAACCGATAATTTAAAAATATGCTTCCAGAGCTTACAAGCTGTTTTGTTTTGTTTTTTGGTTTTTTTTTTGGTTAGGATTAAATACAGAAGTGCTTTAAAATGTAAAAGAAAAAATATTCTATATTAACACTAATCACAGTATAACTTTGGTGGTTATATCAAGATAATGAAAAGTGATTTTAAAGCAAATTTCATTATCAGACATAAAGATCAAGTCAAAATTGCAGAAGAGTAAAAGGATGAATTCCTCAGGGAGTATAATAATTCTTCACTTTTAATACTTAATAACAGATTTGGGGATATATAGGGAAAAACTAAGAACAAAAATCATAACTTCTACCTTAGAAGAGAAATGGAAAAAAATTTCAACACCTTTATTTTAAGATTATATAGACAAACGGTCATCAAATTGGTAAGATATATAAGACTTGAACAAAATTATCAACTAACTAGATATGCTTGATATTACAGAACACTCCCAACAACCACAGACTACATATATCTTAAGCCATGATTTTCTTTGCAAAGGTCAACATTGATAATGTTCTAGTCATACCTCCGTGTACCAGGAAAGAAGTAGCATATTTCTTGAAAGACACAGCTATCAAAGCTCCATTGAGAAACCGTAATGATGGAGAAGGGGTTTGCAAATTATATATCTGATAATGGACATCTACTCTGATTATTAAAAAATGAATAAAAATAAAAAACCTTACTAATAACCAGAGTATCCAATTTTATATGTGAAGAAAATTATTGAAGAGACATGTCACCAAAAGGATATGGATGGCTTATAAGCAAATGACAAATTTCTCAACATTTAGACATTAAAGAAATACAAATTAAAATCATGATGAGACATGCTTACATATACGTTTGAATGGCTAAAACTATAAAGGCTTATTGTACTTCGTCTGAGCTAGATTGAGAAGCAACAAAATATCTAAACTGTTGTTAGCATATATCATGATACCACAACTTTGGAAAATAGTTTGAATGCAAACTATATTGCAGTTACACGAATAGCCATTTTACTTCTAGGCATTTAACCAAGAGAAACAAACCCTATGTTCGTACAAGGACTTGTATATGAATTTCATAGCAGCTTTATTTTTAAGAATTGAAAACAGTGGAAATGTTCATCAATGTCCGTCAATAGAGCAAAGACAAATTATGATCTATTCATTAAAGAGATTACTATTCAGCATCAAAATGAACTATTTACAATTGGAGATTCTCAAAGTAATGATGCTGAGAAAAGAAAAGCCAGGCAATGAATAATATATACTGTGTGATTCCATGACTATAAAAAATCTAGAAAATACAAATTTATATTTAGTCACAGTCATCAAATATATTGGTGTGATTTTAGTGCCTTCTTCTGTGCTCCCATAGCTTCCTACACTTGGATCTCCGAGCATTTGTTACACCATGTGAAAATATGGACTCTTTTTCTTTATTCTGTATTACAAGAAAAAGAATCCTTGAAATTTTATGGACATTTGAACTCTCAGTTATTAGCAGAAATTCTATCACACAGTAAGTTTCCTAATATAAAAGCCAGAGTTTTACAATGACTTCTAAGTTTTTACATGATCTAGCCACTCATTTAACCTCTGTGACCTCTTTCCCTGCTACTCTTCAGTCACTCACAGTGGCCTCCTTGCTATTCCTCAGATATGCCAGGCACGATCCAACCTTATGGCCTTCAAGATAGCCAATTCCTTTGTCTGGAATGTCCTTATTGCTGATAGTTCTGGTTTAATTCATCGCCTTTCCATACCTTTGTTCAATTGTCAGCTTCATTGTAACTACCCTGATCTTCCTATTAAAAATTTTAACTCCCCATCCCCTGCCTAGAAACCTTGATTTTTTTCACCTTGATCTAATTTTTCGTTTTCCCCATTGTACTCATAATTTTTGAATGCACTATGCAATTTTTATTAAGGTTTATATCTTTTAATTGTCTCACCCATTAAAATAAAAGTTCTACAAAGCCAAGTATTTCATTTACCAGTGTAGTCTGAAGTAATATCTGCCATATAATAGGTTCAGTAGACAATTGGTAAATTTCAGAATAAATTAATGTTGAGAATATACTGAATTTCATTAGTCATTTCAATATTTTTTTCCAAAACATAAACTATGTAAAACATACCTTAAATTTACTTTCAAAATATTTTATAGCATATAATGAACAATATACATAAGCCTTAAAGAAACAATCATATAAATAATCATTTCATACCTACTTAAAAATTGCATGATACCACACTCATAGATCCTCTCTGAATGCTCTAAAATAACCCTTCAAAGGAAATACATTTTTAAAAATAACAGTTTTTTGGCAAATAATTTAATAAAATAAAAGTTTCATTCATCTATGTAGATCTTAATAAATGTTTTTAATAGGCATGAAAGTATAACTCTGAAGTGTGCTAAAATGAAACCACCTGCTAAGGGTGAGAGAACAAAAATAAACATCATTTTTCCAAATAAGAGGAATTTATTACCTTTTAATCAAAGCATGTGGATTTGTTCAAACTGGCAATAAAGGAATATGGAAACACAAATCATAGAAAGTCATATTTTAGATTTCTAAAAGACTTCAAAGTGAAGAGTATACATTTTTTAAATGTTACATAATGCTACATAATGACAAGATGACAGGTTGTGACAAATAGCATTTTAAAAGCTCTACTCATAATGGAATGGAAGGTGTCATTTACCTATAATTTTATATATGTCATTAATTTACTATATCTGGATACAACATATTACCAAACAGATGTTCATCAAAGAGTAAATCATTTTTAATGGAACATAATATTTTGAACCTACATCTATTAATCATTTTTTCGATCTAACATTTACAGTATCAATAAACAATTAATCAGTTGTTGACAAAATTTAAAAAAATAGGATAAAAAGTCGTGTTTGGAAAGTAGACTTTTTTCAAATTTTCATTTAAATGAAAATATTTGCTGATATTTTAAAAACTTTAAATATAATTTTATATATATCTGACCTATCAGATGATATAAAATTTTTGGAGAAAATATGACATATTTTTTTGATCTTGGTTGAAGGTATTAATAAAGAGCAACTGTTTGTATTATTTGTATTGTGATATCTTAGTTAATAAACATGAATAACTGGTATAAAATATATTTTTTAATTTTATTTATTTACTTGACAGAGATCACAGGAAGGCAGAGAGGCAGGCAGAGAGAGAGGAATGGAAGCAGGCTCCCTGCTGAGAAGAGAGCCCACTGTGGGACTCAATCCCAGGAACCTGGAATCATGACCTGAGCCGAAGGCAGAGATTTTAACCCGCTGAGCCACCCAGGCGCTCTAAAATATGCTTTTTTTAATATATAGAATTATAGTTCTTGCCAAAATATGGAACTAGCTGGAACTGAATGCCTCCTTCAAAGTCAGCTCTGGAGAAATTGTGCAAGTGTAATATAGAACTACTTTGGATATTAACCAAAAACAAAGAAATGATGATAAATTCCTAAAAGACTCAAAGTTGCTCTTGACTGGTATGTTTAAATCTCTATTCCTGGTTTGAGGACAGGTTTTAACAGGCCTGTCACTGTAGAAATCAGCTGGATGTTTAGAGGCTATCAGAACTGTGCAAAAACCTTGAAGGGGTAAAGACTTGAAGATTCTTTAGAGAGATTAGCTCCCTAAGGCATTATTCCTCCACACATTTTCCTCCAAACAATTAAGGCTGATGGGTGAGGGGCACCTGAGTGGCTCTCTCATCACGTGGATACTGGGTTAAGCCTCTGCCTTCATCTCAACTCATGGAATCTGGGTCCTGGGATTCAGCCCCACATTGGGCTCTGCTCAAAAGGAAGCCTGCTTCCCTCCCTGCTTGCCTGCCTCTCTGCTTACTTGTAATCTCTCTCTCTCTCTCTCTCTCTCTGTGTGTTCAATAAGTAAATAAAATATTAAAAAAAGGAAGATGGATGATAAATTATGAAAACTGCTCCCTCCAAATGATGCTTTTTCATAAGGATTTAAGAATTTAAAATTGTAAGAATTTAAAATGGAAACTATATCGTAGGATTTATTTTATAGAATAACATCAAGTGAAGGCAGTTATTATTAGTTCTGAAGTATTTGTGATTCTAAATTCTTGACCCCATTAGTAAATTTATTTTTAAACTCTCCCATGGAGTGGTGATTGGCCTTCAGTCTTTCATTGATGTACATCATTGGGTCAAATGAGATGTGTGTGCCCAGAACTATATATAATCTTCTTTGTATTTTACTGGAGATGGCATTTCCAAGTTTTGTTCAATTGAATTTGGACAGATGTTTTTATAGTCACTTCTAGAGTCGGCCCTGGAGAATATCTTCCTTTTTTTCTCTTCCCAATTCTCTGAAAAACCCTGACTATTTCACATTATCACATTGATATCACAATTCAAGTTTTTCCAAACACTAGAGCTGCAAAATAGAAGGAAGCTACTCAGAATGTAATGCTATTGTGAATGATTGAGAAAGAAAACATTATTATAATTAAGCTACCAGGTTTCAATGTATTTTATTGTTGCTTAGAAAATCCTAGTATACCCAGACTTTACAGAGATTTGATGATCCTAAGAGGAGCTGAACTCTTGGACCATAATAACTATGCACATAAAAAGTACAATTACTTACCTAAAAAAGATAATGTGGTTAACTTTATATGGCAATCCAAGTGTTATTGGAACAGGAATTAAAAAAATAGCTTGGGGCACCTAGGTGGCTCAGTGGATTAAGCCACTGCCTTCAGCTCAGGTCATGATCTCAGGGTCCTGGGATCAAGTCCTGCATCAGGCTCTCTGCTCAGCAGGGAGTCTACTTCTCTCTCTCTCTCTCTGCCTGCCCTCCATCTACTTGTGATCTCTCTCTGTCAAATAAATAAATAAATAAAATCTTAAAAAAAAAAAGAATGACTGTACTTTTAAAAAATAGCTTAAAAAGGGCGCCTGGGTGGCTCAGTGGGTTAAGCCGCTGCCTTTGGTTCAGGTCATGATCTCAGGGTCCTGGGATCAAGCCCCACATCGGGCTTTCTGCTCAGCCGGTAGCCTGCTTCCCTTCCTCTCTCTCTGCCCGCCTCTCTGCCTACTTGTGATCTCTCACTGTCAAATAAATAAATAAAATATTTTAAAAAGTAGCTTAATCATATATGATAAAATAATGATATATATATACAAAGCAAAGAAAGATTCTATACTGTGAATATAATTTAAGTGAAAATAAAGAATACAATAAATGGAGACTAAGATTAATATAGCTGTAAAATGAATAAATGAGTTGGGGAAAACAAACAAACAAACAAATTAATGACTTCTGCCCAAATGCAGCAGAAGAGGAAAAAAAAATTTAAATACGTACTGAGATAAATTTTGGAAAATTAAAGAAAGATGAAAGATACCAGACTTAAAATGATGCCAAACATGAGAAATCAGATACAAAACAAAACAAAAACCACACACACAAAAAACCACTCATATATATTATGGTGAGTTTTAAGAATATCAAAAACAGGGAAGAGCATAAATGATGCCCAAGACAAGAACAGATCACCTAAAATGTACAAGAATAATACTGACAGCAGAATTCTCAATAGTAATAGCATATAAAGGAGACAGCTGGGTGTTTGTATAGATGGAAAAGATATTTGAAACTAGATATTATACATCAAGCCAAATTATTGATTAAATGTGAGCGCACAGTAAAAATACAATGAAGCATGTTAGGTCTTAGAACATTTATCACACAGAGACACACATTTTAGAAAACTTCCTTGGAGGACAGCTCAATTTAGATAGAGAAAACAGAATTATGTACTCAAAGGCACATTTTGAAGGAAGGATTGAATATAGTCTGCACTGAAAATATTCTTTAATTGTATGTTCTGAATTTCCTAAATTTAAGAAGTATTTGTTCAAATATTTAATATTTAAATAAATCCTAGGAGACTTTTTCTTGGATTCTGGAAAATCAGTCCATTTGTATACAAATCTCTTTGTCACTGATGGAAATTTTGATAGCCCTTAACGGTGGAATGCCTAATGTATTGTTACAGCAATTGTGATTTGCCAATACATGGGTGATGTGTGTGTTGTGTGTGTTTATTTTTATTTTAGATGGTTTTCCACTTCTATGAGATTTTTAAGTAGACATAATTTTAATAAATTATGATTTGTTGAAATTTATCTGAGGTTATATATAATAAAATGAAATTTGTGTGACCTAAAGAAGTGCGTCTCCATTTTTTTTTTTAAGAGTAGACTGGTCTTGGTTTGCCTGGGTGGCTCAGTGGATTAAGCCGCTGCCTTCGGCTCAGGTCATGATCTCAGGGTCCTGGGATCGAGTCCCGCATCGGGCTCTATGCTCAGCGGGGAGCCTGATTCCCTCTCTCTCTCTCTGCCTGCCTCTCTGACTACTTGTGATCTCTCTGTCAAATAAATAAATAAAATCTTAAAAAAAAGAAAGAGTAGACTGGTCTTTAAAAATTGTCCAAAGAAGTACATTATATTCATTATTAAATTTGATAATATACAATAAAGTATTTATGGTCATATGGAACCATATCAAATTCTACTATTAATTCATATTAATAATTACCATAAGAGGAAAAAGGGATATTTTTCAAAATGAAAATTAGTGTATTTTTCAGGATATGATATAGTGTTATTCACTGAACAGAGGGAACAAATGTCAAAGTTTAACACAGTTTACAGAATGTTTTAACATAAATTGAAATTTAAATCTGACCAAATTTCACAGTTTTAAGTAAAATGATAGCACTTTAAATCCTTGAAAAGTGGTAAGTGACCCAAAACATTGCTTAGAAAAACAAATTTAACACTACACTAGTCTGAGATGGTTATGTGATGGTACAACTTGCCATTGTGTATCATCAAATGGTATATTTTTTTCTTTTGGTTTTGTCATTATATTTTATTTTAGCCATTCTGATAAGTGTGTAGTGATATCTCAGTGTCATTTTAATTGCATTTCCTTGATGTCTAATTATGTCAAATTATATTATTTGGATGTTTAATGTTCTGAGCTTTCTCAGTTCAAGACCATGAAGCCACTTAGGAAAAATATAGTTGCAGATGCACTCATAGACCAACTCTTATTTAGAAATAAGAACAAACATTACTACCCATTCCAACAAAAAATAGATTTGTTATGCAGTAGGGATTTTATAAATTACCTGGCACAACTTATATAGTAAGATGAAATGGGACAGGCGGCTTCTTGCAGCTATATACAACATCATTTTAATTTCATTTTTCCATGGTGTACACAGAATATATATTTAATGTAAATTGTGAACATTTTAAACTCTGTATATGGAAATTAATCAATTTTAAGTTTATAACAATCAAAATTAACGGAAGTTTATTTTAAATTAGTTAGCTTTCTCTGCATTGCAAGACAGAATAATCAAGAATGGTAAGAAAAAAATAATCTCTGTAAAATTACTGGGGGTGCATTATAAAGTGTTCGGTAACGGATCAAACTCACAATTTGGATTGAATGGCAAGGGATTTTTAACATCTGGAACTCATTGTCAATTTTTTTTTTCTTCATTGTGTCTTAATAAATTACTGTGTTCATTTGCATGGAAGTGAAGAAAAATGCATGACATTTCATCTCAACACTAACACTTTTAACTGGCAACTCTGAATGTACTTTACAGCAGTGTAACAAAGTAAAGATCAATGATGTTTCATGAAATATTTGTTATAATTCTCAGGGAGTTTGTGCAAAAATGCAAGTCACTTTGCGACTAAACACATTGTTTATTTCAGCTAATTTTAAGAAAATATGCTAAGACTCTCTCAAAAAAGGAAGCAATGATTTAGGTTTTCCTTCAAACTCCTTATCTAATCCTGAACCAACAGCACATAGTTCAAAGAGCAACTAATTTGAGCAGCTCCAATTTACATGTTTCCTAACAATGCTTAATTTAGTCGAATTTCTGTCCAATTATGTTAATTTGATGTAGTGAAAGACAAATATTCAAAAAGATCATCCTTAATTTATATAGATTGCCAAACTCTGCATTTTCTGAATGACGCCCAGGAATGTATTTTCAAAAACAAACAAAAAAACAATGCCAGAACCACTATTAGGTCATCTCTAGGCAGAAAGTGACTCAGAGCCTACATTACTCTCTCCCTGAAAGTATACTGTAGGCACTCAAACTACTACCTGAGTCTGTGCTATCAAATTCCTTAAGTTAGAAAGTTTTAAAACCAGTCTGTGTGGGAGTACTTCATTTACAGATAGAGACTTGGTTGTTTATACATTTTCCTACTTGATTTTTAGGGTGTAATAACTATGTTTTAAAATTCATGGTGGTTTTGAATACTGTTGGATAATTGTGCTAAAATGGTATATCCATTCCTCCTAGGAAACCGAAATTATAGAAAGGTAGTGTTTTTCAGATCTGACATCTTTGAGTCATTGCAGTTTCAGTAGAAATGCAATAGGAAATGTGACATTCATGTTTATTATATTTTCTATACATAAATTAGAATGTACTGGAGGCCTGATATAAAGTGGGATGACTAAACTTCAGTAAGACCTTGTTTTCAATTCAAAATAAATTTTAAATTGAATTATGCATCTCTAAGTTCAGAGACAATAAACATTTACCAACACAATTAATAAGTTCTATTTCTTGAAATTTCGGGAACATTGATAGTCTCACCTACTGGATGAACAACAGCTAAAATTTTTGGTCATGGATTCTTGCTAAAATATCACTTTCCCAAAGAAAATTAATGTTATGAATTTTCATTGATTGTTATTGATCATGAAGAATATAACAACCACGATAAAAAGAGTAGGAAAAACATGATAACTCATCTCTAAGGGCATGTGGAAAGTAGGAAATGCTAATAAAAATAACTACCAGTATTTCCCAAGTTAACATAATATAACAGAACAAAAATATTTCATAACAATATTTTCTAGGCTCATTCTGATAACTCTTTTCTACATTCAAATTTATAGGTTGTGGGGCGCCTGGGTGGCTCAGTGGGTTAAGCCGCTGCCTTCGGCTCAGGTCATGATCTCAGGGTCCTGGGATCGAGTCCCACATCGGGCTCTCTGCTCAGCAGGGTGCCTGCTTCCTCCTCTCTCTCTGCCTGCCTCTCTGCCTACTTGTGATCTCTCTCTGTCAAATAAATAAAATCTTTAAAAAAAAATTTATAGGTTGAGGCATGTGATATATATTACACAAAAACCATCCCAAGGAATTCATTTAAAAAAAAAAAAAAACTCTTAATAAAGGACAACTCCAAAGGAATTTCTTTTCTAATTTAATTAACAAATTATAAATCGACTTACCTATTTCATTACAGTTTATCAGGAACCAATAATATTTTTTAATCGTCATACCTGAGGCAATAGTTACCATCTTTTAGACATACTGATCACGAACAAGCAAATAAACAAGAGCACTGTAGCTTAAGATCTACCTGCATAAATATAGGACTACTTCAGACAAACTCTTCATCACAACATAGCAATGAAAAGAAATCATACATGCTCTGTGATGGACATACAGATGAGATAGAAGGGGATGGGTGTTAATATATGCAGAATCTTTAATAATTACATTGTGAAACATAATATGGAAAAACAGAATACAATTTTAGAAATACCCAGGTCACCATCATTGTTTTATTTTTATAGGTGTAGATAAGGAGTTTAGTAAACAATCCATGACTATTCAACTTCTTATATTTTGAAAATTTTAGCAAAAGCAACAAACCTAGCAACTAGAAAATTGTATCTATCTGCAAAATACAGCTTTGCCAGCATGGTAGAGGAAAAGCAAAACAAAATAAGTAAGAAAAGTTTAACATTTCACAAGAGTTTTGTTTTTATTATTTTATTTATTATTTTTTATTTTTCATTTCTTATTTACTTTTATTTTCTACTTTATTTTAATGAAAATGTCTTGACCATAACATAAGAGCAGAATGAAACACAACATGAGAAATTATTTTTTCATAAGTTATAATAAACTAGCTTGGTGATTAATTCAAAAATTATATTACAAACTTCAGTGTTCTTGCAGTAAGTATCACTTCATAAACAAATGAGTCAGGAGTCATAAACTAATGATGATTCTAAATGTTATTTAGAGAGACATTCTGTTCTTAAAATATTTCAAATATTCTACACAAGGCAAAGTGGATCCAAGTAATCTGTAGGCAAAATAATATTTTAGAGAAGTATATATTTCCAACAGTATTTATAAAATATTACCTTCATGTAAGGCATCATCCTGGACTTTGTGGAAAACATACAAAGGAGTAAGAAGTGGCCCTTCAAGAAACATATACAATATCAAGGTTTAACATGAAGCAGCATGTCTTCTCTAAGGAAAAAAACATTGTACCAACTGACTTTACTGAAACTTTATATTTATTGCTCTTGTTTTAGGTCATATTGTCCTTCTGCATGCAGGCTGCTATAACGGACATGATATAGACTGAATAGCTTATAAAGAACAGGAATTTATTTCTCACAGTTCTAGAACTGAGAAGTTCAAGATTAAGGAATGGGCAGATCCAGGGAGAGCCCAGTTCCTCATAGATGGCTATCTTCTCACTGTAAACGTACATGATGAATGAAGCAAGAGAACTTTCTGGGATCTCCTTTAAAAGGACTGTAATCTCACTTATGACATAATCACCTCCCAAAGGACCCTATGTTTTAATACTATCACTTCCAGAGTTAGATTTCATAATATGATTTCGGGAGACACAAACATTCACACCATAGTATATATAAACAAAAAAAGACACAGAAACAACAAACAACAAAAATTATTTTAACTACGTATTATTTTCAACTACATAAAATTTTAATTTGTTTCTATATAATATTAAAGAACTCATTTGAGAGATTCACTTATATCCAATGCATCTGAGTGCAATTAAATTTGCTTACCCAACATATCCAGCAGCATATTTCTTCAGACTATCCCATTCCCCACCTTACAGGATTTACCACAATTAGAAGACAGGGGATAGAGGATAGATAGATAGATGTATACATAAACACACTTGTACCTACACATATGCATATTTTTTCCTGTTAATGATACTCATGCAAATAAAATTTAAGCTCAAGGAAACCTGTATTGTGTGTTACTTAATATCCAGTTTTTAGTCAACATCCAAAAACAAATAATCCAATAAAAACATGGATAGAAGACATGAACAAGTGTTTCCCCAAAGAACACATTCAAATCTTCAGTAGATACATGAAAAGATGTCCATCATCATGTATCATCAGGAAATTGCAAAGCAAAACTAGAAAGAGATACCACCTCACACCTGTCAGAATGGCTAAAATCAACACTACAAGAAACAAAAGGTGTTGGAGAGGATGTTAAAAAGTAACACTTGTGGGGGCTGCCTGGGTGGCTCAGTGGGTTAAGCCTCTGCCTTCAGCTCAGGTCATGATCTCAGGGTCTTGGGATCAAGTCCCACATTGGGCTCTCTGCCAGGCATGGAGCCTGCTCCCTCCTCTCTCTCTCTCTACTTGTGATCTCTCTCTGTCAAATGAATAAAATATTAAAAAAAAAAGAAGAAAAAAGAGAAAGTAACAATTGTGAACTGTTGGTGGTGATGCAAAATGATACAGCCATATTGGAAAACAGTATGGAATTTCCATAAAATTTAAAAATAGAAGTCCTTTGTGATCCAACAATCCTGTTGGTGTGTATTTACCCAATGAATATAAGGAAACTTATTCAAAGGGATGCTAGCACCCCTATGTACATAACAGCATTATTTATAAAGCTAAGATATGGAAAGAGTCCAAGTATCCATCAATTGATGAATCAATAAAGAATAAGTGGTATGTATATACAATGGAATATTATTCAGCCATAAAAAAGACTGAAATCTTGCCATTTGCAATAACATGGATGGAACTAGAGAGTATAATGCTAAAAGCGAAATAAGTCAGTCAGAGAAAGACAAATACCTTTACTCATATATGGAATAAAAGAAACAAATCAAACAAGCAAAGGGGAAAATAATAAGACATAGAAAGAGAAACAAAGCAAGAAACAGACATTTCATTACAGAGAACAAACTGATGGTTACTTGAGGGGATATGGAAGGAGTGATGGTTAAATAAATGATGGGGGTTAATTAGGGCACTTGTCATGATGAGCACTGAGTGTTATATGTTATATTGTACACATGAAACTAATACAACCATATATGTTAACTAACTGGATTTCAAATGAAAACTTTTTAAAAATACCCAGTTTTTAGCTCACATTCTGGCTTACAAAAGGGATTTAGTCAGGAATTTGGAGATTAGTTAATGAACAAATAAAGGGGTGAACAGGCAGTTGTTAGATAAAATTACTATCCTTCCTGGCATGATCTTATACCTTTTATCTAGAATTATTTTTAGCACTTTAGATTCTTCCTATTTTATTTTGAGTCATTAAACAAAAATTTCCTCAAAGTACCTTAGACTCCATCCAATTTGAGCAACAGTGTGAGAGAGGAAATGGTGTCCAGGAGGAAAAAAAAAGGATGAAACTACTTTTGTTTACTAGTGAATGCATAGTTCTTCCACAGAAGAAGCTCTAAATTGTCATGTCTCCAGCTTCACATGTGTTCAGTCATATGTTCAGAAGTAGGTAACACTATCAAAAAATATAAAGCATCTGAGATTATTTTCTCTTATTTGAAAGCTGGTGTATGAGTCTGCCATGGTTTCTTAGGTGTTCATAGAAGACGCAGACTCATGGTTCAGAAATAATATAGTTTATTATTCACAGCAATAGAGGTAGCCAGAATATTAACAGTATTTGTGTGTGTGTTTGTGTGTGTGTGTGTGTGTGTGTGTGTGTGTGTGTCTGTGAAGGGGTGGGTGTTATATATCAGTTCTGAGCCTCAGTTCCCACAAGAAGAATCAAAACAGAGGCAGATAATATTTGCAAACACAACAGGTTAAGTTAAAAAAAAAAGATACTATTTCTGTCTTCCAAGTCTATTCAATACACCATCTTCAAAGGATGGTCTAGAACAAATAATAAATGCAATAATGTAAGCAACCAATTGAAAAGTGTCTCCCAAGAAACACACTTTGAGAGTCTTCATTTGACAAAAATACTATAGGATATTACATGGATCGGGTGCATTGAATACTGGAAGGTTAAAATTACAAGGGACCAAATATTTTTAAGCAGTTCTGGCATCCAGTAGAGTTCAAATAGGTTTTATAAGATTGAGTAAAGAAGCCATCAAAACCTGGGCCCAGGGGCGCCTGGGTGGCTCAGTGGGTTAAGCCTCTGCCTTCGGCTCAGGCCATTACCTCAGGGTCCTGGGATCGAGCTCCACGTCAGGCTCTCTGTTCAGCAGGGAGCCTGCTTCCCCCTCCCTCTCTCTGCCTCTCTGCATACTTGTGGTCTCTGTCTGTCAAATAAATAAATAAAATCTTAAAACAAAACAAAAGAAAACAAAAAAAACCTGGGCCCAATTTTCCCAAAACTATGATTCTGATTCTAGTCTCTATGATGTTATCCCTTGAAGACAATGTCTCTAATTGAGTTGAATTAGTTTACTAAAGAGCATACCCCCGTTTGCTGTAGGAGATGTACAATGTGCAAGAGGCAAAATGCCACATGGAAGCCACCTGGTCTTCAGTGGAATATAGAATCAGTTCCTTTGGGATGAATTTGTTCCGCATTTGACTTCCCACTTAAGGGAAAACAAGAGTGCCTTCTAATAGATTTTAAATAGGAAATGACAACGGAAGCTTATACAAGATTATAAAATGGCAAATTTCATTTAGATAAGCAATAATTTCAAAGTCATCTTCTTAATATTACAGACCCTTCACATAATCATAATTTTATTATGGCATTATATGGTAATTTCAAATATAGTAAATATAAAGAATTTACCTCTGTAATTATAGCGAGTGTGGCCATAGTTTAATGGCAACAAAACTTCAATTTAGAAGTAGGGTCTACCAATTATTAATACATTTGGAAATGGTGTGTCATCTTCACTCCACTTGTCTCACTAAAACAGTGAGCCAAAAAAGTAGGTCCAAGCTGTTTACTATGGCCAAAATGGGTTGCTTTTGCACTTGGTAAAGAAGCAGTCATATTTTGGAAGAAGAAACTGAGGCTATTAATATTTTCAACTTATTTTCAGAAAAGGAAAGAAAGGATAATCTAAGCTAAAGCCAAAATCTTACACAAGACAGCAGGAGAATAATCTTTTCCCAGATAAAGGGTTTTTCAACTTAGCCATGATAGGAGGAAGAAGAGATGAGACATTGTGGACTTGACTAAGGTTTCTACACTGTTCAAAAAGTTTTCAAAATAATGTGTATTATTTTTCTTCTTTTAGTTGAGACAAAACAAACAAACAAACAAACAAAAAACCACCAATGAGCTTACTCTTAAAAGGAGGTAAACAAGAAACTAGCAAAGATTGAGTGTTAGGTATTGTCCACCTACTTTTTTTTAAAATTATGTTATCTTAGTTACCATACAATACATCATTAGTTTTTGAAGTAGTGTTCCATGATTCATTGTTTGTGTAAAACACCCAGTGCCCCATGCAATATGTGCCCTCCTTAATACCCATCACCAAGCTCACCCATCCCCACATCCTTCTCATCTTTAAAACCCTCAGTTTGTTTCTTGGAGTCCATAGTTTTTCATGTTTCATTTCCCCCTCCAATTCCCCCATTTCATTTTTCCTTCCCTTCTCCTAATGTCCTCCATGCTATTCCTTAGGTTCCACAAATAAGTGAAAACATATGATGATTGACTTTCTCTGCTTGACTTATTTCACTTAGCATAAACTCCTCCAGTCCCATCCATGTTGATGCAAAAGTTGGGTATTCATCTTTTCTGTTGGCTGAGTGACATTCCATTGTATCCATAGATCGCATCTTCTTTATCCGTTTATTTGTTGAAGAGGATCTTGGCTCTTTCAACAGAATGGCTATTGTGGACATTGCTGCTACGAACACTGGGGTGCATATGGCCCTTCTTTCCAGTAAAATAGAGCTAGCCTATGACCCAGCGATTGCACTACTGAGTATTGACCTCAAAGATACAGATGTAGTGAAAAGAATTAGGTATTGTTAAAGCACAAATGCAGGGGATAGAAGTTATGGTACAGAAGAGGGAAGGGCAACCATATGGCAGAGTAGAATAAAGTAGCTCAGGAAGAAATTAGTCATATCCATATATTGTAAGGCATGTGGGGTTGGCAGGGAGAGCATGAGAAATCATGAGAGCAGAGAGAGAAAATGGACCAGGCAGGAGAGGTTTATAATATTTTAACATCTAAGGTAAGCATATGCAAAGCAGAATAGGGAAAGAAATAAAAGTTTTTAGAAGACTCAATACATAAGGAATAACGTGGAGGACACTGGGAGATGGAGAGAAGTGTGCTGGGGGAAATCGGAGGGAGAGACAAACCATGAGAGACTGTGGACTCTGAGAAACAAACTGAGGGTTTTGAAGAGGAGGGTGGCAGGTGGTTGGGTGAGACCAGTGGTGGGTATTAAGGAGGGAATTTATTGAATGAAGCACTGGGTGTGGTGCATAAACAATGAATTTTGGATCACTGAAAATAAATTAAAAGAAAAAAAAAGGACTGACTAGAGACATGGACCTCAGTGTAACACAGATATGGAACTCACTGTAATACCAGCCACTTCCCACCGACACACACAGACTATGATAATAATAAATAATAATGCAATTAAGGAAATTGCCTGCCAAATAATTTTTCCTCTTTTTTATTTTTATGATTATTATTTTTATTTTATTTTTAAAGTTTTTATTTAAATTCCAGTTAGTTAAAATAAGGTTAATATTAGTTTCAGGTGTACAATATAGTGATCAACACTGCCATACAATGGCTTAAATAAAAAAATGAAAAAAAAATTTTTTAAAGATTTTATTTTTAAAAACCTCTACACCCAAGTTGGATTTCAAACGTACAACCCCAAGATCAAAAGTTACATGTTTTACTGAGTGATCCAGCCAGGCACCCCAACAAATAAAAATTTTATAAAATTGTTGAGTTTGTGGGAGTCTCATTTGCTCAGTCAGTTAAGTGTCTGCCTTTGGCTCAGATCATGATCTCAAGAGTCCTGGGATCGAGCCCCATATTGCTCATGCTCTTTATCTCTCCCTCTCTTCTCTCTGGCTTTTGCTCTCAAATAAATAAATAAAATATTTTTTAAAAAAATTGTTGAGTTTGGGACGCCTGGGTGGCTCAGTTGGTTAAGCAGCTGCCTTCGGCTCAGGTCATGATCCCAGTGTCCTGGGATCGAGTCCCACATCGGGCTCCTTGCTTGGCGGGGAGCCTGCTTCTCCCTCTGCCTCTACCTGCCATTCTGTCTGCCTGTGCTCACTCTCTCCCCTCTCTCTCTCTCTGATAAATAAATAAAATCTTTAAAAAAAAAAAAATTGTTGAGTTTGTTTAACTAGTTTTAAACTAGTAGACAGAGATGAAGATAAAGTATGATGTCATGGCAGGGAAAAATACAACTTACACGTTTTAAAAATAAATTGTGCAATGCAAGTTACATCACTTCTTTTATCACCACACTGGGACTTTACCTATTGAGTTGTTGTAATGTAAGGACCTATTTTATATTTTTATATTTTAGAAAGAGGCTTTCATTGAGGTTAACACTTAAACTATCCTTGCTCCCCTTCCCCCAGGGGATTCACTTAAAAACAAGTCCTGGAAATCAGCTCCAGGTAACAAAGCACATATACAAGGGTTGGCCAGGCCAGGTGGAGACATCAATCAGCGGGGAGGGGGGGGGATTTGCACACTGTCTCCCAGATACTAAGGAGTATGCCCCACTCCTCCGCCCTTTGGGAACCTTTTTGGCACCAATCCTAATCAAGGTGTAATAGGCTGGGTCAAATGTCTATACTAGGGTAAATTGTACCACAATTGGTCACCTAGCCTCACTGTGGAGTTTCCTGTGTGTGTTAAAATCTCATTAGTCACCTGTGCATGGCCAGGCCTGACTGCATGGCCTTTGCCCTTAAAAGCTAGACTGTGAAACAGAGAAGGGTTGCCTTCTCTCGTAAGAGGTGTGGCCCCGAACGTTCGGTTAGATTCCTGATGCTTGGCGTGAAATAAAGCTTTGCTTGACCTTCGCTTTACATCAGTCTCCCTCCTTTAATCATAGACCCATTATTGGGGCATAACAGTATTAATCTTATAGTTATAAGTCCACAATGCATCCATCAATCATCCTACCCCTTAACACTCCCCTTTGGACAGACCCATGATCTAGAACAAGCCTTATTTTATAGTGCCTTGTAGGAGATTTTTGCTGCTGCCTAAATTGCCTACTTTCCTCTCACCATTACCATGGAAACTGGGTCCACTGAAACAAAGGGGTAGTGTAAGAAATTAACAACTTCCATAAATCTCTTTAAATAATAAAGTATAAGATAGTGGTACCTTTTTTTCTGCCACATAACCAATTCTTGCAAGAATAAGGTCATATAAGAGAATTTACAGCACATGCTAGCATTATCTTACTGGACCCAGATCATTTGTATGTTTCTCTGTCTCTGAGAAATGTAGTTATTTACATGACTGAAACCTACAAATTGTTTGATATGACTACTAATATCACCTACATTATTTTAAAGCCTGTTAAGGCTTCTGAAATACATAGGTTTTGTAAACACTTATTAAGTATCTTGTATATATCAAACACTTTAAAAATCTCTGCTTTAAAAAAAAAACAAAACAAAAAAACTCTACCTCAATGAAACTTTGGGTCTGAAAAAGATACAGGCAATATACAAGGCAACAGATAGAATAATTACATATTTGATTATATACTCCAAGGATGTCACATTAAATTGATATGAAAATGATGAGAAGGATCTGAATTTCTTGTCAAAATTTTTGCCTTAAAAAGAAATTGATATTTAGGGAAAGTTGTTACTGAAAGAGGTCCTGTGTCAACCAAAAATGTTAAACCATGATCTGACTAAATTTTCCAGTTGTGATCATTGCTTTGTTTAGCTGTCTTATATTAAGACTGAATTTAGTAATTCAGTCTCAGATTTCAGTAAGTCTTTTATTTTTCAAGATTTTATTTATTTATTAGAGAGAGAGAGAATGGGTGGGGAGGGGCAGAGGGAGAGGAAGAACCAGAATCCTTGTTGAGCAGGCAGATGATGTGGGACTGGATCCTAGTACCCTGGCATCATGACCTAAGCTGAAGGAAGACACTTAACCAACTGAGGTACCCAGGCACTCTAGACTGTAAACTCTTTAAAGGTAAAAAAGTTGATTCTTCTAGTAGTTCCACAGACATTTCTAACATCCATAAGAAAGCATGTACTGATGTAAAATTCCAGCAAATCAAATTATTTAAAAAAGAAAGAAAGAAAGAAAGAAAAGATATATCTGGATAAAGAGAAAAACAGAAAATCTAATAATACATTGAATTATTAGAGCAAAGAGTGGAGGAAGAGAAAATAAATATGAAATAGAGATTTCCACTAAAAAAAGAATTCAATAAGGCAGGAGATTTAGAAAATTATTATGACATACTTGAGAAAAAAAACAAAATAGGAATTTTTAGAAAATAGCAATGAATGAAAAGGTAAATTGTTCCTACCTCTATAATATTAGCTGTTTGTTGTTGTTGTTGCTAATTTACCTATTTAAGCTAATAAACAAAGAAAGGTTTCATTTAGGGATAAGGTATATATATATATATATATATATATATATATATATATATACATATATATATGTATATATATATTTCCATTTAGGGTGAAGGTTTATATATATATATATATTTTAATTGTTAGAAAATGTGTCACATTGGGGCGCCTGGGTGGCTCAGTGGGTTAAGCCACTGCCTTCGGCTCGGGTCCTGATCTCAGGGTCATGGGATCGAGTCCCGCATCGGGCTCTCTGCTCAGCAGGGAGCCTGCTTCTCCCCCTCTCTCTCTCTGTCTGCCTCTCCATCTACTTGTGATCTCTCTGTCAAATAAATAAATAAAAATCTTAAAAAAAAAAAAAAAAGAAAATGTGTCACAGAAAGTGTTTAAACTTTAAGATACAGAGGCAACATGTAACGAACTACATTGTTTGAACGTCTAATTTGTAAATGCTGTTAGAGGAAACTTGGTGGAAATGTCCTTATGTGGTTGTGTTTCTGGAACTAAGTATATTTATTAATAAGGAATAGTTTAAAATTATGAAATGACGAGGAGTGGACAATTTTTCTAATCCTATCAGCTCTTTGCAGCTCTTTTATTAGCCTCCTTTAGGAATATCAGCTTTATTTATCTAATTAAATTTTATATTAATGTGCTTTTGACTTTTGGCCTTTCTCTTCCTTCTGCTCTTTTTTTCCCCCTAAATTACAAGTTTCTGTTTAACAGCTACTATCAATTCTTTGATACGAATTCTCAACATCAATTTACTAACTTCAGAGATGAAGAAGCATCAATATTTATAAGCTAATAATACAAAGCCGTGGGCATCTAGATGGCTCAGTCAGTTAAGCATCTGCCTTCGACTCAGGTGCTGATGTGGGATGGAACCCCAGGTTGAACTTTCTGCTCAGCTGGGAGCCTACTTCTCCCTCTCCCTCTGCCTGCCGCTCCCTTTGCTTGCTTTCTACCTCTCTTTGTCAACTAAATAAAATAAAATAAAATAATGTATATAATACACTTATTTATTTATTAAAATGCAATTATTACACAATACATAATGTATTGCATAATTATAATAATGATTAAATAATTTATTAAATATTTATATTAAATATATCAATTTAATTAAATAAATATTTTTTAGAATTTAAAATATTTCCAATTTAGATTATTAAATAATTAATTTATTGAATAAATATCTAAATGTAATTAAATAAAATAATTTATTTATTAAAATGAATAAAATAATGCTAAGTCATTATCTGAGCATGTATTTTTAAATAGTCTAAAAAGACCATCTAATAAAGTCTAAATACATTGAGTTCAGATATTTATACAAGTTAACTCAGACACTCAACCCACAGTTTCTAAACATTTGTTTTTATCTACTACTCAAAATACGATTGTAATGTATTTATTTATAACTTTGACATAGCAAGGAAACTTGGAGGAAAAGGAGACATTTGCTTTTAATATTAGAAAATTATTTTGTTGATTTAAAAAATAAAAACTTTAACACATGAACATTTATTCTTAAATAACACTGTGAAGTTTCTGAGTCGCATTCTATTAAACGTGCTGATAAAATGGCCTCAGTTACTCATTTAAATTATCAGCTGAATGGGTAACAAATGAAGAAGAGAGCTTTTTAATTATTTATGAATGTATTGCTTGTGGATGGAGTGCCACATAGAGTTACCTCTCTTTTTGGCTTTGTTTTGTGAGCAGCAGTGGAATCCATGAATGAGATTAAACATAAGGACATTCACAGAAATTCTTAATGAACTTCTGGGGAAGGGCAGTAAGTGCAAGGAAAAACTGCAGCAAGACTAATTACAAATTTTAAGTGGTCATCGCTTAATTATAGAAGCTTTTAAGTTTAAGTAATATTTCTTTTTTATGAGCCTATCATATTGTATTAATTACCACAAACTGCACACTTGAACACTTATCTTCACATATTTCTTATTCTTAGTACTTAAAATTACCCTTATGATTGATAAGTAAATGGATTTTACTGACAATGCATTTATTTACATAAATAAATAATGCTGTTTATATATATATAAACAATTGAATATGTGTTTGTGTTCAATGAAATTTTTTTTTCAAGTAAACATCTTAATTCTACCACATTGGTTACAAATAGATATAGACTTTATAGATTCATCTAATATTTTATTCTCAAATTTATATCTCCTTTTTGAAGTAAATGAAACTGTATATATTAAATATAATCCTATCACATGTAACAGTTACTAGTGCATCCAGGGACATAGATAGGTCAGGTCCTACTCAAGGCATCACGGATAACTGGATTTAACTTTCTATCCTAGGAGTCTTCTGTATATTTCTGTGGCTTTTATACTACAATTAGGAGGAAGAATTCTTTTGCTAAAAGCTTCCAAATGACTATGTGAGTAGATTATTTGTAGACCAGTGATATAATATTATAGTTTAATATGTAAAGCATGACAAAATAAAATGCTATTGCCATATTTAATTTGTTCAGTAAAGCATTCATTTAGTTATCAAGCATTCATTTTCTTTTTTTTTAAGATTTTATTTATTTATTTGACAGACAGAGATCACAAGTAGACAGAGAGGCAGGCAGAGAGAATGGAAGGGAAGCAGTGTCCCTGCTGAGCAGAGAGCCTGATGTGGGGCTCTATCCCAGGACTCTGGGATCATGACCTGAGCAGAAGGCAGAGGCTTTAACGCACTGAGCCACCCAAGAGCCCCAAGCATTCATTTTCTTTATACAGAAGAGATAGAACAATATTATATAGTAGAAAATACAGTAAATAATCTAGAAACCTTGATCATTTTTTTGACAATTTTAGAACATAAAATTAGCTAAAGCTCAAGTGCAAGTTATATTTGTATCATAGGAGAAATAGTTAATTAAAAGTTTGTTTATTACCATAGTTTAACACTCCAACAAAATGATAACGAGTCAAAAATTAATGAATATATGAAGTATACAATAAAAACAATAATCTTGAGTGTATGTGACTCACTGTAGGTATTGATAGGCTAGAAGTCAAAGGGAAAGTATCTATAGGGTTTGTTCAGTTCCATGCTCATCAGATTAAAAGGCTTTCTCATATTGCTTCCTTCACCACATTAATTTTTCTAATGAAGTTTTCAAGAGTTAAAGACAGTGATAGGGGGACGCCTGGGTGGCTCAGTTGGTTAAGCAGCTGCCTTCGGCTCGGGTCATGATCCCAGCGTCCTGGGATCAAGTCCCCACATCAGGCTTCTTGCTCAGCAGGGAGTCTGCTTCTCCCTCTGCCTCTGCCTGCCATTCTGTCTGCCTGCGTTCAGGCTCTCTCTCTCTCTGACAAATAAAAAAAAATCTTTAAAGACAGTGATAGGTTCATGGCTGGAGAGAAGGTACAGAATCTAAGATAGTTCAGCAGTGCTTATTATTTAAGAGAAAGACAGCGTGGGAAGTGAGGGGTGGAAGGAAAGGGATAAGAAGAGAGAATCTTAAGCAACCTCCTTGCCCAGCACAGAGCCTATAGGGGCTTCATCTCGTCGCCCTGAGATAACAACCTGAGCTGCAATCAAGAGTCAGATGCTTATCTAATTGAGTCACCCAAGTGCACCATTTTTTTTCTTGTATATTTATTTTCATCTCTTTCTGTAACTGAGTTTCCCTTCAAAATCAGGACTTGCATACACAACCTAAATAATTATTTTGGGATTTGATCACGTGGAAGAGGAGAGAATGAGAAGAGCTAAGTGGTCCAGGAGAAACATATATGAGTTCAGACTGAGTGGATTATGCTTGTGGACCACTGAACATCAATCCTAATGCACAGAATACATATCAGAATTATTTTCCTGAAACAAGAAAGAGTCTGTTTAACCCACTGGCTTCTGCATCCTATCCACAGTGGCTAAAATTCATCCCAGAAGTAAATAATGTCCCTGACATTACTATTACTGAGCATGAGAGAGGAGCTGAGTGGGCTTGGTCAGTGTCCCACCTAATGAAAGGCAGAGCAGATTCAGGCAAAAAAAAAAAATTATTAGTTCTTTCCAAATTAGATTTAATGGGATTCTATTTTTCATTTATGAATTCATTTTACATTTTATATTTTATCGATTTTTCTAAGCTTTGGCCAATATTCACTGCATTTTTGAATAGCTTTTATCTATTATTGTAAATCATTTTTCTGCTATATTTGTTTAGTCATGGTTATGCATTTCTTCTTCCCAGTATTCAGATATGTGATATCAATTACCAAATAAATTATTTAAAATGAAACCTGGTGATTCAGAGACCTGTACCCCTGGGAATAAAAATATATGTTTATAAAAAAAATTTTTTTAAATTATTTAAAATGTTTATTTTTTATACTAAACTTCTATGAAAAACATTGATATATGTATTATGGCATATTGTTCCTCTTTCAACTTGTTTTTTAAATGTGAATGTGCCTTGGAAAATACATATTGTTTCTTTTTATGTTTATGTAGATTCTTCATAATTTTCCCAAGTTCATTGGCTTATGGTTTATATTTTTTTAATAATTTTCCTACTGCCAATTAATAGATTTTTTTCCCATTACATTGTCTAAGTTGCTATTGCCATTTTAAGTAAAAAGCATCTGGAAATCTATATCCCTGTCCAGTTTCCTCAAATCACTCATTATTTTCAGGATCTAGTTGGATTTTCTTACAGGTTCCAGGTGGACAAGCTTTTGAACTGGTCCTAATTATTATTTCTGTTTCTGGCTTCCTGAATTTACCAGCTTCAGGGATCATTTTTAACAATTATGATGAAATGAGGCGTCATATTCTTATTCTCAACTTCATTAATAATGATATTAGTGTAACATGTCCTACAAGATAATAATAGATACATGTAAAATAATTTCATTGACCAAAAAAGTGGTGGAAAATGTAAATAAAACACAGTGGCAACCAACTAGTCATTTCAAGTTGAGCTATTTTTTCCCCCTTTATCTCCCTGTCTCTTTAATTTCCTGTAGCACATTCCTACAAAGTATTTTAAGGTGTTTTATATGCACATACATAGAGATCATCATGGAGTCTAAATCTAATAATTCCTTGTCAGTTTTAAATATTTTAAGTATTGTTCATTCCTATGTCAGTTGTCTATTAATATTTTCTCCACACTGTACTTAATTGCAAGGAAATATTTAATTTTAATATAAATTAACTAATCACTTTAATAAATATGTTTACCTTATGGATTAATTTTTGATGCTTATTTCTTAATTTTTTAACTTATAAAATTTTATTTAGAGAGAGAGAGAGAGAGAGAGAACAAGCACAAGCAGGGGAAGCTGCAGAGGGAGAGGGAAAAGAAGAAGCAGGTTCCCCACCAAGCAGGGAGTCAAGCTCATTCTCAGGGTCTTGGGATCATGATCTGAGGTGAAGGCAGAGGCTTAGCTGACTGAGCCACTGAGTCTAATTGTTATCTTTGATATTTAAGGAAATACTTTATCATCTCTAATTGATCCCCTATGTCACAAATACAGTTTTCTCTATGGTGCTATTAATTTTATGTCTTAAAATTAGACTCTTTTTCTAGAAGCATTTTTAATCATTCTCTTAGGTCTATTCTTTAGTTTTTATACATTTCATTTAGTTTTTTATTTTATCTTCATCATCTCTGAGTATTCCTGACCAGTACTCATGGTCAAATCTTTTTTATTAATCTATTCCAGAAATTTGTTTGTTTCTATAATATTTTGTTATTACTGCTGTCATTCTTAGGTTTTGCCTTTATATTCTTTTTGATTTGTTTTGTTGTTTTATGCTTTGGTGTTTTTGTTGTATTGTTTTGTTTTTCTTTTGAATTAATACAATTAAACCTTTAGATTTCCTTCTACCTTTAATTATTGTCACTTATTTTCACAAATGATATTACCAGAGTACAGGAATTCTAAATATTTCTGAATTAGCTGTATTATTTCTTTTTAGGTATCAAGTTAACTTACAATTACATGGACTTAGTATTTTGGTCATTATATTCTAGTTTTATTGCCTTATCATTGGAAAATATAGCCTGATACTTAACTCTAGGGAATGATGTGGGAGAGCTAGGTTCTTGTCTCTTGGACTCAAAGAAGGAATCTCGTGGGCAATGGAGAGTGAGTAAGTGACAGAAGTTTATCAAGTGAATATATAGAAAAAGCTCTCACAACTAAGAGGGGTCCCCACACAGTTAACAATGAGTGCCTTCAGGGTTTATTTTTTATAAAAAGGTAACCAGGCAACTTTAATCCTTTTAACATCTCTATCAATAACTCCTTCAGTGGCTTACCTCCTTTTTAGCCTCTGATTATTCTTTTTTGGTTACAGGTGATTATCATAATGACACCAACCCCACATGACCCACCCCATACACCTAGGGCAGGGTGGTCCTCCATCCCACATGCCTAGATCAGGGTGCTCTTCCCTGGGGTAGGGTGGTCCAATTTATCTCTTTACTCTGGCTTTCCCACACCACATTTTGGGGATTTCTGAGAGCCTGTTCACAAAGTTCCCTATGGATCTCTTCCTCCCTAGCCCCACCTGTCCATTACTCATTTTGAGAGTTGATATTACCATAGTGCTGTAATTCTAAAAATTTCTGAATTAGCTGTACTATTTCTTTTTAGGTATGAAGTTAACTTCCAATTATATGAATTTAATATTTTGGTCATTGTTTTCTAATTTTATTGCCTTATTCTTGGAAAATATAGCCTGATATTTAACTCTCGGAATTGATTGGCATATACTTCTGGCCTAAATAATGGCCTGTTTGTGTAAATGTTCAAATTATGCTTATATACTTACTGAAGACTATTGTTTTGGGGTCAGGATGGCTACATTTCTTAATAGATCAGGACTATTAGATTCTCTAAATTTTGATGTCTCTTAATTTAATCTAATTAAATTATCAGTTAATGAAAGAAGTTAAATTTTTTACATACTACTGCATCTAAACTTATCAAAGTCTTTTGCTATAATTAGACAAGTATGTCATCCTGTTTTTTTTTAAGATTTTATTTATTTATTTGACAGAGATCACAAGTAGGCAGAGAGGCAGGCTTAGAGAGAGGAGGAAGCAGACTCCCTGCTGAGCAGAGAGCCCGATGCAGGGCTCGATCCCAGGACCCTGGGATCATGACCTGAGCTGAAGGCAGAGGCTTTAACCCACTGAGCCACCCAGGTGCCCCTGACATCCTGTTTATATACCAAGTCTTACATTAAATTTGGGAGGAGGTTAGGGATAGCACAAGCCTCCAATATTTTTTATAAACAAGGTTTCCAGGACCTTGAGGGGGCTAGCTATTGTTAGGGAAAGGTCATTTATTACTATTTAGTAAAAATTCAGGGAAGAGACTCTTCTGATGTGTATCAGTGGGTATATGCTTGGGAGATGATTGCCAATGTATATCTTGAGGGCAGGGGTGGGGAGTAGAGATAAAGAAGTTTCCAAAGTAATTTTTACATGTGAAAGTAGATTTTCAGTATCCTGGGGGGTGGACTAAGAATGCTTTTTGCCCTGAGTGGACGTGTCCACATTGAAGCAGCTGAGTCCCCAGAGGAACTTCAAGGACTTGTCAACAGGCTATGAGTAGTAAGGAAATCTAATTTTTCCTCTAGCTTTTGTTCCACACACATCACCTACATCTTACACCTCTTTTATATTGATAATTTTAATGCTTTGCTGGTATCCAGATGACTATATCCTTAAGTGACTTCTTATCTCTATTGAATCCATTACATATTCTATCCATTGTATTCTTAATTCAACTAGATTACATATATTTAATCTATTAGTACCAGTAGGTTCTTATTCTTGTTTTTATTTCAAACTCTTTCCTTATTTCCTTACACTATTTATTGGGTATATTTTAAACCCCTGATATACTCACTTATTATATATAAGCTGTCAACCTTATTCTTATTTTGAGGTAGCTATATCTTTTTGGGTTTTAGGACATCATACCAACAATGCCAAATAATTTTCAGACAACAGCAGGATCTCCAAGAATTCAACTAAATTCTGACACTATCTACCTGAACATAGCATAAGATTTCATCAGTTAAGGGATCAGTCCTCCAAGAATATCTCCAACCCCACCTCAGTTGCCAGTCTCACTGTAGGCCCCAGGTTATTACCTGTGCTTGTGACTGAGCAACTACAGGTTGGAGGTCTCAGTGGTCTACTTCTTACATTCTTTTAATTTGCTACAGAGACTCACAAAACTCAGAAAAATACTTAATTTATGTTTGCCAGCTTATTAAAAGATATAATAGAAGATTTAAATCAATAGATAGATAAAGAAGTGCACAGGGCAAGGTATGGAGAATGGGCACAGAGCTTCTATTACCTTCTGTAAGACTGCCACTCTTCCTGCCTTTTCATACATTTAACAAACTAAAAGCTTTCTTAACCCAGTCCTTTCAGGTTTTCTGTAGAGGCTTCATGACATAGTCATGACTGACTAAATCATTGTCATTTGCTGATCTAATCTCCAGCTCCTCTTCCTTCCCCAGATAATCCTGAATTGGGAGGAAGGGGAGACATGTTGGGCAAAAGGTTATGAAGGCTTTCACCAAGTGGTTGGTCCTTCAGGCAAACAGCCCTTGCCTTTAGTGAGGTCTGAAGGTCACTTCATTAACATAACAAAACACACCTCTCTCACCCTTATCACAGGAAATTCCAAGAGTTTTAGGAACTGTGAGTCAGTAGCCATGGTTGAAAACCAAATATTCAGATGAACAAACCACTATATTACACTACATGCTTAAGTATTTAATTATGTGATCTTTTAAACAAATATTTTTCTAAGAGTATAAACTGTTCTGTCAGTAATCTGGATTGGGGAGTGATGTATTGCCAAATTTCTGTCATTTTAGTCCAGGAAGTCAAAGAGAAACAACAGGAGAGCCCCTTAGGGCAGGAAGTTCAAAGTAACAATGTTGACTACTACTCCCTTTTCTTGATTTTTTTTTTTTAAACAAGCAAATCATCTCTTCAGAGTTGCAGTTTAAAGCCAAGAACATGCGGAATTGGGAGAAAAAAATAGTTAAATTTGGAGACTTGCAGAGGTAGAATCAGAGGAGTGAAAGCCATTACAGTAACTGAACTAACTGAAGTCAACCTTTGGTGAATCACAGAAACAAGTGGAGTTGTCAAACAAAGGAATCTTTGTTTACAACATACAAGGAAATCACAGGGAATAAGTTCCAAAGCCTTGACTGTTTGAACAGGAGAGAGATTTTTATTTAGTATTTAAGATGAATACTCAGAAGGGAGAGTTTTATTATCCCGTGTATGGTTGGTCATAAGGTTGTGGATACATGCACATCCACATATGTATTAGTGCAATATGTATTGCATGTTCACCTGAATGAAGCTTGTATTCCACCGAGGGCAGAAACATCACCGTTAGAATAAAGCAGAGGTAACTGTTGGACAAGGGAAAGGGACGCTGCAGGCTTCAAGAGCAGATATAAACTAGATGGGGTCTTGGGCTCATTTTCTGGGACAAGGAATGCAAGGCCTCGATTACTTTTGAAATAGCACTAGGAGTTTTACCACTGATTTATTGTCTCAATAGCTTAGGCTATTTCCTGGTCTGGTGGTGACTGTTAGTTTTCCCATTGCCTCGTTCCCTCAAAATCCTGAAGTAGTGAGGTTTTTGCATTTCATTGTAAGAACCTCCCAGGAAGTTTTGGAAGAAGTGTGCTTGGGCAAGTACACAAGGTGGGTATAGATCATTGAAAATAGCTGCGGACAAAAAATGACTTTTCTCATGTCAGGAAAACTATATCTCATCTTTAATTTTCTGGGAACCTCTAACTCTTTCTGCTGATGTTACCAGCAGGCATCTGAGATATTACTGATTGTTCTCTTGAACCTAAGGAAAAGGAAATGTAGAAAGCAAAAGACAAAACTTTAAAATCTATCCTGCAACTCATCAATTCACTGCAGCCACCTCTCTGTCTTTCCCTTTCTCTTTTTCTCTCTTTCTCTTTCTCTCTCACTTTCTCTCTCACATACGCACAAGACACGCAAATCAACTTAAAACAATTTTTAATTTTCCCTATTCCATTTTAATATACTTGAGGCATGATCATTTTCTTAGTAAATACAAGAAAAAAATATAGGATTCCATCTTTCTGTGTGATTAAAGTATTGAGGAATTTACTTCCAATAGCACTTATAAAAACATATTTTATTTAAGTAATATTATATAATCAGGTGCGTGCATTTTTCTTATTCTCCAACTACTGTTATTTGGCAATTAATATTTTGTCAATCAATATTCCCCTATATTTGAATGTGTGGGCAGTGAGAGATGAGTTAGAGGCAAGGATGGTGAAAAATGGGTTACACATTAGAAGACTGAGGGCACAACCTCCCGACTTTGTGACTTCTGAGACCCTGGGCCTAACAAACCAGGAGACACTGGTACTGAAAATGTTCTCTCCTCTTCTACCTCTAGCCCAGAGTAAGCCCTAGATCTATCATAATGCATTTGCATTGCCATCCCCATGGAAAAGAGTTGCCATGATGGTTCCAGAACAAACCTTTTAAGGTAAAAAACAACTCTTCCCACCAGGCTCCCTCAGAAAATCGAAAACTCCAGAATAAACCAGCTCTCTTTACACCTTAAAGACCAGGAGAATCAACAACAAATTAAGCCAAACCCACATGCAAGAAGGGAAATAATCAAGATTAAAGCAGAGATCAATGAGATAGAAACTAGAGATACAGTAGAACACATCAATGAAACTAGAAGCTGAATTTTGAAAGAATCAATAAGATTGATAAACTACTGGCCAAACTAATCCAAAGGTAAAGAGAGAATACCCAAATTAATAAAATTATGCATGAAAAGGGAAAGATAATGACTAATAGCAAGGAAATAGAAACAATCATCAGAAATTATTATCAACGGTTTTAACAGTTATATGACAATAAGTTAGGCAAACTAGACAAAATAGATGCATTCCTAGGAACCTATAAACTTCCAAAACTGAATCAGGAAGAAATTGACAACCTGAATAGACCAATATCAGGTTAGGAGATTGAAGCAGTCATCAAAGACCTCCCAAAAAACAAGAGCCCAGGACCTGGTGAATTCCCTGGAGAATTCTACTAATCTTTCAAAGAAGAAATAACACCTATTCTTCTGAAGCTGCTTCCAAAAATAGAAACAGATGGCCAAACCAGGCAAAGACACCCTCCCAAAGGAGAATTTCAGACCAATACCCCTGATGAATATGGATGCCAAGATTCTCAACAAGATCCTAGCTAATAGGATCCAACAGTACACTAAAAAGATTATCCACCATGACCAGGTGGGATTTATCCATGGGATACAAGGGTAGTTCAACATTCACAAATCAGTAAATGTGATAGAACAAATCAATAAAAGAAGAGAGAATAACCACATGGTTCTCTGAATTGATGTAGAAAAAGCATTTGGCAAGATACAGCATCCACTCCTGTTTAAAACACTTCAAAGTACAGGGATACAGGGAACTTTCCTCAACTTCATAAAATCTATCTATGAAAAACCCACAGTGAATATCATCCTCAAACGGGAAAAGCTGGCAGCCTACCAATTGAAATCAAGAACACGACAAGGATGTCCACTCTGAACCCTGTTATTCAACACAGTACTAAAATTCCTAGAAACAACAATCAGACAACACAAAGAAATAAAAGGTTTTCGAATTGGCAAATAATAAGTCAAACTCTCTCTCCTTGCAGATGACATGATACTTTATATAGAAAACCCAAAGGACTCCACCCCCCAACTACTAGAAGTCATAACGGCAATTCAGTAATGTGGCAGGATACATAATTAATGTACAGAAATAAGTTGATTTCCATAGAAAGGGAAATTAGAGAATTGATTCCATTTCCTATAGCACCAAGAACCATAAAATACCTTGGAATAAACGTAACCAAAGAGGTAAAGGATCTGTACTTGAGGAACTACAGAATACTCATGAAAGAAACGGAAGAAGACACAAAAAGAATGAAGATCATCCACGTGCATGGATTGGAAGAATAAACATTGTGAAAATGTCTATACTGCCTAGAGCCATCTATGCTTTCAGTGCTATCCTGATCAAAATTCCACTGGAACTTTTCAAAGAGCTGGAACAAACAACAACAAACAATTCCAAACAATTTGTATGGAACCAGAAGAGACCCTGAAATGCTAAGGGAATGTTGAAAAAGAAAAAGCAAAAATTAGGCTTCATGTTGCCTAATTTCAAGCTTTACTACAAAGCTGTGTTCCCCAAGACAGCATGACACCGGCATAAAAACAGACATGTAGACCAGTGGAACAGAGTCGAGTGCCCAGATATGGACCATCAACTCTATGGTCAAAAAATCTTTGACAAAGCACAGAAAATTATACAGTGGAAAAAAGACAGCCTCTTCAATCAATGGTGCTGGAATAATTGGACAGCTATGTATCGAAGAATGACACTCAACCATTCTCTTATACCATACAGAAAGATAAATTCGAAATGGACTAAAGACCTCAACGTGAGGCAGGAATCTATCAAAATCCTAGAGGAGAACATAGGCAGTAACGTCTTGGACACTGGCCACAGCAAATTCTTTCAAGACATGTCCCCAAAGACAAAGGAAACAAAAGCAAAAATGAACTTTTGGGATTTCATCAAGATCAAAAGTTCCTGCACAGCAAAGGAAACAGTCAACAAAATGAAGAGACAACCCACAGAATGGGAGAAGATTTTCACAAAGGACATTACAGATAAAGGGCTGATATCCAAGATCTATAAAGAACTCCTCAAACTCAACACACACAAAACAGATAATCATGTCAAAAAATGGGCAGGAGACATGAACAGACACTTCTCCAAAGAAGACATACAAATGGCAAACAGATGCATGAAAAAATGTTCATCATCATTAGCCATCAGGGAGATTCAAATCAAAAGCACATTGGGATACCACCTTACACAGTTAGAATGGCCAAAATTAACAAGGCAATAATCAACAAGTGTTGTAGAGGATGTGGATAATGGGGAACACTCTTACACTATTGGTGAGAATGCCAGTTGGTGCAGCTACTTTGGGATACAGTGTGGAGACTCCTTAAGAAATTAAAATCAGAGCTACCCTATGACCCTGCAATTGCAATACTGAATACCCCTAAGATACAGGTGCAGTGAAAAGAAGGGGCATCTGTACCCTAATGTTTATAGCAGCAATGGCCACAGTCATTAAAATTTGGAAAGAACCAAGATGACCTTCAATGAATGAACAGATAAAGAAGATATGATCCATTTTTACAATGGAGTACTATGCTTCCTTCTGAAAGGAAGGATACCCAACTTTTGTATCAACATGGACGGGACTGGAGGAGATTATCCTGAGTGAAATAAGTCAAGCAGGGATTGTCAGTTTTCATATGGTTTCACTTAATTGTGGAGCATAAAGAATAACACGGAAGACACTGGGTGATCAAGAGGAGAAGTGAGTGGGGGGAAATTGGAGGGGGAGACAAACTATGAGAGACTGTGGACTCTTAGAAACAAACTGAGAGTTTTGAGGGAGGGGGCAGAGGGTTGGTTAAGCCTGTTAATGGGAGTTATGGAGGGCACATATTGCATGAAGCACTGGGTGCGGTGCATAAACAATGAATTTTGGAACCCTGAAAAAAATAAAATAAAAATGACAACAACAACTCCACTACCCAACCTGTGGTAGGAGTCCCCCAAATGTATGGAAGCAGCCTCCATTAGAGATCAATCCACTGCATGTTGAGGGTCCTCCCACTTCAAAAAGACCAAGAAATATCCAACCCAAAACAAAGTAAGGGCCAGTTCCACCTCATGGAATACCACCTGCTCTCCCTTAGAGAGTGTGCTGTTGCTTTAATAAACCTGCCTTCTGCTTTCACTTTGGGCATTGATCTCTAATTCTCACATGCCAACATAAAAATAATGATGGGTTACCGTTCCAATTAATAGAAAAGGAGGTACAGGGAAATTGAATGAAAAGGAATAACAAAGTAAGTTCATAAGTCAATCTTCCTTGTAAAAAAAATTAACCTAAAATTGCGTTTCTGCCACCTCTCTCCTGTTTGATATGATAAAGAATGACCACAATACATGAATTATAGTTTGGGGTTTTGAAAACCATAATAGCTTTATACCAACACTTGACATTTTATTTATTTATTTATTTATTTATTTATTGCTAACAAAATAGCTCGATTTGATATGCGGTTCCTGACAACCAACCTCAGAAGTAATTCCACCTACATGAGAAGTCAGAAAGAACCACAAACCAAACCTCAACATAGATTCAAAGAGAAAATACTCTTTAACAAATTTCCCTTCCTGGGGCACCTGAGTGGCTCAGTGAGTTAAAGCCTCTGCATTCAGCTCAGGTCATGATCCTAGGGTCCTGGGATTGAGCACCATGTCTGGCTCTCTGCTCAACGGGGAGCCTGCTTCCACCTCTCTCTCTGCCTGCTCTCTGCCTACTTGTGATCTCTGTCTGTCAAATAAATAAGTAAAATCTTTAAAAAAATTTTCCCTTCCTATCAGAAGCAGACCATTTGTTAGTGGTTACTGACAAATTCCCCAGAAAGCTTCATCTAAAAGGCTGTACTTTCTTCAGACACCCAGCAGGACCTTCTTCTCTGGGCCTGGTATTTCATCAATGGCCTAATCCAGAGAATAAGACACTAACCTACTGAGCGCCAAGGGCCTCAGAACCAGGAAAGAGATGATGAGGGACACAACGCACGCCTCTGGTCACCAAGAGGGTATGTAGACTTTTGCTGCTTTTCTGCATTTTTCAAAGCTGAGTTTTAGCTGGAGGCCGCTCCTTTAGGATAAATTGCTGATACCGTATAGTAAAAGCTATTATATGATTTTTTACAAACCATTTCCTATCTTTGCATTCTCATGTGCCAAGACAGACACGGATTATTTAAAACCCTGAAGAGAGTGCTATTGCATTTAAATTGCCTGTAACCTTCGTGCAATAGATTTATGATTGATGATAGATTTAGTTAAAATATAACTATTTTAAATATTTATTCTCAGTAAACGATTTCAACCTATGCTCATTTAAGTAACTTGGTGCATAATCCCTTTTCTATTAAACTCTAGTGCAAGGACCAATGCGGCGTTTCCAAGAGAACCCCAAGCTCCATTTCTAGAATGGCCGAATGCGTATATATCAGGCATCCTCTTTTCACTCGCTTTGTGGAGCACCTACCATGGAGGTCATGTAATAACCAATGACCAAAAAACAAACAAAAAACCCAAACATCCAGGTCGAAGTTATTCGCGCGTGCCATCATGCAATGGCGGACCCTGCCTGGAGACAAGGAGACTGCTCAAACAGATCGCAGGCAGGCATCTCAGCCGAGGCCTGTGCTGGGGAAGCTGGTTCCTTGCTTGGGGCGCAATCAGGAAGCCAGCGAAGTGACCCTAGAGTGCAGCCGGGGATTAGGGCTGATGATCTTTTCGCAGCCCGGGAGCCAGGCTAGGAGTCCGCCCAGCGCGGGCGCTGGCCGCGCTGGCAGGCCACGGGGCTTTGCCTTGCGCCAGGCCCGGGCCCACCCCCGCCTCAGGAAGGAGGGGGGCGCGGGAGGCCCGGAGAAGTGGCTTTTCTAATTGCCGAAGCGGGAAGTGAGCTCGCGGAGGACGCAGCAGAGAGTCTGGGAGGAGGAGGAGGGGCTGGCGGAGGAGGGACGCGCAGCACCGCGGTGCTGAGCTGAGGCCCAGTCGGGATTGCAGGACCCATTGGAATCGCCTCTGGTGCGCTCCCATGCTCCAGCCCAGCCCCAGAGGCCGCGCTGTCCTGCTCCCGCTGCCCGCTGCCCTCCCAGCCCCATGGCTTCTCAAGACAACCCTCTGTGCACAGGTAAAGTGACACCGCGCTTTGCCCTCACCTGGAGCAGAAAGCGCAGGCCCTGAGCTCACTGGGGTGTCGGGACCCAGCCTCCCGGGTCCCCCGGGGCACCAGGACCACCCCGGAGGCCGCGCAGCACATGAGTCTGCACAGGGTCGGGCCTTGGACGGTGCTAGGTGCGGTGCCCCCCGCCAGAGGGCGCGCTAGCCCCATTCATTAGGCACCCCTGTGCACATGCTGAGGACCCTGTTCTCTCGTCCTGCGCCATGGCCCCCCCACTTTTGTTCTGGACTTGGGATCCCAGGTGGAAACTAGTCCCTCAGACCTCCCTGGCAGCAAGGAGCGCAGGGAGGGATTCTCGGTTTTTCCGCCCTGGTCTTCCTCTCTCCCCATTCACATGCCTTATTGAGTCCCTTTCCTCTCCTCATTGTCACTTTTATTAAATGGTTTTGTTCTGCATGTTGACCCGCAGAGCGATTTCATGAATGAATATACAGGATACTGAGTCGGAGCCCACCTGTGAGAGCCCACCTTTGGAGGCCTTTCATTAGAATGGTCTCTGGTTCTAACCTCAGTTCTGAATACTGCGTGTACCTGAGGACCGAGTCCAGATGTTTCTTTCATCTCTGACTTGAATTTGAAATGCTAACGTCACTATGACCTGGGAAGCCGAGGTCCACAGCATCTTCATCTGAAATTCCACTAGAGCTCCCATTTACCTAGTGCCCAGCCTGAGTCTGTTTTCCACTACTGTCAGGGTTCTAGAAGTTCATGCACTGCCCACCACTGACAGTAGGGGCATCTCTCTGTCCAGATTTTCCCTTTACATAAGGAGGTCAGTTACAGGAGATTAGGGCCCACTCTAATGACCTCACTGTAATGTGATTGCATCTGTAAGGACTCTAGTTCCAAATAAGGTCACGTTCTGTGGTACCAGAGATAAGGACAGCAGCAAGGTTTCTGGGGGAAATGCAGGTCAGCTCTTAACAGTCCACTCTCTGGCTCCCCAAATTCGTGTCCTTCCCATGTGCAAAATACCTTCACCCAATGCCCTCCAAAGCACTAATCATCCCAGAATCAACTCAAAAATCTGAAATCTCATCTGTCCTCCTCCACTCAAAGACCCAGATCTCACCCAGACCATGGGACCTGAGGACTGCATCCAGAAGCCACAATCTCCTGGTAAAGCTGTCCATCAGGTCCTGACATCACCCTCATTCGTCCCAGCAGCCGAGGGCCTACAGTTCCCAGAGACAGTTTCTCAGAGGAAGTGTGAAGACCACCTCAGAGGACGTTCTTTGGAAGCGAATGAAGAGGGAAGGTTCGGGTCAGAGCCTCCTGCCATTCCCAGGGCACCCAGAACCCAGAGAGTGAGGCCTTGGGTGCTTTCTAGTGACAGATTCAAGGCAATTCTTCGACTTTGGGACTTAGAGTTAACTTAGTTTTCATTTGTGATTATTATTTTTGTGTGGGGGGCTATAGCTTTTCTTTTGACCTATGGCTGCTTTCACTCCCAGTTCTGAAGAAGCCCCTAAATCCTAACCCTGTTGAGGACTCTGAAAGCTCTCAGAGCAGCAGTACTGGTGGACAGTGTGGACACATGGTTTGGTTTCTCCTCTGGCCTGATTCTGCGGCAGCCCCACTCTGTCCTCCTCAGACTTCAGAGCAATAGCTGAATAAGTGGAGAAAGGACCATGGGGTCAGGAAGGTGGCCACCGAAGAGTGACTTCTCTGGAGGGTGGCTGAGCTAGCGAGTGAGCCTGTTAGTCCAGCTCTGCCTGCAGTCTGGATGGAGCTGAACAGGAGCCAGGGAAGGGGAGGAGGAGCAGAGAGCTGGGACAAAGGGACCAAATAGGAGATTCAGATGAAGGGAAGTAATTGGGAGGAGAGAAGAAACTCTAGAAGACAGGCATGTAAGAAAGGAAAAGGGATGAAGTGGGAATCGGGAAAGGGCACCACCAGGGAAGGAGAGAGGGAATGGGAAGGCGGAGGGAGGGAGGAAAGGGGAAAGGAAGAAGGGAGGAGTCAGCAAGCCAGGGCTCCCCCTGCATCTGAAGAAGAGGTGGCTGGTCTGGCTTGTCAAACAAGGTGCTCACTCTTTTGTCCCAGTTTCTGCTCCCAGTGCTACTGGGATTTGCAAGGAAGGCAGGCTGTCCCCTGGGACCCACTGGAGCCCACTGGAGCACACTGGAGCCCACAGGAGGGTGGGAGAGGTAAGATGCCACCGGGTCCTGTCCTGAGCTGCTCCCAGCTGCTACCTCACCACATGGTGCAAGACGGACCCCAGAACAAAGGAAGGACACAGGCCCACATGTCTGCCGGTGGCCCTGGGCACTTAGCTCATCGCAGTGAACCACACCGCCTCCTCAACCCAAGCTTTCAAAGCCTGCTTCTTCGTTCCTGGCTTTCATGTCTGTACAAACATGAGCCAGATCTAACTCATCTCCGACAGACAATTCTGACTCACCCCGTGTCAGATTTTTATTGGTGGCTGTGATAGAGTAAGATAGCAATGCTCCAACAAACGGACTATTTCCTCCCACGTGACCTCAACAGTCTTATACATTTTCTTAGCGAAAAAATCTTGTCTCCTTCCATTAAGCTCATAACATGGTCTAATAGTATACATGTGCCTTCGTTAGATGCGAAGCGATACAGAGGTCCCGTTTTTTTTTTTTAATTTTACAAGGTAAAGTCAGTGAACACATCTAACTTGACGAATACGTCTCTAAAATGTCAATCCAGGCAAAGCTTTTTCTGCCTACCATTTGGAGCCTATGTGGTGACATTTTTAAAACGCTTTCAGTCCCTCAGTGAGGCTCTTATAAGCTAGCCAGGGCTTACTACGTGCCAGGCACTGTGTCAGGTGTTGGAGCTAAACCGATGGAGAGCTTGGAGGCAGGCTGGGGAGGGACATCCGTGACACAACCACAGCTAGAAACGGAGGCCAGTGTTAGAAAAGAGAGAGCAGGCTGCATGGAGAGTGTGTACCATGGGCCTTGTGAGCTCACGAATAAGTGGGAGTAACTGGAGTGGGGAGATGGGGGAGAAAAAGAGGGTCTTCCCATTAATGGGAATCACCTGTGCTTGGAGGCAGGCGCCATGAGGGGTCTCCACAGGAAGAGGGAGGCAGCGTGGTTGAAGGGCAGAAAGACAGGGCAGAACAGGCATCATTCAATTAGAAGCGTAGGAAGAGATGGATGGGAGGATTATGGATGCCTTTGGAGGACTGAGTATTTGTTAGAAGATCAGTGCAGATTTCTATAGAGACAAATGCCAGGAACTGATAGGTCTATGAAAGGTCTGGCTGCCTTTTGGCAAAGGGGTTGGTAAAAGGCACGTGCAGGTGTGAACACACCAGGTGGGAGGTGAGTGCAGGAAATCAGGTGAGGGAGCATGGGAACTAGGTCCGGGGGTATATAAGGGAAAATAGCCTTTAATGAGTTCCACAAATTGGCACCAGCTGTAGCTTCATTACAGCGCTAGAAGGGGTAGGTGGGTGTGTTCTGGAGGTTACAGAAATTACATGAGAAAGGGAAGTCTTTTTAGATCTTTTTTCCAACTAGAGGAACTCTCACCTTATTGATAGAATTCCAGAGTGGGAATGGATGAACATGAGAACATCTTTAAAATGTCTGAATATGTTCTTTGATATCTTTGCAAGTGACGAGGAGACCTTGACCTTAGGAGGCCTCGTACTTCTTTGTAGCCAAAAAGATTTCACCTACAGATTTAGGTTCTCCCTTTCAAAGTCAAGGAGACGGTATTTCCAAAGGACACCTCCTATCATTTTACCCCCTCATCATACCTCACATGCTGGGATCTGCAAGACCCTCTGTTCCAGGTTGTGAGTATCCACTTTGGCCAGTCTGGTCTTGCCAAGAACACCACCACAGGAAATTTAGAGCCTGTAGTGCTATTAATAACATCATCTAAGACTGTGTTTGCTGCCCTCATGGCCTCTTCCCACCATGACTCACTGAAGCTTTTTACACGTTGTATCCATTAAGCTATAGTTCCCAAAGCTCATCTTCTCTAGTGCCATTAATTTGTAGGGGACCAGGCAAAGCTTAAACTTGTTCCCCTTAATTGGATCCCTGTGCCCCCACAATCTCTTTGAATGCCTTTCACCATGATCCTTGAATGAGCTCTGAGACCACTGTTGGTACCTAACACTTCTTGGCACATTGTCTGTTAGGTTCTTGGAAGAGGAGGTGGCTATGGAGGTGAGTGGGGATGGGAGTGGGAGGATTGTTCCCTTCACTTCCCTTTTTGTTTTTTCAAATAATGGTTTTGAGGGGAGGGAAAGGTTAACCAGATCATTTATTTTCCATCTCCCATTGATAAAATGTTTACCACTCCCCATTGGAAGAATTTAGATCTTTCTTTAGAATCTCCAGGAAAATCTCCCAAAATCTTCACCACCATGTGGATTCAGCCATCTTCTGATTCACCTCCAGATTGTCTCCTCCTAACTGCTCAAGCCACAGGTTAAGGTAAGGGTGAAATGTTCAATGCCCAAGCAATTAAGTGGGGAACACGTTTATCTAAGCAATTGCATGCAGCTCTGTATCTGCATACAGGGGGTCTCTCCCAAACTTTTTCAACCTCAGCAAAATAAGAAAAAGCCCCAGCGACCTGGGGGTATATATCATTCATTCATTCCTGTGTTCAACACTCATGGCGAATCCCCACCGAGACAGTGGGAGAGCAAGGACGGAAGAAACCCTGGAAGCTGAAGTCTGAGGAGGATTTCAAATTCAAGTCAGAGATGAAAGAAACATCTGGACTCTGTCCTCAGGTACACGCAGTATTCTGAACTGAGGCTATAACCAGAGACCATTCTAATGAAAGGCCTCCACAGGTGGGCTCTCACAGGTGGGCTCCCACTCAGTTTCCTGTATATTCATTCATGAAATCGCTCTGCGGGTCAACATGCAGAACAAAACCATTTAATAAAAGTGACAATGAGGAGAGGAAAGGGACACAAGAAGGCATGTGAATGTGGAGAGAGGAAGAGCCAGGGTGGAAAAACCGAGAGTCCCTCCCTGTGCTCCTTGCTGCCAGGGAGGTCTGAGGGACTAGTTTCCACCTGGGATCCCAAGTCCAGAACAAAAGCGGCGGGGCCATGGCGGAAGACAAGGGATGGGGGACCTTGGCACCCGCGCATGGGGGTGCCGAAGGATGGGGGCTAGCGCCCCCGCTGGTGGGGGGGCACCTCGGGCGGCGCCATCCCTGGCCCGACCCCGTGGGGACCCGGGTGTGGCGCGGTATCCGGGGTGGTCCCGGTGCCCCGGGGGTCCCGGGAGGCTGGGTCCCCACACCTCCGAGAGCTCGGGGCCCGCGCTTTCTGCTCCAGGTGAGGGTGCGGCGCGGTTTCAAGTGCGCAGAGGGTCATCTGGAGAAGCCATGGGGCTGGGAGGGTCAGTGCGGCCTCTAAGGGCTGGGCTGGAGGGCAAGAGCGCAAGGGCAGCAAGTCCTGTGGGTCCTCCAGTCCCGACTGGGCCGCAGCACAGAACCGCCGCGCTGCATGCCCCTCCTCCGCCAGCCCCTCCACCTCACCCAGACTCTCCGCCACGTCCTCCGGGAGCTCACTTCCGGCTTCCGCAATTAGCAAAGCCCCTACTCCGGGTCGCCCCCGCCTCTGCCCCCTCCTTCCTGATGGGGAGGCTGGGGCCTGGGAACGGGGTGAAGCCCCGGGGGCCTGCGAGTGTGGCCAGAGCCGGCGCTCCGCGGCCTCCTAGCCTGGCTCCCCGAGCGGGTATCCGCGCGCAGCCTGGCTGCGAAAAGATCATCAGCCCTAAACCCGGCTGCACTCTGGGTTCACTTCGCTGGCTTCATGATTACGCCCGAAGCCGGGAACCAGCTTCCCCAGCACAGGCCTGAGCTGAGATGCCTGTCTGCTATTTGAGCAGTCTCCTGGTCTCCAGGCAGGGTCTGCCTTTGCATGATGGCAGGCGCGAATAACTTCGACCTGGATGTTTGGGTTTTTGTTTGTTTTTTGGTCATTGGTTATTACATGACCTCCATGGTAGGTGCTCCACAAAGCGAGTGAAAAGAGGATGCCTGATATATACGCATTCGGCCATTCTAGAAATGGAGCTTGGGGTTCTCTTGGAAACGCCGCATTGGTCCTTGCACTAGGGTTTAATAGAAAAGGGATTATGCACCAAGTTACTTAAATGAGCATAGGTTGAAATCGTTTACTGAGAATAAATATTTAAAATAGTTATATTTTAACTAAATCTATCATCAATCATAAATCTATTACACGAAGGTTACAGGCAATTTAAATGCAATAGCACTCTCTTCAGGGTTTTAGATAATCCGTGTCTGTCTTGGCACATGAGAATGCAAAGATAGGAAATGGTTTGTAAAAAATCATATAATAGCTTTTACTATACGGTATCAGCAATTTATCCTAAAGGAGCGGCCTCCAGCTAAAACTCAGCTTTGAAAAATGCAGAAAAGCAGCAAAAGTTTGCATACCCTCTTGGTGACCAGAGGCGTGCGTTGTGTCCCTCATCATCTCTTTCCTGGTTCTGAGGCCCTTGGCGCTCAGTAGGTTAGTGTCTTATTCTCTGGATTAGGCCATTGAAGAAATACCAGGCCCAGAGAAGAAGGTCCTGCTGGGTGTCTGAAGAAAGTACAGCCTTTTAGATGAAGCTTTCTGGGGAATTTGTCAGTAACCACTAACAAATGGTTTGCTTCTGATAGGAAGGGAAATTTTTTTAAAAGATTTTATTTATTTATTTGACAGACATAGATCACCAGTAGGCAGAGAGCAGGCAGAGAGAGAAGTGGAAGCAGGCTCCCCGCTGAGCAGAGAGACAGACATGGGGTTCAATCCCAGGACCCTAGGATCATGACCTGAGTTAAAGGCAGAGGCTTAACCCGCTGAGTCACCCAGGTGCCCCTAAACATTAATAATTCTTAACGGTTCCTCTACTCACTTATATAGAAGCCCTTTTCCAAACAGAAGATTAAATCTCTCTTGGCTACTCCTATCAGCTTATTCTGAATTATTTTCCATCCAGAAGCATGAACTAGAAAACCACAGTTTTTACACAGTGTTTGGTTTTCCACCAAGAGAATCCCATAATTTGTGGTGTTTCAGTGTGGTGTGTTGCTAAAAGCATTTCCAATGCTGTGGATACAAGAGGGTAGTGCAGAGAGGTAAGGAAACAGGAGAAAAGGTATGGCTCTCTAATGAGCACTTTATTCTAGAACTTTCCTCCAGCCTTGTGAGCTCACAACTCACAAGTGTGTGCTGGTGCCTTGATCTCATGGGCCACAGTGCTCAGCATCTTCCAGCTGCTTTTTTTGTGAATACATATGTAACAATTGATTTCTTGCCCCGGATTTTGAGAGGAAAATCTGTTCAGAGGGATGGACACTCTGAGCCAACACCAGAAAACACTCTCTGTAGTCTTCTTGTTAAATGAAAAAATATGGTTAAACCACTTTTGACAGTCTACTACATACAGCAAAATGTAAATCTTAATTGAAATATGTCCTCTCTGCTGTGCTTAAGCAACTGAGTCCTGAGCTTTTCAGGTTTTCAGTCTGAAAGAGTACACCTCTGGTGCTCTGAAAGGGAAGAGAAAGGACACCCTGTTCTCCATATAAATTAAAGAAGAGAAATCTGTGCATTAAAGTGGGCCATATAAAATTTATCAAGCAATTATCTACGAACTCCTTCCTATCCAAATTACCTGATATGCTCTCCCTACTCCTTTATTCCAAGTTACTGCCTTTTCCAGGATTCTGTCTCACATCACAACATGTATTCTGTTATTTCCTTCTTGCAAGCTAGTTTTGTTTTCTCCATCTAAAAAAATCAACAATCATTGTGTATTTCAATTCCCATTTTCCTCAAATGCATTGATTCTTCTCATCTATTACTCTTTTCTCATACTCAGTGTCTTTGTCTTTATGGGGTTTGTACTTTGCTTTTACCCATCCTTTACTGCCATTATATAATCAAACCTAATAACTTCTTAGAGAAAGTTAAAAATTCCTGCATAGCCACACGTGAACACAAAGTCACTGATTTTTAGCAAACCTATAAGATAGACATCCATTCAATTTCTTTTTTGTTTAAGATTTTATTTATTTATTTGACAGAGAGAGATGACAAGCAGGCAGAGAGATAGGCAGAGAGAGAGGAGGAAGCAGTCTCCCTGCTGAGCAGAGATCCCGATTTTGGGCTCGGTCCCAGGACCCTGGGATCATGATCTGAGCAGAAGACAGTGGCTTAACCCACTGAGCTACACAGGCGTCCCTCCATTCAATTTCTAATGGAGACTCAAATGCATCCTGAGTTCTAACCTAAACCTAAGTTCTACTTCTAACACGTTGTTATATGACCAAATTCTTTCAGTTCAGTATTTTGTAACATTTAAATATTAATCAATTGATGCTTTGTGTATTTCTCTGAAAATAATTTGAATACTGTAGATTTATTGTTATATTTATAGATTTATAATCAAAGTTTCATCAGTTGAAGTTTTTGGAAATTTTAGATATAATGATTAACCTAAAATGATACTGCCTCAAATCCCTCTGATATCAAGGCCCAACACCTGATTATAGCCAAACCTGTGGTGGATAGTTCCATGAAAAATTGCAGTTACTTAACACTGATAGCATCTCTTGTTCTCTCTCTCATTTTAGAATGTCTCCAACACAACCCAAAAGTGTAGGAGAGTTAATGTCCTCTGAGGACAGCTCTCAGTGAAGTGGAAATAAGAACCATAGATAAAATTGTCAGTTTTCAGGTCTTCATGAGGACAACTTAAAGAAATTTCTCAGTACCTTTCAGTAAAAGCAAGCCTTCATTTTCTATCCAAACAATTATATCAACAATGTACCTCTTTGACAAAGTTGCTTCTTCACTGTATCACTTTCCCATTCTTTTCTACCTTGGATAATCTCCCAGATAAACTAACAGTACTCAAATCCTTTGTCCTACTCTTTGCTCTCAGGATAAATGGAGCCAAAAGACTTAGATTAATATCAAGTTCTGAATGGGATCTTAGAGCTATTTCTGTCCAGATTTTCATAAACATAGGGACCATTGAATTATCAGGCTATAAATAAGTTCTAAATGGAGGGGGCAAAAGCAAAAGTAGAAATTTTTATGTTTGATTTTTAATCATGATTAATTGACTTTATTGATTATTAAAAATACTAACATTATAAAAGTGTGGATCTTTGTAAAACAATGTCATAATGTAAGAAATAAGTTGCATAGTCCTTTTGAGAATATTAAGCCAAGTGTTCAGGTGCCATCTAATTTCTTGTTTAATCAAAGAACTTTGGTGTGCATTATCTTGAGGAATAGGATTTTGAAGTCCAGACAGACTAACAGAAATCTGATCCAAATGTGTGTGTTTATATTTCTGCTTTTGTTGTAAAAATCAAAGTGTGATTGCTGGTTTAAAATGGTAAAACCAATAATGTTCATGGACTCTATTATAAATTTTCTAATTGAATGGGAAGAATTCAAAACATATAATTAATTGATTTGCAAATCCTCAAAGAGCTACAGGATCAGGTAGTGGTATGTTCTGATTCAACAGCATCATAATGCAGCATTTTATATGTGTGGCTAATGGACATTTTCATGAATGTTTGCTAGCTAGTCAGCCAATACAGAGAAATATTAGGTAGGGTAATTACTCACAGTTGTGATTAATAAAATGAGAGAAAATTATCAAATGACACTAATAATAATAATCCTATAGCAGGCTAAATAATTCAATGATAATTACAAGTATTAATCTTGCTTTCTTCCCTGATTATGACTCTTCTCTCCTTTTTCATAATGTGAGTAGCAGATTGTCTGCAATGAATTGTGAAAACCCAGCAGGGACTTTGGCAGTGAAGGTCTCCCATCAATTTTGATAGGTTAAAATGATTCTGGTTGGTCTTGAGCAAATGTGTCAATTTTTTTTTCTGTGTGTGTCATAAAAGAAAGAAGCAATAGTAAATTCTGGCTGTTATTCCATGGAGCCAATAAAATCATACTGCCAACAAGAGGCTGTTGACACCATAAGTGTAGTTAACTGTCTTGAAATAATAGGCCTCGAAATAAAATTACAATATTTCACATAACCACTTTTTTTTTTAAAGAAAAAAACAAAACAAAACAACTATACTGCTTACATTTAGGGCTCTGCTGTTGTGTAACTATTTTGAACATGTCTACTGTAAGTGTGTATATATATATATATATATATATATATATATATATATATTCAGTGAAATAAATTCATTTAGAGATAAATTTGGATTGCAAATTATTTTGGGGGAGGCATGGTATTTGTGGCTAGTCTTACAAGTAAAAAGGACTAAGAGAAAGAAGAAAAACATTTTTTATTACAGCATATTTACATCTGTCCAAAGTACTTATTTACTATAAGACTGACTAATGTGTAATACTGTACACAAAGAGGGAAGTTAAATGAGTTATAATTCAGTTGAAGTATAGCTGGCCATTTTAAAACTTACCACTGAATCTTTCTGGTATGAAATGTGATATCTGGCAATCTGGTCCAGTTCATTACATCAGGTCATTTGTATGTTCTTATTACCATTTTGATAGCATAGCACATTTTATGACCCAGACATTTTACATTGGAACTATGATGCATGTATTTTCAAAAGTATAGACATACATGAAGCTATGAGGTCAAAAAAGATGAATGTCCGTAGTACCATATAAACTCAACAAATAAAAGTGTCCAAGGCTCTGAGTGAGATTTATGAATATTGTATAAGATTAGGCCAACATGTGGTTTTGATATAAATAATCTGATCTTAATTTAGAATTACAATCGTTGAGTACAGTGTTGAAAATGGCAGATAGATTTTAGCTATCTTTGCTCACTAGGGAAAATGGAAAATGTTTAGTTTGGTCAGATTTTCACTTAACTTCTGAAAAATCTTACATTTGAGAGAACCTTTATGAAATAAGAATCCTTAAAGACATAACCCCTTTGGCACAAGTTTTCAATAAACTTGTTTGATGTTGTAGACAATTATATGGCATACGTACTGTTCTAGATGTTTCATGCCAATAATATGTAAGCCATACCAAGGCTACATATACATATAGAGATGTTCCTCAGCTTACAAGGGGGCTATGTACAGAGAAACACATAAAAAATTGAAAATGCATTTAATACCCCTAAACTATCAAATATCATAGCTTACCTTAAGCTTATTCAAACATACTCAGAACACTTACATTTGCCTGCATTTGGGCAAAATCATCTTCAGCAAAGCCTATTTTATAACAAAGTATCAAATATCACATGCAACTTATTAAATATTACACTAAAAAAAGAAGAATGTTTATATATACAATGGTTGTAAGAATATCAGGTGTTCACCCCTGTAATCTTCTAGCTGACTGGGAGCTGTGGCTCACTGCCCCTGCCTAGCATCACAAGACGGCACCATACCACATGTCACTGGCCCTTTTTATAAAGACCCAAATTCAAAATTCAAAGTACAGTTTCTACTGAATCACTTTCACTTTCACATCATTGCCAAATATATCGTAAGTTGAATCATTGTAAATCAGGAGCCATCTTATTTGAAAGTTAAATCACAGTCACCCATATACACACAAAAAAAGGCCTTCATCTAGGGCCATCTATGTATCTCTAAACAACATAGCATGACATATCAACAGCAAAAAATGGATGTGAAGGGGACAATTGCTTTGCGTCAGTACTCTGAGCAGTAACATACATGGCCTTACTCACCTAGCAGAACTCCAGAGCTAGCTGATGGCAAGGAATTTTACAAATGTTTGCTGAACAGCTTAAGCACTATTATTTTTAAATTAGTGTGCATATCTGTTTTCTAAAGATATGTTAACTTATTTTATTGACTTATTACAAAACCAAATAATTTCCTCTTATTTAAGTGACAGGTAAATAGAATTTTTTTAATTTAAATCAAATGGCTTTTTAGGGAAAATATACTAAAAATTCTGAAACTTGTATTGCTTATGAATCTTTTATTGGAATTCTTATCAAGTTGTATTTTTCAAGTTTTTCCTAAATAATCTACAATGAACTGAAAATATTTTTTGGATTTTATTCAAGGCTATTAACACACAATTTTACTTTGTTAAATATAGTCCTAAATGTTCAACCAAAACGTTGTGTCCTTTTTTTCCACTACCACATCCTCCATTTACTGACTGGATTCTCTCCCAAACTAGCACATATATACCATTGTCTATCTTTAGGATAAGTAAGGGTCATCTTTTGTCTTTATTCTATTCCTTGTATGCTTCTGAACTTGTTGAATTTTAATATAGTCACACCATAAGCATCACATATTTGATTCCCCTTTAAATAGTAAACAGTGCACAACCAGAGCATACCTTCAAAGCTATCAATAGACCTATTCTGATATATTATTTTTGTATTTTTGTAAATTAAAATAATTAAATTATAGAACAAGAGTTTCAGGTGTTTTAAGTTTTACCCAAACTGACTTTTGTCAAACTCGTTTTTGTCATCATATATGTCAAGTAGTTTTCTCACGTTTATTTTTAGAATATCCTTGTATAATGAATATTTACACTGATATCTAGTATAAAAATCTTGCAATTTCTTTTAGAAACATTAAGATATTGAAAATCAATCTATTTCTTTAATTCAGTGAAGACATTTTTGGCTTGTTTCCAGTACTTTTTTACTGGTTAAAGAATCAATTTGAAGTAGTCTGAATTTCATTATTATATGGCCCTTTCCCTTTGATGAATACAAAGACGATATTCTATATTAGCTATCTGAGAAGAATTTATTTTTTTAATTTTATTTATTTGTGAGTGAGAGAGAGCACAAGCAGGGGGAGCAGCAGGGTGAGGGAGAAGAAAATTCCCGGCTAAGCAGGGAATCTGTTGCAGAACTGAGTCCCAGAACCCTAACATCTTGACCTGAGCTAAAGGCTCAGGCGTTTAACTGACTGAGCCACCCAGGTGTCCCAATATGAGAAGAGTTCTGTATGTTATTCCTATTAATATGCAGTTTAAAGTCTAGGTAATTAACTTAATATTTTAGTGGCTATTACATAGATAGCACTATGTTCCAGGCTGAGAGTAAGAAAGAAATATTAAATCAACCATATTCTATGCATTCTAAATGAAAATAATCAATCATAATAAATCCTTCTATTTATGGAATATCAACTTATAAGTTTTCCTCCATATGAACAATGCCAAATACCAGAATAAAGGGTAGAGTTAAAGAATTCTGGTAAGCCATTTAATTTTGAAAAATGGTGCTATATTGTTGCTGAGTTGTGGTTTTCAGTTACATAATATCTGATAAGTGTAAAAGTAACATGAGTGTTACGTGAGATGAGAAATGGTATATAATTAAGATATTTTTAAAAGTACAGATAAATACAAATTTGTAAACATAGGATTTTGGAGGAATAAAAATAAATGATAGCTACACACTCTAAAGTGAATAAATCTTGGAAAGTTAATAGAGAAGTTAAAAAAGGACAGTGCAAAAAGTATGGTACATTCTTATGAAGTTCAAACAAATTCTGTGAAACCGTAGATGGACTTAAAGATATTATTATGTATCAAATATTGTAAAAATTAAGCAAGGAAATAGCAAACATAAAATAACCAAAGCATACAAACTTGGGTAGATACAATAGGTGTGATCATGTTCTACTTCATAAAGAGATGAGTTAATAGATAAATAAAAGTAACTAGACTTTTTAGAAGTTAATAAAACTTCGCCTGTTATTTCTTAGTAATATAAAATATATGGTTTTCTAACAAAAACGTTTATCTTAAAAATATTTAAAAATAAATTTCAGGCTACTCATAAAGTTATATTTACTTTTCCACTGAAGGAAAAGCTGGTTGTTGTAGTTGTAGTTGTTTGTTTTAGTCTCCTCTTAGTTTTTATTATTATAATGTGGAATGAGGAATGTTAGATTGAAAAGTGAATTATTTTATAGGCAAAAATCATTACTTGATTCACCTCCTGGTAAAGCAGATGGAACTCCTGAAAACATGCCCTTTTGCCTTACAGAAGAGTAACAGTTATGCTTACTTATGAAACATACTTGGTGGTGGCCCTAAATAGTGACACCATATTAAACATTTTGAATATTTGCAATTAATTTTTTTAGTCATAGGGCTCCAAAAGGCACTGCTGATATCTTAGCAGGTATTTCAATGAAGGTAAAAGTTGCCTGACTGTTTAAAAATATTAACAAGGCATGAAACATGGCAGAAGTATTGTCCTCAGATATTATTTTTTTCCATATGCTCCTGATTCCAGACATGACAAGTTATTTTTTTAAAATTTTTTTATAAAAGATTTTATTTATTTATTTGACAGAGATCACAAGTAGGCAGGGTCAGGCAGAGAGAGAGGAGGAAGCAGGCTCCCTGCTCAGCTGAGATCCCGATGTGGGACTCAATCCCAGGATCCTGGGATCATGACCTGAGCCAAAGGCAGAGGCTTTAACCCACTGAGCCACCCAGGCGCCCCCATGACAAGTAATTTTTGATAGATATATATACAATGTATTTTCCAGTTATAAGAAAAATGGTTCTGCTATTTTTAAACTTTTTTAAAAATTACATAATTTTTTAAAATTAAAATTTTATTTTTTAATGTTTTACTTTTCTTTTCTTTTTTTTTAAGATTTTATTTATTTATTTGATAGACAGAGATCACAAGTAGGCAGAGAGGCAGGCAGAGAGAGAGAGAGAGAGGGAAGCAGGCTTCCTGCAGAGCAGAGAGCCCGATACGGGGCTCGATCCCAGGACCCTGAGATCATGACCCGAGCCGAATGCAGCAGCCCAAACCACTGAGCCACCCAGGCGCCCCAATGTTTTACTTTTCAATATACTACTTAGAATATAAAACCTATTCCATTTGGTAAGAAATTTACCATTTAAAAAATGGTAATTTTCTCATTTTGTCTTCCCCCTCATTGCTTTATATTGAATAAAAAATTTCACAATAAACCCAACTGATGCTTTCATTTTGATGGTCCCTCTGTTGGTCATATTGTATATGAGCCATGACAATTAGTTTTACAAAATTTATTGATGTTTGTTGATATGTTTTATCATAACTAATTTTCCCTCCCTTATCTAGATTCCCCAGCTTTCAGACAGGTGGACACCTCAATAAACCATACCAAAGGGATGTATCAAGTACTTCTTAGACATTCTCTCAGATCCTTGAGGTCTCATTTTGCCTAGGGATTTGCAATAGGTTCTGCCAGAGGCACCACTGTGACAACTGATGTCCATGGTCTATCTCCTGCTAAGCTCAAGAGGTCACTGGTTTCCAAGTTTATCTATACAATTAGTGCATTCCAGCAAGTTCTTTTTTTTTAATATTAACAAACTTATTTTAAAGTTTATATGGAGAGGCAAAGACTCACAATAGTCAACATAGTGTTGAGGGAGAACAAAGACTGAGGACTGACTTCAAAGTTTACCATAACAATGGGGCGCCTGGGTGGCTCAGTGGGTTAAGCTTCTACCTTTGGCTCAGGTCATGATCCCAGGGGCCTAGGATTGAGTCCCGCATAGGGCTCTCTGCTCAGCAGGGAGCCTGCTTCTCCTCATCTCTCTCTCTGTCTGTCTCTCTGCTTATTTGTGATTTCTCTCTCTGCCAAATAAATAAATAAAATCTTTTTAAAAAATTTACCATAACGATAATTGTAAGCAAGATATTGTAATACCACAGAAAGACTAGATTAAAGGAACAGAATATATATTATCAATTATATTTTATATTTAATATAAAAGCAAAAGCAATACAAAAGAGCAAAATACAATCTTTTAAACAAATGGTTCTGGAGTAATGGTGAAACTAAATGTAAAAATATAAAATAAAATAAAATAAAATAATAAAATAAAATAAATCCAGGCAGATATCATACACTCTTCACAAAAATTAACTCAGATTGGATTATAAGCCTAAACATGAAACTTGTAGAAGGCAATATAGAAGAAAATTTAAATGACCTTGGTTTTGGCAATAACTTTAGCTACAAAAGCACGAGCACTGAATTTAAAAATGTCTACTCTGTGAAACACAATGCCAAGAGAATGAAAAGGCAAAGCACAGACTATGAGAAAAAATTTGCAAAATACACATCTGGCAAAGGACTGTTAATCAAAAATACACAAAGTCCCCTTAAAACTCAACAATGGGGGAAAAACCTGATTAAAAATGAGTCAAAGACCTTAGCAGATACCTCACAAAAGAAAATATTACAGATGGCAAATAAGCATATAAAAAGATGCTTCACATCATATGTTATCAGGAAAATGCAAATTAAAACAAAAAAGAGACACCAGTACATACCCAGAATCCAGAACACTGACAACAGAACAGGAAATGTTGGTGAGGATGTGGAGCAACAGGAATGCTCTTCCATGTCTATTGAGAATAAAGAATGGAAAACAACTTGGCAGTTTCTTACAAAACTAAACATATTCTTGCCAGATGATTCAGCAGTAGCAGTTCTTGGTATTTATCCAAAAAGATCAAATCTATACCCACAAAGATGTCTATTGTTGTTTTATTCATAACTGACAAAAGCTTGGAAGCAACCAAGATATCCTTCCATAGGTGAAAGGTCAAATAAAGTGTAGTACATGCAAACAATGGAATATTATTTAATGCTAGAGAAATGAATTACCAAGCCATGAAAAGATATGGATATAAATATTTAATAAATATTTGATTTTAGGCTTCTACCAGTCTATCAATAGTATTAGTATATTTTAACAGTGAATGCTCAGCATTCATGAATTTACCTAATAAAATATTTGGGGTTCAATATTTTAAATACTTCAACCTCTATGATTATATTCATAATAATTTTGAATTGGGGTAAATAAACCTTAATTTTTTGTAACTTGTTTCTTATTGCAAAAGAGCTCAATGAAATTTTAGAAAATAAAAATTTACAAAAAAAAAGTTTAGTTTATAAACATTCGGGTGCACTTGCCCCTTTGGATCACTACGTTTCTATCTTTAGGGTAAATACCCAATAGTGCAATTTCTGGGTATTAGGGCAGTTCTATTTTCAACATTTTGAGGAACCTCCATGCTGTTTACCAGAGTGGCTGCACCAGCTTGCATTCCCACCAACAGTGTAGGAGGGTTCCCCTTTCTCCGCATCCTCGCCAGCATCAGTCATTTCCTGACTTGTTGATTTTAGCCATTCTGACTGGTGTGAGGTGATATCTCATTGTGGTTTTGATTTGTATTTCCCTGATGCCGAGTGATATGGAGCACTTTTTCATGTGTCTGTTGGCCATCTGGATGTCTTCTTTGCAGAAATGTCTGTTCATGTCCTCTGCCCATTTCTTGATTGGATTATTTGTTCTGTGGGTGTTGAGTTTGTGTAAACCTGGTGATTCACAGACCTGTACCCCGGGGGATAAAAATATATGTTTATTAAAAAAAATAAAAAAATTAAGAGAGCTTGGGAAAAAAAAGTTTAGTTTACTATTGCCAAATAATTTAAAACTTTATCTTATATTCAAATACATATATTTTTCTAAATTGATGTATATGCTATTAAAACCAAAAACTTTTAATTATACTACATTTCATATCATGCAATCAATGCCAGAAAGCCACCTGGCGATGACTTGTCTTAAATAGAGTTAAGATGGGTGTTATTACAATGCAAGATGGAAACAAAGATAGTATAACAGTGGAGTGTTACATAATTTCTGTTTTGATCAAGTTACTAATCTACAAAAGGCTTTTATCGGTGACAGATTGGGAATTTAACAAAACTTTTAAACTAGCATGTGTGACTCATTCCTAGAAAACAACACAATCAATAACACTTTATTTAGATTAAATCATGACTATTTCTCCATTAGAATAAAAAAGGTAGCAACCCCAATAAGTTTATTGAACAGTAAAAGTTGAAATGCTGTAATGCTCCTAAGGAATTAAATGATCCAGTCATGAATTACAAAAAAGGATATAAATTACCACAGTGTTTGTATAATTGTAATGTACAACTGCCCATTATCGTTCAATAGTGTAGTCTTGTACGAGAACTCTATAAAAGAACTCCACTTCTAAACCGTGGAAAATATGTTCCCTTTCCCCCTATATACAACTATTAAGCCATTCATTTAGCTTTTAAAATATCCACTTAATATAGGCTTTTTACTCATTTGAACAGGCAGCAGGGCTCTATTCTTATTGCTTACATCTGAAGGATAGACTTCTAGCGTAAGAGGTAAAGCCCATAAAGGAGCCCAATAATAACAACAAAATACAGTTTAGTGAGCCCTTACAATCTGCCAGCTACCTTTCTGAGAATACTTCAATTAATAAAGCATATAAAATACCTGACCACAAAGAGCTTACATTCTTTTGAAATATAATAGTGAAATAAACCAATAATAGAGGGGCACCTCGGTGGCTCAGTCCATTGAGTGACTGCCTTTGGCTTGGGTCATGATCTCAGGGTCCTGGGATGTAACTCCCCAACAGGCTTTCTAGGCAGTGGGGTGTTTTCTTTTTCCTCTGCACCCCCTCTAAATTCTCTCTCTCTCTGTCTTAAATAAGAAAATAAACCAGTAATAGAATAATGATTGATGGTTGATGGTGATAAGTGTTACAAAGAAATACAAGAAAGGTAAAAGCCATTGGAGAATTCTGGGATGAAATTTAATTTTATTTTGTGTTGGGTGGTTATATCTCATTTATGATACGTTATTTGCACAAAGACCCAGGAAGTGAAGGAGGGTGTTATACAAATATTAAAGGAAAAGATTGCTCTAGGCAGAGCAAGTAAGTATATAGACTTTGTGTGAACAGCTGGTCTGTTACTTTTGAGGAAAAGCAAGGAGGCCAATGAGGAGTTCATAGTGGTGGAGAGAGGAAGAACGTATTGATGTATGACCTTCTAGTACATTGAAACGCCATCAGTTTTTATTTAATATGAAATGGGAAGATACCAAAAGACTTTCAACAGCAGAATAAAATCATCTGACTTGATTTTTAGGTTAAGTTGCTGTACCAAAATAAATTTGCAGTGAGAAAAAAGTGCAGTATGTGTGGAAGTGGGGTTATCAATCAAGTCAATAATTCAGGAACATATATATGATGGTGTTTTTAGCATGCTGGTTGGTAATAGAAGTGGTGAGGTATGGTTTTTATTTTGTATATATTTTGTTGGTGAATATTCTGGTGAACAGGTTGGGGTATGTGCAGGACAGACGATATCAACATTTATTTTACCTGCACAAACAGAAGGGTGGATTCTTCATTCCCTGATATGGAGAGAACTCTGAGTTCAAATGTTCTTTCTGATTAAATGGCATAGTGATGATGAGGATTTAGTCAGATAGTGAAAGAGAACAGTAAGCATAGTGTCAAGCGGTAAGACATTATAATACATTTGAACATCAAAAAACGTTGTGTTGGATCATCTGTTTATGTGAGTAAATAAATAAATAAAGCTACCTGGGGTTCTGATACAGGTAAAGAAGACTACTATATGATCCAAAGGGGCACGTGCACCAAATGTTTATAGCAGCAATATCCACAATAGCCAAACTATGGAAAGAACCTAGATGACCATCAACAAATGAAATATATATATATATATATATATATATATATATATATATATATACCAATGGTATATGTATATATATACATATATATATATATATATGATGGAATACTATGCAGCCATCAAAAGAAATGAAATCTTGCCATTTGCGTTGACATGGATGGAACTAGAGGGTATTATGCTTAGCAAAATAAGTCAACCAGAGAAAGACACTATCATATGATCTCCCTGATATGAGGAAATGGAGGTGCAATGTGGGAAGTTTGGGGTCAGGGAAAGAGTAAATGAAACAAGATGGGATTGGGAGGGAAACAAACCATAAGAGACTCTTAATCTCACAAAACAAACTGAGAGTTGCCGGGGGCGTGGGGAGGTTAGTGAGAGGGTGGTGGGGTTATGAACATTGGGGAGGGTATGTGCTGTGGTGAGTGCTGTGAAGTGTGTAAACTTGACGATTCACAGACCTGTACCCCTGGGCTAATAATACATTATATGTTAATTTAAAAAAAGAAGAAGAAGAAGAAGAAGAAGAAGAAGAAGAAGAAGAAGAAGAAGAAGAAGAAGAAGAAGAAGAAGGAGAGTATAAATCAAATGCTATGGTTTTCAGCGAAGAGTTTGTAATCAGGCATATTTTATTATAGTAACTAAGTAAAATGATGGTCGAAAATTGGAATAACAGAAAACATAAAAATCAGAGATTTTAAAAAGAGATATGGGAAAGTACAGAGAATATAGTCAATGATATTATAATAGTGTTATATGGTGACAGATGGTGGCTATATTTGTAGGGATCATAGAATAATGTATGGAGATATTGAAAACCTGAAACCAATGAAACACTGAATATCAACTATACTCAAATAAAAAAATAGTAAAAATAAAACATTTTAATTTAAAAAGATAAAAAGAGGGACAGGAATTTGAAAAGTGAATTTCAAGAAGAGTAAAAATGAGGCTAAGACATACTCTGAACCTTGAGGAAAACACCATTTTGAAAATTCTTCCCATTTTGAGAAAACTCAAATGAATCAATACCATAAAAGAACCCATTTTAACTGAGAGATGTAATGAATGCTCAAGAAATAATTTTATGACAGGATAATTCTTCCCTATGAAACAGCATACAGAAACCAGGGGAAACACCTGGATGCAAAATAAACTATACTGAAAATAAGAATTAGGAAAAAGATAAATGATGAAAGATATGAAAATTAGACCTGCAACAGAGACCTAGTGAATAGAATTTTTAGCTTGTGGTTTAATGTTTTTGAGGATAATCTAGAATTCATACCTGCCTTGAGACAGGCTGGTTGTAGGCAGTTTAGGCAGACCCTTAAGACAGGCCTAGTTTGGGCAGGTGGTGTTGGAGGAGGCCATTGGGCTGGACAGAGACAAATCCAACCATTTGACTAAAGTGTCTGTGAAGATGTTGAAGTCAGATGCAACAGAGAAAGACCTGTCAAACCTAATCTCAGAAATTGAGATGATGAAGATGATTGGACAGCACAAAAACACCATCAACCTGGTGGGTCCTGCACACAGGATGGTCCTTCGTACACTCTCATGGAATATGCCTCCAAAGACAACATACAGGAGTACCTGCAGGCCCAGAGGCCTCCTGACTGGGAGTACTGTTACAATATCAGCCACAATGCAGCAGAGCAACTCTCCTCCAAGGACCTGGTATCCTGTGCCTACCAGGTAGCCTGAGGCATGGAGTACCTTGCCTCCAAGAAGTGCATACACCAAGACCTGGCCACCAGGGAAGTGATGGTGACAAAGGACAACATGATGAAGATCTCAGACTTCAGCCTTGCCAGAGATATCAACACATCAGTTACTATAAAAGGACAACCAACAGTGGACTGCCTGTGAAGTGGATGGTCACTAAGGCCATGTTTGACCAGATCTACATCCACCAGAGTGACTTCTGCTCTTTTGGGGTGATCCTGTGCAAAATCTTCACTCTGGAAGCCTCCCATATCCTGGAGTGCCTGTGGAGGTGGTTTTCAAGCTGCTGAAGGAGTCATTTGATGGATAAGCCAATAAGTGCACCAGAGAGGTATACACAATAATGAGGGGTGGCTGGCATGTGGTACCTTCAAGCTTCTGGTAGAAGACCTGGATCATACTGTGGCCTTGACCTCCAACCAGGAGTACCCGGACCTGTCCTTGGCCCTGGAACAATACTGTCTATGCTTTCCCAACACCCAAATCTCCACCTGCTCCTCAGAGAAGAATTGCACCTTCTCTCATGTGCCGTTGCCCAGGGAGGCCTATCTGCCCTGACACCCAGCCCAGCTTGCCAATGGTGGACTCAAATGACTAGTATCCCTATTACTCCTGTCCAGATTTCGTCATAAGCTGTAACCCTTACCCCCCACCCTCCCTGTAAGACTCACTGCCTTCTCCTTTGTCCCTTTCCTACTGGCAGGAGCCAGCTGCCTACCTGAGGCCTTCACCCCTTGAAGTTCAACTCTCTTCCCCTTTCTCTTCCTCCTCCTGTGAAAGCTGTCAGTGCTTTCCTCTTTTGGTTTTGTCTGCTTAGCATAACATGTAAGACTGTGTTCTGGTGGCAGGGACCTAGTCCTTGGGGCTATAGCGCTAGCGAGGGGAGGTCAACTGCTCTGGGCCTTGGCTAAGAGCAACCCCTGCTCCAGAGGTATGGTGCCAAGGGCTTATTAATTTTGATACTAATTTGCTTTGCTGACTAAATACCTGGTATCAAAAGATGGGAAGGCAAAGACTGGAAGCAGTGTTGTGACCATGGGGTCCAGCCCCAAACTATGAAGAAAACACAAAGTGTATAAATCTGAGTAAGTATATATTTACACACCTTTTTAAATAGGTTGTTATCAAAGATTTAATCAATGGGTAATATGCTCCTCGTGACTGGGAAGCATCCATTGCCATATATTAAAAACAAAGCAAAGAGGTGTCTGGGTGGCTTCCTCCATAAGTGTCCCTTCTTTTCAGGTCATGATCCGAGGGTCCTAGGATGGAGGCCCACATCAGGCTCTCTGCTCAGTGTGAAACCTGCTTCTCCTTTTCCCTCTGCCCTGCTTATAGTTCCTCTTCCTGTCTCTCTGACAAATAAATAAAATATTAAAAAAAAGAAAGAAACAAAATGTTTTTAAAAGGTCTTTTTTTTTTTTTAATTTTCTAGGTGTGCCTGGATGACTCAGTTGTTTAAGCAGATGTTTGCCTTTGGCTGAGGTCATGATTCCAGTGTACAGAGATCCAGCCCTGCATGGGACTACTTGCACCTCAAGGAGCTTGCTTCTTCCTGTCCCTTTGCACGTGATTCCTTCCGCTTGTGCAGTTCCTCTCTCTCTCACTCTTTCTCTCTCGCTGTCAATAAACAAAATAAAATCTTTTACTAAATAAATAAATAAATAAATAAATTTCTAAACCTACTTTCAGTTTATGTCCCTTAAAAAAATTGCTACTGCTTCATTAAAAAAAAAATAAAGGATAATTTAGAAAGATGCTTCCAGAGTTAATAAGCTGTTTTGTTTCTTTGTCAGGATTAAATATAGAAGTGCTTTAAAAAGTAAAAGAAAAAATATGCTATATTAACACTAATCACACTATAACTTTGGTGGTTATATCAAGATAATAAAAAGTGATTTTAAAGCAAATTTCATTATCAGACATAAAGATCAAGTCAAAATTACAGAAGAATAAAAGATGAATTCATCAGAGAGTATAATAATTATTGACTTTTAATACTTAATAACAGATTTGGGGATATATAGGGAAAAACTAAGAACAAACGTCATAAATTATACCTTAGAGGAGAAATGGAAAAAAATTTCAACGCCTTTATTTTAAGATTATATAGACAAACGGTCATCAAATTGGTAAGATATGTAAGACTTGAACAAAATTATCAACTAACTAGATATGCTTGATATTACAGAACACTCCCAACAACCGCAGACTACATATATCTTAAGCCATGATTTTCTTTGCAAAGGTCAACACTGATAATGTTATAGTCATACCTCCGTGTACCAGGAAAGTAGTAGCATATTTCTTGAAAGACACATCTATCAAAGCTCCATTGAGAAACCGTAAAGATGGAGAAGTGATTTGCAAATTATATATCTGATAATGGACATCTACTCTGATTATTAAAAAATGAATAAAAATAAAAAACCTTACTAATAACCAAACAGAGTATCCAATTTTACATGTGAAGAAAATTATTGAAGAGACATATCACCAAAAGGGTATGGATGGCTTATAAGCACATGACAAATTTCTCAACATTTAGACATTAAGGAAGTACAAATTAAAATCATAATGAGACATGCTTACATATCTATTAGAATGGCTAAAATTATAAAGGCTTATTGTACTTCGTCTGAGCTAGATTGAGAAGCAACAAAAAATCTAAACTGTTGTTGGCATATATCATGATACCACCACTTTGGAAAATAGTTTGAAAATTTTTTTCAAATGCAAAATATGTTGCAGTTACACGAATAGCCATTTTAGTTCTAGGCATTTAACCAAGAGAAACAAACCCCATGTTCGTACAAGGACTTGTATATGTATTTCATAGCAGCTTTATTTTTAATAATTGAAAACAGTGGGAATGTTCATCAATGTCCATCAATAGAGCAAAGACAAATTATGATCTATTCATTAAAGAGATTACTATTCAACATCAAAATGAACTATTTACAATTGGAGATTCTCAAAGTAATGGTGCTGAGAAAAGAAAAGCCAGGCAATGAATAGCATATACTGTGTGATTCCATGACTATAAAAAATCTAGAAAATACAAATTTATATTTAGTCACAGTCATCAAATATATTGATGTGATTTTAGTGCCTTCTTCTGTGCTCCCATAGCTTCCTACACTTGGATCTCCGAGCATTTGTTACACCATGTGAAAATATGAACTCTTTTTCTTTATTCTGTCTTACTAGAATAAGAATCCTTGAAATTTCATGGACATTTGAACTCTCAGTTATTAGCAGAAATTCTATCACACAGTAAGTTCCAAATATAAAAGCCAGAGTTTTACAATGACTTGTAAGCTTTTACATGATCTAGCCACTCATTTAACCTCTGTGACCTCTTTCCCTGCTACTCTTCAGTCACTCACAGTGGCCTCCTTGCTATTCCTCAGATATGCCAGGCACGATCCAACCTTATGGCCTTCAAGATAGCCAATTACTTTGTCAGGAGTGACCTTATTGCTGATAGTTCTGGGCAAATTCATCACCTTTCCATACCTTTGTTCAATTGTCAGCTTCATTGTAACTACCCTGATCTTCCTATTAAAAATTTTAACTCCCCATCCCCTGCCTAGCAACCTTGATTTTTCTCACCTTGATCTAATTTTTCTTTTTCCCCAGTGTACTCATAATTTTTGAATGCACTATGCAATTTTTATTAAGGTTTATATCTTTTAATTGTCTCACCCATTAAAATAAAAGTTCTACAAAGCCAAGTATTTCATTTACCAGTGTAGTCTGAAGTAATATCTGCCATATAATAGGTTCAGTAGACAATTGGTAAATTTCAGAATAAATTAATGTTGAGAGTATACTGAATTTCATAAGTCATTTCAATATTTTTTTCCAAAAAATAAACTATGTAAAACATACCTTAAATTTACTTTCAAAATATTTTATAGCATATAAGGGACAAAATAAGACAAAATAAGACAAAAACAAAATAAGACAAAAGCCTTAAAGAAACAATCATATAAATAACCATTTCATACCTACTTAAAAATTGCATAATACCACACTTCTAGATCCTCTCTCAATGCTCTAAAATAACCCTTCAAAGGAAATACATTTAAAAAAAAAACAGATTTTTGAAATAATTTAATAAAATAAAAGTTTCATTCATCTATGTAGATCATAAATATTTTTAATAAGCATGAAATTATAACTCTGAAGTGTGCTAAAATGAAACCACCTGCTAAGGCTGAGAGAACAAAAATAAACATCATTTTTCCAAATAAGAGGAATTTATTACCTTTTATTCAAAGCATGTGGATTTGTTCAAACTGGCAATAAAGGAATATGGAAACACAAACCATAGAAAGTCATATTTTAGATTTCTAAAAGACTTCAAAGTGAAGAGTATACATTTTATAAATGCTACATGATGCGATATAATGACAAGATGACAGTTTGTGACAAATAGCATTTTAAAAGCTCTACTCATAATGGAACAAAACGTGTCATTTCCCTGTAATTTTATATATGTCATTAATTTACTATATCTGGATACAACATATTACCAAACAGATGTTCATCAAAGACTATTTCATTTTCAATGGAACATAATAATTTGAACCTACATCTATTAATCATTTTTTTCGATCTAACATTAATAGTCTTGCTAAACATTTTATCAGTTGTCGACAAAATTCAAAAAAATAGGATAAAAAGTCGTGTTTGGAAAAGTAGAATTTTTTGAAATTTGCATATAAATGAAAATATTTGCTGATATTTTTAAAACTTTAAATGTAATTTTATATATATCTGACCTATCAGATGATATAAATTTTTGGAGACTTAATATAGTTTGGGGCATATGGTAAGCAATAATCTTTTTTTTTGGTGATCCAAGTGTTCTTGTATTATTTTTCTTATTTATTCTAGTACCACAATTTACTTGTTCTAAGATTTGTCAACCCCCCCATTTTAATATCACTTAAGGTGGCACTCACCTTGCAATTGATGAAATATCCTAGTTTAACTGACAGCATTTCTCTTTCTTAGGCGAACATAAACTACAGTGCATCTTACACTTGATGAAAGGTAGGATGCAATTAAATACTCTATTATGGTTACGATTCTGATATTTGAAATCCTCCGGTAGCTCCCTGTGCCCCCACAGTGTAGTACCTCACCTCCTCGGCATAGTATACAAACCATCTCAAGCCCAGTGTTAACCCCGGGGCTCAGCCTCCATCCCCAGGTGATGCTGCCAGATCAGTTGTCGGTTGTCATGAACTTGCTGTAGTTTCCCAAAAGCACTGTGCTGCCTCCTGGCACTTTGAAACTTGACACACTCATCCTCATTCTTCGCTTTGCCCTTGTCTATCACCTCCAATGAAAATCTGTTCCTAAGTGGCTTTTCCCAGCTCCCACCGACCCTTGGCAGTCTTTTATCTCCCTGTGGTAAAGCCTGTCCCACTGCACCATGGACATGCCCGTTGTCCCCCTGAGAAGAGAAAAGGGACAGTGAGGGCCCCCCAGCATTTGCAGCTCTAGTGCAGAGCCCCATACCTGGCTTGCAGGAAATGCCAGATCAGGAAGACAAATGGAGATCATCCTCTGAATAAAACCAGCTCTTCTTTGCCTACCGCAGCATCTGGATCAATAAAGAGCAGCCAGTTATTACTGCGGTTTTTCTAGGGATTTTTCCCCATAGAATTCCCAGGTCTTTACTCTTTTTATAGCACTTTAATTCAGGCTTCAACCACTTCCTATTCAGATCAGGTGATATCATTTTCCTTCCCCCATACTCTCGATGTATTTCACATCTACTAATTCTTTTTTTAAAGATCTGATTTACCCATTTTCCTGACTGATCACAAGTAGGTAGAGAGGCAGGCAGAGAGAGAGGGGGGAAGCAGGCTCCCCGCTGAGCAGAGAGCCCGATGTGGGGCTCCATCCCAGGACCCTGAAATCATGACCTGAGCCGAAGGCAGAGGCCTAAACCACTGAGCCATCCAGGAGCCCCCATATCTGGTAATTTTTAATCAACGTGCATTTGCTGCATCAAATAGTTCCTTCTTCTTCAAATATAAATATATAAATATATTGATCAAGTCACTCGCATGTCTTAGGAGATAGTCATGCCTTTAGTAGCAAACTTGAAATCTTGGACATTGGGTTTGATTTTTGTTTTGGTTTGATTTGGTTCGGGTTTTGTAATTTAAAAATCCCTCCAGCACATGGCTCTGTCTGCCTGATTGCTTTCAGCTGTTTCTGCAACAAAATTGTCCTGGCAGGGAAAGCTTTAATTGTTTTCAGTGGCGCCCCCTTCTAAACACTTTGTTAATAAAAAGTTTTTTAATTTATTATTATTATTATTTTTTTGGATATGGTAAATGTGGAACAACAATGAGGTATTTCAAAGAGGTGAACCTCAGATAAATTTCTCTAAGGATGGGGTGAGGGTTACTCAAAAAGAAACTTGACAAGGCTCTTAAAGATATCGATAATCATTATAACATAACATGACTGATTTTTACGGTGCTCTTAACTGGGCAAACGCTTGTTGGCTTCCAAGAAAGACTAACATAGTTGTAGATGGTTCTAGCGGCCTTCTAGCACAGGGTCTCATGAGGCAGGGATTCTAGCCACTGGCTGTGCAAGGCATGAGGCCTTTTAGTGATTCTATTTTTTTCCTCTGCAGAATGGACCTTTCTACATTCCAGGTCCTTTCTAACCAAATAAATAGTGCGGTGATTCTCTCAGTGAGTTGTACTTCTGGTTTAAACAGCCAACTGTCTCTTAAAATGGACTTTTGTTTACACAAGTCCTTTAAAAATAAAAGTCATTTTAAAATGATCTTTTATTTTAATTTTTTATTTTTTAATCCCATATGTTTACTCTGATCCTGGAACTTTGTCATTTTGACCTTCTCTGCTGATTAAAATATTCTTCATCATCAACACCTTCTGCTCTCCTCTCCTGGTGGTCTCTCCGGAAGGGGTCTTCTCTAGCTCTTCTAGCAGGAGATGGGCACTTCCCCTCTACCCCTGTTGCCGGACCAACCTCACCTATTTTGCAGGGTCAGGTCGGCCTGGCTTTTTATCTGTTGTTCTCTTCTGAGTGGTTAGTTTTTCATAGATACCGTGCTTTGCTTTGGTCAGAATTTAACCTCGACCATCAAAACCCTTTTCTTGTGCTAGGGAAGCCTAAGAAACAGTCCTGATGAGAGAACCAGGAACTCGAAGAGATCACATTTATCCTGAATGTTCTGTCCAAAATGAAAAATACATTTCTGAGGAGCCTCAAGATCTCTGAGAAGGGACGTTTCACCAACTCTGTCATGTAGTGGCATCAATTCCGATTCTGTGTCAATTTTCCTACTTTCCCAGCTAGTAATTCTCTACCTCCGAAAGCCCACTCTCTACCGTTTCCTCTCTCAAAGGCAGTTGCTCGTAGAGTCTGCACATGGCACTTGAGGCCTGCTGGTCGTTGGCTACTGCCCTCTGTAGCTTGGGTCTAACAGCTGCGGGGCATCAAGATAAGAACGTCTTTTGTCCTAAGACTTAATATACTTTCGGTCACATGGTAAGCAATAATCACTTTTTATGTTGATCCAAGTGTTAGACCTTTCTTAATTATTCTAGTACCACAATTTACTTGTTCTAAGATTTGTCAACCCCCCCCCCATTTTAATATCACTTAAGGTGGCACTCACCTTGCAATTGATGAAATATCCTAGTTTAACTGACAGCATTTCTCTTTCTTAGGCGAACATAAACTACAGTGCATCTTACACTTGATGAAAGCTAGGATGCAATTAAATACACTATTATGGTTATGATTCTGATATTTGAAATCCTCCGGTAGCTCCCTGTGCCCCCACAGTGTAGTACCTCACCTCCTCGGCATAGTATACAAACCATCTCAAGCCCAGTGTTAACCCCGGGGCTCAGCCTCCATCCCCAGGTGATGCTGCCCGATCAGTTGTCGGTTGTCATGAACTTGCTGTAGTTTCCCAAATGCACTGTGCTGCCTCCTGGCACTTTGAAACTTGACATACTCATCCTCATTCCTCGCTTTGCCCTTGTCTATCACCTCCAATGAAAATCTGTTCCTAAGTGGCTTTTCCCAGCTCCAACCTACCCTTGGCAGTCTTTTATCTCCCTGTGGTAAAGCCTGTCACACTACACCATGGAAATGCCCGTTGTCCCCCTGAGAAGAGAAAATGGACACTGAGGGCCCCCCAGCATTTGCAGCTCTAGTGCAGAGCTCCATACCTGTCTTGCAGGAAATGCCAGATCATGAAGACAAATGGAGATAATCCTCTGACTAAAACCAGCTCTTCTTTGCCTACCGCAGCATCTGGATCAATAAAGAGCAGCCAGTTATTACCGCTGTTTTTCTAGGGATTTTTCCCCATAGAATTCCCAGGTCTTTACTCTTTTTATAGCACTCTAATTCAGGCTTCAACCACTTCCTAGTCAGATCAGGTGAAATCATTTCCCTTCCCCCTTACCCTCGATGTATTTCACATCTACTAATTCTTTTTTTAAAGATCTGATTTACCCATTTTCCTGACTGATCACAAGTAGGTGGAGAGGCAGGCAGAGAGAGAGGGGGGAAGCAGGCTCCCTGCTGAGCAGAGAGCCCAATGTGGGGCTCCATTCCAGGACCCTGAATTCATGACCTGAGCCGAAGGCAGAGGCCTAAACCACTGAGCCACCCAGGAGCCCCCATATCTGGTAATTTTTAATCAACCTGCATTTGCTGCATCAAATAGTTCCTTCTTCTTCAAATATAAATATATAAATATATTGATCAAGTCACTCGCATGTCTTTGGAGGATGTCATGCCTTTAGTAGCAAGCTTGAAATCTTGGCCATTGGTTTTGATTTTTGTTTTGGTTTGATTTGGTTCGTTTTTCGTAATTTTAAAAATCCCTCCATCCCTTTGCTCTGTCTGACCTGAATGCATTCAGTTGTTTCTGCATCAAAATTGTTCTGGCAGCGAAAACTCTAATCGGTTTCAGTGGCGCCCCCTTCTGAACACTTTGTTAATAAAAAGCTTTTTTTTTTTTTTTTTTTTTTTGGATATGGTAAATGTGGGACAACAATGAGTTATTTCAAAGAAGTGAACCACAGATAAATTTCTCTAAGGGTGGGATGAGGGTTACTCAAAAAGGATCTTGACAAGGCTTTTAAAGATATGGATAATCATTATAACATAACGTGACTTATTGTTACTGTGCTCTTAACTGGGCAAACACTTCTTGGATTCTAAGAAAAACTGTCATAATTCTAGATGGTTCTAGCGGCGTTCTAGCACAGGGTCTCTTGAGGCAGGGATTCTAGCCACTGGCTGTGCAAGGCATGAGGCCTGTTAGTGATTCTATTTTTTCCTCTGCAGAATGGGCCTTTCTACATTCAAGGTCCTTTCTACTCCAATAAATAATGCGGTGATTCTCTCAGTGAGTTGTACTTTTGGTTTAAACAGCCAACTGTCTCTTAAAAATGACTTTCGTTTAATGTTTTAAAAAAGTCCTTTAAAAAAATTTTTTTTTAATCTTTTATATTGTAATCCCATATATTTATTCTGATCGTGGAACTTTGTCATTTTGACCTTCTCTGCTGTTAAAATATTCTCTCAAAATGTCAGTTATTTGCATGTTCTTGCACTGTAGACATTCTTTACATATTTTTTAAAAATCCATTCACGATTCTTAGTGAAAAGCCCGGGAATCTGAAAGACTACCATTTGCTATTCATCGAACTGTCACTGTCTCCACTAAGTGACAGGGTTACAGAGAACGTGAGCTCAGAAGAGATGTAGTTTTGTTCCACTTTCTGCTACCATGTTCATTTCTATGTTACTCAGAGGACCCTTCTTTGTAGAAACATATTATCCAATCTTTTATTAAGCTGAATTTAAATTCTGTCCCTTCATTCCCCACAACACTTAAAAAGCCATGCAAATTTTGTTCCATTTTTTAAGATCCCACATATGGCATTTTTTAATGTTGCGTTTTTTAGTTTTCATCACTATTTATGTTACTTCTACTTCACAGATAAACAATTGCTAATGACAATGTGAACTTCCTACAAATGTGCAATCAAAATCCCTAGGTACACATTACTGAAGGTCTTCGTTTCCTTTAAACATTATTTCCCTCTTGATATGCATTCTTCTTTTGTATTATATTGCATTATATAGTTTTTTTTAACAGACTGCATTTTTTAGAGTAGTTTGGGGATCAAAGTAAAACTCCCTTTCCCCACATACACACAGCCTTCCCCATTATCAACATCCTATACCATGGTGATAATTTTTCACGCTCACTGACCCTACACTGACACATCATTATCACCCCAAAGTCCACAGTTTACATTAGAGTTCACTCTTGGTGGGGCACCAGGGTGGCTCAGTGTGTTAAGGCTTCTGCCTTCGGCTCAGATCATAATCTCACAGTCCTGGAATCGAGCCCCAGACCAGACTCTCTGCTTGGCAGGGAGCCTGCTTTCCCCCAACCCCTGCTTTCCCCGCCTGCCTCTCTGCCTGCTTTGATGCCTGTCAAATAAATAAATAAATTCTTAAAAAAACCTTTTCTCATAGAGTTCACTCTTGGTATAGTATCTTATGCATTTTGACAACCGTGTAGCGATATATATCTAAAATATCATACATATCATACAGAACGTTTTCACTGGCCTAAAAATCCTCTGTGCTCTGCCTGTTCATCCTCCTCCTCTCCTAACTGCTACAAACCGCTGACCTTTATACCATTTGCATAGTTCTGCCTTTTCTAGAAGGTCATATAGTTGGAACCTTGCAACATGAAGCTTTTTCAAATTGACTTCTTTCACTTATTATGACGAATTTTAAGTTTGTTCCATGTCTTTTCATTGCTTGATGGCCTTTTCTCTTTATGGCTGAATCATATCCCATTGTCTCAATGGACCACAGTTTATCTATCCCTTCTCCTCCTGAAGGACATCTTGGTTACTTCCAACTCTTGGCACTTATGGGTAAAGCTGTTACAAACACAGGTTTATGTGCAGGATTCTGTGTACACAAAGTTTTCGCTCTTTTGGGTGAGTACCAAGGAGCACGATTGCTGGAACATATGGTAAAAATATGTTTAGTTTTGTAAGAAACTGCCCAACTGTCTTCCAAAGTGGTAGCACCATTTTGGTGTTCTCACCAGAAGAATGAGAGTTTCTCTTGTTCCTCATCGTCAAAAGCATTTTACGTTGTCAGTATTTTGGATTTTAGCCATTCTAATAGATGTGTAGTGATATATCATTGTTTTATTTATTTATTTATTTATTTTAAATTCCATTTTAAATTCTTTTAAATTCTTACAATTTTAAATTCTTAAATCATTATGAAGAAGCATCATTTGGAGGGAGCAGTTTTCATAATTTATCATCCATCACCCTTTTTTTTTTTAGATTTAATTTATTTATTGGACACAGAGAGAGAGAGAGAGAGAGAGATCACAAGTAAGCAGAGAGGCAGGCAAGCAGGGAGGGAAGCAGGCTTCCTTTTGAGCAGAGCCCGATGTGAGGCTGGATCCCAGGACCCAGAGACCATGACTTGAGATGAAGGCAGAGGCTTAACCCACCACCCACGTGATGAGAGAGCCACTCAGGTGCCCCTCATCCATCAGCCTTAATTGTTTGGAGGAAAATGTGTGGAGGCATAATGCCTTAGGGAGCTAATCTCTCTAAAGAATCTTCAAGTCTTTACCCCTTCAAGGTTTTTGCACAGTTCTGATAGCCTTTAAACATCCAGCTGATTTCTACAGTGACAGGCCTGTTAAAACCTGTCCTCAAACCAGGAATAGAGCTTGAAACATACCAGTCAAGAGCAACTTTGAGTCTTTTAAGGAATTTATCATCATTTCTTTGTTTTTGGTTAATATCTGAAATAGTTCTATATTACACTTGCATAATTTCTCCAGAGCTGACTTTGAAGGAGGCATTCAGTTCCAGCTAGTTCCAAATTTTGGCAATAACTATAATTCTATATTAAAAAAACATATTTTAGAGGGCCTGGGTGGCTCAGTGGGTTAAAATCTCTGCCTTCGGCTCAGGTTATGATTCCAGGTTCCTGGGATTGAGTCCCACAGTGGGCTCTCTTCTGAGCAGGGAGCCTGCTTCCATTCCTCTCTCTCTGCCTGCCTCTCTGCCTTCCTGTGATCTCTGTCAAATAAATAAATAAAATTTAAAAAAAACCATATTTTATACCAGTGATTCATGTTTATTAACTAAGATATCACAATACAAATAATACAAAGAGTGGATCTTTATTAATACCTTCAACCAAGGGACGCCTGGGTGGCTCAGTTGGTTAAGCAGCTGCCTTCGGCTCAGGTCATGATCCCAGCGTCCTGGGATCGAGTCCCACGTCGGGCTCCTTGCTTGGCAGGGAGCCTGCTTCTCCCTCTGCCTCTGCCTGTGCTCTCTCTCCAACCCCCCACTCTGATAAATAAATAAAATCTTTAAAAAAAATACCTTCAACGAAGATCAAAAAATATGTCATATTTTCTCCAAAAATTTTATATCATCTGATTGGTCCGATATATATAAAATTACATTTAAAGTTTTAAAAATATCAGCAAATATTTTCATTTAAATGCAAATTTCAAAGAAAATCTACTTTTCCAAACACGAGTTTTTATCCTATTTTTTTGAATTTTGTCGACAACTGATAAAATGTTTAGCGAGACTATAAATGTTAGATCGAAAAAAATGATTAATAGATGTAGGTTCAAAATATTATGTTCCATTAAAAATGATTTACTCTTTGATGAATATCTGTTTGGTAATATGTTGTATCCAGTTATAGTAAATTAATGACATATATAAAATTGTACGGAAATGACACCTTCCGTTCCATTATGAGTAGAGCTTTTAAAATGCTATTTGATACAACCTGTCATCTTGTCATTATGTAGCATTATGTAGCATTTAAAAAATGTATACTCTTCACTTTGAAGTCTTTTAGAAATCTAAAATATGACATCCTATGGTTTGTGTTAACATATTCCTTTATTGCCAGTTTGAACAAATCCACATGCTTTGATACGAAGGTAATAAATTCCTCTTATTTGAAAAATGATGTTTATTTTTCTTCTCTCTTCCTTAGCAGGTGGTTACATTTTAGCACACTTCAGAGTTACAATTTCATGCCTATTAAAAACATTTATTATGATCTACATAGATGAATGAAACATTTATTTTATTAAATTATTTTCCAAAAAATCTGTTATTTTTAAAAATGTATTTCCTTTGAAGGGTTATTTTAGAGAATTGAGAGAGGATCTAGAAGTGTGGTATTATGAAATTTATAAGTAGGTATGAAATGGTTATTTATATGATTGTTTCTTTAAGGTTTTGTCTTATTTTGTTTTTTTTTCTTATTTTGTCCATTATATGCTATAAAATATTTTGAAAGTAAATTTAAGTTATGTTTTACATAGTTTATTTTTTGGAAAAAATATTGAAATGACTTATGAATTTCAGTATACTCTCAACATTAATTTATTCTGAAATTTACCAATTGTTTACTGAACCTATTATATGACAGATAATACTTCATACTACACTGGTAAATGAAATACTTGGCTTTATAAAACTTTTATTTTAATGGGTGAGACAATTAAAAGCTATAAACCTTAATAAAAATTGTATAGTGCATTCAAAAATGATGAGTACAATGGGGAAAAAGAAAAATTAGATCAAGGTGAGAAAAATCAAGGTTGCTAGGCAGGGGATGGGGAGATAAAATTTTTAATAGGAAGATCAGGGTAGTTACAATGAAGCTGACAATTGAACAAAGGTATGGAAAGGCGATGAATTAAACCAGAACTATCAGCAATAAGGATATTCCAGACAAAGGAATTGGCTATCTTGAAGGCCATAAGGTTGGATCGTGCCTCGCATATCTGAGGAATAGCAAGGAGGCCAATGTGAGTGACTGAAGAGTAGCAGGGAAAGAGGTCACAGAGGTTAAATGAGTGGCTAGATCATGTAAAAGCTTACAAGTCATTGTAAAACTCTGGCTTTTATATTTGGAACTTACTGTGTGATAGAATTTCTGCTAATAACTGAGAGTTCAAATGTCCATGAAATTTCAAGGATTCTTATCCTAGTAAGACAGAATAAAGAAAAAGAGTTCATATTTTCACATCGTGTAAAAAATGCTCGGAGATCCAGGTGTAGGAAGCTATGGGAGCACAGAAGAAGGCACTAAAATCACACCAATATATTTGATGACTGTGACTATATATAAATTTGTATTTTCTAGATTTTATATAGTCACATTGATTAAAAATTACCAGATATGGGGGCTCCTGGGTGGCTCAGTGGTTTAGGCCTCTGCCTTCGGCTCAGGTCATGATTTCAGGGTCCTGGGACAGAGCCCCACATCGGGCTCTCTGGTCAGCAGGGAGCCTGCTTCCCCCCTCTCTCTCTGTCTGCCTCTCTACCTACATGTGATCTGTCAGGAAAATGGGTAAATCAGATCTTTAAAAAAAGAATTAGTAGATGTGAAATACATCGAAGGTATGGGGGAAGGAAAATGATTGCACCTGATCTGACTAGGAAGTGGTTGAAGCCTGAATTAAAGTGCTATAAAAAGAGGAAAGACCCTGGAATTCAATGGGGAAAAATCCCTAGAAAAACAGCAGTAATAACTGGCTGCTCTTTATTGATCCAGATGCTGCGGTAGTACAGAGGTACTACACTGTGGGGGCACAGGGAACGACCGGAGGATTTCAAATATCAGAATCGTAACCATAATAGAGTATTTAATTGCATCCTAGCTTTCATCAAGTGTAAGATGGACTATAGTTTATGTTCGCCTAAGAAAGAGGAATGCTGTCAGTTAAACTAGGATATGTCATAAAGTGCAAGGTGCGTGCCACCTAAAAAGATATTAAAATGGGGGGGGTGGACAAATCTTAGAACAAGTAAATTGTGGTACTAGAATAATTAAGAAAGGTCGAACACTTGGATCAACAAAAAAAGTGATAATTGCTTACCATGTGACCCAAACTCTATTAAGTCTTAGAACAAAAGACGTTCTTCTCTTGATGCCCCGCAGCTGTTAGACCCAAGGTACAGAGGGCAGTAGCCAACGACCAGCAGGCCTCAAGTGCCATGTGCAGACTCTAAGAGCAACTGCCTTTGAGAGAGGAAACGGTAGAGAGTGGGCTTTCAGAGGTAGAGAATTACTAGCTGGGAAAGTAGGATAATTGACACAGAATCGGAATTGATGCCACTGCATGACTGAGTTGGTGAAACGTCCCTTCTCAGAGATCTTGAGGCTCCTCAGAAATGTATTTTTCATTCTGGACAGAACATTCAGGATAAATATGATCGGTTCGAGTTCCTGGTTCTCTCATCAGGACTGTTTCTTTGGCTTCACTGGAACAAGAAAGCTGTTTTGATGGTCCAGGGTAAATCCTGACCAAAGCAAAGCACGGTATCTATGAAAAACTAACCACTCAGAAGAGAACGACAGATAAAAAGCCAGGCCGACCTGACCCTGCAAAATAGGTAAGGTTGGTCCGGCAACAGGGGTAGAGGGGAAGTGCCCATCTCCTGCTAGAAGAGCTAGAGAAGACCCCTTCCGGAGAGACCACCAGGAGAGGAGAGCAGAAGGTGCTGATGAGGAAGAATATTTTAATCAGCAGAGAAGGTCAAAATGACAAAGTTCCAGGATCAGTGTAAACATATGGGATGAAAAAATAAAAAAGAAAAGAAAAGATCATTTTAAAATGACTTTTTTTTTTTAAAAGGACTTGTGTAAACAAAAGTCCTTTTTAAGAGACAGTTGGCTGTTTAAAGCAGAAGTACAACTCACTGAGAGAATCACCGCACTATTTATTTGGGTAGAAACGACCTGGAATGTAGAAAGGCCCATTCTGCAGAGGAAAAAAATAGAATCACTAACAGGCCTCGTGCCTTGCACAGCCAGTGGCTAGAATCCCTGCCTCATGAGACCCTGTGCTAGAAGTCCGCTAGAACCATCTACAACTATGGTAGTCTTTCTTGGAAGCCAACAAGTGTTTGCCCAGTTAAGAGCAGAGTAACAATCAGTCACGTATTTGGTGATAATGTTTATCGATATCTTTAAAAGCCGTGTCAAGTTCCTTTTGAGTAACCCTCACCCCACCCTTAGAGAAATTTATCTGAGGTTCACCTCTTTGAAATACCTCATTGTAGTTCCACATTTACCATATCCAAAAAACAAACAAACAAACAAAAAACCATTTTCTTAACAAAGTGTTCAGAAGGGGGCGCCACTGAAAACAATTAGAGCTTTCCCTGCCAGGACAATTTTGTTGCAGAAACAGCTGAAAGCAATCAGGTCAGCCAGAGCCAAGGGCTGGAGGGATTTTTAAATTACAAAACCCGAACCAAATCAAACCAAAACAAAAATCAAACCCAATGTCCAAGATTTCAAGTTTGCTACTAAAGGCATGACTATCTCCTAAGACATGCGAGTGACTTGATCAATATATTTATATATTTATATTTGAAGAAGAAGGAACTATTTGATGCAGCAAATGCACGTTGATTAAAAATTACCAGATATGGGGGCTCCTGGATGGCTCAGTGGTTTAGGCCTCTGCCTTCGGCTCAGGTCATGATTTCAGGGTCCTGGGATGGAGCCCCACATCGGGCTCTCTGCTCAGCGGGGAGCCTGCTTCCCCCCTCTCTCTCTGCCTACCTCTCTACCTACTTGTGATCTGTCAGAAAAATGCGTAAATCAGATCTTTAAAAAAAGAATTAGTAGATGTGAAATACATCGAGGGTATGGGGGAAGGAAAACGATTTCACCTGATCTGACTAGGAAGTGGTTGAAGCCTGAATTAAAGTGCTATAAAAAGAGTAAAGACCTGGGAATTCTATGGGGAAAAATCCCTAGAAAAACAGCAGTAATACCTGGCTGCTCTTTATTGATCCAGATGCTGCGGTAGGCAAAGAAGAGCTGGTTTTATTCAGAGGATGATCTCCATTTGTCTTCCTGATCTGGCATTTCCTGCAAGCCAGGTATGGGGCTCTGTTCTAGAGCTGCAAATGCTGGGGGGCCCTCACTGTCTCTTTTCTCTTCTCAGGGGGACAACGGGCATGTCCACGGTGCAGTGGGACAGGCTTTACCACAGGGAGATAAAAGACTGCCAAGGGTAGGTTGGAGCTGGGAAAAGCCACTTAGGAACAGATTTTCATTGGAGGTGATAGACAAGGGCAAAGCGAAGAATGAGGATGAGTGTGTCAAGTTTCAAAGTGCCAGGAGGCAGAACAGTGCATTTGGGAAACTACAGCAAGTTCATGACAACCGAAAACTGATATGGCAGCATCACCTGGGGATGGAGGCTGAGCCCCGGGGTTAACACTGGGCTTGAGATGGTTTGTATACTATGCCGAGGAGGTGAGGTACTACACTGTGGGGGCACAGGGAGCTACCGGAGGATTTCAAATATCAGAATCGTAACCATAATAGAGTATTTAATTGCATCCTAGCTTTCATCACGTGTAAGATGTACTATAGTTTATGTTCGCCTAAGAAAGAGAAATGCTGTCAGTTAAACTAGGATATGTCATCAAGTGCAAGGTGAGTGCCACCTTAAAAGATATTAAAATGGGGAGGGGGTGGACACATCTTAGAACAAGTAAATTGTGGTACTAGAATAATTAAGAAAGGTCGAACATGGGACGCCTGAGTGGCTCAGTTGGTTAAGCAGCTGCCTTCGGCTCAGGTCATGATCCCAGCGTCCTAGAATCGAGTCCCACATCGGGCTCCTTGCTCCGCAGGGAGCCTGCTTCTCCCTCTGACTCTTCCTTCCACTGTCTGCCTGTGCTCGCTCTCGCTCGCGCTCTCTCTGACAAATAAATAAATAAAAATCTTAAAAAAAAAAAAAAAAAAAGAAAGGTCGAACACTTGGATCACCAAAAATGTGATTATTGCTTACCATGTGACCCAAACTATATTAAGTCTTAGAACAAAAGACGTTCTTATCTTGATGCCCCGCAGCTGTTAGCCCCAAGGTACAGAGGGCAGTAGGCAACGACCAGCAGGCCTCAAGTGCCATGTGCAGACTCTAAGAGCAACTGCCTTTGAGAGAGGAAACGGTAGAGAGTGGGCTTTCAGAGGTAGAGAATTACTAGCTGGGAAAGTAGGAAAATTGACACAGAATCGGGATTGATGCCACTACATGACAGAGTTGGTGAAACGTCCCTTCTCAGAGATCTTGAGGCTCCTCAGAAATGTATTTTTCATTTTGGACAGAACATTCAGGATAAATATGATCTGTTCGAGTTCCTGGTTCTCTCATCAGGACTGTTTCTTAGGCTTCACTGGCACAAGAAAAGGGTTTTGATGGTCCAGGGTAAATCCTGACCAAAGCAAAGCACGGTATCTATGAAAAACTAACCACTCAGAAGAGAACGACAGATAAAAAGCCAGGCCGACCTGACCCTGCAAAATAGGTAAGGTTGGTCCGGCAACAGGGGTAGAGGGGAAGTGCCCATCTCCTGCTAGAAGAGCTAGAGAAGACCCCTTCCGGAGAGACCACCAGGAGAGGAGAGCAGAAGGTGCTGATGAGGAAGAATATTTTAATCAGCAGAGAAGGTCAAAATGACAAAGTTCCAGGATCAGTGTAAACATATGGGATTAAAAAATAAAAAAATCAAAAAAGATCATTTTAAAATGACTTTTTTTTTAAAGGACTTGTGTAAACAAAAGTCCTTTTTAAGAGACAGTTGGCTGTTTAAAGCAGAAGTACAACTCACTGAGAGAAACACCGCACTATTTATTTGGGTAGAAAGGACCTGGAATGTAGAAAGGCCCATTCTGCAGAGGAAAAAAATAGAATCATTAACAGGCCTCGTGCCTTGCACAGCCAGTGGCTAGAATCCCTGCCTCATGAGACCCTGTGCTAGAAGGCCGCTAGAACCATCTACAACTATGTCAGTCGTTCTTGGAAGCCAACAAGTGTTTTGCCCAGTTAAGAGCAGAGTAACAATCAGTCACGTATTTGGTGATAATGTTTATCGATATCTTTAAAAGCCGTGTCTAGTTTCTTTTTGAGTAACCCTCACCCCACCCTTAGAGAAATTTATCTGAGGTTCACCTCTTTGAAATTCCTCATTGTAGTTCCACATTTACCATATCCAAAAAACAAACAAACAAAAAAAACCATTTTCTTAACAAAGTGTTCAGAAGGGGGCGCCACTGAAAACAATTAGAGCTTTCCCTGCCAGGACAATTTTGTTGCAGAAACAGCTGAAAGCAATCAGGTCAGACAGAGCCAAGGGCTGGAGGGATTTTTAAATGACAAAAACCGATCCAAATCAAACCAAAACAAAAATCAAACCCAATGGCCAGGATTTCAAGTTTGCTACTAAAGGTGTGACATTCTCCTAAGACATGCGAGTGACTTGATCAATATATTTATATATTTATATTTGAAGAAGAAGGAACTATTTGATGCAGCAAATCCACGTTGATTAAAATATACCAGATATGGGGGCTCCTGGGTGGCTCAGTGGTTTAGGCCTCTGCCTTCGGCTCAGGTCATGATTTCAGGGTCCTGGGATGGAGCCCCACATCGGGCTCTCTGCTCAGCGGGGAGCCTGCTTTCCCCCTCTCTCTCTGCCTACCTCTCTACCTACTTGTGATCTGTCAGAAAAATGCGTAAATCAGATCTTTAAAAAAAGAATTAGTAGATGTGAAATACATCGAGGGTATGGGGGAAGGAAAACGATTTCACCTGATCTGACTAGGAAGTGGTTGAAGCCTGAATTAAAGTGCTATAAAAAGAGTAAAGACCTGGGAATTCTATGGGGAAAAATCCCTAGAAAAACAGCAGTAATAACTGGCTGCTCTTTATTGATCCAGATGCTGTGGTAGGCAAAGAAGAGCTGGTTTTATTCAGAGGATGATCTCCATTTGTCTTCCTGATCTGGCATTTCCTGCAAGCCAGGTATGGGGCTCTGTTCTAGAGCTGCAAATGCTGGGGGGCCCTCACTGTCTCTTTTCTCTTCTCAGGGGGACAACGGGCATGTCCACGGTGCAGTGGGACAGGCTTTACCACAGGGAGATAAAAGACTGCCAAGGGTAGGTTGGAGCTGGGAAAAGCCACTTAGGAACAGATTTTCATTGGAGGTGATAGACAAGGGCAAAGCGAAGAATGAGGATGAGTGTGTCAAGTTTCAAAGTGCCAGGAGGCAGCACAGTGCATTTGGGAAACTACAGCAAGTTCATGACAACCGACAACTGATCTGGCAGCATCACCTGGGGATGGAGGCTGAGCCCCGGGGTTAACACTGGGCTTGAGATGGTTTGTATACTATGCCGAGGAGGTGAGGTACTACACTGTGGGGGCACAGGGAGCTACCGGAGGATTTCAAATATCAGAATCGTAACCATAATAGAGTATTTAATTGCATCCTAGCTTTCATCACGTGTAAGATGTACTAGAGTTTATGTTCGACTAAGAAAGAGAAATGCTGTCAGTTAAACTAGGATATGTCATCAAGTGCAAGGTGAGTGCCACCTTAAAAGATATTAAAATGGCGGGGGGGTGGACACATCTTAGAACAAGTAAATTGTGGTACTAGAATAATTAAGAAAGGTCGAACACTTGGATCAACAAAAAAAGTGATTATTGCTTACCATGTGACCCAAACTCTATTAAGTCTTAGAACAAAAGACATTCTTCTCTTGATGCCCCGCAGCTGTTAGCCCCAAGGTACAGAGGGCAGTAGCCAACGACCAGCAGGCCTCAAGTGCCATGTGCAGACTCTAAGAGCAACTGCCTTTGAGAGAGGAAACGGTAGAGAGTGGGCATTCGGAGGTAGAGAATTACTAGCTGGGAAAGTAGGATAATTGACACAGAATCGGAATTGATGCCACTGCATGACTGAGTTGGTGAAACGTCCCTTCTCAGAGATCTTGAGGCTCCTCAGAAATGTATTTTTCATTCTGGACAGAACATTCAGGATAAATATGATCGGTTCGAGTTCCTGGTTCTCTCATCAGGACTGTTTCTTTGGCTTCACTGGAACAAGAAAGCTGTTTTGATGGTCCAGGGTAAATCCTGACAAAAGCAAAGCACGGTATCTATGAAAAACTAACCACTCAGAAGAGAACGACAGATAAAAAGCCAGGCCGACCTGACCCCGCAAAATAGGTAAGGTTGGTCCGGCAACAGGGGTAGAGGGGAAGTGCCCATCTCCTGCTAGAAGAGCTAGAGAAGACCCCTTCCGGAGAGACCACCAGAAGAGGAGAGCAGAAGGTGCTGATGAGGAAGAATATTTTAATCAGCAGAGAAGGTCAAAATGACAAAGTTCCAGGATCAGTGTAAACATATGGGATGAAAAAATGAAAAAGAAAAGAAAAGATCATTTTAAAATGACTTTTTTTTTTTAAAAGGACTTGTGTAAACAAAAGTCCTTTTTAAGAGACAGTTGGCTGTTTAAAGCAGAAGTACAACTCACTGAGAGAATCACCGCACTATTTATTTGGGTAGAAAGGACCTGGAATGTAGAAAGGCCCATTCTGCAGAGGAAAAAAATAGAATCACTAACAGGCCTCGTGCCTTGCACAGCCAGTGGCTAGAATCCCTGCCTCATGAGACCCTGTGCTAGAAGGCCGCTAGAACCATCTACAACTATGTTAGTCTTTCTTGGAAGCCAACAAGTGTTTGCCCAGTTAAGAGCAGAGTAACAGGGGCGCCTGGGTGGCTCAGTGGGTTGAGCCGCTGCCTTCGGCTCAGATCATGATCTCAGGGTCCTGGGATCGAGTCCCGCATCGGGTCTCTGCTCAGCGGGGAGCCTGTTTCCTCCTCTCTCTCTCTCTCTCTGCCTGCCTGTCTGCCTAATTGTGATCTCTCTCTGTCAAATAAATAAATAAAATCTTTAAAAAAAAAAAAAAGAGCAGAGTAACAATCAGTCAGGTATTTGGTGATAATGTTTATCGATATCTTTAAAAGCCGTGTCAAGTTTCTTTTTGAGTTACCCTCACCACACCCTTAGAGAAATTTATCTGAGGTTCACCTCTTTGAAATACCTCACTGTAGTTCCACATTTACCATATCCAAAAAACAAACAAACAAAAAAAAAACCATTTTCTTAACAAAGTGTTCAGAAGGGGGCGCCAATGAAAACAATTAGAGCTTTCCCTGCCAGGACAATTTTGTTGCAGAAACAGCTGAAAGCAATCAGGTCAGACAGAGCCAAGGGCTGGAGGGAGTTTTAAATGACAAAAACCGATCCAAATCAAACCAAAACAAAAATCAAACCCAATGGCCAGGATTTCAAGTTTGCTACTAAAGGCGTACATTCTCCTAAGACATGCGAGTGACTTGATCAATATATTTACATATTTATATTTGAAGAAGAAGGAACTATTTGATGCAGCAAATGCACGTTGATTAAAAATTACCAGATATGGGGGCTCCTGGGTGGCTCAGTGGTTTAGGCCTCTGCCTTCGGCTCAGGTCATGATTTCAGGGTCCTGGGATGGAGCCCCACATCGGGCTCTCTGCTCAGCGGGGAGCCTGCTTCCCCCCTCTCTCTCTGCCTGCCTCTCTACCTACTTGTGATCTGTCAGAAAAATGGGTAAATCAGATCTCTAAAAAAGGATTTAGTAGATGTGAAATACATCGAGGGTATGGGGGAAGGAAAACGATTGCACCTGATCTGACTAGGAAGTGGTTGAAGCCTGAATTAAAGTGCTATAAAAAGAGTAAAGACCTGGGAATTCTATGGGGAAAAATCCCTAGAAAAACAGCAGTAATAACTGGCTGCTCTTTATTGATCCAGATGCTGCGGTAGCCAAAGAAGAGCTGGTTTTATTCAGAGGATGATCTCCATTTGTCTTCCTGATCTGGCATTTCCTGCAAGCCAGGTATGGGGCTCTGCTCTAGAGCTGCAAATGCTGGGGGGCCCTCACTGTCCCTTTTCTCTTCTCAGGGGGACAACGGGCATGTCCATGGTGCAGTGGGACAGGCTTTACCACAGGGAGATAAAAGACTGCCAAGGGTAGGTTGGAACTGGGAAAAGCCACTTAGGAACAGATTTTCATTGGAGGTGATAGACAAGGGCAAAGCGAAGAATGAGGATGAGTGTGTCAAGTTTCAAAGTGCCAGGAGGCAGCACAGTGCATTTGGGAAACTACAGCAAGTTCAGGACAACCGACAACTGATCTGGCAGCATCACCTGGGGATGGAGGCTGAGCCCCGGGGTTAACACTGGGCTTGAGATGGTTTGTATACGATGCCGAAGAGGTGAGGTACTACACTGTGGGGGCACAGGGAGCTACGGGAGGATTTCAAATATCAGAATCGTAACCATAATAGAGTATTTAATTGCATCCTAGCTTTCATCACGTGTAAGATGTACTATAGTTTATGTTCGCCTAAGAAAGAGAAATGCTGTCAGTTAAACTAGGATATGTCATCAAGTGCAAGGTGAGTGCCACCTTAAAAGATATTAAAATGGGGAGGGGGTGGACACATCTTAGAACAAGTAAATTGTGGTACTAGAATAATTAAGAAAGGTCGAACATGGGACGCCTGGGTGGCTCAGTTGGTTAAGCAGCTGCCTTCGGCTCAGGTCATGATCCCAGCGTCCTAGGATCGAGTCCCACATCGGGCTCCTTGCTCCGCAGGGAGCCTGCTTCTCCCTCTGACTCTTCCTTCCACTGTCTGCCTGTGCTCGCTCTCGCTCGCGCTCTCTCTGACAAATAAATAAATAAAAATCTTAAAAAAAAAAAAAAAAAAAAGAAAGGTCGAACACTTGGATCACCAAAAATGTGATTATTGCTTACCATGTGACCCAAACTATATTAAGTCTTAGAACAAAAGACGTTCTTATCTTGATGCCCCGCAGCTGTTAGACCCAAGGTACAGAGGGCAGTAGGCAACGACCAGCAGGCCTCAAGTGCCATGTGCAGACTCTAAGAGCAACTGCCTTTGAGAGAGGAAACGGTAGAGAGTGGGCTTTCAGAGGTAGAGAATTACTAGCTGGGAAAGTAGGAAAATTGACACAGAATCGGGATTGATGCCACTACATGACAGAGTTGGTGAAACGTCCCTTCTCAGAGATCTTGAGGCTCCTCAGAAATGTATTTTTCATTCTGGACAGAACATTCAGGATAAATATGATCGGTTCGAGTTCCTGGTTCTCTCATCAGGACTGTTTCTTTGGCTTCACTGGAACAAGAAAGCTGTTTTGATGGTCCAGGGTAAATCCTGACAAAAGCAAAGCACGGTATCTATGAAAAACTAACCACTCAGAAGAGAACGACAGATAAAAAGCCAGGCCGACCTGACCCCGCAAAATAGGTAAGGTTGGTCCGGCAACAGGGGTAGAGGGGAAGTGCCCATCTCCTGCTAGAAGAGCTAGAGAAGACCCCTTCCGGAGAGACCACCAGGAGAGGAGAGCAGAAGGTGCTGATGAGGAAGAATATTTTAATCAGCAGAGAAGGTCAAAATGACAAAGTTCCAGGATCAGTGTAAACATATGGGATGAAAAAATAAAAAAGAAAAGAAAAGATCATTTTAAAATGACTTTTTTTTTTTAAAAGGACTTGTGTAAACAAAAGTCCTTTTTAAGAGACAGTTGGCTGTTTAAAGCAGAAGTACAACTCACTGAGAGAATCACCGCACTATTTATTTGGGTAGAAAGGACCTGGAATGTAGAAAGGCCCATTCTGCAGAGGTAAAAAATAGAATCACTAACAGGCCTCGTGCCTTGCACAGCCAGTGGCTAGAATCCCTGCCTCATGAGACCCTGTGCTAGAAGGCCGCTAGAACCATCTACAACTATGGTAGTCTTTCTTGGAAGCCAACAAGTGTTTGCCCAGTTAAGAGCAGAGTAACAATCAGTCACGTATTTGGTGATAATGTTTATCGATATCTTTAAAAGCCGTGTCAAGTTCCTTTTGAGTAACCCTCACCCCACCCTTAGAGAAATTTATCTGAGGTTCACCTCTTTGAAATACCTCATTGTAGTTCCACATTTACCATATCCAAAAAACAAACAAACAAACAAAAAACCATTTTCTTAACAAAGTGTTCAGAAGGGGGCGCCACTGAAAACAATTAGAGCTTTCCCTGCCAGGACAATTTTGTTGCAGAAACAGCTGAAAGCAATCAGGTCAGACAGAGCCAAGGGCTGGAGGGATTTTTAAATGACAAAAACCGATCCAAATCAAACCAAAACAAAAATCAAACCCAATGGCCAGGATTTCAAGTTTGCTACTAAAGGCGTACATTCTCCTAAGACATGCGAGTGACTTGATCAATATATTTATATATTTATATTTGAAGAAGAAGGAACTATTTGATGCAGCAAATCCACGTTGATTAAAATATACCAGATATGGGGGCTCCTGGGTGGCTCAGTGGTTTAGGCCTCTGCCTTCGGCTCAGGTCATGATTTCAGGGTCCTGGGATGGAGCCCCACATCGGGCTCTCTGCTCAGCGGGGAGCCTGCTTCCCCCCTCTCTCTCTGCCTACCTCTCTACCTACTTGTGATCTGTCAGAAAAATGCGTAAATCAGATCTTTAAAAAAAGAATTAGTAGATGTGAAATACATCGAGGGTATGGGGGAAGGAAAACGATTTCACCTGATCTGACTAGGAAGTGGTTGAAGCCTGAATTAAAGTGCTATAAAAAGAGTAAAGACCTGGGAATTCTATGGGGAAAAATCCCTAGAAAAACAGCAGTAATAACTGGCTGCTCTTTATTGATCCAGATGCTGCGGTAGGCAAAGAAGAGCTGGTTTTATTCAGAGGATGATCTCCATTTGTCTTCCTGATCTGGCATTTCCTGCAAGCCAGGTATGGGTCTCTGCTCTAGAGCTGCAAATGCTGGGGGGCCCTCACTGTCCCTTTTCTCTTCTCAGGGGGACAACGGGCATGTCCATGGTGCAGTGGGACAGGCTTTACCACAGGGAGATAAAAGACTGGCAAGGGTAGGTTGGAGCTGGGAAAAGGCACTTAGGAACAGATTTTCATTGGAGGTGATAGACAAGGGCAAAGCGAAGAATGAGGATGAGTGTGTCAAGTTTCAAAGTGCCAGGAGGCAGCACAGTGCATTTGGGAAACTACAGCAAGTTCATGACAACCGACAACTGATCTGGCAGCATCACCTGGGGATGGAGGCTGAGCCCCGGGGTTAACACTGGGCTTGAGATGGTTTGTATACTATGCCGAGGAGGTGAGGTACTACACTGTGGGGGCACAGGGAGCTACCGGAGGATTTCAAATATCAGAATCGTAACCATAATAGAGTATTTAATTGCATCCTAGCTTTCATCACGTGTAAGATGTACTAGAGTTTATGTTCGACTAAGAAAGAGAAATGCTGTCAGTTAAACTAGGATATGTCATCAAGTGCAAGGTGAGTGCCACCTTAAAAGATATTAAAATGGGGGGGGGGGTGGACACATCTTAGAACAAGTAAATTGTGGTACTAGAATAATTAAGAAAGGTCGAACACTTGGATCAACAAAAAAAGTGATTATTGCTTACCATGTGACCCAAACTATATTAAGTCTTAGAACAAAAGGCGTTCTTATCTTGATGCCCCGCAGCTGTTAGCCCCAAGGTACAGAGGGCAGTAGGCAACGACCAGCATGCCTCAAGTGCCATGTGCAGACTCTAAGAGCAACTGCCTTTGAGAGAGGAAACGGTAGAGAGTGGGCTTTCAGAGGTAGAGAATTACTAGCTGGGAAAGTAGGAAAATTGACACAGAATCGGGATTGATGCCACTACATGACAGAGTTGGTGAAACGTCCCTTCTCAGAGATCTTGAGGCTCCTCAGAAATGTATTTTTCATTTTGGACAGAACATTCAGGATAAATATGATCTGTTCGAGTTCCTGGTTCTCTCATCAGGACTGTTTCTTAGGCTTCACTGGCACAAGAAAAGGGTTTTGATGGTCCAGGGTAAATCCTGACCAAAGCAAAGCACGGTATCTATGAAAAACTAACCACTCAGAAGAGAACGACAGATAAAAAGCCAGGCCGACCTGACCCTGCAAAATAGGTAAGGTTGGTCCGGCAACAGGGGTAGAGGGGAAGTGCCCATCTCCTGCTAGAAGAGCTAGAGAAGACCCCTTCCGGAGAGACCACCAGGAGAGGAGAGCAGAAGGTGCTGATGAGGAAGAATATTTTAATCAGCAGAGAAGGTCAAAATGACAAAGTTCCAGGATCACTGTAAACATATGGGATGAAAAAATAAAAAAGAAAAGAAAAGATCATTTTAAAATGACTTTTTTTTTTTAAAAGGACTTGTGTAAACAAAAGTCCTTTTTAAGAGACAGTTGGCTGTTTAAAGCAGAAGTACAACTCACTGAGAGAATCACCGCACTATTTATTTGGGTAGAAAGGACCTGGAATGTAGAAAGGCCCATTCTGCAGAGGAAAAAAATAGAATCACTAACAGGCCTCGTGCCTAGCACAGCCAGTGGCTAGAATCCCTGCCTCATGAGACCCTGTGCTAGAAGGCCGCTAGAACCATCTACAACTATGGTAGTCTTTCTTGGAAGCCAACAAGTGTTTGCCCAGTTAAGAGCAGAGTAACAATCAGTCACGTATTTGGTGATAATGTTTATCGATATCTTTAAAAGCCGTGTCAAGTTTCTTTTTGAGTAACCCTCACCCCACCCTTAGAGAAATTTATCTGAGGTTCACCTCTTTGAAATACCTCATTGTAGTTCCACATTTACCATATCCAAAAAACAAACAAACAAAAAAAAAACCATTTTCTTAACAAAGTGTTCAGAAGGGGGCGCCACTGAAAACAATTAGAGCTTTCCCTGCCAGGACAATTTTGTTGCAGAAACAGCTGAAAGCAATCAGGTCAGCCAGAGCCAAGGGCTGGAGGGATTTTTAAATGACAAAAACCGATCCAAATCAAACCAAAACAAAAATCAAACCCAATGGCCAGGATTTCAAGTTTGCTACTAAAGGTGTGACATTCTCCTAAGACATGCCAGTGACTTGATCAATATATTTATGTATTTATATTTGAAGAAGAAGGAACTATTTGATGCAGCAAATCCACGTTGATTAAAATATACCAGATATGGGGGCTCCTGGGTGGCTCAGTGGTTTAGGCTTCTGCCTTCGGCTCAGGTCATGATTTCAGGGTCCTGGGATGGAGCCCCACATCGGGCTCTCTGCTCAGCGGGGAGCCTGCTTCCCCCCTCTCTCTCTGCCTACCTCTCTACCTACTTGTGATCTGTCAGAAAAATGCGTAAATCAGATCTTTAAAAAAAGAATTAGTAGATGTGAAATACATCGAGGGTATGGGGGAAGGAAAACGATTTCACCTGATCTGACTAGGAAGTGGTTGAAGCCTGAATTAAAGTGCTATAAAAAGAGTAAAGACCTGGGAATTCTATGGGGAAAAATCCCTAGAAAAACAGCAGTAATAACTGGCTGCTCTTTATTGATCCAGATGCTGCGGTAGCCAAAGAAGAGCTGGTTTTATTCAGAGGATGATCTCCATTTGTCTTCCTGATCTGGCATTTCCTGCAAGCCAGGTATGGGGCTCTGCTCTAGAGCTGCAAATGCTGGGGGGCCCTCACTGTCCCTTTTCTCTTCTCAGGGGGACAACGGGCATGTCCATGGTGCAGTGGGACAGGCTTTACCACAGGGAGATAAAAGACTGGCAAGGGTAGGTTGGAGCTGGGAAAAGGCACTTAGGAACAGATTTTCATTGGAGGTGATAGACAAGGGCAAAGCGAAGAATGAGGATGAGTGTGTCAAGTTTCAAAGTGCCAGGAGGCAGCACAGTGCATTTGGGAAACTACAGCAAGTTCATGACAACCGACAACTGATCTGGCAGCATCACCTGGGGATGGAGGCTGAGCCCTGGGGTTAACACTGGGCTTGAGATGGTTTGTATACTATGCCGAGGAGGTGAGGTACTACACTGTGGGGGCACAGGGAGCTACCGGAGAATTTCAAATATCAGAATCGTAACCATAATAGAGTATTTAATTGCATCCTAGCTTTCATCACGTGTAAGATGTACTAGAGTTTATGTTCGACTAAGAAAGAGAAATGCTGTCAGTTAAACTAGGATATGTCATCAAGTGCAAGGTGAGTGCCACCTTAAAAGATATTAAAATGGGGGGGGGTGGACACATCTTAGAACAAGTAAATTGTGGTACTAGAATAATTAAGAAAGGTCGAACACTTGGATCAACAAAAAAAGTGATTATTGCTTACGATGTGACCCAAACTATATTAAGTCTTAGAACAAAAGGCGTTCTTATCTTGATGCCCCGCAGCTGTTAGCCCCAAGGTACAGAGGGCAGTAGGCAACGACCAGCATGCCTCAAGTGCCATGTGCAGACTCTAAGAGCAACTGCCTTTGAGAGAGGAAACGGTAGAGAGTGGGCTTTCGGAGGTAGAGAATTACTAGCTGGGAAAGTAGGAAAATTGACACAGAATCGGGATTGATGCCACTACATGACAGAGTTGGTGAAACGTCCCTTCTCAGAGATCTTGAGGCTCCTCAGAAATGTATTTTTCATTTTGGACAGAACATTCAGGATAAATATGATCTGTTCGAGTTCCTGGTTCTCTCATCAGGACTGTTTCTTAGGCTTCACTGGCACAAGAAAAGGGTTTTGATGGTCCAGGGTAAATCCTGACCAAAGCAAAGCACGGTATCTATGAAAAACTAACCACTCAGAAGAGAACGACAGATAAAAAGCCAGGCCGACCTGACCCTGCAAAATAGGTAAGGTTGGTCCGGCAACAGGGGTAGAGGGGAAGTGCCCATCTCCTGCTAGAAGAGCTAGAGAAGACCCCTTCCGGAGAGACCACCAGGAGAGGAGAGCAGAAGGTGCTGATGAGGAAGAATATTTTAATCAGCAGAGAAGGTCAAAATGACAAAGTTCCAGGATCAGTGTAAACATATGGGATGAAAAAATAAAAAAGAAAAGAAAAGATCATTTTAAAATGACTTTTTTTTTTTTTAAAAGGACTTGTGTAAACAAAAGTCCTTTTTAAGAGACAGTTGGCTGTTTAAAGCAGAAGTACAACTCACTGAGAGAATCACCGCACTATTTATTTGGGTAGAAAGGACCTGGAATGTAGAAAGGCCCATTCTGCAGAGGAAAAAAATAGAATCACTAACAGGCCTCGTGCCTAGCACAGCCAGTGTCTAGAATCCCTGCCTCATGAGACCCTGTGCTAGAAGGCCGCTAGAACCATCTACAACTATGGTAGTCTTTCTTGGAAGCCAACAAGTGTTTGCCCAGTTAAGAGCAGAGTAACAATCAGTCACGTATTTGGTGATAATGTTTATCGATATCTTTAAAAGCCGTGTCAAGTTCCTTTTGAGTAACCCTCACCCCACCCTTAGAGAAATTTATCTGAGTTTCACCTCTTTGAAATACCTCATTGTAGTTCCACATTTACCGTATCCAAAAAACAAACAAACAAAAAAAAACCATTTTCTTAACAAAGTGTTCAGAAGGGGGCGCCACTGAAAACAATTAGAGCTTTCCCTGCCAGGACAATTTTGTTGCAGAAACAGCTGAAAGCAATCAGGTCAGACAGAGCCAAGGGCTGGAGGGAGTTTTAAATGACAAAAACCGATCCAAATCAAACCAAAACAAAAATCAAACCCAATGGCCAGGATTTCAAGTTTGCTACTAAAGGTGTGACATTCTCCTAAGACATGCGAGTGACTTGATCAATATATTTATATATTTATATTTGAAGAAGAAGGAACTATTTGATGCAGCAAATCCACATTGATTAAAATATACCAGATATGGGGGCTCCTGGGTGGCTCAGTGGTTTAGGCCTCTGCCTTCGGCTCAGGTCATGATTTCAGGGTCCTGGGATGGAGCCCCACATCGGGCTCTCTGCTCAGCGGGGAGCCTGCTTCCCCCCTCTCTCTCTGCCTACCTCTCTACCTACTTGTGATCTGTCAGAAAAATGCGTAAATCAGATCTTTAAAAAAAGAATTAGTAGATGTGAAATACATCGAGGGTATGGGGGAAGGAAAACGATTTCACCTGATCTGACTAGGAAGTGGTTGAAGCCTGAATTAAAGTGCTATAAAAAGAGTAAAGACCTGGGAATTCTACGGGGAAAAATCCCTAGAAAAACAGCACTAATAACTAGCTGCTCTTTATTGATCCAGATGCTGCGGTAGGCAAAGAAGAGCTGGTTTTATTCAGAGGATGATCTCCATTTGTCTTCCTGATCTGGCATTTCCTGCAAGCCAGGTATGGGGCTCTGCTCTAGAGCTGCAAATGCTGGGGGGCCCTCACTGTCCCTTTTCTCTTCTCAGGGGGACAACGGGCATGTCCATGGTGCAGTGGGACAGGCTTTACCACAGGGAGATAAAAGACTGCCAAGGGTAGGTTGGAGCTGGGAAAAGCCACTTAGGAACAGATTTTCATTGGAGGTGATAGACAAGGGCAAAGCGAAGAATGAGGATGAGTGTGTCAAGTTTCAAAGTGCCAGGAGGCAGCACAGTGCATTTGGGAAACTACAGCAAGTTCAGGACAACCGACAACTGATCTGGCAGCATCACCTGGGGATGGAGGCTGAGCCCCGGGGTTAACACTGGGCTTGAGATGGTTTGTATACGATGCCGAAGAGGTGAGGTACTACACTGTGGGGGCACAGGGAGCTACCGGAGGATTTCAAATATCAGAATCGTAACCATAATAGAGTATTTAATTGCATCCTAGCTTTCATCACGTGTAAGATGTACTATAGTTTATGTTCGCCTAAGAAAGAGAAATGCTGTCAGTTAAACTAGGATATGTCATCAAGTGCAAGGTGAGTGCCACCTTAAAAGATATTAAAATGGGGAGGGGGTGGACACATCTTAGAACAAGTAAATTGTGGTACTAGAATAATTAAGAAAGGTCGAACATGGGACGCCTGGGTGGCTCAGTTGGTTAAGCAGCTGCCTTCGGCTCAGGTCATGATCCCAGCGTCCTAGGATCGAGTCCCACATCGGGCTCCTTGCTCCGCAGGGAGCCTGCTTCTCCCTCTGACTCTTCCTTCCACTGTCTGCCTGTGCTCGCTCTCGCTCGCGCTCTCTCTGACAAATAAATAAATAAAAATCTTAAAAAAAAAAAAAAAAAAAGAAAGGTCGAACACTTGGATCACCAAAAATGTGATTATTGCTTACCATGTGACCCAAACTATATTAAGTCTTAGAACAAAAGACGTTCTTATCTTGATGCCCCGCAGCTGTTAGCCCCAAGGTACAGAGGGCAGTAGGCAACGACCAGCAGGCCTCAAGTGCCATGTGCAGACTCTAAGAGCAACTGCCTTTGAGAGAGGAAACGGTAGAGAGTGGGCTTTCAGAGGTAGAGAATTACTAGCTGGGAAAGTAGGAAAATTGACACAGAATCGGGATTGATGCCACTACATGACAGAGTTGGTGAAACGTCCCTTCTCAGAGATCTTGAGGCTCCTCAGAAATGTATTTTTCATTCTGGACAGAACATTCAGGATAAATATGATCGGTTCGAGTTCCTGGTTCTCTCATCAGGACTGTTTCTTTGGCTTCACTGGAACAAGAAAGCTGTTTTGATGGTCCAGGGTAAATCCTGACAAAAGCAAAGCACGGTATCTATGAAAAACTAACCACTCAGAAGAGAACGACAGATAAAAAGCCAGGCCGACCTGACCCCGCAAAATAGGTAAGGTTGGTCCGGCAACAGGGGTAGAGGGGAAGTGCCCATCTCCTGCTAGAAGAGCTAGAGAAGACCCCTTCCGGAGAGACCACCAGGAGAGGAGAGCAGAAGGTGCTGATGAGGAAGAATATTTTAATCAGCAGAGAAGGTCAAAATGACAAAGTTCCAGGATCAGTGTAAACATATGGGATGAAAAAATAAAAAAGAAAAGAAAAGATCATTTTAAAATGACTTTTTTTTTTTAAAAGGACTTGTGTAAACAAAAGTCCTTTTTAAGAGACAGTTGGCTGTTTAAAGCAGAAGTACAACTCACTGAGAGAATCACCGCACTATTTATTTGGGTAGAAAGGACCTGGAATGTAGAAAGGCCCATTCTGCAGAGGTAAAAAATAGAATCACTAACAGGCCTCGTGCCTTGCACAGCCAGTGGCTAGAATCCCTGCCTCATGAGACCCTGTGCTAGAAGGCCGCTAGAACCATCTACAACTATGGTAGTCTTTCTTGGAAGCCAACAAGTGTTTGCCCAGTTAAGAGCAGAGTAACAATCAGTCACGTATTTGGTGATAATGTTTATCGATATCTTTAAAAGCCGTGTCAAGTTCCTTTTGAGTAACCCTCACCCCACCCTTAGAGAAATTTATCTGAGGTTCACCTCTTTGAAATACCTCATTGTAGTTCCACATTTACCATATCCAAAAAACAAACAAACAAACAAAAAACCATTTTCTTAACAAAGTGTTCAGAAGGGGGCGCCACTGAAAACAATTAGAGCTTTCCCTGCCAGGACAATTTTGTTGCAGAAACAGCTGAAAGCAATCAGGTCAGCCAGAGCCAAGGGCTGGAGGGATTTTTAAATGACAAAAACCGATCCAAATCAAACCAAAACAAAAATCAAACCCAATGGCCAGGATTTCAAGTTTGCTACTAAAGGCGTACATTCTCCTAAGACATGCGAGTGACTTGATCAATATATTTATATATTTATATTTGAAGAAGAAGGAACTATTTGATGCAGCAAATCCACGTTGATTAAAATATACCAGATATGGGGGCTCCTGGGTGGCTCAGTGGTTTAGGCCTCTGCCTTCGGCTCAGGTCATGATTTCAGGGTCCTGGGATGGAGCCCCACATCGGGCTCTCTGCTCAGCGGGGAGCCTGCTTCCCCCCTCTCTCTCTGCCTACCTCTCTACCTACTTGTGATCTGTCAGAAAAATGCGTAAATCAGATCTTTAAAAAAAGAATTAGTAGATGTGAAATACATCGAGGGTATGGGGGAAGGAAAACGATTTCACCTGATCTGACTAGGAAGTGGTTGAAGCCTGAATTAAAGTGCTATAAAAAGAGTAAAGACCTGGGAATTCTATGGGGAAAAATCCCTAGAAAAACAGCAGTAATAACTGGCTGCTCTTTATTGATCCAGATGCTGCGGTAGGCAAAGAAGAGCTGGTTTTATTCAGAGGATGATCTCCATTTGTCTTCCTGATCTGGCATTTCCTGCAAGCCAGGTATGGGGCTCTGCTCTAGAGCTGCAAATGCTGGGGGGCCCTCACTGTCCCTTTTCTCTTCTCAGGGGGACAACGGGCATGTCCATGGTGCAGTGGGACAGGCTTTACCACAGGGAGATAAAAGACTGGCAAGGGTAGGTTGGAGCTGGGAAAAGGCACTTAGGAACAGATTTTCATTGGAGGTGATAGACAAGGGCAAAGCGAAGAATGAGGATGAGTGTGTCAAGTTTCAAAGTGCCAGGAGGCAGCACAGTGCATTTGGGAAACTACAGCAAGTTCATGACAACCGACAACTGATCTGGCAGCATCACCTGGGGATGGAGGCTGAGCCCCGGGGTTAACACTGGGCTTGAGATGGTTTGTATACTATGCCGAGGAGGTGAGGTACTACACTGTGGGGGCACAGGGAGCTACCGGAGGATTTCAAATATCAGAATCGTAACCATAATAGAGTATTTAATTGCATCCTAGCTTTCATCACGTGTAAGATGTACTAGAGTTTATGTTCGACTAAGAAAGAGAAATGCTGTCAGTTAAACTAGGATATGTCATCAAGTGCAAGGTGAGTGCCACCTTAAAAGATATTAAAATGGGGGGGGGGGTGGACACATCTTAGAACAAGTAAATTGTGGTACTAGAATAATTAAGAAAGGTCGAACACTTGGATCAACAAAAAAAGTGATTATTGCTTACCATGTGACCCTAACTATATTAAGTCTTAGAACAAAAGGCGTTCTTATCTTGATGCCCCGCAGCTGTTAGCCCCAAGGTACAGAGGGCAGTAGGCAACGACCAGCATGCCTCAAGTGCCATGTGCAGACTCTAAGAGCAACTGCCTTTGAGAGAGGAAACGGTAGAGAGTGGGCTTTCAGAGGTAGAGAATTACTAGCTGGGAAAGTAGGAAAATTGACACAGAATCGGGATTGATGCCACTACATGACAGAGTTGGTGAAACGTCCCTTCTCAGAGATCTTGAGGCTCCTCAGAAATGTATTTTTCATTTTGGACAGAACATTCAGGATAAATATGATCTGTTCGAGTTCCTGGTTCTCTCATCAGGACTGTTTCTTAGGCTTCACTGGCACAAGAAAAGGGTTTTGATGGTCCAGGGTAAATCCTGACCAAAGCAAAGCACGGTATCTATGAAAAACTAACCACTCAGAAGAGAACGACAGATAAAAAGCCAGGCCGACCTGACCCTGCAAAATAGGTAAGGTTGGTCCGGCAACAGGGGTAGAGGGGAAGTGCCCATCTCCTGCTAGAAGAGCTAGAGAAGACCCCTTCCGGAGAGACCACCAGGAGAGGAGAGCAGAAGGTGCTGATGAGGAAGAATATTTTAATCAGCAGAGAAGGTCAAAATGACAAAGTTCCAGGATCACTGTAAACATATGGGATGAAAAAATAAAAAAGAAAAGAAAAGATCATTTTAAAATGACTTTTTTTTTTTAAAAGGACTTGTGTAAACAAAAGTCCTTTTTAAGAGACAGTTGGCTGTTTAAAGCAGAAGTACAACTCACTGAGAGAATCACCGCACTATTTATTTGGGTAGAAAGGACCTGGAATGTAGAAAGACCCATTCTGCAGAGGAAAAAAATAGAATCACTAACAGGCCTCGTGCCTAGCACAGCCAGTGGCTAGAATCCCTGCCTCATGAGACCCTGTGCTAGAAGGCCGCTAGAACCATCTACAACTATGGTAGTCTTTCTTGGAAGCCAACAAGTGTTTGCCCAGTTAAGAGCAGAGTAACAATCAGTCACGTATTTGGTGATAATGTTTATCGATATCTTTAAAAGCCGTGTCAAGTTTCTTTTTGAGTAACCCTCACCCCACCCTTAGAGAAATTTATCTGAGGTTCACCTCTTTGAAATACCTCATTGTAGTTCCACATTTACCATATCCAAAAAACAAACAAACAAAAAAAAAAACCATTTTCTTAACAAAGTGTTCAGAAGGGGGCGCCACTGAAAACAATTAGAGCTTTCCCTGCCAGGACAATTTTGTTGCAGAAACAGCTGAAAGCAATCAGGTCAGCCAGAGCCAAGGGCTGGAGGGATTTTTAAATGACAAAAACCGATCCAAATCAAACCAAAACAAAAATCAAACCCAATGGCCAGGATTTCAAGTTTGCTACTAAAGGTGTGACATTCTCCTAAGACATGCCAGTGACTTGATCAATATATTTATGTATTTATATTTGAAGAAGAAGGAACTATTTGATGCAGCAAATCCACGTTGATTAAAATATACCAGATATGGGGGCTCCTGGGTGGCTCAGTGGTTTAGGCTTCTGCCTTCGGCTCAGGTCATGATTTCAGGGTCCTGGGATGGAGCCCCACATCGGGCTCTCTGCTCAGCGGGGAGCCTGCTTCCCCCCTCTCTCTCTGCCTACCTCTCTACCTACTTGTGATCTGTCAGAAAAATGCGTAAATCAGATCTTTAAAAAAAGAATTAGTAGATGTGAAATACATCGAGGGTATGGGGGAAGGAAAACGATTTCACCTGATCTGACTAGGAAGTGGTTGAAGCCTGAATTAAAGTGCTATAAAAAGAGTAAAGACCTGGGAATTCTATGGGGAAAAATCCCTAGAAAAACAGCAGTAATAACTGGCTGCTCTTTATTGATCCAGATGCTGCGGTAGCCAAAGAAGAGCTGGTTTTATTCAGAGGATGATCTCCATTTGTCTTCCTGATCTGGCATTTCCTGCAAGCCAGGTATGGGGCTCTGCTCTAGAGCTGCAAATGCTGGGGGGCCCTCACTGTCCCTTTTCTCTTCTCAGGGGGACAACGGGCATGTCCATGGTGCAGTGGGACAGGCTTTACCACAGGGAGATAAAAGACTGGCAAGGGTAGGTTGGAGCTGGGAAAAGGCACTTAGGAACAGATTTTCATTGGAGGTGATAGACAAGGGCAAAGCGAAGAATGAGGATGAGTGTGTCAAGTTTCAAAGTGCCAGGAGGCAGCACAGTGCATTTGGGAAACTACAGCAAGTTCATGACAACCGACAACTGATCTGGCAGCATCACCTGGGGATGGAGGCTGAGCCCCGGGGTTAACACTGGGCTTGAGATGGTTTGTATACTATGCCGAGGAGGTGAGGTACTACACTGTGGGGGCACAGGGAGCTACCGGAGAATTTCAAATATCAGAATCGTAACCATAATAGAGTATTTAATTGCATCCTAGCTTTCATCACGTGTAAGATGTACTAGAGTTTATGTTCGACTAAGAAAGAGAAATGCTGTCAGTTAAACTAGGATATGTCATCAAGTGCAAGGTGAGTGCCACCTTAAAAGATATTAAAATGGGGGGGGGGGTGGACACATCTTAGAACAAGTAAATTGTGGTACTAGAATAATTAAGAAAGGTCGAACACTTGGATCAACAAAAAAAGTGATTATTGCTTACGATGTGACCCAAACTATATTAAGTCTTAGAACAAAAGGCGTTCTTATCTTGATGCCCCGCAGCTGTTAGCCCCAAGGTACAGAGGGCAGTAGGCAACGACCAGCATGCCTCAAGTGCCATGTGCAGACTCTAAGAGCAACTGCCTTTGAGAGAGGAAACGGTAGAGAGTGGGCTTTCGGAGGTAGAGAATTACTAGCTGGGAAAGTAGGAAAATTGACACAGAATCGGGATTGATGCCACTACATGACAGAGTTGGTGAAACGTCCCTTCTCAGAGATCTTGAGGCTCCTCAGAAATGTATTTTTCATTTTGGACAGAACATTCAGGATAAATATGATCTGTTCGAGTTCCTGGTTCTCTCATCAGGACTGTTTCTTAGGCTTCACTGGCACAAGAAAAGGGTTTTGATGGTCCAGGGTAAATCCTGACCAAAGCAAAGCACGGTATCTATGAAAAACTAACCACTCAGAAGAGAACGACAGATAAAAAGCCAGGCCGACCTGACCCTGCAAAATAGGTAAGGTTGGTCCGGCAACAGGGGTAGAGGGGAAGTGCCCATCTCCTGCTAGAAGAGCTAGAGAAGACCCCTTCCGGAGAGACCACCAGGAGAGGAGAGCAGAAGGTGCTGATGAGGAAGAATATTTTAATCAGCAGAGAAGGTCAAAATGACAAAGTTCCAGGATCAGTGTAAACATATGGGATGAAAAAATAAAAAAGAAAAGAAAAGATCATTTTAAAATGACTTTTTTTTTTTTAAAAGGACTTGTGTAAACAAAAGTCCTTTTTAAGAGACAGTTGGCTGTTTAAAGCAGAAGTACAACTCACTGAGAGAATCACCGCACTATTTATTTGGGTAGAAAGGACCTGGAATGTAGAAAGGCCCATTCTGCAGAGGAAAAAAATAGAATCACTAACAGGCCTCGTGCCTAGCACAGCCAGTGTCTAGAATCCCTGCCTCATGAGACCCTGTGCTAGAAGGCCGCTAGAACCATCTACAACTATGGTAGTCTTTCTTGGAAGCCAACAAGTGTTTGCCCAGTTAAGAGCAGAGTAACAATCAGTCACGTATTTGGTGATAATGTTTATCGATATCTTTAAAAGCCGTGTCAAGTTCCTTTTGAGTAACCCTCACCCCACCCTTAGAGAAATTTATCTGAGGTTCACCTCTTTGAAATACCTCATTGTAGTTCCACATTTACCGTATCCAAAAAACAAACAAACAAAAAAAAACCATTTTCTTAACAAAGTGTTCAGAAGGGGGCGCCACTGAAAACAATTAGAGCTTTCCCTGCCAGGACAATTTTGTTGCAGAAACAGCTGAAAGCAATCAGGTCAGACAGAGCCAAGGGCTGGAGGGAGTTTTAAATGACAAAAACCGATCCAAATCAAACCAAAACAAAAATCAAACCCAATGGCCAGGATTTCAAGTTTGCTACTAAAGGTGTGACATTCTCCTAAGACATGCGAGTGACTTGATCAATATATTTATATATTTATATTTGAAGAAGAAGGAACTATTTGATGCAGCAAATCCACATTGATTAAAATATACCAGATATGGGGGCTCCTGGGTGGCTCAGTGGTTTAGGCCTCTGCCTTCGGCTCAGGTCATGATTTCAGGGTCCTGGGATGGAGCCCCACATCGGGCTCTCTGCTCAGCGGGGAGCCTGCTTCCCCCCTCTCTCTCTGCCTACCTCTCTACCTACTTGTGATCTGTCAGAAAAATGCGTAAATCAGATCTTTAAAAAAAGAATTAGTAGATGTGAAATACATCGAGGGTATGGGGGAAGGAAAACGATTTCACCTGATCTGACTAGGAAGTGGTTGAAGCCTGAATTAAAGTGCTATAAAAAGAGTAAAGACCTGGGAATTCTACGGGGAAAAATCCCTAGAAAAACAGCACTAATAACTAGCTGCTCTTTATTGATCCAGATGCTGCGGTAGGCAAAGAAGAGCTGGTTTTATTCAGAGGATGATCTCCATTTGTCTTCCTGATCTGGCATTTCCTGCAAGCCAGGTATGGGGCTCTGCTCTAGAGCTGCAAATGCTGGGGGGCCCTCACTGTCCCTTTTCTCTTCTCAGGGGGACAACGGGCATGTCCATGGTGCAGTGGGACAGGCTTTACCACAGGGAGATAAAAGACTGCCAAGGGTAGGTTGGAGCTGGGAAAAGCCACTTAGGAACAGATTTTCATTGGAGGTGATAGACAAGGGCAAAGCGAAGAATGAGGATGAGTGTGTCAAGTTTCAAAGTGCCAGGAGGCAGCACAGTGCATTTGGGAAACTACAGCAAGTTCAGGACAACCGACAACTGATCTGGCAGCATCACCTGGGGATGGAGGCTGAGCCCCGGGGTTAACACTGGGCTTGAGATGGTTTGTATACGATGCCGAAGAGGTGAGGTACTACACTGTGGGGGCACAGGGAGCTACCGGAGGATTTCAAATATCAGAATCGTAACCATAATAGAGTATTTAATTGCATCCTAGCTTTCATCACGTGTAAGATGTACTATAGTTTATGTTCGCCTAAGAAAGAGAAATGCTGTCAGTTAAACTAGGATATGTCATCAAGTGCAAGGTGAGTGCCACCTTAAAAGATATTAAAATGGGGAGGGGGTGGACACATCTTAGAACAAGTAAATTGTGGTACTAGAATAATTAAGAAAGGTCGAACATGGGACGCCTGGGTGGCTCAGTTGGTTAAGCAGCTGCCTTCGGCTCAGTTCATGATCCCAGCGTCCTAGGATGGAGTCCCACATCGGGCTCCTTGCTCGGCAGGGAGCCTGCTTCTCCCTCTGACTCTTCCTTCCACTGTCTCCCTGTGCTCGCTGTCGCTCGCGCTCTCTCTGACAAATAAATAAATAAAAATCTTAAAAAAAAAAAAAAAAGAAAGGTCGAACACTTGGATCACCAAAAATGTGATTATTGCTTACCATGTGACCCAAACTATATTAAGTCTTAGAACAAAAGACGTTCTTATCTTGATGCCCCGCAGCTGTTAGCCCCAAGGTACAGAGGGCAGTAGGCAACGACCAGCAGGCCTCAAGTGCCATGTGCAGACTCTAAGAGCAACTGCCTTTGAGAGAGGAAACGGTAGAGAGTGGGCTTTCGGAGGTAGAGAATTACTAGCTGGGAAAGTAGGAAAATTGACACAGAATCGGGATTGATGCCACTACATGACAGAGTTGGTGAAACGTCCCTTCTCAGAGATCTTGAGGCTCCTCAGAAATGTATTTTTCATTTTGGACAGAACATTCAGGATAAATATGATCTGTTCGAGTTCCTGGTTCTCTCATCAGGACTGTTTCTTAGGCTTCACTGGCACAAGAAAAGGGTTTTGATGGTCCAGGGTAAATCCTGACCAAAGCAAAGCACGGTATCTATGAAAAACTAACCACTCAGAAGAGAACGACAGATAAAAAGCCAGGCCGACCTGACCCTGCAAAATAGGTAAGGTTGGTCCGGCAACAGGGGTAGAGGGGAAGTGCCCATCTCCTGCTAGAAGAGCTAGAGAAGACCCCTTCCGGAGAGACCACCAGGAGAGGAGAGCAGAAGGTGCTGATGAGGAAGAATATTTTAATCAGCAGAGAAGGTCAAAATGACAAAGTTCCAGGATCAGTGTAAACATATGGGATGAAAAAATAAAAAAGAAAAGAAAAGATCATTTTAAAATGACTTTTTTTTTTTTTAAAAGGACTTGTGTAAACAAAAGTCCTTTTTAAGAGACAGTTGGCTGTTTAAAGCAGAAGTACAACTCACTGAGAGAATCACCGCACTATTTATTTGGGTAGAAAGGACCTGGAATGTAGAAAGGCCCATTCTGCAGAGGAAAAAAATAGAATCACTAACAGGCCTCGTGCCTTGCACAGCCAGTGGCTAGAATCCCTGCCTCATGAGACCCTGTGCTAGAAGGCCGCTAGAACCATCTACAACTATGGTAGTCTTTCTTGGAAGCCAACAAGTGTTTGCCCAGTTAAGAGCAGAGTAACAATCAGTCACGTATTTGGTGATAATGTTTATCGATATCTTTAAAAGCCGTGTCAAGTTCCTTTTGAGTAACCCTCACCCCACCCTTAGAGAAATTTATCTGAGGTTCACCTCTTTGAAATACCTCATTGTAGTTCCACATTTACCGTATCCAAAAAACAAACAAACAAAAAAAAACCATTTTCTTAACAAAGTGTTCAGAAGGGGGCGCCACTGAAAACAATTAGAGCTTTCCCTGCCAGGACAATTTTGTTGCAGAAACAGCTGAAAGCAATCAGGTCAGACAGAGCCAAGGGCTGGAGGGAGTTTTAAATGACAAAAACCGATCCAAATCAAACCAAAACAAAAATCAAACCCAATGGCCAGGATTTCAAGTTTGCTACTAAAGGTGTGACATTCTCCTAAGACATGCGAGTGACTTGATCAATATATTTATATATTTATATTTGAAGAAGAAGGAACTATTTGATGCAGCAAATCCACATTGATTAAAATATACCAGATATGGGGGCTCCTGGGTGGCTCAGTGGTTTAGGCCTCTGCCTTCGGCTCAGGTCATGATTTCAGGGTCCTGGGATGGAGCCCCACATCGGGCTCTCTGCTCAGCGGGGAGCCTGCTTCCCCCCTCTCTCTCTGCCTACCTCTCTACCTACTTGTGATCTGTCAGAAAAATGCGTAAATCAGATCTTTAAAAAAAGAATTAGTAGATGTGAAATACATCGAGGGTATGGGGGAAGGAAAACGATTTCACCTGATCTGACTAGGAAGTGGTTGAAGCCTGAATTAAAGTGCTATAAAAAGAGTAAAGACCTGGGAATTCTATGGGGAAAAATCCCTAGAAAAACAGCAGTAATAACTGGCTGCTCTTTATTGATCCAGATGCTGCGGTAGCCAAAGAAGAGCTGGTTTTATTGAGAGGATGATCTCCATTTGTCTTCCTGATCTGGCATTTCCTGCAAGCCAGGTATGGGGCTCTGCTCTAGAGCTGCAAATGCTGGGGGGCCCTCACTGTCCCTTTTCTCTTCTCAGGGGGACAACGGGCATGTCCATGGTGCAGTGGGACAGGCTTTACCACAGGGAGATAAAAGACTGGCAAGGGTAGGTTGGAGCTGGGAAAAGGCACTTAGGAACAGATTTTCATTGGAGGTGATAGACAAGGGCAAAGCGAAGAATGAGGATGAGTGTGTCAAGTTTCAAAGTGCCAGGAGGCAGCACAGTGCATTTGGGAAACTACAGCAAGTTCATGACAACCGACAACTGATCTGGCAGCATCACCTGGGGATGGAGGCTGAGCCCCGGGGTTAACACTGGGCTTGAGATGGTTTGTATACTATGCCGAGGAGGTGAGGTACTACACTGTGGGGGCGCAGGGAGCTACCGGAGAATTTCAAATATCAGAATCGTAACCATAATAGAGTATTTAATTGCATCCTAGCTTTCATCACGTGTAAGATGTACTATAGTTTATGTTCGACTAAGAAAGAGAAATGCTGTCAGTTAAACTAGGATATGTCATCAAGTGCAAGGTGAGTGCCACCTTAAAAGATATTAAAATGGGGGGGGGGTGGACACATCTTAGAACAAGTAAATTGTGGTACTAGAATAATTAAGAAAGGTCGAACACTTGGATCAACAAAAAAAGTGATTATTGCTTACCATGTGACCCAAACTATATTAAGTCTTAGAACAAAAGGCGTTCTTATCTTGATGCCCCGCAGCTGTTAGCCCCAGGTACAGAGGGCAGTAGGCAACGACCAGCATGCCTCAAGTGCCATGTGCAGACTCTAAGAGCAACTGCCTTTGAGAGAGGAAACGGTAGAGAGTGGGCTTTCGGTGGTAGAGAATTACTAGCTGGGAAAGTAGGAAAATTGACACAGAATCGGGATTGATGCCACTACATGACAGAGTTGGTGAAACGTCCCTTCTCAGAGATCTTGAGGCTCCTCAGAAATGTATTTTTCATTTTGGACAGAACATTCAGGATAAATATGATCTGTTCGAGTTCCTGGTTCTCTCATCAGGACTGTTTCTTAGGCTTCACTGGCACAAGAAAAGGGTTTTGATGGTCCAGGGTAAATCCTGACCAAAGCAAAGCACGGTATCTATGAAAAACTAACCACTCAGAAGAGAACGACCGATAAAAAGCCAGGCCGACCTGACCCTGCAAAATAGGTAAGGTTGGTCCGGCAACAGGGGTAGAGGGGAAGTGCCCATCTCCTGCTAGAAGAGCTAGAGAAGACCCCTTCCGGAGAGACCACCAGGAGAGGAGAGCAGAAGGTGCTGATGAGGAAGAATATTTTAATCAGCAGAGAAGGTCAAAATGACAAAGTTCCAGGATCAGTGTAAACATATGGGATGAAAAAATAAAAAAGAAAAGAAAAGATCATTTTAAAATGACTTTTTTTTTTTTAAAAGGACTTGTGTAAACAAATGTCCTTTTTAAGAGACAGTTGGCTGTTTAAAGCAGAAGTACAACTCACTGAGAGAATCACCGCACTATTTATTTGGGTAGAAAGGACCTGGAATGTAGAAAGGCCCATTCTGCAGAGGAAAAAAATAGAATCACTAACAGGCCTCGTGCCTAGCACAGCCAGTGGCTAGAATCCCTGCCTCATGAGACCCTGTGCTAGAAGGCCGCTAGAACCATCTACAACTATGGTAGTCTTTCTTGGAAGCCAACAAGTGTTTGCCCAGTTAAGAGCAGAGTAACAATCAGTCACGTATTTGGTGATAATGTTTATCGATATCTTTAAAAGCCGTGTCAAGTTCCTTTTGAGTAACCCTCACCCCACCCTTAGAGAAATTTATCTGAGGTTCACCTCTTTGAAATACCTCATTGTAGTTCCACATTTACCGTATCCAAAAAACAAACAAACAAAAAAAAACCATTTTCTTAACAAAGTGTTCAGAAGGGGGCGCCACTGAAAACAATTAGAGCTTTCCCTGCCAGGACAATTTTGTTGCAGAAACAGCTGAAAGCAATCAGGTCAGACAGAGCCAAGGGCTGGAGGGAGTTTTAAATGACAAAAACCGATCCAAATCAAACCAAAACAAAAATCAAACCCAATGGCCAGGATTTCAAGTTTGCTACTAAAGGTGTGACATTCTCCTAAGACATGCGAGTGACTTGATCAATATATTTATATATTTATATTTGAAGAAGAAGGAACTATTTGATGCAGCAAATCCACATTGATTAAAATATACCAGATATGGGGGCTCCTGGGTGGCTCAGTGGTTTAGGCCTCTGCCTTCGGCTCAGGTCATGATTTCAGGGTCCTGGGATGGAGCCCCACATCGGGCTCTCTGCTCAGCGGGGAGCCTGCTTCCCCCCTCTCTCTCTGCCTACCTCTCTACCTACTTGTGATCTGTCAGAAAAATGCGTAAATCAGATCTTTAAAAAAAGAATTAGTAGATGTGAAATACATCGAGGGTATGGGGGAAGGAAAACGATTTCACCTGATCTGACTAGGAAGTGGTTGAAGCCTGAATTAAAGTGCTATAAAAAGAGTAAAGACCTGGGAATTCTATGGGGAAAAATCCCTAGAAAAACAGCAGTAATAACTGGCTGCTCTTTATTGATCCAGATGCTGCGGTAGCCAAAGAAGAGCTGGTTTTATTGAGAGGATGATCTCCATTTGTCTTCCTGATCTGGCATTTCCTGCAAGCCAGGTATGGGGCTCTGCTCTAGAGCTGCAAATGCTGGGGGGCCCTCACTGTCCCTTTTCTCTTCTCAGGGGGACAACGGGCATGTCCATGGTGCAGTGGGACAGGCTTTACCACAGGGAGATAAAAGACTGGCAAGGGTAGGTTGGAGCTGGGAAAAGGCACTTAGGAACAGATTTTCATTGGAGGTGATAGACAAGGGCAAAGCGAAGAATGAGGATGAGTGTGTCAAGTTTCAAAGTGCCAGGAGGCAGCACAGTGCATTTGGGAAACTACAGCAAGTTCATGACAACCGACAACTGATCTGGCAGCATCACCTGGGGATGGAGGCTGAGCCCCGGGGTTAACACTGGGCTTGAGATGGTTTGTATACTATGCCGAGGAGGTGAGGTACTACACTGTGGGGGCGCAGGGAGCTACCGGAGAATTTCAAATATCAGAATCGTAACCATAATAGAGTATTTAATTGCATCCTAGCTTTCATCACGTGTAAGATGTACTATAGTTTATGTTCGACTAAGAAAGAGAAATGCTGTCAGTTAAACTAGGATATGTCATCAAGTGCAAGGTGAGTGCCACCTTAAAAGATATTAAAATGGGGGGGGGGTGGACACATCTTAGAACAAGTAAATTGTGGTACTAGAATAATTAAGAAAGGTCGAACACTTGGATCAACAAAAAAAGTGATTATTGCTTACCATGTGACCCAAACTATATTAAGTCTTAGAACAAAAGGCGTTCTTATCTTGATGCCCCGCAGCTGTTAGCCCCAGGTACAGAGGGCAGTAGGCAACGACCAGCATGCCTCAAGTGCCATGTGCAGACTCTAAGAGCAACTGCCTTTGAGAGAGGAAACGGTAGAGAGTGGGCTTTCGGTGGTAGAGAATTACTAGCTGGGAAAGTAGGAAAATTGACACAGAATCGGGATTGATGCCACTACATGACAGAGTTGGTGAAACGTCCCTTCTCAGAGATCTTGAGGCTCCTCAGAAATGTATTTTTCATTTTGGACAGAACATTCAGGATAAATATGATCTGTTCGAGTTCCTGGTTCTCTCATCAGGACTGTTTCTTAGGCTTCACTGGCACAAGAAAAGGGTTTTGATGGTCCAGGGTAAATCCTGACCAAAGCAAAGCACGGTATCTATGAAAAACTAACCACTCAGAAGAGAACGACCGATAAAAAGCCAGGCCGACCTGACCCTGCAAAATAGGTAAGGTTGGTCCGGCAACAGGGGTAGAGGGGAAGTGCCCATCTCCTGCTAGAAGAGCTAGAGAAGACCCCTTCCGGAGAGACCACCAGGAGAGGAGAGCAGAAGGTGCTGATGAGGAAGAATATTTTAATCAGCAGAGAAGGTCAAAATGACAAAGTTCCAGGATCAGTGTAAACATATGGGATGAAAAAATAAAAAAGAAAAGAAAAGATCATTTTAAAATGACTTTTTTTTTTTTAAAAGGACTTGTGTAAACAAATGTCCTTTTTAAGAGACAGTTGGCTGTTTAAAGCAGAAGTACAACTCACTGAGAGAATCACCGCACTATTTATTTGGGTAGAAAGGACCTGGAATGTAGAAAGGCCCATTCTGCAGAGGAAAAAAATAGAATCACTAACAGGCCTCGTGCCTAGCACAGCCAGTGGCTAGAATCCCTGCCTCATGAGACCCTGTGCTAGAAGGCCGCTAGAACCATCTACAACTATGGTAGTCTTTCTTGGAAGCCAACAAGTGTTTGCCCAGTTAAGAGCAGAGTAACAATCAGTCACGTATTTGGTGATAATGTTTATCGATATCTTTAAAAGCCGTGTCAAGTTCCTTTTGAGTAACCCTCACCCCACCCTTAGAGAAATTTATCTGAGGTTCACCTCTTTGAAATACCTCATTGTAGTTCCACATTTACCGTATCCAAAAAACAAACAAACAAAAAAAAACCATTTTCTTAACAAAGTGTTCAGAAGGGGGCGCCACTGAAAACAATTAGAGCTTTCCCTGCCAGGACAATTTTGTTGCAGAAACAGCTGAAAGCAATCAGGTCAGACAGAGCCAAGGGCTGGAGGGAGTTTTAAATGACAAAAACCGATCCAAATCAAACCAAAACAAAAATCAAACCCAATGGCCAGGATTTCAAGTTTGCTACTAAAGGTGTGACATTCTCCTAAGACATGCGAGTGACTTGATCAATATATTTATATATTTATATTTGAAGAAGAAGGAACTATTTGATGCAGCAAATCCACGTTGATTAAAATATACCAGATATGGGGGCTCCTGGGTGGCTCAGTGGTTTAGGCCTCTGCCTTCGGCTCAGGTCATGATTTCAGGGTCCTGGGATGGAGCCCCACATCGGGCTCTCTGCTCAGCGGGGAGCCTGCTTCCCCCCTCTCTCTCTGCCTACCTCTCTACCTACTTGTGATCTGTCAGAAAAATGCGTAAATCAGATCTTTAAAAAAAGAATTAGTAGATGTGAAATACATCGAGGGTATGGGGGAAGGAAAACGATTTCACCTGATCTGACTAGGAAGTGGTTGAAGCCTGAATTAAAGTGCTATAAAAAGAGTAAAGACCTGGGAATTCTACGGGGAAAAATCCCTAGAAAAACAGCACTAATAACTAGCTGCTCTTTATTGATCCAGATGCTGCGGTAGGCAAAGAAGAGCTGGTTTTATTCAGAGGATGATCTCCATTTGTCTTCCTGATCTGGCATTTCCTGCAAGCCAGGTATGGGGCTCTGCTCTAGAGCTGCAAATGCTGGGGGGCCCTCACTGTCCCTTTTCTCTTCTCAGGGGGACAACGGGCATGTCCATGGTGCAGTGGGACAGGCTTTACCACAGGGAGATAAAAGACTGCCAAGGGTAGGTTGGAGCTGGGAAAAGCCACTTAGGAACAGATTTTCATTGGAGGTGATAGACAAGGGCAAAGCGAAGAATGAGGATGAGTGTGTCAAGTTTCAAAGTGCCAGGAGGCAGCACAGTGCATTTGGGAAACTACAGCAAGTTCAGGACAACCGACAACTGATCTGGCAGCATCACCTGGGGATGGAGGCTGAGCCCCGGGGTTAACACTGGGCTTGAGATGGTTTGTATACGATGCCGAAGAGGTGAGGTACTACACTGTGGGGGCACAGGGAGCTACCGGAGGATTTCAAATATCAGAATCGTAACCATAATAGAGTATTTAATTGCATCCTAGCTTTCATCACGTGTAAGATGTACTATAGTTTATGTTCGCCTAAGAAAGAGAAATGCTGTCAGTTAAACTAGGATATGTCATCAAGTGCAAGGTGAGTGCCACCTTAAAAGATATTAAAATGGGGAGGGGGTGGACACATCTTAGAACAAGTAAATTGTGGTACTAGAATAATTAAGAAAGGTCGAACATGGGACGCCTGGGTGGCTCAGTTGGTTAAGCAGCTGCCTTCGGCTCAGTTCATGATCCCAGCGTCCTAGGATGGAGTCCCACATCGGGCTCCTTGCTCCGCAGGGAGCCTGCTTCTCCCTCTGACTCTTCCTTCCACTGTCTCCCTGTGCTCGCTGTCGCTCGCGCTCTCTCTGACAAATAAATAAATAAAAATCTTAAAAAAAAAAAAAAAAAAAAAGAAAGGTCGAACACTTGGATCACCAAAAATGTGATTATTGCTTACCATGTGACCCAAACTATATTAAGTCTTAGAACAAAAGACGTTCTTATCTTGATGCCCCGCAGCTGTTAGCCCCAAGGTACAGAGGGCAGTAGGCAACGACCAGCAGGCCTCAAGTGCCATGTGCAGACTCTAAGAGCAACTGCCTTTGAGAGAGGAAACGGTAGAGAGTGGGCTTTCGGAGGTAGAGAATTACTAGCTGGGAAAGTAGGAAAATTGACACAGAATCGGGATTGATGCCACTACATGACAGAGTTGGTGAAACGTCCCTTCTCAGAGATCTTGAGGCTCCTCAGAAATGTATTTTTCATTTTGGACAGAACATTCAGGATAAATATGATCTGTTCGAGTTCCTGGTTCTCTCATCAGGACTGTTTCTTAGGCTTCACTGGCACAAGAAAAGGGTTTTGATGGTCCAGGGTAAATCCTGACCAAAGCAAAGCATGGTATCTATGAAAAACTAACCACTCAGAAGAGAACGACAGATAAAAAGCCAGGCCGACCTGACCCTGCAAAATAGGTAAGGTTGGTCCGGCAACAGGGGTAGAGGGGAAGTGCCCATCTCCTGCTAGAAGAGCTAGAGAAGACCCCTTCCGGAGAGACCACCAGGAGAGGAGAGCAGAAGGTGCTGATGAGGAAGAATATTTTAATCAGCAGAGAAGGTCAAAATGACAAAGTTCCAGGATCAGTGTAAACATATGGGATGAAAAAATAAAAAAGAAAAGAAAAGATCATTTTAAAATGACTTTTTTTTTTAAAAGGACTTGTGTAAACAAAAGTCCTTTTTAAGAGACAGTTGGCTGTTTAAAGCAGAAGTACAACTCACTGAGAGAATCACCGCACTATTTATTTGGGTAGAAAGGACCTGGAATGTAGAAAGGCCCATTCTGCAGAGGAAAAAAATAGAATCACTAACAGGTCTCGTGCCTTGCACAGCCAGTGGCTAGAATCCCTGCCTCATGAGACCCTGTGCTAGAAGGCCGCTAGAACCATCTACAACTATGGTAGTCTTTCTTGGAAGCCAACAAGTGTTTGCCCAGTTAAGAGCAGAGTAACAATCAGTCACGTATTTGGTGATAATGTTTATCGATATCTTTAAAAGCCGTGTCAAGTTCCTTTTGAGTAACCCTCACCCCACCCTTAGAGAAATTTATCTGAGGTTCACCTCTTTGAAATACCTCATTGTAGTTCCACATTTACCATATCCAAAAAACAAACAAACAAAAAAAAACCATTTTCTTAACAAAGTGTTCAGAAGGGGGCGCCACTGAAAACAATTAGAGCTTTCCCTGCCAGGACAATTTTGTTGCAGAAACAGCTGAAAGCAATCAGGTCAGACAGAGCCAAGGGCTGGAGGGAGTTTTAAATGACAAAAACCGATCCAAATCAAACCAAAACAAAAATCAAACCCAATGGCCAGGATTTCAAGTTTGCTACTAAAGGTGTGACATTCTCCTAAGACATGCGAGTGACTTGATCAATATATTTATATATTTATATTTGAAGAAGAAGGAACTATTTGATGCAGCAAATCCACATTGATTAAAATATACCAGATATGGGGGCTCCTGGGTGGCTCAGTGGTTTAGGCCTCTGCCTTCGGCTCAGGTCATGATTTCAGGGTCCTGGGATGGAGCCCCACATCGGGCTCTCTGCTCAGCGGGGAGCCTGCTTCCCCCCTCTCTCTCTGCCTACCTCTCTACCTACTTGTGATCTGTCAGAAAAATGCGTAAATCAGATCTTTAAAAAAAGAATTAGTAGATGTGAAATACATTGAGGGTATGGGGGAAGGAAAACGATTTCACCTGATCTGACTAGGAAGTGTTTGAAGCCTGAATTAAAGTGCTATAAAAAGAGTAAAGACCTGGGAATTCTATGGGGAAAAATCCCTAGAAAAACAGCAGTAATAACTGGCTGCTCTTTATTGATCCAGATGCTGCGGTAGGCAAAGAAGAGCTGGTTTTATTCAGAGGATGATCTCCATTTGTCTTCCTGATCTGGCATTTCCTGCAAGCCAGGTATGGGGCTCTGCTCTAGAGCTGCAAATGCTGGGGGGCCCTCACTGTCCCTTTTCTCTTCTCAGGGGGACAACGGGCATGTCCATGGTGCAGTGGGACAGGCTTTACCACAGGGAGATAAAAGACTGGCAAGGGTAGGTTGGAGCTGGGAAAAGGCACTTAGGAACAGATTTTCATTGGAGGTGATAGACAAGGGCAAAGCGAAGAATGAGGATGAGTGTGTCAAGTTTCAAAGTGCCAGGAGGCAGCACAGTGCATTTGGGAAACTACAGCAAGTTCATGACAACCGACAACTGATCTGGCAGCATCACCTGGGGATGGAGGCTGAGCCCCGGGGTTAACACTGGGCTTGAGATGGTTTGTATACTATGCCGAGGAGGTGAGGTACTACACTGTGGGGGCACAGGGAGCTACCGGAGAATTTCAAATATCAGAATCGTAACCATAATAGAGTATTTAATTGCATCCTAGCTTTCATCACGTGTAAGATGTACTAGAGTTTATGTTCGACTAAGAAAGAGAAATGCTGTCAGTTAAACTAGGATATGTCATCAAGTGCAAGGTGAGTGCCACCTTAAAAGATATTAAAATGGGGGGGGGGGTGGACACATCTTAGAACAAGTAAATTGTGGTACTAGAATAATTAAGAAAGGTCGAACACTTGGATCAACAAAAAAAGTGATTATTGCTTACCATGTGACCCAAACTATATTAAGTCTTAGAACAAAAGGCGTTCTTATCTTGATGCCCCGCAGCTGTTAGCCCCAAGGTACAGAGGGCAGTAGGCAACGACCAGCATGCCTCAAGTGCCATGTGCAGACTCTAAGAGCAACTGCCTTTGAGAGAGGAAACGGTAGAGAGTGGGCTTTCGGAGGTAGAGAATTACTAGCTGGGAAAGTAGGAAAATTGACACAGAATCGGGATTGATGCCACTACATGACAGAGTTGGTGAAACGTCCCTTCTCAGAGATCTTGAGGCTCCTCAGAAATGTATTTTTCATTTTGGACAGAACATTCAGGATAAATATGATCTGTTCGAGTTCCTGGTTCTCTCATCAGGACTGTTTCTTAGGCTTCACTGGCACAAGAAAAGGGTTTTGATGGTCCAGGGTAAATCCTGACCAAAGCAAAGCACGGTATCTATGAAAAACTAACCACTCAGAAGAGAACGACAGATAAAAAGCCAGGCCGACCTGACCCTGCAAAATAGGTAAGGTTGGTCCGGCAACAGGGGTAGAGGGGAAGTGCCCATCTCCTGCTAGAAGAGCTAGAGAAGACCCCTTCCGGAGAGACCACCAGGAGAGGAGAGCAGAAGGTGCTGATGAGGAAGAATATTTTAATCAGCAGAGAAGGTCAAAATGACAAAGTTCCAGGATCAGTGTAAACATATGGGATGAAAAAATAAAAAAGAAAAGAAAAGATCATTTTAAAATGACTTTTTTTTTTTAAAAGGACTTGTGTAAACAAAAGTCCTTTTTAAGAGACAGTTGGCTGTTTAAAGCAGAAGTACAACTCACTGAGAGAATCACCGCACTATTTATTTGGGTAGAAAGGACCTGGAATGTAGAAAGGCCCATTCTGCAGAGGAAAAAAATAGAATCACTAACAGGCCTCGTGCCTTGCACAGCCAGTGGCTAGAATCCCTGCCTCATGAGACCCTGTGCTAGAAGGCCGCTAGAACCATCTACAACTATGGTAGTCTTTCTTGGAAGCCAACAAGTGTTTGCCCAGTTAAGAGCAGAGTAACAATCAGTCACGTATTTGGTGATAATGTTTATCGATATCTTTAAAAGCCGTGTCAAGTTTCTTTTTGAGAAACCCTCACCCCACCCTTAGAGAAATTTATCTGAGGTTCACCTCTTTGAAATACCTCATTGTAGTTCCACATTTACCATATCCAAAAAACAAACAAACAAAAAAAAAACCATTTTCTTAACAAAGTGTTCAGAAGGGGGCGCCACTGAAAACAATTAGAGCTTTCCCTGCCAGGACAATTTTGTTGCAGAAACAGCTGAAAGCAATCAGGTCAGACAGAGCCAAGGGCTGGAGGGATTTTTAAATGACAAAAACCGATCCAAATCAAACCAAAACAAAAATCAAACCCAATGGCCAGGATTTCAAGTTTGCTACTAAAGGTGTGACATTCTCCTAAGACATGCGAGTGACTTGATCAATATATTTATATATTTATATTTGAAGAAGAAGGAACTATTTGATGCAGCAAATCCACGTTGATTAAAATATACCAGATATGGGGGCTCCTGGGTGGCTCAGTGGTTTAGGCCTCTGCCTTCGGCTCAGGTCATGATTTCAGGGTCCTGGGATGGAGCCCCACATCGGGCTCTCTGCTCAGCGGGGAGCCTGCTTCCCCCCTCTCTCTCTGCCTACCTCTCTACCTACTTGTGATCTGTCAGAAAAATGCGTAAATCAGATCTTTAAAAAAAGAATTAGTAGATGTGAAATACATCGAGGGTATGGGGGAAGGAAAACGATTTCACCTGATCTGACTAGGAAGTGGTTGAAGCCTGAATTAAAGTGCTATAAAAAGAGTAAAGACCTGGGAATTCTATGGGGAAAAATCCCTAGAAAAACAGCAGTAATAACTGGCTGCTCTTTATTGATCCAGATGCTGCGGTAGGCAAAGAAGAGCTGGTTTTATTCAGAGGATGATCTCCATTTGTCTTCCTGATCTGGCATTTCCTGCAAGCCAGGTATGGGGCTCTGCTCTAGAGCTGCAAATGCTGGGGGGCCCTCACTGTCCCTTTTCTCTTCTCAGGGGGACAACGGGCATGTCCATGGTGCAGTGGGACAGGCTTTACCACAGGGAGATAAAAGACTGCCAAGGGTAGTTTGGAGCTGGGAAAAGCCACTTAGGAACAGATTTTCATTGGAGGTGATAGACAAGGGCAAAGCGAAGAATGAGGATGAGTGTGTCAAGTTTCAAAGTGCCAGGAGGCAGCACAGTGCATTTGGGAAACTACAGCAAGTTCATGACAACCGAAAACTGATCTGGCAGCATCACCTGGGGATGGAGGCTGAGCCCCGGGGTTAACACTGGGCTTGAGATGGTTTGTATACTATGCCGAGGAGGTGAGGTACTACACTGTGGGGGCACAGGGAGCTACCGGAGGATTTCAAATATCAGAATCGTAACCATAATAGAGTATTTAATTGCATCCTAGCTTTCATCACGTGTAAGATGTACTATAGTTTATGTTCGACTAAGAAAGAGAAATGCTGTCAGTTAAACTAGGATATGTCATCAAGTGCAAGGTGAGTGCCACCTTAAAAGATATTAAAATGGGGGGGGGTGGACACATCTTAGAACAAGTAAATTGTGGTACTAGAATAAATAAGAAAGGTCGAACACTTGGATCAACAAAAAAAGTGATTATTGCTTACCATGTGACCCAAACTATATTAAGTCTTAGAACAAAAGACGTTCTTATCTTGATGCCCCGCAGCTGTTAGACCCAAGGTACAGAGGGCAGTAGGCAACGACCAGCAGGCCTCAAGTGCCATGTGCAGACTCTAAGAGCAACTGCCTTTGAGAGAGGAAACGGTAGAGAGTGGGCTTTCGGAGGTAGAGTATTACTAGCTGGGAAAGTAGGAAAATTGACACAGAATCGGGATTGATGCCACTACAGGACAGAGATGGTGAAACGTCCCTTCTCAGAGATCTTGAGGCTCCTCAGAAATGTATGTTTCATTTTGGACAGAACATTCAGGATAAATATGATCTGTTCGAGTTCCTGGTTCTCTCATCAGGACTGTTTCTTTGGCTTCACTGGCACAAGAAAAGGGTTTTGATGGTCCAGGGTAAATCCTGACCAAAGCAAAGCACGGTATCTATGAAAAACTAACCACTCAGAAGAGAACGACAGATAAAAAGCCAGGCCGACCTGACCCTGCAAAATAGGTAAGGTTGGTCCGGCAACAGGGGTAGAGAGGAAGTGCCCATCTCCTGCTAGAAGAGCTAGAGAAGACCCCTTCCGGAGAGACCACCAGGAGAGGAGAGCAGAAGGTGCTGATGAGGAAGAATATTTTAATCAGCAGAGAAGGTCAAAATGACAAAGTTCCAGGATCAGTGTAAACATATGGGATGAAAAAATAAAAAAGAAAAGAAAAGATCATTTTAAAATGACTTTTTTTTTTTAAAAGGACTTGTGTAAACAAAAGTCCTTTTTAAGAGACAGTTGGCTGTTTAAAGCAGAAGTACAACTCACTGAGAGAATCACCGCACTATTTATTTGGGTAGAAAGGACCTGGAATGTAGAAAGGCCCATTCTGCAGAGGAAAAAAATAGAATCACTAACAGGCCTCGTGCCTTGCACAGCCAGTGGCTAGAATCCCTGCCTCATGAGACCCTGTGCTAGAAGGCCGCTAGAACCATCTACAACTATGGTAGTCTTTCTTGGAAGCCAACAAGTGTTTGCCCAGTTAAGAGCAGAGTAACAATCAGTCACGTATTTGGTGATAATGTTTATCGATATCTTTAAAAGCCGTGTCAAGTTTCTTTTTGAGTAACCCTCACCCCACCCTTAGAGAAATTTATCTGAGGTTCACCTCTTTGAAATACCTCATTGTAGTTCCACATTTACCATATCCAAAAAACAAACAAACAAACAAAAAACCATTTTCTTAACAAAGTGTTCAGAAGGGGGCGCCACTGAAAACAATTAGAGCTTTCCCTGCCAGGACAATTTTGTTGCAGAAACAGCTGAAAGCAATCAGGTCAGACAGAGCCAAGGGCTGGAGGGATTTTTAAATGACAAAAACCGATCCAAATCAAACCAAAACAAAAATCAAACCCAATGGCCAGGATTTCAAGTTTGCTACTAAAGGTGTGACATTCTCCTAAGACATGCGAGTGACTTGATCAATATATTTATATATTTATATTTGAAGAAGAAGGAACTATTTGATGCAGCAAATCCACGTTGATTAAAATATACCAGATATGGGGGCTCCTGGGTGGCTCAGTGGTTTAGGCCTCTGCCTTCGGCTCAGGTCATGATTTCAGGGTCCTGGGATGGAGCCCCACATCGGGCTCTCTGCTCAGCGGGGAGCCTGCTTCCCCCCTCTCTCTCTGCCTACCTCTCTACCTACTTGTGATCTGTCAGAAAAATGCGTAAATCAGATCTTTAAAAAAAGAATTAGTAGATGTGAAATACATCGAGGGTATGGGGGAAGGAAAACGATTTCACCTGATCTGACTAGGAAGTGGTTGAAGCCTGAATTAAAGTGCTATAAAAAGAGTAAAGACCTGGGAATTCTATGGGGAAAAATCCCTAGAAAAACAGCAGTAATAACTGGCTGCTCTTTATTGATCCAGATGCTGCGGTAGGCAAAGAAGAGCTGGTTTTATTCAGAGGATGATCTCCATTTGTCTTCCTGATCTGGCATTTCCTGCAAGCCAGGTATGGGGCTCTGCTCTAGAGCTGCAAATGCTGGGGGGCCCTCACTGTCCCTTTTCTCTTCTCAGGGGGACAACGGGCATGTCCATGGTGCAGTGGGACAGGCTTAACCACAGGGAGATAAAAGACTGCCAAGGGTAGGTTGGAGCTGGGAAAAGCCACTTAGGAACAGATTTTCATTGGAGGTGATAGACAAGGGCAAAGCGAAGAATGAGGATGAGTGTGTCAAGTTTCAAAGTGCCAGGAGGCAGCACAGTGCATTTGGGAAACTACAGCAAGTTCAGGACAACCGACAACTGATCTGGCAGCATCGCCTGGGGATGGAGGCTGAGCCCCGGGGTTAACACTGGGCTTGAGATGGTTTGTATACGATGCCGAGGAGGTGAGGTACTACACTGTGGGGGCACAGGGAGCTACCGGAGGATTTCAAATATCAGAATCGTAACCATAATAGAGTATTTAATTGCATCCTAGCTTTCATCACGTGTAAGATGTACTATAGTTTATGTTCGCCTAAGAAAGAGAAATGCTGTCAGTTAAACTAGGATATGTCATCAAGTGCAAGGTGAGTGCCACCTTAAAAGATATTAAAATGGGGAGGGGGTGGACACATCTTAGAACAAGTAAATTGTGGTACTAGAATAATTAAGAAAGGTCGAACATGGGACGCCTGAGTGGCTCAGTTGGTTAAGCAGCTGCCTTCGGCTCAGGTCATGATCCCAGCGTCCTAGAATCGAGTCCCACATCGGGCTCCTTGCTCCGCAGGGAGCCTGCTTCTCCCTCTGACTCTTCCTTCCACTGTCTGCCTGTGCTCGCTCTCGCTCGCGCTCTCTCTGACAAATAAATAAATAAAAATCTTAAAAAAAAAAAAAAAAAAAGAAAGGTCGAACACTTGGATCACCAAAAATGTGATTATTGCTTACCATGTGACCCAAACTATATTAAGTCTTAGAACAAAAGACGTTCTTATCTTGATGCCCCGCAGCTGTTAGCCCCAAGGTACAGAGGGCAGTAGGCAACGACCAGCAGGCCTCAAGGGCCATGTGCAGACTCTAAGAGCAACTGCCTTTGAGAGAGGAAACGGTAGAGAGTGGGCTTTCAGAGGTAGAGAATTACTAGCTGGGAAAGTAGGAAAATTGACACAGAATCGGGATTGATGCCACTACATGACAGAGTTGGTGAAACGTCCCTTCTCAGAGATCTTGAGGCTCCTCAGAAATGTATTTTTCATTTTGGACAGAACATTCAGGATAAATATGATCTGTTCGAGTTCCTGGTTCTCTCATCAGGACTGTTTCTTAGGCTTCACTGGCACAAGAAAAGGGTATTGATGGTCCAGGGTAAATCCTGACCAAAGCAAAGCACGGTATCTATGAAAAACTAACCACTCAGAAGAGAACGACAGATAAAAAGCCAGGCCGACCTGACCCTGCAAAATAGGTAAGGTTGGTCCGGCAACAGGGGTAGAGGGGAAGTGCCCATCTCCTGCTAGAAGAGCTAGAGAAGACCCCTTCCGGAGAGACCACCAGGAGAGGAGAGCAGAAGGTGCTGATGAGGAAGAATATTTTAATCAGCAGAGAAGGTCAAAATGACAAAGTTCCAGGATCAGTGTAAACATATGGGATGAAAAAATAAAAAAGAAAAGAAAAGATCATTTTAAAATGACTTTTTTTTTTAAAAGGACTTGTGTAAACAAAAGTCCTTTTTAAGAGACAGTTGGCTGTTTAAAGCAGAAGTACAACTCACTGAGAGAATCACCGCACTATTTATTTGGGTAGAAAGGACCTGGAATGTAGAAAGGCCCATTCTGCAGAGGAAAAAAATAGAATCACTAACAGGCCTCGTGCCTTGCACAGCCAGTGGCTAGAATCCCTGCCTCATGAGACCCTGTGCTAGAAGGCCGCTAGAACCATCTACAACTATGGTAGTCTTTCTTGGAAGCCAACAAGTGTTTGCCCAGTTAAGAGCAGAGTAACAATCAGTCACGTATTTGGTGATAATGTTTATCGATATCTTTAAAAGCCGTGTCAAGTTTCTTTTTGAGAAACCCTCACCCCACCCTTAGAGAAATTTATCTGAGGTTCACCTCTTTGAAATACCTCATTGTAGTTCCACATTTACCATATCCAAAAAACAAACAAACAAAAAAAAACCATTTTCTTAACAAAGTGTTCAGAAGGGGGCGCCACTGAAAACAATTAGAGCTTTCCCTGCCAGGACAATTTTGTTGCAGAAACAGCTGAAAGCAATCAGGTCAGACAGAGCCAAGGGCTGGAGGGATTTTTAAATGACAAAAACCGGTCCAAATCAAACCAAAACAAAAATCAAACCCAATGGCCAGGATTTCAAGTTTGCTACTAAAGGTGTGACATTCTCCTAAGACATGCGAGTGACTTGATCAATATATTTATATATTTATATTTGAAGAAGAAGGAACTATTTGATGCAGCAAATCCACGTTGATTAAAATATACCAGATATGGGGGCTCCTGGGTGGCTCAGTGGTTTAGGCCTCTGCCTTCGGCTCAGGTCATGATTTCAGGGTCCTGGGATGGATCCCCACATCGGGCTCTCTGCTTAGCGGGGAGCCTGCTTCCCCCCTCTCTCTCTGCCTACCTCTCTACCTACTTGTGATCTGTCAGAAAAATGCGTAAATCAGATCTTTAAAAAAAGAATTAGTAGATGTGAAATACATCGAGGGTATGGGGGAAGGAAAACGATTGCACCTGATCTGACTAGGAAGTGGTTGAAGCCTGAATTAAAGTGCTATAAAAAGAGTAAAGACCTGGGAATTCTACGGGGAAAAATCCCTAGAAAAACAGCAGTAATAACTGGCTGCTCTTTATTGATCCAGATGCTGCGGTAGCCAAAGAAGAGCTGGTTTTATTCAGAGGATGATCTCCATTTGTCTTCCTGATCTGGCATTTCCTGCAAGCCAGGTATGGGGCTCTGCTCTAGAGCTGCAAATGCTGGGGGGCCCTCACTGTCCCTTTTCTCTTCTCAGGGGGACAACGGGCATGTCCATGGTGCAGTGGGACAGGCTTTACCACAGGGAGATAAAAGACTGCCAAGGGTAGGTTGGAGCTGGGAAAAGCCACTTAGGAACAGATTTTCATTGGAGGTGATAGACAAGGGCAAAGCGAAGAATGAGGATGAGTGTGTCAAGTTTCAAAGTGCCAGGAGGCAGCACAGTGCATTTGGGAAACTACAGCAAGTTCAGGACAACCGACAACTGATCTGGCAGCATCACCTGGGGATGGAGGCTGAGCCCCGGGGTTAACACTGGGCTTGAGATGGTTTGTATACTATGCCGAGGAGGTGAGGTACTACACTGTGGGGGCACAGGGAGCTACCGGAGGATTTCAAATATCAGAATCGTAACCATAATAGAGTATTTAATTGCATCCTAGCTTTCATCACGTGTAAGATGTACTATAGTTTATGTTCGCCTAAGAAAGAGAAATGCTGTCAGTTAAACTAGGATATGTCATCAAGTGCAAGGTGAGTGCCACCTTAAAAGATATTAAAATGGGGAGGGGGTGGACACATCTTACAACAAGTAAATTGTGGTACTAGAATAATTAAGAAAGGTCGAACATGGGACGCCTGGGTGGCTCAGTTGGTTAAGCAGCTGCCTTCGGCTCAGGTCATGATCCCAGCGTCCTAGGATCGAGTCCCACATCGGGCTCCTTGCTCCGCAGGGAGCCTGCTTCTCCCTCTGACTCTTCCTTCCACTGTCTGCCTGTGCTCGCTCTCGCTCGCGCTCTCTCTGACAAATAAATAAATAAAAATCTTAAAAAAAAAAAAAAAAAAAGAAAGGTCGAACACTTGGATCACCAAAAATGTGATTATTGCTTACCATGTGACCCAAACTATATTAAGTCTTAGAACAAAAGACGTTCTTATCTTGATGCCCCGCAGCTGTTAGCCCCAAGGTACAGAGGGCAGTAGGCAACGACCAGCAGGCCTCAAGGGCCATGTGCAGACTCTAAGAGCAACTGCCTTTGAGAGAGGAAACGGTAGAGAGTGGGCTTTCAGAGGTAGAGAATTACTAGCTGGGAAAGTAGGAAAATTGACACAGAATCGGGATTGATGCCACTACATGACAGAGTTGGTGAAACGTCCCTTCTCAGAGATCTTGAGGCTCCTCAGAAATGTATTTTTCATTTTGGACAGAACATTCAGGATAAATATGATCTGTTCGAGTTCCTGGTTCTCTCATCAGGACTGTTTCTTAGGCTTCACTGGCACAAGAAAAGGGTTTTGATGGTCCAGGGTAAATCCTGACCAAAGCAAAGCACGGTATCTATGAAAAACTAACCACTCAGAAGAGAACGACAGATAAAAAGCCAGGCCGACCTGACCCTGCAAAATAGGTAAGGTTGGTCCGGCAACAGGGGTAGAGGGGAAGTGCCCATCTCCTGCTAGAAGAGCTAGAGAAGACCCCTTCCGGAGAGACCACCAGGAGAGGAGAGCAGAAGGTGCTGATGAGGAAGAATATTTTAATCAGCAGAGAAGGTCAAAATGACAAAGTTCCAGGATCAGTGTAAACATATGGGATGAAAAAATAAAAAAGAAAAGAAAAGATCATTTTAAAATGACTTTTTTTTTTTAAAAGGACTTGTGTAAACAAAAGTCCTTTTTAAGAGACAGTTGGCTGTTTAAAGCAGAAGTACAACTCACTGAGAGAATCACCGCACTATTTATTTGGGTAGAAAGGACCTGGAATGTAGAAAGGCCCATTCTGCAGAGGAAAAAAATAGAATCACTAACAGGCCTCGTGCCTTGCACAGCCAGTGGCTAGAATCCCTGCCTCATGAGACCCTGTGCTAGAAGGCCGCTAGAACCATCTACAACTATGGTAGTCTTTCTTGGAAGCCAACAAGTGTTTGCCCAGTTAAGAGCAGAGTAACAATCAGTCACGTATTTGGTGATAATGTTTATCGATATCTTTAAAAGCCGTGTCAAGTTTCTTTTTGAGAAACCCTCACCCCACCCTTAGAGAAATTTATCTGAGGTTCACCTCTTTGAAATACCTCATTGTAGTTCCACATTTACCATATCCAAAAAACAAACAAAAAAAAAAAAACCATTTTCTTAACAAAGTGTTCAGAAGGGGGCGCCACTGAAAACAATTAGAGCTTTCCCTGCCAGGACAATTTTGTTGCAGAAACAGCTGAAAGCAATCAGGTCAGACAGAGCCAAGGGCTGGAGGGATTTTTAAATGACAAAAACCGATCCAAATCAAACCAAAACAAAAATCAAACCCAATGGCCAGGATTTCAAGTTTGCTACTAAAGGTGTGACATTCTCCTAAGACATGCGAGTGACTTGATCAATATATTTATATATTTATATTTGAAGAAGAAGGAACTATTTGATGCAGCAAATCCACGTTGATTAAAATATACCAGATATGGGGGCTCCTGGGTGGCTCAGTGGTTTAGGCCTCTGCCTTCGGCTCAGGTCATGATTTCAGGGTCCTGGGATGGAGCCCCACATCGGGCTCTCTGCTCAGCGGGGAGCCTGCTTCCCCCCTCTCTCTCTGCCTACCTCTCTACCTACTTGTGATCTGTCAGAAAAATGCGTAAATCAGATCTTTAAAAAAAGAATTAGTAGATGTGAAATACATCGAGGGTATGGGGGAAGGAAAACGATTTCACCTGATCTGACTAGGAAGTGGTTGAAGCCTGAATTAAAGTGCTATAAAAAGAGTAAAGACCTGGGAATTCTATGGGGAAAAATCCCTAGAAAAACAGCAGTAATAACTGGCTGCTCTTTATTGATCCAGATGCTGCGGTAGGCAAAGAAGAGCTGGTTTTATTCAGAGGATGATCTCCATTTGTCTTCCTGATCTGGCATTTCCTGCAAGCCAGGTATGGGGCTCTGCTCTAGAGCTGCAAATGCTGGGGGGCCCTCACTGTCCCTTTTCTCTTCTCAGGGGGACAACGGGCATGTCCATGGTGCAGTGGGACAGGCTTTACCACAGGGAGATAAAAGACTGCCAAGGGTAGGTTGGAGCTGGGAAAAGGCACTTAGGAACAGATTTTCATTGGAGGTGATAGACAAGGGCAAAGCGAAGAATGAGGATGAGTGTGTCAAGTTTCAAAGTGCCAGGAGGCAGCACAGTGCATTTGGGAAACTACAGCAAGTTCATGACAACCGAAAACTGATCTGGCAGCATCACCTGGGGATGGAGGCTGAGCCCCGGGGTTAACACTGGGCTTGAGATGGTTTGTATACTATGCCGAGGAGGTGAGGTACTACACTGTGGGGGCACAGGGAGCTACCGGAGGATTTCAAATATCAGAATCGTAACCATAATAGAGTATTTAATTGCATCCTAGCTTTCATCACGTGTAAGATGTACTATAGTTTATGTTCGACTAAGAAAGAGAAATGCTGTCAGTTAAACTAGGATATGTCATCAAGTGCAAGGTGAGTGCCACCTTAAAAGATATTAAAATGGGGGGGGGGTGGACACATCTTAGAACAAGTAAATTGTGGTACTAGAATAATTAAGAAAGGTCGAACACTTGGATCAACAAAAAAAGTGATTATTGCTTACCATGTGACCCAAACTATATTAAGTCTTAGAACAAAAGACGTTCTTATCTTGATGCCCCGCAGCTGTTAGACCCAAGGTACAGAGGGCAGTAGGCAACGACCAGCAGGCCTCAAGTGCCATGTGCAGACTCTAAGAGCAACTGCCTTTGAGAGAGGAAACGGTAGAGAGTGGGCTTTCGGAGGTAGAGTATTACTAGCTGGGAAAGTAGGAAAATTGACACAGAATCGGGATTGATGCCACTACAGGACAGAGATGGTGAAACGTCCCTTCTCAGAGATCTTGAGGCTCCTCAGAAATGTATTTTTCATTTTGGACAGAACATTCAGGATAAATATGATCTGTTCGAGTTCCTGGTTCTCTCATCAGGACTGTTTCTTAGGCTTCACTGGCACAAGAAAAGGGTTTTGATGGTCCAGGGTAAATCCTGACCAAAGCAAAGCACGGTATCTATGAAAAACTAACCACTCAGAAGAGAACGACAGATAAAAAGCCAGGCCGACCTGACCCTGCAAAATAGGTAAGGTTGGTCCGGCAACAGGGGTAGAGAGGAAGTGCCCATCTCCTGCTAGAAGAGCTAGAGAAGACCCCTTCCGGAGAGACCACCAGGAGAGGAGAGCAGAAGGTGCTGATGAGGAAGAATATTTTAATCAGCAGAGAAGGTCAAAATGACAAAGTTCCAGGATCAGTGTAAACATATGGGATGAAAAAATAAAAAAGAAAAGAAAAGATCATTTTAAAATGACTTTTTTTTTTTAAAAGGACTTGTGTAAACAAAAGTCCTTTTTAAGAGACAGTTGGCTGTTTAAAGCAGAAGTACAACTCACTGAGAGAATCACCGCACTATTTATTTGGGTAGAAAGGACCTGGAATGTAGAAAGGCCCATTCTGCAGAGGAAAAAAATAGAATCACTAACAGGCCTCGTGCCTTGCACAGCCAGTGGCTAGAATCCCTGCCTCATGAGACCCTGTGCTAGAAGGCCGCTAGAACCATCTACAACTATGGTAGTCTTTCTTGGAAGGCAACAAGTGTTTGCCCAGTTAAGAGCAGAGTAACAATCAGTCACGTATTTGGTGATAATGTTTATCGATATCTTTAAAAGCCGTGTCAAGTTTCTTTTTGAGTAACCCTCACCCCACCCTTAGAGAAATTTATCTGAGGTTCACCTCTTTGAAATACCTCATTGTAGTTCCACATTTACCATATCCAAAAAACAAACAAACAAACAAAAAACCATTTTCTTAACAAAGTGTTCAGAAGGGGGCGCCACTGAAAACAATTAGAGCTTTCCCTGCCAGGACAATTTTGTTGCAGAAACAGCTGAAAGCAATCAGGTCAGACAGAGCCAAGGGCTGGAGGGATTTTTAAATGACAAAAACCGATCCAAATCAAACCAAAACAAAAATCAAACCCAATGGCCAGGATTTCAAGTTTGCTACTAAAGGTGTGACATTCTCCTAAGACATGCGAGTGACTTGATCAATATATTTATATATTTATATTTGAAGAAGAAGGAACTATTTGATGCAGCAAATCCACGTTGATTAAAATATACCAGATATGGGGGCTCCTGGGTGGCTCAGTGGTTTAGGCCTCTGCCTTCGGCTCAGGTCATGATTTCAGGGTCCTGGGATGGAGCCCCACATCGGGCTCTCTGCTCAGCGGGGAGCCTGCTTCCCCCCTCTCTCTCTGCCTACCTCTCTACCTACTTGTGATCTGTCAGAAAAATGCGTAAATCAGATCTTTAAAAAAAGAATTAGTAGATGTGAAATACATCGAGGGTATGGGGGAAGGAAAACGATTTCACCTGATCTGACTAGGAAGTGGTTGAAGCCTGAATTAAAGTGCTATAAAAAGAGTAAAGACCTGGGAATTCTATGGGGAAAAATCCCTAGAAAAACAGCAGTAATAACTGGCTGCTCTTTATTGATCCAGATGCTGCGGTAGGCAAAGAAGAGCTGGTTTTATTCAGAGGATGATCTCCATTTGTCTTCCTGATCTGGCATTTCCTGCAAGCCAGGTATGGGGCTCTGCTCTAGAGCTGCAAATGCTGGGGGGCCCTCACTGTCCCTTTTCTCTTCTCAGGGGGACAACGGGCATGTCCATGGTGCAGTGGGACAGGCTTAACCACAGGGAGATAAAAGACTGCCAAGGGTAGGTTGGAGCTGGGAAAAGCCACTTAGGAACAGATTTTCATTGGAGGTGATAGACAAGGGCAAAGCGAAGAATGAGGATGAGTGTGTCAAGTTTCAAAGTGCCAGGAGGCAGCACAGTGCATTTGGGAAACTACAGCAAGTTCAGGACAACCGACAACTGATCTGGCAGCATCGCCTGGGGATGGAGGCTGAGCCCCGGGGTTAACACTGGGCTTGAGATGGTTTGTATACGATGCCGAGGAGGTGAGGTACTACACTGTGGGGGCACAGGGAGCTACCGGAGGATTTCAAATATCAGAATCGTAACCATAATAGAGTATTTAATTGCATCCTAGCTTTCATCACGTGTAAGATGTACTATAGTTTATGTTCGCCTAAGAAAGAGAAATGCTGTCAGTTAAACTAGGATATGTCATCAAGTGCAAGGTGAGTGCCACCTTAAAAGATATTAAAATGGGGAGGGGGTGGACACATCTTAGAACAAGTAAATTGTGGTACTAGAATAATTAAGAAAGGTCGAACATGGGACGCCTGAGTGGCTCAGTTGGTTAAGCAGCTGCCTTCGGCTCAGGTCATGATCCCAGCGTCCTAGAATCGAGTCCCACATCGGGCTCCTTGCTCCGCAGGGAGCCTGCTTCTCCCTCTGACTCTTCCTTCCACTGTCTGCCTGTGCTCGCTCTCGCTCGCGCTCTCTCTGACAAATAAATAAATAAAAATCTTAAAAAAAAAAAAAAAAAAAAAGAAAGGTCGAACACTTGGATCACCAAAAATGTGATTATTGCTTACCATGTGACCCAAACTATATTAAGTCTTAGAACAAAAGACGTTCTTATCTTGATGCCCCGCAGCTGTTAGCCCCAAGGTACAGAGGGCAGTAGGCAACGACCAGCAGGCCTCAAGGGCCATGTGCAGACTCTAAGAGCAACTGCCTTTGAGAGAGGAAACGGTAGAGAGTGGGCTTTCAGAGGTAGAGAATTACTAGCTGGGAAAGTAGGAAAATTGACACAGAATCGGGATTGATGCCACTACATGACAGAGTTGGTGAAACGTCCCTTCTCAGAGATCTTGAGGCTCCTCAGAAATGTATTTTTCATTTTGGACAGAACATTCAGGATAAATATGATCTGTTCGAGTTCCTGGTTCTCTCATCAGGACTGTTTCTTAGGCTTCACTGGCACAAGAAAAGGGTTTTGATGGTCCAGGGTAAATCCTGACCAAAGCAAAGCACGGTATCTATGAAAAACTAACCACTCAGAAGAGAACGACAGATAAAAAGCCAGGCCGACCTGACCCTGCAAAATAGGTAAGGTTGGTCCGGCAACAGGGGTAGAGGGGAAGTGCCCATCTCCTGCTAGAAGAGCTAGAGAAGACCCCTTCCGGAGAGACCACCAGGAGAGGAGAGCAGAAGGTGCTGATGAGGAAGAATATTTTAATCAGCAGAGAAGGTCAAAATGACAAAGTTCCAGGATCAGTGTAAACATATGGGATGAAAAAATAAAAAAGAAAAGAAAAGATCATTTTAAAATGACTTTTTTTTTTTAAAAGGACTTGTGTAAACAAAAGTCCTTTTTAAGAGACAGTTGGCTGTTTAAAGCAGAAGTACAACTCACTGAGAGAATCACCGCACTATTTATTTGGGTAGAAAGGACCTGGAATGTAGAAAGGCCCATTCTGCAGAGGAAAAAAATAGAATCACTAACAGGCCTCGTGCCTTGCACAGCCAGTGGCTAGAATCCCTGCCTCATGAGACCCTGTGCTAGAAGGCCGCTAGAACCATCTACAACTATGGTAGTCTTTCTTGGAAGCCAACAAGTGTTTGCCCAGTTAAGAGCAGAGTAACAATCAGTCACGTATTTGGTGATAATGTTTATCGATATCTTTAAAAGCCGTGTCAAGTTTCTTTTTGAGAAACCCTCACCCCACCCTTAGAGAAATTTATCTGAGGTTCACCTCTTTGAAATACCTCATTGTAGTTCCACATTTACCATATCCAAAAAACAAACAAACAAACAAAAAACCATTTTCTTAACAAAGTGTTCAGAAGGGGGCGCCACTGAAAACAATTAGAGCTTTCCCTGCCAGGACAATTTTGTTGCAGAAACAGCTGAAAGCAATCAGGTCAGCCAGAGCCAAGGGCTGGAGGGATTTTTAAATGACAAAAACCGATCCAAATCAAACCAAAACAAAAATCAAACCCAATGGCCAGGATTTCAAGTTTGCTACTAAAGGTGTGACATTCTCCTAAGACATGCGAGTGACTTGATCAATATATTTATATATTTATATTTGAAGAAGAACGAACTATTTGATGCAGCAAATCCACGTTGATTAAAATATACCAGATATGGGGGCTCCTGGGTGGCTCAGTGGTTTAGGCTTCTGCCTTCGGCTCAGGTCATGATTTCAGGGTCCTGGGATGGAGCCCCACATCGGGCTCTCTGCTCAGCGGGGAGCCTGCTTCCCCCCTCTCTCTCTGCCTACCTCTCTACCTACTTGTGATCTGTCAGAAAAATGCGTAAATCAGATCTTTAAAAAAAGAATTAGTAGATGTGAAATACATCGAGGGTATGGGGGAAGGAAAACGATTGCACCTGATCTGACTAGGAAGTGGTTGAAGCCTGAATTAAAGTGCTATAAAAAGAGTAAAGACCTGGGAATTCTATGGGGAAAAATCCCTAGAAAAACAGCAGTAATAACTGGCTGCTCTTTATTGATCCAGATGCTGCGGTAGCCAAAGAAGAGCTGGTTTTATTCAGAGGATGATCTCCATTTGTCTTCCTGATCTGGCATTTCCTGCAAGCCAGGTAGTGGGCTCTGCTCTAGAGCTGCAAATGCTGGGGGGCCCTCACTGTCCCTTTTCTCTTCTCAGGGGGACAACGGGCATGTCCATGGTGCAGTGGGACAGGCTTTACCACAGGGAGATAAAAGACTGCCAAGGGTAGGTTGGAGCTGGGAAAAGGCACTTAGGAACAGATTTTCATTGGAGGTGATAGACAAGGGCAAAGCGAAGAATGAGGATGAGTGTGTCAAGTTTCAAAGTGCCAGGAGGCAGCACAGTGCATTTGGGAAACTACAGCAAGTTCATGACAACCGACAACTGATCTGGCAGCATCACCTGGGGATGGAGGCTGAGCCCCGGGGTTAACACTGGGCTTGAGATGGTTTGTATACTATGCCGAGGAGGTGAGGTACTACACTGTGGGGGCACAGGGAGCTACCGGAGGATTTCAAATATCAGAATCGTAACCATAATAGAGTATTTAATTGCATCCTAGCTTTCATCACGTGTAAGATGTACTATAGTTTATGTTCGACTAAGAAAGAGAAATGCTGTCAGTTAAACTAGGATATGTCATCAAGTGCAAGGTGAGTGCCACCTTAAAAGATATTAAAATGGGGGGGGGGTGGACACATCTTAGAACAAGTAAATTGTGGTACTAGAATAATTAAGAAAGGTCGAACACTTGGATCAACAAAAAAAGTGATTATTGCCTACCATGTGACCCAAACTATATTAAGTCTTAGAACAAAAGACGTTCTTATCTTGATGCCCCGCAGCTGTTAGACCCAAGGTACAGAGGGCAGTAGGCAACGACCAGCAGGCCTCAAGTGCCATGTGCAGACTCTAAGAGCAACTGCCTTTGAGAGAGGAAACGGTAGAGAGTGGGCTTTCGGAGGTAGAGTATTACTAGCTGGGAAAGTAGGAAAATTGACACAGAATCGGGATTGATGCCACTACAGGACAGAGATGGTGAAACGTCCCTTCTCAGAGATCTTGAGGCTCCTCAGAAATGTATTTTTCATTTTGGACAGAACATTCAGGATAAATATGATCTGTTCGAGTTCCTGGTTCTCTCATCAGGACTGTTTCTTAGGCTTCACTGGCACAAGAAAAGGGTTTTGATGGTCCAGGGTAAATCCTGACCAAAGCAAAGCACGGTATCTATGAAAAACTAACCACTCAGAAGAGAACGACAGATAAAAAGCCAGGCCGACCTGACCCTGCAAAATAGGTAAGGTTGGTCCGGCAACAGGGGTAGAGAGGAAGTGCCCATCTCCTGCTAGAAGAGCTAGAGAAGACCCCTTCCGGAGAGACCACCAGGAGAGGAGAGCAGAAGGTGCTGATGAGGAAGAATATTTTAATCAGCAGAGAAGGTCAAAATGACAAAGTTCCAGGATCAGTGTAAACATATGGGATGAAAAAATAAAAAAGAAAAGAAAAGATCATTTTAAAATGACTTTTTTTTTTTAAAAGGACTTGTGTAAACAAAAGTCCTTTTTAAGAGACAGTTGGCTGTTTAAAGCAGAAGTACAACTCACTGAGAGAATCACCGCACTATTTATTTGGGTAGAAAGGACCTGGAATGTAGAAAGGCCCATTCTGCAGAGGAAAAAAATAGAATCACTAACAGGCCTCGTGCCTTGCACAGCCAGTGGCTAGAATCCCTGCCTCATGAGACCCTGTGCTAGAAGGCCGCTAGAACCATCTACAACTATGGTAGTCTTTCTTGGAAGGCAACAAGTGTTTGCCCAGTTAAGAGCAGAGTAACAATCAGTCACGTATTTGGTGATAATGTTTATCGATATCTTTAAAAGCCGTGTCAAGTTTCTTTTTGAGTAACCCTCACCCCACCCTTAGAGAAATTTATCTGAGGTTCACCTCTTTGAAATACCTCATTGTAGTTCCACATTTACCATATCCAAAAAACAAACAAACAAACAAAAAACCATTTTCTTAACAAAGTGTTCAGAAGGGGGCGCCACTGAAAACAATTAGAGCTTTCCCTGCCAGGACAATTTTGTTGCAGAAACAGCTGAAAGCAATCAGGTCAGACAGAGCCAAGGGCTGGAGGGATTTTTAAATGACAAAAACCGATCCAAATCAAACCAAAACAAAAATCAAACCCAATGGCCAGGATTTCAAGTTTGCTACTAAAGGTGTGACATTCTCCTAAGACATGCGAGTGACTTGATCAATATATTTATATATTTATATTTGAAGAAGAAGGAACTATTTGATGCAGCAAATCCACGTTGATTAAAATATACCAGATATGGGGGCTCCTGGGTGGCTCAGTGGTTTAGGCCTCTGCCTTCGGCTCAGGTCATGATTTCAGGGTCCTGGGATGGAGCCCCACATCGGGCTCTCTGCTCAGCGGGGAGCCTGCTTCCCCCCTCTCTCTCTGCCTACCTCTCTACCTACTTGTGATCTGTCAGAAAAATGCGTAAATCAGATCTTTAAAAAAAGAATTAGTAGATGTGAAATACATCGAGGGTATGGGGGAAGGAAAACGATTTCACCTGATCTGACTAGGAAGTGGTTGAAGCCTGAATTAAAGTGCTATAAAAAGAGTAAAGACCTGGGAATTCTATGGGGAAAAATCCCTAGAAAAACAGCAGTAATAACTGGCTGCTCTTTATTGATCCAGATGCTGCGGTAGCCAAAGAAGAGCTGGTTTTATTCAGAGGATGATCTCCATTTGTCTTCCTGATCTGGCATTTCCTGCAAGCCAGGTATGGGGCTCTGCTCTAGAGCTGCAAATGCTGGGGGGCCCTCACTGTCCCTTTTCTCTTCTCAGGGGGACAACGGGCATGTCCATGGTGCAGTGGGACAGGCTTAACCACAGGGAGATAAAAGACTGCCAAGGGTAGGTTGGAGCTGGGAAAAGCCACTTAGGAACAGATTTTCATTGGAGGTGATAGACAAGGGCAAAGCGAAGAATGAGGATGAGTGTGTCAAGTTTCAAAGTGCCAGGAGGCAGCACAGTGCATTTGGGAAACTACAGCAAGTTCAGGACAACCGACAACTGATCTGGCAGCATCGCCTGGGGATGGAGGCTGAGCCCCGGGGTTAACACTGGGCTTGAGATGGTTTGTATACGATGCCGAGGAGGTGAGGTACTACACTGTGGGGGCACAGGGAGCTACCGGAGGATTTCAAATATCAGAATCGTAACCATAATAGAGTATTTAATTGCATCCTAGCTTTCATCACGTGTAAGATGTACTATAGTTTATGTTCGCCTAAGAAAGAGAAATGCTGTCAGTTAAACTAGGATATGTCATCAAGTGCAAGGTGAGTGCCACCTTAAAAGATATTAAAATGGGGAGGGGGTGGACACATCTTAGAACAAGTAAATTGTGGTACTAGAATAATTAAGAAAGGTCGAACATGGGACGCCTGAGTGGCTCAGTTGGTTAAGCAGCTGCCTTCGGCTCAGGTCATGATCCCAGCGTCCTAGAATCGAGTCCCACATCGGGCTCCTTGCTCCGCAGGGAGCCTGCTTCTCCCTCTGACTCTTCCTTCCACTGTCTGCCTGTGCTCGCTCTCGCTCGCGCTCTCTCTGACAAATAAATAAATAAAAATCTTAAAAAAAAAAAAAAAAAAAAGAAAGGTCGAACACTTGGATCACCAAAAATGTGATTATTGCTTACCATGTGACCCAAACTATATTAAGTCTTAGAACAAAAGACGTTCTTATCTTGATGCCCCGCAGCTGTTAGCCCCAAGGTACAGAGGGCAGTAGGCAACGACCAGCAGGCCTCAAGGGCCATGTGCAGACTCTAAGAGCAACTGCCTTTGAGAGAGGAAACGGTAGAGAGTGGGCTTTCAGAGGTAGAGAATTACTAGCTGGGAAAGTAGGAAAATTGACACAGAATCGGGATTGATGCCACTACATGACAGAGTTGGTGAAACGTCCCTTCTCAGAGATCTTGAGGCTCCTCAGAAATGTATTTTTCATTTTGGACAGAACATTCAGGATAAATATGATCTGTTCGAGTTCCTGGTTCTCTCATCAGGACTGTTTCTTAGGCTTCACTGGCACAAGAAAAGGGTTTTGATGGTCCAGGGTAAATCCTGACCAAAGCAAAGCACGGTATCTATGAAAAACTAACCACTCAGAAGAGAACGACAGATAAAAAGCCAGGCCGACCTGACCCTGCAAAATAGGTAAGGTTGGTCCGGCAACAGGGGTAGAGGGGAAGTGCCCATCTCCTGCTAGAAGAGCTAGAGAAGACCCCTTCCGGAGAGACCACCAGGAGAGGAGAGCAGAAGGTGCTGATGAGGAAGAATATTTTAATCAGCAGAGAAGGTCAAAATGACAAAGTTCCAGGATCAGTGTAAACATATGGGATGAAAAAATAAAAAAGAAAAGAAAAGATCATTTTAAAATGACTTTTTTTTTTTAAAAGGACTTGTGTAAACAAAAGTCCTTTTTAAGAGACAGTTGGCTGTTTAAAGCAGAAGTACAACTCACTGAGAGAATCACCGCACTATTTATTTGGGTAGAAAGGACCTGGAATGTAGAAAGGCCCATTCTGCAGAGGAAAAAAATAGAATCACTAACAGGCCTCGTGCCTTGCACAGCCAGTGGCTAGAATCCCTGCCTCATGAGACCCTGTGCTAGAAGGCCGCTAGAACCATCTACAACTATGGTAGTCTTTCTTGGAAGGCAACAAGTGTTTGCCCAGTTAAGAGCAGAGTAACAATCAGTCACGTATTTGGTGATAATGTTTATCGATATCTTTAAAAGCCGTGTCAAGTTTCTTTTTGAGAAACCCTCACCCCACCCTTAGAGAAATTTATCTGAGGTTCACCTCTTTGAAATACCTCATTGTAGTTCCACATTTACCATATCCAAAAAACAAACAAACAAACAAAAAACCATTTTCTTAACAAAGTGTTCAGAAGGGGGCGCCACTGAAAACAATTAGAGCTTTCCCTGCCAGGACAATTTTGTTGCAGAAACAGCTGAAAGCAATCAGGTCAGCCAGAGCCAAGGGCTGGAGGGATTTTTAAATGACAAAAACCGATCCAAATCAAACCAAAACAAAAATCAAACCCAATGGCCAGGATTTCAAGTTTGCTACTAAAGGTGTGACATTCTCCTAAGACATGCGAGTGACTTGATCAATATATTTATATATTTATATTTGAAGAAGAACGAACTATTTGATGCAGCAAATCCACGTTGATTAAAATATACCAGATATGGGGGCTCCTGGGTGGCTCAGTGGTTTAGGCTTCTGCCTTCGGCTCAGGTCATGATTTCAGGGTCCTGGGATGGAGCCCCACATCGGGCTCTCTGCTCAGCGGGGAGCCTGCTTCCCCCCTCTCTCTCTGCCTACCTCTCTACCTACTTGTGATCTGTCAGAAAAATGCGTAAATCAGATCTTTAAAAAAAGAATTAGTAGATGTGAAATACATCGAGGGTATGGGGGAAGGAAAACGATTGCACCTGATCTGACTAGGAAGTGGTTGAAGCCTGAATTAAAGTGCTATAAAAAGAGTAAAGACCTGGGAATTCTATGGGGAAAAATCCCTAGAAAAACAGCAGTAATAACTGGCTGCTCTTTATTGATCCAGATGCTGCGGTAGGCAAAGAAGAGCTGGTTTTATTCAGAGGATGATCTCCATTTGTCTTCCTGATCTGGCATTTCCTGCAAGCCAGGTATGGGGCTCTGCTCTAGAGCTGCAAATGCTGGGGGGCCCTCACTGTCCCTTTTCTCTTCCCAGGGGGACAACGGGCATGTCCATGGTGCAGTGAGACAGGCTTTACCACAGGGAGATAAAAGACTGCCAAGGGTAGGTTGGAGCTGGGAAAAGCCACTTAGGAACAGATTTTCATTGGAGGTGATAGACAAGGGCAAAGCGAAGAATGAGGATGAGTGTGTCAAGTTTCAAAGTGCCAGGAGGCAGCACAGTGCATTTGGGAAACTACAGCAAGTTCAGGACAACCGACAACTGATCTGGCAGCATCGCCTTGGGATGGAGGCTGAGCCCCGGGGTTAACACTGGGCTTGAGATGGTTTGTATACGATGCCGAGGAGGTGAGGTACTACACTGTGGGGGCACAGGGAGCTACCGGAGGATTTCAAATATCAGAATCGTAACCATAATAGAGTATTTAATTGCATCCTAGCTTTCATCACGTGTAAGATGTACTATAGTTTATGTTCGCCTAAGAAAGAGAAATGCTGTCAGTTAAACTAGGATATGTCATCAAGTGCAAGGTGAGTGCCACCTTAAAAGATATTAAAATGGGGAGGGGGTGGACACATCTTAGAACAAGTAAATTGTGGTACTAGAATAATTAAGAAAGGTCGAACATGGGACGCCTGAGTGGCTCAGTTGGTTAAGCAGCTGCCTTCGGCTCAGGTCATGATCCCAGCGTCCTAGAATCGAGTCCCACATCGGGCTCCTTGCTCCGCAGGGAGCCTGCTTCTCCCTCTGACTCTTCCTTCCACTGTCTGCCTGTGCTCGCTCTCGCTCGCGCTCTCTCTGACAAATAAATAAATAAAAATCTTAAAAAAAAAAAAAAAAAAAGAAAGGTCGAACACTTGGATCACCAAAAATGTGATTATTGCTTACCATGTGACCCAAACTATATTAAGTCTTAGAACAAAAGACGTTCTTATCTTGATGCCCCGCAGCTGTTAGCCCCAAGGTACAGAGGGCAGTAGGCAACGACCAGCAGGCCTCAAGGGCCATGTGCAGACTCTAAGAGCAACTGCCTTTGAGAGAGGAAACGGTAGAGAGTGGGCTTTCAGAGGTAGAGAATTACTAGCTGGGAAAGTAGGAAAATTGACACAGAATCGGGATTGATGCCACTACATGACAGAGTTGGTGAAACGTCCCTTCTCAGAGATCTTGAGGCTCCTCAGAAATGTATTTTTCATTTTGGACAGAACATTCAGGATAAATATGATCTGTTCGAGTTCCTGGTTCTCTCATCAGGACTGTTTCTTAGGCTTCACTGGCACAAGAAAAGGGTTTTGATGGTCCAGGGTAAATCCTGACCAAAGCAAAGCACGGTATCTATGAAAAACTAACCACTCAGAAGAGAACGACAGATAAAAAGCCAGGCCGACCTGACCCTGCAAAATAGGTAAGGTTGGTCCGGCAACAGGGGTAGAGGGGAAGTGCCCATCTCCTGCTAGAAGAGCTAGAGAAGACCCCTTCCGGAGAGACCACCAGGAGAGGAGAGCAGAAGGTGCTGATGAGGAAGAATATTTTAATCAGCAGAGAAGGTCAAAATGACAAAGTTCCAGGATCAGTGTAAACATATGGGATGAAAAAATAAAAAAGAAAAGAAAAGATCATTTTAAAATGACTTTTTTTTTTTAAAAGGACTTGTGTAAACAAAAGTCCTTTTTAAGAGACAGTTGGCTGTTTAAAGCAGAAGTACAACTCACTGAGAGAATCACCGCACTATTTATTTGGGTAGAAAGGACCTGGAATGTAGAAAGGCCCATTCTGCAGAGGAAAAAAATAGAATCACTAACAGGCCTCGTGCCTTGCACAGCCAGTGGCTAGAATCCCTGCCTCATGAGACCCTGTGCTAGAAGGCCGCTAGAACCATCTACAACTATGGTAGTCTTTCTTGGAAGGCAACAAGTGTTTGCCCAGTTAAGAGCAGAGTAACAATCAGTCACGTATTTGGTGATAATGTTTATCGATATCTTTAAAAGCCGTGTCAAGTTTCTTTTTGAGTAACCCTCACCCCACCCTTAGAGAAATTTATCTGAGGTTCACCTCTTTGAAATACCTCATTGTAGTTCCACATTTACCATATCCAAAAAACAAACAAACAAAAAAAAACCATTTTCTTAACAAAGTGTTCAGAAGGGGGCGCCACTGAAAACAATTAGAGCTTTCCCTGCCAGGACAATTTTGTTGCAGAAACAGCTGAAAGCAATCAGGTCAGCCAGAGCCAAGGGCTGGAGGGATTTTTAAATGACAAAAACCGATCCAAATCAAACCAAAACAAAAATCAAACCCAATGGCCAGGATTTCAAGTTTGCTACTAAAGGTGTGACATTCTCCTAAGACATGCGAGTGACTTGATCAATATATTTATATATTTATATTTGAAGAAGAACGAACTATTTGATGCAGCAAATCCACGTTGATTAAAATATACCAGATATGGGGGCTCCTGGGTGGCTCAGTGGTTTAGGCTTCTGCCTTCGGCTCAGGTCATGATTTCAGGGTCCTGGGATGGAGCCCCACATCGGGCTCTCTGCTCAGCGGGGAGCCTGCTTCCCCCCTCTCTCTCTGCCTACCTCTCTACCTACTTGTGATCTGTCAGAAAAATGCGTAAATCAGATCTTTAAAAAAAGAATTAGTAGATGTGAAATACATCGAGGGTATGGGGGAAGGAAAACGATTGCACCTGATCTGACTAGGAAGTGGTTGAAGCCTGAATTAAAGTGCTATAAAAAGAGTAAAGACCTGGGAATTCTATGGGGAAAAATCCCTAGAAAAACAGCAGTAATAACTGGCTGCTCTTTATTGATCCAGATGCTGCGGTAGCCAAAGAAGAGCTGGTTTTATTCAGAGGATGATCTCCATTTGTCTTCCTGATCTGGCATTTCCTGCAAGCCAGGTAGTGGGCTCTGCTCTAGAGCTGCAAATGCTGGGGGGCCCTCACTGTCCCTTTTCTCTTCTCAGGGGGACAACGGGCATGTCCATGGTGCAGTGGGACAGGCTTTACCACAGGGAGATAAAAGACTGCCAAGGGTAGGTTGGAGCTGGGAAAAGGCACTTAGGAACAGATTTTCATTGGAGGTGATAGACAAGGGCAAAGCGAAGAATGAGGATGAGTGTGTCAAGTTTCAAAGTGCCAGGAGGCAGCACAGTGCATTTGGGAAACTACAGCAAGTTCATGACAACCGACAACTGATCTGGCAGCATCACCTGGGGATGGAGGCTGAGCCCCGGGGTTAACACTGGGCTTGAGATGGTTTGTATACTATGCCGAGGAGGTGAGGTACTACACTGTGGGGGCACAGGGAGCTACCGGAGGATTTCAAATATCAGAATCGTAACCATAATAGAGTATTTAATTGCATCCTAGCTTTCATCACGTGTAAGATGTACTATAGTTTATGTTCGACTAAGAAAGAGAAATGCTGTCAGTTAAACTAGGATATGTCATCAAGTGCAAGGTGAGTGCCACCTTAAAAGATATTAAAATGGGGGGGGGGTGGACACATCTTAGAACAAGTAAATTGTGGTACTAGAATAATTAAGAAAGGTCGAACACTTGGATCAACAAAAAAAGTGATTATTGCCTACCATGTGACCCAAACTATATTAAGTCTTAGAACAAAAGACGTTCTTATCTTGATGCCCCGCAGCTGTTAGACCCAAGGTACAGAGGGCAGTAGGCAACGACCAGCAGGCCTCAAGTGCCATGTGCAGACTCTAAGAGCAACTGCCTTTGAGAGAGGAAACGGTAGAGAGTGGGCTTTCGGAGGTAGAGTATTACTAGCTGGGAAAGTAGGAAAATTGACACAGAATCGGGATTGATGCCACTACAGGACAGAGATGGTGAAACGTCCCTTCTCAGAGATCTTGAGGCTCCTCAGAAATGTATTTTTCATTTTGGACAGAACATTCAGGATAAATATGATCTGTTCGAGTTCCTGGTTCTCTCATCAGGACTGTTTCTTAGGCTTCACTGGCACAAGAAAAGGGTTTTGATGGTCCAGGGTAAATCCTGACCAAAGCAAAGCACGGTATCTATGAAAAACTAACCACTCAGAAGAGAACGACAGATAAAAAGCCAGGCCGACCTGACCCTGCAAAATAGGTAAGGTTGGTCCGGCAACAGGGGTAGAGAGGAAGTGCCCATCTCCTGCTAGAAGAGCTAGAGAAGACCCCTTCCGGAGAGACCACCAGGAGAGGAGAGCAGAAGGTGCTGATGAGGAAGAATATTTTAATCAGCAGAGAAGGTCAAAATGACAAAGTTCCAGGATCAGTGTAAACATATGGGATGAAAAAATAAAAAAGAAAAGAAAAGATCATTTTAAAATGACTTTTTTTTTTTAAAAGGACTTGTGTAAACAAAAGTCCTTTTTAAGAGACAGTTGGCTGTTTAAAGCAGAAGTACAACTCACTGAGAGAATCACCGCACTATTTATTTGGGTAGAAAGGACCTGGAATGTAGAAAGGCCCATTCTGCAGAGGAAAAAAATAGAATCACTAACAGGCCTCGTGCCTTGCACAGCCAGTGGCTAGAATCCCTGCCTCATGAGACCCTGTGCTAGAAGGCCGCTAGAACCATCTACAACTATGGTAGTCTTTCTTGGAAGGCAACAAGTGTTTGCCCAGTTAAGAGCAGAGTAACAATCAGTCACGTATTTGGTGATAATGTTTATCGATATCTTTAAAAGCCGTGTCAAGTTTCTTTTTGAGTAACCCTCACCCCACCCTTAGAGAAATTTATCTGAGGTTCACCTCTTTGAAATACCTCATTGTAGTTCCACATTTACCATATCCAAAAAACAAACAAACAAACAAAAAACCATTTTCTTAACAAAGTGTTCAGAAGGGGGCGCCACTGAAAACAATTAGAGCTTTCCCTGCCAGGACAATTTTGTTGCAGAAACAGCTGAAAGCAATCAGGTCAGACAGAGCCAAGGGCTGGAGGGATTTTTAAATGACAAAAACCGATCCAAATCAAACCAAAACAAAAATCAAACCCAATGGCCAGGATTTCAAGTTTGCTACTAAAGGTGTGACATTCTCCTAAGACATGCGAGTGACTTGATCAATATATTTATATATTTATATTTGAAGAAGAAGGAACTATTTGATGCAGCAAATCCACGTTGATTAAAATATACCAGATATGGGGGCTCCTGGGTGGCTCAGTGGTTTAGGCCTCTGCCTTCGGCTCAGGTCATGATTTCAGGGTCCTGGGATGGAGCCCCACATCGGGCTCTCTGCTCAGCGGGGAGCCTGCTTCCCCCCTCTCTCTCTGCCTACCTCTCTACCTACTTGTGATCTGTCAGAAAAATGCGTAAATCAGATCTTTAAAAAAAGAATTAGTAGATGTGAAATACATCGAGGGTATGGGGGAAGGAAAACGATTTCACCTGATCTGACTAGGAAGTGGTTGAAGCCTGAATTAAAGTGCTATAAAAAGAGTAAAGACCTGGGAATTCTATGGGGAAAAATCCCTAGAAAAACAGCAGTAATAACTGGCTGCTCTTTATTGATCCAGATGCTGCGGTAGGCAAAGAAGAGCTGGTTTTATTCAGAGGATGATCTCCATTTGTCTTCCTGATCTGGCATTTCCTGCAAGCCAGGTATGGGGCTCTGCTCTAGAGCTGCAAATGCTGGGGGGCCCTCACTGTCCCTTTTCTCTTCTCAGGGGGACAACGGGCATGTCCATGGTGCAGTGGGACAGGCTTAACCACAGGGAGATAAAAGACTGCCAAGGGTAGGTTGGAGCTGGGAAAAGCCACTTAGGAACAGATTTTCATTGGAGGTGATAGACAAGGGCAAAGCGAAGAATGAGGATGAGTGTGTCAAGTTTCAAAGTGCCAGGAGGCAGCACAGTGCATTTGGGAAACTACAGCAAGTTCAGGACAACCGACAACTGATCTGGCAGCATCGCCTGGGGATGGAGGCTGAGCCCCGGGGTTAACACTGGGCTTGAGATGGTTTGTATACGATGCCGAGGAGGTGAGGTACTACACTGTGGGGGCACAGGGAGCTACCGGAGGATTTCAAATATCAGAATCGTAACCATAATAGAGTATTTAATTGCATCCTAGCTTTCATCACGTGTAAGATGTACTATAGTTTATGTTCGCCTAAGAAAGAGAAATGCTGTCAGTTAAACTAGGATATGTCATCAAGTGCAAGGTGAGTGCCACCTTAAAAGATATTAAAATGGGGAGGGGGTGGACACATCTTAGAACAAGTAAATTGTGGTACTAGAATAATTAAGAAAGGTCGAACATGGGACGCCTGAGTGGCTCAGTTGGTTAAGCAGCTGCCTTCGGCTCAGGTCATGATCCCAGCGTCCTAGAATCGAGTCCCACATCGGGCTCCTTGCTCCGCAGGGAGCCTGCTTCTCCCTCTGACTCTTCCTTCCACTGTCTGCCTGTGCTCGCTCTCGCTCGCGCTCTCTCTGACAAATAAATAAATAAAAATCTTAAAAAAAAAAAAAAAAAAAAGAAAGGTCGAACACTTGGATCACCAAAAATGTGATTATTGCTTACCATGTGACCCAAACTATATTAAGTCTTAGAACAAAAGACGTTCTTATCTTGATGCCCCGCAGCTGTTAGCCCCAAGGTACAGAGGGCAGTAGGCAACGACCAGCAGGCCTCAAGGGCCATGTGCAGACTCTAAGAGCAACTGCCTTTGAGAGAGGAAACGGTAGAGAGTGGGCTTTCAGAGGTAGAGAATTACTAGCTGGGAAAGTAGGAAAATTGACACAGAATCGGGATTGATGCCACTACATGACAGAGTTGGTGAAACGTCCCTTCTCAGAGATCTTGAGGCTCCTCAGAAATGTATTTTTCATTTTGGACAGAACATTCAGGATAAATATGATCTGTTCGAGTTCCTGGTTCTCTCATCAGGACTGTTTCTTAGGCTTCACTGGCACAAGAAAAGGGTTTTGATGGTCCAGGGTAAATCCTGACCAAAGCAAAGCACGGTATCTATGAAAAACTAACCACTCAGAAGAGAACGACAGATAAAAAGCCAGGCCGACCTGACCCTGCAAAATAGGTAAGGTTGGTCCGGCAACAGGGGTAGAGGGGAAGTGCCCATCTCCTGCTAGAAGAGCTAGAGAAGACCCCTTCCGGAGAGACCACCAGGAGAGGAGAGCAGAAGGTGCTGATGAGGAAGAATATTTTAATCAGCAGAGAAGGTCAAAATGACAAAGTTCCAGGATCAGTGTAAACATATGGGATGAAAAAATAAAAAAGAAAAGAAAAGATCATTTTAAAATGACTTTTTTTTTTTAAAAGGACTTGTGTAAACAAAAGTCCTTTTTAAGAGACAGTTGGCTGTTTAAAGCAGAAGTACAACTCACTGAGAGAATCACCGCACTATTTATTTGGGTAGAAAGGACCTGGAATGTAGAAAGGCCCATTCTGCAGAGGAAAAAAATAGAATCACTAACAGGCCTCGTGCCTTGCACAGCCAGTGGCTAGAATCCCTGCCTCATGAGACCCTGTGCTAGAAGGCCGCTAGAACCATCTACAACTATGGTAGTCTTTCTTGGAAGGCAACAAGTGTTTGCCCAGTTAAGAGCAGAGTAACAATCAGTCACGTATTTGGTGATAATGTTTATCGATATCTTTAAAAGCCGTGTCAAGTTTCTTTTTGAGAAACCCTCACCCCACCCTTAGAGAAATTTATCTGAGGTTCACCTCTTTGAAATACCTCATTGTAGTTCCACATTTACCATATCCAAAAAACAAACAAACAAACAAAAAACCATTTTCTTAACAAAGTGTTCAGAAGGGGGCGCCACTGAAAACAATTAGAGCTTTCCCTGCCAGGACAATTTTGTTGCAGAAACAGCTGAAAGCAATCAGGTCAGCCAGAGCCAAGGGCTGGAGGGATTTTTAAATGACAAAAACCGATCCAAATCAAACCAAAACAAAAATCAAACCCAATGGCCAGGATTTCAAGTTTGCTACTAAAGGTGTGACATTCTCCTAAGACATGCGAGTGACTTGATCAATATATTTATATATTTATATTTGAAGAAGAACGAACTATTTGATGCAGCAAATCCACGTTGATTAAAATATACCAGATATGGGGGCTCCTGGGTGGCTCAGTGGTTTAGGCTTCTGCCTTCGGCTCAGGTCATGATTTCAGGGTCCTGGGATGGAGCCCCACATCGGGCTCTCTGCTCAGCGGGGAGCCTGCTTCCCCCCTCTCTCTCTGCCTACCTCTCTACCTACTTGTGATCTGTCAGAAAAATGCGTAAATCAGATCTTTAAAAAAAGAATTAGTAGATGTGAAATACATCGAGGGTATGGGGGAAGGAAAACGATTGCACCTGATCTGACTAGGAAGTGGTTGAAGCCTGAATTAAAGTGCTATAAAAAGAGTAAAGACCTGGGAATTCTATGGGGAAAAATCCCTAGAAAAACAGCAGTAATAACTGGCTGCTCTTTATTGATCCAGATGCTGCGGTAGGCAAAGAAGAGCTGGTTTTATTCAGAGGATGATCTCCATTTGTCTTCCTGATCTGGCATTTCCTGCAAGCCAGGTATGGGGCTCTGCTCTAGAGCTGCAAATGCTGGGGGGCCCTCACTGTCCCTTTTCTCTTCCCAGGGGGACAACGGGCATGTCCATGGTGCAGTGAGACAGGCTTTACCACAGGGAGATAAAAGACTGCCAAGGGTAGGTTGGAGCTGGGAAAAGCCACTTAGGAACAGATTTTCATTGGAGGTGATAGACAAGGGCAAAGCGAAGAATGAGGATGAGTGTGTCAAGTTTCAAAGTGCCAGGAGGCAGCACAGTGCATTTGGGAAACTACAGCAAGTTCAGGACAACCGACAACTGATCTGGCAGCATCGCCTTGGGATGGAGGCTGAGCCCCGGGGTTAACACTGGGCTTGAGATGGTTTGTATACGATGCCGAGGAGGTGAGGTACTACACTGTGGGGGCACAGGGAGCTACCGGAGGATTTCAAATATCAGAATCGTAACCATAATAGAGTATTTAATTGCATCCTAGCTTTCATCACGTGTAAGATGTACTATAGTTTATGTTCGCCTAAGAAAGAGAAATGCTGTCAGTTAAACTAGGATATGTCATCAAGTGCAAGGTGAGTGCCACCTTAAAAGATATTAAAATGGGGAGGGGGTGGACACATCTTAGAACAAGTAAATTGTGGTACTAGAATAATTAAGAAAGGTCGAACATGGGACGCCTGAGTGGCTCAGTTGGTTAAGCAGCTGCCTTCGGCTCAGGTCATGATCCCAGCGTCCTAGAATCGAGTCCCACATCGGGCTCCTTGCTCCGCAGGGAGCCTGCTTCTCCCTCTGACTCTTCCTTCCACTGTCTGCCTGTGCTCGCTCTCGCTCGCGCTCTCTCTGACAAATAAATAAATAAAAATCTTAAAAAAAAAAAAAAAAAAAGAAAGGTCGAACACTTGGATCACCAAAAATGTGATTATTGCTTACCATGTGACCCAAACTATATTAAGTCTTAGAACAAAAGACGTTCTTATCTTGATGCCCCGCAGCTGTTAGCCCCAAGGTACAGAGGGCAGTAGGCAACGACCAGCAGGCCTCAAGGGCCATGTGCAGACTCTAAGAGCAACTGCCTTTGAGAGAGGAAACGGTAGAGAGTGGGCTTTCAGAGGTAGAGAATTACTAGCTGGGAAAGTAGGAAAATTGACACAGAATCGGGATTGATGCCACTACATGACAGAGTTGGTGAAACGTCCCTTCTCAGAGATCTTGAGGCTCCTCAGAAATGTATTTTTCATTTTGGACAGAACATTCAGGATAAATATGATCTGTTCGAGTTCCTGGTTCTCTCATCAGGACTGTTTCTTAGGCTTCACTGGCACAAGAAAAGGGTTTTGATGGTCCAGGGTAAATCCTGACCAAAGCAAAGCACGGTATCTATGAAAAACTAACCACTCAGAAGAGAACGACAGATAAAAAGCCAGGCCGACCTGACCCTGCAAAATAGGTAAGGTTGGTCCGGCAACAGGGGTAGAGGGGAAGTGCCCATCTCCTGCTAGAAGAGCTAGAGAAGACCCCTTCCGGAGAGACCACCAGGAGAGGAGAGCAGAAGGTGCTGATGAGGAAGAATATTTTAATCAGCAGAGAAGGTCAAAATGACAAAGTTCCAGGATCAGTGTAAACATATGGGATGAAAAAATAAAAAAGAAAAGAAAAGATCATTTTAAAATGACTTTTTTTTTTAAAAAGGACTTGTGTAAACAAAAGTCCTTTTTAAGAGACAGTTGGCTGTTTAAAGCAGAAGTACAACTCACTGAGAGAATCACCGCACTATTTATTTGGGTAGAAAGGACCTGGAATGTAGAAAGGCCCATTCTGCAGAGGAAAAAAATAGAATCACTAACAGGCCTCGTGCCTTGCACAGCCAGTGGCTAGAATCCCTGCCTCATGAGACCCTGTGCTAGAAGGCCGCTAGAACCATCTACAACTATGGTAGTCTTTCTTGGAAGGCAACAAGTGTTTGCCCAGTTAAGAGCAGAGTAACAATCAGTCACGTATTTGGTGATAATGTTTATCGATATCTTTAAAAGCCGTGTCAAGTTTCTTTTTGAGTAACCCTCACCCCACCCTTAGAGAAATTTATCTGAGGTTCACCTCTTTGAAATACCTCATTGTAGTTCCACATTTACCATATCCAAAAAACAAACAAACAAAAAAAAACCATTTTCTTAACAAAGTGTTCAGAAGGGGGCGCCACTGAAAACAATTAGAGCTTTCCCTGCCAGGACAATTTTGTTGCAGAAACAGCTGAAAGCAATCAGGTCAGACAGAGCCAAGGGCTGGAGGGATTTTTAAATGACAAAAACCGATCCAAATCAAACCAAAACAAAAATCAAACCCAATGGCCAGGATTTCAAGTTTGCTACTAAAGGTGTGACATTCTCCTAAGACATGCGAGTGACTTGATCAATATATTTATATATTTATATTTGAAGAAGAAGGAACTATTTGATGCAGCAAATCCACGTTGATTAAAATATACCAGATATGGGGGCTCCTGGGTGGCTCAGTGGTTTAGGCCTCTGCCTTCGGCTCAGGTCATGATTTCAGGGTCCTGGGATGGAGCCCCACATCGGGCTCTCTGCTCAGCGGGGAGCCTGCTTCCCCCCTCTCTCTCTGCCTACCTCTCTACCTACTTGTGATCTGTCAGAAAAATGCGTAAATCAGATCTTTAAAAAAAGAATTAGTAGATGTGAAATACATCGAGGGTATGGGGGAAGGAAAACGATTTCACCTGATCTGACTAGGAAGTGGTTGAAGCCTGAATTAAAGTGCTATAAAAAGAGTAAAGACCTGGGAATTCTATGGGGAAAAATCCCTAGAAAAACAGCAGTAATAACTGGCTGCTCTTTATTGATCCAGATGCTGCGGTAGGCAAAGAAGAGATGGTTTTATTCAGAGGATGATCTCCATTTGTCTTCCTGATCTGGCATTTCCTGCAAGCCAGGTATGGGGCTCTGCTCTAGAGCTGCAAATGCTGGGGGGCCCTCACTGTCCCTTTTCTCTTCTCAGGGGGACAACGGGCATGTCCATGGTGCAGTGGGACAGGCTTTACCACAGGGAGATAAAAGACTGCCAAGGGTAGGTTGGAGCTGGGAAAAGCCACTTAGGAACAGATTTTCATTGGAGGTGATAGACAAGGGCAAAGCGAAGAATGAGGATGAGTGTGTCAAGTTTCAAAGTGCCAGGAGGCAGCACAGTGCATTTGGGAAACTACAGCAAGTTCATGACAACCGACAACTGATCTGGCAGCATCACCTGGGGATGGAGGCTGAGCCCCGGGGTTAACACTGGGCTTGAGATGGTTTGTATACTATGCCGAGGAGGTGAGGTACTACACTGTGGGGGCACAGGGAGCTACCGGAGGATTTCAAATATCAGAATCGTAACCATAATAGAGTATTTAATTGCATCCTAGCTTTCATCACGTGTAAGATGTACTAGAGTTTATGTTGAACTAAGAAAGATAAATGCTGTCAGTTAAACTAGGATATGTCATCAAGTGCAAGGTGAGTGCCACCTTAAAAGATATTAAAATGGGGGGGGGGGGTGGACACATCTTAGAACAAGTAAATTGTGGTACTAGAATAATTAAGAAAGGTCGAACACTTGGATCAACAAAAAAGTGATTATTGCTTACCATGTGACCCAAACTATATTAAGTCTTAGAACAAAAGACGTTCTTATCTTGATGCCCCGCAGCTGTTAGCCCCAAGGTACAGAGGGCAGTAGGCAACGACCAGCAGGCCTCAAGTGCCATGTGCAGACTCTAAGAGCAACTGCCTTTGAGAGAGGAAACGGTAGAGAGTGGGCTTTCAGAGGTAGAGAATTACTAGCTGGGAAAGTAGGAAAATTGACACAGAATCGGGATTGATGCCACTACATGACAGAGTTGGTGAAACGTCCCTTCTCAGAGATCTTGAGGCTCCTCAGAAATGTATTTTTCATTTTGGACAGAACATTCAGGATAAATATGATCTGTTCGAGTTCCTGGTTCTCTCATCAGGACTGTTTCTTAGGCTTCACTGGCACAAGAAAAGGGTTTTGATGGTCCAGGGTAAGTCCTGACCAAAGCAAAGCACAGTATCTATGAAGAACTAACCACTCAGAAGAGAACGACAGATAAAAAGCCAGGCCGACCTGACCCTGCAAAATAGGTAAGGTTGGTCCGGCAACAGGGGTAGAGGGGAAGTGCCCATCTCCTGCTAGAAGAGCTAGAGAAGACCCCTTCCGGAGAGACCACCAGGAGAGGAGAGCAGAAGGTGCTGATGAGGAAGAATATTTTAATCAGCAGAGAAGGTCAAAATGACAAAGTTCCAGGATCAGTGTAAACATATGGGATGAAAAAATAAAAAAGAAAAGAAAAGATCATTTTAAAATGACTTTTTTTTTTTAAAAAGGACTTGTGTAAACAAAAGTCCTTTTTAAGAGACAGTTGGCTGATTAAAGCAGAAGTACAACTCACTGAGAGAATCACCGCACTATTTATTTGGGTAGAAAGGACCTGGAATGTAGAAAGGCCCATTCTGCAGAAGAAAAAAATAGAATCACTAACAGGCCTCGTGCCTTGCACAGCCAGTGGCTAGAATCCCTGCCTCATGAGACCCTGTGCTAGAAGGCCGCTAGAACCATCTACAACTATGGTAGTCTTTCTTGGAAGCCAACAAGTGTTTGCCCAGTTAAGAGCAGAGTAACAATCAGTCACGTATTTGGTGATAATGTTTATCGATATCTTTAAAAGCCGTGTCAAGTTCCTTTTGAGTAACCCTCACCCCACCCTTAGAGAAATTTATCTGAGGTTCACCTCTTTGAAATACCTCATTGTAGTTCCACATTTACCATATCCAAAAAACAAACAAACAAACAAAAAACCATTTTCTTAACAAAGTGTTCAGAAGGGGGCGCCACTGAAAACAATTAGAGCTTTCCCTGCCAGGACAATTTTGTTGCAGAAACAGCTGAAAGCAATCAGGTCAGCCAGAGCCAAGGGCTGGAGGGAGTTTTAAATGACAAAAACCGATCCAAATCAAACCAAAACAAAAATCAAACCCAATGGCCAGGATTTCAAGTTTGCTACTAAAGGTGTGACATTCTCCTAAGACATGCGAGTGACTTGATCAATATATTTATATATTTATATTTGAAGAAGAAGGAACTATTTGATGCAGCAAATCCACGTTGATTAAAATATACCAGATATGGGGGCTCCTGGGTGGCTCAGTGGTTTAGGCTTCTGCCTTCGGCTCAGGTCATGATTTCAGGGTCCTGGGATGGAGCCCCACATCGGGCTCTCTGCTCAGCGGGGAGCCTGCTTCCCCCCTCTCTCTCTGCCTACCTCTCTACCTACTTGTGATCTGTCAGAAAAATGCGTAAATCAGATCTTTAAAAAAAGAATTAGTAGATGTGAAATACATCGAGGGTATGGGGGAAGGAAAACGATTGCACCTGATCTGACTAGGAAGTGGTTGAAGCCTGAATTAAAGTGCTATAAAAAGAGTAAAGACCTGGGAATTCTATGGGGAAAAATCCCTAGAAAAACAGCAGTAATAACTGGCTGCTCTTTATTGATCCAGATGCTGCGGTAGGCAAAGAAGAGCTGGTTTTATTCAGAGGATGATCTCCATTTCTCTTCCTGATCTGGCATTTCCTGCAAGCCAGGTATGGGGCTCTGCTCTAGAGCTGCAAATGCTGGGGGGCCCTCACTGTCCCTTTTCTCTTCTCAGGGGGACAACGGGCATGTCCATGGTGCAGTGGGACAGGCTTTACCACAGGGAGATAAAAGACTGCCAAGGGTAGGTTGGAGCTGGGAAAAGGCACTTAGGAACAGATTTTCATTGGAGGTGATAGACAAGGGCAAAGCGAAGAATGAGGATGAGTGTGTCAAGTTTCAAAGTGCCAGGAGGCAGCACAGTGCATTTGGGAAACTACAGCAAGTTCAGGACAACCGACAACTGATCTGGCAGCATCACCTGGGGATGGAGGCTGAGCCCCGGGGTTAACACTGGGCTTGAGATGGTTTGTATACTATGCCGAGGAGGTGAGGTACTACACTGTGGGGGCACAGGGAGCTACCGGAGGATTTCAAATATCAGAATCGTAACCATAATAGAGTATTTAATTGCATCCTAGCTTTCATCACGTGTAAGATGTACTAGAGTTTATGTTCGACTAAGAAAGATAAATGCTGTCAGTTAAACTAGGATATGTCATCAAGTGCAAGGTGAGTGCCACCTTAAAAGATATTAAAATGGGGGGGGGGTGGACACATCTTAGAACAAGTAAATTGTGGTACTAGAATAATTAAGAAAGGTCGAACACTTGGATCAACAAAAAAAGTGATTATTGCTTACCATGTGACCCAAACTATATTAAGTCTTAGAAAAAAAGACGTTCTTATCTTGATGCCCCGCAGCTGTTAGCCCCAAGGTACAGAGGGCAGTATGCAACGACCAGCAGGCCTCAAGTGCCATGTGCAGACTCTAAGAGCAACTGCCTTTGAGAGAGGAAACGGTAGAGAGTGGGCTTTCGGTGGTAGAGAATTACTAGCTGGGAAAGTAGGAAAATTGACACAGAATCGGGATTGATGCCACTACATGACAGAGTTGGTGAAACGTCCCTTCTCAGAGATCTTGAGGCTCCTCAGAAATGTATTTTTCATTTTGGACAGAACATTCAGGATAAATATGATCTGTTCGAGTTCCTGGTTCTCTCATCAGGACTGTTTCTTAGGCTTCACTGGCACAAGAAAAGGGTTTTGATGGTCCAGGGTAAATCCTGACCAAAGCAAAGCACGGTATCTATGAAAAACTAACCACTCAGAAGAGAACGACAGATAAAAAGCCAGGCCGACCTGACCCTGCAAAATAGGTAAGGTTGGTCCGGCAACAGGGGTAGAGGGGAAGTGCCCATCTCCTGCTAGAAGAGCTAGAGAAGACCCCTTCCGGAGAGACCACCAGGAGAGGAGAGCAGAAGGTGCTGATGAGGAAGAATATTTTAATCAGCAGAGAAGGTCAAAATGACAAAGTTCCAGGATCAGTGTAAACATATGGGATGAAAAAATAAAAAAGAAAAGAAAAGATCATTTTAAAATGACTTTTTTTTTTTAAAAGGACTTGTGTAAACAAAAGTCCTTTTTAAGAGACAGTTGGCTGTTTAAAGCAGAAGTACAACTCACTGAGAGAATCACCGCACTATTTATTTGGGTAGAAAGGACCTGGAATGTAGAAAGGCCCATTCTGCAGAGGAAAAAAATAGAATCACTAACAGGCCTCGTGCCTTGCACAGCCAGTGGCTAGAATCCCTGCCTCATGAGACCCTGTGCTAGAAGGCCGCTAGAACCATCTACAACTATGGTAGTCTTTCTTGGAAGCCAACAAGTGTTTGCCCAGTTAAGAGCAGAGTAACAATCAGTCACGTATTTGGTGATAATGTTTATCGATATCTTTAAAAGCCGTGTCAAGTTCCTTTTGAGTAACCCTCACCCCACCCTTAGAGAAATTTATCTGAGGTTCACCTCTTTGAAATACCTCATTGTAGTTCCACATTTACCATATCCAAAAAACAAACAAACAAACAAAAAACCATTTTCTTAACAAAGTGTTCAGAAGGGGGCGCCACTGAAAACAATTAGAGCTTTCCCTGCCAGGACAATTTTGTTGCAGAAACAGCTGAAAGCAATCAGGTCAGCCAGAGCCAAGGGCTGGAGGGATTTTTAAATGACAAAAACCGATCCAAATCAAACCAAAACAAAAATCAAACCCAATGGCCAGGATTTCAAGTTTGCTACTAAAGGTGTGACATTCTCCTAAGACATGCGAGTGACTTGATCAATATATTTATATATTTATATTTGAAGAAGAAGGAACTATTTGATGCAGCAAATCCACGTTGATTAAAATATACCAGATATGGGGGCTCCTGGGTGGCTCAGTGGTTTAGGCCTCTGCCTTCGGCTCAGGTCATGATTTCAGGGTCCTGGGATGGAGCCCCACATCGGGCTCTCTGCTCAGCGGGGAGCCTGCTTCCCCCCTCTCTCTCTGCCGACCTCTCTACCTACTTGTGATCTGTCAGAAAAATGCGTAAATCAGATCTTTAAAAAAAGAATTAGTAGATGTGAAATACATCGAGGGTATGGGGGAAGGAAAACGATTGCACCTGATCTGACTAGGAAGTGGTTGAAGCCTGAATTAAAGTGCTATAAAAAGAGTAAAGACCTGGGAATTCTACGGGGAAAAATCCCTAGAAAAACAGCAGTAATAACTGGCTGCTCTTTATTGATCCAGATGCTGCGGTAGGCAAAGAAGAGCTGGTTTTATTCAGAGGATGATCTCCATTTGTCTTCCTGATCTGGCATTTCCTGCAGGCCAGGTATGGGGCTCTGCTCTAGAGCTGCAAATGCTGGGGGGCCCTCACTGTCCCTTTTCTCTTCTCAGGGGGACAACGGGCATGTCCATGGTGCAGTGGGACAGGCTTTACCACAGGGAGATAAAAGACTGCCAAGGGTAGGTTGGAGCTGGGAAAAGCCACTTAGGAACAGATTTTCATTGGAGGTGATAGACAAGGGCAAAGCGAAGAATGAGGATGAGTGTGTCAAGTTTCAAAGTGCCAGGAGGCAGCACAGTGCATTTGGGAAACTACAGCAAGTTCATGACAACCGACAACTGATCTGGCAGCATCACCTGGGGATGGAGGCTGAGCCCCGGGATTAACACTGGGCTTGAGATGGTTTGTATACGATGCCGAGGAGGTGAGGTACTACACTGTGGGGGCACAGGGAGCTACCGGAGGATTTCAAATATCAGAATCGTAACCATAATAGAGTATTTAATTGCATCCTAGCTTTCATCACGTGTAAGATGTACTAGAGTTTATGTTCGACTAAGAAAGAGAAATGCTGTCAGTTAAACTAGGATATGTCATCAAGTGCAAGGTGAGTGCCACCTTAAAAGATATTAAAATGGGGGGGGGGGTGGACACATCTTAGAACAAGTAAATTGTGGTACTAGAATAATTAAGAAAGGTCGAACACTTGGATCAACAAAAAAAGTGATTATTGCTTACCATGTGACCCAAACTATATTAAGTCTTAGAACAAAAGACGTTCTTATCTTGATGCCCCGCAGCTGTTAGCCCCAAGGTACAGAGGGCAGTAGGCAACGACCAGCAGGCCTCAAGGGCCATGTGCAGACTCTAAGAGCAACTGCCTTTGAGAGAGGAAACGGTAGAGAGTGGGCTTTCGGTGGTAGAGAATTACTAACTGGGAAAGTAGGAAAATTGACACAGAATCGGGATTGATGCCACTACATGACAGAGTTGGTGAAACGTCCCTTCTCAGAGATCTTGAGGCTCCTCAGAAATGTATTTTTCATTCTGGACAGAACATTCAGGATAAATATGATCTGTTCGAGTTCCTGGTTCTCTCATCAGGACTGTTTCTTAGGCTTCACTGGCACAAGAAAAGGGTTTTGATGGTCCAGGGTAAATCCTGACCAAAGCAAAGCACGGTATCTATGAAAAACTAACCACTCAGAAGAGAACGACAGATAAAAAGCCAGGCCGACCTGACCCTGCAAAATAGGTAAGGTTGGTCCGGCAACAGGGGTAGAGGGGAAGTGCCCATCTCCTGCTAGAAGAGCTAGAGAAGACCCCTTCCGGAGAGACCACCAGGAGAGGAGAGCAGAAGGTGCTGATGAGGAAGAATATTTTAATCAGCAGAGAAGGTCAAAATGACAAAGTTCCAGGATCAGTGTAAACATATGGGATGAAAAAATAAAAAAGAAAAGAAAAGATCATTTTAAAATGACTTTTTTTTTTAAAAGGACTTGTGTAAACAAAAGTCCTTTTTAAGAGACAGTTGGCTGTTTAAAGCAGAAGTACAACTCACTGAGAGAATCACCGCACTATTTATTTGGGTAGAAAGGACCTGGAATGTAGAAAGGCCCATTCTGCAGAGGAAAAAAATAGAATCACTAACAGGCCTCGTGCCTTGCACAGCCAGTGGCTAGAATCCCTGCCTCATGAGACCCTGTGCTAGAAGGCCGCTAGAACCATCTACGACTATGTGAGTCTTTCTTGGAAGCCAACAAGTGTTTGCCCAGTTAAGAGCACAGTAACAATCAGTTACGTTAGGTGATAATGATTATCGATATCTTTAAAAGACGTGTCGAGTTTCTTTTTGAGGAACCCTCACCCCACCCTTAGAGAAATTTATCTGAGGTTCACCTCTTTGAAATACCTCATTGTAGTTCCACATTTACCATATCCAAAAAACAAACAAACAAAAAAATCTTTTTATTAACAAAGTGTTCAGAAGGGGGCGCCACTGAAAACAATTAGAGCTTTCCCTGCCAGGACAATTTTGTTGCAGAAACAGCTGAAAGCAATCAGGTCAGACAGAGCCAAGGGCTGGAGGGATTTTTAAATTACAAAAACCGATCCAAATCAAACCAAAACAAAAATCAAACCCAATGGCCAAGATTTCAAGTTTGCTACTAAAGGCATGACTTTCTCCTAAGACATGCGAGTGACTTGATCAATATATTTACATATTTATATTTGAAGAAGAAGGAACTATTTGATGCAGCAAATGCACGTTGATTGAAAATTACCAGATATGGGGGCTCCTGGGTGGCTCAGTGGTTTAGGCCTCTGCCTTCGGCTCAGGTCATGATTTCAGGGTCCTGGGATGGAGCCCCACATCGGGCTCTCTGCTCAGCGGGGAGCCTGCTTCCCCCCTCTCTCTCTGCCTGCCTCTCTACCTACTTGTGATCTGTCAGAAAAATGGGTAAATCAGATCTTTAAAAAGGATTTAGTAGATGTCAAATACATCGAGGGTATGGGGGAAGGGAAATGATTGCACCTGATCTGACTAGGAAGTGGTTGAAGCCTGAATTAAAGTGCTATAAAAAGAGTAAAGACCTGGGAATTCTATGGGGAAAAATCCCTCGAAAAACAGCAGTAATAACTGGCTGCTCCTTATTGATCCAGATGCTGCGGTAGGCAAAGAAGAGCTGGTTTTAGCCAGAGGATGATCTCCATTTGTCTTCCTGATCTGGCATTTCCTGCAAGCCAGGTATGGGGCTCTGCTCTAGAGCTGCAAATGCTGGGGGGCCCTCACTGTCCCTTTTCTCTTCTCAGGGGGACAACGGGCATGTCCATGGTGCAGTGGGACAGGCTTTACCACAGGGAGATAAAAGACTGCCAAGGGTAGGTTGGAGCTGGGAAAAGCCACTTAGGAACAGATTTTCATTGGAGGTGATAGACAAGGGCAAAGCGAAGAATGAGGATGAGTATGTCAAGATTCAAAGTGCCTGGAGGCAGCACAGTGCATTTGGGAAACTACAGCAAGTTCATGACAACCGACAACTGATCTGGCAGCATCACCTGGGGATGGAGTTTGATCCGCGGGGTTAACACTGGGCTTGAGATGGTTTTTATACTATGCCGAGGAGGTGAGGTACTACACTGTGGGGGCACAGGGAGCTACCGGAGGATTTCAAATATCAGAATCGTAACCATAATAGAGTATTTAATTGCATCCTAGCTTTCATCAAGTGTAAGATGGACTATAGTTTATGTTCGCCTAAGAAAGAGAAATGCTGTCAGTTAAACTAGGATATGTCATAAAGTGCAAGGTGCGTGCCACCTTAAAAGATATTAAAATGGGGGGGGGGGTGGACAAATCTTAGAACAAGTAAATTGTGGTACTAGAATAATTAAGAAAGGTCGAACACTTGGATCAACAAAAAAAGTGATAATTGCTTACCATATGACCCAAACTCTATTAAGTCTTAGAACAAAAGACGTTCTTCTCTTGATGCCCCGCAGCTGTTGGACCCAAGGTACAGAGGGCAGTAGGCAACGACCAGCATGCCTCAAGTGCCATGTGCAGACTCTAAGAGCAACTGCCTTTGAGAGAGGAAACGGTAGAGAGTGGGCTTTCAGAGGTAGAGAATTACTAGCTGGGAAAGTAGAATAATTGACACAGAATCGGAATTGATGCCACTGCATGACTGAGTTGGTGAAACGTCCCTTCTCAGAGATCTTGAGGCTCCTCAGAAATGTATTTTTCATTCTGGACAGAACATTCAGGATAAATATGATCGGTTCGAGTTCCTGGTTCTCTCATCAGGACTGTTTCTTTGGCTTCACTGGAACAAGAAAGCTGTTTTGATGGTGCAGGGTAAATCCTGACCAAAGCAAAGCACGGTATCTATGAAAAACTAACCACTCAGAAGAGAACAACAGATAAAAAGCCAGGCCGACCTGACCCTGCAAAATAGGTAAGGTTGGTCAGGCAACAGGGGTAGAGGGGAAGTGCCCATCTCCTGCTAGAAGAGCTAGAGAAGACCCCTTCCGGAGAGACCACCAGGAGAGGAGAGCAGAAGGTGCTGCTGAGGAAGAATATTTTAATCAGCAGAGAAGGTCAAAATGACAAAGTTCCAGGATCAGTGTAAACATATGGGATTAAAAAATAAAAAAATCAAAAAAGATCATTTTAAAATGACTTTTTTTTTAAAGGACTTGTGTAAACAAAAGTCCTTTTTAAGAGACAGTTGGCTGTTTAAAGCAGAAGTACAACTCACTGAGAGAAACACCGCACTATTTATTTGGGGAGAAAGGACCTGGAATGTAGAAAGGCCCATTCTGCAGAGGAAAAAAATAGAATCATTAACAGGCCTCGTGCCTTGCACAGCCAGTGGCTAGAATCCCTGCCTCATGAGACCCTGTGCTAGAAGGCCGCTAGAACCATCTACAACTATGTCAGTCTTTCTTGGAAGCCAACAAGTGTTTTGCCCAGTTAAGAGCAGAGTAACAATCAGTCACGTATTTGGTGATAATGTTTATCGATATCTTTAAAAGCCGTGTCAAGTTTCTTTTTAAGTAACCCTCACCCCACCCTTAGAGAAATTTATCTGAGGTTCACCTCTTTGAAATTCCTCATTGTAGTTCCACATTTACCATATCCAAAAAACAAACAAACAAAAAAAACCATTTTCTTAACAAAGTGTTCAGAAGGGGGCGCCACTGAAAACAATTAGAGCTTTCCCTGCCAGGACAATTTTGTTGCAGAAACAGCTGAAAGCAATCAGGTCAGACAGAGCCAAGGGCTGGAGGGATTTTTAAATGACAAAAACCGATCCAAATCAAACCAAAACAAAAATCAAACCCAATGGCCAGGATTTCAAGTTTGCTACTAAAGGTGTGACATTCTCCTAAGACATGCGAGTGACTTGATCAATATATTTATATATTTATATTTGAAGAAGAAGGAACTATTTGATGCAGCAAATCCACGTTGATTAAAATATACCAGATATGGGGGCTCCTGGGTGGCTCAGTGGTTTAGGCCTCTGCCTTCGGCTCAGGTCATGATTTCAGGGTCCTGGGATGGAGCCCCACATCGGGCTCTCTGCTCAGCGGGGAGCCTGCTTTCCCCCTCTCTCTCTGCCTACCTCTCTACCTACTTGTGATCTGTCAGAAAAATGCGTAAATCAGATCTTTAAAAAAAGAATTAGTAGATGTGAAATACATCGAGGGTATGGGGGAAGGAAAACGATTTCACCTAATCTGACTAGGAAGTGGTTGAAGCCTGAATTAAAGTGCTATAAAAAGAGTAAAGACCTGGGAATTCTATGGGGAAAAATCCCTCGAAAAACAGCAGTAATAACTGGCTGCTCCTTATTGATCCAGATGCTGCGGTAGGCAAAGAAGAGCTGGTTTTAGCCAGAGGATGATCTCCATTTGTCTTCCTGATCTGGCATTTCCTGCAAGCCAGGTATGGGGCTCTGCTCTAGAGCTGCAAATGCTGGGGGGCCCTCACTGTCCCTTTTCTCTTCTCAGGGGGACAACGGGCATGTCCATGGTGCAGTGGGACAGGCTTTACCACAGGGAGATAAAAGACTGCCAAGGGTAGGTTGGAGCTGGGAAAAGCCACTTAGGAACAGATTTTCATTGGAGGTGATAGACAAGGGCAAAGCGAAGAATGAGGATGAGTATGTCAAGATTCAAAGTGCCTGGAGGCAGCACAGTGCATTTGGGAAACTACAGCAAGTTCATGACAACCGACAACTGATCTGGCAGCATCACCTGGGGATGGAGTTTGATCCGCGGGGTTAACACTGGGCTTGAGATGGTTTTTATACTATGCCGAGGAGGTGAGGTACTACACTGTGGGGGCACAGGGAGCTACCGGAGGATTTCAAATATCAGAATCGTAACCATAATAGAGTATTTAATTGCATCCTAGCTTTCATCAAGTGTAAGATGGACTATAGTTTATGTTCGCCTAAGAAAGAGGAATGCTGTCAGTTAAACTAGGATATGTCATAAAGTGCAAGGTGCGTGCCACCTTATAGATATTAAAATGGGGGGGGGTGGACAAATCTTAGAACAAGTAAATTGTGGTACTAGAATAATTAAGAAAGGTCGAACACTTGGATCAACAAAAAAAGTGATAATTGCTTACCATGTGACCCAAACTCTATTAAGTCTTAGAACAAAAGACGTTCTTCTCTTGATGCCCCGCAGCTGTTGGACCCTAGGTACAGAGGGCAGTAGGCAACGACCAGCATGCCTCAAGTGCCATGTGCAGACTCTAAGAGCAACTGCCTTTGAGAGAGGAAACGGTAGAGAGTGGGCTTTCAGAGGTAGAGAATTACTAGCTGGGAAAGTAGGATAATTGACACAGAATCGGAATTGATGCCACTGCATGACTGAGTTGGTGAAACGTCCCTTCTCAGAGATCTTGAGGCTCCTCAGAAATGTATTTTTCATTTTGGACAGAACATTCAGGATAAATATGATCGGTTCGAGTTCCTGGTTCTCTCATCAGGACTGTTTCTTTGGCTTCACTGGAACAAGAAAGCTGTTTTGATGGTCCAGGGTAAATCCTGAACAAAGCAAAGCACGGTATCTATGAAAAACTAACCACTCAGAAGAGAACAACAGATAAAAAGCCAGGCCGACCTGACCCTGCAAAATAGGTAAGGTTGGTCAGGCAACAGGGGTAGAGGGGAAGTGCCCATCTCCTGCTAGAAGAGCTAGAGAAGACCCCTTCCGGAGAGACCACCAGGAGAGGAGAGCAGAAGGTGCTGCTGAGGAAGAATATTTTAATCAGCAGAGAAGGTCAAAATGACAAAGTTCCAGGATGAGTGTAAACATATGGGATTAAAAAATAAAAAAATCAAAAAAGATCATTTTAAAATGACTTTTTTTTTAAAGGACTTGTGTAAACAAAAGTCCTTTTTAAGAGACAGTTGGCTGTTTAAAGCAGAAGTACAACTCACTGAGAGAAACACCGCACTATTTATTTGGTGAGAAAGGACCTGGAATGTAGAAAGGCCCATTCTGCAGAGGAAAAAAATAGAATCATTAACAGGCCTCGTGCCTTGCACAGCCAGTGGCTAGAATCCCTGCCTCATGAGACCCTGTGCTAGAAGGCCGCTAGAACCATCTACAACTATGTCAGTCTTTCTTGGAAGCCAACAAGTGTTTTGCCCAGTTAAGAGCAGAGTAACAATCAGTCACGTATTTGGTGATAATGTTTATCGATATCTTTAAAAGCCGTGTCAAGTTTCTTTTTGAGAAACCCTCACCCCACCCTTAGAGAAATTTATCTGAGGTTCACCTCTTTGAAATTCCTCATTGTAGTTCCACATTTACCATATCCAAAAAACAAACAAACAAAAAAAACCATTTTCTTAACAAAGTGTTCAGAAGGGGGCGCCACTGAAAACAATTAGAGCTTTCCCTGCCAGGACAATTTTGTTGCAGAAACAGCTGAAAGCAATCAGGTCAGACAGAGCCAAGGGCTGGAGGGATTTTTAAATGACAAAAACCGATCCAAATCAAACCAAAACAAAAATCAAACCCAATGGCCAGGATTTCAAGTTTGCTACTAAAGGTGTGACATTCTCCTAAGACATGCGAGTGACTTGATCAATATATTTATATATTTATATTTGAAGAAGAAGGAACTATTTGATGCAGCAAATCCACGTTGATTAAAATATACCAGATATGGGGGCTCCTGGGTGGCTCAGTGGTTTAGGCCTCTGCCTTCGGCTCAGGTCATGATTTCAGGGTCCTGGGATGGAGCCCCACATCGGGCTCTCTGCTCAGCGGGGAGCCTGCTTTCCCCCTCTCTCTCTGCCTAACTCTCTACCTACTTGTGATCTGTCAGAAAAATGCGTAAATCAGATCTTTAAAAAAAGAATTAGTAGATGTGAAATACATCGAGGGTATGGGGGAAGGAAAACGATTTCACCTGATCTGACTAGGAAGTGGTTGAAGCCTGAATTAAAGTGCTATAAAAAGAGTAAAGACCTGGGAATTCTATGGGGAAAAATCCCTCGAAAAACAGCAGTAATAACTGGCTGCTCTTTATTGATCCAGATGCTGCGGTAGGCAAAGAAGAGCTGGTTTTATTCAGAGGATGATCTCCATTTGTCTTCCTGATCTGGCATTTCCTGCAAGCCAGGTATGGGGCTCTGCTCTAGAGCTGCAAATGCTGGGGGGCCCTCACTGTCTCTTTTCTCTTCTCAGGGGGACAACGGGCATGTCCACGGTGCAGTGGGACAGGCTTTACCACAGGGAGATAAAAGACTGCCAAGGGTAGGTTGGAGCTGGGAAAAGGCACTTAGGAACAGATTTTCATTGGAGGTGATAGACAAGGGCAAAGCGAAGAATGAGGATGAGTGTGTCAAGTTTCAAAGTGCCAGGAGGCAGCACAGTGCATTTGGGAAACTACAGCAAGTTCATGGCAACCGACAACTGATCTGGCAGCATCACCTGGGGATGGAGGCTGAGCCCCGGGGTTAACACTGGGCTTGAGATGGTTTGTATACTATGCCGAGGAGGTGAGGTACTACACTGTGGGGGCACAGGGAGCTACCGGAGGATTTCAAATATCAGAATCGTAACCATAATAGAGTATTTAATTGCATCCTAGCTTTCATCACGTGTAAGATGTACTAGAGTTTATGTTCGACTAAGAAAGAGAAATGCTGTCAGTTAAACTAGGATATGTCATCAAGTGCAAGGTGAGTGCCACCTTAAAAGATATTAAAATGGTGGGGGGGGTGGACACATCTTAGAACAAGTAAATTGTGGTACTAGAATAATTAAGAAAGGTCGAACACTTGGATCAACAAAAAAAGTGATTATTGCTTACCATGTGACCCAAACTATATTAAGTCTTAGAACAAAAGGCATTCTTATCTTGATGTCCCGCAGCTGTTAGCCCCAAGGTACAGAGGGCAGTAGGCAACGACCAGCATGCCTCAAGTGCCATGTGCAGACTCTAAGAGCAACTGCCTTTGAGAGAGGAAACGGTAGAGAGTGGGCTTTCAGAGGTAGAGAATTACTAGCTGGGAAAGTAGGAAAATTGACACAGAATCGGGATTGATGCCACTACATGACAGAGTTGGTGAAACGTCCCTTCTCAGAGATCTTGAGGCTCCTCAGAAATGTATTTTTCATTTTGGACAGAACATTCAGGATAAATATGATCTGTTCGAGTTCCTGGTTCTCTCATCAGGACTGTTTCTTAGGCTTCACTGGCACAAGAAAAGGGTTTTGATGGTCCAGGGTAAATCCTGACCAAAGCAAAGCACGGTATCTATGAAAAACTAACCACTCAGAAGAGAACGACAGATAAAAAGCCAGGCCGACCTGACCCTGCAAAATAGGTAAGGTTGGTCCGGCAACAGGGGTAGAGGGGAAGTGCCCATCTCCTGCTAGAAGAGCTAGAGAAGACCCCTTCCGGAGAGACCACCAGGAGAGGAGAGCAGAAGGTGCTGATGAGGAAGAATATTTTAATCAGCAGAGAAGGTCAAAATGACAAAGTTCCAGGATCAGTGTAAACATATGGGATGAAAAAATAAAAAAGAAAAGAAAAGATCATTTTAAAATGACTTTTTTTTTTTAAAAGGACTTGTGTAAACAAAAGTCCTTTTTAAGAGACAGTTGGCTGTTTAAAGCAGAAGTACAACTCACTGAGAGAATCACCGCACTATTTATTTGGGTAGAAAGGACCTGGAATGTAGAAAGGCCCATTCTGCAGAGGAAAAAAATAGAATCACTAACAGGCCTCGTGCCTTGCACAGCCAGTGGCTAGAATCCCTGCCTCATGAGACCCTGTGCTAGAAGGCCGCTAGAACCATCTACAACTATGGTAGTCTTTCTTGGAAGCCAACAAGTGTTTGCCCAGTTAAGAGCAGAGTAACAATCAGTCACGTATTTGGTGATAATGTTTATCGATATCTTTAAAAGCCGTGTCAAGTTTCTTTTTGAGAAACCCTCACCCCACCCTTAGAGAAATTTATCTGAGGTTCACCTCTTTGAAATACCTCATTGTAGTTCCACATTTACCATATCCAAAAAACAAACAAACAAACAAAAAAACCATTTTCTTAACAAAGTGTTCAGAAGGGGGCGCCACTGAAAACAATTAGAGCTTTCCCTGCCAGGACAATTTTGTTGCAGAAACAGCTGAAAGCAATCAGGTCAGACAGAGCCAAGGGCTGGAGGGATTTTTAAAAGACAAAAACCGATCCAAATCAAACCAAAACAAAAATCAAACCCAATGGCCAGGATTTCAAGTTTGCTACTAAAGGTGTGACATTCTCCTAAGACATGCGAGTGACTTGATCAATATATTTATATATTTATATTTGAAGAAGAAGGAACTATTTGATGCAGCAAATCCACGTTGATTAAAATATACCAGATATGGGGGCTCCTGGGTGGCTCAGTGGTTTAGGCCTCTGCCTTCGGCTCAGGTCATGATTTCAGGGTCCTGGGATGGAGCCCCACATCGGGCTCTCTGCTCAGCGGGGAGCCTGCTTTCCCCCTCTCTCTCTGCCTAACTCTCTACCTACTTGTGATCTGTCAGAAAAATGCGTAAATCAGATCTTTAAAAAAAGAATTAGTAGATGTGAAATACATCGAGGGTATGGGGGAAGGAAAACGATTTTACCTGATCTGACTAGGAAGTGGTTGAAGCCTGAATTAAAGTGCTATAAAAAGAGTAAAGACCTGGGAATTCTATGGGGAAAAATCCCTCGAAAAACAGCAGTAATAACTGGCTGCTCTTTATTGATCCAGATGCTGCGGTAGGCAAAGAAGAGCTGGTTTTATTCAGAGGATGATCTCCATTTGTCTTCCTGATCTGGCATTTCCTGCAAGCCAGGTATGGGGCTCTGCTCTAGAGCTGCAAATGCTGGGGGGCCCTCACTGTCTCTTTTCTCTTCTCAGGGGGACAACGGGCATGTCCACGGTGCAGTGGGACAGGCTTTACCACAGGGAAATAAAAGACTGCCAAGGGTAGGTTGGAGCTGGGAAAAGGCACTTAGGAACAGATTTTCATTGGAGGTGATAGACAAGGGCAAAGCGAAGAATGAGGATGAGTGTGTCAAGTTTCAAAGTGCCAGGAGGCAGCACAGTGCATTTGGGAAACTACAGCAAGTTCATGACAACCGACAACTGATCTGGCAGCATCACCTGGGGATGGAGGCTGAGCCCCGGGGTTAACACTGGGCTTGAGATGGTTTGTATACTATGCCGAGGAGGTGAGGTACTACACTGTGGGGGCACAGGGAGCTACCGGAGGATTTCAAATATCAGAATCGTAACCATAATAGAGTATTTAATTGCATCCTAGCTTTCATCACGTGTAAGATGTACTAGAGTTTATGTTCGACTAAGAAAGAGAAATGCTGTCAGTTAAACTAGGATATGTCATCAAGTGCAAGGTGAGTGCCACCTTAAAAGATATTAAAATGGGGGGGGGGGTGGACACATCTTAGAACAAGTAAATTGTGGTACTAGAATAATTAAGAAAGGTCGAACACTTGGATCAACAAAAAAAGTGATTATTGCTTACCATGTGACCCAAACTATATTAAGTCTTAGAACAAAAGGCATTCTTATCTTGATGTCCCGCAGCTGTTAGCCCCAAGGTACAGAGGGCAGTAGGCAACGACCAGCATGCCTCAAGTGCCATGTGCAGACTCTAAGAGCAACTGCCTTTGAGAGAGGAAACGGTAGAGAGTGGGCTTTCAGAGGTAGAGAATTACTAGCTGGGAAAGTAGGAAAATTGACACAGAATCGGGATTGATGCCACTACATGACAGAGTTGGTGAAACGTCCCTTCTCAGAGATCTTGAGGCTCCTCAGAAATGTATTTTTCATTTTGGACAGAACATTCAGGATAAATATGATCTGTTCGAGTTCCTGGTTCTCTCATCAGGACTGTTTCTTAGGCTTCACTGGCACAAGAAAAGGGTTTTGATGGTCCAGGGTAAATCCTGACCAAAGCAAAGCACGGTATCTATGAAAAACTAACCACTCAGAAGAGAACGACAGATAAAAAGCCAGGCCGACCTGACCCTGCAAAATAGGTAAGGTTGGTCCGGCAACAGGGGTAGAGGGGAAGTGCCCATCTCCTGCTAGAAGAGCTAGAGAAGACCCCTTCCGGAGAGACCACCAGGAGAGGAGAGCAGAAGGTGCTGATGAGGAAGAATATTTTAATCAGCAGAGAAGGTCAAAATGACAAAGTTCCAGGATCAGTGTAAACATATGGGATGAAAAAATAAAAAAGAAAAGAAAAGATCATTTTAAAATGACTTTTTTTTTTTTAAAGGACTTGTGTAAACAAAAGTCCTTTTTAAGAGACAGTTGGCTGTTTAAAGCAGAAGTACAACTCACTGAGAGAATCACCGCACTATTTATTTGGGTAGAAAGGACCTGGAATGTAGAAAGGCCCATTCTGCAGAGGAAAAAAATAGAATCACTAACAGGCCTCGTGCCTTGCACAGCCAGTGGCTAGAATCCCTGCCTCATGAGACCCTGTGCTAGAAGGCCGCTAGAACCATCTACAACTATGGTAGTCTTTCTTGGAAGCCAACAAGTGTTTGCCCAGTTAAGAGCAGAGTAACAATCAGTCACGTATTTGGTGATAATGTTTATCGATATCTTTAAAAGCCGTGTCAAGTTTCTTTTTGAGAAACCCTCACCCCACCCTTAGAGAAATTTATCTGAGGTTCACCTCTTTGAAATACCTCATTGTAGTTCCACATTTACCATATCCAAAAAACAAACAAACAAACAAAAAAACCATTTTCTTAACAAAGTGTTCAGAAGGGGGCGCCACTGAAAACAATTAGAGCTTTCCCTGCCAGGACAATTTTGTTGCAGAAACAGCTGAAAGCAATCAGGTCAGACAGAGCCAAGGGCTGGAGGGATTTTTAAATGACAAAAACCGATCCAAATCAAACCAAAACAAAAATCAAACCCAATGGCCAGGATTTCAAGTTTGCTACTAAAGGTGTGACATTCTCCTAAGACATGCGAGTGACTTGATCAATATATTTATATATTTATATTTGAAGAAGAAGGAACTATTTGATGCAGCAAATCCACGTTGATTAAAATATACCAGATATGGGGGCTCCTGGGTGGCTCAGTGGTTTAGGCCTCTGCCTTCGGCTCAGGTCATGATTTCAGGGTCCTGGGATGGAGCCCCACATCGGGCTCTCTGCTCAGCGGGGAGCCTGCTTCCCCCCTCTCTCTCTGCCTACCTCTCTACCTACTTGTGATCTGTCAGAAAAATGCGTAAATCAGATCTTTAAAAAAAGAATTAGTAGATGTGAAATACATCGAGGGTATGGGGGAAGGAAAACGATTTCACCTGATCTGACTAGGAAGTGGTTGAAGCCTGAATTAAAGTGCTATAAAAAGAGTAAAGACCTGGGAATTCTATGGGGAAAAATCCCTAGAAAAACAGCAGTAATAACTGGCTGCTCTTTATTGACCCAGATGCTGCGGTAGGCAAAGAAGAGCTGGTTTTATTCAGAGGATGATCTCCATTTGTCTTCCTGATCTGGCATTTCCTGCAAGCCAGGTATGGGGCTCTGCTCTAGAGCTGCAAATGCTGGGGGGCCCTCACTGTCCCTTTTCTCTTCTCAGGGGGACAACGGGCATGTCCATGGTGCAGTGGGACAGGCTTTACCACAGGGAGATAAAAGACTGCCAAGGGTAGGTTGGAGCTGGGAAAAGCCACTTAGGAACAGATTTTCATTGGAGGTGATAGACAAGGGCAAAGCGAAGAATGAGGATGAGTGTGTCAAGTTTCAAAGTGCCAGGAGGCAGCACAGTGCATTTGGGAAACTACAGCAAGTTCATGACAACCGAAAACTGATCTGGCAGCATCACCTGGGGATGGAGGCTGAGCCCCGGGGTTAACACTGGGCTTGAGATGGTTTGTATACTATGCCGAGGAGGTGAGGTACTACACTGTGGGGGCACAGGGAGCTACCGGAGGATTTCAAATATCAGAATCGTAACCATAATAGAGTATTTAATTGCATCCTAGCTTTCATCACGTGTAAGATGTACTATAGTTTATGTTCGACTAAGAAAGAGAAATGCTGTCAGTTAAACTAGGATATGTCATCAAGTGCAAGGTGAGTGCCACCTTAAAAGATATTAAAATGGGGGGGTGTGGACACATCTTAGAACAAGTAAATTGTGGTACTAGAATAATTAAGAAAGGTCGAACACTTGGATCAACAAAAAAAGTGATTATTGCTTACCATGTGACCCAAACTATATTAAGTCTTAGAACAAAAGACGTTCTTATCTTGATGCCCCGCAGCTGTTAGACCCAAGGTACAGAGGGCAGTAGGCAACGACCAGCAGGCCTCAAGTGCCATGTGCAGACTCTAAGAGCAACTGCCTTTGAGAGAGGAAACGGTAGAGAGTGGGCTTTCGGAGGTAGAGTATTACTAGCTGGGAAAGTAGGAAAATTGACACAGAATCGGGATTGATGCCACTACAGGACAGAGATGGTGAAACGTCCCTTCTCAGAGATCTTGAGGCTCCTCAGAAATGTATTTTTCATTTTGGACAGAACATTCAGGATAAATATGATCTGTTCGAGTTCCTGGTTCTCTCATCAGGACTGTTTCTTAGGCTTCACTGGCACAAGAAAAGGGTTTTGATGGTCCAGGGTAAATCCTGACCAAAGCAAAGCACGGTATCTATGAAAAACTAACCACTCAGAAGAGAACGACAGATAAAAAGCCAGGCCGACCTGACCCTGCAAAATAGGTAAGGTTGGTCCGGCAACAGGGGTAGAGAGGAAGTGCCCATCTCCTGCTAGAAGAGCTAGAGAAGACCCCTTCCGGAGAGACCACCAGGAGAGGAGAGCAGAAGGTGCTGATGAGGAAGAATATTTTAATCAGCAGAGAAGGTCAAAATGACAAAGTTCCAGGATCAGTGTAAACATATGGGATGAAAAAATAAAAAAGAAAAGAAAAGATCATTTTAAAATGACTTTTTTTTTTTAAAAGGACTTGTGTAAACAAAAGTCCTTTTTAAGAGACAGTTGGCTGTTTAAAGCAGAAGTACAACTCACTGAGAGAATCACCGCACTATTTATTTGGGTAGAAAGGACCTGGAATGTAGAAAGGCCCATTCTGCAGAGGAAAAAAATAGAATCACTAACAGGCCTCGTGCCTTGCACAGCCAGTGGCTAGAATCCCTGCCTCATGAGACCCTGTGCTAGAAGGCCGCTAGAACCATCTACAACTATGGTAGTCTTTCTTGGAAGCCAACAAGTGTTTGCCCAGTTAAGAGCAGAGTAACAATCAGTCACGTATTTGGTGATAATGTTTATCGATATCTTTAAAAGCCGTGTCAAGTTTCTTTTTGAGTAACCCTCACCCCACCCTTAGAGAAATTTATCTGAGGTTCACCTCTTTGAAATACCTCATTGTAGTTCCACATTTACCATATCCAAAAAACAAACAAACAAACAAAAAACCATTTTCTTAACAAAGTGTTCAGAAGGGGGCGCCACTGAAAACAATTAGAGCTTTCCCTGCCAGGACAATTTTGTTGCAGAAACAGCTGAAAGCAATCAGGTCAGACAGAGCCAAGGGCTGGAGGGATTTTTAAATGACAAAAACCGATCCAAATCAAACCAAAACAAAAATCAAACCCAATGGCCAGGATTTCAAGTTTGCTACTAAAGGTGTGACATTCTCCTAAGACATGCGAGTGACTTGATCAATATATTTATATATTTATATTTGAAGAAGAAGGAACTATTTGATGCAGCAAATCCACGTTGATTAAAATATACCAGATATGGGGGCTCCTGGGTGGCTCAGTGGTTTAGGCCTCTGCCTTCGGCTCAGGTCATGATTTCAGGGTCCTGGGATGGAGCCCCACATCGGGCTCTCTGCTCAGCGGGGAGCCTGCTTCCCCCCTCTCTCTCTGCCTACCTCTCTACCTACTTGTGATCTGTCAGAAAAATGCGTAAATCAGATCTTTAAAAAAAGAATTAGGGACGCCTGGGTGGCTCAGTTGGTTAAGCAGCTGCCTTCGGCTCAGGTCATGATCCCGGCGTCCTGGGATCGAGTCCCACATCGGGCTCCTTGCTCAGCAGGGAGCCTGCTTCTCCCTCTGCCTCTGCCTGCCATTCTGTCTGCCTGTGTTCGCTCTCTCCCCCTCTCTCTCTCTGATAAATAAATAAAATCTTTAAAAAAAAAAAAGAATATTTAAAAAAAGAATTAGTAGATGTGAAATACATCGAGGGTATGGGGGAAGGAAAACGATTTCACCTGATCTGACTAGGAAGTGGTTGAAGCCTGAATTAAAGTGCTATAAAAAGAGTAAAGACCTGGGAATTCTATGGGGAAAAATCCCTAGAAAAACAGCAGTAATAACTGGCTGCTCTTTATTGATCCAGATGCTGCGGTAGGCAAAGAAGAGCTGGTTTTATTCAGAGGATGATCTCCATTTGTCTTCCTGATCTGGCATTTCCTGCAAGCCAGGTATGGGGCTCTGCTCTAGAGCTACAAATGCTGGGGGGCCCTCACTGTCCCTTTTCTCTTCTCAGGGGGACAACGGGCATGTCCATGGTGCAGTGGGACAGGCTTAACCACAGGGAGATAAAAGACTGCCAAGGGTAGGTTGGAGCTGGGAAAAGCCACTTAGGAACAGATTTTCATTGGAGGTGATAGACAAGGGCAAAGCGAAGAATGAGGATGAGTGTGTCAAGTTTCAAAGTGCCAGGAGGCAGCACAGTGCATTTGGGAAACTACAGCAAGTTCAGGACAACCGACAACTGATCTGGCAGCATCGCCTGGGGATGGAGGCTGAGCCCCGGGGTTAACACTGGGCTTGAGATGGTTTGTATACGATGCCGAGGAGGTGAGGTACTACACTGTGGGGGCACAGGGAGCTACCGGAGGATTTCAAATATCAGAATCGTAACCATAATAGAGTATTTAATTGCATCCTAGCTTTCATCACGTGTAAGATGTACTATAGTTTATGTTCGCCTAAGAAAGAGAAATGCTGTCAGTTAAACTAGGATATGTCATCAAGTGCAAGGTGAGTGCCACCTTAAAAGATATTAAAATGGGGAGGGGGTGGACACATCTTAGAACAAGTAAATTGTGGTACTAGAATAATTAAGAAAGGTCGAACATGGGACGCCTGAGTGGCTCAGTTGGTTAAGCAGCTGCCTTCGGCTCAGGTCATGATCCCAGCGTCCTAGAATCGAGTCCCACATCGGGCTCCTTGCTCCGCAGGGAGCCTGCTTCTCCCTCTGACTCTTCCTTCCACTGTCTGCCTGTGCTCGCTCTCGCTCGCGCTCTCTCTGACAAATAAATAAATAAAAATCTTAAAAAAAAAAAAAAAAAAAAGAAAGGTCGAACACTTGGATCACCAAAAATGTGATTATTGCTTACCATGTGACCCAAACTATATTAAGTCTTAGAACAAAAGACGTTCTTATCTTGATGCCCCGCAGCTGTTAGCCCCAAGGTACAGAGGGCAGTAGGCAACGACCAGCAGGCCTCAAGGGCCATGTGCAGACTCTAAGAGCAACTGCCTTTGAGAGAGGAAACGGTAGAGAGTGGGCTTTCAGAGGTAGAGAATTACTAGCTGGGAAAGTAGGAAAATTGACACAGAATCGGGATTGATGCCACTACATGACAGAGTTGGTGAAACGTCCCTTCTCAGAGATCTTGAGGCTCCTCAGAAATGTATTTTTCATTTTGGACAGAACATTCAGGATAAATATGATCTGTTCGAGTTCCTGGTTCTCTCATCAGGACTGTTTCTTAGGCTTCACTGGCACAAGAAAAGGGTTTTGATGGTCCAGGGTAAATCCTGACCAAAGCAAAGCACGGTATCTATGAAAAACTAACCACTCTGAAGAGAACGACAGATAAAAAGCCAGGCCGACCTGACCCTGCAAAATAGGTAAGGTTGGTCCGGCAACAGGGGTAGAGGGGAAGTGCCCATCTCCTGCTAGAAGAGCTAGAGAAGACCCCTTCCGGAGAGACCACCAGGAGAGGAGAGCAGAAGGTGCTGATGAGGAAGAATATTTTAATCAGCAGAGAAGGTCAAAATGACAAAGTTCCAGGATCAGTGTAAACATATGGGATGAAAAAATAAAAAAGAAAAGAAAAGATCATTTTAAAATGACTTTTTTTTTTAAAAAGGACTTGTGTAAACAAAAGTCCTTTTTAAGAGACAGTTGGCTGTTTAAAGCAGAAGTACAACTCACTGAGAGAATCACCGCACTATTTATTTGGGTAGAAAGGACCTGGAATGTAGAAAGGCCCATTCTGCAGAGGAAAAAAATAGAATCACTAACAGGCCTCGTGCCTTGCACAGCCAGTGGCTAGAATCCCTGCCTCATGAGACCCTGTGCTAGAAGGCCGCTAGAACCATCTACAACTATGGTAGTCTTTCTTGGAAGCCAACAAGTGTTTGCCCAGTTAAGAGCAGAGTAACAATCAGTCACGTATTTGGTGATAATGTTTATCGATATCTTTAAAAGCCGTGTCAAGTTTCTTTTTGAGAAACCCTCACCCCACCCTTAGAGAAATTTATCTGAGGTTCACCTCTTTGAAATACCTCATTGTAGTTCCACATTTACCATATCCAAAAAACAAACAAACAAACAAAAAAACCATTTTCTTAACAAAGTGTTCAGAAGGGGGCGCCACTGAAAACAATTAGAGCTTTCCCTGCCAGGACAATTTTGTTGCAGAAACAGCTGAAAGCAATCAGGTCAGACAGAGCCAAGGGCTGGAGGGATTTTTAAATGACAAAAACCGATCCAAATCAAACCAAAACAAAAATCAAACCCAATGGCCAGGATTTCAAGTTTGCTACTAAAGGTGTGACATTCTCCTAAGACATGCGAGTGACTTGATCAATATATTTATATATTTATATTTGAAGAAGAAGGAACTATTTGATGCAGCAAATCCACGTTGATTAAAATATACCAGATATGGGGGCTCCTGGGTGGCTCAGTGGTTTAGGCCTCTGCCTTCGGCTCAGGTCATGATTTCAGGGTCCTGGGATGGAGCCCCACATCGGGCTCTCTGCTCAGCGGGGAGCCTGCTTCCCCCCTCTCTCTCTGCCTACCTCTCTACCTACTTGTGATCTGTCAGAAAAATGCGTAAATCAGATCTTTAAAAAAAGAATTAGTAGATGTGAAATACATCGAGGGTATGGGGGAAGGAAAACGATTTCACCTGATCTGACTAGGAAGTGGTTGAAGCCTGAATTAAAGTGCTATAAAAAGAGTAAAGACCTGGGAATTCTACGGGGAAAAATCCCTAGAAAAACAGCAGTAATAACTGGCTGCTCTTTATTGATCCAGATGCTGCGGTAGGCAAAGAAGAGCTGGTTTTATTCAGAGGATGATCTCCATTTGTCTTCCTGATCTGGCATTTCCTGCAAGCCAGGTATGGGGCTCTGCTCTAGAGCTGCAAATGCTGGGGGGCCCTCACTGTCCCTTTTCTCTTCTCAGGGGGACAACGGGCATGTCCATGGTGCAGTGGGACAGGCTTTACCACAGGGAGATAAAAGACTGGCAAGGGTAGGTTGGAGCTGGGAAAAGCCACTTAGGAACAGATTTTCATTGGAGGTGATAGACAAGGGCAAAGCGAAGAATGAGGATGAGTGTGTCAAGTTTCAAAGTGCCAGGAGGCAGCACAGTGCATTTGGGAAACTACAGCAAGTTCAGGACAACCGACAACTGATCTGGCAGCATCACCTGGGGATGGAGGCTGAGCCCCGGGGTTAACACTGGGCTTGAGATGGTTTGTATACGATGCCGAGGAGGTGAGGTACTACACTGTGGGGGCACAGGGAGCTACCGGAGGATTTCAAATATCAGAATCGTAACCATAATAGAGTATTTAATTGCATCCTAGCTTTCATCACGTGTAAGATGTACTATAGTTTATGTTCGCCTAAGAAAGAGAAATGCTGTCAGTTAAACTAGGATATGTCATCAAGTGCAAGGTGAGTGCCACCTTAAAAGATATTAAAATGGGGAGGGGGTGGACACATCTTAGAACAAGTAAATTGTGGTACTAGAATAATTAAGAAAGGTCGAACATGGGACGCCTGGGTGGCTCAGTTGGTTAAGCAGCTGCCTTCGGCTCACGTCATGATCCCAGCGTCCTAGGATCGAGTCCCACATCGGGCTCCTTGCTCCGCAGGGAGCCTGCTTCTCCCTCTGACTCTTCCTTCCACTGTCTGCCTGTGCTCGCTCTCGCTCGCGCTCTCTCTGACAAATAAATAAATAAAAATCTTAAAAAAAAAAAAAAAAAAAAGAAAGGTCGAACACTTGGATCACCAAAAATGTGATTATTGCTTACCATGTGACCCAAACTATATTAAGTCTTAGAACAAAAGACGTTCTTATCTTGATGCCCCGCAGCTGTTAGCCCCAAGGTACAGAGGGCAGTAGGCAACGACCAGCAGGCCTCAAGTGCCATGTGCAGACTCTAAGAGCAACTGCCTTTGAGAGAGGAAACGGTAGAGAGTGGGCTTTCAGAGGTAGAGAATTACTAGCTGGGAAAGTAGGAAAATTGACACAGAATCGGGATTGATGCCACTACATGACAGAGTTGGTGAAACGTCCCTTCTCAGAGATCTTGAGGCTCCTCAGAAATGTATTTTTCATTTTGGACAGAACATTCAGGATAAATATGATCTGTTCGAGTTCCTGGTTCTCTCATCAGGACTGTTTCTTAGGCTTCACTGGCACAAGAAAAGGGTTTTGATGGTCCAGGGTAAATCCTGACCAAAGCAAAGCACGGTATCTATGAAAAACTAACCACTCAGAAGAGAACGACAGATAAAAAGCCAGGCCGACCTGACCCTGCAAAATAGGTAAGGTTGGTCCGGCAACAGGGGTAGAGGGGAAGTGCCCATCTCCTGCTAGAAGAGATAGAGAAGACCCCTTCCGGAGAGACCACCAGGAGAGGAGAGCAGAAGGTGCTGATGAGGAAGAATATTTTAATCAGCAGAGAAGGTCAAAATGACAAAGTTCCAGGATCAGTGTAAACATATGGGATGAAAAAATAAAAAAGAAAAGAAAAGATCATTTTAAAATGACTTTTTTTTTTTAAAAGGACTTGTGTAAACAAAAGTCCTTTTTAAGAGACAGTTGGCTGTTTAAAGCAGAAGTACAACTCACTGAGAGAATCACCGCACTATTTATTTGGGTAGAAACGACCTGGAATGTAGAAAGGCCCATTCTGCAGAGGAAAAAAATAGAATCACTAACAGGCCTCGTGCCTTGCACAGCCAGTGGCTAGAATCCCTGCCTCATGAGACCCTGTGCTAGAAGGCCGCTAGAACCATCTACAACTATGGTAGTCTTTCTTGGAAGCCAACAAGTGTTTGCCCAGTTAAGAGCAGAGTAACAATCAGTCACGTATTTGGTGATAATGTTTATCGATATCTTTAAAAGCCGTGTCAAGTTTCTTTTTGAGAAACCCTCAACCCACCCTTAGAGAAATTTATCTGAGGTTCACCTCTTTGAAATACCTCATTGTAGTTCCACATTTACCATATCCAAAAAACAAACAAACAAACAAAAAAACCATTTTCTTAACAAAGTGTTCAGAAGGGGGCGCCACTGAAAACAATTAGAGCTTTCCCTGCCAGGACAATTTTGTTGCAGAAACAGCTGAAAGCAATCAGGTCAGACAGAGCCAAGGGCTGGAGGGATTTTTAAATGACAAAAACCGATCCAAATCAAACCAAAACAAAAATCAAACCCAATGGCCAGGATTTCAAGTTTGCTACTAAAGGTGTGACATTCTCCTAAGACATGCGAGTGACTTGATCAATATATTTATATATTTATATTTGAAGAAGAAGGAACTATTTGATGCAGCAAATCCACGTTGATTAAAATATACCAGATATGGGGGCTCCTGGGTGGCTCAGTGGTTTAGGCCTCTGCCTTCGGCTCAGGTCATGATTTCAAGGTCCTGGGATGGAGCCCCACATCGGGCTCTCTGCTCAGCGGGGAGCCTGCTTCCCCCCTCTCTCTCTGCCTACCTCTCTACCTACTTGTGATCTGTCAGAAAAATGCGTAAATCAGATCTTTAAAAAAAGAATTAGTAGATGTGAAATACATCGAGGGTATGGGGGAAGGAAAACGATTTCACCTGATCTGACTAGGAAGTGGTTGAAGCCTGAATTAAAGTGCTATAAAAAGAGTAAAGACCTGGGAATTCTATGGGGAAAAATCCCTAGAAAAACAGCAGTAATAACTGGCTGCTCTTTATTGATCCAGATGCTGCGGTAGGCAAAGAAGAGCTGGTTTTATTCAGAGGATGATCTCCATTTGTCTTCCTGATCTGGCATTTCCTGCAAGCCAGGTATGGGGCTCTGCTCTAGAGCTGCAAATGCTGGGGGGCCCTCACTGTCCCTTTTCTCTTCTCAGGGGGACAACGGGCATGTCCATGGTGCAGTGGGACAGGCTTTACCACAGGGAGATAAAAGACTGGCAAGGGTAGGTTGGAGCTGGGAAAAGCCACTTAGGAACAGATTTTCATTGGAGGTGATAGACAAGGGCAAAGCGAAGAATGAGGATGAGTGTGTCAAGTTTCAAAGTGCCAGGAGGCAGCACAGTGCATTTGGGAAACTACAGCAAGTTCAGGACAACCGACAACTGATCTGGCAGCATCACCTGGGGATGGAGGCTGAGCCCCGGGGTTAACACTGGGCTTGAGATGGTTTGTATACGATGCCGAGGAGGTGAGGTACTACACTGTGGGGGCACAGGGAGCTACCGGAGGATTTCAAATATCAGAATCGTAACCATAATAGAGTATTTAATTGCATCCTAGCTTTCATCACGTGTAAGATGTACTATAGTTTATGTTCGCCTAAGAAAGAGAAATGCTGTCAGTTAAACTAGGATATGTCATCAAGTGCAAGGTGAGTGCCACCTTAAAAGATATTAAAATGGGGAGGGGGTGGACACATCTTAGAACAAGTAAATTGTGGTACTTGAATAATTAAGAAAGGTCGAACATGGGACGCCTGGGTGGCTCAGTTGGTTAAGCAGCTGCCTTCGGCTCACGTCATGATCCCAGCGTCCTAGGATCGAGTCCCACATCGGGCTCCTTGCTCCGCAGGGAGCCTGCTTCTCCCTCTGACTCTTCCTTCCACTGTCTGCCTGTGCTCGCTCTCGCTCGCGCTCTCTCTGACAAATAAATAAATAAAAATCTTAAAAAAAAAAAAAAAAAAAAGAAAGGTCGAACACTTGGATCACCAAAAATGTGATTATTGCTTACCATGTGACCCAAACTATATTAAGTCTTAGAACAAAAGACGTTCTTATCTTGATGCCCCGCAGCTGTTAGCCCCAAGGTACAGAGGGCAGTAGGCAACGACCAGCAGGCCTCAAGTGCCATGTGCAGACTCTAAGAGCAACTGCCTTTGAGAGAGGAAACGGTAGAGAGTGGGCTTTCAGAGGTAGAGAATTACTAGCTGGGAAAGTAGGAAAATTGACACAGAATCGGGATTGATGCCACTACATGACAGAGTTGGTGAAACGTCCCTTCTCAGAGATCTTGAGGCTCCTCAGAAATGTATTTTTCATTTTGGACAGAACATTCAGGATAAATATGATCTGTTCGAGTTCCTGGTTCTCTCATCAGGACTGTTTCTTAGGCTTCACTGGCACAAGAAAAGGGTTTTGATGGTCCAGGGTAAATCCTGACCAAAGCAAAGCACGGTATCTATGAAAAACTAACCACTCAGAAGAGAACGACAGATAAAAAGCCAGGCCGACCTGACCCTGCAAAATAGGTAAGGTTGGTCCGGCAACAGGGGTAGAGGGGAAGTGCCCATCTCCTGCTAGAAGAGATAGAGAAGACCCCTTCCGGAGAGACCACCAGGAGAGGAGAGCAGAAGGTGCTGATGAGGAAGAATATTTTAATCAGCAGAGAAGGTCAAAATGACAAAGTTCCAGGATCAGTGTAAACATATGGGATGAAAAAATAAAAAAGAAAAGAAAAGATCATTTTAAAATGACTTTTTTTTTTTAAAAGGACTTGTGTAAACAAAAGTCCTTTTTAAGAGACAGTTGGCTGTTTAAAGCAGAAGTACAACTCACTGAGAGAATCACCGCACTATTTATTTGGGTAGAAACGACCTGGAATGTAGAAAGGCCCATTCTGCAGAGGAAAAAAATAGAATCACTAACAGGCCTCGTGCCTTGCACAGCCAGTGGCTAGAATCCCTGCCTCATGAGACCCTGTGCTAGAAGGCCGCTAGAACCATCTACAACTATGGTAGTCTTTCTTGGAAGCCAACAAGTGTTTGCCCAGTTAAGAGCAGAGTAACAATCAGTCACGTATTTGGTGATAATGTTTATCGATATCTTTAAAAGCCGTGTCAAGTTTCTTTTTGAGAAACCCTCAACCCACCCTTAGAGAAATTTATCTGAGGTTCACCTCTTTGAAATACCTCATTGTAGTTCCACATTTACCATATCCAAAAAACAAACAAACAAACAAAAAAACCATTTTCTTAACAAAGTGTTCAGAAGGGGGCGCCACTGAAAACAATTAGAGCTTTCCCTGCCAGGACAATTTTGTTGCAGAAACAGCTGAAAGCAATCAGGTCAGACAGAGCCAAGGGCTGGAGGGATTTTTAAATGACAAAAACCGATCCAAATCAAACCAAAACAAAAATCAAACCCAATGGCCAGGATTTCAAGTTTGCTACTAAAGGTGTGACATTCTCCTAAGACATGCGAGTGACTTGATCAATATATTTATATATTTATATTTGAAGAAGAAGGAACTATTTGATGCAGCAAATCCACGTTGATTAAAATATACCAGATATGGGGGCTCCTGGGTGGCTCAGTGGTTTAGGCCTCTGCCTTCGGCTCAGGTCATGATTTCAAGGTCCTGGGATGGAGCCCCACATCGGGCTCTCTGCTCAGCGGGGAGCCTGCTTCCCCCCTCTCTCTCTGCCTACCTCTCTACCTACTTGTGATCTGTCAGAAAAATGCGTAAATCAGATCTTTAAAAAAAGAATTAGTAGATGTGAAATACATCGAGGGTATGGGGGAAGGAAAACGATTTCACCTGATCTGACTAGGAAGTGGTTGAAGCCTGAATTAAAGTGCTATAAAAAGAGTAAAGACCTGGGAATTCTATGGGGAAAAATCCCTAGAAAAACAGCAGTAATAACTGGCTGCTCTTTATTGATCCAGATGCTGCGGTAGGCAAAGAAGAGCTGGTTTTATTCAGAGGATGATCTCCATTTGTCTTCCTGATCTGGCATTTCCTGCAAGCCAGGTATGGGGCTCTGCTCTAGAGCTGCAAATGCTGGGGGGCCCTCACTGTCCCTTTTCTCTTCTCAGGGGGACAACGGGCATGTCCATGGTGCAGTGGGACAGGCTTTACCACAGGGAGATAAAAGACTGGCAAGGGTAGGTTGGAGCTGGGAAAAGCCACTTAGGAACAGATTTTCATTGGAGGTGATAGACAAGGGCAAAGCGAAGAATGAGGATGAGTGTGTCAAGTTTCAAAGTGCCAGGAGGCAGCACAGTGCATTTGGGAAACTACAGCAAGTTCAGGACAACCGACAACTGATCTGGCAGCATCACCTGGGGATGGAGGCTGAGCCCCGGGGTTAACACTGGGCTTGAGATGGTTTGTATACGATGCCGAGGAGGTGAGGTACTACACTGTGGGGGCACAGGGAGCTACCGGAGGATTTCAAATATCAGAATCGTAACCATAATAGAGTATTTAATTGCATCCTAGCTTTCATCACGTGTAAGATGTACTATAGTTTATGTTCGCCTAAGAAAGAGAAATGCTGTCAGTTAAACTAGGATATGTCATCAAGTGCAAGGTGAGTGCCACCTTAAAAGATATTAAAATGGGGAGGGGGTGGACACATCTTAGAACAAGTAAATTGTGGTACTAGAATAATTAAGAAAGGTCGAACATGGGACGCCTGGGTGGCTCAGTTGGTTAAGCAGCTGCCTTCGGCTCACGTCATGATCCCAGCGTCCTAGGATCGAGTCCCACATCGGGCTCCTTGCTCCGCAGGGAGCCTGCTTCTCCCTCTGACTCTTCCTTCCACTGTCTGCCTGTGCTCGCTCTCGCTCGCGCTCTCTCTGACAAATAAATAAATAAAAATCTTAAAAAAAAAAAAAAAAAAAAGAAAGGTCGAACACTTGGATCACCAAAAATGTGATTATTGCTTACCATGTGACCCAAACTATATTAAGTCTTAGAACAAAAGACGTTCTTATCTTGATGCCCCGCAGCTGTTAGCCCCAAGGTACAGAGGGCAGTAGGCAACGACCAGCAGGCCTCAAGTGCCATGTGCAGACTCTAAGAGCAACTGCCTTTGAGAGAGGAAACGGTAGAGAGTGGGCTTTCAGAGGTAGAGAATTACTAGCTGGGAAAGTAGGAAAATTGACACAGAATCGGGATTGATGCCACTACATGACAGAGTTGGTGAAACGTCCCTTCTCAGAGATCTTGAGGCTCCTCAGAAATGTATTTTTCATTTTGGACAGAACATTCAGGATAAATATGATCTGTTCGAGTTCCTGGTTCTCTCATCAGGACTGTTTCTTAGGCTTCACTGGCACAAGAAAAGGGTTTTGATGGTCCAGGGTAAATCCTGACCAAAGCAAAGCACGGTATCTATGAAAAACTAACCACTCAGAAGAGAACGACAGATAAAAAGCCAGGCCGACCTGACCCTGCAAAATAGGTAAGGTTGGTCCGGCAACAGGGGTAGAGGGGAAGTGCCCATCTCCTGCTAGAAGAGCTAGAGAAGACCCCTTCCGGAGAGACCACCAGGAGAGGAGAGCAGAAGGTGCTGATGAGGAAGAATATTTTAATCAGCAGAGAAGGTCAAAATGACAAAGTTCCAGGATCAGTGTAAACATATGGGATGAAAAAATAAAAAAGAAAAGAAAAGATCATTTTAAAATGACTTTTTTTTTTTAAAAGGACTTGTGTAAACAAAAGTCCTTTTTAAGAGACAGTTGGCTGTTTAAAGCAGAAGTACAACTCACTGAGAGAATCACCGCACTATTTATTTGGGTAGAAACGACCTGGAATGTAGAAAGGCCCATTCTGCAGAGGAAAAAAATAGAATCACTAACAGGCCTCGTGCCTTGCACAGCCAGTGGCTAGAATCCCTGCCTCATGAGACCCTGTGCTAGAAGTCCGCTAGAACCATCTACAACTATGGTAGTCTTTCTTGGAAGCCAACAAGTGTTTGCCCAGTTAAGAGCAGAGTAACAATCAGTCACGTATTTGGTGATAATGTTTATCGATATCTTTAAAAGCCGTGTCAAGTTCCTTTTGAGTAACCCTCACCCCACCCTTAGAGAAATTTATCTGAGGTTCACCTCTTTGAAATACCTCATTGTAGTTCCACATTTACCATATCCAAAAAACAAACAAACAAACAAAAAACCATTTTCTTAACAAAGTGTTCAGAAGGGGGCGCCACTGAAAACAATTAGAGCTTTCCCTGCCAGGACAATTTTGTTGCAGAAACAGCTGAAAGCAATCAGGTCAGCCAGAGCCAAGGGCTGGAGGGATTTTTAAATGACAAAAACCGATCCAAATCAAACCAAAACAAAAATCAAACCCAATGGCCAGGATTTCAAGTTTGCTACTAAAGGTGTGACATTCTCCTAAGACATGCGAGTGACTTGATCAATATATTTATATATTTATATTTGAAGAAGAAGGAACTATTTGATGCAGCAAATCCACGTTGATTAAAATATACCAGATATGGGGGCTCCTGGGTGGCTCAGTGGTTTAGGCTTCTGCCTTCGGCTCAGATCATGATTTCAGGGTCCTGGGATGGAGCCCCACATCGGGCTCTCTGCTCAGCGGGGAGCCTGCTTCCCCCCTCTCTCTCTGCCTACCTCTCTACCTACTTGTGATCTGTCAGAAAAATGCGTAAATCAGATCTTTAAAAAAAGAATTAGTAGATGTGAAATACATCGAGGGTATGGGGGAAGGAAAACGATTGCACCTGATCTGACTAGGAAGTGGTTGAAGCATGAATTAAAGTGCTATAAAAAGAGTAAAGACCTGGGAATTCTATGGGGAAAAATCCCTAGAAAAACAGCAGTAATAACTGGCTGCTCTTTATTGATCCAGATGCTGCGGTAGCCAAAGAAGAGCTGGTTTTATTCAGAGGATGATCTCCATTTGTCTTCCTGATCTGGCATTTCCTGCAAGCCAGGTATGGGGCTCTGCTCTAGAGCTGCAAATGCTGGGGGGCCCTCACTGTCCCTTTTCTCTTCTCAGGGGGACAACGGGCATGTCCATGGTGCAGTGGGACAGGCTTTACCACAGGGAGATAAAAGACTGCCAAGGGTAGGTTGGAGCTGGGAAAAGGCACTTAGGAACAGATTTTCATTGGAGGTGATAGACAAGGGCAAAGCGAAGAATGAGGATGAGTGTGTCAAGTTTCAAAGTGCCAGGAGGCAGCACAGTGCATTTGGGAAACTACAGCAAGTTCATGACAACCGACAACTGATCTGGCAGCATCACCTGGGGATGGAGGCTGAGCCCCGGGGTTAACAGTGGGCTTGAGATGGTTTGTATACTATGCCGAGGAGGTGAGGTACTACACTGTGGGGGCACAGGGAGCTACCGGAAGATTTCAAATATCAGAATCGTAACCATAATAGAGTATTTAATTGCATCCTAGCTTTCATCACGTGTAAGATGTACTAGAGTTTTTGTTCGACTAAGAAAGAGAAATGCTGTCAGTTAAACTAGAATATGTCATCAAGTGCAAGGTAAGTGCCACCTTAAAAGATATTAAAATGGGGGGGGGGGTGAACACATCTTAGAACAAGTAAATTGTGGTACTAGAATAATTAAGAAAGGTCGAACACTTGGATCAACAAAAAAAGTGATTATTGCTTACCATGTGACCCTAACTATATTAAGTCTTAGAACAAAAGACGTTCTTATCTTGATGCCCCGCAGCTGTTAGCCCCAAGGTACAGAGGGCAGTAGGCAACGACCAGCAGGCCTCGAGTGCCATGTGCAGACTCTAAGAGCAACTGCCTTTGAGAGAGGAAACGGTAGAGAGTGGGCTTTCGGAGGTAGAGAATTACTAGCTGGGAAAGTAGGAAAATTGACACAGAATCGGGATTGATGCCACTACATGACAGAGTTGGTGAAACGTCCCTTCTCAGAGATCTTGAGGCTCCTCAGAAATGTATTTTTCATTTTGGACAGAACATTCAGGATAAATATGATCTGTTCGAGTTCCTGGTTCTCTCATCAGGACTGTTTCTTAGGCTTCACTGGCACAAGAAAAGGGTTTTGATGGTCCAGGGTAAATCCTGACCAAAGCAAAGCACGGTATCTATGAAAAACTAACCACTCAGAAGAGAACGACAGATAAAAAGCCAGGCCGACCTGACCCTGCAAAATAGGTAAGGTTGGTCCGGCAACAGGGGTAGAGGGGAAGTGCCCATCTCCTGCTAGAAGAGCTAGAGAAGACCCCTTCCGGAGAGACCACCAGGAGAGGAGAGCAGAAGGTGCTGATGAGGAAGAATATTTTAATCAGCAGAGAAGGTCAAAATGACAAAGTTCCAGGATCAGTGTAAACATATGGGATGAAAAAATAAAAAAGAAAAGAAAAGATCATTTTAAAATGACTTTTTTTTTTTAAAAGGACTTGTGTAAACAAAAGTCCTTTTTAAGGGACAGTTGGCTGTTTAAAGCAGAAGTACAACTCACTGAGAGAATCACCGCACTATTTATTTGGGTAGAAACGACCTGGAATGTAGAAAGGCCTATTCTGCAGAGGAAAAAAATAGAATCACTAACAGGCCTCGTGCCTTGCACAGCCAGTGGCTAGAATCCCTGCCTCATGAGACCCTGTGCTAGAAGGCCGCTAGAACCATCTACAACTATGGTAGTCTTTCTTGGAAGCCAACAAGTGTTTGCCCAGTTAAGAGCAGAGTAACAATCAGTCACGTATTTGGTGATAATGTTTATCGATATCTTTAAAAGCCGTGTCAAGTTCCTTTTGAGTAACCCTCACCCCACCCTTAGAGAAATTTATCTGAGGTTCACCTCTTTGAAATACCTCATTGTAGTTCCACATTTACCATATCCAAAAAACAAACAAACAAAAAAAAACCATTTTCTTAACAAAGTGTTCAGAAGGGGGCGCCACTGAAAACAATTAGAGCTTTCCCTGCCAGGACAATTTTGTTGCAGAAACAGCTGAAAGCAATCAGGTCAGACAGAGCCAAGGGCTGGAGGGATTTTTAAATGACAAAAACCGATCCAAATCAAACCAAAACAAAAATCAAACCCAATGGCCAGGATTTCAAGTTTGCTACTAAAGGTGTGACATTCTCCTAAGACATGCGAGTGACTTGATCAATATATTTATATATTTATATTTGAAGAAGAAGGAACTATTTGATGCAGCAAATCCACGTTGATTAAAATATACCAGATATGGGGGCTCCTGGGTGGCTCAGTGGTTTAGGCCTCTGCCTTCGGCTCAGGTCATGATTTCAGGGTCCTGGGATGGAGCCCCACATCGGGCTCTCTGCTCAGCGGGGAGCCTGCTTTCCCCCTCTCTCTCTGCCTACCTCTCTACCTACTTGTGATCTGTCAGAAAAATGCGTAAATCAGATCTTTAAAAAAAGAATTAGTAGATGTGAAATACATCGAGGGTATGGGGGAAGGAAAACGATTTCACCTGATCTGACTAGGAAGTGGTTGAAGCCTGAATTAAAGTGCTATAAAAAGAGTAAAGACCTGGGAATTCTATGGGGAAAAATCCCTAGAAAAACAGCAGTAATAACTGGCTGCTCTTTATTGATCCAGATGCTGCGGTAGGCAAAGAAGAGCTGGTTTTATTCAGAGGATGATCTCCATTTGTCTTCCTGATCTGGCATTTCCTGCAAGCCAGGTATGGGGCTCTGCTCTAGAGCTGCAAATGCTGGGGGGCCCTCACTGTCTCTTTTCTCTTCTCAGGGGGACAACGGGCATGTCCACGGTGCAGTGGGACAGGCTTTACCACAGGGAGATAAAAGACTGCCAAGGGTAGGTTGGAGCTGGGAAAAGGCACTTAGGAACAGATTTTCATTGGAGGTGATAGACAAGGGCAAAGCGAAGAATGAGGATGAGTGTGTCAAGTTTCAAAGTGCCAGGAGGCAGCACAGTGCATTTGGGAAACTACAGCAAGTTCATGACAACCGACAACTGATCTGGCAGCATCACCTGGGGATGGAGGCTGAGCCCCGGGGTTAACACTGGGCTTGAGATGGTTTGTATACGATGCCGAGGAGGTGAGGTACTACACTGTGGGGGCACAGGGAGCTACCGGAGGATTTCAAATATCAGAATCGTAACCATAATAGAGTATTTAATTGCATCCTAGCTTTCATCACGTGTAAGATGTACTATAGTTTATGTTCGCCTAAGAAAGAGAAATGCTGTCAGTTAAACTAGGATATGTCATCAAGTGCAAGGTGAGTGCCACCTTAAAAGATATTAAAATGGGGGGGGGTGGTGGACACATCTTAGAACAAGTAAATTGTGGTACTAGAATAATTAAGAAAGGTCGAACACTTGGATCAACAAAAAAAGTGATTATTGCTTACCATGTGACCCAAACTCTATTAAGTCTTAGAACAAAAGACATTCTTCTCTTGATGCCCCGCAGCTGTTAGCCCCAAGGTACAGAGGGCAGTAGCCAACGACCAGCAGGCCTCAAGTGCCATGTGCAGACTCTAAGAGCAACTGCCTTTGAGAGAGGAAACGGTAGAGAGTGGGCATTCGGAGGTAGAGAATTACTAGCTGGGAAAGTAGGATAATTGACACAGAATCGGAATTGATGCCACTGCATGACTGAGTTGGTGAAACGTCCCTTCTCAGAGATCTTGAGGCTCCTCAGAAATGTATTTTTCATTCTGGACAGAACATTCAGGATAAATATGATCGGTTCGAGTTCCTGGTTCTCTCATCAGGACTGTTTCTTTGGCTTCACTGGAACAAGAAAGCTGTTTTTTATGGTCCAGGGTAAATCCTGACAAAAGCAAAGCACGGTATCTATGAAAAACTAACCACTCAGAAGAGAACAACTGATAAAAAGCCAGGCCGACCTGACCCTGCAAAATAGGTAAGGTTGGTCCGGCAACAGGGGTAGAGGGGAAGTGCCCATCTCCTGCTAGAAGAGCTAGAGAAGACCCCTTCTGGAGAGACCACCAGGAGAGGAGAGCAGAAGGTGCTGATGAGGAAGAATATTTTAATCAGCAGAGAAGGTCAAAATGACAAAGTTCCAGGATCAGTGTAAACATATGGGATGAAAAAATAAAAAAGAAAAGAAAAGATCATTTTAAAATGACTTTTTTTTTTAAAAGGACTTGTGTAAACAAAAGTCCTTTTTAAGAGACAGTTGGCTGTTTAAAGCAGAAGTACAACTCACTGAGAGAATCACCGCACTATTTATTTGGGTAGAAAGGACCTGGAATGTAGAAAGGCCCATTCTGCAGAGGAAAAATATAGAATCACTAACAGGCCTCGTGCCTTGCACAGCCAGTGGCTAGAATCCCTGCCTCATGAGACCCTGTGCTAGAAGGCCGCTAGAACCATCTACAACTATGTTAGTCTTTCTTGGAAGCCAACAAGTGTTTGCCCAGTTAAGAGCAGAGTAACAGGGGCGCCTGGGTGGCTCAGTGGGTTGAGCCGCTGCCTTCGGCTCAGATCATGATCTCAGGGTCCTGGGATCGAGTCCCGCATCGGGTCTCTGCTCAGCGGGGAGCCTGTTTCCTCCTCTCTCTCTCTCTCTGCCTGCCTGTCTGCCTAATTGTGATCTCTCTCTGTCAAATAAATAAATAAAATCTTTAAAAAAAAAAAAAAGAGCAGAGTAACAATCAGTCAGGTATTTGGTGATAATGTTTATCGATATCTTTAAAAGCCGTGTCAAGTTTCTTTTTGAGTAACCCTCACCCCACCCTTAGAGAAATTTATCTGAGGTTCACCTCTTTGAAATACCTCACTGTAGTTCCACATTTACCATATCCAAAAAACAAACAAACAAAAAAAAAACCATTTTCTTAACAAAGTGTTCAGAAGGGGGCGCCACTGAAAACAATTAGAGCTTTCCCTGCCAGGACAATTTTGTTGCAGAAACAGCTGAAAGCAATCAGGTCAGACAGAGCCAAGGGCTGGAGGGAGTTTTAAATGACAAAAACCGATCCAAATCAAACCAAAACAAAAATCAAACCCAATGGCCAGGATTTCAAGTTTGCTACTAAAGGCATACATTCTCCTAAGACATGCGAGTGACTTGATCAATAATTTACATATTTATATTTGAAGAAGAAGGAACTATTTGATGCAGCAAATGCACGTTGATTAAAAATTACCAGATATGGGGGCTCCTGGGTGGCTCAGTGGTTTAGGCCTCTGCCTTCGGCTCAGGTCATGATTTCAGGGTCCTGGGATGGAGCCCCACATCGGGCTCTCTGCTCAGCGGGGAGCCTGCTTCCCCCCTCTCTCTCTGCCTGCCTCTCTACCTACTTGTGATCTGTCAGAAAAATGGGTAAATCAGATCTCTAAAAAAGGAATTAGTTGATGTGAAATACATCGAGGGTATGGGGGAAGGAAAACGATTGCACCTGATCTGACTAGGAAGTGGTTGAAGCCTGAATTAAAGTGCTATAAAAAGAGTAAAGACCTGGGAATTCTATGGGGAAAAATCCCTAGAAAAACAGCAGTAATAACTGGCTGCTCTTTATTGATCCAGATCCTGCGGTAGCCAAAGAAGAGCTGGTTTTATTCAGAGGATGATCTCCATTTGTCTTCCTGATCTGGCATTTCCTGCAAGCCAGGTATGGGGCTCTGCTCTAGAGCTGCAAATGCTGGGGGGCCCTCACTGTCCCTTTTCTCTTCTCAGGGGGACAACGGGCATGTCCATGGTGCAGTGGGACAGGCTTTACCACAGGGAGATAAAAGACTGGCAAGGGTAGGTTGGAGCTGGGAAAAGGCACTTAGGAACAGATTTTCATTGGAGGTGATAGACAAGGGCAAAGCGAAGAATGAGGATGAGTGTGTCAAGTTTCAAAGTGCCAGGAGGCAGCACAGTGCATTTGGGAAACTACAGCAAGTTCATGACAACCGACAACTGATCTGGCAGCATCACCTGGGGATGGAGGCTGAGCCCCGGGGTTAACACTGGGCTTGAGATGGTTTGTATACTATGCCGAGGAGGTGAGGTACTACACTGTGGGGGCACAGGGAGCTACCGGAGAATTTCAAATATCAGAATCGTAACCATAATAGAGTATTTAATTGCATCCTAGCTTTCATCACGTGTAAGATGTACTAGAGTTTATGTTCGACTAAGAAAGAGAAATGCTGTCAGTTAAACTAGGATATGTCATCAAGTGCAAGGTGAGTGCCACCTTAAAAGATATTAAAATGGGGGGGGGGGGTGGACACATCTTAGAACAAGTAAATTGTGGTACTAGAATAATTAAGAAAGGTCGAACACTTGGATCAACAAAAAAAGTGATTATTGCTTACCATGTGACCCAAACTATATTAAGTCTTAGAACAAAAGGCGTTCTTATCTTGATGCCACGCAGCTGTTAGCCCCAAGGTACAGAGGGCAGTAGGCAACGACCAGCAGGCCTCAAGTGCCATGTGCAGACTCTAAGAGCAACTGCCTTTGAGAGAGGAAACGGTAGAGAGTGGGCTTTCGGAGGTAGAGAATTACTAGCTGGGAAAGTAGGAAAATTGACACAGAATCGGGATTGATGCCACTACATGACAGAGTTGGTGAAACGTCCCTTCTCAGAGATCTTGAGGCTCCTCAGAAATGTATTTTTCATTTTGGACAGAACATTCAGGATAAATATGATCTGTTCGAGTTCCTGGTTCTCTCATCAGGACTGTTTCTTAGGCTTCACTGGCACAAGAAAAGGGTTTTGATGGTCCAGGGTAAATCCTGACCAAAGCAAAGCACGGTATCTATGAAAAACTAACCACTCAGAAGAGAACGACAGATAAAAAGCCAGGCCGACCTGACCCTGCAAAATAGGTAAGGTTGGTCCGGCAACAGGGGTAGAGGGGAAGTGCCCATCTCCTGCTAGAAGAGCTAGAGAAGACCCCTTCCGGAGAGACCACCAGGAGAGGAGAGCAGAAGGTGCTGATGAGGAAGAATATTTTAATCAGCAGAGAAGGTCAAAATGACAAAGTTCCAGGATCAGTGTAAACATATGGGATGAAAAAATAAAAAAGAAAAGAAAAGATCATTTTAAAATGACTTTTTTTTTTTTTAAAAGGACTTGTGTAAACAAAAGTCCTTTTTAAGAGACAGTTGGCTGTTTAAAGCAGAAGTACAACTCACTGAGAGAATCACCGCACTATTTATTTGGGTAGAAAGGACCTGGAATGTAGAAAGGCCCATTCTGCAGAGGAAAAAAATAGAATCACTAACAGGCCTCGTGCCTAGCACAGCCAGTGGCTAGAATCCCTGCCTCATGAGACCCTGTGCTAGAAGGCCGCTAGAACCATCTACAACTATGGTAGTCTTTCTTGGAAGCCAACAAGTGTTTGCCCAGTTAAGAGCAGAGTAACAATCAGTCACGTATTTGGTGATAATGTTTATCGATATCTTTAAAAGCCGTGTCAAGTTCCTTTTGAGTAACCCTCACCCCACCCTTAGAGAAATTTATCTGAGGTTCACCTCTTTGAAATACCTCATTGTAGTTCCACATTTACCGTATCCAAAAAACAAACAAACAAAAAAAAACCATTTTCTTAACAAAGTGTTCAGAAGGGGGCGCCACTGAAAACAATTAGAGCTTTCCCTGCCAGGACAATTTTGTTGCAGAAACAGCTGAAAGCAATCAGGTCAGACAGAGCCAAGGGCTGGAGGGAGTTTTAAATGACAAAAACCGATCCAAATCAAACCAAAACAAAAATCAAACCCAATGGCCAGGATTTCAAGTTTGCTACTAAAGGTGTGACATTCTCCTAAGACATGCGAGTGACTTGATCAATATATTTATATATTTATATTTGAAGAAGAAGGAACTATTTGATGCAGCAAATCCACATTGATTAAAATATACCAGATATGGGGGCTCCTGGGTGGCTCAGTGGTTTAGGCCTCTGCCTTCGGCTCAGGTCATGATTTCAGGGTCCTGGGATGGAGCCCCACATCGGGCTCTCTGCTCAGCGGGGAGCCTGCTTCCCCCCTCTCTCTCTGCCTACCTCTCTACCTACTTGTGATCTGTCAGAAAAATGCGTAAATCAGATCTTTAAAAAAAGAATTAGTAGATGTGAAATACATCGAGGGTATGGGGGAAGGAAAACGATTTCACCTGATCTGACTAGGAAGTGGTTGAAGCCTGAATTAAAGTGCTATAAAAAGAGTAAAGACCTGGGAATTCTACGGGGAAAAATCCCTAGAAAAACAGCACTAATAACTAGCTGCTCTTTATTGATCCAGATGCTGCGGTAGGCAAAGAAGAGCTGGTTTTATTCAGAGGATGATCTCCATTTGTCTTCCTGATCTGGCATTTCCTGCAAGCCAGGTATGGGGCTCTGCTCTAGAGCTGCAAATGCTGGGGGGCCCTCACTGTCCCTTTTCTCTTCTCAGGGGGACAACGGGCATGTCCATGGTGCAGTGGGACAGGCTTTACCACAGGGAGATAAAAGACTGCCAAGGGTAGGTTGGAGCTGGGAAAAGCCACTTAGGAACAGATTTTCATTGGAGGTGATAGACAAGGGCAAAGCGAAGAATGAGGATGAGTGTGTCAAGTTTCAAAGTGCCAGGAGGCAGCACAGTGCATTTGGGAAACTACAGCAAGTTCAGGACAACCGACAACTGATCTGGCAGCATCGCCTGGGGATGGAGGCTGAGCCCCGGGGTTAACACTGGGCTTGAGATGGTTTGTATACGATGCCGAAGAGGTGAGGTACTACACTGTGGGGGCACAGGGAGCTACCGGAGGATTTCAAATATCAGAATCGTAACCATAATAGAGTATTTAATTGCATCCTAGCTTTCATCACGTGTAAGATGTACTATAGTTTATGTTCGCCTAAGAAAGAGAAATGCTGTCAGTTAAACTAGGATATGTCATCAAGTGCAAGGTGAGTGCCACCTTAAAAGATATTAAAATGGGGAGGGGGTGGACACATCTTAGAACAAGTAAATTGTGGTACTAGAATAATTAAGAAAGGTCGAACATGGGACGCCTGGGTGGCTCAGTTGGTTAAGCAGCTGCCTTCGGCTCAGTTCATGATCCCAGCGTCCTAGGATGGAGTCCCACATCGGGCTCCTTGCTCGGCAGGGAGCCTGCTTCTCCCTCTGACTCTTCCTTCCACTGTCTCCCTGTGCTCGCTGTCGCTCGCGCTCTCTCTGACAAATAAATAAATAAAAATCTTAAAAAAAAAAAAAAAAAAAAGAAAGGTCGAACACTTGGATCACCAAAAATGTGATTATTGCTTACCATGTGACCCAAACTATATTAAGTCTTAGAACAAAAGACGTTCTTATCTTGATGCCCCGCAGCTGTTAGCCCCAAGGTACAGAGGGCAGTAGGCAACGACCAGCAGGCCTCAAGTGCCATGTGCAGACTCTAAGAGCAACTGCCTTTGAGAGAGGAAACGGTAGAGAGTGGGCTTTCGGAGGTAGAGAATTACTAGCTGGGAAAGTAGGAAAATTGACACAGAATCGGGATTGATGCCACTGCATGACAGAGTTGGTGAAACGTCCCTTCTCAGAGATCTTGAGGCTCCTCAGAAATGTATTTTTCATTTTGGACAGAACATTCAGGATAAATATGATCTGTTCGAGTTCCTGGTTCTCTCATCAGGACTGTTTCTTAGGCTTCACAGGCACAAGAAAAGGGTTTTTTTTTTTTTTTTTTTTTTTTTTTTTTTTTTTTTAAAGATTTTATTTATTTATTTGAAAGACAGAGATCACAAGCAGGCAGAGAGGCAGACAGAGAGAGAGGAGGAAGCAGGCTCCCTGCTGAGCAGAGAGCCCGATGTGGGGCTCGATTCCAGAACCCTGGGACCATGACCCGAGCTGAAGGCAGAGGCTTTAACCCACTGAGCCACCCAGGTGCCCCAAGAAAAGGGTTTTGATGGTCCAGGGTAAATCCTGACCAAAGCAAAGCACGGTATCTATGAAAATCTAACCACTCAGAAGAGAACGACAGATAAAAAGCCAGGCCGACCTGACCCTGCAAAATAGGTAAGGTTGGTCCGGCAACAGGGGTAGAGGGGAAGTGCTTATCTCCTGCTAGAAGAGCTAGAGAAGACCCCTTCCGGAGAGACCACCAGGAGAGGAGAGCAGAAGGTGCTGATGAGGAAGAATATTTTAATCAGCAGAGAAGGTCAAAATGACAAAGTTCCAGGATCAGTGTAAACATATGGGATGAAAAAATAAAAAAGAAAAGAAAAGATCATTTTAAAATGACTTTTTTTTTTTTAAAAGGACTTGTGTAAACAAAAGTCCTTTTTAAGAGACAGTTGGCTGTTTAAAGCAGAAGTACAACTCACTGAGAGAATCACCGCACTATTTATTTGGGTAGAAAGGACCTGGAATGTAGAAAGGCCCATTCTGCAGAGGAAAAAAATAGAATCACTAACAGGCCTCGTGCCTAGCACAGCCAGTGGCTAGAATCCCTGCCTCATGAGACCCTGTGCTAGAAGGCCGCTAGAACCATCTACAACTATGGTAGTCTTTCTTGGAAGCCAACAAGTGTTTGCCCAGTTAAGAGCAGAGTAACAATCAGTCACGTATTTGGTGATAATGTTTATCGATATCTTTTTTTTTTTTTTTTTTTTTTTTTTTTTTTTTTTTTTTTTTTAAAGATTTTATTTATTTATTTGACAGAGAGAGATCACAAGTAGGTAGAGAGGCAGGCAGAGAGAGAGAGGAGGAGGAAACAGGCTCCCTGCTGAGCAGAGAGCCCGACGCGGGACTCGATCCCAGGACCCTGAGATCATGACCTGAGCCGAAGGCAGCGGCTTAACCCACTGAGCCACCCAGGCGCCCCTGTTTATCGATATCTTTAAAAGCCGTGTCAAGTTCCTTTTGAGTAACCCTCACCCCACCCTTAGAGAAATTTATCTGAGGTTCACCTCTTTGAAATACCTCATTGTAGTTCCACATTTACCGTATCCAAAAAACAAACAAACAAAAAAAAACCATTTTCTTAACAAAGTTTTCAGAAGGGGGCGCCACTGAAAACAATTAGAGCTTTCCCTGCCAGGACAATTTTGTTGCAGAAACAGCTGAAAGCAATCAGGTCAGCCAGAGCCAAGGGCTGGAGGGATTTTTAAATGACAAAAACCGATCCAAATCAAACCAAAACAAAAATCAAACCCAATGGCCAGGATTTCAAGTTTGCTACTAAAGGCGTACATTCTCCTAAGACATGCGAGTGACTTGATCAATATATTTATATATTTATATTTGAAGAAGAAGGAACTATTTGATGCAGCAAATCCACGTTGATTAAAATATACCAGATATGGGGGCTCCTGGGTGGCTCAGTGGTTTAGGCCTCTGCCTTCGGCTCAGGTCATGATTTCAGGGTCCTGGGATGGAGCCCCACATCGGGCTCTCTGCTCAGCGGGGAGCCTGCTTCCCCCCTCTCTCTCTGCCTACCTCTCTACCTACTTGTGATCTGTCAGAAAAATGCGTAAATCAGATCTTTAAAAAAAGAATTAGTAGATGTGAAATACATCGAGGGTATGGGGGAAGGAAAACGATTTCACCTGATCTGACTAGGAAGTGGTTGAAGCCTGAATTAAAGTGCTATAAAAAGAGTAAAGACCTGGGAATTCTATGGGGAAAAATCCCTAGAAAAACAGCAGTAATAACTGGCTGCTCTTTATTGATCCAGATGCTGCGGTAGGCAAAGAAGAGCTGGTTTTATTCAGAGGATGATCTCCATTTGTCTTCCTGATCTGGCATTTCCTGCAAGCCAGGTATGGGGCTCTGCTCTAGAGCTGCAAATGCTGGGGGGCCCTCACTGTCCCTTTTCTCTTCTCAGGGGGACAACGGGCATGTCCATGGTGCAGTGGGACAGGCTTTACCACAGGGAGATAAAAGACTGGCAAGGGTAGGTTGGAGCTGGGAAAAGGCACTTAGGAACAGATTTTCATTGGAGGTGATAGACAAGGGCAAAGCGAAGAATGAGGATGAGTGTGTCAAGTTTCAAAGTGCCAGGAGGCAGCACAGTGCATTTGGGAAACTACAGCAAGTTCATGACAACCGACAACTGATCTGGCAGCATCACCTGGGGATGGAGGCTGAGCCCCGGGGTTAACACTGGGCTTGAGATGGTTTGTATACTATGCCGAGGAGGTGAGGTACTACACTGTGGGGGCACAGGGAGCTACCGGAGGATTTCAAATATCAGAATCGTAACCATAATAGAGTATTTAATTGCATCCTAGCTTTCATCACGTGTAAGATGTACTAGAGTTTATGTTCGACTAAGAAAGAGAAATGCTGTCAGTTAAACTAGGATATGTCATCAAGTGCAAGGTGAGTGCCACCTTAAAAGATATTAAAATGGGGGGGGGGGTGGACACATCTTAGAACAAGTAAATTGTGGTACTAGAATAATTAAGAAAGGTCGAACACTTGGATCAACAAAAAAAGTGATTATTGCTTACCATGTGACCCAAACTATATTAAGTCTTAGAAAAAAAGGCGTTCTTATCTTGATGCCCCGCAGCTGTTAGCCCCAAGGTACAGAGGGCAGTAGGCAACGACCAGCAGGCCTCAAGTGCCATGTGCAGACTCTAAGAGCAACTGCCTTTGAGAGAGGAAACGGTAGAGAGTGGGCTTTCGGAGGTAGAGAATTACTAGCTGGGAAAGTAGGAAAATTGACACAGAATCGGGATTGATGCCACTACATGACAGAGTTGGTGAAACGTCCCTTCTCAGAGATCTTGAGGCTCCTCAGAAATGTATTTTTCATTTTGGACAGAACATTCAGGATAAATATGATCTGTTCGAGTTCCTGGTTCTCTCATCAGGACTGTTTCTTAGGCTTCACTGGCACAAGAAAAGGGTTTTGATGGTCCAGGGTAAATCCTGACCAAAGCAAAGCACGGTATCTATGAAAAACTAACCACTCAGAAGAGAACGACAGATAAAAAGCCAGGCCGACCTGACCCTGCAAAATAGGTAAGGTTGGTCCGGCAACAGGGGTAGAGGGGAAGTGCCCATCTCCTGCTAGAAGAGCTAGAGAAGACCCCTTCCGGAGAGACCACCAGGAGAGGAGAGCAGAAGGTGCTGATGAGGAAGAATATTTTAATCAGCAGAGAAGGTCAAAATGACAAAGTTCCAGGATCAGTGTAAACATATGGGATGAAAAAATAAAAAAGAAAAGAAAAGATCATTTTAAAATGACTTTTTTTTTTTTTAAAAGGACTTGTGGGGGCGCCTGGGTGGCTCAGTGGGTTAAGCCGCTGCCTTCGGCTCAGGTCATGATCTCAGGATCCTGGGATCGAGTCCCGCATCGGGCTCTCTGCTCGGCAGGGAGCCTGCTTCCTCCTCTCTCTCTCTCTGCCTGCCTCTCCATCTACTTGTGATTTCTCTCTGTCAAATAAATAAATAAAATCTTAAAAAAAAAAAAAAAAAAAAAAAAAAAGGACTTGTGTAAACAAAAGTCCTTTTTAAGAGACAGTTGGCTGTTTAAAGCAGAAGTACAACTCACTGAGAGAATCACCGCACTATTTATTTGGGTAGAAAGGACCTGGAATGTAGAAAGGCCCATTCTGCAGAGGAAAAAAATAGAATCACTAACAGGCCTCGTGCCTAGCACAGCCAGTGGCTAGAATCCCTGCCTCATGAGACCCTGTGCTAGAAGGCCGCTAGAACCATCTACAACTATGGTAGTCTTTCTTGGAAGCCAACAAGTGTTTGCCCAGTTAAGAGCAGAGTAACAATCAGTCACGTATTTGGTGATAATGTTTATCGATATCTTTAAAAGCCGTGTCAAGTTCCTTTTGAGTAACCCTCACCCCACCCTTAGAGAAATTTATCTGAGGTTCACCTCTTTGAAATACCTCATTGTAGTTCCACATTTACCGTATCCAAAAAACAAACAAACAAAAAAAAAACATTTTCTTAACAAAGTGTTCAGAAGGGGGCGCCACTGAAAACAATTAGAGCTTTCCCTGCCAGGACAATTTTGTTGCAGAAACAGCTGAAAGCAATCAGGTCAGACAGAGCCAAGGGCTGGAGGGAGTTTTAAATGACAAAAACCGATCCAAATCAAACCAAAACAAAAATCAAACCCAATGGCCAGGATTTCAAGTTTGCTACTAAAGGTGTGACATTCTCCTAAGACATGCGAGTGACTTGATCAATATATTTATATATTTATATTTGAAGAAGAAGGAACTATTTGATGCAGCAAATCCACATTGATTAAAATATACCAGATATGGGGGCTCCTGGGTGGCTCAGTGGTTTAGGCCTCTGCCTTCGGCTCAGGTCATGATTTCAGGGTCCTGGGATGGAGCCCCACATCGGGCTCTCTGCTCAGCGGGGAGCCTGCTTCCCCCCTCTCTCTCTGCCTACCTCTCTACCTACTTGTGATCTGTCAGAAAAATGCGTAAATCAGATCTTTAAAAAAAGCATTAGTAGATGTGAAATACATCGAGGGTATGGGGGAAGGAAAACGATTTCACCTGATCTGACTAGGAAGTGGTTGAAGCCTGAATTAAAGTGCTATAAAAAGAGTAAAGACCTGGGAATTCTACGGGGAAAAATCCCTAGAAAAACAGCAGTAATAACTAGCTGCTCTTTATTGATCCAGATGCTGCGGTAGGCAAAGAAGAGCTGGTTTTATTCAGAGGATGATCTCCATTTGTCTTCCTGATCTGGCATTTCCTGCAAGCCAGGTATGGGGCTCTGCTCTAGAGCTGCAAATGCTGGGGGGCCCTCACTGTCCCTTTTCTCTTCTCAGGGGGACAACGGGCATGTCCATGGTGCAGTGGGACAGGCTTTACCACAGGGAGATAAAAGACTGCCAAGGGTAGGTTGGAGCTGGGAAAAGCCACTTAGGAACAGATTTTCATTGGAGGTGATAGACAAGGGCAAAGCGAAGAATGAGGATGAGTGTGTCAAGTTTCAAAGTGCCAGGAGGCAGCACAGTGCATTTGGGAAACTACAGCAAGTTCAGGACAACCGACAACTGATCTGGCAGCATCACCTGGGGATGGAGGCTGAGCCCCGGGGTTAACACTGGGCTTGAGATGTTTTGTATACGATGCCGAAGAGGTGAGGTACTACACTGTGGGGGCACAGGGAGCTACCGGAGGATTTCAAATATCAGAATCGTAACCATAATAGAGTATTTAATTGCATCCTAGCTTTCATCACGTGTAAGATGTACTATAGTTTATGTTCGCCTAAGAAAGAGAAATGCTGTCAGTTAAACTAGGATATGTCATCAAGTGCAAGGTGAGTGCCACCTTAAAAGATATTAAAATGGGGAGGGGGTGGACACATCTTAGAACAAGTAAATTGTGGTACTAGAATAATTAAGAAAGGTCGAACATGGGACGCCTGGGTGGCTCAGTTGGTTAAGCAGCTGCCTTCGGCTCAGTTCATGATCCCAGCGTCCTAGGATGGAGTCCCACATCGGGCTCCTTGCTCCGCAGGGAGCCTGCTTCTCCCTCTGACTCTTCCTTCCACTGTCTCCCTGTGCTCGCTGTCGCTCGCGCTCTCTCTGACAAATAAATAAATAAAAATCTTAAAAAAAAAAAAAAAAAAAAAGAAAGGTCGAACACTTGGATCACCAAAAATGTGATTATTGCTTACCATGTGACCCAAACTATATTAAGTCTTAGAACAAAAGACGTTCTTATCTTGATGCCCCGCAGCTGTTAGCCCCAAGGTACAGAGGGCAGTAGGCAACGACCAGCAGGCCTCAAGTGCCATGTGCAGACTCTAAGAGCAACTGCCTTTGAGAGAGGAAACGGTAGAGAGTGGGCTTTCGGAGGTAGAGAATTACTAGCTGGGAAAGTAGGAAAATTGACACAGAATCGGGATTGATGCCACTACATGACAGAGTTGGTGAAACGTCCCTTCTCAGAGATCTTGAGGCTCCTCAGAAATGTATTTTTCATTTTGGACAGAACATTCAGGATAAATATGATCTGTTCGAGTTCCTGGTTCTCTCATCAGGACTGTTTCTTAGGCTTCACTGGCACAAGAAAAGGGTTTTGATGGTCCAGGGTAAATCCTGACCAAAGCAAAGCACGGTATCTATGAAAAACTAACCACTCAGAAGAGAACGACAGATAAAAAGCCAGGCCGACCTGACCCTGCAAAATAGGTAAGGTTGGTCCGGCAACAGGGGTAGAGGGGAAGTGCCCATCTCCTGCTAGAAGAGCTAGAGAAGACCCCTTCCGGAGAGACCACCAGGAGAGGAGAGCAGAAGGTGCTGATGAGGAAGAATATTTTAATCAGCAGAGAAGGTCAAAATGACAAAGTTCCAGGATCAGTGTAAACATATGGGATGAAAAAATAAAAAAGAAAAGAAAAGATCATTTTAAAATGACTTTTTTTTTTTTTTAAAAGGACTTGTGGGGGCGCCTGGGTGGCTCAGTGGGTTAAGCCGCTGCCTTCGGCTCAGGTCATGATCTCAGGATCCTGGGATCGAGTCCCGCATCGGGCTCTCTGCTCGGCAGGGAGCCTGCTTCCTCCTCTCTCTCTCTCTGCCTGCCTCTCCATCTACTTGTGATTTCTCTCTGTCAAATAAATAAATAAAATCTTAAAAAAAAAAAAAAAAAAAAAAAAAAAGGACTTGTGTAAACAAAAGTCCTTTTTAAGAGACAGTTGGCTGTTTAAAGCAGAAGTACAACTCACTGAGAGAATCACCGCACTATTTATTTGGGTAGAAAGGACCTGGAATGTAGAAAGGCCCATTCTGCAGAGGAAAAAAATAGAATCACTAACAGGCCTCGTGCCTAGCACAGCCAGTGGCTAGAATCCCTGCCTCATGAGACCCTGTGCTAGAAGGCCGCTAGAACCATCTACAACTATGGTAGTCTTTCTTGGAAGCCAACAAGTGTTTGCCCAGTTAAGAGCAGAGTAACAATCAGTCACGTATTTGGTGATAATGTTTATCGATATCTTTAAAAGCCGTGTCAAGTTCCTTTTGAGTAACCCTCACCCCACCCTTAGAGAAATTTATCTGAGGTTCACCTCTTTGAAATACCTCATTGTAGTTCCACATTTACCGTATCCAAAAAACAAACAAACAAAAAAAAACCATTTTCTTAACAAAGTGTTCAGAAGGGGGCGCCACTGAAAACAATTAGAGCTTTCCCTGCCAGGACAATTTTGTTGCAGAAACAGCTGAAAGCAATCAGGTCAGACAGAGCCAAGGGCTGGAGGGAGTTTTAAATGACAAAAACCGATCCAAATCAAACCAAAACAAAAATCAAACCCAATGGCCAGGATTTCAAGTTTGCTACTAAAGGTGTGACATTCTCCTAAGACATGCGAGTGACTTGATCAATATATTTATATATTTATATTTGAAGAAGAAGGAACTATTTGATGCAGCAAATCCACATTGATTAAAATATACCAGATATGGGGGCTCCTGGGTGGCTCAGTGGTTTAGGCCTCTGCCTTCGGCTCAGGTCATGATTTCAGGGTCCTGGGATGGAGCCCCACATCGGGCTCTCTGCTCAGCGGGGAGCCTGCTTCCCCCCTCTCTCTCTGCCTACCTCTCTACCTACTTGTGATCTGTCAGAAAAATGCGTAAATCAGATCTTTAAAAAAAGCATTAGTAGATGTGAAATACATCGAGGGTATGGGGGAAGGAAAACGATTTCACCTGATCTGACTAGGAAGTGGTTGAAGCCTGAATTAAAGTGCTATAAAAAGAGTAAAGACCTGGGAATTCTACGGGGAAAAATCCCTAGAAAAACAGCAGTAATAACTAGCTGCTCTTTATTGATCCAGATGCTGCGGTAGGCAAAGAAGAGCTGGTTTTATTCAGAGGATGATCTCCATTTGTCTTCCTGATCTGGCATTTCCTGCAAGCCAGGTATGGGGCTCTGCTCTAGAGCTGCAAATGCTGGGGGGCCCTCACTGTCCCTTTTCTCTTCTCAGGGGGACAACGGGCATGTCCATGGTGCAGTGGGACAGGCTTTACCACAGGGAGATAAAAGACTGCCAAGGGTAGGTTGGAGCTGGGAAAAGCCACTTAGGAACAGATTTTCATTGGAGGTGATAGACAAGGGCAAAGCGAAGAATGAGGATGAGTGTGTCAAGTTTCAAAGTGCCAGGAGGCAGCACAGTGCATTTGGGAAACTACAGCAAGTTCAGGACAACCGACAACTGATCTGGCAGCATCACCTGGGGATGGAGGCTGAGCCCCGGGGTTAACACTGGGCTTGAGATGTTTTGTATACGATGCCGAAGAGGTGAGGTACTACACTGTGGGGGCACAGGGAGCTACCGGAGGATTTCAAATATCAGAATCGTAACCATAATAGAGTATTTAATTGCATCCTAGCTTTCATCACGTGTAAGATGTACTATAGTTTATGTTCGCCTAAGAAAGAGAAATGCTGTCAGTTAAACTAGGATATGTCATCAAGTGCAAGGTGAGTGCCACCTTAAAAGATATTAAAATGGGGAGGGGGTGGACACATCTTAGAACAAGTAAATTGTGGTACTAGAATAATTAAGAAAGGTCGAACATGGGACGCCTGGGTGGCTCAGTTGGTTAAGCAGCTGCCTTCGGCTCAGTTCATGATCCCAGCGTCCTAGGATGGAGTCCCACATCGGGCTCCTTGCTCCGCAGGGAGCCTGCTTCTCCCTCTGACTCTTCCTTCCACTGTCTCCCTGTGCTCGCTGTCGCTCGCGCTCACTCTGACAAATAAATAAATAAAAATCTTAAAAAAAAAAAAAAAAAAAAAGAAAGGTCGAACACTTGGATCACCAAAAATGTGATTATTGCTTACCATGTGACCCAAACTATATTAAGTCTTAGAACAAAAGACGTTCTTATCTTGATGCCCCGCAGCTGTTAGCCCCAAGGTACAGAGGGCAGTAGGCAACGACCAGCAGGCCTCAAGTGCCATGTGCAGACTCTAAGAGCAACTGCCTTTGAGAGAGGAAACGGTAGAGAGTGGGCTTTCGGAGGTAGAGAATTACTAGCTGGAAAGTAGGAAAATTGACACAGAATCGGGATTGATGCAACTACATGACAGAGTTGGTGAAACGTCCCTTCTCAGAGATCTTGAGGCTCCTCAGAAATGTATTTTTCATTTTGGACAGAACATTCAGGATAAATATGATCTGTTCGAGTTCCTGGTTCTCTCATCAGGACTGTTTCTTAGGCTTCACTGGCACAAGAAAAGGGTTTTGATGGTCCAGGGTAAATCCTGACCAAAGCAAAGCACGGTATCTATGAAAAACTAACCACTCAGAAGAGAACGACAGATAAAAAGCCAGGCCGACCTGACCCTGCAAAATAGGTAAGGTTGGTCCGGCAACAGGGGTAGAGGGGAAGTGCTCATCTCCTGCTAGAAGAGCTAGAGAAGACCCCTTCCGGAGAGACCACCAGGAGAGGAGAGCAGAAGGTGCTGATGAGGAAGAATATTTTAATCAGCAGAGAAGGTCAAAATGACAAAGTTCCAGGATCAGTGTAAACATATGGGATGAAAAAATAAAAAAGAAAAGAAAAGATCATTTTAAAATGACTTTTTTTTTTAAAAGGACTTGTGTAAACAAAAGTCCTTTTTAAGAGACAGTTGGCTGTTTAAAGCAGAAGTACAACTCACTGAGAGAATCACCGCACTATTTATTTGGGTAGAAAGGACCTGGAATGTAGAAAGGCCCTTTCTGCAGAGGAAAAAAATAGAATCACTAACAGGTCTCGTGCCTTGCACAGCCAGTGGCTAGAATCCCTGCCTCATGAGACCCTGTGCTAGAAGGCCGCTAGAACCATCTACAACTATGGTAGTCTTTCTTGGAAGCCAACAAGTGTTTGCCCAGTTAAGAGCAGAGTAACAATCAGTCACGTATTTGGTGATAATGTTTATCGATATCTTTAAAAGCCGTGTCAAGTTCCTTTTGAGTAACCCTCACCCCACCCTTAGAGAAATTTATCTGAGGTTCACCTCTTTGAAATACCTCATTGTAGTTCCACATTTACCATATCCAAAAAAAAAACAAACAAAAAAAAACCATTTTCTTAACAAAGTGTTCAGAAGGGGGCGCCACTGAAAACAATTAGAGCTTTCCCTGCCAGGACAATTTTGTTGCAGAAACAGCTGAAAGCAATCAGGTCAGACAGAGCCAAGGGCTGGAGGGAGTTTTAAATGACAAAAACCGATCCAAATCAAACCAAAACAAAAATCAAACCCAATGGCCAGGATTTCAAGTTTGCTACTAAAGGTGTGACATTCTCCTAAGACATGCGAGTGACTTGATCAATATATTTATATATTTATATTTGAAGAAGAAGGAACTATTTGATGCAGCAAATCCACATTGATTAAAATATACCAGATATGGGGGCTCCTGGGTGGCTCAGTGGTTTAGGCCTCTGCCTTCGGCTCAGGTCATGATTTCAGGGTCCTGGGATGGAGCCCCACATCGGGCTCTCTGCTCAGCGGGGAGCCTGCTTCCCCCCTCTCTCTCTGCCTACCTCTCTACCTACTTGTGATCTGTCAGAAAAATGCGTAAATCAGATCTTTAAAAAAAGCATTAGTAGATGTGAAATACATCGAGGGTATGGGGGAAGGAAAACGATTTCACCTGATCTGACTAGGAAGTGGTTGAAGCCTGAATTAAAGTGCTATAAAAAGAGTAAAGACCTGGGAATTCTACGGGGAAAAATCCCTAGAAAAACAGCAGTAATAACTAGCTGCTCTTTATTGATCCAGATGCTGCGGTAGGCAAAGAAGAGCTGGTTTTATTCAGAGGATGATCTCCATTTGTCTTCCTGATCTGGCATTTCCTGCAAGCCAGGTATGGGGCTCTGCTCTAGAGCTGCAAATGCTGGGGGGCCCTCACTGTCCCTTTTCTCTTCTCAGGGGGACAACGGGCATGTCCATGGTGCAGTGGGACAGGCTTTACCACAGGGAGATAAAAGACTGCCAAGGGTAGGTTGGAGCTGGGAAAAGCCACTTAGGAACAGATTTTCATTGGAGGTGATAGACAAGGGCAAAGCGAAGAATGAGGATGAGTGTGTCAAGTTTCAAAGTGCCAGGAGGCAGCACAGTGCATTTGGGAAACTACAGCAAGTTCATGACAACCGACAACTGATCTGGCAGCATCACCTGGGGATGGAGGCTGAGCCCCGGGGTTAACACTGGGCTTGAGATGGTTTGTATACGATGCCGAAGAGGTGAGGTACTACACTGTGGGGGCACAGGGAGCTACCGGAGGATTTCAAATATCAGAATCGTAACCATAATAGAGTATTTAATTGCATCCTAGCTTTCATCACGTGTAAGATGTACTATAGTTTATGTTCGCCTAAGAAAGAGAAATGCTGTCAGTTAAACTAGGATATGTCATCAAGTGCAAGGTGAGTGCCACCTTAAAAGATATTAAAATGGGGAGGGGGTGGACACATCTTAGAACAAGTAAATTGTGGTACTAGAATAATTAAGAAAGGTCGAACATGGGACGCCTGGGTGGCTCAGTTGGTTAAGCAGCTGCCTTCGGCTCAGTTCATGATCCCACCAGCGTCCTAGGATGGAGTCCCACATCGGGCTCCTTGCTCCGCAGGGAGCCTGCTTCTCCCTCTGACTCTTCCTTCCACTGTCTCCCTGTGCTCGCTGTCGCTCGCGCTCACTCTGACAAATAAATAAATAAAAATCTTAAAAAAAAAAAAAAAAAAAAGAAAGGTCGAACACTTGGATCACCAAAAATGTGATTATTGCTTACCATGTGACCCAAACTATATTAAGTCTTAGAACAAAAGACGTTCTTATCTTGATGCCCCGCAGCTGTTAGCCCCAAGGTACAGAGGGCAGTAGGCAACGACCAGCAGGCCTCAAGTGCCATGTGCAGACTCTAAGAGCAACTGCCTTTGAGAGAGGAAACGGTAGAGAGTGGGCTTTCGGAGGTAGAGAATTACTAGCTGGGAAAGTAGGAAAATTGACACAGAATCGGGATTGATGCAACTACATGACAGAGTTGGTGAAACGTCCCTTCTCAGAGATCTTGAGGCTCCTCAGAAATGTATTTTTCATTTTGGACAGAACATTCAGGATAAATATGATCTGTTCGAGTTCCTGGTTCTCTCATCAGGACTGTTTCTTAGGCTTCACTGGCACAAGAAAAGGGTTTTGATGGTCCAGGGTAAATCCTGACCAAAGCAAAGCACGGTATCTATGAAAAACTAACCACTCAGAAGAGAACGACAGATAAAAAGCCAGGCCGACCTGACCCTGCAAAATAGGTAAGGTTGGTCCGGCAACAGGGGTAGAGGGGAAGTGCTCATCTCCTGCTAGAAGAGCTAGAGAAGACCCCTTCCGGAGAGACCACCAGGAGAGGAGAGCAGAAGGTGCTGATGAGGAAGAATATTTTAATCAGCAGAGAAGGTCAAAATGACAAAGTTCCAGGATCAGTGTAAACATATGGGATGAAAAAATAAAAAAGAAAAGAAAAGATCATTTTAAAATGACTTTTTTTTTTAAAAGGACTTGTGTAAACAAAAGTCCTTTTTAAGAGACAGTTGGCTGTTTAAAGCAGAAGTACAACTCACTGAGAGAATCACCGCACTATTTATTTGGGTAGAAAGGACCTGGAATGTAGAAAGGCCCTTTCTGCAGAGGAAAAAAATAGAATCACTAACAGGTCTCGTGCCTTGCACAGCCAGTGGCTAGAATCCCTGCCTCATGAGACCCTGTGCTAGAAGGCCGCTAGAACCATCTACAACTATGGTAGTCTTTCTTGGAAGCCAACAAGTGTTTGCCCAGTTAAGAGCAGAGTAACAATCAGTCACGTATTTGGTGATAATGTTTATCGATATCTTTAAAAGCCGTGTCAAGTTCCTTTTGAGTAACCCTCACCCCACCCTTAGAGAAATTTATCTGAGGTTCACCTCTTTGAAATACCTCATTGTAGTTCCACATTTACCATATCCAAAAAAAAAACAAACAAAAAAAAACCATTTTCTTAACAAAGTGTTCAGAAGGGGGCGCCACTGAAAACAATTAGAGCTTTCCCTGCCAGGACAATTTTGTTGCAGAAACAGCTGAAAGCAATCAGGTCAGACAGAGCCAAGGGCTGGAGGGAGTTTTAAATGACAAAAACCGATCCAAATCAAACCAAAACAAAAATCAAACCCAATGGCCAGGATTTCAAGTTTGCTACTAAAGGTGTGACATTCTCCTAAGACATGCGAGTGACTTGATCAATATATTTATATATTTATATTTGAAGAAGAAGGAACTATTTGATGCAGCAAATCCACATTGATTAAAATATACCAGATATGGGGGCTCCTGGGTGGCTCAGTGGTTTAGGCCTCTGCCTTCGGCTCAGGTCATGATTTCAGGGTCCTGGGATGGAGCCCCACATCGGGCTCTCTGCTCAGCGGGGAGCCTGCTTCCCCCCTCTCTCTCTGCCTACCTCTCTACCTACTTGTGATCTGTCAGAAAAATGCGTAAATCAGATCTTTAAAAAAAGCATTAGTAGATGTGAAATACATCGAGGGTATGGGGGAAGGAAAACGATTTCACCTGATCTGACTAGGAAGTGGTTGAAGCCTGAATTAAAGTGCTATAAAAAGAGTAAAGACCTGGGAATTCTACGGGGAAAAATCCCTAGAAAAACAGCAGTAATAACTAGCTGCTCTTTATTGATCCAGATGCTGCGGTAGGCAAAGAAGAGCTGGTTTTATTCAGAGGATGATCTCCATTTGTCTTCCTGATCTGGCATTTCCTGCAAGCCAGGTATGGGGCTCTGCTCTAGAGCTGCAAATGCTGGGGGGCCCTCACTGTCCCTTTTCTCTTCTCAGGGGGACAACGGGCATGTCCATGGTGCAGTGGGACAGGCTTTACCACAGGGAGATAAAAGACTGCCAAGGGTAGGTTGGAGCTGGGAAAAGCCACTTAGGAACAGATTTTCATTGGAGGTGATAGACAAGGGCAAAGCGAAGAATGAGGATGAGTGTGTCAAGTTTCAAAGTGCCAGGAGGCAGCACAGTGCATTTGGGAAACTACAGCAAGTTCATGACAACCGACAACTGATCTGGCAGCATCACCTGGGGATGGAGGCTGAGCCCCGGGGTTAACACTGGGCTTGAGATGGTTTGTATACGATGCCGAAGAGGTGAGGTACTACACTGTGGGGGCACAGGGAGCTACCGGAGGATTTCAAATATCAGAATCGTAACCATAATAGAGTATTTAATTGCATCCTAGCTTTCATCACGTGTAAGATGTACTATAGTTTATGTTCGCCTAAGAAAGAGAAATGCTGTCAGTTAAACTAGGATATGTCATCAAGTGCAAGGTGAGTGCCACCTTAAAAGATATTAAAATGGGGAGGGGGTGGACACATCTTAGAACAAGTAAATTGTGGTACTAGAATAATTAAGAAAGGTCGAACATGGGACGCCTGGGTGGCTCAGTTGGTTAAGCAGCTGCCTTCGGCTCAGTTCATGATCCCACCAGCGTCCTAGGATGGAGTCCCACATCGGGCTCCTTGCTCCGCAGGGAGCCTGCTTCTCCCTCTGACTCTTCCTTCCACTGTCTCCCTGTGCTCGCTGTCGCTCGCGCTCACTCTGACAAATAAATAAATAAAAATCTTAAAAAAAAAAAAAAAAAAAAAGAAAGGTCGAACACTTGGATCACCAAAAATGTGATTATTGCTTACCATGTGACCCAAACTATATTAAGTCTTAGAACAAAAGACGTTCTTATCTTGATGCCCCGCAGCTGTTAGCCCCAAGGTACAGAGGGCAGTAGGCAACGACCAGCAGGCCTCAAGTGCCATGTGCAGACTCTAAGAGCAACTGCCTTTGAGAGAGGAAACGGTAGAGAGTGGGCTTTCGGAGGTAGAGAATTACTAGCTGGGAAAGTAGGAAAATTGACACAGAATCGGGATTGATGCAACTACATGACAGAGTTGGTGAAACGTCCCTTCTCAGAGATCTTGAGGCTCCTCAGAAATGTATTTTTCATTTTGGACAGAACATTCAGGATAAATATGATCTGTTCGAGTTCCTGGTTCTCTCATCAGGACTGTTTCTTAGGCTTCACTGGCACAAGAAAAGGGTTTTGATGGTCCAGGGTAAATCCTGACCAAAGCAAAGCACGGTATCTATGAAAAACTAACCACTCAGAAGAGAACGACAGATAAAAAGCCAGGCCGACCTGACCCTGCAAAATAGGTAAGGTTGGTCCGGCAACAGGGGTAGAGGGGAAGTGCCCATCTCCTGCTAGAAGAGCTAGAGAAGACCCCTTCCGGAGAGACCACCAGGAGAGGAGAGCAGAAGGTGCTGATGAGGAAGAATATTTTAATCAGCAGAGAAGGTCAAAATGACAAAGTTCCAGGATCAGTGTAAACATATGGGATGAAAAAATAAAAAAGAAAAGAAAAGATCATTTTAAAATGACTTTTTTTTTTAAAAGGACTTGTGTAAACAAAAGTCCTTTTTAAGAGACAGTTGGCTGTTTAAAGCAGAAGTACAACTCACTGAGAGAATCACCGCACTATTTATTTGGGTAGAAAGGACCTGGAATGTAGAAAGGCCCTTTCTGCAGAGGAAAAAAATAGAATCACTAACAGGTCTCGTGCCTTGCACAGCCAGTGGCTAGAATCCCTGCCTCATGAGACCCTGTGCTAGAAGGCCGCTAGAACCATCTACAACTATGGTAGTCTTTCTTGGAAGCCAACAAGTGTTTGCCCAGTTAAGAGCAGAGTAACAATCAGTCACGTATTTGGTGATAATGTTTATCGATATCTTTAAAAGCCGTGTCAAGTTCCTTTTGAGTAACCCTCACCCCACCCTTAGAGAAATTTATCTGAGGTTCACCTCTTTGAAATACCTCATTGTAGTTCCACATTTACCATATCCAAAAAAAAAACAAACAAAAAAAAACCATTTTCTTAACAAAGTGTTCAGAAGGGGGCGCCACTGAAAACAATTAGAGCTTTCCCTGCCAGGACAATTTTGTTGCAGAAACAGCTGAAAGCAATCAGGTCAGACAGAGCCAAGGGCTGGAGGGAGTTTTAAATGACAAAAACCGATCCAAATCAAACCAAAACAAAAATCAAACCCAATGGCCAGGATTTCAAGTTTGCTACTAAAGGTGTGACATTCTCCTAAGACATGCGAGTGACTTGATCAATATATTTATATATTTATATTTGAAGAAGAAGGAACTATTTGATGCAGCAAATCCACATTGATTAAAATATACCAGATATGGGGGCTCCTGGGTGGCTCAGTGTTTTAGGCCTCTGCCTTCGGCTCAGGTCATGATTTCAGGGTCCTGGGATGGAGCCCCACATCGGGCTCTCTGCTCAGCGGGGAGCCTGCTTCCCCCCTCTCTCTCTGCCTACCTCTCTACCTACTTGTGATCTGTCAGAAAAATGCGTAAATCAGATCTTTAAAAAAAGCATTAGTAGATGTGAAATACATCGAGGGTATGGGGGAAGGAAAACGATTTCACCTGATCTGACTAGGAAGTGGTTGAAGCCTGAATTAAAGTGCTATAAAAAGAGTAAAGACCTGGGAATTCTACGGGGAAAAATCCCTAGAAAAACAGCAGTAATAACTAGCTGCTCTTTATTGATCCAGATGCTGCGGTAGGCAAAGAAGAGCTGGTTTTATTCAGAGGATGATCTCCATTTGTCTTCCTGATCTGGCATTTCCTGCAAGCCAGGTATGGGGCTCTGCTCTAGAGCTGCAAATGCTGGGGGGCCCTCACTGTCCCTTTTCTCTTCTCAGGGGGACAACGGGCATGTCCATGGTGCAGTGGGACAGGCTTTACCACAGGGAGATAAAAGACTGCCAAGGGTAGGTTGGAGCTGGGAAAAGCCACTTAGGAACAGATTTTCATTGGAGGTGATAGACAAGGGCAAAGCGAAGAATGAGGATGAGTGTGTCAAGTTTCAAAGTGCCAGGAGGCAGCACAGTGCATTTGGGAAACTACAGCAAGTTCAGGACAACCGACAACTGATCTGGCAGCATCACCTGGGGATGGAGGCTGAGCCCCGGGGTTAACACTGGGCTTGAGATGGTTTGTATACGATGCCGAGGAGGTGAGGTACTACACTGTGGGGGCACAGGGAGCTACCGGAGGATTTCAAATATCAGAATCGTAACCATAATAGAGTATTTAATTGCATCCTAGCTTTCATCACGTGTAAGATGTACTATAGTTTATGTTCGCCTAAGAAAGAGAAATGCTGTCAGTTAAACTAGGATATGTCATCAAGTGCAAGGTGAGTGTCACCTTAAAAGATATTAAAATGGGGAGGGGGTGGACACATCTTAGAACAAGTAAATTGTGGTACTAGAATAATTAAGAAAGGTCGAACATGGGACGCCTGGGTGGCTCAGTTGGTTAAGCAGCTGCCTTCGGCTCAGTTCATGATCCCACCAGCGTCCTAGGATCGAGTCCCACATCGGGCTCCTTGCTCCGCAGGGAGCCTGCTTCTCCCTCTGATTCTTCCTTCCACTGTCTGCCTGTGCTCGCTGTCGCTCGTGCTCTCTCTGACAATTAAATAAATAAAAATCTTAAAAAAAAAAAAAAAAAAGAAAGGTCGAACACTTGGATCACCAAAAATGTGATTATTGCTTACCATGTGACCCAAACTATATTAAGTCTTAGAACAAAAGACGTTCTTATCTTGATGCCCCACAGCTGTTAGCCCCAAGGTACAGAGGGCAGTAGGCAACGACCAGCAGGCCTCAAGTGCCATGTGCAGACTCTAAGAGCAACTGCCTTTGAGAGAGGAAACGGTAGAGAGTGGGCTTTCGGAGGTAGAGAATTACTAGCTGGGAAAGTAGGAAAATTGACACAGAATCGGGATTGATGCCACTACATGACAGAGTTGGTGAAACGTCCCTTCTCAGAGATCTTGAGGCTCCTCAGAAATGTATTTTTCATTTTGGACAGAACATTCAGGATAAATATGATCTGTTCGAGTTCCTGGTTCTCTCATCAGGACTGTTTCTTAGGCTTCACTGGCACAAGAAAAGGGTTTTGATGGTCCAGGGTAAATCCTGACCAAAGCAAAGCACGGTATCTATGAAAAACTAACCACTCAGAAGAGAACGACAGATAAAAAGCCAGGCCGACCTGACCCTGCAAAATAGGTAAGGTTGGTCCGGCAACAGGGGTAGAGGGGAAGTGCCCATCTCCTGCTAGAAGAGCTAGAGAAGACCCCTTCCGGAGAGACCACCAGGAGAGGAGAGCAGAAGGTGCTGATGAGGAAGAATATTTTAATCAGCAGAGAAGGTCAAAATGACAAAGTTCCAGGATCAGTGTAAACATATGGGATGAAAAAATAAAAAAGAAAAGAAAAGATCATTTTAAAATGACTTTTTTTTTTTTTAAAAGGACTTGTGGGGGCGCCTGGGTGGCTCAGTGGGTTAAGCCACTGCCTTCGGCTCAGGTCATGATCTCAGGATCCTGGGATCGAGTCCCGCATCGGGCTCTCTGCTCGGCAGGGAGCCTGCTTCCTCCTCTCTCTCTCTCTGCCTGCCTCTCCATCTACTTGTGATTTCTCTCTGTCAAATAAATAAATAAAATCTTAAAAAAAAAAAAAAAAGGACTTGTGTAAACAAAAGTCCTTTTTAAGAGACAGTTGGCTGTTTAAAGCAGAAGTACAACTCACTGAGAGAATCACCGCACTATTTATTTGGGTAGAAAGGACCTGGAATGTAGAAAGGCCCATTCTGCAGAGGAAAAAAATAGAATCACTAACAGGCCTCGTGCCTAGCACAGCCAGTGGCTAGAATCCCTGCCTCATGAGACCCTGTGCTAGAAGGCCGCTAGAACCATCTACAACTATGGTAGTCTTTCTTGGAAGCCAACAAGTGTTTGCCCAGTTAAGAGCAGAGTAACAATCAGTCACGTATTTGGTGATAATGTTTATCGATATCTTTAAAAGCCGTGTCAAGTTCCTTTTGAGTAACCCTCACCCCACCCTTAGAGAAATTTATCTGAGGTTCACCTCTTTGAAATACCTCATTGTAGTTCCACATTTACCGTATCCAAAAAACAAACAAACAAAAAAAAACCATTTTCTTAACAAAGTGTTCAGAAGGGGGCGCCACTGAAAACAATTAGAGCTTTCCCTGCCAGGACAATTTTGTTGCAGAAACAGCTGAAAGCAATCAGGTCAGACAGAGCCAAGGGCTGGAGGGAGTTTTAAATGACAAAAACCGATCCAAATCAAACCAAAACAAAAATCAAACCCAATGGCCAGGATTTCAAGTTTGCTACTAAAGGTGTGACATTCTCCTAAGACATGCGAGTGACTTGATCAATATATTTATATATTTATATTTGAAGAAGAAGGAACTATTTGATGCAGCAAATCCACATTGATTAAAATATACCAGATATGGGGGCTCCTGGGTGGCTCAGTGGTTTAGGCCTCTGCCTTCGGCTCAGGTCATGATTTCAGGGTCCTGGGATGGAGCCCCACATCGGGCTCTCTGCTCAGCGGGGAGCCTGCTTCCCCCCTCTCTCTCTGCCTACCTCTCTACCTACTTGTGATCTGTCAGAAAAATGCGTAAATCAGATCTTTAAAAAAAGCATTAGTAGATGTGAAATACATCGAGGGTATGGGGGAAGGAAAACGATTTCACCTGATCTGACTAGGAAGTGGTTGAAGCCTGAATTAAAGTGCTATAAAAAGAGTAAAGACCTGGGAATTCTACGGGGAAAAATCCCTAGAAAAACAGCAGTAATAACTAGCTGCTCTTTATTGATCCAGATGCTGCGGTAGGCAAAGAAGAGCTGGTTTTATTCAGAGGATGATCTCCATTTGTCTTCCTGATCTGGCATTTCCTGCAAGCCAGGTATGGGGCTCTGCTCTAGAGCTGCAAATGCTGGGGGGCCCTCACTGTCCCTTTTCTCTTCTCAGGGGGACAACGGGCATGTCCATGGTGCAGTGGGACAGGCTTTACCACAGGGAGATAAAAGACTGCCAAGGGTAGGTTGGAGCTGGGAAAAGCCACTTAGGAACAGATTTTCATTGGAGGTGATAGACAAGGGCAAAGCGAAGAATGAGGATGAGTGTGTCAAGTTTCAAAGTGCCAGGAGGCAGCACAGTGCATTTGGGAAACTACAGCAAGTTCAGGACAACCGACAACTGATCTGGCAGCATCACCTGGGGATGGAGGCTGAGCCCCGGGGTTAACACTGGGCTTGAGATGTTTTGTATACGATGCCGAAGAGGTGAGGTACTACACTGTGGGGGCACAGGGAGCTACCGGAGGATTTCAAATATCAGAATCGTAACCATAATAGAGTATTTAATTGCATCCTAGCTTTCATCACGTGTAAGATGTACTATAGTTTATGTTCGCCTAAGAAAGAGAAATGCTGTCAGTTAAACTAGGATATGTCATCAAGTGCAAGGTGAGTGCCACCTTAAAAGATATTAAAATGGGGAGGGGGTGGACACATCTTAGAACAAGTAAATTGTGGTACTAGAATAATTAAGAAAGGTCGAACATGGGACGCCTGGGTGGCTCAGTTGGTTAAGCAGCTGCCTTCGGCTCAGTTCATGATCCCAGCGTCCTAGGATGGAGTCCCACATCGGGCTCCTTGCTCCGCAGGGAGCCTGCTTCTCCCTCTGACTCTTCCTTCCACTGTCTCCCTGTGCTCGCTGTCGCTCGCGCTCACTCTGACAAATAAATAAATAAAAATCTTAAAAAAAAAAAAAAAAAAAAAGAAAGGTCGAACACTTGGATCACCAAAAATGTGATTATTGCTTACCATGTGACCCAAACTATATTAAGTCTTAGAACAAAAGACGTTCTTATCTTGATGCCCCGCAGCTGTTAGCCCCAAGGTACAGAGGGCAGTAGGCAACGACCAGCAGGCCTCAAGTGCCATGTGCAGACTCTAAGAGCAACTGCCTTTGAGAGAGGAAACGGTAGAGAGTGGGCTTTCGGAGGTAGAGAATTACTAGCTGGGAAAGTAGGAAAATTGACACAGAATCGGGATTGATGCAACTACATGACAGAGTTGGTGAAACGTCCCTTCTCAGAGATCTTGAGGCTCCTCAGAAATGTATTTTTCATTTTGGACAGAACATTCAGGATAAATATGATCTGTTCGAGTTCCTGGTTCTCTCATCAGGACTGTTTCTTAGGCTTCACTGGCACAAGAAAAGGGTTTTGATGGTCCAGGGTAAATCCTGACCAAAGCAAAGCACGGTATCTATGAAAAACTAACCACTCAGAAGAGAACGACAGATAAAAAGCCAGGCCGACCTGACCCTGCAAAATAGGTAAGGTTGGTCCGGCAACAGGGGTAGAGGGGAAGTGCCCATCTCCTGCTAGAAGAGCTAGAGAAGACCCCTTCCGGAGAGACCACCAGGAGAGGAGAGCAGAAGGTGCTGATGAGGAAGAATATTTTAATCAGCAGAGAAGGTCAAAATGACAAAGTTCCAGGATCAGTGTAAACATATGGGATGAAAAAATAAAAAAGAAAAGAAAAGATCATTTTAAAATGACTTTTTTTTTTAAAAAGGACTTGTGTAAACAAAAGTCCTTTTTAAGAGACAGTTGGCTGTTTAAAGCAGAAGTACAACTCACTGAGAGAATCACCGCACTATTTATTTGGGTAGAAAGGACCTGGAATGTAGAAAGGCCCATTCTGCAGAGGAAAAAAATAGAATCACTAACAGGCCTCGTTCCTTGCACAGCCAGTGGCTAGAATCCCTGCCTCATGAGACCCTGTGCTAGAAGGCCGCTAGAACCATCTACAACTATGGTAGTCTTTCTTGGAAGCCAACAAGTGTTTGCCCAGTTAAGAGCAGAGTAACAATCAGTCACGTATTTGGTGATAATGTTTATCGATATCTTTAAAAGCCGTGTCAAGTTTCTTTTTGAGAAACCCTCACCCCACCCTTAGAGAAATTTATCTGAGGTTCACCTCTTTGAAATACCTCATTGTAGTTCCACATTTACCATATCCAAAAAACAAACAAACAAACAAAAAACCATTTTCTTAACAAAGTGTTCAGAAGGGGGCGCCACTGAAAACAATTAGAGCTTTCCCTGCCAGGACAATTTTGTTGCAGAAACAGCTGAAAGCAATCAGGTCAGACAGAGCCAAGGGCTGGAGGGATTTTTAAATGACAAAAACCGATCCAAATCAAACCAAAACAAAAATCAAACCCAATGGCCAGGATTTCAAGTTTGCTACTAAAGGTGTGACATTCTCCTAAGACATGCGAGTGACTTGATCAATATATTTATATATTTATATTTGAAGAAGAAGGAACTATTTGATGCAGCAAATCCACGTTGATTAAAATATACCAGATATGGGGGCTCCTGGGTGGCTCAGTGGTTTAGGCTTCTGCCTTCGGCTCAGGTCATGATTTCAGGGTCCTGGGATGGAGCCCCACATCGGGCTCTCTGCTCAGCGGGGAGCCTGCTTCCCCCCTCTCTCTCTGCCTACCTCTCTACCTACTTGTGATCTGTCAGAAAAATGCGTAAATCAGATCTTTAAAAAAAGAATTAGTAGATGTGAAATACATCGAGGGTATGGGGGAAGGAAAACGATTGCACCTGATCTGACTAGGAAGTGGTTGAAGCCTGAATTAAAGTGCTATAAAAAGAGTAAAGACCTGGGAATTCTATGGGGAAAAATCCCTAGAAAAACAGCAGTAATAACTGGCTGCTCTTTATTGATCCAGATGCTGCGGTAGGCAAAGAAGAGCTGGTTTTATTCAGAGGATGATCTCCATTTGTCTTCCTGATCTGGCATTTCCTGCAAGCCAGGTATGGGGCTCTGCTCTAGAGCTGCAAATGCTGGGGGGCCCTCACTGTCCCTTTTCTCTTCTCAGGGGGACAACGGGCATGTCCACGGTGCAGTGGGACAGGCTTTACCACAGGGAGATAAAAGACTGCCAAGGGTAGGTTGGAGCTGGGAAAAGCCACTTAGGAACAGATTTTCATTGGAGGTGATAGACAAGGGCAAAGCGAAGAATGAGGATGAGTGTGTCAAGTTTCAAAGTGCCAGGAGGCATAACAGTGCATTTGGGAAACTACAGCAAGTTCATGACAACCGACAACTGATCTGGCAGCATCACCTGGGGATGGAGGCTGAGCCCCGGGGTTAACACTGGGCTTGAGATGGTTTGTATACGATGCCGAGGAGGTGAGGTACTACACTGTGGGGGCACAGGGAGCTACCGGAGGATTTCAAATATCAGAATCGTAACCATAATAGAGTATTTAATTGCATCCTAGCTTTCATCACGTGTAAGATGTACTAGAGTTTATGTTGAACTAAGAAAGATAAATGCTGTCAGTTAAACTAGGATATGTCATCAAGTGCAAGGTGAGTGCCACCTTAAAAGATATTAAAATGGGGGGGGGTGGACACATCTTAGAACAAGTAAATTGTGGTACTAGAATAATTAAGAAAGGTCGAACACTTGGATCAACAAAAAAGTGATTATTGCTTACCATGTGACCCAAACTATATTAAGTCTTAGAACAAAAGACGTTCTTATCTTGATGCCCCGCAGCTCTTAGCCCCAAGGTACAGAGGGCAGTAGGCAACGACCAGCAGGCCTCAAGTGCCATGTGCAGACTCTAAGAGCAACTGCCTTTGAGAGAGGAAACGGTAGAGAGTGGGCTTTCAGAGGTAGAGAATTACTAGCTGGGAAAGTAGGAAAATTGACACAGAATCGGGATTGATGCCACTACATGACAGAGTTGGTGAAACGTCCCTTCTCAGAGATCTTGAGGCTCCTCAGAAATGTATTTTTCATTTTGGACAGAACATTCAGGATAAATATGATCTGTTCGAGTTCCTGGTTCTCTCATCAGGACTGTTTCTTAGGCTTCACTGGCACAAGAAAAGGGTTTTGATGGTCCAGGGTAAATCCTGACCAAAGCAAAGCACGGTATCTATGAAAAACTAACCACTCAGAAGAGAACGACAGATAAAAAGCCAGGCCGACCTGACCCTGCAAAATAGGTAAGGTTGGTCCGGCAACAGGGGTAGAGGGGAAGTGCCCATCTCCTGCTAGAAGAGCTAGAGAAGACCCCTTCCGGAGAGACCACCAGGAGAGGAGAGCAGAAGGTGCTGATGAGGAAGAATATTTTAATCAGCAGAGAAGGTCAAAATGACAAAGTTCCAGGATCAGTGTAAACATATGGGATGAAAAAATAAAAAAGAAAAGAAAAGATCATTTTAAAATGACTTTTTTTTTTAAAAAGGACTTGTGTAAACAAAAGTCCTTTTTAAGAGACAGTTGGCTGTTTAAAGCAGAAGTACAACTCACTGAGAGAATCACCGCACTATTTATTTGGGTAGAAAGGACCTGGAATGTAGAAAGGCCCATTCTGCAGAGGAAAAAAATAGAATCACTAACAGGCCTCGTTCCTTGCACAGCCAGTGGCTAGAATCCCTGCCTCATGAGACCCTGTGCTAGAAGGCCGCTAGAACCATCTACAACTATGGTAGTCTTTCTTGGAAGCCAACAAGTGTTTGCCCAGTTAAGAGCAGAGTAACAATCAGTCACGTATTTGGTGATAATGTTTATCGATATCTTTAAAAGCCGTGTCAAGTTTCTTTTTGAGAAACCCTCACCCCACCCTTAGAGAAATTTATCTGAGGTTCACCTCTTTGAAATACCTCATTGTAGTTCCACATTTACCATATCCAAAAAACAAACAAACAAACAAAAAACCATTTTCTTAACAAAGTGTTCAGAAGGGGGCGCCACTGAAAACAATTAGAGCTTTCCCTGCCAGGACAATTTTGTTGCAGAAACAGCTGAAAGCAATCAGGTCAGACAGAGCCAAGGGCTGGAGGGAGTTTTAAATGACAAAAACCGATCCAAATCAAACCAAAACAAAAATCAAACCCAATGGCCAGGATTTCAAGTTTGCTACTAAAGGTGTGACATTCTCCTAAGACATGCGAGTGACTTGATCAATATATTTATATATTTATATTTGAAGAAGAAGGAACTATTTGATGCAGCAAATCCACATTGATTAAAATATACCAGATATGGGGGCTCCTGGGTGGCTCAGTGGTTTAGGCCTCTGCCTTCGGCTCAGGTCATGATTTCAGGGTCCTGGGATGGAGCCCCACATCGGGCTCTCTGCTCAGCGGGGAGCCTGCTTCCCCCCTCTCTCTCTGCCTACCTCTCTACCTACTTGTGATCTGTCAGAAAAATGCGTAAATCAGATCTTTAAAAAAAGCATTAGTAGATGTGAAATACATCGAGGGTATGGGGGAAGGAAAACGATTTCACCTGATCTGACTAGGAAGTGGTTGAAGCCTGAATTAAAGTGCTATAAAAAGAGTAAAGACCTGGGAATTCTACGGGGAAAAATCCCTAGAAAAACAGCAGTAATAACTAGCTGCTCTTTATTGATCCAGATGCTGCGGTAGGCAAAGAAGAGCTGGTTTTATTCAGAGGATGATCTCCATTTGTCTTCCTGATCTGGCATTTCCTGCAAGCCAGGTATGGGGCTCTGCTCTAGAGCTGCAAATGCTGGGGGGCCCTCACTGTCCCTTTTCTCTTCTCAGGGGGACAACGGGCATGTCCATGGTGCAGTGGGACAGGCTTTACCACAGGGAGATAAAAGACTGCCAAGGGTAGGTTGGAGCTGGGAAAAGCCACTTAGGAACAGATTTTCATTGGAGGTGATAGACAAGGGCAAAGCGAAGAATGAGGATGAGTGTGTCAAGTTTCAAAGTGCCAGGAGGCAGCACAGTGCATTTGGGAAACTACAGCAAGTTCAGGACAACCGACAACTGATCTGGCAGCATCACCTGGGGATGGAGGCTGAGCCCCGGGGTTAACACTGGGCTTGAGATGGTTTGTATACGATGCCGAGGAGGTGAGGTACTACACTGTGGGGGCACAGGGAGCTACCGGAGGATTTCAAATATCAGAATCGTAACCATAATAGAGTATTTAATTGCATCCTAGCTTTCATCACGTGTAAGATGTACTATAGTTTATGTTCGCCTAAGAAAGAGAAATGCTGTCAGTTAAACTAGGATATGTCATCAAGTGCAAGGTGAGTGTCACCTTAAAAGATATTAAAATGGGGAGGGGGTGGACACATCTTAGAACAAGTAAATTGTGGTACTAGAATAATTAAGAAAGGTCGAACATGGGACGCCTGGGTGGCTCAGTTGGTTAAGCAGCTGCCTTCGGCTCAGTTCATGATCCCACCAGCGTCCTAGGATCGAGTCCCACATCGGGCTCCTTGCTCCGCAGGGAGCCTGCTTCTCCCTCTGATTCTTCCTTCCACTGTCTGCCTGTGCTCGCTGTCGCTCGTGCTCTCTCTGACAATTAAATAAATAAAAATCTTAAAAAAAAAAAAAAAAAAGAAAGGTCGAACACTTGGATCACCAAAAATGTGATTATTGCTTACCATGTGACCCAAACTATATTAAGTCTTAGAACAAAAGACGTTCTTATCTTGATGCCCCACAGCTGTTAGCCCCAAGGTACAGAGGGCAGTAGGCAACGACCAGCAGGCCTCAAGTGCCATGTGCAGACTCTAAGAGCAACTGCCTTTGAGAGAGGAAACGGTAGAGAGTGGGCTTTCGGAGGTAGAGAATTACTAGCTGGGAAAGTAGGAAAATTGACACAGAATCGGGATTGATGCCACTACATGACAGAGTTGGTGAAACGTCCCTTCTCAGAGATCTTGAGGCTCCTCAGAAATGTATTTTTCATTTTGGACAGAACATTCAGGATAAATATGATCTGTTCGAGTTCCTGGTTCTCTCATCAGGACTGTTTCTTAGGCTTCACTGGCACAAGAAAAGGGTTTTGATGGTCCAGGGTAAATCCTGACCAAAGCAAAGCACGGTATCTATGAAAAACTAACCACTCAGAAGAGAACGACAGATAAAAAGCCAGGCCGACCTGACCCTGCAAAATAGGTAAGGTTGGTCCGGCAACAGGGGTAGAGGGGAAGTGCCCATCTCCTGCTAGAAGAGCTAGAGAAGACCCCTTCCGGAGAGACCACCAGGAGAGGAGAGCAGAAGGTGCTGATGAGGAAGAATATTTTAATCAGCAGAGAAGGTCAAAATGACAAAGTTCCAGGATCAGTGTAAACATATGGGATGAAAAAATAAAAAAGAAAAGAAAAGATCATTTTAAAATGACTTTTTTTTTTTTTAAAAGGACTTGTGGGGGCGCCTGGGTGGCTCAGTGGGTTAAGCCACTGCCTTCGGCTCAGGTCATGATCTCAGGATCCTGGGATCGAGTCCCGCATCGGGCTCTCTGCTCGGCAGGGAGCCTGCTTCCTCCTCTCTCTCTCTCTGCCTGCCTCTCCATCTACTTGTGATTTCTCTCTGTCAAATAAATAAATAAAATCTTAAAAAAAAAAAAAAAAGGACTTGTGTAAACAAAAGTCCTTTTTAAGAGACAGTTGGCTGTTTAAAGCAGAAGTACAACTCACTGAGAGAATCACCGCACTATTTATTTGGGTAGAAAGGACCTGGAATGTAGAAAGGCCCATTCTGCAGAGGAAAAAAATAGAATCACTAACAGGCCTCGTGCCTAGCACAGCCAGTGGCTAGAATCCCTGCCTCATGAGACCCTGTGCTAGAAGGCCGCTAGAACCATCTACAACTATGGTAGTCTTTCTTGGAAGCCAACAAGTGTTTGCCCAGTTAAGAGCAGAGTAACAATCAGTCACGTATTTGGTGATAATGTTTATCGATATCTTTAAAAGCCGTGTCAAGTTCCTTTTGAGTAACCCTCACCCCACCCTTAGAGAAATTTATCTGAGGTTCACCTCTTTGAAATACCTCATTGTAGTTCCACATTTACCGTATCCAAAAAACAAACAAACAAACAAAAAACCATTTTCTTAACAAAGTGTTCAGAAGGGGGCGCCACTGAAAACAATTAGAGCTTTCCCTGCCAGGACAATTTTGTTGCAGAAACAGCTGAAAGCAATCAGGTCAGACAGAGCCAAGGGCTGGAGGGATTTTTAAATGACAAAAACCGATCCAAATCAAACCAAAACAAAAATCAAACCCAATGGCCAGGATTTCAAGTTTGCTACTAAAGGTGTGACATTCTCCTAAGACATGCGAGTGACTTGATCAATATATTTATATATTTATATTTGAAGAAGAAGGAACTATTTGATGCAGCAAATCCACGTTGATTAAAATATACCAGATATGGGGGCTCCTGGGTGGCTCAGTGGTTTAGGCTTCTGCCTTCGGCTCAGGTCATGATTTCAGGGTCCTGGGATGGAGCCCCACATCGGGCTCTCTGCTCAGCGGGGAGCCTGCTTCCCCCCTCTCTCTCTGCCTACCTCTCTACCTACTTGTGATCTGTCAGAAAAATGCGTAAATCAGATCTTTAAAAAAAGAATTAGTAGATGTGAAATACATCGAGGGTATGGGGGAAGGAAAACGATTGCACCTGATCTGACTAGGAAGTGGTTGAAGCCTGAATTAAAGTGCTATAAAAAGAGTAAAGACCTGGGAATTCTATGGGGAAAAATCCCTAGAAAAACAGCAGTAATAACTGGCTGCTCTTTATTGATCCAGATGCTGCGGTAGGCAAAGAAGAGCTGGTTTTATTCAGAGGATGATCTCCATTTGTCTTCCTGATCTGGCATTTCCTGCAAGCCAGGTATGGGGCTCTGCTCTAGAGCTGCAAATGCTGGGGGGCCCTCACTGTCCCTTTTCTCTTCTCAGGGGGACAACGGGCATGTCCACGGTGCAGTGGGACAGGCTTTACCACAGGGAGATAAAAGACTGCCAAGGGTAGGTTGGAGCTGGGAAAAGCCACTTAGGAACAGATTTTCATTGGAGGTGATAGACAAGGGCAAAGCGAAGAATGAGGATGAGTGTGTCAAGTTTCAAAGTGCCAGGAGGCATAACAGTGCATTTGGGAAACTACAGCAAGTTCATGACAACCGACAACTGATCTGGCAGCATCACCTGGGGATGGAGGCTGAGCCCCGGGGTTAACACTGGGCTTGAGATGGTTTGTATACGATGCCGAGGAGGTGAGGTACTACACTGTGGGGGCACAGGGAGCTACCGGAGGATTTCAAATATCAGAATCGTAACCATAATAGAGTATTTAATTGCATCCTAGCTTTCATCACGTGTAAGATGTACTAGAGTTTATGTTGAACTAAGAAAGATAAATGCTGTCAGTTAAACTAGGATATGTCATCAAGTGCAAGGTGAGTGCCACCTTAAAAGATATTAAAATGGGGGGGGGGTGGACACATCTTAGAACAAGTAAATTGTGGTACTAGAATAATTAAGAAAGGTCGAACACTTGGATCAACAAAAAAGTGATTATTGCTTACCATGTGACCCAAACTATATTAAGTCTTAGAACAAAAGACGTTCTTATCTTGATGCCCCGCAGCTCTTAGCCCCAAGGTACAGAGGGCAGTAGGCAACGACCAGCAGGCCTCAAGTGCCATGTGCAGACTCTAAGAGCAACTGCCTTTGAGAGAGGAAACGGTAGAGAGTGGGCTTTCAGAGGTAGAGAATTACTAGCTGGGAAAGTAGGAAAATTGACACAGAATCGGGATTGATGCCACTACATGACAGAGTTGGTGAAACGTCCCTTCTCAGAGATCTTGAGGCTCCTCAGAAATGTATTTTTCATTTTGGACAGAACATTCAGGATAAATATGATCTGTTCGAGTTCCTGGTTCTCTCATCAGGACTGTTTCTTAGGCTTCACTGGCACAAGAAAAGGGTTTTGATGGTCCAGGGTAAATCCTGACCAAAGCAAAGCACGGTATCTATGAAAAACTAACCACTCAGAAGAGAACGACAGATAAAAAGCCAGGCCGACCTGACCCTGCAAAATAGGTAAGGTTGGTCCGGCAACAGGGGTAGAGGGGAAGTGCCCATCTCCTGCTAGAAGAGCTAGAGAAGACCCCTTCCGGAGAGACCACCAGGAGAGGAGAGCAGAAGGTGCTGATGAGGAAGAATATTTTAATCAGCAGAGAAGGTCAAAATGACAAAGTTCCAGGATCAGTGTAAACATATGGGATGAAAAAATAAAAAAGAAAAGAAAAGATCATTTTAAAATGACTTTTTTTTTTAAAAAGGACTTGTGTAAACAAAAGTCCTTTTTAAGAGACAGTTGGCTGTTTAAAGCAGAAGTACAACTCACTGAGAGAATCACCGCACTATTTATTTGGGTAGAAAGGACCTGGAATGTAGAAAGGCCCATTCTGCAGAGGAAAAAAATAGAATCACTAACAGGCCTCGTTCCTTGCACAGCCAGTGGCTAGAATCCCTGCCTCATGAGACCCTGTGCTAGAAGGCCGCTAGAACCATCTACAACTATGGTAGTCTTTCTTGGAAGCCAACAAGTGTTTGCCCAGTTAAGAGCAGAGTAACAATCAGTCACGTATTTGGTGATAATGTTTATCGATATCTTTAAAAGCCGTGTCAAGTTTCTTTTTGAGAAACCCTCACCCCACCCTTAGAGAAATTTATCTGAGGTTCACCTCTTTGAAATACCTCATTGTAGTTCCACATTTACCATATCCAAAAAACAAACAAACAAACAAAAAACCATTTTCTTAACAAAGTGTTCAGAAGGGGGCGCCACTGAAAACAATTAGAGCTTTCCCTGCCAGGACAATTTTGTTGCAGAAACAGCTGAAAGCAATCAGGTCAGACAGAGCCAAGGGCTGGAGGGAGTTTTAAATGACAAAAACCGATCCAAATCAAACCAAAACAAAAATCAAACCCAATGGCCAGGATTTCAAGTTTGCTACTAAAGGTGTGACATTCTCCTAAGACATGCGAGTGACTTGATCAATATATTTATATATTTATATTTGAAGAAGAAGGAACTATTTGATGCAGCAAATCCACATTGATTAAAATATACCAGATATGGGGGCTCCTGGGTGGCTCAGTGGTTTAGGCCTCTGCCTTCGGCTCAGGTCATGATTTCAGGGTCCTGGGATGGAGCCCCACATCGGGCTCTCTGCTCAGCGGGGAGCCTGCTTCCCCCCTCTCTCTCTGCCTACCTCTCTACCTACTTGTGATCTGTCAGAAAAATGCGTAAATCAGATCTTTAAAAAAAGCATTAGTAGATGTGAAATACATCGAGGGTATGGGGGAAGGAAAACGATTTCACCTGATCTGACTAGGAAGTGGTTGAAGCCTGAATTAAAGTGCTATAAAAAGAGTAAAGACCTGGGAATTCTACGGGGAAAAATCCCTAGAAAAACAGCAGTAATAACTAGCTGCTCTTTATTGATCCAGATGCTGCGGTAGGCAAAGAAGAGCTGGTTTTATTCAGAGGATGATCTCCATTTGTCTTCCTGATCTGGCATTTCCTGCAAGCCAGGTATGGGGCTCTGCTCTAGAGCTGCAAATGCTGGGGGGCCCTCACTGTCCCTTTTCTCTTCTCAGGGGGACAACGGGCATGTCCATGGTGCAGTGGGACAGGCTTTACCACAGGGAGATAAAAGACTGCCAAGGGTAGGTTGGAGCTGGGAAAAGCCACTTAGGAACAGATTTTCATTGGAGGTGATAGACAAGGGCAAAGCGAAGAATGAGGATGAGTGTGTCAAGTTTCAAAGTGCCAGGAGGCAGCACAGTGCATTTGGGAAACTACAGCAAGTTCAGGACAACCGACAACTGATCTGGCAGCATCACCTGGGGATGGAGGCTGAGCCCCGGGGTTAACACTGGGCTTGAGATGGTTTGTATACGATGCCGAGGAGGTGAGGTACTACACTGTGGGGGCACAGGGAGCTACCGGAGGATTTCAAATATCAGAATCGTAACCATAATAGAGTATTTAATTGCATCCTAGCTTTCATCACGTGTAAGATGTACTATAGTTTATGTTCGCCTAAGAAAGAGAAATGCTGTCAGTTAAACTAGGATATGTCATCAAGTGCAAGGTGAGTGTCACCTTAAAAGATATTAAAATGGGGAGGGGGTGGACACATCTTAGAACAAGTAAATTGTGGTACTAGAATAATTAAGAAAGGTCGAACATGGGACGCCTGGGTGGCTCAGTTGGTTAAGCAGCTGCCTTCGGCTCAGTTCATGATCCCACCAGCGTCCTAGGATCGAGTCCCACATCGGGCTCCTTGCTCCGCAGGGAGCCTGCTTCTCCCTCTGATTCTTCCTTCCACTGTCTGCCTGTGCTCGCTGTCGCTCGTGCTCTCTCTGACAATTAAATAAATAAAAATCTTAAAAAAAAAAAAAAAAAAGAAAGGTCGAACACTTGGATCACCAAAAATGTGATTATTGCTTACCATGTGACCCAAACTATATTAAGTCTTAGAACAAAAGACGTTCTTATCTTGATGCCCCACAGCTGTTAGCCCCAAGGTACAGAGGGCAGTAGGCAACGACCAGCAGGCCTCAAGTGCCATGTGCAGACTCTAAGAGCAACTGCCTTTGAGAGAGGAAACGGTAGAGAGTGGGCTTTCGGAGGTAGAGAATTACTAGCTGGGAAAGTAGGAAAATTGACACAGAATCGGGATTGATGCCACTACATGACAGAGTTGGTGAAACGTCCCTTCTCAGAGATCTTGAGGCTCCTCAGAAATGTATTTTTCATTTTGGACAGAACATTCAGGATAAATATGATCTGTTCGAGTTCCTGGTTCTCTCATCAGGACTGTTTCTTAGGCTTCACTGGCACAAGAAAAGGGTTTTGATGGTCCAGGGTAAATCCTGACCAAAGCAAAGCACGGTATCTATGAAAAACTAACCACTCAGAAGAGAACGACAGATAAAAAGCCAGGCCGACCTGACCCTGCAAAATAGGTAAGGTTGGTCCGGCAACAGGGGTAGAGGGGAAGTGCCCATCTCCTGCTAGAAGAGCTAGAGAAGACCCCTTCCGGAGAGACCACCAGGAGAGGAGAGCAGAAGGTGCTGATGAGGAAGAATATTTTAATCAGCAGAGAAGGTCAAAATGACAAAGTTCCAGGATCAGTGTAAACATATGGGATGAAAAAATAAAAAAGAAAAGAAAAGATCATTTTAAAATGACTTTTTTTTTTTTTAAAAGGACTTGTGGGGGCGCCTGGGTGGCTCAGTGGGTTAAGCCACTGCCTTCGGCTCAGGTCATGATCTCAGGATCCTGGGATCGAGTCCCGCATCGGGCTCTCTGCTCGGCAGGGAGCCTGCTTCCTCCTCTCTCTCTCTCTGCCTGCCTCTCCATCTACTTGTGATTTCTCTCTGTCAAATAAATAAATAAAATCTTAAAAAAAAAAAAAAAAGGACTTGTGTAAACAAAAGTCCTTTTTAAGAGACAGTTGGCTGTTTAAAGCAGAAGTACAACTCACTGAGAGAATCACCGCACTATTTATTTGGGTAGAAAGGACCTGGAATGTAGAAAGGCCCATTCTGCAGAGGAAAAAAATAGAATCACTAACAGGCCTCGTGCCTAGCACAGCCAGTGGCTAGAATCCCTGCCTCATGAGACCCTGTGCTAGAAGGCCGCTAGAACCATCTACAACTATGGTAGTCTTTCTTGGAAGCCAACAAGTGTTTGCCCAGTTAAGAGCAGAGTAACAATCAGTCACGTATTTGGTGATAATGTTTATCGATATCTTTAAAAGCCGTGTCAAGTTCCTTTTGAGTAACCCTCACCCCACCCTTAGAGAAATTTATCTGAGGTTCACCTCTTTGAAATACCTCATTGTAGTTCCACATTTACCGTATCCAAAAAACAAACAAACAAAAAAAAACCATTTTCTTAACAAAGTGTTCAGAAGGGGGCGCCACTGAAAACAATTAGAGCTTTCCCTGCCAGGACAATTTTGTTGCAGAAACAGCTGAAAGCAATCAGGTCAGACAGAGCCAAGGGCTGGAGGGAGTTTTAAATGACAAAAACCGATCCAAATCAAACCAAAACAAAAATCAAACCCAATGGCCAGGATTTCAAGTTTGCTACTAAAGGTGTGACATTCTCCTAAGACATGCGAGTGACTTGATCAATATATTTATATATTTATATTTGAAGAAGAAGGAACTATTTGATGCAGCAAATCCACATTGATTAAAATATACCAGATATGGGGGCTCCTGGGTGGCTCAGTGGTTTAGGCCTCTGCCTTCGGCTCAGGTCATGATTTCAGGGTCCTGGGATGGAGCCCCACATCGGGCTCTCTGCTCAGCGGGGAGCCTGCTTCCCCCCTCTCTCTCTGCCTACCTCTCTACCTACTTGTGATCTGTCAGAAAAATGCGTAAATCAGATCTTTAAAAAAAGCATTAGTAGATGTGAAATACATCGAGGGTATGGGGGAAGGAAAACGATTTCACCTGATCTGACTAGGAAGTGGTTGAAGCCTGAATTAAAGTGCTATAAAAAGAGTAAAGACCTGGGAATTCTACGGGGAAAAATCCCTAGAAAAACAGCAGTAATAACTAGCTGCTCTTTATTGATCCAGATGCTGCGGTAGGCAAAGAAGAGCTGGTTTTATTCAGAGGATGATCTCCATTTGTCTTCCTGATCTGGCATTTCCTGCAAGCCAGGTATGGGGCTCTGCTCTAGAGCTGCAAATGCTGGGGGGCCCTCACTGTCCCTTTTCTCTTCTCAGGGGGACAACGGGCATGTCCATGGTGCAGTGGGACAGGCTTTACCACAGGGAGATAAAAGACTGCCAAGGGTAGGTTGGAGCTGGGAAAAGCCACTTAGGAACAGATTTTCATTGGAGGTGATAGACAAGGGCAAAGCGAAGAATGAGGATGAGTGTGTCAAGTTTCAAAGTGCCAGGAGGCAGCACAGTGCATTTGGGAAACTACAGCAAGTTCAGGACAACCGACAACTGATCTGGCAGCATCACCTGGGGATGGAGGCTGAGCCCCGGGGTTAACACTGGGCTTGAGATGTTTTGTATACGATGCCGAAGAGGTGAGGTACTACACTGTGGGGGCACAGGGAGCTACCGGAGGATTTCAAATATCAGAATCGTAACCATAATAGAGTATTTAATTGCATCCTAGCTTTCATCACGTGTAAGATGTACTATAGTTTATGTTCGCCTAAGAAAGAGAAATGCTGTCAGTTAAACTAGGATATGTCATCAAGTGCAAGGTGAGTGCCACCTTAAAAGATATTAAAATGGGGAGGGGGTGGACACATCTTAGAACAAGTAAATTGTGGTACTAGAATAATTAAGAAAGGTCGAACATGGGACGCCTGGGTGGCTCAGTTGGTTAAGCAGCTGCCTTCGGCTCAGTTCATGATCCCAGCGTCCTAGGATGGAGTCCCACATCGGGCTCCTTGCTCCGCAGGGAGCCTGCTTCTCCCTCTGACTCTTCCTTCCACTGTCTCCCTGTGCTCGCTGTCGCTCGCGCTCACTCTGACAAATAAATAAATAAAAATCTTAAAAAAAAAAAAAAAAAAAAAGAAAGGTCGAACACTTGGATCACCAAAAATGTGATTATTGCTTACCATGTGACCCAAACTATATTAAGTCTTAGAACAAAAGACGTTCTTATCTTGATGCCCCGCAGCTGTTAGCCCCAAGGTACAGAGGGCAGTAGGCAACGACCAGCAGGCCTCAAGTGCCATGTGCAGACTCTAAGAGCAACTGCCTTTGAGAGAGGAAACGGTAGAGAGTGGGCTTTCGGAGGTAGAGAATTACTAGCTGGGAAAGTAGGAAAATTGACACAGAATCGGGATTGATGCAACTACATGACAGAGTTGGTGAAACGTCCCTTCTCAGAGATCTTGAGGCTCCTCAGAAATGTATTTTTCATTTTGGACAGAACATTCAGGATAAATATGATCTGTTCGAGTTCCTGGTTCTCTCATCAGGACTGTTTCTTAGGCTTCACTGGCACAAGAAAAGGGTTTTGATGGTCCAGGGTAAATCCTGACCAAAGCAAAGCACGGTATCTATGAAAAACTAACCACTCAGAAGAGAACGACAGATAAAAAGCCAGGCCGACCTGACCCTGCAAAATAGGTAAGGTTGGTCCGGCAACAGGGGTAGAGGGGAAGTGCCCATCTCCTGCTAGAAGAGCTAGAGAAGACCCCTTCCGGAGAGACCACCAGGAGAGGAGAGCAGAAGGTGCTGATGAGGAAGAATATTTTAATCAGCAGAGAAGGTCAAAATGACAAAGTTCCAGGATCAGTGTAAACATATGGGATGAAAAAATAAAAAAGAAAAGAAAAGATCATTTTAAAATGACTTTTTTTTTTAAAAAGGACTTGTGTAAACAAAAGTCCTTTTTAAGAGACAGTTGGCTGTTTAAAGCAGAAGTACAACTCACTGAGAGAATCACCGCACTATTTATTTGGGTAGAAAGGACCTGGAATGTAGAAAGGCCCATTCTGCAGAGGAAAAAAATAGAATCACTAACAGGCCTCGTTCCTTGCACAGCCAGTGGCTAGAATCCCTGCCTCATGAGACCCTGTGCTAGAAGGCCGCTAGAACCATCTACAACTATGGTAGTCTTTCTTGGAAGCCAACAAGTGTTTGCCCAGTTAAGAGCAGAGTAACAATCAGTCACGTATTTGGTGATAATGTTTATCGATATCTTTAAAAGCCGTGTCAAGTTTCTTTTTGAGAAACCCTCACCCCACCCTTAGAGAAATTTATCTGAGGTTCACCTCTTTGAAATACCTCATTGTAGTTCCACATTTACCATATCCAAAAAACAAACAAACAAACAAAAAACCATTTTCTTAACAAAGTGTTCAGAAGGGGGCGCCACTGAAAACAATTAGAGCTTTCCCTGCCAGGACAATTTTGTTGCAGAAACAGCTGAAAGCAATCAGGTCAGACAGAGCCAAGGGCTGGAGGGATTTTTAAATGACAAAAACCGATCCAAATCAAACCAAAACAAAAATCAAACCCAATGGCCAGGATTTCAAGTTTGCTACTAAAGGTGTGACATTCTCCTAAGACATGCGAGTGACTTGATCAATATATTTATATATTTATATTTGAAGAAGAAGGAACTATTTGATGCAGCAAATCCACGTTGATTAAAATATACCAGATATGGGGGCTCCTGGGTGGCTCAGTGGTTTAGGCTTCTGCCTTCGGCTCAGGTCATGATTTCAGGGTCCTGGGATGGAGCCCCACATCGGGCTCTCTGCTCAGCGGGGAGCCTGCTTCCCCCCTCTCTCTCTGCCTACCTCTCTACCTACTTGTGATCTGTCAGAAAAATGCGTAAATCAGATCTTTAAAAAAAGAATTAGTAGATGTGAAATACATCGAGGGTATGGGGGAAGGAAAACGATTGCACCTGATCTGACTAGGAAGTGGTTGAAGCCTGAATTAAAGTGCTATAAAAAGAGTAAAGACCTGGGAATTCTATGGGGAAAAATCCCTAGAAAAACAGCAGTAATAACTGGCTGCTCTTTATTGATCCAGATGCTGCGGTAGGCAAAGAAGAGCTGGTTTTATTCAGAGGATGATCTCCATTTGTCTTCCTGATCTGGCATTTCCTGCAAGCCAGGTATGGGGCTCTGCTCTAGAGCTGCAAATGCTGGGGGGCCCTCACTGTCCCTTTTCTCTTCTCAGGGGGACAACGGGCATGTCCACGGTGCAGTGGGACAGGCTTTACCACAGGGAGATAAAAGACTGCCAAGGGTAGGTTGGAGCTGGGAAAAGCCACTTAGGAACAGATTTTCATTGGAGGTGATAGACAAGGGCAAAGCGAAGAATGAGGATGAGTGTGTCAAGTTTCAAAGTGCCAGGAGGCATAACAGTGCATTTGGGAAACTACAGCAAGTTCATGACAACCGACAACTGATCTGGCAGCATCACCTGGGGATGGAGGCTGAGCCCCGGGGTTAACACTGGGCTTGAGATGGTTTGTATACGATGCCGAGGAGGTGAGGTACTACACTGTGGGGGCACAGGGAGCTACCGGAGGATTTCAAATATCAGAATCGTAACCATAATAGAGTATTTAATTGCATCCTAGCTTTCATCACGTGTAAGATGTACTAGAGTTTATGTTGAACTAAGAAAGATAAATGCTGTCAGTTAAACTAGGATATGTCATCAAGTGCAAGGTGAGTGCCACCTTAAAAGATATTAAAATGGGGGGGGGGTGGACACATCTTAGAACAAGTAAATTGTGGTACTAGAATAATTAAGAAAGGTCGAACACTTGGATCAACAAAAAAGTGATTATTGCTTACCATGTGACCCAAACTATATTAAGTCTTAGAACAAAAGACGTTCTTATCTTGATGCCCCGCAGCTCTTAGCCCCAAGGTACAGAGGGCAGTAGGCAACGACCAGCAGGCCTCAAGTGCCATGTGCAGACTCTAAGAGCAACTGCCTTTGAGAGAGGAAACGGTAGAGAGTGGGCTTTCAGAGGTAGAGAATTACTAGCTGGGAAAGTAGGAAAATTGACACAGAATCGGGATTGATGCCACTACATGACAGAGTTGGTGAAACGTCCCTTCTCAGAGATCTTGAGGCTCCTCAGAAATGTATTTTTCATTTTGGACAGAACATTCAGGATAAATATGATCTGTTCGAGTTCCTGGTTCTCTCATCAGGACTGTTTCTTAGGCTTCACTGGCACAAGAAAAGGGTTTTGATGGTCCAGGGTAAATCCTGACCAAAGCAAAGCACGGTATCTATGAAAAACTAACCACTCAGAAGAGAACGACAGATAAAAAGCCAGGCCGACCTGACCCTGCAAAATAGGTAAGGTTGGTCCGGCAACAGGGGTAGAGGGGAAGTGCCCATCTCCTGCTAGAAGAGCTAGAGAAGACCCCTTCCGGAGAGACCACCAGGAGAGGAGAGCAGAAGGTGCTGATGAGGAAGAATATTTTAATCAGCAGAGAAGGTCAAAATGACAAAGTTCCAGGATCAGTGTAAACATATGGGATGAAAAAATAAAAAAGAAAAGAAAAGATCATTTTAAAATGACTTTTTTTTTTAAAAAGGACTTGTGTAAACAAAAGTCCTTTTTAAGAGACAGTTGGCTGTTTAAAGCAGAAGTACAACTCACTGAGAGAATCACCGCACTATTTATTTGGGTAGAAAGGACCTGGAATGTAGAAAGGCCCATTCTGCAGAGGAAAAAAATAGAATCACTAACAGGCCTCGTTCCTTGCACAGCCAGTGGCTAGAATCCCTGCCTCATGAGACCCTGTGCTAGAAGGCCGCTAGAACCATCTACAACTATGGTAGTCTTTCTTGGAAGCCAACAAGTGTTTGCCCAGTTAAGAGCAGAGTAACAATCAGTCACGTATTTGGTGATAATGTTTATCGATATCTTTAAAAGCCGTGTCAAGTTTCTTTTTGAGAAACCCTCACCCCACCCTTAGAGAAATTTATCTGAGGTTCACCTCTTTGAAATACCTCATTGTAGTTCCACATTTACCATATCCAAAAAACAAACAAACAAACAAAAAACCATTTTCTTAACAAAGTGTTCAGAAGGGGGCGCCACTGAAAACAATTAGAGCTTTCCCTGCCAGGACAATTTTGTTGCAGAAACAGCTGAAAGCAATCAGGTCAGACAGAGCCAAGGGCTGGAGGGATTTTTAAATGACAAAAACCGATCCAAATCAAACCAAAACAAAAATCAAACCCAATGGCCAGGATTTCAAGTTTGCTACTAAAGGTGTGACATTCTCCTAAGACATGCGAGTGACTTGATCAATATATTTATATATTTATATTTGAAGAAGAAGGAACTATTTGATGCAGCAAATCCACGTTGATTAAAATATACCAGATATGGGGGCTCCTGGGTGGCTCAGTGGTTTAGGCTTCTGCCTTCGGCTCAGGTCATGATTTCAGGGTCCTGGGATGGAGCCCCACATCGGGCTCTCTGCTCAGCGGGGAGCCTGCTTCCCCCCTCTCTCTCTGCCTACCTCTCTACCTACTTGTGATCTGTCAGAAAAATGCGTAAATCAGATCTTTAAAAAAAGCATTAGTAGATGTGAAATACATCGAGGGTATGGGGGAAGGAAAACGATTTCACCTGATCTGACTAGGAAGTGGTTGAAGCCTGAATTAAAGTGCTATAAAAAGAGTAAAGACCTGGGAATTCTACGGGGAAAAATCCCTAGAAAAACAGCAGTAATAACTAGCTGCTCTTTATTGATCCAGATGCTGCGGTAGGCAAAGAAGAGCTGGTTTTATTCAGAGGATGATCTCCATTTGTCTTCCTGATCTGGCATTTCCTGCAAGCCAGGTATGGGGCTCTGCTCTAGAGCTGCAAATGCTGGGGGGCCCTCACTGTCCCTTTTCTCTTCTCAGGGGGACAACGGGCATGTCCACGGTGCAGTGGGACAGGCTTTACCACAGGGAGATAAAAGACTGCCAAGGGTAGGTTGGAGCTGGGAAAAGCCACTTAGGAACAGATTTTCATTGGAGGTGATAGACAAGGGCAAAGCGAAGAATGAGGATGAGTGTGTCAAGTTTCAAAGTGCCAGGAGGCAGCACAGTGCATTTGGGAAACTACAGCAAGTTCAGGACAACCGACAACTGATCTGGCAGCATCACCTGGGGATGGAGGCTGAGCCCCGGGGTTAACACTGGGCTTGAGATGGTTTGTATACGATGCCGAGGAGGTGAGGTACTACACTGTGGGGGCACAGGGAGCTACCGGAGGATTTCAAATATCAGAATCGTAACCATAATAGAGTATTTAATTGCATCCTAGCTTTCATCACGTGTAAGATGTACTATAGTTTATGTTCGCCTAAGAAAGAGAAATGCTGTCAGTTAAACTAGGATATGTCATCAAGTGCAAGGTGAGTGTCACCTTAAAAGATATTAAAATGGGGAGGGGGTGGACACATCTTAGAACAAGTAAATTGTGGTACTAGAATAATTAAGAAAGGTCGAACATGGGACGCCTGGGTGGCTCAGTTGGTTAAGCAGCTGCCTTCGGCTCAGTTCATGATCCCACCAGCGTCCTAGGATCGAGTCCCACATCGGGCTCCTTGCTCCGCAGGGAGCCTGCTTCTCCCTCTGATTCTTCCTTCCACTGTCTGCCTGTGCTCGCTGTCGCTCGTGCTCTCTCTGACAATTAAATAAATAAAAATCTTAAAAAAAAAAAAAAAAAAAAGAAAGGTCGAACACTTGGATCACCAAAAATGTGATTATTGCTTACCATGTGACCCAAACTATATTAAGTCTTAGAACAAAAGACGTTCTTATCTTGATGCCCCACAGCTGTTAGCCCCAAGGTACAGAGGGCAGTAGGCAACGACCAGCAGGCCTCAAGTGCCATGTGCAGACTCTAAGAGCAACTGCCTTTGAGAGAGGAAACGGTAGAGAGTGGGCTTTCGGAGGTAGAGAATTACTAGCTGGGAAAGTAGGAAAATTGACACAGAATCGGGATTGATGCCACTACATGACAGAGTTGGTGAAACGTCCCTTCTCAGAGATCTTGAGGCTCCTCAGAAATGTATTTTTCATTTTGGACAGAACATTCAGGATAAATATGATCTGTTCGAGTTCCTGGTTCTCTCATCAGGACTGTTTCTTAGGCTTCACTGGCACAAGAAAAGGGTTTTGATGGTCCAGGGTAAATCCTGACCAAAGCAAAGCACGGTATCTATGAAAAACTAACCACTCAGAAGAGAACGACAGATAAAAAGCCAGGCCGACCTGACCCTGCAAAATAGGTAAGGTTGGTCCGGCAACAGGGGTAGAGGGGAAGTGCCCATCTCCTGCTAGAAGAGCTAGAGAAGACCCCTTCCGGAGAGACCACCAGGAGAGGAGAGCAGAAGGTGCTGATGAGGAAGAATATTTTAATCAGCAGAGAAGGTCAAAATGACAAAGTTCCAGGATCAGTGTAAACATATGGGATGAAAAAATAAAAAAGAAAAGAAAAGATCATTTTAAAATGACTTTTTTTTTTAAAAGGACTTGTGTAAACAAAAGTCCTTTTTAAGAGACAGTTGGCTGTTTAAAGCAGAAGTACAACTCACTGAGAGAATCACCGCACTATTTATTTGGGTAGAAAGGACCTGGAATGTAGAAAGGCCCTTTCTGCAGAGGAAAAAAATAGAATCACTAACAGGTCTCGTGCCTTGCACAGCCAGTGGCTAGAATCCCTGCCTCATGAGACCCTGTGCTAGAAGGCCGCTAGAACCATCTACAACTATGGTAGTCTTTCTTGGAAGCCAACAAGTGTTTGCCCAGTTAAGAGCAGAGTAACAATCAGTCACGTATTTGGTGATAATGTTTATCGATATCTTTAAAAGCCGTGTCAAGTTCCTTTTGAGTAACCCTCACCCCACCCTTAGAGAAATTTATCTGAGGTTCACCTCTTTGAAATACCTCATTGTAGTTCCACATTTACCATATCCAAAAAAAAAACAAACAAAAAAAAACCATTTTCTTAACAAAGTGTTCAGAAGGGGGCGCCACTGAAAACAATTAGAGCTTTCCCTGCCAGGACAATTTTGTTGCAGAAACAGCTGAAAGCAATCAGGTCAGACAGAGCCAAGGGCTGGAGGGAGTTTTAAATGACAAAAACCGATCCAAATCAAACCAAAACAAAAATCAAACCCAATGGCCAGGATTTCAAGTTTGCTACTAAAGGTGTGACATTCTCCTAAGACATGCGAGTGACTTGATCAATATATTTATATATTTATATTTGAAGAAGAAGGAACTATTTGATGCAGCAAATCCACATTGATTAAAATATACCAGATATGGGGGCTCCTGGGTGGCTCAGTGGTTTAGGCCTCTGCCTTCGGCTCAGGTCATGATTTCAGGGTCCTGGGATGGAGCCCCACATCGGGCTCTCTGCTCAGCGGGGAGCCTGCTTCCCCCCTCTCTCTCTGCCTACCTCTCTACCTACTTGTGATCTGTCAGAAAAATGCGTAAATCAGATCTTTAAAAAAAGCATTAGTAGATGTGAAATACATCGAGGGTATGGGGGAAGGAAAACGATTTCACCTGATCTGACTAGGAAGTGGTTGAAGCCTGAATTAAAGTGCTATAAAAAGAGTAAAGACCTGGGAATTCTACGGGGAAAAATCCCTAGAAAAACAGCAGTAATAACTAGCTGCTCTTTATTGATCCAGATGCTGCGGTAGGCAAAGAAGAGCTGGTTTTATTCAGAGGATGATCTCCATTTGTCTTCCTGATCTGGCATTTCCTGCAAGCCAGGTATGGGGCTCTGCTCTAGAGCTGCAAATGCTGGGGGGCCCTCACTGTCCCTTTTCTCTTCTCAGGGGGACAACGGGCATGTCCATGGTGCAGTGGGACAGGCTTTACCACAGGGAGATAAAAGACTGCCAAGGGTAGGTTGGAGCTGGGAAAAGCCACTTAGGAACAGATTTTCATTGGAGGTGATAGACAAGGGCAAAGCGAAGAATGAGGATGAGTGTGTCAAGTTTCAAAGTGCCAGGAGGCAGCACAGTGCATTTGGGAAACTACAGCAAGTTCAGGACAACCGACAACTGATCTGGCAGCATCACCTGGGGATGGAGGCTGAGCCCCGGGGTTAACACTGGGCTTGAGATGGTTTGTATACGATGCCGAGGAGGTGAGGTACTACACTGTGGGGGCACAGGGAGCTACCGGAGGATTTCAAATATCAGAATCGTAACCATAATAGAGTATTTAATTGCATCCTAGCTTTCATCACGTGTAAGATGTACTATAGTTTATGTTCGCCTAAGAAAGAGAAATGCTGTCAGTTAAACTAGGATATGTCATCAAGTGCAAGGTGAGTGTCACCTTAAAAGATATTAAAATGGGGAGGGGGTGGACACATCTTAGAACAAGTAAATTGTGGTACTAGAATAATTAAGAAAGGTCGAACATGGGACGCCTGGGTGGCTCAGTTGGTTAAGCAGCTGCCTTCGGCTCAGTTCATGATCCCACCAGCGTCCTAGGATCGAGTCCCACATCGGGCTCCTTGCTCCGCAGGGAGCCTGCTTCTCCCTCTGATTCTTCCTTCCACTGTCTGCCTGTGCTCGCTGTCGCTCGTGCTCTCTCTGACAATTAAATAAATAAAAATCTTAAAAAAAAAAAAAAAAAAAAAGAAAGGTCGAACACTTGGATCACCAAAAATGTGATTATTGCTTACCATGTGACCCAAACTATATTAAGTCTTAGAACAAAAGACGTTCTTATCTTGATGCCCCACAGCTGTTAGCCCCAAGGTACAGAGGGCAGTAGGCAACGACCAGCAGGCCTCAAGTGCCATGTGCAGACTCTAAGAGCAACTGCCTTTGAGAGAGGAAACGGTAGAGAGTGGGCTTTCGGAGGTAGAGAATTACTAGCTGGGAAAGTAGGAAAATTGACACAGAATCGGGATTGATGCCACTACATGACAGAGTTGGTGAAACGTCCCTTCTCAGAGATCTTGAGGCTCCTCAGAAATGTATTTTTCATTTTGGACAGAACATTCAGGATAAATATGATCTGTTCGAGTTCCTGGTTCTCTCATCAGGACTGTTTCTTAGGCTTCACTGGCACAAGAAAAGGGTTTTGATGGTCCAGGGTAAATCCTGACCAAAGCAAAGCACGGTATCTATGAAAAACTAACCACTCAGAAGAGAACGACAGATAAAAAGCCAGGCCGACCTGACCCTGCAAAATAGGTAAGGTTGGTCCGGCAACAGGGGTAGAGGGGAAGTGCCCATCTCCTGCTAGAAGAGCTAGAGAAGACCCCTTCCGGAGAGACCACCAGGAGAGGAGAGCAGAAGGTGCTGATGAGGAAGAATATTTTAATCAGCAGAGAAGGTCAAAATGACAAAGTTCCAGGATCAGTGTAAACATATGGGATGAAAAAATAAAAAAGAAAAGAAAAGATCATTTTAAAATGACTTTTTTTTTTTTTTAAAAGGACTTGTGGGGGCGCCTGGGTGGCTCAGTGGGTTAAGCCACTGCCTTCGGCTCAGGTCATGATCTCAGGATCCTGGGATCGAGTCCCGCATCGGGCTCTCTGCTCGGCAGGGAGCCTGCTTCCTCCTCTCTCTCTCTCTGCCTGCCTCTCCATCTACTTGTGATTTCTCTCTGTCAAATAAATAAATAAAATCTTAAAAAAAAAAAAAAAGGACTTGTGTAAACAAAAGTCCTTTTTAAGAGACAGTTGGCTGTTTAAAGCAGAAGTACAACTCACTGAGAGAATCACCGCACTATTTATTTGGGTAGAAAGGACCTGGAATGTAGAAAGGCCCATTCTGCAGAGGAAAAAAATAGAATCACTAACAGGCCTCGTGCCTAGCACAGCCAGTGGCTAGAATCCCTGCCTCATGAGACCCTGTGCTAGAAGGCCGCTAGAACCATCTACAACTATGGTAGTCTTTCTTGGAAGCCAACAAGTGTTTGCCCAGTTAAGAGCAGAGTAACAATCAGTCACGTATTTGGTGATAATGTTTATCGATATCTTTAAAAGCCGTGTCAACTTCCTTTTGAGTAACCCTCACCCCACCCTTAGAGAAATTTATCTGAGGTTCACCTCTTTGAAATACCTCATTGTAGTTCCACATTTACCGTATCCAAAAAACAAACAAACAAAAAAAAACCATTTTCTTAACAAAGTGTTCAGAAGGGGGCGCCACTGAAAACAATTAGAGCTTTCCCTGCCAGGACAATTTTGTTGCAGAAACAGCTGAAAGCAATCAGGTCAGACAGAGCCAAGGGCTGGAGGGAGTTTTAAATGACAAAAACCGATCCAAATCAAACCAAAACAAAAATCAAACCCAATGGCCAGGATTTCAAGTTTGCTACTAAAGGTGTGACATTCTCCTAAGACATGCGAGTGACTTGATCAATATATTTATATATTTATATTTGAAGAAGAAGGAACTATTTGATGCAGCAAATCCACATTGATTAAAATATACCAGATATGGGGGCTCCTGGGTGGCTCAGTGGTTTAGGCCTCTGCCTTCGGCTCAGGTCATGATTTCAGGGTCCTGGGATGGAGCCCCACATCGGGCTCTCTGCTCAGCGGGGAGCCTGCTTCCCCCCTCTCTCTCTGCCTACCTCTCTACCTACTTGTGATCTGTCAGAAAAATGCGTAAATCAGATCTTTAAAAAAAGCATTAGTAGATGTGAAATACATCGAGGGTATGGGGGAAGGAAAACGATTTCACCTGATCTGACTAGGAAGTGGTTGAAGCCTGAATTAAAGTGCTATAAAAAGAGTAAAGACCTGGGAATTCTACGGGGAAAAATCCCTAGAAAAACAGCAGTAATAACTAGCTGCTCTTTATTGATCCAGATGCTGCGGTAGGCAAAGAAGAGCTGGTTTTATTCAGAGGATGATCTCCATTTGTCTTCCTGATCTGGCATTTCCTGCAAGCCAGGTATGGGGCTCTGCTCTAGAGCTGCAAATGCTGGGGGGCCCTCACTGTCCCTTTTCTCTTCTCAGGGGGACAACGGGCATGTCCATGGTGCAGTGGGACAGGCTTTACCACAGGGAGATAAAAGACTGCCAAGGGTAGGTTGGAGCTGGGAAAAGCCACTTAGGAACAGATTTTCATTGGAGGTGATAGACAAGGGCAAAGCGAAGAATGAGGATGAGTGTGTCAAGTTTCAAAGTGCCAGGAGGCAGCACAGTGCATTTGGGAAACTACAGCAAGTTCAGGACAACCGACAACTGATCTGGCAGCATCACCTGGGGATGGAGGCTGAGCCCCGGGGTTAACACTGGGCTTGAGATGTTTTGTATACGATGCCGAAGAGGTGAGGTACTACACTGTGGGGGCACAGGGAGCTACCGGAGGATTTCAAATATCAGAATCGTAACCATAATAGAGTATTTAATTGCATCCTAGCTTTCATCACGTGTAAGATGTACTATAGTTTATGTTCGCCTAAGAAAGAGAAATGCTGTCAGTTAAACTAGGATATGTCATCAAGTGCAAGGTGAGTGCCACCTTAAAAGATATTAAAATGGGGAGGGGGTGGACACATCTTAGAACAAGTAAATTGTGGTACTAGAATAATTAAGAAAGGTCGAACATGGGACGCCTGGGTGGCTCAGTTGGTTAAGCAGCTGCCTTCGGCTCAGTTCATGATCCCAGCGTCCTAGGATGGAGTCCCACATCGGGCTCCTTGCTCCGCAGGGAGCCTGCTTCTCCCTCTGACTCTTCCTTCCACTGTCTCCCTGTGCTCGCTGTCGCTCGCGCTCACTCTGACAAATAAATAAATAAAAATCTTAAAAAAAAAAAAAAAAAAAAAGAAAGGTCGAACACTTGGATCACCAAAAATGTGATTATTGCTTACCATGTGACCCAAACTATATTAAGTCTTAGAACAAAAGACGTTCTTATCTTGATGCCCCGCAGCTGTTAGCCCCAAGGTACAGAGGGCAGTAGGCAACGACCAGCAGGCCTCAAGTGCCATGTGCAGACTCTAAGAGCAACTGCCTTTGAGAGAGGAAACGGTAGAGAGTGGGCTTTCGGAGGTAGAGAATTACTAGCTGGGAAAGTAGGAAAATTGACACAGAATCGGGATTGATGCAACTACATGACAGAGTTGGTGAAACGTCCCTTCTCAGAGATCTTGAGGCTCCTCAGAAATGTATTTTTCATTTTGGACAGAACATTCAGGATAAATATGATCTGTTCGAGTTCCTGGTTCTCTCATCAGGACTGTTTCTTAGGCTTCACTGGCACAAGAAAAGGGTTTTGATGGTCCAGGGTAAATCCTGACCAAAGCAAAGCACGGTATCTATGAAAAACTAACCACTCAGAAGAGAACGACAGATAAAAAGCCAGGCCGACCTGACCCTGCAAAATAGGTAAGGTTGGTCCGGCAACAGGGGTAGAGGGGAAGTGCCCATCTCCTGCTAGAAGAGCTAGAGAAGACCCCTTCCGGAGAGACCACCAGGAGAGGAGAGCAGAAGGTGCTGATGAGGAAGAATATTTTAATCAGCAGAGAAGGTCAAAATGACAAAGTTCCAGGATCAGTGTAAACATATGGGATGAAAAAATAAAAAAGAAAAGAAAAGATCATTTTAAAATGACTTTTTTTTTTAAAAAGGACTTGTGTAAACAAAAGTCCTTTTTAAGAGACAGTTGGCTGTTTAAAGCAGAAGTACAACTCACTGAGAGAATCACCGCACTATTTATTTGGGTAGAAAGGACCTGGAATGTAGAAAGGCCCATTCTGCAGAGGAAAAAAATAGAATCACTAACAGGCCTCGTTCCTTGCACAGCCAGTGGCTAGAATCCCTGCCTCATGAGACCCTGTGCTAGAAGGCCGCTAGAACCATCTACAACTATGGTAGTCTTTCTTGGAAGCCAACAAGTGTTTGCCCAGTTAAGAGCAGAGTAACAATCAGTCACGTATTTGGTGATAATGTTTATCGATATCTTTAAAAGCCGTGTCAAGTTTCTTTTTGAGAAACCCTCACCCCACCCTTAGAGAAATTTATCTGAGGTTCACCTCTTTGAAATACCTCATTGTAGTTCCACATTTACCATATCCAAAAAACAAACAAACAAACAAAAAACCATTTTCTTAACAAAGTGTTCAGAAGGGGGCGCCACTGAAAACAATTAGAGCTTTCCCTGCCAGGACAATTTTGTTGCAGAAACAGCTGAAAGCAATCAGGTCAGACAGAGCCAAGGGCTGGAGGGATTTTTAAATGACAAAAACCGATCCAAATCAAACCAAAACAAAAATCAAACCCAATGGCCAGGATTTCAAGTTTGCTACTAAAGGTGTGACATTCTCCTAAGACATGCGAGTGACTTGATCAATATATTTATATATTTATATTTGAAGAAGAAGGAACTATTTGATGCAGCAAATCCACGTTGATTAAAATATACCAGATATGGGGGCTCCTGGGTGGCTCAGTGGTTTAGGCTTCTGCCTTCGGCTCAGGTCATGATTTCAGGGTCCTGGGATGGAGCCCCACATCGGGCTCTCTGCTCAGCGGGGAGCCTGCTTCCCCCCTCTCTCTCTGCCTACCTCTCTACCTACTTGTGATCTGTCAGAAAAATGCGTAAATCAGATCTTTAAAAAAAGAATTAGTAGATGTGAAATACATCGAGGGTATGGGGGAAGGAAAACGATTGCACCTGATCTGACTAGGAAGTGGTTGAAGCCTGAATTAAAGTGCTATAAAAAGAGTAAAGACCTGGGAATTCTATGGGGAAAAATCCCTAGAAAAACAGCAGTAATAACTGGCTGCTCTTTATTGATCCAGATGCTGCGGTAGGCAAAGAAGAGCTGGTTTTATTCAGAGGATGATCTCCATTTGTCTTCCTGATCTGGCATTTCCTGCAAGCCAGGTATGGGGCTCTGCTCTAGAGCTGCAAATGCTGGGGGGCCCTCACTGTCCCTTTTCTCTTCTCAGGGGGACAACGGGCATGTCCACGGTGCAGTGGGACAGGCTTTACCACAGGGAGATAAAAGACTGCCAAGGGTAGGTTGGAGCTGGGAAAAGCCACTTAGGAACAGATTTTCATTGGAGGTGATAGACAAGGGCAAAGCGAAGAATGAGGATGAGTGTGTCAAGTTTCAAAGTGCCAGGAGGCAGAACAGTGCATTTGGGAAACTACAGCAAGTTCATGACAACCGACAACTGATCTGGCAGCATCACCTGGGGATGGAGGCTGAGCCCCGGGGTTAACACTGGGCTTGAGATGGTTTGTATACGATGCCGAGGAGGTGAGGTACTACACTGTGGGGGCACAGGGAGCTACCGGAGGATTTCAAATATCAGAATCGTAACCATAATAGAGTATTTAATTGCATCCTAGCTTTCATCACGTGTAAGATGTACTAGAGTTTATGTTGAACTAAGAAAGATAAATGCTGTCAGTTAAACTAGGATATGTCATCAAGTGCAAGGTGAGTGCCACCTTAAAAGATATTAAAATGGGGGGGGGGTGGACACATCTTAGAACAAGTAAATTGTGGTACTAGAATAATTAAGAAAGGTCGAACACTTGGATCAACAAAAAAGTGATTATTGCTTACCATGTGACCCAAACTATATTAAGTCTTAGAACAAAAGACGTTCTTATCTTGATGCCCCGCAGCTCTTAGCCCCAAGGTACAGAGGGCAGTAGGCAACGACCAGCAGGCCTCAAGTGCCATGTGCAGACTCTAAGAGCAACTGCCTTTGAGAGAGGAAACGGTAGAGAGTGGGCTTTCAGAGGTAGAGAATTACTAGCTGGGAAAGTAGGAAAATTGACACAGAATCGGGATTGATGCCACTACATGACAGAGTTGGTGAAACGTCCCTTCTCAGAGATCTTGAGGCTCCTCAGAAATGTATTTTTCATTTTGGACAGAACATTCAGGATAAATATGATCTGTTCGAGTTCCTGGTTCTCTCATCAGGACTGTTTCTTAGGCTTCACTGGCACAAGAAAAGGGTTTTGATGGTCCAGGGTAAATCCTGACCAAAGCAAAGCACGGTATCTATGAAAAACTAACCACTCAGAAGAGAACGACAGATAAAAAGCCAGGCCGACCTGACCCTGCAAAATAGGTAAGGTTGGTCCGGCAACAGGGGTAGAGGGGAAGTGCCCATCTCCTGCTAGAAGAGCTAGAGAAGACCCCTTCCGGAGAGACCACCAGGAGAGGAGAGCAGAAGGTGCTGATGAGGAAGAATATTTTAATCAGCAGAGAAGGTCAAAATGACAAAGTTCCAGGATCAGTGTAAACATATGGGATGAAAAAATAAAAAAGAAAAGAAAAGATCATTTTAAAATGACTTTTTTTTTTAAAAAGGACTTGTGTAAACAAAAGTCCTTTTTAAGAGACAGTTGGCTGTTTAAAGCAGAAGTACAACTCACTGAGAGAATCACCGCACTATTTATTTGGGTAGAAAGGACCTGGAATGTAGAAAGGCCCATTCTGCAGAGGAAAAAAATAGAATCACTAACAGGCCTCGTTCCTTGCACAGCCAGTGGCTAGAATCCCTGCCTCATGAGACCCTGTGCTAGAAGGCCGCTAGAACCATCTACAACTATGGTAGTCTTTCTTGGAAGCCAACAAGTGTTTGCCCAGTTAAGAGCAGAGTAACAATCAGTCACGTATTTGGTGATAATGTTTATCGATATCTTTAAAAGCCGTGTCAAGTTTCTTTTTGAGAAACCCTCACCCCACCCTTAGAGAAATTTATCTGAGGTTCACCTCTTTGAAATACCTCATTGTAGTTCCACATTTACCATATCCAAAAAACAAACAAACAAACAAAAAACCATTTTCTTAACAAAGTGTTCAGAAGGGGGCGCCACTGAAAACAATTAGAGCTTTCCCTGCCAGGACAATTTTGTTGCAGAAACAGCTGAAAGCAATCAGGTCAGACAGAGCCAAGGGCTGGAGGGATTTTTAAATGACAAAAACCGATCCAAATCAAACCAAAACAAAAATCAAACCCAATGGCCAGGATTTCAAGTTTGCTACTAAAGGTGTGACATTCTCCTAAGACATGCGAGTGACTTGATCAATATATTTATATATTTATATTTGAAGAAGAAGGAACTATTTGATGCAGCAAATCCACGTTGATTAAAATATACCAGATACGGGGGCTCCTGGGTGGCTCAGTGGTTTAGGCTTCTGCCTTCGGCTCAGGTCATGGTTTCAGGGTCCTGGGATGGAGCCCCACATCGGGCTCTCTGCTCAGCGGGGAGCCTGCTTCCCCCCTCTCTCTCTGCCTACCTCTCTACCTACTTGTGATCTGTCAGAAAAATGCGTAAATCAGATCTTTAAAAAAAGAATTAGTAGATGTGAAATACATCGAGGGTATGGGGGAAGGAAAACGATTGCACCTGATCTGACTAGGAAGTGGTTGAAGCCTGAATTAAAGTGCTATAAAAAGAGTAAAGACCTGGGAATTCTATGGGGAAAAATCCCTAGAAAAACAGCAGTAATAACTGGCTGCTCTTTATTGATCCAGATGCTGCGGTAGGCAAAGAAGAGCTGGTTTTATTCAGAGGATGATCTCCATTTGTCTTCCTGATCTGGCATTTCCTGCAAGCCAGGTATGGGGCTCTGCTCTAGAGCTGCAAATGCTGGGGGGCCCTCACTGTCCCTTTTCTCTTCTCAGGGGGACAACGGGCATGTCCATGGTGCAGTGGGACAGGCTTTACCACAGGGAGATAAAAGACTGCCAAGGGTAGGTTGGAGCTGGGAAAAGCCACTTAGGAACAGATTTTCATTGGAGGTGATAGACAAGGGCAAAGCGAAGAATGAGGATGAGTGTGTCAAGTTTCAAAGTGCCAGGAGGCAGAACAGTGCATTTGGGAAACTACAGCAAGTTCATGACAACCGACAACTGATCTGGCAGCATCACCTGGGGATGGAGGCTGAGCCCCGGGGTTAACACTGGGCTTGAGATGGTTTGTATACGATGCCGAGGAGGTGAGGTACTACACTGTGGGGGCACAGGGAGCTACCGGAGGATTTCAAATATCAGAATCGTAACCATAATAGAGTATTTAATTGCATCCTAGCTTTCATCACGTGTAAGATGTACTATAGTTTATGTTCGACTAAGAAAGAGAAATGCTGTCAGTTAAACTAGGATATGTCATCAAGTGCAAGGTGAGTGCCACCTTAAAAGATATTAAAATGGGGGGGGTGGACACATCTTAGAACAAGTAAATTGTGGTACTAGAATAATTAAGAAAGGTCGAACACTTGGATCAACAAAAAAAGTGATTATTGCTTACCATGTGACCCAAACTATATTAAGTCTTAGAACAAAAGACGTTCTTATCTTGATGCCCCGCAGCTGTTAGCCCCCAAGGTAAAGAGGGCAGTAGGCAACGACCAGCAGGCCTCAAGTGCCATGTGCAGACTCTAAGAGCAACTGCCTTTGAGAGAGGAAACGGTAGAGAGTGGGCTTTCGGAGGTAGAGAATTACTAGCTGGGAAAGTAGGAAAATTGACACAGAATCGGGATTGATGCCACTACAGGACAGAGTTGGTGAAACGTCCCTTCTCAGAGATCTTGAGGCTCCTCAGAAATGTATTTTTCATTTTGGACAGAACATTCAGGATAAATATGATCTGTTCGAGTTCCTGGTTCTCTCATCAGGACTGTTTCTTAGGCTTCACTGGCACAAGAAAAGGGTTTTGATGGTCCAGGGTAAATCCTGACCAAAGCAAAGCACGGTATCTATGAAAAACTAACCACTCAGAAGAGAACGACAGATAAAAAGCCAGGCCGACCTGACCCTGCAAAATAGGTAAGGTTGGTCCGGCAACAGGGGTAGAGGGGAAGTGCCCATCTCCTGCTAGAAGAGCTAGAGAAGACCCCTTCCGGAGAGACCACCAGGAGAGGAGAGCAGAAGGTGCTGATGAGGAAGAATATTTTAATCAGCAGAGAAGGTCAAAATGACAAAGTTCCAGGATCAGTGTAAACATATGGGATGAAAAAATAAAAAAGAAAAGAAAAGATCATTTTAAAATGACTTTTTTTTTTTAAAAGGACTTGTGTAAACAAAAGTCCTTTTTAAGAGACAGTTGGCTGTTTAAAGCAGAAGTACAACTCACTGAGAGAATCACCGCACTATTTATTTGGGTAGAAAGGACCTGGAATGTAGAAAGGCCCATTCTGCAGAGGAAAAAAATAGAATCACTAACAGGCCTCGTGCCTTGCACAGCCAGTGGCTAGAATCCCTGCCTCATGAGACCCTGTGCTAGAAGGCCGCTAGAACCATCTACAACTATGGTAGTCTTTCTTGGAAGGCAACAAGTGTTTGCCCAGTTAAGAGCAGAGTAACAATCAGTCACGTATTTGGTGATAATGTTTATCGATATCTTTAAAAGCCGTGTCAAGTTTCTTTTTGAGTAACCCTCACCCCACCCTTAGAGAAATTTATCTGAGGTTCACCTCTTTGAAATACCTCATTGTAGTTCCACATTTACCATATCCAAAAAACAAACAAACAAACAAAAAACCATTTTCTTAACAAAGTGTTCAGAAGGGGGCGCCACTGAAAACAATTAGAGCTTTCCCTGCCAGGACAATTTTGTTGCAGAAACAGCTGAAAGCAATCAGGTCAGACAGAGCCAAGGGCTGGAGGGATTTTTAAATGACAAAAACCGATCCAAATCAAACCAAAACAAAAATCAAACCCAATGGCCAGGATTTCAAGTTTGCTACTAAAGGTGTGACATTCTCCTAAGACATGCGAGTGACTTGATCAATATATTTATATATTTATATTTGAAGAAGAAGGAACTATTTGATGCAGCAAATCCACGTTGATTAAAATATACCAGATATGGGGGCTCCTGGGTGGCTCAGTGGTTTAGGCCTCTGCCTTCGGCTCAGGTCATGATTTCAGGGTCCTGGGATGGAGCCCCACATCGGGCTCTCTGCTCAGCGGGGAGCCTGCTTCCCCCCTCTCTCTCTGCCTACCTCTCTACCTACTTGTGATCTGTCAGAAAAATGCGTAAATCAGATCTTTAAAAAAAGAATTAGTAGATGTGAAATACATCGAGGGTATGGGGGAAGGAAAACGATTTCACCTGATCTGACTAGGAAGTGGTTGAAGCCTGAATTAAAGTGCTATAAAAAGAGTAAAGACCTGGGAATTCTATGGGGAAAAATCCCTAGAAAAACAGCAGTAATAACTGGCTGCTCTTTATTGATCCAGATGCTGCGGTAGGCAAAGAAGAGCTGGTTTTATTCAGAGGATGATCTCCATTTGTCTTCCTGATCTGGCATTTCCTGCAAGCCAGGTATGGGGCTCTGCTCTAGAGCTGCAAATGCTGGGGGGCCCTCACTGTCCCTTTTCTCTTCTCAGGGGGACAACGGGCATGTCCATGGTGCAGTGGGACAGGCTTTACCACAGGGAGATAAAAGACTGCCAAGGGTAGGTTGGAGCTGGGAAAAGCCACTTAGGAACAGATTTTCATTGGAGGTGATAGACAAGGGCAAAGCGAAGAATGAGGATGAGTGTGTCAAGTTTCAAAGTGCCAGGAGGCAGAACAGTGCATTTGGGAAACTACAGCAAGTTCATGACAACCGACAACTGATCTGGCAGCATCACCTGGGGATGGAGGCTGAGCCCCGGGGTTAACACTGGGCTTGAGATGGTTTGTATACGATGCCGAGGAGGTGAGGTACTACACTGTGGGGGCACAGGGAGCTACCGGAGGATTTCAAATATCAGAATCGTAACCATAATAGAGTATTTAATTGCATCCTAGCTTTCATCACGTGTAAGATGTACTAGAGTTTATGTTCGACTAAGAAAGAGAAATGCTGTCAGTTAAACTAGGATATGTCATCAAGTGCAAGGTGAGTGCCACCTTAAAAGATATTAAAATGGGGGGGGGGTGGACACATCTTAGAACAAGTAAATTGTGGTACTAGAATAATTAAGAAAGGTCGAACACTTGGATCAACAAAAAAAGTGATTATTGCTTACCATGTGACCCAAACTATATTAAGTCTTAGAACAAAAGACGTTCTTATCTTGATGCCCCGCAGCTGTTAGCCCCCAAGGTACAGAGGGCAGTAGGCAACGACCAGCAGGCCTCAAGTGCCATGTGCAGACTCTAAGAGCAACTGCCTTTGAGAGAGGAAACGGTAGAGAGTGGGCTTTCGGAGGTAGAGAATTACTAGCTGGGAAAGTAGGAAAATTGACACAGAATCGGGATTGATGCCACTACATGACAGAGTTGGTGAAACGTCCCTTCTCAGAGATCTTGAGGCTCCTCAGAAATGTATTTTTCATTTTGGACAGAACATTCAGGATAAATATGATCTGTTCGAGTTCCTGGTTCTCTCATCAGGACTGTTTCTTAGGCTTCACTGGCACAAGAAAAGGGTTTTGATGGTCCAGGGTAAATCCTGACCAAAGCAAAGCACGGTATCTATGAAAAACTAACCACTCAGAAGAGAACGACAGATAAAAAGCCAGGCCGACCTGACCCTGCAAAATAGGTAAGGTTGGTCCGGCAACAGGGGTAGAGGGGAAGTGCCCATCTCCTGCTAGAAGAGCTAGAGAAGACCCCTTCCGGAGAGACCACCAGGAGAGGAGAGCAGAAGGTGCTGATGAGGAAGAATATTTTAATCAGCAGAGAAGGTCAAAATGACAAAGTTCCAGGATCAGTGTAAACATATGGGATGAAAAAATAAAAAAGAAAAGAAAAGATCATTTTAAAATGACTTTTTTTTTTTTAAAAGGACTTGTGTAAACAAAAGTCCTTTTTAAGAGACAGTTGGCTGTTTAAAGCAGAAGTACAACTCACTGAGAGAATCACCGCACTATTTATTTGGGTAGAAAGGACCTGGAATGTAGAAAGGCCCATTCTGCAGAGGAAAAAAATAGAATCACTAACAGGCCTCGTGCCTTGCACAGCCAGTGGCTAGAATCCCTGCCTCATGAGACCCTGTGCTAGAAGGCCGCTAGAACCATCTACAACTATGGTAGTCTTTCTTGGAAGGCAACAAGTGTTTGCCCAGTTAAGAGCAGAGTAACAATCAATCACGTATTTGGTGATAATGTTTATCGATATCTTTAAAAGCCGTGTCAAGTTTCTTTTTGAGTAACCCTCACCCCACCCTTAGAGAAATTTATCTGAGGTTCACCTCTTTGAAATACCTCATTGTAGTTCCACATTTACCATATCCAAAAAACAAACAAACAAACAAAAAACCATTTTCTTAACAAAGTGTTCAGAAGGGGGCGCCACTGAAAACAATTAGAGCTTTCCCTGCCAGGACAATTTTGTTGCAGAAACAGCTGAAAGCAATCAGGTCAGACAGAGCCAAGGGCTGGAGGGATTTTTAAATGACAAAAACCGATCCAAATCAAACCAAAACAAAAATCAAACCCAATGGCCAGGATTTCAAGTTTGCTACTAAAGGTGTGACATTCTCCTAAGACATGCGAGTGACTTGATCAATATATTTATATATTTATATTTGAAGAAGAAGGAACTATTTGATGCAGCAAATCCACGTTGATTAAAATATACCAGATATGGGGGCTCCTGGGTGGCTCAGTGGTTTAGGCCTCTGCCTTCGGCTCAGGTCATGATTTCAGGGTCCTGGGATGGAGCCCCACATCGGGCTCTCTGCTCAGCGGGGAGCCTGCTTCCCCCCTCTCTCTCTGCCTACCTCTCTACCTACTTGTGATCTGTCAGAAAAATGCGTAAATCAGATCTTTAAAAAAAGAATTAGTAGATGTGAAATACATCGAGGGTATGGGGGAAGGAAAACGATTTCACCTGATCTGACTAGGAAGTGGTTGAAGCCTGAATTAAAGTGCTATAAAAAGAGTAAAGACCTGGGAATTCTATGGGGAAAAATCCCTAGAAAAACAGCAGTAATAACTGGCTGCTCTTTATTGATCCAGATGCTGCGGTAGGCAAAGAAGAGCTGGTTTTATTCAGAGGATATTCTCCATTTGTCTTCCTGATCTGGCATTTCCTGCAAGCCAGGTATGGGGCTCTGCTCTAGAGCTGCAAATGCTGGGGGGCCCTCACTGTCCCTTTTCTCTTCTCAGGGGGACAACGGGCATGTCCATGGTGCAGTGGGACAGGCTTTACCACAGGGAGATAAAAGACTGCCAAGGGTAGGTTGGAGCTGGGAAAAGCCACTTAGGAACAGATTTTCATTGGAGGTGATAGACAAGGGCAAAGCGAAGAATGAGGATGAGTGTGTCAAGTTTCAAAGTGCCAGGAGGCAGAACAGTGCATTTGGGAAACTACAGCAAGTTCATGACAACCGACAACTGATCTGGCAGCATCACCTGGGGATGGAGGCTGAGCCCCGGGGTTAACACTGGGCTTGAGATGGTTTGTATACGATGCCGAGGAGGTGAGGTACTACACTGTGGGGGCACAGGGAGCTACCGGAGGATTTCAAATATCAGAATCGTAACCATAATAGAGTATTTAATTGCATCCTAGCTTTCATCACGTGTAAGATGTACTAGAGTTTATGTTCGACTAAGAAAGAGAAATGCTGTCAGTTAAACTAGGATATGTCATCAAGTGCAAGGTGAGTGCCACCTTAAAAGATATTAAAATGGGGGGGGGGTGGACACATCTTAGAACAAGTAAATTGTGGTACTAGAATAATTAAGAAAGGTCGAACACTTGGATCAACAAAAAAAGTGATTATTGCTTACCATGTGACCCAAACTATATTAAGTCTTAGAACAAAAGACGTTCTTATCTTGATGCCCCGCAGCTGTTAGCCCCCAAGGTACAGAGGGCAGTAGGCAACGACCAGCAGGCCTCAAGTGCCATGTGCAGACTCTAAGAGCAACTGCCTTTGAGAGAGGAAACGGTAGAGAGTGGGCTTTCGGAGGTAGAGAATTACTAGCTGGGAAAGTAGGAAAATTGACACAGAATCGGGATTGATGCCACTACATGACAGAGTTGGTGAAACGTCCCTTCTCAGAGATCTTGAGGCTCCTCAGAAATGTATTTTTCATTTTGGACAGAACATTCAGGATAAATATGATCTGTTCGAGTTCCTGGTTCTCTCATCAGGACTGTTTCTTAGGCTTCACTGGCACAAGAAAAGGGTTTTGATGGTCCAGGGTAAATCCTGACCAAAGCAAAGCACGGTATCTATGAAAAACTAACCACTCAGAAGAGAACGACAGATAAAAAGCCAGGCCGACCTGACCCTGCAAAATAGGTAAGGTTGGTCCGGCAACAGGGGTAGAGGGGAAGTGCCCATCTCCTGCTAGAAGAGCTAGAGAAGACCCCTTCCGGAGAGACCACCAGGAGAGGAGAGCAGAAGGTGCTGATGAGGAAGAATATTTTAATCAGCAGAGAAGGTCAAAATGACAAAGTTCCAGGATCAGTGTAAACATATGGGATGAAAAAATAAAAAAGAAAAGAAAAGATCATTTTAAAATGACTTTTTTTTTTTTAAAAGGACTTGTGTAAACAAAAGTCCTTTTTAAGAGACAGTTGGCTGTTTAAAGCAGAAGTACAACTCACTGAGAGAATCACCGCACTATTTATTTGGGTAGAAAGGACCTGGAATGTAGAAAGGCCCATTCTGCAGAGGAAAAAAATAGAATCACTAACAGGCCTCGTGCCTTGCACAGCCAGTGGCTAGAATCCCTGCCTCATGAGACCCTGTGCTAGAAGGCCGCTAGAACCATCTACAACTATGGTAGTCTTTCTTGGAAGGCAACAAGTGTTTGCCCAGTTAAGAGCAGAGTAACAATCAATCACGTATTTGGTGATAATGTTTATCGATATCTTTAAAAGCCGTGTCAAGTTTCTTTTTGAGTAACCCTCACCCCACCCTTAGAGAAATTTATCTGAGGTTCACCTCTTTGAAATACCTCATTGTAGTTCCACATTTACCATATCCAAAAAACAAACAAACAAACAAAAAACCATTTTCTTAACAAAGTGTTCAGAAGGGGGCGCCACTGAAAACAATTAGAGCTTTCCCTGCCAGGACAATTTTGTTGCAGAAACAGCTGAAAGCAATCAGGTCAGACAGAGCCAAGGGCTGGAGGGATTTTTAAATGACAAAAACCGATCCAAATCAAACCAAAACAAAAATCAAACCCAATGGCCAGGATTTCAAGTTTGCTACTAAAGGTGTGACATTCTCCTAAGACATGCGAGTGACTTGATCAATATATTTATATATTTATATTTGAAGAAGAAGGAACTACTTGATGCAGCAAATCCACGTTGATTAAAATATACCAGATATGGGGGCTCCTGGGTGGCTCAGTGGTTTAGGCCTCTGCCTTCGGCTCAGGTCATGATTTCAGGGTCCTGGGATGGAGCCCCACATCGGGCTCTCTGCTCAGCGGGGAGCCTGCTTCCCCCCTCTCTCTCTGCCTACCTCTCTACCTACTTGTGATCTGTCAGAAAAATGCGTAAATCAGATCTTTAAAAAAAGAATTAGTAGATGTGAAATACATCGAGGGTATGGGGGAAGGAAAACGATTTCACCTGATCTGACTAGGAAGTGGTTGAAGCCTGAATTAAAGTGCTATAAAAAGAGTAAAGACCTGGGAATTCTATGGGGAAAAATCCCTAGAAAAACAGCAGTAATAACTGGCTGCTCTTTATTGATCCAGATGCTGCGGTAGGCAAAGAAGAGCTGGTTTTATTCAGAGGATATTCTCCATTTGTCTTCCTGATCTGGCATTTCCTGCAAGCCAGGTATGGGGCTCTGCTCTAGAGCTGCAAATGCTGGGGGGCCCTCACTGTCCCTTTTCTCTTCTCAGGGGGACAACGGGCATGTCCATGGTGCAGTGGGACAGGCTTTACCACAGGGAGATAAAAGACTGCCAAGGGTAGGTTGGAGCTGGGAAAAGCCACTTAGGAACAGATTTTCATTGGAGGTGATAGACAAGGGCAAAGCGAAGAATGAGGATGAGTGTGTCAAGTTTCAAAGTGCCAGGAGGCAGCACAGTGCATTTGGGAAACTACAGCAAGTTCATGACAACCGACAACTGATCTGGCAGCATCACCTGGGGATGGAGGCTGAGCCCCGGGGTTAACACTGGGCTTGAGATGGTTTGTATACGATGCCGAGGAGGTGAGGTACTACACTGTGGGGGCACAGGGAGCTACCGGAGGATTTCAAATATCAGAATCGTAACCATAATAGAGTATTTAATTGCATCCTAGCTTTCATCACGTGTAAGATGTACTAGAGTTTATGTTCGACTAAGAAAGAGAAATGCTGTCAGTTAAACTAGGATATGTCATCAAGTGCAAGGTGAGTGCCACCTTAAAAGATATTAAAATGGCGGGGGGGTGGACACATCTTAGAACAAGTAAATTGTGGTACTAGAATAATTAAGAAAGGTCGAACACTTGGATCAACAAAAAAAAGTGATTATTGCTTACCATGTGACCCAATCTATATTAAGTCTTAGAACAAAAGACGTTCTTATCTTGATGCCCCGCAGCTGTTAGCCCCAAGGTACAGAGGGCAGTAGGCAACGACCAGCAGGCCTCAAGTGCCATGTGCAGACTCTAAGAGCAACTGCCTTTGAGAGAGGAAACGGTAGAGAGTGGGCTTTCGGAGGTAGAGTATTACTAGCTGGGAAAGTAGGAAAATTGACACAGAATCGGGATTGATGCCACTACAGGACAGAGATGGTGAAACGTCCCTTCTCAGAGATCTTGAGGCTCCTCAGAAATGTATTTTTCATTTTGGACAGAACATTCAGGATAAATATGATCTGTTCGAGTTCCTGGTTCTCTCATCAGGACTGTTTCTTAGGCTTCACTGGCACAAGAAAAGGGTTTTGATGGTCCAGGGTAAATCCTGACCAAAGCAAAGCACGGTATCTATGAAAAACTAACCACTCAGAAGAGAACGACAGATAAAAAGCCAGGCCGACCTGACCCTGCAAAATAGGTAAGGTTGGTCCGGCAACAGGGGTAGAGGGGAAGTGCCCATCTCCTGCTAGAAGAGCTAGAGAAGACCCCTTCCGGAGAGACCACCAGGAGAGGAGAGCAGAAGGTGCTGATGAGGAAGAATATTTTAATCAGCAGAGAAGGTCAAAATGACAAAGTTCCAGGATCAGTGTAAACATATGGGATGAAAAAATAAAAAAGAAAAGAAAAGATCATTTTAAAATGACTTTTTTTTTTTAAAAGGACTTGTGTAAACAAAAGTCCTTTTTAAGAGACAGTTGGCTGTTTAAAGCAGAAGTACAACTCACTGAGAGAATCACCGCACTATTTATTTGGGTAGAAAGGACCTGGAATGTAGAAAGGCCCATTCTGCAGAGGAAAAAAATAGAATCACTAACAGGCCTCGTGCCTTGCACAGCCAGTGGCTAGAATCCCTGCCTCATGAGACCCTGTGCTAGAAGGCCGCTAGAACCATCTACAACTATGGTAGTCTTTCTTGGAAGGCAACAAGTGTTTGCCCAGTTAAGAGCAGAGTAACAATCAGTCACGTATTTGGTGATAATGTTTATCGATATCTTTAAAAGCCGTGTCAAGTTTCTTTTTGAGTAACCCTCACCCCACCCTTAGAGAAATTTATCTGAGGTTCACCTCTTTGAAATACCTCATTGTAGTTCCACATTTACCATATCCAAAAAACAAACAAACAAACAAAAAACCATTTTCTTAACAAAGTGTTCAGAAGGGGGCGCCACTGAAAACAATTAGAGCTTTCCCTGCCAGGACAATTTTGTTGCAGAAACAGCTGAAAGCAATCAGGTCAGACAGAGCCAAGGGCTGGAGGGATTTTTAAATGACAAAAACCGATCCAAATCAAACCAAAACAAAAATCAAACCCAATGGCCAGGATTTCAAGTTTGCTACTAAAGGTGTGACATTCTCCTAAGACATGCGAGTGACTTGATCAATATATTTATATATTTATATTTGAAGAAGAAGGAACTATTTGATGCAGCAAATCCACGTTGATTAAAATATACCAGATATGGGGGCTCCTGGGTGGCTCAGTGGTTTAGGCCTCTGCCTTCGGCTCAGGTCATGATTTCAGGGTCCTGGGATGGAGCCCCACATCGGGCTCTCTGCTCAGCGGGGAGCCTGCTTCCCCCCTCTCTCTCTGCCTACCTCTCTACCTACTTGTGATCTGTCAGAAAAATGCGTAAATCAGATCTTTAAAAAAAGAATTAGTAGATGTGAAATACATCGAGGGTATGGGGGAAGGAAAACGATTTCACCTGATCTGACTAGGAAGTGGTTGAAGCCTGAATTAAAGTGCTATAAAAAGAGTAAAGACCTGGGAATTCTATGGGGAAAAATCCCTAGAAAAACAGCAGTAATAACTGGCTGCTCTTTATTGATCCAGATGCTGCGGTAGGCAAAGAAGAGCTGGTTTTATTCAGAGGATGATCTCCATTTGTCTTCCTGATCTGGCATTTCCTGCAAGCCAGGTATGGGGCTCTGCTCTAGAGCTGCAAATGCTGGGGGGCCCTCACTGTCCCTTTTCTCTTCTCAGGGGGACAACGGGCATGTCCATGGTGCAGTGGGACAGGCTTTACCACAGGGAGATAAAAGACTGCCAAGGGTAGGTTGGAGCTGGGAAAAGCCACTTAGGAACAGATTTTCATTGGAGGTGATAGACAAGGGCAAAGCGAAGAATGAGGATGAGTGTGTCAAGTTTCAAAGTGCCAGGAGGCAGAACAGTGCATTTGGGAAACTACAGCAAGTTCATGACAACCGACAACTGATCTGGCAACATCACCTGGGGATGGAGGCTGAGCCCCGGGGTTAACACTGGGCTTGAGATGGTTTGTATACGATGCCGAGGAGGTGAGGTACTACACTGTGGGGGCACAGGGAGCTACCGGAGGATTTCAAATATCAGAATCGTAACCATAATAGAGTATTTAATTGCATCCTAGCTTACATCACGTGTAAGATGTACTATAGTTTATGTTCGACTAAGAAAGAGAAATGCTGTCAGTTAAACTAGGATATGTCATCAAGTGCAAGGTGAGTGCCACCTTAAAAGATATTAAAATGGGGGGGGTGGACACATCTTAGAACAAGTAAATTGTGGTACTAGAATAATTAAGAAAGGTCGAACACTTGGATCAACAAAAAAAGTGATTATTGCTTACCATGTGACCCAAACTATATTAAGTCTTAGAACAAAAGACGTTCTTATCTTGATGCCCCGCAGCTGTTAGACCCAAGGTACAGAGGGCAGTAGGCAACGACCAGCAGGCCTCAAGTGCCATGTGCAGACTCTAAGAGCAACTGCCTTTGAGAGAGGAAACGGTAGAGAGTGGGCTTTCGGAGGTAGAGTATTACTAGCTGGGAAAGTAGGAAAATTGACACAGAATCGGGATTGATGCCACTACAGGACAGAGATGGTGAAACGTCCCTTCTCAGAGATCTTGAGGCTCCTCAGAAATGTATTTTTCATTTTGGACAGAACATTCAGGATAAATATGATCTGTTCGAGTTCCTGGTTCTCTCATCAGGACTGTTTCTTAGGCTTCACTGGCACAAGAAAAGGGTTTTGATGGTCCAGGGTAAATCCTGACCAAAGCAAAGCACGGTATCTATGAAAAACTAACCACTCAGAAGAGAACGACAGATAAAAAGCCAGGCCGACCTGACCCTGCAAAATAGGTAAGGTTGGTCCGGCAACAGGGGTAGAGGGGAAGTGCCCATCTCCTGCTAGAAGAGCTAGAGAAGACCCCTTCCGGAGAGACCACCAGGAGAGGAGAGCAGAAGGTGCTGATGAGGAAGAATATTTTAATCAGCAGAGAAGGTCAAAATGACAAAGTTCCAGGATCAGTGTAAACATATGGGATGAAAAAATAAAAAAGAAAAGAAAAGATCATTTTATTTTTTTTATTTTTTTTTTTTTTTAAAGATTTTATTTATTTATTTGACAGAGAGAGATCACAAGTAGGCAGAGAGGCAAGGCAGGGAGAGAGGAGGAAGCAGGCTCCCCGCTGAGCAGAGAGCCTGATGTGGGACTCGATCCCAGAACCCTGAGATCATGACCTGAGCCGAAGGCAGCGGCTCAACCCACTGAGCCACCCAGGCGCCCGAAAAGATCATTTTAAAATGACTTTTTTTTTTTAAAAGGACTTGTGTAAACAAAAGTCCTTTTTAAGAGACAGTTGGCTGTTTAAAGCAGAAGTACAACTCACTGAGAGAATCACCGCACTATTTATTTGGGTAGAAAGGACCTGGAATGTAGAAAGGCCCATTCTGCAGAGGAAAAAAATAGAATCACTAACAGGCCTCGTGCCTTGCACAGCCAGTGGCTAGAATCCCTGCCTCATGAGACCCTGTGCTAGAAGGCCGCTAGAACCATCTACAACTATGGTAGTCTTTCTTGGAAGGCAACAAGTGTTTGCCCAGTTAAGAGCAGAGTAACAATCAGTCACGTATTTGGTGATAATGTTTATCGATATCTTTAAAAGCCGTGTCAAGTTTCTTTTTGAGTAACCCTCACCCCACCCTTAGAGAAATTTATCTGAGGTTCACCTCTTTGAAATACCTCATTGTAGTTCCACATTTACCATATCCAAAAAACAAACAAACAAACAAAAAACCATTTTCTTAACAAAGTGTTCAGAAGGGGGCGCCACTGAAAACAATTAGAGCTTTCCCTGCCAGGACAATTTTGTTGCAGAAACAGCTGAAAGCAATCAGGTCAGACAGAGCCAAGGGCTGGAGGGATTTTTAAATGACAAAAACCGATCCAAATCAAACCAAAACAAAAATCAAACCCAATGGCCAGGATTTCAAGTTTGCTACTAAAGGTGTGACATTCTCCTAAGACATGCGAGTGACTTGATCAATATATTTATATATTTATATTTGAAGAAGAAGGAACTATTTGATGCAGCAAATCCACGTTGATTAAAATATACCAGATATGGGGGCTCCTGGGTGGCTCAGTGGTTTAGGCCTCTGCCTTCGGCTCAGGTCATGATTTCAGGGTCCTGGGATGGAGCCCCACATCGGGCTCTCTGCTCAGCGGGGAGCCTGCTTCCCCCCTCTCTCTCTGCCTACCTCTCTACCTACTTGTGATCTGTCAGAAAAATGCGTAAATCAGATCTTTAAAAAAAGAATTAGTAGATGTGAAATACATCGAGGGTATGGGGGAAGGAAAACGATTGCACCTGATCTGACTAGGAAGTGGTTGAAGCCTGAATTAAAGTGCTATAAAAAGAGTAAAGACCTGGGAATTCTATGGGGAAAAATCCCTAGAAAAACAGCAGTAATAACTGGCTGCTCTTTATTGATCCAGATGCTGCGGTAGGCAAAGAAGAGCTGGTTTTATTCAGAGGATGATCTCCATTTGTCTTCCTGATCTGGCATTTCCTGCAAGCCAGGTATGGGGCTCTGCTCTAGAGCTGCAAATGCTGGGGGGCCCTCACTGTCCCTTTTCTCTTCTCAGGGGGACAACGGGCATGTCCATGGTGCAGTGGGACAGGCTTTACCACAGGGAGATAAAAGACTGCCAAGGGTAGGTTGGAGCTGGGAAAAGCCACTTAGGAACAGATTTTCATTGGAGGTGATAGACAAGGGCAAAGCGAAGAATGAGGATGAGTGTGTCAAGTTTCAAAGTGCCAGGAGGCAGAACAGTGCATTTGGGAAACTACAGCAAGTTCATGACAACCGACAACTGATCTGGCAGCATCACCTGGGGATGGAGGCTGAGCCCCGGGGTTAACACTGGGCTTGAGATGGTTTGTATACGATGCCGAGGAGGTGAGGTACTACACTGTGGGGGCACAGGGAGCTACCGGAGGATTTCAAATATCAGAATCGTAACCATAATAGAGTATTTAATTGCATCCTAGCTTTCATCACGTGTAAGATGTACTATAGTTTATGTTCGACTAAGAAAGAGAAATGCTGTCAGTTAAACTAGGATATGTCATCAAGTGCAAGGTGAGTGCCACCTTAAAAGATATTAAAATGGGGGGGGTGGACACATCTTAGAACAAGTAAATTGTGGTACTAGAATAATTAAGAAAGGTCGAACACTTGGATCAACAAAAAAAGTGATTATTGCTTACCATGTGACCCAAACTATATTAAGTCTTAGAACAAAAGACGTTCTTATCTTGATGCCCCGCAGCTCTTAGCCCCCAAGGTACAGAGGGCAGTAGGCAACGACCAGCAGGCCTCAAGTGCCATGTGCAGACTCTAAGAGCAACTGCCTTTGAGAGAGGAAACGGTAGAGAGTGGGCTTTCGGAGGTAGAGAATTACTAGCTGGGAAAGTAGGAAAATTGACACAGAATCGGGATTGATGCCACTACAGGACAGAGTTGGTGAAACGTCCCTTCTCAGAGATCTTGAGGCTCCTCAGAAATGTATTTTTCATTTTGGACAGAACATTCAGGATAAATATGATCTGTTCGAGTTCCTGGTTCTCTCATCAGGACTGTTTCTTAGGCTTCACTGGCACAAGAAAAGGGTTTTGATGGTCCAGGGTAAATCCTGACCAAAGCAAAGCACGGTATCTATGAAAAACTAACCACTCAGAAGAGAACGACAGATAAAAAGCCAGGCCGACCTGACCCTGCAAAATAGGTAAGGTTGGTCCGGCAACAGGGGTAGAGGGGAAGTGCCCATCTCCTGCTAGAAGAGCTAGAGAAGACCCCTTCCGGAGAGACCACCAGGAGAGGAGAGCAGAAGGTGCTGATGAGGAAGAATATTTTAATCAGCAGAGAAGGTCAAAATGACAAAGTTCCAGGATCAGTGTAAACATATGGGATGAAAAAATAAAAAAGAAAAGAAAAGATCATTTTAAAATGACTTTTTTTTTTTAAAAGGACTTGTGTAAACAAAAGTCCTTTTTAAGAGACAGTTGGCTGTTTAAAGCAGAAGTACAACTCACTGAGAGAATCACCGCACTATTTATTTGGGTAGAAACGACCTGGAATGTAGAAAGGCCCATTCTGCAGAGGAAAAAAATAGAATCACTAACAGGCCTCGTGCCTTGCACAGCCAGTGGCTAGAATCCCTGCCTCATGAGACCCTGTGCTAGAAGGCCGCTAGAACCATCTACAACTATGGTAGTCTTTCTTGGAAGGCAACAAGTGTTTGCCCAGTTAAGAGCAGAGTAACAATCAGTCACGTATTTGGTGATAATGTTTATCGATATCTTTAAAAGCCGTGTCAAGTTTCTTTTTGAGTAACCCTCACCCCACCCTTAGAGAAATTTATCTGAGGTTCACCTCTTTGAAATACCTCATTGTAGTTCCACATTTACCATATCCAAAAAACAAACAAACAAACAAAAAACCATTTTCTTAACAAAGTGTTCAGAAGGGGGCGCCACTGAAAACAATTAGAGCTTTCCCTGCCAGGACAATTTTGTTGCAGAAACAGCTGAAAGCAATCAGGTCAGACAGAGCCAAGGGCTGGAGGGATTTTTAAATGACAAAAACCGATCCAAATCAAACCAAAACAAAAATCAAACCCAATGGCCAGGATTTCAAGTTTGCTACTAAAGGTGTGACATTCTCCTAAGACATGCGAGTGACTTGATCAATATATTTATATATTTATATTTGAAGAAGAAGGAACTATTTGATGCAGCAAATCCACGTTGATTAAAATATACCAGATATGGGGGCTCCTGGGTGGCTCAGTGGTTTAGGCCTCTGCCTTCGGCTCAGGTCATGATTTCAGGGTCCTGGGATGGAGCCCCACATCGGGCTCTCTGCTCAGCGGGGAGCCTGCTTCCCCCCTCTCTCTCTGCCTACCTCTCTACCTACTTGTGATCTGTCAGAAAAATGCGTAAATCAGATCTTTAAAAAAAGAATTAGTAGATGTGAAATACATCGAGGGTATGGGGGAAGGAAAACGATTTCACCTGATCTGACTAGGAAGTGGTTGAAGCCTGAATTAAAGTGCTATAAAAAGAGTAAAGACCTGGGAATTCTATGGGGAAAAATCCCTAGAAAAACAGCAGTAATAACTGGCTGCTCTTTATTGATCCAGATGCTGCGGTAGGCAAAGAAGAGCTGGTTTTATTCAGAGGATGATCTCCATTTGTCTTCCTGATCTGGCATTTCCTGCAAGCCAGGTATGGGGCTCTGCTCTAGAGCTGCAAATGCTGGGGGGCCCTCACTGTCCCTTTTCTCTTCTCAGGGGGACAACGGGCATGTCCATGGTGCAGTGGGACAGGCTTTACCACAGGGAGATAAAAGACTGCCAAGGGTAGGTTGGAGCTGGGAAAAGCCACTTAGGAACAGATTTTCATTGGAGGTGATAGACAAGGGCAAAGCGAAGAATGAGGATGAGTGTGTCAAGTTTCAAAGTGCCAGGAGGCAGAACAGTGCATTTGGGAAACTACAGCAAGTTCATGACAACCGACAACTGATCTGGCAACATCACCTGGGGATGGAGGCTGAGCCCCGGGGTTAACACTGGGCTTGAGATGGTTTGTATACGATGCCGAGGAGGTGAGGTACTACACTGTGGGGGCACAGGGAGCTACCGGAGGATTTCAAATATCAGAATCGTAACCATAATAGAGTATTTAATTGCATCCTAGCTTACATCACGTGTAAGATGTACTATAGTTTATGTTCGACTAAGAAAGAGAAATGCTGTCAGTTAAACTAGGATATGTCATCAAGTGCAAGGTGAGTGCCACCTTAAAAGATATTAAAATGGGGGGGGTGGACACATCTTAGAACAAGTAAATTGTGGTACTAGAATAATTAAGAAAGGTCGAACACTTGGATCAACAAAAAAAGTGATTATTGCTTACCATGTGACCCAAACTATATTAAGTCTTAGAACAAAAGACGTTCTTATCTTGATGCCCCGCAGCTGTTAGACCCAAGGTACAGAGGGCAGTAGGCAACGACCAGCAGGCCTCAAGTGCCATGTGCAGACTCTAAGAGCAACTGCCTTTGAGAGAGGAAACGGTAGAGAGTGGGCTTTCGGAGGTAGAGTATTACTAGCTGGGAAAGTAGGAAAATTGACACAGAATCGGGATTGATGCCACTACAGGACAGAGATGGTGAAACGTCCCTTCTCAGAGATCTTGAGGCTCCTCAGAAATGTATTTTTCATTTTGGACAGAACATTCAGGATAAATATGATCTGTTCGAGTTCCTGGTTCTCTCATCAGGACTGTTTCTTAGGCTTCACTGGCACAAGAAAAGGGTTTTGATGGTCCAGGGTAAATCCTGACCAAAGCAAAGCACGGTATCTATGAAAAACTAACCACTCAGAAGAGAACGACAGATAAAAAGCCAGGCCGACCTGACCCTGCAAAATAGGTAAGGTTGGTCCGGCAACAGGGGTAGAGGGGAAGTGCCCATCTCCTGCTAGAAGAGCTAGAGAAGACCCCTTCCGGAGAGACCACCAGGAGAGGAGAGCAGAAGGTGCTGATGAGGAAGAATATTTTAATCAGCAGAGAAGGTCAAAATGACAAAGTTCCAGGATCAGTGTAAACATATGGGATGAAAAAATAAAAAAGAAAAGAAAAGATCATTTTAAAATGACTTTTTTTTTTTAAAAGGACTTGTGTAAACAAAAGTCCTTTTTAAGAGACAGTTGGCTGTTTAAAGCAGAAGTACAACTCACTGAGAGAATCACCGCACTATTTATTTGGGTAGAAACGACCTGGAATGTAGAAAGGCCCATTCTGCAGAGGAAAAAAATAGAATCACTAACAGGCCTCGTGCCTTGCACAGCCAGTGGCTAGAATCCCTGCCTCATGAGACCCTGTGCTAGAAGGCCGCTAGAACCATCTACAACTATGGTAGTCTTTCTTGGAAGGCAACAAGTGTTTGCCCAGTTAAGAGCAGAGTAACAATCAGTCACGTATTTGGTGATAATGTTTATCGATATCTTTAAAAGCCGTGTCAAGTTTCTTTTTGAGTAACCCTCACCCCACCCTTAGAGAAATTTATCTGAGGTTCACCTCTTTGAAATACCTCATTGTAGTTCCACATTTACCATATCCAAAAAACAAACAAACAAACAAAAAACCATTTTCTTAACAAAGTGTTCAGAAGGGGGCGCCACTGAAAACAATTAGAGCTTTCCCTGCCAGGACAATTTTGTTGCAGAAACAGCTGAAAGCAATCAGGTCAGACAGAGCCAAGGGCTGGAGGGATTTTTAAATGACAAAAACCGATCCAAATCAAACCAAAACAAAAATCAAACCCAATGGCCAGGATTTCAAGTTTGCTACTAAAGGTGTGACATTCTCCTAAGACATGCGAGTGACTTGATCAATATATTTATATATTTATATTTGAAGAAGAAGGAACTATTTGATGCAGCAAATCCACGTTGATTAAAATATACCAGATATGGGGGCTCCTGGGTGGCTCAGTGGTTTAGGCCTCTGCCTTCGGCTCAGGTCATGATTTCAGGGTCCTGGGATGGAGCCCCACATCGGGCTCTCTGCTCAGCGGGGAGCCTGCTTCCCCCCTCTCTCTCTGCCTACCTCTCTACCTACTTGTGATCTGTCAGAAAAATGCGTAAATCAGATCTTTAAAAAAAGAATTAGTAGATGTGAAATACATCGAGGGTATGGGGGAAGGAAAACGATTTCACCTGATCTGACTAGGAAGTGGTTGAAGCCTGAATTAAAGTGCTATAAAAAGAGTAAAGACCTGGGAATTCTATGGGGAAAAATCCCTAGAAAAACAGCAGTAATAACTGGCTGCTCTTTATTGATCCAGATGCTGCGGTAGGCAAAGAAGAGCTGGTTTTATTCAGAGGATATTCTCCATTTGTCTTCCTGATCTGGCATTTCCTGCAAGCCAGGTATGGGGCTCTGCTCTAGAGCTGCAAATGCTGGGGGGCCCTCACTGTCCCTTTTCTCTTCTCAGGGGGACAACGGGCATGTCCATGGTGCAGTGGGACAGGCTTTACCACAGGGAGATAAAAGACTGCCAAGGGTAGGTTGGAGCTGGGAAAAGCCACTTAGGAACAGATTTTCATTGGAGGTGATAGACAAGGGCAAAGCGAAGAATGAGGATGAGTGTGTCAAGTTTCAAAGTGCCAGGAGGCAGAACAGTGCATTTGGGAAACTACAGCAAGTTCATGACAACCGACAACTGATCTGGCAGCATCACCTGGGGATGGAGGCTGAGCCCCGGGGTTAACACTGGGCTTGAGATGGTTTGTATACGATGCCGAGGAGGTGAGGTACTACACTGTGGGGGCACAGGGAGCTACCGGAGGATTTCAAATATCAGAATCGTAACCATAATAGAGTATTTAATTGCATCCTAGCTTTCATCACGTGTAAGATGTACTAGAGTTTATGTTCGACTAAGAAAGAGAAATGCTGTCAGTTAAACTAGGATATGTCATCAAGTGCAAGGTGAGTGCCACCTTAAAAGATATTAAAATGGGGGGGGGGGTGGACACATCTTAGAACAAGTAAATTGTGGTACTAGAATAATTAAGAAAGGTCGAACACTTGGATCAACAAAAAAAGTGATTATTGCTTACCATGTGACCCAAACTATATTAAGTCTTAGAACAAAAGACGTTCTTATCTTGATGCCCCGCAGCTGTTAGCCCCCAAGGTACAGAGGGCAGTAGGCAACGACCAGCAGGCCTCAAGTGCCATGTGCAGACTCTAAGAGCAACTGCCTTTGAGAGAGGAAACGGTAGAGAGTGGGCTTTCGGAGGTAGAGAATTACTAGCTGGGAAAGTAGGAAAATTGACACAGAATCGGGATTGATGCCACTACATGACAGAGTTGGTGAAACGTCCCTTCTCAGAGATCTTGAGGCTCCTCAGAAATGTATTTTTCATTTTGGACAGAACATTCAGGATAAATATGATCTGTTCGAGTTCCTGGTTCTCTCATCAGGACTGTTTCTTAGGCTTCACTGGCACAAGAAAAGGGTTTTGATGGTCCAGGGTAAATCCTGACCAAAGCAAAGCACGGTATCTATGAAAAACTAACCACTCAGAAGAGAACGACAGATAAAAAGCCAGGCCGACCTGACCCTGCAAAATAGGTAAGGTTGGTCCGGCAACAGGGGTAGAGGGGAAGTGCCCATCTCCTGCTAGAAGAGCTAGAGAAGACCCCTTCCGGAGAGACCACCAGGAGAGGAGAGCAGAAGGTGCTGATGAGGAAGAATATTTTAATCAGCAGAGAAGGTCAAAATGACAAAGTTCCAGGATCAGTGTAAACATATGGGATGAAAAAATAAAAAAGAAAAGAAAAGATCATTTTAAAATGACTTTTTTTTTTTAAAAGGACTTGTGTAAACAAAAGTCCTTTTTAAGAGACAGTTGGCTGTTTAAAGCAGAAGTACAACTCACTGAGAGAATCACCGCACTATTTATTTGGGTAGAAAGGACCTGGAATGTAGAAAGGCCCATTCTGCAGAGGAAAAAAATAGAATCACTAACAGGCCTCGTGCCTTGCACAGCCAGTGGCTAGAATCCCTGCCTCATGAGACCCTGTGCTAGAAGGCCGCTAGAACCATCTACAACTATGGTAGTCTTTCTTGGAAGGCAACAAGTGTTTGCCCAGTTAAGAGCAGAGTAACAATCAATCACGTATTTGGTGATAATGTTTATCGATATCTTTAAAAGCCGTGTCAAGTTTCTTTTTGAGTAACCCTCACCCCACCCTTAGAGAAATTTATCTGAGGTTCACCTCTTTGAAATACCTCATTGTAGTTCCACATTTACCATATCCAAAAAACAAACAAACAAACAAAAAACCATTTTCTTAACAAAGTGTTCAGAAGGGGGCGCCACTGAAAACAATTAGAGCTTTCCCTGCCAGGACAATTTTGTTGCAGAAACAGCTGAAAGCAATCAGGTCAGACAGAGCCAAGGGCTGTAGGGATTTTTAAATGACAAAAACCGATCCAAATCAAACCAAAACAAAAATCAAACCCAATGGCCAGGATTTCAAGTTTGCTACTAAAGGTGTGACATTCTCCTAAGACATGCGAGTGACTTGATCAATATATTTATATATTTATATTTGAAGAAGAAGGAACTACTTGATGCAGCAAATCCACGTTGATTAAAATATACCAGATATGGGGGCTCCTGGGTGGCTCAGTGGTTTAGGCCTCTGCCTTCGGCTCAGGTCATGATTTCAGGGTCCTGGGATGGAGCCCCACATCGGGCTCTCTGCTCAGCGGGGAGCCTGCTTCCCCCCTCTCTCTCTGCCTACCTCTCTACCTACTTGTGATCTGTCAGAAAAATGCGTAAATCAGATCTTTAAAAAAAGAATTAGTAGATGTGAAATACATCGAGGGTATGGGGGAAGGAAAACGATTTCACCTGATCTGACTAGGAAGTGGTTGAAGCCTGAATTAAAGTGCTATAAAAAGAGTAAAGACCTGGGAATTCTATGGGGAAAAATCCCTAGAAAAACAGCAGTAATAACTGGCTGCTCTTTATTGATCCAGATGCTGCGGTAGGCAAAGAAGAGCTGGTTTTATTCAGAGGATATTCTCCATTTGTCTTCCTGATCTGGCATTTCCTGCAAGCCAGGTATGGGGCTCTGCTCTAGAGCTGCAAATGCTGGGGGGCCCTCACTGTCCCTTTTCTCTTCTCAGGGGGACAACGGGCATGTCCATGGTGCAGTGGGACAGGCTTTACCACAGGGAGATAAAAGACTGCCAAGGGTAGGTTGGAGCTGGGAAAAGCCACTTAGGAACAGATTTTCATTGGAGGTGATAGACAAGGGCAAAGCGAAGAATGAGGATGAGTGTGTCAAGTTTCAAAGTGCCAGGAGGCAGCACAGTGCATTTGGGAAACTACAGCAAGTTCATGACAACCGACAACTGATCTGGCAGCATCACCTGGGGATGGAGGCTGAGCCCCGGGGTTAACACTGGGCTTGAGATGGTTTGTATACGATGCCGAGGAGGTGAGGTACTACACTGTGGGGGCACAGGGAGCTACCGGAGGATTTCAAATATCAGAATCGTAACCATAATAGAGTATTTAATTGCATCCTAGCTTTCATCACGTGTAAGATGTACTAGAGTTTATGTTCGACTAAGAAAGAGAAATGCTGTCAGTTAAACTAGGATATGTCATCAAGTGCAAGGTGAGTGCCACCTTAAAAGATATTAAAATGGGGGGGGGTGGACACATCTTAGAACAAGTAAATTGTGGTACTAGAATAATTAAGAAAGGTCGAACACTTGGATCAACAAAAAAAGTGATTATTGCTTACCATGTGACCCAAACTATATTAAGTCTTAGAACAAAAGACGTTCTTATCTTGATGCCCCGCAGCTGTTAGCCCCAAGGTACAGAGGGCAGTAGGCAACGACCAGCAGGCCTCAAGTGCCATGTGCAGACTCTAAGAGCAACTGCCTTTGAGAGAGGAAACGGTAGAGAGTGGGCTTTCGGAGGTAGAGTATTACTAGCTGGGAAAGTAGGAAAATTGACACAGAATCGGGATTGATGCCACTACAGGACAGAGATGGTGAAACGTCCCTTCTCAGAGATCTTGAGGCTCCTCAGAAATGTATTTTTCATTTTGGACAGAACATTCAGGATAAATATGATCTGTTCGAGTTCCTGGTTCTCTCATCAGGACTGTTTCTTAGGCTTCACTGGCACAAGAAAAGGGTTTTGATGGTCCAGGGTAAATCCTGACCAAAGCAAAGCACGGTATCTATGAAAAACTAACCACTCAGAAGAGAACGACAGATAAAAAGCCAGGCCGACCTGACCCTGCAAAATAGGTAAGGTTGGTCCGGCAACAGGGGTAGAGGGGAAGTGCCCATCTCCTGCTAGAAGAGCTAGAGAAGACCCCTTCCGGAGAGACCACCAGGAGAGGAGAGCAGAAGGTGCTGATGAGGAGGAATATTTTAATCAGCAGAGAAGGTCAAAATGACAAAGTTCCAGGATCAGTGTAAACATATGGGATGAAAAAATAAAAAAGAAAAGAAAAGATCATTTTAAAATGACTTTTTTTTTTTAAAAGGACTTGTGTAAACAAAAGTCCTTTTTAAGAGACAGTTGGCTGTTTAAAGCAGAAGTACAACTCACTGAGAGAATCACCGCACTATTTATTTGGGTAGAAAGGACCTGGAATGTAGAAAGGCCCATTCTGCACAGGAAAAAAATAGAATCACTAACAGGCCTCGTGCCTTGCACAGCCAGTGGCTAGAATCCCTGCCTCATGAGACCCTGTGCTAGAAGGCCGCTAGAACCATCTACAACTATGGTAGTCTTTCTTGGAAGGCAACAAGTGTTTGCCCAGTTAAGAGCAGAGTAACAATCAGTCACGTATTTGGTGATAATGTTTATCGATATCTTTAAAAGCCGTGTCAAGTTTCTTTTTGAGTAACCCTCACCCCACCCTTAGAGAAATTTATCTGAGGTTCACCTCTTTGAAATACCTCATTGTAGTTCCACATTTACCATATCCAAAAAACAAACAAACAAACAAAAAACCATTTTCTTAACAAAGTGTTCAGAAGGGGGCGCCACTGAAAACAATTAGAGCTTTCCCTGCCAGGACAATTTTGTTGCAGAAACAGCTGAAAGCAATCAGGTCAGACAGAGCCAAGGGCTGGAGGGATTTTTAAATGACAAAAACCGATCCAAATCAAACCAAAACAAAAATCAAACCCAATGGCCAGGATTTCAAGTTTGCTACTAAAGGTGTGACATTCTCCTAAGACATGCGAGTGACTTGATCAATATATTTATATATTTATATTTGAAGAAGAAGGAACTATTTGATGCAGCAAATCCACGTTGATTAAAATATACCAGATATGGGGGCTCCTGGGTGGCTCAGTGGTTTAGGCCTCTGCCTTCGGCTCAGGTCATGATTTCAGGGTCCTGGGATGGAGCCCCACATCGGGCTCTCTGCTCAGCGGGGAGCCTGCTTCCCCCCTCTCTCTCTGCCTACCTCTCTACCTACTTGTGATCTGTCAGAAAAATGCGTAAATCAGATCTTTAAAAAAAGAATTAGTAGATGTGAAATACATCGAGGGTATGGGGGAAGGAAAACGATTTCACCTGATCTGACTAGGAAGTGGTTGAAGCCTGAATTAAAGTGCTATAAAAAGAGTAAAGACCTGGGAATTCTATGGGGAAAAATCCCTAGAAAAACAGCAGTAATAACTGGCTGCTCTTTATTGATCCAGATGCTGCGGTAGGCAAAGAAGAGCTGGTTTTATTCAGAGGATGATCTCCATTTGTCTTCCTGATCTGGCATTTCCTGAAAGCCAGGTATGGGGCTCTGCTCTAGAGCTGCAAATGCTGGGGGGCCCTCACTGTCCCTTTTCTCTTCTCAGGGGGACAACGGGCATGTCCATGGTGCAGTGGGACAGGCTTTACCACAGGGAGATAAAAGACTGCCAAGGGTAGGTTGGAGCTGGGAAAAGCCACTTAGGAACAGATTTTCATTGGAGGTGATAGACAAGGGCAAAGCGAAGAATGAGGATGAGTGTGTCAAGTTTCAAAGTGCCAGGAGGCAGAACAGTGCATTTGGGAAACTACAGCAAGTTCATGACAACCGACAACTGATCTGGCAACATCACCTGGGGATGGAGGCTGAGCCCCGGGGTTAACACTGGGCTTGAGATGGTTTGTATACGATGCCGAGGAGGTGAGGTACTACACTGTGGGGGCACAGGGAGCTACCGGAGGATTTCAAATATCAGAATCGTAACCATAATAGAGTATTTAATTGCATCCTAGCTTACATCACGTGTAAGATGTACTATAGTTTATGTTCGACTAAGAAAGAGAAATGCTGTCAGTTAAACTAGGATATGTCATCAAGTGCAAGGTGAGTGCCACCTTAAAAGATATTAAAATGGGGGGGGTGGACACATCTTAGAACAAGTAAATTGTGGTACTAGAATAATTAAGAAAGGTCGAACACTTGGATCAACAAAAAAAGTGATTATTGCTTACCATGTGACCCAAACTATATTAAGTCTTAGAACAAAAGACGTTCTTATCTTGATGCCCCGCAGCTGTTAGACCCAAGGTACAGAGGGCAGTAGGCAACGACCAGCAGGCCTCAAGTGCCATGTGCAGACTCTAAGAGCAACTGCCTTTGAGAGAGGAAACGGTAGAGAGTGGGCTTTCGGAGGTAGAGTATTACTAGCTGGGAAAGTAGGAAAATTGACACAGAATCGGGATTGATGCCACTACAGGACAGAGATGGTGAAACGTCCCTTCTCAGAGATCTTGAGGCTCCTCAGAAATGTATTTTTCATTTTGGACAGAACATTCAGGATAAATATGATCTGTTCGAGTTCCTGGTTCTCTCATCAGGACTGTTTCTTAGGCTTCACTGGCACAAGAAAAGGGTTTTGATGGTCCAGGGTAAATCCTGACCAAAGCAAAGCACGGTATCTATGAAAAACTAACCACTCAGAAGAGAACGACAGATAAAAAGCCAGGCCGACCTGACCCTGCAAAATAGGTAAGGTTGGTCCGGCAACAGGGGTAGAGGGGAAGTGCCCATCTCCTGCTAGAAGAGCTAGAGAAGACCCCTTCCGGAGAGACCACCAGGAGAGGAGAGCAGAAGGTGCTGATGAGGAAGAATATTTTAATCAGCAGAGAAGGTCAAAATGACAAAGTTCCAGGATCAGTGTAAACATATGGGATGAAAAAATAAAAAAGAAAAGAAAAGATCATTTTAAAATGACTTTTTTTTTTTAAAAGGACTTGTGTAAACAAAAGTCCTTTTTAAGAGACAGTTGGCTGTTTAAAGCAGAAGTACAACTCACTGAGAGAATCACCGCACTATTTATTTGGGTAGAAAGGACCTGGAATGTAGAAAGGCCCATTCTGCAGAGGAAAAAAATAGAATCACTAACAGGCCTCGTGCCTTGCACAGCCAGTGGCTAGAATCCCTGCCTCATGAGACCCTGTGCTAGAAGGCCGCTAGAACCATCTACAACTATGGTAGTCTTTCTTGGAAGGCAACAAGTGTTTGCCCAGTTAAGAGCAGAGTAACAATCAGTCACGTATTTGGTGATAATGTTTATCGATATCTTTAAAAGCCGTGTCAAGTTTCTTTTTGAGTAACCCTCACCCCACCCTTAGAGAAATTTATCTGAGGTTCACCTCTTTGAAATACCTCATTGTAGTTCCACATTTACCATATCCAAAAAACAAACAAACAAACAAAAAACCATTTTCTTAACAAAGTGTTCAGAAGGGGGCGCCACTGAAAACAATTAGAGCTTTCCCTGCCAGGACAATTTTGTTGCAGAAACAGCTGAAAGCAATCAGGTCAGACAGAGCCAAGGGCTGGAGGGATTTTTAAATGACAAAAACCGATCCAAATCAAACCAAAACAAAAATCAAACCCAATGGCCAGGATTTCAAGTTTGCTACTAAAGGTGTGACATTCTCCTAAGACATGCGAGTGACTTGATCAATATATTTATATATTTATATTTGAAGAAGAAGGAACTATTTGATGCAGCAAATCCACGTTGATTAAAATATACCAGATATGGGGGCTCCTGGGTGGCTCAGTGGTTTAGGCCTCTGCCTTCGGCTCAGGTCATGATTTCAGGGTCCTGGGATGGAGCCCCACATCGGGCTCTCTGCTCAGCGGGGAGCCTGCTTCCCCCCTCTCTCTCTGCCTACCTCTCTACCTACTTGTGATCTGTCAGAAAAATGCGTAAATCAGATCTTTAAAAAAAGAATTAGTAGATGTGAAATACATCGAGGGTATGGGGGAAGGAAAACGATTTCACCTGATCTGACTAGGAAGTGGTTGAAGCCTGAATTAAAGTGCTATAAAAAGAGTAAAGACCTGGGAATTCTATGGGGAAAAATCCCTAGAAAAACAGCAGTAATAACTGGCTGCTCTTTATTGATCCAGATGCTGCGGTAGGCAAAGAAGAGCTGGTTTTATTCAGAGGATGATCTCCATTTGTCTTCCTGATCTGGCATTTCCTGAAAGCCAGGTATGGGGCTCTGCTCTAGAGCTGCAAATGCTGGGGGGCCCTCACTGTCCCTTTTCTCTTCTCAGGGGGACAACGGGCATGTCCATGGTGCAGTGGGACAGGCTTTACCACAGGGAGATAAAAGACTGCCAAGGGTAGGTTGGAGCTGGGAAAAGCCACTTAGGAACAGATTTTCATTGGAGGTGATAGACAAGGGCAAAGCGAAGAATGAGGATGAGTGTGTCAAGTTTCAAAGTGCCAGGAGGCAGAACAGTGCATTTGGGAAACTACAGCAAGTTCATGACAACCGACAACTGATCTGGCAACATCACCTGGGGATGGAGGCTGAGCCCCGGGGTTAACACTGGGCTTGAGATGGTTTGTATACGATGCCGAGGAGGTGAGGTACTACACTGTGGGGGCACAGGGAGCTACCGGAGGATTTCAAATATCAGAATCGTAACCATAATAGAGTATTTAATTGCATCCTAGCTTACATCACGTGTAAGATGTACTATAGTTTATGTTCGACTAAGAAAGAGAAATGCTGTCAGTTAAACTAGGATATGTCATCAAGTGCAAGGTGAGTGCCACCTTAAAAGATATTAAAATGGGGGGGGTGGACACATCTTAGAACAAGTAAATTGTGGTACTAGAATAATTAAGAAAGGTCGAACACTTGGATCAACAAAAAAAGTGATTATTGCTTACCATGTGACCCAAACTATATTAAGTCTTAGAACAAAAGACGTTCTTATCTTGATGCCCCGCAGCTGTTAGCCCCCAAGGTAAAGAGGGCAGTAGGCAACGACCAGCAGGCCTCAAGTGCCATGTGCAGACTCTAAGAGCAACTGCCTTTGAGAGAGGAAACGGTAGAGAGTGGGCTTTCGGAGGTAGAGAATTACTAGCTGGGAAAGTAGGAAAATTGACACAGAATCGGGATTGATGCCACTACATAACAGAGTTGGTGAAACGTCCCTTCTCAGAGATCTTGAGGCTCCTCAGAAATGTATTTTTCATTTTGGACAGAACATTCAGGATAAATATGATCTGTTCGAGTTCCTGGTTCTCTCATCAGGACTGTTTCTTAGGCTTCACTGGCACAAGAAAAGGGTTTTGATGGTCCAGGGTAAATCCTGACCAAAGCAAAGCACGGTATCTATGAAAAACTAACCACTCAGAAGAGAACGACAGATAAAAAGCCAGGCCGACCTGACCCTGCAAAATAGGTAAGGTTGGTCCGGCAACAGGGGTAGAGGGGAAGTGCCCATCTCCTGCTAGAAGAGCTAGAGAAGACCCCTTCCGGAGAGACCACCAGGAGAGGAGAGCAGAAGGTGCTGATGAGGAAGAATATTTTAATCAGCAGAGAAGGTCAAAATGACAAAGTTCCAGGTTCAGTGTAAACATATGGGATGAAAAAATAAAAAAGAAAAGAAAAGATCATTTTAAAATGACTTTTTTTTTTTTAAAAGGACTTGTGTAAACAAAAGTCCTTTTTAAGAGACAGTTGGCTGTTTAAAGCAGAAGTACAACTCACTGAGAGAATCACCGCACTATTTATTTGGGTAGAAAGGACCTGGAATGTAGAAAGGCCCATTCTGCAGAGGAAAAAAATAGAATCACTAACAGGCCTCGTGCCTTGCACAGCCAGTGGCTAGAATCCCTGCCTCATGAGACCCTGTGCTAGAAGGCCGCTAGAACCATCTACAACTATGGTAGTCTTTCTTGGAAGCCAACAAGTGTTTGCCCAGTTAAGAGCAGAGTAACAATCAGTCACGTATTTGGTGATAATGTTTATCGATATCTTTAAAAGCCGTGTCAAGTTTCTTTTTGAGTAACCCTCACCCCACCCTTAGAGAAATTTATCTGAGGTTCACCTCTTTGAAATACCTCATTGTAGTTCCACATTTACCATATCCAAAAAACAAACAAACAAAAAAAAACCATTTTCTTAACAAAGTGTTCAGAAGGGGGCGCCACTGAAAACAATTAGAGCTTTCCCTGCCAGGACAATTTTGTTGCAGAAACAGCTGAAAGCAATCAGGTCAGACAGAGCCAAGGGCTGTAGGGATTTTTAAATGACAAAATCCGATCCAAATCAAACCAAAACAAAAATCAAACCCAATGGCCAGGATTTCAAGTTTGCTACTAAAGGCGTACATTCCCCTAAGACATGCGAGTGATTTGATCAATATATTTACATATTTATATTTGAAGAAGAAGGAACTATTTGATGCAGCAAATCCACGTTGATTAAAAATTACCAGATATGGGGGCTCCTGGCTGGCTCAGTGGTTTAGGCCTCTGCCTTCGGCTCAGGTCATGATTTCAGGGTCCTGGGATGGAGCCCCACATCGGGCTCTCTGCTCAGCGGGGAGCCTGCTTCCCCCCTCTCTCTCTGCCTACCTCTCTACCTACTTGTGATCTGTCAGAAAAATGCGTAAATCAGATCTTTAAAAAAAGAATTAGTAGATGTGAAATACATCGAGGGTATGGGGGAAGGAAAACGATTTCACCTGATCTGACTAGGAAGTGGTTGAAGCCTGAATTAAAGTGCTATAAAAAGAGTAAAGAACTGGGAATTCTATGGGGAAAAATCCCTAGAAAAACAGCAGTAATAACTGGCTGCTCTTTATTGATCCAGATGCTGCGGTAGGCAAAGAAGAGCTGCTTTTATTCAGAGGATGATCTCCATTTGTCTTCCTGATCTGGCATTTCCTGCAAGCCAGGTATGGGGCTCTGCTCTAGAGCTGCAAATGCTGGGGGGCCCTCACTGTCCCTTTTCTCTTCTCAGGGGGACAACGGGCATGTCCATGGTGCAGTGGGACAGGCTTTACCACAGGGAGATAAAAGACTGCCAAGGGTAGGTTGGAGCTGGGAAAAGCCACTTAGGAACAGATTTTCATTGGAGGTGATAGACAAGGGCAAAGCGAAGAATGAGGATGAGTGTGTCAAGTTTCAAAGTGCCAGGAGGCAGCACAGTGCATTTGGGAAACTACAGCAAGTTCATGACAACCGAAAACTGATCTGGCAGCATCACCTGGGGATGGAGGCTGAGCCCCGGGGTTAACACTGGGCTTGAGATGGTTTGTATACGATGCCGAGGAGGTGAGGTACTACACTGTGGGGGCACAGGGAGCTACCGGAGGATTTCAAATATCAGAATCGTAACCATAATAGAGTATTTAATTGCATCCTAGCTTTCATCACGTGTAAGATGTACTATAGTTTATGTTCGACTAAGAAAGAGAAATGCTGTCAGTTAAACTAGGATATGTCATCAAGTGCAAGGTGAGTGCCACCTTAAAAGATATTAAAATGGGGGGGGGTGGACACATCTTAGAACAAGTAAATTGTGGTACTAGAATAATTAAGAAAGGTCGAACACTTGGATCAACAAAAAAAGTGATTATTGCTTACCATGTGACCCAAACTATATTAAGTCTTAGAACAAAAGACGTTCTTATCTTGATGCCCCGCAGCTGTTAGACCCAAGGTACAGAGGGCAGTAGGCAACGACCAGCAGGCCTCAAGTGCCATGTGCAGACTCTAAGAGCAACTGCCTTTGAGAGAGGAAACGGTAGAGAGTGGGCTTTCGGAGGTAGAGTATTACTAGCTGGGAAAGTAGGAAAATTGACACAGAATCGGGATTGATGCCACTACAGGACAGAGATGGTGAAACGTCCCTTCTCAGAGATCTTGAGGCTCCTCAGAAATGTATTTTTCATTTTGGACAGAACATTCAGGATAAATATGATCTGTTCGAGTTCCTGGTTCTCTCATCAGGACTGTTTCTTAGGCTTCACTGGCACAAGAAAAGGGTTTTGATGGTCCAGGGTAAATCCTGACCAAAGCAAAGCACGGTATCTATGAAAAACTAACCACTCAGAAGAGAACGACAGATAAAAAGCCAGGCCGACCTGACCCTGCAAAATAGGTAAGGTTGGTCCGGCAACAGGGGTAGAGGGGAAGTGCCCATCTCCTGCTAGAAGAGCTAGAGAAGACCCCTTCCGGAGAGACCACCAGGAGAGGAGAGCAGAAGGTGCTGATGAGGAAGAATATTTTAATCAGCAGAGAAGGTCAAAATGACAAAGTTCCAGGATCAGTGTAAACATATGGGATGAAAAAATAAAAAAGAAAAGAAAAGATCATTTTAAAATGACTTTTTTTTTTTAAAAGGACTTGTGTAAACAAAAGTCCTTTTTAAGAGACAGTTGGCTGTTTAAAGCAGAAGTACAACTCACTGAGAGAATCACCGCACTATTTATTTGGGTAGAAAGGACCTGGAATGTAGAAAGGCCCATTCTGCAGAGGAAAAAAATAGAATCACTAACAGGCCTCGTGCCTTGCACAGCCAGTGGCTAGAATCCCTGCCTCATGAGACCCTGTGCTAGAAGGCCGCTAGAACCATCTACAACTATGGTAGTCTTTCTTGGAAGGCAACAAGTGTTTGCCCAGTTAAGAGCAGAGTAACAATCAGTCACGTATTTGGTGATAATGTTTATCGATATCTTTAAAAGCCGTGTCAAGTTTCTTTTTGAGTAACCCTCACCCCACCCTTAGAGAAATTTATCTGAGGTTCACCTCTTTGAAATACCTCATTGTAGTTCCACATTTACCATATCCAAAAAACAAACAAACAAACAAAAAACCATTTTCTTAACAAAGTGTTCAGAAGGGGGCGCCACTGAAAACAATTAGAGCTTTCCCTGCCAGGACAATTTTGTTGCAGAAACAGCTGAAAGCAATCAGGTCAGACAGAGCCAAGGGCTGGAGGGATTTTTAAATGACAAAAACCGATCCAAATCAAACCAAAACAAAAATCAAACCCAATGGCCAGGATTTCAAGTTTGCTACTAAAGGTGTGACATTCTCCTAAGACATGCGAGTGACTTGATCAATATATTTATATATTTATATTTGAAGAAGAAGGAACTATTTGATGCAGCAAATCCACGTTGATTAAAATATACCAGATATGGGGGCTCCTGGGTGGCTCAGTGGTTTAGGCCTCTGCCTTCGGCTCAGGTCATGATTTCAGGGTCCTGGGATGGAGCCCCACATCGGGCTCTCTGCTCAGCGGGGAGCCTGCTTCCCCCCTCTCTCTCTGCCTACCTCTCTACCTACTTGTGATCTGTCAGAAAAATGCGTAAATCAGATCTTTAAAAAAAGAATTAGTAGATGTGAAATACATCGAGGGTATGGGGGAAGGAAAACGATTTCACCTGATCTGACTAGGAAGTGGTTGAAGCCTGAATTAAAGTGCTATAAAAAGAGTAAAGACCTGGGAATTCTATGGGGAAAAATCCCTAGAAAAACAGCAGTAATAACTGGCTGCTCTTTATTGATCCAGATGCTGCGGTAGGCAAAGAAGAGCTGGTTTTATTCAGAGGATGATCTCCATTTGTCTTCCTGATCTGGCATTTCCTGCAAGCCAGGTATGGGGCTCTGCTCTAGAGCTGCAAATGCTGGGGGGCCCTCACTGTCCCTTTTCTCTTCTCAGGGGGACAACGGGCATGTCCATGGTGCAGTGGGACAGGCTTTACCACAGGGAGATAAAAGACTGCCAAGGGTAGGTTGGAGCTGGGAAAAGCCACTTAGGAACAGATTTTCATTGGAGGTGATAGACAAGGGCAAAGCGAAGAATGAGGATGAGTGTGTCAAGTTTCAAAGTGCCAGGAGGCAGCACAGTGCATTTGGGAAACTACAGCAAGTTCATGACAACCGACAACTGATCTGGCAGCATCACCTGGGGATGGAGGCTGAGCCCCGGGGTTAACACTGGGCTTGAGATGGTTTGTATACGATGCCGAGGAGGTGAGGTACTACACTGTGGGGGCACAGGGAGCTACCGGAGGATTTCAAATATCAGAATCGTAACCATAATAGAGTATTTAATTGCATCCTAGCTTTCATCACGTGTAAGATGTACTATAGTTTATGTTCGACTAAGAAAGAGAAATGCTGTCAGTTAAACTAGGATATGTCATCAAGTGCAAGGTGAGTGCCACCTTAAAAGATATTAAAATGGGGGGGGGGGTGGACACATCTTAGAACAAGTAAATTGTGGTACTAGAATAATTAAGAAAGTTCGAACACTTGGATCAACAAAAAAAGTGATTATTGCTTACCATGTGACCCAAACTATATTAAGTCTTAGAACAAAAGACGTTCTTATCTTGATGCCCCGCAGCTGTTAGCCCCCAAGGTAAAGAGGGCAGTAGGCAACGACCAGCAGGCCTCAAGTGCCATGTGCAGACTCTAAGAGCAACTGCCTTTGAGAGAGGAAACGGTAGAGAGTGGGCTTTCGGAGGTAGAGAATTACTAGCTGGGAAAGTAGGAAAATTGACACAGAATCGGGATTGATGCCACTACATAACAGAGTTGGTGAAACGTCCCTTCTCAGAGATCTTGAGGCTCCTCAGAAATGTATTTTTCATTTTGGACAGAACATTCAGGATAAATATGATCTGTTCGAGTTCCTGGTTCTCTCATCAGGACTGTTTCTTAGGCTTCACTGGCACAAGAAAAGGGTTTTGATGGTCCAGGGTAAATCCTGACCAAAGCAAAGCACGGTATCTATGAAAAACTAACCACTCAGAAGAGAACGACAGATAAAAAGCCAGGCCGACCTGACCCTGCAAAATAGGTAAGGTTGGTCCGGCAACAGGGGTAGAGGGGAAGTGCCCATCTCCTGCTAGAAGAGCTAGAGAAGACCCCTTCCGGAGAGACCACCAGGAGAGGAGAGCAGAAGGTGCTGATGAGGAAGAATATTTTAATCAGCAGAGAAGGTCAAAATGACAAAGTTCCAGGATCAGTGTAAACATATGGGATGAAAAAATAAAAAAGAAAAGAAAAGATCATTTTAAAATGACTTTTTTTTTTTAAAAGGACTTGTGTAAACAAAAGTCCTTTTTAAGAGACAGTTGGCTGTTTAAAGCAGAAGTACAACTCACTGAGAGAATCACCGCACTATTTATTTGGGTAGAAAGGACCTGGAATGTAGAAAGGCCCATTCTGCAGAGGAAAAAAATAGAATCACTAACAGGCCTCGTGCCTTGCACAGCCAGTGGCTAGAATCCCTGCCTCATGAGACCCTGTGCTAGAAGGCCGCTAGAACCATCTACAACTATGGTAGTCTTTCTTGGAAGGCAACAAGTGTTTGCCCAGTTAAGAGCAGAGTAACAATCAGTCACGTATTTGGTGATAATGTTTATCGATATCTTTAAAAGCCGTGTCAAGTTTCTTTTTGAGTAACCCTCACCCCACCCTTAGAGAAATTTATCTGAGGTTCACCTCTTTGAAATACCTCATTGTAGTTCCACATTTACCATATCCAAAAAACAAACAAACAAACAAAAAACCATTTTCTTAACAAAGTGTTCAGAAGGGGGCGCCACTGAAAACAATTAGAGCTTTCCCTGCCAGGACAATTTTGTTGCAGAAACAGCTGAAAGCAATCAGGTCAGACAGAGCCAAGGGCTGGAGGGATTTTTAAATGACAAAAACCGATCCAAATCAAACCAAAACAAAAATCAAACCCAATGGCCAGGATTTCAAGTTTGCTACTAAAGGTGTGACATTCTCCTAAGACATGCGAGTGACTTGATCAATATATTTATATATTTATATTTGAAGAAGAAGGAACTATTTGATGCAGCAAATCCACGTTGATTAAAATATACCAGATATGGGGGCTCCTGGGTGGCTCAGTGGTTTAGGCCTCTGCCTTCGGCTCAGGTCATGATTTCAGGGTCCTGGGATGGAGCCCCACATCGGGCTCTCTGCTCAGCGGGGAGCCTGCTTCCCCCCTCTCTCTCTGCCTACCTCTCTACCTACTTGTGATCTGTCAGAAAAATGCGTAAATCAGATCTTTAAAAAAAGAATTAGTAGATGTGAAATACATCGAGGGTATGGGGGAAGGAAAACGATTTCACCTGATCTGACTAGGAAGTGGTTGAAGCCTGAATTAAAGTGCTATAAAAAGAGTAAAGACCTGGGAATTCTATGGGGAAAAATCCCTAGAAAAACAGCAGTAATAACTGGCTGCTCTTTATTGATCCAGATGCTGCGGTAGGCAAAGAAGAGCTGGTTTTATTCAGAGGATGATCTCCATTTGTCTTCCTGATCTGGCATTTCCTGCAAGCCAGGTATGGGGCTCTGCTCTAGAGCTGCAAATGCTGGGGGGCCCTCACTGTCCCTTTTCTCTTCTCAGGGGGACAACGGGCATGTCCATGGTGCAGTGGGACAGGCTTTACCACAGGGAGATAAAAGACTGCCAAGGGTAGGTTGGAGCTGGGAAAAGCCACTTAGGAACAGATTTTCATTGGAGGTGATAGACAAGGGCAAAGCGAAGAATGAGGATGAGTGTGTCAAGTTTCAAAGTGCCAGGAGGCAGCACAGTGCATTTGGGAAACTACAGCAAGTTCATGACAACCGACAACTGATCTGGCAGCATCACCTGGGGATGGAGGCTGAGCCCCGGGGTTAACACTGGGCTTGAGATGGTTTGTATACGATGCCGAGGAGGTGAGGTACTACACTGTGGGGGCACAGGGAGCTACCGGAGGATTTCAAATATCAGAATCGTAACCATAATAGAGTATTTAATTGCATCCTAGCTTTCATCACGTGTAAGATGTACTATAGTTTATGTTCGACTAAGAAAGAGAAATGCTGTCAGTTAAACTAGGATATGTCATCAAGTGCAAGGTGAGTGCCACCTTAAAAGATATTAAAATGGGGGGGGGGGGTGGACACATCTTAGAACAAGTAAATTGTGGTACTAGAATAATTAAGAAAGTTCGAACACTTGGATCAACAAAAAAAGTGATTATTGCTTACCATGTGACCCAAACTATATTAAGTCTTAGAACAAAAGACGTTCTTATCTTGATGCCCCGCAGCTGTTAGCCCCCAAGGTAAAGAGGGCAGTAGGCAACGACCAGCAGGCCTCAAGTGCCATGTGCAGACTCTAAGAGCAACTGCCTTTGAGAGAGGAAACGGTAGAGAGTGGGCTTTCGGAGGTAGAGAATTACTAGCTGGGAAAGTAGGAAAATTGACACAGAATCGGGATTGATGCCACTACATAACAGAGTTGGTGAAACGTCCCTTCTCAGAGATCTTGAGGCTCCTCAGAAATGTATTTTTCATTTTGGACAGAACATTCAGGATAAATATGATCTGTTCGAGTTCCTGGTTCTCTCATCAGGACTGTTTCTTAGGCTTCACTGGCACAAGAAAAGGGTTTTGATGGTCCAGGGTAAATCCTGACCAAAGCAAAGCACGGTATCTATGAAAAACTAACCACTCAGAAGAGAACGACAGATAAAAAGCCAGGCCGACCTGACCCTGCAAAATAGGTAAGGTTGGTCCGGCAACAGGGGTAGAGGGGAAGTGCCCATCTCCTGCTAGAAGAGCTAGAGAAGACCCCTTCCGGAGAGACCACCAGGAGAGGAGAGCAGAAGGTGCTGATGAGGAAGAATATTTTAATCAGCAGAGAAGGTCAAAATGACAAAGTTCCAGGATCAGTGTAAACATATGGGATGAAAAAATAAAAAAGAAAAGAAAAGATCATTTTAAAATGACTTTTTTTTTTTTTAAAAGGACTTGTGTAAACAAAAGTCCTTTTTAAGAGACAGTTGGCTGTTTAAAGCAGAAGTACAACTCACTGAGAGAATCACCGCACTATTTATTTGGGTAGAAAGGACCTGGAATGTAGAAAGGCCCATTCTGCAGAGGAAAAAAATAGAATCACTAACAGGCCTCGTGCCTTGCACAGCCAGTGGCTAGAATCCCTGCCTCATGAGACCCTGTGCTAGAAGGCCGCTAGAACCATCTACAACTATGGTAGTCTTTCTTGGAAGCCAACAAGTGTTTGCCCAGTTAAGAGCAGAGTAACAATCAGTCACGTATTTGGTGATAATGTTTATCGATATCTTTAAAAGCCGTGTCAAGTTTCTTTTTGAGTAACCCTCACCCCACCCTTAGAGAAATTTATCTGAGGTTCACCTCTTTGAAATACCTCATTGTAGTTCCACATTTACCATATCCAAAAAACAAACAAACAAAAAAAAACCATTTTCTTAACAAAGTGTTCAGAAGGGGGCGCCACTGAAAACAATTAGAGCTTTCCCTGCCAGGACAATTTTGTTGCAGAAACAGCTGAAAGCAATCAGGTCAGACAGAGCCAAGGGCTGTAGGGATTTTTAAATGACAAAATCCGATCCAAATCAAACCAAAACAAAAATCAAACCCAATGGCCAGGATTTCAAGTTTGCTACTAAAGGCGTACATTCCCCTAAGACATGCGAGTGATTTGATCAATATATTTACATATTTATATTTGAAGAAGAAGGAACTATTTGATGCAGCAAATCCACGTTGATTAAAAATTACCAGATATGGGGGCTCCTGGCTGGCTCAGTGGTTTAGGCCTCTGCCTTCGGCTCAGGTCATGATTTCAGGGTCCTGGGATGGAGCCCCACATCGGGCTCTCTGCTCAGCGGGGAGCCTGCTTCCCCCCTCTCTCTCTGCCTACCTCTCTACCTACTTGTGATCTGTCAGAAAAATGCGTAAATCAGATCTTTAAAAAAAGAATTAGTAGATGTGAAATACATCGAGGGTATGGGGGAAGGAAAACGATTTCACCTGATCTGACTAGGAAGTGGTTGAAGCCTGAATTAAAGTGCTATAAAAAGAGTAAAGACCTGGGAATTCTATGGGGAAAAATCCCTAGAAAAACAGCAGTAATAACTGGCTGCTCTTTATTGATCCAGATGCTGCGGTAGGCAAAGAAGAGCTGGTTTTATTCAGAGGATGATCTCCATTTGTCTTCCTGATCTGGCATTTCCTGCAAGCCAGGTATGGGGCTCTGCTCTAGAGCTGCAAATGCTGGGGGGCCCTCACTGTCCCTTTTCTCTTCTCAGGGGGACAACGGGCATGTCCATGGTGCAGTGGGACAGGCTTTACCACAGGGAGATAAAAGACTGCCAAGGGTAGGTTGGAGCTGGGAAAAGCCACTTAGGAACAGATTTTCATTGGAGGTGATAGACAAGGGCAAAGCGAAGAATGAGGATGAGTGTGTCAAGTTTCAAAGTGCCAGGAGGCAGCACAGTGCATTTGGGAAACTACAGCAAGTTCATGACAACCGAAAACTGATCTGGCAGCATCACCTGGGGATGGAGGCTGAGCCCCGGGGTTAACACTGGGCTTGAGATGGTTTGTATACTATGCCGAGGAGGTGAGGTACTACACTGTGGGGGCACAGGGAGCTACCGGAGGATTTCAAATATCAGAATCGTAACCATAATAGAGTATTTAATTGCATCCTAGCTTTCATCACGTGTAAGATGTACTATAGTTTATGTTCGACTAAGAAAGAGAAATGCTGTCAGTTAAACTAGGATATGTCATCAAGTGCAAGGTGAGTGCCACCTTAAAAGATATTAAAATGGGGGGGGGTGGACACATCTTAGAACAAGTAAATTGTGGTACTAGAATAATTAAGAAAGGTCGAACACTTGGATCAACAAAAAAAGTGATTATTGCTTACCATGTGACCCAAACTATATTAAGTCTTAGAACAAAAGACGTTCTTATCTTGATGCCCCGCAGCTGTTAGACCCAAGGTACAGAGGGCAGTAGGCAACGACCAGCAGGCCTCAAGTGCCATGTGCAGACTCTAAGAGCAACTGCCTTTGAGAGAGGAAACGGTAGAGAGTGGGCTTTCGGAGGTAGAGTATTACTAGCTGGGAAAGTAGGAAAATTGACACAGAATCGGGATTGATGCCACTACAGGACAGAGATGGTGAAACGTCCCTTCTCAGAGATCTTGAGGCTCCTCAGAAATGTATTTTTCATTTTGGACAGAACATTCAGGATAAATATGATCTGTTCGAGTTCCTGGTTCTCTCATCAGGACTGTTTCTTAGGCTTCACTGGCACAAGAAAAGGGTTTTGATGGTCCAGGGTAAATCCTGACCAAAGCAAAGCACGGTGTCTATGAAAAACTAACCACTCAGAAGAGAACGACAGACAAAAAGCCAGGCCGACCTGACCCTGCAAAATAGGTAAGGTTGGTCCGGCAACAGGGGTAGAGGGGAAGTGCCCATCTCCTGCTAGAAGAGCTAGAGAAGACCCCTTCCGGAGAGACCACCAGGAGAGGAGAGCAGAAGGTGCTGATGAGGAAGAATATTTTATTTTATTTTATTTTTTTTTTTTAAAGATTTTATTTATTTACTTGAGAGAGAGACAGTGAGAGAGAGCATGAACGAGGAGAAGGTCAGAGAGAGAAGCAGACTCCCCATGGAGCTGGGAGCCCGATGCGGGACTCGATCCCGGGACTCCAGGATCATGACCTGAGCCGAAGGCAGTCGTCCAACCAACTGAGCCACCCAGGCGTCCCGAGGAAGAATATTTTAATCAGCAGAGAAGGTCAAAATGACAAAGTTCCAGGATCAGTGTAAACATATGGGATGAAAAAATAAAAAAGAAAAGAAAAGATCATTTTAAAATGACTTTTTTTTTTTAAAAGGACTTGTGTAAACAAAAGTCCTTTTTAAGAGACAGTTGGCTGTTTAAAGCAGAAGTACAACTCACTGAGAGAATCACCGCACTATTTATTTGGGTAGAAAGGACCTGGAATGTAGAAAGGCCCATTCTGCAGAGGAAAAAAATAGAATCACTAACAGGCCTCGTGCCTTGCACAGCCAGTGGCTAGAATCCCTGCCTCATGAGACCCTGTGCTAGAAGGCCGCTAGAACCATCTACAACTATGGTAGTCTTTCTTGGAAGGCAACAAGTGTTTGCCCAGTTAAGAGCAGAGTAACAATCAGTCACGTATTTGGTGATAATGTTTATCGATATCTTTAAAAGCCGTGTCAAGTTTCTTTTTGAGTAACCCTCACCCCACCCTTAGAGAAATTTATCTGAGGTTCACCTCTTTGAAATACCTCATTGTAGTTCCACATTTACCATATCCAAAAAACAAACAAACAAACAAAAAACCATTTTCTTAACAAAGTGTTCAGAAGGGGGCGCCACTGAAAACAATTAGAGCTTTCCCTGCCAGGACAATTTTGTTGCAGAAACAGCTGAAAGCAATCAGGTCAGACAGAGCCAAGGGCTGGAGGGATTTTTAAATGACAAAAACCGATCCAAATCAAACCAAAACAAAAATCAAACCCAATGGCCAGGATTTCAAGTTTGCTACTAAAGGTGTGACATTCTCCTAAGACATGCGAGTGACTTGATCAATATATTTATATATTTATATTTGAAGAAGAAGGAACTATTTGATGCAGCAAATCCACGTTGATTAAAATATACCAGATATGGGGGCTCCTGGGTGGCTCAGTGGTTTAGGCCTCTGCCTTCGGCTCAGGTCATGATTTCAGGGTCCTGGGATGGAGCCCCACATCGGGCTCTCTGCTCAGCGGGGAGCCTGCTTCCCCCCTCTCTCTCTGCCTACCTCTCTACCTACTTGTGATCTGTCAGAAAAATGCGTAAATCAGATCTTTAAAAAAAGAATTAGTAGATGTGAAATACATCGAGGGTATGGGGGAAGGAAAACGATTTCACCTGATCTGACTAGGAAGTGGTTGAAGCCTGAATTAAAGTGCTATAAAAAGAGTAAAGACCTGGGAATTCTATGGGGAAAAATCCCTAGAAAAACAGCAGTAATAACTGGCTGCTCTTTATTGATCCAGATGCTGCGGTAGGCAAAGAAGAGCTGGTTTTATTCAGAGGATGATCTCCATTTGTCTTCCTGATCTGGCATTTCCTGCAAGCCAGGTATGGGGCTCTGCTCTAGAGCTGCAAATGCTGGGGGGCCCTCACTGTCCCTTTTCTCTTCTCAGGGGGACAACGGGCATGTCCATGGTGCAGTGGGACAGGCTTTACCACAGGGAGATAAAAGACTGCCAAGGGTAGGTTGGAGCTGGGAAAAGCCACTTAGGAACAGATTTTCATTGGAGGTGATAGACAAGGGCAAAGCGAAGAATGAGGATGAGTGTGTCAAGTTTCAAAGTGCCAGGAGGCAGCACAGTGCATTTGGGAAACTACAGCAAGTTCATGACAACCGACAACTGATCTGGCAGCATCACCTGGGGATGGAGGCTGAGCCCCGGGGTTAACACTGGGCTTGAGATGGTTTGTATACGATGCCGAGGAGGTGAGGTACTACACTGTGGGGGCACAGGGAGCTACCGGAGGATTTCAAATATCAGAATCGTAACCATAATAGAGTATTTAATTGCATCCTAGCTTTCATCACGTGTAAGATGTACTATAGTTTATGTTCGACTAAGAAAGAGAAATGCTGTCAGTTAAACTAGGATATGTCATCAAGTGCAAGGTGAGTGCCACCTTAAAAGATATTAAAATGGGGGGGGGGGTGGACACATCTTAGAACAAGTAAATTGTGGTACTAGAATAATTAAGAAAGTTCGAACACTTGGATCAACAAAAAAAGTGATTATTGCTTACCATGTGACCCAAACTATATTAAGTCTTAGAACAAAAGACGTTCTTATCTTGATGCCCCGCAGCTGTTAGCCCCCAAGGTAAAGAGGGCAGTAGGCAACGACCAGCAGGCCTCAAGTGCCATGTGCAGACTCTAAGAGCAACTGCCTTTGAGAGAGGAAACGGTAGAGAGTGGGCTTTCGGAGGTAGAGAATTACTAGCTGGGAAAGTAGGAAAATTGACACAGAATCGGGATTGATGCCACTACATAACAGAGTTGGTGAAACGTCCCTTCTCAGAGATCTTGAGGCTCCTCAGAAATGTATTTTTCATTTTGGACAGAACATTCAGGATAAATATGATCTGTTCGAGTTCCTGGTTCTCTCATCAGGACTGTTTCTTAGGCTTCACTGGCACAAGAAAAGGGTTTTGATGGTCCAGGGTAAATCCTGACCAAAGCAAAGCACGGTATCTATGAAAAACTAACCACTCAGAAGAGAACGACAGACAAAAAGCCAGGCCGACCTGACCCTGCAAAATAGGTAAGGTTGGTCCGGCAACAGGGGTAGAGGGGAAGTGCCCATCTCCTGCTAGAAGAGCTAGAGAAGACCCCTTCCGGAGAGACCACCAGGAGAGGAGAGCAGAAGGTGCTGATGAGGAAGAATATTTTATTTTATTTTTTTTTTTTTTTTTTAAAGATTTTATTTATTTACTTGAGAGAGAGACAGTGAGAGAGAGCATGAACGAGGAGAAGGTCAGAGAGAGAAGCAGACTCCCCATGGAGCTGGGAGCCCGATGCGGGACTCGATCCCGGGACTCCAGGATCATGACCTGAGCCGAAGGCAGTCGTCCAACCAACTGAGCCACCCAGGCGTCCCGAGGAAGAATATTTTAATCAGCAGAGAAGGTCAAAATGACAAAGTTCCAGGATCAGTGTAAACATATGGGATGAAAAAATAAAAAAGAAAAGAAAAGATCATTTTAAAATGACTTTTTTTTTTTAAAAGGACTTGTGTAAACAAAAGTCCTTTTTAAGAGACAGTTGGCTGTTTAAAGCAGAAGTACAACTCACTGAGAGAATCACCGCACTATTTATTTGGGTAGAAAGGACCTGGAATGTAGAAAGGCCCATTCTGCAGAGGAAAAAAATAGAATCACTAACAGGCCTCGTGCCTTGCACAGCCAGTGGCTAGAATCCCTGCCTCATGAGACCCTGTGCTAGAAGGCCGCTAGAACCATCTACAACTATGGTAGTCTTTCTTGGAAGGCAACAAGTGTTTGCCCAGTTAAGAGCAGAGTAACAATCAGTCACGTATTTGGTGATAATGTTTATCGATATCTTTAAAAGCCGTGTCAAGTTTCTTTTTGAGTAACCCTCACCCCACCCTTAGAGAAATTTATCTGAGGTTCACCTCTTTGAAATACCTCATTGTAGTTCCACATTTACCATATCCAAAAAACAAACAAACAAACAAAAAACCATTTTCTTAACAAAGTGTTCAGAAGGGGGCGCCACTGAAAACAATTAGAGCTTTCCCTGCCAGGACAATTTTGTTGCAGAAACAGCTGAAAGCAATCAGGTCAGACAGAGCCAAGGGCTGGAGGGATTTTTAAATGACAAAAACCGATCCAAATCAAACCAAAACAAAAATCAAACCCAATGGCCAGGATTTCAAGTTTGCTACTAAAGGTGTGACATTCTCCTAAGACATGCGAGTGACTTGATCAATATATTTATATATTTATATTTGAAGAAGAAGGAACTATTTGATGCAGCAAATCCACGTTGATTAAAATATACCAGATATGGGGGCTCCTGGGTGGCTCAGTGGTTTAGGCCTCTGCCTTCGGCTCAGGTCATGATTTCAGGGTCCTGGGATGGAGCCCCACATCGGGCTCTCTGCTCAGCGGGGAGCCTGCTTCCCCCCTCTCTCTCTGCCTACCTCTCTACCTACTTGTGATCTGTCAGAAAAATGCGTAAATCAGATCTTTAAAAAAAGAATTAGTAGATGTGAAATACATCGAGGGTATGGGGGAAGGAAAACGATTTCACCTGATCTGACTAGGAAGTGGTTGAAGCCTGAATTAAAGTGCTATAAAAAGAGTAAAGACCTGGGAATTCTATGGGGAAAAATCCCTAGAAAAACAGCAGTAATAACTGGCTGCTCTTTATTGATCCAGATGCTGCGGTAGGCAAAGAAGAGCTGGTTTTATTCAGAGGATGATCTCCATTTGTCTTCCTGATCTGGCATTTCCTGCAAGCCAGGTATGGGGCTCTGCTCTAGAGCTGCAAATGCTGGGGGGCCCTCACTGTCCCTTTTCTCTTCTCAGGGGGACAACGGGCATGTCCATGGTGCAGTGGGACAGGCTTTACCACAGGGAGATAAAAGACTGCCAAGGGTAGGTTGGAGCTGGGAAAAGCCACTTAGGAACAGATTTTCATTGGAGGTGATAGACAAGGGCAAAGCGAAGAATGAGGATGAGTGTGTCAAGTTTCAAAGTGCCAGGAGGCAGCACAGTGCATTTGGGAAACTACAGCAAGTTCATGACAACCGACAACTGATCTGGCAGCATCACCTGGGGATGGAGGCTGAGCCCCGGGGTTAACACTGGGCTTGAGATGGTTTGTATACGATGCCGAGGAGGTGAGGTACTACACTGTGGGGGCACAGGGAGCTACCGGAGGATTTCAAATATCAGAATCGTAACCATAATAGAGTATTTAATTGCATCCTAGCTTTCATCACGTGTAAGATGTACTAGAGTTTATGTTCGACTAAGAAAGAGAAATGCTGTCAGTTAAACTAGGATATGTCATCAAGTGCAAGGTGAGTGCCACCTTAAAAGATATTAAAATGGGGGGGGGGGGTGGACACATCTTAGAACAAGTAAATTGTGGTACTAGAATAATTAAGAAAGTTCGAACACTTGGATCAACAAAAAAAGTGATTATTGCTTACCATGTGACCCAAACTATATTAAGTCTTAGAACAAAAGACGTTCTTATCTTGATGCCCCGCAGCTGTTAGCCCCCAAGGTAAAGAGGGCAGTAGGCAACGACCAGCAGGCCTCAAGTGCCATGTGCAGACTCTAAGAGCAACTGCCTTTGAGAGAGGAAACGGTAGAGAGTGGGCTTTCGGAGGTAGAGAATTACTAGCTGGGAAAGTAGGAAAATTGACACAGAATCGGGATTGATGCCACTACATAACAGAGTTGGTGAAACGTCCCTTCTCAGAGATCTTGAGGCTCCTCAGAAATGTATTTTTCATTTTGGACAGAACATTCAGGATAAATATGATCTGTTCGAGTTCCTGGTTCTCTCATCAGGACTGTTTCTTAGGCTTCACTGGCACAAGAAAAGGGTTTTGATGGTCCAGGGTAAATCCTGACCAAAGCAAAGCACGGTATCTATGAAAAACTAACCACTCAGAAGAGAACGACAGACAAAAAGCCAGGCCGACCTGACCCTGCAAAATAGGTAAGGTTGGTCCGGCAACAGGGGTAGAGGGGAAGTGCCCATCTCCTGCTAGAAGAGCTAGAGAAGACCCCTTCCGGAGAGACCACCAGGAGAGGAGAGCAGAAGGTGCTGATGAGGAAGAATATTTTATTTTATTTTATTTTTTTTTTTTAAAGATTTTATTTATTTACTTGAGAGAGAGACAGTGAGAGAGAGCATGAACGAGGAGAAGGTCAGAGAGAGAAGCAGACTCCCCATGGAGCTGGGAGCCCGATGCGGGACTCGATCCCGGGACTCCAGGATCATGACCTGAGCCGAAGGCAGTCGTCCAACCAACTGAGCCACCCAGGCGTCCCGAGGAAGAATATTTTAATCAGCAGAGAAGGTCAAAATGACAAAGTTCCAGGATCAGTGTAAACATATGGGATGAAAAAATAAAAAAGAAAAGAAAAGATCATTTTAAAATGACTTTTTTTTTTTAAAAGGACTTGTGTAAACAAAAGTCCTTTTTAAGAGACAGTTGGCTGTTTAAAGCAGAAGTACAACTCACTGAGAGAATCACCGCACTATTTATTTGGGTAGAAAGGACCTGGAATGTAGAAAGGCCCATTCTGCAGAGGAAAAAAATAGAATCACTAACAGGCCTCGTGCCTTGCACAGCCAGTGGCTAGAATCCCTGCCTCATGAGACCCTGTGCTAGAAGGCCGCTAGAACCATCTACAACTATGGTAGTCTTTCTTGGAAGGCAACAAGTGTTTGCCCAGTTAAGAGCAGAGTAACAATCAGTCACGTATTTGGTGATAATGTTTATCGATATCTTTAAAAGCCGTGTCAAGTTTCTTTTTGAGTAACCCTCACCCCACCCTTAGAGAAATTTATCTGAGGTTCACCTCTTTGAAATACCTCATTGTAGTTCCACATTTACCATATCCAAAAAACAAACAAACAAACAAAAAACCATTTTCTTAACAAAGTGTTCAGAAGGGGGCGCCACTGAAAACAATTAGAGCTTTCCCTGCCAGGACAATTTTGTTGCAGAAACAGCTGAAAGCAATCAGGTCAGACAGAGCCAAGGGCTGGAGGGATTTTTAAATGACAAAAACCGATCCAAATCAAACCAAAACAAAAATCAAACCCAATGGCCAGGATTTCAAGTTTGCTACTAAAGGTGTGACATTCTCCTAAGACATGCGAGTGACTTGATCAATATATTTATATATTTATATTTGAAGAAGAAGGAACTATTTGATGCAGCAAATCCACGTTGATTAAAATATACCAGATATGGGGGCTCCTGGGTGGCTCAGTGGTTTAGGCCTCTGCCTTCGGCTCAGGTCATGATTTCAGGGTCCTGGGATGGAGCCCCACATCGGGCTCTCTGCTCAGCGGGGAGCCTGCTTCCCCCCTCTCTCTCTGCCTACCTCTCTACCTACTTGTGATCTGTCAGAAAAATGCGTAAATCAGATCTTTAAAAAAAGAATTAGTAGATGTGAAATACATCGAGGGTATGGGGGAAGGAAAACGATTTCACCTGATCTGACTAGGAAGTGGTTGAAGCCTGAATTAAAGTGCTATAAAAAGAGTAAAGACCTGGGAATTCTATGGGGAAAAATCCCTAGAAAAACAGCAGTAATAACTGGCTGCTCTTTATTGATCCAGATGCTGCGGTAGGCAAAGAAGAGCTGGTTTTATTCAGAGGATGATCTCCATTTGTCTTCCTGATCTGGCATTTCCTGCAAGCCAGGTATGGGGCTCTGCTCTAGAGCTGCAAATGCTGGGGGGCCCTCACTGTCCCTTTTCTCTTCTCAGGGGGACAACGGGCATGTCCATGGTGCAGTGGGACAGGCTTTACCACAGGGAGATAAAAGACTGCCAAGGGTAGGTTGGAGCTGGGAAAAGCCACTTAGGAACAGATTTTCATTGGAGGTGATAGACAAGGGCAAAGCGAAGAATGAGGATGAGTGTGTCAAGTTTCAAAGTGCCAGGAGGCAGCACAGTGCATTTGGGAAACTACAGCAAGTTCATGACAACCGACAACTGATCTGGCAGCATCACCTGGGGATGGAGGCTGAGCCCCGGGGTTAACACTGGGCTTGAGATGGTTTGTATACGATGCCGAGGAGGTGAGGTACTACACTGTGGGGGCACAGGGAGCTACCGGAGGATTTCAAATATCAGAATCGTAACCATAATAGAGTATTTAATTGCATCCTAGCTTTCATCACGTGTAAGATGTACTATAGTTTATGTTCGACTAAGAAAGAGAAATGCTGTCAGTTAAACTAGGATATGTCATCAAGTGCAAGGTGAGTGCCACCTTAAAAGATATTAAAATGGGGGGGGGGGTGGACACATCTTAGAACAAGTAAATTGTGGTACTAGAATAATTAAGAAAGGTCGAACACTTGGATCAACAAAAAAAGTGATTATTGCTTACCATGTGACCCAAACTATATTAAGTCTTAGAACAAAAGACGTTCTTATCTTGATGCCCCGCAGCTGTTAGCCCCCAAGGTAAAGAGGGCAGTAGGCAACGACCAGCAGGCCTCAAGTGCCATGTGCAGACTCTAAGAGCAACTGCCTTTGAGAGAGGAAACGGTAGAGAGTGGGCTTTCGGAGGTAGAGAATTACTAGCTGGGAAAGTAGGAAAATTGACACAGAATCGGGATTGATGCCACTACATAACAGAGTTGGTGAAACGTCCCTTCTCAGAGATCTTGAGGCTCCTCAGAAATGTATTTTTCATTTTGGACAGAACATTCAGGATAAATATGATCTGTTCGAGTTCCTGGTTCTCTCATCAGGACTGTTTCTTAGGCTTCACTGGCACAAGAAAAGGGTTTTGATGGTCCAGGGTAAATCCTGACCAAAGCAAAGCACGGTATCTATGAAAAACTAACCACTCAGAAGAGAACGACAGATAAAAAGCCAGGCCGACCTGACCCTGCAAAATAGGTAAGGTTGGTCCGGCAACAGGGGTAGAGGGGAAGTGCCCATCTCCTGCTAGAAGAGCTAGAGAAGACCCCTTCCGGAGAGACCACCAGGAGAGGAGAGCAGAAGGTGCTGATGAGGAAGAATATTTTAATCAGCAGAGAAGGTCAAAATGACAAAGTTCCAGGATCAGTGTAAACATATGGGATGAAAAAATAAAAAAGAAAAGAAAAGATCATTTTAAAATGACTTTTTTTTTTTTTAAAAGGACTTGTGTAAACAAAAGTCCTTTTTAAGAGACAGTTGGCTGTTTAAAGCAGAAGTACAACTCACTGAGAGAATCACCGCACTATTTATTTGGGTAGAAAGGACCTGGAATGTAGAAAGGCCCATTCTGCAGAGGAAAAAAATAGAATCACTAACAGGCCTCGTGCCTTGCACAGCCAGTGGCTAGAATCCCTGCCTCATGAGACCCTGTGCTAGAAGGCCGCTAGAACCATCTACAACTATGGTAGTCTTTCTTGGAAGGCAACAAGTGTTTGCCCAGTTAAGAGCAGAGTAACAATCAGTCACGTATTTGGTGATAATGTTTATCGATATCTTTAAAAGCCGTGTCAAGTTTCTTTTTGAGTAACCCTCACCCCACCCTTAGAGAAATTTATCTGAGGTTCACCTCTTTGAAATACCTCATTGTAGTTCCACATTTACCATATCCAAAAAACAAACAAACAAAAAAAAACCATTTTCTTAACAAAGTGTTCAGAAGGGGGCGCCACTGAAAACAATTAGAGCTTTCCCTGCCAGGACAATTTTGTTGCAGAAACAGCTGAAAGCAATCAGGTCAGACAGAGCCAAGGGCTGTAGGGATTTTTAAATGACAAAATCCGATCCAAATCAAACCAAAACAAAAATCAAACCCAATGGCCAGGATTTCAAGTTTGCTACTAAAGGCGTACATTCCCCTAAGACATGCGAGTGATTTGATCAATATATTTACATATTTATATTTGAAGAAGAAGGAACTATTTGATGCAGCAAATCCACGTTGATTAAAAATTACCAGATATGGGGGCTCCTGGCTGGCTCAGTGGTTTAGGCCTCTGCCTTCGGCTCAGGTCATGATTTCAGGGTCCTGGGATGGAGCCCCACATCGGGCTCTCTGCTCAGCGGGGAGCCTGCTTCCCCCCTCTCTCTCTGCCTACCTCTCTACCTACTTGTGATCTGTCAGAAAAATGCGTAAATCAGATCTTTAAAAAAAGAATTAGTAGATGTGAAATACATCGAGGGTATGGGGGAAGGAAAACGATTTCACCTGATCTGACTAGGAAGTGGTTGAAGCCTGAATTAAAGTGCTATAAAAAGAGTAAAGACCTGGGAATTCTATGGGGAAAAATCCCTAGAAAAACAGCAGTAATAACTGGCTGCTCTTTATTGATCCAGATGCTGCGGTAGGCAAAGAAGAGCTGGTTTTATTCAGAGGATGATCTCCATTTGTCTTCCTGATCTGGCATTTCCTGCAAGCCAGGTATGGGGCTCTGCTCTAGAGCTGCAAATGCTGGGGGGCCCTCACTGTCCCTTTTCTCTTCTCAGGGGGACAACGGGCATGTCCATGGTGCAGTGGGACAGGCTTTACCACAGGGAGATAAAAGACTGCCAAGGGTAGGTTGGAGCTGGGAAAAGCCACTTAGGAACAGATTTTCATTGGAGGTGATAGACAAGGGCAAAGCGAAGAATGAGGATGAGTGTGTCAAGTTTCAAAGTGCCAGGAGGCAGCACAGTGCATTTGGGAAACTACAGCAAGTTCATGACAACCGAAAACTGATCTGGCAGCATCACCTGGGGATGGAGGCTGAGCCCCGGGGTTAACACTGGGCTTGAGATGGTTTGTATACTATGCCGAGGAGGTGAGGTACTACACTGTGGGGGCACAGGGAGCTACCGGAGGATTTCAAATATCAGAATCGTAACCATAATAGAGTATTTAATTGCATCCTAGCTTTCATCACGTGTAAGATGTACTATAGTTTATGTTCGACTAAGAAAGAGAAATGCTGTCAGTTAAACTAGGATATGTCATCAAGTGCAAGGTGAGTGCCACCTTAAAAGATATTAAAATGGGGGGGGTGGACACATCTTAGAACAAGTAAATTGTGGTACTAGAATAATTAAGAAAGGTCGAACACTTGGATCAACAAAAAAAGTGATTATTGCTTACCATGTGACCCAAACTATATTAAGTCTTAGAACAAAAGACGTTCTTATCTTGATGCCCCGCAGCTGTTAGCCCCCAAGGTAAAGAGGGCAGTAGGCAACGACCAGCAGGCCTCAAGTGCCATGTGCAGACTCTAAGAGCAACTGCCTTTGAGAGAGGAAACGGTAGAGAGTGGGCTTTCGGAGGTAGAGAATTACTAGCTGGGAAAGTAGGAAAATTGACACAGAATCGGGATTGATGACACTACATAACAGAGTTGGTGAAACGTCCCTTCTCAGAGATCTTGAGGCTCCTCAGAAATGTATTTTTCATTTTGGACAGAACATTCAGGATAAATATGATCTGTTCGAGTTCCTGGTTCTCTCATCAGGACTGTTTCTTAGGCTTCACTGGCACAAGAAAAGGGTTTTGATGGTCCAGGGTAAATCCTGACCAAAGCAAAGCACGGTATCTATGAAAAACTAACCACTCAGAAGAGAACGACAGATAAAAAGCCAGGCCGACCTGACCCTGCAAAATAGGTAAGGTTGGTCCGGCAACAGGGGTAGAGGGGAAGTGCCCATCTCCTGCTAGAAGAGCTAGAGAAGACCCCTTCCGGAGAGACCACCAGGAGAGGAGAGCAGAAGGTGCTGATGAGGAAGAATATTTTAATCAGCAGAGAAGGTCAAAATGACAAAGTTCCAGGATCAGTGTAAACATATGGGATGAAAAAATAAAAAAGAAAAGAAAAGATCATTTTAAAATGACTTTTTTTTTTTTTAAAAGGACTTGTGTAAACAAAAGTCCTTTTTAAGAGACAGTTGGCTGTTTAAAGCAGAAGTACAACTCACTGAGAGAATCACCGCACTATTTATTTGGGTAGAAAGGACCTGGAATGTAGAAAGGCCCATTCTGCAGAGGAAAAAAATAGAATCACTAACAGGCCTCGTGCCTTGCACAGCCAGTGGCTAGAATCCCTGCCTCATGAGACCCTGTGCTAGAAGGCCGCTAGAACCATCTACAACTATGGTAGTCTTTCTTGGAAGGCAACAAGTGTTTGCCCAGTTAAGAGCAGAGTAACAATCAGTCACGTATTTGGTGATAATGTTTATCGATATCTTTAAAAGCCGTGTCAAGTTTCTTTTTGAGTAACCCTCACCCCACCCTTAGAGAAATTTATCTGAGGTTCACCTCTTTGAAATACCTCATTGTAGTTCCACATTTACCATATCCAAAAAACAAACAAACAAACAAAAAACCATTTTCTTAACAAAGTGTTCAGAAGGGGGCGCCACTGAAAACAATTAGAGCTTTCCCTGCCAGGACAATTTTGTTGCAGAAACAGCTGAAAGCAATCAGGTCAGACAGAGCCAAGGGCTGGAGGGATTTTTAAATGACAAAAACCGATCCAAATCAAACCAAAACAAAAATCAAACCCAATGGCCAGGATTTCAAGTTTGCTACTAAAGGTGTGACATTCTCCTAAGACATGCGAGTGACTTGATCAATATATTTATATATTTATATTTGAAGAAGAAGGAACTATTTGATGCAGCAAATCCACGTTGATTAAAATATACCAGATATGGGGGCTCCTGGGTGGCTCAGTGGTTTAGGCCTCTGCCTTCGGCTCAGGTCATGATTTCAGGGTCCTGGGATGGAGCCCCACATCGGGCTCTCTGCTCAGCGGGGAGCCTGCTTCCCCCCTCTCTCTCTGCCTACCTCTCTACCTACTTGTGATCTGTCAGAAAAATGCGTAAATCAGATCTTTAAAAAAAGAATTAGTAGATGTGAAATACATCGAGGGTATGGGGGAAGGAAAACGATTTCACCTGATCTGACTAGGAAGTGGTTGAAGCCTGAATTAAAGTGCTATAAAAAGAGTAAAGACCTGGGAATTCTATGGGGAAAAATCCCTAGAAAAACAGCAGTAATAACTGGCTGCTCTTTATTGATCCAGATGCTGCGGTAGGCAAAGAAGAGCTGGTTTTATTCAGAGGATGATCTCCATTTGTCTTCCTGATCTGGCATTTCCTGCAAGCCAGGTATGGGGCTCTGCTCTAGAGCTGCAAATGCTGGGGGGCCCTCACTGTCCCTTTTCTCTTCTCAGGGGGACAACGGGCATGTCCATGGTGCAGTGGGACTGGCTTTATCACAGGGAGATAAAAGACTGCCAAGGGTAGGTTGGAGCTGGGAAAAGCCACTTAGGAACAGATTTTCATTGGAGGTGATAGACAAGGGCAAAGCGAAGAATGAGGATGAGTGTGTCAAGTTTCAAAGTGCCAGGAGGCAGCACAGTGCATTTGGGAAACTACAGCAAGTTCATGACAACCGACAACTGATCTGGCAGCATCACCTGGGGATGGAGGCTGAGCCCCGGGGTTAACACTGGGCTTGAGATGGTTTGTATACGATGCCGAGGAGGTGAGGTACTACACTGTGGGGGCACAGGGAGCTACCGGAGGATTTCAAATATCAGAATCGTAACCATAATAGAGTATTTAATTGCATCCTAGCTTTCATCACGTGTAAGATGTACTATAGTTTATGTTCGACTAAGAAAGAGAAATGCTGTCAGTTAAACTAGGATATGTCATCAAGTGCAAGGTGAGTGCCACCTTAAAAGATATTAAAATGGGGGGGGGTGGACACATCTTAGAACAAGTAAATTGTGGTACTAGAATAATTAAGAACGTTCGAACACTTGGATCAACAAAAAAAGTGATTATTGCTTACCATGTGACCCAAACTATATTAAGTCTTAGAACAAAAGACGTTCTTATCTTGATGCCCCGCAGCTGTTAGCCCCCAAGGTAAAGAGGGCAGTAGGCAACGACCAGCAGGCCTCAAGTGCCATGTGCAGACTCTAAGAGCAACTGCCTTTGAGAGAGGAAACGGTAGAGAGTGGGCTTTCGGAGGTAGAGAATTACTAGCTGGGAAAGTAGGAAAATTGACACAGAATCGGGATTGATGCCACTACATAACAGAGTTGGTGAAACGTCCCTTCTCAGAGATCTTGAGGCTCCTCAGAAATGTATTTTTCATTTTGGACAGAACATTCAGGATAAATATGATCTGTTCGAGTTCCTGGTTCTCTCATCAGGACTGTTTCTTAGGCTTCACTGGCACAAGAAAAGGGTTTTGATGGTCCAGGGTAAATCCTGACCAAAGCAAAGCACGGTATCTATGAAAAACTAACCACTCAGAAGAGAACGACAGATAAAAAGCCAGGCCGACCTGACCCTGCAAAATAGGTAAGGTTGGTCCGGCAACAGGGGTAGAGGGGAAGTGCCCATCTCCTGCTAGAAGAGCTAGAGAAGACCCCTTCCGGAGAGACCACCAGGAGAGGAGAGCAGAAGGTGCTGATGAGGAAGAATATTTTAATCAGCAGAGAAGGTCAAAATGACAAAGTTCCAGGATCAGTGTAAACATATGGGATGAAAAAATAAAAAAGAAAAGAAAAGATCATTTTAAAATGACTTTTTTTTTTTAAAAGGACTTGTGTAAACAAAAGTCCTTTTTAAGAGACAGTTGGCTGTTTAAAGCAGAAGTACAACTCACTGAGAGAATCACCGCACTATTTATTTGGGTAGAAAGGACCTGGAATGTAGAAAGGCCCATTCTGCAGAGGAAAAAAATAGAATCACTAACAGGCCTCGTGCCTTGCACAGCCAGTGGCTAGAATCCCTGCCTCATGAGACCCTGTGCTAGAAGGCCGCTAGAACCATCTACAACTATGGTAGTCTTTCTTGGAAGGCAACAAGTGTTTGCCCAGTTAAGAGCAGAGTAACAATCAGTCACGTATTTGGTGATAATGTTTATCGATATCTTTAAAAGCCGTGTCAAGTTTCTTTTTGAGTAACCCTCACCCCACCCTTAGAGAAATTTATCTGAGGTTCACCTCTTTGAAATACCTCATTGTAGTTCCACATTTACCATATCCAAAAAACAAACAAACAAACAAAAAACCATTTTCTTAACAAAGTGTTCAGAAGGGGGCGCCACTGAAAACAATTAGAGCTTTCCCTGCCAGGACAATTTTGTTGCAGAAACAGCTGAAAGCAATCAGGTCAGACAGAGCCAAGGGCTGGAGGGATTTTTAAATGACAAAAACCGATCCAAATCAAACCAAAACAAAAATCAAACCCAATGGCCAGGATTTCAAGTTTGCTACTAAAGGTGTGACATTCTCCTAAGACATGCGAGTGACTTGATCAATATATTTATATATTTATATTTGAAGAAGAAGGAACTATTTGATGCAGCAAATCCACGTTGATTAAAATATACCAGATATGGGGGCTCCTGGGTGGCTCAGTGGTTTAGGCCTCTGCCTTCGGCTCAGGTCATGATTTCAGGGTCCTGGGATGGAGCCCCACATCGGGCTCTCTGCTCAGCGGGGAGCCTGCTTCCCCCCTCTCTCTCTGCCTACCTCTCTACCTACTTGTGATCTGTCAGAAAAATGCGTAAATCAGATCTTTAAAAAAAGAATTAGTAGATGTGAAATACATCGAGGGTATGGGGGAAGGAAAACGATTTCACCTGATCTGACTAGGAAGTGGTTGAAGCCTGAATTAAAGTGCTATAAAAAGAGTAAAGACCTGGGAATTCTATGGGGAAAAATCCCTAGAAAAACAGCAGTAATAACTGGCTGCTCTTTATTGATCCAGATGCTGCGGTAGGCAAAGAAGAGCTGGTTTTATTCAGAGGATATTCTCCATTTGTCTTCCTGATCTGGCATTTCCTGCAAGCCAGGTATGGGGCTCTGCTCTAGAGCTGCAAATGCTGGGGGGCCCTCACTGTCCCTTTTCTCTTCTCAGGGGGACAACGGGCATGTCCATGGTGCAGTGGGACAGGCTTTACCACAGGGAGATAAAAGACTGCCAAGGGTAGGTTGGAGCTGGGAAAAGCCACTTAGGAACAGATTTTCATTGGAGGTGATAGACAAGGGCAAAGCGAAGAATGAGGATGAGTGTGTCAAGTTTCAAAGTGCCAGGAGGCAGAACAGTGCATTTGGGAAACTACAGCAAGTTCATGACAACCGACAACTGATCTGGCAGCATCACCTGGGGATGGAGGCTGAGCCCCGGGGTTAACACTGGGCTTGAGATGGTTTGTATACGATGCCGAGGAGGTGAGGTACTACACTGTGGGGGCACAGGGAGCTACCGGAGGATTTCAAATATCAGAATCGTAACCATAATAGAGTATTTAATTGCATCCTAGCTTTCATCACGTGTAAGATGTACTATAGTTTATGTTCGACTAAGAAAGAGAAATGCTGTCAGTTAAACTAGGATATGTCATCAAGTGCAAGGTGAGTGCCACCTTAAAAGATATTAAAATGGGGGGGGTGGACACATCTTAGAACAAGTAAATTGTGGTACTAGAATAATTAAGAAAGGTCGAACACTTGGATCAACAAAAAAAGTGATTATTGCTTACCATGTGACCCAAACTATATTAAGTCTTAGAACAAAAGACGTTCTTATCTTGATGCCCCGCAGCTGTTAGCCCCCAAGGTAAAGAGGGCAGTAGGCAACGACCAGCAGGCCTCAAGTGCCATGTGCAGACTCTAAGAGCAACTGCCTTTGAGAGAGGAAACGGTAGAGAGTGGGCTTTCGGAGGTAGAGAATTACTAGCTGGGAAAGTAGGAAAATTGACACAGAATCGGGATTGATGCCACTACATAACAGAGTTGGTGAAACGTCCCTTCTCAGAGATCTTGAGGCTCCTCAGAAATGTATTTTTCATTTTGGACAGAACATTCAGGATAAATATGATCTGTTCGAGTTCCTGGTTCTCTCATCAGGACTGTTTCTTAGGCTTCACTGGCACAAGAAAAGGGTTTTGATGGTCCAGGGTAAATCCTGACCAAAGCAAAGCACGGTATCTATGAAAAACTAACCACTCAGAAGAGAACGACAGATAAAAAGCCAGGCCGACCTGACCCTGCAAAATAGGTAAGGTTGGTCCGGCAACAGGGGTAGAGGGGAAGTGCCCATCTCCTGCTAGAAGAGCTAGAGAAGACCCCTTCCGGAGAGACCACCAGGAGAGGAGAGCAGAAGGTGCTGATGAGGAAGAATATTTTAATCAGCAGAGAAGGTCAAAATGACAAAGTTCCAGGATCAGTGTAAACATATGGGATGAAAAAATAAAAAAGAAAAGAAAAGATCATTTTAAAATGACTTTTTTTTTTTTTTAAAAGGACTTGTGTAAACAAAAGTCCTTTTTAAGAGACAGTTGGCTGTTTAAAGCAGAAGTACAACTCACTGAGAGAATCACCGCACTATTTATTTGGGTAGAAAGGACCTGGAATGTAGAAAGGCCCATTCTGCAGAGGAAAAAAATAGAATCACTAACAGGCCTCGTGCCTTGCACAGCCAGTGGCTAGAATCCCTGCCTCATGAGACCCTGTGCTAGAAGGCCGCTAGAACCATCTACAACTATGGTAGTCTTTCTTGGAAGGCAACAAGTGTTTGCCCAGTTAAGAGCAGAGTAACAATCAGTCACGTATTTGGTGATAATGTTTATCGATATCTTTAAAAGCCGTGTCAAGTTTCTTTTTGAGTAACCCTCACCCCACCCTTAGAGAAATTTATCTGAGGTTCACCTCTTTGAAATACCTCATTGTAGTTCCACATTTACCATATCCAAAAAACAAACAAACAAACAAAAAACCATTTTCTTAACAAAGTGTTCAGAAGGGGGCGCCACTGAAAACAATTAGAGCTTTCCCTGCCAGGACAATTTTGTTGCAGAAACAGCTGAAAGCAATCAGGTCAGACAGAGCCAAGGGCTGGAGGGATTTTTAAATGACAAAAACCGATCCAAATCAAACCAAAACAAAAATCAAACCCAATGGCCAGGATTTCAAGTTTGCTACTAAAGGTGTGACATTCTCCTAAGACATGCGAGTGACTTGATCAATATATTTATATATTTATATTTGAAGAAGAAGGAACTATTTGATGCAGCAAATCCACGTTGATTAAAATATACCAGATATGGGGGCTCCTGGGTGGCTCAGTGGTTTAGGCCTCTGCCTTCGGCTCAGGTCATGATTTCAGGGTCCTGGGATGGAGCCCCACATCGGGCTCTCTGCTCAGCGGGGAGCCTGCTTCCCCCCTCTCTCTCTGCCTACCTCTCTACCTACTTGTGATCTGTCAGAAAAATGCGTAAATCAGATCTTTAAAAAAAGAATTAGTAGATGTGAAATACATCGAGGGTATGGGGGAAGGAAAACGATTTCACCTGATCTGACTAGGAAGTGGTTGAAGCCTGAATTAAAGTGCTATAAAAAGAGTAAAGACCTGGGAATTCTATGGGGAAAAATCCCTAGAAAAACAGCAGTAATAACTGGCTGCTCTTTATTGATCCAGATGCTGCGGTAGGCAAAGAAGAGCTGGTTTTATTCAGAGGATGATCTCCATTTGTCTTCCTGATCTGGCATTTCCTGCAAGCCAGGTATGGGGCTCTGCTCTAGAGCTGCAAATGCTGGGGGGCCCTCACTGTCCCTTTTCTCTTCTCAGGGGGACAACGGGCATGTCCATGGTGCAGTGGGACAGGCTTTACCACAGGGAGATAAAAGACTGCCAAGGGTAGGTTGGAGCTGGGAAAAGCCACTTAGGAACAGATTTTCATTGGAGGTGATAGACAAGGGCAAAGCGAAGAATGAGGATGAGTGTGTCAAGTTTCAAAGTGCCAGGAGGCAGAACAGTGCATTTGGGAAACTACAGCAAGTTCATGACAACCGACAACTGATCTGGCAGCATCACCTGGGGATGGAGGCTGAGCCCCGGGGTTAACACTGGGCTTGAGATGGTTTGTATACGATGCCGAGGAGGTGAGGTACTACACTGTGGGGGCACAGGGAGCTACCGGAGGATTTCAAATATCAGAATCGTAACCATAATAGAGTATTTAATTGCATCCTAGCTTTCATCACGTGTAAGATGTACTATAGTTTATGTTCGACTAAGAAAGAGAAATGCTGTCAGTTAAACTAGGATATGTCATCAAGTGCAAGGTGAGTGCCACCTTAAAAGATATTAAAATGGGGGGGGTGGACACATCTTAGAACAAGTAAATTGTGGTACTAGAATAATTAAGAAAGGTCGAACACTTGGATCAACAAAAAAAGTGATTATTGCTTACCATGTGACCCAAACTATATTAAGTCTTAGAACAAAAGACGTTCTTATCTTGATGCCCCGCAGCTGTTAGCCCCCAAGGTAAAGAGGGCAGTAGGCAACGACCAGCAGGCCTCAAGTGCCATGTGCAGACTCTAAGAGCAACTGCCTTTGAGAGAGGAAACGGTAGAGAGTGGGCTTTCGGAGGTAGAGAATTACTAGCTGGGAAAGTAGGAAAATTGACACAGAATCGGGATTGATGCCACTACATAACAGAGTTGGTGAAACGTCCCTTCTCAGAGATCTTGAGGCTCCTCAGAAATGTATTTTTCATTTTGGACAGAACATTCAGGATAAATATGATCTGTTCGAGTTCCTGGTTCTCTCATCAGGACTGTTTCTTAGGCTTCACTGGCACAAGAAAAGGGTTTTGATGGTCCAGGGTAAATCCTGACCAAAGCAAAGCACGGTATCTATGAAAAACTAACCACTCAGAAGAGAACGACAGATAAAAAGCCAGGCCGACCTGACCCTGCAAAATAGGTAAGGTTGGTCCGGCAACAGGGGTAGAGGGGAAGTGCCCATCTCCTGCTAGAAGAGCTAGAGAAGACCCCTTCCGGAGAGACCACCAGGAGAGGAGAGCAGAAGGTGCTGATGAGGAAGAATATTTTAATCAGCAGAGAAGGTCAAAATGACAAAGTTCCAGGATCAGTGTAAACATATGGGATGAAAAAATAAAAAAGAAAAGAAAAGATCATTTTAAAATGACTTTTTTTTTTTTTAAAAGGACTTGTGTAAACAAAAGTCCTTTTTAAGAGACAGTTGGCTGTTTAAAGCAGAAGTACAACTCACTGAGAGAATCACCGCACTATTTATTTGGGTAGAAAGGACCTGGAATGTAGAAAGGCCCATTCTGCAGAGGAAAAAAATAGAATCACTAACAGGCCTCGTGCCTTGCACAGCCAGTGGCTAGAATCCCTGCCTCATGAGACCCTGTGCTAGAAGGCCACTAGAACCATCTACAACTATGGTAGTCTTTCTTGGAAGCCAACAAGTGTTTGCCCAGTTAAGAGCAGAGTAACAATCAGTCACGTATTTGGTGATAATGTTTATCGATATCTTTAAAAGCCGTGTCAAGTTTCTTTTTGAGTAACCCTCACCCCACCCTTAGAGAAATTTATCTGAGGTTCACCTCTTTGAAATACCTCATTGTAGTTCCACATTTACCATATCCAAAAAACAAACAAACAAAAAAAAACCATTTTCTTAACAAAGTGTTCAGAAGGGGGCGCCACTGAAAACAATTAGAGCTTTCCCTGCCAGGACAATTTTGTTGCAGAAACAGCTGAAAGCAATCAGGTCAGACAGAGCCAAGGGCTGTAGGGATTTTTAAATGACAAAATCCGATCCAAATCAAACCAAAACAAAAATCAAACCCAATGGCCAGGATTTCAAGTTTGCTACTAAAGGCGTACATTCCCCTAAGACATGCGAGTGATTTGATCAATATATTTACATATTTATATTTGAAGAAGAAGGAACTATTTGATGCAGCAAATCCACGTTGATTAAAAATTACCAGATATGGGGGCTCCTGGCTGGCTCAGTGGTTTAGGCCTCTGCCTTCGGCTCAGGTCATGATTTCAGGGTCCTGGGATGGAGCCCCACATCGGGCTCTCTGCTCAGCGGGGAGCCTGCTTCCCCCCTCTCTCTCTGCCTACCTCTCTACCTACTTGTGATCTGTCAGAAAAATGCGTAAATCAGATCTTTAAAAAAAGAATTAGTAGATGTGAAATACATCGAGGGTATGGGGGAAGGAAAACGATTTCACCTGATCTGACTAGGAAGTGGTTGAAGCCTGAATTAAAGTGCTATAAAAAGAGTAAAGACCTGGGAATTCTATGGGGAAAAATCCCTAGAAAAACAGCAGTAATAACTGGCTGCTCTTTATTGATCCAGATGCTGCGGTAGGCAAAGAAGAGCTGGTTTTATTCAGAGGATGATCTCCATTTGTCTTCCTGATCTGGCATTTCCTGCAAGCCAGGTATGGGGCTCTGCTCTAGAGCTGCAAATGCTGGGGGGCCCTCACTGTCCCTTTTCTCTTCTCAGGGGGACAACGGGCATGTCCATGGTGCAGTGGGACAGGCTTTACCACAGGGAGATAAAAGACTGCCAAGGGTAGGTTGGAGCTGGGAAAAGCCACTTAGGAACAGATTTTCATTGGAGGTGATAGACAAGGGAAAAGCGAAGAATGAGGATGAGTGTGTCAAGTTTCAAAGTGCCAGGAGGCAGCACAGTGCATTTGGGAAACTACAGCAAGTTCATGACAACCGAAAACTGATCTGGCAGCATCACCTGGGGATGGAGGCTGAGCCCCGGGGTTAACACTGGGCTTGAGATGGTTTGTATACTATGCCGAGGAGGTGAGGTACTACACTGTGGGGGCACAGGGAGCTACCGGAGGATTTCAAATATCAGAATCGTAACCATAATAGAGTATTTAATTGCATCCTAGCTTTCATCACGTGTAAGATGTACTATAGTTTATGTTCGACTAAGAAAGAGAAATGCTGTCAGTTAAACTAGGATATGTCATCAAGTGCAAGGTGAGTGCCACCTTAAAAGATATTAAAATGGGGGGGGGTGGACACATCTTAGAACAAGTAAATTGTGGTACTAGAATAATTAAGAAAGGTCGAACACTTGGATCAACAAAAAAAGTGATTATTGCTTACCATGTGACCCAAACTATATTAAGTCTTAGAACAAAAGACGTTCTTATCTTGATGCCCCGCAGCTGTTAGACCCAAGGTACAGAGGGCAGTAGGCAACGACCAGCAGGCCTCAAGTGCCATGTGCAGACTCTAAGAGCAACTGCCTTTGAGAGAGGAAACGGTAGAGAGTGGGCTTTCGGAGGTAGAGTATTACTAGCTGGGAAAGTAGGAAAATTGACACAGAATCGGGATTGATGCCACTACAGGACAGAGATGGTGAAACGTCCCTTCTCAGAGATCTTGAGGCTCCTCAGAAATGTATTTTTCATTTTGGACAGAACATTCAGGATAAATATGATCTGTTCGAGTTCCTGGTTCTCTCATCAGGACTGTTTCTTAGGCTTCACTGGCACAAGAAAAGGGTTTTGATGGTCCAGGGTAAATCCTGACCAAAGCAAAGCACGGTATCTATGAAAAACTAACCACTCAGAAGAGAACGACAGATAAAAAGCCAGGCCGACCTGACCCTGCAAAATAGGTAAGGTTGGTCCGGCAACAGGGGTAGAGGGGAAGTGCCCATCTCCTGCTAGAAGAGCTAGAGAAGACCCCTTCCGGAGAGACCACCAGGAGAGGAGAGCAGAAGGTGCTGATGAGGAAGAATATTTTAATCAGCAGAGAAGGTCAAAATGACAAAGTTCCAGGATCAGTGTAAACATATGGGATGAAAAAATAAAAAAGAAAAGAAAAGATCATTTTAAAATGACTTTTTTTTTTAAAAGGACTTGTGTAAACAAAAGTCCTTTTTAAGAGACAGTTGGCTGTTTAAAGCAGAAGTACAACTCACTGAGAGAATCACCGCACTATTTATTTGGGTAGAAAGGACCTGGAATGTAGAAAGGCCCATTCTGCAGAGGAAAAAAATAGAATCACTAACAGGCCTCGTGCCTTGCACAGCCAGTGGCTAGAATCCCTGCCTCATGAGACCCTGTGCTAGAAGGCCGCTAGAACCATCTACAACTATGGTAGTCTTTCTTGGAAGGCAACAAGTGTTTGCCCAGTTAAGAGCAGAGTAACAATCAGTCACGTATTTGGTGATAATGTTTATCGATATCTTTAAAAGCCGTGTCAAGTTTCTTTTTGAGTAACCCTCACCCCACCCTTAGAGAAATTTATCTGAGGTTCACCTCTTTGAAATACCTCATTGTAGTTCCACATTTACCATATCCAAAAAACAAACAAACAAACAAAAAACCATTTTCTTAACAAAGTGTTCAGAAGGGGGCGCCACTGAAAACAATTAGAGCTTTCCCTGCCAGGACAATTTTGTTGCAGAAACAGCTGAAAGCAATCAGGTCAGACAGAGCCAAGGGCTGGAGGGATTTTTAAATGACAAAAACCGATCCAAATCAAACCAAAACAAAAATCAAACCCAATGGCCAGGATTTCAAGTTTGCTACTAAAGGTGTGACATTCTCCTAAGACATGCGAGTGACTTGATCAATATATTTATATATTTATATTTGAAGAAGAAGGAACTATTTGATGCAGCAAATCCACGTTGATTAAAATATACCAGATATGGGGGCTCCTGGGTGGCTCAGTGGTTTAGGCCTCTGCCTTCGGCTCAGGTCATGATTTCAGGGTCCTGGGATGGAGCCCCACATCGGGCTCTCTGCTCAGCGGGGAGCCTGCTTCCCCCCTCTCTCTCTGCCTACCTCTCTACCTACTTGTGATCTGTCAGAAAAATGCGTAAATCAGATCTTTAAAAAAAGAATTAGTAGATGTGAAATACATCGAGGGTATGGGGGAAGGAAAACGATTTCACCTGATCTGACTAGGAAGTGGTTGAAGCCTGAATTAAAGTGCTATAAAAAGAGTAAAGACCTGGGAATTCTATGGGGAAAAATCCCTAGAAAAACAGCAGTAATAACTGGCTGCTCTTTATTGATCCAGATGCTGCGGTAGGCAAAGAAGAGCTGGTTTTATTCAGAGGATGATCTCCATTTGTCTTCCTGATCTGGCATTTCCTGCAAGCCAGGTATGGGGCTCTGCTCTAGAGCTGCAAATGCTGGGGGGCCCTCACTGTCCCTTTTCTCTTCTCAGGGGGACAACGGGCATGTCCATGGTGCAGTGGGACAGGCTTTACCACAGGGAGATAAAAGACTGCCAAGGGTAGGTTGGAGCTGGGAAAAGCCACTTAGGAACAGATTTTCATTGGAGGTGATAGACAAGGGCAAAGCGAAGAATGAGGATGAGTGTGTCAAGTTTCAAAGTGCCAGGAGGCAGAACAGTGCATTTGGGAAACTACAGCAAGTTCATGACAACCGACAACTGATCTGGCAGCATCACCTGGGGATGGAGGCTGAGCCCCGGGGTTAACACTGGGCTTGAGATGGTTTGTATACGATGCCGAGGAGGTGAGGTACTACACTGTGGGGGCACAGGGAGCTACCGGAGGATTTCAAATATCAGAATCGTAACCATAATAGAGTATTTAATTGCATCCTAGCTTTCATCACGTGTAAGATGTACTATAGTTTATGTTCGACTAAGAAAGAGAAATGCTGTCAGTTAAACTAGGATATGTCATCAAGTGCAAGGTGAGTGCCACCTTAAAAGATATTAAAATGGGGGGGGGTGGACACATCTTAGAACAAGTAAATTGTGGTACTAGAATAATTAAGAAAGGTCGAACACTTGGATCAACAAAAAAAGTGATTATTGCTTACCATGTGACCCAAACTATATTAAGTCTTAGAACAAAAGACGTTCTTATCTTGATGCCCCGCAGCTGTTAGCCCCCAAGGTAAAGAGGGCAGTAGGCAACGACCAGCAGGCCTCAAGTGCCATGTGCAGACTCTAAGAGCAACTGCCTTTGAGAGAGGAAACGGTAGAGAGTGGGCTTTCGGAGGTAGAGAATTACTAGCTGGGAAAGTAGGAAAATTGACACAGAATCGGGATTGATGCCACTACAGGACAGAGATGGTGAAACGTCCCTTCTCAGAGATCTTGAGGCTCCTCAGAAATGTATTTTTCATTTTGGACAGAACATTCAGGATAAATATGATCTGTTCGAGTTCCTGGTTCTCTCATCAGGACTGTTTCTTAGGCTTCACTGGCACAAGAAAAGGGTTTTGATGGTCCAGGGTAAATCCTGACCAAAGCAAAGCACGGTATCTATGAAAAACTAACCACTCAGAAGAGAACGACAGATAAAAAGCCAGGCCGACCTGACCCTGCAAAATAGGTAAGGTTGGTCCGGCAACAGGGGTAGAGGGGAAGTGCCCATCTCCTGCTAGAAGAGCTAGAGAAGACCCCTTCCGGAGAGACCACCAGGAGAGGAGAGCAGAAGGTGCTGATGAGGAGGAATATTTTAATCAGCAGAGAAGGTCAAAATGACAAAGTTCCAGGATCAGTGTAAACATATGGGATGAAAAAATAAAAAAGAAAAGAAAAGATCATTTTAAAATGACTTTTTTTTTTTTTTAAAAGGACTTGTGTAAACAAAAGTCCTTTTTAAGAGACAGTTGGCTGTTTAAAGCAGAAGTACAACTCACTGAGAGAATCACCGCACTATTTATTTGGGTAGAAAGGACCTGGAATGTAGAAAGGCCCATTCTGCAGAGGAAAAAAATAGAATCACTAACAGGCCTCGTGCCTTGCACAGCCAGTGGCTAGAATCCCTGCCTCATGAGACCCTGTGCTAGAAGGCCGCTAGAACCATCTACAACTATGGTAGTCTTTCTTGGAAGGCAACAAGTGTTTGCCCAGTTAAGAGCAGAGTAACAATCAGTCACGTATTTGGTGATAATGTTTATCGATATCTTTAAAAGCCGTGTCAAGTTTCTTTTTGAGTAACCCTCACCCCACCCTTAGAGAAATTTATCTGAGGTTCACCTCTTTGAAATACCTCATTGTAGTTCCACATTTACCATATCCAAAAAACAAACAAACAAACAAAAAACCATTTTCTTAACAAAGTGTTCAGAAGGGGGCGCCACTGAAAACAATTAGAGCTTTCCCTGCCAGGACAATTTTGTTGCAGAAACAGCTGAAAGCAATCAGGTCAGACAGAGCCAAGGGCTGGAGGGATTTTTAAATGACAAAAACCGATCCAAATCAAACCAAAACAAAAATCAAACCCAATGGCCAGGATTTCAAGTTTGCTACTAAAGGTGTGACATTCTCCTAAGACATGCGAGTGACTTGATCAATATATTTATATATTTATATTTGAAGAAGAAGGAACTATTTGATGCAGCAAATCCACGTTGATTAAAATATACCAGATATGGGGGCTCCTGGGTGGCTCAGTGGTTTAGGCCTCTGCCTTCGGCTCAGGTCATGATTTCAGGGTCCTGGGATGGAGCCCCACATCGGGCTCTCTGCTCAGCGGGGAGCCTGCTTCCCCCCTCTCTCTCTGCCTACCTCTCTACCTACTTGTGATCTGTCAGAAAAATGCGTAAATCAGATCTTTAAAAAAAGAATTAGTAGATGTGAAATACATCGAGGGTATGGGGGAAGGAAAACGATTTCACCTGATCTGACTAGGAAGTGGTTGAAGCCTGAATTAAAGTGCTATAAAAAGAGTAAAGACCTGGGAATTCTATGGGGAAAAATCCCTAGAAAAACAGCAGTAATAACTGGCTGCTCTTTATTGATCCAGATGCTGCGGTAGGCAAAGAAGAGCTGGTTTTATTCAGAGGATGATCTCCATTTGTCTTCCTGATCTGGCATTTCCTGCAAGCCAGGTATGGGGCTCTGCTCTAGAGCTGCAAATGCTGGGGGGCCCTCACTGTCCCTTTTCTCTTCTCAGGGGGACAACGGGCATGTCCATGGTGCAGTGGGACAGGCTTTACCACAGGGAGATAAAAGACTGCCAAGGGTAGGTTGGAGCTGGGAAAAGCCACTTAGGAACAGATTTTCATTGGAGGTGATAGACAAGGGCAAAGCGAAGAATGAGGATGAGTGTGTCAAGTTTCAAAGTGCCAGGAGGCAGAACAGTGCATTTGGGAAACTACAGCAAGTTCATGACAACCGACAACTGATCTGGCAGCATCACCTGGGGATGGAGGCTGAGCCCCGGGGTTAACACTGGGCTTGAGATGGTTTGTATACGATGCCGAGGAGGTGAGGTACTACACTGTGGGGGCACAGGGAGCTACCGGAGGATTTCAAATATCAGAATCGTAACCATAATAGAGTATTTAATTGCATCCTAGCTTTCATCACGTGTAAGATGTACTATAGTTTATGTTCGACTAAGAAAGAGAAATGCTGTCAGTTAAACTAGGATATGTCATCAAGTGCAAGGTGAGTGCCACCTTAAAAGATATTAAAATGGGGGGGGGTGGACACATCTTAGAACAAGTAAATTGTGGTACTAGAATAATTAAGAAAGGTCGAACACTTGGATCAACAAAAAAAGTGATTATTGCTTACCATGTGACCCAAACTATATTAAGTCTTAGAACAAAAGACGTTCTTATCTTGATGCCCCGCAGCTGTTAGCCCCCAAGGTAAAGAGGGCAGTAGGCAACGACCAGCAGGCCTCAAGTGCCATGTGCAGACTCTAAGAGCAACTGCCTTTGAGAGAGGAAACGGTAGAGAGTGGGCTTTCGGAGGTAGAGAATTACTAGCTGGGAAAGTAGGAAAATTGACACAGAATCGGGATTGATGCCACTACAGGACAGAGATGGTGAAACGTCCCTTCTCAGAGATCTTGAGGCTCCTCAGAAATGTATTTTTCATTTTGGACAGAACATTCAGGATAAATATGATCTGTTCGAGTTCCTGGTTCTCTCATCAGGACTGTTTCTTAGGCTTCACTGGCACAAGAAAAGGGTTTTGATGGTCCAGGGTAAATCCTGACCAAAGCAAAGCACGGTATCTATGAAAAACTAACCACTCAGAAGAGAACGACAGATAAAAAGCCAGGCCGACCTGACCCTGCAAAATAGGTAAGGTTGGTCCGGCAACAGGGGTAGAGGGGAAGTGCCCATCTCCTGCTAGAAGAGCTAGAGAAGACCCCTTCCGGAGAGACCACCAGGAGAGGAGAGCAGAAGGTGCTGATGAGGAGGAATATTTTAATCAGCAGAGAAGGTCAAAATGACAAAGTTCCAGGATCAGTGTAAACATATGGGATGAAAAAATAAAAAAGAAAAGAAAAGATCATTTTAAAATGACTTTTTTTTTTTTTTAAAAGGACTTGTGTAAACAAAAGTCCTTTTTAAGAGACAGTTGGCTGTTTAAAGCAGAAGTACAACTCACTGAGAGAATCACCGCACTATTTATTTGGGTAGAAAGGACCTGGAATGTAGAAAGGCCCATTCTGCAGAGGAAAAAAATAGAATCACTAACAGGCCTCGTGCCTTGCACAGCCAGTGGCTAGAATCCCTGCCTCATGAGACCCTGTGCTAGAAGGCCGCTAGAACCATCTACAACTATGGTAGTCTTTCTTGGAAGCCAACAAGTGTTTGCCCAGTTAAGAGCAGAGTAACAATCAGTCATGTATTTTGTGATAATGTTTATCGATATCTTTAAAAGCCGTGTCAAGTTTCTTTTTGAGTAACCCTCACCCCACCCTTAGAGAAATTTATCTGAGGTTCACCTCTTTGAAATACCTCATTGTAGTTCCACATTTACCATATCCAAAAAACAAACAAACAAAAAAAAACCATTTTCTTAACAAAGTGTTCAGAAGGGGGCGCCACTGAAAACAATTAGAGCTTTCCCTGCCAGGACAATTTTGTTGCAGAAACAGCTGAAAGCAATCAGGTCAGACAGAGCCAAGGGCTGGAGGGATTTTTAAATGACAAAATCCGATCCAAATCAAACCAAAACAAAAATCAAACCCAATGGCCAGGATTTCAAGTTTGCTACTAAAGGCGTACATTCCCCTAAGACATGCGAGTGATTTGATCAATATATTTACATATTTATATTTGAAGAAGAAGGAACTATTTGATGCAGCAAATCCACGTTGATTAAAAATTACCAGATATGGGGGCTCCTGGCTGGCTCAGTGGTTTAGGCCTCTGCCTTCGGCTCAGGTCATGATTTCAGGGTCCTGGGATGGATCCCCACATCGGGCTCTCTGCTCAGCGGGGAGCCTGCTTCCCCCCTCTCTCTCTGCCTACCTCTCTACCTACTTGTGATCTGTCAGAAAAATGCGTAAATCAGATCTTTAAAAAAAGAATTAGTAGATGTGAAATACATCGAGGGTATGGGGGAAGGAAAACGATTTCACCTGATCTGACTAGGAAGTGGTTGAAGCCTGAATTAAAGTGCTATAAAAAGAGTAAAGACCTGGGAATTCTATGGGGAAAAATCCCTAGAAAAACAGCAGTAATAACTGGCTGCTCTTTATTGATCCAGATGCTGCGGTAGGCAAAGAAGAGCTGGTTTTATTCAGAGGATGATCTCCATTTGTCTTCCTGATCTGGCATTTCCTGCAAGCCAGGTATGGGGCTCTGCTCTAGAGCTGCAAATGCTGGGGGGCCCTCACTGTCCCTTTTCTCTTCTCAGGGGGACAACGGGCATGTCCATGGTGCAGTGGGACAGGCTTTACCACAGGGAGATAAAAGACTGCCAAGGGTAGGTTGGAGCTGGGAAAAGCCACTTAGGAACAGATTTTCATTGGAGGTGATAGACAAGGGCAAAGCGAAGAATGAGGATGAGTGTGTCAAGTTTCAAAGTGCCAGGAGGCAGCACAGTGCATTTGGGAAACTACAGCAAGTTCATGACAACCGAAAACTGATATGGCAGCATCACCTGGGGATGGAGGCTGAGCCCCGGGGTTAACACTGGGCTTGAGATGGTTTGTATACTATGCCGAGGAGGTGAGGTACTACACTGTGGGGGCACAGGGAGCTACCGGAGGATTTCAAATATCAGAATCGTAACCATAATAGAGTATTTAATTGCATCCTAGCTTTCATCACGTGTAAGATGTACTAGAGTTTATGTTCGACTAAGAAAGAGAAATGCTGTCAGTTAAACTAGGATATGTCATCAAGTGCAAGGTGAGTGCCACCTTAAAAGATATTAAAATGGGGGTGGGGTGGACACATCTTAGAACAAGTAAATTGTGGTACTAGAATAATTAAGAAAGGTCGAACACTTGGATCAACAAAAAAAGTGATTATTGCTTACCATGTGACCCAAACTATATTAAGTCTTAGAACAAAAGACGTTCTTATCTTGATGCCCCGCAGCTGTTAGACCCAAAGTACAGAGGGCAGTAGGCAACGACCAGCAGGCCTCAAGTGCCATGTGCAGACTCTAAGAGCAACTGCCTTTGAGAGAGGAAACGGTAGAGAGTGGGCTTTCGGAGGTAGAGTATTACTAGCTGGGAAAGTAGGAAAATTGACACAGAATCGGGATTGATGCCACTACAGGACAGAGATGGTGAAACGTCCCTTCTCAGAGATCTTGAGGCTCCTCAGAAATGTATTTTTCATTTTGGACAGAACATTCAGGATAAATATGATCTGTTCGAGTTCCTGGTTCTCTCATCAGGACTGTTTCTTAGGCTTCACTGGCACAAGAAAAGGGTTTTGATGGTCCAGGGTAAATCCTGACCAAAGCAAAGCACGGTATCTATGAAAAACTAACCACTCAGAAGAGAACGACAGATAAAAAGCCAGGCCGACCTGACCCTGCAAAATAGGTAAGGTTGGTCCGGCAACAGGGGTAGAGGGGAAGTGCCCATCTCCTGCTAGAAGAGCTAGAGAAGACCCCTTCCGGAGAGACCACCAGGAGAGGAGAGCAGAAGGTGCTGATGAGGAAGAATATTTTAATCAGCAGAGAAGGTCAAAATGACAAAGTTCCAGGATCAGTGTAAACATATGGGATGAAAAAATAAAAAAGAAAAGAAAAGATCATTTTAAAATGACTTTTTTTTTTTAAAAGGACTTGTGTAAACAAAAGTCCTTTTTAAGAGACAGTTGGCTGTTTAAAGCAGAAGTACAACTCACTGAGAGAATCACCGCACTATTTATTTGGGTAGAAAGGACCTGGAATGTAGAAAGGCCCATTCTGCAGAGGAAAAAAATAGAATCACTAACAGGCCTCGTGCCTTGCACAGCCAGTGGCTAGAATCCCTGCCTCATGAGACCCTGTGCTAGAAGGCCGCTAGAACCATCTACAACTATGGTAGTCTTTCTTGGAAGGCAACAAGTGTTTGCCCAGTTAAGAGCAGAGTAACAATCAGTCACGTATTTGGTGATAATGTTTATCGATATCTTTAAAAGCCGTGTCAAGTTTCTTTTTGAGTAACCCTCACCCCACCCTTAGAGAAATTTATCTGAGGTTCACCTCTTTGAAATACCTCATTGTAGTTCCACATTTACCATATCCAAAAAACAAACAAACAAACAAAAAACCATTTTCTTAACAAAGTGTTCAGAAGGGGGCGCCACTGAAAACAATTAGAGCTTTCCCTGCCAGGACAATTTTGTTGCAGAAACAGCTGAAAGCAATCAGGTCAGACAGAGCCAAGGGCTGGAGGGATTTTTAAATGACAAAAACCGATCCAAATCAAACCAAAACAAAAATCAAACCCAATGGCCAGGATTTCAAGTTTGCTACTAAAGGTGTGACATTCTCCTAAGACATGCGAGTGACTTGATCAATATATTTATATATTTATATTTGAAGAAGAAGGAACTATTTGATGCAGCAAATCCACGTTGATTAAAATATACCAGATATGGGGGCTCCTGGGTGGCTCAGTGGTTTAGGCCTCTGCCTTCGGCTCAGGTCATGATTTCAGGGTCCTGGGATGGAGCCCCACATCGGGCTCTCTGCTCAGCGGGGAGCCTGCTTCCCCCCTCTCTCTCTGCCTACCTCTCTACCTACTTGTGATCTGTCAGAAAAATGCGTAAATCAGATCTTTAAAAAAAGAATTAGTAGATGTGAAATACATCGAGGGTATGGGGGAAGGAAAACGATTTCACCTGATCTGACTAGGAAGTGGTTGAAGCCTGAATTAAAGTGCTATAAAAAGAGTAAAGACCTGGGAATTCTATGGGGAAAAATCCCTAGAAAAACAGCAGTAATAACTGGCTGCTCTTTATTGATCCAGATGCTGCGGTAGGCAAAGAAGAGCTGGTTTTATTCAGAGGATGATCTCCATTTGTCTTCCTGATCTGGCATTTCCTGCAAGCCAGGTATGGGGCTCTGCTCTAGAGCTGCAAATGCTGGGGGGCCCTCACTGTCCCTTTTCTCTTCTCAGGGGGACAACGGGCATGTCCATGGTGCAGTGGGACAGGCTTTACCACAGGGAGATAAAAGACTGCCAAGGGTAGGTTGGAGCTGGGAAAAGCCACTTAGGAACAGATTTTCATTGGAGGTGATAGACAAGGGCAAAGCGAAGAATGAGGATGAGTGTGTCAAGTTTCAAAGTGCCAGGAGGCAGAACAGTGCATTTGGGAAACTACAGCAAGTTCATGACAACCGACAACTGATCTGGCAGCATCACCTGGGGATGGAGGCTGAGCCCCGGGGTTAACACTGGGCTTGAGATGGTTTGTATACGATGCCGAGGAGGTGAGGTACTACACTGTGGGGGCACAGGGAGCTACCGGAGGATTTCAAATATCAGAATCGTAACCATAATAGAGTATTTAATTGCATCCTAGCTTTCATCACGTGTAAGATGTACTATAGTTTATGTTCGACTAAGAAAGAGAAATGCTGTCAGTTAAACTAGGATATGTCATCAAGTGCAAGGTGAGTGCCACCTTAAAAGATATTAAAATGGGGGGGGTGGACACATCTTAGAACAAGTAAATTGTGGTACTAGAATAATTAAGAAAGGTCGAACACTTGGATCAACAAAAAAAGTGATTATTGCTTACCATGTGACCCAAACTATATTAAGTCTTAGAACAAAAGACGTTCTTATCTTGATGCCCCGCAGCTGTTAGCCCCCAAGGTAAAGAGGGCAGTAGGCAACGACCAGCAGGCCTCAAGTGCCATGTGCAGACTCTAAGAGCAACTGCCTTTGAGAGAGGAAACGGTAGAGAGTGGGCTTTCGGAGGTAGAGAATTACTAGCTGGGAAAGTAGGAAAATTGACACAGAATCGGGATTGATGCCACTACAGGACAGAGATGGTGAAACGTCCCTTCTCAGAGATCTTGAGGCTCCTCAGAAATGTATTTTTCATTTTGGACAGAACATTCAGGATAAATATGATCTGTTCGAGTTCCTGGTTCTCTCATCAGGACTGTTTCTTAGGCTTCACTGGCACAAGAAAAGGGTTTTGATGGTCCAGGGTAAATCCTGACCAAAGCAAAGCACGGTATCTATGAAAAACTAACCACTCAGAAGAGAACGACAGATAAAAAGCCAGGCCGACCTGACCCTGCAAAATAGGTAAGGTTGGTCCGGCAACAGGGGTAGAGGGGAAGTGCCCATCTCCTGCTAGAAGAGCTAGAGAAGACCCCTTCCGGAGAGACCACCAGGAGAGGAGAGCAGAAGGTGCTGATGAGGAGGAATATTTTAATCAGCAGAGAAGGTCAAAATGACAAAGTTCCAGGATCAGTGTAAACATATGGGATGAAAAAATAAAAAAGAAAAGAAAAGATCATTTTAAAATGACTTTTTTTTTTTTTTAAAAGGACTTGTGTAAACAAAAGTCCTTTTTAAGAGACAGTTGGCTGTTTAAAGCAGAAGTACAACTCACTGAGAGAATCACCGCACTATTTATTTGGGTAGAAAGGACCTGGAATGTAGAAAGGCCCATTCTGCAGAGGAAAAAAATAGAATCACTAACAGGCCTCGTGCCTTGCACAGCCAGTGGCTAGAATCCCTGCCTCATGAGACCCTGTGCTAGAAGGCCGCTAGAACCATCTACAACTATGGTAGTCTTTCTTGGAAGCCAACAAGTGTTTGCCCAGTTAAGAGCAGAGTAACAATCAGTCATGTATTTTGTGATAATGTTTATCGATATCTTTAAAAGCCGTGTCAAGTTTCTTTTTGAGTAACCCTCACCCCACCCTTAGAGAAATTTATCTGAGGTTCACCTCTTTGAAATACCTCATTGTAGTTCCACATTTACCATATCCAAAAAACAAACAAACAAAAAAAAACCATTTTCTTAACAAAGTGTTCAGAAGGGGGCGCCACTGAAAACAATTAGAGCTTTCCCTGCCAGGACAATTTTGTTGCAGAAACAGCTGAAAGCAATCAGGTCAGACAGAGCCAAGGGCTGTAGGGATTTTTAAATGACAAAATCCGATCCAAATCAAACCAAAACAAAAATCAAACCCAATGGCCAGGATTTCAAGTTTGCTACTAAAGGCGTACATTCCCCTAAGACATGCGAGTGATTTGATCAATATATTTACATATTTATATTTGAAGAAGAAGGAACTATTTGATGCAGCAAATCCACGTTGATTAAAAATTACCAGATATGGGGGCTCCTGGCTGGCTCAGTGGTTTAGGCCTCTGCCTTCGGCTCAGGTCATGATTTCAGGGTCCTGGGATGGATCCCCACATCGGGCTCTCTGCTCAGCGGGGAGCCTGCTTCCCCCCTCTCTCTCTGCCTACCTCTCTACCTACTTGTGATCTGTCAGAAAAATGCGTAAATCAGATCTTTAAAAAAAGAATTAGTAGATGTGAAATACATCGAGGGTATGGGGGAAGGAAAACGATTTCACCTGATCTGACTAGGAAGTGGTTGAAGCCTGAATTAAAGTGCTATAAAAAGAGTAAAGACCTGGGAATTCTATGGGGAAAAATCCCTAGAAAAACAGCAGTAATAACTGGCTGCTCTTTATTGATCCAGATGCTGCGGTAGGCAAAGAAGAGCTGGTTTTATTCAGAGGATGATCTCCATTTGTCTTCCTGATCTGGCATTTCCTGCAAGCCAGGTATGGGGCTCTGCTCTAGAGCTGCAAATGCTGGGGGGCCCTCACTGTCCCTTTTCTCTTCTCAGGGGGACAACGGGCATGTCCATGGTGCAGTGGGACAGGCTTTACCACAGGGAGATAAAAGACTGCCAAGGGTAGGTTGGAGCTGGGAAAAGCCACTTAGGAACAGATTTTCATTGGAGGTGATAGACAAGGGCAAAGCGAAGAATGAGGATGAGTGTGTCAAGTTTCAAAGTGCCAGGAGGCAGCACAGTGCATTTGGGAAACTACAGCAAGTTCATGACAACCGAAAACTGATATGGCAGCATCACCTGGGGATGGAGGCTGAGCCCCGGGGTTAACACTGGGCTTGAGATGGTTTGTATACTATGCCGAGGAGGTGAGGTACTACACTGTGGGGGCACAGGGAGCTACCGGAGGATTTCAAATATCAGAATCGTAACCATAATAGAGTATTTAATTGCATCCTAGCTTTCATCACGTGTAAGATGTACTAGAGTTTATGTTCGACTAAGAAAGAGAAATGCTGTCAGTTAAACTAGGATATGTCATCAAGTGCAAGGTGAGTGCCACCTTAAAAGATATTAAAATGGGGGTGGGGTGGACACATCTTAGAACAAGTAAATTGTGGTACTAGAATAATTAAGAAAGGTCGAACACTTGGATCAACAAAAAAAGTGATTATTGCTTACCATGTGACCCAAACTATATTAAGTCTTAGAACAAAAGACGTTCTTATCTTGATGCCCCGCAGCTGTTAGACCCAAAGTACAGAGGGCAGTAGGCAACGACCAGCAGGCCTCAAGTGCCATGTGCAGACTCTAAGAGCAACTGCCTTTGAGAGAGGAAACGGTAGAGAGTGGGCTTTCGGAGGTAGAGTATTACTAGCTGGGAAAGTAGGAAAATTGACACAGAATCGGGATTGATGCCACTACAGGACAGAGATGGTGAAACGTCCCTTCTCAGAGATCTTGAGGCTCCTCAGAAATGTATTTTTCATTTTGGACAGAACATTCAGGATAAATATGATCTGTTCGAGTTCCTGGTTCTCTCATCAGGACTGTTTCTTAGGCTTCACTGGCACAAGAAAAGGGTTTTGATGGTCCAGGGTAAATCCTGACCAAAGCAAAGCACGGTATCTATGAAAAACTAACCACTCAGAAGAGAACGACAGATAAAAAGCCAGGCCGACCTGACCCTGCAAAATAGGTAAGGTTGGTCCGGCAACAGGGGTAGAGGGGAAGTGCCCATCTCCTGCTAGAAGAGCTAGAGAAGACCCCTTCCGGAGAGACCACCAGGAGAGGAGAGCAGAAGGTGCTGATGAGGAAGAATATTTTAATCAGCAGAGAAGGTCAAAATGACAAAGTTCCAGGATCAGTGTAAACATATGGGATGAAAAAATAAAAAAGAAAAGAAAAGATCATTTTAAAATGACTTTTTTTTTTTAAAAGGACTTGTGTAAACAAAAGTCCTTTTTAAGAGACAGTTGGCTGTTTAAAGCAGAAGTACAACTCACTGAGAGAATCACCGCACTATTTATTTGGGTAGAAAGGACCTGGAATGTAGAAAGGCCCATTCTGCAGAGGAAAAAAATAGAATCACTAACAGGCCTCGTGCCTTGCACAGCCAGTGGCTAGAATCCCTGCCTCATGAGACCCTGTGCTAGAAGGCCGCTAGAACCATCTACAACTATGGTAGTCTTTCTTGGAAGGCAACAAGTGTTTGCCCAGTTAAGAGCAGAGTAACAATCAGTCACGTATTTGGTGATAATGTTTATCGATATCTTTAAAAGCCGTGTCAAGTTTCTTTTTGAGTAACCCTCACCCCACCCTTAGAGAAATTTATCTGAGGTTCACCTCTTTGAAATACCTCATTGTAGTTCCACATTTACCATATCCAAAAAACAAACAAACAAACAAAAAACCATTTTCTTAACAAAGTGTTCAGAAGGGGGCGCCACTGAAAACAATTAGAGCTTTCCCTGCCAGGACAATTTTGTTGCAGAAACAGCTGAAAGCAATCAGGTCAGACAGAGCCAAGGGCTGGAGGGATTTTTAAATGACAAAAACCGATCCAAATCAAACCAAAACAAAAATCAAACCCAATGGCCAGGATTTCAAGTTTGCTACTAAAGGTGTGACATTCTCCTAAGACATGCGAGTGACTTGATCAATATATTTATATATTTATATTTGAAGAAGAAGGAACTATTTGATGCAGCAAATCCACGTTGATTAAAATATACCAGATATGGGGGCTCCTGGGTGGCTCAGTGGTTTAGGCCTCTGCCTTCGGCTCAGGTCATGATTTCAGGGTCCTGGGATGGAGCCCCACATCGGGCTCTCTGCTCAGCGGGGAGCCTGCTTCCCCCCTCTCTCTCTGCCTACCTCTCTACCTACTTGTGATCTGTCAGAAAAATGCGTAAATCAGATCTTTAAAAAAAGAATTAGTAGATGTGAAATACATCGAGGGTATGGGGGAAGGAAAACGATTTCACCTGATCTGACTAGGAAGTGGTTGAAGCCTGAATTAAAGTGCTATAAAAAGAGTAAAGACCTGGGAATTCTATGGGGAAAAATCCCTAGAAAAACAGCAGTAATAACTGGCTGCTCTTTATTGATCCAGATGCTGCGGTAGGCAAAGAAGAGCTGGTTTTATTCAGAGGATGATCTCCATTTGTCTTCCTGATCTGGCATTTCCTGCAAGCCAGGTATGGGGCTCTGCTCTAGAGCTGCAAATGCTGGGGGGCCCTCACTGTCCCTTTTCTCTTCTCAGGGGGACAACGGGCATGTCCATGGTGCAGTGGGACAGGCTTTACCACAGGGAGATAAAAGACTGCCAAGGGTAGGTTGGAGCTGGGAAAAGCCACTTAGGAACAGATTTTCATTGGAGGTGATAGACAAGGGCAAAGCGAAGAATGAGGATGAGTGTGTCAAGTTTCAAAGTGCCAGGAGGCAGAACAGTGCATTTGGGAAACTACAGCAAGTTCATGACAACCGACAACTGATCTGGCAGCATCACCTGGGGATGGAGGCTGAGCCCCGGGGTTAACACTGGGCTTGAGATGGTTTGTATACGATGCCGAGGAGGTGAGGTACTACACTGTGGGGGCACAGGGAGCTACCGGAGGATTTCAAATATCAGAATCGTAACCATAATAGAGTATTTAATTGCATCCTAGCTTTCATCACGTGTAAGATGTACTATAGTTTATGTTCGACTAAGAAAGAGAAATGCTGTCAGTTAAACTAGGATATGTCATCAAGTGCAAGGTGAGTGCCACCTTAAAAGATATTAAAATGGGGGGGGTGGACACATCTTAGAACAAGTAAATTGTGGTACTAGAATAATTAAGAAAGGTCGAACACTTGGATCAACAAAAAAAGTGATTATTGCTTACCATGTGACCCAAACTATATTAAGTCTTAGAACAAAAGACGTTCTTATCTTGATGCCCCGCAGCTGTTAGCCCCCAAGGTAAAGAGGGCAGTAGGCAACGACCAGCAGGCCTCAAGTGCCATGTGCAGACTCTAAGAGCAACTGCCTTTGAGAGAGGAAACGGTAGAGAGTGGGCTTTCGGAGGTAGAGAATTACTAGCTGGGAAAGTAGGAAAATTGACACAGAATCGGGATTGATGCCACTACAGGACAGAGATGGTGAAACGTCCCTTCTCAGAGATCTTGAGGCTCCTCAGAAATGTATTTTTCATTTTGGACAGAACATTCAGGATAAATATGATCTGTTCGAGTTCCTGGTTCTCTCATCAGGACTGTTTCTTAGGCTTCACTGGCACAAGAAAAGGGTTTTGATGGTCCAGGGTAAATCCTGACCAAAGCAAAGCACGGTATCTATGAAAAACTAACCACTCAGAAGAGAACGACAGATAAAAAGCCAGGCCGACCTGACCCTGCAAAATAGGTAAGGTTGGTCCGGCAACAGGGGTAGAGGGGAAGTGCCCATCTCCTGCTAGAAGAGCTAGAGAAGACCCCTTCCGGAGAGACCACCAGGAGAGGAGAGCAGAAGGTGCTGATGAGGAGGAATATTTTAATCAGCAGAGAAGGTCAAAATGACAAAGTTCCAGGATCAGTGTAAACATATGGGATGAAAAAATAAAAAAGAAAAGAAAAGATCATTTTAAAATGACTTTTTTTTTTTTTAAAAGGACTTGTGTAAACAAAAGTCCTTTTTAAGAGACAGTTGGCTGTTTAAAGCAGAAGTACAACTCACTGAGAGAATCACCGCACTATTTATTTGGGTAGAAAGGACCTGGAATGTAGAAAGGCCCATTCTGCAGAGGAAAAAAATAGAATCACTAACAGGCCTCGTGCCTTGCACAGCCAGTGGCTAGAATCCCTGCCTCATGAGACCCTGTGCTAGAAGGCCGCTAGAACCATCTACAACTATGGTAGTCTTTCTTGGAAGCCAACAAGTGTTTGCCCAGTTAAGAGCAGAGTAACAATCAGTCATGTATTTTGTGATAATGTTTATCGATATCTTTAAAAGCCGTGTCAAGTTTCTTTTTGAGTAACCCTCACCCCACCCTTAGAGAAATTTATCTGAGGTTCACCTCTTTGAAATACCTCATTGTAGTTCCACATTTACCATATCCAAAAAACAAACAAACAAAAAAAAACCATTTTCTTAACAAAGTGTTCAGAAGGGGGCGCCACTGAAAACAATTAGAGCTTTCCCTGCCAGGACAATTTTGTTGCAGAAACAGCTGAAAGCAATCAGGTCAGACAGAGCCAAGGGCTGTAGGGATTTTTAAATGACAAAATCCGATCCAAATCAAACCAAAACAAAAATCAAACCCAATGGCCAGGATTTCAAGTTTGCTACTAAAGGCGTACATTCCCCTAAGACATGCGAGTGATTTGATCAATATATTTACATATTTATATTTGAAGAAGAAGGAACTATTTGATGCAGCAAATCCACGTTGATTAAAAATTACCAGATATGGGGGCTCCTGGCTGGCTCAGTGGTTTAGGCCTCTGCCTTCGGCTCAGGTCATGATTTCAGGGTCCTGGGATGGATCCCCACATCGGGCTCTCTGCTCAGCGGGGAGCCTGCTTCCCCCCTCTCTCTCTGCCTACCTCTCTACCTACTTGTGATCTGTCAGAAAAATGCGTAAATCAGATCTTTAAAAAAAGAATTAGTAGATGTGAAATACATCGAGGGTATGGGGGAAGGAAAACGATTTCACCTGATCTGACTAGGAAGTGGTTGAAGCCTGAATTAAAGTGCTATAAAAAGAGTAAAGACCTGGGAATTCTATGGGGAAAAATCCCTAGAAAAACAGCAGTAATAACTGGCTGCTCTTTATTGATCCAGATGCTGCGGTAGGCAAAGAAGAGCTGGTTTTATTCAGAGGATGATCTCCATTTGTCTTCCTGATCTGGCATTTCCTGCAAGCCAGGTATGGGGCTCTGCTCTAGAGCTGCAAATGCTGGGGGGCCCTCACTGTCCCTTTTCTCTTCTCAGGGGGACAACGGGCATGTCCATGGTGCAGTGGGACAGGCTTTACCACAGGGAGATAAAAGACTGCCAAGGGTAGGTTGGAGCTGGGAAAAGCCACTTAGGAACAGATTTTCATTGGAGGTGATAGACAAGGGCAAAGCGAAGAATGAGGATGAGTGTGTCAAGTTTCAAAGTGCCAGGAGGCAGCACAGTGCATTTGGGAAACTACAGCAAGTTCATGACAACCGAAAACTGATATGGCAGCATCACCTGGGGATGGAGGCTGAGCCCCGGGGTTAACACTGGGCTTGAGATGGTTTGTATACTATGCCGAGGAGGTGAGGTACTACACTGTGGGGGCACAGGGAGCTACCGGAGGATTTCAAATATCAGAATCGTAACCATAATAGAGTATTTAATTGCATCCTAGCTTTCATCACGTGTAAGATGTACTAGAGTTTATGTTCGACTAAGAAAGAGAAATGCTGTCAGTTAAACTAGGATATGTCATCAAGTGCAAGGTGAGTGCCACCTTAAAAGATATTAAAATGGGGGTGGGGTGGACACATCTTAGAACAAGTAAATTGTGGTACTAGAATAATTAAGAAAGGTCGAACACTTGGATCAACAAAAAAAGTGATTATTGCTTACCATGTGACCCAAACTATATTAAGTCTTAGAACAAAAGACGTTCTTATCTTGATGCCCCGCAGCTGTTAGACCCAAAGTACAGAGGGCAGTAGGCAACGACCAGCAGGCCTCAAGTGCCATGTGCAGACTCTAAGAGCAACTGCCTTTGAGAGAGGAAACGGTAGAGAGTGGGCTTTCGGAGGTAGAGTATTACTAGCTGGGAAAGTAGGAAAATTGACACAGAATCGGGATTGATGCCACTACAGGACAGAGATGGTGAAACGTCCCTTCTCAGAGATCTTGAGGCTCCTCAGAAATGTATTTTTCATTTTGGACAGAACATTCAGGATAAATATGATCTGTTCGAGTTCCTGGTTCTCTCATCAGGACTGTTTCTTAGGCTTCACTGTCACAAGAAAAGGGTTTTGATGGTCCAGGGTAAATCCTGACCAAAGCAAAGCACGGTATCTATGAAAAACTAACCACTCAGAAGAGAACGACAGATAAAAAGCCAGGCCGACCTGACCCTGCAAAATAGGTAAGGTTGGTCTGGCAACAGGGGTAGAGGGGAAGTGCCCATCTCCTGCTAGAAGAGCTAGAGAAGACCCCTTCCGGAGAGACCACCAGGAGAGGAGAGCAGAAGGTGCTGATGAGGAAGAATATTTTAATCAGCAGAGAAGGTCAAAATGACAAAGTTCCAGGATCAGTGTAAACATATGGGATGAAAAAATAAAAAAGAAAAGAAAAGATCATTTTAAAATGACTTTTTTTTTTTAAAAGGACTTGTGTAAACAAAAGTCCTTTTTAAGAGACAGTTGGCTGTTTAAAGCAGAAGTACAACTCACTGAGAGAATCACCGCACTATTTATTTGGGTAGAAAGGACCTGGAATGTAGAAAGGCCCATTCTGCAGAGGAAAAAAATAGAATCACTAACAGGCCTCGTGCCTTGCACAGCCAGTGGCTAGAATCCCTGCCTCATGAGACCCTGTGCTAGAAGGCCGCTAGAACCATCTACAACTATGGTAGTCTTTCTTGGAAGGCAACAAGTGTTTGCCCAGTTAAGAGCAGAGTAACAATCAGTCACGTATTTGGTGATAATGTTTATCGATATCTTTAAAAGCCGTGTCAAGTTTCTTTTTGAGTAACCCTCACCCCACCCTTAGAGAAATTTATCTGAGGTTCACCTCTTTGAAATACCTCATTGTAGTTCCACATTTACCATATCCAAAAAACAAACAAACAAACAAAAAACCATTTTCTTAACAAAGTGTTCAGAAGGGGGCGCCACTGAAAACAATTAGAGCTTTCCCTGCCAGGACAATTTTGTTGCAGAAACAGCTGAAAGCAATCAGGTCAGACAGAGCCAAGGGCTGGAGGGATTTTTAAATGACAAAAACCGATCCAAATCAAACCAAAACAAAAATCAAACCCAATGGCCAGGATTTCAAGTTTGCTACTAAAGGTGTGACATTCTCCTAAGACATGCGAGTGACTTGATCAATATATTTATATATTTATATTTGAAGAAGAAGGAACTATTTGATGCAGCAAATCCACGTTGATTAAAATATACCAGATATGGGGGCTCCTGGGTGGCTCAGTGGTTTAGGCCTCTGCCTTCGGCTCAGGTCATGATTTCAGGGTCCTGGGATGGAGCCCCACATCGGGCTCTCTGCTCAGCGGGGAGCCTGCTTCCCCCCTCTCTCTCTGCCTACCTCTCTACCTACTTGTGATCTGTCAGAAAAATGCGTAAATCAGATCTTTAAAAAAAGAATTAGTAGATGTGAAATACATCGAGGGTATGGGGGAAGGAAAACGATTTCACCTGATCTGACTAGGAAGTGGTTGAAGCCTGAATTAAAGTGCTATAAAAAGAGTAAAGACCTGGGAATTCTATGGGGAAAAATCCCTAGAAAAACAGCAGTAATAACTGGCTGCTCTTTATTGATCCAGATGCTGCGGTAGGCAAAGAAGAGCTGGTTTTATTCAGAGGATGATCTCCATTTGTCTTCCTGATCTGGCATTTCCTGCAAGCCAGGTATGGGGCTCTGCTCTAGAGCTGCAAATGCTGGGGGGCCCTCACTGTCCCTTTTCTCTTCTCAGGGGGACAACGGGCATGTCCATGGTGCAGTGGGACAGGCTTTACCACAGGGAGATAAAAGACTGCCAAGGGTAGGTTGGAGCTGGGAAAAGCCACTTAGGAACAGATTTTCATTGGAGGTGATAGACAAGGGCAAAGCGAAGAATGAGGATGAGTGTGTCAAGTTTCAAAGTGCCAGGAGGCAGCACAGTGCATTTGGGAAACTACAGCAAGTTCAGGACAACCGAAAACTGATCTGGCAGCATCACCTGGGGATGGAGGCTGAGCCCCGGGGTTAACACTGGGCTTGAGATGGTTTGTATACTATGCCGAGGAGGTGAGGTACTACACTGTGGGGGCACAGGGAGCTACCGGAGGATTTCAAATATCAGAATCGTAACCATAATAGAGTATTTAATTGCATCCTAGCTTTCATCACGTGTAAGATGTACTAGAGTTTATGTTCGACTAAGAAAGAGAAATGCTGTCAGTTAAACTAGGATATGTCATCAAGTGCAAGGTGAGTGCCACCTTAAAAGATATTAAAATGGGGGGGGGGTGGACACATCTTAGAACAAGTAAATTGTGGTACTAGAATAATTAAGAAAGGTCGAACACTTGGATCAACAAAAAAAGTGATTATTGCTTACCATGTGACCCAAACTATATTAAGTCTTAGAACAAAAGACGTTCTTATCTTGATGCCCCGCAGCTGTTAGCCCCCAAGGTAAAGAGGGCAGTAGGCAACGACCAGCAGGCCTCAAGTGCCATGTGCAGACTCTAAGAGCAACTGCCTTTGAGAGAGGAAACGGTAGAGAGTGGGCTTTCGGAGGTAGAGAATTACTAGCTGGGAAAGTAGGAAAATTGACACAGAATCAGGATTGATGCCACTACATAACAGAGTTGGTGAAACGTCCCTTCTCAGAGATCTTGAGGCTCCTCAGAAATGTATTTTTCATTTTGGACAGAACATTCAGGATAAATATGATCTGTTCGAGTTCCTGGTTCTCTCATCAGGACTGTTTCTTAGGCTTCACTGGCACAAGAAAAGGGTTTTGATGGTCCAGGGTAAATCCTGACCAAAGCAAAGCACGGTATCTATGAAAAACTAACCACTCAGAAGAGAACGACAGATAAAAAGCCAGGCCGACCTGACCCTGCAAAATAGGTAAGGTTGGTCCGGCAACAGGGGTAGAGGGGAAGTGCCCATCTCCTGCTAGAAGAGCTAGAGAAGACCCCTTCCGGAGAGACCACCAGGAGAGGAGAGCAGAAGGTGCTGATGAGGAAGAATATTTTAATCAGGAGAGAAGGTCAAAATGACAAAGTTCCAGGATCAGTGTAAACATATGGGATGAAAAAATAAAAAAGAAAAGAAAAGATCATTTTAAAATGACTTTTTTTTTTTAAAAGGACTTGTGTAAACAAAAGTCCTTTTTAAGAGACAGTTGGCTGTTTAAAGCAGAAGTACAACTCACTGAGAGAATCACCGCACTATTTATTTGGGTAGAAAGGACCTGGAATGTAGAAAGACCCATTCTGCAGAGGAAAAAAATAGAATCACTAACAGGCCTCGTGCCTTGCACAGCCAGTGGCTAGAATCCCTGCCTCATGAGACCCTGTGCTAGAAGGCCGCTAGAACCATCTACAACTATGGTAGTCTTTCTTGGAGGCCAACAAGTGTTTGCCCAGTTAAGAGCAGAGTAACAATCAGTCACGTATTTGGTGATAATGTTTATCGATATCTTTAAAAGCCGTATCAAGTTTCTTTTTGAGTAACCCTCACCCCACCCTTAGAGAAATTTATCTGAGGTTCACCTCTTTGAAATACCTCATTGTAGTTCCACATTTACCATATCCAAAAAACAAACAAACAAAAAAAACCATTTTCTTAACAAAGTGTTCAGAAGGGGGCGCCACTGAAAACAATTAGAGCTTTCCCTGCCAGGACAATTTTGTTGCAGAAACAGCTGAAAGCAATCAGGTCAGACAGAGCCAAGGGCTGGAGGGATTTTTAAATGACAAAATCCGATCCAAATCAAACCAAAACAAAAATCAAACCCAATGGCCAGGATTTCAAGTTTGCTACTAAAGGCGTACATTCCCCTAAGACATGCGAGTGATTTGATCAATATATTTATATATTTATATTTGAAGAAGAAGGATCTATTTGACGCAGCAAATCCACGTTGATTAAAATATACCAGATATGGGGGCTCCTGGGTGGCTCAGTGGTTTAGGCCTCTGCCTTCGGCTCAGGTCATGATTTCAGGGTCCTGGGATGGAGCCCCACATCGGGCTCTCTGCTCAGCGGGGAGCCTGCTTCCCCCCTCTCTCTCTGCCTACCTCTCTACCTACTTGTGATCTGTCAGAAAAATGCGTAAATCAGATCTTTAAAAAAAGAATTAGTAGATGTGAAATACATCGAGGGTATGGGGGAAGGAAAACGATTTCACCTGATCTGACTAGGAAGTGGTTGAAGCCTGAATTAAAGTGCTATAAAAAGAGTAAAGACCTGGGAATTCTATGGGGAAAAATCCCTAGAAAAACAGCAGTAATAACTGGCTGCTCTTTATTGATCCAGATGCTGCGGTAGGCAAAGAAGAGCTGGTTTTATTCAGAGGATGATCTCCATTTGTCTTCCTGATCTGGCATTTCCTGCAAGCCAGGTATGGGGCTCTGCTCTAGAGCTGCAAATGCTGGGGGGCCCTCACTGTCCCTTTTCTCTTCTCAGGGGGACAACGGGCATGTCCATGGTGCAGTGGGACAGGCTTTACCACAGGGAGATAAAAGACTGCCAAGGGTAGGTTGGAGCTGGGAAAAGCCACTTAGGAACAGATTTTCATTGGAGGTGATAGACAAGGGCAAAGCGAAGAATGAGGATGAGTGTGTCAAGTTTCAAAGTGCCAGGAGGCAGCACAGTGCATTTGGGAAACTACAGCAAGTTCAGGACAACCGAAAACTGATCTGGCAGCATCACCTGGGGATGGAGGCTGAGCCCCGGGGTTAACACTGGGCTTGAGATGGTTTGTATACTATGCCTAGGAGGTGAGGTACTACACTGTGGGGGCACAGGGAGCTACCGGAGGATTTCAAATATCAGAATCGTAACCATAATAGAGTATTTAATTGCATCCTAGCTTTCATCACGTGTAAGATGTACTAGAGTTTATGTTCGACTAAGAAAGAGAAATGCTGTCAGTTAAACTAGGATATGTCATCAAGTGCAAGGTGAGTGCCACCTTAAAAGATATTAAAATGGGGGGGGGGTGGACACATCTTAGAACAAGTAAATTGTGGTACTAGAATAATTAAGAAAGGTCGAACACTTGGATCAACAAAAAAAGTGATTATTGCTTACCATGTGACCCAAACTATATTAAGTCTTAGAACAAAAGACGTTCTTATCTTGATGCCCCGCAGCTGTTAGCCCCAAGGTACAGAGGGCAGTAGGCAACGACCAGCAGGCCTCAAGTGCCATGTGCAGACTCTAAGAGCAACTGCCTTTGAGAGAGGAAACGGTAGAGAGTGGGCTTTCGGAGGTAGAGTATTACTAGCTGGGAAAGTAGGAAAATTGACACAGAATCGGGATTGATGCCACTACAGGACAGAGATGGTGAAACGTCCCTTCTCAGAGATCTTGAGGCTCCTCAGAAATGTATTTTTCATTTTGGACAGAACATTCAGGATAAATATGATCTGTTCGAGTTCCTGGTTCTCTCATCAGGACTGTTTCTTAGGCTTCACTGGCACAAGAAAAGGGTTTTGATGGTCCAGGGTAAATCCTGACCAAAGCAAAGCACGGTATCTATGAAAAACTAACCACTCAGAAGAGAACGACAGATAAAAAGCCAGGCCGACCTGACCCTGCAAAATAGGTAAGGTTGGTCCGGCAACAGGGGTAGAGGGGAAGTGCCCATCTCCTGCTAGAAGAGCTAGAGAAGACCCCTTCCGGAGAGACCACCAGGAGAGGAGAGCAGAAGGTGCTGATGAGGAAGAATATTTTAATCAGCAGAGAAGGTCAAAATGACAAAGTTCCAGGATCAGTGTAAACATATGGGATGAAAAAATAAAAAAGAAAAGAAAAGATCATTTTAAAATGACTTTTTTTTTTTAAAAGGACTTGTGTAAACAAAAGTCCTTTTTAAGAGACAGTTGGCTGTTTAAAGCAGAAGTACAACTCACTGAGAGAATCACCGCACTATTTATTTGGGTAGAAAGGACCTGGAATGTAGAAAGGCCCATTCTGCAGAGGAAAAAAATAGAATCACTAACAGGCCTCGTGCCTTGCACAGCCAGTGGCTAGAATCCCTGCCTCATGAGACCCTGTGCTAGAAGGCCGCTAGAACCATCTACAACTATGGTAGTCTTTCTTGGAGGCCAACAAGTGTTTGCCCAGTTAAGAGCAGAGTAACAATCAGTCACGTATTTGGTGATAATGTTTATCGATATCTTTAAAAGCCGTATCAAGTTTCTTTTTGAGTAACCCTCACCCCACCCTTAGAGAAATTTATCTGAGGTTCACCTCTTTGAAATACCTCATTGTAGTTCCACATTTACCATATCCAAAAAACAAACAAAAAAAAAAAAACCATTTTCTTAACAAAGTGTTCAGAAGGGGGCGCCACTGAAAACAATTAGAGCTTTCCCTGCCAGGACAATTTTGTTGCAGAAACAGCTGAAAGCAATCAGGTCAGACAGAGCCAAGGGCTGGAGGGATTTTTAAATGACAAAATCCGATCCAAATCAAACCAAAACAAAAATCAAACCCAATGGCCAGGATTTCAAGTTTGCTACTAAAGGCGTACATTCCCGTAAGACATGCGAGTGATTTGATCAATATATTTATATATTTATATTTGAAGAAGAAGGATCTATTTGACGCAGCAAATCCACGTTGATTAAAATATACCAGATATGGGGGCTCCTGGGTGGCTCAGTGGTTTAGGCCTCTGCCTTCGGCTCAGGTCATGATTTCAGGGTCCTGGGATGGAGCCCCACATCGGGCTCTCTGCTCAGCGGGGAGCCTGCTTCCCCCCTCTCTCTCTGCCTACCTCTCTACCTACTTGTGATCTGTCAGAAAAATGCGTAAATCAGATCTTTAAAAAAAGAATTAGTAGATGTGAAATACATCGAGGGTATGGGGGAAGGAAAACGATTTCACCTGATCTGACTAGGAAGTGGTTGAAGCCTGAATTAAAGTGCTATAAAAAGAGTAAAGACCTGGGAATTCTATGGGGAAAAATCCCTAGAAAAACAGCAGTAATAACTGGCTGCTCTTTATTGATCCAGATGCTGCGGTAGGCAAAGAAGAGCTGGTTTTATTCAGAGGATGATCTCCATTTGTCTTCCTGATCTGGCATTTCCTGCAAGCCAGGTATGGGGCTCTGCTCTAGAGCTGCAAATGCTGGGGGGCCCTCACTGTCCCTTTTCTCTTCTCAGGGGGACAACGGGCATGTCCATGGTGCAGTGGGACAGGCTTTACCACAGGGAGATAAAAGACTGCCAAGGGTAGGTTGGAGCTGGGAAAAGCCACTTAGGAACAGATTTTCATTGGAGGTGATAGACAAGGGCAAAGCGAAGAATGAGGATGAGTGTGTCAAGTTTCAAAGTGCCAGGAGGCAGCACAGTGCATTTGGGAAACTACAGCAAGTTCAGGACAACCGACAACTGATCTGGCAGCATCACCTGGGGATGGAGGCTGAGCCCCGGGGTTAACACTGGGCTTGAGATGGTTTGTATACTATGCCGAGGAGGTGAGGTACTACACTGTGGGGGCACAGGGAGCTACCGGAGGATTTCAAATATCAGAATCGTAACCATAATAGAGTATTTAATTGCATCCTAGCTTTCATCACGTGTAAGATGTACTATAGTTTATGTTCGACTAAGAAAGAGAAATGCTGTCAGTTAAACTAGGATATGTCATCAAGTGCAAGGTGAGTGCCACCTTAAAAGATATTAAAATGGGGGGGGTGGACACATCTTAGAACAAGTAAATTGTGGTACTAGAATAATTAAGAAAGGTCGAACACTTGGATCAACAAAAAAAGTGATTATTGCTTACCATGTGACCCAAAATATATTAAGTCTTAGAACAAAAGACGTTCTTATCTTGATGCCCCGCAGCTGTTAGCCCCCAAGGTAAAGAGGGCAGTAGGCAACGACCAGCAGGCCTCAAGTGCCATGTGCAGACTCTAAGAGCAACTGCCTTTGAGAGAGGAAACGGTAGAGAGTGGGCTTTCGGAGGTAGAGAATTACTAGCTGGGAAAGTAGGAAAATTGACACAGAATCGGGATTGATGCAACTACATGACAGAGTTGGTGAAACGTCCCTTCTCAGAGATCTTGAGGCTCCTCAGAAATGTATTTTTCATTTTGGACAGAACATTCAGGATAAATATGATCTGTTCGAGTTCCTGGTTCTCTCATCAGGACTGTTTCTTAGGCTTCACTGGCACAAGAAAAGGGTTTTGATGGTCCAGGGTAAATCCTGACCAAAGCAAAGCACGGTATCTATGAAAAACTAACCACTCAGAAGAGAACGACAGATAAAAAGCCAGGCCGACCTGACCCTGCAAAATAGGTAAGGTTGGTCCGGCAACAGGGGTAGAGGGGAAGTGCCCATCTCCTGCTAGAAGAGCTAGAGAAGACCCCTTCCGGAGAGACCACCAGGAGAGGAGAGCAGAAGGTGCTGATGAGGAAGAATATTTTAATCAGCAGAGAAGGTCAAAATGACAAAGTTCCAGGATCAGTGTAAACATATGGGATGAAAAAATAAAAAAGAAAAGAAAAGATCATTTTTAAATGAGTTTTTTTTTTAAAAGGATTTGTGTAAACAAAAGTCCTTTTTAAGAGACAGTTGGCTGTTTAAAGCAGAAGTACAACTCACTGAGAGAATCACCGCACTATTTATTTGGGTAGAAAGGACCTGGAATGTAGAAAGGCCCATTCTGCAGAGGAAAAAAATAGAATCACTAACAGGCCTCGTGCCTAGCACAGCCAGTGGCTAGAATCCCTGCCTCATGAGACCCTGTGCTAGAAGGCCGCTAGAACCATCTACAACTATGGTAGTCTTTCTTGGAAGGCAACAAGTGTTTGCCCAGTTAAGAGCAGAGTAACAATCAGTCACGTATTTGGTGATAATGTTTATCGATATCTTTAAAAGCCGTGTCAAGTTTCTTTTTGAGTAACCCTCACCCCACCCTTAGAGAAATTTATCTGAGGTTCACCTCTTTGAAATACCTCATTGTAGTTCCACATTTACCATATCCAAAAAACAAACAAACAAACAAAAAACCATTTTCTTAACAAAGTGTTCAGAAGGGGGCGCCACTGAAAACAATTAGAGCTTTCCCTGCCAGGACAATTTTGTTGCAGAAACAGCTGAAAGCAATCAGGTCAGACAGAGCCAAGGGCTGGAGGGATTTTTAAATGACAAAAACCGATCCAAATCAAACCAAAACAAAAATCAAACCCAATGGCCAGGATTTCAAGTTTGCTACTAAAGGTGTGACATTCTCCTAAGACATGCGAGTGACTTGATCAATATATTTATATATTTATATTTGAAGAAGAAGGAACTATTTGATGCAGCAAATCCACGTTGATTAAAATATACCAGATATGGGGGCTCCTGGGTGGCTCAGTGGTTTAGGCCTCTGCCTTCGGCTCAGGTCATGATTTCAGGGTCCTGGGATGGAGCCCCACATCGGGCTCTCTGCTCAGCGGGGAGCCTGCTTCCCCCCTCTCTCTCTGCCTACCTCTCTACCTACTTGTGATCTGTCAGAAAAATGCGTAAATCAGATCTTTAAAAAAAGAATTAGTAGATGTGAAATACATCGAGGGTATGGGGGAAGGAAAACGATTTCACCTGATCTGACTAGGAAGTGGTTGAAGCCTGAATTAAAGTGCTATAAAAAGAGTAAAGACCTGGGAATTCTATGGGGAAAAATCCCTAGAAAAACAGCAGTAATAACTGGCTGCTCTTTATTGATCCAGATGCTGCGGTAGGCAAAGAAGAGCTGGTTTTATTCAGAGGATGATCTCCATTTGTCTTCCTGATCTGGCATTTCCTGCAAGCCAGGTATGGGGCTCTGCTCTAGAGCTGCAAATGCTGGGGGGCCCTCACTGTCCCTTTTCTCTTCTCAGGGGGACAACGGGCATGTCCATGGTGCAGTGGGACAGGCTTTACCACAGGGAGATAAAAGACTGCCAAGGGTAGGTTGGAGCTGGGAAAAGCCACTTAGGAACAGATTTTCATTGGAGGTGATAGACAAGGGCAAAGCGAAGAATGAGGATGAGTGTGTCAAGTTTCAAAGTGCCAGGAGGCAGCACAGTGCATTTGGGAAACTACAGCAAGTTCAGGACAACCGAAAACTGATCTGGCAGCATCACCTGGGGATGGAGGCTGAGCCCCGGGGTTAACACTGGGCTTGAGATGGTTTGTATACTATGCCTAGGAGGTGAGGTACTACACTGTGGGGGCACAGGGAGCTACCGGAGGATTTCAAATATCAGAATCGTAACCATAATAGAGTATTTAATTGCATCCTAGCTTTCATCACGTGTAAGATGTACTAGAGTTTATGTTCGACTAAGAAAGAGAAATGCTGTCAGTTAAACTAGGATATGTCATCAAGTGCAAGGTGAGTGCCACCTTAAAAGATATTAAAATGGGGGGGGGTGGACACATCTTAGAACAAGTAAATTGTGGTACTAGAATAATTAAGAAAGGTCGAACACTTGGATCAACAAAAAAAGTGATTATTGCTTACCATGTGACCCAAACTATATTAAGTCTTAGAACAAAAGACGTTCTTATCTTGATGCCCCGCAGCTGTTAGCCCCAAGGTACAGAGGGCAGTAGGCAATGACCAGCAGGCCTCAAGTGCCATGTGCAGACTCTAAGAGCAACTGCCTTTGAGAGAGGAAACGGTAGAGAGTGGGCTTTCGGAGGTAGAGTATTACTAGCTGGGAAAGTAGGAAAATTGACACAGAATCGGGATTGATGCCACTACAGGACAGAGATGGTGAAACGTCCCTTCTCAGAGATCTTGAGGCTCCTCAGAAATGTATTTTTCATTTTGGACAGAACATTCAGGATAAATATGATCTGTTCGAGTTCCTGGTTCTCTCATCAGGACTGTTTCTTAGGCTTCACTGGCACAAGAAAAGGGTTTTGATGGTCCAGGGTAAATCCTGACCAAAGCAAAGCACGGTATCTATGAAAAACTAACCACTCAGAAGAGAACAACAGATAAAAAGCCAGGCCGACCTGACCCTGCAAAATAGGTAAGGTTGGTCCGGCAACAGGTGTAGAGGGGAAGTGCCCATCTCCTGCTAGAAGAGCTAGAGAAGACCCCTTCCGGAGAGACCACCAGGAGAGGAGAGCAGAAGGTGCTGATGAGGAAGAATATTTTAATCAGCAGAGAAGGTCAAAATGACAAAGTTCCAGGATCAGTGTAAACATATGGGATGAAAAAATAAAAAAGAAAAGAAAAGATCATTTTAAAATGAGTTTTTTTTTTAAAAGGACTTGTGTAAACAAAAGTCCTTTTTAAGAGACAGTTGGCTGTTTAAAGCAGAAGTACAACTCACTGAGAGAATCACCGCACTATTTATTTGGGTAGAAAGGACCTGGAATGTAGAAAGGCCCATTCTGCAGAGGAAAAAAATAGAATCACTAACAGGCCTCGTGCCTTGCACAGCCAGTGGCTAGAATCCCTGCCTCATGAGACCCTGTGCTAGAAGGCCGCTAGAACCATCTACAACTATGGTAGTCTTTCTTGGAAGGCAACAAGTGTTTGCCCAGTTAAGAGCAGAGTAACAATCAGTCACGTATTTGGTGATAATATTTATCGATATCTTTAAAAGCCGTGTCAAGTTTCTTTTTGAGTAACCCTCACCCCACCCTTAGAGAAATTTATCTGAGGTTCACCTCTTTGAAATACCTCATTGTAGTTCCACATTTACCATATCCAAAAAACAAACAAACAAACAAAAAACCATTTTCTTAACAAAGTGTTCAGAAGGGGGCGCCACTGAAAACAATTAGAGCTTTCCCTGCCAGGACAATTTTGTTGCAGAAACAGCTGAAAGCAATCAGGTCAGACAGAGCCAAGGGCTGGAGGGATTTTTAAATGACAAAAACCGATCCAAATCAAACCAAAACAAAAATCAAACCCAATGGCCAGGATTTCAAGTTTGCTACTAAAGGTGTGACATTCTCCTAAGACATGCGAGTGACTTGATCAATATATTTATATATTTATATTTGAAGAAGAAGGAACTATTTGATGCAGCAAATCCACGTTGATTAAAATATACCAGATATGGGGGCTCCTGGGTGGCTCAGTGGTTTAGGCCTCTGCCTTCGGCTCAGGTCATGATTTCAGGGTCCTGGGATGGAGCCCCACATCGGGCTCTCTGCTCAGCGGGGAGCCTGCTTCCCCCCTCTCTCTCTACCTACCTCTCTACCTACTTGTGATCTGTCAGAAAAATGCGTAAATCAGATCTTTAAAAAAAGAATTAGTAGATGTGAAATACATCGAGGGTATGGGGGAAAGAAAACGATTTCACCTGATCTGACTAGTAAGTGGTTGAAGCCTGAATTAAAGTGCTATAAAAAGAGTAAAGACCTGGGAATTCTATGGGGAAAAATCCCTAGAAAAACAGCAGTAATAACTGGCTGCTCTTTATTGATCCAGATGCTGCGGTAGGCAAAGAAGAGCTGGTTTTATTCAGAGGATGATCTCCATTTGTCTTCCTGATCTGGCATTTCCTGCAAGCCAGGTATGGGGCTCTGCTCTAGAGCTGCAAATGCTGGGGGGCCCTCACTGTCCCTTTTCTCTTCTCAGGGGGACAACGGGCATGTCCATGGTGCAGTGGGACAGGCTTTACCACAGGGAGATAAAAGACTGCCAAGGGTAGGTTGGAGCTGGGAAAAGCCACTTAGGAACAGATTTTCATTGGAGGTGATAGACAAGGGCAAAGCGGAGAATGAGGATGAGTGTGTCAAGTTTCAAAGTGCCAGGAGGCAGCACAGTGCATTTGGGAAACTACAGCAAGTTCAGGACAACCGACAACTGATCTGGCAGCATCACCTGGGGATGGAGGCTGAGCCCCGGGGTTAACACTGGGCTTGAGATGGTTTGTATACTATGCCGAGGAGGTGAGGTACTACACTGTGGGGGCACAGGGAGCTACCGGAGGATTTCAAATATCAGAATCGTAACCATAATAGAGTATTTAATTGCATCCTAGCTTTCATCACGTGTAAGATGTACTATAGTTTATGTTCGACTAAGAAAGAGAAATGCTGTCAGTTAAACTAGGATATGTCATCAAGTGCAAGGTGAGTGCCACCTTAAAAGATATTAAAATGGGGGGGGTGGACACATCTTAGAACAAGTAAATTGTGGTACTAGAATAATTAAGAAAGGTCGAACACTTGGATCAACAAAAAAAGTGATTATTGCTTACCATGTGACCCAAACTATATTAAGTCTTAGAACAAAAGACGTTCTTATCTTGATGCCCCGCAGCTGTTAGCTCCCAAGGTAAAGAGGGCAGTAGGCAACGACCAGCAGGCCTCAAGTGCCATGTGCAGACTCTAAGAGCAACTGCCTTTGAGAGAGGAAACGGTAGAGAGTGGGCTTTCGGAGGTAGAGTATTACTAGCTGGGAAAGTAGGAAAATTGACACAGAATCGGGATTGATGCCACTACAGGACAGAGATGGTGAAACGTCCCTTCTCAGAGATCTTGAGGCTCCTCAGAAATGTATTTTTCATTTTGGACAGAACATTCAGGATAAATATGATCTGTTCGAGTTCCTGGTTCTCTCATCAGGACTGTTTCTTAGGCTTCACTGGCACAAGAAAAGGGTTTTGATGGTCCAGGGTAAATCCTGACCAAAGCAAAGCACGGTATCTATGAAAAACTAACCACTCAGAAGAGAACAACAGATAAAAAGCCAGGCCGACCTGACCCTGCAAAATAGGTAAGGTTGGTCCGGCAACAGGTGTAGAGGGGAAGTGCCCATCTCCTGCTAGAAGAGCTAGAGAAGACCCCTTCCGGAGAGACCACCAGGAGAGGAGAGCAGAAGGTGCTGATGAGGAAGAATATTTTAATCAGCAGAGAAGGTCAAAATGACAAAGTTCCAGGATCAGTGTAAACATATGGGATGAAAAAATAAAAAAGAAAAGAAAAGATCATTTTAAAATGAGTTTTTTTTTTTAAAAGGACTTGTGTAAACAAAAGTCCTTTTTAAGAGACAGTTGGCTGTTTAAAGCAGAAGTACAACTCACTGAGAGAATCACCGCACTATTTATTTGGGTAGAAAGGACCTGGAATGTAGAAAGGCCCATTCTGCAGAGGAAAAAAATAGAATCACTAACAGGCCTCGTGCCTTGCACAGCCAGTGGCTAGAATCCCTGCCTCATGAGACCCTGTGCTAGAAGGCCGCTAGAACCATCTACAACTATGGTAGTCTTTCTTGGAAGGCAACAAGTGTTTGCCCAGTTAAGAGCAGAGTAACAATCAGTCACGTATTTGGTGATAATATTTATCGATATCTTTAAAAGCCGTGTCAAGTTTCTTTTTGAGTAACCCTCACCCCACCCTTAGAGAAATTTATCTGAGGTTCACCTCTTTGAAATACCTCATTGTAGTTCCACATTTACCATATCCAAAAAACAAACAAACAAACAAAAAACCATTTTCTTAACAAAGTGTTCAGAAGGGGGCGCCACTGAAAACAATTAGAGCTTTCCCTGCCAGGACAATTTTGTTGCAGAAACAGCTGAAAGCAATCAGGTCAGACAGAGCCAAGGGCTGGAGGGATTTTTAAATGACAAAAACCGATCCAAATCAAACCAAAACAAAAATCAAACCCAATGGCCAGGATTTCAAGTTTGCTACTAAAGGTGTGACATTCTCCTAAGACATGCGAGTGACTTGATCAATATATTTATATATTTATATTTGAAGAAGAAGGAACTATTTGATGCAGCAAATCCACGTTGATTAAAATATACCAGATATGGGGGCTCCTGGGTGGCTCAGTGGTTTAGGCCTCTGCCTTCGGCTCAGGTCATGATTTCAGGGTCCTGGGATGGAGCCCCACATCGGGCTCTCTGCTCAGCGGGGAGCCTGCTTCCCCCCTCTCTCTCTACCTACCTCTCTACCTACTTGTGATCTGTCAGAAAAATGCGTAAATCAGATCTTTAAAAAAAGAATTAGTAGATGTGAAATACATCGAGGGTATGGGGGAAGGAAAACGATTTCACCTGATCTGACTAGGAAGTGGTTGAAGCCTGAATTAAAGTGCTATAAAAAGAGTAAAGACCTGGGAATTCTATGGGGAAAAATCCCTAGAAAAACAGCAGTAATAACTGGCTGCTCTTTATTGATCCAGATGCTGCGGTAGGCAAAGAAGAGCTGGTTTTATTCAGAGGATGATCTCCATTTGTCTTCCTGATCTGGCATTTCCTGCAAGCCAGGTATGGGGCTCTGCTCTAGAGCTGCAAATGCTGGGGGGCCCTCACTGTCCCTTTTCTCTTCTCAGGGGGACAACGGGCATGTCCATGGTGCAGTGGGACAGGCTTTACCACAGGGAGATAAAAGACTGCCAAGGGTAGGTTGGAGCTGGGAAAAGCCACTTAGGAACAGATTTTCATTGGAGGTGATAGACAAGGGCAAAGCGGAGAATGAGGATGAGTGTGTCAAGTTTCAAAGTGCCAGGAGGCAGCACAGTGCATTTGGGAAACTACAGCAAGTTCAGGACAACCGACAACTGATCTGGCAGCATCACCTGGGGATGGAGGCTGAGCCCCGGGGTTAACACTGGGCTTGAGATGGTTTGTATACTATGCCGAGGAGGTGAGGTACTACACTGTGGGGGCACAGGGAGCTACCGGAGGATTTCAAATATCAGAATCGTAACCATAATAGAGTATTTAATTGCATCCTAGCTTTCATCACGTGTAAGATGTACTATAGTTTATGTTCGACTAAGAAAGAGAAATGCTGTCAGTTAAACTAGGATATGTCATCAAGTGCAAGGTGAGTGCCACCTTAAAAGATATTAAAATGGGGGGGGTGGACACATCTTAGAACAAGTAAATTGTGGTACTAGAATAATTAAGAAAGGTCGAACACTTGGATCAACAAAAAAAGTGATTATTGCTTACCATGTGACCCAAACTATATTAAGTCTTAGAACAAAAGACGTTCTTATCTTGATGCCCCGCAGCTGTTAGCTCCCAAGGTAAAGAGGGCAGTAGGCAACGACCAGCAGGCCTCAAGTGCCATGTGCAGACTCTAAGAGCAACTGCCTTTGAGAGAGGAAACGGTAGAGAGTGGGCTTTCGGAGGTAGAGAATTACTAGCTGGGAAAGTAGGAAAATTGACACAGAATCGGGATTGATGCAACTACATGACAGAGTTGGTGAAACGTCCCTTCTCAGAGATCTTGAGGCTCCTCAGAAATGTATTTTTCATTTTGGACAGAACATTCAGGATAAATATGATCTGTTCGAGTTCCTGGTTCTCTCATCAGGACTGTTTCTTAGGCTTCACTGGCACAAGAAAAGGGTTTTGATGGTCCAGGGTAAATCCTGACCAAAGCAAAGCACGGTATCTATGAAAAACTAACCACTCAGAAGAGAACGACAGATAAAAAGCCAGGCCGACCTGACCCTGCAAAATAGGTAAGGTTGGTCCGGCAACAGGTGTAGAGGGGAAGTGCCCATCTCCTGCTAGAAGAGCTAGAGAAGACCCCTTCCGGAGAGACCACCAGGAGAGGAGAGCAGAAGGTGCTGATGAGGAAGAATATTTTAATCAGCAGAGAAGGTCAAAATGACAAAGTTCCAGGATCAGTGTAAACATATGGGATGAAAAAATAAAAAAGAAAAGAAAAGATCATTTTAAAATGAGTTTTTTTTTTTAAAAGGACTTGTGTAAACAAAAGTCCTTTTTAAGAGACAGTTGGCTGTTTAAAGCAGAAGTACAACTCACTGAGAGAATCACCGCACTATTTATTTGGGTAGAAAGGACCTGGAATGTAGAAAGGCCCATTCTGCAGAGGAAAAAAATAGAATCACTAACAGGCCTCGTGCCTTGCACAGCCAGTGGCTAGAATCCCTGCCTCATGAGACCCTGTGCTAGAAGGCCGCTAGAACCATCTACAACTATGGTAGTCTTTCTTGGAAGGCAACAAGTGTTTGCCCAGTTAAGAGCAGAGTAACAATCAGTCACGTATTTGGTGATAATGTTTATCGATATCTTTAAAAGCCGTGTCAAGTTTCTTTTTGAGTAACCCTCACCCCACCCTTAGAGAAATTTATCTGAGGTTCACCTCTTTGAAATACCTCATTGTAGTTCCACATTTACCATATCCAAAAAACAAACAAACAAACAAAAAACCATTTTCTTAACAAAGTGTTCAGAAGGGGGCGCCACTGAAAACAATTAGAGCTTTCCCTGCCAGGACAATTTTGTTGCAGAAACAGCTGAAAGCAATCAGGTCAGACAGAGCCAAGGGCTGGAGGGATTTTTAAATGACAAAAACCGATCCAAATCAAACCAAAACAAAAATCAAACCCAATGGCCAGGATTTCAAGTTTGCTACTAAAGGTGTGACATTCTCCTAAGACATGCGAGTGACTTGATCAATATATTTATATATTTATATTTGAAGAAGAAGGAACTATTTGATGCAGCAAATCCACGTTGATTAAAATATACCAGATATGGGGGCTCCTGGGTGGCTCAGTGGTTTAGGCCTCTGCCTTCGGCTCAGGTCATGATTTCAGGGTCCTGGGATGGAGCCCCACATCGGGCTCTCTGCTCAGCGGGGAGCCTGCTTCCCCCCTCTCTCTCTACCTACCTCTCTACCTACTTGTGATCTGTCAGAAAAATGCGTAAATCAGATCTTTAAAAAAAGAATTAGTAGATGTGAAATACATCGAGGGTATGGGGGAAGGAAAACGATTGCACCTGATCTGACTAGGAAGTGGTTGAAGCCTGAATTAAAGTGCTATAAAAAGAGTAAAGACCTGGGAATTCTATGGGGAAAAATCCCTAGAAAAACAGCAGTAATAACTGGCTGCTCTTTATTGATCCAGATGCTGCGGTAGGCAAAGAAGAGCTGGTTTTATTCAGAGGATGATCTCCATTTGTCTTCCTGATCTGGCATTTCCTGCAAGCCAGGTATGGGGCTCTGCTCTAGAGCTGCAAATGCTGGGGGGCCCTCACTGTCCCTTTTCTCTTCTCAGGGGGACAACGGGCATGTCCATGGTGCAGTGGGACAGGCTTTACCACAGGGAGATAAAAGACTGCCAAGGGTAGGTTGGAGCTGGGAAAAGCCACTTAGGAACAGATTTTCATTGGAGGTGATAGACAAGGGCAAAGCGGAGAATGAGGATGAGTGTGTCAAGTTTCAAAGTGCCAGGAGGCAGCACAGTGCATTTGGGAAACTACAGCAAGTTCAGGACAACCGACAACTGATCTGGCAGCATCACCTGGGGATGGAGGCTGAGCCCCGGGGTTAACACTGGGCTTGAGATGGTTTGTATACGATGCCGAGGAGGTGAGGTACTACACTGTGGGGGCACAGGGAGCTACCGGAGGATTTCAAATATCAGAATCGTAACCATAATAGAGTATTTAATTGCATCCTAGCTTTCATCACGTGTAAGATGTACTATAGTTTATGTTCGACTAAGAAAGAGAAATGCTGTCAGTTAAACTAGGATATGTCATCAAGTGCAAGGTGAGTGCCACCTTAAAAGATATTAAAATGGGGGGGGTGGACACATCTTAGAACAAGTAAATTGTGGTACTAGAATAATTAAGAAAGGTCGAACACTTGGATCAACAAAAAAAGTGATTATTGCTTACCATGTGACCCAAACTATATTAAGTCTTAGAACAAAAGACGTTCTTATCTTGATGCCCCGCAGCTGTTAGCTCCCAAGGTAAAGAGGGCAGTAGGCAACGACCAGCAGGCCTCAAGTGCCATGTGCAGACTCTAAGAGCAACTGCCTTTGAGAGAGGAAACGGTAGAGAGTGGGCTTTCGGAGGTAGAGAATTACTAGCTGGGAAAGTAGGAAAATTGACACAGAATCGGGATTGATGCAACTACATGACAGAGTTGGTGAAACGTCCCTTCTCAGAGATCTTGAGGCTCCTCAGAAATGTATTTTTCATTTTGGACAGAACATTCAGGATAAATATGATCTGTTCGAGTTCCTGGTTCTCTCATCAGGACTGTTTCTTAGGCTTCACTGGCACAAGAAAAGGGTTTTGATGGTCCAGGGTAAATCCTGACCAAAGCAAAGCACGGTATCTATGAAAAACTAACCACTCAGAAGAGAACGACAGATAAAAAGCCAGGCCGACCTGACCCTGCAAAATAGGTAAGGTTGGTCCGGCAACAGGTGTAGAGGGGAAGTGCCCATCTCCTGCTAGAAGAGCTAGAGAAGACCCCTTCCGGAGAGACCACCAGGAGAGGAGAGCAGAAGGTGCTGATGAGGAAGAATATTTTAATCAGCAGAGAAGGTCAAAATGACAAAGTTCCAGGATCAGTGTAAACATATGGGATGAAAAAATAAAAAAGAAAAGAAAAGATCATTTTAAAATGAGTTTTTTTTTTAAAAGGATTTGTGTAAACAAAAGTCCTTTTTAAGAGACAGTTGGCTGTTTAAAGCAGAAGTACAACTCACTGAGAGAATCACCGCACTATTTATTTGGGTAGAAAGGACCTGGAATGTAGAAAGGCCCATTCTGCAGAGGAAAAAAATAGAATCACTAACAGGCCTCGTGCCTAGCACAGCCAGTGGCTAGAATCCCTGCCTCATGAGACCCTGTGCTAGAAGGCCGCTAGAACCATCTACAACTATGGTAGTCTTTCTTGGAAGGCAACAAGTGTTTGCCCAGTTAAGAGCAGAGTAACAATCAGTCACGTATTTGGTGATAATGTTTATCGATATCTTTAAAAGCCGTGTCAAGTTTCTTTTTGAGTAACCCTCACCCCACCCTTAGAGAAATTTATCTGAGGTTCACCTCTTTGAAATACCTCATTGTAGTTCCACATTTACCATATCCAAAAAACAAACAAACAAACAAAAAACCATTTTCTTAACAAAGTGTTCAGAAGGGGGCGCCACTGAAAACAATTAGAGCTTTCCCTGCCAGGACAATTTTGTTGCAGAAACAGCTGAAAGCAATCAGGTCAGACAGAGCCAAGGGCTGGAGGGATTTTTAAATGACAAAAACCGATCCAAATCAAACCAAAACAAAAATCAAACCCAATGGCCAGGATTTCAAGTTTGCTACTAAAGGTGTGACATTCTCCTAAGACATGCGAGTGACTTGATCAATATATTTATATATTTATATTTGAAGAAGAAGGAACTATTTGATGCAGCAAATCCACGTTGATTAAAATATACCAGATATGGGGGCTCCTGGGTGGCTCAGTGGTTTAGGCCTCTGCCTTCGGCTCAGGTCATGATTTCAGGGTCCTGGGATGGAGCCCCACATCGGGCTCTCTGCTCAGCGGGGAGCCTGCTTCCCCCCTCTCTCTCTGCCTACCTCTCTACCTACTTGTGATCTGTCAGAAAAATGCGTAAATCAGATCTTTAAAAAAAGAATTAGTAGATGTGAAATACATCGAGGGTATGGGGGAAGGAAAACGATTGCACCTGATCTGACTAGGAAGTGGTTGAAGCCTGAATTAAAGTGCTATAAAAAGAGTAAAGACCTGGGAATTCTATGGGGAAAAATCCCTAGAAAAACAGCAGTAATAACTGGCTGCTCTTTATTGATCCAGATGCTGCGGTAGGCAAAGAAGAGCTGGTTTTATTCAGAGGATGATCTCCATTTGTCTTCCTGATCTGGCATTTCCTGCAAGCCAGGTATGGGGCTCTGCTCTAGAGCTGCAAATGCTGGGGGGCCCTCACTGTCCCTTTTCTCTTCTCAGGGGGACAACGGGCATGTCCATGGTGCAGTGGGACAGGCTTTACCACAGGGAGATAAAAGACTGCCAAGGGTAGGTTGGAGCTGGGAAAAGCCACTTAGGAACAGATTTTCATTGGAGGTGATAGACAAGGGCAAAGCGAAGAATGAGGATGAGTGTGTCAAGTTTCAAAGTGCCAGGAGGCAGCACAGTGCATTTGGGAAACTACAGCAAGTTCATGACAACCGACAACTGATCTGGCAGCATCACCTGGGGATGGAGGCTGAGCCCCGGGGTTAACACTGGGCTTGAGATGGTTTGTATACTATGCCGAGGAGGTGAGGTACTACACTGTGGGGGCACAGGGAGCTACCGGAGGATTTCAAATATCAGAATCGTAACCATAATAGAGTATTTAATTGCATCCTAGCTTTCATCACGTGTAAGATGTACTAGAGTTTATGTTCGACTAAGAAAGAGAAATGCTGTCAGTTAAACTAGGATATGTCATCAAGTGCAAGGTGAGTGCCACCTTAAAAGATATTAAAATGGCGGGGGGGTGGACACATCTTAGAACAAGTAAATTGTGGTACTAGAATAATTAAGAAAGGTCGAACACTTGGATCAACAAAAAAAGTGATTAATGCTTACCATGTGACCCAATCTATATTAAGTCTAAGAACAAAAGACGTTCTTATCTTGATGCCCCGCAGCTGTTAGCCCCAAGGTACAGAGGGCAGTAGGCAACGACCAGCAGGCCTCAAGTGCCATGTGCAGACTCTAAGAGCAACTGCCTTTGAGAGAGGAAACGGTAGAGAGTGGGCTTTCGGAGGTAGAGTATTACTAGCTGGGAAAGTAGGAAAATTGACACAGAATCGGGATTGATGCCACTACAGGACAGAGATGGTGAAACGTCCCTTCTCAGAGATCTTGAGGCTCCTCAGAAATGTATTTTTCATTTTGGACAGAACATTCAGGATAAATATGATCTGTTCGAGTTCCTGGTTCTCTCATCAGGACTGTTTCTTAGGCTTCACTGGCACAAGAAAAGGGTTTTGATGGTCCAGGGTAAATCCTGACCAAAGCAAAGCACTGTATCTATGAAAAACTAACCACTCAGAAGAGAACGACAGATAAAAAGCCAGGCCGACCTGACCCTGCAAAATAGGTAAGGTTGGTCCGGCAACAGGGGTAGAGGGGAAGTGCCCATCTCCTGCTAGAAGAGCTAGAGAAGACCCCTTCCGGAGAGACCACCAGGAGAGGAGAGCAGAAGGTGCTGATGAGGAAGAATATTTTAATCAGCAGAGAAGGTCAAAATGACAAAGTTCCAGGATCAGTGTAAACATATGGGATGAAAAAATAAAAAAGAAAAGAAAAGATCATTTTAAAATGACTTTTTTTTTTTAAAAGGACTTGTGTAAACAAAAGTCCTTTTTAAGAGACAGTTGGCTGTTTAAAGCAGAAGTACAACTCACTGAGAGAATCACCGCACTATTTATTTGGGTAGAAAGGACCTGGAATGTAGAAAGGCCCATTCTGCAGAGGAAAAAAATAGAATCACTAACAGGCCTCGTGCCTTGCACAGCCAGTGGCTAGAATCCCTGCCTCATGAGACCCTGTGCTAGAAGTCCGCTAGAACCATCTACAACTATGGTAGTCTTTCTTGGAAGGCAACAAGTGTTTGCCCAGTTAAGAGCAGAGTAACAATCAGTCACGTATTTGGTGATAATGTTTATCGATATCTTTAAAAGCCGTGTCAAGTTTCTTTTTGAGTAACCCTCACCCCACCCTTAGAGAAATTTATCTGAGGTTCACCTCTTTGAAATACCTCATTGTAGTTCCACATTTACCATATCCAAAGAACAAACAAACAAACAAAAAACCATTTTCTTAACAAAGAGTTCAGATGGGGGCGCCACTGAAAACAATTAGAGCTTTCCCTGCCAGGACAATTTTGTTGCAGAAACAGCTGAAAGCAATCAGGTCAGACAGAGCCAAGGGCTGGAGGGATTTTTAAATGACAAAAACCGATCCAAATCAAACCAAAACAAAAATCAAACCCAATGGCCAGGATTTCAAGTTTGCTACTAAAGGTGTGACATTCTCCTAAGACATGCGAGTGACTTGATCAATATATTTATATATTTATATTTGAAGAAGAAGGAACTATTTGATGCAGCAAATCCACGTTGATTAAAATATACCAGATATGGGGGCTCCTGGGTGGCTCAGTGGTTTAGGCCTCTGCCTTCGGCTCAGGTCATGATTTCAGGGTCCTGGGATGGAGCCCCACATCGGGCTCTCTGCTCAGCGGGGAGCCTGCTTCCCCCCTCTCTCTCTACCTACCTCTCTACCTACTTGTGATCTGTCAGAAAAATGCGTAAATCAGATCTTTAAAAAAAGAATTAGTAGATGTGAAATACATCGAGGGTATGGGGGAAGGAAAACGATTTCACCTGATCTGACTAGGAAGTGGTTGAAGCCTGAATTAAAGTGCTATAAAAAGAGTAAAGACCTGGGAATTCTATGGGGAAAAATCCCTAGAAAAACAGCAGTAATAACTGGCTGCTCTTTATTGATCCAGATGCTGCGGTAGGCAAAGAAGAGCTGGTTTTATTCAGAGGATGATCTCCATTTGTCTTCCTGATCTGGCATTTCCTGCAAGCCAGGTATGGGGCTCTGCTCTAGAGCTGCAAATGCTGGGGGGCCCTCACTGTCCCTTTTCTCTTCTCAGGGGGACAACGGGCATGTCCATGGTGCAGTGGGACAGGCTTTACCACAGGGAGATAAAAGACTGCCAAGGGTAGGTTGGAGCTGGGAAAAGCCACTTAGGAACAGATTTTCATTGGAGGTGATAGACAAGGGCAAAGCGGAGAATGAGGATGAGTGTGTCAAGTTTCAAAGTGCCAGGAGGCAGCACAGTGCATTTGGGAAACTACAGCAAGTTCAGGACAACCGACAACTGATCTGGCAGCATCACCTGGGGATGGAGGCTGAGCCCCGGGGTTAACACTGGGCTTGAGATGGTTTGTATACTATGCCGAGGAGGTGAGGTACTACACTGTGGGGGCACAGGGAGCTACCGGAGGATTTCAAATATCAGAATCGTAACCATAATAGAGTATTTAATTGCATCCTAGCTTTCATCACGTGTAAGATGTACTATAGTTTATGTTCGACTAAGAAAGAGAAATGCTGTCAGTTAAACTAGGATATGTCATCAAGTGCAAGGTGAGTGCCACCTTAAAAGATATTAAAATGGGGGGGGTGGACACATCTTAGAACAAGTAAATTGTGGTACTAGAATAATTAAGAAAGGTCGAACACTTGGATCAACAAAAAAAGTGATTATTGCTTACCATGTGACCCAAACTATATTAAGTCTTAGAACAAAAGACGTTCTTATCTTGATGCCCCGCAGCTGTTAGCTCCCAAGGTAAAGAGGGCAGTAGGCAACGACCAGCAGGCCTCAAGTGCCATGTGCAGACTCTAAGAGCAACTGCCTTTGAGAGAGGAAACGGTAGAGAGTGGGCTTTCGGAGGTAGAGAATTACTAGCTGGGAAAGTAGGAAAATTGACACAGAATCGGGATTGATGCAACTACATGACAGAGTTGGTGAAACGTCCCTTCTCAGAGATCTTGAGGCTCCTCAGAAATGTATTTTTCATTTTGGACAGAACATTCAGGATAAATATGATCTGTTCGAGTTCCTGGTTCTCTCATCAGGACTGTTTCTTAGGCTTCACTGGCACAAGAAAAGGGTTTTGATGGTCCAGGGTAAATCCTGACCAAAGCAAAGCACGGTATCTATGAAAAACTAACCACTCAGAAGAGAACGACAGATAAAAAGCCAGGCCGACCTGACCCTGCAAAATAGGTAAGGTTGGTCCGGCAACAGGTGTAGAGGGGAAGTGCCCATCTCCTGCTAGAAGAGCTAGAGAAGACCCCTTCCGGAGAGACCACCAGGAGAGGAGAGCAGAAGGTGCTGATGAGGAAGAATATTTTAATCAGCAGAGAAGGTCAAAATGACAAAGTTCCAGGATCAGTGTAAACATATGGGATGAAAAAATAAAAAAGAAAAGAAAAGATCATTTTAAAATGAGTTTTTTTTTTAAAAGGACTTGTGTAAACAAAAGTCCTTTTTAAGAGACAGTTGGCTGTTTAAAGCAGAAGTACAACTCACTGAGAGAATCACCGCACTATTTATTTGGGTAGAAAGGACCTGGAATGTAGAAAGGCCCATTCTGCAGAGGAAAAAAATAGAATCACTAACAGGCCTCGTGCCTAGCACAGCCAGTGGCTAGAATCCCTGCCTCATGAGACCCTGTGCTAGAAGGCCGCTAGAACCATCTACAACTATGGTAGTCTTTCTTGGAAGGCAACAAGTGTTTGCCCAGTTAAGAGCAGAGTAACAATCAGTCACGTATTTGGTGATAATGTTTATCGATATCTTTAAAAGCCGTGTCAAGTTTCTTTTTGAGTAACCCTCACCCCACCCTTAGAGAAATTTATCTGAGGTTCACCTCTTTGAAATACCTCATTGTAGTTCCACATTTACCATATCCAAAAAACAAACAAACAAACAAAAAACCATTTTCTTAACAAAGTGTTCAGAAGGGGGCGCCACTGAAAACAATTAGAGCTTTCCCTGCCAGGACAATTTTGTTGCAGAAACAGCTGAAAGCAATCAGGTCAGACAGAGCCAAGGGCTGGAGGGATTTTTAAATGACAAAAACCGATCCAAATCAAACCAAAACAAAAATCAAACCCAATGGCCAGGATTTCAAGTTTGCTACTAAAGGTGTGACATTCTCCTAAGACATGCGAGTGACTTGATCAATATATTTATATATTTATATTTGAAGAAGAAGGAACTATTTGATGCAGCAAATCCACGTTGATTAAAATATACCAGATATGGGGGCTCCTGGGTGGCTCAGTGGTTTAGGCCTCTGCCTTCGGCTCAGGTCATGATTTCAGGGTCCTGGGATGGAGCCCCACATCGGGCTCTCTGCTCAGCGGGGAGCCTGCTTCCCCCCTCTCTCTCTGCCTACCTCTCTACCTACTTGTGATCTGTCAGAAAAATGCGTAAATCAGATCTTTAAAAAAAGAATTAGTAGATGTGAAATACATCGAGGGTATGGGGGAAGGAAAACGATTTCACCTGATCTGACTAGGAAGTGGTTGAAGCCTGAATTAAAGTGCTATAAAAAGAGTAAAGACCTGGGAATTCTATGGGGAAAAATCCCTAGAAAAACAGCAGTAATAACTGGCTGCTCTTTATTGATCCAGATGCTGCGGTAGGCAAAGAAGAGCTGGTTTTATTCAGAGGATGATCTCCATTTGTCTTCCTGATCTGGCATTTCCTGCAAGCCAGGTATGGGGCTCTGCTCTAGAGCTGCAAATGCTGGGGGGCCCTCACTGTCCCTTTTCTCTTCTCAGGGGGACAACGGGCATGTCCATGGTGCAGTGGGACAGGCTTTACCACAGGGAGATAAAAGACTGCCAAGGGTAGGTTGGAGCTGGGAAAAGCCACTTAGGAACAGATTTTCATTGGAGGTGATAGACAAGGGCAAAGCGGAGAATGAGGATGAGTGTGTCAAGTTTCAAAGTGCCAGGAGGCAGCACAGTGCATTTGGGAAACTACAGCAAGTTCAGGACAACCGACAACTGATCTGGCAGCATCACCTGGGGATGGAGGCTGAGCCCCGGGGTTAACACTGGGCTTGAGATGGTTTGTATACTATGCCGAGGAGGTGAGGTACTACACTGTGGGGGCACAGGGAGCTACCGGAGGATTTCAAATATCAGAATCGTAACCATAATAGAGTATTTAATTGCATCCTAGCTTTCATCACGTGTAAGATGTACTATAGTTTATGTTCGACTAAGAAAGAGAAATGCTGTCAGTTAAACTAGGATATGTCATCAAGTGCAAGGTGAGTGCCACCTTAAAAGATATTAAAATGGGGGGGGTGGACACATCTTAGAACAAGTAAATTGTGGTACTAGAATAATTAAGAAAGGTCGAACACTTGGATCAACAAAAAAAGTGATTATTGCTTACCATGTGACCCAAACTATATTAAGTCTTAGAACAAAAGACGTTCTTATCTTGATGCCCCGCAGCTGTTAGCTCCCAAGGTAAAGAGGGCAGTAGGCAACGACCAGCAGGCCTCAAGTGCCATGTGCAGACTCTAAGAGCAACTGCCTTTGAGAGAGGAAACGGTAGAGAGTGGGCTTTCGGAGGTAGAGAATTACTAGCTGGGAAAGTAGGAAAATTGACACAGAATCGGGATTGATGCAACTACATGACAGAGTTGGTGAAACGTCCCTTCTCAGAGATCTTGAGGCTCCTCAGAAATGTATTTTTCATTTTGGACAGAACATTCAGGATAAATATGATCTGTTCGAGTTCCTGGTTCTCTCATCAGGACTGTTTCTTAGGCTTCACTGGCACAAGAAAAGGGTTTTGATGGTCCAGGGTAAATCCTGACCAAAGCAAAGCACGGTATCTATGAAAAACTAACCACTCAGAAGAGAACGACAGATAAAAAGCCAGGCCGACCTGACCCTGCAAAATAGGTAAGGTTGGTCCGGCAACAGGTGTAGAGGGGAAGTGCCCATCTCCTGCTAGAAGAGCTAGAGAAGACCCCTTCCGGAGAGACCACCAGGAGAGGAGAGCAGAAGGTGCTGATGAGGAAGAATATTTTAATCAGCAGAGAAGGTCAAAATGACAAAGTTCCAGGATCAGTGTAAACATATGGGATGAAAAAATAAAAAAGAAAAGAAAAGATCATTTTAAAATGAGTTTTTTTTTTAAAAGGATTTGTGTAAACAAAAGTCCTTTTTAAGAGACAGTTGGCTGTTTAAAGCAGAAGTACAACTCACTGAGAGAATCACCGCACTATTTATTTGGGTAGAAAGGACCTGGAATATAGAAAGGCCCATTCTGCAGAGGAAAAAAATAGAATCACTAACAGGCCTCGTGCCTAGCACAGCCAGTGGCTAGAATCCCTGCCTCATGAGACCCTGTGCTAGAAGGCCGCTAGAACCATCTACAACTATGGTAGTCTTTCTTGGAAGGCAACAAGTGTTTGCCCAGTTAAGAGCAGAGTAACAATCAGTCACGTATTTGGTGATAATGTTTATCGATATCTTTAAAAGCCGTGTCAAGTTTCTTTTTGAGTAACCCTCACCCCACCCTTAGAGAAATTTATCTGAGGTTCACCTCTTTGAAATACCTCATTGTAGTTCCACATTTACCATATCCAAAAAACAAACAAACAAACAAAAAACCATTTTCTTAACAAAGTGTTCAGAAGGGGGCGCCACTGAAAACAATTAGAGCTTTCCCTGCCAGGACAATTTTGTTGCAGAAACAGCTGAAAGCAATCAGGTCAGACAGAGCCAAGGGCTGGAGGGATTTTTAAATGACAAAAACCGATCCAAATCAAACCAAAACAAAAATCAAACCCAATGGCCAGGATTTCAAGTTTGCTACTAAAGGTGTGACATTCTCCTAAGACATGCGAGTGACTTGATCAATATATTTATATATTTATATTTGAAGAAGAAGGAACTATTTGATGCAGCAAATCCACGTTGATTAAAATATACCAGATATGGGGGCTCCTGGGTGGCTCAGTGGTTTAGGCCTCTGCCTTCGGCTCAGGTCATGATTTCAGGGTCCTGGGATGGAGCCCCACATCGGGCTCTCTGCTCAGCGGGGAGCCTGCTTCCCCCCTCTCTCTCTGCCTACCTCTCTACCTACTTGTGATCTGTCAGAAAACTGCGTAAATCAGATCTTTAAAAAAAGAATTAGTAGATGTGAAATACATCGAGGGTATGGGGGAAGGAAAACGATTTCACCTGATCTGACTAGGAAGTGGTTGAAGCCTGAATTAAAGTGCTATAAAAAGAGTAAAGACCTGGGAATTCTATGGGGAAAAATCCCTAGAAAAACAGCAGTAATAACTGGCTGCTCTTTATTGATCCAGATGCTGCGGTAGGCAAAGAAGAGCTGGTTTTATTCAGAGGATGATCTCCATTTGTCTTCCTGATCTGGCATTTCCTGCAAGCCAGGTATGGGGCTCTGCTCTAGAGCTGCAAATGCTGGGGGGCCCTCACTGTCCCTTTTCTCTTCTCAGGGGGACAACGGGCATGTCCATGGTGCAGTGGGACAGGCTTTACCACAGGGAGATAAAAGACTGCCAAGGGTAGGTTGGAGCTGGGAAAAGCCACTTAGGAACAGATTTTCATTGGAGGTGATAGACAAGGGCAAAGCGAAGAATGAGGATGAGTGTGTCAAGTTTCAAAGTGCCAGGAGGCAGAACAGTGCATTTGGGAAACTACAGCAAGTTCATGACAACCGACAACTGATCTGGCAGCATCACCTGGGGATGGAGGCTGAGCCCCGGGGTTAACACTGGGCTTGAGATGGTTTGTATACGATGCCGAGGAGGTGAGGTACTACACTGTGGGGGCACAGGGAGCTACCGGAGGATTTCAAATATCAGAATCGTAACCATAATAGAGTATTTAATTGCATCCTAGCTTTCATCACGTGTAAGATGTACTATAGTTTATGTTCGACTAAGAAAGAGAAATGCTGTCAGTTAAACTAGGATATGTCATCAAGTGCAAGGTGAGTGCCACCTTAAAAGATATTAAAATGGGGGGGGTGGACACATCTTAGAACAAGTAAATTGTGGTACTAGAATAATTAAGAAAGGTCGAACACTTGGATCAACAAAAAAAGTGATTATTGCTTACCATGTGACCCAAACTATATTAAGTCTTAGAACAAAAGACGTTCTTATCTTGATGCCCCGCAGCTGTTAGCCCCCAAGGTAAAGAGGGCAGTAGGCAACGACCAGCAGGCCTCAAGTGCCATGTGCAGACTCTAAGAGCAACTGCCTTTGAGAGAGGAAACGGTAGAGAGTGGGCTTTCGGAGGTAGAGAATTACTAGCTGGGAAAGTAGGAAAATTGACACAGAATCGGGATTGATGCCACTACATAACAGAGTTGGTGAAACGTCCCTTCTCAGAGATCTTGAGGCTCCTCAGAAATGTATTTTTCATTTTGGACAGAACATTCAGGATAAATATGATCTGTTCGAGTTCCTGGTTCTCTCATCAGGACTGTTTCTTAGGCTTCACTGGCACAAGAAAAGGGTTTTGATGGTCCAGGGTAAATCCTGACCAAAGCAAAGCACTGTATCTATGAAAAACTAACCACTCAGAAGAGAACGACAGATAAAAAGCCAGGCCGACCTGACCCTGCAAAATAGGTAAGGTTGGTCCGGCAACAGGGGTAGAGGGGAAGTGCCCATCTCCTGCTAGAAGAGCTAGAGAAGACCCCTTCCGGAGAGACCACCAGGAGAGGAGAGCAGAAGGTGCTGATGAGGAAGAATATTTTAATCAGCAGAGAAGGTCAAAATGACAAAGTTCCAGGATCAGTGTAAACATATGGGATGAAAAAATAAAAAAGAAAAGAAAAGATCATTTTAAAATGACTTTTTTTTTTTAAAAGGACTTGTGTAAACAAAAGTCCTTTTTAAGAGACAGTTGGCTGTTTAAAGCAGAAGTACAACTCACTGAGAGAATCACCGCACTATTTATTTGGGTAGAAAGGACCTGGAATGTAGAAAGGCCCATTCTGCAGAGGAAAAAAATAGAATCACTAACAGGCCTCGTGCCTTGCACAGCCAGTGGCTAGAATCCCTGCCTCATGAGACCCTGTGCTAGAAGTCCGCTAGAACCATCTACAACTATGGTAGTCTTTCTTGGAAGGCAACAAGTGTTTGCCCAGTTAAGAGCAGAGTAACAATCAGTCACGTATTTGGTGATAATGTTTATCGATATCTTTAAAAGCCGTGTCAAGTTTCTTTTTGAGTAACCCTCACCCCACCCTTAGAGAAATTTATCTGAGGTTCACCTCTTTGAAATACCTCATTGTAGTTCCACATTTACCATATCCAAAGAACAAACAAACAAACAAAAAACCATTTTCTTAACAAAGAGTTCAGAAGGGGGCGCCACTGAAAACAATTAGAGCTTTCCCTGCCAGGACAATTTTGTTGCAGAAACAGCTGAAAGCAATCAGGTCAGACAGAGCCAAGGGCTGGAGGGATTTTTAAATGACAAAAACCGATCCAAATCAAACCAAAACAAAAATCAAACCCAATGGCCAGGATTTCAAGTTTGCTACTAAAGGTGTGACATTCTCCTAAGACATGCGAGTGACTTGATCAATATATTTATATATTTATATTTGAAGAAGAAGGAACTATTTGATGCAGCAAATCCACGTTGATTAAAATATACCAGATATGGGGGCTCCTGGGTGGCTCAGTGGTTTAGGCCTCTGCCTTCGGCTCAGGTCATGATTTCAGGGTCCTGGGATGGAGCCCCACATCGGGCTCTCTGCTCAGCGGGGAGCCTGCTTCCCCCCTCTCTCTCTGCCTACCTCTCTACCTACTTGTGATCTGTCAGAAAAATGCGTAAATCAGATCTTTAAAAAAAGAATTAGTAGATGTGAAATACATCGAGGGTATGGGGGAAGGAAAACGATTGCACCTGATCTGACTAGGAAGTGGTTGAAGCCTGAATTAAAGTGCTATAAAAAGAGTAAAGACCTGGGAATTCTATGGGGAAAAATCCCTAGAAAAACAGCAGTAATAACTGGCTGCTCTTTATTGATCCAGATGCTGCGGTAGGCAAAGAAGAGCTGGTTTTATTCAGAGGATGATCTCCATTTGTCTTCCTGATCTGGCATTTCCTGCAAGCCAGGTATGGGGCTCTGCTCTAGAGCTGCAAATGCTGGGGGGCCCTCACTGTCCCTTTTCTCTTCTCAGGGGGACAACGGGCATGTCCATGGTGCAGTGGGACAGGCTTTACCACAGGGAGATAAAAGACTGCCAAGGGTAGGTTGGAGCTGGGAAAAGCCACTTAGGAACAGATTTTCATTGGAGGTGATAGACAAGGGCAAAGCGAAGAATGAGGATGAGTGTGTCAAGTTTCAAAGTGCCAGGAGGCAGCACAGTGCATTTGGGAAACTACAGCAAGTTCATGACAACCGACAACTGATCTGGCAGCATCACCTGGGGATGGAGGCTGAGCCCCGGGGTTAACACTGGGCTTGAGATGGTTTGTATACTATGCCGAGGAGGTGAGGTACTACACTGTGGGGGCACAGGGAGCTACCGGAGGATTTCAAATATCAGAATCGTAACCATAATAGAGTATTTAATTGCATCCTAGCTTTCATCACGTGTAAGATGTACTAGAGTTTATGTTCGACTAAGAAAGAGAAATGCTGTCAGTTAAACTAGGATATGTCATCAAGTGCAAGGTGAGTGCCACCTTAAAAGATATTAAAATGGCGGGGGGGTGGACACATCTTAGAACAAGTAAATTGTGGTACTAGAATAATTAAGAAAGGTCGAACACTTGGATCAACAAAAAAAGTGATTAATGCTTACCATGTGACCCAATCTATATTAAGTCTAAGAACAAAAGACGTTCTTATCTTGATGCCCCGCAGCTGTTAGCCCCAAGGTACAGAGGGCAGTAGGCAACGACCAGCAGGCCTCAAGTGCCATGTGCAGACTCTAAGAGCAACTGCCTTTGAGAGAGGAAACGGTAGAGAGTGGGCTTTCGGAGGTAGAGTATTACTAGCTGGGAAAGTAGGAAAATTGACACAGAATCGGGATTGATGCCACTACAGGACAGAGATGGTGAAACGTCCCTTCTCAGAGATCTTGAGGCTCCTCAGAAATGTATTTTTCATTTTGGACAGAACATTCAGGATAAATATGATCTGTTCGAGTTCCTGGTTCTCTCATCAGGACTGTTTCTTAGGCTTCACTGGCACAAGAAAAGGGTTTTGATGGTCCAGGGTAAATCCTGACCAAAGCAAAGCACGGTATCTATGAAAAACTAACCACTCAGAAGAGAACGACAGATAAAAAGCCAGGCCGACCTGACCCTGCAAAATAGGTAAGGTTGGTCCGGCAACAGGGGTAGAGGGGAAGTGCCCATCTCCTGCTAGAAGAGCTAGAGAAGACCCCTTCCGGAGAGACCACCAGGAGAGGAGAGCAGAAGGTGCTGATGAGGAAGAATATTTTAATCAGCAGAGAAGGTCAAAATGACAAAGTTCCAGGATCAGTGTAAACATATGGGATGAAAAAATAAAAAAGAAAAGAAAAGATCATTTTAAAATGACTTTTTTTTTTTAAAAGGACTTGTGTAAACAAAAGTCCTTTTTAAGAGACAGTTGGCTGTTTAAAGCAGAAGTACAACTCACTGAGAGAATCACCGCACTATTTATTTGGGTAGAAAGGACCTGGAATGTAGAAAGGCCCATTCTGCAGAGGAAAAAAATAGAATCACTAACAGGCCTCGTGCCTTGCACAGCCAGTGGCTAGAATCCCTGCCTCATGAGACCCTGTGCTAGAAGTCCGCTAGAACCATCTACAACTATGGTAGTCTTTCTTGGAAGGCAACAAGTGTTTGCCCAGTTAAGAGCAGAGTAACAATCAGTCACGTATTTGGTGATAATGTTTATCGATATCTTTAAAAGCCGTGTCAAGTTTCTTTTTGAGTAACCCTCACCCCACCCTTAGAGAAATTTATCTGAGGTTCACCTCTTTGAAATACCTCATTGTAGTTCCACATTTACCATATCCAAAAAACAAACAAACAAACAAAAAACCATTTTCTTAACAAAGTGTTCAGAAGGGGGCGCCACTGAAAACAATTAGAGCTTTCCCTGCCAGGACAATTTTGTTGCAGAAACAGCTGAAAGCAATCAGGTCAGACAGAGCCAAGGGCTGGAGGGATTTTTAAATGACAAAAACCGATCCAAATCAAACCAAAACAAAAATCAAACCCAATGGCCAGGATTTCAAGTTTGCTACTAAAGGTGTGACATTCTCCTAAGACATGCGAGTGACTTGATCAATATATTTATATATTTATATTTGAAGAAGAAGGAACTATTTGATGCAGCAAATCCACGTTGATTAAAATATACCAGATATGGGGGCTCCTGGGTGGCTCAGTGGTTTAGGCCTCTGCCTTCGGCTCAGGTCATGATTTCAGGGTCCTGGGATGGAGCCCCACATCGGGCTCTCTGCTCAGCGGGGAGCCTGCTTCCCCCCTCTCTCTCTGCCTACCTCTCTACCTACTTGTGATCTGTCAGAAAAATGCGTAAATCAGATCTTTAAAAAAAGAATTAGTAGATGTGAAATACATCGAGGGTATGGGGGAAGGAAAACGATTGCACCTGATCTGACTAGGAAGTGGTTGAAGCCTGAATTAAAGTGCTATAAAAAGAGTAAAGACCTGGGAATTCTATGGGGAAAAATCCCTAGAAAAACAGCAGTAATAACTGGCTGCTCTTTATTGATCCAGATGCTGCGGTAGGCAAAGAAGAGCTGGTTTTATTCAGAGGATGATCTCCATTTGTCTTCCTGATCTGGCATTTCCTGCAAGCCAGGTATGGGGCTCTGCTCTAGAGCTGCAAATGCTGGGGGGCCCTCACTGTCCCTTTTCTCTTCTCAGGGGGACAACGGGCATGTCCATGGTGCAGTGGGACAGGCTTTACCACAGGGAGATAAAAGACTGCCAAGGGTAGGTTGGAGCTGGGAAAAGCCACTTAGGAACAGATTTTCATTGGAGGTGATAGACAAGGGCAAAGCGAAGAATGAGGATGAGTGTGTCAAGTTTCAAAGTGCCAGGAGGCAGCACAGTGCATTTGGGAAACTACAGCAAGTTCATGACAACCGACAACTGATCTGGCAGCATCACCTGGGGATGGAGGCTGAGCCCCGGGGTTAACACTGGGCTTGAGATGGTTTGTATACTATGCCGAGGAGGTGAGGTACTACACTGTGGGGGCACAGGGAGCTACCGGAGGATTTCAAATATCAGAATCGTAACCATAATAGAGTATTTAATTGCATCCTAGCTTTCATCACGTGTAAGATGTACTAGAGTTTATGTTCGACTAAGAAAGAGAAATGCTGTCAGTTAAACTAGGATATGTCATCAAGTGCAAGGTGAGTGCCACCTTAAAAGATATTAAAATGGGGGGTGGGTGGACACATCTTAGAACAAGTAAATTGTGGTACTAGAATAATTAAGAAAGGTCGAACACTTGGATCAACAAAAAAAGTGATTAATGCTTACCATGTGACCCAATCTATATTAAGTCTAAGAACAAAAGACGTTCTTATCTTGATGCCCCGCAGCTGTTAGCCCCAAGGTACAGAGGGCAGTAGGCAACGACCAGCAGGCCTCAAGTGCCATGTGCAGACTCTAAGAGCAACTGCCTTTGAGAGAGGAAACGGTAGAGAGTGGGCTTTCGGAGGTAGAGTATTACTAGCTGGGAAAGTAGGAAAATTGACACAGAATCGGGATTGATGCCACTACAGGACAGAGATGGTGAAACGTCCCTTCTCAGAGATCTTGAGGCTCCTCAGAAATGTATTTTTCATTTTGGACAGAACATTCAGGATAAATATGATCTGTTCGAGTTCCTGGTTCTCTCATCAGGACTGTTTCTTAGGCTTCACTGGCACAAGAAAAGGGTTTTGATGGTCCAGGGTAAATCCTGACCAAAGCAAAGCACGGTATCTATGAAAAACTAACCACTCAGAAGAGAACGACAGATAAAAAGCCAGGCCGACCTGACCCTGCAAAATAGGTAAGGTTGGTCCGGCAACAGGGGTAGAGGGGAAGTGCCCATCTCCTGCTAGAAGAGCTAGAGAAGACCCCTTCCGGAGAGACCACCAGGAGAGGAGAGCAGAAGGTGCTGATGAGGAAGAATATTTTAATCAGCAGAGAAGGTCAAAATGACAAAGTTCCAGGATCAGTGTAAACATATGGGATGAAAAAATAAAAAAGAAAAGAAAAGATCATTTTAAAATGACTTTTTTTTTTTAAAAGGACTTGTGTAAACAAAAGTCCTTTTTAAGAGACAGTTGGCTGTTTAAAGCAGAAGTACAACTCACTGAGAGAATCACCGCACTATTTATTTGGGTAGAAAGGACCTGGAATGTAGAAAGGCCCATTCTGCAGAGGAAAAAAATAGAATCACTAACAGGCCTCGTGCCTTGCACAGCCAGTGGCTAGAATCCCTGCCTCATGAGACCCTGTGCTAGAAGGCCGCTAGAACCATCTACAACTATGGTAGTCTTTCTTGGAAGGCAACAAGTGTTTGCCCAGTTAAGAGCAGAGTAACAATCAGTCACGTATTTGGTGATAATGTTTATCGATATCTTTAAAAGCCGTGTCAAGTTTCTTTTTGAGTAACCCTCACCCCACCCTTAGAGAAATTTATCTGAGGTTCACCTCTTTGAAATACCTCATTGTAGTTCCACATTTACCATATCCAAAAAACAAACAAACAAACAAAAAACCATTTTCTTAACAAAGTGTTCAGAAGGGGGCGCCACTGAAAACAATTAGAGCTTTCCCTGCCAGGACAATTTTGTTGCAGAAACAGCTGAAAGCAATCAGGTCAGACAGAGCCAAGGGCTGGAGGGATTTTTAAATGACAAAAACCGATCCAAATCAAACCAAAACAAAAATCAAACCCAATGGCCAGGATTTCAAGTTTGCTACTAAAGGTGTGACATTCTCCTAAGACATGCGAGTGACTTGATCAATATATTTATATATTTATATTTGAAGAAGAAGGAACTATTTGATGCAGCAAATCCACGTTGATTAAAATATACCAGATATGGGGGCTCCTGGGTGGCTCAGTGGTTTAGGCCTCTGCCTTCGGCTCAGGTCATGATTTCAGGGTCCTGGGATGGAGCCCCACATCGGGCTCTCTGCTCAGCGGGGAGCCTGCTTCCCCCCTCTCTCTCTGCCTACCTCTCTACCTACTTGTGATCTGTCAGAAAAATGCGTAAATCAGATCTTTAAAAAAAGAATTAGTAGATGTGAAATACATCGAGGGTATGGGGGAAGGAAAACGATTTCACCTGATCTGACTAGGAAGTGGTTGAAGCCTGAATTAAAGTGCTATAAAAAGAGTAAAGACCTGGGAATTCTATGGGGAAAAATCCCTAGAAAAACAGCAGTAATAACTGGCTGCTCTTTATTGATCCAGATGCTGCGGTAGGCAAAGAAGAGCTGGTTTTATTCAGAGGATGATCTCCATTTGTCTTCCTGATCTGGCATTTCCTGCAAGCCAGGTATGGGGCTCTGCTCTAGAGCTGCAAATGCTGGGGGGCCCTCACTGTCCCTTTTCTCTTCTCAGGGGGACAACGGGCATGTCCATGGTGCAGTGGGACAGGCTTTACCACAGGGAGATAAAAGACTGCCAAGGGTAGGTTGGAGCTGGGAAAAGCCACTTAGGAACAGATTTTCATTGGAGGTGATAGACAAGGGCAAAGCGAAGAATGAGGATGAGTGTGTCAAGTTTCAAAGTGCCAGGAGGCAGCACAGTGCATTTGGGAAACTACAGCAAGTTCATGACAACCGACAACTGATCTGGCAGCATCACCTGGGGATGGAGGCTGAGCCCCGGGGTTAACACTGGGCTTGAGATGGTTTGTATACGATGCCGAGGAGGTGAGGTACTACACTGTGGGGGCACAGGGAGCTACCGGAGGATTTCAAATATCAGAATCGTAACCATAATAGAGTATTTAATTGCATCCTAGCTTTCATCACGTGTAAGATGTACTATAGTTTATGTTCGACTAAGAAAGAGAAATGCTGTCAGTTAAACTAGGATATGTCATCAAGTGCAAGGTGAGTGCCACCTTAAAAGATATTAAAATGGGGGGGGGTGGACACATCTTAGAACAAGTAAATTGTGGTACTAGAATAATTAAGAAAGGTCGAACACTTGGATCAACAAAAAAAGTGATTATTGCTTACCATGTGACCCAAACTATATTAAGTCTTAGAACAAAAGACGTTCTTATCTTGATGCCCCGCAGCTGTTAGCCCCCAAGGTAAAGAGGGCAGTAGGCAACGACCAGCAGGCCTCAAGTGCCATGTGCAGACTCTAAGAGCAACTGCCTTTGAGAGAGGAAACGGTAGAGAGTGGGCTTTCGGAGGTAGAGAATTACTAGCTGGGAAAGTAGGAAAATTGACACAGAATCGGGATTGATGCCACTACATAACAGAGTTGGTGAAACGTCCCTTCTCAGAGATCTTGAGGCTCCTCAGAAATGTATTTTTCATTTTGGACAGAACATTCAGGATAAATATGATCTGTTCGAGTTCCTGGTTCTCTCATCAGGACTGTTTCTTAGGCTTCACTGGCACAAGAAAAGGGTTTTGATGGTCCAGGGTAAATCCTGACCAAAGCAAAGCACTGTATCTATGAAAAACTAACCACTCAGAAGAGAACGACAGATAAAAAGCCAGGCCGACCTGACCCTGCAAAATAGGTAAGGTTGGTCCGGCAACAGGGGTAGAGGGGAAGTGCCCATCTCCTGCTAGAAGAGCTAGAGAAGACCCCTTCCGGAGAGACCACCAGGAGAGGAGAGCAGAAGGTGCTGATGAGGAAGAATATTTTAATCAGCAGAGAAGGTCAAAATGACAAAGTTCCAGGATCAGTGTAAACATATGGGATGAAAAAATAAAAAAGAAAAGAAAAGATCATTTTAAAATGACTTTTTTTTTTTAAAAGGACTTGTGTAAACAAAAGTCCTTTTTAAGAGACAGTTGGCTGTTTAAAGCAGAAGTACAACTCACTGAGAGAATCACCGCACTATTTATTTGGGTAGAAAGGACCTGGAATGTAGAAAGGCCCATTCTGCAGAGGAAAAAAATAGAATCACTAACAGGCCTCGTGCCTTGCACAGCCAGTGGCTAGAATCCCTGCCTCATGAGACCCTGTGCTAGAAGTCCGCTAGAACCATCTACAACTATGGTAGTCTTTCTTGGAAGGCAACAAGTGTTTGCCCAGTTAAGAGCAGAGTAACAATCAGTCACGTATTTGGTGATAATGTTTATCGATATCTTTAAAAGCCGTGTCAAGTTTCTTTTTGAGTAACCCTCACCCCACCCTTAGAGAAATTTATCTGAGGTTCACCTCTTTGAAATACCTCATTGTAGTTCCACATTTACCATATCCAAAGAACAAACAAACAAACAAAAAACCATTTTCTTAACAAAGAGTTCAGAAGGGGGCGCCACTGAAAACAATTAGAGCTTTCCCTGCCAGGACAATTTTGTTGCAGAAACAGCTGAAAGCAATCAGGTCAGACAGAGCCAAGGGCTGGAGGGATTTTTAAATGACAAAAACCGATCCAAATCAAACCAAAACAAAAATCAAACCCAATGGCCAGGATTTCAAGTTTATTACTAAAGGTGTGACATTCTCCTAAGACATGCGAGTGACTTGATCAATATATTTATATATTTATATTTGAAGAAGAAGGAACTATTTGATGCAGCAAATCCACGTTGATTAAAAATTACCAGATATGGGGGCTCCTGGGTGGCTCAGTGGTTTAGGCCTCTGCCTTCGGCTCAGGTCATGATTTCAGGGTCCTGGGATGGAGCCCCACATCGGGCTCTCTGCTCAGCGGGGAGCCTGCTTCCCCCCTCTCTCTCTGCCTACCTCTCTACCTACTTGTGATCTGTCAGAAAAATGCGTAAATCAGATCTTTAAAAAAAGAATTAGTAGATGTGAAATACATCGAGGGTATGGGGGAAGGAAAACGATTTCACCTGATCTGACTAGGAAGTGGTTGAAGCCTGAATTAAAGTGCTATAAAAAGAGTAAAGACCTGGGAATTCTATGGGGAAAAATCCCTAGAAAAACAGCAGTAATAACTGGCTGCTCTTTATTGATCCAGATGCTGCGGTAGGCAAAGAAGAGCTGGTTTTATTCAGAGGATGATCTCCATTTGTCTTCCTGATCTGGCATTTCCTGCAAGCCAGGTATGGGGCTCTGCTCTAGAGCTGCAAATGCTGGGGGGCCCTCACTGTCCCTTTTCTCTTCTCAGGGGGACAACGGGCATGTCCATGGTGCAGTGGGACAGGCTTTACCACAGGGAGATAAAAGACTGCCAAGGGTAGGTTGGAGCTGGGAAAAGCCACTTAGGAACAGATTTTCATTGGAGGTGATAGACAAGGGCAAAGGGAAGAATGAGGATGAGTGTGTCAAGTTTCAAAGTGCCAGGAGGCAGCACAGTGCATTTGGGAAACTACAGCAAGTTCATGACAACCGACAACTGATCTGGCAGCATCACCTGGGGATGGAGGCTGAGCCCCGGGGTTAACACTGGGCTTGAGATGGTTTGTATACTATGCCGAGGAGGTGAGGTACTACACTGTGGGGGCACAGGGAGCTACCGGAGGATTTCAAATATCAGAATCGTAACCATAATAGAGTATTTAATTGCATCCTAGCTTTCATCACGTGTAAGATGTACTAGAGTTTATGTTCGACTAAGAAAGAGAAATGCTGTCAGTTAAACTAGGATATGTCATCAAGTGCAAGGTGAGTGCCACCTTAAAAGATATTAAAATGGCGGGGGGGTGGACACATCTTAGAACAAGTAAATTGTGGTACTAGAATAATTAAGAAAGGTCGAACACTTGGATCAACAAAAAAAGTGATTATTGCTTACCATGTGACCCAATCTATATTAAGTCTTAGAACAAAAGACGTTCTTATCTTGATGCCCCGCAGCTGTTAGCCCCAAGGTACAGAGGGCAGTAGGCAACGACCAGCAGGCCTCAAGTGCCATGTGCAGACTCTAAGAGCAACTGCCTTTGAGAGAGGAAACGGTAGAGAGTGGGCTTTCGGAGGTAGAGTATTACTAGCTGGGAAAGTAGGAAAATTGACACAGAATCGGGATTGATGCCACTACAGGACAGAGATGGTGAAACGTCCCTTCTCAGAGATCTTGAGGCTCCTCAGAAATGTATTTTTCATTTTGGACAGAACATTCAGGATAAATATGATCTGTTCGAGTTCCTGGTTCTCTCATCAGGACTGTTTCTTAGGCTTCACTGGCACAAGAAAAGGGTTTTGATGGTCCAGGGTAAATCCTGACCAAAGCAAAGCACGGTATCTATGAAAAACTAACCACTCAGAAGAGAACGACAGATAAAAAGCCAGGCCGACCTGACCCTGCAAAATAGGTAAGGTTGGTCCGGCAACAGGGGTAGAGGGGAAGTGCCCATCTCCTGCTAGAAGAGCTAGAGAAGACCCCTTCCGGAGAGACCACCAGGAGAGGAGAGCAGAAGGTGCTGATGAGGAAGAATATTTTAATCAGCAGAGAAGGTCAAAATGACAAAGTTCCAGGATCAGTGTAAACATATGGGATGAAAAAATAAAAAAGAAAAGAAAAGATCATTTTAAAATGACTTTTTTTTTTTAAAAGGACTTGTGTAAACAAAAGTCCTTTTTAAGAGACAGTTGGCTGTTTAAAGCAGAAGTACAACTCACTGAGAGAATCACCGCACTATTTATTTGGGTAGAAAGGACCTGGAATGTAGAAAGGCCCATTCTGCAGAGGAAAAAAATAGAATCACTAACAGGCCTCGTGCCTTGCACAGCCAGTGGCTAGAATCCCTGCCTCATGAGACCCTGTGCTAGAAGGCCGCTAGAACCATCTACAACTATGGTAGTCTTTCTTGGAAGGCAACAAGTGTTTGCCCAGTTAAGAGCAGAGTAACAATCAGTCACGTATTTGGTGATAATGTTTATCGATATCTTTAAAAGCCGTGTCAAGTTTCTTTTTGAGTAACCCTCACCCCACCCTTAGAGAAATTTATCTGAGGTTCACCTCTTTGAAATACCTCATTGTAGTTCCACATTTACCATATCCAAAGAACAAACAAACAAACAAAAAACCATTTTCTTAACAAAGTGTTCAGAAGGGGGCGCCACTGAAAACAATTAGAGCTTTCCCTGCCAGGACAATTTTGTTGCAGAAACAGCTGAAAGCAATCAGGTCAGACAGAGCCAAGGGCTGGAGGGATTTTTAAATGACAAAAACCGATCCAAATCAAACCAAAACAAAAATCAAACCCAATGGCCAGGATTTCAAGTTTGCTACTAAAGGTGTGACATTCTCCTAAGACATGCGAGTGACTTGATCAATATATTTATATATTTATATTTGAAGAAGAAGGAACTATTTGATGCAGCAAATCCACGTTGATTAAAATATACCAGATATGGGGGCTCCTGGGTGGCTCAGTGGTTTAGGCCTCTGCCTTCGGCTCAGGTCATGATTTCAGGGTCCTGGGATGGAGCCCCACATCGGGCTCTCTGCTCAGCGGGGAGCCTGCTTCCCCCCTCTCTCTCTGCCTACCTCTCTACCTACTTGTGATCTGTCAGAAAAATGCGTAAATCAGATCTTTAAAAAAAGAATTAGTAGATGTGAAATACATCGAGGGTATGGGGGAAGGAAAACGATTTCACCTGATCTGACTAGGAAGTGGTTGAAGCCTGAATTAAAGTGCTATAAAAAGAGTAAAGACCTGGGAATTCTATGGGGAAAAATCCCTAGAAAAACAGCAGTAATAACTGGCTGCTCTTTATTGATCCAGATGCTGCGGTAGGCAAAGAAGAGCTGGTTTTATTCAGAGGATGATCTCCATTTGTCTTCCTGATCTGGCATTTCCTGCAAGCCAGGTATGGGGCTCTGCTCTAGAGCTGCAAATGCTGGGGGGCCCTCACTGTCCCTTTTCTCTTCTCAGGGGGACAACGGGCATGTCCATGGTGCAGTGGGACAGGCTTTACCACAGGGAGATAAAAGACTGCCAAGGGTAGGTTGGAGCTGGGAAAAGCCACTTAGGAACAGATTTTCATTGGAGGTGATAGACAAGGGCAAAGCGAAGAATGAGGATGAGTGTGTCAAGTTTCAAAGTGCCAGGAGGCAGCACAGTGCATTTGGGAAACTACAGCAAGTTCATGACAACCGACAACTGATCTGGCAGCATCACCTGGGGATGGAGGCTGAGCCCCGGGGTTAACACTGGGCTTGAGATGGTTTGTATACGATGCCGAGGAGGTGAGGTACTACACTGTGGGGGCACAGGGAGCTACCGGAGGATTTCAAATATCAGAATCGTAACCATAATAGAGTATTTAATTGCATCCTAGCTTTCATCACGTGTAAGATGTACTAGAGTTTATGTTCGACTAAGAAAGAGAAATGCTGTCAGTTAAACTAGGATATGTCATCAAGTGCAAGGTGAGTGCCACCTTAAAAGATATTAAAATGGGGGGGGGTGGACACATCTTAGAACAAGTAAATTGTGGTACTAGAATAATTAAGAAAGGTCGAACACTTGGATCAACAAAAAAAGTGATTATTGCTTACCATGTGACCCAAACTATATTAAGTCTTAGAACAAAAGACGTTCTTATCTTGATGCCCCGCAGCTGTTAGCCCCCAAGGTAAAGAGGGCAGTAGGCAACGACCAGCAGGCCTCAAGTGCCATGTGCAGACTCTAAGAGCAACTGCCTTTGAGAGAGGAAACGGTAGAGAGTGGGCTTTCGGAGGTAGAGAATTACTAGCTGGGAAAGTAGGAAAATTGACACAGAATCGGGATTGATGCCACTACATAACAGAGTTGGTGAAACGTCCCTTCTCAGAGATCTTGAGGCTCCTCAGAAATGTATTTTTCATTTTGGACAGAACATTCAGGATAAATATGATCTGTTCGAGTTCCTGGTTCTCTCATCAGGACTGTTTCTTAGGCTTCACTGGCACAAGAAAAGGGTTTTGATGGTCCAGGGTAAATCCTGACCAAAGCAAAGCACTGTATCTATGAAAAACTAACCACTCAGAAGAGAACGACAGATAAAAAGCCAGGCCGACCTGACCCTGCAAAATAGGTAAGGTTGGTCCGGCAACAGGGGTAGAGGGGAAGTGCCCATCTCCTGCTAGAAGAGCTAGAGAAGACCCCTTCCGGAGAGACCACCAGGAGAGGAGAGCAGAAGGTGCTGATGAGGAAGAATATTTTAATCAGCAGAGAAGGTCAAAATGACAAAGTTCCAGGATCAGTGTAAACATATGGGATGAAAAAATAAAAAAGAAAAGAAAAGATCATTTTAAAATGACTTTTTTTTTTTAAAAGGACTTGTGTAAACAAAAGTCCTTTTTAAGAGACAGTTGGCTGTTTAAAGCAGAAGTACAACTCACTGAGAGAATCACCGCACTATTTATTTGGGTAGAAAGGACCTGGAATGTAGAAAGGCCCATTCTGCAGAGGAAAAAAATAGAATCACTAACAGGCCTCGTGCCTTGCACAGCCAGTGGCTAGAATCCCTGCCTCATGAGACCCTGTGCTAGAAGTCCGCTAGAACCATCTACAACTATGGTAGTCTTTCTTGGAAGGCAACAAGTGTTTGCCCAGTTAAGAGCAGAGTAACAATCAGTCACGTATTTGGTGATAATGTTTATCGATATCTTTAAAAGCCGTGTCAAGTTTCTTTTTGAGTAACCCTCACCCCACCCTTAGAGAAATTTATCTGAGGTTCACCTCTTTGAAATACCTCATTGTAGTTCCACATTTACCATATCCAAAGAACAAACAAACAAACAAAAAACCATTTTCTTAACAAAGAGTTCAGAAGGGGGCGCCACTGAAAACAATTAGAGCTTTCCCTGCCAGGACAATTTTGTTGCAGAAACAGCTGAAAGCAATCAGGTCAGACAGAGCCAAGGGCTGGAGGGATTTTTAAATGACAAAAACCGATCCAAATCAAACCAAAACAAAAATCAAACCCAATGGCCAGGATTTCAAGTTTATTACTAAAGGTGTGACATTCTCCTAAGACATGCGAGTGACTTGATCAATATATTTATATATTTATATTTGAAGAAGAAGGAACTATTTGATGCAGCAAATCCACGTTGATTAAAAATTACCAGATATGGGGGCTCCTGGGTGGCTCAGTGGTTTAGGCCTCTGCCTTCGGCTCAGGTCATGATTTCAGGGTCCTGGGATGGAGCCCCACATCGGGCTCTCTGCTCAGCGGGGAGCCTGCTTCCCCCCTCTCTCTCTGCCTACCTCTCTACCTACTTGTGATCTGTCAGAAAAATGCGTAAATCAGATCTTTAAAAAAAGAATTAGTAGATGTGAAATACATCGAGGGTATGGGGGAAGGAAAACGATTTCACCTGATCTGACTAGGAAGTGGTTGAAGCCTGAATTAAAGTGCTATAAAAAGAGTAAAGACCTGGGAATTCTATGGGGAAAAATCCCTAGAAAAACAGCAGTAATAACTGGCTGCTCTTTATTGATCCAGATGCTGCGGTAGGCAAAGAAGAGCTGGTTTTATTCAGAGGATGATCTCCATTTGTCTTCCTGATCTGGCATTTCCTGCAAGCCAGGTATGGGGCTCTGCTCTAGAGCTGCAAATGCTGGGGGGCCCTCACTGTCCCTTTTCTCTTCTCAGGGGGACAACGGGCATGTCCATGGTGCAGTGGGACAGGCTTTACCACAGGGAGATAAAAGACTGCCAAGGGTAGGTTGGAGCTGGGAAAAGCCACTTAGGAACAGATTTTCATTGGAGGTGATAGACAAGGGCAAAGGGAAGAATGAGGATGAGTGTGTCAAGTTTCAAAGTGCCAGGAGGCAGCACAGTGCATTTGGGAAACTACAGCAAGTTCATGACAACCGACAACTGATCTGGCAGCATCACCTGGGGATGGAGGCTGAGCCCCGGGGTTAACACTGGGCTTGAGATGGTTTGTATACTATGCCGAGGAGGTGAGGTACTACACTGTGGGGGCACAGGGAGCTACCGGAGGATTTCAAATATCAGAATCGTAACCATAATAGAGTATTTAATTGCATCCTAGCTTTCATCACGTGTAAGATGTACTAGAGTTTATGTTCGACTAAGAAAGAGAAATGCTGTCAGTTAAACTAGGATATGTCATCAAGTGCAAGGTGAGTGCCACCTTAAAAGATATTAAAATGGCGGGGGGGTGGACACATCTTAGAACAAGTAAATTGTGGTACTAGAATAATTAAGAAAGGTCGAACACTTGGATCAACAAAAAAAGTGATTATTGCTTACCATGTGACCCAATCTATATTAAGTCTTAGAACAAAAGACGTTCTTATCTTGATGCCCCGCAGCTGTTAGCCCCAAGGTACAGAGGGCAGTAGGCAACGACCAGCAGGCCTCAAGTGCCATGTGCAGACTCTAAGAGCAACTGCCTTTGAGAGAGGAAACGGTAGAGAGTGGGCTTTCGGAGGTAGAGTATTACTAGCTGGGAAAGTAGGAAAATTGACACAGAATCGGGATTGATGCCACTACAGGACAGAGATGGTGAAACGTCCCTTCTCAGAGATCTTGAGGCTCCTCAGAAATGTATTTTTCATTTTGGACAGAACATTCAGGATAAATATGATCTGTTCGAGTTCCTGGTTCTCTCATCAGGACTGTTTCTTAGGCTTCACTGGCACAAGAAAAGGGTTTTGATGGTCCAGGGTAAATCCTGACCAAAGCAAAGCACGGTATCTATGAAAAACTAACCACTCAGAAGAGAACGACAGATAAAAAGCCAGGCCGACCTGACCCTGCAAAATAGGTAAGGTTGGTCCGGCAACAGGGGTAGAGGGGAAGTGCCCATCTCCTGCTAGAAGAGCTAGAGAAGACCCCTTCCGGAGAGACCACCAGGAGAGGAGAGCAGAAGGTGCTGATGAGGAAGAATATTTTAATCAGCAGAGAAGGTCAAAATGACAAAGTTCCAGGATCAGTGTAAACATATGGGATGAAAAAATAAAAAAGAAAAGAAAAGATCATTTTAAAATGACTTTTTTTTTTTAAAAGGACTTGTGTAAACAAAAGTCCTTTTTAAGAGACAGTTGGCTGTTTAAAGCAGAAGTACAACTCACTGAGAGAATCACCGCACTATTTATTTGGGTAGAAAGGACCTGGAATGTAGAAAGGCCCATTCTGCAGAGGAAAAAAATAGAATCACTAACAGGCCTCGTGCCTTGCACAGCCAGTGGCTAGAATCCCTGCCTCATGAGACCCTGTGCTAGAAGGCCGCTAGAACCATCTACAACTATGGTAGTCTTTCTTGGAAGGCAACAAGTGTTTGCCCAGTTAAGAGCAGAGTAACAATCAGTCACGTATTTGGTGATAATGTTTATCGATATCTTTAAAAGCCGTGTCAAGTTTCTTTTTGAGTAACCCTCACCCCACCCTTAGAGAAATTTATCTGAGGTTCACCTCTTTGAAATACCTCATTGTAGTTCCACATTTACCATATCCAAAAAACAAACAAACAAACAAAAAACCATTTTCTTAACAAAGTGTTCAGAAGGGGGCGCCACTGAAAACAATTAGAGCTTTCCCTGCCAGGACAATTTTGTTGCAGAAACAGCTGAAAGCAATCAGGTCAGACAGAGCCAAGGGCTGGAGGGATTTTTAAATGACAAAAACCGATCCAAATCAAACCAAAACAAAAATCAAACCCAATGGCCAGGATTTCAAGTTTGCTACTAAAGGTGTGACATTCTCCTAAGACATGCGAGTGACTTGATCAATATATTTATATATTTATATTTGAAGAAGAAGGAACTATTTGATGCAGCAAATCCACGTTGATTAAAATATACCAGATATGGGGGCTCCTGGGTGGCTCAGTGGTTTAGGCCTCTGCCTTCGGCTCAGGTCATGATTTCAGGGTCCTGGGATGGAGCCCCACATCGGGCTCTCTGCTCAGCGGGGAGCCTGCTTCCCCCCTCTCTCTCTGCCTACCTCTCTACCTACTTGTGATCTGTCAGAAAAATGCGTAAATCAGATCTTTAAAAAAAGAATTAGTAGATGTGAAATACATCGAGGGTATGGGGGAAGGAAAACGATTTCACCTGATCTGACTAGGAAGTGGTTGAAGCCTGAATTAAAGTGCTATAAAAAGAGTAAAGACCTGGGAATTCTATGGGGAAAAATCCCTAGAAAAACAGCAGTAATAACTGGCTGCTCTTTATTGATCCAGATGCTGCGGTAGGCAAAGAAGAGCTGGTTTTATTCAGAGGATGATCTCCATTTGTCTTCCTGATCTGGCATTTCCTGCAAGCCAGGTATGGGGCTCTGCTCTAGAGCTGCAAATGCTGGGGGGCCCTCACTGTCCCTTTTCTCTTCTCAGGGGGACAACGGGCATGTCCATGGTGCAGTGGGACTGGCTTTACCACAGGGAGATAAAAGACTGCCAAGGGTAGGTTGGAGCTGGGAAAAGCCACTTAGGAACAGATTTTCATTGGAGGTGATAGACAAGGGCAAAGCGAAGAATGAGGATGAGTGTGTCAAGTTTCAAAGTGCCAGGAGGCAGCACAGTGCATTTGGGAAACTACAGCAAGTTCATGACAACCGACAACTGATCTGGCAGCATCACCTGGGGATGGAGGCTGAGCCCCGGGGTTAACACTGGGCTTGAGATGGTTTGTATACGATGCCGAGGAGGTGAGGTACTACACTGTGGGGGCACAGGGAGCTACCGGAGGATTTCAAATATCAGAATCGTAACCATAATAGAGTATTTAATTGCATCCTAGCTTTCATCACGTGTAAGATGTACTATAGTTTATGTTCGACTAAGAAAGAGAAATGCTGTCAGTTAAACTAGGATATGTCATCAAGTGCAAGGTGAGTGCCACCTTAAAAGATATTAAAATGGGGGGGGGTGGACACATCTTAGAACAAGTAAATTGTGGTACTAGAATAATTAAGAAAGGTCGAACACTTGGATCAACAAAAAAAGTGATTATTGCTTACCATGTGACCCAAACTATATTAAGTCTTAGAACAAAAGATGTTCTTATCTTGATGCCCCGCAGCTGTTAGCCCCCAAGGTAAAGAGGGCAGTAGGCAACGACCAGCAGGCCTCAAGTGCCATGTGCAGACTCTAAGAGCAACTGCCTTTGAGAGAGGAAACGGTAGAGAGTGGGCTTTCGGAGGTAGAGAATTACTAGCTGGGAAAGTAGGAAAATTGACACAGAATCGGGATTGATGCCACTACATAACAGAGTTGGTGAAACGTCCCTTCTCAGAGATCTTGAGGCTCCTCAGAAATGTATTTTTCATTTTGGACAGAACATTCAGGATAAATATGATCTGTTCGAGTTCCTGGTTCTCTCATCAGGACTGTTTCTTAGGCTTCACTGGCACAAGAAAAGGGTTTTGATGGTCCAGGGTAAATCCTGACCAAAGCAAAGCACTGTATCTATGAAAAACTAACCACTCAGAAGAGAACGACAGATAAAAAGCCAGGCCGACCTGACCCTGCAAAATAGGTAAGGTTGTTCCGGCAACAGGGGTAGAGGGGAAGTGCCCATCTCCTGCTAGAAGAGCTAGAGAAGACCCCTTTCGGAGAGACCACCAGGAGAGGAGAGCAGAAGGTGCTGATGAGGAAGAATATTTTAATCAGCAGAGAAGGTCAAAATGACAAAGTTCCAGGATCAGTGTAAACATATGGGATGAAAAAATAAAAAAGAAAAGAAAAGATCATTTTAAAATGACTTTTTTTTTTTAAAAGGACTTGTGTAAACAAAAGTCCTTTTTAAGAGACAGTTGGCTGTTTAAAGCAGAAGTACAACTCACTGAGAGAATCACCGCACTATTTATTTGGGTAGAAAGGACCTGGAATGTAGAAAGGCCCATTCTGCAGAGGAAAAAAATAGAATCACTAACAGGCCTCGTGCCTTGCACAGCCAGTGGCTAGAATCCTTGCCTCATGAGACCCTGTGCTAGAAGTCCGCTAGAACCATCTACAACTATGGTAGTCTTTCTTGGAAGGCAACAAGTGTTTGCCCAGTTAAGAGCAGAGTAACAATCAGTCACGTATTTGGTGATAATGTTTATCGATATCTTTAAAAGCCGTGTCAAGTTTCTTTTTGAGTAACCCTCACCCCACCCTTAGAGAAATTTATCTGAGGTTCACCTCTTTGAAATACCTCATTGTAGTTCCACATTTACCATATCCAAAGAACAAACAAACAAACAAAAAACCATTTTCTTAACAAAGAGTTCAGAAGGGGGCGCCACTGAAAACAATTAGAGCTTTCCCTGCCAGGACAATTTTGTTGCAGAAACAGCTGAAAGCAATCAGGTCAGACAGAGCCAAGGGCTGGAGGGATTTTTAAATGACAAAAACCGATCCAAATCAAACCAAAACAAAAATCAAACCCAATGGCCAGGATTTCAAGTTTGCTACTAAAGGTGTGACATTCTCCTAAGACATGCGAGTGACTTGATCAATATATTTATATATTTATATTTGAAGAAGAAGGAACTATTTGATGCAGCAAATCCACGTTGATTAAAATATACCAGATATGGGGGCTCCTGGGTGGCTCAGTGGTTTAGGCCTCTGCCTTCGGCTCAGGTCATGATTTCAGGGTCCTGGGATGGAGCCCCACATCGGGCTCTCTGCTCAGCGGGGAGCCTGCTTCCCCCCTCTCTCTCTGCCTACCTCTCTACCTACTTGTGATCTGTCAGAAAAATGCGTAAATCAGATCTTTAAAAAAAGAATTAGTAGATGTGAAATACATCGAGGGTATGGGGGAAGGAAAACGATTTCACCTGATCTGACTAGGAAGTGGTTGAAGCCTGAATTAAAGTGCTATAAAAAGAGTAAAGACCTGGGAATTCTATGGGGAAAAATCCCTAGAAAAACAGCAGTAATAACTGGCTGCTCTTTATTGATCCAGATGCTGCGGTAGGCAAAGAAGAGCTGGTTTTATTCAGAGGATGATCTCCATTTGTCTTCCTGATCTGGCATTTCCTGCAAGCCAGGTATGGGGCTCTGCTCTAGAGCTGCAAATGCTGGGGGGCCCTCACTGTCCCTTTTCTCTTCTCAGGGGGACAACGGGCATGTCCATGGTGCAGTGGGACAGGCTTTACCACAGGGAGATAAAAGACTGCCAAGGGTAGGTTGGAGCTGGGAAAAGCCACTTAGGAACAGATTTTCATTGGAGGTGATAGACAAGGGCAAAGCGAAGAATGAGGATGAGTGTGTCAAGTTTCAAAGTGCCAGGAGGCAGCACAGTGCATTTGGGAAACTACAGCAAGTTCATGACAACCGACAACTGATCTGGCAGCATCACCTGGGGATGGAGGCTGAGCCCCGGGGTTAACACTGGGCTTGAGATGGTTTGTATACTATGCCGAGGAGGTGAGGTACTACACTGTGGGGGCACAGGGAGCTACCGGAGGATTTCAAATATCAGAATCGTAACCATAATAGAGTATTTAATTGCATCCTAGCTTTCATCACGTGTAAGATGTACTAGAGTTTATGTTCGACTAAGAAAGAGAAATGCTGTCAGTTAAACTAGGATATGTCATCAAGTGCAAGGTGAGTGCCACCTTAAAAGATATTAAAATGGCGGGGGGGTGGACACATCTTAGAACAAGTAAATTGTGGTACTAGAATAATTAAGAAAGGTCGAACACTTGGATCAACAAAAAAAGTGATTAATGCTTACCATGTGACCCAATCTATATTAAGTCTTAGAACAAAAGACGTTCTTATCTTGATGCCCCGCAGCTGTTAGCCCCAAGGTACAGAGGGCAGTAGGCAACGACCAGCAGGCCTCAAGTGCCATGTGCAGACTCTAAGAGCAACTGCCTTTGAGAGAGGAAACGGTAGAGAGTGGGCTTTCGGAGGTAGAGTATTACTAGCTGGGAAAGTAGGAAAATTGACACAGAATCGGGATTGATGCCACTACAGGACAGAGATGGTGAAACGTCCCTTCTCAGAGATCTTGAGGCTCCTCAGAAATGTATTTTTCATTTTGGACAGAACATTCAGGATAAATATGATCTGTTCGAGTTCCTGGTTCTCTCATCAGGACTGTTTCTTAGGCTTCACTGGCACAAGAAAAGGGTTTTGATGGTCCAGGGTAAATCCTGACCAAAGCAAAGCACGGTATCTATGAAAAACTAACCACTCAGAAGAGAACGACAGATAAAAAGCCAGGCCGACCTGACCCTGCAAAATAGGTAAGGTTGGTCCGGCAACAGGGGTAGAGGGGAAGTGCCCATCTCCTGCTAGAAGAGCTAGAGAAGACCCCTTCCGGAGAGACCACCAGGAGAGGAGAGCAGAAGGTGCTGATGAGGAAGAATATTTTAATCAGCAGAGAAGGTCAAAATGACAAAGTTCCAGGATCAGTGTAAACATATGGGATGAAAAAATAAAAAAGAAAAGAAAAGATCATTTTAAAATGACTTTTTTTTTTTAAAAGGACTTGTGTAAACAAAAGTCCTTTTTAAGAGACAGTTGGCTGTTTAAAGCAGAAGTACAACTCACTGAGAGAATCACCGCACTATTTATTTGGGTAGAAAGGACCTGGAATGTAGAAAGGCCCATTCTGCAGAGGAAAAAAATAGAATCACTAACAGGCCTCGTGCCTTGCACAGCCAGTGGCTAGAATCCCTGCCTCATGAGACCCTGTGCTAGAAGGCCGCTAGAACCATCTACAACTATGGTAGTCTTTCTTGGAAGGCAACAAGTGTTTGCCCAGTTAAGAGCAGAGTAACAATCAGTCACGTATTTGGTGATAATGTTTATCGATATCTTTAAAAGCCGTGTCAAGTTTCTTTTTGAGTAACCCTCACCCCACCCTTAGAGAAATTTATCTGAGGTTCACCTCTTTGAAATACCTCATTGTAGTTCCACATTTACCATATCCAAAAAACAAACAAACAAACAAAAAACCATTTTCTTAACAAAGTGTTCAGAAGGGGGCGCCACTGAAAACAATTAGAGCTTTCCCTGCCAGGACAATTTTGTTGCAGAAACAGCTGAAAGCAATCAGGTCAGACAGAGCCAAGGGCTGGAGGGATTTTTAAATGACAAAAACCGATCCAAATCAAACCAAAACAAAAATCAAACCCAATGGCCAGGATTTCAAGTTTGCTACTAAAGGCGTACATTCCCCTAAGACATGCGAGTGATTTGATCAATATATTTACATATTTATATTTGAAGAAGAAGGAACTATTTGATGCAGCAAATCCACGTTGATTAAAAATTACCAGATATGGGGGCTCCTGGCTGGCTCAGTGGTTTAGGCCTCTGCCTTCGGCTCAGGTCATGATTTCAGGGTCCTGGGATGGAGCCCCACATCGGGCTCTCTGCTCAGCGGGGAGCCTGCTTCCCCCCTCTCTCTCTGCCTACCTCTCTACCTACTTGTGATCTGTCAGAAAAATGCGTAAATCAGATCTTTAAAAAAAGAATTAGTAGATGTGAAATACATCGAGGGTATGGGGGAAGGAAAACGATTTCACCTGATCTGACTAGGAAGTGGTTGAAGCCTGAATTAAAGTGCTATAAAAAGAGTAAAGACCTGGGAATTCTATGGGGAAAAATCCCTAGAAAAACAGCAGTAATAACTGGCTGCTCTTTATTGATCCAGATGCTGCGGTAGGCAAAGAAGAGCTGGTTTTATTCAGAGGATGATCTCCATTTGTCTTCCTGATCTGGCATTTCCTGCAAGCCAGGTATGGGGCTCTGCTCTAGAGCTGCAAATGCTGGGGGGCCCTCACTGTCCCTTTTCTCTTCTCAGGGGGACAACGGGCATGTCCATGGTGCAGTGGGACAGGCTTTACCACAGGGAGATAAAAGACTGCCAAGGGTAGGTTGGAGCTGGGAAAAGCCACTTAGGAACAGATTTTCATTGGAGGTGATAGACAAGGGCAAAGCGAAGAATGAGGATGAGTGTGTCAAGTTTCAAAGTGCCAGGAGGCAGCACAGTGCATTTGGGAAACTACAGCAAGTTCATGACAACCGACAACTGATCTGGCAGCATCACCTGGGGATGGAGGCTGAGCCCCGGGGTTAACACTGGGCTTGAGATGGTTTGTATACGATGCCGAGGAGGTGAGGTACTACACTGTGGGGGCACAGGGAGCTACCGGAGGATTTCAAATATCAGAATCGTAACCATAATAGAGTATTTAATTGCATCCTAGCTTTCATCACGTGTAAGATGTACTATAGTTTATGTTCGACTAAGAAAGAGAAATGCTGTCAGTTAAACTAGGATATGTCATCAAGTGCAAGGTGAGTGCCACCTTAAAAGATATTAAAATGGGGGGGGGTGGACACATCTTAGAACAAGTAAATTGTGGTACTAGAATAATTAAGAAAGGTCGAACACTTGGATCAACAAAAAAAGTGATTATTGCTTACCATGTGACCCAATCTATATTAAGTCTTAGAACAAAAGACGTTCTTATCTTGATGCCCCGCAGCTGTTAGCCCCAAGGTACAGAGGGCAGTAGGCAACGACCAGCAGGCCTCAAGTGCCATGTGCAGACTCTAAGAGCAACTGCCTTTGAGAGAGGAAACGGTAGAGAGTGGGCTTTCGGAGGTAGAGAATTACTAGCTGGGAAAGTAGGAAAATTGACACAGAATCGGGATTGATGCCACTACATAACAGAGTTGGTGAAACGTCCCTTCTCAGAGATCTTGAGGCTCCTCAGAAATGTATTTTTCATTTTGGACAGAACATTCAGGATAAATATGATCTGTTCGAGTTCCTGGTTCTCTCATCAGGACTGTTTCTTAGGCTTCACTGGCACAAGAAAAGGGTTTTGATGGTCCAGGGTAAATCCTGACCAAAGCAAAGCACTGTATCTATGAAAAACTAACCACTCAGAAGAGAACGACAGATAAAAAGCCAGGCCGACCTGACCCTGCAAAATAGGTAAGGTTGGTCCGGCAACAGGGGTAGAGGGGAAGTGCCCATCTCCTGCTAGAAGAGCTAGAGAAGACCCCTTCCGGAGAGACCACCAGGAGAGGAGAGCAGAAGGTGCTGATGAGGAAGAATATTTTAATCAGCAGAGAAGGTCAAAATGACAAAGTTCCAGGATCAGTGTAAACATATGGGATGAAAAAATAAAAAAGAAAAGAAAAGATCATTTTAAAATGACTTTTTTTTTTTAAAAGGACTTGTGTAAACAAAAGTCCTTTTTAAGAGACAGTTGGCTGTTTAAAGCAGAAGTACAACTCACTGAGAGAATCACCGCACTATTTATTTGGGTAGAAAGGACCTGGAATGTAGAAAGGCCCATTCTGCAGAGGAAAAAAATAGAATCACTAACAGGCCTCGTGCCTTGCACAGCCAGTGGCTAGAATCCCTGCCTCATGAGACCCTGTGCTAGAAGTCCGCTAGAACCATCTACAACTATGGTAGTCTTTCTTGGAAGGCAACAAGTGTTTGCCCAGTTAAGAGCAGAGTAACAATCAGTCACGTATTTGGTGATAATGTTTATCGATATCTTTAAAAGCCGTGTCAAGTTTCTTTTTGAGTAACCCTCACCCCACCCTTAGAGAAATTTATCTGAGGTTCACCTCTTTGAAATACCTCATTGTAGTTCCACATTTACCATATCCAAAGAACAAACAAACAAACAAAAAACCATTTTCTTAACAAAGAGTTCAGAAGGGGGCGCCACTGAAAACAATTAGAGCTTTCCCTGCCAGGACAATTTTGTTGCAGAAACAGCTGAAAGCAATCAGGTCAGACAGAGCCAAGGGCTGGAGGGATTTTTAAATGACAAAAACCGATCCAAATCAAACCAAAACAAAAATCAAACCCAATGGCCAGGATTTCAAGTTTGCTACTAAAGGTGTGACATTCTCCTAAGACATGCGAGTGACTTGATCAATATATTTATATATTTATATTTGAAGAAGAAGGAACTATTTGATGCAGCAAATCCACGTTGATTAAAATATACCAGATATGGGGGCTCCTGGGTGGCTCAGTGGTTTAGGCCTCTGCCTTCGGCTCAGGTCATGATTTCAGGGTCCTGGGATGGAGCCCCACATCGGGCTCTCTGCTCAGCGGGGAGCCTGCTTCCCCCCTCTCTCTCTGCCTACCTCTCTACCTACTTGTGATCTGTCAGAAAAATGCGTAAATCAGATCTTTAAAAAAAGAATTAGTAGATGTGAAATACATCGAGGGTATGGGGGAAGGAAAACGATTTCACCTGATCTGACTAGGAAGTGGTTGAAGCCTGAATTAAAGTGCTATAAAAAGAGTAAAGACCTGGGAATTCTATGGGGAAAAATCCCTAGAAAAACAGCAGTAATAACTGGCTGCTCTTTATTGATCCAGATGCTGCGGTAGGCAAAGAAGAGCTGGTTTTATTCAGAGGATGATCTCCATTTGTCTTCCTGATCTGGCATTTCCTGCAAGCCAGGTATGGGGCTCTGCTCTAGAGCTGCAAATGCTGGGGGGCCCTCACTGTCCCTTTTCTCTTCTCAGGGGGACAACGGGCATGTCCATGGTGCAGTGGGACAGGCTTTACCACAGGGAGATAAAAGACTGCCAAGGGTAGGTTGGAGCTGGGAAAAGCCACTTAGGAACAGATTTTCATTGGAGGTGATAGACAAGGGCAAAGCGAAGAATGAGGATGAGTGTGTCAAGTTTCAAAGTGCCAGGAGGCAGCACAGTGCATTTGGGAAACTACAGCAAGTTCATGACAACCGACAACTGATCTGGCAGCATCACCTGGGGATGGAGGCTGAGCCCCGGGGTTAACACTGGGCTTGAGATGCTTTGTATACTATGCCGAGGAGGTGAGGTACTACACTGTGGGGGCACAGGGAGCTACCGGAGGATTTCAAATATCAGAATCGTAACCATAATAGAGTATTTAATTGCATCCTAGCTTTCATCACGTGTAAGATGTACTAGAGTTTATGTTCGACTAAGAAAGAGAAATGCTGTCAGTTAAACTAGGATATGTCATCAAGTGCAAGGTGAGTGCCACCTTAAAAGATATTAAAATGGCGGGGGGGTGGACACATCTTAGAACAAGTAAATTGTGGTACTAGAATAATTAAGAAAGGTCGAACACTTGGATCAACAAAAAAAGTGATTATTGCTTACCATGTGACCCAATCTATATTAAGTCTTAGAACAAAAGACGTTCTTATCTTGATGCCCCGCAGCTGTTAGCCCCAAGGTACAGAGGGCAGTAGGCAACGACCAGCAGGCCTCAAGTGCCATGTGCAGACTCTAAGAGCAACTGTCTTTGAGAGAGGAAACGGTAGAGAGTGGGCTTTCGGAGGTAGAGTATTACTAGCTGGGAAAGTAGGAAAATTGACACAGAATCGGGATTGATGCCACTACAGGACAGAGATGGTGAAACGTCCCTTCTCAGAGATCTTGAGGCTCCTCAGAAATGTATTTTTCATTTTGGACAGAACATTCAGGATAAATATGATCTGTTCGAGTTCCTGGTTCTCTCATCAGGACTGTTTCTTAGGCTTCACTGGCACAAGAAAAGGGTTTTGATGGTCCAGGGTAAATCCTGACCAAAGCAAAGCACGGTATCTATGAAAAACTAACCACTCAGAAGAGAACGACAGATAAAAAGCTAGGCCGACCTGACCCTGCAAAATAGGTAAGGTTGGTCCGGCAACAGGGGTAGAGGGGAAGTGCCCATCTCCTGCTAGAAGAGCTAGAGAAGACCCCTTCCGGAGAGACCACCAGGAGAGGAGAGCAGAAGGTGCTGATGAGGAAGAATATTTTAATCAGCAGAGAAGGTCAAAATGACAAAGTTCCAGGATCAGTGTAAACATATGGGATGAAAAAATAAAAAAGAAAAGAAAAGATCATTTTAAAATGACTTTTTTTTTTAAAAGGACTTGTGTAAACAAAAGTCCTTTTTAAGAGACAGTTGGCTGTTTAAAGCAGAAGTACAACTCACTGAGAGAATCACCGCACTATTTATTTGGGTAGAAAGGACCTGGAATGTAGAAAGGCCCATTCTGCAGAGGAAAAAAATAGAATCACTAACAGGCCTCGTGCCTTGCACAGCCAGTGGCTAGAATCCCTGCCTCATGAGACCCTGTGCTAGAAGTCCGCTAGAACCATCTACAAGTATGGTAGTCTTTCTTGGAAGGCAACAAGTGTTTGCCCAGTTAAGAGCAGAGTAACAATCAGTCACGTATTTGGTGATAATGTTTATCGATATCTTTAAAAGCCGTGTCAAGTTTCTTTTTGAGTAACCCTCACCCCACCCTTAGAGAAATTTATCTGAGGTTCACCTCTTTGAAATACCTCATTGTAGTTCCACATTTACCATATCCAAAAAACAAACAAACAAACAAAAAACCATTTTCTTAACAAAGTGTTCAGAAGGGGGCGCCACTGAAAACAATTAGAGCTTTCCCTGCCAGGACAATTTTGTTGCAGAAACAGCTGAAAGCAATCAGGTCAGACAGAGCCAAGGGCTGGAGGGATTTTTAAATGACAAAAACCGATCCAAATCAAACCAAAACAAAAATCAAACCCAATGGCCAGGATTTCAAGTTTGCTACTAAAGGTGTGACATTCTCCTAAGACATGCGAGTGACTTGATCAATATATTTATATATTTATATTTGAAGAAGAAGGAACTATTTGATGCAGCAAATCCACGTTGATTAAAATATACCAGATATGGGGGCTCCTGGGTGGCTCAGTGGTTTAGGCCTCTGCCTTCGGCTCAGGTCATGATTTCAGGGTCCTGGGATGGAGCCCCACATCGGGCTCTCTGCTCAGCGGGGAGCCTGCTTCCCCCCTCTCTCTCTGCCTACCTCTCTACCTACTTGTGATCTGTCAGAAAAATGCGTAAATCAGATCTTTAAAAAAAGAATTAGTAGATGTGAAATACATCGAGGGTATGGGGGAAGGAAAACGATTTCACCTGATCTGACTAGGAAGTGGTTGAAGCCTGAATTAAAGTGCTATAAAAAGAGTAAAGACCTGGGAATTCTATGGGGAAAAATCCCTAGAAAAACAGCAGTAATAACTGGCTGCTCTTTATTGATCCAGATGCTGCGGTAGGCAAAGAAGAGCTGGTTTTATTCAGAGGATGATCTCCATTTGTCTTCCTGATCTGGCATTTCCTGCAAGCCAGGTATGGGGCTCTGCTCTAGAGCTGCAAATGCTGGGGGGCCCTCACTGTCCCTTTTCTCTTCTCAGGGGGACAACGGGCATGTCCATGGTGCAGTGGGACAGGCTTTACCACAGGGAGATAAAAGACTGCCAAGGGTAGGTTGGAGCTGGGAAAAGCCACTTAGGAACAGATTTTCATTGGAGGTGATAGACAAGGGCAAAGCGAAGAATGAGGATGAGTGTGTCAAGTTTCAAAGTGCCAGGAGGCAGAACAGTGCATTTGGGAAACTACAGCAAGTTCATGACAACCGACAACTGATCTGGCAGCATCACCTGGGGATGGAGGCTGAGCCCCGGGGTTAACACTGGGCTTGAGATGGTTTGTATACGATGCCGAGGAGGTGAGGTACTACACTGTGGGGGCACAGGGAGCTACCGGAGGATTTCAAATATCAGAATCGTAACCATAATAGAGTATTTAATTGCATCCTAGCTTTCATCACGTGTAAGATGTACTATAGTTTATGTTCGACTAAGAAAGAGAAATGCTGTCAGTTAAACTAGGATATGTCATCAAGTGCAAGGTGAGTGCCACCTTAAAAGATATTAAAATGGGGGGGGGTGGACACATCTTAGAACAAGTAAATTGTGGTACTAGAATAATTAAGAAAGGTCGAACACTTGGATCAACAAAAAAAGTGATTATTGCTTACCATGTGACCCAAACTATATTAAGTCTTAGAACAAAAGACGTTCTTATCTTGATGCCCCGCAGCTGTTAGCCCCCAAGGTAAAGAGGGCAGTAGGCAACGACCAGCAGGCCTCAAGTGCCATGTGCAGACTCTAAGAGCAACTGCCTTTGAGAGAGGAAACGGTAGAGAGTGGGCTTTCGGAGGTAGAGAATTACTAGCTGGGAAAGTAGGAAAATTGACACAGAATCGGGATTGATGACACTACATAACAGAGTTGGTGAAACGTCCCTTCTCAGAGATCTTGAGGCTCCTCAGAAATGTATTTTTCATTTTGGACAGAACATTCAGGATAAATATGATCTGTTCGAGTTCCTGGTTCTCTCATCAGGACTGTTTCTTAGGCTTCACTGGCACAAGAAAAGGGTTTTGATGGTCCAGGGTAAATCCTGACCAAAGCAAAGCACGGTATCTATGAAAAACTAACCACTCAGAAGAGAACGACAGATAAAAAGCCAGGCCGACCTGACCCTGCAAAATAGGTAAGGTTGGTCCGGCAACAGGGGTAGAGGGGAAGTGCCCATCTCCTGCTAGAAGAGCTAGAGAAGACCCCTTCCGGAGAGACCACCAGGAGAGGAGAGCAGAAGGTGCTGATGAGGAAGAATATTTTAATCAGCAGAGAAGGTCAAAATGACAAAGTTCCAGGATCAGTGTAAACATATGGGATGAAAAAATAAAAAAGAAAAGAAAAGATCATTTTAAAATGACTTTTTTTTTTTAAAAGGACTTGTGTAAACAAAAGTCCTTTTTAAGAGACAGTTGGCTGTTTAAAGCAGAAGTACAACTCACTGAGAGAATCACCGCACTATTTATTTGGGTAGAAAGGACCTGGAATGTAGAAAGGCCCATTCTGCAGAGGAAAAAAATAGAATCACTAACAGGCCTCGTGCCTTGCACAGCCAGTGGCTAGAATCCCTGCCTCATGAGACCCTGTGCTAGAAGGCCGCTAGAACCATCTACAACTATGGTAGTCTTTCTTGGAAGGCAACAAGTGTTTGCCCAGTTAAGAGCAGAGTAACAATCAGTCACGTATTTGGTGATAATGTTTATCGATATCTTTAAAAGCCGTGTCAAGTTTCTTTTTGAGTAACCCTCACCCCACCCTTAGAGAAATTTATCTGAGGTTCACCTCTTTGAAATACCTCATTGTAGTTCCACATTTACCATATCCAAAAAACAAACAAACAAACAAAAAACCATTTTCTTAACAAAGTGTTCAGAAGGGGGCGCCACTGAAAACAATTAGAGCTTTCCCTGCCAGGACAATTTTGTTGCAGAAACAGCTGAAAGCAATCAGGTCAGACAGAGCCAAGGGCTGGAGGGATTTTTAAATGACAAAAACCGATCCAAATCAAACCAAAACAAAAATCAAACCCAATGGCCAGGATTTCAAGTTTGCTACTAAAGGTGTGACATTCTCCTAAGACATGCGAGTGACTTGATCAATATATTTATATATTTATATTTGAAGAAGAAGGAACTATTTGATGCAGCAAATCCACGTTGATTAAAATATAGCAGATATGGGGGCTCCTGGCTGGCTCAGTGGTTTAGGCCTCTGCCTTCGGCTCAGGTCATGATTTCAGGGTCCTGGGATGGAGCCCCACATCGGGCTCTCTGCTCAGCGGGGAGCCTGCTTCCCCCCTCTCTCTCTGCCTACCTCTCTACCTACTTGTGATCTGTCAGAAAAATGCGTAAATCAGATCTTTAAAAAAAGAATTAGTAGATGTGAAATACATCGAGGGTATGGGGGAAGGAAAACGATTTCACCTGATCTGACTAGGAAGTGGTTGAAGCCTGAATTAAAGTGCTATAAAAAGAGTAAAGACCTGGGAATTCTATGGGGAAAAATCCCTAGAAAAACAGCAGTAATAACTGGCTGCTCTTTATTGATCCAGATGCTGCGGTAGGCAAAGAAGAGCTGGTTTTATTCAGAGGATGATCTCCATTTGTCTTCCTGATCTGGCATTTCCTGCAAGCCAGGTATGGGGCTCTGCTCTAGAGCTGCAAATGCTGGGGGGCCCTCACTGTCCCTTTTCTCTTCTCAGGGGGACAACGGGCATGTCCATGGTGCAGTGGGACAGGCTTTACCACAGGGAGATAAAAGACTGCCAAGGGTAGGTTGGAGCTGGGAAAAGCCACTTAGGAACAGATTTTCATTGGAGGTGATAGACAAGGGCAAAGCGAAGAATGAGGATGAGTGTGTCAAGTTTCAAAGTGCCAGGAGGCAGAACAGTGCATTTGGGAAACTACAGCAAGTTCATGACAACCGACAACTGATCTGGCAGCATCACCTGGGGATGGAGGCTGAGCCCCGGGGTTAACACTGGGCTTGAGATGGTTTGTATACGATGCCGAGGAGGTGAGGTACTACACTGTGGGGGCACAGGGAGCTACCGGAGGATTTCAAATATCAGAATCGTAACCATAATAGAGTATTTAATTGCATCCTAGCTTTCATCACGTGTAAGATGTACTATAGTTTATGTTCGACTAAGAAAGAGAAATGCTGTCAGTTAAACTAGGATATGTCATCAAGTGCAAGGTGAGTGCCACCTTAAAAGATATTAAAATGGGGGGGGTGGACACATCTTAGAACAAGTAAATTGTGGTACTAGAATAATTAAGAAAGGTCGAACACTTGGATCAACAAAAAAAGTGATTATTGCTTACCATGTGACCCAAACTATATTAAGTCTTAGAACAAAAGACGTTCTTATCTTGATGCCCCGCAGCTGTTAGCCCCCAAGGTAAAGAGGGCAGTAGGCAACGACCAGCAGGCCTCAAGTGCCATGTGCAGACTCTAAGAGCAACTGCCTTTGAGAGAGGAAACGGTAGAGAGTGGGCTTTCGGAGGTAGAGAATTACTAGCTGGGAAAGTAGGAAAATTGACACAGAATCGGGATTGATGACACTACATAACAGAGTTGGTGAAACGTCCCTTCTCAGAGATCTTGAGGCTCCTCAGAAATGTATTTTTCATTTTGGACAGAACATTCAGGATAAATATGATCTGTTCGAGTTCCTGGTTCTCTCATCAGGACTGTTTCTTAGGCTTCACTGGCACAAGAAAAGGGTTTTGATGGTCCAGGGTAAATCCTGACCAAAGCAAAGCACGGTATCTATGAAAAACTAACCACTCAGAAGAGAACGACAGATAAAAAGCCAGGCCGACCTGACCCTGCAAAATAGGTAAGGTTGGTCCGGCAACAGGGGTAGAGGGGAAGTGCCCATCTCCTGCTAGAAGAGCTAGAGAAGACCCCTTCCGGAGAGACCACCAGGAGAGGAGAGCAGAAGGTGCTGCTGAGGAAGAATATTTTAATCAGCAGAGAAGGTCAAAATGACAAAGTTCCAGGATCAGTGTAAACATATGGGATGAAAAAATAAAAAAGAAAAGAAAAGATCATTTTAAAATGACTTTTTTTTTTTTTTAAAAGGACTTGTGTAAACAAAAGTCCTTTTTAAGAGACAGTTGGCTGTTTAAAGCAGAAATACAACTCACTGAGAGAATCACCGCACTATTTATTTGGGTAGAAAGGACCTGGAATGTAGAAAGGCCCATTCTGCAGAGGAAAAAAATAGAATCACTAACAGGCCTCGTGCCTTGCACAGCCAGTGGCTAGAATCCCTGCCTCATGAGACCCTGTGCTAGAAGGCCGCTAGAACCATCTACAACTATGGTAGTCTTTCTTGGAAGCCAACAAGTGTTTGCCCAGTTAAGAGCAGAGTAACAATCAGTCACGTATTTGGTGATAATGTTTATCGATATCTTTAAAAGCCGTGTCAAGTTTCTTTTTGAGTAACCCTCACCCCACCCTTAGAGAAATTTATCTGAGGTTCACCTCTTTGAAATACCTCATTGTGGTTCCACATTTACCATATCCAAAAAACAAACAAACAAAAAAAAACCATTTTCTTAACAAAGTGTTCAGAAGGGGGCGCCACTGAAAACAATTAGAGCTTTCCCTGCCAGGACAATTTTGTTGCAGAAACAGCTGAAAGCAATCAGGTCAGACAGAGCCAAGGGCTGGAGGGATTTTTAAATGACAAAATCCGATCCAAATCAAACCAAAACAAAAATCAAACCCAATGGCCAGGATTTCAAGTTTGCTACTAAAGGCGTACATTCCCCTAAGACATGCGAGTGATTTGATCAATATATTTACATATTTATATTTGAAGAAGAAGGAACTATTTGATGCAGCAAATCCACGTTGATTAAAAATTACCAGATATGGGGGCTCCTGGCTGGCTCAGTGGTTTAGGCCTCTGCCTTCGGCTCAGGTCATGATTTCAGGGTCCTGGGATGGAGCCCCACATCGGGCTCTCTGCTCAGCGGGGAGCCTGCTTCCCCCCTCTCTCTCTGCCTACCTCTCTACCTACTTGTGATCTGTCAGAAAAATGCGTAAATCAGATCTTTAAAAAAAGAATTAGTAGATGTGAAATACATCGAGGGTATGGGGGAAGGAAAACGATTTCACCTGATCTGACTAGGAAGTGGTTGAAGCCTGAATTAAAGTGCTATATAAAGAGTAAAGACCTGGGAATTCTATGGGGAAAAATCCCTTGAAAAACAGCAGTAATAACTGGCTGCTCTTTATTGATCCAGATGCTGCGGTAGGCAAAGAAGAGCTGGTTTTATTCAGAGGATGATCTCCATTTGTCTTCCTGATCTGGCATTTCCTGCAAGCCAGGTATGGGGCTCTGCTCTAGAGCTGCAAATGCTGGGGGGCCCTCACTGTCCCTTTTCTCTTCTCAGGGGGACAACGGGCATGTCCATGGTGCAGTGGGACAGGCTTTACCACAGGGAGATAAAAGACTGCCAAGGGTAGGTTGGAGCTGGGAAAAGCCACTTAGGAACAGATTTTCATTGGAGGTGATAGACAAGGGCAAAGCGAAGAATGAGGATGAGTGTGTCAAGTTTCAAAGTGCCAGGAGGCAGCACAGTGCATTTGGGAAACTACAGCAAGTTCATGACAACCGACAACTGATCTGGCAGCATCACCTGGGGATGGAGGCTGAGCCCCGGGGTTAACACTGGGCTTGAGATGGTTTGTATACTATGCCGAGGAGGTGAGGTACTACACTGTGGGGGCACAGGGAGCTACCGGAGGATTTCAAATATCAGAATCGTAACCATAATTTCAAATATCAGAATCGTAACCATAATAGAGTATTTAATTGCATCCTAGCTTTCATCACGTGTAAGATGTACTAGAGTTTATGTTCGACTAAGAAAGAGAAATGCTGTCAGTTAAACTAGGATATGTCATCAAGTGCAAGGTGAGTGCCACCTTAAAAGATATTAAAATGGGGGGTGGGTGGACACATCTTAGAACAAGTAAATTGTGGTACTAGAATAATTAAGAAAGGTCGAACACTTGGATCAACAAAAAAAGTGATTATTGCTTACCATGTGACCCAAACTATATTAAGTCTTAGAACAAAAGACGTTCTTATCTTGATGCCCCGCAGCTGTTAGACCCAAGGTACAGAGGGCAGTAGGCAACGACCAGCAGGCCTCAAGTGCCATGTGCAGTCTCTAAGAGCAACTGCCTTTGAGAGAGGAAACGGTAGAGAGTGGGCTTTCGGAGGTAGAGTATTACTAGCTGGGAAAGTAGGAAAATTGACACAGAATCGGGATTGATGCCACTACAGGACAGAGATGGTGAAACGTCCCTTCTCAGAGATCTTGAGGCTCCTCAGAAATGTATTTTTCATTTTGGACAGAACATTTAGGATAAATATGATCTGTTCGAGTTCCTGGTTCTCTCATCAGGACTGTTTCTTAGGCTTCACTGGCACAAGAAAAGGGTTTTGATGGTCCAGGGTAAATCCTGACCAAAGCAAAGCACGGTATCTATGAAAAACTAACCACTCAGAAGAGAACGACAGATAAAAAGCCAGGCCGACCTGACCCTGCAAAATAGGTAAGGTTGGTCCGGCAACAGGGGTAGAGGGGAAGTGCCCATCTCCTGCTAGAAGAGCTAGAGAAGACCCCTTCCGGAGAGACCACCAGGAGAGGAGAGCAGAAGGTGCTGATGAGGAAGAATATTTTAATCAGCAGAGAAGGTCAAAATGACAAAGTTCCAGGATCAGTGTAAACATATGGGATGAAAAAATAAAAAAGAAAAGAAAAGATCATTTTAAAATGACTTTTTTTTTTTTAAAAGGACTTGTGTAAACAAAAGTCCTTTTTAAGAGACAGTTGGCTGTTTAAAGCAGAAGTACAACTCACTGAGAGAATCACCGCACTATTTATTTGGGTAGAAAGGACCTGGAATGTAGAAAGGCCCATTCTGCAGAGGAAAAAAATAGAATCACTAACAGGCCTCGTGCCTTGCACAGCCAGTGGCTAGAATCCCTGCCTCATGAGACCCTGTGCTAGAAGGCCGCTAGAACCATCTACAACTATGGTAGTCTTTCTTGGAAGGCAACAAGTGTTTGCCCAGTTAAGAGCAGAGTAACAATCAGTCACGTATTTGGTGATAATGTTTATCGATATCTTTAAAAGCCGTGTCAAGTTTCTTTTTGAGTAACCCTCACCCCACCCTTAGAGAAATTTATCTGAGGTTCACCTCTTTGAAATACCTCATTGTAGTTCCACATTTACCATATCCAAAAAACAAACAAACAAACAAAAAACCATTTTCTTCACAAAGTGTTCAGAAGGGGGCGCCACTGAAAACAATTAGAGCTTTCCCTGCCAGGACAATTTTGTTGCAGAAACAGCTGAAAGCAATCAGGTCAGACAGAGCCAAGGGCTGGAGGGATTTTTAAATGACAAAAACCGATCCAAATCAAACCAAAACAAAAATCAAACCCAATGGCCAGGATTTCAAGTTTGCTACTAAAGGTGTGACATTCTCCTAAGACATGCGAGTGACTTGATCAATATATTTATATATTTATATTTGAAGAAGAAGGAACTATTTGATGCAGCAAATCCACGTTGATTAAAATATACCAGATATGGGGGCTCCTGGGTGGCTCAGTGGTTTAGGCCTCTGCCTTCGGATCAGGTCATGATTTCAGGGTCCTGGGATGGAGCCCCATATCGGGCTCTCTGCTCAGCGGGGAGCCTGCTTCCCCCCTCTCTCTCTGCCTACCTCTCTACCTACTTGTGATCTGTCAGAAAAATGCGTAAAACAGATCTTTAAAAAAAGAATTAGTAGATGTGAAATACATCGAGGGTATGGGGGAAGGAAAACGATTTCACCTGATCTGACTAGGAAGTGGTTGAAGCCTGAATTAAAGTGCTATAAAAAGAGTAAAGACCTGGGAATTCTATGGGGAAAAATCCCTAGAAAAACAGCAGTAATAACTGGCTGCTCTTTATTGATCCAGATGCTGCGGTAGGCAAAGAAGAGCTGGTTTTATTCAGAGGATGATCTCCATTTGTCTTCCTGATCTGGCATTTCCTGCAAGCCAGGTATGGGGCTCTGCTCTAGAGCTGCAAATGCTGGGGGGCCCTCACTGTCCCTTTTCTCTTCTCAGGGGGACAACGGGCATGTCCATGGTGCAGTGGGACAGGCTTTACCACAGGGAGATAAAAGACTGCCAAGGGTAGGTTGGAGCTGGGAAAAGCCACTTAGGAACAGATTTTCATTGGAGGTGATAGACAAGGGCAAAGCGAAGAATGAGGATGAGTGTGTCAAGTTTCAAAGTGCCAGGAGGCAGCACAGTGCATTTGGGAAACTACAGCAAGTTCATGACAACCGACAACTGATCTGGCAGCATCACCTGGGGATGGAGGCTGAGCCCCGGGGTTAACACTGGGCTTGAGATGGTTTGTATACGATGCCGAGGAGGTGAGGTACTACACTGTGGGGGCACAGGGAGCTACCGGAGGATTTCAAATATCAGAATCGTAACCATAATAGAGTATTTAATTGCATCCTAGCTTTCATCACGTGTAAGATGTACTATAGTTTATGTTCGACTAAGAAAGAGAAATGCTGTCAGTTAAACTAGGATATGTCATCAAGTGCAAGGTGAGTGCCACCTTAAAAGATATTAAAATGGGGGGGGTGGACACATCTTAGAACAAGTAAATTGTGGTACTAGAATAATTAAGAAAGGTCGAACACTTGGATCAACAAAAAAAGTGATTATTGCTTACCATGTGACCCAAACTATATTAAGTCTTAGAACAAAAGATGTTCTTATTTTGATGCCCCGCAGCTGTTAGCCCCCAAGGTAAAGAGGGCAGTAGGCAACGACCAGCAGGCCTCAAGTGCCATGTGCAGACTCTAAGAGCAACTGCCTTTGAGAGAGGAAACGGTAGAGAGTGGGCTTTCGGAGGTAGAGAATTACTAGCTGGGAAAGTAGGAAAATTGACACAGAATCGGGATTGATGCCACTACATAACAGAGTTGGTGAAACGTCCCTTCTCAGAGATCTTGAGGCTCCTCAGAAATGTATTTTTCATTTTGGACAGAACATTCAGGATAAATATGATCTGTTCGAGTTCCTGGTTCTCTCATCAGGACTGTTTCTTAGGCTTCACTGGCACAAGAAAAGGGTTTTGATGGTCCAGGGTAAATCCTGACCAAAGCAAAGCACGGTATCTATGAAAAACTAACCACTCAGAAGAGAACGACAGATAAAAAGCCAGGCCGACCTGACCCTGCAAAATAGGTAAGGTTGGTCCGGCAACAGGGGTAGAGGGGAAGTGCCCATCTCCTGCTAGAAGAGCTAGAGAAGACCCCTTCCGGAGAGACCACCAGGAGAGGAGAGCAGAAGGTGCTGATGAGGAAGAATATTTTAATCAGCAGAGAAGGTCAAAATGACAAAGTTCCAGGATCAGTGTAAACATATGGGATGAAAAAATAAAAAAGAAAAGAAAAGATCATTTTAAAATGACTTTTTTTTTTTTTTAAAGGACTTGTGTAAACAAAAGTCCTTTTTAAGAGACAGTTGGCTGTTTAAAGCAGAAGTACAACTCACTGAGAGAATCACCGCACTATTTATTTGGGTAGAAAGGACCTGGAATGTAGAAAGGCCCATTCTGCAGAGGAAAAAAATAGAATCACTAACAGGCCTCGTGCCTTGCACAGCCAGTGGCTAGAATCCCTGCCTCATGAGACCCTGTGCTAGAAGGCCGCTAGAACCATCTACAACTATGGTAGTCTTTCTTGGAAGCCAACAAGTGTTTGCCCAGTTAAGAGCAGAGTAACAATCAGTCACGTATTTGGTGATAATGTTTATCGATATCTTTAAAAGCCGTGTCAAGTTTCTTTTTGAGTAACCCTCACCCCACCCTTAGAGAAATTTATCTGAGGTTCACCTCTTTGAAATACCTCATTGTAGTTCCACATTTACCATATCCAAAAAACAAACAAACAAACAAAAAACCATTTTCTTAACAAAGTGTTCAGAAGGGGGCGCCACTGAAAACAATTAGAGCTTTCCCTGCCAGGACAATTTTGTTGCAGAAACAGCTGAAAGCAATCAGGTCAGACAGAGCCAAGGGCTGGAGGGATTTTTAAATGACAAAAACCGATCCAAATCAAACCAAAACAAAAATCAAACCCAATGGCCAGGATTTCAAGTTTGCTACTAAAGGTGTGACATTCTCCTAAGACATGCGAGTGACTTGATCAATATATTTATATATTTATATTTGAAGAAGAAGGAACTATTTGATGCAGCAAATCCACGTTGATTAAAATATACCAGATATGGGGGCTCCTGGGTGGCTCAGTGGTTTAGGCCTCTGCCTTCGGCTCAGGTCATGATTTCAGGGTCCTGGGATGGAGCCCCACATCGGGCTCTCTGCTCAGCGGGGAGCCTGCTTCCCCCCTCTCTCTCTGCCTACCTCTCTACCTACTTGTGATCTGTCAGAAAAATGCGTAAATCAGATCTTTAAAAAAAGAATTAGTAGATGTGAAATACATCGAGGGTATGGGGGAAGGAAAACGATTTCACCTGATCTGACTAGGAAGTGGTTGAAGCCTGAATTAAAGTGCTATAAAAAGAGTAAAGACCTGGGAATTCTATGGGGAAAAATCCCTAGAAAAACAGCAGTAATAACTGGCTGCTCTTTATTGATCCAGATGCTGCGGTAGGCAAAGAAGAGCTGGTTTTATTCAGAGGATGATCTCCATTTGTCTTCCTGATCTGGCATTTCCTGCAAGCCAGGTATGGGGCTCTGCTCTAGAGCTGCAAATGCTGGGGGGCCCTCACTGTCCCTTTTCTCTTCTCAGGGGGACAACGGGCATGTCCATGGTGCAGTGGGACAGGCTTTACCACAGGGAGATAAAAGACTGCCAAGGGTAGGTTGGAGCTGGGAAAAGCCACTTAGGAACAGATTTTCATTGGAGGTGATAGACAAGGGCAAAGCGAAGAATGAGGATGAGTGTGTCAAGTTTCAAAGTGCCAGGAGGCAGAACAGTGCATTTGGGAAACTACAGCAAGTTCATGACAACCGACAACTGATCTGGCAGCATCACCTGGGGATGGAGGCTGAGCCCCGGGGTTAACACTGGGCTTGAGATGGTTTGTATACGATGCCGAGGAGGTGAGGTACTACACTGTGGGGGCACAGGGAGCTACCGGAGGATTTCAAATATCAGAATCGTAACCATAATAGAGTATTTAATTGCATCCTAGCTTTCATCACGTGTAAGATGTACTATAGTTTATGTTCGACTAAGAAAGAGAAATGCTGTCAGTTAAACTAGGATATGTCATCAAGTGCAAGGTGAGTGCCACCTTAAAAGATATTAAAATGGGGGGGGTGGACACATCTTAGAACAAGTAAATTGTGGTACTAGAATAATTAAGAAAGGTCGAACACTTGGATCAACAAAAAAAGTGATTATTGCTTACCATGTGACCCAAACTATATTAAGTCTTAGAACAAAAGACGTTCTTATCTTGATGCCCCGCAGCTGTTAGCCCCCAAGGTAAAGAGGGCAGTAGGCAACGACCAGCAGGCCTCAAGTGCCATGTGCAGACTCTAAGAGCAACTGCCTTTGAGAGAGGAAACGGTAGAGAGTGGGCTTTCGGAGGTAGAGAATTACTAGCTGGGAAAGTAGGAAAATTGACACAGAATCGGGATTGATGCCACTACATAACAGAGTTGGTGAAACGTCCCTTCTCAGAGATCTTGAGGCTCCTCAGAAATGTATTTTTCATTTTGGACAGAACATTCAGGATAAATATGATCTGTTCGAGTTCCTGGTTCTCTCATCAGGACTGTTTCTTAGGCTTCACTGGCACAAGAAAAGGGTTTTGATGGTCCAGGGTAAATCCTGACCAAAGCAAAGCACGGTATCTATGAAAAACTAACCACTCAGAAGAGAACGACAGATAAAAAGCCAGGCCGACCTGACCCTGCAAAATAGGTAAGGTTGGTCCGGCAACAGGGGTAGAGGGGAAGTGCCCATCTCCTGCTAGAAGAGCTAGAGAAGACCCCTTCCGGAGAGACCACCAGGAGAGGAGAGCAGAAGGTGCTGATGAGGAAGAATATTTTAATCAGCAGAGAAGGTCAAAATGACAAAGTTCCAGGATCAGTGTAAACATATGGGATGAAAAAATAAAAAAGAAAAGAAAAGATCATTTTAAAATGACTTTTTTTTTTTTAAAAGGACTTGTGTAAACAAAAGTCCTTTTTAAGAGACAGTTGGCTGTTTAAAGCAGAAGTACAACTCACTGAGAGAATCACCGCACTATTTATTTGGGTAGAAAGGACCTGGAATGTAGAAAGGCCCATTCTGCAGAGGAAAAAAATAGAATCACTAACAGGCCTCGTGCCTTGCACAGCCAGTGGCTAGAATCCCTGCCTCATGAGACCCTGTGCTAGAAGGCCGCTAGAACCATCTACAACTATGGTAGTCTTTCTTGGAAGGCAACAAGTGTTTGCCCAGTTAAGAGCAGAGTAACAATCAGTCACGTATTTGGTGATAATGTTTATCGATATCTTTAAAAGCCGTGTCAAGTTTCTTTTTGAGTAACCCTCACCCCACCCTTAGAGAAATTTATCTGAGGTTCACCTCTTTGAAATACCTCATTGTAGTTCCACATTTACCATATCCAAAAAACAAACAAACAAAAAAAAACCATTTTCTTAACAAAGTGTTCAGAAGGGGGCGCCACTGAAAACAATTAGAGCTTTCCCTGCCAGGACAATTTTGTTGCAGAAACAGCTGAAAGCAATCAGGTCAGACAGAGCCAAGGGCTGTAGGGATTTTTAAATGACAAAATCCGATCCAAATCAAACCAAAACAAAAATCAAACCCAATGGCCAGGATTTCAAGTTTGCTACTAAAGGCGTACATTCCCCTAAGACATGCGAGTGATTTGATCAATATATTTACATATTTATATTTGAAGAAGAAGGAACTATTTGATGCAGCAAATCCACGTTGATTAAAAATTACCAGATATGGGGGCTCCTGGCTGGCTCAGTGGTTTAGGCCTCTGCCTTCGGCTCAGGTCATGATTTCAGGGTCCTGGGATGGAGCCCCACATCGGGCTCTCTGCTCAGCGGGGAGCCTGCTTCCCCCCTCTCTCTCTGCCTACCTCTCTACCTACTTGTGATCTGTCAGAAAAATGCGTAAATCAGATCTTTAAAAAAAGAATTAGTAGATGTGAAATACATCGAGGGTATGGGGGAAGGAAAACGATTTCACCTGATCTGACTAGGAAGTGGTTGAAGCCTGAATTAAAGTGCTATAAAAAGAGTAAAGACCTGGGAATTCTATGGGGAAAAATCCCTAGAAAAACAGCAGTAATAACTGGCTGCTCTTTATTGATCCAGATGCTGCGGTAGGCAAAGAAGAGCTGGTTTTATTCAGAGGATGATCTCCATTTGTCTTCCTGATCTGGCATTTCCTGCAAGCCAGGTATGGGGCTCTGCTCTAGAGCTGCAAATGCTGGGGGGCCCTCACTGTCCCTTTTCTCTTCTCAGGGGGACAACGGGCATGTCCATGGTGCAGTGGGACAGGCTTTACCACAGGGAGATAAAAGACTGCCAAGGGTAGGTTGGAGCTGGGAAAAGCCACTTAGGAACAGATTTTCATTGGAGGTGATAGACAAGGGAAAAGCGAAGAATGAGGATGAGTGTGTCAAGTTTCAAAGTGCCAGGAGGCAGCACAGTGCATTTGGGAAACTACAGCAAGTTCATGACAACCGAAAACTGATCTGGCAGCATCACCTGGGGATGGAGGCTGAGCCCCGGGGTTAACACTGGGCTTGAGATGGTTTGTATACTATGCCGAGGAGGTGAGGTACTACACTGTGGGGGCACAGGGAGCTACCGGAGGATTTCAAATATCAGAATCGTAACCATAATAGAGTATTTAATTGCATCCTAGCTTTCATCACGTGTAAGATGTACTAGAGTTTATGTTCGACTAAGAAAGAGAAATGCTGTCAGTTAAACTAGGATATGTCATCAAGTGCAAGGTGAGTGCCACCTTAAAAGATATTAAAATGGGGGGGGGTGGACACATCTTAGAACAAGTAAATTGTGGTACTAGAATAATTAAGAAAGGTCGAACACTTGGATCAACAAAAAAAGTGATTATTGCTTACCATGTGACCCAAACTATATTAAGTCTTAGAACAAAAGACGTTCTTATCTTGATGCCCCGCAGCTGTTAGACCCAAGGTACAGAGGGCAGTAGGCAACGACCAGCAGGCCTCAAGTGCCATGTGCAGACTCTAAGAGCAACTGCCTTTGAGAGAGGAAACGGTAGAGAGTGGGCTTTCGGAGGTAGAGTATTACTAGCTGGGAAAGTAGGAAAATTGACACAGAATCGGGATTGATGCCACTACAGGACAGAGATGGTGAAACGTCCCTTCTCAGAGATCTTGAGGCTCCTCAGAAATGTATTTTTCATTTTGGACAGAACATTCAGGATAAATATGATCTGTTCGAGTTCCTGGTTCTCTCATCAGGACTGTTTCTTAGGCTTCACTGGCACAAGAAAAGGGTTTTGATGGTCCAGGGTAAATCCTGACCAAAGCAAAGCACGGTATCTATGAAAAACTAACCACTCAGAAGAGAACGACAGATAAAAAGCCAGGCCGACCTGACCCTGCAAAATAGGTAAGGTTGGTCCGGCAACAGGGGTAGAGGGGAAGTGCCCATCTCCTGCTAGAAGAGCTAGAGAAGACCCCTTCCGGAGAGACCACCAGGAGAGGAGAGCAGAAGGTGCTGATGAGGAAGAATATTTTAATCAGCAGAGAAGGTCAAAATGACAAAGTTCCAGGATCAGTGTAAACATATGGGATGAAAAAATAAAAAAGAAAAGAAAAGATCATTTTAAAATGACTTTTTTTTTTTAAAAGGACTTGTGTAAACAAAAGTCCTTTTTAAGAGACAGTTGGCTGTTTAAAGCAGAAGTACAACTCACTGAGAGAATCACCGCACTATTTATTTGGGTAGAAAGGACCTGGAATGTAGAAAGGCCCATTCTGCAGAGGAAAAAAATAGAATCACTAACAGGCCTCGTGCCTTGCACAGCCAGTGGCTAGAATCCCTGCCTCATGAGACCCTGTGCTAGAAGGCCGCTAGAACCATCTACAACTATGGTAGTCTTTCTTGGAAGGCAACAAGTGTTTGCCCAGTTAAGAGCAGAGTAACAATCAGTCACGTATTTGGTGATAATGTTTATCGATATCTTTAAAAGCCGTGTCAAGTTTCTTTTTGAGTAACCCTCACCCCACCCTTAGAGAAATTTATCTGAGGTTCACCTCTTTGAAATACCTCATTGTAGTTCCACATTTACCATATCCAAAAAACAAACAAACAAACAAAAAACCATTTTCTTAACAAAGTGTTCAGAAGGGGGCGCCACTGAAAACAATTAGAGCTTTCCCTGCCAGGACAATTTTGTTGCAGAAACAGCTGAAAGCAATCAGGTCAGACAGAGCCAAGGGCTGGAGGGATTTTTAAATGACAAAAACCGATCCAAATCAAACCAAAACAAAAATCAAACCCAATGGCCAGGATTTCAAGTTTGCTACTAAAGGTGTGACATTCTCCTAAGACATGCGAGTGACTTGATCAATATATTTATATATTTATATTTGAAGAAGAAGGAACTATTTGATGCAGCAAATCCACGTTGATTAAAATATACCAGATATGGGGGCTCCTGGGTGGCTCAGTGGTTTAGGCCTCTGCCTTCGGCTCAGGTCATGATTTCAGGGTCCTGGGATGGAGCCCCACATCGGGCTCTCTGCTCAGCGGGGAGCCTGCTTCCCCCCTCTCTCTCTGCCTACCTCTCTACCTACTTGTGATCTGTCAGAAAAATGCGTAAATCAGATCTTTAAAAAAAGAATTAGTAGATGTGAAATACATCGAGGGTATGGGGGAAGGAAAACGATTTCACCTGATCTGACTAGGAAGTGGTTGAAGCCTGAATTAAAGTGCTATAAAAAGAGTAAAGACCTGGGAATTCTATGGGGAAAAATCCCTAGAAAAACAGCAGTAATAACTGGCTGCTCTTTATTGATCCAGATGCTGCGGTAGGCAAAGAAGAGCTGGTTTTATTCAGAGGATGATCTCCATTTGTCTTCCTGATCTGGCATTTCCTGCAAGCCAGGTATGGGGCTCTGCTCTAGAGCTGCAAATGCTGGGGGGCCCTCACTGTCCCTTTTCTCTTCTCAGGGGGACAACGGGCATGTCCATGGTGCAGTGGGACAGGCTTTACCACAGGGAGATAAAAGACTGCCAAGGGTAGGTTGGAGCTGGGAAAAGCCACTTAGGAACAGATTTTCATTGGAGGTGATAGACAAGGGCAAAGCGAAGAATGAGGATGAGTGTGTCAAGTTTCAAAGTGCCAGGAGGCAGCACAGTGCATTTGGGAAACTACAGCAAGTTCATGACAACCGACAACTGATCTGGCAGCATCACCTGGGGATGGAGGCTGAGCCCCGGGGTTAACACTGGGCTTGAGATGGTTTGTATACGATGCCGAGGAGGTGAGGTACTACACTGTGGGGGCACAGGGAGCTACCGGAGGATTTCAAATATCAGAATCGTAACCATAATAGAGTATTTAATTGCATCCTAGCTTTCATCACGTGTAAGATGTACTAGAGTTTATGTTCGACTAAGAAAGAGAAATGCTGTCAGTTAAACTAGGATATGTCATCAAGTGCAAGGTGAGTGCCACCTTAAAAGATATTAAAATGGGGGGGGGGGTGGACACATCTTAGAACAAGTAAATTGTGGTACTAGAATAATTAAGAAAGGTCGAACACTTGGATCAACAAAAAAAGTGATTATTGCTTACCATGTGACCCAAACTATATTAAGTCTTAGAACAAAAGACGTTCTTATCTTGATGCCCCGCAGCTGTTAGCCCCAAGGTACAGAGGGCAGTAGGCAACGACCAGCAGGCCTCAAGTGCCATGTGCAGACTCTAAGAGCAACTGCCTTTGAGAGAGGAAACGGTAGAGAGTGGGCTTTCGGAGGTAGAGTATTACTAGCTGGGAAAGTAGGAAAATTGACACAGAATCGGGATTGATGCCACTACAGGACAGAGATGGTGAAACGTCCCTTCTCAGAGATCTTGAGGCTCCTCAGAAATGTATTTTTCATTTTGGACAGAACATTCAGGATAAATATGATCTGTTCGAGTTCCTGGTTCTCTCATCAGGACTGTTTCTTAGGCTTCACTGGCACAAGAAAAGGGTTTTGATGGTCCAGGGTAAATCCTGACCAAAGCAAAGCACGGTATCTATGAAAAACTAACCACTCAGAAGAGAACGACAGATAAAAAGCCAGGCCGACCTGACCCTGCAAAATAGGTAAGGTTGGTCCGGCAACAGGGATAGAGGGGAAGTGCCCATCTCCTGCTAGAAGAGCTAGAGAAGACCCCTTCCGGAGAGACCACCAGGAGAGGAGAGCAGAAGGTGCTGATGAGGAAGAATATTTTAATCAGCAGAGAAGGTCAAAATGACAAAGTTCCAGGATCAGTGTAAACATATGGGATGAAAAAATAAAAAAGAAAAGAAAAGATCATTTTAAAATGACTTTTTTTTTTAAAAGGACTTGTGTAAACAAAAGTCCTTTTTAAGAGACAGTTGGCTGTTTAAAGCAGAAGTACAACTCACTGAGAGAATCACCGCACTATTTATTTGGGTAGAAAGGACCTGGAATGTAGAAAGGCCCATTCTGCAGAGGAAAAAAATAGAATCACTAACAGGCCTCGTGCCTTGCACAGCCAGTGGCTAGAATCCCTGCCTCATGAGACCCTGTGCTAGAAGGCCGCTAGAACCATCTACAACTATGGTAGTCTTTCTTGGAAGGCAACAAGTGTTTGCCCAGTTAAGAGCAGAGTAACAATCAGTCACGTATTTGGTGATAATGTTTATCGATATCTTTAAAAGCCGTGTCAAGTTTCTTTTTGAGTAACCCTCACCCCACCCTTAGAGAAATTTATCTGAGGTTCACCTCTTTGAAATACCTCATTGTAGTTCCACATTTACCATATCCAAAAAACAAACAAACAAACAAAAAACCATTTTCTTAACAAAGTGTTCAGAAGGGGGCGCCACTGAAAACAATTAGAGCTTTCCCTGCCAGGACAATTTTGTTGCAGAAACAGCTGAAAGCAATCAGGTCAGACAGAGCCAAGGGCTGGAGGGATTTTTAAATGACAAAAACCGATCCAAATCAAACCAAAACAAAAATCAAACCCAATGGCCAGGATTTCAAGTTTGCTACTAAAGGTGTGACATTCTCCTAAGACATGCGAGTGACTTGATCAATATATTTATATATTTATATTTGAAGAAGAAGGAACTATTTGATGCAGCAAATCCACGTTGATTAAAATATACCAGATATGGGGGCTCCTGGGTGGCTCAGTGGTTTAGGCCTCTGCCTTCGGCTCAGGTCATGATTTCAGGGTCCTGGGATGGAGCCCCACATCGGGCTCTCTGCTCAGCGGGGAGCCTGCTTCCCCCCTCTCTCTCTGCCTACCTCTCTACCTACTTGTGATCTGTCAGAAAACTGCGTAAATCAGATCTTTAAAAAAAGAATTAGTAGATGTGAAATACATCGAGGGTATGGGGGAAGGAAAACGATTTCACCTGATCTGACTAGGAAGTGGTTGAAGCCTGAATTAAAGTGCTATAAAAAGAGTAAAGACCTGGGAATTCTATGGGGAAAAATCCCTAGAAAAACAGCAGTAATAACTGGCTGCTCTTTATTGATCCAGATGCTGCGGTAGGCAAAGAAGAGCTGGTTTTATTCAGAGGATGATCTCCATTTGTCTTCCTGATCTGGCATTTCCTGCAAGCCAGGTATGGGGCTCTGCTCTAGAGCTGCAAATGCTGGGGGGCCCTCACTGTCCCTTTTCTCTTCTCAGGGGGACAACGGGCATGTCCATGGTGCAGTGGGACAGGCTTTACCACAGGGAGATAAAAGACTGCCAAGGGTAGGTTGGAGCTGGGAAAAGCCACTTAGGAACAGATTTTCATTGGAGGTGATAGACAAGGGCAAAGCGAAGAATGAGGATGAGTGTGTCAAGTTTCAAAGTGCCAGGAGGCAGCACAGTGCATTTGGGAAACTACAGCAAGTTCATGACAACCGACAACTGATCTGGCAGCATCACCTGGGGATGGAGGCTGAGCCCCGGGGTTAACACTGGGCTTGAGATGGTTTGTATACTATGCCGAGGAGGTGAGGTACTACACTGTGGGGGCACAGGGAGCTACCGGAGGATTTCAAATATCAGAATCGTAACCATAATAGAGTATTTAATTGCATCCTAGCTTTCATCACGTGTAAGATGTACTAGAGTTTATGTTCGACTAAGAAAGAGAAATGCTGTCAGTTAAACTAGGATATGTCATCAAGTGCAAGGTGAGTGCCACCTTAAAAGATATTAAAATGGGGGGGGGGTGGACACATCTTAGAACAAGTAAATTGTGGTACTAGAATAATTAAGAAAGGTCGAACACTTGGATCAACAAAAAAAGTGATTATTGCTTACCATGTGACCCAAACTATATTAAGTCTTAGAACAAAAGACGTTCTTATCTTGATGCCCCGCAGCTGTTAGCCCCAAGGTACAGAGGGCAGTAGGCAACGACCAGCAGGCCTCAAGTGCCATGTGCAGACTCTAAGAGCAACTGCCTTTGAGAGAGGAAACGGTAGAGAGTGGGCTTTCGGAGGTAGAGTATTACTAGCTGGGAAAGTAGGAAAATTGACACAGAATCGGGATTGATGCCACTACAGGACAGAGATGGTGAAACGTCCCTTCTCAGAGATCTTGAGGCTCCTCAGAAATGTATTTTTCATTTTGGACAGAACATTCAGGATAAATATGATCTGTTCGAGTTCCTGGTTCTCTCATCAGGACTGTTTCTTAGGCTTCACTGGCACAAGAAAAGGGTTTTGATGGTCCAGGGTAAATCCTGACCAAAGCAAAGCACGGTATCTATGAAAAACTAACCACTCAGAAGAGAACGACAGATAAAAAGCCAGGCCGACCTGACCCTGCAAAATAGGTAAGGTTGGTCCGGCAACAGGGATAGAGGGGAAGTGCCCATCTCCTGCTAGAAGAGCTAGAGAAGACCCCTTCCGGAGAGACCACCAGGAGAGGAGAGCAGAAGGTGCTGATGAGGAAGAATATTTTAATCAGCAGAGAAGGTCAAAATGACAAAGTTCCAGGATCAGTGTAAACATATGGGATGAAAAAATAAAAAAGAAAAGAAAAGATCATTTTAAAATGACTTTTTTTTTTAAAAGGACTTGTGTAAACAAAAGTCCTTTTTAAGAGACAGTTGGCTGTTTAAAGCAGAAGTACAACTCACTGAGAGAATCACCGCACTATTTATTTGGGTAGAAAGGACCTGGAATGTAGAAAGGCCCATTCTGCAGAGGAAAAAAATAGAATCACTAACAGGCCTCGTGCCTTGCACAGCCAGTGGCTAGAATCCCTGCCTCATGAGACCCTGTGCTAGAAGGCCGCTAGAACCATCTACAACTATGGTAGTCTTTCTTGGAAGGCAACAAGTGTTTGCCCAGTTAAGAGCAGAGTAACAATCAGTCACGTATTTGGTGATAATGTTTATCGATATCTTTAAAAGCCGTGTCAAGTTTCTTTTTGAGTAACCCTCACCCCACCCTTAGAGAAATTTATCTGAGGTTCACCTCTTTGAAATACCTCATTGTAGTTCCACATTTACCATATCCAAAAAACAAACAAACAAACAAAAAACCATTTTCTTAACAAAGTGTTCAGAAGGGGGCGCCACTGAAAACAATTAGAGCTTTCCCTGCCAGGACAATTTTGTTGCAGAAACAGCTGAAAGCAATCAGGTCAGACAGAGCCAAGGGCTGGAGGGATTTTTAAATGACAAAAACCGATCCAAATCAAACCAAAACAAAAATCAAACCCAATGGCCAGGATTTCAAGTTTGCTACTAAAGGTGTGACATTCTCCTAAGACATGCGAGTGACTTGATCAATATATTTATATATTTATATTTGAAGAAGAAGGAACTATTTGATGCAGCAAATCCACGTTGATTAAAATATACCAGATATGGGGGCTCCTGGGTGGCTCAGTGGTTTAGGCCTCTGCCTTCGGCTCAGGTCATGATTTCAGGGTCCTGGGATGGAGCCCCACATCGGGCTCTCTGCTCAGCGGGGAGCCTGCTTCCCCCCTCTCTCTCTGCCTACCTCTCTACCTACTTGTGATCTGTCAGAAAAATGCGTAAATCAGATCTTTAAAAAAAGAATTAGTAGATGTGAAATACATCGAGGGTATGGGGGAAGGAAAACGATTTCACCTGATCTGACTAGGAAGTGGTTGAAGCCTGAATTAAAGTGCTATAAAAAGAGTAAAGACCTGGGAATTCTATGGGGAAAAATCCCTAGAAAAACAGCAGTAATAACTGGCTGCTCTTTATTGATCCAGATGCTGCGGTAGGCAAAGAAGAGCTGGTTTTATTCAGAGGATGATCTCCATTTGTCTTCCTGATCTGGCATTTCCTGCAAGCCAGGTATGGGGCTCTGCTCTAGAGCTGCAAATGCTGGGGGGCCCTCACTGTCCCTTTTCTCTTCTCAGGGGGACAACGGGCATGTCCATGGTGCAGTGGGACAGGCTTTACCACAGGGAGATAAAAGACTGCCAAGGGTAGGTTGGAGCTGGGAAAAGCCACTTAGGAACAGATTTTCATTGGAGGTGATAGACAAGGGCAAAGCGAAGAATGAGGATGAGTGTGTCAAGTTTCAAAGTGCCAGGAGGCAGAACAGTGCATTTGGGAAACTACAGCAAGTTCATGACAACCGACAACTGATCTGGCAGCATCACCTGGGGATGGAGGCTGAGCCCCGGGGTTAACACTGGGCTTGAGATGGTTTGTATACGATGCCAAGGAGGTGAGGTACTACACTGTGGGGGCACAGGGAGCTACCGGAGGATTTCAAATATCAGAATCGTAACCATAATAGAGTATTTAATTGCATCCTAGCTTTCATCACGTGTAAGATGTACTATAGTTTATGTTCGACTAAGAAAGAGAAATGCTGTCAGTTAAACTAGGATATGTCATCAAGTGCAAGGTGAGTGCCACCTTAAAAGATATTAAAATGGGGGGGGTGGACACATCTTAGAACAAGTAAATTGTGGTACTAGAATAATTAAGAAAGGTCGAACACTTGGATCAACAAAAAAAGTGATTATTGCTTACCATGTGACCCAAACTATATTAAGTCTTAGAACAAAAGACGTTCTTATCTTGATGCCCCGCAGCTGTTAGCCCCCAAGGTAAAGAGGGCAGTAGGCAACGACCAGCAGGCCTCAAGTGCCATGTGCAGACTCTAAGAGCAACTGCCTTTGAGAGAGGAAACGGTAGAGAGTGGGCTTTCGGAGGTAGAGAATTACTAGCTGGGATAGTAGGAAAATTGACACAGAATCAGGATTGATGCCACTACATAACAGAGTTGGTGAAACGTCCCTTCTCAGAGATCTTGAGGCTCCTCAGAAATGTATTTTTCATTTTGGACAGAACATTCAGGATAAATATGATCTGTTCGAGTTCCTGGTTCTCTCATCAGGACTGTTTCTTAGGCTTCACTGGCACAAGAAAAGGGTTTTGATGGTCCAGGGTAAATCCTGACCAAAGCAAAGCACGGTATCTATGAAAAACTAACCACTCAGAAGAGAACGACAGATAAAAAGCCAGGCCGACCTGACCCTGCAAAATAGGTAAGGTTGGTCCGGCAACAGGGGTAGAGGGGAAGTGCCCATCTCCTGCTAGAAGAGCTAGAGAAGACCCCTTCCGGAGAGACCACCAGGAGAGGAGAGCAGAAGGTGCTGATGAGGAAGAATATTTTAATCAGGAGAGAAGGTCAAAATGACAAAGTTCCAGGATCAGTGTAAACATATGGGATGAAAAAATAAAAAAGAAAAGAAAAGATCATTTTAAAATGACTTTTTTTTTTTAAAAGGACTTGTGTAAACAAAAGTCCTTTTTAAGAGACAGTTGGCTGTTTAAAGCAGAAGTACAACTCACTGAGAGAATCACCGCACTATTTATTTGGGTAGAAAGGACCTGGAATGTAGAAAGGCCCATTCTGCAGAGGAAAAAAATAGAATCACTAACAGGCCTCGTGCCTTGCACAGCCAGTGGCTAGAATCCCTGCCTCATGAGACCCTGTGCTAGAAGGCCGCTAGAACCATCTACAACTATGGTAGTCTTTCTTGGAGGCCAACAAGTGTTTGCCCAGTTAAGAGCAGAGTAACAATCAGTCACGTATTTGGTGATAATGTTTATCGATATCTTTAAAAGCCGTATCAAGTTTCTTTTTGAGTAACCCTCACCCCACCCTTAGAGAAATTTATCTGAGGTTCACCTCTTTGAAATACCTCATTGTAGTTCCACATTTACCATATCCAAAAAACAAACAAACAAAAAAAACCATTTTCTTAACAAAGTGTTCAGAAGGGGGCGCCACTGAAAACAATTAGAGCTTTCCCTGCCAGGACAATTTTGTTGCAGAAACAGCTGAAAGCAATCAGGTCAGACAGAGCCAAGGGCTGGAGGGATTTTTAAATGACAAAATCCGATCCAAATCAAACCAAAACAAAAATCAAACCCAATGGCCAGGATTTCAAGTTTGCTACTAAAGGCGTACATTCCCCTAAGACATGCGAGTGATTTGATCAATATATTTATATATTTATATTTGAAGAAGAAGGATCTATTTGACGCAGCAAATCCACGTTGATTAAAATATACCAGATATGGGGGCTCCTGGGTGGCTCAGTGGTTTAGGCCTCTGCCTTCGGCTCAGGTCATGATTTCAGGGTCCTGGGATGGAGCCCCACATCGGGCTCTCTGCTCAGCGGGGAGCCTGCTTCCCCCCTCTCTCTCTGCCTACCTCTCTACCTACTTGTGATCTGTCAGAAAAATGCGTAAATCAGATCTTTAAAAAAAGAATTAGTAGATGTGAAATACATCGAGGGTATGGGGGAAGGAAAACGATTTCACCTGATCTGACTAGGAAGTGGTTGAAGCCTGAATTAAAGTGCTATAAAAAGAGTAAAGACCTGGGAATTCTATGGGGAAAAATCCCTAGAAAAACAGCAGTAATAACTGGCTGCTCTTTATTGATCCAGATGCTGCGGTAGGCAAAGAAGAGCTGGTTTTATTCAGAGGATGATCTCCATTTGTCTTCCTGATCTGGCATTTCCTGCAAGCCAGGTATGGGGCTCTGCTCTAGAGCTGCAAATGCTGGGGGGCCCTCACTGTCCCTTTTCTCTTCTCAGGGGGACAACGGGCATGTCCATGGTGCAGTGGGACAGGCTTTACCACAGGGAGATAAAAGACTGCCAAGGGTAGGTTGGAGCTGGGAAAAGCCACTTAGGAACAGATTTTCATTGGAGGTGATAGACAAGGGCAAAGCGAAGAATGAGGATGAGTGTGTCAAGTTTCAAAGTGCCAGGAGGCAGCACAGTGCATTTGGGAAACTACAGCAAGTTCAGGACAACCGAAAACTGATCTGGCAGCATCACCTGGGGATGGAGGCTGAGCCCCGGGGTTAACACTGGGCTTGAGATGGTTTGTATACTATGCCTAGGAGGTGAGGTACTACACTGTGGGGGCACAGGGAGCTACCGGAGGATTTCAAATATCAGAATCGTAACCATAATAGAGTATTTAATTGCATCCTAGCTTTCATCACGTGTAAGATGTACTAGAGTTTATGTTCGACTAAGAAAGAGAAATGCTGTCAGTTAAACTAGGATATGTCATCAAGTGCAAGGTGAGTGCCACCTTAAAAGATATTAAAATGGGGGGGGGGGGTGGACACATCTTAGAACAAGTAAATTGTGGTACTAGAATAATTAAGAAAGGTCGAACACTTGGATCAACAAAAAAAGTGATTATTGCTTACCATGTGACCCAAACTATATTAAGTCTTAGAACAAAAGACGTTCTTATCTTGATGCCCCGCAGCTGTTAGCCCCAAGGTACAGAGGGCAGTAGGCAACGACCAGCAGGCCTCAAGTGCCATGTGCAGACTCTAAGAGCAACTGCCTTTGAGAGAGGAAACGGTAGAGAGTGGGCTTTCGGAGGTAGAGTATTACTAGCTGGGAAAGTAGGAAAATTGACACAGAATCGGGATTGATGCCACTACAGGACAGAGATGGTGAAACGTCCCTTCTCAGAGATCTTGAGGCTCCTCAGAAATGTATTTTTCATTTTGGACAGAACATTCAGGATAAATATGATCTGTTCGAGTTCCTGGTTCTCTCATCAGGACTGTTTCTTAGGCTTCACTGGCACAAGAAAAGGGTTTTGATGGTCCAGGGTAAATCCTGACCAAAGCAAAGCACGGTATCTATGAAAAACTAACCACTCAGAAGAGAACGACAGATAAAAAGCCAGGCCGACCTGACCCTGCAAAATAGGTAAGGTTGGTCCGGCAACAGGGGTAGAGGGGAAGTGCCCATCTCCTGCTAGAAGAGCTAGAGAAGACCCCTTCCGGAGAGACCACCAGGAGAGGAGAGCAGAAGGTGCTGATGAGGAAGAATATTTTAATCAGCAGAGAAGGTCAAAATGACAAAGTTCCAGGATCAGTGTAAACATATGGGATGAAAAAATAAAAAAGAAAAGAAAAGATCATTTTAAAATGACTTTTTTTTTTTAAAAGGACTTGTGTAAACAAAAGTCCTTTTTAAGAGACAGTTGGCTGTTTAAAGCAGAAGTACAACTCACTGAGAGAATCACCGCACTATTTATTTGGGTAGAAAGGACCTGGAATGTAGAAAGGCCCATTCTGCAGAGGAAAAAAATAGAATCACTAACAGGCCTCGTGCCTTGCACAGCCAGTGGCTAGAATCCCTGCCTCATGAGACCCTGTGCTAGAAGGCCGCTAGAACCATCTACAACTATGGTAGTCTTTCTTGGAGGCCAACAAGTGTTTGCCCAGTTAAGAGCAGAGTAACAATCAGTCACGTATTTGGTGATAATGTTTATCGATATCTTTAAAAGCCGTATCAAGTTTCTTTTTGAGTAACCCTCACCCCACCCTTAGAGAAATTTATCTGAGGTTCACCTCTTTGAAATACCTCATTGTAGTTCCACATTTACCATATCCAAAAAACAAACAAAAAAAAAAAAACCATTTTCTTAACAAAGTGTTCAGAAGGGGGCGCCACTGAAAACAATTAGAGCTTTCCCTGCCAGGACAATTTTGTTGCAGAAACAGCTGAAAGCAATCAGGTCAGACAGAGCCAAGGGCTGGAGGGATTTTTAAATGACAAAATCCGATCCAAATCAAACCAAAACAAAAATCAAACCCAATGGCCAGGATTTCAAGTTTGCTACTAAAGGCGTACATTCCCGTAAGACATGCGAGTGATTTGATCAATATATTTATATATTTATATTTGAAGAAGAAGGATCTATTTGACGCAGCAAATCCACGTTGATTAAAATATACCAGATATGGGGGCTCCTGGGTGGCTCAGTGGTTTAGGCCTCTGCCTTCGGCTCAGGTCATGATTTCAGGGTCCTGGGATGGAGCCCCACATCGGGCTCTCTGCTCAGCGGGGAGCCTGCTTCCCCCCTCTCTCTCTGCCTACCTCTCTACCTACTTGTGATCTGTCAGAAAAATGCGTAAATCAGATCTTTAAAAAAAGAATTAGTAGATGTGAAATACATCGAGGGTATGGGGGAAGGAAAACGATTTCACCTGATCTGACTAGGAAGTGGTTGAAGCCTGAATTAAAGTGCTATAAAAAGAGTAAAGACCTGGGAATTCTATGGGGAAAAATCCCTAGAAAAACAGCAGTAATAACTGGCTGCTCTTTATTGATCCAGATGCTGCGGTAGGCAAAGAAGAGCTGGTTTTATTCAGAGGATGATCTCCATTTGTCTTCCTGATCTGGCATTTCCTGCAAGCCAGGTATGGGGCTCTGCTCTAGAGCTGCAAATGCTGGGGGGCCCTCACTGTCCCTTTTCTCTTCTCAGGGGGACAACGGGCATGTCCATGGTGCAGTGGGACAGGCTTTACCACAGGGAGATAAAAGACTGCCAAGGGTAGGTTGGAGCTGGGAAAAGCCACTTAGGAACAGATTTTCATTGGAGGTGATAGACAAGGGCAAAGCGAAGAATGAGGATGAGTGTGTCAAGTTTCAAAGTGCCAGGAGGCAGCACAGTGCATTTGGGAAACTACAGCAAGTTCAGGACAACCGACAACTGATCTGGCAGCATCACCTGGGGATGGAGGCTGAGCCCCGGGGTTAACACTGGGCTTGAGATGGTTTGTATACTATGCCGAGGAGGTGAGGTACTACACTGTGGGGGCACAGGGAGCTACCGGAGGATTTCAAATATCAGAATCGTAACCATAATAGAGTATTTAATTGCATCCTAGCTTTCATCACGTGTAAGATGTACTATAGTTTATGTTCGACTAAGAAAGAGAAATGCTGTCAGTTAAACTAGGATATGTCATCAAGTGCAAGGTGAGTGCCACCTTAAAAGATATTAAAATGGGGGGGGTGGACACATCTTAGAACAAGTAAATTGTGGTACTAGAATAATTAAGAAAGGTCGAACACTTGGATCAACAAAAAAAGTGATTATTGCTTACCATGTGACCCAAAATATATTAAGTCTTAGAACAAAAGACGTTCTTATCTTGATGCCCCGCAGCTGTTAGCCCCCAAGGTAAAGAGGGCAGTAGGCAACGACCAGCAGGCCTCAAGTGCCATGTGCAGACTCTAAGAGCAACTGCCTTTGAGAGAGGAAACGGTAGAGAGTGGGCTTTCGGAGGTAGAGAATTACTAGCTGGGAAAGTAGGAAAATTGACACAGAATCGGGATTGATGCAACTACATGACAGAGTTGGTGAAACGTCCCTTCTCAGAGATCTTGAGGCTCCTCAGAAATGTATTTTTCATTTTGGACAGAACATTCAGGATAAATATGATCTGTTCGAGTTCCTGGTTCTCTCATCAGGACTGTTTCTTAGGCTTCACTGGCACAAGAAAAGGGTTTTGATGGTCCAGGGTAAATCCTGACCAAAGCAAAGCACGGTATCTATGAAAAACTAACCACTCAGAAGAGAACGACAGATAAAAAGCCAGGCCGACCTGACCCTGCAAAATAGGTAAGGTTGGTCCGGCAACAGGGGTAGAGGGGAAGTGCCCATCTCCTGCTAGAAGAGCTAGAGAAGACCCCTTCCGGAGAGACCACCAGGAGAGGAGAGCAGAAGGTGCTGATGAGGAAGAATATTTTAATCAGCAGAGAAGGTCAAAATGACAAAGTTCCAGGATCAGTGTAAACATATGGGATGAAAAAATAAAAAAGAAAAGAAAAGATCATTTTAAAATGAGTTTTTTTTTTAAAAGGATTTGTGTAAACAAAAGTCCTTTTTAAGAGACAGTTGGCTGTTTAAAGCAGAAGTACAACTCACTGAGAGAATCACCGCACTATTTATTTGGGTAGAAAGGACCTGGAATGTAGAAAGGCCCATTCTGCAGAGGAAAAAAATAGAATCACTAACAGGCCTCGTGCCTAGCACAGCCAGTGGCTAGAATCCCTGCCTCATGAGACCCTGTGCTAGAAGGCCGCTAGAACCATCTACAACTATGGTAGTCTTTCTTGGAAGGCAACAAGTGTTTGCCCAGTTAAGAGCAGAGTAACAATCAGTCACGTATTTGGTGATAATGTTTATCGATATCTTTAAAAGCCGTGTCAAGTTTCTTTTTGAGTAACCCTCACCCCACCCTTAGAGAAATTTATCTGAGGTTCACCTCTTTGAAATACCTCATTGTAGTTCCACATTTACCATATCCAAAAAACAAACAAACAAACAAAAAACCATTTTCTTAACAAAGTGTTCAGAAGGGGGCGCCACTGAAAACAATTAGAGCTTTCCCTGCCAGGACAATTTTGTTGCAGAAACAGCTGAAAGCAATCAGGTCAGACAGAGCCAAGGGCTGGAGGGATTTTTAAATGACAAAAACCGATCCAAATCAAACCAAAACAAAAATCAAACCCAATGGCCAGGATTTCAAGTTTGCTACTAAAGGTGTGACATTCTCCTAAGACATGCGAGTGACTTGATCAATATATTTATATATTTATATTTGAAGAAGAAGGAACTATTTGATGCAGCAAATCCACGTTGATTAAAATATACCAGATATGGGGGCTCCTGGGTGGCTCAGTGGTTTAGGCCTCTGCCTTCGGCTCAGGTCATGATTTCAGGGTCCTGGGATGGAGCCCCACATCGGGCTCTCTGCTCAGCGGGGAGCCTGCTTCCCCCCTCTCTCTCTGCCTACCTCTCTACCTACTTGTGATCTGTCAGAAAAATGCGTAAATCAGATCTTTAAAAAAAGAATTAGTAGATGTGAAATACATCGAGGGTATGGGGGAAGGAAAACGATTTCACCTGATCTGACTAGGAAGTGGTTGAAGCCTGAATTAAAGTGCTATAAAAAGAGTAAAGACCTGGGAATTCTATGGGGAAAAATCCCTAGAAAAACAGCAGTAATAACTGGCTGCTCTTTATTGATCCAGATGCTGCGGTAGGCAAAGAAGAGCTGGTTTTATTCAGAGGATGATCTCCATTTGTCTTCCTGATCTGGCATTTCCTGCAAGCCAGGTATGGGGCTCTGCTCTAGAGCTGCAAATGCTGGGGGGCCCTCACTGTCCCTTTTCTCTTCTCAGGGGGACAACGGGCATGTCCATGGTGCAGTGGGACAGGCTTTACCACAGGGAGATAAAAGACTGCCAAGGGTAGGTTGGAGCTGGGAAAAGCCACTTAGGAACAGATTTTCATTGGAGGTGATAGACAAGGGCAAAGCGAAGAATGAGGATGAGTGTGTCAAGTTTCAAAGTGCCAGGAGGCAGCACAGTGCATTTGGGAAACTACAGCAAGTTCAGGACAACCGAAAACTGATCTGGCAGCATCACCTGGGGATGGAGGCTGAGCCCCGGGGTTAACACTGGGCTTGAGATGGTTTGTATACTATGCCTAGGAGGTGAGGTACTACACTGTGGGGGCACAGGGAGCTACCGGAGGATTTCAAATATCAGAATCGTAACCATAATAGAGTATTTAATTGCATCCTAGCTTTCATCACGTGTAAGATGTACTAGAGTTTATGTTCGACTAAGAAAGAGAAATGCTGTCAGTTAAACTAGGATATGTCATCAAGTGCAAGGTGAGTGCCACCTTAAAAGATATTAAAATGGGGGGGGGTGGACACATCTTAGAACAAGTAAATTGTGGTACTAGAATAATTAAGAAAGGTCGAACACTTGGATCAACAAAAAAAGTGATTATTGCTTACCATGTGACCCAAACTATATTAAGTCTTAGAACAAAAGACGTTCTTATCTTGATGCCCCGCAGCTGTTAGCCCCAAGGTACAGAGGGCAGTAGGCAACGACCAGCAGGCCTCAAGTGCCATGTGCAGACTCTAAGAGCAACTGCCTTTGAGAGAGGAAACGGTAGAGAGTGGGCTTTCGGAGGTAGAGTATTACTAGCTGGGAAAGTAGGAAAATTGACACAGAATCGGGATTGATGCCACTACAGGACAGAGATGGTGAAACGTCCCTTCTCAGAGATCTTGAGGCTCCTCAGAAATGTATTTTTCATTTTGGACAGAACATTCAGGATAAATATGATCTGTTCGAGTTCCTGGTTCTCTCATCAGGACTGTTTCTTAGGCTTCACTGGCACAAGAAAAGGGTTTTGATGGTCCAGGGTAAATCCTGACCAAAGCAAAGCACGGTATCTATGAAAAACTAACCACTCAGAAGAGAACAACAGATAAAAAGCCAGGCCGACCTGACCCTGCAAAATAGGTAAGGTTGGTCCGGCAACAGGTGTAGAGGGGAAGTGCCCATCTCCTGCTAGAAGAGCTAGAGAAGACCCCTTCCGGAGAGACCACCAGGAGAGGAGAGCAGAAGGTGCTGATGAGGAAGAATATTTTAATCAGCAGAGAAGGTCAAAATGACAAAGTTCCAGGATCAGTGTAAACATATGGGATGAAAAAATAAAAAAGAAAAGAAAAGATCATTTTAAAATGACTTTTTTTTTTAAAAGGACTTGTGTAAACAAAAGTCCTTTTTAAGAGACAGTTGGCTGTTTAAAGCAGAAGTACAACTCACTGAGAGAATCACCGCACTATTTATTTGGGTAGAAAGGACCTGGAATGTAGAAAGGCCCATTCTGCAGAGGAAAAAAATAGAATCACTAACAGGCCTCGTGCCTTGCACAGCCAGTGGCTAGAATCCCTGCCTCATGAGACCCTGTGCTAGAAGGCCGCTAGAACCATCTACAACTATGGTAGTCTTTCTTGGAAGGCAACAAGTGTTTGCCCAGTTAAGAGCAGAGTAACAATCAGTCACGTATTTGGTGATAATATTTATCGATATCTTTAAAAGCCGTGTCAAGTTTCTTTTTGAGTAACCCTCACCCCACCCTTAGAGAAATTTATCTGAGGTTCACCTCTTTGAAATACCTCATTGTAGTTCCACATTTACCATATCCAAAAAACAAACAAACAAACAAAAAACCATTTTCTTAACAAAGTGTTCAGAAGGGGGCGCCACTGAAAACAATTAGAGCTTTCCCTGCCAGGACAATTTTGTTGCAGAAACAGCTGAAAGCAATCAGGTCAGACAGAGCCAAGGGCTGGAGGGATTTTTAAATGACAAAAACCGATCCAAATCAAACCAAAACAAAAATCAAACCCAATGGCCAGGATTTCAAGTTTGCTACTAAAGGTGTGACATTCTCCTAAGACATGCGAGTGACTTGATCAATATATTTATATATTTATATTTGAAGAAGAAGGAACTATTTGATGCAGCAAATCCACGTTGATTAAAATATACCAGATATGGGGGCTCCTGGGTGGCTCAGTGGTTTAGGCCTCTGCCTTCGGCTCAGGTCATGATTTCAGGGTCCTGGGATGGAGCCCCACATCGGGCTCTCTGCTCAGCGGGGAGCCTGCTTCCCCCCTCTCTCTCTACCTACCTCTCTACCTACTTGTGATCTGTCAGAAAAATGCGTAAATCAGATCTTTAAAAAAAGAATTAGTAGATGTGAAATACATCGAGGGTATGGGGGAAGGAAAACGATTTCACCTGATCTGACTAGGAAGTGTTTGAAGCCTGAATTAAAGTGCTATAAAAAGAGTAAAGACCTGGGAATTCTATGGGGAAAAATCCCTAGAAAAACAGCAGTAATAACTGGCTGCTCTTTATTGATCCAGATGCTGCGGTAGGCAAAGAAGAGCTGGTTTTATTCAGAGGATGATCTCCATTTGTCTTCCTGATCTGGCATTTCCTGCAAGCCAGGTATGGGGCTCTGCTCTAGAGCTGCAAATGCTGGGGGGCCCTCACTGTCCCTTTTCTCTTCTCAGGGGGACAACGGGCATGTCCATGGTGCAGTGGGACAGGCTTTACCACAGGGAGATAAAAGACTGCCAAGGGTAGGTTGGAGCTGGGAAAAGCCACTTAGGAACAGATTTTCATTGGAGGAGATAGACAAGGGCAAAGCGGAGAATGAGGATGAGTGTGTCAAGTTTCAAAGTGCCAGGAGGCAGCACAGTGCATTTGGGAAACTACAGCAAGTTCAGGACAACCGACAACTGATCTGGCAGCATCACCTGGGGATGGAGGCTGAGCCCCGGGGTTAACACTGGGCTTGAGATGGTTTGTATACTATGCCGAGGAGGTGAGGTACTACACTGTGGGGGCACAGGGAGCTACCGGAGGATTTCAAATATCAGAATCGTAACCATAATAGAGTATTTAATTGCATCCTAGCTTTCATCACGTGTAAGATGTACTATAGTTTATGTTCGACTAAGAAAGAGAAATGCTGTCAGTTAAACTAGGATATGTCATCAAGTGCAAGGTGAGTGCCACCTTAAAAGATATTAAAATGGGGGGGGTGGACACATCTTAGAACAAGTAAATTGTGGTACTAGAATAATTAAGAAAGGTCGAACACTTGGATCAACAAAAAAAGTGATTATTGCTTACCATGTGACCCAAACTATATTAAGTCTTAGAACAAAAGACGTTCTTATCTTGATGCCCCGCAGCTGTTAGCCCCCAAGGTAAAGAGGGCAGTAGGCAACGACCAGCAGGCCTCAAGTGCCATGTGCAGACTCTAAGAGCAACTGCCTTTGAGAGAGGAAACGGTAGAGAGTGGGCTTTCGGAGGTAGAGAATTACTAGCTGGGAAAGTAGGAAAATTGACACAGAATCGGGATTGATGCAACTACATGACAGAGTTGGTGAAACGTCCCTTCTCAGAGATCTTGAGGCTCCTCAGAAATGTATTTTTCATTTTGGACAGAACATTCAGGATAAATATGATCTGTTCGAGTTCCTGGTTCTCTCATCAGGACTGTTTCTTAGGCTTCACTGGCACAAGAAAAGGGTTTTGATGGTCCAGGGTAAATCCTGACCAAAGCAAAGCACGGTATCTATGAAAAACTAACCACTCAGAAGAGAACGACAGATAAAAAGCCAGGCCGACCTGACCCTGCAAAATAGGTAAGGTTGGTCCGGCAACAGGGGTAGAGGGGAAGTGCCCATCTCCTGCTAGAAGAGCTAGAGAAGACCCCTTCCGGAGAGACCACCAGGAGAGGAGAGCAGAAGGTGCTGATGAGGAAGAATATTTTAATCAGCAGAGAAGGTCAAAATGACAAAGTTCCAGGATCAGTGTAAACATATGGGATGAAAAAATAAAAAAGAAAAGAAAAGATCATTTTAAAATGAGTTTTTTTTTTAAAAGGATTTGTGTAAACAAAAGTCCTTTTTAAGAGACAGTTGGCTGTTTAAAGCAGAAGTACAACTCACTGAGAGAATCACCGCACTATTTATTTGGGTAGAAAGGACCTGGAATGTAGAAAGGCCCATTCTGCAGAGGAAAAAAATAGAATCACTAACAGGCCTCGTGCCTAGCACAGCCAGTGGCTAGAATCCCTGCCTCATGAGACCCTGTGCTAGAAGGCCGCTAGAACCATCTACAACTATGGTAGTCTTTCTTGGAAGGCAACAAGTGTTTGCCCAGTTAAGAGCAGAGTAACAATCAGTCACGTATTTGGTGATAATGTTTATCGATATCTTTAAAAGCCGTGTCAAGTTTCTTTTTGAGTAACCCTCACCCCACCCTTAGAGAAATTTATCTGAGGTTCACCTCTTTGAAATACCTCATTGTAGTTCCACATTTACCATATCCAAAAAACAAACAAACAAACAAAAAACCATTTTCTTAACAAAGTGTTCAGAAGGGGGCGCCACTGAAAACAATTAGAGCTTTCCCTGCCAGGACAATTTTGTTGCAGAAACAGCTGAAAGCAATCAGGTCAGACAGAGCCAAGGGCTGGAGGGATTTTTAAATGACAAAAACCGATCCAAATCAAACCAAAACAAAAATCAAACCCAATGGCCAGGATTTCAAGTTTGCTACTAAAGGTGTGACATTCTCCTAAGACATGCGAGTGACTTGATCAATATATTTATATATTTATATTTGAAGAAGAAGGAACTATTTGATGCAGCAAATCCACGTTGATTAAAATATACCAGATATGGGGGCTCCTGGGTGGCTCAGTGGTTTAGGCCTCTGCCTTCGGCTCAGGTCATGATTTCAGGGTCCTGGGATGGAGCCCCACATCGGGCTCTCTGCTCAGCGGGGAGCCTGCTTCCCCCCTCTCTCTCTGCCTACCTCTCTACCTACTTGTGATCTGTCAGAAAAATGCGTAAATCAGATCTTTAAAAAAAGAATTAGTAGATGTGAAATACATCGAGGGTATGGGGGAAGGAAAACGATTTCACCTGATCTGACTAGGAAGTGGTTGAAGCCTGAATTAAAGTGCTATAAAAAGAGTAAAGACCTGGGAATTCTATGGGGAAAAATCCCTAGAAAAACAGCAGTAATAACTGGCTGCTCTTTATTGATCCAGATGCTGCGGTAGGCAAAGAAGAGCTGGTTTTATTCAGAGGATGATCTCCATTTGTCTTCCTGATCTGGCATTTCCTGCAAGCCAGGTATGGGGCTCTGCTCTAGAGCTGCAAATGCTGGGGGGCCCTCACTGTCCCTTTTCTCTTCTCAGGGGGACAACGGGCATGTCCATGGTGCAGTGGGACAGGCTTTACCACAGGGAGATAAAAGACTGCCAAGGGTAGGTTGGAGCTGGGAAAAGCCACTTAGGAACAGATTTTCATTGGAGGTGATAGACAAGGGCAAAGCGAAGAATGAGGATGAGTGTGTCAAGTTTCAAAGTGCCAGGAGGCAGCACAGTGCATTTGGGAAACTACAGCAAGTTCAGGACAACCGAAAACTGATCTGGCAGCATCACCTGGGGATGGAGGCTGAGCCCCGGGGTTAACACTGGGCTTGAGATGGTTTGTATACTATGCCTAGGAGGTGAGGTACTACACTGTGGGGGCACAGGGAGCTACCGGAGGATTTCAAATATCAGAATCGTAACCATAATAGAGTATTTAATTGCATCCTAGCTTTCATCACGTGTAAGATGTACTAGAGTTTATGTTCGACTAAGAAAGAGAAATGCTGTCAGTTAAACTAGGATATGTCATCAAGTGCAAGGTGAGTGCCACCTTAAAAGATATTAAAATGGGGGGGGGTGGACACATCTTAGAACAAGTAAATTGTGGTACTAGAATAATTAAGAAAGGTCGATCACTTGGATTAACAAAAAAAGTGATTATTGCTTACCATGTGACCCAAACTATATTAAGTCTTAGAACAAAAGACGTTCTTATCTTGATGCCCCGCAGCTGTTAGCCCCAAGGTACAGAGGGCAGTAGGCAACGACCAGCAGGCCTCAAGTGCCATGTGCAGACTCTAAGAGCAACTGCCTTTGAGAGAGGAAACGGTAGAGAGTGGGCTTTCGGAGGTAGAGTATTACTAGCTGGGAAAGTAGGAAAATTGACACAGAATCGGGATTGATGCCACTACAGGACAGAGATGGTGAAACGTCCCTTCTCAGAGATCTTGAGGCTCCTCAGAAATGTATTTTTCATTTTGGACAGAACATTCAGGATAAATATGATCTGTTCGAGTTCCTGGTTCTCTCATCAGGACTGTTTCTTAGGCTTCACTGGCACAAGAAAAGGGTTTTGATGGTCCAGGGTAAATCCTGACCAAAGCAAAGCACGGTATCTATGAAAAACTAACCACTCAGAAGAGAACAACAGATAAAAAGCCAGGCCGACCTGACCCTGCAAAATAGGTAAGGTTGGTCCGGCAACAGGTGTAGAGGGGAAGTGCCCATCTCCTGCTAGAAGAGCTAGAGAAGACCCCTTCCGGAGAGACCACCAGGAGAGGAGAGCAGAAGGTGCTGATGAGGAAGAATATTTTAATCAGCAGAGAAGGTCAAAATGACAAAGTTCCAGGATCAGTGTAAACATATGGGATGAAAAAATAAAAAAGAAAAGAAAAGATCATTTTAAAATGACTTTTTTTTTTTAAAAGGACTTGTGTAAACAAAAGTCCTTTTTAAGAGACAGTTGGCTGTTTAAAGCAGAAGTACAACTCACTGAGAGAATCACCGCACTATTTATTTGGGTAGAAAGGACCTGGAATGTAGAAAGGCCCATTCTGCAGAGGAAAAAAATAGAATCACTAACAGGCCTCGTGCCTTGCACAGCCAGTGGCTAGAATCCCTGCCTCATGAGACCCTGTGCTAGAAGGCCGCTAGAACCATCTACAACTATGGTAGTCTTTCTTGGAAGGCAACAAGTGTTTGCCCAGTTAAGAGCAGAGTAACAATCAGTCACATATTTGGTGATAATATTTATCGATATCTTTAAAAGCCGTGTCAAGTTTCTTTTTGAGTAACCCTCACCCCACCCTTAGAGAAATTTATCTGAGGTTCACCTCTTTGAAATACCTCATTGTAGTTCCACATTTACCATATCCAAAAAACAAACAAACAAACAAAAAACCATTTTCTTAACAAAGTGTTCAGAAGGGGGCGCCACTGAAAACAATTAGAGCTTTCCCTGCCAGGACAATTTTGTTGCAGAAACAGCTGAAAGCAATCAGGTCAGACAGAGCCAAGGGCTGGAGGGATTTTTAAATGACAAAAACCGATCCAAATCAAACCAAAACAAAAATCAAACCCAATGGCCAGGATTTCAAGTTTGCTACTAAAGGTGTGACATTCTCCTAAGACATGCGAGTGACTTGATCAATATATTTATATATTTATATTTGAAGAAGAAGGAACTATTTGATGCAGCAAATCCACGTTGATTAAAATATACCAGATATGGGGGCTCCTGGGTGGCTCAGTGGTTTAGGCCTCTGCCTTCGGCTCAGGTCATGATTTCAGGGTCCTGGGATGGAGCCCCACATCGGGCTCTCTGCTCAGCGGGGAGCCTGCTTCCCCCCTCTCTCTCTACCTACCTCTCTACCTACTTGTGATCTGTCAGAAAAATGCGTAAATCAGATCTTTAAAAAAAGAATTAGTAGATGTGAAATACATCGAGGGTATGGGGGAAGGAAAACGATTTCACCTGATCTGACTAGTAAGTGGTTGAAGCCTGAATTAAAGTGCTATAAAAAGAGTAAAGACCTGGGAATTCTATGGGGAAAAATCCCTAGAAAAACAGCAGTAATAACTGGCTGCTCTTTATTGATCCAGATGCTGCGGTAGGCAAAGAAGAGCTGGTTTTATTCAGAGGATGATCTCCATTTGTCTTCCTGATCTGGCATTTCCTGCAAGCCAGGTATGGGGCTCTGCTCTAGAGCTGCAAATGCTGGGGGGCCCTCACTGTCCCTTTTCTCTTCTCAGGGGGACAACGGGCATGTCCATGGTGCAGTGGGACAGGCTTTACCACAGGGAGATAAAAGACTGCCAAGGGTAGGTTGGAGCTGGGAAAAGCCACTTAGGAACAGATTTTCATTGGAGGTGATAGACAAGGGCAAAGCGGAGAATGAGGATGAGTGTGTCAAGTTTCAAAGTGCCAGGAGGCAGCACAGTGCATTTGGGAAACTACAGCAAGTTCATGACAACCGACAACTGATCTGGCAGCATCACCTGGGGATGGAGGCTGAGCCCCGGGGTTAACACTGGGCTTGAGATGGTTTGTATACTATGCCGAGGAGGTGAGGTACTACACTGTGGGGGCACAGGGAGCTACCGGAGGATTTCAAATATCAGAATCGTAACCATAATAGAGTATTTAATTGCATCCTAGCTTTCATCACGTGTAAGATGTACTATAGTTTATGTTCGACTAAGAAAGAGAAATGCTGTCAGTTAAACTAGGATATGTCATCAAGTGCAAGGTGAGTGCCACCTTAAAAGATATTAAAATGGGGGGGGTGGACACATCTTAGAACAAGTAAATTGTGGTACTAGAATAATTAAGAAAGGTCGAACACTTGGATCAACAAAAAAAGTGATTATTGCTTACCATGTGACCCAAACTATATTAAGTCTTAGAACAAAAGACGTTCTTATCTTGATGCCCCGCAGCTGTTAGCCCCCAAGGTAAAGAGGGCAGTAGGCAACGACCAGCAGGCCTCAAGTGCCATGTGCAGACTCTAAGAGCAACTGCCTTTGAGAGAGGAAACGGTAGAGAGTGGGCTTTCGGAGGTAGAGAATTACTAGCTGGGAAAGTAGGAAAATTGACACAGAATCGGGATTGATGCAACTACATGACAGAGTTGGTGAAACGTCCCTTCTCAGAGATCTTGAGGCTCCTCAGAAATGTATTTTTCATTTTGGACAGAACATTCAGGATAAATATGATCTGTTCGAGTTCCTGGTTCTCTCATCAGGACTGTTTCTTAGGCTTCACTGGCACAAGAAAAGGGTTTTGATGGTCCAGGGTAAATCCTGACCAAAGCAAAGCACGGTATCTATGAAAAACTAACCACTCAGAAGAGAACGACAGATAAAAAGCCAGGCCGACCTGACCCTGCAAAATAGGTAAGGTTGGTCCGGCAACAGGGGTAGAGGGGAAGTGCCCATCTCCTGCTAGAAGAGCTAGAGAAGACCCCTTCCGGAGAGACCACCAGGAGAGGAGAGCAGAAGGTGCTGATGAGGAAGAATATTTTAATCAGCAGAGAAGGTCAAAATGACAAAGTTCCAGGATCAGTGTAAACATATGGGATGAAAAAATAAAAAAGAAAAGAAAAGATCATTTTAAAATGAGTTTTTTTTTTAAAAGGATTTGTGTAAACAAAAGTCCTTTTTAAGAGACAGTTGGCTGTTTAAAGCAGAAGTACAACTCACTGAGAGAATCACCGCACTATTTATTTGGGTAGAAAGGACCTGGAATGTAGAAAGGCCCATTCTGCAGAGGAAAAAAATAGAATCACTAACAGGCCTCGTGCCTAGCACAGCCAGTGGCTAGAATCCCTGCCTCATGAGACCCTGTGCTAGAAGGCCGCTAGAACCATCTACAACTATGGTAGTCTTTCTTGGAAGGCAACAAGTGTTTGCCCAGTTAAGAGCAGAGTAACAATCAGTCACGTATTTGGTGATAATGTTTATCGATATCTTTAAAAGCCGTGTCAAGTTTCTTTTTGAGTAACCCTCACCCCACCCTTAGAGAAATTTATCTGAGGTTCACCTCTTTGAAATACCTCATTGTAGTTCCACATTTACCATATCCAAAAAACAAACAAACAAACAAAAAACCATTTTCTTAACAAAGTGTTCAGAAGGGGGCGCCACTGAAAACAATTAGAGCTTTCCCTGCCAGGACAATTTTGTTGCAGAAACAGCTGAAAGCAATCAGGTCAGACAGAGCCAAGGGCTGGAGGGATTTTTAAATGACAAAAACCGATCCAAATCAAACCAAAACAAAAATCAAACCCAATGGCCAGAATTTCAAGTTTGCTACTAAAGGTGTGACATTCTCCTAAGACATGCGAGTGACTTGATCAATATATTTATATATTTATATTTGAAGAAGAAGGAACTATTTGATGCAGCAAATCCACGTTGATTAAAATATACCAGATATGGGGGCTCCTGGGTGGCTCAGTGGTTTAGGCCTCTGCCTTCGGCTCAGGTCATGATTTCAGGGTCCTGGGATGGAGCCCCACATCGGGCTCTCTGCTCAGCGGGGAGCCTGCTTCCCCCCTCTCTCTCTGCCTACCTCTCTACCTACTTGTGATCTGTCAGAAAACTGCGTAAATCAGATCTTTAAAAAAAGAATTAGTAGATGTGAAATACATCGAGGGTATGGGGGAAGGAAAACGATTTCACCTGATCTGACTAGGAAGTGGTTGAAGCCTGAATTAAAGTGCTATAAAAAGAGTAAAGACCTGGGAATTCTATGGGGAAAAATCCCTAGAAAAACAGCAGTAATAACTGGCTGCTCTTTATTGATCCAGATGCTGCGGTAGGCAAAGAAGAGCTGGTTTTATTCAGAGGATGATCTCCATTTGTCTTCCTGATCTGGCATTTCCTGCAAGCCAGGTATGGGGCTCTGCTCTAGAGCTGCAAATGCTGGGGGGCCCTCACTGTCCCTTTTCTCTTCTCAGGGGGACAACGGGCATGTCCATGGTGCAGTGGGACAGGCTTTACCACAGGGAGATAAAAGACTGCCAAGGGTAGGTTGGAGCTGGGAAAAGCCACTTAGGAACAGATTTTCATTGGAGGTGATAGACAAGGGCAAAGCGAAGAATGAGGATGAGTGTGTCAAGTTTCAAAGTGCCAGGAGGCAGAACAGTGCATTTGGGAAACTACAGCAAGTTCATGACAACCGACAACTGATCTGGCAGCATCACCTGGGGATGGAGGCTGAGCCCCGGGGTTAACACTGGGCTTGAGATGGTTTGTATACGATGCCGAGGAGGTGAGGTACTACACTGTGGGGGCACAGGGAGCTACCGGAGGATTTCAAATATCAGAATCGTAACCATAATAGAGTATTTAATTGCATCCTACCTTTCATCACGTGTAAGATGTACTATAGTTTATGTTCGACTAAGAAAGAGAAATGCTGTCAGTTAAACTAGGATATGTCATCAAGTGCAAGGTGAGTGCCACCTTAAAAGATATTAAAATGGGGGGGGTGGACACATCTTAGAACAAGTAAATTGTGGTACTAGAATAATTAAGAAAGGTCGAACACTTGGATCAACAAAAAAAGTGATTATTGCTTACCATGTGACCCAAACTATATTAAGTCTTAGAACAAAAGACGTTCTTATCTTGATGCCCCGCAGCTGTTAGCCCCCAAGGTAAAGAGGGCAGTAGGCAACGACCAGCAGGCCTCAAGTGCCATGTGCAGACTCTAAGAGCAACTGCCTTTGAGAGAGGAAACGGTAGAGAGTGGGCTTTCGGAGGTAGAGAATTACTAGCTGGGAAAGTAGGAAAATTGACACAGAATCGGGATTGATGCCACTACATAACAGAGTTGGTGAAACGTCCCTTCTCAGAGATCTTGAGGCTCCTCAGAAATGTATTTTTCATTTTGGACAGAACATTGAGGATAAATATGATCTCTTCGAGTTCCTGGTTCTCTCATCAGGACTGTTTCTTAGGCTTCACTGGCACAAGAAAAGGGTTTTGATGGTCCAGGGTAAATCCTGACCAAAGCAAAGCACGGTATCTATGAAAAACTAACCATTCAGAAAAGAACGACAGAAAAAAAGCCAGGCCGACCTGACCCTGCAAAATAGGTAAGGTTGGTCCGGCAACAGGGGTAGAGGGAAAGTGCCCATCTCCTGCTGGAAGAGCTAGAGAAGACCCCTTCCGGAGAGACCACCAGGAGAGGAGAGCAGAAGGTGCTGATGAGGAAGAATATTTTAATCAGCAGAGAAGGTCAAAATGACAAAGTTCCAGGATCAGTGTAAACATATGGGATGAAAAAATAAAAAAGAAAAGAAAAGATCATTTTAAAATGACTTTTTTTTTTAAAAGGACTTGTGTAAACAAAAGTCCTTTTTAAGAGACAGTTGGCTGTTTAAAGCAGAAGTACAACTCACTGAGAGAATCACCGCACTATTTATTTGGGTAGAAAGGACCTGGAATGTAGAAAGGCCCATTCTGCAGAGGAAAAAAATAGAATCACTAACAGGCCTCGTGCCTAGCACAGCCGGTGGCTAGAATCAATGCCTCATGAGACCCTGTGCTAGAAGGCCGCTAGAACCATCTACAAGTATGGTAGTCTTTCTTGGAAGGCAACAAGTGTTTGCCCTGTTAAGAGCAGAGTAACAATCAGTCACGTATTTGGTGATAATGTTTATCGATATCTTTAAAAGCCGTGTCAAGTTTCTTTTTGAGTAACCCTCACCCCACCCTTAGAGAAATTTATCTGAGGTTCACCTCTTTGAAATACCTCATTGTAGTTCCACATTTACCATATCCAAAAAACAAACAAACAAAAAAAAACCATTTTCTTAACAAAGTGTTCAGAAGGGGGCGCCACTGAAAACAATTAGAGCTTTCCCTGCCAGGACAATTTTGTTGCAGAAACAGCTGAAAGCAATCAGGTCAGACAGAGCCAAGGGCTGGAGGGATTTTTAAATGACAAAAACCGATCCAAATCAAACCAAAACAAAAATCAAACCCAATGGCCAGGATTTCAAGTTTGCTACTAAAGGCGTATATTCTCCTAAGACATGCGAGTGATTTGATCAATATATTTACATATTTATATTTTAAGAAGAAGGAACTATTTGATGCAGCAAATCCACGTTGATTAAAATATACCAGATATGGGGGCTCCTGGGTGGCTCAGTGGTTTAGGCCTCTGCCTTCGGCTCAGGTCATGATTTCAGGGTCCTGGGATGGAGCCCCACATCGGGCTCTCTGTTCAGCGGGGAGCCTGCTTCCCCCCTCTCTCTCTGCCTACCTCTCTACCTACTTGTGATCTGTCAGAAAAATGCGTAAATCAGATCTTTAAAAAAAGAATTAGTAGATGTGAAATACATCGAGGGTATGGGGGAAGGAAAACGATTTCACCTGATCTGACTAGGAAGTGGTTGAAGCCTGAATTAAAGTGCTATAAAAAGAGTAAAGACCTGGGAATTCTATGGGGAAAAATCCCTAGAAAAACAGCAGTAATAACTGGCTGCTCTTTATTGATCCAGATGCTGCGGTAGGCAAAGAAGAGCTGGTTTTATTCAGAGGATGATCTCCATTTGTCTTCCTGATCTGGCATTTCCTGCAAGCCAGGTATGGGGCTCTGCTCTAGAGCTGCAAATGCTGGGGGGCCCTCACTGTCCCTTTTCTCTTCTCAGGGGGACAACGGGCATGTCCATGGTGCAGTGGGACAGGCTTTACCACAGGGAGATAAAAGACTGCCAAGGGTAGGTTGGAGCTGGGAAAAGCCACTTAGGAACAGATTTTCATTGGAGGTGATAGACAAGGGCAAAGCGAAGAATGAGGATGAGTGTGTCAAGTTTCAAAGTGCCAGGAGGCAGCACAGTGCATTTGGGAAACTACAGCAAGTTCATGACAACCGACAACTGATCTGGCAGCATCACCTGGGGATGGAGGCTGAGCCCCGGGGTTAACACTGGGCTTGAGATGGTTTGTATACGATGCCGAGGAGGTGAGGTACTACACTGTGGGGGCACAGGGAGCTACCGGAGGATTTCAAATATCAGAATCGTAACCATAATAGAGTATTTAATTGCATCCTAGCTTTCATCACGTGTAAGATGTACTAGAGTTTATGTTCGACTAAGAAAGAGAAATGCTGTCAGTTAAACTAGGATATGTCATCAAGTGCAAGGTGAGTGCCACCTTAAAAGATATTAAAATGGGGGGGGGGTGGACACATCTTAGAACAAGTAAATTGTGGTACTAGAATAATTAAGAAAGGTCGAACACTTGGATCAACAAAAAAAGTGATTATTGCTTACCATGTGACCCAAACTATATTAAGTCTTAGAACAAAAGACGTTCTTATCTTGATGCCCCGCAGCTGTTAGCCCCCAAGGTAAAGAGGGCAGTAGGCAACGACCAGCAGGCCTCAAGTGCCATGTGCAGACTCTAAGAGCAACTGCCTTTGAGAGAGGAAACGGTAGAGAGTGGGCTTTCGGAGGTAGAGAATTACTAGCTGGGAAAGTAGGAAAATTGACACAGAATCGGGATTGATGCCACTACATGACAGAGTTGGTGAAACGTCCCTTCTCAGAGATCTTGAGGCTCCTCAGAAATGTATTTTTCATTTTGGACAGAACATTCAGGATAAATATGATCTGTTCGAGTTCCTGGTTCTCTCATCAGGACTGTTTCTTAGGCTTCACTGGCACAAGAAAAGGGTTTTGATGGTCCAGGGTAAATCCTGACCAAAGCAAAGCACGGTATCTATGAAAAACTAACCACTCAGAAGAGAACGACAGATAAAAAGCCAGGCCGACCTGACCCTGCAAAATAGGTAAGGTTGGTCCGGCAACAGGGGTAGAGGGGAAGTGCCCATCTCCTGCTAGAAGAGCTAGAGAAGACCCCTTCCGGAGAGACCACCAGGAGAGGAGAGCAGAAGGTGCTGATGAGGAAGAATATTTTAATCAGCAGAGAAGGTCAAAATGACAAAGTTCCAGGATCAGTGTAAACATATGGGATGAAAAAATAAAAAAGAAAAGAAAAGATCATTTTAAAATGACTTTTTTTTTTTAAAAGGACTTGTGTAAACAAAAGTCCTTTTTAAGAGACAGTTGGCTGTTTAAAGCAGAAGTACAACTCACTGAGAGAATCACCGCACTATTTATTTGGGTAGAAAGGACCTGGAATGTAGAAAGGCCCATTCTGCAGAGGAAAAAAATAGAATCACTAACAGGCCTCGTGCCTTGCACAGCCAGTGGCTAGAATCCCTGCCTCATGAGACCCTGTGCTAGAAGTCCGCTAGAACCATCTACAACTATGGTAGTCTTTCTTGGAAGGCAACAAGTGTTTGCCCAGTTAAGAGCAGAGTAACAATCAGTCACGTATTTGGTGATAATGTTTATCGATATCTTTAAAAGCCGTGTCAAGTTTCTTTTTGAGTAACCCTCACCCCACCCTTAGAGAAATTTATCTGAGGTTCACCTCTTTGAAATACCTCATTGTAGTTCCACATTTACCATATCCAAAGAACAAACAAACAAACAAAAAACCATTTTCTTAACAAAGAGTTCAGAAGGGGGCGCCACTGAAAACAATTAGAGCTTTCCCTGCCAGGACAATTTTGTTGCAGAAACAGCTGAAAGCAATCAGGTCAGACAGAGCCAAGGGCTGGAGGGATTTTTAAATGACAAAAACCGATCCAAATCAAACCAAAACAAAAATCAAACCCAATGGCCAGGATTTCAAGTTTGCTACTAAAGGTGTGACATTCTCCTAAGACATGCGAGTGACTTGATCAATATATTTATATATTTATATTTGAAGAAGAAGGAACTATTTGATGCAGCAAATCCACGTTGATTAAAATATACCAGATATGGGGGCTCCTGGGTGGCTCAGTGGTTTAGGCCTCTGCCTTCGGCTCAGGTCATGATTTCAGGGTCCTGGGATGGAGCCCCACATCGGGCTCTCTGCTCAGCGGGGAGCCTGCTTCCCCCCTCTCTCTCTGCCTACCTCTCTACCTACTTGTGATCTGTCAGAAAAATGCGTAAATCAGATCTTTAAAAAAAGAATTAGTAGATGTGAAATACATCGAGGGTATGGGGGAAGGAAAACGATTTCACCTGATCTGACTAGGAAGTGGTTGAAGCCTGAATTAAAGTGCTATAAAAAGAGTAAAGACCTGGGAATTCTATGGGGAAAAATCCCTAGAAAAACAGCAGTAATAACTGGCTGCTCTTTATTGATCCAGATGCTGCGGTAGGCAAAGAAGAGCTGGTTTTATTCAGAGGATGATCTCCATTTGTCTTCCTGATCTGGCATTTCCTGCAAGCCAGGTATGGGGCTCTGCTCTAGAGCTGCAAATGCTGGGGGGCCCTCACTGTCCCTTTTCTCTTCTCAGGGGGACAACGGGCATGTCCATGGTGCAGTGGGACAGGCTTTACCACAGGGAGATAAAAGACTGCCAAGGGTAGGTTGGAGCTGGGAAAAGCCACTTAGGAACAGATTTTCATTGGAGGTGATAGACAAGGGCAAAGCGAAGAATGAGGATGAGTGTGTCAAGTTTCAAAGTGCCAGGAGGCAGCACAGTGCATTTGGGAAACTACAGCAAGTTCATGACAACCGACAACTGATCTGGCAGCATCACCTGGGGATGGAGGCTGAGCCCCGGGGTTAACACTGGGCTTGAGATGGTTTGTATACTATGCCGAGGAGGTGAGGTACTACACTGTGGGGGCACAGGGAGCTACCGGAGGATTTCAAATATCAGAATCGTAACCATAATAGAGTATTTAATTGCATCCTAGCTTTCATCACGTGTAAGATGTACTAGAGTTTATGTTCGACTAAGAAAGAGAAATGCTGTCAGTTAAACTAGGATATGTCATCAAGTGCAAGGTGAGTGCCACCTTAAAAGATATTAAAATGGCGGGGGGGTGGACACATCTTAGAACAAGTAAATTGTGGTACTAGAATAATTAAGAAAGGTCGAACACTTGGATCAACAAAAAAAGTGATTAATGCTTACCATGTGACCCAATCTATATTAAGTCTAAGAACAAAAGACGTTCTTATCTTGATGCCCCGCAGCTGTTAGCCCCAAGGTACAGAGGGCAGTAGGCAACGACCAGCAGGCCTCAAGTGCCATGTGCAGACTCTAAGAGCAACTGCCTTTGAGAGAGGAAACGGTAGAGAGTGGGCTTTCGGAGGTAGAGTATTACTAGCTGGGAAAGTAGGAAAATTGACACAGAATCGGGATTGATGCCACTACAGGACAGAGATGGTGAAACGTCCCTTCTCAGAGATCTTGAGGCTCCTCAGAAATGTATTTTTCATTTTGGACAGAACATTCAGGATAAATATGATCTGTTCGAGTTCCTGGTTCTCTCATCAGGACTGTTTCTTAGGCTTCACTGGCACAAGAAAAGGGTTTTGATGGTCCAGGGTAAATCCTGACCAAAGCAAAGCACGGTATCTATGAAAAACTAACCACTCAGAAGAGAACGACAGATAAAAAGCCAGGCCGACCTGACCCTGCAAAATAGGTAAGGTTGGTCCGGCAACAGGGGTAGAGGGGAAGTGCCCATCTCCTGCTAGAAGAGCTAGAGAAGACCCCTTCCGGAGAGACCACCAGGAGAGGAGAGCAGAAGGTGCTGATGAGGAAGAATATTTTAATCAGCAGAGAAGGTCAAAATGACAAAGTTCCAGGATCAGTGTAAACATATGGGATGAAAAAATAAAAAAGAAAAGAAAAGATCATTTTAAAATGACTTTTTTTTTTTAAAAGGACTTGTGTAAACAAAAGTCCTTTTTAAGAGACAGTTGGCTGTTTAAAGCAGAAGTACAACTCACTGAGAGAATCACCGCACTATTTATTTGGGTAGAAAGGACCTGGAATGTAGAAAGGCCCATTCTGCAGAGGAAAAAAATAGAATCACTAACAGGCCTCGTGCCTTGCACAGCCAGTGGCTAGAATCCCTGCCTCATGAGACCCTGTGCTAGAAGGCCGCTAGAACCATCTACAACTATGGTAGTCTTTCTTGGAAGGCAACAAGTGTTTGCCCAGTTAAGAGCAGAGTAACAATCAGTCACGTATTTGGTGATAATGTTTATCGATATCTTTAAAAGCCGTGTCAAGTTTCTTTTTGAGTAACCCTCACCCCACCCTTAGAGAAATTTATCTGAGGTTCACCTCTTTGAAATACCTCATTGTAGTTCCACATTTACCATATCCAAAAAACAAACAAACAAACAAAAAACCATTTTCTTAACAAAGTGTTCAGAAGGGGGCGCCACTGAAAACAATTAGAGCTTTCCCTGCCAGGACAATTTTGTTGCAGAAACAGCTGAAAGCAATCAGGTCAGACAGAGCCAAGGGCTGGAGGGATTTTTAAATGACAAAAACCGATCCAAATCAAACCAAAACAAAAATCAAACCCAATGGCCAGGATTTCAAGTTTGCTACTAAAGGTGTGACATTCTCCTAAGACATGCGAGTGACTTGATCAATATATTTATATATTTATATTTGAAGAAGAAGGAACTATTTGATGCAGCAAATCCACGTTGATTAAAATATACCAGATATGGGGGCTCCTGGGTGGCTCAGTGGTTTAGGCCTCTGCCTTCGGCTCAGGTCATGATTTCAGGGTCCTGGGATGGAGCCCCACATCGGGCTCTCTGCTCAGCGGGGAGCCTGCTTCCCCCCTCTCTCTCTGCCTACCTCTCTACCTACTTGTGATCTGTCAGAAAAATGCGTAAATCAGATCTTTAAAAAAAGAATTAGTAGATGTGAAATACATCGAGGGTATGGGGGAAGGAAAACGATTTCACCTGATCTGACTAGGAAGTGGTTGAAGCCTGAATTAAAGTGCTATAAAAAGAGTAAAGACCTGGGAATTCTATGGGGAAAAATCCCTAGAAAAACAGCAGTAATAACTGGCTGCTCTTTATTGATCCAGATGCTGCGGTAGGCAAAGAAGAGCTGGTTTTATTCAGAGGATGATCTCCATTTGTCTTCCTGATCTGGCATTTCCTGCAAGCCAGGTATGGGGCTCTGCTCTAGAGCTGCAAATGCTGGGGGGCCCTCACTGTCCCTTTTCTCTTCTCAGGGGGACAACGGGCATGTCCATGGTGCAGTGGGACAGGCTTTACCACAGGGAGATAAAAGACTGCCAAGGGTAGGTTGGAGCTGGGAAAAGCCACTTAGGAACAGATTTTCATTGGAGGTGATAGACAAGGGCAAAGCGAAGAATGAGGATGAGTGTGTCAAGTTTCAAAGTGCCAGGAGGCAGCACAGTGCATTTGGGAAACTACAGCAAGTTCATGACAACCGACAACTGATCTGGCAGCATCACCTGGGGATGGAGGCTGAGCCCCGGGGTTAACACTGGGCTTGAGATGGTTTGTATACGATGCCGAGGAGGTGAGGTACTACACTGTGGGGGCACAGGGAGCTACCGGAGGATTTCAAATATCAGAATCGTAACCATAATAGAGTATTTAATTGCATCCTAGCTTTCATCACGTGTAAGATGTACTATAGTTTATGTTCGACTAAGAAAGAGAAATGCTGTCAGTTAAACTAGGATATGTCATCAAGTGCAAGGTGAGTGCCACCTTAAAAGATATTAAAATGGGGGGGGGTGGACACATCTTAGAACAAGTAAATTGTGGTACTAGAATAATTAAGAAAGGTCGAACACTTGGATCAACAAAAAAAGTGATTATTGCTTACCATGTGACCCAAACTATATTAAGTCTTAGAACAAAAGACGTTCTTATCTTGATGCCCCGCAGCTGTTAGCCCCCAAGGTAAAGAGGGCAGTAGGCAACGACCAGCAGGCCTCAAGTGCCATGTGCAGACTCTAAGAGCAACTGCCTTTGAGAGAGGAAACGGTAGAGAGTGGGCTTTCGGAGGTAGAGAATTACTAGCTGGGAAAGTAGGAAAATTGACACAGAATCGGGATTGATGCCACTACATAACAGAGTTGGTGAAACGTCCCTTCTCAGAGATCTTGAGGCTCCTCAGAAATGTATTTTTCATTTTGGACAGAACATTCAGGATAAATATGATCTGTTCGAGTTCCTGGTTCTCTCATCAGGACTGTTTCTTAGGCTTCACTGGCACAAGAAAAGGGTTTTGATGGTCCAGGGTAAATCCTGACCAAAGCAAAGCACTGTATCTATGAAAAACTAACCACTCAGAAGAGAACGACAGATAAAAAGCCAGGCCGACCTGACCCTGCAAAATAGGTAAGGTTGGTCCGGCAACAGGGGTAGAGGGGAAGTGCCCATCTCCTGCTAGAAGAGCTAGAGAAGACCCCTTCCGGAGAGACCACCAGGAGAGGAGAGCAGAAGGTGCTGATGAGGAAGAATATTTTAATCAGCAGAGAAGGTCAAAATGACAAAGTTCCAGGATCAGTGTAAACATATGGGATGAAAAAATAAAAAAGAAAAGAAAAGATCATTTTAAAATGACTTTTTTTTTTTAAAAGGACTTGTGTAAACAAAAGTCCTTTTTAAGAGACAGTTGGCTGTTTAAAGCAGAAGTACAACTCACTGAGAGAATCACCGCACTATTTATTTGGGTAGAAAGGACCTGGAATGTAGAAAGGCCCATTCTGCAGAGGAAAAAAATAGAATCACTAACAGGCCTCGTGCCTTGCACAGCCAGTGGCTAGAATCCCTGCCTCATGAGACCCTGTGCTAGAAGTCCGCTAGAACCATCTACAACTATGGTAGTCTTTCTTGGAAGGCAACAAGTGTTTGCCCAGTTAAGAGCAGAGTAACAATCAGTCACGTATTTGGTGATAATGTTTATCGATATCTTTAAAAGCCGTGTCAAGTTTCTTTTTGAGTAACCCTCACCCCACCCTTAGAGAAATTTATCTGAGGTTCACCTCTTTGAAATACCTCATTGTAGTTCCACATTTACCATATCCAAAGAACAAACAAACAAACAAAAAACCATTTTCTTAACAAAGAGTTCAGAAGGGGGCGCCACTGAAAACAATTAGAGCTTTCCCTGCCAGGACAATTTTGTTGCAGAAACAGCTGAAAGCAATCAGGTCAGACAGAGCCAAGGGCTGGAGGGATTTTTAAATGACAAAAACCGATCCAAATCAAACCAAAACAAAAATCAAACCCAATGGCCAGGATTTCAAGTTTATTACTAAAGGTGTGACATTCTCCTAAGACATGCGAGTGACTTGATCAATATATTTATATATTTATATTTGAAGAAGAAGGAACTATTTGATGCAGCAAATCCACGTTGATTAAAAATTACCAGATATGGGGGCTCCTGGGTGGCTCAGTGGTTTAGGCCTCTGCCTTCGGCTCAGGTCATGATTTCAGGGTCCTGGGATGGAGCCCCACATCGGGCTCTCTGCTCAGCGGGGAGCCTGCTTCCCCCCTCTCTCTCTGCCTACCTCTCTACCTACTTGTGATCTGTCAGAAAAATGCGTAAATCAGATCTTTAAAAAAAGAATTAGTAGATGTGAAATACATCGAGGGTATGGGGGAAGGAAAACGATTTCACCTGATCTGACTAGGAAGTGGTTGAAGCCTGAATTAAAGTGCTATAAAAAGAGTAAAGACCTGGGAATTCTATGGGGAAAAATCCCTAGAAAAACAGCAGTAATAACTGGCTGCTCTTTATTGATCCAGATGCTGCGGTAGGCAAAGAAGAGCTGGTTTTATTCAGAGGATGATCTCCATTTGTCTTCCTGATCTGGCATTTCCTGCAAGCCAGGTATGGGGCTCTGCTCTAGAGCTGCAAATGCTGGGGGGCCCTCACTGTCCCTTTTCTCTTCTCAGGGGGACAACGGGCATGTCCATGGTGCAGTGGGACAGGCTTTACCACAGGGAGATAAAAGACTGCCAAGGGTAGGTTGGAGCTGGGAAAAGCCACTTAGGAACAGATTTTCATTGGAGGTGATAGACAAGGGCAAAGGGAAGAATGAGGATGAGTGTGTCAAGTTTCAAAGTGCCAGGAGGCAGCACAGTGCATTTGGGAAACTACAGCAAGTTCATGACAACCGACAACTGATCTGGCAGCATCACCTGGGGATGGAGGCTGAGCCCCGGGGTTAACACTGGGCTTGAGATGGTTTGTATACTATGCCGAGGAGGTGAGGTACTACACTGTGGGGGCACAGGGAGCTACCGGAGGATTTCAAATATCAGAATCGTAACCATAATAGAGTATTTAATTGCATCCTAGCTTTCATCACGTGTAAGATGTACTAGAGTTTATGTTCGACTAAGAAAGAGAAATGCTGTCAGTTAAACTAGGATATGTCATCAAGTGCAAGGTGAGTGCCACCTTAAAAGATATTAAAATGGCGGGGGGGTGGACACATCTTAGAACAAGTAAATTGTGGTACTAGAATAATTAAGAAAGGTCGAACACTTGGATCAACAAAAAAAGTGATTATTGCTTACCATGTGACCCAATCTATATTAAGTCTTAGAACAAAAGACGTTCTTGATGCCCCGCAGCTGTTAGCCCCAAGGTACAGAGGGCAGTAGGCAACGACCAGCAGGCCTCAAGTGCCATGTGCAGACTCTAAGAGCAACTGCCTTTGAGAGAGGAAACGGTAGAGAGTGGGCTTTCGGAGGTAGAGTATTACTAGCTGGGAAAGTAGGAAAATTGACACAGAATCGGGATTGATGCCACTACAGGACAGAGATGGTGAAACGTCCCTTCTCAGAGATCTTGAGGCTCCTCAGAAATGTATTTTTCATTTTGGACAGAACATTCAGGATAAATATGATCTGTTCGAGTTCCTGGTTCTCTCATCAGGACTGTTTCTTAGGCTTCACTGGCACAAGAAAAGGGTTTTGATGGTCCAGGGTAAATCCTGACCAAAGCAAAGCACGGTATCTATGAAAAACTAACCACTCAGAAGAGAACGACAGATAAAAAGCCAGGCCGACCTGACCCTGCAAAATAGGTAAGGTTGGTCCGGCAACAGGGGTAGAGGGGAAGTGCCCATCTCCTGCTAGAAGAGCTAGAGAAGACCCCTTCCGGAGAGACCACCAGGAGAGGAGAGCAGAAGGTGCTGATGAGGAAGAATATTTTAATCAGCAGAGAAGGTCAAAATGACAAAGTTCCAGGATCAGTGTAAACATATGGGATGAAAAAATAAAAAAGAAAAGAAAAGATCATTTTAAAATGACTTTTTTTTTTTAAAAGGACTTGTGTAAACAAAAGTCCTTTTTAAGAGACAGTTGGCTGTTTAAAGCAGAAGTACAACTCACTGAGAGAATCACCGCACTATTTATTTGGGTAGAAAGGACCTGGAATGTAGAAAGGCCCATTCTGCAGAGGAAAAAAATAGAATCACTAACAGGCCTCGTGCCTTGCACAGCCAGTGGCTAGAATCCCTGCCTCATGAGACCCTGTGCTAGAAGGCCGCTAGAACCATCTACAACTATGGTAGTCTTTCTTGGAAGGCAACAAGTGTTTGCCCAGTTAAGAGCAGAGTAACAATCAGTCACGTATTTGGTGATAATGTTTATCGATATCTTTAAAAGCCGTGTCAAGTTTCTTTTTGAGTAACCCTCACCCCACCCTTAGAGAAATTTATCTGAGGTTCACCTCTTTGAAATACCTCATTGTAGTTCCACATTTACCATATCCAAAAAACAAACAAACAAACAAAAAACCATTTTCTTAACAAAGTGTTCAGAAGGGGGCGCCACTGAAAACAATTAGAGCTTTCCCTGCCAGGACAATTTTGTTGCAGAAACAGCTGAAAGCAATCAGGTCAGACAGAGCCAAGGGCTGGAGGGATTTTTAAATGACAAAAACCGATCCAAATCAAACCAAAACAAAAATCAAACCCAATGGCCAGGATTTCAAGTTTGCTACTAAAGGTGTGACATTCTCCTAAGACATGCGAGTGACTTGATCAATATATTTATATATTTATATTTGAAGAAGAAGGAACTATTTGATGCAGCAAATCCACGTTGATTAAAATATACCAGATATGGGGGCTCCTGGGTGGCTCAGTGGTTTAGGCCTCTGCCTTCGGCTCAGGTCATGATTTCAGGGTCCTGGGATGGAGCCCCACATCGGGCTCTCTGCTCAGCGGGGAGCCTGCTTCCCCCCTCTCTCTCTGCCTACCTCTCTACCTACTTGTGATCTGTCAGAAAAATGCGTAAATCAGATCTTTAAAAAAAGAATTAGTAGATGTGAAATACATCGAGGGTATGGGGGAAGGAAAACGATTTCACCTGATCTGACTAGGAAGTGGTTGAAGCCTGAATTAAAGTGCTATAAAAAGAGTAAAGACCTGGGAATTCTATGGGGAAAAATCCCTAGAAAAACAGCAGTAATAACTGGCTGCTCTTTATTGATCCAGATGCTGCGGTAGGCAAAGAAGAGCTGGTTTTATTCAGAGGATGATCTCCATTTGTCTTCCTGATCTGGCATTTCCTGCAAGCCAGGTATGGGGCTCTGCTCTAGAGCTGCAAATGCTGGGGGGCCCTCACTGTCCCTTTTCTCTTCTCAGGGGGACAACGGGCATGTCCATGGTGCAGTGGGACTGGCTTTACCACAGGGAGATAAAAGACTGCCAAGGGTAGGTTGGAGCTGGGAAAAGCCACTTAGGAACAGATTTTCATTGGAGGTGATAGACAAGGGCAAAGCGAAGAATGAGGATGAGTGTGTCAAGTTTCAAAGTGCCAGGAGGCAGCACAGTGCATTTGGGAAACTACAGCAAGTTCATGACAACCGACAACTGATCTGGCAGCATCACCTGGGGATGGAGGCTGAGCCCCGGGGTTAACACTGGGCTTGAGATGGTTTGTATACGATGCCGAGGAGGTGAGGTACTACACTGTGGGGGCACAGGGAGCTACCGGAGGATTTCAAATATCAGAATCGTAACCATAATAGAGTATTTAATTGCATCCTAGCTTTCATCACGTGTAAGATGTACTATAGTTTATGTTCGACTAAGAAAGAGAAATGCTGTCAGTTAAACTAGGATATGTCATCAAGTGCAAGGTGAGTGCCACCTTAAAAGATATTAAAATGGGGGGGGGTGGACACATCTTAGAACAAGTAAATTGTGGTACTAGAATAATTAAGAAAGGTCGAACACTTGGATCAACAAAAAAAGTGATTATTGCTTACCATGTGACCCAAACTATATTAAGTCTTAGAACAAAAGATGTTCTTATCTTGATGCCCCGCAGCTGTTAGCCCCCAAGGTAAAGAGGGCAGTAGGCAACGACCAGCAGGCCTCAAGTGCCATGTGCAGACTCTAAGAGCAACTGCCTTTGAGAGAGGAAACGGTAGAGAGTGGGCTTTCGGAGGTAGAGAATTACTAGCTGGGAAAGTAGGAAAATTGACACAGAATCGGGATTGATGCCACTACATAACAGAGTTGGTGAAACGTCCCTTCTCAGAGATCTTGAGGCTCCTCAGAAATGTATTTTTCATTTTGGACAGAACATTCAGGATAAATATGATCTGTTCGAGTTCCTGGTTCTCTCATCAGGACTGTTTCTTAGGCTTCACTGGCACAAGAAAAGGGTTTTGATGGTCCAGGGTAAATCCTGACCAAAGCAAAGCACTGTATCTATGAAAAACTAACCACTCAGAAGAGAACGACAGATAAAAAGCCAGGCCGACCTGACCCTGCAAAATAGGTAAGGTTGTTCCGGCAACAGGGGTAGAGGGGAAGTGCCCATCTCCTGCTAGAAGAGCTAGAGAAGACCCCTTCCGGAGAGACCACCAGGAGAGGAGAGCAGAAGGTGCTGATGAGGAAGAATATTTTAATCAGCAGAGAAGGTCAAAATGACAAAGTTCCAGGATCAGTGTAAACATATGGGATGAAAAAATAAAAAAGAAAAGAAAAGATCATTTTAAAATGACTTTTTTTTTTTAAAAGGACTTGTGTAAACAAAAGTCCTTTTTAAGAGACAGTTGGCTGTTTAAAGCAGAAGTACAACTCACTGAGAGAATCACCGCACTATTTATTTGGGTAGAAAGGACCTGGAATGTAGAAAGGCCCATTCTGCAGAGGAAAAAAATAGAATCACTAACAGGCCTCGTGCCTTGCACAGCCAGTGGCTAGAATCCCTGCCTCATGAGACCCTGTGCTAGAAGTCCGCTAGAACCATCTACAACTATGGTAGTCTTTCTTGGAAGGCAACAAGTGTTTGCCCAGTTAAGAGCAGAGTAACAATCAGTCACGTATTTGGTGATAATGTTTATCGATATCTTTAAAAGCCGTGTCAAGTTTCTTTTTGAGTAACCCTCACCCCACCCTTAGAGAAATTTATCTGAGGTTCACCTCTTTGAAATACCTCATTGTAGTTCCACATTTACCATATCCAAAGAACAAACAAACAAACAAAAAACCATTTTCTTAACAAAGAGTTCAGAAGGGGGCGCCACTGAAAACAATTAGAGCTTTCCCTGCCAGGACAATTTTGTTGCAGAAACAGCTGAAAGCAATCAGGTCAGACAGAGCCAAGGGCTGGAGGGATTTTTAAATGACAAAAACCGATCCAAATCAAACCAAAACAAAAATCAAACCCAATGGCCAGGATTTCAAGTTTGCTACTAAAGGTGTGACATTCTCCTAAGACATGCGAGTGACTTGATCAATATATTTATATATTTATATTTGAAGAAGAAGGAACTATTTGATGCAGCAAATCCACGTTGATTAAAATATACCAGATATGGGGGCTCCTGGGTGGCTCAGTGGTTTAGGCCTCTGCCTTCGGCTCAGGTCATGATTTCAGGGTCCTGGGATGGAGCCCCACATCGGGCTCTCTGCTCAGCGGGGAGCCTGCTTCCCCCCTCTCTCTCTGCCTACCTCTCTACCTACTTGTGATCTGTCAGAAAAATGCGTAAATCAGATCTTTAAAAAAAGAATTAGTAGATGTGAAATACATCGAGGGTATGGGGGAAGGAAAACGATTTCACCTGATCTGACTAGGAAGTGGTTGAAGCCTGAATTAAAGTGCTATAAAAAGAGTAAAGACCTGGGAATTCTATGGGGAAAAATCCCTAGAAAAACAGCAGTAATAACTGGCTGCTCTTTATTGATCCAGATGCTGCGGTAGGCAAAGAAGAGCTGGTTTTATTCAGAGGATGATCTCCATTTGTCTTCCTGATCTGGCATTTCCTGCAAGCCAGGTATGGGGCTCTGCTCTAGAGCTGCAAATGCTGGGGGGCCCTCACTGTCCCTTTTCTCTTCTCAGGGGGACAACGGGCATGTCCATGGTGCAGTGGGACAGGCTTTACCACAGGGAGATAAAAGACTGCCAAGGGTAGGTTGGAGCTGGGAAAAGCCACTTAGGAACAGATTTTCATTGGAGGTGATAGACAAGGGCAAAGCGAAGAATGAGGATGAGTGTGTCAAGTTTCAAAGTGCCAGGAGGCAGCACAGTGCATTTGGGAAACTACAGCAAGTTCATGACAACCGACAACTGATCTGGCAGCATCACCTGGGGATGGAGGCTGAGCCCCGGGGTTAACACTGGGCTTGAGATGGTTTGTATACTATGCCGAGGAGGTGAGGTACTACACTGTGGGGGCACAGGGAGCTACCGGAGGATTTCAAATATCAGAATCGTAACCATAATAGAGTATTTAATTGCATCCTAGCTTTCATCACGTGTAAGATGTACTAGAGTTTATGTTCGACTAAGAAAGAGAAATGCTGTCAGTTAAACTAGGATATGTCATCAAGTGCAAGGTGAGTGCCACCTTAAAAGATATTAAAATGGCGGGGGGGTGGACACATCTTAGAACAAGTAAATTGTGGTACTAGAATAATTAAGAAAGGTCGAACACTTGGATCAACAAAAAAAGTGATTAATGCTTACCATGTGACCCAATCTATATTAAGTCTTAGAACAAAAGACGTTCTTATCTTGATGCCCCGCAGCTGTTAGCCCCAAGGTACAGAGGGCAGTAGGCAACGACCAGCAGGCCTCAAGTGCCATGTGCAGACTCTAAGAGCAACTGCCTTTGAGAGAGGAAACGGTAGAGAGTGGGCTTTCGGAGGTAGAGTATTACTAGCTGGGAAAGTAGGAAAATTGACACAGAATCGGGATTGATGCCACTACAGGACAGAGATGGTGAAACGTCCCTTCTCAGAGATCTTGAGGCTCCTCAGAAATGTATTTTTCATTTTGGACAGAACATTCAGGATAAATATGATCTGTTCGAGTTCCTGGTTCTCTCATCAGGACTGTTTCTTAGGCTTCACTGGCACAAGAAAAGGGTTTTGATGGTCCAGGGTAAATCCTGACCAAAGCAAAGCACGGTATCTATGAAAAACTAACCACTCAGAAGAGAACGACAGATAAAAAGCCAGGCCGACCTGACCCTGCAAAATAGGTAAGGTTGGTCCGGCAACAGGGGTAGAGGGGAAGTGCCCATCTCCTGCTAGAAGAGCTAGAGAAGACCCCTTCCGGAGAGACCACCAGGAGAGGAGAGCAGAAGGTGCTGATGAGGAAGAATATTTTAATCAGCAGAGAAGGTCAAAATGACAAAGTTCCAGGATCAGTGTAAACATATGGGATGAAAAAATAAAAAAGAAAAGAAAAGATCATTTTAAAATGACTTTTTTTTTTTAAAAGGACTTGTGTAAACAAAAGTCCTTTTTAAGAGACAGTTGGCTGTTTAAAGCAGAAGTACAACTCACTGAGAGAATCACCGCACTATTTATTTGGGTAGAAAGGACCTGGAATGTAGAAAGGCCCATTCTGCAGAGGAAAAAAATAGAATCACTAACAGGCCTCGTGCCTTGCACAGCCAGTGGCTAGAATCCCTGCCTCATGAGACCCTGTGCTAGAAGGCCGCTAGAACCATCTACAACTATGGTAGTCTTTCTTGGAAGGCAACAAGTGTTTGCCCAGTTAAGAGCAGAGTAACAATCAGTCACGTATTTGGTGATAATGTTTATCGATATCTTTAAAAGCCGTGTCAAGTTTCTTTTTGAGTAACCCTCACCCCACCCTTAGAGAAATTTATCTGAGGTTCACCTCTTTGAAATACCTCATTGTAGTTCCACATTTACCATATCCAAAGAACAAACAAACAAACAAAAAACCATTTTCTTAACAAAGAGTTCAGAAGGGGGCGCCACTGAAAACAATTAGAGCTTTCCCTGCCAGGACAATTTTGTTGCAGAAACAGCTGAAAGCAATCAGGTCAGACAGAGCCAAGGGCTGGAGGGATTTTTAAATGACAAAAACCGATCCAAATCAAACCAAAACAAAAATCAAACCCAATGGCCAGGATTTCAAGTTTGCTACTAAAGGTGTGACATTCTCCTAAGACATGCGAGTGACTTGATCAATATATTTATATATTTATATTTGAAGAAGAAGGAACTATTTGATGCAGCAAATCCACGTTGATTAAAATATACCAGATATGGGGGCTCCTGGGTGGCTCAGTGGTTTAGGCCTCTGCCTTCGGCTCAGGTCATGATTTCAGGGTCCTGGGATGGAGCCCCACATCGGGCTCTCTGCTCAGCGGGGAGCCTGCTTCCCCCCTCTCTCTCTGCCTACCTCTCTACCTACTTGTGATCTGTCAGAAAAATGCGTAAATCAGATCTTTAAAAAAAGAATTAGTAGATGTGAAATACATCGAGGGTATGGGGGAAGGAAAACGATTTCACCTGATCTGACTAGGAAGTGGTTGAAGCCTGAATTAAAGTGCTATAAAAAGAGTAAAGACCTGGGAATTCTATGGGGAAAAATCCCTAGAAAAACAGCAGTAATAACTGGCTGCTCTTTATTGATCCAGATGCTGCGGTAGGCAAAGAAGAGCTGGTTTTATTCAGAGGATGATCTCCATTTGTCTTCCTGATCTGGCATTTCCTGCAAGCCAGGTATGGGGCTCTGCTCTAGAGCTGCAAATGCTGGGGGGCCCTCACTGTCCCTTTTCTCTTCTCAGGGGGACAACGGGCATGTCCATGGTGCAGTGGGACAGGCTTTACCACAGGGAGATAAAAGACTGCCAAGGGTAGGTTGGAGCTGGGAAAAGCCACTTAGGAACAGATTTCCATTGGAGGTGATAGACAAGGGCAAAGCGAAGAATGAGGATGAGTGTGTCAAGTTTCAAAGTGCCAGGAGGCAGAACAGTGCATTTGGGAAACTACAGCAAGTTCATGACAACCGACAACTGATCTGGCAGCATCACCTGGGGATGGAGGCTGAGCCCCGGGGTTAACACTGGGCTTGAGATGGTTTGTATACGATGCCGAGGAGGTGAGGTACTACACTGTGGGGGCACAGGGAGCTACCGGAGGATTTCAAATATCAGAATCGTAACCATAATAGAGTATTTAATTGCATCCTAGCTTTCATCACGTGTAAGATGTACTAGAGTTTATGTTCGACTAAGAAAGAGAAATGCTGTCAGTTAAACTAGGATATGTCATCAAGTGCAAGGTGAGTGCCACCTTAAAAGATATTAAAATGGCGGGGGGGTGGACACATCTTAGAACAAGTAAATTGTGGTACTAGAATAATTAAGAAAGGTCGAACACTTGGATCAACAAAAAAAGTGATTAATGCTTACCATGTGACCCAATCTATATTAAGTCTTAGAACAAAAGACGTTCTTATCTTGATGCCCCGCAGCTGTTAGCCCCAAGGTACAGAGGGCAGTAGGCAACGACCAGCAGGCCTCAAGTGCCATGTGCAGACTCTAAGAGCAACTGCCTTTGAGAGAGGAAACGGTAGAGAGTGGGCTTTCGGAGGTAGAGTATTACTAGCTGGGAAAGTAGGAAAATTGACACAGAATCGGGATTGATGCCACTACAGGACAGAGATGGTGAAACGTCCCTTCTCAGAGATCTTGAGGCTCCTCAGAAATGTATTTTTCATTTTGGACAGAACATTCAGGATAAATATGATCTGTTCGAGTTCCTGGTTCTCTCATCAGGACTGTTTCTTAGGCTTCACTGGCACAAGAAAAGGGTTTTGATGGTCCAGGGTAAATCCTGACCAAAGCAAAGCACGGTATCTATGAAAAACTAACCACTCAGAAGAGAACGACAGATAAAAAGCCAGGCCGACCTGACCCTGCAAAATAGGTAAGGTTGGTCCGGCAACAGGGGTAGAGGGGAAGTGCCCATCTCCTGCTAGAAGAGCTAGAGAAGACCCCTTCCGGAGAGACCACCAGGAGAGGAGAGCAGAAGGTGCTGATGAGGAAGAATATTTTAATCAGCAGAGAAGGTCAAAATGACAAAGTTCCAGGATCAGTGTAAACATATGGGATGAAAAAATAAAAAAGAAAAGAAAAGATCATTTTAAAATGACTTTTTTTTTTTAAAAGGACTTGTGTAAACAAAAGTCCTTTTTAAGAGACAGTTGGCTGTTTAAAGCAGAAGTACAACTCACTGAGAGAATCACCGCACTATTTATTTGGGTAGAAAGGACCTGGAATGTAGAAAGGCCCATTCTGCAGAGGAAAAAAATAGAATCACTAACAGGCCTCGTGCCTTGCACAGCCAGTGGCTAGAATCCCTGCCTCATGAGACCCTGTGCTAGAAGGCCGCTAGAACCATCTACAACTATGGTAGTCTTTCTTGGAAGGCAACAAGTGTTTGCCCAGTTAAGAGCAGAGTAACAATCAGTCACGTATTTGGTGATAATGTTTATCGATATCTTTAAAAGCCGTGTCAAGTTTCTTTTTGAGTAACCCTCACCCCACCCTTAGAGAAATTTATCTGAGGTTCACCTCTTTGAAATACCTCATTGTAGTTCCACATTTACCATATCCAAAAAACAAACAAACAAACAAAAAACCATTTTCTTAACAAAGTGTTCAGAAGGGGGCGCCACTGAAAACAATTAGAGCTTTCCCTGCCAGGACAATTTTGTTGCAGAAACAGCTGAAAGCAATCAGGTCAGACAGAGCCAAGGGCTGGAGGGATTTTTAAATGACAAAAACCGATCCAAATCAAACCAAAACAAAAATCAAACCCAATGGCCAGGATTTCAAGTTTGCTACTAAAGGTGTGACATTCTCCTAAGACATGCGAGTGACTTGATCAATATATTTATATATTTATATTTGAAGAAGAAGGAACTATTTGATGCAGCAAATCCACGTTGATTAAAATATACGAGATATGGGGGCTCCTGGGTGGCTCAGTGGTTTAGGCCTCTGCCTTCGGCTCAGGTCATGATTTCAGGGTCCTGGGATGGAGCCCCACATCGGGCTCTCTGCTCAGCGGGGAGCCTGCTTCCCCCCTCTCTCTCTGCCTACCTCTCTACCTACTTGTGATCTGTCAGAAAAATGCGTAAATCAGATCTTTAAAAAAAGAATTAGTAGATGTGAAATACATCGAGGGTATGGGGGAAGGAAAACGATTTCACCTGATCTGACTAGGAAGTGGTTGAAGCCTGAATTAAAGTGCTATAAAAAGAGTAAAGACCTGGGAATTCTATGGGGAAAAATCCCTAGAAAAACAGCAGTAATAACTGGCTGCTCTTTATTGATCCAGATGCTGCGGTAGGCAAAGAAGAGCTGGTTTTATTCAGAGGATGATCTCCATTTGTCTTCCTGATCTGGCATTTCCTGCAAGCCAGGTATGGGGCTCTGCTCTAGAGCTGCAAATGCTGGGGGGCCCTCACTGTCCCTTTTCTCTTCTCAGGGGGACAACGGGCATGTCCATGGTGCAGTGGGACAGGCTTTACCACAGGGAGATAAAAGACTGCCAAGGGTAGGTTGGAGCTGGGAAAAGCCACTTAGGAACAGATTTTCATTGGAGGTGATAGACAAGGGCAAAGCGAAGAATGAGGATGAGTGTGTCAAGTTTCAAAGTGCCAGGAGGCAGAACAGTGCATTTGGGAAACTACAGCAAGTTCATGACAACCGACAACTGATCTGGCAGCATCACCTGGGGATGGAGGCTGAGCCCCGGGGTTAACACTGGGCTTGAGATGGTTTGTATACGATGCCGAGGAGGTGAGGTACTACACTGTGGGGGCACAGGGAGCTACCGGAGGATTTCAAATATCAGAATCGTAACCATAATAGAGTATTTAATTGCATCCTAGCTTTCATCACGTGTAAGATGTACTATAGTTTATGTTCGACTAAGAAAGAGAAATGCTGTCAGTTAAACTAGGATATGTCATCAAGTGCAAGGTGAGTGCCACCTTAAAAGATATTAAAATGGGGGGGGTGGACACATCTTAGAACAAGTAAATTGTGGTACTAGAATAATTAAGAAAGGTCGAACACTTGGATCAACAAAAAAAGTGATTATTGCTTACCATGTGACCCAAACTATATTAAGTCTTAGAACAAAAGACGTTCTTATCTTGATGCCCCGCAGCTGTTAGCCCCCAAGGTAAAGAGGGCAGTAGGCAACGACCAGCAGGCCTCAAGTGCCATGTGCAGACTCTAAGAGCAACTGCCTTTGAGAGAGGAAACGGTAGAGAGTGGGCTTTCGGAGGTAGAGAATTACTAGCTGGGAAAGTAGGAAAATTGACACAGAATCGGGATTGATGACACTACATAACAGAGTTGGTGAAACGTCCCTTCTCAGAGATCTTGAGGCTCCTCAGAAATGTATTTTTCATTTTGGACAGAACATTCAGGATAAATATGATCTGTTCGAGTTCCTGGTTCTCTCATCAGGACTGTTTCTTAGGCTTCACTGGCACAAGAAAAGGGTTTTGATGGTCCAGGGTAAATCCTGACCAAAGCAAAGCACGGTATCTATGAAAAACTAACCACTCAGAAGAGAACGACAGATAAAAAGCCAGGCCGACCTGACCCTGCAAAATAGGTAAGGTTGGTCCGGCAACAGGGGTAGAGGGGAAGTGCCCATCTCCTGCTAGAAGAGCTAGAGAAGACCCCTTCCGGAGAGACCACCAGGAGAGGAGAGCAGAAGGTGCTGATGAGGAAGAATATTTTAATCAGCAGAGAAGGTCAAAATGACAAAGTTCCAGGATCAGTGTAAACATATGGGATGAAAAAATAAAAAAGAAAAGAAAAGATCATTTTAAAATGACTTTTTTTTTTTAAAAGGACTTGTGTAAACAAAAGTCCTTTTTAAGAGACAGTTGGCTGTTTAAAGCAGAAGTACAACTCACTGAGAGAATCACCGCACTATTTATTTGGGTAGAAAGGACCTGGAATGTAGAAAGGCCCATTCTGCAGAGGAAAAAAATAGAATCACTAACAGGCCTCGTGCCTTGCACAGCCAGTGGCTAGAATCCCTGCCTCATGAGACCCTGTGCTAGAAGTCCGCTAGAACCATCTACAACTATGGTAGTCTTTCTTGGAAGCCAACAAGTGTTTGCCCAGTTAAGAGCAGAGTAACAATCAGTCACGTATTTGGTGATAATGTTTATCGATATCTTTAAAAGCCGTGTCAAGTTTCTTTTTGAGTAACCCTCACCCCACCCTTAGAGAAATTTATCTGAGGTTCACCTCTTTGAAATACCTCATTGTAGTTCCACATTTACCATATCCAAAAAACAAACAAACAAACAAAAAACCATTTTCTTAACAAAGTGTTCAGAAGGGGGCGCCACTGAAAACAATTAGAGCTTTCCCTGCCAGGACAATTTTGTTGCAGAAACAGCTGAAAGCAATCAGGTCAGACAGAGCCAAGGGCTGGAGGGATTTTTAAATGACAAAAACCGATCCAAATCAAACCAAAACAAAAATCAAACCCAATGGCCAGGATTTCAAGTTTGCTACTAAAGGTGTGACATTCTCCTAAGACATGCGAGTGACTTGATCAATATATTTATATATTTATATTTGAAGAAGAAGGAACTATTTGATGCAGCAAATCCACGTTGATTAAAATATACCAGATATGGGGGCTCCTGGGTGTCTCAGTGGTTTAGGCCTCGGCCTTCGGCTCAGGTCATGATTTCAGGGTCCTGGGATGGAGCCCCACATCGGGCTCTCTACTCAGCGGGGAGCCTGCTTCCCCCCTCTCTCTCTGCCTACCTCTCTACCTACTTGTGATCTGTCAGAAAAATGCGTAAATCAGATCTTTAAAAAAAGAATTAGTAGATGTGAAATACATCGAGGGTATGGGGGAAGGAAAACGATTTCACCTGATCTGACTAGGAAGTGGTTGAAGCCTGAATTAAAGTGCTATAAAAAGAGTAAAGACCTGGGAATTCTATGGGGAAAAATCCCTAGAAAAACAGCAGTAATAACTGGCTGCTCTTTATTGATCCAGATGCTGCGGTAGGCAAAGAAGAGCTGGTTTTATTCAGAGGATGATCTCCATTTGTCTTCCTGATCTGGCATTTCCTGCAAGCCAGGTATGGGGCTCTGCTCTAGAGCTGCAAATGCTGGGGGGCCCTCACTGTCCCTTTTCTCTTCTCAGGGGGACAACGGGCATGTCCATGGTGCAGTGGGACAGGCTTTACCACAGGGAGATAAAAGACTGCCAAGGGTAGGTTGGAGCTGGGAAAAGCCACTTAGGAACAGATTTTCATTGGAGGTGATAGACAAGGGCAAAGCGAAGAATGAGGATGAGTGTGTCAAGTTTCAAAGTGCCAGGAGGCAGAACAGTGCATTTGGGAAACTACAGCAAGTTCATGACAACCGACAACTGATCTGGCAGCATCACCTGGGGATGGAGGCTGAGCCCCGGGGTTAACACTGGGCTTGAGATGGTTTGTATACGATGCCGAGGAGGTGAGGTACTACACTGTGGGGGCACAGGGAGCTACCGGAGGATTTCAAATATCAGAATCGTAACCATAATAGAGTATTTAATTGCATCCTAGCTTTCATCACGTGTAAGATGTACTATAGTTTATGTTCGACTAAGAAAGAGAAATGCTGTCAGTTAAACTAGGATATGTCATCAAGTGCAAGGTGAGTGCCACCTTAAAAGATATTAAAATGGGGGGGGTGGACACATCTTAGAACAAGTAAATTGTGGTACTAGAATAATTAAGAAAGGTCGAACACTTGGATCAACAAAAAAAGTGATTATTGCTTACCATGTGACCCAAACTATATTAAGTCTTAGAACAAAAGACGTTCTTATCTTGATGCCCCGCAGCTGTTAGCCCCCAAGGTAAAGAGGGCAGTAGGCAACGACCAGCAGGCCTCAAGTGCCATGTGCAGACTCTAAGAGCAACTGCCTTTGAGAGAGGAAACGGTAGAGAGTGGGCTTTCGGAGGTAGAGAATTACTAGCTGGGAAAGTAGGAAAATTGACACAGAATCGGGATTGATGACACTACATAACAGAGTTGGTGAAACGTCCCTTCTCAGAGATCTTGAGGCTCCTCAGAAATGTATTTTTCATTTTGGACAGAACATTCAGGATAAATATGATCTGTTCGAGTTCCTGGTTCTCTCATCAGGACTGTTTCTTAGGCTTCACTGGCACAAGAAAAGGGTTTTGATGGTCCAGGGTAAATCCTGACCAAAGCAAAGCACGGTATCTATGAAAAACTAACCACTCAGAAGAGAACGACAGATAAAAAGCCAGGCCGACCTGACCCTGCAAAATAGGTAAGGTTGGTCCGGCAACAGGGGTAGAGGGGAAGTGCCCATCTCCTGCTAGAAGAGCTAGAGAAGACCCCTTCCGGAGAGACCACCAGGAGAGGAGAGCAGAAGGTGCTGATGAGGAAGAATATTTTAATCAGCAGAGAAGGTCAAAATGACAAAGTTCCAGGATCAGTGTAAACATATGGGATGAAAAAATAAAAAAGAAAAGAAAAGATCATTTTAAAATGACTTTTTTTTTTTTTTAAAAGGACTTGTGTAAACAAAAGTCCTTTTTAAGAGACAGTTGGCTGTTTAAAGCAGAAGTACAACTCACTGAGAGAATCACCGCACTATTTATTTGGGTAGAAAGGACCTGGAATGTAGAAAGGCCCATTCTGCAGAGGAAAAAAATAGAATCACTAACAGGCCTCGTGCCTTGCACAGCCAGTGGCTAGAATCCCTGCCTCATGAGACCCTGTGCTAGAAGGCCGCTAGAACCATCTACAACTATGGTAGTCTTTCTTGGAAGCCAACAAGTGTTTGCCCAGTTAAGAGCAGAGTAACAATCAGTCACGTATTTGGTGATAATGTTTATCGATATCTTTAAAAGCCGTGTCAAGTTTCTTTTTGAGTAACCCTCACCCCACCCTTAGAGAAATTTATCTGAGGTTCACCTCTTTGAAATACCTCATTGTGGTTCCACATTTACCATATCCAAAAAACAAACAAACAAAAAAAAACCATTTTCTTAACAAAGTGTTCAGAAGGGGGCGCCACTGAAAACAATTAGAGCTTTCCCTGCCAGGACAATTTTGTTGCAGAAACAGCTGAAAGCAATCAGGTCAGACAGAGCCAAGGGCTGGAGGGATTTTTAAATGACAAAATCCGATCCAAATCAAACCAAAACAAAAATCAAACCCAATGGCCAGGATTTCAAGTTTGCTACTAAAGGCGTACATTCCCCTAAGACATGCGAGTGATTTGATCAATATATTTACATATTTATATTTGAATAAGAAGGAACTATTTGATGCAGCAAATCCACGTTGATTAAAAATTACCAGATATGGGGGCTCCTGGCTGGCTCAGTGGTTTAGGCCTCTGCCTTCGGCTCAGGTCATGATTTCAGGGTCCTGGGATGGAGCCCCACATCGGGCTCTCTGCTCAGCGGGGAGCCTGCTTCCCCCCTCTCTCTCTGCCTACCTCTCTACCTACTTGTGATCTGTCAGAAAAATGCGTAAATCAGATCTTTAAAAAAAGAATTAGTAGATGTGAAATACATCGAGGGTATGGGGGAAGGAAAACGATTTCACCTGATCTGACTAGGAAGTGGTTGAAGCCTGAATTAAAGTGCTATATAAAGAGTAAAGACCTGGGAATTCTATGGGGAAAAATCCCTTGAAAAACAGCAGTAATAACTGGCTGCTCTTTATTGATCCAGATGCTGCGGTAGGCAAAGAAGAGCTGGTTTTATTCAGAGGATGATCTCCATTTGTCTTCCTGATCTGGCATTTCCTGCAAGCCAGGTATGGGGCTCTGCTCTAGAGCTGCAAATGCTGGGGGGCCCTCACTGTCCCTTTTCTCTTCTCAGGGGGACAACGGGCATGTCCATGGTGCAGTGGGACAGGCTTTACCACAGGGAGATAAAAGACTGCCAAGGGTAGGTTGGAGCTGGGAAAAGCCACTTAGGAACAGATTTTCATTGGAGGTGATAGACAAGGGCAAAGCGAAGAATGAGGATGAGTGTGTCAAGTTTCAAAGTGCCAGGAGGCAGCACAGTGCATTTGGGAAACTACAGCAAGTTCATGACAACCGACAACTGATCTGGCAGCATCACCTGGGGATGGAGGCTGAGCCCCGGGGTTAACACTGGGCTTGAGATGGTTTGTATACTATGCCGAGGAGGTGAGGTACTACACTGTGGGGGCACAGGGAGCTACCGGAGGATTTCAAATATCAGAATCGTAACCATAATTTCAAATATCAGAATCGTAACCATAATAGAGTATTTAATTGCATCCTAGCTTTCATCACGTGTAAGATGTACTAGAGTTTATGTTCGACTAAGAAAGAGAAATGCTGTCAGTTAAACTAGGATATGTCATCAAGTGCAAGGTGAGTGCCACCTTAAAAGATATTAAAATGGGGGGTGGGTGGACACATCTTAGAACAAGTAAATTGTGGTACTAGAATAATTAAGAAAGGTCGAACACTTGGATCAACAAAAAAAGTGATTATTGCTTACCATGTGACCCAAACTATATTAAGTCTTAGAACAAAAGACGTTCTTATCTTGATGCCCCGCAGCTGTTAGACCCAAGGTACAGAGGGCAGTAGGCAACGACCAGCAGGCCTCAAGTGCCATGTGCAGTCTCTAAGAGCAACTGCCTTTGAGAGAGGAAACGGTAGAGAGTGGGCTTTCGGAGGTAGAGTATTACTAGCTGGGAAAGTAGGAAAATTGACACAGAATCGGGATTGATGCCACTACAGGACAGAGATGGTGAAACGTCCCTTCTCAGAGATCTTGAGGCTCCTCAGAAATGTATTTTTCATTTTGGACAGAACATTTAGGATAAATATGATCTGTTCGAGTTCCTGGTTCTCTCATCAGGACTGTTTCTTAGGCTTCACTGGCACAAGAAAAGGGTTTTGATGGTCCAGGGTAAATCCTGACCAAAGCAAAGCACGGTATCTATGAAAAACTAACCACTCAGAAGAGAACGACAGATAAAAAGCCAGGCCGACCTGACCCTGCAAAATAGGTAAGGTTGGTCCGGCAACAGGGGTAGAGGGGAAGTGCCCATCTCCTGCTAGAAGAGCTAGAGAAGACCCCTTCCGGAGAGACCACCAGGAGAGGAGAGCAGAAGGTGCTGATGAGGAAGAATATTTTAATCAGCAGAGAAGGTCAAAATGACAAAGTTCCAGGATCAGTGTAAACATATGGGATGAAAAAATAAAAAAGAAAAGAAAAGATCATTTTAAAATGACTTTTTTTTTTTTAAAAGGACTTGTGTAAACAAAAGTCCTTTTTAAGAGACAGTTGGCTGTTTAAAGCAGAAGTACAACTCACTGAGAGAATCACCGCACTATTTATTTGGGTAGAAAGGACCTGGAATGTAGAAAGGCCCATTCTGCAGAGGAAAAAAATAGAATCACTAACAGGCCTCGTGCCTTGCACAGCCAGTGGCTAGAATCCCTGCCTCATGAGACCCTGTGCTAGAAGGCCGCTAGAACCATCTACAACTATGGTAGTCTTTCTTGGAAGGCAACAAGTGTTTGCCCAGTTAAGAGCAGAGTAACAATCAGTCACGTATTTGGTGATAATGTTTATCGATATCTTTAAAAGCCGTGTCAAGTTTCTTTTTGAGTAACCCTCACCCCACCCTTAGAGAAATTTATCTGAGGTTCACCTCTTTGAAATACCTCATTGTAGTTCCACATTTACCATATCCAAAAAACAAACAAACAAACAAAAAACCATTTTCTTCACAAAGTGTTCAGAAGGGGGCGCCACTGAAAACAATTAGAGCTTTCCCTGCCAGGACAATTTTGTTGCAGAAACAGCTGAAAGCAATCAGGTCAGACAGAGCCAAGGGCTGGAGGGATTTTTAAATGACAAAAACCGATCCAAATCAAACCAAAACAAAAATCAAACCCAATGGCCAGGATTTCAAGTTTGCTACTAAAGGTGTGACATTCTCCTAAGACATGCGAGTGACTTGATCAATATATTTATATATTTATATTTGAAGAAGAAGGAACTATTTGATGCAGCAAATCCACGTTGATTAAAATATACCAGATATGGGGGCTCCTGGGTGGCTCAGTGGTTTAGGCCTCTGCCTTCGGATCAGGTCATGATTTCAGGGTCCTGGGATGGAGCCCCATATCGGGCTCTCTGCTCAGCGGGGAGCCTGCTTCCCCCCTCTCTCTCTGCCTACCTCTCTACCTACTTGTGATCTGTCAGAAAAATGCGTAAAACAGATCTTTAAAAAAAGAATTAGTAGATGTGAAATACATCGAGGGTATGGGGGAAGGAAAACGATTTCACCTGATCTGACTAGGAAGTGGTTGAAGCCTGAATTAAAGTGCTATAAAAAGAGTAAAGACCTGGGAATTCTATGGGGAAAAATCCCTAGAAAAACAGCAGTAATAACTGGCTGCTCTTTATTGATCCAGATGCTGCGGTAGGCAAAGAAGAGCTGGTTTTATTCAGAGGATGATCTCCATTTGTCTTCCTGATCTGGCATTTCCTGCAAGCCAGGTATGGGGCTCTGCTCTAGAGCTGCAAATGCTGGGGGGCCCTCACTGTCCCTTTTCTCTTCTCAGGGGGACAACGGGCATGTCCATGGTGCAGTGGGACAGGCTTTACCACAGGGAGATAAAAGACTGCCAAGGGTAGGTTGGAGCTGGGAAAAGCCACTTAGGAACAGATTTTCATTGGAGGTGATAGACAAGGGCAAAGCGAAGAATGAGGATGAGTGTGTCAAGTTTCAAAGTGCCAGGAGGCAGCACAGTGCATTTGGGAAACTACAGCAAGTTCATGACAACCGACAACTGATCTGGCAGCATCACCTGGGGATGGAGGCTGAGCCCCGGGGTTAACACTGGGCTTGAGATGGTTTGTATACGATGCCGAGGAGGTGAGGTACTACACTGTGGGGGCACAGGGAGCTACCGGAGGATTTCAAATATCAGAATCGTAACCATAATAGAGTATTTAATTGCATCCTAGCTTTCATCACGTGTAAGATGTACTATAGTTTATGTTCGACTAAGAAAGAGAAATGCTGTCAGTTAAACTAGGATATGTCATCAAGTGCAAGGTGAGTGCCACCTTAAAAGATATTAAAATGGGGGGGGTGGACACATCTTAGAACAAGTAAATTGTGGTACTAGAATAATTAAGAAAGGTCGAACACTTGGATCAACAAAAAAAGTGATTATTGCTTACCATGTGACCCAAACTATATTAAGTCTTAGAACAAAAGATGTTCTTATTTTGATGCCCCGCAGCTGTTAGCCCCCAAGGTAAAGAGGGCAGTAGGCAACGACCAGCAGGCCTCAAGTGCCATGTGCAGACTCTAAGAGCAACTGCCTTTGAGAGAGGAAACGGTAGAGAGTGGGCTTTCGGAGGTAGAGAATTACTAGCTGGGAAAGTAGGAAAATTGACACAGAATCGGGATTGATGCCACTACATAACAGAGTTGGTGAAACGTCCCTTCTCAGAGATCTTGAGGCTCCTCAGAAATGTATTTTTCATTTTGGACAGAACATTCAGGATAAATATGATCTGTTCGAGTTCCTGGTTCTCTCATCAGGACTGTTTCTTAGGCTTCACTGGCACAAGAAAAGGGTTTTGATGGTCCAGGGTAAATCCTGACCAAAGCAAAGCACGGTATCTATGAAAAACTAACCACTCAGAAGAGAACGACAGATAAAAAGCCAGGCCGACCTGACCCTGCAAAATAGGTAAGGTTGGTCCGGCAACAGGGGTAGAGGGGAAGTGCCCATCTCCTGCTAGAAGAGCTAGAGAAGACCCCTTCCGGAGAGACCACCAGGAGAGGAGAGCAGAAGGTGCTGATGAGGAAGAATATTTTAATCAGCAGAGAAGGTCAAAATGACAAAGTTCCAGGATCAGTGTAAACATATGGGATGAAAAAATAAAAAAGAAAAGAAAAGATCATTTTAAAATGACTTTTTTTTTTTAAAAGGACTTGTGTAAACAAAAGTCCTTTTTAAGAGACAGTTGGCTGTTTAAAGCAGAAGTACAACTCACTGAGAGAATCACCGCACTATTTATTTGGGTAGAAAGGACCTGGAATGTAGAAAGGCCCATTCTGCAGAGGAAAAAAATAGAATCACTAACAGGCCTCGTGCCTTGCACAGCCAGTGGCTAGAATCCCTGCCTCATGAGACCCTGTGCTAGAAGGCCGCTAGAACCATCTACAACTATGGTAGTCTTTCTTGGAAGCCAACAAGTGTTTGCCCAGTTAAGAGCAGAGTAACAATCAGTCACGTATTTGGTGATAATGTTTATCGATATCTTTAAAAGCCGTGTCAAGTTTCTTTTTGAGTAACCCTCACCCCACCCTTAGAGAAATTTATCTGAGGTTCACCTCTTTGAAATACCTCATTGTAGTTCCACATTTACCATATCCAAAAAACAAACAAACAAACAAAAAACCATTTTCTTAACAAAGTGTTCAGAAGGGGGCGCCACTGAAAACAATTAGAGCTTTCCCTGCCAGGACAATTTTGTTGCAGAAACAGCTGAAAGCAATCAGGTCAGACAGAGCCAAGGGCTGTAGGGATTTTTAAATGACAAAATCCGATCCAAATCAAACCAAAACAAAAATCAAACCCAATGGCCAGGATTTCAAGTTTGCTACTAAAGGCGTACATTCCCCTAAGACATGCGAGTGATTTGATCAATATATTTACATATTTATATTTGAAGAAGAAGGAACTATTTGATGCAGCAAATCCACGTTGATTAAAAATTACCAGATATGGGGGCTCCTGGGTGGCTCAGTGGTTTAGGCCTCTGCCTTCGGCTCAGGTCATGATTTCAGGGTCCTGGGATGGAGCCCCACATCGGGCTCTCTGCTCAGCGGGGAGCCTGCTTCCCCCCTCTCTCTCTGCCTACCTCTCTACCTACTTGTGATCTGTCAGAAAAATGCGTAAATCAGATCTTTAAAAAAAGAATTAGTAGATGTGAAATACATCGAGGGTATGGGGGAAGGAAAACGATTTCACCTGATCTGACTAGGAAGTGGTTGAAGCCTGAATTAAAGTGCTATAAAAAGAGTAAAGACCTGGGAATTCTATGGGGAAAAATCCCTAGAAAAACAGCAGTAATAACTGGCTGCTCTTTATTGATCCAGATGCTGCGGTAGGCAAAGAAGAGCTGGTTTTATTCAGAGGATGATCTCCATTTGTCTTCCTGATCTGGCATTTCCTGCAAGCCAGGTATGGGGCTCTGCTCTAGAGCTGCAAATGCTGGGGGGCCCTCACTGTCCCTTTTCTCTTCTCAGGGGGACAACGGGCATGTCCATGGTGCAGTGGGACAGGCTTTACCACAGGGAGATAAAAGACTGCCAAGGGTAGGTTGGAGCTGGGAAAAGCCACTTAGGAACAGATTTTCATTGGAGGTGATAGACAAGGGCAAAGCGAAGAATGAGGATGAGTGTGTCAAGTTTCAAAGTGCCAGGAGGCAGAACAGTGCATTTGGGAAACTACAGCAAGTTCATGACAACCGACAACTGATCTGGCAGCATCACCTGGGGATGGAGGCTGAGCCCCGGGGTTAACACTGGGCTTGAGATGGTTTGTATACGATGCCGAGGAGGTGAGGTACTACACTGTGGGGGCACAGGGAGCTACCGGAGGATTTCAAATATCAGAATCGTAACCATAATAGAGTATTTAATTGCATCCTAGCTTTCATCACGTGTAAGATGTACTATAGTTTATGTTCGACTAAGAAAGAGAAATGCTGTCAGTTAAACTAGGATATGTCATCAAGTGCAAGGTGAGTGCCACCTTAAAAGATATTAAAATGGGGGGGGTGGACACATCTTAGAACAAGTAAATTGTGGTACTAGAATAATTAAGAAAGATCGAACACTTGGATCAACAAAAAAAGTGATTATTGCTTACCATGTGACCCAAACTATATTAAGTCTTAGAACAAAAGACGTTCTTATCTTGATGCCCCGCAGCTGTTAGCCCCCAAGGTAAAGAGGGCAGTAGGCAACGACCAGCAGGCCTCAAGTGCCATGTGCAGACTCTAAGAGCAACTGCCTTTGAGAGAGGAAACGGTAGAGAGTGGGCTTTCGGAGGTAGAGAATTACTAGCTGGGAAAGTAGGAAAATTGACACAGAATCGGGATTGATGCCACTACATAACAGAGTTGGTGAAACGTCCCTTCTCAGAGATCTTGAGGCTCCTCAGAAATGTATTTTTCATTTTGGACAGAACATTCAGGATAAATATGATCTGTTCGAGTTCCTGGTTCTCTCATCAGGACTGTTTCTTAGGCTTCACTGGCACAAGAAAAGGGTTTTGATGGTCCAGGGTAAATCCTGACCAAAGCAAAGCACGGTATCTATGAAAAACTAACCACTCAGAAGAGAACGACAGATAAAAAGCCAGGCCGACCTGACCCTGCAAAATAGGTAAGGTTGGTCCGGCAACAGGGGTAGAGGGGAAGTGCCCATCTCCTGCTAGAAGAGCTAGAGAAGACCCCTTCCGGAGAGACCACCAGGAGAGGAGAGCAGAAGGTGCTGATGAGGAAGAATATTTTAATCAGCAGAGAAGGTCAAAATGACAAAGTTCCAGGATCAGTGTAAACATATGGGATGAAAAAATAAAAAAGAAAAGAAAAGATCATTTTAAAATGACTTTTTTTTTTTTTAAAAGGACTTGTGTAAACAAAAGTCCTTTTTAAGAGACAGTTGGCTGTTTAAAGCAGAAGTACAACTCACTGAGAGAATCACCGCACTATTTATTTGGGTAGAAAGGACCTGGAATGTAGAAAGGCCCATTCTGCAGAGGAAAAAAATAGAATCACTAACAGGCCTCGTGCCTTGCACAGCCAGTGGCTAGAATCCCTGCCTCATGAGACCCTGTGCTAGAAGGCCGCTAGAACCATCTACAACTATGGTAGTCTTTCTTGGAAGCCAACAAGTGTTTGCCCAGTTAAGAGCAGAGTAACAATCAGTCACGTATTTGGTGATAATGTTTATCGATATCTTTAAAAGCCGTGTCAAGTTTCTTTTTGAGTAACCCTCACCCCACCCTTAGAGAAATTTATCTGAGGTTCACCTCTTTGAAATACCTCATTGTAGTTCCACATTTACCATATCCAAAAAACAAACAAACAAAAAAAAACCATTTTCTTAACAAAGTGTTCAGAAGGGGGCGCCACTGAAAACAATTAGAGCTTTCCCTGCCAGGACAATTTTGTTGCAGAAACAGCTGAAAGCAATCAGGTCAGACAGAGCCAAGGGCTGTAGGGATTTTTAAATGACAAAATCCGATCCAAATCAAACCAAAACAAAAATCAAACCCAATGGCCAGGATTTCAAGTTTGCTACTAAAGGCGTACATTCCCCTAAGACATGCGAGTGATTTGATCAATATATTTACATATTTATATTTGAAGAAGAAGGAACTATTTGATGCAGCAAATCCACGTTGATTAAAAATTACCAGATATGGGGGCTCCTGGCTGGCTCAGTGGTTTAGGCCTCTGCCTTCGGCTCAGGTCATGATTTCAGGGTCCTGGGATGGAGCCCCACATCGGGCTCTCTGCTCAGCGGGGAGCCTGCTTCCCCCCTCTCTCTCTGCCTACCTCTCTACCTACTTGTGATCTGTCAGAAAAATGCGTAAATCAGATCTTTAAAAAAAGAATTAGTAGATGTGAAATACATCGAGGGTATGGGGGAAGGAAAACGATTTCACCTGATCTGACTAGGAAGTGGTTGAAGCCTGAATTAAAGTGCTATAAAAAGAGTAAAGACCTGGGAATTCTATGGGGAAAAATCCCTAGAAAAACAGCAGTAATAACTGGCTGCTCTTTATTGATCCAGATGCTGCGGTAGGCAAAGAAGAGCTGGTTTTATTCAGAGGATGATCTCCATTTGTCTTCCTGATCTGGCATTTCCTGCAAGCCAGGTATGGGGCTCTGCTCTAGAGCTGCAAATGCTGGGGGGCCCTCACTGTCCCTTTTCTCTTCTCAGGGGGACAACGGGCATGTCCATGGTGCAGTGGGACAGGCTTTACCACAGGGAGATAAAAGACTGCCAAGGGTAGGTTGGAGCTGGGAAAAGCCACTTAGGAACAGATTTTCATTGGAGGTGATAGACAAGGGAAAAGCGAAGAATGAGGATGAGTGTGTCAAGTTTCAAAGTGCCAGGAGGCAGCACAGTGCATTTGGGAAACTACAGCAAGTTCATGACAACCGAAAACTGATCTGGCAGCATCACCTGGGGATGGAGGCTGAGCCCCGGGGTTAACACTGGGCTTGAGATGGTTTGTATACTATGCCGAGGAGGTGAGGTACTACACTGTGGGGGCACAGGGAGCTACCGGAGGATTTCAAATATCAGAATCGTAACCATAATAGAGTATTTAATTGCATCCTAGCTTTCATCACGTGTAAGATGTACTATAGTTTATGTTCGACTAAGAAAGAGAAATGCTGTCAGTTAAACTAGGATATGTCATCAAGTGCAAGGTGAGTGCCACCTTAAAAGATATTAAAATGGGGGGGGGTGGACACATCTTAGAACAAGTAAATTGTGGTACTAGAATAATTAAGAAAGGTCGAACACTTGGATCAACAAAAAAAGTGATTATTGCTTACCATGTGACCCAAACTATATTAAGTCTTAGAACAAAAGACGTTCTTATCTTGATGCCCCGCAGCTGTTAGACCCAAGGTACAGAGGGCAGTAGGCAACGACCAGCAGGCCTCAAGTGCCATGTGCAGACTCTAAGAGCAACTGCCTTTGAGAGAGGAAACGGTAGAGAGTGGGCTTTCGGAGGTAGAGTATTACTAGCTGGGAAAGTAGGAAAATTGACACAGAATCGGGATTGATGCCACTACAGGACAGAGATGGTGAAACGTCCCTTCTCAGAGATCTTGAGGCTCCTCAGAAATGTATTTTTCATTTTGGACAGAACATTCAGGATAAATATGATCTGTTCGAGTTCCTGGTTCTCTCATCAGGACTGTTTCTTAGGCTTCACTGGCACAAGAAAAGGGTTTTGATGGTCCAGGGTAAATCCTGACCAAAGCAAAGCACGGTATCTATGAAAAACTAACCACTCAGAAGAGAACGACAGATAAAAAGCCAGGCCGACCTGACCCTGCAAAATAGGTAAGGTTGGTCCGGCAACAGGGGTAGAGGGGAAGTGCCCATCTCCTGCTAGAAGAGCTAGAGAAGACCCCTTCCGGAGAGACCACCAGGAGAGGAGAGCAGAAGGTGCTGATGAGGAAGAATATTTTAATCAGCAGAGAAGGTCAAAATGACAAAGTTCCAGGATCAGTGTAAACATATGGGATGAAAAAATAAAAAAGAAAAGAAAAGATCATTTTAAAATGACTTTTTTTTTTAAAAGGACTTGTGTAAACAAAAGTCCTTTTTAAGAGACAGTTGGCTGTTTAAAGCAGAAGTACAACTCACTGAGAGAATCACCGCACTATTTATTTGGGTAGAAAGGACCTGGAATGTAGAAAGGCCCATTCTGCAGAGGAAAAAAATAGAATCACTAACAGGCCTCGTGCCTTGCACAGCCAGTGGCTAGAATCCCTGCCTCATGAGACCCTGTGCTAGAAGGCCGCTAGAACCATCTACAACTATGGTAGTCTTTCTTGGAAGGCAACAAGTGTTTGCCCAGTTAAGAGCAGAGTAACAATCAGTCACGTATTTGGTGATAATGTTTATCGATATCTTTAAAAGCCGTGTCAAGTTTCTTTTTGAGTAACCCTCACCCCACCCTTAGAGAAATTTATCTGAGGTTCACCTCTTTGAAATACCTCATTGTAGTTCCACATTTACCATATCCAAAAAACAAACAAACAAACAAAAAACCATTTTCTTAACAAAGTGTTCAGAAGGGGGCGCCACTGAAAACAATTAGAGCTTTCCCTGCCAGGACAATTTTGTTGCAGAAACAGCTGAAAGCAATCAGGTCAGACAGAGCCAAGGGCTGGAGGGATTTTTAAATGACAAAAACCGATCCAAATCAAACCAAAACAAAAATCAAACCCAATGGCCAGGATTTCAAGTTTGCTACTAAAGGTGTGACATTCTCCTAAGACATGCGAGTGACTTGATCAATATATTTATATATTTATATTTGAAGAAGAAGGAACTATTTGATGCAGCAAATCCACGTTGATTAAAATATACCAGATATGGGGGCTCCTGGGTGGCTCAGTGGTTTAGGCCTCTGCCTTCGGCTCAGGTCATGATTTCAGGGTCCTGGGATGGAGCCCCACATCGGGCTCTCTGCTCAGCGGGGAGCCTGCTTCCCCCCTCTCTCTCTGCCTACCTCTCTACCTACTTGTGATCTGTCAGAAAAATGCGTAAATCAGATCTTTAAAAAAAGAATTAGTAGATGTGAAATACATCGAGGGTATGGGGGAAGGAAAACGATTTCACCTGATCTGACTAGGAAGTGGTTGAAGCCTGAATTAAAGTGCTATAAAAAGAGTAAAGACCTGGGAATTCTATGGGGAAAAATCCCTAGAAAAACAGCAGTAATAACTGGCTGCTCTTTATTGATCCAGATGCTGCGGTAGGCAAAGAAGAGCTGGTTTTATTCAGAGGATGATCTCCATTTGTCTTCCTGATCTGGCATTTCCTGCAAGCCAGGTATGGGGCTCTGCTCTAGAGCTGCAAATGCTGGGGGGCCCTCACTGTCCCTTTTCTCTTCTCAGGGGGACAACGGGCATGTCCATGGTGCAGTGGGACAGGCTTTACCACAGGGAGATAAAAGACTGCCAAGGGTAGGTTGGAGCTGGGAAAAGCCACTTAGGAACAGATTTTCATTGGAGGTGATAGACAAGGGCAAAGCGAAGAATGAGGATGAGTGTGTCAAGTTTCAAAGTGCCAGGAGGCAGAACAGTGCATTTGGGAAACTACAGCAAGTTCATGACAACCGACAACTGATCTGGCAGCATCACCTGGGGATGGAGGCTGAGCCCCGGGGTTAACACTGGGCTTGAGATGGTTTGTATACGATGCCGAGGAGGTGAGGTACTACACTGTGGGGGCACAGGGAGCTACCGGAGGATTTCAAATATCAGAATCGTAACCATAATAGAGTATTTAATTGCATCCTAGCTTTCATCACGTGTAAGATGTACTATAGTTTATGTTCGACTAAGAAAGAGAAATGCTGTCAGTTAAACTAGGATATGTCATCAAGTGCAAGGTGAGTGCCACCTTAAAAGATATTAAAATGGGGGGGGTGGACACATCTTAGAACAAGTAAATTGTGGTACTAGAATAATTAAGAAAGGTCGAACACTTGGATCAACAAAAAAAGTGATTATTGCTTACCATGTGACCCAAACTATATTAAGTCTTAGAACAAAAGACGTTCTTATCTTGATGCCCCGCAGCTGTTAGCCCCCAAGGTAAAGAGGGCAGTAGGCAACGACCAGCAGGCCTCAAGTGCCATGTGCAGACTCTAAGAGCAACTGCCTTTGAGAGAGGAAACGGTAGAGAGTGGGCTTTCGGAGGTAGAGAATTACTAGCTGGGAAAGTAGGAAAATTGACACAGAATCGGGATTGATGCCACTACATAACAGAGTTGGTGAAACGTCCCTTCTCAGAGATCTTGAGGCTCCTCAGAAATGTATTTTTCATTTTGGACAGAACATTCAGGATAAATATGATCTGTTCGAGTTCCTGGTTCTCTCATCAGGACTGTTTCTTAGGCTTCACTGGCACAAGAAAAGGGTTTTGATGGTCCAGGGTAAATCCTGACCAAAGCAAAGCACGGTATCTATGAAAAACTAACCACTCAGAAGAGAACGACAGATAAAAAGCCAGGCCGACCTGACCCTGCAAAATAGGTAAGGTTGGTCCGGCAACAGGGGTAGAGGGGAAGTGCCCATCTCCTGCTAGAAGAGCTAGAGAAGACCCCTTCCGGAGAGACCACCAGGAGAGGAGAGCAGAAGGTGCTGATGAGGAAGAATATTTTAATCAGCAGAGAAGGTCAAAATGACAAAGTTCCAGGATCAGTGTAAACATATGGGATGAAAAAATAAAAAAGAAAAGAAAAGATCATTTTAAAATGACTTTTTTTTTTTTTAAAAGGACTTGTGTAAACAAAAGTCCTTTTTAAGAGACAGTTGGCTGTTTAAAGCAGAAGTACAACTCACTGAGAGAATCACCGCACTATTTATTTGGGTAGAAAGGACCTGGAATGTAGAAAGGCCCATTCTGCAGAGGAAAAAAATAGAATCACTAACAGGCCTCGTGCCTTGCACAGCCAGTGGCTAGAATCCCTGCCTCATGAGACCCTGTGCTAGAAGGCCGCTAGAACCATCTACAACTATGGTAGTCTTTCTTGGAAGCCAACAAGTGTTTGCCCAGTTAAGAGCAGAGTAACAATCAGTCACGTATTTGGTGATAATGTTTATCGATATCTTTAAAAGCCGTGTCAAGTTTCTTTTTGAGTAACCCTCACCCCACCCTTAGAGAAATTTATCTGAGGTTCACCTCTTTGAAATACCTCATTGTAGTTCCACATTTACCATATCCAAAAAACAAACAAACAAAAAAAAACCATTTTCTTAACAAAGTGTTCAGAAGGGGGCGCCACTGAAAACAATTAGAGCTTTCCCTGCCAGGACAATTTTGTTGCAGAAACAGCTGAAAGCAATCAGGTCAGACAGAGCCAAGGGCTGTAGGGATTTTTAAATGACAAAATCCGATCCAAATCAAACCAAAACAAAAATCAAACCCAATGGCCAGGATTTCAAGTTTGCTACTAAAGGCGTACATTCCCCTAAGACATGCGAGTGATTTGATCAATATATTTACATATTTATATTTGAAGAAGAAGGAACTATTTGATGCAGCAAATCCACGTTGATTAAAAATTACCAGATATGGGGGCTCCTGGCTGGCTCAGTGGTTTAGGCCTCTGCCTTCGGCTCAGGTCATGATTTCAGGGTCCTGGGATGGAGCCCCACATCGGGCTCTCTGCTCAGCGGGGAGCCTGCTTCCCCCCTCTCTCTCTGCCTACCTCTCTACCTACTTGTGATCTGTCAGAAAAATGCGTAAATCAGATCTTTAAAAAAAGAATTAGTAGATGTGAAATACATCGAGGGTATGGGGGAAGGAAAACGATTTCACCTGATCTGACTAGGAAGTGGTTGAAGCCTGAATTAAAGTGCTATAAAAAGAGTAAAGACCTGGGAATTCTATGGGGAAAAATCCCTAGAAAAACAGCAGTAATAACTGGCTGCTCTTTATTGATCCAGATGCTGCGGTAGGCAAAGAAGAGCTGGTTTTATTCAGAGGATGATCTCCATTTGTCTTCCTGATCTGGCATTTCCTGCAAGCCAGGTATGGGGCTCTGCTCTAGAGCTGCAAATGCTGGGGGGCCCTCACTGTCCCTTTTCTCTTCTCAGGGGGACAACGGGCATGTCCATGGTGCAGTGGGACAGGCTTTACCACAGGGAGATAAAAGACTGCCAAGGGTAGGTTGGAGCTGGGAAAAGCCACTTAGGAACAGATTTTCATTGGAGGTGATAGACAAGGGAAAAGCGAAGAATGAGGATGAGTGTGTCAAGTTTCAAAGTGCCAGGAGGCAGCACAGTGCATTTGGGAAACTACAGCAAGTTCATGACAACCGAAAACTGATCTGGCAGCATCACCTGGGGATGGAGGCTGAGCCCCGGGGTTAACACTGGGCTTGAGATGGTTTGTATACTATGCCGAGGAGGTGAGGTACTACACTGTGGGGGCACAGGGAGCTACCGGAGGATTTCAAATATCAGAATCGTAACCATAATAGAGTATTTAATTGCATCCTAGCTTTCATCACGTGTAAGATGTACTATAGTTTATGTTCGACTAAGAAAGAGAAATGCTGTCAGTTAAACTAGGATATGTCATCAAGTGCAAGGTGAGTGCCACCTTAAAAGATATTAAAATGGGGGGGGGTGGACACATCTTAGAACAAGTAAATTGTGGTACTAGAATAATTAAGAAAGGTCGAACACTTGGATCAACAAAAAAAGTGATTATTGCTTACCATGTGACCCAAACTATATTAAGTCTTAGAACAAAAGACGTTCTTATCTTGATGCCCCGCAGCTGTTAGACCCAAGGTACAGAGGGCAGTAGGCAACGACCAGCAGGCCTCAAGTGCCATGTGCAGACTCTAAGAGCAACTGCCTTTGAGAGAGGAAACGGTAGAGAGTGGGCTTTCGGAGGTAGAGTATTACTAGCTGGGAAAGTAGGAAAATTGACACAGAATCGGGATTGATGCCACTACAGGACAGAGATGGTGAAACGTCCCTTCTCAGAGATCTTGAGGCTCCTCAGAAATGTATTTTTCATTTTGGACAGAACATTCAGGATAAATATGATCTGTTCGAGTTCCTGGTTCTCTCATCAGGACTGTTTCTTAGGCTTCACTGGCACAAGAAAAGGGTTTTGATGGTCCAGGGTAAATCCTGACCAAAGCAAAGCACGGTATCTATGAAAAACTAACCACTCAGAAGAGAACGACAGATAAAAAGCCAGGCCGACCTGACCCTGCAAAATAGGTAAGGTTGGTCCGGCAACAGGGGTAGAGGGGAAGTGCCCATCTCCTGCTAGAAGAGCTAGAGAAGACCCCTTCCGGAGAGACCACCAGGAGAGGAGAGCAGAAGGTGCTGATGAGGAAGAATATTTTAATCAGCAGAGAAGGTCAAAATGACAAAGTTCCAGGATCAGTGTAAACATATGGGATGAAAAAATAAAAAAGAAAAGAAAAGATCATTTTAAAATGACTTTTTTTTTTAAAAGGACTTGTGTAAACAAAAGTCCTTTTTAAGAGACAGTTGGCTGTTTAAAGCAGAAGTACAACTCACTGAGAGAATCACCGCACTATTTATTTGGGTAGAAAGGACCTGGAATGTAGAAAGGCCCATTCTGCAGAGGAAAAAAATAGAATCACTAACAGGCCTCGTGCCTTGCACAGCCAGTGGCTAGAATCCCTGCCTCATGAGACCCTGTGCTAGAAGGCCGCTAGAACCATCTACAACTATGGTAGTCTTTCTTGGAAGGCAACAAGTGTTTGCCCAGTTAAGAGCAGAGTAACAATCAGTCACGTATTTGGTGATAATGTTTATCGATATCTTTAAAAGCCGTGTCAAGTTTCTTTTTGAGTAACCCTCACCCCACCCTTAGAGAAATTTATCTGAGGTTCACCTCTTTGAAATACCTCATTGTAGTTCCACATTTACCATATCCAAAAAACAAACAAACAAACAAAAAACCATTTTCTTAACAAAGTGTTCAGAAGGGGGCGCCACTGAAAACAATTAGAGCTTTCCCTGCCAGGACAATTTTGTTGCAGAAACAGCTGAAAGCAATCAGGTCAGACAGAGCCAAGGGCTGGAGGGATTTTTAAATGACAAAAACCGATCCAAATCAAACCAAAACAAAAATCAAACCCAATGGCCAGGATTTCAAGTTTGCTACTAAAGGTGTGACATTCTCCTAAGACATGCGAGTGACTTGATCAATATATTTATATATTTATATTTGAAGAAGAAGGAACTATTTGATGCAGCAAATCCACGTTGATTAAAATATACCAGATATGGGGGCTCCTGGGTGGCTCAGTGGTTTAGGCCTCTGCCTTCGGCTCAGGTCATGATTTCAGGGTCCTGGGATGGAGCCCCACATCGGGCTCTCTGCTCAGCGGGGAGCCTGCTTCCCCCCTCTCTCTCTGCCTACCTCTCTACCTACTTGTGATCTGTCAGAAAAATGCGTAAATCAGATCTTTAAAAAAAGAATTAGTAGATGTGAAATACATCGAGGGTATGGGGGAAGGAAAACGATTTCACCTGATCTGACTAGGAAGTGGTTGAAGCCTGAATTAAAGTGCTATAAAAAGAGTAAAGACCTGGGAATTCTATGGGGAAAAATCCCTAGAAAAACAGCAGTAATAACTGGCTGCTCTTTATTGATCCAGATGCTGCGGTAGGCAAAGAAGAGCTGGTTTTATTCAGAGGATGATCTCCATTTGTCTTCCTGATCTGGCATTTCCTGCAAGCCAGGTATGGGGCTCTGCTCTAGAGCTGCAAATGCTGGGGGGCCCTCACTGTCCCTTTTCTCTTCTCAGGGGGACAACGGGCATGTCCATGGTGCAGTGGGACAGGCTTTACCACAGGGAGATAAAAGACTGCCAAGGGTAGGTTGGAGCTGGGAAAAGCCACTTAGGAACAGATTTTCATTGGAGGTGATAGACAAGGGCAAAGCGAAGAATGAGGATGAGTGTGTCAAGTTTCAAAGTGCCAGGAGGCAGAACAGTGCATTTGGGAAACTACAGCAAGTTCATGACAACCGACAACTGATCTGGCAGCATCACCTGGGGATGGAGGCTGAGCCCCGGGGTTAACACTGGGCTTGAGATGGTTTGTATACGATGCCGAGGAGGTGAGGTACTACACTGTGGGGGCACAGGGAGCTACCGGAGGATTTCAAATATCAGAATCGTAACCATAATAGAGTATTTAATTGCATCCTAGCTTTCATCACGTGTAAGATGTACTATAGTTTATGATCGACTAAGAAAGAGAAATGCTGTCAGTTAAACTAGGATATGTCATCAAGTGCAAGGTGAGTGCCACCTTAAAAGATATTAAAATGGGGGGGGTGGACACATCTTAGAACAAGTAAATTGTGGTACTAGAATAATTAAGAAAGGTCGAACACTTGGATCAACAAAAAAAGTGATTATTGCTTACCATGTGACCCAAACTATATTAAGTCTTAGAACAAAAGACGTTCTTATCTTGATGCCCCGCAGCTGTTAGCCCCCAAGGTAAAGAGGGCAGTAGGCAACGACCAGCAGGCCTCAAGTGCCATGTGCAGACTCTAAGAGCAACTGCCTTTGAGAGAGGAAACGGTAGAGAGTGGGCTTTCGGAGGTAGAGAATTACTAGCTGGGAAAGTAGGAAAATTGACACAGAATCGGGATTGATGCCACTACAGGACAGAGATGGTGAAACGTCCCTTCTCAGAGATCTTGAGGCTCCTCAGAAATGTATTTTTCATTTTGGACAGAACATTCAGGATAAATATGATCTGTTCGAGTTCCTGGTTCTCTCATCAGGACTGTTTCTTAGGCTTCACTGGCACAAGAAAAGGGTTTTGATGGTCCAGGGTAAATCCTGACCAAAGCAAAGCACGGTATCTATGAAAAACTAACCACTCAGAAGAGAACGACAGATAAAAAGCCAGGCCGACCTGACCCTGCAAAATAGGTAAGGTTGGTCCGGCAACAGGGGTAGAGGGGAAGTGCCCATCTCCTGCTAGAAGAGCTAGAGAAGACCCCTTCCGGAGAGACCACCAGGAGAGGAGAGCAGAAGGTGCTGATGAGGAGGAATATTTTAATCAGCAGAGAAGGTCAAAATGACAAAGTTCCAGGATCAGTGTAAACATATGGGATGAAAAAATAAAAAAGAAAAGAAAAGATCATTTTAAAATGACTTTTTTTTTTTTTTAAAAGGACTTGTGTAAACAAAAGTCCTTTTTAAGAGACAGTTGGCTGTTTAAAGCAGAAGTACAACTCACTGAGAGAATCACCGCACTATTTATTTGGGTAGAAAGGACCTGGAATGTAGAAAGGCCCATTCTGCAGAGGAAAAAAATAGAATCACTAACAGGCCTCGTGCCTTGCACAGCCAGTGGCTAGAATCCCTGCCTCATGAGACCCTGTGCTAGAAGGCCGCTAGAACCATCTACAACTATGGTAGTCTTTCTTGGAAGCCAACAAGTGTTTGCCCAGTTAAGAGCAGAGTAACAATCAGTCATGTATTTTGTGATAATGTTTATCGATATCTTTAAAAGCCGTGTCAAGTTTCTTTTTGAGTAACCCTCACCCCACCCTTAGAGAAATTTATCTGAGGTTCACCTCTTTGAAATACCTCATTGTAGTTCCACATTTACCATATCCAAAAAACAAACAAACAAAAAAAAACCATTTTCTTAACAAAGTGTTCAGAAGGGGGCGCCACTGAAAACAATTAGAGCTTTCCCTGCCAGGACAATTTTGTTGCAGAAACAGCTGAAAGCAATCAGGTCAGACAGAGCCAAGGGCTGTAGGGATTTTTAAATGACAAAATCCGATCCAAATCAAACCAAAACAAAAATCAAACCCAATGGCCAGGATTTCAAGTTTGCTACTAAAGGCGTACATTCCCCTAAGACATGCGAGTGATTTGATCAATATATTTACATATTTATATTTGAAGAAGAAGGAACTATTTGATGCAGCAAATCCACGTTGATTAAAAATTACCAGATATGGGGGCTCCTGGCTGGCTCAGTGGTTTAGGCCTCTGCCTTCGGCTCAGGTCATGATTTCAGGGTCCTGGGATGGATCCCCACATCGGGCTCTCTGCTCAGCGGGGAGCCTGCTTCCCCCCTCTCTCTCTGCCTACCTCTCTACCTACTTGTGATCTGTCAGAAAAATGCGTAAATCAGATCTTTAAAAAAAGAATTAGTAGATGTGAAATACATCGAGGGTATGGGGGAAGGAAAACGATTTCACCTGATCTGACTAGGAAGTGGTTGAAGCCTGAATTAAAGTGCTATATAAAGAGTAAAGACCTGGGAATTCTATGGGGAAAAATCCCTAGAAAAACAGCAGTAATAACTGGCTGCTCTTTATTGATCCAGATGCTGCGGTAGGCAAAGAAGAGCTGGTTTTATTCAGAGGATGATCTCCATTTGTCTTCCTGATCTGGCATTTCCTGCAAGCCAGGTATGGGGCTCTGCTCTAGAGCTGCAAATGCTGGGGGGCCCTCACTGTCCCTTTTCTCTTCTCAGGGGGACAACGGGCATGTCCATGGTGCAGTGGGACAGGCTTTACCACAGGGAGATAAAAGACTGCCAAGGGTAGGTTGGAGCTGGGAAAAGCCACTTAGGAACAGATTTTCATTGGAGGTGATAGACAAGGGCAAAGCGAAGAATGAGGATGAGTGTGTCAAGTTTCAAAGTGCCAGGAGGCAGCACAGTGCATTTGGGAAACTACAGCAAGTTCATGACAACCGAAAACTGATATGGCAGCATCACCTGGGGATGGAGGCTGAGCCCCGGGGTTAACACTGGGCTTGAGATGGTTTGTATACTATGCCGAGGAGGTGAGGTACTACACTGTGGGGGCACAGGGAGCTACCGGAGGATTTCAAATATCAGAATCGTAACCATAATAGAGTATTTAATTGCATCCTAGCTTTCATCACGTGTAAGATGTACTAGAGTTTATGTTCGACTAAGAAAGAGAAATGCTGTCAGTTAAACTAGGATATGTCATCAAGTGCAAGGTGAGTGCCACCTTAAAAGATATTAAAATGGGGGTGGGGTGGACACATCTTAGAACAAGTAAATTGTGGTACTAGAATAATTAAGAAAGGTCGAACACTTGGATCAACAAAAAAAGTGATTATTGCTTACCATGTGACCCAAACTATATTAAGTCTTAGAACAAAAGACGTTCTTATCTTGATGCCCCGCAGCTGTTAGACCCAAAGTACAGAGGGCAGTAGGCAACGACCAGCAGGCCTCAAGTGCCATGTGCAGACTCTAAGAGCAACTGCCTTTGAGAGAGGAAACGGTAGAGAGTGGGCTTTCGGAGGTAGAGTATTACTAGCTGGGAAAGTAGGAAAATTGACACAGAATCGGGATTGATGCCACTACAGGACAGAGATGGTGAAACGTCCCTTCTCAGAGATCTTGAGGCTCCTCAGAAATGTATTTTTCATTTTGGACAGAACATTCAGGATAAATATGATCTGTTCGAGTTCCTGGTTCTCTCATCAGGACTGTTTCTTAGGCTTCACTGTCACAAGAAAAGGGTTTTGATGGTCCAGGGTAAATCCTGACCAAAGCAAAGCACGGTATCTATGAAAAACTAACCACTCAGAAGAGAACGACAGATAAAAAGCCAGGCCGACCTGACCCTGCAAAATAGGTAAGGTTGGTCCGGCAACAGGGGTAGAGGGGAAGTGCCCATCTCCTGCTAGAAGAGCTAGAGAAGACCCCTTCCGGAGAGACCACCAGGAGAGGAGAGCAGAAGGTGCTGATGAGGAAGAATATTTTAATCAGCAGAGAAGGTCAAAATGACAAAGTTCCAGGATCAGTGTAAACATATGGGATGAAAAAATAAAAAAGAAAAGAAAAGATCATTTTAAAATGACTTTTTTTTTTTAAAAGGACTTGTGTAAACAAAAGTCCTTTTTAAGAGACAGTTGGCTGTTTAAAGCAGAAGTACAACTCACTGAGAGAATCACCGCACTATTTATTTGGGTAGAAAGGACCTGGAATGTAGAAAGGCCCATTCTGCAGAGGAAAAAAATAGAATCACTAACAGGCCTCGTGCCTTGCACAGCCAGTGGCTAGAATCCCTGCCTCATGAGACCCTGTGCTAGAAGGCCGCTAGAACCATCTACAACTATGGTAGTCTTTCTTGGAAGGCAACAAGTGTTTGCCCAGTTAAGAGCAGAGTAACAATCAGTCACGTATTTGGTGATAATGTTTATCGATATCTTTAAAAGCCGTGTCAAGTTTCTTTTTGAGTAACCCTCACCCCACCCTTAGAGAAATTTATCTGAGGTTCACCTCTTTGAAATACCTCATTGTAGTTCCACATTTACCATATCCAAAAAACAAACAAACAAACAAAAAACCATTTTCTTAACAAAGTGTTCAGAAGGGGGCGCCACTGAAAACAATTAGAGCTTTCCCTGCCAGGACAATTTTGTTGCAGAAACAGCTGAAAGCAATCAGGTCAGACAGAGCCAAGGGCTGGAGGGATTTTTAAATGACAAAAACCGATCCAAATCAAACCAAAACAAAAATCAAACCCAATGGCCAGGATTTCAAGTTTGCTACTAAAGGTGTGACATTCTCCTAAGACATGCGAGTGACTTGATCAATATATTTATATATTTATATTTGAAGAAGAAGGAACTATTTGATGCAGCAAATCCACGTTGATTAAAATATACCAGATATGGGGGCTCCTGGGTGGCTCAGTGGTTTAGGCCTCTGCCTTCGGCTCAGGTCATGATTTCAGGGTCCTGGGATGGAGCCCCACATCGGGCTCTCTGCTCAGCGGGGAGCCTGCTTCCCCCCTCTCTCTCTGCCTACCTCTCTACCTACTTGTGATCTGTCAGAAAAATGCGTAAATCAGATCTTTAAAAAAAGAATTAGTAGATGTGAAATACATCGAGGGTATGGGGGAAGGAAAACGATTTCACCTGATCTGACTAGGAAGTGGTTGAAGCCTGAATTAAAGTGCTATAAAAAGAGTAAAGACCTGGGAATTCTATGGGGAAAAATCCCTAGAAAAACAGCAGTAATAACTGGCTGCTCTTTATTGATCCAGATGCTGCGGTAGGCAAAGAAGAGCTGGTTTTATTCAGAGGATGATCTCCATTTGTCTTCCTGATCTGGCATTTCCTGCAAGCCAGGTATGGGGCTCTGCTCTAGAGCTGCAAATGCTGGGGGGCCCTCACTGTCCCTTTTCTCTTCTCAGGGGGACAACGGGCATGTCCATGGTGCAGTGGGACAGGCTTTACCACAGGGAGATAAAAGACTGCCAAGGGTAGGTTGGAGCTGGGAAAAGCCACTTAGGAACAGATTTTCATTGGAGGTGATAGACAAGGGCAAAGCGAAGAATGAGGATGAGTGTGTCAAGTTTCAAAGTGCCAGGAGGCAGAACAGTGCATTTGGGAAACTACAGCAAGTTCATGACAACCGACAACTGATCTGGCAGCATCACCTGGGGATGGAGGCTGAGCCCCGGGGTTAACACTGGGCTTGAGATGGTTTGTATACGATGCCGAGGAGGTGAGGTACTACACTGTGGGGGCACAGGGAGCTACCGGAGGATTTCAAATATCAGAATCGTAACCATAATAGAGTATTTAATTGCATCCTAGCTTTCATCACGTGTAAGATGTACTATAGTTTATGTTCGACTAAGAAAGAGAAATGCTGTCAGTTAAACTAGGATATGTCATCAAGTGCAAGGTGAGTGCCACCTTAAAAGATATTAAAATGGGGGGGGTGGACACATCTTAGAACAAGTAAATTGTGGTACTAGAATAATTAAGAAAGGTCGAACACTTGGATCAACAAAAAAAGTGATTATTGCTTACCATGTGACCCAAACTATATTAAGTCTTAGAACAAAAGACGTTCTTATCTTGATGCCCCGCAGCTGTTAGCCCCCAAGGTAAAGAGGGCAGTAGGCAACGACCAGCAGGCCTCAAGTGCCATGTGCAGACTCTAAGAGCAACTGCCTTTGAGAGAGGAAACGGTAGAGAGTGGGCTTTCGGAGGTAGAGAATTACTAGCTGGGAAAGTAGGAAAATTGACACAGAATCGGGATTGATGCCACTACATAACAGAGTTGGTGAAACGTCCCTTCTCAGAGATCTTGAGGCTCCTCAGAAATGTATTTTTCATTTTGGACAGAACATTCAGGATAAATATGATCTGTTCGAGTTCCTGGTTCTCTCATCAGGACTGTTTCTTAGGCTTCACTGGCACAAGAAAAGGGTTTTGATGGTCCAGGGTAAATCCTGACCAAAGCAAAGCACGGTATCTATGAAAAACTAACCACTCAGAAGAGAACGACAGATAAAAAGCCAGGCCGACCTGACCCTGCAAAATAGGTAAGGTTGGTCCGGCAACAGGGGTAGAGGGGAAGTGCCCATCTCCTGCTAGAAGAGCTAGAGAAGACCCCTTCCGGAGAGACCACCAGGAGAGGAGAGCAGAAGGTGCTGATGAGGAAGAATATTTTAATCAGCAGAGAAGGTCAAAATGACAAAGTTCCAGGATCAGTGTAAACATATGGGATGAAAAAATAAAAAAGAAAAGAAAAGATCATTTTAAAATGACTTTTTTTTTTTTTAAAAGGACTTGTGTAAACAAAAGTCCTTTTTAAGAGACAGTTGGCTGTTTAAAGCAGAAGTACAACTCACTGAGAGAATCACCGCACTATTTATTTGGGTAGAAAGGACCTGGAATGTAGAAAGGCCCATTCTGCAGAGGAAAAAAATAGAATCACTAACAGGCCTCGTGCCTTGCACAGCCAGTGGCTAGAATCCCTGCCTCATGAGACCCTGTGCTAGAAGGCCGCTAGAACCATCTACAACTATGGTAGTCTTTCTTGGAAGCCAACAAGTGTTTGCCCAGTTAAGAGCAGAGTAACAATCAGTCACGTATTTGGTGATAATGTTTATCGATATCTTTAAAAGCCGTGTCAAGTTTCTTTTTGAGTAACCCTCACCCCACCCTTAGAGAAATTTATCTGAGGTTCACCTCTTTGAAATACCTCATTGTAGTTCCACATTTACCATATCCAAAAAACAAACAAACAAACAAAAAACCATTTTCTTAACAAAGTGTTCAGAAGGGGGCGCCACTGAAAACAATTAGAGCTTTCCCTGCCAGGACAATTTTGTTGCAGAAACAGCTGAAAGCAATCAGGTCAGACAGAGCCAAGGGCTGGAGGGATTTTTAAATGACAAAAACCGATCCAAATCAAACCAAAACAAAAATCAAACCCAATGGCCAGGATTTCAAGTTTGCTACTAAAGGTGTGACATTCTCCTAAGACATGCGAGTGACTTGATCAATATATTTATATATTTATATTTGAAGAAGAAGGAACTATTTGATGCAGCAAATCCACGTTGATTAAAATATACCAGATATGGGGGCTCCTGGGTGGCTCAGTGGTTTAGGCCTCTGCCTTCGGCTCAGGTCATGATTTCAGGGTCCTGGGATGGAGCCCCACATCGGGCTCTCTGCTCAGCGGGGAGCCTGCTTCCCCCCTCTCTCTCTGCCTACCTCTCTACCTACTTGTGATCTGTCAGAAAAATGCGTAAATCAGATCTTTAAAAAAAGAATTAGTAGATGTGAAATACATCGAGGGTATGGGGGAAGGAAAACGATTTCACCTGATCTGACTAGGAAGTGGTTGAAGCCTGAATTAAAGTGCTATAAAAAGAGTAAAGACCTGGGAATTCTATGGGGAAAAATCCCTAGAAAAACAGCAGTAATAACTGGCTGCTCTTTATTGATCCAGATGCTGCGGTAGGCAAAGAAGAGCTGGTTTTATTCAGAGGATGATCTCCATTTGTCTTCCTGATCTGGCATTTCCTGCAAGCCAGGTATGGGGCTCTGCTCTAGAGCTGCAAATGCTGGGGGGCCCTCACTGTCCCTTTTCTCTTCTCAGGGGGACAACGGGCATGTCCATGGTGCAGTGGGACAGGCTTTACCACAGGGAGATAAAAGACTGCCAAGGGTAGGTTGGAGCTGGGAAAAGCCACTTAGGAACAGATTTTCATTGGAGGTGATAGACAAGGGCAAAGCGAAGAATGAGGATGAGTGTGTCAAGTTTCAAAGTGCCAGGAGGCAGCACAGTGCATTTGGGAAACTACAGCAAGTTCATGACAACCGACAACTGATCTGGCAGCATCACCTGGGGATGGAGGCTGAGCCCCGGGGTTAACACTGGGCTTGAGATGGTTTGTATACTATGCCGAGGAGGTGAGGTACTACACTGTGGGGGCACAGGGAGCTACCGGAGGATTTCAAATATCAGAATCGTAACCATAATAGAGTATTTAATTGCATCCTAGCTTTCATCACGTGTAAGATGTACTAGAGTTTATGTTCGACTAAGAAAGAGAAATGCTGTCAGTTAAACTAGGATATGTCATCAAGTGCAAGGTGAGTGCCACCTTAAAAGATATTAAAATGGGGGGGGGTGGACACATCTTAGAACAAGTAAATTGTGGTACTAGAATAATTAAGAAAGGTCGAACACTTGGATCAACAAAAAAAGTGATTATTGCTTACCATGTGACCCAAACTATATTAAGTCTTAGAACAAAAGACGTTCTTATCTTGATGCCCCGCAGCTGTTAGCCCCAAGGTACAGAGGGCAGTAGGCAACGACCAGCAGGCCTCAAGTGCCATGTGCAGACTCTAAGAGCAACTGCCTTTGAGAGAGGAAACGGTAGAGAGTGGGCTTTCGGAGGTAGAGTATTACTAGCTGGGAAAGTAGGAAAATTGACACAGAATCGGGATTGATGCCACTACAGGACAGAGATGGTGAAACGTCCCTTCTCAGAGATCTTGAGGCTCCTCAGAAATGTATTTTTCATTTTGGACAGAACATTCAGGATAAATATGATCTGTTCGAGTTCCTGGTTCTCTCATCAGGACTGTTTCTTAGGCTTCACTGGCACAAGAAAAGGGTTTTGATGGTCCAGGGTAAATCCTGACCAAAGCAAAGCACGGTATCTATGAAAAACTAACCACTCAGAAGAGAACGACAGATAAAAAGCCAGGCCGACCTGACCCTGCAAAATAGGTAAGGTTGGTCCGGCAACAGGGATAGAGGGGAAGTGCCCATCTCCTGCTAGAAGAGCTAGAGAAGACCCCTTCCGGAGAGACCACCAGGAGAGGAGAGCAGAAGGTGCTGATGAGGAAGAATATTTTAATCAGCAGAGAAGGTCAAAATGACAAAGTTCCAGGATCAGTGTAAACATATGGGATGAAAAAATAAAAAAGAAAAGAAAAGATCATTTTAAAATGACTTTTTTTTTTAAAAGGACTTGTGTAAACAAAAGTCCTTTTTAAGAGACAGTTGGCTGTTTAAAGCAGAAGTACAACTCACTGAGAGAATCACCGCACTATTTATTTGGGTAGAAAGGACCTGGAATGTAGAAAGGCCCATTCTGCAGAGGAAAAAAATAGAATCACTAACAGGCCTCGTGCCTTGCACAGCCAGTGGCTAGAATCCCTGCCTCATGAGACCCTGTGCTAGAAGGCCGCTAGAACCATCTACAACTATGGTAGTCTTTCTTGGAAGGCAACAAGTGTTTGCCCAGTTAAGAGCAGAGTAACAATCAGTCACGTATTTGGTGATAATGTTTATCGATATCTTTAAAAGCCGTGTCAAGTTTCTTTTTGAGTAACCCTCACCCCACCCTTAGAGAAATTTATCTGAGGTTCACCTCTTTGAAATACCTCATTGTAGTTCCACATTTACCATATCCAAAAAACAAACAAACAAACAAAAAACCATTTTCTTAACAAAGTGTTCAGAAGGGGGCGCTACTGAAAACAATTAGAGCTTTCCCTGCCAGGACAATTTTGTTGCAGAAACAGCTGAAAGCAATCAGGTCAGACAGAGCCAAGGGCTGGAGGGATTTTTAAATGACAAAAACCGATCCAAATCAAACCAAAACAAAAATCAAACCCAATGGCCAGGATTTCAAGTTTGCTACTAAAGGTGTGACATTCTCCTAAGACATGCGAGTGACTTGATCAATATATTTATATATTTATATTTGAAGAAGAAGGAACTATTTGATGCAGCAAATCCACGTTGATTAAAATATACCAGATATGGGGGCTCCTGGGTGGCTCAGTGGTTTAGGCCTCTGCCTTCGGCTCAGGTCATGATTTCAGGGTCCTGGGATGGAGCCCCACATCGGGCTCTCTGCTCAGCGGGGAGCCTGCTTCCCCCCTCTCTCTCTGCCTACCTCTCTACCTACTTGTGATCTGTCAGAAAAATGCGTAAATCAGATCTTTAAAAAAAGAATTAGTAGATGTGAAATACATCGAGGGTATGGGGGAAGGAAAACGATTTCACCTGATCTGACTAGGAAGTGGTTGAAGCCTGAATTAAAGTGCTATAAAAAGAGTAAAGACCTGGGAATTCTATGGGGAAAAATCCCTAGAAAAACAGCAGTAATAACTGGCTGCTCTTTATTGATCCAGATGCTGCGGTAGGCAAAGAAGAGCTGGTTTTATTCAGAGGATGATCTCCATTTGTCTTCCTGATCTGGCATTTCCTGCAAGCCAGGTATGGGGCTCTGCTCTAGAGCTGCAAATGCTGGGGGTCCCTCACTGTCCCTTTTCTCTTCTCAGGGGGACAACGGGCATGTCCATGGTGCAGTGGGACAGGCTTTACCACAGGGAGATAAAAGACTGCCAAGGGTAGGTTGGAGCTGGGAAAAGCCACTTAGGAACAGATTTTCATTGGAGGTGATAGACAAGGGCAAAGCGAAGAATGAGGATGAGTGTGTCAAGTTTCAAAGTGCCAGGAGGCAGAACAGTGCATTTGGGAAACTACAGCAAGTTCATGACAACCGACAACTGATCTGGCAGCATCACCTGGGGATGGAGGCTGAGCCCCGGGGTTAACACTGGGCTTGAGATGGTTTGTATACGATGCCAAGGAGGTGAGGTACTACACTGTGGGGGCACAGGGAGCTACCGGAGGATTTCAAATATCAGAATCGTAACCATAATAGAGTATTTAATTGCATCCTAGCTTTCATCACGTGTAAGATGTACTATAGTTTATGTTCGACTAAGAAAGAGAAATGCTGTCAGTTAAACTAGGATATGTCATCAAGTGCAAGGTGAGTGCCACCTTAAAAGATATTAAAATGGGGGGGGTGGACACATCTTAGAACAAGTAAATTGTGGTACTAGAATAATTAAGAAAGGTCGAACACTTGGATCAACAAAAAAAGTGATTATTGCTTACCATGTGACCCAAACTATATTAAGTCTTAGAACAAAAGACGTTCTTATCTTGATGCCCCGCAGCTGTTAGCCCCCAAGGTAAAGAGGGCAGTAGGCAACGACCAGCAGGCCTCAAGTGCCATGTGCAGACTCTAAGAGCAACTGCCTTTGAGAGAGGAAACGGTAGAGAGTGGGCTTTCGGAGGTAGAGAATTACTAGCTGGGAAAGTAGGAAAATTGACACAGAATCAGGATTGATGCCACTACATAACAGAGTTGGTGAAACGTCCCTTCTCAGAGATCTTGAGGCTCCTCAGAAATGTATTTTTCATTTTGGACAGAACATTCAGGATAAATATGATCTGTTCGAGTTCCTGGTTCTCTCATCAGGACTGTTTCTTAGGCTTCACTGGCACAAGAAAAGGGTTTTGATGGTCCAGGGTAAATCCTGACCAAAGCAAAGCACGGTATCTATGAAAAACTAACCACTCAGAAGAGAACGACAGATAAAAAGCCAGGCCGACCTGACCCTGCAAAATAGGTAAGGTTGGTCCGGCAACAGGGGTAGAGGGGAAGTGCCCATCTCCTGCTAGAAGAGCTAGAGAAGACCCCTTCCGGAGAGACCACCAGGAGAGGAGAGCAGAAGGTGCTGATGAGGAAGAATATTTTAATCAGCAGAGAAGGTCAAAATGACAAAGTTCCAGGATCAGTGTAAACATATGGGATGAAAAAATAAAAAAGAAAAGAAAAGATCATTTTAAAATGACTTTTTTTTTTTAAAAGGACTTGTGTAAACAAAAGTCCTTTTTAAGAGACAGTTGGCTGTTTAAAGCAGAAGTACAACTCACTGAGAGAATCACCGCACTATTTATTTGGGTAGAAAGGACCTGGAATGTAGAAAGGCCCATTCTGCAGAGGAAAAAAATAGAATCACTAACAGGCCTCGTGCCTTGCACAGCCAGTGGCTAGAATCCCTGCCTCATGAGACCCTGTGCTAGAAGGCCGCTAGAACCATCTACAACTATGGTAGTCTTTCTTGGAGGCCAACAAGTGTTTGCCCAGTTAAGAGCAGAGTAACAATCAGTCACGTATTTGGTGATAATGTTTATCGATATCTTTAAAAGCCGTATCAAGTTTCTTTTTGAGTAACCCTCACCCCACCCTTAGAGAAATTTATCTGAGGTTCACCTCTTTGAAATACCTCATTGTAGTTCCACATTTACCATATCCAAAAAACAAACAAACAAAAAAAACCATTTTCTTAACAAAGTGTTCAGAAGGGGGCGCCACTGAAAACAATTAGAGCTTTCCCTGCCAGGACAATTTTGTTGCAGAAACAGCTGAAAGCAATCAGGTCAGACAGAGCCAAGGGCTGGAGGGATTTTTAAATGACAAAATCCGATCCAAATCAAACCAAAACAAAAATCAAACCCAATGGCCAGGATTTCAAGTTTGCTACTAAAGGCGTACATTCCCCTAAGACATGCGAGTGATTTGATCAATATATTTATATATTTATATTTGAAGAAGAAGGATCTATTTGACGCAGCAAATCCACGTTGATTAAAATATACCAGATATGGGGGCTCCTGGGTGGCTCAGTGGTTTAGGCCTCTGCCTTCGGCTCAGGTCATGATTTCAGGGTCCTGGGATGGAGCCCCACATCGGGCTCTCTGCTCAGCGGGGAGCCTGCTTCCCCCCTCTCTCTCTGCCTACCTCTCTACCTACTTGTGATCTGTCAGAAAAATGCGTAAATCAGATCTTTAAAAAAAGAATTAGTAGATGTGAAATACATCGAGGGTATGGGGGAAGGAAAACGATTTCACCTGATCTGACTAGGAAGTGGTTGAAGCCTGAATTAAAGTGCTATAAAAAGAGTAAAGACCTGGGAATTCTATGGGGAAAAATCCCTAGAAAAACAGCAGTAATAACTGGCTGCTCTTTATTGATCCAGATGCTGCGGTAGGCAAAGAAGAGCTGGTTTTATTCAGAGGATGATCTCCATTTGTCTTCCTGATCTGGCATTTCCTGCAAGCCAGGTATGGGGCTCTGCTCTAGAGCTGCAAATGCTGGGGGGCCCTCACTGTCCCTTTTCTCTTCTCAGGGGGACAACGGGCATGTCCATGGTGCAGTGGGACAGGCTTTACCACAGGGAGATAAAAGACTGCCAAGGGTAGGTTGGAGCTGGGAAAAGCCACTTAGGAACAGATTTTCATTGGAGGTGATAGACAAGGGCAAAGCGAAGAATGAGGATGAGTGTGTCAAGTTTCAAAGTGCCAGGAGGCAGCACAGTGCATTTGGGAAACTACAGCAAGTTCAGGACAACCGAAAACTGATCTGGCAGCATCACCTGGGGATGGAGGCTGAGCCCCGGGGTTAACACTGGGCTTGAGATGGTTTGTATACTATGCCTAGGAGGTGAGGTACTACACTGTGGGGGCACAGGGAGCTACCGGAGGATTTCAAATATCAGAATCGTAACCATAATAGAGTATTTAATTGCATCCTAGCTTTCATCACGTGTAAGATGTACTAGAGTTTATGTTCGACTAAGAAAGAGAAATGCTGTCAGTTAAACTAGGATATGTCATCAAGTGCAAGGTGAGTGCCACCTTAAAAGATATTAAAATGGGGGGGGGGTGGACACATCTTAGAACAAGTAAATTGTGGTACTAGAATAATTAAGAAAGGTCGAACACTTGGATCAACAAAAAAAGTGATTATTGCTTACCATGTGACCCAAACTATATTAAGTCTTAGAACAAAAGACGTTCTTATCTTGATGCCCCGCAGCTGTTAGCCCCAAGGTACAGAGGGCAGTAGGCAACGACCAGCAGGCCTCAAGTGCCATGTGCAGACTCTAAGAGCAACTGCCTTTGAGAGAGGAAACGGTAGAGAGTGGGCTTTCGGAGGTAGAGTATTACTAGCTGGGAAAGTAGGAAAATTGACACAGAATCGGGATTGATGCCACTACAGGACAGAGATGGTGAAACGTCCCTTCTCAGAGATCTTGAGGCTCCTCAGAAATGTATTTTTCATTTTGGACAGAACATTCAGGATAAATATGATCTGTTCGAGTTCCTGGTTCTCTCATCAGGACTGTTTCTTAGGCTTCACTGGCACAAGAAAAGGGTTTTGATGGTCCAGGGTAAATCCTGACCAAAGCAAAGCACGGTATCTATGAAAAACTAACCACTCAGAAGAGAACGACAGATAAAAAGCCAGGCCGACCTGACCCTGCAAAATAGGTAAGGTTGGTCCGGCAACAGGGGTAGAGGGGAAGTGCCCATCTCCTGCTAGAAGAGCTAGAGAAGACCCCTTCCGGAGAGACCACCAGGAGAGGAGAGCAGAAGGTGCTGATGAGGAAGAATATTTTAATCAGCAGAGAAGGTCAAAATGACAAAGTTCCAGGATCAGTGTAAACATATGGGATGAAAAAATAAAAAAGAAAAGAAAAGATCATTTTAAAATGACTTTTTTTTTTTAAAAGGACTTGTGTAAACAAAAGTCCTTTTTAAGAGACAGTTGGCTGTTTAAAGCAGAAGTACAACTCACTGAGAGAATCACCGCACTATTTATTTGGGTAGAAAGGACCTGGAATGTAGAAAGGCCCATTCTGCAGAGGAAAAAAATAGAATCACTAACAGGCCTCGTGCCTTGCACAGCCAGTGGCTAGAATCCCTGCCTCATGAGACCCTGTGCTAGAAGGCCGCTAGAACCATCTACAACTATGGTAGTCTTTCTTGGAGGCCAACAAGTGTTTGCCCAGTTAAGAGCAGAGTAACAATCAGTCACGTATTTGGTGATAATGTTTATCGATATCTTTAAAAGCCGTATCAAGTTTCTTTTTGAGTAACCCTCACCCCACCCTTAGAGAAATTTATCTGAGGTTCACCTCTTTGAAATACCTCATTGTAGTTCCACATTTACCATATCCAAAAAACAAACAAAAAAAAAAAAACCATTTTCTTAACAAAGTGTTCAGAAGGGGGCGCCACTGAAAACAATTAGAGCTTTCCCTGCCAGGACAATTTTGTTGCAGAAACAGCTGAAAGCAATCAGGTCAGACAGAGCCAAGGGCTGGAGGGATTTTTAAATGACAAAATCCGATCCAAATCAAACCAAAACAAAAATCAAACCCAATGGCCAGGATTTCAAGTTTGCTACTAAAGGCGTACATTCCCGTAAGACATGCGAGTGATTTGATCAATATATTTATATATTTATATTTGAAGAAGAAGGATCTATTTGACGCAGCAAATCCACGTTGATTAAAATATACCAGATATGGGGGCTCCTGGGTGGCTCAGTGGTTTAGGCCTCTGCCTTCGGCTCAGGTCATGATTTCAGGGTCCTGGGATGGAGCCCCACATCGGGCTCTCTGCTCAGCGGGGAGCCTGCTTCCCCCCTCTCTCTCTGCCTACCTCTCTACCTACTTGTGATCTGTCAGAAAAATGCGTAAATCAGATCTTTAAAAAAAGAATTAGTAGATGTGAAATACATCGAGGGTATGGGGGAAGGAAAACGATTTCACCTGATCTGACTAGGAAGTGGTTGAAGCCTGAATTAAAGTGCTATAAAAAGAGTAAAGACCTGGGAATTCTATGGGGAAAAATCCCTAGAAAAACAGCAGTAATAACTGGCTGCTCTTTATTGATCCAGATGCTGCGGTAGGCAAAGAAGAGCTGGTTTTATTCAGAGGATGATCTCCATTTGTCTTCCTGATCTGGCATTTCCTGCAAGCCAGGTATGGGGCTCTGCTCTAGAGCTGCAAATGCTGGGGGGCCCTCACTGTCCCTTTTCTCTTCTCAGGGGGACAACGGGCATGTCCATGGTGCAGTGGGACAGGCTTTACCACAGGGAGATAAAAGACTGCCAAGGGTAGGTTGGAGCTGGGAAAAGCCACTTAGGAACAGATTTTCATTGGAGGTGATAGACAAGGGCAAAGCGAAGAATGAGGATGAGTGTGTCAAGTTTCAAAGTGCCAGGAGGCAGCACAGTGCATTTGGGAAACTACAGCAAGTTCAGGACAACCGACAACTGATCTGGCAGCATCACCTGGGGATGGAGGCTGAGCCCCGGGGTTAACACTGGGCTTGAGATGGTTTGTATACTATGCCGAGGAGGTGAGGTACTACACTGTGGGGGCACAGGGAGCTACCGGAGGATTTCAAATATCAGAATCGTAACCATAATAGAGTATTTAATTGCATCCTAGCTTTCATCACGTGTAAGATGTACTATAGTTTATGTTCGACTAAGAAAGAGAAATGCTGTCAGTTAAACTAGGATATGTCATCAAGTGCAAGGTGAGTGCCACCTTAAAAGATATTAAAATGGGGGGGGTGGACACATCTTAGAACAAGTAAATTGTGGTACTAGAATAATTAAGAAAGGTCGAACACTTGGATCAACAAAAAAAGTGATTATTGCTTACCATGTGACCCAAAATATATTAAGTCTTAGAACAAAAGACGTTCTTATCTTGATGCCCCGCAGCTGTTAGCCCCCAAGGTAAAGAGGGCAGTAGGCAACGACCAGCAGGCCTCAAGTGCCATGTGCAGACTCTAAGAGCAACTGCCTTTGAGAGAGGAAACGGTAGAGAGTGGGCTTTCGGAGGTAGAGAATTACTAGCTGGGAAAGTAGGAAAATTGACACAGAATCGGGATTGATGCAACTACATGACAGAGTTGGTGAAACGTCCCTTCTCAGAGATCTTGAGGCTCCTCAGAAATGTATTTTTCATTTTGGACAGAACATTCAGGATAAATATGATCTGTTCGAGTTCCTGGTTCTCTCATCAGGACTGTTTCTTAGGCTTCACTGGCACAAGAAAAGGGTTTTGATGGTCCAGGGTAAATCCTGACCAAAGCAAAGCACGGTATCTATGAAAAACTAACCACTCAGAAGAGAACGACAGATAAAAAGCCAGGCCGACCTGACCCTGCAAAATAGGTAAGGTTGGTCCGGCAACAGGGGTAGAGGGGAAGTGCCCATCTCCTGCTAGAAGAGCTAGAGAAGACCCCTTCCGGAGAGACCACCAGGAGAGGAGAGCAGAAGGTGCTGATGAGGAAGAATATTTTAATCAGCAGAGAAGGTCAAAATGACAAAGTTCCAGGATCAGTGTAAACATATGGGATGAAAAAATAAAAAAGAAAAGAAAAGATCATTTTAAAATGAGTTTTTTTTTTAAAAGGATTTGTGTAAACAAAAGTCCTTTTTAAGAGACAGTTGGCTGTTTAAAGCAGAAGTACAACTCACTGAGAGAATCACCGCACTATTTATTTGGGTAGAAAGGACCTGGAATGTAGAAAGGCCCATTCTGCAGAGGAAAAAAATAGAATCACTAACAGGCCTCGTGCCTAGCACAGCCAGTGGCTAGAATCCCTGCCTCATGAGACCCTGTGCTAGAAGGCCGCTAGAACCATCTACAACTATGGTAGTCTTTCTTGGAAGGCAACAAGTGTTTGCCCAGTTAAGAGCAGAGTAACAATCAGTCACGTATTTGGTGATAATGTTTATCGATATCTTTAAAAGCCGTGTCAAGTTTCTTTTTGAGTAACCCTCACCCCACCCTTAGAGAAATTTATCTGAGGTTCACCTCTTTGAAATACCTCATTGTAGTTCCACATTTACCATATCCAAAAAACAAACAAACAAACAAAAAACCATTTTCTTAACAAAGTGTTCAGAAGGGGGCGCCACTGAAAACAATTAGAGCTTTCCCTGCCAGGACAATTTTGTTGCAGAAACAGCTGAAAGCAATCAGGTCAGACAGAGCCAAGGGCTGGAGGGATTTTTAAATGACAAAAACCGATCCAAATCAAACCAAAACAAAAATCAAACCCAATGGCCAGGATTTCAAGTTTGCTACTAAAGGTGTGACATTCTCCTAAGACATGCGAGTGACTTGATCAATATATTTATATATTTATATTTGAAGAAGAAGGAACTATTTGATGCAGCAAATCCACGTTGATTAAAATATACCAGATATGGGGGCTCCTGGGTGGCTCAGTGGTTTAGGCCTCTGCCTTCGGCTCAGGTCATGATTTCAGGGTCCTGGGATGGAGCCCCACATCGGGCTCTCTGCTCAGCGGGGAGCCTGCTTCCCCCCTCTCTCTCTGCCTACCTCTCTACCTACTTGTGATCTGTCAGAAAAATGCGTAAATCAGATCTTTAAAAAAAGAATTAGTAGATGTGAAATACATCGAGGGTATGGGGGAAGGAAAACGATTTCACCTGATCTGACTAGGAAGTGGTTGAAGCCTGAATTAAAGTGCTATAAAAAGAGTAAAGACCTGGGAATTCTATGGGGAAAAATCCCTAGAAAAACAGCAGTAATAACTGGCTGCTCTTTATTGATCCAGATGCTGCGGTAGGCAAAGAAGAGCTGGTTTTATTCAGAGGATGATCTCCATTTGTCTTCCTGATCTGGCATTTCCTGCAAGCCAGGTATGGGGCTCTGCTCTAGAGCTGCAAATGCTGGGGGGCCCTCACTGTCCCTTTTCTCTTCTCAGGGGGACAACGGGCATGTCCATGGTGCAGTGGGACAGGCTTTACCACAGGGAGATAAAAGACTGCCAAGGGTAGGTTGGAGCTGGGAAAAGCCACTTAGGAACAGATTTTCATTGGAGGTGATAGACAAGGGCAAAGCGAAGAATGAGGATGAGTGTGTCAAGTTTCAAAGTGCCAGGAGGCAGCACAGTGCATTTGGGAAACTACAGCAAGTTCAGGACAACCGAAAACTGATCTGGCAGCATCACCTGGGGATGGAGGCTGAGCCCCGGGGTTAACACTGGGCTTGAGATGGTTTGTATACTATGCCTAGGAGGTGAGGTACTACACTGTGGGGGCACAGGGAGCTACCGGAGGATTTCAAATATCAGAATCGTAACCATAATAGAGTATTTAATTGCATCCTAGCTTTCATCACGTGTAAGATGTACTAGAGTTTATGTTCGACTAAGAAAGAGAAATGCTGTCAGTTAAACTAGGATATGTCATCAAGTGCAAGGTGAGTGCCACCTTAAAAGATATTAAAATGGGGGGGGGTGGACACATCTTAGAACAAGTAAATTGTGGTACTAGAATAATTAAGAAAGGTCGAACACTTGGATCAACAAAAAAAGTGATTATTGCTTACCATGTGACCCAAACTATATTAAGTCTTAGAACAAAAGACGTTCTTATCTTGATGCCCCGCAGCTGTTAGCCCCAAGGTACAGAGGGCAGTAGGCAACGACCAGCAGGCCTCAAGTGCCATGTGCAGACTCTAAGAGCAACTGCCTTTGAGAGAGGAAACGGTAGAGAGTGGGCTTTCGGAGGTAGAGTATTACTAGCTGGGAAAGTAGGAAAATTGACACAGAATCGGGATTGATGCCACTACAGGACAGAGATGGTGAAACGTCCCTTCTCAGAGATCTTGAGGCTCCTCAGAAATGTATTTTTCATTTTGGACAGAACATTCAGGATAAATATGATCTGTTCGAGTTCCTGGTTCTCTCATCAGGACTGTTTCTTAGGCTTCACTGGCACAAGAAAAGGGTTTTGATGGTCCAGGGTAAATCCTGACCAAAGCAAAGCACGGTATCTATGAAAAACTAACCACTCAGAAGAGAACAACAGATAAAAAGCCAGGCCGACCTGACCCTGCAAAATAGGTAAGGTTGGTCCGGCAACAGGTGTAGAGGGGAAGTGCCCATCTCCTGCTAGAAGAGCTAGAGAAGACCCCTTCCGGAGAGACCACCAGGAGAGGAGAGCAGAAGGTGCTGATGAGGAAGAATATTTTAATCAGCAGAGAAGGTCAAAATGACAAAGTTCCAGGATCAGTGTAAACATATGGGATGAAAAAATAAAAAAGAAAAGAAAAGATCATTTTAAAATGACTTTTTTTTTTAAAAGGACTTGTGTAAACAAAAGTCCTTTTTAAGAGACAGTTGGCTGTTTAAAGCAGAAGTACAACTCACTGAGAGAATCACCGCACTATTTATTTGGGTAGAAAGGACCTGGAATGTAGAAAGGCCCATTCTGCAGAGGAAAAAAATAGAATCACTAACAGGCCTCGTGCCTTGCACAGCCAGTGGCTAGAATCCCTGCCTCATGAGACCCTGTGCTAGAAGGCCGCTAGAACCATCTACAACTATGGTAGTCTTTCTTGGAAGGCAACAAGTGTTTGCCCAGTTAAGAGCAGAGTAACAATCAGTCACGTATTTGGTGATAATATTTATCGATATCTTTAAAAGCCGTGTCAAGTTTCTTTTTGAGTAACCCTCACCCCACCCTTAGAGAAATTTATCTGAGGTTCACCTCTTTGAAATACCTCATTGTAGTTCCACATTTACCATATCCAAAAAACAAACAAACAAACAAAAAACCATTTTCTTAACAAAGTGTTCAGAAGGGGGCGCCACTGAAAACAATTAGAGCTTTCCCTGCCAGGACAATTTTGTTGCAGAAACAGCTGAAAGCAATCAGGTCAGACAGAGCCAAGGGCTGGAGGGATTTTTAAATGACAAAAACCGATCCAAATCAAACCAAAACAAAAATCAAACCCAATGGCCAGGATTTCAAGTTTGCTACTAAAGGTGTGACATTCTCCTAAGACATGCGAGTGACTTGATCAATATATTTATATATTTATATTTGAAGAAGAAGGAACTATTTGATGCAGCAAATCCACGTTGATTAAAATATACCAGATATGGGGGCTCCTGGGTGGCTCAGTGGTTTAGGCCTCTGCCTTCGGCTCAGGTCATGATTTCAGGGTCCTGGGATGGAGCCCCACATCGGGCTCTCTGCTCAGCGGGGAGCCTGCTTCCCCCCTCTCTCTCTACCTACCTCTCTACCTACTTGTGATCTGTCAGAAAAATGCGTAAATCAGATCTTTAAAAAAAGAATTAGTAGATGTGAAATACATCGAGGGTATGGGGGAAGGAAAACGATTTCACCTGATCTGACTAGTAAGTGGTTGAAGCCTGAATTAAAGTGCTATAAAAAGAGTAAAGACCTGGGAATTCTATGGGGAAAAATCCCTAGAAAAACAGCAGTAATAACTGGCTGCTCTTTATTGATCCAGATGCTGCGGTAGGCAAAGAAGAGCTGGTTTTATTCAGAGGATGATCTCCATTTGTCTTCCTGATCTGGCATTTCCTGCAAGCCAGGTATGGGGCTCTGCTCTAGAGCTGCAAATGCTGGGGGGCCCTCACTGTCCCTTTTCTCTTCTCAGGGGGACAACGGGCATGTCCATGGTGCAGTGGGACAGGCTTTACCACAGGGAGATAAAAGACTGCCAAGGGTAGGTTGGAGCTGGGAAAAGCCACTTAGGAACAGATTTTCATTGGAGGTGATAGACAAGGGCAAAGCGGAGAATGAGGATGAGTGTGTCAAGTTTCAAAGTGCCAGGAGGCAGCACAGTGCATTTGGGAAACTACAGCAAGTTCAGGACAACCGACAACTGATCTGGCAGCATCACCTGGGGATGGAGGCTGAGCCCCGGGGTTAACACTGGGCTTGAGATGGTTTGTATACTATGCCGAGGAGGTGAGGTACTACACTGTGGGGGCACAGGGAGCTACCGGAGGATTTCAAATATCAGAATCGTAACCATAATAGAGTATTTAATTGCATCCTAGCTTTCATCACGTGTAAGATGTACTATAGTTTATGTTCGACTAAGAAAGAGAAATGCTATCAGTTAAACTAGGATATGTCATCAAGTGCAAGGTGAGTGCCACCTTAAAAGATATTAAAATGGGGGGGGTGGACACATCTTAGAACAAGTAAATTGTGGTACTAGAATAATTAAGAAAGGTCGAACACTTGGATCAACAAAAAAAGTGATTATTGCTTACCATGTGACCCAAACTATATTAAGTCTTAGAACAAAAGACGTTCTTATCTTGATGCCCCGCAGCTGTTAGCCCCCAAGGTAAAGAGGGCAGTAGGCAACGACCAGCAGGCCTCAAGTGCCATGTGCAGACTCTAAGAGCAACTGCCTTTGAGAGAGGAAACGGTAGAGAGTGGGCTTTCGGAGGTAGAGAATTACTAGCTGGGAAAGTAGGAAAATTGACACAGAATCGGGATTGATGCAACTACATGACAGAGTTGGTGAAACGTCCCTTCTCAGAGATCTTGAGGCTCCTCAGAAATGTATTTTTCATTTTGGACAGAACATTCAGGATAAATATGATCTGTTCGAGTTCCTGGTTCTCTCATCAGGACTGTTTCTTAGGCTTCACTGGCACAAGAAAAGGGTTTTGATGGTCCAGGGTAAATCCTGACCAAAGCAAAGCACGGTATCTATGAAAAACTAACCACTCAGAAGAGAACGACAGATAAAAAGCCAGGCCGACCTGACCCTGCAAAATAGGTAAGGTTGGTCCGGCAACAGGGGTAGAGGGGAAGTGCCCATCTCCTGCTAGAAGAGCTAGAGAAGACCCCTTCCGGAGAGACCACCAGGAGAGGAGAGCAGAAGGTGCTGATGAGGAAGAATATTTTAATCAGCAGAGAAGGTCAAAATGACAAAGTTCCAGGATCAGTGTAAACATATGGGATGAAAAAATAAAAAAGAAAAGAAAAGATCATTTTAAAATGAGTTTTTTTTTTAAAAGGATTTGTGTAAACAAAAGTCCTTTTTAAGAGACAGTTGGCTGTTTAAAGCAGAAGTACAACTCACTGAGAGAATCACCGCACTATTTATTTGGGTAGAAAGGACCTGGAATGTAGAAAGGCCCATTCTGCAGAGGAAAAAAATAGAATCACTAACAGGCCTCGTGCCTAGCACAGCCAGTGGCTAGAATCCCTGCCTCATGAGACCCTGTGCTAGAAGGCCGCTAGAACCATCTACAACTATGGTAGTCTTTCTTGGAAGGCAACAAGTGTTTGCCCAGTTAAGAGCAGAGTAACAATCAGTCACGTATTTGGTGATAATGTTTATCGATATCTTTAAAAGCCGTGTCAAGTTTCTTTTTGAGTAACCCTCACCCCACCCTTAGAGAAATTTATCTGAGGTTCACCTCTTTGAAATACCTCATTGTAGTTCCACATTTACCATATCCAAAAAACAAACAAACAAACAAAAAACCATTTTCTTAACAAAGTGTTCAGAAGGGGGCGCCACTGAAAACAATTAGAGCTTTCCCTGCCAGGACAATTTTGTTGCAGAAACAGCTGAAAGCAATCAGGTCAGACAGAGCCAAGGGCTGGAGGGATTTTTAAATGACAAAAACCGATCCAAATCAAACCAAAACAAAAATCAAACCCAATGGCCAGGATTTCAAGTTTGCTACTAAAGGTGTGACATTCTCCTAAGACATGCGAGTGACTTGATCAATATATTTATATATTTATATTTGAAGAAGAAGGAACTATTTGATGCAGCAAATCCACGTTGATTAAAATATACCAGATATGGGGGCTCCTGGGTGGCTCAGTGGTTTAGGCCTCTGCCTTCGGCTCAGGTCATGATTTCAGGGTCCTGGGATGGAGCCCCACATCGGGCTCTCTGCTCAGCGGGGAGCCTGCTTCCCCCCTCTCTCTCTGCCTACCTCTCTACCTACTTGTGATCTGTCAGAAAAATGCGTAAATCAGATCTTTAAAAAAAGAATTAGTAGATGTGAAATACATCGAGGGTATGGGGGAAGGAAAACGATTTCACCTGATCTGACTAGGAAGTGGTTGAAGCCTGAATTAAAGTGCTATAAAAAGAGTAAAGACCTGGGAATTCTATGGGGAAAAATCCCTAGAAAAACAGCAGTAATAACTGGCTGCTCTTTATTGATCCAGATGCTGCGGTAGGCAAAGAAGAGCTGGTTTTATTCAGAGGATGATCTCCATTTGTCTTCCTGATCTGGCATTTCCTGCAAGCCAGGTATGGGGCTCTGCTCTAGAGCTGCAAATGCTGGGGGGCCCTCACTGTCCCTTTTCTCTTCTCAGGGGGACAACGGGCATGTCCATGGTGCAGTGGGACAGGCTTTACCACAGGGAGATAAAAGACTGCCAAGGGTAGGTTGGAGCTGGGAAAAGCCACTTAGGAACAGATTTTCATTGGAGGTGATAGACAAGGGCAAAGCGAAGAATGAGGATGAGTGTGTCAAGTTTCAAAGTGCCAGGAGGCAGCACAGTGCATTTGGGAAACTACAGCAAGTTCATGACAACCGACAACTGATCTGGCAGCATCACCTGGGGATGGAGGCTGAGCCCCGGGGTTAACACTGGGCTTGAGATGGTTTGTATACTATGCCGAGGAGGTGAGGTACTACACTGTGGGGGCACAGGGAGCTACCGGAGGATTTCAAATATCAGAATCGTAACCATAATAGAGTATTTAATTGCATCCTAGCTTTCATCACGTGTAAGATGTACTAGAGTTTATGTTCGACTAAGAAAGAGAAATGCTGTCAGTTAAACTAGGATATGTCATCAAGTGCAAGGTGAGTGCCACCTTAAAAGATATTAAAATGGGGGGGGGGGTGGACACATCTTAGAACAAGTAAATTGTGGTACTAGAATAATTAAGAAAGGTCGAACACTTGGATCAACAAAAAAAGTGATTATTGCTTACCATGTGACCCAAACTATATTAAGTCTTAGAACAAAAGACGTTCTTATCTTGATGCCCCGCAGCTGTTAGCCCCAAGGTACAGAGGGCAGTAGGCAACGACCAGCAGGCCTCAAGTGCCATGTGCAGACTCTAAGAGCAACTGCCTTTGAGAGAGGAAACGGTAGAGAGTGGGCTTTCGGAGGTAGAGTATTACTAGCTGGGAAAGTAGGAAAATTGACACAGAATCGGGATTGATGCCACTACAGGACAGAGATGGTGAAACGTCCCTTCTCAGAGATCTTGAGGCTCCTCAGAAATGTATTTTTCATTTTGGACAGAACATTCAGGATAAATATGATCTGTTCGAGTTCCTGGTTCTCTCATCAGGACTGTTTCTTAGGCTTCACTGGCACAAGAAAAGGGTTTTGATGGTCCAGGGTAAATCCTGACCAAAGCAAAGCACGGTATCTATGAAAAACTAACCACTCAGAAGAGAACAACAGATAAAAAGCCAGGCCGACCTGACCCTGCAAAATAGGTAAGGTTGGTCCGGCAACAGGTGTAGAGGGGAAGTGCCCATCTCCTGCTAGAAGAGCTAGAGAAGACCCCTTCCGGAGAGACCACCAGGAGAGGAGAGCAGAAGGTGCTGATGAGGAAGAATATTTTAATCAGCAGAGAAGGTCAAAATGACAAAGTTCCAGGATCAGTGTAAACATATGGGATGAAAAAATAAAAAAGAAAAGAAAAGATCATTTTAAAATGACTTTTTTTTTTAAAAGGACTTGTGTAAACAAAAGTCCTTTTTAAGAGACAGTTGGCTGTTTAAAGCAGAAGTACAACTCACTGAGAGAATCACCGCACTATTTATTTGGGTAGAAAGGACCTGGAATGTAGAAAGGCCCATTCTGCAGAGGAAAAAAATAGAATCACTAACAGGCCTCGTGCCTTGCACAGCCAGTGGCTAGAATCCCTGCCTCATGAGACCCTGTGCTAGAAGGCCGCTAGAACCATCTACAACTATGGTAGTCTTTCTTGGAAGGCAACAAGTGTTTGCCCAGTTAAGAGCAGAGTAACAATCAGTCACGTATTTGGTGATAATGTTTATCGATATCTTTAAAAGCCGTGTCAAGTTTCTTTTTGAGTAACCCTCACCCCACCCTTAGAGAAATTTATCTGAGGTTCACCTCTTTGAAATACCTCATTGTAGTTCCACATTTACCATATCCAAAAAACAAACAAACAAACAAAAAACCATTTTCTTAACAAAGTGTTCAGAAGGGGGCGCCACTGAAAACAATTAGAGCTTTCCCTGCCAGGACAATTTTGTTGCAGAAACAGCTGAAAGCAATCAGGTCAGACAGAGCCAAGGGCTGGAGGGATTTTTAAATGACAAAAACCGATCCAAATCAAACCAAAACAAAAATCAAACCCAATGGCCAGGATTTCAAGTTTGCTACTAAAGGTGTGACATTCTCCTAAGACATGCGAGTGACTTGATCAATATATTTATATATTTATATTTGAAGAAGAAGGAACTATTTGATGCAGCAAATCCACGTTGATTAAAATATACCAGATATGGGGGCTCCTGGGTGGCTCAGTGGTTTAGGCCTCTGCCTTCGGCTCAGGTCATGATTTCAGGGTCCTGGGATGGAGCCCCACATCGGGCTCTCTGCTCAGCGGGGAGCCTGCTTCCCCCCTCTCTCTCTGCCTACCTCTCTACCTACTTGTGATCTGTCAGAAAAATGCGTAAATCAGATCTTTAAAAAAAGAATTAGTAGATGTGAAATACATCGAGGGTATGGGGGAAGGAAAACGATTTCACCTGATCTGACTAGGAAGTGGTTGAAGCCTGAATTAAAGTGCTATAAAAAGAGTAAAGACCTGGGAATTCTATGGGGAAAAATCCCTAGAAAAACAGCAGTAATAACTGGCTGCTCTTTATTGATCCAGATGCTGCGGTAGGCAAAGAAGAGCTGGTTTTATTCAGAGGATGATCTCCATTTGTCTTCCTGATCTGGCATTTCCTGCAAGCCAGGTATGGGGCTCTGCTCTAGAGCTGCAAATGCTGGGGGGCCCTCACTGTCCCTTTTCTCTTCTCAGGGGGACAACGGGCATGTCCATGGTGCAGTGGGACAGGCTTTACCACAGGGAGATAAAAGACTGCCAAGGGTAGGTTGGAGCTGGGAAAAGCCACTTAGGAACAGATTTTCATTGGAGGTGATAGACAAGGGCAAAGCGAAGAATGAGGATGAGTGTGTCAAGTTTCAAAGTGCCAGGAGGCAGCACAGTGCATTTGGGAAACTACAGCAAGTTCATGACAACCGACAACTGATCTGGCAGCATCACCTGGGGATGGAGGCTGAGCCCCGGGGTTAACACTGGGCTTGAGATGGTTTGTATACTATGCCGAGGAGGTGAGGTACTACACTGTGGGGGCACAGGGAGCTACCGGAGGATTTCAAATATCAGAATCGTAACCATAATAGAGTATTTAATTGCATCCTAGCTTTCATCACGTGTAAGATGTACTAGAGTTTATGTTCGACTAAGAAAGAGAAATGCTGTCAGTTAAACTAGGATATGTCATCAAGTGCAAGGTGAGTGCCACCTTAAAAGATATTAAAATGGGGGGGGGGTGGACACATCTTAGAACAAGTAAATTGTGGTACTAGAATAATTAAGAAAGGTCGAACACTTGGATCAACAAAAAAAGTGATTATTGCTTACCATGTGACCCAAACTATATTAAGTCTTAGAACAAAAGACGTTCTTATCTTGATGCCCCGCAGCTGTTAGCCCCAAGGTACAGAGGGCAGTAGGCAACGACCAGCAGGCCTCAAGTGCCATGTGCAGACTCTAAGAGCAACTGCCTTTGAGAGAGGAAACGGTAGAGAGTGGGCTTTCGGAGGTAGAGTATTACTAGCTGGGAAAGTAGGAAAATTGACACAGAATCGGGATTGATGCCACTACAGGACAGAGATGGTGAAACGTCCCTTCTCAGAGATCTTGAGGCTCCTCAGAAATGTATTTTTCATTTTGGACAGAACATTCAGGATAAATATGATCTGTTCGAGTTCCTGGTTCTCTCATCAGGACTGTTTCTTAGGCTTCACTGGCACAAGAAAAGGGTTTTGATGGTCCAGGGTAAATCCTGACCAAAGCAAAGCACGGTATCTATGAAAAACTAACCACTCAGAAGAGAACGACAGATAAAAAGCCAGGCCGACCTGACCCTGCAAAATAGGTAAGGTTGGTCCGGCAACAGGGATAGAGGGGAAGTGCCCATCTCCTGCTAGAAGAGCTAGAGAAGACCCCTTCCGGAGAGACCACCAGGAGAGGAGAGCAGAAGGTGCTGATGAGGAAGAATATTTTAATCAGCAGAGAAGGTCAAAATGACAAAGTTCCAGGATCAGTGTAAACATATGGGATGAAAAAATAAAAAAGAAAAGAAAAGATCATTTTAAAATGACTTTTTTTTTTAAAAGGACTTGTGTAAACAAAAGTCCTTTTTAAGAGACAGTTGGCTGTTTAAAGCAGAAGTACAACTCACTGAGAGAATCACCGCACTATTTATTTGGGTAGAAAGGACCTGGAATGTAGAAAGGCCCATTCTGCAGAGGAAAAAAATAGAATCACTAACAGGCCTCGTGCCTTGCACAGCCAGTGGCTAGAATCCCTGCCTCATGAGACCCTGTGCTAGAAGGCCGCTAGAACCATCTACAACTATGGTAGTCTTTCTTGGAAGGCAACAAGTGTTTGCCCAGTTAAGAGCAGAGTAACAATCAGTCACGTATTTGGTGATAATGTTTATCGATATCTTTAAAAGCCGTGTCAAGTTTCTTTTTGAGTAACCCTCACCCCACCCTTAGAGAAATTTATCTGAGGTTCACCTCTTTGAAATACCTCATTGTAGTTCCACATTTACCATATCCAAAAAACAAACAAACAAACAAAAAACCATTTTCTTAACAAAGTGTTCAGAAGGGGGCGCCACTGAAAACAATTAGAGCTTTCCCTGCCAGGACAATTTTGTTGCAGAAACAGCTGAAAGCAATCAGGTCAGACAGAGCCAAGGGCTGGAGGGATTTTTAAATGACAAAAACCGATCCAAATCAAACCAAAACAAAAATCAAACCCAATGGCCAGGATTTCAAGTTTGCTACTAAAGGTGTGACATTCTCCTAAGACATGCGAGTGACTTGATCAATATATTTATATATTTATATTTGAAGAAGAAGGAACTATTTGATGCAGCAAATCCACGTTGATTAAAATATACCAGATATGGGGGCTCCTGGGTGGCTCAGTGGTTTAGGCCTCTGCCTTCGGCTCAGGTCATGATTTCAGGGTCCTGGGATGGAGCCCCACATCGGGCTCTCTGCTCAGCGGGGAGCCTGCTTCCCCCCTCTCTCTCTGCCTACCTCTCTACCTACTTGTGATCTGTCAGAAAAATGCGTAAATCAGATCTTTAAAAAAAGAATTAGTAGATGTGAAATACATCGAGGGTATGGGGGAAGGAAAACGATTTCACCTGATCTGACTAGGAAGTGGTTGAAGCCTGAATTAAAGTGCTATAAAAAGAGTAAAGACCTGGGAATTCTATGGGGAAAAATCCCTAGAAAAACAGCAGTAATAACTGGCTGCTCTTTATTGATCCAGATGCTGCGGTAGGCAAAGAAGAGCTGGTTTTATTCAGAGGATGATCTCCATTTGTCTTCCTGATCTGGCATTTCCTGCAAGCCAGGTATGGGGCTCTGCTCTAGAGCTGCAAATGCTGGGGGGCCCTCACTGTCCCTTTTCTCTTCTCAGGGGGACAACGGGCATGTCCATGGTGCAGTGGGACAGGCTTTACCACAGGGAGATAAAAGACTGCCAAGGGTAGGTTGGAGCTGGGAAAAGCCACTTAGGAACAGATTTTCATTGGAGGTGATAGACAAGGGCAAAGCGAAGAATGAGGATGAGTGTGTCAAGTTTCAAAGTGCCAGGAGGCAGCACAGTGCATTTGGGAAACTACAGCAAGTTCATGACAACCGACAACTGATCTGGCAGCATCACCTGGGGATGGAGGCTGAGCCCCGGGGTTAACACTGGGCTTGAGATGGTTTGTATACTATGCCGAGGAGGTGAGGTACTACACTGTGGGGGCACAGGGAGCTACCGGAGGATTTCAAATATCAGAATCGTAACCATAATAGAGTATTTAATTGCATCCTAGCTTTCATCACGTGTAAGATGTACTAGAGTTTATGTTCGACTAAGAAAGAGAAATGCTGTCAGTTAAACTAGGATATGTCATCAAGTGCAAGGTGAGTGCCACCTTAAAAGATATTAAAATGGGGGGGGGGGTGGACACATCTTAGAACAAGTAAATTGTGGTACTAGAATAATTAAGAAAGGTCGAACACTTGGATCAACAAAAAAAGTGATTATTGCTTACCATGTGACCCAAACTATATTAAGTCTTAGAACAAAAGACGTTCTTATCTTGATGCCCCGCAGCTGTTAGCCCCAAGGTACAGAGGGCAGTAGGCAACGACCAGCAGGCCTCAAGTGCCATGTGCAGACTCTAAGAGCAACTGCCTTTGAGAGAGGAAACGGTAGAGAGTGGGCTTTCGGAGGTAGAGTATTACTAGCTGGGAAAGTAGGAAAATTGACACAGAATCGGGATTGATGCCACTACAGGACAGAGATGGTGAAACGTCCCTTCTCAGAGATCTTGAGGCTCCTCAGAAATGTATTTTTCATTTTGGACAGAACATTCAGGATAAATATGATCTGTTCGAGTTCCTGGTTCTCTCATCAGGACTGTTTCTTAGGCTTCACTGGCACAAGAAAAGGGTTTTGATGGTCCAGGGTAAATCCTGACCAAAGCAAAGCACGGTATCTATGAAAAACTAACCACTCAGAAGAGAACGACAGATAAAAAGCCAGGCCGACCTGACCCTGCAAAATAGGTAAGGTTGGTCCGGCAACAGGGATAGAGGGGAAGTGCCCATCTCCTGCTAGAAGAGCTAGAGAAGACCCCTTCCGGAGAGACCACCAGGAGAGGAGAGCAGAAGGTGCTGATGAGGAAGAATATTTTAATCAGCAGAGAAGGTCAAAATGACAAAGTTCCAGGATCAGTGTAAACATATGGGATGAAAAAATAAAAAAGAAAAGAAAAGATCATTTTAAAATGACTTTTTTTTTTAAAAGGACTTGTGTAAACAAAAGTCCTTTTTAAGAGACAGTTGGCTGTTTAAAGCAGAAGTACAACTCACTGAGAGAATCACCGCACTATTTATTTGGGTAGAAAGGACCTGGAATGTAGAAAGGCCCATTCTGCAGAGGAAAAAAATAGAATCACTAACAGGCCTCGTGCCTTGCACAGCCAGTGGCTAGAATCCCTGCCTCATGAGACCCTGTGCTAGAAGGCCGCTAGAACCATCTACAACTATGGTAGTCTTTCTTGGAAGGCAACAAGTGTTTGCCCAGTTAAGAGCAGAGTAACAATCAGTCACGTATTTGGTGATAATGTTTATCGATATCTTTAAAAGCCGTGTCAAGTTTCTTTTTGAGTAACCCTCACCCCACCCTTAGAGAAATTTATCTGAGGTTCACCTCTTTGAAATACCTCATTGTAGTTCCACATTTACCATATCCAAAAAACAAACAAACAAACAAAAAACCATTTTCTTAACAAAGTGTTCAGAAGGGGGCGCCACTGAAAACAATTAGAGCTTTCCCTGCCAGGACAATTTTGTTGCAGAAACAGCTGAAAGCAATCAGGTCAGACAGAGCCAAGGGCTGGAGGGATTTTTAAATGACAAAAACCGATCCAAATCAAACCAAAACAAAAATCAAACCCAATGGCCAGGATTTCAAGTTTGCTACTAAAGGTGTGACATTCTCCTAAGACATGCGAGTGACTTGATCAATATATTTATATATTTATATTTGAAGAAGAAGGAACTATTTGATGCAGCAAATCCACGTTGATTAAAATATACCAGATATGGGGGCTCCTGGGTGGCTCAGTGGTTTAGGCCTCTGCCTTCGGCTCAGGTCATGATTTCAGGGTCCTGGGATGGAGCCCCACATCGGGCTCTCTGCTCAGCGGGGAGCCTGCTTCCCCCCTCTCTCTCTGCCTACCTCTCTACCTACTTGTGATCTGTCAGAAAAATGCGTAAATCAGATCTTTAAAAAAAGAATTAGTAGATGTGAAATACATCGAGGGTATGGGGGAAGGAAAACGATTTCACCTGATCTGACTAGGAAGTGGTTGAAGCCTGAATTAAAGTGCTATAAAAAGAGTAAAGACCTGGGAATTCTATGGGGAAAAATCCCTAGAAAAACAGCAGTAATAACTGGCTGCTCTTTATTGATCCAGATGCTGCGGTAGGCAAAGAAGAGCTGGTTTTATTCAGAGGATGATCTCCATTTGTCTTCCTGATCTGGCATTTCCTGCAAGCCAGGTATGGGGCTCTGCTCTAGAGCTGCAAATGCTGGGGGTCCCTCACTGTCCCTTTTCTCTTCTCAGGGGGACAACGGGCATGTCCATGGTGCAGTGGGACAGGCTTTACCACAGGGAGATAAAAGACTGCCAAGGGTAGGTTGGAGCTGGGAAAAGCCACTTAGGAACAGATTTTCATTGGAGGTGATAGACAAGGGCAAAGCGAAGAATGAGGATGAGTGTGTCAAGTTTCAAAGTGCCAGGAGGCAGCACAGTGCATTTGGGAAACTACAGCAAGTTCAGGACAACCGACAACTGATCTGGCAGCATCACCTGGGGATGGAGGCTGAGCCCCGGGGTTAACACTGGGCTTGAGATGGTTTGTATACTATGCCGAGGAGGTGAGGTACTACACTGTGGGGGCACAGGGAGCTACCGGAGGATTTCAAATATCAGAATCGTAACCATAATAGAGTATTTAATTGCATCCTAGCTTTCATCACGTGTAAGATGTACTATAGTTTATGTTCGACTAAGAAAGAGAAATGCTGTCAGTTAAACTAGGATATGTCATCAAGTGCAAGGTGAGTGCCACCTTAAAAGATATTAAAATGGGGGGGGTGGACACATCTTAGAACAAGTAAATTGTGGTACTAGAATAATTAAGAAAGGTCGAACACTTGGATCAACAAAAAAAGTGATTATTGCTTACCATGTGACCCAAAATATATTAAGTCTTAGAACAAAAGACGTTCTTATCTTGATGCCCCGCAGCTGTTAGCCCCCAAGGTAAAGAGGGCAGTAGGCAACGACCAGCAGGCCTCAAGTGCCATGTGCAGACTCTAAGAGCAACTGCCTTTGAGAGAGGAAACGGTAGAGAGTGGGCTTTCGGAGGTAGAGAATTACTAGCTGGGAAAGTAGGAAAATTGACACAGAATCGGGATTGATGCAACTACATGACAGAGTTGGTGAAACGTCCCTTCTCAGAGATCTTGAGGCTCCTCAGAAATGTATTTTTCATTTTGGACAGAACATTCAGGATAAATATGATCTGTTCGAGTTCCTGGTTCTCTCATCAGGACTGTTTCTTAGGCTTCACTGGCACAAGAAAAGGGTTTTGATGGTCCAGGGTAAATCCTGACCAAAGCAAAGCACGGTATCTATGAAAAACTAACCACTCAGAAGAGAACGACAGATAAAAAGCCAGGCCGACCTGACCCTGCAAAATAGGTAAGGTTGGTCCGGCAACAGGGGTAGAGGGGAAGTGCCCATCTCCTGCTAGAAGAGCTAGAGAAGACCCCTTCCGGAGAGACCACCAGGAGAGGAGAGCAGAAGGTGCTGATGAGGAAGAATATTTTAATCAGCAGAGAAGGTCAAAATGACAAAGTTCCAGGATCAGTGTAAACATATGGGATGAAAAAATAAAAAAGAAAAGAAAAGATCATTTTAAAATGAGTTTTTTTTTTAAAAGGATTTGTGTAAACAAAAGTCCTTTTTAAGAGACAGTTGGCTGTTTAAAGCAGAAGTACAACTCACTGAGAGAATCACCGCACTATTTATTTGGGTAGAAAGGACCTGGAATGTAGAAAGGCCCATTCTGCAGAGGAAAAAAATAGAATCACTAACAGGCCTCGTGCCTAGCACAGCCAGTGGCTAGAATCCCTGCCTCATGAGACCCTGTGCTAGAAGGCCGCTAGAACCATCTACAACTATGGTAGTCTTTCTTGGAAGGCAACAAGTGTTTGCCCAGTTAAGAGCAGAGTAACAATCAGTCACGTATTTGGTGATAATGTTTATCGATATCTTTAAAAGCCGTGTCAAGTTTCTTTTTGAGTAACCCTCACCCCACCCTTAGAGAAATTTATCTGAGGTTCACCTCTTTGAAATACCTCATTGTAGTTCCACATTTACCATATCCAAAAAACAAACAAACAAACAAAAAACCATTTTCTTAACAAAGTGTTCAGAAGGGGGCGCCACTGAAAACAATTAGAGCTTTCCCTGCCAGGACAATTTTGTTGCAGAAACAGCTGAAAGCAATCAGGTCAGACAGAGCCAAGGGCTGGAGGGATTTTTAAATGACAAAAACCGATCCAAATCAAACCAAAACAAAAATCAAACCCAATGGCCAGGATTTCAAGTTTGCTACTAAAGGTGTGACATTCTCCTAAGACATGCGAGTGACTTGATCAATATATTTATATATTTATATTTGAAGAAGAAGGAACTATTTGATGCAGCAAATCCACGTTGATTAAAATATACCAGATATGGGGGCTCCTGGGTGGCTCAGTGGTTTAGGCCTCTGCCTTCGGCTCAGGTCATGATTTCAGGGTCCTGGGATGGAGCCCCACATCGGGCTCTCTGCTCAGCGGGGAGCCTGCTTCCCCCCTCTCTCTCTGCCTACCTCTCTACCTACTTGTGATCTGTCAGAAAAATGCGTAAATCAGATCTTTAAAAAAAGAATTAGTAGATGTGAAATACATCGAGGGTATGGGGGAAGGAAAACGATTTCACCTGATCTGACTAGGAAGTGGTTGAAGCCTGAATTAAAGTGCTATAAAAAGAGTAAAGACCTGGGAATTCTATGGGGAAAAATCCCTAGAAAAACAGCAGTAATAACTGGCTGCTCTTTATTGATCCAGATGCTGCGGTAGGCAAAGAAGAGCTGGTTTTATTCAGAGGATGATCTCCATTTGTCTTCCTGATCTGGCATTTCCTGCAAGCCAGGTATGGGGCTCTGCTCTAGAGCTGCAAATGCTGGGGGGCCCTCACTGTCCCTTTTCTCTTCTCAGGGGGACAACGGGCATGTCCATGGTGCAGTGGGACAGGCTTTACCACAGGGAGATAAAAGACTGCCAAGGGTAGGTTGGAGCTGGGAAAAGCCACTTAGGAACAGATTTTCATTGGAGGTGATAGACAAGGGCAAAGCGAAGAATGAGGATGAGTGTGTCAAGTTTCAAAGTGCCAGGAGGCAGCACAGTGCATTTGGGAAACTACAGCAAGTTCATGACAACCGACAACTGATCTGGCAGCATCACCTGGGGATGGAGGCTGAGCCCCGGGGTTAACACTGGGCTTGAGATGGTTTGTATACTATGCCGAGGAGGTGAGGTACTACACTGTGGGGGCACAGGGAGCTACCGGAGGATTTCAAATATCAGAATCGTAACCATAATAGAGTATTTAATTGCATCCTAGCTTTCATCACGTGTAAGATGTACTAGAGTTTATGTTCGACTAAGAAAGAGAAATGCTGTCAGTTAAACTAGGATATGTCATCAAGTGCAAGGTGAGTGCCACCTTAAAAGATATTAAAATGGGGGGGGGTGGACACATCTTAGAACAAGTAAATTGTGGTACTAGAATAATTAAGAAAGGTCGAACACTTGGATCAACAAAAAAAGTGATTATTGCTTACCATGTGACCCAAACTATATTAAGTCTTAGAACAAAAGACGTTCTTATCTTGATGCCCCGCAGCTGTTAGCCCCAAGGTACAGAGGGCAGTAGGCAACGACCAGCAGGCCTCAAGTGCCATGTGCAGACTCTAAGAGCAACTGCCTTTGAGAGAGGAAACGGTAGAGAGTGGGCTTTCGGAGGTAGAGTATTACTAGCTGGGAAAGTAGGAAAATTGACACAGAATCGGGATTGATGCCACTACAGGACAGAGATGGTGAAACGTCCCTTCTCAGAGATCTTGAGGCTCCTCAGAAATGTATTTTTCATTTTGGACAGAACATTCAGGATAAATATGATCTGTTCGAGTTCCTGGTTCTCTCATCAGGACTGTTTCTTAGGCTTCACTGGCACAAGAAAAGGGTTTTGATGGTCCAGGGTAAATCCTGACCAAAGCAAAGCACGGTATCTATGAAAAACTAACCACTCAGAAGAGAACGACAGATAAAAAGCCAGGCCGACCTGACCCTGCAAAATAGGTAAGGTTGGTCCGGCAACAGGGATAGAGGGGAAGTGCCCATCTCCTGCTAGAAGAGCTAGAGAAGACCCCTTCCGGAGAGACCACCAGGAGAGGAGAGCAGAAGGTGCTGATGAGGAAGAATATTTTAATCAGCAGAGAAGGTCAAAATGACAAAGTTCCAGGATCAGTGTAAACATATGGGATGAAAAAATAAAAAAGAAAAGAAAAGATCATTTTAAAATGACTTTTTTTTTTAAAAGGACTTGTGTAAACAAAAGTCCTTTTTAAGAGACAGTTGGCTGTTTAAAGCAGAAGTACAACTCACTGAGAGAATCACCGCACTATTTATTTGGGTAGAAAGGACCTGGAATGTAGAAAGGCCCATTCTGCAGAGGAAAAAAATAGAATCACTAACAGGCCTCGTGCCTTGCACAGCCAGTGGCTAGAATCCCTGCCTCATGAGACCCTGTGCTAGAAGGCCGCTAGAACCATCTACAACTATGGTAGTCTTTCTTGGAAGGCAACAAGTGTTTGCCCAGTTAAGAGCAGAGTAACAATCAGTCACGTATTTGGTGATAATGTTTATCGATATCTTTAAAAGCCGTGTCAAGTTTCTTTTTGAGTAACCCTCACCCCACCCTTAGAGAAATTTATCTGAGGTTCACCTCTTTGAAATACCTCATTGTAGTTCCACATTTACCATATCCAAAAAACAAACAAACAAACAAAAAACCATTTTCTTAACAAAGTGTTCAGAAGGGGGCGCCACTGAAAACAATTAGAGCTTTCCCTGCCAGGACAATTTTGTTGCAGAAACAGCTGAAAGCAATCAGGTCAGACAGAGCCAAGGGCTGGAGGGATTTTTAAATGACAAAAACCGATCCAAATCAAACCAAAACAAAAATCAAACCCAATGGCCAGGATTTCAAGTTTGCTACTAAAGGTGTGACATTCTCCTAAGACATGCGAGTGACTTGATCAATATATTTATATATTTATATTTGAAGAAGAAGGAACTATTTGATGCAGCAAATCCACGTTGATTAAAATATACCAGATATGGGGGCTCCTGGGTGGCTCAGTGGTTTAGGCCTCTGCCTTCGGCTCAGGTCATGATTTCAGGGTCCTGGGATGGAGCCCCACATCGGGCTCTCTGCTCAGCGGGGAGCCTGCTTCCCCCCTCTCTCTCTGCCTACCTCTCTACCTACTTGTGATCTGTCAGAAAAATGCGTAAATCAGATCTTTAAAAAAAGAATTAGTAGATGTGAAATACATCGAGGGTATGGGGGAAGGAAAACGATTTCACCTGATCTGACTAGGAAGTGGTTGAAGCCTGAATTAAAGTGCTATAAAAAGAGTAAAGACCTGGGAATTCTATGGGGAAAAATCCCTAGAAAAACAGCAGTAATAACTGGCTGCTCTTTATTGATCCAGATGCTGCGGTAGGCAAAGAAGAGCTGGTTTTATTCAGAGGATGATCTCCATTTGTCTTCCTGATCTGGCATTTCCTGCAAGCCAGGTATGGGGCTCTGCTCTAGAGCTGCAAATGCTGGGGGTCCCTCACTGTCCCTTTTCTCTTCTCAGGGGGACAACGGGCATGTCCATGGTGCAGTGGGACAGGCTTTACCACAGGGAGATAAAAGACTGCCAAGGGTAGGTTGGAGCTGGGAAAAGCCACTTAGGAACAGATTTTCATTGGAGGTGATAGACAAGGGCAAAGCGAAGAATGAGGATGAGTGTGTCAAGTTTCAAAGTGCCAGGAGGCAGCACAGTGCATTTGGGAAACTACAGCAAGTTCAGGACAACCGACAACTGATCTGGCAGCATCACCTGGGGATGGAGGCTGAGCCCCGGGGTTAACACTGGGCTTGAGATGGTTTGTATACTATGCCGAGGAGGTGAGGTACTACACTGTGGGGGCACAGGGAGCTACCGGAGGATTTCAAATATCAGAATCGTAACCATAATAGAGTATTTAATTGCATCCTAGCTTTCATCACGTGTAAGATGTACTATAGTTTATGTTCGACTAAGAAAGAGAAATGCTGTCAGTTAAACTAGGATATGTCATCAAGTGCAAGGTGAGTGCCACCTTAAAAGATATTAAAATGGGGGGGGTGGACACATCTTAGAACAAGTAAATTGTGGTACTAGAATAATTAAGAAAGGTCGAACACTTGGATCAACAAAAAAAGTGATTATTGCTTACCATGTGACCCAAAATATATTAAGTCTTAGAACAAAAGACGTTCTTATCTTGATGCCCCGCAGCTGTTAGCCCCCAAGGTAAAGAGGGCAGTAGGCAACGACCAGCAGGCCTCAAGTGCCATGTGCAGACTCTAAGAGCAACTGCCTTTGAGAGAGGAAACGGTAGAGAGTGGGCTTTCGGAGGTAGAGAATTACTAGCTGGGAAAGTAGGAAAATTGACACAGAATCGGGATTGATGCAACTACATGACAGAGTTGGTGAAACGTCCCTTCTCAGAGATCTTGAGGCTCCTCAGAAATGTATTTTTCATTTTGGACAGAACATTCAGGATAAATATGATCTGTTCGAGTTCCTGGTTCTCTCATCAGGACTGTTTCTTAGGCTTCACTGGCACAAGAAAAGGGTTTTGATGGTCCAGGGTAAATCCTGACCAAAGCAAAGCACGGTATCTATGAAAAACTAACCACTCAGAAGAGAACGACAGATAAAAAGCCAGGCCGACCTGACCCTGCAAAATAGGTAAGGTTGGTCCGGCAACAGGGGTAGAGGGGAAGTGCCCATCTCCTGCTAGAAGAGCTAGAGAAGACCCCTTCCGGAGAGACCACCAGGAGAGGAGAGCAGAAGGTGCTGATGAGGAAGAATATTTTAATCAGCAGAGAAGGTCAAAATGACAAAGTTCCAGGATCAGTGTAAACATATGGGATGAAAAAATAAAAAAGAAAAGAAAAGATCATTTTAAAATGAGTTTTTTTTTTAAAAGGATTTGTGTAAACAAAAGTCCTTTTTAAGAGACAGTTGGCTGTTTAAAGCAGAAGTACAACTCACTGAGAGAATCACCGCACTATTTATTTGGGTAGAAAGGACCTGGAATGTAGAAAGGCCCATTCTGCAGAGGAAAAAAATAGAATCACTAACAGGCCTCGTGCCTAGCACAGCCAGTGGCTAGAATCCCTGCCTCATGAGACCCTGTGCTAGAAGGCCGCTAGAACCATCTACAACTATGGTAGTCTTTCTTGGAAGGCAACAAGTGTTTGCCCAGTTAAGAGCAGAGTAACAATCAGTCACGTATTTGGTGATAATGTTTATCGATATCTTTAAAAGCCGTGTCAAGTTTCTTTTTGAGTAACCCTCACCCCACCCTTAGAGAAATTTATCTGAGGTTCACCTCTTTGAAATACCTCATTGTAGTTCCACATTTACCATATCCAAAAAACAAACAAACAAACAAAAAACCATTTTCTTAACAAAGTGTTCAGAAGGGGGCGCCACTGAAAACAATTAGAGCTTTCCCTGCCAGGACAATTTTGTTGCAGAAACAGCTGAAAGCAATCAGGTCAGACAGAGCCAAGGGCTGGAGGGATTTTTAAATGACAAAAACCGATCCAAATCAAACCAAAACAAAAATCAAACCCAATGGCCAGGATTTCAAGTTTGCTACTAAAGGTGTGACATTCTCCTAAGACATGCGAGTGACTTGATCAATATATTTATATATTTATATTTGAAGAAGAAGGAACTATTTGATGCAGCAAATCCACGTTGATTAAAATATACCAGATATGGGGGCTCCTGGGTGGCTCAGTGGTTTAGGCCTCTGCCTTCGGCTCAGGTCATGATTTCAGGGTCCTGGGATGGAGCCCCACATCGGGCTCTCTGCTCAGCGGGGAGCCTGCTTCCCCCCTCTCTCTCTGCCTACCTCTCTACCTACTTGTGATCTGTCAGAAAAATGCGTAAATCAGATCTTTAAAAAAAGAATTAGTAGATGTGAAATACATCGAGGGTATGGGGGAAGGAAAACGATTTCACCTGATCTGACTAGGAAGTGGTTGAAGCCTGAATTAAAGTGCTATAAAAAGAGTAAAGACCTGGGAATTCTATGGGGAAAAATCCCTAGAAAAACAGCAGTAATAACTGGCTGCTCTTTATTGATCCAGATGCTGCGGTAGGCAAAGAAGAGCTGGTTTTATTCAGAGGATGATCTCCATTTGTCTTCCTGATCTGGCATTTCCTGCAAGCCAGGTATGGGGCTCTGCTCTAGAGCTGCAAATGCTGGGGGGCCCTCACTGTCCCTTTTCTCTTCTCAGGGGGACAACGGGCATGTCCATGGTGCAGTGGGACAGGCTTTACCACAGGGAGATAAAAGACTGCCAAGGGTAGGTTGGAGCTGGGAAAAGCCACTTAGGAACAGATTTTCATTGGAGGTGATAGACAAGGGCAAAGCGAAGAATGAGGATGAGTGTGTCAAGTTTCAAAGTGCCAGGAGGCAGCACAGTGCATTTGGGAAACTACAGCAAGTTCAGGACAACCGAAAACTGATCTGGCAGCATCACCTGGGGATGGAGGCTGAGCCCCGGGGTTAACACTGGGCTTGAGATGGTTTGTATACTATGCCTAGGAGGTGAGGTACTACACTGTGGGGGCACAGGGAGCTACCGGAGGATTTCAAATATCAGAATCGTAACCATAATAGAGTATTTAATTGCATCCTAGCTTTCATCACGTGTAAGATGTACTAGAGTTTATGTTCGACTAAGAAAGAGAAATGCTGTCAGTTAAACTAGGATATGTCATCAAGTGCAAGGTGAGTGCCACCTTAAAAGATATTAAAATGGGGGGGGGTGGACACATCTTAGAACAAGTAAATTGTGGTACTAGAATAATTAAGAAAGGTCGAACACTTGGATCAACAAAAAAAGTGATTATTGCTTACCATGTGACCCAAACTATATTAAGTCTTAGAACAAAAGACGTTCTTATCTTGATGCCCCGCAGCTGTTAGCCCCAAGGTACAGAGGGCAGTAGGCAACGACCAGCAGGCCTCAAGTGCCATGTGCAGACTCTAAGAGCAACTGCCTTTGAGAGAGGAAACGGTAGAGAGTGGGCTTTCGGAGGTAGAGTATTACTAGCTGGGAAAGTAGGAAAATTGACACAGAATCGGGATTGATGCCACTACAGGACAGAGATGGTGAAACGTCCCTTCTCAGAGATCTTGAGGCTCCTCAGAAATGTATTTTTCATTTTGGACAGAACATTCAGGATAAATATGATCTGTTCGAGTTCCTGGTTCTCTCATCAGGACTGTTTCTTAGGCTTCACTGGCACAAGAAAAGGGTTTTGATGGTCCAGGGTAAATCCTGACCAAAGCAAAGCACGGTATCTATGAAAAACTAACCACTCAGAAGAGAACAACAGATAAAAAGCCAGGCCGACCTGACCCTGCAAAATAGGTAAGGTTGGTCCGGCAACAGGTGTAGAGGGGAAGTGCCCATCTCCTGCTAGAAGAGCTAGAGAAGACCCCTTCCGGAGAGACCACCAGGAGAGGAGAGCAGAAGGTGCTGATGAGGAAGAATATTTTAATCAGCAGAGAAGGTCAAAATGACAAAGTTCCAGGATCAGTGTAAACATATGGGATGAAAAAATAAAAAAGAAAAGAAAAGATCATTTTAAAATGACTTTTTTTTTTAAAAGGACTTGTGTAAACAAAAGTCCTTTTTAAGAGACAGTTGGCTGTTTAAAGCAGAAGTACAACTCACTGAGAGAATCACCGCACTATTTATTTGGGTAGAAAGGACCTGGAATGTAGAAAGGCCCATTCTGCAGAGGAAAAAAATAGAATCACTAACAGGCCTCGTGCCTTGCACAGCCAGTGGCTAGAATCCCTGCCTCATGAGACCCTGTGCTAGAAGGCCGCTAGAACCATCTACAACTATGGTAGTCTTTCTTGGAAGGCAACAAGTGTTTGCCCAGTTAAGAGCAGAGTAACAATCAGTCACGTATTTGGTGATAATATTTATCGATATCTTTAAAAGCCGTGTCAAGTTTCTTTTTGAGTAACCCTCACCCCACCCTTAGAGAAATTTATCTGAGGTTCACCTCTTTGAAATACCTCATTGTAGTTCCACATTTACCATATCCAAAAAACAAACAAACAAACAAAAAACCATTTTCTTAACAAAGTGTTCAGAAGGGGGCGCCACTGAAAACAATTAGAGCTTTCCCTGCCAGGACAATTTTGTTGCAGAAACAGCTGAAAGCAATCAGGTCAGCCAGAGCCAAGGGCTGGAGGGATTTTTAAATGACAAAAACCGATCCAAATCAAACCAAAACAAAAATCAAACCCAATGGCCAGGATTTCAAGTTTGCTACTAAAGGTGTGACATTCTCCTAAGACATGCGAGTGACTTGATCAATATATTTATATATTTATATTTGAAGAAGAAGGAACTATTTGATGCAGCAAATCCACGTTGATTAAAATATACCAGATATGGGGGCTCCTGGGTGGCTCAGTGGTTTAGGCCTCTGCCTTCGGCTCAGGTCATGATTTCAGGGTCCTGGGATGGAGCCCCACATCGGGCTCTCTGCTCAGCGGGGAGCCTGCTTCCCCCCTCTCTCTCTACCTACCTCTCTACCTACTTGTGATCTGTCAGAAAAATGCGTAAATCAGATCTTTAAAAAAAGAATTAGTAGATGTGAAATACATCGAGGGTATGGGGGAAGGAAAACGATTTCACCTGATCTGACTAGTAAGTGGTTGAAGCCTGAATTAAAGTGCTATAAAAAGAGTAAAGACCTGGGAATTCTATGGGGAAAAATCCCTAGAAAAACAGCAGTAATAACTGGCTGCTCTTTATTGATCCAGATGCTGCGGTAGGCAAAGAAGAGCTGGTTTTATTCAGAGGATGATCTCCATTTGTCTTCCTGATCTGGCATTTCCTGCAAGCCAGGTATGGGGCTCTGCTCTAGAGCTGCAAATGCTGGGGGGCCCTCACTGTCCCTTTTCTCTTCTCAGGGGGACAACGGGCATGTCCATGGTGCAGTGGGACAGGCTTTACCACAGGGAGATAAAAGACTGCCAAGGGTAGGTTGGAGCTGGGAAAAGCCACTTAGGAACAGATTTTCATTGGAGGTGATAGACAAGGGCAAAGCGGAGAATGAGGATGAGTGTGTCAAGTTTCAAAGTGCCAGGAGGCAGCACAGTGCATTTGGGAAACTACAGCAAGTTCAGGACAACCGACAACTGATCTGGCAGCATCACCTGGGGATGGAGGCTGAGCCCCGGGGTTAACACTGGGCTTGAGATGGTTTGTATACTATGCCGAGGAGGTGAGGTACTACACTGTGGGGGCACAGGGAGCTACCGGAGGATTTCAAATATCAGAATCGTAACCATAATAGAGTATTTAATTGCATCCTAGCTTTCATCACGTGTAAGATGTACTATAGTTTATGTTCGACTAAGAAAGAGAAATGCTATCAGTTAAACTAGGATATGTCATCAAGTGCAAGGTGAGTGCCACCTTAAAAGATATTAAAATGGGGGGGGTGGACACATCTTAGAACAAGTAAATTGTGGTACTAGAATAATTAAGAAAGGTCGAACACTTGGATCAACAAAAAAAGTGATTATTGCTTACCATGTGACCCAAACTATATTAAGTCTTAGAACAAAAGACGTTCTTATCTTGATGCCCCGCAGCTGTTAGCCCCCAAGGTAAAGAGGGCAGTAGGCAACGACCAGCAGGCCTCAAGTGCCATGTGCAGACTCTAAGAGCAACTGCCTTTGAGAGAGGAAACGGTAGAGAGTGGGCTTTCGGAGGTAGAGAATTACTAGCTGGGAAAGTAGGAAAATTGACACAGAATCGGGATTGATGCAACTACATGACAGAGTTGGTGAAACGTCCCTTCTCAGAGATCTTGAGGCTCCTCAGAAATGTATTTTTCATTTTGGACAGAACATTCAGGATAAATATGATCTGTTCGAGTTCCTGGTTCTCTCATCAGGACTGTTTCTTAGGCTTCACTGGCACAAGAAAAGGGTTTTGATGGTCCAGGGTAAATCCTGACCAAAGCAAAGCACGGTATCTATGAAAAACTAACCACTCAGAAGAGAACGACAGATAAAAAGCCAGGCCGACCTGACCCTGCAAAATAGGTAAGGTTGGTCCGGCAACAGGGGTAGAGGGGAAGTGCCCATCTCCTGCTAGAAGAGCTAGAGAAGACCCCTTCCGGAGAGACCACCAGGAGAGGAGAGCAGAAGGTGCTGATGAGGAAGAATATTTTAATCAGCAGAGAAGGTCAAAATGACAAAGTTCCAGGATCAGTGTAAACATATGGGATGAAAAAATAAAAAAGAAAAGAAAAGATCATTTTAAAATGAGTTTTTTTTTTAAAAGGATTTGTGTAAACAAAAGTCCTTTTTAAGAGACAGTTGGCTGTTTAAAGCAGAAGTACAACTCACTGAGAGAATCACCGCACTATTTATTTGGGTAGAAAGGACCTGGAATGTAGAAAGGCCCATTCTGCAGAGGAAAAAAATAGAATCACTAACAGGCCTCGTGCCTAGCACAGCCAGTGGCTAGAATCCCTGCCTCATGAGACCCTGTGCTAGAAGGCCGCTAGAACCATCTACAACTATGGTAGTCTTTCTTGGAAGGCAACAAGTGTTTGCCCAGTTAAGAGCAGAGTAACAATCAGTCACGTATTTGGTGATAATGTTTATCGATATCTTTAAAAGCCGTGTCAAGTTTCTTTTTGAGTAACCCTCACCCCACCCTTAGAGAAATTTATCTGAGGTTCACCTCTTTGAAATACCTCATTGTAGTTCCACATTTACCATATCCAAAAAACAAACAAACAAACAAAAAACCATTTTCTTAACAAAGTGTTCAGAAGGGGGCGCCACTGAAAACAATTAGAGCTTTCCCTGCCAGGACAATTTTGTTGCAGAAACAGCTGAAAGCAATCAGGTCAGACAGAGCCAAGGGCTGGAGGGATTTTTAAATGACAAAAACCGATCCAAATCAAACCAAAACAAAAATCAAACCCAATGGCCAGGATTTCAAGTTTGCTACTAAAGGTGTGACATTCTCCTAAGACATGCGAGTGACTTGATCAATATATTTATATATTTATATTTGAAGAAGAAGGAACTATTTGATGCAGCAAATCCACGTTGATTAAAATATACCAGATATGGGGGCTCCTGGGTGGCTCAGTGGTTTAGGCCTCTGCCTTCGGCTCAGGTCATGATTTCAGGGTCCTGGGATGGAGCCCCACATCGGGCTCTCTGCTCAGCGGGGAGCCTGCTTCCCCCCTCTCTCTCTGCCTACCTCTCTACCTACTTGTGATCTGTCAGAAAAATGCGTAAATCAGATCTTTAAAAAAAGAATTAGTAGATGTGAAATACATCGAGGGTATGGGGGAAGGAAAACGATTTCACCTGATCTGACTAGGAAGTGGTTGAAGCCTGAATTAAAGTGCTATAAAAAGAGTAAAGACCTGGGAATTCTATGGGGAAAAATCCCTAGAAAAACAGCAGTAATAACTGGCTGCTCTTTATTGATCCAGATGCTGCGGTAGGCAAAGAAGAGCTGGTTTTATTCAGAGGATGATCTCCATTTGTCTTCCTGATCTGGCATTTCCTGCAAGCCAGGTATGGGGCTCTGCTCTAGAGCTGCAAATGCTGGGGGGCCCTCACTGTCCCTTTTCTCTTCTCAGGGGGACAACGGGCATGTCCATGGTGCAGTGGGACAGGCTTTACCACAGGGAGATAAAAGACTGCCAAGGGTAGGTTGGAGCTGGGAAAAGCCACTTAGGAACAGATTTTCATTGGAGGTGATAGACAAGGGCAAAGCGAAGAATGAGGATGAGTGTGTCAAGTTTCAAAGTGCCAGGAGGCAGCACAGTGCATTTGGGAAACTACAGCAAGTTCAGGACAACCGAAAACTGATCTGGCAGCATCACCTGGGGATGGAGGCTGAGCCCCGGGGTTAACACTGGGCTTGAGATGGTTTGTATACTATGCCTAGGAGGTGAGGTACTACACTGTGGGGGCACAGGGAGCTACCGGAGGATTTCAAATATCAGAATCGTAACCATAATAGAGTATTTAATTGCATCCTAGCTTTCATCACGTGTAAGATGTACTAGAGTTTATGTTCGACTAAGAAAGAGAAATGCTGTCAGTTAAACTAGGATATGTCATCAAGTGCAAGGTGAGTGCCACCTTAAAAGATATTAAAATGGGGGGGGGTGGACACATCTTAGAACAAGTAAATTGTGGTACTAGAATAATTAAGAAAGGTCGATCACTTGGATTAACAAAAAAAGTGATTATTGCTTACCATGTGACCCAAACTATATTAAGTCTTAGAACAAAAGACGTTCTTATCTTGATGCCCCGCAGCTGTTAGCCCCAAGGTACAGAGGGCAGTAGGCAACGACCAGCAGGCCTCAAGTGCCATGTGCAGACTCTAAGAGCAACTGCCTTTGAGAGAGGAAACGGTAGAGAGTGGGCTTTCGGAGGTAGAGTATTACTAGCTGGGAAAGTAGGAAAATTGACACAGAATCGGGATTGATGCCACTACAGGACAGAGATGGTGAAACGTCCCTTCTCAGAGATCTTGAGGCTCCTCAGAAATGTATTTTTCATTTTGGACAGAACATTCAGGATAAATATGATCTGTTCGAGTTCCTGGTTCTCTCATCAGGACTGTTTCTTAGGCTTCACTGGCACAAGAAAAGGGTTTTGATGGTCCAGGGTAAATCCTGACCAAAGCAAAGCACGGTATCTATGAAAAACTAACCACTCAGAAGAGAACAACAGATAAAAAGCCAGGCCGACCTGACCCTGCAAAATAGGTAAGGTTGGTCCGGCAACAGGTGTAGAGGGGAAGTGCCCATCTCCTGCTAGAAGAGCTAGAGAAGACCCCTTCCGGAGAGACCACCAGGAGAGGAGAGCAGAAGGTGCTGATGAGGAAGAATATTTTAATCAGCAGAGAAGGTCAAAATGACAAAGTTCCAGGATCAGTGTAAACATATGGGATGAAAAAATAAAAAAGAAAAGAAAAGATCATTTTAAAATGACTTTTTTTTTTTAAAAGGACTTGTGTAAACAAAAGTCCTTTTTAAGAGACAGTTGGCTGTTTAAAGCAGAAGTACAACTCACTGAGAGAATCACCGCACTATTTATTTGGGTAGAAAGGACCTGGAATGTAGAAAGGCCCATTCTGCAGAGGAAAAAAATAGAATCACTAACAGGCCTCGTGCCTTGCACAGCCAGTGGCTAGAATCCCTGCCTCATGAGACCCTGTGCTAGAAGGCCGCTAGAACCATCTACAACTATGGTAGTCTTTCTTGGAAGGCAACAAGTGTTTGCCCAGTTAAGAGCAGAGTAACAATCAGTCACGTATTTGGTGATAATATTTATCGATATCTTTAAAAGCCGTGTCAAGTTTCTTTTTGAGTAACCCTCACCCCACCCTTAGAGAAATTTATCTGAGGTTCACCTCTTTGAAATACCTCATTGTAGTTCCACATTTACCATATCCAAAAAACAAACAAACAAACAAAAAACCATTTTCTTAACAAAGTGTTCAGAAGGGGGCGCCACTGAAAACAATTAGAGCTTTCCCTGCCAGGACAATTTTGTTGCAGAAACAGCTGAAAGCAATCAGGTCAGCCAGAGCCAAGGGCTGGAGGGATTTTTAAATGACAAAAACCGATCCAAATCAAACCAAAACAAAAATCAAACCCAATGGCCAGGATTTCAAGTTTGCTACTAAAGGTGTGACATTCTCCTAAGACATGCGAGTGACTTGATCAATATATTTATATATTTATATTTGAAGAAGAAGGAACTATTTGATGCAGCAAATCCACGTTGATTAAAATATACCAGATATGGGGGCTCCTGGGTGGCTCAGTGGTTTAGGCCTCTGCCTTCGGCTCAGGTCATGATTTCAGGGTCCTGGGATGGAGCCCCACATCGGGCTCTCTGCTCAGCGGGGAGCCTGCTTCCCCCCTCTCTCTCTACCTACCTCTCTACCTACTTGTGATCTGTCAGAAAAATGCGTAAATCAGATCTTTAAAAAAAGAATTAGTAGATGTGAAATACATCGAGGGTATGGGGGAAGGAAAACGATTTCACCTGATCTGACTAGTAAGTGGTTGAAGCCTGAATTAAAGTGCTATAAAAAGAGTAAAGACCTGGGAATTCTATGGGGAAAAATCCCTAGAAAAACAGCAGTAATAACTGGCTGCTCTTTATTGATCCAGATGCTGCGGTAGGCAAAGAAGAGCTGGTTTTATTCAGAGGATGATCTCCATTTGTCTTCCTGATCTGGCATTTCCTGCAAGCCAGGTATGGGGCTCTGCTCTAGAGCTGCAAATGCTGGGGGGCCCTCACTGTCCCTTTTCTCTTCTCAGGGGGACAACGGGCATGTCCATGGTGCAGTGGGACAGGCTTTACCACAGGGAGATAAAAGACTGCCAAGGGTAGGTTGGAGCTGGGAAAAGCCACTTAGGAACAGATTTTCATTGGAGGTGATAGACAAGGGCAAAGCGAAGAATGAGGATGAGTGTGTCAAGTTTCAAAGTGCCAGGAGGCAGCACAGTGCATTTGGGAAACTACAGCAAGTTCAGGACAACCGAAAACTGATCTGGCAGCATCACCTGGGGATGGAGGCTGAGCCCCGGGGTTAACACTGGGCTTGAGATGGTTTGTATACTATGCCTAGGAGGTGAGGTACTACACTGTGGGGGCACAGGGAGCTACCGGAGGATTTCAAATATCAGAATCGTAACCATAATAGAGTATTTAATTGCATCCTAGCTTTCATCACGTGTAAGATGTACTAGAGTTTATGTTCGACTAAGAAAGAGAAATGCTGTCAGTTAAACTAGGATATGTCATCAAGTGCAAGGTGAGTGCCACCTTAAAAGATATTAAAATGGGGGGGGGGTGGACACATCTTAGAACAAGTAAATTGTGGTACTAGAATAATTAAGAAAGGTCGATCACTTGGATTAACAAAAAAAGTGATTATTGCTTACCATGTGACCCAAACTATATTAAGTCTTAGAACAAAAGACGTTCTTATCTTGATGCCCCGCAGCTGTTAGCCCCAAGGTACAGAGGGCAGTAGGCAACGACCAGCAGGCCTCAAGTGCCATGTGCAGACTCTAAGAGCAACTGCCTTTGAGAGAGGAAACGGTAGAGAGTGGGCTTTCGGAGGTAGAGTATTACTAGCTGGGAAAGTAGGAAAATTGACACAGAATCGGGATTGATGCCACTACAGGACAGAGATGGTGAAACGTCCCTTCTCAGAGATCTTGAGGCTCCTCAGAAATGTATTTTTCATTTTGGACAGAACATTCAGGATAAATATGATCTGTTCGAGTTCCTGGTTCTCTCATCAGGACTGTTTCTTAGGCTTCACTGGCACAAGAAAAGGGTTTTGATGGTCCAGGGTAAATCCTGACCAAAGCAAAGCACGGTATCTATGAAAAACTAACCACTCAGAAGAGAACGACAGATAAAAAGCCAGGCCGACCTGACCCTGCAAAATAGGTAAGGTTGGTCCGGCAACAGGTGTAGAGGGGAAGTGCCCATCTCCTGCTAGAAGAGCTAGAGAAGACCCCTTCCGGAGAGACCACCAGGAGAGGAGAGCAGAAGGTGCTGATGAGGAAGAATATTTTAATCAGCAGAGAAGGTCAAAATGACAAAGTTCCAGGATCAGTGTAAACATATGGGATGAAAAAATAAAAAAGAAAAGAAAAGATCATTTTAAAATGACTTTTTTTTTTTAAAAGGACTTGTGTAAACAAAAGTCCTTTTTAAGAGACAGTTGGCTGTTTAAAGCAGAAGTACAACTCACTGAGAGAATCACCGCACTATTTATTTGGGTAGAAAGGACCTGGAATGTAGAAAGGCCCATTCTGCAGAGGAAAAAAATAGAATCACTAACAGGCCTCGTGCCTTGCACAGCCAGTGGCTAGAATCCCTGCCTCATGAGACCCTGTGCTAGAAGGCCGCTAGAACCATCTACAACTATGGTAGTCTTTCTTGGAAGGCAACAAGTGTTTGCCCAGTTAAGAGCAGAGTAACAATCAGTCACGTATTTGGTGATAATATTTATCGATATCTTTAAAAGCCGTGTCAAGTTTCTTTTTGAGTAACCCTCACCCCACCCTTAGAGAAATTTATCTGAGGTTCACCTCTTTGAAATACCTCATTGTAGTTCCACATTTACCATATCCAAAAAACAAACAAACAAACAAAAAACCATTTTCTTAACAAAGTGTTCAGAAGGGGGCGCCACTGAAAACAATTAGAGCTTTCCCTGCCAGGACAATTTTGTTGCAGAAACAGCTGAAAGCAATCAGGTCAGACAGAGCCAAGGGCTGGAGGGATTTTTAAATGACAAAAACCGATCCAAATCAAACCAAAACAAAAATCAAACCCAATGGCCAGGATTTCAAGTTTGCTACTAAAGGTGTGACATTCTCCTAAGACATGCGAGTGACTTGATCAATATATTTATATATTTATATTTGAAGAAGAAGGAACTATTTGATGCAGCAAATCCACGTTGATTAAAATATACCAGATATGGGGGCTCCTGGGTGGCTCAGTGGTTTAGGCCTCTGCCTTCGGCTCAGGTCATGATTTCAGGGTCCTGGGATGGAGCCCCACATCGGGCTCTCTGCTCAGCGGGGAGCCTGCTTCCCCCCTCTCTCTCTACCTACCTCTCTACCTACTTGTGATCTGTCAGAAAAATGCGTAAATCAGATCTTTAAAAAAAGAATTAGTAGATGTGAAATACATCGAGGGTATGGGGGAAGGAAAACGATTTCACCTGATCTGACTAGTAAGTGGTTGAAGCCTGAATTAAAGTGCTATAAAAAGAGTAAAGACCTGGGAATTCTATGGGGAAAAATCCCTAGAAAAACAGCAGTAATAACTGGCTGCTCTTTATTGATCCAGATGCTGCGGTAGGCAAAGAAGAGCTGGTTTTATTCAGAGGATGATCTCCATTTGTCTTCCTGATCTGGCATTTCCTGCAAGCCAGGTATGGGGCTCTGCTCTAGAGCTGCAAATGCTGGGGGGCCCTCACTGTCCCTTTTCTCTTCTCAGGGGGACAACGGGCATGTCCATGGTGCAGTGGGACAGGCTTTACCACAGGGAGATAAAAGACTGCCAAGGGTAGGTTGGAGCTGGGAAAAGCCACTTAGGAACAGATTTTCATTGGAGGTGATAGACAAGGGCAAAGGGAAGAATGAGGATGAGTGTGTCAAGTTTCAAAGTGCCAGGAGGCAGCACAGTGCATTTGGGAAACTACAGCAAGTTCATGACAACCGACAACTGATCTGGCAGCATCACCTGGGGATGGAGGCTGAGCCCCGGGGTTAACACTGGGCTTGAGATGGTTTGTATACTATGCCGAGGAGGTGAGGTACTACACTGTGGGGGCACAGGGAGCTACCGGAGGATTTCAAATATCAGAATCGTAACCATAATAGAGTATTTAATTGCATCCTAGCTTTCATCACGTGTAAGATGTACTAGAGTTTATGTTCGACTAAGAAAGAGAAATGCTGTCAGTTAAACTAGGATATGTCATCAAGTGCAAGGTGAGTGCCACCTTAAAAGATATTAAAATGGGGGGGGTGGACACATCTTAGAACAAGTAAATTGTGGTACTAGAATAATTAAGAAAGGTCGAACACTTGGATCAACAAAAAAAGTGATTATTACTTACCATGTGACCCAAACTATATTAAGTCTTAGAACAAAAGACGTTCTTATCTTGATGCCCCGCAGCTGTTAGCCCCCAAGGTAAAGAGGGCAGTAGGCAACGACCAGCAGGCCTCAAGTGCCATGTGCAGACTCTAAGAGCAACTGCCTTTGAGAGAGGAAACGGTAGAGAGTGGGCTTTCGGAGGTAGAGAATTACTAGCTGGGAAAGTAGGAAAATTGACACAGAATCGGGATTGATGCAACTACATGACAGAGTTGGTGAAACGTCCCTTCTCAGAGATCTTGAGGCTCCTCAGAAATGTATTTTTCATTTTGGACAGAACATTCAGGATAAATATGATCTCTTCGAGTTCCTGGTTCTCTCATCAGGACTGTTTCTTAGGCTTCACTGGCACAAGAAAAGGGTTTTGATGGTCCAGGGTAAATCCTGACCAAAGCAAAGCACGGTATCTATGAAAAACTAACCACTCAGAAGAGAACGACAGATAAAAAGCCAGGCCGACCTGACCCTGCAAAATAGGTAAGGTTGGTCCGGCAACAGGGGTAGAGGGGAAGTGCCCATCTCCTGCTAGAAGAGCTAGAGAAGACCCCTTCCGGAGAGACCACCAGGAGAGGAGAGCAGAAGGTGCTGATGAGGAAGAATATTTTAATCAGCAGAGAAGGTCAAAATGACAAAGTTCCAGGATCAGTGTAAACATATGGGATGAAAAAATAAAAAAGAAAAGAAAAGATCATTTTAAAATGACTTTTTTTTTTTAAAAGGACTTGTGTAAACAAAAGTCCTTTTTAAGAGACAGTTGGCTGTTTAAAGCAGAAGTACAACTCACTGAGAGAATCACCGCACTATTTATTTGGGTAGAAAGGACCTGGAATGTAGAAAGGCCCATTCTGCAGAGGAAAAAAATAGAATCACTAACAGGCCTCGTGCCTTGCACAGCCAGTGGCTAGAATCCCTGCCTCATGAGACCCTGTGCTAGAAGGCCGCTAGAACCATCTACAACTATGGTAGTCTTTCTTGGAAGGCAACAAGTGTTTGCCCAGTTAAGAGCAGAGTAACAATCAGTCACGTATTTGGTGATAATGTTTATCGATATCTTTAAAAGCCGTGTCAAGTTTCTTTTTGAGTAACCCTCACCCCACCCTTAGAGAAATTTATCTGAGGTTCACCTCTTTGAAATACCTCATTGTAGTTCCACATTTACCATATCCAAAAAACAAACAAACAAACAAAAAACCATTTTCTTAACAAAGTGTTCAGAAGGGGGCGCCACTGAAAACAATTAGAGCTTTCCCTGCCAGGACAATTTTGTTGCAGAAACAGCTGAAAGCAATCAGGTCAGACAGAGCCAAGGGCTGGAGGGATTTTTAAATGACAAAAACCGATCCAAATCAAACCAAAACAAAAATCAAACCCAATGGCCAGGATTTCAAGTTTGCTACTAAAGGTGTGACATTCTCCTAAGACATGCGAGTGACTTGATCAATATATTTATATATTTATATTTGAAGAAGAAGGAACTATTTGATGCAGCAAATCCACGTTGATTAAAATATACCAGATATGGGGGCTCCTGGGTGGCTCAGTGGTTTAGGCCTCTGCCTTCGGCTCAGGTCATGATTTCAGGGTCCTGGGATGGAGCCCCACATCGGGCTCTCTGCTCAGCGGGGAGCCTGCTTCCCCCCTCTCTCTCTGCCTACCTCTCTACCTACTTGTGATCTGTCAGAAAAATGCGTAAATCAGATCTTTAAAAAAAGAATTAGTAGATGTGAAATACATCGAGGGTATGGGGGAAGGAAAACGATTTCACCTGATCTGACTAGGAAGTGGTTGAAGCCTGAATTAAAGTGCTATAAAAAGAGTAAAGACCTGGGAATTCTATGGGGAAAAATCCCTAGAAAAACAGCAGTAATAACTGGCTGCTCTTTATTGATCCAGATGCTGCGGTAGGCAAAGAAGAGCTGGTTTTATTCAGAGGATGATCTCCATTTGTCTTCCTGATCTGGCATTTCCTGCAAGCCAGGTATGGGGCTCTGCTCTAGAGCTGCAAATGCTGGGGGGCCCTCACTGTCCCTTTTCTCTTCTCAGGGGGACAACGGGCATGTCCATGGTGCAGTGGGACAGGCTTTACCACAGGGAGATAAAAGACTGCCAAGGGTAGGTTGGAGCTGGGAAAAGCCACTTAGGAACAGATTTTCATTGGAGGTGATAGACAAGGGCAAAGCGAAGAATGAGGATGAGTGTGTCAAGTTTCAAAGTGCCAGGAGGCAGCACAGTGCATTTGGGAAACTACAGCAAGTTCATGACAACCGACAACTGATCTGGCAGCATCACCTGGGGATGGAGGCTGAGCCCCGGGGTTAACACTGGGCTTGAGATGGTTTGTATACGATGCCGAGGAGGTGAGGTACTACACTGTGGGGGCACAGGGAGCTACCGGAGGATTTCAAATATCAGAATCGTAACCATAATAGAGTATTTAATTGCATCCTAGCTTTCATCACGTGTAAGATGTACTATAGTTTATGTTCGACTAAGAAAGAGAAATGCTGTCAGTTAAACTAGGATATGTCATCAAGTGCAAGGTGAGTGCCACCTTAAAAGATATTAAAATGGGGGGGGTGGACACATCTTAGAACAAGTAAATTGTGGTACTAGAATAATTAAGAAAGGTCGAACACTTGGATCAACAAAAAAAGTGATTATTACTTACCATGTGACCCAAACTATATTAAGTCTTAGAACAAAAGACGTTCTTATCTTGATGCCCCGCAGCTGTTAGCCCCCAAGGTAAAGAGGGCAGTAGGCAACGACCAGCAGGCCTCAAGTGCCATGTGCAGACTCTAAGAGCAACTGCCTTTGAGAGAGGAAACGGTAGAGAGTGGGCTTTCGGAGGTAGAGAATTACTAGCTGGGAAAGTAGGAAAATTGACACAGAATCGGGATTGATGCAACTACATGACAGAGTTGGTGAAACGTCCCTTCTCAGAGATCTTGAGGCTCCTCAGAAATGTATTTTTCATTTTGGACAGAACATTCAGGATAAATATGATCTCTTCGAGTTCCTGGTTCTCTCATCAGGACTGTTTCTTAGGCTTCACTGGCACAAGAAAAGGGTTTTGATGGTCCAGGGTAAATCCTGACCAAAGCAAAGCACGGTATCTATGAAAAACTAACCACTCAGAAGAGAACGACAGATAAAAAGCCAGGCCGACCTGACCCTGCAAAATAGGTAAGGTTGGTCCGGCAACAGGGGTAGAGGGGAAGTGCCCATCTCCTGCTAGAAGAGCTAGAGAAGACCCCTTCCGGAGAGACCACCAGGAGAGGAGAGCAGAAGGTGCTGATGAGGAAGAATATTTTAATCAGCAGAGAAGGTCAAAATGACAAAGTTCCAGGATCAGTGTAAACATATGGGATGAAAAAATAAAAAAGAAAAGAAAAGATCATTTTAAAATGACTTTTTTTTTTTAAAAGGACTTGTGTAAACAAAAGTCCTTTTTAAGAGACAGTTGGCTGTTTAAAGCAGAAGTACAACTCACTGAGAGAATCACCGCACTATTTATTTGGGTAGAAAGGACCTGGAATGTAGAAAGGCCCATTCTGCAGAGGAAAAAAATAGAATCACTAACAGGCCTCGTGCCTTGCACAGCCAGTGGCTAGAATCCCTGCCTCATGAGACCCTGTGCTAGAAGTCCGCTAGAACCATCTACAACTATGGTAGTCTTTCTTGGAAGGCAACAAGTGTTTGCCCAGTTAAGAGCAGAGTAACAATCAGTCACGTATTTGGTGATAATGTTTATCGATATCTTTAAAAGCCGTGTCAAGTTTCTTTTTGAGTAACCCTCACCCCACCCTTAGAGAAATTTATCTGAGGTTCACCTCTTTGAAATACCTCATTGTAGTTCCACATTTACCATATCCAAAGAACAAACAAACAAACAAAAAACCATTTTCTTAACAAAGAGTTCAGAAGGGGGCGCCACTGAAAACAATTAGAGCTTTCCCTGCCAGGACAATTTTGTTGCAGAAACAGCTGAAAGCAATCAGGTCAGACAGAGCCAAGGGCTGGAGGGATTTTTAAATGACAAAAACCGATCCAAATCAAACCAAAACAAAAATCAAACCCAATGGCCAGGATTTCAAGTTTGCTACTAAAGGTGTGACATTCTCCTAAGACATGCGAGTGACTTGATCAATATATTTATATATTTATATTTGAAGAAGAAGGAACTATTTGATGCAGCAAATCCACGTTGATTAAAATATACCAGATATGGGGGCTCCTGGGTGGCTCAGTGGTTTAGGCCTCTGCCTTCGGCTCAGGTCATGATTTCAGGGTCCTGGGATGGAGCCCCACATCGGGCTCTCTGCTCAGCGGGGAGCCTGCTTCCCCCCTCTCTCTCTGCCTACCTCTCTACCTACTTGTGATCTGTCAGAAAAATGCGTAAATCAGATCTTTAAAAAAAGAATTAGTAGATGTGAAATACATCGAGGGTATGGGGGAAGGAAAACGATTTCACCTGATCTGACTAGGAAGTGGTTGAAGCCTGAATTAAAGTGCTATAAAAAGAGTAAAGACCTGGGAATTCTATGGGGAAAAATCCCTAGAAAAACAGCAGTAATAACTGGCTGCTCTTTATTGATCCAGATGCTGCGGTAGGCAAAGAAGAGCTGGTTTTATTCAGAGGATGATCTCCATTTGTCTTCCTGATCTGGCATTTCCTGCAAGCCAGGTATGGGGCTCTGCTCTAGAGCTGCAAATGCTGGGGGGCCCTCACTGTCCCTTTTCTCTTCTCAGGGGGACAACGGGCATGTCCATGGTGCAGTGGGACAGGCTTTACCACAGGGAGATAAAAGACTGCCAAGGGTAGGTTGGAGCTGGGAAAAGCCACTTAGGAACAGATTTTCATTGGAGGTGATAGACAAGGGCAAAGCGAAGAATGAGGATGAGTGTGTCAAGTTTCAAAGTGCCAGGAGGCAGCACAGTGCATTTGGGAAACTACAGCAAGTTCATGACAACCGACAACTGATCTGGCAGCATCACCTGGGGATGGAGGCTGAGCCCCGGGGTTAACACTGGGCTTGAGATGGTTTGTATACGATGCCGAGGAGGTGAGGTACTACACTGTGGGGGCACAGGGAGCTACCGGAGGATTTCAAATATCAGAATCGTAACCATAATAGAGTATTTAATTGCATCCTAGCTTTCATCACGTGTAAGATGTACTATAGTTTATGTTCGACTAAGAAAGAGAAATGCTGTCAGTTAAACTAGGATATGTCATCAAGTGCAAGGTGAGTGCCACCTTAAAAGATATTAAAATGGGGGGGGTGGACACATCTTAGAACAAGTAAATTGTGGTACTAGAATAATTAAGAAAGGTCGAACACTTGGATCAACAAAAAAAGTGATTATTACTTACCATGTGACCCAAACTATATTAAGTCTTAGAACAAAAGACGTTCTTATCTTGATGCCCCGCAGCTGTTAGCCCCCAAGGTAAAGAGGGCAGTAGGCAACGACCAGCAGGCCTCAAGTGCCATGTGCAGACTCTAAGAGCAACTGCCTTTGAGAGAGGAAACGGTAGAGAGTGGGCTTTCGGAGGTAGAGAATTACTAGCTGGGAAAGTAGGAAAATTGACACAGAATCGGGATTGATGCAACTACATGACAGAGTTGGTGAAACGTCCCTTCTCAGAGATCTTGAGGCTCCTCAGAAATGTATTTTTCATTTTGGACAGAACATTCAGGATAAATATGATCTCTTCGAGTTCCTGGTTCTCTCATCAGGACTGTTTCTTAGGCTTCACTGGCACAAGAAAAGGGTTTTGATGGTCCAGGGTAAATCCTGACCAAAGCAAAGCACGGTATCTATGAAAAACTAACCACTCAGAAGAGAACGACAGATAAAAAGCCAGGCCGACCTGACCCTGCAAAATAGGTAAGGTTGGTCCGGCAACAGGGGTAGAGGGGAAGTGCCCATCTCCTGCTAGAAGAGCTAGAGAAGACCCCTTCCGGAGAGACCACCAGGAGAGGAGAGCAGAAGGTGCTGATGAGGAAGAATATTTTAATCAGCAGAGAAGGTCAAAATGACAAAGTTCCAGGATCAGTGTAAACATATGGGATGAAAAAATAAAAAAGAAAAGAAAAGATCATTTTAAAATGACTTTTTTTTTTTAAAAGGACTTGTGTAAACAAAAGTCCTTTTTAAGAGACAGTTGGCTGTTTAAAGCAGAAGTACAACTCACTGAGAGAATCACCGCACTATTTATTTGGGTAGAAAGGACCTGGAATGTAGAAAGGCCCATTCTGCAGAGGAAAAAAATAGAATCACTAACAGGCCTCGTGCCTTGCACAGCCAGTGGCTAGAATCCCTGCCTCATGAGACCCTGTGCTAGAAGTCCGCTAGAACCATCTACAACTATGGTAGTCTTTCTTGGAAGGCAACAAGTGTTTGCCCAGTTAAGAGCAGAGTAACAATCAGTCACGTATTTGGTGATAATGTTTATCGATATCTTTAAAAGCCGTGTCAAGTTTCTTTTTGAGTAACCCTCACCCCACCCTTAGAGAAATTTATCTGAGGTTCACCTCTTTGAAATACCTCATTGTAGTTCCACATTTACCATATCCAAAGAACAAACAAACAAACAAAAAACCATTTTCTTAACAAAGAGTTCAGAAGGGGGCGCCACTGAAAACAATTAGAGCTTTCCCTGCCAGGACAATTTTGTTGCAGAAACAGCTGAAAGCAATCAGGTCAGACAGAGCCAAGGGCTGGAGGGATTTTTAAATGACAAAAACCGATCCAAATCAAACCAAAACAAAAATCAAACCCAATGGCCAGGATTTCAAGTTTGCTACTAAAGGTGTGACATTCTCCTAAGACATGCGAGTGACTTGATCAATATATTTATATATTTATATTTGAAGAAGAAGGAACTATTTGATGCAGCAAATCCACGTTGATTAAAATATACCAGATATGGGGGCTCCTGGGTGGCTCAGTGGTTTAGGCCTCTGCCTTCGGCTCAGGTCATGATTTCAGGGTCCTGGGATGGAGCCCCACATCGGGCTCTCTGCTCAGCGGGGAGCCTGCTTCCCCCCTCTCTCTCTGCCTACCTCTCTACCTACTTGTGATCTGTCAGAAAAATGCGTAAATCAGATCTTTAAAAAAAGAATTAGTAGATGTGAAATACATCGAGGGTATGGGGGAAGGAAAACGATTTCACCTGATCTGACTAGGAAGTGGTTGAAGCCTGAATTAAAGTGCTATAAAAAGAGTAAAGACCTGGGAATTCTATGGGGAAAAATCCCTAGAAAAACAGCAGTAATAACTGGCTGCTCTTTATTGATCCAGATGCTGCGGTAGGCAAAGAAGAGCTGGTTTTATTCAGAGGATGATCTCCATTTGTCTTCCTGATCTGGCATTTCCTGCAAGCCAGGTATGGGGCTCTGCTCTAGAGCTGCAAATGCTGGGGGGCCCTCACTGTCCCTTTTCTCTTCTCAGGGGGACAACGGGCATGTCCATGGTGCAGTGGGACAGGCTTTACCACAGGGAGATAAAAGACTGCCAAGGGTAGGTTGGAGCTGGGAAAAGCCACTTAGGAACAGATTTTCATTGGAGGTGATAGACAAGGGCAAAGCGAAGAATGAGGATGAGTGTGTCAAGTTTCAAAGTGCCAGGAGGCAGCACAGTGCATTTGGGAAACTACAGCAAGTTCATGACAACCGACAACTGATCTGGCAGCATCACCTGGGGATGGAGGCTGAGCCCCGGGGTTAACACTGGGCTTGAGATGGTTTGTATACGATGCCGAGGAGGTGAGGTACTACACTGTGGGGGCACAGGGAGCTACCGGAGGATTTCAAATATCAGAATCGTAACCATAATAGAGTATTTAATTGCATCCTAGCTTTCATCACGTGTAAGATGTACTATAGTTTATGTTCGACTAAGAAAGAGAAATGCTGTCAGTTAAACTAGGATATGTCATCAAGTGCAAGGTGAGTGCCACCTTAAAAGATATTAAAATGGCGGGGGGGTGGACACATCTTAGAACAAGTAAATTGTGGTACTAGAATAATTAAGAAAGGTCGAACACTTGGATCAACAAAAAAAGTGATTAATGCTTACCATGTGACCCAATCTATATTAAGTCTAAGAACAAAAGACGTTCTTATCTTGATGCCCCGCAGCTGTTAGCCCCAAGGTACAGAGGGCAGTAGGCAACGACCAGCAGGCCTCAAGTGCCATGTGCAGACTCTAAGAGCAACTGCCTTTGAGAGAGGAAACGGTAGAGAGTGGGCTTTCGGAGGTAGAGTATTACTAGCTGGGAAAGTAGGAAAATTGACACAGAATCGGGATTGATGCCACTACAGGACAGAGTTGGTGAAACGTCCCTTCTCAGAGATCTTGAGGCTCCTCAGAAATGTATTTTTCATTTTGGACAGAACATTCAGGATAAATATGATCTGTTCGAGTTCCTGGTTCTCTCATCAGGACTGTTTCTTAGGCTTCACTGGCACAAGAAAAGGGTTTTGATGGTCCAGGGTAAATCCTGACCAAAGCAAAGCACGGTATCTATGAAAAACTAACCACTCAGAAGAGAACGACAGATAAAAAGCCAGGCCGACCTGACCCTGCAAAATAGGTAAGGTTGGTCCGGCAACAGGGGTAGAGGGGAAGTGCCCATCTCCTGCTAGAAGAGCTAGAGAAGACCCCTTCCGGAGAGACCACCAGGAGAGGAGAGCAGAAGGTGCTGATGAGGAAGAATATTTTAATCAGCAGAGAAGGTCAAAATGACAAAGTTCCAGGATCAGTGTAAACATATGGGATGAAAAAATAAAAAAGAAAAGAAAAGATCATTTTAAAATGACTTTTTTTTTTTAAAAGGACTTGTGTAAACAAAAGTCCTTTTTAAGAGACAGTTGGCTGTTTAAAGCAGAAGTACAACTCACTGAGAGAATCACCGCACTATTTATTTGGGTAGAAAGGACCTGGAATGTAGAAAGGCCCATTCTGCAGAGGAAAAAAATAGAATCACTAACAGGCCTCGTGCCTTGCACAGCCAGTGGCTAGAATCCCTGCCTCATGAGACCCTGTGCTAGAAGTCCGCTAGAACCATCTACAACTATGGTAGTCTTTCTTGGAAGGCAACAAGTGTTTGCCCAGTTAAGAGCAGAGTAACAATCAGTCACGTATTTGGTGATAATGTTTATCGATATCTTTAAAAGCCGTGTCAAGTTTCTTTTTGAGTAACCCTCACCCCACCCTTAGAGAAATTTATCTGAGGTTCACCTCTTTGAAATACCTCATTGTAGTTCCACATTTACCATATCCAAAGAACAAACAAACAAACAAAAAACCATTTTCTTAACAAAGAGTTCAGAAGGGGGCGCCACTGAAAACAATTAGAGCTTTCCCTGCCAGGACAATTTTGTTGCAGAAACAGCTGAAAGCAATCAGGTCAGACAGAGCCAAGGGCTGGAGGGATTTTTAAATGACAAAAACCGATCCAAATCAAACCAAAACAAAAATCAAACCCAATGGCCAGGATTTCAAGTTTGCTACTAAAGGTGTGACATTCTCCTAAGACATGCGAGTGACTTGATCAATATATTTATATATTTATATTTGAAGAAGAAGGAACTATTTGATGCAGCAAATCCACGTTGATTAAAATATACCAGATATGGGGGCTCCTGGGTGGCTCAGTGGTTTAGGCCTCTGCCTTCGGCTCAGGTCATGATTTCAGGGTCCTGGGATGGAGCCCCACATCGGGCTCTCTGCTCAGCGGGGAGCCTGCTTCCCCCCTCTCTCTCTGCCTACCTCTCTACCTACTTGTGATCTGTCAGAAAAATGCGTAAATCAGATCTTTAAAAAAAGAATTAGTAGATGTGAAATACATCGAGGGTATGGGGGAAGGAAAACGATTTCACCTGATCTGACTAGGAAGTGGTTGAAGCCTGAATTAAAGTGCTATAAAAAGAGTAAAGACCTGGGAATTCTATGGGGAAAAATCCCTAGAAAAACAGCAGTAATAACTGGCTGCTCTTTATTGATCCAGATGCTGCGGTAGGCAAAGAAGAGCTGGTTTTATTCAGAGGATGATCTCCATTTGTCTTCCTGATCTGGCATTTCCTGCAAGCCAGGTATGGGGCTCTGCTCTAGAGCTGCAAATGCTGGGGGGCCCTCACTGTCCCTTTTCTCTTCTCAGGGGGACAACGGGCATGTCCATGGTGCAGTGGGACAGGCTTTACCACAGGGAGATAAAAGACTGCCAAGGGTAGGTTGGAGCTGGGAAAAGCCACTTAGGAACAGATTTTCATTGGAGGTGATAGACAAGGGCAAAGGGAAGAATGAGGATGAGTGTGTCAAGTTTCAAAGTGCCAGGAGGCAGCACAGTGCATTTGGGAAACTACAGCAAGTTCATGACAACCGACAACTGATCTGGCAGCATCACCTGGGGATGGAGGCTGAGCCCCGGGGTTAACACTGGGCTTGAGATGGTTTGTATACTATGCCGAGGAGGTGAGGTACTACACTGTGGGGGCACAGGGAGCTACCGGAGGATTTCAAATATCAGAATCGTAACCATAATAGAGTATTTAATTGCATCCTAGCTTTCATCACGTGTAAGATGTACTAGAGTTTATGTTCGACTAAGAAAGAGAAATGCTGTCAGTTAAACTAGGATATGTCATCAAGTGCAAGGTGAGTGCCACCTTAAAAGATATTAAAATGGCGGGGGGGTGGACACATCTTAGAACAAGTAAATTGTGGTACTAGAATAATTAAGAAAGGTCGAACACTTGGATCAACAAAAAAAGTGATTATTGCTTACCATGTGACCCAATCTATATTAAGTCTTAGAACAAAAGACGTTCTTATCTTGATGCCCCGCAGCTGTTAGCCCCAAGGTACAGAGGGCAGTAGGCAACGACCAGCAGGCCTCAAGTGCCATGTGCAGACTCTAAGAGCAACTGCCTTTGAGAGAGGAAACGGTAGAGAGTGGGCTTTCGGAGGTAGAGTATTACTAGCTGGGAAAGTAGGAAAATTGACACAGAATCGGGATTGATGCCACTACAGGACAGAGATGGTGAAACGTCCCTTCTCAGAGATCTTGAGGCTCCTCAGAAATGTATTTTTCATTTTGGACAGAACATTCAGGATAAATATGATCTGTTCGAGTTCCTGGTTCTCTCATCAGGACTGTTTCTTAGGCTTCACTGGCACAAGAAAAGGGTTTTGATGGTCCAGGGTAAATCCTGACCAAAGCAAAGCACGGTATCTATGAAAAACTAACCACTCAGAAGAGAACGACAGATAAAAAGCCAGGCCGACCTGACCCTGCAAAATAGGTAAGGTTGGTCCGGCAACAGGGGTAGAGGGGAAGTGCCCATCTCCTGCTAGAAGAGCTAGAGAAGACCCCTTCCGGAGAGACCACCAGGAGAGGAGAGCAGAAGGTGCTGATGAGGAAGAATATTTTAATCAGCAGAGAAGGTCAAAATGACAAAGTTCCAGGATCAGTGTAAACATATGGGATGAAAAAATAAAAAAGAAAAGAAAAGATCATTTTAAAATGACTTTTTTTTTTTAAAAGGACTTGTGTAAACAAAAGTCCTTTTTAAGAGACAGTTGGCTGTTTAAAGCAGAAGTACAACTCACTGAGAGAATCACCGCACTATTTATTTGGGTAGAAAGGACCTGGAATGTAGAAAGGCCCATTCTGCAGAGGAAAAAAATAGAATCACTAACAGGCCTCGTGCCTTGCACAGCCAGTGGCTAGAATCCCTGCCTCATGAGACCCTGTGCTAGAAGGCCGCTAGAACCATCTACAACTATGGTAGTCTTTCTTGGAAGGCAACAAGTGTTTGCCCAGTTAAGAGCAGAGTAACAATCAGTCACGTATTTGGTGATAATGTTTATCGATATCTTTAAAAGCCGTGTCAAGTTTCTTTTTGAGTAACCCTCACCCCACCCTTAGAGAAATTTATCTGAGGTTCACCTCTTTGAAATACCTCATTGTAGTTCCACATTTACCATATCCAAAGAACAAACAAACAAACAAAAAACCATTTTCTTAACAAAGTGTTCAGAAGGGGGCGCCACTGAAAACAATTAGAGCTTTCCCTGCCAGGACAATTTTGTTGCAGAAACAGCTGAAAGCAATCAGGTCAGACAGAGCCAAGGGCTGGAGGGATTTTTAAATGACAAAAACCGATCCAAATCAAACCAAAACAAAAATCAAACCCAATGGCCAGGATTTCAAGTTTGCTACTAAAGGTGTGACATTCTCCTAAGACATGCGAGTGACTTGATCAATATATTTATATATTTATATTTGAAGAAGAAGGAACTATTTGATGCAGCAAATCCACGTTGATTAAAATATACCAGATATGGGGGCTCCTGGGTGGCTCAGTGGTTTAGGCCTCTGCCTTCGGCTCAGGTCATGATTTCAGGGTCCTGGGATGGAGCCCCACATCGGGCTCTCTGCTCAGCGGGGAGCCTGCTTCCCCCCTCTCTCTCTGCCTACCTCTCTACCTACTTGTGATCTGTCAGAAAAATGCGTAAATCAGATCTTTAAAAAAAGAATTAGTAGATGTGAAATACATCGAGGGTATGGGGGAAGGAAAACGATTTCACCTGATCTGACTAGGAAGTGGTTGAAGCCTGAATTAAAGTGCTATAAAAAGAGTAAAGACCTGGGAATTCTATGGGGAAAAATCCCTAGAAAAACAGCAGTAATAACTGGCTGCTCTTTATTGATCCAGATGCTGCGGTAGGCAAAGAAGAGCTGGTTTTATTCAGAGGATGATCTCCATTTGTCTTCCTGATCTGGCATTTCCTGCAAGCCAGGTATGGGGCTCTGCTCTAGAGCTGCAAATGCTGGGGGGCCCTCACTGTCCCTTTTCTCTTCTCAGGGGGACAACGGGCATGTCCATGGTGCAGTGGGACAGGCTTTACCACAGGGAGATAAAAGACTGCCAAGGGTAGGTTGGAGCTGGGAAAAGCCACTTAGGAACAGATTTTCATTGGAGGTGATAGACAAGGGCAAAGGGAAGAATGAGGATGAGTGTGTCAAGTTTCAAAGTGCCAGGAGGCAGCACAGTGCATTTGGGAAACTACAGCAAGTTCATGACAACCGACAACTGATCTGGCAGCATCACCTGGGGATGGAGGCTGAGCCCCGGGGTTAACACTGGGCTTGAGATGGTTTGTATACTATGCCGAGGAGGTGAGGTACTACACTGTGGGGGCACAGGGAGCTACCGGAGGATTTCAAATATCAGAATCGTAACCATAATAGAGTATTTAATTGCATCCTAGCTTTCATCACGTGTAAGATGTACTAGAGTTTATGTTCGACTAAGAAAGAGAAATGCTGTCAGTTAAACTAGGATATGTCATCAAGTGCAAGGTGAGTGCCACCTTAAAAGATATTAAAATGGGGGGGGGTGGACACATCTTAGAACAAGTAAATTGTGGTACTAGAATAATTAAGAAAGGTCGAACACTTGGATCAACAAAAAAAGTGATTATTGCTTACCATGTGACCCAAACTATATTAAGTCTTAGAACAAAAGATGTTCTTATCTTGATGCCCCGCAGCTGTTAGCCCCCAAGGTAAAGAGGGCAGTAGGCAACGACCAGCAGGCCTCAAGTGCCATGTGCAGACTCTAAGAGCAACTGCCTTTGAGAGAGGAAACGGTAGAGAGTGGGCTTTCGGAGGTAGAGAATTACTAGCTGGGAAAGTAGGAAAATTGACACAGAATCGGGATTGATGCCACTACATAACAGAGTTGGTGAAACGTCCCTTCTCAGAGATCTTGAGGCTCCTCAGAAATGTATTTTTCATTTTGGACAGAACATTCAGGATAAATATGATCTGTTCGAGTTCCTGGTTCTCTCATCAGGACTGTTTCTTAGGCTTCACTGGCACAAGAAAAGGGTTTTGATGGTCCAGGGTAAATCCTGACCAAAGCAAAGCACTGTATCTATGAAAAACTAACCACTCAGAAGAGAACGACAGATAAAAAGCCAGGCCGACCTGACCCTGCAAAATAGGTAAGGTTGTTCCGGCAACAGGGGTAGAGGGGAAGTGCCCATCTCCTGCTAGAAGAGCTAGAGAAGACCCCTTCCGGAGAGACCACCAGGAGAGGAGAGCAGAAGGTGCTGATGAGGAAGAATATTTTAATCAGCAGAGAAGGTCAAAATGACAAAGTTCCAGGATCAGTGTAAACATATGGGATGAAAAAATAAAAAAGAAAAGAAAAGATCATTTTAAAATGACTTTTTTTTTTTAAAAGGACTTGTGTAAACAAAAGTCCTTTTTAAGAGACAGTTGGCTGTTTAAAGCAGAAGTACAACTCACTGAGAGAATCACCGCACTATTTATTTGGGTAGAAAGGACCTGGAATGTAGAAAGGCCCATTCTGCAGAGGAAAAAAATAGAATCACTAACAGGCCTCGTGCCTTGCACAGCCAGTGGCTAGAATCCCTGCCTCATGAGACCCTGTGCTAGAAGTCCGCTAGAACCATCTACAACTATGGTAGTCTTTCTTGGAAGGCAACAAGTGTTTGCCCAGTTAAGAGCAGAGTAACAATCAGTCACGTATTTGGTGATAATGTTTATCGATATCTTTAAAAGCCGTGTCAAGTTTCTTTTTGAGTAACCCTCACCCCACCCTTAGAGAAATTTATCTGAGGTTCACCTCTTTGAAATACCTCATTGTAGTTCCACATTTACCATATCCAAAGAACAAACAAACAAACAAAAAACCATTTTCTTAACAAAGAGTTCAGAAGGGGGCGCCACTGAAAACAATTAGAGCTTTCCCTGCCAGGACAATTTTGTTGCAGAAACAGCTGAAAGCAATCAGGTCAGACAGAGCCAAGGGCTGGAGGGATTTTTAAATGACAAAAACCGATCCAAATCAAACCAAAACAAAAATCAAACCCAATGGCCAGGATTTCAAGTTTGCTACTAAAGGTGTGACATTCTCCTAAGACATGCGAGTGACTTGATCAATATATTTATATATTTATATTTGAAGAAGAAGGAACTATTTGATGCAGCAAATCCACGTTGATTAAAATATACCAGATATGGGGGCTCCTGGGTGGCTCAGTGGTTTAGGCCTCTGCCTTCGGCTCAGGTCATGATTTCAGGGTCCTGGGATGGAGCCCCACATCGGGCTCTCTGCTCAGCGGGGAGCCTGCTTCCCCCCTCTCTCTCTGCCTACCTCTCTACCTACTTGTGATCTGTCAGAAAAATGCGTAAATCAGATCTTTAAAAAAAGAATTAGTAGATGTGAAATACATCGAGGGTATGGGGGAAGGAAAACGATTTCACCTGATCTGACTAGGAAGTGGTTGAAGCCTGAATTAAAGTGCTATAAAAAGAGTAAAGACCTGGGAATTCTATGGGGAAAAATCCCTAGAAAAACAGCAGTAATAACTGGCTGCTCTTTATTGATCCAGATGCTGCGGTAGGCAAAGAAGAGCTGGTTTTATTCAGAGGATGATCTCCATTTGTCTTCCTGATCTGGCATTTCCTGCAAGCCAGGTATGGGGCTCTGCTCTAGAGCTGCAAATGCTGGGGGGCCCTCACTGTCCCTTTTCTCTTCTCAGGGGGACAACGGGCATGTCCATGGTGCAGTGGGACAGGCTTTACCACAGGGAGATAAAAGACTGCCAAGGGTAGGTTGGAGCTGGGAAAAGCCACTTAGGAACAGATTTTCATTGGAGGTGATAGACAAGGGCAAAGCGAAGAATGAGGATGAGTGTGTCAAGTTTCAAAGTGCCAGGAGGCAGCACAGTGCATTTGGGAAACTACAGCAAGTTCATGACAACCGACAACTGATCTGGCAGCATCACCTGGGGATGGAGGCTGAGCCCCGGGGTTAACACTGGGCTTGAGATGGTTTGTATACTATGCCGAGGAGGTGAGGTACTACACTGTGGGGGCACAGGGAGCTACCGGAGGATTTCAAATATCAGAATCGTAACCATAATAGAGTATTTAATTGCATCCTAGCTTTCATCACGTGTAAGATGTACTAGAGTTTATGTTCGACTAAGAAAGAGAAATGCTGTCAGTTAAACTAGGATATGTCATCAAGTGCAAGGTGAGTGCCACCTTAAAAGATATTAAAATGGCGGGGGGGTGGACACATCTTAGAACAAGTAAATTGTGGTACTAGAATAATTAAGAAAGGTCGAACACTTGGATCAACAAAAAAAGTGATTAATGCTTACCATGTGACCCAATCTATATTAAGTCTTAGAACAAAAGACGTTCTTATCTTGATGCCCCGCAGCTGTTAGCCCCAAGGTACAGAGGGCAGTAGGCAACGACCAGCAGGCCTCAAGTGCCATGTGCAGACTCTAAGAGCAACTGCCTTTGAGAGAGGAAACGGTAGAGAGTGGGCTTTCGGAGGTAGAGTATTACTAGCTGGGAAAGTAGGAAAATTGACACAGAATCGGGATTGATGCCACTACAGGACAGAGTTGGTGAAACGTCCCTTCTCAGAGATCTTGAGGCTCCTCAGAAATGTATTTTTCATTTTGGACAGAACATTCAGGATAAATATGATCTGTTCGAGTTCCTGGTTCTCTCATCAGGACTGTTTCTTAGGCTTCACTGGCACAAGAAAAGGGTTTTGATGGTCCAGGGTAAATCCTGACCAAAGCAAAGCACGGTATCTATGAAAAACTAACCACTCAGAAGAGAACGACAGATAAAAAGCCAGGCCGACCTGACCCTGCAAAATAGGTAAGGTTGTTCCGGCAACAGGGGTAGAGGGGAAGTGCCCATCTCCTGCTAGAAGAGCTAGAGAAGACCCCTTCCGGAGAGACCACCAGGAGAGGAGAGCAGAAGGTGCTGATGAGGAAGAATATTTTAATCAGCAGAGAAGGTCAAAATGACAAAGTTCCAGGATCAGTGTAAACATATGGGATGAAAAAATAAAAAAGAAAAGAAAAGATCATTTTAAAATGACTTTTTTTTTTTAAAAGGACTTGTGTAAACAAAAGTCCTTTTTAAGAGACAGTTGGCTGTTTAAAGCAGAAGTACAACTCACTGAGAGAATCACCGCACTATTTATTTGGGTAGAAAGGACCTGGAATGTAGAAAGGCCCATTCTGCAGAGGAAAAAAATAGAATCACTAACAGGCCTCGTGCCTTGCACAGCCAGTGGCTAGAATCCCTGCCTCATGAGACCCTGTGCTAGAAGTCCGCTAGAACCATCTACAACTATGGTAGTCTTTCTTGGAAGGCAACAAGTGTTTGCCCAGTTAAGAGCAGAGTAACAATCAGTCACGTATTTGGTGATAATGTTTATCGATATCTTTAAAAGCCGTGTCAAGTTTCTTTTTGAGTAACCCTCACCCCACCCTTAGAGAAATTTATCTGAGGTTCACCTCTTTGAAATACCTCATTGTAGTTCCACATTTACCATATCCAAAGAACAAACAAACAAACAAAAAACCATTTTCTTAACAAAGAGTTCAGAAGGGGGCGCCACTGAAAACAATTAGAGCTTTCCCTGCCAGGACAATTTTGTTGCAGAAACAGCTGAAAGCAATCAGGTCAGACAGAGCCAAGGGCTGGAGGGATTTTTAAATGACAAAAACCGATCCAAATCAAACCAAAACAAAAATCAAACCCAATGGCCAGGATTTCAAGTTTGCTACTAAAGGTGTGACATTCTCCTAAGACATGCGAGTGACTTGATCAATATATTTATATATTTATATTTGAAGAAGAAGGAACTATTTGATGCAGCAAATCCACGTTGATTAAAATATACCAGATATGGGGGCTCCTGGGTGGCTCAGTGGTTTAGGCCTCTGCCTTCGGCTCAGGTCATGATTTCAGGGTCCTGGGATGGAGCCCCACATCGGGCTCTCTGCTCAGCGGGGAGCCTGCTTCCCCCCTCTCTCTCTGCCTACCTCTCTACCTACTTGTGATCTGTCAGAAAAATGCGTAAATCAGATCTTTAAAAAAAGAATTAGTAGATGTGAAATACATCGAGGGTATGGGGGAAGGAAAACGATTTCACCTGATCTGACTAGGAAGTGGTTGAAGCCTGAATTAAAGTGCTATAAAAAGAGTAAAGACCTGGGAATTCTATGGGGAAAAATCCCTAGAAAAACAGCAGTAATAACTGGCTGCTCTTTATTGATCCAGATGCTGCGGTAGGCAAAGAAGAGCTGGTTTTATTCAGAGGATGATCTCCATTTGTCTTCCTGATCTGGCATTTCCTGCAAGCCAGGTATGGGGCTCTGCTCTAGAGCTGCAAATGCTGGGGGGCCCTCACTGTCCCTTTTCTCTTCTCAGGGGGACAACGGGCATGTCCATGGTGCAGTGGGACAGGCTTTACCACAGGGAGATAAAAGACTGCCAAGGGTAGGTTGGAGCTGGGAAAAGCCACTTAGGAACAGATTTTCATTGGAGGTGATAGACAAGGGCAAAGCGAAGAATGAGGATGAGTGTGTCAAGTTTCAAAGTGCCAGGAGGCAGCACAGTGCATTTGGGAAACTACAGCAAGTTCATGACAACCGACAACTGATCTGGCAGCATCACCTGGGGATGGAGGCTGAGCCCCGGGGTTAACACTGGGCTTGAGATGGTTTGTATACTATGCCGAGGAGGTGAGGTACTACACTGTGGGGGCACAGGGAGCTACCGGAGGATTTCAAATATCAGAATCGTAACCATAATAGAGTATTTAATTGCATCCTAGCTTTCATCACGTGTAAGATGTACTAGAGTTTATGTTCGACTAAGAAAGAGAAATGCTGTCAGTTAAACTAGGATATGTCATCAAGTGCAAGGTGAGTGCCACCTTAAAAGATATTAAAATGGCGGGGGGGTGGACACATCTTAGAACAAGTAAATTGTGGTACTAGAATAATTAAGAAAGGTCGAACACTTGGATCAACAAAAAAAGTGATTAATGCTTACCATGTGACCCAATCTATATTAAGTCTTAGAACAAAAGACGTTCTTATCTTGATGCCCCGCAGCTGTTAGCCCCAAGGTACAGAGGGCAGTAGGCAACGACCAGCAGGCCTCAAGTGCCATGTGCAGACTCTAAGAGCAACTGCCTTTGAGAGAGGAAACGGTAGAGAGTGGGCTTTCGGAGGTAGAGTATTACTAGCTGGGAAAGTAGGAAAATTGACACAGAATCGGGATTGATGCCACTACAGGACAGAGTTGGTGAAACGTCCCTTCTCAGAGATCTTGAGGCTCCTCAGAAATGTATTTTTCATTTTGGACAGAACATTCAGGATAAATATGATCTGTTCGAGTTCCTGGTTCTCTCATCAGGACTGTTTCTTAGGCTTCACTGGCACAAGAAAAGGGTTTTGATGGTCCAGGGTAAATCCTGACCAAAGCAAAGCACGGTATCTATGAAAAACTAACCACTCAGAGGAGAACGACAGATAAAAAGCCAGGCCGACCTGACCCTGCAAAATAGGTAAGGTTGTTCCGGCAACAGGGGTAGAGGGGAAGTGCCCATCTCCTGCTAGAAGAGCTAGAGAAGACCCCTTCCGGAGAGACCACCAGGAGAGGAGAGCAGAAGGTGCTGATGAGGAAGAATATTTTAATCAGCAGAGAAGGTCAAAATGACAAAGTTCCAGGATCAGTGTAAACATATGGGATGAAAAAATAAAAAAGAAAAGAAAAGATCATTTTAAAATGACTTTTTTTTTTTAAAAGGACTTGTGTAAACAAAAGTCCTTTTTAAGAGACAGTTGGCTGTTTAAAGCAGAAGTACAACTCACTGAGAGAATCACCGCACTATTTATTTGGGTAGAAAGGACCTGGAATGTAGAAAGGCCCATTCTGCAGAGGAAAAAAATAGAATCACTAACAGGCCTCGTGCCTTGCACAGCCAGTGGCTAGAATCCCTGCCTCATGAGACCCTGTGCTAGAAGTCCGCTAGAACCATCTACAACTATGGTAGTCTTTCTTGGAAGGCAACAAGTGTTTGCCCAGTTAAGAGCAGAGTAACAATCAGTCACGTATTTGGTGATAATGTTTATCGATATCTTTAAAAGCCGTGTCAAGTTTCTTTTTGAGTAACCCTCACCCCACCCTTAGAGAAATTTATCTGAGGTTCACCTCTTTGAAATACCTCATTGTAGTTCCACATTTACCATATCCAAAGAACAAACAAACAAACAAAAAACCATTTTCTTAACAAAGAGTTCAGAAGGGGGCGCCACTGAAAACAATTAGAGCTTTCCCTGCCAGGACAATTTTGTTGCAGAAACAGCTGAAAGCAATCAGGTCAGACAGAGCCAAGGGCTGGAGGGATTTTTAAATGACAAAAACCGATCCAAATCAAACCAAAACAAAAATCAAACCCAATGGCCAGGATTTCAAGTTTGCTACTAAAGGTGTGACATTCTCCTAAGACATGCGAGTGACTTGATCAATATATTTATATATTTATATTTGAAGAAGAAGGAACTATTTGATGCAGCAAATCCACGTTGATTAAAATATACCAGATATGGGGGCTCCTGGGTGGCTCAGTGGTTTAGGCCTCTGCCTTCGGCTCAGGTCATGATTTCAGGGTCCTGGGATGGAGCCCCACATCGGGCTCTCTGCTCAGCGGGGAGCCTGCTTCCCCCCTCTCTCTCTGCCTACCTCTCTACCTACTTGTGATCTGTCAGAAAAATGCGTAAATCAGATCTTTAAAAAAAGAATTAGTAGATGTGAAATACATCGAGGGTATGGGGGAAGGAAAACGATTTCACCTGATCTGACTAGGAAGTGGTTGAAGCCTGAATTAAAGTGCTATAAAAAGAGTAAAGACCTGGGAATTCTATGGGGAAAAATCCCTAGAAAAACAGCAGTAATAACTGGCTGCTCTTTATTGATCCAGATGCTGCGGTAGGCAAAGAAGAGCTGGTTTTATTCAGAGGATGATCTCCATTTGTCTTCCTGATCTGGCATTTCCTGCAAGCCAGGTATGGGGCTCTGCTCTAGAGCTGCAAATGCTGGGGGGCCCTCACTGTCCCTTTTCTCTTCTCAGGGGGACAACGGGCATGTCCATGGTGCAGTGGGACAGGCTTTACCACAGGGAGATAAAAGACTGCCAAGGGTAGGTTGGAGCTGGGAAAAGCCACTTAGGAACAGATTTTCATTGGAGGTGATAGACAAGGGCAAAGCGAAGAATGAGGATGAGTGTGTCAAGTTTCAAAGTGCCAGGAGGCAGCACAGTGCATTTGGGAAACTACAGCAAGTTCATGACAACCGACAACTGATCTGGCAGCATCACCTGGGGATGGAGGCTGAGCCCCGGGGTTAACACTGGGCTTGAGATGGTTTGTATACTATGCCGAGGAGGTGAGGTACTACACTGTGGGGGCACAGGGAGCTACCGGAGGATTTCAAATATCAGAATCGTAACCATAATAGAGTATTTAATTGCATCCTAGCTTTCATCACGTGTAAGATGTACTAGAGTTTATGTTCGACTAAGAAAGAGAAATGCTGTCAGTTAAACTAGGATATGTCATCAAGTGCAAGGTGAGTGCCACCTTAAAAGATATTAAAATGGCGGGGGGGTGGACACATCTTAGAACAAGTAAATTGTGGTACTAGAATAATTAAGAAAGGTCGAACACTTGGATCAACAAAAAAAGTGATTAATGCTTACCATGTGACCCAATCTATATTAAGTCTTAGAACAAAAGACGTTCTTATCTTGATGCCCCGCAGCTGTTAGCCCCAAGGTACAGAGGGCAGTAGGCAACGACCAGCAGGCCTCAAGTGCCATGTGCAGACTCTAAGAGCAACTGCCTTTGAGAGAGGAAACGGTAGAGAGTGGGCTTTCGGAGGTAGAGTATTACTAGCTGGGAAAGTAGGAAAATTGACACAGAATCGGGATTGATGCCACTACAGGACAGAGATGGTGAAACGTCCCTTCTCAGAGATCTTGAGGCTCCTCAGAAATGTATTTTTCATTTTGGACAGAACATTCAGGATAAATATGATCTGTTCGAGTTCCTGGTTCTCTCATCAGGACTGTTTCTTAGGCTTCACTGGCACAAGAAAAGGGTTTTGATGGTCCAGGGTAAATCCTGACCAAAGCAAAGCACGGTATCTATGAAAAACTAACCACTCAGAGGAGAACGACAGATAAAAAGCCAGGCCGACCTGACCCTGCAAAATAGGTAAGGTTGGTCCGGCAACAGGGGTAGAGGGGAAGTGCCCATCTCCTGCTAGAAGAGCTAGAGAAGACCCCTTCCGGAGAGACCACCAGGAGAGGAGAGCAGAAGGTGCTGATGAGGAAGAATATTTTAATCAGCAGAGAAGGTCAAAATGACAAAGTTCCAGGATCAGTGTAAACATATGGGATGAAAAAATAAAAAAGAAAAGAAAAGATCATTTTAAAATGACTTTTTTTTTTTAAAAGGACTTGTGTAAACAAAAGTCCTTTTTAAGAGACAGTTGGCTGTTTAAAGCAGAAGTACAACTCACTGAGAGAATCACCGCACTATTTATTTGGGTAGAAAGGACCTGGAATGTAGAAAGGCCCATTCTGCAGAGGAAAAAAATAGAATCACTAACAGGCCTCGTGCCTTGCACAGCCAGTGGCTAGAATCCCTGCCTCATGAGACCCTGTGCTAGAAGTCCGCTAGAACCATCTACAACTATGGTAGTCTTTCTTGGAAGGCAACAAGTGTTTGCCCAGTTAAGAGCAGAGTAACAATCAGTCACGTATTTGGTGATAATGTTTATCGATATCTTTAAAAGCCGTGTCAAGTTTCTTTTTGAGTAACCCTCACCCCACCCTTAGAGAAATTTATCTGAGGTTCACCTCTTTGAAATACCTCATTGTAGTTCCACATTTACCATATCCAAAGAACAAACAAACAAACAAAAAACCATTTTCTTAACAAAGAGTTCAGAAGGGGGCGCCACTGAAAACAATTAGAGCTTTCCCTGCCAGGACAATTTTGTTGCAGAAACAGCTGAAAGCAATCAGGTCAGACAGAGCCAAGGGCTGGAGGGATTTTTAAATGACAAAAACCGATCCAAATCAAACCAAAACAAAAATCAAACCCAATGGCCAGGATTTCAAGTTTGCTACTAAAGGTGTGACATTCTCCTAAGACATGCGAGTGACTTGATCAATATATTTATATATTTATATTTGAAGAAGAAGGAACTATTTGATGCAGCAAATCCACGTTGATTAAAATATACCAGATATGGGGGCTCCTGGGTGGCTCAGTGGTTTAGGCCTCTGCCTTCGGCTCAGGTCATGATTTCAGGGTCCTGGGATGGAGCCCCACATCGGGCTCTCTGCTCAGCGGGGAGCCTGCTTCCCCCCTCTCTCTCTGCCTACCTCTCTACCTACTTGTGATCTGTCAGAAAAATGCGTAAATCAGATCTTTAAAAAAAGAATTAGTAGATGTGAAATACATCGAGGGTATGGGGGAAGGAAAACGATTTCACCTGATCTGACTAGGAAGTGGTTGAAGCCTGAATTAAAGTGCTATAAAAAGAGTAAAGACCTGGGAATTCTATGGGGAAAAATCCCTAGAAAAACAGCAGTAATAACTGGCTGCTCTTTATTGATCCAGATGCTGCGGTAGGCAAAGAAGAGCTGGTTTTATTCAGAGGATGATCTCCATTTGTCTTCCTGATCTGGCATTTCCTGCAAGCCAGGTATGGGGCTCTGCTCTAGAGCTGCAAATGCTGGGGGGCCCTCACTGTCCCTTTTCTCTTCTCAGGGGGACAACGGGCATGTCCATGGTGCAGTGGGACAGGCTTTACCACAGGGAGATAAAAGACTGCCAAGGGTAGGTTGGAGCTGGGAAAAGCCACTTAGGAACAGATTTTCATTGGAGGTGATAGACAAGGGCAAAGCGAAGAATGAGGATGAGTGTGTCAAGTTTCAAAGTGCCAGGAGGCAGCACAGTGCATTTGGGAAACTACAGCAAGTTCATGACAACCGACAACTGATCTGGCAGCATCACCTGGGGATGGAGGCTGAGCCCCGGGGTTAACACTGGGCTTGAGATGCTTTGTATACTATGCCGAGGAGGTGAGGTACTACACTGTGGGGGCACAGGGAGCTACCGGAGGATTTCAAATATCAGAATCGTAACCATAATAGAGTATTTAATTGCATCCTAGCTTTCATCACGTGTAAGATGTACTAGAGTTTATGTTCGACTAAGAAAGAGAAATGCTGTCAGTTAAACTAGGATATGTCATCAAGTGCAAGGTGAGTGCCACCTTAAAAGATATTAAAATGGCGGGGGGGTGGACACATCTTAGAACAAGTAAATTGTGGTACTAGAATAATTAAGAAAGGTCGAACACTTGGATCAACAAAAAAAGTGATTATTGCTTACCATGTGACCCAATCTATATTAAGTCTTAGAACAAAAGACGTTCTTATCTTGATGCCCCGCAGCTGTTAGCCCCAAGGTACAGAGGGCAGTAGGCAACGACCAGCAGGCCTCAAGTGCCATGTGCAGACTCTAAGAGCAACTGTCTTTGAGAGAGGAAACGGTAGAGAGTGGGCTTTCGGAGGTAGAGTATTACTAGCTGGTAAAGTAGGAAAATTGACACAGAATCGGGATTGATGCCACTACAGGACAGAGATGGTGAAACGTCCCTTCTCAGAGATCTTGAGGCTCCTCAGAAATGTATTTTTCATTTTGGACAGAACATTCAGGATAAATATGATCTGTTCGAGTTCCTGGTTCTCTCATCAGGACTGTTTCTTAGGCTTCACTGGCACAAGAAAAGGGTTTTGATGGTCCAGGGTAAATCCTGACCAAAGCAAAGCACGGTATCTATGAAAAACTAACCACTCAGAAGAGAACGACAGATAAAAAGCTAGGCCGACCTGACCCTGCAAAATAGGTAAGGTTGGTCCGGCAACAGGGGTAGAGGGGAAGTGCCCATCTCCTGCTAGAAGAGCTAGAGAAGACCCCTTCCGGAGAGACCACCAGGAGAGGAGAGCAGAAGGTGCTGATGAGGAAGAATATTTTAATCAGCAGAGAAGGTCAAAATGACAAAGTTCCAGGATCAGTGTAAACATATGGGATGAAAAAATAAAAAAGAAAAGAAAAGATCATTTTAAAATGACTTTTTTTTTTAAAAGGACTTGTGTAAACAAAAGTCCTTTTTAAGAGACAGTTGGCTGTTTAAAGCAGAAGTACAACTCACTGAGAGAATCACCGCACTATTTATTTGGGTAGAAAGGACCTGGAATGTAGAAAGGCCCATTCTGCAGAGGAAAAAAATAGAATCACTAACAGGCCTCGTGCCTTGCACAGCCAGTGGCTAGAATCCCTGCCTCATGAGACCCTGTGCTAGAAGTCCGCTAGAACCATCTACAAGTATGGTAGTCTTTCTTGGAAGGCAACAAGTGTTTGCCCAGTTAAGAGCAGAGTAACAATCAGTCACGTATTTGGTGATAATGTTTATCGATATCTTTAAAAGCCGTGTCAAGTTTCTTTTTGAGTAACCCTCACCCCACCCTTAGAGAAATTTATCTGAGGTTCACCTCTTTGAAATACCTCATTGTAGTTCCACATTTACCATATCCAAAAAACAAACAAACAAACAAAAAACCATTTTCTTAACAAAGTGTTCAGAAGGGGGCGCCACTGAAAACAATTAGAGCTTTCCCTGCCAGGACAATTTTGTTGCAGAAACAGCTGAAAGCAATCAGGTCAGACAGAGCCAAGGGCTGGAGGGATTTTTAAATGACAAAAACCGATCCAAATCAAACCAAAACAAAAATCAAACCCAATGGCCAGGATTTCAAGTTTGCTACTAAAGGTGTGACATTCTCCTAAGACATGCGAGTGACTTGATCAATATATTTATATATTTATATTTGAAGAAGAAGGAACTATTTGATGCAGCAAATCCACGTTGATTAAAATATACCAGATATGGGGGCTCCTGGGTGGCTCAGTGGTTTAGGCCTCTGCCTTCGGCTCAGGTCATGATTTCAGGGTCCTGGGATGGAGCCCCACATCGGGCTCTCTGCTCAGCGGGGAGCCTGCTTCCCCCCTCTCTCTCTGCCTACCTCTCTACCTACTTGTGATCTGTCAGAAAAATGCGTAAATCAGATCTTTAAAAAAAGAATTAGTAGATGTGAAATACATCGAGGGTATGGGGGAAGGAAAACGATTTCACCTGATCTGACTAGGAAGTGGTTGAAGCCTGAATTAAAGTGCTATAAAAAGAGTAAAGACCTGGGAATTCTATGGGGAAAAATCCCTAGAAAAACAGCAGTAATAACTGGCTGCTCTTTATTGATCCAGATGCTGCGGTAGGCAAAGAAGAGCTGGTTTTATTCAGAGGATGATCTCCATTTGTCTTCCTGATCTGGCATTTCCTGCAAGCCAGGTATGGGGCTCTGCTCTAGAGCTGCAAATGCTGGGGGGCCCTCACTGTCCCTTTTCTCTTCTCAGGGGGACAACGGGCATGTCCATGGTGCAGTGGGACAGGCTTTACCACAGGGAGATAAAAGACTGCCAAGGGTAGGTTGGAGCTGGGAAAAGCCACTTAGGAACAGATTTTCATTGGAGGTGATAGACAAGGGCAAAGCGAAGAATGAGGATGAGTGTGTCAAGTTTCAAAGTGCCAGGAGGCAGCACAGTGCATTTGGGAAACTACAGCAAGTTCATGACAACCGACAACTGATCTGGCAGCATCACCTGGGGATGGAGGCTGAGCCCCGGGGTTAACACTGGGCTTGAGATGGTTTGTATACTATGCCGAGGAGGTGAGGTACTACACTGTGGGGGCACAGGGAGCTACCGGAGGATTTCAAATATCAGAATCGTAACCATAATAGAGTATTTATTTGCATCCTAGCTTTCATCACGTGTAAGATGTACTATAGTTTATGTTCGACTAAGAAAGAGAAATGCTGTCAGTTAAACTAGGATATGTCATCAAGTGCAAGGTGAGTGCCACCTTAAAAGATATTAAAATGGGGGGGGTGGACACATCTTAGAACAAGTAAATTGTGGTACTAGAATAATTAAGAAAGGTCGAACACTTGGATCAACAAAAAAAGTGATTATTGCTTACCATGTGACCCAAACTATATTAAGTCTTAGAACAAAAGACGTTCTTATCTTGATGCCCCGCAGCTGTTAGCCCCCAAGGTAAAGAGGGCAGTAGGCAACGACCAGCAGGCCTCAAGTGCCATGTGCAGACTCTAAGAGCAACTGCCTTTGAGAGAGGAAACGGTAGAGAGTGGGCTTTCGGAGGTAGAGAATTACTAGCTGGGAAAGTAGGAAAATTGACACAGAATCGGGATTGATGACACTACATAACAGAGTTGGTGAAACGTCCCTTCTCAGAGATCTTGAGGCTCCTCAGAAATGTATTTTTCATTTTGGACAGAACATTCAGGATAAATATGATCTGTTCGAGTTCCTGGTTCTCTCATCAGGACTGTTTCTTAGGCTTCACTGGCACAAGAAAAGGGTTTTGATGGTCCAGGGTAAATCCTGACCAAAGCAAAGCACGGTATCTATGAAAAACTAACCACTCAGAAGAGAACGACAGATAAAAAGCCAGGCCGACCTGACCCTGCAAAATAGGTAAGGTTGGTCCGGCAACAGGGGTAGAGGGGAAGTGCCCATCTCCTGCTAGAAGAGCTAGAGAAGACCCCTTCCGGAGAGACCACCAGGAGAGGAGAGCAGAAGGTGCTGATGAGGAAGAATATTTTAATCAGCAGAGAAGGTCAAAATGACAAAGTTCCAGGATCAGTGTAAACATATGGGATGAAAAAATAAAAAAGAAAAGAAAAGATCATTTTAAAATGACTTTTTTTTTTTTAAAAGGACTTGTGTAAACAAAAGTCCTTTTTAAGAGACAGTTGGCTGTTTAAAGCAGAAGTACAACTCACTGAGAGAATCACCGCACTATTTATTTGGGTAGAAAGGACCTGGAATGTAGAAAGGCCCATTCTGCAGAGGAAAAAAATAGAATCACTAACAGGCCTCGTGCCTTGCACAGCCAGTGGCTAGAATCCCTGCCTCATGAGACCCTGTGCTAGAAGTCCGCTAGAACCATCTACAACTATGGTAGTCTTTCTTGGAAGCCAACAAGTGTTTGCCCAGTTAAGAGCAGAGTAACAATCAGTCACGTATTTGGTGATAATGTTTATCGATATCTTTAAAAGCCGTGTCAAGTTTCTTTTTGAGTAACCCTCACCCCACCCTTAGAGAAATTTATCTGAGGTTCACCTCTTTGAAATACCTCATTGTAGTTCCACATTTACCATATCCAAAAAACAAACAAACAAACAAAAAACCATTTTCTTAACAAAGTGTTCAGAAGGGGGCGCCACTGAAAACAATTAGAGCTTTCCCTGCCAGGACAATTTTGTTGCAGAAACAGCTGAAAGCAATCAGGTCAGACAGAGCCAAGGGCTGGAGGGATTTTTAAATGACAAAAACCGATCCAAATCAAACCAAAACAAAAATCAAACCCAATGGCCAGGATTTCAAGTTTGCTACTAAAGGTGTGACATTCTCCTAAGACATGCGAGTGACTTGATCAATATATTTATATATTTATATTTGAAGAAGAAGGAACTATTTGATGCAGCAAATCCACGTTGATTAAAATATACCAGATATGGGGGCTCCTGGGTGGCTCAGTGGTTTAGGCCTCTGCCTTCGGCTCAGGTCATGATTTCAGGGTCCTGGGATGGAGCCCCACATCGGGCTCTCTACTCAGCGGGGAGCCTGCTTCCCCCCTCTCTCTCTGCCTACCTCTCTACCTACTTGTGATCTGTCAGAAAAATGCGTAAATCAGATCTTTAAAAAAAGAATTAGTAGATGTGAAATACATCGAGGGTATGGGGGAAGGAAAACGATTTCACCTGATCTGACTAGGAAGTGGTTGAAGCCTGAATTAAAGTGCTATAAAAAGAGTAAAGACCTGGGAATTCTATGGGGAAAAATCCCTAGAAAAACAGCAGTAATAACTGGCTGCTCTTTATTGATCCAGATGCTGCGGTAGGCAAAGAAGAGCTGGTTTTATTCAGAGGATGATCTCCATTTGTCTTCCTGATCTGGCATTTCCTGCAAGCCAGGTATGGGGCTCTGCTCTAGAGCTGCAAATGCTGGGGGGCCCTCACTGTCCCTTTTCTCTTCTCAGGGGGACAACGGGCATGTCCATGGTGCAGTGGGACAGGCTTTACCACAGGGAGATAAAAGACTGCCAAGGGTAGGTTGGAGCTGGGAAAAGCCACTTAGGAACAGATTTTCATTGGAGGTGATAGACAAGGGCAAAGCGAAGAATGAGGATGAGTGTGTCAAGTTTCAAAGTGCCAGGAGGCAGAACAGTGCATTTGGGAAACTACAGCAAGTTCATGACAACCGACAACTGATCTGGCAGCATCACCTGGGGATGGAGGCTGAGCCCCGGGGTTAACACTGGGCTTGAGATGGTTTGTATACGATGCCGAGGAGGTGAGGTACTACACTGTGGGGGCACAGGGAGCTACCGGAGGATTTCAAATATCAGAATCGTAACCATAATAGAGTATTTAATTGCATCCTAGCTTTCATCACGTGTAAGATGTACTATAGTTTATGTTCGACTAAGAAAGAGAAATGCTGTCAGTTAAACTAGGATATGTCATCAAGTGCAAGGTGAGTGCCACCTTAAAAGATATTAAAATGGGGGGGGTGGACACATCTTAGAACAAGTAAATTGTGGTACTAGAATAATTAAGAAAGGTCGAACACTTGGATCAACAAAAAAAGTGATTATTGCTTACCATGTGACCCAAACTATATTAAGTCTTAGAACAAAAGACGTTCTTATCTTGATGCCCCGCAGCTGTTAGCCCCCAAGGTAAAGAGGGCAGTAGGCAACGACCAGCAGGCCTCAAGTGCCATGTGCAGACTCTAAGAGCAACTGCCTTTGAGAGAGGAAACGGTAGAGAGTGGGCTTTCGGAGGTAGAGAATTACTAGCTGGGAAAGTAGGAAAATTGACACAGAATCGGGATTGATGACACTACATAACAGAGTTGGTGAAACGTCCCTTCTCAGAGATCTTGAGGCTCCTCAGAAATGTATTTTTCATTTTGGACAGAACATTCAGGATAAATATGATCTGTTCGAGTTCCTGGTTCTCTCATCAGGACTGTTTATTAGGCTTCACTGGCACAAGAAAAGGGTTTTGATGGTCCAGGGTAAATCCTGACCAAAGCAAAGCACGGTATCTATGAAAAACTAACCACTCAGAAGAGAACGACAGATAAAAAGCCAGGCCGACCTGACCCTGCAAAATAGGTAAGGTTGGTCCGGCAACAGGGGTAGAGGGGAAGTGCCCATCTCCTGCTAGAAGAGCTAGAGAAGACCCCTTCCGGAGAGACCACCAGGAGAGGAGAGCAGAAGGTGCTGATGAGGAAGAATATTTTAATCAGCAGAGAAGGTCAAAATGACAAAGTTCCAGGATCAGTGTAAACATATGGGATGAAAAAATAAAAAAGAAAAGAAAAGATCATTTTAAAATGACTTTTTTTTTTTTTTAAAAGGACTTGTGTAAACAAAAGTCCTTTTTAAGAGACAGTTGGCTGTTTAAAGCAGAAGTACAACTCACTGAGAGAATCACCGCACTATTTATTTGGGTAGAAAGGACCTGGAATGTAGAAAGGCCCATTCTGCAGAGGAAAAAAATAGAATCACTAACAGGCCTCGTGCCTTGCACAGCCAGTGGCTAGAATCCCTGCCTCATGAGACCCTGTGCTAGAAGGCCGCTAGAACCATCTACAACTATGGTAGTCTTTCTTGGAAGCCAACAAGTGTTTGCCCAGTTAAGAGCAGAGTAACAATCAGTCACGTATTTGGTGATAATGTTTATCGATATCTTTAAAAGCCGTGTCAAGTTTCTTTTTGAGTAACCCTCACCCCACCCTTAGAGAAATTTATCTGAGGTTCACCTCTTTGAAATACCTCATTGTGGTTCCACATTTACCATATCCAAAAAACAAACAAACAAAAAAAAACCATTTTCTTAACAAAGTGTTCAGAAGGGGGCGCCACTGAAAACAATTAGAGCTTTCCCTGCCAGGACAATTTTGTTGCAGAAACAGCTGAAAGCAATCAGGTCAGACAGAGCCAAGGGCTGGAGGGATTTTTAAATGACAAAATCCGATCCAAATCAAACCAAAACAAAAATCAAACCCAATGGCCAGGATTTCAAGTTTGCTACTAAAGGCGTACATTCCCCTAAGACATGCGAGTGATTTGATCAATATATTTACATATTTATATTTGAAGAAGAAGGAACTATTTGATGCAGCAAATCCACGTTGATTAAAAATTACCAGATATGGGGGCTCCTGGCTGGCTCAGTGGTTTAGGCCTCTGCCTTCGGCTCAGGTCATGATTTCAGGGTCCTGGGATGGAGCCCCACATCGGGCTCTCTGCTCAGCGGGGAGCCTGCTTCCCCCCTCTCTCTCTGCCTACCTCTCTACCTACTTGTGATCTGTCAGAAAAATGCGTAAATCAGATCTTTAAAAAAAGAATTAGTAGATGTGAAATACATCGAGGGTATGGGGGAAGGAAAACGATTTCACCTGATCTGACTAGGAAGTGGTTGAAGCCTGAATTAAAGTGCTATATAAAGAGTAAAGACCTGGGAATTCTATGGGGAAAAATCCCTTGAAAAACAGCAGTAATAACTGGCTGCTCTTTATTGATCCAGATGCTGCGGTAGGCAAAGAAGAGCTGGTTTTATTCAGAGGATGATCTCCATTTGTCTTCCTGATCTGGCATTTCCTGCAAGCCAGGTATGGGGCTCTGCTCTAGAGCTGCAAATGCTGGGGGGCCCTCACTGTCCCTTTTCTCTTCTCAGGGGGACAACGGGCATGTCCATGGTGCAGTGGGACAGGCTTTACCACAGGGAGATAAAAGACTGCCAAGGGTAGGTTGGAGCTGGGAAAAGCCACTTAGGAACAGATTTTCATTGGAGGTGATAGACAAGGGCAAAGCGAAGAATGAGGATGAGTGTGTCAAGTTTCAAAGTGCCAGGAGGCAGCACAGTGCATTTGGGAAACTACAGCAAGTTCATGACAACCGACAACTGATCTGGCAGCATCACCTGGGGATGGAGGCTGAGCCCCGGGGTTAACACTGGGCTTGAGATGGTTTGTATACTATGCCGAGGAGGTGAGGTACTACACTGTGGGGGCACAGGGAGCTACCGGAGGATTTCAAATATCAGAATCGTAACCATAATTTCAAATATCAGAATCGTAACCATAATAGAGTATTTAATTGCATCCTAGCTTTCATCACGTGTAAGATGTACTAGAGTTTATGTTCGACTAAGAAAGAGAAATGCTGTCAGTTAAACTAGGATATGTCATCAAGTGCAAGGTGAGTGCCACCTTAAAAGATATTAAAATGGGGGGTGGGTGGACACATCTTAGAACAAGTAAATTGTGGTACTAGAATAATTAAGAAAGGTCGAACACTTGGATCAACAAAAAAAGTGATTATTGCTTACCATGTGACCCAAACTATATTAAGTCTTAGAACAAAAGACGTTCTTATCTTGATGCCCCGCAGCTGTTAGACCCAAGGTACAGAGGGCAGTAGGCAACGACCAGCAGGCCTCAAGTGCCATGTGCAGTCTCTAAGAGCAACTGCCTTTGAGAGAGGAAACGGTAGAGAGTGGGCTTTCGGAGGTAGAGTATTACTAGCTGGGAAAGTAGGAAAATTGACACAGAATCGGGATTGATGCCACTACAGGACAGAGATGGTGAAACGTCCCTTCTCAGAGATCTTGAGGCTCCTCAGAAATGTATTTTTCATTTTGGGCAGAACATTTAGGATAAATATGATCTGTTCGAGTTCCTGGTTCTCTCATCAGGACTGTTTCTTAGGCTTCACTGGCACAAGAAAAGGGTTTTGATGGTCCAGGGTAAATCCTGACCAAAGCAAAGCACGGTATCTATGAAAAACTAACCACTCAGAAGAGAACGACAGATAAAAAGCCAGGCCGACCTGACCCTGCAAAATAGGTAAGGTTGGTCCGGCAACAGGGGTAGAGGGGAAGTGCCCATCTCCTGCTAGAAGAGCTAGAGAAGACCCCTTCCGGAGAGACCACCAGGAGAGGAGAGCAGAAGGTGCTGATGAGGAAGAATATTTTAATCAGCAGAGAAGGTCAAAATGACAAAGTTCCAGGATCAGTGTAAACATATGGGATGAAAAAATAAAAAAGAAAAGAAAAGATCATTTTAAAATGACTTTTTTTTTTTTAAAAGGACTTGTGTAAACAAAAGTCCTTTTTAAGAGACAGTTGGCTGTTTAAAGCAGAAGTACAACTCACTGAGAGAATCACCGCACTATTTATTTGGGTAGAAAGGACCTGGAATGTAGAAAGGCCCATTCTGCAGAGGAAAAAAATAGAATCACTAACAGGCCTCGTGCCTTGCACAGCCAGTGGCTAGAATCCCTGCCTCATGAGACCCTGTGCTAGAAGGCCGCTAGAACCATCTACAACTATGGTAGTCTTTCTTGGAAGGCAACAAGTGTTTGCCCAGTTAAGAGCAGAGTAACAATCAGTCACGTATTTGGTGATAATGTTTATCGATATCTTTAAAAGCCGTGTCAAGTTTCTTTTTGAGTAACCCTCACCCCACCCTTAGAGAAATTTATCTGAGGTTCACCTCTTTGAAATACCTCATTGTAGTTCCACATTTACCATATCCAAAAAACAAACAAACAAACAAAAAACCATTTTCTTCACAAAGTGTTCAGAAGGGGGCGCCACTGAAAACAATTAGAGCTTTCCCTGCCAGGACAATTTTGTTGCAGAAACAGCTGAAAGCAATCAGGTCAGACAGAGCCAAGGGCTGGAGGGATTTTTAAATGACAAAAACCGATCCAAATCAAACCAAAACAAAAATCAAACCCAATGGCCAGGATTTCAAGTTTGCTACTAAAGGTGTGACATTCTCCTAAGACATGCGAGTGACTTGATCAATATATTTATATATTTATATTTGAAGAAGAAGGAACTATTTGATGCAGCAAATCCACGTTGATTAAAATATACCAGATATGGGGGCTCCTGGGTGGCTCAGTGGTTTAGGCCTCTGCCTTCGGATCAGGTCATGATTTCAGGGTCCTGGGATGGAGCCCCATATCGGGCTCTCTGCTCAGCGGGGAGCCTGCTTCCCCCCTCTCTCTCTGCCTACCTCTCTACCTACTTGTGATCTGTCAGAAAAATGCGTAAAACAGATCTTTAAAAAAAGAATTAGTAGATGTGAAATACATCGAGGGTATGGGGGAAGGAAAACGATTTCACCTGATCTGACTAGGAAGTGGTTGAAGCCTGAATTAAAGTGCTATAAAAAGAGTAAAGACCTGGGAATTCTATGGGGAAAAATCCCTAGAAAAACAGCAGTAATAACTGGCTGCTCTTTATTGATCCAGATGCTGCGGTAGGCAAAGAAGAGCTGGTTTTATTCAGAGGATGATCTCCATTTGTCTTCCTGATCTGGCATTTCCTGCAAGCCAGGTATGGGGCTCTGCTCTAGAGCTGCAAATGCTGGGGGGCCCTCACTGTCCCTTTTCTCTTCTCAGGGGGACAACGGGCATGTCCATGGTGCAGTGGGACAGGCTTTACCACAGGGAGATAAAAGACTGCCAAGGGTAGGTTGGAGCTGGGAAAAGCCACTTAGGAACAGATTTTCATTGGAGGTGATAGACAAGGGCAAAGCGAAGAATGAGGATGAGTGTGTCAAGTTTCAAAGTGCCAGGAGGCAGCACAGTGCATTTGGGAAACTACAGCAAGTTCATGACAACCGACAACTGATCTGGCAGCATCACCTGGGGATGGAGGCTGAGCCCCGGGGTTAACACTGGGCTTGAGATGGTTTGTATACGATGCCGAGGAGGTGAGGTACTACACTGTGGGGGCACAGGGAGCTACCGGAGGATTTCAAATATCAGAATCGTAACCATAATAGAGTATTTAATTGCATCCTAGCTTTCATCACGTGTAAGATGTACTATAGTTTATGTTCGACTAAGAAAGAGAAATGCTGTCAGTTAAACTAGGATATGTCATCAAGTGCAAGGTGAGTGCCACCTTAAAAGATATTAAAATGGGGGGGGTGGACACATCTTAGAACAAGTAAATTGTGGTACTAGAATAATTAAGAAAGGTCGAACACTTGGATCAACAAAAAAAGTGATTATTGCTTACCATGTGACCCAAACTATATTAAGTCTTAGAACAAAAGATGTTCTTATTTTGATGCCCCGCAGCTGTTAGCCCCCAAGGTAAAGAGGGCAGTAGGCAACGACCAGCAGGCCTCAAGTGCCATGTGCAGACTCTAAGAGCAACTGCCTTTGAGAGAGGAAACGGTAGAGAGTGGGCTTTCGGAGGTAGAGAATTACTAGCTGGGAAAGTAGGAAAATTGACACAGAATCGGGATTGATGCCACTACATAACAGAGTTGGTGAAACGTCCCTTCTCAGAGATCTTGAGGCTCCTCAGAAATGTATTTTTCATTTTGGACAGAACATTCAGGATAAATATGATCTGTTCGAGTTCCTGGTTCTCTCATCAGGACTGTTTCTTAGGCTTCACTGGCACAAGAAAAGGGTTTTGATGGTCCAGGGTAAATCCTGACCAAAGCAAAGCACGGTATCTATGAAAAACTAACCACTCAGAAGAGAACGACAGATAAAAAGCCAGGCCGACCTGACCCTGCAAAATAGGTAAGGTTGGTCCGGCAACAGGGGTAGAGGGGAAGTGCCCATCTCCTGCTAGAAGAGCTAGAGAAGACCCCTTCCGGAGAGACCACCAGGAGAGGAGAGCAGAAGGTGCTGATGAGGAAGAATATTTTAATCAGCAGAGAAGGTCAAAATGACAAAGTTCCAGGATCAGTGTAAACATATGGGATGAAAAAATAAAAAAGAAAAGAAAAGATCATTTTAAAATGACTTTTTTTTTTTTAAAGGACTTGTGTAAACAAAAGTCCTTTTTAAGAGACAGTTGGCTGTTTAAAGCAGAAGTACAACTCACTGAGAGAATCACCGCACTATTTATTTGGGTAGAAAGGACCTGGAATGTAGAAAGGCCCATTCTGCAGAGGAAAAAAATAGAATCACTAACAGGCCTCGTGCCTTGCACAGCCAGTGGCTAGAATCCCTGCCTCATGAGACCCTGTGCTAGAAGGCCGCTAGAACCATCTACAACTATGGTAGTCTTTCTTGGAAGCCAACAAGTGTTTGCCCAGTTAAGAGCAGAGTAACAATCAGTCACGTATTTGGTGATAATGTTTATCGATATCTTTAAAAGCCGTGTCAAGTTTCTTTTTGAGTAACCCTCACCCCACCCTTAGAGAAATTTATCTGAGGTTCACCTCTTTGAAATACCTCATTGTAGTTCCACATTTACCATATCCAAAAAACAAACAAACAAAAAAAAACCATTTTCTTAACAAAGTGTTCAGAAGGGGGCGCCACTGAAAACAATTAGAGCTTTCCCTGCCAGGACAATTTTGTTGCAGAAACAGCTGAAAGCAATCAGGTCAGACAGAGCCAAGGGCTGTAGGGATTTTTAAATGACAAAATCCGATCCGGGGCGCCTGGGTGGCTCAGTGGGTTAAGCCGCTGCCTTCGGCTCAGGTCATTATCTCAGGGTCCTGGGATCGAGTCCCGCATCGGGCTCTCTGCTCAGCAGGGAGCCTGCTTCCCTCTCTCTCTCTCTGCCTGCCTCTCCATCTACTTGTGATTTCTCTCTGTCAAATAAATAAATAAAATCTTTAAAAAAAAAAAAAAAAAAATCCGATCCAAATCAAACCAAAACAAAAATCAAACCCAATGGCCAGGATTTCAAGTTTGCTACTAAAGGCGTACATTCCCCTAAGACATGCGAGTGATTTGATCAATATATTTACATATTTATATTTGAAGAAGAAGGAACTATTTGATGCAGCAAATCCACGTTGATTAAAAATTACCAGATATGGGGGCTCCTGGGTGGCTCAGTGGTTTAGGCCTCTGCCTTCGGCTCAGGTCATGATTTCAGGGTCCTGGGATGGAGCCCCACATCGGGCTCTCTGCTCAGCGGGGAGCCTGCTTCCCCCCTCTCTCTCTGCCTACCTCTCTACCTACTTGTGATCTGTCAGAAAAATGCGTAAATCAGATCTTTAAAAAAAGAATTAGTAGATGTGAAATACATCGAGGGTATGGGGGAAGGAAAACGATTTCACCTGATCTGACTAGGAAGTGGTTGAAGCCTGAATTAAAGTGCTATAAAAAGAGTAAAGACCTGGGAATTCTATGGGGAAAAATCCCTCGAAAAACAGCAGTAATAACTGGCTGCTCTTTATTGATCCAGATGCTGCGGTAGGCAAAGAAGAGCTGGTTTTATTCAGAGGATGATCTCCATTTGTCTTCCTGATCTGGCATTTCCTGCAAGCCAGGTATGGGGCTCTGCTCTAGAGCTGCAAATGCTGGGGGGCCCTCACTGTCCCTTTTCTCTTCTCAGGGGGACAACGGGCATGTCCATGGTGCAGTGGGACAGGCTTTACCACAGGGAGATAAAAGACTGCCAAGGGTAGGTTGGAGCTGGGAAAAGCCACTTAGGAACAGATTTTCATTGGAGGTGATAGACAAGGGCAAAGCGAAGAATGAGGATGAGTGTGTCAAGTTTCAAAGTGCCAGGAGGCAGAACAGTGCATTTGGGAAACTACAGCAAGTTCATGACAACCGACAACTGATCTGGCAGCATCACCTGGGGATGGAGGCTGAGCCCCGGGGTTAACACTGGGCTTGAGATGGTTTGTATACGATGCCGAGGAGGTGAGGTACTACACTGTGGGGGCACAGGGAGCTACCGGAGGATTTCAAATATCAGAATCGTAACCATAATAGAGTATTTAATTGCATCCTAGCTTTCATCACGTGTAAGATGTACTATAGTTTATGTTCGACTAAGAAAGAGAAATGCTGTCAGTTAAACTAGGATATGTCATCAAGTGCAAGGTGAGTGCCACCTTAAAAGATATTAAAATGGGGGGGGTGGACACATCTTAGAACAAGTAAATTGTGGTACTAGAATAATTAAGAAAGGTCGAACACTTGGATCAACAAAAAAAGTGATTATTGCTTACCATGTGACCCAAACTATATTAAGTCTTAGAACAAAAGACGTTCTTATCTTGATGCCCCGCAGCTGTTAGCCCCCAAGGTAAAGAGGGCAGTAGGCAACGACCAGCAGGCCTCAAGTGCCATGTGCAGACTCTAAGAGCAACTGCCTTTGAGAGAGGAAACGGTAGAGAGTGGGCTTTCGGAGGTAGAGAATTACTAGCTGGGAAAGTAGGAAAATTGACACAGAATCGGGATTGATGCCACTACATAACAGAGTTGGTGAAACGTCCCTTCTCAGAGATCTTGAGGCTCCTCAGAAATGTATTTTTCATTTTGGACAGAACATTCAGGATAAATATGATCTGTTCGAGTTCCTGGTTCTCTCATCAGGACTGTTTCTTAGGCTTCACTGGCACAAGAAAAGGGTTTTGATGGTCCAGGGTAAATCCTGACCAAAGCAAAGCACGGTATCTATGAAAAACTAACCACTCAGAAGAGAACGACAGATAAAAAGCCAGGCCGACCTGACCCTGCAAAATAGGTAAGGTTGGTCCGGCAACAGGGGTAGAGGGGAAGTGCCCATCTCCTGCTAGAAGAGCTAGAGAAGACCCCTTCCGGAGAGACCACCAGGAGAGGAGAGCAGAAGGTGCTGATGAGGAAGAATATTTTAATCAGCAGAGAAGGTCAAAATGACAAAGTTCCAGGATCAGTGTAAACATATGGGATGAAAAAATAAAAAAGAAAAGAAAAGATCATTTTAAAATGACTTTTTTTTTTTTTAAAAGGACTTGTGTAAACAAAAGTCCTTTTTAAGAGACAGTTGGCTGTTTAAAGCAGAAGTACAACTCACTGAGAGAATCACCGCACTATTTATTTGGGTAGAAAGGACCTGGAATGTAGAAAGGCCCATTCTGCAGAGGAAAAAAATAGAATCACTAACAGGCCTCGTGCCTAGCACAGCCAGTGGCTAGAATCCCTGCCTCATGAGACCCTGTGCTAGAAGGCCGCTAGAACCATCTACAACTATGGTAGTCTTTCTTGGAAGCCAACAAGTGTTTGCCCAGTTAAGAGCAGAGTAACAATCAGTCACGTATTTGGTGATAATGTTTATCGATATCTTTAAAAGCCGTGTCAAGTTTCTTTTTGAGTAACCCTCACCCCACCCTTAGAGAAATTTATCTGAGGTTCACCTCTTTGAAATACCTCATTGTGGTTCCACATTTACCATATCCAAAAAACAAACAAACAAAAAAAAACCATTTTCTTAACAAAGTGTTCAGAAGGGGGCGCCACTGAAAACAATTAGAGCTTTCCCTGCCAGGACAATTTTGTTGCAGAAACAGCTGAAAGCAATCAGGTCAGACAGAGCCAAGGGCTGTAGGGATTTTTAAATGACAAAATCCGATCCAAATCAAACCAAAACAAAAATCAAACCCAATGGCCAGGATTTCAAGTTTGCTACTAAAGGCGTACATTCCCCTAAGACATGCGAGTGATTTGATCAATATATTTACATATTTATATTTGAAGAAGAAGGAACTATTTGATGCAGCAAATCCACGTTGATTAAAAATTACCAGATATGGGGGCTCCTGGCTGGCTCAGTGGTTTAGGCCTCTGCCTTCGGCTCAGGTCATGATTTCAGGGTCCTGGGATGGAGCCCCACATCGGGCTCTCTGCTCAGCGGGGAGCCTGCTTCCCCCCTCTCTCTCTGCCTACCTCTCTACCTACTTGTGATCTGTCAGAAAAATGCGTAAATCAGATCTTTAAAAAAAGAATTAGTAGATGTGAAATACATCGAGGGTATGGGGGAAGGAAAACGATTTCACCTGATCTGACTAGGAAGTGGTTGAAGCCTGAATTAAAGTGCTATAAAAAGAGTAAAGACCTGGGAATTCTACGGGGAAAAATCCCTAGAAAAACAGCAGTAATAACTGGCTGCTCTTTATTGATCCAGATGCTGCGGTAGGCAAAGAAGAGCTGGTTTTATTCAGAGGATGATCTCCATTTGTCTTCCTGATCTGGCGTTTCCTGCAAGCCAGGTATGGGGCTCTGCTCTAGAGCTGCAAATGCTGGGGGGCCCTCACTGTCCCTTTTCTCTTCTCAGGGGGACAACGGGCATGTCCATGGTGCAGTGGGACAGGCTTTACCACAGGGAGATAAAAGACTGCCAAGGGTAGGTTGGAGCTGGGAAAAGCCACTTAGGAACAGATTTTCATTGGAGGTGATAGACAAGGGCAAAGCGAAGAATGAGGATGAGTGTGTCAAGTTTCAAAGTGCCAGGAGGCAGCACAGTGCATTTGGGAAACTACAGCAAGTTCATGACAACCGACAACTGATCTGGCAGCATCACCTGGGGATGGAGGCTGAGCCCCGGGGTTAACACTGGGCTTGAGATGGTTTGTATACTATGCCGAGGAGGTGAGGTACTACACTGTGGGGGCAAAGGGAGCTACCGGAGGATTTCAAATATCAGAATCGTAACCATAATAGAGTATTTAATTGCATCCTAGCTTTCATCACGTGTTAGATGTACTATAGTTTATGTTCGACTAAGAAAGAGAAATGCTGTCAGTTAAACTAGGATATGTCATCAAGTGCAAGGTGAGTGCCACCTTAAAAGATATTAAAATGGGGGAGGGTTGGACACATCTTAGAACAAGTAAATTGTGGTACTAGAATAATTAAGAAAGGTCGAACACTTGGATCAACAAAAAAAGTGATTATTGCTTACCATGTGACCCAAACTATATTAAGTCTTAGAACAAAAGACGTTCTTATCTTGATGCCCCGCAGCTGTTAGCCCCAAGGTACAGAGGGCAGTAGGCAACGACCAGCAGGCCTCAAGTGCCATGTGCAGACTCTAAGAGCAACTGCCTTTGAGAGAGGAAACGGTAGAGAGTGGGCTTTCGGAGGTAGAGTATTACTAGCTGGGAAAGTAGGAAAATTGACACAGAATCGGGATTGATGCCACTACAGGACAGAGATGGTGAAACGTCCCTTCTCAGAGATCTTGAGGCTCCTCAGAAATGTATTCTTCATTTTGGACAGAACATTCAGGATAAATATGATCTGTTCGAGTTCCTGGTTCTCTCATCAGGACTGTTTCTTAGGCTTCACTGGCACAAGAAAAGGGTTTTGATGGTCCAGGGTAAATCCTGACCAAAGCAAAGCACGGTATCTATGAAAAACTAACCACTCAGAAGAGAACGACAGATAAAAAGCCAGGCCGACCTGACCCTGCAAAATAGGTAAGGTTGGTCCGGCCACAGGGGTAGAGGGGAAGTGCCCATCTCCTGCTAGAAGAGCTAGAGAAGACCCCTTCCGGAGAGACCACCAGGAGAGGAGAGCAGAAGGTGCTGATGAGGAAGAATATTTTAATCAGCAGAGAAGGTCAAAATGACAAAGTTCCAGGATCAGTGTAAACATATGGGATGAAAAAATAAAAAAGAAAAGAAAAGATCATTTTAAAATGACTTTTTTTTTTTAAAAGGACTTGTGTAAACAAAAGTCCTTTTTAAGAGACAGTTGGCTGTTTAAAGCAGAAGTACAACTCACTGAGAGAATCACCGCACTATTTATTTGGGTAGAAAGGACCTGGAATGTAGAAAGGCCCATTCTGCAGAGGAAAAAAATAGAATCACTAACAGGCCTCGTGCCTTGCACAGCCAGTGGCTAGAATCCCTGCCTCATGAGACCCTGTGCTAGAAGGCCGCTAGAACCATCTACAAGTATGGTAGTCTTTCTTGGAAGGCAACAAGTGTTTGCCCAGTTAAGAGCAGAGTAACAATCAGTCACGTATTTGGTGATAATGTTTATCGATATCTTTAAAAGCCGTGTCAAGTTTCTTTTTGAGTAACCCTCACCCCACCCTTAGAGAAATTTATCTGAGGTTCACCTCTTTGAAATACCTCATTGTAGTTCCACATTTACCATATCCAAAAAACAAACAAACAAACAAAAAACCATTTTCTTAACAAAGTGTTCAGAAGGGGGCGCCACTGAAAACAATTAGAGCTTTCCCTGCCAGGACAATTTTGTTGCAGAAACAGCTGAAAGCAATCAGGTCAGACGGAGCCAAGGGCTGTAGGGATTTTTAAATGACAAAATCCGATCCAAATCAAACCAAAACAAAAATCAAACCCAATGGCCAGGATTTCAAGTTTGCTACTAAAGGCGTACATTCCCCTAAGACATGCGAGTGATTTGATCAATATATTTACATATTTATATTTGAAGAAGAAGGAACTATTTGATGCAGCAAATCCACGTTGATTAAAAATTACCAGATATGGGGGCTCCTGGGTGGCTCAGTGGTTTAGGCCTTTGCCTTCGGCTCAGGTCATGATTTCAGGGTCCTGGGATGGAGCCCCACATCGGGCTCTCTGCTCAGCGGGGAGCCTGCTTCCCCCCTCTCTCTCTGCCTACCTCTCTACCTACTTGTGATCTGTCAGAAAAATGCGTAAATCAGATCTTTAAAAAAAGAATTAGTAGATGTGAAATACATCGAGGGTATGGGGGAAGGAAAACGATTTCACCTGATCTGACTAGGAAGTGGTTGAAGCCTGAATTAAAGTGCTATAAAAAGAGTAAGACCTGGGAATTCTATGGGGAAAAATCCCTAGAAAAACAGCAGTAATAACTGGCTGCTCTTTATTGATCCAGATGCTGCGGTAGGCAAAGAAGAGCTGGTTTTATTCAGAGGATGATCTCCATTTGTCTTCCTGATCTGGCATTTCCTGCAAGCCAGGTATGGGGCTCTGCTCTAGAGCTGCAAATGCTGGGGGGCCCTCACTGTCCCTTTTCTCTTCTCAGGGGGACAACGGGCATGTCCATGGTGCAGTGGGACAGGCTTTACCACAGGGAGATAAAAGACTGCCAAGGGTAGGTTGGAGCTGGGAAAAGCCACTTAGGAACAGATTTTCATTGGAGGTGATAGACAAGGGCAAAGCGAAGAATGAGGATGAGTGTGTCAAGTTTCAAAGTGCCAGGAGGCAGCACAGTGCATTTGGGAAACTACAGCAAGTTCATGACAACCGACAACTGATCTGGCAGCATCACCTGGGGATGGAGGCTGAGCCCCGGGGTTAACACTGGGCTTGAGATGGTTTGTATACTATGCCGAGGAGGTGAGGTACTACACTGTGGGGGCACAGGGAGCTACCGGAGGATTTCAAATATCAGAATCGTAACCATAATAGAGTATTTAATTGCATCCTAGCTTTCATCACGTGTAAGATGTACTAGAGTTTATGTTCGACTAAGAAAGAGAAATACTGTCAGTTAAACTAGGATATGTCATCAAGTGCAAGGTGAGTGCCACCTTAAAAGATATTAAAATGGGGGGGGGTGGACACATCTTAGAACAAGTAAATTGTGGTACTAGAATAATTAAGAAAGGTCGAACACTTGGATCAACAAAAAAAGTGATTATTGCTTACCATGTGACCCAATCTATATTAAGTCTTAGAACAAAAGACGTTCTTATCTTGATGCCCCGCAGCTGTTAGCCCCAAGGTACAGAGGGCAGTAGGCAACGACCAGCAGGCCTCAAGTGCCATGTGCAGACTCTAAGAGCAACTGCCTTTGAGAGAGGAAACGGTAGAGAGTGGGCTTTCGGAGGTAGAGAATTACTAGCTGGGAAAGTAGGAAAATTGACACAGAATCGGGATTGATGCCACTACATGACAGAGTTGGTGAAACGTCCCTTCTCAGAGATCTTGAGGCTCCTCAGAAATGTATTTTTCATTTTGGACAGAACATTCAGGATAAATATGATCTGTTCGAGTTCCTGGTTCTCTCATCTGGACTGTTTCTTAGGCTTCACTGGCACAAGAAAAGGGTTTTGATGGTCCAGGGTAAATCCTGACCAAAGCAAAGCACGGTATCTATGAAAAACTAACCACTCAGAAGAGAACGACAGATAAAAAGCCAGGCCGACCTGACCCTGCAAAATAGGTAAGGTTGGTCCGGCAACAGGGGTAGAGGGGAAGTGCCCATCTCCTGCTAGAAGAGCTAGAGAAGACCCCTTCCGGAGAGACCACCAGGAGAGGAGAGCAGAAGGTGCTGATGAGGAAGAATATTTTTATCAGCAGAGAAGGTCAAAATGACAAAGTTCCAGGATCAGTGTAAACATATGGGATGAAAAAATAAAAAAGAAAAGAAAAGATCATTTTAAAATGACTTTTTTTTTTTTTAAAAGGACTTGTGTAAACAAAAGTCCTTTTTAAGAGACAGTTGGCTGTTTAAAGCAGAAGTACAACTCACTGAGAGAATCACCGCACTATTTATTTGGGTAGAAAGGACCTGGAATGTAGAAAGGCCCATTCTGCAGAGGAAAAAAATAGAATCACTAACAGGCCTCGTGCCTAGCACAGCCAGTGGCTAGAATCCCTGCCTCATGAGACCCTGTGCTAGAAGGCCGCTAGAACCATCTACAACTATGGTAGTCTTTCTTGGAAGCCAACAAGTGTTTGCCCAGTTAAGAGCAGAGTAACAATCAGTCACGTATTTGGTGATAATGTTTATCGATATCTTTAAAAGCCGTGTCAAGTTTCTTTTTGAGTAACCCTCACCCCACCCTTAGAGAAATTTATCTGAGGTTCACCTCTTTGAAATACCTCATTGTAGTTCCACATTTACCATATCCAAAAAACAAACAAACAAACAAAAAAACCATTTTCTTAACAAAGTGTTCAGAAGGGGGCGCCACTGAAAACAATTAGAGCTTTCCCTGCCAGGAGAATTTTGTTGCAGAAACAGCTGAAAGCAATCAGGTCAGACAGAGCCAAGGGCTGGAGGGATTTTTAAATGACAAAAACCGATCCAAATCAAACCAAAACAAAAATCAAACCCAATGGCCAGGATTTCAAGTTTGCTACTAAAGGTGTGACATTCTCCTAAGACATGCGAGTGACTTGATCAATATATTTATATATTTATATTTGAAGAAGAAGGAACTATTTGATGCAGCAAATCCACGTTGATTAAAATATACCAGATATGGGGGCTCCTGGGTGGCTCAGTGGTTTAGGCCTCTGCCTTCGGCTCAAGTCATGATTTCAGGGTCCTGGGATGGAGCCCCACATCGGGCTCTCTGCTCAGCGGGGAGCCTGCTTCCCCCCTCTCTCTCTGCCTACCTCTCTACCTACTTGTGATCTGTCAGAGAAATGCGTAAATCAGATCTTTAAAAAAAGAATTAGTAGATGTGAAATACATCGAGGGTATGGGGGAAGGAAAACGATTTCACCTGATCTGACTAGGAAGTGGTTGAAGCCTGAATTAAAGTGCTATAAAAAGAGTAAAGACCTGGGAATTCTACGGGGAAAAATCCCTAGAAAAACAGCAGTAATAACTGGCTGCTCTTTATTGATCCAGATGCTGCGGTAGGCAAAGAAGAGCTGGTTTTATTCAGAGGATGATCTCCATTTGTCTTCCTGATCTGGCATTTCCTGCAAGCCAGGTATGGGGCTCTGCTCTAGAGCTGCAAATGCTGGGGGGCCCTCACTGTCCCTTTTCTCTTCTCAGGGGGACAACGGGCATGTCCATGGTGCAGTGGGACAGGCTTTACCACAGGGAGATAAAAGACTGCCAAGGGTAGGTTGGAGCTGGGAAAAGCCACTTAGGAACAGATTTTCATTGGAGGTGATAGACAAGGGCAAAGCGAAGAATGAGGATGAGTGTGTTAAGTTTGAAAGTGCCAGGAGGCAGCACAGTGCATTTGGGAAACTACAGCAAGTTCATGACAACCGACAACTGATCTGGCAGCATCACCTGGGGATGGAGGCTGAGCCCCGGGGTTAACACTGGGCTTGAGATGGTTTGTATACGATGCCGAGGAGGTGAGGTACTACACTGTGGGGGCACAGGGAGCTACCGGAGGATTTCAAATATCAGAATCGTAACCATAATAGAGTATTTAATAGCATCCTAGCTTTCATCACGTGTAAGATGTACTAGAGTTTATGTTCGACTAAGAAAGAGAAATGCTGTCAGTTAAACTAGGATATGTCATCAAGTGCAAGGTGAGTGCCACCTTAAAAGATATTAAAATGGGGGGGGGTGGACACATCTTAGAACAAGTAAATTGTGGTACTAGAATAATTAAGAAAGGTCGAACACTTGGATCAACAAAAAAAGTGATTATTGCTTACCATGTGACCCAAACTATATTAAGTCTTAGAACAAAAGACGTTCTTATCTTGATGCCCCGCAGCTGTTAGCCCCAAGGTACAGAGGGCAGTAGGCAACGACCAGCAGGCCTCAAGTGCCATGTGCAGACTCTAAGAGCAACTGCCTTTGAGAGAGGAAACGGTAGAGAGTGGGCTTTCGGAGGTAGAGAATTACTAGCTGGGAAAGTAGGAAAATTGACACAGAATCGGGATTGATGCCACTACATGACAGAGTTGGTGAAACGTCCCTTCTCAGAGATATTGAGGCTCCTCAGAAATGTATTTTTCATTTTGGAAAGAACATTCAGGATAATTATGATCTGTTCAAGTTCCTGGTTCTCTCATTAGGACTGTTTCTTAGGCTTCACTGGCACAAGAAAAGGGTTTTGATGGTCCAAGGTAAATCCTGACCAAAGCAAAGCACGGTATCTATGAAAAACTAACCACTCAGAAGAGAACGACAGATAAAAAGCCAGGCCGACCTGACCCTGCAAAATAGGTAAGGTTGGTCCGGCAACAGGGGTAGAGGGGAAGTGCCCATCTCCTGCTAGAAGAGCTAGAGAAGACCCCTTCCGGAGAGACCACCAGGAGAGGAGAGCAGAAGGTGCTGATGAGGAAGAATATTTTAATCAGCAGAGAAGGTCAAAATGACAAAGTTCCAGGATCAGTGTAAACATATGGGATGAAAAAATAAAAAAGAAAAGAAAAGATCATTTTAAAATGACTTTTTTTTTTTAAAAGGACTTGTGTAAACAAAAGTCCTTTTTAAGAGACAGTTGGCTGTTTAAAGCAGAAGTACAACTCACTGAGAGAATCACCGCACTATTTATTTGGGTAGAAAGGACCTGGAATGTAGAAAGGCCCATTCTGCAGAGGAAAAAAATAGAATCACTAACAAGCCTCGTGCCTTGCACAGCCAGTGGCTAGAATCCCTGCCTCATGAGACCCTGTGCTAGAAGGCCGCTAGAACCATCTACAACTATGGTAGTCTTTCTTGGAAGCCAACAAGTGTTTGCCCAGTTAAGAGCAGAGTAACAATCAGTCACGTATTTGGTGATAATGTTTATCGATATCTTTAAAAGCCGTGTCAAGTTTCTTTTTGAGTAACCCTCACCCCACCCTTAGAGAAATTTATCTGAGGTTCACCTCTTTGAAATACCTCATTGTAGTTCCACATTTACCATATCCAAAAAACAAACAAACAAACAAAAAAACCATTTTCTTAACAAAGTGTTCAGAAGGGGGCGCCACTGAAAACAATTAGAGCTTTCCCTGCCAGGACAATTTTGTTGCAGAAACAGCTGAAAGCAATCAGGTCAGCCAGAGCCAAGGGCTGGAGGGATTTTTAAATGACAAAAACCGATCCAAATCAAACCAAAACAAAAATCAAACCCAATGGCCAGGATTTCAAGTTTGCTACTAAAGGTGTGACATTCTCCTAAGACATGCGAGTGACTTGATCAATATATTTATATATTTATATTTGAAGAAGAAGGAACTATTTGATGCAGCAAATCCACGTTGATTAAAATATACCAGATATGGGGGCTCCTGGGTGGCTCAGTGGTTTAGGCCTCTGCCTTCGGCTCAGGTCATGATTTCAGGGTCCTGGGATGGAGCCCCACATCGGGCTCTCTGCTCAGCGGGGAGCCTGCTTCCCCCCTCTCTCTCTGCCTACCTCTCTACCTACTTGTGATCTGTCAGAAAAATGCGTAAATCAGATCTTTAAAAAAAGAATTAGTAGATGTGAAATACATCGAGGGTATGGGGGAAGGAAAACGATTTCACCTGATCTGACTAGGAAGTGGTTGAAGCCTGAATTAAAGTGCTATAAAAAGAGTAAAGACCTGGGAATTCTATGGGGAAAAATCCCTAGAAAAACAGCAGTAATAACTGGCTGCTCCTTATTGATCCAGATGCTGCGGTAGGCAAAGAAGAGCTGGTTTTAGCCAGAGGATGATCTCCATTTGTCTTCCTGATCAGGCATTTCCTGCAAGCCAGGTGTGGGGCTCCGCTCTAGAGCTGCAAATGCTGGGGGGCCCTCACTGTCCCTTTTCTCTTCTCAGGGGGACAACGGGCATGTCCATGGTGCAGTGGGACAGGCTTTACCACAGGGAGATAAAAGACTGCCAAGGGTAGGTTGGAGCTGGGAAAAGCCACTTAGGAACAGATTTTCATTGGAGGTGATAGACAAGGGCAAAGCGAAGAATGAGGATGAGTGTGTCAAGTTTCAAAGTGCCAGGAGGCAGCACAGTGCATTTGGGAAACTACAGCAAGTTCATGACAACCGACAACTGATCTGGCAACATCACCTGGGGATGGAGTTTGGTCCGCGGGGTTAACACTGGGCTTGAGATGGTTTGTATACTATGCCGAGGAGGTGAGGTACTACACTGTGGGGGCACAGGGCGCTACCGGAGGATTTCATATATCAGAATCATAACCATAATAGAGTATTTAATTGCATCCTAGCTTTCATCAAGTGTAAGATGGACTATAGTTTATTTTCGCCTAAGAAAGAGGAATGCTGTCAGTTAAACTAGGATATGTCATCAAGTGCAAGGTGAGTGCCACCTTAAAAGATATTAAAATGGGGGGGGGTGGACAAATCTTAGAACAAGTAAATTGTGGTACTAGAATAATTAAGAAAGGTCGAACACTTGGAACAACAAAAAAAGTGATAATTGCTTACCATGTGACCCAAACTCTATTAAGTCTTAGAACAAAAGACGTTCTTCTCTTTATGCCCCGCAGCTGTTAGACCCAAGGTACAGAGGGCAGTAGCCAACGACCAGCAGGCCTCAAGTGCCATGTGCAGACTCTAAGATCAACTGCCTTTGAGAGAGGAAACGGTAGAGAGTGGGCTTTCAGAGGTAGAGAATTACTTTCTGGGAAAGTAGGATAATTGACACAGAATCGGAATTGATGCCACTGCATGACTGAGTTGGTGAAACGTCCCTTCTCAGAGATCTTGAGGCTCCTCAGAAATGTATTTTTCATTCTGGACAGAACATTCAGGATAAATATGATCGGTTCGAGTTCCTGGTTCTCTCATCAGGACTGTTTCTTTGGCTTCACTGGAACAAGAAAGCTGTTTTGATGGTCCAGGGTAAATCCTGACAAAAGCATAGCATGGTATCTATGAAAAACTAACCACTCAGAAGAGAACAACAGATAAAAAGCCAGGCCGACCTGACCCTGCAAAATAGGTAAGGTTGGTCCGGCAACAGGGGTAGAGGGGAAGTGCCCATATCCTGCTAGAAGAGCTAGAGAAGACCCCTTCCGGAGAGACCACCAGGAGAGGAGAGCAGAAGGTGCTGATGAGGAAGAATATTTTAATCAGCAGAGAAGGTCAAAATGACAAAGTTCCAGGATCAGTGTAAACATATGGGATGAAAAAATAAAAAAGAAAAGAAAAGATCATTTTAAAATGACTTTTTTTTTTTAAAAGGACTTGTGTAAACAAAAGTCCTTTTTAAGAGACAGTTGGCTGTTTAAAGCAGAAGTACAACTCACTGAGAGAATCACCGCACTATTTATTTGGGTAGAAAGGACCTGGAATGTAGAAAGGCCCATTCTGCAGAGGAAAAAAATAGAATCACTAACAGGCCTCGTGCCTTGCACAGCCAGTGGCTAGAATCCCTGCCTCATGAGACCCTGTGCTAGAAGGCCGCTAGAACCATCTACAACTATGGTAGTCTTTCTTGGAAGCCAACAAGTGTTTGCCCAGTTAAGAGCAGAGTAACAGGGGCGCCTGGGTGGCTCAGTGGGTTGAGCCTCTGCCTTCGGCTCAGATCATGATCTCAGGGTCCTGGGATCGAGTCCCGCATCGGGTCTCTGCTCAGCGGGGAGCCTGTTTCCTCCTCTCTCTCTCTCTCTGCCTGCCAGTCTGCCTAATTGTGATCTCTCTCTGTCAAATAAATAAATAAAATCATTAAAAAAAAAAAAAGAGCAGAGTAACAATCAGTCAGGTATTTGGTGATAATGTTTATCGATATCTTTAAAAGCCGTGTCAAGTTTCTTTTTGAGTAAACCTCACCACACCCTTAGAGAAATTTATCTGAGGTTCACCTCTTTGAAATACCTCACTGTAGTTCCACATTTACCATATCCAAAAAACAAACAAACAAAAAAAACCCATTGTCTTAACAAAGTGTTCAGAAGGGGGCGCCACTGAAAACAATTAGAGCTTTCCCTGCCAGGACAATTTTGCAGAAACAGCTGAAAGCAATCAGGTCAGACAGAGCCAAGGGCTGGAGGGAGTTTTAAATGACAAAAACCGATCCAAATCAAACCAAAACAAAAATCAAACCCAAAGGCCAGGATTTCAAGTTTGCTACTAAAGGCGTACATTCTCCTAAGACATGCGAGTGACTTGATCAATATATTTACATATTTATATTTGAAGAAGAAGGAACTATTTGATGCAGCAAATCCACGTTGATTAAAAATTACCAGATATGGGGTCTCCTGGGTGGCTCAGTGGTTTAGGCCTCTGCCTTCGGCTCAGGTCATGATTTCAGGGTCCTGGGATGGAGCCCCACATCGGGCTCTCTGCTCAGCGGGGAGCCTGCTTCCCCCCTCTCTCTCTGCCTACCTCTCTACCTACTTGTGATCTGTCAGAAAAATGCGTAAATCAGATCTTTAAAAAAAGAATTAGTAGATGTGAAATACATCGATGGTATGGGGGAAGGAAAACGATTTCACCTGATCTGACTAGGAAGTGGTTGAAGCCTGAATTAAAGTGCTATAAAAAGAGTAAAGACCTGGGAATTCTATGGGGAAAAATCCCTAGAAAAACAGCAGTAATAACTGGCTGCTCTTTATTGATCCAGATGCTGCGGTAGGCAAAGAAGAGCTGGTTTTATTCAGAGGATGATCTCCATTTGTCTTCCTGATCTGGCATTTCCTGCAAGCCAGGTATGGGGCTCTGCTCTAGAGCTGCAAATGCTGGGGGGCCCTCACTGTCCCTTTTCTCTTCTCAGGGGGACAACGGGCATGTCCATGGTGCAGTGGGACAGGCTTTACCACAGGGAGATAAAAGACTGCCAAGGGTAGGTTGGAGCTGGGAAAAGCCACTTAGGAACAGATTTTCATTGGAGGTGATAGACAAGGGCAAAGCGAAGAATGAGGATGAGTGTGTCAAGTTTCAAAGTGCCAGGAGGCAGCACAGTGCATTTGGGAAACTACAGCAAGTTCATGACAACCGACAACTGATCTGGCAGCATCACCTGGGGATGGAGGCTGAGCCCCGGGGTTAACACTGGGCTTGAGATGGTTTGTATACTATGCCGAGGAGGTGAGGTACTACACTGTGGGGGCACAGGGAGCTACCGGAGGATTTCAAATATCAGAATCGTAACCATAATAGAGTATTTAATTGCATCCTAGCTTTCATCACGTGTAAGATGTACTAGAGTTTATGTTCGACTAAGAAAGAGAAATGCTGTCAGTTAAACTAGGATATGTCATCAAGTGCAAGGTGAGTGCCACCTTAAAAGATATTAAAATGGGGGGGGGGGTGGACACATCTTAGAACAAGTAAATTGTGGTACTAGAATAATTAAGAAAGGTCGAACACTTGGATCAACAAAAAAAGTGATTATTGCTTACCATGTGACCCAAACTATATTAAGTCTTAGAACAAAAGACGTTCTTATCTTGATGCCCCGCAGCTGTTAGCCCCAAGGTACAGAGGGCAGTAGGCAACGACCAGCAGGCCTCAAGTGCCATGTGCAGACTCTAAGAGCAACTGCCTTTGAGAGAGGAAACGGTAGAGAGTGGGCTTTCGGAGGTAGAGAATTACTAGCTGGGAAAGTAGGAAAATTGACAGAGAACCGGGATTGATGCCACTACAGGACAGAGATGGTGAAACGTCCCTTCTCAGAGATCTTGAGGCTCCTCAGAAATGTATTTTTCATTTTGGACAGAACATTCAGGATAAATATGATCTGTTCGAGTTCCTGGTTCTCTCATCAGGACTGTTTCTTAGGCTTCACTGGCACAAGAAAAGGGTTTTGATGGTCCAGGGTAAATCCTGACCAAAGCAAAGCACGGTATCTATGAAAAACTAACCACTCAGAAAAGAACGACAGAAAAAAAGCCAGGCCGACCTGACCCTGCAAAATAGGTAAGGTTGGTCCGGCAACAGGGGTAGAGGGGAAGTGCCCATCTCCTGCTAGAAGAGCTAGAGAAGACCCCTTCCGGAGAGACCACCAGGAGAGGAGAGCAGAAGGTGCTGATGAGGAAGAATATTTTAATCAGCAGAGAAGGTCAAAATGACAAAGTTCCAGGATCAGTGTAAACATATGGGATGAAAAAATAAAAAAGAAAAGAAAAGATCATTTTAAAATGACTTTTTTTTTTTAAAAGGACTTGTGTAAACAAAAGTCCTTTTTAAGAGACAGTTGGCTGTTTAAAGCAGAAGTACAACTCACTGAGAGAATCACCGCACTATTTATTTGGGTAGAAAGGACCTGGAATGTAGAAAGGCCCATTCTGCAGAGGAAAAAAATAGAATCACTAACAGGCCTCGTGCCTTGCACAGCCAGTGGCTAGAATCCCTGCCTCATGAGACCCTGTGCTAGAAGGCCGCTAGAACCATCTACAACTATGGTAGTCTTTCTTGGAAGCCAACAAGTGTTTGCCCAGTTAAGAGCAGAGTAACAATCAGTCACGTATTTGGTGATAATGTTTATCGATATCTTTAAAAGCCGTGTCAAGTTTCTTTTTGAGTAACCCTCACCCCACCCTTAGAGAAATTTATCTGAGGTTCACCTCTTTGAAATACCTCATTGTAGTTCCACATTTACCACATCCAAAAAACAAACAAACAAAAAAAAAAACCATTTTCTTAACAAAGTGTTCAGAAGGGGGCGCCACTGAAAACAATTAGAGCTTTCCCTGCCAGGACAATTTTGTTGCAGAAACAGCTGAAAGCAATCAGGTCAGCCAGAGCCAAGGGCTGGAGGGATTTTTAAATGACAAAAACCGATCCAAATCAAACCAAAACAAAAATCAAACCCAATGGCCAGGATTTCAAGTTTGCTACTAAAGGTGTGACATTCTCCTAAGACATGCGAGTGACTTGATCAATATATTTATATATTTATATTTGAAGAAGAAGGAACTATTTGATGCAGCAAATCCACGTTGATTAAAATATACCAGATATGGGGGCTCCTGGGTGGCTCAGTGGTTTAGGCCTCTGCCTTCGGCTCAGGTCATGATTTCAGGGTCCTGGGATGGAGCCCCACATCGGGCTCTCTGCTCAGCGGGGAGCCTGCTTCCCCCCTCTCTCTCTGCCTACCTCTCTACCTACTTGTGATCTGTCAGAAAAATGCGTAAATCAGATCTTTAAAAAAAGAATTAGTAGATGTGAAATACATCGAGGGTATGGGGGAAGGAAAACGATTTCACCTGATCTGACTAGGAAGTGGTTGAAGCCTGAATTAAAGTGCTATAAAAAGAGTAAAGACCTGGGAATTCTATGGGGAAAAATCCCTAGAAAAACAGCAGTAATAACTGGCTGCTCTTTATTGATCCAGATGCTGCGGTAGGCAAAGAAGAGCTGGTTTTATTCAGAGGATGATCTCCATTTGTCTTCCTGATCTGGAATTTCCTGCAAGCCAGGCATGGGGCTCTGCTCTAGAGCTGCAAATGCTGGGGGGCCCTCACTGTCCCTTTTCTCTTCTCAGGGGGACAACGGGCATGTCCATGGTGCAGTGGGACAGGCTTTACCACAGGGAGATAAAAGACTGCCAAGGGTAGGTTGGAGCTGGGAAAAGCCACTTAGGAACAGATTTTCATTGGAGGTGATAGACAAGGGCAAAGCGAAGAATGAGGATGAGTGAGTGAAGTTTCAAAGTGCCAGGAGGCAGCACAGTGCATTTGGGAAACTACAGCAAGTTCATGACAACCGACAACTGATCTGGCAGCATCACCTGGGGATGGAGGCTGAGCCCCGGGGTTAACACTGGGCTTGAGATGGTTTGTATACTATGCCGAGGAGGTGAGGTTCTACACTGTGGGGGCACAGGGAGCTACCGGAGGATTTCAAATATCAGAATCGTAACCATAATAGAGTATTTAATTGCATCCTAGCTTTCATCACGTGTAAGATGTACTAGAGTTTATGTTCGACTAAGAAAGAGAAATGCTGTCAGTTAAACTAGGATATGTCATCAAGTGCAAGGTGAGTGCCACCTTAAAAGATATTAAAATGGGGGGGGGGTGGACACATCTTAGAACAAGTAAATTGTGGTACTAGAATAATTAAGAAAGGTCGAACACTTGGATCAACAAAAAAAGTGATTATTGCTTACCATGTGACCCAAACTATATTAAGTCTTAGAACAAAAGACGTTCTTATCTTGATGCCCCGCAGCTGTTAGCCCCAAGGTACAGAGGGCAGTAGGCAACGACCAGCAGGCCTCAAGTGCCATGTGCAGACTCTAAGAGCAACTGCCTTTGAGAGAGGAAACGGTAGAGAGTGGGCTTTCGGAGGTAGAGAATTACTAGCTGGGAAAGTAGGAAAATTGACACAGAATCGGGATTGATGCCACTACATGACAGAGTTGGTGAAACGTCCCTTCTCAGAGATCTTGAGGCTCCTCAGAAATGTATTTTTCATTTTGGACAGAACATTCAGGATAAATATGATCTGTTCGAGTTCCTGGTTCTCTCATCAGGACTGTTTCTTAGGCTTCACTGGCACAAGAAAAGGGTTTTGATGGTCCAGGGTAAATCCTGACCAAAGCAAAGCACGGTATCTATGAAAAACTAACCACTCAGAAGAGAACGACAGATAAAAAGCCAGGCCGGGGGGGAGGAGTCAAGATGGCGGAGAAGTAGCAAGCTGAGACTGCTTCAGCTAGCCGGAGATCAGCTAGATAGCTTATCTAAAGATTGCAAACACCTGAAAATCCATCGGCAGATCGAAGAGAAGAAGAACAGCAATTCTGGAAACAGAAAAACAACCACTTTCTGAAAGGTAGGACCGGCGGAGAAGTGAATCCAAAGCGACGGGAAGATAGACCCCGGGGGGAGGGGCCGGCTCCCGGCAAGCGGCGGAGCAACCGCACACAAAATCAGGACTTTTAAAAGTCTGTTCCGCTGAGGGACATCGCTCCAGAGGCTACCCGGGGCAAAGCCCACACGGGGTCAGCGTGGCCTCAGGTCCCGCAGGGTCACAGAAGGATCGGGGGTGTCTGAGTGTCGCAGAGCTTGCGGGTATTGGAACGGGAAAGCTGGCTACAGAGACAGAGCCGACAGTCAGCTCACAGCTCGGGGTGACCTTGAACCGGTCGCAGGCTCGGTGAGCTCGGAGCGCGGCCGGAGGTCAGGCAGACGGGAGTAACTGGGCGCTGTTCTCTGAGGGCGCACTGAGGAGTGGGGCCCTGGGCTCTCGGCTCCTCCGGGCCGGAGACCAGGAGGCCGCCATTTGTATTCCCGTCCTCCGGAACTCTACGGAATGCGCTCAGGGAACAAAAGCTCCTGAAAGCAAACCCGAGCGGATTACTCACCCCGGCCTCGGGTAAGGGCAGTGTAATTCCGCCTGGGGCAAAGACACTTGAGAATCACTACAACAGGCCCCTCCCCCAGAAGATCAACAAGAAATCCAGCCGAGACCAAGTTCACCTACCAAGGAGTGCGGTTTCAATACCAAGGAGAGCAGCAGAATTCCAGAGGAGGAGAAAGCCAAGCACGGAACTCATGGCTTTTTTCCTGTGATTTTTTTTAGTCTTGCAGTTAATTTAATTTTTTCTTTTTCAATTTTTTTTTTTTTCTCGCCTTCGGGTAAAATTTTTTTTTTAACTGTTACCTTTTTCTTTTTTAACGATTTTTTACTAGTTTATCTAATATATATATATATATTTTTTTTTTTACATTTTTCTTAGGTGTTTTCTTTTTTTTTTTTTTAAATATTCTTTTCTTTTCTTTTTTTTTTTCTTTTTTTTTCTTTTTTCTTTCTTCCTTTTTGAACCTCTTTTTATCCCCTTTCTCCCCACTCACAATTTTGGATCTCTTCTAATTTGGTTAAAGCATATTTTCCTGGGGTTGTTGCCACCCTTTTAGTATTTTACTTGCCCCTTCATTTACTCTTATCTGGACAAAATGACAAGACGTAAAAATTCAACACAAAAAAAAGAACAAGAGGCAGTACCGAAGGCTAGGGACCTAATCAATACAGACATCGGTAATATGTCAGATCTAGAGTTCAGAATGACAATTCTCAAGGTTCTAGCCGGGCTCGAAAAAGGCATGGAAGATATTAGAGAAACCCTCTCGAGAGATATAAAAGCCCTTTCTGGAGAAATAAAAGAACTAAAATCTAACCAAGGTGAAATCAAAAAAGCTATTAATGAGGTGCAATCAAAAATGGAGGCTCTAACTGCTAGGATAAATGAGGCAGAAGAAAGAATTAGTGATATAGAAGACCAAATGACAGAGAATAAAGAAGCTGAGCAAAAGAGGGACAAACAGCTACTGGACCACGAGGGGAGAATTCGAGAGATAAGTGACACCATAAGACGAAACAACATTAGAATAATTGGGATTCCAGAAGAAGAAGAAAGTGAGAGGGGAGCAGAAGGTATACTGGAGAGAATTATTGGGGAGAATTTCCCCAATATGGCAAAGGGAACGAGCATCAAAATTCAGGAGGTTCAGAGAATGCCCCTCAAAATCAATAAGAATAGGCCCACACCCCGTCACCTAATAGTAAAATTTACAAGTCTCAATGACAAAGAGAAAATCCTGAAAGCAGCCCGGGAAAAGAAGTCTGTAACATACAATGGTAAAAATATTAGATTGGCAGCTGACTTATCCACAGAGACCTGGCAGGCCAGAAAGAGCTGGCATGATATTTTCAGAGCACTAAACGAGAAAAACATGCAGCCAAGAATACTATATCCAGCTAGGCTATCATTGAAAATAGAAGGAGAGATTAAAAGCTTCCAGGACAAACAACAACTGAAAGAATTTGCAAATACCAAACCAGCTCTACAGGAAATATTGAAAGGGGTCCTCTAAGCAAAGAGAGAGCCTACAAGTGGTAGATCAGAAAGGAACAGAGACCATATACAGTAACAGTCACCTTACAGGCAATACAATGGCACTAAATTCATATCTCTCAATAGTTACCCTGAATGTGAATGGGCTAAATGCCCCTGTCAAAAGACACAGGGTATCAGAATGGATAAAAAAACAAAACCCATCTATATGTTGCCTCCAAGAAACACATTTTAAGCCCGAAGACACCTCCAGATTTAAAGTGAGGGGGTGGAAAAGAATTTACCATGCTAATGGACATCAGAAGAAAGCAGGAGTGGCAATCCTTATATCAGATCAATTAGATTTTAAGCCAAAGACTGTAATAAGAGATGAGGAAGGACACTATATCATACTCAAAGGGTCTGTCCAACAAGAAGATTTAACAATTTTAAATATCTATGCCCCCAACGTGGGAGCAGCCAACTATATAAACCAATTAATAACAAATTCAAAGAAACACATCAACAACAATACAATAATAGTAGGGGACTTTAACACTCCCCTCACTGAAATGGACAGGTCATCCAAGCAAAAGATCAGCAAGGAAATAAAGGCCTTAAATGACACACTGGACCAGATGGACATCACAGATATATTCAGAATATTTCCTCCCAAAGCAACAGAATACACATTCTTCTCTAGTGCACATGGAACATTCTCCAGAATAGATCACATCCTCGGTCCTAAATCAGGACTCAACCGGTATCAAAAGATTGGGATCATTCCCTGCATATTTTCAGACCACAATGCTCTAAAGCTAGAACTCAACCACAAAAGGAAGTTTGGAAAGAACCCAAATACATGGAGACTAAACAGTATCCTTCTAAAGAATGAATGGGTCAACCGGGAAATTAAAGAAGAATTGAAAAAAATCATGGAAACAAATGATAATGAAAATACAACGGTTCAAAATCTGTGGGACACAACAAAGGCAGTCCTGAGAGGAAAATATATAGCGGTACAAGCCTTTCTCAAGAAACAAGAAAGGTCTCAGGTACACAACCTAACCCTACACCTAAAGGAGCTGGAGAAAGAACAAGAAAGAAACCCTAAGCCCAGCAGGAGAAGAGAAATCATAAAGATCAGAGCAGAAATCAATGAAATAGAAACCAAAAAAACAATAGAACAAATCAACGAAACTAGGAGCTGGTTCTTTGAAAGAATTAATAAAATTGATAAACCCCTGGCCCGACTTATCAAAAAGAAAAGAGAAAGGACCCAAATAAATAAAATCATGAATGAAAGAGGAGAGATCACAACTAACACCAAAGAAATACAAACTATTATAAGAACATACTATGAGCAACTCTACGCCAATAAATTTGACAATCTGGAAGAAATGGATGCATTCCTAGAAACATATAAACTACCACAACTGAACCAGGAAGAAATAGAAAGCCTGAACAGACCCATAACCAGTAAGGAGATTGAAACAGTCATTAAAAATCTCCAAACAAACAAAAGCCCAGGGCCAGACGGCTTCCCGGGGGAATTCTACCAAACATTTAAAGAACTAATTCCTATTCTCCTGAAACTGTTCCAAAAAATAGAAATGGAAGGAAAACTTCCAAACTCATTTTATGAGGCCAGCATCACCTTGATCCCAAAACCAGACAAGGATCCCACCAAAAAAGAGAGCTATAGACCAATATCCTTGATGAACACAGATGCGAAAATACTCAACAAAATACTAGCCAATAGGATTCAACAGTACATTAAAAAGATTATTCACCACGACCAAGTGGGATTTATTGCAGGGCTGCAAGGTTGGTTCAACATCCGCAAATCAGTCAATGTGATACAAAACATCAATAAAAGAAAGAACAAGAACCATATGATACTCTCAATAGATGCTGAAAAAGCATTTGACAAAGTACAACATCCCTTCCTGATCAAAACTCTTCAAAGTGTAGGGATAGAGGGCACATACCTCAATATCATCAAAGCCATCTATGAAAAACCCACCGCAAATATCATTCTCAATGGAGAAAAACTGAAAGCTTTTCCGCTAAGGTCAGGAACACGGCAGGGATGTCCATTATCACCACTGCTATTCAACATCGTACTAGAGGTCCTAGCCTCAGCAATCAGACAACAAAAGGAAATTAAAGGCATCCAAATCGGCAAAGAAGAAGTCAAATTATCACTCTTCGCAGATGATATGATACTATATGTGGAAAACCCAAAAGACTCCACTCCAAAACTGCTAGAACTTATACAGGAATTCAGTAAAGTGTCAGGATATAAAATCAATGCACAGAAATCAGTTGCATTTCTCTACACCAACAGCAAGACAGAAGAAAGAGATATTAAGGAGTCAATCCCATTTACAATTGCATCCAAAACCATAAGATACCTAGGAATAAACCTAACCAAAGAGACACAGAATCTATACTCAGAAAACTATAAAGTACTCATGAAAGAAATTGAGGAAGACACAAAGAAATGGAAAAATGTTCCATGCTCCTGGATTGGAAGAATAAATATTGTGAAAATGTCTATGCTACCTAAAGCAATCTACACATTTAATGCAATTCCTATCAAAGTACCATCCATCTTTTTCAAAGAAATGGAACAAATAATTCTAAAATTTATATGGAACCAGAAAAGACCTCGAATAGCCAAAGGGATATTGAAAAAGAAAGCCAACGTTGGTGGCATCACAATTCCGGACTTCAAGCTCTATTACAAAGCTGTCATCATCAAGACAGCATGGTACTGGCACAAAAACAGACACATAGATCAATGGAACAGAATAGAGAGCCCAGAAATAGACCCTCAAATCTATGGTCAACTAATCTTCGACAAAGCAGGAAAGAATGTCCAATGGAAAAAAGACAGCCTTTTCAATAAATGGTGCTGGGAAAATTGGACAGCCACATGCAGAAAAATGAAATTGGACCACTTCCTTACACCACACACAAAAATAGACTCAAAATGGATGAAGGATCTCAATGTACGAAAGGAATCCATCAAAATCCTTGAGGAGAACACGGGCAGCAACCTCTTTGACCTCTGCCGCAGCAACATCTTCCTAGGAACAACGCAAAAGGCAAGGGAAGCAAGGGAAAAAATGAACTACTGGGATTTCATCAAGATCAAAAGCTTTTGCACAGCAAAGGAAACAGTTAATAAAATCAAAAGACAACTGACAGAATGGGAGAAGATATTTGCAAACGACATATCAGATAAAGGACTAGTGTCCAGAATCTATAAAGAACTTAGCAAACTCAACACCCAAAGAACAAATAATCCAATCAAGAAATGGGCAGAAGACATGAACAGACATTTCTGCAAAGAAGACATCCAGATGGCGAACAGACACATGAAAAAGTGCTCCATATCACTCGGCATCAGGGAAATACAAATCAAAACCACAATGAGATATCACCTCACACCAGTCAGAATGGCTAAAATCAACAAGTCAGGAAATGACAGATGCTGGCGAGGATGCGGAGAAAGGGGAACCCTCCTACACTGTTGGTGGGAATGCAAGCTGGTGCAGCCACTCTGGAAAACAGCATGGAGGTTCCTCAAAATGTTGAAAATAGAACTGCCCTATGACCCAGCAATTGCACTATTGGGTATTTACCCTAAAGATACAAATGTAGTGATCCAAAGGGACACATGCACCCGAATGTTTATAGCAGCAATGTCCACAATAGCCAAACTATGGAAAGAACCTAGATGTCCATCAACAGATGAATGGATCAAGAAGATGTGGTATATATACACAATGGAATACTATGCAGCCATCAAAAGAAATGAAATCTTGCCATTTGCAACAACATGGATGGAACTAGAGCGTATCATGCTTAGCGAAATAAGTCAAGCAGAGAAAGACAACTATCATATGATCTCCCTGATATGAGGAAGTGGTGATGCAACATGGAGGCTTAAGTGGGTAGAAGAAGAATAAATGAAACAAGATGGGATTGGGAGGGAGACAAACCATAAGTGACACTTAATCTCACAAAACAAACTAAGGGTTGCCGGGGGGAGGGGGTTTGGGAGAAGGGGGTGGGATTATGGACATTGGGGAGGGTATGTGATTTGGTGAGTGCTATGAAGTGTGTAAACCTGGTGATTCACAGACCTGTACCCCTGGGGATAAAAATATATGTTTATAAAAAATAAAAAACAAAAAAAAACAAAAAACAAAAAACAAAACAAAAAAAAAAAGCAAGGGCACCTGGGGGGCTCAGTCAGAAAACAAAAACCATATCCAAAAAACAAACAAACAAACAAACAAAAAACCATTTTCTTAAAAAAGTGTTCAGAAGGGGGCGCCACTTGTGTAAACAAAAGTCCTTTTTAAGAGACAGTTGGCTGTTTATTTATTTTTTTTTTTTAAGATTTTATTTATTTATTTGACAGAGAAATCACAAGTAGATGGAGAGGCAGACAGAGAGAGAGAGAGAGGGAAGCAGGCTCCCTGCTGAGCAGAGAGCCCGATGCGGGACTCGATCCCAGGACTCCGAGATCATGACCTGAGCCGAAGGCAGCGGCCCAACCACTGAGCCACCCAGGCGCCCGACAGTTGGCTGTTTAAAGCAGAAGTACAACTCACTGAGAGAATCACCGCACTATTTATTTGGGTAGAAAGGACCTGGAATGTAGAAAGGCCCATTCTGCAGAGGAAAAAAATAGAATCACTAACAGGCCTCGTGCCTTGCACAGCCAGTGGCTAGAATCCCTGCCTCATGAGACCCTGTGCTAGAAGGCCGCTAGAACCATCTACAACTATGGTAGTCTTTCTTGGAGGCCAACAAGTGTTTGCCCAGTTAAGAGCAGAGTAACAATCAGTCACGTATTTGGTGATAATGTTTATCGATATCTTTAAAAGCCGTGTCAAGTTTCTTTTTGAGTAACCCTCACCCCACCCTTAGAGAAATTTATCTGAGGTTCACCTCTTTGAAATACCTCATTGTAGTTCCACATTTACCATATCCAAAAAACAAACAAACAAACAAAAAACCATTTTCTTAACAAAGTGTTCAGAAGGGGGCGCCACTGAAAACAATTAGAGCTTTCCCTGCCAGGACAATTTTGTTGCAGAAACAGCTGAAAGCAATCAGGTCAGACAGAGCCAAGGGCTGGAGGGATTTTTAAATGACAAAAACCGATCCAAATCAAACCAAAACAAAAATCAAACCCAATGGCCAGGATTTCAAGTTTGCTACTAAAGGCGTATATTCTCCTAAGACATGCGAGTGATTTGATCAATATATTTACATATTTATATTTTAAGAAGAAGGAACTATTTGATGCAGCAAATCCACGTTGATTAAAATATACCAGATATGGGGGCTCCTGGGTGGCTCAGTGGTTTAGGCCTCTGCCTTCGGCTCAGGTCATGATTTCAGGGTCCTGGGATGGAGCCCCACATCGGGCTCTCTGTTCAGCGGGGAGCCTGCTTCCCCCCTCTCTCTCTGCCTACCTCTCTACCTACTTGTGATCTGTCAGAAAAATGCGTAAATCAGATCTTTAAAAAAAGAATTAGTAGATGTGAAATACATCGAGGGTATGGGGGAAGGAAAACGATTTCACCTGATCTGACTAGGAAGTGGTTGAAGCCTGAATTAAAGTGCTATAAAAAGAGTAAAGACCTGGGAATTCTATGGGGAACAATCCCTAGAAAAACAGCAGTAATAACTGGCTGCTCTTTATTGATCCAGATGCTGCGGTAGGCAAAGAAGAGCTGGTTTTATTCAGAGGATGATCTCCATTTGTCTTCCTGATCTGGCATTTCCTGCAAGCCAGGTATGGGGCTCTGCTCTAGAGCTGCAAATGCTGGGGGGCCCTCACTGTCCCTTTTCTCTTCTCAGGGGGACAACGGGCATGTCCATGGTGCAGTGGGACAGGCTTTACCACAGGGAGATAAAAGACTGCCAAGGGTAGGTTGGAGCTGGGAAAAGCCACTTAGGAACAGATTTTCATTGGAGGTGATAGACAAGGGCAAAGCGAAGAATGAGGATGAGTGTGTCAAGTTTCAAAGTGCCAGGAGGCAGCACAGTGCATTTGGGAAACTACAGCAAGTTCATGACAACCGACAACTGATCTGGCAGCATCACCTGGGGATGGAGGCTGAGCCCCGGGGTTAACACTGGGCTTGAGATGGTTTGTATACTATGCCGAGGAGGTGAGGTACTACACTGTGGGGGCACAGGGAGCTACCGGAGGATTTCAAATATCAGAATCGTAACCATAATAGAGTATTTAATTGCATCCTAGCTTTCATCACGTGTAAGATGTACTAGAGTTTATGTTCGACTAAGAAAGAGAAATGCTGTCAGTTAAACTAGGATATGTCATCAAGTGCAAGGTGAGTGCCACCTTAAAAGATATTAAAATTGGGGGGGGTGGACACATCTTAGAACAAGTAAATTGTGGTACTAGAATAATTAAGAAAGGTCGAACACTTGGATCAACAAAAAAAGTGATTATTGCTTACCATGTGACCCAAACTATATTAAGTCTTAGAACAAAAGACGTTCTTATCTTGATGCCCCGCAGCTGTTAGCCCCAAGGTACAGAGGGCAGTAGGCAACGACCAGCAGGCCTCAAGTGCCATGTGCAGACTCTAAGAGCAACTGCCTTTGAGAGAGGAAACAGTAGAGAGTGGGCTTTCGGAGGTAGAGTATTACTAGCTGGGAAAGTAGGAAAATTGACACAGAATCGGGATTGATGCCACTACAGGACAGAGATGGTGAAACGTCCCTTCTCAGAGATCTTGAGGCTCCTCAGAAATGTATTTTTCATTTTGGACAGAACATTCAGGATAAATATGATCTGTTCGAGTTCCTGGTTCTCTCATCAGGACTGTTTCTTAGGCTTCACTGGCACAAGAAAAGGGTTTTGATGGTCCAGGGTAAATCCTGACCAAAGCAAAGCACGGTATCTATGAAAAACTAACCACTCAGAAGAGAACGACAGATAAAAAGCCAGGCCGACCTGACCCTGCAAAATAGGTAAGGTTGGTCCGGCAACAGGGGTAGAGGGGAAGTGCCCATCTCCTGCTAGAAGAGCTAGAGAAGACCCCTTCCGGAGAGACCACCAGGAGAGGAGAGCAGAAGGTGCTGATGAGGAAGAATATTTTAATCAGCAGAGAAGGTCAAAATGACAAAGTTCCAGGATCAGTGTAAACACATGGGATGAAAAAATAAAAAAGAAAAGAAAAGATCATTTTAAAATGACTTTTTTTTAAAAGGACTTGTGTAAACAAAAGTCCTTTTTAAGAGACAGTTGGCTGTTTAAAGCAGAAGTACAACTCACTGAGAGAATCACCGCACTATTTATTTGGGTAGAAAGGACCTGGAATGTAGAAAGGCCCATTCTGCAGAGGAAAAAAATAGAATCACTAACAGGCCTCGTGCCTTGCACAGCCAGTGGCTAGAATCCCTGCCTCATGAGACCCTGTGCTAGAAGGCCGCTAGAACCATCTACAACTATGGTAGTCTTTCTTGGAAGCCAACAAGTGTTTGCCCAGTTAAGAGCAGAGTAACAATCAGTCACGTATTTGGTGATAATGTTTATCGATATCTTTAAAAGCCGTGTCAAGTTTCTTTTTGAGTAACCCTCACCCCACCCTTAGAGAAATTTATCTGAGGTTCACCTCTTTGAAATACCTCATTGTAGTTCCACATTTACCATATCCAAAAAACAAACAAACAAACAAAAAACCATTTTCTTAACAAAGTGTTCAGAAGGGGGCGCCACTGAAAACAATTAGAGCTTTCCCTGCCAGGACAATTTTGTTGCAGAAACAGCTGAAAGCAATCAGGTCAGACAGAGCCAAGGGCTGGAGGGATTTTTAAATGACAAAAACCGATCCAAATCAAACCAAAACAAAAATCAAACCCAATGGCCAGGATTTCAAGTTTGCTACTAAAGGTGTGACATTCTCCTAAGACATGCGAGTGACTTGATCAATATATTTACATATTTATATTTGAAGAAGAAGGAACTATTTGATGCAGCAAATCCACGTTGATTAAAATATACCAGATATGGGGGCTCCTGGGTGGCTCAGTGGTTTAGGCCTCTGCCTTCGGCTCAGGTCATGATTTCAGGGTCCTGGGATGGAGCCCCACATCGGGCTCTCTGCTCAGCGGGGAGCCTGCTTCCCCCCTCTCTCTCTGCCTACCTCTCTACCTACTTGTGATCTGTCAGAAAAATGCGTAAATCAGATCTTTAAAAAAAGAATTAGTAGATGTGAAATACATCGAGGGTATGGGGGAAGGAAAACGATTTCACCTGATCTGACTAGGAAGTGGTTGAAGCCTGAATTAAAGTGCTATAAAAAGAGTAAAGACCTGGGAATTCTATGGGGAACAATCCCTAGAAAAACAGCAGTAATAACTGGCTGCTCTTTATTGATCCAGATGCTGCGGTAGGCAAAGAAGAGCTGGTTTTATTCAGAGGATGATCTCCATTTGTCTTCCTGATCTGGCATTTCCTGCAAGCCAGGTATGGGGCTCTGCTCTAGAGCTGCAAATGCTGGGGGGCCCTCACTGTCCCTTTTCTCTTCTCAGGGGGACAACGGGCATGTCCATGGTGCAGTGGGAGATAAAAGACTGCCAAGGGTAGGTTGGAGCTGGGAAAAGCCACTTAGGAACAGATTTTCATTGGAGGTGATAGACAAGGGCAAAGCGAAGAATGAGGATGAGTGTGTCAAGTTTCAAAGTGCCAGGAGGCAGCACAGTGCATTTGGGAAACTACAGCAAGTTCATGACAACTGACAACTGATCTGGCAGCATCACCTGGGGATGGAGGCTGAGCCCCGGGGTTAACACTGGGCTTGAGATGGTTTGTATACTATGCCGAGGAGGTGAGGTACTACACTGTGGGGGCACAGAGAGCTACCGGAGGATTTCAAATATCAGAATCGTAACCATAATAGAGTATTTAATTGCATCCTAGCTTTCATCACGTGTAAGATGCACTAGAGTTTATGTTCGACTAAGAAAGAGAAATGCTGTCAGTTAAACTAGGATATGTCATCAAGTGCAAGGTGAGTGCCACCTTAAAAGATATTAAAATGGGGGGGGTGTACACATCTTAGAACAAGTAAATTGTGGTAATAGAATAATTAAGAAAGGTCGAACACTTGGATCAACAAAAAAAGTGATTATTGCTTACCATGTGACCCAAACTATATTAAGTCTTAGAACAAAAGACGTTCTTATCTTGATGCCCTGCAGCTGTTAGCCCCAAGGTACAGAGGGCAGTAGGCAACGACCAGCAGGCCTCAAGTGCCATGTGCAGACTCTAAGAGCAACTGCCTTTGAGAGAGGAAACGGTAGAGAGTGGGCTTTCGGAGGTAGAGTATTACTAGCTGGGAAAGTAGGAAAATTGACACAGAATCGGGATTGATGCCACTACAGGACAGAGATGGTGAAACGTCCCTTCTCAGAGATCTTGAGGCTCCTCAGAAATGTATTTTTCATTTTGGACAGAACATTCAGGATAAATATGATCTGTTCGAGTTCCTGGTTCTCTCATCAGGACTGTTTCTTAGGCTTCACTGGCACAAGAAAAGGGTTTTGATGGTCCAGGGTAAATCCTGACCAAAGCAAAGCACGGTATCTATGAAAAACTAACCACTCAGAAGAGAACGACAGATAAAAAGCCAGGCCGACCTGACCCTGCAAAATAGGTAAGGTTGGTCCGGCAACAGGGGTAGAGGGGAAGTGCCCATCTCCTGCTAGAAGAGCTAGAGAAGACCCCTTCCGGAGAGACCACCAGGAGAGGAGAGCAGAAGGTGCTGATGAGGAAGAATATTTTAATCAGCAGAGAAGGTCAAAATGACAAAGTTCCAGGATCAGTGTAAACACATGGGATGAAAAAATAAAAAAGAAAAGAAAAGATCATTTTAAAATGACTTTTTTTTTTTAAAAGGACTTGTGTAAACAAAAGTCCTTTTTAAGAGACAGTTGGCTGTTTAAAGCAGAAGTACAACTCACTGAGAGAATCACCGCACTATTTATTTGGGTAGAAAGGACCTGGAATGTAGAAATGCCCATTCTGCAGAGGAAAAAAATAGAATCACTAACAGGCCTCGTGCCTAGCACAGCCAGTGGCTAGAATCAATGCCTCATGAGACCCTGTGCTAGAAGGCCGCTAGAACCATCTACAACTACGGTAGTCTTTCTTGGAAGGCAACAAGTGTTTGCCCTGTTAAGTGCAGAGTAACAATCAGTCACGTATTTGGTGATAATGTTTATCGATATCTTTAAAAGCCGTGTCAAGTTTCTTTTTGAGTAACCCTCACCCCACCCTTAGAGAAATTTATCTGAGGTTCACCTCTTTGAAATACCTCATTGTAGTTCCACATTTACCATATCCAAAAAACAAACAAACAAACAAAAAAAACCATTTTCTTAACAAAGTGTTCAGAAGGGGGCGCCACTGAAAACAATTAGAGCTTTCCCTGTCAGGACAATTTTGTTGCAGAAACAGCTGAAAGCAATCAGGTCAGACAGAGCCAAGGGCTGGAGGGATTTTTAAATGACAAAAACCGATCCAAATCAAACCAAAACAAAAATCAAACCCAATGGCCAGGATTTCAAGTTTGCTACTAAAGGTGTGACATTCTCCTAAGACATGCGAGTGACTTGATCAATATATTTATATATTTATATTTGAAGAAGAAGGAACTATTTGATGCAGCAAATCCACGTTGATTAAAATATACCAGATATGGGGGCTCCTGGGTGGCTCAGTGGTTTAGGCCTCTGCCTTCGGCTCAGGTCATGATTTCAGGGTCCTAGGATGGAGCCCCACATCGGGCTCTCTGCTCAGCGGGGAGCCTGCTTCCCCCCTCTCTCTCTGCCTACCTCTCTACCTACTTGTGATCTGTCAGAAAAATGCGTAAATCAGATCTTTAAAAAAAGAATTAGTAGATGTGAAATACATCGAGGGTATGGGGGAAGGAAAACGATTTCACCTGATCTGACTAGGAAGTGGTTGAAGCCTGAATTAAAGTGCTATAAAAAGAGTAAAGACCTGGGAATTCTATGGGGAACAATCCCTAGAAAAACAGCAGTAATAACTGGCTGCTCTTTATTGATCCAGATGCTGCGGTAGGCAAAGAAGAGCTGGTTTTATTCAGAGGATGATCTCCATTTGTCTTCCTGATCTGGCATTTCCTGCAAGCCAGGTATGGGGCTCTGCTCTAGAGCTGCAAATGCTGGGGGGCCCTCACTGTCCCTTTTCTCTTCTCAGGGGGACAACGGGCATGTCCATGGTGCAGTGGGACAGGCTTTACCACAGGGAGATAAAAGACTGCCAAGGGTAGGTTGGAGCTGGGAAAAGCCACTTAGGAACAGATTTTCATTGGAGGTGATAGACAAGGGCAAAGCGAAGAATGAGGATGAGTGTGTCAAGTTTCAAAGTGCCAGGAGGCAGCACAGTGCATTTGGGAAACTACAGCAAGTTCATGACAACCGACAACTGATCTGGCAGCATCACCTGGGGATGGAGGCTGAGCCCCGGGGTTAACACTGGGCTTGAGATGGTTTGTATACTATGCCGAGGAGGTGAGGTACTACACTGTGGGGGCACAGGGAGCTACCGGAGGATTTCAAATATCAGAATCGTAACCATAATAGAGTATTTAATTGCATCCTAGCTTTCATCACGTGTAAGATGTACTAGAGTTTATGTTCGACTAAGAAAGAGAAATGCTGTCAGTTAAACTAGGATATGTCATCAAGTGCAAGGTGAGTGCCACCTTAAAAGATATTAAAATGGGGGGGGGTGGACACATCTTAGAACAAGTAAATTGTGGTACTAGAATAATTAAGAAAGGTCGAACACTTGGATCAACAAAAAAAGTGATTATTGCTTACCATGTGACCCAAACTATATTAAGTCTTAGAACAAAAGACGTTCTTATCTTGATGCCCCGCAGCTGTTAGCCCCAAGGTACGGAGGGCAGTAGGCAACGACCAGCAGGCCTCAAGTGCCATGTGCAGACTCTAAGAGCAACTGCCTTTGAGAGAGGAAACAGTAGAGAGTGGGCTTTCGGAGGTAGAGTATTACTAGCTGGGAAAGTAGGAAAATTGACACAGAATCGGGATTGATGCCACTACAGGACAGAGATGGTGAAACGTCCCTTCTCAGAGATCTTGAGGCTCCTCAGAAATGTATTTTTCATTTTGGACAGAACATTCAGGATAAATATGATCTGTTCGAGTTCCTGGTTCTCTCATCAGGACTGTTTCTTAGGCTTCACTGGCACAAGAAAAGGGTTTTGATGGTCCAGGGTAAATCCTGACCAAAGCAAAGCACGGTATCTATGAAAAACTAACCACTCAGAAGAGAACGACAGATAAAAAGCCAGGCCGACCTGACCCTGCAAAATAGGTAAGGTTGGTCCGGCAACAGGGGTAGAGGGGAAGTGCCCATCTCCTGCTAGAAGAGCTAGAGAAGACCCCTTCCGGAGAGACCACCAGGAGAGGAGAGCAGAAGGTGCTGATGAGGAAGAATATTTTAATCAGCAGAGAAGGTCAAAATGACAAAGTTCCAGGATCAGTGTAAACACATGGGATGAAAAAATAAAAAAGAAAAGAAAAGATCATTTTAAAATGACTTTTTTTTTAAAAGGACTTGTGTAAACAAAAGTCCTTTTTAAGAGACAGTTGGCTGTTTAAAGCAGAAGTACAACTCACTGAGAGAATCACCGCACTATTTATTTGGGTAGAAAGGACCTGGAATGTAGAAAGGCCCATTCTGCAGAGGAAAAAAATAGAATCACTAACAGGCCTCGTGCCTTGCACAGCCAGTGGCTAGAATCCCTGCCTCATGAGACCCTGTGCTAGAAGGCCGCTAGAACCATCTACAACTATGGTAGTCTTTCTTGGAAGCCAACAAGTGTTTGCCCAGTTAAGAGCAGAGTAACAATCAGTCACGTATTTGGTGATAATGTTTATCGATATCTTTAAAAGCCGTGTCAAGTTTCTTTTTGAGTAACCCTCACCCCACCCTTAGAGAAATTTATCTGAGGTTCACCTCTTTGAAATACCTCATTGTAGTTCCACATTTACCATATCCAAAAAACAAACAAACAAACAAAAAACCATTTTCTTAACAAAGTGTTCAGAAGGGGGCGCCACTGAAAACAATTAGAGCTTTCCCTGCCAGGACAATTTTGTTGCAGAAACAGCTGAAAGCAATCAGGTCAGACAGAGCCAAGGGCTGGAGGGATTTTTAAATGACAAAAACCGATCCAAATCAAACCAAAACAAAAATCAAACCCAATGGCCAGGATTTCAAGTTTGCTACTAAAGGTGTGACATTCTCCTAAGACATGCGAGTGACTTGATCAATATATTTACATATTTATATTTGAAGAAGAAGGAACTATTTGATGCAGCAAATCCACGTTGATTAAAATATACCAGATATGGGGGCTCCTGGGTGGCTCAGTGGTTTAGGCCTCTGCCTTCGGCTCAGGTCATGATTTCAGGGTCCTGGGATGGAGCCCCACATCGGGCTCTCTGCTCAGCGGGGAGCCTGCTTCCCCCCTCTCTCTCTGCCTACCTCTCTACCTACTTGTGATCTGTCAGAAAAATGCGTAAATCAGATCTTTAAAAAAAGAATTAGTAGATGTGAAATACATCGAGGGTATGGGGGAAGGAAAACGATTTCACCTGATCTGACTAGGAAGTGGTTGAAGCCTGAATTAAAGTGCTATAAAAAGAGTAAAGACCTGGGAATTCTATGGGGAACAATCCCTAGAAAAACAGCAGTAATAACTGGCTGCTCTTTATTGATCCAGATGCTGCGGTAGGCAAAGAAGAGCTGGTTTTATTCAGAGGATGATCTCCATTTGTCTTCCTGATCTGGCATTTCCTGCAAGCCAGGTATGGGGCTCTGCTCTAGAGCTGCAAATGCTGGGGGGCCCTCACTGTCCCTTTTCTCTTCTCAGGGGGACAACGGGCATGTCCATGGTGCAGTGGGAGATAAAAGACTGCCAAGGGTAGGTTGGAGCTGGGAAAAGCCACTTAGGAACAGATTTTCATTGGAGGTGATAGACAAGGGCAAAGCGAAGAATGAGGATGAGTGTGTCAAGTTTCAAAGTGCCAGGAGGCAGCACAGTGCATTTGGGAAACTACAGCAAGTTCATGACAACTGACAACTGATCTGGCAGCATCACCTGGGGATGGAGGCTGAGCCCCGGGGTTAACACTGGGCTTGAGATGGTTTGTATACTATGCCGAGGAGGTGAGGTACTACACTGTGGGGGCACAGGGAGCTACCGGAGGATTTCAAATATCAGAATCGTAACCATAATAGAGTATTTAATTGCATCCTAGCTTTCATCACGTGTAAGATGCACTAGAGTTTATGTTCGACTAAGAAAGAGAAATGCTGTCAGTTAAACTAGGATATGTCATCAAGTGCAAGGTGAGTGCCACCTTAAAAGATATTAAAATGGGGGGGGTGTACACATCTTAGAACAAGTAAATTGTGGTAATAGAATAATTAAGAAAGGTCGAACACTTGGATCAACAAAAAAAGTGATTATTGCTTACCATGTGACCCAAACTATATTAAGTCTTAGAACAAAAGACGTTCTTATCTTGATGCCCTGCAGCTGTTAGCCCCAAGGTACAGAGGGCAGTAGGCAACGACCAGCAGGCCTCAAGTGCCATGTGCAGACTCTAAGAGCAACTGCCTTTGAGAGAGGAAACGGTAGAGAGTGGGCTTTCGGAGGTAGAGTATTACTAGCTGGGAAAGTAGGAAAATTGACACAGAATCGGGATTGATGCCACTACAGGACAGAGATGGTGAAACGTCCCTTCTCAGAGATCTTGAGGCTCCTCAGAAATGTATTTTTCATTTTGGACAGAACATTCAGGATAAATATGATCTGTTCGAGTTCCTGGTTCTCTCATCAGGACTGTTTCTTAGGCTTCACTGGCACAAGAAAAGGGTTTTGATGGTCCAGGGTAAATCCTGACCAAAGCAAAGCACGGTATCTATGAAAAACTAACCACTCAGAAGAGAACGACAGATAAAAAGCCAGGCCGACCTGACCCTGCAAAATAGGTAAGGTTGGTCCGGCAACAGGGGTAGAGGGGAAGTGCCCATCTCCTGCTAGAAGAGCTAGAGAAGACCCCTTCCGGAGAGACCACCAGGAGAGGAGAGCAGAAGGTGCTGATGAGGAAGAATATTTTAATCAGCAGAGAAGGTCAAAATGACAAAGTTCCAGGATCAGTGTAAACATATGGGATGAAAAAATACAAAAGAAAAGAAAAGATCATTTTAAAATGACTTTTTTTTTTTAAAAGGACTTGTGTAAACAAAAGTCCTTTTTAAGAGACAGTTGGCTGTTTAAAGCAGAAGTACAACTCACTGAGAGAATCACCGCACTATTTATTTGGGTAGAAAGGACCTGGAATGTAGAAATGCCCATTCTGCAGAGGAAAAAAATAGAATCACTAACAGGCCTCGTGCCTAGCACAGCCAGTGGCTAGAATCAATGCCTCATGAGACCCTGTGCTAGAAGGCCGCTAGAACCATCTACAACTATGGTAGTCTTTCTTGGAAGGCAACAAGTGTTTGCCCTGTTAAGTGCAGAGTAACAATCAGTCACGTATTTGGTGATAATGTTTATCGATATCTTTAAAAGCCGTGTCAAGTTTCTTTTTGAGTAACCCTCACCCCACCCTTAGAGAAATTTATCTGAGGTTCACCTCTTTGAAATACCTCATTGTAGTTCCACATTTACCATATCCAAAAAACAAACAAACAAACAAAAAAAACCATTTTCTTAACAAAGTGTTCAGAAGGGGGCGCCACTGAAAACAATTAGAGCTTTCCCTGTCAGGACAATTTTGTTGCAGAAACAGCTGAAAGCAATCAGGTCAGACAGAGCCAAGGGCTGGAGGGATTTTTAAATGACAAAAACCGATCCAAATCAAACCAAAACAAAAATCAAACCCAATGGCCAGGATTTCAAGTTTGCTACTAAAGGTGTGACATTCTCCTAAGACATGCGAGTGACTTGATCAATATATTTATATATTTATATTTGAAGAAGAAGGAACTATTTGATGCAGCAAATCCACGTTGATTAAAATATACCAGATATGGGGGCTCCTGGGTGGCTCAGTGGTTTAGGCCTCTGCCTTCGGCTCAGGTCATGATTTCAGGGTCCTAGGATGGAGCCCCACATCGGGCTCTCTGCTCAGCGGGGAGCCTGCTTCCCCCCTCTCTCTCTGCCTACCTCTCTACCTACTTGTGATCTGTCAGAAAAATGCGTAAATCAGATCTTTAAAAAAAGAATTAGTAGATGTGAAATACATCGAGGGTATGGGGGAAGGAAAACGATTTCACCTGATCTGACTAGGAAGTGGTTGAAGCCTGAATTAAAGTGCTATAAAAAGAGTAAAGACCTGGGAATTCTATGGGGAACAATCCCTAGAAAAACAGCAGTAATAACTGGCTGCTCTTTATTGATCCAGATGCTGCGGTAGGCAAAGAAGAGCTGGTTTTATTCAGAGGATGATCTCCATTTGTCTTCCTGATCTGGCATTTCCTGCAAGCCAGGTATGGGGCTCTGCTCTAGAGCTGCAAATGCTGGGGGGCCCTCACTGTCCCTTTTCTCTTCTCAGGGGGACAACGGGCATGTCCATGGTGCAGTGGGACAGGCTTTACCACAGGGAGATAAAAGACTGCCAAGGGTAGGTTGGAGCTGGGAAAAGCCACTTAGGAACAGATTTTCATTGGAGGTGATAGACAAGGGCAAAGCGAAGAATGAGGATGAGTGTGTCAAGTTTCAAAGTGCCAGGAGGCAGCACAGTGCATTTGGGAAACTACAGCAAGTTCATGACAACCGACAACTGATCTGGCAGCATCACCTGGGGATGGAGGCTGAGCCCCGGGGTTAACACTGGGCTTGAGATGGTTTGTATACTATGCCGAGGAGGTGAGGTACTACACTGTGGGGGCACAGGGAGCTACCGGAGGATTTCAAATATCAGAATCGTAACCATAATAGAGTATTTAATTGCATCCTAGCTTTCATCACGTGTAAGATGTACTAGAGTTTATGTTCGACTAAGAAAGAGAAATGCTGTCAGTTAAACTAGGATATGTCATCAAGTGCAAGGTGAGTGCCACCTTAAAAGATATTAAAATGGGGGGGGGGTGGACACATCTTAGAACAAGTAAATTGTGGTACTAGAATAATTAAGAAAGGTCGAACACTTGGATCAACAAAAAAAGTGATTATTGCTTACCATGTGACCCAAACTATATTAAGTCTTAGAACAAAAGACGTTCTTATCTTGATGCCCCGCAGCTGTTAGCCCCAAGGTACAGAGGGCAGTAGGCAACGACCAGCAGGCCTCAAGTGCCATGTGCAGACTCTAAGAGCAACTGCCTTTGAGAGAGGAAAAAGTAGAGAGTGGGCTTTCGGAGGTAGAGTATTACTAGCTGGGAAAGTAGGAAAATTGACACAGAATCGGGATTGATGCCACTACAGGACAGAGATGGTGAAACGTCCCTTCTCAGAGATCTTGAGGCTCCTCAGAAATGTATTTTTCATTTTGGACAGAACATTCAGGATAAATATGATCTGTTCGAGTTCCTGGTTCTCTCATCAGGACTGTTTCTTAGGCTTCACTGGCACAAGAAAAGGGTTTTGATGGTCCAGGGTAAATCCTGACCAAAGCAAAGCACGGTATCTATGAAAAACTAACCACTCAGAAGAGAACGACAGATAAAAAGCCAGGCCGACCTGACCCTGCAAAATAGGTAAGGTTGGTCCGGCAACAGGGGTAGAGGGGAAGTGCCCATCTCCTGCTAGAAGAGCTAGAGAAGACCCCTTCCGGAGAGACCACCAGGAGAGGAGAGCAGAAGGTGCTGATGAGGAAGAATATTTTAATCAGCAGAGAAGGTCAAAATGACAAAGTTCCAGGATCAGTGTAAACACATGGGATGAAAAAATAAAAAAGAAAAGAAAAGATCATTTTAAAATGACTTTTTTTTTAAAAGGACTTGTGTAAACAAAAGTCCTTTTTAAGAGACAGTTGGCTGTTTAAAGCAGAAGTACAACTCACTGAGAGAATCACCGCACTATTTATTTGGGTAGAAAGGACCTGGAATGTAGAAAGGCCCATTCTGCAGAGGAAAAAAATAGAATCACTAACAGGCCTCGTGCCTTGCACAGCCAGTGGCTAGAATCCCTGCCTCATGAGACCCTGTGCTAGAAGGCCGCTAGAACCATCTACAACTATGGTAGTCTTTCTTGGAAGCCAACAAGTGTTTGCCCAGTTAAGAGCAGAGTAACAATCAGTCACGTATTTGGTGATAATGTTTATCGATATCTTTAAAAGCCGTGTCAAGTTTCTTTTTGAGTAACCCTCACCCCACCCTTAGAGAAATTTATCTGAGGTTCACCTCTTTGAAATACCTCATTGTAGTTCCACATTTACCATATCCAAAAAACAAACAAACAAACAAAAAACCATTTTCTTAACAAAGTGTTCAGAAGGGGGCGCCACTGAAAACAATTAGAGCTTTCCCTGCCAGGACAATTTTGTTGCAGAAACAGCTGAAAGCAATCAGGTCAGACAGAGCCAAGGGCTGGAGGGATTTTTAAATGACAAAAACCGATCCAAATCAAACCAAAACAAAAATCAAACCCAATGGCCAGGATTTCAAGTTTGCTACTAAAGGTGTGACATTCTCCTAAGACATGCGAGTGACTTGATCAATATATTTACATATTTATATTTGAAGAAGAAGGAACTATTTGATGCAGCAAATCCACGTTGATTAAAATATACCAGATATGGGGGCTCCTGGGTGGCTCAGTGGTTTAGGCCTCTGCCTTCGGCTCAGGTCATGATTTCAGGGTCCTGGGATGGAGCCCCACATCGGGCTCTCTGCTCAGCGGGGAGCCTGCTTCCCCCCTCTCTCTCTGCCTACCTCTCTACCTACTTGTGATCTGTCAGAAAAATGCGTAAATCAGATCTTTAAAAAAAGAATTAGTAGATGTGAAATACATCGAGGGTATGGGGGAAGGAAAACGATTTCACCTGATCTGACTAGGAAGTGGTTGAAGCCTGAATTAAAGTGCTATAAAAAGAGTAAAGACCTGGGAATTCTATGGGGAACAATCCCTAGAAAAACAGCAGTAATAACTGGCTGCTCTTTATTGATCCAGATGCTGCGGTAGGCAAAGAAGAGCTGGTTTTATTCAGAGGATGATCTCCATTTGTCTTCCTGATCTGGCATTTCCTGCAAGCCAGGTATGGGGCTCTGCTCTAGAGCTGCAAATGCTGGGGGGCCCTCACTGTCCCTTTTCTCTTCTCAGGGGGACAACGGGCATGTCCATGGTGCAGTGGGAAAGGCTTTACCACAGGGAGATAAAAGACTGCCAAGGGTAGGTTGGAGCTGGGAAAAGCCACTTAGGAACAGATTTTCATTGGAGGTGATAGACAAGGGCAAAGCGAAGAATGAGGATGAGTGTGTCAAGTTTCAAAGTGCCAGGAGGCAGCACAGTGCATTTGGGAAACTACAGCAAGTTCATGACAACCGACAACTGATCTGGCAGCATCACCTGGGGATGGAGGCTGAGCCCCGGGGTTAACACTGGGCTTGAGATGGTTTGTATACTATGCCGAGGAGGTGAGGTACTACACTGTGGGGGCACAGGGAGCTACCGGAGGATTTCAAATATCAGAATCGTAACCATAATAGAGTATTTAATTGCATCCTAGCTTTCATCACGTGTAAGATGTACTAGAGTTTATGTTCGACTAAGAAAGAGAAATGCTGTCAGTTAAACTAGGATATGTCATCAAGTGCAAGGTGAGTGCCACCTTAAAAGATATTAAAATGGGGGGGGTGTACACATCTTAGAACAAGTAAATTGTGGTAATAGAATAATTAAGAAAGGTCGAACACTTGGATCAACAAAAAAAGTGATTATTGCTTACCATGTGACCCAAACTATATTAAGTCTTAGAACAAAAGACGTTCTTATCTTGATGCCCTGCAGCTGTTAGCCCCAAGGTACAGAGGGCAGTAGGCAACGACCAGCAGGCCTCAAGTGCCATGTGCAGACTCTAAGAGCAACTGCCTTTGAGAGAGGAAACGGTAGAGAGTGGGCTTTCGGAGGTAGAGTATTACTAGCTGGGAAAGTAGGAAAATTGACACAGAATCGGGATTGATGCCACTACAGGACAGAGATGGTGAAACGTCCCTTCTCAGAGATCTTGAGGCTCCTCAGAAATGTATTTTTCATTTTGGACAGAACATTCAGGATAAATATGATCTGTTCGAGTTCCTGGTTCTCTCATCAGGACTGTTTCTTAGGCTTCACTGGCACAAGAAAAGGGTTTTGATGGTCCAGGGTAAATCCTGACCAAAGCAAAGCACGGTATCTATGAAAAACTAACCACTCAGAAGAGAACGACAGATAAAAAGCCAGGCCGACCTGACCCTGCAAAATAGGTAAGGTTGGTCCGGCAACAGGGGTAGAGGGGAAGTGCCCATCTCCTGCTAGAAGAGCTAGAGAAGACCCCTTCCGGAGAGACCACCAGGAGAGGAGAGCAGAAGGTGCTGATGAGGAAGAATATTTTAATCAGCAGAGAAGGTCAAAATGACAAAGTTCCAGGATCAGTGTAAACATATGGGATGAAAAAATAAAAAAGAAAAGAAAAGATCATTTTAAAATGACTTTTTTTTTTTAAAAGGACTTGTGTAAACAAAAGTCCTTTTTAAGAGACAGTTGGCTGTTTAAAGCAGAAGTACAACTCACTGAGAGAATCACCGCACTATTTATTTGGGTAGAAAGGACCTGGAATGTAGAAAGGCCCATTCTGCAGAGGAAAAAAATAGAATCACTAACAGGCCTCGTGCCTAGCACAGCCAGTGGCTAGAATCAATGCTTCATGAGACCCTGTGCTAGAAGGCCGCTAGAACCATCTACAAGTATGGTAGTCTTTCTTGGAAGGCAACAAGTGTTTGCCCTGTTAAGTGCAGAGTAACAATCAGTCACGTATTTGGTGATAATGTTTATCGATATCTTTAAAAGCCGTGTCAAGTTTCTTTTTGAGTAACCCTCACCCCACCCTTAGAGAAATTTATCTGAGGTTCACCTCTTTGAAATACCTCATTGTAGTTCCACATTTACCATATCCAAAAAACAAACAAACAAACAAACAAAACCATTTTCTTAACAAAGTGTTCAGAAGGGGGCGCCACTGAAAACAATTAGAGCTTTCCCTGTCAGGACAATTTTGTTGCAGAAACAGCTGAAAGCAATCAGGTCAGACAGAGCCAAGGGCTGGAGGGATTTTTAAATGACAAAAACCGATCCAAATCAAACCAAAACAAAAATCAAACCCAATGGCCAGGATTTCAAGTTTGCTACTAAAGGTGTGACATTCTCCTAAGACATGCGAGTGACTTGATCAATATATTTATATATTTATATTTGAAGAAGAAGGAACTATTTGATGCAGCAAATCCACGTTGATTAAAATATACCAGATATGGGGGCTCCTGGGTGGCTCAGTGGTTTAGGCCTCTGCCTTCGGCTCAGGTCATGATTTCAGGGTCCTAGGATGGAGCCCCACATCGGGCTCTCTGCTCAGCGGGGAGCCTGCTTCCCCCCTCTCTCTCTGCCTACCTCTCTACCTACTTGTGATCTGTCAGAAAAATGCGTAAATCAGATCTTTAAAAAAAGAATTAGTAGATGTGAAATACATCGAGGGTATGGGGGAAGGAAAACGTTTTCACCTGATCTGACTAGGAAGTGGTTGAAGCCTGAATTAAAGTGCTATAAAAAGAGTAAAGACCTGGGAATTCTATGGGGAACAATCCCTAGAAAAACAGCAGTAATAACTGGCTGCTCTTTATTGATCCAGATGCTGCGGTAGGCAAAGAAGAGCTGGTTTTATTCAGAGGATGATCTCCATTTGTCTTCCTGATCTGGCATTTCCTGCAAGCCAGGTATGGGGCTCTGCTCTAGAGCTGCAAATGCTGGGGGGCCCTCACTGTCCCTTTTCTCTTCTCAGGGGGACAACGGGCATGTCCATGGTGCAGTGGGACAGGCTTTACCACAGGGAGATAAAAGACTGCCAAGGGTAGGTTGGAGCTGGGAAAAGCCACTTAGGAACAGATTTTCATTGGAGGTGATAGACAAGGGCAAAGCGAAGAATGAGGATGAGTGAGTGAAGTTTCAAAGTGCCAGGAGGCAGCACAGTGCATTTGGGAAACTACAGCAAGTTCATGACAACCGACAACTGATCTGGCAGCATCACCTGGGGATGGAGGCTGAGCCCCGGGGTTAACACTGGGCTTGAGATGGTTTGTATACTATGCCGAGGAGGTGAGGTTCTACACTGTGGGGGCACAGGGAGCTACCGGAGGATTTCAAATATCAGAATCGTAACCATAATAGAGTATTTAATTGCATCCTAGCTTTCATCACGTGTAAGATGTACTAGAGTTTATGTTCGACTAAGAAAGAGAAATGCTGTCAGTTAAACTAGGATATGTCATCAAGTGCAAGGTGAGTGCCACCTTAAAAGATATTAAAATGGGGGGGGGGTGGACACATCTTAGAACAAGTAAATTGTGGTACTAGAATAATTAAGAAAGGTCGAACACTTGGATCAACAAAAAAAGTGATTATTGCTTACCATGTGACCCAAACTATATTAAGTCTTAGAACAAAAGACGTTCTTATCTTGATGCCCCGCAGCTGTTAGCCCCAAGGTACAGAGGGCAGTAGGCAACGACCAGCAGGCCTCAAGTGCCATGTGCAGACTCTAAGAGCAACTGCCTTTGAGAGAGGAAACGGTAGAGAGTGGGCTTTCGGAGGTAGAGAATTACTAGCTGGGAAAGTAGGAAAATTGACACAGAATCGGGATTGATGCCACTACATGACAGAGTTGGTGAAACGTCCCTTCTCAGAGATCTTGAGGCTCCTCAGAAATGTATTTTTCATTTTGGACAGAACATTCAGGATAAATATGATCTGTTCGAGTTCCTGGTTCTCTCATCAGGACTGTTTCTTAGGCTTCACTGGCACAAGAAAAGGGTTTTGATGGTCCAGGGTAAATCCTGACCAAAGCAAAGCACGGTATCTATGAAAAACTAACCACTCAGAAGAGAACGACAGATAAAAAGCCAGGCCGGGGGGGAGGAGTCAAGATGGCGGAGAAGTAGCAAGCTGAGACTGCTTCAGCTAGCCGGAGATCAGCTAGATAGCTTATCTAAAGATTGCAAACACCTGAAAATCCATCGGCAGATCGAAGAGAAGAAGAACAGCAATTCTGGAAACAGAAAAACAACCACTTTCTGAAAGGTAGGACCGGCGGAGAAGTGAATCCAAAGCGACGGGAAGATAGACCCCGGGGGGAGGGGCCGGCTCCCGGCAAGCGGCGGAGCAACCGCACACAAAATCAGGACTTTTAAAAGTCTGTTCCGCTGAGGGACATCGCTCCAGAGGCTACCCGGGGCAAAGCCCACACGGGGTCAGCGTGGCCTCAGGTCCCGCAGGGTCACAGAAGGATCGGGGGTGTCTGAGTGTCGCAGAGCTTGCGGGTATTGGAACGGGAAAGCTGGCTACAGAGACAGAGCCGACAGTCAGCTCACAGCTCGGGGTGACCTTGAACCGGTCGCAGGCTCGGTGAGCTCGGAGCGCGGCCGGAGGTCAGGCAGACGGGAGTAACTGGGCGCTGTTCTCTGAGGGCGCACTGAGGAGTGGGGCCCTGGGCTCTCGGCTCCTCCGGGCCGGAGACCAGGAGGCCGCCATTTGTATTCCCGTCCTCCGGAACTCTACGGAATGCGCTCAGGGAACAAAAGCTCCTGAAAGCAAACCCGAGCGGATTACTCACCCCGGCCTCGGGTAAGGGCAGTGTAATTCCGCCTGGGGCAAAGACACTTGAGAATCACTACAACAGGCCCCTCCCCCAGAAGATCAACAAGAAATCCAGCCGAGACCAAGTTCACCTACCAAGGAGTGCGGTTTCAATACCAAGGAGAGCAGCAGAATTCCAGAGGAGGAGAAAGCCAAGCACGGAACTCATGGCTTTTTTCCTGTGATTTTTTTTAGTCTTGCAGTTAATTTAATTTTTTCTTTTTCAATTTTTTTTTTTTTCTCGCCTTCGGGTAAAATTTTTTTTTTAACTGTTACCTTTTTCTTTTTTAACGATTTTTTACTAGTTTATCTAATATATATATATATATTTTTTTTTTTACATTTTTCTTAGGTGTTTTCTTTTTTTTTTTTTTAAATATTCTTTTCTTTTCTTTTTTTTTTTCTTTTTTTTTCTTTTTTCTTTCTTCCTTTTTGAACCTCTTTTTATCCCCTTTCTCCCCACTCACAATTTTGGATCTCTTCTAATTTGGTTAAAGCATATTTTCCTGGGGTTGTTGCCACCCTTTTAGTATTTTACTTGCCCCTTCATTTACTCTTATCTGGACAAAATGACAAGACGTAAAAATTCAACACAAAAAAAAGAACAAGAGGCAGTACCGAAGGCTAGGGACCTAATCAATACAGACATCGGTAATATGTCAGATCTAGAGTTCAGAATGACAATTCTCAAGGTTCTAGCCGGGCTCGAAAAAGGCATGGAAGATATTAGAGAAACCCTCTCGAGAGATATAAAAGCCCTTTCTGGAGAAATAAAAGAACTAAAATCTAACCAAGGTGAAATCAAAAAAGCTATTAATGAGGTGCAATCAAAAATGGAGGCTCTAACTGCTAGGATAAATGAGGCAGAAGAAAGAATTAGTGATATAGAAGACCAAATGACAGAGAATAAAGAAGCTGAGCAAAAGAGGGACAAACAGCTACTGGACCACGAGGGGAGAATTCGAGAGATAAGTGACACCATAAGACGAAACAACATTAGAATAATTGGGATTCCAGAAGAAGAAGAAAGTGAGAGGGGAGCAGAAGGTATACTGGAGAGAATTATTGGGGAGAATTTCCCCAATATGGCAAAGGGAACGAGCATCAAAATTCAGGAGGTTCAGAGAATGCCCCTCAAAATCAATAAGAATAGGCCCACACCCCGTCACCTAATAGTAAAATTTACAAGTCTCAATGACAAAGAGAAAATCCTGAAAGCAGCCCGGGAAAAGAAGTCTGTAACATACAATGGTAAAAATATTAGATTGGCAGCTGACTTATCCACAGAGACCTGGCAGGCCAGAAAGAGCTGGCATGATATTTTCAGAGCACTAAACGAGAAAAACATGCAGCCAAGAATACTATATCCAGCTAGGCTATCATTGAAAATAGAAGGAGAGATTAAAAGCTTCCAGGACAAACAACAACTGAAAGAATTTGCAAATACCAAACCAGCTCTACAGGAAATATTGAAAGGGGTCCTCTAAGCAAAGAGAGAGCCTACAAGTGGTAGATCAGAAAGGAACAGAGACCATATACAGTAACAGTCACCTTACAGGCAATACAATGGCACTAAATTCATATCTCTCAATAGTTACCCTGAATGTGAATGGGCTAAATGCCCCTGTCAAAAGACACAGGGTATCAGAATGGATAAAAAAACAAAACCCATCTATATGTTGCCTCCAAGAAACACATTTTAAGCCCGAAGACACCTCCAGATTTAAAGTGAGGGGGTGGAAAAGAATTTACCATGCTAATGGACATCAGAAGAAAGCAGGAGTGGCAATCCTTATATCAGATCAATTAGATTTTAAGCCAAAGACTGTAATAAGAGATGAGGAAGGACACTATATCATACTCAAAGGGTCTGTCCAACAAGAAGATTTAACAATTTTAAATATCTATGCCCCCAACGTGGGAGCAGCCAACTATATAAACCAATTAATAACAAATTCAAAGAAACACATCAACAACAATACAATAATAGTAGGGGACTTTAACACTCCCCTCACTGAAATGGACAGGTCATCCAAGCAAAAGATCAGCAAGGAAATAAAGGCCTTAAATGACACACTGGACCAGATGGACATCACAGATATATTCAGAATATTTCCTCCCAAAGCAACAGAATACACATTCTTCTCTAGTGCACATGGAACATTCTCCAGAATAGATCACATCCTCGGTCCTAAATCAGGACTCAACCGGTATCAAAAGATTGGGATCATTCCCTGCATATTTTCAGACCACAATGCTCTAAAGCTAGAACTCAACCACAAAAGGAAGTTTGGAAAGAACCCAAATACATGGAGACTAAACAGTATCCTTCTAAAGAATGAATGGGTCAACCGGGAAATTAAAGAAGAATTGAAAAAAATCATGGAAACAAATGATAATGAAAATACAACGGTTCAAAATCTGTGGGACACAACAAAGGCAGTCCTGAGAGGAAAATATATAGCGGTACAAGCCTTTCTCAAGAAACAAGAAAGGTCTCAGGTACACAACCTAACCCTACACCTAAAGGAGCTGGAGAAAGAACAAGAAAGAAACCCTAAGCCCAGCAGGAGAAGAGAAATCATAAAGATCAGAGCAGAAATCAATGAAATAGAAACCAAAAAAACAATAGAACAAATCAACGAAACTAGGAGCTGGTTCTTTGAAAGAATTAATAAAATTGATAAACCCCTGGCCCGACTTATCAAAAAGAAAAGAGAAAGGACCCAAATAAATAAAATCATGAATGAAAGAGGAGAGATCACAACTAACACCAAAGAAATACAAACTATTATAAGAACATACTATGAGCAACTCTACGCCAATAAATTTGACAATCTGGAAGAAATGGATGCATTCCTAGAAACATATAAACTACCACAACTGAACCAGGAAGAAATAGAAAGCCTGAACAGACCCATAACCAGTAAGGAGATTGAAACAGTCATTAAAAATCTCCAAACAAACAAAAGCCCAGGGCCAGACGGCTTCCCGGGGGAATTCTACCAAACATTTAAAGAACTAATTCCTATTCTCCTGAAACTGTTCCAAAAAATAGAAATGGAAGGAAAACTTCCAAACTCATTTTATGAGGCCAGCATCACCTTGATCCCAAAACCAGACAAGGATCCCACCAAAAAAGAGAGCTATAGACCAATATCCTTGATGAACACAGATGCGAAAATACTCAACAAAATACTAGCCAATAGGATTCAACAGTACATTAAAAAGATTATTCACCACGACCAAGTGGGATTTATTGCAGGGCTGCAAGGTTGGTTCAACATCCGCAAATCAGTCAATGTGATACAAAACATCAATAAAAGAAAGAACAAGAACCATATGATACTCTCAATAGATGCTGAAAAAGCATTTGACAAAGTACAACATCCCTTCCTGATCAAAACTCTTCAAAGTGTAGGGATAGAGGGCACATACCTCAATATCATCAAAGCCATCTATGAAAAACCCACCGCAAATATCATTCTCAATGGAGAAAAACTGAAAGCTTTTCCGCTAAGGTCAGGAACACGGCAGGGATGTCCATTATCACCACTGCTATTCAACATCGTACTAGAGGTCCTAGCCTCAGCAATCAGACAACAAAAGGAAATTAAAGGCATCCAAATCGGCAAAGAAGAAGTCAAATTATCACTCTTCGCAGATGATATGATACTATATGTGGAAAACCCAAAAGACTCCACTCCAAAACTGCTAGAACTTATACAGGAATTCAGTAAAGTGTCAGGATATAAAATCAATGCACAGAAATCAGTTGCATTTCTCTACACCAACAGCAAGACAGAAGAAAGAGATATTAAGGAGTCAATCCCATTTACAATTGCATCCAAAACCATAAGATACCTAGGAATAAACCTAACCAAAGAGACACAGAATCTATACTCAGAAAACTATAAAGTACTCATGAAAGAAATTGAGGAAGACACAAAGAAATGGAAAAATGTTCCATGCTCCTGGATTGGAAGAATAAATATTGTGAAAATGTCTATGCTACCTAAAGCAATCTACACATTTAATGCAATTCCTATCAAAGTACCATCCATCTTTTTCAAAGAAATGGAACAAATAATTCTAAAATTTATATGGAACCAGAAAAGACCTCGAATAGCCAAAGGGATATTGAAAAAGAAAGCCAACGTTGGTGGCATCACAATTCCGGACTTCAAGCTCTATTACAAAGCTGTCATCATCAAGACAGCATGGTACTGGCACAAAAACAGACACATAGATCAATGGAACAGAATAGAGAGCCCAGAAATAGACCCTCAAATCTATGGTCAACTAATCTTCGACAAAGCAGGAAAGAATGTCCAATGGAAAAAAGACAGCCTTTTCAATAAATGGTGCTGGGAAAATTGGACAGCCACATGCAGAAAAATGAAATTGGACCACTTCCTTACACCACACACAAAAATAGACTCAAAATGGATGAAGGATCTCAATGTACGAAAGGAATCCATCAAAATCCTTGAGGAGAACACGGGCAGCAACCTCTTTGACCTCTGCCGCAGCAACATCTTCCTAGGAACAACGCAAAAGGCAAGGGAAGCAAGGGAAAAAATGAACTACTGGGATTTCATCAAGATCAAAAGCTTTTGCACAGCAAAGGAAACAGTTAATAAAATCAAAAGACAACTGACAGAATGGGAGAAGATATTTGCAAACGACATATCAGATAAAGGACTAGTGTCCAGAATCTATAAAGAACTTAGCAAACTCAACACCCAAAGAACAAATAATCCAATCAAGAAATGGGCAGAAGACATGAACAGACATTTCTGCAAAGAAGACATCCAGATGGCGAACAGACACATGAAAAAGTGCTCCATATCACTCGGCATCAGGGAAATACAAATCAAAACCACAATGAGATATCACCTCACACCAGTCAGAATGGCTAAAATCAACAAGTCAGGAAATGACAGATGCTGGCGAGGATGCGGAGAAAGGGGAACCCTCCTACACTGTTGGTGGGAATGCAAGCTGGTGCAGCCACTCTGGAAAACAGCATGGAGGTTCCTCAAAATGTTGAAAATAGAACTGCCCTATGACCCAGCAATTGCACTATTGGGTATTTACCCTAAAGATACAAATGTAGTGATCCAAAGGGACACATGCACCCGAATGTTTATAGCAGCAATGTCCACAATAGCCAAACTATGGAAAGAACCTAGATGTCCATCAACAGATGAATGGATCAAGAAGATGTGGTATATATACACAATGGAATACTATGCAGCCATCAAAAGAAATGAAATCTTGCCATTTGCAACAACATGGATGGAACTAGAGCGTATCATGCTTAGCGAAATAAGTCAAGCAGAGAAAGACAACTATCATATGATCTCCCTGATATGAGGAAGTGGTGATGCAACATGGAGGCTTAAGTGGGTAGAAGAAGAATAAATGAAACAAGATGGGATTGGGAGGGAGACAAACCATAAGTGACACTTAATCTCACAAAACAAACTAAGGGTTGCCGGGGGGAGGGGGTTTGGGAGAAGGGGGTGGGATTATGGACATTGGGGAGGGTATGTGATTTGGTGAGTGCTATGAAGTGTGTAAACCTGGTGATTCACAGACCTGTACCCCTGGGGATAAAAATATATGTTTATAAAAAATAAAAAACAAAAAAAAACAAAAAACAAAAAACAAAACAAAAAAAAAAAGCAAGGGCACCTGGGGGGCTCAGTCAGAAAACAAAAACCATATCCAAAAAACAAACAAACAAACAAACAAAAAACCATTTTCTTAAAAAAGTGTTCAGAAGGGGGCGCCACTTGTGTAAACAAAAGTCCTTTTTAAGAGACAGTTGGCTGTTTATTTATTTTTTTTTTTTAAGATTTTATTTATTTATTTGACAGAGAAATCACAAGTAGATGGAGAGGCAGACAGAGAGAGAGAGAGAGGGAAGCAGGCTCCCTGCTGAGCAGAGAGCCCGATGCGGGACTCGATCCCAGGACTCCGAGATCATGACCTGAGCCGAAGGCAGCGGCCCAACCACTGAGCCACCCAGGCGCCCGACAGTTGGCTGTTTAAAGCAGAAGTACAACTCACTGAGAGAATCACCGCACTATTTATTTGGGTAGAAAGGACCTGGAATGTAGAAAGGCCCATTCTGCAGAGGAAAAAAATAGAATCACTAACAGGCCTCGTGCCTTGCACAGCCAGTGGCTAGAATCCCTGCCTCATGAGACCCTGTGCTAGAAGGCCGCTAGAACCATCTACAACTATGGTAGTCTTTCTTGGAGGCCAACAAGTGTTTGCCCAGTTAAGAGCAGAGTAACAATCAGTCACGTATTTGGTGATAATGTTTATCGATATCTTTAAAAGCCGTGTCAAGTTTCTTTTTGAGTAACCCTCACCCCACCCTTAGAGAAATTTATCTGAGGTTCACCTCTTTGAAATACCTCATTGTAGTTCCACATTTACCATATCCAAAAAACAAACAAACAAACAAAAAACCATTTTCTTAACAAAGTGTTCAGAAGGGGGCGCCACTGAAAACAATTAGAGCTTTCCCTGCCAGGACAATTTTGTTGCAGAAACAGCTGAAAGCAATCAGGTCAGACAGAGCCAAGGGCTGGAGGGATTTTTAAATGACAAAAACCGATCCAAATCAAACCAAAACAAAAATCAAACCCAATGGCCAGGATTTCAAGTTTGCTACTAAAGGCGTATATTCTCCTAAGACATGCGAGTGATTTGATCAATATATTTACATATTTATATTTTAAGAAGAAGGAACTATTTGATGCAGCAAATCCACGTTGATTAAAATATACCAGATATGGGGGCTCCTGGGTGGCTCAGTGGTTTAGGCCTCTGCCTTCGGCTCAGGTCATGATTTCAGGGTCCTGGGATGGAGCCCCACATCGGGCTCTCTGTTCAGCGGGGAGCCTGCTTCCCCCCTCTCTCTCTGCCTACCTCTCTACCTACTTGTGATCTGTCAGAAAAATGCGTAAATCAGATCTTTAAAAAAAGAATTAGTAGATGTGAAATACATCGAGGGTATGGGGGAAGGAAAACGATTTCACCTGATCTGACTAGGAAGTGGTTGAAGCCTGAATTAAAGTGCTATAAAAAGAGTAAAGACCTGGGAATTCTATGGGGAACAATCCCTAGAAAAACAGCAGTAATAACTGGCTGCTCTTTATTGATCCAGATGCTGCGGTAGGCAAAGAAGAGCTGGTTTTATTCAGAGGATGATCTCCATTTGTCTTCCTGATCTGGCATTTCCTGCAAGCCAGGTATGGGGCTCTGCTCTAGAGCTGCAAATGCTGGGGGGCCCTCACTGTCCCTTTTCTCTTCTCAGGGGGACAACGGGCATGTCCATGGTGCAGTGGGACAGGCTTTACCACAGGGAGATAAAAGACTGCCAAGGGTAGGTTGGAGCTGGGAAAAGCCACTTAGGAACAGATTTTCATTGGAGGTGATAGACAAGGGCAAAGCGAAGAATGAGGATGAGTGTGTCAAGTTTCAAAGTGCCAGGAGGCAGCACAGTGCATTTGGGAAACTACAGCAAGTTCATGACAACCGACAACTGATCTGGCAGCATCACCTGGGGATGGAGGCTGAGCCCCGGGGTTAACACTGGGCTTGAGATGGTTTGTATACTATGCCGAGGAGGTGAGGTACTACACTGTGGGGGCACAGGGAGCTACCGGAGGATTTCAAATATCAGAATCGTAACCATAATAGAGTATTTAATTGCATCCTAGCTTTCATCACGTGTAAGATGTACTAGAGTTTATGTTCGACTAAGAAAGAGAAATGCTGTCAGTTAAACTAGGATATGTCATCAAGTGCAAGGTGAGTGCCACCTTAAAAGATATTAAAATTGGGGGGGGTGGACACATCTTAGAACAAGTAAATTGTGGTACTAGAATAATTAAGAAAGGTCGAACACTTGGATCAACAAAAAAAGTGATTATTGCTTACCATGTGACCCAAACTATATTAAGTCTTAGAACAAAAGACGTTCTTATCTTGATGCCCCGCAGCTGTTAGCCCCAAGGTACAGAGGGCAGTAGGCAACGACCAGCAGGCCTCAAGTGCCATGTGCAGACTCTAAGAGCAACTGCCTTTGAGAGAGGAAACAGTAGAGAGTGGGCTTTCGGAGGTAGAGTATTACTAGCTGGGAAAGTAGGAAAATTGACACAGAATCGGGATTGATGCCACTACAGGACAGAGATGGTGAAACGTCCCTTCTCAGAGATCTTGAGGCTCCTCAGAAATGTATTTTTCATTTTGGACAGAACATTCAGGATAAATATGATCTGTTCGAGTTCCTGGTTCTCTCATCAGGACTGTTTCTTAGGCTTCACTGGCACAAGAAAAGGGTTTTGATGGTCCAGGGTAAATCCTGACCAAAGCAAAGCACGGTATCTATGAAAAACTAACCACTCAGAAGAGAACGACAGATAAAAAGCCAGGCCGACCTGACCCTGCAAAATAGGTAAGGTTGGTCCGGCAACAGGGGTAGAGGGGAAGTGCCCATCTCCTGCTAGAAGAGCTAGAGAAGACCCCTTCCGGAGAGACCACCAGGAGAGGAGAGCAGAAGGTGCTGATGAGGAAGAATATTTTAATCAGCAGAGAAGGTCAAAATGACAAAGTTCCAGGATCAGTGTAAACACATGGGATGAAAAAATAAAAAAGAAAAGAAAAGATCATTTTAAAATGACTTTTTTTTAAAAGGACTTGTGTAAACAAAAGTCCTTTTTAAGAGACAGTTGGCTGTTTAAAGCAGAAGTACAACTCACTGAGAGAATCACCGCACTATTTATTTGGGTAGAAAGGACCTGGAATGTAGAAAGGCCCATTCTGCAGAGGAAAAAAATAGAATCACTAACAGGCCTCGTGCCTTGCACAGCCAGTGGCTAGAATCCCTGCCTCATGAGACCCTGTGCTAGAAGGCCGCTAGAACCATCTACAACTATGGTAGTCTTTCTTGGAAGCCAACAAGTGTTTGCCCAGTTAAGAGCAGAGTAACAATCAGTCACGTATTTGGTGATAATGTTTATCGATATCTTTAAAAGCCGTGTCAAGTTTCTTTTTGAGTAACCCTCACCCCACCCTTAGAGAAATTTATCTGAGGTTCACCTCTTTGAAATACCTCATTGTAGTTCCACATTTACCATATCCAAAAAACAAACAAACAAACAAAAAACCATTTTCTTAACAAAGTGTTCAGAAGGGGGCGCCACTGAAAACAATTAGAGCTTTCCCTGCCAGGACAATTTTGTTGCAGAAACAGCTGAAAGCAATCAGGTCAGACAGAGCCAAGGGCTGGAGGGATTTTTAAATGACAAAAACCGATCCAAATCAAACCAAAACAAAAATCAAACCCAATGGCCAGGATTTCAAGTTTGCTACTAAAGGTGTGACATTCTCCTAAGACATGCGAGTGACTTGATCAATATATTTACATATTTATATTTGAAGAAGAAGGAACTATTTGATGCAGCAAATCCACGTTGATTAAAATATACCAGATATGGGGGCTCCTGGGTGGCTCAGTGGTTTAGGCCTCTGCCTTCGGCTCAGGTCATGATTTCAGGGTCCTGGGATGGAGCCCCACATCGGGCTCTCTGCTCAGCGGGGAGCCTGCTTCCCCCCTCTCTCTCTGCCTACCTCTCTACCTACTTGTGATCTGTCAGAAAAATGCGTAAATCAGATCTTTAAAAAAAGAATTAGTAGATGTGAAATACATCGAGGGTATGGGGGAAGGAAAACGATTTCACCTGATCTGACTAGGAAGTGGTTGAAGCCTGAATTAAAGTGCTATAAAAAGAGTAAAGACCTGGGAATTCTATGGGGAACAATCCCTAGAAAAACAGCAGTAATAACTGGCTGCTCTTTATTGATCCAGATGCTGCGGTAGGCAAAGAAGAGCTGGTTTTATTCAGAGGATGATCTCCATTTGTCTTCCTGATCTGGCATTTCCTGCAAGCCAGGTATGGGGCTCTGCTCTAGAGCTGCAAATGCTGGGGGGCCCTCACTGTCCCTTTTCTCTTCTCAGGGGGACAACGGGCATGTCCATGGTGCAGTGGGAGATAAAAGACTGCCAAGGGTAGGTTGGAGCTGGGAAAAGCCACTTAGGAACAGATTTTCATTGGAGGTGATAGACAAGGGCAAAGCGAAGAATGAGGATGAGTGTGTCAAGTTTCAAAGTGCCAGGAGGCAGCACAGTGCATTTGGGAAACTACAGCAAGTTCATGACAACTGACAACTGATCTGGCAGCATCACCTGGGGATGGAGGCTGAGCCCCGGGGTTAACACTGGGCTTGAGATGGTTTGTATACTATGCCGAGGAGGTGAGGTACTACACTGTGGGGGCACAGAGAGCTACCGGAGGATTTCAAATATCAGAATCGTAACCATAATAGAGTATTTAATTGCATCCTAGCTTTCATCACGTGTAAGATGCACTAGAGTTTATGTTCGACTAAGAAAGAGAAATGCTGTCAGTTAAACTAGGATATGTCATCAAGTGCAAGGTGAGTGCCACCTTAAAAGATATTAAAATGGGGGGGGTGTACACATCTTAGAACAAGTAAATTGTGGTAATAGAATAATTAAGAAAGGTCGAACACTTGGATCAACAAAAAAAGTGATTATTGCTTACCATGTGACCCAAACTATATTAAGTCTTAGAACAAAAGACGTTCTTATCTTGATGCCCTGCAGCTGTTAGCCCCAAGGTACAGAGGGCAGTAGGCAACGACCAGCAGGCCTCAAGTGCCATGTGCAGACTCTAAGAGCAACTGCCTTTGAGAGAGGAAACGGTAGAGAGTGGGCTTTCGGAGGTAGAGTATTACTAGCTGGGAAAGTAGGAAAATTGACACAGAATCGGGATTGATGCCACTACAGGACAGAGATGGTGAAACGTCCCTTCTCAGAGATCTTGAGGCTCCTCAGAAATGTATTTTTCATTTTGGACAGAACATTCAGGATAAATATGATCTGTTCGAGTTCCTGGTTCTCTCATCAGGACTGTTTCTTAGGCTTCACTGGCACAAGAAAAGGGTTTTGATGGTCCAGGGTAAATCCTGACCAAAGCAAAGCACGGTATCTATGAAAAACTAACCACTCAGAAGAGAACGACAGATAAAAAGCCAGGCCGACCTGACCCTGCAAAATAGGTAAGGTTGGTCCGGCAACAGGGGTAGAGGGGAAGTGCCCATCTCCTGCTAGAAGAGCTAGAGAAGACCCCTTCCGGAGAGACCACCAGGAGAGGAGAGCAGAAGGTGCTGATGAGGAAGAATATTTTAATCAGCAGAGAAGGTCAAAATGACAAAGTTCCAGGATCAGTGTAAACACATGGGATGAAAAAATAAAAAAGAAAAGAAAAGATCATTTTAAAATGACTTTTTTTTTTTAAAAGGACTTGTGTAAACAAAAGTCCTTTTTAAGAGACAGTTGGCTGTTTAAAGCAGAAGTACAACTCACTGAGAGAATCACCGCACTATTTATTTGGGTAGAAAGGACCTGGAATGTAGAAATGCCCATTCTGCAGAGGAAAAAAATAGAATCACTAACAGGCCTCGTGCCTAGCACAGCCAGTGGCTAGAATCAATGCCTCATGAGACCCTGTGCTAGAAGGCCGCTAGAACCATCTACAACTATGGTAGTCTTTCTTGGAAGGCAACAAGTGTTTGCCCTGTTAAGTGCAGAGTAACAATCAGTCACGTATTTGGTGATAATGTTTATCGATATCTTTAAAAGCCGTGTCAAGTTTCTTTTTGAGTAACCCTCACCCCACCCTTAGAGAAATTTATCTGAGGTTCACCTCTTTGAAATACCTCATTGTAGTTCCACATTTACCATATCCAAAAAACAAACAAACAAACAAAAAAAACCATTTTCTTAACAAAGTGTTCAGAAGGGGGCGCCACTGAAAACAATTAGAGCTTTCCCTGTCAGGACAATTTTGTTGCAGAAACAGCTGAAAGCAATCAGGTCAGACAGAGCCAAGGGCTGGAGGGATTTTTAAATGACAAAAACCGATCCAAATCAAACCAAAACAAAAATCAAACCCAATGGCCAGGATTTCAAGTTTGCTACTAAAGGTGTGACATTCTCCTAAGACATGCGAGTGACTTGATCAATATATTTATATATTTATATTTGAAGAAGAAGGAACTATTTGATGCAGCAAATCCACGTTGATTAAAATATACCAGATATGGGGGCTCCTGGGTGGCTCAGTGGTTTAGGCCTCTGCCTTCGGCTCAGGTCATGATTTCAGGGTCCTAGGATGGAGCCCCACATCGGGCTCTCTGCTCAGCGGGGAGCCTGCTTCCCCCCTCTCTCTCTGCCTACCTCTCTACCTACTTGTGATCTGTCAGAAAAATGCGTAAATCAGATCTTTAAAAAAAGAATTAGTAGATGTGAAATACATCGAGGGTATGGGGGAAGGAAAACGATTTCACCTGATCTGACTAGGAAGTGGTTGAAGCCTGAATTAAAGTGCTATAAAAAGAGTAAAGACCTGGGAATTCTATGGGGAACAATCCCTAGAAAAACAGCAGTAATAACTGGCTGCTCTTTATTGATCCAGATGCTGCGGTAGGCAAAGAAGAGCTGGTTTTATTCAGAGGATGATCTCCATTTGTCTTCCTGATCTGGCATTTCCTGCAAGCCAGGTATGGGGCTCTGCTCTAGAGCTGCAAATGCTGGGGGGCCCTCACTGTCCCTTTTCTCTTCTCAGGGGGACAACGGGCATGTCCATGGTGCAGTGGGACAGGCTTTACCACAGGGAGATAAAAGACTGCCAAGGGTAGGTTGGAGCTGGGAAAAGCCACTTAGGAACAGATTTTCATTGGAGGTGATAGACAAGGGCAAAGCGAAGAATGAGGATGAGTGTGTCAAGTTTCAAAGTGCCAGGAGGCAGCACAGTGCATTTGGGAAACTACAGCAAGTTCATGACAACCGACAACTGATCTGGCAGCATCACCTGGGGATGGAGGCTGAGCCCCGGGGTTAACACTGGGCTTGAGATGGTTTGTATACTATGCCGAGGAGGTGAGGTACTACACTGTGGGGGCACAGGGAGCTACCGGAGGATTTCAAATATCAGAATCGTAACCATAATAGAGTATTTAATTGCATCCTAGCTTTCATCACGTGTAAGATGTACTAGAGTTTATGTTCGACTAAGAAAGAGAAATGCTGTCAGTTAAACTAGGATATGTCATCAAGTGCAAGGTGAGTGCCACCTTAAAAGATATTAAAATGGGGGGGGGTGGACACATCTTAGAACAAGTAAATTGTGGTACTAGAATAATTAAGAAAGGTCGAACACTTGGATCAACAAAAAAAGTGATTATTGCTTACCATGTGACCCAAACTATATTAAGTCTTAGAACAAAAGACGTTCTTATCTTGATGCCCCGCAGCTGTTAGCCCCAAGGTACGGAGGGCAGTAGGCAACGACCAGCAGGCCTCAAGTGCCATGTGCAGACTCTAAGAGCAACTGCCTTTGAGAGAGGAAACGGTAGAGAGTGGGCTTTCGGAGGTAGAGTATTACTAGCTGGGAAAGTAGGAAAATTGACACAGAATCGGGATTGATGCCACTACAGGACAGAGATGGTGAAACGTCCCTTCTCAGAGATCTTGAGGCTCCTCAGAAATGTATTTTTCATTTTGGACAGAACATTCAGGATAAATATGATCTGTTCGAGTTCCTGGTTCTCTCATCAGGACTGTTTCTTAGGCTTCACTGGCACAAGAAAAGGGTTTTGATGGTCCAGGGTAAATCCTGACCAAAGCAAAGCACGGTATCTATGAAAAACTAACCACTCAGAAGAGAACGACAGATAAAAAGCCAGGCCGACCTGACCCTGCAAAATAGGTAAGGTTGGTCCGGCAACAGGGGTAGAGGGGAAGTGCCCATCTCCTGCTAGAAGAGCTAGAGAAGACCCCTTCCGGAGAGACCACCAGGAGAGGAGAGCAGAAGGTGCTGATGAGGAAGAATATTTTAATCAGCAGAGAAGGTCAAAATGACAAAGTTCCAGGATCAGTGTAAACACATGGGATGAAAAAATAAAAAAGAAAAGAAAAGATCATTTTAAAATGACTTTTTTTTTAAAAGGACTTGTGTAAACAAAAGTCCTTTTTAAGAGACAGTTGGCTGTTTAAAGCAGAAGTACAACTCACTGAGAGAATCACCGCACTATTTATTTGGGTAGAAAGGACCTGGAATGTAGAAAGGCCCATTCTGCAGAGGAAAAAAATAGAATCACTAACAGGCCTCGTGCCTTGCACAGCCAGTGGCTAGAATCCCTGCCTCATGAGACCCTGTGCTAGAAGGCCGCTAGAACCATCTACAACTATGGTAGTCTTTCTTGGAAGCCAACAAGTGTTTGCCCAGTTAAGAGCAGAGTAACAATCAGTCACGTATTTGGTGATAATGTTTATCGATATCTTTAAAAGCCGTGTCAAGTTTCTTTTTGAGTAACCCTCACCCCACCCTTAGAGAAATTTATCTGAGGTTCACCTCTTTGAAATACCTCATTGTAGTTCCACATTTACCATATCCAAAAAACAAACAAACAAACAAAAAACCATTTTCTTAACAAAGTGTTCAGAAGGGGGCGCCACTGAAAACAATTAGAGCTTTCCCTGCCAGGACAATTTTGTTGCAGAAACAGCTGAAAGCAATCAGGTCAGACAGAGCCAAGGGCTGGAGGGATTTTTAAATGACAAAAACCGATCCAAATCAAACCAAAACAAAAATCAAACCCAATGGCCAGGATTTCAAGTTTGCTACTAAAGGTGTGACATTCTCCTAAGACATGCGAGTGACTTGATCAATATATTTACATATTTATATTTGAAGAAGAAGGAACTATTTGATGCAGCAAATCCACGTTGATTAAAATATACCAGATATGGGGGCTCCTGGGTGGCTCAGTGGTTTAGGCCTCTGCCTTCGGCTCAGGTCATGATTTCAGGGTCCTGGGATGGAGCCCCACATCGGGCTCTCTGCTCAGCGGGGAGCCTGCTTCCCCCCTCTCTCTCTGCCTACCTCTCTACCTACTTGTGATCTGTCAGAAAAATGCGTAAATCAGATCTTTAAAAAAAGAATTAGTAGATGTGAAATACATCGAGGGTATGGGGGAAGGAAAACGATTTCACCTGATCTGACTAGGAAGTGGTTGAAGCCTGAATTAAAGTGCTATAAAAAGAGTAAAGACCTGGGAATTCTATGGGGAACAATCCCTAGAAAAACAGCAGTAATAACTGGCTGCTCTTTATTGATCCAGATGCTGCGGTAGGCAAAGAAGAGCTGGTTTTATTCAGAGGATGATCTCCATTTGTCTTCCTGATCTGGCATTTCCTGCAAGCCAGGTATGGGGCTCTGCTCTAGAGCTGCAAATGCTGGGGGGCCCTCACTGTCCCTTTTCTCTTCTCAGGGGGACAACGGGCATGTCCATGGTGCAGTGGGAGATAAAAGACTGCCAAGGGTAGGTTGGAGCTGGGAAAAGCCACTTAGGAACAGATTTTCATTGGAGGTGATAGACAAGGGCAAAGCGAAGAATGAGGATGAGTGTGTCAAGTTTCAAAGTGCCAGGAGGCAGCACAGTGCATTTGGGAAACTACAGCAAGTTCATGACAACTGACAACTGATCTGGCAGCATCACCTGGGGATGGAGGCTGAGCCCCGGGGTTAACACTGGGCTTGAGATGGTTTGTATACTATGCCGAGGAGGTGAGGTACTACACTGTGGGGGCACAGGGAGCTACCGGAGGATTTCAAATATCAGAATCGTAACCATAATAGAGTATTTAATTGCATCCTAGCTTTCATCACGTGTAAGATGCACTAGAGTTTATGTTCGACTAAGAAAGAGAAATGCTGTCAGTTAAACTAGGATATGTCATCAAGTGCAAGGTGAGTGCCACCTTAAAAGATATTAAAATGGGGGGGGTGTACACATCTTAGAACAAGTAAATTGTGGTAATAGAATAATTAAGAAAGGTCGAACACTTGGATCAACAAAAAAAGTGATTATTGCTTACCATGTGACCCAAACTATATTAAGTCTTAGAACAAAAGACGTTCTTATCTTGATGCCCTGCAGCTGTTAGCCCCAAGGTACAGAGGGCAGTAGGCAACGACCAGCAGGCCTCAAGTGCCATGTGCAGACTCTAAGAGCAACTGCCTTTGAGAGAGGAAACGGTAGAGAGTGGGCTTTCGGAGGTAGAGTATTACTAGCTGGGAAAGTAGGAAAATTGACACAGAATCGGGATTGATGCCACTACAGGACAGAGATGGTGAAACGTCCCTTCTCAGAGATCTTGAGGCTCCTCAGAAATGTATTTTTCATTTTGGACAGAACATTCAGGATAAATATGATCTGTTCGAGTTCCTGGTTCTCTCATCAGGACTGTTTCTTAGGCTTCACTGGCACAAGAAAAGGGTTTTGATGGTCCAGGGTAAATCCTGACCAAAGCAAAGCACGGTATCTATGAAAAACTAACCACTCAGAAGAGAACGACAGATAAAAAGCCAGGCCGACCTGACCCTGCAAAATAGGTAAGGTTGGTCCGGCAACAGGGGTAGAGGGGAAGTGCCCATCTCCTGCTAGAAGAGCTAGAGAAGACCCCTTCCGGAGAGACCACCAGGAGAGGAGAGCAGAAGGTGCTGATGAGGAAGAATATTTTAATCAGCAGAGAAGGTCAAAATGACAAAGTTCCAGGATCAGTGTAAACATATGGGATGAAAAAATACAAAAGAAAAGAAAAGATCATTTTAAAATGACTTTTTTTTTTTAAAAGGACTTGTGTAAACAAAAGTCCTTTTTAAGAGACAGTTGGCTGTTTAAAGCAGAAGTACAACTCACTGAGAGAATCACCGCACTATTTATTTGGGTAGAAAGGACCTGGAATGTAGAAATGCCCATTCTGCAGAGGAAAAAAATAGAATCACTAACAGGCCTCGTGCCTAGCACAGCCAGTGGCTAGAATCAATGCCTCATGAGACCCTGTGCTAGAAGGCCGCTAGAACCATCTACAACTATGGTAGTCTTTCTTGGAAGGCAACAAGTGTTTGCCCTGTTAAGTGCAGAGTAACAATCAGTCACGTATTTGGTGATAATGTTTATCGATATCTTTAAAAGCCGTGTCAAGTTTCTTTTTGAGTAACCCTCACCCCACCCTTAGAGAAATTTATCTGAGGTTCACCTCTTTGAAATACCTCATTGTAGTTCCACATTTACCATATCCAAAAAACAAACAAACAAACAAAAAAAACCATTTTCTTAACAAAGTGTTCAGAAGGGGGCGCCACTGAAAACAATTAGAGCTTTCCCTGTCAGGACAATTTTGTTGCAGAAACAGCTGAAAGCAATCAGGTCAGACAGAGCCAAGGGCTGGAGGGATTTTTAAATGACAAAAACCGATCCAAATCAAACCAAAACAAAAATCAAACCCAATGGCCAGGATTTCAAGTTTGCTACTAAAGGTGTGACATTCTCCTAAGACATGCGAGTGACTTGATCAATATATTTATATATTTATATTTGAAGAAGAAGGAACTATTTGATGCAGCAAATCCACGTTGATTAAAATATACCAGATATGGGGGCTCCTGGGTGGCTCAGTGGTTTAGGCCTCTGCCTTCGGCTCAGGTCATGATTTCAGGGTCCTAGGATGGAGCCCCACATCGGGCTCTCTGCTCAGCGGGGAGCCTGCTTCCCCCCTCTCTCTCTGCCTACCTCTCTACCTACTTGTGATCTGTCAGAAAAATGCGTAAATCAGATCTTTAAAAAAAGAATTAGTAGATGTGAAATACATCGAGGGTATGGGGGAAGGAAAACGATTTCACCTGATCTGACTAGGAAGTGGTTGAAGCCTGAATTAAAGTGCTATAAAAAGAGTAAAGACCTGGGAATTCTATGGGGAACAATCCCTAGAAAAACAGCAGTAATAACTGGCTGCTCTTTATTGATCCAGATGCTGCGGTAGGCAAAGAAGAGCTGGTTTTATTCAGAGGATGATCTCCATTTGTCTTCCTGATCTGGCATTTCCTGCAAGCCAGGTATGGGGCTCTGCTCTAGAGCTGCAAATGCTGGGGGGCCCTCACTGTCCCTTTTCTCTTCTCAGGGGGACAACGGGCATGTCCATGGTGCAGTGGGACAGGCTTTACCACAGGGAGATAAAAGACTGCCAAGGGTAGGTTGGAGCTGGGAAAAGCCACTTAGGAACAGATTTTCATTGGAGGTGATAGACAAGGGCAAAGCGAAGAATGAGGATGAGTGTGTCAAGTTTCAAAGTGCCAGGAGGCAGCACAGTGCATTTGGGAAACTACAGCAAGTTCATGACAACCGACAACTGATCTGGCAGCATCACCTGGGGATGGAGGCTGAGCCCCGGGGTTAACACTGGGCTTGAGATGGTTTGTATACTATGCCGAGGAGGTGAGGTACTACACTGTGGGGGCACAGGGAGCTACCGGAGGATTTCAAATATCAGAATCGTAACCATAATAGAGTATTTAATTGCATCCTAGCTTTCATCACGTGTAAGATGTACTAGAGTTTATGTTCGACTAAGAAAGAGAAATGCTGTCAGTTAAACTAGGATATGTCATCAAGTGCAAGGTGAGTGCCACCTTAAAAGATATTAAAATGGGGGGGGGTGGACACATCTTAGAACAAGTAAATTGTGGTACTAGAATAATTAAGAAAGGTCGAACACTTGGATCAACAAAAAAAGTGATTATTGCTTACCATGTGACCCAAACTATATTAAGTCTTAGAACAAAAGACGTTCTTATCTTGATGCCCCGCAGCTGTTAGCCCCAAGGTACGGAGGGCAGTAGGCAACGACCAGCAGGCCTCAAGTGCCATGTGCAGACTCTAAGAGCAACTGCCTTTGAGAGAGGAAACGGTAGAGAGTGGGCTTTCGGAGGTAGAGTATTACTAGCTGGGAAAGTAGGAAAATTGACACAGAATCGGGATTGATGCCACTACAGGACAGAGATGGTGAAACGTCCCTTCTCAGAGATCTTGAGGCTCCTCAGAAATGTATTTTTCATTTTGGACAGAACATTCAGGATAAATATGATCTGTTCGAGTTCCTGGTTCTCTCATCAGGACTGTTTCTTAGGCTTCACTGGCACAAGAAAAGGGTTTTGATGGTCCAGGGTAAATCCTGACCAAAGCAAAGCACGGTATCTATGAAAAACTAACCACTCAGAAGAGAACGACAGATAAAAAGCCAGGCCGACCTGACCCTGCAAAATAGGTAAGGTTGGTCCGGCAACAGGGGTAGAGGGGAAGTGCCCATCTCCTGCTAGAAGAGCTAGAGAAGACCCCTTCCGGAGAGACCACCAGGAGAGGAGAGCAGAAGGTGCTGATGAGGAAGAATATTTTAATCAGCAGAGAAGGTCAAAATGACAAAGTTCCAGGATCAGTGTAAACACATGGGATGAAAAAATAAAAAAGAAAAGAAAAGATCATTTTAAAATGACTTTTTTTTTAAAAGGACTTGTGTAAACAAAAGTCCTTTTTAAGAGACAGTTGGCTGTTTAAAGCAGAAGTACAACTCACTGAGAGAATCACCGCACTATTTATTTGGGTAGAAAGGACCTGGAATGTAGAAAGGCCCATTCTGCAGAGGAAAAAAATAGAATCACTAACAGGCCTCGTGCCTTGCACAGCCAGTGGCTAGAATCCCTGCCTCATGAGACCCTGTGCTAGAAGGCCGCTAGAACCATCTACAACTATGGTAGTCTTTCTTGGAAGCCAACAAGTGTTTGCCCAGTTAAGAGCAGAGTAACAATCAGTCACGTATTTGGTGATAATGTTTATCGATATCTTTAAAAGCCGTGTCAAGTTTCTTTTTGAGTAACCCTCACCCCACCCTTAGAGAAATTTATCTGAGGTTCACCTCTTTGAAATACCTCATTGTAGTTCCACATTTACCATATCCAAAAAACAAACAAACAAACAAAAAACCATTTTCTTAACAAAGTGTTCAGAAGGGGGCGCCACTGAAAACAATTAGAGCTTTCCCTGCCAGGACAATTTTGTTGCAGAAACAGCTGAAAGCAATCAGGTCAGACAGAGCCAAGGGCTGGAGGGATTTTTAAATGACAAAAACCGATCCAAATCAAACCAAAACAAAAATCAAACCCAATGGCCAGGATTTCAAGTTTGCTACTAAAGGTGTGACATTCTCCTAAGACATGCGAGTGACTTGATCAATATATTTACATATTTATATTTGAAGAAGAAGGAACTATTTGATGCAGCAAATCCACGTTGATTAAAATATACCAGATATGGGGGCTCCTGGGTGGCTCAGTGGTTTAGGCCTCTGCCTTCGGCTCAGGTCATGATTTCAGGGTCCTGGGATGGAGCCCCACATCGGGCTCTCTGCTCAGCGGGGAGCCTGCTTCCCCCCTCTCTCTCTGCCTACCTCTCTACCTACTTGTGATCTGTCAGAAAAATGCGTAAATCAGATCTTTAAAAAAAGAATTAGTAGATGTGAAATACATCGAGGGTATGGGGGAAGGAAAACGATTTCACCTGATCTGACTAGGAAGTGGTTGAAGCCTGAATTAAAGTGCTATAAAAAGAGTAAAGACCTGGGAATTCTATGGGGAACAATCCCTAGAAAAACAGCAGTAATAACTGGCTGCTCTTTATTGATCCAGATGCTGCGGTAGGCAAAGAAGAGCTGGTTTTATTCAGAGGATGATCTCCATTTGTCTTCCTGATCTGGCATTTCCTGCAAGCCAGGTATGGGGCTCTGCTCTAGAGCTGCAAATGCTGGGGGGCCCTCACTGTCCCTTTTCTCTTCTCAGGGGGACAACGGGCATGTCCATGGTGCAGTGGGAGATAAAAGACTGCCAAGGGTAGGTTGGAGCTGGGAAAAGCCACTTAGGAACAGATTTTCATTGGAGGTGATAGACAAGGGCAAAGCGAAGAATGAGGATGAGTGTGTCAAGTTTCAAAGTGCCAGGAGGCAGCACAGTGCATTTGGGAAACTACAGCAAGTTCATGACAACTGACAACTGATCTGGCAGCATCACCTGGGGATGGAGGCTGAGCCCCGGGGTTAACACTGGGCTTGAGATGGTTTGTATACTATGCCGAGGAGGTGAGGTACTACACTGTGGGGGCACAGGGAGCTACCGGAGGATTTCAAATATCAGAATCGTAACCATAATAGAGTATTTAATTGCATCCTAGCTTTCATCACGTGTAAGATGCACTAGAGTTTATGTTCGACTAAGAAAGAGAAATGCTGTCAGTTAAACTAGGATATGTCATCAAGTGCAAGGTGAGTGCCACCTTAAAAGATATTAAAATGGGGGGGGTGTACACATCTTAGAACAAGTAAATTGTGGTAATAGAATAATTAAGAAAGGTCGAACACTTGGATCAACAAAAAAAGTGATTATTGCTTACCATGTGACCCAAACTATATTAAGTCTTAGAACAAAAGACGTTCTTATCTTGATGCCCTGCAGCTGTTAGCCCCAAGGTACAGAGGGCAGTAGGCAACGACCAGCAGGCCTCAAGTGCCATGTGCAGACTCTAAGAGCAACTGCCTTTGAGAGAGGAAACGGTAGAGAGTGGGCTTTCGGAGGTAGAGTATTACTAGCTGGGAAAGTAGGAAAATTGACACAGAATCGGGATTGATGCCACTACAGGACAGAGATGGTGAAACGTCCCTTCTCAGAGATCTTGAGGCTCCTCAGAAATGTATTTTTCATTTTGGACAGAACATTCAGGATAAATATGATCTGTTCGAGTTCCTGGTTCTCTCATCAGGACTGTTTCTTAGGCTTCACTGGCACAAGAAAAGGGTTTTGATGGTCCAGGGTAAATCCTGACCAAAGCAAAGCACGGTATCTATGAAAAACTAACCACTCAGAAGAGAACGACAGATAAAAAGCCAGGCCGACCTGACCCTGCAAAATAGGTAAGGTTGGTCCGGCAACAGGGGTAGAGGGGAAGTGCCCATCTCCTGCTAGAAGAGCTAGAGAAGACCCCTTCCGGAGAGACCACCAGGAGAGGAGAGCAGAAGGTGCTGATGAGGAAGAATATTTTAATCAGCAGAGAAGGTCAAAATGACAAAGTTCCAGGATCAGTGTAAACATATGGGATGAAAAAATACAAAAGAAAAGAAAAGATCATTTTAAAATGACTTTTTTTTTTTAAAAGGACTTGTGTAAACAAAAGTCCTTTTTAAGAGACAGTTGGCTGTTTAAAGCAGAAGTACAACTCACTGAGAGAATCACCGCACTATTTATTTGGGTAGAAAGGACCTGGAATGTAGAAATGCCCATTCTGCAGAGGAAAAAAATAGAATCACTAACAGGCCTCGTGCCTAGCACAGCCAGTGGCTAGAATCAATGCCTCATGAGACCCTGTGCTAGAAGGCCGCTAGAACCATCTACAACTATGGTAGTCTTTCTTGGAAGGCAACAAGTGTTTGCCCTGTTAAGTGCAGAGTAACAATCAGTCACGTATTTGGTGATAATGTTTATCGATATCTTTAAAAGCCGTGTCAAGTTTCTTTTTGAGTAACCCTCACCCCACCCTTAGAGAAATTTATCTGAGGTTCACCTCTTTGAAATACCTCATTGTAGTTCCACATTTACCATATCCAAAAAACAAACAAACAAACAAAAAAAACCATTTTCTTAACAAAGTGTTCAGAAGGGGGCGCCACTGAAAACAATTAGAGCTTTCCCTGTCAGGACAATTTTGTTGCAGAAACAGCTGAAAGCAATCAGGTCAGACAGAGCCAAGGGCTGGAGGGATTTTTAAATGACAAAAACCGATCCAAATCAAACCAAAACAAAAATCAAACCCAATGGCCAGGATTTCAAGTTTGCTACTAAAGGTGTGACATTCTCCTAAGACATGCGAGTGACTTGATCAATATATTTATATATTTATATTTGAAGAAGAAGGAACTATTTGATGCAGCAAATCCACGTTGATTAAAATATACCAGATATGGGGGCTCCTGGGTGGCTCAGTGGTTTAGGCCTCTGCCTTCGGCTCAGGTCATGATTTCAGGGTCCTAGGATGGAGCCCCACATCGGGCTCTCTGCTCAGCGGGGAGCCTGCTTCCCCCCTCTCTCTCTGCCTACCTCTCTACCTACTTGTGATCTGTCAGAAAAATGCGTAAATCAGATCTTTAAAAAAAGAATTAGTAGATGTGAAATACATCGAGGGTATGGGGGAAGGAAAACGATTTCACCTGATCTGACTAGGAAGTGGTTGAAGCCTGAATTAAAGTGCTATAAAAAGAGTAAAGACCTGGGAATTCTATGGGGAACAATCCCTAGAAAAACAGCAGTAATAACTGGCTGCTCTTTATTGATCCAGATGCTGCGGTAGGCAAAGAAGAGCTGGTTTTATTCAGAGGATGATCTCCATTTGTCTTCCTGATCTGGCATTTCCTGCAAGCCAGGTATGGGGCTCTGCTCTAGAGCTGCAAATGCTGGGGGGCCCTCACTGTCCCTTTTCTCTTCTCAGGGGGACAACGGGCATGTCCATGGTGCAGTGGGACAGGCTTTACCACAGGGAGATAAAAGACTGCCAAGGGTAGGTTGGAGCTGGGAAAAGCCACTTAGGAACAGATTTTCATTGGAGGTGATAGACAAGGGCAAAGCGAAGAATGAGGATGAGTGTGTCAAGTTTCAAAGTGCCAGGAGGCAGCACAGTGCATTTGGGAAACTACAGCAAGTTCATGACAACCGACAACTGATCTGGCAGCATCACCTGGGGATGGAGGCTGAGCCCCGGGGTTAACACTGGGCTTGAGATGGTTTGTATACTATGCCGAGGAGGTGAGGTACTACACTGTGGGGGCACAGGGAGCTACCGGAGGATTTCAAATATCAGAATCGTAACCATAATAGAGTATTTAATTGCATCCTAGCTTTCATCACGTGTAAGATGTACTAGAGTTTATGTTCGACTAAGAAAGAGAAATGCTGTCAGTTAAACTAGGATATGTCATCAAGTGCAAGGTGAGTGCCACCTTAAAAGATATTAAAATGGGGGGGGGGTGGACACATCTTAGAACAAGTAAATTGTGGTACTAGAATAATTAAGAAAGGTCGAACACTTGGATCAACAAAAAAAGTGATTATTGCTTACCATGTGACCCAAACTATATTAAGTCTTAGAACAAAAGACGTTCTTATCTTGATGCCCCGCAGCTGTTAGCCCCAAGGTACAGAGGGCAGTAGGCAACGACCAGCAGGCCTCAAGTGCCATGTGCAGACTCTAAGAGCAACTGCCTTTGAGAGAGGAAAAAGTAGAGAGTGGGCTTTCGGAGGTAGAGTATTACTAGCTGGGAAAGTAGGAAAATTGACACAGAATCGGGATTGATGCCACTACAGGACAGAGATGGTGAAACGTCCCTTCTCAGAGATCTTGAGGCTCCTCAGAAATGTATTTTTCATTTTGGACAGAACATTCAGGATAAATATGATCTGTTCGAGTTCCTGGTTCTCTCATCAGGACTGTTTCTTAGGCTTCACTGGCACAAGAAAAGGGTTTTGATGGTCCAGGGTAAATCCTGACCAAAGCAAAGCACGGTATCTATGAAAAACTAACCACTCAGAAGAGAACGACAGATAAAAAGCCAGGCCGACCTGACCCTGCAAAATAGGTAAGGTTGGTCCGGCAACAGGGGTAGAGGGGAAGTGCCCATCTCCTGCTAGAAGAGCTAGAGAAGACCCCTTCCGGAGAGACCACCAGGAGAGGAGAGCAGAAGGTGCTGATGAGGAAGAATATTTTAATCAGCAGAGAAGGTCAAAATGACAAAGTTCCAGGATCAGTGTAAACACATGGGATGAAAAAATAAAAAAGAAAAGAAAAGATCATTTTAAAATGACTTTTTTTTTAAAAGGACTTGTGTAAACAAAAGTCCTTTTTAAGAGACAGTTGGCTGTTTAAAGCAGAAGTACAACTCACTGAGAGAATCACCGCACTATTTATTTGGGTAGAAAGGACCTGGAATGTAGAAAGGCCCATTCTGCAGAGGAAAAAAATAGAATCACTAACAGGCCTCGTGCCTTGCACAGCCAGTGGCTAGAATCCCTGCCTCATGAGACCCTGTGCTAGAAGGCCGCTAGAACCATCTACAACTATGGTAGTCTTTCTTGGAAGCCAACAAGTGTTTGCCCAGTTAAGAGCAGAGTAACAATCAGTCACGTATTTGGTGATAATGTTTATCGATATCTTTAAAAGCCGTGTCAAGTTTCTTTTTGAGTAACCCTCACCCCACCCTTAGAGAAATTTATCTGAGGTTCACCTCTTTGAAATACCTCATTGTAGTTCCACATTTACCATATCCAAAAAACAAACAAACAAACAAAAAACCATTTTCTTAACAAAGTGTTCAGAAGGGGGCGCCACTGAAAACAATTAGAGCTTTCCCTGCCAGGACAATTTTGTTGCAGAAACAGCTGAAAGCAATCAGGTCAGACAGAGCCAAGGGCTGGAGGGATTTTTAAATGACAAAAACCGATCCAAATCAAACCAAAACAAAAATCAAACCCAATGGCCAGGATTTCAAGTTTGCTACTAAAGGTGTGACATTCTCCTAAGACATGCGAGTGACTTGATCAATATATTTACATATTTATATTTGAAGAAGAAGGAACTATTTGATGCAGCAAATCCACGTTGATTAAAATATACCAGATATGGGGGCTCCTGGGTGGCTCAGTGGTTTAGGCCTCTGCCTTCGGCTCAGGTCATGATTTCAGGGTCCTGGGATGGAGCCCCACATCGGGCTCTCTGCTCAGCGGGGAGCCTGCTTCCCCCCTCTCTCTCTGCCTACCTCTCTACCTACTTGTGATCTGTCAGAAAAATGCGTAAATCAGATCTTTAAAAAAAGAATTAGTAGATGTGAAATACATCGAGGGTATGGGGGAAGGAAAACGATTTCACCTGATCTGACTAGGAAGTGGTTGAAGCCTGAATTAAAGTGCTATAAAAAGAGTAAAGACCTGGGAATTCTATGGGGAACAATCCCTAGAAAAACAGCAGTAATAACTGGCTGCTCTTTATTGATCCAGATGCTGCGGTAGGCAAAGAAGAGCTGGTTTTATTCAGAGGATGATCTCCATTTGTCTTCCTGATCTGGCATTTCCTGCAAGCCAGGTATGGGGCTCTGCTCTAGAGCTGCAAATGCTGGGGGGCCCTCACTGTCCCTTTTCTCTTCTCAGGGGGACAACGGGCATGTCCATGGTGCAGTGGGAAAGGCTTTACCACAGGGAGATAAAAGACTGCCAAGGGTAGGTTGGAGCTGGGAAAAGCCACTTAGGAACAGATTTTCATTGGAGGTGATAGACAAGGGCAAAGCGAAGAATGAGGATGAGTGTGTCAAGTTTCAAAGTGCCAGGAGGCAGCACAGTGCATTTGGGAAACTACAGCAAGTTCATGACAACCGACAACTGATCTGGCAGCATCACCTGGGGATGGAGGCTGAGCCCCGGGGTTAACACTGGGCTTGAGATGGTTTGTATACTATGCCGAGGAGGTGAGGTACTACACTGTGGGGGCACAGGGAGCTACCGGAGGATTTCAAATATCAGAATCGTAACCATAATAGAGTATTTAATTGCATCCTAGCTTTCATCACGTGTAAGATGTACTAGAGTTTATGTTCGACTAAGAAAGAGAAATGCTGTCAGTTAAACTAGGATATGTCATCAAGTGCAAGGTGAGTGCCACCTTAAAAGATATTAAAATGGGGGGGGTGTACACATCTTAGAACAAGTAAATTGTGGTAATAGAATAATTAAGAAAGGTCGAACACTTGGATCAACAAAAAAAGTGATTATTGCTTACCATGTGACCCAAACTATATTAAGTCTTAGAACAAAAGACGTTCTTATCTTGATGCCCTGCAGCTGTTAGCCCCAAGGTACAGAGGGCAGTAGGCAACGACCAGCAGGCCTCAAGTGCCATGTGCAGACTCTAAGAGCAACTGCCTTTGAGAGAGGAAACGGTAGAGAGTGGGCTTTCGGAGGTAGAGTATTACTAGCTGGGAAAGTAGGAAAATTGACACAGAATCGGGATTGATGCCACTACAGGACAGAGATGGTGAAACGTCCCTTCTCAGAGATCTTGAGGCTCCTCAGAAATGTATTTTTCATTTTGGACAGAACATTCAGGATAAATATGATCTGTTCGAGTTCCTGGTTCTCTCATCAGGACTGTTTCTTAGGCTTCACTGGCACAAGAAAAGGGTTTTGATGGTCCAGGGTAAATCCTGACCAAAGCAAAGCACGGTATCTATGAAAAACTAACCACTCAGAAGAGAACGACAGATAAAAAGCCAGGCCGACCTGACCCTGCAAAATAGGTAAGGTTGGTCCGGCAACAGGGGTAGAGGGGAAGTGCCCATCTCCTGCTAGAAGAGCTAGAGAAGACCCCTTCCGGAGAGACCACCAGGAGAGGAGAGCAGAAGGTGCTGATGAGGAAGAATATTTTAATCAGCAGAGAAGGTCAAAATGACAAAGTTCCAGGATCAGTGTAAACATATGGGATGAAAAAATAAAAAAGAAAAGAAAAGATCATTTTAAAATGACTTTTTTTTTTTAAAAGGACTTGTGTAAACAAAAGTCCTTTTTAAGAGACAGTTGGCTGTTTAAAGCAGAAGTACAACTCACTGAGAGAATCACCGCACTATTTATTTGGGTAGAAAGGACCTGGAATGTAGAAAGGCCCATTCTGCAGAGGAAAAAAATAGAATCACTAACAGGCCTCGTGCCTAGCACAGCCAGTGGCTAGAATCAATGCTTCATGAGACCCTGTGCTAGAAGGCCGCTAGAACCATCTACAAGTATGGTAGTCTTTCTTGGAAGGCAACAAGTGTTTGCCCTGTTAAGTGCAGAGTAACAATCAGTCACGTATTTGGTGATAATGTTTATCGATATCTTTAAAAGCCGTGTCAAGTTTCTTTTTGAGTAACCCTCACCCCACCCTTAGAGAAATTTATCTGAGGTTCACCTCTTTGAAATACCTCATTGTAGTTCCACATTTACCATATCCAAAAAACAAACAAACAAACAAACAAAACCATTTTCTTAACAAAGTGTTCAGAAGGGGGCGCCACTGAAAACAATTAGAGCTTTCCCTGTCAGGACAATTTTGTTGCAGAAACAGCTGAAAGCAATCAGGTCAGACAGAGCCAAGGGCTGGAGGGATTTTTAAATGACAAAAACCGATCCAAATCAAACCAAAACAAAAATCAAACCCAATGGCCAGGATTTCAAGTTTGCTACTAAAGGTGTGACATTCTCCTAAGACATGCGAGTGACTTGATCAATATATTTATATATTTATATTTGAAGAAGAAGGAACTATTTGATGCAGCAAATCCACGTTGATTAAAATATACCAGATATGGGGGCTCCTGGGTGGCTCAGTGGTTTAGGCCTCTGCCTTCGGCTCAGGTCATGATTTCAGGGTCCTAGGATGGAGCCCCACATCGGGCTCTCTGCTCAGCGGGGAGCCTGCTTCCCCCCTCTCTCTCTGCCTACCTCTCTACCTACTTGTGATCTGTCAGAAAAATGCGTAAATCAGATCTTTAAAAAAAGAATTAGTAGATGTGAAATACATCGAGGGTATGGGGGAAGGAAAACGTTTTCACCTGATCTGACTAGGAAGTGGTTGAAGCCTGAATTAAAGTGCTATAAAAAGAGTAAAGACCTGGGAATTCTATGGGGAACAATCCCTAGAAAAACAGCAGTAATAACTGGCTGCTCTTTATTGATCCAGATGCTGCGGTAGGCAAAGAAGAGCTGGTTTTATTCAGAGGATGATCTCCATTTGTCTTCCTGATCTGGCATTTCCTGCAAGCCAGGTATGGGGCTCTGCTCTAGAGCTGCAAATGCTGGGGGGCCCTCACTGTCCCTTTTCTCTTCTCAGGGGGACAACGGGCATGTCCATGGTGCAGTGGGACAGGCTTTACCACAGGGAGATAAAAGACTGCCAAGGGTAGGTTGGAGCTGGGAAAAGCCACTTAGGAACAGATTTTCATTGGAGGTGATAGACAAGGGCAAAGCGAAGAATGAGGATGAGTGTGTCAAGTTTCAAAGTGCCAGGAGGCAGCACAGTGCATTTGGGAAACTACAGCAAGTTCATGACAACCGACAACTGATCTGGCAGCATCACCTGGGGATGGAGGCTGAGCCCCGGGGTTAACAATGGGCTTGAGATGGTTTGTATACTATGCCGAGGAGGTGAGGTACTACACTGTGGGGGCACAGGGAGCTACCGGAGGATTTCAAATATCAGAATCGTAACCATAATAGAGTATTTAATTGCATCCTAGCTTTCATCACGTGTAAGATGTACTAGAGTTTATGTTCGACTAAGAAAGAGAAATGCTGTCAGTTAAACTAGGATATGTCATCAAGTGCAAGGTGAGTGCCACCTTAAAAGATATTAAAATGGGGGGGGGGTGGACACATCTTAGAACAAGTAAATTGTGGTACTAGAATAATTAAGAAAGGTCGAACACTTGGATCAACAAAAAAAGTGATTATTGCTTACCATGTGACCCAAACTATATTAAGTCTTAGAACAAAAGACGTTCTTATCTTGATGCCCCGCAGCTGTTAGCCCCAAGGTACAGAGGGCAGTAGGCAACGACCAGCAGGCCTCAAGTGCCATGTGCAGACTCTAAGAGCAACTGCCTTTGAGAGAGGAAACAGTAGAGAGTGGGCTTTCGGAGGTAGAGTATTACTAGCTGGGAAAGTAGGAAAATTGACACAGAATCGGGATTGATGCCACTACAGGACAGAGATGGTGAAACGTCCCTTCTCAGAGATCTTGAGGCTCCTCAGAAATGTATTTTTCATTTTGGACAGAACATTCAGGATAAATATGATCTGTTCGAGTTCCTGGTTCTCTCATCAGGACTGTTTCTTAGGCTTCACTGGCACAAGAAAAGGGTTTTGATGGTCCAGGGTAAATCCTGACCAAAGCAAAGCACGGTATCTATGAAAAACTAACCACTCAGAAGAGAACGACAGATAAAAAGCCAGGCCGACCTGACCCTGCAAAATAGGTAAGGTTGGTCCGGCAACAGGGGTAGAGGGGAAGTGCCCATCTCCTGCTAGAAGAGCTAGAGAAGACCCCTTCCGGAGAGACCACCAGGAGAGGAGAGCAGAAGGTGCTGATGAGGAAGAATATTTTAATCAGCAGAGAAGGTCAAAATGACAAAGTTCCAGGATCAGTGTAAACACATGGGATGAAAAAATAAAAAAGAAAAGAAAAGATCATTTTAAAATGACTTTTTTTTTAAAAGGACTTGTGTAAACAAAAGTCCTTTTTAAGAGACAGTTGGCTGTTTAAAGCAGAAGTACAACTCACTGAGAGAATCACCGTACTATTTATTTGGGTAGAAAGGACCTGGAATGTAGAAAGGCCCATTCTGCAGAGGAAAAAAATAGAATCACTAACAGGCCTCGTGCCTTGCACAGCCAGTGGCTAGAATCCCTGCCTCATGAGACCCTGTGCTAGAAGGCCGCTAGAACCATCTACAACTATGGTAGTCTTTCTTGGAAGCCAACAAGTGTTTGCCCAGTTAAGAGCAGAGTAACAATCAGTCACGTATTTGGTGATAATGTTTATCGATATCTTTAAAAGCCGTGTCAAGTTTCTTTTTGAGTAACCCTCACCCCACCCTTAGAGAAATTTATCTGAGGTTCACCTCTTTGAAATACCTCATTGTAGTTCCACATTTACCATATCCAAAAAACAAACAAACAAACAAAAAACCATTTTCTTAACAAAGTGTTCAGAAGGGGGCGCCACTGAAAACAATTAGAGCTTTCCCTGCCAGGACAATTTTGTTGCAGAAACAGCTGAAAGCAATCAGGTCAGACAGAGCCAAGGGCTGGAGGGATTTTTAAATGACAAAAACCGATCCAAATCAAACCAAAACAAAAATCAAACCCAATGGCCAGGATTTCAAGTTTGCTACTAAAGGTGTGACATTCTCCTAAGACATGCGAGTGACTTGATCAATATATTTACATATTTATATTTGAAGAAGAAGGAACTATTTGATGCAGCAAATCCACGTTGATTAAAATATACCAGATATGGGGGCTCCTGGGTGGCTCAGTGGTTTAGGCCTCTGCCTTCGGCTCAGGTCATGATTTCAGGGTCCTGGGATGGAGCCCCACATCGGGCTCTCTGCTCAGCGGGGAGCCTGCTTCCCCCCTCTCTCTCTGCCTACCTCTCTACCTACTTGTGATCTGTCAGAAAAATGCGTAAATCAGATCTTTAAAAAAAGAATTAGTAGATGTGAAATACATCGAGGGTATGGGGGAAGGAAAACGATTTCACCTGATCTGACTAGGAAGTGGTTGAAGCCTGAATTAAAGTGCTATAAAAAGAGTAAAGACCTGGGAATTCTATGGGGAAAAATCCCTAGAAAAACAGCAGTAATAACTGGCTGCTCTTTATTGATCCAGATGCTGCGGTAGGCAAAGAAGAGCTGGTTTAATTCAGAGGATGATCTCCATTTGTCTTCATGATCTGGCATTTCCTGCAAGCCAGGTATGGGGCTCTGCTCTAGAGCTGCAAATGCTGGGGGGCCCTCACTGTCCCTTTTCTCTTCTCAGGGGGACAACGGGCATGTCCATGGTGCAGTGGGAAAGGCTTTACCACAGGGAGATAAAAGACTGCCAAGGGTAGGTTGGAGCTGGGAAAAGCCACTTAGGAACAGATTTTCATTGGAGGTGATAGACAAGGGCAAAGCGAAGAATGAGGATGAGTGTGTCAAGTTTCAAAGTGCCAGGAGGCAGCACAGTGCATTTGGGAAACTACAGCAAGTTCATGACAACCGACAACTGATCTGGCAGCATCACCTGGGGATGGAGGCTGAGCCCCGGGGTTAACACTGGGCTTGAGATGGTTTGTATACTATGCCGAGGAGGTGAGGTACTACACTGTGGGGGCACAGGGAGCTACCGGAGGATTTCAAATATCAGAATCCTAACCATAATAGAGTATTTAATTGCATCCTAGCTTTCATCACGTGTAAGATGTACTAGAGTTTATGTTCGACTAAGAAAGAGAAATGCTGTCAGTTAAACTAGGATATGTCATCAAGTGCAAGGTGAGTGCCACCTTAAAAGATATTAAAATGGGGGGGGTGGACACATCTTAGAACAAGTAAATTGTGGTACTAGAATAATTAAGAAAGGTCGAACACTTGGATCAACAAAAAAAGTGATTATTGCTTACCATGTGACCCAATCTATATTAAGTCTTAGAACCAAAGACGTTCTTATCTTGATGCCCCGCAGCTGTTAGCCCCAAGGTACAGAGGGCAGTAGGCAACGACCAGCAGGCCTCAAGTGCCATGTGCAGACTCTAAGAGCAACTGCCTTTGAGAGAGGAAACGGTAGAGAGTGGGCTTTCGGAGGTAGAGAATTACTAGCTGGGAAAGTAGGAAAATTGACACAGAATCGGGATTGATGCCACTACATGACAGAGTTGGTGAAACGTCCCTTCTCAGAGATCTTGAGGCTCCTCAGAAATGTATTTTTCATTTTGGACAGAACATTCAGGATAAATATGATCTGTTCGAGTTCCTGGTTCTCTCATCAGGACTGTTTCTTAGGCTTCACTGGCACAAGAAAAGGGTTTTGATGGTCCAGGGTAAATCCTGACCAAAGCAAAGCACGGTATCTATGAAAAACTAACCACTCAGAAGAGAACGACAGATAAAAAGCCAGGCCGACCTGACCCTGCAAAATAGGTAAGGTTGGTCCGGCAACAGGGGTAGAGGGGAAGTGCCCATCTCCTGCTAGAAGAGCTAGAGAAGACCCCTTCCGGAGAGACCACCAGGAGAGGAGAGCAGAAGGTGCTGATGAGGAAGAATATTTTAATCAGCAGAGAAGGTCAAAATGACAAAGTTCCAGGATCAGTGTAAACATATGGGATGAAAAAATAAAAAAGAAAAGAAAAGATCATTTTAAAATGACTTTTTTTTTTTAAAAGGACTTGTGTAAACAAAAGTCCTTTTTAAGAGACAGTTGGCTGTTTAAAGCAGAAGTACAACTCACTGAGAGAATCACCGCACTATTTATTTGGGTAGAAAGGACCTGGAATGTAGAAAGGCCCATTCTGCAGAGGAAAAAAATAGAATCACTAACAGGCCTCGTGCCTTGCACAGCCAGTGGCTAGAATCCCTGCCTCATGAGACCCTGTGCTAGAAGGCCGCTAGAACCATCTACAACTATGGTAGTCTTTCTTGGAAGCCAACAAGTGTTTGCCCAGTTAAGAGCAGAGTAACAATCAGTCACGTATTTGGTGATAATGTTTATCGATATCTTTAAAAGCCGTGTCAAGTTTCTTTTTGAGTAACCCTCACCCCACCCTTAGAGAAATTTATCTGAGGTTCACCTCTTTGAAATACCTCATTGTAGTTCCACATTTACCATATCCAAAAAACAAACAAACAAACAAAAAACCATTTTCTTAACAAAGTGTTCAGAAGGGGGCGCCACTGAAAACAATTAGAGCTTTCCCTGCCAGGACAATTTTGTTGCAGAAACAGCTGAATGCAATCAGGTCAGACAGAGCCAAGGGCTGGAGGGATTTTTAAATGACAAAAACCGATCCAAATCAAACCAAAACAAAAATCAAACCCAATGGCCAGGATTTCAAGTTTGCTACTAAAGGTGTGACATTCTCCTAAGACATGCGAGTGACTTGATCAATATATTTACATATTTATATTTGAAGAAGAAGGAACTATTTGATGCAGCAAATCCACGTTGATTAAAATATACCAGATATGGGGGCTCCTGGGTGGCTCAGTGATTTAGGCCTCTGCCTTCGGCTCAGGTCATGATTTCAGGGTCCTGGGATGGAGCCCCACATCGGGCTCTCTGCTCAGCGGGGAGCCTGCTTCCCCCCTCTCTCTCTGCCTACCTCTCTACCTACTTGTGATCTGTCAGAAAAATGCGTAAATCAGATCTTTAAAAAAAGAATTAGTAGATGTGAAATACATCGAGGGTATGGGGGAAGGAAAACGATTTCACCTGATCTGACTAGGAAGTGGTTGAAGCCTGAATTAAAGTGCTATAAAAAGAGTAAAGACCTGGGAATTCTATGGGGAACAATCCCTAGAAAAACAGCAGTAATAACTGGCTGCTCTTTATTGATCCAGATGCTGCGGTAGGCAAAGAAGAGCTGGTTTTATTCAGAGGATGATCTCCATTTGTCTTCCTGATCTGGCATTTCCTGCAAGCCAGGTATGGGGCTCTGCTCTAGAGCTGCAAATGCTGGGGGGCCCTCACTGTCCCTTTTCTCTTCTCAGGGGGACAACGGGCATGTCCATGGTGCAGTGGGACAGGCTTTACCACAGGGAGATAAAAGACTGCCAAGGGTAGGTTGGAGCTGGGAAAAGCCACTTAGGAACAGATTTTCATTGGAGGTGATAGACAAGGGCAAAGCGAAGAATGAGGATGAGTGTGTCAAGTTTCAAAGTGCCAGGAGGCAGCACAGTGCATTTGGGAAACTACAGCAAGTTCATGACAACCGACAACTGATCTGGCAGCATCACCTGGGGATGGAGGCTGAGCCCCGGGGTTAACACTGGGCTTGAGATGGTTTGTATACTATGCCGAGGAGGTGAGGTACTACACTGTGGGGGCACAGGGAGCTACCGGAGGATTTCAAATATCAGAATCGTAACCATAATAGAGTATTTAATTGCATCCTAGCTTTCATCACGTGTAAGATGTACTAGAGTTTATGTTCGACTAAGACAGAGAAATGCTGTCAGTTAAACTAGGATATGTCATCAAGTGCAAGGTGAGTGCCACCTTAAAAGATATTAAAATGGGGGGGGGTGGACACATCTTAGAACAAGTAAATTGTGGTACTAGAATAATTAAGAAAGGTCGAACACTTGGATCAACAAAAAAAGTGATTATTGCTTACCATGTGACCCAATCTATATTAAGTCTTAGAACAAAAGACGTTCTTATCTTGATGCCCCGCAGCTGTTAGCCCCAAGGTACAGAGGGCAGTAGGCAACGACCAGCAGGCCTCAAGTGCCATGTGCAGACTCTAAGAGCAACTGCCTTTGAGAGAGGAAACGGTAGAGAGTGGGCTTTCGGAGGTAGAGAATTACTAGCTGGGAAAGTAGGAAAATTGACACAGAATCGGGATTGATGCCACTACATGACAGAGTTGGTGAAACGTCCCTTCTCAGAGATCTTGAGGCTCCTCAGAAATGTATTTTTCATTTTGGACAGAACATTCAGGATAAATATGATCTGTTCGAGTTCCTGGTTCTCTCATCAGGACTGTTTCTTAGGCTTCACTGGCACAAGAAAAGGGTTTTGATGGTCCAGGGTAAATCCTGACCAAAGCAAAGCACGGTATCTATGAAAAACTAACCACTCAGAAGAGAACGACAGATAAAAAGCCAGGCCGACCTGACCCTGCAAAATAGGTAAGGTTGGTCCGGCAACAGGGGTAGAGGGGAAGTGCCCATCTCCTGCTAGAAGAGCTAGAGAAGACCCCTTCCGGAGAGACCACCAGGAGAGGAGAGCAGAAGGTGCTGATGAGGAAGAATATTTTAATCAGCAGAGAAGGTCAAAATGACAAAGTTCCAGGATCAGTGTAAACATATGGGATGAAAAAATAAAAAAGAAAAGAAAAGATCATTTTAAAATGACTTTTTTTTTTTAAAAAGTACTTGTGTAAACAAAAGTCCTTTTTAAGAGACAGTTGGCTGTTTAAAGCAGAAGTACAACTCACTGAGAGAATCACCGCACTATTTATTTGGGTAGAAAGGACCTGGAATGTAGAAAGGCCCATTCTGCAGAGGAAAAAAATAGAATCACTAACAGGCCTCGTGCCTTGCACAGCCAGTGGCTAGAATCCCTGCCTCATGAGACCCTGTGCTAGAAGGCCGCTAGAACCATCTACAACTATGGTAGTCTTTCTTGGAAGCCAACAAGTGTTTGCCCAGTTAAGAGCAGAGTAACAATCAGTCACGTATTTGGTGATAATGTTTATCGATATCTTTAAAAGCCGTGTCAAGTTTCTTTTTGAGTAACCCTCACCCCACCCTTAGAGAAATTTATCTGAGGTTCACCTCTTTGAAATACCTCATTGTAGTTCCACATTTACCATATCCAAAAAACAAACAAACAAACAAAAAACAATTTTCTTAACAAAGTGTTCAGAAGGGGGCGCCACTGAAAACAATTAGAGCTTTCCCTGCCAGGACAATTTTGTTGCAGAAACAGCTGAATGCAATCAGGTCAGACAGAGCCAAGGGCTGGAGGGATTTTTAAATGACAAAAACCGATCCAAATCAAACCAAAACAAAAATCAAACCCAATGGCCAGGATTTCAAGTTTGCTACTAAAGGTGTGACATTCTCCTAAGACATGCGAGTGACTTGATCAATATATTTACATATTTATATTTGAAGAAGAAGGAACTATTTGATGCAGCAAATCCACGTTGATTAAAATATACCAGATATGGGGGCTCCTGGGTGGCTCAGTGGTTTAAGCCTCTGCCTTCGGCTCAGGTCATGATTTCAGGGTCCTGGGATGGAGCCCCACATCGGGCTCTCTGCTCAGCGGGGAGCCTGCTTCCCCCCTCTCTCTCTGCCTACCTCTCTACCTACTTGTGATCTGTCAGAAAAATGCGTAAATCAGATCTTTAAAAAAAGAATTAGTAGATGTGAAATACATCGAGGGTATGGGGGAAGGAAAACGATTTCACCTGATCTGACGAGGAAGTGGTTGAAGCCTGAATTAAAGTGCTATAAAAAGAGTAAAGACCTGGGAATTCTATGGGGAACAATCCCTAGAAAAACAGCAGTAATAACTGGCTGCTCTTTATTGATCCAGATGCTGCGGTAGGCAAAGAAGAGCTGGTTTTATTCAGAGGATGATCTCCATTTGTCTTCCTGATTTGGCATTTCCTGCAAGCCAGGTATGGGGCTCTGCTCTAGAGCTGCAAATGCTGGGGGGCCCTCACTGTCCCTTTTCTCTTCTCAGGGGGACAACGGGCATGTCCATGGTGCAGTGGGACAGGCTTTACCACAGGGAGATAAAAGACTGCCAAGGGTAGGTTGGAGCTGGGAAAAGCCACTTAGGAACAGATTTTCATTGGAGGTGATAGACAAGGGCAAAGCGAAGAATGAGGATGAGTGTGTCAAGTTTCAAAGTGCCAGGAGGCAGCACAGTGCATTTGGGAAACTACAGCAAGTTCATGACAACCGACAACTGATCTGGCAGCATCACCTGGGGATGGAGGCTGAGCCCCGGGGTTAACACTGGGCTTGAGATGGTTTGTATACTATGCCGAGGAGGTGAGGTACTACACTGTGGGGGCACAGGGAGCTACCGGAGGATTTCAAATATCAGAATCGTAACCATAATAGAGTATTTAATTGCATCCTAGCTTTCATCACGTGTAAGATGTACTAGAGTTTATGTTCGACTAAGACAGAGAAATGCTGTCAGTTAAACTAGGATATGTCATCAAGTGCAAGGTGAGTGCCACCTTAAAAGATATTAAAATGGGGGGGGTGGACACATCTTAGAACAAGTAAATTGTGGTACTAGAATAATTAAGAAAGGTCGAACACTTGGATCAACAAAAAAAGTGATTATTGCTTACCATGTGACCCAAACTATATTAAGTCTTAGAACAAAAGATGTTCTTATCTTGATGCCCCGCAGCTGTTAGACCCAAGGTACAGAGGGCAGTAGGCAACGACCAGAAGGCCTCAAGTGCCATGTGCAGACTCTAAGAGCAACTGCCTTTGAGAGAGGAAACGGTAGAGAGTGGGCTTTCGGAGGTAGAGTATTACTAGCTGGGAAAGTAGGAAAATTGACACAGAATCGGGATTGATGCCACTACAGGACAGAGATGGTGAAACGTCCCTTCTCAGAGATCTTGAGGCTCCTCAGAAATGTATTTTTCATTTTGGACAGAACATTCAGGATAAATATGATCTGTTCGAGTTCCTGGTTCTCTCATCAGGACTGTTTCTTAGGCTTCACTGGCACAAGAAAAGGGTTTTGATGGTCCAGGGTAAATCCTGACCAAAGCAAAGCACGGTATCTATGAAAAACTAACCACTCAGAAGAGAACGACAGATAAAAAGCCAGGCCGACCTGACCCTGCAAAATAGGTAAGGTTGGTCCGGCAACAGGGGTAGAGGGGAAGTGCCCATCTCCTGCTAGAAGAGCTAGAGAAGACCCCTTCCGGAGAGACCACCAGGAGAGGAGAGCAGAAGGTGCTGATGAGGAAGAATATTTTAATCAGCAGAGAAGGTCAAAATGACAAAGTTCCAGGATCAGTGTAAACATATGGGATGAAAAAATAAAAAAGAAAAGAAAAGATCATTTTAAAATGACTTTTTTTTTTTAAAAGGACTTGTGTAAACAAAAGTCCTTTTTAAGAGACAGTTGGCTGTTTATTTTTTTTTTTTTAAGATTTTATTTATTTATTTGACAGAGAAATCACAAGTAGATGGAGAGGCAGACAGAGAGAGAGAGAGAGGGAAGCAGGCTCCCTGCTGAGCAGAGAGCCCGATGCGGGACTCGATCCCAGGACTCCGAGATCATGACCTGAGCCGAAGGCAGCGGCCCAACCACTGAGCCACCCAGGCGCCCGACAGTTGGCTGTTTAAAGCAGAAGTACAACTCACTGAGAGAATCACCGCACTATTTATTTGGGTAGAAAGGACCTGGAATGTAGAAATGCCCATTCTGCAGAGGAAAAAAATAGAATCACTAACAGGCCTCGTGCCTAGCACAGCCAGTGGCTAGAATCAATGCCTCATGAGACCCTGTGCTAGAAGGCCGCTAGAACCATCTACAAGTATGGTAGTCTTTCTTGGAAGGCAACAAGTGTTTGCCCTGTTAAGTGCAGAGTAACAATCAGTCACGTATTTGGTGATAATGTTTATCGATATCTTTAAAAGCCGTGTCAAGTTTCTTTTTGAGTAACCCTCACCCCACCCTTAGAGAAATTTATCTGAGGTTCACCTCTTTGAAATACCTCATTGTAGTTCCACATTTACCATATCCAAAAAACAAACAAACAAAAAAAAACCATTTTCTTAACAAAGTGTTCAGAAGGGGGCGCCACTGAAAACAATTAGAGCTTTCCCTGCCAGGACAATTTTGTTGCAGAAACAGCTGAAAGCAATCAGGTCAGACAGAGCCAAGGGCTGGAGGGATTTTTAAATGACAAAAACCGATCCAAATCAAACCAAAACAAAAATCAAACCCAATGGCCAGGATTTCAAGTTTGCTACTAAAGGCGTATATTCTCCTAAGACATGCGAGTGATTTGATCAATATATATACATATTTATATTTTAAGAAGAAGGAACTATTTGATGCAGCAAATCCACGTTGATTAAAATATACCAGATATGGGGGCTCCTGGGTGGCTCAGTGGTTTAGGCCTCTGCCTTCGGCTCAGGTCATGATTTCAGGGTCCTGGGATGGAGCCCCACATCGGGCTCTCTGTTCAGCGGGGAGCCTGCTTCACCCCTCTCTCTCTGCCTACCTCTCTACCTACTTGTGATCTGTCAGAAAAATGCGTAAATCAGATCTTTAAAAAAAGAATTAGTAGATTTGAAATACATCGAGGGTATGGGGGAAGGAAAACGATTTCACCTGATCTGACAAGGAAGTGGTTGAAGCCTGAATTAAAGTGCTATAAAAAGAGTAAAGACCTGGGAATTCTATGGGGAACAATCCCTAGAAAAACAGCAGTAATAACTGGCTGCTCTTTATTGATACAGATGCTGCGGTAGGCAAAGAAGAGCTGGTTTTATTCAGAGGATGATCTCCATTTGTCTTCCTGATCTGGCATTTCCTGCAAGCCAGGTATGGGGCTCTGCTCTAGAGCTGCAAATGCTGGGGGGCCCTCACTGTCCCTTTTCTCTTCTCAGGGGGACAACGGGCATGTCCATGGTGCAGTGGGACAGGCTTTACCACAGGGAGATAAAGGACTGCCAAGGGTAGGTTGGAGCTGGGAAAAGCCACTTAGGAACAGATTTTCATTGGAGGTGATAGACAAGGGCAAAGCGAAGAATGAGGATGAGTGTGTCAAGTTTCAAAGTGCCAGGAGGCAGCACAGTGCATTTGGGAAACTACAGCAAGTTCATGACAACCGACAACTGATCTGGCAGCATCACCTGGGGATGGAGGCTGAGCCCCGGGGTTAACACTGGGCTTGAGATGGTTTGTATACTATGCCGAGGAGGTGAGGTACTACACTGTGGGGGCACAGGGAGCTACCTGAGGATTTCAAATATCAGAATCGTAACCATAATAGAGTATTTAATTGCATCCTAGCTTTCATCACGTGTAAGATGAACTAGAGTTTATGTTCGACTAAGAAAGAGAAATGCTGTCAGTTAAACTAGGATATGTCATCAAGTGCAAGGTGAGTGCCACCTTAAAAGATATTAAAATGGGGCGGGGGTGGACACATCTTAGAACAAGTAAATTGTGGTACTAGAATAATTAAGAAAGGTCGAACACTTGGATCAACAAAAAAAGTGATTATTGCTTACCATGTGATCCAAACTATATTAAGTCTTAGAACAAAAGACGTTCTTATCTTGATGCCCCGCAGCTGTTAGCCCCAAGGTACAGAGGGCAGTAGGTAACGACCAGCAGGCCTCAAGTGCCATGTGCAGACTCTAAGAGCAACTGCCTTTGAGAGAGGAAACGGTAGAGAGTGGGCTTTCGGAGGTAGAGAATTACTAGCTGGGAAAGTAGGAAAATTGACACAGAATCGGGATTGATGCCACTACATGACAGAGTTGGTGAAACGTCCCTTCTCAGAGATCTTGAGGCTCCTCAGAAATGTATTTTTCATTTTGGACAGAACATTCAGGATAAATATGATCTGTTCGAGTTCCTGGTTCTCTCATCAGGACTGTTTCTTAGGCTTCACTGGCACAAGAAAAGGGTTTTGATGGTCCAGGGTAAATCCTGACCAAAGCAAAGCACGGTATCTATGAAAAACTAACCACTCAGAAGAGAACGACAGATAAAAAGCCAGGCCGACCTGACCCTGCAAAATAGGTAAGGTTGGTCCGGCAACAGGGGTAGAGGGGAAGTGCCCATCTCCTGCTAGAAGAGCTAGAGAAGACCCCTTCCGGAGAGACCACCAGGAGAGGAGAGCAGAAGGTGCTGATGAGGAAGAATATTTTAATCAGCAGAGAAGGTCAAAATGACAAAGTTCCAGGATCAGTGTAAACATATGGGATGAAAAAATAAAAAAGAAAAGAAAAGATCATTTTAGAATGACTTTTTTTTTTTAAAAGGACTTGTGTAAACAAAAGTCCTTTTTAAGAGACAGTTGGCTGTTTAAAGCAGAAGTACAACTCACTGAGAGAATCACCGCACTATTTATTTGGGTAGAAAGGACCTGGAATGTAGAAAGGCCCATTCTGCAGAGGAAAAATTAGAATCACTAACAGGCCTCGTGCCTTGCACAGCCAGTGGCTAGAATCCCTGCCTCATGAGACCCTGTGCTAGAAGGCCGCTAGAACCATCTACAACTATGGTAGTCTTTCTTGGAGGCCAACAAGTGTTTGCCCAGTTAAGAGCAGAGTAACAATCAGTCACGTATTTGGTGATAATGTTTATCGATATCTTTAAAAGCCGTGTCAAGTTTCTTTTTGAGTAACCCTGACCCCACCCTTAGAGAAATTTATCTGAGGTTCACCTCTTTGAAATACCTCATTGTAGTTCCACATTTACCATATCCAAAAAACAAACAAACAAAAAAAAAACCATTTTCTTAACAAAGTGTTCAGAAGGGGGCGCCACTGAAAACAATTAGAGCTTTCCCTGCCAGGACAATTTTGTTGCAGAAACAGCTGAAAGCAATCAGGTCAGACAGAGCCAAGGGCTGGAGGGATTTTTAAATGACAAAAACCGATCCAAATCAAACCAAAACAAAAATCAAAACCAATGGCCAGGATTTCAAGTTTGCTACTAAAGGCGTATATTCTCCTAAGACATGCGAGTGACTTGATCAATATATTTACATATTTATATTTGAAGAAGAAGGAACTATTTGATGCAGCAAATCCACGTTGATTAAAATATACCAGATATGGGGGCTCCTGGGTGGCTCAGTGGTTTAGGCCTCTGCCTTCGGCTCAGGTCATGATTTCAGGGTCCTGGGATGGAGCCCCACATCGGGCTCTCTGTTCAGCAGGGAGCCTGCTTCCCCCCTCTCTCTCTGCCTACCTCTCTACCTACTTGTGATCTGTCAGAAAAATGCGTAAATCAGATCTTTAAAAAAAGAATTAGTAGATGTGAAATACATCGAGGGTATGGGGGAAGGAAAACGATTTCACCTGATCTGACTAGGAAGTGGTTGAAGCCTGAATTAAAGTGCTATAAAAAGAGTAAAGACCTGGGAATTCTATGGGGAAAAATCCCTAGAAAAACAGCAGTAATAACTGGCTGCTCTTTATTGATCCAGATGCTGCGGTAGGCAAAGAAGAGCTGGTTTTATTCAGAGGATGATCTCCATTTGTCTTCCTGATCTGGCATTTCCTGCAAGCCAGGTATGGGGCTCTGCTCTAGAGCTGCAAATGCTGGGGGGCCCTCACTGTCCCTTTTCTCTTCTCAGGGGGACAACGGGCATGTCCATGGTGCAGTGGGACAGGCTTTACCACAGGGAGATAAAAGACTGCCAAGGGTAGGTTGGAGCTGGGAAAAGCCACTTAGGAACAGATTTTCATTGGAGGTGATAGACAAGGGCAAAGCGAAGAATGAGGATGAGTGTGTCAAGTTTCAAAGTGCCAGGAGGCAGCACAGTGCATTTGGGAAACTACAGCAAGTTCATGACAACCGACAACTGATCTGGCAGCATCACCTGGGGATGGAGGCTGAGCCCCGGGGTTAACACTGGGCTTGAGATGGTTTGTATACGATGCCGAGGAGGTGAGGTACTACACTGTGGGGGCACAGGGAGCTACCTGAGGATTTCAAATATCAGAATCGTAACCATAATAGAGTATTTAATTGCATCCTAGCTTTCATCACGTGTAAGATGTACTAGAGTTTATGTTCGACTAAGAAAGAGAAATGCTGGGGCGCCTGGGTGGCTCAGTGGGTTAAACCGCTGCCTTCGGCTCAGGTCATGATCTCAGAGTGCTGGGATCGAGTCCCGCATCGGGCTCTCTGCTCAGCAGGGAGCCTGCTTCCCTCTCTCTCTCTCCGCCTGCCTCTCTGTCTACTTGTGATTTCTCTCTGTCAAATAAATAAATAAAATCTTAAAAAAAAAAAAAAAAAAAGAGAAATGCTGTCAGTTAAACTAGGATATGTCATCAAGTGCAAGGTGAGTGCCACCTTAAAAGATATTAAAATGGCGGGGGGGTGGACACATCTTAGAACAAGTAAATTGTGGTACTAGAATATTTAAGAAAGGTCGAACACTTGGATCAACAAAAAAAGTGATTATTGCTTACCATGTGACCCAATCTATATTAAGTCTTAGAACAAAAGACGTTCTTATCTTGATGCCCCGCAGCTGTTAGCCCCAAGGTACAGAGGGCAGTAGGTAACGACCAGCAGGCCTCAAGTGCCATGTGCAGACTCTAAGAGCAACTGCCTTTGAGAGAGGAAACGGTAGAGAGTGGGCTTTCGGAGGTAGAGAATTACTAGCTGGGAAAGTAGGAAAATTGACACAGAATCGGGATTGATGCCACTACATGACAGAGTTGGTGAAACGTCCCTTCTCAGAGATCTTGAGGCTCCTCAGAAATGTATTTTTCATTTTGGACAGAACATTCAGGATAAATATGATCTGTTCGAGTTCCTGGTTCTCTCATCAGGACTGTTTCTTAGGCTTCACTGGCACAAGAAAAGGGTTTTGATGGTCCAGGGTAAATCCTGACCAAAGCAAAGCACGGTATCTATGAAAAACTAACCACTCAGAAGAGAACGACAGATAAAAAGCCAGGCCGACCTGACCCTGCAAAATAGGTAAGGTTGGTCCGGCAACAGGGGTAGAGGGGAAGTGCCCATCTCCTGCTAGAAGAGCTAGAGAAGACCCCTTCCGGAGAGACCACCAGGAGAGGAGAGCAGAAGGTGCTGATGAGGAAGAATATTTTAATCAGCAGAGAAGGTCAAAATGACAAAGTTCCAGGATCAGTGTAAACATATGGGATGAAAAAATACAAAAGAAAAGAAAAGATCATTTTAAAATGACTTTTTTTTTTTAAAAGGACTTGTGTAAACAAAAGTCCTTTTTAAGAGACAGTTGGCTGTTTAAAGCAGAAGTACAACTCACTGAGAGAATCACCGCACTATTTATTTGGGTAGAAAGGACCTGGAATGTAGAAAGGCCCATTCTGCAGAGGAAAAAAATAGAATCACTAACAGGCCTCGTGCCTTGCAGAGCCAGTGGCTAGAATCCCTGCCTCATGAGACCCTGTGCTAGAAGGCCGCTAGAACCATCTACAACTATGGTAGTCTTTCTTGGAGGCCAACAAGTGTTTGCCCAGTTAAGAGCAGAGTAACAATCAGTCACGTATTTGGTGATAATGTTTATCGATATCTTTAAAAGCCGTGTCAAGTTTCTTTTTGAGTAACCCTGACCCCACCCTTAGAGAAATTTATCTGAGGTTCACCTCTTTGAAATACCTCATTGTAGTTCCACATTTACCATATCCAAAAAACAAACAAACAAAAAAAAAACCATTTTCTTAACAAAGTGTTCAGAAGGGGGCGCCACTGAAAACAATTAGAGCTTTCCCTGCCAGGACAATTTTGTTGCAGAAACAGCTGAAAGCAATCAGGTCAGACAGAGCCAAGGGCTGGAGGGATTTTTAAATGACAAAAACCGATCCAAATCAAACCAAAACAAAAATCAAACCCAATGGCCAGGATTTCAAGTTTGCTACTAAAGGCGTATATTCTCCTAAGACATGCGAGTGACTTGATCAATATATTTACATATTTATATTTTAAGAAGAAGGAACTATTTGATGCAGCAAATCCACGTTGATTAAAATATACCAGATATGGGAGCTCCTGGGTGGCTCAGTGGTTTAGGCCTCTGCCTTCGGCTCAGGTCATGATTTCAGGGTCCTGGGATGGAGCCCCACATCGGGCTCTCTGTTCAGCGGGGAGCCTGCTTCCCCCCTCTCTCTCTGCCTACCTCTCTACCTACTTGTGATCTGTCAGAAAAATGCGTAAATCAGATCTTTAAAAAAAGAATTAGTAGATGTGAAATACATCGAGGGTATGGGGGAAGGAAAACGATTTCACCTGATCTGACTAGGAAGTGGTTGAAGCCTGAATTAAAGTGCTATAAAAAGAGTAAAGACCTGGGAATTCTATGGGGAAAAATCCCTAGAAAAACAGCAGTAATAACTGGCTGCTCTTTATTGATCCAGATGCTGCGGTAGGCAAAGAAGAGCTGGTTTTATTCAGAGGATGATCTCCATTTGTCTTCCTGATCTGGCATTTCCTGCAAGCCAGGTATGGGGCTCTGCTCTAGAGCTGCAAATGCTGGGGGGCCCTCACTGTCCCTTTTCTCTTCTCAGGGGGACAACGGGCATGTCCATGGTGCAGTGGGACAGGCTTTACCACAGGGAGATAAAAGACTGCCAAGGGTAGGTTGGAGCTGGGAAAAGCCACTTAGGAACAGATTTTCATTGGAGGTGATAGACAAGGGCAAAGCGAAGAATGAGGATGAGTGTGTCAAGTTTCAAAGTGCCAGGAGGCAGCACAGTGCATTTGGGAAACTACAGCAAGTTCATGACAACCGACAACTGATCTGGCAGCATCACCTGGGGATGGAGGCTGAGCCCCGGGGTTAACACTGGGCTTGAGATGGTTTGTATACTATGCCGAGGAGGTGAGGTACTACACTGTGGGGGCACAGGGAGCTACCGGAGGATTTCAAATATCAGAATCGTAACCATAATAGAGTATTTAATTGCATCCTAGCTTTCATCACGTGTAAGATGTACTAGAGTTTATGTTCGACTAAGAAAGAGAAATGCTGTCAGTTAAACTAGGATATGTCATCAAGTGCAAGGTGAGTGCCACCTTAAAAGATATTAAAATGGGGGGGGGTGGACACATCTTAGAACAAGTAAATTGTGGTACTAGAATAATTAAGAAAGGTCGAACACTTGGATCAACAAAAAAAGTGATTATTGCTTACCATGTGACCCAAACTATATTAAGTCTTAGAACAAAAGACGTTCTTATCTTGATGCCCCGCAGCTGTTAGCCCCCAAGGTAAAGAGGGCAGTAGGCAACGACCAGCAGGCCTCAAGTGCCATGTGCAGACTCTAAGAGCAACTGCCTTTGAGAGAGGAAACGGTAGAGAGTGGGCTTTCGGAGGTAGAGAATTACTAGCTGGGAAAGTAGGAAAATTGACACAGAATCGGGATTGATGCCACTACATGACAGAGTTGGTGAAACGTCCCTTCTCAGAGATCTTGAGGCTCCTCAGAAATGTATTTTTCATTTTGGACAGAACATTCAGGATAAATATGATCTGTTCGAGTTCCTGGTTCTCTCATCAGGACTGTTTCTTAGGCTTCACTGGCACAAGAAAAGGGTTTTGATGGTCCAGGGTAAATCCTGACCAAAGCAAAGCACGGTATCTATGAAAAACTAACCACTCAGAAGAGAACGACAGATAAAAAGCCAGGCCGACCTGACCCTGCAAAATAGGTAAGGTTGGTCCGGCAACAGGGGTAGAGGGGAAGTGCCCATCTCCTGCTAGAAGAGCTAGAGAAGACCCCTTCCGGAGAGACCACCAGGAGAGGAGAGCAGAAGGTGCTGATGAGGAAGAATATTTTAATCAGCAGAGAAGGTCAAAATGACAAAGTTCCAGGATCAGTGTAAACATATGGGATGAAAAAATACAAAAGAAAAGAAAAGATCATTTTAAAATGACTTTTTTTTTTTAAAAGGACTTGTGTAAACAAAAGTCCTTTTTAAGAGACAGTTGGCTGTTTAAAGCAGAAGTACAACTCACTGAGAGAATCACCGCACTATTTATTTGGGTAGAAAGGACCTGGAATGTAGAAAGGCCCATTCTGCAGAGGAAAAAAATAGAATCACTAACAGGCCTCGTGCCTTGCACAGCCAGTGGCTAGAATCCCTGCCTCATGAGACCCTGTGCTAGAAGGCCGCTAGAACCATCTACAACTATGGTAGTCTTTCTTGGAGGCCAACAAGTGTTTGCCCAGTTAAGAGCAGAGTAACAATCAGTCACGTATTTGGTGATAATGTTTATCGATATCTTTAAAAGCCGTGTCAAGTTTCTTTTTGAGTAACCCTCACCCCACCCTTAGAGAAATTTATCTGAGGTCCACCTCTTTGAAATACCTCATTGTAGTTCCACATTTACCATATCCAAAAAACAAACAAACAAAAAAAAACCATTTTCTTAACAAAGTGTTCAGAAGGGGGCGCCACTGAAAACAATTAGAGCTTTCCCTGCCAGGACAATTTTGTTGCAGAAACAGCTGAAAGCAATCAGGTCAGACAGAGCCAAGGGATGGAGGGATTTTTAAATGACAAAAACCGATCCAAATCAAACCAAAACAAAAATCAAACCCAATGGCCAGGATTTCAGGTTTGCTACTAAAGGCGTATATTCTCCTAAGACATGCGAGTGACTTGATCAATATATTTACATATTTATATTTTAAGAAGAAGGAACTATTTGATGCAGCAAATCCACGTTGATTAAAATATACCAGATATGGGGGCTCCTGGGTGGCTCAGTGGTTTAGGCCTCTGCCTTCGGCTCAGGTCATGATTTCAGGGTCCTGGGATGGAGCCCCACATCGGGCTCTCTGTTCAGCGGGGAGCCTGCTTCCCCCCTCTCTCTCTGCCTACCTCTCTACCTACTTGTGATCTGTCAGAAAAATGCGTAAATCAGATCTTTAAAAAAAGAATTAGTAGATGTGAAATACATCGAGGGTATGGGGGAAGGAAAACGATTTCACCTGATCTGACTAGGAAGTGGTTGAAGCCTGAATTAAAGTGCTATAAAAAGAGTAAAGACCTGGGAATTCTATGGGGAAAAATCCCTAGAAAAACAGCAGTAATAACTGGCTGCTCTTTATTGATCCAGATGCTGCGGTAGGCAAAGAAGAGCTGGTTTTATTCAGAGGATGATCTCCATTTGTCTTCCTGATCTGGCATTTCCTGCAAGCCAGGCATGGGGCTCTGCTCTAGAGCTGCAAATGCTGGGGGGCCCTCACTGTCCCTTTTCTCTTCTCAGGGGGACAACGGGCATGTCCATGGTGCAGTGAGACAGGCTTTACCACAGGGAGATAAAAGACTGCCAAGGGTAGGTTGGAGCTGGGAAAAGCCACTTAGGAACAGATTTTCATTGGAGGTGATAGACAAGGGCAAAGCGAAGAATGAGGATGAGTGTGTCAAGTTTCAAAGTGCCAGGAGGCAGCACAGTGCATTTGGGAAACTACAGCAAGTTCATGACAACCGACAACTGATCTGGCAGCATCACCTGGGGATGGAGGCTGAGCCCCGGGGTTAACACTGGGCTTGAGATGGTTTGTATACGATGCCGAGGAGGTGAGGTACTACACTGTGGGGGCACAGGGAGCTACCGGAGGATTTCAAATATCAGAATCGTAACCATAATAGAGTATTTAATTGCATCCTAGCTTTCATCACGTGTAAGATGTACTAGAGTTTATGTTCGACTAAGAAAGAGAAATGCTGTCAGTTAAACTAGGATATGTCATCAAGTGCAAGGTGAGTGCCACCTTAAAAGATATTAAAATGGCGGGGGGGTGGACACATCTTAGAACAAGTAAATTGTGGTACTAGAATAATTAAGAAAGGTCGAACACTTGGATCAACAAAAAAAGTGATTATTGCTTACCATGTGACCCAATCTATATTAAGTCTTAGAACAAAAGACGTTCTTATCTTGATGCCCCGCAGCTGTTAGCCCCAAGGTACAGAGGGCAGTAGGCAACGACCAGCAGGCCTCAAGTGCCATGTGCAGACTCTAAGAGCAACTGCCTTTGAGAGAGGAAACGGTAGAGAGTGGGCTTTCGGAGGTAGAGTATTACTAGCTGGGAAAGTAGGAAAATTGACACAGAATCGGGATTGATGCCACTACAGGACAGAGATGGTGAAACGTCCCTTCTCAGAGATCTTGAGGCTCCTCAGAAATGTATTTTTCATTTTGGACAGAACATTCAGGATAAATATGATCTGTTCGAGTTCCTGGTTCTCTCATCAGGACTGTTTCTTAGGCTTCACTGGCACAAGAAAAGGGTTTTGATGGTCCAGGGTAAATCCTGACCAAAGCAAAGCACGGTATCTATGAAAAACTAACCACTCAGAAGAGAACGACAGATAAAAAGCCAGGCCGACCTGACCCTGCAAAATAGGTAAGGTTGGTCCGGCAACAGGGGTAGAGGGGAAGTGCCCATCTCCTGCTAGAAGAGCTAGAGAAGACCCCTTCCGGAGAGACCACCAGGAGAGGAGAGCAGAAGGTGCTGATGAGGAAGAATATTTTAATCAGCAGAGAAGGTCAAAATGACAAAGTTCCAGGATCAGTGTAAACATATGGGATGAAAAAATAAAAAAGAAAAGAAAAGATCATTTTAAAATGACTTTTTTTTTTTAAAAGGACTTGTGTAAACAAAAGTCCTTTTTAAGAGAGAGTTGGCTGTTTAAAGCAGAAGTACAACTCACTGAGAGAATCACCGCACTATTTATTTGGGTAGAAAGGACCTGGAATGTAGAAAGGCCCATTCTGCAGAGGAAAAAAATAGAATCACTAACAGGCCTCGTGCCTTGCACAGCCAGTGGCTAGAATCCCTGCCTCATGAGACCCTGTGCTAGAAGGCCGCTAGAACCATCTACAACTATGGTAGTCTTTCTTGGAAGCCAACAAGTGTTTGCCCAGTTAAGAGCAGAGTAACAATCAGTCACGTATTTGGTGATAATGTTTATCGATATCTTTAAAAGCCGTGTCAAGTTTCTTTTTGAGTAACCCTCACCCCACCCTTAGAGAAATTTATCTGAGGTTCACCTCTTTGAAATACCTCATTGTAGTTCCACATTTACCATATCCAAAAAACAAACAAACAAACAAAAAACCATTTTCTTAACAAAGTGTTCAGAAGGGGGCGCCACTGAAAACAATTAGAGCTTTCCCTGCCAGGACAATTTTGTTGCAGAAACAGCTGAAAGCAATCAGGTCAGACAGAGCCAAGGGCTGGAGGGATTTTTAAATGACAAAAACCGATCCAAATCAAACCAAAACAAAAATCAAACCCAATGGCCAGGATTTCAAGTTTGCTACTAAAGGTGTGACATTCTCCTAAGACATGCGAGTGACTTGATCAATATATTTATATATTTATATTTGAAGAAGAAGGAACTATTTGATGCAGCAAATCCACGTTGATTAAAATATACCAGATATGGGGGCTCCTGGGTGGCTCAGTGGTTTAGGCCTCTGCCTTCGGCTCAGGTCATGATTTCAGGGTCCTGGGATGGAGCCCCACATCGGGCTCTCTGCTCAGCGGGGAGCCTGCTTCCCCCCTCTCTCTCTGCCTACCTCTCTACCTACTTGTGATCTGTCAGAAAAATGCGTAAATCAGATCTTTAAAAAAAGAATTAGTAGATGTGAAATACATCGAGGGTATGGGGGAAGGAAAACGATTTCACCTGATCTGACTAGGAAGTGGTTGAAGCCTGAATTAAAGTGCTATAAAAAGAGTAAAGACCTGGGAATTCTATGGGGAAAAATCCCTAGAAAAACAGCAGTAATAACTGGCTGCTCTTTATTGATCCAGATGCTGCGGTAGGCAAAGAAGAGCTGGTTTTATTCAGAGGATGATCTCCATTTGTCTTCCTGATCTGGCATTTCCTGCAAGCCAGGTATGGGGCTCTGCTCTAGAGCTGCAAATGCTGGGGGGCCCTCACTGTCCCTTTTCTCTTCTCAGGGGGACAACGGGCATGTCCATGGTGCAGTGGGACAGGCTTTACCACAGGGAGATAAAAGACTGCCAAGGGTTGGTTGGAGCTGGGAAAAGCCACTTAGGAACAGATTTTCATTGGAGGTGATAGACAAGGGCAAAGCGAAGAATGAGGATGAGTGTGTCAAGTTTCAAAGTGCCAGGAGGCAGAACAGTGCATTTGGGAAACTACAGCAAGTTCATGACAACCGACAACTGATCTGGCAGCATCACCTGGGGATGGAGGCTGAGCCCCGGGGTTAACACTGGGCTTGAGATGGTTTGTATACGATGCCGAGGAGGTGAGGTACTACACTGTGGGGGCACAGGGAGCTACCGGAGGATTTCAAATATCAGAATCGTAACCATAATAGAGTATTTAATTGCATCCTAGCTTTCATCACGTGTAAGATGTACTATAGTTTATGTTCGACTAAGAAAGAGAAATGCTGTCAGTTAAACTAGGATATGTCATCAAGTGCAAGGTGAGTGCCACCTTAAAAGATATTAAAATGGGGGGGGTGGACACATCTTAGAACAAGTAAATTGTGGTACTAGAATAATTAAGAAAGGTCGAACACTTGGATCAACAAAAAAAGTGATTATTGCTTACCATGTGACCCAAACTATATTAAGTCTTAGAACAAAAGACGTTCTTATCTTGATGCCCCGCAGCTGTTAGCCCCCAAGGTAAAGAGGGCAGTAGGCAACGACCAGCAGGCCTCAAGTGCCATGTGCAGACTCTAAGAGCAACTGCCTTTGAGAGAGGAAACGGTAGAGAGTGGGCTTTCGGAGGTAGAGAATTACTAGCTGGGAAAGTAGGAAAATTGACACAGAATCGGGATTGATGCCACTACATAACAGAGTTGGTGAAACGTCCCTTCTCAGAGATCTTGAGGCTCCTCAGAAATGTATTTTTCATTTTGGACAGAACATTCAGGATAAATATGATCTGTTCGAGTTCCTGGTTCTCTCATCAGGACTGTTTCTTAGGCTTCACTGGCACAAGAAAAGGGTTTTGATGGTCCAGGGTAAATCCTGACCAAAGCAAAGCACGGTATCTATGAAAAACTAACCACTCAGAAGAGAACGACAGATAAAAAGCCAGGCCGACCTGACCCTGCAAAATAGGTAAGGTTGGTCCGGCAACAGGGGTAGAGGGGAAGTGCCCATCTCCTGCTAGAAGAGCTAGAGAAGACCCCTTCCGGAGAGACCACCAGGAGAGGAGAGCAGAAGGTGCTGATGAGGAAGAATATTTTAATCAGCAGAGAAGGTCAAAATGACAAAGTTCCAGGATCAGTGTAAACATATGGGATGAAAAAATACAAAAGAAAAGAAAAGATCATTTTAAAATGACTTTTTTTTTTAAAAAGGACTTGTGTAAACAAAAGTCCTTTTTAAGAGACAGTTGGCTGTTTAAAGCAGAAGTACAACTCACTGAGAGAATCACCGCACTATTTATTTGGGTAGAAAGGACCTGGAATGTAGAAAGGCCCATTCTGCAGAGGAAAAAAATAGAATCACTAACAGGCCTCGTGCCTAGCACAGCCAGTGGCTAGAATCCCTGCCTCATGAGACCCTGTGCTAGAAGGCCGCTAGAACCATCTACAACTATGGTAGTCTTTCTTGGAAGCCAACAAGTGTTTGCCCAGTTAAGAGCAGAGTAACAATCAGTCACGTATTTGGTGATAATGTTTATCGATATCTTTAAAAGCCGTGTCAAGTTTCTTTTTGAGTAACCCTCACCCCACCCTTAGAGAAATTTATCTGAGGTTCACCTCTTTGAAATACCTCATTGTAGTTCCACATTTACCATATCCAAAAAACAAACAAAAAAAAAAAAACCATTTTCTTAACAAAGTGTTCAGAAGGGGGCGCCACTGAAAACAATTAGAGCTTTCCCTGCCAGGACAATTTTGTTGCAGAAACAGCTGAAAGCAATCAGGTCAGACAGAGCCAAGGGTTGTAGGGATTTTTAAATGACAAAATCCGATCCAAATCAAACCAAAACAAAAATCAAACCCAATGGCCAGGATTTCAAGTTTGCTACTAAAGGCGTACATTCCCCTAAGACATGCGAGTGATTTGATCAATATATTTACATATTTATATTTGAAGAAGAAGGAACTATTTGATGCAGCAAATCCACGTTGATTAAAAATTACCAGATATGGGGGCTCCTGGGTGGCTCAGTGGTTTAGGCCTCTGCCTTCGGCTCAGGTCATGATTTCAGGGTCCTGGGATGGAGCCCCACATCGGGCTCTCTGCTCAGCGGGGAGCCTGCTTCCCCCCTCTCTCTCTGCCTACCTCTCTACCTACTTGTGATCTGTCAGAAAAATGCGTAAATCAGATCTTTAAAAAAAGAATTAGTAGATGTGAAATACATCGAGGGTATGGGGGAAGGAAAACGATTTCACCTGATCTGACTAGGAAGTGGTTGAAGCCTGAATTAAAGTGCTATAAAAAGAGTAAAGACCTGGGAATTCTATGGGGAAAAATCCCTAGAAAATAGCAGTAATAACTGGCTGCTCTTTATTGATCCAGATGCTGCGGTAGGCAAAGAAGAGCTGGTTTTATTCAGATGATGATCTCCATTTGTCTTCCTGATCTGGCATTTCCTGCAAGCCAGGTATGGGGCTCTGCTCTAGAGCTGCAAATGCTGGGGGGCCCTCACTGTCCCTTTTCTCTTCTCAGGGGGACAACGGGCATGTCCATGGTGCAGTGGGACAGGCTTTACCACAGGGAGATAAAAGACTGCCAAGGGTAGGTTGGAGCTGGGAAAAGCCACGTAGGAACAGATTTTCATTGGAGGTGATAGACAAGGGCAAAGCGAAGAATGAGGATGAGTGTGTCAAGTTTCAAAGTGCCAGGAGGCAGCACAGTGCATTTGGGAAACTACAGCAAGTTCATGACAACCGACAACTGATCTGGCAGCATCACCTGGGGATGGAGGCTGAGACCCGGGGTTAACACTGGGCTTGAGATGGTTTGTATACTATGCCGAGGAGGTGAGGTACTACACTGTGGGGGCACAGGGAGCTACCGGAGGATTTCAAATATCAGAATCGTAACCATAATAGAGTATTTAATTGCATCCTAGCTTTCATCACGTGTAAGATGTACTAGAGTTTATGTTCGACTAAGAAAGAGAAATGCTGTCAGTTAAACTAGGATATGTCATCAAGTGCAAGGTGAGTGCCACCTTAAAAGATATTAAAATGGGGGGGGGTGGACACATCTTAGAACAAGTAAATTGTGGTACTAGAATAATTAAGAAAGGTCGAACACTTGGATCAACAAAAAAAGTGATTATTGCTTACCATGTGACCCAAACTATATTAAGTCTTAGAACAAAAGACGTTCTTATCTTGATGCCCCGCAGCTGTTAGCCCCAAGGTACAGAGGGCAGTAGGCAACGACCAGCAGGCCTCAAGTGCCATGTGCAGACTCTAAGAGCAACTGCCTTTGAGAGAGGAAACGGTAGAGAGTGGGCTTTCGGAGGTAGAGTATTACTAGCTGGGAAAGTAGGAAAATTGACACAGAATCGGGATTGATGCCACTACAGGACAGAGATGGTGAAACGTCCCTTCTCAGAGATCTTGAGGCTCCTCAGAAATGTATTTTTCATTTTGGACAGAACATTCAGGATAAATATGATCTGTTCGAGTTCCTGGTTCTCTCATCAGGACTGTTTCTTAGGCTTCACTGGCACAAGAAAAGGGTTTTGATGGTCCAGGGTAAATCCTGACCAAAGCAAAGCACGGTATCTATGAAAAACTAACCACTCAGAAGAGAACGACAGATAAAAAGCCAGGCCGACCTGACCCTGCAAAATAGGTAAGGTTGGTCCGGCAACAGGGGTAGAGGGGAAGTGCCCATCTCCTGCTAGAAGAGCTAGAGAAGACCCCTTCCGGAGAGACCACCAGGAGAGGAGAGCAGAAGGTGCTGATGAGGAAGAATATTTTAATCAGCAGAGAAGGTCAAAATGACAAAGTTCCAGGATCAGTGTAAACACATGGGATGAAAAAATAAAAAAGAAAAGAAAAGATCATTTTAAAATGACTTTTTTTTTAAAAGGACTTGTGTAAACAAAAGTCCTTTTTAAGAGAGAGTTGGCTGTTTAAAGCAGAAGTACAACTCACTGAGAGAATCACCGCACTATTTATGTGGGTAGAAAGGACCTGGAATGTAGAAAGGCCCATTCTGCAGAGGAAAAAAATAGAATCACTAACAGGCCTCGTGCCTTGCACAGCCAGTGGCTAGAATCCCTGCCTCATGAGACCCTGTGCTAGAAGGCCGCTAGAACCATCTACAACTATGGTAGTCTTTCTTGGAAGGCAACAAGTGTTTGCCCAGTTAAGAGCAGAGTAACAATCAGTCACGTATTTGGTGATAATGTTTATCGATATCTTTAAAAGCCGTGTCAAGTTTCTTTTTGAGTAACCCTCACCCCACCCTTAGAGAAATTTATCTGAGGTTCACCTCTTTGAAATACCTCATTGTAGTTCCACATTTACCATATCCAAAAAACAAACAAACAAACAAAAAACCATTTTCTTAACAAAGTGTTCAGAAGGGGGCGCCACTGAAAACAATTAGAGCTTTCCCTGCCAGGACAATTTTGTTGCAGAAACAGCTGAAAGCAATCAGGTCAGACAGAGCCAAGGGCTGGAGGGATTTTTAAATGACAAAAACCGATCCAAATCAAACCAAAACAAAAATCAAACCCAATGGCCAGGATTTCAAGTTTGCTACTAAAGGTGTGACATTCTCCTAAGACATGCGAGTGACTTGATCAATATATTTATATATTTATATTTGAAGAAGAAGGAACTATTTGATGCAGCAAATCCACGTTGATTAAAATATACCAGATATGGGGGCTCCTGGGTGGCTCAGTGGTTTAGGCCTCTGCCTTCGGCTCAGGTCATGATTTCAGGGTCCTGGGATGGAGCCCCACATCGGGCTCTCTGCTCAGCGGGGAGCCTGCTTCCCCCCTCTCTCTCTGCCTACCTCTCTACCTACTTGTGATCTGTCAGAAAAATGCGTAAATCAGATCTTTAAAAAAAGAATTAGTAGATGTGAAATACATCGAGGGTATGGGGGAAGGAAAACGATTTCACCTGATCTGACTAGGAAGTGGTTGAAGCCTGAATTAAAGTGCTATAAAAAGAGTAAAGACCTGGGAATTCTATGGGGAAAAATCCCTAGAAAAACAGCAGTAATAACTGGCTGCTCTTTATTGATCCAGAGCTGCGGTAGGCAAAGAAGAGCTGGTTTTATTCAGAGGATGATCTCCATTTGTCTTCCTGATCTGGCATTTCCTGCAAGCCAGGTATGGGGCTCTGCTCTAGAGCTGCAAATGCTGGGGGGCCCTCACTGTCCCTTTTCTCTTCTCAGGGGGACAACGGGCATGTCCATGGTGCAGTGGGACAGGCTTTACCACAGGGAGATAAAAGACTGCCAAGGGTTGGTTGGAGCTGGGAAAAGCCACTTAGGAACAGATTTTCATTGGAGGTGATAGACAAGGGCAAAGCGAAGAATGAGGATGAGTGTGTCAAGTTTCAAAGTGCCAGGAGGCAGCACAGTGCATTTGGGAAACTACAGCAAGTTCATGACAACCGACAACTGATCTGGCAGCATCACCTGGGGATGGAGGCTGAGCCCCGGGGTTAACACTGGGCTTGAGATGGTTTGTATACGATGCCGAGGAGGTGAGGTACTACACTGTGGGGGCACAGGGAGCTACCGGAGGATTTCAAATATCAGAATCGTAACCATAATAGAGTATTTAATTGCATCCTAGCTTTCATCACGTGTAAGATGTACTATAGTTTATGTTCGACTAAGAAAGAGAAATGCTGTCAGTTAAACTAGGATATGTCATCAAGTGCAAGGTGAGTGCCACCTTAAAAGATATTAAAATGGGGGGGGTGGACACATCTTAGAACAAGTAAATTGTGGTACTAGAATAATTAAGAAAGGTCGAACACTTGGATCAACAAAAAAAGTGATTATTGCTTACCATGTGACCCAAACTATATTAAGTCTTAGAACAAAAGACGTTCTTATCTTGATGCCCCGCAGCTGTTAGCCCCCAAGGTAAAGAGGGCAGTAGGCAACGACCAGCAGGCCTCAAGTGCCATGTGCAGACTCTAAGAGCAACTGCCTTTGAGAGAGGAAACGGTAGAGAGTGGGCTTTCGGAGGTAGAGAATTACTAGCTGGGAAAGTAGGAAAATTGACACAGAATCGGGATTGATGCCACTACAGGACAGAGATGGTGAAACGTCCCTTCTCAGAGATCTTGAGGCTCCTCAGAAATGTATTTTTCATTTTGGACAGAACATTCAGGATAAATATGATCTGTTCGAGTTCCTGGTTCTCTCATCAGGACTGTTTCTTAGGCTTCACTGGCACAAGAAAAGGGTTTTGATGGTCCAGGGTAAATCCTGACCAAAGCAAAGCACGGTATCTATGAAAAACTAACCACTCAGAAGAGAACGACAGATAAAAAGCCAGGCCGACCTGACCCTGCAAAATAGGTAAGGTTGGTCCGGCAACAGGGGTAGAGGGGAAGTGCCCATCTCCTGCTAGAAGAGCTAGAGAAGACCCCTTCCGGAGAGACCACCAGGAGAGGAGAGCAGAAGGTGCTGATGAGGAAGAATATTTTAATCAGCAGAGAAGGTCAAAATGACAAAGTTCCAGGATCAGTGTAAACATATGGGATGAAAAAATACAAAAGAAAAGAAAAGATCATTTTAAAATGACTTTTTTTTTTTAAAAGGACTTGTGTAAACAAAAGTCCTTTTTAAGAGACAGTTGGCTGTTTAAAGCAGAAGTACAACTCACTGAGAGAATCACCGCACTATTTATTTGGGTAGAAAGGACCTGGAATGTAGAAAGGCCCATTCTGCAGAGGAAAAAAATAGAATCACTAACAGGCCTCGTGCCTAGCACAGCCAGTGGCTAGAATCCCTGCCTCATGAGACCCTGTGCTAGAAGGCCGCTAGAACCATCTACAACTATGGTAGTCTTTCTTGGAAGCCAACAAGTGTTTGCCCAGTTAAGAGCAGAGTAACAATCAGTCACGTATTTGGTGATAATGTTTATCGATATCTTTAAAAGCCGTGTCAAGTTTCTTTTTGAGTAACCCTCACCCCACCCTTAGAGAAATTTATCTGAGGTTCACCTCTTTGAAATACCTCATTGTAGTTCCACATTTACCATATCCAAAAAACAAACAAAAAAAAAAAAACCATTTTCTTAACAAAGTGTTCAGAAGGGGGCGCCACTGAAAACAATTAGAGCTTTCCCTGCCAGGACAATTTTGTTGCAGAAACAGCTGAAAGCAATCAGGTCAGACAGAGCCAAGGGCTGTAGGGATTTTTAAATGACAAAATCCGATCCAAATCAAACCAAAACAAAAATCAAACCCAATGGCCAGGATTTCAAGTTTGCTACTAAAGGCGTACAATCCCCTAAGACATGCGAGTGATTTGATCAATATATTTACATATTTATATTTGAAGAAGAAGGAACTATTTGATGCAGCAAATCCACGTTGATTAAAAATTACCAGATATGGGGGCTCCTGGGTGGCTCAGTGGTTTAGGCCTCTGCCTTCGGCTCAGGTCATGATTTCAGGGTCCTGGGATGGAGCCCCACATCGGGCTCTCTGCTCAGCGGGGAGCCTGCTTCCCCCCTCTCTCTCTGCCTACCTCTCTACCTACTTGTGATCTGTCAGAAAAATGCGTAAATCAGATCTTTAAAAAAAGAATTAGTAGATGTGAAATACATCGAGGGTATGGGGGAAGGAAAACGATTTCACCTGATCTGACTAGGAAGTGGTTGAAGCCTGAATTAAAGTGCTATAAAAAGAGTAAAGACCTGGGAATTCTATGGGGAAAAATCCCTAGAAAATAGCAGTAATAACTGGCTGCTCTTTATTGATCCAGATGCTGCGGTAGGCAAAGAAGAGCTGGTTTTATTCAGATGATGATCTCCATTTGTCTTCCTGATCTGGCATTTCCTGCAAGCCAGGTATGGGGCTCTGCTCTAGAGCTGCAAATGCTGGGGGGCCCTCACTGTCCCTTTTCTCTTCTCAGGGGGACAACGGGCATGTCCATGGTGCAGTGGGACAGGCTTTACCACAGGGAGATAAAAGACTGCCAAGGGTAGGTTGGAGCTGGGAAAAGCCACGTAGGAACAGATTTTCATTGGAGGTGATAGACAAGGGCAAAGCGAAGAATGAGGATGAGTGTGTCAAGTTTCAAAGTGCCAGGAGGCAGCACAGTGCATTTGGGAAACTACAGCAAGTTCATGACAACCGACAACTGATCTGGCAGCATCACCTGGGGATGGAGGCTGAGCCCCGGGGTTAACACTGGGCTTGAGATGGTTTGTATACTATGCCGAGGAGGTGAGGTACTACACTGTGGGGGCACAGGGAGCTACCGGAGGATTTCAAATATCAGAATCGTAACCATAATAGAGTATTTAATTGCATCCTAGCTTTCATCACGTGTAAGATGTACTAGAGTTTATGTTCGACTAAGAAAGAGAAATGCTGTCAGTTAAACTAGGATATGTCATCAAGTGCAAGGTGAGTGCCACCTTAAAAGATATTAAAATGGGGGGGGGTGGACACATCTTAGAACAAGTAAATTGTGGTACTAGAATAATTAAGAAAGGTCGAACACTTGGATCAACAAAAAAAGTGATTATTGCTTACCATGTGACCCAAACTATATTAAGTCTTAGAACAAAAGACGTTCTTATCTTGATGCCCCGCAGCTGTTAGACCCAAGGTACAGAGGGCAGTAGGCAACGACCAGCAGGCCTCAAGTGCCATGTGCAGACTCTAAGAGCAACTGCCTTTGAGAGAGGAAACGGTAGAGAGTGGGCTTTCGGAGGTAGAGTATTACTAGCTGGGAAAGTAGGAAAATTGACACAGAATCGGGATTGATGCCACTACAGGACAGAGATGGTGAAACGTCCCTTCTCAGAGATCTTGAGGCTCCTCAGAAATGTATTTTTCATTTTGGACAGAACATTCAGGATAAATATGATCTGTTCGAGTTCCTGGTTCTCTCATCAGGACTGTTTCTTAGGCTTCACTGGCACAAGAAAAGGGTTTTGATGGTCCAGGGTAAATCCTGACCAAAGCAAAGCACGGTATCTATGAAAAACTAACCACTCAGAAGAGAACGACAGATAAAAAGCCAGGCCGACCTGACCCTGCAAAATAGGTAAGGTTGGTCCGGCAACAGGGGTAGAGGGGAAGTGCCCATCTCCTGCTAGAAGAGCTAGAGAAGACCCCTTCCGGAGAGACCACCAGGAGAGGAGAGCAGAAGGTGCTGATGAGGAAGAATATTTTAATCAGCAGAGAAGGTCAAAATGACAAAGTTCCAGGATCAGTGTAAACATATGGGATGAAAAAATAAAAAAGAAAAGAAAAGATCATTTTAAAATGACTTTTTTTTTTTAAAAGGACTTGTGTAAACAAAAGTCCTTTTTAAGAGACAGTTGGCTGTTTAAAGCAGAAGTACAACTCACTGAGAGAATCACCGCACTATTTATTTGGGTAGAAAGGACCTGGAATGTAGAAAGGCCCATTCTGCAGAGGAAAAAAATAGAATCACTAACAGGCCTCGTGCCTTGCACAGCCAGTGGCTAGAATCCCTGCCTCATGAGACCCTGTGCTAGAAGGCCGCTAGAACCATCTACAACTATGGTAGTCTTTCTTGGAAGGCAACAAGTGTTTGCCCAGTTAAGAGCAGAGTAACAATCAGTCACGTATTTGGTGATAATGTTTATCGATATCTTTAAAAGCCGTGTCAAGTTTCTTTTTGAGTAACCCTCACCCCACCCTTAGAGAAATTTATCTGAGGTTCACCTCTTTGAAATACCTCATTGTAGTTCCACATTTACCATATCCAAAAAACAAACAAACAAAAAAAAACCATTTTCTTAACAAAGTGTTCAGAAGGGGGCGCCACTGAAAACAATTAGAGCTTTCCCTGCCAGGACAATTTTGTTGCAGAAACAGCTGAAAGCAATCAGGTCAGACAGAGCAAAGGGCTGGAGGGATTTTTAAATGACAAAATCCGATCCAAATCAAACCAAAACAAAAATCAAACCCAATGGCCAGGATTTCAAGTTTGCTACTAAAGGTGTGACATTCTTCTAAGACATGCGAGTGACTTGATCAATATATTTATATATTTATATTTGAAGAAGAAGGAACTATTTGATGCAGCAAATCCACGTTGATTAAAATATACCAGATATGGGGGCTCCTGGGTGGCTCAGTGGTTTAGGCCTCTGCCTTCGGCTCAGGTCATGATTTCAGGGTCCTGGGATGGAGCCCCACATCGGGCTCTCTGCTCAGCGGGGAGCCTGCTTCCCCCCTCTCTCTCTGCCTACCTCTCTACCTACTTGTGATCTGTCAGAAAAATGCGTAAATCAGATCTTTAAAAAAAGAATTAGTAGATGTGAAATACATCGAGGGTATGGGGGAAGGAAAACGATTTCACCTGATCTGACTAGGAAGTGGTTGAAGCCTGAATTAAAGTGCTATAAAAAGAGTAAAGACCTGGGAATTCTATGGGGAAAAATCCCTAGAAAAACAGCAGTAATAACTGGCTGCTCTTTATTGATCCAGATGCTGCGGTAGGCAAAGAAGAGCTGGTTTTATTCAGAGGATGATCTCCATTTGTCTTCCTGATCTGGCATTTCCTGCAAGCCAGGTATGGGGCTCTGCTCTAGAGCTGCAAATGCTGGGGGGCCCTCACTGTCCCTTTTCTCTTCTCAGGGGGACAACGGGCATGTCCATGGTGCAGTGGGACAGGCTTTACCACAGGGAGATAAAAGACTGCCAAGGGTAGGTTGGAGCTGGGAAAAGCCACTTAGGAACAGATTTTCATTGGAGGTGATAGACAAGGGCAAAGCGAAGAATGAGGATGAGTGTGTCAAGTTTCAAATTGCCAGGAGGCAGCACAGTGCATTTGGGAAACTACAGCAAGTTCATGACAACCGACAACTGATCTGGCAGCATCACCTGGGGATGGAGGCTGAGCCCCGGGGTTAACACTGGGCTTGAGATGGTTTGTATACGATGCCGAGGAGGTGAGGTACTACACTGTGGGGGCACAGGGAGCTACCGGAGGATTTCAAATATCAGAATCGTAACCATAATAGAGTATTTAATTGCATCCTAGCTTTCATCACGTGTAAGATGTACTAGAGTTTATGTTCGACTAAGAAAGAGAAATGCTGTCAGTTAAACTAGGATATGTCATCAAGTGCAAGGTGAGTGCCACCTTAAAAGATATTAAAATGGGGGGGGGGGTGGACACATCTTAGAACAAGTAAATTGTGGTACTAGAATAATTAAGAAAGGTCGAACACTTGGATCAACAAAAAAAGTGATTATTGCTTACCATGTGACCCAAACTATATTAAGTCTTAGAACAAAAGACGTTCTTATCTTGATGCCCCGCAGCTGTTAGACCCAAGGTACAGAGGGCAGTAGGCAACGACCAGCAGGCCTCAAGTGCCATGTGCAGACTCTAAGAGCAACTGCCTTTGAGAGAGGAAACGGTAGAGAGTGGGCTTTCGGAGGTAGAGTATTACTAGCTGGGAAAGTAGGAAAATTGACACAGAATCGGGATTGATGCCACTACAGGACAGAGATGGTGAAACGTCCCTTCTCAGAGATCTTGAGGCTCCTCAGAAATGTATTTTTCATTTTGGACAGAACATTCAGGATAAATATGATCTGTTCGAGTTCCTGGTTCTCTCATCAGGACTGTTTCTTAGGCTTCACTGGCACAAGAAAAGGGTTTTGATGGTCCAGGGTAAATCCTGACCAAAGCAAAGCACGGTATCTATGAAAAACTAACCACTCAGAAGAGAACGACAGATAAAAAGCCAGGCCGACCTGACCCTGCAAAATAGGTAAGGTTGGTCCGGCAACAGGGGTAGAGGGGAAGTGCCCATCTCCTGCTAGAAGAGCTAGAGAAGACCCCTTCCGGAGAGACCACCAGGAGAGGAGAGCAGAAGGTGCTGATGAGGAAGAATATTTTAATCAGCAGAGAAGGTCAAAATGACAAAGTTCCAGGATCAGTGTAAACATATGGGATGAAAAAATAAAAAAGAAAAGAAAAGATCATTTTAAAATGACTTTTTTTTTTTAAAAGGACTTGTGTAAACAAAAGTCCTTTTTAAGAGACAGTTGGCTGTTTAAAGCAGAAGTACAACTCACTGAGAGAATCACCGCACTATTTATTTGGGTAGAAAGGACCTGGAATGTAGAAAGGCCCATTCTGCAGAGGAAAAAAATAGAATCACTAACAGGCCTCGTGCCTTGCACAGCCAGTGGCTAGAATCCCTGCCTCATGAGACCCTGTGCTAGAAGGCCGCTAGAACCATCTACAACTATGGTAGTCTTTCTTGGAAGGCAACAAGTGTTTGCCCAGTTAAGAGCAGAGTAACAATCAGTCACGTATTTGGTGATAATGTTTATCGATATCTTTAAAAGCCGTGTCAAGTTTCTTTTTGAGTAACCCTCACCCCACCCTTAGAGAAATTTATCTGAGGTTCACCTCTTTGAAATACCTCATTGTAGTTCCACATTTACCATATCCAAAAAACAAACAAACAAAAAAAAACCATTTTCTTAACAAAGTGTTCAGAAGGGGGCGCCACTGAAAACAATTAGAGCTTTCCCTGCCAGGACAATTTTGTTGCAGAAACAGCTGAAAGCAATCAGGTCAGACAGAGCCAAGGGCTGGAGGGATTTTTAAATGACAAAATCCGATCCAAATCAAACCAAAACAAAAATCAAACCCAATGGCCAGGATTTCAAGTTTGCTACTAAAGGTGTGACATTCTTCTAAGACATGCGAGTGACTTGATCAATATATTTATATATTTATATTTGAAGAAGAAGGAACTATTTGATGCAGCAAATCCACGTTGATTAAAATATACCAGATATGGGGGCTCCTGGGTGGCTCAGTGGTTTAGGCCTCTGCCTTCGGCTCAGGTCATGATTTCAGGGTCCTGGGATGGAGCCCCACATCGGGCTCTCTGCTCAGCGGGGAGCCTGCTTCCCCCCTCTCTCTCTGCCTACCTCTCTACCTACTTGTGATCTGTCAGAAAAATGCGTAAATCAGATCTTTAAAAAAAGAATTAGTAGATGTGAAATACATCGAGGGTATGGGGGAAGGAAAACGATTTCACCTGATCTGACTAGGAAGTGGTTGAAGCCTGAATTAAAGTGCTATAAAAAGAGTAAAGACCTGGGAATTCTATGGGGAAAAATCCCTAGAAAAACAGCAGTAATAACTGGCTGCTCTTTATTGATCCAGATGCTGCGGTAGGCAAAGAAGAGCTGGTTTTATTCAGAGGATGATCTCCATTTGTCTTCCTGATCTGGCATTTCCTGCAAGCCAGGTATGGGGCTCTGCTCTAGAGCTGCAAATGCTGGGGGGCCCTCACTGTCCCTTTTCTCTTCTCAGGGGGACAACGGGCATGTCCATGGTGCAGTGGGACAGGCTTTACCACAGGGAGATAAAAGACTGCCAAGGGTAGGTTGGAGCTGGGAAAAGCCACTTAGGAACAGATTTTCATTGGAGGTGATAGACAAGGGCAAAGCGAAGAATGAGGATGAGTGTGTCAAGTTTCAAAGTGCCAGGAGGCAGCACAGTGCATTTGGGAAACTACAGCAAGTTCATGACAACCGACAACTGATCTGGCAGCATCACCTGGGGATGGAGGCTGAGCCCCGGGGTTAACACTGGGCTTGAGATGGTTTGTATACGATGCCGAGGAGGTGAGGTACTACACTGTGGGGGCACAGGGAGCTACCGGAGGATTTCAAATATCAGAATCGTAACCATAATAGAGTATTTAATTGCATCCTAGCTTTCATCACGTGTAAGATGTACTAGAGTTTATGTTCGACTAAGAAAGAGAAATGCTGTCAGTTAAACTAGGATATGTCATCAAGTGCAAGGTGAGTGCCACCTTAAAAGATATTAAAATGGGGGGGGGGGTGGACACATCTTAGAACAAGTAAATTGTGGTACTAGAATAATTAAGAAAGGTCGAACACTTGGATCAACAAAAAAAGTGATTATTGCTTACCATGTGACCCAAACTATATTAAGTCTTAGAACAAAAGACGTTCTTATCTTGATGCCCCGCAGCTGTTAGCCGCCAAGGTAAAGAGGGCAGTAGGCAACGACCAGCAGGCCTCAAGTGCCATGTGCAGACTCTAAGAGCAACTGCCTTTGAGAGAGGAAACGGTAGAGAGTGGGCTTTCGGAGGTAGAGAATTACTAGCTGGGAAAGTAGGAAAATTGACACAGAATCGGGATTGATGCCACTACATGACAGAGTTGGTGAAACGTCCCTTCTCAGAGATCTTGAGGCTCCTCAGAAATGTATTTTTCATTTTGGACAGAACATTCAGGATAAATATGATCTGTTCGAGTTCCTGGTTCTCTCATCAGGACTGTTTCTTAGGCTTCACTGGCACAAGAAAAGGGTTTTGATGGTCCAGGGTAAATCCTGACCAAAGCAAAGCACGGTATCTATGAAAAACTAACCACTCAGAAGAGAACGACAGATAAAAAGCCAGGCCGACCTGACCCTGCAAAATAGGTAAGGTTGGTCCGGCAACAGGGGTAGAGGGGAAGTGCCCATCTCCTGCTAGAAGAGCTAGAGAAGACCCCTTCCGGAGAGACCACCAGGAGAGGAGAGCAGAAGGTGCTGATGAGGAAGAATATTTTAATCAGCAGAGAAGGTCAAAATGACAAAGTTCCAGGATCAGTGTAAACATATGGGATGAAAAAATAAAAAAGAAAAGAAAAGATCATTTTAAAATGAGTTTTTTTTTTTTAAAAGGATTTGTGTAAACAAAAGTCCTTTTTAAGAGACAGTTGGCTGTTTAAAGCAGAAGTACAACTCACTGAGAGAATCACCGCACTATTTATTTGGGTAGAAAGGACCTGGAATGTAGAAAGGCCCATTCTGCAGAGGAAAAAAATAGAATCACTAACAGGCCTCGTGCCTAGCACAGCCAGTGGCTAGAATCCCTGCCTCATGAGACCCTGTGCTAGAAGGCCGCTAGAACCATCTACAACTATGGTAGTCTTTCTTGGAAGGCAACAAGTGTTTGCCCAGTTAAGAGCAGAGTAACAATCAGTCACGTATTTGGTGATAATGTTTATCGATATCTTTAAAAGCCGTGTCAAGTTTCTTTTGGAGTAACCCTCACCCCACCCTTAGAGAAATTTATCTGAGGTTCACCTCTTTGAAATACCTCATTGTAGTTCCACATTTACCATATCCAAAAAACAAACAAACAAAAAAAAACCATTTTCTTAACAAAGTGTTCAGAAGGGGGCGCCACTGAAAACAATTAGAGCTTTCCCTGCCAGGACAATTTTGTTGCAGAAACAGCTGAAAGCAATCAGGTCAGACAGAGCCAAGGGCTGTAGGGATTTTTAAATGACAAAATCCGATCCAAATCAAACCAAAACAAAAATCAAACCCAATGGCCAGGATTTCAAGTTTGCTACTAAAGGCGTACATTCCCCTAAGACATGCGAGTGATTTGATCAATATATTTACATATTTTTATTTGAAGAAGAAGGAACTATTTGATGCAGCAAATCCACGTTGATTAAAAATTACCAGATATGGGGGCTCCTGGGTGGCTCAGTGGTTTAGGCCTCTGCCTTCGGCTCAGGTCATGATTTCAGGGTCCTGGGATGGAGCCCCACATCGGGCTCTCTGCTCAGCGGGGAGCCTGCTTCCCCCCTCTCTCTCTGCCTACCTCTCTACCTACTTGTGATCTGTCAGAAAAATGCGTAAATCAGATCTTTAAAAAAAGAATTAGTAGATGTGAAATACATCGAGGGTATGGGGGAAGGAAAACGATTTCACCTGATCTGACTAGGAAGTGGTTGAAACCTGAATTAAAGTGCTATAAAAAGAGTAAAGACCTGGGAATTCTATGGGGAAAAATCCCTAGAAAAACAGCAGTAATAACTGGCTGCTCTTTATTGATCCAGATGCTGCGGTAGGCAAAGAAGAGCTGGTTTTATTCAGAGGATGATCTCCATTTGTCTTCCTGATCTGGCATTTCCTGCAAGCCAGGTATGGGGCTCTGCTCTAGAGCTGCAAATGCTGGGGGGCCCTCACTGTCCCTTTTCTCTTCTCAGGGGGACAACGGGCATGTCCATGGTGCAGTGGGACAGGCTTTACCACAGGGAGATAAAAGACTGCCAAGGGTAGGTTGGAGCTGGGAAAAGCCACTTAGGAACAGATTTTCATTGGAGGTGATAGACAAGGGCAAAGCAAAGAATGAGGATGAGTGTGTCAAGTTTCAAAGTGCCAGGAGGCAGCACAGTGCATTTGGGAAACTACACCAAGTTCATGACAACCGACAACTGATCTGGCAGCATCACCTGGGGATGGAGGCTGAGCCCCGGGGTTAACACTGGGCTTGAGATGGTTTGTATACTATGCCGAGGAGGTGAGGTACTACACTGTGGGGGCACAGGGAGCTACCGGAGGATTTCAAATATCAGAATCGTAACCATAATAGAGTATTTAATTGCATCCTAGCTTTCATCACGTGTAAGATGTACTAGAGTTTATTTTCGACTAAGAAAGAGAAATGATGTCAGTTAAACTAGGATATGTCATCAAGTGCAAGGTGAGTGCCACCTTAAAAGATATTAAAATGGGGGGGGGGGTGGACACATCTTAGAACAAGTAAATTGTGGTACTAGAATAATTAAGAAAGGTCCAACACTTGGTTCAACAAAAAAAGTGATTATTGCTTACCATGTGACCCAAACTATATTAAGTCTTAGAACAAAAGACGTTCTTATCTTGATGCCCCGCAGCTGTTAGCCCCAAGGTACAGAGGGCAGTAGGCAACGACCAGCAGGCCTCAAGTGCCATGTGCAGACTCTAAGAGCAACTGCCTTTGAGAGAGGAAACGGTAGAGAGTGGGCTTTCGGAGGTAGAGTATTACTAGCTGGGAAAGTAGGAAAATTGACACAGAATCGGGATTGATGCCACTACAGGATAGAGATGGTGAAACGTCCCTTCTCAGAGATCTTGAGGCTCCTCAGAAATGTATTTTTCATTTTGGACAGAACATTCAGGATAAATATGATCTGTTCGAGTTCCTGGTTCTCTCATCAGGACTGTTTCTTAGGCTTCACTGGCACAAGAAAAGGGTTTTGATGGTCCAGGGTAAATCCTGACCAAAGCAAAGCACGGTATCTATGAAAAACTAACCACTCAGAAGAGAACAACAGATAAAAAGCCAGGCCGACCTGACCCTGCAAAATAGGTAAGGTTGGTCCGGCAACAGGGGTAGAGGGGAAGTGCCCATCTCCTGCTAGAAGAGCTAGAGAAGACCCCTTCCGGAGAGACCACCAGGAGAGGAGAGCAGAAGGTGCTGATGAGGAAGAATATTTTAATCAGCAGAGAAGGTCAAAATGACAAAGTTCCAGGATCAGTGTAAACATATGGGATGAAAAAATAAAAAAGAAAAGAAAAGATCATTTTAAAATGACTTTTTTTTTTTAAAAGGACTTGTGTAAACAAAAGTCCTTTTTAAGAGACAGTTGGCTGTTTAAAGCAGAAGTACAACTCACTGAGAGAATCACCGCACTATTTATTTGGGTAGAAAGGACCTGGAATGTAGAAAGGCCCATTCTGCAGAGGAAAAAAATAGAATCACTAACAGGCCTCGTGCCTTGCACAGCCAGTGGCTAGAATCCCTGCCTCATGAGACCCTGTGCTAGAAGGCCGCTAGAACCATCTACAACTATGGTAGTCTTTCTTGGAAGGCAACAAGTGTTTGCCCAGTTAATAGCAGAGTAACAATCAGTCACGTATTTGGTGATAATGTTTATCGATATCTTTAAAAGCCGTGTCAAGTTTCTTTTTGAGTAACCCTCACCCCACCCTTAGAGAAATTTATCTGAGGTTCACCTCTTTGAAATACCTCATTGTAGTTCCACATTTACCATATCCAAAAAACAAACAAACAAAAAAAAACCATTTTCTTAACAAAGTGTTCAGAAGGGGGCGCCACTGAAAACAATTAGAGCTTTCCCTGCCAGGACAATTTTGTTGCAGAAACAGCTGAAAGCAATCAGGTCAGACAGAGCCAAGGGCTGTAGGGATTTTTAAATGACAAAATCCGATCCAAATCAAACCAAAACAAAAATCAAACCCAATGGCCAGGATTTCAAGTTTGCTACTAAAGGCGTACATTCCCCTAAGACATGCGAGTGATTTGATCAATATATTTACATATTTATATTTGAAGAAGAAGGAACTATTTGATGCAGCAAATCCACGTTGATTAAAAATTACCAGATATGGGGGCTCCTGGGTGGCTCAGTGGTTTAGGCCTCTGCCTTCGGCTCAGGTCATGATTTCAGGGTCCTGGGATGGAGCCCCACATCGGGCTCTCTGCTCAGCGGGGAGCCTGCTTCCCCCCTCTCTCTCTGCCTACCTCTCTACCTACTTGTGATCTGTCAGAAAAATGCGTAAATCAGATCTTTAAAAAAAGAATTAGTAGATGTGAAATACATCGAGGGTATGGGGGAAGGAAAACGATTTCACCTGATCTGACTAGGAAGTGGTTGAAGCCTGAATTAAAGTGCTATAAAAAGAGTAAAGACCTGGGAATTCTATGGGGAAAAATCCCTAGAAAAACAGCAGTAATAAATGGCTGCTCTTTATTGATCCAGATGCTGCGGTAGGCAAAGAAGAGCTGGTTTTATTCAGAGGATGATCTCCATTTGTCTTCCTGATCTGGCATTTCCTGCAAGCCAGGTATGGGGCTCTGCTCTAGAGCTGCAAATGCTGGGGGGCCCTCACTGTCCCTTTTCTCTTCTCAGGGGGACAACGGGCATGTCCATGGTGCAGTGGGACAGGCTTTACCACAGGGAGATAAAAGACTGCCAAGGGTAGGTTGGAGCTGGGAAAAGCCACTTAGGAACAGATTTTCATTGGAGGTGATAGACAAGGGCAAAGCGAAGAATGAGGATGAGTGTGTCAAGTTTCAAAGTGCCAGGAGGCAGCACAGTGCATTTGGGAAACTACAGCAAGTTCATGACAACCGACAACTGATCTGGCAGCATCACCTGGGGATGGAGGCTGAGCCCCGGGGTTAACACTGGGCTTGAGATGGTTTGTATACTATGCCGAGGAGGTGAGGTACTACACTGTGGGGGCACAGGGAGCTACCGGAGGATTTCAAATATCAGAATCGTAACCATAATAGAGTATTTAATTGCATCCTAGCTTTCATCACGTGTAAGATGTACTAGAGTTTATGTTCGACTAAGAAAGAGAAATGCTGTCAGTTAAACTAGGATATGTCATCAAGTGCAAGGTGAGTGCCACCTTAAAAGATATTAAAATGGGGGGGGGGGTGGACACATCTTAGAACAAGTAAATTGTGGTACTAGAATAATTAAGAAAGGTCGAACACTTGGATCAACAAAAAAAGTGATTATTGCTTACCATGTGACCCAAACTATATTAAGTCTTAGAACAAAAGACGTTCTTATCTTGATGCCCCGCAGCTGTTAGCCCCCAAGGTAAAGAGGGCAGTAGGCAACGACCAGCAGGCCTCAAGTGCCATGTGCAGACTCTAAGAGCAACTGCCTTTGAGAGAGGAAACGGTAGAGAGTGGGCTTTCGGAGGTAGAGAATTACTAGCTGGGAAAGTAGGAAAATTGACACAGAATCGGGATTGATGCCACTACATGACAGAGTTGGTGAAACGTCCCTTCTCAGAGATCTTGAGGCTCCTTAGAAATGTATTTTTCATTTTGGACAGAACATTCAGGATAAATATGATCTGTTCGAGTTCCTGGTTCTCTCATCAGGACTGTTTCTTAGGCTTCACTGGCACAAGAAAAGGGTTTTGATGGTCCAGGGTAAATCCTGACCAAAGCAAAGCACGGTATCTATGAAAAACTAACCACTCAGAAGAGAACGACAGATAAAAAGCCAGGCCGACCTGACCCTGCAAAATAGGTAAGGTTGGTCCGGCAACAGGGGTAGAGGGGAAGTGCCCATCTCCTGCTAGAAGAGCTAGAGAAGACCCCTTCCGGAGAGACCACCAGGAGAGGAGAGCAGAAGGTGCTGATGAGGAAGAATATTTTAATCAGCAGAGAAGGTCAAAATGACAAAGTTCCAGGATCAGTGTAAACATATGGGATGAAAAAATAAAAAAGAAAAGAAAAGATCATTTTAAAATGAGTTTTTTTTTTTTTTTAAAAGGATTTGTGTAAACAAAAGTCCTTTTTAAGAGACAGTTGGCTGTTTAAAGCAGAAGTACAACTCACTGAGAGAATCACCGCACTATTTATTTGGGTAGAAAGGACCTGGAATGTAGAAAGGCCCATTCTGCAGAGGAAAAAAATAGAATCACTAACAGGCCTCGTGCCTAGCACAGCCAGTGGCTAGAATCCCTGCCTCATGAGACCCTGTGCTAGAAGGCCGCTAGAACCATCTACAACTATGGTAGTCTTTCTTGGAAGCCAACAAGTGTTTGCCCAGTTAAGAGCAGAGTAACAATCAGTCACGTATTTGGTGATAATGTTTATCGATATCTTTAAAAGCCGTGTCAAGTTTCTTTTTGAGTAACCCTCACCCCACCCTTAGAGAAATTTATCTGAGGTTCACCTCTTTGAAATACCTCATTGTAGTTCCACATTTACCATATCCAAAAAACAAACAAACAAAAAAAAAACCATTTTCTTAACAAAGTGTTCAGAAGGGGGCGCCACTGAAAACAATTAGAGCTTTCCCTGCCAGGACAATTTTGTTGCAGAAACAGCTGAAAGCAATCAGGTCAGACAGAGCCAAGGGCTGTAGGGATTTTTAAATGACAAAATCCGATCCAAATCAAACCAAAACAAAAATCAAACCCAATGGCCAGGATTTCAAGTTTGCTACTAAAGGCGTACATTCCCCTAAGACATGCGAGTGATTTGATCAATATATTTACATATTTTTATTTGAAGAAGAAGGAACTATTTGATGCAGCAAATCCACGTTGATTAAAAATTACCAGATATGGGGGCTCCTGGGTGGCTCAGTGGTTTAGGCCTCTGCCTTCGGCTCAGGTCATGATTTCAGGGTCCTGGGATGGAGCCCCACATCGGGCTCTCTGCTCAGCGGGGAGCCTGCTTCCCCCCTCTCTCTCTGCCTACCTCTCTACCTACTTGTGATCTGTCAGAAAAATGCGTAAATCAGATCTTTAAAAAAAGAATTAGTAGATGTGAAATACATCGAGGGTATGGGGGAAGGAAAACGATTTCACCTGATCTGACTAGGAAGTGGTTGAAGCCTGAATTAAAGTGCTATAAAAAGAGTAAAGACCTGGGAATTCTATGGGGAAAAATCCCTAGAAAATAGCAGTAATAACTGGCTGCTCTTTATTGATCCAGATGCTGCGGTAGGCAAAGAAGAGCTGGTTTTATTCAGAGGATGATCTCCATTTGTCTTCCTGATCTGGCATTTCCTGCAAGCCAGGTATGGGGCTCTGCTCTAGAGCTGCAAATGCTGGGGGGCCCTCACTGTCCCTTTTCTCTTCTCAGGGGGACAACGGGCATGTCCATGGTGCAGTGGGACAGGCTTTACCACAGGGAGATAAAAGACTGCCAAGGGTAGGTTGGAGCTGGGAAAAGCCACGTAGGAACAGATTTTCATTGGAGGTGATAGACAAGGGCAAAGCGAAGAATGAGGATGAGTGTGTCAAGTTTCAAAGTGCCAGGAGGCAGCACAGTGCATTTGGGAAACTACAGCAAGTTCATGACAACCGAAAACTGATCTGGCAGCATCACCTGGGGATGGAGGCTGAGCCCCGGGGTTAACACTGGGCTTGAGATGGTTTGTATACTATGCCGAGGAGGTGAGGTACTACACTGTGGGGGCACAGGGAGCTACCGGAGGATTTCAAATATCAGAATCGTAACCATAATAGAGTATTTAATTGCATCCTAGCTTTCATCACGTGTAAGATGTACTAGAGTTTATGTTCGACTAAGAAAGAGAAATGCTGTCAGTTAAACTAGGATATGTCATCAAGTGCAAGGTGAGTGCCACCTTAAAAGATATTAAAATGGGGGGGGGGGTGGACACATCTTAGAACAAGTAAATTGTGGTACTAGAATAATTAAGAAAGGTCGAACACTTGGATCAACAAAAAAAGTGATTATTGCTTACCATGTGACCCAAACTATATTAAGTCTTAGAACAAAAGACGTTCTTATCTTGATGCCCCGCAGCTGTTAGACCCAAGGTACAGAGGGCAGTAGGCAACGACCAGCAGGCCTCAAGTGCCATGTGCAGACTCTAAGAGCAACTGCCTTTGAGAGAGGATACGGTAGAGAGTGGGCTTTCGGAGGTAGAGTATTACTAGCTGGGAAAGTAGGAAAATTGACACAGAATCGGGATGGATGCCACTACAGGACAGAGATGGTGAAACGTCCCTTCTCAGAGATCTTGAGGCTCCTCAGAAATGTATTTTTCATTTTGGACAGAACATTCAGGATAAATATGATCTGTTCGAGTTCCTGGTTCTCTCATCAGGACTGTTTCTTAGGCTTCACTGGCACAAGAAAAGGGTTTTGATGGTCCAGGGTAAATCCTGACCAAAGCAAAGCACGGTATCTATGAAAAACTAACCACTCAGAAGAGAACGACAGATAAAAAGCCAGGCCGACCTGACCCTGCAAAATAGGTAAGGTTGGTCCGGCAACAGGGGTAGAGGGGAAGTGCCCATCTCCTGCTAGAAGAGCTAGAGAAGACCCCTTCCGGAGAGACCACCAGGAGAGGAGAGCAGAAGGTGCTGATGAGGAAGAATATTTTAATCAGCAGAGAAGGTCAAAATGACAAAGTTCCAGGATCAGTGTAAACATATGGGATGAAAAAATAAAAAAGAAAAGAAAAGATCATTTTAAAATGACTTTTTTTTTTTAAAAGGACTTGTGTAAACAAAAGTCCTTTTTAAGAGACAGTTGGCTGTTTAAAGCAGAAGTACAACTCACTGAGAGAATCACCGCACTATTTATTTGGGTAGAAAGGACCTGGAATGTAGAAAGGCCCATTCTGCAGAGGAAAAAAATAGAATCACTAACAGGCCTCGTGCCTTGCACAGCCAGTGGCTAGAATCCCTGCCTCATGAGACCCTGTGCTAGAAGGCCGCTAGAACCATCTACAACTATGGTAGTCTTTCTTGGAAGGCAACAAGTGTTTGCCCAGTTAAGAGCAGAGTAACAATCAGTCACGTATTTGGTGATAATGTTTATCGATATCTTTAAAAGCCGTGTCAAGTTTCTTTTTGAGTAACCCTCACCCCACCCTTAGAGAAATTTATCTGAGGTTCACCTCTTTGAAATACCTCATTGTAGTTCCACATTTACCATATCCAAAAAACAAACAAACAAACAAAAAACCATTTTCTTAACAAAGTGTTCAGAAGGGGGCGCCACTGAAAACAATTAGAGCTTTCCCTGCCAGGACAATTTTGTTGCAGAAACAGCTGAAAGCAATCAGGTCAGACAGAGCCAAGGGCTGGAGGGATTTTTAAATGACAAAAACCGATCCAAATCAAACCAAAACAAAAATCAAACCCAATGGCCAGGATTTCAAGTTTGCTACTAAAGGTGTGACATTCTCCTAAGACATGCGAGTGACTTGATCAATATATTTATATATTTATATTTTAAGAAGAAGGAACTATTTGATGCAGCAAATCCACGTTGATTAAAATATACCAGATATGGGGGCTCCTGGGTGGCTCAGTGGTTTAGGCCTCTGCCTTCGGCTCAGGTCATGATTTCAGGGTCCTGGGATGGAGCCCCACATCGGGCTCTCTGCTCAGCGGGGAGCCTGCTTCCCCCCTCTCTCTCTGCCTACCTCTCTACCTACTTGTGATCTGTCAGAAAAATGCGTAAATCAGATCTTTAAAAAAAGAATTAGTAGATGTGAAATACATCGAGGGTATGGGGGAAGGAAAACGATTTCACCTGATCTGACTAGGAAGTGGTTGAAGCCTGAATTAAAGTGCTATAAAAAGAGTAAAGACCTGGGAATTCTATGGGGAAAAATCCCTAGAAAAACAGCAGTAATAAATGGCTGCTCTTTATTGATCCAGATGCTGCGGTAGGCAAAGAAGAGCTGGTTTTATTCAGAGGATGATCTCCATTTGTCTTCCTGATCTGGCATTTCCTGCAAGCCAGGTATGGGGCTCTGCTCTAGAGCTGCAAATGCTGGGGGGCCCTCACTGTCCCTTTTCTCTTCTCAGGGGGACAACGGGCATGTCCATGGTGCAGTGGGACAGGCTTTTCCACAGGGAGATAAAAGACTGCCAAGGGTAGGTTGGAGCTGGGAAAAGCCACTTAGGAACAGATTTTCATTGGAGGTGATAGACAAGGGCAAAGCGAAGAATGAGGATGAGTGTGTCAAGTTTCAAAGTGCCAGGAGGCAGAACAGTGCATTTGGGAAACTACAGCAAGTTCATGACAACCGACAACTGATCTGGCAGCATCACCTGGGGATGGAGGCTGAGCCCCGGGGTTAACACTGGGCTTGAGATGGTTTGTATACGATGCCGAGGAGGTGAGGTACTACACTGTGGGGGCACAGGGAGCTACCGGAGGATTTCAAATATCAGAATCGTAACCATAATAGAGTATTTAATTGCATCCTAGCTTTCATCACGTGTAAGATGTACTAGAGTTTATGTTCGACTAAGAAAGAGAAATGCTGTCAGTTAAACTAGGATATGTCATCAAGTGCAAGGTGAGTGCCACCTTAAAAGATATTAAAATGGGGGGGGGGTGGACACATCTTAGAACAAGTAAATTGTGGTACTAGAATAATTAAGAAAGGTCGAACACTTGGATCAACAAAAAAAGTGATTATTGCTTACCATGTGACCCAAACTATATTAAGTCTTAGAACAAAAGACGTTCTTATCTTGATGCCCCGCAGCTGTTAGCCCCCAAGGTAAAGAGGGCAGTAGGCAACGACCAGCAGGCCTCAAGTGCCATGTGCAGACTCTAAGAGCAACTGCCTTTGAGAGAGGAAACGGTAGAGAGTGGGCTTTCGGAGGTAGAGAATTACTAGCTGGGAAAGTAGGAAAATTGACACAGAATCGGGATTGATGCCACTACATAACAGAGTTGGTGAAACGTCCCTTCTCAGAGATCTTGAGGCTCCTCAGAAATGTATTTTTCATTTTGGACAGAACATTCAGGATAAATATGATCTGTTCGAGTTCCTGGTTCTCTCATCAGGACTGTTTCTTAGGCTTCACTGGCACAAGAAAAGGGTTTTGATGGTCCAGGGTAAATCCTGACCAAAGCAAAGCACGGTATCTATGAAAAACTAACCACTCAGAAGAGAACGACAGATAAAAAGCCAGGCCGACCTGACCCTGCAAAATAGGTAAGGTTGGTCCGGCAACAGGGGTAGAGGGGAAGTGCCCATCTCCTGCTAGAAGAGCTAGAGAAGACCCCTTCCGGAGAGACCACCAGGAGAGGAGAGCAGAAGGTGCTGATGAGGAAGAATATTTTAATCAGCAGAGAAGGTCAAAATGACAAAGTTCCAGGATCAGTGTAAACATATGGGATGAAAAAATAAAAAAGAAAAGAAAAGATCATTTTAAAATGACTTTTTTTTTTAAAAGGACTTGTGTAAACAAAAGTCCTTTTTAAGAGACAGTTGGCTGTTTAAAGCAGAAGTACAACTCACTGAGAGAATCACCGCACTATTTATTTGGGTAGAAAGGACCTGGAATGTAGAAAGGCCCATTCTGCAGAGGAAAAAAATAGAATCACTAACAGGCCTCGTGCCTTGCACAGCCAGTGGCTAGAATCCCTGCCTCATGAGACCCTGTGCTAGAAGGCCGCTAGAACCATCTACAACTATGGTAGTCTTTCTTGGAAGGCAACAAGTGTTTGCCCAGTTAAGAGCAGAGTAACAATCAGTCACGTATTTGGTGATAATGTTTATCGATATCTTTAAAAGCCGTGTCAAGTTTCTTTTTGAGTAACCCTCACCCCACCCTTAGAGAAATTTATCTGAGGTTCACCTCTTTGAAATACCTCATTGTAGTTCCACATTTACCATATCCAAAAAACAAACAAACAAACAAAAAACCATTTTCTTAACAAAGTGTTCAGAAGGGGGCGCCACTGAAAACAATTAGAGCTTCCGTGCCAGGACAATTTTGTTGCAGAAACAGCTGAAAGCAATCAGGTCAGACAGAGCCAAGGGCTGGAGGGATTTTTAAATGACAAAAACCGATCCAAATCAAACCAAAACAAAAATCAAACCCAATGGCCAGGATTTCAAGTTTGCTACTAAAGGTGTGACATTCTCCTAAGACATGCGAGTGACTTGATCAATATATTTATATATTTATATTTGAAGAAGAAGGAACTATTTGATGCAGCAAATCCACGTTGATTAAAATATACCAGATATGGGGGCTCCTGGGTGGCTCAGTGGTTTAGGCCTCTGCCTTCGGCTCAGGTCATGATTTCAGGGTCCTGGGATGGAGCCCCACATCGGGCTCTCTGCTCAGCGGGGAGCCTGCTTCCCCCCTCTCTCTCTGCCTACCTCTCTACCTACTTGTGATCTGTCAGAAAAATGCGTAAATCAGATCTTTAAAAAAAGAATTAGTAGATGTGAAATACATCGAGGGTATGGGGGAAGGAAAACGATTTCACCTGATCTGACTAGGAAGTGGTTGAAGCCTGAATTAAAGTGCTATAAAAAGAGTAAAGACCTGGGAATTCTATGGGGAAAAATCCCTAGAAAAACAGCAGTAATAACTGGCTGCTCTTTATTGATCCAGATGCTGCGGTAGGCAAAGAAGAGCTGGTTTTATTCAGAGGATGATCTCCATTTGTCTTCCTGATCTGGCATTTCCTGCAAGCCAGGTATGGGGCTCTGCTCTAGAGCTGCAAATGCTGGGGGGCCCTCACTGTCCCTTTTCTCTTCTCAGGGGGACAACGGGCATGTCCATGGTGCAGTGGGACAGGCTTTACCACAGGGAGATAAAAGACTGCCAAGGGTAGGTTGGAGCTGGGAAAAGCCACTTAGGAACAGATTTTCATTGGAGGTGATAGACAAGGGCAAAGCGAAGAATGAGGATGAGTGTGTCAAGTTTCAAAGTGCCAGGAGGCAGAACAGTGCATTTGGGAAACTACAGCAAGTTCATGACAACCGACAACTGATCTGGCAGCATCACCTGGGGATGGAGGCTGAGCCCCGGGGTTAACACTGGGCTTGAGATGGTTTGTATACGATGCCGAGGAGGTGAGGTACTACACTGTGGGGGCACAGGGAGCTACCGGAGGATTTCAAATATCAGAATCGTAACCATAATAGAGTATTTAATTGCATCCTAGCTTTCATCACGTGTAAGATGTACTATAGTTTATGTTCGACTAAGAAAGAGAAATGCTGTCAGTTAAACTAGGATATGTCATCAAGTGCAAGGTGAGTGCCACCTTAAAAGATATTAAAATGGGGGGGAGGTGGACACATCTTAGAACAAGTAAATTGTGGTACTAGAATAATTAAGAAAGGTCGAACACTTGGATCAACAAAAAAAGTGATTATTGCTTACCATGTGACCCAAACTATATTAAGTCTTAGAACAAAAGACGTTCTTATCTTGATGCCCCGCAGATGTTAGCCCCCAAGGTAAAGAGGGCAGTAGGCAACGACCAGCAGGCCTCAAGTGCCATGTGCAGACTCTAAGAGCAACTGCCTTTGAGAGAGGAAACGGTAGAGAGTGGGCTTTCGGAGGTAGAGAATTACTAGCTGGGAAAGTAGGAAAATTGACACAGAATCGGGATTGATGCCACTACATAACAGAGTTGGTGAAACGTCCCTTCTCAGAGATCTTGAGGCTCCTCAGAAATGTATTTTTCATTTTGGACAGAACATTCAGGATAAATATGATCTGTTCGAGTTCCTGGTTCTCTCATCAGGACTGTTTCTTAGGCTTCACTGGCACAAGAAAAGGGTTTTGATGGTCCAGGGTAAATCCTGACCAAAGCAAAGCACGGTATCTATGAAAAACTAACCACTCAGAAGAGAACGACAGATAAAAAGCCAGGCCGACCTGACCCTGCAAAATAGGTAAGGTTGGTCCGGCAACAGGGGTAGAGGGGAAGTGCCCATCTCCTGCTAGAAGAGCTAGAGAAGACCCCTTCCGGAGAGACCACCAGGAGAGGAGAGCAGAAGGTGCTGATGAGGAAGAATATTTTAATCAGCAGAGAAGGTCAAAATGACAAAGTTCCAGGATCAGTGTAAACATATGGGATGAAAAAATAAAAAAGAAAAGAAAAGATCATTTTAAAATGACTTTTTTTTTTTAAAAGGACTTGTGTAAACAAAAGTCCTTTTTAAGAGACAGTTGGCTGTTTAAAGCAGAAGTACAACTCACTGAGAGAATCACCGCACTATTTATATGGGTAGAAAGGACCTGGAATGTAGAAAGGCCCATTCTGCAGAGGAAAAAAATAGAATCACTAACAGGCCTCGTGCCTTGCACAGCCAGTGGCTAGAATCCCTGCCTCATGAGACCCTGTGCTAGAAGGCCGCTAGAACCATCTACAACTATGGTAGTCTTTCTTGGAGGCCAACAAGTGTTTGCCCAGTTAAGAGCAGAGTAACAATCAGTCACGTATTTGGTGATAATGTTTATCGATATCTTTAAAAGCCGTGTCAAGTTTCTTTTTGAGTAACCCTCACCCCACCCTTAGAGAAATTTATCTGAGGTTCACCTCTTTGAAATACCTCATTGTAGTTCCACATTTACCATATCCAAAAAACAAACAAACAAAAAAAACCATTTTCTTAACAAAGTGTTCAGAAGGGGGCGCCACTGAAAACAATTAGAGCTTTCCCTGCCAGGACAATTTTGTTGCAGAAACAGCTGAAAGCAATCAGGTCAGACAGAGCCAAGGGCTGGAGGGATTTTTAAATGACAAAATCCGATCCAAATCAAACCAAAACAAAAATCAAACCCAATGGCCAGGATTTCAAGTTTGCTACTAAAGGCGTACATTCCCCTAAGACATGCGAGTGACTTGATCAATATATTTATATATTTATATTTGAAGAAGAAGGATCTATTTGATGCAGCAAATCCAAGTTGATTAAAATATACCAGATATGGGGGCTCCTGGGTGGCTCAGTGGTTTAGGCCTCTGCCTTCGGCTCAGGTCATGATTTCAGGGTCCTGGGATGGAGCCCCACATCGGGCTCTCTGCTCAGCGGGGAGCCTGCTTCCCCCCTCTCTCTCTGCCTACCTCTCTACCTACTTGTGATCTGTCAGAAAAATGCGTAAATCAGATCTTTAAAAAAAGAATTAGTAGATGTGAAATACATCGAGGGTATGGGGGAAGGAAAACGATTTCACCTGATCTGACTAGGAAGTGGTTGAAGCCTGAATTAAAGTGCTATAAAAAGAGTAAAGACCTGGGAATTCTATGGGGAAAAATCCCTAGAAAAACAGCAGTAATAACTGGCTGCTCTTTATTGATCCAGATGCTGCGGTAGGCAAAGAAGAGCTGGTTTTATTCAGAGGATGATCTCCATTTGTCTTCCTGATCTGGCATTTCCTGCAAGCCAGGTATGGGGCTCTGCTCTAGAGCTGCAAATGCTGGGGGGCCCTCACTGTCCCTTTTCTCTTCTCAGGGGGACAACGGGCATGTCCATGGTGCAGTGGGACAGGCTTTACCACAGGGAGATAAAAGACTGCCAAGGGTAGGTTGGAGCTGGGAAAAGCCACTTAGGAACAGATTTTCATTGGAGGTGATAGACAAGGGCAAAGCGAAGAATGAGGATGAGTGTGTCAAGGTTCAAAGTGCCAGGAGGCAGCACAGTGCATTTGGGAAACTACAGCAAGTTCATGACAACCGAAAACTGATCTGGCAGCATCACCTGGGGATGGAGGCTGAGCCCCGGGGTTAACACTGGGCTTGAGATGGTTTGTATACTATGCCGAGGAGGTGAGGTACTACACTGTGGGGGCACAGGGAGCTACCGGAGGATTTCAAATATCAGAATCGTAACCATAATAGAGTATTTAATTGCATCCTAGCTTTCATCACGTGTAAGATGTACTAGAGTTTATGTTCGACTAAGAAAGAGAAATGCTGTCAGTTAAACTAGGATATGTCATCAAGTGCAAGGTGAGTGCCACCTTAAAAGATATTAAAATGGGGGGGAGGTGGACACATCTTAGAACAAGTAAATTGTGGTACTAGAATAATTAAGAAAGGTCGAACACTTGGATCAACAAAAAAAGTGATTATTGCTTACCATGTGACCCAAACTATATTAAGTCTTAGAACAAAAGACGTTCTTATCTTGATGCCCCGCAGCTGTTAGCCCCAAGGTACAGAGGGCAGTAGGCAACGACCAGCAGGCCTCAAGTGCCATGTGCAGACTCTAAGAGCAACTGCCTTTGAGAGAGGAAACGGTAGAGAGTGGGCTTTCGGAGGTAGAGTATTACTAGCTGGGAAAGTAGGAAAATTGACACAGAATCGGGATTGATGCCACTACAGGACAGAGATGGTGAAACGTCCCTTCTCAGAGATCTTGAGGCTCCTCAGAAATGTATTTTGCATTTTGGACAGAACATTCAGGATAAATATGATCTGTTCGAGTTCCTGGTTCTCTCATCAGGACTGTTTCTTAGGCTTCACTGGCACAAGAAAAGGGTTTTGATGGTCCAGGGTAAATCCTGACCAAAGCAAAGCACGGTATCTATGAAAAACTAACCACTCAGAAGAGAACAACAGATAAAAAGCCAGGCCGACCTGACCCTGCAAAATAGGTAAGGTTGGTCCGGCAACAGGTGTAGAGGGGAAGTGCCCATCTCCTGCTAGAAGAGCTAGAGAAGACCCCTTCCGGAGAGACCACCAGGAGAGGAGAGCAGAAGGTGCTGATGAGGAAGAATATTTTAATCAGCAGAGAAGGTCAAAATGACAAAGTTCCAGGATCAGTGTAAACATATGGGATGAAAAAATAAAAAAGAAAAGAAAAGATCATTTTAAAATGACTTTTTTTTTAAAAGGACTTGTGTAAACAAAAGTCCTTTTTAAGAGACAGTTGGCTGTTTAAAGCAGAAGTACAACTCACTGAGAGAATCACCGCACTATTTATTTGGGTAGAAAGGACCTGGAATGTAGAAAGGCCCATTCTGCAGAGGAAAAAAATAGAATCACTAACAGGCCTCGTGCCTTGCACAGCCAGTGGCTAGAATCCCTGCCTCATGAGACCCTGTGCTAGAAGGCCGCTAGAACCATCTACAACTATGGTAGTCTTTCTTGGAGGCCAACAAGTGTTTGCCCAGTTAAGAGCAGAGTAACAATCAGTCACGTATTTGGTGATAATGTTTATCGATATCTTTAAAAGCCGTGTCAAGTTTCTTTTTGAGTAACCCTCACCCCACCCTTAGAGAAATTTATCTGAGGTTCACCTCTTTGAAATACCTCATTGTAGTTCCACATTTACCATATCCAAAAAACAAACAAAAAAAAAAAACCATTTTCTTAACAAAGTGTTCAGAAGGGGGCGCCACTGAAAACAATTAGAGCTTTCCCTGCCAGGACAATTTTGTTGCAGAAACAGCTGAAAGCAATCAGTTCAGACAGAGCCAAGGGCTGGAGGGATTTTTAAATGACAAAATCCGATCCAAATCAAACCAAAACAAAAATCAAACCCAATGGCCAGGATTTCAACTTTGCTACTAAAGGCGTACATTCCCCTAAGACATGCGAGTGATTTGATCAATATATTTATATATTATTATTTGAAGAAGAAGGAACTATTTGATGCAGCAAATCCACGTTGATTAAAATATACCAGATATGGGGGCTCCTGGGTGGCTCAGTGGTTTAGGCCTCTGCCTTCGGCTCAGGTCATGATTTCAGGGTCCTGGGATGGAGCCCCACATCGGGCTCTCTGCTCAGCGGGGAGCCTGCTTCCCCCCTCTCTCTCTGCCTACCTCTCTACCTACTTGTGATCTGTCAGAAAAATGCATAAATCAGATCTTTAAAAAAAGAATTAGTAGATGTGAAATACATCGAGGGTATGGGGGAAGGAAAACGATTTCACCTGATCTGACTAGGAAGTGGTTGAAGCCTGAATTAAAGTGCTATAAAAAGAGTAAAGACCTGGGAATTCTATGGGGAAAAATCCCTAGAAAAACAGCAGTAATAACTGGCTGCTCTTTATTGATCCAGATGCTGCGGTAGGCAAAGAAGAGCTGGTTTTATTCAGAGGATGATCTCCATTTGTCTTCCTGATCTGGCATTTCCTGCAAGCCAGGTATGGGGCTCTGCTCTAGAGCTGCAAATGCTGGGGGGCCCTCACTGTCCCTTTTCTCTTCTCAGGGGGACAACGGGCATGTCCATGGTGCAGTGGGACAGGCTTTACCACAGGGAGATAAAAGACTGCCAAGGGTAGGTTGGAGCTGGGAAAAGCCACTTAGGAACAGATTTTCATTGGAGGTGATAGACAAGGGCAAAGCGAAGAATGAGGATGAGTGTGTCAAGTTTCAAAGTGCCAGGAGGCAGCACAGTGCATTTGGGAAACTACAGCAAGTTCATGACAACCGACAACTGATCTGGCAGCATCACCTGGGGATGGAGGCTGAGCCCCGGGGTTAACACTGGGCTTGAGATGGTTTGTATACGATGCCGAGGAGGTGAGGTACTACACTGTGGGGGCACAGGGAGCTACCGGAGGATTTCAAATATCAGAATCGTAACCATAATAGAGTATTTAATTGCATCCTAGCTTTCATCACGTGTAAGATGTACTAGAGTTTATGTTCGACTAAGAAAGAGAAATGCTGTCAGTTAAACTAGGATATGTCATCAAGTGCAAGGTGAGTGCCACCTTAAAAGATATTAAAATGGGGGGGGGGGGTGGACCCATCTTAGAACAAGTAAATTGTGGTACTAGAATAATTAAGAAAGGTCGAACACTTGGATCAACAAAAAAAGTGATTATTGCTTACCATGTGACCCAAACTATATTAAGTCTTAGAACAAAAGACGTTCTTATCTTGATGCCCCGCAGCTGTTAGCCCCAAGGTACAGAGGGCAGTAGGCAACGACCAGCAGGCCTCAAGTGCCATGTGCAGACTCTAAGAGCAACTGCCTTTGAGAGAGGAAACGGTAGAGAGTGGGCTTTCGGAGGTAGAGTATTACTAGCTGGGAAAGTAGGAAAATTGACACAGAATCGGGATTGATGCCACTACAGGACAGAGATGGTGAAACGTCCCTTCTCAGAGATCTTGAGGCTCCTCAGAAATGTATTTTTCATTTTGGACAGAACATTCAGGATAAATATGATCTGTTCGAGTTCCCGGTTCTCTCATCAGGACTGTTTCTTAGGCTTCACTGGCACAAGAAAAGGGTTTTGATGGTCCAGGGTAAATCCTGACCAAAGCAAAGCACGGTATCTATGAAAAACTAACCACTCAGAAGAGAACAACAGATAAAAAGCCAGGCCGACCTGACCCTGCAAAATAGGTAAGGTTGGTCCGGCAACAGGGGTAGAGGGGAAGTGCCCATCTCCTGCTAGAAGAGCTAGAGAAGACCCCTTCCGGAGAGACCACCAGGAGAAGAGAGCAGAAGGTGGTGATGAGGAAGAATATTTTAATCAGCAGAGAAGGTCAAAATGACAAAGTTCCAGGATCAGTGTAAACATAAGGGATGAAAAAATAAAAAAGAAAAGAAAAGATCATTTTAAAATGACTTTTTTTTTTTTTAAAAGGACTTGTGTAAACAAAAGTCCTTTTTAAGAGACAGTTGGCTGTTTAAAGCAGAAGTACAACTCACTGAGAGAATCACCGCACTATTTATTTGGGTAGAAAGGACCTGGAATATAGAAAGGCCCATTCTGCAGAGGAAAAAAATAGAATCACTAACAGGCCTCGTGCCTTGCACAGCCAGTGGCTAGAATCCCTGCCTCATGAGACCCTGTGCTAGAAGGCCGCTAGAACCATCTACAACTATGGTAGTCTTTATTGGAAGGCAACAAGTGTTTGCCCAGTTAAGAGCAGAGTAACAATCAGTCACGTATTTGGTGATAATGTTTATCGATATCTTTAAAAGCCGTGTCAAGTTTCTTTTTGAGTAACCCTCACCCCACCCTTAGAGAAATTTATCTGAGGTTCACCTCTTTGAAATACCTCATTGTAGTTCCACATTTACCATATCCAAAAAACAAACAAACAAAAAAAAAAACCATTTTCTTAACAAAGTGTTCAGAAGGGGGCGCCACTGAAAACAATTAGAGCTTTCCCTGCCAGGACAATTTTGTTGCAGAAACAGCTGAAAGCAATCAGGTCAGACAGAGCCAAGGGCTGGAGGGATTTTTAAATGACAAAATCCGATCCAAATCAAACCAAAACAAAAATCAAACCCAATGGCCAGGATTTCAAGTTTGCTACTAAAGGTGTGACATTCTCCTAAGACATGCGAGTGACTTGATCAATATATTTATATATTTATATTTGAAGAAGAAGGAACTATTTGATGCAGCAAATCCACGTTGATTAAAATATACCAGATATGGGGGCTCCTGGGTGGCTCAGTGGTTTAGGCCTCTGCCTTCGGCTCAGGTCATGATTTCAGGGTCCTGGGATGGAGCCCCACATCGGGCTCTCTGCTCAGCGGGGAGCCTGCTTCCCCCCTCTCTCTCTGCCTACCTCTCTACCTACTTGTGATCTGTCAGAAAAATGCGTAAATCAGATCTTTAAAAAAAGAATTAGTAGATGTGAAATACATCGAGGGTATGGGGGAAGGAAAACGATTTCACCTGATCTGACTAGGAAGTGGTTGAAGCCTGAATTAAAGTGCTATAAAAAGAGTAAAGACCTGGGAATTCTATGGGGAAAAATCCCTAGAAAAACAGCAGTAATAACTGGCTGCTCTTTATTGATCCAGATGCTGCGGTAGGCAAAGAAGAGCTGGTTTTATTCAGAGGATGATCTCCATTTGTCTTCCTGATCTGGCATTTCCTGCAAGCCAGGTATGGGGCTCTGCTCTAGAGCTGCAAATGCTGGGGGGCCCTCACTGTCCCTTTTCTCTTCTCAGGGGGACAACGGGCATGTCCATGGTGCAGTGGGACAGGCTTTACCACAGGGAGATAAAAGACTGCCAAGGGTAGGTTGGAGCTGGGAAAAGCCACTTAGGAACAGATTTTCATTGGAGGTGATAGACAAGGGCAAAGCGAAGAATGAGGATGAGTGTGTCAAGTTTCAAAGTGCCAGGAGGCAGAACAGTGCATTTGGGAAACTACAGCAAGTTCATGACAACCGACAACTGATCTGGCAGCATCACCTGGGGATGGAGGCTGAGCCCCGGGGTTAACACTGGGCTTGAGATGGTTTGTATACGATGCCGAGGAGGTGAGGTACTACACTGTGGGGGCACAGGGAGCTACCGGAGGATTTCAAATATCAGAATCGTAACCATAATAGAGTATTTAATTGCATCCTAGCTTTCATCACGTGTAAGATGTACTAGAGTTTATGTTCGACTAAGAAAGAGAAATGCTGTCAGTTAAACTAGGATATGTCATCAAGTGCAAGGTGAGTGCCACCTTAAAAGATATTAAAATGGGGCGGGTGGACACATCTTAGAACAAGTAAATTGTGGTACTAGAATAATTAAGAAAGGTCGAACACTTGGATCAACAAAAAAAGTGATTATTGCTTACCATGTGACCCAAACTATATTAAGTCTTAGAACAAAAGACGTTCTTATCTTGATGCCCCGCAGCTGTTAGCCGCCAAGGTAAAGAGGGCAGTAGGCAACGACCAGCAGGCCTCAAGTGCCATGTGCAGACTCTAAGAGCAACTGCCTTTGAGAGAGGAAACGGTAGAGAGTGGGCTTTCGGAGGTAGAGAATTACTAGCTGGGAAAGTAGGAAAATTGACACAGAATCGGGATTGATGCCACTACATAACAGAGTTGGTGAAACGTCCCTTCTCAGAGATCTTGAGGCTCCTCAGAAATGTATTTTTCATTTTGGACAGAACATTCAGGATAAATATGATCTGTTCGAGTTCCTGGTTCTCTCATCAGGACTGTTTCTTAGGCTTCACTGGCACAAGAAAAGGGTTTTGATGGTCCAGGGTAAATCCTGACCAAAGCAAAGCACGGTATCTATGAAAAACTAACCACTCAGAAGAGAACGACAGATAAAAAGCCAGGCCGACCTGACCCTGCAAAATAGGTAAGGTTGGTCCGGCAACAGGGGTAGAGGGGAAGTGCCCATCTCCTGCTAGAAGAGCTAGAGAAGACCCCTTCCGGAGAGACCACCAGGAGAGGAGAGCAGAAGGTGCTGATGAGGAAGAATATTTTAATCAGCAGAGAAGGTCAAAATGACAAAGTTCCAGGATCAGTGTAAACATATGGGATGAAAAAATAAAAAAGAAAAGAAAAGATCATTTTAAAATGACTTTTTTTTTTTAAAAGGACTTGTGTAAACAAAAGTCCTTTTTAAGAGACAGTTGGCTGTTTAAAGCAGAAGTAGAACTCACTGAGAGAATCACCGCACTATTTATTTGGGTAGAAAGGACCTGGAATGTAGAAAGGCCCATTCTGCAGAGGAAAAAAATAGAATCACTAACAGGCCTCGTGCCTAGCACAGCCAGTGGCTAGAATCAATGCCTCATGAGACCCTGTGCTAGAAGGCCGCTAGAACCATCTACAAGTATGGTAGTCTTTCTTGGAAGGCAACAAGTGTTTGCCCAGTTAAGAGCAGAGTAACAATCAGTCACGTATTTGGTGATAATGTTTATCGATATCTTTAAAAGCCGTGTCAAGTTTCTTTTTGAGTAACCATCACCACAGCCTTAGAGAAATTTATCTGAGGTTCACCTCTTTGAAATACCTCATTGTAGTTCCACATTTACCATATCCAAAAAACAAACAAAAAAAAAAAAACCATTTTCTTAACAAAGTGTTCAGAAGGGGGCGCCACTGAAAACAATTAGAGCTTTCCCTGCCAGGACAATTTTGTTGCAGAAACAGCTGAAAGCAATCAGGTCAGACAGAGCCAAGGGCTGGAGGGATTTTTAAATGACAAAATCCGATCCAAATCAAACCAAAACAAAAATCAAACCCAATGGCCAGGATTTCAAGTTTGCTACTAAAGGCGTACATTCCCCTAAGACATGCGAGTGATTTGATCAATATATTTATATATTTATATTTGAAGAAGAAGGATCTATTTGATGCAGCAAATCCACGTTGATTAAAATATACCAGATATGGGGGCTCCTGGGTGGCTCAGTGGTTTAGGCCTCTGCCTTCGGCTCAGGTCATGATTTCAGGGTCCTGGGATGGAGCCCCACATCGGGCTCTCTGCTCAGCGGGGAGCCTGCTTCCCCCCTCTCTCTCTGCCTACCTCTCTACCTACTTGTGATCTGTCAGAAAAATGCGTAAATCAGATCTTTAAAAAAAGAATTAGTAGATGTGAAATACATCGAGGGTATGGGGGAAGGAAAACGATTTCACCTGATCTGACTAGGAAGTGGTTGAAGCCTGAATTAAAGTGCTATAAAAAGAGTAAAGACCTGGGAATTCTATGGGGAAAAATCCCTCGAAAAACAGCAGTAATAACTGGCTGCTCTTTATTGATCCAGATGCTGCGGTAGGCAAAGAAGAGCTGGTTTTATTCAGAGGATGATCTCCATTTGTCTTCCTGATCTGGCATTTCCTGCAAGCCAGGTATGGGGCTCTGCTCTAGAGCTGCAAATGCTGGGGGGCCCTCACTGTCCCTTTTCTCTTCTCAGGGGGACAACGGGCATGTCCATGGTGCAGTGGGACAGGCTTTACCATAGGGAGATAAAAGACTGCCAAGGGTAGGTTGGAGCTGGGAAAAGCCACTTAGGAACAGATTTTCATTGGAGGTGATAGACAAGGGCAAAGCGAAGAATGAGGATGAGTGTGTCAAGTTTCAAAGTGCCAGGAGGCAGCACAGTGCATTTGGGAAACTACAGCAAGTTCATGACAACCGACAACTGATCTGGCAGCACCACCTGGGGATGGAGAGTGAGCCCCGGGGTTAACACTGGGCTTGAGATGGTTTGTATACTATGCCGAGGAGGTGAGGTACTACACTGTGGGGGCACAGGGAGCTACCGGAGGATTTCAAATATCAGAATCGTAACCATAATAGAGTATTTAATTGCATCCTGGCTTTCATCACGTGTAAGATGTACTAGAGTTTATGTTCGACTAAGAAAGAGAAATGCTGTCAGTTAAACTAGGATATGTCATCAAGTGCAAGGTGAGTGCCACCTTAAAAGATATTAAAATGGGGGGGGGGGTGGACACATCTTAGAACAAGTAAATTGTGGTACTAGAATAATTAAGAAAGGTCGAACACTTGGATCAACAAAAAAAGTGATTATTGCTTACCATGTGACCCAAACTATATTAAGTCTTAGAACAAAAGACGTTCTTATCTTGATGCCCCGCAGCTGTTAGCCCCAAGGTACAGAGGGCAGTAGGCAACGACCAGCAGGCCTCAAGTGCCATGTGCAGACTCTAAGAGCAACTGCCTTTGAGAGAGGAAACGGTAGAGAGTGGGCTTTCGGAGGTAGAGTATTACTAGCTGGGAAAGTAGGAAAATTGACACAGAATCGGGATTGATGCCACTACATAACAGAGTTGGTGAAACGTCCCTTCTCAGAGATCTTGAGGCTCCTCAGAAATGTATTTTTCATTTTGGACAGAACATTCAGGATAAATATGACCTGTTCGAGTTCCTGGTTCTCTCATCAGGACTGTTTCTTAGGCTTCACTGGCACAAGAAAAGGGTTTTGATGGTCCAGGGTAAATCCTGACCAAAGCAAAGCACGGTATCTATGAAAAACTAACCACTCAGAAGAGAACGACAGATAAAAAGCCAGGCCGACCTGACCCTGCAAAATAGGTAAGGTTGGTCCGGCAACAGGGGTAGAGGGGAAGTGCCCATCTCCTGCTAGAAGAGCTAGAGAAGACCCCTTCCGGAGAGACCACCAGGAGAGGAGAGCAGAAGGTGCTGATGAGGAAGAATATTTTAATCAGCAGAGAAGGTCAAAATGACAAAGTTCCAGGATCAGTGTAAACATATGGGATGAAAAAATAAAAAAGAAAAGAAAAGATCATTTTAAAATGACTTTTTTTTTTTAAAAGGACTTGTGTAAACAAAAGTCCTTTTTAAGAGACAGTTGGCTGTTTAAAGCAGAAGTACAACTCACTGAGAGAATCACCGCACTATTTATTTGGGTAGAAAGGACCTGGAATGTAGAAAGGCCCATTCTGCAGAGGAAAAAAATAGAATCACTAACAGGCCTCGTGCCTAGCACAGCCAGTGGCTAGAATCCCTGCCTCATGAGACCCTGTGCTAGAAGGCCGCTAGAACCATCTACAACTATGGTAGTCTTTCTTGGAAGCCAACAAGTGTTTGCCCAGTTAAGAGCAGAGTAACAATCAGTCACGTATTTGGTGATAATGTTTATCGATATCTTTAAAAGCCGTGTCAAGTTTCTTTTTGAGTAACCCTCACCCCACCCTTAGAGAAATTTATCTGAGGTTCACCTCTTTGAAATACCTCATTGTAGTTCCACATTTACCATATCCAAAAAACAAACAAACAAAAAAAAACCATTTTCTTAACAAAGTGTTCAGAAGGGGGCGCCACTGAAAACAATTAGAGCTTTCCCTGCCAGGACAATTTTGTTGCAGAAACAGCTGAAAGCAATCAGGTCAGACAGAGCCAAGGGCTGTAGGGATTTTTAAATGACAAAATCCGATCCAAATCAAACCAAAACAAAAATCAAACCCAATGGCCAGGATTTCAAGTTTGCTACTAAAGGCGTACATTCCCCTAAGACATGCGAGTGATTTGATCAATATATTTACATATTTATATTTGAAGAAGAAGGAACTATTTGATGCAGCAAATCCACGTTGATTAAAAATTACCAGATATGGGGGCTCCTGGGTGGCTCAGTGGTTTAGGCCTCTGCCTTCGGCTCAGGTCATGATTTCAGGGTCCTGGGATGGAGCCCCACATCGGGCTCTCTGCTCAGCGGGGAGCCTGCTTCCCCCCTCTCTCTCTGCCTACCTCTCTACCTACTTGTGATCTGTCAGAAAAATGCGTAAATCAGATCTTTAAAAAAAGAATTAGTAGATGTGAAATACATCGAGGGTATGGGGGAAGGAAAACGATTTCACCTGATCTGACTAGGAAGTGGTTGAAGCCTGAATTAAAGTGCTATAAAAAGAGTAAAGACCTGGGAATTCTATGGGGAAAAATCCCTAGAAAAACAGCAGTAATAACTGGCTGCTCTTTATTGATCCAGATGCTGCGGTAGGCAAAGAAGAGCTGGTTTTATTCAGAGGATGATCTCCATTTGTCTTCCTGATCTGGCATTTCCTGCAAGCCAGGTATGGGGCTCTGCTCTAGAGCTGCAAATGCTGGGGGGCCCTCACTGTCCCTTTTCTCTTCTCAGGGGGACAACGGGCATGTCCATGGTGCAGTGGGACAGGCTTTACCACAGGGAGATAAAAGACTGCCAAGGGTAGGTTGGAGCTGGGAAAAGCCACTTAGGAACAGATTTTCATTGGAGGTGATAGACAAGGGCAAAGCGAAGAATGAGGATGAGTGTGTCAAGTTTCAAAGTGCCAGGAGGCAGCACAGTGCATTTGGGAAACTACAGCAAGTTCATGACAACCGACAACTGATCTGGCAGCATCACCTGGGGATGGAGAGTGAGCCCCGGGGTTAACACTGGGCTTGAGATGGTTTGTATACTATGCCGAGGAGGTGAGGTACTACACTGTGGGGGCACAGGGAGCTACCGGAGGATTTCAAATATCAGAATCGTAACCATAATAGAGTATTTAATTGCATCCTAGCTTTCATCACGTGTAAGATGTACTATAGTTTATGTTCGACTAAGAAAGAGAAATGCTGTCAGTTAAACTAGGATATGTCATCAAGTGCAAGGTGAGTGCCACCTTAAAAGATATTAAAATGGGGGGGGTGGACACATCTTAGAACAAGTAAATTGTGGTACTAGAATAATTAAGAAAGGTCGAACACTTGGATCAACAAAAAAAGTGATTATTGCTTACCATGTGACCCAAACTATATTAAGTCTTAGAACAAAAGACGTTCTTATCTTGATGCCCCGCAGCTGTTAGCCCCAAGGTACAGAGGGCAGTAGGCAACGACCAGCAGGCCTCAAGTGCCATGTGCAGACTCTAAGAGCAACTGCCTTTGAGAGAGGAAACGGTAGAGAGTGGGCTTTCGGAGGTAGAGAATTACTAGCTGGGAAAGTAGGAAAATTGACACAGAATCGGGATTGATGCCACTACATGACAGAGTTGGTGAAACGTCCCTTCTCAGAGATCTTGAGGCTCCTCAGAAATGTATTTTTCATTTTGGACAGAACATTCAGGATAAATATGATCTGTTCGAGTTCCTGGTTCTCTCATCAGGACTGTTTCTTAGGCTTCACTGGCACAAGAAAAGGGTTTTGATGGTCCAGGGTAAATCCTGACCAAAGCAAAGCACGGTATCTATGAAAAACTAACCACTCAGAAGAGAACGACAGATAAAAAGCCAGGCCGACCTGACCCTGCAAAATAGGTAAGGTTGGTCCGGCAACAGGGGTAGAGGGGAAGTGCCCATCTCCTGCTAGAAGAGCTAGAGAAGACCCCTTCCGGAGAGACCACCAGGAGAGGAGAGCAGAAGGTGCTGATGAGGAAGAATATTTTAATCAGCAGAGAAGGTCAAAATGACAAAGTTCCAGGATCAGTGTAAACATATGGGATGAAAAAATAAAAAAGAAAAGAAAAGATCATTTTAAAATGACTTTTTTTTTTTTAAAAGGACTTGTGTAAACAAAAGTCCTTTTTAAGAGACAGTTGGCTGTTTAAAGCAGAAGTACAACTCACTGAGAGAATCACCGCACTATTTATTTGGGTAGAAAGGACCTGGAATGTAGAAAGGCCCATTCTGCAGAGGAAAAAAATAGAATCACTAACAGGCCTCGTGCCTAGCACAGCCAGTGGCTAGAATCAATGCCTCATGAGACCCTGTGCTAGAAGGCCGCTAGAACCATCTACAAGTATGGTAGTCTTTCTTGGAAGGCAACAAGTGTTTGCCCAGTTAAGAGCAGAGTAACAATCAGTCACGTATTTGGTGATAATGTTTATCGATATCTTTAAAAGCCGTGTCAAGTTTCTTTTTGAGTAACCCTCACCCCACCCTTAGAGAAATTTATCTGAGGTTCACCTCTTTGAAATACCTCATTGTAGTTCCACATTTACCATATCCAAAAAACAAACAAACAAAAAAAAACCATTTTCTTAACAAAGTGTTCAGAAGGGGGCGCCACTGAAAACAATTAGAGCTTTCCCTGCCAGGACAATTTTGTTGCAGAAACAGCTGAAAGCAATCAGGTCAGACAGAGCCAAGGGCTGGAGGGATTTTTAAATGACAAAATCCGATCCAAATCAAACCAAAACAAAAATCAAACCCAATGGCCAGGATTTCAAGTTTGCTACTAAAGGTGTGACATTCTCCTAAGACATGCGAGTGACTTGATCAATATATTTATATATTTATATTTGAAGAAGAAGGAACTATTTGATGCAGCAAATCCACGTTGATTAAAATATACCAGATATGGGGGCTCCTGGGTGGCTCAGTGGTTTAGGCCTCTGCCTTCGGCTCAGGTCATGATTTCAGGGTCCTGGGATGGAGCCCCACATCGGGCTCTCTGCTCAGCGGGGAGCCTGCTTCCCCCCTCTCTCTCTGCCTACCTCTCTACCTACTTGTGATCTGTCAGAAAAATGCGTAAATCAGATCTTTGAAAAAAGAATTAGTAGATGTGAAATACATCGAGGGTATGGGGGAAGGAAAACGATTTCACCTGATCTGACTAGGAAGTGGTTGAAGCCTGAATTAAAGTGCTATAAAAAGAGTAAAGACCTGGGAATTCTATGGGGAAAAATCCCTAGAAAAACAGCAGTAATAAATGGCTGCTCTTTATTGATCCAGATGCTGCGGTAGGCAAAGAAGAGCTGGTTTTATTCAGAGGATGATCTCCATTTGTCTTCCTGATCTGGCATTTCCTGCAAGCCAGGTATGGGGCTCTGCTCTAGAGCTGCAAATGCTGGGGGGCCCTCACTGTCCCTTTTCTCTTCTCAGGGGGACAACGGGCATGTCCATGGTGCAGTGGGACAGGCTTTACCACAGGGAGATAAAAGACTGCCAAGGGTAGGTTGGAGCTGGGAAAAGCCACTTAGGAACAGATTTTCATTGGAGGTGATAGACAAGGGCAAAGCGAAGAATGAGGATGAGTGTGTCAAGTTTCAAAGTGCCAGGAGGCAGCACAGTGCATTTGGGAAACTACAGCAAGTTCATGACAACCGACAACTGATCTGGCAGCATCACCTGGGGATGGAGGCTGAGCCCCGGGGTTAACACTGGGCTTGAGATGGTTTGTATACGATGCCGAGGAGGTGAGGTACTACACTGTGGGGGCACAGGGAGCTACCGGAGGATTTCAAATATCAGAATCGTAACCATAATAGAGTATTTAATTGCATCCTAGCTTTCATCACTTGTAAGATGTACTAGAGTTTATGTTCGACTAAGAAAGAGAAATGCTGTCAGTTAAACTAGGATATGTCATCAAGTGCAAGGTGAGTGCCACCTTAAAAGATATTAAAATGGGGGGGGGTGGACACATCTTAGAACAAGTAAATTGTGGTACTAGAATAATTAAGAAAGGTCGAACACTTGGATCAACAAAAAAAGTGATTATTGCTTACCATGTGACCCAAACTATATTAAGTCTTAGAACAAAAGACGTTCTTATCTTGATGCCCCGCAGCTGTTAGCCCCCAAGGTAAAGAGGGCAGTAGGCAACGACCAGCAGGCCTCAAGTGCCATGTGCAGACTCTAAGAGCAACTGCCTTTGAGAGAGGAAACGGTAGAGAGTGGGCTTTCGGAGGTAGAGAATTACTAGCTGGGAAAGTAGGAAAATTGACACAGAATCGGGATTGATGCCACTACATAACAGAGTTGGTGAAACGTCCCTTCTCAGAGATCTTGAGGCTCCTCAGAAATGTATTTTTCATTTTGGACAGAACATTCAGGATAAATATGACCTGTTCGAGTTCCTGGTTCTCTCATCAGGACTGTTTCTTAGGCTTCACTGGCACAAGAAAAGGGTTTTGATGGTCCAGGGTAAATCCTGACCAAAGCAAAGCACGGTATCTATGAAAAACTAACCACTCAGAAGAGAACGACAGATAAAAAGCCAGGCCGACCTGACCCTGCAAAATAGGTAAGGTTGGTCCGGCAACAGGGGTAGAGGGGAAGTGCCCATCTCCTGCTAGAAGAGCTAGAGAAGACCCCTTCCGGAGAGACCACCAGGAGAGGAGAGCAGAAGGTGCTGATGAGGAAGAATATTTTAATCAGCAGAGAAGGTCAAAATGACAAAGTTCCAGGATCAGTGTAAACATATGGGATGAAAAAATAAAAAAGAAAAGAAAAGATCATTTTAAAATGACTTTTTTTTTTTAAAAGGACTTGTGTAAACAAAAGTCCTTTTTAAGAGACAGTTGGCTGTTTAAAGCAGAAGTACAACTCACTGAGAGAATCACCGCACTATTTATTTGGGTAGAAAGGACCTGGAATGTAGAAAGGCCCATTCTGCAGAGGAAAAAAATAGAATCACTAACAGGCCTCGTGCCTAGCACAGCCAGTGGCTAGAATCCCTGCCTCATGAGACCCTGTGCTAGAAGGCCGCTAGAACCATCTACAACTATGGTAGTCTTTCTTGGAAGCCAACAAGTGTTTGCCCAGTTAAGAGCAGAGTAACAATCAGTCACGTATTTGGTGATAATGTTTATCGATATCTTTAAAAGCCGTGTCAAGTTTCTTTTTGAGTAACCCTCACCCCACCCTTAGAGAAATTTATCTGAGGTTCACCTCTTTGAAATACCTCATTGTAGTTCCACATTTACCATATCCAAAAAACAAACAAACAAAAAAAAACCATTTTCTTAACAAAGTGTTCAGAAGGGGGCGCCACTGAAAACAATTAGAGCTTTCCCTGCCAGGACAATTTTGTTGCAGAAACAGCTGAAAGCAATCAGGTCAGACAGAGCCAAGGGCTGTAGGGATTTTTAAATGACAAAATCCGATCCAAATCAAACCAAAACAAAAATCAAACCCAATGGCCAGGATTTCAAGTTTGCTACTAAAGGCGTACATTCCCCTAAGACATGCGAGTGATTTGATCAATATATTTACATATTTATATTTGAAGAAGAAGGAACTATTTGATGCAGCAAATCCACGTTGATTAAAAATTACCAGATATGGGGGCTCCTGGGTGGCTCAGTGGTTTAGGCCTCTGCCTTCGGCTCAGGTCATGATTTCAGGGTCCTGGGATGGAGCCCCACATCGGGCTCTCTGCTCAGCGGGGAGCCTGCTTCCCCCCTCTCTCTCTGCCTACCTCTCTACCTACTTGTGATCTGTCAGAAAAATGCGTAAATCAGATCTTTAAAAAAAGAATTAGTAGATGTGAAATACATCGAGGGTATGGGGGAAGGAAAACGATTTCACCTGATCTGACTAGGAAGTGGTTGAAGCCTGAATTAAAGTGCTATAAAAAGAGTAAAGACCTGGGAATTCTATGGGGAAAAATCCCTAGAAAAACAGCAGTAATAACTGGCTGCTCTTTATTGATCCAGATGCTGCGGTAGGCAAAGAAGAGCTGGTTTTATTCAGAGGATGATCTCCATTTGTCTTCCTGATCTGGCATTTCCTGCAAGCCAGGTATGGGGCTCTGCTCTAGAGCTGCAAATGCTGGGGGGCCCTCACTGTCCCTTTTCTCTTCTCAGGGGGACAACGGGCATGTCCATGGTGCAGTGGGACAGGCTTTACCACAGGGAGATAAAAGACTGCCAAGGGTAGGTTGGAGCTGGGAAAAGCCACTTAGGAACAGATTTTCATTGGAGGTGATAGACAAGGGCAAAGCGAAGAATGAGGATGAGTGTGTCAAGTTTCAAAGTGCCAGGAGGCAGCACAGTGCATTTGGGAAACTACAGCAAGTTCATGACAACCGACAACTGATCTGGCAGCATCACCTGGGGATGGAGAGTGAGCCCCGGGGTTAACACTGGGCTTGAGATGGTTTGTATACTATGCCGAGGAGGTGAGGTACTACACTGTGGGGGCACAGGGAGCTACCGGAGGATTTCAAATATCAGAATCGTAACCATAATAGAGTATTTAATTGCATCCTAGCTTTCATCACGTGTAAGATGTACTATAGTTTATGTTCGACTAAGAAAGAGAAATGCTGTCAGTTAAACTAGGATATGTCATCAAGTGCAAGGTGAGTGCCACCTTAAAAGATATTAAAATGGGGGGGGTGGACACATCTTAGAACAAGTAAATTGTGGTACTAGAATAATTAAGAAAGGTCGAACACTTGGATCAACAAAAAAAGTGATTATTGCTTACCATGTGACCCAAACTATATTAAGTCTTAGAACAAAAGACGTTCTTATCTTGATGCCCCGCAGCTGTTAGCCCCAAGGTACAGAGGGCAGTAGGCAACGACCAGCAGGCCTCAAGTGCCATGTGCAGACTCTAAGAGCAACTGCCTTTGAGAGAGGAAACGGTAGAGAGTGGGCTTTCGGAGGTAGAGAATTACTAGCTGGGAAAGTAGGAAAATTGACACAGAATCGGGATTGATGCCACTACATGACAGAGTTGGTGAAACGTCCCTTCTCAGAGATCTTGAGGCTCCTCAGAAATGTATTTTTCATTTTGGACAGAACATTCAGGATAAATATGATCTGTTCGAGTTCCTGGTTCTCTCATCAGGACTGTTTCTTAGGCTTCACTGGCACAAGAAAAGGGTTTTGATGGTCCAGGGTAAATCCTGACCAAAGCAAAGCACGGTATCTATGAAAAACTAACCACTCAGAAGAGAACGACAGATAAAAAGCCAGGCCGACCTGACCCTGCAAAATAGGTAAGGTTGGTCCGGCAACAGGGGTAGAGGGGAAGTGCCCATCTCCTGCTAGAAGAGCTAGAGAAGACCCCTTCCGGAGAGACCACCAGGAGAGGAGAGCAGAAGGTGCTGATGAGGAAGAATATTTTAATCAGCAGAGAAGGTCAAAATGACAAAGTTCCAGGATCAGTGTAAACATATGGGATGAAAAAATAAAAAAGAAAAGAAAAGATCATTTTAAAATGACTTTTTTTTTTTAAAAGGACTTGTGTAAACAAAAGTCCTTTTTAAGAGACAGTTGGCTGTTTAAAGCAGAAGTACAACTCACTGAGAGAATCACCGCACTATTTATTTGGGTAGAAAGGACCTGGAATGTAGAAAGGCCCATTCTGCAGAGGAAAAAAATAGAATCACTAACAGGCCTCGTGCCTAGCACAGCCAGTGGCTAGAATCAATGCCTCATGAGACCCTGTGCTAGAAGGCCGCTAGAACCATCTACAAGTATGGTAGTCTTTCTTGGAAGGCAACAAGTGTTTGCCCAGTTAAGAGCAGAGTAACAATCAGTCACGTATTTGGTGATAATGTTTATCGATATCTTTAAAAGCCGTGTCAAGTTTCTTTTTGAGTAACCCTCACCCCACCCTTAGAGAAATTTATCTGAGGTTCACCTCTTTGAAATACCTCATTGTAGTTCCACATTTACCATATCCAAAAAACAAACAAACAAAAAAAAACCATTTTCTTAACAAAGTGTTCAGAAGGGGGCGCCACTGAAAACAATTAGAGCTTTCCCTGCCAGGACAATTTTGTTGCAGAAACAGCTGAAAGCAATCAGGTCAGACAGAGCCAAGGGCTGGAGGGATTTTTAAATGACAAAATCCGATCCAAATCAAACCAAAACAAAAATCAAACCCAATGGCCAGGATTTCAAGTTTGCTACTAAAGGTGTGACATTCTCCTAAGACATGCGAGTGACTTGATCAATATATTTATATATTTATATTTGAAGAAGAAGGAACTATTTGATGCAGCAAATCCACGTTGATTAAAATATACCAGATATGGGGGCTCCTGGGTGGCTCAGTGGTTTAGGCCTCTGCCTTCGGCTCAGGTCATGATTTCAGGGTCCTGGGATGGAGCCCCACATCGGGCTCTCTGCTCAGCGGGGAGCCTGCTTCCCCCCTCTCTCTCTGCCTACCTCTCTACCTACTTGTGATCTGTCAGAAAAATGCGTAAATCAGATCTTTGAAAAAAGAATTAGTAGATGTGAAATACATCGAGGGTATGGGGGAAGGAAAACGATTTCACCTGATCTGACTAGGAAGTGGTTGAAGCCTGAATTAAAGTGCTATAAAAAGAGTAAAGACCTGGGAATTCTATGGGGAAAAATCCCTAGAAAAACAGCAGTAATAAATGGCTGCTCTTTATTGATCCAGATGCTGCGGTAGGCAAAGAAGAGCTGGTTTTATTCAGAGGATGATCTCCATTTGTCTTCCTGATCTGGCATTTCCTGCAAGCCAGGTATGGGGCTCTGCTCTAGAGCTGCAAATGCTGGGGGGCCCTCACTGTCCCTTTTCTCTTCTCAGGGGGACAACGGGCATGTCCATGGTGCAGTGGGACAGGCTTTACCACAGGGAGATAAAAGACTGCCAAGGGTAGGTTGGAGCTGGGAAAAGCCACTTAGGAACAGATTTTCATTGGAGGTGATAGACAAGGGCAAAGCGAAGAATGAGGATGAGTGTGTCAAGTTTCAAAGTGCCAGGAGGCAGCACAGTGCATTTGGGAAACTACAGCAAGTTCATGACAACCGACAACTGATCTGGCAGCATCACCTGGGGATGGAGGCTGAGCCCCGGGGTTAACACTGGGCTTGAGATGGTTTGTATACTATGCCGAGGAGGTGAGGTACTACACTGTGGGGGCACAGGGAGCTACCGGAGGATTTCAAATATCAGAATCGTAACCATAATAGAGTATTTAATTGCATCCTAGCTTTCATCACTTGTAAGATGTACTAGAGTTTATGTTCGACTAAGAAAGAGAAATGCTGTCAGTTAAACTAGGATATGTCATCAAGTGCAAGGTGAGTGCCACCTTAAAAGATATTAAAATGGGGGGGGGGTGGACACATCTTAGAACAAGTAAATTGTGGTACTAGAATAATTAAGAAAGGTCGAACACTTGGATCAACAAAAAAAGTGATTATTGCTTACCATGTGACCCAAACTATATTAAGTCTTAGAACAAAAGACGTTCTTATCTTGATGCCCCGCAGCTGTTAGCCCCCAAGGTAAAGAGGGCAGTAGGCAACGACCAGCAGGCCTCAAGTGCCATGTGCAGACTCTAAGAGCAACTGCCTTTGAGAGAGGAAACGGTAGAGAGTGGGCTTTCGGAGGTAGAGAATTACTAGCTGGGAAAGTAGGAAAATTGACACAGAATCGGGATTGATGCCACTACATAACAGAGTTGGTGAAACGTCCCTTCTCAGAGATCTTGAGGCTCCTCAGAAATGTATTTTTCATTTTGGACAGAACATTCAGGATAAATATGACCTGTTCGAGTTCCTGGTTCTCTCATCAGGACTGTTTCTTAGGCTTCACTGGCACAAGAAAAGGGTTTTGATGGTCCAGGGTAAATCCTGACCAAAGCAAAGCACGGTATCTATGAAAAACTAACCACTCAGAAGAGAACGACAGATAAAAAGCCAGGCCGACCTGACCCTGCAAAATAGGTAAGGTTGGTCCGGCAACAGGGGTAGAGGGGAAGTGCCCATCTCCTGCTAGAAGAGCTAGAGAAGACCCCTTCCGGAGAGACCACCAGGAGAGGAGAGCAGAAGGTGCTGATGAGGAAGAATATTTTAATCAGCAGAGAAGGTCAAAATGACAAAGTTCCAGGATCAGTGTAAACATATGGGATGAAAAAATAAAAAAGAAAAGAAAAGATCATTTTAAAATGACTTTTTTTTTTTTAAAAGGACTTGTGTAAACAAAAGTCCTTTTTAAGAGACAGTTGGCTGTTTAAAGCAGAAGTACAACTCACTGAGAGAATCACCGCACTATTTATTTGGGTAGAAAGGACCTGGAATGTAGAAAGGCCCATTCTGCAGAGGAAAAAAATAGAATCACTAACAGGCCTCGTGCCTAGCACAGCCAGTGGCTAGAATCCCTGCCTCATGAGACCCTGTGCTAGAAGGCCGCTAGAACCATCTACAACTATGGTAGTCTTTCTTGGAAGCCAACAAGTGTTTGCCCAGTTAAGAGCAGAGTAACAATCAGTCACGTATTTGGTGATAATGTTTATCGATATCTTTAAAAGCCGTGTCAAGTTTCTTTTTGAGTAACCCTCACCCCACCCTTAGAGAAATTTATCTGAGGTTCACCTCTTTGAAATACCTCATTGTAGTTCCACATTTACCATATCCAAAAAACAAACAAACAAAAAAAAACCATTTTCTTAACAAAGTGTTCAGAAGGGGGCGCCACTGAAAACAATTAGAGCTTTCCCTGCCAGGACAATTTTGTTGCAGAAACAGCTGAAAGCAATCAGGTCAGACAGAGCCAAGGGCTGTAGGGATTTTTAAATGACAAAATCCGATCCAAATCAAACCAAAACAAAAATCAAACCCAATGGCCAGGATTTCAAGTTTGCTACTAAAGGCGTACATTCCCCTAAGACATGCGAGTGATTTGATCAATATATTTACATATTTATATTTGAAGAAGAAGGAACTATTTGATGCAGCAAATCCACGTTGATTAAAAATTACCAGATATGGGGGCTCCTGGGTGGCTCAGTGGTTTAGGCCTCTGCCTTCGGCTCAGGTCATGATTTCAGGGTCCTGGGATGGAGCCCCACATCGGGCTCTCTGCTCAGCGGGGAGCCTGCTTCCCCCCTCTCTCTCTGCCTACCTCTCTACCTACTTGTGATCTGTCAGAAAAATGCGTAAATCAGATCTTTAAAAAAAGAATTAGTAGATGTGAAATACATCGAGGGTATGGGGGAAGGAAAACGATTTCACCTGATCTGACTAGGAAGTGGTTGAAGCCTGAATTAAAGTGCTATAAAAAGAGTAAAGACCTGGGAATTCTATGGGGAAAAATCCCTAGAAAAACAGCAGTAATAACTGGCTGCTCTTTATTGATCCAGATGCTGCGGTAGGCAAAGAAGAGCTGGTTTTATTCAGAGGATGATCTCCATTTGTCTTCCTGATCTGGCATTTCCTGCAAGCCAGGTATGGGGCTCTGCTCTAGAGCTGCAAATGCTGGGGGGCCCTCACTGTCCCTTTTCTCTTCTCAGGGGGACAACGGGCATGTCCATGGTGCAGTGGGACAGGCTTTACCACAGGGAGATAAAAGACTGCCAAGGGTAGGTTGGAGCTGGGAAAAGCCACTTAGGAACAGATTTTCATTGGAGGTGATAGACAAGGGCAAAGCGAAGAATGAGGATGAGTGTGTCAAGTTTCAAAGTGCCAGGAGGCAGCACAGTGCATTTGGGAAACTACAGCAAGTTCATGACAACCGACAACTGATCTGGCAGCATCACCTGGGGATGGAGGCTGAGCCCCGGGGTTAACACTGGGCTTGAGATGGTTTGTATACTATGCCGAGGAGGTGAGGTACTACACTGTGGGGGCACAGGGAGCTACCGGAGGATTTCAAATATCAGAATCGTAACCATAATAGAGTATTTAATTGCATCCTAGCTTTCATCACGTGTAAGATGTACTAGAGTTTATGTTCGACTAAGAAAGAGAAATGCTGTCAGTTAAACTAGGATATGTCATCAAGTGCAAGGTGAGTGCCACCTTAAAAGATATTAAAATGGGGGGGGGTGGACACATCTTAGAACAAGTAAATTGTGGTACTAGAATAATTAAGAAAGGTCGAACACTTGGATCAACAAAAAAAGTGATTATTGCTTACCATGTGACCCAAACTATATTAAGTCTTAGAACAAAAGACGTTCTTATCTTGATGCCCCGCAGCTGTTAGCCCCCAAGGTAAAGAGGGCAGTAGGCAACGACCAGCAGGCCTCAAGTGCCATGTGCAGACTCTAAGAGCAACTGCCTTTGAGAGAGGAAACGGTAGAGAGTGGGCTTTCGGAGGTAGAGAATTACTAGCTGGGAAAGTAGGAAAATTGACACAGAATCGGGATTGATGCCACTACATGACAGAGTTGGTGAAACGTCCCTTCTCAGAGATCTTGAGGCTCCTCAGAAATGTATTTTTCATTTTGGACAGAACATTCAGGATAAATATGATCTGTTCGAGTTCCTGGTTCTCTCATCAGGACTGTTTCTTAGGCTTCACTGGCACAAGAAAAGGGTTTTGATGGTCCAGGGTAAATCCTGACCAAAGCAAAGCACGGTATCTATGAAAAACTAACCACTCAGAAGAGAACGACAGATAAAAAGCCAGGCCGACCTGACCCTGCAAAATAGGTAAGGTTGGTCCGGCAACAGGGGTAGAGGGGAAGTGCCCATCTCCTGCTAGAAGAGCTAGAGAAGACCCCTTCCGGAGAGACCACCAGGAGAGGAGAGCAGAAGGTGCTGATGAGGAAGAATATTTTAATCAGCAGAGAAGGTCAAAATGACAAAGTTCCAGGATCAGTGTAAACATATGGGATGAAAAAATAAAAAAGAAAAGAAAAGATCATTTTAAAATGAGTTTTTTTTTTTTAAAAGGATTTGTGTAAACAAAAGTCCTTTTTAAGAGACAGTTGGCTGTTTAAAGCAGAAGTACAACTCACTGAGAGAATCACCGCACTATTTATTTGGGTAGAAAGGACCTGGAATGTAGAAAGGCCCATTCTGCAGAGGAAAAAAATAGAATCACTAACAGGCCTCGTGCCTAGCACAGCCAGTGGCTAGAATCCCTGCCTCATGAGACCCTGTGCTAGAAGGCCGCTAGAACCATCTACAACTATGGTAGTCTTTCTTGGAAGCCAACAAGTGTTTGCCCAGTTAAGAGCAGAGTAACAATCAGTCACGTATTTGGTGATAATGTTTATCGATATCTTTAAAAGCCGTGTCAAGTTTCTTTTTGAGTAACCCTCACCCCACCCTTAGAGAAATTTATCTGAGGTTCACCTCTTTGAAATACCTCATTGTAGTTCCACATTTACCATATCCAAAAAACAAACAAACAAAAAAAAACCATTTTCTTAACAAAGTGTTCAGAAGGGGGCGCCACTGAAAACAATTAGAGCTTTCCCTGCCAGGACAATTTTGTTGCAGAAACAGCTGAAAGCAATCAGGTCAGACAGAGCCAAGGGCTGTAGGGATTTTTAAATGACAAAATCCGATCCAAATCAAACCAAAACAAAAATCAAACCCAATGGCCAGGATTTCAAGTTTGCTACTAAAGGCGTACATTCCCCTAAGACATGCGAGTGATTTGATCAATATATTTACATATTTTTATTTGAAGAAGAAGGAACTATTTGATGCAGCAAATCCACGTTGATTAAAAATTACCAGATATGGGGGCTCCTGGGTGGCTCAGTGGTTTAGGCCTCTGCCTTCGGCTCAGGTCATGATTTCAGGGTCCTGGGATGGAGCCCCACATCGGGCTCTCTGCTCAGCGGGGAGCCTGCTTCCCCCCTCTCTCTCTGCCTACCTCTCTACCTACTTGTGATCTGTCAGAAAAATGCGTAAATCAGATCTTTAAAAAAAGAATTAGTAGATGTGAAATACATCGAGGGTATGGGGGAAGGAAAACGATTTCACCTGATCTGACTAGGAAGTGGTTGAAGCCTGAATTAAAGTGCTATAAAAAGAGTAAAGACCTGGGAATTCTATGGGGAAAAATCCCTAGAAAAACAGCAGTAATAACTGGCTGCTCTTTATTGATCCAGATGCTGCGGTAGGCAAAGAAGAGCTGGTTTTATTCAGAGGATGATCTCCATTTGTCTTCCTGATCTGGCATTTCCTGCAAGCCAGGTATGGGGCTCTGCTCTAGAGCTGCAAATGCTGGGGGGCCCTCACTGTCCCTTTTCTCTTCTCAGGGGGACAACGGGCATGTCCATGGTGCAGTGGGACAGGCTTTACCACAGGGAGATAAAAGACTGCCAAGGGTAGGTTGGAGCTGGGAAAAGCCACTTAGGAACAGATTTTCATTGGAGGTGATAGACAAGGGCAAAGCAAAGAATGAGGATGAGTGTGTCAAGTTTCAAAGTGCCAGGAGGCAGCACAGTGCATTTGGGAAACTACACCAAGTTCATGACAACCGACAACTGATCTGGCAGCATCACCTGGGGATGGAGGCTGAGCCCCGGGGTTAACACTGGGCTTGAGATGGTTTGTATACTATGCCGAGGAGGTGAGGTACTATACTGTGGGGGCACAGGGAGCTACCGGAGGATTTCAAATATCAGAATCGTAACCATAATAGAGTATTTAATTGCATCCTAGCTTTCATCACGTGTAAGATGTACTAGAGTTTATTTTCGACTAAGAAAGAGAAATGATGTCAGTTAAACTAGGATATGTCATCAAGTGCAAGGTGAGTGCCACCTTAAAAGATATTAAAATGGGGGGGGGGGTGGACACATCTTAGAACAAGTAAATTGTGGTACTAGAATAATTAAGAAAGGTCGAACACTTGGTTCAACAAAAAAAGTGATTATTGCTTACCATGTGACCCAAACTATATTAAGTCTTAGAACAAAAGACGTTCTTATCTTGATGCCCCGCAGCTGTTAGCCCCAAGGTACAGAGGGCAGTAGGCAACGACCAGCAGGCCTCAAGTGCCATGTGCAGACTCTAAGAGCAACTGCCTTTGAGAGAGGAAACGGTAGAGAGTGGGCTTTCGGAGGTAGAGTATTACTAGCTGGGAAAGTAGGAAAATTGACACAGAATCGGGATTGATGCCACTACAGGATAGAGATGGTGAAACGTCCCTTCTCAGAGATCTTGAGGCTCCTCAGAAATGTATTTTTCATTTTGGACAGAACATTCAGGATAAATATGATCTGTTCGAGTTCCTGGTTCTCTCATCAGGACTGTTTCTTAGGCTTCACTGGCACAAGAAAAGGGTTTTGATGGTCCAGGGTAAATCCTGACCAAAGCAAAGCACGGTATCTATGAAAAACTAACCACTCAGAAGAGAACAACAGATAAAAAGCCAGGCCGACCTGACCCTGCAAAATAGGTAAGGTTGGTCCGGCAACAGGGGTAGAGGGGAAGTGCCCATCTCCTGCTAGAAGAGCTAGAGAAGACCCCTTCCGGAGAGACCACCAGGAGAGGAGAGCAGAAGGTGCTGATGAGGAAGAATATTTTAATCAGCAGAGAAGGTCAAAATGACAAAGTTCCAGGATCAGTGTAAACATATGGGATGAAAAAATAAAAAAGAAAAGAAAAGATCATTTTAAAATGACTTTTTTTTTTTAAAAGGACTTGTGTAAACAAAAGTCCTTTTTAAGAGACAGTTGGCTGTTTAAAGCAGAAGTACAACTCACTGAGAGAATCACCGCACTATTTATTTGGGTAGAAAGGACCTGGAATGTAGAAAGGCCCATTCTGCAGAGGAAAAAAATAGAATCACTAACAGGCCTCGTGCCTTGCACAGCCAGTGGCTAGAATCCCTGCCTCATGAGACCCTGTGCTAGAAGGCCGCTAGAACCATCTACAACTATGGTAGTCTTTCTTGGAAGGCAACAAGTGTTTGCCCAGTTAAGAGCAGAGTAACAATCAGTCACGTATTTGGTGATAATGTTTATCGATATCTTTAAAAGCCGTGTCAAGTTTCTTTTTGAGTAACCCTCACCCCACCCTTAGAGAAATTTATCTGAGGTTCACCTCTTTGAAATACCTCATTGTAGTTCCACATTTACCATATCCAAAAAACAAACAAACAAACAAAAAACCATTTTCTTAACAAAGAGTTCAGAAGGGGGCGCCACTGAAAACAATTAGAGCTTTCCCTGCCAGGACAATTTTGTTGCAGAAACAGCTGAAAGCAATCAGGTCAGACAGAGCCAAGGGCTGGAGGGATTTTTAAATGACAAAAACCGATCCAAATCAAACCAAAACAAAAATCAAACCCAATGGCCAGGATTTCAAGTTTGCTACTAAAGGTGTGACATTCTCCTAAGACATGCGAGTGACTTGATCAATATATTTATATATTTATATTTGAAGAAGAAGGAACTATTTGATGCAGCAAATCCACGTTGATTAAAATATACCAGATATGGGGGCTCCTGGGTGGCTCAGTGGTTTAGGCCTCTGCCTTCGGCTCAGGTCATGATTTCAGGGTCCTGGGATGGAGCCCCACATCGGGCTCTCTGCTCAGCGGGGAGCCTGCTTCCCCCCTCTCTCTCTGCCTACCTCTCTACCTACTTGTGATCTGTCAGAAAAATGCGTAAATCAGATCTTTAAAAAAAGAATTAGTAGATGTGAAATACATCGAGGGTATGGGGGAAGGAAAACGATTTCACCTGATCTGACTAGGAAGTGGTTGAAGCCTGAATTAAAGTGCTATAAAAAGAGTAAAGACCTGGGAATTCTATGGGGAAAAATCCCTAGAAAAACAGCAGTAATAAATGGCTGCTCTTTATTGATCCAGATGCTGCGGTAGGCAAAGAAGAGCTGGTTTTATTCAGAGGATGATCTCCATTTGTCTTCCTGATCTGGCATTTCCTGCAAGCCAGGTATGGGGCTCTGCTCTAGAGCTGCAAATGCTGGGGGGCCCTCACTGTCCCTTTTCTCTTCTCAGGGGGACAACGGGCATGTCCATGGTGCAGTGGGACAGGCTTTACCACAGGGAGATAAAAGACTGCCAAGGGTAGGTTGGAGCTGGGAAAAGCCACTTAGGAACAGATTTTCATTGGAGGTGATAGACAAGGGCAAAGCGAAGAATGAGGATGAGTGTGTCAAGTTTCAAAGTGCCAGGAGGCAGCACAGTGCATTTGGGAAACTACAGCAAGTTCATGACAACCGACAACTGATCTGGCAGCATCACCTGGGGATGGAGGCTGAGCCCCGGGGTTAACACTGGGCTTGAGATGGTTTGTATACTATGCCGAGGAGGTGAGGTACTACACTGTGGGGGCTCAGGGAGCTACCGGAGGATTTCAAATATCAGAATCGTAACCATAATAGAGTATTTAATTGCATCCTAGCTTTCATCACGTGTAAGATGTACTAGAGTTTATGTTCGACTAAGAAAGAGAAATGCTGTCAGTTAAACTAGGATATGTCATCAAGTGCAAGGTGAGTGCCATCTTAAAAGATATTAAAATGGGGGGCGGGGTGGACACATCTTAGAACAAGTAAATTGTGGTACTAGAATAATTAAGAAAGGTCGAACACTTGGATCATCAAAAAAAGTGATTTTTGCTTACCATGTGTCCCAAAATATATTAAGTCTCCAAAAATTTATATCATCTGTTAGTTCAGATATATATAAAATTACATTTAAAGTTTTAAAAATATCAGCAATCATTTTCATTTATATGCAAATTTCAAAGAAAATATACTTTTCCAAACACGAATTTTTATCCTATTTTTTTGAATTTTGTCAACAACTGATAAAATGTTTAGCGAGACTATAAATGTTAGATCCAAAAAAATGTTTAATAAATGTATGTTCAAATTATTATGTTCCATTAAAAATGAATTATCTTTGATGAACATCTGTTTGCTAATATGTTGTATCCAGATATAGTAAATTAATGACATATATAAAATTTCAGGGAATGACACGTTTTGTTCCATTATGAGTAGAATTTTTAAAATGCTATTGTAAAATTTTTTAAAAAGATTTTATTTATCTTTTTGACAGAGAGAGAGATCACAAATAGGCAGAGAAACAGACAGAGAGAGAGATGAGGAGAAGCAGGCTCCCTGCTGAGCAGAGAGCCCTATCGGGACTCGATCCCAGGCCCCTGGGATCATGACCTGAGCCGAAGGTAGAGGCTTAACCCACTGAGCCACCCAGGTACCCCATCGTTATGGTAAACTTTGAAGTCAGTCCTCAGTCTTTGTTCTCCTTCAACACTATGTTGACTATTGTGAGTCTTTGCCTCTCCATATAAACTTTAAAATAAATTTGTTAATTATAAAAAAAAAGAACTTGCTGGAATGCATTAATTGTATGGATAAACTTGGAAACCAGTGACCTCTTGAGCTTAGCATGAGATAGAAGATGGACATCAGTTGTCACAGTGGTGCCTCTGGCAGAACCTATTGCAAATCCCTAGGCAAAATGAGACCTCAAGGATCTGAGAGAATGTCTAAGAAGTACTTGATACATCCCTTTGGTATGGTTTATTGAAGTGTCCACCTGTCTGAAAGTTGGGAAATCTAGGTAAGGGAGGGAAAATTAGTTATGATAAAACATATCAACAAACATCAATAAATTTCGTAAAACTAATTGTCATGGCTCATATACAATATGACCAACAGAGGGACCATCAAAAGGAAAGCATCAGTTATGTTTATTGTGAAATTTTTTATTCAATATAAAGCAATGAGGGAGAAGACACAATGAGAAAATTACCATTTTTTAAAAGGTAAACTTCTTACAAAAAGGAATAGGTTTTATATTCTAAGTAGTATATTGAAAAGTAAAACATTGGGGCGCCTGGGTGGCTCAGTGGTTTGGGTTGCTGCCTTCAGCTCGGGTCATGATCTCAGGGTCCTGGGATCAAGCCCCGCATCGGGCTCTCTGCTCCGCAGGGAGCCTGCTTCCCTCTCTCTCTCTCTCTCTGCCTGCCTCTCTGCCTACTTGTGATCTCTGTCTGTCAAATAAATAAATAAAATCTTAAAAGAAAAGAAAAGAAAAGTAAAACATTAAAAAATAAAATTTTAATTTAAAAAAATTATGTAATTTTTAAAAAAGGGTAAAAATAGCAAAACCATTTTTCTTATAACTGGAAAATACATTGTATATATATCTATCAAAAATTACTTGTCATGGGGGAGCCTAGGTGACTCAGTGGGTTAAAGCCTCTGCCTTCAGCTCAGGTCATGATCCCAGGAACCTGGGATCGAGTCCCACATCGGGCTCTCAGCTCAGCAGGGAGCCTGATTCCTCCTCTCTCTCTGCCTGACCCTGCCTACTTGTGATCTCTGTCAAATAAATAAATAAAATCTTTTATTAAAAAAATTTAAAAAAATAACTTGTCATGTCTGGAATCAGGAGCATATGGAAAAAAATAATATCTGAGGACAATACTTCTGCCATGTTTTGTGCCTTGTTAGTATTTTTAAACAGTCAGGCAACTTTTAGCTTCATTGAAATACCTGCTAAGATACCAGCAGTGCCTTTTGGAGCCCTATGACTAATAAAATTAATTGCAAATATTCAAAATGTTTACTATGGTGTCACTATTTAGGGCCACCACCAAGTATGTTTCAGAAGTAAGCATAACTGTTACTCTTCTGTAAGGCAAAAGGGCATGTTTTCAGGAGTTCCATCTGCTGTACCAGGAGGTGAATCAAGTAATGATTTCTGTCCTAAAATAATTCACTTTTCAATCTAACATTCCTCATTCCACATTATAATAATAAAAACTAAGAGGAGACTAAGACAAACAAACAACTACAACTACAACAACCAGCTTTTCCTTCAGTGGAAAAGTAAATATAACCCTATGAGTAGCCTGAAATTTATTTTTAAATATTTTTAAGATAAACTTTTTTGTTAGAAAACCATATATTTTATATTACTAAGAAATAACAGGCGAAGTTTTATTAACTTCTAAAAAGTCTAGTTACTTTTATTTATCTATTAACTCATCTCTTTATGAAGTAGAACATGATCACACCTATTGTATCTACCCGTTTGTATGCTTTGGTTATTTTATGTTTGCTATTTTCTTGCTTAGTTTTTACAATATTTGATACATAATAATATCTTTAAGTCCATCTACGGTTTCACAGAATTTGTTTGAACTTCATAAAAATGTACCATACTTTTTGCACTGTCCTTTTTTTACTTCTCTATTAACTTTCCAAGATTTATTCACTTTAGATTGTGTAGCTATCATTTATTTCTATTCCTCCATAATGCTATGTTTACAAATTTGTATTTATCTGTACTTTTAAAAATATCTTAATTATATACCATTTCTCATCGCACGCAACACTCATGTTACTTCTACACTTATCAGATATTATGTAATTGAAAACCACAACTCAGCAACAATATAGCACCATTTTTCAAAATTGAATGGCTTACCAGAATTCTTTAATTCTACCCTTTATTCTGGTATTTGGCATTGTTCATATGGAGGAAAACTTATAAGTTGATATTCCATAAATAGAAGGATTTATTATGATTGATTATTTTCATTTAGAATGCATAGAATATGGTTGATTTAATATTTCTTTCTTACTCTCAGCCTGGAACATAGTGCTATCTATGTAATAGCCACTAAAATATTAAGTTAATTACCTAGACTTTAAACTTCATATGAATAGGAATAACATACAGAACTCTTCTCTGATTGGGACACCTGGGTGGCTCAGTCAGTTAAACGCCTGAGCCTTTAGCTCAGGTCATGATGTTAGGGTTCTGAGACTCAGTTCTGCAACAGATTCCCTGCTTAGCCGGGAGTTTGATTCTCCCTCACCCTGCTGCTCCCCCTGCTTGTGCTCTCTCTCACTCACAAATAAATAAAATTAAAAAAATAAATTCTTCTCAGATAGCTAATATAGAATATCATCTATGTATTCATCAAAGGGAAAGGGCCATATAATAATGAAATTCAGACTACTTCAAATTCATTTTTTAACCAGTAAGAAAGTACTGGAAACAAGCCAAAAATGTCTTCAATGAATTAAAGAAATAGATTGAATTTCAATATCTTAATGTTTCTAAAATAAATTGCAAGATTTTTATACTAGATATCAGTGTAAATATTCATTATACAAGGATATTCTAAAAATAAACGTGAGAAAACTACTTGACATATATGATGACAAAAACGAGTTTGACAAAAGTCAGTTTGGGTAAAACTTACAACACCTGAAACTCTTGTTCTATAATTTAATTATTTTAATTTACAAAAATACAAAAATAATATATCAGCGTAAGTCTATTGATAGCTTTGAAGGTATGCTCTGGTTGTGCACTGTTTACTATTTAAAGGGGAAACAAATATGTGATGCTTATGGTGTGACTATATTAAAATTCAACAAGTTCAGAAGCATACGAGGAATAGAATAAAGACAAAAGATGACCCTTACTTATCCTAAAGATAGACAATGGTATATATGTGCTAGTTGGGGAGAGAATCCAGTCAGTAGATGGAGGATGTGGTAGCGGAAAAAAAAAGACACAACGTTTTTGTTGAACATTTAGCACTATATTTAACAAAGTGAAATTGTGTGTTAATAGCCTTGAATAAAATCCAAAAAATATTTTCAATTAATTGAAGATTATTTAGGAAAAACTTGAAAAGTACAACTTGATAAGGATTCCAATAAAAGATTCATAAGCAATACAAGTTTCAGAATTTTTAGTATATTTTCCCTAAAAAGCCATTTGATTTAAATTAAAAAGAATTCTATTTACCTGCCACTTAAATAAGAGGAAATTATTTGGTTTTGTAATAAGTCAATAAAATAAATTATCATATCTTTAGAAAACAGATATGCACACTAATTTAAAAATAATAGTGCTTAAGCTGTTCAGCAAACATTTGTAAAATTCCTTGCCATCAGCTAGCTCTGGAGTTCTGCTAGGTGAGTAAGACCATGTATGTTACTGCTCAGAGTACTGACACAAAGCAATTGTCCCCATCACATACATTTTTTGCTGTTGATATGTCATGCTATGTTGTTTAGAGATACATAGATGGCCCTACACGAAGGCCTTTTTTTGTGTGTATATGGGTGACTGTGATTTAATTTTCAAATCAGATGGCTATTGATTTACAATGATTCAACTTACGATATATTTGGCAATGATGTGAAAGTGAAAGTGATTCAGTAGAAACTGTACTTTGAATTTTGAATTTGGGTCTTTATAAAAAGGGCCAGTGACATGTGGTATGGTGCCGTCTTGTGATGCTGGGCAGGGGCAGTGAGCCACAGCTCCCAGTCAGCTAGAAGATTACAGGGGTGAACACCTGATATTCTTACAACCATTCTATATATAAACATTATTTTTTTAGTGTAATATTTAATAAATTGCATGTGACATTTGATACTTTGTTATAAAATAGGCTTTGCTGAAGATGATTTTGCCCAAATGCTGGCAAATGTAAGTGTTCTGAGTATGTTTGAATAAGCTTAAGGTAAGCTATGATATTTGATAGTTTAGGGGTATTAAATGCATTTTCAATTTTTTATGTGTTTCTCTGTACATAGCCCCCTTGTAAGCTGAGGAACATCTCTATATGTATATGCAGCCTTGGTATGGCTTACATATTATTGGCACAAAACATCTAGAACAGTACGTGTGCCATATAATTGTCTACAACATCAAACAAGTTTCTTGAAAACTTGTGGCAAAGGGGTTATGTCTTTAAGGATTCTTATTTCAGAAGGGTTCTCTCAAATGTAAGATTTTTCAGAAGTTAAGTCAAAATCTGACCAAACTAAACACTTTTCCATTTTCCCTAGTGAGCAATGATAGCTAAAATCTATCTGCCATTTTCAACACTGTACTCAACGATTGTAATTCTAAATTAAGAACAGATTATTTATATCAAAACCACATGTTGGCCTAATCTTATACAATATTCATAAATCCCACTCAGAGTCTTGGACACTTTTATATGTTGTCTATATGGTACTACGGACATTCATCTTTTTTGACCTCATAGCTTCATGTATGTCTATACTTTTGAAAATACATGCATCATAGTTCCATTGTATAATGTCTGGGTTATAAATTGTGCTATGCTATCAAAATGGTAAGAAGAACATACAAATGACCTGATGTAATGAACTGGACCAGATTGCCAGATATCACATTTCATACCAGAAAGATTCAGTGGTAAGTTTTAAAATGGCCAGCTATACTTCGACTGAATTATAACTCATTTAAATTCTCTCTTTGTGTACAGTATTATACATTAGTCAGTATTATAGTAAATAAGTACTTTGGACAGATGTAAATATGCTGTAATAAAAAATGTTTTTCTTCTTTCTCTTAGTCCTTTTTATTTGTAAGACTAGCCACAAATACCATGCCTCTCCCAAAATAATTTGCAATCCAAATTTATCTCTAAATGAATTTATTTCACAGAAAAAAATATATATATATATACACTTACAGTAGACATGTTCAAAATAGTTACACAACAGCAAAGCCCTAAATGTAAGCAGTATAGTTGTTTTGTTTTGTTTTTTTCTTTAAAAAAAAGAGGTTATGTGAAATATTGGAATTTTATTTCGAGGCCTAGTATTTCAAGACAGTTAACTACACTTATGGTGTGACCAGCCTCTTGTTGGCAGTATGATTTTATTGGCTCCATGGAATAACAGCAAGAATTTACTATTGCTTCTTTCTTTTATGACACACACAGAAAAAAAAAATTGACACATTTGCTCAAGACCAACCAGTATCATTTTAACCTATCAAAATTGATGGGAGACCTTCACTGCCAAAGTCCCTGCTGGGTTTTCACAATTAGTGCAGACAATCTGCTACTCACATTATGAAAAAGGAGAGAAGAGTCATAATCAGGGAAGAAAGCTTGATTAATACTTGTAATTATCATTGTATTATTTAGCCTGCTATAAGATTATTATTATTAGTGTCATTTGATAATTTTCTCTCATTTTATTAAACACAACTGTGAGTAATTACCCTACCTAATATTTCTCTGTATTGGCTGACTAGCTAGCAAACATTCATGAAAATATCCATTAGCCACACATATAAAATGCTGCATTATGATGCTGTTGAATCAGAACATACCACTACCTGATCCTGTAGCTCTTTGAGGATTTGCAAATCAATTAATTATATGTTTCTTGGATTCTTCCCATACAATTAGAAAATTTATAATAGAGTCCGTGAACATGATTAGTTTTACCATTTTAAACCAGCAATCACACTTTGATTTTTACAACAAAAGCAGAAATATAAACACACACATTTGGATCAGTTTTCTGTTAGTCTGTCCGGACTTCAAAATCCTATTCCTCAAGATAATGCACACCAAAGTTCTGGATTAAACAAGAAATTAGATGGCACCTGAACACTTTGTTTAATATTCTCAAAAGGACTATGCAACTTATTTCTTACATTATGACATTGTTTTACAAAGATCCACACTTTTATAATGTTAGTATTTTTAATAATCAATAAAGTCAATTAATCATGATTAAAAATCAAACATAAAAATTTCTACTTTTGCTTTTGCCCCCTCCATTTAGAACTTATTTATAGCCTGATAATTCAATGGTCCCTATGTTTATGAAAATCTGGACAGAAATAGCTCTAAGGTCCCATTCAGAACTTGATATTAATCTAAGTCTTTTGGCTCCATTTATCCTGAGAGCAAAGAGTAGGACAAAGGATTTGAGTACTGTTAGTTTATCTGGGAGATTATCCAAGGTAGAAAAGAATGGGAAAGTGATACAGTGAAGAAGCAACTTCATCAAAGAGGTACATTGTTGATATAATTGTTGTGGATAGAAAATGAAGGCTTGCTTTTACTGAAAGGTCCTGAGAAATTTCTTTAAGTTGTCCTCATGAAGACCTGAAAACTGACAATTTTATCTATGGTTCTTATTTCCACTTCACTGAGAGCTGTCCTCAGAGGACATTAACTCTCCTACACTTTTGGGTTGTGTTGGAGACATTCTAAAATGAGAGAGAGAACATGCGATGCTATCAGTGTTAAGTAACTGCAATTTCCCATGGAACTATCCACCACAGGTTTGGCTATAATCAGGTGTTGGGCCTTGATATCAGAGGGATTTGAGGCAGTATCATTTTAGGTTAATCATTATATCTGAAATTTCCAAAAACTTCAACTGATGAAACTTTGATTATAAATCTATAAATATAACAATAAATCTACAGTATTCAAATTATTTTCAGAGAAATACACAGACAAAGCATCAATTGATTAATATTTAAATGTTACAAAATACTGAACTGAAAGAATTTGGTCATATAACAACGTGTAAGAAGTAGAACTTAGGTTTAGGTTAGAACTCAGGATGCATTTGAGACTCCGTTAGAAATTGAATGGAGGGACGCCTGGGTGGCTCAGTGGGTTAAGCCACTGTCTTCTGCTCAGGTCATGATCCCAGGGTCCTGGGACTGAGCCCCAAATCGGGCTCTCTGCTCAGCAGGGAGACTGCTTCCTCCTCTCTCTCTGCCTGTCTCTCTGCCTGCTTGTCATCTCTCTCTGTCAAATAAATAAATAAAATCTTTAAAAAAAAAAAGAAATTGAATGGATGTCTATCTTATAGGTTTGCTAAAAATCAGTGACTTTGTGTTCACGTGTGGCTATGCAGGAATTTTTAACTTTCTCTAAGAAGTTATTAGGTTTGATTATATAATGGCAGTAAAGGATGGGGAAAAGCAAAGTACAAACCCCATAAAGACAAAGACACTGAGTATGAGAAAAGAGTAATAGATAAGAAGAATCAGTGCATTTGAGGAAAATGGGAATTGAAATACACAATGATTGTTGATTTTTTTAGATGGAGAAAACAAAACTAGCTTGCAAGAAGGAAATAACAGAAGACATGTTGTGATGTGATACAGAATCCTGGAAAAGGCAGTAACGTGAAATAAAGGAGTAGGGAGAGCATATCTGGTAATTTGGATAGGAAGGAGTTCGTAGATAATTGCTTGATAAATTTTATATGGCCCACTTATATGCACAGATTTCTCTTCTTTAATTTATATGGAGAACAGGGTGTCCTTTCTCTTCCCTTTCAGAGCACCAGAGGTGTACTCTTTCAGACTGAAAACCTGAAAAGCTCAGGACTCAGTTGCTAAAGCACAGCAGAGAGGACATATTTCAATTAAGATTTACATTTTGCTGTATGTAGTAGACTGTCAAAAGTGGTTTAACCATATTTTTTCATTTAACAAGAAGACTACAGAGAGTGTTTTCTGGTCTTGGCTCAGAGTGTCCATCCCTCTAAACAGATTTTTCTCTCAAAGTCCGGGGCAAGAAACCAATTGTTACATATGTATTCACTAAAAAAGCAGCTGGAAGATGCTGAGCACTGTGGCCCATGAGATAAGGCACCAGCACACACTTGTGAGTGGTGAGCTCCGAAGGCTGGAGGAAAATTCTAGAATAGAGTGCTCATTAGAGAACCATACCTTTTCTCCTGTTTTCTTACCTCTCTGTACTACCCTCTTGTATCCACAGCATTGGAAATGCTTTTAGCAACACACCACACTGAATCACCACAAATTATGGGATTCTCTTGGTGGAAAACCAAACACTGTGTAAAAACTGTGGTTTTCTAGTTCATGCTTCTGGATGGAAAATAATTCAGAATAAGCTGATAGGAGTAGCCAAGAGAGATTTAATCTTCTGTTTGGAAAAGGGCTTCTATATAAGTGAGTAGAGGAACCGTTAAGAATTATTCATGTTTAGGGGCACCTGGGTGGCTCAGCGGGTTAAGCCTCTGCCTTTAGCTCAGGTCATGATCCTGTCTGTCTCTCTGCTCAGCGGGGAGCCTGCTTCCACTTCTCTCTCTGCCTGCTCTCTGCCTACTGGTGATCTATGTCTGTCAAATAAATAAATAAAATCTTTAAAAATAAAATTTCCCTTCCTATCAGAAGCAGACCAAACCACTAACAAATTCCCCAGAAAGCTTCATCTAAAAGGTTTTACTTTCTTCAGACACCCAGAAGGACCTTCTTCTCTGGGCCTGGTATTTCTTCAATGGCCTATTCCAGAGAATAAGACACAAACTACTGAGCACCAAGGGCCTCAGAACCATGAAAGAGATGATGAGGGGCACAAAGCACGTCTCTGGTCACCAAGAGGGTATGTAAATGTTTGCTGCTTTTCTGTATTTTTCAAATCTGAGTTTTTAGCTGGAGGCTGCTCCTTTAGGATAAATTGCTGATACCTTATAGTATAAGCTATTATGTGATTTTTTACAAACGATTTCCTATCTTTGCATTCTCATGTACCAAGACAGACATGGATTATTTAAAACCCTGAAGAGAGTGCTATTGCCTTTAAATTGCCTGTAACCTTCGTGCAATAGATTTATGATTGATGATAGATTTAGTAAATATAACTATTTTAAATATTTATTCTCAGTAAATGATTTCAACCTATGCTCATTTCAGTAACTTGGTGGATAATCCCTTTTCTATTAAACCATAGTGCAAGGACCAATGCTGCGCTTCCAAGAGAACCCCAAGCTCTTTTTCTAGAATGGCCATATGCATATGTATCAGGCGTCCTCTTTTGACTCGCTTTGTGGAGCACCTACCATGGAAGTCATGTAATAACCAATGACCAAAAAACAAACAAAAACCCCTAACATCCAGGTCGAAGTGATTCGCGCCTGCCATCATGCAAAGGCAGACCCTGCCTGGAGACCAGGAGACTGCTCAAATAGCAGGCAGGCATCTCAGCCCAGGCCTGTGCTGGGGAAGCTGGTTCCCGGCTCCGGGCGCAATCATGAAGCCAGCGAAGTGAACCCAGAGTGCAGCCGGGTTTAGGACTGATGATCTTTTCGCAGCCAGGCTGCCCGCGGATACCCGCTCGGGGAGCCAGGCTAGGAGGCCGCGGAGCGCCGGCGCTGGCCACACTCGCAGGCCCCCGGGGCTTCACCCCATTCCCAGGCCCCAGCCTCCCCGTCAGGAAGGAGGGGGCGGAGTCGGGGGCCACCCGGAGTAGGGGCTTTGCTAATTGCGGACGCGGGAAGTGAGCTCCCGGAGGACGTGGCAGAGAGTCTGGGAGGAGGTGGAGGGGCTGGCGGAGGAGGGGCTGGAGGAGGAGGGGCGTGCAGCGCGGCGGTTCTGTGCTGCGGCCCAGTCGGGACTGGAGGACCCACAGGACTTGCTGCCCTTGCGCTCTTGCGCTCCAGCCCAGCCCTGGAGGCCGCGCTGACCCTCCCAGCCCCATGGCTTCTCCAGATGACCCTCTGTGCACAGGTAAATTGAAACCGCACCGCGCCCTCACCTGGAGCAAAAAGCGCAGGCCTCGAGCTCTCGGGGATGTGGGGACCCAGCCTCCCGGGACCCCCGGGGCACCGGGACCACCCCAGATACCGCGCCACATACGGGTCCGCACGGGGTCGGGCCAGGGATGGCGCCGCCCGAGGTGCCCCCCCCCGCCAGCGGGGGCGCTAGCTCCCATCCTTCGGCACCCCCATGCGCGCATGTCAAGGTCCCCCTTCCCTTGTCTCCCACCATGGCCCCACCGCTTTTGTTCTGGACTTGGGATCCCAGGTGGAAACTAGTCCCTCAGACCTCCCTGGTAGCAAGGAGCGCAGGGAGGGATTCTCGGTTTTTCCACCCTGGCTCTTCCTCTCTCCACATTCACATGCCTTCTTGTGTCCCTTTCCTCTCCTCATTGTCACTTTTATTAAAAGGTTTTGTTCTGCATGTTGACCCGCAGAGTGATTTCATGAATGAATATACAGGAAACTGAGTGGGAGCCCACCTGTGAGAGCCCACCTGTGGAGGCCTTTCATTAGAATGGTCTCTGGTTATAGCCTCAGTTCAGAATATTGCGTGTACCTGAGGACGGAGTCCAGATGTTTCTTTCATCTCTGACTTGAATTTGAAATCCTCCTCAGACTTCTTCTTCCAGGATTTCTTCCGTCCTTGCTCTCCCACTGTCTCGGTGGGGATTCGCCATGAGTGTTGAACACAGGAATGAATGAATGATATATACCCCCAGGTCGCTGGGGCTTTTTCTTATTTTGCTGAGGTTGGAAAAGTTTGGGAGAGACCCCCTGTATGCAGATACAGAGCTGCATGCAATTGCTTAGATAAACGTGTTCCCCACTTAATGCTTGGGCATTGAACATTTCCCCCTTAACCTGAGGCTTGAGCAGTTAGGAGGAGACAATCTGGAGGTGAATCATAAGATGGCTGAATCCACATGGTGGTGAAGATTTTGGGAGATTTTCCTGGAGATTCTAAAGAAAGATCTAAATTCTTCCAATGGGGAGTGGTAAACATTTTTACAATGGGAGATGGAAAATAAATTGTCTGGTTAACCTTTCCCTCCCCCTCAAAACCATTATTTGAAAAAACAAAAAAGGAAGTGAAGGGAAAAATCCTCCCAATCCCATCCCCACTCACCTCCATAGCCACCTCCTCTTCCAAGAACCTAACAGAAGGTGCCAAGAAGTGTTAGGTACCAGCAGTGGTCTCAGAGCTCATTCAAGGATCATGGTGAAAGGCATTCAAAGAGATTGTGGGGGCACAGGCATCCAATTAAGGGGAACAAGTTTAAGGTTTGCCTGGTCCCCTACAAATTAATGGCACTAGAGAAGATGAGCTTTGGGAACTATAGCTTAATGGATACAACGTGTAAAAAGCTTCAGTGAGTCATGGTGGGAAGAGGCCATGAGGGCAGCAAAGACAGTCTTAGATGATGTTATTAATAGCACTACAGGCTCTAGATTTCCTGTGGTGGTGTTCTTGGCAAGACCAGCCTGGCCAAAGTGGATACTCACAACCTGGAACAGAGGGTCTTGCAGATCCCAGCATGTGAGGTATGATGAGGGGGTAAAATGATAGGAGGTGTCCTTTGGAAAGACCATCTCCTTGACTTTAAAAGGGAGAACCCAAATCTGTAGGTGAAATCTTTTAGGCTACAAAGAAGTATGAGGCCTCCTAAGGTCAAGGTCTCCTCGTCACTTGCAAAGATGTCGAAGAACATATTCAGACATTTCAAAGATGTCCTCATGTCCATCCGTTCCCACTCTGGAATTCTATCAATAAGGTGAGAGTTCCTCTAGTTGGAAAAAAGATCTAAAAAGACTTCCCTTTCTCATGTAATTTCTGTAACCTCCAGGACACACCCACCTACCCCTTCCAGCGCTGTAATGAAGCTACAGCTGGTGCCAATTTGTGGAACTCATTAAAGGCTATTTTCCCTTATATACCCCTGGACCTAGTTCCCATGCTCCCTCACCTGATTTCCTGCACTCACCTCCCACCTGGTGTGTTCACACCTGCACGTGCCTTTTACCAACCCCTTTGCCAAAAGGCAGCCAGAGTGACCTTTCAAAGACCTATCAGTTCCTGGCATTTGTCTCCATAGAAATCTGCACTGATCTTCTAACAAATTCTCAGTCCTCCAAAGGCATCCATAATCCTCCCACTCATCTCTTCCTACCCTTCTAATTGAATGATGCCTGTTCTGCCCTGTCTTTCTGCCCTTCAACCACGCTGCCTCCCTCTTCCTGTGGAGACCCCTCATGGCGCCTGCCTCCAAGCACAGGTGATTCCCATTAATGGGAAGACCCTCTTTTTCTCTCCCGTCTCCCCACTCCAGTTACTCCCACTTATTCATGAGCTCACGAGGCCCATGGTACACACTCTCCATGCAGCCTGCTCTCTCTTTTCTAGCACTGGCCTCCATTTCTAGCTGTGGTTGTGTCATGGATGTCCCTCCCCAGCCTGCCTCCAAGCTCTCCATTGGTTTAGCTCCAACACCTGACACAGTGCATGGCACGTAGTAAGCCCTGGCTAGCTTATAAGAGCCTCACTGAGGGACTGAAAGCATTTTAAAAATGTCACCACATAGGCTCCAAATGGTAGGCAGAAAAAGCTTTGCCTGGATTGAAATTTTAGAGACGTATTCATCAAGTTAGATGTGTTCACTGACTTTACTTTGTAAAATTAAAAAAAAAAGGGACCTCTGTATCGCTTCGCATCTAACGAAGGCACATGTATACTATTAGACCATGTTATGAGCTTAATGGAAGGAGACAAGATTTTTTCGCTAAGAAAATGTATAAGACTGTTGAGGTCACGTGGGAGGAAATAGTCCGTTTGTTGGAGCATTGCTATCTTACTCTATCACAGCCACTAATAAAAATCTGACACGGGGTGAGTCAGAATTGTCTGTCGGAGATCAGTTAGATCTGGCTCATGTTTGTACAGACATGAAAGCCAGGAACTAAGAAGCAGGCTTTGAAAGCCTGGGTTGAGGAGGCGGTGTGGTTCACTGCGATGAACTAAGTGCCCAGTGCCACCGGCAGACATGCAGGCCTGTGTCCTTCCTTTGTTCTGGGGTCCGTCTCGCACCATGTGGTGAGGTAGCAGCTGGGAGCAGCTCAGGACAGGACCCGGTGGCATCTTACCTCTCCCACCCTCCTGTGGGCTCCAGTGTGCTCCAGTGGGCTCCAGTGGGTCCCAGGGGACAGCCTGCCTTCCTTGCAAAGCCCAGTAGCACTGGGAGCAGAAACTGGGAGAAAAGAGTGAGCACCCTGTTTGACAAGCCAGACCAGCCACCTCTTCTTCAGATGCAGGGGGAGCCCTGGCTTGCTGACTCCTCCCTTCTTCCTTTCCCCTTTCCTCCCTCCCTCCCTCTTCCCATTCCCTCTCTCCTTCCCTGGTGGTGCCCTTTCCCTATGCCCACTTCATCCCTTTTCCTTTCTTACATGCCTGTCTTCTAGAGTTTCTTCTCTCCTCCCAATTATTTCCCTTCATCTGGATCTCCTCTTTGGTCCCTTTGTCCCGCTCTCTGCTCCTCCTCCCCTTCCCTGGCTCCTGTTCAGCTCCATCCAGACTGCAGGCAGAGCTGGACTAACAGGCTCACTCGCTAGCTCAGCCACCCTCCAGAGAAGTCACTCTTCAGTGGCCACCTTCCTGACCCCATGGTCCTTTCTCCACTTATTCAGCTATTTCTCTGAAGTCTGAGGAGGACAGAGTTGGGCTGCCGCAGAATCAGGCCAGAGGAGAAACCAAACCATGTGTCCACACTGTCCCCCAGTACTGCTGCTCTGAGAGCTTTCAGAGTCCTCAACAGGGTTAGGATTTAGGGGCTTCTTCAGAACTGGGAGTGAAAGCAGCCATAGGTCAAAAGAAAAGCTATAGTCCCCAACACAAAAATAATAATCACAAATGAAAACTAAGTTAACTCTAAGTCCCAAAGTCGAAGAATTGCCTTGAATCTGTCACTAGAAAGCACCCAAGGCCTCACTCTCTGGGTTCTGGGTGCCCTGGGAATGGCAGGAGGCTCTGACCCCCTTACCTCTTCATTTGCTTCCAAAGAACGTCCTCTGAGGTGGTCTTCACACTTTCTCTCAACTGTCTCTGGGAACTGTAGGCCCTCGGCTGCTGGGACGAATGAGGGTGATGTCAGGACCTGATGGGCAGCTTTACCAGGAGATGGTGGCTTCTGGATGCAGTCCTCGGGTCCCATGGTCTGGGTGAGATCTGGGTCTTTGAGTGGAGGAGGACAGATGAGATTTCAGATTTTGAGTTGATTCTGGGATGATTAGTGCTTTGGAGGGCATTGGGTGAAGGTATTTTGCACACGGGAAGGACACGAATTTGGGGAGCCAGAGAGTGGACTGTTAAGAGCTGACCTGCATTTCCCCCAGAAACCTTGCTGCTGTCCTTATCTCTGGTACCACAGAACGTGACCTTATTTGGAACTAGAGTCCTTACAGATGCAATCACGTTACAGTGAGGTCATTAGAGTGGGCCCTAATCTCCTGTAACTGTCCTCCTTATGTAAAGGGAAAATCTGGACAGAGAGATGCCCCTACTGTCAGTGGTGGGCAGTGCATGAACTTCTAGAACCCTGAGAGTAGTGGAAAACAGACTCAGGCTGGGCACTAGGTAAATGGGAGCTCTAGTGGAATTTCAGATGAAGATGCTGTGGACCTCGGCTTCCCAGGTCATAGTGACGTTAGGATTTCAAATTCAAGTCAGAGATGAAAAAAACATCTGGACTCGGTCCTCAGGTACACGCAGTATTCTGAACTGAGGCTAGAACCAGAGACCATTCTTTTTTTTTTTTTTTTTTTTTTTAAAGATTTTATTTATTTATTTGACAGAGAGAAATCACAAGTACACTGAGAGGCAGGCAGAGAGAGAGAGAGAGAAGGAAGCAGGCTCCCTGCTGAGTAGAGAGCCCGATGCGGGACTCGATCCCAGGACCCTGAGATCATGACCTGAGTTGAAGGCAGCGGCCTAACCCACTGAGCCACCCAGGCGCCCCACCAGAGACCATTCTAATGAAAGGCCTCCAAAGGTGGATTCTCACAGGTGGCCTCCGACTCAGTATCCTGTATATTCATTCATGAAATCGCTCTGCGGGTCAACATGCAGAACAAAACCATTTAATAAAAGTGACAATGAGGAGAGGAAAGGGACTCAATAAGGCATGTGAAAGGGGAGAGAGGAAGACCAGGGCGGAAAAACCAAGAATCCCTCCCTGCGCTCCTTGCTACCAGGGATGTCTGAGGGACTAGTTTCCACCTGGGATCCCAAGTCCAGAACAAAAGTGGCGGGGCCACGGCACAGGACGAGGGAACAGGGTCCTCAGCATGTGCATAGGGGTGCCTAATGAATGGGGCTAGCGGGCCCTCTGGCGGGGGGCACCGCGCCTAGCACCGTCCAAGGCCCGACCCCCTGCGGACTCATGTGCTGCGCGGCCTCCGGGGTGGTCCCGGTGCCCCGGGGGTCCTGGGAGGCTGGGTCCCGACTCCCCAGTGAGCTCAGGGCCTGCACTTTCTGCTCCAGGTGAGGGCGAAGTGCGGTGTCACTTTACCTGTGCACAGAGGGTCGTCTTGAGAAGCCATGGGGCTGAGAGGGCAGCGGGCCACGGGAGCAGGACAGCGCGGCCTCAGGGGCTGGGCTGGAGCACGAGAGCGCACCAGAGGCGAGTCCAATGGGTCCTGCAATCCCGACTGGGCCTCAGCTCAGCACTGCAGTGCTGCCCATCCCTCCTCCGCCAGCCCCTCCTCCTCCTCCCAGACTCTCCGCTGCGTCCTCCGCGAGCTCACTTCCCGCTTCGGCAATTAGCAAAGCCCCTTCTCCGGGCCTCCTAGCCTGGCTCCCGGGCTGCGAAAAGGTCATCAGCCCTAATCCCTGGCTGCACTCTAGGGTCACTTCGCTGGCTTCCTGATATCGCCCCAAGCCAGGAACCAGCTTCCCCAGGACAGGCCTGGGCTTAGATGCCTGCCTGCGATCTGTTTGAGCAGTCTCCTTGTCTCCAGGCAGGGTCCGCCATTGCATGATGGCACGCGCGAATAACTTCGACCTGGATGTTTGGGTTTCTTGTTTGTTTTTTGGTCATTGGTTATTACATGACCTCCATGGTAGGTGCTCCAAAAAGGGAGTGAAAAGAGGACGCCTGATATATACGCATTCGGCCATTCTAGAAATGGAGCTTGGGGTTCTCTTGGAAACGCCGCATTGGTCCTTGCACTAGGGTTTAATAGAAAAGGGAATATGCACCAAGTTACTTAAATGAGCATAGGTTGAAATCGTTTACTGAGAATAAATATTTAAAATAGTTATATTTTAACTAAATCTATCATCAATCATAAATCTATTACACGAAGGTTACAGGCAATTTAAATGCAATAGCACTCTCTTCAGGGTTTTAGATAATCCGTGTCTGTCTTGGCACATGAGAATGCAAAGATAGGAAATGGTTTGTAAAAAATTATATAATAGCTTTTACTATACGGTATCAGCAATTTATATTAAGGAGCGGCCTCCAGCTAAAACTCAGCTTTGAAAAATGCAGAAAAGCAGCAAAAGTCTACATACCCTCTTGGTGACCAGAGGCGTGCGTTGTGTCCCTCATCATCTCTTTCCTGGTTCTGAGGCCCTTGGCGCTCAGTAGGTTAGTGTCTTATTCTCTGGATTAGGCCATTGAAGAAATACCACGCCCAGGGTGTCTGAAGAAAGTACAGCCTTTTAGATGAAGCTTTCTGGGGAATTTGTTAGTAACCACTAACAAATGGTCTGCTTCTGATAGGAAGGGAAATTTTTTTTAAAGATTTTATTTATTTATTTGACAGACAGAGATCACAAGTAGGCAGAGAGCAGGCAGAGAGAGAGGTGGAAGCAGGCTCCCCGCTGAGCAGAGAGCCAGACATGGGGCTCAATCCCAGGACCCTAGGATCATGACCTGAGCTGAATGCAGAGGCTTTAACTCACTGAGCCACTCGGGTGCCCCAGGAAGGGAAATTTTTTTAAGAGTATTTTCTCTTTGAATCTATGTTGAGGTTTGGTTTGTGGTTCTTTCTGACTTCTCATGTAGGTGGAATTACTTCTGAGGTTGGTTGTCAGGAACCGCATATCAAATCGAGCTATTTTGTTAGCAATAAATAAATAAATAATAAATAAATAAATTAAATGTCAAGTGTTGGTATAAAGCTATTATGGTTTTCAAAACCCCAAACTATAATTCATGTATTGTGGTCATTCTTTATCATATCAAACAGGAGAGATGTGGCAGAAATGCAATTTCAGGTTAATTTTTTTACAAGGAAGATTGACTTATGAACCTACTTTGTTATTCCTTTTCATTCAATTTCCCTGTAACCGCCTTTTCTATTAATTGGAACGGTAACCCATCATTATTTTTATGTTGGCATGTGAGAATTAGAGATCAATGTCCAAAGTGAAAGCAGAAGGCAGGTTTATTAAAGCAACAGCACACTCTCTAAGGGAGAGCAGGTGGTATTCCATGAGGTGGAGCTGGCCCTTACTTTGTTTTGGGATTGGATAGTTCTTGGTCTTTTTGAAGTAGGAGGACCTTCAACATGCAGTGGATTGATCTCTAACGGAGGCTGCTTCCAATCATTTGGGGGACTCCTACCACAGGTTGGGTAGTGGAATTGTTGTCATTTTTATTTTATTTTTTTCAGGGTTCCAAAATTCATTGTTTATGCACCGCACCCAGTGCTTCATGCAATATGTGCCCTCCATAACTCCCATTAACAGGCTTACCCAACCCTCTGCCCCCTCCCTCAAAACTCTGTTTGTTTCTCAGAGTCCACAGTCTCTCATGGTTTGTCTCCCCCTCCAATTTCCCCCCACTCACTTCTCCTCTTGATCACCCAGTGTCTTCCGTGTTATTCTTTATGCTCCACAATTAAGTGAAACCATATGAAAATTGACAATCCCTGCTTGACTTATTTCACTCAGGATAATCTCCTCCAGTCCCGTCCATGTTGATACAAAAGTTGGGTATCGTTCCTTTCAGAAGGAAGCATAATACTCCATTGTAAAAATGGATCATATCTTCTTTATCCATTCATCCATTGAAGGTCATCTTGGTTCTTTCCAAAGTTTAATGACTGTGGCCATTGCTGCTATAAATATTAGGGTACAGATGCCCCTTCTTTTCACTGCACCTGTATCTTAGGGGTATTCCGTAGTGCAATTGCAGGGTCATAGGGTAGCTCTGATTTTAATTTCTTAAGGAGTCTCCACACTGTATCCCAAAGTAGCTGCACCAACTGGCATTCTCACCAATAGTGTAAGAGGGTTCCCCATTCTCCACATCCTCTCCAACACTTGTTGATTATTGCCTTGTTAATTTTGGCCATTCTAACTGTGTAAGGTGGTATCCCAATGTGCTTTTGATTTGAATCTCCCTGATGGCTAATGATGATGAACATTTTTTCATGCATCTTTTTGCCATTTGTATGTCTTCTTTGGAGAAGTGTCTGTTCATGTCTCCTGCCCATTTTTTGACATGATTATCTGTTTTGTGTGTGTTGAGTTTGAGGAGTTCTTTATAGATCTTGGATATCAGCCCTTTATCTGTAATGTCCTTTGTGAAAATCTTCTCCCATTCTGTGGGTTGTCTCTTCATTTTGTTGACTGTTTCCTTTGCTGTGCAGAAACTTTTGATCTTGATGAAGTTCCAAAAGTTCATTTTTGCTTTTGTTTCCTTTGTCTTTGGGGACATGTCTTGAAAGAATTTGCTGTGGCCAGTGTCCAAGACGTTACTGCCTATGTTCTCCTCTAGGATTTTGATAGATTCCTGCCTCACGTTGAGGTCTTTTGTCCATTTCGAATTTATCTTTCTGTATGGTATAAGAGAATGGTTGAGTGTCATTCTTCCATACATAGCTGTCCAATTTTTCCAGCACCACTGATTGAAGAGGCTTTTTTCCACTGTATAATTTTCTGTGCTTTGTCAAAGATTTTTTGACCATAGAGTTGATGGTCCATATCTGGACACTCGACTCTGTTCCACTGGTCTACATATCTGTTTTTATGCCAGTGTCATGCTGTCTTGGTGAACACAGCTTTGTAGTAAAGCTTGAAATTAGGCAACATGAAGCCCCCAGTTTTGCTTTTTCTTTTTCAACATTCCCTTAGCATTTCAGGGTCTCTTCTGGTTCCATACAAATTGTTTGGAATTGTTTGTTGTTGTTTGTTCCAGCTCTTTGAAAAGTTCCAGTGGAATTTTGATCAGGAAAGCACTGAAAGTATAGATGGCTCTAGGCAGTATAGACATTTTCACAATGATTATTCTTCCAATCCATGCACATGGAATGGTCTTCATTCTTTTTGTGTCTTCTTCCGTTTCTTTCATGAGTATTCTGTAGTTCCTCAAGTACAGATCCTTTACCTCTTTGGTTACGTTTATTCCAAGGTATTTTATGGTTCTTGGTGCTATAGGAAATGGAATCAATTCTCTAATTTCCCTTTCTATGGAAATCATCTGATTTCTGTACATTAATTATGTATCCTGCCACATTACTGAATTGCTGTTATGACTTCTAGTAGTTGGGGGGTGGAGTCCTTTGGGTTTTCTATATAAAGTATCATGTCATCTGCAAGGAGAGAGAGTTTGACTTATTTTTTGCCAATTCGAATACCTTTTATTTCTTTGTGTTGTCTGATTGTTGTTTCTAGGACTTTTAGTACTGTGTTGAATAACAGGGTTTAGAATGGACATCCTTGTCGTGTTCTTGATTTCAATTGGTAGGCTGCCAGCTTTTCCCGTTTGAGGATGATATTCACTGTGGGTTTTTCATAGATAGATTTTATGAAGTTGAGGAAATTTCCCTGTATCCCTGTACTTTGAAGTGTTTTAATCAGGAGTGGATGCTGTATCTTGCCAAATGCTTTTTCTACATCAATTCAGAGAACCATGTGGTTATTCTCTCTTCTTTTATTGATTTGTTCTATCACATTTACTGATTTGTGAATGTTGAACTACCCTTGTATCCCATGGATAAATCCCACCTGGTCATGGTGGATAATCTTTTTAGTGTACTGTTGGATCCTATTAGCTAGGATCTTGTTGAGAATCTTGGCATCCATATTCATCAGGGGTATTGGTCTGAAATTCTCCTTTGGGAGGGTGTCTTTGCCTGGTTTGGCCATCTGTTTCTATTTTTGGAAGCAGCTTCAGAAGAATAGGTGTTATTTCTTCTTTGAAAGTTTAGTAGAATTCTCCAGGGAATTCACCAGGTCCTGGGCTCTTGTTTTTGGGAGGTCTTTGATGACTGCTTCGATCTCCTAACCTGATATTGGTCTATTCAGGTTGTCAATTTCTTCCTGATTCAGTTTTGGAAGTTTATAGGCTCCTAGGAATGCATCTATTTTGTCTAGGTTGCCTAACTTATTGTCATATAACTGTTACAACCGTTGATAATAATTTCTGATGATTGTTTCTATTTCCTTGCTATTAGTCATTATCTTTCCCTTTTCATGCATAATTTTATTAATTTGGGTATTCTCTCTTTTCCTTTGGATTAGTTTAGCCAGTAGTTTATCAATCTTATTGATTCTTTCAAAATTCAGCTTCTAGTTTCATTGATGTGTTCTACTGTATCTCTACTTTCTATCTCATTGATCTCTGCTTTAATCTTGATTATTTCCCTTCTTGCATGTGGGTTTGGCTTAATTTGTTGTTGATTCTCCTGGTCTTTAAGGTGTAAAGAGAGCTGGTTTATTCTGGAGTTTTCAATTTTTTGAGGGAGCCTGGTGGGAAGAGTTGTTTTTTACCTTAAAAGGTTTGTTCTGGAACCATCATGGCAACTCTTTTCCATGGGGATGGCAATGCAAATGCATTATGATAGATCTAGGGCTTACTCTGGGCTAGAGGTAGAAGAGGAGAGAACATTTTCAGTACCAGTGTCTCCTGGTTTGTTAGGCCCAGGGTCTCAGAAGTCACAAAGTCGGGAGGTTGTGCCCTCAGTCTTCTAATGTGTAACCCATTTTTCACCATCCTTGCCTCTAACTCATCTCTCACTGCCCACATGTTCAGATATAGGGGAATATTGATTGACAAAATATTAATTGCCAAATAACAGTAGTTGGAGAATAAGAGAAATGCAGGCACCTGATTATATAATATTACTTAAATAAAATATGTTTTTATAAGTGCTATTGGAAGTAAATTCCTTAATACTTTAATCATACAGAATGATGGAATCCTAGATTTTTTTTCTTGTATTTATAAGAAAATAATCATGCCTCAAGTATATCAAAATGGAATAGGGAAAATTAAAAATTGTTTTAAGTTGATTTGCGTGTCTTGTGTGTATGTGAGAGAAAAGTGAGAGAGAAAGAGAAAGAGAGAAAAAGAGAAAGGGAAAGACAGAGAGGTGGCTGCAGTGAATTGATGAGTTGCAGGATAGATATTAAAGTTTTGTCTTTTGCTTTCTACATTTCCTTTTCCTTAGGTTCAAGAGAACAATCAGTAATATCTCAGATGCCTGCTGGTAACATCAGCAGAAAGAGTTAGAGGTTCCCAGAAAATTAAAGATGAGATATAGTTTTCCTGACATAGGAAAAGTCATTTTTTGTCCCCAGCTATTTTTTTTTTAAGATTTTATTTATTTATTTGACAGACAGAGATCACAAGTAGGCAGAGAGGCAGAGAGAGAGAGAGGAGGAAGCAGGCTCCCTGCTGAGCAGAGAGCCCGATGCGGGGCTCGATCCCAGGACACCGAGATCATGACCTGAGCCGAAGGCAGCGGCTTAACCACTGAGCCACCCAGGCGCCCCTGTCCCCAGCTATTTTTAATGATCTATACCCCACCTGTGTACTTCCCAAGCACACTTCTTCCAAAACTTCCTGGGAGGTTCTTACAAAGAAATGCAAAAACCTCACTAGTTAAGGATTTTGAGGGAACGAGGCAATGGGAAAACTAACAGTCACCACCAGACCAGGGAATAGCCTAAGCTATTGAGACAATAAATCAGTGCTAAAACTCCTAGTGCTATTTTGAAAGTAATCAAGGCCTTGCATTTCTTGTCCCAGAAAATGAGCCCAAGACTCCATCTAGTTTATATCTGCTCTTGAAGCCTGCAGCGTCCCTTTACCTTGTCCAACAGTTACCTCTGCTTTATTCTAACGGTGAAGTTTCTGCCCTCGGTGGAATACAAGCTTCATTCAGGTGAACATGCAATACATATTGCACTAATACATATGTGGATGTGCATGCATCCACAACCTTATGACCAACCATACACGGGATAATAAAACTCTCCCTTCTGAGTATTCATCTTAAATACTAAATAAATATCTCTCTCCTGTTCAAACAGTCAAGGCTTTGGAACTTATTCCCTGTGATCTCCTTGTATGTTGTAAACAAAGATTCCTTTGTTTGACAACTCCACCTGTTTCTGTGATTCACTAAAGGTTGACCTCAGTTAATTCAGTTACTGTAATGGCTTTCACTCCTCTGATTCTACCTCTGCAAGTCTCCAAATTTAACTATTTTTTTCTCCCAATTCCGCATGTTCTTGGCTTTAAACTGCAACTCGGAAGAGATGATTTGCTTGTTTAAAAAAAAAATCAAGAAAAGGGAGTAGTAGTCAACATTATTACTTTGAACTTCCTGCCCTAAGGGGCTCTCCTGTTGTTTCTCTTTGACCTCCTGGACTAAAACGACAGAAATTTGGCAATACATCACTCCCCAATCCAGGTTACTGACAGAACAGTTTATACTCTTAGAAAAATATTTGTTTAAAAGATCACATAATTAAATACTTAAGCATGTAGTGTAATATAGTGGTTGAGAAGAAATATATTTTGGTCATCTGAATATTTGGTTTTCAACCATGGCTACTGACTCACAGTTCCCAAAACTCTTGGAATTTCCTGTGATAAGGGTGAGAGAGGTGTGTTTTGTTATGTTAATGAAGTGACCTTCAGACCTCACTCAAGGCAAGGGCTGTTTGCCTGAAGGACCAACCACTTGGTGAAAGCCTTCATAACCTTTTGCCCAACATGTCTCCCCTTCCTCCCAATTCAGGATTATCTGGGGAAGGAAGCGGAGCTGGAGATTAGATCAGCAAATGACAATGATTTAGTCAGTCATGACTATGTCATGAAGCCTCTACAGAAAACCTGAAAGGACTGGGTTCAGAAAGCTTTTAGTTTGTTAAATGTATGAAAAGGCAGGAAGAGTGGCAGTATTACAGAAGGTAATAGAAGCTCTGTGCCCATTCTCCATACCTTGCCCTGTGCACTTCTTTATCTATCTATTGATTTAAATCTTCTATTATATCCTTTAATAAGCTGGCAAACATAAAGGAAGTATTTTTCTGAGTTTTGTGAGTCTCTGTAGCAAATTAAAAGAATGTAAGAAGTAGACCACTGGGACCTCCAACCTGTAGTTGCTCAGTCACAAGCACAGGTAATAACCTGGGGCCTAGAGTGAGACTGGCATCTGAGGTGGTGTTGGAGATATTCTTGGAGGACTGATCCCTTAACTGATGAAATCTTACGCTATGTTCAGGTAGATAGTGTCAGAATTTAGTTGAATTCTTGGAGATCCTGCTGTTGTCTGAAAATTATTTGGCATTGTTGGTATGATGTCCTAAAACCCAAAAAGATATAGCTACCTCAAAATAAGAATAAGGTTGACAGCTTATATATAATAAGTGAGTATATCAGGGGTTTAAAATATACCCAATAAATAGTGTAAGGAAATAAGGGAAGAGTTTGAAATAAAAACAAGAATAAGAACCTAGTGGTACTAATAGATTAAATATATGTAATCTAGTTGAATTAAGAATACAATGGTTAGAATATGTAATGGATTCAATAGAGATAAGAAGTCACTTAAGGATATAGTCATCTGGATACCAGCAAAGCATTAAAATTATCAATGTAAAAGAGGTGTAAGATGTAGGTGATGTGTGTGGAACAAAAGCTAGAGAAAAAATTAGATTTTCTTACTACTCATAGCCTGTTGACAAGTCCTTGAAGTTCCTCTGGGGACTCAGCTGCTTCAATGTGGACACGTCCACTCAGGGCAAAAAGCATTCTTAGTCCACCTCCCAGGATACTGAAAATCTACTTTCACATGTAAAACTTACTTTGGAAACTTCTTTATCTCTACTCCCCACCCCTGCCCTCAAGATATACATTGGCAATCATCTCCCAAGCATATACCCACTGATAAACATCAGAAGAGTCTCTTCCCTGAGTTTTTACTAAATAGTAATAAATGACCTTTCCCTACCAATAGCTAGCCCCCTCAAGGTACTGGAAACCTTGTCTATAAAAAACATTGGAGGCTTGTGCTATACCTAACCTCCTCCCAATTTGAAAGTATATCATCAGCCACTCTTCATGACCCTCTCCCTCTACTCCAAATAAATAAATAAATAAACATTTTTTAAATAAAATAAAATAAATGATTTTTTAAATGAAAGAAGAAAAAAGGAAAGAAATATTTGCATATTAATGTACATCTATTTCTCAAGCATAAAATAGTCAAGACACTGGATTAAAACTTACATACAAGAAAAGAAAGAAAATATTCATAACTATAGTTGACTCTATGAATCCCAAACTTGGGCATACATACCAAAAACAAACAAACAAAAAATCATAAGTGTTAGAGAGAAAAAAAATTAATTCATTAATAACGAAGCAAGAATCAGACTGACAGAAAATTTTTAAAAACATCAGATTTATAAAAGAATGAAGTAATAGCTTTATTATCTTGAAAAAATAATCAAAAATGTAAACATTTAGATCCTTATAAAATGTCGTTGGAATAGGAAGACATAATAAAAAAAATATTTTCGGGAATACAGACCACAGATAATTTGCCTTACTTTGTGTAGGCAGCACTTAAACACTAATATTTTAACAGTTAAAATGTACTCTATGACCTATGGGGTGGGGGAAAAGAGGATGACCAAGTCATCTTGAAATAATTCAGTTTTATGAAAAAAGTAAAAAGATCGAAAAAAAGACTTGAAGAAAAGAGAGATAAAACATATGCATAATAAAAATAAATAAATAAATGAACAACCGGAGTGCCTGGGTGACTTAGTCGGTTCAAGTGTCTGCCTTCAGCTCAGGTCATGATCCCTCCAGGGTCCTGGTATTGAGCCCTGCATCAGGCTCCCTGCTCAGTGGAGAGTCTGCTTCTCCCTCCCATTGAGAAAATAAATTTGACTTATTTATTTGAGAGAGATAATCTTTAAATTTTACTTATTTATTTGAGAGAGAGTGAGAAAAGAAAAACATGCACACAGCAGGGGGAATAACAGAGGGAGAGGGAGAAGCACCCCACTGAGCAGGGAACCCCCTGCGGGGCTCTATCCCCGGACCCGGGTATTATCACCTGAGTTATAGTTAGACACTTAACTGACTGAGCCACTCAGGTACCCCAATGAATACAATCTTTAAAATAATAATAATAATAATAATAATAATAATAAAGAAATAATATTTCAGATAGTATGATATTTCTTAATGTAAGACTTGGTATAAAAACAGGATGACATACTTGTCTAATTATAGCAAAAGACTTTGATAAGTTTAGATGCAGTAGTACATAAAAATTTAACTTCTTTCATTAACTGATAATTTAATTAGATTAAATTAAGAGACATCAAAATTTAGAGAATCTAATAGTCCTGATCTATTAAGAAATGTAGCCATCCTGACCCCAAAACAATAGTCTCCAGTAAGTATATAAGCATAAGTTGAACATTTACACAAACAGGCCATTATTTAGGCCAGAAGTATATGCCAATCAATTCCGAGAGTTAAATATCAGGCTATATTTTCCAAGAATAAGGCAATAAAATTAGAAAACAATGACCAAAATATTAAATTCATATAATTGGAAGTTAACTTCATACCTAAAAAGAAATAATACAGCTAATTCAGAAATTTTTAGAATTAAAGTACTATGGTAATATCAACTCTCAAAATGAGTAACGGACAGGTGGGGCTAGGGAGGAAGAGATCCATAGGGAACTTTGTGAACAGGCTCTCAGAAATCCCCAAAATGTGGTGTGGGAAAACCAGAGTAAAGAGATAAATTGGACCACCCTACCCCAGGGAAGAGCACCCTGATCTAGGCATGTGGGATGGAGGACCACCCTGCCCTAGGTGTATGGGGTGGGTCATGTGGGGTGGGTGTCTCTATGATAATCACCTGTAACCAAAAAAGAATAATCAGAGGCTAAAAAGGAGGTAAGCCACTGAAGGAGTTATTGATAGAGATGTTAAAAGGATTAAAGTTGCCTGGTTACCTTTTTATAAAAAATAAACCCTGAAGGCACTCATTGTTAACTGTGTGGGGACCCCTCTTAGTTGTGAGAGCTTTTTCTATATATTCACTTGATAAACTTCTGTCACTTACTCACTCTCCATTGCCCACGAGATTCCTTCTTTGAGTCCAAGAGACAAGAACCTAGCTCTCCCACATCATTCCCTAGAGTTAAGTATCAGGCTATATTTTCCAATGATAAGGCAATAAAACTAGAATATAATGACCAAAATATTAAGTCCATGTAACTGGAAGTTAACTTCACACCTAAAAAGAAATAATACAGCTAATTCAGAAATATTTAGAATTACTGTACTATGGTAATATCATTTGTGAAAATAAGTGACAATAATTAAAGGTATTAAGGAAATCTAAAGGTTTAATTGTATTAATTCAAAAGAAAAACAAAACAATACAACAAAAACACCAAAGCATAAAACAACAAAACAAAACAAAAAGAATATAAAGGCAAAACCTAAGAACGACAGCAGTAATAACAAAATATTATAGAATCAAACAAATTTTTGGAATAGATTAATAAAAAATATTTGACCAATGAGTACTGGTCAGAAATACTCAGAGATTATGAAGATAAAATAAAATACTAAATGAAATGTATAAAAACTAAAGTATAGACCTAAGAGAATGATTAAAAATGCTTCTAGAAAAAGAGTCTAATTTTAAGACAATAAAATTAATAGCACCATAGAGAAAACTGTATTTGTGACATAGGGGATCAATTAGAGATGATAAAGTATTTCCTTAAATATCAAAGATAACAATTAGACTCAGGGGCTCAGTCAGCTAAGCCTCTGCCTTCACCTCAGATCATGATCCCAAGGCCCTGAGACTGAACTTGACTCCCTGCTTGGTGGGGAACCTGCTTCTTCTTTTCCCTCTCCCTCTGCAGCTTCCCCTGCTTGTGCTTGTTCTCTCTCTTTCTCTCTCTCTCTCTAAATAAAATTTTAAAAGTTAAAAAAATTAAGAAATAAGCATCAAAGATTAATCCATAAGGTAAACGTATGTATTAAAGTGATTAATTAATTTATATTAAAATTAAATATTTCCTTGCAATTAAGTACAGTGTGGAGAAAAAGTTCATAGACAACTGACATAGGAATGAACAATACTTAAAATATTTAAAACTGACAAGGAATTATTAGATTTAGACTCCATGATGATCTCTATGTATGTGCATGTAAAACACCTTAAAATACATTGTAGGAATGTGCTACAGGAAATTAAAGAGACAGGGAGATAAAGGGGGAAAAATAGCTCAACTTGAAATGACTAGTTGGTTGCCACTGTGTTTTATTTACATTTATTTGGTCAATGAAATTATTTTACATGTATCTATTATTATCTTGTAAGACATGGTATACTAATATCATTATTAATGAAGTTGAGAATAAGAATATGATGCCTCATTTCATCATAATTGTTAAAAATGATCCCTGAAGCTGGTAAATGCAGGAAGCCAGAAACAGAAAAAATAATTAGCACCAGTTCAAAAGCTTGTCCACCTGGAACCCGTAAGAAAATCCAACTAGATCCTGAAAATAATGAGTGATTTGAGGAAAATGGACAGGGATATAGATTTCCAGGTGCTTTTTACTTATAATGGCAATAGCAACTTAGATAATGTAATGGAAAAAAAAATCTATTAATTGGCAGTAGGAGAATTATTAAAAAAATATAAACCATAAGCCAATGAACTTGGGAAAATTATGAAGAATCTACATAAACATAAAAAGAAACAATATGAATTTGCCAAGGCACATTCACATTTTTAAAAATAAGTTAAAAGGGGAACAATATGCCATAATACATATATCAATGTTTTTCATAGAAGTTTAGTATAAAAAATAAACATTTTAAATAATTAATTTGGAAAATGATATCACATATCTGAAAAACTTGGAAGAAGAAATGGATAACCATGACTAAACAAATGTAGCAGAAAAATGATTTACAATAATAGATAAAAGCTATTCAAAAATGCAGTGAATATTGGCCAAAGCTTAGAAAAATCTATACAATATAAAATGTAAAATGAATTCATAAATGAAAAATAGAATCCCATTAAATCTAATTTGGAAAGAACTAATAATTTTTTTTTTGCCTGAATCTGCTCTACCTTTCATTAGGTGGGACACTGACCAAGCCCACTGAGCTCCTCTCTCATGCCCAGTAATAGTAAAGTCATGGACATTAATTACTTCTGAGATGAATTTTAACCACTGTGGATAGGATGCAGAAGCCAGTGGGTTAAACAGATTCTTCCTTGTTTCAGGAAAATAATTCTGAGATGTATTCTGTGCATTAGGATTGATGCTCTGTTGTCTACAATCATAATCTACTCAGTCTGAACTCATATATGTTTCTCCTGGACCACTTAGCTCTTCTCATTCTCTCCTCTTCCACGTGATCAAATCCCAAAATAATTATTTAGGTTGTGTATGCAAGTCCTGATTTTGAAGGGAAACTCAGTTACAGAAAGAGATGAAAATAAAGATACAGGGAAAAAAATGGTGCACTTGGGTGACTCAATTAGATAAGCATCTGACTCTTGATTTCAGCTCAGGTTGTTATCTCAGGGCGATGAGACGAAGCCCCTATAGGCTCTGTGCTGGGCAAGGAGGTTGCTTAAGATTCTCTCTTCTTATCCCTTTCCTTCCACCCCTCACCTCCCATGCTGTATTTCTCTAAAATAATAAGCACTGCTGAACTATCTTAGATTCTGTACCTTCTCTCCAGCCATGAACCTATCACTGTCTTTAACTCTTGAAAACTTCATTAGGCAAATTAATGTGGTGAAGGAAGCAATATGAGAAAGCCTCTTAATCTGATGAGCATGGATCTGAACAAACCCTATAGATACTATCCCTTTGACTTCAATATACTTCAATATACTATCAATACCTACAGTGAGTCACATACACACAAGATTATTGTTTTTATTGTATACTTCATATATTCATTAATATATGACTCGTTAGCATTTTGTTGAAGTGCTAAACTATGGTAATAAACAAACTTTTAATTAACTTTTCCTCCTATGATACAAATATAACTTGCACTTGAACTTTAGCTAATTTTATGTTCTAAAATTGTCAAAACAAAATGATCAAGGTTTCTAGACTATTTACTGTATTTTCTTCTATATAATATTGTTCTATCTCTTCTGTATAAAGAAAATGAATGCTTGGGGCTCTTGGGTGTCTCAGTGCGTTAAAGCCTCTGCCTTCTCCTCAGGTCATGATCCCAGAGTCCTGGGATAGAGACCCACACCAGGCTCTCTGCTCAGCAGGGACCCTGCTTCCCTTCCATTCTCTCTGCCTGCCTCTCTGTCTACTTGTGATCTCTGTCTGTCAAATAAATAAATAAAATCTTAAAAAAAAAAGAAAATGAATGCTTGATAACTAAATAAATGCTTTACTGAACAAATTAAATATGGCAATAGCATTTTATTTTATCATGCTTTACAGATTAAACTATAATATTATATCACTGGTCTACAAATAATCTACTCACAAAGTCATTTGGAAGCTTTTAGCAAAAGAATTCTTCCTCCTGATTGTAGTATAAAAGCCACAGAAATATACAGAAGACTCCTAGGATTGAAAGTTAAATCCAGTTATCCGTGATGCCTTGAGTAGGACCTGACCTATGTATGTCCTGGGATGCACTAGTAACTGTTACATGTGATAGGATTATATTTAATATATACAGTTTCATTTACTTCACAAAGGAGATATAAATTTGAGAATAAAATATTTGATGAATCTATAAAGTCTATATCTATTTGTAACCAATGTGGTAGACTTAAGATGTTAATTTGAAAAAAAATTTCATTGAACACATACACATAGTCAATTGTTTTTATATATATATACAGCATTATTTATTTATGTAAATAAATGCATTGTCAGTAAAATCCATTTACTTATCAATCATAAGGGTAATTTTAAGTACTAAGAATAAGAAATATGTGAAAAGATAAGTGTTCAAGAGTGCAGTTTGTGGTAATTAATACAATATGATAGGCTCATAAAAAAGATATATTACTTGTACTTAAAAGGTTCTATAATTAAGCAATGACCACTTGAAATTTGTAATTAGTCTTGCTGCAGTTTTTCCTTGCACTTACTGCCCTTCCCCAGAAGTTCATTAAGAATTTCTGTGAATGTCCTTATGTTTAATCTCATTCATGGATTCCACTGCTGCTCACAAAACAAAGCCAAAAAAGAGAAGTAACTCTATGTGGCACTCCGTCCACAAGCAATACATTCATAAATAATTAAAAAGCTCTCTACTTCATTTGTTACCCATTCATCTGATGATTTAAATGAGTAACTGAGGCCATTTTATCAGCACGTTTAATAGAATGCGACTCAGAAACTTCACAGTGTTATTTAAGAAGAAATGTTCATGTGTTAAGGTTTTTATTTTTTTTAAACCAACAAAATAATTTTCAAATATTAAAAGCAAATGTCTCCTTTTCCTCCAAGTTTCCTTGCTATGTCAAAGTTATAAATAAATACATTACAATCGTATTTTGAGTAGTAGATAAAAACAAATGTTTTGAAACTGTCTGTGGGTTGAGTGTCTGTGTTAACGTATAAATATCTGAACTCAATGTATTTAGACTTTATTAGATGGTTTATTTTAGACTATTTAAAAATACATGCTCAGATAATGACTTAACATTATTTTATTCATTTTAAAAAATAAATTATTTTATTTAATTATGTTTAGATATTTATTTAATAAATTAATGATTTAATATTTAATAATCTAAATTTGAAATATTTTAAATTCTAAAAAATATTTATTTAATTAAATTGATATATTTAATATAAATATTTAATAAATTGTTTAATCATTATTATAATTATGCAATACATTATGTATTGTGTAATAATTGCATTTTAATAAATAAATAAGTGTATTATTTACATTATTTTATTTTATTTTATTTTATTTAGTTGACAAAGAGAGGGCGAGCACAAGCAAAGGGAGCTGCAGGCAGAGGGAGAATTAGGCTCCCAACTGAGCAGAAAGATCAACCTGGGGTTCCATCCCAGGACCCTGGGATCACCACCTGAGTCGAAGGCAGATGCTTAACTGACTGAGCCATCTAGATGCCCAAGGCTTTGTATTCTTAGCTTCTAAATATTGATGCTGCTTCATCTCTGGAGTTAGTATATTGATGTTGAGAATTCATATCAAAGAACTGATAGTAGCTGTTAAGCATAAACTTATAATTTAGGGGAAAAAAAGAACAGAAGGAAGGAAAAGGGCAAAAGTCAAAAGCACATTAATATAAAATTTAATTAGATAAATAAAGCTGATATTCCTAAAGGGTGCTAATAAAAGAGCTGCAAAGAGCTGATAGGATTAGGAAAATTGTCCACTCCTGGTCATTTCATAATTTTAAACTATTCCTTATTAATAAATATACTTAGTTCCAGAAACACAACCACATAAGGACATTTCCACCAAGTTTCCTCTAACAGCATTTACAAATTAGACGTTCAAACAATGTAATTCATTACATGTTGCATCTGTATCTTAAAGTTTACACACTTTCTGTGACACATTTTCTAACAATTAAAATTTAAATATATATATATATATATATATATATATATATATATATATACACCTTATACCTAAATGGAATATATATATATATATATATATAGAGAGAGAGAGAGAGAGAGAGAGAGAGAGAGAAAACTTATCCTTAAATGAAACCTTTCTTTGTTTATTAGCTTAAATAGGTAAATTAGCAACAACAACAACAACAAACAGCTAATATTATAGAGGTAGGAACAATTTACCTTTTCATTCATTGCTATTTTCTAAAAATTCCTATTTTATTTTTTTCTCAAGTCTGTCATAATAATTTTCTAAATCTCCTGCCTTATTCAAATTTTTTCTTTTAGTGGAAATCTCTATTTCATATTTATTTTCTCTTCCTCCACTCTTTGCTCTAATAATTCAATGTATTATTAGATTTTCTGTTTTTCTCTTTATCCAGATATATCTTTTCTTTCTTTCTTTTTTAAATAATTTGATTTGCTGGCATTTTACATCAGTACATGCTTTCTTATGGATGTTAAAAATGTCTGTGGAACTACTAGAAGAATAAACTTTTTACCTTTAAGAAGTTTACAGTCTAGAGTGCCTGGGTGGCTCAGTTGGTTAAGTGTCTTCCTTCAGCTTAGGTAATGATGCCAGGGTACTAGGATCCAGTCCTGCATCAGCTGCCTGCTCAACAAGGAGTCTGGTTCTTCCTCTCCCTCTACCCCTCCCCACCCACTCTCTCTCTCTCTCTAATAAATAAATAAAATCTTAAGGAAAAAGACTTACTGAAATCTGAGACTGAATTACTAAATTCAGTCTTAATATAAGACAGCTAAACAAAGCAATGATCACAACTGGAAAATTTAGTCAGATCATGGTTTAACATTTTTGGTTGACACAGGACCTCTTTCAGTAACAACTTTCCCTAAATATCAATTTCTTTTTAAGGCAAAAATTTTGACAAGAAATTCAGATCCTTCTCATCATTTTCATATCAATTTAATGTGACATCCTCAGAGTATATAATCAAATATGTAATTATTCTATCTGTTGCCTTGTATATTGCCTGTATCTTTTTCAGACCCAAAGTTTCATTGAGGTAGAGTTTTTTGTTTTGTTCTTTTTAAAGCAGAGATTTTTAAAGTGTTTGATATATACAAGATACTTAATAAGTGTTTACAAAACCTATGTATTTCAGAAGCCTTAAACAGGTTTTAAAATAATGTAGGTGATATTAGTAGTCATATCAAACAATTTGTAGGTTTCAGTCATGTCAATAACTACATTTCTCAGAGACAGAGAAACATACAAATGATCTGGGTCCAGTAGGATAATGCTAGCATGTGTTGTAAATTCTCTTATATGACCTTATTCTTGCAAGAATTGGTTATGTGGCAGAAAAAAAGGTACCACTATCTTATACTTTATTATTTAAAGAGATTTATGAAAGTTGTTAATTTCTTACACTACCCCTTTGTTTCAGTGGACCCAATTTCTGTGGTAATGGTGAGAGGAAAGTAGGCAATTTAGGCAGCCGCAAAATTCTCCTACAAGGCACTATAAAATAAGGCTTGTTCTAGATCATGGGTCTGTCCAAAGGGGAATGTTAAGGGGTAGGATGGATGATGGATGCATTGTGGACTTATAAGATTAATACTATTATGCCCCAATAATGGGTCTATGATTATAGGAGCGAGACTGATATAAAGCGAAGGTCAAGCAAAGCTTTATTTCATTCCAAGCATCAAGAATCTAATCGAATGTTCGGGGCCACACCTCTTACGAGAGAAGGCAACCCTTCTCTGTTTCACAGTCTAGCTTTTAAGGGCAAAGGCCATGCAGTCAGGCTTGGCCACGCACAGGTGACCAATGAGATTTTAACACACACAGGAAACTCCACAGTGAGGCTAGGTGACCAATTGAGGTTCAATTTACCCTAGTATAGACATTTGACCCAGCCTATTACACCTTGATTAGGATTGGTGCCAAAAAGGTTCCCAAAGGGTGGAGGAGTGGGGCATACTCCTTAGTATCTAAGGGACAGTGTGCAAATCCCCCCCCCCCCCCGCTGATTGATGTCTCCACCTGGCCTGACCCACCCTTGTATATGTGCTTTGTTACCTGGAGCTGATTTCCAGGACTTGTTTTTAAGTAAATCCCCTGGGGGAAGGGGAGCAAGGACAGTTTAAGGGTTAACCTCAATGAAAGCCTCTTAGTAAAATATAAAAATATAAAATAGGTCCTTACATTACAACAACTCAGTAGGGAAAGTCCCAGTGTGGTGATAAAAGAAGTGATGTAACTTGCATTACACATTTTATTTTTAAAACGTGTAAGTTGTATTTTTCCCTGTCATGACATCATACTTTATCTTCATCTCTGTCTACTAGTTTAAAACTAGCCAGAGAGAGAGAGAGAGCATGAGCAATATGGGGCTCGATCCCAGAACTGTTGAGATCATGATCTGAGCCAAAGGCAGACACTTAACTGACTGAGCAAATGAGACTCCCACAAACTCCACAATTTTATAAAATTTTTATTTGTTGGGGTGCCTGGCTGGATCAGTCAGTAAAACATGTAACTCTTGATCTTGGGGTTGTACGTTTGAATTCCACCTTGGGTGTAGAGGTTTTTAAAAATAAAATCTTTAAAAAATTTTTTTTCATTTTTTTAAGCCATTGTACGGCAGTGTTGATCACTATATTGTACACCTGAAACTAATATTAACCTTATTTTAACTAACGAATTTAAATAAAAACTTTAAAAATAAAATAAAAATAATAATCATAAAAATATAAAAGGAAAAATTATTTGGCAGGCAATTTTCTTAATTGCATTATTATTTATTATTATCATAGTGTGTGTGTGTCGGTGGGAAGTGGCTGGTATTACAGTGAGTTCCATATCTGTGTTACACTGAGGTCCATGTCTGTAGTCAGTCTTTTTTTTTCTTTTAATTTATTTTTAGTGATCCAAAATTCACTGTTTATGCACCACAGCCAGTGCTTCATGCAATAAATTCCCTCCCTAATACCCACCACTGGGCTCACCCAACCACCTGCCACCCTCCTCTTCAAAACCCTCAGTTTGTTTCTCAGAGTCCACAGTCTCTCATGGTTTGTCTCTCCCTCTGATTTCCCCCAGCACACTTCTCTCCATCTCCCAGTGTCCTCCACGTTATTCCTTATGTATTGAGTCTTCTAAAAACTTTTATTTCTTTCCCTATTCTGCTTTGCATATGCTTACCTTAGATGTTAAAATGTTATAAACCTCTCCTGCCTGGTCCATTTTCTCTCTCTGCTCTCATGATTTCTCATGCTCTCCCTGCCAACCGCACATGCCTTACAATATCTGGATATGACTAATCTCTTCCTTAGCTACTTTATTCTACTCTGCCATATGGTTGCCCTTCCCTCTTCTGTACCATAACTTCTATTCCCTGCATTTGTGCTTTAACAATACCTAATTCTTTTCACTATATCTGTATCAGTAGTGCAATCACTGGGTCATAGGCTAGCTGTATTTTACTGGAAAGAAGGGCCATATGCACCCCAGTGTTCGTAGCAGCAATGTCCACAATAGCCATTCTGTTGAAAGAGCCAAGATCCCCTTCAACAAACAAACGGATAAAGAAGATGCGATCTATGGATACAATGGAAGATCACTCAGATCTTCAAAGTCATCTTCTTAATATTACAGACTCTTCACATAATCATAATTTTATTTTGGCATTATATGGTAATTTCAAATATAGTAAATATAAAGAATTTACCTCTGTAATTATAGCGAGTGTGGTCGTAGTTTAATGGCAACAGAGAGGATGAATACCCAACTTTTGCATCAACATGGATGGACTGGAGGAGATTGTGCTAAGTGAAATAAGTCAAGCAGAGAAAGTCAATCATCATATGGTTTCACTTATTTGTGGAACCTAAGGAATAGCATGGAGGACATTAGGAGAAGGAAAGGAAAAATGAAGTGGGGGAATTGGAGGGGGAAATGAAACATGAAAAACTATGGACTCCAAGAAACAAACTGAGGGTTTTAAAGATGAGAAGGATGTGGGGATGGGTGAGCCTGGTGTTGGGTATTAAGGAGGGCACATATTGCATGGGGCACTGGGTGTTTTACACAAACAATGAATCATGGAACACTACTTCAAAAACAAATGATGTATTGTATGGTAACTAACATAAAATAATTAAAAAAAAAGGAGGGGGACAATTCCTAACACTCAATTTTTCCTAGTTTCTTGTTTACCTCCTTTTAAGACTAAGATCATTAGTGGTTTTTTGTTTCTTTGTTTTTTTTTTTTGTCTCAACTAAAAGAAGAAAACTAATACACATTATTTTGAAAACTTTTTGAACAGTGTACAAACCTTAGTCAAGTCCACAATGTCTCATCTCTTCTTCCTCCTAACATGGCTAAGTTGAAAAACCCTTTATCTGGGAAAAGATCATTTTCCTGCCACCTTGTGTAAGATTTTGGCTTTAGCTTAGATTATCCTTTCTTTCCTTTTCTGAAAATAAGTTGAAAATATTAATAGCCTCAGTTTCTTCTTCCAAAATATGACTGCTTCTTTACCAAGTGCAAAAGCAACCCATTTTGACCATAGTAAACTGCTTGGACCTACTTTGTTTGGCTCACTGTTTTAGTGAGACAAGTGCAGTGAAGATGACACACCATTTCCAAATGTATTAATAATTGGTAGACCATACTTCTAAATTGAAGTTTTGTTGCCATTAAACTACGACCACACTCGCTATAATTACAGAGGTAAATTCTTTATATTTACTATATTTGAAATTACCATATAATGCCAAAATAAAATTATGATTATGTGAAGGGTCTGTAATATTAAGAAGATGACTTTGAAATTATTGCTTATCTAAATGAAATTTCCCATTTTATAATCTTGTATAAGCTTCCGTTGTCATTTCTTATTTAAAATCTATTAGAAGGCACTCTTATTTTCCCTTAAGTGGGAAGTCAAATGTGGAACAAATTCATCCCAAAGGAATTGATTCTATATTCCACTGAAGACCAGGTGGCTTCCATGTGGCATTTTGCCTCTTGCATATTGTTCATCTCCTATAACAAATGGGGGTATGCTCTTTAGTAAACTAATTCAACTAAATTAGAGACATTGTCTTCAAGGGATAACATCATAGAGACTAGAATCAGAATCATACTTTTGGGAAAATTGGGCCCAGGTTTTATTTGTTTTGTTTTGTTTTAAGATTTTATTTATTTATTTGACAGACAGAGACCACAAGTAGGCAGAGAGGCAGAGAGAGAGGGGGAAGCAGGCCCCCGGCTGAACAGAGAGCCTGATGCGGAGCTCGATCCCAGGACCCTGAGATCATGGCCTGAGCCGAAGGCAGAGGCTTAACCCACTGAGCCACCCAGGCGCCTCTAGGCCCAGGTTTTGATGGTTTCTTTCCTCAATCTTATAAAACCTATTTGAACTCTACTGGATGCCAGAACTGCTTAAAAATATTTGGTCCCTTGTAATTTTCACCTTCCAGTATTCAATGCACCTGATCTATGTAATATCCTATAGTATTTTTGTCAAATGAAGACTCTCAAAGTGTGTTTCTTGGGAGACACTTTTCAATTGGTTGCTTACATTTCTGCATTTATTATTTGTTCTAGACCATCCTTTGAAGATGGTTGTATTGAATAGTCTTGGAAGACAGAAATAGTATCTTTTTTTTAACTTAACCTGTTGTGTTTGCAAATATTATCTGCCTCTGTTTTGATTCTTCTTGTGGGAACTGAGGCTCAGAACTGATATATAATTCCCACTCCTACACACACACACACACACACACACACACACACACACAAAACTGTTAATATTCTGGCTACCTCTAGTGCTGTGAATTATAAACTATATTATTTCTGAACCATGAGTCTGTGTCTTCTATCAGCACCCAAGAAACCATGGCAGACTCATACACCAGCTTTCAAATAAGGGAAAATAATCTAAGATGCTTTATATTTTTTGAAAGTGTTACCTACTTCTGAACATATGACTGAACATATATAAAGCTGGAGCCATGACCATTTAGAGCTTTTTCTGTGGAAGAACTATGCATTCACTAGTAATCAAAAGTAGTTTAATCTTTTTTTTTTTCCTCCTGGACACCATTTCGTCTCTCACACTGTTGCTCAAATTGGATAGAGTCTAAGGTCCTTTGAGAAAATTTTTGTTTAATGACTCAAAATAAAATAGGAAGAGTCTAAAGTGCTAAAAATAATTCTATATAAAAGGTATACGATCATGCCAGAAAGGATAGTAATTTTATTTAACAACTGCCTGTTCACCACTTTATTTGTTCATTAACTAATCACCAAATTCCTGACTAAATCCCTTTTGTAAGCCAGAATGTGAGCTAAAAACTGGGATTTTAAAAAAGTTTTCATTTGAAATCCAGTTAGATAACATATATGGTTGTATTAGTTTCATGTGTACAATATAACATATAACACTCAGTGCTCATCATGACAAGTGCCCTAATTAACCCCCATCATTTATTTAACCATCACTCCTTCCAGATCCCCTCAAGTAACCATCAGTTTGTTCTCCTTAATGAAATGTCTGTTTCTTGCTTTGTTTCTCTTTCTATGTCTTATTATTTTCCCCTTTGCTTGTTTGTTTTGTTTCTTTTATTCCATATATGAGTAAAGGTATTTGTCTTTCTCTGACTGACTTATTTCACTTTTAGCATTATACTGTCTAGTTCCATCCATGTTATTGCAAGTGGCAAGATTTCATTCTTTTTTATGGCTGAATAATATTCCATTGTATATACATACCACTTATTCTTTATTCATCAATTGATGGACACTTGGGCTCTTTCCATATCTTAGCTTTATAAATAATGCTGCTATGAACATAGGGGTGCTAGCATCCCTTTGAATAAGTTTTCTTATATTCATTGGGTAAATACACAACAGGATTGTTGGATCACAAAGGACTTCTATTTTTAAATTTTATGGAAATTCCATACTGTTTTCCAATATGGCTGTATCAGTTTGCATCACCACCAACAGTTCACAATTGTTACTTTTGATTTTATTTTCTTTTTTTTTAAAGATTTTATTCATTTGACAGAGAGAGATCACAAGTAGAGAGAGAGAGGAGGGAGCAGGCTCCATGCCTGGCAGAGAGCCCAATGTGGGACTTGATCCCAGGACCCTGAGATCATGACCTGAGCTGAAGGCAGAGGCTTAACCCACTGAGCCACCCAGGCAGCCCCAACAAGTGTTACTTTTTCACATCCTCTCCAACACCTTTTGTTTCTTGTAGTGTTGATTTTAGCCATTCTGACAGGTGTGAGGTGGTATTTCTTTCTAGTTTTGCTTTGCAATTTCCTAATGATACATGATGATGGACATCTTTCATGTATCTACTGAAGATTTGAATGTGTTCTTTGGGGAAACACTTGTTCATGTCTTCTATCCATGTTTTTACTGGATTATTTGTTTTTGGATGTTGACTAAAAACTGGATATTAAGTATCACACAAGACAGGTTTCCTTGAGCTTAAATTTTATTTGCATGAGTATCATTAACAGGAAAAAATATGCATATGTGTAGGTACAAGTGTGTTTATGTATACATCTATCTATCTATCCTCTATCCCCTGTCTTCTAATTGTGGTAAATCCTGTAAGGTGGGGAATGGGATAGTCTGAAGAAATATGCTGCTGGATATGTTGGGTAAGCAAATTTAATTGCACTCAGATGCATTGGATATAAGTGAATCACTCAAATGAGTTATTTAAAATTATATAGAAACAAATTAAAATTTTATGTAGTTGAAAATAATAGGTAGTTAAAATAATTTTTGTTGTTTGTTGTTTCTGTGTCTTTTTTTTTGTTTATATATACTATGGTGTGAATGTTTATGTCTCCCAAAATCATATTATGAAATCTAACTCTGGAAGTGATAATATTAAAACATAGGGGCCTTTGGGAGGTGATTAGGTCATAAGTGGGATTACAGTCCTTTTAAAGGAGACCCCAGAGAGTTCTCTTGCTTCATTCATCATGTACATTTACAGTGAGAAGATAGCCATCTATGAGGAAGTGGGCTCTCCCTGGATCTGCCCATTCCTTAATCTTGAACTTCTCAGTTCTAGAACTGTGAGAAATAAATTCCTGTTCTTTATAAGCTATTCAGTCTATATCATGTCCGTTATAGCAGCCTGCATGCAGAAGGACAATATGACCTAAAACGAGAGCAATAAATATAAAGCATCAGTAAAGTCAGTTGGTACAATGTTTTTTTCCTTAGAGAAGACATGCTGCTTCATGTTAAACCTTGATATTGTATATGTTTCTTGAAGGGCCACTTCTTACTCCTTTGTATGATTTCCACAAAGTCCAGGATGATGCCTTACATGAAGGTAATATTTTATAAATACTGTTGGAAATATATACTTCTCTAAAATCTTATTTTGCCTACAGATTACTTGGATCCACTTTGCCTTGTGTAGAATATTTGAAATATTTTAAGAACAGAATGTCTCTCTAAATAACATTTAGAATCATCATTAGTTTATGACTCGTGACTTATTTATTTATGAAGTGATACTTACTGCAAGAACACTTAAGTTTGTAATATAATTTTTGAAGTAATCACCAAGCTGCTTTATTATAAATTATGAAAGAATAATTTCTCATGTTACGTTTAATTCGGCTCTTATGTTATGGTCATGACATTTTCATTAAAATAAAGTAGAAAATAGAAGTAAATAATAAGTGAAAAATAAAAAATAATAAATTAAAAATAAAAGTAAAACTCTTGTGAAATGTTAAACTTTTCTTACTTATTTTGTTTTGCTTTTCCTCTACCATGCTGGCAAAGCTGTATTTTGCAGATAGATACAATTTTCTAGTTGCTAGTTTTGTTACTTTTGCTAAAATTTTCAAAATATAAGAAGTTGAATAGTCATGCATTATTTACTAAACTCCTTATCTAAACTTATAAAAATAAAACAATGATGGTGACCTGGGTATTTCTAAAATTGTATTCTTCTTTTCCATATTGTGTTTTACAATGTAATTATTAAAGATTCTGCATATATTAACACCCATCCCCTTCTATCTCATCTGTATGTCCATTACAGTGCATGTAGGATTTCTATTCATTGCTATGTTGTGGTGAAGAGATTGTCTGAAGTAGTCCTATATTTATGCAGGTAGATCTTAAGCTACAGTGCTCTTGTTTATTTGCTTGTTCGTGATCAGTATGTCTGAAAGATGGCAACTATTGCATCAGGTATGATGATTAAAAATATTATTGGTGCCTGATACACTGTGATGAAATAGGTAAGTCGATTTATAATTTGTTAATTAAATTAGAAAAGAAATTCCTTTGGATTTGTCCTTTATTAAGAATTTTTTTTTAAATGAATTCCTTGGGATGGTTTTGTGTAATATACATCACATGCCTCAACCTTTAAATTTGAATGTAGAAAAGAGTTATCAGAAAGAGCCTAGAAAATATTATTATGAAATATTTTTGTTCTGTTATATTATGTTAACTTGGGAAATAATGGTAGTTATTTTTATTAGCATTTCCTACTTTCCACATGCCCTTACAGATGAGATATCATGTTTTTCCTACTCTTTTTATCGTGGTTGTTATATTCTTCAAGATCAATAACAATCAGTGAAAATTCATAACATTAATTTTTTGGGGGAAAGTGATATTTTAGCAAGAATCCGTGACCAAAAATTTTAGCTGTTGTCCATCCAGTAGGTGAGACTATCAATGTTCCCGAAATTTCAAGAAATAGAACTTATTAATTGTGTTGGTCAATGTTTATTGTCTCTGAACTTAGAGGTGCATAATTCAATTTAAAATTTATTTTGAATTGAAAACAAGATCTTACTGAAGTTTAGTCATCCCACTTTATATCAGGCCTCCAGTACATTCTAATTTATGTATAGAAAATATCATAAACATGAATGTCACTTTTCCTATTGCATTTATACTGAAACTGCAATGACTCAAAGACGTCAGATCTGAAAAACACTACCTTTCTATAATTTCTGTTTCCTAGGAGGAATGGATATACCATTTTAGCACAATTATCCAACAGTATTCAAAACCACCATGAATTTTAAAACATAGATATTACACCATAAAAATCAAGTATGAAAATGTATAGACAACCAAGTCTCTATCTGTAAATGAAATACTCCCACACAGACTGGTTTTAAAACTTTCTAACTTAAGGAATTTGATAGCACAGACTCAGGGTAGTAGTTTCAGTGCCTACAGTATACTTTCAGGGAGAGAGTAATGTAGGCTCTGAGTCACTTTCTGCCTAGAGATGACCTAATAGTGGTTCTGGCATTGTTTGTTTGTTTGTTTTTGAAAATGCTTTCCTGGGCGTCATTCAGAAAATGCAGAGTTTGGCATTCTATATAAATTAAGGATGATGTTTTTGAATGTTTGTCTTTCACTACATCAAATGAACATAATTGGACAGAAATTCCACTAAATTAAGCTTTGTTAGGAAACGTGTAAATTGGAGCTGCTCAAATTAGTTGCTCTTTGAACTATGTGCTGTTGGCTCAGGATTAGATAAGGAGTTTGAAGGAAAACCTAAATCATTGCTTCCTTTTTTGAGAGAGTCTTAGCATATTTTCTTAAAATTAGCTGAAATAAACAATGTGTTTAGTCGCAAAGTGATTTGCATTTTTGCACAAACTCCCTATCTCCTTGAGAATTATAACAAATATTTCATGAAACATCATTGATCTTTACTTTGTTACACTGCTCTAAAGTACATTCAGAGTTGCCAGTTAAAAGTGTTAGTGTTGAGATGAAATGTCATGCATTTTTCTTCACTTCCATGCAAATGAACACAGTAATTTATTAAGACACAATGAAGAAAAAAAAATTGATAATGAGTTCCAGATGTTAAAAATCCCTTGCCATTCAATCCAAATTGTGAGTTTGATCTGTTACCGAACACTTTATAATGCACCTCTGGTAATTTTACAGAGATTATTTTTTTCTTACCAATTCTTGTTTATTCTGTCTTGCAATGCAGAGAAAGCTAACTAATTTAAAATAAACTTCCGTTAATTTCGATTGTTATAAACTTAAAATTGATCAATTTCCATATACAGAGTTTAAAATGTTCACAATTTACATTAAATATATATTCTGTGTATACCTTGGAGAAATTATACTGAAAATTGAAATTAAAATGATGTTGTATATAGCTGCAAGAAGCCGCCTGTCCCATTTCATCTCTACTATATAAGTTGTGTCAGGTAATTTATAAAATCCCTACTGCATAACAAAGCTATTTTTTGTTGGAATGGGTAGTAATGTTTGTTCTTATTTCTAAATAAGAGTTGGTCTATGAGTGCATCTGCAACTGTATTTTTCCTAAGTGGCTTCATGGTCTTGAACTGAGAAAGCTCAGAACATTAAACATCCAAATAATATAATTTGACATAATTAGACATCAAGGAAATGCAATTAAAATGACACTGAGATATCACTACACACTTATCAGAATGGCTAAAATACAATATAATGACAAGACCAAAAGAAAAAGATATACCATTTGATGATACACAATGGCAAGTTGTACCATCCCTTAACCATCTCAGACTAGTGTAGTGTTAAATTTGTTTTTCTAAGCAATGTTTTGGGTCACTTACCACTTTTCAAGGATATAAAGTGCTATCATTTTACTTAAAACTGTGAAATTTGGTCAGATTTAAATTTCAATTTATGTTAAAACATTCTGTACACTGTGTTAAACTTTGACATTTGTTCCCTCTGTTCAGTGAATAACACTATATCATATTTTGAGAAATACACTAATTTTCATTTTGAAAAATATCCCTTTTTCCTCTTATGGTAATTATTAATATGAATTAATAGTAGAATTTGATATGGTTCCATATGACCATAAATACTTTATTGTATATTATCAAATTTAATAATGAATATACTGTACTTCTTTGGACAATTTTTAAAGACTAGTCTACTCTTAAAAAAAAATGGAGACGCACTTCTTCAGTTCACACAAATTTCATTTTATTATATATAACCTCAGATAAATTTCAACAAATCATAATTTATTAAAATTATGTCTACTTAAAAATCTCATAGAAGAGTAAAACCATCAAAAATAAAAATAAACACACACAACACACACACATCACCCATGTATTGGCAAATCACAATTGCTGTAACAATACATTAGGCATTCCACAGTTAAGGGCTATCAAAATTTCCATCAGCGACAAAAAGATTTGTATCCAAATGGACTGATTTTCCAGAATCCAAGAAAAAGTCTCCTAGGGTTTATTTAAAGATAAATATTTGAACAAATACTTCTTAAATTTAGGAAATTCAGAACATACTATTAAAGAATATTTGCAGTGCAGACTATATTCAATCCTTCCTTCAAAATGTGCCTTTGAGTACATAATTCTGTTTTCTCTATCTAAATTGAGCTGTCCTCCAAGGAAGTTTTCTAAAATGTGTGTCTCTGTGTGATAAATGTTCTAAGACCTAACATGCTTCATTGTATTTTTACTGTGCTCTCACATTTAATCAAAAATTTGGCTTGATGTATAATATCTAGTTTCAAATATCTTTTCCATCTATACAAACACCCAGCTGTCTCCTTTATATGCTATTACTATTGAGAATTGTGCTGTCAGTATTATTCTTGTACATTTTAGGTGATCTGTTCTTCTCTTGGGCATCATTTATGCTCTTCTCTGTTTTTGATATTCTTAAAACTCACCATAATATATATGAGTGTTTTTTTAAAGATTTTATTTATTTATTTGACAGAGAGAAATCACAAGTAGTTGGAGAGGCAGGCAGAGAGAGAGAGAGGAGGAAGCAGGCTCCCCGCCGAGCAGAGCGCCCCATGCGGGACTCGATCCCAGGACCCTGAGATCATGACCTGAGCCGAAGGCAGCGGCTTAACCCATTGAGCCACCCAGGCACCCTATATGAGTGGTTGTGTGTGTGTGTGGTTTTTGTTTTGTTTGGTTTCTGATTTCTCATGTTTGGCATCATTTTAAGTCTGGTATCTTTTATCTTTCTTTAATTCTCCAAAATTTATCTCACTACTTATTTAGATATTTTCTTTATTTTTTTTCTCTTCTGCTGCATTTGGGCAGAAGTCATTAATTTGATTGTTTGTTTTTTCCAACTCACTTATTCATTTTACAGCTATATTCATCTTAGTCTCCTTTTACTGTATTCTTTATTTCAACAATTTTCACTTAATTTATATTCACAGTATAGTATCTTTCTTTTGTTTGTATATTTATATCATTATTTTATCATATACTTTTAAGCTATTTTTTAAAATATTTTATTTATATATTTGACAGTGAGAAATCACAAGTAGGCAGATAGGCGGGCAGAGAGAGAGGAAGGGAAGCAGGCTACCTGCTGAGCAGAAAGCCTGATGTGGGGTTTGATTCCCGGACCCTGAGATCATGACTTGAACCGAAGGCAGCGGCTTAACCCACTGAGCCACCCAGGTGTCCCTTTTAATCTATTTTTTAAAAGAAAAGTCATTCTTTTTTTTTAATTTTATTTATTTATTTATTTGACAGAGAGAGATCACAAGTAGACAGAGGGCAGGCAGAGAGAGACAGAGAGAGAGAGAGAGAGAGAAGCAGACTCCCTGCTGAGCAGAGAGCCTGATGCAGGATTTGATCCCTGGACCCTGAGATCATGACCTGGGCTGAAGGCAGTGGCTTAATCCACTGAGCCACCTAGGCGCCCCTAAGCTATTTTTTAAATTCCTGTTCCAATAACATTTCGATTGCCATATAAAGTTAACCACATCATATTTTCTGGTAAGTAATTGTACCTTTTATGTGCATAGTTATTTTGGTCCATGAGTTCAGCTCCTCTTAGGATCATCAAATCTCTTAAATTCTGGGTATGCTAGGATTTTCTAAGCAACAATAAAATACATTGAAACCTGGTAGCTTAATTATAATAATGTTTTCTTTCTCAATCATTCACAATAGCATTACAGTCTGAGTAGCTTCCTTCTATTTTGCAGCTATAGTGTTTGGAAAAACTTGAATTGTGATATCACTGTGATAATGTGATTTAGTCAGGGTTTTTCAGAGAATCGGGAAGAGAAAAAAAAAAAGGAAGATATTCTCCAGGGCCAACTCTAGAAGTGACTATTAAAACATCTGTCCAAATTCAACTGAACAAAACTCAGAAATGCCATCTCCAGTGAAATACAAAGAAGATTATAAATAGTTCTGGGCACACACATCTCATTTGACCCAATGATGTACATCAATGAAAGACTGAAGGCCAATCACCACTCCATGGGAGAATTTAAAAATAAATTTACCAAAGAGGCCAAGAATTCAGAATCACAAATACCTCAGAACTAATAATAACTGCCTTCACTTGATGTTATTCTATAAGATAAATCCTACGATCAAGTTTCAATTTTAAATTCTTACAATTTTAAATTCTTAAATCCTTATGAATAAGCATCATTTGGAGGGAGCAGTTTTCATAATTTATCATCCATCAGCCTTTTTTAAGATTTTATTTATTTATTGGACACAGAGAGAGAGAGAGAGAGAGAGAGAGAGAGATTACAAGTAAGCAGAGAGGCAGGCAAGCAGGGAGGGAAGCAGGCTTCCTTTTGAGCAGAGCCCGATGTGGGGCTGGATCCCAGGACCCAGAGACCATGACTTGAGATGAAGGCAGAGGCTTAACCCACCACCCACGTGATGAGAGAGCCACTCAGTTTCCCCTCATCCATCAGCCTTAATTGTTTGGAGGAAAATGTGTGGAGGAATAATGCCTTAGGGAGTTAATCTCTCTAAAGAATCTTCAAGTCTTTACCCCTTCAAGGTTTTTGCACAGTTCTGATAGCCTTTAAACATCCAGCTGATTTCTACAGTGACAGGCCTGTTAAAACCTGTCCTCAAACCAGGAATAGAGCTTGAAACATACCAGTCAAGAGCATCTTTGAGTCTTTTAAGGAATTTATCATCATTTCTTTGTTTTTGGTTAATATCTGAAATAGTTCTATATTACACTTGCATAATTTCTCCAGAGCTGACTTTGAAGGAGGCATTCAGTTTCAGCTAGTTCCATATTTTTGCAAGAACTATAATTCTATATTAAAAAAACATATTTTAGAGCGCCTGGATGGCTCAGTGGGTTAAAATCTCTGCCTTCGGCTCAGGTTATGATTCCAGGTTCCTGGGATTGAGTCCCACAGTGGGCTCTCTTCTGAGGAGGGAGCCTGCTTCCATTCCTCTCTCTCTGCCTGCCTCTCTGCCTTCCTGTGATCTCTGTCAAATAAATAAATAAAATTTTTAAAAAAACATATTTTATACCAGTGATTCATGTTTATTAACTAAGATATCACAATAGAAATAATACAAACAGTGGCTCTTTATTAACACCTTCAACCAAGGGACGCCTGGGTGGCTCAGTTGGTTAAGCAGCTGTCTTCGGCTCAGGTCATGATCCCAGCGTCCTGGGATCGAGTCCCATGTCGGGCTCCTTGCTTGGCAGGGAGCCTGCTTCTCCCTCTGCCTCTGCCTGTGCTCTCTCTCCAACCCCCCACTCTGATAAATAAATAAAATCTTTAAAAAAAAATACCTTCAACCAAGATCAAAAAATATGTCATATTTTCTCCAAAAATTTTATATCATCTGATTGGTCCGATATATATAAAATTACATTTAAAGTTTTAAAAATATCAGCAAATATTTTCATTTAAATGCAAATTTGAAAAAAGTCTACTTTTCCAAACACGACTTTTTATCCTATTTTTTTAAATTTTGTCGACAATTGATAAATTGTTTAGCAAGACTGTAAATGTTAGATCGAAAAAATGATTAATAGATGTAGGTTCAAAATATTATGTTCCATTAAAAATTATTTAGTCTTTGATGAACATCTGTTTGATAATATGTTGTATCCAGATATAGTAAATTAATGACATATATAAAATTATAGGGAAATGACACCTTCCGTTCCATTATGAGTAGAGCTTTTAAAATGCTATTTGTCACAACCTGTCATCTTGTCATTATGTAGCATTATGTAGCATTTAAAAAATGTATACTCTTCACTTTGAAGTCTTTTAGAAATCTAAAGTATGACTTTCTATGGTTTGTGTTTCCATATTCCTTTATTGCCAGTTTGAACATATCCACATGCTTTGATTCAAAGGTAAAAAATTCCTCTTATTTGGAAAAATGATGTTTATTTTTGTTCTCTCACCCTTAGCAGGTGGTTTCATTTTAGCACACTTCAGAGTTATAATTTCATGCTTATTAAAAACATTTATTATGATCTACATAGATGAATGAAACTTTTATTTTATTAAATTATTTGCCAAAAAATCTGTTATTTTTAAAAATGTATTTCCTTTGAAGGGCTATTTTAGAGCATTGAGAGAGGATCTAGGAGTGTGGTATTATGCAATATTTAAGTAGGTATGAAATGGTTATTTATATGATTGTTTCTTTAAGGCTTATGTATATTTTTCATTATATGCTATAAAATATTTTGAAAGTAAATTTAAGGTATGTTTTACATAGTTTATTGTTTGGAAAAAAATATTGAAATGATGTATGAAATTCAGTATACTCTCAACATTAATTTATTCTGAAATTTACCAATTGTCTATTAAACCTATTATATGGCAGATGTTACTTTAGACTACACTGCTAAATGAAATACCTGGCTTTGTAGAACTTTTATTTTAATGGGTGAGACAATTAAAAGCTATAAACCTTAATAAAAAATTGCATAGTGCATTCAAAAATGATGAGTACAATGGGGAAAAAGAAAAATTAAATCAGGGTGAGAAAAATCAAGGTTGCTAGGCAGGGAATGGGGAGTTAAAATTTTTAATAGGAAGATCAAGGTAGTTATAATGAGGCTAACAATTGAACAAAGGTATGGAAAGCTGATGAATTTGCCCAGAACTATCAGCAATAACGTCACTCCAGACAAAGGAATTGGCTATCTTGAAGGCCATAAGCTTGGATCGTGCCTGGCATATCTTAGGAATAGCAAGGAGGCCACTGTGAGTGACTGAAGAGTAGCAGGGAAAGAGGTCACAGAGGTTAAATGAGTGGCTAGATCATATAAAAGCTTAGAAGTCATTGTAAAACTCTGGCTTTTATATTTGGAAACTTACAAGCAGGGGTAATCATGTGCAAAGGGAGAGGAAGAAGCAAGCTCCTTGGGGTGCAAGTAGTCCCATGCAGGGCTGGATCCCTGTACACTTGAATCATGACCTCAGCCAAAGGCAAACATCTGCTTAAACAACTGAGTCATCCAGGCACCCCTAGAAAATTAAAAAAAAAAAGACCTTTCAAAAACATTTTGTTTCTTTCTTTTTTTTAAATATTTTATTTATTTGACAGACAGAGAGACAGGAAGGGAACTATAAGCAGGGCAGAGGGAAAAGGAGAAGCAGGTTTCCCACTGAGCAGAGAGCCTGATGTGGTGCTCCATCCCAGGGCCCTCAGATCATGACCTGAAAAGAAGGGACACTTATGGAGGAAGCCACCCAGACACCTCTTTTCTTTGTTTTTAATATATGGCAATGATGATTCCCAGTCACGGGAGCATATTACCCATTGATTAAATCTTTGATAACAACCTATTTAAAAAGGTGTGTAAATATATACTTACTCAGATTTATACACTTTGTGTTTTCTTCATAGTTTGGGGCTGGAACGCCTGCTCACAACACTGCTTCCAGTCTTTCCCTTCCCATCTTTTGATACCAGGTATTCGGTCAGTAAAGCAAATTAGTATGAAAATTAATAAGCCCTTGGCACCATATCTCTGGAGCAGGGGTTGCTCTTAGCCAAGGCCCAGAGCAGTTGACCTCCCCTCGCTAGTGCTATAGCCCCAAGGACTAGGTCCCTGCCACCAGAACTCAGTCTTACATGTTATGCTAAGCAGACACAACCAAAAGAGGAAAGCACTGGCAGCTTTCACTGGCATGCCTCATCTCCCACTACCTCGACGTCCAGGCAGTACCAGATGCCAGGGAGGGGTCTTGGTCCAACATATGGGAGGGAAGGAAGTAGCCATGAGCAAGTACCTGCCTCTCTGTTCCTTTCTTTCATGAGCAGGTTTTAAGGAGGAGGAAGAGGAAGGGGAAGAGAGGTGAACTTCAAGGGGTGAAGGCCTCAGGCAGACAGCTGGCTCCTGCCAGTAGGAAAGGGACAAAGGAGAAGGCAGTGAGTCTTGCAGGGAGGGTGGGGGGTAAGGGTTACAGCTTATGATGGAATCTGGACAGGAGTAATAGGGATACTAGTCATTTGAGTCCACCATTGGCAAGCTGGGCGGGGTGTCAGGGCAGATAGGCCTCCCTGGGCAATGGCACATGAGAGAAGGTGGAATTATTCTCTGAGGAGCAGGTGGAGCCTTGGGTGTTGGGAAAGCATAGACAGTATTGTTCCAGGGCATTGGACAGGTCTGGGTACTCCTGGTTGGAGGTCAAGGCCACAGTATGATCCAGGTCTTCTACCAGCAGCTTGAAGGTACCACATGCCAGCCACCCCTCATTATTGTGTATAACTCCCTGGTGCACTTATTGGCTTATCCATCAAATGACTCCTTCAGCAGCTTGAAAACCACCTCCACAGGCACTCCAGGATATGGGAGGCTTCCAGAGTGAAGATTTTGCACAGGATCACCTCAAAAGACAACAAGTCACTCTGGTGGATGTAGATCTGGTCAAACATGGCCTTAAAGACCATCCACTTCACAGGCAGTCCACTGTTGGTTGTCTTTATATAGTAACTGATGTGGTGATATCTCTGGCAAGGCTGAAGTCTGAGAACTTCATCATGTTGTCCTTTGTCACCAGCACTTCCCTGGTGGCCAGGTCTAGGTGTATGCACTTCTTGGAGGCAAGGTACTCCATGCCTCAGGCTACCTGATAGGCACAGGATACCAGGTCCTTGGAGGAGAGTTGCTCTGCTGCATTGTGGCTGATATTGTAACAGTACTCCAGGTAAGGAGGCCTCTGGGCCTGCAGGGACTTCTGTATGTTGTCTTTGGAGGCATATTCCATGAGAGTGTACGAAGGACTGTCCTGTGTGCAGGACCCAGCAGGTTGATGGTGTCCTTGTGCTTTCCAATCATCTTCATCATCTCCATTTCTGAGATTAGGTTTGACAGGTCTTTCTCTGTTGCATCTGACTTCAACATCTTCACAGACACTTTAGTCAAATGGTTGGATTTGTCTTTGTCCAGCCCAATGGCCTCCTCCAACACCACCTGCCCAAAGTAGGCCAGTCTTAGGAGTCTGCCTAAACTGCCTACAACCAGCCTGTCTCAAGGCAGTTATGAACTCTAGATTATCCTTAAAAATATTAAACCACAAGCTAAAAATTATCTTCACTAGGTCTCTGTTGCAGGTCTAATTTTCTCATCCTTCATCATTTATCTTTTTCCTAATTCTTATTTTCAGTATAGTTTATTTTGCATCCAAGTGTTTCCCCTGGTTTCTGTATGCTGTTTCATAGGGAAGAATTATCCTGTCATAAAATTATTTCTTCAGCATTCATTACATCTCTCAGTTAAAATGGGTTCTTTTATGGTATTGATTCATTTGAGTTTTCTCAAAATGGGAAGAATTTTCAAAATGGTGTTTTCCTCAAGGTTCAGAGTATGTCTTAGCCTCATCTTTACGCTTTTTGAAATTCACTTTTCAAATTCTTGTCCCTCTTTTATCTTTTTAAATTAAAATGTTTTATTTTTACTATTTTTTATTTGAGTATAGTTGATATTCAGTGTTTCATTGGTTTCAGGTTTTCAATATATCCATACATTATTCTATGATCACTACAAATATAGCCACCATCTGTCACCATATAACACTATTATAATATCATTGACTATATTCTCTGCACTGTCCCATATCTCTTTTGAAAATCTCTGATTTTTATGTTTTCTGTTATTCCAATTTTCGACCATCATTTTACTTGGTTACTTTAATAAAATATGCCTGATTACAAACTCTTCGCTGAAAATCATAGCATTTGATTCATAGTCTTCTTCTTCTCCTTCTACTTCCTCTTCTTCTTCTTCTTCTTCTTCTTCTTCTTCTTCTTCTTCTCCTCCTCCTTCTTCTTCTTCTTCTTTTTTTAAATTAACATATAATGTATTATTAGCTCAGGGTTACAGGTCTGTGAATCGCCAGGTTTACACACTTCACAGCACTCACCACAGCACATACCCTCCCCAATGTTCATAATCCCACCACCCTCTCACAAACCTCCCCACCCCCCGGCAACTCTCAGTTTCTTTTGTGAGATTAAGAGTCTCTTATGGTTTGTTTCCCTCCCAATCCCATCTTGTTTCATTTACTCTTTTCCTGTCCCCCAAACCCCCCCATTGCACCTCCATTTCCTCATATCAGGGAGATCATATGATAGTGTCTTTCTCTGGTTGACTTATTTTGCTAAGCATAATACCCTCTAGTTCCATCCATGTCATCGCAAATGGCAAGATTTCATTTCTTTTGATGGGTGCATAGTATTCCATCATATATATATATATATATATATATATATATATATATATATATATACCATTCATTTGTTGATGGTCATCTAGGTTCTTTCCATAGTTTGGCTATTGTGGATATTGCTGCTATAAACATTTGGTGCACGTGCCCCTTTGGATCATATAGTAGTCTTCTTTACCTCTATCAGAACCCCAGGTAGTTTTATTTATTTATTTACTCACATAAACAGATGATCCAACACAACGTTTTTTGATGTTCAAATGTATTAAATGTCTTACCGCTTAACACTATGCTTACTGTTCTCTTTCACTGTCTGACTAAATCCTCATCATCACTATGCCATTAAATCAGAAAGAATATTTGAACTCAGAGTTCTCTCCATGTCCGGGAATGAAGACTCCACCCTTCTGTTTGTGCAGGTAAAATAAATGTTGATATTGTCTGTCCTGCACATACCCCATCCTGTTCACCAGAATATTCATCATCAAAATATATACAAAATAAAAACCATACCTCACCACTTCTATTACCACCCAGCATGCTAGAAACACCATCATATATATGTTCCTGAATTATTGACTTGATTGATAACCCCACTTCCACACATACTGCACTCCTTTCTCCCTGCAAATTTATTTTGGTACAGCAACTTAACCTAAAAATCAAGGTAGATGATTTTATTCTGCTCTTGAAAGTATTTTGGTATCTTGCCCTTTCATATTAAATAAAAACTGAAGGCGTTTCAATGTACTAGAAGGTCATACATTAATACGTTCTTCCTCTCTCCACCACTATGAACTCCTCATTGGCCTCCTTGCTTTTCCTCAAAAGTAACAGACCAGCTGTTCACACAAAGTCTATATACTTACTTGCTCTGCCTAGAGCAATCTTTTCCGTTAATATTTGTATAACACCCTCCTTCACTTCCTGGGTCTTTGTACAAATAACATCTCATAAATGAGATATAACCACCCAACACAAAATAAAATTAACTTTCATCCCAGCATTCTGCAATGGCTTTTACCTTTCTTGTATTTTTTTGTAACACTTATCACCATCAACCATCAATCATTATTCTATTACTGGTTTTTTTTTCTTATTGGAGACAGAGGGAGAGAGATTTGGGAGGGGGCGCAGAGGAAGAAGAAAACACCCCACTGCCTAGAAAGCCTTCTGGGGAGTTACATCCCAGGACCCTGAGATCATGACCCAAGCCAAAGGCAGTCACTCAATGGACTGAGCCACCGAGGTGCCCCTCTATTATTGGTTTATTTCACTATTATATTTCAAAAGAATGTAAGCTCTTTGTGGTCAGGTATTTTATATGTTTTATTAATTGAAGTATTCTCAGAAAGGTAGCTGGCAGATTGTAAGGGCTCACTAAACTGTATTTTGTTGTTATTATTGGACTCCTTTATGGGCTTTACCTCTTATGCTAGAAGTCTATCCTTCAGATGTAAGCAATAAGAATAGAGCCCTGCTGCCTGTTCAAATGAGTAAAAAGCCTGTATTAAGTGGATATTTTAAAAGCTAAATGAATGGCTAAATAGTTGTATATAGGGGGAAAGGGAACATTTTTTCCACAGTTTAGAAGTGGAGTTCTTTTATAGAGTTCTTGTACAAGCCTCCACTATTGAATGATAATGGGCAGTTGTACATTACAATTATACAAACACTTTGGTAATTTATATCCTTTTTTTTTTCTAATTCATGACTGGATCATTTAATTCCTTAGGAGCATTACAGCATTTCAACTTTTCATGTTCAATAAACTTATTGGGGTTGCTACCTTTTTTATTCAAATGGAGAAATACTCATGATTTAATCGAAATAAAGTGTTATTTATTGTGTTGTTTTCTAGGAATGAGTCGCACATGCTAGTTTAAAAATTTTGTTAAATTCCCAAGTCTGTCACCGATAAAAGCCTTTTGTAGATTAGTAACTTGATCAAAACAGAAAAGTTATGTAACACTCAATTGTTATACTATCTTTGTTTCCATCTTGCATTGTAATAACACCCATCTTAACTTTATTTAAGACAAGTGATCGCCAGATGGCTTTCTGGCATTGATTGCATGATATGAAATCTAGTATAACTAAAAGTTTTTGGTTTTAGTAGCATATAAATCAATTTAGAAAAATATATGTATTTGAATATAAGATAAAGTTTTAAATTATTTGGCAATAGTAAACTAAACTTTTTTGTAAATTTTTATTTTCTAAAATTTCATTGAGCTCTTTTGCAATAAGAAACAAGTTACAAAAAACTAAGGTTTATTTACCCCAATTCAAAATTATTAGGAATATAATCATAGAGGTTGAAGTATTTAAAATATTGAACCCAAAATATTTTATTAGGTAAATTCATGAATGCTGAGCATTCACTGTTAAAATATACTAATACTATTGATAGACTGGTAGAAGCCTAAACTCAAATATTTATTAAATATTTATATCCATATCTTTTCATGGCTTGGTAATTCATTTCTCTAGCATTAAATAATATTCCATTGTTTGCATGTACTACACTTTATTTGACCTTTCACCTATGGAATGATATCTTGGTTGCTTCCAAGCTTTTGTCAGTTATGAATAAAACTACTATAGACACCTTTGTGGGTATAGATTTCATCTTTTTGGATAAATACCAAGAACTGCTACTGCTGAATCATCTGGCAAGAATATGTTTAGTTTTGTAAGAAACTGCCAAGAAGTTTTCCATTCTTTATTCTCAATAGACATGGAAGAACATTCCTGTTGCTCCACATCCTCACCAACATTTCGTGTTCTGTTGTCAGTGTTCTGGATTCTGGGTATGTACTGGTGTCTCTTTTTTGTTTTAATTTGCATTTTCCTGATGACATATGATGTGAAGCATCTTTTTATATACTTACTTGCCATCTGTAATATTTTCTTTTGTGAGATATCTGCTAAGGTCTTTGGCTCATTTTTAATCAGGTTTTTCCCCCATTGTTGAGTTTTAAGGGGTCTTTGTGTATTTTTGATTAACAGTCCTTTGCCAGATGTGTATTTTGCAAATTTTTTCTCATAGTCTGTGCTTTGCCTTTTCATTCTCTTGGCATTGTGTTTCACAGAGTAGACATTTTTAAATTCAGTGCTTGTGCTTTTGTAGCTAAAGTTATTGCCAAAACCAAGGTCATTTAAATTTTCTTCTATATTACCTTCTACATGTTTCATGTTTGGATTTGTAATCCAATCTGAGTTAATTTTTGTGAAGAGTGTATGATATATGCCTGTATTTATTTTATATTATTATTTTATTTTATTTTTATTTTATATTTTCACATTTAGCTTTACTCCAGAACCATTTGTTTAAAAGATTGTATTTTGCTCTCTTGTATTGCTTTTGCTTTTATATTAAATATAAAATATAATTGATAATATATATTCTGTTTCTTTAATCTAGTCTTTCTGTGGTATTACAATATCTTGCTTACAATTATCGTTATGGTATACTTTTTAAAAAGATTTTATTTATTTATTTGGCAGAGAGAGAGATCACAAATAGGCAGAGATACGGACAGAGAGAGAGATGAGGAGAAGCAGGCTCCCTGCTGAGCAGAGAGCCCAATGCGGGACTCGATCCCAGGCCCCTGGGATCATGACCTGAGCTGAAGGTAGAGGCTTAACCCACTGAGCCACCCAGGTGACCCATCATTATGGTAAACTTTGAAGTCAGTCCTAAGTCTTTGTTCTCCTTCAACACTATATTGACTATTGTGAGTCTTTGACTCTCCATATAAACTTTAAAATAAGTTTGTTAATATTAAAAAAAAGAACTTGCTGGAATGCATTAATTGTATAGATAAACTTGGAAACCAGTGACCTCTTGAGCTTAGCAGGAGATAGACCATGTACATCAGTTGTCACAGTGGTGCCTCTTTGCCTATTGCAAATCCCTAGGCAAAATGAGACCTCAAGGATCTGAGAGAATGTCTAAGAAGTACTTGATACATCCCTTGGGTATGGTTTATTGTAGTGTCCACCTGTCTGAAAGCTGGGGAATCTAGAGAAGGGAGGGAAAATTAGTTATGATAAAACATATCAAAAAACATCAATAAATTTTGTAAAACTAATTGTCATGGCTCATATACAATATGACCAACAGAGGGACCATCAAAAGGAAAGCATCAGTTATGTTTATTGTAAAATTTTTATTCAAAATAAAGCAATGAGAGGGGAAGACACAATGAGAAAATTATCATTTTGTAAATGGTAAACTTCTTACAAAATGGAACAGGTTTTATATTCTAAGTAGTATATTGAAAAGTAAAACATTGGGGCGCCTGGGTGGCTCAGTGGTTGGGCTGCTGCCTTCAGCTCGGGTCATGATCTCAGGGTCCTGGGATCGAGCCCCACATCGGGCTCTCTGCTCTGCAGGAAGCCTGCTTCCCACTTCCTCTCTCTCTCTCTCTCTGCCTGCCTCTCTGCCTACTTGTGATCTCTGTCTGTCAAATAAATAAATAAAATCTTAAAAAAAAAGAAAAGAAAAGTAAAACATTAAAAAATAAAATTTAATTAAAAAATTATGTAATTTTTTAAAAAGGTTAAAAATAGCAGAACCATTTTTCTTATAACTGGAAAATACATTGTATATATATCTATCAAAAATAACTTGTCAGGCACCTGCGTGGCTCAGTGGGTTAAGCCACTGCCTTCGGCTCAGGTCATGATCTCAGGGTCCTGGGATCCAGCCACACATTGATCTCTCTGCTCAGCGGGGAGCCTGCTACATCCTCTCTATCTCTGCATGCCTCTCTGCCTACTTGTAATCTCTCTCTGTCAAATAAATAAATAAAATCTTTAAAAAAATTAACTTGTCATGGGGGCGCCTAAGTGGCTCAGTGGGTTAAAGCCTCTGCCTTCGGCTCAGGTCATGATCCCAGGATCCTTGGATCCAGTCCCACATTGGGCTCTCAGCTCAGCAGGGAGCCTGCTTCCTCCTCTCTCTCTGCCTGACTCTGCCTACTTGTGATCTCTGTCAAATAAATAAATAAAATCCTTAAAAAAATTAACTTGTCATGGGGGCGCCTAAGTGGCTCAGTGGGTTAAAGCCTCTGCCTTCGGCTCAGGTCATGATCCCAGGATCCTTGGATCCAGTCCCACATCGGGCTCTCAGCTCAGCAGGGAGCCTGCTTCCTCCTCTCTCTCTGCCTCACTCTGCCTACTTGTGATCTCTGTCAAATAAATAAATAAAATCTTTTATAAAAAAAATTTAAAAAAATAACTTATCATGTCTGGAATCAGGAGCATATGGAAAAAAATAATATCTGAGGACAATACTTCTGCCATGTTTTGTGCCTTGTTAATATTTTTAAACAGTCAGGCAACTTTTAGCTTTATTGAAATACCTGCTAAGATACCAGCAGTGCCTTTTGGAGCCCTATGACTATAAAAATTAATTGCAAATATTCAAAATGTTTACTATGGTGTCACTATTTATGGCCACCACCAAGTATGTTTCAGAAGTAAGCATAACTGTTACTCATCTGTAAGGCAAAGGGGCATGTTTTCAGGAGTTCCATCTTCTGTACCAGGAGGTGAATCAAGTAATGATTTTTGTTTATAAAATAATTCACTTTTCAATCTAACATTCCTCATTCCACATTATAATAATAAAAACTAGGAGGAGACTAAAACAAACAAACAACTACAACTACAACAACCAGCTTTTCCTTCAGTGGAAAAGTAAATATAACCCTATGAGTAGCCTGAAATTTATTTTTAAATATTTTTAAGATAAACGCTTTTGTTAGAAAACCATATATTTTATATTACTAAGAAATAACAGGCAAAGTTTTATTAACTTCTAAAAAGTCTAGTTACTTCTATTTATCTATTAATTCGTCTCTTTATGAAGTAGAACATGATCACACCTATTGTATCTACCCAAGTTTGTATGCTTTGGTTATTTTATGTTTGCTATTTCCTTGCTTAATTTTTACAATATTTGATACATAATAGTATCTTTAAGTCCATCTATGGTTTCACAGAATTTGTTTGAACTTCATAAAAAAGTAACATACTTTTTGCACTGTCCTTGTTTTAATTCTCTATTAACTTTCCAAGATATATTCACTTTAGAGTGTGTAGCTATCATTTATTTTTATTCCTCCATAATGCTATGTTTACAAATTTGTATTTATCTGTACTTTTAAAAATATCTTAATTATATACCATTTCTTATCTCACGTAACACTCATGTTACTTCTACACTTATCAGATATTATGTAACTGAAAACCACAACTCAGCAACAATATAGCACCATTTTTCAAAATTAAATGGCTTACCAGAATTCTTTAATTCTATCCTTTATTTGTATTAGATGACCCTTTATTCTGGTATTTGGCATTGTTCATATGGAGGAAAGCTTAGAAGTTGATATTCCATAAATAGAAGGATTTATTATGATTGATTAATTATTTTCATTTAGAATGCATAGAATATGGTTGATTTAATATTTCTTTCTTACTCTCTGCCTGGAACATAGTGCTATCTATGTAATAGCCACTAAAATATTAAGTTAATTACCTAGACTTTAAACTGCATATTAGGGCGCCTGGGTGGCTCAGTGGGTTAAGCCGCTGCCTTCGGCCCAGGTCATGATCTCAGGGTCCTGGGATCGAGTCCCACATCGGGCTCTGTGCTCAGCAGGGGGCCTGCTTCCCTTCCTCTCTCTCTGTGATTTCTTCCCTTCCTCTCTCCTACTGTGATCTCTCTGTCAAATAAATAAATAAAATCTTTAAAAATAAATAAATAAATAAACTGCATATTAATAGGAATAACATACAGAACTCTTCTCAGATTGGGACACCTGGGTGGCTCAGTCAGTTAAACGCCTGAGCCTTTAGCTCAGGTCATGATCTTAGGGTTCTGGGACTCAGTTCTGCAACAGATTCCCTGCTTAGCGGGGAGTTTGCTTCTGCCTCACCCTGCTGCTCCCCCTGCTTGTGCTCTCTCTCACTCACAAATAAATAAAATTAAAAAAATAAATTCTTCTCAGATAGCTAATATAGAATATCATCTATGTATTCATCAAAGGGAAAGGGCCATATAATAATGAAATTCAGACTACTTCAAATTCATTTTTTTTTTTTTTTTTTTTTTAAGATTTTTATTTATTTATTTGATAGAGATCACAAGTAGGCAGAGAGGCAGGCAGAGAGAGAGAGAGAGGGAAGCAGGCTCCCTGCTGAGCGGAGAGCCCGACATGGGACTCGATCCCAGGGCCCTGAGATCATGACCTGAGCCGAAGGCAGCGGCTTAACCCACTGAGCCACCCAGGTGCCCCTCAAATTCATTTTTTAACCAGTAAGAAAGTACTGGAAACAAGCCAAAAATGTCTTTAATGAATTAAAGAAATAGACTGATTTTCAATATCTTAATGTTTCTAAAATAAATTGCAAGATTTTTATACTAGATATCAGTGTAAATATTCATTATACACAGATATTCTAAAAATAAACGTGAGAAAACTATTTGAGATATATGATGACAAAAACGAGTTTGACAAAAGTCAGTTTGGGTAAAACTTACAACACCTACCACCTGAAACTCTTGTTCTATAATTTAATTATTTTAATTTACAAAAATACAAAAATAATATATCAGAGTAAGTCTATTGATAGCTTTGAAGGTATGCTCTGGTTGTGCACTATTTACTATTTAAAGGGGAATCAAATATGTGATGCTTATGGTGTGACTATATTCAAACTCAACAAGTTCAGAAGCATACGAGGAATAGAATTAAGACAAAAGATGACCCTTACTTATCCTAAAGATAGACAATGGTATATATGTGCTAGTTGGGGAGAGAATCCAGTCAGTAGATGGAGGATGTGGTATTGTAAAAAAAAATACACAACGTTTTGGTTGAACGTTTAGCACTATATTTAACAAAGTGAAATTGTGTGTTAATAGCCTTGAATAAAATCCAAAAAATATTTTCAATTAATTGAAGATTATTTAGGAAAAGCTTCAAAAGTACAACTTGATAAGGATTCCAATAAAAGATTCATAAGCAATACAAGTTTCAGAATTTTTAGTATATTTTCCCTAAAAAGCCATTTGATTTAAATTAAAAAGAATTCTATTTACCTGCCACTGAAATAAGAGGAAATTATTTGGTTTTGTAATAAGTCAATGAAATAAATTAACACATCTTTAAAAAACAGATATGCACACTAATTTAAAAATAATAGTGCTTAAGCTGTTCAGCAAACATTTGTAAAATTCCTTGCCATCAGCTAGCCCTGGACTTCTGCTTGGTTAGTAAGGCCATGTATGTTACTGCTCAGAGTACTGACGCAAAGCAATTGTCCCCTTCACATCCATTTTTTGCTGTTGATATGTCATGCTATGTTGTTTAGAGATACATAGATGGCCCTACACGAAGGCCTTTTTTTGTGTGTATATGGGTGACTGTGATTTAACTTTCAAATAAGATGGCTCCTGATTTACAATGATTCAACTTACGATATATTTGGCAATGATGTGAAAGTGAAAGTGATTCACTAGAAACTGTACTTTGAATTTTGAATTTGGGTCTTTATAAAAAGGGCCAGTGACATGTGGTATGGTGCCGTCTTGTGATGCTGGGCAGGGGCAGTGAGCCACAGCTCCCAGTCAGCTAGAAGGTTACAGGGGTGAACACCTGATATTCTTACAACCATTCTATATATAAACATTCTTCTTTTTTTTAGTGTAATATTTAATAAATTGCATGTGATATTTGATACTTTCTTATAAAATAGTCTTTGCTTAAAATGATTTTGCCCAAATTCAGGCAAATGTAAGTGTTCTGAGTATGTTTAAATAAGCTTAATGTAAGCTATGATATTTGATAGTTTAGGGGTATTAAATGCATTTTCAATTTTTTATGTGTTTCTCTGTATATAGCCCCATCGTAAGCTGAGGAACATCTCTATATGTATATGTAGCCTTGGTATGGCTTACATATTATTGGCATGAAACATCTAGAACAGTACGTGTGCCATATAATTGTCTACAACATCAAACAAGTTTCTTGAAAACTTGTGCCAAAGGGGTTATGTCTTTAAGGATTTCCAAAGGGTTCTCTCAAACGTAAGATTTTTCAGAAGTTGAGTGAAAATCTGACCATACTAAACATTTTTCCATTTTCCCTAGTGAGCAAAGATAGCTAAAATCTATCTGCCATTTTCAACACTGTACTCAACGATTGTAATTCTAAATTAAGAACAGATTATTTATATCAAAACCACATGTTGGCCTAATCTTATACAATATTCATAAATCTCACTCAGAGTCTTGGACACTTTTATTTGTTGAGTCTATAAGGTACTACGGACATTCATCTTTTTTGACCTCATAGCTTCATGTATGTCTATACTTTTGAAAATACATGCATCATAGTTCCATTGTATAATGTCTGGGTTATAAAATGTGCTATGCTATCAAAATGGTAAGAAGAACATACAAATGCCCTGATGTAATGAACTGGACCAGATTGCCAGATATCACATTTCATACCAGAAAGATTCAGTGGTAAGTTTTAAAATGGCCAGCTATACTTCGACTGAATTATAACTCATTTAACTTCTCTCTTTGTGTACAGTATTATACATTAGTCAGTATTAAAGTAAATAAGTACTTTGGACAGATGTAAATATGCTGTAATAAAAAATGTTTTTCTTCTTTCTTTTAGTCCTTTATACTTGTAAGACTAGCCACAAATACCATGCTTCCCCCAAAATAATTTGCAATCCAAATTTATCTCTAAATGAATTTATTGCACAGAAAAAAAAAATATATATACACTTACAGTAGACATGTTCAAAGATAGTTACACAACAGCAGGGCCCTAAATGTAAGCAGTATAGTTGTTTTGTTTTGTTTTGTTTTGTTTTGTTTTCTTTAAAAAAAGAAGAGGTTATGTGAAATATTGGAATTTTATTTCGAGGCCTAGTATTTCAAGACAGTTAACTACACTTATGGTGTCAACAGCCTCTTGTTGGCAGTATGATTTTATTGGCTCCATGGAATAACAGCAAGAATTTACTATTGCTTCTTTCTTTTATGACACAAACAGAAAAAAAAATTGACACATTTGCTCAAGACCAACCAGAATCATTTTAACCTATCAAAATTGATGGGAGGCCTTCACTGCCAAAGTCACTGCTGGGTTTTCACAATTCATTGCAGACAATCTTCTACTCCCATTATGATAAAGGAGAAAAGAGTCATAATCAGGGAAGAAAGCTTGATTAATACTTGTAATTATTATTGAATTATTTAGCCTGCTATAGGATTATTATTATTGGTGTCATTTGATAATTTTCTCTCATTTTATTAAACACAACTGTGAGTAATTACCCTACCTAATATTTCTCTGTATTGGCTGACTAGCTAGCAAACATTCATGAAAATATCCATTAGCCACACATATAAAATGCTGCATTATGATGCTGTTGAATCAGAACATACCACTACCTGATCCTGTAGCTCTTTGAGGATTTGCAAATCAATTAAATATATGTTTCTTGGATTCTTCCCATATAATTAGAAAATTTATAATAGAGTCCATGAACATGATTAGTTTTACCATATTAAACCAGCAATCACACTTTGATTTTTACAACAAAAGCAGAAATATAAACACACACATTTGGATCAGTTTTCTGTTAGTCTGTCCGGACTTCAAAATCCTATTCCTCAAGATAATGCACACCAAAGTTCTGGATTAAACAAGAAATTAGATGGCACCTGAACACTTGGTTTAATATTCTCAAAAGGACTATGCAACTTATTTCTTACATTATGACATTGTTTTACAAAGATCCACACTTTTATAATGTTAGTATTTTTAATAATCAATAAAGTCAATTAATCATGATTAAAAATCAAACATAAAAATGTCTACTTTTGCTTTTGCCCCCTCCACTTGGAACTTATTTATAGCCTGATAATTCAAAGGTCCCTATGTTTATGAGAATCTGGACAGAAATAGCTCTAAGATCCCATTCAGAACTTGATATTAATCTAAGTCTTTTGGCTCCATTTATCCTGAGAGCAAAGAGTAGGACAAAGGATTTGAGTACTGTTAGTTTATCTGGGAGATTATCCAAGGTAGAAAAGAATGGGAAAGTGAATGTTATCAGTGTTAAGTAACTGCAATTTCCCATGGAACTATCCACCACAGGTTTGGCTATAATCAGGTGTTGGGCCTTGATATCAGAGGGATTTGAGGCAGTATCATTTTAGGTTAATCATTATATCTGAAATTTCCAAAAACTTCAACTGATGAAACTTTGATTATAAATCTATAAATATAACAATAAATCTACAGTATTCAAATTATTTTCAGAAAAATACACAGACAAAGCATCAATTGATTAATATTTAAATATTACAAAATACTGAAATGAAAGAATTTGGTCATATAACAACGTGTAAGAAGTAGAACTTAGGTTTAGGTTAGAACTCAGGATGCATTTGAGACTCAGTTAAGAAATTGAATGGAGGGACACCTGGGTGGCTCAGTGGGTTAAGCCACTGTCTTCGGCTCAGGTCATGATCCCAGGGTTCTGGGATCGAGCCCCAAATCGGGCTCTCTGCTCAGCAGGGAGCCTGCTTCCTCCTCTCTCTCTGCCTGTCTCTCTGCCTGCTTGTCATCTCTCTCTGTCAAATAAATAAATAAAATCTTTAAAAAAAAAGAAATTGAATGGATGTCTGACTATCTTATAGGTTTGCTAAAAATCAGTGACTTCGTGTGGCTATGCAGGATTTTTAACTTTCCCTAAGAAGTTATTAGATTTGATTATATAATGGCAGTAAAGGATGGGGAAAAGCAAAGTACAAACCCCATAAAGACAAAGACACTAAGTATGAGAAAAGAGTAATAGATAAGAAAAATCAATGCATTTGAGTAAAATGGGAATTGAAATACACAATGATTGTTGATTTTTTTAGATGGAGAAAACAAAACTAGCTTGCAAGAAGGAAATAACAGAAGATATGTTGTGTTGTGATACAGAATCCTGGAAAAGGCAGTAACGTGGAATAAAAGAGTAGGGAGAGCATATCAGGTAATTTGAATAGGAAGGAGATAGGAGATAATTGCTTGATAAATTTTATATGGCCCACTTAAATGCACAGATTTCTCTTCTTTACTTTATATGGAGAACAGGGTGTCCTTTCTCTTCCCTTTCAGAGCACCAGAGGTGTACTCTTTCAGACTGAAAACCTGAAAAGCTCAGGACTCAGTTGCTTAAGCACAGCTGAGAGGACATATTTCAATTCAGATTTACATTTTGCTGTATGTAGTAGACTGTCAAAAGTGGTTTAACCATATCTTTTCATTTAACAAGAAGACTACAGAGAGTGTTTTCTGGTGTTGCTTCAGAGTCTTAAGAAAGTCAAGTGAACTATCTTAGAGGTTTTCATGGCTTTTTATTCACGGTTGCAAAAATTGCTGTTGGAGTTCTCACTATTAAGCCCACATTTCTGGCAGAATGATAGAGGTAAAAGAGAATGATATCTTGTACGACTGATACTTTGTCATATGGTTACAATATAACTAGAAAAGCGACAATAAAATATTTGATGTCGTTTTAAGTTTCCTTGTTGTCAATCCCTCAGTGCTTTCTGAGATTAAAGGAAAAAGTAGATGGATATTGACCTGGCAACTATCAACACCTGTCAGTCTCTCTTGGATAACCAATATCTCTATAATCTCTTCTTCCCAGTAAAATATATATATATATATATATATATATATATATATATATTCATAACCCACACAGTGCCATCTCAAGTTACTGCACCAGATAAAATAACAATGATTTTCAGTTGTTCCAAATGGACAGAATACCCTTTCTTATGATATCATGTCTTATAAGATAGATAATTGGCTTGCTACCAATATACCCAGATGTGACTGTGGAAGAGACAGGAAAAAAATAATAATATTTATTTATTCCTTGGGTTGACCCTGTTTACACAGATGCATTATTATTAGAAAAGGTTGGTTTGGGACATTGGAATGAATTTACTTAATGGGTCTGTATGTAATTGGGTTGGAGGAAATTTTTAATTTCTAGAAAGATTATTAGAATTCTATCTTATTCTCTTTTGTTAATTTTCACATGTTAACAAAGCCAACGTTTTTGTCTAGCAAACAAGATCTTAAATCCTAACAAAACTCAATTTTTTCCTTTATATTTTTTAAGTTTGAGAGCCTCATGTTCTCTCATGCTGCTTTAAATACAACTCAAAAAAAAAAAGGAGCTAAATGGGGCAGTAAGACCAGACTTTTTATTTTATTGATCTTATTTTTAATTAAAAAATTAAAGATTGTATTTATTTATTTGAGAGAGAGAGCATGAGTGGGGCAGGGGGAGGTAGCTGCAGAGAGAGACTGAGAAGTATACTCCCTAATGAGCAGGAAGCCCAATATGGAGCTCGATCCCAGGATCCTGACTGAGATCATGACCAGAGACAAAGGCAGATACATGTGCAAAATCCCTTTTTTTCTGGGAAACAATACTTTACAAGAGATGTTTGAAAAAGTACTGGGGAATCAACTTTAATCGGAGATACGAAAATTTAATTGACTTTTGTAAAGCTACGGCATCCAAATGATGGGAATCCCAGCCCGTTTAGGTTGTGGACCACAGAGTATTCTTCTCTGTAATATTTTATTTTCTTCCATGTCTACTAACTCCAGTCCAAGTTTTCTGATCTCTTTTTAGATAGTGCAAAACATGGCAAAGAATACCAAACGAGTGCCCAATATTCTACATTTATTACATCATTTCTAACATAGAGAAGTGTATTATCAAGGCTGGTTCTGTGAACGAACATAGTTCTGCTAAAGTGTGTTTTGTTCTCCAAGAAATTAAATGCATGATTATCACACAATTATAAAATACTTGTGTCAAGAATTTTTATTCAAAAATTAATAAGAGAAGCAGATATTAAAACTAGTTCACATGGTTATTTGGGATATAAGCAGAGTTGTGCAGCAGAAGTGCTCTGGGCCCATAATTTGAGTTATACAATTTATGTTTTCTAATGAAAAATCACTAACTTGCATTATTGTTAACAAGAATCTTGTGCATTACCATCAGTGTTCTACATTATTGCCTCTTGCTCTACAGTTTGTAAATAACTTTGTCAATAGTAAGCTAATAAATGGAGTGAATCCAATGGATTGAGAAAATCTCCAGAGTTTCTGGTACATAATGCCAAGGACTCCATTGAAAGGACACCTAAGAATTTACTTTGCCCAAAAATCTGATCATTTTTTTCACTGTCCTTACCTATTTTCCAAACCTAGTCCTTTTGCTTCACCTTTCAGTCTACGGACAACCCTGTATCTGACAGACTTGTTAATTCTGGGAATGTCTTGCAGATTAATTTGCTTGCCAGAGGTGGTTCCTCTAATTGATGTCTAAGAACCCTAATTAGTTAAGAAAACTTTTTTTTAACATTTTCATTGCTATTTATTATTATTATTATTATTATTATTATTATTGCTAATATCTCTATTACAAATAATTCACAAGGGCATCTTTCTGACAAAAGACAAAGAGCCGCCTACTAGTAGAAAAAGTACATTTGACTCGGTCAGTGAAAGTGGTAAAGGGATTTGAGAAAATAAGGCAAAGCACTGGAATTATGTGTTAAAACTTTAAATATTATAGACACATTGACTTAATTTCTAATACTGCTGTTGCTTATAATTAAATAAGATGTTTTCCATGAACCACGCATTACAGCAAATATATTGTTTATACAGATTAAATTTTCATCAAAAGGGACGCCTGGGTGGCTCAGTTGGTTAAGCAGCTGCCTTTGGCTCAGGTCATGATCCCAGCGTCGTGGGATCGAGTCCCGCATCGGGCTCCTTGCTCGGCCGCGAGCCTGCTTCTCCCTCTGCCTCTGCCTGCCATTCTGTCTGCCTGTGCTTGCTCTCTCGCCCACTCTCTCTGATAAAGAAATAAAATCTTAAAATAAATAAATAAATTTTCATCAAAAATTTGTAAGTGTATTTTATTGTAGGATCATGATCAGCATTTTTCAGATGAGAAAAGTGAAATTTAGAAAAGTATGTCTCTTCAAATCCCTCATACAATATCTGGCCTAGATAGAAGGATATACTATCACAATTGAGGAAGATAATTGAGATTACTTAAAATGATAAACTTTACTGTATAGGGTTTTTTTAAAGTTTGCCACAGATTCAGATTCTTTTAAAATATATATCTATTTTGTGTAAAGAGAATGCACTGAGAAGTAAAAAGAAAGTGATATATCAGTGCTACCAACTAATGGCTCTAATATCATCACCTTATTTATGAACAATGAAACAGTGTGCAATATTTAAATAAATTTAAATAAATTCCTATTTATTTTATATATTTATAAATTTAAATAAATTACTATTTATTTATTATTAAAGAAATTCCTCTAACAAACAGTATGTTTTGAAGGTTGCTAGCAGGAAAGTGTTGTACTACATGGAAGTAATCAGAAAATATGATCTAAAATTCTGCTTTCAAGGGCGCCTGGGTGGTTCAGTGGGTTAAAATTCTGCTTTCAAGAAGCTATAACAGTAAGTACTGAGCATTAGCTATTATATGCTATGGATGAATAACTGAAATCTACATTTGAAACTAATGGTACACTATATGTTAACTAATTGAATTTTAAAAAGTTAATTAAAAACCCCACTATTTTATAAAACAATATTCCCAACAGGCCCTTTTGCTTTAAAATACTCACTTTGTAATGAGAATCATTACTTTTGTCTAGCCAATTCTTACATCACTGTTTATCCCTTCCCTGCTTTATCCCTTCCCAATATCAATAAAGGCTCACTTGGGTTACCTAGAAGCCATGAGAAAGCCTGTAGTAGATCTGGCTGGTTTTCACCAGCAATTTGACCACCATGTGCACAGGGAAGTCTATTGATAAAGGCTTTATTGCAATAAGTTGCAAATACATGGATGATTTTGAATTCTCTTTCTTGAGGTCTTGTTTCATAATAATAAATTTAGGGTGGCTTCTTGGAATGGATGTTATTAACATATTTTCATAGTTCTAAGTACATGGAATTGTAAAATAGATTAATGAATGTGGCATTACTGACAACTGTCCTCATTTTGAAATCAAATTACAGTGTACTAAGATGAGGAAGCAAAGCAGATTTGGGATTATGAGTGAAATAATTTAAAAAAGTCTTAGGGGTATGATCAGACTATTGAGTAATTCAGTAGAAAAATGTCAACTGATTGAGATTCTGTGTTCCCTGATTTCAGAGAGAAGTTAAGATAAATAAGTAACACGAGGAGACTAGGAAGCCAAACATAAGTGATAATTTTGTGCCAGGGTGTGTATACATCTGTTTATTTTCTTGCTTTACCACTAAGGTTGCTCCTAGAGGAGAGTTTAAATATGTGTTGGAGCTAATCTCTGTGGATTACACAAGAAACCACATCCTACAGCTCTCCCTGAAACACCCCTTATGATTTCAATGTAATTTGGTTTTTGCATTTTTAGAAATAACAAAATACTTTGCAAACTGATCTACTTTATTACCACCTCAAGTGAGTCAGCTGACTCCACATTTTAACACAGTGACAGTCACAGAGGAATGGAGGAATGAGTAGAGTTATCAATAAATGTGCTTTTAAGATGTATGACAGGGTAGCAGCTATTTCCAGGAACCAAAACATGGGTCAGCAGCTGTGCAGGAAAAGTGATGGAATAAATGACTCATTTCAGAGTAGTTCTATAACATATTAGTTCTATAATGTATCTTCAGCACCCAATTGCCCGCTTTGATCTAAAGATAAGGATTTACAGTTAAGGTCCCATTTATGATTTGACTGGTAGGGTCTGAATCATGTTTACTATTGTTTTGACTATTACTTGAAACCTATAGTAGTACTTAGGATATGTGTTGTGTATTCTGTGAACATGTGCTATTTTTAGATTAGATAATTCCTGTCTTGAACCCCTGTTAATTTGTTTGTTTTTGTTTATTTGATAGTGGTTTCAGTAAATGGATATATCTGAAAAATTGCAAAGCCACTATTAAAATAAGTTATTATGATATATAGCATGGAATTGCACATTCCTCCTTTGAATCCGACAGAGCTTCACCATATCCTTAATAATTTGGGAAAAACATGCTATTATTTTTCTTTATAAAATTTCTCCTGTTAGGCTGTGATGGTTGTCATCAGCAGTAACTCCTCTGAAGGCTTTGTCAAAAGAGTTGAAAAAATTGGAAAGGTGTGAATGAAGCTGTTTGCTGAATATAAAGAAAAGAGCATTGAAGTACAATTCACACTCTTACTTCTCCTTCTATGCTTTCAGATGTTTGACATTTGAAAATTTTGCTTCTAGAAGAGATGCCCTATATAATTCTTACTTTAAGGAGCAAGTTTCTTTTATAATTTTTTTATTATTCTACCATTCAAGTATTTCCATTTAAATTAAATTCAATACCATTAAAAAAAAATCAAAAGTGCAGCCAGTATTCAATTCCTGGGCTAAATAATTTTAGAAAGCTTTGTGTTATTGAACCTACGGGGTTTTTCTGTAGTTTTAACTCTTTCTTTCTGTGATTTTTCCCATTAGTCACGTAAGTGACTGCAATATAACAGACATTGAGGATAAAGAAGGACTGAATAGAACAATCCTTGGCCTCATGAAGTTGAGAATCTAGCAAGGGAGTCAAACAATTCAATCATTCAGAGACAATTTATTGAGTGCCTGGCCTAAGATGAGCACAACAAAACCCCAGCCCAGAGGAATCATTTTAATGGGAGACATAGATAATGGGTAAGCCAACTTTAAAAAGAAAAAAAATCGTACTGGTTTTTCTTTAATAGTGATGCATATTTGAACTAAATAAGCACATTTTTAAAAGAGCAGTGATTGAGAATAGGTTTTGTAACTGAGTGGTCCGAAAGGGCCTCCCTGAAAAAGTCTGTTTTGAACAGATTTCTGAATAATATCAGCTAGGAAGCTGCGTAAAAATCTCAGGGATGGGTGATTTTTCCAGTCAAAAAACGGTAAAGGCTCCAAAGTCACAATACAGCTGTAAGTTTCTCTAATAAAGTAACTTCTGACAAAGAATGAGAAGAAAGAACTAACCCAGGTTTGAAAGAAAAGGGACAGACTTTCTATGGAATTCATATTTAATTAAAGCTCTAAAGGACAAAAATACAATAGAGCAAAATTCTGGTGACGCTGATATACCTAATGAAAGTTCATAAACAAGGTGTGGGTAGCAAAGAGTGTGTGGGAATGTTGGTAAGAACAGTGGGGAAGAGTCATCCCTGAACATGTTCTTAAATGAAGGAATTCTTATATTGTTTTAAAGGGTAAATTGGAGTTTGCATAAGTGATTAGAGAAGGATGCCTCAGCTTATGGAAATTCAAAGCCATAAAGATGTGATAAACTACTGCAGATATTTTCATGTATATTTGTTGTTGCTTCTAGCAATGGTGATCTAAAAACTCTTTCTTAAGACAACTAAAAATCCAGACAAAATAGCTTTTAAAGTTAAAAATATAAGAATGATTATAAAAATAAGTGAGGGATTACTGGGCCAAAATAGGAAATACAATGAGAGCCTAGAGATATATGCCCTGAAGCCATTTTAGCTATGAGAGCTGTAGAAACTGCTAAAACACACTGAGCTGTGTTTTCAATAGACTCTTGATACTAGAGAAACAAAATTCAAAATCCAGCAGCAATCAAATTTGAGGACTTTGGTACAACCCAAATTTACGTTGAGATCCCCAAAGCACAAGGAGAAGCAGAAATAAGACTATAGCCTACCATGCCTTCTGTGTAAACTGAGAAAGTCAATCACGGAATTTGGAGTATGATTGTCTTGTAGAGTCTCAGATATAAGAGAAAATCCTGCCAAGGAGGACCATACCATTATTATAGCTCTTAATTATCCCTACTCAATAAGAGTTTCAAATATAATGTCTTGAACATAGCAAAATGGAACAAAGCACACAAAGAAAAACCATTAACAAGATTTGATAGATAAAATGGGATTAAGAATGATGTTAAAATGATCCATAAAGATTGTAAAATGACTTGATTACTCTGCTCAAAGAAATGAGAGGGGAAGCAAATTGAACAAAAAACTGAAAGTAAAAATGATATTGAGAAAGATTTTATAAATGAACCAATTGGATACTCTAGAACTTTAAACATATGACAGCTAATTTAAGATACCACAGGGGTGCCTGGGTGGCTCACTTAATTAAACCTCCAACTCTTTTTCCTTTTTTTTAACACCTTAATTTTATTTTATTTCTTTCATTTGGCTGAGGTCATGATGTCAGGGTTGTGAAATAGAGCCCAGAGTTGGGCTCTGTGCTGAGCCTGGACCCTGCTTAAGATTCTTTTCCCTTCTTTTTCTATCCCTCCCTGCGCTCTCACTTGCTCGCTCTCTCTTGCTTGCAAATAGATAGATAGATAGATAGATAGATAGATAGATAAATCATAGACAAAGCAAAATAAAAGCAGATTATGAAAAAAATATAAAGATTTTGAAATGAAAACAAGTTCAAAATAAAATAGAGAAGACCTACACAGCTAAAAGTTCATTCAGAAAATCTACTATTAAAGATGTCAGTATGATACAATGTTAAGATATCAAAAGATTTGAGCATGTACTTTACAGAAAGGGTAATCCAAATGGCCACTCATATATAAAAGCTGTTTATCTTTATTATGAATCTGGAATTAAATTAAATTAAATTAAAAATAAATTAAAACCTAGAATGACATACTATTACACACTTACCATATTGGGCAACAGTGAAAATGACTTGCAAGAATGTGAAGGAATGACAGTGCACATAATAAAAACGTATTAGGTAAGTTGGACAATATTTAGAAAACTTAAAAATTAAAAAAAAAATTTGGTCCATTCCTAGAAATACAACATGGAACTAAATGAATATTTTCACCAGGATATGCAAACAGATGATTATAGTTATTTCCTTCATAACGGCAGATCAGTAGTGGTATATTTGCACAATGTTACATTAAATAAGAGAGAATATTAACAAACTGGGAGGAGGGGCTAGGTTGTTATCATAAACAGATCTTCTATGGTGCTAATTATGTTCTATTTCTCAAAATCTTTAAGTTAAAAAAGTTTTCAAATTTATATCTAGATAGATAGATAGGTAGATGATAGATAGACAGATATCCCAGAAGCTGCAATGCTAGGCTAAGACCAGGCTTTAAAGGGCTTTTCTATGCTCTACTAAATACTTGAAATGATTCATTATATCCTAGCTCAGTGTTCATATCTCCATTTGTTTCCTCAGTTTCCTAATATTTATCTTAAGGTGACCTGATCCAGACTTTTGATCACCTTTGTCTAAATATTTCTATTTTAACAAAGTCCTTTTGAACACTGAGAGACTAAAACTTAGAAAAATACTCTGATTGTTATCTCACTAGAGTGGAAAATATATAGTTACCCATTAACTAATGATATCCATGTCTACATTAGATCCATGACATTTTTAATTCTTGGGAGCTTTTGGCTAAATGAATTTTTTAAGCTTCCTTTAAATGAAGGAAGCCATCACCACATGAATAAAATTAAAGAACTAAACACCATCTCCATTTTCTACATTGGCTGTCACTCCTGAAAATTCTCAGTTTATGAATGTGCATATGTTTACTATAATAATATTCACTGGTTATTTACCTGGTTTATTACTGTATTTTGATCCTTTCTAATTGTTCACTTTTTTCCATATTTCCTCCTTATTTCTACAAATGTCAATCCATCACATGTTATGTAAAGTGAAACAAAGAAGAACAGCTGTTAGTAGAAAGGATTAATAGGTGCCTTGATGTTACTCTGTGAGATATTAAGTACTAGACAAGGTATTTCCATATCATCATTTTAATATATTTCAGGAATACAGCACAGTTGTTATGCTTTAATTAAACCTTCATTAAATCTTTATATATATATTTTTTCCTAACTCACAAGTCCGCCCTTCATGTCCCATTCAAAACCCACTCATTTTATGGAATAATTGTTTTATATTCCCAGTACAATCTTCATTTAACTTATTGCTCTGGTGTGCTTCTTTGGCAGCACATATATTAACTTATTGTTCTGGGTATACAAAAGGATGGGAATGGAATATTTTGTAATATGATATTTTGTCCTTTCTACACTACAGAGTCTGTGTAAGCATTCTTTGATCAGAGACCTAAGGAGGAGGTCCAAATTGAAGAAAAACAAATAGAAAAAAAGAAAATGTTCTCAGTCCTTTCTTGTAGTTTCATTTGCAGGAACCACAAAGGCAAAGACATTCAAATGTTTTTTCCTTATTTTTTAAAATTAATTTTAAATTTTTTATTGGATTATGCTCCCTTAAACTCATCTGATACCATGAATAGAAAATCAAAGCGATCCACCAAACCTTCTTTCATGATGTTGCCTTTAAAAATTTTACAGTCTCATCTGTAGAGTAGATGAACCTTGACTAAAAAGTGTCATCATAGACTGTGGGGACACTTGTCTTGTCACCCGCCCGCTGTTCCTGCCATGGCAGGATCTCCTGCTTCACGACCGTTTCCCGACAACAAGGCCAAAGGCTCCTTCTCTTCTCCCAGGGCGGCGTTGCAGCGCATTTCCCAGACATGCTCCTGGGGAGGACAGTGACAGACGTGTCCCTTTCCTTAAGGCTGTTTCCACAGGCGCAACCACGCTTCTCTCTCAGGCAGAGGGGATGACCGGGCTACTGAGACATGAGGGGACAACTAGGGCAGGGGAGCCTGCTCCAATCTGAGGAAAGAGTCGGGGCAGAAGGCAGGCCTGTCTTGTGCCTCTGGTCCCAAGGGGACAGCATGTCCTTGACCACCTGTCTGTAGGGCACACTTGGGCTTGCTACCAGGCGCCAAACCCGGAACTCGAGAAACAGCTCCCTCGAGAAACGGGCAGTAAGATGCCATCTTCCTCCAAGATGTGGCAGCGTTTTCAGTGGCAGGGGGTTTTCTGGAGAAGGAGTGGGGCAGTCCCCCAAAGCTCCCCATTCCAGTGAACGGACGGTTGTCAGGGATCCTGTCGCCTCTCCTCTCCTGTGGCGAAGGCACTGGCCTTGTCCGTGAGTCCGCCTGTGAGCCAGTACCAAAGGCCAAGCGTTGCCTACACCGGGAGTTGATAGTGTGCATTGAGTGCCATCCTAGGCCACGCACGCTGCTGCAGTGTTGTGGCACTGTCTGCTTAGTTTGGCCTGGCAGGGTGAACCCAGGGCGCTAATATGAAGCCCGGGAAAGCAAGGCCCAAGACGGACCAGCTCTCTGCAGCTCTTCTTCACTGACGCAACAGAGCGAACACCGAAATCCTTGCTGAGGAATCAGCAGCGAAGTGCGGTTCCCGCCAAGCTGAAAACATCAGCGAAAGCATAGCCGTCGCTGGGAAATCAGAGTCGGTTCTGTGGGCTGCTGTTGCTGCTTGCCTTAGCCTAGTATTCGTGCACGGCGGGAGGAACCCGCATAGAGCAAAAGCCTCTTTGCTAGGGCATCCCCTCTGGGAAAGCACAGCATTCTCTTGGATATCAGAGTCGGATCTGTAGGATGCTGCTGCTGTTTTCCTGAGGAAGATTCCACAGCACGGTGTAATAAATCCGCATGGAGCGAGATCCACTTTGCCTGGGCATCCCTTCTGCCTGAGAGAGAAGCGTGGTTGCGCCTGTGGAAAGACCCTTAAAGAAAGGGACATGTCTGTCACTGCACTCCCCAGGAGCCTGTCTCGGGAAAGTGCAGCACGCTGCCCCAGGAGAAGAGTAGGAGTTGTTGGCCTTGTGGTCGGGAAACGGTAGCGAGGCAGGAGCGCCGGCCCTGACAGGAACAGCGGGCCGGTGGCAAGACAAGTGTCACCCTCTGCCTGTGCAGAGAGACGAAGCCTGGCTGCTAAGAGACACGAGGGGACGATTGGGCAGGGTAGCATGCTCCAATCTGAGGAAGGAGTCTGGGCAGAAGGAAGGTCTTTCCTGTGCCTCTGGGCCCAAGGGGACAGCAGGTCCTTGGCCACCTGTCCAGAGGGCAGACGTGGGCTTGCCACCAAGCTCCCGGTCCTGAACTTGCAGAAACACCTCCAGGAGGAACAGGCAATCAGATGCCGTCTTCCTCCAGGATGTGGCAGCCTTGGCGGAGGTAGGGGGTGTCCCGGGGAAACAGGGACAGTTACCCATTACTCCCCATCCCAGGGCACGGGCCGTGTGCAATGATCCTCTCGCGGCTCCTCAAGGATGGGGAAGGCACGGGCCTAGTCCCCTGTCCCCGTGAATGCCAGAGCAAAAGGGCAGGCCTTGCCTATGAGGAGAGATGTCATTGTGAGCAGAGTGCCATCCTAGGCCACGCACGCTGCTGCAGGGTCGAGGCTGGGTCTGCTTATTTCGGCTTGGTAGGATGAACCCAGGATGTGAACTTGGAGCCCGGGAAAGCAAGGCCCAAGAGGCACCAGCTCTCCCACTGCTCTTTTTCCAAGAAGTGACTAAGGCGTTGCTGAGGAAGCAGTGGCCAAGTGCTGCTCGCTCCAAGCCTAAGCCTCTGCGAAAGCACAGCATTCGCTGAGAAATCAGAATCGGATCTGCGGGCTCTACTGCTGCTTGCCTGAGCCCGGTCTCGCGGTGGGAGAAACCCGCATACAGCGAATTCCTCTTTGCCCGGGCATCTCCTCTGGGAAAGGACAGCATTCACTGGGAAATCAGAATCGGATTATGGGGATGCTGCTGCTGAATGCCTAAGCAACTCTCCACAGCACGTTGGAAGTTACCCGCATGCAACGAAATCCTCTTTGCCCTAGCACCTCTTTGCCTAAGAGAGAAGCGTGGTTGCACATCTGAAAGGGCCTTAAGGAAAGGGACACGTCTTTCACTGCACTCCCCAGGAGCAAGTCTGGGGCAGGCCGAACAAGCCGCCCCCAGAGAAGAGAAGGTGCCATTGGCCTTGTGGGTGGGAAACGGTCGGGAAGCAGGAGAGCCTGCTGTGGCAGGAAGAGCAGGCCGGTGGCAAGACAAGTGTCACCCGCTCCCTGTGCGGAGAGACGAAGCCTCACTGCTAATGAGACATGAGGTGACGACTAGGGCAGGGGCGCCTGCTCCACTCTGAGGAAGGAGTCTGGGCAGAAGGCAGGCCTGTCTTGTGCCTCTGGTCCCAAGGGGACAGCATGTCCTTGACCACCTGTCCATAGGGCACACTTGGGCTTGCTACCAGGCGCCATACCCGGAACTCGCAGAAACAGCACCCTCTAGAAACGGGCAGATGCCATCTTCCTCCAAGATGTGGCAGCATTTTCGGTGGCAGGGGGTTTCTGGAGAAGGAGTGGGGCAGTCCCCCAAAGCTCCCCATTCCAGTGAAAGGAAGGTGTTCAGGGATCCTGTCGCCTCTCCTCTCCTGTGGCGAAGGCACTGGCCTTGTCCGTGTGTCCACCTGAGAGCCAGTGCCAAAGGCCAAGCGTTGCCTACACCGGGAGATGGTAGTGTGCATTGAGTGCCAACTAGGCCACGCACGCTGCTGCAGGGTTGTGGCTGTGTCTGCTTATTTCGGCCTGGCAGCGAGAACCCAGGGCGCCAACATGAAGCCCGGGAAACCAAGGCATAAGACGGACCAGCTCTCCGCAGCTCTTCTTCCATGACGCGACAGAGCAAACACCGAAATCCTTGCTGAGGAAGCAGCAGCGAAGTGCTGTTCACGCCAAGCTGAAAACCTCTGCGAAAGCATAGCAGTCGCTGAGAAATCAGAGTCGGTTCTGTGGGCTGCTGTTGCTGCTTGACGTAGCCTAGGATCCGCAGCACGGCGGGAGAAACCCGAATAGATCGAAAGCCTCCTTGATAGGGCATCCCCTCTGGGAAAGCACAGCATCCTCTGGGAAATCAGAGTCGGGTCTGTGGGATGCTGCTGCTGCTTGCCTGAGCAAGACTCCAAACCATGGTGTAATAAACACGCATGGAACGAAATCCTCTTTGGGCATCCCTTCTGCCTGAGAGAGTAGGGTGGTTGCGCCTGTGGAAAGTGCCTTAAGGAAAGGGACATGCCTGTCACTGCACTCCCCAGGAGCCTGTCTCGGGAGAGTGCAGCACGCTGCCCCAGGAGAAGAGAAGGAGTCCTTGGCCTTGTGGTCGGGAAACGTTCGCGAAGCAGGAGCGCCGGCCCGGGCAGGAACAGCGGGCCGGTGGCAAGACAATTGTCACCCTCTGCCTGTGCTGAGAGACGAAGCCTGGCTGCTAGGAGACACGAGGGGACGATTTGGCAGGGGAGCGTGCTCCAATCTGAGGAAGGAGTCTGGGCAGAAGGAAGGTCTTTCCTGTGCCTCTGGGCCCAAGGGGACAGCAGGTCCTTGGCCACCTGTCCAGAGGGCAGACGTGGGCTTGCCACCAAGCTCCCGGTCCTGAACTCGCAGAAACACCTCCTGGAGGAACGGGCAATCACATGCTGACTTCCTCCAGGATGTGGCAGTCTTGGCGGAGGCAGGGGGTTTCTCGGGGAAACAGGGACAGTTTCCCATTACTCCCCATCCCAGGGCACGGGCCGTGTGCAGTGATCCTCTCGCGGCTCCTCGATGGGAAAGGCACGGGCCTAGTCCCCTGTCCCCCTGAACGCCAGAGCAAAAGGGCAGGCCTTGCCTATACCGAGAGATGGCATTGTGAACAGAGCGCCATCCTAGGCCACGCACGCTGCAGCAGGGTCGAGGCTGGTTCTGCTTATTTCGGCTTGGCAAAATGAACTCAGGATGTGAAATTGGAGCCCGGGAGAGCAAGGCACAAGAGGCACCAGTCTCCCGCAGCTATTCTTCCCTGAAGTGACTAAAGCCTTGCTGAGGAAGCAGGGGCCAAGTGTTGTTCGCTCCAAGCCAAAGTCTTTGCGAAAGCACGGCATTCGCTACGAAGTCAGTGTCGGATCTGCGGGCTCTGCTGCTGCTTGCCTGAGACCGGTCTCGCGGTGGGAGATACCCGCATACAGCGAAATCCTCTTTGCCCGGGCACCTCCTCTGGGAAAGCACAGCATTCACTGGGAAATCAGTGAATGCCTAAGCTACTCTCCACAGCACGTTGGTAGTTACCCGCATGCAACGAAATCCTCTTTGCCCTAGCACCTCTTTGCCTAAGAGAGTAGCGTGGTTGCACATCTGAAAGGGCCTTAAGGAAAGGGACATGTCTTTCACTGCACTCACCAGGAGCAAGTCTGGGGCAGACCGAACAAGCCTCCCCCAGAATAGAGAAGGAGCCATTGGTCTTGTGTTCGGGAAACGGTCGGGAAGCAGGAGAGCCTGCAGTGGCATGAAGAGCAGGCCGGTGGCAAGACAAGTGTCACCCGCTCCCTGTGCGGAGAGACGAAGCCTCGCTGCTAATGAGACATGAGGGGACGACTAGGTAAGTGGCACCTGCTCCACTCTGAGGAAGGAGTCTGGGCAGAAGGCAGGCCTGTCTTGTGCCTCTGGTCCCAAGGAGACAGCATGTCCTTGACCACCTGTCCGTTGGGCACACTTGGGCTTGCTACCAGGCGCAAAAACCGGAACTCGCAAAAACAGCTCCCTCGAGAAACGGGCCGTCAGATGCCATCTTCCAACAAGATGTGACAGCGTTTTCGGTGGCAGGGGGTTTGCCGGGGAAGGATTGGGGATAGTCCCCCAAAGCTCCCCATTCCAGTGAACGGACGGTATTCAGGGATCCTGTCGCATCTCCTCTCCTGTGGCGAAGGCACTGGCCTTATCCGTGAGTCCGCCTGAGAGTCAGTGCCAAAGGCCAAGCGTTACCTACACCGGGAGATGGTAGTGTGCATTGAGTGCCATCCTAGGCCACGCACGCTGCTGCAGGGTTGTGGCTGTGTCTGCTTAGTTCGGCCTGGCAGAGTGAACCCAGGGCGCCAACATGAAGCCCGGGAAAGCAAGGCCTAAGACGGACCAGCTCTCCGCAGCTCTTCTTCCCTGACGCGACAGAGCGAACACCGAAATCCTTGCTGAGGAAGCAGCAGCGAAGTGCGGTACGCGCAAAGCTGAAAACCACTGCGAAACCATAGCAGTCGCTGAGAAATCAGAGTCGTTTCTGTGGGCTGCTGTTGCTGCTTGCCTTAGCGTAGTATTCGCAGCACGGCGGGAGAAAGCCGCATAGAGCGAAAGACTCTTTGCTAGGGCATCCCCTCTGAGAAAGCACAGCATTCTCTGGGATATCAGAGTCGGATCTGTGGGATGCTGCTGCTGCTTGCCTGAGCAAGACTCCACAGCACAGTGTAATAAACATGCATGGAGCGAGATCCTCTTTGCCTGGCCATCCCTTCTGCCTGAGAGAGAAGCCTGGTTGCGCCTGTGGAAAGAGCCTTAAAGAAAGGGACATGTCTGTCACTGCACTCCCCAGGAACCTGACTCGGGAAAGTGCAGCATGCTGCACCAGGAGAAGAGAAGGAGTCTTTGGCCTTGTGGTCGGGAAACGGTCGCGAAGCAGGAGCGGGGCCCTGGCAAGAACAGCGGGCCGGTGGCAAGACAAGTGTCACCCTCTGCCTGTGCAGAGAGACGAAGCTAAGGAGACACGAGGGGATGATTGGGCAAGGGAGGGTGCTCTAATCTGAGGAAGGAGTCTGGGCAGAACAAAGGCCTTTCCTGTGCCTCTGGGCCCAAGGGGATAGAAAGTCCTTGGCCACCTGTCCAGAGGGCAGACGTGGGCTTGCCACCAATCTCCCGGTCCTGAACTCGCAGAAACACCTCCTGGAGGAACGGGTAATCAAATTCCGTCTTCCTCCAGGATGTGGCAGCCTTGGCGGAGGCAGAGGGTGTGTCGGGGAAACAGGGACAGTTACACATTACTCCCCATCCCTGGGCACGAGCCGTGTGCTGTTATCCTCTCGCGGCTCCTCAGGGATGGGGAAGGCACGGGCCAAGTCCCCTGTCCCCCTGAATGCCAGAGCGAAAGGGCACGCCTTGCCTACGAGGAAAGATGTCATTGTGAGCAGAGTGCCATCCTAGGCCATGCACGATGCTGCAGGGTCGAGGCTGGGTCTGCTTATTTCGGCTTGGTAGGATGAACCCAGGATGTGAACTTGGAGCCCGGGAAAGCAAGGCCCAAGAGGCACCAGCCTTCCCGCAGACTTCTTCCCTGAAGCAACTAATTCCTTGCTGAGGAAGCAGCGGCCAAGTGCTGTTCGCTCCAAGCCAAAGCCTCTGCGAAAGCACAGCATTTGCTGAGAAATCAGTGTCGGTTCAGCGGGCTCTGCTGCTGCTTGCCTGAGCCCAGTCTCGCGGTGGGAGAAATCCGCATACAGCGAAAGCCTCTTTGCCCGGGCATCTCCTCTGGGAAAGCACAGCATTCCCTGGGAAATCAGAATAGGATCTGGGGGATGCTGCTGCTGAATGCCTGAGCTAGTCTCTACAGCGCGGTGGAATTTACCCGCATGGAGCGAAATCTTCTTTACCCTAGCACCTCTTTGCCTAAGAGAGAAGCGTGGTTGCACATCTGAAAGGGCCTTAAGGAAAGGGACACGTCTTTCACCGCACTCCCCAGGAGCAAGTCTGGGGCAGGCGCAACAAGCCGCGCCCCAGAGAAGAGAAGGAGCCATTGGCCTTGTGGTCGGGAAACGGTCGGGAAGCAGGAGAGCCTGCCGTGGCAGGAAGAGCAGGCCGGTGGCAAGACAAGTGTCACCCGCTCCCTGTGCGGAGAGATGATGCCTCCCTTCTAATGAGACATGAGGGGACGACTAGGGCAGTGGCGCCTGTTCCACTCTGAGGAAGGAGTCTGGGCAGAAGGCAGGCCTGTCTTGTGCCTCTGGTCCCAAGTGGACATCATGTCCTTGACCACCTGTCCGTAGGGCACACTTGGGCTTGCTACCAGGCGCCATACACGGAACTCGCAGAAACAGCTCCCTCGAGAAACGGGCAGTCAAATGCCATCTTCCTCCAAGATGTGACAGCGTTTTCGGTGGCAGGGGGTTTGCTGGGGAAGGAGTGGGCACAGTCCCCCAAAGCTCCCCATTCCAGTGAAAGGACGGTGTTCAGGGATCCTGTCGCCTCTCCTCTCCTGTGGCAAAGGCACTGGCCTTGTCCGTGAGTCCGCCTGAGAGCCAGTGCCAAAGGCCAAGCGTTGCCGACACCGGGAGATGGTAGTGTGCATTGAGTGCCATCCTAGGCCACGCACGCTGCTGCAGGTTTGTGGCTGAGTCTGCTCAGTTCGGCCTGGCAGGGTGAACCCAGGGCGCCAACATGAAGCCCGGGAAAGCAAGGCCTAAGACGGACCAGCTCTCCGCAGCTCTTCTTCCCTGACGCGACAGAGCGAACACCGAAATCCTTGCTGAGGAAGCAGCAGCGAAGTGCGGTACGCGCAAAGCTGAAAACCACTGCGAAACCATAGCAGTCGCTGAGAAATCAGAGTCGTTTCTGTGGGCTGCTGTTGCTGCTTGCCTTAGCGTAGTATTCGCAGCACGGCGGGAGAAAACCGCATAGAGCGAAAGCCTCTTTGCTAGGGCATCCCCTCTGGGAAAGCACAGCATTCTCTGGGATATCAGAGTCGGATCTGTGGGATGCTGCTGGTGCTTGCCTGAGCAAGACTCCACAGCACAGTGTAATAAACATGCATGGAGCGAGATCCTCTTTGCCTGGGCATCCCTTCTGCGTGGTTGCGCCTGTGGAAAGAGCCTTAAAGAAAGGGACATGTCTGTCACTGCACTCCCCAGGAGCCTGTCTCGGGAAAGTGCAGCATGCTGCCCTAGGAGAAGAGAAGGATTCGTTGGCCTTGTGGTCGGGATACGGTCGCGAAGCAGGAGCCCCGGCCCTGGCAAGAACAGCGGGCCGGTGGCAAGACAAGTGTCACCCTCTGCCTGTGCAGAGAGACGAAGCTAAGGAGACACGAGGGGATGATTGGGCAGGGGAGCGTGCTCCAATCTGAGTTAGGAGTCTGGGCAGATGGAAGGCCTTTCCTGTGCCTCTGGCCCCAAGGGGACAGGAGCTCCTTGGCCACCTGTCCAGAGGGCAGACGTGGGCTTGCCACCAAGCTCCCGGTCCTGAACTCGCAGAAACACCTCCTGGAGGAACGGGCAATCAGATACCGACTTCCTCCAGGATGTGGCAGCCTTGGCGGAGTCAGGGGGTGTTCCGAGGAAACAGGGACAGTTTCCCATTACTCCCCATCCCAGGGCATGGGCGGTGTGCAGTGACCCTCTCGTGGCTCCTCAAGGTTTGGGAAGGCACGGGCCTAGTCCCTTGTCCCCCTGAACGCCAGAACAAAAGGGCAGCCCTGCCTAAGCCGAGAGATGGCATTGTGAGCAGAGTGCCATCCTAGAACACGCACGCTGCTGCAGGGCCGAGGCTGGGTCTGCTTATTTCGGCTTAGCAGGATGAACCCAGGATGTGAACTTGGAGCCCGGGAAAGCAAGGCCCAAGAGGCACCAGCCTTCCCGCAGACTTCTTCCCTGAAGCGACTAATTCCTTGCTGAGGAAGCAGCGGCCAAGTGCTGTTCGCTCCAAGCCAAAGCCTCTGCGAAAGCACAGCATTTGCTGAGAAATCAGTGTCGGTTCAGCGGGCTCTGCTGCTGCTTGCCTGAGCCCGGTCTCGCGGTGGGAGAAATCCGCATACAGCGAAAGCCTCTTTGCCCGGGCATCTCCTCTGGGAAAGCACAGCATTCCCTGGGAAATCAGAATAGGATCTGGGGGATGCTGCTGCTGAATGCCTGAGCTAGTCTCTACAGCGCGGTGGAATTTACCCGCATGGAGCGAAATCTTCTTTACCCTAGCACCTCTTTGCCTAAGAAAGAAGCGTGGTTGCACATCTGAAAGGGCCTTAAGGAAAGGGACACGTCTTTCACCGCACTCCCCAGGAGCAAGTCTGGGTCAGGCGCAACAAGCCGCGCCCCAGAGAAGAGAAGGAGCCATTGGCCTTGTGGTCGGGAAACGGTCGGGAAGCAGGAGAGCCTGCCGTGGCAGGAAGAGCAGGCCGGTGGCAAGACAAGTGTCACCCGCTCCCTGTGCGGAGAGATGATGCCTCCCTTCTAATGAGACATGAGGGGACGACTAGGGCAGTGGCGCCTGTTCCACTCTGAGGAAGGAGTCTGGGCAGAAGGCAGGCCTGTCTTGTGCCTCTGGTCCCAAGTGGACATCATGTCCTTGACCACCTGTCCGTAGGGCACACTTGGGCTTGCTACCAGGCGCCATACACGGAACTCGCAGAAACAGCTCCCTCGAGAAACGGGCAGTCAAATGCCATCTTCCTCCAAGATGTGACAGCGTTTTCGGTGGCAGGGGGTTTGCTGGGGAAGGAGTGGGCACAGTCCCCCAAAGCTCCCCATTCCAGTGAAAGGACGGTGTTCAGGGATCCTGTCGCCTCTCCTCTCCTGTGGCAAAGGCACTGACCTTGTCCGTGAGTCCGCCTGAGAGCCAGTGCCAAAGGCCAAGCGTTGCCTACACCGGGAGATGGTAGTGTGCATTGAGTGCCATCCTAGGCCATGCACGCTGCTGCAGGTTTGTGGCTGAGTCTGCTCAGTTCGGCCTGGCAGGGTGAACCCAGGGCGCCAACATGAAGCCCGGGAAAGCAAGGCCTAAGACGGACCAGCGCTCCGGAGCTCTTCTTCCCTGACGCGACAGAGCGAACACCGAAATCCTTGCTGAGGAAGCAGCAGCGAAGTGCGGTACGCGCAAAGCTGAAAACCACTGCGAAACCATAGCAGTCGCTGAGAAATCAGAGTCGTTTCTGTGGGCTGCTGTTGCTGCTTGCCTTAGCGTAGTATTCGCAGCACGGCGGGAGAAAACCGCATAGAGCGAAAGCCTCTTTGCTAGGGCATCCCCTCTGGGAAAGCACAGCATTCTCTGGGATATCAGAGTCGGATCTGTGGGATGCTGCTGGTGCTTGCCTGAGCAAGACTCCACAGCACAGTGTAATAAACATGCATGGAGCGAGATCCTCTTTGCCTGGGCATCCCTTCTGCGTGGTTGCGCCTGTGGAAAGAGCCTTAAAGAAAGGGACATGTCTGTCACTGCACTCCCCAGGAGCCTGTCTCGGGAAAGTGCAGCATGCTGCCCTAGGAGAAGAGAAGGATTCGTTGGCCTTGTGGTCGGGATACGGTCGCGAAGCAGGAGCCCCGGCCCTGGCAAGAACAGCGGGCCGGTGGCAAGACAAGTGTCACCCTCTGCCTGTGCAGAGAGACGAAGCTAAGGAGACACGAGGGGATGATTGGGCAGGGGAGCGTGCTCCAATCTGAGAAGGAGTCTGGGCAGAAGGAAGGTCTTTCCTGTGCCTCTGGGCCCAAGGGGACAGCAGGTACTTGGCCACCTGTCCAGAGGGCAGACGTGGGCTTGCCACCAAGGTCCCGGTCCTGAACTCGCAGAAACACCTCCTGGAGGAACAGGCAATCAAATGCCGTCTTCCTCCAGGATGTGGCAGCCTTGGCGGAGGCAGGGGGTGTGTCGGGGAAACAGGGACAGTTACCCATTACTCCCCATCCCAGGGCACGGGCCGTGTGCAATGATCCTCTCGCGGCTCCTCAAGGAAGGGGAAGACACGGACCTAATCCCCTGTCCCCCTGAATGCCAGAGCAAAAGGGCAGGCTTTGCCTACGAGGAGAGATGTCATTGTGAGCAGAGTGCCATCCCAGGCCATGCACGCTGCTGCAGGGTCGAGGCTGGGTCTGCTTATTTCGGCTTGGTAGGATGAACCCAGGATGTGAACTTGGAGCCCGGGAAAGCAAGGCCAAAGAGGCACCAGTTCTCCCGCTGCTCTTCTTCCCTGAAGCGACTAAAGCCTTGCTGAAGAAGCAGCGGCCAAGTGCTGTTCGCTCCAAGCCAAAGCCTCTGCGAAAGCACAGCATTCACTGAGAAATCAGAGTCGGATCTGCGGGCTCTACTGCTGCTTGCCTGAGCCCGGTCTCGTGGTGGGAGATACCCGCATACAGCGAAATCCTCTTTGCCCGGGCATCTCCTCTGGGAAAGCACAGCATTCACTGGGAAATCAGAATCGGATGTGGGGGATGCTGCTGCTGAATGCCTAAGCTACTCTCCACAGCACGTTGGAACTTACCCGCATGCAACGAAGTCCTCTTTGCCCTAGCACGTCTTTGCCTAAGAGAGAAGCGTGGTTGCACATCTGAAGGCCCTTAAGGAAAGGGACATGTCTTTCACTGCACTCCCCAGGAGCAAGTCTGGGGCAGGCCGAACAAGCCGCCCCCGAGAAGAGAAGGTGCCATTGGCCTTGTGGGTGGGAAACGGTCGGGAAGCAGGAGAGCTTGCCGTGGCAGGAAGAGCAGGCCGGTGGCAAGACAAGTGTCACCCGCTCCCTGTGCGGAGAGACGAAGCCTCACTGCTAATGAGACATGAGGTGACGACTAGGGCAGGGGCGCCTGCTCCACTCTGAGGAAGGAGTCTGGGCAGAAGGCAGGCCTGTCTTGTGCCTCTTGTCCCAAGGGGACAGCATGTCCTTGACCACCTGTCCATAGGGCACACTTGGGCTTGCTACCAGGATTCAAACCCGGAACTCGAGGAACAGCTCCCTCGTGAAATGGGCAGTCAGATGCCACCTTCCTCCAAGATGTGACAGCGTTTTCGGTGGCAGGGGGTTTGCCGGGGAAGGAGTGGAGACAGTCCCCCAAAGCTCCCCATTCTAGTGAACAGACGGTGTTCAGGGATCCTGTCGCCTCTCCTCTCCTGTGGCGAAGGCAGTGGCCTTGTCCGTGAGTCCGCCTGAGAGCCAGTGCCAAGGACCAAGCGTTGCCTACACCGGGAGATGGTAGTGTGCATTGAGTGCCATCCTAGGCCACACACGCTGCTGCAGGGTAGTGGTTGTGTCTGCTTACTTCGGCCTGGCAGGGTGAACCCAGGGCGCCAACATGAAGCCCGGGAAAGCAAGGCCTACGACGGACCAGTCTCTGCAGCTCTTCTTCACTGACGCGACAGAGCGAACACCGAAATCCTTGCTGAGGAAGCAGCAGCGAAGTGCGGTTCCCGCCAAGCTGAAAACCTCTGCGAAAGCATAGCCGTCGCTGGGAAATCAGAGTCGGTTCTGTGGGCTGCTGTTGCTGCTTGCCTTAGCCTAGTATTCGAGCACGGCGGGAGGAACCCGCATAGAGCAAAAGCCTCTTTGCTAGGGCATCCCCTCTGGGAAAGCACAGCATTCTTTGGGAAATCAGAGTCGGATCTGTGGGATGCTGCTGCTGTTTTCCTGAGGAAGACTCCACAGCACGGTGTAATAAATCCGCATGGAGCGAGATCCACTTTGCCTGGGCATCCCTTCTGCCTGAGAGAGAAGCGTGGTTGCGCCTGTGGAAAGAGCCTTAAGGAAAGGGACATGTCTGTCACTGCACTCCCCAGGAGCCTGTCTCGGGAAAGTGCAGCATGCTGCCCTAGGAGAAGAGAAAGAGTCGTTGGCCTTGTGGTCGGGATACGGTCGCGAAGCAGGAGCGCCGGCCCTGGCAAGAACAGAGGGCTGGTGGCAAGACAAGTGTCACCCTCTGCCTGTGCAGAGAGACGAAGCTAAGGAGACACGAGGGGATGATTGGGCAGGGGAGCGTGCTCCAATCTGAGGAAGGGTCTGGGCAGAAGGAAGGTCTTTCATGTGCCTCTGGGCCCAAGGGGACAGCAGGTCCTTGGCCACCTGTCCAGAGGGCAGACGTGGGCTTGCCACCAAGCTCCCGGTCCTGAACTCGCAGAAACACCTCCTGGAGGAACGGGCAATCAAATGCCGTCTTCCTCCAGGATGTGAAGCCTTGGCGGAGGTAGGGGGTGTCCCGGGGAAACAGGGACAGTTACCCATTACTCCCCATCCCAGGGCACGGGCCGTGTGCAATAATCCTCTCGCGGCTCCTCAAGGATGGGGAAGGCACGGGCCTAGTCCCCTGTGCCCCTGAATGCCAGAGCGAAAGGGCAGGCCTTGCCTACGAGGAGAGATGTCATTGTGAACAGAGTGCAATCCTTGGCCATGCACGCTGCTGCAGGGTCGAGGCTGGGTCTGCTTATTTCGGCTTGGTAGGATGAACCCAGGATGTGAACTTGGAGCCCGGGAAAGCAAGGCACAAGAGGCACCAGCTCTCCCGCTGAAGCTCTTCTTCCCTGAAGCGACTAAAGCCTTGCTGAAGAAGCAGCGGCCAAGTGCTGTTCCCTCCAAGCCAAAGCCTCTGCGAAAGCACAGCATTCGCTGAGAAATCAGAGTCGGATATGCGGGCTCTACTGCTGCTTGCCTGAGCCCGGTCTCGCGGTGGGAGAAACCCGCATACAGAGAAATCCTCTTTGCCCGGGCATCTCCTCTGGGAAAGCACAGCATTCACTGGGAAATCAGAATTCTATGTGGGGGATTCTGCTGCTGAATACCTAACCTACTCTCCACAGCACGTTGGAAGTTACCCGCATGCAACGAAAACCTCTTTGCCCTAGCACCTCTTTGCCTAAGAGAGAAGCGTGGTTGCACATCTGAAAGGGCCTTAAGGAAAGGGACACGTCTTTCACCGCACTCCCCAGGAGCATGTCTGGGGCAGGCCAAACAAGCCGCCCCCATAGAGGAGAAGGAGCTATTGGCCTTGTGGGTGGGAAACGGTCGGGAAGCAGGAGAGCCTGCCGTGGCAGGAAGAGCAGGCCGGTGGCAAGACAAGTGTCACCCGCTCCCTGTGCCGAGAGACGAAGCCTCGCTGCTAATGAGACATGAGGGGACGACTAGGGCAGGGGCGCCTGCTCCACTCTGAGGAAGGAGTCTGGGCAGAAGGCAGGCCTGTCTTGTGCCTCTTGTCCCAAGGGGACAGCATGTCCTTGACCACCTGTCCGTAGGGCACACTTGGGCTTGCTACCAGGCGCCATACCCGGAACTCGCAGAAACAGCACCCTCGAGAAACGGGCAAATGCCATCTTCCTCCAAGATGTGGCAGCGTTTTCGGTGGCAGGGGGTTTTCTGGAAAAGGAGTGGTGCAGTCCCCCAAAGCTCCCCATTCCAGTGAACGGACGGTGTTCAGGGATCCTGTCGCCACTCCTCTCCTGTGGCGAAGGCACTGGCCTTGTCCGTGAGTCCGCCTGAGAGCCAGTACCAAAGGCCAAGCGTTGCCTACACCGGGAGTTGGTAGTGTGCATTGAGTGCCATCCTAGGCCACGCACGCTGCTGCAGTATTGTGTCTCTGTCTGCTTAGTTTGGCCTGGCAGGGTGAACCAAAGGCGCCAACATGAAGCCCGGGAAAGCAAGGCACAAGACGGACCAGCTCTCTGCAGCTCTTCTTCCCTAACGCGACAGAGTGAACCCCGAAATCCCTGCTGAGGAAGCAGCAGCGAAGTGCGGTTCGCGCAAACCTGAAAACCTCTGCGAAAGCATAGCAGTCGCTGAGAAATCAGAGTCGGTTCTGTGGGCTGCTGTTGCTGCTTGCCTTAGCGTAGTATTCGCAGCACGGCGGGAGAAACCCGCATAGAGCGAAAGCCTCTTTGCTAGGGCATCCCCTCTGGGAAAGCACAGCATTCTCTTGGAAATCAGTGTCGGATCTGTGGGATGCTGCTGCTGTTTTTCTGAGGAAGACTCCACAGCACGGTGTAATAAATCCGCATGGAGCGAGATCCACTTTGCCTGGGCATCCCTTCTGCCTGAGAGAGAAGCGTGGTTGCACCTGTGGAAAGAGCCTTAAGGAAAGGGACATGTCTGTCACTGCACTCCCCAGGAGCCTGTCTCGGGAAAGTGCAGCATGCTGCCCTAGGAGAAGAGAAGGTGTCATTGGCCTTGTGGTAGGGATACGGTCGTGAAGCAGGAGCGCCAGCCCTGGCAAGAACAGCGGGCCGGTGACAAGACAAGTGTCACCCTCTGCCTGTGCAGAGAGACGAAGCCTGGCTGCTAAGAGACACGAGGGGACGATTGGGCAGGGTAGCGTGCTCCAATCTGAGGAAGGAGTCTGGGCAGAAGGAAGGTCTTTCCTGTGCCTCTGGGCCCAAGGGGACAGCAGGTCCTTGGCCACCTGTCCAGAGGGCAGACGTGGGCTTGCCACCAAGCTCCCGGTCCTGAATTCGCAGAAACACCTCCTGGAGGAACAGGCAATCAAATGCCGTCTTCCTCCAGGATGTGGCAGCCTTGGCGGAGGCAGGGGGTGTCACGGGGAAACAGGGACAGTTACCCATTACTCCCCATCCCAGGACACGAGGCGTGTGCAGTTATCCTCTCGCGGCTCCTCAAGGATGGGGAAGGCACGGGCCTTTTCCCCTGTCCCCCTGAAAGCCAGAGCGAAAGGGCAGGCTATGCCTATGAGGAGAGATGTCATTGTGAGCAGAGTGCCATCCTAGGCCACGCACGCTGCTGCAGGGTCGAGGCTGGGTCTGCTTATTTCGGCTTAGTAGGATGAACCCAGGATGTGATCTTGGAGCCCGGGAAAGCAAGGCCCAAGAGGCACCAGCTCTCCCGCTGCTCTTCTTCCCTGAAGCGACTAAAGCTTTGCTGAGGAAGCAGCGGCCAAGTGCTGTTCGCTCCAAGCCAAAGCCTCTGCGAAAGCACAACATTCGCTGAGAAATCAGAGTCGGATCTGCGGGCTCTGCTGCTGCTTGCCTGAGCCCAGTCTCGCTGTGGGAGAAACCCGCATAAAGCGAAATCTTCTTTGCCCGGGCATCTCCTCTGGGAAAGCACAGCATTCCCTGGGAAATCAGAATCGGATGTGGGGGATGCTGCTGCTGAATGCCTGAGCTAGTCTCCACATCACGTTTGAAGTTACCCGCATGGATCGAAATCCTCTTTGCCCTACCACCTCTTTGCCTAAGAGAGAAGCGTGGTTGCACATATGAAAGGGCCTTAAGGAAAGGGACACGTCTTTCACCGCACTCCCCAGGAGCAAATCTGGGGAGGGGCAACAAGCTGCGCCCCAGAGAAGAGAAGGAGCTCTTGGCCTTGTGGGTGGGAAACGATCGGGAAGCAGGAGAGTCTGCCGTGGCAGGAAGAGCAGGCCGGTGGCAAGACAAGTGTCACCCGCTCCCTGTGCGGAGAGACGAAGCCTCGCTGCTAATGAGACATGAGGGGATGACTAGGGCAGGGGCGCCTGCTCCACTCTGAGGAAGGAGTCTGGGCAGAAGGCAGGCCTGTCTTGTGCCTCTTGTCCCAAGGTGACAGCATGTCCTTGACCACCTGTCCGTAGGGCACACTTGGGCATGCTACCAGGCTCCATACCCGGAACTCGCAGAAACAGCACCCTCGAGAAACGGGCAGATGCCATCTTCCTCCAAGATGTGGCAGCGTTTTCGGTGGCAGGGGGTTTTCTGGAAAAGGAGTGGGGCAGTCCCCCAAAGCTCCCCATTCCAGTGAACGGACGGTGTTCAGGGATCCTGTCGCCACTCCTCTCCTGTGGCGAAGGCACTGGCCTTGTCCGTGAGTCCGCCTGAGAGCCAGTACCAAAGACCAAGCGTTGCCTACACCGGGAGTTGGTAGTGTGCATTGAGTGCCATCCTAGGCCACGCACGCTGCTGCAGTATTGTGGCTCTGTCTGCTTAGTTTGGCCTGGCAGGGTGAACCCAGGGCGCTAACATGAAGCCCGGGAAAGCAAGGCACAAGACGGACCAGCTCTCTGCAGCTCTTCTTCACTGACACGACAGAGCGAACACCGAAATCCTTGCTGAGGAAGAAGCAGCGAAGTGCGGTTCCCGCCAAGCTGAAAACCTCTGCGAAAGCATAGCCGTCGCTGGGAAATCAGAGTCGGTTCTGTGGGCTGCTGTTGCTGCTTGCCTTAGACTAGTATTCAAGCACGGCGGGAGTAACCCGCATAGAGCAAAAGCCTCTTTGCTAGGGCATCCCCTCTGGGAAAGCACAGCATTCTCTTGGAAATCAGAGTCGGATCTGTGGGATGCTGCTGCTGTTTTCCTGAGGAAGACTCCACAGCACGGTGTAATAAATCCGCATGGAGCGAGATCCACTTTGCCTGGGCATCCCTTCTGCCTGAGAGAGAAGCGTGGTTGCACCTGTGGAAAGAGCCTCAAGGAAAGGGACATGTCTGTCACTGCACTCCCCAGGAGCCTGTCTCGGGAGAGTGCAGCACGCTGCCCTAGGAGAAGAGTAGGAGTCGTTGGCCTTGTGGTCGGGAAACGGTCGTGAATCAGGAGCGCTGGCCGGGGCAGGAACAGCGGGCTGGTGGCAAGACAAGTGTCACTCCCTGTGCAGAGAGACGAAGCCTGGCTGCTAAGGAGACACAAGGGGACGATTGGGCAGGGCAGCGTGCTCCAATCTGAGTTAGGAGTCTGGGCAGATGGAAGGCCTTTCCTGTGCCTCTGGCCCCAAGGGGACAGGAGCTCCTTGGCCACCTGTCCAGAGGGCAGACGTGGGCTTGCCACCAAGCTCCCGGTCCTGAACTCGCAGAAACACCTCCTGGAGGAACGGGCAATCAGATAACGACTTCCTCCAGGATGTGGCAGCCTTAGCAGAGGCAGGGGGTGTTCCGAGGAAACAGGGACAGTTTCCCATTACTCCCCATCCCAGGGCATGGGCGGTGTGCAGTGACCCTCTCGTGGCTCCTCAAGGTTTGGGAAGGCACGGGCCTAGTCCCTTGTCCCCCTGAACGCCAGAACAAAAGGGCAGCCCTGCCTAAGCCGAGAGATGGCATTGTGAGCAGAGTGCCATCCTAGGCCACGCACGCTGCTGCAGGGCCGAGGCTGGGTCTGCTTATTTCGGCTTGGCAGGATGAACCCAGGATGTGAACTTGGAGCCCGGGAAAGCAAGGCCCAAGGCACAGGGCACGGGCCGTGTGCAATGATCCTCTCGCGGCTCCTCAAGGATGGGGAAGGCACGGGCCTAGTCCCCTGTCCTCCTGAATGCCAGAGCGAAAGGGCAGGCCTTGCCTACGAGGAGAGATGTCATTGTGAGCAGAGTGCCATCCTAGGCCATGCACGCTGCTGCAGGGCCGAGGCTGGGTCTGCTTATTTCGGCTTGGCAGGATGAACCCAGGATGTGAACTTGGAGCCCGGGAAAGCAAGGCCCAAGGCACAGGGCACGGGCCGTGTGCAATGATCCTCTCGCGGCTCCTCAAGGATGGGGAAGGCACGGGCCTAGTCCCCTGTCCTCCTGAATGCCAGAGCGAAAGGGCAGGCCTTGCCTACGAGGAGAGATGTCATTGTGAGCAGAGTGCCATCCTAGGCCATGCACGCTGCTGCAGGGTCGAGGCTGGGTCTGCTTATTTCGGCTTGGTAGGATGAACCCAGGATGTGAACTTGGAGCCCGGGAAAGCAAGGCCCAAGAGGCACCAGCCTTCCCGCAGACTTCTTCCCTGAAGCAACTAATTCCTTGCTGAGGAAGCAGCGGCCAAGTGCTGTTCGCTCCAAGCCAAAGCCTCTGCGAAAGCACAGCATTTGCTGAGAAATCAGTGTCGGTTCTGCGGGCTCTGCTGCTGCTTGCCTGAGCCCAGTCTCGCGGTGGGAGAAATCCGCATACAGCGAAAGCCTCTTTGCCCGGGCATCTCCTCTGGGAAAGCACAGCATTCCCTGGGAAATCAGAATAGGATCTGGGGGATGCTGCTGCTGAATGCCTGAGCTAGTCTCTACAGCGCGGTGGAATTTACCCGCATGGAGCGAAATCTTCTTTACCCTAGCACCTCTTTGCCTAAGAGAGAAGCGTGGTTGCACATCTGAAAGGGCCTTAAGGAAAGGGACACGTCTTTCACCGCACTCCCCAGGAGCAAGTCTGGGGCAGGCGCAACAAGCCGCGCCCCAGAGAAGAGAAGGAGCCATTGGCCTTGTGGTCGGGAAACGGTCGGGAAGCAGGAGAGCCTGCCGTGGCAGGAAGAGCAGGCCGGTGGCAAGACAAGTGTCACCCGCTCCCTGTGCGGAGAGATGATGCCTCCCTTCTAATGAGACATGAGGGGACGACTAGGGCAGTGGCGCCTGTTCCACTCTGAGGAAGGAGTCTGGGCAGAAGGCAGGCCTGTCTTGTGCCTCTGGTCCCAAGTGGACATCATGTCCTTGACCACCTGTCCGTAGGGCACACTTGGGCTTGCTACCAGGCGCCATACACGGAACTCGCAGAAACAGCTCCCTCGAGAAACGGGCAGTCAAATGCCATCTTCCTCCAAGATGTGACAGCGTTTTCGGTGGCAGGGGGTTTGCTGGGGAAGGAGTGGGCACAGTCCCCCAAAGCTCCCCATTCCAGTGAAAGGACGGTGTTCAGGGATCCTGTCGCCTCTCCTCTCCTGTGGCAAAGGCACTGGCCTTGTCCGTGAGTCCGCCTGAGAGCCAGTGCCAAAGGCCAAGCGTTGCCGACACCGGGAGATGGTAGTGTGCATTGAGTGCCATCCTAGGCCACGCACGCTGCTGCAGGTTTGTGGCTGAGTCTGCTCAGTTCGGCCTGGCAGGGTGAACCCAGGGCGCCAACATGAAGCCCGGGAAAGCAAGGCCTAAGACGGACCAGCTCTCCGCAGCTCTTCTTCCCTGACGCGACAGAGCGAACACCGAAATCCTTGCTGAGGAAGCAGCAGCGAAGTGCGGTACGCGCAAAGCTGAAAACCACTGCGAAACCATAGCAGTCGCTGAGAAATCAGAGTCGTTTCTGTGGGCTGCTGTTGCTGCTTGCCTTAGCGTAGTATTCGCAGCACGGCGGGAGAAAACCGCATAGAGCGAAAGCCTCTTTGCTAGGGCATCCCCTCTGGGAAAGCACAGCATTCTCTGGGATATCAGAGTCGGATCTGTGGGATGCTGCTGGTGCTTGCCTGAGCAAGACTCCACAGCACAGTGTAATAAACATGCATGGAGCGAGATCCTCTTTGCCTGGGCATCCCTTCTGCGTGGTTGCGCCTGTGGAAAGAGCCTTAAAGAAAGGGACATGTCTGTCACTGCACTCCCCAGGAGCCTGTCTCGGGAAAGTGCAGCATGCTGCCCTAGGAGAAGAGAAGGATTCGTTGGCCTTGTGGTCGGGATACGGTCGCGAAGCAGGAGCCCCGGCCCTGGCAAGAACAGCGGGCCGGTGGCAAGACAAGTGTCACCCTCTGCCTGTGCAGAGAGACGAAGCTAAGGAGACACGAGGGGATGATTGGGCAGGGGAGCGTGCTCCAATCTGAGAAGGAGTCTGGGCAGAAGGAAGGTCTTTCCTGTGCCTCTGGGCCCAAGGGGACAGCAGGTACTTGGCCACCTGTCCAGAGGGCAGACGTGGGCTTGCCACCAAGGTCCCGGTCCTGAACTCGCAGAAACACCTCCTGGAGGAACAGGCAATCAAATGCCGTCTTCCTCCAGGATGTGGCAGCCTTGGCGGAGGCAGGGGGTGTGTCGCTGAAACAGGGACAGTTACCCATTACTCCCCATCCCAGGGCACGGGCCGTGTGCAATGATCCTCTCGCGGCTCCTCAAGGAAGGGGAAGACACGGACCTAGTCCCCTGTCCCCCTGAATGCCAGAGCAAAAGGGCAGGCTTTGCCTACGAGGAAAGATGTCATTGTGAGCAGAGTGCCATCCCAGGCCATGCACGCTGCTGCAGGGTCGAGGCTGGGTCTGCTTATTTCGGCTTGGTAGGATGAACCCAGGATGTGAACTTGGAGCCCGGGAAAGCAAGGCCCAAGAGGCACCAGTTCACCCGCTGCTCTTCTTCTCTGAAGCGACTAAAGCCTTGCTGAAGAAGCAGCGGCCAAGTGCTGTTCGCTCCAAGCCAAAGCCTCTGCGAAAGCACAGCATTCACTGAGAAATCAGAGTCGGATCTGCGGGCTCTACTGCTGCTTGCCTGAGCCCGGTCTCGTGGTGGGAGATACCCGCATACAGCGAAATCCTCTTTGCCCGGGCATCTCCTCTGGGAAAGCACAGCATTCACTGGGAAATCAGAATCGGATGTGGGGGATGCTGCTGCTGAATGCCTAAGCTACTCTCCACAGCACGTTGGAACTTACCCGCATGCAACGAAGTCCTCTTTGCCCTAGCACGTCTTTGCCTAAGAGAGAAGCGTGGTTGCACATCTGAAGGCCCTTAAGGAAAGGGACATGTCTTTCACTGCACTCCCCAGGAGCAAGTCTGGGGCAGGCCGAACAAGCCGCCCCCGAGAAGAGAAGGTGCCATTGGCCTTGTGGGTGGGAAACGGTCGGGAAGCAGGAGAGCTTGCCGTGGCAGGAAGAGCAGGCCGGTGGCAAGACAAGTGTCACCCGCTCCCTGTGCGGAGAGACGAAGCCTCACTGCTAATGAGACATGAGGTGACGACTAGGGCAGGGGCGCCTGCTCCACTCTGAGGAAGGAGTCTGGGCAGAAGGCAGGCCTGTCTTGTGCCTCTTGTCCCAAGGGGACAGCATGTCCTTGACCACCTGTCCATAGGGCACACTTGGGCTTGCTACCAGGATTCAAACCCGGAACTCGAGGAACAGTTCCCTCGTGAAATGGGCAGTCAGATGCCACCTTCCTCCAAGATGTGACAGCGTTTTCGGTGGCAGGGGGTTTGCCGGGGAAGGAGTGGAGACAGTCCCCCAAAGCTCCCCATTCTAGTGAACAGACGGTGTTCAGGGATCCTGTCACCTCTCCTCTCCTGTGGCGAAGGCAGTGGCCTTGTCCGTGAGTCCGCCTGAGAGCCAGTGCCAAAGACCAAGCATTGCCTACACTGGGAGATGGTAGTGTGCATTGAGTGCCATCCTAGGCCACGCACGCTGCTGCAGGGTTGTGGTTGTGTCTGCTTACTTCGGCCTGGCATGGTGAACCCAGGGCGCCAACATGAAGCCCGGGAAAGCAAGGCCTAAGACGGACCAGTCTCTGCAGCTCTTCTTCACTGACGCGACAGAGCGAACACCGAAATCCTTGCTGAGGAAGCAGCAGCGAAGTGCGGTTCCCGCCAAGCTGAAAACCTCTGCGAAAGCATAGCCGTCGCTGGGAAATCAGAGTCGGTTCTGTGGCCTGCTGTTGCTGCTTGCCTTAGACTAGTATTCGAGCACGGCGGGAGGAACCCGCATAGAGCAAAAGCCTCTTTGCTAGGGCATCCCCTCTGGGAAAGCACAGCATTCTTTGGGAAATCAGAGTCGGATCTGTGGGATGCTGCTGCTGTTTTCCTGAGGAAGACTCCACAGCACGGTGTAATAAATCCGCATGGAGCGAGATCCACTTTGCCTGGGCATCCCTTCTGCCTGAGAGAGAAGCGTGGTTGCGCCTGTGGAAAGAGCCTTAAGGAAAGGGACATGTCTGTCACTGCACTCCCCAGGAGCCTGTCTCGGGAAAGTGCAGCATGCTGCCCTAGGAGAAGAGAAAGAGTCGTTGGCCTTGTGGTCGGGATACGGTCGCGAAGCAGGAGCGCCGGCCCTGGCAAGAACAGCGGGCCGGTGGCAAGACAAGTTCACCCTCTGCCTGTGCAGAGAGACGAAGCCTGGCTGCTAAGGAGACACGAGGGGATGATTGGGCAGGGGAGCGTACTCCAATCTGAGTTAGGAGTCTGGGCAGATGGAAGGCCTTTCCTGTGCCTCTGGCCCCAAGGGGACAGGAGCTCCTTGGCCACCTGTCCAGAGGGCAGACGTGGGCTTGCCACCAAGCTCCCGGTCCTGAACTCGCAGAAACACCTCCTGGAGGAACGGGCAATCAGATAACGACTTCCTCCAGGATGTGGCAGCCTTGGCAGAGGCAGGGGGTGTTCCGAGGAAACAGGGACAGTTTCCCATTACTCCCCATCCCAGGGCATGGGCGGTGTGCAGTGACCCTCTCGTGGCTCCTCAAGGTTTGGGAAGGCACGGGCCTAGTCCCTTGTCCCCCTGAACGCCAGAACAAAAGGGCAGCCCTGCCTAAGCCGAGAGATGGCATTGTGAGCAGAGTGCCATCCTAGAACACGCACGCTGCTGCAGGGCCGAGGCTGGGTCTGCTTATTTCGGCTTAGCAGGATGAACCCAGGATGTGAACTTGGAGCCCGGGAAAGCAAGGCCCAAGAGGCACCAGCCTTCCCGCAGACTTCTTCCCTGAAGCAACTAATTCCTTGCTGAGGAAGCAGCGGCCAAGTGCTGTTCGCTCCAAGCCAAAGCCTCTGCGAAAGCACAGCATTTGCTGAGAAATCAGTGTCGGTTCAGCGGGCTCTGCTGCTGCTTGCCTGAGCCCAGTCTCGCGGTGGGAGAAATCCGCATACAGCGAAAGCCTCTTTGCCCGGGCATCTCCTCTGGGAAAGCACAGCATTCCCTGGGAAATCAGAATAGGATCTGGGGGATGCTGCTGCTGAATGCCTGAGCTAGTCTCTACAGCGCGGTGGAATTTACCCGCATGGAGCGAAATCTTCTTTACCCTAGCACCTCTTTGCCTAAGAAAGAAGCGTGGTTGCACATCTGAAAGGGCCTTAAGGAAAGGGACACGTCTTTCACCGCACTCCCCAGGAGCAAGTCTGGGTCAGGCGCAACAAGCCGCGCCCCAGAGAAGAGAAGGAGCCATTGGCCTTGTGGTCGGGAAACGGTCGGGAAGCAGGAGAGCCTGCCGTGGCAGGAAGAGCAGGCCGGTGGCAAGACAAGTGTCACCCGCTCCCTGTGCGGAGAGATGATGCCTCCCTTCTAATGAGACATGAGGGGACGACTAGGGCAGTGGCGCCTGTTCCACTCTGAGGAAGGAGTCTGGGCAGAAGGCAGGCCTGTCTTGTGCCTCTGGTCCCAAGTGGACATCATGTCCTTGACCACCTGTCCGTAGGGCACACTTGGGCTTGCTACCAGGCGCCATACACGGAACTCGCAGAAACAGCTCCCTCGAGAAACGGGCAGTCAAATGCCATCTTCCTCCAAGATGTGACAGCGTTTTCGGTGGCAGGGGGTTTGCTGGGGAAGGAGTGGGCACAGTCCCCCAAAGCTCCCCATTCCAGTGAAAGGACGGTGTTCAGGGATCCTGTCGCCTCTCCTCTCCTGTGGCAAAGGCACTGACCTTGTCCGTGAGTCCGCCTGAGAGCCAGTGCCAAAGGCCAAGCGTTGCCTACACCGGGAGATGGTAGTGTGCATTGAGTGCCATCCTAGGCCATGCACGCTGCTGCAGGTTTGTGGCTGAGTCTGCTCAGTTCGGCCTGGCAGGGTGAACCCAGGGCGCCAACATGAAGCCCGGGAAAGCAAGGCCTAAGACGGACCAGCGCTCCGGAGCTCTTCTTCCCTGACGCGACAGAGCGAACACCGAAATCCTTGCTGAGGAAGCAGCAGCGAAGTGCGGTACGCGCAAAGCTGAAAACCACTGCGAAACCATAGCAGTCGCTGAGAAATCAGAGTCGTTTCTGTGGGCTGCTGTTGCTGCTTGCCTTAGCGTAGTATTCGCAGCACGGCGGGAGAAAACCGCATAGAGCGAAAGCCTCTTTGCTAGGGCATCCCCTCTGGGAAAGCACAGCATTCTCTGGGATATCAGAGTCGGATCTGTGGGATGCTGCTGGTGCTTGCCTGAGCAAGACTCCACAGCACAGTGTAATAAACATGCATGGAGCGAGATCCTCTTTGCCTGGGCATCCCTTCTGCGTGGTTGCGCCTGTGGAAAGAGCCTTAAAGAAAGGGACATGTCTGTCACTGCACTCCCCAGGAGCCTGTCTCGGGAAAGTGCAGCATGCTGCCCTAGGAGAAGAGAAGGATTCGTTGGCCTTGTGGTCGGGATACGGTCGCGAAGCAGGAGCCCCGGCCCTGGCAAGAACAGCGGGCCGGTGGCAAGACAAGTGTCACCCTCTGCCTGTGCAGAGAGACGAAGCTAAGGAGACACGAGGGGATGATTGGGCAGGGGAGCGTGCTCCAATCTGAGAAGGAGTCTGGGCAGAAGGAAGGTCTTTCCTGTGCCTCTGGGCCCAAGGGGAAAGCAGGTACTTGGCCACCTGTCCAGAGGGCAGACGTGGGCTTGCCACCAAGGTCCCGGTCCTGAACTCGCAGAAACACCTCCTGGAGGAACAGGCAATCAAATGCCGTCTTCCTCCAGGATGTGGCAGCCTTGGCGGAGGCAGGGGGTGTGTCGGGGAAACAGGGACAGTTACCCATTACTCCCCATCCCAGGGCACGGGCCGTGTGCAATGATCCTCTCGCGGCTCCTCAAGGAAGGGGAAGACACGGACCTAGTCCCCTGTCCCCCTGAATGCCAGAGCAAAAGGGCAGGCTTTGCCTACGAGGAGAGATGTCATTGTGAGCAGAGTGCCATCCCAGGCCATGCACGCTGCTGCAGGGTCGAGGCTGGGTCTGCTTATTTCGGCTTGGTAGGATGAACCCAGGATGTGAACTTGGAGCCCGGGAAAGCAAGGCCCAAGAGGCACCAGTTCTCCCGCTGCTCTTCTTCCCTGAAGCGACTAAAGCCTTGCTGAAGAAGCAGCGGCCAAGTGCTGTTCGCTCCAAGCCAAAGCCTCTGCGAAAGCACAGCATTCACTGAGAAATCAGAGTCGGATCTGCGGGCTCTACTGCTGCTTGCCTGAGCCCGGTCTCGTGGTGGGAGATACCCGCATACAGCGAAATCCTCTTTGCCCGGGCATCTCCTCTGGGAAAGCACAGCATTCACTGGGAAATCAGAATCGGATGTGGGGGATGCTGCTGCTGAATGCCTAAGCTACTCTCCACAGCACGTTGGAACTTACCCGCATGCAACGAAGTCCTCTTTGCCCTAGCACGTCTTTGCCTAAGAGAGAAGCGTGGTTGCACATCTGAAGGCCCTTAAGGAAAGGGACATGTCTTTCACTGCACTCCCCAGGAGCAAGTCTGGGGCAGGCCGAACAAGCCGCCCCCGAGAAGAGAAGGTGCCATTGGCCTTGTGGGTGGGAAACGGTCGGGAAGCAGGAGAGCTTGCCGTGGCAGGAAGAGCAGGCCGGTGGCAAGACAAGTGTCACCCGCTCCCTGTGCGGAGAGACGAAGCCTCACTGCTAATGAGACATGAGGTGACGACTAGGGCAGGGGCGCCTGCTCCACTCTGAGGAAGGAGTCTGGGCAGAAGGCAGGCCTGTCTTGTGCCTCTTGTCCCAAGGGGACAGCATGTCCTTGACCACCTGTCCATAGGGCACACTTGGGCTTGCTACCAGGATTCAAACCCGGAACTCGAGGAACAGCTCCCTCGTGAAATGGGCAGTCAGATGCCACCTTCCTCCAAGATGTGACAGCGTTTTCGGTGGCAGGGGGTTTGCCGGGGAAGGAGTGGAGACAGTCCCCCAAAGCTCCCCATTCCAGTGAACAGACGGTGTTCAGGGATCCTGTCGCCTCTCCTCTCCTGTGGCGAAGGCAGTGGCCTTGTCCGTGAGTCCGCCTGAGAGCCAGTGCCAAAGACCAAGCGTTGCCTACACCGGGAGATGGTAGTGTGCATTGAGTGCCATCCTAGGCCACACACGCTGCTGCAGGGTAGTGGTTGTGTCTGCTTACTTCGGCCTGGCAGGGTGAACCCAGGGCGCCAACATGAAGCCCGGGAAAGCAAGGCCTACAACGGACCAGTCTCTGCAGCTCTTCTTCACTGACGCGACAGAGCGAACACCGAAATCCTTGCTGAGGAAGCAGCAGCGAAGTGCGGTTCCCGCCAAGCTGAAAACCTCTGCGAAAGCATAGCCGTCGCTGGGAAATCAGAGTCGGTTCTGTGGGCTGCTGTTGCTGCTTGCCTTAGCCTAGTATTCGAGCACGGCGGGAGGAACCCGCATAGAGCAAAAGCCTCTTTGCTAGGGCATCCCCTCTGGGAAAGCACAGCATTCTTTGGGAAATCAGAGTCGGATCTGTGGGATGCTGCTGCTGTTTTCCTGAGGAAGACTCCACAGCACGGTGTAATAAATCCGCATGGAGCGAGATCCACTTTGCCTGGGCATCCCTTCTGCCTGAGAGAGAAGCGTGGTTGCGCCTGTGGAAAGAGCCTTAAGGAAAGGGACATGTCTGTCACTGCACTCCCCAGGAGCCTGTCTCGGGAAAGTGCAGCATGCTGCCCTAGGAGAAGAGAAAGAGTCGTTGGCCTTGTGGTCGGGATACGGTCGCGAAGCAGGAGCGCCGGCCCTGGCAAGAACAGAGGGCTGGTGGCAAGACAAGTGTCACCCTCTGCCTGTGCAGAGAGACGAAGCTAAGGAGACACGAGGGGATGATTGGGCAGGGGAGCGTGCTCCAATCTGAGGAAGGGTCTGGGCAGAAGGAAGGTCTTTCATGTGCCTCTGGGCCCAAGGGGACAGCAGGTCCTTGGCCACCTGTCCAGAGGGCAGACGTGGGCTTGCCACCAAGCTCCCGGTCCTGAACTCGCAGAAACACCTCCTGGAGGAACGGGCAATCAAATGCCGTCTTCCTCCAGGATGTGAAGCCTTGGCGGAGGTAGGGGGTGTCCCGGGGAAACAGGGACAGTTACCCATTACTCCCCATCCCAGGGCACGGGCCGTGTGCAATAATCCTCTCGCGGCTCCTCAAGGATGGGGAAGGCACGGGCCTAGTCCCCTGTGCCCCTGAATGCCAGAGCGAAAGGGCAGGCCTTGCCTACGAGGAGAGATGTCATTGTGAACAGAGTGCAATCCTTGGCCATGCACGCTGCTGCAGGGTCGAGGCTGGGTCTGCTTATTTCGGCTTGGTAGGATGAACCCAGGATGTGAACTTGGAGCCCGGGAAAGCAAGGCCCAAGAGGCACCAGCTCTCCCGCTGCTCTTCTTCCCTGAAGCGACTAAAGCCTTGCTGAAGAAGCAGCGGCCAAGTGCTGTTCCCTCCAAGCCAAATCCTCTGCGAAAGCACAGCATTCGCTGAGAAATCAGAGTCGGATCTGCGGGCTCTACTGCTGCTTGCCTGAGCCCGGTCTCGCGGTGGGAGAAACCCGCATACAGAGAAATCCTCTTTGCCCGGGCATCTCCTCTGTGAAAGCACAGCATTCACTGGGAAATCAGAATTCTATGTGGGGGATTCTGCTTCTGAATACCTAAGCTACTCTCCACAGCACGTTGGAAGTTACCCGCATGCAACGAAATCCTCTTTGCCCTAGCACCTCTTTGCCTAAGAGAGAAGCGTGGTTGCACATCTGAAAGGGCCTTAAGGAAAGGGACACGTCTTTCACCGCACTCCCCAGGAGCATGTCTGGGGCAGGCCAAACAAGCCGCCCCCAGAGAAGAGAAGGAGCTATTGGCCTTGTGGGTGGGAAACGTCGGGAAGCAGGAGAGCCCGCCGTGGCAGGAAGAGCAGGCCGGTGGCAAGACAAGTGTCACCCGCTCCCTGTGCGGAGAGACGAAGCCTCGCTGCTAATGAGACATGAGGGGATGACTAGGGCAGGGGCGCCTGCTCCACTCTGAGGAAGGAGTCTGGGCAGAAGGCAGGCCTGTCTTGTGCCTCTTGTCCCAAGGGGACAGCATGTCCTTGACCACCTGTCCGTAGGGCACACTTGGGCATGCTACCAGGCGCCATACCCGGAACTCGCAGAAACAGCACCCTCGAGAAACGGGCAGATGCCATCTTCCTCCAAGATGTGGCAGCGTTTTCGGTGGCAGGGGGTTTTCTGGAAAAGGAGTGGGGCAGTCCCCCAAAGCTCCCCATTCCAGTGAACGGACGGTGTTCAGGGATCCTGTCGCCACTCCTCTCCTGTGGCGAAGGCACTGGCCTTGTCCGTGAGTCCGCCTGAGAGCCAGTACCAAAGACCAAGCGTTGCCTACACCGGGAGTTGGTAGTGTGCATTGAGTGCCATCCTAGGCCACGCACGCTGCTGCAGTATTGTGGCTCTGTCTGCTCAGTTCGGCCTGGCAGGGTGAACCCAGGGCGCTAACATGAAGCCCGGGAAAGCAAGGCACAAGACGGACCAGCTCTCTGCAGCTCTTCTTCACTGACACGACAGAGCGAACACCGAAATCCTTGCTGAGGAAGCAGCAGCGAAGTGCGGTTCCCGCCAAGCTGAAAACCTCTGCGAAAGCATAGCCGTCGCTGGGAAATCAGAGTCGGTTCTGTGGGCTGCTGTTGCTGCTTGCCTTAGACTAGTATTCAAGCACGGCGGGAGTAACCCGCATAGAGCAAAAGCCTCTTTGCTAGGGCATCCCCTCTGGGAAAGCACAGCATTCTCTTGGAAATCAGAGTCGGATCTGTGGGATGCTGCTGCTGTTTTCCTGAGGAAGACTCCACAGCACGGTGTAATAAATCCGCATGGAGCGAGATCCACTTTGCCTGGGCATCCCTTCTGCCTGAGAGAGAAGCGTGGTTGCACCTGTGGAAAGAGCCTCAAGGAAAGGGACATGTCTGTCACTGCACTCCCCAGGAGCCTGTCTCGGGAGAGTGCAGCACGCTGCCCTAGGAGAAGAGTAGGAGTCGTTGGCCTTGTGGTCGGGAAACGGTCGTGAATCAGGAGCGCTGGCCGGGGCAGGAACAGCGGGCTGGTGGCAAGACAAGTGTCACTCTCTCCCTGTGCAGAGAGACGAAGCCTGGCTGCTAAGGAGACACAAGGGGACGATTGGGCAGGGCAGCGTGCTCCAATCTGAGTTAGGAGTCTGGGCAGATGGAAGGCCTTTCCTGTGCCTCTGGCCCCAAGGGGACAGGAGCTCCTTGGCCACCTGTCCAGAGGGCAGACGTGGGCTTGCCACCAAGCTCCCGGTCCTGAACTCGCAGAAACACCTCCTGGAGGAACGGGCAATCAGATACCGACTTCCTCCAGGATGTGGCAGCCTTGGCAGAGGCAGGGGGTGTTCCGAGGAAACAGGGACAGTTTCCCATTACTCCCCATCCCAGGGCATGGGCGGTGTGCAGTGACCCTCTCGTGGCTCCTCAAGGTTTGGGAAGGCACGGGCCTAGTCCCTTGTCCCCCTGAACGCCAGAACAAAAGGGCAGCCCTGCCTAAGCCGAGAGATGGCATTGTGAGCAGAGTGCCATCCTAGGCCACGCACGCTGCTGCAGGGCCGAGGCTGGGTCTGCTTATTTCGGCTTGGCAGGATGAACCCAGGATGTGAACTTGGAGCCCGGGAAAGCAAGGCACAAGAGGCACCAGCTCTCCCGCTGAAGCTCTTCTTCCCTGAAGCGACTAAAGCCTTGCTGAAGAAGCAGCGGCCAAGTGCTGTTCCCTCCAAGCCAAAGCTTCTGCGAAAGCACAGCATTCGCTGAGAAATCAGAGTCGGATATGCGGGCTCTACTGCTGCTTGCCTGAGCCCGGTCTCGCGGTGGGAGAAACCCGCATACAGAGAAATCCTCTTTGCCCGGGCATCTCCTCTGGGAAAGCACAGCATTCACTGGGAAATCAGAATTCTATGTGGGGGATTCTGCTGCTGAATACCTAAGCTACTCTCCACAGCACGTTGGAAGTTACCCGCATGCAACGAAAACCTCTTTGCCCTAGCACCTCTTTGCCTAAGAGAGAAGCGTGGTTGCACATCTGAAAGGGCCTTAAGGAAAGGGACACGTCTTTCACCGCACTCCCCAGGAGCATGTCTGGGGCAGGCCAAACAAGCCGCCCCCATAGAGGAGAAGGAGCTATTGGCCTTGTGGGTGGGAAACGGTCGGGAAGCAGGAGAGCCTGCCGTGGCAGGAAGAGCAGGCCGGTGGCAAGACAAGTGTCACCCGCTCCCTGTGCCGAGAGACGAAGCCTCGCTGCTAATGAGACATGAGGGGACGACTAGGGCAGGGGCGCCTGCTCCACTCTGAGGAAGGAGTCTGGGCAGAAGGCAGGCCTGTCTTGTGCCTCTTGTCCCAAGGGGACAGCATGTCCTTGACCACCTGTCCGTAGGGCACACTTGGGCTTGCTACCAGGCGCCATACCCGGAACTCGCAGAAACAGCACCCTCGAGAAACGGGCAAATGCCATCTTCCTCCAAGATGTGGCAGCGTTTTCGGTGGCAGGGGGTTTTCTGGAAAAGGAGTGGTGCAGTCCCCCAAAGCTCCCCATTCCAGTGAACGGACGGTGTTCAGGGATCCTGTCGCCACTCCTCTCCTGTGGCGAAGGCACTGGCCTTGTCCGTGAGTCCGCCTGAGAGCCAGTACCAAAGGCCAAGCGTTGCCTACACCGGGAGTTGGTAGTGTGCATTGAGTGCCATCCTAGGCCACGCACGCTGCTGCAGTATTGTGTCTCTGTCTGCTTAGTTTGGCCTGGCAGGGTGAACCAAAGGCGCCAACATGAAGCCCGGGAAAGCAAGGCACAAGACGGACCAGCTCTCTGCAGCTCTTCTTCCCTGACGCGACAGAGTGAACCCCGAAATCCCTGCTGAGGAAGCAGCAGCGAAGTGCGGTTCGCGCAAACCTGAAAACCTCTGCGAAAGCATAGCAGTCGCTGAGAAATCAGAGTCGGTTCTGTGGGCTGCTGTTGCTGCTTGCCTTAGCGTAGTATTCGCAGCACGGCGGGAGAAACCCGCATAGAGCGAAAGCCTCTTTGCTAGGGCATCCCCTCTGGGAAAGCACAGCATTCTCTTGGAAATCAGTGTCGGATCTGTGGGATGCTGCTGCTGTTTTTCTGAGGAAGACTCCACAGCACGGTGTAATAAATCCGCATGGAGCGAGATCCACTTTGCCTGGGCATCCCTTCTGCCTGAGAGAGAAGCGTGGTTGCACCTGTGGAAAGAGCCTTAAGGAAAGGGACATGTCTGTCACTGCACTCCCCAGGAGCCTGTCTCGGGAAAGTGCAGCATGCTGCCCTAGGAGAAGAGAAGGTGTCATTGGCCTTGTGGTAGGGATACGGTCGTGAAGCAGGAGCGCCAGCCCTGGCAAGAACAGCGGGCCGGTGACAAGACAAGTGTCACCCTCTGCCTGTGCAGAGAGACGAAGCCTGGCTGCTAAGAGACACGAGGGGACGATTGGGCAGGGTAGCGTGCTCCAATCTGAGGAAGGAGTCTGGGCAGAAGGAAGGTCTTTCCTGTGCCTCTGGGCCCAAGGGGACAGCAGGTCCTTGGCCACCTGTCCAGAGGGCAGACGTGGGCTTGCCACCAAGCTCCCGGTCCTGAATTCGCAGAAACACCTCCTGGAGGAACAGGCAATCAAATGCCGTCTTCCTCCAGGATGTGGCAGCCTTGGCGGAGGCAGGGGGTGTCACGGGGAAACAGGGACAGTTACCCATTACTCCCCATCCCAGGACACGAGGCGTGTGCAGTTATCCTCTCGCGGCTCCTCAAGGATGGGGAAGGCACGGGCCTAGTCCCCTGTCCCCCTGAAAGCCAGAGCGAAAGGGCAGGCCATGCCTATGAGGAGAGATGTCATTGTGAGCAGAGTGCCATCCTAGGCCACGCACGCTGCTGCAGGGTCGAGGCTGGGTCTGCTTATTTCGGCTTAGTAGGATGAACCCAGGATGTGATCTTGGAGCCCGGGAAAGCAAGGCCCAAGAGGCACCAGCTCTCCCGCTGCTCTTCTTCCCTGAAGCGACTAAAGCTTTGCTGAGGAAGCAGCGGCCAAGTGCTGTTCGCTCCAAGCCAAAGCCTCTGCGAAAGCACAACATTCGCTGAGAAATCAGAGTCGGATCTGCGGGCTCTGCTGCTGCTTGCCTGAGCCCAGTCTCGCTGTGGGAGAAACCCGCATAAAGCGAAATCTTCTTTGCCCGGGCATCTCCTCTGGGAAAGCACAGCATTCCCTGGGAAATCAGAATCGGATGTGGGGGATGCTGCTGCTGAATGCCTGAGCTAGTCTCCACATCACGTTTGAAGTTACCCGCATGGATCGAAATCCTCTTTGCCCTACCACCTCTTTGCCTAAGAGAGAAGCGTGGTTGCACATATGAAAGGACCTTAAGGAAAGGGACACGTCTTTCACCGCACTCCCCAGGAGCAAATCTGGGGAGGGGCAACAAGCTGCGCCCCAGAGAAGAGAAGGAGCTCTTGGCCTTGTGGGTGGGAAACGATCGGGAAGCAGGAGAGTCTGCCGTGGCAGGAAGAGCAGGCCGGTGGCAAGACAAGTGTCACCCGCTCCCTGTGCGGAGAGACGAAGCCTCGCTGCTAATGAGACATGAGGGGATGACTAGGGCAGGGGCGCCTGCTCCACTCTGAGGAAGGAGTCTGGGCAGAAGGCAGGCCTGTCTTGTGCCTCTTGTCCCAAGGTGACAGCATGTCCTTGACCACCTGTCCGTAGGGCACACTTGGGCATGCTACCAGGCTCCATACCCGGAACTCGCAGAAACAGCACCCTCGAGAAACGGGCAGATGCCATCTTCCTCCAAGATGTGGCAGCGTTTTCGGTGGCAGGGGGTTTTCTGGAAAAGGAGTGGGGCAGTCCCCCAAAGCTCCCCATTCCAGTGAACGGACGGTGTTCAGGGATCCTGTCGCCACTCCTCTCCTGTGGCGAAGGCACTGGCCTTGTCCGTGAGTCCGCCTGAGAGCCAGTACCAAAGACCAAGCGTTGCCTACACCGGGAGTTGGTAGTGTGCATTGAGTGCCATCCTAGGCCATGCACGCTGCTGCAGTATTGTGGCTCTGTCTGCTTAGTTTGGCCTGGCAGGGTGAACCCAGGGCGCTAACATGAAGCCCGGGAAAGCAAGGCACAAGACGGACCAGCTCTCTGCAGCTCTTCTTCACTGACACGACAGAGCGAACACCGAAATCCTTGCTGAGGAAGAAGCAGCGAAGTGCGGTTCCCGCCAAGCTGAAAACCTCTGCGAAAGCATAGCCGTCGCTGGGAAATCAGAGTCGGTTCTGTGGGCTGCTGTTGCTGCTTGCCTTAGACTAGTATTCAAGCACGGCGGGAGTAACCCGCATAGAGCAAAAGCCTCTTTGCTAGGGCATCCCCTCTGGGAAAGCACAGCATTCTCTTGGAAATCAGAGTCGGATCTGTGGGATGCTGCTGCTGTTTTCCTGAGGAAGACTCCACAGCACGGTGTAATAAATCCGCATGGAGCGAGATCCACTTTGCCTGGGCATCCCTTCTGCCTGAGAGAGAAGCGTGGTTGCACCTGTGGAAAGAGCCTCAAGGAAAGGGACATGTCTGTCACTGCACTCCCCAGGAGCCTGTCTCGGGAGAGTGCAGCACGCTGCCCTAGGAGAAGAGTAGGAGTCGTTGGCCTTGTGGTCGGGAAACGGTCGTGAATCAGGAGCGCTGGCCGGGGCAGGAACAGCGGGCTGGTGGCAAGACAAGTGTCACTCTCTCCCTGTGCAGAGAGACGAAGCCTGGCTGCTAAGGAGACACAAGGGGACGATTGGGCAGGGCAGCGTGCTCCAATCTGAGTTAGGAGTCTGGGCAGATGGAAGGCCTTTCCTGTGCCTCTGGCCCCAAGGGGACAGGAGCTCCTTGGCCACCTGTCCAGAGGGCAGACGTGGGCTTGCCACCAAGCTCCCGGTCCTGAACTCGCAGAAACACCTCCTGGAGGAACGGGCAATCAGATAACGACTTCCTCCAGGATGTGGCAGCCTTGGCAGAGGCAGGGGGTGTTCCGAGGAAACAGGGACAGTTTCCCATTACTCCCCATCCCAGGGCATGGGCGGTGTGCAGTGACCCTCTCGTGGCTCCTCAAGGTTTGGGAAGGCACGGGCCTAGTCCCTTGTCCCCCTGAACGCCAGAACAAAAGGGCAGCCCTGCCTAAGCCGAGAGATGGCATTGTGAGCAGAGTGCCATCCTAGGCCACGCACGCTGCTGCAGGGCCGAGGCTGGGTCTGCTTATTTCGGCTTGGCAGGATGAACCCAGGATGTGAACTTGGAGCCCGGGAAAGCAAGGCCCAAGGCACAGGGCACGGGCCGTGTGCAATGATCCTCTCGCGGCTCCTCAAGGATGGGGAAGGCACGGGCCTAGTCCCCTGTCCTCCTGAATGCCAGAGCGAAAGGGCAGGCCTTGCCTACGAGGAGAGATGTCATTGTGAGCAGAGTGCCATCCTAGGCCATGCACGCTGCTGCAGGGCCGAGGCTGGGTCTGCTTATTTCGGCTTGGCAGGATGAACCCAGGATGTGAACTTGGAGCCCGGGAAAGCAAGGCCCAAGGCACAGGGCACGGGCCGTGTGCAATGATCCTCTCGCGGCTCCTCAAGGATGGGGAAGGCACGGGCCTAGTCCCCTGTCCTCCTGAATGCCAGAGCGAAAGGGCAGGCCTTGCCTACGAGGAGAGATGTCATTGTGAGCAGAGTGCCATCCTAGGCCATGCACGCTGCTGCAGGGTCGAGGCTGGGTCTGCTTATTTCGGCTTGGTAGGATGAACCCAGGATGTGAACTTGGAGCCCGGGAAAGCAAGGCCCAAGAGGCACCAGCCTTCCCGCAGACTTCTTCCCTGAAGCAACTAATTCCTTGCTGAGGAAGCAGCGGCCAAGTGCTGTTCGCTCCAAGCCAAAGCCTCTGCGAAAGCACAGCATTTGCTGAGAAATCAGTGTCGGTTCTGCGGGCTCTGCTGCTGCTTGCCTGAGCCCAGTCTCGCGGTGGGAGAAATCCGCATACAGCGAAAGCCTCTTTGCCCGGGCATCTCCTCTGGGAAAGCACAGCATTCCCTGGGAAATCAGAATAGGATGTGGGGGATGCTGCTGCTGAATGCCTGAGCTAGTCTCTACAGCGCGGTGGAATTTACCCGCATGGAGCGAAATCCTCTTTACCCTAGCACCTCTTTGCCTAAGAGAGAAGCGTGCTTGCACATCTGAAAGGGCCTTAAGGAAAGGGACACATCTTTCACCGCACTCCCCAGGAGCAAGTCTGGGGCAGGCGCAACAAGCCGCGCCCCAGAGAAGAGAAGGAGCCATTGGCCTTGTGGTCGGGAAACGGTCGGGAAGCAGGGGAGCCTGCCGTGGCAGGAAGAGCAGGCCGGTGGCAAGACAAGTGTCACCCGCTCCATGTGCGGAGAGATGATGCCTCCCTTCTAATGAGACATGAGGGGACGACTAGGGCAGTGGCGCCTGTTCCACTCTGAGGAAGGAGTGTGGGCAGAAGGCAGGCCTGTCTTGTGCCTCTGGTCCCAAGTGGACATCATGTCCTTGACCACCTGTCCGTAGGGCACACTTGGGCTTGCTACCAGGCGCCATACACGGAACTCGCAGAAACAGCTCCCTCGAGAAACGGGCAGTCAGATGCCATCTTCCTCCAAGATGTGACAGCGTTTTCGGTGGCAGGGGGTTTGCTGGGGAAGGAGTGGGCACAGTCCCCCAAAGCTCCCCATTCCAGTGAAAGGACGGTGTTCAGGGATCCTGTCGCCTCTCCTCTCCTGTGGCAAAGGCACTGGCCTTGTCCGTGAGTCCGCCTGAGAGCCAGTGCCAAAGGCCAAGCGTTGCCTACACCGGGAGATGGTAGTGTGCATTGAGTGCCATCCTAGGCCACGCACGCTGCTGCAGGGTTGTGGCTGAGTCTGCTTAGTTCGGCCTGGCAGGGTGAACCCAAGGCGCCAACATGAAGCCCGGGAAAGCAAGGCCTAAGACGGACCAGCTCTCCGCAGCTCTTCTTCCCTGACGCGACAGAGCGAACACCGAAATCCTTGCTGAGGAAGCAGCAGCGAAGTGCGGTACGCGCAAAGCTGAAAACCACTGTGAAACCATAGCAGTCGCTGAGAAATCAGAGTCGTTTCTGTGGGCTACTTTTGCTGCTTGCCTTAGCGTAGTATTCTCAGCACGGCGGGAGAAACCAGCATAGAGCGAAAGCCTCTTTGCTAGGGCATCCCCTCTGGGAAAGCATAGCATTCTCTGGGAAATCAGAGTCGGATCTGTGGGATGCTGCTGGTGCTTGCCTGAGCAAGACTCCACAGCACAGTGTAATAAACATGCATGGAGCGAGATCCTCTTTGCCTGGGCATCCCTTCTGCGTGGTTGCGCCTGTGGAAAGAGCTTTAAAGAAAGGGACATGTCTGTCACTGCACTCCCCAGAAGCCTGTCTCGGGAAAGTGCAGCATGCTGCCCTAGGAGAAGAGAAGGAGTCGTTGGCCTTGTGGTCGGGATACGGTCGCGAAGCAGGAGCGCCGGCCCTGGCAAGAATAGCGGGCCGGTGGCAAGACAAGTGTCACCCTCTGCCTGTGCAGAGAGACGAAGCTAAGGAGACACGAGGGGATGATTGGGCAGGGGAGCGTGCTCCAATCTGAGGAGTCTGGGCAGAAGGAAGGTCTTTCCTGTTCCTCTGGGCCCAAGGGGACAGCAGGTACTTGGCTACCTGTCCAGAGGGCAGACGTGGGCTTGCCACCAAGCTCCCGGTCCTTAACTCGCAGAAACACCGCCTGGAGGAACAGGCAATCAAATGCCGTCTTCCTCCAGGATGTGGCAGCCTTGGCGGAGGCAGGGGGTGTGTCGGGGAAACAGGGACAGTTACCCATTACTCCTCATCCCAGGGCACGGGCCGTGTGCAATGATCCTCTCGCGGCTCCTCAAGGAAGGGGAAGACACGGACCTAGTCCCCTGTCCCCCTGAATGCCAGAGCAAAAGGGCAGGCCTTGCCTACGAGGAAAGATGTCATTGTGAGCAGAGTGCCATCCCAGGCCATGCACGCTGCTGCAGGGTCGAGGCTGGGTCTGCTTATTTCGGCTTGGTAGGATGAACCCAGGATGTGAACTTGGAGCCCGGGAAAGCAAGGCCCAAGAGGCACAAGCTCTCCCGCTGCTCTTCTTCCCTGAAGCGACTAACGCCTTGCTGAAGAAGCAGCGGCCAAGTGCTGTTCGCTCCAAGCCAAAGCCTCTGCGAAAGCACAGCATTCGCTGAGAAATCAGAGTCGGATCTGCGGGCTCTACTGCTGCTTGCCTGAGCCCGTTCTCGTGGTGGGAGATACCCGCATACAGCGAAATCCTCTTTGCCCGGGCATCTCCTCTGGGAAAGCACAGCATTCACTGGGAAATCAGAATCGGATGTGGGGGTTGCTGCTGCTGTATGCCTAAGCTACTTTCCACAGCACGTTGGAACTTACCCGCATGCAACGAAGTCCTCTTTGCCCTAGCACGTCTTTGCCTAAGAGAGAAGCGTGGTTGTACATCTGAAGGCCCTTAAGGAAAGGGACATGTCTTTCACTGCACTCCCCAGGAGCAAGTCTGGGGCAGGCCGAACAAGCCGCCCCCAGAGAATAGAAGGTGCCATTGGCCTTGTGGGTGGGAAACGGTCGGGAAGCAGGAGAGCCTGCTGTGGCAGGAAGAGCAGGCCAGTGGCAAGACAAGTGTCACCCGCTCCCTGTGCGGAGAGACGAAGCCTCACTGCTAATGAGACATGAGGTGACGACTAGGGCAGGGGCGGCTGCTCCACTCTGAGGAAGGAGTCTGGGCAGAAGGCAGGCCTGTCTTGTGCCTCTGGTCCCAAGGGGACAGCATGTCCTTGACCACCTGTCCATAGGGCACACTTGGGCTTGCTACCAGGATTCAAACCCGGAACTCGAGGAACAGATCCCTCGTGAAATGGGCAGGCAGATGCCATCTTCCTCCAAGATGTGACAGCGTTTTCGGTGGCATGGGGTTGCCGGGGAAGGAGTGGAGACAGTCCCCCAAAGCTCCCCATTCCAGTGAACGGACGGTGTTCAGGGATCCTGTCGCCTCTCCTCTCCTGTGGCGAAGGCACTGGCATTGTCCGTGAGTCCGCCTGAGAGCCAGTGCCAAAGACCAAGCGTTGCCTACACCGGGAGATGGTAGTGTGCATTGAGTGCCATCCTAGGCCACGCACGCTGCTGCAGGGTTGTGGCTGTGTCTGCCTAGTTCGGCCTGACAGGGTGAACCCAGGGCGCCAACATGAAGCCTGGGAAAGCAAGGCCTAAGACGGACCAGTCTGTGCTTCTCTTCTTCCCTGACGCGACAGAGCGAACACCGAAATCCTTGCTGAGGAAGCAGCAGCGAAGTGCGGTTCGCGCAAAGCTGAAAACCTCTGCAAAAGCATAGCAGTCGCTGAGAAATCAGAGTCGGTTGTGTGGGCTGCTGTTGCTGCTTGCCTTAGCGTAGTATTCGCAGCACGGCGGGAGTAACCCGCATAGAGCGAAAGCCTCTTTGCTAGGGCATCCCCTCTGGGAAAGCACAGCATTCTCTGGGAAATCAGAGTCAGATCTGTGGGATGCTGCTGCTGCTTGCCTGAGCAAGACTCCACAGCACGGTGTAATAAACACGCATGGAGCGAGAACCTCTTTGCCTGGGAATCCCTTCTGACTGAGAGAGAAGCGTGGTTGAGCCTGTGGAAAGAGCCTTAAGGAAAGGGACATGTCTGTCACTGCACTCCCCTGGAGCCTGTCTCGGGAAAGTGCAGCATGCTGTCCTAGGAGAAGAGAAGGAGTCGTTGGCCTTGTGGTCGGGAAACAGTCGCGAAGCAGGAGCGCCGGCCCTGGCAAGAACAGCGGGCCTGTGGCAAGACAAGTGTCACCCTCTGCCTGTGCAGAGAGACGAAGCTAAGGAGACACGAGGGGATGATTGGGCAAGGGAGCGTGCTCCCATCTGAGGAAGGAGTCTGGGCAGAAGGAAGGCCTTTCCTGTGCCTCTGGGCCCAAGGGGACAGCAGGTCCTTGGCCACCTGTCTAGAGGGCAGACGTGGGCTTGCCACCAATCTCCCGGTCCTGAACTCGCAGAAACACCTCCTAGAGGAACGGGCAATCAAATGCCATCTTTTTCCAGGATGTGGCAGCTTTGGTGGAGGTAGGGGGTGTCCCGGGGAAACAGGGACAGTTACCCATTACTCCTCATCCCAGGGCACGGGCCGTGTGCAATGATCCTATGGCGGCTCCTCAAGGATGGGGAAGGCACGGGCGTAGTCCCCTGTCCCCCTGAATGCCAGAGTGAAAGGGCAGGCCTTGCCTACGAGGAAAGATGTCATTGTGAGCAGAGTGCCATCCTAGGCGATGCACGCTGCTGCAGGGTCGACGCTAGGTCTGCTTATTTCGGCTTGGTAGGATGAACCCAGGATGTGAACTTGGAGCCCGGGAAAGCAAGGCCCAAGAGGCACCAGCTCTCCCGCTGCTCTTCATCCCTGAAGCGACTAAAGCCTTGCTGAAGAAGCAGCGGCCAAGTGCTGTTCGCTCCAAGCCAAAGCCTCTGCGATAGCACAGCATTCGCTGAGAAATCAGAGTCGGATCTGCGGGCTCTACTGCTGCTTGCCTGAGCCCGGTCTCGCGGTGGGAGAAACCCGCATACAGCGACATCCTCTTTGCCTGGGCATCTCCTCTGGGAAAGCACAGCATTCACTGGGAAATCAGAATCGGATTTTGGGGATGCTGCTGCTGAATACCTAAGCTACTCTCCACAGCACGTTGGAAGTTACCCGCATGCAACGAAATCCTCTTTGCCCTAGCACCTCTTTGCCGAAGAGAGAAGCGTGGTTGCACATCTGAAAGGGCCTTAAGGAAAGGGAAACGTCTTTCACTGCACTCCCCTGGAGCAAGTCTGGGGAAGGCCGAAAAAGCCACCCCAGAGAAGAGAAGGTGCCATTGGCCTTGTAGGTGGGATACGGTCGGGAAGTAGGAGAGACTGCTGTGGCAGGAAGAGCAGGCCGGTGGCAAGACAAGTGTCACCGCTCCCTGTGCGGAGAGACGTGTCCTCACTGCTAATGAGACATGAGGTGACGACCATGGCAGGGTCGCCTACTCCACTCTGAGGAAGGAGTCTGGGCAGAAGGCAGGCCTGTCTTGTGCCTCTGGTCCCAAGGGGACAGCATGTCCTTGACCACCTGTCCATAGGGCACACTTGGGCTTGCTACCAGGCGCCATACCGGGAACTCGCAGAAACAGCTCCCTCGAGAAACAGGCAGTCAGATGCCATCTTCCTCCAAGATGTGACAGCGTTTTTGGTGGCAGGGTGTTTGCTGGGGAAGGAGTGGGCACAGTTCCCCAAAGCTCCCCATTCCAGTGAAAGGACGGTGTTCTGGGATCCTGTCTCCTCTCCTCTCCTGTGGCGAAGGCACTGTCCTTGTCCGTGAGTCCGCCTGAGAGCCTGTGCCAAAGGCCAAGCGTTGCCTACACCGGGAGATTAGTGTGCATTAAGTGCCATCCTAGGCCACGCACGCTGCTGCAGGGTTGTGGCTGAGTCTGCTTAGATCGGCCTGGCAGGGTGAACCCAGGGCGCCAACATGAAGCCCGGGAAAGCAAGGCCTAAGACGGACCAGTCTCTGCAGCTCTTCTTCCGTGACGCGACAGAGCGAACACCGAAATCCTTGCTGAGGAAGCAGCAGCGAAGTGCGGTTCGCGCAAACCTGAACACCTCTGCGAAAGCATAGCAGTCGCTGAGAAATCAGAGTCGGTTCTGTGGGCTGCTGTTGCTGCTTGCCTTAGCGTAGTATTCGCAGCACGGCGGGAGAAACCCGCATAGAGCGAAAGCCTCTTTGCTAGGGCATCCCCTCTGGGAAAGCACAGCATTCTCTTGGAAATCAGAGTCGGATCTGTGGGATGCTGCTGCTGTTTTCCTGAGGAAGACTCCACAGCACGGTGTAATAAATCCGCATGGAGCGAGATCCACTTTGCCTGGGCATCCCTTCTGCCTGAGAGAGAAGCGTGGTTGCGCCTGTGGAAAGAGCCTTAAGGAAAGGGACATGTCTGTCACTGCACTCCCCAGGAGCCTGTCTCGGGAAAGTGCAGCATGCTGCCCTAGGAGAAGAGAAGGAGTCGTTGGACTTGTGGTCGGGATATGGTCGCGAAGCAGGAGCGCCGGCCCTGGCAAGAACAGCGGGCCGGTGGCAAGACAAGTGTCACCCTCTGCCTGTGCAGAGAGACGAAGCCTGGCTGCTAGGAGACACGAGGGGACGATTTGGCATGGGAGCGTGCTCCAATCTGAGGAAGGAGTCTGGGCAGAAGGAAGGTCTTTCCTGTGCCTCTGGGCCCAAGGGGACAGCAGGTCCTTGGCCACCTGTCCAGAGGGCAGACGTGGGCTTGCCACCAATCTCCCGGTCCTGAACTCGCAGAAACACCTCCTGGAGGAACGGGCAATCAGAGGCTGACTTCCTCCAGGATGTGGCAGTCTTGGCGGAGGCAGGGGGTGTCTCGGGGAAACAGGGACAGTTTCCCATTACTCCCCATCCCAGGGCACGGGCCTGTGCAGTGATCCTCTCGCGGCTCCTCAAGGATGGGAAAGGCACGGGCCTAGTCCCCTGTCGCCCTGAACGCCAGAGCAAAAGGGCAGGCCTTGCCTATGCCGAGAGATGGCATTGTGAGCAGAGTGCCATCCTAGGCCACGCACGCTGCTGCAGAGTCGAGGCTGGTTCTGCTTATTTCGGCTTGGCAAAATGAACTCAGGATGTGAACTTGGAGCCCGGGGGAGCAAGGCACAAGAGGCACCAGGCTCCCGCAGCTCTTCTTCCCTGAAGCAACTAAAGCCTTGCTGAGGAAGCAGGGGCCAAGTGTTGTTCGCTCCAAGCCAAAGTCTTTGCGAAAGCACAGCATTCGCTACGAAGTCAGTGTCAGTTCTGCGGGCTCTGCTGCTTCTTGCCTGAGCCCAGTCTCGCGGTGGGAGAAATCCGCATACAGCGAAAGCCTCTTTGCCCGGGCATCTCCTCTGGGAAAGCACAGCATTCACTGGGAAATCAGAATCGGATGTGGGGGATGCTGCTGCTGAATGCCTGAGCTAGTCTCTACAGCGCGGTGGAATTTACCCGCATGGAGCGAAATCCTCTTTGCCCTAGCACCTCTTTGCCTAAGAGAGAAGCGTGGTTGCACATTTGAAAGGGCCTTAAGGAAAGGGACACGTCTTTCACCGCACTCCCCAGGAGAAAGTCTGGGGCAGGCGCAACAAGCCGCGCCCCAGAGAAGAGAAGGAGCCATTGGCCTTGTGGGTGGGAAACGGTCGGGAAGCAGGAGAGCCTGCCTTGGCAGGCAGAGCAGGCCGGTGGCAAGACAAGTGTCACCCGCTCCCTGTGCGGAGAGATGATGCCTCCCTTCTAATGAGACATGAGGGGACGACTAGGGCAGTGGTGCCTGTTCCACTCTGAGGAAGGAGTCTGGGCAGAAGGCAGGCCTGTCTTGTGCCTCTGGTCCCAAGGGGACAGCATGTCCTTGACCACCTGTCCGTAGGGCACACTTCGGCTTGCTACCAGGCGCCAAAACCGGAACTCGCAGAAACAGCTCCCTCGAGAAACGGGCAGTCAGATGCCATCTTCCTCCAAAATGTGACAGCGTTTTCGGTGGCAGGGGGTTTGCCGGGGAAGGAGTGGGGACAGTCCCCCAAAGATCCCCATTCCAGTGAACGGACGGTGGTCAGGGATCCTGTCGCCTCTCCTCTCCTGTGGCAAAGGCACTGGCCTTGTCCATGAGTCCGCCTGACAGCCAGTGCCAAAGGCCAAGCGTTGCCTACACCGGGAGATGGTAGTATGCATTGAGTGCCATCCTAGGCCACGCACGCTGCTGCAGGGTTGTGGCTGAGTCTGCTTAGTTCGGCCTAGCAGGGTGAACCCAGGGCGCCAACATGAAGCACGGGAAAGCAAGGTCTAAGACAGACCAGCTCTCCGCAGCTCTTCTTCCGTGACGCGACAGAGCGAACACCGAAATCCTTGCTGAGGAAGCAGCAGCGAAGTGCGGTTCGCGCAAAGCTGAAAACCTCTGCGAAAGCATAGCAGTCGCTGAGAAATCAGAGTCGGTTCTGTGGGCTGCTGTTGCTGCTTGCCTAAGCGTAGTATTCGCAGCACGGCGGGAGAAACCCGCATAGAGCGAAAGCCTCTTTGCTAGGGCATCCCCTCTGGGAAAGCACAGCATTCTCTTGGATATCAGAGTCGGATCTGTGGGATGCTGCTGCTGTTTTCCTGAGGAAGACTCCACAGCACGGTGTAATAAATCCGCATGGAGCGATATCCTCTTTGCCTGGGCATCCCTTCTGCCTGAGAGAGAAGCGTGGTTGAGCCTGTGGAAAGAGCCTTAAGGAAAGGGACATGTCTGTCACTGCACTCCCCAGGAGCCTGTCTCGGGAAAGTGCAGCATGCTGCCCTAGGAGAAGAGAAGGAGTCGTTGGCCTTGTGGTCGGGAAATGGTCGCGAAGCAGGAGCGCCGGCCCTGGCAAGAACAGCGGGCCGGTGGCAAGACAAGTGTCACCATCTGCCTGTGCAGAGAGACGAAGCTAAGGAGACACGAGGGGATGATTGTGCAAGGGAGCGTGCCATCTGAGGAAGGAGTCTGGGCAGAAGGAAGGCCTTTCCTGTGCCTCTGGGCCCAAGAGGACAGCAGGTCCTTGGCCACCTGTCTAGAGGGCAGACGTGGGCTTGCCACCAAGCTCCCGGTCCTGAACTCGCAGAAACACCTCCTGGAGGAACGGGCAATCAAATGCCGTCTTCCTCCAGGATGTGGCAGCCTTGGCGGAAGTAGGGGGTGTCCCGGGGAAACAGGGACAGTTACCCATTACTCCCCATCCCAGGGGACGGGCCGTGTGCAATGATCCTCTGCCGGCTCCTCAAGGATGGGTAAGGCACGGGCCTAGTCCTCTGTCCCCCTGAATGCCAGAGCGAAAGGGCAGGCCTTGCCTACGAGGAGAGATGTCATTGTGAGCAGAGTGCCATCCTAGGCCATGCACGCTGCTGCAGGGTCGAGGCTGGGTCTGCTTATTTCGGCTTGGTTGGATGAACCCAGGATGTGAACTTGAGCCCGGGAAAGCAAGGCCCAAGAGGCACCAGCTCTCCCACTGCTCTTCTTCCCTGAAGCGACTAAAGCCTTGCTGAAGAAGCAGCGGCCAAGTGCTGTTCGCTCCAAGCCAAAGCCTCTGCGATAGCACAGCATTCGCTGAGAAATCAGAGTCGGATCTGCGGGCTCTACTGCTGCTTGCCTGAGCCCGGTCTCGCGGTGGGAGAAACCCGCATACAGCGACATCCTCTTTGCCCGGGCATCTCCTCTGGGAAAGGACAGCATTCACTGGGAAATCAGAATCGGATTTTGGTGATGCTGCTGCTGAATACCTAAGCTACTCTCCACAGCACGTTTTAAGTTACCCGCAGGCAACGAAATCCTCTTTGCCCTAGCACCTCTTTGCCTAAGAGAGAAGCGTGGTTGCACATCTGAAAGGGCCTTAAGGAAAGGGACACGTCTTTCACTGCACTCCCCTTGAGCAAGTCTGGGGCAGGCCGAACAAGCCACCCCAGAGAAGAGAAGGTGCCATTGGCCTTGTGGGTGGGATACGGTCGGGAAGCAGGAGAGCCTGCTGTGGCAGGAAGAGCAGGCCGGTGGCAAGACAAGTGTCACCCGCTCCCTGTGCGAAGAGATGAAGCTTCACTGCTAATGAGACATGAGGTGACGACTATGGCAGGGGCGCCTGCTCCACTCTGAGGAAGGAGTCTGGGCCGAAGGCAGGCCTGTCTTGTGCCTCTGGTCCCAAGGGGACAGCATGTCCTTGACCACCTGTCCGTAGGGCACACTTGGGCTTGCTACCAGGCGCCAAACCGGAACTCGCAGAAACAGCACCCTCGAGAAACGGGCAGATGCCATCTTCCTCCAAGATGTGGCAGCGTTTTCGGTGGCAGGGGGTTTTCTGGAGAAGGAGTGGGGCAGTCCCCCAAAGCTCCCCGTTCCAGTGAACGGACGGTGTTCAGGGATCCTGTCGCCTCTCCTATCCTGTGGCGAAGGCACTGGCCTTGTCCGTGAGTCCGCCTGAGAGCCAGTGCCAAAGGCCAAGCGTTTCCTACACCGGGAGATGGTAGTGTGCATTGAGTGCCATCCTAGTCCACGCACACTGCTGCAGGGTTGTGGCTGAGTCTGCTTAGTGCGGCCTGGCAGGGTGAACCCAGGGCGCCAACATGAAGCCCGGGAAAGCAAGGCCTAAGACGGACCAGCTCTCCGCAGCTCTTCTTCCCTGACGCGACAGAGCGAACACCGAAGTCCTTGGTGAGTAAGCAGCAGCGAAGTGCGGTTGCCGCCAAGCTGAAAACCTCTGCAAAAGCATAGCAGTCGCTGAGAAATCAGAGTCGGTTCTGTGGGCTGCTGTTGCTGCTTGCCTTAGCCTAGTATTTGAGCACGGCGGGAGGAACCCGCATAGAGCAAAAGCCTCTTTGCTAGGTCATCCCCTCTGGGAAAGCAGAGCATTCTCTTGGAAATCAGAGTCGGATCTGTGGGATGCTGCTGCTGTTTTCCTGAGGAAGAGTTCACAGCACGGTGTAATAAATCCGCATGGAGCGAGATCCACTTTGCTTGGGCATCCCTTCTGCCTGAGAGAGAAGCGTGGTTGCGCCTGTGGAAAGAGCCTTAAGGAAAGGGACATGTCTGTCACTGCACTCCCCAGGAGCCTGTCTCGGGAAAGTGCAGCATGCTGCCCTAGGAGAAGAGAAGGAGTCGTTGGCCTTGTGGTCGGGATCTGGTCGCGAAGCAGGAGCGCCGGCCCTGGCAAGAACAGCGGGCCGGTGGCAAGACAAGTGTCACCCTCTGCTTGTGCAGAGAGACGAAGCTAAGGAGACACGGGGGGATGATTGGGCACGGGAGCGTGCTCTAATCTGAGGAAGGAGTCTGGGCAGAAGAAAGGCCTTTCCTGTGCCTCTGGGCCCAAGGGGATAGCAGGTCCTTGGCCACCTGTCCAGAGGGCAGACGTGGGCTTGCCACCAATCTCCCGGTCCTGAACTCGCAGAAACACCTCCTGGAGGAACGGGTAATCAAATTCCGTCTTCCTCCAGGATGTGGCAGCCTTGGCGGAGGCAGTGGGTGTGTCGGGGAAACAGGGACAGTTACACATTACTCCCCATCCCTGGGCACGAGCCGTGTGCTTTATCCTCTCGCGGCTCCTCAAGGATGGGGAAGGCACGGGCCTAGTCCCCTGTCCCCCTGAATGCCAGAGCGAAAGGGCACGCCTTGCCTACGAGGAAAGATGTCATTGTGAGCAGAGTGCCATCCTAGGCCATGCACGCTGCTGCAGGGTCGAGGCTGGGTCTGCTTATTTCGGCTTGGTAGGATGAACCCAGGATGTGAACTTGGAGCCCGGGAAAGCAAGGCCCAAGAGGCACCAGCTCTCCCGCTGCTCTTCTTCCCTGAAGCGACTAAAGCCTTGCTGAAGAAGCAGCGGCCAAGTGCTGTTCCCTCCAAGCCAAAGCCTCTGCGAAAGCACAGCATTCGCTGAGAAATCAGAGTCGGATCTGCGGGCTCTACTGCTGCTTGCCTGAGCCCGGTCTCGCGGTGGGAGAAACCCGCATACAGAGAAATCCTCTTTGCACGGGCATCTCCTCTGGGAAAGCACAGCATTCACTGGGAAATCAGAATTCTATGTGGGGGATTCTACTGCTGAATACCTAAGCTACTCTCCACAGCACGTTGGAAGTTACCCGCATGCAACGAAAACCTCTTTGCCCTAGCACCTCTTTGCCTAAGAGAGAAGCGTGGTTGCACATCTGAAAGGGCCTTAAGGAAAGGGACACGTCTTTCACCGCACTCCCCAGGAGCTTGTCTGGGGCAGGCCAAACAAGCCGCCCCCAGAGAAGAGAAGGAGCTATTGGCCTTGTGGGTGGGAAACGTCGGGAAGCAGGAGAGCCCGCCGTGGCAGGAAGAGCAGGCCGGTGGCAAGACAAGTGTCACCCGCTCCATGTGCGGAGAGACGAAGCCTCGCTGCTAATGAGACATGAGGTGACGACCATGGCAGGGTCGCCTACTCCACTCTGAGGAAGGAGTCTGGGCAGAAGGCAGGCCTGTCTTGTGCCTCTTGTCCCAAGGGGACAGCATGTCCTTGACCACCTGTCCGTAGGGCACACTTGGGCTTGCTACCAGGATTCAAACCCGGAACTCGAGGAACAGCTCCCTCGTGAAATGGGCAGTCAGATGCCACCTTCTTCCAAGATGTGACAGCGTTTTCGGTGGCAGGGGGTTTGCCGGGGAAGGAGTGGAGACAGTCCCCCAAAGCTCCCCATTCCAGTGAACAGACGGTGTTCAGGGATCCTGTCGCCTCTCCTCTCCTGTGGCGAAGGCAGTGGCCTTGTCCGTGAGTCCGCCTGAGAGCCAGTGCCAAAGACCAAGCGTTGCCTACACCGGGAGATGGTAGTGTGCATTGAGTGCCATCCTAGGCCACGCACGCTGCTGCAGGGTTGTGGCTGTGTCTGCTTACTTCGGCCTGGCAGGGTGAACCCAGGGCGCCAACATGAAGCCCGGGAAAGCAAGGCCTACGAAGGACAAGTCTCTGCAGCTCTTCTTCACTGACGCGACAGAGCGAACACCGAAATCCTTGCTGAGGAAGCAGCAGCGAAGTGCGGTTCCCGACAAGCTGAAAACCTGCGAAAGCATAGCCGTCGCTGGGAAATCAGAGTCGGTTCAGTGGGCTGTTGTTGCTGCTTGCCTTAGACTAGTATTCGAGCACGGTGGGAGGAACCCTCATAGAGCAAAAGCCTCTTTGCTAGGTCATCCCCTCTGGGAAAGCACAGCATTCTCTTTGAAATCAGAGTCGGATCTGGGGGATGCTGCTGCTGTTTTCCTGAGGAAGACTCCACAGCACGGTGTAATAAATCCGCATGGAGCGAGATCCACTTTGCCTTGGCATCCCTTCTGCCTGAGAGAGAAGCGTGGTTGCGCCTGTGGAAAGAGCCTTAAGGAAAGGGACATGTCTGTCACTGCACTCCCCAGGAGCCTGTCTCGGGAAAGTGCAGCATGCTGCCCTAGGAGAAGAGAAGGAGTCGTTGGCCTTGTGGTCGGGATACGGTCGCGAAGCAGGAGCGCCGGCCCTGGCAAGAACAGCGGGCCTGTGGCCAGACAAGTGTCAACCTCTGCCTGTGCAGAGAGACGAAGCTAAGGGGACACGAGGGGACGATTTGGCAGGGGAGCGTGCTCCAATCTGAGGAAGGAGTCTGGGCAGAAGGAAGGTCTTTCCTGTGCCTCTGGGCCCAAGGGGACAGCAGGTCCTTGGCCACCTGTCCAGAGGGCAGACGTGCGCTTGCCACCAATCTCCCGGTCCTGAACTCGCAGAAACACCTCCTGGAGGAACGGGCAATCAGATGCTGACTTCCTCCAGGATGTGGCAGTCTTGGCGGAGGCAGGGGGTGTCTCGGGGAAACAGGGACAGTTTCCCATTACTCCCCATCCCAGGGCACGGGCCTGTGCAGTGATCCTCTCGTGGCTCCTCAAGGATGGGAAAGGCACGGGCCTAGTCCCCTGTCGCCCTGAACGCCAGAGCAAAAGGGCAGGCCTTGCCTATGCCTAGTGATGGCATTGTGAGCAGAGTGCCATCCTAGGCCACGCACGCTGCTGCAGGGTCGAGGCTGGTTCTGCTTATTTCGGCTTGGCAAAATGAACTCAGGATGTGAACTTGGAGCCCGGGGGAGCAAGGCACAAGAGGCACCAGGCTCCCGCAGCTCTTCTTCCCTGAAGCAACTAAAGCCTTGCTGAGGAAGCAGGGGCCAAGTGTTGTTCGCTCCAAGCCAAAGTCTTTGCGAAAGCACAGCATTCGCTACGAAGTCAGTGTCAGTTCGGCGGGCTCTGCTGCTTCTTGCCTGAGCCCAGTCTCGCGGTGGGAGAAATCCGCATACAGCGAAAGCCTCTTTGCCCGGGCATCTCCTCTGGGAAAGCACAGCATTCACTGGGAAATCAGAATCGGATGTGGGGGATGCTGCTGCTGAATGCCTGAGCTAGTCTCTACAGCGCGGTGGAATTTACCCGCATGGAGCGAAATCCTCTTTAACCTAGCACCTCTTTGCCTAAGAGAGAAACGTGGTTGCACATCTGAAAGGGCCTTAAGGAAAGGGACACGTCTTTCACCGCACTCCCCAGGAGCAAGTCTGGGGCAGGCGCAACAAGCCGCGCCACAGAGAAGAGAAGGAGCCATTGGCCTTGTGGTCGGGAAACGGTCGGGAAGCAGGAGAGCCTGCCGTGGCAGGAAGAGCAGGCAGGTGGCAAGACAAGTGTCACCTGCTCCCTGTGCGGAGAGATGATGCCTCCCTTCTAATGAGACATGAGGGGACGACTAGGGCAGTGGTGCCTGTTCCACTCTGAGGAAGGAGTCTGGGCAGAAGGCAGGCCTGTCTTGTGCCTCTGGTCCCAAGGGGACAGCATGTCCTTGACCACCTGTCCGTAGGGCACACTTGGGCTTGCTACCAGGCGCCAAAACCGGAACTCGGAGAAACAGCTCCCTCGAGAAACGGGCAGTCAGATGCCATCTTCCTCCAAAATGTGAAAGCGTTTTCGGTGGCAGGGGGTTTGCCGGGGAAGGATTGGGGACAGTCCCCCAAAGATCCCCATTCCAGTGAACGGACGGTTGTCAGGGATCCTGTCGCCTCTCCTCTCCTGTGGCGAAGGCACTGGCCTTGTCCGTGAGTCCGCCTGACAGCCAGTGCCAAAGGCCAAGCGTTGCTTACACCGGGAGATGGTAGTATGCATTGAGTGCCATCCTAGGCCACGCACGCTGCTGCCGGGTTGTGGCTGAATCTGCTTAGTTCGGCCTGGCAGGGTGAACCCTGGGCACGAACTTGGAGCCCGGGAAAGCAAGGCCCAAGAAGCACCAGCACTCCCGCTGCTCTTCTTCCCTGAAGCGACTAAAGCCTTGCTGAAGAAGCAGCGGCCAAGTGCTGTTCGCTCCAAACCAACGCCTCTGCGAAAGCACAGCATTCGCTGAGAAATCAGAGTCGGATCAGCGGGCTCTACTGCTGCTTGCCTGAGCCCGGTCTCGCGGTGGGAGAAACCCGCATACAGCGACATCCTCTTTGCCCGGGTATCTCCTCTGGGAAAGCACAGCATTCACTGGGAAATCAGAATCGGATGTGGGGGATGTTGCTGCTGAATACCTAAGCTACTCTCCACAGCACGTTGGAAGATACCCGCATGCAACGAAATCCTCTTTGCCCTAGCACCTCTTTGCCTAAGAGAGAAGCGTGGTTGCACATCTGAAAGGGCCTTAAGGAAAGGGACATGTCTTTCACTGCACTCCCCAGGAGCAAGTCTGGGGTAGGCCGAACAAGCCGCCCCCAGAGAAGAGAAGGTGCCATTGGCCTTGTGGGTGTGAAAAGGTCGGGAAGCAGGAGAGCCTGCTGTGGCAGGAAGAGTGGGCCGGTGGCAAGACAAGTGTCACCCGCTCCCTGTGCGGAGAGATGATGCCTCCCTTCTAATGAGACATGAGGGGACGACTAGGGCAGTGGCACCTGTTCCACTCTGAGGAAGGAGTCTGGGCAGAAGGCAGGCCTGTCTTGTGCCTCTGGTCCCAAGGGGACAGCATGTCCTTGACCACCTGTCCGTAGGGCACACTTGGGCTGGCTACCAGGCGCCATACCCGGAACTCGCAGAAACAGCTCCCTCGGAAACAGGCAGTCAGATGCCATCTTCCTCCAAGATGTGACAGCGTTTTCAGTGGCAGGGGGTTTGCTGGGGAAGGAGTGGGAACAGTTCCCCAAAGCTCCCCATTCCAGTGAACGGACGGTGTTCAGGGATCCTGTCGCCTCTCCTCTCCTGTGGCGAAGGCACTGGCCTTGTCCGTGAGTCCGCCTGAGAGCCAGTACCAAAGGCCAAGCGTTGCCTACACCGGGAGATGGTAGTGTGCATTGAGTGCCATCCTAGGCCACGCACGCTGCTGCAGTGTTGTGGCTCTGTCTGCTTAGTTTGGCCTGGCAGGGTGAACCCAGGGCGCTAACATGAAGCCCGGGAAAGCAAGGCCCAAGACGGACCAGCTCTCTGCAGCTCTTCTTCACTGACGCGACAGAGCGAACACCGAAATCCTTGCTGAGGAAGCAGCCGCGTAGTGCGGATCCCACCAAGCTGAAAACCTCTGCGAAAGCATAGCCGTCGCTGGGAAATCAGAGTCGGTTCTGTGGGCTGCTGTTGCTGCTTGCCTTAGACTAGTATTAGAGCAATGCAAGAGGAACCCGCATAGAGCGAAAGTCTCTTTCCTAGGGCATCCCCTCCATGAACGCAGAGCATTCTCCGGTAAATCAGAGTCGTGTCAGTGGGATGCTGCTGCTGCTTGCCTGAGGAAGACTCCACAGCTCGGTGTAATAAACACACATGGAGCGAGATCCACTTTGCCTGGGCATCCCTTCTGCCTGAGAGAGAAGCGTGGTTGCCTGTGGAAAGAGCCTTAAAGAAAGGGACATGTCTGTCACTGCACTCCCCAGGAGCCTGTCTCAGGAAAGTGCAGCACGCTGCCCCAGGAGAAGAGTAGGCGTCGTTGGCCTTGTGGTCGGGAAACGGCCGTGAATCAGGAGCGCCGGCCGGGGCAGGAACAGCGGGCTGGTGGCAAGACAAGTGTCACCCTCTCCCTGTGCAGATTGGGCAGGGCAGCGTGCTCCAATCTGAGTTAGGAGTCTGGGCAGATGGAAGGCCTTTGCTGTGCCTCTGGCCCCAAGGGGACAGGAGCTCTTTGGCCACCTGTCCAGAGGGCAGACGTGGGCTTGCCACCAAGCTCCCGGTCCTGAGCTCGCAGAAACACCTCCTGGAGGAACGGGCAATCAAATGCCATCTTCCTCCAGTATGTGGCAGCCTTGGCAGAGGCAGGGGGTGTTCTGGGGAAACAGGGACAGTTTCCCATTACTCCCCATCCCAGGGCATGGGCGGTGTGCAGTGACCCTCTCGTGGCTCCTCAAGGTTTGGGAAGGCACGGGCCTAGTCCCTTGTCCCCCTGAACGCCAGAACAAAAGGGCAGCCCTGCCTAAGCCGAGAGATGGCATTGTGAGCAGAGTGCCATCCTAGGCCACGCACGCTGCTGCAGGGCCGAGGCTGGGTCTGCTTATTTCGGCTTGGCAGGATGAACCCAGGATGTGAACTTGGAGCCCGGGAAAGCAATGCCCAAGAGGAACCAGCCTTCCCGCAGACTTCTTCCCTGAAGCAACTAATTCCTTGCTGAGGAAGCAGCGGCCAAGTGCTGTTCGCTCCAAGCCAAAGCCTCTGCGAAAGCACAGCATTTGCTGAGAAATCAGTGTCGGTTCTGCGGGCTCTGCTGCTGCTTGCCTGAGGCCAGTCTCGCGGTGGGAGAAATCCGCATACAGCGAAAGCCTCTTTGCCCGGGCATCTCCTCTGGGAAAGCACAGCATTCCCTGGGAAATCAGAATAGGATGTGGGGGATGATGCTGCTGAATGCCTGAGCTAGTCTCTACAGCGCGGTGGAATTTACCCGCATGGAGCGAAATCCTCTTTAACCTAGCACCTCTTTGCCTAAGAGAGAAGCGTGGTTGTACATCTGAAAGGGCCTTAAGGAAAGGGACACGTCTTTCACCGCACTCCCCAAGAGCAAGTCTGGGGCAGGCGCAACAAGCCGCGCCCCAGAGAAGAGAAGGAGCCATTGGCCTTGTGGGTGTGAAACGGTCGGGAAGCAGGAGAGCCTGCTGTGGCAGGAAGAGCGGGCCGGTGGCAAGACAAGTGTCACCCGCTCCCTGTGCGGAGAGATGATGCCTCCCTTCTAATGAGACATGAGGGGACGACTAGGGCAGTGGCGCCTGTTCCACTCTGAGGAAGGAGTCTGGGCAGAAGGCAGGCCTGTCTTGTGCCTCTGGTCCCAAGGGGACAGCATGTCCTTGACCACCTGTCCGTAGGGCACACTTGGGCTTGCTACCAGGCGCCATACACGGAACTCGCAGAAACAGCTCCCTCGAGAAACGGGCAGTCGGATGCCATCTTCCTCCAAGATGTGACAGCGTTTTCGGTGGCAGGGGGTTTGCTGGGGAAGGAGTGGGCACAGTCGCCCAAAGCTCCCCATTCCAGTGAAAGGACGGTGTTCAGGGATCCTGTCGCCTCTCCTCTCCTGTGGCAAAGGCACTGGCATTGTCCGTGAGTCTGCCTGAGAGCCAGTGCCAAAGGCCAAGCGTTGCCTACACCGGGAGATGTTCGTGTGCATTGAGTGCCATCCTAGGCCACGCACGCTGCTGCAGGGTTGTGGCTGAGTCTGCTTAGTTCGGCCTGGCAGGGTGAACCCAGGGCGCCAACATGAAGCCCGGGAAAGCAAGGCCTAAGACGGACCAGCTCTCTGTAGCTCTTCTTCCCTGACGCGACAGAGCAAACACCGTAATCCTTGCTGAGGAAGCAGCAGCGAAGTGCGGTACGCGCAAAGCTGAAAACCAATGCGAAACCATAGCAGTCGCTGAGAAATCAGAGTCGTTTCTGTGGGCTGCTGTTGCTGCTTGCCTTAGCGTAGTATTCGCAGCACGGCGGGAGAAACCCGCATAGAGCTAAAGCCTCTTTGCTAGGGCATCCCCTCTGGGCAAGGACAGCATTCTCTGGGAAATCAGTGTCGGATCTGTGGGATGCTGCTGGTGCTTGCCTGAGCAAGACTCCACAGCACAATGTAATAAACATGCATGGAGCGAGATCCTCTTTGCCTGGGCATCCCTTCTGCGTGGTTGCACCTGTGGAAAGAGCCTTAAAGAAAGGGACATGTCTGTCACTGCACTCCCCAGGAGCCTGTCTCGGGAAAGTGCAGCATGCTGCCCTAGGAGAAGAGAAGGAGTCGTTGGCCTTGTGGTCGGGATACGGTCGCGAAGCAGGAGCGCCGGCCCTGGCAAGAACAGCGGGCCTGTGGCAAGACAAGTGTCACCCTCTGCCTGTGCAGAGAGACGAAGCTAAGGAGACACGAGGTGATGATTGGGCAGGGGAGCGTGCTCCAATCTGAGGAGTCTGGGCAGAAGGAAGGTCTTTCCTGTTCCTCTGGGCCCAAGGGGACAGCAGGTACTTGGCTACCTGTCCAGAGGGCCGACGTGGGCTTGCCACCAAGCTCCCGGTCCTGAACTCGCAGAAACACCGCCTGGAGGAACAGGCAATCAAATGCCGTCTTCCTCCAGGATGTGGCAGCCTTGGCGGAGGCAGGGGGTGTGTCGGGTAAACAGGGACAGTTACCCATTACTCCTCATCCCAGGGCACGGGCCGTGTGCAATGATCCTCTCGCGGCTCCTCAAGGAAGGGGAAGACACGGACCTAGTCCCCTGTCCCCCTGATTCCCGGGGCAAAAGGGCAGGCCTTGCCTACGAGGAAAGATGTCATTGTGAGCAGAGTGCCATCCCAGGCCATGCACGCTGCTGCAGGGTCGAGGCTGGGTCTGCTTATTTCGGCTTGGTAGGATGAACCCAGGATGTGAACTTGGAGCCCGGGAAAGCAAGGCCCAAGAGGCACAAGCTCTCCCGCTGCTCTTCTTCCCTGAAGCGACTAAAGCCTTGCTGAAGAAGCAGCGGCCAAGTGCTGTTCGCTCCAAGCCAAAGCCTCTGCGAAAGCACAGCATTCGCTGAGAAATCAGAGTCGGATCTGCGGGCTCTACTGCTGCTTGCCTGAGCCCGGTCTCGTGGTGGAGGTACCCGCATACAGCGAAATCCTCTTTGCCCGGGCATCTCCTCTGGGAAAGCACAGCATTCACTGGGAAATCAGAATCGGATGTGGGGGTAGCTGCTGCTGTATGCCTAAGCTACTTTCCACAGCACGTTGGAACTTACCCGCATGCAACGAAGTCCTCTTTGCCCTAGCACGTCTTTGCCTAAGAGAGAAGCGTGGTTGCACATCTGAAGGCCCTTAAGGAAAGGGACATGTCTTTCACTGCACTCCCCAGGAGCAAGTCTGGGGCAGGCCGAACAAGCCGCCCCCAGAGAATAGAAGGTGCCATTGGCCTTGTGGGTGGGAAACGGTCGGGAAGCAGGAGAGCCTGCTGTGGCAGGGAGAGCAGGCCAGTGGCAAGACAAGTGTCACCCGCTCCCTGTGCGGAGAGACGAAGCCTCACTGCTAATGAGACATGAGGTGACGACTAGGGCAGGGGCGGCTGCTCCACTCTGAGGAAGGAGTCTGGGCAGAAGGCAGGCCTGTCTTGTGCCTCTGGTCCCAAGGGGACAGCATGTCCTTGACCACCTGTCCATAGGGCACACTTGGGCTTGCTACCAGGATTCAAACCCGGAACTCGAGGAACAGATCCCTCGTGAAATGGGCAGTCAGATGCCATCTTCCTCCAAGATGTGACAGCGTTTTCGGTGGCATGGGGTTGCCGGGGAAGGAGTGGAGACAGTCCCCCAAAGCTCCCCATTCCAGTGAACGGACGGTGTTCAGGGATCCTGTCGCCTCTCCTCTCCTGTTGCGAAGGAACTGGCATTTTCCGTGAGTCCGCCTGAGAGCCAGTGCCAAAGACCAAGCGTTGCCTACACCGGGAGATGGTAGTGTGCATTGAGTGCCATCCTAGGCCACGCACGCTGCTGCAGGGTTGTGGCTGTGTCTGCCTAGTTCGGCCTGACAGGGTGAACCCAGGGCGCCAACATGAAGCCTGGGAAAGCAAGGCCTAAGACGGACCAGTCTGTGCTTCTCTTCTTCCCTGACGCGACAGAGCGAACACCGAAATCCTTGCTGAGGAAGCAGCAGCGAAGTGCGGTTCGCGCAAAGCTGAAAACCTCTGCGAAAGCATAGCAGTCGCTGAGAAATCAGAGTCGGTTCTGTGGGCTGCTGTTGCTGCTTGCCTTAGCGTAGTATTCGCAGCACGGCGGGAGTAACCCGCATAGAGCGAAAGCCTCTTTGCTAGGGCATCCCCTCTGGGAAAGCACAGCATTCTCTGGGAAATCAGAGTCAGATCTGTGGGATGCTGCTGCTGCTTGCCTGAGCAAGACTCCACAGCACGGTGTAATAAACACGCATGGAGCGAGATCCTCTTTGCCTGGGAATCCCTTCTGCCTGAGAGAGAAGCGTGGTTGAGCCTGCGGAAAGAACCTTAAGGAAAGGGACATGTCTGTCACTGCACTCCCCTGGAGCCTGTCTCGGGAAAGTGCAGCATGCTGTCCTAGGAGAAGAGAAGGAGTCGTTGGCCTTGTGGTCGGGATACGGTCGCGAAGCAGGAGCGCCGGCCCTGGCAAGAACAGCGGGCCTGTGGCAAGACAAGTGTCACCCTCTGCCTGTGCAGAGAGACGAAGCTAAGGAGACACGAGGGGATGATTGGGCAAGGGAGCGTGCTCCCATTGAGGAAGGAGTCTGGGCAGAAGGAAGGCCTTTCCTGTGCCACTGGGCCCAAGGGGACAGCAGGTCCTTGGCCACCTGTCTAGAGGGCAGACGTGGGCTTGCCACCAATCTCCCGGTCCTGAACTCGCAGAAACACCTCCTAGAGGAACGGGCAATCAAATGCCATCTTTTTCCAGGATGTGGCAGCTTTGGTGGAGGTAGGGGGTGTCCCGGGGAAACAGGGACAGTTACCCATTACTCCTCATCCCAGGGCACGGGCCGTGTGCAATGATCCTCTGGCGGCTCCTCAAGGATGGGGAAGGCACGGGCGTAGTCCCCTGTCCCCCTGAATGCCAGAGTGAAAGGGCAGGCCTTGCCTACGAGGAAAGATGTCATTGTGAGCAGAGTGCCATCCTAGGCGATGCACGCTGCTGCAGGGTCGAGGCTAGGTCTGCTTATTTCGGCTTGGTAGGATGAACCCAGGATGTGAACTTGGAGCCCGGGAAAGCAAGGCCCAAGAGGCACCAGCTCTCCCGCTGCTCTTCTTCCCTGAAGCGACTAAAGCCTTGCTGAAGAAGCAGCGGCCAAGTGCTGTTCGCTCCAAGCCAAAGCCTCTGCGATAGCACAGCATTCGCTGAGAAATCAGAGTCGGATCTGCGGGCTCTACTGCTGCTTGCCTGAGCCCGGTCTCGCGGTGGGAGAAACCCACATACAGCGACATCCTCTTTGCCCGGGTATCTCCTCTGGGAATGCACAGCATTCACTGGGAAATCAGAATCGTATGTGGGGGTTGTTGCTGCTGAATACCTAAGCTACTCTCTACAGCACGTGGGAAGTTACCCGCATGCAACGAAATCCTCTTTGCCCTAGCACTTCTTTGCCTAATAGAGAAGCGTGGTTGCACATCTGAAAGGGCCTTAAGGAAAGGGACATGTCTTTCACTGCACTCCCCAGGAGCAAGTCTGGAGCAGGCCGAACAAGCCGCCCCCAGAGAAGAGAAGGTGCCATTGGCCTTGTGGGTGATACCGTCGGGAAGCAGGAGAGCCTCGTGTGGCAGGAAGAGCAGGCCGGTGGCTAGACAAGTGTCACCCGCTCCCTGTGCGGAGAGATGATGCCTCCCTTCTAATGAGACATGAGGGGACGACTAGGGCAGTGGCACCTGTTCCACTCTGAGGAAGGAGTCTGGGCAGAAGGCAGGCCTGTCTTGTGCCTCTGGTCCCAAGGGGACAGCATGTCCTTGACCACCTGTCCGTAGGGCACACTTGGGCTTGCTACCCGGCGCCATACCCGGAACTCGCAGAAACAGCTCCCTCGAGAAACAGGCAGTCAGATGCCATCTTCCTCCAAGATGTGACAGCTTTTTCGGTGGCAGGGGGTTTGCCGGAGAAGGAGTGGGCACAGTTCCCCAAAGCTCCCCATTCCAGTGAAAGGACGGTGTTCAGGGATCCTGTCGCCTCTCCTCTCCTGTGGCGAAGGCACTGGCCTTGTCCGTGAGTCCGCCTGAGAGCCTGTGCCAAAGGCCAAGCGTTGCCTACACCGGGAGATGGTAGTGTGCATTAAGTGCCATCCTAGGCCACGCACGCTGCTGCAGGGTTGTGGCTGTGTCTGCTTAGTTCGGCCTGGCAGGGTGAACCCAGGGCGCCAACATGAAGCCCGGGAAAGCAAGGCCTAAGACGGACCAGTATCTGCAGCTCTTCTTCCGTGACGCGACAGAGCGAACACCGAAATCCTTGCTGAGGAAACAGCAGCGAAGTGCGGTTCGCGCAAACCTGAATACCTCTGCGAAAGCATAGCAGTCGCTGAGAAATCAGAGTCGGTTCTGGGGGCTGCTGTTCCTGCTTGCCTTAGCCTAGTATTTGAGCATGTTGGGAGGAACCCGCATAGAGCAAAAGCCTCTTTGCTAGGTCATCCCCTCTGGGAAAGCACAGCATTCTCTTGGAAATCAGAGTCGGATTTGTGGGATGCTGCTTGTTTTCCTGAGGAAGACTCCACAGCACGGTGTAATAAATCCGCATGGAGCGAGATCCACTTTGCCTGGGCATCCCTTCTGCCTGAGAGAGAAGCGTGGTTGCGCCTGTGGAAAGAGCCTTAAGGAAAGGGACATGTCTGTCGCTGCACTCCCCAGGAGCCTGTCTCGGGAAAGTGCAGCATGCTGCCCTAGGAGAAGAGAAGGAGTCGTTGGCCTTGTGGTCGGGATACGGTCGCGAAGCAGGAGCGCCGGCCCTGGCAAGAACAGCGGGCCGGTGGCAAGACAAGTGTCACCCTCTGCCTGTGCAGAGAGACGAAGCTAAGGAGACACGAGGGGATGATTGGGCAGGGGAGCGTGCTCCCATCTGAGGAAGTAGTCTGGGCAGAAGGAAGGTCTTTCCTGTGCCTCTGGGCCCAAGGGGACAGCAGGTCCTTGGCCACCTGTCCAGAGGGCAGACGTGGGCTTGCCACGAAGCTCCCGGTCCTGAACTCGCAGAAACACCTCCTGGAGGAACGGGCAATCAGACGCTGACTTCCTCCAGGATGTGGCAGTCTTGGCGGAGGCAGGGGGTGTCTCGGGGAAACAGGGACAGTTTCCCATTACTCCCCATCCCAGGGCACGGGCCTGTGCAGTGATCCTCTCTTGGCTCCTCAAGGATGGGAAAGGCACGGGCCTAGTCCCCTGTCGCCCTGAACGCCAGATCTAAAGGGCAGGCCTTGCCTATGCCGAGAGATGTCATTGTGAGCAGAGTGCCATCCTAGGCAACGCACGCTGCTGCAGAGTCGAGGCTGGTTCTGCTTATTTCGGTTGGCAAAATGAACTCAGGATGTGAACTTGGAGCCCGGGGGAGCAAGGCCAAGAGGCACCAGGCTCCCGCAGCTCTTCTTCCCTGAAGCAACTAAAGCCATGCTTAGAAAGCAGGGGCCAAGTGTTGTTCGCTCCAAACCAAAGTCTTTGCGAAAGCACAGCATTCGCTACGAAGTCAGTGTCAGTTCTGCGGGTTCTGCTGCTTCTTGCCTGAGCCCAGTCTCGCGGTGGGAGAAATCCGCATACAGCGAAAGCCTCTTTGCCCGGGCATCTCCTCTGGGAAAGCACAGCATTCACTGGGAATTCAGAATCGGATGTGGGGGATGCTGCTGCTGAATGCCTGAGCTAGTCTCTACAGCGCGGTGGAATTTACCCGCATGGAGCGAAATCCTCTTTGCCCTAGCACCTCTTTGCCTAAGAGAGAAGCGTGGTTGCACATCTGAAAGGTCCTTAAGGAAAGGGACACGTCTTTCACCGCACTCCCCAGGAGCAAGTCTGGGGCAGGCGCAACAAGCCGCGCCCCAGAGAAGAGAAGGAGCCATTGGCCTTGTGGGTGGGAAACGGTCGGGAAGCAGGAGAGCCTGCCGTGGCAGGCAGAGCAGGCCGGTGGCAAGACAAGTGTCACCCGCTCCCTGTGCGGACGGATGATGCCTCCCTTCTAATGAGACATGAGGGGACGACTAGGGCAGTGGTGCCTGTTCCACTCTGAGGAAGGAGTCTGGGCAGAAGGCAGGCCTGTCTTGTGCCTCTGGTCCCAAGGGGACAGCATGTCCTTGACCACCTGTACGTAGGGCACACTTGGGCTTGCTACCAGGCGCCAAAACCGGAACTCGCAGAAACAGCTTCCTCGAGAAACGGGCAGTCAGATGCCATCTTCCTCCAAAATGTGACAGCGTTTTGGGAGGCAGGGCGTTTGCCGGGGAAGGATTGGGGACAGTCCCCCAAAGATCTCCATTCCAGTGAATGGACGGTTGTCAGGGATCCTGTCGCCTCTCCTCTCCTGTGGCGAAGGCACTGGCCTTGTCCGTGAGTCCGCCTGACAGCCAGTGCCAAAGGCCTAGCGTTGCATACACCGGGAGATGGTAGTATGCATTGAGTGCCATCCTAGGCCACGCACGCTGCTGCAGGGTTGTGGCTGAGTCTGCTTAGTTCGGCCTGGCAGGGTGAACCCAGGGCGCCAACATGAAGCCCGGGAAAGCAAGGCCTAAGACGGACCAGCTCTCCGCAGCTCTTCTTCCCTGACGCGACAGAGCGAACACCGAAGTCCTTGGTGAGTAAGCAGCAGCGAAGTGCGGTTCCCGCCAAGCTGAAAACCTCTGCAAAAGCATAGCCGTCGCTGAGAAATCAGAGTCGGTTCTGTGGGCTGCTGTTGCTGCTTGCCTTAGCCTAGTATTTGAGCACGGCGGGAGGAACCCGCATAGAGCAAAAGCCTCTTTGCTAGGTCATCCACTCTGGGAAAGCACAGCATTCTCTTGGAAATCAGAGTCGGATCTGTGGGATGCTGCTGCTGTTTTCCTGAGGAAGAGTTCTCAGCACGGTGTAATAAATCCGCATGGAGCGAGATCCACTTTGGCTGGGCATCCCTTCTGCCTGAGAGAGAAGCGTGGTTGCGCCTGTGGAAAGATCCTTAAGGAAAGGGACATGTCTGTCACTGCACTCCCTAGGAGCCTCTCGGGAAAGTGCAGCATGCTGCCCTAGGAGAAGAGAAGGAGTCATTGGCCTTGTGGTCGGGATACGGTCGCGAAGCAGGAGCGCCGACCCTGGCAAGAACAGCGGGCCGGTGGCAAGACAAGTGTCACCCTCTGCCTGTGCAGAGAGACGAAGCTAAGGAGACACGAGGGGATGATTGGGCAGGGGAGCGTGCTCCCATCTGAGGAAGGAGTCTGGGCAGAAGGAAGGTCTTTCCTGTGCCTCTGGGCCCAAGGGGACAGCAGGTCCTTGGCCACCTGTCCAGAGGGCAGACGTGGGCTTGCCACCAATCTCCCGAATCTGAACGCGCAGAAACACCTCCTGGAGGAACGGGCAATCAAATGCCGTCTTCCTCCAGGATGTGGCAGCCTTGGAGGAGGTAGAGGGTGTCCCGGGGAAACAGGGACAGTTACCCATTACTCCCCAACCCAGGGCACGGGCCGTGTGCAATGATCCTCTCGCGGCTCCTCAAGGATGGGGAAGGCACGGGCCTAGTCCCCTGTCCTCCTGAATGCCAGAGCGAAAGGGCAGGCCTTGCCTACGAGGAGAGATGTCATTGTGAGCAGAGTGCCATCCTAGGCCATGCACGCTGCTGCAGGGTCGAGGCTGGGTCTGCTTATTTCGGCTTGGTAGGATGAACCCAGGATGTGAACTTGGAGCCCGGGAAAGCAAGGCCCAAGAGGCACCAGCTCTCCCGCTGCTCTTCTTCCCTGAAGCGAATAAAGCCTTGTTGAAGAAGCAGCGGCCAAGTGCTGTTCGCTCCAAGCCAAAGCCTCTGCGAAAGCACAGCATTAGCTGTGAAATCAGAGTCGGATCTCCGGGCTCTACTGCTGCTTGCCTGATCCCGGTCTCGCGGTGGGAGAAACCCGCATACAGCGACATCCTCTTTGCCCGGGCATCTCCTCTGGGAAAGCACAGCATTCACTGGGAAATCAGAATCGGATGTGAGGGATGTTGCTGCCGAATACCTAAGCTACTCTCCACAGCACGTTGGAAGATACCCGCATGCTACGAAATCCTCTTTGCCCAAGCACCTCTTTGCCTAAGAGAGAAGCGTGGTTGCACATCTGAAAGGGCCTTAAGGAAAGGGATATGTCTTTCACTGCACTCCCCAGGAGCAAGTCTGGGGCAGGCCGAACATGCCGCCCCCAGAGAAGAGAAGTTGCCATTGGCCTTGTGGGTGGGAAACGGTCGGGAAGCAGGAGAGCCTGCTGTGGCAGGAAGAGCAGGCCGGTGGCAAGACAAGTGTCTCCCGCTCCCTGTGCGGAGAGACGATGCCTCCCTTCTAATGAGACATGAGTGGACGACTACGGCAGTGGCACTTGTTCCACTCTGAGGAAGGAGTCTGGGCAGAAGGCAGGCCTGTCTTGTGCCTCTGGTCCCAAGGGGACAGCATGTCCTTGACCACCTGTCCGTAGGGCACACGTGGGCTTGCTACCAGGCGCCATACCCGGAACTCGCAGAAACAGCTCCCTCGAGAAACAGGCAGTCAGATGCCATCTTCCTCCAAGATGTGACAGCGTTTTCGGTGGCAGGGTGTTTGCTGGGGAAGGAGTGGGCACAGTTCCCCAAAGCTCCCCATTCCAGTGAAAGGACGGTGTTCAGGGATCCTGTCTCCTCTCCTCTCCTGTGGCGAAGGCACTGTCCTTGTCCGTGAGTCCGCCTGAGAGCCTGTGCCAAAGGCCAAGCGTTGCCTACACCGGGAGATGGTAGTGTGCATTAAGTGCCATCCTAGGCCACGCACGCTGCTGCAGGGTTGTGGCTGTGTCTGCTTAGTTCGGCCTGGCAGGGTGAACCCAGGGCGCCAACATGAAGCCCGGGAAAGCAAGGCCTAAGACGGACCAGTCTCTGCAGCTCTTCTTCCGTGACGCGACAGAGCGAACACCGAAATCCTTGCTGAGGAAGCAGCAGCGAAGTGCGGTTCGCGCAAACCTGAACACCTCTGCGAAAGCATAGCAGTCGCTGAGAAATCAGAGTCGGTTCTGTGGGCTGCTGTTGCTGCTTGCCTTAGCGTAGTATTCGCAGCACGGCGGGAGAAACCCGCATAGAGCGAAAGCCTCTTTGCTAGGGCATCCCCTCTGGAAAAGCACAGCATTCTCTTGGAAATCAGAGTCGGATCTGTGGGATGCTGCTGCTGTTTTCCTGAGGAAGACTCCACAGCATGGTGTAATAAATCCGCATGGAGCGAGATCCACTTTGCCTGGGCATCCCTTCTGCCTGAGAGAGAAGCGTGGTTGCGCCTGTGGAAAGAGCCTTAAGGAAAGGGACATGTCTGTCACTGCACTCCCCAGGAGCCTGTCTCGGGAAAGTGCAGCATGCTGCCCTAGGAGAAGAGAAGGAGTCGTTGGACTTGTGGTCGGGATATGGTCGCGAAGCAGGAGCGCCGGCCCTGGCAAGAACAGCGGGCCGGTGGCAAGACAAGTTTCACCCTCTGCCTGTGCAGAGAGACGAAGCCTGGCTGCTAGGAGACACGAGGGGACGATTTGGCAGGGGAGCGTGCTCCAATCTGAGGAAGGAGTCTGGGCAGAAGGAAGGTCTTTCCTGTGCCTCTGGGCCCAAGGGGACAGCAGGTCCTTGGCCACCTGTCCAGAGGGCAGACGTGGGCTTGGCACCAATCTCCCGGTCCTGAACTCGCAGAAACACCTCCTGGAGGAACGGGCAATCAGAGGCTGACTTCCTCCAGGATGTGGCAGTCTTGGCGGAGGCAGGGGGTGTCTCGGGGAAACAGGGACAGTTTCCCATTACTCCCCATCCCAGGGCACGGGCCTGTGCAGTGATCCTCTCGCGGCTCCTCAAGGATGGGAAAGGCACGGGCCTAGTCCCCTGTCGCCCTGAACGCCAGAGCAAAAGGGCAGGCCTTGCCTATGCCGAGAGATGGCATTGTGAGCAGAGTGCCATCCTAGGCCACGCACGCTGCTGCAGAGTCGAGGCTGGTTCTGCTTATTTCTGTTGGCAAAATGAACTCAGTATGTGAACTTGGAGCCCGGGGGAGCAAGGCCAAGAGGCACCAGGCTCCCGCAGCTCTTCTTCCCTGAAGCAACTAAAGCCTTGCTGAGGAAGCAGGGGCCAAGTGTTGTTCGCTCCAAGCCAAAGTCTTTGCGAAAGCACAGCATTCGCTACGAAGTCAGTGTCAGTTCTGCGGGCTCTGCTGCTTCTTGCCTGAGCCCAGTCTCGCGGTGGGAGAAATCCGCATACAGCGAAAGCCTCTTTGCCCGGGCATCTCCTCTGGAAAAGCACAGCATTCATGGGAAATCAGAATCGGATGTGGGGGATGCTGCTGCTGAATGCCTGAGCTAGTCTCTACAGCGCGGTGGAATTTACCCGCATGGAGCGAAATTCTCTTTGCCCTAGCACCTCTTTGCCTAAGAAAGAAGCGTGGTTGCACATCTGAAAGGGCCTTAAGGAAAGGGACACGTCTTTCACCGCACTCCCCAGGAGCAAGTCTGGGGCAGGCGCAACAAGCCGCGCCCCAGAGAAGAGAAGGAGCCATTGGCCTTGTGGGTGGGAAACGGTCGGGAAGCAGGAGAGCCTGCCTTGGCAGGCAGAGCAGGCCGGTGGCAAGACAAGTGTCACCCGCTCCCTGTGCGGAGAGATGATGCCTCCCTTCTAATGAGACATGAGGGGACGACTAGGGCAGTGGTGCCTGTTCCACTCTGAGGAAGGAGTCTGGGCAGAAGGCAGGCCTGTCTTGTGACTCTGGTCCCAAGGGGACAGCATGTCCTTGACCACCTGTCCGTAGGGCACACTTGGGCTTGCTACCAGGCGCCAAAACCGGAACTCGCAGAAACAGCACCCTCGAGAAACGTGCAGTCAGATGCCATCTTCCTCCAAAATGTGACAGCGTTTTCGGTGGCAGGGGGTTTGCCGGGGAAGGATTGGGGACAGTCCCCAAAAGATCCCCATTCCAGTGAATGGACGGTTGTCAGGGATCCTGTCGCCTCTCCTCTCCTGTGGCGAAGGCACTGGCCTTGTCCATGAGTCCGCCTGACAGCCAGTGCCAAAGGCCAAGCGTTGCCTACACCGGGAGATGGTAGTATGCATTGAGTGCCATCCTAGGCCACGCACGCTGCTGCAGGGTTGTGGCTGAGTCGGCTTAGTTCGGCCTGGCAGGGTGAACCCAGGGCGCCAACATGAAGCCCGGGAAAGCAAGGCCTAAGACGGACCAGCTCTCCGCAGCTCTTCTTCCCTGATGCGACAGAGCGAACACCGAAGTCCTTGCTGAGTAAGCAGCAGCGAAGTGCGGTTTCCGCCAAGCTGAAAACCTCTGCAAAAGCATAGCTGTCGCTGAGAAATCAGAGTCGGTTCTGTGGGCTGCTGTTGCTGCTTGCCTTAGCCTAGTATTTGAGCACGGCGGGAGGAACCCGCATAGAGCAAAAGCCTCTTTGCTAGGTCATCCCCTCTGGGAAAGCACAGCATTCTCTTGGAAATCAGAGTCGGATCTGTGGGATGCTGCTGCTGTTTTCCTGAGGAGGAGTTCACAGCACGGTGTAATAAATCCGCATGGAGCGAGATCCACTTTGCCTGGGCATCCCTTCTGCCTGAGAGAGAAGCGTGGTTGCGCCTGTGGAAAGAGCGTTAAGGAAAGGGACATGTCTGTCACTGCAATCCCCAGGAGCCTGTCTCGGGAAAGTGCAGCATGCTGCCCTAGGAGAAGTGAAGGAGTCGTTGGCCTTGTGGTCGGGATCCGGTCGCGAAGCAGGAGCGCCGGCCCTGGCAAGAACAGTGGGCCGGTGGCAAGACAAGTGTCACCCTCTGCCTGTGCAGAGAGACGTAGCTAAGGAGACACGAGGCGATGATTGGGCAGGGGAGCGTGCTCCAATCTGAGGAAGGAGTCTGGGCAGAAGGAAGGTCTTTCCTGTGCCTCTGGGCCCAAGGGGACAGCAGGTCCTTGCCCACCTGTCCAGAGGGCAGACGGGGGCTTGCCACCAATCTCCCGGTCCTGAACTCGCAGAAACACCTCCTGGAGGAACGGGCAATCAAATGCCGTCTTCCTCCAGGATGTGGCAGCCTTGGAAGAGGTAGGGGGTGTCCCGGGGTTACAGGGACAGTTACCCTTAACTCCCCATCCCAGGGCACGGGCCGTGTGCAATGATCCTCTGGCGGCTCCTCAAGGATGGGGAAGGCACGGGCCTAGTCCCCTGTCCCCCTGAATGCCAGAGCGAAAGGGCAGGCCTTGCCTACGAGGAAAGATGTCATTGTGAGCAGAGTGCCATCCTAGGCCATGCACGCTGCTGCAGGGTCGAGGCTGGGTCTGCTTATTTCGGCTTGGTTGGATGAACCCAGGATGTGAACTTGGAGCCCGGGAAAGCAAGGCCCAAGAGGCACCAGCTCTCCCGCTGCTCTTCTTCCCTGAAGCGACTAAAGCCTTGCTGAAGAAGCAGCGGCCAAGTGCTGTTCGCTCCAAGCCAAAGCCTCTGCGATAGCACAGCATTCGCTGAGAAATCAGAATCGGATGTGGAGGATGTTGCTGCTGAATGCCTAAGCTACTCTCCACAGCACGTTGGAAGTTAACCGCACGCAACGAAATCCTCTTTGCCCTAGCACCTCTTTGCCTAAGAGAGAAGCGTGGTTGCACATCTGAAAGGGCCTTAAGGAAAGGGACACGTCTTTCACTGCACTCCTATGGAGCAAGTCTGGGGCAGGCCGAACAAGCCACCCCAGAGAAGAGAAGGTGCCCTTGGCCTTGTGGGTGGGATACGGTCGGGAAGCAGGAGAGCCTGCTGTGGCAGGAAGAGCAGGCCGGTGGCAAGACAAGTGTCACCGCTCCCTGTGCGGAGAGACGAAGCCTCACTGCTAATGAGACATGAGGTGACGACTATGGCAGGGGCGCCGGCTCCACTCTGAGGAAGGAGTCTGGGCAGAAGTCAGGCCTGTCTTGTGACTCTGGTCCCAAGGGAACAGCATGTCCTTGACCACCTGTCCGTAGGGCACACTTGGGCTTGCTACCAGGCGCCATACCCGGAACAGGCAGAAACAGCACCCTCGAGAAACGGGCAGATGCCATCTTCCTCCAAGATGTGGCAGCGTTTTCGTTGGCAGGGGGTTTTCTGGAGAAGGAGTGGGGCAGTCCCCCAAAGCTCCCCATTCCAGTGAACGGACGGTGTTCAGGGATCCTGTCGCCTCTCCTATCCTGTGACGAAGGCATTGGCCTTGTCCATGAGTCCGCCTGAGAGCCAGTGCCAAAGGCCAAGCGTTGCCTACACCGGGAGATGGTAGTGTGCATTGAGTGCCATCCTAGGCCACGCACACTGCTGCAGGGTTGTGGCTGAGTCTGCTTAGTTCGGCCTGGCAGGGTGAACCCAGGGCGCCAACATGAAGCCCGGGAAAGCAAGGACTAAGTCGGACCAGCTCTCCGCAGCTCTTCTTCCCTGACGCGACAGAGCGAACACCGAAGTCCTTGCTGAGTAAGCAGCAGCGAAGTGCGGTTCCCGCCAAGCTGAAAACCTCTGCAAAAGCATAGCCGTCGCTGAGAAATCAGAGTCGGTTCTGTGGGCTGCTGATGCTGCTTGCCTTAGCCTAGTATTTGAGCACGGCGGGAGGAACCCGCATAGAGCAAAAGACTCTTTGCTAGGTCATCCCCTCTGGGAAAGCACAGCATTCTCTTGGAAATCAGAGTCGGATCTGTGGGATGCTGCTGCTGTTTTCCTGAGGAAGAGTTCACAGCACGGTGTAATAAATCCGCATGGAGCGAGATCCACTTTGCCTGGGCATCCCTTCTGCCTGAGAGAGAAGCGTGGTTGCGCCTGTGGAAAGAGCCTTAAGGAAAGGGACATGTCTGTCACTGCAATCCCCAGGAGCCTGTCTCGGGAAAGTGCAGCATGCTTCCCTAGGAGAAGAGAAGGAGTCGTTGGCCTTGTGGTCGGGATCTGGTCGCGAAGCAGGAGCGCCGGCCCTGGCAAGAACAGCGGGCCGGTGGCAAGACAAGTGTCCCCCTCTGCCTCTGCTGAGAGACGAAGCCTGGCTGCTAGGAGACACGAGGTGATGATTGGGCAGGGGAGCGTGCTCCAATCTGAGGAAGGAGTCTGGGCAGAAGGAAGGTCTTTCCTGTGCCTCTGGGCCCAAGGGGACAGCAGGTCCTTGGCCACCTGTCCAGAGGGCAGACGTGGGCTTGCCACCAATCTCCCGGTCCTGAACTCGCAGAAACACCTCCTGGAGGAACGGGCAATCAGATGCTGACTTCCTCCAGTTTGTGGCAGTCTTGGCGGAGGCAGGGCGTGTCTCGGGGAAACAGGGACAGTTTCCCATTACTCCCCATCCCAGGGCACGGGCCTGTGCAGTGATCCTCTCGCGGCTCCTCAAGGATGGGAAAGGCACGGGCCTAGTCCCCTGTCGCCCTGAACGCCAGAGCAAAAGGGCAGGCCTTGCCTATGCCGAGAGATGGCATTGTGAGCAGAGTGCCATCCTAGGCCACACACGCTGCTGCAGGGTCGAGGCTGGTTCTGCTTATTTCGGCTTGGCAAAATGAACTCAGGATGTGAACTTGGAGCCCGGGGGAGCAAGGCACAAGAGGCACCAGGCTCCCGCAGCTCTTCTTCCCTGAAGCAACTAAAGCCTTGCTGAGGAAGCAGGGGCCAAGTGTTGTTCGCTCCAAGCCAAAGTCTTTGCGAAAGCACAGCATTCGCTACGAAGTCCGTGTCGGTTCTGCGGGCTCTGCTGCTTCTTGCCTGAGCCCAGTCTCGCGGTGGCAGAAATCCGCATACAGGGAAAGCCTCTTTGCCCGGGCATCTCCTCTGGGAAAGCACAGCATTCACTGGGAAATCAGAATCGGATGTGGGGGATGCTGCTGCTGAATGCCTGAGCTAGTCTCTACAGCGCGGTGGAATTTACCCACATGGAGCGAAATCCTCTTTGCCCTAGCACCTATTTGCCTAAGAGAGAAGCGTGGTTGCACATCTGAAAGGGCCTTAAGGAAAGGGACACATCTTTCACCGCACTCCCCAGGAGCAAGTCTGGGGCAGGCGCAACAAGCCGCGCCCCAGAGAAGAGAAGGAGCCATTGGCCTTGTGGTCGGGAAACGTTCGGGAAGCAGGAGAGCCTGCCGTGGCAGGAAGAGCAGGCCTGTGGCAAGACAAGTGTCACCCGCTCCCTGTGCGGAGAGATGATGCCTCCCTTCTAATGAGACATGAGGGGACGACTAGGGCAGTGGTGCCTGTTCCACTCTGAGGAAGGAGTCTGGGCAGAAGGCAGGCCTGTCTTGTGACTCTGGTCCCAAGGGGACAGCATGTCCTTGACCACCTGTCCGTAGGGCACACTTAGGCTTGCTACCAGGCGCCAAAACCGGAACTCGCAGAAAAAGCTCCCTCGGAAACGAGCAGTCAGATGCCATCTTCCTCCAAAATGTGACAGCGTTTTCGGTGGCAGGGGGTTTGCCGGGGAAGGAGTGGGGACAGTCCCCCAAAGATCCCCATTCCAGTGAATGGATGGTTGTCAGTGATCCTGTCGCCTCTCCTCTCCTGTGGCGAAGGCACTGGCCTTGTCCGTGAGTACGCCTGACAGCCAGTGCCAAAGGCCAAGCGTTGCCTACACCGGGAGATGGTTGTATGCATTGAGTGCCATCCTAGGCCACGCACGCTGCTGCAGGGTTGTGGCTGAGTCTGCTTAGTTCGGCCTGGCAGGGTGAACCCAGGGCGCCAACATGAAGCACGTGAAAGCAAGGTCTAAGACGGACCAGCTCTCCGCAGCTCTTCTTCCGTGACGCGACAGAGCGAACACTGAAATCCTTGCTGAGGAAGCAGCACCGAAGTGCGGTTCGCGCAAACCTGAAAAGCTCTGCGAAAGCAAGGCAGTCGCTGAGAAATAAGAGTCGGTTCTGTGGGCTGCTGTTGCTGCTTGCCTTAGCGTAGTATTCGCAACACGGCGGGAGAAACCCGCATAGAGCGAACGCCTCTTTGCTAGGGCATCCCCTCTGGGAAAGCACAGCATTCTCTGGAAAATCAGAGTTGATTCTGTGGGATGCTGCTGCTGCTTGCCTGAGCAAGACTCCACAGCACGGTGTAATAAACACGCATGGAGCGAGATCCTCTTTGCCTGGGCATCCCTTCTGCCTGAGAGAGAAGCGTGGTTGAGCCTGTGGAAAGAGCCTTAAGGAAAGGGACATGTCTGTCACTGCACTCCCCAGGAGCCTGTCTCGGGAAAGTGCAGCATGCTGCCCTAGGAGAAGAGAAGGAGTCGTTGGCCTTGTGGTCGGGAAACGGTCGCGAAGCAAGAGCGCCGGCCCTGGCAAGAACAGCGGGCCGGTGGCAAGACAAGTGTCACCATCTGCCTATGCAGAGAGACGATTAAGGAGACACGAGGGGATGATTGGGCAAGGGAGCGTGCTCCAATCTGAGGAAGGAGTCTGGGCAGAAGGAAGGCCTTTCCTGTGCCTCTGGGCCCAAGGGGACAGCAGGTCCTTGGCCACCTGTCCAGAGGGCAGACGTGGGCTTGCCACAAATCTCCCGGTCCTGAACTCGCAGAAACACCTCCTGGAGGAACGGGCAATCAAATGCCGTCTTCCTCCAGGATGTGGCAGCCTTGGCGGAGGTAGGGGGTGTCCCGGGGAAACAGGGACAGTTACCCATTACTCCCCATCCCAGGGCACGGGCCCTGTGCAATGATCCTCTCGCGGCTCCTCAAGGATGGGGAAGGCACGGGCCTAGTCCCCTGTCCCCCTGAATGCCAGAGTGAAAGGGCAGGCCTTGCCTACGAGGAGAGATATCATTGTGAGCAGAGTGCCATCCTAGGCCATGCATGCTGCTGCAGGGTCGAGGCTGGGTCTGCTTATTTCGGCTTGGTTGGATGAACCCAGGATGTGAACTTGGAGCCCGGGAAAGCAAGGCCCAAGAGGCACCAGCTCTCCCGCTGCTCTTCTTCCCTGAAGCGACTAAAGCCTTGCTGAAGAAGCAGCGGCCAAGTGCTGTTCGCTCCAAGCCAAAGCCTCTGCGAAAGCACAGCATTCGCTGATAAATCAGAGTCCGATCTGCGGTCTCTACTGCTGCTTGCCTGAGCCCGGTCTCGCGGTGGGAGAAACCCGCATACAGCGAAATACTCTTTGCCTGGGCATCTCCTCCTGGAAAGCACAGCATTCACTGGGAAATCAGGATCGGATTTTGGGGATGCTGCTGCTGAATACCTAAGCTACTCTCCACAGCACGTTGGAAGTTACCCGCATGCAACGAAATGCTCTTTGCCCTAGCACCTCTTTGCCTAAGAGAGAAGCGTGGTTGCACATCTTAAAGGGCCTTAAGGAAAGGGACACGTCTTTCACAGCACTCCCCTGGAGCAAGTCTGGGGCAGGCCGAACAAGCCACCCCAGAGAAGAGAAAGTGCCATTGGCCTTGTGGGTGGGATACGGTAGGGAAGCAGGAGAGCCTGCTGTGGCAGGAAGAGCAGGCCGGTGGCAAGACAAGTGTCACCGCTCCCTGTGCGGAGAGACGAAGCTTCACTGCTAATGAGACATGAGGTGACGACTATGGCAGGGGCGCCTGCTCCACTCTGAGGAAGGAGTCTGGGCAGAAGTCAGGCCTGTCTTTTGCCTCTGGTCCCAAGGGGACAGCATGTCCTTGACCACCTGTCCGTAGGGCACACTTGGGCTTGCTACCAGGCGCCATACCCGGAACAGGCAGAAACAGCACCCTCGAGAAATGGGTGATGCCATCTTCCTCCAAGATGTGGCAGCGTTTTCGGTGGCAGGGGGTTTTCTGGAGAAGGAGTGGGGCAGTCCCCCAAAGCTCCCCATTCCAGTGAACGGACGGTGTTCAGGGATCCTGTCGCCTCTCCTATCCTGTGGTGAAGGCACTGTCATTGTCCGTGAGTCCGCCTGAGAGCCAGTGCCAAAGTCCAAGCGTTGCCTACACCGGGAGATGGTAGTGTGCATTGAGTGCCATCCTAGGCCACGCACACTGCTGCAGGGTTGTGGCTGAGTCTGCTTAGTTCGGCCTGGCAGGGTGAACCCAGGGCGCCAACATGAAGCCCGGGAAAGCAAGGCCTAAGACGGACCAGCTCTCCGCAGCTCTTCTTCCCTGACGCGACAGAGCGAACACCGAAGTCCTTGCTGAGTAAGCAGCAGCGAAGTGCGGTTCCCGCCAAGCTGAAAACCTCTGCAAAAGCATCGCCGTCGCTGAGAAATCAGAGTCAGTTCTGTGGGCTGCTGTTGCTGCTTGCCTTAGCCTAGTATTTGAGCACGGCGGGAGGAACCCGCATAGAGCAAAAGCCTCTTTGCTAGGTCATCCCCTCTGGGAAAGCACAGCATTCTCTTGGAAATCAGAGTCGGATCTGTGGGATGCTGCTGCTGTTTTCCTGAGGAAGACTCCACAGCACGGTGTAATAAATCCGCATGGAGCGAGTTCCACTTTGCCTGAGCATCCCTTTTGCCTGAGAGAGAAGCGTGGTTGCGCCTGTGGAAAGAGCCTTAAGGAAAGGGACATGTCTGTCACTGCACTCCCCAGGATCCTGTCTCGGGAACGTGCAGCATGCTGCACCAGGAGAAGAGAAGGAGTCGTTGGCCTTGTGGTCGAGATACGGTCGCGAACCAGGAGCGCCGGCCCTGGCAAGAACAGCAGGCCGGTGGCAAGACAAGTGTCACCCTCTACTTGTGCAGAGAGACGAAGCTAAGGAGACACGAGGGGATTATTGGGCAAGGGAGCGTGCTCCCATCTGAGGAAGGAGTCTGGGCAGAAGGAAGGTCTTTCCTGTGCCTCTGGGCCCAAGGGGACAGCAGGTCCTTGGCCACCTGTCCAGAGGGCAGACGGGGGCTTGCCACCAATCTCCCGGTCCTGAACTCGCAGAAACACCTCCTGGAGGAACGGGCAATCAAATGCCGTCTTCCTCCAGGATGTGGCAGCCTTGGAGGAGGTAGGGGGTGTCCCGGGGAAACAGGGACAGTTACCCTTAACTCCCCATCCCAGGGCACGGGCCGTGTGCAATGATCCTCTGGCGGCTCCTCAAGGATGGGGAAGGCACGGGCCTAGTCCCCTGTCCCCCTGAATGCCAGAGCGAAAGGGCAGGCCTTGCCTACGAGGAAAGATGTCATTGTGAGCAGAGTGCCATCCTAGGCCATGCACGCTGCTGCAGGGTCCAGGCTGGGTCTGCTTATTTCGGCTTGGTAGGATGAACCCAGGATGTGAACTTGGAGCCCGGGAAAGCAAGGCCCAAGAGGCACCAGCTCTCCCGCTGCTCTTCTTCCCTGAAGCGACTAAAGCCTTGCTGAAGAAGCAGCGACCAAGTGCTGTTCGCTCCAAGGCAAAGCCTCTGCGATAGCACAGCATTCGCTGAGAAATCAGAATCGGATGTGGAGGATGTTGCTGCTGAATGCCTAAGCTACTCTCCACAGCACGTTGGAAGTTAACCGCACGCAACGAAATACTCTTTGCCCTAGCACCTCTTTGCCTAAGAGAGAAGCGTGGTTGCACATCTGAAAGGGCCTTAAGGAAAGGGACACGTCTTTCACTGCACTCCTCTGGAGCAAGTTTGGGGCAGGCCGAACAAGCCACCCCAGAGAAGAGAAGGTGCCCTTGGCCTTGTGGGTGGGATACGGTCGGGAAGCAGGAGAGCCTGCTGTGGCAGGAAGAGCAGGCCGGTGGCAAGACAAGTGTCACCGCTCCCTGTGCGGAGAGACGAAGCCTCACTGCTAATGAGACATGAGGTGACGACTATGGCAGGGGCGCCGGCTCCACTCTGAGGAAGGAGTCTGGGCAGAAGTCAGGCCTGTCTTGTGCCTCTGGTCCCAAGGGAACAGCATGTCCTTGACCACCTGTCCGTAGGGCACACTTGGGTTTGCTACCAGGCGCCATATCCGGAACTCGCAGAAACAGCACCCTCGAGAAACGGGCAGATGCCACCTTCCTCCAAGATGTGGCAGCGTTTTCGTTGGCAGGGGGTTTTCTGGAGAAGGAGTGGGTCAGTCCCCCAAAGCTCCCCATTCCAGTGAACGGACGGTGTTCAGGGATCCTGTCGCCTCTCCTATCCTGTGGCGAAGGCATTGGCATTGTCCATGAGTCCGCCTGAGAGCCAGTGCCAAAGGCCAAGCGTTGCCTACACCGGGAGATGGTAGTGTGCAATAAGTGCCATCCTAGGCCACGCACACTGCTGCAGGGTTGTGGCTGAGTCTGCTTAGTTCGGCCTGGCAGGGTGAACCCAGGGCGCCAACATGAAGCCCGGGAAAGCAAGGACTAAGTCGGACCAGCTCTCCGCAGCTCTTCTTCCCTGACGCGACAGAGCGAACACCGAAGTCCTTGCTGAGTAAGCAGCAGCGAAGTGCGGTTCCCGCCAAGCTGAAAACCTCTGCAAAAGCATAGCCGTCGCTGAGAAATCAGAGTCGGTTCTGTGGGCTGCTGATGCTGCTTGCCTTAGCCTAGTATTTGAGCACGGCGGGAGGAACCCGCATAGAGCAAAAGACTCTTTGCTAGGTCATCCCCTCTGGGAAAGCACAGCATTCTCTTGGAAATCAGAGTCGGATCTGTGGGATGCTGCTGCTGTTTTCCTGAGGAAGAGTTCACAGCACGGTGTAATAAATCCGCATGGAGCGAGATCCACTTTGCCTGGGCATCCCTTCTGCCTGAGAGAGAAGCGTGGTTGCGCCTGTGGAAAGAGCCTTAAGGAAAGGGACATGTCTGTCACTGCACTCCCCAGGAGCCTGTCTCGGGAAAGTGCAGCATGCTGCCCTAGGAGAAGAGAAGGAGTCGTTGGCCTTGTGGTCGGGATACGGTCGCGAAGCAGGAGCGCCGACCCTGGCAAAAACAGCGGGCCGGTGGCAAGACAAGTGTCACCCTCTGCCTGTGCAGAGAGACGAAGCCTGGCTGCTAAGAGACACGAGGGGACGATTGGGCAGGGTAGCGTGCTCCAATCTGAGGAAGGAGTCTGGGCAGAAGGAAGGTCTTTCCTGTGCCTCTGGGCCCAAGGGGACAGCAGGTCCTTGGCCACCTGTCCAGAGGGCAGACGTGGGCTTGCCACCAATCTCCCGGTCCTGAACTCGCAGAAACACCTCCTGGAGGAACGGGCAATCAAATGCCGTCTTCCTCCAGGATGTGGCAGCCTTGGAGGAGGTAGGGGGTGTCCCGGGGAAACAGGGACAGTTACCCATTACTCCCCATCCCAGGGTACGGGCCGTGTGCAATGATCCTCTCGCGGCTCCTCAAGGATGGGGAAGGCACGGGCCTAGTCCCCTATCCCCCTGAATGCGAGAGCGAAAGGGCAGGCCTTGCCTACGAGGAAAGATGTCATTGTGAGCAGAGTGCCATCTTAGGCCATGCACGCTGCTGCAGGGTCGAGGCTGGGTCTGCTTATTTCGGCTTGGTGGATGAACCCAGTATGTGAACTTGGAGCCCGGGAAAGCAAGGCCCCAGAGGCACCACCTCTCCCGCTGCCTTCTTCCCTGAAGCGACTAAAGCCTCGCTGAAGAAGCAGCGGCCAAGTGCTGTTCGCTCCAAGCCAAAGCCTCTGCGAAAGCACAGCATTCGCCGAGAAATCAGAGTCGGATCTGCGGGCTCTACTGCTGCTTGCCTGGGCCCGGTCTCCCGGTGGGAGAAACCCGCATACAGCGAAATCCTCTTTGCCCGGGCATCTACTATGGGAAAGCACAGCATTCACTGGGAAATCAGAAACGGATGTGGGGGATGCTGCAGCTGAATGCCTAAGCTACTCTCCACAGCACGTTGGAAGTTACCCGCAGGCAACGAAATCCTCTTTGCCCTAGCACCTCTTTGCCTAAGAGAGAAGCGTGGTTGCACATCTGAAAGGGCCTTAAGGAAAGGGACACGTCTTTCACTGCACTCCCCTGGAGCAAGTCTGGGGCAGGCCGAACAAGCCACCCCAGAGAAGAGAAGGTGCCCTTGGCCTTGTGGGTGGGATACGGTCGGGAAGCAGGAGAGCCTGCTGTGGCAGGAAGAGCAGGCCGGTGGCAAGACAAGTGTCACCGGCTCCCTGTGCGGAGAGACGAAGCCTCACTGCTAATGAGACATGAGGTGACGACTATGGCAGGGGCGCCGGCTCCAATCTGAGGAAGGAGTCTGGGCAGAAGTCAGGCCTGTCTTGTGCCTCTGCTCCCAAGGGTACAGCATGTCCTTGACCACCTGTCCGTAGGGCACAATTGGGCTTGCTACTAGGCGCCATATCCGGAACTCGCAGAAACAGCACCCTCGAAACGGGCAGATGCCATCTTCCTCCAAGATGTGGCAGCGTTTTCGTTGGCAGTGGGTTTTCTGGAGAAGGAGTGGGTCAGTCCCCCAAAGCTCCCCATTCCAGTGAACGGACGGTGTTGAGGGATCCTGTCGCCTCTCCTATCCTGTGGCGAAGGCACTGGCATTGTCCGTGAGTCCGCCTGAGAGCCAGTGCCAAAGGCCAAGCGTTGCCTACACCGGGAGATGGTAGTGTGCATTGAGTGCCATCCTAGGCCACGCACACTGCTGCAGGATTGTGGCTGAGTCTGCTTAGTTCGGCCTGGCAGGGTGAACCCAGGGCGCCAACATGAAGCCCGGGAAAGCAAGGCCTAAGACGGACCAGCTCTCCGCAGCTCTTCTTCCCTGACGCGACAGAACGAACACCGAAGTCCTTGGTGAGTAAGCAGCAGCGAAGTGCGGTTCCCGCCAAGCTGAAAACCTCTGCAAAAGCATAGCCGTCGCTGAGAAATCAGAGTCGGTTCTGTGGGCTGCTGTTGCTGCTTGCCTTAGCCTAGTATTTGAGCACGGCGGGAGGAACCCGCATAGAGCAAAAGCCTCTTTGCTAGGTCATCCCCTCTGGGAAAGCACAGCATTCCCTTGGAAATCAGAGTCGGATCTGTGGGATGCTGCTGCTGTTTTCCTGAGGAAGACTCCACAGCACGGTGTCATAAATCCGCATGGAGCGAGATCCACTTTGCCTGGGCATCCCTTCTGCCTGAGAGAGAAGCGTGGTTGCGCCTGTGGAAAGAGCCTTAAGGAAAGGGACATGTCTGTCACTGCACTCCCCAGGAGCCTGTCTCGGGAACGTGCAGCATGCTGCCCTAGGAGAAGAGAAGGAGTCGTTGGCATTGTGGTCGAGATACGGTCGCGAAGCAGGAGCGCCGGCCCTGGCAAGAACAGCGGGCCGGTGGCAAGACAAGTGTCACCCTCTGCCTGTGCAGAGAGACGAAGCTAAGGAGACACGAGGGGATGATTGGGCAGGGGAGCGTGCTCCCATCTGAGGAAGCGGTCTGGGCAGAAGGAAGGTCTTTCCTGTGCCTCTGGGCCCAAGGGGACAGCAGGTCCTTGGCCACCTGTCCAGAGGGCAGACGTGGGCTTGCCACCAATCTCCCGGTCCTGAACTCGCAGAAACACCTCCTGGAGGAACGGGCAATCAAATGCCGTCTTCCTCCAGGATGTGGCAGCCTTGGAGGAGGTAGGGGGTGTCCCGGGGAAACAGGGACAGTTACCCATTACTCCCCATCCCAGGGCCCCTGCCGTGTGCAATGATCCTCTCGCGGCTCCTCAAGGATGGGGAAGGCACGGGCCTAGTCCCCTGTCCTCCTGAATGCCAGAGCGAAAGGGCAGGCCTTGCCTACGAGGAGAGATGTCATTGTGAGCAGAGTGCGATCCTAGGCCATGCACGCTGCTGCAGGGTCGAGGCTGGGTCTGCTTATTTCGGCTTGGTAGGATGAACCCAGGATGTGAAATTGGAGCCCGGGAAAGCAAGGCCCAAGAGGCACCAGCTCTCCCGCTGCTCTTCTTCCCTGAAGCGACTAAAGCCTTGCTGAAGAAGCAGCGGCCAAGTGCTGTTCGCTCCAAGCAAACGCCTCTGCGAAAGCCCAGCATTCGCTGAGAAATCAGAGTCGGATCTGCGGGCTCTACTGCTGCTTGCCTGAGCCCGGTCTCGCGGTGGGAGAAACCCGCATACAGCGACATCCTCTTTGCCCGGGCATCTCCTCTGGGAAAGCACAGCATTCACTGGGAAATCAGAATCGGATGTGGGGGATGTTGCTGCTGAATGCCTAAGCTACTCTCCACAGCACGTTGGAAGTTACCCGCAGGCAACGAAATCCTCTTTGCCCTAGCACCTCTTTGCCTAAGAGAGAAGCGTGGTTGCACATCTGGAAGGGCCTTAAGGAAAGGGACACGTCTTCATGTTGGCGCCCTGGGTTCACCCTGCCAGGCCGAACTAAGCAGACACAGCCACAACCCTGCAGCAGCGTGCTTGGCCTAGGATGGCACTTAATGCACACTACCATCTCCCGGTGTAGGCAACGCTTGGCCTTTGGCACAGGCTCTCAGGCGGACTCATGGACAAGGCCAGTGCCTTCGCCACAGGATAGGAGAGGCGACAGGATCCATGAACACCGTCCTTTCACTGGAATGGGGAGCTTTGGGGAACTGTGCCCACTCCTTCCCCAGCAAACCCCCTGCCACCGAAAACGCTGTCACATCTTGGAGGAAGATGGCATCTGCCCGTTTCTCGAGGGTGCTGTTTCTGCGAGTTCCGGGTATGGCGCCTGGTAGCAAGTCCAAGTGTGCCCTACGGACAGGTGGTCAAGGACATGCTGTCCCCTTGGGACCAGAGGCACAAGACAGGCCTGACTTCTGCCCAGACTCCTTCCACAGAGTGGAGCAGGCGCCCCTGCCATAGTCGTCACCTCATGTCTCATTAGCAGTGAGGCTTCGTCTCTCCGCACAGGGAGCGGTGACACTTGTCTTGCCACCGGCCTGCTCTTCCTGCCACAGCAGGCTCTCCTGCTTCCCGACCGTATCCCACCCACAAGGCCAATGGCACCTTCTCTTCTCTGGGGTGGCTTGTTCGGCCTGCCCCAGACTTGCTCCAGTGGAGTGCAGTGAAAGACGTGTCCCTTTCCTTAAGGCCCTTTCAGATGTGCAACCACGCTTCTCTCTTAGGCAAAGAGGTGCTAGGGCAAAGAGGATTTCGTTGCATGCGGGTAACTTCCAACGTGCTGTGGAGAGTAGCTTAGGTATTCAGCAGCAGCATCCCCAAAATCCGATTCTGATTTCCCAGGGAATGCTGTGCTTTCCCAGAGGAGATGCCCGGGCAAAGAGTATTTCGCTGTATGCGGGTTTCTCCCACCGCGAGAACGGGCTCAGGCAAGCAGCAGTAGAGACCGCAGATCGGACTCTGATTTCTCAGCGAATGCTGTGCTTTCGCAGAGGCTTTGGCTTGGAGCGAACAGCACTTGGCCGCTGCTTCTTCAGCAAGGCTTTAGTCGCTTCAGGGAAGAAGAGCAGCGGGAGGGCTAGTGCCTCTTGGGCCTTGCTTTCCCGGGCTCCAAATTCACATCCTGGGTTCATCCTACCAAGCCGAATTAAGCAGACCCAGCATCGACCCTGCAGCAGCGTGCATGGCATAGGATGGCACTCTGCTCACAATGACATCTCTCCTCGTAGGCAAGGCCTGCCCTTTCGCTCTGGCATTCAGGGGGACAGGGGACTAGGCCCGTGCCTTCCCCATCCTTGAGGAGCCGCGAGAGGATCATTGCACACGGCCTGTGCCCTGGGATGGGGAGTAATGGGTAACTGTCCCTGTTTCCCCGGGACACCCCCTACCTCCTCCAAGGCTGCCACATCCTGGAGTAAGACGGCATTTGATTGCCCGTTCCTCCAGGAGGTGTTTCTGCGAGTTCAGGACCGGGAGATTGGTGGCAAGCCCACGTCTGCCCTCTGGACAGGTGGCCAAGGACCTGCTGTCCCCTTGGGCCCAGAGGCACAGGAAAGACCTTCCTTCTGCCCAGACTCCTTCCTCAGATTGGAGCACGCTCCCCTGCCCAATCATCCACTCATGTCTCCTTAGCTTCGTCTCTCTGCACAGGCAGAGGGTGACACTTGTCTTGCCACCGGCCCGCTGTTCTTGCCAGGTCCGGCGTTCCTGCTTCTCGACCGGATCCCGACCACAAGGCCAACGACTCCTTCTCTTCTCCTAGGGCAGCATGCTGTACTTTCCCAAGACAGGCTCCTGGGGAGTGCAGTGAAAGACATGTCCCTTTAATTAAGGCTCTTTCCACAGGCGCAACCACGCTTCTCTCTCAGGCAGAAGGGATGCCCAGGCAAAGTGGATCTCGCTCCATGCGGATTTATTACACCATGCTGTGGAGTCTTCCTCAGGAAAACAGCAGCAGCATCCCACAGATCCGACTCTGATTTCCAAGAGAATGCTGTGCTTTCCCAGAGGGGATGCCCTAGCAAAGAGGCTTTCGCTCTATGCGGGTTTCTCCTGCCGTGCTGCGAATACTACGCTAAGGCAAGCAGCAACAGCAGCTCACAGAACCGACTCTGATTTCTCAGCGACTGCTATGCTTTCGCACAGGTTTTCAGGTTTGCGCGAACCGCACTTCGCTGCTGCTTCCTCAGCAAGGATTTCGGTGTTCGCTCTGTCGCGTCACGGAAGAAGAGCTGCAGAGACTGGTCCGTCTTAGGCCTTGCCTACCCGGGCTTCATGTTGGCGCCCTGGGTTCACCCTGCCAGGCCGAACTAAGCAGACACAGCCACAACCCTGCAGCAGCGTGGGTGGCCTAGGATGGCACTCAATGCACACTACCATCTCCCGGTGTAGGCAACGCTTGGCCTTTGGCACAGGCTCTCAGGCGGACTCACGGACAAGGCCAGTGCCTTCGCCACAGGAGAGGAGAGGCGACAGGATCCCTGAACACCGTCCTTTCACTGGAATGGGGAGCTTTGGGGAACTGTGCCCACTCCTTCCCCAGCAAACCCCCTGCCACCGAAAACGCTGTCATATCTTGGAGGAAGATGGCATCTGACTGCCTGTTTCTCGAGGGAGCTGTTTCTGCGAGTTCCGGGTATGGCGCCTGGTAGCAAGCCCAAGTGTGCCCTACGGACAGGTGGTCAAGGACATGCTGTCCCCTTGGGACCAGAGGCACAAGACAGGCCTGCCTTCTGCCCAGACTCCTTCCTCAGAGTGGAACATGTGCCACTGCCCTAGTCGTCCCCTCATGTCTCATTAGAAGGGAGGCATCATCTCTCCGCACAGGGAGCGGGTGACACTTGTCTTGCCACAGGCCTGCTCTTCCTGCCACAGCAGGCTCTCCTGCTTCCCGACCGTTTCCCGACCACAAGGCCAATGGCACCTTCTCTTCTCTGGGGGCGGCTTGTTCGGCCTGCCCCAGACTTGCTCCTGGGGAGTGCAGTGAAAGACATGTCCCTTTCCTTAAGGCCCTTTCAGATGTGCAACCACGCTTCTCTCTTAGGCAAAGAGGTGCTAGGGCAAAGAGGATTTCGTTGCATGCGGGTAACATCCACGTGCTGTGGAGAGTAGCTTAGGTATTCAGCAGCAACATCCCCCACATCCGATTATGATTTCCCAGTGAATGCTGTGCTTTCCCAGAGGAGATGCCCGGGCAAAGAGGATGTCGCTGTATGCGGGTTTCTCCCACCGCGAGACCGGGCTCAGGCAAGCAGCAGTAGAGCCCGCAGATCCGACTCTGATTTCTCAGCAAATGCTGTGCTTTCGCAGAGGCATTGGCTTGGAGCGAACAGCACTTGGCCGCTGCTTCTTCAGCAAGGCTTTAGTCGCTTCAGGGAAGAAGAGCAGCGGGAGAGCTGGTGCCTCTTGGGCCTTGCTTTCCCGGGCTCCAATTTCACATCCTGGGTTTATCCTACCAAGCCGAAATAAGCAGACCCAGCCTCGACCCTGCAGCAGCGTGCATGGCCTAGGATGGCACTCTGCTCACAATGACATCTCTCCTCGTAGGCAAGGCCTGCCCTTTCGCTCTGGCATTCAGGAGGACAGGGGACTAGGCCCGTGCCTTCCCCATCCTTGAGGAGCCGCGAGAGGATCATTGCACACGGCCCGTGCCCTGGGTTGGGGAGTAATGGGTAACTGTCCCTGTTTCCCCGGGACACCCCCTACCTCCTCCAAGGCTGCCACATCCTGGAGGAAGACGGCATTTGATTGCCCGTTCCTCCAGGAGGTGTTTCTGCGAGTTCAGGACCGGGAGATTGGTGGCAAGCCCACGTCTGCCCTCTGGACAGGTGGCCAATGACCTGCTGTCCCCTTGGGCCCAGAGGCACAGGAAAGACCTTCCTTCTGCCCAGACTCCTTCCTCAGATGGGAGCACGCTCCCCTGCCCAATCATCCCCTCGTGTCTCCTTAGCTTCGTCTCTCTGCACAGGCAGAGGGTGACACTTGTCTTGCCACCGGCGCGCTGTTCTTGCCAGGGCCGGCGCTCCTGCTTCGCGACCGGATCCCGACCACAAGGCCTAGGGCAGCATGCTGCACTTTCCCGAGACAGGCTCCTGGGGAGTGCAGTGACAGACATGTCCCTTTCCTTAAGGCTCTTTCCACAATCGCAACCACGCTTCTCTCTCAGGCAGAAGGGATGCCCAGGCAAAGTGGATCTCGCTCCATGCGGATTTATTACACCGTGCTGTGGAGTCTTCCTCAGGAAAACAGCAGCAGCATCCCACAGATCCGACTCTGATTTCCAAGAGAATGCTGTGCTTTCCCAGAGGGGATGACCTAGCAAAGAGGCTTTTGCTCTATGCGGGTTCCTCCCGACGTGCTCGAATACTAGGCTAAGGCAAGCAGCAACAGCAGCCCACAGAAACGACTCTGATTTCCCAGCGATGGCTATGCTTTCGCATAGGTTTTCAGCTTGGCGGGAACCGCACTTCGCTGCTGCTTCCTCAGCAAGGATTTCGTGTTTGCTCTGTCGCGTCAGGGAAGAAGAGCTGGAGAGAGCTGGTCCGTCTTGGGCCTAGCTTTCCCGGGCTTCATGTTAGCGCCCTGGGTTCACCCTGCCAGGACAAACTAAGCAGACAGAGCCACAACACTGCAGCAGCGTGCGTGGCCTAGGATGGCACTCAATGCACACTACCAACTCGCGGTGTGGGCAACGCTTGGCCTTTGGTACTGGCTCTCAGGCGGACTCACTGACAAGGCCAGTGCCTTCGCCACAGGAGAGGAGAGGCGACAGGATCCCTGAACACCGTCCGTTCACTGGAATGGGGAGCTTTGGGGGACTGCCCCACTCCTTCTCCAGAAAACCCCCTGCCACCGAAAACGCTGCCACATCTTGGAGGAAGATGGCATCTGCCCGTTTCTCGAGGGTGCTGTTTCTGCCTGTTCCGGGTATGGCGCCTGGTAGCAAGCCCAAGTGTGCCCTACGGACAGGTGGTCAAGGACATGCTGTCCCCTTGGGACAAGAGGCACAGGACAGGCCTGCCTTCTGCCCAGACTCCTTCCTCAGAGTGGAGCAGGCGCCCCTGCCCTAGTCGTCACCTCATGTCTCATTAGAAGCGAGGCTTCGTCTCTCCGAACAGGGAGCGGGTGACACTTGTCTTGCCACCGGCCTGCTCTTCCTGCCACGGCAGGCTCTCCTGCTTCCCGACCGTTTCCCGAACACAAGGCCAATGGCTCCTTCTCTTCTCTGGGGGCGGCTTGTTCGGCCTGCCCCAGACTTCCTCCTTGGGAGTGCAGTGAAAGACGTGTCCCTTTCCTTAAGGCCCTTTCAGATGTGCAACCACGCTTCTCTCGTAGGCAAAGAGGTGCTAGGGCAAAGAGGATTTCGGTGCCTGCGGGTAACTTCCAACGTGCTGTGGAGAGTAGCTTAGGCATTCAGCAGCAGCATCCCCAAAATCCGATTCTGATTTCCCAGTGAATGCTGTGCTTTCCCATAGGAGATGCCCGGCTAAAGAGGATGTCGCTGTATGCGGGTTTCTCCCACCGCGAGACCGGGCCCAGGCAAGCAGCAGTAGAGCCCGCAGATCGGACTCTGATTTCTCAGCGAATGCTGTGCTTTCGCAGAGGCTTTGGCTTGGAGCGAACAGCACTTGGCCGCTGCTTCTTCAGCAAGGCTTTAGTCGCTTCAGGGAAGAAGAGTAGCGGGAGGGCTGGTGCCTCTTGGGCCTTGCTTTCCCGGGCTCCAAGTTCACATCCTGGGTTCATCCTACCAAGCCGAAATAAGCAGTCCCAGCCTCGACCCTGCAGCAGCGTGCATGGCCTAGGATGGCACTCTGCTCACAATGACATCTCTCCTCGTAGGCAAGGCCTGCCCTTTCGCTCTGGCATTCAGGGGGACAGGGGACTAGGCTCGTGCCTTCCCCATCCTGGAGGAGCCGCGAGAGGATCACTGCACACGGCCCGTGCCCTGGGATGGGGAGTAATGGGAAACTGTCCCTGTTTCCCCGACACACCCCCTGCCTCCGCCAAGGCTGCCACATCCTGGAGGAAGACGGCATTTGATTGCCCGTTCCTCCAGGAGGTGTTTCTGCGAGTTCAGGTTCGGGAGATTGGTGGCAAGCCCACGTCTGCCCTGTGGACAGGTGGCCAAGGACCTGCTATCCCCTTGGGCCCAGAGGCACAGGAAAGGCCTTCCTTCTGTCCAGACTCCTTCCTCAGATTAGAGCACGCTCCCGTGCCCAATCATCCCCCCGTGTCTCCTTAGCTTCGTCTCTCTGCACAAGCAGAGGGTGACAATTGTCTTGCCACCGGCCCGCTGTTCTTGCCAGGGCCGGCGCTCCTGCTTCGCGACCGTTTTCCGTCCACAAGGCCAACGACTCCTTCTCTTCTCCTGGGGCAGCATGCTGCACTTTCCCGAGACAGGCTCCTGGGGAGTGCAGTGACAGACATGTCCCTTTCTTTAAGGATCTTTCCACAGGCGCAACCACGCTTCTCTCTCAGGCAGAAGGGATGCCCAGGCAAAGTGGATCTCGCTCCATGCAGATTTATTACACCGTGCTGTGGAGTCTTCCTCAGGAACACAGCAGCAGCATCCCACAGATCCGACTCTGATTTCCCAGAGAATGCTGTGCTTTCCCAGAGGGGATGACCTAGCAAAGAGGCTTTTGCTCTATGCGGGCTCCTCCCGCCGTGCTCGAATACTAGGCTAAGGCAAGCAGCAACAGCAGCCCACAGAAACGACTCTGATTTCCCAGCGATGGTTATGCTTTCGCATAGGTTTTCAGCTTGGCGGGAACCGCACTTCGCTGCTGCTTCCTCAGCAAGGATTTCGGTGTTCGCTCTGTCGCGTCAGGGAAGAAGAGCTGCGGAGAGCTGGTCCGTCTTAGGCCTTGCTGTCCCGGGCTTCATGTTGGCGCCCTGGGTTCTCACTGCCAGGCCGAAATAATCAGACACAGCCACAAACCTGCAGCAGCGTGCGTGGCCTAGGGTGGCACTCAATGCACACTACCAACTCCCGTTATAGGCAACGCTTGGCCTTTGGTACTGGCTCTCAGGCGGACTCACGGACAAGGCCAGTGTCTTCGCCACAGGAGAGGAGAGGCGACAGGATCCCTGAACACCGTCCGTTCCCTGGAATGGGGAGCTTTGGGGGACTGTCCCCACTCCTTACCCGGCAAACCCCCTGCCACCGAAAACGCTGTCACATTTGGAGGAAGATGGCATCTGACTGCCCATTTCACGAGGGAGCTGTTCCTCAAGTTCCGGGTTTGGCTCCTGGTAGCAAGCCCAAGTGTGCCCTACGGACAGGTGGTCAAGGACATGCTGTCCCCTTGGGACCAGAGGCACAAGACAGGCCTGCCTTCTGCCCAGACTCCTTCCTCAGAGTGGAACAGGCACCACTGCCCTAGTCGTCCCCTCATGTCTCATTAGAAGGGAGGCATCATCTCTCCGCACAGGGAGCGGGTGACACTTGTCTTGCCACCGGCCTGCTCTGCCTGCCAAGGCAGGCTCTCCTGCTTCCCGACCGTTTCCCACCCACAAGGCCAATGGCTCCTTCTCTTCTCTGGGGCGCGGCTTGTTGCGCCTGCCCCAGACTTGCTCCTGGGGAGTGCGGTGAAAGACGTGTCCCTTTCCTTAAGGCCCTTTCAGATGTGCAACCACGCTTCTCTCTTAGGCAAAGAGGTGCTAGGGCAAAGAGGATTTCGCTCCATGCGGGTAAATTCCACCGCGCTGTAGAGACTAGCTCAGGCATTCAGCAGCAGCATCCCCACATCCGATTCTGAATTCCCAGTGAATGCTGTGCTTTCCCAGAGGAAATGCCCGGGCAAAGAGGCTTTCGCTATATGCGGGTTTCTCCCACCGCGAGACCGGGATCAGGCAAGCAGCAGTAGAGCCCGGAGATCCGACTCTGATTTCACAGCGAATGCTGTGCTTTCGCAGAGGCGTTGGCTTGGAGCAAACAGCACTTGGCCGCTGCTTCTTCAACAAGGCTTTAGTCGCTTCAGGGAAGAAGAGCAGCGGGAGAGCTGGTGCCTCTTGGGCCTTGCTTTCCCGGGCTCCAAGTTCACATCCTGGGTTCATCCTACCAAGCCGAAATAAGCAGACCCAGCCTCGACCCTGCAGCAGCGTGCATGGCCTAGGATGGCACTCTGCTCACAATGACATCTCTCCTCGTAGGCAAGGCCTGCCCTTTCGCTCTGGCATTCAGGAGGACAGGGGACTAGGCCCGTGCCTTCCCCATCCTTGAGGAGCCGCGAGAGGATCATTGCACACGGCCCGTGCCCTGGGTTGGGGAGTAATGGGTAACTGTCCCTGTTTCCCCGGGACACCCCCTACCTCCTCCAAGGCTGCCACATCCTGGAGGAAGACGGCATTTGATTGCCCGTTCCACCAGGAGGTGTTTCTGCGAGTTCAGGACCGGGAGATTGGTGGCAAGCCCACGTCTGCCCTCTGGACAGGTGGCCAAGGACCTGCTGTCCCCTTGGGCCCAGAGGCACAGGAACGACCTTCCTTCTGCCCAGACTCCTTCCTCAGATGGGAGCACGCTCCCCTGCCCAATCATCCCCTCGTGTCTCCTTAGCTTCGTCTCTCTGCACAGGCAGAGGGTGACAATTGACTTGCCACCGGCCCGCTGTTATTGCCAGGGTCGGCGCTCCTGCTTCGCGACCGTATCCCGACCACAAGGCCAATGACTCCTTCTCTTCTCCTAGGGCAGCATGCTGCACTTTCCCAAGACAGGCTCCTGGGGAGTGCAGTGACAGACATGTCCCTTTCCTTAAGGATCTTTCCACAGGCGCAACCACGCTTCTCTCTCAGGCAGAAGGGATACCCAGCCAAAGTGGATCTCGCACCATGCGGATTTATTACACCGTGCTGAGAACTCTTCCTCAGGAAAACAGCAGCAGCATCCCACAGATCCGACTCTGATTTACAAGAGAATGCTGTGCTTTCCCAGAGGGGATGACCTAGCAAAGAGGCTTTTGCTCTATGCGGGTTCCTCCCGCTGTGCTCAAATACTAGGCTAAGGCAAGCAGCAACAGCAGCCCACAGAACCGACTCTGATTTCTCAGCGACGGCTATGCTTTTGCAGAGGTTTTCAGCTTGGCGGGAACCGCACTTCGCTGCTGCTTACTAAGCAAGGACTTCGGTGTTCGCTCTGTCGCGTCAGGAAGAAGAGCTGCGGAGAGCTGGTCCGTCTTAGGCCTTGCTTTCCCGGGCTTCATGTTGGCGCCCTGGGTTCACCCTGCCAGGCCGAACTAAGCAGACTCAGCCACAACCCTGCAGCAGTGTGCGTAGCCTAGGATGGCACTCAATACACACTACCATCTCCCGGTGTAGGCAACGCTTGGCCTTTGGCACTGGCTCTCAGGCGGACTCACGGACAATGCCAGTGCCTTCGCCACAGGATAGGAGAGGCGACAGGATCCCTGAACACCGTCCGTTCACTGGAATGGGGAGCTTTGGGGGACTGCCCCACTCCTTCTCCAGAAAACCCCCTGCCACCGAAAACGCTGCCACATCTTGGAGGAAGATGGCATCTGCCCGTTTCTCGAGGGTGCTGTTTCTGTGAGTTCCGGGTATGGCGCCTGGTAGCAAGCCCAAGTGTGCCCTACGTACAGGTGGTCAAGGACATGCTGTCCCCTTGGGACCAGAGGCACAAGACAGGCCTGACTTCTGCCCAGACTCCTAACTCAGAGTGGAGCAGGCGCCCCTGCCATAGTCGTCACCTCATGTCTCATTAGCAGTGAAGCTTCGTCTCTCCGCACAGGGAGCGGTGACACTTGTCTTGCCACCGGCCTGCCCTTCCTGCCACTGCAGGCTCTCCTGCTTCCCGACCGTATATCACCCACAAGGCCAATGGCACCTTCTCTTCTCTGGGGTGGCTTGTTCGGCCTGCCCCAGACTTGCTCCAGGGGAGTGCAGTGAAAGACGTGTCCCTTTCATTAAGGCCCTTTCAGATGTGTAACCACGCTTCTCTCTTAGGCAAAGAGGTGCTAGGGCAAAGAGGATTTCGTTGCATGCGGGTAACTTCCAACGTGCTGTGGAGAGTAGCTTAGGTATTCAGCAGCAGCATCCCCAAAATCGGATTCTGATTTCCCAGGGAATGCTGTGCTTTCCCAGAGGAGATGCCCGGGCAAAGAGGATTTCGCTGTATGCGGGTTTCTCCCACCGCGAGACCGGGCTCAGGCAAGCAGCAGTAGAGCCCGCAGATCCGACTCTGATTTCTCAGCGAATGCTGTGCTATCGCAGAGGCGTTGGCTTGGAGCGAACAGCACTTGGCCGCTGCTTCTTCAGCAAGGCTTTAGTCGCTTCAGGGAAGAAGAGCAGCGGGAGAGCTGGTGCCTCTTTGGCCTTGCTTTCCCGGGCTCCAAGTTCACATCCTGCGTTCATCCTACCAAGCCGAAATAAGCAGACCCAGCCTCGACCCTGCAGCAGCGTGCATGGCCTAGGATGGCACTCTGCTCACAATGACATCTTTCCTCGTAGGCAAGGCCTGCCTTTCGCTCTGCCATTCAGGGGGACAGGGGACTAGGCCCGTGCCTTCCCCATCCTTGAGGAGCCGCGAGAGGATCATTGCACACGGCCCGTGCCCTGGGATGGGGAGTAATGGGTAACTGTCCCTGTTTCCCCGGGTCACCCCCTACCTCCTCCAAGGCTGCCACATCCTGGAGGAAGACGGCATTTGATTGCCCGTTCCTCCAGGAGGTGTTTCTGCGTGTTCAGGACCGGGAGATTTGTGGCAAGCCCACGTCTGCCCTCTGGACAGGTGGCCAAGGACCTGCTGTCACCTTGGGCCCAGAGGCACAGGAAAGATCTTCCTTCTGCCCAGACTACTTCCTCAGATGGGAGCACGCTCCCCTGCCCAATCATCCCCTCGTGTCTCCTTAGCTTCGTCTCTCTGCACAGGCAGAGGGTGACACTTGTCTTGCCACCGGCCCGCTGTTCTTGCCAGGGCCGGCGCTCCTGCTTCGCGACCGTATCCCGACCACAAGGCCAACGACTCCTTCTCTTCTCCTAGGGCAGCATGCTGCACTTTCCCGAGACAGGCTCTTGGGGAGTGCAACGACAGACATGTCCCTTTCCTTAAGGCTCTTTCCACAGGCGCAACCACGCTTCTCTCTCAGGCAGAAGGGATGCCCAGGCAAAGTGGATCTCGCTCCATGCGGATTTATTACACCGTGCTGTGGAGTCTTCCTCAGGAAAACAGCAGCAGCATCCCACAGATCCGACTCTGATTTCCAAGAGAATGCTGTGCTTTCTCAGAGGGGATGACCTAGCAAAGAGGCTTTTGCTCTATGCGGGTTCCTCCCGCCATGCTCATATACTAGGCTAAGGCAAGCAGCAACAGCAGCCCACAGAACCGACTCTGATTTCTCAGCGACGGCTATGCTTTTGCAGAGGTTTTCAGCTTTGCGCGAACCGCAATTCGCTGCTGCTTCCTCAGCAAGGATTTCGGTGTTCGCTCTGTCGCATCACGGAAGAAGAGCTGCGGAGAGCTGGTCCGTCTTAGGCCTTGCTTTCCCGGGCTTCATGTTGGCGCCCTGGGTTCACCCTGCCAGGCCGAACTAAGCAGACACAGCCACAACCCTGCAGCAGCGTGCGTGGCCTAGGATGGCACTTAATGCACACTACCATCTCCCGGTGTAGGCAACGCTTGGCCTTTGGCACAGGCTCTCAGGCGGACTCACGGACAAGGCCAGTGCCTTCGCCACAGGAGAGGAGAGGCGACAGGAACCCTAAACACCGTCCTTTCACTGGAATGGGGAGCTTTGGGGAACTGTGTCCACACTTTCCCCAGCAAACCCCCTGCCACCGAAAACGCTGTCACATCTTGGGGGAAGATGGCATCTGACTGCCTGTTTCTCGAGGGAGCTGTTTCTGCGAGTTCCGGTTTTGGCGCCTGGTAGCAAGCCCAAGTGTGCCCTACGGACAGGTGGTCAAGGACATGCTGTCCCCTTGGGACCAGAGGCACAAGACAGGCCTGCCTTCTGCCCAGACTCCTTCCTCAGAGTCGAACAGGTGCCACTGCCCTAGTCGTCCCCTCATGTCTCATTAGAAGGGAGGCATCATCTCTCCGCACAGGGAGCGGGTGACACTTGTCTTGCCACCGGCCTGCTCTTCCTGCCACAGCAGGCTCTCCTGCTTTCCGACCGTTTCCCACCCACAAGGCCAATGGCACCTTCTCTTCTCTGGGGGCCGCTTGTTCGGCCTGCCTCAGACTTGCTCCTGGGGAGTGCAGTGAAAGACATGTCCCTTTCCTTAAGGCCCTTTCAGATGTGCAACCATGCTTCTCTCTTAGGCAAAGAGGTGCTAGGGCAAAGAGGATTTTGTTGCATGCGGGTAACTTCCAACGTGCTGTGGAGAGTAGCTTAGGTATTCAGCAGCAACATCCCCCACATCCGATTCTGATTTCCCAGTGAATGCTATGCTTTCCCAGAGGAGATACCCGGGCAAAGAGGATGTCGCTGTATGCGGGTTTTTCCCACCGCGAGACCGGGCTCATGCAAGCAGCAGTAGAGCCCGCAGATCCGACTCTGATTTCTCAGCGAATGCTGTGCTTTCGCAGAGGCGTTGGCTCGGAGCGAACAGCACTTGGCCGCTGCTTCTTCAGCAAGGCTTTAGTCGCTTCAGGGAAGAAGAGCAGCGGGAGAGCTGGTGCCTCTTGGGCCTTGCTTTCCCGGGCTCCAAGTTCACATCCTGGGTTCATCCTACCAAGCCGAAATAAGCAGTCCCAGCCTCGACCCTGCAGCCGCGTGCATGGCCTAGGATGGCACTCTGCTCACAATGACATCTTTCCTCGTAGGCAAGGCCTGCCCTTTCGCTGTGGCATTCAGGGGGACAGGGGACTAGGCCCGTGCCTTCCCCATCCTTGAGGAGCCGTGAGAGGATTATTGCACACGGCCCGTGCCCTGGGATGGGGAGTAATGGGTAACTGTCCCTGTTTCCCCGGGACACCCCCTACCTCCTCCAAGGCTTCACATCCTGGAGGAAGACGGCATTTGATTGCCCGTTCCTCCAGGAGGTGTTTCTGCGAGTTCAGGACCGGGAGCTTGGTGGCAAGCCCACGTCTGCCCTCTGGACAGGTGGCCAAGGACCTGCTGTCCCCTTGGGCCCAGAGGCACAGGAAAGACCTTCCTTCTGCCCAGACCCTTCCTCAGATTGGAGCACGCTCCCCTGCCCAATCATCCCCTCGTGTCTCCTTAGCTTCGTCTCTCTGCACAGGCAGAGGGTGACACTTGTCTTGCCACCGGCCCGCTGTTCTTGCCAGGGCCGGCGCTCCTGCTTCGCGACCGTATCCCGACCACAAGGCCAACGACTCTTTCTCCTCTCCTAGGGCAGCATGCTGCACTTTCCCGAGACAGGCTCCTGGGGAGTGCAGTGACAGACATGTCCCTTTCCTTAAGGCTCTTTCCACAGGCGCAACCACGCTTCTCTCTCAGGCAGAAGGGATGCCCAGGCAAAGTGGATCTCGCTCCATGCGGATTTATTACACCGTGCTGTGGAGTCTTCCTCAGGAAAACAGCAGCAGCATCCCACAGATCCGACTCTGATTTCAAAGAGAATGCTGTGCTTTCCCAGAGGGGATGACCTAGCAAAGAGGCTTTTGCTCTATGAGGGTTCCTCCCGCCGTGCTCGAATACTAGTCTAAGGCAAGCAGGAACAACAGCCCACAGAACCGACTCTGATTTCCCAGCGACGGCTATGCTTTCGCAGAGGTTTTCAGCTTGGTGGGAACCGCACTTCCATGCTGCTTCCTCAGCAAGGATTTCGGTGTTCGCTCTGTCGCGTCAGTGAAGAAGAGCTGCAGAGACTGGTCCGTCGTAGGCCTTGCTTTCCCGGGCTTCATGTTGGCGCCCTGGGTTCACCCTGCCAGGCCGAAGTAAGCAGACACAGCCACAACCCTGCAGCAGCGTGCGTGGCCTAGGATGGCACTCAATGCACACTACCATCTCCCGGTGTAGGCAACGCTTGGTCTTTGGCACTGGCTCTCAGGCGGACTCACGGGCAAGGCCACTGCCTTCGCCACAGGAGAGGAGAGGCGACAGGATCCCTGAACACCGTCTGTTCACTGGAATGGGGAGCTTTGGGGGACTGTCTCCACTCCTTCCCCGGCAAACCCCCTGCCACCGAAAACGCTGTCACATCTTGGAGGAAGGTGGCATCTGACTGCCCATTTCACGAGGGAGCTGTTCCTCGAGTTCCGGGTTTGAATCCTGGTAGCAAGCCCAAGTGTGCCCTACGGACAGGTGGTCAAGGACATGCTGTCCCCTTGGGACAAGAGGCACAAGACAGGCCTGCCTTCTGCCCAGACTCCTTCCTCAGAGTGGAGTAGGCGACCCTGCCATGGTCGTCACCTCATGTCTCATTAGCAGCGAGGCTTCGTCTCTCCGCACAAGGAGCGGGTGACACTTGTCTTGCCACCGGCCTGCTCTTCCTGCCACGGCGGGCTCTCCTGCTTCCCGACCGTTTCCCACCCACAAGGCCAATAGCTCCTTCTCTTCTCTGGGGGCGGCTTGTTTGGCCTGCCCCAGACATGCTCCTGGGGAGTGCGGTGAAAGACGTGTCCCTTTCCTTAAGTCCCTTTCAGATGTGCAACCACGCTTCTCTCTTAGGCAAAGAGGTGCTAGGGCAAAGAGGTTTTCGTTGCATGCGGGTAACTTCCAACGTGCTGTGGAGAGTAGCTTAGGTATTCAGCAGCAGAATCCCCCACATAGAATTCTGATTTCCCAGTGAATGCTGTGCTTTCACAGAGGAGATGCCCGGGCAAAGAGGATTTCTCTGTATGCGGGTTTCTCCCACCGCGAGACCGGGCTCCGGCAAGCAGCAGTAGAGCCCGCAGATCCGATTCTGATTTCTCAGCGAATGCTGTGCTCTCGCAGAGGCTTTGGCTAGGAGGGAACAGCACTTGGCCGCTGCTTCTTCAGCAAGGCTTTAGTCGCTTCAGGGAAGAAGAGCAGCGGGAGAGCTGGTGCCTCTTGGGCCTTGCTTTCCCGGGCTCCAAGTTCACATCCTGGGTTCATCCTACCAAGCCGAAATATGCAGACCCAGCCTCGACCCTGTAGCAGCGTGCTGGCCTAGGATGGCACTCTGCTCACAATGACATCTTTCCTCGTAGGCAAGGCGTGCCCTTTCGCTCTGGCATTCAGGGGGACAGGGGACTAGGCCCGTGCCTTCCCCATCCTTGAGGAGCCGCGAGAGGATAACAGCACACGGCTCGTGCCCAGGGATGGGGAGTAATGTGTAACTGTCCCTGTTTCCCCGACACACTCTCTGCCTCCGCCAAGGCTGCCACATCCTGGAGGAAGACGGAATTTGATTACCCGTTCCTCCAGGAGGTGTTTCTGCGAGTTCAGGACCGGGAGATTAGTGGCAAGCCCACGTCTGCCCTCTAGACAGGTGGCCAAGGACCTGCTATCCCCTTGGGCCCAGAGGCACAGGAAAGGCCTTTCTTCTGCCCAGACTCCTTCCTCAGATTAGAGCATGCTCCCTTGCCCAATCATCCCCTCGTGTATCCTTAGCTTCGTCTCTCTGCACAGGCAGAGGGTGACACTTGTCTTGCCACCGGCCCGCTGTTCTTGCCAGGGCCGGCGCTCCTGCTTCGCGACCGTATCTCGACCACAAGGCCAACGACTCCTTCTCTTCTCCTAGGGCAGCATGCTGCACGTTCCCGAGACAGGCTCCTGGGGAGTGCAGTGACAGACATGTCCCTTTCCTTAAGGCCCTTTCAGATGTGCAACCACGCTTCTCTCTTAGGCAAAGAGGTGCTAGGGCAAAGAGGATTTCGTTGCATGCGGGTATCTTCCAACGTGCTGTGGAGAGTAGCTTAGGTATTCAGCAGCAACATCCCCCACATCCGATTCTGATTTCCCAGTGAATGCTGTGCTTTCCCAGAGGAGATACCTGGGCAAAGAGGATTTCACTGTATGCGGGTTTCTCCCACCGCGAGACCGGGCTCAGGCAAGCAGCAGTAGAGCCCGCAGATCCGACTCTGATTTCTCAGCGAATGCTGTGCTTTCGCAGAGGCTTTGGTTTGGAGCGAACAGCACTTGGCCGCTGCTTCTTCAGCAAGGCTTTAGTCGCTTCAGGGAAGAAGAGCAGCGGGAGTGCTGGTGCTTCTTGGGCCTTGCTTTCCCGGGCTCCAAGTTCGTGCCCAGGGTTCACCCTGCCAGGCCGAACTAAGCAGATTCAGCCACAACCCGGCAGCAGCGTGCGTGGCCTAGGATGGCACTCAATGCATACTACCATCTCCCGGTGTAAGCAACGCTTGGCCTTTGGCACTGGCTGTCAGGCGGACTCACGGACAAGGCCAGTGCCTTCGCCACAGGAGAGGAGAGGCGACAGGATCCCTGACAACCGTCCGTTCACTGGAATGGGGATCTTTGGGTGACTGTCCCCAATCCTTCCCCGGCAAACCCCCTGCCACCGAAAACGCTTTCACATTTTGGAGGAAGATGGCATCTGACTGCCCGTTTCTCGAGGGAGCTTTTTCTCCGAGTTCCGGTTTTGGCGCCTGGTAGCAAGCCCAAGTGTGCCCTACGGACAGGTGGTCAAGGACATGCTGTCCCCTTGGGACCAGAGGCACAATACAGGCCTGCCTTCTGCCCAGACTCCTTCCTCAGAGTGGAACAGGCACCACTGCCCTAGTCGTCCCCTCATGTCTCATTAGAAGGGAGGCATCATCTCTCCGCACAGGGAGCGGGTGACACTTGTCTTGCCACCGGCCTGCTCTTCCTGCCACGGCAGGCTCTCCTGCTTCCCGACCGTTTCCCGACCACAAGGCCAATGGCTCCTTCTCTTCTCTGGGGCGCGGCTTGTTGCGCCTGCCCCAGACTTGCTCCTGGGGAGTGCGGTGAAATACGTGTCCCTTTCCTTAAGGCCCTTTCAGATGTGCAACCACGCTTCTCTCTTAGGCAAAGAGGTGCTAGGGCAAAGAGGATTTCGCTCCATGCGGGTAAATTCCACCGCGCTGTAGAGACTAGCTCAGGCATTCAGCAGCAGCATCCCCCACATCCGATTCTGATTTCCCAGTGAATGCTGTGCTTTCCCAGAGGAGATGCCCGGGCAAAGAGGCTTTCGCTGTATGCGGATTTCTCCCACCGCGAGACTGGGCTCAGGCAAGAAGCAGCAGAGCCCGCCGAACCGACACTGACTTCGTAGCGAATGCTGTGCTTTCGCAAAGACTTTGGCTTGGAGCGAACAACACTTGGCCCCTGCTTCCTCAGCAAGGCTTTTGTTGCTTCAGGGAAGAAGAGCTGCGGGAGCCTGGTGCCTCTTGTGCCTTGCTCCCCCGGGCTCCAAGTTCACATCCTGAGTTCATTTTGCCAAGCCGAAATAAGCAGAACCAGTCTCGACCCTGCAGCAGCGTGCGTGGCCTAGGATGGCACTCTGCTCACAATGCCATCACTAGGCATAGGCAAGGCCTGCCCTTTTGCTCTGGCGTTCAGGGCGACAGGGGACTAGGCCCGTGCCTTTCCCATCCTTGAGGAGCCACGAGAGGATCACTGCACAGGCCCGTGCCCTGGGATGGGGAGTAATGGGAAACTGTCCCTGTTTCCCCGAGACACCCCCTGCCTCCGCCAAGACTGCCACATCCTGGAGGAAGTCAGCATCTGATTGCCCGTTCCTCCAGGAGGTGTTTCTGCGAGTTCAGGACCGGGAGATTGGTGGCAAGCGCACGTCTGCCCTCTGGACAGGTGGCCAAGGACCTGCTGTCCCCTTGGGCCCAGAGGCACAGGAAAGACCTTCCTTCTGCCCAGACTCCTTCCTCAGATTGGAGCACGCTCCCCTGCCAAATCGTCCCCTCGTGTCTCCTAGCAGCCAGGCTTCGTCTCTCAGCACAGGCAGAGGGTGACACTTGTCTTGCCACCGGCCCGATGTTCCTGCCCGGGCCGGCGCTACTGCTTCGCGAACGTTTCCCGACCTCTAAGCCAAGGACTCCTTCTCTTCTCCTGGGGCAGCGTGCTGCACTCTCCCGAGACAGGCTCCTGGGGAGTGCAGTGACAGGCAATTCCTTTCCTTAAGGCACTTTCCACAGGCGCAACCACACTACTCTCTCAGGCAGAAGGGATGCCCAGACAAAGAGGATTTCGCTCCATGCGGGTTTATTACACCATGGTTTGGAGTCTTGCTCAGGCAAGCAGCAGCAGCATCCCACAGACGCGACTCTGATTTCCCAGAGAATGCTGTGCTTTCCCAGAGGGGATGCCCTATCAAGGAGGCTTTCGATCTATTCGGGTTTCTCCCGCCGTGCTGCGGATCCTAGGCTACATCAAGCAGCAACAGCAGCCCAAGAACTGACTCTGATTTCTCAGCGACTGCTATGCTTTCGCAGAGGTTTTCAGCTTGGCGTGAACAGCACTTCGCTGCTGCTTCCTCAGCAAGGATTTCGGTGTTTGCTCTGTCGCGTCAGGGAAGAAGAGCTGCGGAGAGCTGGCCCGTCTTGGGCCTAGGTTTCCCGGGCTTCATGTTGGCGCCCTGGGTTCTCGCTGCCAGGCCGAAATAAGCAGACACAGACACAACCCTGCAGCAGCGTGCGTGGCCTAGGATGGCACTCAATGCACACTACCATCTCCCGGTGTAGGCAACGCTTGGCCTTTGGCACTGGCTCTCAGGTGGACACACGGACAAGGCCAGTGCCTTCGCCACAGGAGAGGAGAGGCGACAGGATCCCTGAACACCGTCCTTTCACTGGAATGGGGAGCTTTGAGGGACTGCCCCACTCCTTCTCCAGAAACGCCCTGCTACCGAAAATGCTGCCACATCTTGGAGGAAGATGGCATCTGCCCGTTTCTCGAGGGTGCTGTTTCTGCGAGTTCCGGGGATGGTGCCTGGTAGCAAGCCCAAGTGTGCCCTACGGACAGGTGGTCAAGGACATGCTGTCCCCTTGGGACCAGAGGCACAAGACAGGCCTGCCTTCTGCCCAGACTCCTTCCTCAGAGTGGAGCAGGCGCCCCTGCCCTAGTCGTCACCTCATGTCTCATTAGCAGTGAGGCTTCGTCTCTCCGCACAGGGAGCCGGTGACACTTGTCTTGCCACCGGCCTGCTCTTCCTGCCACAGCAGGCTCTCCTGCTTCCCGAACGTTTCCCACCCACAAGGCCAATGGCACCTTCTCTTCTCTGGGGGCGGCTTGTTCGGCCTGCCCCAGACTTGCTCCTGGGGAGTGCAGTGAAAGACGTGTCCCTTTCCTTAAGGCCCTTTCAGATGTGCAACCACGCTTCTCTCTTAGGCAAAGAGGTGCTAGGGCAAAGAGGATTTCGTTGCATGCGGGTAACTTCCAACGTGCTGTGGAGAGTAGCTTAGGCATTCAGCAGCAGCATCCCCAAAATCCGATTCTGATTTCCCAGTGAATGCTGTGCTTTCCCAGAGGAGATGCCCGGGCAAAGAGGATTTCACTGTATGCGGGTTTCTCCCACCGCGAGACCGGGCTCAGGCAAGCAGCAGTAGAGCCCGCAGATCCGACTCTGATTTCTCAGCGAATGCTGGGCTTTCGCAGAGGCTTAGGCTTGGAGCGAGCAGCACTTGGCCGCTGCTTCCTCAGCAAGGCTTTAGTCGCTTCAGGGAAGAAGACAGCGGGAGAGATGGTGCCTCTTGGGCCTGGCTTTCCCGGGCTCCAAGTTCACATCCTGGGTTCATCCTACCAAGCTGAAATAAGCAGACCCAGCCTCGACCCTGCAGCAGCGTGCATGGCCAAGGATGGCACTCTGTTCACAATGACATCTCTCCTCGTAGGCAAGGCCTGCCCTTTCGCTCTGGCATTCAGGGGCACAGGGGACTAGGCCCGTGCCTTCCCCATCCTTGAGGAGCCGCGAGAGGATTATTGCACACGGCCCGTGCCCTGGGATGGGGAGTAATGGGTAACTGTCCCTGTTTCCCCGGGACACCCCCTACCTCCGCCAAGGCTTCACATCCTGGAGGAAGACGGCATTTGATTGCCCGTTCCTCCAGGAGGTGTTTCTGCGAGTTCAGGACCGGGAGCTTGGTGGCAAGCCCACGTCTGCCCTCTGGACAGGTGGCCAAGGACCTGCTGTCCCCTTGGGCCCAGAGGCACAGGAAAGACCTTCCTTCTGCCCAGACCCTTCCTCAGATTGGAGCACGCTCCCCTGCCCAATCATCCCCTCGTGTCTCCTTAGCTTCGTCTCTCTGCACAGGCAGAGGGTGACACTTGTCTTGCCACCGGCCCGCTGTTCTTGCCAGGGCCGGCGCTCCTGCTTCGCGACCGTATCCCGACCACAAGGCCAACGACTCTTTCTCCTCTCCTAGGGCAGCATGCTGCACTTTCCCGAGACAGGCTCCTGGGGAGTGCAGTGACAGACATGTCCCTTTCCTTAAGGCTCTTTCCACAGGCGCAACCACGCTTCTCTCTCAGGCAGAAGGGATGCCCAGGCAAAGTGGATCTCGCTCCATGCGGATTTATTACACCGTGCTGTGGAGTCTTCCTCAGGAAAACAGCAGCAGCATCCCACAGATCCGACTCTGATTTCAAAGAGAATGCTGTGCTTTCCCAGAGGGGATGACCTAGCAAAGAGGCTTTTGCTCTATGAGGTTTCCTCCCGCCGTGCTCGAATACTAGTCTAAGGCAAGCAGCAACAACAGCCCACAGAACCGACTCTGATTTCCCAGCGACGGCTATGCTTTCGCAGAGGTTTTCAGCTTGGCGGGAACCGCACTTCGCTGCTGCTTCCTCAGCAAGGATTTCGGTGTTCGCTCTGTCGCGTCAGTGAAGAAGAGCTGCAGAGACTGGTCCTTCGTAGGCCTTGCTTTCCCGGGCTTCATGTTGGCGCCCTGGGTTCACCCTGCCAGGCCGAAGTAAGCAGACACAGCCACAACCCTGCAGCAGCGTGCGTGGCCTAGGATGGCACTCAATGCACACTACCATCTCCCGGTGTAGGCAACGCTTGGTCTTTGGCAGTGGCTCTCAGGCGGACTCACGGACAAGGCCACTGCCTTCGCCACAGGAGAGGAGAGGCGACAGGATCCCTGAACACCGTCTGTTCACTGGAATGGGGAGCTTTGGGGGACTGTCTCCACTCCTTCCCCGGCAAACCCCCTGCCACCAAAAACGCTGTCACATCTTGGAGGAAGGTGGCATCTGACTGCCCATTTCACGAGGGAGCTGTTCCTCGAGTTCCGGGTTTGAATCCTGGTAGCAAGCCCAAGTGTGCCCTACGGACAGGTGGTCAAGGACATGCTGTCCCCTTGGGACAAGAGGCACAAGACAGGCCTGACTTCTGCCCAGACTCCTAACTCAGAGTGGAGCAGGCGCCCCTGCCATAGTCGTCACCTCATGTCTCATTAGCAGTGAAGCTTCGTCTCTCCGCACAGGGAGCGGTGACACTTGTCTTGCCACCGGCCTGCCCTTCCTGCCACTGCAGGCTCTCCTGCTTCCCGACCGTATATCACCCACAAGGCCAATGGCACCTTCTCTTCTCTGGGGTGGCTTGTTCGGCCTGCCCCAGACTTGCTCCAGGGGAGTGCAGTGAAAGACGTGTCCCTTTCATTAAGGCCCTTTCAGATGTGTAACCACGCTTCTCTCTTAGGCAAAGAGGTGCTAGGGCAAAGAGGATTTCGTTGCATGCGGGTAACTTCCAACGTGCTGTGGAGAGTAGCTTAGGTATTCAGCAGCAGCATCCCCAAAATCGGATTCTGATTTCCCAGGGAATGCTGTGCTTTCCCAGAGGAGATGCCCGGGCAAAGAGGATTTCGCTGTATGCGGGTTTCTCCCACCGCGAGACCGGGCTCAGGCAAGCAGCAGTAGAGCCCGCAGATCCGACTCTGATTTCTCAGCGAATGCTGTGCTATCGCAGAGGCGTTGGCTTGGAGCGAACAGCACTTGGCCGCTGCTTCTTCAGCAAGGCTTTAGTCGCTTCAGGGAAGAAGAGCAGCGGGAGAGCTGGTGCCTCTTTGGCCTTGCTTTCCCGGGCTCCAAGTTCACATCCTGCGTTCATCCTACCAAGCCGAAATAAGCAGACCCAGCCTCGACCCTGCAGCAGCGTGCATGGCCTAGGATGGCACTCTGCTCACAATGACATCTTTCCTCGTAGGCAAGGCCTGCCTTTCGCTCTGCCATTCAGGGGGACAGGGGACTAGGCCCGTGCCTTCCCCATCCTTGAGGAGCCGCGAGAGGATCATTGCACACGGCCCGTGCCCTGGGATGGGGAGTAATGGGTAACTGTCCCTGTTTCCCCGGGTCACCCCCTACCTCCTCCAAGGCTGCCACATCCTGGAGGAAGACGGCATTTGATTGCCCGTTCCTCCAGGAGGTGTTTCTGCGTGTTCAGGACCGGGAGATTTGTGGCAAGCCCACGTCTGCCCTCTGGACAGGTGGCCAAGGACCTGCTGTCACCTTGGGCCCAGAGGCACAGGAAAGATCTTCCTTCTGCCCAGACTACTTCCTCAGATGGGAGCACGCTCCCCTGCCCAATCATCCCCTCGTGTCTCCTTAGCTTCGTCTCTCTGCACAGGCAGAGGGTGACACTTGTCTTGCCACCGGCCCGCTGTTCTTGCCAGGGCCGGCGCTCCTGCTTCGCGACCGTATCCCGACCACAAGGCCAACGACTCCTTCTCTTCTCCTAGGGCAGCATGCTGCACTTTCCCGAGACAGGCTCTTGGGGAGTGCAACGACAGACATGTCCCTTTCCTTAAGGCTCTTTCCACAGGCGCAACCACGCTTCTCTCTCAGGCAGAAGGGATGCCCAGGCAAAGTGGATCTCGCTCCATGCGGATTTATTACACCGTGCTGTGGAGTCTTCCTCAGGAAAACAGCAGCAGCATCCCACAGATCCGACTCTGATTTCCAAGAGAATGCTGTGCTTTCCCAGAGGGGATGACCTAGCAAAGAGGCTTTTGCTCTATGCGGGTTCCTCCCGCCATGCTCATATACTAGGCTAAGGCAAGCAGCAACAGCAGCCCACAGAACCGACTCTGATTTCTCAGCGACGGCTATGCTTTTGCAGAGGTTTTCAGCTTTGCGCGAACCGCAATTCGCTGCTGCTTCCTCAGCAAGGATTTCGGTGTTCGCTCTGTCGCATCACGGAAGAAGAGCTGCGGAGAGCTGGTCCGTCTTAGGCCTTGCTTTCCCGGGCTTCATGTTGGCGCCCTGGGTTCACCCTGCCAGGCCGAACTAAGCAGACACAGCCACAACCCTGCAGCAGCGTGCGTGGCCTAGGATGGCACTTAATGCACACTACCATCTCCCGGTGTAGGCAACGCTTGGCCTTTGGCACAGGCTCTCAGGCGGACTCACGGACAAGGCCAGTGCCTTCGCCACAGGAGAGGAGAGGCGACAGGAACCCTAAACACCGTCCTTTCACTGGAATGGGGAGCTTTGGGGAACTGTGTCCACACTTTCCCCAGCAAACCCCCTGCCACCGAAAACGCTGTCACATCTTGGGGGAAGATGGCATCTGACTGCCTGTTTCTCGAGGGAGCTGTTTCTGCGAGTTCCGGTTTTGGCGCCTGGTAGCAAGCCCAAGTGTGCCCTACGGACAGGTGGTCAAGGACATGCTGTCCCCTTGGGACCAGAGGCACAAGACAGGCCTGCCTTCTGCCCAGACTCCTTCCTCAGAGTCGAACAGGTGCCACTGCCCTAGTCGTCCCCTCATGTCTCATTAGAAGGGAGGCATCATCTCTCCGCACAGGGAGCGGGTGACACTTGTCTTGCCACCGGCCTGCTCTTCCTGCCACAGCAGGCTCTCCTGCTTTCCGACCGTTTCCCACCCACAAGGCCAATGGCACCTTCTCTTCTCTGGGGGCCGCTTGTTCGGCCTGCCCCAGACTTGCTCCTGGGGAGTGCAGTGAAAGACATGTCCCTTTCCTTAAGGCCCTTTCAGATGTGCAACCATGCTTCTCTCTTAGGCAAAGAGGTGCTAGGGCAAAGAGGATTTTGTTGCATGCGGGTAACTTCCAACGTGCTGTGGAGAGTAGCTTAGGTATTCAGCAGCAACATCCCCCACATCCGATTCTGATTTCCCAGTGAATGCTATGCTTTCCCAGAGGAGATACCCGGGCAAAGAGGATGTCGCTGTATGCGGGTTTCTCCCACCGCGAGACCGGGCTCATGCAAGCAGCAGTAGAGCCCGCAGATCCGACTCTGATTTCTCAGCGAATGCTGTGCTTTCGCAGAGGCGTTGGCTCGGAGCGAACAGCACTTGGCCGCTGCTTCTTCAGCAAGGCTTTAGTCGCTTCAGGGAAGAAGAGCAGCGGGAGAGCTGGTGCCTCTTGGGCCTTGCTTTCCCGGGCTCCAAGTTCACATCCTGGGTTCATCCTACCAAGCCGAAATAAGCAGTCCCAGCCTCGACCCTGCAGCAGCGTGCATGGCCAAGGATGGCACTCTGTTCACAATGACATCTCTCCTCGTAGGCAAGGCCTGCCCTTTCGCTCTGGCATTCAGGGGCACAGGGGACTAGGCCCGTGCCTTCCCCATCCTTGAGGAGCCGCGAGAGGATTATTGCACACGGCCCGTGCCCTGGGATGGGGAGTAATGGGTAACTGTCCCTGTTTCCCCGGGACACCCCCTACCTCCGCCAAGGCTTCACATCCTGGAGGAAGACGGCATTTGATTGCCCGTTCCTCCAGGAGGTGTTTCTGCGAGTTCAGGACCGGGAGCTTGGTGGCAAGCCCACGTCTGCCCTCTGGACAGGTGGCCAAGGACCTGCTGTCCCCTTGGGCCCAGAGGCACAGGAAAGACCTTCCTTCTGCCCAGACCCTTCCTCAGATTGGAGCACGCTCCCCTGCCCAATCATCCCCTCGTGTCTCCTTAGCTTCGTCTCTCTGCACAGGCAGAGGGTGACACTTGTCTTGCCACCGGCCCGCTGTTCTTGCCAGGGCCGGCGCTCCTGCTTCGCGACCGTATCCCGACCACAAGGCCAACGACTCTTTCTCCTCTCCTAGGGCAGCATGCTGCACTTTCCCGAGACAGGCTCCTGGGGAGTGCAGTGACAGACATGTCCCTTTCCTTAAGGCTCTTTCCACAGGCGCAACCACGCTTCTCTCTCAGGCAGAAGGGATGCCCAGGCAAAGTGGATCTCGCTCCATGCGGATTTATTACACCGTGCTGTGGAGTCTTCCTCAGGAAAACAGCAGCAGCATCCCACAGATCCGACTCTGATTTCAAAGAGAATGCTGTGCTTTCCCAGAGGGGATGACCTAGCAAAGAGGCTTTTGCTCTATGAGGGTTCCTCCCGCCGTGCTCGAATACTAGTCTAAGGCAAGCAGGAACAACAGCCCACAGAACCGACTCTGATTTCCCAGCGACGGCTATGCTTTCGCAGAGGTTTTCAGCTTGGCGGGAACCGCACTTCCATGCTGCTTCCTCAGCAAGGATTTCGGTGTTCGCTCTGTCGCGTCAGTGAAGAAGAGCTGCAGAGACTGGTCCGTCGTAGGCCTTGCTTTCCCGGGCTTCATGTTGGCGCCCTGGGTTCACCCTGCCAGGCCGAAGTAAGCAGACACAGCCACAACCCTGCAGCAGCGTGCGTGGCCTAGGATGGCACTCAATGCACACTACCATCTCCCGGTGTAGGCAACGCTTGGTCTTTGGCACTGGCTCTCAGGCGGACTCACGGGCAAGGCCACTGCCTTCGCCACAGGAGAGGAGAGGCGACAGGATCCCTGAACACCGTCTGTTCACTGGAATGGGGAGCTTTGGGGGACTGTCTCCACTCCTTCCCCGGCAAACCCCCTGCCACCGAAAACGCTGTCACATCTTGGAGGAAGGTGGCATCTGACTGCCCATTTCACGAGGGAGCTGTTCCTCGAGTTCCGGGTTTGAATCCTGGTAGCAAGCCCAAGTGTGCCCTACGGACAGGTGGTCAAGGACATGCTGTCCCCTTGGGACAAGAGGCACAAGACAGGCCTGCCTTCTGCCCAGACTCCTTCCTCAGAGTGGAGTAGGCGACCCTGCCATGGTCGTCACCTCATGTCTCATTAGCAGCGAGGCTTCGTCTCTCCGCACAAGGAGCGGGTGACACTTGTCTTGCCACCGGCCTGCTCTTCCTGCCACGGCAGGCTCTCCTGCTTCCCGACCGTTTCCCACCCACAAGGCCAATAGCTCCTTCTCTTCTCTGGGGGCGGCTTGTTTGGCCTGCCCCAGACATGCTCCTGGGGAGTGCGGTGAAAGACGTGTCCCTTTCCTTAAGTCCCTTTCAGATGTGCAACCACGCTTCTCTCTTAGGCAAAGAGGTGCTAGGGCAAAGAGGTTTTCGTTGCATGCGGGTAACTTCCAACGTGCTGTGGAGAGTAGCTTAGGTATTCAGCAGCAGAATCCCCCACATAGAATTCTGATTTCCCAGTGAATGCTGTGCTTTCACAGAGGAGATGCCCGGGCAAAGAGGATTTCTCTGTATGCGGGTTTCTCCCACCGCGAGACCGGGCTCCGGCAAGCAGCAGTAGAGCCCGCAGATCCGATTCTGATTTCTCAGCGAATGCTGTGCTCTCGCAGAGGCTTTGGCTAGGAGGGAACAGCACTTGGCCGCAGCTTCTTCAGCAAGGCTTTAGTCGCTTCAGGGAAGAAGAGCAGCGGGAGAGCTGGTGCCTCTTGGGCCTTGCTTTCCCGGGCTCCAAGTTCACATCCTGGGTTCATCCTACCAAGCCGAAATATGCAGACCCAGCCTCGACCCTGTAGCAGCGTGCTGGCCTAGGATTGCACTCTGCTCACAATGACATCTTTCCTCGTAGGCAAGGCGTGCCCTTTCGCTCTGGCATTCAGGGGGACAGGGGACTAGGCCCGTGCCTTCCCCATCCTTGAGGAGCCGCGAGAGGATAAAGCACACGGCTCGTGCCCAGGGATGGGGAGTAATGTGTAACTGTCCCTGTTTCCCCGACACACTCTCTGCCTCCGCCAAGGCTGCCACATCCTGGAGGAAGACGGAATTTGATTACCCGTTCCTCCAGGAGGTGTTTCTGCGAGTTCAGGACCGGGAGATTAGTGGCAAGCCCACGTCTGCCCTCTAGACAGGTGGCCAAGGACCTGCTATCCCCTTGGGCCCAGAGGCACAGGAAAGGCCTTTCTTCTGCCCAGACTCCTTCCTCAGATTAGAGCATGCTCCCTTGCCCAATCATCCCCTCGTGTATCCTTAGCTTCGTCTCTCTGCACAGGCAGAGGGTGACACTTGTCTTGCCACCGGCCCGCTGTTCTTGCCAGGGCCGGCGCTCCTGCTTCGCGACCGTATCTCGACCACAAGGCCAACGACTCCTTCTCTTCTCCTAGGGCAGCATGCTGCACGTTCCCGAGACAGGCTCCTGGGGAGTGCAGTGACAGACATGTCCCTTTCCTTAAGGCCCTTTCAGATGTGCAACCACGCTTCTCTCTTAGGCAAAGAGGTGCTAGGGCAAAGAGGATTTCGTTGCATGCGGGTATCTTCCAACGTGCTGTGGAGAGTAGCTTAGGTATTCAGCAGCAACATCCCCCACATCCGATTCTGATTTCCCAGTGAATGCTGTGCTTTCCCAGAGGAGATACCTGGGCAAAGAGGATTTCACTGTATGCGGGTTTCTCCCACCGCGAGACCGGGCTCAGGCAAGCAGCAGTAGAGCCCGCAGATCCGACTCTGATTTCTCAGCGAATGCTGTGCTTTCGCAGAGGCTTTGGTTTGGAGCGAACAGCACTTGGCCGCTGCTTCTTCAGCAAGGCTTTAGTCGCTTCAGGGAAGAAGAGCAGCGGGAGTGCTGGTGCTTCTTGGGCCTTGCTTTCCCGGGCTCCAAGTTCGTGCCCAGGGTTCACCCTGCCAGGCCGAACTAAGCAGATTCAGCCACAACCCGGCAGCAGCGTGCGTGGCCTAGGATGGCACTCAATGCATACTACCATCTCCCGGTGTAAGCAACGCTTGGCCTTTGGCACTGGCTGTCAGGCGGACTCACGGACAAGGCCAGTGCCTTCGCCACAGGAGAGGAGAGGCGACAGGATCCCTGACAACCGTCCGTTCACTGGAATGGGGATCTTTGGGTGACTGTCCCCAATCCTTCCCCGGCAAACCCCCTGCCACCGAAAACGCTTTCACATTTTGGAGGAAGATGGCATCTGACTGCCCGTTTCTCGAGGGAGCTGTTTCTCCGAGTTCCGGTTTTGGCGCCTGGTAGCAAGCCCAAGTGTGCCCTACGGACAGGTGGTCAAGGACATGCTGTCCCCTTGGGACCAGAGGCACAATACAGGCCTGCCTTCTGCCCAGACTCCTTCCTCAGAGTGGAACAGGCACCACTGCCCTAGTCGTCCCCTCATGTCTCATTAGAAGGGAGGCATCATCTCTCCGCACAGGGAGCGGGTGACACTTGTCTTGCCACCGGCCTGCTCTTCCTGCCACGGCAGGCTCTCCTGCTTCCCGACCGTTTCCCGACCACAAGGCCAATGGCTCCTTCTCTTCTCTGGGGCGCGGCTTGTTGCGCCTGCCCCAGACTTGCTCCTGGGGAGTGCGGTGAAATACGTGTCCCTTTCCTTAAGGCCCTTTCAGATGTGCAACCACGCTTCTCTCTTAGGCAAAGAGGTGCTAGGGCAAAGAGGATTTCGCTCCATGCGGGTAAATTCCACCGCGCTGTAGAGACTAGCTCAGGCATTCAGCAGCAGCATCCCCCACATCCGATTCTGATTTCCCAGTGAATGCTGTGCTTTCCCAGAGGAGATGCCCGGGCAAAGAGGCTTTCGCTGTATGCGGATTTCTCCCACCGCGAGACTGGGCTCAGGCAAGAAGCAGCAGAGCCCGCCGAACCGACACTGACTTCGTAGCGAATGCTGTGCTTTCGCAAAGACTTTGGCTTGGAGCGAACAACACTTGGCCCCTGCTTCCTCAGCAAGGCTTTTGTTGCTTCAGGGAAGAAGAGCTGCGGGAGCCTGGTGCCTCTTGTGCCTTGCTCCCCCGGGCTCCAAGTTCACATCCTGAGTTCATTTTGCCAAGCCGAAATAAGCAGAACCAGTCTCGACCCTGCAGCAGCGTGCGTGGCCTAGGATGGCACTCTGCTCACAATGCCATCACTAGGCATAGGCAAGGCCTGCCCTTTTGCTCTGGCGTTCAGGGCGACAGGGGACTAGGCCCGTGCCTTTCCCATCCTTGAGGAGCCACGAGAGGATCACTGCACAGGCCCGTGCCCTGGGATGGGGAGTAATGGGAAACTGTCCCTGTTTCCCCGAGACACCCCCTGCCTCCGCCAAGACTGCCACATCCTGGAGGAAGTCAGCATCTGATTGCCCGTTCCTCCAGGAGGTGTTTCTGCGAGTTCAGGACCGGGAGATTGGTGGCAAGCGCACGTCTGCCCTCTGGACAGGTGGCCAAGGACCTGCTGTCCCCTTGGGCCCAGAGGCACAGGAAAGACCTTCCTTCTGCCCAGACTCCTTCCTCAGATTGGAGCACGCTCCCCTGCCAAATCGTCCCCTCGTGTCTCCTAGCAGCCAGGCTTCGTCTCTCAGCACAGGCAGAGGGTGACACTTGTCTTGCCACCGGCCCGATGTTCCTGCCCGGGCCGGCGCTACTGCTTCGCGAACGTTTCCCGACCTCTAAGCCAAGGACTCCTTCTCTTCTCCTGGGGCAGCGTGCTGCACTCTCCCGAGACAGGCTCCTGGGGAGTGCAGTGACAGGCAATTCCTTTCCTTAAGGCACTTTCCACAGGCGCAACCACACTACTCTCTCAGGCAGAAGGGATGCCCAGACAAAGAGGATTTCGCTCCATGCGGGTTTATTACACCATGGTTTGGAGTCTTGCTCAGGCAAGCAGCAGCAGCATCCCACAGACGCGACTCTGATTTCCCAGAGAATGCTGTGCTTTCCCAGAGGGGATGCCCTATCAAGGAGGCTTTCGATCTATTCGGGTTTCTCCCGCCGTGCTGCGGATCCTAGGCTACATCAAGCAGCAACAGCAGCCCAAGAACTGACTCTGATTTCTCAGCGACTGCTATGCTTTCGCAGAGGTTTTCAGCTTGGCGTGAACAGCACTTCGCTGCTGCTTCCTCAGCAAGGATTTCGGTGTTTGCTCTGTCGCGTCAGGGAAGAAGAGCTGCGGAGAGCTGGCCCGTCTTGGGCCTAGGTTTCCCGGGCTTCATGTTGGCGCCCTGGGTTCTCGCTGCCAGGCCGAAATAAGCAGACACAGACACAACCCTGCAGCAGCGTGCGTGGCCTAGGATGGCACTCAATGCACACTACCATCTCCCGGTGTAGGCAACGCTTGGCCTTTGGCACTGGCTCTCAGGTGGACACACGGACAAGGCCAGTGCCTTCGCCACAGGAGAGGAGAGGCGACAGGATCCCTGAACACCGTCCTTTCACTGGAATGGGGAGCTTTGAGGGACTGCCCCACTCCTTCTCCAGAAACGCCCTGCTACCGAAAATGCTGCCACATCTTGGAGGAAGATGGCATCTGCCCGTTTCTCGAGGGTGCTGTTTCTGCGAGTTCCGGGGATGGTGCCTGGTAGCAAGCCCAAGTGTGCCCTACGGACAGGTGGTCAAGGACATGCTGTCCCCTTGGGACCAGAGGCACAAGACAGGCCTGCCTTCTGCCCAGACTCCTTCCTCAGAGTGGAGCAGGCGCCCCTGCCCTAGTCGTCACCTCATGTCTCATTAGCAGTGAGGCTTCGTCTCTCCGCACAGGGAGCCGGTGACACTTGTCTTGCCACCGGCCTGCTCTTCCTGCCACAGCAGGCTCTCCTGCTTCCCGAACGTTTCCCACCCACAAGGCCAATGGCACCTTCTCTTCTCTGGGGGCGGCTTGTTCGGCCTGCCCCAGACTTGCTCCTGGGGAGTGCAGTGAAAGACGTGTCCCTTTCCTTAAGGCCCTTTCAGATGTGCAACCACGCTTCTCTCTTAGGCAAAGAGGTGCTAGGGCAAAGAGGATTTCGTTGCATGCGGGTAACTTCCAACGTGCTGTGGAGAGTAGCTTAGGCATTCAGCAGCAGCATCCCCAAAATCCGATTCTGATTTCCCAGTGAATGCTGTGCTTTCCCAGAGGAGATGCCCGGGCAAAGAGGATTTCACTGTATGCGGGTTTCTCCCACCGCGAGACCGGGCTCAGGCAAGCAGCAGTAGAGCCCGCAGATCCGACTCTGATTTCTCAGCGAATGCTGGGCTTTCGCAGAGGCTTAGGCTTGGAGCGAGCAGCACTTGGCCGCTGCTTCCTCAGCAAGGCTTTAGTCGCTTCAGGGAAGAAGACAGCGGGAGAGCTGGTGCCTCTTGGGCCTTGCTTTCCCGGGCTCCAAGTTCACATCCTGGGTTCATCCTACCAAGCTGAAATAAGCAGACCCAGCCTCGACCCTGCAGCAGCGTGCATGGCCAAGGATGGCACTCTGTTCACAATGACATCTCTCCTCGTAGGCAAGGCCTGCCCTTTCGCTCTGGCATTCAGGGGCACAGGGGACTAGGCCCGTGCCTTCCCCATCCTTGAGGAGCCGCGAGAGGATTATTGCACACGGCCCGTGCCCTGGGATGGGGAGTAATGGGTAACTGTCCCTGTTTCCCCGGGACACCCCCTACCTCCGCCAAGGCTTCACATCCTGGAGGAAGACGGCATTTGATTGCCCGTTCCTCCAGGAGGTGTTTCTGCGAGTTCAGGACCGGGAGCTTGGTGGCAAGCCCACGTCTGCCCTCTGGACAGGTGGCCAAGGACCTGCTGTCCCCTTGGGCCCAGAGGCACAGGAAAGACCTTCCTTCTGCCCAGACCCTTCCTCAGATTGGAGCACGCTCCCCTGCCCAATCATCCCCTCGTGTCTCCTTAGCTTCGTCTCTCTGCACAGGCAGAGGGTGACACTTGTCTTGCCACCGGCCCGCTGTTCTTGCCAGGGCCGGCGCTCCTGCTTCGCGACCGTATCCCGACCACAAGGCCAACGACTCTTTCTCCTCTCCTAGGGCAGCATGCTGCACTTTCCCGAGACAGGCTCCTGGGGAGTGCAGTGACAGACATGTCCCTTTCCTTAAGGCTCTTTCCACAGGCGCAACCACGCTTCTCTCTCAGGCAGAAGGGATGCCCAGGCAAAGTGGATCTCGCTCCATGCGGATTTATTACACCGTGCTGTGGAGTCTTCCTCAGGAAAACAGCAGCAGCATCCCACAGATCCGACTCTGATTTCAAAGAGAATGCTGTGCTTTCCCAGAGGGGATGACCTAGCAAAGAGGCTTTTGCTCTATGAGGTTTCCTCCCGCCGTGCTCGAATACTAGTCTAAGGCAAGCAGCAACAACAGCCCACAGAACCGACTCTGATTTCCCAGCGACGGCTATGCTTTCGCAGAGGTTTTCAGCTTGGCGGGAACCGCACTTCGCTGCTGCTTCCTCAGCAAGGATTTCGGTGTTCGCTCTGTCGCGTCAGTGAAGAAGAGCTGCAGAGACTGGTCCTTCGTAGGCCTTGCTTTCCCGGGCTTCATGTTGGCGCCCTGGGTTCACCCTGCCAGGCCGAAGTAAGCAGACACAGCCACAACCCTGCAGCAGCGTGCGTGGCCTAGGATGGCACTCAATGCACACTACCATCTCCCGGTGTAGGCAACGCTTGGTCTTTGGCAGTGGCTCTCAGGCGGACTCACGGACAAGGCCACTGCCTTCGCCACAGGAGAGGAGAGGCGACAGGATCCCTGAACACCGTCTGTTCACTGGAATGGGGAGCTTTGGGGGACTGTCTCCACTCCTTCCCCGGCAAACCCCCTGCCACCGAAAACGCTGTCACATCTTGGAGGAAAGTGGCATCTGACTGCCCATTTCACGCGGGAGCTGTTCCTCGAGTTCCAGGTTTGAATCCTGGTAGCAAGCCCAAGTGTGCCCTACGGACAGGTGGTCAAGGACATGCTGTCCCCTTGGGACCAGAGGCACAAGACAGGCCTGCCTTCTGCCCAGACTCCTTCCTCAGAGTGGAGCAGGTGCCGCTGCCCTAGTCGTCCCCTCATGTCTCATTAGCAGCGAGGCTTCGTCTCTCCGCACAGGGAGCGGGTGACACTTGTCTTGCCACCGGCCTGCTCTTCCTGCCACGGCAGGCTCTCCTGCTTCCCGACCGTTTCCCGAACACAAGACCAATGGCTCCTTCTCTACTCTGGGGGCGGCTTGTTCAGCCTGCCCCAGACTTGCTCCTGGGGAGTGCAGTGAAAGACATGTCCCTTTCCTTAAGGCCCTTTCAGATGTGCAACCACGCTACTCTCTTAGGCAAAGAGGTGCTAGGGCAAAGAGGATTTCGTTGCATGCGGGTAACTTCCAACGTGCTGTGGAGAGTAGCTTAGGCATTCAGCAGCAGCATCCCCAAAATCCGATTCTGATTTCCCAGTGAATGCTGTGCTTTCCCAGAGGAGATGGCCGGGCAAAGAGGATTTCGCTGTAGGCGGGTATCTCCCACCGCGAGACCGGGGTCAGGCAATCAGCAGCAGAGCCCGCAGATCCGACTCTGATTTCTTAGCGAATGCTGTGCTTTCGCAGAGGCTTTGGTTTGGAGCGAACAGCACTTGGCCGCTGCTTCTTCAGCAAGGCTTAGTCGCTTCAGGGAAGAAGAGCAGCGGGAGTGCTGGTGCTTCTTGGGCCTTGCTTTCCCGGGCTCCAAGTTCGTGCCCAGGGTTCACCCTGCCAGGCCGAACTAAGCAGATTCAGCCACAACCCGGCAGCAGCGTGCGTGGCCTAGGATGGCACTCAATGCATACTACCATCTCCCGGTGTAAGCAACGCTTGGCCTTTGGCACTGGCTGTCAGGCGGACTCACGGACAAGGCCAGTGCCTTCGCCACAGGAGAGGAGAGGCGACAGGATCCCTGACAACCGTCCGTTCACTGGAATGGGGATCTTTGGGTGACTGTCCCCAATCCTTCCCCGGCAAACCCCCTGCCACCGAAAACGCTTTCACATTTTGGAGGAAGATGGCATCTGACTGCCCGTTTCTCGAGGGAGCTGTTTCTCCGAGTTCCGGTTTTGGCGCCTGGTAGCAAGCCCAAGTGTGCCCTACGGACAGGTGGTCAAGGACATGCTGTCCCCTTGGGACCAGAGGCACAAGACAGGCCTGCCTTCTGCCCAGACTCCTTCCTCAGAGTGGAACAGGCACCACTGCCCTAGTCGTCCCCTCATGTCTCATTAGAAGGGAGGCATCATCTCTCCGCACAGGGAGCGGGTGACACTTGTCTTGCCACCGGCCTGCTCTTCCTGCCACGGCAGGCTCTCCTGCTTCCCGACCGTTTCCCGACCACAAGGCCAATGGCTCCTTCTCTTCTCTGGGGCGCGGCTTGTTGCGCCTGCCCCAGACTTGCTCCTGGGGAGTGCGGTGAAATACGTGTCCCTTTCCTTAAGGCCCTTTCAGATGTGCAACCACGCTTCTCTCTTAGGCAAAGAGGTGCTAGGGCAAAGAGGATTTCGCTCCATGCGGGTAAATTCCACCGCGCTGTAGAGACTAGCTCAGGCATTCAGCAGCAGCATCCCCCACATCCGATTCTGATTTCCCAGTGAATGCTGTGCTTTCCCAGAGGAGATGCCCGGGCAAAGAGGCTTTCGCTGTATGCGGATTTCTCCCACCGCGAGACTGGGCTCAGGCAAGAAGCAGCAGAGCCCGCCGAACCGACACTGACTTCGTAGCGAATGCTGTGCTTTCGCAAAGACTTTGGCTTGGAGCGAACAACACTTGGCCCCTGCTTCCTCAGCAAGGCTTTTGTTGCTTCAGGGAAGAAGAGCTGCGGGAGCCTGGTGCCTCTTGTGCCTTGCTCCCCCGGGCTCCAAGTTCACATCCTGAGTTCATTTTGCCAAGCCGAAATAAGCAGAACCAGTCTCGACCCTGCAGCAGCGTGCGTGGCCTAGGATGGCACTCTGCTCACAATGCCATCACTAGGCATAGGCAAGGCCTGCCCTTTTGCTCTGGCGTTCAGGGCGACAGGGGACTAGGCCCGTGCCTTTCCCATCCTTGAGGAGCCACGAGAGGATCACTGCACAGGCCCGTGCCCTGGGATGGGGAGTAATGGGAAACTGTCCCTGTTTCCCCGAGACACCCCCTGCCTCCGCCAAGACTGCCACATCCTGGAGGAAGTCAGCATCTGATTGCCCGTTCCTCCAGGAGGTGTTTCTGCGAGTTCAGGACCGGGAGATTGGTGGCAAGCGCACGTCTGCCCTCTGGACAGGAGGCCAAGGACCTGCTGTCCCCTTGGGCCCAGAGGCACAGGAAAGACCTTCCTTCTGCCCAGACTCCTTCCTCAGATTGGAGCACGCTCCCCTGCCAAATCGTCCCCTCGTGTCTCCTAGCAGCCAGGCTTCGTCTCTCAGCACAGGCAGAGGGTGACACTTGTCTTGCCACCGGCCCGATGTTCCTGCCCGGGCCGGCGCTACTGCTTCGCGAACGTTTCCCGACCTCTAGGCCAAGGACTCCTTCTCTTCTCCTGGGGCAGCGTGCTGCACTCTCCCCAGACAGGCTCCTGGGGAGTGCAGTGACAGGCATGTCCCTTTCCTTAAGGCACTTTCCACAGGCGCAACCACCCTACTCTCTCAGGCAGAAGGGATGCCCAGACAAAGAGGATTTCGCTCCATGCGGGTTTATTACACCATGGTTTGGAGTCTTGCTCAGGCAAGCAGCAGCAGCATCCCACAGACCCGACTCTGATTTCCCAGAGAATGCTGTGCTTTCCCAGAGGGGATGCCCTATCAAGGAGGCTTTCGATCTATTCGGGTTTCTCCCGCCGTGCTGCGGATCCTAGGCTACATCAAGCAGCAACAGCAGCCCAAGAACTGACTCTGATTTCTCAGCGACTGCTATGCTTTCGCAGAGGTTTTCAGCTTGGCGTGAACAGCACTTCGCTGCTGCTTCCTCAGCAAGGATTTCGGTGTTTGCTCTGTCGCGTCAGGGAAGAAGAGCTGCGGAGAGCTGGCCCGTCTTGGGCCTAGGTTTCCCGGGCTTCATGTTGGCGCCCTGGGTTCTCGCTGCCAGGCCGAAATAAGCAGACACAGACACAACCCTGCAGCAGCGTGCGTGGCCTAGGATGGCACTCAATGCACACTACCATCTCCCGGTGTAGGCAACGCTTGGCCTTTGGCACTGGCTCTCAGGTGGACACACGGACAAGGCCAGTGCCTTCGCCACAGGAGAGGAGAGGCGACAGGATCCCTGAACACCGTCCTTTCACTGGAATGGGGAGCTTTGAGGGACTGCCCCACTCCTTCTCCAGAAACGCCCTGCTACCGAAAATGCTGCCACATCTTGGAGGAAGATGGCATCTGCCCGTTTCTCGAGGGTGCTGTTTCTGCGAGTTCCGGGGATGGTGCCTGGTAGCAAGCCCAAGTGTGCCCTACGGACAGGTGGTCAAGGACATGCTGTCCCCTTGGGACCAGAGGCACAAGACAGGCCTGCCTTCTGCCCAGACTCCTTCCTCAGAGTGGAGCAGGCGCCCCTGCCCTAGTCGTCACCTCATGTCTCATTAGCAGTGAGGCTTCGTCTCTCCGCACAGGGAGCCGGTGACACTTGTCTTGCCACCGGCCTGCTCTTCCTGCCACAGCAGGCTCTCCTGCTTCCCGAACGTTTCCCACCCACAAGGCCAATGGCACCTTCTCTTCTCTGGGGGCGGCTTGTTCGGCCTGCCCCAGACTTGCTCCTGGGGAGTGCAGTGAAAGACGTGTCCCTTTCCTTAAGGCCCTTTCAGATGTGCAACCACGCTTCTCTCTTAGGCAAAGAGGTGCTAGGGCAAAGAGGATTTCGTTGCATGCGGGTAACTTCCAACGTGCTGTGGAGAGTAGCTTAGGCATTCAGCAGCAGCATCCCCAAAATCCGATTCTGATTTCCCAGTGAATGCTGTGCTTTCCCAGAGGAGATGCCCGGGCAAAGAGGATTTCACTGTATGCGGGTTTCTCCCACCGCGAGACCGGGCTCAGGCAAGCAGCAGTAGAGCCCGCAGATCCGACTCTGATTTCTCAGCGAATGCTGGGCTTTCGCAGAGGCTTAGGCTTGGAGCGAGCAGCACTTGGCCGCTGCTTCCTCAGCAAGGCTTTAGTCGCTTCAGGGAAGAAGACAGCGGGAGAGCTGGTGCCTCTTGGGCCTTGCTTTCCCGGGCTCCAAGTTCACATCCTGGGTTCATCCTACCAAGCTGAAATAAGCAGACCCAGCCTCGACCCTGCAGCAGCGTGCATGGCCAAGGATGGCACTCTGTTCACAATGACATCTCTCCTCGTAGGCAAGGCCTGCCCTTTCGCTCTGGCATTCAGGGGCACAGGGGACTAGGCCCGTGCCTTCCCCATCCTTGAGGAGCCGTGAGAGGATTATTGCACACGGCCCGTGCCCAGGGATGGGGAGTAATGGGTAACTGTCCCTGTTTCCCCGGGACACCCCCTACCTCCGCCAAGGCTTCACATCCTGGAGGAAGACGGCATTTGATTGCCCGTTCCTCCAGGAGGTGTTTCTGCGAGTTCAGGACCGGGAGCTTGGTGGCAAGCCCACGTCTGCCCTCTGGACAGGTGGCCAAGGACCTGCTGTCCCCTTGGGCCCAGAGGCACAGGAAAGACCTTCCTTCTGCCCAGACCCTTCCTCAGATTGGAGCACGCTCCCCTGCCCAATCATCCCCTCGTGTCTCCTTAGCTTCGTCTCTCTGCACAGGCAGAGGGTGACACTTGTCTTGCCACCGGCCCGCTGTTCTTGCCAGGGCCGGCGCTCCTGCTTCGCGACCGTATCCCGACCACAAGGCCAACGACTCTTTCTCCTCTCCTAGGGCAGCATGCTGCACTTTCCCGAGACAGGCTCCTGGGGAGTGCAGTGACAGACATGTCCCTTTCCTTAAGGCTCTTTCCACAGGCGCAACCACGCTTCTCTCTCAGGCAGAAGGGATGCCCAGGCAAAGTGGATCTCGCTCCATGCGGATTTATTACACCGTGCTGTGGAGTCTTCCTCAGGAAAACAGCAGCAGCATCCCACAGATCCGACTCTGATTTCAAAGAGAATGCTGTGCTTTCCCAGAGGGGATGACCTAGCAAAGAGGCTTTTGCTCTATGAGGTTTCCTCCCGCCGTGCTCGAATACTAGTCTAAGGCAAGCAGCAACAACAGCCCACAGAACCGACTCTGATTTCCCAGCGACGGCTATGCTTTCGCAGAGGTTTTCAGCTTGGCGGGAACCGCACTTCGCTGCTGCTTCCTCAGCAAGGATTTCGGTGTTCGCTCTGTCGCGTCAGTGAAGAAGAGCTGCAGAGACTGGTCCTTCGTAGGCCTTGCTTTCCCGGGCTTCATGTTGGCGCCCTGGGTTCACCCTGCCAGGCCGAAGTAAGCAGACACAGCCACAACCCTGCAGCAGCGTGCGTGGCCTAGGATGGCACTCAATGCACACTACCATCTCCCGGTGTAGGCAACGCTTGGTCTTTGGCAGTGGCTCTCAGGCGGACTCACGGACAAGGCCACTGCCTTCGCCACAGGAGAGGAGAGGCGACAGGATCCCTGAACACCGTCTGTTCACTGGAATGGGGAGCTTTGGGGGACTGTCTCCACTCCTTCCCCGGCAAACCCCCTGCCACCGAAAACGCTGTCACATCTTGGAGGAAAGTGGCATCTGACTGCCCATTTCACGCGGGAGCTGTTCCTCGAGTTCCAGGTTTGAATCCTGGTAGCAAGCCCAAGTGTGCCCTACGGACAGGTGGTCAAGGACATGCTGTCCCCTTGGGACCAGAGGCACAAGACAGGCCTGCCTTCTGCCCAGACTCCTTCCTCAGAGTGGAGCAGGTGCCGCTGCCCTAGTCGTCCCCTCATGTCTCATTAGCAGCGAGGCTTCGTCTCTCCGCACAGGGAGCGGGTGACACTTGTCTTGCCACCGGCCTGCTCTTCCTGCCACGGCAGGCTCTCCTGCTTCCCGACCGTTTCCCGAACACAAGACCAATGGCTCCTTCTCTACTCTGGGGGCGGCTTGTTCAGCCTGCCCCAGACTTGCTCCTGGGGAGTGCAGTGAAAGACATGTCCCTTTCCTTAAGGCCCTTTCAGATGTGCAACCACGCTACTCTCTTAGGCAAAGAGGTGCTAGGGCAAAGAGGATTTCGTTGCATGCGGGTAACTTCCAACGTGCTGTGGAGAGTAGCTTAGGCATTCAGCAGCAGCATCCCCAAAATCCGATTCTGATTTCCCAGTGAATGCTGTGCTTTCCCAGAGGAGATGGCCGGGCAAAGAGGATTTCGCTGTAGGCGGGTATCTCCCACCGCGAGACCGGGGTCAGGCAATCAGCAGCAGAGCCCGCAGATCCGACTCTGATTTCTTAGCGAATGCTGTGCTTTCGCAGAGGCTTTGGTTTGGAGCGAACAGCACTTGGCCGCTGCTTCTTCAGCAAGGCTTAGTCGCTTCAGGGAAGAAGAGCAGCGGGAGTGCTGGTGCTTCTTGGGCCTTGCTTTCCCGGGCTCCAAGTTCGTGCCCAGGGTTCACCCTGCCAGGCCGAACTAAGCAGATTCAGCCACAACCCGGCAGCAGCGTGCGTGGCCTAGGATGGCACTCAATGCATACTACCATCTCCCGGTGTAAGCAACGCTTGGCCTTTGGCACTGGCTGTCAGGCGGACTCACGGACAAGGCCAGTGCCTTCGCCACAGGAGAGGAGAGGCGACAGGATCCCTGACAACCGTCCGTTCACTGGAATGGGGATCTTTGGGTGACTGTCCCCAATCCTTCCCCGGCAAACCCCCTGCCACCGAAAACGCTTTCACATTTTGGAGGAAGATGGCATCTGACTGCCCGTTTCTCGAGGGAGCTGTTTCTCCGAGTTCCGGTTTTGGCGCCTGGTAGCAAGCCCAAGTGTGCCCTACGGACAGGTGGTCAAGGACATGCTGTCCCCTTGGGACCAGAGGCACAAGACAGGCCTGCCTTCTGCCCAGACTCCTTCCTCAGAGTGGAACAGGCACCACTGCCCTAGTCGTCCCCTCATGTCTCATTAGAAGGGAGGCATCATCTCTCCGCACAGGGAGCGGGTGACACTTGTCTTGCCACCGGCCTGCTCTTCCTGCCACGGCAGGCTCTCCTGCTTCCCGACCGTTTCCCGACCACAAGGCCAATGGCTCCTTCTCTTCTCTGGGGCGCGGCTTGTTGCGCCTGCCCCAGACTTGCTCCTGGGGAGTGCGGTGAAATACGTGTCCCTTTCCTTAAGGCCCTTTCAGATGTGCAACCACGCTTCTCTCTTAGGCAAAGAGGTGCTAGGGCAAAGAGGATTTCGCTCCATGCGGGTAAATTCCACCGCGCTGTAGAGACTAGCTCAGGCATTCAGCAGCAGCATCCCCCACATCCGATTCTGATTTCCCAGTGAATGCTGTGCTTTCCCAGAGGAGATGCCCGGGCAAAGAGGCTTTCGCTGTATGCGGATTTCTCCCACCGCGAGACTGGGCTCAGGCAAGAAGCAGCAGAGCCCGCCGAACCGACACTGACTTCGTAGCGAATGCTGTGCTTTCGCAAAGACTTTGGCTTGGAGCGAACAACACTTGGCCCCTGCTTCCTCAGCAAGGCTTTTGTTGCTTCAGGGAAGAAGAGCTGCGGGAGCCTGGTGCCTCTTGTGCCTTGCTCCCCCGGGCTCCAAGTTCACATCCTGAGTTCATTTTGCCAAGCCGAAATAAGCAGAACCAGTCTCGACCCTGCAGCAGCGTGCGTGGCCTAGGATGGCACTCTGCTCACAATGCCATCACTAGGCATAGGCAAGGCCTGCCCTTTTGCTCTGGCGTTCAGGGCGACAGGGGACTAGGCCCGTGCCTTTCCCATCCTTGAGGAGCCACGAGAGGATCACTGCACAGGCCCGTGCCCTGGGATGGGGAGTAATGGGAAACTGTCCCTGTTTCCCCGAGACACCCCCTGCCTCCGCCAAGACTGCCACATCCTGGAGGAAGTCAGCATCTGATTGCCCGTTCCTCCAGGAGGTGTTTCTGCGAGTTCAGGACCGGGAGATTGGTGGCAAGCGCACGTCTGCCCTCTGGACAGGAGGCCAAGGACCTGCTGTCCCCTTGGGCCCAGAGGCACAGGAAAGACCTTCCTTCTGCCCAGACTCCTTCCTCAGATTGGAGCACGCTCCCCTGCCAAATCGTCCCCTCGTGTCTCCTAGCAGCCAGGCTTCGTCTCTCAGCACAGGCAGAGGGTGACACTTGTCTTGCCACCGGCCCGATGTTCCTGCCCGGGCCGGCGCTACTGCTTCGCGAACGTTTCCCGACCTCTAGGCCAAGGACTCCTTCTCTTCTCCTGGGGCAGCGTGCTGCACTCTCCCCAGACAGGCTCCTGGGGAGTGCAGTGACAGGCATGTCCCTTTCCTTAAGGCACTTTCCACAGGCGCAACCACCCTACTCTCTCAGGCAGAAGGGATGCCCAGACAAAGAGGATTTCGCTCCATGCGGGTTTATTACACCATGGTTTGGAGTCTTGCTCAGGCAAGCAGCAGCAGCATCCCACAGACCCGACTCTGATTTCCCAGAGAATGCTGTGCTTTCCCAGAGGGGATGCCCTATCAAGGAGGCTTTCGATCTATTCGGGTTTCTCCCGCCGTGCTGCGGATCCTAGGCTACATCAAGCAGCAACAGCAGCCCAAGAACTGACTCTGATTTCTCAGCGACTGCTATGCTTTCGCAGAGGTTTTCAGCTTGGCGTGAACAGCACTTCGCTGCTGCTTCCTCAGCAAGGATTTCGGTGTTTGCTCTGTCGCGTCAGGGAAGAAGAGCTGCGGAGAGCTGGCCCGTCTTGGGCCTAGGTTTCCCGGGCTTCATGTTGGCGCCCTGGGTTCTCGCTGCCAGGCCGAAATAAGCAGACACAGACACAACCCTGCAGCAGCGTGCGTGGCCTAGGATGGCACTCAATGCACACTACCATCTCCCGGTGTAGGCAACGCTTGGCCTTTGGCACTGGCTCTCAGGTGGACACACGGACAAGGCCAGTGCCTTCGCCACAGGAGAGGAGAGGCGACAGGATCCCTGAACACCGTCCTTTCACTGGAATGGGGAGCTTTGAGGGACTGCCCCACTCCTTCTCCAGAAACGCCCTGCTACCGAAAATGCTGCCACATCTTGGAGGAAGATGGCATCTGCCCGTTTCTCGAGGGTGCTGTTTCTGCGAGTTCCGGGGATGGTGCCTGGTAGCAAGCCCAAGTGTGCCCTACGGACAGGTGGTCAAGGACATGCTGTCCCCTTGGGACCAGAGGCACAAGACAGGCCTGCCTTCTGCCCAGACTCCTTCCTCAGAGTGGAGCAGGCGCCCCTGCCCTAGTCGTCACCTCATGTCTCATTAGCAGTGAGGCTTCGTCTCTCCGCACAGGGAGCCGGTGACACTTGTCTTGCCACCGGCCTGCTCTTCCTGCCACAGCAGGCTCTCCTGCTTCCCGAACGTTTCCCACCCACAAGGCCAATGGCACCTTCTCTTCTCTGGGGGCGGCTTCGGCCTGCCCCAGACTTGCTCCTGGGGAGTGCAGTGAAAGACGTGTCCCTTTCCTTAAGGCCCTTTCAGATGTGCAACCACGCTTCTCTCTTAGGCAAAGAGGTGCTAGGGCAAAGAGGATTTCGTTGCATGCGGGTAACTTCCAACGTGCTGTGGAGAGTAGCTTAGGCATTCAGCAGCAGCATCCCCAAAATCCGATTCTGATTTCCCAGTGAATGCTGTGCTTTCCCAGAGGAGATGCCCGGGCAAAGAGGATTTCACTGTATGCGGGTTTCTCCCACCGCGAGACCGGGCTCAGGCAAGCAGCAGTAGAGCCCGCAGATCCGACTCTGATTTCTCAGCGAATGCTGGGCTTTCGCAGAGGCTTAGGCTTGGAGCGAGCAGCACTTGGCCGCTGCTTCCTCAGCAAGGCTTTAGTCGCTTCAGGGAAGAAGACAGCGGGAGAGCTGGTGCCTCTTGGGCCTTGCTTTCCCGGGCTCCAAGTTCACATCCTGGGTTCATCCTACCAAGCTGAAATAAGCAGACCCAGCCTCGACCCTGCAGCAGCGTGCATGGCCAAGGATGGCACTCTGTTCACAATGACATCTCTCCTCGTAGGCAAGGCCTGCCCTTTCGCTCTGGCATTCAGGGGCACAGGGGACTAGGCCCGTGCCTTCCCCATCCTTGAGGAGCCGCGAGAGGATTATTGCACACGGCCCGTGCCCTGGGATGGGGAGTAATGGGTAACTGTCCCTGTTTCCCCGGGACACCCCCTACCTCCGCCAAGGCTTCACATCCTGGAGGAAGACGGCATTTGATTGCCCGTTCCTCCAGGAGGTGTTTCTGCGAGTTCAGGACCGGGAGCTTGGTGGCAAGCCCACGTCTGCCCTCTGGACAGGTGGCCAAGGACCTGCTGTCCCCTTGGGCCCAGAGGCACAGGAAAGACCTTCCTTCTGCCCAGACCCTTCCTCAGATTGGAGCACGCTCCCCTGCCCAATCATCCCCTCGTGTCTCCTTAGCTTCGTCTCTCTGCACAGGCAGAGGGTGACACTTGTCTTGCCACCGGCCCGCTGTTCTTGCCAGGGCCGGCGCTCCTGCTTCGCGACCGTATCCCGACCACAAGGCCAACGACTCTTTCTCCTCTCCTAGGGCAGCATGCTGCACTTTCCCGAGACAGGCTCCTGGGGAGTGCAGTGACAGACATGTCCCTTTCCTTAAGGCTCTTTCCACAGGCGCAACCACGCTTCTCTCTCAGGCAGAAGGGATGCCCAGGCAAAGTGGATCTCGCTCCATGCGGATTTATTACACCGTGCTGTGGAGTCTTCCTCAGGAAAACAGCAGCAGCATCCCACAGATCCGACTCTGATTTCAAAGAGAATGCTGTGCTTTCCCAGAGGGGATGACCTAGCAAAGAGGCTTTTGCTCTATGAGGTTTCCTCCCGCCGTGCTCGAATACTAGTCTAAGGCAAGCAGCAACAACAGCCCACAGAACCGACTCTGATTTCCCAGCGACGGCTATGCTTTCGCAGAGGTTTTCAGCTTGGCGGGAACCGCACTTCGCTGCTGCTTCCTCAGCAAGGATTTCGGTGTTCGCTCTGTCGCGTCAGTGAAGAAGAGCTGCAGAGACTGGTCCTTCGTAGGCCTTGCTTTCCCGGGCTTCATGTTGGCGCCCTGGGTTCACCCTGCCAGGCCGAAGTAAGCAGACACAGCCACAACCCTGCAGCAGCGTGCGTGGCCTAGGATGGCACTCAATGCACACTACCATCTCCCGGTGTAGGCAACGCTTGGTCTTTGGCACTGGCTCTCAGGCGGACTCACGGACAAGGCCACTGCCTTCGCCACAGGAGAGGAGAGGCGACAGGATCCCTGAACACCGTCTGTTCACTGGAATGGGGAGCTTTGGGGGACTGTCTCCACTCCTTCCCGGGCAAACCCCCTGCCACCGAAAACGCTGTCACATCTTGGAGGAAAGTGGCATCTGACTGCCCATTTCACGCGGGAGCTGTTCCTCGAGTTCCGGGTTTGAATCCTGGTAGCAAGCCCAAGTGTGCCCTACGGACAGGTGGTCAAGGACATGCTGTCCCCTTGGGACCAGAGGCACAAGACAGGCCTGCCTTCTGCCCAGACTCCTTCCTCAGAGTGGAGCAGGTGCCACTGCCCTAGTCGTCCCCTCATGTCTCATTAGCAGCGAGGCTTCGTCTCTCCGCACAGGGAGCGGGTGACACTTGTCTTGCCACCGGCCTGCTCTTCCTGCCACGGCAGGCTCTCCTGCTTCCCGACCGTTTCCCGAACACAAGACCAATGGCTCCTTCTCTACTCTGGGGGCGGCTTGTTCAGCCTGCCCCAGACTTGCTCCTGGGGAGTGCAGTGAAAGACATGTCCCTTTCCTTAAGGCCCTTTCAGATGTGCAACCACGCTACTCTCTTAGGCAAAGAGGTGCTAGGGCAAAGAGGATTTCGTTGCATGCGGGTAACTTCCAACGTGCTGTGGAGAGTAGCTTAGGCATTCAGCAGCAGCATCCCCAAAATCCGATTCTGATTTCCCAGTGAATGCTGTGCTTTCCCAGAGGAGATGGCCGGGCAAAGAGGATTTCGCTGTAGGCGGGTATCTCCCACCGCGAGACCGGGGTCAGGCAAACAGCAGCAGAGCCCGCAGATCCGACTCTGATTTCTCAGCGAATGCTGTGCTTTCGCAAAGACATTGGCTTGGAGCGAACAACACTTGGCCCCTGCTTCCTCAGCAAGGCTTTCGTCGCTTCAGGGAAGAAGAGCTGCGGGAGAGCTGGTGCCTCTTGTGCCTTGCTCTCGCGGGCTCCAAGTTCACATCCTGGGTTCATTCTGCCAAGCCGAAATAAGCAGATCCAGCCTCGACCCTGCAGCAGCTGCGTGGCCTAGGATGGCACTCTGCTCACAATGCCATCTCTCGGCGTAGGCAAGGCCTGCCCTTTTGCTCTGGCGTTCATGGGGAGAGGGGACTAGGCCCGTGCCTTTCCCATCCTTGAGGAGCCGCGAGAGGATCACTGCACACGTCCCGTGCTCTGGGATGGGGAGTAATGGGAAACTGTCCCTGTTTCCCCGGGACACCCCCTGCCTCCGCCAAGGCTGCCACATCCTGGAGGAAGTCGGCATCTGATTGCCCGTTCCTCCAGGAGGTGTTTCTGCGAGTTCAGGACCGGGAGCTTGGTGGCAAGCCCACGTCTGCCCTCTGGACAGGTGGCCAAGGACCTGCTGTCCCCTTGGGCCCAGAGGCACAGGAAAGGCCTTCCTTCTGCCCAGACTCCTTCCTCAGATTGGAGCACGCTACCCTGCCCAATCGTCCCCTCGTGTCTCTTAGCAGCCAGGCTTCGTCTCTCTGCACAGGCAGAGGGTGACACTTGTCTTGCCACCGGCCCGCTGTTCTTGCCAGGCCCGGCGCTCCTGCCTCGCTACCGTTTCCCGACCACAAGGCCAACAACTCCTACTATTCTCCTGGGGCAGCGTGCTGCACTTTCCCGAGACAGGCTCCTGGGGTGTGCAGTGACAGACATGTCCCTTTCTTTAAGGGTCTTTCCACAGGCGCAACCACGCTTCTCTCTCAGGCAGAAGGGATGCCCAGGCAAAGTGGATCTCGCTCCATGCGGATTTATACACCGTGCTGTGGAATCTTCCTCAGGAAAACAGCAGCAGCATCCCACAGATCCGACTCTGATTTCCAAGAGAATGCTGTGCTTTCCCAGAGGTGATGCCCTAGCAAATATGCATTCGCTCTATGCGGGTTTCTCCCGCCGTGCTGCGAATACTACGCTAAGGCAAGCAGCAACAGCAGCCCACAGAACCGACTCTGATATCTCAGCGACTGCTGTGCTTTCGCAGAGGTTTTCAGCTTTGCGCGAACCGCACTTCGCTGCTGCTTCCTCAACAAGGATTTCGGTGTTCGCTCTGTCGCGTCACGGAAGAAGAGCTGCAGAGAGCTGGTCCGTCTTAGGCCTTGCTTTCCCGGGCTTCATGTTGGCGCCCTGGGTTCATCCTGCCAGGCCGAACTAAGCAGACACAGCCACAACCCTGCAGCAGCGTGCGTGGTCTAGGATGGCACTTAATGCACACTACCATCTCCCGGTGTAGGCAACGCTTGGCCTTTGGCACTGGCTCTCAGGCGGACTCACGGACAAGGCCAGTGCCTTCGCCACAGGAGAGGAGAGGCGACAGGATCCCTGAACACCGTCCGTTCACTGGAATGGGGAGCTTTGGGGAACTGTGCCCACTCCTTCCCCAGCAAACCCCCTGCCACTGAAAACGCTGTCACATCTTGGAGGAAGATGGCATCTGACGGCCTGTTTCCGAGGGAGCTGTTTCTCCGAGTTCCGGGTATGGCGCCTGGTAGCAAGCCCAAGTGTGCCCTACGGACAGGTGGTCAAGGACATGCTGTCCCCTTGGGACCAGAGGCACAAGACAGACCTGCCTTCTGCCCAGACTCCTTCCTCAGAGTGGAACAGGTGCCACTGCCCTAGTCGTCCCCTCATGTCTCATTAGAAGGGAGGCATCATCTCTCCGCACAGGGAGCGGGTGACACTTGTCTTGCCACCGGCCCGCTCTTCCTGCCACAGCAGGCTCTCCTGCTTCCCGACCGTTTCACACCCACAAGGCCAATGGCACCTTCTCTTCTCTGGGGGCGGCTTGTTCGGCCTACCCCAGACTTGCTCCTGGGGAGTGCAGTGAAAGACATGTCCCTTTCCTTAAGGCCCTTTCAGATGTGCAACCACGCTTCTCTCTTAGGCAAAGAGGTGCTAGGGCAAAGAGGATTTCGTTGCATGCGGGTATCTTCCAACGTGCTGTGGAGAGTAGCTTAGGTATTCAGCAGCAACATCCCCCACATCCGATTCTGATTTCCCAGTGAATGCTGTGCTTTCCCAGAGGAGATACCCGGGCAAAGAGGATTTCACTGTATGCGGGTTTCTCCCACCGCGAGACCGGGCTCAGGCAAGCAGCAGTAGAGCCCGCAGATCCGACTCTGATTTCTCAGTGAATGCTGTGCTTTCGCAGAGGCTTTGGTTTGGAGCGAACAGCACTTGGCCGCTGCTTCTTCAGCAAGGCTTTAGTCGCTTCAGGGAAGAAGAGCAGCGGGAGTGCTGGTGCTTCTTGGGCCTTGCTTTCCCGGGCTCCAAGTTCGTGCCCAGGGTTCACCCTGCCAGGCCGAACTAAGCAGATTCAGCCACAACCCGGCAGCAGCGTGCGTGGCCTAGGATGGCACTCAATGCATACTACCATCTCCCGGTGTAAGCAACGCTTGGCCTTTGGCACTGGCTGTCAGGCGGACTCACGGACAAGGCCAGTGCCTTCGCCACAGGAGAGGAGAGGCGACAGGATCCCTGACAACCGTCCGTTCACTGGAATGGGGATCTTTGGGGGACTGTCCCCAATCCTTCCCCGGCAAACCCCCTGCCACCGAAAACGCTTTCACATTTTGGAGGAAGATGGCATCTGACTGCCCGTTTCTCGAGGGAGCTGTTTCTCCGAGTTCCGGTTTTGGCGCCTGGTAGCAAGCCCAAGTGTGCCCTACGGACAGGTGGTCAAGGACATGCTGTCCCCTTGGGACCAGAGGCACAAGACAGGCCTGCCTTCTGCCCAGACTCCTTCCTCAGAGTGGAACAGGCACCACTGCCCTAGTCGTCCCCTCATGTCTCATTAGAAGGGAGGCATCATCTCTCCGCACAGGGAGCGGGTGACACTTGTCTTGCCACCGGCCTGCTCTTCCTGCCACGGCAGGCTCTCCTGCTTCCCGACCGTTTCCCGACCACAAGGCCAATGGCTCCTTCTCTTCTCTGGGGCGCGGCTTGTTGCGCCTGCCCCAGACTTGCTCCTGGGGAGTGCGGTGAAATACGTGTCCCTTTCCTTAAGGCCCTTTCAGATGTGCAACCACGCTTCTCTCTTAGGCAAAGAGGTGCTAGGGCAAAGAGGATTTCGCTCCATGCGGGTAAATTCCACCGCGCTGTAGAGACTAGCTCAGGCATTCAGCAGCAGCATCCCCCACATCCGATTCTGATTTCCCAGTGAATGCTGTGCTTTCCCAGAGGAGATGCCCGGGCAAAGAGGCTTTCGCTGTATGCGGATTTCTCCCACCGCGAGACTGGGCTCAGGCAAGAAGCAGCAGAGCCCGCCGAACCGACACTGACTTCGTAGCGAATGCTGTGCTTTCGCAAAGACTTTGGCTTGGAGCGAACAACACTTGGCCCCTGCTTCCTCAGCAAGGCTTTTGTTGCTTCAGGGAAGAAGAGCTGCGGGAGCCTGGTGCCTCTTGTGCCTTGCTCCCCCGGGCTCCAAGTTCACATCCTGAGTTCATTTTGCCAAGCCGAAATAAGCAGAACCAGTCTCGACCCTGCAGCAGCGTGCGTGGCCTAGGATGGCACTCTGCTCACAATGCCATCACTAGGCATAGGCAAGGCCTGCCCTTTTGCTCTGGCGTTCAGGGCGACAGGGGACTAGGCCCGTGCCTTTCCCATCCTTGAGGAGCCACGAGAGGATCACTGCACAGGCCCGTGCCTTGGGATGGGGAGTAATGGGAAACTGTCCCTGTTTCCCCGAGACACCCCCTGCCTCCGCCAAGACTGCCACATCCTGGAGGAAGTCAGCATCTGATTGCCCGTTCCTCCAGGAGGTGTTTCTGCGAGTTCAGGACCGGGAGATTGGTGGCAAGCGCACGTCTGCCCTCTGGACAGGAGGCCAAGGACCTGCTGTCCCCTTGGGCCCAGAGGCACAGGAAAGACCTTCCTTCTGCCCAGACTCCTTCCTCAGATTGGAGCACGCTCCCCTGCCAAATCGTCCCCTCGTGTCTCCTAGCAGCCAGGCTTCGTCTCTCAGCACAGGCAGAGGGTGACACTTGTCTTGCCACCGGCCCGATGTTCCTGCCCGGGCCGGCGCTACTGCTTCGCGAACGTTTCCCGACCTCTAGGCCAAGGACTCCTTCTCTTCTCCTGGGGCAGCGTGCTGCACTCTCCCCAGACAGGCTCCTGGGGAGTGCAGTGACAGGCATGTCCCTTTCCTTAAGGCACTTTCCACAGGCGCAACCACCCTACTCTCTCAGGCAGAAGGGATGCCCAGACAAAGAGGATTTCGCTCCATGCGGGTTTATTACACCATGGTTTGGAGTCTTGCTCAGGCAAGCAGCAGCAGCATCCCACAGACCCGACTCTGATTTCCCAGAGAATGCTGTGCTTTCCCAGAGGGGATGCCCTATCAAGGAGGCTTTCGATCTATTCGGGTTTCTCCCGCCGTGCTGCGGATCCTAGGCTACATCAAGCAGCAACAGCAGCCCAAGAACTGACTCTGATTTCTCAGCGACTGCTATGCTTTCGCAGAGGTTTTCAGCTTGGCGTGAACAGCACTTCGCTGCTGCTTCCTCAGCAAGGATTTCGGTGTTTGCTCTGTCGCGTCAGGGAAGAAGAGCTGCGGAGAGCTGGCCCGTCTTGGGCCTAGGTTTCCCGGGCTTCATGTTGGCGCCCTGGGTTCTCGCTGCCAGGCCGAAATAAGCAGACACAGACACAACCCTGCAGCAGCGTGCGTGGCCTAGGATGGCACTCAATGCACACTACCATCTCCCGGTGTAGGCAACGCTTGGCCTTTGGCACTGGCTCTCAGGTGGACACACGGACAAGGCCAGTGCCTTCGCCACAGGAGAGGAGAGGCGACAGGATCCCTGAACACCGTCCTTTCACTGGAATGGGGAGCTTTGAGGGACTGCCCCACTCCTTCTCCAGAAACGCCCTGCTACCGAAAATGCTGCCACATCTTGGAGGAAGATGGCATCTGCCCGTTTCTCGAGGGTGCTGTTTCTGCGAGTTCCGGGGATGGTGCCTGGTAGCAAGCCCAAGTGTGCCCTACGGACAGGTGGTCAAGGACATGCTGTCCCCTTGGGACCAGAGGCACAAGACAGGCCTGCCTTCTGCCCAGACTCCTTCCTCAGAGTGGAGCAGGCGCCCCTGCCCTAGTCGTCACCTCATGTCTCATTAGCAGTGAGGCTTCGTCTCTCCGCACAGGGAGCCGGTGACACTTGTCTTGCCACCGGCCTGCTCTTCCTGCCACAGCAGGCTCTCCTGCTTCACGAACGTTTCCCACCCACAAGGCCAATGGCACCTTCTCTTCTCTGGGGGCGGCTTGTTCGGCCTGCCCCAGACTTGCTCCTGGGGAGTGCAGTGAAAGACGTGTCCCTTTCCTTAAGGCCCTTTCAGATGTGCAACCACGCTTCTCTCTTAGGCAAAGAGGTGCTAGGGCAAAGAGGATTTCGTTGCATGCGGGTAACTTCCAACGTGCTGTGGAGAGTAGCTTAGGCATTCAGCAGCAGCATCCCCAAAATCCGATTCTGATTTCCCAGTGAATGCTGTGCTTTCCCAGAGGAGATGCCCGGGCAAAGAGGATTTCACTGTATGCGGGTTTCTCCCACCGCGAGACCGGGCTCAGGCAAGCAGCAGTAGAGCCCGCAGATCCGACTCTGATTTCTCAGCGAATGCTGGGCTTTCGCAGAGGCTTAGGCTTGGAGCGAGCAGCACTTGGCCGCTGCTTCCTCAGCAAGGCTTTAGTCGCTTCAGGGAAGAAGACAGCGGGAGAGCTGGTGCCTCTTGGGCCTTGCTTTCCCGGGCTCCAAGTTCACATCCTGGGTTCATCCTACCAAGCTGAAATAAGCAGACCCAGCCTCGACCCTGCAGCAGCGTGCATGGCCAAGGATGGCACTCTGTTCACAATGACATCTCTCCTCGTAGGCAAGGCCTGCCCTTTCGCTCTGGCATTCAGGGGCACAGGGGACTAGGCCCGTGCCTTCCCCATCCTTGAGGAGCCGCGAGAGGATTATTGCACACGGCCCGTGCCCTGGGATGGGGAGTAATGGGTAACTGTCCCTGTTTCCCCGGGACACCCCCTACCTCCGCCAAGGCTTCACATCCTGGAGGAAGACGGCATTTGATTGCCCGTTCCTCCAGGAGGTGTTTCTGCGAGTTCAGGACCGGGAGCTTGGTGGCAAGCCCACGTCTGCCCTCTGGACAGGTGGCCAAGGACCTGCTGTCCCCTTGGGCCCAGAGGCACAGGAAAGACCTTCCTTCTGCCCAGACCCTTCCTCAGATTGGAGCACGCTCCCCTGCCCAATCATCCCCTCGTGTCTCCTTAGCTTCGTCTCTCTGCACAGGCAGAGGGTGACACTTGTCTTGCCACCGGCCCGCTGTTCTTGCCAGGGCCGGCGCTCCTGCTTCGCGACCGTATCCCGACCACAAGGCCAACGACTCTTTCTCCTCTCCTAGGGCAGCATGCTGCACTTTCCCGAGACAGGCTCCTGGGGAGTGCAGTGACAGACATGTCCCTTTCCTTAAGGCTCTTTCCACAGGCGCAACCACGCTTCTCTCTCAGGCAGAAGGGATGCCCAGGCAAAGTGGATCTCGCTCCATGCGGATTTATTACACCGTGCTGTGGAGTCTTCCTCAGGAAAACAGCAGCAGCATCCCACAGATCCGACTCTGATTTCAAAGAGAATGCTGTGCTTTCCCAGAGGGGATGACCTAGCAAAGAGGCTTTTGCTCTATGAGGTTTCCTCCCGCCGTGCTCGAATACTAGTCTAAGGCAAGCAGCAACAACAGCCCACAGAACCGACTCTGATTTCCCAGCGACGGCTATGCTTTCGCAGAGGTTTTCAGCTTGGCGGGAACCGCACTTCGCTGCTGCTTCCTCAGCAAGGATTTCGGTGTTCGCTCTGTCGCGTCAGTGAAGAAGAGCTGCAGAGACTGGTCCTTCGTAGGCCTTGCTTTCCCGGGCTTCATGTTGGCGCCCTGGGTTCACCCTGCCAGGCCGAAGTAAGCAGACACAGCCACAACCCTGCAGCAGCGTGCGTGGCCTAGGATGGCACTCAATGCACACTACCATCTCCCGGTGTAGGCAACGCTTGGTCTTTGGCACTGGCTCTCAGGCGGACTCACGGACAAGGCCACTGCCTTCGCCACAGGAGAGGAGAGGCGACAGGATCCCTGAACACCGTCTGTTCACTGGAATGGGGAGCTTTGGGGGACTGTCTCCACTCCTTCCCGGGCAAACCCCCTGCCACCGAAAACGCTGTCACATCTTGGAGGAAAGTGGCATCTGACTGCCCATTTCACGCGGGAGCTGTTCCTCGAGTTCCGGGTTTGAATCCTGGTAGCAAGCCCAAGTGTGCCCTACGGACAGGTGGTCAAGGACATGCTGTCCCCTTGGGACCAGAGGCACAAGACAGGCCTGCCTTCTGCCCAGACTCCTTCCTCAGAGTGGAGCAGGTGCCACTGCCCTAGTCGTCCCCTCATGTCTCATTAGCAGCGAGGCTTCGTCTCTCCGCACAGGGAGCGGGTGACACTTGTCTTGCCACCGGCCTGCTCTTCCTGCCACGGCAGGCTCTCCTGCTTCCCGACCGTTTCCCGAACACAAGACCAATGGCTCCTTCTCTACTCTGGGGGCGGCTTGTTCAGCCTGCCCCAGACTTGCTCCTGGGGAGTGCAGTGAAAGACATGTCCCTTTCCTTAAGGCCCTTTCAGATGTGCAACCACGATACTCTCTTAGGCAAAGAGGTGCTAGGGCAAAGAGGATTTCGTTGCATGCGGGTAACTTCCAACGTGCTGTGGAGAGTAGCTTAGGCATTCAGCAGCAGCATCCCCAAAATCCGATTCTGATTTCCCAGTGAATGCTGTGCTTTCCCAGAGGAGATGGCCGGGCAAAGAGGATTTCGCTGTAGGCGGGTATCTCCCACCGCGAGACCGGGGTCAGGCAAACAGCAGCAGAGCCCGCAGATCCGACTCTGATTTCTCAGCGAATGCTGTGCTTTCGCAAAGACATTGGCTTGGAGCGAACAACACTTGGCCCCTGCTTCCTCAGCAAGGCTTTCGTCGCTTCAGGGAAGAAGAGCTGCGGGAGAGCTGGTGCCTCTTGTGCCTTGCTCTCGCGGGCTCCAAGTTCACATCCTGGGTTCATTCTGCCAAGCCGAAATAAGCAGATCCAGCCTCGACCCTGCAGCAGCTGCGTGGCCTAGGATGGCACTCTGCTCACAATGCCATCTCTCGGCGTAGGCAAGGCCTGCCCTTTTGCTCTGGCGTTCATGGGGAGAGGGGACTAGGCCCGTGCCTTTCCCATCCTTGAGGAGCCGCGAGAGGATCACTGCACACGTCCCGTGCTCTGGGATGGGGAGTAATGGGAAACTGTCCCTGTTTCCCCGGGACACCCCCTGCCTCCGCCAAGGCTGCCACATCCTGGAGGAAGTCGGCATCTGATTGCCCGTTCCTCCAGGAGGTGTTTCTGCGAGTTCAGGACCGGGAGCTTGGTGGCAAGCCCACGTCTGCCCTCTGGACAGGTGGCCAAGGACCTGCTGTCCCCTTGGGCCCAGAGGCACAGGAAAGGCCTTCCTTCTGCCCAGACTCCTTCCTCAGATTGGAGCACGCTACCCTGCCCAATCGTCCCCTCGTGTCTCTTAGCAGCCAGGCTTCGTCTCTCTGCACAGGCAGAGGGTGACACTTGTCTTGCCACCGGCCCGCTGTTCTTGCCAGGCCCGGCGCTCCTGCCTCGCTACCGTTTCCCGACCACAAGGCCAACAACTCCTACTATTCTCCTGGGGCAGCGTGCTGCACTTTCCCGAGACAGGCTCCTGGGGTGTGCAGTGACAGACATGTCCCTTTCTTTAAGGGTCTTTCCACAGGCGCAACCACGCTTCTCTCTCAGGCAGAAGGGATGCCCAGGCAAAGTGGATCTCGCTCCATGCGGATTTATACACCGTGCTGTGGAATCTTCCTCAGGAAAACAGCAGCAGCATCCCACAGATCCGACTCTGATTTCCAAGAGAATGCTGTGCTTTCCCAGAGGTGATGCCCTAGCAAATATGCATTCGCTCTATGCGGGTTTCTCCCGCCGTGCTGCGAATACTACGCTAAGGCAAGCAGCAACAGCAGCCCACAGAACCGACTCTGATATCTCAGCGACTGCTGTGCTTTCGCAGAGGTTTTCAGCTTTGCGCGAACCGCACTTCGCTGCTGCTTCCTCAACAAGGATTTCGGTGTTCGCTCTGTCGCGTCACGGAAGAAGAGCTGCAGAGAGCTGGTCCGTCTTAGGCCTTGCTTTCCCGGGCTTCATGTTGGCGCCCTGGGTTCATCCTGCCAGGCCGAACTAAGCAGACACAGCCACAACCCTGCAGCAGCGTGCGTGGTCTAGGATGGCACTTAATGCACACTACCATCTCCCGGTGTAGGCAACGCTTGGCCTTTGGCACTGGCTCTCAGGCGGACTCACGGACAAGGCCAGTGCCTTCGCCACAGGAGAGGAGAGGCGACAGGATCCCTGAACACCGTCCGTTCACTGGAATGGGGAGCTTTGGGGAACTGTGCCCACTCCTTCCCCAGCAAACCCCCTGCCACTGAAAACGCTGTCACATCTTGGAGGAAGATGGCATCTGACGGCCTGTTTCCGAGGGAGCTGTTTCTCCGAGTTCCGGGTATGGCGCCTGGTAGCAAGCCCAAGTGTGCCCTACGGACAGGTGGTCAAGGACATGCTGTCCCCTTGGGACCAGAGGCACAAGACAGACCTGCCTTCTGCCCAGACTCCTTCCTCAGAGTGGAACAGGTGCCACTGCCCTAGTCGTCCCCTCATGTCTCATTAGAAGGGAGGCATCATCTCTCCGCACAGGGAGCGGGTGACACTTGTCTTGCCACCGGCCCGCTCTTCCTGCCACAGCAGGCTCTCCTGCTTCCCGACCGTTTCACACCCACAAGGCCAATGGCACCTTCTCTTCTCTGGGGGCGGCTTGTTCGGCCTACCCCAGACTTGCTCCTGGGGAGTGCAGTGAAAGACATGTCCCTTTCCTTAAGGCCCTTTCAGATGTGCAACCACGCTTCTCTCTTAGGCAAAGAGGTGCTAGGGCAAAGAGGATTTCGTTGCATGCGGGTATCTTCCAACGTGCTGTGGAGAGTAGCTTAGGTATTCAGCAGCAACATCCCCCACATCCGATTCTGATTTCCCAGTGAATGCTGTGCTTTCCCAGAGGAGATACCCGGGCAAAGAGGATTTCACTGTATGCGGGTTTCTCCCACCGCGAGACCGGGCTCAGGCAAGCAGCAGTAGAGCCCGCAGATCCGACTCTGATTTCTCAGTGAATGCTGTGCTTTCGCAGAGGCTTTGGTTTGGAGCGAACAGCACTTGGCCGCTGCTTCTTCAGCAAGGCTTTAGTCGCTTCAGGGAAGAAGAGCAGCGGGAGTGCTGGTGCTTCTTGGGCCTTGCTTTCCCGGGCTCCAAGTTCGTGCCCAGGGTTCACCCTGCCAGGCCGAACTAAGCAGATTCAGCCACAACCCGGCAGCAGCGTGCGTGGCCTAGGATGGCACTCAATGCATACTACCATCTCCCGGTGTAAGCAACGCTTGGCCTTTGGCACTGGCTGTCAGGCGGACTCACGGACAAGGCCAGTGCCTTCGCCACAGGAGAGGAGAGGCGACAGGATCCCTGACAACCGTCCGTTCACTGGAATGGGGATCTTTGGGGGACTGTCCCCAATCCTTCCCCGGCAAACCCCCTGCCACCGAAAACGCTTTCACATTTTGGAGGAAGATGGCATCTGACTGCCCGTTTCTCGAGGGAGCTGTTTCTCCGAGTTCCGGTTTTGGCGCCTGGTAGCAAGCCCAAGTGTGCCCTACGGACAGGTGGTCAAGGACATGCTGTCCCCTTGGGACCAGAGGCACAAGACAGGCCTGCCTTCTGCCCAGACTCCTTCCTCAGAGTGGAACAGGCACCACTGCCCTAGTCGTCCCCTCATGTCTCATTAGAAGGGAGGCATCATCTCTCCGCACAGGGAGCGGGTGACACTTGTCTTGCCACCGGCCTGCTCTTCCTGCCACGGCAGGCTCTCCTGCTTCCCGACCGTTTCCCGACCACAAGGCCAATGGCTCCTTCTCTTCTCTGGGGCGCGGCTTGTTGCGCCTGCCCCAGACTTGCTCCTGGGGAGTGCGGTGAAATACGTGTCCCTTTCCTTAAGGCCCTTTCAGATGTGCAACCACGCTTCTCTCTTAGGCAAAGAGGTGCTAGGGCAAAGAGGATTTCGCTCCATGCGGGTAAATTCCACCGCGCTGTAGAGACTAGCTCAGGCATTCAGCAGCAGCATCCCCCACATCCGATTCTGATTTCCCAGTGAATGCTGTGCTTTCCCAGAGGAGATGCCCGGGCAAAGAGGCTTTCGCTGTATGCGGATTTCTCCCACCGCGAGACTGGGCTCAGGCAAGAAGCAGCAGAGCCCGCCGAACCGACACTGACTTCGTAGCGAATGCTGTGCTTTCGCAAAGACTTTGGCTTGGAGCGAACAACACTTGGCCCCTGCTTCCTCAGCAAGGCTTTTGTTGCTTCAGGGAAGAAGAGCTGCGGGAGCCTGGTGCCTCTTGTGCCTTGCTCCCCCGGGCTCCAAGTTCACATCCTGAGTTCATTTTGCCAAGCCGAAATAAGCAGAACCAGTCTCGACCCTGCAGCAGCGTGCGTGGCCTAGGATGGCACTCTGCTCACAATGCCATCACTAGGCATAGGCAAGGCCTGCCCTTTTGCTCTGGCGTTCAGGGCGACAGGGGACTAGGCCCGTGCCTTTCCCATCCTTGAGGAGCCACGAGAGGATCACTGCACAGGCCCGTGCCCTGGGATGGGGAGTAATGGGAAACTGTCCCTGTTTCCCCGAGACACCCCCTGCCTCCGCCAAGACTGCCACATCCTGGAGGAAGTCAGCATCTGATTGCCCGTTCCTCCAGGAGGTGTTTCTGCGAGTTCAGGACCGGGAGATTGGTGGCAAGCGCACGTCTGCCCTCTGGACAGGAGGCCAAGGACCTGCTGTCCCCTTGGGCCCAGAGGCACAGGAAAGACCTTCCTTCTGCCCAGACTCCTTCCTCAGATTGGAGCACGCTCCCCTGCCAAATCGTCCCCTCGTGTCTCCTAGCAGCCAGGCTTCGTCTCTCAGCACAGGCAGAGGGTGACACTTGTCTTGCCACCGGCCCGATGTTCCTGCCCGGGCCGGCGCTACTGCTTCGCGAACGTTTCCCGACCTCTAGGCCAAGGACTCCTTCTCTTCTCCTGGGGCAGCGTGCTGCACTCTCCCCAGACAGGCTCCTGGGGAGTGCAGTGACAGGCATGTCCCTTTCCTTAAGGCACTTTCCACAGGCGCAACCACCCTACTCTCTCAGGCAGAAGGGATGCCCAGACAAAGAGGATTTCGCTCCATGCGGGTTTATTACACCATGGTTTGGAGTCTTGCTCAGGCAAGCAGCAGCAGCATCCCACAGACCCGACTCTGATTTCCCAGAGAATGCTGTGCTTTCCCAGAGGGGATGCCCTATCAAGGAGGCTTTCGATCTATTCGGGTTTCTCCCGCCGTGCTGCGGATCCTAGGCTACATCAAGCAGCAACAGCAGCCCAAGAACTGACTCTGATTTCTCAGCGACTGCTATGCTTTCGCAGAGGTTTTCAGCTTGGCGTGAACAGCACTTCGCTGCTGCTTCCTCAGCAAGGATTTCGGTGTTTGCTCTGTCGCGTCAGGGAAGAAGAGCTGCGGAGAGCTGGCCCGTCTTGGGCCTAGGTTTCCCGGGCTTCATGTTGGCGCCCTGGGTTCTCGCTGCCAGGCCGAAATAAGCAGACACAGACACAACCCTGCAGCAGCGTGCGTGGCCTAGGATGGCACTCAATGCACACTACCATCTCCCGGTGTAGGCAACGCTTGGCCTTTGGCACTGGCTCTCAGGTGGACACACGGACAAGGCCAGTGCCTTCGCCACAGGAGAGGAGAGGCGACAGGATCCCTGAACACCGTCCTTTCACTGGAATGGGGAGCTTTGAGGGACTGCCCCACTCCTTCTCCAGAAACGCCCTGCTACCGAAAATGCTGCCACATCTTGGAGGAAGATGGCATCTGCCCGTTTCTCGAGGGTGCTGTTTCTGCGAGTTCCGGGGATGGTGCCTGGTAGCAAGCCCAAGTGTGCCCTACGGACAGGTGGTCAAGGACATGCTGTCCCCTTGGGACCAGAGGCACAAGACAGGCCTGCCTTCTGCCCAGACTCCTTCCTCAGAGTGGAGCAGGCGCCCCTGCCCTAGTCGTCACCTCATGTCTCATTAGCAGTGAGGCTTCGTCTCTCCGCACAGGGAGCCGGTGACACTTGTCTTGCCACCGGCCTGCTCTTCCTGCCACAGCAGGCTCTCCTGCTTCACGAACGTTTCCCACCCACAAGGCCAATGGCACCTTCTCTTCTCTGGGGGCGGCTTGTTCGGCCTGCCCCAGACTTGCTCCTGGGGAGTGCAGTGAAAGACGTGTCCCTTTCCTTAAGGCCCTTTCAGATGTGCAACCACGCTTCTCTCTTAGGCAAAGAGGTGCTAGGGCAAAGAGGATTTCGTTGCATGCGGGTAACTTCCAACGTGCTGTGGAGAGTAGCTTAGGCATTCAGCAGCAGCATCCCCAAAATCCGATTCTGATTTCCCAGTGAATGCTGTGCTTTCCCAGAGGAGATGCCCGGGCAAAGAGGATTTCACTGTATGCGGGTTTCTCCCACCGCGAGACCGGGCTCAGGCAAGCAGCAGTAGAGCCCGCAGATCCGACTCTGATTTCTCAGCGAATGCTGGGCTTTCGCAGAGGCTTAGGCTTGGAGCGAGCAGCACTTGGCCGCTGCTTCCTCAGCAAGGCTTTAGTCGCTTCAGGGAAGAAGACAGCGGGAGAGCTGGTGCCTCTTGGGCCTTGCTTTCCCGGGCTCCAAGTTCACATCCTGGGTTCATCCTACCAAGCTGAAATAAGCAGACCCAGCCTCGACCCTGCAGCAGCGTGCATGGCCAAGGATGGCACTCTGTTCACAATGACATCTCTCCTCGTAGGCAAGGCCTGCCCTTTCGCTCTGGCATTCAGGGGCACAGGGGACTAGGCCCGTGCCTTCCCCATCCTTGAGGAGCCGCGAGAGGATTATTGCACACGGCCCGTGCCCTGGGATGGGGAGTAATGGGTAACTGTCCCTGTTTCCCCGGGACACCCCCTACCTCCGCCAAGGCTTCACATCCTGGAGGAAGACGGCATTTGATTGCCCGTTCCTCCAGGAGGTGTTTCTGCGAGTTCAGGACCGGGAGCTTGGTGGCAAGCCCACGTCTGCCCTCTGGACAGGTGGCCAAGGACCTGCTGTCCCCTTGGGCCCAGAGGCACAGGAAAGACCTTCCTTCTGCCCAGACCCTTCCTCAGATTGGAGCACGCTCCCCTGCCCAATCATCCCCTCGTGTCTCCTTAGCTTCGTCTCTCTGCACAGGCAGAGGGTGACACTTGTCTTGCCACCGGCCCGCTGTTCTTGCCAGGGCCGGCGCTCCTGCTTCGCGACCGTATCCCGACCACAAGGCCAACGACTCTTTCTCCTCTCCTAGGGCAGCATGCTGCACTTTCCCGAGACAGGCTCCTGGGGAGTGCAGTGACAGACATGTCCCTTTCCTTAAGGCTCTTTCCACAGGTGCAACCACGCTTCTCTCTCAGGCAGAAGGGATGCCCAGGCAAAGTGGATCTCGCTCCATGCGGATTTATTACACCGTGCTGTGGAGTCTTCCTCAGGAAAACAGCAGCAGCATCCCACAGATCCGACTCTGATTTCAAAGAGAATGCTGTGCTTTCCCAGAGGGGATGACCTAGCAAAGAGGCTTTTGCTCTATGAGGTTTCCTCCCGCCGTGCTCGAATACTAGTCTATGGCAAGCAGCAACAACAGCCCACAGAACCGACTCTGATTTCCCAGCGACGGCTATGCTTTCGCAGAGGTTTTCAGCTTGGCGGGAACCGCACTTCGCTGCTGCTTCCTCAGCAAGGATTTCGGTGTTCGCTCTGTCGCGTCAGTGAAGAAGAGCTGCAGAGACTGGTCCGTCGTAGGCCTTGCTTTCCCGGGCTTCATGTTGGCGCCCTGGGTTCACCCTGCCAGGCCGAAGTAAGCAGACACAGCCACAACCCTGCAGCAGCGTGCGTGGCCTAGGATGGCACTCAATGCACACTACCATCTCCCGGTGTAGGCAACGCTTGGTCTTTGGCACTGGCTCTCAGGCGGACTCACGGACAAGGCCACTGCCTTCGCCACAGGAGAGGAGAGGCGACAGGATCCCTGAACACCGTCTGTTCACTGGAATGGGGAGCTTTGGGGGACTGTCTCCACTCCTTCCCGGGCAAACCCCCTGCCACCGAAAACGCTGTCACATCTTGGAGGAAAGTGGCATCTGACTGCCCATTTCACGCGGGAGCTGTTCCTCGAGTTCCGGGTTTGAATCCTGGTAGCAAGCCCAAGTGTGCCCTACGGACAGGTGGTCAAGGACATGCTGTCCCCTTGGGACCAGAGGCACAAGACAGGCCTGCCTTCTGCCCAGACTCCTTCCTCAGAGTGGAGCAGGTGCCACTGCCCTAGTCGTCCCCTCATGTCTCATTAGCAGCGAGGCTTCGTCTCTCCGCACAGGGAGCGGGTGACACTTGTCTTGCCACCGGCCTGCTCTTCCTGCCACGGCAGGCTCTCCTGCTTCCCGACCGTTTCCCGAACACAAGACCAATGGCTCCTTCTCTACTCTGGGGGCGGCTTGTTCAGCCTGCCCCAGACTTGCTCCTGGGGAGTGCAGTGAAAGACGTGTCCCTTTCCTTAAGGCCCTTTCAGATGTGCAACCACGCTACTCTCTTAGGCAAAGAGGTGCTAGGGCAAAGAGGATTTCGTTGCATGCGGGTAACTTCCAACGTGCTGTGGAGAGTAGCTTAGGCATTCAGCAGCAGCATCCCCAAAATCCGATTCTGATTTCCCAGTGAATGCTGTGCTTTCCCAGAGGAGATGGCCGGGCAAAGAGGATTTCGCTGTAGGCGGGTATCTCCCACCGCGAGACCGGGGTCAGGCAAACAGCAGCAGAGCCCGCAGATCCGACTCTGATTTCTCAGCGAATGCTGTGCTTTCGCAAAGACATTGGCTTGGAGCGAACAACACTTGGCCCCTGCTTCCTCAGCAAGGCTTTCCTCGCTTCAGGGAAGAAGAGCTGCGGGAGAGCTGGTGCCTCTTGTGCCTTGCTCTCGCGGGCTCCAAGTTCACATCCTGGGTTCATTCTGCCAAGCCGAAATAAGCAGATCCAGCCTCGACCCTGCAGCAGCTGCGTGGCCTAGGATGGCACTCTGCTCACAATGCCATCTCTCGGCGTAGGCAAGGCCTGCCCTTTTGCTCTGGCGTTCATGGGGAGAGGGGACTAGGCCCGTGCCTTTCCCATCCTTGAGGAGCCGCGAGAGGATCACTGCACACGTCCCGTGCTCTGGGATGGGGAGTAATGGGAAACTGTCCCTGTTTCCCCGGGACACCCCCTGCCTCCGCCAAGGCTGCCACATCCTGGAGGAAGTCGGCATCTGATTGCCCGTTCCTCCAGGAGGTGTTTCTGCGAGTTCAGGACCGGGAGCTTGGTGGCAAGCCCACGTCTGCCCTCTGGACAGGTGGCCAAGGACCTGCTGTCCCCTTGGGCCCAGAGGCACAGGAAAGGCCTTCCTTCTGCCCAGACTCCTTCCTCAGATTGGAGCACGCTACCCTGCCCAATCGTCCCCTCGTGTCTCTTAGCAGCCAGGCTTCGTCTCTCTGCACAGGCAGAGGGTGACACTTGTCTTGCCACCGGCCCGCTGTTCTTGCCAGGCCCGGCGCTCCTGCCTCGCTACCGTTTCCCGACCACAAGGCCAACAACTCCTACTCTTCTCCTGGGGCAGCGTGCTGCACTTTCCCGAGACAGGCTCCTGGGGTGTGCAGTGACAGACATGTCCCTTTCTTTAAGGGTCTTTCCACAGGCGCAACCACGCTTCTCTCTCAGGCAGAAGGGATGCCCAGGCAAAGTGGATCTCGCTCCATGCGGATTTATACACCGTGCTGTGGAATCTTCCTCAGGAAAACAGCAGCAGCATCCCACAGATCCGACTCTGATTTCCAAGAGAATGCTGTGCTTTCCCAGAGGTGATGCCCTAGCAAATATGCTTTCGCTCTATGCGGGTTTCTCCCGCCGTGCTGCGAATACTACGCTAAGGCAAGCAGCAACAGCAGCCCACAGAACCGACTCTGATATCTCAGCGACTGCTGTGCTTTCGCAGAGGTTTTCAGCTTTGCGCGAACCGCACTTCGCTGCTGCTTCCTCAACAAGGATTTCGGTGTTCGCTCTGTCGCGTCACGGAAGAAGAGCTGCAGAGAGCTGGTCCGTCTTAGGCCTTGCTTTCCCGGGCTTCATGTTGGCGCCCTGGGTTCATCCTGCCAGGCCGAACTAAGCAGACACAGCCACAACCCTGCAGCAGCGTGCGTGGTCTAGGATGGCACTTAATGCACACTACCATCTCCCGGTGTAGGCAACGCTTGGCCTTTGGCACTGGCTCTCAGGCGGACTCACGGACAAGGCCAGTGCCTTCGCCACAGGAGAGGAGAGGCGACAGGATCCCTGAACACCGTCCGTTCACTGGAATGGGGAGCTTTGGGGAACTGTGCCCACTCCTTCCCCAGCAAACCCCCTGCCACTGAAAACGCTGTCACATCTTGGAGGAAGATGGCATCTGACGGCCTGTTTCCGAGGGAGCTGTTTCTCCGAGTTCCGGGTATGGCGCCTGGTAGCAAGCCCAAGTGTGCCCTACGGACAGGTGGTCAAGGACATGCTGTCCCCTTGGGACCAGAGGCACAAGACAGGCCTGCCTTCTGCCCAGACTCCTTCCTCAGAGTGGAACAGGTGCCACTGCCCTAGTCGTCCCCTCATGTCTCATTAGAAGGGAGGCATCATCTCTCCGCACAGGGAGCGGGTGACACTTGTCTTGCCACCGGCCCGCTCTTCCTGCCACAGCAGGCTCTCCTGCTTCCCAACCGTTTCACACCCACAAGGCCAATGGCACCTTCTCTTCTCTGGGGGCGGCTTGTTCGGCCTACCCCAGACTTGCTCCTGGGGAGTGCAGTGAAAGACATGTCCCTTTCCTTAAGGCCCTTTCAGATGTGCAACCACGCTTCTCTCTTAGGCAAAGAGGTGCTAGGGCAAAGAGGATTTCGTTGCATGCGGGTATCTTCCAACGTGCTGTGGAGAGTAGCTTAGGTATTCAGCAGCAACATCCCCCACATCCGATTCTGATTTCCCAGTGAATGCTGTGCTTTCCCAGAGGAGATACCCGGGCAAAGAGGATTTCACTGTATGCGGGTTTCTCCCACCGCGAGACCGGGCTCAGGCAAGCAGCAGTAGAGCCCGCAGATCCGACTCTGATTTCTCAGTGAATGCTGTGCTTTCGCAGAGGCTTTGGTTTGGAGCGAACAGCACTTGGCCGCTGCTTCTTCAGCAAGGCTTTAGTCGCTTCAGGGAAGAAGAGCAGCGGGAGTGCTGGTGCTTCTTGGGCCTTGCTTTCCCGGGCTCCAAGTTCGTGCCCAGGGTTCACCCTGCCAGGCCGAACTAAGCAGATTCAGCCACAACCCGGCAGCAGCGTGCGTGGCCTAGGATGGCACTCAATGCATACTACCATCTCCCGGTGTAAGCAACGCTTGGCCTTTGGCACTGGCTGTCAGGCGGACTCACGGACAAGGCCAGTGCCTTCGCCACAGGAGAGGAGAGGCGACAGGATCCCTGACAACCGTCCGTTCACTGGAATGGGGATCTTTGGGGGACTGTCCCCAATCCTTCCCCGGCAAACCCCCTGCCACCGAAAACGCTTTCACATTTTGGAGGAAGATGGCATCTGACTGCCCGTTTCTCGAGGGAGCTGTTTCTCCGAGTTCCGGTTTTGGCGCCTGGTAGCAAGCCCAAGTGTGCCCTACGGACAGGTGGTCAAGGACATGCTGTCCCCTTGGGACCAGAGGCACAAGACAGGCCTGCCTTCTGCCCAGACTCCTTCCTCAGAGTGGAACAGGCACTACTGCCCTAGTCGTCCCCTCATGTCTCATTAGAAGGGAGGCATCATCTCTCCGCACAGGGAGCGGGTGACACTTGTCTTGCCACCGGCCTGCTCTTCCTGCCACGGCAGGCTCTCCTGCTTCCCGACCGTTTCCCGACCACAAGGCCAATGGCTCCTTCTCTTCTCTGGGGCGCGGCTTGTTGCGCCTGCCCCAGACTTGCTCCTGGGGAGTGCGGTGAAATACGTGTCCCTTTCCTTAAGGCCCTTTCAGATGTGCAACCACGCTTCTCTCTTAGGCAAAGAGGTGCTAGGGCAAAGAGGATTTCGCTCCATGCGGGTAAATTCCACCGCGCTGTAGAGACTAGCTCAGGCATTCAGCAGCAGCATCCCCCACATCCGATTCTGATTTCCCAGTGAATGCTGTGCTTTCCCAGAGGAGATGCCCGGGCAAAGAGGCTTTCGCTGTATGCGGATTTCTCCCACCGCGAGACTGGGCTCAGGCAAGAAGCAGCAGAGCCCGCCGAACCGACACTGACTTCGTAGCGAATGCTGTGCTTTCGCAAAGACTTTGGCTTGGAGCGAACAACACTTGGCCCCTGCTTCCTCAGCAAGGCTTTTGTTGCTTCAGGGAAGAAGAGCTGCGGGAGCCTGGTGCCTCTTGTGCCTTGCTCCCCCGGGCTCCAAGTTCACATCCTGAGTTCATTTTGCCAAGCCGAAATAAGCAGAACCAGTCTCGACCCTGCAGCAGCGTGCGTGGCCTAGGATGGCACTCTGCTCACAATGCCATCACTAGGCATAGGCAAGGCCTGCCCTTTTGCTCTGGCGTTCAGGGCGACAGGGGACTAGGCCCGTGCCTTTCCCATCCTTGAGGAGCCACGAGAGGATCACTGCACAGGCCCGTGCCCTGGGATGGGGAGTAATGGGAAACTGTCCCTGTTTCCCCGAGACACCCCCTGCCTCCGCCAAGACTGCCACATCCTGGAGGAAGTCAGCATCTGATTGCCCGTTCCTCCAGGAGGTGTTTCTGCGAGTTCAGGACCGGGAGATTGGTGGCAAGCGCACGTCTGCCCTCTGGACAGGAGGCCAAGGACCTGCTGTCCCCTTGGGCCCAGAGGCACAGGAAAGACCTTCCTTCTGCCCAGACTCCTTCCTCAGATTGGAGCACGCTCCCCTGCCAAATCGTCCCCTCGTGTCTCCTAGCAGCCAGGCTTCGTCTCTCAGCACAGGCAGAGGGTGACACTTGTCTTGCCACCGGCCCGATGTTCCTGCCCGGGCCGGCGCTACTGCTTCGCGAACGTTTCCCGACCTCTAGGCCAAGGACTCCTTCTCTTCTCCTGGGGCAGCGTGCTGCACTCTCCCGAGACAGGCTCCTGGGGAGTGCAGTGACAGGCATGTCCCTTTCCTTAAGGCACTTTCCACAGGCGCAACCACCCTACTCTCTCAGGCAGAAGGGATGCCCAGACAAAGAGGATTTCGCTCCATGCGGGTTTATTACACCATGGTTTGGAGTCTTGCTCAGGCAAGCAGCAGCAGCATCCCACAGACCCGACTCTGATTTCCCAGAGAATGCTGTGCTTTCCCAGAGGGGATGCCCTATCAAGGAGGCTTTCGATCTATTCGGGTTTCTCCCGCCGTGCTGCGGATCCTAGGCTACATCAAGCAGCAACAGCAGCCCAAGAACTGACTCTGATTTCTCAGCGACTGCTATGCTTTCGCAGAGGTTTTCAGCTTGGCGTGAACAGCACTTCGCTGCTGCTTCCTCAGCAAGGATTTCGGTGTTTGCTCTGTCGCGTCAGGGAAGAAGAGCTGCGGAGAGCTGGCCCGTCTTGGGCCTAGGTTTCCCGGGCTTCATGTTGGCGCCCTGGGTTCTCGCTGCCAGGCCGAAATAAGCAGACACAGACACAACCCTGCAGCAGCGTGCGTGGCCTAGGATGGCACTCAATGCACACTACCATCTCCCGGTGTAGGCAACGCTTGGCCTTTGGCACTGGCTCTCAGGTGGACACACGGACAAGGCCAGTGCCTTCGCCACAGGAGAGGAGAGGCGACAGGATCCCTGAACACCGTCCTTTCACTGGAATGGGGAGCTTTGAGGGACTGCCCCACTCCTTCTCCAGAAACGCCCTGCTACCGAAAATGCTGCCACATCTTGGAGGAAGATGGCATCTGCCCGTTTCTCGAGGGTGCTGTTTCTGCGAGTTCCGGGGATGGTGCCTGGTAGCAAGCCCAAGTGTGCCCTACGGACAGGTGGTCAAGGACATGCTGTCCCCTTGGGACCAGAGGCACAAGACAGGCCTGCCTTCTGCCCAGACTCCTTCCTCAGAGTGGAGCAGGCGCCCCTGCCCTAGTCGTCACCTCATGTCTCATTAGCAGTGAGGCTTCGTCTCTCCGCACAGGGAGCCGGTGACACTTGTCTTGCCACCGGCCTGCTCTTCCTGCCACAGCAGGCTCTCCTGCTTCCCGAACGTTTCCCACCCACAAGGCCAATGGCACCTTCTCTTCTCTGGGGGCGGCTTGTTCGGCCTGCCCCAGACTTGCTCCTGGGGAGTGCAGTGAAAGACGTGTCCCTTTCCTTAAGGCCCTTTCAGATGTGCAACCACGCTTCTCTCTTAGGCAAAGAGGTGCTAGGGCAAAGAGGATTTCGTTGCATGCGGGTAACTTCCAACGTGCTGTGGAGAGTAGCTTAGGTATTCAGCAGCAACATCCCCCACATCCGATTCTGATTTCCCAGTGAATGCTGTGCTTTCCCAGAGGAGATACCCGGGCAAAGAGGATTTCACTGTATGCGGGTTTCTCCCACCGCGAGACCGGGCTCAGGCAAGCAGCAGTAGAGCCCGCAGATCCGACTCTGATTTCTCAGTGAATGCTGTGCTTTCGCAGAGGCTTTGGTTTGGAGCGAACAGCACTTGGCCGCTGCTTCTTCAGCAAGGCTTTAGTCGCTTCAGGGAAGAAGAGCAGCGGGAGTGCTGGTGCTTCTTGGGCCTTGCTTTCCCGGGCTCCAAGTTCGTGCCCAGGGTTCACCCTGCCAGGCCGAACTAAGCAGATTCAGCCACAACCCGGCAGCAGCGTGCGTGGCCTAGGATGGCACTCAATGCATACTACCATCTCCCGGTGTAAGCAACGCTTGGCCTTTGGCACTGGCTGTCAGGCGGACTCACGGACAAGGCCAGTGCCTTCGCCACAGGAGAGGAGAGGCGACAGGATCCCTGACAACCGTCCGTTCACTGGAATGGGGATCTTTGGGGGACTGTCCCCAATCCTTCCCCGGCAAACCCCCTGCCACCGAAAACGCTTTCACATTTTGGAGGAAGATGGCATCTGACTGCCCGTTTCTCGAGGGAGCTGTTTCTCCGAGTTCCGGTTTTGGCGCCTGGTAGCAAGCCCAAGTGTGCCCTACGGACAGGTGGTCAAGGACATGCTGTCCCCTTGGGACCAGAGGCACAAGACAGGCCTGCCTTCTGCCCAGACTCCTTCCTCAGAGTGGAACAGGCACTACTGCCCTAGTCGTCCCCTCATGTCTCATTAGAAGGGAGGCATCATCTCTCCGCACAGGGAGCGGGTGACACTTGTCTTGCCACCGGCCTGCTCTTCCTGCCACGGCAGGCTCTCCTGCTTCCCGACCGTTTCCCGACCACAAGGCCAATGGCTCCTTCTCTTCTCTGGGGCGCGGCTTGTTGCGCCTGCCCCAGACTTGCTCCTGGGGAGTGCGGTGAAATACGTGTCCCTTTCCTTAAGGCCCTTTCAGATGTGCAACCACGCTTCTCTCTTAGGCAAAGAGGTGCTAGGGCAAAGAGGATTTCGCTCCATGCGGGTAAATTCCACCGCGCTGTAGAGACTAGCTCAGGCATTCAGCAGCAGCATCCCCCACATCCGATTCTGATTTCCCAGTGAATGCTGTGCTTTCCCAGAGGAGATGCCCGGGCAAAGAGGCTTTCGCTGTATGCGGATTTCTCCCACCGCGAGACTGGGCTCAGGCAAGAAGCAGCAGAGCCCGCCGAACCGACACTGACTTCGTAGCGAATGCTGTGCTTTCGCAAAGACTTTGGCTTGGAGCGAACAACACTTGGCCCCTGCTTCCTCAGCAAGGCTTTTGTTGCTTCAGGGAAGAAGAGCTGCGGGAGCCTGGTGCCTCTTGTGCCTTGCTCCCCCGGGCTCCAAGTTCACATCCTGAGTTCATTTTGCCAAGCCGAAATAAGCAGAACCAGTCTCGACCCTGCAGCAGCGTGCGTGGCCTAGGATGGCACTCTGCTCACAATGCCATCACTAGGCATAGGCAAGGCCTGCCCTTTTGCTCTGGCGTTCAGGGCGACAGGGGACTAGGCCCGTGCCTTTCCCATCCTTGAGGAGCCACGAGAGGATCACTGCACAGGCCCGTGCCCTGGGATGGGGAGTAATGGGAAACTGTCCCTGTTTCCCCGAGACACCCCCTGCCTCCGCCAAGACTGCCACATCCTGGAGGAAGTCAGCATCTGATTGCCCGTTCCTCCAGGAGGTGTTTCTGCGAGTTCAGGACCGGGAGATTGGTGGCAAGCGCACGTCTGCCCTCTGGACAGGAGGCCAAGGACCTGCTGTCCCCTTGGGCCCAGAGGCACAGGAAAGACCTTCCTTCTGCCCAGACTCCTTCCTCAGATTGGAGCACGCTCCCCTGCCAAATCGTCCCCTCGTGTCTCCTAGCAGCCAGGCTTCGTCTCTCAGCACAGGCAGAGGGTGACACTTGTCTTGCCACCGGCCCGATGTTCCTGCCCGGGCCGGCGCTACTGCTTCGCGAACGTTTCCCGACCTCTAGGCCAAGGACTCCTTCTCTTCTCCTGGGGCAGCGTGCTGCACTCTCCCGAGACAGGCTCCTGGGGAGTGCAGTGACAGGCATGTCCCTTTCCTTAAGGCACTTTCCACAGGCGCAACCACCCTACTCTCTCAGGCAGAAGGGATGCCCAGACAAAGAGGATTTCGCTCCATGCGGGTTTATTACACCATGGTTTGGAGTCTTGCTCAGGCAAGCAGCAGCAGCATCCCACAGACCCGACTCTGATTTCCCAGAGAATGCTGTGCTTTCCCAGAGGGGATGCCCTATCAAGGAGGCTTTCGATCTATTCGGGTTTCTCCCGCCGTGCTGCGGATCCTAGGCTACATCAAGCAGCAACAGCAGCCCAAGAACTGACTCTGATTTCTCAGCGACTGCTATGCTTTCGCAGAGGTTTTCAGCTTGGCGTGAACAGCACTTCGCTGCTGCTTCCTCAGCAAGGATTTCGGTGTTTGCTCTGTCGCGTCAGGGAAGAAGAGCTGCGGAGAGCTGGCCCGTCTTGGGCCTAGGTTTCCCGGGCTTCATGTTGGCGCCCTGGGTTCTCGCTGCCAGGCCGAAATAAGCAGACACAGACACAACCCTGCAGCAGCGTGCGTGGCCTAGGATGGCACTCAATGCACACTACCATCTCCCGGTGTAGGCAACGCTTGGCCTTTGGCACTGGCTCTCAGGTGGACACACGGACAAGGCCAGTGCCTTCGCCACAGGAGAGGAGAGGCGACAGGATCCCTGAACACCGTCCTTTCACTGGAATGGGGAGCTTTGAGGGACTGCCCCACTCCTTCTCCAGAAACGCCCTGCTACCGAAAATGCTGCCACATCTTGGAGGAAGATGGCATCTGCCCGTTTCTCGAGGGTGCTGTTTCTGCGAGTTCCGGGGATGGTGCCTGGTAGCAAGCCCAAGTGTGCCCTACGGACAGGTGGTCAAGGACATGCTGTCCCCTTGGGACCAGAGGCACAAGACAGGCCTGCCTTCTGCCCAGACTCCTTCCTCAGAGTGGAGCAGGCGCCCCTGCCCTAGTCGTCACCTCATGTCTCATTAGCAGTGAGGCTTCGTCTCTCCGCACAGGGAGCCGGTGACACTTGTCTTGCCACCGGCCTGCTCTTCCTGCCACAGCAGGCTCTCCTGCTTCCCGAACGTTTCCCACCCACAAGGCCAATGGCACCTTCTCTTCTCTGGGGGCGGCTTGTTCGGCCTGCCCCAGACTTGCTCCTGGGGAGTGCAGTGAAAGACGTGTCCCTTTCCTTAAGGCCCTTTCAGATGTGCAACCACGCTTCTCTCTTAGGCAAAGAGGTGCTAGGGCAAAGAGGATTTCGTTGCATGCGGGTAACTTCCAACGTGCTGTGGAGAGTAGCTTAGGCATTCAGCAGCAGCATCCCCAAAATCCGATTCTGATTTCCCAGTGAATGCTGTGCTTTCCCAGAGGAGATGCCCGGGCAAAGAGGATTTCACTGTATGCGGGTTTCTCCCACCGCGAGACCGGGCTCAGGCAAGCAGCAGTAGAGCCCGCAGATCCGACTCTGATTTCTCAGCGAATGCTGGGCTTTCGCAGAGGCTTAGGCTTGGAGCGAGCAGCACTTGGCCGCTGCTTCCTCAGCAAGGCTTTAGTCGCTTCAGGGAAGAAGACAGCGGGAGAGCTGGTGCCTCTTGGGCCTTGCTTTCCCGGGCTCCAAGTTCACATCCTGGGTTCATCCTACCAAGCTGAAATAAGCAGACCCAGCCTCGACCCTGCAGCAGCGTGCATGGCCAAGGATGGCACTCTGTTCACAATGACATCTCTCCTCGTAGGCAAGGCCTGCCCTTTCGCTCTGGCATTCAGGGGCACAGGGGACTAGGCCCGTGCCTTCCCCATCCTTGAGGAGCCGCGAGAGGATTATTGCACACGGCCCGTGCCCTGGGATGGGGAGTAATGGGTAACTGTCCCTGTTTCCCCGGGACACCCCCTACCTCCGCCAAGGCTTCACATCCTGGAGGAAGACGGCATTTGATTGCCCGTTCCTCCAGGAGGTGTTTCTGCGAGTTCAGGACCGGGAGCTTGGTGGCAAGCCCACGTCTGCCCTCTGGACAGGTGGCCAAGGACCTGCTGTCCCCTTGGGCCCAGAGGCACAGGAAAGACCTTCCTTCTGCCCAGACCCTTCCTCAGATTGGAGCACGCTCCCCTGCCCAATCATCCCCTCGTGTCTCCTTAGCTTCGTCTCTCTGCACAGGCAGAGGGTGACACTTGTCTTGCCACCGGCCCGCTGTTCTTGCCAGGGCCGGCGCTCCTGCTTCGCGACCGTATCCCGACCACAAGGCCAACGACTCTTTCTCCTCTCCTAGGGCAGCATGCTGCACTTTCCCGAGACAGGCTCCTGGGGAGTGCAGTGACAGACATGTCCCTTTCCTTAAGGCTCTTTCCACAGGCGCAACCACGCTTCTCTCTCAGGCAGAAGGGATGCCCAGGCAAAGTGGATCTCGCTCCATGCGGATTTATTACACCGTGCTGTGGAGTCTTCCTCAGGAAAACAGCAGCAGCATCCCACAGATCCGACTCTGATTTCAAAGAGAATGCTGTGCTTTCCCAGAGGGGATGACCTAGCAAAGAGGCTTTTGCTCTATGAGGTTTCCTCCCGCCGTGCTCGAATACTAGTCTAAGGCAAGCAGCAACAACAGCCCACAGAACCGACTCTGATTTCCCAGCGACGGCTATGCTTTCGCAGAGGTTTTCAGCTTGGCGGGAACCGCACTTCGCTGCTGCTTCCTCAGCAAGGATTTCGGTGTTCGCTCTGTCGCGTCAGTGAAGAAGAGCTGCAGAGACTGGTCCTTCGTAGGCCTTGCTTTCCCGGGCTTCATGTTGGCGCCCTGGGTTCACCCTGCCAGGCCGAAGTAAGCAGACACAGCCACAACCCTGCAGCAGCGTGCGTGGCCTAGGATGGCACTCAATGCACACTACCATCTCCCGGTGTAGGCAACGCTTGGTCTTTGGCACTGGCTCTCAGGCGGACTCACGGACAAGGCCACTGCCTTCGCCACAGGAGAGGAGAGGCGACAGGATCCCTGAACACCGTCTGTTCACTGGAATGGGGAGCTTTGGGGGACTGTCTCCACTCCTTCCCGGGCAAACCCCCTGCCACCGAAAACGCTGTCACATCTTGGAGGAAAGTGGCATCTGACTGCCCATTTCACGCGGGAGCTGTTCCTCGAGTTCCGGGTTTGAATCCTGGTAGCAAGCCCAAGTGTGCCCTACGGACAGGTGGTCAAGGACATGCTGTCCCCTTGGGACCAGAGGCACAAGACAGGCCTGCCTTCTGCCCAGACTCCTTCCTCAGAGTGGAGCAGGTGCCACTGCCCTAGTCGTCCCCTCATGTCTCATTAGCAGCGAGGCTTCGTCTCTCCGCACAGGGAGCGGGTGACACTTGTCTTGCCACCGGCCTGCTCTTCCTGCCACGGCAGGCTCTCCTGCTTCCCGACCGTTTCCCGAACACAAGACCAATGGCTCCTTCTCTACTCTGGGGGCGGCTTGTTCAGCCTGCCCCAGACTTGCTCCTGGGGAGTGCAGTGAAAGACATGTCCCTTTCCTTAAGGCCCTTTCAGATGTGCAACCACGCTACTCTCTTAGGCAAAGAGGTGCTAGGGCAAAGAGGATTTCGTTGCATGCGGGTAACTTCCAACGTGCTGTGGAGAGTAGCTTAGGCATTCAGCAGCAGCATCCCCAAAATCCGATTCTGATTTCCCAGTGAATGCTGTGCTTTCCCAGAGGAGATGGCCGGGCAAAGAGGATTTCGCTGTAGGCGGGTATCTCCCACCGCGAGACCGGGGTCAGGCAAACAGCAGCAGAGCCCGCAGATCCGACTCTGATTTCTCAGCGAATGCTGTGCTTTCGCAAAGACATTGGCTTGGAGCGAACAACACTTGGCCCCTGCTTCCTCAGCAAGGCTTTCGTCGCTTCAGGGAAGAAGAGCTGCGGGAGAGCTGGTGCCTCTTGTGCCTTGCTCTCGCGGGCTCCAAGTTCACATCCTGGGTTCATTCTGCCAAGCCGAAATAAGCAGATCCAGCCTCGACCCTGCAGCAGCTGCGTGGCCTAGGATGGCACTCTGCTCACAATGCCATCTCTCGGCGTAGGCAAGGCCTGCCCTTTTGCTCTGGCGTTCATGGGGAGAGGGGACTAGGCCCGTGCCTTTCCCATCCTTGAGGAGCCGCGAGAGGATCACTGCACACGTCCCGTGCTCTGGGATGGGGAGTAATGGGAAACTGTCCCTGTTTCCCCGGGACACCCCCTGCCTCCGCCAAGGCTGCCACATCCTGGAGGAAGTCGGCATCTGATTGCCCGTTCCTCCAGGAGGTGTTTCTGCGAGTTCAGGACCGGGAGCTTGGTGGCAAGCCCACGTCTGCCCTCTGGACAGGTGGCCAAGGACCTGCTGTCCCCTTGGGCCCAGAGGCACAGGAAAGGCCTTCCTTCTGCCCAGACTCCTTCCTCAGATTGGAGCACGCTACCCTGCCCAATCGTCCCCTCGTGTCTCTTAGCAGCCAGGCTTCGTCTCTCTGCACAGGCAGAGGGTGACACTTGTCTTGCCACCGGCCCGCTGTTCTTGCCAGGCCCGGCGCTCCTGCCTCGCTACCGTTTCCCGACCACAAGGCCAACAACTCCTACTCTTCTCCTGGGGCAGCGTGCTGCACTTTCCCGAGACAGGCTCCTGGGGTGTGCAGTGACAGACATGTCCCTTTCTTTAAGGGTCTTTCCACAGGCGCAACCACGCTTCTCTCTCAGGCAGAAGGGATGCCCAGGCAAAGTGGATCTCGCTCCATGCGGATTTATACACCGTGCTGTGGAATCTTCCTCAGGAAAACAGCAGCAGCATCCCACAGATCCGACTCTGATTTCCAAGAGAATGCTGTGCTTTCCCAGAGGTGATGCCCTAGCAAATATGCTTTCGCTCTATGCGGGTTTCTCCCGCCGTGCTGCGAATACTACGCTAAGGCAAGCAGCAACAGCAGCCCACAGAACCGACTCTGATATCTCAGCGACTGCTGTGCTTTCGCAGAGGTTTTCAGCTTTGCGCGAACCGCACTTCGCTGCTGCTTCCTCAACAAGGATTTCGGTGTTCGCTCTGTCGCGTCACGGAAGAAGAGCTGCAGAGAGCTGGTCCGTCTTAGGCCTTGCTTTCCCGGGCTTCATGTTGGCGCCCTGGGTTCATCCTGCCAGGCCGAACTAAGCAGACACAGCCACAACCCTGCAGCAGCGTGCGTGGTCTAGGATGGCACTTAATGCACACTACCATCTCCCGGTGTAGGCAACGCTTGGCCTTTGGCACTGGCTCTCAGGCGGACTCACGGACAAGGCCAGTGCCTTCGCCACAGGAGAGGAGAGGCGACAGGATCCCTGAACACCGTCCGTTCACTGGAATGGGGAGCTTTGGGGAACTGTGCCCACTCCTTCCCCAGCAAACCCCCTGCCACTGAAAACGCTGTCACATCTTGGAGGAAGATGGCATCTGACGGCCTGTTTCCGAGGGAGCTGTTTCTCCGAGTTCCGGGTATGGCGCCTGGTAGCAAGCCCAAGTGTGCCCTACGGACAGGTGGTCAAGGACATGCTGTCCCCTTGGGACCAGAGGCACAAGACAGGCCTGCCTTCTGCCCAGACTCCTTCCTCAGAGTGGAACAGGTGCCACTGCCCTAGTCGTCCCCTCATGTCTCATTAGAAGGGAGGCATCATCTCTCCGCACAGGGAGCGGGTGACACTTGTCTTGCCACCGGCCCGCTCTTCCTGCCACAGCAGGCTCTCCTGCTTCCCGACCGTTTCACACCCACAAGGCCAATGGCACCTTCTCTTCTCTGGGGGCGGCTTGTTCGGCCTACCCCAGACTTGCTCCTGGGGAGTGCAGTGAAAGACATGTCCCTTTCCTTAAGGCCCTTTCAGATGTGCAACCACGCTTCTCTCTTAGGCAAAGAGGTGCTAGGGCAAAGAGGATTTCGTTGCATGCGGGTATCTTCCAACGTGCTGTGGAGAGTAGCTTAGGTATTCAGCAGCAACATCCCCCACATCCGATTCTGATTTCCCAGTGAATGCTGTGCTTTCCCAGAGGAGATACCCGGGCAAAGAGGATTTCACTGTATGCGGGTTTCTCCCACCGCGAGACCGGGCTCAGGCAAGCAGCAGTAGAGCCCGCAGATCCGACTCTGATTTCTCAGTGAATGCTGTGCTTTCGCAGAGGCTTTGGTTTGGAGCGAACAGCACTTGGCCGCTGCTTCTTCAGCAAGGCTTTAGTCGCTTCAGGGAAGAAGAGCAGCGGGAGTGCTGGTGCTTCTTGGGCCTTGCTTTCCCGGGCTCCAAGTTCGTGCCCAGGGTTCACCCTGCCAGGCCGAACTAAGCAGATTCAGCCACAACCCGGCAGCAGCGTGCGTGGCCTAGGATGGCACTCAATGCATACTACCATCTCCCGGTGTAAGCAACGCTTGGCCTTTGGCACTGGCTGTCAGGCGGACTCACGGACAAGGCCAGTGCCTTCGCCACAGGAGAGGAGAGGCGACAGGATCCCTGACAACCGTCCGTTCACTGGAATGGGGATCTTTGGGTGACTGTCCCCAATCCTTCCCCGGCAAACCCCCTGCCACCGAAAACGCTTTCACATTTTGGAGGAAGATGGCATCTGACTGCCCGTTTCTCGAGGGAGCTGTTTCTCCGAGTTCCGGTTTTGGCGCCTGGTAGCAAGCCCAAGTGTGCCCTACGGACAGGTGGTCAAGGACATGCTGTCCCCTTGGGACCAGAGGCACAAGACAGGCCTGCCTTCTGCCCAGACTCCTTCCTCAGAGTGGAACAGGCACCACTGCCCTAGTCGTCCCCTCATGTCTCATTAGAAGGGAGGCATCATCTCTCCGCACAGGGAGCGGGTGACACTTGTCTTGCCACCGGCCTGCTCTTCCTGCCACGGCAGGCTCTCCTGCTTCCCGACCGTTTCCCGACCACAAGGCCAATGGCTCCTTCTCTTCTCTGGGGCGCGGCTTGTTGCGCCTGCCCCAGACTTGCTCCTGGGGAGTGCGGTGAAATACGTGTCCCTTTCCTTAAGGCCCTTTCAGATGTGCAACCACGCTTCTCTCTTAGGCAAAGAGGTGCTAGGGCAAAGAGGATTTCGCTCCATGCGGGTAAATTCCACCGCGCTGTAGAGACTAGCTCAGGCATTCAGCAGCAGCATCCCCCACATCCGATTCTGATTTCCCAGTGAATGCTGTGCTTTCCCAGAGGAGATGCCCGGGCAAAGAGGCTTTCGCTGTATGCGGATTTCTCCCACCGCGAGACTGGGCTCAGGCAAGAAGCAGCAGAGCCCGCCGAACCGACACTGACTTCGTAGCGAATGCTGTGCTTTCGCAAAGACTTTGGCTTGGAGCGAACAACACTTGGCCCCTGCTTCCTCAGCAAGGCTTTTGTTGCTTCAGGGAAGAAGAGCTGCGGGAGCCTGGTGCCTCTTGTGCCTTGCTCCCCCGGGCTCCAAGTTCACATCCTGAGTTCATTTTGCCAAGCCGAAATAAGCAGAACCAGTCTCGACCCTGCAGCAGCGTGCGTGGCCTAGGATGGCACTCTGCTCACAATGCCATCACTAGGCATAGGCAAGGCCTGCCCTTTTGCTCTGGCGTTCAGGGCGACAGGGGACTAGGCCCGTGCCTTTCCCATCCTTGAGGAGCCACGAGAGGATCACTGCACAGGCCCGTGCCCTGGGATGGGGAGTAATGGGAAACTGTCCCTGTTTCCCCGAGACACCCCCTGCCTCCGCCAAGACTGCCACATCCTGGAGGAAGTCAGCATCTGATTGCCCGTTCCTCCAGGAGGTGTTTCTGCGAGTTCAGGACCGGGAGATTGGTGGCAAGCGCACGTCTGCCCTCTGGACAGGAGGCCAAGGACCTGCTGTCCCCTTGGGCCCAGAGGCACAGGAAAGACCTTCCTTCTGCCCAGACTCCTTCCTCAGATTGGAGCACGCTCCCCTGCCAAATCGTCCCCTCGTGTCTCCTAGCAGCCAGGCTTCGTCTCTCAGCACAGGCAGAGGGTGACACTTGTCTTGCCACCGGCCCGATGTTCCTGCCCGGGCCGGCGCTACTGCTTCGCGAACGTTTCCCGACCTCTAGGCCAAGGACTCCTTCTCTTCTCCTGGGGCAGCGTGCTGCACTCTCCCCAGACAGGCTCCTGGGGAGTGCAGTGACAGGCATGTCCCTTTCCTTAAGGCACTTTCCACAGGCGCAACCACCCTACTCTCTCAGGCAGAAGGGATGCCCAGACAAAGAGGATTTCGCTCCATGCGGGTTTATTACACCATGGTTTGGAGTCTTGCTCAGGCAAGCAGCAGCAGCATCCCACAGACCCGACTCTGATTTCCCAGAGAATGCTGTGCTTTCCCAGAGGGGATGCCCTATCAAGGAGGCTTTCGATCTATTCGGGTTTCTCCCGCCGTGCTGCGGATCCTAGGCTACATCAAGCAGCAACAGCAGCCCAAGAACTGACTCTGATTTCTCAGCGACTGCTATGCTTTCGCAGAGGTTTTCAGCTTGGCGTGAACAGCACTTCGCTGCTGCTTCCTCAGCAAGGATTTCGGTGTTTGCTCTGTCGCGTCAGGGAAGAAGAGCTGCGGAGAGCTGGCCCGTCTTGGGCCTAGGTTTCCCGGGCTTCATGTTGGCGCCCTGGGTTCTCGCTGCCAGGCCGAAATAAGCAGACACAGACACAACCCTGCAGCAGCGTGCGTGGCCTAGGATGGCACTCAATGCACACTACCATCTCCCGGTGTAGGCAACGCTTGGCCTTTGGCACTGGCTCTCAGGTGGACACACGGACAAGGCCAGTGCCTTCGCCACAGGAGAGGAGAGGCGACAGGATCCCTGAACACCGTCCTTTCACTGGAATGGGGAGCTTTGAGGGACTGCCCCACTCCTTCTCCAGAAACGCCCTGCTACCGAAAATGCTGCCACATCTTGGAGGAAGATGGCATCTGCCCGTTTCTCGAGGGTGCTGTTTCTGCGAGTTCCGGGGATGGTGCCTGGTAGCAAGCCCAAGTGTGCCCTACGGACAGGTGGTCAAGGACATGCTGTCCCCTTGGGACCAGAGGCACAAGACAGGCCTGCCTTCTGCCCAGACTCCTTCCTCAGAGTGGAGCAGGCGCCCCTGCCCTAGTCGTCACCTCATGTCTCATTAGCAGTGAGGCTTCGTCTCTCCGCACAGGGAGCCGGTGACACTTGTCTTGCCACCGGCCTGCTCTTCCTGCCACAGCAGGCTCTCCTGCTTCCCGAACGTTTCCCACCCACAAGGCCAATGGCACCTTCTCTTCTCTGGGGGCGGCTTGTTCGGCCTGCCCCAGACTTGCTCCTGGGGAGTGCAGTGAAAGACGTGTCCCTTTCCTTAAGGCCCTTTCAGATGTGCAACCACGCTTCTCTCTTAGGCAAAGAGGTGCTAGGGCAAAGAGGATTTCGTTGCATGCGGGTAACTTCCAACGTGCTGTGGAGAGTAGCTTAGGCATTCAGCAGCAGCATCCCCAAAATCCGATTCTGATTTCCCAGTGAATGCTGTGCTTTCCCAGAGGAGATGCCCGGGCAAAGAGGATTTCACTGTATGCGGGTTTCTCCCACCGCGAGACCGGGCTCAGGCAAGCAGCAGTAGAGCCCGCAGATCCGACTCTGATTTCTCAGCGAATGCTGGGCTTTCGCAGAGGCTTAGGCTTGGAGCGAGCAGCACTTGGCCGCTGCTTCCTCAGCAAGGCTTTAGTCGCTTCAGGGAAGAAGACAGCGGGAGAGCTGGTGCCTCTTGGGCCTTGCTTTCCCGGGCTCCAAGTTCACATCCTGGGTTCATCCTACCAAGCTGAAATAAGCAGACCCAGCCTCGACCCTGCAGCAGCGTGCATGGCCAAGGATGGCACTCTGTTCACAATGACATCTCTCCTCGTAGGCAAGGCCTGCCCTTTCGCTCTGGCATTCAGGGGCACAGGGGACTAGGCCCGTGCCTTCCCCATCCTTGAGGAGCCGTGAGAGGATTATTGCACACGGCCCGTGCCCTGGGATGGGGAGTAATGGGTAACTGTCCCTGTTTCCCCGGGACACCCCCTACCTCCGCCAAGGCTTCACATCCTGGAGGAAGACGGCATTTGATTGCCCGTTCCTCCAGGAGGTGTTTCTGCGAGTTCAGGACCGGGAGCTTGGTGGCAAGCCCACGTCTGCCCTCTGGACAGGTGGCCAAGGACCTGCTGTCCCCTTGGGCCCAGAGGCACAGGAAAGACCTTCCTTCTGCCCAGACCCTTCCTCAGATTGGAGCACGCTCCCCTGCCCAATCATCCCCTCGTGTCTCCTTAGCTTCGTCTCTCTGCACAGGCAGAGGGTGACATTTGTCTTGCCACCGGCCCGCTGTTCTTGCCAGGGCCGGCGCTCCTGCTTCGCGACCGTATCCCGACCACAAGGCCAACGACTCTTTCTCCTCTCCTAGGGCAGCATGCTGCACTTTCCCGAGACAGGCTCCTGGGGAGTGCAGTGACAGACATGTCCCTTTCCTTAAGGCTCTTTCCACAGGCGCAACCACGCTTCTCTCTCAGGCAGAAGGGATGCCCAGGCAAAGTGGATCTCGCTCCATGCGGATTTATTACACCGTGCTGTGGAGTCTTCCTCAGGAAAACAGCAGCAGCATCCCACAGATCCGACTCTGATTTCAAAGAGAATGCTGTGCTTTCCCAGAGGGGATGACCTAGCAAAGAGGCTTTTGCTCTATGAGGGTTCCTCCCGCCGTGCTCGAATACTAGTCTAAGGCAAGCAGGAACAACAGCCCACAGAACCGACTCTGATTTCCCAGCGACGGCTATGCTTTCGCAGAGGTTTTCAGCTTGGCGGGAACCGCACTTCCATGCTGCTTCCTCAGCAAGGATTTCGGTGTTCGCTCTGTCGCGTCAGTGAAGAAGAGCTGCAGAGACTGGTCCGTCGTAGGCCTTGCTTTCCCGGGCTTCATGTTGGCGCCCTGGGTTCACCCTGCCAGGCCGAAGTAAGCAGACACAGCCACAACCCTGCAGCAGCGTGCGTGGCCTAGGATGGCACTCAATGCACACTACCATCTCCCGGTGTAGGCAACGCTTGGTCTTTGGCACTGGCTCTCAGGCGGACTCACGGACAAGGCCACTGCCTTCGCCACAGGAGAGGAGAGGCGACAGGATCCCTGAACACCGTCTGTTCACTGCAATGGGGAGCTTTGGGGGACTGTCTCCACTCCTTCCCCGGCAAACCCCCTGCCACCGAAAACGCTGTCACATCTTGGAGGAAGGTGGCATCTGACTGCCCATTTCACGAGGGAGCTGTTCCTCGAGTTCCGGGTTTGAATCCTGGTAGCAAGCCCAAGTGTGCCCTACGGACAGGTGGTCAAGAACATGCTGTCCCCTTGGGACAAGAGGCACAAGACAGGCCTGCCTTCTGCCCAGACTCCTTCCTCAGAGTGGAGTAGGCGACCCTGCCTTGGTCGTCACCTCATGTCTCATTAGCAGCGAGGCTTCGTCTCTCCGCACAGGGAGCGGGTGACACTTGTCTTGCCACCGGCCTGCTCTTCCTGCCACGGCAAGCTCTCCTGCTTCCCGACCGTTTCCCACCCACAACACCAATAGCTCCTTCTCTTCTCTGGGGGCGGCTTGTTTGGCCTGCCCCAGACATGCTCCTGGGGAGTGCGGTGAAAGACGTGTCCCTTTCCTTAAGGCCCTTTCAGATGTGCAACCACGCTTCTCTCTTAGGCAAAGAGGTGCTAGGGCAAAGAGGTTTTCGTTGCATGCGGGTAACTTCCAACGTGCTGTGGAGAGTAGCTTAGGTATTCAGCCGCAGAATCCCCCACATAGAATTCTGATTTCCCAGTGAATGCTGTGCTTTCACAGAGGAGATGCCCGGGCAAAGAGGATTTCTCTGTATGCGGGTTTCTCCCACCGCGAGACCGGGTTCAGGCAAGCAGCAGTAGAGCCCGCAGATCCGACTCTGATTTCTCAGTGAATGCTGTGCTTTCGCAGAGCTTTGGCTTGGAGGGAACAGCACTTGGCCGCTGCTTCTTCAGCAAGGCTTTAGTCGCTTCAGGGAAGAAGAGCAGCGGGAGAGCTGGTGCCTCTTGGGCCTTGCTTTCCCGGGCTCCAAGTTCACATCCTGGGTTCATCCTACCAAGCCGAAATAAGCAGACCCAGCCTCGACCCTGCAGCAGCGTGCATGGCCTAGGATGGCACTCTGCTCACAATGACATCTTTCCTCGTAGGCAAGGCGTGCCCTTTCGCTCTGGCATTCAGGGGGACAGGGGACTAGGCCCGTGCCTTCCCCATCCTTGAGGAGCCGCGAGAGGATAAAGCACACGGCTCGTGCCCAGGGATGGGGAGTAATGTGTAACTGTCCCTGTTTCCCCGACACACCCTCTGCCTCCGCCAAGGCTGCCACATCCTGGAGGAAGACGGCATTTGATTACCCGTTCCTCCAGGAGGTGTTTCTGCGAGTTCAGGACCGGGAGATTGGTGGCAAGCCCACGTCTGCCCTCTGGACAGGTGGCCAAGGACCTGCTATCCCCTTGGGCCCAGAGGCACAGGAAAGGCCTTTCTTCTGCCCAGACTCCTTTCTCAGATTAGAGCACGCTCCCGTGCCCAATCATCCCCTCGTGTCTCCTTAGGTTCGTCTCTCTGCACAGGCAGAGGGTGACACTTGTCTTGCCACCGGCCCGCTGTTCTTGCCAGGGCCGGCGCTCCTGCTTCGCGACTGTTTCCCGACCACAAGGCCAACGAATCCTTCTCTTCTCCTAGGGCAGCATGCTGCACTTTCCCGAGTCAGGCTCCTGGGGAGTGCAGTGACAGACATGTCCCTTTCTTTAAGGCTCTTTCCACAGGCGCAACCACGCTTCTCTCTCAGGCAGAAGGGATGGCCAGGCAAAGAGGATCTCGCTCCATGCGTGTTTATTACAAAGTGCTGTGGAGTCTTGCTCAGGCAAGCAGCAGCAGCATCCCACAGCTCCGACTCTGATTTCCCAGAGAATGCTGTGCTTTCCCAGAGGGGATGCTCTAGCAAAGAGGCTTTCGCTCTATGCGGGTTTCTCCCGCCGTGCTGCGAATACTACGCTAAGGCAAGCAGCAACAGCAGCCCACAGAACCGACTCTCATTTCTCAGCGACTGCTACGCTTTCGCAGAGGTTTTCAGCTTTGCGCGAACCGCACTTCGCTGCTGCTTCCTCAGCAAGGATTTCGGTGTTCGCTCTGTCGTGTCAGTGAAGAAGAGCTGCAGAGAGCTGGTCCGTCTTGTGCCTTGCTTTCCCGGGCTTCATGTTAGCGCCCTGGGTTCACCCTGCCAGGACAAACTAAGCAGACAGAGCCACAACACTGCAGCAGCGTGCGTGGCCTAGGATGGCACTCAATGCACACTACCAACTCCCGGTGTAGGCAACGCTTGGCCTTTGGTACTGGCTCTCAGGCGGACTCACGGACAAGGCCAGTGCCTTCGCCACAGGAGAGGTGTGGCGACAGGATCCCTGAAACCGTCCGTTCACTGGAATGGGGAGCTTTGGGGAACTGCCCCACTCCTTCTCCAGAAAACCCCCTGCCAACGAAAACGCTGCCACATCTTGGAGGAAGATGGCATCTGCCCGTTTCTCGAGGGTGCTGTTTCTGCGATTTCCGGGTATGGCGCCTGGTAGCAAGCCCAAGTGTGCCCTACGGACAGGTGGTCAAGGACATGCTGTCCCCTTGGGACCAGAGGCACAAGACAGGCCTGCCTTCTGCCCAGACTCCTTCCTCAGAGTGGAGCAGGCGCCCCTGCCCTATTCGTCCCCTCATGTCTCATTAGCAGCGAGGCTTCGTCTCTCCGCACAGGGAGCGGGTGACACTTGTCTTGCCACCGGCCTGCTCTTCCTGCCACGGCAGGCTCTCCTGCTTCGCGACCGTTTCCCACCCACAAGGCCAATGGCACCTTCTCTTCTCGGGGGCGGCTTGTTCGGCCTGCCCCAGACTTGCTCCTGGGGAGTGCAGTGAAAGACATGTCCCTTTCCTTAAGGGCCTTCAGATGTGCAACCACGCTTCTCTCTTAGGCAAAGACCTGCTAGGGCAAAGAGGTTTTCGTTGCATGCGGGTAACTTCCAACGTGCTGTGGAGAGTAGCTTAGGTATTCAGCAGCAGAATCCCCCACATAGAATTCTGATTTCCCAGTGAATGCTGTGCTTTCACAGAGGAGATGCCCGGGCAAAGAGGATTTCTCTGTATGCGGGTTTCTCCCACCGCGAGACCGGGCTCCGGCAAGCAGCAGTAGAGCCCGCAGATCCGACTCTGATTTCTCAGCGAATGCTGTGCTCTCGCAGAGGCTTTGGCTAGGAGGGAACAGCACTTGGCCGCTGCTTCTTCAGCAAGGCTTTAGTCGCTTCAGGGAAGAAGAGCAGCGGGAGAGCTGGTGCCTCTTGGGCCTTGCTTTCCCGGGCTCCAAGTTCACATCCTGGGTTCATCCTACCAAGCCGAAATATGCAGACCCAGCCTCGACCCTGCAGCAGCGTGCTGGCCTAGGATGGCACTCTGCTCACAATGACATCTTTCCTCGTAGGCAAGGCGTGCCCTTTCGCTCTGGCATTCAGGGGGACAGGGGACTAGGCCCGTGCCTTCCCCATCCTTGAGGAGCCGCGAGAGGATAACAGCACACGGCTCGTGCCCAGGGATGGGGAGTAATGTGTAACTGTCCCTGTTTCCCCGACACACTCTCTGCCTCCGCCAAGGCTGCCACATCCTGGAGGAAGACGGAATTTGATTACCCGTTCCTCCAGGAGGTGTTTCTGCGAGTTCAGGACCGGGAGATTAGTGGCAAGCCCACGTCTGCCCTCTAGACAGGTGGCCAAGGACCTGCTATCCCCTTGGGCCCAGAGGCACAGGAAAGGCCTTTCTTCTGCCCAGACTCCTTCCTCAGATTAGAGCACGCTCCCTTGCCCAATCATCCCCTCGTGTCTCCTTAGCTTCGTCTCTCTGCACAGGCAGAGGGTGACACTTGTCTTGCCACCGGTCCGCTGTTCTTGCCAGGGCCGGCGCTCCTGCTTCGCGACCGTATCTCGACCACAAGGCCAACGACTCCTTCTCTTCTCCTAGGGCAGCATGCTGCACGTTTCCGAGACAGGCTCCTGGGGAGTGCAGTGACAGACATGTCCCTTTCCTTAAGGCTCTTTCCACAGGCGCAACCACGCTTCTCTCTCAGGCAGAAGGGATGGCCAGGCAAAGATGATCTCGCTCCATGCGTGTTTATTACAAAGTGCTGTGGAGTCTTGCTCAGGCAAGCAGCAACAGCATCCCACAGCTCCGACTCTGATTTCCCAGAGAATGCTGTGCTTTCCCAGAGGGGATGCTCTAGCAAAGAGGCTTTCGCTCTATGCGGGTTTCTCCCGCCGTGCTGCGAATACTACGCTAAGGCAAGCAGCAACAGCAGCCCACAGAACCGACTCTCATTTCTCAGCGACTGCTATGGTTTCGCAGTGGTTTTCAGCTTTGCGCGTACCGCACTTCGCTGCTGCTTCCTCAGCAAGGATTTCGGTGTTCGCTCTGTCGCGTCAGGGAAGAAGAGCTGCGGAGAGCTGGTCCGTCTTAGGCCTTGCTTTCCCGGGCTTCATGTTGGCGCCCTGGGTTCACCCTGCCAGGCCGAACTAAGCAGACTCAGCCACAAACCTGCAGCAGCGTGCGTGGCCTAGGATGGCACTCAATGCACACTACCATCTCCCGGTGTAGGTAACGCTTGGCCTTTGGCACTGGCTCTCAGGCGGACTCACGGACAAGGCCAGTGCCTTCGCCACCGGAGAGGAGAGGCGACAGGATCCCTGAACACCGTCCGTTCACTGGAATGGGGAGCTTTGGGGGACTGTGCCCACTCCTTCCCCAGCAAACCCCCTGCCACCGAAAACACTGTCACATCTTGGAGGAAGATGGCATTTGACTGCCCGTTTGTCGAGGGAGCTGTTTCTGCGAGTTCCGTGTATGGCGCCTGGTAGCAAGCCCAAGTGTGCCCTACGGACAGGTGGTCAAGGACATGATGTCCACTTGGGACCAGAGGCACAAGACAGGCCTGCCTTCTGCCCAGACTCCTTCCTCAGAGTGGAACAGGCGCCACTGCCCTAGTCGTCCCCTCATGTCTCATTAGAAGGGAGGCATCATCTCTCCGCACAGGGAGCGGGTGACACTTGTCTTGCCACCGGCCTGCTCTTCCTGCCACGGCAGGCTCTCCTGCTTCCCGACCGTTTCCCGACCACAAGGCCAATGGCTCCTTCTCTTCTCTGGGGCGCGGCTTGTTTCGCCTGCCCCAGACTTGCTCCTGGTGAGTGCAGTGAAAGACATGTCCCTTTCCTTAAGGCCCTTTCAGATGTGCAACCACGCTACTCTCTTAGGCAAAGAGGTGCTAGGGCAAAGAGGATTTCATTGCATGCGGGTAACTTCCAACGTGCTGTGGAGAGTAGCTTAGGCATTCAGCAGCAGCATCCCCAAAATCCGATTCTGATTTCCCAGTGAATGCTGTGCTTTCCCAGAGGAGATGCCCGGGCAAAGAGGATTTCGCTGTATGCGGGTATCTCCCACCGCGAGACCGGGCTCAGGCAAGCAGCAGCAGAGCCCGCAGATCCGACACTGACTTCGTAGCGAATGCTGTGCTTTCGCAAAGACTTTGGCTTGGAGGGAACAACACTTGGCCCCTGCTTCCTCAGCAAGGCTTTCGTTGCTTCAGGGAAGAAGAGCTGCGGGAGCCTGGTGCCTCTTGTGCCTTGCTCTCCCGGGCTCCAAGTTCACATCCTGAGTTCATTTTGCCAAGCCGAAATAAGCAGAACCAGCCTCGACCCTGCTGCAGCGTGCGTGGCCCAGGATGGCGCTCTGTTCACAATGCCATCTCTCGGTATAGGCAAGGCCTGCCCTTTTGCTCTGGCGTTCAGGGGGACAGGGGACTAGGCCCGTGCCTTTCCCATCCTTGAGGAGCCGCGAGAGTATCAGTGCACACGGCCCGTGCCCTGGGATGGGGAGTAATGGGAAACTGTCCCTGTTTCCCCGAGACACCCCCTGCCTCCGCCAAGGCTGCCACATCCTGGAGGAAGACGGAATTTGATTACCCGTTCCTCCAGGAGGTGTTTCTGCGAGTTCAGGACCTGGAGATTAGTGGCAAGCCCACGTCTGCCCTCTAGACAGGTGGCCAAGGACCTGCTATCCCCTTGGGCCCAGAGGCACAGGAAAGGCCTTTCTTCTGCCCAGACTCCTTCCTCAGATTAGAGCACGCTCCCTTGCCCAATCATCCCCTCGTGTCTCCTTAGCTTCGTCTCTCTGCACAGGCAGAGGGTGACACTTGTCTTGCCACCGGTCCGCTGTTCTTGCCAGGGCCGGCGCTCCTGCTTCGCGACCGTATCTCGACCACAAGGCCAACGACTCCTTCTCTTCTCCTAGGGCAGCATGCTGCACGTTTCCGAGACAGGCTCCTGGGGAGTGCAGTGACAGACATGTCCCTTTCCTTAAGGCTCTTTCCACAGGCGCAACCACGCTTCTCTCTCAGGCAGAAGGGATGGCCAGGCAAAGATGATCTCGCTCCATGCGTGTTTATTACAAAGTGCTGTGGAGTCTTGCTCAGGCAAGCAGCAACAGCATCCCACAGCTCCGACTCTGATTTCCCAGAGAATGCTGTGCTTTCCCAGAGGGGATGCTCTAGCAAAGAGGCTTTCGCTCTATGCGGGTTTCTCCCGCCGTGCTGCGAATACTACGCTAAGGCAAGCAGCAACAGCAGCCCACAGAACCGACTCTCATTTCTCAGCGACTGCTATGGTTTCGCAGTGGTTTTCAGCTTTGCGCGTACCGCACTTCGCTGCTGCTTCCTCAGCAAGGATTTCGGTGTTCGCTTTGTCGCGTCAGGGAAGAAGAGCTGCGGAGAGCTGGTCCGTCTTAGGCCTTGCTTTCCCGGGCTTCATGTTGGCGCCCTGGGTTCACCCTGCCAGGCCGAACTAAGCAGACTCAGCCACAAACCTGCAGCAGCGTGCGTGGCCTAGGATGGCACTCAATGCACACTACCATCTCCCGGTGTAGGTAACGCTTGGCCTTTGGCACTGGCTCTCAGGCGGACTCACGGACAAGGCCAGTGCCTTCGCCACCGGAGAGGAGAGGCGACAGGATCCCTGAACACCGTCCGTTCACTGGAATGGGGAGCTTTGGGGGACTGTGCCCACTCCTTCCCCAGCAAACCCCCTGCCACCGAAAACACTGTCACATCTTGGAGGAAGATGGCATTTGACTGCCCGTTTGTCGAGGGAGCTGTTTCTGCGAGTTCCGTGTATGGCGCCTGGTAGCAAGCCCAAGTGTGCCCTACGGACAGGTGGTCAAGGACATGATGTCCACTTGGGACCAGAGGCACAAGACAGGCCTGCCTTCTGCCCAGACTCCTTCCTCAGAGTGGAACAGGCGCCACTGCCCTAGTCGTCCCCTCATGTCTCATTAGAAGGGAGGCATCATCTCTCCGCACAGGGAGCGGGTGACACTTGTCTTGCCACCGGCCTGCTCTTCCTGCCACGGCAGGCTCTCCTGCTTCCCGACCGTTTCCCGACCACAAGGCCAATGGCTCCTTCTCTTCTCTGGGGCGCGGCTTGTTTCGCCTGCCCCAGACTTGCTCCTGGTGAGTGCAGTGAAAGACATGTCCCTTTCCTTAAGGCCCTTTCAGATGTGCAACCACGCTACTCTCTTAGGCAAAGAGGTGCTAGGGCAAAGAGGATTTCATTGCATGCGGGTAACTTCCAACGTGCTGTGGAGAGTAGCTTAGGCATTCAGCAGCAGCATCCCCAAAATCCGATTCTGATTTCCCAGTGAATGCTGTGCTTTCCCAGAGGAGATGCCCGGGCAAAGAGGATTTCGCTGTATGCGGGTATCTCCCACCGCGAGACCGGGCTCAGGCAAGCAGCAGCAGAGCCCGCAGATCCGACACTGACTTCGTAGCGAATGCTGTGCTTTCGCAAAGACTTTGGCTTGGAGGGAACAACACTTGGCCCCTGCTTCCTCAGCAAGGCTTTCGTTGCTTCAGGGAAGAAGAGCTGCGGGAGCCTGGTGCCTCTTGTGCCTTGCTCTCCCGGGCTCCAAGTTCACATCCTGAGTTCATTTTGCCAAGCCGAAATAAGCAGAACCAGCCTCGACCCTGCTGCAGCGTGCGTGGCCCAGGATGGCGCTCTGTTCACAATGCCATCTCTCGGTATAGGCAAGGCCTGCCCTTTTGCTCTGGCGTTCAGGGGGACAGGGGACTAGGCCCGTGCCTTTCCCATCCTTGAGGAGCCGCGAGAGTATCAGTGCACACGGCCCGTGCCCTGGGATGGGGAGTAATGGGAAACTGTCCCTGTTTCCCCGAGACACCCCCTGCCTCCGCCAAGACTGCCACATCCTGGAGGAAGTCAGCATGTGATTGCCCGTTCCTCCAGGAGGTGTTTCTGCGAGTTGAGGACCGGGAGCTTGGTGGCAAGCCCACGTCTGCCCTCTGGACAGGTGGCCAAGGACCTGCTGTCCCCTTGGGCCCAGAGGCACAGGAAAGACCTTCCTTCTGCCCAGACTCCTTCCTCAGATTGGAGCACGCTCCCCTGCCAATCGTCCCCTCGTGTCTCCTAGCAGCCAGGCTTCGTCTCTCAGCACAGGCAGAGGGTGACACTTGTCTTGCCACCGGCCCGCTGTTCCTGCCCGGGCCGGCGCTCCAGCTTCGCGAACGTTTCCCGACCACAAGGCCAAGGACTCCTTCTCTTCTCCTGGGGCAGCGTGCTGCACTCTCCCGAGACAGGCTCCTGGGGAGTGCAGTGACAGGCATGTCCCTTTCCTTAAGGCACTTTCCACAGGCGCAACCACCCTACTCTCTCAGGCAGAAGGGATGCCCAAAGAGGATTTCGTTCCATGCGGGTTTATTACACCATGGTTTGGAGTCTTGCTCAGGCAAGCAGCAGCAGCATCCCACAGACCCGACTCTGATTTCCCAGAGGATGCTGTGCTTTCCCAGAGGGGATGCCCTATCAAGGAGGCTTTCGATCTATTCGGGTTTCTCCCGCCGTGCTGCGGATCCTAGGCTACGTCAAGCAGCAACAGCAGCCCACAGAACCGACTCTGATTTCTCAGCGACTGCTATGCTTTCGCAGAGGTTTTCAGCTTGGCGTGAACAGCACTTCGCTGCTGCTTCCTCAGCAAGGATTTCGGTGTTTGCTCTGTCGCGTCAGGGAAGAAGAGCTGCGGAGAGCTGGTCCGTCTTATGCCTTGGTTTCCCGGGCTTCATGTTGGCGCCCTGGGTTCTCGCTGCCAGGTCGAAATAAGCAGACACAGACACAACCCTGCAGCAGCGTGCGTGGCCTAGTTGGCACTCAGTGCACACTACCATCTCCCGGTGTAGGCAACGCTTGGCCTTTGGCACTGGCTCTCAGGTGGACAAACGGACAAGGCCAGTGCCTTCGCCACAGGAGAGGAGAGGCGACAGGATCCCTGAACACCGTCCGTTCACTGGAATGGGGAGCTTTGGGGGACTGCCCCACTCCTTCTCCAGAAAACCCCCTGCCACTGAAAACGCTGCCACATCTTGGAGGAAGATGGCATCTTACTGCCCGTTTCTCGAGGGAGCTGTTTCTCGAGTTCCGGGTTTGGCGCCTGGTAGCAAGCCCAAGTGTGCCCTACGGACAGGTGGTCAAGGACATGCTGTCCCCTTGGGACCAGAGGCACAAGACAGGCCTGCCTTCTGCCCCGACTCTTTCCTCAGATTGGAGCAGGCTCCCCTGCCCTAGTTGTCCCCTCATGTCTCAGTAGCCCGGTCATCCCCTCTGCCTGAGAGAGAAGCGTGGTTGCGCCTGTGGAAACAGCCTTAAGGAAAGGGACACGTCTGTCACTGTCCTCCCCAGGAGCATGTCTGGGAAATGCGCTGCAACGCCGCCCTGGGAGAAGAGAAGGAGCCTTTGGCCTTGTTGTCGGGAAACGGTCGTGAAGCAGGAGATCCTGCCATGGCAGGAACAGCGGGCGGGTGACAAGACAAGTGTCCCCACAGTCTATGATGACACTTTTGAGTCAAGGTTCATCTACTCTACAGATGAGACTGTAAAATTTTTAAAGGCAACATCATGAAAGAAGGTTTGGTGGATTGCTTTGATTTTCTATTCATGGTATCAGATGAGTTTAAGGGAGCATAATCCAATAAAAAATTTAAAATTAATTTTAAAAAATAAGGAAAAAACATTTGAATGTCTTTGCCTTTGTGGTTCCTGCAAATGAAACTACAAGAAAGGACTGAGAACATTTTCTTTTTTTCTATTTGTTTTTCTTCAATTTGGACCTCCTCCTTAGGTCTCTGATCAAAGAATGCTTACACAGACTCTGTAGTGTAGAAAGGACAAAATATCATATTACAAAATATTCCATTCCTATCCTTTTGTATACCCAGAACAATAAGTTAATATATGTGCTGCCAAAGAAGCACACCAGAGCAATAAGTTAAATGAAGATTGTACTGGGAAGATAAAACAATTATTCCATAAAATGAGTGGGTTTTGAATGGGACATGAAGGGCGGACTTGTGAGTTAGGAAAAAATATATATATAAAGACTTAATGAAGGTTTAATTAAAGCATAACAACTGTGCTGTATTCCTGAAATATATTAAAATGATGATATGGAAATACCTTGCCTAGTACTTAATATCTCACAGAGTAACATCAAGGCACCTATTAATCCTTTCTACTAACAGCTGTTCTTCTTTGTTTCACTTTACATAACATGTGATGGATTGACATTTGTAGAAATAAGGAGGAAATATGGAAAAAAGTGAACAATTAGAAAGGATCAAAATACAGTAATAAACCAGGTAAATAACCAGTGAATATTATTATAGTAAACATATGCACATTCATAAACTGAGAATTTTCAGGAGTGACAGCCAATGTAGAAAATCGAGATGGTGTTTAGTTCTTTAATTTTATTCATGTGGTGATGGCTTCCTTCATTTAAAGGAAGCTTAAAAAATTCATTTAGCCAAAAGCTCCCAAGAATTAAAAATGTCATGGATCTAATGTAGACATGGATATCATTAGTTAATGGGTAACTATATATTTTCCACTCTAGTGAGATAACAATCAGAGTATTTTTCTAAGTTTTAGTCTCTCAGTGTTCAAAAGGACTTTGTTAAAATAGAAATATTTAGACAAAGGTGATCAAAAGTCTGGATCAGGTCACCTTAAGATAAATATTAGGAAACTGAGGAAACAAATGGAGATATGAACACTGAGCTAGGATATAATGAATCATTTCAAGTATTTAGTAGAGCATAGAAAAGCCCTTTAAAGCCTGGTCTTAGCCTAGCATTGCAGCTTCTGGGATATCTGTCTATCTATCATCTACCTATCTATCTATCTAGATATAAATTTGAAAACTTTTTTAACTTAAAGATTTTGAGAAATAGAACATAATTAGCACCATAGAAGATCTGTTTATGATAACAACCTAGCCCCTCCTCCCAGTTTGTTAATATTCTCTCTTATTTAATGTAACATTGTGCAAATATACCACTACTGATCTGCCGTTATGAAGGAAATAACTATAATCATCTGTTTGCATATCCTGGTGAAAATATTCATTTAGTTCCATGTTGTATTTCTAGGAATGGACCAAATTTTTTTTTTAATTTTTAAGTTTTCTAAATATTGTCCAACTTACCTAATACGTTTTTATTATGTGCACTGTCATTCCTTCACATTCTTGCAAGTCATTTTCACTGTTGCCCAATATGGTAAGTGTGTAATAGTATGTCATTCTAGGTTTTAATTTATTTTTAATTTAATTTAATTTAATTCCAGATTCATAATAAAGATAAACAGTTTTTATATATGAGTGGCCATTTGGATTACCCTTTCTGTAAAGTACATGCTCAAATCTTTTGATATCTTAACATTGTATCATACTGACATCTTTAATAGTAGATTTTCTGAATGAACTTTTAGCTGTGTAGGTCTTCTCTATTTTATTTTGAACTTGTTTTCATTTCAAAATCTTTATATTTTTTTCATAATCTGCTTTTATTTTGCTTTGTCTATGATTTATCTATCTATCTATCTATTTGCAAGCAAGAGAGAGCGAGCAAGTGAGAGCGCAGGGAGGGATAGAAAAAGAAGGGAAAAGAATCTTAAGCAGGCTCCAGGCTCAGCACAGAGCCCAACTCTGGGCTCTATTTCACAACCCTGACATCATGACCTCAGCCAAATGAAAGAAATAAAATAAAATTAAGGTGTTAAAAAAAAGGAAAAAGAGTTGGAGGTTTAATTAAGTGAGCCACCCAGGCACCCCTGTGGTATCTTAAATTAGCTGTCATATGTTTAAAGTTCTAGAGTATCCAATTGGTTCATTTATAAAATCTTTCTCAATATCATTTTTACTTTCAGTTTTTTGTTCAATTTGCTTCCCCTCTCATTTCTTTGAGCAGAGTAATCAAGTCATTTTACAATCTTTATGGATCATTTTAACATCATACTTAATCCCATTTTGTCTATCAAATCTTGTTAATGGTTTTTCTTTGTGTGCTTTGTTCCATTTTGCTATGTTCAAGACATTATATTTGAAACTCTTATTGAGTAGGGATAATTAAGAGCTATAATAATGGTATGGTCCTCCTTGGCAGGATTTTCTCTTATATCTGAGACTCTACAAGACAATCATACTCCAAATTCCGTGATTGACTTTCTCAGTTTACACAGAAGGCATGGTAGGCTATAGTCTTATTTCTGCTTCTCCTTGTGCTTTGGGGATCTCAACGTAAATTTGGGTTGTACCAAAGTCCTCAAATTTGATTGCTGCTGGATTTTGAATTTTGTTTCTCTAGTATCAAGAGTCTATTGAAAACACAGCTCAGTGTGTTTTAGCAGTTTCTACAGCTCTCATAGCTAAAATGGCTTCAGGGCATATATCTCTAGGCTCTCATTGTATTTCCTATTTTGGCCCAGTAATCCCTCACTTATTTTTATAATCATTCTTATATTTTTAACTTTAAAAGCTATTTTGTCTGGATTTTTAGTTGTCTTAAGAAAGAGTTTTTAGATCACCATTGCTAGAAGCAACAACAAATATACATGAAAATATCTGCAGTAGTTTATCACATCTTTATGGCTTTGAATTTCCATAAGCTGAGGCATCCTTCTCTAATCACTTATGCAAACTCCAATTTACCCTTTAAAACAATATAAGAATTCCTTCATTTAAGAACATGTTCAGGGATGACTCTTCCCCACTGTTCTTACCAACATTCCCACACACTCTTTGCTACCCACACCTTGTTTATGAACTTTCATTAGGTATATCAGCGTCACCAGAATTTTGCTCTATTGTATTTTTGTCCTTTAGAGCTTTAATTAAATATGAATTCCATAGAAAGTCTGTCCCTTTTCTTTCAAACCTGGGTTAGTTCTTTCTTCTCATTCTTTGTCAGAAGTTACTTTATTAGAGAAACTTACAGCTGTATTGTGACTTTGGAGCCTTTACCGTTTTTTGACTGGAAAAATCACCCATCCCTGAGATTTTTACGCAGCTTCCTAGCTGATATTATTCAGAAATCTGTTCAAAACAGACTTTTTCAGGGAGGCCCTTTCGGACCACTCAGTTACAAAACCTATTCTCAATCACTGCTCTTTTAAAAATGTGCTTATTTAGTTCAAATATGCATCACTATTAAAGAAAAACCAGTACGATTTTTTTTCTTTTTAAAGTTGGCTTACCCATTATCTATGTCTCCCATTAAAATGATTCCTCTGGGCTGGGGTTTTGTTGTGCTCATCTTAGGCCAGGCACTCAATAAATTGTCTCTGAATGATTGAATTGTTTGACTCCCTTGCTAGATTCTCAACTTCATGAGGCCAAGGATTGTTCTATTCAGTCCTTCTTTATCCTCAATGTCTGTTATATTGCAGTCACTTACGTGACTAATGGGAAAAATCACAGAAAGAAAGAGTTAAAACTACAGAAAAACCCCGTAGGTTCAATAACACAAAGCTTTCTAAAATTATTTAGCCCAGGAATTGAATACTGGCTGCACTTTTGATTTTTTTTTAATGGTATTGAATTTAATTTAAATGGAAATACTTGAATGGTAGAATAATAAAAAAATTATAAAAGAAACTTGCTCCTTAAAGTAAGAATTATATAGGGCATCTCTTCTAGAAGCAAAATTTTCAAATGTCAAACATCTGAAAGCATAGAAGGAGAAGTAAGAGTGTGAATTGTACTTCAATGCTCTTTTCTTTATATTCAGCAAACAGCTTCATTCACACCTTTCCAATTTTTTCAACTCTTTTGACAAAGCCTTCAGAGGAGTTACTGCTGATGACAACCATCACAGCCTAACAGGAGAAATTTTATAAAGAAAAATAATAGCATGTTTTTCCCAAATTATTAAGGATATGGTGAAGCTCTGTCGGATTCAAAGGAGGAATGTGCAATTCCATGCTATATATCATAATAACTTATTTTAATAGTGGCTTTGCAATTTTTCAGATATATCCATTTACTGAAACCACTATCAAATAAACAAAACCAAACAAATTAACAGGGGTTCAAGACAGGAATTATCTAATCTAAAAATAGCACATGTTCACAGAATACACAACACATATCCTAAGTACTACTATAGGTTTCAAGTAATAGTCAAAACAATAGTAAACATGATTCAGACCCTACCAGTCAAATCATAAATGGGACCTTAACTGTAAATCCTTATCTTTAGATCAAAGCGGGCAATTGGGTGCTGAAGATACATTATAGAACTAATATGTTATAGAACTACTCTGAAATGAGTCATTTATTCCATCACTTTTCCTGCACAGCTGCTGACCCATGTTTTGGTTCCTGGAAATAGCTGCTACCCTGTCATACATCTTAAAAGCACATTTATTGATAACTCTACTCATTCCTCCATTCCTCTGTGACTGTCACTGTGTTAAAATGTGGAGTCAGCTGACTCACTTGAGGTGGTAATAAAGTAGATCAGTTTGCAAAGTATTTTGTTATTTCTAAAAATGCAAAAACCAAATTACATTGAAATCATAAGGGGTGTTTCAGGGAGAGCTGTAGGATGTGGTTTCTTGTGTAATCCACAGAGATTAGCTCCAACACATATTTAAACTCTCCTCTAGGAGCAACCTTAGTGGTAAAGCAAGAAAATAAACAGATGTATACACACCCTGGCACAAAATTATCACTTATGTTTGGCTTCCTAGTCTCCTCTCTCTGAAATCAGGGAACACAGAATCTCAATCAGTTGACATTTTTCTACTGAATTACTCAATAGTCTGATCATACCCCTAAGACTTTTTTAAATTATTTCACTCATAATCCCAAATCTGCTTTGCTTCCTCATCTTAGTACACTGTAATTTGATTTCAAAATGAGGACAGTTGTCAGTAATGCCACATTCATTAATCTATTTTACAATTCCATGTACTTAGAACTATGAAAATATGTTAATAACATCCATTCCAAGAAGCCACCCTAAATTTATTATTATGAAACAAGACCTCAAGAAAGAGAATTCAAAATCATCCATGTATTTGCAACTTATTGCAATAAAGCCTTTATCAATAGACTTCCCTGTGCACATGGTGGTCAAATTGCTGGTGAAAACCAGCCAGATCTACTACAGGCTTTCTCATGGCTTCTAGGTAACCCAAGTGAGCCTTTATTGATATTGGGAAGGGATAAAGCAGGGAAGGGATAAACAGTGATGTAAGAATTGGCTAGACAAAAGTAATGATTCTCATTACAAAGTGAGTATTTTAAAGCAAAAGGGCCTGTTGGGAATATTGTTTTATAAAATAGTGGGGTTTTTAATTAACTTTTTAAAATTCAATTAGTTAACATATAGTGTACCATTAGTTTCAAATGTAGATTTCAGTTATTCATCCATAGCATATAATAGCTAATGCTCAGTACTTACTGTTATAGCTTCTTGAAAGCAGAATTTTAACCCACTGAACCACCCAGGCGCCCTTGAAAGCAGAATTTTAGATCATATTTTCTGATTACTTCCATGTAGTACAACACTTTCCTGCTAGCAACCTTCAAAACATACTGTTTGTTAGAGGAATTTCTTTAATAATAAATAAATAAATAGTAATTTATTTAAATTTATAAATATATAAAATAAATAGGAATTTATTTAAATTTATTTAAATATTGCACACTGTTTCATTGTTCATAAATAAGGTGATGATATTAGAGCCATTAGTTGGTAGCACTGATATATCACTTTCTTTTTACTTCTCAGTGCATTCTCTTTACACAAAATAGATATATATTTTAAAAGAATCTGAATCTGTGGCAAACTTTAAAAAAACCCTATACAGTAAAGTTTATCATTTTAAGTAATCTCAATTATCTTCCTCAATTGTGATAGTATATCCTTCTATCTAGGCCAGATATTGTATGAGGGATTTGAAGAGACATACTTTTCTAAATTTCACTTTTCTCATCTGAAAAATGCTGATCATGATCCTACAATAAAATACACTTACAAATTTTTGATGAAAATTTATTTATTTATTTTAAGATTTTATTTCTTTATCAGAGAGAGTGGGCGAGAGAGCAAGCACAGGCAGACAGAATGGCAGGCAGAGGCAGAGGGAGAAGCAGGCTCGCGGCCGAGCAAGGAGCCCGATGCGGGACTCGATCCCACGACGCTGGGATCATGACCTGAGCCAAAGGCAGCTGCTTAACCAACTGAGCCACCCAGGCGTCCCTTTTGATGAAAATTTAATCTGTATAAACAATATATTTGCTGTAATGCGTGGTTCATGGAAAACATCTTATTTAATTATAAGCAACAGCAGTATTAGAAATTATGTCAATGTGTCTATAATATTTAAAGTTTTAACACATAATTCCAGTGCTTTGCCTTATTTTCTCAAATCCCTTTACCACTTTCACTGACCGAGTCAAATATACTTTTTCTACTAGTAGGCGGCTCTTTGTCTTTTGTCAGAAAGATGCCCTTGTGAATTATTTGTAATAGAGATATTAGCAATAATAATAATAATAATAATAAATAGCAATGAAAATGTTAAAAAAAAGTTTTCTTAACTAATTAGGGTTCTTAGACATCAATTAGAGGAACCACCTCTGGCAAGCAAATTAATCTGCAAGACATTCCCAGAATTAACAAGTCTGTCAGATACAGGGTTGTCCGTAGACTGAAAGGTGAAGCAAAAGGACTAGGTTTGGAAAATAGGCAAGGACAGTGAAAAAAATGATCAGATTTTTGGGCAAAGTAAATTCTTAGGTGTCCTTTCAATGGAGTCCTTGGCATTATGTACCAGAAACTCTGGAGATTTTCTCAATCCATTGGATTCACTCCATTTATTAGCTTACTATTGACAAAGTTATTTACAAACTGTAGAGCAAGAGGCAATAATGTAGAACACTGATGGTAATGCACAAGATTCTTGTTAACAATAATGCAAGTTAGTGATTTTTCATTAGAAAACATAAATTGTATAACTCAAATTATGGGCCCAGAGCACTTCTGCTGCACAACTCTGCTTATATCCCAAATAACCATGTGAACTAGTTTTAATATCTGCTTCTCTTATTAATTTTTGAATAAAAATTCTTGACACAAGTATTTTATAATTGTGTGATAATCATGCATTTAATTTCTTGGAGAACAAAACACACTTTAGCAGAACTATGTTCGTTCACAGAACCAGCCTTGATAATACACTTCTCTATGTTAGAAATGATGTAATAAATGTAGAATATTGGGCACTCGTTTGGTATTCTTTGCCATGTTTTGCACTATCTAAAAAGAGATCAGAAAACTTGGACTGGAGTTAGTAGACATGGAAGAAAATAAAATATTACAGAGAAGAATACTCTGTGGTCCACAACCTAAACGGGCTGGGATTCCCATCATTTGGATGCCGTAGCTTTACAAAAGTCAATTAAATTTTCGTATCTCCGATTAAAGTTGATTCCCCAGTACTTTTTCAAACATCTCTTGTAAAGTATTGTTTCCCAGAAAAAAAGGGATTTTGCACATGTATCTGCCTTTGTCTCTGGTCATGATCTCAGTCAGGATCCTGGGATCGAGCTCCATATTGGGCTTCCTGCTCATTAGGGAGTATACTTCTCAGTCTCTCTCTGCAGCTACCTCCCCCTGCCCCACTCATGCTCTCTCTCTCAAATAAATAAATACAATCTTTAATTTTTTAATTAAAAATAAGATCAATAAAATAAAAAGTCTGGTCTTACTGCCCCATTTAGCTCCTTTTTTTTTTTTCTGAGTTGTATTTAAAGCAGCATGAGAGAACATGAGGCTCTCAAACTTAAAAAATATAAAGGAAAAAATTGAGTTTTGTTAGGATTTAAGATCTTGTTTGCTAGACAAAAACGTTGGCTTTGTTAACATGTGAAAATTAACAAAAGAGAATAAGATAGAATCTAATAATCTTTCTAGAAATTAAAAATTTCCTCCAACCCAATTACATACAGACCCATTAAGTAAATTCATTCCAATGTCCCAAACCAACCTTTTCTAATAATAATGCATCTGTGTAAACAGGGTCAACCCAAGGAATAAATAAATATTATTATTTTTTTCCTGTCTCTTCCACAGTCACATCTGGGTATATTGGTAGCAAGCCAATTATCTATCTTATAAGACATGATATCATAAGAAAGGGTATTCTGTCCATTTGGAACAACTGAAAATCATTGTTATTTTATCTGGTGCAGTAACTTGAGATGGCACTGTGTGGGTTATGAATATATATATATATATATATATATATATATATTTTACTGGGAAGAAGAGATTATAGAGATATTGGTTATCCAAGAGAGACTGACAGGTGTTGATAGTTGCCAGGTCAATATCCATCTACTTTTTCCTTTAATCTCAGAAAGCACTGAGGGATTGACAACAAGGAAACTTAAAACGACATCAAATATTTTATTGTCGCTTTTCTAGTTATATTGTAACCATATGACAAAGTATCAGTCGTACAAGATATCATTCTCTTTTACCTCTATCATTCTGCCAGAAATGTGGGCTTAATAGTGAGAACTCCAACAGCAATTTTTGCAACCGTGAATAAAAAGCCATGAAAACCTCTAAGATAGTTCACTTGACTTTCTTAAGACTCTGAAGCAACACCAGAAAACACTCTCTGTAGTCTTCTTGTTAAATGAAAAGATATGGTTAAACCACTTTTGACAGTCTACTACATACAGCAAAATGTAAATCTGAATTGAAATATGTCCTCTCAGCTGTGCTTAAGCAACTGAGTCCTGAGCTTTTCAGGTTTTCAGTCTGAAAGAGTACACCTCTGGTGCTCTGAAAGGGAAGAGAAAGGACACCCTGTTCTCCATATAAAGTAAAGAAGAGAAATCTGTGCATTTAAGTGGGCCATAAAAAATTTATCAAGCAATTATCTCCTATCTCCTTCCTATTCAAATTACCTGATATGCTCTCCCTACTCTTTTATTCCACGTTACTGCCTTTTCCAGGATTCTGTATCACAACACAACATATCTTCTGTTATTTCCTTCTTGCAAGCTAGTTTTGTTTTCTCCATCTAAAAAAATCAACAATCATTGTGTATTTCAATTCCCATTTTACTCAAATGCATTGATTTTTCTTATCTATTACTCTTTTCTCATACTTAGTGTCTTTGTCTTTATGGGGTTTGTACTTTGCTTTTCCCCATCCTTTACTGCCATTATATAATCAAATCTAATAACTTCTTAGGGAAAGTTAAAAATCCTGCATAGCCACACGAAGTCACTGATTTTTAGCAAACCTATAAGATAGTCAGACATCCATTCAATTTCTTTTTTTTTAAAGATTTTATTTATTTATTTGACAGAGAGAGATGACAAGCAGGCAGAGAGACAGGCAGAGAGAGAGGAGGAAGCAGGCTCCCTGCTGAGCAGAGAGCCCGATTTGGGGCTCGATCCCAGAACCCTGGGATCATGACCTGAGCCAAAGACAGTGGCTTAACCCACTGAGCCACCCAGGCGTCCCTCCATTCAATTTCTTAACTGAGTCTCAAATGCATCCTGAGTTCTAACCTAAACCTAAGTTCTACTTCTTACACGTTGTTATATGACCAAATTCTTTCATTTCAGTATTTTGTAATATTTAAATATTAATCAATTGATGCTTTGTCTGTGTATTTTTCTGAAAATAATTTGAATACTGTAGATTTATTGTTATATTTATAGATTTATAATCAAAGTTTCATCAGTTGAAGTTTTTGGAAATTTCAGATATAATGATTAACCTAAAATGATACTGCCTCAAATCCCTCTGATATCAAGGCCCAACACCTGATTATAGCCAAACCTGTGGTGGATAGTTCCATGGGAAATTGCAGTTACTTAACACTGATAACATTCACTTTCCCATTCTTTTCTACCTTGGATAATCTCCCAGATAAACTAACAGTACTCAAATCCTTTGTCCTACTCTTTGCTCTCAGGATAAATGGAGCCAAAAGACTTAGATTAATATCAAGTTCTGAATGGGATCTTAGAGCTATTTCTGTCCAGATTCTCATAAACATAGGGACCTTTGAATTATCAGGCTATAAATAAGTTCCAAGTGGAGGGGGCAAAAGCAAAAGTAGACATTTTTATGTTTGATTTTTAATCATGATTAATTGACTTTATTGATTATTAAAAATACTAACATTATAAAAGTGTGGATCTTTGTAAAACAATGTCATAATGTAAGAAATAAGTTGCATAGTCCTTTTGAGAATATTAAACCAAGTGTTCAGGTGCCATCTAATTTCTTGTTTAATCCAGAACTTTGGTGTGCATTATCTTGAGGAATAGGATTTTGAAGTCCGGACAGACTAACAGAAAACTGATCCAAATGTGTGTGTTTATATTTCTGCTTTTGTTGTAAAAATCAAAGTGTGATTGCTGGTTTAATATGGTAAAACTAATCATGTTCATGGACTCTATTATAAATTTTCTAATTATATGGGAAGAATCCAAGAAACATATATTTAATTGATTTGCAAATCCTCAAAGAGCTACAGGATCAGGTAGTGGTATGTTCTGATTCAACAGCATCATAATGCAGCATTTTATATGTGTGGCTAATGGATATTTTCATGAATGTTTGCTAGCTAGTCAGCCAATACAGAGAAATATTAGGTAGGGTAATTACTCACAGTTGTGTTTAATAAAATGAGAGAAAATTATCAAATGACACTAATAATAATAATCCTATAGCAGGCTAAATAATTCAATAATAATTACAAGTATTAATCAAGCTTTCTTCCCTGATTATGACTCTTTTCTCCTTTATCATAATGGGAGTAGAAGATTGTCTGCAATGAATTGTGAAAACCCAGCAGTGACTTTGGCAGTGAAGGCCTCCCATCAATTTTGATAGGTTAAAATGATTCTGGTTGGTCTTGAGCAAATGTGTCAATTTTTTTTTCTGTTTGTGTCATAAAAGAAAGAAGCAATAGTAAATTCTTGCTGTTATTCCATGGAGCCAATAAAATCATACTGCCAACAAGAGGCTGTTGACACCATAAGTGTAGTTAACTGTCTTGAAATACTAGGCCTCGAAATAAAATTCCAATATTTCACATAACCTCTTCTTTTTTTAAAGAAAACAAAACAAAACAAAACAAAACAAAACAACTATACTGCTTACATTTAGGGCCCTGCTGTTGTGTAACTATCTTTGAACATGTCTACTGTAAGTGTATATATATATATTTTTTTCTGTGCAATAAATTCATTTAGAGATAAATTTGGATTGCAAATTATTTTGGGGGAAGCATGGTATTTGTGGCTAGTCTTACAAGTATAAAGGACTAAAAGAAAGAAGAAAAACATTTTTTATTACAGCATATTTACATCTGTCCAAAGTACTTATTTACTTTAATACTGACTAATGTATAATACTGTACACAAAGAGAGAAGTTAAATGAGTTATAATTCAGTCGAAGTATAGCTGGCCATTTTAAAACTTACCACTGAATCTTTCTGGTATGAAATGTGATATCTGGCAATCTGGTCCAGTTCATTACATCAGGGCATTTGTATGTTCTTCTTACCATTTTGATAGCATAGCACATTTTATAACCCAGACATTATACAATGGAACTATGATGCATGTATTTTCAAAAGTATAGACATACATGAAGCTATGAGGTCAAAAAAGATGAATGTCCGTAGTACCTTATAGACTCAACAAATAAAAGTGTCCAAGACTCTGAGTGAGATTTATGAATATTGTATAAGATTAGGCCAACATGTGGTTTTGATATAAATAATCTGTTCTTAATTTAGAATTACAATCGTTGAGTACAGTGTTGAAAATGGCAGATAGATTTTAGCTATCTTTGCTCACTAGGGAAAATGGAAAAATATTTAGTATGGTCAGATTTTCACTCAACTTCTGAAAAATCTTACGTTTGAGAGAACCCTTTGGAAATCCTTAAAGACATAACCCCTTTGGCACAAGTTTTCAAGAAACTTGTTTGATGTTGTAGACAATTATATGGCACACGTTCTGTTCTAGATGTTTCATGCCAATAATATGTAAGCCATACCAAGGCTACATATACATATAGAGATGTTCCTCAGCTTACGATGGGGCTATGTACAGAGAAACACATAAAAAATTGAAAATGCATTTAATACCCCTAAACTATCAAATATCATAGCTTACATTAAGCTTATTTAAACATACTCAGAACACTTACATTTGCCTGAATTTGGGCAAAATCATTTTAAGCAAAGACTATTTTATAAGAAAGTATCAAATATCACATGCAATTTATTAAATATTACACTAAAAAAAAGAAGAATGTTTATATATAGAATGGTTGTAAGAATATCAGGTGTTCACCCCTGTAACCTTCTAGCTGACTGGGAGCTGTGGCTCACTGCCCCTGCCCAGCATCACAAGATGGCACCATACCACATGTCACTGGCCCTTTTTATAAAGACCCAAATTCAAAATTCAAAGTACAGTTTCTAGTGAATCACTTTCACTTTCACATCATTGCCAAATATATCGTAAGTTGAATCATTGTAAATCAGGAGCCATCTTATTTGAAAGTTAAATCACAGTCACCCATATACACACAAAAAAAGGCCTTCGTGTAGGGCCATCTATGTATCTCTAAACAACATAGCATGACATATCAACAGCAAAAAATGGATGTGAAGGGGACAATTGCTTTGCGTCAGTACTCTGAGCAGTAACATACATGGCCTTACTAACCAAGCAGAAGTCCAGGGCTAGCTGATGGCAAGGAATTTTACAAATGTTTGCTGAACAGCTTAAGCACTATTATTTTTAAATTAGTGTGCATATCTGTTTTTTAAAGATGTGTTAATTTATTTCATTGACTTATTACAAAACCAAATAATTTCCTCTTATTTCAGTGGCAGGTAAATAGAATTCTTTTTAATTTAAATCAAATGGCTTTTTAGGGAAAATATACTAAAAATTCTGAAACTTGTATTGCTTATGAATCTTTTATTGGAATCCTTATCAAGTTGTACTTTTGAAGCTTTTCCTAAATAATCTTCAATTAATTGAAAATATTTTTTGGATTTTATTCAAGGCTATTAACACACAATTTCACTTTGTTAAATATAGTGCTAAACGTTCAACCAAAACGTTGTGTATTTTTTTTTACAATACCACATCCTCCATCTACTGACTGGATTCTCTCCCCAACTAGCACATATATACCATTGTCTATCTTTAGGATAAGTAAGGGTCATCTTTTGTCTTAATTCTATTCCTCGTATGCTTCTGAACTTGTTGAGTTTGAATATAGTCACACCATAAGCATCACATATTTGATTCCCCTTTAAATAGTAAATAGTGCACAACCAGAGCATACCTTCAAAGCTATCAATAGACTTACTCTGATATATTATTTTTGTATTTTTGTAAATTAAAATAATTAAATTATAGAACAAGAGTTTCAGGTGGTAGGTGTTGTAAGTTTTACCCAAACTGACTTTTGTCAAACTCGTTTTTGTCATCATATATCTCAAATAGTTTTCTCACGTTTATTTTTAGAATATCTGTGTATAATGAATATTTACACTGATATCTAGTATAAAAATCTTGCAATTTATTTTAGAAACATTAAGATATTGAAAATCAGTCTATTTCTTTAATTCATTAAAGACATTTTTGGCTTGTTTCCAGTACTTTCTTACTGGTTAAAAAATGAATTTGAAGTAGTCTGAATTTCATTATTATATGGCCCTTTCCCTTTGATGAATACAAAGACGATATTCTATATTAGCTATCTGAGAAGAATTTATTTTTAAATTTTATTTATTTGTAAGAGAGAGAGTGCGAGAGAGCACAAGCAGGGGGAGCAGCAGGGTGAGGCAGAAGCAAACTCCCCGCTAAGCAGGGAATCTGTTGCAGAACTGAGTCCCAGAACCCTAAGATCATGACCTGAGCTAAAGGCTCAGGCGTTTAACTGACTGAGCCACCCAGGTGTCCCAATCTGAGAAGAGTTCTGTATGTTATTCCTATTAATATGCAGTTTATTTATTTATTTATTTTTAAAGATTTTATTTATTTATTTGACAGAGAGATCACAGTAGGAGAGAGGAAGGGAAGAGATCACAGAGAGAGAGGAAGGGAAGCAGGCCCCCTGCTGAGCACAGAGCCCGATGTGGGACTCGATCCCAGGACCCTGAGATCATGACCTGGGCCGAAGGCAGCGGCTTAACCCACTGAGCCACCCAGGCGCCCTAATATGCAGTTTAAAGTCTAGGTAATTAACTTAATATTTTAGTGGCTATTACATAGATAGCACTATGTTCCAGGCAGAGAGTAAGAAAGAAATATTAAATCAACCATATTCTATGCATTCTAAATGAAAATAATTAATCAATCATAATAAATCCTTCTATTTATGGAATATCAACTTCTAAGCTTTCCTCCATATGAACAATGCCAAATACCAGAATAAAGGGTCATCTAATACAAATAAAGGATAGAATTAAAGAATTCTGGTAAGCCATTTAATTTTGAAAAATGGTGCTATATTGTTGCTGAGTTGTGGTTTTCAGTTACATAATATCTGATAAGTGTAGAAGTAACATGAGTGTTACGTGAGATGAGAAATGGCATATAATTAAGATATTTTTAAAAGTACAGATAAATACAAATTTGTAAACATAGCATTATGGAGGAATAAAAATAAATGATAGCTACACACTCTAAAGTGAATATATCTTGGAAAGTTAATAGAGAATTAAAACAAGGACAGTGCAAAAAGTATGTTACTTTTTTATGAAGTTCAAACAAATTCTGTGAAACCATAGATGGACTTAAAGATACTATTATGTATCAAATATTGTAAAAATTAAGCAAGGAAATAGCAAACATAAAATAACCAAAGCATACAAACTTGGGTAGATACAATAGGTGTGATCATGTTCTACTTCATAAAGAGACGAATTAATAGATAAATAGAAGTAACTAGACTTTTTAGAAGTTAATAAAACTTTGCCTGTTATTTCTTAGTAATATAAAATATATGGTTTTCTAACAAAAGCGTTTATCTTAAAAATATTTAAAAATAAATTTCAGGCTACTCATAGGGTTATATTTACTTTTCCACTGAAGGAAAAGCTGGTTGTTGTAGTTGTAGTTGTTTGTTTGTTTTAGTCTCCTCCTAGTTTTTATTATTATAATGTGGAATGAGGAATGTTAGATTGAAAAGTGAATTATTTTATAAACAAAAATCATTACTTGATTCACCTCCTGGTACAGAAGATGGAACTCCTGAAAACATGCCCCTTTGCCTTACAGATGAGTAACAGTTATGCTTACTTCTGAAACATACTTGGTGGTGGCCATAAATAGTGACACCATAGTAAACATTTTGAATATTTGCAATTAATTTTTATAGTCATAGGGCTCCAAAAGGCACTGCTGGTATCTTAGCAGGTATTTCAATAAAGCTAAAAGTTGCCTGACTGTTTAAAAATATTAACAAGGCACAAAACATGGCAGAAGTATTGTCCTCAGATATTATTTTTTTCCATATGCTCCTGATTCCAGACATGATAAGTTATTTTTTTAAATTTTTTTAATAAAAGATTTTATTTATTTATTTGACAGAGATCACAAGTAGGCAGAGTGAGGCAGAGAGAGAGGAGGAAGCAGGCTCCCTGCTGAGCTGAGAGCCCGATGTGGGACTGGATCCAAGGATCCTGGGATCATGACCTGAGCCGAAGGCAGAGGCTTTAACCCACTGAGCCACTTAGGCGCCCCCATGACAAGTTAATTTTTTTAAGGATTTTATTTATTTATTTGACAGAGATCACAAGTAGGCAGAGTCAGGCAGAGAGAGAGGAGGAAGCAGGCTCCCTGCTGAGCTGAGAGCCCAATGTGGGACTGGATCCAAGGATCCTGGGATCATGACCTGAGCCGAAGGCAGAGGCTTTAACCCACTGAGCCACTTAGGCGCCCCCATGACAAGTTAATTTTTTTAAAGATTTTATTTATTTATTTGACAGAGAGAGATTACAAGTAGGCAGAGAGGCATGCAGAGATAGAGAGGATGTAGCAGGCTCCCCGCTGAGCAGAGAGATCAATGTGTGGCTGGATCCCAGGACCCTGAGATCATGACCTGAGCCGAAGGCAGTGGCTTAACCCACTGAGCCACGCAGGTGCCTGACAAGTTATTTTTGATAGATATATATACAATGTATTTTCCAGTTATAAGAAAAATGGTTCTGCTATTTTTAACCTTTTTAAAAAATTACATAATTTTTTAATTAAATTTTATTTTTTAATGTTTTACTTTTCTTTTCTTTTTTTTTAAGATTTTATTTATTTATTTGACAGACAGAGATCACAAGTAGGCAGAGAGGCAGGCAGAGAGAGAGAGAGAGAGGAAGTGGGAAGCAGGCTTCCTGCAGAGCAGAGAGCCCGATGTGGGGCTCGATCCCAGGACCCTGAGATCATGACCCGAGCTGAAGGCAGCAGCCCAACCACTGAGCCACCCAGGCGCCCCAATGTTTTACTTTTCAATATACTACTTAGAATATAAAACCTGTTCCATTTTGTAAGAAGTTTACCATTTACAAAATGATAATTTTCTCATTGTGTCTTCCCCTCTCATTGCTTTATTTTGAATAAAAATTTTACAATAAACATAACTGATGCTTTCCTTTTGATGGTCCCTCTGTTGGTCATATTGTATATGAGCCATGACAATTAGTTTTACAAAATTTATTGATGTTTTTTGATATGTTTTATCATAACTAATTTTCCCTCCCTTCTCTAGATTCCCCAGCTTTCAGACAGGTGGACACTACAATAAACCATACCCAAGGGATGTATCAAGTACTTCTTAGACATTCTCTCAGATCCTTGAGGTCTCATTTTGCCTAGGGATTTGCAATAGGCAAAGAGGCACCACTGTGACAACTGATGTACATGGTCTATCTCCTGCTAAGCTCAAGAGGTCACTGGTTTCCAAGTTTATCTATACAATTAATGCATTCCAGCAAGTTCTTTTTTTTAATATTAACAAACTTATTTTAAAGTTTATATGGAGAGTCAAAGACTCACAATAGTCAATATAGTGTTGAAGGAGAACAAAGACTTAGGACTGACTTCAAAGTTTACCATAATGATGGGTCACCTGGGTGGCTCAGTGGGTTAAGCCTCTACCTTCAGCTCAGGTCATGATCCCAGGGGCCTGGGATCGAGTCCCGCATTGGGCTCTCTGCTCAGCAGGGAGCCTGCTTCTCCTCATCTCTCTCTCTGTCCGTATCTCTGCCTATTTGTGATCTCTCTCTCTGCCAAATAAATAAATAAAATCTTTTTAAAAAGTATACCATAACGATAATTGTAAGCAAGATATTGTAATACCACAGAAAGACTAGATTAAAGAAACAGAATATATATTATCAATTATATTTTATATTTAATATAAAAGCAAAAGCAATACAAGAGAGCAAAATACAATCTTTTAAACAAATGGTTCTGGAGTAAAGCTAAATGTGAAAATATAAAATAAAAATAAAATAAAATAATAATATAAAATAAATACAGGCATATATCATACACTCTTCACAAAAATTAACTCAGATTGGATTACAAATCCAAACATGAAACATGTAGAAGGTAATATAGAAGAAAATTTAAATGACCTTGGTTTTGGCAATAACTTTAGCTACAAAAGCACAAGCACTGAATTTAAAAATGTCTACTCTGTGAAACACAATGCCAAGAGAATGAAAAGGCAAAGCACAGACTATGAGAAAAAATTTGCAAAATACACATCTGGCAAAGGACTGTTAATCAAAAATACACAAAGACCCCTTAAAACTCAACAATGGGGGAAAAACCTGATTAAAAATGAGCCAAAGACCTTAGCAGATATCTCACAAAAGAAAATATTACAGATGGCAAGTAAGTATATAAAAAGATGCTTCACATCATATGTCATCAGGAAAATGCAAATTAAAACAAAAAAGAGACACCAGTACATACCCAGAATCCAGAACACTGACAACAGAACACGAAATGTTGGTGAGGATGTGGAGCAACAGGAATGTTCTTCCATGTCTATTGAGAATAAAGAATGGAAAACTTCTTGGCAGTTTCTTACAAAACTAAACATATTCTTGCCAGATGATTCAGCAGTAGCAGTTCTTGGTATTTATCCAAAAAGATGAAATCTATACCCACAAAGGTGTCTATAGTAGTTTTATTCATAACTGACAAAAGCTTGGAAGCAACCAAGATATCATTCCATAGGTGAAAGGTCAAATAAAGTGTAGTACATGCAAACAATGGAATATTATTTAATGCTAGAGAAATGAATTACCAAGCCATGAAAAGATATGGATATAAATATTTAATAAATATTTGAGTTTAGGCTTCTACCAGTCTATCAATAGTATTAGTATATTTTAACAGTGAATGCTCAGCATTCATGAATTTACCTAATAAAATATTTTGGGTTCAATATTTTAAATACTTCAACCTCTATGATTATATTCCTAATAATTTTGAATTGGGGTAAATAAACCTTAGTTTTTTGTAACTTGTTTCTTATTGCAAAAGAGCTCAATGAAATTTTAGAAAATAAAAATTTACAAAAAAGTTTAGTTTACTATTGCCAAATAATTTAAAACTTTATCTTATATTCAAATACATATATTTTTCTAAATTGATTTATATGCTACTAAAACCAAAAACTTTTAGTTATACTAGATTTCATATCATGCAATCAATGCCAGAAAGCCATCTGGCGATCACTTGTCTTAAATAAAGTTAAGATGGGTGTTATTACAATGCAAGATGGAAACAAAGATAGTATAACAATTGAGTGTTACATAACTTTTCTGTTTTGATCAAGTTACTAATCTACAAAAGGCTTTTATCGGTGACAGACTTGGGAATTTAACAAAATTTTTAAACTAGCATGTGCGACTCATTCCTAGAAAACAACACAATAAATAACACTTTATTTCGATTAAATCATGAGTATTTCTCCATTTGAATAAAAAAGGTAGCAACCACAATAAGTTTATTGAACATGAAAAGTTGAAATGCTGTAATGCTCCTAAGGAATTAAATGATCCAGTCATGAATTAGAAAAAAAAAAGGATATAAATTACCAAAGTGTTTGTATAATTGTAATGTACAACTGCCCATTATCATTCAATAGTGGAGGCTTGTACAAGAACTCTATAAAAGAACTCCACTTCTAAACTGTGGAAAAAATGTTCCCTTTCCCCCTATATACAACTATTTAGCCATTCATTTAGCTTTTAAAATATCCACTTAATACAGGCTTTTTACTCATTTGAACAGGCAGCAGGGCTCTATTCTTATTGCTTACATCTGAAGGATAGACTTCTAGCATAAGAGGTAAAGCCCATAAAGGAGTCCAATAATAACAACAAAATACAGTTTAGTGAGCCCTTACAATCTGCCAGCTACCTTTCTGAGAATACTTCAATTAATAAAACATATAAAATACCTGACCACAAAGAGCTTACATTCTTTTGAAATATAATAGTGAAATAAACCAATAATAGAGGGGCACCTCGGTGGCTCAGTCCATTGAGTGACTGCCTTTGGCTTGGGTCATGATCTCAGGGTCCTGGGATGTAACTCCCCAGAAGGCTTTCTAGGCAGTGGGGTGTTTTCTTCTTCCTCTGCGCCCCCTCCCAAATCTCTCTCCCTCTGTCTCCAATAAGAAAAAAAACCAGTAATAGAATAATGATTGATGGTTGATGGTGATAAGTGTTACAAAAAAATACAAGAAAGGTAAAAGCCATTGCAGAATGCTGGGATGAAAGTTAATTTTATTTTGTGTTGGGTGGTTATATCTCATTTATGAGATGTTATTTGTACAAAGACCCAGGAAGTGAAGGAGGGTGTTATACAAATATTAACGGAAAAGATTGCTCTAGGCAGAGCAAGTAAGTATATAGACTTTGTGTGAACAGCTGGTCTGTTACTTTTGAGGAAAAGCAAGGAGGCCAATGAGGAGTTCATAGTGGTGGAGAGAGGAAGAACGTATTAATGTATGACCTTCTAGTACATTGAAACGCCTTCAGTTTTTATTTAATATGAAAGGGCAAGATACCAAAATACTTTCAAGAGCAGAATAAAATCATCTACCTTGATTTTTAGGTTAAGTTGCTGTACCAAAATAAATTTGCAGGGAGAAAGGAGTGCAGTATGTGTGGAAGTGGGGTTATCAATCAAGTCAATAATACAGGAACATATATATGATGGTGTTTCTAGCATGCTGGGTGGTAATAGAAGTGGTGAGGTATGGTTTTTATTTTGTATATATTTTGATGATGAATATTCTGGTGAACAGGATGGGGTATGTGCAGGACAGACAATATCAACATTTATTTTACCTGCACAAACAGAAGGGTGGAGTCTTCATTCCCAGACATGGAGAGAACTCTGAGTTCAAATATTCTTTCTGATTTAATGGCATAGTGATGATGAGGATTTAGTCAGACAGTGAAAGAGAACAGTAAGCATAGTGTTAAGCGGTAAGACATTTAATACATTTGAACATCAAAAAACGTTGTGTTGGATCATCTGTTTATGTGAGTAAATAAATAAATAAAACTACCTGGGGTTCTGATAGAGGTAAAGAAGACTACTATATGATCCAAAGGGGCACGTGCACCAAATGTTTATAGCAGCAATATCCACAATAGCCAAACTATGGAAAGAACCTAGATGACCATCAACAAATGAATGGTATATATATATATATATATATATATATATATATATATATATATATATATATGATGGAATACTATGCACCCATCAAAAGAAATGAAATCTTGCCATTTGCGATGACATGGATGGAACTAGAGGGTATTATGCTTAGCAAAATAAGTCAACCAGAGAAAGACACTATCATATGATCTCCCTGATATGAGGAAATGGAGGTGCAATGGGGGGGTTTGGGGGACAGGAAAAGAGTAAATGAAACAAGATGGGATTGGGAGGGAAACAAACCATAAGAGACTCTTAATCTCACAAAAGAAACTGAGAGTTGCCGGGGGGTGGGGAGGTTTGTGAGAGGGTGGTGGGATTATGAACATTGGGGAGGGTATGTGCTGTGGTGAGTGCTGTGAAGTGTGTAAACCTGGCGATTCACAGACCTGTAACCCTGAGCTAATAATACATTATATGTTAATTTAAAAAAAGAAGAAGAAGAAGAAGGAGGAGAAGAAGAAGAAGAAGAAGAAGAAGAAGAAGAGGAAGTAGAAGGAGAAGAAGAAGACTATGAATCAAATGCTATGATTTTCAGCGAAGAGTTTGTAATCAGGCATATTTTATTAAAGTAACCAAGTAAAATGATGGTCGAAAATTGGAATAACAGAAAACATAAAAATCAGAGATTTTCAAAAGAGATATGGGACAGTGCAGAGAATATAGTCAATGATATTATAATAGTGTTATATGGTGACAGATGGTGGCTATATTTGTAGTGATCATAGAATAATGTATGGATATATTGAAAACCTGAAACCAATGAAACACTGAATATCAACTATACTCAAATAAAAAATAGTAAAAATAAAACATTTTAATTTAAAAAGATAAAAGAGGGACAAGAATTTGAAAAGTGAATTTCAAAAAGCGTAAAGATGAGGCTAAGACATACTCTGAACCTTGAGGAAAACACCATTTTGAAAATTCTTCCCATTTTGAGAAAACTCAAATGAATCAATACCATAAAAGAACCCATTTTAACTGAGAGATGTAATGAATGCTGAAGAAATAATTTTATGACAGGATAATTCTTCCCTATGAAACAGCATACAGAAACCAGGGGAAACACTTGGATGCAAAATAAACTATACTGAAAATAAGAATTAGGAAAAAGATAAATGATGAAGGATGAGAAAATTAGACCTGCAACAGAGACCTAGTGAAGATAATTTTTAGCTTGTGGTTTAATATTTTTAAGGATAATCTAGAGTTCATAACTGCCTTGAGACAGGCTGGTTGTAGGCAGTTTAGGCAGACTCCTAAGACTGGCCTACTTTGGGCAGGTGGTGTTGGAGGAGGCCATTGGGCTGGACAAAGACAAATCCAACCATTTGACTAAAGTGTCTGTGAAGATGTTGAAGTCAGATGCAACAGAGAAAGACCTGTCAAACCTAATCTCAGAAATGGAGATGATGAAGATGATTGGAAAGCACAAGGACACCATCAACCTGCTGGGTCCTGCACACAGGACAGTCCTTCGTACACTCTCATGGAATATGCCTCCAAAGACAACATACAGAAGTCCCTGCAGGCCCAGAGGCCTCCTTACCTGGAGTACTGTTACAATATCAGCCACAATGCAGCAGAGCAACTCTCCTCCAAGGACCTGGTATCCTGTGCCTATCAGGTAGCCTGAGGCATGGAGTACCTTGCCTCCAAGAAGTGCATACACCTAGACCTGGCCACCAGGGAAGTGCTGGTGACAAAGGACAACATGATGAAGTTCTCAGACTTCAGCCTTGCCAGAGATATCACCACATCAGTTACTATATAAAGACAACCAACAGTGGACTGCCTGTGAAGTGGATGGTCTTTAAGGCCATGTTTGACCAGATCTACATCCACCAGAGTGACTTGTTGTCTTTTGAGGTGATCCTGTGCAAAATCTTCACTCTGGAAGCCTCCCATATCCTGGAGTGCCTGTGGAGGTGGTTTTCAAGCTGCTGAAGGAGTCATTTGATGGATAAGCCAATAAGTGCACCAGGGAGTTATACACAATAATGAGGGGTGGCTGGCATGTGGTACCTTCAAGCTGCTGGTAGAAGACCTGGATCATACTGTGGCCTTGACCTCCAACCAGGAGTACCCAGACCTGTCCAATGCCCTGGAACAATACTGTCTATGCTTTCCCAACACCCAAGGCTCCACCTGCTCCTCAGAGAATAATTCCACCTTCTCTCATGTGCCATTGCCCAGGGAGGCCTATCTGCCCTGACACCCCGCCCAGCTTGCCAATGGTGGACTCAAATGACTAGTATCCCTATTACTCCTGTCCAGATTCCATCATAAGCTGTAACCCTTACCCCCCACCCTCCCTGCAAGACTCACTGCCTTCTCCTTTGTCCCTTTCCTACTGGCAGGAGCCAGCTGTCTGCCTGAGGCCTTCACCCCTTGAAGTTCACCTCTCTTCCCCTTCCTCTTCCTCCTCCTTAAAACCTGCTCATGAAAGAAAGGAACAGAGAGGCAGGTACTTGCTCATGGCTACTTCCTTCCCTCCCATATGTTGGACCAAGACCCCTCCCTGGCATCTGGTACTGCCTGGACGTCGAGGTAGTGGGAGATGAGGCATGCCAGTGAAAGCTGCCAGTGCTTTCCTCTTTTGGTTGTGTCTGCTTAGCATAACATGTAAGACTGAGTTCTGGTGGCAGGGACCTAGTCCTTGGGGCTATAGCACTAGCGAGGGGAGGTCAACTGCTCTGGGCCTTGGCTAAGAGCAACCCCTGCTCCAGAGATATGGTGCCAAGGGCTTATTAATTTTCATACTAATTTGCTTTACTGACCGAATACCTGGTATCAAAAGATGGGAAGGGAAAGACTGGAAGCAGTGTTGTGAGCAGGCGTTCCAGCCCCAAACTATGAAGAAAACACAAAGTGTATAAATCTGAGTAAGTATATATTTACACACCTTTTTAAATAGGTTGTTATCAAAGATTTAATCAATGGGTAATATGCTCCCGTGGCTGGGAATCATCATTGCCATATATTAAAAACAAAGAAAAGAGGTGTCTGGGTGGCTTCCTCCATAAGTGTCCCTTCTTTTCAGGTCATGATCTGAGGGCCCTGGGATGGAGCACCACATCAGGCTCTCTGCTCAGTGGGAAACCTGCTTCTCCTTTTCCCTCTGCCCTGCTTATAGTTCCCTTCCTGTCTCTCTGTCTGTCAAATAAATAAAATATTTAAAAAAAAGAAAGAAACAAAATGTTTTTGAAAGGTCTTTTTTTTTTTTAATTTTCTAGGGGTGCCTGGATGACTCAGTTGTTTAAGCAGATGTTTGCCTTTGGCTGAGGTCATGATTCAAGTGTACAGGGATCCAGCCCTGCATGGGACTACTTGCACCCCAAGGAGCTTGCTTCTTCCTCTCCCTTTGCACATGATTACCCCTGCTTGTAAGTTTCCAAATATAAAAGCCAGAGTTTTACAATGACTTCTAAGCTTTTATATGATCTAGCCACTCATTTAACCTCTGTGACCTCTTTCCCTGCTACTCTTCAGTCACTCACAGTGGCCTCCTTGCTATTCCTAAGATATGCCAGGCACGATCCAAGCTTATGGCCTTCAAGATAGCCAATTCCTTTGTCTGGAGTGACGTTATTGCTGATAGTTCTGGGCAAATTCATCAGCTTTCCATACCTTTGTTCAATTGTTAGCCTCATTATAACTACCTTGATCTTCCTATTAAAAATTTTAACTCCCCATTCCCTGCCTAGCAACCTTGATTTTTCTCACCCTGATTTAATTTTTCTTTTTCCCCATTGTACTCATCATTTTTGAATGCACTATGCAATTTTTTATTAAGGTTTATAGCTTTTAATTGTCTCACCCATTAAAATAAAAGTTCTACAAAGCCAGGTATTTCATTTAGCAGTGTAGTCTAAAGTAACATCTGCCATATAATAGGTTTAATAGACAATTGGTAAATTTCAGAATAAATTAATGTTGAGAGTATACTGAATTTCATACATCATTTCAATATTTTTTTCCAAACAATAAACTATGTAAAACATACCTTAAATTTACTTTCAAAATATTTTATAGCATATAATGAAAAATATACATAAGCCTTAAAGAAACAATCATATAAATAACCATTTCATACCTACTTAAATATTGCATAATACCACACTCCTAGATCCTCTCTCAATGCTCTAAAATAGCCCTTCAAAGGAAATACATTTTTAAAAATAACAGATTTTTTGGCAAATAATTTAATAAAATAAAAGTTTCATTCATCTATGTAGATCATAATAAATGTTTTTAATAAGCATGAAATTATAACTCTGAAGTGTGCTAAAATGAAACCACCTGCTAAGGGTGAGAGAACAAAAATAAACATCATTTTTCCAAATAAGAGGAATTTTTTACCTTTGAATCAAAGCATGTGGATATGTTCAAACTGGCAATAAAGGAATATGGAAACACAAACCATAGAAAGTCATACTTTAGATTTCTAAAAGACTTCAAAGTGAAGAGTATACATTTTTTAAATGCTACATAATGCTACATAATGACAAGATGACAGGTTGTGACAAATAGCATTTTAAAAGCTCTACTCATAATGGAACGGAAGGTGTCATTTCCCTATAATTTTATATATGTCATTAATTTACTATATCTGGATACAACATATTATCAAACAGATGTTCATCAAAGACTAAATAATTTTTAATGGAACATAATATTTTGAACCTACATCTATTAATCATTTTTTCGATCTAACATTTACAGTCTTGCTAAACAATTTATCAATTGTCGACAAAATTTAAAAAAATAGGATAAAAAGTCGTGTTTGGAAAAGTAGACTTTTTTCAAATTTGCATTTAAATGAAAATATTTGCTGATATTTTTAAAACTTTAAATGTAATTTTATATATATCGGACCAATCAGATGATATAAAATTTTTGGAGAAAATATGACATATTTTTTGATCTTGGTTGAAGGTATTTTTTTTTAAAGATTTTATTTATTTATCAGAGTGGGGGGTTGGAGAGAGAGCACAGGCAGAGGCAGAGGGAGAAGCAGGCTCCCTGCCAAGCAAGGAGCCCGACATGGGACTCGATCCCAGGACGCTGGGATCATGACCTGAGCCGAAGACAGCTGCTTAACCAACTGAGCCACCCAGGCGTCCCTTGGTTGAAGGTGTTAATAAAGAGCCACTGTTTGTATTATTTCTATTGTGATATCTTAGTTAATAAACATGAATCACTGGTATAAAATATGTTTTTTTAAAAATTTTATTTATTTATTTGACAGAGATCACAGGAAGGCAGAGAGGCAGGCAGAGAGAGAGGAATGGAAGCAGGCTCCCTCCTCAGAAGAGAGCCCACTGTGGGACTCAATCCCAGGAACCTGGAATCATAACCTGAGCCGAAGGCAGAGATTTTAACCCACTGAGCCATCCAGGCACTCTAAAATATGTTTTTTTAATATAGAATTATAGTTCTTGCAAAAATATGGAACTAGCTGAAACTGAATGCCTCCTTCAAAGTCAGCTCTGGAGAAATTATGCAAGTGTAATATAGAACTATTTCAGATATTAACCAAAAACAAAGAAATGATGATAAATTCCTTAAAAGACTCAAAGATGCTCTTGACTGGTATGTTTCAAGCTCTATTCCTGGTTTGAGGACAGGTTTTAACAGGCCTGTCACTGTAGAAATCAGCTGGATGTTTAAAGGCTATCAGAACTGTGCAAAAACCTTGAAGGGGTAAAGACTTGAAGATTCTTTAGAGAGATTAACTCCCTAAGGCATTATTCCTCCACACATTTTCCTCCAAACAATTAAGGCTGATGGATGAGGGGAAACTGAGTGGCTCTCTCATCACGTGGGTGGTGGGTTAAGCCTCTGCCTTCATCTCAAGTCATGGTCTCTGGGTCCTGGGATCCAGCCCCACATCGGGCTCTGCTCAAAAGGAAGCCTGCTTCCCTCCCTGCTTGCCTGCCTCTCTGCTTACTTGTAATCTCTCTCTCTCTCTCTGTGTGTCCAATAAATAAATAAAATCTTAAAAAAGGCTGATGGATGATAAATTATGAAAACTGCTCCCTCCAAATGATGCTTATTCATAAGGATTTAAGAATTTAAAATTGTAAGAATTTAAAATTGAAACTTGATCGTAGGATTTATCTTATAGAATAACATCAAGTGAAGGCAGTTATTATTAGTTCTGAGGTATTTGTGATTCTGAATTCTTGGCCTCTTTGGTAAATTTATTTTTAAATTCTCCCATGGAGTGGTGATTGGCCTTCAGTCTTTCATTGATGTACATCATTGGGTCAAATGAGATGTGTGTGCCCAGAACTATTTATAATCTTCTTTGTATTTCACTGGAGATGGCATTTCTGAGTTTTGTTCAATTGAATTTGGACAGATGTTTTAATAGTCACTTCTAGAGTTGGCCCTGGAGAATATCTTCCTTTTTTTTTTTCTCTTCCCGATTCTCTGAAAAACCCTGACTAAATCACATTATCACAGTGATATCACAATTCAAGTTTTTCCAAACACTATAGCTGCAAAATAGAAGGAAGCTACTCAGACTGTAATGCTATTGTGAATGATTGAGAAAGAAAACATTATTATAATTAAGCTACCAGGTTTCAATGTATTTTATTGTTGCTTAGAAAATCCTAGCATACCCAGAATTTAAGAGATTTGATGATCCTAAGAGGAGCTGAACTCATGGACCAAAATAACTATGCACATAAAAGGTACAATTACTTACCAGAAAATATGATGTGGTTAACTTTATATGGCAATCGAAATGTTATTGGAACAGGAATTTAAAAAATAGCTTAGGGGCGCCTAGGTGGCTCAGTGGATTAAGCCACTGCCTTCAGCCCAGGTCATGATCTCAGGGTCCAGGGATCAAATCCTGCATCAGGCTCTCTGCTCAGCAGGGAGTCTGCTTCTCTCTCTCTCTCTCTCTCTGTCTCTCTCTGCCTGCCCTCTGTCTACTTGTGATCTCTCTCTGTCAAATAAATAAATAAATAAAATTAAAAAAAAAGAATGACTTTTCTTTTAAAAAATAGATTAAAAGGGACACCTGGGTGGCTCAGTGGGTTAAGCCGCTGCCTTCGGTTCAAGTCATGATCTCAGGGTCCGGGAATCAAACCCCACATCAGGCTTTCTGCTCAGCAGGTAGCCTGCTTCCCTTCCTCTCTCTCTGCCCGCCTATCTGCCTACTTGTGATTTCTCACTGTCAAATATATAAATAAAATATTTTAAAAAATAGCTTAAAAGTATATGATAAAATAATGATATAAATATACAAACAAAAGAAAGATACTATACTGTGAATATAAATTAAGTGAAAATTGTTGAAATAAAGAATACAGTAAAAGGAGACTAAGATGAATATAGCTGTAAAATGAATAAGTGAGTTGGAAAAAACAAACAATCAAATTAATGACTTCTGCCCAAATGCAGCAGAAGAGAAAAAAAATAAAGAAAATATCTAAATAAGTAGTGAGATAAATTTTGGAGAATTAAAGAAAGATAAAAGATACCAGACTTAAAATGATGCCAAACATGAGAAATCAGAAACCAAACAAAACAAAAACCACACACACACACAACCACTCATATAGGGTGCCTGGGTGGCTCAATGGGTTAAGCCGCTGCCTTCGGCTCAGGTCATGATCTCAGGGTCCTGGGATCGAGTCCCGCATGGGGCGCTCTGCTCGGCGGGGAGCCTGCTTCCTCCTCTCTCTCTCTCTGCCTGCCTCTCCAACTACTTGTGATTTCTCTCTGTCAAATAAATAAATAAAATCTTTAAAAAAACACTCATATATATTATGGTGAGTTTTAAGAATATCAAAAACAGAGAAGAGCATAAATGATGCCCAAGAGAAGAACAGATCACCTAAAATGTACAAGAATAATACTGACAGCACAATTCTCAATAGTAATAGCATATAAAGGAGACAGCTGGGTGTTTGTATAGATGGAAAAGATATTTGAAACTAGATATTATACATCAAGCCAAATTTTTGATTAAATGTGAGAGCACAGTAAAAATACAATGAAGCATGTTAGGTCTTAGAACATTTATCACACAGAGACACACATTTTAGAAAACTTCCTTGGAGGACAGCTCAATTTAGATAGAGAAAACAGAATTATGTACTCAAAGGCACATTTTGAAGGAAGGATTGAATATAGTCTGCACTGCAAATATTCTTTAATAGTATGTTCTGAATTTCCTAAATTTAAGAAGTATTTGTTCAAATATTTATCTTTAAATAAACCCTAGGAGACTTTTTCTTGGATTCTGGAAAATCAGTCCATTTGGATACAAATCTTTTTGTCGCTGATGGAAATTTTGATAGCCCTTAACTGTGGAATGCCTAATGTATTGTTACAGCAATTGTGATTTGCCAATACATGGGTGATGTGTGTGTGTTGTGTGTGTTTATTTTTATTTTTGATGGTTTTACTCTTCTATGAGATTTTTAAGTAGACATAATTTTAATAAATTATGATTTGTTGAAATTTATCTGAGGTTATATATAATAAAATGAAATTTGTGTGAACTGAAGAAGTGCGTCTCCATTTTTTTTTAAGAGTAGACTAGTCTTTAAAAATTGTCCAAAGAAGTACAGTATATTCATTATTAAATTTGATAATATACAATAAAGTATTTATGGTCATATGGAACCATATCAAATTCTACTATTAATTCATATTAATAATTACCATAAGAGGAAAAAGGGATATTTTTCAAAATGAAAATTAGTGTATTTCTCAAAATATGATATAGTGTTATTCACTGAACAGAGGGAACAAATGTCAAAGTTTAACACAGTGTACAGAATGTTTTAACATAAATTGAAATTTAAATCTGACCAAATTTCACAGTTTTAAGTAAAATGATAGCACTTTATATCCTTGAAAAGTGGTAAGTGACCCAAAACATTGCTTAGAAAAACAAATTTAACACTACACTAGTCTGAGATGGTTAAGGGATGGTACAACTTGCCATTGTGTATCATCAAATGGTATATCTTTTTCTTTTGGTCTTGTCATTATATTGTATTTTAGCCATTCTGATAAGTGTGTAGTGATATCTCAGTGTCATTTTAATTGCATTTCCTTGATGTCTAATTATGTCAAATTATATTATTTGGATGTTTAATGTTCTGAGCTTTCTCAGTTCAAGACCATGAAGCCACTTAGGAAAAATACAGTTGCAGATGCACTCATAGACCAACTCTTATTTAGAAATAAGAACAAACATTACTACCCATTCCAACAAAAAATAGCTTTGTTATGCAGTAGGGATTTTATAAATTACCTGACACAACTTATATAGTAGAGATGAAATGGGACAGGCGGCTTCTTGCAGCTATATACAACATCATTTTAATTTCAATTTTCAGTATAATTTCTCCAAGGTATACACAGAATATATATTTAATGTAAATTGTGAACATTTTAAACTCTGTATATGGAAATTGATCAATTTTAAGTTTATAACAATCGAAATTAACGGAAGTTTATTTTAAATTAGTTAGCTTTCTCTGCATTGCAAGACAGAATAAACAAGAATTGGTAAGAAAAAAATAATCTCTGTAAAATTACCAGAGGTGCATTATAAAGTGTTCGGTAACAGATCAAACTCACAATTTGGATTGAATGGCAAGGGATTTTTAACATCTGGAACTCATTATCAATTTTTTTTTCTTCATTGTGTCTTAATAAATTACTGTGTTCATTTGCATGGAAGTGAAGAAAAATGCATGACATTTCATCTCAACACTAACACTTTTAACTGGCAACTCTGAATGTACTTTAGAGCAGTGTAACAAAGTAAAGATCAATGATGTTTCATGAAATATTTGTTATAATTCTCAAGGAGATAAGGAGTTTGTGCAAAAATGCAAATCACTTTGCGACTAAACACATTGTTTATTTCAGCTAATTTTAAGAAAATATGCTAAGACTCTCTCAAAAAAGGAAGCAATGATTTAGGTTTTCCTTCAAACTCCTTATCTAATCCTGAGCCAACAGCACATAGTTCAAAGAGCAACTAATTTGAGCAGCTCCAATTTACACGTTTCCTAACAAAGCTTAATTTAGTGGAATTTCTGTCCAATTATGTTCATTTGATGTAGTGAAAGACAAACATTCAAAAACATCATCCTTAATTTATATAGAATGCCAAACTCTGCATTTTCTGAATGACGCCCAGGAAAGCATTTTCAAAAACAAACAAACAAACAATGCCAGAACCACTATTAGGTCATCTCTAGGCAGAAAGTGACTCAGAGCCTACATTACTCTCTCCCTGAAAGTATACTGTAGGCACTGAAACTACTACCCTGAGTCTGTGCTATCAAATTCCTTAAGTTAGAAAGTTTTAAAACCAGTCTGTGTGGGAGTATTTCATTTACAGATAGAGACTTGGTTGTCTATACATTTTCATACTTGATTTTTATGGTGTAATAACTATGTTTTAAAATTCATGGTGGTTTTGAATACTGTTGGATAATTGTGCTAAAATGGTATATCCATTCCTCCTAGGAAACAGAAATTATAGAAAGGTAGTGTTTTTCAGATCTGACGTCTTTGAGTCATTGCAGTTTCAGTATAAATGCAATAGGAAAAGTGACATTCATGTTTATGATATTTTCTATACATAAATTAGAATGTACTGGAGGCCTGATATAAAGTGGGATGACTAAACTTCAGTAAGATCTTGTTTTCAATTCAAAATAAATTTTAAATTGAATTATGCACCTCTAAGTTCAGAGACAATAAACATTGACCAACACAATTAATAAGTTCTATTTCTTGAAATTTCGGGAACATTGATAGTCTCACCTACTGGATGGACAACAGCTAAAATTTTTGGTCACGGATTCTTGCTAAAATATCACTTTCCCCCAAAAAATTAATGTTATGAATTTTCACTGATTGTTATTGATCTTGAAGAATATAACAACCACGATAAAAAGAGTAGGAAAAACATGATATCTCATCTGTAAGGGCATGTGGAAAGTAGGAAATGCTAATAAAAATAACTACCATTATTTCCCAAGTTAACATAATATAACAGAACAAAAATATTTCATAATAATATTTTCTAGGCTCTTTCTGATAACTCTTTTCTACATTCAAATTTAAAGGTTGAGGCATGTGATGTATATTACACAAAACCATCCCAAGGAATTCATTTAAAAAAAAATTCTTAATAAAGGACAAATCCAAAGGAATTTCTTTTCTAATTTAATTAACAAATTATAAATCGACTTACCTATTTCATCACAGTGTATCAGGCACCAATAATATTTTTAATCATCATACCTGATGCAATAGTTGCCATCTTTCAGACATACTGATCACGAACAAGCAAATAAACAAGAGCACTGTAGCTTAAGATCTACCTGCATAAATATAGGACTACTTCAGACAATCTCTTCACCACAACATAGCAATGAATAGAAATCCTACATGCACTGTAATGGACATACAGATGAGATAGAAGGGGATGGGTGTTAATATATGCAGAATCTTTAATAATTACATTGTAAAACACAATATGGAAAAGAAGAATACAATTTTAGAAATACCCAGGTCACCATCATTGTTTTATTTTTATAAGTTTAGATAAGGAGTTTAGTAAATAATGCATGACTATTCAACTTCTTATATTTTGAAAATTTTAGCAAAAGTAACAAAACTAGCAACTAGAAAATTGTATCTATCTGCAAAATACAGCTTTGCCAGCATGGTAGAGGAAAAGCAAAACAAAATAAGTAAGAAAAGTTTAACATTTCACAAGAGTTTTACTTTTATTTTTAATTTATTATTTTTTATTTTTCACTTATTATTTACTTCTATTTTCTACTTTATTTTAATGAAAATGTCATGACCATAACATAAGAGCCGAATTAAACGTAACATGAGAAATTATTCTTTCATAATTTATAATAAAGCAGCTTGGTGATTAATTCAAAAATTATATTACAAACTTAAGTGTTCTTGCAGTAAGTATCACTTCATAAATAAATAAGTCACGAGTCATAAACTAATGATGATTCTAAATGTTATTTAGAGAGACATTCTGTTCTTAAAATATTTCAAATATTCTACACAAGGCAAAGTGGATCCAAGTAATCTGTAGGCAAAATAAGATTTTAGAGAAGTATATATTTCCAACAGTATTTATAAAATATTACCTTCATGTAAGGCATCATCCTGGACTTTGTGGAAATCATACAAAGGAGTAAGAAGTGGCCCTTCAAGAAACATATACAATATCAAGGTTTAACATGAAGCAGCATGTCTTCTCTAAGGAAAAAAACATTGTACCAACTGACTTTACTGAAGCTTTATATTTATTGCTCTCGTTTTAGGTCATATTGTCCTTCTGCATGCAGGCTGCTATAACGGACATGATATAGACTGAATAGCTTATAAAGAACAGGAATTTATTTCTCACAGTTCTAGAACTGAGAAGTTCAAGATTAAGGAATGGGCAGATCCAGGGAGAGCCCACTTCCTCATAGATGGCTATCTTCTCACTGTAAATGTACATGATGAATGAAGCAAGAGAACTCTCTGGGGTCTCCTTTAAAAGGACTGTAATCCCACTTATGACCTAATCACCTCCCAAAGGCCCCTATGTTTTAATATTATCACTTCCAGAGTTAGATTTCATAATATGATTTTGGGAGACATAAACATTCACACCATAGTATATATAAACAAAAAAAGACACAGAAACAACAAACAACAAAAATTATTTTAACTACCTATTATTTTCAACTACATAAAATTTTAATTTGTTTCTATATAATTTTAAATAACTCATTTGAGTGATTCACTTATATCCAATGCATCTGAGTGCAATTAAATTTGCTTACCCAACATATCCAGCAGCATATTTCTTCAGACTATCCCATTCCCCACCTTACAGGATTTACCACAATTAGAAGACAGAGGATAGAGGATAGATAGATAGATGTATACATAAACACACTTGTACATACACATATGCATATTTTTTCCTGTTAATGATACTCATGCAAATAAAATTTAAGCTCAAGGAAACCTGTCTTGTGTGATACTTAATATCCAGTTTTTAGTCAACATCCAAAAACAAATAATCCAGTAAAAACATGGATAGAAGACATGAACAAGTGTTTCCCCAAAGAACACATTCAAATCTTCAGTAGATACATGAAAAGATGTCCATCATCATGTATCATCAGGAAATTGCAAAGCAAAACTAGAAAGAGATACCACCTCACACCTGTCAGAATGGCTAAAATCAACACTACAAGAAACAAAAGGTGTTGGAGAGGATGTGAAAAAGTAACACTTGTTGGGGCTGCCTGGGTGGCTCAGTGGGTTAAGCCTCTGCCTTCAGCTCAGGTCATGATCTCAGGGTCCTGGGATCAAGTCCCACATTGGGCTCTCTGCCAGGCATGGAGCCTGCTCCCTCCTCTCTCTCTCTACTTGTGATCTCTCTCTGTCAAATGAATAAAATCTTAAAAAAAAAAGAAAATAAAATCAAAAGTAACAATTGTGAACTGTTGGTGGTGATGCAAACTGATACAGCCATATTGGAAAACAGTATGGAATTTCCATAAAATTTAAAAATAGAAGTCCTTTGTGATCCAACAATCCTGTTGTGTATTTACCCAATGAATATAAGAAAACTTATTCAAAGGGATGCTAGCACCCCTATGTTCATAGCAGCATTATTTATAAAGCTAAGATATGGAAAGAGCCCAAGTGTCCATCAATTGATGAATAAAGAATAAGTGGTATGTATATACAATGGAATATTATTCAGCCATAAAAAAGACTGAAATCTTGCCACTTGCAATAACATGGATGGAACTAGACAGTATAATGCTAAAAGTGAAATAAGTCAGTCAGAGAAAGACAAATACCTTTACTCATATATGGAATAAAAGAAACAAAACAAACAAGCAAAGGGGAAAATAATAAGACATAGAAAGAGAAACAAAGCAAGAAACAGACATTTCATTAAGGAGAACAAACTGATGGTTACTTGAGGGGATCTGGAAGGAGTGATGGTTAAATAAATGATGGGGGTTAATTAGGGCACTTGTCATGATGAGCACTGAGTGTTATATGTTATATTGTACACATGAAACTAATACAACCATATATGTTATCTAACTGGATTTCAAATGAAAACTTTTTAAAAATCCCAGTTTTTAGCTCACATTCTGGCTTACAAAAGGGATTTAGTCAGGAATTTGGTGATTAGTTAATGAACAAATAAAGTGGTGAACAGGCAGTTGTTAAATAAAATTACTATCCTTTCTGGCATGATCGTATACCTTTTATATAGAATTATTTTTAGCACTTTAGACTCTTCCTATTTTATTTTGAGTCATTAAACAAAAATTTTCTCAAAGGACCTTAGACTCTATCCAATTTGAGCAACAGTGTGAGAGACGAAATGGTGTCCAGGAGGAAAAAAAAAAAAGATTAAACTACTTTTGATTACTAGTGAATGCATAGTTCTTCCACAGAAAAAGCTCTAAATGGTCATGGCTCCAGCTTTATATGTGTTCAGTCATATGTTCAGAAGTAGGTAACACTTTCAAAAAATATAAAGCATCTTAGATTATTTTCCCTTATTTGAAAGCTGGTGTATGAGTCTGCCATGGTTTCTTGGGTGCTGATAGAAGACACAGACTCATGGTTCAGAAATAATATAGTTTATAATTCACAGCACTAGAGGTAGCCAGAATATTAACAGTTTTGTGTGTGTGTGTGTGTGTGTGTGTGTGTGTGTGTGTGTGTGTAGGAGTGGGAATTATATATCAGTTCTGAGCCTCAGTTCCCACAAGAAGAATCAAAACAGAGGCAGATAATATTTGCAAACACAACAGGTTAAGTTAAAAAAAAGATACTATTTCTGTCTTCCAAGACTATTCAATACAACCATCTTCAAAGGATGGTCTAGAACAAATAATAAATGCAGAAATGTAAGCAACCAATTGAAAAGTGTCTCCCAAGAAACACACTTTGAGAGTCTTCATTTGACAAAAATACTATAGGATATTACATAGATCAGGTGCATTGAATACTGGAAGGTGAAAATTACAAGGGACCAAATATTTTTAAGCAGTTCTGGCATCCAGTAGAGTTCAAATAGGTTTTATAAGATTGAGGAAAGAAACCATCAAAACCTGGGCCTAGAGGCGCCTGGGTGGCTCAGTGGGTTAAGCCTCTGCCTTCGGCTCAGGCCATGATCTCAGGGTCCTGGGATCGAGCTCCGCATCAGGCTCTCTGTTCAGCCGGGGGCCTGCTTCCCCCTCTCTCTCTGCCTCTCTGCCTACTTGTGGTCTCTGTCTGTCAAATAAATAAATAAAATCTTAAAACAAAACAAAACAAATAAAACCTGGGCCCAATTTTCCCAAAAGTATGATTCTGATTCTAGTCTCTATGATGTTATCCCTTGAAGACAATGTCTCTAATTTAGTTGAATTAGTTTACTAAAGAGCATACCCCCATTTGTTATAGGAGATGAACAATATGCAAGAGGCAAAATGCCACATGGAAGCCACCTGGTCTTCAGTGGAATATAGAATCAATTCCTTTGGGATGAATTTGTTCCACATTTGACTTCCCACTTAAGGGAAAATAAGAGTGCCTTCTAATAGATTTTAAATAAGAAATGACAACGGAAGCTTATACAAGATTATAAAATGGGAAATTTCATTTAGATAAGCAATAATTTCAAAGTCATCTTCTTAATATTACAGACCCTTCACATAATCATAATTTTATTTTGGCATTATATGGTAATTTCAAATATAGTAAATATAAAGAATTTACCTCTGTAATTATAGCGAGTGTGGTCGTAGTTTAATGGCAACAAAACTTCAATTTAGAAGTATGGTCTACCAATTATTAATACATTTGGAAATGGTGTGTCATCTTCACTGCACTTGTCTCACTAAAACAGTGAGCCAAACAAAGTAGGTCCAAGCAGTTTACTATGGTCAAAATGGGTTGCTTTTGCACTTGGTAAAGAAGCAGTCATATTTTGGAAGAAGAAACTGAGGCTATTAATATTTTCAACTTATTTTCAGAAAAGGAAAGAAAGGATAATCTAAGCTAAAGCCAAAATCTTACACAAGGTGGCAGGAAAATGATCTTTTCCCAGATAAAGGGTTTTTCAACTTAGCCATGTTAGGAGGAAGAAGAGATGAGACATTGTGGACTTGACTAAGGTTTGTACACTGTTCAAAAAGTTTTCAAAATAATGTGTATTAGTTTTCTTCTTTTAGTTGAGACAAAAAAAAAAAACAAAGAAACAAAAAACCACTAATGATCTTAGTCTTAAAAGGAGGTAAACAAGAAACTAGGAAAAATTGAGTGTTAGGAATTGTCCCCCTCCTTTTTTTTTAATTATTTTATGTTAGTTACCATACAATACATCATTTGTTTTTGAAGTAGTGTTCCATGATTCATTGTTTGTGTAAAACACCCAGTGCCCCATGCAATATGTGCCCTCCTTAATACCCAACACCAGGCTCACCCATCCCCACATCCTTCTCATCTTTAAAACCCTCAGTTTGTTTCTTGGAGTCCATAGTTTTTCATGTTTCATTTCCCCCTCCAATTCCCCCACTTCATTTTTCCTTTCCTTCTCCTAATGTCCTCCATGCTATTCCTTAGGTTCCACAAATAAGTGAAACCATATGATGATTGACTTTCTCTGCTTGACTTATTTCACTTAGCACAATCTCCTCCAGTCCATCCATGTTGATGCAAAAGTTGGGTATTCATCCTCTCTGTTGCCATTAAACTACGACCACACTCGCTATAATTACAGAGGTAAATTCTTTATATTTACTATATTTGAAATTACCATATAATGCCAAAATAAAATTATGATTATGTGAAGAGTCTGTAATATTAAGAAGATGACTTTGAAGATCTGAGTGATCTTCCATTGTATCCATAGATCGCATCTTCTTTATCCGTTTGTTTGTTGAAGGGGATCTTGGCTCTTTCAACAGAATGGCTATTGTGGACATTGCTGCTACGAACACTGGGGTGCATATGGCCCTTCTTTCCAGTAAAATACAGCTAGCCTATGACCCAGTGATTGCACTACTGATACAGATATAGTGAAAAGAATTAGGTATTGTTAAAGCACAAATGCAGGGAATAGAAGTTATGGTACAGAAGAGGGAAGGGCAACCATATGGCAGAGTAGAATAAAGTAGCTAAGGAAGAGATTAGTCATATCCAGATATTGTAAGGCATGTGCGGTTGGCAGGGAGAGCATGAGAAATCATGAGAGCAGAGAGAGAAAATGGACCAGGCAGGAGAGGTTTATAACATTTTAACATCTAAGGTAAGCATATGCAAAGCAGAATAGGGAAAGAAATAAAAGTTTTTAGAAGACTCAATACATAAGGAATAACGTGGAGGACACTGGGAGATGGAGAGAAGTGTGCTGGGGGAAATCAGAGGGAGAGACAAACCATGAGAGACTGTGGACTCTGAGAAACAAACTGAGGGTTTTGAAGAGGAGGGTGGCAGGTGGTTGGGTGAGCCCAGTGGTGGGTATTAGGGAGGGAATTTATTGCTTGAAGCACTGGCTGTGGTGCATAAACAGTGAATTTTGGATCACTAAAAATAAATTAAAAGAAAAAAAAAGACTGACTACAGACATGGACCTCAGTGTAACACAGATATGGAACTCACTGTAATACCAGCCACTTCCCACCGACACACACACACTATGATAATAATAAATAATAATGCAATTAAGAAAATTGCCTGCCAAATAATTTTTCCTTTTATATTTTTATGATTATTATTTTTATTTTATTTTTAAAGTTTTTATTTAAATTCGTTAGTTAAAATAAGGTTAATATTAGTTTCAGGTGTACAATATAGTGATCAACACTGCCGTACAATGGCTTAAAAAAATGAAAAAAAATTTTTTAAAGATTTTATTTTTAAAAACCTCTACACCCAAGGTGGAATTCAAACGTACAACCCCAAGATCAAGAGTTACATGTTTTACTGACTGATCCAGCCAGGCACCCCAACAAATAAAAATTTTATAAAATTGTGGAGTTTGTGGGAGTCTCATTTGCTCAGTCAGTTAAGTGTCTGCCTTTGGCTCAGATCATGATCTCAACAGTTCTGGGATCGAGCCCCATATTGCTCATGCTCTCTCTCTCTCTCTGGCTAGTTTTAAACTAGTAGACAGAGATGAAGATAAAGTATGATGTCATGACAGGGAAAAATACAACTTACACGTTTTAAAAATAAAATGTGTAATGCAAGTTACATCACTTCTTTTATCACCACACTGGGACTTTCCCTACTGAGTTGTTGTAATGTAAGGACCTATTTTATATTTTTATATTTTACTAAGAGGCTTTCATTGAGGTTAACCCTTAAACTGTCCTTGCTCCCCTTCCCCCAGGGGATTTACTTAAAAACAAGTCCTGGAAATCAGCTCCAGGTAACAAAGCACATATACAAGGGTGGGTCAGGCCAGGTGGAGACATCAATCAGCGGGGAGGGGGGGGGGATTTGCACACTGTCCCTTAGATACTAAGGAGTATGCCCCACTCCTCCACCCTTTGGGAACCTTTTTGGCACCAATCCTAATCAAGGTGTAATAGGCTGGGTCAAATGTCTATACTAGGGTAAATTGAACCTCAATTGGTCACCTAGCCTCACTGTGGAGTTTCCTGTGTGTGTTAAAATCTCATTGGTCACCTGTGCGTGGCCAGGCCTGACTGCATGGCCTTTGCCCTTAAAAGCTAGACTGTGAAACAGAGAAGGGTTGCCTTCTCTCGTAAGAGGTGTGGCCCCGAACATTCGATTAGATTCTTGATGCTTGGAATGAAATAAAGCTTTGCTTGACCTTCGCTTTATATCAGTCTCGCTCCTATAATCATAGACCCATTATTGGGGCATAATAGTATTAATCTTATAAGTCCACAATGCATCCATCATCCATCCTACCCCTTAACATTCCCCTTTGGACAGACCCATGATCTAGAACAAGCCTTATTTTATAGTGCCTTGTAGGAGAATTTTGCGGCTGCCTAAATTGCCTACTTTCCTCTCACCATTACCACAGAAATTGGGTCCACTGAAACAAAGGGGTAGTGTAAGAAATTAACAACTTTCATAAATCTCTTTAAATAATAAAGTATAAGATAGTGGTACCTTTTTTTCTGCCACATAACCAATTCTTGCAAGAATAAGGTCATATAAGAGAATTTACAACACATGCTAGCATTATCCTACTGGACCCAGATCATTTGTATGTTTCTCTGTCTCTGAGAAATGTAGTTATTGACATGACTGAAACCTACAAATTGTTTGATATGACTACTAATATCACCTACATTATTTTAAAACCTGTTTAAGGCTTCTGAAATACATAGGTTTTGTAAACACTTATTAAGTATCTTGTATATATCAAACACTTTAAAAATCTCTGCTTTAAAAAGAACAAAACAAAAAAACTCTACCTCAATGAAACTTTGGGTCTGAAAAAGATACAGGCAATATACAAGGCAACAGATAGAATAATTACATATTTGATTATATACTCTGAGGATGTCACATTAAATTGATATGAAAATGATGAGAAGGATCTGAATTTCTTGTCAAAATTTTTGCCTTAAAAAGAAATTGATATTTAGGGAAAGTTGTTACTGAAAGAGGTCCTGTGTCAACCAAAAATGTTAAACCATGATCTGACTAAATTTTCCAGTTGTGATCATTGCTTTGTTTAGCTGTCTTATATTAAGACTGAATTTAGTAATTCAGTCTCAGATTTCAGTAAGTCTTTTTCTTTAAGATTTTATTTATTTATTAGAGAGAGAGAGAGAGTGGGTGGGGAGGGGTAGAGGGAGAGGAAGAACCAGACTCCTTGTTGAGCAGGCAGCTGATGCAGGACTGGATCCTAGTACCCTGGCATCATTACCTAAGCTGAAGGAAGACACTTAACCAACTGAGCCACCCAGGCACTCTAGACTGTAAACTTCTTAAAGGTAAAAAGTTTATTCTTCTAGTAGTTCCACAGACATTTTTAACATCCATAAGAAAGCATGTACTGATGTAAAATGCCAGCAAATCAAATTATTTAAAAAAGAAAGAAAGAAAAGATATATCTGGATAAAGAGAAAAACAGAAAATCTAATAATACATTGAATTATTAGAGCAAAGAGTGGAGGAAGAGAAAATAAATATGAAATAGAGATTTCCACTAAAAGAAAAAATTTGAATAAGGCAGGAGATTTAGAAAATTATTATGACAGACTTGAGAAAAAAATAAAATAGGAATTTTTAGAAAATAGCAATGAATGAAAAGGTAAATTGTTCCTACCTCTATAATATTAGCTGTTTGTTGTTGTTGTTGTTGCTAATTTACCTATTTAAGCTAATAAACAAAGAAAGGTTTCATTTAAGGATAAGTTTTCTCTCTCTCTCTCTCTCTCTCTCTCTCTCTCTATATATATATATATATATATATATATATATATATTCCATTTAGGTATAAGGTGTATATATATATATTTATATATATATATATTTTTAAATTTTAATTGTTAGAAAATGTGTCACAGAAAGTGTGTAAACTTTAAGATACAGATGCAACATGTAATGAATTACATTGTTTGAACGTCTAATTTGTAAATGCTGTTAGAGGAAACTTGGTGGAAATGTCCTTATGTGGTTGTGTTTCTGGAACTAAGTATATTTATTAATAAGGAATAGTTTAAAATTATGAAATGACCAGGAGTGGACAATTTTCCTAATCCTATCAGCTCTTTGCAGCTCTTTTATTAGCACCCTTTAGGAATATCAGCTTTATTTATCTAATTAAATTTTATATTAATGTGCTTTTGACTTTTGCCCTTTCCCTTCCTTCTGTTCTTTTTTTCCCCTAAATTATAAGTTTATGCTTAACAGCTACTATCAGTTCTTTGATATGAATTCTCAACATCAATATACTAACTCCAGAGATGAAGCAGCATCAATATTTAGAAGCTAAGAATACAAAGCCTTGGGCATCTAGATGGCTCAGTCAGTTAAGCATCTGCCTTCGACTCAGGTGGTGATCCCAGGGTCCTGGGATGGAACCCCAGGTTGATCTTTCTGCTCAGCTGGGAGCCTAATTCTCCCTCTGCCTGCAGCTCCCTTTGCTTGTGCTCGCCCTCTCTTTGTCAACTAAATAAAATAAAATAAAATAAAATAATGTAAATAATACACTTATTTATTTATTAAAATGCAATTATTACACAATACATAATGTATTGCATAATTATAATAATGATTAAACAATTTATTAAATATTTATATTAAATATATCAATTTAATTAAATAAATATTTTTTAGAATTTAAAATATTTCAAATTTAGATTATTAAATATTAAATCATTAATTTATTAAATAAATATCTAAACATAATTAAATAAAATAATTTATTTTTTAAAATGAATAAAATAATGTTAAGTCATTATCTGAGCATGTATTTTTAAATAGTCTAAAATAAACCATCTAATAAAGTCTAAATACATTGAGTTCAGATATTTATACGTTAACACAGACACTCAACCCACAGACAGTTTCAAAACATTTGTTTTTATCTACTACTCAAAATACGATTGTAATGTATTTATTTATAACTTTGACATAGCAAGGAAACTTGGAGGAAAAGGAGACATTTGCTTTTAATATTTGAAAATTATTTTGTTGATTTAAAAAAAATAAAAACCTTAACACATGAACATTTCTTCTTAAATAACACTGTGAAGTTTCTGAGTCGCATTCTATTAAACGTGCTGATAAAATGGCCTCAGTTACTCATTTAAATCATCAGATGAATGGGTAACAAATGAAGTAGAGAGCTTTTTAATTATTTATGAATGTATTGCTTGTGGACGGAGTGCCACATAGAGTTACTTCTCTTTTTTGGCTTTGTTTTGTGAGCAGCAGTGGAATCCATGAATGAGATTAAACATAAGGACATTCACAGAAATTCTTAATGAACTTCTGGGGAAGGGCAGTAAGTGCAAGGAAAAACTGCAGCAAGACTAATTACAAATTTCAAGTGGTCATTGCTTAATTATAGAACCTTTTAAGTACAAGTAATATATCTTTTTTATGAGCCTATCATATTGTATTAATTACCACAAACTGCACTCTTGAACACTTATCTTTTCACATATTTCTTATTCTTAGTACTTAAAATTACCCTTATGATTGATAAGTAAATGGATTTTACTGACAATGCATTTATTTACATAAATAAATAATGCTGTATATATATATAAAAACAATTGACTATGTGTATGTGTTCAATGAAATTTTTTTTCAAATTAACATCTTAAGTCTACCACATTGGTTACAAATAGATATAGACTTTATAGATTCATCAAATATTTTATTCTCAAATTTATATCTCCTTTGTGAAGTAAATGAAACTGTATATATTAAATATAATCCTATCACATGTAACAGTTACTAGTGCATCCCAGGACATACATAGGTCAGGTCCTACTCAAGGCATCACGGATAACTGGATTTAACTTTCAATCCTAGGAGTCTTCTGTATATTTCTGTGGCTTTTATACTACAATCAGGAGGAAGAATTCTTTTGCTAAAAGCTTCCAAATGACTTTGTGAGTAGATTATTTGTAGACCAGTGATATAATATTATAGTTTAATCTGTAAAGCATGATAAAATAAAATGCTATTGCCATATTTAATTTGTTCAGTAAAGCATTTATTTAGTTATCAAGCATTCATTTTCTTTTTTTTTAAGATTTTATTTATTTATTTGACAGACAGAGATCACAAGTAGACAGAGAGGCAGGCAGAGAGAATGGAAGGGAAGCAGGGTCCCTGCTGAGCAGAGAGCCTGGTGTGGGTCTCTATCCCAGGACTCTGGGATCATGACCTGAGGAGAAGGCAGAGGCTTTAACGCACTGAGACACCCAAGAGCCCCAAGCATTCATTTTCTTTATACAGAAGAGATAGAACAATATTATATAGAAGAAAATACAGTAAATAGTCTAGAAACCTTGATCATTTTGTTTTGACAATTTTAGAACATAAAATTAGCTAAAGTTCAAGTGCAAGTTATATTTGTATCATAGGAGGAAAAGTTAATTAAAAGTTTGTTTATTACCATAGTTTAGCACTTCAACAAAATGCTAACGAGTCATATATTAATGAATATATGAAGTATACAATAAAAACAATAATCTTGTGTGTATGTGACTCACTGTAGGTATTGATAGTATATTGAAGTATATTGAAGTCAAAGGGATAGTATCTATAGGGTTTGTTCAGATCCATGCTCATCAGATTAAGAGGCTTTCTCATATTGCTTCCTTCACCACATTAATTTGCCTAATGAAGTTTTCAAGAGTTAAAGACAGTGATAGGTTCATGGCTGGAGAGAAGGTACAGAATCTAAGATAGTTCAGCAGTGCTTATTATTTATGAGAAAGACAGCATGGGAGGAGAGGGGTGGAAGGAAAGGGATAAGAAGAGAGAATCTTAAGCAACCTCCTTGTCCAGCACAGAGCCTATAGGGGCTTCGTCTCATCGCCCTGAGATAACAACCTGAGCTGAAATCAAGAGTCAGATGCTTATCTAATTGAGTCACCCAAGTGCACCATTTTTTTCCCTGTATCTTTATTTTCATCTCTTTCTGTAACTGAGTTTCCCTTCAAAATCAGGACTTGCATACACAACCTAAATAATTATTTTGGGATTTGATCACGTGGAAGAGGAGAGAATGAGAAGAGCTAAGTGGTCCAGGAGAAACATATATGAGTTCAGACTGAGTAGATTATGATTGTAGACAACAGAGCATCAATCCTAATGCACAGAATACATCTCAGAATTATTTTCCTGAAACAAGGAAGAATCTGTTTAACCCACTGGCTTCTGCATCCTATCCACAGTGGTTAAAATTCATCTCAGAAGTAATTAATGTCCATGACTTTACTATTACTGGGCATGAGAGAGGAGCTCAGTGGGCTTGGTCAGTGTCCCACCTAATGAAAGGTAGAGCAGATTCAGGCAAAAAAAAAAAAAATTATTAGTTCTTTCCAAATTAGATTTAATGGGATTCTATTTTTCATTTATGAATTCATTTTACATTTTATATTGTATAGATTTTTCTAAGCTTTGGCCAATATTCACTGCATTTTTGAATAGCTTTTATCTATTATTGTAAATCATTTTTCTGCTACATTTGTTTAGTCATGGTTATCCATTTCTTCTTCCAAGTTTTTCAGATATGTGATATCATTTTCCAAATTAATTATTTAAAATGTTTATTTTTTATACTAAACTTCTATGAAAAACATTGATATATGTATTATGGCATATTGTTCCCCTTTTAACTTATTTTTAAAAATGTGAATGTGCCTTGGCAAATTCATATTGTTTCTTTTTATGTTTATGTAGATTCTTCATAATTTTCCCAAGTTCATTGGCTTATGGTTTATATTTTTTTAATAATTCTCCTACTGCCAATTAATAGATTTTTTTTCCATTACATTATCTAAGTTGCTATTGCCATTATAAGTAAAAAGCACCTGGAAATCTATATCCCTGTCCATTTTCCTCAAATCACTCATTATTTTCAGGATCTAGTTGGATTTTCTTACGGGTTCCAGGTGGACAAGCTTTTGAACTGGTGCTAATTATTTTTTCTGTTTCTGGCTTCCTGCATTTACCAGCTTCAGGGATCATTTTTAACAATTATGATGAAATGAGGCATCATATTCTTATTCTCAACTTCATTAATAATGATATTAGTATACCATGTCTTACAAGATAATAATAGATACATGTAAAATAATTTCATTGACCAAATAAATGTAAATAAAACACAGTGGCAACCAACTAGTCATTTCAAGTTGAGCTATTTTTCCCCCTTTATCTCCCTGTCTCTTTAATTTCCTGTAGCACATTCCTACAATGTATTTTAAGGTGTTTTACATGCACATACATAGAGATCATCATGGAGTCTAAATCTAATAATTCCTTGTCAGTTTTAAATATTTTAAGTATTGTTCATTCCTATGTCAGTTGTCTATGAACTTTTTCTCCACACTGTACTTAATTGCAAGGAAATATTTAATTTTAATATAAATTAATTAATCACTTTAATACATACGTTTACCTTATGGATTAATCTTTGATGCTTATTTCTTAATTTTTTTAACTTTTAAAATTTTATTTAGAGAGAGAGAGAGAAAGAGAGAGAACAAGCACAAGCAGGGGAAGCTGCAGAGGGAGAGGGAAAAGAAGAAGCAGGTTCCCCACCAAGCACGGAGTCAAGTTCAGTCTCAGGGCCTTGGGATCATGATCTGAGGTGAAGGCAGAGGCTTAGCTGACTGAGCCCCTGAGTCTAATTGTTATCTTTGATATTTAAGGAAATACTTTATCATCTCTAATTGATCCCCTATGTCACAAATACAGTTTTCTCTATGGTGCTATTAATTTTATTGTCTTAAAATTAGACTCTTTTTCTAGAAGCATTTTTAATCATTCTCTTAGGTCTATACTTTAGTTTTTATACATTTCATTTAGTATTTTATTTTATCTTCATAATCTCTGAGTATTTCTGACCAGTACTCATTGGTCAAATATTTTTTATTAATCTATTCCAAAAATTTGTTTGATTCTATAATATTTTGTTATTACTGCTGTCGTTCTTAGGTTTTGCCTTTATATTCTTTTTGTTTTGTTTTGTTGTTTTATGCTTTGGTGTTTTTGTTGTATTGTTTTGTTTTTCTTTTGAATTAATACAATTAAACCTTTAGATTTCCTTAATACCTTTAATTATTGTCACTTATTTTCACAAATGATATTACCATAGTACAGTAATTCTAAATATTTCTGAATTAGCTGTATTATTTCTTTTTAGGTGTGAAGTTAACTTCCAGTTACATGGACTTAATATTTTGGTCATTATATTCTAGTTTTATTGCCTTATCATTGGAAAATATAGCCTGATACTTAACTCTAGGGAATGATGTGGGAGAGCTAGGTTCTTGTCTCTTGGACTCAAAGAAGGAATCTCGTGGGCAATGGAGAGTGAGTAAGTGACAGAAGTTTATCAAGTGAATATATAGAAAAAGCTCTCACAACTAAGAGGGGTCCCCACACAGTTAACAATGAGTGCCTTCAGGGTTTATTTTTTATAAAAAGGTAACCAGGCAACTTTAATCCTTTTAACATCTCTATCAATAACTCCTTCAGTGGCTTACCTCCTTTTTAGCCTCTGATTATTCTTTTTTGGTTACAGGTGATTATCATAGAGACACCCACCCCACATGACCCACCCCATACACCTAGGGCAGGGTGGTCCTCCATCCCACATGCCTAGATCAGGGTGCTCTTCCCTGGGGTAGGGTGGTCCAATTTATCTCTTTACTCTGGTTTTCCCACACCACATTTTGGGGATTTCTGAGAGCCTGTTCACAAAGTTCCCTATGGATCTCTTCCTCCCTAGCCCCACCTGTCCGTTACTCATTTTGAGAGTTGATATTACCATAGTACTTTAATTCTAAAAATTTCTGAATTAGCTGTATTATTTCTTTTTAGGTATGAAGTTAACTTCCAATTATATGAATTTAATATTTTGGTCATTGTTTTCTAATTTTATTGCCTTATTCTTGGAAAATATAGCCTGATATTTAACTCTCGGAATTGATTGGCATATACTTCTGGCCTAAATAATGGCCTGTTTGTGTAAATGTTCAACTTATGCTTATATACTTACTGAAGACTATTGTTTTGGGGTCAGGATGGCTACATTTATTAATAGATCAGGACTATTAGATTCTCTAAATTTTGATGTCTCTTAATTTAATCTAATTAAATTATCAGTTAATGAAAGAAGTTAAATTTTTATGTACTACTGCATCTAAACTTATCAAAGTCTTTTGCTATAATTAGACAAGTATGTCATCCTGTTTTTATACCAAGTCTTACATTAAGAAATATCATACTATCTGAAATATTATTTCTTTATTATTATTATTATTATTATTATTATTTTAAAGATTGTATTCATTGGGGTACCTGAGTGGCTCAGTCAGTTAAGTGTCTAACTATAACTCAGGTGATAATACCCGGGTCCGGGGATAGAGCCCCGCAGGGGGTTCCCTGCTCAGTGGGGTGCTTCTCCCTCTCCCTCTGTTATTCCCCCTGCTGTGTGCATGTTTTTCTTTTCTCACTCTCTCTCAAATAAATAAGTAAAATTTAAAGATTATCTCTCTCAAATAAATAAGTCAAATTTATTTTCTCAATGGGAGGGAGAAGCAGACTCTCCACTGAGCAGGGAGCCTGATGCAGGGCTCAATACCAGGACCCTGGAGGGATCATGACCTGAGCTGAAGGCAGACACTTGAACCGACTAAGTCACCCAGGCACTCCGGTTGTTCATTTATTTATTTATTTTTATTATGCATATGTTTTATCTCTCTTTTCTTCAAGTCTTTTTTTCGATCTTTTTACTTTTTTCATAAAACTGAATTATTTCAAGATGACTTGGTCATCCTCTTTTCCCCCACCCCATAGGTCATAGAGTACATTTTAACTGTTAAAATATTAGTGTTTAAGTGCTGCCTACACAAAGTAAGGCAAATTATCTGTGGTCTGTATTCCCGAAAATATTTTTTTTATTATGTCTTCCTATTCCAACGACATTTTATAAGGATCTAAATGTTTACATTTTTGATTATTTTTTCAAGATAATAAAGCTATTACTTCATTCTTTTATAAATCTGATGTTTTTAAAAATTTTCTGTCAGTCTGATTCTTGCTTCGTTATTAATGAATTAATTTTTTTTCTCTCTAACACTTATGATTTTTTGTTTGTTTGTTTTTGGTATGTATGCCCAAGTTTGGGATTCATAGAGTCAACTATAGTTATGAATATTTTCTTTCTTTTCTTGTGTGTAAGTTTTAATCCAGTGTCTTGACTATTTTATGCTTGAGAAATAGATGTACATTAATATGCAAATATTTCTTTCCTTTTTTCTTCTTTCATTTAAAAAATCATTTATTTTATTTTATTTAAAAAATGTTTATTTATGTATTTATTTGGAGTAGAGGGAGAGGGTCATGAAGATTGGCTGATGATATACTTTCAATTTGGGAGGAGGTTAGGTATAGCACAAGCCTCCAATGTTTTTTATAGACAAGGTTTCCAGTACCTTGAGGGGGCTAGCTATTGGTAGGGAAAGGTCATTTATTACTATTTAGTAAAAACTCAGGGAAGAGACTCTTCTGATGTTTATCAGTGGGTATATGCTTGGGAGATGATTGCCAATGTATATCTTGAGGGCAGGGGTGGGGAGTAGAGATAAAGAAGTTTCCAAAGTAAGTTTTACATGTGAAAGTAGATTTTCAGTATCCTGGGAGGTGGACTAAGAATGCTTTTTGCCCTGAGTGGACGTGTCCACATTGAAGCAGCTGAGTCCCCAGAGGAACTTCAAGGACTTGTCAACAGGCTATGAGTAGTAAGAAAATCTAATTTTTTCTCTAGCTTTTGTTCCACACACATCACCTACATCTTACACCTCTTTTACATTGATAATTTTAATGCTTTGCTGGTATCCAGATGACTATATCCTTAAGTGACTTCTTATCTCTATTGAATCCATTACATATTCTAACCATTGTATTCTTAATTCAACTAGATTACATATATTTAATCTATTAGTACCACTAGGTTCTTATTCTTGTTTTTATTTCAAACTCTTCCCTTATTTCCTTACACTATTTATTGGGTATATTTTAAACCCCTGATATACTCACTTATTATATATAAGCTGTCAACCTTATTCTTATTTTGAGGTAGCTATATCTTTTTGGGTTTTAGGACATCATACCAACAATGCCAAATAATTTTCAGACAACAGCAGGATCTCCAAGAATTCAACTAAATTCTGACACTATCTACCTGAACATAGCGTAAGATTTCATCAGTTAAGGGATCAGTCCTCCAAGAATATCTCCAACACCACCTCAGATGCCAGTCTCACTCTAGGCCCCAGGTTATTACCTGTGCTTGTGACTGAGCAACTACAGGTTGGAGGTCCCAGTGGTCTACTTCTTACATTCTTTTAATTTGCTACAGAGACTCACAAAACTCAGAAAAATACTTCCTTTATGTTTGCCAGCTTATTAAAAGATATAATAGAAGATTTAAATCAATAGATAGATAAAGAAGTGCACAGGGCAAGGTATGGAGAATGGGCACAGAGCTTCTATTACCTTCTGTAAGACTGCCACTCTTCCTGCCTTTTCATACATTTAACAAACTAAAAGCTTTCTGAACCCAGTCCTTTCAGGTTTTCTGTAGAGGCTTCATGACATAGTCATGACTGACTAAATCATTGTCATTTGCTGATCTAATCTCCAGCTCCGCTTCCTTCCCCAGATAATCCTGAATTGGGAGGAAGGGGAGACATGTTGGGCAAAAGGTTATGAAGGCTTTCACCAAGTGGTTGGTCCTTCAGGCAAACAGCCCTTGCCTTGAGTGAGGTCTGAAGGTCACTTCATTAACATAACAAAACACACCTCTCTCACCCTTATCACAGGAAATTCCAAGAGTTTTGGGAACTGTGAGTCAGTAGCCATGGTTGAAAACCAAATATTCAGATGACCAAAATATATTTCTTCTCAACCACTATATTACACTACATGCTTAAGTATTTAATTATGTGATCTTTTAAACAAATATTTTTCTAAGAGTATAAACTGTTCTGTCAGTAACCTGGATTGGGGAGTGATGTATTGCCAAATTTCTGTCGTTTTAGTCCAGGAGGTCAAAGAGAAACAACAGGAGAGCCCCTTAGGGCAGGAAGTTCAAAGTAATAATGTTGACTACTACTCCCTTTTCTTGATTTTTTTTTTTAAACAAGCAAATCATCTCTTCCGAGTTGCAGTTTAAAGCCAAGAACATGCGGAATTGGGAGAAAAAAATAGTTAAATTTGGAGACTTGCAGAGGTAGAATCAGAGGAGTGAAAGCCATTACAGTAACTGAATTAACTGAGGTCAACCTTTAGTGAATCACAGAAACAGGTGGAGTTGTCAAACAAAGGAATCTTTGTTTACAACATACAAGGAGATCACAGGGAATAAGTTCCAAAGCCTTGACTGTTTGAACAGGAGAGAGATATTTATTTAGTATTTAAGATGAATACTCAGAAGGGAGAGTTTTATTATCCCGTGTATGGTTGGTCATAAGGTTGTGGATGCATGCACATCCACATATGTATTAGTGCAATATGTATTGCATGTTCACCTGAATGAAGCTTGTATTCCACCGAGGGCAGAAACTTCACCGTTAGAATAAAGCAGAGGTAACTGTTGGACAAGGTAAAGGGACGCTGCAGGCTTCAAGAGCAGATATAAACTAGATGGAGTCTTGGGCTCATTTTCTGGGACAAGAAATGCAAGGCCTTGATTACGTTCAAAATAGCACTAGGAGTTTTAGCACTGATTTATTGTCTCAATAGCTTAGGCTATTCCCTGGTCTGGTGGTGACTGTTAGTTTTCCCATTGCCTCGTTCCCTCAAAATCCTTAACTAGTGAGGTTTTTGCATTTCTTTGTAAGAACCTCCCAGGAAGTTTTGGAAGAAGTGTGCTTGGGAAGTACACAGGTGGGGTATAGATCATTAAAAATAGCTGGGGACAGGGGCGCCTGGGTGGCTCAGTGGTTAAGCCACTGCCTTCGGCTCAGGTCATGATCTCGGTGTCCTGGGATCGAGCCCCGCATCGGGCTCTCTGCTCAGCAGGGAGCCTGCTTCCTCCTCTCTCTCTCTCTGCCTCTCTGCCTACTTGTGATCTCTGTCTGTCAAATAAATAAATAAAATCTTTAAAAAAAAATAGCTGGGGACAAAAAATGACTTTTCCTATGTCAGGAAAACTATATCTCATCTTTAATTTTCTGGGAACCTCTAACTCTTTCTGCTGATGTTACCAGCAGGCATCTGAGATATTACTGATTGTTCTCTTGAACCTAAGGAAAAGGAAATGTAGAAAGCAAAAGACAAAACTTTAATATCTATCCTGCAACTCATCAATTCACTGCAGCCACCTCTCTGTCTTTCCCTTTCTCTTTTTCTCTCTTTCTCTTTCTCTCTCACTTTTCTCTCACATACACACAAGACACGCAAATCAACTTAAAACAATTTTTAATTTTCCCTATTCCATTTTGATATACTTGAGGCATGATTATTTTCTTATAAATACAAGAAAAAAAATCTAGGATTCCATCATTCTGTATGATTAAAGTATTAAGGAATTTACTTCCAATAGCACTTATAAAAACATATTTTATTTAAGTAATATTATATAATCAGGTGCCTGCATTTCTCTTATTCTCCAACTACTGTTATTTGGCAATTAATATTTTGTCAATCAATATTCCCCTATATCTGAACATGTGGGCAGTGAGAGATGAGTTAGAGGCAAGGATGGTGAAAAATGGGTTACACATTAGAAGACTGAGGGCACAACCTCCCGACTTTGTGACTTCTGAGACCCTGGGCCTAACAAACCAGGAGACACTGGTACTGAAAATGTTCTCTCCTCTTCTACCTCTAGCCCAGAGTAAGCCCTAGATCTATCATAATGCATTTGCATTGCCATCCCCATGGAAAAGAGTTGCCATGATGGTTCCAGAACAAACCTTTTAAGGTAAAAAACAACTCTTCCCACCAGGCTCCCTCAAAAAATTGAAAACTCCAGAATAAACCAGCTCTCTTTACACCTTAAAGACCAGGAGAATCAACAACAAATTAAGCCAAACCCACATGCAAGAAGGGAAATAATCAAGATTAAAGCAGAGATCAATGAGATAGAAAGTAGAGATACAGTAGAACACATCAATGAAACTAGAAGCTGAATTTTGAAAGAATCAATAAGATTGATAAACTACTGGCCAAACTAATCCAAAGGAAAAGAGAGAATACCCAAATTAATAAAATTATGCATGAAAAGGGAAAGATAATGACTAATAGCAAGGAAATAGAAACAATCATCAGAAATTATTATCAACGGTTGTAACAGTTATATGACAATAAGTTAGGCAACCTAGACAAAATAGATGCATTCCTAGGAGCCTATAAACTTCCAAAACTGAATCAGGAAGAAATTGACAACCTGAATAGACCAATATCAGGTTAGGAGATCGAAGCAGTCATCAAAGACCTCCCAAAAACAAGAGCCCAGGACCTGGTGAATTCCCTGGAGAATTCTACTAAACTTTCAAAGAAGAAATAACACCTATTCTTCTGAAGCTGCTTCCAAAAATAGAAACAGATGGCCAAACCAGGCAAAGACACCCTCCCAAAGGAGAATTTCAGACCAATACCCCTGATGAATATGGATGCCAAGATTCTCAACAAGATCCTAGCTAATAGGATCCAACAGTACACTAAAAAGATTATCCACCATGACCAGGTGGGATTTATCCATGGGATACAAGGGTAGTTCAACATTCACAAATCAGTAAATGTGATAGAACAAATCAATAAAAGAAGAGAGAATAACCACATGGTTCTCTGAATTGATGTAGAAAAAGCATTTGGCAAGATACAGCATCCACTCCTGATTAAAACACTTCAAAGTACAGGGATACAGGGAAATTTCCTCAACTTCATAAAATCTATCTATGAAAAACCCACAGTGAATATCATCCTCAAACGGGAAAAGCTGGCAGCCTACCAATTGAAATCAAGAACACGACAAGGATGTCCATTCTAAACCCTGTTATTCAACACAGTACTAAAAGTCCTAGAAACAACAATCAGACAACACAAAGAAATAAAAGGTATTCGAATTGGCAAAAAATAAGTCAAACTCTCTCTCCTTGCAGATGACATGATACTTTATATAGAAAACCCAAAGGACTCCACCCCCCAACTACTAGAAGTCATAACAGCAATTCAGTAATGTGGCAGGATACATAATTAATGTACAGAAATCAGATGATTTCCATAGAAAGGGAAATTAGAGAATTGATTCCATTTCCTATAGCACCAAGAACCATAAAATACCTTGGAATAAACGTAACCAAAGAGGTAAAGGATCTGTACTTGAGGAACTACAGAATACTCATGAAAGAAACGGAAGAAGACACAAAAAGAATGAAGACCATTCCATGTGCATGGATTGGAAGAATAATCATTGTGAAAATGTCTATACTGCCTAGAGCCATCTATACTTTCAGTGCTTTCCTGATCAAAATTCCACTGGAACTTTTCAAAGAGCTGGAACAAACAACAACAAACAATTCCAAACAATTTGTATGGAACCAGAAGAGACCCTGAAATGCTAAGGGAATGTTGAAAAAGAAAAAGCAAAACTGGGGGCTTCATGTTGCCTAATTTCAAGCTTTACTACAAAGCTGTGTTCACCAAGACAGCATGACACTGGCATAAAAACAGATATGTAGACCAGTGGAACAGAGTCGAGTGCCCAGATATGGACCATCAACTCTATGGTCAAAAAATCTTTGACAAAGCACAGAAAATTATACAGTGGAAAAAAGCCTCTTCAATCAGTGGTGCTGGAAAAATTGGACAGCTATGTATGGAAGAATGACACTCAACCATTCTCTTATACCATACAGAAAGATAAATTCGAAATGGACAAAAGACCTCAACGTGAGGCAGGAATCTATCAAAATCCTAGAGGAGAACATAGGCAGTAACGTCTTGGACACTGGCCACAGCAAATTCTTTCAAGACATGTCCCCAAAGACAAAGGAAACATAGCAAAAATGAACTTTTGGAACTTCATCAAGATCAAAAGTTTCTGCACAGCAAAGGAAACAGTCAACAAAATGAAGAGACAACCCACAGAATGGGAGAAGATTTTCACAAAGGACATTACAGATAAAGGGCTGATATCCAAGATCTATAAAGAACTCCTCAAACTCAACACACACAAAACAGATAATCATGTCAAAAAATGGGCAGGAGACATGAACAGACACTTCTCCAAAGAAGACATACAAATAGCAAAAAGATGCATGAAAAAATGTTCATCATCATTAGCCATCAGGGAGATTCAAATCAAAAGCACATTGGGATACCACCTTACACAGTTAGAATGGCCAAAATTAACAAGGCAATAATCAACAAGTGTTGGAGAGGATGTGGAGAATGGGGAACCCTCTTACACTATTGGTGAGAATGCCAGTTGGTGCAGCTACTTTGGGATACAGTGTGGAGACTCCTTAAGAAATTAAAATCAGAGCTACCCTATGACCCTGCAATTGCACTACGGAATACCCCTAAGATACAGGTGCAGTGAAAAGAAGGGGCATCTGTACCCTAATATTTATAGCAGCAATGGCCACAGTCATTAAACTTTGGAAAGAACCAAGATGACCTTCAATGGATGAATGGATAAAGAAGATATGATCCATTTTTACAATGGAGTATTATGCTTCCTTCTGAAAGGAACGATACCCAACTTTTGTATCAACATGGACGGGACTGGAGGAGATTATCCTGAGTGAAATAAGTCAAGCAGGGATTGTCAATTTTCATATGGTTTCACTTAATTGTGGAGCATAAAGAATAACACGGAAGACACTGGGTGATCAAGAGGAGAAGTGAGTGGGGGGAAATTGGAGGGGGAGACAAACCATGAGAGACTGTGGACTCTGAGAAACAAACAGAGTTTTGAGGGAGGGGGCAGAGGGTTGGGTAAGCCTGTTAATGGGAGTTATGGAGGGCACATATTGCATGAAGCACTGGGTGCGGTGCATAAACAATGAATTTTGGAACCCTGAAAAAAATAAAATAAAAATGACAACAATTCCACTACCCAACCTGTGGTAGGAGTCCCCCAAATGATTGGAAGCAGCCTCCGTTAGAGATCAATCCACTGCATGTTGAAGGTCCTCCTACTTCAAAAAGACCAAGAACTATCCAATCCCAAAACAAAGTAAGGGCCAGCTCCACCTCATGGAATACCACCTGCTCTCCCTTAGAGAGTGTGCTGTTGCTTTAATAAACCTGCCTTCTGCTTTCACTTTGGACATTGATCTCTAATTCTCACATGCCAACATAAAAATAATGATGGGTTACCGTTCCAATTAATAGAAAAGGCGGTTACAGGGAAATTGAATGAAAAGGAATAACAAAGTAGGTTCATAAGTCAATCTTCCTTGTAAAAAAATTAACCTGAAATTGCATTTCTGCCACATCTCTCCTGTTTGATATGATAAAGAATGACCACAATACATGAATTATAGTTTGGGGTTTTGAAAACCATAATAGCTTTATACCAACACTTGACATTTAATTTATTTATTTATTATTTATTTATTTATTGCTAACAAAATAGCTCGATTTGATATGCGGTTCCTGACAACCAACCTCAGAAGTAATTCCACCTACATGAGAAGTCAGAAAGAACCACAAACCAAACCTCAACATAGATTCAAAGAGAAAATACTCTTAAAAAAATTTCCCTTCCTGGGGCACCCGAGTGGCTCAGTGAGTTAAAGCCTCTGCATTCAGCTCAGGTCATGATCCTAGGGTCCTGGGATTGAGCCCCATGTCTGGCTCTCTGCTCAGCGGGGAGCCTGCTTCCACCTCTCTCTCTGCCAGCTCTCTGCCTACTTGTGATCTCTGTCTGTCAAATAAATAAATAAAATCTTTAAAAAAAATTTCCCTTCCTATCAGAAGCAGACCATTTGTTAGTGGTTACTAACAAATTCCCCAGAAAGCTTCATCTAAAAGGCTGTACTTTCTTCAGACACCCTGGGCGTGGTATTTCTTCAATGGCCTAATCCAGAGAATAAGACACTAACCTACTGAGCGCCAAGGGCCTCAGAACCAGGAAAGAGATGATGAGGGACACAACGCACGCCTCTGGTCACCAAGAGGGTATGTAAACTTTTGCTGCTTTTCTGCATTTTTCAAAGCTGAGTTTTAGCTGGAGGCCGCTCCTTAATATAAATTGCTGATACCGTATAGTAAAAGCTATTATATAATTTTTTACAAACCATTTCCTATCTTTGCATTCTCATGTGCCAAGACAGACACGGATTATCTAAAACCCTGAAGAGAGTGCTATTGCATTTAAATTGCCTGTAACCTTCGTGTAATAGATTTATGATTGATGATAGATTTAGTTAAAATATAACTATTTTAAATATTTATTCTCAGTAAACGATTTCAACCTATGCTCATTTAAGTAACTTGGTGCATATTCCCTTTTCTATTAAACCCTAGTGCAAGGACCAATGCGGCGTTTCCAAGAGAACCCCAAGCTCCATTTCTAGAATGGCCGAATGCGTATATATCAGGCGTCCTCTTTTCACTCCCTTTTTGGAGCACCTACCATGGAGGTCATGTAATAACCAATGACCAAAAAACAAACAAGAAACCCAAACATCCAGGTCGAAGTTATTCGCGCGTGCCATCATGCAATGGCGGACCCTGCCTGGAGACAAGGAGACTGCTCAAACAGATCGCAGGCAGGCATCTAAGCCCAGGCCTGTCCTGGGGAAGCTGGTTCCTGGCTTGGGGCGATATCAGGAAGCCAGCGAAGTGACCCTAGAGTGCAGCCAGGGATTAGGGCTGATGACCTTTTCGCAGCCCGGGAGCCAGGCTAGGAGGCCCGGAGAAGGGGCTTTGCTAATTGCCGAAGCGGGAAGTGAGCTCGCGAGGACGCAGCGGAGAGTCTGGGAGGAGGAGGAGGGGCTGGCGGAGGAGGGATGGGCAGCACTGCAGTGCTGAGCTGAGGCCCAGTCGGGATTGCAGGACCCATTGGACTCGCCTCTGGTGCGCTCTCGTGCTCCAGCCCAGCCCCTGAGGCCGCGCTGTCCTGCTCCCGTGGCCCGCTGCCCTCTCAGCCCCATGGCTTCTCAAGACGACCCTCTGTGCACTGGTAAAGTGACACCGCACTTCGCCTTCACCTGGAGCAGAAAGTGCAGGCCCTGAGCTCACTGGGGAGTCGGGACCCAGCCTCCCAGGACCCCCGGGGCACCGGGACCACCCCGGAGGCCGCGCAGCACATGAGTCCGCAGGGGGTCGGGCCTTGGACGGTGCTAGGCGCGGTGCCCCCCGCCAGAGGGCCCGCTAGCCCCATTCATTAGGCACCCCTATGCACATGCTGAGGACCCTGTTCCCTCGTCCTGTGCCGTGGCCCCGCCACTTTTGTTCTGGACTTGGGATCCCAGGTGGAAACTAGTCCCTCAGACATCCCTGGTAGCAAGGAGCGCAGGGAGGGATTCTTGGTTTTTCTGCCCTGGTCTTCCTCTCTCCCCTTTCACATGCCTTATTGAGTCCCTTTCCTCTCCTCATTGTCACTTTTATTAAATGGTTTTGTTCTGCATGTTGACCCGCAGAGCGATTTCATGAATGAATATACAGGATACTGAGTCGGAGGCCACCTGTGAGAATCCACCTTTGGAGGCCTTTCATTAGAATGGTCTCTGGTTCTAGCCTCAGTTCAGAATACTGCGTGTACCTGAGGACCGAGTCCAGATGTTTTTTTCATCTCTGACTTGAATTTGAAATCCTGACGTCACTATGACCTGGGAAGCCGAGGTCCACAGCATCTTCATCTGAAATTCCACTAGAGCTCCCATTTACCTAGTGCCCAGCCTGAGTCTGTTTTCCACTACTCTCAGGGTTCTAGAAGTTCATGCACTGCCCACCACTGACAGTAGGGGCATCTCTCTGTCCAGATTTTCCCTTTACATAAGGAGGACAGTTACAGGAGATTAGGGCCCACTCTAATGACCTCACTGTAACGTGATTGCATCTGTAAGGACTCTAGTTCCAAATAAGGTCACGTTCTGTGGTACCAGAGATAAGGACAGCAGCAAGGTTTCTGGGGGAAATGCAGGTCAGCTCTTAACAGTCCACTCTCTGGCTCCCCAAATTCGTGTCCTTCCCGTGTGCAAAATACCTTCACCCAATGCCCTCCAAAGCACTAATCATCCCAGAATCAACTCAAAATCTGAAATCTCATCTGTCCTCCTCCACTCAAAGACCCAGATCTCACCCAGACCATGGGACCCGAGGACTGCATCCAGAAGCCACCATCTCCTGGTAAAGCTGCCCATCAGGTCCTGACATCACCCTCATTCGTCCCAGCAGCCGAGGGCCTACAGTTCCCAGAGACAGTTGAGAGAAAGTGTGAAGACCACCTCAGAGGACGTTCTTTGGAAGCAAATGAAGAGGTAAGGGGGTCAGAGCCTCCTGCCATTCCCAGGGCACCCAGAACCCAGAGAGTGAGGCCTTGGGTGCTTTCTAGTGACAGATTCAAGGCAATTCTTCGACTTTGGGACTTAGAGTTAACTTAGTTTTCATTTGTGATTATTATTTTTGTGTTGGGGACTATAGCTTTTCTTTTGACCTATGGCTGCTTTCACTCCCAGTTCTGAAGAAGCCCCTAAATCCTAACCCTGTTGAGGACTCTGAAAGCTCTCAGAGCAGCAGTACTGGGGGACAGTGTGGACACATGGTTTGGTTTCTCCTCTGGCCTGATTCTGCGGCAGCCCAACTCTGTCCTCCTCAGACTTCAGAGAAATAGCTGAATAAGTGGAGAAAGGACCATGGGGTCAGGAAGGTGGCCACTGAAGAGTGACTTCTCTGGAGGGTGGCTGAGCTAGCGAGTGAGCCTGTTAGTCCAGCTCTGCCTGCAGTCTGGATGGAGCTGAACAGGAGCCAGGGAAGGGGAGGAGGAGCAGAGAGCGGGACAAAGGGACCAAAGAGGAGATCCAGATGAAGGGAAATAATTGGGAGGAGAGAAGAAACTCTAGAAGACAGGCATGTAAGAAAGGAAAAGGGATGAAGTGGGCATAGGGAAAGGGCACCACCAGGGAAGGAGAGAGGGAATGGGAAGAGGGAGGGAGGGAGGAAAGGGGAAAGGAAGAAGGGAGGAGTCAGCAAGCCAGGGCTCCCCCTGCATCTGAAGAAGAGGTGGCTGGTCTGGCTTGTCAAACAGGGTGCTCACTCTTTTCTCCCAGTTTCTGCTCCCAGTGCTACTGGGCTTTGCAAGGAAGGCAGGCTGTCCCCTGGGACCCACTGGAGCCCACTGGAGCACACTGGAGCCCACAGGAGGGTGGGAGAGGTAAGATGCCACCGGGTCCTGTCCTGAGCTGCTCCCAGCTGCTACCTCACCACATGGTGCGAGACGGACCCCAGAACAAAGGAAGGACACAGGCCTGCATGTCTGCCGGTGGCACTGGGCACTTAGTTCATCGCAGTGAACCACACCGCCTCCTCAACCCAGGCTTTCAAAGCCTGCTTCTTAGTTCCTGGCTTTCATGTCTGTACAAACATGAGCCAGATCTAACTCATCTCCGACAGACAATTCTGACTCACCCCGTGTCAGATTTTTATTAGTGGCTGTGATAGAGTAAGATAGCAATGCTCCAACAAACGGACTATTTCCTCCCACGTGACCTCAACAGTCTTATACATTTTCTTAGCGAAAAAATCTTGTCTCCTTCCATTAAGCTCATAACATGGTCTAATAGTATACATGTGCCTTCGTTAGATGCGAAGCGATACAGAGGTCCCTTTTTTTTTTAATTTTACAAAGTAAAGTCAGTGAACACATCTAACTTGATGAATACATCTCTAAAATTTCAATCCAGGCAAAGCTTTTTCTGCCTACCATTTGGAGCCTATGTGGTGACATTTTTAAAATGCTTTCAGTCCCTCAGTGAGGCTCTTATAAGCTAGCCAGGGCTTACTACGTGCCATGCACTGTGTCAGGTGTTGGAGCTAAACCAATGGAGAGCTTGGAGGCAGGCTGGGGAGGGACATCCATGACACAACCACAGCTAGAAATGGAGGCCAGTGCTAGAAAAGAGAGAGCAGGCTGCATGGAGAGTGTGTACCATGGGCCTCGTGAGCTCATGAATAAGTGGGAGTAACTGGAGTGGGGAGACGGGAGAGAAAAAGAGGGTCTTCCCATTAATGGGAATCACCTGTGCTTGGAGGCAGGCGCCATGAGGGGTCTCCACAGGAAGAGGGAGGCAGCATGGTTGAAGGGCAAAAAGACAGGGCAGAACAGGCATCATTCAATTAGAAGGGTAGGAAGAGATGAGTGGGAGGATTATGGATGCCTTTGGAGGACTGAGAATTTGTTAGAAGATCAGTGCAGATTTCTATGGAGACAAATGCCAGGAACTGATAGGTCTTTGAAAGGTCACTCTGGCTGCCTTTTGGCAAAGGGGTTGGTAAAAGGCACGTGCAGGTGTGAACACACCAGGTGGGAGGTGAGTGCAGGAAATCAGGTGAGGGAGCATGGGAACTAGGTCCAGGGGTATATAAGGGAAAATAGCCTTTAATGAGTTCCACAAATTGGCACCAGCTGTAGCTTCATTACAGCGCTGGAAGGGGTAGGTGGGTGTGTCCTGGAGGTTACAGAAATTACATGAGAAAGGGAAGTCTTTTTAGATCTTTTTTCCAACTAGAGGAACTCTCACCTTATTGATAGAATTCCAGAGTGGGAACGGATGGACATGAGGACATCTTTGAAATGTCTGAATATGTTCTTCGACATCTTTGCAAGTGACGAGGAGACCTTGACCTTAGGAGGCCTCATACTTCTTTGTAGCCTAAAAGATTTCACCTACAGATTTGGGTTCTCCCTTTTAAAGTCAAGGAGATGGTCTTTCCAAAGGACACCTCCTATCATTTTACCCCCTCATCATACCTCACATGCTGGGATCTGCAAGACCCTCTGTTCCAGGTTGTGAGTATCCACTTTGGCCAGGCTGGTCTTGCCAAGAACACCACCACAGGAAATCTAGAGCCTGTAGTGCTATTAATAACATCATCTAAGACTGTCTTTGCTGCCCTCATGGCCTCTTCCCACCATGACTCACTGAAGCTTTTTACACGTTGTATCCATTAAGCTATAGTTCCCAAAGCTCATCTTCTCTAGTGCCATTAATTTGTAGGGGACCAGGCAAACCTTAAACTTGTTCCCCTTATTTGGATCCCTGTGCCCCCACAATCTCTTTGAATGCCTTTCACCATGATCCTTGAATGAGCTCTGAGACCACTGCTGGTACCTAACACTTCTTGGCACCTTCTGTTAGGTTCTTGGAAGAGGAGGTGGCTATGGAGGTGAGTGGGGATGGGATTGGGAGGATTTTTCCCTTCACTTCCTTTTTTGTTTTTTCAAATAATGGTTTTGAGGGGGAGGGAAAGGTTAACCAGACAATTTATTTTCCATCTCCCATTGTAAAAATGTTTACCACTCCCCATTGGAAGAATTTAGATCTTTCTTTAGAATCTCCAGGAAAATCTCCCAAAATCTTCACCACCATGTGGATTCAGCCATCTTATGATTCACCTCCAGATTGTCTCCTCCTAACTGCTCAAGCCTCAGGTTAAGGGGGAAATGTTCAATGCCCAAGCATTAAGTGGGGAACACGTTTATCTAAGCAATTGCATGCAGCTCTGTATCTGCATACAGGGGGTCTCTCCCAAACTTTTCCAACCTCAGCAAAATAAGAAAAAGCCCCAGCGACCTGGGGGTATATATCATTCATTCATTCCTGTGTTCAACACTCATGGCGAATCCCCACCGAGACAGTGGGAGAGCAAGGACGGAAGAAATCCTGGAAGAAGAAGTCTGAGGAGGATTTCAAATTCAAGTCAGAGATGAAAGAAACATCTGGACTCCGTCCTCAGGTACACGCAATATTCTGAACTGAGGCTATAACCAGAGACCATTCTAATGAAAGGCCTCCACAGGTGGGCTCTCACAGGTGGGCTCCCACTCAGTTTCCTGTATATTCATTCATGAAATCGCTCTGCGGGTCAACATGCAGAACAAAACCTTTTAATAAAAGTGACAATGAGGAGAGGAAAGGGACACAAGAAGGCATGTGAATGTGGAGAGAGGAAGAGCCAGGGTGGAAAAACCGAGAATCCCTCCCTGCACTCCTTGCTACCAGGGAGGTCTGAGGGACTAGTATCCACCTGGGATCCCAAGTCCAGAACAAAAGCGGTGGGGCCATGGTGGGAGACAAGGGAAGGGGGACCTTGGCATGCGCGCATGGGGGTGCCGAAGGATGGGAGCTAGCGCCCCCGCTGGCGGGGGGGGGGCACCTCGGGCGGCGCCATCCCTGGCCCGACCCCGTGCGGACCCGTATGTGGCGCGGTATCTGGGGTGGTCCCGGTGCCCCGGGGGTCCCGGGAGGCTGGGTCCCCACATCCCCGAGAGCTCGAGGCCTGCGCTTTTTGCTCCAGGTGAGGGCGCGGTGCGGTTTCAATTTACCTGTGCACAGAGGGTCATCTGGAGAAGCCATGGGGCTGGGAGGGTCAGCGCGGCCTCCAGGGCTGGGCTGGAGCGCAAGAGCGCAAGGGCAGCAAGTCCTGTGGGTCCTCCAGTCCCGACTGGGCCGCAGCACAGAACCGCCGCGCTGCACGCCCCTCCTCCTCCAGCCCCTCCTCCGCCAGCCCCTCCACCTCCTCCCAGACTCTCTGCCACGTCCTCCGGGAGCTCACTTCCCGCGTCCGCAATTAGCAAAGCCCCTACTCCGGGTGGCCCCTGACTCCGCCCCCTCCTTCCTGACGGGGAGGCTGGGGCCTGGGAATGGGGTGAAGCCCGGGGGGCCTGCGAGTGTGGCCAGCGCCGGCGCTCCGCGGCCTCCTAGCCTGGCTCCCCGAGCGGGTATCCGCGGGCAGCCTGGCTGCGAAAAGATCATCAGTCCTAAACCCGGCTGCACTCTGGGTTCACTTCGCTGGCTTCATGATTGCGCCCGGAGCCGGGAACCAGCTTCCCCAGCACAGGCCTGGGCTGAGATGCCTGCCTGCTATTTGAGCAGTCTCCTGGTCTCCAGGCAGGGTCTGCCTTTGCATGATGGCAGGCGCGAATCACTTCGACCTGGATGTTAGGGGTTTTTGTTTGTTTTTTGGTCATTGGTTATTACATGACCTCCATGGTAGGTGCTCCACAAAGCGAGTCAAAAGAGGACGCCTGATACATATGCATATGGCCATTCTAGAAAAAGAGCTTGGGGTTCTCTTGGAAGCGCAGCATTGGTCCTTGCACTATGGTTTAATAGAAAAGGGATTATCCACCAAGTTACTGAAATGAGCATAGGTTGAAATCATTTACTGAGAATAAATATTTAAAATAGTTATATTTACTAAATCTATCATCAATCATAAATCTATTGCACGAAGGTTACAGGCAATTTAAAGGCAATAGCACTCTCTTCAGGGTTTTAAATAATCCATGTCTGTCTTGGTACATGAGAATGCAAAGATAGGAAATCGTTTGTAAAAAATCACATAATAGCTTATACTATAAGGTATCAGCAATTTATCCTAAAGGAGCAGCCTCCAGCTAAAAACTCAGATTTGAAAAATACAGAAAAGCAGCAAACATTTACATACCCTCTTGGTGACCAGAGACGTGCTTTGTGCCCCTCATCATCTCTTTCATGGTTCTGAGGCCCTTGGTGCTCAGTAGTTTGTGTCTTATTCTCTGGAATAGGCCATTGAAGAAATACCAGGCCCAGAGAAGAAGGTCCTTCTGGGTGTCTGAAGAAAGTACAACCTTTTAGATGAAGCTTTCTGGGGAATTTGTTAGTGGTTTGGTCTGCTTCTGATAGGAAGGGAAATTTTATTTTTAAAGATTTTATTTATTTATTTGACAGACATAGATCACCAGTAGGCAGAGAGCAGGCAGAGAGAGAAGTGGAAGCAGGCTCCCCGCTGAGCAGAGAGACAGACAGGATCATGACCTGAGCTAAAGGCAGAGGCTTAACCCGCTGAGCCACCCAGGTGCCCCTAAACATGAATAATTCTTAACGGTTCCTCTACTCACTTATATAGAAGCCCTTTTCCAAACAGAAGATTAAATCTCTCTTGGCTACTCCTATCAGCTTATTCTGAATTATTTTCCATCCAGAAGCATGAACTAGAAAACCACAGTTTTTACACAGTATTTGGTTTTCCACCAAGAGAATCCCATAATTTGTGGTGATTCAGTGTGGTGTGTTGCTAAAAGCATTTCCAATGCTGTGGATACAAGAGGGTAGTACAGAGAGGTAAGAAAACAGGAGAAAAGGTATGGTTCTCTAATGAGCACTCTATTCTAGAATTTTCCTCCAGCCTTCGGAGCTCACCACTCACAAGTGTGTGCTGGTGCCTTATCTCATGGGCCACAGTGCTCAGCATCTTCCAGCTGCTTTTTTAGTGAATACATATGTAACAATTGGTTTCTTGCCCCGGACTTTGAGAGAAAAATCTGTTTAGAGGGATGGACACTCTGAGCCAAGACCAGAAAACACTCTCTGTAGTCTTCTTGTTAAATGAAAAAATATGGTTAAACCACTTTTGACAGTCTACTACATACAGCAAAATGTAAATCTTAATTGAAATATGTCCTCTCTGCTGTGCTTTAGCAACTGAGTCCTGAGCTTTTCAGGTTTTCAGTCTGAAAGAGTACACCTCTGGTGCTCTGAAAGGGAAGAGAAAGGACACCCTGTTCTCCATATAAATTAAAGAAGAGAAATCTGTGCATATAAGTGGGCCATATAAAATTTATCAAGCAATTATCTACGAACTCCTTCCTATCCAAATTACCAGATATGCTCTCCCTACTCCTTTATTTCACGTTACTGCCTTTTCCAGGATTCTGTATCACATCACAACATGTCTTCTGTTATTTCCTTCTTGCAAGCTAGTTTTGTTTTCTCCATCTAAAAAAATCAACAATCATTGTGTATTTCAATTCCCATTTTCCTCAAATGCACTGATTCTTCTTATCTATTACTCTTTTCTCATACTCAGTGTCTTTGTCTTTATGGGGTTTGTACTTTGCTTTTCCCCATCCTTTACTGCCATTATATAATCAAACCTAATAACTTCTTAGAGAAAGTTAAAAATTCCTGCATAGCCACACGTGAACACAAAGTCACTGATTTTTAGCAAACCTATAAGATAGACATCCATTCAATTTCTTTTTTTTTTTTAAAGATTTTATTATTTATTTGACAGAGAGAGATGACAAGCAGGCAGAGAGACAGGCAGAGAGAGAGGAGGAAGCAGTCTCCCTGCTGAGCAGAGAGCCCGATTTGGGGCTCAGTCCCAGGATCCTGGGATCATGACCTGAGCAGAAGACAGTGGCTTAACCCACTGAGCCACCCAGGCGTCCCTCCATTCAATTTCTAACGGAGTCTCAAATGCATCCTGAGTTCTAACCTAAACCTAAGTTCTACTTCTTACACGTTGTTATATGACCAAATTCTTTCAGTTCAGTATTTTGTAACATTTAAATATTAATCAATTGATGCTTTGTCTGTGTATTTCTCTGAAAATAATTTGAATACTGTAGATTTATTGTTATATTTATAGATTTATAATCAAAGTTTCATCAGTTGAAGTTTTTGGAAATTTCAGATATAATGATTAACCTAAAATGATACTGCCTCAAATCCCTCTGATATCAAGGCCCAACACCTGATTATAGCCAAACCTGTGGTGGATAGTTCCATGGGAAATTGCAGTTACTTAACACTGATAGCATCGCATGTTCTCTCTCTCATTTTAGAATGTCTCCAACACAACCCAAAAGTGTAGGAGAGTTAATGTCCTCTGAGGACAGCTCTCAGTGAAGTGGAAATAAGAACCATAGATAAAATTGTCAGTTTTCAGGTCTTCATGAGGACAACTTAAAGAAATTTCTCAGGACCTTTCAGTAAAAGCAAGCCTTCATTTTCTATCCACAACAATTATATCAACAATGTACCTCTTTGATGAAGTTGCTTCTTCACTGTATCACTTTCCCATTCTTTTCTACCTTGGATAATCTCCCAGATAAACTAACAGTACTCAAATCCTTTGTCCTACTCTTTGCTCTCAGGATAAATGGAGCCAAAAGACTTAGATTAATATCAAGTTCTGAATGGGACCTTAGAGCTATTTCTGTCCAGATTTTCATAAACATAGGGACCATTGAATTATCAGGCTATAAATAAGTTCTAAATGGAGGGGGCAAAAGCAAAAGTAGAAATTTTTATGTTTGATTTTTAATCATGATTAATTGACTTTATTGATTATTAAAAATACTAACATTATAAAAGTGTGGATCTTTGTAAAACAATGTCATAATGTAAGAAATAAGTTGCATAGTCCTTTTGAGAATATTAAACAAAGTGTTCAGGTGCCATCTAATTTCTTGTTTAATCCAGAACTTTGGTGTGCATTATCTTGAGGAATAGGATTTTGAAGTCCGGACAGACTAACAGAAAACTGATCCAAATGTGTGTGTTTATATTTCTGCTTTTGTTGTAAAAATCAAAGTGTGATTGCTGGTTTAAAATGGTAAAACTAATCATGTTCACGGACTCTATTATAAATTTTCTAATTGTATGGGAAGAATCCAAGAAACATATAATTAATTGATTTGCAAATCCTCAAAGAGCTACAGGATCAGGTAGTGGTATGTTCTGATTCAACAGCATCATAATGCAGCATTTTATATGTGTGGCTAATGGATATTTTCATGAATGTTTGCTAGCTAGTCAGCCAATACAGAGAAATATTAGGTAGGGTAATTACTCACAGTTGTGTTTAATAAAATGAGAGAAAATTATCAAATGACACTAATAATAATAATCTTATAGCAGGCTAAATAATTCAATGATAATTACAAGTATTAATCAAGCTTTCTTCCCTGATTATGACTCTTCTCTCCTTTTTCATAATGTGAGTAGCAGATTGTCTGCACTAATTGTGAAAACCCAGCAGGGACTTTGGCAGTGAAGGTCTCCCATCAATTTTGATAGGTTAAAATGATACTGGTTGGTCTTGAGCAAATGTGTCAATTTTTTTTTTTCTGTGTGTGTCATAAAAGAAAGAAGCAATAGTAAATTCTTGCTGTTATTCCATGGAGCCAATAAAATCATACTGCCAACAAGAGGCTGTTCACACCATAAGTGTAGTTAACTGTCTTGAAATACTAGGCCTCGAAATAAAATTCCAATATTTCACATAACCTCTTTTTTTTAAAGAAAAAAACAAAACAAAACAACTATACTGCTTACATTTAGGGCTTTGCTGTTGTGTAACTATTTTGAACATGTCTACTGTAAGTGTATATATATATACATTTTTTTTCTGTGAAATAAATTCATTTAGAGATAAATTTGGATTGCAAATTATTTTGGGAGAGGCATGGTATTTGTGGCTAGTCTTACAAATAAAAAGGACTAAGAGAAAGAAGAAAAACATTTTTTATTACAGCATATTTACATCTGTCCAAAGTACTTATTTACTATAATACTGACTAATGTATAATACTGTACACAAAGAGAGAATTTAAATGAGTTATAATTCAGTCGAAGTATAGCTGGCCATTTTAAAACTTACCACTGAATCTTTCTGGTATGAAATGTGATATCTGGCAATCTGGTCCAGTTCATTACATCAGGTCATTTGTATGTTCTTCTTACCATTTTGATAGCATAGCACAATTTATAACCCAGACATTATACAATGGAACTATGATGCATGTATTTTCAAAAGTATAGACATACATGAAGCTATGAGGTCAAAAAAGATGAATGTCCATAGTACCATATAGACAACATATAAAAGTGTCCAAGGCTCTGAGTGAGATTTATGAATATTGTATAAGATTAGGCCAACATGTGGTTTTGATATAAATAATCTGTTCTTAATTTAGAATTACAATCGTTGAGTACAGTGTTGAAAATGGCAGATAGATTTTAGCTATCATTGCTCACTAGGGAAAATGGAAAAGTGTTTAGTTTGGTCAGATTTTGACTTAACTTCTGAAAAATCTTACATTTGAGAGAACCCTTCTGAAATAAGAATTCTTAAAGACATAACCCCTTTGCCACAAGTTTTCAAGAAACTTGTTTGATGTTGTAGACAATTATATGGCACACGTACTGTTCTAGATGTTTTGTGCCAATAATATGTAAGCCATACCAAGGCTGCATATACATATAGAGATGTTCCTCAGCTTACAAGGGGGCTATGTACAGAGAAACACATAAAAAATTGAAAATGCATTTAATACCCCTAAACTATCAAATATCATAGCTTACCTTAAGCTTATTCAAACATACTCAGAACACTTACATTTGCCAGCATTTGGGCAAAATCATCTTCAGCAAAGCCTATTTTATAACAAAGTATCAAATGTCACATGCAATTTATTAAATATTACACTAAAAAAATAATGTTTATATATAGAATGGTTGTAAGAATATCAGGTGTTCACCCCTGTAATCTTCTAGCTGACTGGGAGCTGTGGCTCACTGCCCCTGCCCAGCATCACAAGACGGCACCATATCACATGTCACTGGCCCTTTTTATAAAGACCCAAATTCAAAATTCAAAGTACAGTTTCTACTGAATCACTTTCACTTTCACATCATTGCCAAATATATCGTAAGTTGAATCATTGTAAATCAATAGCCATCTGATTTGAAAATTAAATCACAGTCACCCATATACACACAAAAAAAGGCCTTCGTGTAGGGCCATCTATGTATCTCTAAACAACATAGCATGACATATCAACAGCAAAAAATGTATGTGATGGGGACAATTGCTTTGTGTCAGTACTCTGAGCAGTAACATACATGGTCTTACTCACCTAGCAGAACTCCAGAGCTAGCTGATGGCAAGGAATTTTACAAATGTTTGCTGAACAGCTTAAGCACTATTATTTTTAAATTAGTGTGCATATCTGTTTTCTAAAGATATGATAATTTATTTTATTGACTTATTACAAAACCAAATAATTTCCTCTTATTTAAGTGGCAGGTAAATAGAATTCTTTTTAATTTAAATCAAATGGCTTTTTAGGGAAAATATACTAAAAATTCTGAAACTTGTATTGCTTATGAATCTTTTATTGGAATCCTTATCAAGTTGTACTTTTCAAGTTTTTCCTAAATAATCTTCAATTAATTGAAAATATTTTTTGGATTTTATTCAAGGCTATTAACACACAATTTCACTTTGTTAAATATAGTGCTAAATGTTCAACAAAAACGTTGTGTCTTTTTTTTTCCGCTACCACATCCTCCATCTACTGACTGGATTCTCTCCCCAACTAGCACATATATACCATTGTCTATCTTTAGGATAAGTAAGGGTCATCTTTTGTCTTTATTCTATTCCTCGTATGCTTCTGAACTTGTTGAATTTTAATATAGTCACACCATAAGCATCACATATTTGTTTCCCCTTTAAATAGTAAACAGTGCACAACCAGAGCATACCTTCAAAGCTATCAATAGACTTACGCTGATATATTATTTTTGTATTTTTGTAAATTAAAATAATTAAATTATAGAACAAGAGTTTCAGGTGTTGTAAGTTTTACCCAAACTGACTTTTGTCAAACTCGTTTTTGTCATCATATATGTCAAGTAGTTTTCTCGGGTTTATTTTTAGAATATCCTTGTATAATGAATATTTACACTGATATCTAGTATAAAAATCTTGCAATTTATTTTAGAAACATTAAGATATTGAAATTCAATCTATTTCTTTAATTCATTGAAGACATTTTTGGCTTGTTTCCAGTACTTTCTTACTGGTTAAAAAATGAATTTGAAGTAGTCTGAATTTCATTATTATATGGCCCTTTCCCTTTGATGAATACATAGATGATATTCTATATTAGCTATCTGAGAAGAATTTATTTTTTTAATTTTATTTATTTGTGAGTGAGAGAGAGCACAAGCAGGGGGAGCAGCAGGGTGAGGGAGAATCAAACTCCCGGCTAAGCAGGGAATCTGTTGCAGAACTGAGTCTCAGAACCCTAACATCATGACCTGAGCTAAAGGCTCAGGCGTTTAACTGACTGAGCCACCCAGGTGTCCCAATCAGAGAAGAGTTCTGTATGTTATTCCTATTCATATGAAGTTTAAAGTCTAGGTAATTAACTTAATATTTTAGTGGCTATTACATAGATAGCACTATGTTCCAGGCTGAGAGTAAGAAAGAAATATTAAATCAACCATATTCTATGCATTCTAAATGAAAATAATCAATCATAATAAATACTTCTATTTATGGAATATCAACTTATAAGTTTTCCTCCATATAAACAATGCCAAATACCAGAATAAAGGGTAGAATTAAAGAATTCTGGTAAGCCATTCAATTTTGAAAAATGGTGCTATATTGTTGCTGAGTTGTGGTTTTCAATTACATAATATCTGATAAGTGTAGAAGTAACATGAGTGTTGCGTGCGATGAGAAATGGTATATAATTAAGATATTTTTAAAAGTACAGATAAATACAAATTTGTAAACATAGCATTATGGAGGAATAAAAATAAATGATAGCTACACAATCTAAAGTGAATAAATCTTGGAAAGTTAATAGAGAAGTAAAAAAAGGACAGTGCAAAAAGTATGGTACATTTTTATGAAGTTCAAACAAATTCTGTGAAACCGTAGATGGACTTAAAGATATTATTATGTATCAAATATTGTAAAAACTAAGCAAGAAAATAGCAAACATAAAATAACCAAAGCATACAAACGGGTAGATACAATAGGTGTGATCATGTTCTACTTCATAAAGAGATGAGTTAATAGATAAATAAAAGTAACTAGACTTTTTAGAAGTTAATAAAACTTCGCCTGTTATTTCTTAGTAATATAAAATATATGGTTTTCTAACAAAAACGTTTATCTTAAAAATGTTTAAAAATAAATTTCAGGCTACTCATAGGGTTATATTTACTTTTCCACTGAAGGAAAAGCTGGTTGTTGTAGTTGTAGTTGTTTGTTTGTCTTAGTCTCCTCTTAGTTTTTATTATTATAATGTGGAATGAGGAATGTTAGATTGAAAAGTGAATTATTTTAGGACAGAAATCATTACTTGATTCACCTCCTGGTACAGCAGATGGAACTCCTGAAAACATGCCCTTTTGCCTTACAGAAGAGTAACAGTTATGCTTACTTCTGAAACATACTTGGTGGTGGCCCTAAATAGTGACACCATAGTAAACATTTTGAATATTTGCAATTAATTTTATTAGTCATAGGGCTCCAAAAGGCACTGCTGGTATCTTAGCAGGTATTTCAATGAAGCTAAAAGTTGCCTGACTGTTTAAAAATACTAACAAGGCACAAAACATGGCAGAAGTATTGTCCTCAGATATTATTTTTTTCCATATGCTCCTGATTCCAGACATGACAAGTTATTTTTTTAAATTTTTTTAATAAAAGATTTTATTTATTTATTTGACAGAGATCACAAGTAGGCAGGGTCAGGCAGAGAGAGAGGAGGAATCAGGCTCCCTGCTGAGCTGAGAGCCCGATGTGGGACTCGATCCCAGGTTCCTGGGATCATGACCTGAGCTGAAGGCAGAGGCTTTAACCCACTGAGTCACCTAGGCTCGCCCATGACAAGTAATTTTTGATAGATATATATACAATGTATTTTCCAGTTATAAGAAAAATGGTTCTGCTATTTTTACCCTTTTTTAAAAATTACATAATTTTTTTAAATTAAAATTTTATTTTTTAATGTTTTACTTTTCTTTTCTTTTCTTTTAAGATTTTATTTATTTATTTGACAGACAGAGATCACAAGTAGGCAGAGAGGCAGGCAGAGAGAGAGAGAGAGGGAAGCAGGCTCCCTGCGGAGCAGAGAGCCCGATGCACGGCTCGATCCCAGGACCCTGAGATCATGACCCGAGCTGAAGGCAGCAACCCAAACCACTGAGCCACCCAGGCGCCCCAATGTTTTACTTTTCAATATACTACTTAGAATATAAAACCTATTCCTTTTTGTAAGAAGTTTACCTTTTAAAAAATGGTAATTTTCTCATTGTGTCTTCTCCTTCATTGCTTTATATTGAATAAAAAATTTCACAATAAACATAACTGATGCTTTCCTTTTGATGGTCCCTCTGTTGGTCATATTGTATATGAGCCATGACAATTAGTTTTACAAAATTTATTGATGTTTGTTGATATGTTTTATCATAACTAATTTTCCCTCCCTTACCTAGATTTCCCAACTTTCAGACAGGTGGACACTTCAATAAACCATACCAAAGGGATGTATCAAGTACTTCTTAGACATTCTCTCAGATCCTTGAGGTCTCATTTTGCCTAGGGATTTGCAATAGGTTCTGCCAGAGGCACCACTGTGACAACTGATGTCCATCTTCTATCTCATGCTAAGCTCAAGAGGTCACTGGTTTCCAAGTTTATCCATACAATTAATGCATTCCAGCAAGTTCTTTTTTTTTATAATTAACAAATTTATTTTAAAGTTTATATGGAGAGGCAAAGACTCACAATAGTCAACATAGTGTTGAAGGAGAACAAAGACTGAGGACTGACTTCAAAGTTTACCATAACGATGGGGTACCTGGGTGGCTCAGTGGGTTAAGCCTCTACCTTCGGCTCAGGTCATGATCCCAGGGGCCTGGGATCGAGTCCCGATAGGGCTCTCTGCTCAGCAGGGAGCCTGCTTCTCCTCATCTCTCTCTCTGTCTGTTTCTCTGCCTATTTGTGATCTCTCTCTCTGTCAAAAAGATAAATAAAATCTTTTTAAAAAATTTTACAATAGCATTTTAAAAACTCTACTCATAATGGAACAAAACGTGTCATTCCCTGAAATTTTATATATGTCATTAATTTACTATATCTGGATACAACATATTAGCAAACAGATGTTCATCAAAGACTAATTCATTTTTAATGGAACATAATAATTTGAACCTACATTTATTAAACATTTTTTTCGATCTAACATTTATAGTCTCGCTAAACATTTTATCAGTTGTTGACAAAATTCAAAAAAATAGGATAAAAATTCGTGTTTGGAAAAGTATATTTTCTTTGAAATTTGCATATAAATGAAAATGATTGCTGATATTTTTAAAACTTTAAATGTAATTTTATATATATCTGAACTAACAGATGATATAAATTTTTGGAGACTTAATATATTTTGGGACACATGGTAAGCAAAAATCACTTTTTTTGATGATCCAAGTGTTCGACCTTTCTTAATTATTCTAGTACCACAATTTACTTGTTCTAAGATGTGTCCACCCCCCCCCCATTATAATATCTTTTAAGGTGGCACTCACCTTGCACTTGATGACATATCCTAGTTTAACTGACAGCATTTCTCTTTCTTAGTCGAACATAAACTATAGTACATCTTACACGTGATGAAAGCTAGGATGCAATTAAATACTCTATTATGGTTACGATTCTGATATTTGAAATCCTCCGGTAGCTCCCTGAGCCCCCACAGTGTAGTACCTCACCTCCTCGGCATAGTATACAAACCATCTCAAGCCCAGTGTTAACCCCGGGGCTCAGCCTCCATCCCCAGGTGATGCTGCCAGATCAGTTGTCGGTTGTCATGAACTTGCTGTAGTTTCCCAAATGCACTGTGCTGCCTCCTGGCACTTTGAAACTTGACACACTCATCCTCATTCTTCGCTTTGGCCTTGTCTATCACCTCCAATGAAAATCTGTTCCTAAGTGGCTTTTCCCAGCTCCAACCTACCCTTGGCAGTCTTTTATCTCCCTGTGGTAAAGCCTGTCCCACTGCACCATGGACATGCCCGTTGTCCCCCTGAGAAGAGAAAAGGGACAGTGAGGGCCCCCCAGCATTTGCAGCTCTAGAGCAGAGCCCCATACCTGGCTTGCAGGAAATGCCAGATCAGGAAGACAAATGGAGATCATCCTCTGAATAAAACCAGCTCTTCTTTGCCTACCGCAGCATCTGGATCAATAAAGAGCAGCCAGTTATTACTGCTGTATTTCTAGGGATTTTTCCCCATAGAATTCCCAGGTCTTTACTCTTTTTATAGCACTTTAATTCAGGCTTCAACCACTTCCTAGTCAGATCAGGTGAAATCGATTTCCTTCCCCCATACCCTCGATGTATTTCACATCTACTAATTCTTTTTTAAAGATCTGATTTACCCATTTTTCTGACAGATCACAAGTAGGTAGAGAGACAGGCAGAGAGAGAGGGGGGAAGCAGGCTCCCCGCTGAGCAGAGAGCCCGATGTGGGGCTCCATCCCAGGACACTGAAATCATGACCTGAGCCGAAGGCAGAGGCCTAAACCACTGAGCCACCCAGGAGCCCCCATATCTGCTAATTTTTAATCAACGTGGATTTGCTGCATCAAATATTTCCTTCTTCTTCAAATATAAATATATAAATATATTGATCAAGTCACTCGCATGTCTTAGGAGAATTTCACGCCTTTAGTAGCAAACTTGAAATCCTGGCCATTGGGTTTGATTTTTGTTTTGGTTTGATTTGGATCGGTTTTTGTAATTTAAAAATCCCTCCAGCCCTTGGCTCTGTCTGACCTGATTGCTTTCAGCTGTTTCTGCAACAAAATTGTCCTGGCAGGGAAAGCTCTAATTGTTTTCAGTGGCGCCCCCTTCTGAACACTTTGTTAAGAAGTTTTTTTTGTTTGTTTGTTTTTTGGATATGGTAAATGTGGAACAACAATGAGGTATTTCAAAGAGGTGAACCTCAGATAAATTTCTCTAAGGGTGGGGTGAGGGTTACTCAAAAAGAAACTTGACACGGCTTTTAAAGATATCGATAAACATTATCACCAAATACGTGACGGATTGTTACTGTGCTCTTAACTGGGCAGACACTTGTTGGCTTCCAAGAAAGACTAACATAGTTGTAGATGGTTCTAGCGGCCTTCTACCACAGGGTCTCATGAGGCAGGGATTCTAGCCACTGGCTGTGCAAGGCACGAGGCCTGTTAGTGATTCTATTTTTTTCCTCTGCAGAATGGGCCTTTCTACATTCCAGGTCCTTTCTACCCAAATAAATAGTGCGGTGATTCTCTCAGTGAGTTGTACTTCTGCTTTAAACAGCCAACTGTCTCTTAAAAAGGACTTTTGTTTACACAAGTCCTTTTAAAAAAAAAAAAGTCATTTTAAAATGATCTTTTCTTTTCTTTTTTATTTTTTCATCCCATATGTTTACACTGATCCTGGAACTTTGTCATTTTGACCTTCTCTGCTGATTAAAATATTCTTCCTCATCAGCACCTTCTGCTCTCCTCTCCTGGTGGTCTCTCCGGAAGGGGTCTTCTCTAGCTCTTCTAGCAGGAGATGGGCACTTCCCCTCTACCCCTGTTGCCGGACCAACCTTACCTATTTTGCAGGGTCAGGTCGGCCTGGCTTTTTATCTGTCGTTCTCTTCTGAGTGGTTAGTTTTTCATAGATACCGTGCTTTGCTTTTGTCAGGATTTACCCTGGACCATCAAAACACTTTTCTTGTGCCAGTGAAGCCTAAGAAACAGTCCTGATGAGAGAACCAGGAACTCGAACAGATCATATTTATCCTGAATGTTCTGTCCAAAATGAAAAATACATTTCTGAGGCGCCTCAAAATCTCTGAGAAGGGACGTTTCACCAACTCTGTCATGTAGTGGCATCAATCCCGATTCTGTGTCAATTTTCCTACTTTCCCAGCTAGTAATTCTCTACCTCCGAAAGCCCACTCTCTACCGTTTCCTCTCTCAAAGGCCGTTGATCTTAGAGTCTGCACATGGCACTCTGAGGCCTGCTGGTCGTTGGCTACTGCCATCTGAACCTTGGGGCCCACAGCTGCGGGGCATCAAGTAAGAACGTCTTTTGTTCTAAGACTTAATATAGTTTGGGTCACATGGTAAGCAATAATCACTTTTTTTGTTGATCCAAGTGTTCGACCTTTTTTATTTATTCTAGTACCACAATTTACTTGTTCTAAGATTTGTCCACCCCCCCCATTTTAATATCTTTTAAGGTGGCACTCACCTTGCACTTGATGACATATCCTAGTTTAACTGACAGCATTTCTCTTTCTTAGTCGAACATAAACTATAGTACATCTTACACGTGATGAAAGCTAGGATGCAATTAAATACTCTATTATGGTTACGATTCTGATATTTGAAATCCTCCGGTAGCTCCCTGTGCCCCCACAGTGTAGTACCTCACCTCCTCGGCATAGTATACAAACCATCTCAAGCCCAGTGTTAACCCCGGGGCTCAGCCTCCATCCCCAGGTGATGCTGCCAGATCAGTTGTCGGTTGTCATGAACTTGCTGTAGTTTCCCAAATGCACTGTGCTGCCTCCTGGCACTTTGAAACTTGACACACTCATCCTCATTCTTCGCTTTGACCTTGTCTATCACCTCCAATGAAAATCTGTTCCTAAGTGGCTTTTCCCAGCTCCAACCTACCCTTGGCAGTCTTTTATCTCCCTGTGGTAAAGCCTGTCCCACTGCACCATGGACATGCCCGTTGTCCCCCTGAGAAGAGAAAAGGGACAGTGAGGGCCCCCCAGCATTTGCAGCTCTAGAGCAGAGCCCCATACCTGGCTTGCAGGAAATGCCAGATCAGGAAGACAAATGGAGATCATCCTCTGAATAAAACCAGCTCTTCTTTGCCTACCACAGCATCTGGATCAATAAAGAGCAGCCAGTTATTACTGCTGTTTTTCTAGGGATTTTTCCCCATAGAATTCCCAGGTCTTTACTCTTTTTATAGCACTTTAATTCAGGCTTCAACCACTTCCTAGTCAGATCAGGTGAAATCGATTTCCTTCCCCCATACCCTCGATGTATTTCACATTTACTAATTCTTTTTTTAAAGATCTGATTTACCCATTTTTCTGACAGATCACAAGTAGGTAGAGAGACAGGCAGAGAGAGAGGGGGGAAGCAGGCTCCCCGCTGAGCAGAGAGCCCGATGTGGGGCTCCATCCCAGGACCCTGAAATCATGACCTGAGCCGAAGGCAGAGGCCTAAACCACTGAGCCACCCAGGAGCCCCCATATCTGCTAATTTTTAATCAACGTGGATTTGCTGCATCAAATATTTCCTTCTTCTTCAAATATAAATATATAAATATATTGATCAAGTCACTCGCATGTCTTAGGAGAATTTCACGCCTTTAGTAGCAAACTTGAAATCCTGGCCATTGGGTTTGATTTTTGTTTTGGTTTGATTTGGATCGGTTTTTGTAATTTAAAAATCCCTCCAGCCCTTGGCTCTGTCTGACCTGATTGCTTTCAGCTGTTTCTGCAACAAAATTGTCCTGGCAGGGAAAGCTCTAATTGTTTTCAGTGGCGCCCCCTTCTGAACACTTTGTTAAGAAGTTTTTTTTGTTTGTTTGTTTTTTGGATATGGTAAATGTGGAACAACAATGAGGTATTTCAAAGAGGTGAACCTCAGATAAATTTCTCTAAGGGTGGGGTGAGGGTTACTCAAAAAGAAACTTAACACGGCTTTTAAAGATATCGATAAACATTATCACCTAATACTTGACTGATTGTTACTGTGCTCTTAACTGGGCAGACACGTGTTGGCTTCCAAGAAAGACTACCATAGTTGTAGATGGTTCTAGCGGCCTTCTAGCACAGGGTCTCATGAGGCAGGGATTCTAGCCACTGGCTGTGCAAGGCACGAGGCCTGTTAGTGATTCTATTTTTTTCCTCTGCAGAATGGGCCTTTCTACATTCCAGGTCCTTTCTACCCAAATAAATAGTGCGGTGATTCTCTCAGTGAGTTGTACTTCTGCTTTAAACAGCCAACTGTCTCTTAAAAAGGACTTTTGTTTACACAAGTCCTTTAAAAAAAAAAGTCATTTTAAACTGATCTTTTCTTTTCTTTTTTATTTTTTCATCCCATATGTTTACACTGATCCTGGAACTTTGTCATTTTGACCTTCTCTGCTGATTAAAATATTCTTCCTCATCAGCACCTTCTGCTCTCCTCTCCTGGTGGTCTCTCCGGAAGGGGTCTTCTCTAGCTCTTCTAGCAGGAGATGGGCACTTCCCCTCTACCCCTGTTGCCGGACCAACCTTACCTATTTTGCAGGGTCAGGTCGGCCTGGCTTTTTATCTGTCGTTCTCTTCTGAGTGGTTAGTTTTTCATAGATACCGTGCTTTGCTTTTGTCAGGATTTACCCTGGACCATCAAAACCCTTTTCTTGTGCCAGTGAAGACTAAGAAACAGTCCTGATGAGAGAACCAGGAACTCGAACAGATCATATTTATCCTGAATGTTCTGTCCAAAATGAAAAATACATTTCTGAGGCGCCTCAAAATCTCTGAGAAGGGACGTTTCACCAACTCTGTCATGTAGTGGCATCAATCCCGATTCTGTGTCAATTTTCCTACTTTCCCAGCTAGTAATTCTCTACCTCCGAAAGCCCACTCTCTACCGTTTCCTCTCTCAAAGGCCGTTGATCTGAGAGTCTGCACATGGCACTCTGAGGCCTGCTGGTCGTTGGCTACTGCCATCTGAACCTTGGGGCCCACAGCTGCGGGGCATCAAGTAAGAACGTCTTTTGTTCTAAGACTTAATATAGTTTGGGTCACATGGTAAGCAATAATCACTTTTTTTGTTGATCCAAGTGTTCGACCTTTTTTATTTATTCTAGTACCACAATTTAATTGTTCTAAGATTTGTCCACCCCCCCATTTTAATATCTTTTAAGGTGGCACTCACCTTGCACTTGATGACATATCCTAGTTTAACTGACAGCATTTCTCTTTCTTAGTCGAACATAAACTATAGTACATCTTACACGTGATGAAAGCTAGGATGCAATTAAATACTCTATTATGGTTACCATTCTGATATTTGAAATCCTCCGGTAGCTCCCTGAGCCCCCACAGTGTAGTACCTCACCTCCTCGGCATAGTATACAAACCATCTCAAGCCCAGTGTTAACCCCGGGGCTCAGCCTCCATCCCCAGGTGATGCTGCCAGATCAGTTGTCGGTTGTCATGAACTTGCTGTAGTTTCCCAAATGCACTGTGCTGCCTCCTGGCACTTTGAAACTTGACACACTCATCCTCATTCTTCGCTTTGGCCTTGTCTATCACCTCCAATGAAAATCTGTTCCTAAGTGGCTTTTCCCAGCTCCAACCTACCCTTGGCAGTCTTTTATCTCCCTGTGGTAAAGCCTGTCCCACTGCACCATGGACATGCCCTTTGTCCCCCTGAGAAGAGAAAAGGGACAGTGAGGGCCCCCCAGCATTTGCAGCTCTAGAGCAGAGCCCCATACCTGGCTTGCAGGAAATGCCAGATCAGGAAGACAAATGGAGATCATCCTCTGAATAAAACCAGCTCTTCTTTGCCTACCGCAGCATCTGGATCAATAAAGAGCAGCCAGTTATTACTGCTGTTTTTCTAGGGATTTTTCCCCATAGAATTCCCAGGTCTTTACTCTTTTTATAGCACTTTAATTCAGGCTTCAACCACTTCCTAGTCAGATCAGGTGAAATCGATTTCCTTCCCCCATACCCTCGATGTATTTCACATCTACTAATTCTTTTTTAAAGATCTGATTTACCCATTTTTCTGACAGATCACAAGTAGGTAGAGAGGCAGGCAGAGAGAGAGGGGGGAAGCAGGCTCCCCGCTGAGCAGAGAGCCCGATGTGGGGCTCCATCCCAGGACCCTGAAATCATGACCTGAGCCGAAGGCAGAGGCCTAAACCACTGAGCCACCCAGGAGCCCCCATATCTGGTAATTTTTAATCAACGTGGATTTGCTGCATCAAATATTTCCTTCTTCTTCAAATATAAATATATAAATATATTGATCAAGTCACTCTCATGTCTTAGGAGAATTTCACGCCTTTAGTAGCAAACTTGAAATCCTGGCCATTGGGTTTGATTTTCGTTTTGGTTTGATTTGGATCGGTTTTTGTAATTTAAAAATCCCTCCAGCCCTTGGCTCTGTCTGACCTGATTGCTTTCAGCTGTTTCTGCAACAAAATTGTCCTGGCAGGGAAAGCTCTAATTGTTTTCAGTGGCGCCCCCTTCTGAACACTTTGTTAAGAAAAAGTTTTTTTTGTTTGTTTGTTTTTTGGATATGGTAAATGTGGAACTACAATGAGGTATTTCAAAGAGGTGAACCTCAGATAAATTTCTCTAAGGGTGGGGTGAGGGTTACTCAAAAAGAAACTTGACATGGCTTTTAAAGATATCGATAAACATTATCACCTAATACTTGACTGATTGTTACTGTGCTCTTAACTGGGCAAACACGTGTTGGCTTCCAAGAAAGACTACCATAGTTGTAGATGGTTCTAGCGGCCTTCTAGCACAGGGTCTCATGAGGCAGGGATTCTAGCCACTGGCTGTGCAAGGCACGAGGCCTGTTAGTGATTCTATTTTTTTCCTCTGCAGAATGGGCCTTTCTACATTCCAGGTCCTTTCTACCCAAATAAATAGTGCGGTGATTCTCTCAGTGAGTTGTACTTCTGCTTTAAACAGCCAACTGTCTCTTAAAAAGGACTTTTGTTTACACAAGTCCTTTAAAAAAAAAAGTCATTTTAAACTGATCTTTTCTTTTCTTTTTTATTTTTTCATCCCATATGTTTACACTGATCCTGGAACTTTGTCATTTTGACCTTCTCTGCTGATTAAAATATTCTTCCTCATCAGCACCTTCTGCTCTCCTCTCCTGGTGGTCTCTCCGGAAGGGGTCTTCTCTAGCTCTTCTAGCAGGAGATGGGCACTTCCCCTCTACCCCTGTTGCCGGACCAACCTTACCTATTTTGCAGGGTCAGGTCGGCCTGGCTTTTTATCTGTCGTTCTCTTCTGAGTGGTTAGTTTTTCATAGATACCGTGCTTTGCTTTTGTCAGGATTTACCCTGGACCATCAAAACCCTTTTCTTGTGCCAGTGAAGACTAAGAAACAGTCCTGATGAGAGAACCAGGAACTCGAACAGATCATATTTATCCTGAATGTTCTGTCCAAAATGAAAAATACATTTCTGAGGCGCCTCAAAATCTCTGAGAAGGGACGTTTCACCAACTCTGTCATGTAGTGGCATCAATCCCGATTCTGTGTCAATTTTCCTACTTTCCCAGCTAGTAATTCTCTACCTCCGAAAGCCCACTCTCTACCGTTTCCTCTCTCAAAGGCCGTTGATCTGAGAGTCTGCACATGGCACTCTGAGGCCTGCTGGTCGTTGGCTACTGCCATCTGAACCTTGGGGCCCACAGCTGCGGGGCATCAAGTAAGAACGTCTTTTGTTCTAAGACTTAATATAGTTTGGGTCACATGGTAAGCAATAATCACTTTTTTTGTTGATCCAAGTGTTCGACCTTTTTTATTTATTCTAGTACCACAATTTAATTGTTCTAAGATTTGTCCACCCCCCCATTTTAATATCTTTTAAGGTGGCACTCACCTTGCACTTGATGACATATCCTAGTTTAACTGACAGCATTTCTCTTTCTTAGTCGAACATAAACTATAGTACATCTTACACGTGATGAAAGCTAGGATGCAATTAAATACTCTATTATGGTTACCATTCTGATATTTGAAATCCTCCGGTAGCTCCCTGAGCCCCCACAGTGTAGTACCTCACCTCCTCGGCATAGTATACAAACCATCTCAAGCCCAGTGTTAACCCCGGGGCTCAGCCTCCATCCCCAGGTGATGCTGCCAGATCAGTTGTCGGTTGTCATGAACTTGCTGTAGTTTCCCAAATGCACTGTGCTGCCTCCTGGCACTTTGAAACTTGACACACTCATCCTCATTCTTCGCTTTGGCCTTGTCTATCACCTCCAATGAAAATCTGTTCCTAAGTGGCTTTTCCCAGCTCCAACCTACCCTTGGCAGTCTTTTATCTCCCTGTGGTAAAGCCTGTCCCACTGCACCATGGACATGCCCTTTGTCCCCCTGAGAAGAGAAAAGGGACAGTGAGGGCCCCCCAGCATTTGCAGCTCTAGAGCAGAGCCCCATACCTGGCTTGCAGGAAATGCCAGATCAGGAAGACAAATGGAGATCATCCTCTGAATAAAACCAGCTCTTCTTTGCCTACCGCAGCATCTGGATCAATAAAGAGCAGCCAGTTATTACTGCTGTTTTTCTAGGGATTTTTCCCCATAGAATTCCCAGGTCTTTACTCTTTTTATAGCACTTTAATTCAGGCTTCAACCACTTCCTAGTCAGATCAGGTGAAATCGATTTCCTTCCCCCATACCCTCGATGTATTTCACATCTACTAATTCTTTTTTAAAGATCTGATTTACCCATTTTTCTGACAGATCACAAGTAGGTAGAGAGGCAGGCAGAGAGAGAGGGGGGAAGCAGGCTCCCCGCTGAGCAGAGAGCCCGATGTGGGGCTCCATCCCAGGACCCTGAAATCATGACCTGAGCCGAAGGCAGAGGCCTAAACCACTGAGCCACCCAGGAGCCCCCATATCTGGTAATTTTTAATCAACGTGGATTTGCTGCATCAAATATTTCCTTCTTCTTCAAATATAAATATATAAATATATTGATCAAGTCACTCTCATGTCTTAGGAGAATTTCACGCCTTTAGTAGCAAACTTGAAATCCTGGCCATTGGGTTTGATTTTCGTTTTGGTTTGATTTGGATCGGTTTTTGTAATTTAAAAATCCCTCCAGCCCTTGGCTCTGTCTGACCTGATTGCTTTCAGCTGTTTCTGCAACAAAATTGTCCTGGCAGGGAAAGCTCTAATTGTTTTCAGTGGCGCCCCCTTCTGAACACTTTGTTAAGAAAAAGTTTTTTTTGTTTGTTTGTTTTTTGGATATGGTAAATGTGGAACTACAATGAGGTATTTCAAAGAGGTGAACCTCAGATAAATTTCTCTAAGGGTGGGGTGAGGGTTACTCAAAAAGAAACTTGACATGGCTTTTAAAGATATCGATAAACATTATCACCTAATAAGTGACTGATTGTTACTGTGCTCTTAACTGGGCAAATACTTGTTGGCTTCCAAGAAAGACTAAAATAGTTGTAGATGGTTCTAGCGGCCTTCTAGCACAGGGTCTCATGAGGCAGGGATTCTAGCCACTGGCTGTGCAAGGCACGAGGCCTGTTAGTGATTCTATTTTTTTCCTCTGCAGAATGGGCCTTTCTACATTCCAGGTCCTTTCTACCCAAATAAATAGTGCGGTGATTCTCTCAGTGAGTTGTACTTCTGCTTTAAACAGCAAACTGTCTCTTAAAAAGGACTTTTGTTTACACAAGTCCTTTAAAAAAAAAAGTCATTTTAAACTGATCTTTTCTTTTCTTTTTTATTTTTTCATCCCATATGTTTACACTGATCCTGGAACTTTGTCATTTTGACCTTCTCTGCTGATTAAAATATTCTTCCTCATCAGCACCTTCTGCTCTCCTCTCCTGGTGGTCTCTCCGGAAGGGGTCTTCTCTAGCTCTTCTAGCAGGAGATGGGCACTTCGCCTCTACCCCTGTTGCCGGACCAACCTTACCTATTTTGCAGGGTCAGGTCGGCCTGGCTTTTTATCTGTCGTTCTCTTCTGAGTGGTTAGTTTTTCATAGATACCGTGCTTTGCTTTTGTCAGGATTTACCCTGGACCATCAAAACCCTTTTCTTGTGCCAGTGAAGACTAAGAAACAGTCCTGATGAGAGAACCAGGAACTCGAACAGATCATATTTATCCTGAATGTTCTGTCCAAAATGAAAAATACATTTCTGAGGAGCCTCAAGATCTCTGAGAAGGGACGTTTCACCAACTCTGTCATGTAGTGGCATCAATCCCGATTCTGTGTCAATTTTCCTACTTTCCCAGCTAGTAATTCTCTACCTCCGGAAGCCCACTCTCTACCGTTTCCTCTCTCAAAGGCAGTTGCTCTTAGAGTATACACCTGGCACTTGAGGCCTGCTGGTCGTTGCCTACTGCCCTCTGTACCTTGGGGCTAAAAGCTGCGGGGCATCAAGATAAGAACGTCTTTTGTTCTAAGACTTAATATAGTTTGGGTCACATGGTAAGCAATAATCACTTTCTTTGTTGATCCAAGTGTTCGACCTTTCTTAATTATTCTAGTACCACAATTTACTTGTTCTAAGATGTGTCCACCCCCCCCTCCATTTTAATATCTTTTAAGGTGGCACTCACCTTGCACCTGATGACATATCCTAGTTTAACTGACAGCATTTCTCTTTCTTAGTCGAACATAAACTATAGTACATCTTACACGTGATGAAAGCTAGGATGCAATTAAACACTCTATTATGGTTACCATTCTGATATTTGAAATCCTCCGGTAGTTCCCTGAGGCCCCACAGTGTAGTACCTCACCTCCTCGGCATAGTATACAAACCATCTCAAGCCCAGTGTTAACCCCGGGGCTCAGCCTCCATCCCTGGTGATGCTGCCAGATCAGTTGTCGGTTGTCATGAACTTGCTGTAGTTTCCCAAATGCACTGTGCTGCCTCCTGGCACTTTGAAACTTGACACACTCATCATCATTCTTCGCTTTGGCCTTGTCTATCACCTCCAATGAAAATCTGTTCCTAAGTGGCTTTTCCCAGCTCCAACCTACCCTTGGCAGTCTTTTATCTCCCTGTGGTAAAGCCTGTCCCACTGCACCATGGACATGCCCGTTGTCCCCCTGAGAAGAGAAAAGGGACAGTGAGGGCCCCCCAGCATTTGCAGCTCTAGAGCAGAGCCCCATACCTGGCTTGCAGGAAATGCCAGATCAGGAAGACAAATGGAGATCATCCTCTGAATAAAACCAGCTCTTCTTTGCCTACCGCAGCATCTGGATCAATAAAGAGCAGCCAGTTATTACTGCTGTTTTTCTAGGGATTTTTCCCCATCGAATTCCCAGGTCTTTACTCTTTTTATAGCACTTTAATTCAGGCTTCAACCACTTCCTAGTCAGATCAGGTGAAATCGATATCCTTCCCCCATACCCTCGATGTATTTCACATCTACTAATTCTTTTTTAAAGATCTGATTTACCCATTTTTCTGACAGATCACAAGTAGGTAGAGAGGCAGGCAGAGAGAGAGGGGGGAAGCAGGCTCCCCGCTGAGCAGAGAGCCCGATGTGGGGCTCCATCCCAGGACCCTGAAATCATGACCTGAGCCGAAGGCAGAGGCCTAAACCACTGAGCCACCCAGGAGCCCCCATATCTGGTAATTTTTAATCAACGTGGATTTGCTGCATCAAATAGTTCCTTCTTCTTCAAATATAAATATATAAATATATTGATCAAGTCACTCTCATGTCTTAGGAGAATTTCACGCCTTTAGTAGCAAACTTGAAATCCTGGCCATTGGGTTTGATTTTTGTTTTGGTTTGATTTGGATCGGTTTTTGTAATTTAAAAATCCCTCCAGCCCTTGGCTCTGTCTGACCTGATTGCTTTCAGCTGTTTCTGCAACAAAATTGTCCTGGCAGGGAAAGCTCTAATTGTTTTCAGTGGCGCCCCCTTCTGAACACTTTGTTAAGAAAAAGTTTTTTTTTTTTGTTTGTTTTTTGGATATGGTAAATGTGGAACAACAATGACGTATTTCAAAGAGGTGAACCTCAGATAAATTTCTCTAAGGGTGGGGTGAGGGTTACTCGAAAAGAAACTTGACTCGGCTTTTAAAGATATCGATAAACATTATAACCTAATACGTGACTGATTGTTACTGTGCTCTTAACTGGGCAAACACTTGTTGGCTTCCAAGAAAGACTAAAATAGTTGTAGATGGTTCTAGCGGCCTTCTAGCACAGGGTCTCATGAGGCAGGGATTCTAGCCACTGGCTGTGCAAGGCACGAGGCCTGTTAGTGATTCTATTTTTTTCCTCTGCAGAATGGGCCTTTCTACATTCCAGGTCCTTTCTACCCAAATAAATAGTGCGGTGATTCTCTCAGTGAGTTGTACTTCTGCTTTAAACAGCCAACTGTCTCTTAAAAAGGACTTTTGTTTACACTAGTCCTTTAAAAAAAAAAGTCATTTTAAAATGATCTTTTCTTTTCTTTTTTATTTTTTCATCCCATATGTTTACACTGATCCTGGAACTTTGTCATTTTGACCTTCTCTGCTGATTAAAATATTCTTCCTCATCAGCACCTTCTGCTCTCCTCTCCTGGTGGTCTCTCCGGAAGGGGTCTTCTCTAGCTCTTCTAGCAGGAGATGGGCACTTCGCCTCTACCCCTGTTGCCGGACCAACCTTACCTATTTTGCAGGGTCAGGTCGGCCTGGCTTTTTATCTGTCGTTCTCTTCTGAGTGGTTAGTTTTTCATAGATACCGTGCTTTGCTTTTGTCAGGATTTACCCTGGACCATCAAAACCCTTTTCTTGTGCCAGTGAAGCCTAAGAAACAGTCCTGATGAGAGAACCAGGAACTCGAACAGATCATATTTATCCTGAATGTTCTGTCCAAAATGAAAAATACATTTCTGAGGAGCCTCAAGATCTCTGAGAAGGGACGTTTCACCAACTCTGTCATGTAGTGGCATCAATCCCGATTCTGTGTCAATTTTCCTACTTTCCCAGCTAGTAATTCTCTACCTCCGAAAGCCCACTCTCTACCGTTTCCTCTCTCAAAGGCAGTTGCTCTTAGAGTCTGCACATTGCACTTGAGGCCTGCTGGTCGTTGCCTACTGCCCTCTGTACCTTGGGGCTAACAGCTGCGGGGCATCAAGATAAGAACGTCTTTTGTTCTAAGACTTAATAGAGTTTGGGTCACATGGTAAGCAATAATCACTTTTTTTGTTGATCCAAGTGTTCGACCTTTCTTAATTATTCTAGTACCACAATTTACTTGTTCTAAGATGTGTCCACCCCCCCCCCCCATTTTAATATCTTTTAAGGTGGCACTCACCTTGCACTTGATGTCCTATCCTAGTTTAACTGACAGCATTTCTCTTTCTTAGTCGAACATAAACTCTAGTACATCTTACACGTGATGAAAGCTAGGATGCAATTAAATACTCTATTATGGTTACGATTCTGATATTTGAAATCCTCCGGTAGCTCCCTGTGCCCCCACAGTGTAGTACCTCACCTCCTCGGCATAGTATACAAACCATCTCAAGCCCAGTGTTAACCCCGGGGCTCAGCCTCCATCCCCAGGTGATGATGCCAGATCAGTTGTCGGTTGTCATGAACTTGCTGTAGGTTCCCAAATGCACTGTGCTGCCTCCTGGCACTTTGAAACTTGACACACTCATCCTCATTCTTCGCTTTGCCCTTGTCTATCACCTCCAATGAAAATCTGTTCCTAAGTGGCTTTTCCCAGCTCCAACCTACCCTTGGCAGTCTTTTATCTCCCTGTGGTAAAGCCTGTCTCACTGCACCATGGACATGCCCGTTGTCCCCCTGGGAAGAGAAAAGGGACAGTGAGGGCCCCCCAGCATTTGCAGCTCTAGAGCAGAGCCCCATACCTGGCTTGCAGGAAATGCCAGATCAGGAAGACAAATGGAGATCATCCTCTGAATAAAACCAGCTCTTCTTTGCCTACCGCAGCATCTGGATCAATAAAGAGCAGCCAGTTATTACTGCTATTTTTCTAGGGATTTTTCCCCATCGAATTCCCAGGTCTTTACTCTTTTTATAGCACTTTAATTCAGGCTTCAACCACTTTCCAGTCAGATCAGGTGAAATCGTTTTCCTTCCCCCATACCCTCGATGTATTTCACATCTACTAATTCTTTTTTTAAAGATCTGATTTACGCATTTTTCTGACAGATCACAAGTAGGTAGAGAGGCAGGCAGAGAGAGAGGGGGGAAGCAGGCTCCCCGCTGAGCAGAGAGCCCGATGTGGGGCTCCATCCCAGGACCCTGAAATCATGACCTGAGCCGAAGGCAGAGGCCTAAACCACTGAGCCACCCAGGAGCCCCCATATCTGCTAATTTTTAATCAACGTGGATTTGCTGCATCAAATATTTCCTTCTTCTTCAAATATAAATATATAAATATATTGATCAAGTCACTCGCATGTCTTAGGAGAATTTCACGCCTTTAGTAGCAAACTTGAAATCCTGGCCATTGGGTTTGATTTTTGTTTTGGTTTGATTTGGATCGGTTTTTGTAATTTAAAAATCCCTCCAGCCCTTGGCTCTGTCTGACCTGATTGCTTTCAGCTGTTTCTGCAACAAAATTGTCCTGGCAGGGAAAGCTCTAATTGTTTTCAGTGGCGCCCCCTTCTGAACACTTTGTTAAGAAAAAGTTTTTTTTGTTTGTTTGTTTTTTGGATATGGTAAATGTGGAACTACAATGAGGTATTTCAAAGAGGTGAACCTCAGATAAATTTCTCTAAGGGTGGGGTGAGGGTTACTCAAAAAGAAACTTGACACGGCTTTTAAAGATATCGATAAACATTATCACCTAATACGTGACTGATTGTTACTGTGCTCTTAACTGGGCAAACACTTGTTGGCTTCCAAGAAAGACTACCATAGTTGTAGATGGTTCTAGCGGCCTTCTAGCACAGGGTCTCATGAGGCAGGGATTCTAGCCACTGGCTGTGCAAGGCACGAGGCCTGTTAGTGATTCTATTTTTTTACTCTGCAGAATGGGCCTTTCTACATTCCAGGTCCTTTCTACCCAAATAAATAGTGCGGTGATTCTCTCAGTGAGTTGTACTTCTGCTTTAAACAGCCAACTGTCTCTTAAAAAGGACTTTTGTTTACACAAGTCCTTTAAAAAAAAAAGTCATTTTAAAATGATCTTTTCTTTTCTTTTTTATTTTTTCATCCCATATGTTTACACTGATCCTGGAACTTTGTCATTTTGACCTTCTCTGCTGATTAAAATATTCTTCCTCATCAGCACCTTCTGCTCTCCTCTCCTGGTGGTCTCTCCGGAAGGGGTCTTCTCTAGCTCTTCTAGCAGGAGATGGGCACTTCGCCTCTACCCCTGTTGCCGGACCAACCTTACCTATTTTGCAGGGTCAGGTCGGCCTGGCTTTTTATCTGTCGTTCTCTTCTGAGTGGTTAGTTTTTCATAGATACCGTGCTTTGCTTTTGTCAGGATTTACCCTGGACCATCAAAACCCTTTTCTTGTGCCAGTGAAGCCTAAGAAACAGTCCTGATGAGAGAACCAGGAACTCGAACAGATCATATTTATCCTGAATGTTCTGTCCAAAATGAAAAATACATTTCTGAGGAGCCTCAAGATCTCTGAGAAGGGACGTTTCACCAACTCTGTCATGTAGTGGCATCAATCCCGATTCTGTGTCAATTTTCCTACTTTCCCAGCTAGTAATTCTCTACCTCCGAAAGCCCACTCTCTACCGTTTCCTCTCTCAAAGGCAGTTGCTCTTAGAGTCTGCACATTGCACTTGAGGCCTGCTGGTCGTTGCCTACTGCCCTCTGTACCTTGGGGCTAACAGCTGCGGGGCATCAAGATAAGAACGTCTTTTGTTCTAAGACTTAATAGAGTTTGGGTCACATGGTAAGCAATAATCACTTTTTTTGTTGATCCAAGTGTTCGACCTTTCTTAATTATTCTAGTACCACAATTTACTTGTTCTAAGATGTGTCCACCCCCCCCCCCCATTTTAATATCTTTTAAGGTGGCACTCACCTTGCACTTGATGTCCTATCCTAGTTTAACTGACAGCATTTCTCTTTCTTAGTCGAACATAAACTCTAGTACATCTTACACGTGATGAAAGCTAGGATGCAATTAAATACTCTATTATGGTTACGATTCTGATATTTGAAATCCTCCGGTAGCTCCCTGTGCCCCCACAGTGTAGTACCTCACCTCCTCGGCATAGTATACAAACCATCTCAAGCCCAGTGTTAACCCCGGGGCTCAGCCTCCATCCCCAGGTGATGATGCCAGATCAGTTGTCGGTTGTCATGAACTTGCTGTAGGTTCCCAAATGCACTGTGCTGCCTCCTGGCACTTTGAAACTTGACACACTCATCCTCATTCTTCGCTTTGCCCTTGTCTATCACCTCCAATGAAAATCTGTTCCTAAGTGGCTTTTCCCAGCTCCAACCTACCCTTGGCAGTCTTTTATCTCCCTGTGGTAAAGCCTGTCTCACTGCACCATGGACATGCCCGTTGTCCCCCTGGGAAGAGAAAAGGGACAGTGAGGGCCCCCCAGCATTTGCAGCTCTAGAGCAGAGCCCCATACCTGGCTTGCAGGAAATGCCAGATCAGGAAGACAAATGGAGATCATCCTCTGAATAAAACCAGCTCTTCTTTGCCTACCGCAGCATCTGGATCAATAAAGAGCAGCCAGTTATTACTGCTATTTTTCTAGGGATTTTTCCCCATCGAATTCCCAGGTCTTTACTCTTTTTATAGCACTTTAATTCAGGCTTCAACCACTTTCCAGTCAGATCAGGTGAAATCGTTTTCCTTCCCCCATACCCTCGATGTATTTCACATCTACTAATTCTTTTTTTAAAGATCTGATTTACGCATTTTTCTGACAGATCACAAGTAGGTAGAGAGGCAGGCAGAGAGAGAGGGGGGAAGCAGGCTCCCCGCTGAGCAGAGAGCCCGATGTGGGGCTCCATCCCAGGACCCTGAAATCATGACCTGAGCCGAAGGCAGAGGCCTAAACCACTGAGCCACCCAGGAGCCCCCATATCTGCTAATTTTTAATCAACGTGGATTTGCTGCATCAAATATTTCCTTCTTCTTCAAATATAAATATATAAATATATTGATCAAGTCACTCGCATGTCTTAGGAGAATTTCACGCCTTTAGTAGCAAACTTGAAATCCTGGCCATTGGGTTTGATTTTTGTTTTGGTTTGATTTGGATCGGTTTTTGTAATTTAAAAATCCCTCCAGCCCTTGGCTCTGTCTGACCTGATTGCTTTCAGCTGTTTCTGCAACAAAATTGTCCTGGCAGGGAAAGCTCTAATTGTTTTCAGTGGCGCCCCCTTCTGAACACTTTGTTAAGAAAAAGTTTTTTTTGTTTGTTTGTTTTTTGGATATGGTAAATGTGGAACTACAATGAGGTATTTCAAAGAGGTGAACCTCAGATAAATTTCTCTAAGGGTGGGGTGAGGGTTACTCAAAAAGAAACTTGACACGGCTTTTAAAGATATCGATAAACATTATCACCTAATACGTGACTGATTGTTACTGTGCTCTTAACTGGGCAAACACTTGTTGGCTTCCAAGAAAGACTACCATAGTTGTAGATGGTTCTAGCGGCCTTCTAGCACAGGGTCTCATGAGGCAGGGATTCTAGCCACTGGCTGTGCAAGGCACGAGGCCTGTTAGTGATTCTATTTTTTTACTCTGCAGAATGGGCCTTTCTACATTCCAGGTCCTTTCTACCCAAATAAATAGTGCGGTGATTCTCTCAGTGAGTTGTACTTCTGCTTTAAACAGCCAACGGTCTCTTAAAAAGGACTTTTGTTTACACAAGTCCTTTAAAAAAAAAAGTTATTTTAAAATGATCATTTCTTTTCTTTTTTAATTTTTTCATCCCATATGTTTACACTGATCCTGGAACTTTGTCATTTTGACCTTCTCTGCTGATTAAAATATTCTTCCTCATCAGCACCTTCTGCTCTCCTCTCCTGGTGGTCTCTCCGGAAGGGGTCTTCTCTAGCTCTTCTAGCAGGAGATGGGCACTTCGCCTCTACCCCTGTTGCCGGACCAACCTTACCTATTTTGCAGGGTCAGGTCGGCTTGGCTTTTTATCTGTTGTTCTCTTCTGAGTGGTTAGTTTTTCATAGATACCGTGCTTTGCTTTTGTCAGGATTTACCCTGGACCATCAAAACCCTTTTCTTGTGCCAGTGAAGCCTAAGAAACAGTCCTGATGAGAGAACCAGGAACTCGAACAGATCATATTTATCCTGAATGTTCTGTCCAAAATGAAAAATACATTTCTGAAGAGCCTCAAGATCTCTGAGAAGGGACGTTTCACCAACTCTGTCATGTAGTGGCATCAATCCCGATTCTGTGTCAATTTTCCTACTTTCCCAGCTAGTAATTCTCTACCTCCGAAAGCCCACTCTCTACCGTTTCCTCTCTCAAAGGCAGTTGCTCTTAGAGTCTGCACATGGCACTTGAGGCCTGCTGGTCGTTGCCTACTGCCCTCTGTACCTTGGGGCTAACAGCTGCGGGGCATCAAGATAAGAACGTCTTTTGTTCTAAGACTTAATAGAGTTTGGGTCACATGGTAAGCAATAATCACTTTTTTTGTTGATCCAAGTGTTCGACCTTTCTTAATTATTCTAGTACCACAATTTACTTGTTCTAAGATGTGTCCACACTCCCCGCCACATTTTAATATCTTTTAAGGTGGCACTCACCTTGCACTTGATGTCCTATCCTAGTTTAACTGACAGCATTTCTCTTTCTTAGTCGAACATAAACTCTAGTACATCTTACACGTGATGAAAGCTAGGATGCAATTAAATACTCTATTATGGTTACGATTCTGATATTTGAAATCCTCCGGTAGCTCCCTGTGCCCCCACAGTGTAGTACCTCACCTCCTCGGCATAGTATACAAACCATCTCAAGCCCAGTGTTAACCCCGGGGCTCAGCCTCCATCCCCAGGTGATGATGCCAGATCAGTTGTCGGTTGTCATGAACTTGCTGTAGGTTCCCAAATGCACTGTGCTGCCTCCTGGCACTTTGAAACTTGACACACTCATCCTCATTCTTCGCTTTGCCCTTGTCTATCACCTCCAATGAAAATCTGTTCCTAAGTGGCTTTTCCCAGCTCCAACCTACCCTTGGCAGTCTTTTATCTCCCTGTGGTAAAGCCTGTCTCACTGCACCATGGACATGCCCGTTGTCCCCCTGGGAAGAGAAAAGGGACAGTGAGGGCCCCCCAGCATTTGCAGCTCTAGAGCAGAGCCCCATACCTGGCTTGCAGGAAATGCCAGATCAGGAAGACAAATGGAGATCATCCTCTGAATAAAACCAGCTCTTCTTTGCCTACCGCAGCATGTGGATCAATAAAGAGCAGCCAGTTATTACTGCTGTTTTTCTAGGGATTTTTCCCCATCGAATTCCCAGGTCTTTACTCTTTTTATAGCACTTTAATTCAGGCTTCAACCACTTCCCAGTCAGATCAGGTGAAATCGTTTTCCTTCCCCCATACCCTCGATGTATTTCACATCTACTAATTCTTTTTTTAAAGATCTGATTTACCCATTTTTCTGACAGATCACAAGTAGGTAGAGAGGCAGGCAGAGAGAGAGGGGGGTAGCAGGCTCCCCGCTGAGCAGAGAGCCCGATGTGGGGCTCCATCCCAGGACCCTGAAATCATGACCTGAGCCGAAGGCAGAGGCCTAAACCACTGAGCCACCCAGGAGCCCCCATATCTGGTAATTTTTAATCAACGTGGATTTGCTGCATCAAATAGTTCCTTCTTCTTCAAATATAAATATGTAAATATATTGATCAAGTCACTCGCATGTCTTAGGAGAATGTCACGCCTTTAGTAGCAAACTGGAAATCCTGGCCATTGGGTTTGATTTTTGTTTTGGTTTGATTTGGATCGGTTTTTGTAATTTAAAAATCTCTCCAGCCCTTGGCTCTGTCTGACCTGATTGCTTTCAGCTGTTTCTGCAACAACATTGTCCTGGCAGGGAAAGCTCTAATTGTTTTCAGTGGCGCCCCCTTCTGAACACTTTGTTAAGAAAATGATTTTTTTTGTTTGTTTGTTTTTGGATATGGTAAATGTGGAACTACAATGAGGTATTTCAAAGAGGTGAACCTCAGATAAGTTTTTCTAAGGGTGGGATGAGGGTTACTCAAAAAGAAACTTGACACGGCTTTTAAAGATATCGATAAACATTATCACCTAATACGTGACTGATTGTTACTGTGCTCTTAACTGGGCAAACACTTGTTGGCTTCCAAGAAAGACTAACATAATTGTAGATGGTTCTAGCGGCCTTCTAGCACAGGGTCTCATGAGGCAGGGATTCTAGCCACTGGCTGTGCAAGGCACGAGGCCTGTTAGTGATTCTATTTTTTTCCTCTGCAGAATGGGCCTTTCTACATTCCAGGTCCTTTCTACCCAAATAAATAGTGCGGTGATTCTCTCAGTGAGTTGTACTTCTGCTTTAAACAGCCAACTGTCTCTTAAAAAGGACTTTTGTTTACACAAGTCCTTTAAAAAAAAAAGTCATTTTAAAATGATCTTTTCTTTTCTTTTTTATTTTTTCATCCCATATGTTTACACTGATCCTGGAACTTTGTCATTTTGACCTTCTCTGCTGATTAAAATATTCTTCCTCATCAGCACCTTCTGCTCTCCTCTCCTGGTGGTCTCTCCGGAAGGGGTCTTCTCTAGCTCTTCTAGCAGGAGATGGGCACTTCGCCTCTACCCCTGTTGCCGGACCAACCTTACCTATTTTGCAGGGTCAGGTCGGCCTGGCTTTTTATCTGTTGTTCTCTTCTGAGTGGTTAGTTTTTCATAGATACCGTGCTTTGCTTTTGTCAGGATTTACCCTGGACCATCAAAACCCTTTTCTTGTGCCAGTGAAGCCTAAGAAACAGTCCTGATGAGAGAACCAGGAACTCGAACAGATCATATTTATCCTGAATGTTCTGTCCAAAATGAAAAATACATTTCTGAGGAGCCTCAAGATCTCTGAGAAGGGACGTTTCACCAACTCTGTCATGTAGTGGCATCAATCCCGATTCTGTGTCAATTTTCCTACTTTCCCAGCTAGTAATTCTCTACCTCCGAAAGCCCACTCTCTACCGTTTCCTCTCTCAAAGGCAGTTGCTCTTAGAGTATACACCTGGCACTTGAGGCCTGCTGGTCGTTGCCTACTGCCCTCTGTACCTTGGGGCTAACAGCTGCGGGGCATCAAGATAAGAACGTCTTTTGTTCTAAGACTTAATATAGTTTGGGTCACATGGTAAGCAATAATCACTTTTTTTGTTGATCCAAGTGTTCGACCTTTCTTAATTATTCTAGTACCACAATTTACTTGTTCTAAGATGTGTCCACCCCCCCCCTCCATTTTAATATCTTTTAAGGTGGCACTCACCTTGCACCTGATGACATATCCTAGTTTAACTGACAGCATTTCTCTTTCTTAGTCGAACATAAACTATAGTACATCTTACATGTGATGAAAGCTAGGATGCAATTAAATACTCTATTATGGTTACCATTCTGATATTTGAAATCCTCCGGTAGTTCCCTGAGGCCCCACAGTGTAGTACCTCACCTCCTCGGCATAGTATACAAACCATCTCAAGCCCAGTGTTAACCCCGGGGCTCAGCCTCCATCCCCAGGTGATGCTGCCAGATCAGTTGTCGGTTGTCATGAACTTGCTGTAGTTTCCCAAATGCACTGTGCTGCCTCTTGGCACTTTGAAACTTGACACACTCATCCTCATTCTTCGCTTTGCCCTTGTCTATCACCTCCAATGAAAATCTGTTCCTAAGTGGCTTTTCCCAGCTCCAACCTACCCTTGGCAGTCTTTTATCTCCCTGTGGTAAAGCCTGTCCCACTGCACCATGGACATGCCCGGTGTCCCCCTGAGAAGAGAAAAGGGACAGTGAGGGCCCCCCAGCATTTGCAGCTCTAGAGCAGAGCCCCATACCTGGCTTGCAGGAAATGCCAGATCAGGAAGACAAATGGAGATCATCCTCTGAATAAAACCAGCTCTTCTTTGCCTACCGCAGCATCTGGATCAGTAAAGAGCAGCCAGTTATTACTGCTGTTTTTCTAGGGATTTTTCCCCATAGAATTCCCAGGTCTTTACTCTTTTTATAGCACTTTAATTCAGGCTTCAACCACTTCCTAGTCAGATCAGGTGAAATCGATTTCCTTCCCCCATACCCTCGATGTATTTCACATCTACTAATTCTTTTTTTAAAGATCTGATTTACGCATTTTTCTGACAGATCACAAGTAGGTAGAGAGGCAGGCAGAGAGAGAGGGGGGAAGCAGGCTCCCCGCTGAGCAGAGAGCACGATGTGGGGCTCCATCCCAGGACCCTGAAATCATGACCTGAGCCGAAGGCAGAGGCCTAAACCACTGAGCCACCCAGGAGCCCCCATATCTGCTAATTTTTAATCAACGTGGATTTGCTGCATCAAATATTTCCTTCTTCTTCAAATATAAATATATAAATATATTGATCAAGTCACTCGCATGTCTTAGGAGAATTTCACGCCTTTAGTAGCAAACTTGAAATCCTGGCCATTGGGTTTGATTTTCGTTTTGGTTTGATTTGGATCGGTTTTTGTAATTTAAAAATCCCTCCAGCCCTTGGCTCTGTCTGACCTGATTGCTTTCAGCTGTTTCTGCAACAAAATTGTCCTGGCAGGGAAAGCTCTAATTGTTTTCAGTGGCGCCCCCTTCTGAACACTTTGTTAAGAAAAAGTTTTTTTTTGTTTCTTTGTTTTTTGGATATGGTAAATGTGGAACTACAATGAGGTATTTCAAAGAGGTGAACCTCAGATAAATTTCTCTAAGGGTGGGGTGAGGGTTACTCAAAAAGAAACTTGACACGGCTTTTAAAGATATCGATTAACATTATCACCAAATACGTGACTGATTGTTACTCTGCTCTTAACTGGGCAAACACTTGTTGGCTTCCAAGAAAGACTACCATAGTTGTAGATGGTTCTAGCGGCCTTCTAGCACAGGGTCTCATGAGGCAGGGATTCTAGCCACTGGCTGTGCAAGGCACGAGGCCTGTTAGTGATTCTATTTTTTTCCTCTGCAGAATGGGCCTTTCTACATTCCAGGTCCTTTCTACCCAAATAAATACTGCGGTGATTCTCTCAGTGAGTTGTACTTCTGCTTTAAACAGCCAACTGTCTCTTAAAAAGGACTTTTGTTTACACAAGTCCTTTTAAAAAAAAAGTCATTTTAAAATGATCTTTTCTTTTCTTTTTTATTTTTTCATCCCATATGTTTACACTGATCCTGGAACTTTGTCATTTTGACCTTCTCTGCTGATTAAAATATTCTTCCTCATCAGCACCTTCTGCTCTCCTCTCCTGGTGGTCTCTCCGGAAGGGGTCTTCTCTAGCTCTTCTAGCAGGAGATGGGCACTTCCCCTCTACCCCTGTTGCCGGACCAACCTTACCTATTTTGCAGGGTCAGGTCGGCCTGGCTTTTTATCTGTCGTTCTCTTCTGAGTGGTTAGTTTTTCATAGATACCGTGCTTTGCTTTGGTCAGGATTTACCCTGGACCATCAAAACCCTTTTCTTGTGCCAGTGAAGCCTAAGAAACAGTCCTGATGAGAGAACCAGGAACTCGAACAGATCATATTTATCCTGAATGTTCTGTCCAAAATGAAAAATACATTTCTGAGGAGCCTCAAGATCTCTGAGAAGGGACGTTTCACCAACTCTGTCATGTAGTGGCATCAATCCCGATTCTGTGTCAATTTTCCTACTTTCCCAGCTAGTAATTCTCTACCTCCGAAAGCCCACTCTCTACCGTTTCCTCTCTCAAAGGCAGTTGCTCTTAGAGTCTGCACATGGCACTTGAGGCCTGCTGGACGTTGCCTACTGCCCTCTGTACCTTGGGGCTAACAGCTGCGGGGCATCAAGATAAGAACGTCTTTTGTTCTAAGACTTAATAGAGTTTGGGTCACATGGTAAGCAATAATCACTTTTTTTGTTGATCCAAGTGTTCGACCTTTCTTAATTATTCTAGTACCACAATTTACTTGTTCTAAGATGTGTCCACACTCCCCCCCCCATTTTAATATCTTTTAAGGTGGCACTCACCTTGCACTTGATGTCCTATCCTAGTTTAACTGACAGCATTTCTCTTTCTTAGTCGAACATAAACTCTAGTACATCTTACACGTGATGAAAGCTAGGATGCAATTAAATACTCTATTATGGTTACTATTCTGATATTTGAAATCCTCCGGTAGCTCCATGTGCCCCCACCGTGTAGTACCTCACCTCCTCGGCATAGTATACAAACCATCTCAAGCCCAGTGTTAACCCCGGGGCTCAGCCTCCATCCCCAGGTGATGCTGCCAGATCAGTTGTCGGTTGTCATGAACTTGCTGTAGTTTCCCAAATGCACTGTGCTGCCTCCTGGCACTTTGAAACTTGACACACTCATCCTCATTCTTCGCTTTGCCCTTGTCTATCACCTCCAATGACAATCTGTTCCTAAGTGGCTTTTCCCAGCTCCAACCTAACCTTGGCAGTCTTTTAACTCCCTGTGGTAAAGCCTGTCCCACTGCCCATGGACATGCCCGTTGTCCCCCTGGGAAGAGAAAAGGGACAGTGAGGGCCCCCCAGCATTTGCAGCTCTAGAGCAGAGCCCCATACCTGGCTTTCAGGAAATGCCAGATCAGGAAGACAAATGGAGATCATCCTCTGAATAAAACCAGCTCTTCTTTGCCTACCGCAGCATCTGGATCAATAAAGAGCAGCCAGTTATTACTGCTGTTTTTCTAGGGATTTTGTCCCCATAGAATTCCCAGGTCTTTACTCTTTTTATAGCACTTTAATTCAGGCTTCAACCACTTCCTAGTCAGATCAGGTGAAATCGTTTTCCTTCCCCCATACCCTCGATGTATTTCACATCTACTAATTCTTTTTTTAAAGATCTGATTTACGCATTTTTCTGACAGATCACAAGTAGGTAGAGAGGCAGGCAGAGAGAGAGGGGGGAAGCAGGCTCCCCGCTGAGCAGAGAGCCCGATGTGGGGCTCCATCCCAGGACCCTGAAATCATGACCTGAGCCGAAGGCAGAGGCCTAAACCACTGAGCCACCCAGGAGCCCCCATATCTGGTAATTTTTAATCAACGTGGATTTGCTGCATCAAATAGTTCCTTCTTCTTCAAATATAAATATGTAAATATATTGATCAAGTCACTCGCATGTCTTAGGAGAATGTCACGCCTTTAGTAGCAAACTGGAAATCCTGGCCATTGGGTTTGATTTTTGTTTTGGTTTGATTTGGATCGGTTTTTGTCATTTAAAAATCCCTCCAGCCCTTGGCTCTGTCTGACCTGATTGCTTTCAGCTGTTTCTGCAACAAAATTGTCCTGGCAGGGAAAGCTCTAATTGTTTTCAGTGGCGCCCCCTTCTGAACACTTTGTTAAGAAAATGGTTTTTTTTGTTTGTTTGTTTTTGGGATATGTTAAATGTGGAACTACAATGAGGTATTTCAAAGAGGTGAACCTCAGATAAATTTCTCTAAGGGTGGGGTGAGGGTTACTCAAAAAGAAACTTGACACGGCTTTTAAAGATATCGATAAACATTATCACCTAATACGTGACTGATTGTTACTGTGCTCTTAACTGGGCAAACACTTGTTGGCTTCCAAGAAAGACTACCATAGTTGTAGATGGTTCTAGCGGCCTTCTAGCACAGGGTCTCATGAGGCAGGGATTCTAGCCACTGGCTGTGCAAGGCACGAGGCCTGTTAGTGATTCTATTTTTTTCCTCTGCAGAATGGGCCTTTCTACATTCCAGGTCCTTTCTACCCAAATAAATAGTGCGGTGATTCTCTCAGTGAGTTGTACTTCTGCTTTAAACAGCCAACGGTCTCTTAAAAAGGACTTTTGTTTACACAAGTCCTTTAAAAAAAAAGTTATTTTAAAATGATCATTTCTTTTCTTTTTTAATTTTTTCATCCCATATGTTTACACTGATCCTGGAACTTTGTCATTTTGACCTTCTCTGCTGATTAAAATATTCTTCATCATCAGCACCTTCTGCTCTTCTCTCCTGGTGGTCTCTCCGGAAGGGGTCTTCTCTAGCTCTTCTAGCAGGAGATGGGCACTTCCCCTCTACCCCTGTTGCCGGACCAACCTTACCTATTTTGCAGGGTCAGGTCGGCCTGGCTTTTTATCTGTTGTTCTCTTCTGAGTGGTTAGTTTTTCATAGATACCGTGCTTTGCTTTTGTCAGGATTTACCCTGGACCATCAAAACCCTTTTCTTGTGCCAGTGAAGCCTAAGAAACAGTCCTGAGGAGAGAACCAGGAACTCGAACAGATCATATTTATCCTGAATGTTCTGTCCAAAATGAAAAATACATTTCTGAGGAGCCTCAAGATCTCTGAGAAGGGACGTTTCACCAACTCTGTCATGTAGTGGCATCAATCCCGATTCTGTGTCAATTTTCCTACTTTCCCAGCTAGTAATTCTCTACCTCCGAAAGCCCACTCTCTACCGTTTCCTCTCTCAAAGGCAGTTGCTCTTAGAGTCTGCACATGGCACTTGAGGCCTGCTGGTCGTTGCCTACTGCCCTCTGTACCTTGGGGCTAACAGCTGCGGGGCATCAAGATAAGAACGTCTTTTGTTCTAAGACTTAATAGAGTTTGGGTCACATGGTAAGCAATAATCACTTTTTTTGTTGATCCAAGTGTTCGACCTTTCTTAATTATTCTAGTACCACAATTTACTTGTTCTAAGATGTGTCCACACTCCCCCCCCCATTTTAATATCTTTTAAGGTGGCACTCACCTTGCACTTGATGTCCTATCCTAGTTTAACTGACAGCATTTCTCTTTCTTAGTCGAACATAAACTCTAGTACATCTTACACGTGATGAAAGCTAGGATGCAATTAAATACTCTATTATGGTTACGATTCTGATATTTGAAATCCTCCGGTAGCTCCCTGTGCCCCCACAGTGTAGTACCTCACCTCCTCGGCATAGTATACAAACCATCTCAAGCCCAGTGTTAACCCCGGGGCTCAGCCTCCATCCCCAGGTGATGATGCCAGATCAGTTGTCGGTTGTCATGAACTTGCTGTAGGTTCCCAAATGCACTGTGCTGCCTCCTGGCACTTTGAAACTTGACACACTCATCCTCATTCTTCGCTTTGCCCTTGTCTATCACCTCCAATGAAAATCTGTTCCTAAGTGGCTTTTCCCAGCTCCAACCTACCCTTGGCAGTCTTTTATCTCCCTGTGGTAAAGCCTGTCTCACTGCACCATGGACATGCCCGTTGTCCCCCTGGGAAGAGAAAAGGGACAGTGAGGGCCCCCCAGCATTTGCAGCTCTAGAGCAGAGCCCCATACCTGGCTTGCAGGAAATGCCAGATCAGGAAGACAAATGGAGATCATCCTCTGAATAAAACCAGCTCTTCTTTGCCTACCGCAGCATCTGGATCAATAAAGAGCAGCCAGTTATTACTGCTGTTTTTCTAGGGATTTTTCCCCATCGAATTCCCAGGTCTTTACTCTTTTTATAGCACTTTAATTCAGGCTTCAACCACTTCCCAGTCAGATCAGGTGAAATCGTTTTCCTTCCCCCATACCCTCGATGTATTTCACATCTACTAATTCTTTTTTTAAAGATCTGATTTACCCATTTTTCTGACAGATCACAAGTAGGTAGAGAGGTAGGCAGAGAGAGAGGGGGGAAGCAGGCTCCCCGCTGAGCAGAGAGCCCGATGTGGGGCTCCATCCCAGGACCCTGAAATCATGACCTGAGCCGAAGGCAGAGGCCTAAACCACTGAGCCACCCAGGAGCCCCCATATCTGGTAATTTTTAATCAACGTGGATTTGCTGCATCAAATAGTTCCTTCTTCTTCATATATAAATATGTAAATATATTGATCAAGTCACTCCCATGTCTTAGGAGAATGTCACGCCTTTAGTAGCAAACTGGAAATCCTGGCCATTGGGTTTGATTTTTGTTTTGGTTTGATTTGGATCGGTTTTTGTCATTTAAAAATCCCTCCAGCCCTTGGCTCTGTCTGACCTGATTGCTTTCAGCTGTTTCTGCAACAACATTGTCCTGGCAGGGAAAGCTCTAATTGTTTTCAGTGGCACCCCCTTCTGAACACTTTGTTAAGAAAATGATTTTTTTTGTTTGTTTGTTTTTGGATATGGTAAATGTGGAACTACAATGAGGTATTTCAAAGAGGTGAACCTCAGATAAGTTTTTCTAAGGGTGGGATGAGGGTTACTCAAAAAGAAACTTGACACGGCTTTTAAAGATATCGATAAACATTATCACCTAATACGTGACTGATTGTTACTGTGCTCTTAACTGGGCAAACACTTGTTGGCTTCCAAGAAAGACTAACATAATTGTAGATGGTTCTAGCGGCCTTATAGCACAGGGTCTCATGAGGCAGGGATTCTAGCCACTGGCTGTGCAAGGCACGAGGCCTGTTAGTGATTCTATTTTTTTCCTCTGCAGAATGGGCCTTTCTACATTCCAGGTCCTTTCTACCCAAATAAATAGTGCGGTGATTCTCTCAGTGAGTTGTACTTCTGCTTTAAACAGCCAACTGTCTCTTAAAAAGGACTTTTGTTTACACAAGTCCTTTAAAAAAAAAAGTCATTTTAAAATGATCTTTTCTTTTCTTTTTTATTTTTTCATCCCATATGTTTACACTGATCCTGGAACTTTGTCATTTTGACCTTCTCTGCTGATTAAAATATTCTTCCTCATCAGCACCTTCTGCTCTCCTCTCCTGGTGGTCTCTCCGGAAGGGGTCTCTCTAGCTCTTCTAGCAGGAGATGGGCACTTCGCCTCTACCCCTGTTGCCGGACCAACCTTACCTATTTTGCAGGGTCAGGTCGGCCTGGCTTTTTATCTGTCGTTCTCTTCTGAGTGGTTAGTTTTTCATAGATACCGTGCTTTGCTTTGGTCAGGATTTACCCTGGACCATCAAAACCCTTTTCTTGTGCCAGTGAAGCCTAAGAAACAGTCCTGAGGAGAGAACCAGGAACTCGAACAGATCATATTTATCCTGAATGTTCTGTCCAAAATGAAAAATACATTTCTGAGGAGCCTCAAGATCTCTGAGAAGGGACGTTTCACCAACTCTGTCATGTAGTGGCATCAATCCCGATTCTGTGTCAATTTTCCTACTTTCCCAGCTAGTAATTCTCTACCTCCGAAAGCCCACTCTCTACCGTTTCCTCTCTCAAAGGCAGTTGCTCTTAGAGTCTGCACATGGCACTTGAGGCCTGCTGGTCGTTGCCTACTGCCCTCTGTACCTTGGGGCTAACAGCTGCGGGGCATCAAGATAAGAACGTCTTTCGTTCTAAGACTTAATAGAGTTTGGGTCACATGGTAAGCAATAATCACTTTTTTTGTTGATCCAAGTGTTCGACCTTTCTTAATTATTCTAGTACCACAATTTACTTGTTCTAAGATGTGTCCACCCCCCCCCCCATTTTAATATCTTTTAAGGTGGCACTCACCTTGCACTTGATGTCCTATCCTAGTTTAACTGACAGCATTTCTCTTTCTTAGTCGAACATAAACTCTAGTACATCTTACACGTGATGAAAGCTAGGATGCAATTAAATACTCTATTATGGTTACTATTCTGATATTTGAAATCCTCCGGTAGCTCCATGTGCCCCCACCGTGTAGTACCTCACCTCCTCGGCATAGTATACAAACCATCTCAAGCCCAGTGTTAACCCCGGGGCTCAGCCTCCATCCCCAGGTGATGCTGCCAGATCAGTTGTCGGTTGTCATGAACTTGCTGTAGTTTCCCAAATGCACTGTGCTGCCTCCTGGCACTTTGAAACTTGACACACTCATCCTCATTCTTCGCTTTGCCCTTGTCTATCACCTCCAATGAAAATCTGTTCCTAAGTGGCTTTTCCCAGCTCCAACCTACCCTTGGCAGTCTTTTAACTCCCTGTGGTAAAGCCTGTCCCACTGCCCATGGACATGCCCGTTGTCCCCCTGGGAAGAGAAAAGGGACAGTGAGGGCCCCCCAGCATTTGCAGCTCTAGAGCAGAGCCCCATACCTGGCTTGCAGGAAATGCCAGATCAGGAAGACAAATGGAGATCATCCTCTGAATAAAACCAGCTCTTCTTTGCCTACCGCAGCATCTGGATCAATAAAGAGCAGCCAGTTATTACTGCTGTTTTTCTAGGGATTTTGTCCCCATAGAATTCCCAGGTCTTTACTCTTTTTATAGCACTTTAATTCAGGCTTCAACCACTTCCTAGTCAGATCAGGTGAAATCGTTTTCCTTCCCCCATACCCTCGATGTATTTCACATCTACTAATTCTTTTTTTAAAGATCTGATTTACGCATTTTTCTGACAGATCACAAGTAGGTAGAGAGGCAGGCAGAGAGAGAGGGGGGAAGCAGGCTCCCCGCTGAGCAGAGAGCCCGATGTGGGGCTCCATCCCAGGACCCTGAAATCATGACCTGAGCCGAAGGCAGAGGCCTAAACCACTGAGCCACCCAGGAGCCCCCATATCTGGTAATTTTTAATCAACGTGGATTTGCTGCATCAAATAGTTCCTTCTTCTTCAAATATAAATATGTAAATATATTGATCAAGTCACTCGCATGTCTTAGGAGAATGTCACGCCTTTAGTAGCAAACTGGAAATCCTGGCCATTGGGTTTGATTTTTGTTTTGGTTTGATTTGGATCGGTTTTTGTCATTTAAAAATCCCTCCAGCCCTTGGCTCTGTCTGACCTGATTGCTTTCAGCTGTTTCTGCAACAAAATTGTCCTGGCGGTGAAAGCTCTAATTGTTTTCAGTGGCGCCCCCTTATGAACACTTTGTTAAGAAAATGGTTTTTTTTGTTTGTTTGTTTTTGGGATATGTTAAATGTGGAACTACAATGAGGTATTTCAAAGAGGTGAACCTCAGATAAATTTCTCTAAGGGTGGGGTGAGGGTTACTCAAAAAGAAACTTGACACGGCTTTTAAAGATATCGATAAACATTATCACCTAATACGTGACTGATTGTTACTGTGCTCTTAACTGGGCAAACACTTGTTGGCTTCCAAGAAAGACTAACATAGTTGTAGATGGTTCTAGCGGCCTTCTAGCACAGGGTCTCATGAGGCAGGGATTCTAGCCACTGGCTGTGCAAGGCACGAGGCCTGTTAGTGATTCTATTTTTTTCCTCTGCAGAATGGGCCTTTCTACATTCCAGGTCCTTTCTACCCAAATAAATAGTGCGGTGATTCTCTCAGTGAGTTGTACTTCTGCTTTAAACAGCCAACGGTCTCTTAAAAAGGACTTTTGTTTACACAAGTCCTTTAAAAAAAAAAGTCATTTTAAAATGATCTTTTCTTTTCTTTTTTATTTTTTCATCCCATATGTTTACACTGATCCTGGAACTTTGTCATTTTGACCTTCTCTGCTGATTAAAATATTCTTCCTCATCAGCACCTTCTGCTCTCCTCTCCTGGTGGTCTCTCCGGAAGGGGTCTTCTCTAGCTCTTCTAGCAGGAGATGGGCACTTCGCCTCTACCCCTGTTGCCGGACCAACCTTACCTATTTTGCAGGGTCAGGTCGGCCTGGCTTTTTATCTGTTGTTCTCTTCTGAGTGGTTAGTTTTTCATAGATACCGTGCTTTGCTTTTGTCAGGATTTACCCTGGACCATCAAAACCCTTTTCTTGTGCCAGTGAAGCCTAAGAAACAGTCCTGATGAGAGAACCAGGAACTCGAACAGATCATATTTATCCTGAATGTTCTGTCCAAAATGAAAAATACATTTCTGAGGAGCCTCAAGATCTCTGAGAAGGGACGTTTCACCAACTCTGTCATGTAGTGGCATCAATCCCGATTCTGTGTCAATTTTCCTACTTTCCCAGCTAGTAATTCTCTACCTCCGAAAGCCCACTCTCTACCGTTTCCTCTCTCAAAGGCAGTTGCTCTTAGAGTATACACCTGGCACTTGAGGCCTGCTGGTCGTTGCCTACTGCCCTCTGTACCTTGGGGCTAACAGCTGCGGGGCATCAAGATAAGAACGTCTTTTGTTCTAAGACTTAATATAGTTTGGGTCACATGGTAAGCAATAATCACTTTCTTTGTTGATCCAAGTGTTCGACCTTTCTTAATTATTCTAGTACCACAATTTACTTGTTCTAAGATGTGTCCACCCCCCCCTCCATTTTAATATCTTTTAAGGTGGCACTCACCTTGCACCTGATGACATATCCTAGTTTAACTGACAGCATTTCTCTTTCTTAGTCGAACATAAACTATAGTTCATCTTACATGTGATGAAAGCTAGGATGCAATTAAATACTCTATTATGGTTACCATTCTGATATTTGAAATCCTCCGGTAGTTCCCTGAGGCCCCACAGTGTAGTACCTCACCTCCTCGGCATAGTATACAAACCATCTCAAGCCCAGTGTTAACCCCGGGGCTCAGCCTCCATCCCCAGGTGATGCTGCCAGATCAGTTGTCGGTTGTCATGAACTTGCTGTAGTTTCCCAAATGCACTGTGCTGCCTCTTGGCACTTTGAAACTTGACACACTCATCCTCATTCTTCGCTTTGGCCTTGTCTATCACCTCCAATGAAAATCTGTTCCTAAGTGGCTTTTCCCAGCTCCAACCTACCCTTGGCAGTCTTTTATCTCCCCGTGGTAAAGCCTGTCCCACTGCACCATGGACATGCCCGGTGTCCCCCTGAGAAGAGAAAAGGGACAGTGAGGGCCCCCCAGCATTTGCAGCTCTAGAGCAGAGCCCCATACCTGGCTTGCAGGAAATGCCAGATCAGGAAGACAAATGGAGATCATCCTCTGAATAAAACCAGCTCTTCTTTGCCTACCGCAGCATCTGGATCAGTAAAGAGCAGCCAGTTATTACTGCTGTTTTTCTAGGGATTTTTCCCCATAGAATTCCCAGGTCTTTACTCTTTTTATAGCACTTTAATTCAGGCTTCAACCACTTCCTAGTCAGATCAGGTGAAATCGATTTCCTTCCCCCATACCCTCGATGTATTTCACATCTACTAATTCTTTTTTTAAAGATCTGATTTACGCATTTTTCTGACAGATCACAAGTAGGTAGAGAGGCAGGCAGAGAGAGAGGGGGGAAGCAGGCTCCCCGCTGAGCAGAGAGCCCGATGTGGGGCTCCATCCCAGGACCCTGAAATCATGACCTGAGCCGAAGGCAGAGGCCTAAACCACTGAGCCACCCAGGAGCCCCCATATCTGCTAATTTTTAATCAACGTGGATTTGCTGCATCAAATATTTCCTTCTTCTTCAAATATAAATATATAAATATATTGATCAAGTCACTCGCATGTCTTAGGAGAATTTCACGCCTTTAGTAGCAAACTTGAAATCCTGGCCATTGGGTTTGATTTTCGTTTTGGTTTGATTTGGATCGGTTTTTGTAATTTAAAAATCCCTCCAGCCCTTGGCTCTGTCTGACCTGATTGCTTTCAGCTGTTTCTGCAACAAAATTGTCCTGGCAGGGAAAGCTCTAATTGTTTTCAGTGGCGCCCCCTTCTGAACACTTTGTTAAGAAAAAGTTTTTTTTTGTTTCTTTGTTTTTTGGATATGGTAAATGTGGAACTACAATGAGGTATTTCAAAGAGGTGAACCTCAGATAAATTTCTCTAAGGGTGGGGTGAGGGTTACTCAAAAAGAAACTTGACACGGCTTTTAAAGATATCGATTAACATTATCACCAAATACGTGACTGATTGTTACTCTGCTCTTAACTGGGCAAACACTTGTTGGCTTCCAAGAAAGACTACCATAGTTGTAGATGGTTCTAGCGGCCTTCTAGCACAGGGTCTCATGAGGCAGGGATTCTAGCCACTGGCTGTGCAAGGCACGAGGCCTGTTAGTGATTCTATTTTTTTCCTCTGCAGAATGGGCCTTTCTACATTCCAGGTCCTTTCTACCCAAATAAATACTGCGGTGATTCTCTCAGTGAGTTGTACTTCTGCTTTAAACAGCCAACTGTCTCTTAAAAAGGACTTTTGTTTACACAAGTCCTTTTAAAAAAAAAAAGTCATTTTAAAATGATCTTTTCTTTTCTTTTTTATTTTTTCATCCCATATGTTTACACTGATCCTGGAACTTTGTCATTTTGACCTTCTCTGCTGATTAAAATATTCTTCCTCATCAGCACCTTCTGCTCTCCTCTCCTGGTGGTCTCTCCGGAAGGGGTCTTCTCTAGCTCTTCTAGCAGGAGATGGGCACTTCTCCTCTACCCCTGTTGCCGGACCAACCTTACCTATTTTGCAGGGTCAGGTCGGCCTGGCTTTTTATCTGTCGTTCTCTTCTGAGTGGTTAGTTTTTCATAGATACCGTGCTTTGCTTTGGTCAGGATTTACCCTGGACCATCAAAACCCTTTTCTTGTGCCAGTGAAGCCTAAGAAACAGTCCTGATGAGAGAACCAGGAACTCGAACAGATCATATTTATCCTGAATGTTCTGTCCAAAATGAAAAATACATTTCTGAGGAGCCTCAAGATCTCTGAGAAGGGACGTTTCACCAACTCTGTCATGTAGTGGCATCAATCCCGATTCTGTGTCAATTTTCCTACTTTCCCAGCTAGTAATTCTCTACCTCCGAAAGCCCACTCTCTACCGTTTCCTCTCTCAAAGGCAGTTGCTCTTAGAGTCTGCACATGGCACTTGAGGCCTGCTGGTCGTTGCCTACTGCCCTCTGTACCTTGGGGCTAACAGCTGCGGGGCATCAAGATTAGAACGTCTTTTGTTCTAAGACTTAATAGAGTTTGGGTCACATGGTAAGCAATAATCACTTTTTTTGTTGATCCAAGTGTTCGACCTTTCTTAATTATTCTAGTACCACAATTTACTTGTTCTAAGATGTGTCCACCCCCCCCCCCCATTTTAATATCTTTTAAGGTGGCACTCACCTTGCACTTGATGTCCTATCCTAGTTTAACTGACAGCATTTCTCTTTCTTAGTCGAACATAAACTCTAGTACATCTTACACGTGATGAAAGCTAGGATGCAATTAAATACTCTATTATGGTTACTATTCTGATATTTGAAATCCTCCGGTAGCTCCATGTGCCCCCACCGTGTAGTACCTCACCTCCTCGGCATAGTATACAAACCATCTCAAGCCCAGTGTTAACCCCGGGGCTCAGCCTCCATCCCCAGGTGATGCTGCCATATCAGTTGTCGGTTGTCATGAACTTGCTGTAGTTTCCCAAATGCACTGTGCTGCCTCCTGGCACTTTGAAACTTGACACACTCATCCTCATTCTTCGCTTTGCCCTTGTCTATCACCTCCAATGAAAATCTGTTCCTAAGTGGCTTTTCCCAGCTCCAACCTACCCTTGGCAGTCTTTTAACTCCCTGTGGTAAAGCCTGTCCCACTGCCCATGGACATGCCCGTTGTCCCCCTGGGAAGAGAAAAGGGACAGTGAGGGCCCCCCAGCATTTGCAGCTCTAGAGCAGAGCCCCATACCTGGCTTGCAGGAAATGCCAGATCAGGAAGACAAATGGAGATCATCCTCTGAATAAAACCAGCTCTTCTTTGCCTACCGCAGCATCTGGATCAATAAAGAGCAGCCAGTTATTACTGCTGTTTTTCTAGGGATTTTGTCCCCATAGAATTCCCAGGTCTTTACTCTTTTTATAGCACTTTAATTCAGGCTTCAACCACTTCCTAGTCAGATCAGGTGAAATCGTTTTCCTTCCCCCATACCCTCGATGTATTTCACATCTACTAATTCTTTTTTTAAAGATCTGATTTACGCATTTTTCTGACAGATCACAAGTAGGTAGAGAGGCAGGCAGAGAGAGAGGGGGGAAGCAGGCTCCCCGCTGAGCAGAGAGCCCGATGTGGGGCTCCATCCCAGGACCCTGAAATCATGACCTGAGCCGAAGGCAGAGGCCTAAACCACTGAGCCACCCAGGAGCCCCCATATCTGGTAATTTTTAATCAACGTGGATTTGCTGCATCAAATAGTTCCTTCTTCTTCAAATATAAATATGTAAATATATTGATCAAGTCACTCGCATGTCTTAGGAGAATGTCACGCCTTTAGTAGCAAACTGGAAATCCTGGCCATTGGGTTTGATTTTTGTTTTGGTTTGATTTGGATCGGTTTTTGTAATTTAAAAATCTCTCCAGCCCTTGGCTCTGTCTGACCTGATTGCTTTCAGCTGTTTCTGCAACAACATTGTCCTGGTAGGGAAAGCTCTAATTGTTTTCAGTGGCGCCCCCTTCTGAACACTTTGTTAAGAAAATGATTTTTTTTGTTTGTTTGTTTTTGGATATGGTAAATGTGGAACTACAATGAGGTATTTCAAAGAGGTGAACCTCAGATAAGTTTTTCTAAGGGTGGGATGAGGGTTACTCAAAAAGAAACTTGACACGGCTTTTAAAGATATCGATAAACATTATCACCTAATACGTGACTGATTGTTACTGTGCTCTAAACTGGGCAAACACTTGTTGGCTTCCAAGAAAGACTAACATAATTGTAGATGGTTCTAGCGGCCTTATAGCACAGGGTCTCATGAGGCAGGGATTCTAGCCACTGGCTGTGCAAGGCACGAGGCCTGTTAGTGATTCTATTTTTTTCCTCTGCAGAATGGGCCTTTCTACATTCCAGGTCCTTTCTACCCAAATAAATAGTGCGGTGATTCTCTCAGTGAGTTGTACTTCTGCTTTAAACAGCCAACTGTCTCTTAAAAAGGACTTTTGTTTACACAAGTCCTTTAAAAAAAAAAGTCATTTTAAAATGATCTTTTCTTTTCTTTTTTATTTTTTCATCCCATATGTTTACACTGATCCTGGAACTTTGTCATTTTGACCTTCTCTGCTGATTAAAATATTCTTCCTCATCAGCACCTTCTGCTCTCCTCTCCTGGTGGTCTCTCCGGAAGGGGTCTTCTCTAGCTCTTCTAGCAGGAGATGGGCACTTCGCCTCTACCCCTGTTGCCGGACCAACCTTACCTATTTTGCAGGGTCAGGTCGGCCTGGCTTTTTATCTGTCGTTCTCTTCTGAGTGGTTAGTTTTTCATAGATACCGTGCTTTGCTTTGGTCAGGATTTACCCTGGACCATCAAAACCCTTTTCTTGTGCCAGTGAAGCCTAAGAAACAGTCCTGATGAGAGAACCAGGAACTCGAACAGATCATATTTATCCTGAATGTTCTGTCCAAAATGAAAAATACATTTCTGAGGAGCCTCAAGATCTCTGAGAAGGGACGTTTCACCAACTCTGTCATGTAGTGGCATCAATCCCGATTCTGTGTCAATTTTCCTACTTTCCCAGCTAGTAATTCTCTACCTCCGAAAGCCCACTCTCTACCGTTTCCTCTCTCAAAGGCAGTTGCTCTTAGAGTATACACCTGGCACTTGAGGCCTGCTGGTCGTTGCCTACTGCCCTCTGTACCTTGGGGCTAACAGCTGCGGGGCATCAAGATAAGAACGTCTTTTGTTCTAAGACTTAATATAGTTTGGGTCACATGGTAAGCAATAATCACTTTCTTTGTTGATCCAAGTGGTCGACCTTTCTTAATTATTCTAGTACCACAATTTACTTGTTCTAAGATGTGTCCACCCCCCCCTCCATTTTAATATCTTTTAAGGTGGCACTCACCTTGCACCTGATGACATATCCTAGTTTAACTGACAGCATTTCTCTTTCTTAGTCGAACATAAACTATAGTACATCTTACATGTGATGAAAGCTAGGATGCAATTAAATACTCTATTATGGTTACCATTCTGATATTTGAAATCCTCCGGTAGTTCCCTGAGGCCCCACAGTGTAGTACCTCACCTCCTCGGCATAGTATACAAACCATCTCAAGCCCAGTGTTAACCCCGGGGCTCAGCCTCCATCCCCAGGTGATGCTGCCAGATCAGTTGTCGGTTGTCATGAACTTGCTGTAGTTTCCCAAATGCACTGTGCTGCCTCTTGGCACTTTGAAACTTGACACACTCATCCTCATTCTTCGCTTTGGCCTTGTCTATCACCTCCAATGAAAATCTGTTCCTAAGTGGCTTTTCCCAGCTCCAACCTACCCTTGGCAGTCTTTTATCTCCCTGTGGTAAAGCCTGTCCCACTGCACCATGGACATGCCCGGTGTCCCCCTGAGAAGAGAAAAGGGACAGTGAGGGCCCCCCAGTATTTGCAGCTCTAGAGCAGAGCCCCATACCTGGCTTGCAGGAAATGCCAGATCAGGAAGACAAATGGAGATCATCCTCTGAATAAAACCAGCTCTTCTTTGCCTACCGCAGCATCTGGATCAGTAAAGAGCAGCCAGTTATTACTGCTGTTTTTCTAGGGATTTTTCCCCATAGAATTCCCAGGTCTTTACTCTTTTTATAGCACTTTAATTCAGGCTTCAACCACTTCCTAGTCAGATCAGGTGAAATCGATTTCCTTCCCCCATACCCTCGATGTATTTCACATCTACTAATTCTTTTTTTAAAGATCTGATTTACGCATTTTTCTGACAGATCACAAGTAGGTAGAGAGGCAGGCAGAGAGAGAGGGGGGAAGCAGGCTCCCCGCTGAGCAGAGAGCCCGATGTGGGGCTCCATCCCAGGACCCTGAAATCATGACCTGAGCCGAAGGCAGAGGCCTAAACCACTGAGCCACCCAGGAGCCCCCATATCTGCTAATTTTTAATCAACGTGGATTTGCTGCATCAAATATTTCCTTCTTCTTCAAATATAAATATATAAATATATTGATCAAGTCACTCGCATGTCTTAGGAGAATTTCACGCCTTTAGTAGCAAACTTGAAATCCTGGCCATTGGGTTTGATTTTCGTTTTGGTTTGATTTGGATCGGTTTTTGTAATTTAAAAATCCCTCCAGCCCTTGGCTCTGTCTGACCTGATTGCTTTCAGCTGTTTCTGCAACAAAATTGTCCTGGCAGGGAAAGCTCTAATTGTTTTCAGTGGCGCCCCCTTCTGAACACTTTGTTAAGAAAAAGTTTTTTTTTGTTTCTTTGTTTTTTGGATATGGTAAATGTGGAACTACAATGAGGTATTTCAAAGAGGTGAACCTCAGATAAATTTCTCTAAGGGTGGGGTGAGGGTTACTCAAAAAGAAACTTGACACGGCTTTTAAAGATATCGATTAACATTATCACCAAATACGTGACTGATTGTTACTCTGCTCTTAACTGGGCAAACACTTGTTGGCTTCCAAGAAAGACTACCATAGTTGTAGATGGTTCTAGCGGCCTTCTAGCACAGGGTCTCATGAGGCAGGGATTCTAGCCACTGGCTGTGCAAGGCACGAGGCCTGTTAGTGATTCTATTTTTTTCCTCTGCAGAATGGGCCTTTCTACATTCCAGGTCCTTTCTACCCAAATAAATAGTGCGGTGATTCTCTCAGTGAGTTGTACTTCTGCTTTAAACAGCCAACTGTCTCTTAAAAAGGACTTTTGTTTACACAAGTCCTTTAAAAAAAAAAGTCATTTTAAAATGATCTTTTCTTTTCTTTTTTATTTTTTCATCCCATATGTTTACACTGATCCTGGAACTTTGTCATTTTGACCTTCTCTGCTGATTAAAATATTCTTCCTCATCAGCACCTTCTGCTCTCCTCTCCTGGTGGTCTCTCCGGAAGGGGTCTTCTCTAGCTCTTCTAGCAGGAGATGGGCACTTCGCCTCTACCCCTGTTGCCGGACCAACCTTACCTATTTTGCAGGGTCAGGTCGGCCTGGCTTTTTATCTGTTGTTCTCTTCTGAGTGGTTAGTTTTTCATAGATACCGTGCTTTGCTTTTGTCAGGATTTACCCTGGACCATCAAAACCCTTTTCTTGTGCCAGTGAAGCCTAAGAAACAGTCCTGATGAGAGAACCAGGAACTCGAACAGATCATATTTATCCTGAATGTTCTGTCCAAAATGAAAAATACATTTCTGAGGAGCCTCAAGATCTCTGAGAAGGGACGTTTCACCAACTCTGTCATGTAGTGGCATCAATCCCGATTCTGTGTCAATTTTCCTACTTTCCCAGCTAGTAATTCTCTACCTCCGAAAGCCCACTCTCTACCGTTTCCTCTCTCAAAGGCAGTTGCTCTTAGAGTATACACCTGGCACTTGAGGCCTGCTGGTCGTTGCCTACTGCCCTCTGTACCTTGGGGCTAACAGCTGCGGGGCATCAAGATAAGAACGTCTTTTGTTCTAAGACTTAATATAGTTTGGGTCACATGGTAAGCAATAATCACTTTCTTTGTTGATCCAAGTGGTCGACCTTTCTTAATTATTCTAGTACCACAATTTACTTGTTCTAAGATGTGTCCACCCCCCCCTCCATTTTAATATCTTTTAAGGTGGCACTCACCTTGCACCTGATGACATATCCTAGTTTAACTGACAGCATTTCTCTTTCTTAGTCGAACATAAACTATAGTACATCTTACATGTGATGAAAGCTAGGATGCAATTAAATACTCTATTATGGTTACCATTCTGATATTTGAAATCCTCCGGTAGTTCCCTGAGGCCCCACAGTGTAGTACCTCACCTCCTCGGCATAGTATACAAACCATCTCAAGCCCAGTGTTAACCCCGGGGCTCAGCCTCCATCCCCAGGTGATGCTGCCAGATCAGTTGTCGGTTGTCATGAACTTGCTGTAGTTTCCCAAATGCACTGTGCTGCCTCTTGGCACTTTGAAACTTGACACACTCATCCTCATTCTTCGCTTTGGCCTTGTCTATCACCTCCAATGAAAATCTGTTCCTAAGTGGCTTTTCCCAGCTCCAACCTACCCTTGGCAGTCTTTTATCTCCCCGTGGTAAAGCCTGTCCCACTGCACCATGGACATGCCCGGTGTCCCCCTGAGAAGAGAAAAGGGACAGTGAGGGCCCCCCAGCATTTGCAGCTCTAGAGCAGAGCCCCATACCTGGCTTGCAGGAAATGCCAGATCAGGAAGACAAATGGAGATCATCCTCTGAATAAAACCAGCTCTTCTTTGCCTACCGCAGCATCTGGATCAGTAAAGAGCAGCCAGTTATTACTGCTGTTTTTCTAGGGATTTTTCCCCATAGAATTCCCAGGTCTTTACTCTTTTTATAGCACTTTAATTCAGGCTTCAACCACTTCCTAGTCAGATCAGGTGAAATCGATTTCCTTCCCCCATACCCTCGATGTATTTCACATCTACTAATTCTTTTTTTAAAGATCTGATTTACGCATTTTTCTGACAGATCACAAGTAGGTAGAGAGGCAGGCAGAGAGAGAGGGGGGAAGCAGGCTCCCCGCTGAGCAGAGAGCCCGATGTGGGGCTCCATCCCAGGACCCTGAAATCATGACCTGAGCCGAAGGCAGAGGCCTAAACCACTGAGCCACCCAGGAGCCCCCATATCTGCTAATTTTTAATCAACGTGGATTTGCTGCATCAAATATTTCCTTCTTCTTCAAATATAAATATATAAATATATTGATCAAGTCACTCGCATGTCTTAGGAGAATTTCACGCCTTTAGTAGCAAACTTGAAATCCTGGCCATTGGGTTTGATTTTCGTTTTGGTTTGATTTGGATCGGTTTTTGTAATTTAAAAATCCCTCCAGCCCTTGGCTCTGTCTGACCTGATTGCTTTCAGCTGTTTCTGCAACAAAATTGTCCTGGCAGGGAAAGCTCTAATTGTTTTCAGTGGCGCCCCCTTCTGAACACTTTGTTAAGAAAAAGTTTTTTTTTGTTTCTTTGTTTTTTGGATATGGTAAATGTGGAACTACAATGAGGTATTTCAAAGAGGTGAACCTCAGATAAATTTCTCTAAGGGTGGGGTGAGGGTTACTCAAAAAGAAACTTGACACGGCTTTTAAAGATATCGATTAACATTATCACCAAATACGTGACTGATTGTTACTCTGCTCTTAACTGGGCAAACACTTGTTGGCTTCCAAGAAAGACTACCATAGTTGTAGATGGTTCTAGCGGCCTTCTAGCACAGGGTCTCATGAGGCAGGGATTCTAGCCACTGGCTGTGCAAGGCACGAGGCCTGTTAGTGATTCTATTTTTTTCCTCTGCAGAATGGGCCTTTCTACATTCCAGGTCCTTTCTACCCAAATAAATAGTGCGGTGATTCTCTCAGTGAGTTGTACTTCTGCTTTAAACAGCCAACTGTCTCTTAAAAAGGACTTTTGTTTACACAAGTCCTTTTAAAAAAAAAAAGTCATTTTAAAATGATCTTTTCTTTTCTTTTTTATTTTTTCATCCCATATGTTTACACTGATCCTGGAACTTTGTCATTTTGACCTTCTCTGCTGATTAAAATATTCTTCCTCATCAGCACCTTCTGCTCTCCTCTCCTGGTGGTCTCTCCGGAAGGGGTCTTCTCTAGCTCTTCTAGCAGGAGATGGGCACTTCGCCTCTACCCCTGTTGCCGGACCAACCTTACCTATTTTGCAGGGTCAGGTCGGCCTGGCTTTTTATCTGTTGTTCTCTTCTGAGTGGTTAGTTTTTCATAGATACCGTGCTTTGCTTTTGTCAGGATTTACCCTGGACCATCAAAACCCTTTTCTTGTGCCAGTGAAGCCTAAGAAACAGTCCTGATGAGAGAACCAGGAACTCGAACAGATCATATTTATCCTGAATGTTCTGTCCAAAATGAAAAATACATTTCTGAGGAGCCTCAAGATCTCTGAGAAGGGACGTTTCACCAACTCTGTCATGTAGTGGCATCAATCCCGATTCTGTGTCAATTTTCCTACTTTCCCAGCTAGTAATTCTCTACCTCCGAAAGCCCACTCTCTACCGTTTCCTCTCTCAAAGGCAGTTGCTCTTAGAGTATACACCTGGCACTTGAGGCCTGCTGGTCGTTGCCTACTGCCCTCTGTACCTTGGGGCTAACAGCTGCGGGGCATCAAGATAAGAACGTCTTTTGTTCTAAGACTTAATATAGTTTGGGTCACATGGTAAGCAATAATCACTTTCTTTGTTGATCCAAGTGTTCGACCTTTCTTAATTATTCTAGTACCACAATTTACTTGTTCTAAGATGTGTCCACCCCCCCCTCCATTTTAATATCTTTTAAGGTGGCACTCACCTTGCACCTGATGACATATCCTAGTTTAACTGACAGCATTTCTCTTTCTTAGTCGAACATAAACTATAGTACATCTTACATGTGATGAAAGCTAGGATGCAATTAAATACTCTATTATGGTTACCATTCTGATATTTGAAATCCTCCGGTAGTTCCCTGAGGCCCCACAGTGTAGTACCTCACCTCCTCGGCATAGTATACAAACCATCTCAAGCCCAGTGTTAACCCCGGGGCTCAGCCTCCATCCCCAGGTGATGCTGCCAGATCAGTTGTCGGTTGTCATGAACTTGCTGTAGTTTCCCAAATGCACTGTGCTGCCTCTTGGCACTTTGAAACTTGACACACTCATCCTCATTCTTCGCTTTGGCCTTGTCTATCACCTCCAATGAAAATCTGTTCCTAAGTGGCTTTTCCCAGCTCCAACCTACCCTTGGCAGTCTTTTATCTCCCCGTGGTAAAGCCTGTCCCACTGCACCATGGACATGCCCGGTGTCCCCCTGAGAAGAGAAAAGGGACAGTGAGGGCCCCCCAGCATTTGCAGCTCTAGAGCAGAGCCCCATACCTGGCTTGCAGGAAATGCCAGATCAGGAAGACAAATGGAGATCATCCTCTGAATAAAACCAGCTCTTCTTTGCCTACCGCAGCATCTGGATCAGTAAAGAGCAGCCAGTTATTACTGCTGTTTTTCTAGGGATTTTTCCCCATAGAATTCCCAGGTCTTTACTCTTTTTATAGCACTTTAATTCAGGCTTCAACCACTTCCTAGTCAGATCAGGTGAAATCGATTTCCTTCCCCCATACCCTCGATGTATTTCACATCTACTAATTCTTTTTTTAAAGATCTGATTTACGCATTTTTCTGACAGATCACAAGTAGGTAGAGAGGCAGGCAGAGAGAGAGGGGGGAAGCAGGCTCCCCGCTGAGCAGAGAGCCCGATGTGGGGCTCCATCCCAGGACCCTGAAATCATGACCTGAGCCGAAGGCAGAGGCCTAAACCACTGAGCCACCCAGGAGCCCCCATATCTGCTAATTTTTAATCAACGTGGATTTGCTGCATCAAATATTTCCTTCTTCTTCAAATATAAATATATAAATATATTGATCAAGTCACTCGCATGTCTTAGGAGAATTTCACGCCTTTAGTAGCAAACTTGAAATCCTGGCCATTGGGTTTGATTTTCGTTTTGGTTTGATTTGGATCGGTTTTTGTAATTTAAAAATCCCTCCAGCCCTTGGCTCTGTCTGACCTGATTGCTTTCAGCTGTTTCTGCAACAAAATTGTCCTGGCAGGGAAAGCTCTAATTGTTTTCAGTGGCGCCCCCTTCTGAACACTTTGTTAAGAAAAAGTTTTTTTTTGTTTCTTTGTTTTTTGGATATGGTAAATGTGGAACTACAATGAGGTATTTCAAAGAGGTGAACCTCAGATAAATTTCTCTAAGGGTGGGGTGAGGGTTACTCAAAAAGAAACTTGACACGGCTTTTAAAGATATCGATTAACATTATCACCAAATACGTGACTGATTGTTACTCTGCTCTTAACTGGGCAAACACTTGTTGGCTTCCAAGAAAGACTACCATAGTTGTAGATGGTTCTAGCGGCCTTCTAGCACAGGGTCTCATGAGGCAGGGATTCTAGCCACTGGCTGTGCAAGGCACGAGGCCTGTTAGTGATTCTATTTTTTTCCTCTGCAGAATGGGCCTTTCTACATTCCAGGTCCTTTCTACCCAAATAAATACTGCGGTGATTCTCTCAGTGAGTTGTACTTCTGCTTTAAACAGCCAACTGTCTCTTAAAAAGGACTTTTGTTTACACAAGTCCTTTTAAAAAAAAAAAGTCATTTTAAAATGATCTTTTCTTTTCTTTTTTATTTTTTCATCCCATATGTTTACACTGATCCTGGAACTTTGTCATTTTGACCTTCTCTGCTGATTAAAATATTCTTCCTCATCAGCACCTTCTGCTCTCCTCTCCTGGTGGTCTCTCCGGAAGGGGTCTTCTCTAGCTCTTCTAGCAGGAGATGGGCACTTCGCCTCTACCCCTGTTGCCGGACCAACCTTACCTATTTTGCAGGGTCAGGTCGGCCTGGCTTTTTATCTGTTGTTCTCTTCTGAGTGGTTAGTTTTTCATAGATACCGTGCTTTGCTTTTGTCAGGATTTACCCTGGACCATCAAAACCCTTTTCTTGTGCCAGTGAAGCCTAAGAAACAGTCCTGATGAGAGAACCAGGAACTCGAACAGATCATATTTATCCTGAATGTTCTGTCCAAAATGAAAAATACATTTCTGAGGAGCCTCAAGATCTCTGAGAAGGGACGTTTCACCAACTCTGTCATGTAGTGGCATCAATCCCGATTCTGTGTCAATTTTCCTACTTTCCCAGCTAGTAATTCTCTACCTCCGAAAGCCCACTCTCTACCGTTTCCTCTCTCAAAGGCAGTTGCTCTTAGAGTATACACCTGGCACTTGAGGCCTGCTGGTCGTTGCCTACTGCCCTCTGTACCTTGGGGCTAACAGCTGCGGGGCATCAAGATAAGAACGTCTTTTGTTCTAAGACTTAATATAGTTTGGGTCACATGGTAAGCAATAATCACTTTCTTTGTTGATCCAAGTGTTCGACCTTTCTTAATTATTCTAGTACCACAATTTACTTGTTCTAAGATGTGTCCACCCCCCCCTCCATTTTAATATCTTTTAAGGTGGCACTCACCTTGCACCTGATGACATATCCTAGTTTAACTGACAGCATTTCTCTTTCTTAGTCGAACATAAACTATAGTACATCTTACATGTGATGAAAGCTAGGATGCAATTAAATACTCTATTATGGTTACCATTCTGATATTTGAAATCCTCCGGTAGTTCCCTGAGGCCCCACAGTGTAGTACCTCACCTCCTCGGCATAGTATACAAACCATCTCAAGCCCAGTGTTAACCCCGGGGCTCAGCCTCCATCCCCAGGTGATGCTGCCAGATCAGTTGTCGGTTGTCATGAACTTGCTGTAGTTTCCCAAATGCACTGTGCTGCCTCTTGGCACTTTGAAACTTGACACACTCATCCTCATTCTTCGCTTTGGCCTTGTCTATCACCTCCAATGAAAATCTGTTCCTAAGTGGCTTTTCCCAGCTCCAACCTACCCTTGGCAGTCTTTTATCTCCCCGTGGTAAAGCCTGTCCCACTGCACCATGGACATGCCCGGTGTCCCCCTGAGAAGAGAAAAGGGACAGTGAGGGCCCCCCAGCATTTGCAGCTCTAGAGCAGAGCCCCATACCTGGCTTGCAGGAAATGCCAGATCAGGAAGACAAATGGAGATCATCCTCTGAATAAAACCAGCTCTTCTTTGCCTACCGCAGCATCTGGATCAGTAAAGAGCAGCCAGTTATTACTGCTGTTTTTCTAGGGATTTTTCCCCATAGAATTCCCAGGTCTTTACTCTTTTTATAGCACTTTAATTCAGGCTTCAACCACTTCCTAGTCAGATCAGGTGAAATCGTTTTCCTTCCCCCATACCCTCGATGTATTTCACATCTACTAATTCTTTTTTTAAAGATCTGATTTACGCATTTTTCTGACAGATCACAAGTAGGTAGAGAGGCAGGCAGAGAGAGAGGGGGGAAGCAGGCTCCCCGCTGAGCAGAGAGCCCGATGTGGGGCTCCATCCCAGGACCCTGAAATCATGACCTGAGCCGAAGGCAGAGGCCTAAACCACTGAGCCACCCAGGAGCCCCCATATCTGCTAATTTTTAATCAACGTGGATTTGCTGCATCAAATATTTCCTTCTTCTTCAAATATAAATATATAAATATATTGATCAAGTCACTCGCATGTCTTAGGAGAATTTCACGCCTTTAGTAGCAAACTTGAAATCCTGGCCATTGGGTTTGATTTTCGTTTTGGTTTGATTTGGATCGGTTTTTGTAATTTAAAAATCCCTCCAGCCCTTGGCTCTGTCTGACCTGATTGCTTTCAGCTGTTTCTGCAACAAAATTGTCCTGGCAGGGAAAGCTCTAATTGTTTTCAGTGGCGCCCCCTTCTGAACACTTTGTTAAGAAAAAGTTTTTTTTTGTTTCTTTGTTTTTTGGATATGGTAAATGTGGAACTACAATGAGGTATTTCAAAGAGGTGAACCTCAGATAAATTTCTCTAAGGGTGGGGTGAGGGTTACTCAAAAAGAAACTTGACACGGCTTTTAAAGATATCGATTAACATTATCACCAAATACGTGACTGATTGTTACTCTGCTCTTAACTGGGCAAACACTTGTTGGCTTCCAAGAAAGACTACCATAGTTGTAGATGGTTCTAGCGGCCTTCTAGCACAGGGTCTCATGAGGCAGGGATTCTAGCCACTGGCTGTGCAAGGCACGAGGCCTGTTAGTGATTCTATTTTTTTCCTCTGCAGAATGGGCCTTTCTACATTCCAGGTCCTTTCTACCCAAATAAATACTGCGGTGATTCTCTCAGTGAGTTGTACTTCTGCTTTAAACAGCCAACTGTCTCTTAAAAAGGACTTTTGTTTACACAAGTCCTTTTAAAAAAAAAAAGTCATTTTAAAATGATCTTTTCTTTTCTTTTTTATTTTTTCATCCCATATGTTTACACTGATCCTGGAACTTTGTCATTTTGACCTTCTCTGCTGATTAAAATATTCTTCCTCATCAGCACCTTCTGCTCTCCTCTCCTGGTGGTCTCTCCGGAAGGGGTCTTCTCTAGCTCTTCTAGCAGGAGATGGGCACTTCCCCTCTACCCCTGTTGCCGGACCAACCTTACCTATTTTGCAGGGTCAGGTCGGCCTGGCTTTTTATCTGTCGTTCTCTTCTGAGTGGTTAGTTTTTCATAGATACCGTGCTTTGCTTTGGTCAGGATTTACCCTGGACCATCAAAACCCTTTTCTTGTGCCAGTGAAGCCTAAGAAACAGTCCTGATGAGAGAACCAGGAACTCGAACAGATCATATTTATCCTGAATGTTCTGTCCAAAATGAAAAATACATTTCTGAGGAGCCTCAAGATCTCTGAGAAGGGACGTTTCACCAACTCTGTCATGTAGTGGCATCAATCCCGATTCTGTGTCAATTTTCCTACTTTCCCAGCTAGTAATTCTCTACCTCCGAAAGCCCACTCTCTACCGTTTCCTCTCTCAAAGGCAGTTGCTCTTAGAGTCTGCACATGGCACTTGAGGCCTGCTGGTCGTTGCCTACTGCCCTCTGTACCTTGGGGCTAACAGCTGCGGGGCATCAAGATTAGAACGTCTTTTGTTCTAAGACTTAATAGAGTTTGGGTCACATGGTAAGCAATAATCACTTTTTTTGTTGATCCAAGTGTTCGACCTTTCTTAATTATTCTAGTACCACAATTTACTTGTTCTAAGATGTGTCCACCCCCCCCCCCATTTTAATATCTTTTAAGGTGGCACTCACCTTGCACTTGATGTCCTATCCTAGTTTAACTGACAGCATTTCTCTTTCTTAGTCGAACATAAACTCTAGTACATCTTACACGTGATGAAAGCTAGGATGCAATTAAATACTCTATTATGGTTACTATTCTGATATTTGAAATCCTCCGGTAGCTCCATGTGCCCCCACCGTGTAGTACCTCACCTCCTCGGCATAGTATACAAACCATCTCAAGCCCAGTGTTAACCCCGGGGCTCAGCCTCCATCCCCAGGTGATGCTGCCAGATCAGTTGTCGGTTGTCATGAACTTGCTGTAGTTTCCCAAATGCACTGTGCTGCCTCCTGGCACTTTGAAACTTGACACACTCATCCTCATTCTTCGCTTTGCCCTTGTCTATCACCTCCAATGAAAATCTGTTCCTAAGTGGCTTTTCCCAGCTCCAACCTACCCTTGGCAGTCTTTTAACTCCCTGTGGTAAAGCCTGTCCCACTGCCCATGGACATGCCCGTTGTCCCCCTGGGAAGAGAAAAGGGACAGTGAGGGCCCCCCAGCATTTGCAGCTCTAGAGCAGAGCCCCATACCTGGCTTGCAGGAAATGCCAGATCAGGAAGACAAATGGAGATCATCCTCTGAATAAAACCAGCTCTTCTTTGCCTACCGCAGCATCTGGATCAATAAAGAGCAGCCAGTTATTACTGCTGTTTTTCTAGGGATTTTGTCCCCATAGAATTCCCAGGTCTTTACTCTTTTTATAGCACTTTAATTCAGGCTTCAACCACTTCCTAGTCAGATCAGGTGAAATCGTTTTCCTTCCCCCATACCCTCGATGTATTTCACATCTACTAATTCTTTTTTTAAAGATCTGATTTACGCATTTTTCTGACAGATCACAAGTAGGTAGAGAGGCAGGCAGAGAGAGAGGGGGGAAGCAGGCTCCCCGCTGAGCAGAGAGCCCGATGTGGGGCTCCATCCCAGGACCCTGAAATCATGACCTGAGCCGAAGGCAGAGGCCTAAACCACTGAGCCACCCAGGAGCCCCCATATCTGGTAATTTTTAATCAACGTGGATTTGCTGCATCAAATAGTTCCTTCTTCTTCAAATATAAATATGTAAATATATTGATCAAGTCACTCGCATGTCTTAGGAGAATGTCACGCCTTTAGTAGCAAACTGGAAATCCTGGCCATTGGGTTTGATTTTTGTTTTGGTTTGATTTGGATCGGTTTTTGTAATTTAAAAATCTCTCCAGCCCTTGGCTCTGTCTGACCTGATTGCTTTCAGCTGTTTCTGCAACAACATTGTCCTGGTAGGGAAAGCTCTAATTGTTTTCAGTGGCGCCCCCTTCTGAACACTTTGTTAAGAAAATGATTTTTTTTGTTTGTTTGTTTTTGGATATGGTAAATGTGGAACTACAATGAGGTATTTCAAAGAGGTGAACCTCAGATAAGTTTTTCTAAGGGTGGGATGAGGGTTACTCAAAAAGAAACTTGACACGGCTTTTAAAGATATCGATAAACATTATCACCTAATACGTGACTGATTGTTACTGTGCTCTTAACTGGGCAAACACTTGTTGGCTTCCAAGAAAGACTAACATAATTGTAGATGGTTCTAGCGGCCTTCTAGCACAGGGTCTCATGAGGCAGGGATTCTAGCCACTGGCTGTGCAAGGCACGAGGCCTGTTAGTGATTCTATTTTTTTCCTCTGCAGAATGGGCCTTTCTACATTCCAGGTCCTTTCTACCCAAATAAATAGTGCGGTGATTCTCTCAGTGAGTTGTACTTCTGCTTTAAACAGCCAACTGTCTCTTAAAAAGGACTTTTGTTTACACAAGTCCTTTAAAAAAAAAAGTCATTTTAAAATGATCTTTTCTTTTCTTTTTTATTTTTTCATCCCATATGTTTACACTGATCCTGGAACTTTGTCATTTTGACCTTCTCTGCTGATTAAAATATTCTTCCTCATCAGCACCTTCTGCTCTCCTCTCCTGGTGGTCTCTCCGGAAGGGGTCTTCTCTAGCTCTTCTAGCAGGAGATGGGCACTTCGCCTCTACCCCTGTTGCCGGACCAACCTTACCTATTTTGCAGGGTCAGGTCGGCCTGGCTTTTTATCTGTCGTTCTCTTCTGAGTGGTTAGTTTTTCATAGATACCGTGCTTTGCTTTGGTCAGGATTTACCCTGGACCATCAAAACCCTTTTCTTGTGCCAGTGAAGCCTAAGAAACAGTCCTGATGAGAGAACCAGGAACTCGAACAGATCATATTTATCCTGAATGTTCTGTCCAAAATGAAAAATACATTTCTGAGGAGCCTCAAGATCTCTGAGAAGGGACGTTTCACCAACTCTGTCATGTAGTGGCATCAATCCCGATTCTGTGTCAATTTTCCTACTTTCCCAGCTAGTAATTCTCTACCTCCGAAAGCCCACTCTCTACCGTTTCCTCTCTCAAAGGCAGTTGCTCTTAGAGTATACACCTGGCACTTGAGGCCTGCTGGTCGTTGCCTACTGCCCTCTGTACCTTGGGGCTAACAGCTGCGGGGCATCAAGATAAGAACGTCTTTTGTTCTAAGACTTAATATAGTTTGGGTCACATGGTAAGCAATAATCACTTTCTTTGTTGATCCAAGTGTTCGACCTTTCTTAATTATTCTAGTACCACAATTTACTTGTTCTAAGATGTGTCCACCCCCCCCTCCATTTTAATATCTTTTAAGGTGGCACTCACCTTGCACCTGATGACATATCCTAGTTTAACTGACAGCATTTCTCTTTCTTAGTCGAACATAAACTATAGTACATCTTACATGTGATGAAAGCTAGGATGCAATTAAATACTCTATTATGGTTACCATTCTGATATTTGAAATCCTCCGGTAGTTCCCTGAGGCCCCACAGTGTAGTACCTCACCTCCTCGGCATAGTATACAAACCATCTCAAGCCCAGTGTTAACCCCGGGGCTCAGCCTCCATCCCCAGGTGATGCTGCCAGATCAGTTGTCGGTTGTCATGAACTTGCTGTAGTTTCCCAAATGCACTGTGCTGCCTCTTGGCACTTTGAAACTTGACACACTCATCCTCATTCTTCGCTTTGGCCTTGTCTATCACCTCCAATGAAAATCTGTTCCTAAGTGGCTTTTCCCAGCTCCAACCTACCCTTGGCAGTCTTTTATCTCCCTGTGGTAAAGCCTGTCCCACTGCACCATGGACATGCCCGGTGTCCCCCTGAGAAGAGAAAAGGGACAGTGAGGGCCCCCCAGCATTTGCAGCTCTAGAGCAGTGCCCCATACTTGGCTTGCAGGAAATGCCAGATCAGGAAGACAAATGGAGATCATCCTCTGAATAAAACCAGCTCTTCTTTGCCTACCGCAGCATCTGGATCAGTAAAGAGCAGCCAGTTATTACTGCTGTTTTTCTAGGGATTTTTCCCCATAGAATTCCCAGGTCTTTACTCTTTTTATAGCACTTTAATTCAGGCTTCAACCACTTCCTAGTCAGATCAGGTGAAATCGATTTCCTTCCCCCATACCCTCGATGTATTTCACATCTACTAATTCTTTTTTTAAAGATCTGATTTACGCATTTTTCTGACAGATCACAAGTAGGTAGAGAGGCAGGCAGAGAGAGAGGGGGGAAGCAGGCTCCCCGCTGAGCAGAGAGCCCGATGTGGGGCTCCATCCCAGGACCCTGAAATCAAGACCTGAGCCGAAGGCAGAGGTCTAAACCACTGAGCAACCCAGGAGCCCCCATATCTGCTAATTTTTAATCAACGTGGATTTGCTGCATCAAATATTTCCTTCTTCTTCAAATATAAATATATAAATATATTGATCAAGTCACTCGCATGTCTTAGGAGAATTTCACGCCTTTAGTAGCAAACTTGAAATCCTGGCCATTGGGTTTGATTTTCGTTTTGGTTTGATTTGGATCGGTTTTTGTAATTTAAAAATCCCTCCAGCCCTTGGCTCTGTCTGACCTGATTGCTTTCAGCTGTTTCTGCAACAAAATTGTCCTGGCAGGGAAAGCTCTAATTGTTTTCAGTGGCGCCCCCTTCTGAACACTTTGTTAAGAAAAAGTTTTTTTTTGTTTCTTTGTTTTTTGGATATGGTAAATGTGGAACTACAATGAGGTATTTCAAAGAGGTGAACCTCAGATAAATTTCTCTAAGGGTGGGGTGAGGGTTACTCAAAAAGAAACTTGACACGGCTTTTAAAGATATCGATTAACATTATCACCAAATACGTGACTGATTGTTACTCTGCTCTTAACTGGGCAAACACTTGTTGGCTTCCAAGAAAGACTACCATAGTTGTAGATGGTTCTAGCGGCCTTCTAGCACAGGGTCTCATGAGGCAGGGATTCTAGCCACTGGCTGTGCAAGGCACGAGGCCTGTTAGTGATTCTATTTTTTTCCTCTGCAGAATGGGCCTTTCTACATTCCAGGTCCTTTCTACCCAAATAAATACTGCGGTGATTCTCTCAGTGAGTTGTACTTCTGCTTTAAACAGCCAACTGTCTCTTAAAAAGGACTTTTGTTTACACAAGTCCTTTTAAAAAAAAAAGTCATTTTAAAATGATCTTTTCTTTTCTTTTTTATTTTTTCATCCCATATGTTTACACTGATCCTGGAACTTTGTCATTTTGACCTTCTCTGCTGATTAAAATATTCTTCCTCATCAGCACCTTCTGCTCTCCTCTCCTGGTGGTCTCTCCGGAAGGGGTCTTCTCTAGCTCTTCTAGCAGGAGATGGGCACTTCCCCTCTACCCCTGTTGCCGGACCAACCTTACCTATTTTGCAGGGTCAGGTCGGCCTGGCTTTTTATCTGTCGTTCTCTTCTGAGTGGTTAGTTTTTCATAGATACCGTGCTTTGCTTTGGTCAGGATTTACCCTGGACCATCAAAACCCTTTTCTTGTGCCAGTGAAGCCTAAGAAACAGTCCTGATGAGAGAACCAGGAACTCGAACAGATCATATTTATCCTGAATGTTCTGTCCAAAATGAAAAATACATTTCTGAGGAGCCTCAAGATCTCTGAGAAGGGACGTTTCACCAACTCTGTCATGTAGTGGCATCAATCCCGATTCTGTGTCAATTTTCCTACTTTCCCAGCTAGTAATTCTCTACCTCCGAAAGCCCACTCTCTACCGTTTCCTCTCTCAAAGGCAGTTGCTCTTAGAGTCTGCACATGGCACTTGAGGCCTGCTGGTCGTTGCCTACTGCCCTCTGTACCTTGGGGCTAACAGCTGCGGGGCATCAAGATTAGAACGTCTTTTGTTCTAAGACTTAATAGAGTTTGGGTCACATGGTAAGCAATAATCACTTTTTTTGTTGATCCAAGTGTTCGACCTTTCTTAATTATTCTAGTACCACAATTTACTTGTTCTAAGATGTGTCCACCCCCCCCCCCCATTTTAATATCTTTTAAGGTGGCACTCACCTTGCACTTGATGTCCTATCCTAGTTTAACTGACAGCATTTCTCTTTCTTAGTCGAACATAAACTCTAGTACATCTTACACGTGATGAAAGCTAGGATGCAATTAAATACTCTATTATGGTTACTATTCTGATATTTGAAATCCTCCGGTAGCTCCATGTGCCCCCACCGTGTAGTACCTCACCTCCTCGGCATAGTATACAAACCATCTCAAGCCCAGTGTTAACCCCGGGGCTCAGCCTCCATCCCCAGGTGATGCTGCCAGATCAGTTGTCGGTTGTCATGAACTTGCTGTAGTTTCCCAAATGCACTGTGCTGCCTCCTGGCACTTTGAAACTTGACACACTCATCCTCATTCTTCGCTTTGCCCTTGTCTATCACCTCCAATGAAAATCTGTTCCTAAGTGGCTTTTCCCAGCTCCAACCTACCCTTGGCAGTCTTTTAACTCCCTGTGGTAAAGCCTGTCCCACTGCCCATGGACATGCCCGTTGTCCCCCTGGGAAGAGAAAAGGGACAGTGAGGGCCCCCCAGCATTTGCAGCTCTAGAGCAGAGCCCCATACCTGGCTTGCAGGAAATGCCAGATCAGAAAGACAAATGGAGATCATCCTCTGAATAAAACCAGCTCTTCTTTGCCTACCGCAGCATCTGGATCAATAAAGAGCAGCCAGTTATTACTGCTGTTTTTCTAGGGATTTTGTCCCCATAGAATTCCCAGGTCTTTACTCTTTTTATAGCACTTTAATTCAGGCTTCAACCACTTCCTAGTCAGATCAGGTGAAATCGTTTTCCTTCCCCCATACCCTCGATGTATTTCACATCTACTAATTCTTTTTTTAAAGATCTGATTTACGCATTTTTCTGACAGATCACAAGTAGGTAGAGAGGCAGGCAGAGAGAGAGGGGGGAAGCAGGCTCCCCGCTGAGCAGAGAGCCCGATGTGGGGCTCCATCCCAGGACCCTGAAATCATGACCTGAGCCGAAGGCAGAGGCCTAAACCACTGAGCCACCCAGGAGCCCCCATATCTGGTAATTTTTAATCAACGTGGATTTGCTGCATCAAATAGTTCCTTCTTCTTCAAATATAAATATGTAAATATATTGATCAAGTCACTCGCATGTCTTAGGAGAATATCACGCCTTTAGTAGCAAACTGGAAATCCTGGCCATTGGGTTTGATTTTTGTTTTGGTTTGATTTGGATCGGTTTTTGTAATTTAAAAATCTCTCCAGCCCTTGGCTCTGTCTGACCTGATTGCTTTCAGCTGTTTCTGCAACAACATTGTCCTGGCAGGGAAAGCTCTAATTGTTTTCAGTGGCGCCCCCTTCTGAACACTTTGTTAAGAAAATGATTTTTTTTGTTTGTTTGTTTTTGGATATGGTAAATGTGGAACTACAATGAGGTATTTCAAAGAGGTGAACCTCAGATAAGTTTTTCTAAGGGTGGGATGAGGGTTACTCAAAAAGAAACTTGACACGGCTTTTAAAGATATCGATAAACATTATCACCTAATACGTGACTGATTGTTACTGTGCTCTTAACTGGGCAAACACTTGTTGGCTTCCAAGAAAGACTAACATAATTGTAGATGGTTCTAGCGGCCTTCTAGCACAGGGTCTCATGAGGCAGGGATTCTAGCCACTGGCTGTGCAAGGCACGAGGCCTGTTAGTGATTCTATTTTTTTCCTCTGCAGAATGGGCCTTTCTACATTCCAGGTCCTTTCTACCCAAATAAATACTGCGGTGATTCTCTCAGTGAGTTGTACTTCTGCTTTAAACAGCCAACTGTCTCTTAAAAAGGACTTTTGTTTACACAAGTCCTTTAAAAAAAAATGTCATTTTAAAATGATCTTTTCTTTTCTTTTTTATTTTTTCATCCCATATGTTTACACTGATCCTGGAACTTTGTCATTTTGACCTTCTCTGCTGATTAAAATATTCTTCATCATCAGCACCTTCTGCTCTTCTCTCCTGGTGGTCTCTCCGGAAGGGGTCTTCTCTAGCTCTTCTAGCAGGAGATGGGCACTTCCCCTCTACCCCTGTTGCCGGACCAACCTTACCTATTTTGCAGGGTCAGGTCGGCCTGGCTTTTTATCTGTTGTTCTCTTCTGAGTGGTTAGTTTTTCATAGATACCGTGCTTTGCTTTTGTCAGGATTTACCCTGGACCATCAAAACCCTTTTCTTGTGCCAGTGAAGCCTAAGAAACAGTCCTGAGGAGAGAACCAGGAACTCGAACAGATCATATTTATCCTGAATGTTCTGTCCAAAATGAAAAATACATTTCTGAGGAGCCTCAAGATCTCTGAGAAGGGACGTTTCACCAACTCTGTCATGTAGTGGCATCAATCCCGATTCTGTGTCAATTTTCCTACTTTCCCAGCTAGTAATTCTCTACCTCCGGAAGCCCACTCTCTACCGTTTCCTCTCTCAAAGGCAGTTGCTCTTAGAGTATACACCTGGCACTTGAGGCCTGCTGGTCGTTGCCTACTGCCCTCTGTACCTTGGGGCTAACAGCTGCGGGGCATCAAGATAAGAACGTCTTTTGTTCTAAGACTTAATATAGTTTGGGTCACATGGTAAGCAATAATCACTTTCTTTGTTGATCCAAGTGTTCGACCTTTCTTAATTATTCTAGTACCACAATTTACTTGTTCTAAGATGTGTCCACCCCCCCCTCCATTTTAATATCTTTTAAGGTGGCACTCACCTTGCACCTGATGACATATCCTAGTTTAACTGACAGCATTTCTCTTTCTTAGTCGAACATAAACTATAGTACATCTTACTTGTGATGAAAGCTAGGATGCAATTAAATACTCTATTATGGTTACCATTCTGATATTTGAAATCCTCCGGTAGTTCCCTGAGGCCCCACAGTGTAGTACCTCACCTCCTCGGCATAGTATACAAACCATCTCAAGCCCAGTGTTAACCCCGGGGCTCAGCCTCCATCCCCAGGTGATGCTGCCAGATCAGTTGTCGGTTGTCATGAACTTGCTGTAGTTTCCCAAATGCACTGTGCTGCCTCTTGGCACTTTGAAACTTGACACACTCATCCTCATTCTTCGCTTTGGCCTTGTCTATCACCTCCAATGAAAATCTGTTCCTAAGTGGCTTTTCCCAGCTCCAACCTACCCTTGGCAGTCTTTTATCTCCCTGTGGTAAAGCCTGTCCCACTGCACCATGGACATGCCCGTTGTCCCCCTGAGAAGAGAAAAGGGACAGTGAGGGCCCCCCAGCATTTGCAGCTCTAGAGCAGAGCCCCATACCTGGCTTGCAGGAAATGCCAGATCAGGAAGACAAATGGAGATCATCCTCTGAATAAAACCAGCTCTTCTTTGCCTACCGCAGCATCTGGATCAGTAAAGAGCAGCCAGTTATTACTGCTGTTTTTCTAGGGATTTTTCCCCATCGAATTCCCAGGTCTTTACTCTTTTTATAGCACTTTAATTCAGGCTTCAACCACTTCCAAGTCAGATCAGGTGAAATCGATTTCCTTCCCCCATACCCTCGATGTATTTCACATCTACTAATTCTTTTTTTAAAGATCTGATTTACGCATTTTTCTGACAGATCACAAGTAGGTAGAGAGGCAGGCAGAGAGAGAGGGGGGAAGCAGGCTCCCCGCTGAGCAGAGAGCCCGATGTGGGGCTCCATCCCAGGACCCTGAAATCATGACCTGAGCCGAAGGCAGAGGCCTAAACCACTGAGCCACCCAGGAGCCCCCATATCTGGTAATTTTTAATCAACGTGGATTTGCTGCATCAAATATTTCCTTCTTCTTCAAATATAAATATATAAATATATTGATCAAGTCACTCGCATGTCTTAGGAGAATTTCATGCCTTTAGTAGCAAACTTGAAATCCTGGCCATTGGGTTTGATTTTTGTTTTGGTTTGATTTGGATCGGTTTTTGTCATTTAAAAATCCCTCCAGCCCTTGGCTCTGTCTGACCTGATTGCTTTCAGCTGTTTCTGCAACAACATTGTCCTGGCAGGGAAAGCTCTAATTGTTTTCAGTGGCGCCCCCTTCTGAACACTTTGTTAAGAAAAAGTTTTTTTTGTTTCTTTGTTTTTTGGATATGTTAAATGTGGAACTACAATGAGGTATTTCAAAGAGGTGAACCTCAGATAAATTTCTCTAAAGGTGGGGTGAGGGTTACTCAAAAAGAAACTTGACACGGCTTTTAAAGATATCGATTAACATTATCACCAAATACGTGACTGATTGTTACTCTGCTCTTAACTGGGCAAACACTTGTTGGCTTCCAAGAAAGACTACCATAGTTGTAGATGGTTCTAGCGGCCTTCTAGCACAGGGTCTCATGAGGCAGGGATTCTAGCCACTGGCTGTGCAAGGCACGAGGCCTGTTAGTGATTCTATTTTTTTCCTCTGCAGAATGGGCCTTTCTACATTCCAGGTCCTTTCTACCCAAATAAATACTGCGGTGATTCTCTCAGTGAGTTGTACTTCTGCTTTAAACAGCCAACTGTCTCTTAAAAAGGACTTTTGTTTACACAAGTCCTTTTAAAAAAAAAAAAGTCATTTTAAAATGATCTTTTCTTTTCTTTTTTATTTTTTCATCCCATATGTTTACACTGATCCTGGAACTTTGTCATTTTGACCTTCTCTGCTGATTAAAATATTCTTCCTCATCAGCACCTTCTGCTCTCCTCTCCTGGTGGTCTCTCCGGAAGGGGTCTTCTCTAGCTCTTCTAGCAGGAGATGGGCACTTCCCCTCTACCCCTGTTGCCGGACCAACCTTACCTATTTTGCAGGGTCAGGTCGGCCTGGCTTTTTATCTGTCGTTCTCTTCTGAGTGGTTAGTTTTTCATAGATACCGTGCTTTGCTTTGGTCAGGATTTACCCTGGACCATCAAAACCCTTTTCTTGTGCCAGTGAAGCCTAAGAAACAGTCCTGAGGAGAGAACCAGGAACTCGAACAGATCATATTTATCCTGAATGTTCTGTCCAAAATGAAAAATACATTTCTGAGGAGCCTCAAGATCTCTGAGAAGGGACGTTTCACCAACTCTGTCATGTAGTGGCATCAATCCCGATTCTGTGTCAATTTTCCTACTTTCCCAGCTAGTAATTCTCTACCTCCGAAAGCCCACTCTCTACCGTTTCCTCTCTCAAAGGCAGTTGCTCTTAGAGTCTGCACATGGCACTTGAGGCCTGCTGGTCGTTGCCTACTGCCCTCTGTACCTTGGGGCTAACAGCTGCGGGGCATCAAGATAAGAACGTCTTTTGTTCTAAGACTTAATAGAGTTTGGGTCACATGGTAAGCAATAATCACTTTTTTTGTTGATCCAAGTGTTCGACCTTTCTTAATTATTCTAGTACCACAATTTACTTGTTCTAAGATGTGTCCACCCCCCCCCCCATTTTAATATCTTTTAAGGTGGCACTCACCTTGCACTTGATGTCCTATCCTAGTTTAACTGACAGCATTTCTCTTTCTTAGTCGAACATAAACTCTAGTACATCTTACACGTGATGAAAGCTAGGATGCAATTAAATACTCTATTATGGTTACTATTCTGATATTTGAAATCCTCCGGTAGCTCCCTGTGCCCCCACCGTGTAGTACCTCACCTCCTCGGCATAGTATACAAACCATCTCAAGCCCAGTGTTAACCCCGGGGCTCAGCCTCCATCCCCAGGTGATGCTGCCAGATCAGTTGTCGGTTGTCATGAACTTGCTGTAGTTTGCCAAATGCACTGTGCTGCCTCCTGGCAATTTGAAACTTGACACACTCATCCTCATTCTTCGCTTTGCCCTTGTCTATCACCTCCAATGACAATCTGTTCCTAAGTGGCTTTTCCCAGCTCCAACCTACCCTTGGCAGTCTTTTAACTCCCTGTGGTAAAGCCTGTCCCACTGCCCATGGACATGCCCGTTGTCCCCCTGGGAAGAGAAAAGGGACAGTGAGGGCCCCCCAGCATTTGCAGCTCTAGAGCAGAGCCCCATACCTGGCTTGCAGGAAATGCCAGATCAGGAAGACAAATGGAGATCATCCTCTGAATAAAACCAGCTCTTCTTTGCCTACCGCAGCATCTGGATCAATAAAGAGCAGCCAGTTATTACTGCTGTTTTTCTAGGGATTTTGTCCCCATAGAATTCCCAGGTCTTTACTCTTTTTATAGCACTTTAATTCAGGCTTCAACCACTTCCTAGTCAGATCAGGTGAAATCGTTTTCCTTCCCCCATACCCTCGATGTATTTCACATCTACTAATTCTTTTTTTAAAGATCTGATTTACGCATTTTTCTGACAGATCACAAGTAGGTAGAGAGGCAGGCAGAGAGAGAGGGGGGAAGCAGGCTCCCCGCTGAGCAGAGAGCCCGATGTGGGGCTCCATCCCAGGACCCTGAAATCATGACCTGAGCCGAAGGCAGAGGCCTAAACCACTGAGCCACCCAGGAGCCCCCATATCTGGTAATTTTTAATCAACGTGGATTTGCTGCATCAAATAGTTCCTTCTTCTTCAAATATAAATATGTAAATATATTGATCAAGTCACTCGCATGTCTTAGGAGAATGTCACGCCTTTAGTAGCAAACTGGAAATCCTGGCCATTGGGTTTGATTTTTGTTTTGGTTTGATTTGGATCGGTTTTTGTCATTTAAAAATCCCTCCAGCCCTTGGCTCTGTCTGACCTGATTGCTTTCAGCTGTTTCTGCAACAACATTGTCCTGGCAGGGAAAGCTCTAATTGTTTTCAGTGGCGCCCCCTTATGAACACTTTGTTAAGAAAATGGTTTTTTTTGTTTGTTTGTTTTTTGGATATGTTAAATGTGGAACTACAATGAGGTATTTCAAAGAGGTGAACCTCAGATAAATTTCTCTAAGGGTGGGGTGAGGGTTACTCAAAAAGAAACTTGACACGGCTTTTAAAGATATCGATAAACATTATCACCTAATACGTGACTGATTGTTACTGTGCTCTTAACTGGGCAAACACTTGTTGGCTTCCAAGAAAGACTAACATAGTTGTAGATGGTTCTAGCGGCCTTCTAGCACAGGGTCTCATGAGGCAGGGATTCTAGCCACTGGCTGTGCAAGGCACGAGGCCTGTTAGTGATTCTATTTTTTTCCTCTGCAGAATGGGCCTTTCTACATTCCAGGTCCTTTCTACCCAAATAAATAGTGCGGTGATTCTCTCAGTGAGTTGTACTTCTGCTTTAAACAGCCAACGGTCTCTTAAAAAGGACTTTTGTTTACACAAGTCCTTTAAAAAAAAAAGTTATTTTAAAATGATCTTTTCTTTTCTTTTTTAATTTTTTCATCCCATATGTTTACACTGATCCTGGAACTTTGTCATTTTGACCTTCTCTGCTGATTAAAATATTCTTCATCATCAGCACCTTCTGCTCTTCTCTCCTGGTGGTCTCTCCGGAAGGGGTCTTCTCTAGCTCTTCTAGCAGGAGATGGGCACTTCGCCTCTACCCCTGTTGCCGGACCAACCTTACCTATTTTGCAGGGTCAGGTCGGCCTGGCTTTTTATCTGTTGTTCTCTTCTGAGTGGTTAGTTTTTCATAGATACCGTGCTTTGCTTTTGTCAGGATTTACCCTGGACCATCAAAACCCTTTTCTTGTGCCAGTGAAGCCTAAGAAACAGTCCTGATGAGAGAACCAGGAACTCGAACAGATCATATTTATCCTGAATGTTCTGTCCAAAATGAAAAATACATTTCTGAGGAGCCTCAAGATCTCTGAGAAGGGACGTTTCACCAACTCTGTCATGTAGTGGCATCAATCCCGATTCTGTGTCAATTTTCCTACTTTCCCAGCTAGTAATTCTCTACCTCCGAAAGCCCACTCTCTACCGTTTCCTCTCTCAAAGGCAGTTGCTCTTAGAGTCTGCACATGGCACTTGAGGCCTGCTGGTCGTTGCCTACTGCCCTCTGTACCTTGGGGCTAACAGCTGCGGGGCATCAAGATAAGAACGTCTTTTGTTCTAAGACTTAATAGAGTTTGGGTCACATGGTAAGCAATAATCACTTTTTTTGTTGATCCAAGTGTTCGACCTTTCTTAATTATTCTAGTACCACAATTTACTTGTTCTAAGATGTGTCCACACTCCCCCCCCCCATTTTAATATCTTTTAAGGAGGCACTCACCTTGCACTTGATGTCCTATCCTAGTTTAACTGACAGCATTTCTCTTTCTTAGTCGAACATAAACTCTAGTACATCTTACACGTGATGAAAGCTAGGATGCAATTAAATACTCTATTATGGTTACGATTCTGATATTTGAAATCCTCCGGTAGCTCCCTGTGCCTCCACAGTGTAGTACCTCACCTCCTCGGCATAGTATACAAACCATCTCAAGCCCAGTGTTAACCCCGGGGCTCAGCCTCCATCCCCAGGTGATGCTGCCAGATCAGTTGTCGGTTGTCATGAACTTGCTGTAGGTTCCCAAATGCACTGTGCTGCCTCCTGGCACTTTGAAACTTGACACACTCATCCTCATTCTTCGCTTTGCCCTTGTCTATCACCTCCAATGAAAATCTGTTCCTAAGTGGCTTTTCCCAGCTCCAACCTACCCTTGGCAGTCTTTTATCTCCCTGTGGTAAAGCCTGTCTCACTGCACCATGGACATGCCCGTTGTCCCCCTGGGAAGAGAAAAGGGACAGTGAGGGCCCCCCAGCATTTGCAGCTCTAGAGCAGAGCCCCATACCTGGCTTGCAGGAAATGCCAGATCAGGAAGACAAATGGAGATCATCCTCTGAATAAAACCAGCTCTTCTTTGCCTACCGCAGCATCTGGATCAATAAAGAGCAGCCAGTTATTACTGCTGTTTTTCTAGGGATTTTTCCCCATCGAATTCCCAGGTCTTTACTCTTTTTATAGCACTTTAATTCAGGCTTCAACCACTTCCCAGTCAGATCAGGTGAAATCGTTTTCCTTCCCCCATACCCTCGATGTATTTCACATCTACTAATTCTTTTTTTAAAGATCTGATTTACCCATTTTTCTGACAGATCACAAGTAGGTAGAGAGGCAGGCAGAGAGAGAGGGGGGAAGCAGGCTCCCCGCTGAGCAGAGAGCCCGATGTGGGGCTCCATCCCAGGACCCTGAAATCATGACCTGAGCCGAAGGCAGAGGCCTAAACCACTGAGCCACCCAGGAGCCCCCATATCTGGTAATTTTTAATCAACGTGGATTTGCTGCATCAAATAGTTCCTTCTTCTTCAAATATAAATATGTAAATATATTGATCAAGTCACTCGCATGTCTTAGGAGAATGTCACGCCTTTAGTAGCAAACTGGAAATCCTGGCCATTGGGTTTGATTTTTGTTTTGGTTTGATTTGGATCGGTTTTTGTAATTTAAAAATCTCTCCAGCCCTTGGCTCTGTCTGACCTGATTGCTTTCAGCTGTTTCTGCAACAACATTGTCCTGGCAGGGAAAGCTCTAATTGTTTTCAGTGGCGCCCCCTTCTGAACACTTTGTTAAGAAAATGATTTTTTTTGTTTGTTTGTTTTTGGATATGGTAAATGTGGAACTACAATGAGGTATTTCAAAGAGGTGAACCTCAGATAAGTTTTTCTAAGGGTGGGATGAGGGTTACTCAAAAAGAAACTTGACACGGCTTTTAAAGATATCGATAAACATTATCACCTAATACGTGACTGATTGTTACTGTGCTCTTAACTGGGCAAACACTTGTTGGCTTCCAAGAAAGACTAACATAATTGTAGATGGTTCTAGCGGCCTTATAGCACAGGGTCTCATGAGGCAGGGATTCTAGCCACTGGCTGTGCAAGGCACGAGGCCTGTTAGTGATTCTATTTTTTTCCTCTGCAGAATGGGCCTTTCTACATTCCAGGTCCTTTCTACCCAAATAAATAGTGCGGTGATTCTCTCAGTGAGTTGTACTTCTGCTTTAAACAGCCAACGGTCTCTTAAAAAGGACTTTTGTTTACACAAGTCCTTTAAAAAAAAAAGTCATTTTAAAATGATCTTTTCTTTTCTTTTTTATTTTTTCATCCCATATGTTTACACTGATTCTGGAACTTTGTCATTTTGACCTTCTCTGCTGATTAAAATATTCTTCCTCATCAGCACCTTCTGCTCTCCTCTCCTGGTGGTCTCTCCGGAAGGGGTCTTCTCTAGCTCTTCTAGCAGGAGATGGGCACTTCCCCTCTACCCCTGTTGCCGGACCAACCTTACCTATTTTGCAGGGTCAGGTCGGCCTGGCTTTTTATCTGTCGTTCTCTTCTGAGTGGTTAGTTTTTCATAGATACCGTGCTTTGCTTTGGTCAGGATTTACCCTGGACCATCAAAACCCTTTTCTTGTGCCAGTGAAGCCTAAGAAACAGTCCTGATGAGAGAACCAGGAACTCGAACAGATCATATTTATCCTGAATGTTCTGTCCAAAATGAAAAATACATTTCTGAGGAGCCTCAAGATCTCTGAGAAGGGACGTTTCACCAACTCTGTCATGTAGTGGCATCAATCCCGATTCTGTGTCAATTTTCCTACTTTCCCAGCTAGTAATTCTCTACCTCCGAAAGCCCACTCTCTACCGTTTCCTCTCTCAAAGGCAGTTGCTCTTAGAGTCTGCACATGGCACTTGAGGCCTGCTGGTCGTTGCCTACTGCCCTCTGTACCTTGGGGCTAACAGCTGCGGGGCATCAAGATTAGAATGTCTTTTGTTCTAAGACTTAATAGAGTTTGGGTCACATGGTAAGCAATAATCACTTTTTTTGTTGATCCAAGTGTTCGACCTTTCTTAATTATTCTAGTACCACAATTTACTTGTTCTAAGATGTGTCCACCCCCCCCCCCATTTTAATATCTTTTAAGGTGGCACTCACCTTGCACTTGATGTCCTATCCTAGTTTAACTGACAGCATTTCTCTTTCTTAGTCGAACATAAACTCTAGTACATCTTACACGTGATGAAAGCTAGGATGCAATTAAATACTCTATTATGGTTACTATTCTGATATTTGAAATCCTCCGGTAGCTCCATGTGCCCCCACCGTGTAGTACCTCACCTCCTCGGCATAGTATACAAACCATCTCAAGCCCAGTGTTAACCCCGGGGCTCAGCCTCCATCCCCAGGTGATGCTGCCAGATCAGTTGTCGGTTGTCATGAACTTGCTGTAGTTTCCCAAATGCACTGTGCTGCCTCCTGGCACTTTGAAACTTGACACACTCATCCTCATTCTTCGCTTTGCCCTTGTCTATCACCTCCAATGAAAATCTGTTCCTAAGTGGCTTTTCCCAGCTCCAACCTACCCTTGGCAGTCTTTTAACTCCCTGTGGTAAAGCCTGTCCCACTGCCCATGGACATGCCCGTTGTCCCCCTGGGAAGAGAAAAGGGACAGTGAGGGCCCCCCAGCATTTGCAGCTCTAGAGCAGAGCCCCATACCTGGCTTGCAGGAAATGCCAGATCAGGAAGACAAATGGAGATCATCCTCTGAATAAAACCAGCTCTTCTTTGCCTACCGCAGCATCTGGATCAATAAAGAGCAGCCAGTTATTACTGCTGTTTTTCTAGGGATTTTGTCCCCATAGAATTCCCAGGTCTTTACTCTTTTTATAGCACTTTAATTCAGGCTTCAACCACTTCCTAGTCAGATCAGGTGAAATCGTTTTCCTTCCCCCATACCCTCGATGTATTTCACATCTACTAATTCTTTTTTTAAAGATCTGATTTACGCATTTTTCTGACAGATCACAAGTAGGTAGAGAGGCAGGCAGAGAGAGAGGGGGGAAGCAGGCTCCCCGCTGAGCAGAGAGCCCGATGTGGGGCTCCATCCCAGGACCCTGAAATCATGACCTGAGCCGAAGGCAGAGGCCTAAACCACTGAGCCACCCAGGAGCCCCCATATCTGGTAATTTTTAATCAACGTGGATTTGCTGCATCAAATAGTTCCTTCTTCTTCAAATATAAATATGTAAATATATTGATCAAGTCACTCGCATGTCTTAGGAGAATGTCACGCCTTTAGTAGCAAACTGGAAATCCTGGCCATTGGGTTTGATTTTTGTTTTGGTTTGATTTGGATCGGTTTTTGTAATTTAAAAATCTCTCCAGCCCTTGGCTCTGTCTGACCTGATTGCTTTCAGCTGTTTCTGCAACAACATTGTCCTGGTAGGGAAAGCTCTAATTGTTTTCAGTGGCGCCCCCTTCTGAACACTTTGTTAAGAAAATGATTTTTTTTGTTTGTTTGTTTTTGGATATGGTAAATGTGGAACTACAATGAGGTATTTCAAAGAGGTGAACCTCAGATAAGTTTTTCTAAGGGTGGGATGAGGGTTACTCAAAAAGAAACTTGACACGGCTTTTAAAGATATCGATAAACATTATCACCTAATACGTGACTGATTGTTACTGTGCTCTTAACTGGGCAAACACTTGTTGGCTTCCAAGAAAGACTAACATAATTGTAGATGGTTCTAGCGGCCTTATAGCACAGGGTCTCATGAGGCAGGGATTCTAGCCACTGGCTGTGCAAGGCACGAGGCCTGTTAGTGATTCTATTTTTTTCCTCTGCAGAATGGGCCTTTCTACATTCCAGGTCCTTTCTACCCAAATAAATAGTGCGGTGATTCTCTCAGTGAGTTGTACTTCTGCTTTAAACAGCCAACTGTCTCTTAAAAAGGACTTTTGTTTACACAAGTCCTTTAAAAAAAAAAGTCATTTTAAAATGATCTTTTCTTTTCTTTTTTATTTTTTCATCCCATATGTTTACACTGATCCTGGAACTTTGTCATTTTGACCTTCTCTGCTGATTAAAATATTCTTCCTCATCAGCACCTTCTGCTCTCCTCTCCTGGTGGTCTCTCCGGAAGGGGTCTTCTCTAGCTCTTCTAGCAGGAGATGGGCACTTCGCCTCTACCCCTGTTGCCGGACCAACCTTACCTATTTTGCAGGGTCAGGTCGGCCTGGCTTTTTATCTGTCGTTCTCTTCTGAGTGGTTAGTTTTTCATAGATACCGTGCTTTGCTTTGGTCAGGATTTACCCTGGACCATCAAAACCCTTTTCTTGTGCCAGTGAAGCCTAAGAAACAGTCCTGATGAGAGAACCAGGAACTCGAACAGATCATATTTATCCTGAATGTTCTGTCCAAAATGAAAAATACATTTCTGAGGAGCCTCAAGATCTCTGAGAAGGGACGTTTCACCAACTCTGTCATGTAGTGGCATCAATCCCGATTCTGTGTCAATTTTCCTACTTTCCCAGCTAGTAATTCTCTACCTCCGAAAGCCCACTCTCTACCGTTTCCTCTCTCAAAGGCAGTTGCTCTTAGAGTATACACCTGGCACTTGAGGCCTGCTGGTCGTTGCCTACTGCCCTCTGTACCTTGGGGCTAACAGCTGCGGGGCATCAAGATAAGAACGTCTTTTGTTCTAAGACTTAATATAGTTTGGGTCACATGGTAAGCAATAATCACTTTCTTTGTTGATCCAAGTGTTCGACCTTTCTTAATTATTCTAGTACCACAATTTACTTGTTCTAAGATGTGTCCACCCCCCCCTCCATTTTAATATCTTTTAAGGTGGCACTCACCTTGCACCTGATGACATATCCTAGTTTAACTGACAGCATTTCTCTTTCTTAGTCGAACATAAACTATAGTACATCTTACATGTGATGAAAGCTAGGATGCAATTAAATACTCTATTATGGTTACCATTCTGATATTTGAAATCCTCCGGTAGTTCCCTGAGGCCCCACAGTGTAGTACCTCACCTCCTCGGCATAGTATACAAACCATCTCAAGCCCAGTGTTAACCCCGGGGCTCAGCCTCCATCCCCAGGTGATGCTGCCAGATCAGTTGTCGGTTGTCATGAACTTGCTGTAGTTTCCCAAATGCACTGTGCTGCCTCTTGGCACTTTGAAACTTGACACACTCATCCTCATTCTTCGCTTTGGCCTTGTCTATCACCTCCAATGAAAATCTGTTCCTAAGTGGCTTTTCCCAGCTCCAACCTACCCTTGGCAGTCTTTTATCTCCCCGTGGTAAAGCCTGTCCCACTGCACCATGGACATGCCCGGTGTCCCCCTGAGAAGAGAAAAGGGACAGTGAGGGCCCCCCAGCATTTGCAGCTCTAGAGCAGAGCCCCATACCTGGCTTGCAGGAAATGCCAGATCAGGAAGACAAATGGAGATCATCCTCTGAATAAAACCAGCTCTTCTTTGCCTACCGCAGCATCTGGATCAGTAAAGAGCAGCCAGTTATTACTGCTGTTTTTCTAGGGATTTTTCCCCATAGAATTCCCAGGTCTTTACTCTTTTTATAGCACTTTAATTCAGGCTTCAACCACTTCCTAGTCAGATCAGGTGAAATCGATTTCCTTCCCCCATACCCTCGATGTATTTCACATCTACTAATTCTTTTTTTAAAGATCTGATTTACGCATTTTTCTGACAGATCACAAGTAGGTAGAGAGGCAGGCAGAGAGAGAGGGGGGAAGCAGGCTCCCCGCTGAGCAGAGAGCCCGATGTGGGGCTCCATCCCAGGACCCTGAAATCATGACCTGAGCCGAAGGCAGAGGCCTAAACCACTGAGCCACCCAGGAGCCCCCATATCTGCTAATTTTTAATCAACGTGGATTTGCTGCATCAAATATTTCCTTCTTCTTCAAATATAAATATATAAATATATTGATCAAGTCACTCGCATGTCTTAGGAGAATTTCACGCCTTTAGTAGCAAACTTGAAATCCTGGCCATTGGGTTTGATTTTCGTTTTGGTTTGATTTGGATCGGTTTTTGTAATTTAAAAATCCCTCCAGCCCTTGGCTCTGTCTGACCTGATTGCTTTCAGCTGTTTCTGCAACAAAATTGTCCTGGCAGGGAAAGCTCTAATTGTTTTCAGTGGCGCCCCCTTCTGAACACTTTGTTAAGAAAAAGTTTTTTTTTGTTTCTTTGTTTTTTGGATATGGTAAATGTGGAACTACAATGAGGTATTTCAAAGAGGTGAACCTCAGATAAATTTCTCTAAGGGTGGGGTGAGGGTTACTCAAAAAGAAACTTGACACGGCTTTTAAAGATATCGATTAACATTATCACCAAATACGTGACTGATTGTTACTCTGCTCTTAACTGGGCAAACACTTGTTGGCTTCCAAGAAAGACTACCATAGTTGTAGATGGTTCTAGCGGCCTTCTAGCACAGGGTCTCATGAGGCAGGGATTCTAGCCACTGGCTGTGCAAGGCACGAGGCCTGTTAGTGATTCTATTTTTTTCCTCTGCAGAATGGGCCTTTCTACATTCCAGGTCCTTTCTACCCAAATAAATAGTGCGGTGATTCTCTCAGTGAGTTGTACTTCTGCTTTAAACAGCCAACTGTCTCTTAAAAAGGACTTTTGTTTACACAAGTCCTTTAAAAAAAAAAGTCATTTTAAAATGATCTTTTCTTTTCTTTTTTATTTTTTCATCCCATATGTTTACACTGATCCTGGAACTTTGTCATTTTGACCTTCTCTGCTGATTAAAATATTCTTCCTCATCAGCACCTTCTGCTCTCCTCTCCTGGTGGTCTCTCCGGAAGGGGTCTTCTCTAGCTCTTCTAGCAGGAGATGGGCACTTCGCCTCTACCCCTGTTGCCGGACCAACCTTACCTATTTTGCAGGGTCAGGTCGGCCTGGCTTTTTATCTGTTGTTCTCTTCTGAGTGGTTAGTTTTTCATAGATACCGTGCTTTGCTTTTGTCAGGATTTACCCTGGACCATCAAAACCCTTTTCTTGTGCCAGTGAAGCCTAAGAAACAGTCCTGATGAGAGAACCAGGAACTCGAACAGATCATATTTATCCTGAATGTTCTGTCCAAAATGAAAAATACATTTCTGAGGAGCCTCAAGATCTCTGAGAAGGGACGTTTCACCAACTCTGTCATGTAGTGGCATCAATCCCGATTCTGTGTCAATTTTCCTACTTTCCCAGCTAGTAATTCTCTACCTCCGAAAGCCCACTCTCTACCGTTTCCTCTCTCAAAGGCAGTTGCTCTTAGAGTATACACCTGGCACTTGAGGCCTGCTGGTCGTTGCCTACTGCCCTCTGTACCTTGGGGCTAACAGCTGCGGGGCATCAAGATAAGAACGTCTTTTGTTCTAAGACTTAATATAGTTTGGGTCACATGGTAAGCAATAATCACTTTCTTTGTTGATCCAAGTGTTCGACCTTTCTTAATTATTCTAGTACCACAATTTACTTGTTCTAAGATGTGTCCACCCCCCCCTCCATTTTAATATCTTTTAAGGTGGCACTCACCTTGCACCTGATGACATATCCTAGTTTAACTGACAGCATTTCTCTTTCTTAGTCGAACATAAACTATAGTACATCTTACATGTGATGAAAGCTAGGATGCAATTAAATACTCTATTATGGTTACCATTCTGATATTTGAAATCCTCCGGTAGTTCCCTGAGGCCCCACAGTGTAGTACCTCACCTCCTCGGCATAGTATACAAACCATCTCAAGCCCAGTGTTAACCCCGGGGCTCAGCCTCCATCCCCAGGTGATGCTGCCAGATCAGTTGTCGGTTGTCATGAACTTGCTGTAGTTTCCCAAATGCACTGTGCTGCCTCTTGGCACTTTGAAACTTGACACACTCATCCTCATTCTTCGCTTTGGCCTTGTCTATCACCTCCAATGAAAATCTGTTCCTAAGTGGCTTTTCCCAGCTCCAACCTACCCTTGGCAGTCTTTTATCTCCCCGTGGTAAAGCCTGTCCCACTGCACCATGGACATGCCCGGTGTCCCCCTGAGAAGAGAAAAGGGACAGTGAGGGCCCCCCAGCATTTGCAGCTCTAGAGCAGAGCCCCATACCTGGCTTGCAGGAAATGCCAGATCAGGAAGACAAATGGAGATCATCCTCTGAATAAAACCAGCTCTTCTTTGCCTACCGCAGCATCTGGATCAGTAAAGAGCAGCCAGTTATTACTGCTGTTTTTCTAGGGATTTTTCCCCATAGAATTCCCAGGTCTTTACTCTTTTTATAGCACTTTAATTCAGGCTTCAACCACTTCCTAGTCAGATCAGGTGAAATCGATTTCCTTCCCCCATACCCTCGATGTATTTCACATCTACTAATTCTTTTTTTAAAGATCTGATTTACGCATTTTTCTGACAGATCACAAGTAGGTAGAGAGGCAGGCAGAGAGAGAGGGGGGAAGCAGGCTCCCCGCTGAGCAGAGAGCCCGATGTGGGGCTCCATCCCAGGACCCTGAAATCATGACCTGAGCCGAAGGCAGAGGCCTAAACCACTGAGCCACCCAGGAGCCCCCATATCTGCTAATTTTTAATCAACGTGGATTTGCTGCATCAAATATTTCCTTCTTCTTCAAATATAAATATATAAATATATTGATCAAGTCACTCGCATGTCTTAGGAGAATTTCACGCCTTTAGTAGCAAACTTGAAATCCTGGCCATTGGGTTTGATTTTCGTTTTGGTTTGATTTGGATCGGTTTTTGTAATTTAAAAATCCCTCCAGCCCTTGGCTCTGTCTGACCTGATTGCTTTCAGCTGTTTCTGCAACAAAATTGTCCTGGCAGGGAAAGCTCTAATTGTTTTCAGTGGCGCCCCCTTCTGAACACTTTGTTAAGAAAAAGTTTTTTTTTGTTTCTTTGTTTTTTGGATATGGTAAATGTGGAACTACAATGAGGTATTTCAAAGAGGTGAACCTCAGATAAATTTCTCTAAGGGTGGGGTGAGGGTTACTCAAAAAGAAACTTGACACGGCTTTTAAAGATATCGATTAACATTATCACCAAATACGTGACTGATTGTTACTCTGCTCTTAACTGGGCAAACACTTGTTGGCTTCCAAGAAAGACTACCATAGTTGTAGATGGTTCTAGCGGCCTTCTAGCACAGGGTCTCATGAGGCAGGGATTCTAGCCACTGGCTGTGCAAGGCACGAGGCCTGTTAGTGATTCTATTTTTTTCCTCTGCAGAATGGGCCTTTCTACATTCCAGGTCCTTTCTACCCAAATAAATAGTGCGGTGATTCTCTCAGTGAGTTGTACTTCTGCTTTAAACAGCCAACTGTCTCTTAAAAAGGACTTTTGTTTACACAAGTCCTTTTAAAAAAAAAAAGTCATTTTAAAATGATCTTTTCTTTTCTTTTTTATTTTTTCATCCCATATGTTTACACTGATCCTGGAACTTTGTCATTTTGACCTTCTCTGCTGATTAAAATATTCTTCCTCATCAGCACCTTCTGCTCTCCTCTCCTGGTGGTCTCTCCGGAAGGGGTCTTCTCTAGCTCTTCTAGCAGGAGATGGGCACTTCCCCTCTACCCCTGTTGCCGGACCAACCTTACCTATTTTGCAGGGTCAGGTCGGCCTGGCTTTTTATCTGTCGTTCTCTTCTGAGTGGTTAGTTTTTCATAGATACCGTGCTTTGCTTTGGTCAGGATTTACCCTGGACCATCAAAACCCTTTTCTTGTGCCAGTGAAGCCTAAGAAACAGTCCTGATGAGAGAACCAGGAACTCGAACAGATCATATTTATCCTGAATGTTCTGTCCAAAATGAAAAATACATTTCTGAGGAGCCTCAAGATCTCTGAGAAGGGACGTTTCACCAACTCTGTCATGTAGTGGCATCAATCCCGATTCTGTGTCAATTTTCCTACTTTCCCAGCTAGTAATTCTCTACCTCCGAAAGCCCACTCTCTACCGTTTCCTCTCTCAAAGGCAGTTGCTCTTAGAGTCTACACATGGCACTTGAGGCCTGCTGGTCGTTGCCTACTGCCCTCTGTACCTTGGGGCTAACAGCTGCGGGGCATCAAGATTAGAACGTCTTTTGTTCTAAGACTTAATAGAGTTTGGGTCACATGGTAAGCAATAATCACTTTTTTTGTTGATCCAAGTGTTCGACCTTTCTTAATTATTCTAGTACCACAATTTACTTGTTCTAAGATGTGTCCACCCCCCCCCCATTTTAATATCTTTTAAGGTGGCACTCACCTTGCACTTGATGTCCTATCCTAGTTTAACTGACAGCATTTCTCTTTCTTAGTCGAACATAAACTCTAGTACATCTTACACGTGATGAAAGCTAGGATGCAATTAAATACTCTATTATGGTTACTATTCTGATATTTGAAATCCTCCGGTAGCTCCATGTGCCCCCACCGTGTAGTACCTCACCTCCTCGGCATAGTATACAAACCATCTCAAGCCCAGTGTTAACCCCGGGGCTCAGCCTCCATCCCCAGGTGATGCTGCCAGATCAGTTGTCGGTTGTCATGAACTTGCTGTAGTTTCCCAAATGCACTGTGCTGCCTCCTGGCACTTTGAAACTTGACACACTCATCCTCATTCTTCGCTTTGCCCTTGTCTATCACCTCCAATGAAAATCTGTTCCTAAGTGGCTTTTCCCAGCTCCAACCTACCCTTGGCAGTCTTTTAACTCCCTGTGGTAAAGCCTGTCCCACTGCCCATGGACATGCCCGTTGTCCCCCTGGGAAGAGAAAAGGGACAGTGAGGGCCCCCCAGCATTTGCAGCTCTAGAGCAGAGCCCCATACCTGGCTTGCAGGAAATGCCAGATCAGGAAGACAAATGGAGATCATCCTCTGAATAAAACCAGCTCTTCTTTGCCTACCGCAGCATCTGGATCAATAAAGAGCAGCCAGTTATTACTGCTGTTTTTCTAGGGATTTTGTCCCCATAGAATTCCCAGGTCTTTACTCTTTTTATAGCACTTTAATTCAGGCTTCAACCACTTCCTAGTCAGATCAGGTGAAATCGTTTTCCTTCCCCCATACCCTCGATGTATTTCACATCTACTAATTCTTTTTTTAAAGATCTGATTTACGCATTTTTCTGACAGATCACAAGTAGGTAGAGAGGCAGGCAGAGAGAGAGGGGGGAAGCAGGCTCCCCGCTGAGCAGAGAGCCCGATGTGGGGCTCCATCCCAGGACCCTGAAATCATGACCTGAGCCGAAGGCAGAGGCCTAAACCACTGAGCCACCCAGGAGCCCCCATATCTGGTAATTTTTAATCAACGTGGATTTGCTGCATCAAATAGTTCCTTCTTCTTCAAATATAAATATGTAAATATATTGATCAAGTCACTCGCATGTCTTAGGAGAATGTCACGCCTTTAGTAGCAAACTGGAAATCCTGGCCATTGGGTTTGATTTTTGTTTTGGTTTGATTTGGATCGGTTTTTGTAATTTAAAAATCTCTCCAGCCCTTGGCTCTGTCTGACCTGATTGCTTTCAGCTGTTTCTGCAACAACATTGTCCTGGTAGGGAAAGCTCTAATTGTTTTCAGTGGCGCCCCCTTCTGAACACTTTGTTAAGAAAATGATTTTTTTTGTTTGTTTGTTTTTGGATATGGTAAATGTGGAACTACAATGAGGTATTTCAAAGAGGTGAACCTCAGATAAGTTTTTCTAAGGGTGGGATGAGGGTTACTCAAAAAGAAACTTGACACGGCTTTTAAAGATATCGATAAACATTATCACCTAATACGTGACTGATTGTTACTGTGCTCTTAACTGGGCAAACACTTGTTGGCTTCCAAGAAAGACTAACATAATTGTAGATGGTTCTAGCGGCCTTCTAGCACAGGGTCTCATGAGGCAGGGATTCTAGCCACTGGCTGTGCAAGGCACGAGGCCTGTTAGTGATTCTATTTTTTTCCTCTGCAGAATGGGCCTTTCTACATTCCAGGTCCTTTCTACCCAAATAAATAGTGCGGTGATTCTCTCAGTGAGTTGTACTTCTGCTTTAAACAGCCAACTGTCTCTTAAAAAGGACTTTTGTTTACACAAGTCCTTTAAAAAAAAAAGTCATTTTAAAATGATCTTTTCTTTTCTTTTTTATTTTTTCATCCCATATGTTTACACTGATCCTGGAACTTTGTCATTTTGACCTTCTCTGCTGATTAAAATATTCTTCCTCATCAGCACCTTCTGCTCTCCTCTCCTGGTGGTCTCTCCGGAAGGGGTCTTCTCTAGCTCTTCTAGCAGGAGATGGGCACTTCGCCTCTACCCCTGTTGCCGGACCAACCTTACCTATTTTGCAGGGTCAGGTCGGCCTGGCTTTTTATCTGTCGTTCTCTTCTGAGTGGTTAGTTTTTCATAGATACCGTGCTTTGCTTTGGTCAGGATTTACCCTGGACCATCAAAACCCTTTTCTTGTGCCAGTGAAGCCTAAGAAACAGTCCTGATGAGAGAACCAGGAACTCGAACAGATCATATTTATCCTGAATGTTCTGTCCAAAATGAAAAATACATTTCTGAGGAGCCTCAAGATCTCTGAGAAGGGACGTTTCACCAACTCTGTCATGTAGTGGCATCAATCCCGATTCTGTGTCAATTTTCCTACTTTCCCAGCTAGTAATTCTCTACCTCCGAAAGCCCACTCTCTACCGTTTCCTCTCTCAAAGGCAGTTGCTCTTAGAGTATACACCTGGCACTTGAGGCCTGCTGGTCGTTGCCTACTGCCCTCTGTACCTTGGGGCTAACAGCTGCGGGGCATCAAGATAAGAACGTCTTTTGTTCTAAGACTTAATATAGTTTGGGTCACATGGTAAGCAATAATCACTTTCTTTGTTGATCCAAGTGTTCGACCTTTCTTAATTATTCTAGTACCACAATTTACTTGTTCTAAGATGTGTCCACCCCCCCCTCCATTTTAATATCTTTTAAGGTGGCACTCACCTTGCACCTGATGACATATCCTAGTTTAACTGACAGCATTTCTCTTTCTTAGTCGAACATAAACTATAGTACATCTTACATGTGATGAAAGCTAGGATGCAATTAAATACTCTATTATGGTTACCATTCTGATATTTGAAATCCTCCGGTAGTTCCCTGAGGCCCCACAGTGTAGTACCTCACCTCCTCGGCATAGTATACAAACCATCTCAAGCCCAGTGTTAACCCCGGGGCTCAGCCTCCATCCCCAGGTGATGCTGCCAGATCAGTTGTCGGTTGTCATGAACTTGCTGTAGTTTCCCAAATGCACTGTGCTGCCTCTTGGCACTTTGAAACTTGACACACTCATCCTCATTCTTCGCTTTGGCCTTGTCTATCACCTCCAATGAAAATCTGTTCCTAAGTGGCTTTTCCCAGCTCCAACCTACCCTTGGCAGTCTTTTATCTCCCCGTGGTAAAGCCTGTCCCACTGCACCATGGACATGCCCGGTGTCCCCCTGAGAAGAGAAAAGGGACAGTGAGGGCCCCCCAGCATTTGCAGCTCTAGAGCAGAGCCCCATACCTGGCTTGCAGGAAATGCCAGATCAGGAAGACAAATGGAGATCATCCTCTGAATAAAACCAGCTCTTCTTTGCCTACCGCAGCATCTGGATCAGTAAAGAGCAGCCAGTTATTACTGCTGTTTTTCTAGGGATTTTTCCCCATAGAATTCCCAGGTCTTTACTCTTTTTATAGCACTTTAATTCAGGCTTCAACCACTTCCTAGTCAGATCAGGTGAAATCGATTTCCTTCCCCCATACCCTCGATGTATTTCACATCTACTAATTCTTTTTTTAAAGATCTGATTTACGCATTTTTCTGACAGATCACAAGTAGGTAGAGAGGCAGGCAGAGAGAGAGGCGGGAAGCAGGCTCCCCGCTGAGCAGAGAGCCCGATGTGGGGCTCCATCCCAGGACCCTGAATTCATGACCTGAGCCGAAGGCAGAGGCCTAAACCACTGAGCCACCCAGGAGCCCCCATATCTGCTAATTTTTAATCAACGTGGATTTGCTGCATCAAATATTTCCTTCTTCTTCAAATATAAATATATAAATATATTGATCAAGTCACTCGCATGTCTTAGGAGAATTTCACGCCTTTAGTAGCAAACTTGAAATCCTGGCCATTGGGTTTGATTTTCGTTTTGGTTTGATTTGGATCGGTTTTTGTCATTTAAAAATCCCTCCAGCCCTTGGCTCTGTCTGACCTGATTGCTTTCAGCTGTTTCTGCAACAACATTGTCCTGGCAGGGAAAGCTCTAATTGTTTTCAGTGGCGCCCCCTTCTGAACACTTTGTTAAGAAAAAGTTTTTTTTGTTTCTTTGTTTTTTGGATATGGTAAATGTGGAACTACAATGAGGTATTTCAAAGAGGTGAACCTCAGATAAATTTCTCTAAGGGTGGGGTGAGGGTTACTCAAAAAGAAACTTGACACGGCTTTTAAAGATATCGATTAACATTATCACCAAATACGTGACTGATTGTTACTCTGCTCTTAACTGGGCAAACACTTGTTGGCTTCCAAGAAAGACTACCATAGTTGTAGATGGTTCTAGCGGCCTTCTAGCACAGGGTCTCATGAGGCAGGGATTCTAGCCACTGGCTGTGCAAGGCACGAGGCCTGTTAGTGATTCTATTTTTTTCCTCTGCAGAATGGGCCTTTCTACATTCCAGGTCCTTTCTACCCAAATAAATAGTGCGGTGATTCTCTCAGTGAGTTGTACTTCTGCTTTAAACAGCCAACTGTCTCTTAAAAAGGACTTTTGTTTACACAAGTCCTTTTAAAAAAAAAAAGTCATTTTAAAATGATCTTTTCTTTTCTTTTTTATTTTTTCATCCCATATGTTTACACTGATCCTGGAACTTTGTCATTTTGACCTTCTCTGCTGATTAAAATATTCTTCCTCATCAGCACCTTCTGCTCTCCTCTCCTGGTGGTCTCTCCGGAAGGGGTCTTCTCTAGCTCTTCTAGCAGGAGATGGGCACTTCCCCTCTACCCCTGTTGCCGGACCAACCTTACCTATTTTGCAGGGTCAGGTCGGCCTGGCTTTTTATCTGTCGTTCTCTTCTGAGTGGTTAGTTTTTCATAGATACCGTGCTTTGCTTTGGTCAGGATTTACCCTGGACCATCAAAACCCTTTTCTTGTGCCAGTGAAGCCTAAGAAACAGTCCTGATGAGAGAACCAGGAACTCGAACAGATCATATTTATCCTGAATGTTCTGTCCAAAATGAAAAATACATTTCTGAGGAGCCTCAAGATCTCTGAGAAGGGACGTTTCACCAACTCTGTCATGTAGTGGCATCAATCCCGATTCTGTGTCAATTTTCCTACTTTCCCAGCTAGTAATTCTCTACCTCCGAAAGCCCACTCTCTACCGTTTCCTCTCTCAAAGGCAGTTGCTCTTAGAGTCTGCACATGGCACTTGAGGCCTGCTGGTCGTTGCCTACTGCCCTCTGTACCTTGGGGCTAACAGCTGCGGGGCATCAAGATTAGAACGTCTTTTGTTCTAAGACTTAATAGAGTTTGGGTCACATGGTAAGCAATAATCACTTTTTTTGTTGATCCAAGTGTTCGACCTTTCTTAATTATTCTAGTACCACAATTTACTTGTTCTAAGATGTGTCCACCCCCCCCCCCATTTTAATATCTTTTAAGGTGGCACTCACCTTGCACTTGATGTCCTATCCTAGTTTAACTGACAGCATTTCTCTTTCTTAGTCGAACATAAACTCTAGTATATCTTACACGTGATGAAAGCTAGGATGCAATTAAATACTCTATTATGGTTACTATTCTGATATTTGAAATCCTCCGGTAGCTCCATGTGCCCCCACCGTGTAGTACCTCACCTCCTCGGCATAGTATACAAACCATCTCAAGCCCAGTGTTAACCCCGGGGCTCAGCCTCCATCCCCAGGTGATGCTGCCAGATCAGTTGTCGGTTGTCATGAACTTGCTGTAGTTTCCCAAATGCACTGTGCTGCCTCCTGGCACTTTGAAACTTGACACACTCATCCTCATTCTTCGCTTTGCCCTTGTCTATCACCTCCAATGAAAATCTGTTCCTAAGTGGCTTTTCCCAGCTCCAACCTACCCTTGGCAGTCTTTTAACTCCCTGTGGTAAAGCCTGTCCCACTGCCCATGGACATGCCCGTTGTCCCCCTGGGAAGAGAAAAGGGACAGTGAGGGCCCCCCAGCATTTGCAGCTCTAGAGCAGAGCCCCATACCTGGCTTGCAGGAAATGCCAGATCAGAAAGACAAATGGAGATCATCCTCTGAATAAAACCAGCTCTTCTTTGCCTACCGCAGCATCTGGATCAATAAAGAGCAGCCAGTTATTACTGCTGTTTTTCTAGGGATTTTGTCCCCATAGAATTCCCAGGTCTTTACTCTTTTTATAGCACTTTAATTCAGGCTTCAACCACTTCCTAGTCAGATCAGGTGAAATCGTTTTCCTTCCCCCATACCCTCGATGTATTTCACATCTACTAATTCTTTTTTTAAAGATCTGATTTACGCATTTTTCTGACAGATCACAAGTAGGTAGAGAGGCAGGCAGAGAGAGAGGGGGGAAGCAGGCTCCCCGCTGAGCAGAGAGCCCGATGTGGGGCTCCATCCCAGGACCCTGAAATCATGACCTGAGCCGAAGGCAGAGGCCTAAACCACTGAGCCACCCAGGAGCCCCCATATCTGGTAATTTTTAATCAACGTGGATTTGCTGCATCAAATAGTTCCTTCTTCTTCAAATATAAATATGTAAATATATTGATCAAGTCACTCGCATGTCTTAGGAGAATATCACGCCTTTAGTAGCAAACTGGAAATCCTGGCCATTGGGTTTGATTTTTGTTTTGGTTTGATTTGGATCGGTTTTTGTAATTTAAAAATCTCTCCAGCCCTTGGCTCTGTCTGACCTGATTGCTTTCAGCTGTTTCTGCAACAACATTGTCCTGGTAGGGAAAGCTCTAATTGTTTTCAGTGGCGCCCCCTTCTGAACACTTTGTTAAGAAAATGATTTTTTTTGTTTGTTTGTTTTTGGATATGGTAAATGTGGAACTACAATGAGGTATTTCAAAGAGGTGAACCTCAGATAAGTTTTTCTAAGGGTGGGATGAGGGTTACTCAAAAAGAAACTTGACACGGCTTTTAAAGATATCGATAAACATTATCACCTAATACGTGACTGATTGTTACTGTGCTCTTAACTGGGCAAACACTTGTTGGCTTCCAAGAAAGACTAACATAATTGTAGATGGTTCTAGCGGCCTTCTAGCACAGGGTCTCATGAGGCAGGGATTCTAGCCACTGGCTGTGCAAGGCACGAGGCCTGTTAGTGATTCTATTTTTTTCCTCTGCAGAATGGGCCTTTCTACATTCCAGGTCCTTTCTACCCAAATAAATAGTGCGGTGATTCTCTCAGTGAGTTGTACTTCTGCTTTAAACAGCCAACTGTCTCTTAAAAAGGACTTTTGTTTACACAAGTCCTTTAAAAAAAAAAGTCATTTTAAAATGATCTTTTCTTTTCTTTTTTATTTTTTCATCCCATATGTTTACACTGATCCTGGAACTTTGTCATTTTGACCTTCTCTGCTGATTAAAATATTCTTCCTCATCAGCACCTTCTGCTCTCCTCTCCTGGTGGTCTCTCCGGAAGGGGTCTTCTCTAGCTCTTCTAGCAGGAGATGGGCACTTCGCCTCTACCCCTGTTGCCGGACCAACCTTACCTATTTTGCAGGGTCAGGTCGGCCTGGCTTTTTATCTGTCGTTCTCTTCTGAGTGGTTAGTTTTTCATAGATACCGTGCTTTGCTTTGGTCAGGATTTACCCTGGACCATCAAAACCCTTTTCTTGTGCCAGTGAAGCCTAAGAAACAGTCCTGATGAGAGAACCAGGAACTCGAACAGATCATATTTATCCTGAATGTTCTGTCCAAAATGAAAAATACATTTCTGAGGAGCCTCAAGATCTCTGAGAAGGGACGTTTCACCAACTCTGTCATGTAGTGGCATCAATCCCGATTCTGTGTCAATTTTCCTACTTTCCCAGCTAGTAATTCTCTACCTCCGAAAGCCCACTCTCTACCGTTTCCTCTCTCAAAGGCAGTTGCTCTTAGAGTATACACCTGGCACTTGAGGCCTGCTGGTCGTTGCCTACTGCCCTCTGTACCTTGGGGCTAACAGCTGCGGGGCATCAAGATAAGAACGTCTTTTGTTCTAAGACTTAATATAGTTTGGGTCACATGGTAAGCAATAATCACTTTCTTTGTTGATCCAAGTGTTCGACCTTTCTTAATTATTCTAGTACCACAATTTACTTGTTCTAAGATGTGTCCACCCCCCCTCCATTTTAATATCTTTTAAGGTGGCACTCACCTTGCACCTGATGACATATCCTAGTTTAACTGACAGCATTTCTCTTTCTTAGTCGAACATAAACTATAGTACATCTTACATGTGATGAAAGCTAGGATGCAATTAAATACTCTATTATGGTTACCATTCTGATATTTGAAATCCTCCGGTAGTTCCCTGAGGCCCCACAGTGTAGTACCTCACCTCCTCGGCATAGTATACAAACCATCTCAAGCCCAGTGTTAACCCCGGGGCTCAGCCTCCATCCCCAGGTGATGCTGCCAGATCAGTTGTCGGTTGTCATGAACTTGCTGTAGTTTGCCAAATGCACTGTGCTGCCTCCTGGCACTTTGAAACTTGACACACTCATCCTCATTCTTCGCTTTGCCCTTGTCTATCACCTCCAATGACAATCTGTTCCTAAGTGGCTTTTCCCAGCTCCAACCTACCCTTGGCAGTCTTTTAACTCCCTGTGGTAAAGCCTGTCCCACTGCCCATGGACATGCCCGTTGTCCCCCTGGGAAGAGAAAAGGGACAGTGAGGGCCCCCCAGCATTTGCAGCTCTAGAGCAGAGCCCCATACCTGGCTTGCAGGAAATGCCAGATCAGGAAGACAAATGGAGATCATCCTCTGAATAAAACCAGCTCTTCTTTGCCTACCGCAGCATCTGGATCAATAAAGAGCAGCCAGTTATTACTGCTGTTTTTCTAGGGATTTTGTCCCCATAGAATTCCCAGGTCTTTACTCTTTTTATAGCACTTTAATTCAGGCTTCAACCACTTCCTAGTCAGATCAGGTGAAATCGTTTTCCTTCCCCCATACCCTCGATGTATTTCACATCTACTAATTCTTTTTTTAAAGATCTGATTTACGCATTTTTCTGACAGATCACAAGTAGGTAGAGAGGCAGGCAGAGAGAGAGGGGGGAAGCAGGCTCCCCGCTGAGCAGAGAGCCCGATGTGGGGCTCCATCCCAGGACCCTGAAATCATGACCTGAGCCGAAGGCAGAGGCCTAAGCCACTGAGCCACCCAGGAGCCCCCATATCTGGTAATTTTTAATCAACGTGGATTTGCTGCATCAAATAGTTCCTTCTTCTTCAAATATAAATATATAAATATATTGATCAAGTCACTCGCATGTCTTAGGAGAATTTCACGCCTTTAGTAGCAAACTTGAAATCCTGGCCATTGGGTTTGATTTTCGTTTTGGTTTGATTTGGATCGGTTTTTGTCATTTAAAAATCCCTCCAGCCCTTGGCTCTGTCTGACCTGATTGCTTTCAGCTGTTTCTGCAACAACATTGTCCTGGCAGGGAAAGCTCTAATTGTTTTCAGTGGCGCCCCCTTCTGAACACTTTGTTAAGAAAAAGTTTTTTTTGTTTCTTTGTTTTTTGGATATGGTAAATGTGGAACTACAATGAGGTATTTCAAAGAGGTGAACCTCAGATAAATTTCTCTAAGGGTGGGGTGAGGGTTACTCAAAAAGAAACTTGACACGGCTTTTAAAGATATCGATTAACATTATCACCAAATACGTGACTGATTGTTACTCTGCTCTTAACTGGGCAAACACTTGTTGGCTTCCAAGAAAGACTACCATAGTTGTAGATGGTTCTAGCGGCCTTCTAGCACAGGGTCTCATGAGGCAGGGATTCTAGCCACTGGCTGTGCAAGGCACGAGGCCTGTTAGTGATTCTATTTTTTTCCTCTGCAGAATGGGCCTTTCTACATTCCAGGTCCTTTCTACCCAAATAAATAGTGCGGTGATTCTCTCAGTGAGTTGTACTTCTGCTTTAAACAGCCAACTGTCTCTTAAAAAGGACTTTTGTTTACACAAGTCCTTTTAAAAAAAAAAAGTCATTTTAAAATGATCTTTTCTTTTCTTTTTTATTTTTTCATCCCATATGTTTACACTGATCCTGGAACTTTGTCATTTTGACCTTCTCTGCTGATTAAAATATTCTTCCTCATCAGCACCTTCTGCTCTCCTCTCCTGGTGGTCTCTCCGGAAGGGGTCTTCTCTAGCTCTTCTAGCAGGAGATGGGCACTTCCCCTCTACCCCTGTTGCCGGACCAACCTTACCTATTTTGCAGGGTCAGGTCGGCCTGGCTTTTTATCTGTCGTTCTCTTCTGAGTGGTTAGTTTTTCATAGATACCGTGCTTTGCTTTGGTCAGGATTTACCCTGGACCATCAAAACCCTTTTCTTGTGCCAGTGAAGCCTAAGAAACAGTCCTGAGGAGAGAACCAGGAACTCGAACAGATCATATTTATCCTGAATGTTCTGTCCAAAATGAAAAATACATTTCTGAGGAGCCTCAAGATCTCTGAGAAGGGACGTTTCACCAACTCTGTCATGTAGTGGCATCAATCCCGATTCTGTGTCAATTTTCCTACTTTCCCAGCTAGTAATTCTCTACCTCCGAAAGCCCACTCTCTACCGTTTCCTCTCTCAAAGGCAGTTGCTCTTAGAGTCTGCACATGGCACTTGAGGCCTGCTGGTCGTTCCCTACTGCCCTCTGTACCTTGGGGCTAACAGCTGCGGGGCATCAAGATAAGAACGTCTTTTGTTCTAAGACTTAATAGAGTTTGGGTCACATGGTAAGCAATAATCACTTTTTTTGTTGATCCAAGTGTTCGACCTTTCTTAATTATTCTAGTACCACAATTTACTTGTTCTAAGATGTGTCCACCCCCCCCCATTTTAATATCTTTTAAGGTGGCACTCACCTTGCACTTGATGTCCTATCCTAGTTTAACTGACAGCATTTCTCTTTCTTAGTCGAACATAAGCTCTAGTACATCTTACACGTGATGAAAGCTAGGATGCAATTAAATACTCTATTATGGTTACTATTCTGATATTTGAAATCCTCCGGTAGCTCCCTGTGCCCCCACCGTGTAGTACCTCACCTCCTCGGCATAGTATACAAACCATCTCAAGCCCAGTGTTAACCCCGGGGCTCAGCCTCCATCCCCAGGTGATGCTGCCAGATCAGTTGTCGGTTGTCATGAACTTGCTGTAGTTTGCCAAATGCACTGTGCTGCCTCCTGGCACTTTGAAACTTGACACACTCATCCTCATTCTTCGCTTTGCCCTTGTCTATCACCTCCAATGACAATCTGTTCCTAAGTGGCTTTTCCCAGCTCCAACCTACCCTTGGCAGTCTTTTAACTCCCTGTGGTAAAGCCTGTCCCACTGCCCATGGACATGCCCGTTGTCCCCCTGGGAAGAGAAAAGGGACAGTGAGGGCCCCCCAGCATTTGCAGCTCTAGAGCAGAGCCCCATACCTGGCTTGCAGGAAATGCCAGATCAGGAAGACAAATGGAGATCATCCTCTGAATAAAACCAGCTCTTCTTTGCCTACCGCAGCATCTGGATCAATAAAGAGCAGCCAGTTATTACTGCTGTTTTTCTAGGGATTTTGTCCCCATAGAATTCCCAGGTCTTTACTCTTTTTATAGCACTTTAATTCAGGCTTCAACCACTTCCTAGTCAGATCAGGTGAAATCGTTTTCCTTCCCCCATACCCTCGATGTATTTCACATCTACTAATTCTTTTTTTAAAGATCTGATTTACGCATTTTTCTGACAGATCACAAGTAGGTAGAGAGGCAGGCAGAGAGAGAGGGGGGAAGCAGGCTCCCCGCTGAGCAGAGAGCCCGATGTGGGGCTCCATCCCAGGACCCTGAAATCATGACCTGAGCCGAAGGCAGAGGCCTAAGCCACTGAGCCACCCAGGAGCCCCCATATCTGGTAATTTTTAATCAACGTGGATTTGCTGCATCAAATAGTTCCTTCTTCTTCAAATATAAATATGTAAATATATTGATCAAGTCACTCGCATGTCTTAGGAGAATGTCACGCCTTTAGTAGCAAACTGGAAATCCTGGCCATTGGGTTTGATTTTTGTTTTGGTTTGATTTGGATCGGTTTTTGTCATTTAAAAATCCCTCCAGCCCTTGGCTCTGTCTGACCTGATTGCTTTCAGCTGTTTCTGCAACAACATTGTCCTGGCAGGGAAAGCTCTAATTGTTTTCAGTGGCGCCCCCTTATGAACACTTTGTTAAGAAAATGGTTTTTTTTGTTTGTTTGTTTTTTGGATATGTTAAATGTGGAACTACAATGAGGTATTTCAAAGAGGTGAACCTCAGATAAATTTCTCTAAGGGTGGGGTGAGGGTTACTCAAAAAGAAACTTGACACGGCTTTTAAAGATATCGATAAACATTATCACCTAATACGTGACTGATTGTTACTGTGCTCTTAACTGGGCAAACACTTGTTGGCTTCCAAGAAAGACTAACATAGTTGTAGATGGTTCTAGCGGCCTTCTAGCACAGGGTCTCATGAGGCAGGGATTCTAGCCACTGGCTGTGCAAGGCACGAGGCCTGTTAGTGATTCTATTTTTTTCCTCTGCAGAATGGGCCTTTCTACATTCCAGGTCCTTTCTACCCAAATAAATAGTGCGGTGATTCTCTCAGTGAGTTGTACTTCTGCTTTAAACAGCCAACGGTCTCTTAAAAAGGACTTTTGTTTACACAAGTCCTTTAAAAAAAAAAGTTATTTTAAAATGATCTTTTCTTTTCTTTTTTAATTTTTTCATCCCATATGTTTACACTGATCCTGGAACTTTGTCATTTTGACCTTCTCTGCTGATTAAAATATTCTTCATCATCAGCACCTTCTGCTCTTCTCTCCTGGTGGTCTCTCCGGAAGGGGTCTTCTCTAGCTCTTCTAGCAGGAGATGGGCACTTCCCCTCTACCCCTGTTGCCGGACCAACCTTACCTATTTTGCAGGGTCAGGTCGGCCTGGCTTTTTATCTGTTGTTCTCTTCTGAGTGGTTAGTTTTTCATAGATACCGTGCTTTGCTTTTGTCAGGATTTACCCTGGACCATCAAAACCCTTTTCTTGTGCCAGTGAAGCCTAAGAAACAGTCCTGATGAGAGAACCAGGAACTCGAACAGATCATATTTATCCTGAATGTTCTGTCCAAAATGAAAAATACATTTCTGAGGAGCCTCAAGATCTCTGAGAAGGGACGTTTCACCAACTCTGTCATGTAGTGGCATCAATCCCGATTCTGTGTCAATTTTCCTACTTTCCCAGCTAGTAATTCTCTACCTCCGAAAGCCCACTCTCTACCGTTTCCTCTCTCAAAGGCAGTTGCTCTTAGCGTCTGCACATGGCACTTGAGGCCTGCTGGTCGTTGCCTACTGCCCTCTGTACCTTGGGGCTAACAGCTGCGGGGCATCAAGATAAGAACGTCTTTTGTTCTAAGACTTAATAGAGTTTGGGTCACATGGTAAGCAATAATCACTTTTTTTGTTGATCCAAGTGTTCGACCTTTCTTAATTATTCTAGTACCACAATTTACTTGTTCTAAGATGTGTCCACACTCCCCCCCCCCCATTTTAATATCTTTTAAGGTGGCACTCACCTTGCACTTGATGTCCTATCCTAGTTTAACTGACAGCATTTCTCTTTCTTAGTCGAACATAAACTCTAGTTCATCTTACACGTGATGAAAGCTAGGATGCAATTAAATACTCTATTATGGTTACGATTCTGATATTTGAAATCCTCCGGTAGCTCCCTGTGCCTCCACAGTGTAGTACCTCACCTCCTCGGCATAGTATACAAACCATCTCAAGCCCAGTGTTAACCCCGGGGCTCAGCCTCCATCCCCAGGTGATGCTGCCAGATCAGTTGTCGGTTGTCATGAACTTCCTGTAGGTTCCCAAATGCACTGCGCTGCCTCCTGGCACTTTGAAACTTGACACACTCATCCTCATTCTTCGCTTTGCCCTTGTCTATCACCTCCAATGAAAATCTGTTCCTAAGTGGCTTTTCCCAGCTCCAACCTACCCTTGGCAGTCTTTTATCTCCCTGTGGTAAAGCCTGTCTCACTGCACCATGGACATGCCCGTTGTCCCCCTGGGAAGAGAAAAGGGACAGTGAGGGCCCCCCAGCATTTGCAGCTCTAGAGCAGAGCCCCATACCTGGCTTGCAGGAAATGCCAGATCAGGAAGACAAATGGAGATCATCCTCTGAATAAAACCAGCTCTTCTTTGCCTACCGCAGCATCTGGATCAATAAAGAGCAGCCAGTTATTACTGCTGTTTTTCTAGGGATTTTTCCCCATCGAATTCCCAGGTCTTTACTCTTTTTATAGCACTTTAATTCAGGCTTCAACCACTTCCCAGTCAGATCAGGTGAAATCGTTTTCCTTCCCCCATACCCTCGATGTATTTCACATCTACTAATTCTTTTTTTAAAGATCTGATTTACGCATTTTTCTGACAGATCACAAGTAGGTAGAGAGGCAGGCAGAGAGAGAGGGGGGAAGCAGGCTCCCCGCTGAGCAGAGAGCCCGATGTGGGGCTCCATCCCAGGACCCTGAAATCATGACCTGAGCCGAAGGCAGAGGCCTAAACCACTGAGCCACCCAGGAGCCCCCATATCTGCTAATTTTTAATCAACGTGGATTTGCTGCATCAAATATTTCCTTCTTCTTCAAATATAAATATGTAAATATATTGATCAAGTCACTCGCATGTCTTAGGAGAATGTCACGCCTTTAGTAGCAAACTGGAAATCCTGGCCATTGGGTTTGATTTTTGTTTTGGTTTGATTTGGATCGGTTTTTGTAATTTAAAAATCTCTCCAGCCCTTGGCTCTGTCTGACCTGATTGCTTTCAGCTGTTTCTGCAACAACATTGTCCTGGCAGGGAAAGCTCTAATTGTTTTCAGTGGCGCCCCCTTCTGAACACTTTGTTAAGAAAATGATTTTTTTTGTTTGTTTGTTTTTGGATATGGTAAATGTGGAACTACAATGAGGTATTTCAAAGAGGTGAACCTCAGATAAGTTTTTCTAAGGGTGGGATGAGGGTTACTCAAAAAGAAACTTGACACGGCTTTTAAAGATATCGATAAACATTATCACCTAATACGTGACTGATTGTTACTGTGCTCTTAACTGGGCAAACACTTGTTGGCTTCCAAGAAAGACTAACATAATTGTAGATGGTTCTAGCGGCCTTCTAGCACAGGGTCTCATGAGGCAGGGATTCTAGCCACTGGCTGTGCAAGGCACGAGGCCTGTTAGTGATTCTATTTTTTTCCTCTGCAGAATGGGCCTTTCTACATTCCAGGTCCTTTCTACCCAAATAAATAGTGCGGTGATTCTCTCAGTGAGTTGTACTTCTGCTTTAAACAGCCAACTGTCTCTTAAAAAGGACTTTTGTTTACACAAGTCCTTTAAAAAAAATGTCATTTTAAAATGATCTTTTCTTTTCTTTTTTATTTTTTCATCCCATATGTTTACACTGATCCTGGAACTTTGTCATTTTGACCTTCTCTGCTGATTAAAATATTCTTCATCATCAGCACCTTCTGCTCTTCTCTCCTGGTGGTCTCTCCGGAAGGGGTCTTCTCTAGCTCTTCTAGCAGGAGATGGGCACTTCCCCTCTACCCCTGTTGCCGGACCAACCTTACCTATTTTGCAGGGTCAGGTCGGCCTGGCTTTTTATCTGTTGTTCTCTTCTGAGTGGTTTGTTTTTCATAGATACCGTGCTTTGCTTTTGTCAGGATTTACCCTGGACCATCAAAACCCTTTTCTTGTGCCAGTGAAGCCTAAGAAACAGTCCTGAGGAGAGAACCAGGAACTCGAACAGATCATATTTATCCTGAATGTTCTGTCCAAAATGAAAAATACATTTCTGAGGAGCCTCAAGATCTCTGAGAAGGGACGTTTCACCAACTCTGTCATGTAGTGGCATCAATCCCGATTCTGTGTCAATTTTCCTACTTTCCCAGCTAGTAATTCTCTACCTCCGGAAGCCCACTCTCTACCGTTTCCTCTCTCAAAGGCAGTTGCTCTTAGAGTATACACCTGGCACTTGAGGCCTGCTGGTCGTTGCCTACTGCCCTCTGTACCTTGGGGCTAACAGCTGCGGGGCATCAAGATAAGAACGTCTTTTGTTCTAAGACTTAATATAGTTTGGGTCACATGGTAAGCAATAATCACTTTCTTTGTTGATCCAAGTGTTCGACCTTTCTTAATTATTCTAGTACCACAATTTACTTGTTCTAAGATGTGTCCACCCCCCCCTCCATTTTAATATCTTTTAAGGTGGCACTCACCTTGCACCTGATGACATATCCTAGTTTAACTGACAGCATTTCTCTTTCTTAGTCGAACATAAACTATAGTACATCTTACTTGTGATGAAAGCTAGGATGCAATTAAATACTCTATTATGGTTACCATTCTGATATTTGAAATCCTCCGGTAGTTCCCTGAGGCCCCACAGTGTAGTACCTCACCTCCTCGGCATAGTATACAAACCATCTCAAGCCCAGTGTTAACCCCGGGGCTCAGCCTCCATCCCCAGGTGATGCTGCCAGATCAGTTGTCGGTTGTCATGAACTTGCTGTAGTTTCCCAAATGCACTGTGCTGCCTCTTGGCACTTTGAAACTTGACACACTCATCCTCATTCTTCGCTTTGGCCTTGTCTATCACCTCCAATGAAAATCTGTTCCTAAGTGGCTTTTCCCAGCTCCAACCTACCCTTATCAGTCTTTTATCTCCCTGTGGTAAAGCCTGTCCCACTGCACCATGGACATGCCCGTTGTCCCCCTGAGAAGAGAAAAGGGACAGTGAGGGCCCCCCAGCATTTGCAGCTCTAGAGCAGAGCCCCATACCTGGCTTGCAGGAAATGCCAGATCAGGAAGACAAATGGAGATCATCCTCTGAATAAAACCAGCTCTTCTTTGCCTACCGCAGCATCTGGATCAGTAAAGAGCAGCCAGTTATTACTGCTGTTTTTCTAGGGATTTTTCCCCATCGAATTCCCAGGTCTTTACTCTTTTTATAGCACTTTAATTCAGGCTTCAACCACTTCCAAGTCAGATCAGGTGAAATCGATTTCCTTCCCCCATACCCTCGATGTATTTCACATCTACTAATTCTTTTTTTAAAGATCTGATTTACGCATTTTTCTGACAGATCACAAGTAGGTAGAGAGGCAGGCAGAGAGAGAGGGGGGAAGCAGGCTCCCCGCTGAGCAGAGAGCCCGATGTGGGGCTCCATCCCAGGACCCTGAAATCATGACCTGAGCCGAAGGCAGAGGCCTAAACCACTGAGCCACCCAGGAGCCCCCATATCTGCTAATTTTTAATCAACGTGGATTTGCTGCATCAAATATTTCCTTCTTCTTCAAATATAAATATATAAATATATTGATCAAGTCACTCGCATGTCTTAGGAGAATTTCATGCCTTTAGTAGCAAACTTGAAATCCTGGCCATTGGGTTTGATTTTTGTTTTGGTTTGATTTGGATCGGTTTTTGTAATTTAAAAATCCCTCCAGCCCTTGGCTCTGTCTGACCTGATTGCTTTCAGCTGTTTCTGCAACAACATTGTCCTGGCAGGGAAAGCTCTAATTGTTTTCAGTGGCGCCCCCTTCTGAACACTTTGTTAAGAAAAAGTTTTTTTTGTTTCTTTGTTTTTTGGATATGTTAAATGTGGAACTACAATGAGGTATTTCAAAGAGGTGAACCTCAGATAAATTTCTCTAAAGGTGGGGTGAGGGTTACTCAAAAAGAAACTTGACACGGCTTTTAAAGATATCGATTAACATTATCACCAAATACGTGACTGATTGTTACTCTGCTCTTAACTGGGCAAACACTTGTTGGCTTCCAAGAAAGACTACCATAGTTGTAGATGGTTCTAGCGGCCTTCTAGCACAGGGTCTCATGAGGCAGGGATTCTAGCCACTGGCTGTGCAAGGCACGAGGCCTGTTAGTGATTCTATTTTTTTCCTCTGCAGAATGGGCCTTTCTACATTCCAGGTCCTTTCTACCCAAATAAATACTGCGGTGATTCTCTCAGTGAGTTGTACTTCTGCTTTAAACAGCCAACTGTCTCTTAAAAAGGACTTTTGTTTACACAAGTCCTTTTAAAAAAAAAAAAGTCATTTTAAAATGATCTTTTCTTTTCTTTTTTATTTTTTCATCCCATATGTTTACACTGATCCTGGAACTTTGTCATTTTGACCTTCTCTGCTGATTAAAATATTCTTCCTCATCAGCACCTTCTGCTCTCCTCTCCTGGTGGTCTCTCCGGAAGGGGTCTTCTCTAGCTCTTCTAGCAGGAGATGGGCACTTCCCCTCTACCCCTGTTGCCGGACCAACCTTACCTATTTTGCAGGGTCAGGTCGGCCTGGCTTTTTATCTGTCGTTCTCTTCTGAGTGGTTAGTTTTTCATAGATACCGTGCTTTGCTTTGGTCAGGATTTACCCTGGACCATCAAAACCCTTTTCTTGTGCCAGTGAAGCCTAAGAAACAGTCCTGATGAGAGAACCAGGAACTCGAACAGATCATATTTATCCTGAATGTTCTGTCCAAAATGAAAAATACATTTCTGAGGAGCCTCAAGATCTCTGAGAAGGGACGTTTCACCAACTCTGTCATGTAGTGGCATCAATCCCGATTCTGTGTCAATTTTCCTACTTTCCCAGCTAGTAATTCTCTACCTCCGAAAGCCCACTCTCTACCGTTTCCTCTCTCAAAGGCAGTTGCTCTTAGAGTCTGCACATGGCACTTGAGGCCTGCTGGTCGTTGCCTACTGCCCTCTGTACCTTGGGGCTAACAGCTGCGGGGCATCAAGATAAGAACGTCTTTTGTTCTAAGACTTAATAGAGTTTGGGTCACATGGTAAGCAATAATCACTTTTTTTGTTGATCCAAGTGTTCGACCTTTCTTAATTATTCTAGTACCACAATTTACTTGTTCTAAGATGTGTCCACCCCCCCCCCATTTTAATATCTTTTAAGGTGGCACTCACCTTGCACTTGATGTCCTATCCTAGTTTAACTGACAGCATTTCTCTTTCTTAGTCGAACATAAACTCTAGTACATCTTACACGTGATGAAAGCTAGGATGCAATTAAATACTCTATTATGGTTACTATTCTGATATTTGAAATCCTCCGGTAGCTCCCTGTGCCCCCACCGTGTAGTACCTCACCTCCTCGGCATAGTATACAAACCATCTCAAGCCCAGTGTTAACCCCGGGGCTCAGCCTCCATCCCCAGGTGATGCTGCCAGATCAGTTGTCGGTTGTCATGAACTTGCTGTAGTTTGCCAAATGCACTGTGCTGCCTCCTGGCAATTTGAAACTTGACACACTCATCCTCATTCTTCGCTTTGCCCTTGTCTATCACCTCCAATGACAATCTGTTCCTAAGTGGCTTTTCCCAGCTCCAACCTACCCTTGGCAGTCTTTTAACTCCCTGTGGTAAAGCCTGTCCCACTGCCCATGGACATGCCCGTTGTCCCCCTGGGAAGAGAAAAGGGACAGTGAGGGCCCCCCAGCATTTGCAGCTCTAGAGCAGAGCCCCATACCTGGCTTGCAGGAAATGCCAGATCAGGAAGACAAATGGAGATCATCCTCTGAATAAAACCAGCTCTTCTTTGCCTACCGCAGCATCTGGATCAATAAAGAGCAGCCAGTTATTACTGCTGTTTTTCTAGGGATTTTGTCCCCATAGAATTCCCAGGTCTTTACTCTTTTTATAGCACTTTAATTCAGGCTTCAACCACTTTCTAGTCAGATCAGGTGAAATCGTTTTCCTTCCCCCATACCCTCGATGTATTTCACATCTACTAATTCTTTTTTTAAAGATCTGATTTACGCATTTTTCTGACAGATCACAAGTAGGTAGAGAGGCAGGCAGAGAGAGAGGGGGGAAGCAGGCTCCCCGCTGAGCAGAGAGCCCGATGTGGGGCTCCATCCCAGGACCCTGAAATCATGACCTGAGCCGAAGGCAGAGGCCTAAACCACTGAGCCACCCAGGAGCCCCCATATCTGCTAATTTTTAATCAACGTGGATTTGCTGCATCAAATATTTCCTTCTTCTTCAAATATAAATATATAAATATATTGATCAAGTCACTCGCATGTCTTAGGAGAATTTCATGCCTTTAGTAGCAAACTTGAAATCCTGGCCATTGGGTTTGATTTTTGTTTTGGTTTGATTTGGATCGGTTTTTGTCATTTAAAAATCCCTCCAGCCCTTGGCTCTGTCTGACCTGATTGCTTTCAGCTGTTTCTGCAACAACATTGTCCTGGCAGGGAAAGCTCTAATTGTTTTCAGTGGCGCCCCCTTATGAACACTTTGTTAAGAAAATGGTTTTTTTTGTTTGTTTGTTTTTTGGATATGTTAAATGTGGAACTACAATGAGGTATTTCAAAGAGGTGAACCTCAGATAAATTTCTCTAAGGGTGGGGTGAGGGTTACTCAAAAAGAAACTTGACACGGCTTTTAAAGATATCGATAAACATTATCACCTAATACGTGACTGATTGTTACTGTGCTCTTAACTGGGCAAACACTTGTTGGCTTCCAAGAAAGACTAACATAGTTGTAGATGGTTCTAGCGGCCTTCTAGCACAGGGTCTCATGAGGCAGGGATTCTAGCCACTGGCTGTGCAAGGCACGAGGCCTGTTAGTGATTCTATTTTTTTCCTCTGCAGAATGGGCCTTTCTACATTCCAGGTCCTTTCTACCCAAATAAATAGTGCGGTGATTCTCTCAGTGAGTTGTACTTCTGCTTTAAACAGCCAACGGTCTCTTAAAAAGGACTTTTGTTTACACAAGTCCTTTAAAAAAAAAAGTTATTTTAAAATGATCTTTTCTTTTCTTTTTTAATTTTTTCATCCCATATGTTTACACTGATCCTGGAACTTTGTCATTTTGACCTTCTCTGCTGATTAAAATATTCTTCATCATCAGCACCTTCTGCTCTTCTCTCCTGGTGGTCTCTCCGGAAGGGGTCTTCTCTAGCTCTTCTAGCAGGAGATGGGCACTTCGCCTCTACCCCTGTTGCCGGACCAACCTTACCTATTTTGCAGGGTCAGGTCGGCCTGGCTTTTTATCTGTTGTTCTCTTCTGAGTGGTTAGTTTTTCATAGATACCGTGCTTTGCTTTTGTCAGGATTTACCCTGGACCATCAAAACCCTTTTCTTGTGCCAGTGAAGCCTAAGAAACAGTCCTGATGAGAGAACCAGGAACTCGAACAGATCATATTTATCCTGAATGTTCTGTCCAAAATGAAAAATACATTTCTGAGGAGCCTCAAGATCTCTTAGAAGGGACGTTTCACCAACTCTGTCATGTAGTGGCATCAATCCCGATTCTGTGTCAATTTTCCTACTTTCCCAGCTAGTAATTCTCTACCTCCGAAAGCCCACTCTCTACCGTTTCCTCTCTCAAAGGCAGTTGCTCTTAGAGTCTGCACATGGCACTTGAGGCCTGCTGGTCGTTGCCTACTGCCCTCTGTACCTTGGGGCTAACAGCTGCGGGGCATCAAGATAAGAACGTCTTTTGTTCTAAGACTTAATAGAGTTTGGGTCACATGGTAAGCAATAATCACTTTTTTTGTTGATCCAAGTGTTCGACCTTTCTTAATTATTCTAGTACCACCATTTACTTGTTCTAAGATGTGTCCACCCCCCCATTTTAATATCTTTTAAGGTGGCACTCACCTTGCACTTGATGACATATCCTAGTTTAACTGACAGCATTCCTCTTTCTTAGGCGAACATAAACTATAGTACATCTTACACTTGATGATAGCTAGGATGCAATTAAATACTCTATTATGGTTACGATTCTGATATTTGAAATCCTCCGGTAGCGTCCTGTGCCCCCACAGTGTAGTACCTCACCTCCTCGGCATAGTATACAAACCATCTCAAGCCCAGTGTTAACCCCGGGGCTCAGCCTCCATCCCCAGGTGATGCTGCCAGATCAGTTGTCGGTTGTCATGAACTTGCTGTAGGTTCCCAAATGCACTGTGCTGCCTCCTGGCACTTTGAAACTTGACACACTCATCCTCATTCTTCGCTTTGCCCTTGTCTATCACCTCCAATGAAAATCTGTTCCTAAGTGGCTTTTCCCAGCTCCAACCTACCCTTGGCAGTCTTTTATCTCCCTGTGGTAAAGCCTGTCTCACTGCACCATGGACATGCCCGTTGTCCCCCTGGGAAGAGAAAAGGGACAGTGAGGGCCCCCCAGCATTTGCAGCTCTAGAGCAGAGCCCCATACCTGGCTTGCAGGAAATGCCAGATCAGGAAGACAAATGGAGATCATCCTCTGAATAAAACCAGCTCTTCTTTGCCTACCGCAGCATCTGGATCAATAAAGAGCAGCCAGTTATTACTGCTGTTTTTCTAGGGATTTTTCCCCATCGAATTCCCAGGTCTTTACTCTTTTTATAGCACTTTAATTCAGGCTTCAACCACTTCCCAGTCAGATCAGGTGAAATCGTTTTCCTTCCCCCATACCCTCGATGTATTTCACATCTACTAATTCTTTTTTTAAAGATCTGATTTACCCATTTTTCTGACAGATCACAAGTAGGTAGAGAGGCAGGCAGAGAGAGAGGGGGGAAGCAGGCTCCCCGCTGAGCAGAGAGCCCGATGTGGGGCTCCATCCCAGGACCCTGAAATCATGACCTGAGCCGAAGGCAGAGGCCTAAACCACTGAGCCACCCAGGAGCCCCCATATCTGGTAATTTTTAATCAACGTGGATTTGCTGCATCAAATAGTTCCTTCTTCTTCAAATATAAATATGTAAATATATTGATCAAGTCACTCGCATGTCTTAGGAGAATGTCACGCCTTTAGTAGCAAACTGGAAATCCTGGCCATTGGGTTTGATTTTTGTTTTGGTTTGATTTGGATCGGTTTTTGTAATTTAAAAATCTCTCCAGCCCTTGGCTCTGTCTGACCTGATTGCTTTCAGCTGTTTCTGCAACAACATTGTCCTGGCAGGGAAAGCTCTAATTGTTTTCAGTGGCGCCCCCTTCTGAACACTTTGTTAAGAAAATGATTTTTTTTGTTTGTTTGTTTTTGGATATGGTAAATGTGGAACTACAATGAGGTATTTCAAAGAGGTGAACCTCAGATAAGTTTTTCTAAGGGTGGGATGAGGGTTACTCAAAAAGAAACTTGACACGGCTTTTAAAGATATCGATAAACATTATCACCTAATACGTGACTGATTGTTACTGTGCTCTTAACTGGGCAAACACTTGTTGGCTTCCAAGAAAGACTAACATAATTGTAGATGGTTCTAGCGGCCTTCTAGCACAGGGTCTCATGAGGCAGGGATTCTAGCCACTGGCTGTGCAAGGCACGAGGCCTGTTAGTGATTCTATTTTTTTCCTCTGCAGAATGGGCCTTTCTACATTCCAGGTCCTTTCTACCCAAATAAATAGTGCGGTGATTCTCTCAGTGAGTTGTACTTCTGCTTTAAACAGCCAACTGTCTCTTAAAAAGGACTTTTGTTTACACAAGTCCTTTAAAAAAAAAAGTCATTTTAAAATGATCTTTTCTTTTCTTTTTTATTTTTTCATCCCATATGTTTACACTGATCCTGGAACTTTGTCATTTTGACCTTCTCTGCTGATTAAAATATTCTTCCTCATCAGCACCTTCTGCTCTCCTCTCCTGGTGGTCTCTCCGGAAGGGGTCTTCTCTAGCTCTTCTAGCAGGAGATGGGCACTTCGCCTCTACCCCTGTTGCCGGACCAACCTTACCTATTTTGCAGGGTCAGGTCGGCCTGGCTTTTTATCTGTTGTTCTCTTCTGAGTGGTTAGTTTTTCATAGATACCGTGCTTTGCTTTGGTCAGGATTTACCCTGGACCATCAAAACCCTTTTCTTGTGCCAGTGAAGCCTAAGAAACAGTCCTGATGAGAGAACCAGGAACTCGAACAGATCATATTTATCCTGAATGTTCTGTCCAAAATGAAAAATACATTTCTGAGGAGCCTCAAGATCTCTGAGAAGGGACGTTTCACCAACTCTGTCATGTAGTGGCATCAATCCCGATTCTGTGTCAATTTTCCTACTTTCCCAGCTAGTAATTCTCTACCTCCGAAAGCCCACTCTCTACCGTTTCCTCTCTCAAAGGCAGTTGCTCTTAGAGTCTGCACATGGCACTTGAGGCCTGCTGGTCGTTGCCTACTGCCCTCTGTACCTTGGGGCTAACAGCTGCGGGGCATCAAGATAAGAACGTCTTTTGTTCTAAGACTTAATAGAGTTTGGGTCACATGGTAAGCAATAATCACTTTTTTTGTTGATCCAAGTGTTCGACCTTTCTTAATTATTCTTGTACCACTATTTACTTGTTCTAAGATGTGTCCACCCCCCCCCATTTTAATATCTTTTAAGGTGGCACTCACCTTGCACTTGATGTCCTATCCTAGTTTAACTGACAGCATTTCTCTTTCTTAGTCGAACATAAACTCTAGTACATCTTACACGTGATGAAAGCTAGGATGCAATTAAATACTCTATTATGGTTACTATTCTGATATTTGAAATCCTCCGGTAGCTCCCTGTGCCCCCACCGTGTAGTACCTCACCTCCTCGGCATAGTATACAAACCATCTCAAGCCCAGTGTTAACCCCGGGGCTCAGCCTCCATCCCCAGGTGATGCTGCCAGATCAGTTGTCGGTTGTCATGAACTTGCTGTAGTTTCCCAAATGCACTGTGCTGCCTCCTGGCACTTTGAAACTTGACACACTCATCCTCATTCTTCGCTTTGCCCTTGTCTATCACCTCCAATGAAAATCTGTTCCTAAGTGGCATTTCCCAGCTCCAACCTACCCTTGGCAGTCTTTTATCTCCCTGTGGTAATAAAGCCTGTCACACTGCACCATGGACATTCCCGTTGTCATATTTTCTCCATATTTTACTATATCTGGATACAACATATTACCAAACAGATGTTCATCAAAGACTAAATCATTTTTAATGGAACATAATATTTTGAACCTACATCTATTAATCATTTTATTCGATCTAACATTTACATTCTCGCTAAACAATTGATCAGTTGTCCACAAAATTTAAAAAATTATTATTAAAAGTCGTGTTTGGAAAAGTAGACTTTTTTCAAATTTGCATTTAAATGAAAATATTTGCGGATATTTTTAAAACTTTAAATGTAATTTTATATATATCTGACCTATCAGATGATATAAAATTTTGGAGAAAATATGACATAATTTTTTTAATCATGTTGTAGGTATTAATAAAGAGCAACTGTTTGTATTATTTGTATTGATATCTTAGTTAATAAACATGAATTACTGGTATAAAATATATATTTTTAATTTTATTTATTTACTTGACAGAGATCACAGGAAGGCAGAGAGTCAGGCAGAGAGAGAGGAATGGAAACAGGCTCCCTGCTCAGAAGAGAGCCCACTGTGGGACTCAATCCCAGGAACCTGGAATCATGACCTAAGCCGAAGGCAGAGATTTTAACCCGCTGAGCCACCCAGGCACTCTAAAATATGTTTTTTTTTAATATAGAATTATAGTTCTTGCCAAAATATGGAACTAGCTGGAACGGGATGCCTCCTTCAAAGTCAGCTCTGGAGAAATTATGCAAGTGTAATATAGAACTATTTCATATATTAACGAAACACAAAGAAATGATGATAAATTCCTTAAGAGACTCAAAGTTGCTCTTGACTGGTATGTTTCAATCTCTATTCCTGGTTTGAGTACAGGTTTTAACAGGCCTGTCACTGTAGAAATCAGTTGGATGTTTAGAGGCTATCAGAACTGTGCAAAAACCTTGAAGGGGCAAAGTCTTGAAGATTCTTTAGAGAGATTAGCTCCCTAAGGCATTATTCCTCCACACATTTTCCTCCAAACAATTAAGGCTGATGGATGAGGGGCACCTGAGTGGCTCTCTCATCACGTGGGTGGTGGTTAAAGCCTCTGCCTTCATATCAAGTCATGGTCTCTGGGTCCTGGGATGCCTCCCTGCTTGCCTGCCTCTCTGCTTACTTGTAATCTCTCTCTCTCTCTGTGTTCAATAAGTAAATAAAATCTTTAAAAAAGGCAGATGGATGATAAATTATGAAAACTGCTCCCTCCAAATGATGCTTCTTCATAAGGATTTAAGAATTTAAAATTTTAAGAATTTAAAATGGAAACTTGATCATAGGATTTATTTTATAGAATAACATCAAGTGAAGGCAGTTATTATTAGTTCTGAAGTATTTGTGATTCTGAATTCTTGGCCTCATTAGTAAATTTATTTTAAAATTCTCCCATGGAGTGGTGATTGGCCTTCAGTCTTTCATTGATGTACATCATTGGGTCAAATGAGATGTGTGTGCCCAGAACTATATATAATCTTCTTTGTATTTTACTGGAGATGGCATTTCCAAGTTTTGTTCAATTGAATTTGGGGAGATGTTTTAATAGTCACTTCTAGAGTCGGCCCTGGAGAATATCTTCATTTTTTTCTCTTCCCGATTCTCTGAAAAACCCTGACTATTTCACATTATCACATTGATATCACAATTCCAAGTTTTTCCAAACACTAGAGCTGCAAATTAGAAGGAAGCTACTCAGAATGTAATGCTATTGTGAATGATTGAGAAAGAAAACATTATTATAATTAAGCTACCAGGTTTCAATGTATTTTATTGTTGCTTAGAAAATCCTAGTATACCCAGACTTTACAGAGATTTGATGATCCTAAGAGGAGCTGAACTCTTGGACCATAATAACTATGCACATAAAAAGTACAATTACTTACCTAAAAAAGATAATGTAGTTAACTTTATATGGCAATCCAAGTGTTATTGGAACAGGAATTAAAAAAATAGCTTGGGGCACCTAGGTGGCTCAGTGGATTAAGCCACTGCCTTCAGCTCAGGTCATGATCTCAGGGTCCTGGGATCAAGTCCTGCATCAGGCTCTCTGCTCAGCAGGGAGTCTGCTTCTCTCTCTCTCTCTCTCTCTGCCTGCCCTCCGTCTACTTGTGATCTCCCTGTCAAATAAAAAAAATAAATAAAATCTTAAAAAAACAGAATGACTGTACTTTTAAAAAATCGCTTAAAAGGGGTGCCTGGGTGGCTCAGTGGATTAAGCCGCTGCCTTTGGCTCAGGTCATGATCTCAGGGTCCTGGGATCAAGCCCCACATCGGGCTTTCTGCTCAGCCGGTAGCCTGCTTCCCTTCCTCTCTCTCTGCCCGCCTCTCTGCATACTTGTGATCTCTTACTGTCAAATAAATAAATAAAATATTTTAAAAAGTAGCTTAAACGTATATGATAAAATAATGATATATATATACAAAGCAAAGAAAGATACTATACTGTGAATATAAATTACGTGAAAATTGTTGAAATAAAGAGTACAATAAATGGAGACTAAGATGAATATAGCTGTAAAATGAATAAATGAGTTGGGGAAAACAAACAAACAAACAAATTAATGACTTCTGCCCAAATGCAGCAGAAGAGAAAAAAAAAGAAAATATTTAAGTACATACTGAGATAAATTTTTGAGAATTAAAGAAAGATGAAAGATACCAGATTTAAAATGATGCCAAACATGAGAAATCAGAAACAAAACAAAAAAAAAAACCACACACACAAAAAACCACTCATATATATTATGGTGAGTTTTAAGAATATCAAAAACAGGGAAGAGCATAAATGATGCCCAAGACAAGAACAGATCACCTAAAATGTACAAGAATAATACTGACAGCAGAATTCTCAATAGTAATAGCATATAAAGGAGACAGCTGGGTGTTTGTATAGATGGAAAAGATATTTGAAACTAGATATTATACGTCAAGCCAAATTATTGATTAAATGTGAGAGCACAGTAAAAATACAATGAAGCATGTTAGGTCTTAGAACATTTATCACACAGAGACACACATTTTAGAAAACTTCCTTGGAGGACAGCTCAATTTAGATAGAGAAAACAGAATTATGTACTCAAAGCCACATTTTGAAGGAAGGATTGAATATAGTCTGCACTGCAAATATTCTTTAATCGTATGTTCTGAATTTCCTAAATTTAAGAAGTATTTGTTCAAATATTTAATATTTAAATAAATCCTAGGAGACTTTTTCTTAGATTCTGGAAAATCAGTCCATTTGTATACAAATCTCTTTGTCACTGATGGAAATTTTGATAGCCCTTAACTGTGGAATGCCTAATGTATTGTTACAGCAATTGTGATTTGCCAATACATGGGTGATGTGTGTGTTGTGTGTGTTTATTTTTATTTTTGATGGTTTTACTCTTCTATGAGATTTTGAAGTAGACATAATTTTAATAAATTATGATTTGTTGAAATTTATCTGAGGTTATATATAATAAAATGAAATTTGTGTGAACTGAAGAAGTGCGTCTCCATTTTTTTTTTTAAGAGTACACTGGTCTTGGGGCGCCTGGGTGGCTCAGTGGATTAAGCCGCTGCCTTTGGCTCAGGTCATGATCTCAGGGTCCTGGGATCGAGTCCCGCATCGTGCTCTCTGCTCAGCGGGGAGCCTGCTTCCCTCTCTCTCTCTCTCCTAGCCTCTCCGACTACTTGTGAACTCTCTGTCAAATAAGTAAATGAAATCTTAAAAAAAAGAGTAGAATGGTCTTTAAAAATTGTCAAAGAAGTATATTATATTCATTCTTAAATTTGATAATATACAATAAAGTATTTATGGTCATATGGAACCATATCAAGTTCTATTAATTCATATTAATAATTACCATAAGAGGAAAAAGGGATATTTTTCAAAATGAAAATTAGTGTATTTTTCAGACTATGATATAGTGTTATTCACTGAACAGAGGGAACAAATGTCAAAGTTTAACACAGTGTACAGAATGTTTTAACATAAATTGAAACTTAAATCTGACCAAATTTCACAGTTTTAAGTAAAATGATAGCACTTTATATCCTTGAAAAGTGGTACGTGACACAAAACATTGCTTAGAAAAACAAATTTAACACTACACTAGTCTGAGATGGTTATGTGATGGTACAACTTGCCATTGTGTATCATCAAATGGTATATTTTTTTTCTTTTGGTCTTGTCATTATATTTTATTTTAGCCATTCTGATAAGTGTGTAGTGATATCTCAGTGTCATTTTAATTGCATTTCCTTGATGTCTAATTATGTCAAATTATATTACTTAGATGTTTAATGTTCTGAGTTTTCTCAGTTCAAGACCCTGAAGCCACTTAGGAAAAATACAGTTGCAGATGCACTCATAGACCAACTCTTATTTAGAAATAAGAACAAACATTACTGCCCATTCCAACAAAAAATAGATTTGTTATGAAGTAGGGATTTTATAAATTACCTGACACAACTTATATAGTAGATATGAAATGGGACAGGCGGCTTCTTGCAGCTATATACAACATCATTTTAATTTCAATTTTCAGTATAATTTTTCCAAGGTATACACAGAATATATATTTAATGTAAACTGTGAACATTTTAAACTCTGTATATGGAAATTAATCAAATTTAAGTTTATAACAATCAAAATTAACGGAAGTTTATCTTAAATTAGTTAGCTTTCTCTGCATTGCAAGACAGAATAATCAAGAATTGTAAGAAAAAAATAATCTCTGTAAAATTACCGGAGGTGCATTATAAAGTGTTCGGTAACTGATCAAACTCACAATTTGGATTGAATGGCAAGTGATTTTTAACATCTGGAACTCATTGTCAATTTTTTTTTCTTCATTGTGTCTTAATAAATTACTGTGTTCATTTGCATGGAAGTGAAGAAAAATGCATGACATTTCATCTCAACACTAACACTTTTAACTGGCAACTCTGAATGTACTTTAGAGCAGTGTAACAAAGTAAAGATCAATGATGTTTCATGAAATATTTGTTATAATTCTCAAGGAGATAGGGAGATTGTGCAAAAATGCAAGTCACTTTGCGACTAAACACATTGTTTATTTCAGCTAATTTTAAGAAAATATGCTAAGACTCTCTCAAAAAAGGAAGCAATGATTTAAGTTTTCCTTCAAACTCCTTATCTAATCCTGAGCCAACAGCACATAGTTCAAAGAGCAACTAATTTGAGCAGCTCCAATTTACACGTTTCCTAACAATGCTTAATTTAGTGGAATTTCTGTCCAATTATGTTAATTTGATGTAGTGAAAGACAAACATTCAAAAAGATCATCCTTAATTTATATAGATTGCCAAACTCTGCATTTTCTGAATGACGCCCAGGAAAGTATTTTCAAAAACAAACAAACAATGCCAAAACCACTATTAGGTCATCTCTAGGCAGAAAGTGACTCAGAGCCTACATTACTCTCTCCCTGAAAGTATACTGTAGGCACTGAAACTACTACCTGAGTCTGTGCTATCAAATTCCTTAAGTTAGAAAGTTTTAAAACCAGTCTGTGTGGGAGTACTTCATTTACAGATAGAGACTTGATTGTTTATACATTTTCATACTTGATTTTTAGGGTGTAATAACTATGTTTTAAAATTCATGGTGGTTTTGAATACTGTTGGATAATTGTGCTAAAATGGTATATCCATTCTTCCTAGGAAACAGAAATTATAGAAAGGTAGTATTTTTCAGATCTGACATCTTTGAGTCATTGCAGTTTCAGTAGAAATGCAATAGGAAAAGTGACATTCATGTTTATGATATTTTCTATACATAAATTAGAATGTACTGGAGGCCTGATATAAAGTGGGATGACTAAGCTTCAGTAAGATCTTGTTTTCAATTCAAAATAAATTTTAAATTGAATTATGCACCTCTAAGTTCAGAGACAATAAACATTAACCAACACAATTAATAAGTTCTATTTCTTGAAATTTCGGGAACATTGATAGTCTCACCTACTGGATGGACAACAGCTAAAATTTTTGGTCATGGATTCTTGCTAAAATATCACTTTCCCAAAGAAAATTAATGTTATGAATTTTCATTGATTGTTATTGATCATGAAGAATATAACAACCACGATAAAAATAGTAGGAAAAACATGATAACTCATCTCTAAGGGCATGTGGAAAGTAGGAAATGCTAATAAAAAAAACTACCAGTATTTCCCAAGTTATCATAATATAACAGAACAAAAATATTTCATAAAAATATTTTCTAGGCTCTTTCCTACATTCAAATTTAAAGGTTGAGGCATGTGATATATATTACACAAAAACGATCCCAAGGAATTCGTTTAAAACAAAATCTCTTAATGAAGGACAAATTCAAAGGAATTTCTTTTCTAATTTAGTTAACAAATTATAAATCGACTTACCTATTTCATCACAGTGTATCAGGCACCAATAATATTTTTTAATCGTCATACCTGATGCAATAGTTACCATCTTTCAGACATACTGATCACGAACAAGCAAATAAACAAGAGCACTGTAGCTTAAGATCTACATGCATAAATATAGGACTACTTCAGACAGTCTCTTCACCACAACATAGCAATGAATAAAAATCATACATGTTCTGTAATGGACATACAGATGAGATAGAAGGGGATGGGTGTTACTATATGCAGAATCTTTATTAATTACATTGTAAAACATAATATGGAAAAACAGAATACAATTTTAGAAATACCCAGGTCACCATCATTGTTTTATTTTTATATGTGTAGATAAGGAGTTTAGTAAACAATCCATGACTATTCAACTTCTTATATTTTGAAAATTTTAGCAAAAGCAACAAACCTGGGGCGCCTGGGTGGCTCAGTGGATTAAGCCGCTGCCTTCGGCTCAGGTCATGATCTCGGTGTCCTGGGATCGAGCCCCGCATCGGGCACTCTGCTCAGCAGGGAGCCTGTTTCCCACTCTGTCTCTGCCTGCCTCTCTGCCTGCTTGTCATCTCTCTCTGTCAAATAAAATAAATAAAATCTATTAAAAAAAAAAAAGCAACAAACCTAGCAACTAGAAAATTGTATCTATCTGCAAAATACAGCTTTGCCAGCATGGTAGAGGAAAAGCAAAACAAAATAAGTAAGAAAAGTTTAACATTTCACAAGAGTTTTACTTTTATTTTTAATTTATTATTTTTTATTTTTCACTTATTATTTACTTCTATTTTCTACTTTATTTTAATGAAAATGTCATGACCATAACGTAAGAGCAGAATTAAACACAACATGAGAAATTATTCTTTCATAATTTATAATAAAGTAGCTTGGTGATTAATTCAAAAATTATATTACAAACTTCAGTGTTCTTGCAGTAAGTATCACTTCATAAACAAATGAGTCAGGAGTCATAAACTAATGATGATTCTAAATGTTTTTTATTATTATTTTTTTTATTTTTATTTTTTTAAATATTTTATTTATTTATTTGACAGACAGAGATCACAAGTAGGCAGAGAGGCAGGCAGAGAGAGAGGAGGAAGCAGGCTCCCTGCTGAGCAGAGAGCCCGATGCGGGACTCGATCCCAGGACCCTGAGATCATGACCTGAGCCGAAGGCAGCGGCTTAACCCACTGAGCCACCCAGGCGCCCTAAATGTTTTTTAGAGAGACATTCTGTTCTTAATATATTTCAAATATTCTACACAAGGCAAAGTGGATCCAAGTAATCTGTAGGCAAAATAAGATTTTAGAGAAGTATATATTTCCAACAGTATTTATAAAATATTACCTTTATGTAAGGCAGCATCCTGGACGTTGTGGAAAACATACAAAGGAGTAAGAAGTGGCCCTTCAAGAAACATATACAATATCAAGGTTTAACATGAAGCAGCATGTCTTCTCTAAGGAAAAAAACATTGTACCAACTGACTTTACTGAAACTTTATATTTATTGCTCTCGTTTTTGGTCATATTGTCTTTCTGCATGCAGGCTGCTATAACGGACATAATATAGACTGAATAGCTTATAAAGAACAGGAATTTATTCCTCACAGTTCTAGAACTGAGAAGTTCAAGATTAAGGAATGGGCAGATCCAGGGAGAGCCCACTTCCTCATAGATGGCTATCTTCTCACTGTAACTATACATGGTGAATGAAGCAAAGGAACTCTCTGGAGTCTCCTTTAAAAGGACTGTAATCCCACTTATGATCTAATCACCTCCCAAAGGCCCCTATGTTTTAATACTATCACTTCCAGATTTAGATTTCATAATATGATTTTGGGAGACATAAACATTCACACCATAGTATATATAAACAAAAAAAGACACAGAAACAACAAACAACAAAAATTATTTTAACTACCTATTATTTTCAACTACATAAAATTTTAATTTGTTTCTATATAATTTTAAATAACTCATTTGAGGGATTCACTTATATCCAATGCATCTGAGTGCAATTAAATTTGCTTACCCAACATATCCAGCAGCATATTTCTTCAGACTATCCCATTCCCCACCTTACAGGATTTACCACAATTAGAAGACAGGGGATAGAGGATAGATAGATAGATGTATACATAAACACACTTGTACATACACATATGCATATTTTTTCCTGTTAATGATACTCATGCAAATAAAATTTAAGCTCAAGGAAACCTGTCTTGTGTGTTAATTAATATCCAGTTTTTAGTCAACATCCAAAAACAAATAATCCAATAAAAACATGGGTAGAAGACATGAACAAGTGTTTCCCCAAAGAACACATTCAAATCTTCAGTAGATACATGAAAAGATGTCCATCATCATGTATCATCAGGAAATTGCAAAGCAAAACTAGAAAGAGATACCACCTCACACCTGTCAGAATGGCTAAAATCAACACTACAAGAAACAAAAGGTGTTGGAGAGGATGTGAAAAAGTCACACTTGTGGGGGCTGCCTGGGTGGCTCAGTGGGTTAAGCCTCTGCCTTCAGCTCAGGTCATGATCTCAGGGTCCTGGGATCAAGTCCCACATCGGGCTCTCTGGCAGGCATGGAGCCTGCTCCCTCCTCTCTCTCTCTACTTGTGATCTCTCTCTGTCAAATGAATAAAATCTTTTAAAAAAAAGAAAAAAAAAGAAAAAGTAACAATTGTGAACTGTTGGTGGTGATGCAAACTGATACAGCCATATTGGAAAACAGTATGGAATTTCCATAAAATTTAAATATAGAAGTCCTTTGTGATCCAACAATCCTGTTGGTGTGTATTTACCCAATGAATATAAGAAAACTTATTCAAAGGGATGCTAGCACCCCTATGTTCATAACAGCATTATTTATAAAGCTAAGATATGGAAAGAGCCCAAGTATCCATCAATTGATGAATGAATAAAGAATAAGTGGTATGTATATACAATGGAATATTATTCAGCCATAAAAAAAGACTGAAATCTTGCCATTTGCAATAACATGGATGGAACTAGACAGTATAATGCTAAAAGTGAAATAAGTCAGTCAGAGAAAGACAAATACATTTACTCATATATGGAATAAAAGAAACAAAACAAATAAGCAAAGGGGAAAATAATAAGACATAGAAAGAGAAACAAAGCAAGAAACAGACATTTCATTAAGGAGAACAAACTGATGGTTACTTGAGGGGATCTGGAAGGAGTGATGGTTAAATAAATGATGGGGGTTAATTAGGGCACTTGTCATGATGAGCACTGAGTGTTATATGTTATATTGTACACATGAAACTAATACAACCATATATGTTAACTAACTGGATTTCAAATGAAAACTTTTTTAAAATACCCAGTTTTTAGCTCACATTCTGGCTTACAACAGGGATTTAGTCAGGAATTTGGAGATTAGTTAATGAACAAATAAAGGGGTGAACAGGCAGTTGTTAGATAAAATTACTATCCTTCCTGGCATGATCTTATACCTTTTATCTAGAATTATTTTTAGCACTTTAGATTCTTCCTATTTTATTTTGAGTCATTAAACAAAAATTTCCTCAAAGGACCTTAGACTCCCCAATTTGAGCAACAGAGTGAGAGCGGAAATTGTGTCCAGGAGGAAAAAAAAAAAGGATGAAACTACTTTTGTTTACTAGTGAATGCATAGTTCTTCCACAGAAGAAGCTCTAAATTGTCATGGCTCCAGCTTTTTATGTGTTCAGTCATATGTTCAGAAGTAGGTAACACGATCAAAAAATATAAAGCATCTGAGATTATTTTCCCTTATTTAAAAGCTGGTGTATGAGTCTGCTATGGTTTCTTAGGTGTTCATAGAAGACACAGACTCATGGTTCAGAAATAATATAGTTTATTATTCACAGCAATAGATGTAGCCAGAACATTAACTGTATTTGTGTGTGTGTGTGTGTCTGTGTAGGGGTAGGAGTTATATATCAGTTCTGAGCCTCAGTTCCCACAAGAAGAATCAAAACAGAGGCAGATAATATTTGCAAACACAACAGGTTAAGGTAAAAAAAAAAGATACTATTTCTGTCTTCCAAGTCTATTCAATACAACCATCTTCAAAGGATGGTCTAGAACAAATAATAAATGCAATAATGTAAGCAACTAATTGAAAAGTGTCTCCCAATAAACACACTTTGAGAGTTTTCACTTGAAAAATACTATAGGATATTACATGGATCAGGTGCATTGTATACTGGAAGGTTAAAATTACAAGGGACCAAATATTTTTAAGCAGTTCTGGCATCCAGTAGAGTTCAAATAGGTTTTATAAGATTGAGGAAAGAAGCCATCAAAACCTGGGCCCAGGGGCGCCTGGGTGGCTCAGTGGGTTAAGCCTCTGCCTTCGGCTCAGGCCATTACCTCAGGGTCCTGGGATCGAGCTCCACATCAGGCTCTCTGTTCAGCAGGGAGCCTGCTTCCCCCTCTCTCTCTCTGCCTCTCTGCCTACTTGTGGTCTCTGTCTGTCAAATAAATAAATAAAATCTTAAAACAAAACAAAAGAACACAAAAAACCTGGGCCCAATTTTCCCAAAAGTATGATTCTGATTCTAGTCTCTATGATGTTATCCCTTGAAGACAATGTCTCTAATTGAGTTGAATTAGTTTACTAAAGAGCATACCCCCATTTGTTGTAGGAGATGAACAATATGCAAGAGGCAAAATGCCACATGGAAGCCACCTGGTCTTCTGTGGAATATAGAATCAATTCCTTTGGGATGAATTTGTTCCACATTTGACTTCCCACTTAAGGGAAAATAAGAGTGCCTTCTAATAGATTTTGAATAGGAAATGACAACGGAAGCTTATACAAGATTATAAAATGGGAAATTTCATTTAGATAAGCAATAATTTCAAAGTCATCTTCTTAATATTACAGACTCTTCACATAGTCATAATTTTATTTTGGTATTATGTCGGACTCCGGTAGGTTTTGCGGGCCAACAGGCACGATGAGAGCGTCTGGGCCAGCCGGTAGCTCCCCTTGGGGCTGAGTGGGATGGCGAGTGTCGCGAGTCCAGGCGCATTAACGAACCACACCAGACTTGGGGGATCTGTCGAAGCAGGATCTCGCTTTATTGAGCAGGGCAGCGGCTTATATGGGGTGAGGGAAGGGAAGTGAGGTCAGCAAAGTGGGGCCAATGGGGATGTGCCGTGTGGGCGGGAGTTGGGAGAGACACGCCCTGCAGGGGGTGGAGGTTCGCGGGAAACAAAACTGATGGGAAACCGAAACTGCCACTTTGGCGCCTTTGTGGTCGGCCATGTGGGTTCCCGATCCGGAAGAGAAGGCCACCCGGCACCATCTTAGCCTCTTGGGGCCCAACATCTCCCCCTTTTGTTTTTGTATGCATGACTTCTGTCTTAGGTTGCCGGCGGTGGGCCTTCAGGCTTACCCGTCATTGGGGAATCACACTGCTTTGGTGTTCCCCCTGTCTTAGGTTGCTCTGCATCCCCCGCCGGTCTTACCCGTCATTGAATATCATGCCTGTATGGGGGTTTGGTCCCTGCCCTGGTGTGGGTTGTTCCTGCAAGGAATCCCATCCGCCATAGGTCGTGAGACTATTGATGGGGCTCCTCGTAGGACTCGTCGTCACGGGTGGCCAGTCTCTGGTATTGAACATGGACGTTCATGAGTTGAATGGTCTCCACTCTTTTTTTGGACGAATTGGGCAATCTTATTGATAATACAGGGCCAAAGGTCAGCAGGAGAAGTAGGGTTAGGATGGGCCCCAGGAGGGGGAGGAGAAAGGGAAGTAAGCCATTAAAGCTTGTCCAGAAGGGGGAGGTCATCAGGGCGTGGCGGCGCTTCTCTAGGTCCTCCTGTAGCTTCTTGATTTTGTCTCATACAATACCCGACCGGTTGGCAAAGAAACAACATTCCTCCTGTAAAAACAAACATATGCCCCCCTTTTCGGCTGTTAATAGATCTAAGCCTCGCCGGTTTTGGAGGACTACCACAGCCAGCGAGTCCATCTATGTTTGGAGGTCAAGGATGGTCTCCGAGACTGCACCCAAGTCATTAATCATCTGTCGGGATAATGTGTTATAGTAGTGGAGAGAGGTACCTATCCCGGCAGAGCCGGTTGCAACTCCCGCAGTGATCCCTAATCCCAGCATGATGGGGATGGCCTGGATGGCTCTTTTGGATCGCCCTCCGAGACGATCGAAGGCAGGAATCCGAAGGCTCTGATTGTTGGGAATAATGTTGAGATCTGGCAGAAGCCAAGCTAAGGCACAAAGTCCAGTCCAATTAGTGGGGAGGAAGCTGAATGCCTGGTCCCCACAGACGAATACAGTGGCATTGGGGGGGCAGAGTTGAGTATTGTTTACTGTGGTGTTTTGGTCACAGTAGCTGGGGTCAATAGCCCCGAGGTCAATATTAGAGCCATTGTCCACCAACGGGGGCACCCAAAGACAGGTGACATTAGAAGAGAGGGGGGATATGTACACATAGTCTCTGGGAGGCCAAAGAGGGCAGTTCATGGTGGGAAGGAGCAGGGAGACATTGGTGAGGAAAGCCTGGGCCAGTAGGGGCCCATTCTTTAAGCATAGGCCAGCGCGAGTGACTTGTCCATGAGCCAGCAGAAGAAGAAGCAGTGCCACCCAAGACATCCTGATTGGTGGGCCTATGAATCAATAAGGGGACCCTCTGGGTCAGAGTTAGCAATCTCCTTCGCCTCTGGGAGGTACTTAAGATCCCTGGCAGGCACCCAAATGGGCTTCTTTTCAGAGGGTGGGAACACACATCCAAATCCTCTGCCTGCTGTGAGGAGGGGGTCGGGCCCTCTCCATTGGCCCGTCAGGGGGTCTTTCCATCTAACCAGGACAGCGGGATGTGGGGCTGCAGTGGCCCAGTGTCTCTGGAATGCGGATAGGCCATCCGATTTGGAAAAATTTAATATATTTAGGGTAAATAATGCCTTCTTAAGTTGGTCGTGTGGGGGGAGTGATTCCCCCTTTTGTTTTTGTAAATTTTCCTTAAGGGTGTGGTTTTGTCTTTCTATGATTGCTTGGCCCCTGGGATTATAGGGGATTCCCGTGGAGTGGGAGATATTCCAGGTAGTAAGGAAATCCTTGAGGGCCTGACTAGTGAAGCAGGGGCCATTATAAGTCTTGATCTGTTCTGGGAATTCTTACCCATTTCAGTTTTAGGATTTTCAAGCATATCAAATATCTGTATTTGTCCTGAAAGTCCTTTATAGGAATCTCCTTGAAGATAAAACTCATTATACCAGAGAATTAAAACAATTATAAATGACAAAAACTCAGAATGGATATGGTTAGAGCTAAAGAGACACGGGAGTTTACAATTTAGCTGCAAGGAAATCAGGTTATTTCTGTGATACATAACATTTCCATAATTACAGTATCAAGCGGTGATCTCTCAAAACATTAAATCTTTAGGAAGTGCGTAGAATCTCTAGAATAGTTATAGTATTTTCCCAAATGTAACCCAAGGTTTATCATTGGTTCAGTAGTACTTCATGAGCAACTTCACATACCAAGGAAAAGCCTGAGTTAAAGAGATTTACGATTTAAATCTTGTCAACATTTGCTAAAATCTTATGAAGTTTTAAAGCACATGCCTAAATATAATTAGGGATGTTAAACACCTGATAAAACTGAACATAGAAACTGGTTTTTCTGGGCAGGCAAAGAGAAAACCATTTATTTACATTTTCTTAACAGCAGATCAATTGATCTAAGAAAACATTGTCCTTTTGAACAGAGAATTTCAGTCTTGTACCAATGTACCTTTAAAACCCATTCATTTCAATCTTAATCCATTCTTGACCATAGCTAAAATTCCTTTTCTGAAGATTTCCCTTCACAAACCTTCTACAACTTTCCTTTGCATTCAGGTTTTGTCCCAAGCCATTTCCTTCTAAACAACCATCTCATTTAGGACAAAATTACCTTCCTTTACCTTCAACAAAATGTATTCCCATTCCTTAAATCTTTCTTACATATCTCCTACTTTCCTACATACAGAGTTTCCCTTTATTTCCATCAGTCTTAGTTACACTAAGCAGAACTTCGTATTCTTAGAAACACCTTTAGTTATTAACCAATTGTGAACTGTTACAGCAGAATTCTTCAGGTGGCAATTTATGAATCAGTTACATGGAAAACAAGTCTACCAGCAGATTTAAAGACTCTTAGTTTCTTTGCAGTAAGAAGTCAAAAGCACAAACCTACATCCAGAAATTAATGACTTAGCATTTTATCCTGTTTGGTTAAGACCTAGATGTCCACAATTTAATTCCATTTGTCATCCAAGCAAAACTTTAAAACTTTCAGGTTACCAAAGACTTTGAAAGCTACTTCAGCAATTACCCATTAGAACTTTGAGACAGACAATTAACCATCAGTTTAGTCATTTCTTTGCTAACAAATTTTAATAAATAACACAAGCTTATTTGACCTTCAGTAAACTTCGAAGTTTCACATTTACTGCTGATAACTTAAAAGACAGGTCTTATCTTAATTAAACCAACAAACGTAACTTAGTTCCAATAGCGATTTACGTTCCACCTGGGCCCACTCCACTTTGAATGTTTACCTGAGACATGCGTGGGAAGATCCGGAGTGGGTGTTAGGTCCAGGGGGTGCTCTTCTTGCTCCTTTACAGTGGAGAGAGAAGGAGCCGTGGTGCATGATCTAGAGGCTAGTCATGCAGGTTGCACGCGCATTGGTACAGAAACACAATAAGGGGGAAACAGAAGAAACAAAGTGCTGCCAGGAGGCAGAGAAAAGATTCCCGGTTTTAGAGCTCATAAGCCCCAACAGAGGAGCAGACGCCATGCTTTCCCACCAGCAAGGGGGAAGGGGTTAGGCAGTCCAAGTCAGGCCAGAGAACACAGGGAAACTTCCCCGAAACAAAGAGAGTTTCGGCAGCTGCTTGGGAATATTCCTTATGGTCTCTGTCTCGAGTTAGACCAACCCCAGTTGGCTCCAGTTATAGCCATTAACATGGGAAGTGAGTGAGGGAGAAGCTCCCACATCTATTAGGAGAAACAGAGAGAAATAAAGCCAGAGTCCCCTTTGCTAGGGATGGCCCAGCAACCCGGGTTTACTAGAAGAAGGCTTACTTACGTAATTACCATCCAATATGTGAGGAGAACGTTTACTAGCTGACTCATGGCGCCGGGTGGCCTTCTCTTGTGGCTTGTCTGATATAGTCGGAGTGGGCGTCCCAGAAGGGAGTTTGGTTGCCTCGGATTGGGAAGGGGGAGGGGTGCAAGATTTCGGGGGGCAAGGTGACTCCTTAAGCCCCTTTGGGGGTCTGGGTGGAAAGCAACTCTTTAGTGCCGCCAGAGTACCCAAAGGGGGTATCTCCCCCCTGTTTACGTGGGCTTTATGGATTAGCTGTTCAATACGATCCCACGTGTCCCAATCAAAAAGGTTACCTTCCGGAAGCCAAGGAGCCACCTTAACAAAGGCCTCCCATGTCCTAAGGGCTTGGGAATCCGTGAGGGAAAGACCGCGTCTTCTCAAAAGGAAACGCAGGGATTCGAGGGCAGGGTCACTTTAGGAAGATGACTGCCCCATAATTTATGGGGGTACACTCACCCGAAGACCGATTGGCCCGTCAGTGAGAAGAACGAGGAGAGGGTCCTCACACGGGGCACCAGTTGTCGGACTCCGGTAGGTTTTGCGGGCCGATAGGCACGAGGAGAGCGTCCGGGCCAGCCGGTAGCTCCCCTTGGGGCTGAGCGGGATGGCGAGTGTCGCGAGTCCAGGCGCAATAACGAACCACACCAGACTTGGGGGATCTGTCGAAGCAGGATCTCGCTTTATTGAGCAGGGCAGCGGCTTATATGGGGTGAGGGAAGGGAAGTGAGGTCAGCAAAGTGGGGGCCAATGGGGATGTGCCCTGTTGGCGGGAGTTGGGAGAGACACGCTCTGCAGGGGGTGGAGGCTCGCGGGAAACGAAACTGATGGGAAACCGAAACCGCCACTTTGGCACCTTTGTGGTCGGCAATGTGGGTTCCCGATCCGGAAGAGAAGGCCACCCGGCGCCATCTTAGCCTCTTGGGGCCCAACAGTATTATATGGTAATTTCAAATATAGTAAATATAAAGAATTTACCTCTGTAATTATAGCGAGTCTGGTCGTAGTTTAATGGCAACAAAACTTCAATTTAGAAGTATGGTCTACCAATTATTAATACATTTGGAAATGGTGTGTCATCTTCACTCCACTTGTCTCACTAAAACAGTGAGCCAAAAAAGTAGGTCCAAGCTGTTTACTATGGTCAAAATGGGTTGCTTTTGCACTTGGTAAAGAAGCAGTCATATTTTGGAAGAAGAAACTGAGGCTATTAATATTTTCAACTTATTTTCAGAAAAGGAAAGAAAGGATAATCTAAGCTAAAGCCAAAATCTTACACAAGGTGGCAGAAGAATGATCTTTTCCCAGATAAAGGGTTTTTCAACATAGCCATGTTAGGAGGAAGAGATAAGACATTGTGGACTTGACTAAGGTTTGTACACTGTTCAAAAAGTTTTCAAAATAATGTGGATTATTTTTCTTCTTTTAGTTGAGACAACACAAACAAACAAAAAACCACTAATGAGCTTACTCTTAAAAGGAGGTAAACAAGAAACTAGGAAAAATTGAGTGTTAGGAATTGTCCCCCTCCTTTTTTTTTTAATTATGTTATGTTAGTTACCATACAATACATCATTAGTTTTTGAAGTAGTGTTCCATGATTCATTGTTTGTGTAAAACACCCAGTGCCCCATGCAATATGTGCCCTCCTTAATAACCAACACCAGGCTCATCCATCCCCACATCCTTCTCATCTTTAAAACCCTCAGTTTGTTTCTTGGAGTCCATAGTTTTTCATGTTCCATTTCCCCCTCCAATTCCCCCACTTCATTTTTCCTTTCCTTCTCCTAATGTCCTCCATGCTGCTATTCCTTAGGTTCCACAAATAAGTGAAACCATATGATGATTGACTTTCTCTGCTTGACTTATTTCACTTAGCATAATCTCCTCCAGTCCCATCCATGTTGATGCAAAAGTTGGGTATTCATCCTTTCTGATGGCTGAGTGATCTTCCCTTGTATCCATAGATCGCATCTTCTTTATCCGTTTGTCTGTTGAAGGGGATCTTGGCTCTTTCAACAGAATGGCTATTGTGGACATTGCTGCTACGAACACTGGGGTGCATATGGCCCTTCTTTCCAGTAAAATAGAGTTAGCCTATGACCCAGCGATTGCACTACTGAGTATTGACCTCAAAGATACAGATGTAGTGAAAAGAATTAGGTATTGTTAAAGCACAAATGCAGGGGATAGAAGTTATGGTACAGAAGAGGGAAGGGCAACCATATGGCAGAGTAGAATAAAGTAGCTCAGGAAGAGATTAGTCATATCCAGATATTGTAAGGCATGTGGGATTGGCAGGGAGAGCATGAGAAATCATGAGAGCAGAGAGAGAAAATGGACCAGGCAGGAGAGGTTTATAATATTTTAACATCTAAGGTAAGCATATGCAAAGCAGAATAGGGAAAAAATAAAAGTTTTTAGAAGACTCAATACATAAGGAATAACGTGGAGGACACTGGGAGATGGAGAGAAGTGTGCTGGGAAAAATCGGAGGGAGAGACAAACCATGATAGACTATGGACTCTGAGAAACAAACTGAGGGTTTTGAAGAGGAGGGTGGCAGGTGGTTGGGTGAGCCCAGTGGTGGGTATTAAGGAGGGAATTTATTGCATGAAGCACTGGTTGTGGTGCATAAACAATGAATTTTGGATCACTGAAAATAAATTAAAAGAAAAAAAAAAAGACTGACTACAGACATGGACCTCAGTGTAACACAGATATGGAACTCACTGTAATACCAGCCACTTCCCACCGACACACCCACACTATATAATAATAAATAATAATGCAATTAAGAAAATTGCCTGCCAAATAATTTTTCCTCTTTTTTATTTTTATGATTATTATTTTTATTTTATTTTTAAAGTTTTTATTTAAATTCCAGTTAGTTAAAATAAGGTTAATATTAGTTTCAGGTGTACAATATAGTGATCAACACTGCCATACAATGGCTTTAAAAAAAATGAAAAAAAAATTTTTAAAGATTTTATTTTTAAAAACCTCTACACTCAAGATCAAAATTTACATGTTTTACTGACTGATCCAGCCAGGCACCCCAACAAATAAAAATTTTATAAAATTGTTGAGTTTGTGGGAGTCTCATTTGCTCAGTCAGTTAAGTGTCTGCCTTTGGCTTGGATCATGATCTCAAGAGTCCTGGGATCGAGCCCCATATTGCTCATGCTCTTTATCTCTCCCTCTCTTCTCTCTGGCTTTTGCTCTCAAATAAATAAAAAAATATTTTTAAAAGAATTGTTGAGTTTGTTTAACTAGTTTTAAACTAGTAGACAGAGATGAAGATAAAGTATGATGTCATGGCAGGGAAAAATACAACTTAAACACGTTTTAAAAATCAAATGTGCAATGCAAGTTACATCATGTCTTTTATCACCACACTGGGACTTTCCCTATTGAGTTGTTGTAATGTAAGGACCTATTTAATATTTTTATATTTTAGCAAGAGTCTTTCATTGAGGTTAACCCTTAAACTGTCCTTGCTCCCCTTCCCCCAGGGGATTCACTTAAAAACAAGTCCTGGAAATCAGCTCCAGGTAACAAAGCACATATACAAGGGTCGGCCAGGCCAGGTGGAGACATCAATCAGCGGGGAGGGGGGGGGATTTGCACACTGTCTCCCAGATACTAAGGAGTATGCCCCACTCCTCCACCCTTTGGGAACCTTTTTGGCACCAATCCTAATCAAGGTGTAATAGGCTGGGTCAAATGTCTATACTAGGGTAAATTGTACCTCAATTGGTCACCTAGCCTCACTGTGGAGTTTTCTGTGTGTGTTAAAATCTCATTGGTCACCTGTGCGTGGCCAGGCCTGACTGCATGGCCTTTGCCCTTATAAGCTAGACTGTGAAACAGAGAAGGGTTGCCTTCTCTCGTAAGAGGTGTGGCCATGAACGTTCGGTTAGATTCTTGATGCTTGGCATGAAATAAAGCTTTGCTTGACCTTCGTGTTACATCAGTCTCGCTACTTTAATCATAGACCCATTATTGGGGCATAACAGTATTAATCTTATAGTTATAAGTCCACAATGCATCCATCATCCATCCTACCCCTTAACACTCCCCTTTGGACAGACCCATGATCTAGAACAAGCCTTATTTTATAGTGCCTTGTAGGAGACTTTTGCTGCTGCCTAAATTGCCTACTTTCCTCTCACCATTACCATGGAAACTGGGTCTTTTGCAACAAAGGGGTAGTGTAAGATATTAACAACTTCCATAAATCTCTTTAAATAATAAAGTATAAGATAGTGGTACCTTTTTTTCTGCCACATAACCAATTCTTGCAAGAATAAGGTCATATAAGAGAATTTACAGCACATGCTAGCATTATCCTACTGGACCCAGATCATTTGTATGTTTCTCTGTCTCTGAGAAATGTAGTTCTTTACATGACTGAAACCTACAAATTCTTTGATATGAATACTAATATCACCTACATTATTTTAAAGCCTGTTAAGGCTTCTGAAATACATAGGTTTTGTAAACACTTATTAAGTATCTTGTATATATCAAACACTTTAAAAATCTCTGCTTTAAAACAAAACAAAACAAAACAAAAAAGCTCTACCTCAATGAAAGTTTGGGTCTGAAAAAGATACAGGCAATATACAAAGCAACAGATAGAATAATTACATATTTGATTATATACTCCGAGGATGTCACATTAAATTGATATGAAAATGATGAGAAGGATCTGAATTTCTTGTCAAAATTTTTTGCCTTAAAAAGAAATTGATATTTAGGGAAAGTTGTTACTGAAAGAGGTCCTGTGTCAACCAAAAATGTTAAACCATGATCTGACTAAATTTTCCAGTTGTGATCATTGCTTTGTTTAGCTGTCTTTATTAAGACTGAATTTAGTAATTCAGTCTCAGATTTCAGTAAGTCTTTTATTTTTTAAGATTTTATTTATTTATTAGAGAGAGAGAGAGAGTGGGCAGGGAGGGGCAGAGGGAGAGGAAGAACCAGACTCCTTGTTGAGCAGGCAGCTGATGCAGGACTGGATCCTAGTACCCTGGCATCATGACCTAAGCTGAAGGAAGACACTTAACCAACTGAGCCACCCAGGCACTCTAGACTGTAAACTTCTTAAAGGTAAAAAGTTTATTCTTCTAGTAGTTCCAGAGACATTTCTAACATCCATAAGAAAGCATGTACTGATGTAAAGTGCCAGCAAATCAAATTATTTAAAAAAGAAAGAAAGAAAGAAAGAAAAGATATATCTGGATAAAGAGAAAAACAGAAAATCTAATAATACATTGAATTATTAGAGCAAAGAGTGGAGGAAGAGAAAATAAATATGAAATAGAGATTTCCACTAAAAAAAATTGAATAAGGCAGGAGATTTAGAAAATTATTATGACATACTTGAGAAAAAAAATAGGAATTTTTAGAATATAGCAATGAATGAAAAGGTAAATTGTTCCTACCTCTATAATATTAGCTGTTTGTTGTTGTTGTTGTTGCTAATTTACCTATTTAAGCTAATAAACAAAGAAAGGTTTCACTTAGGGATAAGGTATATATATATATATATATATATATATATATATATATATATATATGTTTATTTTTCCATTTAGGGTGAGGGTATATATATATATATATATATATATATATATATATATATATATTTTAATTGTTAGAAAATGTGTCACAGAAAGTGTGTAAACTTTAAGATACAGAGGCAACATGTAACGAACTACATTGTTTGAACGTCTAATTTGTAAATGCTGTTAGAGGAAACTTGGTGGAAATGTCCTTATGTGGTTGTGTTTCTGGAACTAAGTATATTTATTAATAAGGAATAGTTTAAAATTATGAAATGACCAGGAGTGGACAATTTTCCTAATCCTATCAGCTCTTTGCAGCTCTTTTATTAGCCCCCTTTAGGAATATCAGCTTTATTTATCTAATTAAATTTTATATTAATGTGCTTTTGACTTTTGCCCTTTCCCTTCCTTCTGTTCTTTTTTTCCCACTAAATTATAAGTTTCTGCTTAACAGCTACTATCAATTCTTTGATATGAATTCTCAACATCAATATACTAACTCCAGAGATGAAGCAGCATAAATATTTAGAAGCTAAGAATACAAAACCTTGGGCATCTAGAAGGCTCAGTCAGTTAAGCATCTGCCTTTGACTCAGGTGGTGATCCCAGGGTCCTGGGATGGAACCCCAGGTTGATCTTTCTGCTCAGCTGGGAGCCTAATTCTCCTTCTCCCTCTGCCTGCAGCTCCCTTTGCTTTCGTTTGCCCTCTCTTTGTCAACTAAATAAAATAAAATAAAATAATGTAAATAATACACTTATTTATTTATTAAAATGCAATTATTACACTATACATAATGTATTGCATAATTATAATAATGATTAAACAATTTATTAAATATTTATATTAAATATATCAATTTAATTAAATAAATATTTTTTAGAATTTAAAATATTTCAAATTTAGATTATTAAATATTAAATCATTAATTTATTAAATAAATATCTAAACATAATTAAATAAAATAATTTATTTATTAAAATGAATAAAATAATGTTAAGTCATTATCTGAGCATGTATTTTTAAATAGTCTAAAATAAACCATCTAATAAAGTCTAAATACATTGAGTTCAGATATTTATACAAGTTAACACAGACACTCAACCCACAGACAGTTTCAAAACATTTGTTTTTATCTACTACTCAAAATACGATTGTAATGTATTTATTTATAACTTTGACATAGCAAGGAAACTTGGAGGAAAAGAGGACATTTGCTTTTAATATTTGAAAATTATTTTGTTGATTAAAAAAAAAATAAAAACCTTAACACATGAACATTTCTTCTTAAATAACACTGTTAAGTTTCTGAGTCGCATTCTATTAAACATGCTGATAAAATGGCCTCAGTTACTCATTTAAATCATCAGCTGAATGGGTAACAAATGAAGTAGAGAGCTTTTTAATTATTTATGAATGTATTGCTTGTGGATGGAGTGCCACATAGAGTTACCTCTCTTTTTGGCTTTGTTTTGTGAGCAGCAGTGGAATGCATGAATGAGATTAAACATAAGGACATTCACAGAAATTCTTAATGAACTTCTGGGGAAGGGCAGTAAGTGCAAGGAAAAACTCAGCAAGACTAATTACAAATTTCAAGTGGTCATCGCTTAATTATAGAACCTTTTAAGTACAAGTAATATATCTTTTTTATGAGCCTATCATATTGTATTAATTACCACAAACTGCACTCTTGAACACTTATCTTTTCACATATTTCTTATCCTTAGTACTTAAAATTACCCTTATGATTGATAAGCAAATGGATTTTACTGACAATGCATTTATTTACATAAATAAATAATGCTGTTTATATATATAAAAACAATTGACTATGTGTATGTGTTCAATGAAATTTTTTTTCAAATTAACATCTTAATTCTACCACATTGGTAACAAATAGATATAGACTTTATAGATTCATCAAATATTTTATTCTCAAATTTATATCTCCTTTGTGAAGTAAATGAAACTGTATATATTAAATAAAATCCTATCACATGTAACAGTTACTAGTGCTTCCCAGGACATACATAGGTCAGGTCCTACTCAAGGCATCACGGATAACTGGATTTAACTTTCTATCCTAGGAGTCTTCTGTATATTTCTGTGGCTTTTATACTACAATCAGGAGGAAGAATTCTTTTGCTAAAAGCTTCCAAATGACTTTGTGAGTAGATTATTTGTAGACCAGTGATATAATATTATAGTTTAAATGTAAAGCATGATAAAATAAAATGCTATTGCCATATTTAATTTGTTCAGTAAAGCATTCATTTAGTTATCAAGCATTCATTTTCTTTTTTTTTAAAGATTTTATTTATTTATTTGACAGACAGAGATCACAAGTAGACAGAGAGGCAGGCAGAGAGAATGGAAGGGAAGCAGGGTCCCTGCTGAGCAGAGAGCCTGGTGTGGGTCTCTATCCCAGGACTCTGGGATCATGACCTGAGCAGAAGGCAGAGGCTTTAACGCACTGAGCCACCCAAGAGCCCCAAGCATTCATTTTCTTTATACAGAAGAGATAGAACAATATTATATAGTAGAAAATACAGTAAATAATCTAGAAACCTTGATCACTTTGTTTTGACAATTTTAGAACATAAAATTAGCTAAAGCTCAAGTGCAAATTATATTTGTATCATAGGAGGAAAAGTTAATTAAAAGTTTGTTTATTACCATAGTTTAGCACTTCAACAAAATGCTAACGAGTCATATATTAATGAATATATGAAGTATACAATAAAAACAATAATCTTGTGTGTATGTGACTCACTGTAGGTATTGATAGTATATTGAAGTATATTGAAGTCAAAGGGATAGTATCTATAGGGTTTGTTCAGATCCATGCTCATCAGATTAAGAGGCTTTCTCATATTGCTTCCTTCACCACATTAATTTGCCTAATGAAGTTTTCAAGAGTTAAAGACAGTGATAGGTTCATGGCTGGAGAGAAGGTACAGAATCTAAGATAGTTCAGCAGTGCTTATTATTTATGAGAAAGACAGCATGGGAGGAGAGGGGTGGAAGGAAAGGGATAAGAAGAGAGAATCTTAAGCAACCTCCTTGCCCAGCACAGAGCCTATAGGGGCTTCGTCTCATCGCCCTGAGATAACAACCTGAGCTGAAATCAAGAGTCAGATGCTTATCTAATTGAGTCACCCAAGTGCACCATTTTTCCCCTGTATCTTTATTTTCATCTCTTTTTGTAACTGAGTTTCCCTTCAAAATCAGGACTTGCATACACAACCTAAATAATTATTTTGGGATTTGATCACGTGGAAGAGGAGAGAATGAGAAGAGCTAAGTGGTCCAGGAGAAACATATATGAGTTCAGACTGAGTAGATTATGATTGTAGGCAACAGAGCATCAATCCTAATGCACAGAATACATCTCAGAATTATTTTCCTGAAACAAGGAAGAATCTGTTTAACCCACTGGCTTCTGCATCCTATCCACAGTGGTTAAAATTCATCTCAGAAGTAATTAATGTCCATGACTTTACTATTACTGGGCATGAGAGAGGAGCTCAGTGGGCTTGGTCAGTGTCCCACCTAATGAAAGGCAGAGCAGATTCAGGCAAAATAAAAAATTATTAGTTCTTTCCAAATTAGATTTAATGGGATTCTATTTTTCATTTATGAATTCATTTTACATTTTATATTCTATCGATTTTTCTAAGCTTTGGCCAATGTTCACTGCATTTTTGAATAGCTTTTATCTATTATTGTAAATCATTTTTCTGCTACATTTGTTTAGTCATGGTTATCCATTTCTTCTTCCAAGTTTTTCAGATATGTGATATCATTTTCCAAATAAATTATTTAAAATGTTTATTTTTTATACTAAACTTCTATGAAAAACATTGATATATGTATTATGGCATATTGTTCCCCTTTTAACTTATTTTTTAAAATGTGAATGTGCCTTGGCAAATTCATATTGTTTCTTTTTATGTTTATGTAGATTCTTCATAATTTTCCCAAGTTCATTGGCTTATGGTTTATATTTTTTTAATAATTCTCCTACTGCCAATTAATAGATTTTTTTTTCCATTACATTGTCTAAGTTGCTATTGCCATTATAAGTAAAAAGCACCTGGAAATCTATATCCCTGTCCATTTTCCTCAAATCACTGATTATTTTCAGGATCCAGTTGGATTTTCTTACGGGTTCCAGGTGGACAAGCTTTTGAACTGGTGCTAATTATTTTTTCTGTTTCTGGCTTCCTGCATTTACCAGCTTCAGGGATCATTTTTAACAATTATGATGAAATGAGGCATCATATTCTTATTCTCAACTTCATTAATAATGATATTAGTATACCATGTCCTACAAGATAATAATAGATACATGTAAAATAATTTCATTGACCAAATAAATGTAAATAAAACACAGTGGCAACCAACTAGTCATTTCAAGTTGAGCTATTTTTTCCCCCTTTATCTCCCTGTCTCCTTAATTTCCTGTAGCACATTCCTACAATGTATTTTAAGGTGTTTTACATGCACATACATAGAGATCATCATGGAGTCTAAATCTAATAATTCCTTGTCAGTTTTAAATATTTTAAGTATTGTTCATTCCTATGTCAGTTGTCTATGAACTTTTTCTCCACACTGTACTTAATTACAAGGAAATATTTAATTTTAATATAAATTAATTAATCACTTTAATACATGCGTTTACCTTATGGATTAATCTTTGATGCTTATTTCTTAATTTTTTTAACTTTTAAAATTTTATTTAGAGAGAGAGAGAGAAAGAGAGAGAACAAGCACAAGCAGGGGAAGCTGCAGAGGGAGAGGGAAAAGAAGAAGCAGGTTCCCCACCAAGCAGGGAGTCAAGTTCAGTCTCAGGGCCTTGGGATCATGATCTGAGGTGAAGGCAGAGGCTTAGCTGACTGAGCCACTGAGTCTAATTGTTATCTTTGATATTTAAGGAAATACTTTATCATCTCTAATTGATCCCCTATGTCACAAATACAGTTTTCTCTATGGTGCTATTAATTTTATTGTCTTAAAATTAGACTCTTTTTCTAGAAGCATTTTTAATCATTCTCTTAGGTCTATACTTTAGTTTTTATACATTTCATTTAGTATTTTATTTTATCTTCATAATCTCTGAGTATTTCTGACCAGTACTCATTGGTCAAATATTTTTTATTAATCTATTCCAAAAATTTGTTTGATTCTATAATATTTTGTTATTACTGCTGTCGTTCTTAGGTTTTGCCTTTATATTCCTTTTGTTTTGTTTTGTTGTTTTATGCTTTGGTGTTTTTGTTGTATTGTTTTGTTTTTCTTTTGAATTAATACAATTAAACCTTTAGATTTCCTTAATACCTTTAATTATTGTCACTTATTTTCACAAATGATATTACCATAGTACAGTAATTCTAAATATTTCTGAATTAGCTGTATTATTTCTTTTTAGGTGTGAAGTTAACTTCCAGTTACATGGACTTAATATTTTGGTCATTATATTCTAGTTTTATTGCCTTATCATTGGAAAATATAGCCTGATACTTAACTCTAGGGAATGATGTGGGAGAGCTAGGTTCTTGTCTCTTGGAGTCAAAGAAGGAATCTCGTGGGCAATGGAGAGTGAGTAAGTGACAGAAGTTTATCAAGTGAATATATAGAAAAAGCTCTCACAACTAAGAGGGGTCCCCACACAGTTAACAATGAGTGCCTTCAGGGTTTATTTTTATAAAAAGGTAACCAGGCAACTTTAATCCTTTTAACATCTCTATCAATAACTCCTTCAGTGGCTTACCTCCTTTTTAGCCTCTGATTATTCTTTTTTGGTTACAGGTGATTATCATAGAGACACCCACCCCACATGACCCACCCCATACACCTAGGGCAGGGTGGTCCTCCATCCCACATGCCTAGATCAGGGTGCTCTTCCCTGGGGTAGGGTGGTCCAATTTATCTCTTTACTCTGGCTTTCCCACACCACATTTTGGGGATTTCTGAGAGCCTGTTCACAAAGTTCCCTATGGATCTCTTCCTCTCTAGCCCCGCCTGTCCGTTACTCATTTTGAGAGTTGATATTACCAAAGTACTGTAATTCTAAAAATTTCTGAATTAGCTGTATTATTTCTTTTTAGGTATGAAGTTAACTTCCAATTATATGAATTTAATATTTTGGTCATTGTTTTCTAATTTTATTGCCTTATTCTTGGAAAATATAGCCTGATATTTAACTCTCGGAATTGATTGGCATATACTTCTGGCCTAAATAATGGCCTGTTTGTGTAAATGTTCAACTTATGCTTATATACTTACTGAAGACTATTGTTTTGGGGTCAGGATGGCTACATTTATTAATAGATCAGGACTATTAGATTCTCTAAATTTTGATGTCTCTTAATTTAATCTAATTAAATTATCAGTTAATGAAAGAAGTTAAATTTTTATGTACTACTGAATCTAAACTTATCAAAGTCTTTTGCTATAATTAGACAAGTATGTCATCCTGTTTTTATACCAAGTCTTACATTAAAAAAAATCATACTATCTGAAATATTATTTCTTTATTATTATTATTATTATTTTAAAGATTGTATTCATTGGGGTACCTGAGTGGCTCAGTCAGTTAAGTGTCTAACTATAACTCAGGTGATAATACCTGGGTCCGGGGATAGAGCCCCGCAGGGGGTTCCCTGCTCAGTGGGGTGCTTCTCCCTCTCCCTCTGTTATTCCCCCTGCTGTGTGCATGTTTTTCTTTTCTCACTCTCTCTCAAATAAATAAGTAAAATTTAAAGATTATCTCTCTCAAATAAATAAGTCAAATTTATTTTCTCAATGGGAGGGAGAAGCAGACTCTCCACTGAGCAGGGAGCCTGATGCAGGGCTCAATACCAGGACCCTGGAGGGATCATGACCTGAGCTGAAGGCAGACACTTGAACCGACTAAGTCACCCAGGCACTCCAGTTGTTCATTCATTTATTTATTTTTATTATGCATATGTTTTATCTCTCTTTTCTTCAAGTCTTTTTTTCGATCTTTTTACTTTTTTCTTAAAACTGAATTATTTCAAGATGACTTGGTCATCCTCTTTTCCCCAACCCCATAGGTCATAGAGTACATTTTTACTGTTAAAATAATATTAGTATGTAAGTGCTGCCTACACAAATTAAGGCAAATTATCTGTGGTCTGTATTCCTGAAAATATTTTTTTTATTATGCCTTCCTATTCCAATGACATTTTATAAGGATCTAAATGTTTACATTGTGATTATTTTTTTCAAGATAATAAAGCTATTACTTCATTCTTTTTTATATCTGATGTTATTTAAAACTTTTCTGTCAATCTGAATCTTGTTTCTTTATTAATGAATTAATTTTTTTCTCTCTAACACTTATGAGTTTTTTTTTTTTTTTTTTTTTTGTCTTTGGTATATATGCCCTAGTTTGGGATTCATAGAGTCAACTATAGTCATGAATATTTTCTTTCTTTTCTTGTATGTAAGTTTCAATCCAGTGTCTTGACTATTTTATGCTTGAGAAATATATGTACATTAATATTCAAATATTTCTTTCCTTTTTTCTTCTTTCATTAAAAAAAAGTCATTTATTTTATTTTATTTAAAAAATATTTATTTATTTATGTGGAGTAGAGAGAGAGGGTCATGAAGAGTGGCTGATGATATACTTTCAATTTGGGAGGAGGATAGGGATAGCACAAGCCTCCAAGGTATTTTATAAACAAGGTTTCTAGCACCTTGAGGGGGCTAGCTATTGTTAGGGGAATATCATTTATTACTATTTAGTAAAAACTCAGGGAAGACACTCTTCTGATGTGTATCAGTGGGTATATGCTTGGGAGATGATTGCCAATGTATATCTTGAGGGCAGGGTTGGGGAGTAGAGATAAAGAAGTTTCCAAAGTAAGTTTTACATGTGAAAGTAGATTTTCGGTATCCTGGGGGGTGGACTAAGAATGCTTTTTGCCCTGAGTGGATGTGTCCACATTGAAGCAGCTGAGTCCCCAGAGGAACTTCAAGGACTTGTCAACAGGCTATGAGTAGTAAGGAAATCTAATTTTTTCTCTAGCTTTTGTTCCACACACATCACCTACATCTTACACCTCTTTTATATTGATAATTTTAATGCTTTGCTGGTATCCAGATGACTATATCCTTAAGTGACTTCTTATCTCTATTGAATCCATTACGTATTCTATCCATTGTATTCTTAATTCAACTAGATTACATATATTTAATCTATTAGTACCACTAGGTTCTTATTCCTGTTTTTATTTCAAACTCTTTCGTAATTTCCTTACACTATTTATTGGGTATATTTTAAACCCCTGATATACTCACTTATTATATATAAGCTGTCAACCTTATTCTTATTTTGAGGTAGCTATATCTTTTTGGGTTTTAGGACATCATACCAACAATGCCAAATAATTTTCAGACAACAGCAGGATCTCCAAGAATTCAACTAAATTCTGACACTATCTACCTGAACATAGTGTAAGATTTCATCAGTTAAGGGATCAGTCCTCCAAGACTATCTCCAACCCCACCTCAGATGCCTGTCTCACTGTAGGCCCCAGGTTATTACCTGTGCTTGTGACTGAGCAACTACAGGTTGGAGGTCCCAGTGGCCTAATTCTTACGTTCTTTTAATTTGCTACAGGGACTCACAAAACTCATAAAAATACTTAATTTATGTTTGCCAGCTTATTAAAAGATATAATAGAAGATTTAAATCAATAGATAGATAAAGAAGTGCACAGGGCAAGGTATGGAGAATGGGCACAGAGCTTCTATTACCTTCTGTAAGACTGCCACTCTTCCTGCCTTTTCATACATTTAACAAGCTAAAAGCTTTCTGAACCCAGTCCTTTCAGGTTTTCTGTGGAGGCTTCATGACATAGTCATGACTGACTAAATCATTGTCATTTGCTGATCTAATCTCCAGCTCCTCTTCCTTCCCCAGATAATCCTGAATTCAGAGGAAGGGGAGGCATGTTGGGCAAAAGGTTATGAAGGCTTTCACCAAGTGGGTGGTCCTTCAGGCAAACAGCCCTTGCCTTGAGAGAGGTCTAAAGGTCACTTCATTAACATAACAAAACACACCACTCTCACCCTTATCACAGGAAATTCCAAGAGTTTTAGGAGCTGTGAGTCAGTAGCCATGGTTGAAAACCAAATATTCAGATGACCAAAATATATTTCTTGTAAACCACTATATTACACTACATGCTTAAGTATTTAATTATGTGATCTTTTAAACTAATATTTTTCTAAGAGTATAAACTGTTCTGTCAGAAATCTGGATTGGGGAGTGATGTATTGCCAAATTTCTGTCGTTTTAGTCCAGGAAGGCAAAGAGAAACAACAGGAGAGCCCCTTATGGCAGGAAGTTCAAAGTAACAATGTTGACTACTACTCCCTTTTCTTGATTTTTTTTTTTTAAACAAGCAAATCATCTCTTCAGAGTTGCAGTTTAAAGCCAAGAAAATGCGGAATTGCGAGAAAAAAATAGTTAAATTTGGAGACTTGCAGAGGTAGAATCAGAGGAGTGAAAGCCATTACAGTAACTGAACTAACTGAGGTCAACCTTTGGTGAATCACACAAACAGGTGGAGTTGTCAAACAAGGAATCTTTGTTTACAACATACAAGGAGATCACAGGGAATAAGTTCCAAAGCCTTGACTGTTTGAACAGGAGAGAGATTTTTATTTAGTATTTAAGATGAATACTCAGAAGGGAGAGTTTTATTATCCCGTGTATGGTTGGTCATAAGGTTGTGGATGCATGCACATCCACATATGTATTTGTACAATATGTATTGCATGTTCACCTGAATGAAGCTTGTATTCCACTGAGGGCAGAAACTTCACCGTTAGAATAAAGCAGAGGTAACTGTTGGACAAGGGAAAGGGACGCTGCAGGCTTCAAGAGCAGATATAAACAAGATGGGGTCTTGGGCTCATTTTCTGGGACAAGGAATGCAAGGCCTTGATTACTTTTAAAATAGCACTACGGAGTTTTACCACTGATTTATTGTCTCAATAGCTTAGGCTATTTCCTGGTCTGGTGGTGAATGTTAGTTTTCCCATTGCCTCATTCCCTCAAATTCCTTAAGTAGTGAGGTTTTTGCATTTCCTTGTAAGGACCTCCCAGGAAGTTTTGGAAGAAGTGTGCTTGGGCAAGTACACAGGTGGGGTATGGATCATTGAAAATAGCTGGAGACACAAAATGACTTTTCTTATGTCAGGAAAACTATATCTCATCTTTAATTTTCTGGGAACCTCTAACTCTTTCTGCTGATGTTACCAGCAGGCATCTGAGATATTACTGATTGTTCTCTTGAACCTAAGGAAAAGGAAATGTAGAAAGCAAAAGACAAAACTTTAAAATCTATCCTGCAACTCATCAATTCACTGCAGCCACCTCTCTGTCTTTCCCTTTCTCTTTTTCTCTCTTTCTCTTTCTCTCTCACATACGCACAAGACACGCAAATCAACTTAAAACAATTTTTAATTTTCCCTATTCCATTTTAATATACTTGAGGCATGATCATTTTCTTAGTAAATACAAGAAAAAAAATATAGGATTCCATCTTTCTGTGTGATTAAAGTATTGAGGAATTTACTTCCAATAGCACTTATAAAAACATATTTTATTTAAGTAATATTATATAATCAGGTGCTTGCATTTTTCTTATTCTCCAACTACTGTTATTTGGCAATTAATATTTTGTCAATCAATATTACACTATATCTGAATGTGTGGGCAGTGAGAGATGAGTTAGAGGCAAGAATGGTGAAAAATGGGTTACACATTAGAAGACTGAGGGCACAACCTCCCACTTTGTGACTTCTGAGACCCTGGGCCTAACAAACCAGGAGACACTGGTACTGAAAATGTTCTCTCCTCTTCTACCTCTACACCAGAGTAACCCCTAGATCTATCATAATGCATTTGCATTGCCATCCCCATGTAAAATAGTTGCCATGATGGTTCCAGAACAAACCTTTTAAGGTAAAAAACAACTCTTCCCACCAGGCTCCCTCAAAAAAATTGAAAACTACAGAATAAACCAGCTCTCTTTACACCTTAAAGACCAGGAGAATCAACAACAAATTAAGCCAAACCCACATGCAAGAAGGGAAATAATCAAGATTAAAGCAGAGATCAATGAGATAGAAAGTAGAGATACAGTAGAACACATCAATGAAACTAGAAGCTGAATTTTGAAAGAATCAATAAGATTTATAAACTACTGGCCAAACTAATCCAAAGGAAAAGAGAGAATACCCAAATTAATAAAATTATGAATGAAAAGGGAAAGATCATGACTAATAGCAAGGAAATAGAAACAATCATCAGAAATTTTTATTGACGGTTGTAACAGTTATATGACAATAAGTTAGGCAACTAGACAAAATAGATGCATTCCTAGGAGCCTATAAACTTCCAAAACTGAATCAGGAAGAAATTGACAACCTGAATAGACCAATATCTAGTTAGGAGATCAAAGCAGTCATCAAAGACCTCCCAAAAAACAAGAGCCCAGGACCTGGTGAATTCCCTGGAGAATTCTACTAAACTTTCAAAGAAGAAATAACACCTATTCTTCTGAAGCTGCCTCCAAAAATAGAAACAGATGGCCAAACCAGGCAAAGACACTCTCCAAAAGAATTTCAGACCAATACCCCCGATGAATATGGATGCCAAGGTTCTCAACAAGATCCTAGCTAATAGGATCCAACAGTACACTAAAAAGATTATCCACCATGACCAGGTGGGATTTATCCATGGGATACAAGGGTAGTTCAACATTCACAAATCAGTAAATGTGATAGAACAAATCAATAAAAGAAGAGAGAATAACCACATGGTCCTCTCAATTGATGCAGAAAAAGCATTTGGCAAGATACAGCATCCACTCCTGATTAAAACACTTCAAAGTACAGGGATACAGGGAACATTCCTCAACTTCATAAAATCTATCGATGAAAAACCCACAGTGAATATCATCCTCAAACGGGAAAAGCTGACAGCCTACCAATTGAAATCAAGAACACGACAAGGATGTCCACTCTAAACCCTGTTATTCAACACAGTACTAAAAGTCCTAGAAACAACAATCAGACAACACAAAGAAGTAAAAGTATTCGAATTGGCAAAAAATAAGTCAAACTCTCTCTCTTTGCAGATGACATGATACTTTATATAGAAAACCCAAAAGACTCCACCCCCCAGCTACTAGAAGTCATAACAGCAATTCAGTAATGTGGCAGGATACATAATTAATGTACAGAAATCAGTTGATTTCCATAGAAAGGGAAATTAGAGAATTGATTCCATTTCCTATAGAACCAAGAAGCATAAAATACCTTGGAATAAACGTAACCAAAGAGGTAAATGTACTTGAGGAACTACAGAATACTCATGAAAGAAACTGAAGAAGACACAAAAAGAATGAAGATCATTCCACATGCATGGATTGGAAGAATAAACATTGTGAAAATGTCTATACTGCCTAGAGCCATCTATACTTTCAGTGCTATCCTGATCAAAATTCCACTGGAACTTTTCAAAGAGCTGGAACAAACAACAACAAACAATTCCAAACAATTTGTATGGAACCAGAAGAGACCCTGAAATGCTAAGGGAATGTTGAAAAAGAAAAAGCAAAACTGGGGGCTTCATGTTGCCTAATTTCAAGCTTTACTACAAAGCTGTGTTCACCAAGACAGCATGACACTGGCATAAAAACAGATATGTAGACCAGTGGAACAGAGTCGAGTGCCCAGATATGGACCATCAACTCTATGGCCAAAAAATCTTTGACAAAGCAGAGAAAATTATACAATGGAAAAAAGACAGCCTCTTCAATCAATGGTGCTGGAAAAATTGGACAGCTATGTATGGAAGAATGACACTCAACCATTCTCTTATACCATACAGAAAGATAAATTCGAAATGGACAAAAGACCTCAACGTGAGGCAGGAATCTATCAAAATCCTAGAGGAGAACATAGGCAGTAACGTCTTGGACACTGGCCACAGCAAATTCTTTCAAGACATGTCCCCAAAGACAAAGGAAACAAAAGCAAAAATGAACTTTTGGGACTTCATCAAGGTCAAAAGTTTCTGCACAGCAAAGGAAACAGTCAACAAAATGAAGAGACAACCCACGGAATGGGAGAGGATTTTCACAAAGGACATTACAGATAAAGGGCTGATATCCAAGATCTATAAAGAACTCCTCAAACTCAACACACACAAAACAGATAATCATGTCAAAAAATGGGCAGAAGACATGAACAGTCACTTCTCCAAAGACGACATACAAATGGCAAACAGATGCATGAAAAAATGTTCATCATCATTAGCCATCAGGGAGATTCAAATCAAAATCACATTGGGATACCACCTTACACAGTTAGAATGGCCAAAATTAACAAGGCAATAAACAACAAGTGTTGGAGAGGATGTAGAGAATGGGGAACCCTCTTACACTATTGGTGAGAATGCCAGTTGGTGCAGCTACTCTGGGATACAATGTGGAGACTCCTTAAGAAATTAAAATCAGACCTACCTTATGACCCTGTAATTGCACTACTGAATACCCCTAAGATACAGGTGCAGTGAAAAGAAGGGGCATCTGTACCCTAATGTTTATAGCAGCAATGGCCACAGTCATTAAACTTTGGAAAGAACCAAGATGACCTTCAATGGATGAACGGATAAAGAAGATATGATCCATTTTTACAATGGAGTATTATGCTTCCTTCTGAAAGGAAGGACACCCAACTTCTGTATCAACATCGACGGGACTTGAGGAGATTATCCTGAGTGAAATAAGTCAAGCAGGGATTGTCAATATTCATATGGTTTCACTTAATTGTGGAGCATAAAGAATAACATGGAAGTCACTGGGTGATCAAGAGGAGAAGTGAGTGGGGGGAAATTGGAGGGGGAGACAAACCATGAGAGACTGTGGACTCTGAGAAACAAACTGAGATTTTTGAGGGGAGGGGGCAGAGGGTTGGGTAAGCCTGTTAATGGGAGTTATGGAGGGCACATATTGCATGAAGCACTGGGTGTGGTGCATAAACAATGAATTTTGGAAACCTGAAAAAAATAAAATAAAAATGACAACAACAACTCCACTATCCAACCTGTGGTAGGAGTCCCCCTAATGATTGGAAGCAACCTCCGTTAGAGATCAATCCACTGCATGTTGAAGGTCCTCCTCCTACTTCAAAAGACCAAGAAATATCCAATCCCAAAACAAAGTAAGGGCCCATTCCACCTCATGGAATACCGCCTGCTCTCCCTTAGAGAGTGTGCTGTTGCTTTAATAAACCTGCCTTCTGCTTTCACTTTGGGGTTTGATATCTAATTCTCACGTGCCAACATAAAAATAATGATGGGTTACCGTTCCAATTAATAGAAAAGGAGGTACAGGGAAATTGAATGAAAAGGAATAACAAAGTAGGTTCATAAGTCAATCTTCCTTGTAAAAAAATTAACCTGAAATTGCATTTCTGCCACCTCTCTCCTGTTTCATATGATAAAGAATGACCACAACACATGAATTATAGTTTGGGGTTTTGAAAACCATAATAGCTTTATACCAACACTTGACATTTTATTTATTTATTTATTTATTTATTTATTTATTTATTTTTGCTAACAAAATAGCTCGATTTGATATGCGGTTCCTGACAACCAACCTGAGAAGTAATTCCACCTACAAGAGAAGTCAGAAAGAACCACAAACCAAACCTCAATATAGATTCAAAGAGAAAATAATCTTAAAAAAATTTCCCTTCCTGGGGCACCCAAGTGGCTCAGTGAGTTAAAGCCTCTGCATTCGGCTCAGGTCATGATCCTAGGGTCCTGGGATTGAGCCCCATGTCTGGCTCTCTGCTCAGCGGGGAGCCTGCTTCCACCTCTCTCTCTGCCTGCTCTCTGCCTACTTGTGATCTCTGTCTGTCAAATAAATAAATAAAATCTTTTAAAAAAATTTCCCTTCCTATCAGAAGCAGACCAAACCACTAACAAATTCCCCAGAAAGCTTCATCTAAAAGGTTTTACTTTCTTCAGACACCCAGCAGGACCTTCTTCTCTGGGCCTGGTATTTCTTCAATGGCCTATTCCAGAGAATAAGACACTAACCTACTGAGTGCCAAGGGCCTCAGAACCAGGAAAGAGATGATGAGGGGCACAACGCACGCCTCTGGTCACCAAGAGGGTATGTAGACTTTTGCTGCTTTTCTGTATTTTTCAAAGCTGAGTTTTTAGGTGGAGGCCGCTCCTTTAGGGTACATTGCTGATACCGTATAGTAAAAGCTATTATATGATTTTTTACAAACCATTTCCTATCTTTGCATTCTCATGTGCCAAGACAGACACGGATTATCTAAAACCCTGAAGAGAGTGCTATTGCATTTAAATTGCCTGTAACCTTCGTGTAATAGATTTATGATTGATGATAGATTTAGTTAAAATATAACTGTTTTAAATATTTATTCTAAGTAAACGATTTGAACCTATGCTCATTTAAGTAAGTTGGTGCATAATCCCTTTTCTATTAAACCCTAGTGCAAGGACCAATGCGGCGTTTCCAAGAGAACCCCAAGCTCCATTTCTAGAATGGCCGAATGCGTACATATCAGGCGTCCACTTTTCACTCCCTTTGTGGAGCACCTACCATGGAGGTCATGTAATAACCAATGACCGCAAAACAAATAAAAAACCCAAACATCCAGGTCGAAGTTATTCGCGGGTGCCATCATGCAATGGCGGACCCTGCCTGGAGACAAGGAGACTGCTCAAACAGATCGCAGGCAGGCATCTAAGCCCAGGCCTGTGCTGGGGAAGCTGGTTCCTGGCTTCGGTGGCAATCAGGAAGCCAGCGAAGTGACCCTAGAGTGCAGCCGGGGATTAGGGCTTATGATCTTTTCGCAGCCAGGCCGCGCGGGACACCCGCTCAGGTAGCCAGGCTAGGAGGCCGCCCAGCGCGGGCGCTGGCAGAGCTGGCAGGCCACCGGGCTTCGCCTTGCGCCCGGCCTCGGCCCGCCCCCGCCTCAGGAAGGAGGGGGGCGGGAGAGGCCCGGAGAAGGGGCTTTGCTAATTGCTGAAGCGGGAAGTGAGCTCGTGGAGGACGCAGCGGAGAGTCTGGGAGGAGGAGGAGGGGTGGCGGAGGAGGGACGCGCAGCGCCGCGGTGCTGAGCTGAGGCCCAGTGGGGATTGCAGTACCCATCGGACTCGCCTCTGGTGAGCTCCAGCGCTCCAGCCCGGCCCCTGAGGCCGCGCTGTCCTGCTCCCTCGGCCCGCTGCCCTCCCAGCCCCATGGCTTCTCCAGACGACCTTCTGTGCACAGGTAAAGTGACAGCGCGCCGTGCCCTCACCTGGAGCAGAAAGCGCAGGCCCTGAGCTCACTGGGGTGTCGGGACCCAGCCTCCGGCGACCCCCAGGGCACCGGGACCACCCCGGAGGCCGTGCAGCACCTGAGTTCGCATGGGGTCGGGCCTTGGAATATGCTGTGCGCGGTGCCCACCGCCAGAGGGCGCGCTAGCCCCAATCGTTAGGCACCCCTATGCGCATGCTGAGGACCCTGTTCCCTTGTCCTGCGCCGTGGCCCCGCAGCTTTTGTTCTGGACTTGGGATCCCAGGTGGAAACTAGTCCCTCAGACCTCCCTGGCAGCAAGGAGCGCAGGGAGGGATTCGCGGTTTTTCCGCCCTGGTCTTCCTCTCTCCCCATTCACATGCCTTATTGAGTCCCTTTCCTCTCCTCATTGTCACTTTTATTAAATGGTTTTGTTCTGCATGTTGACCCGCAGAGCGATTTCATGAATTAATATGCAGGATACTGAGTGGGAGCCCACCTGTGAGAGCCCACCTGTGGAGGCCTTTCATTAGAATGGTCTCTGGTTCTAGCCTCAGTTCAGAATACTGCGTGTACCTGAGGACTGAGTCTAGATGTTTCTTTCATCTCTGACTTGAATTTGAAATCCTAACGTCACTATGACCTGGGAAGCCGAGGTCCACAGCATCTTCATCTGAAATTCCACTAGAGCTCCCATTTACCTAGTGCCCAGCCTGAGTCTGTTTTCCACTACTGTCAGGGTTCTAGAAGTTCATGCACTGCCCACCACTGACAGTAGGGGCATCTCTCTGTCCAGATTTTCCCTTTACATAAGGAGGTCAGTTACAGGAGATTAGGGCCCACTCTAATGACCTCACTGTAATGTGATTGCATCTGTAAGGACTCTAGTTCCAAATAAGGTCACGTTCTGTGGTACCAGAGATAAGGACAGCAGCAAGGTTTCTGGGGGAAATGCAGGTCAGCTCTTAACAGTCCACTCTCTGGCTCCCCAAATTCGTGTCCTTCCCATGTGCAAAATACCTTCACCCAATGCCCTCCAAAGCACTAATCATCCCAGAATCAACTCAAAAATCTGAAATCTCATCTGTCCTCCTCCACTCAAAGACCCAGATCTCACCCAGACCATGGGACCCGAGGACTGCATCTAGAAGCCACCATCTCCTGGTAAAGCTGCCCATCAGGTCCTGACATCACCCTCATTCGTCCCAGCAGCCGAGGGCCTACAGTTCCTAGAGACAGTTTCTCAGAGGAAGTTTGAAGACCACCTCAGAGGACATTCTTTGGGAGTGAATGAAGAGGGAAGGGGGTGAGAGCCTCCTGCCATTCCCAGGGCACCCAGAACCGAGACAGTGAGGCCTTGGGTGCTTTCTAGTGACAGATTCAAGGCAATTCTTCGACTTTGGGACTTCAGAGTTAACTTAGTTTTCATTTGTGATTATTATTTTTGTGTGGGGGCCATAGCTTTTCTTTTGACCTATGGCTGTTTTCACTTCCAATTCTGAAGAAGCCCCTAAATCCTAACCATGTTGAGGACTCCGAAAACTCTCAGAGCAGCAGTACTGGGGGACAGTGTGGACACATGGTTTGGTTTCTCCTCTGGCCTGATTCTGCGGCAGCCCCGCTCTGTCCTCCTCAGACTTCAGAGCAATAGCTGAATAAGTGGAGAAAGGACCAGGGGGTCAGGAAGGTGGCCACCGAAGAGTGACTTCTCTGGAGGGTGGCAGAGCTAGCAAGTGAGCCTGTTAGTCCAGCTCTGTCTGCCGTCTGGATGGAGCTGAACAGGGGCCAGGGAAGGGGAGGAGGAGCAGAGAGCAGGGACAAAGGAACCAAAGAGGAGATTCAGACGAAGGGAAGTAATTGGGAGGAGAGAAGAAACTCTAGAAGACAGGCATGTAAGAAAGGAAAAGGGATGAAGTGGGCATCGGGAAAGGGCACCACCAGGGAAGGAGAGAGGGAAAGGGAAGAGGGAGGGAGGGAGGAAAAGGGAAAGGAAGAAGGGAGGAGTCAGCAAGCCAGGGCTCCCCCTGCATCTGAAGAAGAGGTGGCTGGTCTGGCTTGTCAAACAGGGTGCTCACTCTTTGGTCTCAGTTTCTGCTCCCAGTGCTACTGGGCTTTGCAAGGAAGGCAGGCTGTCCCCGGGACCCACTGGAGCCCACTGGGTCCCACAGGAGGGTGGGAGAGGTAAGATGCCACCGGGTCCTGTCCTGAGCTGCTCCCAGCTGCTACCTCACCACATGGTGCAAGACGGACTCCAGAACAAAGGAAGGACACAGGCCCACATGTCTGCCGGTGGCCCTGGGCACTTAGCTCATCGCAGTGAACCACACCACCTCCTCAACCCAGGCTTTCAAAGCCTGCTTCTTCGTTCCTGGCTTTCATGTCTGTACGAACATGAGACAGATCTAACTCATCTCCGACAGACAATTCTGACTCACCCCGTGTCAGATTTTTATTAGTGGCTGTGATAGAGTAAGATAGCAATGCTCCAACAAACGGACTATTTCCTCCCACGTGACCTCCACAGTCTTATACATTTTCTTAGCAAAAAAATCTTGTCTCCTTCCATTAAGCTCATAACGTGGTCTAATAGTATACATGTGCCTTCATTAGATGCGAAGTGATACAGAGGTCCCTTTTTTTTTTAATTTTACAAGGTAAAGTCAGTGAACACATCTAACTTGACGAATACGTCTCTAAAATGTCAATCCAGGCAAAGCTTTTTCTGCCTACAGTTTGGAGACTATGTGGTGACCTTTTTTAAAATGCGTTCAGTCCCACAGTGAGGCTCTTAGAAGCTAGCCAGGGCTTACTACGTGCCAGGCACTGTGTCAGGTCTTGGAGCTAAACCGATGGAGGGCTTGGAGGCAGGCTGGGGAGGGACATCCGTGACACAACCACAGCTAGAAACGGAGGCCAGTGTTAGAAAAGAGAGAGCAGGCTGCATGGAGTGTGTGTACCATGGGGCTTGTGAGCTCACGAATAAGTGGGAGTAACTGGAGTGGGGAGACGGGGGAGAAAAAGAGGGTCTTCCCATTAATGGGAATCACCTGTGCTTGGAGGCAGGCGCCATGAGGGGTCTCCACAGGAAGAGGGAGGCAGCGTGGTTGAAGGGCAGAAAGACAGGGCAGAACAGGCATCATTCAATTAGAAGGGTAGGAAGAGATGAGTGGGAGGATTATGGATGCCTTTGGAGGACTGAGAATTTGTTAGAAGTTCAGTGCAGATTTCTATGGAGACAAATGCCAGGAACTGATAGGTCTTTGAAAGGTCACTCTGGCTGCCTTTTGGCAAAGGGGTTGGTAAAAGGCACGTGCAGGTGTGAACACAGCAGGTGGGAGGTGAGTGCAGGAAATCAGGTGAGGGAGCATGGGAACTAGGTCCGGGGGTATATAAGGGAAAATAGCCTTTAATGAGTTCCACAAATTGGCACCAGCTGTAGCTTCATTACAGCGCTGGAAGGGGTAGTTGGGTGTGTCCTGGAGGTTACAGAAATTACATGAGAAAGGGAAGTCTTTTTAGATCTTTTTTCCAACTAGAGGAACTCTCACCTTATTTATAGAATTCCAGAGTGGGAACGGATGGACATGAGGACATCTTTGAAATGTCTGAATATGTTCTTCGACATCTTTTTTTTTTTTTTAAGATTTTATTTATTTATTTGACAGAGAGAGACCACAAGTAGGCAGAGAGGCAGGCAGAGAGAGAGAGGAGGAAGCAGGCTTCCTGCCGAGCAGAGAGCCCGATGTGGGACTCGATCCCAGGACCCTGAGATCATGACCCGAGCCGAAGGCAGCGGCGTAACCCACTGAGCCACCCAGGCGCCCCTGTTCTTCGACATCTTTGCAAGTGACGAGGAGACCTTGACCTTAGGAGGCTCGTACTTCTTTGTAGCCAAAAAGATTTCACCTGAAGATTTGGGTTCTCCCTTTTAAAGTCAAGGAGACGGTCTTTCCAAAGGACACCTATCATTTTACCCCCTCATCATACCTCACATGCTGGGATCTGCAAGACCCTCTGTTCCACGTTGTGAGTATCCACTTTGGCCAGGCTGGTCTTCCAAGAACACCACCACAGGAAATTTAGAGCCTGTAGTGCTATTAATAACATCATCTAAGACTGTCTTTGCTGCCCTCATGGCCTCTTCCCACCATGCCTCACTGAAGCTTTTTACACGTTGTATCCATTAAGCTATAGTTCCCAAAGCTCATCTTCTCTAGTGCCATTAATTTGTAGGGGACCAGGCAAACCTTAAACTTGTTCCCCTTAATTGGATCCCTGTGCCCACACAATCTCTTTGAATGCCTTTCACCATGATCCTTGAATGAGCTCTGAGACCACTGCTGGTACCTAACACTTCTTGGCAGCTTGTCTGTTAGGTTCTTGGAAGAGGAGGTGGCTATGGAGGTGAGTGGGGATGGGAGTGGGAGGATTTCTCCCTTCACTTCCTTTTTTGTTTTTTCAAATAATGGTTTTGAGGGGGAGGGAAAGGTTAACCAGACAATTTATTTTCCATCTCCCATTGATAAAATGTTTACCACTCCCCATTGGATGAATTTAGATCTTTCTTTAGAATCTCCAGGAAAATCTCCCAAACCCAGCCCACCACCATGTGGATTAAGCCATCTTCTGATTCACCTCCAGATTGTCTCCTCCTAACTGCTCAAGCCACGGGTTATGGGCGAAATGTTTAATGCCCAGGCAATTAAGTGGGGAACATGTTTATCTAAGCAATTGCATGCAACTCTGTATCTGCATACAGGGGGTCTCTCCCAAGCCTTTCCAACCTCAGCAAAACAAGACAAAGCCCCAGCGATCTGGGGGTATATATCACTCATTCATTCCTGTGTTCACCACTCATGGCGGATCCCCACCAAGACAGTGGGAGAGCAAGGACTGGAGAAATCCTGGAAGCTGAAGTCTGAGGAGGATTTCAAATTCAAGTCAGAAATGAAAGAAACATCTGGACTTGGTCCTCAGGTACATGCAGTATTCTGAGTTTCTTCTCTCCTCCTAATTACATCCCTTCGTCTGAATCTACTCTTTGGTCCCTTTGTCCCCGCTCTCTGCTCCTCCTCCCCTTCCCTGGCCCCTGTTCAGCTCCATCCAGACTGCAGGCAGAGCTGGACTAATACGCTCACTGGCTAGCTCAGCCACCCTCCAGAGAATCACTCTTCGGTGGCCACCTTCCTGACCCCATGGTCCTTTCTCCACTTATTCAGCTATTGCTCTGAAGTCTGAGGAGGACAGAGCGGGGCTGCCGCAGAATCAGGCCAGAGGAGAAACCAAACCATGTGTCCACACTGTCCCCCAGTACTGCTGCTCTGAGAGCTTTCAGATTCCTAAACAGGGTTAGGATTTAGGGGCTTCTTCAGAACTGAGAGTGAAAGCAGCCATAGGTCAAAAGAAAAGCTATGGCCCCCACACAAAAATAATAATCACAAATGAAAACTAAGTTAACTCTAAGTCCCAAAGTCGAAGAATTGCCTTGAATCTGTCACTAGAAAGCACCCAAGGCCTCACTGTCTGGGTTCTGGGTGCCCTGGGAATGGCAGGAGGCTCTGACCCCCTTCCCTCTTCATTCACTTCCAAAGAATGCCCTCTGAGGTGGTCTTCAAACTTCCTCTGAGAAACTGTCTCTAGGAACTGTAGGCCCTCGGCTGCTGGGACGAGTGAGGGTGATGTCAGGACCTGATGGGCAGCTTTACCAGGAGATGGTGGCTTCTAGATGCAGTCCTCGGGTCCCATGGTCTGGGTGAGATCTGGGTCTTTGAGTGGAGGAGGACAGATGAGATTTCAGATTTTGAGTTGATTCTGGGATGATTAGTGCTTTGGAGGGCATTGGGTGAAGGTATTTTGCACACGGGAAGGACACGAATTTGGGGAGCCAGAGAGTGGACTGTTAAGAGCTGACCTGCATTTCCCCCAGAAACCTTGCTGCTGTCCTTATCTCTGGTACCACAGAACGTGACCTTATTTGGAACTAGAGTCCTTACAGATGCAATCACATTACAGTGAGGTCATTAGAGTGGGCCCTAATCTCCTGTAACTGTCCTCCTTATGTAAAGGGAAAATCTGGACAGAGAGATGCCCCTACTGTCAGTGGTGGGCAGTGCATGAACTTCTAGAACCCTGACAGTAGTGGAAAACAGACTCAGGCTGGGCACTAGGTAAATGGGAGCTCTAGTGGAATTTCAGATGAAGATGCTGTGGACCTCGGCTTCCCAGGTCATAGTGACGTTAGGATTTCAAATTCAAGTCAGAGATGAAAGAAACATCTGGACTCGGTCCTCAGGTACACGCAGTATTCTGAACTGAGGCTAGAACCAGAGACCATTCTAATGAAAGGCCTCCACAGGTGGGCTCTCACAGGTGGGCTCCCACTCAGTATCCTGCATATTAATTCATGAAATCGCTCTGCGGGTCAACATGCAGAACAAAACCATTTAATAAAAGTGACAATGAGGAGAGGAAAGGGACTCAATAAGGCATGTGAATGGGGAGAGAGGAAGACCAGGGCGGAAAAACCGCGAATCCCTCCCTGCGCTCCTTGCTGCCAGGGAGGTCTGAGGGACTAGTTTCCACCTGGGATCCCAAGTCCAGAACAAAAGTGGCGGGGCCACAGCACGGGATGAGGGAAGGGGGTCCTCGCCACCCGCACGTGGGGTGCCAAACGATGGGGGCTTTTGTGCTCATAGGCGGGGGGGCACCTGCGTGGCTCCGTCCCTTGCCCGACCCCGTTAGGACCCCAGTGCAGCAAGGCGTCCGGGGTGGTCCCGCTGCCCCGGGGGTCGCGGGAGGCTGGGTCCCAACACCCCCGCGAGCTCAGGGCCGGCGCTTTCTGCTCCAGGTGAGGGTGCGGCGCGGTGTCACTTTACCTGCCCGCAGAGGGTCCTCCGGAGAAGCCATGGGGCGGGGCGGGGCAGCAGGCCTCAGGAGCAGGACAGCGTGGCCTCAAGGGCTGGGCTGGAGCGCAGGAGTGCAGGGACGGCGACTCCAGGGGTCCTGCAGTCCCGACTGGGCCCCAGTACAGCACCCTGGCACTGTGGGCCCCTTCTCTGCCAGCCCCTCCACCTCCTCTCAGACTCTCCCCCGCTTCCTCCATCCTCCGCAAGCTCATTTCCCGCTTCTTCAATTATCAAAGCCCCTTCTCCGGGCCGCCCCCAACCCCGCCCCCCTCCCCTTCGGTCCTGAGGCGCGGCCCGGGGCACAGGGGCTGGCCAAGCCCCGGGGGCCTGCTGAGCATGGCCAGCGCGGGCGCTGGTCGGCCTCCTAGCCTGGCTCCCAGAGCCGGTGTCTGCGTGCTGCCTGGCTGCGAAAAGATCATCAGCCCTAAACCCCGGCTGCACTCTCGGGTCAATTCGCTGGCTTCCTGATTGTGCGCAAAGCCGGGAACCAGCTTCCCCAGCACAGGCCTGGGCTGAGATGCCTGCCTGCGATCTGTTTGAGCAGTCTCCTCGTCTCCAGGCAGGGTCCGCCATTGCATGATGGCACCCCTGAATCACTTCGACCTGGATGTTTGGGTTTTTTGTTTGTTTTTTCGTTATTGGTTATTACATGACCTCCATTGTAGGTGCTCCAGAAAGGGAGTGAAAAGAGGATGCCTGATACATACGCATATGGCCATTCTAGAAAAAGAGCTTGTGGTTCTCTCGGAAGCGGGGCATTGGTCCTTGCACTAGGGTTTAATAGAAAAGGGATTATGCTCCAACTTACTTAAATGAGCATAGTCTGAAATCGTTTACTGAGAATAAATATTTAAAACAGTGATATTTTAACTAAATCTATCATCAATCATAAATCTATTACACGAAGGTTACAGGCAATTTAAATGCAATAGCACTCTCTTCAGGGTTTTAAATAATCCGTGTCTGGGGGCGCCTGGGTGGCTCAGTGGGTTAGGCCGCTGCCTTCAGCTCAGGTCATGATCTCAGGGTCCTGGGATCAAGTCCCGCATCGGGCTCTCTGCTCAGCAGGGAGCCTGCTTCCCTCTCTCTCTGCCTGCCTCTCCATCTACTTGTGATTTCTCTCTGTCAAATAAATAAATAAAATCTTAAAATAAATAAATAAATAAATAAATAAATAAATAATCCGTGTCTGTCTCGGCACATGAGAATGCAAAGATAGGAAATGGTTTGTAAAAGATCATATAATAGCTTTTACTATAAGGTATCAGCAATTAATCCTAAAGGAGCGGCCTCCCGCTAAAAACTCAGCTTTGAAAAATACAGAAAAGCAGCAAACGTTTACAAACCCTCTTGGTGACCAGAGGCGTGCTTTGTGCCCCTCATCATATCTTTCGTGGTTCTGAGGCCCTTGGTGCTCAGTAGTTTAGTGTCTTATTCTCTGGAATAGGCCATTGAAGAAATACCAGGCCCAGAGAAGAAGGTCCTGCTGGGTGTCTGAAGAAAGTACAACCTTTTAGATGAAGCTTTCTGGGGAATTTGTTGGTGGTTTGGTCTGCTTCTGATAGGAAGGGAAATTTTATTTTTAAAGATTTTATTTATTTATTTGATAGAGATCACAAGTAGAAGAGAGGCAGGCAGAGAGAGAGAAAGAAACAGGCTCCCTGCTGAGGAGTGAGCCTGATGTGGGGCTCGATCCCGGGACCCTGGAATCATGACCTGAGCCGAATGCAGAGGCTTTAACTCACTCTTCCACCCAGGTGCCCAAGGAAAATTTTTTTTAAAGATTTTATTTATTTATTTGACTGACAGAGATCACAAGTAGGCAGAGAGCAGGCAGAGAGAGAAGTGGAAGCAGGCTCCCTGCTGAGCAGAGAGCCAGACATGAGGCTCAATCCCAGGACCCTAGGATCATGACCTGAGCCAAACGCAAAGGCCCAGTGAGACAAACTAACTGAGCCACTCGGGTGCCCCAGGAAGGGAAATTTTTTTAAGAGTATTTTCTCTATGAATCTATTTTGAGGTTTGGTTTGTGGTTCTTTCTGACTTCTCATGAAGATGGAATTACTTCTGAGGTTGGTTGTCAGGAACCGCATATCAAATTGAGCTATCTTGTTAGCAATAAATAAATAAATAAATAAATAAATAAATAAATAAATAAAAAGCTCAAGTGTTGGTATAAAGCAATTGTGTTATTCAAAACCCCGAACTATAATTCATGTATCGTGGTCATTCTTTATGAGATCAAACAGGAGAGAGGTGGTAGAAACGCACTTTCATGTTAATTTTTTTACAAGGAACATGGACTTATGAACCTACTTTGTTATTCCCTTTCATTCAATTTCCATGTACCTCCTTTTCTATGAATTGTAAAGATAACCCATCATTATTTTTATGTTGGCACGTGAGAATTAGAGATCAATGCCCAAAGTGAAACCAGAAGGCAGGTTTATTAAAGCAACAGCACACTCTCTAAGGGAGAGCAGGTGGTATTCCATGAGGTGGAGCTGGCCCTTACTTTGTTTTGGGATTGGATATTCCTTGGTCTTTTTGAAGTGGGAGGACCCTCAACATGCAGTGGATTGATCTCTAATGGAGGCTGCTTCCAATAATTTGGGGGACTCCTACCACAGGTTGGGAAGTGGAGTTGTTGTTGTCATTTATATTTTATTTTTTTCAGGGTTCCAAAATTCACTGTTTATGCACCACACCCAGTGCTCCATGCAATATGTGCCCTCCATAACTCCCATTAACAGGCTTACCCAACCCTCTGCCCCCTCCCCTCAAAACTCTCAGTTTGTTTCTCAGAGTCTCTCATGGTTTGTCTCCCCCTCCAATTTCCCCCCACTCACTTCTCCTCTTGATCACCCAGTGACTTCCATGTTATTCTTTATGCTCCACAATTAAGTGAAACCATATGAAAATTGACAATCCCTGCTTGACTTATTTCACTCACGATTATCTCCTCCTGTCCCGTCCATGTTGATACAAAAGTTGGTTGTCCTTCCTTTCAGAAGGAAGCATAATACTCCATTGTAAAAATGGATCATATCTTCTTTATCTGTTCATCCATTGAAGGTCATCTTGGTTCTTTCCAAAGTTTACTGACTGTGGCCATTGCTGCTATAAACATTAGGGTACAGATGCCCCTTCTTTTCACTGCATCTGTATCTTAGGGGTTAATACTCAGTAGTGCAATTGCAGGGTCATAGTGTAGCTATAATTTTAATTTCTTAAGGAGTCTCCACACTGTATCCCAAAGTAGCTGCACCAACTGGCATTCTAACCAATAGTGTAAGAGGGTTCCCATTCTCCACATCCTCTCCAACACGTGTTGTTTATTGCCTTGTTAATTTTGGCCATTCTAACTGTGTAAGGTGGTATCCCAATGTGCTTTTGATTTGAATCTCCCTGATGGCTAATGATGATGAACATTTTTTCATTCATCTGTTTGCCATGTGTATGTCTTCTTTGGAGAAGTGTCTGTTCATGTCTCCTGCCCATTTTTTGACATGATTATCTGTTTTGTGTGTGTTGAGTTTGAGGAGTTCTTTATAGATCTTGGATATCAGCCCTTTATCTGTAATGTCCTTTGTGAAAATCTTCTCCCATTCCGAGGGTTGTCTCTTCATTTTGTTGACTGTTTCCTTTGCTGTGCAGAAACTTTTGACCTTGATGAAGTCCCAAAAGTTCATTTTTGCTTTTGTTTCCTTTGTCTTTGGGGACATGTCTTGAAAGAATTTGCTGTGGCCAGTGTCCAAGACGTTACTGCCTATGTTCTCCTCTAGGATTTTGATAGATTCCTGCCTCACGTTGAGGTCTTTTGTCCATTTCGAATTTATCTTTCTGTATGGTATAAGAGAATGGTTGAGTGTCATTCTTCCATACATAGCTGTCCAATTTTTCCAGCACCATTGATTGAAGAGGCTGTCTTTTTTCCATTGTATAATTTTCTCTGCTTTGTCAAAGATTTTTTGGCCATAGAGTTGATGGTCCATATCTGGGCACTCGACTCTGTTCCACTGGTCTACATGTCTGTTTTTATGCCAGTGTTATGCTGTCTTGGTGAACACAGCTTTGTAGTAAAGCTTGAAATTAGGCAACATGAAGCCCCCAGTTTTGCTTTTTCTTTTTCAACATTCCCTTAGCATTTCAGGGTCTCTTCTGGTTCCATACAAATTGTTTGGAATTGTTTGTTGTTGTTTGTTCCAGCTCTTTGAAAAGTTCCAGTGGAATTTTGATCAGGATAGCACTGAAAGTATAGATGGCTCTAGGCAGTATAGACATTTTCACAATGTTTATTCTTCCAATCCATGCATGTGGAATGATCTTCATTCTTTTTGTGTCTTCTTCAGTTTCTTTCATGAGTATTCTGTAGTTCCTCAAGTACATTTACCTCTTTGGTTACGTTTATTCCAAGGTATTTTATGCTTCTTGGTTCTATAGGAAATGGAATCAATTCTCTAATTTCCCTTTCTATGGAAATCAACTGATTTCTGTACATTAATTATGTATCCTGCCACATTACTGAATTGCTGTTATGACTTCTAGTAGCTGGGGGGTGGAGTCTTTTGGGTTTTCTATATAAAGTATCATGTCATCTGCAAAGAGAGAGAGTTTGACTTATTTTTTGCCAATTCGAATACTTTTACTTCTTTGTGTTGTCTGATTGTTGTTTCTAGGACTTTTAGTACTGTGTTGAATAACAGGGTTTAGAGTGGACATCCTTGTCGTGTTCTTGATTTCAATTGGTAGGCTGTCAGCTTTTCCCGTTTGAGGATGATATTCACTGTGGGTTTTTCATCGATAGATTTTATGAAGTTGAGGAATGTTCCCTGTATCCCTGTACTTTGAAGTGTTTTAATCAGGAGTGGATGCTGTATCTTGCCAAATGCTTTTTCTGCATCAATTGAGAGGACCATGTGGTTATTCTCTCTTCTTTTATTGATTTGTTCTATCACATTTACTGATTTGTGAATGTTGAACTACCCTTGTATCCCATGGATAAATCCCACCTGGTCATGGTGGATAATCTTTTTAGTGTACTGTTGGATCCTATTAGCTAGGATCTTGTTGAGAACCTTGGCATCCATATTCATCGGGGGTATTGGTCTGAAATTCTTTTGGAGAGTGTCTTTGCCTGGTTTGGCCATCTGTTTCTATTTTTGGAGGCAGCTTCAGAAGAATAGGTGTTATTTCTTCTTTGAAAGTTTAGTAGAATTCTCCAGGGAATTCACCAGGTCCTGGGCTCTTGTTTTTTGGGAGGTCTTTGATGACTGCTTTGATCTCCTAACTAGATATTGGTCTATTCAGGTTGTCAATTTCTTCCTGATTCAGTTTTGGAAGTTTATAGGCTCCTAGGAATGCATCTATTTTGTCTAGTTGCCTAACTTATTGTCATATAACTGTTACAACCGTCAATAAAAATTTCTGATGATTGTTTCTATTTCCTTGCTATTAGTCATGATCTTTCCCTTTTCATTCATAATTTTATTAATTTGGGTATTCTCTCTTTTCCTTTGGATTAGTTTGGCCAGTAGTTTATAAATCTTATTGATTCTTTCAAAATTCAGCTTCTAGTTTCATTGATGTGTTCTACTGTATCTCTACTTTCTATCTCATTGATCTCTGCTTTAATCTTGATTATTTCCCTTCTTGCATGTGGGTTTGGCTTAATTTGTTGTTGATTCTCCTGGTCTTTAAGGTGTAAAGAGAGCTGGTTTATTCTGTAGTTTTCAATTTTTTTGAGGGAGCCTGGTGGGAAGAGTTGTTTTTTACCTTAAAAGGTTTGTTCTGGAACCATCATGGCAACTATTTTACATGGGGATGGCAATGCAAATGCATTATGATAGATCTAGGGGTTACTCTGGTGTAGAGGTAGAAGAGGAGAGAACATTTTCAGTACCAGTGTCTCCTGGTTTGTTAGGCCCAGGGTCTCAGAAGTCACAAAGTGGGAGGTTGTGCCCTCAGTCTTCTAATGTGTAACCCATTTTTCACCATTCTTGCCTCTAACTCATCTCTCACTGCCCACACATTCAGATATAGTGTAATATTGATTGACAAAATATTAATTGCCAAATAACAGTAGTTGGAGAATAAGAAAAATGCAAGCACCTGATTATATAATATTACTTAAATAAAATATGTTTTTATAAGTGCTATTGGAAGTAAATTCCTCAATACTTTAATCACACAGAAAGATGGAATCCTATATTTTTTTTCTTGTATTTACTAAGAAAATGATCATGCCTCAAGTATATTAAAATGGAATAGGGAAAATTAAAAATTGTTTTAAGTTGATTTGCGTGTCTTGTGCGTATGTGAGAGAGAAAGAGAAAGAGAGAAAAAGAGAAAGGGAAAGACAGAGAGGTGGCTGCAGTGAATTGATGAGTTGCAGGATAGATTTTAAAGTTTTGTCTTTTGCTTTCTACATTTCCTTTTCCTTAGGTTCAAGAGAACAATCAGTAATATCTCAGATGCCTGCTGGTAACATCAGCAGAAAGAGTTAGAGGTTCCCAGAAAATTAAAGATGAGATATAGTTTTCCTGACATAAGAAAAGTCATTTTGTGTCTCCAGCTATTTTCAATGATCCATACCCCACCTGTGTACTTGCCCAAGCACACTTCTTCCAAAACTTCCTGGGAGGTCCTTACAAGGAAATGCAAAAACCTCACTACTTAAGGAATTTGAGGGAATGAGGCAATGGGAAAACTAACATTCACCACCAGACCAGGAAATAGCCTAAGCTATTGAGACAATAAATCAGTGGTAAAACTCCGTAGTGCTATTTTAAAAGTAATCAAGGCCTTGCATTCCTTGTCCCAGAAAATGAGCCCAAGACCCCATCTTGTTTATATCTGCTCTTGAAGCCTGCAGCGTCCCTTTCCCTTGTCCAACAGTTACCTCTGCTTTATTCTAACGGTGAAGTTTCTGCCCTCAGTGGAATACAAGCTTCATTCAGGTGAACATGCAATACATATTGTACAAATACATATGTGGATGTGCATGCATCCACAACCTTATGACCAACCATACACGGGATAATAAAACTCTCCCTTCTGAGTATTCATCTTAAATACTAAATAAAAATCTCTCTCCTGTTCAAACAGTCAAGGCTTTGGAACTTATTCCCTGTGATCTCCTTGTATGTTGTAAACAAAGATTCCTTGTTTGACAACTCCACCTGTTTGTGTGATTCACCAAAGGTTGACCTCAGTTAGTTCAGTTACTGTAATGGCTTTCACTCCTCTGATTCTACCTCTGCAAGTCTCCAAATTTAACTATTTTTTTCTCGCAATTCCGCATTTTCTTGGCTTTAAACTGCAACTCTGAAGAGATGATTTGCTTGTTTAAAAAAAAAAAAATCAAGAAAAGGGAGTAGTAGTCAACATTGTTACTTTGAACTTCCTGCCATAAGGGGCTCTCCTGTTGTTTCTCTTTGCCTTCCTGGACTAAAACGACAGAAATTTGGCAATACATCACTCCCCAATCCAGATTTCTGACAGAACAGTTTATACTCTTAGAAAAATATTAGTTTAAAAGATCACATAATTAAATACTTAAGCATGTAGTGTAATATAGTGGTTTACAAGAAATATATTTTGGTCATCTGAATATTTGGTTTTCAACCATGGCTACTGACTCACAGCTCCTAAAACTCTTGGAATTTCCTGTGATAAGGGTGAGAGTGGTGTGTTTTGTTATGTTAATGAAGTGACCTTTAGACCTCTCTCAAGGCAAGGGCTGTTTGCCTGAAGGACCACCCACTTGGTGAAAGCCTTCATAACTTTTTTCCCAACATGCCTCCCCTTCCTCTGAATTCAGGATTATCTGGGGAAGGAAGAGGAGCTGGAGATTAGATCAGCAAATGACAATGATTTAGTCAGTCATGACTATGTCATGAAGCCTCCACAGAAAACCTGAAAGGACTGGGTTCAGAAAGCTTTTAGCTTGTTAAATGTATGAAAAGGCAGGAAGAGTGGCAGTCTTACAGAAGGTAATAGAAGCTCTGTGCCCATTCTCCATACCTTGCCCTGTGCACTTCTTTATCTATCTATTGATTTAAATCTTCTATTATATCTTTTAATAAGCTGGCAAACATAAATTAAGTATTTTTATGAGTTTTGTGAGTCCCTGTAGCAAATTAAAAGAACGTAAGAATTAGGCCACTGGGACCTCCAACCTGTAGTTGCTCAGTCACAAGCACAGGTAATAACCTGGGGCCTACAGTGAGACAGGCATCTGAGGTGGGGTTGGAGATAGTCTTGGAGGACTGATCCCTTAACTGATGAAATCTTACACTATGTTCAGGTAGATAGTGTCAGAATTTAGTTGAATTCTTGGAGATCCTGCTGTTGTCTGAAAATTATTTGGCATTGTTGGTATGATGTCCTAAAACCCAAAAAGATATAGCTACCTCAAAATAAGAATAAGGTTGACAGCTTATATATAATAAGTGAGTATATCAGGGGTTTAAAATATACCCAATAAATAGTGTAAGGAAATTACGAAAGAGTTTGAAATAAAAACAGGAATAAGAACCTAGTGGTACTAATAGATTAAATATATGTAATCTAGTTGAATTAAGAATACAATGGATAGAATACGTAATGGATTCAATAGAGATAAGAAGTCACTTAAGGATATAGTCATCTGGATACCAGCAAAGCATTAAAATTATCAATATAAAAGAGGTGTAAGATGTAGGTGATGTGTGTGGAACAAAAGCTAGAGAAAAAATTAGATTTCCTTACTACTCATAGCCTGTTGACAAGTCCTTGAAGTTCCTCTGGGGACTCAGCTGCTTCAATGTGGACACATCCACTCAGGGCAAAAAGCATTCTTAGTCCACCCCCCAGGATACCGAAAATCTACTTTCACATGTAAAACTTACTTTGGAAACTTCTTTATCTCTACTCCCCAACCCTGCCCTCAAGATATACATTGGCAATCATCTCCCAAGCATATACCCACTGATACACATCAGAAGAGTGTCTTCCCTGAGTTTTTACTAAATAGTAATAAATGATATTCCCCTAACAATAGCTAGCCCCCTCAAGGTGCTAGAAACCTTGTTTATAAAATACCTTGGAGGCTTGTGCTATCCCTATCCTCCTCCCAAATTGAAAGTATATCATCAGCCACTCTTCATGACCCTCTCTCTCTACTCCACATAAATAAATAAATATTTTTTAAATAAAATAAAATAAATGACTTTTTTTTAATGAAAGAAGAAAAAAGGAAAGAAATATTTGAATATTAATGTACATATATTTCTCAAGCATAAAATAGTCAAGACACTGGATTGAAACTTACATACAAGAAAAGAAAGAAAATATTCATGACTATAGTTGACTCTATGAATCCCAAACTAGGGCATATATACCAAAGACAAAAAAAAAAAAAAAAAACTCATAAGTGTTAGAGAGAAAAAAATTAATTCATTAATAAAGAAACAAGATTCAGATTGACAGAAAAGTTTTAAATAACATCAGATATAAAAAAGAATGAAGTAATAGCTTTATTATCTTGAAAAAAATAATCACAATGTAAACATTTAGATCCTTATAAAATGTCATTGGAATAGGAAGGCATAATAAAAAAAATATTTTCAGGAATACAGACCACAGATAATTTGACTTAATTTGTGTAGGCAGCACTTACATACTAATATTATTTTAACAGTAAAAATGTACTCTATGACCTATGGGGTTGGGGAAAAGAGGATGACCAAGTCATCTTGAAATAATTCAGTTTTAAGAAAAAAGTAAAAAGATCGAAAAAAAGACTTGAAGAAAAGAGAGATAAAACATATGCATAATAAAAATAAATAAATGAATGAACAACTGGAGTGCCTGGGTGACTTAGTCGGTTCAAGTGTCTGCCTTCAGCTCAGGTCATGATCCCTCCAGGGTCCTGGTATTGAGCCCTGCATCAGGCTCCCTGCTCAGTGGAGAGTCTGCTTCTCCCTCCCATTGAGAAAATAAATTTGACTTATTTATTTGAGAGAGATAATCTTTAAATTTTACTTATTTATTTGAGAGAGAGTGAGAAAAGAAAAACATGCACACAGCAGGGGGAATAACAGAGGGAGAGGGAGAAGCACCCCACTGAGCAGGGAACCCCCTGCGGGGCTCTATCCCCGGACCCGGGTATTATCACCTGAGTTATAGTTAGACACTTAACTGACTGAGCCACTCAGGTACCCCAATGAATACAATCTTTAAAATAATAATAATAATAATAAAGAAATAATATTTCAGATAGTATGATTTTTTTTAATGTAAGACTTGGTATTAAAACAGGATGACATACTTGTCTAATTATAGCAAAAGACTTTGATAAGTTTAGATTCAGTAGTACATAAAAATTTAACTTCTTTCATTAACTGATAATTTAATTAGATTAAATTAAGAGACATCAAAATTTAGAGAATCTAATAGTCCTGATCTATTAATAAATGTAGCCATCCTGACCCCAAAACAATAGTCTTCAGTAAGTATATAAGCATAAGTTGAACATTTACACAAACAGGCCATTATTTAGGCCAGAAGTATATGCCAATCAATTCCGAGAGTTAAATATCAGGCTATATTTTCCAAGAATAAGGCAATAAAATTAGAAAACAATGACCAAAATATTAAATTCATATAATTGGAAGTTAACTTCATACCTAAAAAGAAATAATACAGCTAATTCAGAAATTTTTAGAATTACAGTACTTTGGTAATATCAACTCTCAAAATGAGTAACGGACAGGCGGGGCTAGAGAGGAAGAGATCCATAGGGAACTTTGTGAACAGGCTCTCAGAAATCCCCAAAATGTGGTGTGGGAAAGCCAGAGTAAAGAGATAAATTGGACCACCCTACCCCAGGGAAGAGCACCCTGATCTAGGCATGTGGGATGGAGGACCACCCTGCCCTAGGTGTATGGGGTGGGTCATGTGGGGTGGGTGTCTCTATGATAATCACCTGTAACCAAAAAAGAATAATCAGAGGCTAAAAAGGAGGTAAGCCACTGAAGGAGTTATTGATAGAGATGTTAAAAGGATTAAAGTTGCCTGGTTACCTTTTTATAAAAATAAACCCTGAAGGCACTCATTGTTAACTGTGTGGGGACCCCTCTTAGTTGTGAGAGCTTTTTCTATATATTCACTTGATAAACTTCTGTCACTTACTCACTCTCCATTGCCCACGAGATTCCTTCTTTGACTCCAAGAGACAAGAACCTAGCTCTCCCACATCATTCCCTAGAGTTAAGTATCAGGCTATATTTTCCAATGATAAGGCAATAAAACTAGAATATAATGACCAAAATATTAAGTCCATGTAACTGGAAGTTAACTTCACACCTAAAAAGAAATAATACAGCTAATTCAGAAATATTTAGAATTACTGTACTATGGTAATATCATTTGTGAAAATAAGTGACAATAATTAAAGGTATTAAGGAAATCTAAAGGTTTAATTGTATTAATTCAAAAGAAAAACAAAACAATACAACAAAAACACCAAAGCATAAAACAACAAAACAAAACAAAAGGAATATAAAGGCAAAACCTAAGAACGACAGCAGTAATAACAAAATATTATAGAATCAAACAAATTTTTGGAATAGATTAATAAAAAATATTTGACCAATGAGTACTGGTCAGAAATACTCAGAGATTATGAAGATAAAATAAAATACTAAATGAAATGTATAAAAACTAAAGTATAGACCTAAGAGAATGATTAAAAATGCTTCTAGAAAAAGAGTCTAATTTTAAGACAATAAAATTAATAGCACCATAGAGAAAACTGTATTTGTGACATAGGGGATCAATTAGAGATGATAAAGTATTTCCTTAAATATCAAAGATAACAATTAGACTCAGTGGCTCAGTCAGCTAAGCCTCTGCCTTCACCTCAGATCATGATCCCAAGGCCCTGAGACTGAACTTGACTCCCTGCTTGGTGGGGAACCTGCTTCTTCTTTTCCCTCTCCCTCTGCAGCTTCCCCTGCTTGTGCTTGTTCTCTCTCTTTCTCTCTCTCTCTCTAAATAAAATTTTAAAAGTTAAAAAAATTAAGAAATAAGCATCAAAGATTAATCCATAAGGTAAACGCATGTATTAAAGTGATTAATTAATTTATATTAAAATTAAATATTTCCTTGTAATTAAGTACAGTGTGGAGAAAAAGTTCATAGACAACTGACATAGGAATGAACAATACTTAAAATATTTAAAACTGACAAGGAATTATTAGATTTAGACTCCATGATGATCTCTATGTATGTGCATGTAAAACACCTTAAAATACATTGTAGGAATGTGCTACAGGAAATTAAGGAGACAGGGAGATAAAGGGGGAAAAAATAGCTCAACTTGAAATGACTAGTTGGTTGCCACTGTGTTTTATTTACATTTATTTGGTCAATGAAATTATTTTACATGTATCTATTATTATCTTGTAGGACATGGTATACTAATATCATTATTAATGAAGTTGAGAATAAGAATATGATGCCTCATTTCATCATAATTGTTAAAAATGATCCCTGAAGCTGGTAAATGCAGGAAGCCAGAAACAGAAAAAATAATTAGCACCAGTTCAAAAGCTTGTCCACCTGGAACCCGTAAGAAAATCCAACTGGATCCTGAAAATAATCAGTGATTTGAGGAAAATGGACAGGGATATAGATTTCCAGGTGCTTTTTACTTATAATGGCAATAGCAACTTAGACAATGTAATGGAAAAAAAAATCTATTAATTGGCAGTAGGAGAATTATTAAAAAAATATAAACCATAAGCCAATGAACTTGGGAAAATTATGAAGAATCTACATAAACATAAAAAGAAACAATATGAATTTGCCAAGGCACATTCACATTTTAAAAAATAAGTTAAAAGGGGAACAATATGCCATAATACATATATCAATGTTTTTCATAGAAGTTTAGTATAAAAAATAAACATTTTAAATAATTTATTTGGAAAATGATATCACATATCTGAAAAACTTGGAAGAAGAAATGGATAACCATGACTAAACAAATGTAGCAGAAAAATGATTTACAATAATAGATAAAAGCTATTCAAAAATGCAGTGAACATTGGCCAAAGCTTAGAAAAATCGATAGAATATAAAATGTAAAATGAATTCATAAATGAAAAATAGAATCCCATTAAATCTAATTTGGAAAGAACTAATAATTTTTTATTTTGCCTGAATCTGCTCTGCCTTTCATTAGGTGGGACACTGACCAAGCCCACTGAGCTCCTCTCTCATGCCCAGTAATAGTAAAGTCATGGACATTAATTACTTCTGAGATGAATTTTAACCACTGTGGATAGGATGCAGAAGCCAGTGGGTTAAACAGATTCTTCCTTGTTTCAGGAAAATAATTCTGAGATGTATTCTGTGCATTAGGATTGATGCTCTGTTGCCTACAATCATAATCTACTCAGTCTGAACTCATATATGTTTCTCCTGGACCACTTAGCTCTTCTCATTCTCTCCTCTTCCACGTGATCAAATCCCAAAATAATTATTTAGGTTGTGTATGCAAGTCCTGATTTTGAAGGGAAACTCAGTTACAAAAAGAGATGAAAATAAAGATACAGGGGAAAAATGGTGCACTTGGGTGACTCAATTAGATAAGCATCTGACTCTTGATTTCAGCTCAGGTTGTTATCTCAGGGCGATGAGACGAAGCCCCTATAGGCTCTGTGCTGGGCAAGGAGGTTGCTTAAGATTCTCTCTTCTTATCCCTTTCCTTCCACCCCTCTCCTCCCATGCTGTCTTTCTCATAAATAATAAGCACTGCTGAACTATCTTAGATTCTGTACCTTCTCTCCAGCCATGAACCTATCACTGTCTTTAACTCTTGAAAACTTCATTAGGCAAATTAATGTGGTGAAGGAAGCAATATGAGAAAGCCTCTTAATCTGATGAGCATGGATCTGAACAAACCCTATAGATACTATCCCTTTGACTTCAATATACTTCAATATACTATCAATACCTACAGTGAGTCACATACACACAAGATTATTGTTTTTATTGTATACTTCATATATTCATTAATATATGACTCGTTAGCATTTTGTTGAAGTGCTAAACTATGGTAATAAACAAACTTTTAATTAACTTTTCCTCCTATGATACAAATATAATTTGCACTTGAGCTTTAGCTAATTTTATGTTCTAAAATTGTCAAAACAAAGTGATCAAGGTTTCTAGATTATTTACTGTATTTTCTACTATATAATATTGTTCTATCTCTTCTGTATAAAGAAAATGAATGCTTGGGGCTCTTGGGTGGCTCAGTGCGTTAAAGCCTCTGCCTTCTGCTCAGGTCATGATCCCAGAGTCCTGGGATAGAGACCCACACCAGGCTCTCTGCTCAGCAGGGACCCTGCTTCCCTTCCATTCTCTCTGCCTGCCTCTCTGTCTACTTGTGATCTCTGTCTGTCAAATAAATAAATAAAATCTTTAAAAAAAAAGAAAATGAATGCTTGATAACTAAATGAATGCTTTACTGAACAAATTAAATATGGCAATAGCATTTTATTTTATCATGCTTTACATTTAAACTATAATATTATATCACTGGTCTACAAATAATCTACTCACAAAGTCATTTGGAAGCTTTTAGCAAAAGAATTCTTCCTCCTGATTGTAGTATAAAAGCCACAGAAATATACAGAAGACTCCTAGGATAGAAAGTTAAATCCAGTTATCCGTGATGCCTTGAGTAGGACCTGACCTATGTATGTCCTGGGAAGCACTAGTAACTGTTACATGTGATAGGATTTTATTTAATATATACAGTTTCATTTACTTCACAAAGGAGATATAAATTTGAGAATAAAATATTTGATGAATCTATAAAGTCTATATCTATTTGTTACCAATGTGGTAGAATTAAGATGTTAATTTGAAAAAAAATTTCATTGAACACATACACATAGTCAATTGTTTTTATATATATAAACAGCATTATTTATTTATGTAAATAAATGCATTGTCAGTAAAATCCATTTGCTTATCAATCATAAGGGTAATTTTAAGTACTAAGGATAAGAAATATGTGAAAAGATAAGTGTTCAAGAGTGCAGTTTGTGGTAATTAATACAATATGATAGGCTCATAAAAAAGATATATTACTTGTACTTAAAAGGTTCTATAATTAAGCGATGACCACTTGAAATTTGTAATTAGTCTTGCTGAGTTTTTCCTTGCACTTACTGCCCTTCCCCAGAAGTTCATTAAGAATTTCTGTGAATGTCCTTATGTTTAATCTCATTCATGCATTCCACTGCTGCTCACAAAACAAAGCCAAAAAGAGAGGTAACTCTATGTGGCACTCCATCCACAAGCAATACATTCATAAATAATTAAAAAGCTCTCTACTTCATTTGTTACCCATTCAGCTGATGATTTAAATGAGTAACTGAGGCCATTTTATCAGCATGTTTAATAGAATGCGACTCAGAAACTTAACAGTGTTATTTAAGAAGAAATGTTCATGTGTTAAGGTTTTTATTTTTTTTTTAATCAACAAAATAATTTTCAAATATTAAAAGCAAATGTCCTCTTTTCCTCCAAGTTTCCTTGCTATGTCAAAGTTATAAATAAATACATTACAATCGTATTTTGAGTAGTAGATAAAAACAAATGTTTTGAAACTGTCTGTGGGTTGAGTGTCTGTGTTAACTTGTATAAATATCTGAACTCAATGTATTTAGACTTTATTAGATGGTTTATTTTAGACTATTTAAAAATACATGCTCAGATAATGACTTAACATTATTTTATTCATTTTAATAAATAAATTATTTTATTTAATTATGTTTAGATATTTATTTAATAAATTAATGATTTAATATTTAATAATCTAAATTTGAAATATTTTAAATTCTAAAAAATATTTATTTAATTAAATTGATATATTTAATATAAATATTTAATAAATTGTTTAATCATTATTATAATTATGCAATACATTATGTATAGTGTAATAATTGCATTTTAATAAATAAATAAGTGTATTATTTACATTATTTTATTTTATTTTATTTAGTTGACAAAGAGAGGGCAAACGAAAGCAAAGGGAGCTGCAGGCAGAGGGAGAAGGAGAATTAGGCTCCCAGCTGAGCAGAAAGATCAACCTGGGGTTCCATCCCAGGACCCTGGGATCACCACCTGAGTCAAAGGCAGATGCTTAACTGACTGAGCCTTCTAGATGCCCAAGGTTTTGTATTCTTAGCTTCTAAATATTTATGCTGCTTCATCTCTGGAGTTAGTATATTGATGTTGAGAATTCATATCAAAGAATTGATAGTAGCTGTTAAGCAGAAACTTATAATTTAGTGGGAAAAAAAGAACAGAAGGAAGGGAAAGGGCAAAAGTCAAAAGCACATTAATATAAAATTTAATTAGATAAATAAAGCTGATATTCCTAAAGGGGGCTAATAAAAGAGCTGCAAAGAGCTGATAGGATTAGGAAAATTGTCCACTCCTGGTCATTTCATAATTTTAAACTATTCCTTATTAATAAATATACTTAGTTCCAGAAACACAACCACATAAGGACATTTCCACCAAGTTTCCTCTAACAGCATTTACAAATTAGACGTTCAAACAATGTAGTTCGTTACATGTTGCCTCTGTATCTTAAAGTTTACACACTTTCTGTGACACATTTTCTAACAATTAAAATATATATATATATATATATATATATATATATATATATACCCTCACCCTAAATGGAAAAATAAACATATATATATATATATATATATATATATATATATATACCTTATCCCTAAGTGAAACCTTTCTTTGTTTATTAGCTTAAATAGGTAAATTAGCAACAACAACAACAACAAACAGCTAATATTATAGAGGTAGGAACAATTTACCTTTTCATTCATTGCTATATTCTAAAAATTCCTATTTTTTTTCTCAAGTATGTCATAATAATTTTCTAAATCTCCTGCCTTATTCAATTTTTTTTAGTGGAAATCTCTATTTCATATTTATTTTCTCTTCCTCCACTCTTTGCTCTAATAATTCAATGTATTATTAGATTTTCTGTTTTTCTCTTTATCCAGATATATCTTTTCTTTCTTTCTTTCTTTCTTTTTTAAATAATTTGATTTGCTGGCACTTTACATCAGTACATGCTTTCTTATGGATGTTAGAAATGTCTCTGGAACTACTAGAAGAATAAACTTTTTACCTTTAAGAAGTTTACAGTCTAGAGTGCCTGGGTGGCTCAGTTGGTTAAGTGTCTTCCTTCAGCTTAGGTCATGATGCCAGGGTACTAGGATCCAGTCCTGCATCAGCTGCCTGCTCAACAAGGAGTCTGGTTCTTCCTCTCCCTCTGCCCCTCCCTGCCCACTCTCTCTCTCTCTCTAATAAATAAATAAAATCTTAAAAAATAAAAGACTTACTGAAATCTGAGACTGAATTACTAAATTCAGTCTTAATAAAGACAGCTAAACAAAGCAATGATCACAACTGGAAAATTTAGTCAGATCATGGTTTAACATTTTTGGTTGACACAGGACCTCTTTCAGTAACAACTTTCCCTAAATATCAATTTCTTTTTAAGGCAAAAAATTTTGACAAGAAATTCAGATCCTTCTCATCATTTTCATATCAATTTAATGTGACATCCTCGGAGTATATAATCAAATATGTAATTATTCTATCTGTTGCTTTGTATATTGCCTGTATCTTTTTCAGACCCAAACTTTCATTGAGGTAGAGCTTTTTTGTTTTGTTTTGTTTTGTTTTAAAGCAGAGATTTTTAAAGTGTTTGATATATACAAGATACTTAATAAGTGTTTACAAAACCTATGTATTTCAGAAGCCTTAACAGGCTTTAAAATAATGTAGGTGATATTAGTATTCATATCAAAGAATTTGTAGGTTTCAGTCATGTAAAGAACTACATTTCTCAGAGACAGAGAAACATACAAATGATCTGGGTCCAGTAGGATAATGCTAGCATGTGCTGTAAATTCTCTTATATGACCTTATTCTTGCAAGAATTGGTTATGTGGCAGAAAAAAAGGTACCACTATCTTATACTTTATTATTTAAAGAGATTTATGGAAGTTGTTAATATCTTACACTACCCCTTTGTTGCAAAAGACCCAGTTTCCATGGTAATGGTGAGAGGAAAGTAGGCAATTTAGGCAGCAGCAAAAGTCTCCTACAAGGCACTATAAAATAAGGCTTGTTCTAGATCATGGGTCTGTCCAAAGGGGAGTGTTAAGGGGTAGGATGGATGATGGATGCATTGTGGACTTATAACTATAAGATTAATACTGTTATGCCCCAATAATGGGTCTATGATTAAAGTAGCGAGACTGATGTAACACGAAGGTCAAGCAAAGCTTTATTTCATGCCAAGCATCAAGAATCTAACCGAACGTTCATGGCCACACCTCTTACGAGAGAAGGCAACCCTTCTCTGTTTCACAGTCTAGCTTATAAGGGCAAAGGCCATGCAGTCAGGCCTGGCCACGCACAGGTGACCAATGAGATTTTAACACACACAGAAAACTCCACAGTGAGGCTAGGTGACCAATTGAGGTACAATTTACCCTAGTATAGACATTTGACCCAGCCTATTACACCTTGATTAGGATTGGTGCCAAAAAGGTTCCCAAAGGGTGGAGGAGTGGGGCATACTCCTTAGTATCTGGGAGACAGTGTGCAAATCCCCCCCCCTCCCCGCTGATTGATGTCTCCACCTGGCCTGGCCGACCCTTGTATATGTGCTTTGTTACCTGGAGCTGATTTCCAGGACTTGTTTTTAAGTGAATCCCCTGGGGGAAGGGGAGCAAGGACAGTTTAAGGGTTAACCTCAATGAAAGACTCTTGCTAAAATATAAAAATATTAAATAGGTCCTTACATTACAACAACTCAATAGGGAAAGTCCCAGTGTGGTGATAAAAGACATGATGTAACTTGCATTGCACATTTGATTTTTAAAACGTGTTTAAGTTGTATTTTTCCCTGCCATGACATCATACTTTATCTTCATCTCTGTCTACTAGTTTAAAACTAGTTAAACAAACTCAACAATTCTTTTAAAAATATTTTTTTATTTATTTGAGAGCAAAAGCCAGAGAGAAGAGAGGGAGAGATAAAGAGCATGAGCAATATGGGGCTCGATCCCAGGACTCTTGAGATCATGATCCAAGCCAAAGGCAGACACTTAACTGACTGAGCAAATGAGACTCCCACAAACTCAACAATTTTATAAAATTTTTATTTGTTGGGGTGCCTGGCTGGATCAGTCAGTAAAACATGTAAATTTTGATCTTGAGTGTAGAGGTTTTTAAAAATAAAATCTTTAAAAATTTTTTTTTCATTTTTTTTAAAGCCATTGTATGGCAGTGTTGATCACTATATTGTACACCTGAAACTAATATTAACCTTATTTTAACTAACTGGAATTTAAATAAAAACTTTAAAAATAAAATAAAAATAATAATCATAAAAATAAAAAAGAGGAAAAATTATTTGGCAGGCAATTTTCTTAATTGCATTATTATTTATTATTATATAGTGTGGGTGTGTCGGTGGGAAGTGGCTGGTATTACAGTGAGTTCCATATCTGTGTTACACTGAGGTCCATGTCTGTAGTCAGTCTTTTTTTTTTTCTTTTAATTTATTTTCAGTGATCCAAAATTCATTGTTTATGCACCACAACCAGTGCTTCATGCAATAAATTCCCTCCTTAATACCCACCACTGGGCTCACCCAACCACCTGCCACCCTCCTCTTCAAAACCCTCAGTTTGTTTCTCAGAGTCCATAGTCTATCATGGTTTGTCTCTCCCTCCGATTTTTCCCAGCACACTTCTCTCCATCTCCCAGTGTCCTCCACGTTATTCCTTATGTATTGAGTCTTCTAAAAACTTTTATTTTTTCCCTATTCTGCTTTGCATATGCTTACCTTAGATGTTAAAATATTATAAACCTCTCCTGCCTGGTCCATTTTCTCTCTCTGCTCTCATGATTTCTCATGCTCTCCCTGCCAATCCCACATGCCTTACAATATCTGGATATGACTAATCTCTTCCTGAGCTACTTTATTCTACTCTGCCATATGGTTGCCCTTCCCTCTTCTGTACCATAACTTCTATCCCCTGCATTTGTGCTTTAACAATACCTAATTCTTTTCACTACATCTGTATCTTTGAGGTCAATACTCAGTAGTGCAATCGCTGGGTCATAGGCTAACTCTATTTTACTGGAAAGAAGGGCCATATGCACCCCAGTGTTCGTAGCAGCAATGTCCACAATAGCCATTCTGTTGAAAGAGCCAAGATCCCCTTCAACAGACAAACGGATAAAGAAGATGCGATCTATGGATACAAGGGAAGATCACTCAGCCATCAGAAAGGATGAATACCCAACTTTTGCATCAACATGGATGGGACTGGAGGAGATTATGCTAAGTGAAATAAGTCAAGCAGAGAAAGTCAATCATCATATGGTTTCACTTATTTGTGGAACCTAAGGAATAGCAGCATGGAGGACATTAGGAGAAGGAAAGGAAAAATGAAGTGGGGGAATTGGAGGGGGAAATGGAACATGAAAAACTATGGACTCCAAGAAACAAACTGAGGGTTTTAAAGATGAGAAGGATGTGGGGATGGATGAGCCTGGTGTTGGTTATTAAGGAGGGCACATATTGCATGGGGCACTGGGTGTTTTACACAAACAATGAATCATGGAACACTACTTCAAAAACTAATGATGTATTGTATGGTAACTAACATAACATAATTAAAAAAAAAAGGAGGGGGACAATTCCTAACACTCAATTTTTCCTAGTTTCTTGTTTACCTCCTTTTAAGAGTAAGCTCATTAGTGGTTTTTTGTTTGTTTGTGTTGTCTCAACTAAAAGAAGAAAAATAATCCACATTATTTTGAAAACTTTTTGAACAGTGTACAAACCTTAGTCAAGTCCACAATGTCTTATCTCTTCCTCCTAACATGGCTATGTTGAAAAACCCTTTATCTGGGAAAAGATCATTCTTCTGCCACCTTGTGTAAGATTTTGGCTTTAGCTTAGATTATCCTTTCTTTCCTTTTCTGAAAATAAGTTGAAAATATTAATAGCCTCAGTTTCTTCTTCCAAAATATGACTGCTTCTTTACCAAGTGCAAAAGCAACCCATTTTGACCATAGTAAACAGCTTGGACCTACTTTTTTGGCTCACTGTTTTAGTGAGACAAGTGGAGTGAAGATGACACACCATTTCCAAATGTATTAATAATTGGTAGACCATACTTCTAAATTGAAGTTTTGTTGCCATTAAACTACGACCAGACTCGCTATAATTACAGAGGTAAATTCTTTATATTTACTATATTTGAAATTACCATATAATACTGTTGGGCCCCAAGAGGCTAAGATGGCGCCGGGTGGCCTTCTCTTCCGGATCGGGAACCCACATTGCCGACCACAAAGGTGCCAAAGTGGCGGTTTCGGTTTCCCATCAGTTTCGTTTCCCGCGAGCCTCCACCCCCTGCAGAGCGTGTCTCTCCCAACTCCCGCCAACAGGGCACATCCCCATTGGCCCCCACTTTGCTGACCTCACTTCCCTTCCCTCACCCCATATAAGCCGCTGCCCTGCTCAATAAAGCGAGATCCTGCTTCGACAGATCCCCCAAGTCTGGTGTGGTTCGTTATTGCGCCTGGACTCGCGACACTCGCCATCCCGCTCAGCCCCAAGGGGAGCTACCGGCTGGCCCGGACGCTCTCCTCGTGCCTATCGGCCCGCAAAACCTACCGGAGTCCGACAACTGGTGCCCCGTGTGAGGACCCTCTCCTCGTTCTTCTCACTGACGGGCCAATCGGTCTTCGGGTGAGTGTACCCCCATAAATTATGGGGCAGTCATCTTCCTAAAGTGACCCTGCCCTCGAATCCCTGCGTTTCCTTTTGAGAAGACGCGGTCTTTCCCTCACGGATTCCCAAGCCCTTAGGACATGGGAGGCCTTTGTTAAGGTGGCTCCTTGGCTTCCGGAAGGTAACCTTTTTGATTGGGACACGTGGGATCGTATTGAACAGCTAATCCATAAAGCCCACGTAAACAGGGGGGAGATACCCCCTTTGGGTACTCTGGCGGCACTAAAGAGTTGCTTTCCACCCAGACCCCCAAAGGGGCTTAAGGAGTCACCTTGCCCCCCGAAATCTTGCACCCCTCCCCCTTCCCAATCCGAGGCAACCAAACTCCCTTCTGGGACGCCCACTCCGACTATATCAGACAAGCCACAAGAGAAGGCCACCCGGCGCCATGAGTCAGCTAGTAAACGTTCTCCTCACATATTGGATGGTAATTACGTAAGTAAGCCTTCTTCTAGTAAACCCGGGTTGCTGGGCCATCCCTAGCAAAGGGGACTCTGGCTTTATTTCTCTCTGTTTCTCCTAATAGATGTGGGAGCTTCTCCCTCACTCACTTCCCATGTTAATGGCTATAACTGGAGCCAACTGGGGTTGGTCTAACTCGAGACAGAGACCATAAGGAATATTCCCAAGCAGCTGCCGAAACTCTCTTTGTTTCGGGGAAGTTTCCCTGTGTTCTCTGGCCTGACTTGGACTGCCTAACCCCTTCCCCCTTGCTGGTGGGAAAGCATGGCGTCTGCTCCTCTGTTGGGGCTTATGAGCTCTAAAACCGGGAATCTTTTCTCTGCCTCCTGGCAGCACTTTGTTTCTTCTGTTTCCCCCTTATTGTGTTTCTGTACCAATGCGCGTGCAACCTGCATGACTAGCCTCTAGATCATGCACCACGGCTCCTTCTCTCTCCACTGTAAAGGAGCAAGAAGAGCACCCCCTGGACCTAACACCCACTCCGGATCTTCCCACGCATGTCTCAGGTAAACATTCAAAGTGGAGTGGGCCCAGGTGGAACGTAAATCGCTATTGGAACTAAGTTACGTTTGTTGGTTTAATTAAGATAAGACCTGTCTTTTAAGTTATCAGCAGTAAATGTGAAACTTCGAAGTTTACTGAAGGTCAAATAAGCTTGTGTTATTTATTAAAATTTGTTAGCAAAGAAATGACTAAACTGATGGTTAATTGTCTGTCTCAAAGTTCTAATGGGTAATTGCTGAAGTAGCTTTCAAAGTCTTTGGTAACCTGAAAGTTTTAAAGTTTTGCTTGGATGACAAATGGAATTAAATTGTGGACATCTAGGTCTTAACCAAACAGGATAAAATGCTAAGTCATTAATTTCTGGATGTAGGTTTGTGCTTTTGACTTCTTACTGCAAAGAAACTAAGAGTCTTTAAATCTGCTGGTAGACTTGTTTTCCATGTAACTGATTCATAAATTGCCACCTGAAGAATTCTGCTGTAACAGTTCACAATTGGTTAATAACTAAAGGTGTTTCTAAGAATACGAAGTTCTGCTTAGTGTAACTAAGACTGATGGAAATAAAGGGAAACTCTGTATGTAGGAAAGTAGGAGATATGTAAGAAAGATTTAAGGAATGGGAATACATTTTGTTGAAGGTAAAGGAAGGTAATTTTGTCCTAAATGAGATGGTTGTTTAGAAGGAAATGGCTTGGGACAAAACCTGAATGCAAAGGAAAGTTGTAGAAGGTTTGTGAAGGGAAATCTTCAGAAAAGGAATTTTAGCTATGGTCAAGAATGGATTAAGATTGAAATGAATGGGTTTTAAAGGTACATTGGTACAAGACTGAAATTCTCTGTTCAAAAGGACAATGTTTTCTTAGATCAATTGATCTGCTGTTAAGAAAATGTAAATAAATGGTTTTCTCTTTGCCTGCCCAGAAAAACCAGTTTCTATGTTCAGTTTTATCAGGTGTTTAACATCCCTAATTATATTTAGGCATGTGCTTTAAAACTTCATAAGATTTTAGCAAATGTTGACAAGATTTAAATCGTAAATCTCTTTAACTCAGGCTTTTCCTTGGTATGTGAAGTTGCTCATGAAGTACTACTGAACCAATGATAAACCTTGGGTTACATTTGGGAAAATACTATAACTATTCTAGAGATTCTACGCACTTCCTAAAGATTTAATGTTTTGAGAGATCACCGCTTGATACTGTAATTATGGAAATGTTATGTATCACAGAAATAACCTGATTTCCTTGCAGCTAAATTGTAAACTCCCGTGTCTCTTTAGCTCTAACCATATCCATTCTGAGTTTTTGTCATTTATAATTGTTTTAATTCTCTGGTATAATGAGTTTTATCTTCAAGGAGATTCCTATAAAGGACTTTCAGGACAAATACAGATATTTGATATGCTTGAAAATCCTAAAACTGAAATGGGTAAGAATTCCCAGAACAGATCAAGACTTATAATGGCCCCTGCTTCACTAGTCAGGCCCTCAAGGATTTCCTTACTACCTGGAATATCTCCCACTCCACGGGAATCCCCTATAATCCCAGGGGCCAAGCAATCATAGAAAGACAAAACCACACCCTTAAGGAAAATTTACAAAAACAAAAGGGGGAATCACTCCCCCCACACGACCAACTTAAGAAGGCATTATTTACCCTAAATATATTAAATTTTTCCAAATCGGATGGCCTATCCGCATTCCAGAGACACTGGGCCACTGCAGCCCCACATCCCGCTGTCCTGGTTAGATGGAAAGACCCCCTGACGGGCCAATGGAGAGGGCCCGACCCCCTCCTCACAGCAGGCAGAGGATTTGGATGTGTGTTCCCACCCTCTGAAAAGAAGCCCATTTGGGTGCCTGCCAGGGATCTTAAGTACCTCCCAGAGGCGAAGGAGATTGCTAACTCTGACCCAGAGGGTCCCCTTATTGATTCATAGGCCCACCAATCAGGATGTCTTGGGTGGCACTGCTTCTTCTTCTGCTGGCTCATGGACAAGTCACTCGCGCTGGCCTATGCTTAAAGAATGGGCCCCTACTGGCCCAGGCTTTCCTCACCAATGTCTCCCTGCTCCTTCCCACCATGAACTGCCCTCTTTGGCCTCCCAGAGACTATGTGTACATATCCCCCCTCTCTTCTAATGTCACCTGTCTTTGGGTGCCCCCGTTGGTGGACAATGGCTCTAATATTGACCTCTGGGCTATTGACCCCAGCTACTGTGACCAAAACACCACAGTAAACAATACTCAACTCTGCCCCCCCAATGCCACTGTATTCGTCTGTGGGGACCAGGCATTCAGCTTCCTCCCCACTAATTGGACTGGACTTTGTGCCTTAGCTTGGCTTCTGCCAGATCTCAACATTATTCCCAACAATCAGAGCCTTCGGATTCCTGCCTTCGATCGTCTCGGAGGGCGATCCAAAAGAGCCATCCAGGCCATCCCCATCATGCTGGGATTAGGGATCACTGCGGGAGTTGCAACCGGCTCTGCCGGGATAGGTACCTCTCTCCACTACTATAACACATTATCTCGACAGATGATTAATGACTTGGGTGCAGTCTCGGAGACCATCCTTGACCTCCAAACATAGATGGACTCGCTGGCTGTGGTAGTCCTCCAAAACCGGCGAGGCTTAGATCTATTAACAGCCGAAAAGGGGGGCATATGTTTGTTTTTACAGGAGGAATGTTGTTTCTTTGCCAACCGGTCGGGTATTGTACGAGACAAAATCAAGAAGCTACAGGAGGACCTAGAGAAGCGCCGCCACGCCCTGATGACCTCCCCCTTCTGGACAAGCTTTAATGGCTTACTTCCCTTTCTCCTCCCCCTCCTGGGGCCCATCCTAACCCTACTTCTCCTGCTGACCTTTGGCCCTGTATTATCAATAAGATTGCCCAATTCGTCCAAAAAAAGAGTGGAGACCATTCAACTCATGAACGTCCATGTTCAATACCAGAGACTGGCCACCCGTGACGACGAGTCCTACGAGGAGCCCCATCAATAGTCTCACGACCTATGGCAGATGGGATTCCTTGCAGGAACAACCCACACCAGGGCAGGGACCAAACCCCCATACAGGCATGATATTCAATGACGGGTAAGACCGGCGGGGGATGCAGAGCAACCTAAGACAGGGGGAACACCAAAGCAGTGTGATTCCCCAATGACGGGTAAGCCTGAAGGCCCACCGCCGGCAACCTAAGACAGAAGTCATGCATACAAAAACAAAAGGGGGAGATGTTGGGCCCCAAGAGGCTAAGATGGTGCTGGGTGGCCTTCTCTTCCGGATCGGGAACCCACATGGCCGACCACAAAGGCGCCAAAGTGGCAGTTTCGGTTTCCCATCAGTTTTGTTTCCCAAGAACCTCCACCCCCTGCAGGGCGTGTCTCTCCCAACTCCCGCCCACACGGCACATCCCCATTGGCCCCACTTTGCTGACCTCACTTCCCTTCCCTCACCCCATATAAGCCGCTGCCCTGCTCAATAAAGCGAGATCCTGCTTCGACAGATCCCCCGAGTCTGGTGTGGTTCGTTAATGCGCCTGGACTCGCGACACTCGCCATCCCGCTCAGCCCCAAGGGGAGCTACCGGCTGGCCCAGACGCTCTCATCGTGCCTGTTGGCCCGCAAAACCTACCGGAGTCCGACATAATACCAAAATAAAATTATGACTATGTGAAGAGTCTGTAATATTAAGAAGATGACTTTGAAATTATTGCTTATCTAAATGAAATTTCCCATTTTATAATCTTGTATAAGCTTCCGTTGTCATTTCCTATTCAAAATCTATTAGAAGGCACTCTTATTTTCCCTTAAGTGGGAAGTCAAATGTGGAACAAATTCATCCCAAAGGAATTGATTCTATATTCCACAGAAGACCAGGTGGCTTCCATGTGGCATTTTGCCTCTTGCATATTGTTCATCTCCTACAACAAATGGGGGTATGCTCTTTAGTAAACTAATTCAACTCAATTAGAGACATTGTCTTCAAGGGATAACATCATAGAGACTAGAATCAGAATCATACTTTTGGGAAAATTGGGCCCAGGTTTTTTGTGTTCTTTTGTTTTGTTTTAAGATTTTATTTATTTATTTGACAGACAGAGACCACAAGTAGGCAGAGAGGCAGAGAGAGAGAGGGGGAAGCAGGCTCCCTGCTGAACAGAGAGCCTGATGTGGAGCTCGATCCCAGGACCCTGAGGTAATGGCCTGAGCCGAAGGCAGAGTCTTAACCCACTGAGCCACCCAGGCGCCCCCGGGCCCAGGTTTTGATGGCTTCTTTCCTCAATCTTATAAAACCTATTTGAACTCTACTGGATGCCAGAACTGCTTAAAAATATTTGGTCCCTTGTAATTTTAACCTTCCAGTATACAATGCACCTGATCCATGTAATATCCTATAGTATTTTTCAAGTGAAAACTCTCAAAGTGTGTTTATTGGGAGACACTTTTCAATTAGTTGCTTACATTATTGCATTTATTATTTGTTCTAGACCATCCTTTGAAGATGGTTGTATTGAATAGACTTGGAAGACAGAAATAGTATCTTTTTTTTTTTACCTTAACCTGTTGTGTTTGCAAATATTATCTGCCTCTGTTTTGATTTTTCTTGTGGGAACTGAGGCTCAGAACTGATATATAACTCCTACCCCTACACAGACACACACACACACACAAATACAGTTAATGTTCTGGCTACATCTATTGCTGTGAATAATAAACTATATTATTTCTGAACCATGAGTCTGTGTCTTCTATGAACACCTAAGAAAAAATAGCAGACTCATACACCAGCTTTTAAATAAGGGAAAATAATCTCAGATGCTTTATATTTTTTGATCGTGTTACCTACTTCTGAACATATGACTGAACACATAAAAAGCTGGAGCCATGACAATTTAGAGCTTCTTCTGTGGAAGAACTATGCATTCACTAGTAAACAAAAGTAGTTTCATCCTTTTTTTTTTCCTCCTGGACACAATTTCCGCTCTCACTCTGTTGCTCAAATTGGGGAGTCTAAGGTCCTTTGAGGAAATTTTTGTTTAATGACTCAAAATAAAATAGGAAGAATCTAAAGTGCTAAAAATAATTCTAGATAAAAGGTATAAGATCATGCCAGGAAGGATAGTAATTTTATCTAACAACTGCCTGTTCACCCCTTTATTTGTTCATTAACTAATCTCCAAATTCCTGACTAAATCCCTGTTGTAAGCCAGAATGTGAGCTAAAAACTGGGTATTTTAAAAAAGTTTTCATTTGAAATCCAGTTAGTTAACATATATGGTTGTATTAGTTTCATGTGTACAATATAACATATAACACTCAGTGCTCATCATGACAAGTGCCCTAATTAACCCCCATCATTTATTTAACCATCACTCCTTCCAGATCCCCTCAAGTAACCATCAGTTTGTTCTCCTTAATGAAATGTCTGTTTCTTGCTTTGTTTCTCTTTCTATGTCTTATTATTTTCCCCTTTGCTTATTTGTTTTGTTTCTTTTATTCCATATATGAGTAAATGTATTTGTCTTTCTCTGACTGACTTATTTCACTTTTAGCATTATACTGTCTAGTTCCATCCATGTTATTGCAAATGGCAAGATTTCAGTCTTTTTTTATGGCTGAATAATATTCCATTGTATATACATACCACTTATTCTTTATTCATTCATCAATTGATGGATACTTGGGCTCTTTCCATATCTTAGCTTTATAAATAATGCTGTTATGAACATAGGGGTGCTAGCATCCCTTTGAATAAGTTTTCTTATATTCATTGGGTAAATACACACCAACAGGATTGTTGGATCACAAAGGACTTCTATTTTTAAATTTTATGGAAATTCCATACTGTTTTCCAATATGGCTGTATCAGTTTGCATCACCACCAACAGTTCACAATTGTTACTTTTTCTTTTTTTTTTAAGATTTTATTCATTTGACAGAGAGAGATCACAAGTAGAGAGAGAGAGGAGGGAGCAGGCTCCATGCCTGCCAGAGAGCCCGATGTGGGACTTGATCCCAGGACCCTGAGATCATGACCTGAGCTGAAGGCAGAGGCTTAACCCACTGAGCCACCCAGGCAGCCCCCACAAGTGTGACTTTTTCACATCCTCCCCAACACCTTTTGTTTCTTGTAGTGTTGATTTTAGCCATTCTGACAGGTGTGAGGTGGTATCTCTTTCTAGTTTTGCTTTGCAATTTCCTGATGATACATGATGATGGACATCTTTTCATGTATCTACTGAAGATTTGAATGTGTTCTTTGGGGAAACACTTGTTCATGTCTTCTATCCATGTTTTTATTGGATTATTTGTTTTTGGATGTTGACTAAAAACTGGATATTAATTAACACACAAGACAGGTTTCCTTGAGCTTAAATTTTATTTGCATGAGTATCATTAACAGGAAAAAATATGCATATGTGTATGTACAAGTGTGTTTATGTATACATCTATCTATCTATCCTCTATCCCCTGTCTTCTAATTGTGGTAAATCCTGTAAGGTGGGGAATGGGATAGTCTGAAGAAATATGCTGCTGGATATGTTGGGTAAGCAAATTTAATTGCACTCAGATGCATTGGATATAAGTGAATCCCTCAAATGAGTTATTTAAAATTATATAGAAACAAATTAAAATTTTATGTAGTTGAAAATAATAGGTAGTTAAAATAATTTTTGTTGTTTGTTGTTTCTGTGTCTTTTTTTGTTTATATATACTATGGTGTGAATGTTTATGTCTCCCAAAATCATATTATGAAATCTAACTCTGGAAGTGATAGTATTAAAACATAGGGGCCTTTGGGAGGTGATTAGGTCATAAGTGGGATTACAGTCCTTTTAAAGGAGACCCCAGAGAGTTCTCTTGCTTCATTCATCATGTACGTTTACAGTGAGAAGATAGCCATCTATGAGGAAGTGGGCTCTCCCTGGATCTGCCCATTCCTTAATCTTGAACTTCTCAGTTCTACAACTGTGAGAAATAAATTCCTGTTCTTTATAAGCTATTCAGTCTATATCATGTCCGTTATAGCAGCCTGCATGCAGAAGGACAATATGACCTAAAACGAGAGCAATAAATATAAAGTTTCAGTAAAGTCAGTTGGTACAATGTTTTTTTTTTAGAGAAGACATGCTGCTTCATGTTAAACCTTGATATTGTATATGTTTCTTGAAGGGCCACTTCTTACTCCTTTGTATGTTTTCCACAAAGTCCAGGATGATGCCTTACATGAAGGTAATATTTTATAAATACTGTTGGAAATATATACTTCTCTAAAATCTTATTTTGCCTACAGATTACTTGGATCCACTTTGCCTTGTGTAGAATATTTGAAATATATTAAGAACAGAATGTCTCTCTTAATAACATTTAGAATCATCATTAGTTTATGACTCCTGACTCATTTGTTTATGCAGTGATACTTACTGCAAGAACACTGAAGTTTGTAATATAATTTTTGAATTAATCACCAAGCTAGTTTATTATAACTTATGAAAGAATAATTTCTCATGTCGTGTTTCATTCTGCTCTTATGTTATGGTCATGACATTTTCATTAAAATAAAGTAGAAAATAGAAGTTAATAATAAGTGAAAAATAAAAAATAAAAGTAAAACTCTTGTGAAATGTTAAACAATTCTTACTTATTTTGTTTTGCTTTTCCTCTACCATGCTGGCAAACCTGTATTTTGCAGATAGATACAATTTTCTAGTTGCTAGGTTTGTTACTTTTGCTAAAATTTTCATAATATAAGAAGTTGAATAGTCATGGATTATTTACTAAACTCCTTATCTACACTTATAAAAATAAAACAATGATGGTGACCTGGGTATTTCTAAAATTGTATTCTGTTTTTCCATATTATGTTTTACAATGTAATTATTAAAGATTCTGCATATATTAACACCCATCCCCTTCTATCTCATCTGTATGTCCATAACAGTGCATGTATGATTTCTATTCATTGCTATGTTGTGATGAAGAGATTGTCTGAAGTAGTCCTATATTTATGCAGGTAGATCTTAAGCTACAGTGCTCTTGTTTATTTGCTTGTTCATGATCTTTCATGTCTGAAAGATGGCAACTATTGCATCAGGTATGACGATTAAAAAATATTATTGGTGCCTGATACACTGTGATGAAATAGGTAAGTCGATTTATAGTTTGTTAATTAAATTAGAAAAGAAATTCCTTTGGATTTGTCCTTTATTAAGTTTTTTTTTTTAAACGAATTCCTTGGGATTGTTTTTGTGTAATATACATCACATGCCTCAACCTTTAAATTTGAATGTAGAAAAGAGTTATCAGAATGAGCCTAGAAAATATTATTATGAAATATTTTTGTTCTGTTATATTATGTTAATTTGGGAAATACTGGTAGTTATTTTTATTAGCATTTCCTACTTTCCACATGCCCTTACAGATGAGATATCATGTTTTTCCTACTCTTTTTATCGTGGTTGTTATATTCTTCATGATCAATAACAATCAGTGAAAATTCATAACATTAATTTTTTAGGGGAAAGTGATATTTTAGCAAGAATCCATGACCAAAAATTTTAGCTGTTGTCCATCCAGTAGGTGAGACTATCAATGTTCCCGAAATTTCAAGAAATAGAACTTATTAATTGTGTTGGTTAATGTTTATTGTCTCTGAACTTAGAGGTGCATAATTCAATTTAAAATTTATTTTGAATTGAAAACAAGATCTTACTGAAGTTTAGTCATCCCACTTTATATCAGGCCTCCAGTACATTCTAATTTATGTATAGAAAATATCATAAACATGAATGTCACTTTTCCTATTGCATTTATACTGAAACTGCAATGACTCAAAGACGTCAGATCTGAAAAACATTACCTTTCTATAATTTCTGTTTCCTAGGAGGAATGGATATACCATTTTAGCACAATTATCCAACAGTATTCAAAACCACCATGAATTTTAAAACATAGTTATTACACCCTAAAAATCAAGTAGGAAAATGTATAGACAACCAAGTCTCTATCTGTAAATGAAATACTCCCACACAGACTGGTTTTAAAACTTTCTAACTTAAGGAATTTGATAGCACAGACTCAGGGTAGTAGTTTCAGTGCCTACAGTATACTTTCAGGGAGAGAGTAATGTAGGCTCTGAGTCACTTTCTGCCTAGAGATGACCTAATAGTGGTTCTGGCATTGTTTGTTTGTTTGTTTGTTTTTGAAAATGCTTTCCTGGGCGTCATTCAGAAAATGCAGAGTTTGGCAATCTATATAAATTAAGGATGATCTTTTTGAATGTTTGTCTTTCACTACATCAAATTAACATAATTGGGCAGAAATTCCACTAAATTAAGCATTGTTAGGAAACGTGTAAATTGGAGCTGCTCAAATTAGTTGCTCTTTGAACTATGTGCTGTTGGCTCAGGATTAGATAAGGAGTTTGAAGGAAAACTTAAATCATTGCTTCCTTTTTTGAGAGAGTCTTAGCATATTTTCTTAAAATTAGCTGAAATAAACAATGTGTTTAGTCGCAAAGTGATTTGCATTGTTGCACAAACTCCCTATCTCCTTGAGAATTATAACAAATATTTCATGAAACATCATTGATCTTTACTTTGTTACACTGCTCTAAAGTACATTCAGAGTTGCCAGTTAAAAGTGTTAGTGTTGAGATGAAATGTCATGCATTTTTCTTCACTTCCATGCAAATGAACACAGTAATTTATTAAGACACAATGAAGAAAAAAAAATTGACAATGAGTTCCAGATGTTAAAAATCACTTGCCATTCAATCCAAATTGTGAGTTTGATCTGTTACCGAACACTTTATTATGCATCCCCGCTAATTTTACAGAGATAATTTTTTTCTTACCAATTTTGATTATTCTGTCTTGCAATGCAGAGAAAGCTAACTAATTTAAAATAAACTTCCATTAATTTCGATTGTTATAAACTTAAAATTGATCAATTTCCATATACAGAGTTTAAAATGTTCACAATTTACATTAAATATATATTCTGTGTATACCTTGGAAAAATTATACTGAAAATTGAAATTAAAATGTTGTTGTATATAGCTGCAAGAAGCCGCCTGTCCCATTTCATCTCTACTATATAAGTTGTGTCAGATAATTTATAAAATCCCTACTGCATAACAAATCTATTTTTTATTGGAATGGGTAGTAATGTTTGTTCTTATTTCTAAATAAGAGTTGGTCTATGAGTGCATCTGCAACTGTATTTTTCCTAAGTGGCTTCATGGTCTTGAACTGAGAAAGCTCAGAACATTAAACATCCAAATAATATAATTTGACATAATTAGACATCAAGGAAATGCAATTAAAATGACACTGAGATATCACTACACACTTATCAGAATGGCTAAAATAAAATATAATGACAAGACCAAAAGAAAAAGATATACCATTTGATGATACACAATGGCAAGTTGTACCATCCCTTAACCATCTCAGACTAGTGTAGTGTTAAATTTGTTTTTCTAAGCAATGTTTTGGGTCACGTACCACTTTTCAAGGATATAAAGTGCTATCATTTTACTTAAAACTGTGAAATTTGGTCAGATTTAAATTTCAATTTATGTTAAAACATTCTGTAAACTGTGTTAAACTTTGACATTTGTTCCCTCTGTTCAGTGAATAACACTATATCATATTTGAGAAATACACTAATTTTCATTTTGAAAAATATCCCTTTTTCCTCTTATGGTAATTATTAATATGAATTAATAGTAGAATTTGATATGGTTCCATATGACCATAAATACTTTATTGTATATTATCAAATTTAATAATGAATATACTGTACTTCTTTGGACAATTTTTAAAGACCAGTCTACTCTTAAAAAAAAAAAAAATGGAGACGCACTTCTTCAGTTCACACAAATTTCATTTTATTATATATAACCTCAGATAAATTTCAACAAATCATAATTTATTAAAATTATGTCTACTTAAAAATCTCATAGAAGAGTAAAACCATCAAAAATAAAAATAAACACACACAACACACCCACATCACCCATGTATTGGCAAATCACAATTGCTGTAACAATACTTTAGGCATTCCACAGTTAAGGGCTATCAAAATTTCCATCAGTGACAAAAAGATTTGTATCCAAATGGACTGATTTTCCAGAATCCAAGAAAAAGTCTCCTAGGGTTTATTTAAAGATAAATATTTGAACAAATACTTCTTAAATTTAGAAAATTCAGAACATAGTATTAAGGAATATTTGCAGTGCAGACTATATTCAATCCTTCCTTCAAAATGTGCCTTTGAGTACATAATTCTGTTTTCTCTATCTAAATTGAGCTGTCCTCCAAGGAAGTTTTCTAAAATGTGTGTCTCTGTGTGATAAATATTCTAAGACCTAACATGCTTCATTGTATTTTTACTGTGCTCTCACATTTAATCAAAAATTTGGCTTGATGTATAATATCTAGTTTCAAATATCTTTTCCATCTATACAAACACCCAGCTGTCTCCTTTATATGCTATTACTATTGAGAATTGTGCTGTCAGTATTATTCTTGTACATTTTAGGTGATCTGTTCTTCTCTTGGGCATCATTTATGCTCTTCTCTGTTTTTGATATTCTTAAAACTCACCATAATATATATGAGTGTTTTTTTAAAGATTTTATTTATTTATTTGACAGAGAGAAATCACTAGTAGTTGGAGAGGCAGGCAGAGAGAGAGAGAGGAGGAAGCAGGCTCCCCGCCGAGCAGAGCGCCCCATGCGGGACTCGATCCCAGGACCCTGAGATCATGACCTGAGCTGAAGGCAGCGTCTTAACCCATTGAGCCACCCAGGCACCCTATATGAGTGGTTGTGTGTGTGTGTGGTTTTTGTTTTGTTTGGTTTCTGATTTCTCATGTTTGGCATCATTTTAAGTCTGGTATCTTTTATCTTTCTTTAATTCTCCAAAATTTATCTCACTACTTATTTAGATATTTTCTTTATTTTTTTTCTCTTCTGCTGCATTTGGGCAGAAGTCATTAATTTGATTGTTTGTTTTTTCCAACTCACTTATTCATTTTACAGCTATATTCATCTTAGTCTCCTTTTACTGTATTCTTTATTTCAACAATTTTCACTTAATTTATATTCACAGTATAGTACCTTTCTTTTGTTTGTATATTTATATCATTATTTTATCATATACTTTTAAGCTATTTTTTAAAATATTTTATTTATATATTTGACAGTGAGAAATCACAAGTAGGCAGATAGGTGGGCAAAGAGAGAGGAAGGGAAGCAGGCTACCTGCTGAGCAGAAAGCCTGATGTGGGGCTTGATCCCAGGACCCTGAGATCATGACTTGAACCAAAGGCAGCGGCTTAACCCACTGAGCCACCCAGGTGTCCCTTTTAAGCTATTTTTTAAAAGTACAGTAATTCTTTTTTTTTTTTAAGATTTTATTTATTTATTTATTTGACAGAGAGAGATCACAAATAGAAGGAGGGCAGGCAGAGAGAGACAGAGAGAGAGAGAGAGAGAGAGAGAGAAGCAGACTCCCTACTGAGCAGAGAGCCTGATGCAGGATTTGATCCCAGGACCCTGAGATCATGACCGGAGCTGAAGGCAGTGGCTTAATCCACTGAGCCACCTAGGCGCCCCTAAGCTATTTTTTTAAATTCCTGTTCCAATAACACTTCGATTGCCATATAAAGTTAACCACATCATCTTTTTTAGGTAAGTAATTGTACTTTTTTTTGCATAGTTATTTTGGTCCATGAGTTCAGCTCCTCTTAGGATCATCAAATCTCTTAAAGTCTGGGTATGCTAGGATTTTCTAAGCAACAATAAAATACATTGAAACCTGGTAGCTTAATTATAATAATGTTTTCTTTCTCAATCATTCACAATAGCATTACATTCTGAGTAGATTCCTTCTATTTTGCAGCTATAGTGTTTGGAAAAACTTGAATTGTGTCATCACTGTGATAATGTGAATTAGTCAGGGTTTTTCAGAGAATCGGGAAGAGAAAAAAATGAAGATATTCTCCAGGGCCGACTCTAGAAGTGACTATTAAAACATCTGTCCAAATTCAATTGAACAAAACTCAGAAATGCCATCTCCAGTGAAATACAAAGAAGATTATATATAGTTCTGGGCACACACATCTCATTTGAACCAATGATGTACATCAATGAAAGACTGAAGGCCAATCACCACTCCATGGGAGAATTTAAAAATAAATTTACCAAAGAGGCCAAGAATTCAGAATCACAAATACCTCAGAACTAATAATAACTGCCTTCACTTGATGTTATTCTATAAGATAAATCCTACGATCAAGTTTCAATTTTAAATTCTTACAATTTTAAATTCTTAAATCCTTATGAAGAAGCATCATTTGGAGGGAGCAGTTTTCATAATTTATCATCCATCAGCCTTTTTTAAGATTTTATTTATTTACTGGACACAGAGAGAGAGAAAGAGATTACAAGTAAGCAGAGAGGCAGGCAAGCATGGAGGGAAGCAGGCTTCCTTTTGAGCAGAGCCCGATGTGGGGCTGCATCCCAGGACCCAGAGACCATGACTTGAGATGAAGGCAGAGGCTTAACCCACCACCCACGTGATGAGAGAGCCACTCAGGTGCCCCTCATCCATCAGCCTTAATTGTTTGGAGGAAAATGTGTGAAGGAATAATGCCTTAGGGAGCTAATCTCTGTAAAGAATTTTCAAGTCTTTACCCCTTCAAGGTTTTTGCACAGTTCTGATAGCCTCTAAACATCCAGCTGATTTCTACAGTGACAGGCCTGTTAAAAACTGTCCTCAAACCAGGAATAGAGCTTGAAACATATCAGTCAGGAGAAATTTGAGTCTTTTAAGGAATTTATCATCATTTCTTTGTTTTTGGTTAATATCCAAAATAGTTCTATATTACACTTGCATAATTTCTCCAGAGCTGACTTTGAAGGAGGCATTCAGTTCCAGCTAGTTCCATATGTTGACAAGAACTATAATTCTATATATTAAAAAAAAAAAAAACGTATTTTAGAGGGCCTTGGTGGCTCAGTGGGTTAAAATCTCTGCCTTCGGCTCAGGTTATGATTCCAGGTTTCTGGGATTGAGTCACACAGTGGTCTCTCTTCTAGACAGGGAGCCTGCTTCCATTTCTCTCTCTCTGCCTGCCTCTCTGCCTTCCTGGGATCTCTGTCAAGTAGATTTAAATAAAATTTAAATAAATTTAAATAAAATTGAAATAAATTTAAATAAAATTTAAATAAATTTAAATAAAATTTAAAAATATATATTTTATACCTGTTATTCATGTTTATTAACTAAGATATCACAATACAAATAATACAAACAGTTGCTCTTTATTAATACCTTCAACCAAGATCAAAAAAATATGTCATATTTTCTCCAAAAATTTTATATCATCTGATAGGTCAGATATATATAAAATTACATTTAAAGTTTTGAAAATATCAGCAAATATTTTCATTTAAATGCAAATTTCAAATAAAATCTACTTTTCCAAACACGACTTTTTATCCTATTTTTTTTTTAATTTTGTCGACAACTGATAAATTGTTTAGCGAGACTATAAATGTTAGATTGAAAAAATGATTAATAGATGTAGGTTCAAAATATTATGTTCCATTAAAAATGATTTAGTCTTTGATGAACATCTGTTTGGTAATATGTTGTATCCAGATATAGTAAGTTAATGACATATATAAAATTATAGGGAAATGACACCTTCCGTTCCATTATGAGTAGAGCTTTTAAAATGCTATTTGTCACAACCTGTCATCTTGTCATTATGTAGCATTATGTAGCATTTAAAAAATGTATACTCTTCACTTTGAAGCCTTTTAGAAATCTAAAATATGACTTTCTATGGTTTGTGTTTCCATATTCCTTTACTGCCAGTTTGAACAAATCCACATGCTTTGATTCAAAGGTAATAAATTCCTCTTATTTGGAAAAATGATGTTTATTTTTGTTCTCTCACCCTTAGCAGGTGGTTTCATTTTAGCACCCTTCAGAATTATAATTTAATGCTTATTAAAAACATTTATTATGATCTACATAGATGAGTGAAACTTTTATTTTATTAAATTATTTGCCAAAAAATCTGTTATTTTTAAAAATGTATTTCCTTTGAAGGGTTATTTTAGAGCATTCAGAGAGGATCTAGGAGTGTGGTAATATGCAATTTTTAAGTAGGTATGAAATGATTATTTAAATGATTGTTTCTTTAAGGCTTATGTATATTGTTCATTATATGCTATAAAATATTTTGAAAGTAAATTTAAGGTATGTTTTACATAGTTTATTGTTTGGAAAAAAATATTGAAATGACTTATGAAATTCAGTATACTCTCAACATTAATTTATTCTGAAATTTACCAATTGTCTACTGAACCTATTATATGGCAGATATTACTTCAGACTGCACTGGTAAATGAAATACTTGGCTTTGTAGAACTTTTATTTTAAAGGGTGAGACAATTAAAAGCTATAAACCTTAATAAAAATTGCATAGTGTATTCAAAAATGATGAGTACAATGGGGAAAAAGAAAAATTAGATCAGGGTGAGAAAAATCAAGGTTGCTAGGCAGGGGATGGGGAGTTAAGAATTTTAATAGGAAGATCAGGGTTGTTACAATGAAGCTGACAATTGAACAAAGGTATGGAAAGGTGATGAATTTGCCCAGAACTATCAGCAATAAGGTCACTCCAGACAAAGGAATTGCCTATCTTGAAGGCCATAAGGTTGGATCGTGCCTGGCATATCTGAGGAATAGCAAGGAGGCCACTGTGAGTGACTGAAGAGTAGCAGGGAAAGAGGTCACAGAGGTTAAATGAGTGGCTAGATCATGTAAAAGCTTAGAAGTCATTGTAAAACTCTGGCTTTTATATTTGGAAACTTACTGTGTGATAGAATTTCTGCTAATAACTGAGAGTTCAAATGTCCATAAAATTTCAAGGATTCTTATTCTAGTAAGACAGAATAAAGAAAAAGAGTTCATATTTTCACATGGTGTAACAAATGCTCAGAGATCCAAGTGTAGGAAGCTATGGGAGCACAGAAGAAGGCACTAATATCACACCAATACATTTGATAAGTGTGACCATATATAAATTTGTATTTTCTAGATTTTTTATAGTCATGGAATCACACAGTATATACTATTCATTGCCTGGATTTTTTTTTTTTCTCAGCATCATTATTTTGAGAATCTCCAATTGTAAATAGTTCATTTTGATGTTGAATAGTAATCTCTTTAATGAATAGATCATAATTTGTCTTTGCTCTATGGATGGACATTGATGAACATTTCCACTGTTTTCAATTCTTAAAAATAAAGCTGCTATGAAATTCATATACAAGTCCTTGTACGAACATAGGGTTTGTTTCTCTTGGTTAAATGCCTAGAAGTAAAATGGCTATTTGTAAAACTGCTACATATTTTGCATTTAAAAAAATTTTCAAACTATTTTCCAAAGTGGTGGTATCATGATATATGCCAACAACAGTTTAGATTTTTTGTTGCTTCTCAATCTAGCTCAGACGAAGTACAATAAGCCTTTATAATTTTAGCCATTCTAATAGATATGTAAGCATGTCTCATTATGATTTTAATTTGTATTTCTTTAATGTCTAAATGTTGAGAAATTTGTCATGTGCTTATAAGCCATCCATATCCTTTTGGTGACATGTCTCTTCAATAATTTTCTTCACATGTAAAATTCGATACTCTGTTTGGTTATTAGTAAGGTTTTTTTATTTTTATTCATTTTTTAATAATAAGAGTAGATGTCCATTATCAGATATATAATTTGCAAAACCCTTCTCCATCTTTATGGTTTCTCAATGGAGCTTTGATAGCTGTGTCTTTCAAGAAATATTCTACTTCTTTCCTGGTACACGGAGGTATGACTAGAACATTATCAATGTTGACCTGTGCAAAGAAAATCATGCTTTAAGATATATGTAGTCTGCGGTTGTTGGGAGTGTTCTGTAATATCAAGCATATCTAGTTAGTTGATAATTTTGTTCAAGTCTTACATATCTTACCAATTTGATGACCGTTTGTCTATATAATATTAAAATAAAGGTGTTGAAATTTTTTTCCATTTCTCTTCTAAGGTAGAAGTTATGATTTTTGTTCTTAGTTTTTCCCTATATATCCCCAAATCTGTTATTAAGTATTAAAAGTCAAGAATTATTATACTCCCTGAGTAATTCATCCTTTTACTCTTCTGTAATTTTGACTTGATCTTTATGTCTGATAAAGAAATTTGCTTTAAAATCACTTTTCATTATCTTGATATAACCACCAAAGTTATAGTGTGATTAGTGATAATATAGCATATTTTTTCTTTTACATTTTAAAGCACTTCTATATTTAATCCTGACAAAAAAACAAAACAGCTTTTTAGCTCTGGAAGCATCTTTCTAAATTATTTTTTTTTTAAATGAAGCAGTAGCAATTTTTGTTAAGGGACCTAAACTGAAAGTAGGTTTAGAAATTTATTTATTTATTTAGTAAAAGATTTTATTTTGTTTATTGACAGCAAGAGAGAGAGAGAGAGAGAGAGAAGAAGCACACAAGCAGGGGGAATCACGTGCAAAGGGAGAGGAAGAAGCAAGCTCCTTGGGGTGCAAGTAGTCCCATGCAGGGCTGGATCCCTGTACACTGGAATCATGACCTCAGCCAAAGGCAAACATCTGCTTAAACAACTCAGTCATCCAGGCACCCCTAGAAAATTAAAAAAAAAAAAAGATCTTTTAAAAACATTTTGTTTCTTTCTTGTTTTTTTTTTTAATATTTTATTTATTTGACAGACAGAGAGACAGGAAGAGGAACTATAAGCAGGGCAGAGGGAAAAGGAGAAGCAGGTTTCCCACTGAGCAGAGAGCCTGATGTGGGGCTCCATCCCAGGACCCTGGGATCATGACCTGAAAAGAAGAGACACTTATGGAGGAAGCCACCCAGACACCTCTTTTCTTTGTTTTTAATATATGGCAACTGATGCTTCCCAGCCACGAGGAGCATATTACCCATTGATTAAATCTTTGATAACAACCTATTTAAAAATGTGTGTAAATATATACTTACTCAGATTTATACACTTTGTGTTTTCTTCATAGTTTGGGGCTGGACCCCGTGGTCACAACACTGCTTCCAGTCTTTGCCTTCCCATCTTTTGATACCAGGTATTTGGTCAGCAAAGCAAATTAGTATCAAAATTAATAAGCCCTTGGCACCATATCTCTGGAGCAGGGGTTTCTCTTAGCCAAGGCCCAGAGCAGTTGACCTCCCTTCGCTAGTGCTATACCCCAAGGACTAGGTCCCTGCCACCAGAACTCAGTCTTACATGTTATGCTAAGCAGACACAACCAAAACAGGAAAGCTCTGACAGCTTTCACTGGCATGCCTCATCTCCAACTCCCTCAACGTCCAGGCAGTACCAGATGCCAGGAAGGGGTCTTGGTCCAACATATGGGAGGGAAGGAAGTAGCTTCGAGCATGTACCTGCCTCTTTGTGCCTTTCTTTCATGAGCAGGTTGTAAGGAGGAGGAGGAGGAAGGGAAAGAGAGATGAACTTCAAGGGGTGAAGGCCTCAGGTAGGCAGCTGGCTCCTGCCAGTAGGAAAGGGACAAAGGAGAAGGCAGTGAGTCTTGCAGGGAAGGTGGGGGGTAAGGTTGACAGCTTATGACGGAATCTGGACAGGAGTAATAGGGATACTAGTCATTTGAGTCCACCATTGGCAAGCTGGGCTGGGTGTCAGGGCAGAGAGGCCTCCCTGGGCAACGGCACATGAGAGAAGGTGGAATTCTTATCTGAAGAGCAGGTGGAGCTTTGGGTATTGGGAAAGCATAGACAGTATTATTCCAGGGACAAGGGCCGGTCCGGGTACACCTGGTTGGTGGTCAAGGCCACAGTATGATCCAGGTCTTCTACCAGAAGCTTGAAGGTACCACATGCCAGCCACCCCTCATTATTGTGTATAACTCTCTGGTGCACTTATTGGTTTATCCATCAAATGACTCCTTCAGCAGCTTGAAAACCTCCTCCACAGGCACTCCAGGATATGTGAGGCTTCCAGATTGAAGATTCTGCACAGGATCACCCCAAAAGACCAGAAGTCACTCTGGTGGATGTAGATCTGGTCAAACATGGCCTTAGGGACCATCCATTTCACAGGCAGTCCACTGTTGGTTGTCTTTTTATAGTAACTGATGTGTTGATATCTCTGGCAAGGCTGAAGTCTGAGATCTTCATCATGTTGTCCTTTGTCACCAGCACTCCCCTGGTGGCCATGTCTTGGTGTATGCACTTCTTGGAGGCAAGGTACTCCATGCCTCAGGCTACATGATAGGCACAGGATACCAGGTCCTTGGAGGAGAGTTGCTCTGCTGCATTGTGGCTGATATTGTAACAGTACTCCAGGTCAGGAGGCCTCTGGGCCTGCAGGTACTCCTGTATGTTGTCTTTGGAGGCCTGCTCCATGAGAGTGTATGAAGGACCGTCTTGTGTGCAGGACCCAGCAGGTTGATGGTGTCCTTGTGCTGTCCAATCATCTTCATCATCTCAATTTCTGAGATTAGGTTTGACAGGTCTTTCTCTGTTGCATCTGACTTCAACATCTTCACAGACACTTAGTCAAATGGTTGGACTTGTCTTTGTCCAGCCCAATGGCCTCCTCCAACACCACCTGCCCAAAGTAGGCCTGTCTTAGGGGTCTGCCTAACCTGCCTACAACCAGCCTGCCTCAAGGCAGTTATGAACTCTAGATTATCCTCAAAAACATTAAACCACAAGCTAAAAATTCTCTTCACTAGGTCTCTGTCGCAGGTCTCATTTTCTTATCCTTCATCATTTATCTTTATCCTAATTCTTATTTTCAGTATAGTTTATTTCGCTTCCAGGTGTTTCCCCTGGTTTCTGTATGCTGTTTCATAGGGAAGAGTTATCCTGTCATAAAATTATTTCTTGAGCATTCATTACATCTCTCAGTTAAAATGGGTTCTTTTATGGTATTGATTCATTTGAGTTTTCTCAAAATGGGAAGAATTTTCAAAATGTTGTTTTCCTCAAGGTTCAGAGTATGTCTTAGCCTCATCTTTACTCTTTTTGAAATTCACTGTTTAAAATTCTTGTCCCTCTTTTTATCTTTTTAAATTAAAATATTTTATTTTTACTATTTTTTTATTTGAGTATAGCTGATATTCAGTGTTACATTGCTTTCAGGTTTTCAATATCTCCATACATTATGCTATGATCACTACAAATATAGCCACCATCTGTCACCATATAACCCTATTATAATATCACTGACTATATTCTCTACACTGTTTCATATCTCTTTTTAAAATCTCTGATTTTTATGTTTTCTGTTATTCCAATTTTATACCATCATTTTAATTGGTTACTTTAATAAAATATGCCTGATTACAAACTCTTCGCTGAAAACCATAGCATTTGATTTATAGTAGTCTTCTTCTTCTTCTTTTTTTAAATTAACATATAATGTATTATTAGCCCCAGGGGTACGGGTCTGTGAATCGCCAGGTTTACACACTTCACAGCACTCGCCACAGCACATACACTCCCCAATGTTCATAAACCCACCACCCTCTCCCTACCCTCCCCACCCCCCTGGCAACTCTCAGTTTGTTTTGTGAGATTAAGAGTCTCTTATGGTTTGTCTCCCTCCTGATCCCATCTTGTTTCATTTACTCTTTTCCTGTCCCCCAAACCCCCCACATTGCACCTCCATTTCCTCATATCAGGGAGATCATATGATAGTGTCTTTCTCTGATTTTCTTATTTTGCTAAGCATAATACCCTCTAGTTCCATCCTTGTCATCACAAATGGCAAGATTTCATTTCTTTTGATGGCTGCATAGTATTCCATTGTGTATATATATCATTCATTTGTTGATGGACATCTAGGTTCTTTCCATAGTTTGGCTATTGTGGATATTGCTGCTATAAACATTTGATGCACGTGCCCCTTTGGATCATATAGTAGTCTTCTTTACCTCTATCAGAACCCCAGGAGGCTTTATTTATTTATTTACTCACATAAACAGATGATCCAACACAACGTTTTTTGTTGTTCAAATGTATTATAATGTCTTACCGCTTAACACTATGCTTACTGTTCTCTTTCACTGTCTGACTAAATCCTCATCATCACCATGCCATTTAATCAGAAAGAACATTTGAAATCAGAGTTCTCTCCATATCAGGGAATGAAGACTCCACCCTTCTGTTTGTGCAGGTAAAATAAATGTTGATATTGTCTGTCCTGCACATACTCCATCCTGTTCACCAGACTATTCACCATCAAAATGTATACAAAATAAAAACCATACCTCACCACTTCTATTACCACCCAGCATGCTAAAAACACCCTCATATATTCCTGAATTATTGACTTGATTGATAGCCCCACTTCCACTGTTGTCCTTTCTCCCTGCAAATTTATTTTGGTACAGCAACTTAACCTAAAAATCAAGTCAGATGATGTTTTTCTGCTGTTGAAAGTCTTTTGGTATCTTCCCCTTTCATATTAAATAAAAACTGAAGGCGTTTCAATGTACTAGAAGGTCATGCATCAATATGTTCTTCCTCTCTCCACCACTATGAACTCCTCATTGGCCTCCTTGCTTTTCCTAAGAGTAACAGACCAGCTGTTCACACAAAGTCTATATACTTACTTTCTCTGCCTAGAGCAATCTTTTCCTTTAATATTTGTATAACACCCTCCTTCACTTCCTGGGTCTTTGTGCAAATAACATCTCATAAATGAGATATAACCACCCAACACAAAATAAAATTAACTTTCATCCCAGCATTCTCCAATGGCCTTTACCTTTCTTGTATTTATTTTTAACACTTATTACCATCAACCATCAGTCTTTATTCTATTACTGGTTTCTTTTCTTATTTGAGACACAGAGAGAGAGAGAATTGGGAGGGGGGCGCAGAGGAAGAAGAAAACACCCCACTGCCTAGAAAGCCTGCTGGGGAGTTACATCCCAGGACCCTGAGATCATGACCCAAGCCAAAGGCAGTCACTCAATGGACTGAGCCACCGAGGTGCCCCTCTATTATTGGTTTATTTCACTATTATATTTCAAAAGAATGTAAGCTCTTTGTGGTCAGGTAATTTATATGTTTTATTAATTAAAGTATTCTCAGAAAGGTAGCTGGCAGATTGTAAGGGCTCACTAAACTGTATTTTGTTGTTATTATTGGGCTCCTTTATGGGCTTTACCTCTTACGCTAGAAGTCTATCCTTCAGATGTAAGCAATAAGAATAGAGCCGTGCTGCCTGTTCAAATGAGTAAAAAGCCTGTATTAAGTGGATATTTTAAAAGCTAAATGAATGGCTTAATAGTTGTATATAGGGGGAAAGGGAACATATTTTCCACAGTTTAGAAGTGGAGTTCTTTTATTGAGTTCTTGTACAAGCCTACACTATTGAACGATAATGGGCAGTTGTACATTACAATTATACAAACACTGTGGTAATTTATATCCTTTTTTTGTAATTCATGACTGGATCATTTAATTCCTTAGGAGCATTACAGCATTTCAACTTTTCATGTTCAATAAATTTATTGGGGTTGCTACCTATTTTATTCAAATGGAGAAATAGTCTTGATTTAATCTAAATAAAGTGTTATTGATTGTGTTATTTTCTAGGAATGAGTCGCACATGCTAGTTTAAAAGTTTTGTTAAATTCCCATCTTAACTCTATTTAAGACAAGTCATCGCCAGATGGCTTTCTGGCATTGATTGCATGATATGAAATCTAGTATAACTAAAAGTTTTTGGTTTTAGTAGCATATAAATCAATTTAGAAAAATATATGTATTTGAAGATAAGATAAAGTTTTAAATTATTTGGCAACAGTAAACTAAACCTTTTTTGTAAATTTTTATTTTCTAAAATTTCATTGAGCTCTTTTGCAATAAGAAACAAGTTACAAAAAATTAAGGTTTATTTACCCCAATTCAAAATTATTAGGAATATAATCATAGACGTTGAAGTATTTAAAATATTGAGCCCAAAATATTTTATTAGGTCAATTCATGAATGCTGAGCATTCCCTGTTAAAATGTACTAATACTATTGATAGACTGGTAGAAGCCTAAAATCAAATATTTATTAAATATTTATATCCATATCGTTTCATGGCTTGGTAATTCATTTCTCTAGCATTAAATAATATTCCATTGTTTGCATGTACTACACTTTATTTGACCTTTCACCTATGGAAGGATATCTTGGTTGCTTCCAAGCTTTTGTCAGTTATGAATAAAACTACTATAGACATCTTTGTGGGTATAGAATTCATCTTCTTTGGATAAATACCAAGAACTGCTACTGCTGAATCATCTGGCAAGAATATGTTTAGTTTTGTGAGAAACTGCCAAGTTGTTTTCCATTCTTTATTCTCAATAGACATGGAAGAACATTCCTGTTGCTCCACATCCTCACCAACATTTCCTGTTCTGTTGTCAGTGTTCTGGATTCTGGGTATGTATGGGTGTCTCTTTTTTGTTTTAATTTGCATTTTCCTGATGACATATGATGTGAAGCATCTTTTTATATGCTTATTTGCCATCTGTAATATTTTCTTTTGTGAGGTATCTGCTAAGGTCTTTGGCTCATTTTTTTTTTTTTAATTTTTTATTTTTTATAAACATATATTTTTTATATACATATATTTTTATCCCCAGGTCTGTGAATCACCAGGTTTACACACTTCACAGCACTCACCAAATCACATACCCTCCCCAATGTCCATAATCCCACCCCCTTCTCCCCAACCCCCTCCCCCCGGCAACCCTCAGTTTGTTTTGTGAGATTAAGAGTCACTTATGGTTTGTCTCCCTCCCAATCCCATCTTGTTTCATTTATTCTTCTACCCACTTAAGCCTCCATGTTGCATCACCACTTCCTCATATCAGGGAGATCATATGATAGTTGTCTTTCTCTGCTTGACTTATTTCGCTAAGCATGATACGCTCTAGTTCCATCCATGTTGTTGCAAATGGCAAGATTTCATTTCTTTTGATGGCTGCATAGTATTCCATTGTGTATATATACCACATCTTCTTGATCCATTCATCTGTTGATGGACATCTAGGTTCTTTCCATAGTTTGGCTATTGTGGACATTGCTGCTATAAACATTCGGGTGCATGTGTCCCTTTGGATCACTACATTTGTATCTTTAGGGTAAATACCCAATAGTGCAATTGCTGGGTCATAGGGCAGTTCTATTTTCAACATTTTGAGGAACCTCCATGCTGTTTTCCAGAGTGGCTGCACCAGCTTGCATTCCCACCAACAGTGTAGGAGGGTTCCCCTTTCTCCGCATCCTCGCCAGCATCTGTCATTTACTGACTTGTTGATTTTAGCCATTCTGACTGGTGTGAGGTGATATCTCATTGTGGTTTTGATTTGTATTTCCCTGATGCCGAGTGATATGGAGCACTTTTTCATGTGTCTGTTCGCCATCTGGATGTCTTCTTTGCAGAAATGTCTGTTCATGTCTTCTGCCCATTTCTTGATTGGATTATTTGTTCTTTGGGTGTTGAGTTTGCTAAGTTCTTTATAGATTCTGGACACTAGTCCTTTATCTGATATGTCGTTTGCAAATATCTTCTCCCATTCTGTCAGTTGTCTTTTGATTTTGTTAACTGTTTCCTTTGCTGTGCAAAAGCTTTTGATCTTGATGAAATCCCAGTAGTTCATTTTTTCCCTTGCTTCCCTTGCCTTTTGCGTTGTTCCTAGGAAGATGTTGCTGCGGCAGAGGTCGAAGAGGTTGCTGCCCGTGTTCTCCTCAAGGATTTTGATGGATTCCTTTCATACATTGAGGTCCTTCATCCATTTTGAGTCTATTTTTGTGTGTGGTGTAAGGAAATGGTCCAATTTCATTTTTCTGCATGTGGCTGTCCAATTTTCCCAGCACCATTTATTGAAAAGGCTGTCTTTTTTCCATTGGACATTCTTTCCTGCTTTGTCGAAGATTAGTTGACCATAGAGTTGAGGGTCTATTTCTGGGCTCTCTATTCTGTTCCATTGATCTATGTGTCTGTTTTTGTGCCAGTACCATGCTGTCTTGACATCACAGATATATTCAGAATATTTCATCCCAAAGCAACAGAATACACATTCTTCTCTAGTGCACATGGAACATTCTCCAGAATAGATCACATCCTCGGTCCTAAATCAGGACTCAACCGGTATCAAAAGATTGGGATCATTCCCTGCATATTTTCAGACCACAATGCTCTAAAGCTAGAACTCAACCACAAAAGGAAGTTTGGAAAGAACCCAAATACATGGAGACTAAACAGTATCCTTCTAAAGAATGAATGGGTCAACCGGGAAATTAAAGAAGAATTGAAAAAAATCATGGAAACAAATGATAATGAAAATACAACGGTTCAAAATCTGTGGGACACAACAAAGGCAGTCCTGAGAGGAAAATATATAGCGGTACAAGCCTTTCTCAAGAAACAAGAAAGGTCTCAGGTACACAACCTAACCCTACACCTAAAGGAGCTGGAGAAAGAACAAGAAAGAAACCCTAAGCCCAGCAGGAGAAGAGAAATCATAAAGATCAGAGCAGAAATCAATGAAATAGAAACCAAAAAAACAATAGAACAAATCAACGAAACTAGGAGCTGGTTCTTTGAAAGAATTAATAAAATTGATAAACCCCTGGCCCAACTTATCAAAAAGAAAAGAGAAAGGACCCAAATAAATAAAATCATGAATGAAAGAGGAGAGATCACAACTAACACCAAGGAAATACAAACTATTATAAGAACATACTATGAGCAACTCTACGGCAATAAATTTGACAATCTGGAAGAAATGGATGCATTCCTAGAAACATATAAACTACCACAACTGAACCATGAAGAAATAGAAAGCCTGAACAGACCCATAACCAGTAAGGAGATTGAAACAGTCATTAAAAATCTCCAAACAAACAAAAGCCCAGGGCCAGACGGCTTCCCGGGGGAATTCTACCAAACATTTAAAGAAGAACTAATTCCTATTCTCCTGAAACTGTTCCAAAAAATAGAAATGGAAGGAAAACTTCCAAACTCATTTTATGAGGCCAGCATCACCTTGATCCCAAAACCAGACAAGGATCCCACCAAAAAAGAGAGCTATAGACCGATATCCTTGATGAACACAGATGCGAAAATACTCAACAAAATACTAGCCAATCGGATTCAACAGTACATTAAAAAGATTATTCACCACGACCAAGTGGGATTTATTCCAGGGCTGCAAGGTTGGTTCAACATCCGCAAATCAGTCAATGTGATACAACACATCAATAAAAGTAAGAACAAGAACCATATGATACTCTCAATAGATGCTGAAAAAGCATTTGACAAAGTACAACATCCCTTCCTGATCAAAACTCTTCAAAGTGTAGGGATAGAGGGCACATACCTCAATATCATCAAAGCCATCTATGAAAAACCCACCGCAAATATCATTCTCAATGGAGAAAAACTGAAAGCTTTTCCGCTAAGGTCAGGAACACGGCAGGGATGTCCATTATCACCACTGCTATTCAACATCGTACTAGAGGTCCTAGCCTCAGCAATCAGACAACAAAAGGAAATTAAAGGCATCCAAATCGGCAAAGAAGAAGTCAAATTATCACTCTTCGCAGATGATATGATACTATATGTGGAAAACCCAAAAGACTCCACTCCAAAACTGCTAGAACTTATACAGGAATTCAGTAAAGTGTCAGGATATAAAATCAATGCACAGAAATCAGTTGCATTTCTCTACACCAACAGCAAGACAGAAGAAAGAGATATTAAGGAGTCAATTCCATTTACAATTGCATCCAAAACCATAAGATACCTAGGAATAAACCTAACCAAAGAGACACAGAATCTATACTCAGAAAACTATAAAGTACTCATGAAAGAAATTGAGGAAGACACAAAGAAATGGAAAAATGTTCCATGCTCCTGGATTGGAAGAATAAATATTGTGAAAATGTCTATGCTACCTAAAGCAATCTACACATTTAATGCAATTCCTATCAAAGTACCATCCATCTTTTTCAAAGAAATGGAACAAATAATTCTAAAATTTATATGGAACCAGAAAAGACCTCGAATAGCCAAAGGGATATTGAAAAAGAAAGCCAACGTTGGTGGCATCACAATTCCGGACTTCAAGCTCTTTGGCTCATTTTTAATCAGGTTTTTCCCCCATTGTTGAGTTCAAAGGGGTCTTTGTGTAGTTTTGATTAACAGTCCTTTGCCAGATGTGTATTTTGCAAATTTTTTCTCATAGTCCGTGCTTTGCTTTTTCATTCTCTTGGCATTGTGTTTCACAGAGTAGACATTTTTAAATTCAGTGCTCGTGTTTTGTAGCTCAAGTTATTGTCAAAACCAAGGTCATTTAAATTTTCTTCTATATTACCTTCTACATGTTTCATGTTTAGGCTTATAATCCAATCTGAGTTAATTTTTGTGAAGAGTGTATGATATCTGCCTGGATTTATTTTTATTTTATTATTTTATTTTATTTTTATTTTATATTTTTACATTTAGCTTCACCATTACTCCAGAACCATTTGTTTAAAAGATTGTATTTTGCTCTCTTGTATTGCTTTTGCTTTTATATTAAATATAAAATATAATTGATAATATATATTCTGTTCCTTTAATCTAGTCTTTCTGTGGTATTACAATATTTTGCTTACAATTATCGTTATGGTAAACTGTTTTTAAAAATTTTATTTATTTATTTGACAGAGAGAGAGATCACAAATACGCAGAGAGACAGACAGAGAGAGAGATGAGGAGAACTAGGCTCCCTCCTGAGCAGAGAGCCCAATGCGGGACTCGATCTCAGGCCCCTGGGATCATGACCTGAGCTGAAGGTAGAGGCTTAACCCACTGAGCCACCCAGGCGCCCCATGGTTATGGTATACTTTGAAGTCAGTCCTCAGTCTTTGTTCTCCTTCAACACTATGTTGACTATTGTGAGTCTTTGCCTCTCCATTTAAACTTTAAAATTAGTTTATTAATATTAAAAAAAAAAAAAGAACTTGTTGGGGCGCCAGGGTGGCTCAGTGGTTTGGGCTGCTGCCTTCAGATCGGGTCATGATCTCAGGGTCCTGGGATCGAGCCCCGCATCAGGCTTCCCTCTCTCTCTCTCTCTCTCTCTCTCTGCCTGCCTCTCTGCCTACTTGTGATCTCTGTCTGTCAAATAAATAAATAAAATCTTTTAAAAAAAGAAAAGAAAAGTAAAACATTGAAAAAAATTTTAATTTAAAAAAATTATGTAATTTTTTAAAAAAGGTTAAAAATAGCAGAACCATTTTTCTTATAACTGGAAAATACATTGTATATATATCTATCAAAAATCACTTGTCATGGGGGCGCCTGGGTGGCTCAGTGGGTTAAAGCCTCTGCCTTCAGCTCAGGTCATGATCCCAGGATCCTTGGATCAAGACCCACATGGGCTCTCAGCTCAATAGGGAGCCTGCTTCCTCCTCTCTCTCTGCCTCACTCTGCCTACTTGTGATCTCTGTCAAATAAATAAATAAAATCTTTTATAAAAAAATTTAAAAAAATTAACTTCTCATGTCTGGAATCAGGAGCATATGGAAAAAAATAATATCTGAGGACAATACGTCTACCATGTTTTGTGCCTTGTTAATATTTTTAAACAGTCAGGCAACTTTTAGCTTTATTGAAATACCTGCTAAGATACCAGCAGTGCCTTTTGGAGCCCTATGACTATAAAAATTAATTGCAAATATTCAAAATGTTTACAATGGTGTCACTATATAGGGCCACCACCAAGTATGTTTCAGAAGTAAGCATAACTGTTACTCTTCTGTAAGGCAAAAGGGCATGTTTTCAGGAGTTCCATCTGCTGTACCAGGAGGTGAATCAAGTAATGATTTCTGTCTATAAAATAATTCACTTTTCAATCTAACATTCCTCATTCCACATTATAATAATAAAAACTAGGAGGAGACTAAAACAAACAAACAACTACAACTACAGCAACCAGCTTTTCCTTCAGTGGAATAGTAAATATAACCTTATGAGTAGTCTGAAAATTATTTTTAAATATTTTTAAGATAAATGTTTGGTTAGAAAACCATATATTTTATATTACTAAGAAATAACAGGTGAAGTTTTATTAACTTCTAAAAAGTCTAGTTACTTCTATTTATCTATTAACTCACCTCTTTATGAAGTAGAACATGATCACACCTATTGTATCTACCCAAGTTTGTATGCTTTGGTTATTTTATGTTTGCTACTTCCTTGCTTAATTTTTACAATATTTGATACATAATAGTATCTTTAAGTCCATCTATGGTTTCACAGAATTTGTTTGAACTTCATAAAAATGTACCATACTTTTTGCACTGTCCTTGTTTTACTTCTCTATTAACTTTCCAAGATTTATTCACTTTAGAGTGTGTAGCAATCATTATTTTTTATTCCTCCATAATGCTATGTTTACAAATTTGTATTTATCTGTACTTTTAAAAATATCTTAATTATATACCATTTCTCATCTCACGTAACACTCATGTTACTTCTACACTTATCAGATATTATGTAACTGAAAACCACAACTCAGCAACAATATAGCATCATTTTTCAAAATTAAATGGCTTACCAGAATTCCTTAATTCTATCCTTTATTTGTATTAGATGACCCTTTATTCTGGTATTTGGCATTGTTCATATGGAGGAAAGCTTATAAGTTGATATTCCATAAATAGAAGGATTTACTATGATTGATTATTTTCATTTAGAATGCATAGAATATGGTTGATTTAATATTTCTTTCTTACTCTCTGCCTGGAACATAGTGCTATCTATGTAATAGCCACTGAAATATTAAGTTAATTACCTAGACTTTAAAGTGCATATTAATAGGAATAACATACAGAACTCTTCTCAGATTGGGACACCTGGGTGGCTCAGTCAGTTAAACGCCTGAGCCTTTAGCTCAGGTCATGATCTTAGGGTCCTGGGACACAGTTCTGCAACAGATTCCCTGCTTAGCCGGGAGTTTGCTTCTCCCTCACCCTGCTGCTCCCCCTGCTTGTGCTCTCTCTCACTCACAAATAAATGAAATTAAAAAAATAAATTCTTCTCAGATAGCTAATATAGAATATCGTCTTTGTATTCATCAAAGGGAAAGGGCCATATAATAATGAAATTCAGACTACTTCAAATTCATTTTTTAACCAGTAAGAAAGTACTGGAAACAAGCCAAAAATGTCTTTAATGAGTTAAAGAAATAGATTGATTTTCAATATCTTAATGTTTCTAAAATAAATTGCAAGATTTTTATACTAGATATCAGTGTAAATATTCATTATACAAGGATATTCTAAAAATAAACGTGAGAAAACTACTTGACATATATGATGACAAAAACGAGTTTGACAAAAGTCAGTTTGGGTAAAACTTACAACACCTACCACCTGAATCTCTTGTTCTATAATTTAATTATTTTAATTTACAAAAATAAAAAAATAATATATCAGAGTAAGTCTATTGATAGCTTTGAAGGTATGCTCTGGTTGTGCACTGTTTACTAATTAAAGGGGAATCAAATATGTGATGCTTATGGTGTGACTATATTAAAATTCAACAAGTTCAGAAGCATACGAGGAATAGAATAAAGACAAAAGATGACCCTTACTTATCCTAAAGATAGACAATGGTATATATGTGCTAGTTGGGAAGAGAATCCAGTCAGTAGATGGAGGATGTGGTAGTGGAAAAAAAAAGACACAACGTTTTGGTTGAACGTTTAGCACTATATTTAACAAAGTGAAATTGTGTGTTAATAGCCTTGAATAAAATCCAAAAAATATTTTCAATTCATTGAAGATTATTTAGGAAAAACTTGAAAAGTACAACTTGATAAGGATTCCAATAAAAGATTCATAAGCAATACAAGTTTCAGAATTTTTAGTATATTTTCCCTAAAAAGCCATTTGATTTAAATTAAAAAGAATTCTATTTACCTGCCACTTAAATAAGAGGAAATTATTTGGTTTTGTAATAAGTCAATAAAATAAATTAACATATCTTTAGAAAACAGATATGCACACTAATTTAAAAATATTAGTGCTTAAGCTGTTCAGCAAACATTTGTAAAATTCCTTGCCATCAGCTAGCTCTGGAGTTCTGCTAGGTGAGTAAGGCCATGTATGTTACTGCTCAGAGTACTGACGCAAAGCAATTGTCCCCTTCACATCCATTTTTTGCTGTTGATATGTCATGCTATGTTGTTTAGAGATACATAGATGGCCCTACATGAAGGCCTTTTTTGTGTGTATATGGGTGACTGTGATTTAACTTTCAAGTAAGATGGCTCCTGATTTACAATGATTCAACTTACGATATATTTGGCAATGATGTGAAAGTGAAAGTGATTCAGAAGAAACTGTACTTTGAATTTTGAATTTGGGTCTTTATAAAAAGGGCCAGTGACATGTGGTATGGTGCCGTCTTGTGATGCTGGGCAGGGGCAGTGAGCCACAGCTCCCAGTCAGCTAGAAGGTTACAGGGGTGAACACCTGATATTCTTACAACCATTCTATATATAACCATTCTTCTTTTTTTTTAGTGTAATATTTAATAAATTGCATGTGATATTTGATACTTTGTTATAAAAGCGGCTTTGCTTAAGATGATTTTGCCCAAATGCAGGCAAATGTAAGTGTTCTGAGTATGTTTAAATAAGCTTAAGGTAAGCTATGATATTTGATAGTTTAGGGGTATTAAATGCATTTTCAATTTTTTATGTGTTTCTCTGTACATAGCCCCCTTGTAAGCTGAGGAACATCTCTATATGTATATGTAGCCTTGGTATGGCTTACATATTATTGGCACGAAACATCTAGAACAGTACGTGTACCATATAATTGTCTACAACATCAAACAAGTTTCTTGAAAACTTGTGCCAAAGGGGTTATGACTTTAAGGATTCTTATTTCAGAAGGGTTCTCTCAAACGTAGGATTTTTCAGAAGTTAAGTGAAAATCTGACCAAACTAAACATTTTTCCATTTTCCCTAGTGAGCAAAGATAGCTAAAATCTATCTGCCATTATCAACACTGTACTCAACGATTGTAATGCTAATTTAAGAACAGATTATTTATATCAAAACCATATGTTGGCCTAATCTTATACAATATTCATAAATCTCACTCAGAGCCTTGGACACTTTTATTTGTTGAGTCTATATGGTACTACGGACATTCATCTTTTTTGACCTCATAGCTTCATGTATGTCTATACTTTAGAAAATACATCCATCAGAGTTCCATTGTAAAATGTCTGGGTCATAAAATGTGCTATGCTATCAAAATGGTAAGAAGAACATACAAATGACCTGATGTAATGAACTGGACCAGATTGCCAGATATCACATTTCATACCAGAAAAATTCAGTGGTAAGTTTAAAATGGCCATCTATACTTCGACTGAATTATAACTCATTTAACTTCTTTCTTTGTGTACAGTATTATACATTAGTCTGTATTATAGTAAATAAGTACTTTGGACAGATGTAAATATGCTGTAATAAAAAATGTTTTTCTTCTTTCCTTTAGTCCTTTTTACTTGTAAGACTAGCCACAAATACCATGCCTCCCCCAAAATAAATTGCAATCCAAATTTATCTCTAAATGAATTTATTGCACAGAAAAAAAAATATATATATGTATACACTTACATTAGACATGTTCAAAATAGTTACACAACAGCAGGGCCCTAAATGTAAGCAGTATAGTTGTTTTGTTTTGTCTTGTTTTTTTCTTTAAGAAAAAAGAGGTTATGTGAAATATTGGAATTTTATTTTGAGGCCTAGTATTTCAAGACAGTTAACTACACTTACGGTGTCAACAGCCTCTTGTTGGCAGTATGATTTTATTGGCTCCATGGAATAACAGCAAGGATTTACTATTGCTTCTTTCTTTTATGACACACACAGAAAAAAAAATTGACACATTTGCTCAAGACCAACCAGAATCATTTTAACGTATCAAAATTGATGGGAGGCCTTCACTGCCAAAGTCCCTGCTGGGTTTTCACAATTCATTGCAGACAATCTGCTACTCCTATTATGATAAAGGAGAGAAGAGTCATAATCAGGGAAGAAAGCTAGATTAATACTTGTAATTATCATTGAATTATTTAGACTGCTATAGGATTATTATTATTAGTGTCATTTGATAATTTTCTCTCATTTTATTAAACACAACTGTGAGTAATAACCCTACCTAATATTTCTCTGTATTGGCTGACTAGCTAGCAAACATTCATGAAAATATCCATTAGCCACACATATAAAAAGCTGCATTATGATGCTGTGAATCAGAACATACCACTACCTGATCCTGTAGCTCTTTGAGGATTTGCAAACCAATTAATTCTATGTGTCTTGGATTCTTTCCATACAATTAGAAAATTTATAATAGTGTCCATGAACATTATTAGTTTTACCATTTTAAACCAGCAATCACACTTTGATTTTTACAACAAAAGCAGAAATATAAAAACACACATTTGGATCTGTTTTCTGTTAGTCTGTCCGGACTTCAAAATCCTATTCCTCAAGATAATGCACACCAAAGTTCTGGATTAAACAAGAAATTAGATGGCACCTGAACACGTGGTTTAATATTCTCAAAAGCACTATGCAACTTATTTCTTACATTATGACATTGTTTTACAAAGATCCACACTTTTATAATGTTAGTATTTTTAATAATCAATAAAGTCAATTAATCATGATTAAAAATCAAACATAAAAATTTCTACCTTTTGCTTTTGCCCCCTCCATTTAGAACTTATTTATAGCCTGATAATTCAAAGGTCCCTATGTTTATGAAAATCTGGACAGTAATAGCTCTAAGATCCCATTCAGAACTTGATATTAATCTAAGTCTTTTGGCTCCATTTATCCTGAGAGCAAAGAGTAGGACAAAGGATTTGAGTACTGTTAGTTTATCTGGGAGATTATCCAAGGTAGAAAAGAATGGGAAAGTGATACAGTGAAGAAGCAACTTTGTCAAAGAGGTACATTGTTGATATAATTGTTGTGGATAGAAAATAAAGGCTTGCTTTTACTGAAAGGTCCTGAGAAACTTCTTTAAGTTGTCCTCATGAAGACCTGAAAACTGACAATTTTATCTATGGTTCTTATTTCCACTTCACTGAGAGCTGTCCTCAGAGGACATTAACTCTCCTACACTTTTGGGTTGTGTTGGAGACATTCTAAAATGAGAGAGAGGACATGAGATGCTATCCGTGTTAAGTAACTGCAATTTCCCATGGAACTATCCACCACAGGTTTGGCTATAATCAGGTGTTGGGCCTTGATATCAGAGGGATTTGAGGCAGTATCATTTTAGGTTAATCATTATATCTGAAATTTCCAAAAACTTCAACTGATGAAACTTTGATTATAAATCTATAAATATAACAATAAATCTACAGTATTCAAATTATTTTCTAAGAAATACACAGACAAAGCATCAATTGATTAATATTTAAATGTTACAAAATACCGAACTGAAAGAATATGGTCATATAACAACGTGTAAGAAGTAGAACTTAGGTTTAGGTTAGAACTCAGGATGCATTTGAGACTCATTTAAGAAATTGAATGGAGGGACACCAGGGTGGCTCAGTGGGTTAAGCCACTGTCTTTGGCTCAGGTCATGATCCCAGGGTCCTGGGATCGAGCCCCAAACCGGGCTCTCTGCTCAGCAGGGAGCCTGCTTCCTCCTCTCTCTCTGCCTGCCTCTCTTCCTGCTTGTCATCTCTCTCTGTCAAATTAATAAATAAAATCTTAAAGAAAGAAATTGAATGGATGTCTGACTATCTTATAGGTTTGCTAAAAATCAGTGACTTTGTGTTCACGTGTGGCTATGTAGGAATTTTTAACTTTCTATAAGAAATTATTAGATTTGATTATATAATGGCAGTAAAGGATGGGGAAAAGCAAAGTACGAACCCCATAAAGGCAAAGACACTGAGTATGAGAAAAGAGTAATAAAGAAGAATCAATGCCTTTGAGGAAAATGGGAATTGAAATACACAATGATTGCTGATTTTTTTAGATGGAGAAAACAAAACTAGCTTGCAAGAAGGAAATAAGAGAAGAAATGTTTTGATGTGATACAGAATCCTGGAAAAGGCAGTAACGTGGAATAAAGGAGGAGGGAGAGCATATCAGGTAATTTGGATAGGAAGGAGTTAGGAGATAATTGCTTGATAAATTTTATATGGCCCACTTAAATGCACAGATTTCTCTTCTTTACTTTATATGGAGAACAGGGTGTCCTTTCTCTTCCCTTTCAGAGCACCAGAGGTGTACTCTTTCAGACTGAAAACCTGAAAAGCTCAGGACTCAGTTGCTTAAGCACAGCTGAGAGGACATATTTCAATTAAGATTTACATTTTGCTGTATAGTAGAATTTCAAAAGTGGTTTAACCATATTTTTTTTCATTTAATAAGAAGACTACAGAGAGTGTTTTCTGGTGTTAGTTCAGAGTCTTAAGAAAGTCAAGTGAACTATCTTAGAGGTTTTCATTGCAAAAATTGCTGTTGGAGTTCTCACTATTAAGCCCACATTTCTGGCAGAAAGATAGAGTTAAAAGAGAATGATATCTTGTACGACTGATACTTTGTCATATGGTTACAATATAACTAGAAAAGAGACAATAAAATATTTGATGTTGTTTTAAGTTTCCTTGTTGTCAATCCCTCAGTGCTTTCTGAGATTAAAGGAAAAAGTAGATGGATATTGACCTGGCAACTATCAACACCTGTCAGTCTCTCTTGGATAACCAGTATCTCTATAATCTCTTCTTCCCAGTAAAAAAAATATATATATTCATAACCCACACTGTGCCATCTCAAGTTACTCCACCAAGATAAAATTACAATGATTTTCAATTGTTCCAAATGGACAGAATACACTTCCTTATGATATCATGTCTTATAAGATAGATAATTGGCTTGCTACCAATATACCCAGAGGTGACTGTGGAAGAGACAGGAAAATAAATAATAATATTTATTTATTCCTTGGGTTGACCCTGTTTACACAGATGCATTACTATTAGAAAAGTTTGGTTTGGGACATTGGAATGAATTTACTTAATGGGTCTGTATGTAATTGGGTTGGAGGAAATTTTTAATTTCTACAAAAATTATTAGAATTCTATCTTATTCTCTTTTGTTAATTTTCACATGTTAACAAAGCCAACGCTTTTGTCTAGCAGACCAGATCTTAAATCCTAACAAAACTCAATTTTTTCCTTTACTTTTTTTATGTTTGAGAGCCTCATGTTTTCTCATGCTGCTTTAAATACAACTCAAAAAAAAATGGGGCAGTAAGACCAGACTTTATATTTTATTTTATTTATCTTATTTTTAATTAAAAAATTAAAGATTGTATTTATTTATTTGCGAGAGAGAGCATGAGTGGGGTAGAGGGAGGTAGCTGCAAGAGAGACTGAAAAGTATACTCCCTAATGAGCAGGAAGCCCGATATGGAGCTCGATCCCAGGATCCTGACTGAGATCATGACCAGAGACAAAGGCAGATACATGTGCAAAATCCCTTTTTTTCTGGGAAACAATACTTTACAAGAGATGTTTGAAAAAGTACTGGGGAATCAACTTTAATCGGAGATACAAAAATTTAATTGACTTTTGTAAAGCTACAGGGATCCAAATGATGGGAATCCCAGCCCATTTAGGTTGTGGACCACAGAGTATTCTTCTCTGTAATATTTTATTTTCTTCCATGTCTACTAACTCCAGTCCAAGTTCACTGATCTCTTTTTAGATAGTGAAAAACATGGCAAAGAATACCAAACGAGTGCCCAATATTCTACAATTATTCCATCATTTCTAACATATAGAAGTGTGTTATCAAGGCTGGTTTTGTGAACGAACATAGTTCTGCTAAAGTGTGTTTTGTTCTCCAAGAAATTAAATGCATGTTTATCACACAATTATAAAATACTTGTGTCAAGAATTTTTATTCAAAAATTAATAAGAGAAGCAGATATTAAAACTAGTTCACATGGTTATTTGGAATATAAGCAGAGTTGTGCAGCAGAAGTGCTCTGGGCCCATAATTTGGGTTATACAATTTATGTTTTCTAATGAAAAATCATTAACTTGCATTATAGTTAACAAGAATCTTGTGCATTACCATCAGTTTTCTACATTATAACCTCTTGCTCTACAGTTTGTAAATACTTTGTCAATAGTAAGCTAATAAACGGGGTGACTCCAATGGATTGAGATAATCTCCAGAGTTTCTGCTACATAATGCCCAGGACTCCATTGAAAGGACACCTAAGAATTTACTTTGCCCAAAAATTAGATCATTTTTTTCACTGTCCTTACCTATTTTCCAAACCTAGTCCTTTTGCTTCAGCTTTCAGTCTACGGACAACCCTGTATCTGACTGACTTGAATGTCTTGCACATTAATTTGCTTGCCAGAGGTGGTTCCTCTAATTGATGTCTAAGAACCCTAATTAGTTAAGAAAACTTTTTTTTAACATTTTCATTGCTATTTATTATTATTATTATTATTATTATTATTATTGCTAATATCTCTATTACAAATAATTCACAAGGGCATCTTTCTGACAAAAAAAGAGCCAGCTACTAGTAGAAAAAGTACATTTGACTCCGTCAATGAAAGTGGTAAAGGGATTTGAGAAAATAAGGCAAAGCATGGAATTATGTGTTAAAACTTTAAATATTATAGACACATTTACTTAATTTCTAATACTGCTGTTGCTTATAATTAAATAAGATGTTTTCCATGAACCACACATTACAGAAAATATATTGTTTATACAGATTAAATTTTCATCAAAAGGGACGCCTGGGTGGCTCAGTTGGTTAAGCAGCTGCCTTTGGCTCAGGTCATGATCCCAGCATCGTGGGATCGAGTCCCACATCGGGCTCCTTGCTCAGCCGGGAGCCTGCTTCTCCCTCTGCCTCTGCCTGCCATTCTGTCTGCCTGTGCTTGCTCTCTCGCCCACTCTCTCTGATAAAGAAATAAAATCTTAAAATAAATAAATAAATTTTCATCAAAAACTTGTAAGTGTATTTTATTGTAGGATCATGATCAGCATTTTGCAGATGAGAAAAGTAAAATTTAGAAAAGTGTGTCTCTTCAAATCCCTCATACAATATCTGGCCTACATAGAAGGATATACTATCACAATTGAGGAAGATAATTGAGATTACTTAAAATGATAAACTTTACTGTATAGGGTTTTTTAAAAGTTTGCCACAGATTCAGATTCTTTTAAAATATATATCTATTTTATGTAGAGAGAATGCACTAAGAAGTAAGAAGAAAGTGATATATCAGTGCTACCAAATAATGGCTATAATATCATCACCTTATTTATGAACAATGAAACAGTGTGCAATATTTAAATAAATTTAAATAAATTCCTCTTTATTTTATATATTTATAAATTTAAATAAATTCCTATTTATTTATTATTAAAGAAATTCCTCTAACAAACAGTATGTTTTGAAGGTTGCTAGCAGGAAAGTGTTGTACTACATGGAAGTAATCAGAAAATATGATCTAAAATTCTGCTTTCAAGGGCCCTGGGTGGCTCAGTGGTTTAAGCCGCTGCCTTCGGCTGGGGTCATGATCTCAGGGTCCTGGGATCGAGTCCCGCATCGGGCACTCTGCTCAGCAGGGAGCATGCTTCCTTCTTTCTCTCTGCCTGCCTCTCTGCCTACTTGTGATCTCTCTCTGTCAAATAAATAAATAAATCTTTAAAAAAAATGAAATGTACATTTGAAACTAATGGTACACTATATGTTAACTAATTGAATTTTAAAAAGTTAATAAAAAAACCCACTATTTTATAAAACAATATTCCCAACAGGCTCTTTTGCTTTAAAATACTCACTTTGTAATGAGAGTCATTACTTTTGTCTAGCCAATTCTTACATCACTGTTTATCCCTTCCCAGTATCAATAAAGGCTCACTTGGGTTACCTAGAAGCCATGAGAAAGCTGGTTTTCACCAGCAATTTGACCACCATGTGCACAGGGAAGTCTATTGATAAAGGCTTTATTGCAATAAATTGCAAATACATGGATGATATTGAATTCTCTTTCTTGAGGTCTTGTTTCATGATAATAAATTTAGGGTGGCTTCTTGGAATGGATGTTATTAACATATTTTCATAGTTCTAAGTACATGGAATTGTAAAATAGATTAATGAATGTGGCATTACTGACAACTGTCCTCATTTTGAAATCAAATTACAGTGTACTAAGATGAGGAAGCAAAGCAGATTTGGGATTATGAGTGAAATAATTTTTAAAAAGTCTTAGGGGTATGATCAGACTATTGGGTAATTCAGTAGAAAAATGTCAACTGATTGAGATTCTGTGTTCCCTGATTTCAGAGCGAAGTTAAGATAAATAAGTAACACGAGGAGACTAGGAAGCCAAACATAAGTGATAATTTTGTGCCAGGGTGTGTATACATCTGTTTATTTTCTTGCTTTACCACTAAGGTTGCTCGTAGAGGAGAGTTTAAATATGTGTTGGAGCTAATCTCTTGGATTACACAAGAAACCACATCCTACAGCTCTCCCTGAAACACCCCTTGTGATTTCAATGTAATTTGGTTTTTGCATTTTTAGAAATAACAAAATACTTTGCAAACTCATCTACTTTATTACCACCACAAGTGAGTCAGCTGACTCCACATTTTAACACAGTGACAGTCACAGAGGAATGGAGGAATGAGTAGAGTTATCAATAAATGTGCTTTTAAGATATATGACAGGGTAGCAGCTATTTCCAGGAACCAAAACATGGGTCAGCAGCTGTGCAGGAAAAGTGATGGAATAAATGACTCATTTCAGAGGAGTTCTATAACATATTAGTTCTATAATGTATCTTCAGCACCCAATTACCCGCTTTGATCTAAAGATAAGGATTTACAGTTAAGGTCCCATTTATGATTTGACTGGTAGGGTCTGAATCATGTTTACTATTGTTTTGACTATTACTTGAAACCTATAGTAGTACTTGGGATATGTGTTGTGTACTCTGTGAACATGTGCTATTTTTCAATTAGTTAATTCCTGTCTCGAACCCCCCCTTGTTAATTTGTTTGTTTTTGTTTATTTGATAGTGGTTTCAGTAAATGGATATATCTGAAAAATTGCAAAGCCACTATTAAAATAAGTTATTATGATATATAGCATGGAATTGCACATTCCTCCTTTGAATCCGACAGAGCTTCACCATATCCTTAACAATTTGGGAAAAACATGCGATTATTTTTCTTTATAAAATTTCTCCTGTTAGGCTGTGATGGTTGTCATCAGCAGTAACTCCTCTGAAGGCTTTGTCAAAAGAGTTGAAAAAATTGGAAATGTGTGAATGAAGCTGTTTGCTGAATATAAAGAAAAGAGCATTGAAGTACAATTCACACTCTTACTTCTCCTTCTATGCTTTCAGATGTTTGACATTTGAAAATTTTGCTTCCAGAAGAGATGCCCTATATAATTCTTACGTTAAGGAGCAAGTTGCTTTTATAATTTTTTAAAATATTCTACCATTCAAGTATTTCCATTTAAATTAAATTCAATACCATTTAAAAAAAATCAAAAGTGCAGCCAGTATTCAATTCCTGGGCTAAATAATTTTAGAAAGCTTTGTGTTATTGAACCTATGGGGTTTTTCTGTAGTTTTAACTCTTTCTTTCTGTGATTTTTCCCATTAGTCACGTAAGTGACTGCAATATAACAGACATTGAGGATAAAGAAGGACTGAATAGAACAATCCTTGGCCTCATGAAGTTGAGAATCTAGCAAGGGAGTCAAACAATTCAATCATTCAGAGACAATTTATTGAGTGCCTGGCCTAAGATGAGCACAACAAAACCCCAGCCCAGAGGAATCATTTTAATGGGAGAGATAGATAATGGGTAAGCCAACTTTAAAAAGAAAAAAATCGTACTGGTTTTTCTTTAATAGTGATGCATATTTGAACTAAATAAGCACATTTTAAAAAGAGCAGTGATTGAGAAGAGGTTTTGTAACTGAGTGGTCCAAAAGGGCCTCCCTGAAAAAGTCTGTTTTGAACAGATTTCTGAATAATATCAGCTAGGAAGCTGCGTAAAAATCTCAGGGATGGGTTATTTTTCCAGTCAAAAAATTGTAAAGGCTCCAAAGTCACAATACAGCTGTAAGTTTCTCTAATAAAGTAACTTCTGACAAAGAATGAGAAGAAAGAACTAACCCAGGTTTGAAAGAAAAGGGACAGACTTTCTATGGAATTCATATTTAATTAAAGCTCTAAAGGACAAAAATACAATAGAGCAAAATTCTGGTGACGCTGATATACCTAATGAAAGTTCATAAACAAGGTGTGGGTAGCAAAGAGTGTGTGGGAATGTTGGTAAGAACAGTGGGGAAGAGTCATCCCTGAACATGTTCTTAAATGAAGCAATTCTTGTGTTGTTTTAAAGGGTAAATTGGAGTTTGCCTAAGTGATTAGTGAAGGATGCCTCAGCTTATGGAAGTTCAAAGCCATAAAGATGTGATAAACTACTGCAGATATTTTCATGTATATTTGTTGTTGCTTCTAGCAATGGTGATCTAAAAACTCTTTCTTAAGACAACAAAAAATCCAGACAAAATAGCTTTTAAAGTTAAAAATATAAGAATGATTATAAAAATAAGTGAGGGATTACTGGGCCAAAATAGGAAATACAATGAGAGCCTAGAGATATATGCCCTGAAGCCATTTTAGCTATGAGAGCAGTTGAAACTGCTAAAACACACTGAGCTGTGTTTTTAATAGGCTCTTGATACTAGAGAAACAAAATTCAAAATCCAGCAGCAATCAAATTTGAGGACTTTGGTACAACCCAAATTTAAGTTGAGATCCCCAAAGCACAAGGAGAAGCAGAAATAAGACTAGAGCCTACCTTGCCTTCTGTGTAAACTGAGAAAGTCAATCACGGAATTTGGAGTATGATTGTCTTGTAGAGTCTCAGATATAAGAGAAAATCCTGCCAAGGAGGACCATACCATTATTATAGCTCTTAATTATCCCTACTCAATAAGAGTTTCAAATATAATGTCTTGAACATAGCAAAATGGAACAAAGCACACAAAGAAAAATCATTAACAAGATTTGATAGACAAAATGGGATTAAGTATGATGTTAAAATGATCCATAAAGATTGTAAAATGGCTTGATTACTCTGCTCAAAGAAATGAGAGGGGAAGGAAATTGAACAAAAAACTGAAACAAAAAATGATATTGAGAAAGATTTTTAAATGAACCAAATGGATACTCTAAAACTTTAAAGATATGACAGCTAATTTAAGATACCACAGGGGTGCCTGGGTGGTTCACTTAATTAAACCTCCAACTCTTTTTCCTTTTATTTTAACACCTTAATTTTATTTTATTTCTTTCATTTTGGCTGAGGTCATGATGTCAGGGTTGTGACAGGTTGGGCTCTGTGCTGAGCCTTGAGCCTGCTTAAGATTCTTTTCCCTTCTTTTTCTATCCCTCCCTGCGCTCTCACTTGCTCGCTCTCTCTTGCTTGCAAATAAATAGATAGATAGAAAGATAGATAGATAATATACAAAGCAAAATAAAAGCAGATTATGAAAATAAATATAAAGATTTTGAAATGAAAACAATTCAAAATAAATAGAGAAGACCTACACAGCTAAAAGTTCACTCAGAAAATCTACTATTAAAGAAGTCAGTATGATACAATGTTAAGATATCAAAAGATTTGAGCATGTACTTTACAGAAAGGGTAATCCAAATGGCCACTCATATATAAAAACTGTTTACCTTTATTATGAATCTGGAATTAAATTAAATTAAATTAAAAATAAATTAAAACCTAGAATGACATACTATTACACACTTACCATATTGGGCTACAGTGAAAATGTCTTGCAAGAATGTGAAGGAATGACAGTGGACATAATAAAAACATATGAGGTAAGTTGGACAATATTTAGAAAACTTAAAAATTAAAAAAAAAATTTGGTCCATTCCTAGAAATACAACATGGAACTAAATGAATATTTTCACCAGGATATGCAAACAGATGATTATAGTTATTTCATTCATAACGGCAGATCAGTAGTGGTATATTTGCACAATGTTACATTAAATAAGAGAGAATATTAACAAACTGGGAGGAGGGGCTAGGTTGTTATCATAAACAGATCTTCTATGGTGCTAATTATGTTCTATTTCTCAAAATCTTTAAGTTAAAAAAGTTTTCAAATTTATATCTAGGTAGATAGATAGGTAGATGATAGATAGACAGATATCCCAGAAGCTGCAATGCTAGGCTAAGACCAGGCTTTAAAGGGCTTTTCTATGCTCTACTAAATACTTTAAACCATTCATTATATCATAGCTCAGTGTTCAAATCTCCATTTGTTTCCTCAGTTTCCTCATATTTATCTTAAGGTGACCTGATCCAGACTTTTGATCACCTTTGTCTAAATATTTCTATTTTAACAAAGTCCTTTTGAACACCCAGAGACTAAAACTTAGAAAAATACTCTGATTGTTATCTCACTAGAGTGGAAAATATATAGTTACCCATTAACTAATGATATCCATGTCTACATTAGATCCATGACATTTTTAATTCTTGGGAGCTTTTTGCTAAATGAATTTTTTAAGCTTCCTTTAAATGAAGCTTTAAGCCATCACCACATGAATAAAATTAAAGAACTAAATGAAAACAAGCCAAGTATTTACAGAGTAATAGAATGTGCAGTGGAAAGAGTACAATTCTGAAATCATAAAGCCTAAATTAGTGTGATGCATCTTTACCAGCCATGTAATCATAAACCAGTTATCTAAATGTGTTAGCCTCAGTTTTTTCACCCATGAAATGGTGATGATAATACTGATTATGCAGAGTTGTTGTGTGGATGTGATGAAGCATGGAGCATGAGAGTCTCATATTCCATGCTAAAATGATAGCTATTTTTATACTTATAATAATTCTAATAATAGTAATTAAATTGTTCAAAATGATAATATTCATTTATATTGAGGCATTGTATTGACTATTCATAGACACATTTACCAAAATAAATTTCATTTTATTTACCCCCTCTGAGGATATATATTCCCTAATTCAATATGAATCTCATTATAAATAATAATTATCATAATAAATATGCTGATTTTTCTTCTATTTATTTTTAGGGAGGTATCCTTTACTGTTGAACATAAAGAAACTTAAGCAAGTCTGTCTTATTCAAAATTTGCATGCTGCTTTCTTATGAAACTAGATTATAGAGTTGTATGAAATAAATTCATGCAGTTAAGACATTTATGTTTGGAAAACTGGGTGGTCAGTTTAGTATTTCAAAGGAAGATTTTAAATTTAAACCTTAAAACTGAGCTCTTTCAGCCTTATTTATAGACCATCCTTCATGCTTCATAAGTACTCCTTCATTGTAAACTAAGTAATAGTTTTTGTCACAGTGTCTATAACTAAAATGGATTTTATATTCTATTATTTCAGAGTTAGTTGCAGTTTCTACTTCCTTACTTCCTTTTTTGAAAAATTGATTAATTCTACAAAACGTTTTTTCCAGCTTTATTGAAAAATAATCGACATATTATAATTTGTAAATTTAAGAAATGATTTCTTATAACATTGCAAACTTTTAACATTGTGTAAATTTTGTACAATTTGATAAATTGGCATACATCTGTATTGCAATATAATCTACATAAAAATGTTAATACATCTACTATCTCATATAGTTGCCACTGTTTTTTATGCATGTATGGTAAGGAATTTTAGGATCTACTCTCTTAGCAACTTTTATGTATATAGTACAGTAGAGATAAACTTCAGAGGTCTTGTAGGTTTTGTTCCAGAGTGCCTCAATAAAGTGATTATCTCAATAAACTAAGTCAAATTATTATTATTTTTTTTGGTTTCCCAGTGCAAATAAAAAATTATGTTTCCCAGTGCATATAAAAAATAAACACTGTACTGTACTGTTCAAAAGCATTATGTCTTTAAAGAAAAACAATGTATATACTGTAAGTAAACTAGTTCTGAGTTTTCAGTGGGTCATAATTACTGATCACAGATCACCATAACAAATTCAATAATAATGAGAAAACTTGAAATATTGCAAGAATTACCAACATGTGACAGAGACACAAAATGAACAAATGTTGTTAGAAAAATGGTGGCAGCAGACCTATTTTATACAAGATTGCTATAAACTTTCAACTTGTAAGAATGTGATATATGCAAAGTTTAATAAAGGGAAGCACAATAAAAAAGTTTGTATATATTATTAACTATGATCATCGTGCTGTACATTAGATCCCCAGAAATTTTTCATATTATAGTTGCAAGTTTGTACCCTTTGACCACCTTATTCCACCCCAGGTTCACCTCTTGTCAAGTCAACTCTCTAAGTTTCCATTAGTTTGCTTTTTCTTCAGATTCTGTATGTAAGGGATATCATAATACATAAATTAAAAAAAATATATAAAATCTTTGAAATATTTCACTTACTATAATACCTTCAAGATCCATCCATGCTGTTGTAAATGGCAGTATTTCTTAATCTTTCATTGTTAAGTAGTATTCCATAGTATATATTTACCATACTTATTTTATTCATTCATCCATTAATGGATACTGAAGTTATTTCCATCTCTTGCTTAGAGTTAATAATTTTATAATGAACATAAAAGTGCAGATATGTCTTCGAATAGTGACTTCGTTTCCTTTAGATATATACCTAGAGGTGGGATTACTGAATCATATGGTAATTTTACTTTTAATAATATGAATAATCTCCATACTGTTTTCCATCCAAATTTATATCCCTATCACAGTGCTTAAGTTCTCCATTTTCCCCAATATTTACCAAAATTTGTTAGTTTTAATTTTTTGGTAGTATATATTCTAATAGGTAGTAATATCTTGCTGTGTTTTTCAGAGGTAAACAACAACAACAAAAACAACATAATGACTTTGCCCTGAGTTTTTACGTTGAGCACTTTTAATGCTCCTGTTGGTCATTTATATAACTTTTTTGAAAAAAAAATCTATTGAGATCCTTTTGCTAATTTTTTAATTATATTTTTTTTCTATTTGTATCTGTTGGTTAGTAACCTCTTTTCAGATATAAGATTTGTAAGTATTTTCTTCCATTCTGTGGATTGTGTTTTCATTCTCTCTCTCTCTCTCTCTTTTTTTTTTTTTTTGGCAATGCAGAAACTTTAGTTTAATGTAATACCTTTTATTTATTTTTACTTCTTTTGCTTGTGTTTTTGGCCTGGTATCCAACAAACTATTGGCAAGACCAATGTCAAGGAGAATTTTTCCTATGTTTTCCTTTAGGAAATTTAGTTTCATGCATCACATTTTTTTTTTTTTAAAGATTTATTTATTTATTTGACAGAGATTACAAGTAGGCAGAGAGGCAGGCAGAGAGAGAGAGGAGGAAGCAGGCTCCCCGCTGAGCAGAGAGCCCGATGCGGGACTCGATCCCAGGACCCTGAGATCATGACCTGAGCCGAAGGCAGCGGCTTAACCCACTGAGCCACCCAGGCGCCCCTCATGCATCACATTTAAGTCTTTAATGTATTTCAAGTTAAGATTTATGAGTGATATAAGGTTCCAGTTTCATGCTGGTTTTAAATATCATTTATTGAACAGACTATCTTTTAAATATCATTTATTGAACAGACTATCTTTACCCATTATATATGTTGGCCCCTGTCAAATATTAGGTGACTGTATGAAAGGATTTATTTCTGGACTCTCAATTCTGTTCTACTTGTTTATTGGTCTGTTTTTATGCCAGTATACTTTATTGTTTTGAGCATGAGGGCTTTGTAGTATAGTTTCAAATCAAGAAGTGTAATTTTGCTTCTTCATTCTTTCTCAGAACTGCTTTAATTATTTGTTGTCTTTTATGGTCTCATATAAATTTTAGGATTCCTTAGTAACTTCTGTAAAAAAATAATATTGGATTTTTTTAAAGATTATTTATTTATTTATTTATTTGACAGAGAGAGATGACAAGCAGGCAGAGGGGCAGGCAGAGAGAGAAGAGGTAGCAGCTTCCTGCTGAGCAGAGAGCCTGATGCAGGGCTCGATCCCAGGACCCTGGGATCATGACCTGAGCCGAAGGCAGCAGCTTAACCCAATGAGCCACCCAGGCGCCCCTAACATTGGATTTTTGATAGGAATTGAATTACAGATGGTTTTCGGTAGTATGGACATTTTAACAATGTTAATTCTTACCATTCATAAATATGAGCTATCTTTCCATTTATGTTTCCTTCAATTTCTTTATCAATGTCATAGTTTATGGGGTACAGATCTTTCATCTTCTTAGTTAAATCTTTTCCTAAGTATTTTATTAGTTTTGATGCTATTGTGAATTAGATTGTTCTCTTTATTTTTTCAGACAGTTCATCATTAGAGTGTTAAAATGCTCCTGTTTTGTGCTTACTTTGGCAGCACATATACTAAAATTGGAATGATGCAGAGAAGATTAGCTTGATCACTGAACAAGGATGACATGAAAAACTAGGAAGCATTCCATATTAAAAAAAAAGAAACAAAACAAAATTCTTGTCTTTTATTTATTGATCTTGTATTTGGCAGCTTTACTAAGTTTGTTAAGTCAAAATTTTTTGTGAAGTTTTTAGGAGTTTTTTACATGTAAGTTCATGTTATCCAAAAAAAGAAAATTTTACTTCTTCCCTTTTTTTTTTTTTTTTTTGGAGTCTTTTATTTCTTTGTGTTCCTTGTTTCTCTGGCTACGACATCCAGTACTATGTCAAATGAGAGTAGTGAAAGTGGACACACTTGTCTTTTTTCTGATCTTTAAGGGGAAAACTTTCAAACTTTTTTGATTGAATATGAGATTACCTTTGGGCTTGCAATATGTGTTTTTTCTTTAATGGATTTTTTAAATTATTATTTTTTAATTTTTTATTAACATATAATGTGTTTTTATCCCTAGGGGTACAGGTCTGTGAATCACCAGGTTTACACATTTCACAGCACTCACCATCACTCACCATAGCACCTGCCCTCCCCAATGTCCATACCCCCACCATCCTCTCCCAACACACCTCCCCCCAGCAACCCTCAGTCTGTTTTGTGAGATTCAGTCTTTTATGGTTTGTCTCCCTCCCAATCCCATCTTCTTTTATTTTTCTTTTCATACACCCGAAACCGCCTATGTTGCATCTCCAATTCATCATATCAGGGAGATCATACGATAGTTGTCTTTCTCAGATTGATTTATTTCGCCAAGCATAATACCCTCTAGTTCCATCCATGTCATCACAAATAGCAGGAGTTCATTTCTTTTGATGGCTGCATAGTATCCCATTGTACATATATACCACATCTTATTTATTGATTCATCTGTTGAAGGCCATTTAGGTTCTTTCCATAGTTTAACTATTGTGGACATTGCTGCTATAAACATTTGGGTGCGTGTGCCCCTTCAGAATGCCACATTTGTATCTTTAGGGTATATACCCAGTACTACAATCACTGGGTCATAGGCTAGTTCTATTTTCAGCTTTTTGAGGCACCTCCACGCTGTTTTCCAGAGTAGTTGCACCAGCTTGCCTTCCCACGTACAGTGTAGGAGGGTTGCCCTTTCTCCACATCCTCGCCAGCATCTGTCATTGACTGACTTGTTCATTTTAGCCATTCTGAAAGGTGTGAGGTGGTATCTCATTCTGGTTTTGATTTGTATTTCCCTGATGCCGAGTGATGTGGAGCATTTTTTCATGTGTCTGTTGGCCATTTGGATGTATTCTTTGCAGAAATGTCTGTTCATGTCCTCTGCCCATTTCTTCATTCGATTATTTGTTCTTAGGGTGTTGAGTTTGATAAGCTCTTTATAGATTTTGGATAGATACTGGCCCTTTATCTGGTATGCCATTTGCAAATATCTTCTCCCTGATAACTTCTGACAGTCATCTTTTGGCTTTGTTAACTGTTTCCTTTGCTGTGCAAAAGCTTTTTGATCTGATGAAATCCCAATAGTTCATTCTTGCCCTTGCTTCCCTTGCCTTTGGCGATGTTCCTAGGAAGAAGTTGCTGCTGCTGAGGTCAAAGAGGTTGCTACCTGTTCTCTCCTCAAGGATTTTGATGCATTCCTTTCTCACATTATGCTTCTTCATCCATTTCCAGTCTATTTTCATGTATGGTGTAAGGAAATGGTCCAATTTCATTTTTCTGCATGTGGCTGTTCAATTTTCCCAACACCATTTGTTGAAGAGGCTGTCTTTTTTTCATTGGTCATTCCTTTCTGCTTTGTTGAAGATTAGTTGACCATAGAGTTGAGGGTGTATTTCTGGGCTCTCTATTCTGTTCCATTGATCCATGTCTGTTTTGTGGACAGTTCCCTACTATCTTGATGATGACAACTTTGTAATAGAGCTTGAAGTCTGGAATTGTGATGCCAACAACTTTGGCTTTCTTTTTCAATATTCCTCTGGCTATTCGAGGTATTTTCTGGTTCCATATATATTTTAGGATGATTTGTCCCATTTCTTTGAAAAAAATGGATGGGATTTTGATAGGGATTGCATTAAATGTGTAGATTGCTTTAGGTAGCATAGCCATTTCCACAATATTTGTTCTTCCAATACAGGAGCATGGAACATTTTTCCATTTATTTGTGTCTTCTTCAATTTCTTTCATGAGTACTTTAGAGTTTTCTGAGTATAGATTCTTTGTCTCTTTGGTTAGGTTTATTCCTATGTATCTTAGGGTTTTGGGTGCAATTGTAAATGGGATTCACTCCTTAATTTCTATTTCTTCAGTCTTGTTGGTATAAAAAAATGCAACTAATTTCTGTTCATTGATTTATATCCTGACACTTTACAGAATTCCTATACAGGTTATAGCAGATTTGGAGTGGAGTCCTTTAAGTTTTCCACATACAGTATCATATGATCTGCAAACAGGGATAGTTTGACTTCTCTTCTGCCAACTTGGCAAAATTTGGATGCCTTTAATTTCTTTTTGTTGTCTGATTGCTGAGGCTAGGAATTCTAGTACGATGTTGAATAGCAGTGGTGATAACGGACATCCCTGCCGTGTTCCTGACCTCAGCGGAAAAGTATTCAGTTTTTCTCCATTGAGAATGATATTTGCAGTGGGTTTTTCATAGATGGCTTTGATAATATTGATAATATGTGCCCTCTATGCCTACACTTTGAAGAGTTTTAATCAGGCAGGGATACTGCACTTTGCCAAATGCTTTTTCAGCATCTATGGAGAGTATCATATGGTTATTGTTCTTTCTTTTATTGATGTGTTGTATCACATTGATTGATTTGCAGATGTTGAGCCAACCTTGTAGCCCTGGAATAAATCCCACTTGGTCGTGGTGAATAATCCTTTTAATGTACTGTTGAATCCTATTGGCTAGGATTTTGGTGAGAATTTTTGCATCCGTGTTCATCAAGGATATTGGTCTGTAGTTCTCTTTTTTGATGGGATCCTTGTCTGGTTTTGGGATCAAGGTGATGCTGGCCTCAGAAAAAAAAGAGTTTGGAAGTTTTCCTTCCATTTCTATTTTTTTGGAACAGTATCAGGAGAATAGGAATTAATTCCTCTTTAAATGTTTGGTAGGATTCCCCTGGGAAGCCATCTGGCCCGGGGCTTTTGTTTGTTTGGAGATTTTTGATGACTCTTTCAATCTCCATACTGGTTATCGGTCTGTTCAGGTTTTCTATTTCTTCCTGGATCAGTTGTGGTAGTTTATATGTCTCTAGGAATGTATCCATTTCTTCCAGATTGTTGAATTTGTTGGCATAGAGTTGCTCATAGTATGTTCTTATAATTGTTTGTATTTCTTTGGTGTTGGTTGTGATCTCTCCTCTTTCATTCATGATTTTATTTATTTGGGTCCTTTCTCTTTCTTTATCAATCTTATTAATTCTTTCAAAGAACCAGCTCCTAGTTTCGTTGATTGGTTTTATAGGGTTTTTTTCTTTTGTTTTGTTTTGTTTGTGTTTTTATTGTTTGTTGGTTTCTATTTCATTGTTTTCTGATCTGATCTTTATTATTCCTGTTCTCATGCTGGGTTTAGGCTTTCTTTGTTGTTCTTTCTCCGACTCCTTTAGGTTTAAGGTCATGTTGTGTATTTGAGATCTTTCTTGTTTCTTGAGAAAGGTTGGTACAGCTTTATATTTTCCTCTCAGGACTGCCTTTGCTGTATCCCACAGATTTTGAACACTTTTGTTTACATTATCATTTGCTTCTATGAATTTTTTCAATTCTTCTTTAATTTCCTGGTTGACCAATTCATTTTTTAGAAGGATGCTGTTTAGTCTCCATGTTTTTGTGTTCTTTCCAAATTTCCTGTTGTGATTGAGTTCTAGTTTCAGAGCATTGTGGTCTGAGAATATGCAGGGGATGATCCCAATCTTTTGATAATGGTTGAGATCTTATTGATGACCCAGGCTGTGGTCTATTCTGGAGAATTTTCCATGTGCACTAGAGAAGAATGTGTATTCTGTTATTTTGGGATGGAATGTGTTGAATATACCTGTGATGTCCATCTTGTCCTTGTGGATCTGTTGCTTGGATGATCTGTCCATTTCAATGAGGGGAGTGTTAAATTCCCCTACTATTATTTTATTATTGTCGATGTGTTTCTTTGATTTTGTTATTAATTGGTTTATATAGTTGGCTGCTCCCATATTAAGGACATAGATATTTAAAATTGTTAGGTCTTCTTGTTGGACAGACACTTTGAGTATAATATAGTGTCCTTCCTCATCTCTTATTATAGTCTTTGGCTTAAAATCTAATTGATCTGATATAAGGATTGCCACCCCAGCTTTCTTCTGATGTCCATTAGCATGGTAAATTGTTTTCCACCCCCTCTCTTTTAATCTGGGGGTGTCTTCGGGTCTATGATGAGTTTCTTGAACAGCATATTGATGGGTTTTGCTTTTTATCCAGTCTGATACCCTGTGTCTTTTGATCGTGCATTTAGGCCATTTACATTAGGGTAACTATTGAGAGATATGAATTTAGTGGCATTGTATTGCCTATAATTTGACTGTTATGGTATATTGTTTCTGTTCCTTTCTGATCTACTACTTTTAGGCTCTCTCTTTGCTTAGAGGACCCCTTTCAATATTTCCTGGAGAGTTGGTTTGGTGTTTGCAAATCCTTTCAGCTTTTGTTTGTCCTGGTAGCTTTTTAATCTCTCCTTCTATTTTCAATGATAGCCTAGCTGGATATAGTATTCCTGGCTGTTTGTTTTCCTCATTTAACACTGAATATATCATGCCAGTTCTTTCTGCTCTGCCAGGTCTCTGTGGATAAGTCTGCTTCCAATCAAATGTTTTTACTGTTGTACAATACAGACTTCTTTTCCCAGGCTGCTTTCAGGATTTTCTCTTTGTTGTTAACAGTTGTAAATTTTACTATCAGGTTACGGCGTGTGGACCTATTTTTATTGATTTTGAGGGTCATTCTTTGCGTCTCCTGGATTTTGATGTTTGTTCCCTTTGCCATATTAAGGAAATTCTCTACAAAAATTCTCTCCAATATACCTTCTGCTCCCCTCTCTCTTTCTTCTTCTTCTGGGATCCCAATTATTCTAATGTTGTGTCGTCTTATGGTTTCACTTATCTCTCAAATTCTCTACTTGTGGTCCAGTATTTGTTTGTCTCTCTTTTGCTCAGCTTCTTTATTCTCCATCATTTGGTCTCCTATATCACTAATTCTTTTGCCTCATTTATCCTAGCAGTAATAACTTCCATTTTTTATTGCACCTCATTAATAGCTCTTTTGATTTCAAATTGGTTAGATCTTACTTCTTTTATTTCTCCAGAAAGGGCTTTTATCTCTCTGGAGAGGGTTTCTCTAATAACTTCCATGCCTTTTTCGAGCCCAGCTAGAACCTTGAGTGTTGTCATTCTAAACTCTAGTTCTGTCATATTACCAATGTCTGTTTTAATTATGTCCCTAGCCTTTGGTACTGCCTCTTGTTCTTTTTCTTGTGGTGAGTTTTTCCACTTTGTCATTTTGAGCAGATAAGAATACATAAAGGAGCAAATAAAATGCTAAAAGTGTGGTATAGACCCCAGGAAAATGTGCTTTAACCCCTTCAGAAGAGACCCAAGTTGTGGGAGAATGAAAGGAGATAAAAAAGAAGTTCAAGGGGGGGGGGAGGTTTAAAAAAAAGAAAACAAGGAAAAAATATTAAAAAAGAAAATATATATATATATATATATACTAGACTTGTGACTAGAACAGAGTCACTCACTTAATTTTGGGAGTATTTTGGTCTCTTAGAAGAAACTACCTCCCAGGATTTTAAAGGATGAAAAACATATAAGGGTAGGCACAATGAAGGGATGGAATAAACCTATAAAAATGAGGAAAAAAGGGACGCCTGGGTGGCTCAGTTGGTTAAGCAGCTACCTTCGGCTCAGGTCATGATCTCAGCGTCCTGGGATCGAGTCCCACATCAGGCTCCTTGCTCGGCAGGGAGCCTGCTTCTCCCTCTGCCTCTGCCTGCCATTCTGTCTGCCTGTGCTCACTCTCTCCCCGCCCTCTCTGATAAATAAATAAAATTTTTAAAAAATGAGAAAAAAATGTAATTTCTAAAAAATAAGTTGATAGAGCAAGTTGGTTGGGACAATAAAGAAAAATAAACTGGTGAGAATTTGCTCAGGCTGGACACTAGAACAATCTTGGAGCTAGATTTAGGGTATATTTTGTTCTATTAGGAGAAGTTATACCCCAAATTTTTAGAAGAAAAAACCCTATGTGTAAAAAAATATATAGTTAGGTACAATGGATGATAAAATATGAGTATAATAATGAAGGTTCAAAATAGATTATTATTTTTTGTAAGGTATTTTAAAAATAAACTAGTTAAAAAACCATTAAAAGAGGAAAGGGTAAAAGTTAAAAAAAATTTGCAGAAGAAAAAAGAAAAAAAAATATAACTGCAAGACTAATGTATCATTGGGAGAAAGCCACGAATTCCTTGCTTTGCTTTCTCCTCCTCTGGAATTCCACTGTTCTCTTTACTATGTGAAGTTGATCTTGGCTGGGTTTCGTGTTGGTCTTCTGGGGAAGGGGCCTGTTGTATTGATTCTCAAGTGTTTTTGCCTGAGATGGATTTGTCCTGCCCTTACCTGGGGTAAGGCTAAGTAATCCAGGAGCTTTTGTTCCCTGAAGGCTTTCCGTAGAGTTCTGGATGATGGAATGATAATGGCGGTCTCACAATCCTGCCCAGAGGAGTGGAGAGCTCAGGGCCCCGCTCCTCAGTGCAGCCTTAGAGAAAAGTGCTTAATCACTCCCATCTTCCCGGTCTCTGGCCATGCTTGGAGAAAAGCGCTCTGTCACTCGTACTTGGAGAAAAGTCCTTGGTCATTCTCATCTCCCTGGCCTCTGGCCATGCTTGGAGAAAAGAGCTCAATTACTCCCATCTCCCTGGCCCTTGGCCGTGCTCCACGCTCATCCTGCCTATGCCTGGTTCAAAGTAACCCTGGGTTGAGAGCTCACTCCTCAGCTTTGTCTCTGTAGCCGGCTTCCCCACTCTAATACCTGTGAGTTCTGTGACACTCAGATACCCCTGGTCCTTCTGTGACCCTGAGGGACCTGGGACTATGCTGACCCCACTTGGGCTTCACTCTGGTTTAGCCTCTGGGGTGATATCCCTCAGTGGATCAAACTTTTAAAAAGTCCTGATTTTGTGCTCCGTTGCTCCACTGCTCGCCGGGTGCTGCCCCCCCCCCCCCTGACGCGGTCTACCTTCCTGTTCTTCGGGTTCAATTTTCTGCCTGTTCTACCTTTCAGAAAGTGATCAATTTTCCCTTTCTAGAATTGTTTCTCTCCTTCTCTTTGATCTCCCATTGGATTTGTAGGTGTTTGCAATGGTTAGATAAACTATCTAGCTGATCTCCTGCTACCTGATGTCATCTCAGCCTGCTACTTCTCCGCCATCTTGAATCCTTGCCCGGAATATGTGGTTTTTATTATGTTGATGTGTATTCTTTCTGTACCCAGTTTGGTGAGTATTTTTATTATGAAAGGGTGTTGAATTTTGTCAAATGCCTTTTCTGAATATATTGAGTTGATTATATGAGTTTTTATTGATCATTCTATTAATATAATGCATCACATTTACTGATATGTGCTGGTGAATTCAGTTTTGTAGCATTTTGTAGAGAATTTTTACATTTTTATTTATCAGGGATATTATCCAGTAGTTCTTTTTGTTGCTACTTTGTTTTTTGTTTGTTTGTTTGTTTTTGTTTTGTTTTGCTTTGCTTTTGTAGTGCTCCTGTCTGGTTTTGATATCAAGATAATGCTGGCTTGTAAAATGTGCCTCGGAGTATTTCAACCTCTTCAACTTTTTGGGAAGGGTTTAAAAATTATTTGTATTATTTTGCATTAAAATGTTTGGTAGAATTCACTGTGGAAATCATCTGATTCTGGACTTTTATTTGTTAGAAGGTTTTTATTACGGATTCAATCTCCTTACCCCTTATTGGTCTGTTCACATTTTTTATGTCCTTATGATTCAGTCTTGATAGGTTGTATGTGCCTAGGAATTTGTCCATTTCCTCTAGGCTTTTGATTCGCTGGCATTTAACTGTCTTTTGTCCTTTATATTTCTGTGGTATCTGTTATAATGTCTCCTTTTTCATTTCTGATTTTATTGAGTCTTCTCTCTTTTTTCTGAGTTAGTCTAGCTGTCTTTTTTTTATTTACCATTACCAAGTTTAATTTTATTTACCATTTAAAAAAAACTTTCTAGTTTTTTAATTCTATATTTCATTTATTTCTGCCCTAATTTTTATTTTTTTCCTTCCTTTTGCTACTTTTAAGTTTACTTTTTTCTTTTTGTAGTTTTTCTTAGCTGTTATAATAAGTTCTTTATTTGAAATCTTTTTTTATACATTTATAGCTATAAAATTTCCTTTTATAACTGCTTTGCTGCTTCTCATAATTTTTTGGTATATATTTTTTTATGTTCCTCAAGATGTATTTTTATTCCTACTTTGTCTTCCTATTTTGATTTTTTGTTTGTTTAAAAATGTGTATGTCTGTGTATTTGTAAATTTTCCAAAGTTGCTTCTGTATTGATTTCTAGTTTTATATTATTTTGGCTGGAAATATACTCGATATGCTTTCTATATTATTGATTTTGGGGGGACTCTTGTTTTGTGGTTTAAAATGTGATCTATCCTAGAAAATTTTCCACGTGTGTTTGAGAAGAGTATTTATTATGATACTATTGGATGGAATATCTTGTAAATATGTTAGGTTCATTTGACATAGTTCTTGTTTGTTTGTTTGTTTGTTTGTTTTGTTTGTTTGTTTGAGAGAGAGAGAGAGAGCAGGGCAGAGAGAATGAGCAAGGGGTAAGGGCAGAGACAGAGTGAGAAGACCCCCTCCTGAGCAGGGAGCCCAATGTGCGACTCTATCTCAGGACCCTGGGATCACGACCTGAGCCAAAGGCAAAGGCTTAACTGACTGAGCCACCCAGTTGTCCAGGCATAGTGTTTAAATTCACTATTTTCTTATTGATTTTCTGTCTGGATGATCTATCCATAGGTAAGAGTGGGGTATTATTGTCCCCAGATATTATTGTATTGCTATTTATTTCTCCTTTTTGTTTTGTTAGTATTTGTTTTATATATTTATGTGGCTCAATATTAGGTACATGATATTTACAATTACTCTATTGATGAATTGATGACACTTTTCTTATTGTATAAGGACCTTCTTTGACTCCTGTGGTGATTTTTAGCTTATATAAACCCTATTTTGTCTGTTATAGTTATTGCCACCCTTGTTTTCTTTTGTTATCATTAGCTTGGAATATCTTTTTCCATCCCTTTACTCTCTGCCCATGTGTGTCCTTAAAGCTAAATTGATTCTTTTATATGCAACATATTGTTGGATCTTGTGTTTTTCGTTTGTTTTTTTAATCTATTCTAGCCTTTCTATGTCTTCCAACTGATGATTCCATTCACTTACAGTTAAAGTAATTATGGATAGGTAAGGACTTAAATATTGCCTTTCATTCTTTTTATATTTCATGATTTATTTAAATTTTAGTTAATATATAGTGTAATAGTAGTTTCAGCAGTAGAATTTAGTAATTCACCATTTACATATAATAGTCAATGCTCATCACAATTGACCTCCTAATAATTATTACTGACTTAGCTCATTCCCCTGACCATCTCCCCTCCAGAAACAGTTTGTTACTTATAGTTAAGTGTATTATGGTTTGCCTTCCCCTCCCTTTTAAAAATTTTTTTTCTTTCCCCAGTGTTTATCTGTTTTGTTTCTCTTTTGTAGATGCTCTGCTCTTTATTTCCTGTCTTGTTCTCTTTGTTTGTAATCTGATGACTTTTTGTGGCAGTATGTTTTAACTTCTTTATCAAAATCTTTTGTGTATCTACTACATATTTTTTTAAATTTACCATTAAGCTTATATAAAATACGTTAGTTATAATTTTCCATTTTATGTTGAAAACAACTGAACTTCAATAGTGTACAGAAAATTTATACTTCTCCTATAACAATAGGTTATTGATGTTTTTACATTTTAGATCATTTTTATATTGTACTTTCAATAACAAATGATTGCAGTTATAGTTATTTTTAATAGGCTTGTTTTTTTTAACTTTTAAACTAGACTAGTAAATGATTTATATATCACCATTACAATATTAGAGAATCTGGTTTTGACTATACATTTACCTTTCGCAATAAATAAGGAGCCATCCATGCATCCATGTTGCCATCTTGATGACATCACCATCCCCAAATCTCCAGTAAGTGTTACTTTTTATTTATCTTTTTTTTTAAAGATTTTATTTGTTTATTTGACAGAGAGAGAGAGAGAGAGCTCAAGTTGGCAGAGTGGCAGGCAGAGGAAGATCGAGAGGCAGGCTTATTACCCAGAAGTGAGCCCGATGCAGGTCTTAATCCCAGGACCCTGGGATCATGACCTGAGCCAAAGGCAGCTGCTTAACCGATTGAGTCACCCAGGGAGCCCTAAATTTTACTTTAGTTAATATATGACTATTTTTTATTTCTACTAATAGACAGCAATTTTATTGCTTTTAATATTAAGGTCTTCTCCTTAACATCATCAATTTTATAAGTGTTGTTTACATTTGTGGTGGTAAGTATGTAATTCATGTATGAGGTGGTATGTAAGTAATTCAAATATGAATTTTAAACTCTAGATCATATGCTCCATTGTGGCAGATATTTGTCTTATTCATCACACCCACAAAAAGTTAGTACTAAATAGGTCTTTGTTGATTGACTGAATGAATTAAGTGTTCTGACACTAGCATAGCTGACCAAACCAGAGATAAAGGAGAAAATATAATGATTGTCAAATGGGTGAACCTGAGATAAAAAGACACTTTTAGCTTATTTAGTTTGATATACACTCTGGATAACATTCCAATTTTGCATGCATTTTCGGAAAGCAAACAACTCCTCTCCTAAATAATAAATTTATTAATTGCCTTCCTTATGAGTCCTGACAGCAGTCAGCTTTGTGGGTTTCTGATTCCATTCCAAGAGGTTGAATGTCTGTTTGATTTATGTAATAGGCAACAGTGTCATGAGGAAAGACTTGTAGGATAAAATTTCTTAAAGACAGGAACACAGATGACTGCCTATGGACTGTGAGGTGGGTGTTAATGAAAATGCATTGAGCAGTAAGGGAAGGGCAGCTCACAACCATAGGAAAGGTGCCCTGTGTTTTTGTTTTATTTTGTTTTGTTTTACAAACAGATACCATTTCCCCTCTCCATGGAAATTTTCAAATTTACTTTGCTCTAACAACCACAAATAGCATATTATGAACACAATATGGGCATTAAAGGATAAAAATAAACAAAAATTTAAGTAAATGTTAAGTGTTTTTCATTATTTCAGCCATGTTTTTCTATGCTTAACTGCTCAAAGAAATTACACATGTTTCTAAATATTATACCAGGCTGTTAAACTAATGCAAAGGGTTTTATGGAATTTTCTATAACATCATCTTGATTTTCTACATTGGCTGTCACTCCTGAAAATTCTCAGTTTATAAATGTGCATATATTTACTATAATAATATTCACTGGTTATTTACCTGGTTTATTACTGTATTTTGATCCTTTCTAATTGTTCACTTTCTTCCATGTTTCCTCCTTATTTCTACAAATGTCAATCCATCACATGTTATGTAAAGTGAAACAAAGAAGAACAGCTGTTAGTAGAAAGGATTAATAGGTGCTTTGATGTTACTCTGTGAGATATTAAGTACTAGGCAAGGTATTTCCATATCATCATTTTAATATATTTCAGGAATACAGCACAGTTGTTATGCTTTAATTAAACCTTCATTAAGTCTTTATATATATATTTTTTCCTAACTCACAAGTCCGCCCTTCATGTCCCATTCAAAACCCACTCATTTTATGGAATAATTGTTTTATCTTCCCAGTACAATCTTCATTTAACTTATTGCTCTGGTGTGCTTCTTTGGCAGCACATATATTAACTTATTGTTCTGGGTATACAAAAGGATAGGAATGGAATATTTTGTAATATGATATTTTGTCCTTTCTACACTACAGAGTCTGTGTAAGCATTCTTTGATCAGAGACCTAAGGAGGAGGTCCAAATTGAAGAAAAAATAGAAAAAAAGAAAATGTTCTCAGTCCTTTCTTGTAGTTTCATTTGCAGGAACCACAAAGGCAAAGACATTCAAATGTTTTTTCCTTATTTTTTAAAATTAATTTTAAATTTTTTATTGGATTATGCTCCCTTAAACTCATCTGATACCATGAATAGAAAATCAAAGCAATCCACCAAACCTTCTTTCATGATGTTGCCTTTAAACATGTTGCCTTTAAAAATTTTACAGTCTCATCTGTAGAGTAGATGAACCTTGACTCAAAAGTGTCATCATAGACTGTGGGGACACTTGTCTTGTCACCCGCCCGCTGTTCCTGCCATGGCAGGATCTCCTGCTTCACGACCGTTTCCCGACAACAAGGCCAATGGCTCCTTCTCTTCTCCCAGGGCGGCGTTGCTGCGCCTTTCCCAGACATGCTCCTGGGGAGGACAGTGACAGACGTGTCCCTTTCCTTAAGGCTGTTTCCACAGGCGCAACCACGCTTCTCTCTCAGGCAGAGGGGATGACCGGGCTAAGAGGATTTCACTCCATACGGGTTTCTCCCACCATGCTTCGGAGACTATGTTCAGGCAAGCGGCATCAGCATCCCACAGAACTGACACAGATTTCCCAACGAATGCTCTGCTTTCCCAGAGGGGATGCACAGTACAAAGAGGCTTTTGCTCTATGCGGGTTTCTCCCACCGTGCTGTGAATACTAGGTTAAGGCAAGCAGCAACAGCAGCCCACGGAACCGACTCTGATTTCCCAGCGCCTGCTCTGCTTTCGCAGAGGTTTTGGGCTTGGCATGAACTGCACTTCGCCTCTGCTTCCTCAGCAAGGCTTTGGGCATTAGCTCTGTCGCTTAAGAGAAGAAGAGCTACGGGAGAGCTGGTGCCTCTTGGGCCTTGTTTTCCTGGGCTCCATGTTCCCGCCCTGGGTTCACACTGCCAGGCCAAACTAAGCAGAACCACAACCCTGCAGCAGCATGTGTGGCCTAGGAATGCACTCTATGCACACTACCATCTTCCGGTGACTTGGCCTTTGGCTCTGGCGCGCAGGCAGACTCGGGGACTAGGCCAGTGCCTTCCCCACAGGAAAGGAGAGGCGACAGGATCCCTGAACACCGCCCATGCACTGGGATGGGGAGCTGTGGGAGACTGTCCCCCACTCCATCCCCGGAAACCCAGTGCCTCCGCGAACACTGCCACATCTTGGAGGAAGAAGGCCTCTGACTACCTGTTTCTCCAGGGAGCTGTTTCTGTGAGTTCCGGGTATTGCGCCTGGTGGCAAACCCAAGTTTGCCCTAGGGACAGGTGGCCAAGGAGATGCTGTCCCCTTGGGACCAGAGGCACAGGACAGGCCTGCCTTCTGCCCAGACTCCTTCCTCAGAGAGGATCACGTGTGCCTGCCCTAGTCGTCCCCTCGTGTCTCCTTAGCAGCCAGGCTTTATTTTATCCACACAGGGAGCGGGTGACACTTGTCTTGCCACCTGCCTGCTGTTCCTGCCATGGCAGGCTCTCCTGCTTCACCACCATTTCCCGACAGCAAAGCCAACGGCCCCTTCACTTCTCCCGAGGCAGCGTGCTGCACCTTATGCAGACATGGTCCTGGGGAGCGCGGTAGCAGATGTGTCCCTTTTCTTAAGGCTGTTTCGACAGGCTCTCTCTCAGGCAGAGTGGGATGCCCGGGCATAGAGGATTTCTCTCAATGCGGGTTTATTACAATGAGCTGTGGAGACTAGCTAAGGCAAGCAGCAGCAGCATCCCACAGACCCAACTCTGTTTTCCCAAAGAATGCTGTGCTTTCCCAGAGGGGATGCCCGGGCAAAGAGGCTTTTGCTCTATGTGTGTTTCTCCCACCCTGCTGCGAATACTAAGCTAAGGCAAGGAGCAAGAGCAGCCCACAGAACCGACTCTGCTTTCCCAGCGACTGCTATGCTTTCGCAGAGATTTTCAGCTTGGCGCGAACCGCACTTCGCTGCCGCTGCCTCAGCAAGACTTTGGGAGTTCGCTCTGTCGCGTCAGGGAAGAAGAGCTGCGGGAGAGCTGGTGCCTCTTGGGCTTTGTTTTCCCAGGCTCCATGTTAGCACCTCGGTTCACACTGCCAAGCTGAACTAAGACACAGTCACAACCATGCAGAATCGTGCGCGCCCTAAGATGGCACTCTATGCCCACTACCATCTCCTGGCATAGGCAAAGCTTGGCCTTTTGCTCTGGCGCGCAGGCAGACTCGGGGACCAATCCAGTGCCTTCCCCACAGTAGAGGAGAGGCATCACGATCCCTGCACACCGCCCGCGCACTGGGATGGGGAGCTGTGGGTGACTCTCCCCAATCCTTGCCTGGACACCCCGTGCCTTCGCAAACGCTTCCACATCCTGGAGGAAGATGGAATCTGACTGCCAGTTCTTTCAGGGAGCTGTTTTTGCGAGTTCAGGGTAGGCGCCTGGTGGCAAGCCCATGAGACAGGTGGGCAAATCTGCTGTCTCCGTGGGCCCAGAGGCTCAGGACAGGCATGCTTTCTGCCCAGACTCCTTCCTCAGAGTGGAGCCCTTTCCCCTGCCCTAATCTTCCCCTCGTGTCTCCTTAGCAGCCAGGCTTCCGTCGCTCTGCAGTGACAGACATGTCCCTTTCCTTAAGGCTCTTTCCACAGGCATAACCAAGCTTTTCTCTCAGGCAGAGGGGATGTTAGGGCAAAGAGTATTTTGCTTCATGCGGGTATCTTCCACCGTGCTACGGAGACTAGCTCAGGCAAGAAGCAGCAGCATCACCAAACCCAACTCTGATTTCCCAATGAATGCTGTGCTTTCCCAGAGGAGATGCCCGGACAAAGAGCCTTTCGCTGTATGCGAGTTTCTCCCACTGTGAGACTGGGCTCAGGCAACCAGCAGCAGCCCACAGTACCGACTCTGATTTCTCAGCGAATGCTGTGCTTTCACAGAGGCTTTGGGCTTGGAGCGAACCGCACTTCACCGCTGCATCCTCAGCAAGGCGTCGTTCGCATCAGGGAAGAAGAGCTGCGGGAGAGCTGGTGCCTCCTGGGACTTGCTTTCCCGGGCTCCATGTTCGCGCCCTGGGTTCACCCTGGCAAGCCGAACTAAGCAGACACAGCGACAGCACTGCAGCAGCGAGCGTGGCCTAGGATCCCACTGTATGCACACTACCATCTCTCGGTGTAGGCAACGCTTAGCCTTTTGCTCAGGCCCTCAGGCAGACTCGCGGACTAGGCCAGTGCCTTCCCCACAGGAGAGGAGAGGCGACAGGATCCCTGAACACCGCCCGTTCATTGGAATGGGGAGCTTTGGGTGATTGTCGCCACTCCTTGCCTGGACACGCCCTGCCTTTGTGAACGCTTCTACCTCCTGGAGGAAGACGGAATCTGACTCCTAGTTCTTTCAGGGAGCTGTTTTTGCGAGTTCAGGGTAGGCGCCTGGTGGCATCCCATGTCTCCACCATGGACAGGTGGCCAAAGCTGCTGTCTCCTTGGGCCCAGAGGCTCAGGACAGGCATGCTTCCTGCCCAGACTCCTTCCTCAGAGTGGAGCCCTTTCCCCTGCACTAAATTCCCCTCGTGTCTCCTTAGCAGCCAGGCTTCCATCGCTCTGCAGTGACAGACGTGTCCCTTTCCTTAAGGGTCTTTCCACAGGCGTAACCACGCTTCTCTCTCAGGCAGCGGGGATGCCCAAACAAAGAGGATTTCGCTCCATGCGGGTTTATTACACCGTGCTGTGGAGACTAGCTCAGGCAAGCAGCAGCAGCATCTCACAGACCCGACTCTGTTTTCCCAAAGAATGATAAGCTTTCCCAGAGGGGATGCCCAGGCAAAGAGGCTTTCGCTCTATGAGGGTTTCTCCCGCCTTGCTGCGAATACTAGGATAAGGCAAGCAGCAACAGCAGCCCACAGAACCGACTCTGCTTTCCCAGTGACTGCTAAGCTTTTGCAGAGGTTTTCAGCTGGTGCGAACCGCACTTCGCTGCTGCTTCCTCAGCAAGGCTTTGGGCGTCTGCTCTGTCGCCTCAGGGAAGAGAAGGCCTGGGAGAGCTGGTGCCTCTTGGGCCTTGCTTTCCCGGGCTCCATGTTCATGCCCTGTATTCACACTGCCAGGCCGAACTAAGCAGACACAGCCACAAACCTGCAGCCTCGTGCGTGGCCTAGGATGGCACTCTATGCACATTACCATCTCCCAGTGTTGGCAACGCTTGGCCTTTTGCACTGGCCCTCAGGCGGACTCACGGACAAGGCCAGTGCCTTCCACACAGGAGAGGAGAGGCGACAGGATCCCTGAACACCGCCCGTTCACTGGATTGGGGAGCTTTGGGGGATTGTCGCCACTCCTTCCCCGGCGCACCCCCTGCCACCGACAACGCTGCCACATCTTGGAGGAAGATGGCATCTGACTGCCCGTTTCTCGAGGGAGCTGTTTCTGCGAGTTCAGGGTAAGGTTCCTGGTAGGAAGCCCAAGTATGCCCTACGGACAGGTGGCCAAGGAGATGCTGTCTCCTTAAGAACAGAGGCACAGGACAGGTCTGCCTTCTGCCCAGACTCTTTCCTCGGAGTGGAGCACACGCCCCTGCCCTATTCGTCCCCTCATGTCTCCTAAGCAGCCAGGCTTCCATCTCTCCGCACAGGGAGCGGCTGACACTATTGTTGCCACCGGCTGCTGTTCCTGCCATGGCAGGCTATCCTTCTTTCCCACCTTTTACTGACCACAAGGCCAACGGCTCCTTCTCTTCTCTGGGGGCGGCGTGCTGTGCCTTCCCCAGACGTGCTCCATGGGACCTCGGAGACAGATGTGTCCTTTTCCTTAAGGCCCTTTCAGATGTGCAACCACGTTTCTCTCTCAGGCAGAGGGGATGCTAGGGCAAAGAGAATTTCGCTCCATGCGGGTATCTTCCACTGTGCTGTGGAGACTAGCTCAGGCAAGAAGCATCAGCATCCCCAAACCCAACTCTGATTTCCCAATGAATGCTGTGCTTTCCCAGAGGAGATGCCCAGACAAAGAGCCTTTCGCTGTATGCGGGTTTCTCCCACTGTGAGACTGGGCTCAGGCAACCAGCAGCAGCAGCCCACAGTACCGATTCTGATTTCTCATCGAATGCTCTCCTTTCACAGAGGCTTTGGGCTTAGAGCGAACCGCACTTCACCGCTGCTTCCTCAGCAAGGCTTCATTCGCGTCAGGGAAGAAGAGCTGTGGAAGAGCTGGTGCCTCTTGGGACTTGATTTCCTGGGCTCCATGTACGCGCCCTGGATTCACCCTGCCAGGCCAAACTAAGCAGACACAGCGACAACATTGCAGCAGCGAGCGTGGCCTAGGATGGCACTGTATGCACACCACCATCTCTCGGTGTAGGCAACACTTGGCCTTTTTCTCAGGCCCTCAGGCAGACTCGGGAACTACCGAGTGCCTTCCCCACAGGAGAGGAGAGGCGACAGGATCCCTGAACACCGTGCGCGCACTGGGATGGGGAGCTGTGGGGACTGTACCCACTTCTTGCCTGGACATCCCGTGCCTTCGCGAACGCTTCCATCTCCTGGAGGACGACGTAAACTGGCTGTCAGTTCTTTGAGTGAGCTGTTTCTACGAGTTCAGGGTAGGCGCCTGGTGGCAAGCCCATGTCTCCACCAGAGACAGGTGGCCAAAGCTGCTGTCTCCTTGGGCCCAGAGGCTAAGGACAGGCATGCTTTCTGCCCAGACTCCTTCCTAAGAGTGGAGCACGCGCCCTGCTGTACTCATCCCCACCTCTCTCCTTAGCATCCAGGCTTCTGTCTCTGCACTGAGAGCGGGTGACACTTGTATTGCCACCGGCCATTGTGCCTGCCAGGTCCGGCTCTCCTGCTTCACAACCGTTTCCAAACCAGATGGCCAAAGGCTCCTGCTCTTCTCCCTGGGCAGCGTGCTGCACCTTCCACAGACATGCTCCTGGGGAGCGCAGTGAAAGATGTGTCCCTTTCCTTAAGGCTTTTTCCACAGGTACAACCGCGCTTCTCTCTCAGGTAGAGGGGATGCCCAGGCAAAGAGGATTTCGCTCCATGAGGGTTTATTTCACCGTACTGTGGAGACCAGCTCAGGCAAACAGCAGCATCCCACAGACCCGACTCTGATTTGCCAAAGAATGCTGTGCTTTCCCAGAAGGGATGTCCGGGCAAAGAGGCTTTTGCTCTATGCGGGTTTCTCCAATCGTGCTGCGAATCCTAGGCTAAGGCAAGCAACAACAGCAGCCCACAGAACCGACTCTGATTTCTCAGCGACTGCTATGCTTTCGCAGAGGTTTTCAGCATGGCGCGAACCGCACTTCGCTGCTGCTTCCTCAGCAAGGCTTTGGTCGATCGCTCTGTCGCGGCAGGGAAGAAGAGCTCCAGAGAGCTGGTGCCTCTTGGACCTTGCTTTCCAGGGATCCAAGTTCACACCCAGGGGTTCACCTTGCTAAGCCGTACTAAGCAGACACAGTCACAACCCTGCAGCAGCCTGCGTGGCCTAGCATGGCACTCTATGCCTATTAGCATCTCCTGGGGTAGTTATGGCTTTGCCTTTTGCTCCGGCGCTCAGGCAGACTCAGGGTCTAGGACAGTGCCTTCACGACAGGAGAGAGGAGGCGACAGGATCCCTACACAGGGCCCGTGCACTGCGATCGGGAAATGTGGGGGACTGTCTCCACTCCTTCCCCGGCACACCCCCTGCCACCCACATAGCTGCCACATCTTGGTGGAAGACAGCATCTGACTGCCCGTTTCTCCATGGGGTTGTTTCTGCGAGTTCCGGGTATGGCACCTGATGGCAAGCCTAAGTTTGCCCTTGGGACAGGTGGCCAAGGAGATGCTGTCCCCTTGAGAACAGAGGCACAGGACAGGCCAGCCTTCTGCCCAGACTCCTTCCTCAGAGTGGAGCACGCACCCCTGCCCTAGTCGTCCCCTCATGTCTCCTTAGCAGCCAGGGATCCATCTCTCCGCCCAGGGAGCGGGTGACACTTGTCTTGCCATCGGCCTGCTGTTCGTGCCACAGCAGGCTATCCTGCTTCCCGTGAGTTTCCCGACCCCAAGGCCAACGGCTTCTTCTCTTCTCCGGGGACGGCGTGCTTCGCCTTCCCCACACTTGGCTTCTCTCTCAGGCAGAGGGGATGCTAGGGCAAAGAGTATTTTGCTCCATGCGGGTATCTTCCACCGAGCTGCGGAGACTAGCTCAGGCAAGCAGCAGCAGCATCGCCAAACCCAACTCTGATTTCCCAAGGAACGCTGTGCTTTCCCAGGGGAGAAGCCCAGGCAAAGTGGCTTTCGCTGTTTGTGGGTTTCTCCCACCGCGAGACTGGGCTCAGGCAAGCAGCAGCAGCCCGCAGAACTTTTATCAGCGAATGCTGTGCTTTCGCAGAGGCTTTGGCTTGGAGCGAACAGCACTTCGCCGCTGCTTCCTCAGCAAGGCTTCAGAAGAAAGCTGGGGTGGCAATCCTTATATCAGATCAATTAGATTTTAAGCCAAAGACTATAATAAGAGATGAGGAAGGACACTATATCATACTCAAAGGGTCTGTCCAACAAGAAGACCTAACAATTTTAAATATCTATGTCCTTAACATGGGAGCAGCCTACTATATAAACCAATTAATAACAAAATCAAAGAAACACATCGACAATAATAAAATAATAGTAGGGGAATTTAACACTCCCCTCATTGAAATGGACAGATCATCCAAGCAACAGATCCACAAGGACAAGATGGACATCACAGGTATATTCAACACATTCCATCCCAAAATAACAGAATACACATTCTTCTCTAGTGCACATGGAAAATTCTCCAGAATAGACCACAGCCTGGGTCATCAATAAGATCTCAACCATTATCAAAAGATTGGGATCATCCCCTGAATATTCTCAGACCACAATGCTCTGAAACTAGAACTCAATCACAACAGGAAATTTGGAAAGAACACAAAAACATGGAGACTAAACAGCATCCTTCTAAAAAATGAATTGGTCAACCAGGAAATTAAAGAAGAATTGAAAAAATTCATAGAAGCAAATGATAATGTAAACAAAAGTGTTCAAAATCTGTGGGATACAGCAAAGGCAGTCCTGAGAGGAAAATATAAAGCTGTACCAACCTTTCTCAAGAAACAAGAAAGATCTCAAATACACAACATGACCTTAAACCTAAAGGAGTCGGAGAAAGAACAACAAAGAAAGCCTAAACCCAGCAGGAGAAGAGGAATAATAAAGATCAGAGCAGAAATCAATGAAATAGAAACAAACAAACAAATAAAAACCACAAAAAAAAAACAAAACAAAACAAAAAAAACCCAATAGAACAAATCAACGAAACTAGCAGCTGGTTCTTTGAAAGAATTAATAAGATTGATAAAGAAAGAGAAAGGACCCAAATAAATAAAATTATGAATGAAAGAGGAGAGATCACAACCAACACCAAAGAAATACAAACAATTATAAGAACATACTATGAGCAACTCTACGCCAACAAATTCAACAATCTGGAAGAAATGGATACATTCCTAGAGACATATAAACTACCACAACTGAACCAGGAAGAAATAGAAAACCTGAACAGACCCATAACCAGTATGGAGATTGAAACAGTCATCAAAAATCTCCAAACAAACAAAAGCCCCGGGCCAGATGGCTTCCCAGGGGAATCCTACCAAACATTTAAAGAGGAATTAATTCCTATTCTCCTGATACTGTTCCAAAAAAAATAGAAATGGAAGGAAAACTTCCAAACTCTTTTTTTCTGAGGCCAGCATCACCTTGATCCCAAAACCAGACAAGGATCCCATCAAAAAAGAGAACTACAGACCAATATCCTTGATGAACACGGATGCAAAAATTCTCACCAAAATCCTAGCCAATAGGATTCAACAGTACATTAAAAGGATTATTCACCACGACCAAGTGGGATTTATTCCAGGGCTACAAGGTTGGCTCAACATCTGCAAATCAATCAATGTGATACAACACATCAATAAAAGAAAGAACAATAACCATATGATACTCTCCATAGATGCTGAAAAAGCATTTGGCAAAGTGCAGTATCCCTGCCTGATTAAAACTCTTCAAAGTGTAGGCATAGAGGGCACATATTATCAATATTATCAAAGCCATCTATGAAAAACCCACTGCAAATATCATTCTCAATGGAGAAAAACTGAATACTTTTCCGCTGAGGTCAGGAACACGGCAGGGATGTCCGTTATCACCACTGCTATTCAACATCGTACTAGAAGTCCTAGCCTCAGCAATCAGACAACAAAAAGAAATTAAAGGCATCCAAATTTTGCCAAATTGGCAGAAGAGAAGTCAAACTATGCCTGTTTGCAGACGATATGATACTGTATGTGGAAAACTTAAAAGAATCCACTCCAAATCTGCTATAACTTGTATAGGAATTCTGTAAAGTGTCAGGATATAAATCAATGAACAGAAATTGGTTGCATTTTTTTTATACCAACAAGACTGAAGAAATAGAAATTAAGGAGTGAATCCCATTTACAACTGCACCCCAAACCCTAAAATACCTAGGAATAGGAATAAACCTAACCAAAGAGACAAAGATTCTATACTCAGAAAACTCTAAAGTACTCATGAAAGAAATTGAAGAAGACACAAAGAAATGGAAAAATGTTCCATGCTCCTGTATTGGAAGAACAAATATTGTGAAAATGGCTATGCTACCTAAAGCAATCTACACATTTAATGCAATCCCTATCAAAATGCCATCCATTTTTTTCAAAGAAATGGGACAAATCATCCTAAAATATATATGGAACCAGAAAATACCTCGAATAGCCAGAGGAATATTGAAAAAGAAAGCCAAAGTTGTTGGCATCACAATTCCAGACTTCAAGCTCTATTACAAAGTTGTCATCATCAAGATAGTAGGGAACTGTCCCCAAAACAGACATGGATCAATGGAACAGAATAGAGAGCCCAGAAATACACCCTCAACTCTATGGTCAACTAATCTTCAACAAAGCAGAAAGGAATGACCAATGAAAAAAAGACAGCCTCTTCAACAAATGGTGTTGGGAAAATTGAACAGCCACATGCAGAAAAATGAAATTAGACCATTTCCTTACACCATACATGAAAATAGACTGGAAATGGATGAAGAAGCATAATGTGAGAAAGGAATGCATCAAAATCCTTGAGGAGAGAACAGGTAGCAACCTCTTTGACCTCAGCAGCAGCAACTTCTTCCTAGGAACATCGCCAAAGGCAAGGGAAGCAAGGGCAAGAATGAACTATTGGGATTTCATCAGATCAAAAAGCTTTCGCACAGCAAAGGAAACAGTTAGCAAAGCCAAAAGATGACTGTCAGAAGTTATCTGGGAGAAGATATTTGCAAATGACATACCAGATAAAGGGCCTGTATCTATCCAAAATCTATAAAGAGCTTATCAAACTCAACACCCTAAGAACAAATAATCGAATGAAGAAATGGGCAGAGGACATGAACAGACATTTCTGCAAAGAATACATCCAAATGGCCAACAGACACATGAAAAAATGCTCCACATCACTCGGCATCAGGGAGATGCAAATCAAAACCAGAATGAGATACCACCTCACACCTTTCAGAATGGCTAAAATGAACAAGTCAGTCAATGACAGATGCTGGCGAGGATGTGGAGAAAGGGCAACCCTCCTACACTGTACGTGGGAAGGCAAGCTGGTGCAACCACTCTGGAAAACAGCGTGGAGGTGGCTCAAAAAGCTGAAAATAGAACTAGCCTATGACCCAGTGATTGTAGTACTGGCTATATACCCTAAAGATACAAACATGGCATTCTGAAGGGGCACACGCACCGAAATGTTTATAGCAGCAATGTCCACAATAGTTATACCATGGAAAGAACCTAAATGTCCTTCAACAGATCAATCAATAAATAAGATGTGGTATATATGTACAATGGGATACTATGCAGCCATCAAAAGAAATGAACTCCTGCTATTTGTGATGACATGGATGGAACTAGAGGGTATTATGCTTGGCGAAATAAATCAATCTGAGAAAGACAACTATCGTATGATCTCCCTGATATGATGAAGTGGAGATGCAACATAGGCGGTTTCGGGTGTACGAAAAGAAAAATAAAAGAAGATGGGATTGGGAGGGAGACAAACCATAAAAGACTGAATCTCACAAAACAGACTGAGGGTTGCTGGTGGGAGGTGTGTTGGGAGAGGATGGTGGGGGTATGGACATTGGGGAGGGCAGGTGCTATGGTGAGTGATGGTGAGTGCTGTGAAATGTGTAAACCTGGTGAATCACAGACCTGTACCCCTCGGGATAAAAACACATTATATGTTTATAAAAATTTTTAAAAAATAATTTTAAAAATCCATTAGAGAAAAAGCACATATTGCAAGCCCAGAGCTAATCTCATATTCAATCAAAAAGTTTGAATGTTTTCCCCTTGAAGATCAGAAAAAAGACAAGTGTTTCCACTTTCACTACTCTCATTTGACATAGTACTGGATGTCCTAGCCAGAGAAACAAGGAACACAAAGAAATAAAAGACTCCAAAAAAAAAAAAAAATAAAGGAAGTAGTAAAATTTTCTTTTTTTGGATAACATGAACTTACATGTAAAAAAATCCTAAAAACTTCACAAAAAATTTTGAATTAACAAATTTAGTAAAGCTGCCGAATACAAGATCAATATATAAAAGACAAGAGTTTTGTTTTGTTTCGTTTTTTTTTTTAATATGTATTGCCTCCCAGTTTTTCATGTCATCCTTGTTCAGTGATCAAGCTAATCTTCTCTGCATCATTCCAATTTTAGTATATGTGCTGCCAAAGTAAGCACAAGACAGGAGCATTTTAACACTCTAATGATGAACTATCTGAAAAAATAAAGAGAACAATCTAATTCACGATAGCATCAAAACTAATAAAATACTTACGAAAAGATTTAACTAAGAAGATGAAAGATCTGTACCCCATAAACTATGACATTGATAAAGAAATTGAAGGAGACATAATTGGAAAGATAGCTCATATTTATGAATGGTAAGAATTAACATTGTTAAAATGTCCATACTACCGAAAACCATCTGTAAATTCAATTCCTATCAAAAATCCAATGTTTGGGGCGCCTGGGTGGCTCAGTGGGTTAAGCCGCTGCCTTCGGCTCAGGTCATGATCCCAGGGTCCTGGGATCGAGCCCTGCATCAGGCTCTCTGCTCAGCAGGAAGCTGCTACCTCTTCTCTCTCTGCCTGCCCCTCTGCCTGCTTGTCATCTCTGTCTGTCAAATAAATAAATAATCTTAAAAAAAATTCAATTTTATTTTTTACAGAAGTAAGTAAAGAATCCTAAAATTTATATGAGACCATAAAAGACAAATAATTAAAGCAGTTCTGAGAAAGAATGAAGAAGCGAAATTACACTTCTTGATTTGAAACTATACTACAAAGCCCTCATGCTCAAAACAATAAAGTATACTGGCATAAAATGGACCAATAAACAAGTAGAACAGAATTGAGAGTCCAGAAATAAATCCTTTCATACAGTCACCTAATATTTGACAGGGGCCAACATATATAATGGGTAAAGATAGTCTGTTCAATAAATGATATTTAAAACTGAATAGTCACATAAACCAGCATGAAACTGGAACCTTATATCACTCATAAATCTTAACTTGAAATACATTAAAGACTTAAATGTGATGCATGAAACTAAATTTCCTAAAGGAAAACATAGGAAAAATTCTCCTTGACATTGGTCTTGCCAATAGTTTTTTGGATACCAGGCCAAAAACACAAGCAAAAGAAGCAAAAATAAATAAATGGTATTACATTAAACTAAAGTTTCTGCATTGCCAAAAAAAAAAAAGAGAGAGAGAGAGAGAGAATGAAAACACAATCCACAGAATGGAAGAAAATACTTACAAATCTTATATCTGAAAAGAGGTTAATAACCAACAGATACAAATAGAAAAATATATATAATTAAAAAAATAGCAAAAGGATCTCAATAGACTTTTTTTTTCAAAAAAGTTATATAAATGACCAACAGGAGCATTAAAAGTGCTCAACGTAAAAACTCAGGGCAAAGTCATTATGTTGTTTTTGTTGTTGTTTACCTCTGAAAAACACAGCAAGATATTACTACCTATTTGAATATATACTACCAAAAAATTAAAACTAACAAATTTTGGTAAATATTGGGGAAAATGGGGAACTTAAGCACTGTGATAGGGATATAAATTTGGATGGAAAACAGTATGGAGATTATTCATATTATTAAAAGTAAAATTACCATATGATTCAGTAATCCCACCTCTAGGTATATATCTAAGGGAAACGAAGTCACTATTCGAAGACATATCTGCACTCTTATGTTCATTATAAAATTATTAACTCTAAGCAAGAGATGGAAATAACTTCAGTATCCATTAATGGATGAATGAATAAAATAAGTATGGTAAATATATACTATGGAATACTACTTAACCATGAAAAATTAAGAAATACTGCCATTTACAACAGCATGGATGGATCTTGAAGGTATTATACTAAGTGAAATATTTCAAAGATTTTATGTATATTTTTAAATTTATGTATTATGATATCCCTTACATACAGAATCTGAAGAAAAAGCAAACTAATGGAAACTTAGAGCTGAGTTGACAAGAGGTGAAACTGGGGTGGAATAAGGTGGTCAAAGGGTACAAACTTGCAACTATAATATGAAAAAGTTCTGGGGATCTAATGTACAGCATGATGATCATAGTTAATAATATATACATACTTTTTTATTGTGCTTCCCTTTATTAAACTTTGGATATATCACATTCTTACAAGATGAAAGTTTATAGCAATGATTATAAAATAGGTCTGCTGCCACCATTTTTCTAACAACATTTCTTCATTTTGTGTCTCTCTGTCACATGTTGGTAATTCTTGCAATATTTCAAGTTTTCTCATTATTATTGAATTTGTTATGGTGATCTGTGATCAGTAATTATGACCCACTGAAAACTCAGAACTAGTTTACTTAAGGTATATACATTGTTTTTCTTTAAAGACAAAATGCTTTTGAACAGTACAGTACAGTGTTTATTTTTTATATGCACTGGGAAACATAATTTTTTATTTGCAGTGGGAAAACAAAAAAAAAATAATAATTTGACTTAGTTTATTGAGATAATCACTTTATTGAGGCACTCTGGAACAAAACCCACAAGACCTCTGAAGTTTATCTCTACTGTAGTATATACATAAAAGTTGCTAAGAGAGTAGATCTTAAAATTCCTTCCCATACATGCATAAAAAACAGTGGCAACTATATGAGATAGTAGATGTATTAACATTTTTATGTAGATTATATTGCAATACAGATGTATGCCAATTTATCAAATTGTACAAAATTTACACAATGTTAAAAGTTTGCAATGTTATAAGAAATCATTTCTTAAATTTACAAATTATAATATGTCGATTATTTTTCAATAAAGCTGGAAAAAACGTTTTGTAGAATTAATCAATTTTTCAAAAAAGGAAGTAAGGAAGTAGAAACTGCAACTAACTCTGAAATAATAGAATATAAAATCCATTTTAGTTATAGACACTGTGACAAAAACTATTACTTAGTTTACAATGAAGGAGTACTTATGAAGCATGAAGGATGGTGTATAAATAAGGCTGAAAGAGCTCAGTTTTAAGGTTTAAATTTAAAATCTTCTTTTGAAATACTGAACTGACCACCCAGTTTTCCAAACATAAATGTCTTAACTGCATGAATTTATTTCATACAACTCTATAATCTAGTTTCATAAGAAAGCAGCATGCAAATTTTGAATAAGACAGACTTGCTTAAGTTTCTTTATGTTCAACAGTAAAGGATACTTCCCTAAAAATAAATAGAAGAAAAATCAGCATATTTATTATGATAATTATTATTCATAATGAGATTCATATTGAATTAGGGAATATATATCCTCAGAGGGGGTAAATAAAATGAAATTTATTTTGGTAAATGTGTCTATGAATAGTCAATACAATGCCTCAATATAAATGAATATTATCATTTTGAACAATTTAATTACTATTATTAGAATTATTATAAGTATAAAAATAGCTATCATTTTAGCATGGAATATGAGACTCTCATGCTCCATGCTTCATCACATCCACACAACAACTCTGCATAATCAGTATTATCATCACCATTTCATGGGTGAAAAAACTGAGGCTAACACATTTAGATAACTGGTTTATGATTACATGGCTGGTAAAGATGCATCACACTAATTTAGGCTTTATGATTTCAGAATTGTACTCTTTCCACTGCACATTCTATTACTCTGTAAATACTTGGCTTGTTTTCATTTAGTTCTTTAATTTTATTCATGTGGTGATGGCTTAAAGCTTCATTTAAAGGAAGCTCAAAAAATTCATTTAGCCAAAAGCTCCCAAGAATTAAAAATGTCATGGACCTAATGTAGACATGGATATCATTAGTTAATGGGTAACTATATATTTTCCACTCTAGTGAGATAACAATCAGAGTATTTTTCTAAGTTTTAGTCTCTGAGGGTTCAAAAGGACTTTGTTAAAATAGAAATATTTAGACAAAGGTGATCAAAAGTCTGGATCAGGTCACCTTAAGATAAATATGAGGAAACTGAGGAAACAAATGGAGATTTGAACACTGAGCTATGATATAATGAATGGTTTAAAGTATTTAGTAGAGCATAGAAAAGCCCTTTAAAGCCTGGTCTTAGCCTAGCATTGCAGCTTCTGGGATATCTGTCTATCTATCATCTACCTATCTATCTACCTAGATATAAATTTGAAAACTTTTTTAACTTAAAGATTTTGAGAAATAGAACATAATTAGCACCATAGAAGATCTGTTTATGATAACAACCTAGCCCCTCCTCCCAGTTTGTTAATATTCTCTCTTATTTAATGTAACATTGTGCAAATATACCACTACTGATCTGCCGTTATGAATGAAATAACTATAATCATCTGTTTGCATATCCTGGTGAAAATATTCATTTAGTTCCATGTTGTATTTCTAGGAATGGACCAAATTTTTTTTTTAATTTTTAAGTTTTCTAAATATTGTCCAACTTACCTCATATGTTTTTATTATGTCCACTGTCATTCCTTCACATTCTTGCAAGACATTTTCACTGTAGCCCAATATGGTAAGTGTGTAATAGTATGTCATTCTAGGTTTTAATTTATTTTTAATTTAATTTAATTTAATTCCAGATTCATAATAAAGGTAAACAGTTTTTATATATGAGTGGCCATTTGGATTACCCTTTCTGTAAAGTACATGCTCAAATCTTTTGATATCTTAACATTGTATCATACTGACTTCTTTAATAGTAGATTTTCTGAGTGAACTTTTAGCTGTGTAGGTCTTCTCTATTTATTTTGAATTGTTTTCATTTCAAAATCTTTATATTTATTTTCATAATCTGCTTTTATTTTGCTTTGTATATTATCTATCTATCTTTCTATCTATCTATTTATTTGCAAGCAAGAGAGAGCGAGCAAGTGAGAGCGCAGGGAGGGATAGAAAAAGAAGGGAAAAGAATCTTAAGCAGGCTCAAGGCTCAGCACAGAGCCCAACCTGTCACAACCCTGACATCATGACCTCAGCCAAAATGAAAGAAATAAAATAAAATTAAGGTGTTAAAATAAAAGGAAAAAGAGTTGGAGGTTTAATTAAGTGAACCACCCAGGCACTCCTGTGGTATCTTAAATTAGCTGTCATATCTTTAAAGTTTTAGAGTATCCATTTGGTTCATTTAAAAATCTTTCTCAATATCATTTTTTGTTTCAGTTTTTTGTTCAATTTCCTTCCCCTCTCATTTCTTTGAGCAGAGTAATCAAGCCATTTTACAATCTTTATGGATCATTTTAACATCATACTTAATCCCATTTTGTCTATCAAATCTTGTTAATGATTTTTCTTTGTGTGCTTTGTTCCATTTTGCTATGTTCAAGACATTATATTTGAAACTCTTATTGAGTAGGGATAATTAAGAGCTATAATAATGGTATGGTCCTCCTTGGCAGGATTTTCTCTTATATCTGAGACTCTACAAGACAATCATACTCCAAATTCCGTGATTGACTTTCTCAGTTTACACAGAAGGCAAGGTAGGCTCTAGTCTTATTTCTGCTTCTCCTTGTGCTTTGGGGATCTCAACTTAAATTTGGGTTGTACCAAAGTCCTCAAATTTGATTGCTGCTGGATTTTGAATTTTGTGTCTCTAGTATCAAGAGCCTATTAAAAACACAGCTCAGTGTGTTTTAGCAGTTTCAACTGCTCTCATAGCTAAAATGGCTTCAGGGCATATATCTCTAGGCTCTCATTGTATTTCCTATTTTGGCCCAGTAATCCCTCACTTATTTTTATAATCATTCTTATATTTTTAACTTTAAAAGCTATTTTGTCTGGATTTTTTGTTGTCTTAAGAAAGAGTTTTTAGATCACCATTGCTAGAAGCAACAACAAATATACATGAAAATATCTGCAGTAGTTTATCACATCTTTATGGCTTTGAACTTCCATAAGCTGAGGCATCCTTCTCTAATCACTTAGGCAAACTCCAATTTACCCTTTAAAACAACACAAGAATTGCTTCATTTAAGAACATGTTCAGGAATGACTCTTCCCCACTGTTCTTACCAACATTCCCACACACTCTTTGCTACCCACACCTTGTTTATGAACTTTCATTAGGTATATCAGCGTCACCAGAATTTTGCTCTATTGTATTTTTGTCCTTTAGAGCTTTAATTAAATATGAATTCCATAGAAAGTCTGTCCCTATTCTTTCAAACCTGGGTTAGTTCTTTCTTCTCATTCTTTGTCAGAAGTTACTTTATTAGAGAAACTTACAGCTGTATTGTGACTTTGGAGCCTTTACAATTTTTTGACTGGAAAAATAACCCATCCCTGAGATTTTTATGCAGCTTCCTAGCTGATATTATTCAGAAATCTGTTCAAAACAGACTTTTTCAGGGAGGCCCTTTTGGACCACTCAGTTACAAAACCTCTTCTCAATCACTGCTCTTTTTAAAATGTGCTTATTTAGTTCAAATATGCATCACTATTAAAGAAAAACCAGTACGATTTTTTTCTTTTTAAAGTTGGCTTACCCATTATCTATCTCTCCCATTAAAATGATTCCTCTGGGCTGGGGTTTTGTTGTGCTCATCTTAGGCCAGGCACTCAATAAATTGTCTCTGAATGATTGAATTGTTTGACTCCCTTGCTAGATTCTCAACTTCATGAGGCCAAGGATTGTTCTATTCAGTCTTTCTTTATCCTCAATGTCTGTTATATTGCAGTCACTTACGTGACTAATGGGAAAAATCACAGAAAGAAAGAGTTAAAACTACAGAAAAACCCCATAGGTTCAATAACACAAAGCTTTCTAAAATTATTTAGCCCAGGAATTGAATACTGGCTGCACTTTTGATTTTTTAAAAATGGTATTGAATTTAATTTAAATGGAAATACTTGAATGGTAGAATATTTTAAAAAATTATAAAAGCAACTTGCTCCTTAACGTAAGAATTATATAGGGCATCTCTTCTAGAAGCAAAATTTTCAAATGTCAAACATCTGAAAGCATAGAAGGAGAAGTAAGAGTGTGAATTGTACTTCAATGCTCTTTTCTTTATATTCAGCAAACAGGTTCATTCACACCTTTCCAATTTTTTCAACTCTTTTGACAAAGCCTTCAGAGGAGTTACTGCTGATGACAACCATCACAGCCTAACAGGAGAAATTTTATAAAGAAAAATAATCTCATGTTTTTCCCAAATTTTTAAGGATATGGTGAAGCTCTGTCGGATTCAAAGGTGGAATGTGGAATTCCATGCTATATATAATAATAACTTATTTTAATAGTGGCTTTGCAATTTTTCAGATATATCCATTTACTGAAACCACTATCAAATAAACAAAAACAATCAAATTAACAGGGGTTCGAGACAGGAATTATCTAATCTAAAAATAGCACATGTTCACTGAATACACAACAAATATACCATGTACTACTATAGGTTTCAAGTAATAGTCAAAACAATAGTAAACATGATTCAGACCCTACCAGTCAAATCATAAATGGGACTTTAACTGTAAATCCTTATCTTTAGATCAAAGCGGGCAATTGGGTCCTGAAGATACATTATAGAACTAATATGTTATAGAACTCCTCTGAAATGAGTCATTTATTTATTCCATCACTTTTCCTGCACAGCTGCTGACCCATGTTTTGGTTCCTGGAAATAGCTGCTACCCTGTCATACTTCTTAAAAGCACATTTATTGATAACTCTACTCATTCCTCCATTCCTCTGTGACTGTCACTGTGTTAAAATGTGGAGTCAGCTGACTCACTTGTGGTGGTAATAAAGTAGATGAGTTTGCAAAGTATTTTGTTATTTCTAAAAATGCAAAAACCAAATTACATTGAAATCACAAGGGGTGTTTCAGGGAGAGCTGTAGGATGTGGTTTCTTGTGTAATCCACAGAGATTAGCTCCAACACATATTTAAACTCTCCTCTAGGAGCAACCTTAGTGGTAAAGCAAGAAGATAAACAGATGTATACACACCCTGGCACAAAATTATCACTTATGTTTGTCTTCCTAGTCTCCTCGTGTTACTTACTTATCTTAACTTCTCTCTGAAATCAGGGAACACAGAATCTCAATCAGTTGACATTTTTCTACTGAATTACCCAATAGTCTGATCATACCCCTAAGACTTTTTAAAATTATTTCACTCATAAACCCAAATCTGCTTTGCTTCCTCAGCTTAGTACACTGTAATTTGATTTCAAAATGAGGACAGTTGTCAGTAATGCCACATTCATTAATCTATTTTACAATTCCATGTACTTAGAACTATGAAAATATGTTAATAACATCCATTCCAAGAAGCCACCCTAAATTTATTATCATGAAACAAGACCTCAAGAAAGAGAATTCAAAATCATCCATGTATTTACAATTTATTGCAATAAAGCCTTTATCAATAGACTTCCCTGTGCACATGGTGGTCAAATTGCTGGTGAAAACCAGCCAGATCTACTACAAGCTTTCTCATGGCTTCTAGGTAAGCCAAGTGAGCCTTTATTGATACTGGGAAGGGATAAAGGAGGGAAGGGATAAACAGTGATGTAAGAATTGACTAGACAAAAGTAATGACTCTCATTACAAAGTGAGTATTTTATTTTATTTTATTTTATTTTTTCAATTGTATTTCTATATTCCAGTGATGAACAATCAGATATTGACTTTCTTTCTTTTTTTTTTTTAAATTTTTTATTTTTTATAAACATATATTTTTATCCCCAGGGGTACAGGTCTGTGAATCACCAGGTTTACACACTTCACAGCACTCACCAAATCACATACCCTCCCCAATGTCCATAATCCCACCCCCTTCTCCCAAACCCCCTCCCCCCGGCAACCCTCAGTTTGTTTTGTGAGATTAAGAGTCACTTATGGTTTGTCTCCCTCCCAATCCCATCTTGTTTCATTTATTCTTCTTCTACCCACTTAAGCCTCCATGTTGTATCACCACTTCCTCATATCAGGTAGATCATATGATAGTTGTCTTTCTCTGCTTGACTTATTTCGCTAAGCATGATACGCTCTAGTTCCATCCATGTTGTTGCAAATGGCAAGATTTCATTTATTTTGATGGCTGCATAGTATTCCATTGTGTATATATACCACATCTTCTTGATCCATTCATCTGTTGATGGGCATCTAGGTTCTTTCCATAGTTTGGCTATTGTGGACATTGCTGCTATAAACATTTGGGTGCATGTGCCCCTTTGGATCACTACATTTGTATCTTTAGGGTAAATACCCAATAGTGCAATTGCTGGGTCATAGGGCAGTTCTATTTTCAACATTTTGAGGAACCTCCATGCTGTTTTCCAGAGTGGCTGCACCAGCTTGCATTCCCACCAACAGTGTAGGAGGGTTCCCCTTTCTCCGCATCCTCGCCAGCATCTGTCATTTCCTGACTTGTTGATTTTAGCCATTCTGACTGGTGTGAGGTGATATCTCATTGTGGTTTTGATTTGTATTTCCCTGATGCCGAGTGATATGGAGCACTTTTTCATGTGTCTGTTGGCCATCTGGATGTCTTCTTTGCAGAAATGTCTGTTCATGTCCTCTGCCCATTTCTTGATTGGATTATTTGTTCTTTTGGTGTTGAGACACACAAAGTGAGTATTTTAAAGCAAAAGAGCCTGTTGGGAATATTGTTTTATAAAATAGTGGGTTTTTTTATTAACTTTTTAAAATTCAATTAGTTAACATATAGTGTACCATTAGTTTCAAATGTACATTTCATTTTTTTTAAAGATTTATTTATTTATTTGACAGAGAGAGATCACAAGTAGGCAGAGAGGCAGGCAGAGAGAAAGAAGGAAGCATGCTCCCTGCTGAGCAGAGTGCCCGATGCGGGACTCGATCCCAGGACCCTGAGATCATGACCCCAGCCGAAGGCAGCGGCTTAAACCACTGAGCCACCCAGGGCCCTTGAAAGCAGAATTTTAGATCATATTTTCTGATTACTTCCATGTAGTACAACACTTTCCTGCTAGCAACCTTCAAAACATACTGTTTGTTAGAGGAATTTCTTTAATAATAAATAAATAGGAATTTATTTAAATTTATAAATATATAAAATAAAGAGGAATTTATTTAAATTTATTTAAATATTGCACACTGTTTCATTGTTCATAAATAAGGTGATGATATTATAGCCATTATTTGGTAGCACTGATATATCACTTTCTTCTTACTTCTTAGTGCATTCTCTCTACATAAAATAGATATATATTTTAAAAGAATCTGAATCTGTGGCAAACTTTTAAAAAACCCTATACAGTAAAGTTTATCATTTTAAGTAATCTCAATTATCTTCCTCAATTGTGATAGTATATCCTTCTATGTAGGCCAGATATTGTATGAGGGATTTGAAGAGACACACTTTTCTAAATTTTACTTTTCTCATCTGCAAAATGCTGATCATGATCCTACAATAAAATACACTTACAAGTTTTTGATGAAAATTTATTTATTTATTTTAAGATTTTATTTCTTTATCAGAGAGAGTGGGCGAGAGAGCAAGCACAGGCAGACAGAATGGCAGGCAGAGGCAGAGGGAGAAGCAGGCTCCCGGCTGAGCAAGGAGCCCGATGTGGGACTCGATCCCACGATGCTGGGATCATGACCTGAGCCAAAGGCAGCTGCTTAACCAACTGAGCCACCCAGGCGTCCCTTTTGATGAAAATTTAATCTGTATAAACAATATATTTTCTGTAATGTGTGGTTCATGGAAAACATCTTATTTAATTATAAGCAACAGCAGTATTAGAAATTAAGTAAATGTGTCTATAATATTTAAAGTTTTAACACATAATTCCATGCTTTGCCTTATTTTCTCAAATCCCTTTACCACTTTCATTGACGGAGTCAAATGTACTTTTTCTACTAGTAGCTGGCTCTTTGTCTTTTGTCAGAAAGATGCCCTTGTGAATTATTTGTAATAGAGATATTAGCAATAATAATAATAATAATAATAATAAATAGCAATGAAAATGTTAAAAAAAAGTTTTCTTAACTAATTAGGGTTCTTAGACATCAATTAGAGGAACCACCTCTGGCAAGCAAATTAATGTGCAAGACATTCAAGTCAGTCAGATACAGGGTTGTCCGTAGACTGAAAGCTGAAGCAAAAGGACTAGGTTTGGAAAATAGGTAAGGACAGTGAAAAAAATGATCTAATTTTTGGGCAAAGTAAATTCTTAGGTGTCCTTTCAATGGAGTCCTGGGCATTATGTAGCAGAAACTCTGGAGATTATCTCAATCCATTGGAGTCACCCCGTTTATTAGCTTACTATTGACAAAGTATTTACAAACTGTAGAGCAAGAGGTTATAATGTAGAAAACTGATGGTAATGCACAAGATTCTTGTTAACTATAATGCAAGTTAATGATTTTTCATTAGAAAACATAAATTGTATAACCCAAATTATGGGCCCAGAGCACTTCTGCTGCACAACTCTGCTTATATTCCAAATAACCATGTGAACTAGTTTTAATATCTGCTTCTCTTATTAATTTTTGAATAAAAATTCTTGACACAAGTATTTTATAATTGTGTGATAAACATGCATTTAATTTCTTGGAGAACAAAACACACTTTAGCAGAACTATGTTCGTTCACAAAACCAGCCTTGATAACACACTTCTATATGTTAGAAATGATGGAATAATTGTAGAATATTGGGCACTCGTTTGGTATTCTTTGCCATGTTTTTCACTATCTAAAAAGAGATCAGTGAACTTGGACTGGAGTTAGTAGACATGGAAGAAAATAAAATATTACAGAGAAGAATACTCTGTGGTCCACAACCTAAATGGGCTGGGATTCCCATCATTTGGATCCCTGTAGCTTTACAAAAGTCAATTAAATTTTTGTATCTCCGATTAAAGTTGATTCCCCAGTACTTTTTCAAACATCTCTTGTAAAGTATTGTTTCCCAGAAAAAAAGGGATTTTGCACATGTATCTGCCTTTGTCTCTGGTCATGATCTCAGTCAGGATCCTGGGATCGAGCTCCATATCGGGCTTCCTGCTCATTAGGGAGTATACTTTTCAGTCTCTCTTGCAGCTACCTCCCTCTACCCCACTCATGCTCTCTCTCGCAAATAAATAAATACAATCTTTAATTTTTTAATTAAAAATAAGATAAATAAAATAAAATATAAAGTCTGGTCTTACTGCCCCATTTTTTTTTGAGTTGTATTTAAAGCAGCATGAGAAAACATGAGGCTCTCAAACATAAAAAAAGTAAAGGAAAAAATTGAGTTTTGTTAGGATTTAAGATCTGGTCTGCTAGACAAAAGCGTTGGCTTTGTTAACATGTGAAAATTAACAAAAGAGAATAAGATAGAATTCTAATAATTTTTGTAGAAATTAAAAATTTCCTCCAACCCAATTACATACAGACCCATTAAGTAAATTCATTCCAATGTCCCAAACCAAACTTTTCTAATAGTAATGCATCTGTGTAAACAGGGTCAACCCAAGGAATAAATAAATATTATTATTTATTTTCCTGTCTCTTCCACAGTCACCTCTGGGTATATTGGTAGCAAGCCAATTATCTATCTTATAAGACATGATATCATAAGGAAGTGTATTCTGTCCATTTGGAACAATTGAAAATCATTGTAATTTTATCTTGGTGGAGTAACTTGAGATGGCACAGTGTGGGTTATGAATATATATATTTTTTTTACTGGGAAGAAGAGATTATAGAGATACTGGTTATCCAAGAGAGACTGACAGGTGTTGATAGTTGCCAGGTCAATATCCATCTACTTTTTCCTTTAATCTCAGAAAGCACTGAGGGATTGACAACAAGGAAACTTAAAACAACATCAAATATTTTATTGTCTCTTTTCTAGTTATATTGTAACCATATGACAAAGTATCAGTCGTACAAGATATCATTCTCTTTTAACTCTATCTTTCTGCCAGAAATGTGGGCTTAATAGTGAGAACTCCAACAGCAATTTTTGCAATGAAAACCTCTAAGATAGTTCACTTGACTTTCTTAAGACTCTGAACTAACACCAGAAAACACTCTCTGTAGTCTTCTTATTAAATGAAAAAAAATATGGTTAAACCACTTTTGAAATTCTACTATACAGCAAAATGTAAATCTTAATTGAAATATGTCCTCTCAGCTGTGCTTAAGCAACTGAGTCCTGAGCTTTTCAGGTTTTCAGTCTGAAAGAGTACACCTCTGGTGCTCTGAAAGGGAAGAGAAAGGACACCCTGTTCTCCATATAAAGTAAAGAAGAGAAATCTGTGCATTTAAGTGGGCCATATAAAATTTATCAAGCAATTATCTCCTAACTCCTTCCTATCCAAATTACCTGATATGCTCTCCCTCCTCCTTTATTCCACGTTACTGCCTTTTCCAGGATTCTGTATCACATCAAAACATTTCTTCTCTTATTTCCTTCTTGCAAGCTAGTTTTGTTTTCTCCATCTAAAAAAATCAGCAATCATTGTGTATTTCAATTCCCATTTTCCTCAAAGGCATTGATTCTTCTTTATTACTCTTTTCTCATACTCAGTGTCTTTGCCTTTATGGGGTTCGTACTTTGCTTTTCCCCATCCTTTACTGCCATTATATAATCAAATCTAATAATTTCTTATAGAAAGTTAAAAATTCCTACATAGCCACACGTGAACACAAAGTCACTGATTTTTAGCAAACCTATAAGATAGTCAGACATCCATTCAATTTCTTTCTTTAAGATTTTATTTATTAATTTGACAGAGAGAGATGACAAGCAGGAAGAGAGGCAGGCAGAGAGAGAGGAGGAAGCAGGCTCCCTGCTGAGCAGAGAGCCCGGTTTGGGGCTCGATCCCAGGACCCTGGGATCATGACCTGAGCCAAAGACAGTGGCTTAACCCACTGAGCCACCCTGGTGTCCCTCCATTCAATTTCTTAAATGAGTCTCAAATGCATCCTGAGTTCTAACCTAAACCTAAGTTCTACTTCTTACACGTTGTTATATGACCATATTCTTTCAGTTCGGTATTTTGTAACATTTAAATATTAATCAATTGATGCTTTGTCTGTGTATTTCTTAGAAAATAATTTGAATACTGTAGATTTATTGTTATATTTATAGATTTATAATCAAAGTTTCATCAGTTGAAGTTTTTGGAAATTTCAGATATAATGATTAACCTAAAATGATACTGCCTCAAATCCCTCTGATATCAAGGCCCAACACCTGATTATAGCCAAACCTGTGGTGGATAGTTCCATGGGAAATTGCAGTTACTTAACACGGATAGCATCTCATGTCCTCTCTCTCATTTTAGAATGTCTCCAACACAACCCAAAAGTGTAGGAGAGTTAATGTCCTCTGAGGACAGCTCTCAGTGAAGTGGAAATAAGAACCATAGATAAAATTGTCAGTTTTCAGGTCTTCATGAGGACAACTTAAAGAAGTTTCTCAGGACCTTTCAGTAAAAGCAAGCCTTTATTTTCTATCCACAACAATTATATCAACAATGTACCTCTTTGACAAAGTTGCTTCTTCACTGTATCACTTTCCCATTCTTTTCTACCTTGGATAATCTCCCAGATAAACTAACAGTACTCAAATCCTTTGTCCTACTCTTTGCTCTCAGGATAAATGGAGCCAAAAGACTTAGATTAATATCAAGTTCTGAATGGGATCTTAGAGCTATTACTGTCCAGATTTTCATAAACATAGGGACCTTTGAATTATCAGGCTATAAATAAGTTCTAAATGGAGGGGGCAAAAGCAAAAGGTAGAAATTTTTATGTTTGATTTTTAATCATGATTAATTGACTTTATTGATTATTAAAAATACTAACATTATAAAAGTGTGGATCTTTGTAAAACAATGTCATAATGTAAGAAATAAGTTGCATAGTGCTTTTGAGAATATTAAACCACGTGTTCAGGTGCCATCTAATTTCTTGTTTAATCCAGAACTTTGGTGTGCATTATCTTGAGGAATAGGATTTTGAAGTCCGGACAGACTAACAGAAAACAGATCCAAATGTGTGTTTTTATATTTCTGCTTTTGTTGTAAAAATCAAAGTGTGATTGCTGGTTTAAAATGGTAAAACTAATAATGTTCATGGACACTATTATAAATTTTCTAATTGTATGGAAAGAATCCAAGACACATAGAATTAATTGGTTTGCAAATCCTCAAAGAGCTACAGGATCAGGTAGTGGTATGTTCTGATTCACAGCATCATAATGCAGCTTTTTATATGTGTGGCTAATGGATATTTTCATGAATGTTTGCTAGCTAGTCAGCCAATACAGAGAAATATTAGGTAGGGTTATTACTCACAGTTGTGTTTAATAAAATGAGAGAAAATTATCAAATGACACTAATAATAATAATCCTATAGCAGTCTAAATAATTCAATGATAATTACAAGTATTAATCTAGCTTTCTTCCCTGATTATGACTCTTCTCTCCTTTATCATAATAGGAGTAGCAGATTGTCTGCAATGAATTGTGAAAACCCAGCAGGGACTTTGGCAGTGAAGGCCTCCCATCAATTTTGATACGTTAAAATGATTCTGGTTGGTCTTGAGCAAATGTGTCAATTTTTTTTTCTGTGTGTGTCATAAAAGAAAGAAGCAATAGTAAATCCTTGCTGTTATTCCATGGAGCCAATAAAATCATACTGCCAACAAGAGGCTGTTGACACCGTAAGTGTAGTTAACTGTCTTGAAATACTAGGCCTCAAAATAAAATTCCAATATTTCACATAACCTCATTTTTCTTAAAGAAAAAAACAAGACAAAACAAAACAACTATACTGCTTACATTTAGGGCCCTGCTGTTGTGTAACTATTTTGAACATGTCTAATGTAAGTGTATACATATATATATATATTTTTTTTCTGTGCAATAAATTCATTTAGAGATAAATTTGGATTGCAATTTATTTTGGGGGAGGCATGGTATTTGTGGCTAGTCTTACAAGTAAAAAGGACTAAAGGAAAGAAGAAAAACATTTTTTATTACAGCATATTTACATCTGTCCAAAGTACTTATTTACTATAATACTGACTAATGTATAATACTGTACACAAAGAAAGAAGTTAAATGAGTTATAATTCAGTCGAAGTATAGATGGCCATTTTAAACTTACCACTGAATTTTTCTGGTATGAAATGTGATATCTGGCAATCTGGTCCAGTTCATTACATCAGGTCATTTGTATGTTCTTCTTACCATTTTGATAGCATAGCACATTTTATGACCCAGACATTTTACAATGGAACTCTGATGGATGTATTTTCTAAAGTATAGACATACATGAAGCTATGAGGTCAAAAAAGATGAATGTCCGTAGTACCATATAGACTCAACAAATAAAAGTGTCCAAGGCTCTGAGTGAGATTTATGAATATTGTATAAGATTAGGCCAACATATGGTTTTGATATAAATAATCTGTTCTTAAATTAGCATTACAATCGTTGAGTACAGTGTTGATAATGGCAGATAGATTTTAGCTATCTTTGCTCACTAGGGAAAATGGAAAAATGTTTAGTTTGGTCAGATTTTCACTTAACTTCTGAAAAATCCTACGTTTGAGAGAACCCTTCTGAAATAAGAATCCTTAAAGTCATAACCCCTTTGGCACAAGTTTTCAAGAAACTTGTTTGATGTTGTAGACAATTATATGGTACACGTACTGTTCTAGATGTTTCATGCCAATAATATGTAAGCCATACCAAGGCTACATATACATATAGAGATGTTCCTCAGCTTACAAGGGGGCTATGTACAGAGAAACACATAAAAAATTGAAAATGCATTTAATACCCCTAAACTATCAAATATCATAGCTTACCTTAAGCTTATTTAAACATACTCAGAACACTTACATTTGCCTGCATTTGGGCAAAATCATCTTAAGCAAAGCCGCTTTTATAACAAAGTATCAAATATCACATGCAATTTATTAAATATTACACTAAAAAAAAAGAAGAATGGTTATATATAGAATGGTTGTAAGAATATCAGGTGTTCACCCCTGTAACCTTCTAGCTGACTGGGAGCTGTGGCTCACTGCCCCTGCCCAGCATCACAAGACGGCACCATACCACATGTCACTGGCCCTTTTTATAAAGACCCAAATTCAAAATTCAAAGTACAGTTTCTTCTGAATCACTTTCACTTTCACATCATTGCCAAATATATCGTAAGTTGAATCATTGTAAATCAGGAGCCATCTTACTTGAAAGTTAAATCACAGTCACCCATATACACACAAAAAAGGCCTTCATGTAGGGCCATCTATGTATCTCTAAACAACATAGCATGACATATCAACAGCAAAAAATGGATGTGAAGGGGACAATTGCTTTGCGTCAGTACTCTGAGCAGTAACATACATGGCCTTACTCACCTAGCAGAACTCCAGAGCTAGCTGATGGCAAGGAATTTTACAAATGTTTGCTGAACAGCTTAAGCACTAATATTTTTAAATTAGTGTGCATATCTGTTTTCTAAAGATATGTTAATTTATTTTATTGACTTATTACAAAACCAAATAATTTCCTCTTATTTAAGTGGCAGGTAAATAGAATTCTTTTTAATTTAAATCAAATGGCTTTTTAGGGAAAATATACTAAAAATTCTGAAACTTGTATTGCTTATGAATCTTTTATTGGAATCCTTATCAAGTTGTACTTTTCAAGTTTTTCCTAAATAATCTTCAATGAATTGAAAATATTTTTTGGATTTTATTCAAGGCTATTAACACACAATTTCACTTTGTTAAATATAGTGCTAAACGTTCAACCAAAACGTTGTGTCTTTTTTTTTCCACTACCACATCCTCCATCTACTGACTGGATTCTCTTCCCAACTAGCACATATATACCATTGTCTATCTTTAGGATAAGTAAGGGTCATCTTTTGTCTTTATTCTATTCCTCGTATGCTTCTGAACTTGTTGAATTTTAATATAGTCACACCATAAGCATCACATATTTGATTCCCCTTTAATTAGTAAACAGTGCACAACCAGAGCATACCTTCAAAGCTATCAATAGACTTACTCTGATATATTATTTTTTTATTTTTGTAAATTAAAATAATTAAATTATAGAACAAGAGATTCAGGTGGTAGGTGTTGTAAGTTTTACCCAAACTGACTTTTGTCAAACTCGTTTTTGTCATCATATATGTCAAGTAGTTTTCTCACGTTTATTTTTAGAATATCCTTGTATAATGAATATTTACACTGATATCTAGTATAAAAATCTTGCAATTTATTTTAGAAACATTAAGATATTGAAAATCAATCTATTTCTTTAACTCATTAAAGACATTTTTGGCTTGTTTCCAGTACTTTCTTACTGGTTAAAAAATGAATTTGAAGTAGTCTGAATTTCATTATTATATGGCCCTTTCCCTTTGATGAATACAAAGACGATATTCTATATTAGCTATCTGAGAAGAATTTATTTTTTTAATTTCATTTATTTGTGAGTGAGAGAGAGCACAAGCAGGGGGAGCAGCAGGGTGAGGGAGAAGCAAACTCCCGGCTAAGCAGGGAATCTGTTGCAGAACTGTGTCCCAGGACCCTAAGATCATGACCTGAGCTAAAGGCTCAGGCGTTTAACTGACTGAGCCACCCAGGTGTCCCAATCTGAGAAGAGTTCTGTATGTTATTCCTATTAATATGCACTTTAAAGTCTAGGTAATTAACTTAATATTTCAGTGGCTATTACATAGATAGCACTATGTTCCAGGCAGAGAGTAAGAAAGAAATATTAAATCAACCATATTCTATGCATTCTAAATGAAAATAATCAATCATAGTAAATCCTTCTATTTATGGAATATCAACTTATAAGCTTTCCTCCATATGAACAATGCCAAATACCAGAATAAAGGGTCATCTAATACAAATAAAGGATAGAATTAAGGAATTCTGGTAAGCCATTTAATTTTGAAAAATGATGCTATATTGTTGCTGAGTTGTGGTTTTCAGTTACATAATATCTGATAAGTGTAGAAGTAACATGAGTGTTACGTGAGATGAGAAATGGTATATAATTAAGATATTTTTAAAAGTACAGATAAATACAAATTTGTAAACATAGCATTATGGAGGAATAAAAAATAATGATTGCTACACACTCTAAAGTGAATAAATCTTGGAAAGTTAATAGAGAAGTAAAACAAGGACAGTGCAAAAAGTATGGTACATTTTTATGAAGTTCAAACAAATTCTGTGAAACCATAGATGGACTTAAAGATACTATTATGTATCAAATATTGTAAAAATTAAGCAAGGAAGTAGCAAACATAAAATAACCAAAGCATACAAACTTGGGTAGATACAATAGGTGTGATCATGTTCTACTTCATAAAGAGGTGAGTTAATAGATAAATAGAAGTAACTAGACTTTTTAGAAGTTAATAAAACTTCACCTGTTATTTCTTAGTAATATAAAATATATGGTTTTCTAACCAAACATTTATCTTAAAAATATTTAAAAATAATTTTCAGACTACTCATAAGGTTATATTTACTATTCCACTGAAGGAAAAGCTGGTTGCTGTAGTTGTAGTTGTTTGTTTGTTTTAGTCTCCTCCTAGTTTTTATTATTATAATGTGGAATGAGGAATGTTAGATTGAAAAGTGAATTATTTTATAGACAGAAATCATTACTTGATTCACCTCCTGGTACAGCAGATGGAACTCCTGAAAACATGCCCTTTTGCCTTACAGAAGAGTAACAGTTATGCTTACTTCTGAAACATACTTGGTGGTGGCCCTATATAGTGACACCATTGTAAACATTTTGAATATTTGCAATTAATTTTTATAGTCATAGGGCTCCAAAAGGCACTGCTGGTATCTTAGCAGGTATTTCAATAAAGCTAAAAGTTGCCTGACTGTTTAAAAATATTAACAAGGCACAAAACATGGTAGACGTATTGTCCTCAGATATTATTTTTTTCCATATGCTCCTGATTCCAGACATGAGAAGTTAATTTTTTTAAATTTTTTTATAAAAGATTTTATTTATTTATTTGACAGAGATCACAAGTAGGCAGAGTGAGGCAGAGAGAGAGGAGGAAGCAGGCTCCCTATTGAGCTGAGAGCCCATGTGGGTCTTGATCCAAGGATCCTGGGATCATGACCTGAGCTGAAGGCAGAGGCTTTAACCCACTGAGCCACCCAGGCGCCCCCATGACAAGTGATTTTTGATAGATATATATACAATGTATTTTCCAGTTATAAGAAAAATGGTTCTGCTATTTTTAACCTTTTTTAAAAAATTACATAATTTTTTTAAATTAAAATTTTTTTCAATGTTTTACTTTTCTTTTCTTTTTTTAAAAGATTTTATTTATTTATTTGACAGACAGAGATCACAAGTAGGCAGAGAGGCAGGCAGAGAGAGAGAGAGAGAGAGAGAGAGGGAAGCCTGATGCGGGGCTCGATCCCAGGACCCTGAGATCATGACCCGATCTGAAGGCAGCAGCCCAAACCACTGAGCCACCCTGGCGCCCCAACAAGTTCTTTTTTTTTTTTTAATATTAATAAACTAATTTTAAAGTTTAAATGGAGAGGCAAAGACTCACAATAGTCAACATAGTGTTGAAGGAGAACAAAGACTGAGGACTGACTTCAAAGTATACCATAACCATGGGGCGCCTGGGTGGCTCAGTGGGTTAAGCCTCTACCTTCAGCTCAGGTCATGATCCCAGGGGCCTGAGATCGAGTCCCGCATTGGGCTCTCTGCTCAGGAGGGAGCCTAGTTCTCCTCATCTCTCTCTCTGTCTGTCTCTCTGCGTATTTGTGATCTCTCTCTCTGTCAAATAAATAAATAAAATTTTTAAAAACAGTTTACCATAACGATAATTGTAAGCAAAATATTGTAATACCACAGAAAGACTAGATTAAAGGAACAGAATATATATTATCAATTATATTTTATATTTAATATAAAAGCAAAAGCAATACAAGAGAGCAAAATACAATCTTTTAAACAAATGGTTCTGGAGTAATGGTGAAGCTAAATGTAAAAATATAAAATAAAAATAAAATAAAATAATAAAATAAAAATAAATCCAGGCAGATATCATACACTCTTCACAAAAATTAACTCAGATTGGATTATAAGCCTAAACATGAAACATGTAGAAGGTAATATAGAAGAAAATTTAAATGACCTTGGTTTTGACAATAACTTGAGCTACAAAACACGAGCACTGAATTTAAAAATGTCTACTCTGTGAAACACAATGCCAAGAGAATGAAAAAGCAAAGCACGGACTATGAGAAAAAATTTGCAAAATACACATCTGGCAAAGGACTGTTAATCAAAACTACACAAAGACCCCTTTGAACTCAACAATGGGGGAAAAACCTGATTAAAAATGAGCCAAAGAGCTTGAAGTCCGGAATTGTGATGCCACCAACGTTGGCTTTCTTTTTCAATATCCCTTTGGCTATTCGAGGTCTTTTCTGGTTCCATATAAATTTTAGAATTATTTGTTCCATTTCTTTGAAAAAGATGGATGGTACTTTGATAGGAATTGCATTAAATGTGTAGATTGCTTTAGGTAGCATAGACATTTTCACAATATTTATTCTTCCAATCCAGGAGCATGGAACATTTTTCCATTTCTTTGTGTCTTCCTCAATTTCTTTCATGAGTACTTTATAGTTTTCTGAGTATAGATTCTGTGTCTCTTTGGTTAGGTTTATTCCTAGGTATCTTATGGTTTTGGATGCAATTGTAAATGGAATTGACTCCTTAATATCTCTTTCTTCTGTCTTGCTGTTGGTGTAGAGAAATGCAACTGATTTCTGTGCATTGATTTTATATCCTGACACTTTACTGAATTCCTGTATAAGTTCTAGCAGTTTTGGAGTGGAGTCTTTTGGGTTTTCCACATATAGTATCATATCATCTGCGAAGAGTGATAATTTGACTTCTTCTTTGCCGATTTGGATGCCTTTAATTTCCTTTTGTTGTCTGATTGCTGAGGCTAGGACCTCTAGTACGATGTTGAATAGCAGTGGTGATAATGGACATCCCTGCCGTGTTCCTGACCTTAGCGGAAAAGCTTTCAGTTTTTCTCCATTGAGAATGATATTTGCGGTGGGTTTTTCATAGATGGCTTTGATGATATTGAGGTATGTGCCCTCTATCCCTACACTTTGAAGAGTTTTGATCAGGAAGGGATGTTGTACTTTGTCAAATGCTTTTTCAGCATCTATTGAGAGTATCATATGGTTCTTGTTCTTACTTTTATTGATGTGTTGTATCACATTGACTGATTTGCGGATGTTGAACCAACCTTGCAGCCCTGGAATAAATCCCACTTGGTCGTGGTGAATAATCTTTTTAATGTACTGTTGAATCCGATTGGCTAGTATTTTGTTGAGTATTTTCGCATCTGTGTTCATCAAGGATATCGGTCTATAGCTCTCTTTTTTGGTGGGATCCTTGTCTGGTTTTGGGATCAAGGTGATGCTGGCCTCATAAAATGAGTTTGGAAGTTTTCCTTCCATTTCTATTTTTTGGAACAGTTTCAGGAGAATAGGAATTAGTTCTTCTTTAAATGTTTGGTAGAATTCCCCCGGGAAGCCGTCTGGCCCTGGGCTTTTGTTTGTTTGGAGATTTTTAATGACTGTTTCAATCTCCTTACTGGTTATGGGTCTGTTCAGGCTTTCTATTTCTTCATGGTTCAGTTGTGGTAGTTTATATGTTTCTAGGAATGCATCCATTTCTTCCAGATTGTCAAATTTATTGCCGTAGAGTTGCTCATAGTATGTTCTTATAATAGTTTGTATTTCCTTGGTGTTAGTTGTGATCTCTCCTCTTTCATTCATGATTTTATTTATTTGGGTCCTTTCTCTTTTCTTTTTGATAAGTTGGGCCAGGGGTTTATCAATTTTATTAATTCTTTCAAAGAACCAGCTCCTAGTTTCGTTGATTTGTTCTATTGTTTTTTTGGTTTCTATTTCATTGATTTCTGCTCTGATCTTTATGATTTCTCTTCTCCTGCTGGGCTTAGGGTTTCTTTCTTGTTCTTTCTCCAGCTCCTTTAGGTGTAGGGTTAGGTTGTGTACCTGAGACCTTTCTTGTTTCTTGAGAAAGGCTTGTACCGCTATATATTTTCCTCTCAGGACTGCCTTTGTTGTGTCCCACAGATTTTGAACCGTTGTATTTTCATTATCATTTGTTTCCATGATTTTTTTCAATTCTTCTTTAATTTCCCGGTTGACCCATTCATTCTTTAGAAGGATACTGTTTAGTCTCCATGTATTTGGGTTCTTTCCAAACTTCCTTTTGTGGTTGAGTTCTAGCTTTAGAGCATTGTGGTCTGAAAATATGCAGGGAATGATCCCAATCTTTTGATACCGGTTGAGTCCTGATTTAGGACCGAGGATGTGATCTATTCTGGAGAATGTTCCATGTGCACTAGAGAAGAATGTGTATTCTGTTGCTTTGGGATGAAATATTCTGAATATATCTGTGATGTCAAGACAGCATGGTACTGGCACAAAAACAGACACATAGATCAATGGAACAGAATAGAGAGCCCAGAAATAGACCCTCAACTCTATGGTCAACTAATCTTCGACAAAGCAGGAAAGAATGTCCAATGGAAAAAAGACAGCCTTTTCAATAAATGGTGCTGGGAAAATTGGACAGCCACATGCAGAAAAATGAAATTGGACCATTTCCTTACACCACACACAAAAATAGACTCAAAATGGATGAAGGACCTCAATGTACGAAAGGAATCCATCAAAATCCTTGAGGAGAACACGGGCAGCAACCTCTTCGACCTCTGCCGCAGCAACATCTTCCTAGGAACAACGCAAAAGGCAAGGGAAGCAAGGGAAAAAATGAACTACTGGGATTTCATCAAGATCAAAAGCTTTTGCACAGCAAAGGAAACAGTTAACAAAATCAAAAGACAACTGACAGAATGGGAGAAGATATTTGCAAACGACATATCAGATAAAGGACTAGTGTCCAGAATCTATAAAGAACTTAGCAAACTCAACACCCAAAGAACAAATAATCCAATCAAGAAATGGGCAGAAGACATGAACAGACATTTCTGCAAAGAAGACATCCAGATGGCGAACAGACACATGAAAAAGTGCTCCATATCACTCGGCATCAGGGAAATACAAATCAAAACCACAATGAGATATCACCTCACACCAGTCAGAATGGCTAAAATCAACAAGTCAGTAAATGACAGATGCTGGCGAGGATGCGGAGAAAGGGGAACCCTCCTACACTGTTGGTGGGAATGCAAGCTGGTGCAGCCACTCTGGAAAACAGCATGGAGGTTCCTCAAAATGTTGAAAATAGAACTGCCCTATGACCCAGCAATTGCACTATTGGGTATTTACCCTAAAGATACAAATGTAGTGATCCAAAGGGACACATGCACCCGAATGTTTATAGCAGCAATGTCCACAATAGCCAAACTATGGAAAGAACCTAGATGTCCATCAACAGATGAATGGATCAAGAAGATGTGGTATATATACACAATGGAATACTATGCAGCCATCAAAAGAAATGAAATCTTGCCATTTGCAACAACATGGATGGAACTAGAGCGTATCATGCTTAGCGAAATAAGTCAAGCAGAGAAAGACAACTATCATATGATCTCCCTGATATGAGGAAGTGGTGATGCAACATGGAGGCTTAAGTGGGTAGAAGAATAAATGAAACAAGATGGGATTGGGAGGGAGACAAACCATAAGTGACTCTTAATCTCACAAAACAAACTGAGGGTTGCCGGGGGGAGGGGGTTGGGGAGAAGGGGGTGGGATTATGGACATTGGGGAGGGTATGTGATTTGGTGAGTGCTGTGAAGTGTGTAAACCTGGTGATTCACAGACCTGGGGATAAAAATATATGTATATAAAAAATATATGTTTATAAAAAATAAAAAATTAAAAAAAAAAAATGAGCCAAAGACCTTAGCAGATACCTCACAAAAGAAAATATTACAGATGGCAAATAAGCATATAAAAAGATGCTTCACATCATATGTCATCAGGAAAATGCAAATTAAAACAAAAAAGAGACACCCATACATACCCAGAATCCAGAACACTGACAACAGAACAGGAAATGTTGGTGAGGATGTGGAGCAACAGGAATGTTCTTCCATGTCTATTGAGAATAAAGAATGGAAAACAACTTGGCAGTTTCTCACAAAACTAAACATATTCTTGCCAGATGATTCAGCAGTAGCAGTTCTTGGTATTTATCCAAAGAAGATGAATTCTATACCCACAAAGATGTCTATAGTAGTTTTATTCATAACTGACAAAAGCTTGGAAGCAACCAAGATATCCTTCCATAGGTGAAAGGTCAAATAAAGTGTAGTACATGCAAACAATGGAATATTATTTAATGCTAGAGAAATGAATTACCAAGCCATGAAACGATATGGATATAAATATTTAATAAATATTTGATTTTAGGCTTCTACCAGTCTATCAATAGTATTAGTACATTTTAACAGGGAATGCTCAGCATTCATGAATTGACCTAATAAAATATTTTGGGCTCAATATTTTAAATACTTCAACGTCTATGATTATATTCCTAATAATTTTGAATTGGGGTAAATAAACCTTAATTTTTTGTAACTTGTTTCTTATTGCAAAAGAGCTCAATGAAATTTTAGAAAATAAAAATTTACAAAAAAGGTTTAGTTTACTGTTGCCAAATAATTTAAAACTTTATCTTATCTTCAAATACATATATTTTTCTAAATTGATTTATATGCTACTAAAACCAAAAACTTTTAGTTATACTAGATTTCATATCATGCAATCAATGCCAGAAAGCCATCTGGCGATGACTTGTCTTAAATAGAGTTAAGATGGGAATTTAACAAAACTTTTAAACTAGCATGTGCGACTCATTCCTAGAAAATAACACAATCAATAACACTTTATTTAGATTAAATCAAGACTATTTCTCCATTTGAATAAAATAGGTAGCAACCCCAATAAATTTATTGAACATGAAAAGTTGAAATGCTGTAATGCTCCTAAGGAATTAAATGATCCAGTCATGAATTACAAAAAAAGGATATAAATTACCACAGTGTTTGTATAATTGTAATGTACAACTGCCCATTATCGTTCAATAGTGTAGGCTTGTACAAGAACTCAATAAAAGAACTCCACTTCTAAACTGTGGAAAATATGTTCCCTTTCCCCCTATATACAACTATTAAGCCATTCATTTAGCTTTTAAAATATCCACTTAATACAGGCTTTTTACTCATTTGAACAGGCAGCACGGCTCTATTCTTATTGCTTACATCTGAAGGATAGACTTCTAGCGTAAGAGGTAAAGCCCATAAAGGAGCCCAATAATAACAACAAAATACAGTTTAGTGAGCCCTTACAATCTGCCAGCTACCTTTCTGAGAATACTTTAATTAATAAAACATATAAATTACCTGACCACAAAGAGCTTACATTCTTTTGAAATATAATAGTGAAATAAACCAATAATAGAGGGGCACCTCGGTGGCTCAGTCCATTGAGTGACTGCCTTTGGCTTGGGTCATGATCTCAGGGTCCTGGGATGTAACTCCCCAGCAGGCTTTCTAGGCAGTGGGGTGTTTTCTTCTTCCTCTGCGCCCCCCTCCCAATTCTCTCTCTCTCTGTGTCTCAAATAAGAAAAGAAACCAGTAATAGAATAAAGACTGATGGTTGATGGTAATAAGTGTTAAAAAGAAATACAAGAAAGGTAAAGGCCATTGGAGAATGCTGGGATGAAAGTTAATTTTATTTTGTGTTGGGTGGTTATATCTCATTTATGAGATGTTATTTGCACAAAGACCCAGGAAGTGAAGGAGGGTGTTATACAAATATTAAAGGAAAAGATTGCTCTAGGCAGAGAAAGTAAGTATATAGACTTTGTGTGAACAGCTGGTCTGTTACTCTTAGGAAAAGCAAGGAGGCCAATGAGGAGTTCATAGTGGTGGAGAGAGGAAGAACATATTGATGCATGACCTTCTAGTACATTGAAACGCCTTCAGTTTTTATTTAATATGAAAGGGGAAGATACCAAAAGACTTTCAACAGCAGAAAAACATCATCTGACTTGATTTTTAGGTTAAGTTGCTGTACCAAAATAAATTTGCAGGGAGAAAGGACAACAGTGGAAGTGGGGCTATCAATCAAGTCAATAATTCAGGAATATATGAGGGTGTTTTTAGCATGCTGGGTGGTAATAGAAGTGGTGAGGTATGGTTTTTATTTTGTATACATTTTGATGGTGAATAGTCTGGTGAACAGGATGGAGTATGTGCAGGACAGACAATATCAACATTTATTTTACCTGCACAAACAGAAGGGTGGAGTCTTCATTCCCTGATATGGAGAGAACTCTGATTTCAAATGTTCTTTCTGATTAAATGGCATGGTGATGATGAGGATTTAGTCAGACAGTGAAAGAGAACAGTAAGCATAGTGTTAAGCGGTAAGACATTATAATACATTTGAACAACAAAAAACGTTGTGTTGGATCATCTGTTTATGTGAGTAAATAAATAAATAAAGCCTCCTGGGGTTCTGATAGAGGTAAAGAAGACTACTATATGATCCAAAGGGGCACGTGCATCAAATGTTTATAGCAGCAATATCCACAATAGCCAAACTATGGAAAGAACCTAGATGTCCATCAACAAATGAATGATATATATACACAATGGAATACTATGCAGCCATCAAAAGAAATGAAATCTTGCCATTTGTGATGACAAGGATGGAACTAGAGGGTATTATGCTTAGCAAAATAAGAAAATCAGAGAAAGACACTATCATATGATCTCCCTGATATGAGGAAATGGAGGTGCAATGTGGGGGGTTTGGGGGACAGGAAAAGAGTAAATGAAACAAGATGGGATCAGGAGGGAGACAAACCATAAGAGACTCTTAATCTCACAAAACAAACTGAGAGTTGCCAGGGGGGTGGGGAGGGTAGGGAGAGGGTGGTGGGTTTATGAACATTGGGGAGTGTATGTGCTGTGGCGAGTGCTGTGAAGTGTGTAAACCTGGCGATTCACAGACCCGTACCCCTGGGGCTAATAATACATTATATGTTAATTTAAAAAAAGAAGAAGAAGAAGACTACTATAAATCAAATGCTATGGTTTTCAGCGAAGAGTTTGTAATCAGGCATATTTTATTAAAGTAACCAATTAAAATGATGGTATAAAATTGGAATAACAGAAAACATAAAAATCAGAGATTTTAAAAAGAGATATGAAACAGTGTAGAGAATATAGTCAGTGATATTATAATAGGGTTATATGGTGACAGATGGTGGCTATATTTGTAGTGATCATAGCATAATGTATGGAGATATTGAAAACCTGAAAGCAATGTAACACTGAATATCAGCTATACTCAAATAAAAAAATAGTAAAAATAAAATATTTTAATTTAAAAAGATAAAAAGAGGGACAAGAATTTTAAACAGTGAATTTCAAAAAGAGTAAAGATGAGGCTAAGACATACTCTGAACCTTGAGGAAAACAACATTTTGAAAATTCTTCCCATTTTGAGAAAACTCAAATGAATCAATACCATAAAAGAACCCATTTTAACTGAGAGATGTAATGAATGCTCAAGAAATAATTTTATGACAGGATAACTCTTCCCTATGAAACAGCATACAGAAACCAGGGGAAACACCTGGAAGCGAAATAAACTATACTGAAAATAAGAATTAGGATAAAGATAAATGATGAAGGATAAGAAAATGAGACCTGCGACAGAGACCTAGTGAAGAGAATTTTTAGCTTGTGGTTTAATGTTTTTGAGGATAATCTAGAGTTCATAACTGCCTTGAGGCAGGCTGGTTGTAGGCAGGTTAGGCAGACCCCTAAGACAGGCCTACTTTGGGCAGGTGGTGTTGGAGGAGGCCATTGGGCTGGACAAAGACAAATCCAACCATTTGACTAAGTGTCTGTGAAGATGTTGAAGTCAGATGCAACAGAGAAAGACCTGTCAAACCTAATCTCAGAAATTGAGATGATGAAGATGATTAGACAGCACAAGGACACCATCAACCTGCTGGGTCCTGCACACAGGACGGTCCTTCATACACTCTCATGGAGTATGCCTCCAAAGACAACATACAGGACTACCTGCAGGCCCAGAGGCCTCCTGACCGGGAGTACTGTTACAATATCAGCCACAAGGCAGCAGAGCAACTCTCCTCCAAGGACCTGGTATCCTGTGCCTATCATGTAGCCTGAGGCATGGAGTACCTTGCCTCCAAGAAGTGCATACACCAAGACCTGGCCACCAGGGAAGTGATGGTGGCAAAGGACAACATGATGAAGATCTCAGACTTCAGCCTTGCCAGAGATATCAACACATCAGTTACTATAAAAAGGCAACCAACAGTGGACTGCCTGTGAAGTGGATGGTCCCTAAGGCCATGTTTGACCAGATCTACATCGACCAGAGTGACTTCTGGTCTTTTGGGGTGATCCTGTGCAGAATCTTCACTCTGGAAGCCTCCCATGACCTGGAGTGCCTGTGGACGTGGTTTTCAAGCTGCTGAAGGAATCATTTGAAGGATAAGCCAATAAGTGCACCAGAGAGGTATACACAATAATGAGGGGTGGCTGGCATGTGGTACCTTCAAGCTGCTGGTAGAAGACCTGGATCATACTGTGGCCTTGACCTCCACCCAGGAGTACCCGGACCTGTCCTTGGCCCTGGAACAATACTGTCTATGCTTTCCCAATACCCAAAGCTTCACCTGCTCCTGAGAAGAATTCCACCTTCTCTCATGTGCCGTTGCCCAGAGAGGCCTATCTGCCCTGACACCCAGGCCAGCTTGCCAATGGTGGACTCAAATGACTAGTATCCCTGTTACTCCTGTCCAGATTCCATCATAAGATGTAACCCTTACCCCCACCCTCCCTGCAAGACTCACTGCCTTCTCCTTTCTCCCTTTCCTACTGGCAGGAGCCAGCTGCCTACCTGAGGCCTTCACCCCTTAAGTTCACCGCTCTTCCCCTACCTCTTCCTCCTCCTTACAACCTGCTCATGAAAGAAAGGCACAGGGAGGCAGGTACTTGCTCGTGGCCACTTCCTTCCCTCCCATATGTTGGACCAAGTCCCCTCCCTGGCATCTGGTACTGCCTGGACGTCGAGGGAGTGGGAGATGAGGCATGCGAGTGAAAGCTGTCGGAGCTTTCCTGTTTTGGTTTTGTCTGCTTAGCATAACATGTAAGACTGAGTTCTGGTGGCAGGTTCCTAGTCCTTGGGGCTATAGCACTAGCGAGGGGAGGTCAACTGCTCTGGGCCATGGCTAAGAGCAACCCCTGCTCCAGAGATATGGTGCCAAGGGCTTATTAATTTTGATACTAATTTGCTTTTCTGACCAAATACCGGGTATCAAAAGATGGGAAGGCAAAGACTGGAAGCAGTGTTGTGACCATGGGGTCCAGCCCCAAACTATGAAGAAAACACAAAGTGTATAAATCTGAGTAAGTATATATTTACACACCTTTTTAAATAGGTTGTTATCAAAGATTTAATCAATGGATAATATGATCCTCGTGGCTGGGAAGCATCAGTTGCCATATATTAAAAACAAATAAAAGAGGGGTCTGGGTGGCTTCCTCCATAAGTGTCCTTTCTTTTCAGGTCATGATCCCAGGGTCCTGGGATGGAGCCCCACACCATACTCTCTGCTCAGTGGGAAATATGCTTCCCCTTTTCCCTCTGCCCTGCTTATAATTCCTCTTCCTGTCTCTCTGTCTATCAAATAAATAAAATATTAAAAATGAAAGAAAGAAACAAAATGTTTATAAAATTTTTTTAAATTTTCTAGGGGTGCCTGGATGACTGAGTTGTTTAAGCAGATGTTTGCCTTTGGCTGAGGTCATGATTCCAGTGTACAGGGATCCAGCCGTGCATGGGACTACTTGCACCCTAAGGAGCTTGCTTCTTCCTCTCCCTTTGCACGTGATTCCCCCCGCTTGTGCGCTTCCTCTATCTCTCTCTTGCTGTCAATAAACAAAAGAAAATCTTTTACTAAATAAATAAATAAATAAATAAATAAATTTCTAAACCTACTTTCAGTTTAGGTCCCTTAACAAAAATTGCTAGTGCTTCATTAAAAAAAAAAAAAAAAAAAAAAAAAAAAGAGATAACTTAGAAAGATGCTTCCAGAGCTAAAAAGCTGTTTTGTTTTTTTGTCAGGATTAAATATAGAAGTGCTTTAAAAAGTAAATGAAAAAATATGCTATATTAACACTAATCACGCTATAACTTTGGTGGTTATATCAAGATAATGAAAAGTGATTTTAAAGCAAATTTCATTATCAGACATAAAGATCAAGTCAAAATTACAGAAGAGTAAAAGGATGAATTCCTCAGGGAGTATAATAATTCTTGACTTTTAATACTTAATAACAGATTTGGGGATATATAGGGAAAAACTAAGAACAAAAATCATAACTTCTACCTTAGAAGAGAAATGGAAAAAAATTTCAATACCTTTATTTTAAGATTATATAGACAAATTATCATCTAATTGGTAAGACATGTAAGACTTGAACATAATTATCAACTAACTAGATATGCTTGATATTACAGAACACTCCCAACAACCGCAGAATACATATATCTTAAGCCATGATTTTCTTTGCACAGGTCAACACTGATAATGTTCTAGTCATATCTCCGTGTACCAGGAAAGAAGTAGCATATTTCTTGAAAGACACAGCTATCAAAGCTCCATTGAGAAACCATAAAGATGGAGAAGGGATTTGCAAATTATATATCTGATAATGGACATCTACTCTTATTATTAAAAAATGAATAAAAATAAAAAAACCTTACTAATAACCAAACAGAGTATCGAATTTTACATGTGAAGAAAATTATTGAAGAGACATGTCACCAAAAGGATATGGATGGCTTATAAGCACATGACAAATTTCTCAACATTTAGACATTAAAGAAATACAAATTAAAATCATAATGAGACATGCTTACATATCTATTAGAATGGCTAAAATTATAAAGGCTAATTGTACTTCTTCTGAGCTAGATTGAGAAGCAACAAAAAATCTAAACAGTTGTTGGCATATATCATGATACCACACTTTGGAAAATAGTTTGAAAAATTTTTAAATGCAAAATATGTAGCAGTTTTACAAATAGTCATTTTACTTCTAGGCATTTAACCAAGAGAAACAAACCCTATGTTCGTACAAGGACTTGTATATGAATTTCATAGCAGCTTTATTTTTAAGAATTGAAAACAGTGGAAATGTTCATCAATGTCCATCAATAGAGCAAAGACAAATTATGATCTATTCATTAAAGAGATTACTATTCAACATCAAAATGATCTATTTACAATTGGAGATTTTCAAAGTAATGATGCTGAGAAAGAAAAGCCAGGCAATGAATAGTATATACTGTGTGATTCCATGACTATAAAAAATCTAGAAAATACAAATTTATATATAGTCACAGTCATCAAATATATTGCTGTGATTTTAGTGCCTTCTTCTGTGCTCCCATAGCTTCCTACACTTGGATCTCCGAGCATTTGTTACACCATGTGAAAATATGAACTCTTTTTCTTTATTCTGTCTTACAAGAAAAAGAATCCTTGAAATTTTATCGACATTTGAACTCTCAGTTATTAGCAGAAATTCTATCACACAGTAAGTTTCCAAATATAAAAGCCAGAGTTTTACAATGACTTCTAAGCTTTTACATGATCTAGCCACTCATTTAACCTCTGTGACCTCTTTCCCTGCTACTCTTCAGTCACTCACAGTGGCCTCCTTGCTATTCCTCAGATATGCCAGGCACGATCCAACCTTATGGCCTTCAAGATAGCAAATTCCTTTGTCTGGAGTGACCTTATTGCTGATAGTTCTGGGCAAATTCATCACATTTCCATACCTTTGTTCGTTGTCAGCTTCATTGTAACTACCCTGATCTTCCTATTAAAATTTTTATCTCCCCATCCCCTGCCTAGCAACCTTGATTTTTCTCACCCTGATCTAATTTTTCTTTTTCCCCATTGTACTCATCATTATTGAATGCACTATGCAATTTTTATTAAGGTTTATAGCTTTTAATTGTCTCACCCATTAAAATAAAAGTTCTACAAAGCCAAGTATTTCATTTACCAGTGTAGTCTGAAGTAATATCTGCCATATAATAGGTTCAATAGACAATTGGTAAATTTCAGAATAAATTAATGTTGAGAGTATACTGAATTTCATAAGTCATTTCAATATTTTTTTCCAAAAAATAAACTATGTAAAACATACCTTAAATTTACTTTCAAAATATTTTATAGCATATAATGAACAATATACATAAGCCTTAAAGAAACAATCATATAAATAACCATTTCATACCTACTTAAAAATTGCATAATACCACACTCCTAGATCCTCTCTGAATGCTCTAAAATAACCCTTCAAAGGAAATACATTTTTAAAAATAACAGATTTTTTGGCAAATAATTTAATAAAATAAAAGTTCCATTCATCTATGTAGATCATAATAAATGTTTTTAATAAGCATGAAATTATAACTCTGAAGTTTGCTAAAATGAAACCACCTGCTAAGGCTGAGAGAACAAAAATAAACATCATTTTTCCAAATAAGAGGAATTTATTACCTTTGAATCAAAGCATGTGGATTTGTTCAACCTGGCAATAAAGGAATATGGAAACACAAACCATAGAAAGTCATATTTTAGATTTCTAAAAGGCTTCAAAGTGAAGAGAATACATTTTTAAAATGCTACATAATGCTACATAATGACAAGAAGACAGGTTGTGACAAATAGCATTTTAAAAGCTCTACTCATAATAAAATGGAAGGTGACAATTCTCTATAATTTTATATATGTCATTAATTTACTATATCTGGATACAACATATTACCAAACAGATGTTCATCAAAGACTAAATCATTTTTAATGGAACATAATATTTTGAACCTACCTCTATTAATCATTTTTTCGATCTAACATTTAAAGTCTCACTAAACAATTTGTCAGTTGTCGACAAAATTAAAAAAAATAGGATAAAAAGTCGTGTTTGCAAAAGTAGATTTTCTTTGAAATTTGAATTTAAATGAAAATATTTGCTGATATTTTTAAAACTTTAAATGTAATTTTATATATATCTGACCTATCAGATGATATAAAATTTTTGGAGAAAATATGACATATTTTTTTATCTTGGTTGAAGGTATTATTAAAGAGCAACTGTTTGTATTATTTGTATTGTGATATGTTAGTTAATAAACATGAATAACTCATATAAAATATGTTTTTTTTAATTTTATTTATTTACTTGACAGAGATCACAGGAAGACAGAGAGGAAGGCAGAGAGAGAGGAATGGAAGCAGGCTCCCTGCTGAGAAGAGAGCCCACTGTGGGACTCAATTCCAGGAACCTGGAATCATAACCTGAGCCGAAGGCAGAGATTTTAATCCACTGAGCCACCCAGACGCTCTAAAATATATTTTTTTATACATAGAAATATAGATCTTGCCAACATATGGAACTAGCTGGAACTGAATGCCTCCTTCAAAGTCAGCTCTGGAGAAATTATGCAAGTGTAATATAGAACTATTTTTGGATATTAACCAAAAACAAAGAAATGATGATAAATTCCTTAAAAGACTCAAACTTTCTCTTGACTGGTATGTTTCAAGCTCTATTCCTGGTTTGAGGAGAGTTTTTAACAGGCCTGTCACTGTAGAAATCAGCTGGATGTTTAGAGGCTATCAGAACTGTGCAAAAACCTTGAAGGGGTAAAGACTTGAAAATTCTTTACAGAGATTAGCTCCCTAAGGCATTATTCATCCACACATTTTACTCCAAACAATTAAGGCTGATGGATGAGAGACACCTGAGGGGCTCTCTCATCATGTGGGTGGTGGGTTAAGCCTCTGCCTTCATCTCAAGTCATGGTCTCTGTGTCCTGGGATTCAGCCCCACATCGGGCTCTGCTCAAAAGGAAGCCTGCTTACTTGTAATCTCTCTCTCTCTCTCTCTCTCTCTGTCCACTAAATAAATAAAATCTTAAAAAAGGCTAATGGATGATAAATTATGAAAACGGCTCCCTCCAAATGATGCTTCTTCATAAGGAATTAAGAATCTAAAATCGTAAGAATTTAAAATGGAAACTTGATCGTAGGATTTATCTTATAGAATAACATCAAGTGAAGGCAGTTATTATTAGTTCTGAAGTATTTGTGATTCTGAATTCTTGGCCTCTTTGGTAAATATATTTTTAAATTCTCCCATGGAGTGGTGATTGGCCTTCAGTCTTTCATTGATGTACATCATTGGGTCAAATGAGATGTGTGTGCCCAGAACTATATATATAATCTTCTTTGTATTTCACTGGAGATGGCATTTCTGAGTTTTGTTCAATTGAATTTGGACAGATGTTTTAATAGTCACTTCTAGAGTTGGCCCTGGACAATATCTTCCTTTTTTTTTTTCTCTTCCCGATTCTCTGAAAAACCCTGACTAATTAACATTATCACAGTGATATCACAATTCAAGTTTTTCCAAACACTATAGCTGCAAAATAGAAGGAAGCTACTCAGAATGTAATGCTATTGTGAATGATTAGAAAGAAAACATTATTATAATTAAGCTACCAGGTGTCAATGTATTTTTATTGTTGCTTAGAAAATGCTAGGATACCCAGACTTTAAGAGATTTGATGATCCTAAGAAGAGCTGAACTCAAATTGGTTATTTTAACCAAAATAACTATGCACATAAAAAGTACAATTACTTACCTAAAAAAGATGATGTGGTTAACTTTATATGGCATCCAAGTGTTATTGGAACAGGAATTTAAAAAATAGCTTAGGGGCGCCTAGGTGGCTCAGTGGATTAAGCCACTGCCTTCAGCTCAGGTCATGATCTCAGGGTCCTGGGATCAAATCCTGCATCAGGCTCTCTGCTCAGCAGGGAGTCTGCTTCTCTCTCTCTCTCTCTCTCTCTCTCTCTGCCTGCCCTCCGTCTACTTGTGATCTCTCTTTGTCAAATAAATAAATAAATAAAATCTTAAAAAAAAAAAAGAATGACTGTACTTTAAAAAAAATAGCTTAAAAGGGGCACCTGGGTGGCTCAGTGGGTTAAGCCACTGCCTTCGGTTCAAGTCATGATCTCAGGGTCCTGGGATCAAGCCCCACATCAGGCTTTCTGCTCATCAGGTAGCCTGCTTCCCTTCCTCTCTCTCTGCCCGCCTCTCTGCCTACTTGTGATTTCTCACTGTCAAATATATAAATAAAATATTTTAAAAAATAGCTTAAAAGTATATGATAAAATAATGATATGCATATACAAAGAAAAGAAAGATAATATACTGTGAATATAAATTAAGTGAAAATTTTTGAAATAAAGAATACAATAAATGGAGACTAAGAGGAATATAGCTGTAAAATGAATAAGTGAGTTGGGAAAAACAAACAAACAAACAAACAAACAAATTAATGACTTCTGCCCAAATGCAGCAGAAGAGAGAAAAAAATAAAGAAAATATCTAAATAAGTACTGAGATAAATTTTGGAGAATTAAAGAAAGATAAAAGATACCAGACTTAAAATGATGCCAAACATGAGAAATCAGAAACAAAACAAAAACCACACACACACACAACCACTCATATAGGGTGCCTGGGTGGCTCAGTGGGTTAAGCCGCTGCCTTCAGCTCAGGTCATGATCTCAGGGTCCTGGGATCAAGTCCCGCATGGGGCACTCTGCTTGGCGGGGAGCCTGCTTCCTCCTCTCTCTCTCTCTGCCTGCCTCTCCAACTACTTGAGATTTCTCTCTGTCAAATAAATAAATAAAATCTTTAAAAAAACACTCATATATATTATGGTGAGTTTTAAGAATATCAAAAACAGAGAAGAGCATAAATGATGCCCAAGAGAAGAACAGATCACCTAAAATGTACAAGAATAATACTGACAGCAGAATTCTCAGTAGTAATGGCATATAAAGGAGACAGCTGGGTGTTTGCATATATGGAAAAGATATTTGAAACTAGATATTATACATCAAGCCAAATTATTGATTAAATTTGAGGGCACAGTAAAAATACAATGAAGTATGTTAGGTCTTAGAACATTTATCACACAGAGACACACATTTTAGAAAACTTCCTTGGAGGACAGCTCAATTTAGATAGAGAAAACAGAATTATGTACTCAAAGGCACATTTTGAAGGAAGGATTGAATATAGTCTGCACTGCAAATATTCTTTAATCGTATGTTCTGAATTTTCTAAATTTAAGAAGTATTTGTTCAAATATTTATCTTTAAATAAACCCTAGGAGACATTTTCTTGGATTCTGGAAAATCAGTCCATTTGGATACAAATCTTTTTGTCACTGATGGAAATTTTGATAGCCCTTAACTGTGGAATGCCTAATGTATTGTTACAGCAATTGTGATTTGCCAATACATGGTTGATGTGTGTGTGTTGTGTGTGTTTATTTTTATTTTTGATGGTTTTACTCTTCTATGAGATTTTTAAGTAGACATAATTTTAATAATTTATGATTTGTTGAAATTTATCTGAGGTTATATATAATAAAGTGAAATTTGTGTGAACTGAAGAAGTGTACCTTCATTTTTTTTAAGAGTAGACATGTCTTTAAAAATAGTCCAAAGAAGTACATTATATTCATTATTAAATTTGATAATATACAATATTTATGGTCATATGGAACCATATCAAATTCTACTATTAATTCATATTAATAATTACCATAAGAGGAAAAAGGGATATTTTTAAAAATGAAAATTAGTGTATTTTTCAAAATATGATATAGTGTTATTCACTGAACAGAGGGAACAAATGTCAAAGTTTAACACAGTTTACAGAGTGTTTTAACATAAATTGAAATTTAAATCTGACCAAATTTCACAGTTTTAAGTAAAATGATAGCACTTTAAATCCTTGAAATGTGGGAAGTGACCCAAAACATTGCTTAGAAATCAAATTTAACACTACACTAGTCTGAGATGGTTAAGGGATGGTACAACTTGCCATTGTGTATCATCAAATGGTATATTTTTTTCTTTTGGTCTTTTCATTATATTTTATTTTAGCCATTCTGATAAGTGTGTAGTGATATCTCAGTGTCATTTTAATTGCATTTCCTTGATGTCTAATTACGTCAAATTATATTATTTGGATGTTTAATGTTCTGGCCATTCTCAGTTCAAGACCATGAAGCCACTCAAGAAAAATAAAGTTGCAGATGCACTCATAGACCAACTCTTATTTAGAAATAAGAACAAACATTACTACCCATTCCAACAAAAAATAGATTTGTTATGCAGTAGGGATTTTATAAATTACCTGACACAACTTATATAGTAAGATGAAATGGGACAGGCGGCTTCTTGCAGCTATATACAACATCATTTTAATTTCAATTTTCAGTATCATTTTTCCAAGGTATACACAGAATATATATTTAATGTAAATTGTGAACATTTTAAACTCTGTATATGGAAATTGATCAATTTTAAGTTTATAACAATCGAAATTAACGGAAGTTTATTTTAAATTAGTTAGCTTTCTCTGCATTGCAAGACAGAATAATCAAAATTGGTAAGAAAAAAATAATCTCTGTAAATATACCGGGGGTGCCTTATAAAGTGTTCGGTAACCGATCAAACTCACAATTTGGATTGAATGGCAAGTGATTTTTAACATCTGGAACTCATTGTCAATTTTTTTTTCTTCATTGTGTCTTAATAAATTACTGTGTTCATTTGCATGGAAGTGAAGAAAAATGCATGACATTTCATCTCAACACTAACACTTTTAACTGGTAACTCTGAATGTTTTTTACAGCAGTGTAACAAAGTAAAGATCAATGATGTTTCATGAAATATTTGTTATAATTCTCAAGGAGATAGGGAGTTTGTGCAAAAATGCAAATCACTTTGCGACTAAACACATTGTTTATTTCAGCTAATTTTAAGAAAATATGCTAAGACTCTCTCAAAAAAGGAAGCAATGATTTAGGTTCTCCTTCAAACTCCTTATCTAATCCTGAACCAACAACACATAGTTCAAAGAGCAACTAATTTGAGCAGCTCCAATTTACACGTTTCCTAACAATGCTTAATTTAGTGGAATTTCTGTCCAATTATGTTCATTTGATGTGGTGAAAGACAAACATTCAAAAAGATCATCCTTAATTTATATAGATTGCCAAACTCTGCATTTTCTGAATGACACCCAGGAAAGTATTTTCAAAAACAAACAAACAAACAATGCCAGAACCACTATTAGGTCATCTCTAGGCAGACAGTGACTCAGAGCCTACATTACTCTCTCCCTGAAAGTATACTGTAGGCACTGAAACTACTACCCTGAGTCTGTGCTATCAAATTCCTTAAGTTAGAAAGTTTTAAAACCAGTCTGTGTGGGAGTATTTCATTTACAGATAGAGACTTGTTTGTCTATACATTTTCATACTTGATTTTTAGGGTGTAATAACTATGTTTTAAAATTCATGGTGGTTTTGAATACTGTTGGATAATTGTGCTAAAATGGTATATCCATTCCTCCTAGGAAACAGAAATTATAGAAAGGTAGTGTTTTTCAGATCTGACGTCTTTGAGCCATTGCAGTTTCAGTATAAATGCAATAGGAAAAGTGACATTTATGTTTACGATATTTTCTATAAATAAATAAGATTGTACTGGAGGCCTGATATAAAGTGGGATGACTAAACTTCAGTAAGACCTTGTTTTCAATTCAAAATAAATTTCAAATTGAATTATGCACCTCTAAGTTCAGAGACAATAAACATTAACCAACACAATTAATAAGTTCTATTTCTTGAAATTTCGGGAACATTGATAGTCTCACCTACTGGATGAACAACAGCTAAAATTTTGGGTCATGGATTCTTGCTAAAATATCACTTTCCCAAAGAAAATTAATGTTATGAATTTTCACTGATTGTTATTGATCATGAAGAATATAACAACCACGAATAAAAGAGTAGGAAAAACATGATATCTCATCTGTAAGGGCATGTGGAAAGTAGGAAATGCTAATAAAAATAACTACCAGTATTTCCCAAATTAACATAATATAACGGAACAAAAATATTTCATAACAATATTTTCTAGGCTCATTCTGATCACTCTTTTCTACATTCAAATTTAAAGGTTGAGGCATGTGATATATATTACACAAATACCATCCCAAGGAATTCGTTTAAAAAAAAAACTCTTAATAAAGGACAAATCCAAAGGAATTTCTTTTCTAATTTAATTAACAAATTATAAATCGACTTACCTATTTCATCACAGTGTATCAGGCACCAATAATATTTTTTAATCGTCATACCTGATGCAATAGTTACCATCTTTCAGACATACTGATCACGAACAAGCAAATAAACAAGAGCACTGTAGCTTAAGATCTACCTGCATAAATCTAGGACTACTTCAGACAATCTCTTCACCACAACATAGCAATGAATAGAAATCATACATGCTTTGTAATGGACATACAGATGAGATAGAAGGGGTTGGGTGTTAATATATGCAGAATCTTTAATAATTACATTGTAAAACATAATATGGAAAAACAGAATACAATTTTAGAAATACCCAGGTCACCATCATTGTTTTATTTTTATATGTGTAGATAAGGAGTTTAGTAAATAATCCATGACTATTCAACTTCTTATATTTTGAAAATTTTAGCAAAAGTAACAAACCTAGCAACTAGAAAATTGTATCTATCTGCAAAATACAGGTTTGCCAGCATGGTAGAGGAAAAGCAAAACAAAATAAGTAAGAATTGTTTAACATTTCACAAGAGTTTTACTTTTATTTTTTATTTTTCACTTATTATTAACTTCTATTTTCTACTTTATTTTAATGAAAATGTCATGACCATAACATAAGAGCAGAATGAAACACGACATGAGAAATTATTCTTTCATAAGTTATAATAAACTAGCTTGGTGATTAATTCAAAAATTATATTACAAACTTCAGTGTTCTTGCAGTAAGTATCACTGCATAAACAAATGAGTCAGGAGTCATAAACTAATGATGATTCTAAATGTTATTAAGAGAGACATTCTGTTCTTAATATATTTCAAATATTCTACACAAGGCAAAGTGGATCCAAGTAATCTGTAGGCAAAATAAGATTTTAGAGAAGTATATATTTCCAACAGTATTTATAAAATATTACCTTCATGTAAGGCATCATCCTGGACTTTGTGGAAAACATACAAAGGAGTAAGAAGTGGCCCTTCAAGAAACATATACAATATCAAGGTTTAACATGAAGCAGCATGTCTTCTCTAAAAAAAAAACATTGTACCAACTGACTTTACTGAAACTTTATATTTATTGCTCTCGTTTTAGGTCATATTGTCCTTCTGCATGCAGGCTGCTATAACGGACATGATATAGACTGAATAGCTTATAAAGAACAGGAATTTATTTCTCACAGTTGTAGAACTGAGAAGTTCAAGATTAAGGAATGGGCAGATCCAGGGAGAGCCCACTTCCTCATAGATGGCTATCTTCTCACTGTAAACGTACATGATGAATGAAGCAAGAGAACTCTCTGGGGTCTCCTTTAAAAGGACTGTAATCCCACTTATGACCTAATCACCTCCCAAAGGCCCCTATGTTTTAATACTATCACTTCCAGAGTTAGATTTCATAATATGATTTTGGGAGACATAAACATTCACACCATAGTATATATAAACAAAAAAAGACACAGAAACAACAAACAACAAAAATTATTTTAACTACCTATTATTTTCAACTACATAAAATTTTAATTTGTTTCTATATAATTTTAAATAACTCATTTGAGGGATTCACTTATATCCAATGCATCTGAGTGCAATTAAATTTGCTTACCCAACATATCCAGCAGCATATTTCTTCAGACTATCCCATTCCCCACCTTACAGGATTTACCACAATTAGAAGACAGGGGATAGAGGATAGATAGATAGATGTATACATAAACACACTTGTACATACACATATGCATATTTTTTCCTGTTAATGATACTCATGCAAATAAAATTTAAGCTCAAGGAAACCTGTCTTGTGTGTTAATTAATATCCAGTTTTTAGTCAACATCCAAAAACAAATAATCCAATAAAAACATGGATAGAAGACATGAACAAGTGTTTCCCCAAAGAACACATTCAAATCTTCAGTAGATACATGAAAAGATGTCCATCATCATGTATCATCAGGAAATTGCAAAGCAAAACTAGAAAGAGATACCACCTCACACCTGTCAGAATGGCTAAAATCAACACTACAAGAAACAAAAGGTGTTGGGGAGGATGTGAAAAAGTCACACTTGTGGGGGCTGCCTGGGTGGCTCAGTGGGTTAAGCCTCTGCCTTCAGCTCAGGTCATGATCTCAGGGTCCTGGGATCAAGTCCCACATCGGGCTCTCTGGCAGGCATGGAGCCTGCTCCCTCCTCTCTCTCTCTACTTGTGATCTCTCTCTGTCAAATGAATAAAATCTTAAAAAAAAAAGAAAAAGTAACAATTGTGAACTGTTGGTGGTGATGCAAACTGATACAGCCATATTGGAAAACAGTATGGAATTTCCATAAAATTTAAAAATAGAAGTCCTTTGTGATCCAACAATCCTGTTGGTGGGTATTTACCCAATGAATATAAGGAAACTTATTCAAAGGGATGCTAGCACCCCTATGTTCATAGCAGCATTATTTATAAAGCTAAGATATGGAAAGAGCCCAAGTGTCCATCAATTGATGAATCGATAAAGAATAAGTGGTATGTATATACAATGGAATATTATTCAGCCATAAAAAAAGACTGAAATCTTGCCATTTTCAATAACATGGATGGAACTAGACAGTATAATGCTAAAAGTGAAATAAGTCAGTCAGAGAAAGACAAATACCTTTACTCATATATGGAATAAAAGAAACAAAACAAACAAGCAAAGGGGAAAATAATAAGACATAGAAAGAGAAACAAAGCAAGAAACAGACATTTCTTTTTTTTTTTTGTCCATTCATAAAACTTTTATTCCCCTTACATGAACTTAATACACGTGTTCTTAACAATTATGCTTGGATTTTTCATGAAAATTTCATAAGACATTAAACAAAGCTAGCCATCATCTGAAGTTATTTCCCTGTTAACTATTTTTTACAGCACATGCATGTTATTAGGCAAGTATCAAAAAAAAAAAAAATCACAAAAGCAAAACCAAAAAATACCCCAAAACAAAAAACCCCAAAACAAAAACAAAAATTAAAAAAACCACCCAAACATAAAAAAACCCCAAACCAAACCAAAAACCCTAAAAAAAAAAAAAAGAAAAAGAAAGAAAAAGAAAAGTTAAATACATGGGATTTTTATTTTGCTGCTGTGCTTGATACACATAAAGTAATGGATATCAAGCAATTCATTTTTACTGCATCTTTACTTGTACATTTGTTCTTAGGTTGCCTAAAACATTTAAATACAAATAAAAGGAGTGTAGCAAAAATAATGAAAGCAAACAGCAGGTAACTTTACAAATAATGGAATGTGAACCGTTTCTGCCCTTATCCAGAGTAAAGGAACTAAAGGAACACTTCTGCAACTGTAATCAAAGGTGTGCACACTGAGAGTTGAGTATTCCACAGATTCTCATGGTTCCATACACGGTATCTACAGAATACCCATTTCTACTACAGCCTCGTAAGTGCTCCAAACCTTAAAGTACCCACAAAAACTATACCTGTATCTGGAACCAAGTATCCCTTTTATTCCCTACCAGGACAAACCAATATGTAGGCAGTTTTCTTTGCTTAGACATGGAAGCAGTTTTAACACTGGCCCTTGTGAAGCCACAATGTACCAAAAGTACTATGCCAAACATTTATAACTAGTATAAAAATTCCACATCCCCATATTGGCCACCTCAAGATGAAAACAGATAATTCCCTAAATGTTAACTGGCTCTACTCCCCTAATATTCAACATAAAAACCACATGGGAAATATAGAAATTCAAATAGAAGTAACATAAACCTGTCATAAATCGTAAACAAAAAACTATTTGTGGGACAGCATGGATGACAAATGGTCTACTGTGTAAATTTAGAATGAGGCAGACAAAAAGTTGGAAGGCCGGTTAATTTTCCCCTCCTTCTCCTGCTTCAGCTTCGTCTCCTTGGGTGTCCGATGTCCACAATGTCAAGTTGTCTCTCAGTAATTGCATTATTAGCGTGCTGTCTTTGTATGACTCTTCACTTAATGTATCAAGTTCAGCAATGGCTTCATCAAAAGCTGTCTTTGCAAGAGAGCAAGCTTTCTCCGGGGAGTTCAGAATTTCGTAATAGAACACAGAGAAGTTAAGGGCCAGACCCAATCTGATAGGATGTGTTGGTTGCATTTCCTTTTTGCTGATTTCAAAAGCTTCTTGATATGCTTGTTGTGACTGATCTACAATCCCTTTCTTATCATCACCAGCAGCAACCTCTGCCAAGTAACGGTAGTAGTCTCCTTTCATTTTCAAATAGAAGACTTTGCTCTCTGCTTGTGAAGCACTGGGGATCAAAAACTTTTCCAAAAGAGACAGTACATCATTGCAGATATCTCTTAGCTCGGTCTCGATTTTCTCTCTGTATTCTCGAGCCATCTGCTGTTTTTTCTCAGCACCTTCCGTCTTTTGCTCAATACTCGAGACGACCCTCCAAGATGACCTACAGGCTCCTACAACATTTTTATAAGCAACTGAGAGAAGATTCCTCTCCTCATTGGATAATTCAGCTCCTTGCTCAGTTACAGACTTCATGCAGGCTGCCATGTCATCATATAGCTCAGCCTGCTCGGCCAGTTTGGCCTTCTGCACCAGCTCATTTTTATCCATGACTGGATGTTCTGTGTCCCGAGTGGGTGGCGGCGGACGGACGGGGGCTCAGCAGTCTCCGGGCGGCAGCGGCGAGGCTGAGACTCTGTCCCAAGAAACAGACATTTCATTACGGAGAACAAACTGATGGTTACTTGAGAGGATCTGAAAGGAGTGATGGATTAAATAAGTGATGGGGGTTAATTAGGGCACTTGTCATGATGAGCACTGAGTGTTATATGTTATATTGTACACATGAAACTAATACAACCATATATGTTAACTAACTGGATTTCAAATGAAAAATTTTTAAAATCCCAGTTTTTAGATCACATTCTGGCTTACAAAAGGGATTTATTCAGAAATTTGGAGATTAGCTAATGAACAAATAAAGGGGTGAACAGGCAGTTGTTAGGTAAAATTACTGTCCTTTCTGGCATGATCTTATACCTTTTTTCTAGAATTACTTTTAGCACTTTAGACTCTTCCTATTTTATTTTGAGTCATTAAACAAAAATTTCCTCAAAGGACCTTAGACTCCATCCAATTTGAGCAACAGTGTGAGAGAGGAAATGGTGTCCAGGAGGAAAAAAAAAAGATGAAACTACTTTTGTTTACTAGTGAATGCATAGTTCTTCCACAGAAGAAGCTCTAAATGGTCATGGCTCCAGCTTTATATGTGTTCAGTCATATGTTCAGAAGTAGGTAACACTATCAAAAAATATAAAGCATCTGAGATTATTTTCTCTTATTTGAAAGCTGGTGTATGAGTCTGCCGTGGTTTCTTGGGTGCTGATAGAAGACAGAGACTCATGGTTCAGAAATAATACAGTTTATTATTCACAGCAATAGAGGTAGCCAGAATATTAACAGTTGTGTGTGTGTGTGTGTGTGTGTGTGTGTGTGTGTCTAGGGGTGGGAATTATATATCAGTTCTGAGCCTCAGTTCCCACAAGAAGAATCAAAACAGAGGCAGATAATATTTGCAAACACAACAGGTTAAGTTAAAAAAAAAGATACTATTTCTGTCTTCCAAGTCTATTCAATACAACCATCTTCAAAGGATGGTCTAGAACAAATAATAAATGATGAAATGTAAGCAACCAATTTAAAAGTGTCTCCCAAGAAACACACTTTGAGAGTCTTCATTTGACAAAAATACTATAGGATATTACATGGATGAGGTGCATTGAATACTGGAAGGTTAAAATTACAAGGGACCAAATATTTTTAAGCAGTTCCGGCATTCAGTAGAGTTCAAATAGGTTTTATAAGATTGAATAAAGAAACCATCAAAACCTGGGCCCAGGGGCGCCTGGGTGGCTCAGTGGGTTAAGCCTCTGCCTTCAGCTCAGGTCATGATCTCAGGGTCCTGGGATCGAGCTCCACATCAGGCTCTCTGTTCAGCAGGGAGCCTGCCTCCCCCCCTCTCTCTGCCTCTCTGCTTACTTGTAGTCTCTGTCTGTCAAATAAACAAATAAAATCTTAAAACAAAACAAAACAAAACAAAAAAAACCTGGGCCCAATTTTCCCAAAAGTATGATCCTGATTCTAGTCTCTATGATGTTATCCCTTGAAGACAATGTCTATAATTGAGTTGAATTAGTTTACTAAAGAGCATACCCCCATTTGTTGTAGGAGATGAACAATATGCAAGAGGCAGAATGCCACATGGAAGCCACCTGGTCTTCAGTGGAATATAGAATCAGTTCCTTTGGGATGAATTTGTTCCACATTTGACTTCCCACTTAAGGGAAAATAAGAGTGCCTTCTAATAGATTTTGAATAGGAAATGACAACGGAAGCTTATACAAGATTATAAAATGGGAAATTTCATTTAGATAAGCAATAATTTCAAAGTCATCTTCTTAATATTACTGACTCTTCACATGATCATAATTTTATATTGGTATTATATGGTAATTTCAAATATAGTAAATATAAAGAATTTACCTCTGTAATTATAGCGAGTCTGGTCATAGTTTAATGGCAACAAAACTTCAATTTAGAAGTATGGTCTACCAATTATTAATACAGTTGGAAATGGTGTGTCATCTTTACTCCACTTGTCTCACTAAAACAGTGAGCCAAAAAAGTAGGTCCAAGCTGTTTACTATGGTCAAAATGGGTTGCCTTTGCACTTGGTAAAGAAGCAGTCATATTTTGGAAGAAGAAACTGAGGCTATTAATATTTTCAACATATTTTCAGAAAGGAAAGAAAGGATAATCTGAGCTAAAGCCAAAATCTTACACAAGGTGGCAGGAGAATGATCTTTTCCCAGATAAAGGGTTTTTCAACTTAGCCATGTTAGGAGGAAGAAGAGATGAGACATTGTGGACTTGACTAAGGTTTGCACACTGTTCAAAAAGTTTTCAAAATAATGTGGATTGTTTTTCTTCTTTTAGTTGAGACAAAACAAACAAACAAACAAACAAAAAACCACTAATGAGCTTACTCTTAAAAGGAGGTAAATAAGAAACTAGCAAAAATTGAGTGTTAGGAATTGTCCCCCTCCTTTTTTTAAAATTATGTTATGTTAGTTACCATACAATACATCATTAGTTTTTGAAGTAGTGTTCCATGATTCATTGTTTGTGTACAACACCCAGTGCCCCATGCAATATGTGCCCTCCTTAATACCCATCACCAGGCTCACCCATCCCCACATCCTTCTCATCTTTAAAACCCTCAGTTTGTTTCTTGGAGTCCATAGTTTTTCATGTTTCATTTCCCCCTCCAATTCCCGCACTTCATTTTTCCTTTCCTTCTCCTAATGTCCTCCATGCTATTCCTTAGGTTCCACAAATAAGTGAAACCATATGATGATTGACTTTCTCTGCTTGACTTATTTCACTTAGCATAATCTCCTCCAGTCCCATCCATGTTGATGCAAAAGTTGGGTATTCATCCTTTCTGATGGCTGAGTGATCTTCCATTGTATCCATAGATCATATCTTCTTTATCCGTTTGTCTGTTGAAGGGGATCTTGGCTCATTCAACAGAATAGCTATTGTGGACATTGCTGCTATGAACACTGGGGTGCATATGGCCCTTCTTTCCAGTAAAATAGAGCTAGCCTATGACCCAGCGATTGCACTACTGAGTATTGACCTCAAAGATACAGATGTAGTGAAAAGAATTAGGTATTGTTAAAGCACAAATTCAGGGGATAGAAGTTATGGTACAGAAGAGGGAAGGGCAACCATATGGCACAATAGAATAAAGTAGCTCAGGAAGAGATTAGTCATATCCAGATATTGTAAGGCATGTGCGGTTGGCAGGGAGAGCATGAGAAATCATGAGAGCAGAGAGAGAAAATGGACCAGGCAGGAGAGGTTTATAACATTTTAACATCTAAGGTAAGCATATGCAAAGCAGAATAGGGAAAGAATTAAAAGTTTTTAGAAGACTCAATACATAAGGAATAACGTGGAGGACACTGGGAGATGGAGAGAAGTGTGCTGGGGGAAATCGGAGGGAGAGACAAACCATGAGAGACTGTGGACTCTGAGAAACAAACTGAGGGTTTTGAAGAGGAGGGTGGCAGGTGGTTGGGTGAGCCCAGTGGTGGGTATTAAGGAGGGAATTTATTGCATGAAGCACTGGGTGGGGTGCATAAGCAATGAATTTTGGATCACTGAAAATAAATTAAAAGAAAAAAAAAGACTGACTACAGACATGGACCTCAGTTTAACACAAATATGGAACTCACTGTAATACCAGCCACTTCCCACCGACACTCACAGACTATGATAATAATAAATAATAATGCAATTAAGAAAATTGCCTGCCATATAATTTTTCCTCTTTTTTATTTTTATGATTATTATTTTTATTTTATTTTTACAGTTTTTATTTAAATTCCAGTTAATTAAAATAAGGTTAATATTAGTTTCAGGTGTACAATATAGTGATCAACACTGCCATACAATGGCTTAAATAAAAAAATGAAAAAAAAATTTTAAAGATTTTATTTTTAGGGTGCCTGGGTGGCTCAGTGTGTTATGCCGCTGCCTTCAGCTCAGGTCATGATCTCAGAGTCCTGGGATCCAGTCCCGCATTGGGCTCTCTGCTCAGCAGAGAGCCTGCTTCCCTCTCTCTCTCTCTCTGCCTGCCTCTCCATCTACTTGTGATTTCTCTCTGTAAAATAAATAAATACAATCGTTAAAAAAATATTTTATTTTATTTTATTTTTTTTTAAAGATTTTATTCATTTATTTGGCAGAGAGAGATTACAAGTAGGCAGAGAGGCAGGCAGAGAGAGAGAGGAGGAAGCAGGCTCCCCGCTGAGCAGAGAGCCCGATGCGGGACTCGATCCCAGGACCCTGAGATCATGACCTGAGCCGAAGGCAGCGGCTTAACCCACTGAGCCACCCAGGCGCCCAAAAAATATTTTATTTTTAAAAACCTCTACACCCAAGGTGGATTTCAAACGTACAACCCCAAGATTAAGAGTTACATGTTTTACTGACTGATCCAGCCAGGAACCCCAACAAATAAAAATTTTATAAAATTGTTGAGTTTGTGGGAGTCTCATTTGCTCAGTCAGTTAAGTGTCTGCCTTTGACTCAGAGCATGATCTCAAGAGTCCTGGGATCAAGCCCCATATTGCTCATGCTCTTTATCTCCCCCTCTCTTCTCTCTCGCTTTTGCTCTCAAATAAATAAATAAAATATTTTTTTAAAAAATTGTTGAGTTTGCTTAACTAGTTTTAAACTAGTAGACAGAGATGAAGATAAAGTATGATGTCATGGCAGGGAAAAATACAATTTACACGTTTTATAAATAAAATGTGCAATGCAAGTTACATCACTTCTTTTATCACCACACTGGGACTTTCCCTACTGAATTGTTGTAATGTAAGGACCTATTTTATATTTTTATATTTTAGCAAGAGGCTTTCATTGAGGTTAATCCTTAAACTGTCCTTGCTCCCCTTCCCCCAGGGGATTCACTTAAAAACAAGTCCTGGAAATCAGCTCCAGGTAACAAAGCACATATACAAGTTTGGGTCAGGCCAGGTGGAGACATCAATAAGCGGGGGGGGGGGGGGTGTTTGCATTTTGTCTCCCTAGATACTAAGGAGTATGCCCCACTCCTCCACCCTTTGGGAACCTTTTTGGCACCAATCCTAATCAAGGTGTAATAGGCTGGGTCAAATGTCTATACTAGGGTAAATTGAACCTCAATTGGTCACCTAGCCTCACTGTGGAGTTTCCTGTGTGTGTTAAAATCTCATTGGTCACGTGTGCGTGGCCAGTCCTCACTGCATGGCCTTTTCCCTTAAAAGCTAGACTGTGAAACAGAAGGGTTGCCTTCTCTCGTAAGAGGTGTGGCCCCGAACGTTCGGTTAGATTCTTGATGCTTGGCATGAAATAAAGCTTTGCTTGACCTTCGCTTTACATCAGTCTCGCTCCTATAATCATAGACCCATTATTGGGGCATAACAGTATTAATCTTATAGTTATAAGTCCACAATGCATCCATCATCCATCCTACCCCTTAACATTCCCCTTTAGACAGACCCATGATCTAGAACAAACCCTATTTTATAGTGCCTTGTAGGAGATTTTTGCTGCTGCCTAAATTGCCTACTTTCCTCTCACCATTACCATGGAAACTGGGTCCACTGAAACAAAGGGGTAGTGTAAGAAATAAACAACTTCCAGAAATCTCTTTAAATAATAAAGTATAAGATAGTGGTACCTTTTCTTCTGCCACATAACCAATTCTTGCAAGAATAAGGTCATATAAGAGAATTTACAGCACATGCTAGCATTATCCTACTGGACCCAGATCATTTGTATGTTTCTCTGTCTCTGAGAAATGTAGTTATTTACATGACTGAATCCTACAAATTGTTTGATATGACTACTAAAATCACCTACATTATTTTAAAGCCTGTTTAAGTCTTCTGAAATACACAGGTTTTGTAAACACTTATTAAGCATCTTGTATATATCAAACACTTTAAAAATCTCTGCTTTAAAAAAAAAAAAACAGAACAAAACAAAAAAAGTCTACCTCAATGGAACTTTGAGTCTGAAAAAGATACAGGCAATATACAAGGCAACAGATAGAATAATTACATATTTGATTATATACTCTGAGCATGTCACATTAAATTGATATGAAAATGATGAGAAGGATCTGAATTTCTTGTCAAAAATTTTTGCCTTAAAAAGAAATTGATATTTAGGGAAAGTTGTTACTGAAAGAGGTCCTGTGTCAACCAAAAATGTTGAACCATGATCTGACTAAATTTTCCAGTTGTGATCATTGCTTTGTTTAGCTGTCTTATATTAAGACTGAATTTAGTAATTCAGTCTCAGATTTCAGTAAGTCTTTTTCTTTAATATTTTATTTATTTATTAGAGAGAGAGAGAGAGTGGGCGAGGAGGGGCAGAGGGAGAGGAAGAAACAGACTCCTTGTTGAGCAGGTAGCTGATGCAGGACTGGATCATAGTACCCTGGCATCATGACCTAAGCTGAAGGAAGACACTTAACCAACTGAGGTACCCAGGCACTCTAGACTGTAAACTTCTTAAAGGTAAAAATGTTTATTCTTCTAGTTGTTCCACAGACATTTCTAACATCCATAAGAAAGCATGTACTGATGTAAAATGCCAGAAAATCAAATTATTGAAAAAAAGAAAGAAAGAAAAGATATATCTGGATAAAGAGAAAAACAGAAAATCTAATAATACATTGAATTATTAGAGCAAAGAGTGGAGGAAGAGAAAATAAATATGAAACAGAGATTTCCACTAAAAGAAAAAATTTGAATAAGGCAGGAGATTTAGAAAATTATTATGACAGACTTGAGAAAAAAATAAAATAGGAATTTTTAGAAAATAGCAATGAATGAAAAGGTAAATTGTTCCTACCTCTATAATATTAGCTGTTTGTTGTTGTTGTTGCTAATTTACCTATTTAAGCTAATAAACAAAGAAAGGTTTCATTTAGGGATAAGGTTTCTATATATATATATATATATATATATATATATATATATATTTCATTTAGGGATAAGGTGTATATATATATATATATTTTTTTTAATTTTAATTGTTAGAAAATGTGTCACAGAAAGTGTTTAAACTTTAAGATACAGATGCAACATATAACGAACTACATTGTTTGAACGTCTAATTTGTAAATGCTGTTAGAGGAAACTTGGTGGAAATGTCCTTATGTGGTTGTGTTTCTGGAACTAAGTATATTTATTAATAAGGAATAGTTTAAAATTATGAAATGACCAGGAGTGGACAATTTTCCTAATCCTATCAGGTCTTTGCAGCTCTTTTATTAGCCCCCTTTATGAATATCAGCTTTATTTATCTAATTAAATTTTATATTAATGTGCTTTTGACTTTTGCCCTCTCCCTTCCTTCTGTTCTTTTTTTCCCCTAAATTACAGGTTTCTGTTTAACAGCTACTATCAATTCTTTGATATGAATTCTCAACATCAATTTACTAACTCCAGAGATGAAGCAGCATCAATAATTAGAAGCTAAGAATACAATGCCTTGGGCATCTGGATGTCTCAGTCAGTTAAGCACCTGCCTTTGACTCAGGTGGTGATCCCAGGGTCGTGGGATGGAACCCCAGGTTGATCTTTCTGCTCAGCTGGGAGCCTACTTTTCCCTCTCCCTCTGCGTGCAGCTCCCTTTGCTTGCGTTCGCCCTCTCTTTGTCAACTAAATAAAATAAAATAAATGTATATAATACACTTATTTATTTATTAAAATGCAATTATTACACAATACATAATGTATTGAAAATTATAATAATGATTAAATAATTTATTAAATATTTATATTAAATACATCAATTTAATTAAATATTTTTTAGAATTTAAAATTTTCAAATTTAGATTATTAAATATTAAATCATTAATTTAATAAATTAATATCTAAACATAATTAAATAAAATTATTTATTAAAATGAATAAAATAATGTTAAGTCATTATCTGAGCATGTATTTTTAAATAGTCTAAAATAAACCATCTAATAAAGTCTAAATACATTGAGTTCGATATTTATACAAGTTAACCCAGACACTCAACCCACAGACAGTTTCAAAACATTTGTTTTTATCTACTACTCAAAATATGATTGTAATGTATTTATTTATAACTTTGACATAGCAAGGAAACTTGGAGGAAAAGGAGACATTTGCTTTTAATATTTGAAAATTATTTTGTTGATTTAAAAAAAATAAAAACCTTAACACATGAACATTTCTTCTTAAATAACACTGTGAAGTTTCTGAGTCGCATTCTATTAAACGTGCTGATAAAATGGCCTCAGTTACTCATTTAAATCATCAGCTGAATGGGTAACAAATGAAGTAGAGAGCTTTTTAATTATTTATGAATGTATTGCTTGTGGATGGAGTGCCACATAGAGTTACCTCTCTTTTTGGCTTTGTTTTGAGAGCAGCAGAGGAATCTTGCACAGCACAGAGCCTATAGGGGCTTCATCTCATCGCCTGAGCTGAAATCAAGAGTCAGATGCTTATCTAATTGAGTCACCCAAGTGTACCATTTTTTTTCCCTGTATCTTTATTTTCATCTATTTCAGTAACTGAGTTTCTCTTCAAAATCAGGACTTGCATACACAACCTAAATAATTATTTTGGGATTTGATCACGTGGAAGAGGAGAGAATGAGAAGAGCTAAGTGGTCCAGTAGAAACATATATGAGTTCAGACTGAGTGGATTATGATTGTAGACAACTGAGCATCAATCCTAATGCACAGAATATATCTCAGAATTATTTTCCTGAAACAAGGAAGAATCTGTTTAATCCACTGGCTTCTGCATCCTAGCCACAGTGGTTAAAATTCATCACAGAAGTAATTAATGTCCCTGACTTTACTATTACTGGGCATGAGAGAGGAGCTCAGTGGGCTTGGTCAGTGTCCCACCTAATGAAAGGCAGAGCAGATTCAGGCAAAAAAAAATATTAGTTCTTTCCAAATTAGATTTAATAGGATTCTATTTTTCACTTATGAATTCATTTTACATTTTATATTCTATCGATTTTTCTAAGCTTTGGCCAATATTCACTGCATTTTTGAATAGCTTTTATCTATTATTGTAAATCATTTTTCTGCTACATTTGTTTAGTCATGGTTATCCATTTCTTCTTCCAAGTTTATCAGATATGTGATATCATTTTCCAAATAAATTATTTAAAATGTTTATTTTTTATACTAAACTTCTATGAAAAACATTGATATATGTATTATGGCATATTGTTCCCCTTTTAACTTATTTTTAAAAATGTGAATGTGCCTTGGCAAATTCATATTGTTTCTTTTTATGTTTATGTAAATTCTTCATAATTTTCCCAAGTTCATTGGCTTATGGTTTATATTTTTTTAATAATTTTCCTACTGCCAATTAATAGTTTTTTTTCCATTACATTGTCTAAGTTGCTATTGCCATTATAAGTAAAAAGCACCTGGAAATCTATATCCCTGTCCATTTTCCTCAAATCACTCATTATTTTCAGGATCTAGTTGGATTTTCTTACGGGTTCCAGGTGGACAAGCTTATGAACTGGTGCTAATTATTATTTCTGTTTCTGGATTCCTGCATTTACCAGCATCAGGGATCATTTTTAACAATTATGATGAAATGAGGCATCATATTCTTATTCTCAACTTCATTAATAATGATATTAGTATACTATGTCCTACAAGATAATAATAGATACATGTAAAATAATTTCATTGACCAAAAATGTTGTGGAAAATGTGAATAAAACACAGTGGCAACCAAATAGTCATTTCAAGTTGAGCTATTTTTTCCCCCTTTCTCTCCCTGTCTATTTAATTTCCTGTAGCACATTCCTACAAAGTATTTTAAGGGTGTTTTATATGCACATACAAAGAGATCATCATGGAGTCTAAATCTAATAATTCCTTGTCAGTTTTAAATATTTTAAGTATTGTTCATTCCTATGTCAGTTGTCTATTAACTTTTTCTCCACACTGTACTTAATTGCAAGGAAATATTTAATTTTAATATAAATTAATTAATCACTTTAATAAATATGTTTACCTTATGGATTAACCTTTGATGCTTATTTGTTAACTTTTTTAACTTTTAAAATTTTATTTATAGAGAGAGAGAGAGAGAACAAGCACAAGCAGGGGAAGCTGCAGAGGGAGAGGGAAAAGAAGAAGCAGGTTCCCCACCAAGGAGGGAGTCAAGCTCAGTTTCAGGGCCTTGGGATCATGATCTGAGGTGAAGGCAGAGGCTTAGCTGACTGAGCCACTAAGTCTAATTGTTATCTTTGATATTTAAGGAAATACTTTATCATCTCTAATTGATCCCCTATGTCACAAATACAGTTTTCTCTATGGTGCTATTAATTTTATTGTCTTAAAATTAGGCTCTTTTTCTAGAAGCATTTTTAATCAGTCTCTTAGGTCTATACTTTAGTTTAATACATTTCATTTAGTATTTTATTTTTTCTTCATCATCTCTGAGTATTCCTGACCAGTACTCATTGGTCAAATCTTTTTTATTAATCTATTCCAAAAATTTGTTTGTTTCTATAATATTTTGTTATTACTGCTGTCATTCTTAGGTTTTGCCTTTATATTCTTTTTGTTTTGTTTTGTTGTTTTATGCTTTGGTGTTTTTGTTGTATTGTTTTGTTTTTCTTTTGAATTATACGATTAAACCTTTAGATTTCCTTCATACCTTTAATTATTGTCACTTATTTTCACAAATGATATTACCAGAGTACAGTAATTCTAAATATTTCTGAATTAGCTGTATTATTTCTTTTTAGGTATCAAGTTAACTTCCAGTTACATGGACTTAATATTTTGGTCATTATATTCTAGTTTTATTGCCTTATCATTGGAAAATATAGCCTGATACTTAACTCTAGGGAATGATGTGGGAGAGCTAGGTTCTTGTCTCTTGGAGTCAAAGAAGGAATCTCGTGGGCAATGGAGAGTGAGTAAGTGACAGAAGTTTATCAAGTGAATATATAGAAAAAGCTCTCACAACTAAGAGGGGTCCCCACACAGTTAACAATGAGTGCCTTCAGGGTTTATTTTTTATAAAAAGGTAACCAGGCAACTTTAATCCTTTTAACATCTCTATCAATAACTCCTTCAATGGCTTACCTCCTTTTTAGGGTCTGATTATTCTTTTTTGGTTACAGGTGATTATCATAGAGACACCCACCCCACATGACCCACCCCATACACCTAGGGCAGGGTGGTCCTCCATCCCACATGCCTAGATCAGGGTGCTCTTCCCTGGGGTAGGGTGGTCCAATTTATCTCTTTACTCTGGTTTTCCCACACCACATTTTGGGAATTTCTGAGAGCCTGTTCACAAAGTTCCCTATAGATCTCTTCCTCCCAAGCCCCACCTGTCCGTTACTCATTTTGAGAGTTGATATTACCATAGTACTGTAATTCTAAAAATTTCTGAATTAGCTGTACTATTTCTTTTTAGGTATGAAGTTAACTTCCAATTATATGAATTTAATATTTTGGTCATTGTTTTCTAATTTTATTGCCTTATTCTTGGAAAATATAGCCTGATATTTCACTCTAGGAATTGATTGGCATATACTTCTGGCCTAAATAATGGCCTGTTTGTGTAAATGTTCAACTTATGCTTATATACTTACTGAAGACTATTGTTTTGGGGTCAGGATGGCTACATTTATTAATAGATCAGGACTATTAGATTCTCTAAATTTTGATGTCTCTTAATTTAATCTTATTAAATTATCAGTTAATGAAAGAAGTTAAATTTTTTATGTACTACTGAATCTAAACTTATCAAAGTCTTTTGCTATAATTAGACAAGTATGTCATCCTGTTTTTATACCAAGTCTTACATTAAGAAAAATCATACTATCTGAAATATTATTTATTATTATTATTATTATTATTTTAAAGATTGTATTCATTGGGGTACCTGAGTGGCTCAGTCAGTTAAGTGTCTAACTATAACTCAGGTGATAATACCCAGGTCCGGGGATAGAGCCCCGCAGGGGGTTCCCTGCTCAGTGGGGTGCTTCTCCCTCTCCCTCTGTTTTTCCCTCTGCTGTGTGCATGTTTTTCTTTTCTCACTCTCTCTCAAATAATAAGTAAAATTTAAAGATTATCTCTCTCAAATAAATAAGTCAAATTTATTTTCTCAATGGGAGGGAGAAGCAGACTCTCCACTGAGCAGGGAGCCTGATGCAGGGCTCAATACCAGGACCCTGGGATCATGACCTAAGCTGAAGGCAGACACTTGAATTGACTAAGTCACCCAGGCACTTCAGTTGTTCATTTATTTATTTATTTTTATTATGCATATGTTTTATCTCTCTTTTCTTCAAGTCTTTTTTTCGATCTTTTTACTTTTTTCATAAAACTGAATTATTTCAAGATGACTTGGTCATCCTCTTTTCCCCCACCCCATAGGTCATAGAGTACATTTTAACTGTTAAAATAATATTAGTATTTAAGTGCTGCCTACAAAAATTAAGGAAAATTATCTGTGGTCTGTATTCCTAAAAATATTTTTTTTTTATTATGCCTTCCTATTCCAATGACATTTTATAAGGATTTAAATGTTTACAATTGTGATTATTTTTTCAAGATAATAAAGCTATTACTTCATTATTTTTTATATCTGATGTTATTAAAATATTTTCTGTCAGTCTGATTCTTGTTTCTTTATTAATGAATTATTTTTTTTCTCTCTAACACTTATGATTTTTTTTTTGTCTTTGGTATGTATGCCCTACTTTTGGACTCATAGAGTCAACTAGAGTTATGAATATTTTCTTTCTGTTCTTGTATGTAAGTTTTAATCCACTGTCTTGAGTATTTTATGCTTGAGAAATAGATGTACATTAATATTCACATATTTCTTTCCTTTTTTCTTCTTTCATTTAAAAAAAGTCATTTATTTTATTTTATTTAAAAAATATTTATTTATTTATGTGGAGTAGAGAGAGAGGGTCATGAAGAGTGGCTGATGATATACTTTCAATTTGGGAGGAGGTTAGGGATAGCACAAGCCTCCAAGGTATTTTATAAACAAGGTTTCCAGGACCTTGAGGGGGCTAGCTATTGTTAGGGAAAGGTCATTTATTACTATTTAGTAAAAACTCAGGGAAGAGACTCTTCTGATGTGTATCAGTGGGTATATGCTTGGGAGATGATTGTCAATGTATATCTTGAGGGCAGGGGTGGGGAGTAGAGATAAAGAAGTTTCCAAAGTAAGTTTTACATGTGAAAATAGATTTTCAGTATCCTGGGGGGTGGACTAAGAAGGCTTTTTGCCCTGAGTGGACGTGTCCACATTGAAGCAGCTGAGTCCCCGGAGGAACTTCAAGGACTTGTCAACAGGCTATGAGTAGTAAGGAAATCTAATTTTTTCTCTAGCTTTTGTTCCACACACATCACCTACATCTTACACCTCTTTTATATTGATAATTTTAATGCTTTGCTGGTATCCAGATGACTATATCCTTAAGTGACTTCTTATCTCTATGGAATCCATTACGTATTCTATCCATTGTATTCTTAATTCAACTAGATTACATATATTTAATCTATTAGTACCACTAGGTTCTTATTCCTGTTTTTATTTCAAACTCTTTCGTAATTTCCTTACACTATTTATTGGGTATATTTTAAACCCCTGATATACTCACTTATTATATATAAGCTGTCAACCTTATTCTAATTTTGAGGTAGCTATATCTTTTTGGGTTTTAGGACATCATAACAACAATGCCAAATAATTTTCAGACAACAGCAGGATCTCCAAGAATTCAACTAAATTCTGACACTATCTACCTGAACATAGCGTAAGATTTCATCAGTTAAGGGATCAGTCCTCCAAGACTATCTCCAACCCCACCTCACCTCAGATGCCAGTCTCACTGTAGGCCCCAGGTTATTACCTGTGCTTGTGACTGAGCAACTACAGGTTGGAGGTCCCAGTGGCCTACTTCTTACGTTCTTTTAATTTGCTACAGGGACTCACATCTCAGAAAAATACTTAATTTATGTTTGCCAGCTTATTAAAAGATATAATAGAAGATTTAAATCAATAGATAGATAAAGAAGTGCACAGGGCAAGGTATGGAGAATGGGCACAGAGCTTCTATTACCTTCTGTAAGACTGCCACTCTTCCTGCCTTTTCATACATTTAACAAACTAAAAGCTTTCTGAACCCAGTCCTTTCAGGTTTTCTGTGGAGGCTTCATGACATAGTCATGACTGACTAAATCATTGTCATTTGCTGATCTAATCTCCAGCTCCTCTTCCTTCCCCAGAAAATCCTGAATTCGGAGGAAGGGGAGGTTTGTTGGGCAACAAGTTATGAAGGCTTTGACCAAGTGGTTGGTCCTTCAGGCAAACAGCCCTTGCCTTGAGTGAGGTCTGAAGGTCACTTCATTAATATAACAAAACACACCTCTCTCACCCTTATCACAGGAAATTCCAAGAGTTTTAGGAGCTGTGAGTCAGTAGCCATGGTTGAAAACCAAATATTCAGATGACCAAAATATATTTCTTCTAAACCACTATATTACACTACATGCTTAAGTATTTAATTATGTGATCTTTAAAACAAATATTTTTCTAAGAGTATAAACTGTTCTGTCAGTAATCTGGATTGGGGAGTGATGTATTGCCAAATTTCTGTCGTTTTAGTCCAGGAAGTCAAAGAGAAACAACAGGAGAGCCCCTTAGGGCAGGAAGTTCAAAGTAACAATGTTGACTACTATTCCCTTTTCTTGATTTTTTTTTAAACAAGCAAATCATCTCTTCAGAGTTGCAGTTTAAAGCCAAGAACATGCGGAATTGGGAGAAAAAAATAGTTAAATTTGGAGACTTGCAGAGGTAGAATCAGAGGAGTGAAAGCCATTACAGTAACTGAACTAACTGAGGTCAACCTTTGGTGAATCACAGAAACAGGTGGAGTTGTCAAACAAAGGAATCTTTGTTTACAACATACAAGGAGATGACAGGGAATAAGTTCCAAAGCCTTGACTGTTTGAACAGGAGAGAGATTTTTATTTAGTATTTAAGATGAATACTCACAAGGGAGAGTTTTATTATCCCGTGTGTGGTTGGTCATAAGGTTGTGGATGCATGCACATCCACATATGTATTAGTGCAATATGTATTGCATGTTCACCTGAATGAAGCTTGTATCCACTGAGGGCAGAAACTTCACTGTTAGAATAAAGCAGAGGTAACTGTTGGACAAGGGAAAGGGACTCTGCAGGCTTCAAGAGCAGATAGAAACTAGATGGGGTATTGGGCTCATTTTCTGGGACAAGGAATGCAAGGCCTTGATTACTTTTGAAATAGCACCAGGAGTTTTACAACTGATTTATTGTCTCAATAGCTTAGGCTATTTCCTGGTCTGGTGGTGACTGTTAGTTTTCCCATTGCCTTGTTCCCTCAAAATCCTTAACTAGTGAGGTTTTTGCATTTCTTTGTAAGAACCTCCCAGGAATTTTTGGAAGAAGTGTGCTTGGGCAAGTACACATGTGGGGTATAGATCATTGAAAATAGCTGGGAACAAAAAATGACTTTTCTTATGTCATGAAAACTATATCTCATCTTTAATTTTCTGGGAACCTCTAACTCTTTCTGCTGATGTTACCAGCAGGCATCTGAGATATTACTGATTGTTCTCTTGAACCTAAGGAAAAGGAAATGTAGAAAGCAAAAGACAAAACTTTAAAATCTATCCTGCAATTCATCAATTCACTGCAGCCACCTCTCTGTCTTTCCCTTTCTCTTTTTCTCTCTTTCTCTTTCTCTCTCACTTTCTCTCTCACATACGCACAACACACGCAAATAAACCTAAAACAATTTTTAATTTTCCCTATTCCATTTTAATATACTTGAGGCATGATCATTTTCTTAGTAAATACAAGAAAAGAAAAAAAATCTAGGATTCCATCATTCTGTGTGATTAAAGTATTGAGGAATCTACTTCCAATAGCACTTATAAAAACACATTTTATTTAAGTAATATTATATAATCAGGTGCCTGCATTTTTCTTATTCTCCAACTACTGTTATTTGGCAATTAATATTTTGTCAATCAATATTCCCCTATATCTGAATGTGTGGGCAGTGAGAGATGAGTTAGAGGCAAGGATGGTGAAAAATGGGTTACACATTAGAAGACTGAGGGCACAACCTCCCATCTTTGTGACTTCTGAGACCCTGGGCCTAACAAACCAGGAGACACTGGTACTGAAAATGTTCTCTCCTCTTCTACCTCTACCCCAGAGTAACTCCTAGATCTATCATAATGCATTTGTATTGCCATCCCCATGGAAAAGAGTTGCCATGATGGTTCCAGAACAAACCTTTTAAGGTAAAAAACAACTCTTCCCACCAGGCTCCCTCAAAAAAATTGAAAACTACAGAATAAACCAGCTCTCTTTACACCTTAAAGACCAGGAGAATCAACAACAAATTAAGCCAAACCCACATGCAAGAAGGGAAATAATCAAGATTAAAGCAGAGATCAATGAGATAGAAACTAGAGATACAGTAGAACACATCAATGAAACTAGAAGCTGAATTTTGAAAGAATCAATAAGATTGATAAACTACTGGCCAAACTAATCCAAAGGAAAAGACAGAATACCCAAATTAATAAAATTATGCATGAAAAGGGAAAGATCATGACTAATAGCAAGGAAATAGAAACAATCATCAGAAATTATTACCAATGGTTGTAACAGTTATATGACAATAAGTTAGGTAACCTAGACAAAATAGATGCATTCCTAGGGACCTATAAACTTCCAAAACTGAATCAGGAAGAAATTGACAACCTGAATAGACCAATATCTTGTTAGGAGATCGAAGCAGTCATCAAAGACCTCCCAAAAAACAAGAGCCCAGGACCTGGTGAATTCCCTGGAGTATTCTACTAAACTTTCAAAGAAGAAATAACACCTATTATTCTGAAGCTGCTTCCAAAAATAGAAACAGATGGTCAAACCAGGCAAAGACACCCTCCCAAAGGAGAATTTCAGACCAATACCCCTGATGAATATGGATTCTCAACAATATCCTAGCTAATAGGATCCAACAGTACACTAAAAAGATTATCCACCATGACCAGGTGGGATTTTTCCATGGGACGCCAGCTTGGGGAGCCAGGCTAGGAGGCCACCCAGCGCCTGCGCTGGCCACGCTGGCAGGCCCCCGGGGCTTCCCGGCGCCCCTGCCCCGGCCCGCACCTCAGGACCGAGGTGGAGTGGGGCGGGGGCCGCCCAAAGAAGTGGCTTTGCTAATTGCGGAAACGGGAAGTGAGCTCCCAGAGGACTGAGGAAGCAGCGGAGAGCCTGAGAGGAGGTGGAGGGGCTGGCGGATGAGGGGCTCCCAGCTCCGCAGTGCTGTGCTGTGGCCCAGTCAGGACTGCAGGACCACTGGACTCACCACCCCTGCACTCCTGCGCTCCAGCCCAGCACCTGAGGCCGCGCTGTCCTGCTCCCGAGGCCCGCTGACCCGCCCCGCCCCTTGGCTTCTCCTGACGACCCTCTGCGCGCAGGCAAAGTGACACCGCACCGCGCCCTCACCTGGAGCAGAAAGCAAGGGCCCTGAGCTGGGGCGGGCGGGGTGTGTGTGTGTGTGTGTGTGTGTAGGGACCCAGCCTCCCGCGACCCCCGGGGCAGCGGGACCACCCCGGACGCCGCGCGGCACCCCGTTCCTGACGGGGTCGGGCCGGGGACAGAGCCACAGGAGGTGCCCCCTGCCTGTGAGCGCAATAGCCCCTATCGTTTGGCACCCATACGCGTGGGTGCCGAGGACACCCTTTGCTCATCCCCTGCTGTGGCCCCACCACTTTTGTTCTGGACTTGGGATCCCAGGTGGAAACTAGTCCCTCAGACCTCCCTGGCAGCAAGGAGCGCAGGGAGGGACTCTCGGTTTTTCAGCCCTGGCTCTTCCTCTCTCCACATTCACATGCCTTCTCCTGTCCCTTTCCTCTCCTCATTGTCACTTTTATTAAATGGTTTTGTTCTGCATTTTGACCCTCAGAGCGATTTCATGAATGAATATACAGGAAACTGAGTGGGAGCCCACCTGTGAGAGCCCACCTGTGGAGGCCTTTCATTAGAATGGTCTCTGGTTCTAGCCTCAGTTCAGAATACTGCCTGTACTTGAGGACCGAGTCCAGATGTTTCTTTCATCTCTGACTTGAATTTGAAATCCTAACGTCACTATGACATGGGAAGCCGAGGTCCACAGCATCTTCATCTGAAATTCAACTTGAGCTCCCATTTACCTAGTGCCCAGCCTGAGTCTGTCCACTACTGTCAGGTTTCTAGAAGTTCATGCACTGCCCACCACTGACAGTAGGGGCATCTCTCTGTCCAGATTTTCCCTTTACATAAGGAGGTCAGTTACAGGAGATTAGGGCCCACTCTAATGACCTCACTGTAATGTGATTGCATCTGTAAGGACTCTAGTTCCAAATAAGGTCACGTTCTGTGGTACCAGAGATAAGGACAGCAGCAAGGTTTCTGGGGGAAATGCAGGTCAGCTCTTAACAGTCCACTCTCTGGCTCCCCAAATTCGTGTCCTTCCCATGTGCAAAATACCTTCACCCAATGCCCTCCAAAGCACTAATCATCCCAGAATCAACTCAAAAATCTGAAATCTCATCTGTCCTCCTCCACTCAAAGACCCAGATCTCACCCAGACCATGGGACCCGAGGACTGCATCTAGAAGCCACCATCTCCTGGTAAAGCTGCCCATCAGGTCCTGACATCACCCTCATTCGTCCCAGCAGCCGAGGGCCTACAGTTCCCAGAGACAGTTTCTCAGAGGAAGTTTGAAGACCACCTCAGAGGACATTCTTTGGGAGTGAATGAAGAGGGAAGGGGGTGAGAGCCTCCTGCCATTCCCAGGGCACCCAGAACCGAGACAGTGAGGCCTTGGGTGCTTTCTAGTGACAGATTCAAGGCAATTCTTCGACTTTGGGACTTCAGAGTTAACTTAGTTTTCATTTGTGATTATTATTTTTGTGTGGGGGCCATAGCTTTTCTTTTGACCTATGGCTGTTTTCACTTCCAATTCTGAAGAAGCCCCTAAATCCTAACCCTGTTGAGGACTCCGAAAGCTCTCAGAGCAGCAGTACTGGGGGACAGTGTGGACACATGGTTTGGTTTCTCCTCTGGCCTGATTCTGCGGCAGCCCCGCTCTGTCCTCCTCAGACTTCAGAGCAATAGCTGAATAAGTGGAGAAAGGACCAGGGGGTCAGGAAGGTGGCCACCGAAGAGTGACTTCTCTGGAGGGTGGCAGAGCTAGCAAGTGAGCCTGTTAGTCCAGCTCTGTCTGCCGTCTGGATGGAGCTGAACAGGGGCCAGGGAAGGGGAGGAGGAGCAGAGAGCAGGGACAAAGGAACCAAAGAGGAGATTCAGACGAAGGGAAGTAATTGGGAGGAGAGAAGAAACTCTAGAAGACAGGCATGTAAGAAAGGAAAAGGGATGAAGTGGGCATCGGGAAAGGGCACCACCAGGGAAGGAGAGAGGGAAAGGGAAGAGGGAGGGAGGGAGGAAAAGGGAAAGGAAGAAGGGAGGAGTCAGCAAGCCAGGGCTCCCCCTGCATCTGAAGAAGAGGTGGCTGGTCTGGCTTGTCAAACAGGGAGAGCTTGGAGGCAGGCTGGGGAGGGACATCCGTGACACAACCACAGCTAGAAACGGAGGCCAGTGTTAGAAAAGAGAGAACAGGCTGCATGGAGAGTGTGTACCATGGGCCTTGTGAGCTCACGAATAAGTGGGAGTAACTGGAGTGGGGAGACGGGGGAGAAAAAGAGGGTCTTCCCATTAATGGGAATGACCTGTGCTTGGAGGCAGGCGCCATGAGGGGTCTCCACAGGAAGAGGGAGGCAGCGTGGTTGAAGGGCAGAAAGACAGGGCAGAACAGTCATCATTCAATTAGAAGGGTAGGAAGAGATGAGTGGGAGGATTATGGATGCCTTTGGAGGACTGAGAATTTGTTAGAAGTTCAGTGCAGATTTCTATGGAGACAAATGCCAGGAACTGATAGGTCTTTGAAAGGTCACTCTGGCTGCCTTTTGGCAAAGGGGTTGGTAAAAGGCACATGCAGGTGTGAACACAGCAGGTGGGAGGTGAGTGCAGGAAATCAGGTTAGGGAGCATGGGAACTAGGTCCGGGGGTATATAAGGGAAAATAGCCTTTAATGAGTTCCACAAATTGGCACCAGCTGTAGCTTCATTACAGCGCTGGAAGGGGTAGGTGGGTGTGTCCTGGAGGTTACAGAAATTACATGAGAAAGGGAAGTCTTTTTAGATCTTTTTTCCAACTAGAGGAACTCTCACCTTATTGATAGATTCCAGAGTGGGAACGGATGGACATGAGGACATCTTTGAAATGTCTGAATATGTTCTTCGACATCTTTGCAAGTGACGAGGAGACCTTGACCTTAGGAGGCCTCGTACTTCTTTGTAGCCAAAAAGATTTCACCTACAGATTTGGGTTCTCCCTTTTAAAGTCAAGGATACGGTCTTTCCAAAGGACCCCTCCTATCATTTTACCCCCTCATCATACCTCACATGCTGGGATCTGCAAGACCCTCTGTTCCACGTTGTGAGTATCCACTTTGGCCAGGCTGGTCTTCCAAGAACACCACCACAGGAAATTTAGAGCCTGTAGTGCTATTAATAACATCATCTAAGACTGTCTTTGCTGCCCTCATGGCCTCTTCCCACCATGACTCACTGAAGCTTTTTACACGTTGTATCCATTAAGCTATAGTTCACAAAGCTCATCTTCTCTAGTGCCATTAATTTGTAGGGGACCAGGCAAACCTTAAACTTGTTCCCCTTAATTGGATCCCTGTGCCCCCACAATCTCTTTGAATGCCTTTCACCATGATCCTTGAATGAGCTCTGAGACCACTGCTGGTACCTAACACTTCTTGGCACCTTGTCTGTTAGGTTCTTGGAAGAGGAGGTGGCTATGGAGGTGAGTGGGAATGGGATTGGGAGGATTTTTCCCTTCACTTCCTTTTTTGTTTTTTCAAATAATGGGTTTTGAGGGGGAGGGAAAGGTTAACCAGACAATTTATTTTCCATCTCCCATTGTAAAAATGTTTACCACTCCCCATTGGAAGAATTTAGATCTTTCTTTAGAATCTCCAGGAAAATCTCCCAAAATCTTCACCACCATGTGGATTCAGCCATCTTCTGATTCACCTCCAGATTGTCTCCTCCTAACTGCTCAAGCCACAGGTTAAGGGGGGAAATGTTCAATGCCCAAGCATTAAGTGGGGAACATGTTTATCTAAGCAATTGCATGCAGCTCTGTATCTGCATACAGGGGGTCTCTCCCAAACTTTTCCAACCTCAGCAAAATAAGAAAAAGCCCCAGCGACATGGGGGTATATATCATTCATTCATTCCTGTGTTCAACACTCATGGCGAATCCTCACCGAGACAGTGGGAGAGCAAGGACGGAAGAAATCCTGGAAGAAGACGTCTGAGGAGGATTTCAAATTCAAGTCAGAGATGAAAGAAACATCTGGACTCCGTCCTCAGGTACACGCAATATTCTGAACTGAGTCTATAACCAGAGACCATTCTAATGAAAGGCCTCCACAGGTGGGCTCTCACAGGTGGGCTCCCACTCAGTTTCCTGTATATTCATTCATGAAATCGCTCTGCGGGTCAACATGCAGAACAAAACCATTTAATAAAAGTGACAATGAGGAGAGGAAAGGGACTCAATAAGGCATGTGAATGTGGAGAGAGGAAGAGCCAGGGTGGAAAAACCGAGAATCCCTCCCTGTGCTCCTTGCTGCCAGGGATGTCTGAGGGACTAGTTTCCACCTGGGATCCCAAGTCCAGAACAAAAGCGGCGGGGCCATGGTGGGAGACAAGGGAAGGGGGACCTTGGCATGCGCGCATGGGGGTGCCGAAGGATGGGAGCTAGCGCCCCCGCTGGCGGGGGGGGGCGCACCTCGGGCGGCGCCATCCCTGGCCCGACCCCGTGCGGACCCGTATGTAGCGCGGTATCCGGGGTGGTCCCGGTGCCCCGGGGGTCCCGGGAGGCTGGGTCCCCACATCCCCGAGAGCTCGCGGCCTGCGCTTTTTGCTCCAGGTGAGGGCTCGGCGCGGTTTCAATTTACCTGTGCGCAGAGGGTCATCTGGAGAAGCCATGGGGCTGGGAGGGGCAGCGCGGCCTCCAGGGCTGGGCTGGAGCACAAGAGCGCAAGGGCAGCGAGTCCTGTGGGTCCTCCAGTCCCGACTGGGCCGCAGCACAGAACCGCCGAGCTGCACGACCCTCCTCCTCCAGCCCCTCCTCCGCCAGCCCCTCCACCTCCTCCAAGACTCTCTGCCACGTCCTCCGGGAGCTCACTTCCCGCTTCCGCAATTAGCAAAGCCCCTACTCCGGGTGGCCCCCGACTCCGCCCCCTCCTTCCTGACGGGGAGGCTGGGGCCTGGGAACGGGGTGAAGCCCCGGGGGCCTGCGAGTGTGGCCAGCGCCGGCGCTCCGCGGCCTCCTAGCCTGGCTCCCCGAGCGGGTATCCGCGGGCAGCCGGGCTGCGAAAAGATCATCAGCCCTAAACCCGGCTGCACTCTGGGTTCACTTCGCTGGCTTCATGATTGCGCCCGAAGCCGGGAACCAGCTTCCCCAGCACAGGCCTGGGCTGAGATGCCTGCCTGCTATTTGAGCAGTCTCCTGGTCTCCAGGCAGGGTCTGCCTTTGCATGATGGCAGGCGCGAATAACTTCGACCTGGATGTTAGGGGTTTTTGTTTGTTTTTTGGTCATTGGTTATTACATGACCTCCATGGTAGGTGCTCCACAAAGCGAGTCAAAAGAGGACGCCTGATACATATGCATATGGCCATTCTAGAAAAAGAGCTTGGGGTTCTCTCGGAAGCGCAGCATTGGTCCTTGCACTATGGTTTAATAGAAAAGGGATTATCCACCAAGTTACTGAAATGAGCATAGGTTGAAATCGTTTACTGAGAATAAATATTTAAAATAGTTATATTTACTAAATCTATCATCAATCATAAATCTATTCACGAATGTTACAGGCAATTTAAAGGCAATAGCACTCTCTTCAGGGTTTTAAATAATCCGTGTCTGTCTTGGTACATGAGAATGCAAAGATAGGAAATCGTTTGTAAAAAATCACATAATAGCTTATCAGGTATCAGCAATTTATCCTAAAGGAGCAGCCTCCAGCTAAAAACTCAGATTTGAAAAATACAGAAAAGCAGCAAACATTTACATACCCTCTTGGTGACCAGAGGCGTGCGTTGTGTCCCTCATCATCTCTTTCATGGTTCTGAGGCCCTTGGTGCTCAGTAGTTTAGTGTCTTATTCTCTGGAATAGGCCATTGAAGAAATACCAGGCCCAGAGAAGAAGGTCCTGCTGGGTGTCTGAAGAAAGTACAACCTTTTAGATGAAGCTTTCTGGGGAATTTGTTAGTGGTTTGGTCTGCTTCTGATAAGAAGGGAAATTTTATTTTTAAAGATTTTATTTATTTATTTGACAGACATAGATCACCAGTAGGCAGAGAGCAGGCAGAGAGAGAAGTGGAAGCAGGCTCCCCGCTGAGCAGAGAGACAAACATGGGGTTCAAGCCCAGGACCCTAGGATGATGACCTGAGCTAAAGGCAGAGGCTTAACCCGCTGAGCCACCCAGGTGCCCCTAAACATGAATAATTCTTAACGGTTCCTCTACTCACTTATATAGAAGCCCTTTTCCAAACAGAAGATTAAATCTCTCTTGGCTACTCCTATCAGCTTATTCTGAATTATTTTCCATCCAGAAGCATGAACTAGAAAACCACAGTTTTTACACAGTGTTTGGTTTTCCACCAAGAGAATCCCATAATTTGTGGTGATTCAGTGTGGTGTGTTGCTAAAAGCATTTCCAATGCTGTGGATACAAGAGGGTAGTGCAGAGAGGTAAGGAAACAGGAGAAAAGGTATGGCTCTCTAATGACCACTCTATTCTAGAATTTTCCTCCAGCCTTCGGAGCTCACCACTCACAAGTGTGTGCTGGTGCCTTATCTCATGGACCACAGTGCTCAGCATCTTCCAGCTGCTTTTTTAGTGAATACATATGTAACAATTGGTTTCTTGCCCCGGACTTTGAGAGAAAAATCTGTTTAGAGGGATGGACACTCTGAGCCAAGACCAGAAAACACTCTCTGTATTCTTCTTGTTAAATGAAAAAATATGGTTAAACCACTTTTGACAGTCTACTACATACAGCAAAATGTAAATCTTAATTGAAATATGTCCTCTCTGCTGTGCTTTAGCAACTGAGTCCTGAGCTTTTCAGGTTTTCAGTCTGAAAGAGTACACCTCTGGTGCTCTGAAAGGGAAGATAAAGGACACCCTGTTCTCCATATAAATTAAAGAAGAGAAATCTGTGCATATAAGTGGGCCATATAAAATTTATCAAGGAATTATCTCCTAACTCCTTCCTATCCAAATTACCTGATATGCTCTCTACTCCTTTATTTCACATTACTGCCTTTTCCAGGATTCTGTATCACATCACAACATGTATTCTGTTATTTCCTTCTTGCAAGCTAGTTTTGTTTTCTCCATCTAAAAAAATCAACAATCATTGTGTGTTTCAATTCCCATTTTCCTCAAATGCATTGATTCTTCTTATCTATTACTCTTTTCTCATACTCAGTGTCTTTGTCTTTATGGGGTTTGTACTTTGCTTTCCCCATCCTTTACTGCCATTATATAATCAAACCTAATAACTTCTTAGAGAAAGTTAAAAATTCCTGCATAGCCACACGTGAACACAAAGTCACTGATTTTTAGCAAACCTATAAGATAGACATCCATTCAATTTCTTTTTTTTTAAAGATTTTATTTATTTATTTGACAGAGAGAGATGACAAGCAGGCAGAGAGAAGGCAGAGAGAGAGGAGGAAGCATGCTCCCTGCAGAGCAGAGAGCCCAATTTGGGGCTCAGTACCAGGACCCTGGGATCATGACCTGAGCAGAAGACAGTGGCTTAACCCACTGAGCCACCCAGGCGTCCCTCCATTCAATTTCTAACGGAGTCTCAAATGCATCTTGATTTCTAACCTAAACCTAAGTTCTACTTCTTACACGTTGTTATATGACCAAATTCTTTCAGTTCAGTATTTTGTAACATTTAAATATTAATCAATTGATGCTTTGTCTGTGTATTTCTATGAAAATAATTTGAATACTGTAGATTTATTGTTATATTTATAGATTTATAATCAAAGTTTCATCAGTTGAAGTTTTTGGAAATTTCAGATATAATGATCAACCTAAAATGATACTGCCTCAAATCCCTCTGATATCAAGGCCCAACACCTGATTATAGCCAATCCTGTGGTGGATAGTTCCATGAAACATTGCAGTTACTTAACACTGATAGCATCTCTTGTTCTCTCTCTCATTTTAGAATGTCTCCAACACAACCCAAAAGTGTAGGAGAGTTAATGTCCTCTGAGGACACCTCTCAGTGAAGTGGAAATAAGAACCATAGATAAAATTGTCAGTTTTCAGGTATTCGTGAGGACAACTGAAAGAAATTTCTCAGGACCTTTCAGTAAAAGCAAGCCTTCATTTTCTATCCACAACAATTATATCAACAATGTACCTCTTTGACAAAGTTGCTTCTTCACTGTATCACTTTCCCATTCTTTTCTACCTTGGATAATCTCCCAGATAAACTAACAGTACTCAAATCCTTTGTCCTACTCTTTGCTCTCTAGATAAATGGAGCCAAAAGACTTAGATTAATATCAAGTTCTGAATGGGACCTTAGAGCTATTTCTGTCCAGATGTTCATAAACATAGGGACCATTGAATTATCAGGCTATAAATAAGTTCTAAATGGAGGGGGCAAAAGCAAAAGTAGAAATTTTTATGTTTGATTTTTAATCATGATTAATTGACTTTATTGATTATTAAAAATACTAACATTATAAAAGTGTGGATCTTTGTAAAACAATGTCATAATGTAAGAAATAAGTTGCATAGTCCTTTTGAGAATATTAAACCAAGTGTTCAGGTGCCATCTAATTTTTTGTTTAATCCAGAACTTTGGTGTACATTATCTTGAGGAATAGGATTTTGAAGTCCGGACAGACTAACAGAAAACTGATCCAAATGTGTGTGTTTATATTTCTGCTTTTGTTGTAAAAATCAAAGTGTGATTGCTGGTTTAAAATGGTAAAACTAATCATGTTCATGGACTCTATTATAAATTTTATAATTGTATGGGAAGAATCCAAGAAACATATAATTAATTGATTTGCAAATCCTCAAAGAGCTACAGGATCAGGTAGTGGTATGTTCTGATTCAACAGCATCATAATGCAGCATTTTATATGTGTGGCTAATGGATATTTTCATGAATGTTTGCTAGCTAGTCAGCCAATACAGAGAAATGTTAGGGAGGTAATTACTCACAGTTGTGTTTAATAAAATGAGAGAAAATTATCAAATGACACTAATAATAATAATCCTATAGCAGGCTAAATAATTCAATGATAATTACAAGTATTAATCAAGCTTTCTTCCCTGATTATGACTCTTCTCTCCTTTTTCATAATGTGAGTAGCAGATTGTCTGCACTAATTGTGAAAAACCAGCAGGGACTTTGGCAGTGAAGGTCTCCCATCAATTTTGATAGGTTAAAATGATACTGGTTGGTCTTGAGCAAATGTGTCAATTTTTTTTTTCTGTGTGTGTCATAAAAGAAAGAAGCAATAGTAAATTCTTGCTGTTATTCCATGGAGCCAATAAAATCATACTGCCAACAAGAGGCTGTTGACACCGTAAGTGTAGTTAACTGTCTCTTTTTTTTTTAAAGAAAAAAACAAAACAAAACAACTATACTGCTTACATTTAGGGCTCTGCTGTTGTGTAACTATTTTGAACATGTCTACTGTAAGTGTATATATATATATTTTTTTCTGTGAAATAAATTCATTTAGAGATAAATTTGGATTGCAAATTATTTTGGGGGAGGCATGGTATTTGTGGCTAGTCTTACAAGTAAAAAGGACTAAGAGAAAGAAGAAAAACATTTTTTATTACAGCATATTTACATCTGTCCAAAGTACTTATTTACTATAATACTGACTAATGTATAATACTGTACACAAAGAGAGAAGTTAAATGAGTTATAATTCAGTCGATGTATAGCTGGCCATTTTAAAACTTACTACTGAATCTTTCTGGTATGAAATGTGATATCTGGCAATCTGGTCCAGTTCATTACATCACGTCATTTGTATGTTCTTCTTACCATTTTGATAGCATAGCACATTTTATAACCCAGACATTATACAATGGAACTATGATGCATGTATTTTCAAAAGTATAGACATACATGAAGCTATGAGGTCAAAAAAGATGAATGTCCGTAGTACCATATAGACTCAACATATAAAAGTGTCCAAGGCTCTGAGTGAGATTTATGAATATTGTATAAGATTAGGCCAACATGTGGTTTTGATATAAATAATCTGTTCTTAATTTAGAATTACAATCGTTGAGTACAGTGTTGAAAATGTTAGATAGATTTTAGCTATCTTTGCTCACTAGGGAAAATGGAAAAGTGTTTAGTTTGGTCAGATTTTCACTTAACTTCTGAAAAATCTTACATTTGAGAGAACCCTTCTGAAATAAGAATCCTTAAAGACATAACCCCTTTGGCACAAGTTTTCAAGAAACTTGTTTGATGTTGTAGACAATTATATGGCACACGTACTGTTCTAGATGTTTCGTGCCAATAATATGTAAGCCATACCAAGGCTACATATACATATAGAGATGTTCCTCAGCTTACAAGGGGGCTATGTACAGAGAAACACATAAAAAATTGAAAATGCATTTAATACCCCTAAACTATCAAATATCATAGCTTACCTTAAGCTTATTCAAACATACTCAGAACACTTTCATTTGCCTGCATTTGGGCAAAATCATCTTAAGCAAAGCCTATTTTATAACAAAGTATCAAATGTCACATGCAATTTATTAAATATTACACTAAAAAAAGAAGAATGTTTATATATAGAATGGTTGTAAGAATATCAGGTGTTCACCCCTGTAATCTTCTAGCTGACTGGGAGCTGTGGCTCACTGCCCCTGCCCAGCATCACAAGACGGCTCCATATCACATGTCACTGGCCCTTTTTTATACAGACCCAAATTCAAAATTCAAAGTACAGTTTCTACTGAATCACTTTCACTTTCACATCATTGCCAAATATATCGTAAGTTGAATCATTGTAAATCAATAGCCATCTAATTTTAAAATTAAATCACAGTCACCCATATACACACAAAAAAAGGCCTTCGTGTAGGGCCATCTATGTATCTCTAAACAACATAGCATGACATATCAACAGCAAAAAATGTATGTGATGGGGACAATTGCTTTGCGTCAGTACTCTGAGCAGTAACATACATGGCCTTACTCACCTAGCAGAACTCCAGAGCTAGCTGGTGGCAAGGAATTTTACAAATGTTTGCTGAACAGCTTAAGCACTATTATTTTTAAATTAGTGTGCATATCTGTTTTCTAAAGATATGTTAATTTATTTTATTGACTTATTACAAAACCAAATAATTTCCTCTTATTTAAGTGGCAGGTAAATAGAATTCTTTTTAATTTAAATCAAATGGCTTTTTAGGGAAAATATACTAAAAATTCTGAAACTTGTATTGCTTATGAATCTTTTATTGGAATCCTTATCAAGTTGTACTTTTCAAGTTTTTCCTAAATAATCTTCAATGAATTGAAAATATTTTTTGGATTTTATTCAAGGCTATTAACACACAATTTCACTTTGTTAAATATAGTGCTAAATGTTCAACCAAAACGTTGTGTCTTTTTTTTACGCTACCACATCCTCCATCTACTGACTGGATTCTCTCCCCAACTAGCACATATATACCATTGTCTATCTTTAGGATAAGTAAGGGTCATCTTTTGTCTTTATTCTATTTCTCGTATGCTTCTGAACTTGTTGAATTTTAATATAGTCACACCATAAGCATCACATATTTGATTCCCCTTTAAATAGTAAACAGTGCACAACCAGAGCATACCTTCAAAGCTATCAATAGACTTAGTCTGATATATTATTTTTGTATTTTTGTAAATTAAAATAATTAAATTATAGAACAAGAGTTTCAGGTGTTGTAAGTTTTACCCAAACTGACTTTTGTCAAACTCGTTTTTGTCATCATATATGTCAAGTAGTTTTCTCACGTTTATTTTTAGAATATCCTTGTATAATGAATATTTACACTGATATCTAGTATAAAAATCTTGCAATTTATTTTAGAAACATTAAGATATTGAAATTCAATCTATTTCTTTAATTCATTGAAGACATTTTTGGCTTGTTTCCAGTACTTTCTTACTGGATAAAAAATGAATTTGAAGTAGTCTGAATTTCATTATTATATGGCCCTTTCCCTTTGATGAATACAAAGATGATATTCTATATTAGCTATCTGAGAAGAATTTATTTTTTTAATTTTATTTATTTGTGAGTGAGAGAGAGCACAAGCAGGGGGAGCAGCAGGGTGAGGGAGAAGCAAACTCCCGGCTAAGCAGGGAATCTCTTGCAGAACTGAGTCCCAGAACCCTAACATTATGACCTGAGCTAAAGGTGTCCCAATCTGAGAAGAGTTCTGTATGTTATTCCTATTCATATGAAGTTTAAAGTCTAGGTAATTAACTTAATATTTCAGTGGCTATTACATAGATAGCACTATGTTCCAGGCTGAGAGTAAGAAAGAAATATTAAATCAACCATATTCTATGCATTCTAAATGAAAATAATCAATCATAATACATCCTTCTATTTATGGAATATCAACTTATAAGTTTTCCTCCATATGAACAATGCCAAATACCAGAATAAAGGGTAGAATTAATTAAAGAATTCTGGTAAGCCATTCAATTTTGAAAAATGGTGCTATATTGTTGCTGAGTTGTGGTTTTCAATTACATAATATCTGATAAGTGTAGAAGTAACATGAGTGTTACGTGCGATGAGAAATGGTATATAATTAAGATATTTTTAAAAGTACAGATAAATACAAATTTGTAAACATAGCATTATGGAGGAATAAAAATAAATGATAGCTACACAGTCTAAAGTGAATAAATCTTGGAAAGTTAATAGAGAAGTAAAAAAAGGACAGTGCAAAAAGTATGGTACATTTTTATGAAGTTCAAACAAATTCTGTGAAACCGTAGATGGACTTAAAGACATTATTATGTATCAAGTATTGTAAAATCTAAGCAAGGAAATAGCAAACATAAAATAACCAAAGCATACAAACTTGGGTAGATACAATAGGTGTGATCATGTTCTACTTCATAAAGAGATGAGTTAATAGATAAATAAAAGTAACTAGACTTTTTAGAAGTTAATAAAACTTTGCCTGTTATTTCTTAGTAATATAAAATATATGGTTTTCTAACAAAAACGTTTATCTTAAAAATATTTAAAAATAAATTTCAGGCTAATCATAAGGTTATATTTACTTTTCCACTGGAGGAAAAGCTGGTTGTTGTAGTTGTAGTTGTTTGTTTTAGTCTCTTCTTAGTTTTTATTATTATAATGTGGAATGAGGAATGTTAGATTGAAAAGTGAATTATTTTATAGACAAAAATCATTACTTGATTCACCTCCTGGTACAGCAGATGGAACTCCTGAAAACATGCCCTTTTGCCTTACAGAAGAGTAACAGTTATGCTTACTTCTGAAACATACTTGGTGGTGGCCCTAAATAGTGACACCATAGTAAACATTTTGAATATTTGCAATTAATTTTTTTAGTCATAGGGCTCCAAAAGGCACTGCTGGTATCTTAGCAGGTATTTCAATGAAGCTAAAAGTTGCCTGACTGTTTAAAAATATTAACAAGGCACAAAACATGGCAGAAGTATTGTCCTCAGATATTATTTTTTTCCATATGCTCCTGATTCCAGACATGACAAGTTATTTTTTTAAATTTTTTTTATAAAAGATTGTATTTATTTATTTGACAGAGATCACAAGTAGGCAGAGTGAGGCAGAGAGAGAGGAGGAAGCAGGCTCCCTGCTGAGCTGAGAGCCCGATGTGGGACTCGATCCCAGGTTCCTGGTATCATGACCTGAGCCGAAGGCAGAGGCTTTAACCCACTGAGCCACCCAGGCGCCCCCATGACAAGTAATTTTTGATAGATATATATACAATGTATTTTCCAGTTATAAGAACAATGGTTCTGCTATTTTTAACCTTTTTAAAAAATTACATAATTTTTTTAAATTAAAATTTTATTTTTTAATGTTTTACTTTTCTTTTCTTTTTTTTTTTTAAGATTTTATTTATTTATTTGACAGACAGAGATCACAAGTAGGCAGAGAGGCAGGCAGAGAGAGAGAGAGAGAGGGAAGCAGGCTCCCTGCGGAGTAGAGAGCCCGATGCGCGGCTCGATCCCAGGACCCTGAGATCATGACCCGAGCCGAAGGCAGCAGCCCAAACCACTGAGCCACCCAGGCACCCCAATGTTTTACTTTTCAATATACTACTTAGAATATAAAACCTATTCCATTTGGTAAGAAATTTACCATTTAAAAAATGGTAATTTTCTCATTGTGTCTTCCCCCTCATTGCTTTATATTGAATAAAAAATTTCACAATAAACATAACTGATGCTTTCCTTTTGATGGTCCCTCTGTTGGTCATATTGTATATGAGCCATGACAATTAGTTTTACAAAATTTATTGATGTTTGTTGATATGTTTTATCATAACTAATTTTCCCTCCCTTACCTAGATTTCCCAACTTTCAGACAGGTGGACACTTCAATAAACCATACCAAAGGGATGTATCAAGTACTTCTTAGACATTCTCTCAGATCCTTGACGTCTCATTTTGCCTAGGGATTTGCAATAGGTTCTGCCAGAGGCACCACTGTGACAACTGATGTCCATCTTCTATCTCATGCTAAGCTCAAGAGGTCACTGGTTTCCAAGTTTATCCATACAATTAATGCATTTCAGCAAGTTCTTTTTTTTTAATATTAACAAACTTATTTTAAAGTTTATATGGAGAGGCAAAGACTCACAATAGTCAACATAGTGTTGAAGGAGAACAAAGACTGAGGACTGACTTCAAAGTTTACCATAACGATGGGGTACCTGGGTGGCCCAGTGGGTTAAGCCTCTACCTTCGGCTCAGGTCATGATCCCAGGGGCCTGGGATCGAGTCCCGATAGGGCTCTCTGCTCAGCAGGGAGCCTGCTTCTCCTCATCTCTCTCTCTGTCTGTCTCTCTGCCTATATGTGATCTCTCTCTCTGTCAAATAGATAAATAAAATCTTTAAAAAAAATTTTACAATAGCATTTTAAAAACTCTACTCATAATGGAACAAAACGTGTCATTTCCCTGAAATTTTATGTATGTCATTAATTTACTATATCTGGATACAACATATTACCAAACAGATGTTCATCAAAGACTAATTCATTTTTAATGGAACATAATAATTTGAATGTACATCTATTAATCATTTTTTTCGATCTAACATTTATAGTCTCGTTAAACATTTTATCAGTTGTCGACAAAAATCAAAAAAATTGGATAAAAATTCGTGTTTGGAAAAGTAGATTTTCTTTGAAATTAGCATATAAATGAAAATAATTGCTGATATTTTTAAAACTTTAAATGTAATTTTATATATATCTGATCTACCAGATGATATAAATTTTTGGAGACTTAATATACTATGGGGCACATGGTAAGCAATAATCATTTTTCTTGTTGATCCAAGTGTTCTTGTATTATTTTTCTTATTTATTCTAGTACCACAATTTACTTGTTCTAAGTTTTGTCCAGCCCCCCATTTTAATATCTCTTAAGGTGGCAATCACCTTACACTTGATGACATATCCTAGTTTAACTGAAAGCATTTTCTTTCTTAGTTGAACAAAAACTACAGTGCATCTTACACTTGATGAAAGCTAGGATGCAATTAAATACTCTATTACGGTTACGATTCTGATATTTGAAATCCTCCGGTAGCTCCCTGTGCCCCCACAGTGTAGTACCTCACCTCCTCGGCATAGTATATAAATCATCTTAACCCCAGTGTAAACCCCGGGGCTCAGCCTCCATCCCCAGGTGATGCTGCCAGATCAGTTGTCGGTTGTCATGAACTTGCTGTAGTTTCCCAAATGCACTGTGCTGCCTCCTGGCACTTTGAAACTTGACACACTCATCCTCATTGTTCGCTTTGCCCTTGTCTATCACCTCCAATGAAAATCTGTTCCTATGTGGCTTTTTCCAGCTCCAACCTACCCTTGGCAGTCTTTTATCTCCCTGTGGTAAAGCCTGTCATACTGCACCATGGACATTCCCGTTGTCACCCTGAGAAGAGAAAAGGGACAGTGACGGCCCCTAGCATTTGGAGCTCTAGTGCAGAGCCCCATACCTGGCTTGCAGGAAATGCCAGATCATGAAGACAAATGGAGATCATCCTCTGACTAAAACCAGCTCTTCTTTGCCTACCGCAGCATCTGGAACAATAAATAGCAGCCAGTTATTATTGCTGTTTTTCTAGGGATTTTTCCCCATATAATTCCCAGGTCTTTAATCTTTTTATAGCACTTTAATTCAGGCTTCAACCACGTCCTAGTCAGATCAGGTGAAATCATTTTCCTTCCCCCATACCCTCGATGTATTTCACATCTACTAATTCTTTTTTTAAAGATCTGATTTACCCATTTTTCTGACAGATCACAAGTAGGTAGAGAGGCAGGCAGAGAGAGAGGGGGGAAGCAGGCTCCCCGCTGAGCAGAGAGCCCGATGTGGGGCTCCATCCCAGGACCCTGAAATCATGACCTGAGCCGAAGGTAGAGGCCTAAACCACTGAGTCACCCAGGAGCCCCCATATCTGGTAATTTTTAATCAACGTGGATTTGCTGTATCAAATAGTTCCTTCTTCTTCAAATATAAATATATAAATATATTGATCAAGAAACTCGCATGTCTTAGGAGAATGTCATGCCTTTAGTAGCAAACTTGAAATCTTGGCCATTGGGTTTGATTTTTGGTTTGGTTTGATTTGGACCGGTTTATGTAATTTAAAAATCCCTCCAGCCGTTGGCTCTGTCAGACCTGATAGCTTTCAGCTGTTTCTGCAACAAAATTGTCCTGGCAGGGAAAACTCTAATTGTTTTCAGTGGCGCCCCCTTCTGAACACTTTGTTAATAAAAAGTTTTTTTTTGTTTGTTTTTTGGATATGGTAAATGTGGAACAACAATGAGGTATTTCAAAGAGGTGAACCTCAGATAAATTTCTCTAAGGGTGGGTTGAGGGTTACTCAAAAAGAAACATGACACGGCTTTTAAAGATATCGATAATCATTATCACCTAACGTGACTGATTGTTACGGTGCTCTTAACTGGTCAAACACTTGTTGGCTTCCAAGAAAGACTAACATCGTTGTAGATGGTTCTAGCAGCCTTCTAGCACAGGGTCTCATGAGGCAGGGATTCTAGCCACTGGCTGTGCAAGGCATGAGGCCTGTTTGTAATTCTATTTTTTTTCCTCTGCAGAATGGGCCTTTCTACATTCCAGGTCCTTTCTACCCAAATAAATAGTGCGGTGATTCTCTCAGTGAGTTGTACTTCTGTTTTAAACATCCAACTGTCTCTTAAAAAGGACTTTTGTTTACACAAGTCCTTAAAAAAAAAGTCATTTTAAAATGACCTTTTTTTTATTTTTTATTTTTTAATCCCATATGTTTACACTGATCCTGGAACTTTGTCATTTTGACCTTCTCTGCTGATTAAAATATTCTTCCTCATCAGCACCTTCTGCTCTCCTCTCCTGGTGGTCTCTCCGGAAGGGGTCTTCTCTAGCTCTTCTAGCAGGAGATGGGCACTTCCCCTCTACCCCTGTTGCCGGACCAACCTTACCTATTTTGCAGGGTCAGGTCGGCCTGGCTTTTTATCTGTTGTTCTCTTCTGAGTGGTTAGTTTTTCATAGATACCGTGCTTTGCTTTTCTCAGGATTTACCCTGGACCATCAAAACCCTTTTCTTGTGCCAGTGAAGCCTAAGAAACAGTCCTGATGAGAGAACCAGGAACTCGAACAGATCATATTTATCCTGAATGTTCTGTCCAAAATGAAAAATACATTTCTGAGGAGCCTCAAGATCTCTGAGAAGGGACGTTTCACCAACTCTGTCATGTAGTGGCATCAATCCCGATTCTGTGTCAATTTTCCTACTTTCCCAGCTAATATTTCTCTACCTCCGAAAGCCCACTCTCTACCGTTTCCTCTCTCAAAGGCAGTTGCTCTTAGAGTCTGCACATGGCACTTGAGGCCTGCTGGTCGTTGGCTACTGCCCTCTGAACCTTGGGTCTAACAGCTGCGGGGCATCAAAATAAGAATGTGGTTTATTCTAAGACTTAATATAGTTTGGGTCACATGGTAAATAATAATCAATTCTTTTGTTTATCCAAGTGTTCGACCTTTCTTAATTATTCTAGTACCACAATTTACTTGTTATTAGTTTTGTCCACCCGCCCCCCACTTTAATATCTTTTAAGGTGGAACTCACCTTGCACTTGATGACATATCCTAGTTTAACTGACAGCATTTCTCTTTCTTAGGCGAACATAAACTATTGTACATCTTACACTTGATAAAAGCTAGGATGCATTTAAATACTCTATTATGGTAACAATTTTGATATTTGAAATCCTCCGGTAGCTCCCTGTGCCCCCACAGTGTAGTACCTCACCTCCTCGGCATAGTATACAAACCATCTCAAGCCCAGTGTTTACCCCGGGGCTTAGCCTCCTTCCCCAGGTGATTTTGCCAGATCAGTTGTCGGTTCTCATGAACATGCTGTAGTTTCCCAAATGCACTGTGCTGCCTCCTGGCACTTTGAAACTTGACACACTCATCCTCATTCTTCGCTTTGCCCTTCTCTATCACCTCCAATGACAATCTGTTCCTAAGTGGCTTTTCCCAGCTCCAACCTACCCTTGGCAGTCTTTTATCTCCCTGTGGTAAAGCCTGTCCCACTGCACCATGGACATGCCCGTTGTCCCCCTGAGAAGAGAAAAGGGACAGTGAGGGAACCCCAGCATTTGCAGCTCTAGAGCAGAGCCCCATACCTGGCTTGCAGGAAATGCCAGATCAGGAAGACAAATGGAGATCATCCTCTGACTAAAACCAGCTCTTCTTTGCCTACCGCAGCATCTGGATCAATAAAGAGCAGCCAGTTATTACTGCTGTTTTTCTAGGGATTTTTCCCCATAGAATTCCCAGGTCTTTACTCTTTTTATAGCACTTTAATTCAGGCTTCAACCACGTCCTAGTCAGATCAGGTGAAATCATTTTCCTTCCCCCATACCCTCGATGTATTTCACATCTACGAATTCTTTTTTTAAAGATCTGATTTACCCATTTTTCTGACAGATCACAAGTGGGTAGAGAGGCAGGCAGAGAGAGAGGGGGGAAGCAGGCTCCCCGCTGAGCAGAGAGCCCGATGTGGGGCTCCATCCAAGGACCCTGAAATCATGACCTGAGCCGAAGGCAGAGGCCTAAACCACTGAGCCACCCAGGAGCCCCCATATCTGGTAATTTTTAATCAACGTGGATTTTCTGCATCAAATAGTTCCTTCTTCTTCAAATATAAATATATAAATATATTGATCAAATCACTCACATGTCTTAGGAGAATGTCATGCCTTTAGTAGCAAACTTGAAATCTTGGCAATTGGGTTTGATTTTTGTTTTGGTATGATTTGGATCGGTTTTTGTAATTTAAAAATCCCTCCAGCCCTTGGCTCTGTCTGACCTGTTTGCTTTCAGCTGTTTCTGCAACAAAATTGTCCTGGCAGGGAGAGCTCTAATTGTTTTCAGTGGCGCCCCATTCTGAACACTTTGTTAATAAAAAGTTTATTTGTTTGTTTTTTGGATATGGTAAATGTGGAACAACAATGAGGTATTTCAAAGAGGTGAACCTCAGATAAATTTCTCTAAGGGTGGGTTGAGGGTTACTCAAAAAGAAACTTGACACGGCTTTTAAAGATATCGATAATCATTATCACCTAACGTGACTGATTGTTACTGTGCTCTTAACTGGGCAAACACTTGTTGGCTTCCAAGAAAGACTAACATCGTTGTAGATGGTTCTAGCGGCCTTCTAGCACAGGGTCTCATGAGGCAGGGATTCTAGCCACTGGCTGTGCAAGGCACGAGGCCTGTTAGTGATTCTATTTTTTTCCTCTGCAGAATGGGCCTTTCTACATTCCAGGTCCTTTCTACCCAAATAAATAGTGCGGTGATTCTCTCAGTGAGTTGTACTTCTGCTTTAAACATCCAACTGTCTCTTAAAAAGGACTTTTGTTTAAACAAGTCCTTTAAAAAAAAAAGTCATTTTAAAATGATCTTTTCTTTTCTTTTTTATTTTTTCATCCCATATGTTTACACTGATCCTGGAACTTTGTCATTTTGACCTTCTCTGCTGATTAAAATATTCTTCCTCATCAGCACCTTCTGCTCTCCTCTCCTGGTGGTCTCTCCGGAAGGGGTCTTCTCTAGCTCTTCTAGCAGGAGATGGGCACTTCCCCTCTACCCCTGTTGCCGGACCAACCTTACCTATTTTGCAGGGTCAGGTCGGCCTGGCTTTTTATCTGTTGTTCTCTTCTGAGTGGTTAGTTTTTCATAGATACCGTGCTTTGCTTTGGTCAGGATTTACCCTGGACCATCAAAACCCTTTTCTTGTGCCAGTGAAGCCTAAGAAACAGTCCTGATGAGAGAACCAGGAACTCGAACAGATCATATTTATCCTGAATGTTCTGTCCAAAATGAAAAATACATTTCTGAGGAGCCTCAAGATCTCTGAGAAGGGACGTTTCACCAACTCTGTCATGTAGTGGCATTAATCCCGATTCTGTGTCAATTTTCCTACTTTCCCAGCTAGTAATTCTCTACCTCCGAAAGCCTACTCTCTACCGTTTCCTCTCTCAAAGGCAGTTGCTCTTAGAGTCTGCACATGGCACTGGAGGCCTGCTGGTCGTTGGCTACTGCCCTCTGTACCTTGGGTCTAACAGCTGCGGGGCATCAAGAGAAGAACGTCTTTTGTTCTAAGACTTAATATAGTTTGGGTCACATGGTAAGCAATAATCACTTTTTTTGTTGATCCAAGTGTTCGACCTTTCTTAATTATTCTAGTACCACAATTTACTGGTTCTAAGATGTGTCCACCCCCCCCCCTTTTAATATCTTTTAAGGTGGCACTCACCTTGCACTTGATGACATATCCTAGTTTAACTGACAGCATTTCCCTTTCTTAGGCGAACATAAACTATAGTACATCTTATGCTTGATGAAATCTAGGATGCAATTAAATACTCTATTATGGTTACCATTCTGATATTTGAAATCCTCCGGTAGCTCCCTGTGCCCCCACAGTGTAGTACCTCACCTCCTCGGCATAGTATACAAACCATCTCAAGCCCAGTGTTAACCCCGGGGCTCAGCCTCCATCCCCAGGTGATGCTGCCAGATCAGTTGTCGGTTGTCATGAACTTGCTGTAGTTTCCCAAATGCACTGTGCTGCCTCCAGGCACTTTGAAACTTGACATACTCATCCTCATTCTTCGCTTTGCCCTTGTCTATCACCTCCAGTGAAAATCTGTTCCTAAGTGGCTTTTCCCAGCTCCAACCTACCCTTGGCAGTCTTTTATCTCCCTGTGGTAAAGCCTGTCCCACTGCACCATGGACATGCCCGTTGTCCACCTGAGAAGAGAAAAGGGACAGTGAGGGGCCCCGAGCATTTGCAGCTCTAGAGCAGAGCCCCATACCTGCCTTGCAGGAAATGTCAGGTCATGAAGACAAATAGAGATCATCCTCTGACTAAAACCAGCTCTTCTTTGCCTACCGCAGCATCTGGATCAATAAAGAGCAGCCAGTTATTACTGCTGTTTTTCAGGGGATTTTTCCCCATAGAATTCCCAGGTCTTTACTCTTTTTATAGCACTTTAATTCAGGCTTCAACCACTTCCTAGTCAGATCAGGTGAAATCATTTTCCTTCCCCCATACCCTCGATGTATTTCACATCTACTAAGTCTTTTTTTAAAGGTCTGATTTACCTTTTTTTCTGACAGATCACAAGTAGGTTGAGAGGCAGGCAGAGAGAGAGGGGGGAAGCAGGCTCCCCGCTGAGCAGAGAGCCCGATGTGGGGCTCCATCCCAGGACCCTGAAATCATGACCTGAGCCGAAGGCAGAGGCCTAAACCACTGAGCCACCCAGGAGCCCCCATATCTGGTAATTTTTAATCAACGTGGATTTGCTGCATCAAATAGTTCCTTCTTCTTCAAATATAAATATGTAAATATATTGATCAAGTCACTCGCATGTCTTAGGAGAATGTACGCCTTTAGTAGCAAACTTGAAATCCTGGCCATTGGGTTTGATTTTTGTTTTGGTTTGATTTGGATCGGTTTTTGTCATTTAAAACTCCCTCCAGCCCTTGGCTCTGTCTGACCTGATTGCTTTCAGCTGTTTCTGCAACAAAATTGTCCTGGCAGGGAAAGCTCTAATTGTTTTCAGTGGCGCCCCCTTCTGAACACTTTGTTAAGAAAATGGTTTTTTTTTGTTTGTTTGTTTTTTGGATATGGTAAATGTGGAACTACAGTGAGGTATTTCAAAGAGGTGAACCTCAGATAAATTTCTCTAAGGGTGTGGTGAGGGTTACTCAAAAAGAAACTTGACACGGCTTTTAAAGATATCGATAAACATTATCACCAAATACGTGACTGATTGTTACTCTGCTCTTTTTTTTTTTTTTAAAGATTTTATTTATTTATTTCACAGAGAGAGATCACAATTAGGCAGACAGGCAGGCAGAGAGAGAGAGAGAGGAGGAAACAGGCTCCCCGCTGAGCAGAGACCCGATGTGGGACTCGATCCCAGGACCCTGAGATCATGATCTGAGCCGAAGGCAGCGGCTCAACCCACTGAGCCACCCAGGCGCCCCTGTTACTCTGCTCTTAACTGGGCAAACACTTGTTGGCTTCCAAGAAAGACTAACATAGTTGTAGATGGTTCTAGCGGCCTTCTAGCACAGGGTCTCATGAGGCAGGGATTCTAGCCACTGGCTGTGCAAGGCACGAGGCCTGTTAGTGATTCTATTTTTTTCCTCTGCAGAATGGGCCTTTCTACATTCCAGGTCTTTTCTACCCAAATAAATAGTGCGGTGATTCTCTCAGTGAGTTGTACTTCTGCTTTAAACAGCCAACTGTCTCTTAAAAAGGACTTTTGTTTACACAAGTCCTTTTTAAAAAAAAAAAGTCATTTTAAAATGATCTTTTCTTTTCTTTTTTATTTTTTCATCCCATATGTTTACACTGATCCTGGAACTTTGTCATTTTGACCTTCTCTGCTGATTAAAATATTCTTCCTCATCAGCACCTTCTGCTCTCCTCTCCTGGTGGTCTCTCCGGAAGGGGTGTTCTCTAGCTCTTCTAGCAGGAGATGGGCACTTCCCCTCTACCCCTGTTGCCAGACCAACCTTACCTATTTTGCAGGGTCAGGTCGGCCTGGCTTTTTATCTGTCGTTCTCTTCTGAGTGGTTAGTTTTTCATAGATACCGTGCTTTGCTTTGGTCAGGATTTACCCTGGACCATCAAAACCCTTTTCTTGTGCCAGTGAAGCCTAAGAAACAGTCCTGATGAGAGAACCAGGAACTCGAACAGATCATATTTATCCTGAATGTTCTGTCCAAAATGAAAAATACATTTCTGAGGAGCCTCAAGATCTCTGAGAAGGGACGTTTCACCAACTCTGTCATGTAGTGGCATTAATCCCGATTCTGTGTCAATTTTCCTACTTTCCCAGCTAGTAATTCTCTACCTCCGAAAGCCTACTCTCTACCGTTTCCTCTCTCAAAGGCAGTTGCTCTTAGAGTCTGCACATGGCACTTGAGGCCTGCTGGTCGTTGCCTACTGCCCTCTGTACCTTGGGTCTAACAGCTGCGGGGCATCAAGAGAAGAACGTCTTTTGTTCTAAGACTTAATATAGTTTGGGTCACATGGTAAGCAATAATCACTTTTTTTGTTGATCCAAGTGTTCGACCTTTCTTAATTATTCTAGTACCACAATTTACTGGTTCTAAGATGTGTCCACCCCCCCCCTTTTAATATCTTTTAAGGTGGCACTCACCTTGCACTTGATGACATATCCTAGTTTAACTGACAGCATTTCCCTTTCTTAGGCGAACATAAACTATAGTACATCTTATGCTTGATGAAATCTAGGATGCAATTAAATACTCTATTATGGTTACCATTCTGATATTTGAAATCCTCCGGTAGCTCCCTGTGCCCCCACAGTGTAGTACCTCACCTCCTCGGCATAGGATACAAACCATCTCAAGCCCAGTGTTAACCCCGGGGCTTAGCCTCCATCCCCAGGTGATGCTGCCAGATCAGTTGTCGGTTGTCATGAACTTGCTGTAGTTTCCCAAATGCACTGTGCTGCCTCCAGGCACTTTGAAACTTGACATACTCATCCTCATTCTTCGCTTTGCCCTTGTCTATCACCTCCAGTGAAAATCTGTTCCTAAGTGGCTTTTCCCAGCTCCAACCTACCCTTGGCAGTCTTTTATCTCCCTGTGGTAAAGCCTGTCCCACTGCACCATGGACATGCCCGTTGTCCACCTGAGAAGAGAAAAGGGACAGTGAGGGGCCCCGAGCATTTGCAGCTCTAGAGCAGAGCCCCATACCTGCCTTGCAGGAAATGTCAGGTCATGAAGACAAATAGAGATCATCCTCTGACTAAAACCAGCTCTTCTTTGCCTACCGCAGCATCTGGATCAATAAAGAGCAGCCAGTTATTACTGCTGTTTTTCTAGGGATTTTTCCCCATAGAATTCCCAGGTCTTTACTCTTTTTATAGCACTTTAATTCAGGCTTCAACCACTTCCTAGTCAGATCAGGTGAAATCATTTTCCTTCCCCCATACCCTCGATGTATTTCACATCTACTAAGTCTTTTTTTAAAGGTCTGATTTACCTTTTTTTCTGACAGATCACAAGTAGGTTGAGAGGCAGGCAGAGAGAGAGGGGGGAAGCAGGCTCCCCGCTGAGCAGAGAGCCCGATGTGGGGCTCCATCCCAGGACCCTGAAATCATGACCTGAGCCGAAGGCAGAGGCCTAAACCACTGAGCCACCCAGGAGCCCCCATATCTGGTAATTTTTAATCAACGTGGATTTGCTGCATCAAATAGTTCCTTCTTCTTCAAATATAAATATATAAATATATTGATCAAGTCACTCGCATGTCTTAGGAGAATGTCACGCCTTTAGTAGCAAACTTGAAATCTTGGCCATGGGGTTTGATTTTTGTTTTGGTTTGATTTGGATCGTTTTTTGTAATTTAAAAATCCCTCCAGCCCTTGGCTCTGTCTGACCTGAATGCTTTCAGCTGTTTCTGCAACAAAATTGTCCTGGCAGGGAAAGCTCTAATTGTTTTCAGTGGCGCCCCGTTCTGAACACTTTCTAAATAAAATTTTTTGTTTGTTTGTTTTTTGGATATGGTAAATGTGGAACAACAATGAGGTATTTCAAAGAGTTGAACCTCAGATAAATTTCTCTAAGGGTGGGGTGAGGGTTCCTCAAAAATAAACTCGACACGGCTTTTAAAGATATCGATAGTCATTATCACCAAACGTGACTGATTGTTACTGTGCTCTTAACTGGGCAAACACTTGTTGGCTTCCAAGAAAGACTAACATCGTTGTAGATGGTTCTAGCGGCCTTCTAGCACAGAGTCTCATGAGGCAGGATTTCTAGCCACTGGCTGTGCAAGGCATGAGGCTTGTTAGTGATTCTATTTTTTTCCTCTGCAAAATGGGTCTTTCTACATTCCAGGTCCTTTCTACCCAAATAAATAGTGCGGTGTTTCTCTCAGTGATTTGTACTTCTGCTTGAAACAGCCAAGTGTCTCTTAAAAATTACTTTTGTTTACACAAGTCTTTAAAAAAAAAAGTCATTTTAAAATGATCTTTTTTTTTTTTTATTTTTTAATCCCATATGTTTACACTGATCCTGGAACTTTGTCATTTTGACCTTCTCTGCTGATTAAAATATTCTTCCTCATCAGCACCTTCTGCTCTCCTCTCCTGGTGGTCTCTCCGGAAGGGGTCCTCTCTAGCTCTTCTAGCAGGAGATGGGCACTTCCCCTCTACCCCTGTTGCCGGACCAACCTTACCTATTTTGCAGGTTCAGGTCGGCCTGGCTTTCTATGTGTTGTTCTCTTCTGAGTGGTTAGTTTTTCATAGATACCGTGCTTTGTTTTTTTCAGGATTTACCCTGGACCATCAAAACAGCTTTCTTGTGCCAGTGAAGCCTAAGAAACAGTCCTGATGAGAGAACCAGGAACTCCAACCGATCATATTTATCCTGAATGTTCTGTCCAAAATGAAAAATACATTTCTGAGGAGCCTCAGGATCTCTGAGAAGGGACGTTTCACCAACTCAGTCATGCAGTGGCATCAATTCCGATTCTGTGTCAATTTTCCTACTTTCCCAGCTAGTAATTCTCTACCTCCGAAAGCCCACTCTCTACCGTTTCCTCTCTCAAAGGCAGTTGCTCTTAGAGTATACACCTGGCACTGGAGGCCTGCTGGTCGTTGCCTACTGCCCTCTGTACCTTGGGGCTAACAGCTGCGGGGCATCAAGATAAGAACGTCTTTTGTTCTAAGACTTAATATAGTTTGGGTCACATGGTAAGCAATAATCACTTTCTTTGTTGATCTAAGTGTTCGACCTTTCTTAATTATTCTAGTACCACAATTTACTTGTTCTAAGATGTGTCCACCCAACCCCATTTTAATATCTTTTAAGGTGGCACTCACCTTGCACTTGATGACATATCCTAGTTTAACTGACAGCATTTCTCTTTCTTAGTCGAACATAAACTATAGTACATCTTACATGTGATGAAAGCTAGGATGCAATTAATTACTCTATTATGGTTACGATTCTGATATTTGAAATCCTCCGGTAGCTCCCTGTGCCCCCACAGTGTAGTACCTCACCTCCTCGGCATAGGATACAAACCATCTCAAGCCAAGTGTTAACCCCGGGGCTCAGCCTCCATCCCCAGGTGATGCTGCCAGATCAGTTGTCGGTTGTCATGAACTTGCTGTAGTTTCCCAAATGCACTGTGCTGCCTCCTGGCACTTTGAAACTTGACACACTCATCCTCATTCTTCGCTTTGCCCTTCTCTATCACCTCCAATGAAAATCTGTTCCTAAGTGGCTTTTCCCAGCTCCAACCTACCCTTGGCAGTCTTTTATCTCCCTGTGGTAAAGCCTGTCCCACTGCACCATGGACATGCCCGTTGTCCCCCTGAGAAGAGAAAAGGGACAGTGAGGGCCCCCCAGCATTTCCAGCTCTAGAGCAGAGCCCCATACCTGGCTTGCAGGAAAAGCCAGATCAGGAAGACAAATGGAGATCATCCTCTGAATAAAACCAGCTCTTCTTTGCCTACCGCAGCATCTGGATCAATAAAGAGCAGCCAGTTATTACTGCTGTTTTTCTAGGGATTTTTCCCCATAGAATTCCCAGGTCTTTACTCTTTTTATAGCACTTTAATTCAGGCTTCAACCACTTCCTAGTCAGATCAGGTGAAATCGTTTTCCTTCCCCCATACCCTCGATGTATTTCACATCTACTAATTCTTTTTTTAAAGATCTGATTTACGCATTTTCCTGACAGATCACAAGTAGGTAGAGAGGTAGGCAGAGAGAGAGGGGGGAAGCAGGCTCCCCGCTGAGCAGAGAGCCCGATGTGGGGCTCCATCCCAGGACGCTGAAATCATGACCTGAGCCGAAGGCAGAGGCCTAAACCACTGAGCCACCCAGGAGCCCCTATATCTGGTAATTTTTAATCAACGTGGATTTGCTGCATCAAATAGTTCCTTCTTCTTCAAATATAAATATGTAAATATATTGATCAAGTCACTCGCATGTCTTAGGAGAATGTACGCCTTTAGTAGCAAACTTGAAATCCTGGCCATTGGGTTTGATTTTTGTTTTGGTTTGATTTGGATCGGTTTTTGTCATTTAAAACTCCCTCCAGCCCTTGGCTCTGTCTGACCTGATTGCTTTCAGCTGTTTCTGCAACAAAATTGTCCTGGCAGGGAAAGCTCTAATTGTTTTCAGTGGCGCCCCCTTCTGAACACTTTGTTAAGAAAATGGTTTTTTTTTGTTTGTTTGTTTTTTGGATATGGTAAATGTGGAACTACAGTGAGGTATTTCAAAGAGGTGAACCTCAGATAAATTTCTCTAAGGGTGTGGTGAGGGTTACTCAAAAAGAAACTTGACACGGCTTTTAAAGATATCGATAAACATTATCACCAAATACGTGACTGATTGTTACTCTGCTCTTTTTTTTTTTTAAAGATTTTATTTATTTATTTGACAGAGAGAGATCACAATTAGGCAGACAGGGAGGCAGAGAGAGAGAGAGAGGAGGAAACAGGCTCCCCGCTGAGCAGAGACCCGATGCGGGACTCTATCCCAGGACCCTGAGATCATGATCTGAGCCGAAGGCAGCGGCTCAACCCACTGAGCCACCCAGGCGCCCCTGTTACTCTGCTCTTAACTGGGCAAACACTTGTTGGCTTCCAAGAAAGACTAACATAGTTGTAGATGGTTCTAGCGGCCTTCTAGCACAGGGTCTCATGAGGCAGGGATTCTAGCCACTGGCTGTGCAAGGCACGAGGCCTGTTAGTGATTCTATTTTTTTCCTCTGCAGAATGGGCCTTTCTACATTCCAGGTCTTTTCTACCCAAATAAATAGTGCGGTGATTCTCTCAGTGAGTTGTACTTCTGCTTTAAACAGCCAACTGTCTCTTAAAAAGGACTTTTGTTTACACAAGTCCTTTTAAAAAAAAAAAGTCATTTTAAAATGATCTTTTCTTTTCTTTTTTATTTTTTCATCCCATATGTTTACACTGATCCTGGAACTTTGTCATTTTGACCTTCTCTGCTGATTAAAATATTCTTCCTCATCAGCACCTTCTGCTCTCCTCTCCTGGTGGTCTCTCCGGAAGGGGTCTTCTCTAGCTCTTCTAGCAGGAGATGGGCACTTCCCCTCTACCCCTGTTGCCAGACCAACCTTACCTATTTTGCAGGGTCAGGTCGGCCTGGCTTTTTATCTGTCGTTCTCTTCTGAGTGGTTAGTTTTTCATAGATACCGTGCTTTGCTTTGGTCAGGATTTACCCTGGACCATCAAAACCCTTTTCTTGTGCCAGTGAAGCCTAAGAAACAGTCCTGATGAGAGAACCAGGAACTCGAACAGATCATATTTATCCTGAATGTTCTGTCCAAAATGAAAAATACATTTCTGAGGAGCCTCAAGATCTCTGAGAAGGGACGTTTCACCAACTCTGTCATGTAGTGGCATTAATCCCGATACTGTGTCAATTTTCCTACTTTCCCAGCTAGTAATTCTCTACCTCCGAAAGCCTACTCTCTACCGTTTCCTCTCTCAAAGGCAGTTGCTCTTAGAGTCTGCACATGGCACTTGAGGCCTGCTGGTCGTTGCCTACTGCCCTCTGTACCTTGGGGCTAACAGCTGCGGGGCATCAAGATAAGAACGTCTTTTGTTCTAAGACTTAATATAGTTTGGGTCACATGGTAAGCAATAATCACTTTTTTTGTTGATCCAAGTGTTCGACCTTTCTTAATTATTCTAGTACCACAATTTACTTGTTCTAAGATGTGTCCACCCCCCCCATTTTAATATCTTTTAAGGTGGCACTCACCTGCACTTGATGACATATCCTAGTTTAACTGACAGCATTTCTCTTTCTTAGGCGAACATAAACTATAGTACATCTTACACGTGATGAAAGATAGGATGCAATTAAATACTCTATTATGGTTACCATTCTGATATTTGAAATCCTCCGGTAGCTCCCTGTGCCCCCACAGTGTAGTACCTCACCTCCTCGGCATAGTATACAAACCATCTCAAGCCCAGTGTTAACCCCGGGGCTCAGCCTCCATCCCCATATGATGCTGCCAGATCAGTTGTCGGTTGTCATGAACTTGCTGTAGTTTCCCAAATGCACTGTGCTGCCTCCAGGCACTTTGAAACTTGACACACTCATCCTCATTCTTCGCTTTGCCCTTGTCTATCACCTCCAATGAAAATCTGTTCCTAAGTGGCTTTTCCCAGCTCCAACCTACCCTTGGCAGTCTTTTATCTCCCTGTGGTAAAGCCTGTCCCACTGCACCATGGACATGCCCGTTGTCCCCCTGGGAAGAGAAAAGGGACAGTGAGGGCCCCCCAGCATTTGCAGCTCTAGAGCAGAGCCCCATACCTGGCTTGCAGGAAATGCCAGATCAGGAAGACAAATGGAGATCATCCTCTGAATAAAACCAGCTCTTCTTTGCCTACCGCAGCATCTGGATCAATAAAGAGCAGCCAGTTATTACTGCTGTTTTTCTAGGGATTTTTCCCCATAGAATTCCCAGGTCTTTACTCTTTTTATAGCACTTTAATTCAGGCTTCAACCACTTCCCAGTCAGATCACGTGAAATCGTTTTCCTTCCCCCATACCCTCGATGTATTTCACATCTACTAATTCTTTTTTTAAAGATCTGATTTACCCATTTTTCTGACAGATCACAAGTAGGTTGAGAGGCAGGCAGAGAGAGAGGGGGGAAGCAGGCTCCCCGCTGAGTAGAGAGCCCGATGTTGGGCTCCATCCCAGGACCCTGAAATCATGACCTGAGCCGAAGGCAGAGGCCTAAACCACTGAGCCACCCAGGAGCCCCTATATCTGGTAATTTTTAATCAACGTGGATTTGCTGCATCAAATAGTTCCTTCTTCTTCAAATATAAATATGTAAATATATTGATCAAGTCACTCGCATGTCTTAGGAGAATGTCACAACTTTAGTAGCAAACTTGAAATCCTGGCCATTGGGTTTGATTTTTCTTTTGGTTTGATTTGGATCGGTTTTTGTAATTTAAAAATCCCTCCAGCCCTTGGCTCTGTCTGACCTGATTGCTTTCAGCTGTTTCTGCAACAAAATTGTCCTGGCAGGGAAAGCTCTAATTGTTTTCAGTGGCGCCCCCTTCTGAACACTTTGTTAAGAAAATGGTTTTTTTTGTTTGTTTGTTTTTGGGATATGGTAAATGTGGAACTACAATGAGGTATTTCAAAGAGGTGAACCTCAGATAAGTTTTTCTAAGGGTGGGGTGAGGGTTACTCAAAAAGAAACTTGACACGGCTTTTAAAGATATCGATAAACATTATCACTTAATACGTGACTGATTGTTACTGTGCTCTTAACTGGGCAAACACTTGTTGGCTTCCAAGAAAGACTAACATCGTTGTAGATGGTTCTAGCGGCCTTCTAGCACAGGGTCTCATGAGGCAGGGATTCTAGCCACTGGCTGTGCAAGGCACGAGGCCTGTTAGTGATTCTATTTTTTTCCTCTGCAGAATGGGCCTTTCTATATTCCAGGTCCTTTCTACCCAAATAAATAGTGCGGTGATTCTCTCCGTGAGTTTTACTTCTGCTTTAAACAGCCAACGGTCTCTTAAAAAGGACTTTTGTTTACACAAGTCCTTTAAAAAAAAAAAAAAGTCATTTTAAAATGATCTTTTCTTTTCTTTTTTATTTTTTCATCCCATATGTTTACACTGATCCTGGAACTTTGTCATTTTGACCTTCTCTGCTGATTAAAATATTCTTCCTCATCAGCACCTTCTGCTCTCCTCTCCTGGTGGTCTCTCCGGAAGGGGTCCTCTCTAGCTCTTCTAGCAGGAGATGGGCACTTCCCCTCTACCCCTGTTGCCGGACCAACCTTACCTATTTTGCAGGTTCAGGTCGGCCTGGCTTTCTATGTGTTGTTCTCTTCTGAGTGGTTAGTTTTTCATAGATACCGTGCTTTGCTTTTGTCAGGATTTACCCTGGACCATCAAAACCCTTTTCTTGTGCCAGTGAAGCCTAAGAAACAGTCCTGATGAGAGAACCAGGAACTCGAACAGATCATATTTATCCTGAATGTTCTGTCCAAAATGAAAAATACATTTCTGAGGAGCCTCAAGATCTCTGAGAAGGGACGTTTCACCAACTCTGTCATGTAGTGGCATCAATCCCGATTCTGTGTCAATTTTCCTACTTTCCCAGCTAGTAATTCTCTACCTCCGAAAGCCCACTCTCTACCGTTTCCTCTCTCAAAGGCAGTTGCTCTTAGAGTCTGCACATGGCACTTGAGGCCTGCTGGTCGTTGCCTACTGCCCTCTGTACCTTGGGGCTAACAGCTGCGGGGCATCAAGAGAAGAACGTCTTTTGTTCTAAGACTTAATATAGTTTGGGTCACATGGTAAGCAATAATCACTTTTTTGGTTGATCCAAGTGTTCGACCTTTCTTAATTATTCTAGTACCACAATTTACTTGTTCTAAGATTTGTCCACTCCCCCCATTTTAATATCTTTTAAGGTGGCACTCACCTTGCTCTTGATGACATATCCTAGTTTAACTGACAGCATTCCTCTTTCTTAGGCGAACATAAACTATAGTACATCTTACACTTGATGAAAGCTAGGATGCAATTAAATACTCTATTATGGTTACGATTCTGATATTTGAAATCCTCCGGTAGCGTCCTGTGCCCCCACAGTGTAGTACCTCACCTCCTCGGCATAGTATACAAACCATCTCAAGCCCAGTGTTAACCCCGCGGATCAAACTCCATCCCCAGGTGATGCTGCCAGATCAGTTGTCGGTTGTCATGAACTTGCTGTAGTTTCCCAAATGCACTGTGCTGCCTCGTGGCACTTTGAAACTTGACACACTCATCCTCATTCTTCGGTTTGCCCCTGTCTATCACCTCCAATGAAAATCTGTTCCTAAGTGGCTTTTCCCAGCTCCAACCTACCCTTGGCAGTCTTTTATCTCCCTGTGGTAAAGCCTGTCCCACTGCACCATGGACATGCCCTTTGTCCCCCTGAGAAGAGAAAAGGGACAGTGAGGGCACCCAGCATTTGCAGCTCTAGAGCAGAGCCCCATACCTGGCTTGCAGGAAATGCCAGATCATGAAGACAAATGGAGATCATCCTCTGGCTAAAACCAGCTCTCCTTTGCCTACCGCAGCATCTGGATCAATAAGGAGCAGCCAGTTATTACTGCTGTTTTTCGAGGGATTTTTCCCCATAGAATTCCCAGGTCTTTACTCTTTTTATAGCACTTTAATTCAGGCTTCAACCACTTCCTAGTCAGATCAGGTGAAATCATTTTCCTTCCCCCATACCCTCGATGTATTTCACATCTAGTAATTCTTTTTTTAAAGATCTGATTTACCCATTTTTCTGACAGATCACAAGTAGGTAGAGAGGCAGGCAGAGAGAGAGGGGGGAAGCAGGCTCCCCGCTGAGCAGAGAGCCCGATGTGGGGCTCCATCCCAGGACCCTGAAATCATGACCTGAGCCGAAGGCAGAGGCCTAAACCACTGAGTCACCCAGGAAACCCCATATCTGGTAATTTTCAATCAACGTGGATTTGCTGCATCAAATAGTTCCTTCTTCTTCAAATATAAATATATAAATATATTGGTCAAGTTACTTGCATGTCTTAGGAGAAAGTCAGGCCTTTAGTAGCAAACTTGAAATCTTGGCCATCGGGTTTGATTTTTGTTTTGGTTTGATTTGGATCGGTTTTTGTAATTTAAAAATCCCTCCAGCCCGAGGCTCTCTCTGACCTGATTGCTTTCAGCTGTTTCAGCAACAACATTGTCCTGGCAGGGAAAGCTCTTATTGTTTTCAGTGGCGCCCCCTTCTGAACACTTTGTTAATAAAAAGTTTTTTTTTTTTGTTTGTTTTTTGAATATGGTAAATGTGGAACAACAATGAGGTATTTCAAAGAGGTGAACCTCAGATAAATTTCTCTAAGGGTGGGGTGAGGGATCCTCAAAAAGAAACTCGACACGGCTTTTAAAGATATCGATAATCATTATCACCTAACGTGACTGATTGTTACTGTGCTCTTAACTGGGCAAACACTTGTTGGCTTCCAAGAAAGACTCACATAGTTGTAGATGGTTCTAGCAGCCTTCTAGCACAGGGTCTCCTGTGGCAGGGATCTAGCCACTGGCTGTGCAAGGCATGAGGCCTGTTAGTGATTCTTTTTTTTTCCTCTGCAGAATGGGACTTTCTACATTCCAGGTCCTTTCTACCCAAATAAATAGTGCGGTGTTTCTCTCAGTGAGTTGTACTTCTGCTTTAAACAGCCAACTGTCTCTTAAAAAGGACTTTTGTTTACACAAGTCCTTTAAAAAAAAAGTCATTTTAAAATGATCTTTTTTGATCTTTTTTATTTTTTAATCCCATATGTTTACACTGATCCTGGAACTTTGTCATTTTGACCTTCTCTGCTGATTAAAATATTCTTCATCAGCAGCACCTTCTGCTCTCCTCTCCTGGTGGTCTCTCCGGAAGGGGTCTTCTCTAGCTCTTCTAGCAGGAGATGGGCACTTCCCCTCTACCCCTGTTGCCGGACCGACCTTACCTATTTTGCAGGGTCAGGTCGGCCTGGCTTTTTATCTGTTGTTCTCTTCTGAGTGGTTAGTTTTTCATAGATACCGTGCTTTGTTTTGTCAGGATTTACCCTGGACCATCAAAACAGCTTTCTTGTGCCAGTGAAGCCTAAGAAACAGTCCTGATGAGAGAACCAGGAACTCGAACCGATCATATTTATCCTGAATGTTCTGTCCAAAATGAAAAATACATTTCTGAGGAGCCTCAAGATCTCTGAGAAGGGACGTTTCACCAACTCAGTCATGCAGTGGCATCAATTCCGATTCTGTGTCAATTATCCTACTTTCCCAGCTAGTAATTCTCTACCTCCGAAAGCCCACTCTCTACCGTTTCCTCTCTCAAAGGCAGTTGCTCTTAGAGTCTGCACATGGCACTGGAGGCCTGCTGGTCGTTGGCTACTGCCCTCTGTACCTTGGGTCTAACAGCTGCGGGGCATCAAGAGAAGAACGTCTTTTGTTCTAAGACTTAATATAGTTTGGGTCACATGGTAAGCAATAATCACTTTTTTTGTTGATCCAAGTGTTCGACCTTTCTTAATTATTCTAGTACCACAATTTACTGGTTCTAAGATGTGTCCACCCCCCCCCCCTTTTAATATCTTTTAAGGTGGCACTCACCTTGCACTTGATGACATATCCTAGTTTAACTGACAGCATTTCCCTTTCTTGGGCGAACATAAACTATAGTACATCTTATGCTTGATGAAATCTAGGATGCAATTAAATACTCTATTATGGTTACCATTCTGATATTTGAAATCCTCCGGTAGCTCCCTGTGCCCCCACAGTGTAGTACCTCACCTCCTCGGCATAGTATACAAACCATCTCAAGCCCAGTGTTAACCCCGGGGCTCAGCCTCCATCCCCAGGTGATGCTGCCAGATCAGTTGTCGGTTGTCATGAACTTGCTGTAGTTTCCCAAATGCACTGTGCTGCCTCCAGGCACTTTGAAACTTGACATACTCATCCTCATTCTTCGCTTTGCCCTTGTCTATCACCTCCAGTGAAAATCTGTTCCTAAGTGGCTTTTCCCAGCTCCAACCTACCCTTGGCAGTCTTTTATCTCCCTGTGGTAAAGCCTGTCCCACTGCACCATGGACATGCCCGTTGTCCACCTGAGAAGAGAAAAGGGACAGTGAGGGGCCCCGAGCATTTGCAGCTCTAGAGCAGAGCCCCATACCTGCCTTGCAGGAAATGTCAGGTCATGAAGACAAATAGAGATCATCCTCTGACTAAAACCAGCTCTTCTTTGCCTACCGCAGCATCTGGATCAATAAAGAGCAGCCAGTTATTACTGCTGTTTTTCTGGGGATTTTTCCCCATAGAATTCCCAGGTCTTTACTCTTTTTATAGCACTTTAATTCAGGCTTCAACCACTTCCTAGTCAGATCAGGTGAAATCATTTTCCTTCCCCCATACCCTCGATGTATTTCACATCTACTAAGTCTTTTTTTAAAGGTCTGATTTACCTTTTTTTCTGACAGATCACAAGTAGGTTGAGAGGCAGGCAGAGAGAGAGGGGGGAAGCAGGCTCCCCGCTGAGCAGAGAGCCCGATGTGGGGCTCCATCCCAGGACCCTGAAATCATGAACTGAGCCGAAGGCAGAGGCCTAAACCACTGAGCCACCCAGGAGCCCCCATATCTGGTAATTTTTAATCAACGTGGATTTGCTGCATCAAATAGTTCCTTCTTCTTCAAATATAAATATGTAAATATATTGATCAAGTCACTCGCATGTCTTAGGAGAATGTACGCCTTCAGTAGCAAACTTGAAATCCTGGCCATTGGGTTTGATTTTTGTTTTGGTTTGATTTGGATCGGTTTTTGTCATTTAAAACTCCCTCCAGCCCTTGGCTCTGTCTGACCTGATTGCTTTCAGCTGTTTCTGCAACAAAATTGTCCTGGCAGGGAAAGCTCTAATTGTTTTCAGTGGCGCCCCCTTCTGAACACTTTGTTAAGAAAATGGTTTTTTTTTGTTTGTTTGTTTTTTGGATATGGTAAATGTGGAACTACAGTGAGGTATTTCAAAGAGGTGAACCTCAGATAAATTTCTCTAAGGGTGTGGTGAGGGTTACTCAAAAAGAAACTTGACACGGCTTTTAAAGATATCGATAAACATTATCACCAAATACGTGACTGATTGTTACTCTGCTCTTTTTTTTTTTTTTTAAAGATTTTATTTATTTATTTCACAGAGAGAGATCACAATTAGGCAGACAGGCAGGCAGAGAGAGAGAGAGAGGAGGAAACAGGCTCCCCGCTGAGCAGAGACCCGATGCGGGACTCGATCCCAGGACCCTGAGATCATGATCTGAGCCGAAGGCAGCGGCTCAACCCACTGAGCCACCCAGGCGCCCCTGTTACTCTGCTCTTAACTGGGCAAACACTTGTTGGCTTCCAAGAAAGACTAACATAGTTGTAGATGGTTCTAGCGGCCTTCTAGCACAGGGTCTCATGAGGCAGGGATTCTAGCCACTGGCTGTGCAAGGCACGAGGCCTGTTAGTGATTCTATTTTTTTCCTCTGCAGAATGGGCCTTTCTACATTCCAGGTCTTTTCTACCCAAATAAATAGTGCGGTGATTCTCTCAGTGAGTTGTACTTCTGCTTTAAACAGCCAACTGTCTCTTAAAAAGGACTTTTGTTTACACAAGTCCTTTTTAAAAAAAAAAAAGTCATTTTAAAATGATCTTTTCTTTTCTTTTTTATTTTTTCATCCCATATGTTTACACTGATCCTGGAACTTTGTCATTTTGACCTTCTCTGCTGATTAAAATATTCTTCCTCATCAGCACCTTCTGCTCTCCTCTCCTGGTGGTCTCTCCGGAAGGGGTGTTCTCTAGCTCTTCTAGCAGGAGATGGGCACTTCCCCTCTACCCCTGTTGCCAGACCAACCTTACCTATTTTGCAGGGTCAGGTCGGCCTGGCTTTTTATCTGTCGTTCTCTTCTGAGTGGTTAGTTTTTCATAGATACCGTGCTTTGCTTTGGTCAGGATTTACCCTGGACCATCAAAACCCTTTTCTTATGCCAGTGAAGCCTAAGAAACAGTCCTGATGAGAGAACCAGGAACTCGAACAGATCATATTTATCCTGAATGTTCTGTCCAAAATGAAAAATACATTTCTGAGGAGCCTCAAGATCTCTGAGAAGGGACGTTTCACCAACTCTGTCATGTAGTGGCATTAATCCCGATTCTGTGTCAATTTTCCTACTTTCCCAGCTAGTAATTCTCTACCTCCGAAAGCCTACTCTCTACCGTTTCCTCTCTCAAAGGCAGTTGCTCTTAGAGTCTGCACATGGCACTGGAGGCCTGCTGGTCGTTGGCTACTGCCCTCTGTACCTTGGGTCTAACAGCTGCGGGGCATCAAGAGAAGAACGTCTTTTGTTCTAAGACTAATATAGTTTGGGTCACATGGTAAGCAATAATCACTTTTTTTGTTGATCCAAGTGTTCGACCTTTCTTAATTATTCTAGTACCACAATTTACTGGTTCTAAGATGTGTCCACCCCCCCCTTTTAATATCTTTTAAGGTGGCACTCACCTTGCACTTGATGACATATCCTAGTTTAACTGACAGCATTTCCCTTTCTTAGGCGAACATAAACTATAGTACATCTTATGCTTGATGAAATCTAGGATGCAATTAAATACTCTATTATGGTTACGATTCTGATATTTGAAATCCTCCGGTAGCTCCCTGTGCCCCCACAGTGTAGTACCTCACCTCCTCGGCATAGGATACAAACCATCTCAAGCCCAGTGTTAACCCCGGGGCTTAGCCTCCATCCCCAGGTGATGCTGCCAGATCAGTTGTCGGTTGTCATGAACTTGCTGTAGTTTCCCAAATGCACTGTGCTGCCTCCAGGCACTTTGAAACTTGACATACTCATCCTCATTCTTCGCTTTGCCCTTGTCTATCACCTCCAGTGAAAATCTGTTCCTAAGTGGCTTTTCCCAGCTCCAACCTACCCTTGGCAGTCTTTTATCTCCCTGTGGTAAAGCCTGTCCCACTGCACCATGGACATGCCCGTTGTCCACCTGAGAAGAGAAAAGGGACAGTGAGGGGCCCCGAGCATTTGCAGCTCTAGAGCAGAGCCCCATACCTGCCTTGCAGGAAATGTCAGGTCATGAAGACAAATAGAGATCATCCTCTGACTAAAACCAGCTCTTCTTTGCCTACCGCAGCATCTGGATCAATAAAGAGCAGCCAGTTATTACTGCTGTTTTTCTAGGGATTTTTCCCCATAGAATTCCCAGGTCTTTACTCTTTTTATAGCACTTTAATTCAGGCTTCAACCACTTCCTAGTCAGATCAGGTGAAATCATTTTCCTTCCCCCATACCCTCGATGTATTTCACATCTAGTAATTCTTTTTTTAAAGATCTGATTTACCCATTTTTCTGACAGATCACAAGTAGGTAGAGAGGCAGGCAGAGAGAGAGGGGGGAAGCAGGCTCCCCGCTGAGCAGAGAGCCCGATGTGGGGCTCCATCCCAGGACCCTGAAATCATGACCTGAGCCGAAGGCAGAGGCCTAAACCACTGAGCCACCCAGGAGCCCCCATATCTGGTAATTTTTAATCAACGTGGATTTGCTGCATCAAATAGTTCCTTCTTCTTCAAATATAAATATATAAATATATTGATCAAGTCACTCGCATGTCTTAGGAGAATGTCACGCCTTTAGTAGCAAACTTGAAATCTTGGCCATGGGGTTTGATTTTTTTTTTGGTTTGATTTGGATCGTTTTTTGTAATTTAAAAATCCCTCCAGCCCTTGGCTCTGTCTGACCTGAATGCTTTCAGCTGTTTCTGAAACAAAATTGTCCTGGCAGGGAAAGCTCTAATTGTTTTCAGTGGCGCCCCGTTCTGAACACTTTCTAAATAAAATTTTTTGTTTGTTTGTTTTTTGGATATGGTAAATGTGGAACAACAATGAGGTATTTCAAAGAGTTGAACCTCAGATAAATTTCTCTAAGGGTGGGGTGAGGGTTCCTCAAAAATAAACTCGACACGGCTTTTAAAGATATCGATAGTCATTATCACCTAACGTGACTGATTGTTACTGTGCTCTTAACTGGGCAAACACTTGTTGGCTTCCAAGAAAGACTAACATCGTTGTAGATGGTTCTAGCGGCCTTCTAGCACAGAGTCTCATGAGGCAGGATTTCTAGCCACTGGCTGTGCAAGGCATGAGGCTTGTTAGTGATTCTATTTTTTTCCTCTGCAAAATGGGTCTTTCTACATTCCAGGTCCTTTCTACCCAAATAAATAGTGCGGTGTTTCTCTCAGTGATTTGTACTTCTGCTTGAAACAGCCAAGTGTCTCTTAAAAATTACTTTTGTTTACACAAGTCTTTAAAAAAAAAAGTCATTTTAAAATGATCTTTTTTTTTTTTTATTTTTTAATCCCATATGTTTACACTGATCCTGGAACTTTGTCATTTTGACCTTCTCTGCTGATTAAAATATTCTTCCTCATCAGCACCTTCTGCTCTCCTCTCCTGGTGGTCTCTCCGGAAGGGGTCCTCTCTAGCTCTTCTAGCAGGAGATGGGCACTTCCCCTCTACCCCTGTTGCCGGACCAACCTTACCTATTTTGCAGGTTCAGGTCGGCCTGGCTTTCTATGTGTTGTTCTCTTCTGAGTGGTTAGTTTTTCATAGATACCGTGCTTTGCTTTTTTCAGGATTTACCCTGGACCATCAAAACAGCTTTCTAGTGCCAGTGAAGCCTAAGAAACAGTCCTGATGAGAGAACCAGGAACTCCAACCGATCATATTTATCCTGAATGTTCTGTCCAAAATGAAAAATACATTTCTGAGGAGCCTCAGGATCTCTGAGAAGGGACGTTTCACCAACTCAGTCATGCAGTGGCATCAATTCCGATTCTGTGTCAATTTTCCTACTTTCCCAGCTAGTAATTCTCTACCTCCGAAAGCCCACTCTCTACCGTTTCCTCTCTCAAAGGCAGTTGCTCTTAGAGTATACACCTGGCACTGGAGGCCTGCTGGTCGTTGCCTACTGCCCTCTGTACCTTGGGGCTAACAGCTGCGGGGCATCAAGATAAGAACGTCTTTTGTTCTAAGACTTAATATAGTTTGGGTCACATGGTAAGCAATAATCACTTTCTTTGTTGATCTAAGTGTTCGACCTTTCTTAATTATTCTAGTACCACAATTTACTTGTTCTAAGATGTGTCCACCCAACCCCATTTTAATATCTTTTAAGGTGGCACTCACCTTGCACTTGATGACATATCCTAGTTTAACTGACAGCATTTCTCTTTCTTAGTCGAACATAAACTATAGTACATCTTACATGTGATGAAAGCTAGGATGCAATTAATTACTCTATTATGGTTAAGATTCTGATATTTGAAATCCTCCGGTAGCTCCCTGTGCCCCCACAGTGTAGTACCTCACCTCCTCGGCATAGGATACAAACCATCTCAAGCCAAGTGTTAACCCCGGGGCTCAGCCTCCATCCCCAGGTGATGCTGCCAGATCAGTTGTCGGTTGTCATGAACTTGCTGTAGTTTCCCAAATGCACTGTGCTGCCTCCTGGCACTTTGAAACTTGACACACTCATCCTCATTCTTCGCTTTGCCCTTCTCTATCACCTCCAATGAAAATCTGTTCCTAAGTGGCTTTTCCCAGCTCCAACCTACCCTTGGCAGTCTTTTATCTCCCTGTGGTAAAGCCTGTCCCACTGCACCATGGACATGCCCGTTGTCCCCCTGAGAAGAGAAAAGGGACAGTGAGGGCCCCCCAGCATTTCCAGCTCTAGAGCAGAGCCCCATACCTGGCTTGCAGGAAAAGCCAGATCAGGAAGACAAATGGAGATCATCCTCTGAATAAAACCAGCTCTTCTTTGCCTACCGCAGCATCTGGATCAATAAAGAGCAGCCAGTTATTACTGCTGTTTTTCTAGGGATTTTTCCCCATAGAATTCCCAGGTCTTTACTCTTTTTATAGCACTTTAATTCAGGCTTCAACCACTTCCTAGTCAGATCAGGTGAAATCGTTTTCCTTCCCCCATACCCTCGATGTATTTCACATCTAGTAATTCTTTTTTTAAAGATCTGATTTACGCATTTTCCTGACAGATCACAAGTAGGTAGAGAGGTAGGCAGAGAGAGAGGGGGGAAGCAGGCTCCCCGCTGAGCAGAGAGCCCGATGTGGGGCTCCATCCCAGGACCCTGAAATCATGACCTGAGCCGAAGGCAGAGGCCTAAACCACTGAGCCACCCAGGAGCCCCTATATCTGGTAATTTTTAATCAACGTGGATTTGCTGCATCAAATAGTTCCTTCTTCTTCAAATATAAATATGTAAATATATTGATCAAGTCACTCGCATGTCTTAGGAGAATGTACGCCTTTAGTAGCAAACTTGAAATCCTGGCCATTGGGTTTGATTTTTGTTTTGGTTTGATTTGGATCGGTTTTTGTCATTTAAAACTCCCTCCAGCCCTTGGCTCTGTCTGACCTGATTGCTTTCAGCTGTTTCTGCAACAAAATTGTCCTGGCAGGGAAAGCTCTAATTGTTTTCAGTGGCGCCCCCTTCTGAACACTTTGTTAAGAAAATGGTTTTTTTTTGTTTGTTTGTTTTTTGGATATGGTAAATGTGGAACTACAGTGAGGTATTTCAAAGAGGTGAACCTCAGATAAATTTCTCTAAGGGTGTGGTGAGGGTTACTCAAAAAGAAACTTGACACGGCTTTTAAAGATATCGATAAACATTATCACCAAATACGTGACTGATTGTTACTCTGCTCTTTTTTTTTTTTAAAGATTTTATTTATTTATTTGACAGAGAGAGATCACAATTAGGCAGACAGGGAGGCAGAGAGAGAGAGAGAGGAGGAAACAGGCTCCCCGCTGAGCAGAGACCCGATGCGGGACTCGATCCCAGGACCCTGAGATCATGATCTGAGCCGAAGGCAGCGGCTCAACCCACTGAGCCACCCAGGCGCCCCTTTTACTCTGCTCTTAACTGGGCAAACACTTGTTGGCTTCCAAGAAAGACTACCATAGTTGTAGATGGTTCTAGCGGCCTTCTAGCACAGGGTCTCATGAGGCAGGGATTCTAGCCACTGGCTGTGCAAGGCACGAGGCCTGTTAGTGATTCTATTTTTTTCCTCTGCAGAATGGGCCTTTCTACATTCCAGGTCCTTTCTACCCAAATAAATAGTGCGGTGATTCTCTCAGTGAGTTGTACTTCTGCTTTAAACAGCCAACTGTCTCTTAAAAAGGACTTTTGTTTACACAAGTCCTTTTAAAAAAAAAAAGTCATTTTAAAATGATCTTTTCTTTTCTTTTTTATTTTTTCATCCCATATGTTTACACTGATCCTGGAACTTTGTCATTTTGACCTTCTCTGCTGATTAAAATATTCTTCCTCATCAGCACCTTCTGCTCTCCTCTCCTGGTGGTCTCTCCGGAAGGGGTCTTCTCTAGCTCTTCTAGCAGGAGATGGGCACTTCCCCTCTACCCCTGTTGCCGGACCAACCTTACCTATTTTGCAGGGTCAGGTCGGCCTGGCTTTTTATCTGTCGTTCTCTTCTGAGTGGTTAGTTTTTCATAGATACCGTGCTTTGCTTTGGTCAGGATTTACCCTGGACCATCAAAACCCTTTTCTTGTGCCAGTGAAGCCTAAGAAACAGTCCTGATGAGAGAACCAGGAACTCGAACAGATCATATTTATCCTGAATGTTCTGTCCAAAATGAAAAATACATTTCTGAGGAGCCTCAAGATCTCTGAGAAGGGACGTTTCACCAACTCTGTCATGTAGTGGCATTAATCCCGATTCTGTGTCAATTTTCCTACTTTCCCAGCTAGTAATTCTCTACCTCCGAAAGCCTACTCTCTACCGTTTCCTCTCTCAAAGGCAGTTGCTCTTAGAGTCTGCACATGGCACTTGAGGCCTGCTGGTCGTTGCCTACTGCCCTCTGTACCTTGGGGCTAACAGCTGCGGGGCATCAAGATAAGAACGTCTTTTGTTCTAAGACTTAATATAGTTTGGGTCACATGGTAAGCAATAATCACTTTTTTTGTTGATCCAAGTGTTCGACCTTTCTTAATTATTCTAGTACCACAATTTACTTGTTCTAAGATGTGTCCACCCCCCCCATTTTAATATATTTTAAGGTGGCACTCACCTTGCACTTGATGACATATCCTAGTTTAACTGACAGCATTTCTCTTTCTTAGTCGAACATAAACTCTAGTACATCTTACACGTGATGAAAGCTAGGATGCAATTAAATACTCTATTATGGTTACGATTCTGATATTTGAAATCCTCCGGTAGCTCCCTGTGCCCCCACAGTGTAGTACCTCACCTCCTCGGCATAGTATACAAACCATCTCAAGCCCAGTGTTAACCCCGGGGCTCAGCCTCCATCCCCATATGATGCTGCCAGATCAGTTGTCGGTTGTCATGAACTTGCTGTAGTTTCCCAAATGCACTGTGCTGCCTCCTGGCACTTTGAAACTTGACACACTCATCCTCATTCTTCGCTTTGCCCTTGTCTATCACCTCCAATGAAAATCTGTTCCTAAGTGGCTTTTCCCAGCTCCAACCTACCCTTGGCAGTCTTTTATCTCCCTGTGGTAAAGCCTGTCCCACTGCACCATGGACATGCCCGTTGTCCCCCTGGGAAGAGAAAAGGGACAGTGAGGGCCCCCCAGCATTTGCAGCTCTAGAGCAGAGCCCCATACCTGGCTTGCAGGAAATGCCAGATCAGGAAGACAAATGGAGATCATCCTCTGAATAAAACCAGCTCTTCTTTGCCTACCGCAGCATCTGGATCAATAAAGAGCAGCCAGTTATTACTGCTGTTTTTCTAGGGATTTTTCCCCATAGAATTCCCAGGTCTTTACTCTTTTTATAGCACTTTAATTCAGGCTTCAACCACTTCCCAGTCAGATCACGTGAAATCGTTTTCCTTCCCCCATACACTCGATGTATTTCACATCTACTAATTCTTTTTTTAAAGATCTGATTTACCCATTTTTCTGACAGATCACAAGTAGGTAGAGAGGCAGGCAGAGAGAGAGGGGGGAAGCAGGCTCCCCGCTGAGTAGAGAGCCCGATGTTGGGCTCCATCCCAGGACCCTGAAATCATGACCTGAGCCGAAGGCAGAGGCCTAAACCACTGAGCCACCCAGGAGCCCCTATATCTGGTAATTTTTAATCAACGTGGATTTGCTGCATCAAATAGTTCCTTCTTCTTCAAATATAAATATGTAAATATATTGATCAAGTCACTCGCATGTCTTAGGAGAATGTCACAACTTTAGTAGCAAACTGGAAATCCTGGCCATTGGGTTTGATTTTTCTTTTGGTTTGATTTGGATCGGTTTTTGTAATTTAAAAATCCCTCCAGCCCTTGGCTCTGTCTGACCTGATTGCTTTCAGCTGTTTCTGCAACAAAATTGTCCTGGCAGGGAAAGCTCTAATTGTTTTCAGTGGCGCCCCCTTCTGAACACTTTGTTAAGAAAATGGTTTTTTTTGTTTGTTTGTTTTTGGGATATGGTAAATGTGGAACTACAATGAGGTATTTCAAAGAGGTGAACCTCAGATAAGTTTTTCTAAGGGTGGGGTGAGGGTTACTCAAAAAGAAACTTGACACGGCTTTTAAAGATATCGATAAACATTATCACTTAATACGTGACTGATTGTTACTGTGCTCTTAACTGGGCAAACACTTGTTGGCTTCCAAGAAAGACTAACATCGTTGTAGATGGTTCTAGCGGCCTTCTAGCACAGGGTCTCATGAGGCAGGGATTCTAGCCACTGGCTGTGCAAGGCACGAGGCCTGTTAGTGATTCTATTTTTTTCCTCTGCAGAATGGGCCTTTCTATATTCCAGGTCCTTTCTACCCAAATAAATAGTGCGGTGATTCTCTCCGTGAGTTTTACTTCTGCTTTAAACAGCCAACGGTCTCTTAAAAAGGACTTTTGTTTACACAAGTCCTTTAAAAAAAAAAAAAAGTCATTTTAAAATGATCTTTTCTTTTCTTTTTTATTTTTTCATCCCATATGTTTACACTGATCCTGGAACTTTGTCATTTTGACCTTCTCTGCTGATTAAAATATTCTTCCTCATCAGCACCTTCTGCTCTCCTCTCCTGGTGGTCTCTCCGGAAGGGGTCCTCTCTAGCTCTTCTAGCAGGAGATGGGCACTTCCCCTCTACCCCTGTGGCCGGACCAACCTTACCTATTTTGCAGGTTCAGGTCGGCCTGGCTTTCTATGTGTTGTTCTCTTCTGAGTGGTTAGTTTTTCATAGATACCGTGCTTTGCTTTTGTCAGGATTTACCCTGGACCATCAAAACCCTTTTCTTGTGCCAGTGAAGCCTAAGAAACAGTCCTGATGAGAGAACCAGGAACTCGAACAGATCATATTTATCCTGAATGTTCTGTCCAAAATGAAAAATACATTTCTGAGGAGCCTCAAGATCTCTGAGAAGGGACGTTTCACCAACTCTGTCATGTAGTGGCATCAATCCCGATTCTGTGTCAATTTTCCTACTTTCCCAGCTAGTAATTCTCTACCTCCGAAAGCCCACTCTCTACCGTTTCCTCTCTCAAAGGCAGTTGCTCTTAGAGTCTGCACATGGCACTTGAGGCCTGCTGGTCGTTGCCTACTGCCCTCTGTACCTTGGGGCTAACAGCTGCGGGGCATCAAGAGAAGAACGTCTTTTGTTCTAAGACTTAATATAGTTTGGGTCACATGGTAAGCAATAATCACTTTTTTGGTTGATCCAAGTGTTCGACCTTTCTTAATTATTCTAGTACCACAATTTACTTGTTCTAAGATTTGTCCACTCCCCCCATTTTAATATCTTTTAAGGTGGCACTCACCTTGCTCTTGATGACATATCCTAGTTTAACTGACAGCATTCCTCTTTCTTAGGCGAACATAAACTATAGTACATCTTACACTTGATGAAAGCTAGGATGCAATTAAATACTCTATTATGGTTACGATTCTGATATTTGAAATCCTCCGGTAGCGTCCTGTGCCCCCACAGTGTAGTACCTCACCTCCTCGGCATAGTATACAAACCATCTCAAGCCCAGTGTTAACCCCGCGGATCAAACTCCATCCCCAGGTGATGCTGCCAGATCAGTTGTCGGTTGTCATGAACTTGCTGTAGTTTCCCAAATGCACTGTGCTGCCTCGTGGCACTTTGAAACTTGACACACTCATCCTCATTCTTCGGTTTGCCCCTGTCTATCACCTCCAATGAAAATCTGTTCCTAAGTGGCTTTTCCCAGCTCCAACCTACCCTTGGCAGTCTTTTATCTCCCTGTGGTAAAGCCTGTCCCACTGCACCATGGACATGCCCTTTGTCCACCTGAGAAGAGAAAAGGGACAGTGAGGGCACCCAGCATTTGCAGCTCTAGAGCAGAGCCCCATACCTGGCTTGCAGGAAATGCCAGATCATGAAGACAAATGGAGATCATCCTCTGGCTAAAACCAGCTCTCCTTTGCCTACCGCAGCATCTGGATCAATAAGGAGCAGCCAGTTATTACTGCTGTTTTTCGAGGGATTTTTCCCCATAGAATTCCCAGGTCTTTACTCTTTTTATAGCACTTTAATTCAGGCTTCAACCACTTCCTAGTCAGATCAGGTGAAATCATTTTCCTTCCCCCATACCCTCGATGTATTTCACATCTAGTAATTCTTTTTTTAAAGATCTGATTTACCCATTTTTCTGACAGATCACAAGTAGGTAGAGAGGCAGGCAGAGAGAGAGGGGGGAAGCAGGCTCCCCGCTGAGCAGAGAGCCCGATGTGGGGCTCCATCCCAGGACCCTGAAATCATGACCTGAGCCGAAGGCAGAGGCCTAAACCACTGAGTCACCCAGGAAACCCCATATCTGGTAATTTTCAATCAACGTGGATTTGCTGCATCAAATAGTTCCTTCTTCTTCAAATATAAATATATAAATATATTGGTCAAGTTACTTGCATGTCTTAGGAGAAAGTCAGGCCTTTAGTAGCAAACTTGAAATCTTGGCCATCGGGTTTGATTTTTGTTTTGGTTTGATTTGGATCGGTTTTTGTAATTTAAAAATCCCTCCAGCCCGAGGCTCTCTCTGACCTGATTGCTTTCAGCTGTTTCAGCAACAACATTGTCCTGGCAGGGAAAGCTCTTATTGTTTTCAGTGGCGCCCCCTTCTGAACACTTTGTTAATAAAAAGTTTTTTTTTTTTGTTTGTTTTTTGAATATGGTAAATGTGGAACAACAATGAGGTATTTCAAAGAGGTGAACCTCAGATAAATTTCTCTAAGGGTGGGGTGAGGGATCCTCAAAAAGAAACTCGACACGGCTTTTAAAGATATCGATAATCATTATCACCTAACGTGACTGATTGTTACTGTGCTCTTAACTGGGCAAACACTTGTTGGCTTCCAAGAAAGACTCACATAGTTGTAGATGGTTCTAGCAGCCTTCTAGCACAGGGTCTCCTGTGGCAGGGATCTAGCCACTGGCTGTGCAAGGCATGAGGCCTGTTAGTGATTCTTTTTTTTTCCTCTGCAGAATGGGACTTTCTACATTCCAGGTCCTTTCTACCCAAATAAATAGTGCGGTGTTTCTCTCAGTGAGTTGTACTTCTGCTTTAAACAGCCAACTGTCTCTTAAAAAGGACTTTTGTTTACACAAGTCCTTTAAAAAAAAAGTCATTTTAAAATGATCTTTTTTGATCTTTTTTATTTTTTAATCCCATATGTTTACACTGATCCTGGAACTTTGTCATTTTGACCTTCTCTGCTGATTAAAATATTCTTCATCAGCAGCACCTTCTGCTCTCCTCTCCTGGTGGTCTCTCCGGAAGGGGTCTTCTCTAGCTCTTCTAGCAGGAGATGGGCACTTCCCCTCTACCCCTGTTGCCGGACCGACCTTACCTATTTTGCAGGGTCAGGTCGGCCTGGCTTTTTATCTGTTGTTCTCTTCTGAGTGGTTAGTTTTTCATAGATACCGTGCTTTGTTTTGTCAGGATTTACCCTGGACCATCAAAACAGCTTTCTTGTGCCAGTGAAGCCTAAGAAACAGTCCTGATGAGAGAACCAGGAACTCGAACCGATCATATTTATCCTGAATGTTCTGTCCAAAATGAAAAATACATTTCTGAGGAGCCTCAAGATCTCTGAGAAGGGACGTTTCACCAACTCAGTCATGCAGTGGCATCAATTCCGATTCTGTGTCAATTATCCTACTTTCCCAGCTAGTAATTCTCTACCTCCGAAAGCCCACTCTCTACCGTTTCCTCTCTCAAAGGCAGTTGCTCTTAGAGTCTGCACATGGCACTGGAGGCCTGCTGGTCGTTGGCTACTGCCCTCTGTACCTTGGGTCTAACAGCTGCGGGGCATCAAGAGAAGAACGTCTTTTGTTCTAAGACTTAATATAGTTTGGGTCACATGGTAAGCAATAATCACTTTTTTTGTTGATCCAAGTGTTCGACCTTTCTTAATTATTCTAGTACCACAATTTACTGGTTCTAAGATGTGTCCACCCCCCCCCCTTTTAATATCTTTTAAGGTGGCACTCACCTTGCACTTGATGACATATCCTAGTTTAACTGACAGCATTTCCCTTTCTTAGGCGAACATAAACTATAGTACATCTTATGCTTGATGAAATCTAGGATGCAATTAAATACTCTATTATGGTTACCATTCTGATATTTGAAATCCTCCGGTAGCTCCCTGTGCCCCCACAGTGTAGTACCTCACCTCCTCGGCATAGTATACAAACCATCTCAAGCCCAGTGTTAACCCCGGGGCTCAGCCTCCATCCCCAGGTGATGCTGCCAGATCAGTTGTCGGTTGTCATGAACTTGCTGTAGTTTCCCAAATGCACTGTGCTGCCTCCAGGCACTTTGAAACTTGACATACTCATCCTCATTCTTCGCTTTGCCCTTGTCTATCACCTCCAGTGAAAATCTGTTCCTAAGTGGCTTTTCCCAGCTCCAACCTACCCTTGGCAGTCTTTTATCTCCCTGTGGTAAAGCCTGTCCCACTGCACCATGGACATGCCCGTTGTCCACCTGAGAAGAGAAAAGGGACAGTGAGGGGCCCCGAGCATTTGCAGCTCTAGAGCAGAGCCCCATACCTGCCTTGCAGGAAATGCCAGATCATGAAGACAAATAGAGATCATCCTCTGACTAAAACCAGCTCTTCTTTGCCTACCGCAGCATCTGGATCAATAAAGAGCAGCCAGTTATTACTGCTGTTTTTCTGGGGATTTTTCCCCATAGAATTCCCAGGTCTTTACTCTTTTTATAGCACTTTAATTCAGGCTTCAACCACTTCCTAGTCAGATCAGGTGAAATCATTTTCCTTCCCCCATACCCTCGATGTATTTCACATCTACTAAGTCTTTTTTTAAAGGTCTGATTTACCTTTTTTTCTGACAGATCACAAGTAGGTTGAGAGGCAGGCAGAGAGAGAGGGGGGAAGCAGGCTCCCCGCTGAGCAGAGAGCCCGATGTGGGGCTCCATCCCAGGACCCTGAAATCATGAACTGAGCCGAAGGCAGAGGCCTAAACCACTGAGCCACCCAGGAGCCCCCATATCTGGTAATTTTTAATCAACGTGGATTTGCTGCATCAAATAGTTCCTTCTTCTTCAAATATAAATATGTAAATATATTGATCAAGTCACTCGCATGTCTTAGGAGAATGTACGCCTTCAGTAGCAAACTTGAAATCCTGGCCATTGGGTTTGATTTTTGTTTTGGTTTGATTTGGATCGGTTTTTGTCATTTAAAACTCCCTCCAGCCCTTGGCTCTGTCTGACCTGATTGCTTTCAGCTGTTTCTGCAACAAAATTGTCCTGGCAGGGAAAGCTCTAATTGTTTTCAGTGGCGCCCCCTTCTGAACACTTTGTTAAGAAAATGGTTTTTTTTTGTTTGTTTGTTTTTTGGATATGGTAAATGTGGAACTACAGTGAGGTATTTCAAAGAGGTGAACCTCAGATAAATTTCTCTAAGGGTGTGGTGAGGGTTACTCAAAAAGAAACTTGACACGGCTTTTAAAGATATCGATAAACATTATCACCAAATACGTGACTGATTGTTACTCTGCTCTTTTTTTTTTTTTTTTAAAGATTTTATTTATTTATTTCACAGAGAGAGATCACAATTAGGCAGACAGGCAGGCAGAGAGAGAGAGAGAGGAGGAAACAGGCTCCCCGCTGAGCAGAGACCCGATGCGGGACTCGATCCCAGGACCCTGAGATCATGATCTGAGCCGAAGGCAGCGGCTCAACCCACTGAGCCACCCAGGCGCCCCTGTTACTCTGCTCTTAACTGGGCAAACACTTGTTGGCTTCCAAGAAAGACTAACATAGTTGTAGATGGTTCTAGCGGCCTTCTAGCACAGGGTCTCATGAGGCAGGGATTCTAGCCACTGGCTGTGCAAGGCACGAGGCCTGTTAGTGATTCTATTTTTTTCCTCTGCAGAATGGGCCTTTCTACATTCCAGGTCTTTTCTACCCAAATAAATAGTGCGGTGATTCTCTCAGTGAGTTGTACTTCTGCTTTAAACAGCCAACTGTCTCTTAAAAAGGACTTTTGTTTACACAAGTCCTTTTTAAAAAAAAAAAAGTCATTTTAAAATGATCTTTTCTTTTCTTTTTTATTTTTTCATCCCATATGTTTACACTGATCCTGGAACTTTGTCATTTTGACCTTCTCTGCTGATTAAAATATTCTTCCTCATCAGCACCTTCTGCTCTCCTCTCCTGGTGGTCTCTCCGGAAGGGGTGTTCTCTAGCTCTTCTAGCAGGAGATGGGCACTTCCCCTCTACCCCTGTTGCCAGACCAACCTTACCTATTTTGCAGGGTCAGGTCGGCCTGGCTTTTTATCTGTCGTTCTCTTCTGAGTGGTTAGTTTTTCATAGATACCGTGCTTTGCTTTGGTCAGGATTTACCCTGGACCATCAAAACCCTTTTCTTATGCCAGTGAAGCCTAAGAAACAGTCCTGATGAGAGAACCAGGAACTCGAACAGATCATATTTATCCTGAATGTTCTGTCCAAAATGAAAAATACATTTCTGAGGAGCCTCAAGATCTCTGAGAAGGGACGTTTCACCAACTCTGTCATGTAGTGGCATTAATCCCGATTCTGTGTCAATTTTCCTACTTTCCCAGCTAGTAATTCTCTACCTCCGAAAGCCTACTCTCTACCGTTTCCTCTCTCAAAGGCAGTTGCTCTTAGAGTCTGCACATGGCACTGGAGGCCTGCTGGTCGTTGGCTACTGCCCTCTGTACCTTGGGTCTAACAGCTGCGGGGCATCAAGAGAAGAACGTCTTTTGTTCTAAGACTTAATATAGTTTGGGTCACATGGTAAGCAATAATCACTTTTTTTGTTGATCCAAGTGTTCGACCTTTCTTAATTATTCTAGTACCACAATTTACTGGTTCTAAGATGTGTCCACCCCCCCCCTTTTAATATCTTTTAAGGTGGCACTCACCTTGCACTTGATGACATATCCTAGTTTAACTGACAGCATTTCCCTTTCTTAGGCGAACATAAACTATAGTACATCTTATGCTTGATGAAATCTAGGATGCAATTAAATACTCTATTATGGTTACGATTCTGATATTTGAAATCCTCCGGTAGCTCCCTGTGCCCCCACAGTGTAGTACCTCACCTCCTCGGCATAGGATACAAACCATCTCAAGCCCAGTGTTAACCCCGGGGCTTAGCCTCCATCCCCAGGTGATGCTGCCAGATCAGTTGTCGGTTGTCATGAACTTGCTGTAGTTTCCCAAATGCACTGTGCTGCCTCCAGGCACTTTGAAACTTGACATACTCATCCTCATTCTTCGCTTTGCCCTTGTCTATCACCTCCAGTGAAAATCTGTTCCTAAGTGGCTTTTCCCAGCTCCAACCTACCCTTGGCAGTCTTTTATCTCCCTGTGGTAAAGCCTGTCCCACTGCACCATGGACATGCCCGTTGTCCACCTGAGAAGAGAAAAGGGACAGTGAGGGGCCCCGAGCATTTGCAGCTCTAGAGCAGAGCCCCATACCTGCCTTGCAGGAAATGTCAGGTCATGAAGACAAATAGAGATCATCCTCTGACTAAAACCAGCTCTTCTTTGCCTACCGCAGCATCTGGATCAATAAAGAGCAGCCAGTTATTACTGCTGTTTTTCTAGGGATTTTTCCCCATAGAATTCCCAGGTCTTTACTCTTTTTATAGCACTTTAATTCAGGCTTCAACCACTTCCTAGTCAGATCAGGTGAAATCATTTTCCTTCCCCCATACCCTCGATGTATTTCACATCTAGTAATTCTTTTTTTAAAGATCTGATTTACCCATTTTTCTGACAGATCACAAGTAGGTAGAGAGGCAGGCAGAGAGAGAGGGGGGAAGCAGGCTCCCCGCTGAGCAGAGAGCCCGATGTGGGGCTCCATCCCAGGACCCTGAAATCATGACCTGAGCCGAAGGCAGAGGCCTAAACCACTGAGCCACCCAGGAGCCCCCATATCTGGTAATTTTTAATCAACGTGGATTTGCTGCATCAAATAGTTCCTTCTTCTTCAAATATAAATATATAAATATATTGATCAAGTCACTCGCATGTCTTAGGAGAATGTCACGCCTTTAGTAGCAAACTTGAAATCTTGGCCATGGGGTTTGATTTTTTTTTTGGTTTGATTTGGATCGTTTTTTGTAATTTAAAAATCCCTCCAGCCCTTGGCTCTGTCTGACCTGAATGCTTTCAGCTGTTTCTGCAACAAAATTGTCCTGGCAGGGAAAGCTCTAATTGTTTTCAGTGGCGCCCCGTTCTGAACACTTTCTAAATAAAATTTTTTGTTTGTTTGTTTTTTGGATATGGTAAATGTGGAACAACAATGAGGTATTTCAAAGAGTTGAACCTCAGATAAATTTCTCTAAGGGTGGGGTGAGGGTTCCTCAAAAATAAACTCGACACGGCTTTTAAAGATATCGATAGTCATTATCACCTAACGTGACTGATTGTTACTGTGCTCTTAACTGGGCAAACACTTGTTGGCTTCCAAGAAAGACTAACATCGTTGTAGATGGTTCTAGCGGCCTTCTAGCACAGAGTCTCATGAGGCAGGATTTCTAGCCACTGGCTGTGCAAGGCATGAGGCTTGTTAGTGATTCTATTTTTTTCCTCTGCAAAATGGGTCTTTCTACATTCCAGGTCCTTTCTACCCAAATAAATAGTGCGGTGTTTCTCTCAGTGATTTGTACTTCTGCTTGAAACAGCCAAGTGTCTCTTAAAAATTACTTTTGTTTACACAAGTCTTTAAAAAAAAAAGTCATTTTAAAATGATCTTTTTTTTTTTTTATTTTTTAATCCCATATGTTTACACTGATCCTGGAACTTTGTCATTTTGACCTTCTCTGCTGATTAAAATATTCTTCCTCATCAGCACCTTCTGCTCTCCTCTCCTGGTGGTCTCTCCGGAAGGGGTCCTCTCTAGCTCTTCTAGCAGGAGATGGGCACTTCCCCTCTACCCCTGTTGCCGGACCAACCTTACCTATTTTGCAGGTTCAGGTCGGCCTGGCTTTCTATGTGTTGTTCTCTTCTGAGTGGTTAGTTTTTCATAGATACCGTGCTTTGCTTTTTTCAGGATTTACCCTGGACCATCAAAACAGCTTTCTAGTGCCAGTGAAGCCTAAGAAACAGTCCTGATGAGAGAACCAGGAACTCCAACCGATCATATTTATCCTGAATGTTCTGTCCAAAATGAAAAATACATTTCTGAGGAGCCTCAGGATCTCTGAGAAGGGACGTTTCACCAACTCAGTCATGCAGTGGCATCAATTCCGATTCTGTGTCAATTTTCCTACTTTCCCAGCTAGTAATTCTCTACCTCCGAAAGCCCACTCTCTACCGTTTCCTCTCTCAAAGGCAGTTGCTCTTAGAGTATACACCTGGCACTGGAGGCCTGCTGGTCGTTGCCTACTGCCCTCTGTACCTTGGGGCTAACAGCTGCGGGGCATCAAGATAAGAACGTCTTTTGTTCTAAGACTTAATATAGTTTGGGTCACATGGTAAGCAATAATCACTTTCTTTGTTGATCTAAGTGTTCGACCTTTCTTAATTATTCTAGTACCACAATTTACTTGTTCTAAGATGTGTCCACCCAACCCCATTTTAATATCTTTTAAGGTGGCACTCACCTTGCACTTGATGACATATCCTAGTTTAACTGACAGCATTTCTCTTTCTTAGTCGAACATAAACTATAGTACATCTTACATGTGATGAAAGCTAGGATGCAATTAATTACTCTATTATGGTTAAGATTCTGATATTTGAAATCCTCCGGTAGCTCCCTGTGCCCCCACAGTGTAGTACCTCACCTCCTCGGCATAGGATACAAACCATCTCAAGCCAAGTGTTAACCCCGGGGCTCAGCCTCCATCCCCAGGTGATGCTGCCAGATCAGTTGTCGGTTGTCATGAACTTGCTGTAGTTTCCCAAATGCACTGTGCTGCCTCCTGGCACTTTGAAACTTGACACACTCATCCTCATTCTTCGCTTTGCCCTTCTCTATCACCTCCAATGAAAATCTGTTCCTAAGTGGCTTTTCCCAGCTCCAACCTACCCTTGGCAGTCTTTTATCTCCCTGTGGTAAAGCCTGTCCCACTGCACCATGGACATGCCCGTTGTCCCCCTGAGAAGAGAAAAGGGACAGTGAGGGCCCCCCAGCATTTCCAGCTCTAGAGCAGAGCCCCATACCTGGCTTGCAGGAAAAGCCAGATCAGGAAGACAAATGGAGATCATCCTCTGAATAAAACCAGCTCTTCTTTGCCTACCGCAGCATCTGGATCAATAAAGAGCAGCCAGTTATTACTGCTGTTTTTCTAGGGATTTTTCCCCATAGAATTCCCAGGTCTTTACTCTTTTTATAGCACTTTAATTCAGGCTTCAACCACTTCCTAGTCAGATCAGGTGAAATCGTTTTCCTTCCCCCATACCCTCGATGTATTTCACATCTAGTAATTCTTTTTTTAAAGATCTGATTTACGCATTTTCCTGACAGATCACAAGTAGGTAGAGAGGTAGGCAGAGAGAGAGGGGGGAAGCAGGCTCCCCGCTGAGCAGAGAGCCCGATGTGGGGCTCCATCCCAGGACCCTGAAATCATGACCTGAGCCGAAGGCAGAGGCCTAAACCACTGAGCCACCCAGGAGCCCCTATATCTGGTAATTTTTAATCAACGTGGATTTGCTGCATCAAATAGTTCCTTCTTCTTCAAATATAAATATGTAAATATATTGATCAAGTCACTCGCATGTCTTAGGAGAATGTACGCCTTTAGTAGCAAACTTGAAATCCTGGCCATTGGGTTTGATTTTTGTTTTGGTTTGATTTGGATCGGTTTTTGTCATTTAAAACTCCCTCCAGCCCTTGGCTCTGTCTGACCTGATTGCTTTCAGCTGTTTCTGCAACAAAATTGTCCTGGCAGGGAAAGCTCTAATTGTTTTCAGTGGCGCCCCCTTCTGAACACTTTGTTAAGAAAATGGTTTTTTTTTGTTTGTTTGTTTTTTGGATATGGTAAATGTGGAACTACAGTGAGGTATTTCAAAGAGGTGAACCTCAGATAAATTTCTCTAAGGGTGTGGTGAGGGTTACTCAAAAAGAAACTTGACACGGCTTTTAAAGATATCGATAAACATTATCACCAAATACGTGACTGATTGTTACTCTGCTCTTTTTTTTTTTTAAAGATTTTATTTATTTATTTGACAGAGAGAGATCACAATTAGGCAGACAGGGAGGCAGAGAGAGAGAGAGAGGAGGAAACAGGCTCCCCGCTGAGCAGAGACCCGATGCGGGACTCGATCCCAGGACCCTGAGATCATGATCTGAGCCGAAGGCAGCGGCTCAACCCACTGAGCCACCCAGGCGCCCCTTTTACTCTGCTCTTAACTGGGCAAACACTTGTTGGCTTCCAAGAAAGACTACCATAGTTGTAGATGGTTCTAGCGGCCTTCTAGCACAGGGTCTCATGAGGCAGGGATTCTAGCCACTGGCTGTGCAAGGCACGAGGCCTGTTAGTGATTCTATTTTTTTCCTCTGCAGAATGGGCCTTTCTACATTCCAGGTCCTTTCTACCCAAATAAATAGTGCGGTGATTCTCTCAGTGAGTTGTACTTCTGCTTTAAACAGCCAACTGTCTCTTAAAAAGGACTTTTGTTTACACAAGTCCTTTTAAAAAAAAAAAGTCATTTTAAAATGATCTTTTCTTTTCTTTTTTATTTTTTCATCCCATATGTTTACACTGATCCTGGAACTTTGTCATTTTGACCTTCTCTGCTGATTAAAATATTCTTCCTCATCAGCACCTTCTGCTCTCCTCTCCTGGTGGTCTCTCCGGAAGGGGTCTTCTCTAGCTCTTCTAGCAGGAGATGGGCACTTCCCCTCTACCCCTGTTGCCGGACCAACCTTACCTATTTTGCAGGGTCAGGTCGGCCTGGCTTTTTATCTGTCGTTCTCTTCTGAGTGGTTAGTTTTTCATAGATACCGTGCTTTGCTTTGGTCAGGATTTACCCTGGACCATCAAAACCCTTTTCTTGTGCCAGTGAAGCCTAAGAAACAGTCCTGATGAGAGAACCAGGAACTCGAACAGATCATATTTATCCTGAATGTTCTGTCCAAAATGAAAAATACATTTCTGAGGAGCCTCAAGATCTCTGAGAAGGGACGTTTCACCAACTCTGTCATGTAGTGGCATTAATCCCGATTCTGTGTCAATTTTCCTACTTTCCCAGCTAGTAATTCTCTACCTCCGAAAGCCTACTCTCTACCGTTTCCTCTCTCAAAGGCAGTTGCTCTTAGAGTCTGCACATGGCACTTGAGGCCTGCTGGTCGTTGCCTACTGCCCTCTGTACCTTGGGGCTAACAGCTGCGGGGCATCAAGATAAGAACGTCTTTTGTTCTAAGACTTAATATAGTTTGGGTCACATGGTAAGCAATAATCACTTTTTTTGTTGATCCAAGTGTTCGACCTTTCTTAATTATTCTAGTACCACAATTTACTTGTTCTAAGATGTGTCCACCCCCCCCATTTTAATATCTTTTAAGGTGGCACTCACCTTGCACTTGATGACATATCCTAGTTTAACTGACAGCATTTCTCTTTCTTAGTCGAACATAAACTCTAGTACATCTTACACGTGATGAAAGCTAGGATGCAATTAAATACTCTATTATGGTTACGATTCTGATATTTGAAATCCTCCGGTAGCTCCCTGTGCCCCCACAGTGTAGTACCTCACCTCCTCGGCATAGTATACAAACCATCTCAAGCCCAGTGTTAACCCCGGGGCTCAGCCTCCATCCCCATATGATGCTGCCAGATCAGTTGTCGGTTGTCATGAACTTGCTGTAGTTTCCCAAATGCACTGTGCTGCCTCCTGGCACTTTGAAACTTGACACACTCATCCTCATTCTTCGCTTTGCCCTTGTCTATCACCTCCAATGAAAATCTGTTCCTAAGTGGCTTTTCCCAGCTCCAACCTACCCTTGGCAGTCTTTTATCTCCCTGTGGTAAAGCCTGTCCCACTGCACCATGGACATGCCCGTTGTCCCCCTGGGAAGAGAAAAGGGACAGTGAGGGCCCCCCAGCATTTGCAGCTCTAGAGCAGAGCCCCATACCTGGCTTGCAGGAAATGCCAGATCAGGAAGACAAATGGAGATCATCCTCTGAATAAAACCAGCTCTTCTTTGCCTACCGCAGCATCTGGATCAATAAAGAGCAGCCAGTTATTACTGCTGTTTTTCTAGGGATTTTTCCCCATAGAATTCCCAGGTCTTTACTCTTTTTATAGCACTTTAATTCAGGCTTCAACCACTTCCCAGTCAGATCACGTGAAATCGTTTTCCTTCCCCCATACACTCGATGTATTTCACATCTACTAATTCTTTTTTTAAAGATCTGATTTACCCATTTTTCTGACAGATCACAAGTAGGTAGAGAGGCAGGCAGAGAGAGAGGGGGGAAGCAGGCTCCCCGCTGAGTAGAGAGCCCGATGTTGGGCTCCATCCCAGGACCCTGAAATCATGACCTGAGCCGAAGGCAGAGGCCTAAACCACTGAGCCACCCAGGAGCCCCTATATCTGGTAATTTTTAATCAACGTGGATTTGCTGCATCAAATAGTTCCTTCTTCTTCAAATATAAATATGTAAATATATTGATCAAGTCACTCGCATGTCTTAGGAGAATGTCACAACTTTAGTAGCAAACTGGAAATCCTGGCCATTGGGTTTGATTTTTCTTTTGGTTTGATTTGGATCGGTTTTTGTAATTTAAAAATCCCTCCAGCCCTTGGCTCTGTCTGACCTGATTGCTTTCAGCTGTTTCTGCAACAAAATTGTCCTGGCAGGGAAAGCTCTAATTGTTTTCAGTGGCGCCCCCTTCTGAACACTTTGTTAAGAAAATGGTTTTTTTTGTTTGTTTGTTTTTGGGATATGGTAAATGTGGAACTACAATGAGGTATTTCAAAGAGGTGAACCTCAGATAAGTTTTTCTAAGGGTGGGGTGAGGGTTACTCAAAAAGAAACTTGACACGGCTTTTAAAGATATCGATAAACATTATCACTTAATACGTGACTGATTGTTACTGTGCTCTTAACTGGGCAAACACTTGTTGGCTTCCAAGAAAGACTAACATCGTTGTAGATGGTTCTAGCGGCCTTCTAGCACAGGGTCTCATGAGGCAGGGATTCTAGCCACTGGCTGTGCAAGGCACGAGGCCTGTTAGTGATTCTATTTTTTTCCTCTGCAGAATGGGCCTTTCTATATTCCAGGTCCTTTCTACCCAAATAAATAGTGCGGTGATTCTCTCCGTGAGTTTTACTTCTGCTTTAAACAGCCAACGGTCTCTTAAAAAGGACTTTTGTTTACACAAGTCCTTTAAAAAAAAAAAAAAGTCATTTTAAAATGATCTTTTCTTTTCTTTTTTATTTTTTCATCCCATATGTTTACACTGATCCTGGAACTTTGTCATTTTGACCTTCTCTGCTGATTAAAATATTCTTCCTCATCAGCACCTTCTGCTCTCCTCTCCTGGTGGTCTCTCCGGAAGGGGTCCTCTCTAGCTCTTCTAGCAGGAGATGGGCACTTCCCCTCTACCCCTGTGGCCGGACCAACCTTACCTATTTTGCAGGTTCAGGTCGGCCTGGCTTTCTATGTGTTGTTCTCTTCTGAGTGGTTAGTTTTTCATAGATACCGTGCTTTGCTTTTGTCAGGATTTACCCTGGACCATCAAAACCCTTTTCTTGTGCCAGTGAAGCCTAAGAAACAGTCCTGATGAGAGAACCAGGAACTCGAACAGATCATATTTATCCTGAATGTTCTGTCCAAAATGAAAAATACATTTCTGAGGAGCCTCAAGATCTCTGAGAAGGGACGTTTCACCAACTCTGTCATGTAGTGGCATCAATCCCGATTCTGTGTCAATTTTCCTACTTTCCCAGCTAGTAATTCTCTACCTCCGAAAGCCCACTCTCTACCGTTTCCTCTCTCAAAGGCAGTTGCTCTTAGAGTCTGCACATGGCACTTGAGGCCTGCTGGTCGTTGCCTACTGCCCTCTGTACCTTGGGGCTAACAGCTGCGGGGCATCAAGAGAAGAACGTCTTTTGTTCTAAGACTTAATATAGTTTGGGTCACATGGTAAGCAATAATCACTTTTTTGGTTGATCCAAGTGTTCGACCTTTCTTAATTATTCTAGTACCACAATTTACTTGTTCTAAGATTTGTCCACTCCCCCCATTTTAATATCTTTTAAGGTGGCACTCACCTTGCTCTTGATGACATATCCTAGTTTAACTGACAGCATTCCTCTTTCTTAGGCGAACATAAACTATAGTACATCTTACACTTGATGAAAGCTAGGATGCAATTAAATACTCTATTATGGTTACGATTCTGATATTTGAAATCCTCCGGTAGCGTCCTGTGCCCCCACAGTGTAGTACCTCACCTCCTCGGCATAGTATACAAACCATCTCAAGCCCAGTGTTAACCCCGCGGATCAAACTCCATCCCCAGGTGATGCTGCCAGATCAGTTGTCGGTTGTCATGAACTTGCTGTAGTTTCCCAAATGCACTGTGCTGCCTCGTGGCACTTTGAAACTTGACACACTCATCCTCATTCTTCGGTTTGCCCCTGTCTATCACCTCCAATGAAAATCTGTTCCTAAGTGGCTTTTCCCAGCTCCAACCTACCCTTGGCAGTCTTTTATCTCCCTGTGGTAAAGCCTGTCCCACTGCACCATGGACATGCCCTTTGTCCACCTGAGAAGAGAAAAGGGACAGTGAGGGCACCCAGCATTTGCAGCTCTAGAGCAGAGCCCCATACCTGGCTTGCAGGAAATGCCAGATCATGAAGACAAATGGAGATCATCCTCTGGCTAAAACCAGCTCTCCTTTGCCTACCGCAGCATCTGGATCAATAAGGAGCAGCCAGTTATTACTGCTGTTTTTCGAGGGATTTTTCCCCATAGAATTCCCAGGTCTTTACTCTTTTTATAGCACTTTAATTCAGGCTTCAACCACTTCCTAGTCAGATCAGGTGAAATCATTTTCCTTCCCCCATACCCTCGATGTATTTCACATCTAGTAATTCTTTTTTTAAAGATCTGATTTACCCATTTTTCTGACAGATCACAAGTAGGTAGAGAGGCAGGCAGAGAGAGAGGGGGGAAGCAGGCTCCCCGCTGAGCAGAGAGCCCGATGTGGGGCTCCATCCCAGGACCCTGAAATCATGACCTGAGCCGAAGGCAGAGGCCTAAACCACTGAGTCACCCAGGAAACCCCATATCTGGTAATTTTCAATCAACGTGGATTTGCTGCATCAAATAGTTCCTTCTTCTTCAAATATAAATATATAAATATATTGGTCAAGTTACTTGCATGTCTTAGGAGAAAGTCAGGCCTTTAGTAGCAAACTTGAAATCTTGGCCATCGGGTTTGATTTTTGTTTTGGTTTGATTTGGATCGGTTTTTGTAATTTAAAAATCCCTCCAGCCCGAGGCTCTCTCTGACCTGATTGCTTTCAGCTGTTTCAGCAACAACATTGTCCTGGCAGGGAAAGCTCTTATTGTTTTCAGTGGCGCCCCCTTCTGAACACTTTGTTAATAAAAAGTTTTTTTTTTTTGTTTGTTTTTTGAATATGGTAAATGTGGAACAACAATGAGGTATTTCAAAGAGGTGAACCTCAGATAAATTTCTCTAAGGGTGGGGTGAGGGATCCTCAAAAAGAAACTCGACACGGCTTTTAAAGATATCGATAATCATTATCACCTAACGTGACTGATTGTTACTGTGCTCTTAACTGGGCAAACACTTGTTGGCTTCCAAGAAAGACTCACATAGTTGTAGATGGTTCTAGCAGCCTTCTAGCACAGGGTCTCCTGTGGCAGGGATCTAGCCACTGGCTGTGCAAGGCATGAGGCCTGTTAGTGATTCTTTTTTTTTCCTCTGCAGAATGGGACTTTCTACATTCCAGGTCCTTTCTACCCAAATAAATAGTGCGGTGTTTCTCTCAGTGAGTTGTACTTCTGCTTTAAACAGCCAACTGTCTCTTAAAAAGGACTTTTGTTTACACAAGTCCTTTAAAAAAAAAGTCATTTTAAAATGATCTTTTTTGATCTTTTTTATTTTTTAATCCCATATGTTTACACTGATCCTGGAACTTTGTCATTTTGACCTTCTCTGCTGATTAAAATATTCTTCATCAGCAGCACCTTCTGCTCTCCTCTCCTGGTGGTCTCTCCGGAAGGGGTCTTCTCTAGCTCTTCTAGCAGGAGATGGGCACTTCCCCTCTACCCCTGTTGCCGGACCGACCTTACCTATTTTGCAGGGTCAGGTCGGCCTGGCTTTTTATCTGTTGTTCTCTTCTGAGTGGTTAGTTTTTCATAGATACCGTGCTTTGTTTTGTCAGGATTTACCCTGGACCATCAAAACAGCTTTCTTGTGCCAGTGAAGCCTAAGAAACAGTCCTGATGAGAGAACCAGGAACTCGAACCGATCATATTTATCCTGAATGTTCTGTCCAAAATGAAAAATACATTTCTGAGGAGCCTCAAGATCTCTGAGAAGGGACGTTTCACCAACTCAGTCATGCAGTGGCATCAATTCCGATTCTGTGTCAATTATCCTACTTTCCCAGCTAGTAATTCTCTACCTCCGAAAGCCCACTCTCTACCGTTTCCTCTCTCAAAGGCAGTTGCTCTTAGAGTCTGCACATGGCACTGGAGGCCTGCTGGTCGTTGGCTACTGCCCTCTGTACCTTGGGTCTAACAGCTGCGGGGCATCAAGAGAAGAACGTCTTTTGTTCTAAGACTTAATATAGTTTGGGTCACATGGTAAGCAATAATCACTTTTTTTGTTGATCCAAGTGTTCGACCTTTCTTAATTATTCTAGTACCACAATTTACTGGTTCTAAGATGTGTCCACCCCCCCCCCTTTTAATATCTTTTAAGGTGGCACTCACCTTGCACTTGATGACATATCCTAGTTTAACTGACAGCATTTCCCTTTCTTAGGCGAACATAAACTATAGTACATCTTATGCTTGATGAAATCTAGGATGCAATTAAATACTCTATTATGGTTACCATTCTGATATTTGAAATCCTCCGGTAGCTCCCTGTGCCCCCACAGTGTAGTACCTCACCTCCTCGGCATAGTATACAAACCATCTCAAGCCCAGTGTTAACCCCGGGGCTCAGCCTCCATCCCCAGGTGATGCTGCCAGATCAGTTGTCGGTTGTCATGAACTTGCTGTATTTTCCCAAATGCACTGTGCTGCCTCCAGGCACTTTGAAACTTGACATACTCATCCTCATTCTTCGCTTTGCCCTTGTCTATCACCTCCAGTGAAAATCTGTTCCTAAGTGGCTTTTCCCAGCTCCAACCTACCCTTGGCAGTCTTTTATCTCCCTGTGGTAAAGCCTGTCCCACTGCACCATGGACATGCCCGTTGTCCACCTGAGAAGAGAAAAGGGACAGTGAGGGGCCCCGAGCATTTGCAGCTCTAGAGCAGAGCCCCATACCTGCCTTGCAGGAAATGTCAGGTCATGAAGACAAATAGAGATCATCCTCTGACTAAAACCAGCTCTTCTTTGCCTACCGCAGCATCTGGATCAATAAAGAGCAGCCAGTTATTACTGCTGTTTTTCTGGGGATTTTTCCCCATAGAATTCCCAGGTCTTTACTCTTTTTATAGCACTTTAATTCAGGCTTCAACCACTTCCTAGTCAGATCAGGTGAAATCATTTTCCTTCCCCCATACCCTCGATGTATTTCACATCTACTAAGTCTTTTTTTAAAGGTCTGATTTACCTTTTTTTCTGACAGATCACAAGTAGGTTGAGAGGCAGGCAGAGAGAGAGGGGGGAAGCAGGCTCCCCGCTGAGCAGAGAGCCCGATGTGGGGCTCCATCCCAGGACCCTGAAATCATGAACTGAGCCGAAGGCAGAGGCCTAAACCACTGAGCCACCCAGGAGCCCCCATATCTGGTAATTTTTAATCAACGTGGATTTGCTGCATCAAATAGTTCCTTCTTCTTCAAATATAAATATGTAAATATATTGATCAAGTCACTCGCATGTCTTAGGAGAATGTACGCCTTCAGTAGCAAACTTGAAATCCTGGCCATTGGGTTTGATTTTTGTTTTGGTTTGATTTGGATCGGTTTTTGTCATTTAAAACTCCCTCCAGCCCTTGGCTCTGTCTGACCTGATTGCTTTCAGCTGTTTCTGCAACAAAATTGTCCTGGCAGGGAAAGCTCTAATTGTTTTCAGTGGCGCCCCCTTCTGAACACTTTGTTAAGAAAATGGTTTTTTTTTGTTTGTTTGTTTTTTGGATATGGTAAATGTGGAACTACAGTGAGGTATTTCAAAGAGGTGAACCTCAGATAAATTTCTCTAAGGGTGTGGTGAGGGTTACTCAAAAAGAAACTTGACACGGCTTTTAAAGATATCGATACACATTATCACCAAATACGTGACTGATTGTTACTCTGCTCTTTTTTTTTTTTTTTTAAAGATTTTATTTATTTATTTCACAGAGAGAGATCACAATTAGGCAGACAGGCAGGCAGAGAGAGAGAGAGAGGAGGAAACAGGCTCCCCGCTGAGCAGAGACCCGATGCGGGACTCGATCCCAGGACCCTGAGATCATGATCTGAGCCGAAGGCAGCGGCTCAACCCACTGAGCCACCCAGGCGCCCCTGTTACTCTGCTCTTAACTGGGCAAACACTTGTTGGCTTCCAAGAAAGACTAACATAGTTGTAGATGGTTCTAGCGGCCTTCTAGCACAGGGTCTCATGAGGCAGGGATTCTAGCCACTGGCTGTGCAAGGCACGAGGCCTGTTAGTGATTCTATTTTTTTCCTCTGCAGAATGGGCCTTTCTACATTCCAGGTCTTTTCTACCCAAATAAATAGTGCGGTGATTCTCTCAGTGAGTTGTACTTCTGCTTTAAACAGCCAACTGTCTCTTAAAAAGGACTTTTGTTTACACAAGTCCTTTTTAAAAAAAAAAAAGTCATTTTAAAATGATCTTTTCTTTTCTTTTTTATTTTTTCATCCCATATGTTTACACTGATCCTGGAACTTTGTCATTTTGACCTTCTCTGCTGATTAAAATATTCTTCCTCATCAGCACCTTCTGCTCTCCTCTCCTGGTGGTCTCTCCGGAAGGGGTGTTCTCTAGCTCTTCTAGCAGGAGATGGGCACTTCCCCTCTACCCCTGTTGCCAGACCAACCTTACCTATTTTGCAGGGTCAGGTCGGCCTGGCTTTTTATCTGTCGTTCTCTTCTGAGTGGTTAGTTTTTCATAGATACCGTGCTTTGCTTTGGTCAGGATTTACCCTGGACCATCAAAACCCTTTTCTTATGCCAGTGAAGCCTAAGAAACAGTCCTGATGAGAGAACCAGGAACTCGAACAGATCATATTTATCCTGAATGTTCTGTCCAAAATGAAAAATACATTTCTGAGGAGCCTCAAGATCTCTGAGAAGGGACGTTTCACCAACTCTGTCATGTAGTGGCATTAATCCCGATTCTGTGTCAATTTTCCTACTTTCCCAGCTAGTAATTCTCTACCTCCGAAAGCCTACTCTCTACCGTTTCCTCTCTCAAAGGCAGTTGCTCTTAGAGTCTGCACATGGCACTGGAGGCCTGCTGGTCGTTGGCTACTGCCCTCTGTACCTTGGGTCTAACAGCTGCGGGGCATCAAGAGAAGAACGTCTTTTGTTCTAAGACTTAATATAGTTTGGGTCACATGGTAAGCAATAATCACTTTTTTTGTTGATCCAAGTGTTCGACCTTTCTTAATTATTCTAGTACCACAATTTACTGGTTCTAAGATGTGTCCACCCCCCCCCTTTTAATATCTTTTAAGGTGGCACTCACCTTGCACTTGATGACATATCCTAGTTTAACTGACAGCATTTCCCTTTCTTAGGCGAACATAAACTATAGTACATCTTATGCTTGATGAAATCTAGGATGCAATTAAATACTCTATTATGGTTACGATTCTGATATTTGAAATCCTCCGGTAGCTCCCTGTGCCCCCACAGTGTAGTACCTCACCTCCTCGGCATAGGATACAAACCATCTCAAGCCCAGTGTTAACCCCGGGGCTTAGCCTCCATCCCCAGGTGATGCTGCCAGATCAGTTGTCGGTTGTCATGAACTTGCTGTAGTTTCCCAAATGCACTGTGCTGCCTCCAGGCACTTTGAAACTTGACATACTCATCCTCATTCTTCGCTTTGCCCTTGTCTATCACCTCCAGTGAAAATCTGTTCCTAAGTGGCTTTTCCCAGCTCCAACCTACCCTTGGCAGTCTTTTATCTCCCTGTGGTAAAGCCTGTCCCACTGCACCATGGACATGCCCGTTGTCCACCTGAGAAGAGAAAAGGGACAGTGAGGGGCCCCGAGCATTTGCAGCTCTAGAGCAGAGCCCCATACCTGCCTTGCAGGAAATGTCAGGTCATGAAGACAAATAGAGATCATCCTCTGACTAAAACCAGCTCTTCTTTGCCTACCGCAGCATCTGGATCAATAAAGAGCAGCCAGTTATTACTGCTGTTTTTCTAGGGATTTTTCCCCATAGAATTCCCAGGTCTTTACTCTTTTTATAGCACTTTAATTCAGGCTTCAACCACTTCCTAGTCAGATCAGGTGAAATCATTTTCCTTCCCCCATACCCTCGATGTATTTCACATCTAGTAATTCTTTTTTTAAAGATCTGATTTACCCATTTTTCTGACAGATCACAAGTAGGTAGAGAGGCAGGCAGAGAGAGAGGGGGGAAGCAGGCTCCCCGCTGAGCAGAGAGCCCGATGTGGGGCTCCATCCCAGGACCCTGAAATCATGACCTGAGCCGAAGGCAGAGGCCTAAACCACTGAGCCACCCAGGAGCCCCCATATCTGGTAATTTTTAATCAACGTGGATTTGCTGCATCAAATAGTTCCTTCTTCTTCAAATATAAATATATAAATATATTGATCAAGTCACTCGCATGTCTTAGGAGAATGTCACGCCTTTAGTAGCAAACTTGAAATCTTGGCCATGGGGTTTGATTTTTGTTTTGGTTTGATTTGGATCGTTTTTTGTAATTTAAAAATCCCTCCAGCCCTTGGCTCTGTCTGACCTGAATGCTTTCAGCTGTTTCTGCAACAAAATTGTCCTGGCAGGGAAAGCTCTAATTGTTTTCAGTGGCGCCCCGTTCTGAACACTTTCTAAATAAAATTTTTTGTTTGTTTGTTTTTTGGATATGGTAAATGTGGAACAACAATGAGGTATTTCAAAGAGTTGAACCTCAGATAAATTTCTCTAAGGGTGGGGTGAGGGTTCCTCAAAAATAAACTCGACACGGCTTTTAAAGATATCGATAGTCATTATCACCTAACGTGACTGATTGTTACTGTGCTCTTAACTGGGCAAACACTTGTTGGCTTCCAAGAAAGACTAACATCGTTGTAGATGGTTCTAGCGGCCTTCTAGCACAGAGTCTCATGAGGCAGGATTTCTAGCCACTGGCTGTGCAAGGCATGAGGCTTGTTAGTGATTCTATTTTTTTCCTCTGCAAAATGGGTCTTTCTACATTCCAGGTCCTTTCTACCCAAATAAATAGTGCGGTGTTTCTCTCAGTGATTTGTACTTCTGCTTGAAACAGCCAAGTGTCTCTTAAAAATTACTTTTGTTTACACAAGTCTTTAAAAAAAAAAGTCATTTTAAAATGATCTTTTTTTTTTTTTATTTTTTAATCCCATATGTTTACACTGATCCTGGAACTTTGTCATTTTGACCTTCTCTGCTGATTAAAATATTCTTCCTCATCAGCACCTTCTGCTCTCCTCTCCTGGTGGTCTCTCCGGAAGGGGTCCTCTCTAGCTCTTCTAGCAGGAGATGGGCACTTCCCCTCTACCCCTGTTGCCGGACCAACCTTACCTATTTTGCAGGTTCAGGTCGGCCTGGCTTTCTATGTGTTGTTCTCTTCTGAGTGGTTAGTTTTTCATAGATACCGTGCTTTGCTTTTTTCAGGATTTACCCTGGACCATCAAAACAGCTTTCTTGTGCCAGTGAAGCCTAAGAAACAGTCCTGATGAGAGAACCAGGAACTCCAACCGATCATATTTATCCTGAATGTTCTGTCCAAAATGAAAAATACATTTCTGAGGAGCCTCAGGATCTCTGAGAAGGGACGTTTCACCAACTCAGTCATGCAGTGGCATCAATTCCGATTCTGTGTCAATTTTCCTACTTTCCCAGCTAGTAATTCTCTACCTCCGAAAGCCCACTCTCTACCGTTTCCTCTCTCAAAGGCAGTTGCTCTTAGAGTATACACCTGGCACTGGAGGCCTGCTGGTCGTTGCCTACTGCCCTCTGTACCTTGGGGCTAACAGCTGCGGGGCATCAAGATAAGAACGTCTTTTGTTCTAAGACTTAATATAGTTTGGGTCACATGGTAAGCAATAATCACTTTCTTTGTTGATCTAAGTGTTCGACCTTTCTTAATTATTCTAGTACCACAATTTACTTGTTCTAAGATGTGTCCACCCAACCCCATTTTAATATCTTTTAAGGTGGCACTCACCTTGCACTTGATGACATATCCTAGTTTAACTGACAGCATTTCTCTTTCTTAGTCGAACATAAACTATAGTACATCTTACATGTGATGAAAGCTAGGATGCAATTAATTACTCTATTATGGTTAAGATTCTGATATTTGAAATCCTCCGGTAGCTCCCTGTGCCCCCACAGTGTAGTACCTCACCTCCTCGGCATAGGATACAAACCATCTCAAGCCAAGTGTTAACCCCGGGGCTCAGCCTCCATCCCCAGGTGATGCTGCCAGATCAGTTGTCGGTTGTCATGAACTTGCTGTAGTTTCCCAAATGCACTGTGCTGCCTCCTGGCACTTTGAAACTTGACACACTCATCCTCATTCTTCGCTTTGCCCTTCTCTATCACCTCCAATGAAAATCTGTTCCTAAGTGGCTTTTCCCAGCTCCAACCTACCCTTGGCAGTCTTTTATCTCCCTGTGGTAAAGCCTGTCCCACTGCACCATGGACATGCCCGTTGTCCCCCTGAGAAGAGAAAAGGGACAGTGAGGGCCCCCCAGCATTTCCAGCTCTAGAGCAGAGCCCCATACCTGGCTTGCAGGAAAAGCCAGATCAGGAAGACAAATGGAGATCATCCTCTGAATAAAACCAGCTCTTCTTTGCCTACCGCAGCATCTGGATCAATAAAGAGCAGCCAGTTATTACTGCTGTTTTTCTAGGGATTTTTCCCCATAGAATTCCCAGGTCTTTACTCTTTTTATAGCACTTTAATTCAGGCTTCAACCACTTCCTAGTCAGATCAGGTGAAATCGTTTTCCTTCCCCCATACCCTCGATGTATTTCACATCTAGTAATTCTTTTTTTAAAGATCTGATTTACGCATTTTCCTGACAGATCACAAGTAGGTAGAGAGGTAGGCAGAGAGAGAGGGGGGAAGCAGGCTCCCCGCTGAGCAGAGAGCCCGATGTGGGGCTCCATCCCAGGACCCTGAAATCATGACCTGAGCCGAAGGCAGAGGCCTAAACCACTGAGCCACCCAGGAGCCCCTATATCTGGTAATTTTTAATCAACGTGGATTTGCTGCATCAAATAGTTCCTTCTTCTTCAAATATAAATATGTAAATATATTGATCAAGTCACTCGCATGTCTTAGGAGAATGTACGCCTTTAGTAGCAAACTTGAAATCCTGGCCATTGGGTTTGATTTTTGTTTTGGTTTGATTTGGATCGGTTTTTGTCATTTAAAACTCCCTCCAGCCCTTGGCTCTGTCTGACCTGATTGCTTTCAGCTGTTTCTGCAACAAAATTGTCCTGGCAGGGAAAGCTCTAATTGTTTTCAGTGGCGCCCCCTTCTGAACACTTTGTTAAGAAAATGGTTTTTTTTTGTTTGTTTGTTTTTTGGATATGGTAAATGTGGAACTACAGTGAGGTATTTCAAAGAGGTGAACCTCAGATAAATTTCTCTAAGGGTGTGGTGAGGGTTACTCAAAAAGAAACTTGACACGGCTTTTAAAGATATCGATAAACATTATCACCAAATACGTGACTGATTGTTACTCTGCTCTTTTTTTTTTTTAAAGATTTTATTTATTTATTTGACAGAGAGAGATCACAATTAGGCAGACAGGGAGGCAGAGAGAGAGAGAGAGGAGGAAACAGGCTCCCCGCTGAGCAGAGACCCGATGCGGGACTCTATCCCAGGACCCTGAGATCATGATCTGAGCCGAAGGCAGCGGCTCAACCCACTGAGCCACCCAGGCGCCCCTTTTACTCTGCTCTTAACTGGGCAAACACTTGTTGGCTTCCAAGAAAGACTACCATAGTTGTAGATGGTTCTAGCGGCCTTCTAGCACAGGGTCTCATGAGGCAGGGATTCTAGCCACTGGCTGTGCAAGGCACGAGGCCTGTTAGTGATTCTATTTTTTTCCTCTGCAGAATGGGCCTTTCTACATTCCAGGTCCTTTCTACCCAAATAAATAGTGCGGTGATTCTCTCAGTGAGTTGTACTTCTGCTTTAAACAGCCAACTGTCTCTTAAAAAGGACTTTTGTTTACACAAGTCCTTTTAAAAAAAAAAAGTCATTTTAAAATGATCTTTTCTTTTCTTTTTTATTTTTTCATCCCATATGTTTACACTGATCCTGGAACTTTGTCATTTTGACCTTCTCTGCTGATTAAAATATTCTTCCTCATCAGCACCTTCTGCTCTCCTCTCCTGGTGGTCTCTCCGGAAGGGGTCTTCTCTAGCTCTTCTAGCAGGAGATGGGCACTTCCCCTCTACCCCTGTTGCCGGACCAACCTTACCTATTTTGCAGGGTCAGGTCGGCCTGGCTTTTTATCTGTCGTTCTCTTCTGAGTGGTTAGTTTTTCATAGATACCGTGCTTTGCTTTGGTCAGGATTTACCCTGGACCATCAAAACCCTTTTCTTGTGCCAGTGAAGCCTAAGAAACAGTCCTGATGAGAGAACCAGGAACTCGAACAGATCATATTTATCCTGAATGTTCTGTCCAAAATGAAAAATACATTTCTGAGGAGCCTCAAGATCTCTGAGAAGGGACGTTTCACCAACTCTGTCATGTAGTGGCATTAATCCCGATTCTGTGTCAATTTTCCTACTTTCCCAGCTAGTAATTCTCTACCTCCGAAAGCCTACTCTCTACCGTTTCCTCTCTCAAAGGCAGTTGCTCTTAGAGTCTGCACATGGCACTTGAGGCCTGCTGGTCGTTGCCTACTGCCCTCTGTACCTTGGGGCTAACAGCTGCGGGGCATCAAGATAAGAACGTCTTTTGTTCTAAGACTTAATATAGTTTGGGTCACATGGTAAGCAATAATCACTTTTTTTGTTGATCCAAGTGTTCGACCTTTCTTAATTATTCTAGTACCACAATTTACTTGTTCTAAGATGTGTCCACCCCCCCCATTTTAATATATTTTAAGGTGGCACTCACCTTGCACTTGATGACATATCCTAGTTTAACTGACAGCATTTCTCTTTCTTAGTCGAACATAAACTCTAGTACATCTTACACGTGATGAAAGCTAGGATGCAATTAAATACTCTATTATGGTTACGATTCTGATATTTGAAATCCTCCGGTAGCTCCCTGTGCCCCCACAGTGTAGTACCTCACCTCCTCGGCATAGTATACAAACCATCTCAAGCCCAGTGTTAACCCCGGGGCTCAGCCTCCATCCCCATATGATGCTGCCAGATCAGTTGTCGGTTGTCATGAACTTGCTGTAGTTTCCCAAATGCACTGTGCTGCCTCCTGGCACTTTGAAACTTGACACACTCATCCTCATTCTTCGCTTTGCCCTTGTCTATCACCTCCAATGAAAATCTGTTCCTAAGTGGCTTTTCCCAGCTCCAACCTACCCTTGGCAGTCTTTTATCTCCCTGTGGTAAAGCCTGTCCCACTGCACCATGGACATGCCCGTTGTCCCCCTGGGAAGAGAAAAGGGACAGTGAGGGCCCCCCAGCATTTGCAGCTCTAGAGCAGAGCCCCATACCTGGCTTGCAGGAAATGCCAGATCAGGAAGACAAATGGAGATCATCCTCTGAATAAAACCAGCTCTTCTTTGCCTACCGCAGCATCTGGATCAATAAAGAGCAGCCAGTTATTACTGCTGTTTTTCTAGGGATTTTTCCCCATAGAATTCCCAGGTCTTTACTCTTTTTATAGCACTTTAATTCAGGCTTCAACCACTTCCCAGTCAGATCACGTGAAATCGTTTTCCTTCCCCCATACACTCGATGTATTTCACATCTACTAATTCTTTTTTTAAAGATCTGATTTACCCATTTTTCTGACAGATCACAAGTAGGTAGAGAGGCAGGCAGAGAGAGAGGGGGGAAGCAGGCTCCCCGCTGAGTAGAGAGCCCGATGTTGGGCTCCATCCCAGGACCCTGAAATCATGACCTGAGCCGAAGGCAGAGGCCTAAACCACTGAGCCACCCAGGAGCCCCTATATCTGGTAATTTTTAATCAACGTGGATTTGCTGCATCAAATAGTTCCTTCTTCTTCAAATATAAATATGTAAATATATTGATCAAGTCACTCGCATGTCTTAGGAGAATGTCACAACTTTAGTAGCAAACTGGAAATCCTGGCCATTGGGTTTGATTTTTCTTTTGGTTTGATTTGGATCGGTTTTTGTAATTTAAAAATCCCTCCAGCCCTTGGCTCTGTCTGACCTGATTGCTTTCAGCTGTTTCTGCAACAAAATTGTCCTGGCAGGGAAAGCTCTAATTGTTTTCAGTGGCGCCCCCTTCTGAACACTTTGTTAAGAAAATGGTTTTTTTTGTTTGTTTGTTTTTGGGATATGGTAAATGTGGAACTACAATGAGGTATTTCAAAGAGGTGAACCTCAGATAAGTTTTTCTAAGGGTGGGGTGAGGGTTACTCAAAAAGAAACTTGACACGGCTTTTAAAGATATCGATAAACATTATCACTTAATACGTGACTGATTGTTACTGTGCTCTTAACTGGGCAAACACTTGTTGGCTTCCAAGAAAGACTAACATCGTTGTAGATGGTTCTAGCGGCCTTCTAGCACAGGGTCTCATGAGGCAGGGATTCTAGCCACTGGCTGTGCAAGGCACGAGGCCTGTTAGTGATTCTATTTTTTTCCTCTGCAGAATGGGCCTTTCTATATTCCAGGTCCTTTCTACCCAAATAAATAGTGCGGTGATTCTCTCCGTGAGTTTTACTTCTGCTTTAAACAGCCAACGGTCTCTTAAAAAGGACTTTTGTTTACACAAGTCCTTTAAAAAAAAAAAAAAGTCATTTTAAAATGATCTTTTCTTTTCTTTTTTATTTTTTCATCCCATATGTTTACACTGATCCTGGAACTTTGTCATTTTGACCTTCTCTGCTGATTAAAATATTCTTCCTCATCAGCACCTTCTGCTCTCCTCTCCTGGTGGTCTCTCCGGAAGGGGTCCTCTCTAGCTCTTCTAGCAGGAGATGGGCACTTCCCCTCTACCCCTGTGGCCGGACCAACCTTACCTATTTTGCAGGTTCAGGTCGGCCTGGCTTTCTATGTGTTGTTCTCTTCTGAGTGGTTAGTTTTTCATAGATACCGTGCTTTGCTTTTGTCAGGATTTACCCTGGACCATCAAAACCCTTTTCTTGTGCCAGTGAAGCCTAAGAAACAGTCCTGATGAGAGAACCAGGAACTCGAACAGATCATATTTATCCTGAATGTTCTGTCCAAAATGAAAAATACATTTCTGAGGAGCCTCAAGATCTCTGAGAAGGGACGTTTCACCAACTCTGTCATGTAGTGGCATCAATCCCGATTCTGTGTCAATTTTCCTACTTTCCCAGCTAGTAATTCTCTACCTCCGAAAGCCCACTCTCTACCGTTTCCTCTCTCAAAGGCAGTTGCTCTTAGAGTCTGCACATGGCACTTGAGGCCTGCTGGTCGTTGCCTACTGCCCTCTGTACCTTGGGGCTAACAGCTGCGGGGCATCAAGAGAAGAACGTCTTTTGTTCTAAGACTTAATATAGTTTGGGTCACATGGTAAGCAATAATCACTTTTTTGGTTGATCCAAGTGTTCGACCTTTCTTAATTATTCTAGTACCACAATTTACTTGTTCTAAGATTTGTCCACTCCCCCCATTTTAATATCTTTTAAGGTGGCACTCACCTTGCTCTTGATGACATATCCTAGTTTAACTGACAGCATTCCTCTTTCTTAGGCGAACATAAACTATAGTACATCTTACACTTGATGAAAGCTAGGATGCAATTAAATACTCTATTATGGTTACGATTCTGATATTTGAAATCCTCCGGTAGCGTCCTGTGCCCCCACAGTGTAGTACCTCACCTCCTCGGCATAGTATACAAACCATCTCAAGCCCAGTGTTAACCCCGCGGATCAAACTCCATCCCCAGGTGATGCTGCCAGATCAGTTGTCGGTTGTCATGAACTTGCTGTAGTTTCCCAAATGCACTGTGCTGCCTCGTGGCACTTTGAAACTTGACACACTCATCCTCATTCTTCGGTTTGCCCCTGTCTATCACCTCCAATGAAAATCTGTTCCTAAGTGGCTTTTCCCAGCTCCAACCTACCCTTGGCAGTCTTTTATCTCCCTGTGGTAAAGCCTGTCCCACTGCACCATGGACATGCCCTTTGTCCACCTGAGAAGAGAAAAGGGACAGTGAGGGCACCCAGCATTTGCAGCTCTAGAGCAGAGCCCCATACCTGGCTTGCAGGAAATGCCAGATCATGAAGACAAATGGAGATCATCCTCTGGCTAAAACCAGCTCTCCTTTGCCTACCGCAGCATCTGGATCAATAAGGAGCAGCCAGTTATTACTGCTGTTTTTCGAGGGATTTTTCCCCATAGAATTCCCAGGTCTTTACTCTTTTTATAGCACTTTAATTCAGGCTTCAACCACTTCCTAGTCAGATCAGGTGAAATCATTTTCCTTCCCCCATACCCTCGATGTATTTCACATCTAGTAATTCTTTTTTTAAAGATCTGATTTACCCATTTTTCTGACAGATCACAAGTAGGTAGAGAGGCAGGCAGAGAGAGAGGGGGGAAGCAGGCTCCCCGCTGAGCAGAGAGCCCGATGTGGGGCTCCATCCCAGGACCCTGAAATCATGACCTGAGCCGAAGGCAGAGGCCTAAACCACTGAGTCACCCAGGAAACCCCATATCTGGTAATTTTCAATCAACGTGGATTTGCTGCATCAAATAGTTCCTTCTTCTTCAAATATAAATATATAAATATATTGGTCAAGTTACTTGCATGTCTTAGGAGAAAGTCAGGCCTTTAGTAGCAAACTTGAAATCTTGGCCATCGGGTTTGATTTTTGTTTTGGTTTGATTTGGATCGGTTTTTGTAATTTAAAAATCCCTCCAGCCCGAGGCTCTCTCTGACCTGATTGCTTTCAGCTGTTTCAGCAACAACATTGTCCTGGCAGGGAAAGCTCTTATTGTTTTCAGTGGCGCCCCCTTCTGAACACTTTGTTAATAAAAAGTTTTTTTTTTTTGTTTGTTTTTTGAATATGGTAAATGTGGAACAACAATGAGGTATTTCAAAGAGGTGAACCTCAGATAAATTTCTCTAAGGGTGGGGTGAGGGATCCTCAAAAAGAAACTCGACACGGCTTTTAAAGATATCGATAATCATTATCACCTAACGTGACTGATTGTTACTGTGCTCTTAACTGGGCAAACACTTGTTGGCTTCCAAGAAAGACTACCATAGTTGTAGATGGTTCTAGCAGCCTTCTAGCACAGGGTCTCCTGTGGCAGGGATCTAGCCACTGGCTGTGCAAGGCATGAGGCCTGTTAGTGATTCTTTTTTTTTCCTCTGCAGAATGGGACTTTCTACATTCCAGGTCCTTTCTACCCAAATAAATAGTGCGGTGTTTCTCTCAGTGAGTTGTACTTCTGCTTTAAACAGCCAACTGTCTCTTAAAAAGGACTTTTGTTTACACAAGTCCTTTAAAAAAAAAGTCATTTTAAAATGATCTTTTTTGATCTTTTTTATTTTTTAATCCCATATGTTTACACTGATCCTGGAACTTTGTCATTTTGACCTTCTCTGCTGATTAAAATATTCTTCATCAGCAGCACCTTCTGCTCTCCTCTCCTGGTGGTCTCTCCGGAAGGGGTCTTCTCTAGCTCTTCTAGCAGGAGATGGGCACTTCCCCTCTACCCCTGTTGCCGGACCAACCTTACCTATTTTGCAGGGTCAGGTCGGCCTGGCTTTTTATCTGTTGTTCTCTTCTGAGTGGTTAGTTTTTCATAGATACCGTGCTTTGTTTTGTCAGGATTTACCCTGGACCATCAAAACAGCTTTCTTGTGCCAGTGAAGCCTAAGAAACAGTCCTGATGAGAGAACCAGGAACTCGAACCGATCATATTTATCCTGAATGTTCTGTCCAAAATGAAAAATACATTTCTGAGGAGCCTCAAGATCTCTGAGAAGGGACGTTTCACCAACTCAGTCATGCAGTGGCATCATTTCCGATTCTGTGTCAATTATCCTACTTTCCCAGCTAGTAATTCTCTACCTCCGAAAGCCCACTCTCTACCGTTTCCTCTCTCAAAGGCAGTTGCTCTTAGAGTCTGCACATGGCACTGGAGGCCTGCTGGTCGTTGGCTACTGCCCTCTGTACCTTGGGTCTAACAGCTGCGGGGCATCAAGAGAAGAACGTCTTTTGTTCTAAGACTTAATATAGTTTGGGTCACATGGTAAGCAATAATCACTTTTTTTGTTGATCCAAGTGTTCGACCTTTCTTAATTATTCTAGTACCACAATTTACTGGTTCTAAGATGTGTCCACCCCCCCCCCCCTTTTAATATCTTTTAAGGTGGCACTCACCTTGCACTTGATGACATATCCTAGTTTAACTGACAGCATTTCCCTTTCTTAGGCGAACATAAACTATAGTACATCTTATGCTTGATGAAATCTAGGATGCAATTAAATACTCTATTATGGTTACCATTCTGATATTTGAAATCCTCCGGTAGCTCCCTGTGCCCCCACAGTGTAGTACCTCACCTCCTCGGCATAGTATACAAACCATCTCAAGCCCAGTGTTAACCCCGGGGCTCAGCCTCCATCCCCAGGTGATGCTGCCAGATCAGTTGTCGGTTGTCATGAACTTGCTGTAGTTTCCCAAATGCACTGTGCTGCCTCCAGGCACTTTGAAACTTGACATACTCATCCTCATTCTTCGCTTTGCCCTTGTCTATCACCTCCAGTGAAAATCTGTTCCTAAGTGGCTTTTCCCAGCTCCAACCTACCCTTGGCAGTCTTTTATCTCCCTGTGGTAAAGCCTGTCCCACTGCACCATGGACATGCCCGTTGTCCACCTGAGAAGAGAAAAGGGACAGTGAGGGGCCCCGAGCATTTGCAGCTCTAGAGCAGAGCCCCATACCTGCCTTGCAGGAAATGTCAGGTCATGAAGACAAATAGAGATCATCCTCTGACTAAAACCAGCTCTTCTTTGCCTACCGCAGCATCTGGATCAATAAAGAGCAGCCAGTTATTACTGCTGTTTTTCTGGGGATTTTTCCCCATAGAATTCCCAGGTCTTTACTCTTTTTATAGCACTTTAATTCAGGCTTCAACCACTTCCTAGTCAGATCAGGTGAAATCATTTTCCTTCCCCCATACCCTCGATGTATTTCACATCTACTAAGTCTTTTTTTAAAGGTCTGATTTACCTTTTTTTCTGACAGATCACAAGTAGGTTGAGAGGCAGGCAGAGAGAGAGGGGGGAAGCAGGCTCCCCGCTGAGCAGAGAGCCCGATGTGGGGCTCCATCCCAGGACCCTGAAATCATGAACTGAGCCGAAGGCAGAGGCCTAAACCACTGAGCCACCCAGGAGCCCCCATATCTGGTAATTTTTAATCAACGTGGATTTGCTGCATCAAATAGTTCCTTCTTCTTCAAATATAAATATGTAAATATATTGATCAAGTCACTCGCATGTCTTAGGAGAATGTCACGCCTTTAGTAGCAAACTTGAAATCTTGGCCATGGGGTTTGATTTTTGTTTTGGTTTGATTTGGATCGTTTTTTGTAATTTAAAAATCCCTCCAGCCCTTGGCTCTGTCTGACCTGAATGCTTTCAGCTGTTTCTGCAACAAAATTGTCCTGGCAGGGAAAGCTCTAATTGTTTTCAGTGGCGCCCCGTTCTGAACACTTTCTAAATAAAATTTTTTGTTTGTTTGTTTTTTTGATATGGTAAATGTGGAACAACAATGAGGTATTTCAAAGAGTTGAACCTCAGATAAATTTCTCTAAGGGTGGGGTGAGGGTTCCTCAAAAATAAACTCGACACGGCTTTTAAAGATATCGATAGTCATTATCACCTAACGTGACTGATTGTTACTGTGCTCTTAACTGGGCAAACACTTGTTGGCTTCCAAGAAAGACTAACATCGTTGTAGATGGTTCTAGCGGCCTTCTAGCACAGAGTCTCATGAGGCAGGATTTCTAGCCACTGGCTGTGCAAGGCATGAGGCTTGTTAGTGATTCTATTTTTTTCCTCTGCAAAATGGGTCTTTCTACATTCCAGGTCCTTTCTACCCAAATAAATAGTGCGGTGTTTCTCTCAGTGATTTGTACTTCTGCTTGAAACAGCCAAGTGTCTCTTAAAAATTACTTTTGTTTACACAAGTCTTTAAAAAAAAAAGTCATTTTAAAATGATCTTTTTTTTTTTTTATTTTTTAATCCCATATGTTTACACTGATCCTGGAACTTTGTCATTTTGACCTTCTCTGCTGATTAAAATATTCTTCCTCATCAGCACCTTCTGCTCTCCTCTCCTGGTGGTCTCTCCGGAAGGGGTCCTCTCTAGCTCTTCTAGCAGGAGATGGGCACTTCCCCTCTACCCCTGTTGCCGGACCAACCTTACCTATTTTGCAGGTTCAGGTCGGCCTGGCTTTCTATGTGTTGTTCTCTTCTGAGTGGTTAGTTTTTCATAGATACCGTGCTTTGCTTTTTTCAGGATTTACCCTGGACCATCAAAACAGCTTTCTTGTGCCAGTGAAGCCTAAGAAACAGTCCTGATGAGAGAACCAGGAACTCCAACCGATCATATTTATCCTGAATGTTCTGTCCAAAATGAAAAATACATTTCTGAGGAGCCTCAGGATCTCTGAGAAGGGACGTTTCACCAACTCAGTCATGCAGTGGCATCAATTCCGATTCTGTGTCAATTTTCCTACTTTCCCAGCTAGTAATTCTCTACCTCCGAAAGCCCACTCTCTACCGTTTCCTCTCTCAAAGGCAGTTGCTCTTAGAGTATACACCTGGCACTGGAGGCCTGCTGGTCGTTGCCTACTGCCCTCTGTACCTTGGGGCTAACAGCTGCGGGGCATCAAGATAAGAACGTCTTTTGTTCTAAGACTTAATATAGTTTGGGTCACATGGTAAGCAATAATCACTTTCTTTGTTGATCTAAGTGTTCGACCTTTCTTAATTATTCTAGTACCACAATTTACTTGTTCTAAGATGTGTCCACCCAACCCCATTTTAATATCTTTTAAGGTGGCACTCACCTTGCACTTGATGACATATCCTAGTTTAACTGACAGCATTTCTCTTTCTTAGTCGAACATAAACTATAGTACATCTTACATGTGATGAAAGCTAGGATGCAATTAATTACTCTATTATGGTTACGATTCTGATATTTGAAATCCTCCGGTAGCTCCCTGTGCCCCCACAGTGTAGTACCTCACCTCCTCGGCATAGGATACAAACCATCTCAAGCCAAGTGTTAACCCCGGGGCTCAGCCTCCATCCCCAGGTGATGCTGCCAGATCAGTTGTCGGTTGTCATGAACTTGCTGTAGTTTCCCAAATGCACTGTGCTGCCTCCTGGCACTTTGAAACTTGACACACTCATCCTCATTCTTCGCTTTGCCCTTCTCTATCACCTCCAATGAAAATCTGTTCCTAAGTGGCTTTTCCCAGCTCCAACCTACCCTTGGCAGTCTTTTATCTCCCTGTGGTAAAGCCTGTCCCACTGCACCATGGACATGCCCGTTGTCCCCCTGAGAAGAGAAAAGGGACAGTGAGGGCCCCCCAGCATTTCCAGCTCTAGAGCAGAGCCCCATACCTGGCTTGCAGGAAAAGCCAGATCAGGAAGACAAATGGAGATCATCCTCTGAATAAAACCAGCTCTTCTTTGCCTACCGCAGCATCTGGATCAATAAAGAGCAGCCAGTTATTACTGCTGTTTTTCTAGGGATTTTTCCCCATAGAATTCCCAGGTCTTTACTCTTTTTATAGCACTTTAATTCAGGCTTCAACCACTTCCTAGTCAGATCAGGTGAAATCGTTTTCCTTCCCCCATACCCTCGATGTATTTCACATCTACTAATTCTTTTTTTAAAGATCTGATTTACGCATTTTCCTGACAGATCACAAGTAGGTAGAGAGGTAGGCAGAGAGAGAGGGGGGAAGCAGGCTCCCCGCTGAGCAGAGAGCCCGATGTGGGGCTCCATCCCAGGACCCTGAAATCATGACCTGAGCCGAAGGCAGAGGCCTAAACCACTGAGCCACCCAGGAGCCCCTATATCTGGTAATTTTTAATCAACGTGGATTTGCTGCATCAAATAGTTCCTTCTTCTTCAAATATAAATATGTAAATATATTGATCAAGTCACTCGCATGTCTTAGGAGAATGTACGCCTTTAGTAGCAAACTTGAAATCCTGGCCATTGGGTTTGATTTTTGTTTTGGTTTGATTTGGATCGGTTTTTGTCATTTAAAACTCCCTCCAGCCCTTGGCTCTGTCTGACCTGATTGCTTTCAGCTGTTTCTGCAACAAAATTGTCCTGGCAGGGAAAGCTCTAATTGTTTTCAGTGGCGCCCCCTTCTGAACACTTTGTTAAGAAAATGGTTTTTTTTTGTTTGTTTGTTTTTTGGATATGGTAAATGTGGAACTACAGTGAGGTATTTCAAAGAGGTGAACCTCAGATAAATTTCTCTAAGGGTGTGGTGAGGGTTACTCAAAAAGAAACTTGACACGGCTTTTAAAGATATCGATAAACATTATCACCAAATACGTGACTGATTGTTACTCTGCTCTTTTTTTTTTTTAAAGATTTTATTTATTTATTTCACAGAGAGAGATCACAATTAGGCAGACAGGGAGGCAGAGAGAGAGAGAGAGGAGGAAACAGGCTCCCCGCTGAGCAGAGACCCGATGCGGGACTCTATCCCAGGACCCTGAGATCATGATCTGAGCCGAAGGCAGCGGCTCAACCCACTGAGCCACCCAGGCGCCCCTGTTACTCTGCTCTTAACTGGGCAAACACTTGTTGGCTTCCAAGAAAGACTAACATAGTTGTAGATGGTTCTAGCGGCCTTCTAGCACAGGGTCTCATGAGGCAGGGATTCTAGCCACTGGCTGTGCAAGGCACGAGGCCTGTTAGTGATTCTATTTTTTTCCTCTGCAGAATGGGCCTTTCTACATTCCAGGTCTTTTCTACCCAAATAAATAGTGCGGTGATTCTCTCAGTGAGTTGTACTTCTGCTTTAAACAGCCAACTGTCTCTTAAAAAGGACTTTTGTTTACACAAGTCCTTTTAAAAAAAAAAAGTCATTTTAAAATGATCTTTTCTTTTCTTTTTTATTTTTTCATCCCATATGTTTACACTGATCCTGGAACTTTGTCATTTTGACCTTCTCTGCTGATTAAAATATTCTTCCTCATCAGCACCTTCTGCTCTCCTCTCTTGGTGGTCTCTCCGGAAGGGGTCTTCTCTAGCTCTTCTAGCAGGAGATGGGCACTTCCCCTCTACCCCTGTTGCCAGACCAACCTTACCTATTTTGCAGGGTCAGGTCGGCCTGGCTTTTTATCTGTCGTTCTCTTCTGAGTGGTTAGTTTTTCATAGATACCGTGCTTTGCTTTGGTCAGGATTTACCCTGGACCATCAAAACCCTTTTCTTGTGCCAGTGAAGCCTAAGAAACAGTCCTGATGAGAGAACCAGGAACTCGAACAGATCATATTTATCCTGAATGTTCTGTCCAAAATGAAAAATACATTTCTGAGGAGCCTCAAGATCTCTGAGAAGGGACGTTTCACCAACTCAGTCATGCAGTGGCATCATTTCCGATTCTGTGTCAATTATCCTACTTTCCCAGCTAGTAATTCTCTACCTCCGAAAGCCCACTCTCTACCGTTTCCTCTCTCAAAGGCAGTTGCTCTTAGAGTCTGCACATGGCACTGGAGGCCTGCTGGTCGTTGGCTACTGCCCTCTGTACCTTGGGTCTAACAGCTGCGGGGCATCAAGAGAAGAACGTCTTTTGTTCTAAGACTTAATATAGTTTGGGTCACATGGTAAGCAATAATCACTTTTTTTGTTGATCCAAGTGTTCGACCTTTCTTAATTATTCTAGTACCACAATTTACTGGTTCTAAGATGTGTCCACCCCCCCCCCTTTTAATATCTTTTAAGGTGGCACTCACCTTGCACTTGATGACATATCCTAGTTTAACTGACAGCATTTCCCTTTCTTAGGCGAACATAAACTATAGTACATCTTATGCTTGATGAAATCTAGGATGCAATTAAATACTCTATTATGGTTACCATTCTGATATTTGAAATCCTCCGGTAGCTCCCTGTGCCCCCACAGTGTAGTACCTCACCTCCTCGGCATAGGATACAAACCATCTCAAGCCCAGTGTTAACCCCGGGGCTCAGCCTCCATCCCCAGGTGATGCTGCCAGATCAGTTGTCGGTTGTCATGAACTTGCTGTAGTTTCCCAAATGCACTGTGCTGCCTCCAGGCACTTTGAAACTTGACATACTCATCCTCATTCTTCGCTTTGCCCTTGTCTATCACCTCCAGTGAAAATCTGTTCCTAAGTGGCTTTTCCCAGCTCCAACCTACCCTTGGCAGTCTTTTATCTCCCTGTGGTAAAGCCTGTCCCACTGCACCATGGACATGCCCGTTGTCCACCTGAGAAGAGAAAAGGGACAGTGAGGGGCCCCGAGCATTTGCAGCTCTAGAGCAGAGCCCCATACCTGCCTTGCAGGAAATGTCAGGTCATGAAGACAAATAGAGATCATCCTCTGACTAAAACCAGCTCTTCTTTGCCTACCGCAGCATCTGGATCAATAAAGAGCAGCCAGTTATTACTGCTGTTTTTCTGGGGATTTTTCCCCATAGAATTCCCAGGTCTTTACTCTTTTTATAGCACTTTAATTCAGGCTTCAACCACTTCCTAGTCAGATCAGGTGAAATCATTTTCCTTCCCCCATACCCTCGATGTATTTCACATCTACTAAGTCTTTTTTTAAAGGTCTGATTTACCTTTTTTTCTGACAGATCACAAGTAGGTTGAGAGGCAGGCAGAGAGAGAGGGGGGAAGCAGGCTCCCCGCTGAGCAGAGAGCCCGATGTGGGGCTCCATCCCAGGACCCTGAAATCATGACCTGAGCCGAAGGCAGAGGCCTAAACCACTGAGCCACCCAGGAGCCCCCATATCTGGTAATTTTTAATCAACGTGGATTTGCTGCATCAAATAGTTCCTTCTTCTTCAAATATAAATATATAAATATATTGATCAAGTCACTCGCATGTCTTAGGAGAATGTCACGCCTTTAGTAGCAAACTTGAAATCTTGGCCATGGGGTTTGATTTTTGTTTTGGTTTGATTTGGATCGTTTTTTGTAATTTAAAAATCCCTCCAGCCCTTGGCTCTGTCTGACCTGAATGCTTTCAGCTGTTTCTGCAACAAAATTGTCCTGGCAGGGAAAGCTCTAATTGTTTTCAGTGGCGCCCCGTTCTGAACACTTTCTAAATAAAATTTTTTGTTTGTTTGTTTTTTGGATATGGTAAATGTGGAACAACAATGAGGTATTTCAAAGAGTTGAACCTCAGATAAATTTCTCTAAGGGTGGGGTGAGGGTTCCTCAAAAATAAACTCGACACGGCTTTTAAAGATATCGATAGTCATTATCACCTAACGTGACTGATTGTTACTGTGCTCTTAACTGGGCAAACACTTGTTGGCTTCCAAGAAAGACTAACATCGTTGTAGATGGTTCTAGCGGCCTTCTAGCACAGAGTCTCATGAGGCAGGATTTCTAGCCACTGGCTGTGCAAGGCATGAGGCTTGTTAGTGATTCTATTTTTTTCCTCTGCAAAATGGGTCTTTCTACATTCCAGGTCCTTTCTACCCAAATAAATAGTGCGGTGTTTCTCTCAGTGATTTGTACTTCTGCTTGAAACAGCCAAGTGTCTCTTAAAAATTACTTTTGTTTACACAAGTCTTTAAAAAAAAAAGTCATTTTAAAATGATCTTTTTTTTTTTTTATTTTTTAATCCCATATGTTTACACTGATCCTGGAACTTTGTCATTTTGACCTTCTCTGCTGATTAAAATATTCTTCCTCATCAGCACCTTCTGCTCTCCTCTCCTGGTGGTCTCTCCGGAAGGGGTCCTCTCTAGCTCTTCTAGCAGGAGATGGGCACTTCCCCTCTACCCCTGTTGCCGGACCAACCTTACCTATTTTGCAGGTTCAGGTCGGCCTGGCTTTCTATGTGTTGTTCTCTTCTGAGTGGTTAGTTTTTCATAGATACCGTGCTTTGCTTTTTTCAGGATTTACCCTGGACCATCAAAACAGCTTTCTTGTGCCAGTGAAGCCTAAGAAACAGTCCTGATGAGAGAACCAGGAACTCGAACCGATCATATTTATCCTGAATGTTCTGTCCAAAATGAAAAATACATTTCTGAGGAGCCTCAGGATCTCTGAGAAGGGACGTTTCACCAACTCAGTCATGCAGTGGCATCAATTCCGATTCTGTGTCAATTTTCCTACTTTCCCAGCTAGTAATTCTCTACCTCCGAAAGCCCACTCTCTACCGTTTCCTCTCTCAAAGGCAGTTGCTCTTAGAGTATACACCTGGCACTGGAGGCCTGCTGGTCGTTGCCTACTGCCCTCTGTACCTTGGGGCTAACAGCTGCGGGGCATCAAGATAAGAACGTCTTTTGTTCTAAGACTTAATATAGTTTGGGTCACATGGTAAGCAATAATCACTTTCTTTGTTGATCTAAGTGTTCGACCTTTCTTAATTATTCTAGTACCACAATTTACTTGTTCTAAGATGTGTCCACCCAACCCCATTTTAATATCTTTTAAGGTGGCACTCACCTTGCACTTGATGACATATCCTAGTTTAACTGACAGCATTTCTCTTTCTTAGTCGAACATAAACTATAGTACATCTTACATGTGATGAAAGCTAGGATGCAATTAATTACTCTATTATGGTTACGATTCTGATATTTGAAATCCTCCGGTAGCTCCCTGTGCCCCCACAGTGTAGTACCTCACCTCCTCGGCATAGGATACAAACCATCTCAAGCCAAGTGTTAACCCCGGGGCTCAGCCTCCATCCCCAGGTGATGCTGCCAGATCAGTTGTCGGTTGTCATGAACTTGCTGTAGTTTCCCAAATGCACTGTGCTGCCTCCTGGCACTTTGAAACTTGACACACTCATCCTCATTCTTCGCTTTGCCCTTCTCTATCACCTCCAATGAAAATCTGTTCCTAAGTGGCTTTTCCCAGCTCCAACCTACCCTTGGCAGTCTTTTATCTCCCTGTGGTAAAGCCTGTCCCACTGCACCATGGACATGCCCGTTGTCCCCCTGAGAAGAGAAAAGGGACAGTGAGGGCCCCCCAGCATTTCCAGCTCTAGAGCAGAGCCCCATACCTGGCTTGCAGGAAAAGCCAGATCAGGAAGACAAATGGAGATCATCCTCTGAATAAAACCAGCTCTTCTTTGCCTACCGCAGCATCTGGATCAATAAAGAGCAGCCAGTTATTACTGCTGTTTTTCTAGGGATTTTTCCCCATAGAATTCCCAGGTCTTTACTCTTTTTATAGCACTTTAATTCAGGCTTCAACCACTTCCTAGTCAGATCAGGTGAAATCGTTTTCCTTCCCCCATACCCTCGATGTATTTCACATCTACTAATTCTTTTTTTAAAGATCTGATTTACGCATTTTCCTGACAGATCACAAGTAGGTAGAGAGGTAGGCAGAGAGAGAGGGGGGAAGCAGGCTCCCCGCTGAGCAGAGAGCCCGATGTGGGGCTCCATCCCAGGACCCTGAAATCATGACCTGAGCCGAAGGCAGAGGCCTAAACCACTGAGCCACCCAGGAGCCCCTATATCTGGTAATTTTTAATCAACGTGGATTTGCTGCATCAAATAGTTCCTTCTTCTTCAAATATAAATATGTAAATATATTGATCAAGTCACTCGCATGTCTTAGGAGAATGTACGCCTTTAGTAGCAAACTTGAAATCCTGGCCATTGGGTTTGATTTTTGTTTTGGTTTGATTTGGATCGGTTTTTGTCATTTAAAACTCCCTCCAGCCCTTGGCTCTGTCTGACCTGATTGCTTTCAGCTGTTTCTGCAACAAAATTGTCCTGGCAGGGAAAGCTCTAATTGTTTTCAGTGGCGCCCCCTTCTGAACACTTTGTTAAGAAAATGGTTTTTTTTTGTTTGTTTGTTTTTTGGATATGGTAAATGTGGAACTACAGTGAGGTATTTCAAAGAGGTGAACCTCAGATAAATTTCTCTAAGGGTGTGGTGAGGGTTACTCAAAAAGAAACTTGACACGGCTTTTAAAGATATCGATAAACATTATCACCAAATACGTGACTGATTGTTACTCTGCTCTTTTTTTTTTTTAAAGATTTTATTTATTTATTTCACAGAGAGAGATCACAATTAGGCAGACAGGGAGGCAGAGAGAGAGAGAGAGGAGGAAACAGGCTCCCCGCTGAGCAGAGACCCGATGCGGGACTCTATCCCAGGACCCTGAGATCATGATCTGAGCCGAAGGCAGCGGCTCAACCCACTGAGCCACCCAGGCGCCCCTGTTACTCTGCTCTTAACTGGGCAAACACTTGTTGGCTTCCAAGAAAGACTAACATAGTTGTAGATGGTTCTAGCGGCCTTCTAGCACAGGGTCTCATGAGGCAGGGATTCTAGCCACTGGCTGTGCAAGGCACGAGGCCTGTTAGTGATTCTATTTTTTTCCTCTGCAGAATGGGCCTTTCTACATTCCAGGTCTTTTCTACCCAAATAAATAGTGCGGTGATTCTCGCAGTGAGTTGTACTTCTGCTTTAAACAGCCAACTGTCTCTTAAAAAGGACTTTTGTTTACACAAGTCCTTTTAAAAAAAAAAAGTCATTTTAAAATGATCTTTTCTTTTCTTTTTTATTTTTTCATCCCATATGTTTACACTGATCCTGGAACTTTGTCATTTTGACCTTCTCTGCTGATTAAAATATTCTTCCTCATCAGCACCTTCTGCTCTCCTCTCTTGGTGGTCTCTCCGGAAGGGGTCTTCTCTAGCTCTTCTAGCAGGAGATGGGCACTTCCCCTCTACCCCTGTTGCCAGACCAACCTTACCTATTTTGCAGGGTCAGGTCGGCCTGGCTTTTTATCTGTCGTTCTCTTCTGAGTGGTTAGTTTTTCATAGATACCGTGCTTTGCTTTGGTCAGGATTTACCCTGGACCATCAAAACCCTTTTCTTGTGCCAGTGAAGCCTAAGAAACAGTCCTGATGAGAGAACCAGGAACTCGAACAGATCATATTTATCCTGAATGTTCTGTCCAAAATGAAAAATACATTTCTGAGGAGCCTCAAGATCTCTGAGAAGGGACGTTTCACCAACTCTGTCATGTAGTGGCATCAATCCCGATTCTGTGTCAATTTTCCTACTTTCCCAGCTAGTAATTCTCTACCTCCGAAAGCCTACTCTCTACCGTTTCCTCTCTCAAAGGCAGTTGCTCTTAGAGTCTGCACATGGCACTTGAGGCCTGCTGGTCGTTGCCTACTGCCCTCTGTACCTTGGGGCTAACAGCTGCGGGGCATCAAGAGAAGAACGTCTTTTGTTCTAAGACTTAATATAGTTTGGGTCACATGGTAAGCAATAATCACTTTTTTTGTTGATCCAAGTGTTCGACCTTTCTTAATTATTCTAGTACCACAATTTACTTGTTCTAAGATGTGTCCACCCCCCCCATTTTAATATATTTTAAGGTGGCACTCACCTTGCACTTGATGACATATCCTAGTTTAACTGACAGCATTTCTCTTTCTTAGTCGAACATAAACTCTAGTACATCTTACACGTGATGAAAGCTAGGATGCAATTAAATACTCTATTATGGTTACGATTCTGATATTTGAAATCCTCCGGTAGCTCCCTGTGCCCCCACAGTGTAGTACCTCACCTCCTCGGCATAGTATACAAACCATCTCAAGCCTAGTGTTAACCCCGGGGCTCAGCCTCCATCCCCATATGATGCTGCCAGATCAGTTGTCGGTTGTCATGAACTTGCTGTAGTTTCCCAAATGCACTGTGCTGCCTCCTGGCACTTTGAAACTTGACACACTCATCCTCATTCTTCGCTTTGCCCTTGTCTATCACCTCCAATGAAAATCTGTTCCTAAGTGGCTTTTCCCAGCTCCAACCTACCCTTGGCAGTCTTTTATCTCCCTGTGGTAAAGCCTGTCCCACTGCACCATGGACATGCCCGTTGTCCCCCTGGGAAGAGAAAAGGGACAGTGAGGGCCCCCCAGCATTTGCAGCTCTAGAGCAGAGCCCCATACCTGGCTTGCAGGAAATGCCAGATCAGGAAGACAAATGGAGATCATCCTCTGAATAAAACCAGCTCTTCTTTGCCTACCGCAGCATCTGGATCAATAAAGAGCAGCCAGTTATTACTGCTGTTTTTCTAGGGATTTTTCCCCATAGAATTCCCAGGTCTTTACTCTTTTTATAGCACTTTAATTCAGGCTTCAACCACTTCCCAGTCAGATCACGTGAAATCGTTTTCCTTCCCCCATACACTCGATGTATTTCACATCTACTAATTCTTTTTTTAAAGATCTGATTTACCCATTTTTCTGACAGATCACAAGTAGGTAGAGAGGCAGGCAGAGAGAGAGGGGGGAAGCAGGCTCCCCGCTGAGTAGAGAGCCCGATGTTGGGCTCCATCCCAGGACCCTGAAATCATGACCTGAGCCGAAGGCAGAGGCCTAAACCACTGAGCCACCCAGGAGCCCCTATATCTGGTAATTTTTAATCAACGTGGATTTGCTGCATCAAATAGTTCCTTCTTCTTCAAATATAAATATGTAAATATATTGATCAAGTCACTCGCATGTCTTAGGAGAATGTCACAACTTTAGTAGCAAACTGGAAATCCTGGCCATTGGGTTTGATTTTTCTTTTGGTTTGATTTGGATCGGTTTTTGTAATTTAAAAATCCCTCCAGCCCTTGGCTCTGTCTGACCTGATTGCTTTCAGCTGTTTCTGCAACAAAATTGTCCTGGCAGGGAAAGCTCTAATTGTTTTCAGTGGCGCCCCCTTCTGAACACTTTGTTAAGAAAATGGTTTTTTTTGTTTGTTTGTTTTTGGGATATGGTAAATGTGGAACTACAATGAGGTATTTCAAAGAGGTGAACCTCAGATAAGTTTTTCTAAGGATGGGGTGAGGGTTACTCAAAAAGAAACTTGACACGGCTTTTAAAGATATCGATAAACATTATCACCTAATACGTGACTGATTGTTACTGTGCTCTTAACTGGGCAAACACTTGTTGGCTTCCAAGAAAGACTAACATCGTTGTAGATGGTTCTAGCGGCCTTCTAGCACAGGGTCTCATGAGGCAGGGATTCTAGCCACTGGCTGTGCAAGGCACGAGGCCTGTTAGTGATTCTATTTTTTTCCTCTGCAGAATGGGCCTTTCTACATTCCAGGTCCTTTCTACCCAAATAAATAGTGCGGTGATTCTCTCCGTGAGTTTTACTTCTGCTTTAAACAGCCAACGGTCTCTTAAAAAGGACTTTTGTTTACACAAGTCCTTTAAAAAAAAAAAAAGTCATTTTAAAATGATCTTTTCTTTTCTTTTTTATTTTTTCATCCCATATGTTTACACTGATCCTGGAACTTTGTCATTTTGACCTTCTCTGCTGATTAAAATATTCTTCCTCATCAGCACCTTCTGCTCTCCTCTCCTGGTGGTCTCTCCGGAAGGGGTCCTCTCTAGCTCTTCTAGCAGGAGATGGGCACTTCCCCTCTACCCCTGTGGCCGGACCAACCTTACCTATTTTGCAGGTTCAGGTCGGCCTGGCTTTCTATGTGTTGTTCTCTTCTGAGTGGTTAGTTTTTCATAGATACCGTGCTTTGCTTTTGTCAGGATTTACCCTGGACCATCAAAACCCTTTTCTTGTGCCAGTGAAGCCTAAGAAACAGTCCTGATGAGAGAACCAGGAACTCGAACAGATCATATTTATCCTGAATGTTCTGTCCAAAATGAAAAATACATTTCTGAGGAGCCTCAAGATCTCTGAGAAGGGACGTTTCACCAACTCTGTCATGTAGTGGCATCAATCCCGATTCTGTGTCAATTTTCCTACTTTCCCAGCTAGTAATTCTCTACCTCCGAAAGCCCACTCTCTACCGTTTCCTCTCTCAAAGGCAGTTGCTCTTAGAGTCTGCACATGGCACTTGAGGCCTGCTGGTCGTTGCCTACTGCCCTCTGTACCTTGGGGCTAACAGCTGCGGGGCATCAAGAGAAGAACGTCTTTTGTTCTAAGACTTAATATAGTTTGGGTCACATGGTAAGCAATAATCACTATTTTGGTTGATCCAAGTGTTCGACCTTTCTTAATTATTCTAGTACCACAATTTACTTGTTCTAAGATTTGTCCACTCCCCCCATTTTAATATCTTTTAAGGTGGCACTCACCTTGCTCTTGATGACATATCCTAGTTTAACTGACAGCATTCCTCTTTCTTAGGCGAACATAAACTATAGTACATCTTACACTTGATGAAAGCTAGGATGCAATTAAATACTCTATTATGGTTACGATTCTGATATTTGAAATCCTCCGGTAGCGTCCTGTGCCCCCACAGTGTAGTACCTCACCTCCTCGGCATAGTATACAAACCATCTCAAGCCCAGTGTTAACCCCGCGGATCAAACTCCATCCCCAGGTGATGCTGCCAGATCAGTTGTCGGTTGTCATGAACTTGCTGTAGTTTCCCAAATGCACTGTGCTGCCTCGTGGCACTTTGAAACTTGACACACTCATCCTCATTCTTCGGTTTGCCCCTGTCTATCACCTCCAATGAAAATCTGTTCCTAAGTGGCTTTTCCCAGCTCCAACCTACCCTTGGCAGTCTTTTATCTCCCTGTGGTAAAGCCTGTCCCACTGCACCATGGACATGCCCTTTGTCCCCCTGAGAAGAGAAAAGGGACAGTGAGGGCACCCAGCATTTGCAGCTCTAGAGCAGAGCCCCATACCTGGCTTGCAGGAAATGCCAGATCATGAAGACAAATGGAGATCATCCTCTGGCTAAAACCAGCTCTCCTTTGCCTACCGCAGCATCTGGATCAATAAGGAGCAGCCAGTTATTACTGCTGTTTTTCGAGGGATTTTTCCCCATAGAATTCCCAGGTCTTTACTCTTTTTATAGCACTTTAATTCAGGCTTCAACCACTTCCTAGTCAGATCAGGTGAAATCATTTTCCTTCCCCCATACCCTCGATGTATTTCACATCTAGTAATTCTTTTTTTAAAGATCTGATTTACCCATTTTTCTGACAGATCACAAGTAGGTAGAGAGGCAGGCAGAGAGAGAGGGGGGAAGCAGGCTCCCCGCTGAGCAGAGAGCCCGATGTGGGGCTCCATCCCAGGACCCTGAAATCATGACCTGAGCCGAAGGCAGAGGCCTAAACCACTGAGTCACCCAGGAAACCCCATATCTGGTAATTTTCAATCAACGTGGATTTGCTGCATCAAATAGTTCCTTCTTCTTCAAATATAAATATATAAATATATTGGTCAAGTTACTTGCATGTCTTAGGAGAAAGTCAGGCCTTTAGTAGCAAACTTGAAATCTTGGCCATCGGGTTTGATTTTTGTTTTGGTTTGATTTGGATCGGTTTTTGTAATTTAAAAATCCCTCCAGCCCGAGGCTCTCTCTGACCTGATTGCTTTCAGCTGTTTCAGCAACAACATTGTCCTGGCAGGGAAAGCTCTTATTGTTTTCAGTGGCGCCCCCTTCTGAACACTTTGTTAATAAAAAGTTTTTTTTTTTGTTTGTTTTTTGAATATGGTAAATGTGGAACAACAATGAGGTATTTCAAAGAGGTGAACCTCAGATAAATTTCTCTAAGGGTGGGGTGAGGGATCCTCAAAAAGAAACTCGACACGGCTTTTAAAGATATCGATAATCATTATCACCTAACGTGACTGATTGTTACTGTGCTCTTAACTGGGCAAACACTTGTTGGCTTCCAAGAAAGACTCACATAGTTGTAGATGGTTCTAGCAGCCTTCTAGCACAGGGTCTCCTGTGGCAGGGATCTAGCCACTGGCTGTGCAAGGCATGAGGCCTGTTAGTGATTCTTTTTTTTTCCTCTGCAGAATGGGACTTTCTACATTCCAGGTCCTTTCTACCCAAATAAATAGTGCGGTGTTTCTCTCAGTGAGTTGTACTTCTGCTTTAAACAGCCAACTGTCTCTTAAAAAGGACTTTTGTTTACACAAGTCCTTTAAAAAAAAAGTCATTTTAAAATGATCTTTTTTGATCTTTTTTATTTTTTAATCCCATATGTTTACACTGATCCTGGAACTTTGTCATTTTGACCTTCTCTGCTGATTAAAATATTCTTCATCAGCAGCACCTTCTGCTCTCCTCTCCTGGTGGTCTCTCCGGAAGGGGTCTTCTCTAGCTCTTCTAGCAGGAGATGGGCACTTCCCCTCTACCCCTGTTGCCGGACCAACCTTACCTATTTTGCAGGGTCAGGTCGGCCTGGCTTTTTATCTGTTGTTCTCTTCTGAGTGGTTAGTTTTTCATAGATACCGTGCTTTGTTTTGTCAGGATTTACCCTGGACCATCAAAACAGCTTTCTTGTGCCAGTGAAGCCTAAGAAACAGTCCTGATGAGAGAACCAGGAACTCGAACCGATCATATTTATCCTGAATGTTCTGTCCAAAATGAAAAATACATTTCTGAGGAGCCTCAAGATCTCTGAGAAGGGACGTTTCACCAACTCAGTCATGCAGTGGCATCATTTCCGATTCTGTGTCAATTATCCTACTTTCCCAGCTAGTAATTCTCTACCTCCGAAAGCCCACTCTCTACCGTTTCCTCTCTCAAAGGCAGTTGCTCTTAGAGTCTGCACATGGCACTGGAGGCCTGCTGGTCGTTGGCTACTGCCCTCTGTACCTTGGGTCTAACAGCTGCGGGGCATCAAGAGAAGAACGTCTTTTGTTCTAAGACTTAATATAGTTTGGGTCACATGGTAAGCAATAATCACTTTTTTTGTTGATCCAAGTGTTCGACCTTTCTTAATTATTCTAGTACCACAATTTACTGGTTCTAAGATGTGTCCACCCCCCCCCTTTTAATATCTTTTAAGGTGGCACTCACCTTGCACTTGATGACATATCCTAGTTTAACTGACAGCATTTCCCTTTCTTAGGCGAACATAAACTATAGTACATCTTATGCTTGATGAAATCTAGGATGCAATTAAATACTCTATTATGGTTACCATTCTGATATTTGAAATCCTCCGGTAGCTCCCTGTGCCCCCACAGTGTAGTACCTCACCTCCTCGGCATAGTATACAAACCATCTCAAGCCCAGTGTTAACCCCGGGGCTCAGCCTCCATCCCCAGGTGATGCTGCCAGATCAGTTGTCGGTTGTCATGAACTTGCTGTAGTTTCCCAAATGCACTGTGCTGCCTCCAGGCACTTTGAAACTTGACATACTCATCCTCATTCTTCGCTTTGCCCTTGTCTATCACCTCCAGTGAAAATCTGTTCCTAAGTGGCTTTTCCCAGCTCCAACCTACCCTTGGCAGTCTTTTATCTCCCTGTGGTAAAGCCTGTCCCACTGCACCATGGACATGCCCGTTGTCCACCTGAGAAGAGAAAAGGGACAGTGAGGGGCCCCGAGCATTTGCAGCTCTAGAGCAGAGCCCCATACCTGCCTTGCAGGAAATGTCAGGTCATGAAGACAAATAGAGATCATCCTCTGACTAAAACCAGCTCTTCTTTGCCTACCGCAGCATCTGGATCAATAAAGAGCAGCCAGTTATTACTGCTGTTTTTCTGGGGATTTTTCCCCATAGAATTCCCAGGTCTTTACTCTTTTTATAGCACTTTAATTCAGGCTTCAACCACTTCCTAGTCAGATCAGGTGAAATCATTTTCCTTCCCCCATACCCTCGATGTATTTCACATCTACTAAGTCTTTTTTTAAAGGTCTGATTTACCTTTTTTTCTGACAGATCACAAGTAGGTTGAGAGGCAGGCAGAGAGAGAGGGGGGAAGCAGGCTCCCCGCTGAGCAGAGAGCCCGATGTGGGGCTCCATCCCAGGACCCTGAAATCATGACCTGAGCCGAAGGCAGAGGCCTAAACCACTGAGCCACCCAGGAGCCCCCATATCTGGTAATTTTTAATCAACGTGGATTTGCTGCATCAAATAGTTCCTTCTTCTTCAAATATAAATATGTAAATATATTGATCAAGTCACTCGCATGTCTTAGGAGAATGTACGCCTTTAGTAGCAAACTTGAAATCCTGGCCATTGGGTTTGATTTTTGTTTTGGTTTGATTTGGATCGGTTTTTGTCATTTAAAACTCCCTCCAGCCCTTGGCTCTGTCTGACCTGATTGCTTTCAGCTGTTTCTGCAACAAAATTGTCCTGGCAGGGAAAGCTCTAATTGTTTTCAGTGGCGCCCCCTTCTGAACACTTTGTTAAGAAAATGGTTTTTTTTTGTTTGTTTGTTTTTTGGATATGGTAAATGTGGAACTACAGTGAGGTATTTCAAAGAGGTGAACCTCAGATAAATTTCTCTAAGGGTGTGGTGAGGGTTACTCAAAAAGAAACTTGACACGGCTTTTAAAGATATCGATAAACATTATCACCAAATACGTGACTGATTGTTACTCTGCTCTTTTTTTTTTTTTTAAAGATTTTATTTATTTATTTCACAGAGAGAGATCACAATTAGGCAGACAGGCAGGCAGAGAGAGAGAGAGAGGAGGAAACAGGCTCCCCGCTGAGCAGAGACCCGATGCGGGACTCGATCCCAGGACCCTGAGATCATGATCTGAGCCGAAGGCAGCGGCTCAACCCACTGAGCCACCCAGGCGCCCCTGTTACTCTGCTCTTAACTGGGCAAACACTTGTTGGCTTCCAAGAAAGACTAACATAGTTGTAGATGGTTCTAGCGGCCTTCTAGCACAGGGTCTCATGAGGCAGGGATTCTAGCCACTGGCTGTGCAAGGCACGAGGCCTGTTAGTGATTCTATTTTTTTCCTCTGCAGAATGGGCCTTTCTACATTCCAGGTCTTTTCTACCCAAATAAATAGTGCGGTGATTCTCTCAGTGAGTTGTACTTCTGCTTTAAACAGCCAACTGTCTCTTAAAAAGGACTTTTGTTTACACAAGTCCTTTTTAAAAAAAAAAAGTCATTTTAAAATGATCTTTTCTTTTCTTTTTTATTTTTTCATCCCATATGTTTACACTGATCCTGGAACTTTGTCATTTTGACCTTCTCTGCTGATTAAAATATTCTTCCTCATCAGCACCTTCTGCTCTCCTCTCCTGGTGGTCTCTCCGGAAGGGGTCTTCTCTAGCTCTTCTAGCAGGAGATGGGCACTTCCCCTCTACCCCTGTTGCCAGACCAACCTTACCTATTTTGCAGGGTCAGGTCGGCCTGGCTTTTTATCTGTCGTTCTCTTCTGAGTGGTTAGTTTTTCATAGATACCGTGCTTTGCTTTGGTCAGGATTTACCCTGGACCATCAAAACCCTTTTCTTGTGCCAGTGAAGCCTAAGAAACAGTCCTGATGAGAGAACCAGGAACTCGAACAGATCATATTTATCCTGAATGTTCTGTCCAAAATGAAAAATACATTTCTGAGGAGCCTCAAGATCTCTGAGAAGGGACGTTTCACCAACTCTGTCATGTAGTGGCATTAATCCCGATTCTGTGTCAATTTTCCTACTTTCCCAGCTAGTAATTCTCTACCTCCGAAAGCCTACTCTCTACCGTTTCCTCTCTCAAAGGCAGTTGCTCTTAGAGTCTGCACATGGCACTGGAGGCCTGCTGGTCGTTGGCTACTGCCCTCTGTACCTTGGGTCTAACAGCTGCGGGGCATCAAGAGAAGAACGTCTTTTGTTCTAAGACTTAATATAGTTTGGGTCACATGGTAAGCAATAATCACTTTTTTTGTTGATCCAAGTGTTCGACCTTTCTTAATTATTCTAGTACCACAATTTACTGGTTCTAAGATGTGTCCACCCCCCCCCCCTTTTAATATCTTTTAAGGTGGCACTCACCTTGCACTTGATGACATATCCTAGTTTAACTGACAGCATTTCCCTTTCTTAGGCGAACATAAACTATAGTACATCTTATGCTTGATGAAATCTAGGATGCAATTAAATACTCTATTATGGTTACGATTCTGATATTTGAAATCCTCCGGTAGCTCCCTGTGCCCCCACAGTGTAGTACCTCACCTCCTCGGCATAGGATACAAACCATCTCAAGCCCAGTGTTAACCCCGGGGCTTAGCCTCCATCCCCAGGTGATGCTGCCAGATCAGTTGTCGGTTGTCATGAACTTGCTGTAGTTTCCCAAATGCACTGTGCTGCCTCCAGGCACTTTGAAACTTGACATACTCATCCTCATTCTTCGCTTTGCCCTTGTCTATCACCTCCAGTGAAAATCTGTTCCTAAGTGGCTTTTCCCAGCTCCAACCTACCCTTGGCAGTCTTTTATCTCCCTGTGGTAAAGCCTGTCCCACTGCACCATGGACATGCCCGTTGTCCACCTGAGAAGAGAAAAGGGACAGTGAGGGGCCCCGAGAATTTGCAGCTCTAGAGCAGAGCCCCATACCTGCCTTGCAGGAAATGTCAGGTCATGAAGACAAATAGAGATCATCCTCTGACTAAAACCAGCTCTTCTTTGCCTACCGCAGCATCTGGATCAATAAAGAGCAGCCAGTTATTACTGCTGTTTTTCTAGGGATTTTTCCCCATAGAATTCCCAGGTCTTTACTCTTTTTATAGCACTTTAATTCAGGCTTCAACCACTTCCTAGTCAGATCAGGTGAAATCATTTTCCTTCCCCCATACCCTCGATGTATTTCACATCTACTAAGTCTTTTTTTAAAGGTCTGATTTACCTTTTTTTCTGACAGATCACAAGTAGGTTGAGAGGCAGGCAGAGAGAGAGGGGGGAAGCAGGCTCCCCGCTGAGCAGAGAGCCCGATGTGGGGCTCCATCCCAGGACCCTGAAATCATGACCTGAGCCGAAGGCAGAGGCCTAAACCACTGAGCCACCCAGGAGCCCCCATATCTGGTAATTTTTAATCAACGTGGATTTGCTGCATCAAATAGTTCCTTCTTCTTCAAATATAAATATATAAATATATTGATCAAGTCACTCGCATGTCTTAGGAGAATGTCACGCCTTTAGTAGCAAACTTGAAATCTTGGCCATGGGGTTTGATTTTTGTTTTGGTTTGATTTGGATCGTTTTTTGTAATTTAAAAATCCCTCCAGCCCTTGGCTCTGTCTGACCTGAATGCTTTCAGCTGTTTCTGCAACAAAATTGTCCTGGCAGGGAAAGCTCTAATTGTTTTCAGTGGCGCCCCGTTCTGAACACTTTCTAAATAAAATTTTTTGTTTGTTTGTTTTTTGGATATGGTAAATGTGGAACAACAATGAGGTATTTCAAAGAGTTGAACCTCAGATAAATTTCTCTAAGGGTGGGGTGAGGGTTCCTCAAAAATAAACTCGACACGGCTTTTAAAGATATCGATAGTCATTATCACCTAACGTGACTGATTGTTACTGTGCTCTTAACTGGGCAAACACTTGTTGGCTTCCAAGAAAGACTAACATCGTTGTAGATGGTTCTAGCGGCCTTCTAGCACAGAGTCTCATGAGGCAGGATTTCTAGCCACTGGCTGTGCAAGGCATGAGGCTTGTTAGTGATTCTATTTTTTTCCTCTGCAAAATGGGTCTTTCTACATTCCAGGTCCTTTCTACCCAAATAAATAGTGCGGTGTTTCTCTCAGTGATTTGTACTTCTGCTTGAAACAGCCAAGTGTCTCTTAAAAATTACTTTTGTTTACACAAGTCTTTAAAAAAAAAAGTCATTTTAAAATGATCTTTTTTTTTTTTATTTTTTAATCCCATATGTTTACACTGATCCTGGAACTTTGTCATTTTGACCTTCTCTGCTGATTAAAATATTCTTCCTCATCAGCACCTTCTGCTCTCCTCTCCTGGTGGTCTCTCCGGAAGGGGTCCTCTCTAGCTCTTCTAGCAGGAGATGGGCACTTCCCCTCTACCCCTGTTGCCGGACCAACCTTACCTATTTTGCAGGTTCAGGTCGGCCTGGCTTTCTATGTGTTGTTCTCTTCTGAGTGGTTAGTTTTTCATAGATACCGTGCTTTGCTTTTTTCAGGATTTACCCTGGACCATCAAAACAGCTTTCTTGTGCCAGTGAAGCCTAAGAAACAGTCCTGATGAGAGAACCAGGAACTCCAACCGATCATATTTATCCTGAATGTTCTGTCCAAAATGAAAAATACATTTCTGAGGAGCCTCAGGATCTCTGAGAAGGGACGTTTCACCAACTCAGTCATGCAGTGGCATCAATTCCGATTCTGTGTCAATTTTCCTACTTTCCCAGCTAGTAATTCTCTACCTCCGAAAGCCCACTCTCTACCGTTTCCTCTCTCAAAGGCAGTTGCTCTTAGAGTATACACCTGGCACTGGAGGCCTGCTGGTCGTTGCCTACTGCCCTCTGTACCTTGGGGCTAACAGCTGCGGGGCATCAAGATAAGAACGTCTTTTGTTCTAAGACTTAATATAGTTTGGGTCACATGGTAAGCAATAATCACTTTCTTTGTTGATCTAAGTGTTCGACCTTTCTTAATTATTCTAGTACCACAATTTACTTGTTCTAAGATGTGTCCACCCAACCCCATTTTAATATCTTTTAAGGTGGCACTCACCTTGCACTTGATGACATATCCTAGTTTAACTGACAGCATTTCTCTTTCTTAGTCGAACATAAACTATAGTACATCTTACATGTGATGAAAGCTAGGATGCAATTAATTACTCTATTATGGTTACGATTCTGATATTTGAAATCCTCCGGTAGCTCCCTGTGCCCCCACAGTGTAGTACCTCACCTCCTCGGCATAGGATACAAAGCATCTCAAGCCAAGTGTTAACCCCGGGGCTCAGCCTCCATCCCCAGGTGATGCTGCCAGATCAGTTGTCGGTTGTCATGAACTTGCTGTAGTTTCCCAAATGCACTGTGCTGCCTCCTGGCACTTTGAAACTTGACACACTCATCCTCATTCTTCGCTTTGCCCTTCTCTATCACCTCCAATGAAAATCTGTTCCTAAGTGGCTTTTCCCAGCTCCAACCTACCCTTGGCAGTCTTTTATCTCCCTGTGGTAAAGCCTGTCCCACTGCACCATGGACATGCCCGTTGTCCCCCTGAGAAGAGAAAAGGGACAGTGAGGGCCCCCCAGCATTTCCAGCTCTAGAGCAGAGCCCCATACCTGGCTTGCAGGAAAAGCCAGATCAGGAAGACAAATGGAGATCATCCTCTGAATAAAACCAGCTCTTCTTTGCCTACCGCAGCATCTGGATCAATAAAGAGCAGCCAGTTATTACTGCTGTTTTTCTAGGGATTTTTCCCCATAGAATTCCCAGGTCTTTACTCTTTTTATAGCACTTTAATTCAGGCTTCAACCACTTCCTAGTCAGATCAGGTGAAATCGTTTTCCTTCCCCCATACCCTCGATGTATTTCACATCTACTAATTCTTTTTTTAAAGATCTGATTTACGCATTTTCCTGACAGATCACAAGTAGGTAGAGAGGTAGGCAGAGAGAGAGGGGGGAAGCAGGCTCCCCGCTGAGCAGAGAGCCCGATGTGGGGCTCCATCCCAGGACCCTGAAATCATGACCTGAGCCGAAGGCAGAGGCCTAAACCACTGAGCCACCCAGGAGCCCCTATATCTGGTAATTTTTAATCAACGTGGATTTGCTGCATCAAATAGTTCCTTCTTCTTCAAATATAAATATGTAAATATATTGATCAAGTCACTCGCATGTCTTAGGAGAATGTACGCCTTTAGTAGCAAACTTGAAATCCTGGCCATTGGGTTTGATTTTTGTTTTGGTTTGATTTGGATCGGTTTTTGTCATTTAAAACTCCCTCCAGCCCTTGGCTCTGTCTGACCTGATTGCTTTCAGCTGTTTCTGCAACAAAATTGTCCTGGCAGGGAAAGCTCTAATTGTTTTCAGTGGCGCCCCCTTCTGAACACTTTGTTAAGAAAATGGTTTTTTTTTGTTTGTTTGTTTTTTGGATATGGTAAATGTGGAACTACAGTGAGGTATTTCAAAGAGGTGAACCTCAGATAAATTTCTCTAAGGGTGTGGTGAGGGTTACTCAAAAAGAAACTTGACACGGCTTTTAAAGATATCGATAAACATTATCACCAAATACGTGACTGATTGTTACTCTGCTCTTTTTTTTTTTTAAAGATTTTATTTATTTATTTCACAGAGAGAGATCACAATTAGGCAGACAGGGAGGCAGAGAGAGAGAGAGAGGAGGAAACAGGCTCCCCGCTGAGCAGAGACCCGATGCGGGACTCTATCCCAGGACCCTGAGATCATGATCTGAGCCGAAGGCAGCGGCTCAACCCACTGAGCCACCCAGGCGCCCCTGTTACTCTGCTCTTAACTGGGCAAACACTTGTTGGCTTCCAAGAAAGACTAACATAGTTGTAGATGGTTCTAGCGGCCTTCTAGCACAGGGTCTCATGAGGCAGGGATTCTAGCCACTGGCTGTGCAAGGCACGAGGCCTGTTAGTGATTCTATTTTTTTCCTCTGCAGAATGGGCCTTTCTACATTCCAGGTCTTTTCTACCCAAATAAATAGTGCGGTGATTCTCTCAGTGAGTTGTACTTCTGCTTTAAACAGCCAACTGTCTCTTAAAAAGGACTTTTGTTTACACAAGTCCTTTTAAAAAAAAAAAGTCATTTTAAAATGATCTTTTCTTTTCTTTTTTATTTTTTCATCCCATATGTTTACACTGATCCTGGAACTTTGTCATTTTGACCTTCTCTGCTGATTAAAATATTCTTCCTCATCAGCACCTTCTGCTCTCCTCTCTTGGTGGTCTCTCCGGAAGGGGTCTTCTCTAGCTCTTCTAGCAGGAGATGGGCACTTCCCCTCTACCCCTGTTGCCAGACCAACCTTACCTATTTTGCAGGGTCAGGTCGGCCTGGCTTTTTATCTGTCGTTCTCTTCTGAGTGGTTAGTTTTTCATAGATACCGTGCTTTGCTTTGGTCAGGATTTACCCTGGACCATCAAAACCCTTTTCTTGTGCCAGTGAAGCCTAAGAAACAGTCCTGATGAGAGAACCAGGAACTCGAACAGATCATATTTATCCTGAATGTTCTGTCCAAAATGAAAAATACATTTCTGAGGAGCCTCAAGATCTCTGAGAAGGGACGTTTCACCAACTCTGTCATGTAGTGGCATTAATCCCGATTCTGTGTCTATTTTCCTACTTTCCCAGCTAGTAATTCTCTACCTCCGAAAGCCTACTCTCTACCGTTTCCTCTCTCAAAGGCAGTTGCTCTTAGAGTCTGCACATGGCACTGGAGGCCTGCTGGTCGTTGGCTACTGCCCTCTGTACCTTGGGTCTAACAGCTGCGGGGCATCAAGAGAAGAACGTCTTTTGTTCTAAGACTTAATATAGTTTGGGTCACATGGTAAGCAATAATCACTTTTTTTGTTGATCCAAGTGTTCGACCTTTCTTAATTATTCTAGTACCACAATTTACTGGTTCTAAGATGTGTCCACCCCCCCCCCTTTTAATATCTTTTAAGGTGGCACTCACCTTGCACTTGATGACATATCCTAGTTTAACTGACAGCATTTCCCTTTCTTAGGCGAACATAAACTATAGTACATCTTATGCTTGATGAAATCTAGGATGCAATTAAATACTCTATTATGGTTACGATTCTGATATTTGAAATCCTCCGGTAGCTCCCTGTGCCCCCACAGTGTAGTACCTCACCTCCTCGGCATAGGATACAAACCATCTCAAGCCCAGTGTTAACCCCGGGGCTTAGCCTCCATCCCCAGGTGATGCTGCCAGATCAGTTGTCGGTTGTCATGAACTTGCTGTAGTTTCCCAAATGCACTGTGCTGCCTCCAGGCACTTTGAAACTTGACATACTCATCCTCATTCTTCGCTTTGCCCTTGTCTATCACCTCCAGTGAAAATCTGTTCCTAAGTGGCTTTTCCCAGCTCCAACCTACCCTTGGCAGTCTTTTATCTCCCTGTGGTAAAGCCTGTCCCACTGCACCATGGACATGCCCGTTGTCCACCTGAGAAGAGAAAAGGGACAGTGAGGGGCCCCGAGCATTTGCAGCTCTAGAGCAGAGCCCCATACCTGCCTTGCAGGAAATGTCAGGTCATGAAGACAAATAGAGATCATCCTCTGACTAAAACCAGCTCTCCTTTGCCTACCGCAGCATCTGGATCAATAAAGAGCAGCCAGTTATTACTGCTGTTTTTCTAGGGATTTTTCCCCATAGAATTCCCAGGTCTTTACTCTTTTTATAGCACTTTAATTCAGGCTTCAACCACTTCCTAGTCAGATCAGGTGAAATCATTTTCCTTCCCCCATACCCTCGATGTATTTCACATCTAGTAATTCTTTTTTTAAAGATCTGATTTACCCATTTTTCTGACAGATCACAAGTAGGTAGAGAGGCAGGCAGAGAGAGAGGGGGGAAGCAGGCTCCCCGCTGAGCAGAGAGCCCGATGTGGGGCTCCATCCCAGGACCCTGAAATCATGACCTGAGCCGAAGGCAGAGGCCTAAACCACTGAGCAACCCAGGAGCCCCCATATCTGGTAATTTTTAATCAACGTGGATTTGCTGCATCAAATAGTTCCTTCTTCTTCAAATATAAATATATAAATATATTGATCAAGTCACTCGCATGTCTTAGGAGAATGTCACGCCTTTAGTAGCAAACTTGAAATCTTGGCCATGGGGTTTGATTTTTTTTTTGGTTTGATTTGGATCGTTTTTTTGTAATTTAAAAATCCCTCCAGCCCTTGGCTCTGTCTGACCTGAATGCTTTCAGCTGTTTCTGCAACAAAATTGTGCTGGCAGGGAAAGCTCTAATTGTTTTCAGTGGCGCCCCGTTCTGAACACTTTCTAAATAAAATTTTTTGTTTGTTTGTTTTTTGGATATGGTAAATGTGGAACAACAATGAGGTATTTCAAAGAGTTGAACCTCAGATAAATTTCTCTAAGGGTGGGGTGAGGGTTCCTCAAAAATAAACTCGACACGGCTTTTAAAGATATCGATAGTCATTATCACCTAACGTGACTGATTGTTACTGTGCTCTTAACTGGGCAAACACTTGTTGGCTTCCAAGAAAGACTAACATCGTTGTAGATGGTTCTAGCGGCCTTCTAGCACAGAGTCTCATGAGGCAGGATTTCTAGCCACTGGCTGTGCAAGGCATGAGGCTTGTTAGTGATTCTATTTTTTTCCTCTGCAAAATGGGTCTTTCTACATTCCAGGTCCTTTCTACCCAAATAAATAGTGCGGTGTTTCTCTCAGTGATTTGTACTTCTGCTTGAAACAGCCAAGTGTCTCTTAAAAATTACTTTTGTTTACACAAGTCTTTAAAAAAAAAAGTCATTTTAAAATGATCTTTTTTTTTTTTTATTTTTTAATCCCATATGTTTACACTGATCCTGGAACTTTGTCATTTTGACCTTCTCTGCTGATTAAAATATTCTTCCTCATCAGCACCTTCTGCTCTCCTCTCCTGGTGGTCTCTCCGGAAGGGGTCCTCTCTAGCTCTTCTAGCAGGAGATGGGCACTTCCCCTCTACCCCTGTTGCCGGACCAACCTTACCTATTTTGCAGGTTCAGGTCGGCCTGGCTTTCTATGTGTTGTTCTCTTCTGAGTGGTTAGTTTTTCATAGATACCGTGCTTTGCTTTTTTCAGGATTTACCCTGGACCATCAAAACAGCTTTCTAGTGCCAGTGAAGCCTAAGAAACAGTCCTGATGAGAGAACCAGGAACTCCAACCGATCATATTTATCCTGAATGTTCTGTCCAAAATGAAAAATACATTTCTGAGGAGCCTCAGGATCTCTGAGAAGGGACGTTTCACCAACTCAGTCATGCAGTGGCATCAATTCCGATTCTGTGTCAATTTTCCTACTTTCCCAGCTAGTAATTCTCTACCTCCGAAAGCCCACTCTCTACCGTTTCCTCTCTCAAAGGCAGTTGCTCTTAGAGTATACACCTGGCACTGGAGGCCTGCTGGTCGTTGCCTACTGCCCTCTGTACCTTGGGGCTAACAGCTGCGGGGCATCAAGATAAGAACGTCTTTTGTTCTAAGACTTAATATAGTTTGGGTCACATGGTAAGCAATAATCACTTTCTTTGTTGATCTAAGTGTTCGACCTTTCTTAATTATTCTAGTACCACAATTTACTTGTTCTAAGATGTGTCCACCCAACCCCATTTTAATATCTTTTAAGGTGGCACTCACCTTGCACTTGATGACATATCCTAGTTTAACTGACAGCATTTCTCTTTCTTAGTCGAACATAAACTATAGTACATCTTACATGTGATGAAAGCTAGGATGCAATTAATTACTCTATTATGGTTACGATTCTGATATTTGAAATCCTCCGGTAGCTCCCTGTGCCCCCACAGTGTAGTACCTCACCTCCTCGGCATAGGATACAAAGCATCTCAAGCCAAGTGTTAACCCCGGGGCTCAGCCTCCATCCCCAGGTGATGCTGCCAGATCAGTTGTCGGTTGTCATGAACTTGCTGTAGTTTCCCAAATGCACTGTGCTGCCTCCTGGCACTTTGAAACTTGACACACTCATCCTCATTCTTCGCTTTGCCCTTCTCTATCACCTCCAATGAAAATCTGTTCCTAAGTGGCTTTTCCCAGCTCCAACCTACCCTTGGCAGTCTTTTATCTCCCTGTGGTAAAGCCTGTCCCACTGCACCATGGACATGCCCGTTGTCCCCCTGAGAAGAGAAAAGGGACAGTGAGGGCCCCCCAGCATTTCCAGCTCTAGAGCAGAGCCCCATACCTGGCTTGCAGGAAAAGCCAGATCAGGAAGACAAATGGAGATCATCCTCTGAATAAAACCAGCTCTTCTTTGCCTACCGCAGCATCTGGATCAATAAAGAGCAGCCAGTTATTACTGCTGTTTTTCTAGGGATTTTTCCCCATAGAATTCCCAGGTCTTTACTCTTTTTATAGCACTTTAATTCAGGCTTCAACCACTTCCTAGTCAGATCAGGTGAAATCGTTTTCCTTCCCCCATACCCTCGATGTATTTCACATCTACTAATTCTTTTTTTAAAGATCTGATTTACGCATTTTCCTGACAGATCACAAGTAGGTAGAGAGGTAGGCAGAGAGAGAGGGGGGAAGCAGGCTCCCCGCTGAGCAGAGAGCCCGATGTGGGGCTCCATCCCAGGACCCTGAAATCATGACCTGAGCCGAAGGCAGAGGCCTAAACCACTGAGCCACCCAGGAGCCCCTATATCTGGTAATTTTTAATCAACGTGGATTTGCTGCATCAAATAGTTCCTTCTTCTTCAAATATAAATATGTAAATATATTGATCAAGTCACTCGCATGTCTTAGGAGAATGTACGCCTTTAGTAGCAAACTTGAAATCCTGGCCATTGGGTTTGATTTTTGTTTTGGTTTGATTTGGATCGGTTTTTGTCATTTAAAACTCCCTCCAGCCCTTGGCTCTGTCTGACCTGATTGCTTTCAGCTGTTTCTGCAACAAAATTGTCCTGGCAGGGAAAGCTCTAATTGTTTTCAGTGGCACCCCCTTCTGAACACTTTGTTAAGAAAATGGTTTTTTTTTGTTTGTTTGTTTTTTGGATATGGTAAATGTGGAACTACAGTGAGGTATTTCAAAGAGGTGAACCTCAGATAAATTTCTCTAAGGGTGTGGTGAGGGTTACTCAAAAAGAAACTTGACACGGCTTTTAAAGATATCGATAAACATTATCACCAAATACGTGACTGATTGTTACTCTGCTCTTTTTTTTTTTTAAAGATTTTATTTATTTATTTGACAGAGAGAGATCACAATTAGGCAGACAGGGAGGCAGAGAGAGAGAGAGAGGAGGAAACAGGCTCCCCGCTGAGCAGAGACCCGATGCGGGACTCTATCCCAGGACCCTGAGATCATGATCTGAGCCGAAGGCAGCGGCTCAACCCACTGAGCCACCCAGGCGCCCCTGTTACTCTGCTCTTAACTGGGCAAACACTTGTTGGCTTCCAAGAAAGACTAACATAGTTGTAGATGGTTCTAGCGGCCTTCTAGCACAGGGTCTCATGAGGCAGGGATTCTAGCCACTGGCTGTGCAAGGCACGAGGCCTGTTAGTGATTCTATTTTTTTCCTCTGCAGAATGGGCCTTTCTACATTCCAGGTCTTTTCTACCCAAATAAATAGTGCGGTGATTCTCTCAGTGAGTTGTACTTCTGCTTTAAACAGCCAACTGTCTCTTAAAAAGGACTTTTGTTTACACAAGTCCTTTTAAAAAAAAAAAGTCATTATAAAATGATCTTTTCTTTTCTTTTTTATTTTTTCATCCCATATGTTTACACTGATCCTGGAACTTTGTCATTTTGACCTTCTCTGCTGATTAAAATATTCTTCCTCATCAGCACCTTCTGCTCTCCTCTCCTGGTGGTCTCTCCGGAAGGGGTCTTCTCTAGCTCTTCTAGCAGGAGATGGGCACTTCCCCTCTACCCCTGTTGCCAGACCAACCTTACCTATTTTGCAGGGTCAGGTCGGCCTGGCTTTTTATCTGTCGTTCTCTTCTGAGTGGTTAGTTTTTCATAGATACCGTGCTTTGCTTTGGTCAGGATTTACCCTGGACCATCAAAACCCTTTTCTTGTGCCAGTGAAGCCTAAGAAACAGTCCTGATGAGAGAACCAGGAACTCGAACAGATCATATTTATCCTGAATGTTCTGTCCAAAATGAAAAATACATTTCTGAGGAGCCTCAAGATCTCTGAGAAGGGACGTTTCACCAACTCTGTCATGTAGTGGCATTAATCCCGATTCTGTGTCAATTTTCCTACTTTCCCAGCTAGTAATTCTCTACCTCCGAAAGCCTACTCTCTACCGTTTCCTCTCTCAAAGGCAGTTGCTCTTAGAGTCTGCACATGGCACTTGAGGCCTGCTGGTCGTTGCCTACTGCCCTCTGTACCTTGGGGCTAACAGCTGCGGGGCATCAAGATAAGAACGTCTTTTGTTCTAAGACTTAATATAGTTTGGGTCACATGGTAAGCAATAATCACTTTTTTTGTTGATCCAAGTGTTCGACCTTTCTTAATTATTCTAGTACCACAATTTACTTGTTCTAAGATGTGTCCACCCCCCCCATTTTAATATCTTTTAAGGTGGCACTCACCTTGCACTTGATGACATATCCTAGTTTAACTGACAGCATTTCTCTTTCTTAGTCGAACATAAACTCTAGTACATCTTACACGTGATGAAAGCTAGGATGCAATTAAATACTCTATTATGGTTACGATTCTGATATTTGAAATCCTCCGGTAGCTCCCTGTGCCCCCACAGTGTAGTACCTCACCTCCTCGGCATAGTATACAAACCATCTCAAGCCCAGTGTTAACCCCGGGGCTCAGCCTCCATCCCCATATGATGCTGCCAGATCAGTTGTCGGTTGTCATGAACTTGCTGTAGTTTCCCAAATGCACTGTGCTGCCTCCTGGCACTTTGAAACTTGACACACTCATCCTCATTCTTCGCTTTGCCCTTGTCTATCACCTCCAATGAAAATCTGTTCCTAAGTGGCTTTTCCCAGCTCCAACCTACCCTTGGCAGTCTTTTATCTCCCTGTGGTAAAGCCTGTCCCACTGCACCATGGACATGCCCGTTGTCCCCCTGGGAAGAGAAAAGGGACAGTGAGGGCCCCCCAGCATTTGCAGCTCTAGAGCAGAGCCCCATACCTGGCTTGCAGGAAATGCCAGATCAGGAAGACAAATGGAGATCATCCTCTGAATAAAACCAGCTCTTCTTTGCCTACCGCAGCATCTGGATCAATAAAGAGCAGCCAGTTATTACTGCTGTTTTTCTAGGGATTTTTCCCCATAGAATTCCCAGGTCTTTACTCTTTTTATAGCACTTTAATTCAGGCTTCAACCACTTCCCAGTCAGATCACGTGAAATCGTTTTCCTTCCCCCATACACTCGATGTATTTCACATCTACTAATTCTTTTTTTAAAGATCTGATTTACCCATTTTTCTGACAGATCACAAGTAGGTAGAGAGGCAGGCAGAGAGAGAGGGGGGAAGCAGGCTCCCCGCTGAGTAGAGAGCCCGATGTTGGGCTCCATCCCAGGACCCTGAAATCATGACCTGAGCCGAAGGCAGAGGCCTAAACCACTGAGCCACCCAGGAGCCCCTATATCTGGTAATTTTTAATCAACGTGGATTTGCTGCATCAAATAGTTCCTTCTTCTTCAAATATAAATATGTAAATATATTGATCAAGTCACTCGCATGTCTTAGGAGAATGTCACAACTTTAGTAGCAAACTGGAAATCCTGGCCATTGGGTTTGATTTTTCTTTTGGTTTGATTTGGATCGGTTTTTGTAATTTAAAAATCCCTCCAGCCCTTGGCTCTGTCTGACCTGATTGCTTTCAGCTGTTTCTGCAACAAAATTGTCCTGGCAGGGAAAGCTCTAATTGTTTTCAGTGGCGCCCCCTTCTGAACACTTTGTTAAGAAAATGGTTTTTTTTGTTTGTTTGTTTTTGGGATATGGTAAATGTGGAACTACAATGAGGTATTTCAAAGAGGTGAACCTCAGATAAGTTTTTCTAAGGGTGGGGTGAGGGTTACTCAAAAAGAAACTTGACACGGCTTTTAAAGATATCGATAAACATTATCACTTAATACGTGACTGATTGTTACTGTGCTCTTAACTGGGCAAACACTTGTTGGCTTCCAAGAAAGACTAACATCGTTGTAGATGGTTCTAGCGGCCTTCTAGCACAGGGTCTCATGAGGCAGGGATTCTAGCCACTGGCTGTGCAAGGCACGAGCCCTGTTAGTGATTCTATTTTTTTCCTCTGCAGAATGGGCCTTTCTACATTCCAGGTCCTTTCTACCCAAATAAATAGTGCGGTGATTCTCTCCGTGAGTTTTACTTCTGCTTTAAACAGCCAACGGTCTCTTAAAAAGGACTTTTGTTTACACAAGTCCTTTAAAAAAAAAAAAAGTCATTTTAAAATGATCTTTTCTTTTCTTTTTTATTTTTTCATCCCATATGTTTACACTGATCCTGGAACTTTGTCATTTTGACCTTCTCTGCTGATTAAAATATTCTTCCTCATCAGCACCTTCTGCTCTCCTCTCCTGGTGGTCTCTCCGGAAGGGGTCCTCTCTAGCTCTTCTAGCAGGAGATGGGCACTTCCCCTCTACCCCTGTGGCCGGACCAACCTTACCTATTTTGCAGGTTCAGGTCGGCCTGGCTTTCTATGTGTTGTTCTCTTCTGAGTGGTTAGTTTTTCATAGATACCGTGCTTTGCTTTTGTCAGGATTTACCCTGGACCATCAAAACCCTTTTCTTGTGCCAGTGAAGCCTAAGAAACAGTCCTGATGAGAGAACCAGGAACTCGAACAGATCATATTTATCCTGAATGTTCTGTCCAAAATGAAAAATACATTTCTGAGGAGCCTCAAGATCTCTGAGAAGGGACGTTTCACCAACTCTGTCATGTAGTGGCATCAATCCCGATTCTGTGTCAATTTTCCTACTTTCCCAGCTAGTAATTCTCTACCTCCGAAAGCCCACTCTCTACCGTTTCCTCTCTCAAAGGCAGTTGCTCTTAGAGTCTGCACATGGCACTTGAGGCCTGCTGGTCGTTGCCTACTGCCCTCTGTACCTTGGGGCTAACAGCTGCGGGGCATCAAGAGAAGAACGTCTTTTGTTCTAAGACTTAATATAGTTTGGGTCACATGGTAAGCAATAATCACTTTTTTGGTTGATCCAAGTGTTCGACCTTTCTTAATTATTCTAGTACCACAATTTACTTGTTCTAAGATTTGTCCACTCCCCCCATTTTAATATCTTTTAAGGTGGCACTCACCTTGCTCTTGATGACATATCCTAGTTTAACTGACAGCATTCCTCTTTCTTAGGCGAACATAAACTATAGTACATCTTACACTTGATGAAAGCTAGGATGCAATTAAATACTCTATTATGGTTACGATTCTGATATTTGAAATCCTCCGGTAGCGTCCTGTGCCCCCACAGTGTAGTACCTCACCTCCTCGGCATAGTATACAAACCATCTCAAGCCCAGTGTTAACCCCGCGGATCAAACTCCATCCCCAGGTGATGCTGCCAGATCAGTTGTCGGTTGTCATGAACTTGCTGTAGTTTCCCAAATGCACTGTGCTGCCTCGTGGCACTTTGAAACTTGACACACTCATCCTCATTCTTCGGTTTGCCCCTGTCTATCACCTCCAATGAAAATCTGTTCCTAAGTGGCTTTTCCCAGCTCCAACCTACCCTTGGCAGTCTTTTATCTCCCTGTGGTAAAGCCTGTCCCACTGCACCATGGACATGCCCTTTGTCCCCCTGAGAAGAGAAAAGGGACAGTGAGGGCACCCAGCATTTGCAGCTCTAGAGCAGAGCCCCATACCTGGCTTGCAGGAAATGCCAGATCATGAAGACAAATGGAGATCATCCTCTGGCTAAAACCAGCTCTCCTTTGCCTACCGCAGCATCTGGATCAATAAGGAGCAGCCAGTTATTACTGCTGTTTTTCGAGGGATTTTTCCCCATAGAATTCCCAGGTCTTTACTCTTTTTATAGCACTTTAATTCAGGCTTCAACCACTTCCTAGTCAGATCAGGTGAAATCATTTTCCTTCCCCCATACCCTCGATGTATTTCACATCTAGTAATTCTTTTTTTAAAGATCTGATTTACCCATTTTTCTGACAGATCACAAGTAGGTAGAGAGGCAGGCAGAGAGAGAGGGGGGAAGCAGGCTCCCCGCTGAGCAGAGAGCCCGATGTGGGGCTCCATCCCAGGACCCTGAAATCATGACCTGAGCCGAAGGCAGAGGCCTAAACCACTGAGTCACCCAGGAAACCCCATATCTGGTAATTTTCAATCAACGTGGATTTGCTGCATCAAATAGTTCCTTCTTCTTCAAATATAAATATATAAATATATTGGTCAAGTTACTTGCATGTCTTAGGAGAAAGTCAGGCCTTTAGTAGCAAACTTGAAATCTTGGCCATCGGGTTTGATTTTTGTTTTGGTTTGATTTGGATCGGTTTTTGTAATTTAAAAATCCCTCCAGCCCGAGGCTCTCTCTGACCTGATTGCTTTCAGCTGTTTCAGCAACAACATTGTCCTGGCAGGGAAAGCTCTTATTGTTTTCAGTGGCGCCCCCTTCTGAACACTTTGTTAATAAAAAGTTTTTTTTTTTGTTTGTTTTTTGAATATGGTAAATGTGGAACAACAATGAGGTATTTCAAAGAGGTGAACCTCAGATAAATTTCTCTAAGGGTGGGGTGAGGGATCCTCAAAAAGAAACTCGACACGGCTTTTAAAGATATCGATAATCATTATCACCTAACGTGACTGATTGTTACTGTGCTCTTAACTGGGCAAACACTTGTTGGCTTCCAAGAAAGACTCACATAGTTGTAGATGGTTCTAGCAGCCTTCTAGCACAGGGTCTCCTGTGGCAGGGATCTAGCCACTGGCTGTGCAAGGCATGAGGCCTGTTAGTGATTCTTTTTTTTTCCTCTGCAGAATGGGACTTTCTACATTCCAGGTCCTTTCTACCCAAATAAATAGTGCGGTGTTTCTCTCAGTGAGTTGTACTTCTGCTTTAAACAGCCAACTGTCTCTTAAAAAGGACTTTTGTTTACACAAGTCCTTTAAAAAAAAAGTCATTTTAAAATGATCTTTTTTGATCTTTTTTATTTTTTAATCCCATATGTTTACACTGATCCTGGAACTTTGTCATTTTGACCTTCTCTGCTGATTAAAATATTCTTCATCAGCAGCACCTTCTGCTCTCCTCTCCTGGTGGTCTCTCCGGAAGGGGTCTTCTCTAGCTCTTCTAGCAGGAGATGGGCACTTCCCCTCTACCCCTGTTGCCGGACCAACCTTACCTATTTTGCAGGGTCAGGTCGGCCTGGCTTTTTATCTGTTGTTCTCTTCTGAGTGGTTAGTTTTTCATAGATACCGTGCTTTGTTTTGTCAGGATTTACCCTGGACCATCAAAACAGCTTTCTTGTGCCAGTGAAGCCTAAGAAACAGTCCTGATGAGAGAACCAGGAACTCGAACCGATCATATTTATCCTGAATGTTCTGTCCAAAATGAAAAATACATTTCTGAGGAGCCTCAAGATCTCTGAGAAGGGACGTTTCACCAACTCAGTCATGCAGTGGCATCATTTCCGATTCTGTGTCAATTATCCTACTTTCCCAGCTAGTAATTCTCTACCTCCGAAAGCCCACTCTCTACCGTTTCCTCTCTCAAAGGCAGTTGCTCTTAGAGTCTGCACATGGCACTGGAGGCCTGCTGGTCGTTGGCTACTGCCCTCTGTACCTTGGGTCTAACAGCTGCGGGGCATCAAGAGAAGAACGTCTTTTGTTCTAAGACTTAATATAGTTTGGGTCACATGGTAAGCAATAATCACTTTTTTTGTTGATCCAAGTGTTCGAACTTTCTTAATTATTCTAGTACCACAATTTACTGGTTCTAAGATGTGTCCACCCCCCCCCTTTTAATATCTTTTAAGGTGGCACTCACCTTGCACTTGATGACATATCCTAGTTTAACTGACAGCATTTCCCTTTCTTAGGCGAACATAAACTATAGTACATCTTATGCTTGATGAAATCTAGGATGCAATTAAATACTCTATTATGGTTACCATTCTGATATTTGAAATCCTCCGGTAGCTCCCTGTGCCCCCACAGTGTAGTACCTCACCTCCTCGGCATAGTATACAAACCATCTCAAGCCCAGTGTTAACCCCGGGGCTCAGCCTCCATCCCCAGGTGATGCTGCCAGATCAGTTGTCGGTTGTCATGAACTTGCTGTAGTTTCCCAAATGCACTGTGCTGCCTCCAGGCACTTTGAAACTTGACATACTCATCCTCATTCTTCGCTTTGCCCTTGTCTATCACCTCAAGTGAAAATCTGTTCCTAAGTGGCTTTTCCCAGCTCCAACCTACCCTTGGCAGTCTTTTATCTCCCTGTGGTAAAGCCTGTCCCACTGCACCATGGACATGCCCGTTGTCCACCTGAGAAGAGAAAAGGGACAGTGAGGGGCCCCGAGCATTTGCAGCTCTAGAGCAGAGCCCCATACCTGCCTTGCAGGAAATGTCAGGTCATGAAGACAAATAGAGATCATCCTCTGACTAAAACCAGCTCTTCTTTGCCTACCGCAGCATCTGGATCAATAAAGAGCAGCCAGTTATTACTGCTGTTTTTCTGGGGATTTTTCCCCATAGAATTCCCAGGTCTTTACTCTTTTTATAGCACTTTAATTCAGGCTTCAACCACTTCCTAGTCAGATCAGGTGAAATCATTTTCCTTCCCCCATACCCTCGATGTATTTCACATCTACTAAGTCTTTTTTTAAAGGTCTGATTTACCTTTTTTTCTGACAGATCACAAGTAGGTTGAGAGGCAGGCAGAGAGAGAGGGGGGAAGCAGGCTCCCCGCTGAGCAGAGAGCCCGATGTGGGGCTCCATCCCAGGACCCTGAAATCATGACCTGAGCCGAAGGCAGAGGCCTAAACCACTGAGCCACCCAGGAGCCCCCATATCTGGTAATTTTTAATCAACGTGGATTTGCTGCATCAAATAGTTCCTTCTTCTTCAAATATAAATATGTAAATATATTGATCAAGTCACTCGCATGTCTTAGGAGAATGTACGCCTTTAGTAGCAAACTTGAAATCCTGGCCATTGGGTTTGATTTTTGTTTTGGTTTGATTTGGATCGGTTTTTGTCATTTAAAACTCCCTCCAGCCCTTGGCTCTGTCTGACCTGATTGCTTTCAGCTGTTTCTGCAACAAAATTGTCCTGGCAGGGAAAGCTCTAATTGTTTTCAGTGGCGCCCCCTTCTGAACACTTTGTTAAGAAAATGGTTTTTTTTTGTTTGTTTGTTTTTTGGATATGGTAAATGTGGAACTACAGTGAGGTATTTCAAAGAGGTGAACCTCAGATAAATTTCTCTAAGGGTGTGGTGAGGGTTACTCAAAAAGAAACTTGACACGGCTTTTAAAGATATCGATAAACATTATCACCAAATACGTGACTGATTGTTACTCTGCTCTTTTTTTTTTTTTTTAAAGATTTTATTTATTTATTTCACAGAGAGAGATCACAATTAGGCAGACAGGCAGGCAGAGAGAGAGAGAGAGGAGGAAACAGGCTCCCCGCTGAGCAGAGACCCGATGCGGGACTCGATCCCAGGACCCTGAGATCATGATCTGAGCAGAAGGCAGCGGCTCAACCCACTGAGCCACCCAGGCGCCCCTGTTACTCTGCTCTTAACTGGGCAAACACTTGTTGGCTTCCAAGAAAGACTAACATAGTTGTAGATGGTTCTAGCGGCCTTCTAGCACAGGGTCTCATGAGGCAGGGATTCTAGCCACTGGCTGTGCAAGGCACGAGGCCTGTTAGTGATTCTATTTTTTTCCTCTGCAGAATGGGCCTTTCTACATTCCAGGTCTTTTCTACCCAAATAAATAGTGCGGTGATTCTCTCAGTGAGTTGTACTTCTGCTTTAAACAGCCAACTGTCTCTTAAAAAGGACTTTTGTTTACACAAGTCCTTTTTAAAAAAAAAAAGTCATTTTAAAATGATCTTTTCTTTTCTTTTTTATTTTTTCATCCCATATGTTTACACTGATCCTGGAACTTTGTCATTTTGACCTTCTCTGCTGATTAAAATATTCTTCCTCATCAGCACCTTCTGCTCTCCTCTCCTGGTGGTCTCTCCGGAAGGGGTGTTCTCTAGCTCTTCTAGCAGGAGATGGGCACTTCCCCTCTACCCCTGTTGCCAGACCAACCTTACCTATTTTGCAGGGTCAGGTCGGCCTGGCTTTTTATCTGTCGTTCTCTTCTGAGTGGTTAGTTTTTCATAGATACCGTGCTTTGCTTTGGTCAGGATTTACCCTGGACCATCAAAACCCTTTTCTTGTGCCAGTGAAGCCTAAGAAACAGTCCTGATGAGAGAACCAGGAACTCGAACAGATCATATTTATCCTGAATGTTCTGTCCAAAATGAAAAATACATTTCTGAGGAGCCTCAAGATCTCTGAGAAGGGACGTTTCACCAACTCTGTCATGTAGTGGCATTAATCCCGATTCTGTGTCAATTTTCCTACTTTCCCAGCTAGTAATTCTCTACCTCCGAAAGCCTACTCTCTACCGTTTCCTCTCTCAAAGGCAGTTGCTCTTAGAGTCTGCACATGGCACTGGAGGCCTGCTGGTCGTTGGCTACTGCCCTCTGTACCTTGGGTCTAACAGCTGCGGGGCATCAAGAGAAGAACGTCTTTTGTTCTAAGACTTAATATAGTTTGGGTCACATGGTAAGCAATAATCACTTTTTTTGTTGATCCAAGTGTTCGACCTTTCTTAATTATTCTAGTACCACAATTTACTGGTTCTAAGATGTGTCCACCCCCCCCCCCTTTTAATATCTTTTAAGGTGGCACTCACCTTGCACTTGATGACATATCCTAGTTTAACTGACAGCATTTCCCTTTCTTAGGCGAACATAAACTATAGTACATCTTATGCTTGATGAAATCTAGGATGCAATTAAATACTCTATTATGGTTACGATTCTGATATTTGAAATCCTCCGGTAGCTCCCTGTGCCCCCACAGTGTAGTACCTCACCTCCTCGGCATAGGATACAAACCATCTCAAGCCCAGTGTTAACCCCGGGGCTTAGCCTCCATCCCCAGGTGATGCTGCCAGATCAGTTGTCGGTTGTCATGAACTTGCTGTAGTTTCCCAAATGCACTGTGCTGCCTCCAGGCACTTTGAAACTTGACATACTCATCCTCATTCTTCGCTTTGCCCTTGTCTATCACCTCCAGTGAAAATCTGTTCCTAAGTGGCTTTTCCCAGCTCCAACCTACCCTTGGCAGTCTTTTATCTCCCTGTGGTAAAGCCTGTCCCACTGCACCATGGACATGCCCGTTGTCCACCTGAGAAGAGAAAAGGGACAGTGAGGGGCCCCGAGCATTTGCAGCTCTAGAGCAGAGCCCCATACCTGCCTTGCAGGAAATGTCAGGTCATGAAGACAAATAGAGATCATCCTCTGACTAAAACCAGCTCTTCTTTGCCTACCGCAGCATCTGGATCAATAAAGAGCAGCTAGTTATTACTGCTGTTTTTCTAGGGATTTTTCCCCATAGAATTCCCAGGTCTTTACTCTTTTTATAGCACTTTAATTCAGGCTTCAACCACTTCCTAGTCAGATCAGGTGAAATCATTTTCCTTCCCCCATACCCTCGATGTATTTCACATCTACTAAGTCTTTTTTTAAAGGTCTGATTTACCTTTTTTTCTGACAGATCACAAGTAGGTTGAGAGGCAGGCAGAGAGAGAGGGGGGAAGCAGGCTCCCCGCTGAGCAGAGAGCCCGATGTGGGGCTCCATCCCAGGACCCTGAAATCATGACCTGAGCCGAAGGCAGAGGCCTAAACCACTGAGCCACCCAGGAGCCCCCATATCTGGTAATTTTTAATCAACGTGGATTTGCTGCATCAAATAGTTCCTTCTTCTTCAAATATAAATATATAAATATATTGATCAAGTCACTCGCATGTCTTAGGAGAATGTCACGCCTTTAGTAGCAAACTTGAAATCTTGGCCATGGGGTTTGATTTTTGTTTTGGTTTGATTTGGATCGTTTTTTGTAATTTAAAAATCCCTCCAGCCCTTGGCTCTGTCTGACCTGAATGCTTTCAGCTGTTTCTGCAACAAAATTGTCCTGGCAGGGAAAGCTCTAATTGTTTTCAGTGGCGCCCCGTTCTGAACACTTTCTAAATAAAATTTTTTGTTTGTTTGTTTTTTGGATATGGTAAATGTGGAACAACAATGAGGTATTTCAAAGAGTTGAACCTCAGATAAATTTCTCTAAGGGTGGGGTGAGGGTTCCTCAAAAATAAACTCGACACGGCTTTTAAAGATATCGATAGTCATTATCACCTAACGTGACTGATTGTTACTGTGCTCTTAACTGGGCAAACACTTGTTGGCTTCCAAGAAAGACTAACATCGTTGTAGATGGTTCTAGCGGCCTTCTAGCACAGAGTCTCATGAGGCAGGATTTCTAGCCACTGGCTGTGCAAGGCATGAGGCTTGTTAGTGATTCTATTTTTTTCCTCTGCAAAATGGGTCTTTCTACATTCCAGGTCCTTTCTACCCAAATAAATAGTGCGGTGTTTCTCTCAGTGATTTGTACTTCTGCTTGAAACAGCCAAGTGTCTCTTAAAAATTACTTTTGTTTACACAAGTCTTAAAAAAAAAAAGATCATTTTAAAATGACTTTTTTAATCCCATATGTTTACACTGATCCTGGAACTTTGTCATTTTGACCTTCTCTGCTGATTAAAATATTCTTCCTCATCAGCACCTTCTGCTCTCCTCTCCTGGTGGTCTCTCCGGAAGGGGTCCTCTCTAGCTCTTCTAGCAGGAGATGGGCACTTCCCCTCTACCCCTGTTGCCGGACCAACCTTACCTATTTTGCAGGTTCAGGTCGGCCTGGCTTTCTATGTGTTGTTCTCTTCTGAGTGGTTAGTTTTTCATAGATACCGTGCTTTGCTTTTTTCAGGATTTACCCTGGACCATCAAAACAGCTTTCTTGTGCCAGTGAAGCCTAAGAAACAGTCCTGATGAGAGAACCAGGAACTCCAACCGATCATATTTATCCTGAATGTTCTGTCCAAAATGAAAAATACATTTCTGAGGAGCCTCAGGATCTCTGAGAAGGGACGTTTCACCAACTCAGTCATGCAGTGGCATCAATTCCGATTCTGTGTCAATTTTCCTACTTTCCCAGCTAGTAATTCTCTACCTCCGAAAGCCCACTCTCTACCGTTTCCTCTCTCAAAGGCAGTTGCTCTTAGAGTATACACCTGGCACTGGAGGCCTGCTGGTCGTTGCCTACTGCCCTCTGTACCTTGGGGCTAACAGCTGCGGGGCATCAAGATAAGAACGTCTTTTGTTCTAAGACTTAATATAGTTTGGGTCACATGGTAAGCAATAATCACTTTCTTTGTTGATCTAAGTGTTCGACCTTTCTTAATTATTCTAGTACCACCATTTACTTGTTCTAAGATGTGTCCACCCAACCCCATTTTAATATCTTTTAAGGTGGCACTCACCTTGCACTTGATGACATATCCTAGTTTAACTGACAGCATTTCTCTTTCTTAGTCGAACATAAACTATAGTACATCTTACATATGATGAAAGCTAGGATGCAATTAATTACTCTATTATGGTTACGATTCTGATATTTGAAATCCTCCGGTAGCTCCCTGTGCCCCCACAGTGTAGTACCTCACCTCCTCGGCATAGGATACAAAGCATCTCAAGCCAAGTGTTAACCCCGGGGCTCAGCCTCCATCCCCAGGTGATGCTGCCAGATCAGTTGTCGGTTGTCATGAACTTGCTGTAGTTTCCCAAATGCACTGTGCTGCCTCCTGGCACTTTGAAACTTGACACACTCATCCTCATTCTTCGCTTTGCCCTTCTCTATCACCTCCAATGAAAATCTGTTCCTAAGTGGCTTTTCCCAGCTCCAACCTACCCTTGGCAGTCTTTTATCTCCCTGTGGTAAAGCCTGTCCCACTGCACCATGGACATGCCCGTTGTCCCCCTGAGAAGAGAAAAGGGACAGTGAGGGCCCCCCAGCATTTCCAGCTCTAGAGCAGAGCCCCATACCTGGCTTGCAGGAAAAGCCAGATCAGGAAGACAAATGGAGATCATCCTCTGAATAAAACCAGCTCTTCTTTGCCTACCGCAGCATTTGGATCAATAAAGAGCAGCCAGTTATTACTGCTGTTTTTCTAGGGATTTTTCCCCATAGAATTCCCAGGTCTTTACTCTTTTTATAGCACTTTAATTCAGGCTTCAACCACTTCCTAGTCAGATCAGGTGAAATCGTTTTCCTTCCCCCATACCCTCGATGTATTTCACATCTACTAATTCTTTTTTTAAAGATCTGATTTACGCATTTTCCTGACAGATCACAAGTAGGTAGAGAGGTAGGCAGAGAGAGAGGGGGGAAGCAGGCTCCCCGCTGAGCAGAGAGCCCGATGTGGGGCTCCATCCCAGGACCCTGAAATCATGACCTGAGCCGAAGGCAGAGGCCTAAACCACTGAGCCACCCAGGAGCCCCTATATCTGGTAATTTTTAATCAACGTGGATTTGCTGCATCAAATAGTTCCTTCTTCTTCAAATATAAATATGTAAATATATTGATCAAGTTACTCGCATGTCTTAGGAGAATGTACGCCTTTAGTAGCAAACTTGAAATCCTGGCCATTGGGTTTGATTTTTGTTTTGGTTTGATTTGGATCGGTTTTTGTCATTTAAAACTCCCTCCAGCCCTTGGCTCTGTCTGACCTGATTGCTTTCAGCTGTTTCTGCAACAAAATTGTCCTGGCAGGGAAAGCTCTAATTGTTTTCAGTGGCGCCCCCTTCTGAACACTTTGTTAAGAAAATGGTTTTTTTTTGTTTGTTTGTTTTTTGGATATGGTAAATGTGGAACTACAGTGAGGTATTTCAAAGAGGTGAACCTCAGATAAATTTCTCTAAGGGTGTGGTGAGGGTTACTCAAAAAGAAACTTGACACGGCTTTTAAAGATATCGATAAACATTATCACCAAATACGTGACTGATTGTTACTCTGCTCTTTTTTTTTTTTAAAGATTTTATTTATTTATTTCACAGAGAGAGATCACAATTAGGCAGACAGGGAGGCAGAGAGAGAGAGAGAGGAGGAAACAGGCTCCCCGCTGAGCAGAGACCCGATGCGGGACTCGATCCCAGGACCCTGAGATCATGATCTGAGCCGAAGGCAGCGGCTCAACCCACTGAGCCACCCAGGCGCCCCTGTTACTCTGCTCTTAACTGGGCAAACACTTGTTGGCTTCCAAGAAAGACTAACATAGTTGTAGATGGTTCTAGCGGCCTTCTAGCACAGGGTCTCATGAGGCAGGGATTCTAGCCACTGGCTGTGCAAGGCACGAGGCCTGTTAGTGATTCTATTTTTTTCCTCTGCAGAATGGGCCTTTCTACATTCCAGGTCTTTTCTACCCAAATAAATAGTGCGGTGATTCTCTCAGTGAGTTGTACTTCTGCTTTAAACAGCCAACTGTCTCTTAAAAAGGACTTTTGTTTACACAAGTCCTTTAAAAAAAAAAAGTCATTTTAAAATGATCTTTTCTTTTCTTTTTTATTTTTTCATCCCATATGTTTACACTGATCCTGGAACTTTGTCATTTTGACCTTCTCTGCTGATTAAAATATTCTTCCTCATCAGCACCTTCTGCTCTCCTCTCCTGGTGGTCTCTCCGGAAGGGGTCTTCTCTAGCTCTTCTAGCAGGAGATGGGCACTTCCCCTCTACCCCTGTTGCCGGACCAACCTTACCTATTTTGCAGGTTCAGGTCGGCCTGGCTTTCTATGTGTTGTTCTCTTCTGAGTGGTTAGTTTTTCATAGATACCGTGCTTTGCTTTTTTCAGGATTTACCCTGGACCATCAAAACAGCTTTCTTGTGCCAGTGAAGCCTAAGAAACAGTCCTGATGAGAGAACCAGGAACTCCAACCGATCATATTTATCCTGAATGTTCTGTCCAAAATGAAAAATACATTTCTGAGGAGCCTCAGGATCTCTGAGAAGGGACGTTTCACCAACTCAGTCATGCAGTGGCATCAATTCCGATTCTGTGTCAATTTTCCTACTTTCCCAGCTAGTAATTCTCTACCTCCGAAAGCCCACTCTCTACCGTTTCCTCTCTCAAAGGCAGTTGCTCTTAGAGTATACACCTGGCACTGGAGGCCTGCTGGTCGTTGCCTACTGCCCTCTGTACCTTGGGGCTAACAGCTGCGGGGCATCAAGATAAGAACGTCTTTTGTTCTAAGACTTAATATAGTTTGGGTCACATGGTAAGCAATAATCACTTTCTTTGTTGATCTAAGTGTTCGACCTTTCTTAATTATTCTAGTACCACCATTTACTTGTTCTAAGATGTGTCCACCCAACCCCATTTTAATATCTTTTAAGGTGGCACTCACCTTGCACTTGATGACATATCCTAGTTTAACTGACAGCATTTCTCTTTCTTAGTCGAACATAAACTATAGTACATCTTACATATGATGAAAGCTAGGATGCAATTAATTACTCTATTATGGTTACGATTCTGATATTTGAAATCCTCCGGTAGCTCCCTGTGCCCCCACAGTGTAGTACCTCACCTCCTCGGCATAGGATACAAAGCATCTCAAGCCAAGTGTTAACCCCGGGGCTCAGCCTCCATCCCCAGGTGATGCTGCCAGATCAGTTGTCGGTTGTCATGAACTTGCTGTAGTTTCCCAAATGCACTGTGCTGCCTCCTGGCACTTTGAAACTTGACACACTCATCCTCATTCTTCGCTTTGCCCTTCTCTATCACCTCCAATGAAAATCTGTTCCTAAGTGGCTTTTCCCAGCTCCAACCTACCCTTGGCAGTCTTTTATCTCCCTGTGGTAAAGCCTGTCCCACTGCACCATGGACATGCCCGTTGTCCCCCTGAGAAGAGAAAAGGGACAGTGAGGGCCCCCCAGCATTTCCAGCTCTAGAGCAGAGCCCCATACCTGGCTTGCAGGAAAAGCCAGATCAGGAAGACAAATGGAGATCATCCTCTGAATAAAACCAGCTCTTCTTTGCCTACCGCAGCATTTGGATCAATAAAGAGCAGCCAGTTATTACTGCTGTTTTTCTAGGGATTTTTCCCCATAGAATTCCCAGGTCTTTACTCTTTTTATAGCACTTTAATTCAGGCTTCAACCACTTCCTAGTCAGATCAGGTGAAATCGTTTTCCTTCCCCCATACCCTCGATGTATTTCACATCTACTAATTCTTTTTTTAAAGATCTGATTTACGCATTTTCCTGACAGATCACAAGTAGGTAGAGAGGTAGGCAGAGAGAGAGGGGGGAAGCAGGCTCCCCGCTGAGCAGAGAGCCCGATGTGGGGCTCCATCCCAGGACCCTGAAATCATGACCTGAGCCGAAGGCAGAGGCCTAAACCACTGAGCCACCCAGGAGCCCCTATATCTGGTAATTTTTAATCAACGTGGATTTGCTGCATCAAATAGTTCCTTCTTCTTCAAATATAAATATGTAAATATATTGATCAAGTTACTCGCATGTCTTAGGAGAATGTACGCCTTTAGTAGCAAACTTGAAATCCTGGCCATTGGGTTTGATTTTTGTTTTGGTTTGATTTGGATCGGTTTTTGTCATTTAAAACTCCCTCCAGCCCTTGGCTCTGTCTGACCTGATTGCTTTCAGCTGTTTCTGCAACAAAATTGTCCTGGCAGGGAAAGCTCTAATTGTTTTCAGTGGCGCCCCCTTCTGAACACTTTGTTAAGAAAATGGTTTTTTTTTGTTTGTTTGTTTTTTGGATATGGTAAATGTGGAACTACAGTGAGGTATTTCAAAGAGGTGAACCTCAGATAAATTTCTCTAAGGGTGTGGTGAGGGTTACTCAAAAAGAAACTTGACACGGCTTTTAAAGATATCGATAAACATTATCACCAAATACGTGACTGATTGTTACTCTGCTCTTTTTTTTTTTTAAAGATTTTATTTATTTATTTCACAGAGAGAGATCACAATTAGGCAGACAGGGAGGCAGAGAGAGAGAGAGAGGAGGAAACAGGCTCCCCGCTGAGCAGAGACCCGATGCGGGACTCGATCCCAGGACCCTGAGATCATGATCTGAGCCGAAGGCAGCGGCTCAACCCACTGAGCCACCCAGGCGCCCCTGTTACTCTGCTCTTAACTGGGCAAACACTTGTTGGCTTCCAAGAAAGACTAACATAGTTGTAGATGGTTCTAGCGGCCTTCTAGCACAGGGTCTCATGAGGCAGGGATTCTAGCCACTGGCTGTGCAAGGCACGAGGCCTGTTAGTGATTCTATTTTTTTCCTCTGCAGAATGGGCCTTTCTACATTCCAGGTCTTTTCTACCCAAATAAATAGTGCGGTGATTCTCTCAGTGAGTTGTACTTCTGCTTTAAACAGCCAACTGTCTCTTAAAAAGGACTTTTGTTTACACAAGTCCTTTAAAAAAAAAAAGTCATTTTAAAATGATCTTTTCTTTTCTTTTTTATTTTTTCATCCCATATGTTTACACTGATCCTGGAACTTTGTCATTTTGACCTTCTCTGCTGATTAAAATATTCTTCCTCATCAGCACCTTCTGCTCTCCTCTCCTGGTGGTCTCTCCGGAAGGGGTCTTCTCTAGCTCTTCTAGCAGGAGATGGGCACTTCCCCTCTACCCCTGTTGCCAGACCAACCTTACCTATTTTGCAGGGTCAGGTCGGCCTGGCTTTTTATCTGTCGTTCTCTTCTGAGTGGTTAGTTTTTCATAGATACCGTGCTTTGCTTTGGTCAGGATTTACCCTGGACCATCAAAACCCTTTTCTTGTGCCAGTGAAGCCTAAGAAACAGTCCTGATGAGAGAACCAGGAACTCGAACCGATCATATTTATCCTGAATGTTCTGTCCAAAATGAAAAATACATTTCTGAGGAGCCTCAAGATCTCTGAGAAGGGACGTTTCACCAACTCTGTCATGTAGTGGCATTAATCCCGATTCTGTGTCAATTTTCCTACTTTCCCAGCTAGTAATTCTCTACCTCCGAAAGCCTACTCTCTACCGTTTCCTCTCTCAAAGGCAGTTGCTCTTAGAGTCTGCACATGGCACTTGAGGCCTGCTGGTCGTTGCCTACTGCCCTCTGTACCTTGGGGCTAACAGCTGCGGGGCATCAAGATAAGAACGTCTTTTGTTCTAAGACTTAATATAGTTTGGGTCACATGGTAAGCAATAATCACTTTTTTTGTTGATCCAAGTGTTCGACCTTTCTTAATTATTCTAGTACCACAATTTACTTGTTCTAAGATGTGTCCACCCCCCCCCATTTTAATATCTTTTAAGGTGGCACTCACCTTGCACTTGATTACATATCCTAGTTTAACTGACAGCATTCCTCTTTCTTAGGCGAACATAAACTATAGTACATCTTACACTTGATGAAAGCTAGGATGCAATTAAATACTCTATTATGGTTACGATTCTGATATTTGAAATCCTCCGGTAGCGCCCTGTGCCCCCACAGTGTACCACCTCACCTCCTCGGCATAGTATACAAACCATCTCAAGCCCAGTGTTAACCCCGCGGATCAAACTCCATCCCCAGGTGATGCTGCCAGATCAGTTGTCGGTTGTCATGAACTTGCTGTAGTTTCCCAAATGCACTGTGCTGCCTCCAGTCACTTTGAAACTTGACACACTCATCCTCATTCTTCGCTTTGCCCTTGTCTATCACCTCCAATGAAAATCTGTTCCTAAGTGGCTTTTCCCAGCTCCAACCTACCCATGGCAGTCTTTTATCTCCCTGTGGTAAAGCCTGTCCCACTGCACCATGGACATGCCCGGTGTCCCCCTGAGAAGAGAAAAGGGACAGTGAGGGCCCCCCAGCATTTGCAGCTCTAGAGCAGAGCCCCATACCTGGCTTGCAGGAAATGCCAGATCATGAAGACAAATGGAGATCATCCTCTGGCTAAAACCAGCTCTCCTTTGCCTACCGCAGCATCTGGATCAATAAGGAGCAGCCAGTTATTACTGCTGTTTTTCGAGGGATTTTTCCCCATAGAATTCTCAGGTCTTTACTCTTTTTATAGCACTTTATTTCAGGCTTCAACCACTTCCTAGTCAGATCAGGTGAAATCATTTTCCTTCCCCCATACCCTCGATGTATTTCACATCTATTAATTCTTTTTTTAAAGATCTGATTTACCCATTTTTCTGACAGATCACACGTAGGTAGAGAGGCAGGCAGAGAGAGAGGGGGGAAGCAGGCTCCCCGCTGAGCAGAGAGCCCGATGTGGGGCTCCATCCCAGGACCAGGACCCTGAAATCATGACCTGAGCCGAAGGCAGAGGCCTAAACCACTGAGTCACCCAGGAACCCCCATATCTGGTAATTTTCAATCAACGTGGATTTGCTGCATCAAATAGTTCCTTCTTCTTCAAATATAAATATATAAATATATTGATCAAGTCACTCGCTTATCTCAGGAGAAAGTCATGCCTTTAGTAGCAAACTTGAAATCTTGGCCATTGGGTTTGATTTTTGTTTTGGTTTGATTTGGATCTGTTTTTGTAATTTAAAAATCCCTCCAGCTCTTGGCTCTGTCTAACCTGATTGCTTTCAGCTGTTTCTGCAACAAAATTGTCCTGGCAGGGAAAGCTCTAATTGTTTTCAGTGGCGCCCCCTTCTGAACACTTTGTTAATAAAAAGATTTTTTTGTTTGTTTGTTTTTGGATATGGTAAATGTGGAACAACAATGAGGTATTTCAAAGAGTTGAACCTCAGATAAATTTCTCTAAGGGAGGGGTGAGGGTTCCTCAAAAATAAACTCGACACGGCTTTTAAAGATATCGATAATCATTATCACCTAACGTGACTGATTGTTACTGTGCTCTTAACTGGGCAAACACTTGTTGGCTTCCAAGAAAGACTACCATAGTTGTAGATGGTTCTAGCGGCCTTCTAGCACAGGGTCTACTGAGGCAGGGATCTAGCCACTGGCTGTGGAAGGCATGAGGCCTGTTAGTGATTCTTTTTTTTTCCTCTGCAGAATGGGCCTTTCTACATTCCAGGTCCTTTCTACCCAAATGAATAGTGCGGTGTTTCTCTCAGTGAGTTGTACTTCTGCTTTAAACAGCCAACTGTCTCTTAAGAAGGACTTTTGTTTACACAAGTCCTTTAAAAAAAAAGTCAATTTAAAATGATCTTTTTTGATCTTTTTTATTTTTTAATCCCATATGTTTACACTGATCCTGGAACTTTGTCATTTTGACCTTCTCTGCTGATTAAAATATTCTTCATCAGCAGCACCTTCTGCTCTCCTCTCCTGGTGGTCTCTCCGGAAGGGGTCTTCTCTAGCTCTTCTAGCAGGAGATGGGCACTTCCCCTCGACCCCTGTTGCCGGACCAACCTTACCTATTTTGCAGGGTCAGGTCGGCCTGGCTTTTTATCTGTTGTTCTCTTCTGAGTGGTTAGTTTTTCATAGATACCGTGCTTTGCTTTTGTCAGGATTTACCCTGGACCATCAAAACAGCTTTCTTGTGCCAGTGAAGCCTAAGAAACAGTCCTGATGAGAGAACCAGGAACTCGAACCGATCATATTTATCCTGAATGTTCTGTCCAAAATGAAAAATACATTTCTGAGGAGCTTCAAGATCTCTGAGAAGGGACGTTTCACCAACTCAGTCATGCAGTGGCATCAATTCCGATTCTGTGTCAATTATCCTACTTTCCCAGCTAGTAATTCTCTACCTCCGAAAGCCCACTCTCTACCGTTTCCTCTCTCAAAGGCAGTTGCTCTTAGTGTCTGCACATGGCACTGGAGGCCTGCTGGTCGTTGGCTACTGCCCTCTGTACCTTGGGTCTAACAGCTGCGGGGCATCAAGAGAAGAACGTCTTTTGTTCGAAGACTTAATAGAGTTTGGGTCACATGGTAAGCAATAATCACTTTTTTTGTTGATCCAAGTGTTCGACCTTTCTTAATTATTCTAGTACCACAATTTACTTGTTCTAAGATTTGTCCACCCCCCCCCCCATTTTAATATCTTTTAAGGTGGCACTCACCTTGCACTTGATGACATATCCTAGTTTAACTGACAGCATTCCTCTTTCTTAGGCGAACATAAACTATAGTACATCTTACACTTGATGAAAGCTAGGATGCAATTAAATACTCTATTATGGTTACGATTCTGATATTTGAAATCTTCCGGTAGCGTCCTTTGCCCCCACAGTGTAGTACCTCACCTCCTCGGCATAGTATACAAACCATCTCAAGCCCAGTGTTAACCCCGCGGATCAAACTCCATCCCCAGGTGATGCTGCCAGATCAGTTGTCGGTTGTCATGAACTTGCTGTAGTTTCCCAAATGCACTGTGCTGCCTCGTGGCACTTGAAACTTGACACACTCATCCTCATTCTTCGGTTTGCCCCTGTCTATCACCTCCAATGAAAATCTGTTCCTAAGTGGCTTTTCCCAGCTCCAACCTACCCTTGGCAGTCTTTTATCTCCCTGTGGTAAAGCCTGTCCCACTGCACCATGGACATGCCCTTTGTCCCCCTGAGAAGAGAAAAGGGACAGTGAGGGCCCCCAGCATTTGCAGCTCTACAGCAGAGCCCCATACCTGGCTTGCAGGAAATGCCTGATCAGGAAGACAAATGGAGATCATCCTCTGGCTAAAACCAGCTCTCTTTGCCTACCGCAGCATCTGGATCAATAAGGAGCAGCCAGTTATTACTGCTGTTTTTCGAAGGATTTTTCCCCATAGAATTCCCAGGTCTTTACTCTTTTATAGCACTTTAATTCAGGCTTCAACCACTTCCTAGTCAGATCAGGTGAAATCATTTTCCTTCCCCCATACCCTCGATGTATTTCACATCTATTAATTCTTTTTTTAAAGATCTGATTTACCCATTTTTCTGACAGATCACAAGTAGGTAGAGAGGCAGGCAGAGAGAGAGGGGGGAAGCAGGCTCACCGCTGAGCAGAGAGCCCGATGTGGGGCTCCATCCCAGGACCCTGAAATCATGACCTGAGCAGAAGGCAGAGGCCTAAACCACTGAGTCACCCAGGAAACCCCATATCTGGTAATTTTCAATCAACGTGGATTTGCTGCATCAAATAGTTCCTTCTTCTTCAAATATAAATATATAAATATATTGGTCAAGTTACTTGCATGTCTTAGGAGAAAGTCAGGCCTTTAGTAGCAAACTTGAAATCTTGGCCATCGGGTTTGATTTTTGTTTTGGTTTGATTTGGATCGGTTTTTGTAATTTAAAAATCCCTCCAGCCCGAGGCTCTCTCTGACCTGATTGCTTTCAGCTGTTTCAGCAACAACATTGTCCTGGCAGGGAAAGCTCTTATTGTTTTCAGTGGCGCCCCCTTCTGAACACTTTGTTAAAAAAAGTTTTTTTTTTGTTTGTTTTTTGAATATGGTAAATGTGGAACAACAATGAGGTATTTCAAAGAGGTGAACCTCAGATAAATTTCTCTAAGGGTGGGGTGAGGGTTCCTCAAAAAGAAACTCGACACGGCTTTTAAAGATATCGATAATCATTATCACCTAACGTGACTGATTGTTACTGTGCTCTTAACTGGGCAAACACTTGTTGGCTTCCAAGAAAGACTCACATAGTTGTAGATGGTTCTAGCAGCCTTCTAGCACAGGGTCTCCTGTGGCAGGGATCTAGCCACTGGCTGTGCAAGGCATGAGGCCTGTTAGTGATTCTTTTTTTTTCCTCTGCAGAATGGGACTTTCTACATTCCAGGTCCTTTCTACCCAAATAAATAGTGCGGTGTTTCTCTCAGTGAGTTGTACTTCTGCTTTAAACAGCCAACTGTCTCTTAAAAAGGACTTTTGTTTACACAAGTCCTTTAAAAAAAAAGTCATTTTAAAATGATCTTTTTTGATCCTTTTTATTTTTTAATCCCATGTGTTTACACTGATCCTGGAACTTTGTCATTTTGACCTTCTCTGCTGATTAAAATATTCTTCATCAGCAGCACCTTCTGCTCTCCTCTCCTGGTGGTCTCTCCTGAAGGGGTCTTCTCTAGCTCTTCTAGCAGGAGATGGGCACTTCCCCTCTACCCCTGTTGCCGGACCGACCTTACCTATTTTGCAGGGTCAGGTCGGCCTGGCTTTTTATCTGTTGTTCTCTTTTGAGTGGTTAGTTTTTCATAGATACCGTGCTTTGTTTTGTCAGGATTTACCCTGGACCATCAAAACAGCTTTCTTGTGCCAGTGAAGCCTAAGAAACAGTCCTGATGAGAGAACCAGGAACTCGAACCAATCATATTTATCCTGAATGTTCTGTCCAAAATGAAAAATACATTTCTGAGGAGCCTCAAGATCTCTGAGAAGGGACGTTTCACCAACTCAGTCATGCAGTGGCATCATTTCCGATTCTGTGTCAATTATCCTACTTTCCCAGCTAGTAATTCTCTACCTCCGAAAGCCCACTCTCTACCGTTTCCTCTCTCAAAGGCAGTTGCTCTTAGAGTCTGCACATGGCACTGGAGGCCTGCTGGTCGTTGGCTACTGCCCTCTGTACCTTGGGTCTAACAGCTGCGGGGCATCAAGAGAAGAACGTCTTTTGTTCGAAGACTTAATAGAGTTTGGTTCACATGGTAAACAATAATCACTTTTTTTGTTGATCCAAGTGTTCGACCTTTCTTAATTATTCTAGTACCACAATTTACTTGTTCTAAGATTTATCCACCCCCCCCATTTTAATATCTTTTAAGGTGGCACTCACCTTGCACTTGATGACATATCCTAGTTTAACTGACAGCATTCCTCTTTCTTAGGCGAACATAAACTATAGTACATCTTACACTTGATGAAAGCTAGGATGCAATTAAATACTCTATTATGGTTACGATTCTGATATTTGAAATCCTCCGGTAGCTCCCTGTGCCCCCACAGTGTAGTACCTCACCTCCTCGGCTTAGTATACAAACCATCTCAAGCCCAGTGTTAACCCCGCGGATCAAACTCCATCCCCAGGTGATGCTGCCAGATCAGTTGTCAGTTGTCATGAACTTGCTGTAGTTTCCCAAATGCACTGTGCTGCCTCCAGGCACTTTGAAACTTGACATATTCATCCTCATTCTTCGCTTTGCCCTTGTCTATCACCTCCAGTGAAAATCTTTTCCTAAGTGGCTTTTCCCAGCTCCAACCTACCCTTGGCAGTCTTTTATCTCCCTGTGGTAAAGCCTGTCCCACTGCACCATGGACATGCCCGTTGTCCCCCTGAGAAGAGAAAAGGGACAGTGAGGGCCCCCCAGCATTTGCAGCTCTAGAGCAGAGCCCCATACCTGCCTTGCAGGAAATGCCTGATCAGGAAGACAAATGGAGATCATCCTCTGGCTAAAACCAGCTCTTCTTTGCCTACCGCAGCATCTGGATCAATAAGGAGCAGCCAGTTATTACTGCTGTTTTCGAGGGATTTTTCCCCATAGAATTCCCAGGTCTTTACTCTTTTTATAGCACTTTAATTCGGGCTTCAAACACTTCCTAGTCAGATCAGGTGAAATCATTTTCCTTCCCCCATACCCTCGATGTATTTCACATCTATTAATTCTTTTTTTAAAGATCTGATTTACCCATTTTTCTGACAGATCACATGTAGGTAGAGAGGCAGGCAGAGAGAGAGGGGGGAAGCAGGCTCCCCGCTGAGCAGAGAGCCCGATGTGGGGCTCCATCCCAGGACCATGAAATCATGACCTGAGCCGAAGGCAGAGGCCTAAACCACTGAGTCACCCAGGAACCCCCATATCTGGTAATTTTCAATCAACGTGGATTTGCTGCATCAAATAGTTCCTTCTTCTTCAAATATAAATATATAAATATATTGATCAAGTCACTCACATGTCTAGGGAGAAAGTCATGCCTTTAGTAGCAAACTTGAAATCTTGGCCATTGGGTTTGATTTTTGTTTTGGTTTGATTTGGATCTGTTTTTGTAATTTAAAAATCCCTCCAGCCCTTGGCTCTGTCTAACCTGATTGCTTTCAGCTGTTTCTGCAACAAAATTGTCCTGGCAGGGAAAGCTCTAATTGTTTTCAGTGGCGCCCCCTTCTGAACACTTTGTTAATAAAAAGATTTTTTTGTTTGTTTTTGGATATAGTAAATGTGGAACAACAATGAGGTATTTCAAAGAGTTGAACCTCAGATAAATTTCTCTAAGGGTGGGGTGAGGGTTCCTCAAAAATAAACTCGACACGGCTTTTAAAGATATCGATAGTCATTATCACCTAACGTGACTGATTGTTACTGTGCTCTTAACTGGGCAAACACTTGTTGGCTTCCAAGAAAGACTAACATAGTTGTAGATGGTTCTAGCGGCCTTCTAGCACAGGGTCTCCTGAGGCAGGGATCTAGCCACTGGCTGTGCAAGGCATGAGGCCTGTTAGTGATTCTTTTTTTTTCTTCTGCAGAATGGGCCTTTCTACATTCCAGGTCCTTTCTACCCAAATGAATAGTGCGGTGTTTCTCTCAGTGAGTTGTACTTCTGCTTTAAACAGCCAACTGTCTCTTAAGAAGGACTTTTGTTTACACAAGTCCTTTAAAAAAAAGTCATTTTAAAATGATCTTTTTTGATCTTTTTTATTTTTTAATCCCATATGTTTACACTGATCCTGGATCTTTGTCATTTTGACCTTCTCTGCTGATTAAAATATTCTTCATCAGCAGCACCTTCTGCTCTCCTCTCCTGGTGGTCTCTCCGGAAGGGGTCTTCTCTAGCTCTTCTAGCAGGAGATGGGCACTTCCCCTCGACCCCTGTTGCCGGACCAACCTTACCTATTTTGCAGGGTCAGTTCGGCCTGGCTTTTTATCTGTTGTTCTCTTCTGAGTGGTTAGTTTTTCATAGATACCGTGCTTTGCTTTTGTCAGGATTTACCCTGGACCATCAAAACAGCTTTCTTGTGCCAGTGAAGCCTAAGAAACAGTCCTGATGAGAGAACCAGGAACTCGAACCGATCATATTTATCCTGAATGTTCTGTCCAAAATGAAAAATACATTTCTGAGGAGCTTCAAGATCTCTGAGAAGGGACGTTTCACCAACTCAGTCATGCAGTGGCATCAATTCCGATTCTGTGTCAATTATCCTACTTTCCCAGCTAGTAATTCTCTACCTCCGAAAGCCCACTCTCTACCGTTTCCTCTCTCAAAGGCAGTTGCTCTTAGAGTCTGCACATGGCACTGGAAGCCTGCTGGTCGTTGGCTACTGCCCTCTGTACCTTGGGTCTAACAGCTGCGGGGCATCAAGAGAAGAACGTCTTTTGTTCTAAGACTTAATAGAGTTTGGGTCACATGGTAAGCAATAATCACTTTTTTTGTTGATCCAAGTGTTCGACCTTTCTTAATTATTCTAGTACCACAATTTACTTGTTCTAAGATTTGTCCACCCCCCCCATTTTAATATCTTTTAAGGTGGCACTCACCTTGCACTTGATGACATATCCTAGTTTAACTGACAGCATTCCTCTTTCTTAGGCGAACATAAACTATAGTACATCTTACACTTGATGAAAGCTAGGATGCAATTAAATACTCTATTATGGTTACGATTCTGATATTTGAAATCCTCCGGTAGCTCCCTGTGCCCCCACAGTGTAGTACCTCACCTCCTCGGCATAGTATACAAACCATCTCAAGCCCAGTGTTAACCCCGCGGATCAAACTCCATCCCCAGGTGATGCTGCCAGATCAGTTGTCCGTTGTCATGAACTTGCTGTAGTTTCCCAAATGCACTGTGCTGCCTCCAGGCACTTTGAAACTTGACATATTCATCCTCATTCTTCGCTTTGCCCTTGTCTATCACCTCCAGTGAAAATCTTTTCCTAAGTGGCTTTTCCCAGCTCCAACCTACCCTTGGCAGTCTTTTATCTCCCTGTGGTAAAGCCTGTCCCACTGCACCATGGACATGCCCGTTGTCCACCTGAGAAGAGAAAAGGGACAGTGAGGGCCCCCCAGCATTTGCAGCTCTAGAGCAGAGCCCCATACCTGGCTTGCAGGAAATGCCAGATCAGGAAGACAAATGGAGATCATCCTCTGAATAAAACCAGCTCTTCTTTGCCTACCGCAGCATCTGGATCAATAAGGAGCAGCCAGTTATTACTGCTGTTTTTCTAGGGATTTTTCCCCATAGAATTCCCAGGTCTTTACTCTTTTTATAGCACTTTAATTCAGGCTTCAACCACTTCCTAGTCAGATCAGGTGAAATCGATTTCCTTCCCCCATACCCTCGATGTATTTCACATCTATTAATTCTTTTTTTAAAGATCTGATTTACGCATTTTTCTGACAGATCACAAGTAGGTAGAGAGGCAGGCAGAGAGAGAGGGGGGAAGCAGGCTCCCCGCTGAGCAGAGAGCCCGATGTGGGGCTCCATCCCAGGACCCTGAAATCATGACCTGAGCCGAAGGCAGAGGCCTAAACCACTGAGCCACCCAGGAGCCCCAATATCTGCTAATTTTTAATCAACGTGGATTTGCTGCATCAAATATTTCCTTCTTCTTCAAATATAAATATATAAATATATTGATCAAGTCACTCGCATGTCTTAGGAGAAAGTCATGCCTTTAGTAGCAAACTTGAAATCTTGGCCATTGGGTTTGATTTTTGTTTTGGTTTGATTTGGATCGGTTTTTGTAATTTAAAAATCCCTCCAGCCCTTGGCTCTGTCTAACCTGATTGCTTTCAGCTGTTTCTGCAACAAAATTGTCCTGGCAGGGAAAGCTCTAATTGTTTTCAGTGGCGCCCCCTTCTGAACACTTTGTTAATAAAAAGATTTTTTTGTTTGTTTGTTTTTTGAATATGGTAAATGTGGAACAACAATGAGGTATTTCAAAGAGGTGAACCTCAGATAAATTTCTCTAAGGGTGGGGTGAGGGTTCCTCAAAAAGAAACTCGACACGGCTTTTAAAGATATCGATAGTCATTATCACCTAACGTGACTGATTGTTACTGTGCTCTTAACTGGGCAAACACGTGTTGGCTTCCAAGAAAGACTAACATAGTTGTAGATGGTTCTAGCGGCCTTCTAGCACAGGGTCTCATGAGGCAGGGATTCTAGCCACTGGCTGTGCAAGGCACGAGGCCTGTTAGTGATTCTATTTTTTTCCTCTGCAGAATGGGCCTTTCTACATTCCAGGTCCTTTCTACCCAAATAAATAGTCCGGTATTTCTCTCAGTGGGTTGTACTTCTGCTTTAAACAGCCAACTGTCTCTTAAAAAGGACTTTTGTTTACACAAGTCCTTTAAAAAAAAGTCATTTTAAAATGATCTTTTTTGATCTTTTTTATTTTTTAATCCCATATGTTTACACTGATCCTGGAACTTTGTCATTTTGACCTTCTCTGCTGATTAAAATATTCTTCATCAGCAGCACCTTCTGCTCTCCTCTCCTGGTGGTCTCTCCGGAAGGGGTCTTCTCTAGCTCTTGTAGCAGGAGAAGGGCACTTCCCCTCTACCCCTGTTGCCGGACCAACCTTACCTATTTTGCAGGGTCAGGTCGGCCTGGCTTTTTATCTGTTGTTCTCTTCTGAGTGGTTAGTTTTTCATAGATACCGTGCTTTGCTTTTGTCAGGATTTACCCTGGACCATCAAAACAGCTTTCTTGTGCCAGTGAAGCCTAAGAAACAGTCCTGATGAGAGAACCAGGAACTCGAACCGATCATATTTATCCTGAATGTTCTGTCCAAAATGAAAAATACATTTCTGAGGAGCCTCAAGATCTCTGAGAAGGGACGTTTCACCAACTCAGTCATGCAGTGGCATCAATTCCGATTCTGTGTCAATTATCCTACTTTCCAAGCTAGTAATTCTCTACCTCCGAAAGCCCACTCTCTACCGTTTCCTCTCTCAAAGGCAGTTGCTCTTAGAGTCTGCACATGGCACTTGAGGCCTGCTGGTCGTTGGCTACTGCCCTCTGAACCTTGGGTCTAACAGCTGCGGGGCATCAAGAGAAGAACGTCTTTTGTTCTAAGACTTAATATAGTTTGGGTCACATGGTAAGCAATAATGCCAAGACAAGTGTCACCCTCTGCCTGTGCAGAGAGACGAAGCCTGGCTGCTAGGAGACACGAGGGGACGATTTGGCAGGGGAGCGTGCTCCAATCTGAGGAAGGAGTCTGGGCAGAAGGAAGGTCTTTCCTGTGCCTCTGGGCCCAAGGGGACAGCAGGTCCTTGGCCACCAGTCCAGAGGGCAGACGTGGGCTTGCCACCAATCTCCCGGTCCTGAACTCGCAGAAACACCTCCTGGAGGAACGGGCAATCAGATGCTGACTTCCTCCAGGATGTGGCAGTCTTGGCGGAGGCAGGGGGTGTCTCGGGGAAACAGGGACAGTTTCCCATTACTCCCCATCCCAGGGCACGGGCCTGTGCAGTGATCCTCTCGCGGCTCCTCAAGGATGAGAAAGGCACGGGCCTAGTCCCCTGTCGCCCTGAACGCCAGAGCAAAAGGGCAGGCCTTGCCTATGCCGAGAGATGGCATTGTGAGCCGAGTGCCATCCTAGGCCACACACGCTGCTGCAGGGTCGAGGCCGGTTCTGCTTATTTCGGCTTGGCAAAATGAACTCAGGATGTGAACTTGGAGCCCGGGGGAGCAAGGCACAAGAGGCACCAGGCTTCCGCAGCTCTTCTTCCCTGAAGCAACTAAAGCCTTGCTGAGGAAGCAGGGGCCAAGTGTTGTTCGCTCCAAGCCAAAGTCTTTGCGAAAGCACAGCATTCGCTACGAAGTCCGTGTCGGTTCTGCGGGCTCTGCTGCTTCTTGCCTGAGCCCAGTCTCGCGGTGGGAGAAATCCACATACAGCGAAAGCCTCTTTGCCCGGGCATCTCCTCTGGGAAAGCACAGCATTCACTGGGAATTCAGAATCGGATGTGGGGGATGCTGCTGCTGAATGCCTGAGCTAGTCTCTACAGCGCGGTGGAATTTACCCGCATGGAGCGAAATCCTCTTTGCCCTAGCACCTCTTTGCCTAAGAGAGAAGCGTGGTTGCACATCTGAAAGGGCCTTAAGGAAAGGGACACGTCTTTCACCGCACTCCCCAGGAGCAAGTCTGGGGCAGGCGCACAAGCCGCGCCCCAGAGAAGAGAAGGAGCCATTGGCCTTGTGGTCGGGAAACGGTCGGGAAGCAGGAGAGCCTGCCGTGGCAGGAAGAGCAGGCCGGTGGCAAGACAAGTGTCACCCGCTCCCTGTGCGGAGAGATGATGCCTCCCTTCTAATGAGACATGAGGGGACGACTAGGGCAGTGGCGCCTGTTCCACTCTGAGGAAGGAGTCTGGGCAGAAGGCAGGCCTGTCTTGTGCCTCTGGTCCCAAGGGGACAGCATGTCCTTGACCACCTGTCTGTAGGGCACACTTGGGCTTGCTACCAGGCGCCATACCCGGAACTCGCAGAAACAGCACCCTCGAGAAACGGGCAGATGCCATCTTCCTCCAAGATGTGGAAGCGTTTTCGGTGGCAGGGGGTTTTCTGGAGAAGGAGTGGGGCAGTCCTCCAAAGCTCCCCATTCCAGTGAACGGACGGTGTTCAGGGATCCTGTCGCCTCTCCTATCCTGTGGCGAAAGCACTGGCATTGTCCGTGAGTCCGCCTGAGAGCCAGTGCCAAAGGCCAAGCGTTGCCTACACCGGGAGATGGTAGTGTGCATTGAGTGCCATCCTAGGCCACGCACACTGCTGCAGGGTTGTGGCTGAGTCGGCTTAGTTCGGCCTGGCAGGGTGAACCCAGGGCGCCAACATGAAGCCCGGAAAGCAAGGCCTAAGACGGACCAGCTCTCCGCAGCTCTTCTTCCCTGACGCGACAGAGCGAACACCGAAGTCCTTGCTGAGTAAGCAGCAGCGAAGTGCGATTCCCGCCAAGCTGAAAACCTCTGCAAAAGCATAGCCGTCGCTGAGAAATCAGAGTCGGTTCTGTGGGCTGCTGTTGCTGCTTGCCTTAGCCTAGTATTTGAGCACGGCGGGAGGAACCCGCATAGAGCAAAAGCCTCTTTGCTAGGTCATCCCCTCTGGGAAAGCACAGCATTCTCTTGGAAATCAGAGTCGGATCTGTGGGATGCTGCTGCTGTTTTCCTGAGGAAGAGTTCACAGCACGGTGTAATAAATCCGCATGGAGCGAGATCCACTTTGCCTGGGCATCCCTTCTGCCTGAGAGAGAAGCGTGGTTGCGCCTGTGGAAAGAGCCTTAAGGAAAGGGACATGTCTGTCACTGCACTCCCCAGGAGCCTGTCTTGGGAAAGTGCAGCATGCTGCCCTAGGAGAAGAGAAGGAGTCGTTGGCCTTGTGGTCGGGATACGGTCACGAAGCAGGAGCGCCGGCCCTGGCAAGAACAGCGGGCCGGTGGCAAGACAAGTGTCACCCTCTGCCTGTGCAGAGAGACGAAGCTAAGGAGACACGAGGGGATGATTGGGCAGGGGAGCGTGCTCCAATCTGAGGAAGGAGTCTGGGCAGAAGGAAGGTCTTTCCTGTGCCTCTGGGCCCAAGGGGACAGCAGGTCCTTGGCCACCTGTCCAGAGGGCAGACGTGGGCTTGCCACCAATCTCCCGGTCCTGAACTCGCAGAAACACCTCCTGGAGGAACGGGCAATCAAATGCCGTCTTCCTCCAGGATGTGGCAGCCTTGGAGGAGGTAGGGGGTGTCCCGGGGAAACAGGGACAGTTACCCATTACTCCCCATCCCAGGGCACAGGCCGTCTGCAATGATCCTCTCGCGGCTCCTCAAGGATGGGGAAGGCACGGGCCTAGTCCCCTGTCCCCCTGAATGCCAAAGTGAAAGGGCAGGCCTTGCCTACGAGGAGAGATGTCATTGTGAGCAGAGTGCCATCCTAGGCCATGCACGCTGCTGCAGGGTCGAGGCTGGGTCTGCTTATTTCGGCTTGGTAGGATGAACCCAGCATGTGAACTTGGAGCCCGGGAAAGCAAGGCCCAAGAGGCACCAGCCCTCCCGCTGCTCTTCTTCCCTGAAGCGACTAAAGCCTTGCTGAAGAAGCAGCAGCCAAGTGCTGTTCGCTCCAAGCCAACGCCTCTGCGAAAGCACAGCATTCGCTGAGAAATCAGAGTCGGATCTGCGGGCTCTACTGCTGCTTGCCTGAGCCCGGTCTCGCGGTGGGAGAAACCCGCATACAGCGAAATCCTCTTTGCCCGGGCATCTCCTCTGGGAAAGCACAGCATTCCCTGGGAAATCAGAATCGGATTTTGGGGATGCAGCTGCTGAATACCTAAGCTACTCTCCACAGCACGTTGGAAGTTACCCGCATGCAACGAAATCCTCTTTGCCCTAGCACCTCTTTGCCTAAGAGAGAAGCGTGGTTGCACATCTGAAAGGGCCTTTAGGAAAGGGACACGTCTTTCACTGCACTCCCCTGGAGCAAGTCTGGGGCAGGCCGAACAAGCCACCCCAGAGAAGAGAAGGTGCCCTTGGGCTTGTGGGTGGGATACGGTCGGGAAGCAGGAGAGCCTGCTGTGGCAGGAAGAGCAGGCCGGTGGCAAGACAAGTGTCACCGCTCCCTGTGCGGAGAGACGAACCCTCACTGCTAATGAGACATGAGGTGACGACTAGGGCAGGGGCGCCTGCTCCACTCTGTGGAAGGAGTCTGGGCAGAAGTCAGGCCTGTCTTGTGCCTCTGGTCCCAAGGGGACAGCATGTCCTTGACCACCTGTCCGTAGGGCACACTTGGACTTGCTACCAGGCGCCATACCCGGAACTCGCAGAAACAGCACCCTCGAGAAACGGGCAGATGCCATCTTCCTCCAAGATGTGGCAGCGTTTTCGGTGGCAGGGGGTTTGCCGGGGAAGGAGTGGGGACAGTCCCCCAAAGCTCCCCATTCCAGTGAACGGACGGTGTTCAGGGATCCTGTCGCCTCTCCTCTCCGGTGGCGAAGGCACTGGCCTTGTCCGTGAGTCCGCCTGAAAGCCAGTGCCAAAGACCAAGCGTTGCGTACACCGGGAGATGGTAGTGTGCATTGAGTGCCATCCTAGGCCACGCACGCTGCTGCAGGGTTGTGGCTGTGTCTGCTTAGTTCGGCCTGGCAGGGTGAACCTAGGGCGCCAACATGAAGCCCTGGAGGGCAAGGCCTAAGACGGACCAGCTCTCTGCAGCTCTTCTTCCCTGACGCGACAGAGCGAACACCGAAATCCTTGCTGAGGAAGCAGCAGTGAAGTGCGGTTCGCGCAAAGCTGAAAACCTCTGCGAAAGCATAGCCGTCACTGGGAAATCAGAGTCGGTTCTGTGGGCTGCTGTTGCTGCTTGCCTTAGCCTAGTATTCGAGCACGGCGGGAGGAACCCGCATAGAGCAAAAGCCTCTTTGCTAGGGCATCCCCTCTGGGAAAGCACAGCATTCTCTTGGAAATCAGAGTCGGATCTGTGGGATGCTGCTGCTGTTTTCCTGAGGAAGACTCCACAGCACGGTGTAATAAATCCGCATGGAGCGAGATCCACTTTGCCTGGGCATCCCTTCTGCCTGAGAGAGAAGCGTGGTTGCGCCTGTGGAAAGAGCCTTAAGGAAAGGGACATGTCTGTCACTGCACTCCCCAGGAGCCTGTCTCGGGAAAGTGCAGCATGCTGCCCTAGGAGAAGAGAAGGAGTCGTTGGCCTTGTGGTCGGGATACGGTCGCGAAGCAGGAGCGCCGGCCCTGGCAAGAACAGCGGGCCGGTGGCAAGACAAGTGTCACCCTCTGCCTGTGCAGAGAGACGAAGCTAAGGAGACACGAGGGGATGATTGGGCAGGTGAGCGTGCTCCAATCTGAGGATGGAGTCTGGGCAGAAGGAATGTCTTTCCTGTGCCTCTGGGCCCTAGGGGACAGCAGGTCCTTGGCCACCTGTCCAGAGAGCAGACGTGGGCTTGCCACCAAGCTCCCGGTCCTGAACTCGCAGAAACACCTCCTGGAGGAACGGGCAATCAAATGCCGTCTTCCTCCAGGATGTGGCAGCCTTGGCGGAGGTAGGGGGTGTCCCGGGTAAACAGGGACAGTTATCCATTACTCCCCATCCCAGGGCACGGGCCTTGTGCAATTATCCTCTGGCGGCTCCTCAAGGATGAGGAAGGCACGGGCCTAGTCCCCTGTCCCCCTGAATGCCAGAGCGAAAGGGCAGGCCTTGCCTACGAGGAAAGAGATCATTGTGAGCAGAGTGCCATCCTAGGCCATGCACGCTGCTGCAGGGTCGAGGCTGGGTCTGCTTATTTCGGCTTGGTAGGATGAACCCAGGATGTGAACTTGGAGCCCGGGAAAGCAAGGCCCAAGAGGCACCAGCTCTCCCGCTGCTCTTCTTCCCTGAAGCGACTAAAGCCTTGCTGAAGAAGCAGCGGCCAAGTGCTGTTCGCTCCAAGCCAAAGCCTCTGCGAAAGCACAGCATTCGCTGAGAAATCAGAGTCGGATCTGCGGGCTCTACTGCTGCTTGCCTGGGCCCGGTCTCGCGGTGGGAGAAACCCGCATACAGCGAAATCCTCTTTACCCGGGCATCTCCTAAGGGAAAGCACAGCATTCACTGGGAAATCACAATCGGATGTGGGGGATGCTGCAGCTGAATGCCTAAGCTACTCTCCACAGCACGTTGGAAGTTACCCGCATGGAGCGAAATCCTCTTTGCCCTAGCACCTCTTTGCCTATGAGAGAAGCGTGGTTGCACATCTGAAAGGGCCTTAAGGAAAGGGACACGTCTTTCACCGCACTCCCCAGGAGCAAGTCTGGGGCCGGCGCAACAAGCCGCGCCCCAGAGAAGAGAAGGAGCCATTGGCCTTGTGGTCGGGAAACGGTCGGGAAGCAGGAGAGCCTGCCGTGGCAGGAAGAGCAGGCCGGTGGCAAGACAAGTGTCACCCGCTCCCTGTGCGGAGAGATGATGCCTCCCTTCTAATGAGACATGAGGGGACGACTAGGGCAGTGGCACCTGTTCCACTCTGAGGAAGGAGTCTGGGCAGAAGGCAGGCCTGTCTTGTGCCTCTGGTCCCAAGGGGACAGCATGTCCTTGACCACCTGTCCGTAGGGCATACTTGGGCTTGCTACCAGGCGCCATACCCGGAACTCGCAGAAACAGCTCCCTCGAGAAACAGGCAGTCAGATGCCATCTTCCTCCAAGATGTGACAGCGATTTCGGTGGCAGGGGGTTTGCTGGGGAAGGAGTGGGCACAGTTCCCCAAAGCTCCCCATTCCAGTGAAAGGACGGTGTTCAGGGATCCTGTCGCCTCTCCTCTCCTGTGGCGAAGGCACTGGCCTTGTCCGTGAGTCCGCCTGAGAGCCTGTGACAAAGGCCAAGCGTTGCCTACACCGGGAGATGGTAGTGTGCATTAAGTGCCATCCTAGGCCACACACGCTGCTGCAGGGTTGTGGCTGTGTCTGCTTAGTTCGGCCTGGCAGGGTGAACCCAGGGCGCCAACATGAAGCCCGGGTAGGCAAGGCCTAAGACGGACCAGTCTCTGCAGCTCTTCTTCCGTGACGCGACAGAGTGAACACCGAAATCCTTGCTGAGGAAGCAGCAGCGAAGTGCGGTTCGCGCAAACCTGAAAACCTCTGCGAAAGCATAGCAGTCGCTGAGAAATCAGAGTCGGTTCTGTGGGCTGCTGTTGCTGCTTGCCTTAGCGTAGTATTCGCAGCACGGTGGTAGAAACCCGCATAGAGCGAAAGCCTCTTTGCTAGGGCATCCCCTCTGGGAAAGCACAGCATTCTCTTGGAAATCAGAGTCGGATCTGTGGGATGCTGCTGCTGTTTTCCTGAGGAAGACTCCACAGCACGGTGTAATAAATCCGCATGGAGCGAGATCCACTTTGCCTGGGCATCCCTTCTGCCTGAGAGAGAAGCGTGGTTGCGCCTGTGGAAAGAGCCTTAAGGAAAGGGACATGTCTGTCACTGCACTCCCCAGGAGCCTGTCTCGGGAAAGTGCAGCATGCTGCCCTAGGAGAAGAGAAGGTGTCGTTGGCCTTGTGGTTGGGATACGGTCGCGAAGGAGGAGCGCCGGCCCTGGCAAGAACAGCGGGCCGGTGGCAAGACAAGTGTCACCCTCTGCCTGTGCAGAGAGACGAAGCTAAGGAGACACGAGGGGATGATTGGGCAGGGGAGCGTGCTCCAATCTGAGGAAGGAGTCTGGGCAGAAGGAAGGTCTTTCCTGTGCCTCTGGGCCCAAGGGGACAGCAGGTCCTTGGCCACCTGTCCAGAGAGCAGACGTGGGCTTGCCACCAAGCTCCCGGTCCTGAACTCGCAGAAACACCTCCTGGAGGAACGGGCAATCAAATGCCGTCTTCCTCCAGGATGTGGCAGCCTTGGCGGAGGTAGGGGGTGTCCCGGGGAAACAGGGACAGTTACCCATTACTCCCCATCCTGGGCACGGGCCGTGTGCAATGATCCTCTGGCGGCTCCTCAAGGATGGGGAAGGCACGGGCCTAGTCCCCTGTCCCCCTGAATGCCAGAGCGAAAGGGCAGGCCTTGCCTACGAGGAAAGATATCATTGTGAGCAGAGTGCCATCCTAGGCCATGCACGCTGCTGCAGGGTCGAGGCTGGGTCTGCTTATTTCGGCTTGGTAGGATGAACCCAGCATGTGAACTTGGAGCCCGGGAAAGCAAGGCCCAAGAGGCACCAGCTCTCCCGCTGCCTTCTTCCCTGAAGCGACGAAAGCCTTGCTGAAGAAGCAGCGGCCAAGTGCTGTTCGCCTCAAGCCAAAGCCTCTGCGAAAGCACAGCATTCGCTGAGAAATCAGAGTCGGATCTGCGGGCTCTACTGCTGCTTGCCTGAGCCCGGTCTCGCGGTGGGAGAAACCCGCATACAGCGAAATCCTCTTTGCCCGGGGATCTCCTCTGGGAAAGCACAGCTTTCTCTGGGAAATCAGAATCGGATGTGGGGGATGCTGCTGCTGAATCCTAAGCTACTCTCCACAGCACGTTGGAAGTTACTCGCATGCAACGAAATCCTCTTTGCCCTAGCACCTCTTTGCCTAAGAGAGAAGCATGGTTGCACATCTGAAAGGGCCTTAAGGAAAGAGACATGTCTTTCACTGCACTCCCCAGGAGCAAGTCTGGGGCAGGCCAAACAAGCCGCCCCCAGAGAAGAGAAGGTGCCATTGGCCTTGTGTTTGGGAAACAGTCGGGAAGCAGGAGAGCCTGCCGTGGCAGGAAGAGCAGGCCGGTGGCAAGACAAGTGTCACCCGCTCCCTGTGCTTAGAGACGAAGCCTCACCTCTAATGAGACATGAGTTGACGACTAGGGCAGGGGCGCCTGCTCCACTCTGAGGAAGGAGTCTGGGCAGAAGGCAGGCCTGTCTTGTGCCTCTGGTCCCAAGGGGACAGCATGTCCTTGACCACCTGTCCGTAGGGCACACTTGGGCTTGCTACCAGGTGCCAAAGCCGGATCTCGCAGATACAGCTCCTTCGAGAAACGGGCACTCGGATGCCATCTTCCTCCAAGATGTGACAGCATTTTCGGTGGCAGGGGGTTTGCCGGGGAAGGAGTGGGGACAGTCCCCCAAAGCTCCCCATTCCAGTCAACGGACGGTGTTCAGGGATCCTGTCGCCTCTCCTCTCCTTTGGCGAAGGCACTGGCCCTGTCCGTGAGTCCGCCTGAGAGCCAGTGCCAAAGGCCAAGCGTTGCGTACACCGGGAGATGGTAGTGTGCATTGAGTGCCATCCTAGGCCACGCACGCTGCTGCAGGGTTGTGGCTGTGTCTGCTTAGTTCGGCCTGGCCGGGTGAATCCAGTGCGCTAACATGAAGCCCGTGAAAGCAAGGCCCAAGACGGACCAGATCTCCGTAGCTCTTCTTCTCTGACGCGACAGATCGAACAGCGAAATCCTTGCATAGGTAGCATAAGCCAAGTGCGGTTGGCGCCAAGGTGAAAACCTCTGCGAAAGCATAGCAGTCGCTGAGAAATCAGAGTCGGATCTGTGGGCTACTGGTGCTGCTTGACGTAGCCTAGGATCCGCAGCACGGCGGGAGAAACCCGAATAGATCGAAAGCCTTCTTGATAGGGCATCCCCTCTGGTAAAGCACAGCATTCTCTGGGAAATCAGATTCCGGTCTATGGGATGCTGCTGCTGCTTGCCTGAGCAAGACTCCACAGCACGGTGTAATAAACCTGCATGGAGCGAGATCCTCTTTGCCTGGGCATCCCTTCAGCCTGAGAGAGGAGCGTGTTTGCGCCTATGGAAAGAGCCTTAAGGAAAGGGACATGTTTGTCACTGCACTCCCCAGGAGCCTGTCTCGGGAAAGTGCAGCATGCTGCCCCAGGAGAAGAGAAGGATTCGTTGGCCTTGTGGACGGGAAACGGTCGCGAGCAGGATCGCCGGCCCTGGCAAGAACAGCTGGCCGGTGGCAAGACAAGTGTCACCCTCTGCCTGTGCAGAGAGACGAAGCTAAGGAGACACGAGGGGTTGATTGGGCAAGGGAGCGTGCTCCAATCTGAGGAAGGAGTCTGGGCAGAAGGAAGGCCTTTCCTGTGCCTCTGGGCCCAAGGGGACAGCAGTTCCTTGGCCACCTGTCCAGAGGGCAGACGTGGGCTTGCCAGCAATCTCCCGGACCTGAACTCGCAGAAATACCTCCTGGAGGAACGGGCAATCAAATGCCGTCTTCCTCCAGGATGTGGAAGCTTGGAGGAGGCACGGGGTTTAAGGGGAAGGGGTGGGGACAGGCCCCCAAAGTTCCCTATTCAATGCACAGGAGTTGTGCAGGAATCCTGTCACCTCTCCTTTCCTGTGGGGGAAAGCACTGGCCTAGTCCACGAGTCCGCCTGAGCGCCAGAGTAGAAGGCAAAGCGAAGCCTACACCGGGAGATGGTAATGTGCATAGAGTGCCATCCAAGGCTACCCACGCTACTGCAGGGTTGTGGCTGTGTCTGCTTAGTTCGCCCTGGCAGGGTGAACCCAGGACGCGAACATGGAGCCAGGGAGAGAAAGGACCAAGAGGCACCAACTCTCCCGCAGCTCTTCTTCCCTGACGCGACTGTAGCCTTCCTGAGGCTGCAGCGTCGAAATGCTGTTCGCTCCAAGCCAAAGCCTCTCCGAAAGCACAGCATTCGCTGAGAAAAGTTCTGGGGGCTGCTGCTGCTTGCCTGAGCCCAGTCTCGTGGTGGGAGAAACCCGCATACAGCGAAAGCCTCTTTGCCTGTGCATCTCCCCTGGGAAAGCACAGCGTTCCTTGGGAAATCAGAGTTGGGTTTGCGGATGCTGCTGCTGCTTGCCTGAGCTGGTCTCCGCAGCTTGGTGGAAGACACACTCAAGGAGCGAAATACTCTTTGCCCTAGCATCCCCTCTGCCTGAGAGAGAAGCCAAGTGTGGGGAAGGCGCAGCACGCCGCCACCAGAGAAGAGAAGGAGCCGTTGGCCTTGGGGTCGGGAAATGCTCGGGAGGCAGGATAGCCTGCCGTGGCACGAACAGCAGGCCGGTGGCAAGACAAGTGTCACCCGCTCCCTGTGCGGAGAGATGGAAGCCTGGCTGCTAAGGAGACATGAGGGGACGACTAGGGCAGGGGCGCGTGCTCCACTCTGAGGAAGGTGTCTGGGCAGAAGGCAGGCCCGTCCTGTGCCTCTGGTCCCAAGGGGACAGCATCTCCTTGGCCACCTGTCCCAAGGGCAGACTTGGGCTTGCCACCAGGTGCCATACCCGGAACTCGCAGAAACAACCCCATGGAGAAACGGGCCGTCAGATGCCGTCTTCCACCAAGATGTGGAAGCGATGTGGGTGGCAGAGGGTGTGCCGGGGAAGGAGTGGAGACAGTCCTCCAACGTTCCTCATCCCAGTGCACGGGCCGTGTGCAGGGATCCTGACGCCTCCTCTCTCCTGTGGTGAAGGCACTGGCCTAGACCCCGAGTCTGCCTGAGCGCTGGAGCAAAAGGCAAAGCCTTACCTACCCCCAGGAGATGCTAATAGGCATAGAGTGCCATGCTAGGCCACGCAGGCTGCTGCAGGGTTCTGACTGTGTCTGCATAGTTCGGCTTAGCAAGGTGAACCCCAGCCGCGAGCTTAGAGCCCGGGAACGCAAGGCCCAAGAGGCACCAGCTCTCCCGGGGCTCTTCTTCCCTGCCGCGACAGAGCAAACGACCAAAGCCTTGCTGAGGACGCAGCAGCGAAGTGCGGTTCGCGACAAGCTGATATCCTCTGCGAAAGCATAGCAGTCACTGAGAAATCAGAGTCGGTTCTGTGGGCTGCTGTTGCTGCTTGCTTTAGCATAGTGTTCGCAGCATGATGGGAGAAACCCGCATACAGCGAAAGCCTCTTTACCCGGCCATCCCTTCTGGGAAAGCACAGCATTCTTTGGCAAATCAGAGTCGGGTCTGTGGGACGTTCCTCTTTGCCTGAGTAGGTCTCCACAGCACGGCGTGATAAACCCCTATGGAGCGAAATCCTCTTTGCCTGGGCATCCCCTCTCCTGAGAGAGAAGCGCTGTTGAGCCTGTGGAAAGAGCCTTAAGGAAAGGGACACGTCTTTCACTGCGCTCCCCAGGAGCATGTCTGTGGAAGGTGCAGCACGCTGCCAGGGGAAAAGATCAGGAGCCGTTGGCCTTCTGGTCTGGAAATCGTTGCGAAGCAAGAGAGCCGGCCCTGGCAGGCACAGCGGCTGGTGGCAATACAAGTGTCACCCGCTTCCTGTGCAGAGTGACGGAAGCCTCGCTGCTAAGGGGACAGGAGTCGATGAGTCGGGCAGGGTGCGTGCTCCACTCTTAGGAAGGAGTTTGGGCAGAAAGCATGCCTGTCCTGAGCCTCTAGGCCCAAGGAGACAGCAGCTTTGGCCACCTGTCTCGGGTGGAGACATGGGTTTGCCACCAGGCGCCTAACCTGAACTCGCAGAAACATCTCCCTGAAAGAACTGGCAGCCCGTTTATGTCTTCCTCCAGGACTTGAGGCGTTCCCGAAGGCACGGGATGTCCAGGAAAGGAGTGGGGACAGTCCCCCACAGCTCCCCATCCCAGTGAGCGGGGGGTGTGCAGGGATCCTGTCGCCTCCCCTCTCCTGTGGGAAAGGCACTGGCCTAGTCCGCGAGTCTGCCTGAGGGCCTGAGTAGAAGTCCAAGCGTTGCCTACACGGAGAGATGGTAGTGTGCATACAGTGCCATCCTAGGCCATGCTCGCTGCTGCAGTGTTGTCGCTGTGTTTGCTTAGTTCTGTCAGGCAGGGTGAACCCAGCGCGGGAACATGGTGCGCGGGAAAGCAACTCCCAAGATGCACCAGCTCTCCCGCAGCTATTCTTCCCTGAAGCGAACGAAGCCTTGCTGAGAAAGCAGCGTTGTAGTGCGGTTCACTCCATGCCCAAAGCCTCTGTGAAAGCACAGCATTCGCTGAGAAATGAGTCGGTACTGTGGGCTGCTGCTGCTTGTTGCCTCGGCCAAGTCTCACAGTGGGAGAAACCCGCATACAGCGAAAAGCTCTTTGTCCGGGCATCTCCTCTGGGAAAGCACAGCAATCGTTGGGAAATCAGAGATGGGTTTGGGGATGCTGCTGCTTCTTGCTTGAGCTAGTCTCAGCAGCACGGTGGAAGATACCCGCATGGAGCGAAATTCTTTTTGCCCTAGCATCTCCTATGCCTGAGAGAAATGCGTGGTTACGCCTGTAGAAAGAGCCTTAAGGAAAGGGACACTTCTTTCACCGAGTTCCTGTGGAGCACGTCTGGGGAAGGCGAAGCACGCCGCCCCAGGAGAAGTGAAGGAGCCCTTGGCCTTGTGGTCGGTAAACATTAGGGAAGCTGGAGAACCTGCCCTGGCAGGAACAGCGGCCGAGGCAATACAAGTGGACCCGCTCCCTGTGCAGAGAGACGGAAGCCTGGCTGCTAAGGAGACAGGAGGAGATGAGTAGGGCAAGGTGCGTGTTCCACTCTTAGGAAGGTGTCTGGATAGAAAGCATGCCTGTCCTGAGCCTCTGGGCCCAAGGAGACAGCAGCTCCTTGGCCACCTGTCCCTGGGGCAGACATGCGCTAGCTACCAGGCGCCTATGCTGAACTCGCAGAAACAGCTCCCTGACATAAAGGGGGGTCAGATGCCGTCTTCCTCCAGGATGTGGAAGCTTGGAGGACGCACGGGGTTTAAGTGGAAGGGGTGGGGACAGCCCCCCAAAGTTTCCTATTCAGTGCACGGGCGGTGTGCAGGAATCCTGTCACCTCTCCTTTCCTGTGGGGAAAGCACTGGCCTAGTCCACGAGTCCGCCTGAGCGCCAGAGTAAAGGCCAAGCGATGCCTTCACTGGGAGATGGTAGTGTGCATAGAGTGCCATCCTAAGCTACCAACGCTACTTCAGGGTTGTGGCTGCATCTGCTTAGTTCTGCCAGGTAGGGTGAACCCAGGACGCGAACATGGAGCCCGGGAAAGCAAGGCCCAAGAGATACCAACTCAGCGCAGATCTTTCCTGACACGACTGAAGCCTTGCTGAGGAAGCAGTGGCGAAGTGCTGTTCGGTCCAAGACAAAGCCTCTGCGAAATCACAGCATTCGCTGAGAAATGTTCTGCAGGCTGCTGCTGCTTGCCTGAGCCAGTCTGGCGGTGGGAGAAACCCGCATACAGCGAAAGCTTCTTTGCCTGGGCATCTCCCTGGAAAAGCACAGCGTTCCTTGGGAAATCAGAGTTGGGTTTGGGGATGCTGCTGCTGCTTGCCTGAACTAGTCTCCGCAGCACGGTGGAAGATACGCGCATGGTGCGAAATTCTCTTTGCCCTAGCATCCCCTCTGCCTGATAGAAAAGTGTGGTTACGCCTGTGGAAAGAGCTTTAAGGAAAGGAACACGTCTGTCCTGCAGAGCGAAGGAAGCCTGGCTGCTAAGGAGACATGAGGGGAAGATTATGGCAGGGGAAAGGACTCCACTCTGAGGAAGGAGTCTGGGCAGAAAGCATGCCTGTCCTGAGCCTCTGGGCCCAAGGAGACAGCAGCTTTGGCCACCTGTCCCTGGAGTATACATGGGCTTGCCAACAGGTGCCTACCCTGAACTCGCAAAAACAGCTCCCTGAAAGAACTGGCAGTCAGATTCCGTCTTCCTCCAGGACGTGGAAGCGTTCGCGAAGGCACTGGGTGTCCAGGCAAAGATTGGGGACGGTCTCCCACAGCTCCCCATCCCAGTGCGCGAGCGGTGTGCATGGATCGTGACGCCTCTCCTTTCCTGTGGGGAAGACACTGGCTTGGTCCCCGAGTCTGCCTGCGCGCCAGAGCCAAAGGCCAAGTCACCGGGAGAAGGTAGTGTGCATAGAGTGCAATCCTAGGCCACACACATGCTGCTGCAGGGTTGTGGCTCTGCTTAGTTTGGCCTGGCAGTGTGAACCCAGGGTGGGAACATGGAGCCCAGGAAAACAAGGCCCAAGAGGCACCAGCTCTCCCGCAGCTCTTCTTCTCTTAAGCGACAGAGCTAACGCCCAAAGCCTTGCTGAGGAAACAGAGGCGAAGTGCAGTTCGCCCCAAGCCGAAAACCTCTGAGAAAGCAGAGCAGGCGCTGGGAAATCAGAGTCGGTTCTGTGGGCTGCTGTTTCTGCTTTCCTTAACCTAGTATTCACAGCACGGTGGGAGAAACCCGCATAGAGCAAAAGCCTCTTTGTACGTGCATCCCCTCTGGGAAAGCAGAGCATTCGTTGGGAAATCCGTGGCAGTTCTGTGGGATGCTGATGCCGCTTGTCTGAACATAGTCTCCGAAGCATGGTGGGAGAAACCCGTATGGAGCGAAATCCTCTTAGCCCGGTCATCCCCTCTGCCTGAGAGAGAAGCGTGGTTGCGCCTGTGGAAACAGCCTTAAGGAAAGGGACAGGTCTGTCACTGTGCTCCCCAGGAGCATGTCTGGGAAAGGCGCAGCAACGCCACCCTGGGAGAAGAGAAGGAGCCATTGGCCTTGTTGTCGGGAAACGGTCGTGAAGCAGGAGAGCCTGCCATGGCAGGAATAGCGGGTGGGTGGCAAGACAAGTGTCACCTTAGTCTATGATGACACTTTTGAGTCAAGGTTCATCTACTCTACAGATGAGACTGTAAAATTTTTAAAGGCAACATCTTTAAAGGCAACATCATGAAAGAAGGTTTGGTGGATTGCTTTGATTTTCTATTCATTGTATCAGATGAGTTTAAGGGAGCATAATCCAATGAAAAATTTAAAATTAATTTTAAAAAATAAGAAAAAAACATTTGAATGTCTTTGCCTTTGTGGTTCCTGCAAATGAAACTACAAGAAAGGACTGAAAACATTTTCTTTTTTTCTATTTGTTTTTCTTCAATTTGGACCTCCTCCTTAGGTCTCAGATCAAAGAATGCTTACACAGACTCTGTAGTGTAGAAAGGACAAAATATCATATTACAAAATATTCCATTCCTATCCTTTTGTATACCCAGAACAATAAGTTAATATATGTGCTGCCAAAGGAGCACACCAGAGCAATAAGTTAAATGAAGATTGTACTGGGAAGATAAAACAATTATTCCATAAAATGAATGGGTTTTGAATGGGACATGAAGGGCAGACTTGTGAGTTAGGAAAAAATATATATATATATATAAAGACTTAATGAAGGTTTAATTAAAGCATAACAACTATGCTGTATTCCTGAAATATATTAAAATGATGATATGGAAATACCTTGCCTAGTACTTAATATCTCACAGAGTAACATCAAAGCACCTATTAATCCTTTCTAGTAACAGCTGTTCCTCTTTGTTTCACTTTACATATCATGTGATGGATTGACATTTGTAGAAATAAGGAGGAAACATGGAAGAAAATGAAGAATTAGAAAGGATCAAAATACAGTAATAAACCAGGTAAATAACCAGTGAATATTATTATAGTAAACATATGCATATTTATAAACTGAGAATTTTCAGGAGTGACAGCCAATGTAGAAAATCGAGATGGTGTTATAGAAAATTCCATAAAACCCTTTGCATTAGTTTAACAGCCTGGTATAATATTTAGAAACATGTGTAATTTCTTTGAGCAGTTAAGCATAGAAAAACATGGCTGAAATAATGATAAACACTTAACATTTACTTAAATTTTTGTTTATTTTTATACTTTAATGCCCATATTGTGTTCATAATGTCCTAAGTATTTGTGGTTGTTAGAGCAAAGTAAATTTGAAAATTTCCATGAAGAGGGGAAATGGTATCTGTTTGTAAAACAAAACAAAATAAAACAAAAACACAGGGCACCTTTCCTATGGTTGTGAGCTGCCCTTCCCTTACTGCTCAATGCATTTTCATTAACACCCACCTCACAGTCCATAGGCAGCCATCTGTGTTCCCGTCTTTAAGAAATTTTATCCTACAAGTCTTTTCTAATGACACTGTTGCCTATTACATAAATCAAACAGACATTCAAACTCTTGGAATGGAATCAGAAACCCACAAAGCTGACTGCTGTCAGGACTCATAAGGAAGGCAATTAATAAATTTGTTATTTAGGAGAGGAGTTGTTTGCTTTCTGAAAATGCATGCAAAATTGGAATGTTATCCAGAGTGTATATCAAACTAACTAAGCTAAAAGTGTCTTTTCATCTCAGGTTCACCCATTTGACAATAATTATATTTTCTCCTTTATCTCTGGTTTGGTCAGCTATGCTAGTGTCAGAACACTTAATTCATTCAGTAAATCAACAAAGACCTATTTAGTACTAATTTTTTGTGGGTGTGATGAATAAGACAAATATCTGCCACAATGGAGCATATGATCTAGAGTTTAAAATTCATATTTGAATTACTTACATACCACCACATACATGAATTACATACTTACCACCACAAATGTAAACAACACTTATAAAATTGATGATGTTAAGGAGAAGACCTTAATATTAAAAGCAATAAAATTGCTATGTCTATTAGTAGAAATAAAAAAATAGTCATATATTAACTAAAGTAAAATTTAGGGCTCCCTGGGTGACTCAATCGGTTAAGCAGCTGCCTTTGGCTCAGGTCATGATCCCCGGGTCCTGGGATTAAGACCTGCATCGGGCTCACTGCTGGGTAATAAGCCTGCCTCTCGATCTTCCTCTGCCTGCCACTCTGCAAACTTGAGCTCTCTCTCTCAAATAAACAAAATCTTTTAAAAAAAGATAAATAAAAAGTAACACTGGAGATTTGGGGATGGTGATGCCATCAAATGGCAACATGGATGCATGGATGACTAATTATTTAATACGAAAGGTAAATGTATAGTCAAAACCAGATTCTCTAATATTGTAATGGTGATATATAAATCATTTACTAGTCTAGTTTAAAAGTTAAAAAACAAGCCTATTAAAAATAACTATAACTGTAATCATTTGTTATTGAAAGTACAATATAAAAATGATCTAAAATGTAAAAACATCAATAACCTATTGTTATAGGAGAAGTATAAATTTTCTGTACACTATTAAAGTTCAGTTGTTTTCCACATAAAATGGAATGTTATAACTAACGTATTTTATATAAGCTTAATGGTAAATTAAAAAAAATATGTAGTAGATACACAAAAGATTTTGATAAAGAAGTTAAAACATACTGCCACAAAAAGTCATCAGATTACAAACAAAGAGAACAAGACAGGAAATAAAGAGCAGAGCATCTACAAAAGAGAAACAAAACAGATAAACACTGGGGAAAGAAAAAAAAAAACTTTAAAAAAGGGAGGGGAAGGCAAACCATAATACACTTAACTATAAGTAACAAACTGTTTCTGGAGGGGAGATGGGCAGGGGAATGAGCTAAGTCAGTAATAATTATTAGGAGGTCACTTGTGATGAGCATTGACTGTTATATGTAAATGGTGAATTACTAAATTCTACTGCTGAAACTAATATTACACTATATATTAACTAAAATTTAAATAAATCATGAAATATAAAAAGAATGAAAGGCAATAGTTAAGTCCTTACCTATCTATAATTACTTTAACTGTAAGTGAATGGAATTATCAGTTGGAAGACATAGAAAGGCTAGAACAGATTAAAAAAACAAACGAAAAACACAAGATCCAACAATATGTTGCATATAAAAGAATCACTTTAGCTTTAAGGACACACATGGGCAGAGAGTAAAGGGATGGAAAAAGATATTCCAAGCTAATGATAACAAAAGAAAACAAGGGTGGCAATAACTATAACAGACAATATAGGGTTTATATAAGCTAAAAATCACCACAGGAGTCAAAGAAGGTCCTTATACAATAAGAAAAGTGTCATCAATTCATCAATAGAGTAATTGTAAATATCATGTACCTAATATTGAGCCACATAAATATATAAAACAAATACTAACAAAACAAAAAGGAGAAATAAATAGCAATACAATAATATCTGGGGACAATAATACCCCACTCTTACCTATGGATAGATCATCCAGACAGAAAATCAATAAGAAAATAGTGAATTTAAACACTATGCCTGGACAACTGGGTGGCTCAGTCAGTTAAGCCTTTGCCTTTGGCTCAGGTCGTGATCCCAGGGTCCTGAGATAGAGTCCCACATTGGGCTCCCTGCTCAGGAGGGGGTCTTCTCACTCTGTCTCTGCCCTTACCCCTTGCTCATTCTCTCTGCCCTGCTCTCTCTCTCTCAAACAAACAAACAAACAAACAAGAACTATGTCTAATGAACCTAACATATTTACAGGATATTCCATCCAATAGTATCATAATAAATATTCTTCTCAAACACACATGGAAAATTTTCTAGGAGAGATCACATTTTAAACCACAAAACAAGAGTCCCCCCAAAATCAATAATATAGAAAGCATATCGAGTATATTTCCAGCCAAAATAATATGAAACTAGAAATCAATACAGAAGGAAATTTGGAAAATTTACAAATACACAGACATACACATTTTTAAACAAACAAAAAATCAAAAAAAGAAGACAAAGTGGGAATAAAAATACATCTTGAGGAAAATAAAAAAATATATACCAAAAAATTATGAGAAGCAGCAAAGCAGTTATAAAAGGAAATTTTATAGCTATAAATGTATATAAAAAAGATTTCAAATAAAGAACTTAATATAACAGCTCAAGAAAACTACAAAAAGAACAAAGTAAACTTAAAAGTAGCAAAAGGAAGGAAAAAAATAAAAATTAGGGCAGAAATAAATAAAATATAGAATTAAAAAACTAGAAAGTTTTTTTAAAATGGTAAATAATATTAAACTTGGTAATGGTAAATTAAAAAAAGACAGCTAGACTAACTCAGAAAAAAGAGAGAAGACTCAATAAAATCAGAAATGAAAAAGGAGACATTATAACAGATACCACAGAAATATAAAGGATAAAAGACAGTTAAATGCCAGCGAATCAAAAGCCTAGAGGAAATGGACAAATTCCTAGGCACATACAACCTATCAAGACTGAATCATAAGGACATAAAAAATGTGAACAGACCAATAAGGGGTAAGGAGATTGAATCCGTAATAAAAACCTTCTAACAAATAAAAGTCCAGAATCAGATAATTTCCCCAGTGAATTCTACCAAATATTTTAAGGCAAAATAATACAAATACTTTTTAAACCCTCCCAAAAAGTTGAAGAGGTTGAAATACTCCGAGGCACATTTTACAAGCCTGCATTATCTTGATATCAAAACCAGACAGGAGCACTACAAAAACAAAACAAAACAAAACAAAAACAAAAACAAACAAACAAACAAAAAAACAAAGTAGCAACAAAAAGAACTACTGGATAATATCCCTGATAAATAAAAATGTAAAAATTCTCTACAAAATGCTACAAAACTGAATTCACCAGCACATATCAGTAAATGTGATGCATTATATTAATAGAATGATCAATAAAAACTCATATAATCAACTCAATATATGCAGAAAAGGCATTTGACAAAATTCAACACCCTTTCATAATAAAAATACTCACCAAACTGGGTACAGAAAGAATACACATCAACATAAAAACCACATATTCTGTGGAAGGATTCAAGATGGCAGAGAAATAGCAGGCTGAGATGACACCAGGTAGCAGGAGATCAGCTAGATAGCTTATCTAACCATTGCAAACACCTACAAATCCAATGGGAGATCAAAGAGAAGGAGAGCAACAATTCTAGAAACAGAAATTTGATCACTTTCTGAAAGGTAGAACTGGCAAAAAAGTGAACCCGAAGAACAGGAAGGTAGACCGCGGGGGTGGGGGGCAGGTCCCGGCAAGCGGTGGAGCAATGGAGCACAAAATCAGGACTTTTTTAAAAGTTTGATCCACTGAGGTATATCACCCCAGAGGCTAAACCAGAGTGAAGCCCAAGTGGGGTCAGCATAGTCCCAGGTCCCTCAGGGTCACAGAAGGACCAGGGGTATCTGAGTGTCACAGAACTCACAGGTATTAGAGTGGGGAAGCCGGCTACAGAGACAAAGCTGAGGAGTGAGCTCTCAACCCAGGGTTACTTTGAACCAGGCATAGGCAGGATGAACTTGGAGCACGGCCAAGGTTCAGGGAGACGGGAGTAATTGAGCTCTTTTCTCCAAGCATGGCCAGAGGCCAGGGAGATGAGAATGACCAAGGACTTTTCTCCAAGTACGAGTGGCAGAGCGCTTTTCTCCAAGCATGGCCAGAGGCCGGGAAGATAGGAGTGATTAAGCACTTTTCTCTAAGGGTGCACTGAGGAGCGGGGCCCTGAGCTTTCCACTCCTCTGAGCAGGATTGAGAGACCGCCATTATCATTCCATCATCCAGAACTCTACGGAAAGCCTTCAGGGAACAAAAGCTCCTGGATTACTTAGCCTTACCCCAGGTAAGGGCAGGACAAATCCATCTCGGACAAAGACACTTGAGAATCAATACAACAGGCCCCTTCCCCAGAAGACCAACATGAAACCCAGCCAAGATCAACTACACTTAGTAAGCAGAAAGGTGGAATTCCAGAGGAGGAGAAAGCAAAACAAGGAATTCGTGGCTTTCTCCCAATGATTCATTAGTCTTGCAGTTATATTTTTTTCTTTTTTCTTCTGCTAAATTTTTTTACTTTTACCCTTTCCTCTTTTAATGATTTTTTTAACTAGTTTATTTTTAAAATACCTTACAAAAAATAATAATCTATTTTGAACCTTCATTATTATAGTCATATTTGATCCTCCATATATAAAACTAACTATATATTCTTTTTCACATAGGGTTTTTTCTTCTAAAAATGTGGAGTATAACTTCTCCTAATAGAACAAAATATACCCTAAATCTAGTTCCAAGATTGTTCTAGTGTCCAGCCTGAGCAAATTCTCTCCAGTTTATTTTTCTTTATTGTCCCAACCAACTTGCTCTATCAACTAGTTTTTTAGAAATTAAATTTTTTTCTCATTTTTAAAAAGATTTTATTTATTTATCAGAGAGGGTGGGGAGAGAGTGAGCACAGGCAGACAGAATGGCAGGCAGAGGCAGAGGGAGAAGCAGGCTCCCTGCCGAGCAAGGAGCCCGATATGGGACTCGATCCCAGGACGCTGAGATCATGACCTGAGATGAAGGTAGCTGCTTAACCAACTGAGCCACCCAGGCGTCCCTTTTTTCCTCATTTTTAGAGGTATATTCCATCCCTTCATTGTGCCTACCCTTATATGTTTTTCATCCTTTAAAATCTTGGGAGGTAGTTTCTTCTAAGAGACCAAAATACTCCCAAAATTAAGTGAGTGACCCTGTTCTAGTCACAAGTCTAGTATATATATATATCTATATTTTCTTTTTTAATATTTTTCCTTGTTTTCTTTTTTTAAAACCTTTTTCCCCCCTTGAACTTCTTTTTTATCCCCTTTCGTTCTCCCATAACTTGGGTCTCTTCTGATGTGGTTAAAGCACATTTTCCTGGGGTCTATACCACCCTTTTAGCATTTTATTTGCTCCTTTATGTATTCTTATCTGCTCAAAATGACAAAGTGGAAAAACTCACCACAGGAAAAAGAACAAGAGGCAGTACCAAAGGCTAGGGACATAATCAAAACAGACATTGGTAATATGACAGAACTAGAGTTTAGAATGACAACTCTCAAGGTTCTAGCTGGGCTCGAAAAAGGCATGGAAGTTATTGGAGAAACCCTCTCCAGAGAGATAAAAGCCCTTTCTGGAGAAATAAAAGAACTAAAATCTAACCAAGTTGAAATCAAAAGAGCTATTAATGAGGTGCAATAAAAAATGGAAGTTCTTACTGCTACGATAAATGAGGCAAAAGAATTAGTGATATAGAAGACCAAATGATGGAGAATAAAGAAGCTGAGCAAAAGAGAGACAAACAAATACTGGACCACGAGGAGAGAATTTGAGAGATAAGTGAAACCATAAGATGACACAACATTAGAATAATTGGGATCCCAGAAGAAGAAAGAGAGAGGGGAGCAGAAGGTATATTGGAGAGAATTTTTGTAGAGAATTTCCTTAATATGGCAAAGGGAACAAACATCAAAATCCAGGAGACGCAAAGAATGACCCTCAAAATCAATAAAAATAGGTCCACACCCCGTAACCTGATAGTAAAATTTACAACTGTTAACAACAAAGAGAAAATCCTGAAAGCAGCCTGGGAAAAGAAGTCTGTATTGTACATCAGTAAAAACATTTGATTGGCAGCAGACTTATCCACAGAGACCTGGCAGACCAGAAAGAACTGGCATGATATATTCAGTGTTAAATGAGGAAAACATGCAGCCAGGAATACTATATCCAGCTAGGCTATCATTGAAAATAGAAGGAGAGATAAAAAAGCTACCAGGACAAACAAAAGCTGAAAGAATTTGCAAACACCAAACCAACTCTCCAGGAAATATTGAAAGGGATCCTCTAAGCAAAGAGAGAGCCTAAAAGTAGTAGATCAGATAGGAACAGAAACAATATACAGTAACAGTCACATTATAGGTAATACAATGCCACTAAATTCATATCTCTCAATAGTTACCCTGAATGTAAATAGCCTAAAGGCACCAATCAAAAGACACAGGGTATCAGAATGGATAAAAAGCAAAACCCATCAATATGCTGCCCAAGAAACTCATCATAGACCCGAAGACACCCCCAGATTTAAAGAGAGGGGGTGGGAAACAATTTGCCATGCTAATGGACATCAGAAGAAAGCTGGGGTGGCAATCCTTATATCAGATCAATTAGATTTTAAGCCAAAGACTATAATAAGAAATGAGGAAGGACACTATATTATACTCAAAGCGTCTGTCCAACAAGAAGACCTAACAATTTTAAATATCTATGTCCTGAACATGGGAGCAGCCAACTATATAAACCAATTAATAACAAAATCAAAGAAAAGCATCGACAATAATAAAATAATAGTAGGGGAATTTAACACTCCCCTCATTGAAATGGACAGATCATCCAAGCAACAGATCCACAAGGAAAAAGGCCTTAAATGACACACTGGACAAGATGGACATCACAGGTATATTCAACACATTCCATCCCAAAATAACAGAATACACATTCTTCTCTAGTGCACATTCTTCTCTATTCTCCAGAATAGACCACATCCTGGGTCATAAATGAGATCTCAACCATTATCAAAAGATTGGGATCATCCCCTGCATATTCTCAGACCACAATGCTCTGAAACTAGAACTCAATCACAACAGGAAATTTGGAAAGAACACAAATACATGGAGACTAAACAGCATCATTCTAAAAAATGAATTGGACAACCAGGAAATTAAAGAAGAATTGAAAAAATTCATGGAAACAAATGATAATGAAAACAAACGTGTTCAAAATCTGTGGGATACAGCAAAGGCAGTACTGAGAGGAAAATATAAAGCTGTACGAGCCTTTTTCAAGAAACAAGAAAGATCTCAAATACACAACATAAACCTACACCTTAAAGGAGTCGGAGAAAGAACAACAAAGAAAGCCTAAACCCAGCAGGAGAAGAGGAATAATAAAGATCAGAGCAGAAATCAATGAAATAGAAACAAACCAAAAAAAAAAAAAAACCACAAAAAACCAAAACCCACCCCCCCAAAAATCCAATAGAACAAATCAACGAAACTAGGAGCTGGTTCTTTGAAAGAATTAATAAGATTGATAAAGAAAGAGAAAGGACCCAAATAAATGAAATCATGAATGAAAGAGGAGAGATCACAACCAACACCAAAGAAATACAAACAATTATAAGAACATACTATGAGCAACTCTACGCCAACAAATTCAACAATCTGGAAGAAATGGATACATTCCTAGAGACATATAAACTACCACAACTGAACCAGGAAGAAATAGAAAACTTGAACAGACCCATAACCAGTATGGAGATTGAAACAGTCATCAAAAATCTCCAAACAAACAAAAGCCCCGGGCCAGATGGCTTCCCAGGGGAATCCTACCAAACATTTAAAGAGGAATTAATTCCTATTATCCTGATACTGTTCCAAAAAATAGAAATGGAAGGAAAACTTCCAAACACTTTTTTTTCTGAGGCCAGCATCACCTTGATCCCAAAACCAGACACGGATCCCATCAAAAAAGAGAACTACAGACCAATATCCTTGATGAACACGGATGCAAAAATTCTCACCAAAATCCTAGCCAATAGGATTCAACAGTACATTAAAAGGATTATTCACCACGACAAAGTGGGATTTATTCCAGGGCTACAAGGTTGGTTCAACATCTGCAAATCAATCAATGTGATACAACACATTAATAAAAGAAAGAACAAGAAACATATGATACTCTCCATAGATGCTGAAAAAGCATTTCGCAAAGTGCAGTATCCCTTCCTGATTAAAACTCTTCAAAGTGAAGGCATAGAGGGCACATATTATCAATATTATCAAAGCCATCTATGAAAAACCCACTGCAAATATCATTCTCAATGGAGAAAAAATGAATACTTTTCCGCTGAGGTCAGGAACACGGCAGGGATGTCCGTTATCACCACTGCTATTCAACATCGTACTAGAAGTCCTAGCCTCAGCAATCAGACAACAAAAAGAAATCAAAGGCATCCAAATTTTGCCAAATTGGCAGAAGAGAAGTCAAACTATCCCAGTTTGCAGATGATATGATACTGTATGTGGAAAACTTAAAGGACTCCACTCCAAATCTGCTATAACTTGTATAGAAATTCTGTAAAGTGTCAGGATATAAATCAATGAACAGAAATTGGTTGCATTTTTTTATACCAACAAGACTGAAGAAATAGAAATTAAGGAGTGAATCCCATTTACAATTGCACCCAAAACCCAAAGATACCTAGGAATAAACCTAACCAAAGAGACAAAGAATCTATACTCAGAAAATTCTAAAGTCTCATGAAAGAAATTGACGAAGACACAAAGAAATGGAAAAATGTTCCATGCTCCTGTATTGGAAGAACAAATATTGTGAAAATGTCTATGCTACCTAAAGCAATCTACACATTTAATGCAATCCCTATCAAAATCCCATCCATTTTTTTCAAAGAAATGGGACAAATCATCCTAAAATATATATGGAACCAGAAAATACCTCGAATAGCCAGAGGAATATTGAAAAAGAAATCCAAAGTTGTTGGCATCACAATTCCAGACTTCAAGCTCTATTACAAAGTTGTCATCAACAAGATAGTATGGAACTGTCCCCAAAACAGACATGGATCAATGGAACAGAATAGAGAGCCCAGAAATACACCCTCAACTCTATGGTCAACTAATCTTCAACAAAGCAGAAAGGAATGCCCAGTGGAAAAAAGACAGCCTCTTCAACAAATGGTGTTGGGAAAATTGAACAGCCACATGCAGAAAAATGAAATTGGACCATTTCCTTACACCATACATGAAAATAGACTGGAAATGGATGAAGAAGCATAATGTGAGAGAGGAATCCATCAAAATCCTTGAGGAGAGAACAGGTAGCATCCTCTTTGACCTCAGCAGCAGCAACTTCTTCCTAGGAACATCGCCAAAGGCAAGGGAAGCAAGGGCAAGAATGAACTATTGGGATTTCATCAGATCAAAAAGCTTTTGCACAGCAAAGGAAACAGTTAACAAAGCCAAAAGATGACTGTCAGAAGTTATCTGGGAGAAGATATTTGCAAATGACATACCAGATAAAGGGCCATTATCTATCCAAAATCTATAAAGAGCTTATCAAACTCAACAACCTAAGAACAAATAATCGAATGAAGAAATGGGCAGAGGACATGAACAGACATTTCTGCAAAGAATACATCCAAATGGCCAACAGACACATGAAAAAATGCTCCACATCACTCGGCATCAGGGAAATACAAATCAAAACCAGAATGAGATACCACCTCACACCTTTCAGAATGGCTAAAATGAACAAGTCAGTCAATGACAGATGCTGGCGAGGATGTGGAGAAAGGGCAACCCTCCTACACTGTACGTGGGAATGCAAACTGGTGCAACCACTCTGGAAAACAGCGTGGAGGTGCCTCAAAAAGCTGAAAATAGAACTACCCTAAGACCCAGTGATTATAGTACTGGGTATATACCCTAAAGATACAAACGTGGCATTCTGAAGGGGCACATGAACCCAAATGTTTATAGCAGCAATGTCCACAATAGTTAAACTATGGAAAGAACCTAAATGTCCTTCAACAGATGAATCAATAAATAAGGTGTGGTATATATGTACAATGGGATACTATGCAGCCATCAAAAGAAATGAAATCCTGCTTTTTGTGATGACGTGGATGGAACTAGAGGGTATTATGCTTGGTGAAATAAATCAATCTGAGAAAGACAACTATCATATGATCTCCCTGATATGATGAATTGGAGATGCATCATAGGCGGTTTTGGTCGTACGAAAAGAAAAATAAAAGAAGATGGGATTTGGAGGGAGACAAACCATAAAAGACTGAATCTCACAAAACAGACTGAGGGTTGCTGGGGGGAGGTGTGTTGGGAGAGGATGGTGGGGGGATGGACATTGGGGAGGGCAGGTGCTATGGTGAGTGATGGTGAGTGCTGTGAAATGTGTAAACCTGGTGATTCACAGACCTGTACCCCTAGGGATAAAAACACATTATATGTTTATAAATATTTAAAAAAAATAATTTAAAAAATGCATTAAAAAAACACATATTGCAAGCCCAGAATTAATCTCATATTCAATCAAAAAAGTTTGAAAGTTTTCCCCTTAAAGATCAGAAAAAAGACAAGTGTGTCCACTTTCACTACTCTCATTTTACATAGTACTGGATGTTGTAGCCAGAGAAACAAGGAACACAAAGAAATAAAAGACTCCCCCCCCCCAAAAAAAAAGGAAGAAGTAAATTTTTTTTTTTTGGATAACATGAACTTACATGTAAAAAAATCCTAAAAACTTCACAAAAAATTTTGAATAAACAAACTTAGTAAAGCTGCCATATACAAGATCAATATATAAAAGAAAAGAATTTTGTTTTGTTTCGTTTTTTTTAATATGGAATGCTTCCTAGTTTTTCATGTCATCCTTGTTCAGTGATCTAGCTAATCTTCTCTGCATCATTCCAATTTTAGTATATGTGCTGCCAAAGTAAGCACAAGACAGGAGCATTTTAACACTCTAATGATGAACTATCTGAAAAAATAAAGAGAACAATCTAATTCACATTAGCATCAAAACTAATAAAATACTTAGGAAAAGATTTAACTAAGAAGATGAAAGATCTGTACCCCATAAACTATGACATTGATAAAGAAATTGAAGGAGACATAAATGGAAAGATAGCTCATATTTATGAATGGTAAGAATTAACATTCTTAAAATGTCCATACTACCGAAAACCATCTGTAAATTCAATTCCTATCAAAAATCCAATGTCAGGGACACCAGGGTCGTTCAGTGGGTTAAGCCGCTGCCTTCGGCTCAGGTCATGATCCCAGGGTCCTGGGATTGAGCCCTGCATCAGGCTCTATGCTCAGCAGGAAGCTGCTACCTCTTCTCTCTCTGCCTGCCCCTCTGCCTTCTTGTCATCTCTCTCTGTCAAATAAATAAATAAATAATCTTTTAAAAAATCCAATATTTTTTTTTACAGAAGTAGGTAAAGAATCCTAAAATTTATATGAGACCATAAAAGACAACAAATAATTAAAGCAGTTCTGAGAAAGAATGAAGAAGTGAAATTACACTTCTTGATTTGAAACTATACTACAAAGCCCTCATGCTCAAAACAATAAAGTATACTGGCATAAAAACAGACAAATAAACAAGTAAAACAGAATTGAGAGTCCAGAAATAAATCCTTTCATACAGTCACCTAATATTTGACAGGGGCCAACATATATAATGGGTAAAGATAGTCTGTTCAATAAATGATATTTAAAACTGAATAGTCACATAAACAAGCATGAAACTGGAACCTTATATCACTCATAAATCTTAACTTGAAATAGATTAAAGACTTAAATGTGATGCATGAAACTCAATTTCCTAAAGGAAAACCTGAAAAATTCTCCTTGACATTGATCTTGCTAATAGTTTTTTGGATACCAGGCCAAAAACACAAGCAAAAGAAGCAAAAATAAATAAATGGTATTACTTTAAACTAAAGTTTCTGCATTGCCAAAAAAAAAAAGAGAGAGAGAGAGAGAGAGAATGAAAACACAATCCACAGAATGGAAGAAAATACTTACAAATCTTATATCTGAAAAGAGGTTAATAACGAACAGATACAAATAGAAAAAAATATAATTAAAAAAATAGCAAAAGGATCTCAATAGACTTTTTTTTTTCAAAAAAGTTATATAAATGACCAACAGGAGCATTAAAAAGTGCTCAACGTAAAAACTCAGGGCAAAGTCATTATGTTGTTGTTGTTGTTTACCTCTGAAAAACACAGCAAGATATTACTACCTATTAGAATATATACTACCAAAAAATTAAAACTAACAAATTTTGGTAAATATTGGGGAAAATGGGGAACTTATGCACTGTGATAGGGATATAAATTTGTATGGAAAACAGTATGGAGATTATTCATATTATTAAAAGTAAAATTACCATATGATTCAGTAATCCCACCTCTAGGTATATATCTAAAGGAAACGAAGTCACTATTCGAAGACATATCTGCACTCTTATGTTCATTATAAAATTATTAACTCTAAGCAAGAGATGGAAATAACTTCAGTATCCATTAATGGATGAATGAATAAAATAAGTATGGTCAATATATACTATGGAATACTACTTAACCATGAAAAATTAAGAAATACTGCCATTTACAACAGCATGGATGGATCTTGAAGGTATAATACTAAGTGAAATATTTCAAAGATTATATATATATTTTTTAATTTATGTATTATGATATCCCTTACATACAGAATGTGAAGAAAAAGCAAACTAATGGAAACTTAAGAGTTGAGTTGACAAGAGGTGAACCTGGGGTGGAATAAGGTGGTCAAAGGGTACAAACTTGCAACTATAATATGAAAAAGTTCTGGGTATCTAATGTACAGCATGATGATCATAGTTAATAATATATACATACTTTTTTATTGTGCTTCCCTTTATTAAACTTTGCATATATCACATTCTTACAAGTTGAAAGTTTATAGCAATCTTGTATAAAAGAGGTCTGCTGCCACCATTTTTCTAACAACATTTGTCCATTTTGTGTCTCTCTGTCACATGTTGGTAATTCTTGCAATATTTCAAGTTTTTTCATTATTATTGGATTTGTTATGGTGATCTGTGATCAGTAATTATGACCCACTGAAAACTCAGAACTAGTTTACTTAAGGTATATACATTGTTTTTCTTTAAAGACATAATGCTTTTGAACAGTACAGTATAGTGTTAACTTTTTATATGCACTGGGAAACATAATTTTTTATTTGCTTTGGGAAACCAAAAAAATAATAATAATTTGACTTAGTTTATTGAGATAATCACTTTATTGAGGCGGTCTGGAACAAAACCCACAAGACCTCTGAGGTTTATCTCTACTGTAGTATATGTACATAAAAGTTGCTAAGAGTGTAGATATTAAAATTCCTTACCATACATGCATAAAAAACAGTGGCAACTATATGCGATAGTAGATGTATTAACATTTTTATGTAGATTATATTGCAATACAGATGTATGCCAATTTATCAAATTGTACAAAATTTACACAATGTTAAAAGTTTGCAATGTTATAAGAAATCATTTCTTAAATTTACACATTATAATATGTTGATTATTTTTCAAGAAAGCTGGAAAAAACTTTTTGTAAAATTAATCTATTTTTCAAAAAAGGAAGTAAGGAAGTAGAAACTGCAACTAACTCTGAAATAATAGAATATAAAATCCATTTTAGTTATAGACACTGTGACAAAAACTATTACTTAGTTTACAATGAAGGAGTACTTATGAAGCATGAAGGATGGTCTATAAATAAGGCTGAAAGAGCTCAGTTTTAAGGTTTAAATTTAAAATCTTCTTTTGAAATAGTAAACTGACCACACAGTTTTCCAAACATAAATGTCTTAACTGCATGAATTTATTTCATACAACTCTATAATCTAGTTTCATAAGAAAGCAGCATGCAAATTTTGAATAAGACAGACTTGCTTAAGTTTCTTTATGTTCAACAGTAAAGGATACTTCCCTAAAAAAAAATAGAAGAAAAATCAGCATATTTATCATGATAATTATTATTCATAATGAGATTCATATTGAATTAGGGAATATATATCCTCAGAGGGGGTAGAGTAAAATGAAATTTATTTTGGTAAATGTGTCTATGAATAGTCAATACAATGCCTCAATATAAATGAATATTATCATTTTGAACAATTTAATTACTATTATTAGAATTATTATAAGTATAAAAATAGCTATCATTTTAGCATGGAATATGAGACTCTCATGCTCCATGCTTCATCACATCCACAGAACATCTCTGCATAATCAGTATTATCATCACCATTTCATGGGTGAAAAAACTGAGGCTAACACATTTAGATAACTGGTTTATGATTACATGGCTGGTAAAGATGCATCACACTAATTTAGGCTTTATGATTTCAGAATTGTACTCTTTCCACTGCACATTCTATTACTCTGTAAATACTTGGCTTGTTTTCATTTAGTTCTTTAATTTTATTCATGTGGTGATGGCTTAAAGCTTCATTTAAAGAAAGCTTAAAAAATTCATTTAGCCAAAAGCTCCCAAGAATTAAAAATGTCATGGATCTAATTTAGACATGGATATCATTAGTTAATGGGTAACTATATATTTTCCACTCTAGTGAGATAACAGAGTATTTTTCTAAGTTTTAGTCTCTGAGTGTTCAAAAGGACTTTGTTAAAATAGAAATATTTAGACAAAGGTGATCAAAAGTCTGCATCAGGTCACCTTAAGATAAATATTAGGAAACTGAGGAAACAAATGGAGATTTGAACACTGAGCTATGATATAATGAATGGTTTAAAGTATTTAGTAGAGCATAGAAAAGCCCTTTAAAGCCTGGACTTAGCCTAGCATTGCAGCTTCTGGGATATCTGTCTATCTATCATCTACCTATCTATCTATCTAGATATAAATTTGAAAACTTTTTTAACTTAAAGATTTTGAGAAATAGAACATAATTAGCACCATAGAAGATCTGTTTATGATAACAACCTAGCCCCTCCTCCCAGTTTGTTAATATTCTCTCTTATTTAATGTAACATTGTGCAAATATACCACTACTGATCTGCCGTTATGAATGAAATAACTATAATCATCTGTTTCATTTTCCTGGTGAAAATATTCATTTAGTTCCATGTTGTATTTCTAGGAATGGACCAATTTTTTTTTTTAATTTTTAAGTTTTCTAAATATTGTCCAACTTACCTAATACGTTTTTATTATGTACACTGTCATTCCTTCACATTCTTGCAAGACATTTTCACTGTTGCCCAATATGGTAAGTGTGTAATAGTATGTCATTCTAGGTTTTAATTTATTTTTAATTTAATTTAATTTAATTCCAGATTCATAATAAAGATAAACAGTTTTTATATATGAGTGGCCATTTGGATTACCGTTTCTGTAAAGTACATGCTCAAATCTTTTGATATCTTAACATTGTATCATACTGACATCTTTAATAGTAGATTTTCTGAATGAACTTTTAGCTGTGTAGGTCTTCTCTATTTTATTTTGAACTTGTTTTCATTTCAAAATCTTTATATTTATTTTTATAATCTGCTTTTATTTTGCTTTGTCTATTATCTATCTATCTATCTATTTGCAAGCAAGAGAGAGTGAGCAAGTGAGAGCGCAGGGAGGGATAGAAAAAGAAGGGAAAAGAATCGTAAGCAGGCTCCAGGCTCAGCACAGAGCCCAACTCTGGGCTCTATTTCACAACCCTGACATCATGACCTGAAAGAAATAAAATAAAATTAAGGTGTTAAAAACAAAAAGGAAAAAGAGTTGGAGGTTTAATTAAGTGAGCCACCCAGGCACCCCTGTGGTATCTTAAATTAGCTGTCATATGTTTAAAGTTCTAGAGTATCCATTTGGTTCATTTATAAAATCTTTCTCAATATCATTTTTAGTTTCAGTTTTTTGTTCAATTTGCTTCCCCTCTCATTTCTTTGAGCAGAGTAATCAAGCCATTTTACAATCTTTATGGATCATTTTAACATCATACTTAATCCCATATTGTCTATCAAATCTTGTTAATGTTTTTTCTTTGTGTGCTTTCTTCCATTTTGCTATGTTCAAGACATTATATTTGAAACTCTTATTGAGTAGGGATAATTAAGAGCTATAATAATGGTATGGTCCTCCTTGGCAGGATTTTCTCTTATATCTGAGACTCTACAAGACAATCATACTCCAAATTCCGTGATTGACTTTCTCAGTTTACACAGAAGGCAAGGTAGGCTATAGTCTTATTTCTGCTTCTCCTTGTGCTTTGGGGATCTCAACTTAAATTTGGGTTGTACCAAAGTCCTCAAATTTGATTGCTGCTGGATTTTTAATTTTGTTTCTCTAGTATCAAGAGTCTATTAAAAACACAGCTCAGTGTGTTTTAGCAGTTTCAACTGCTCTCATAGCTAAAATGGCTTCAGGGCATATATCTCTAGGCTCTCATTGTATTTCCTATTTTGGCCCAGTAATCCCTCACTTATTTTTATAATCATTCTTATATTTTTAACTTTAAAAGCTATTTTGTCTGGATTTTTAGTTGTCTTAAGAAAGAGTTTTTAGATCACCATTGCTAGAAGCAACAACAAATATACATGAAAATATCACAGTAGTTTATCACATCTTTATGGCTTTGAACTTCCATAAGCTGAGGCATCCTTCTCTAATCACTTATGCAAACTCCAATTTACCCTTTAAAACAACATAAGAATTGCTTCATTTAAGAACATGTTCAGGGATGACTCTTCCCCACTGTTCTTACCAACATTCCCACACACTCTTTGCTACCCACACCTTGTTTATAAACTTTCATTAGGTATATCAGCGTCACCAGAATTTTGCTCTATTGTATTTTTGTCCTTTAGAGCTTTAATTAAATTTAATTAATTCCATAGAAAGTCTGTCCCTTTTCTTTCAAACCTGGGTTAGTTATTTCTTCTCATTCTTTGTCAGAAGTTACTTTATTAGAGAAACTTACAGCTGTATTGTGACTTTGGAGCCCTTACCGTTTTTTGACTGGAAAAATCACCCATCCCTGAGATTTTTACGCAGCTTCCTAGCTGATATTATTCAGAAATCTGTTCAAAACAGACTTTTTCAGGGAGGCCCTTTCGGACCACTCAGTTACAAAACCTCTTCTCAATCACTGCTCTTTTTAAAATGTGCTTATTTAGTTCAAATATGCATCACTATTAAAGAAAAACCAGTACGATTTTTTTTCTTTTTAAAGTTGGCATACCCATTATCTATCTCTCCCATTAAAATGATTCCTCTGGGCTGGGGTTTTGTTGTGCTCATCTTAGGCCAGGCACTCAATAAATTGTCTCTGAGTGATTGAATTGTTTGACTCCCTTGCTAGATTCTCAACTTCATGAGGCCAAGGATTGTTCTATTCAGTCCTTCTTTATCCTCAATGTCTGTTATATTGCAGTCACTTACGTGACTAATGGGAAAAATCACAGAAAGAAAGAGTTAAAACTACAGAAAAACCCCGTAGGTTCAATAACACAAAGCTTTCTAAAATTATTTAGCCCAGGAATTGAATACTGGCTGCACTTTTGATTTTTTTTAATGGTATTGAATTTAATTTGAATGGAAATACTTGAATGGTAGAATAATAAAAAAATTATAAAAGCAACTTGCTCCTTAAAGTAAGAATTATATAGGGCATCTCTTCTAGAAGCAAAATTTTCAAATGTCAAACATCTGAAAGCATAGAAGGAGAAGTAAGAGTGTGAATTGTACTTCAATGCTCTTTTCTTTATATTCAGCAAACAGCTTCATTCACACCTTTCCAATTTTTTCAACTCTTTTGACAAAGCCTTCAGAGGAGTTACTGCTGATGACAACCATCACAGCCTAACAGGAGAAATTTTATAAAGAAAAATAATAGCATGTTTTTCCCAAATTATTAAGGATATGGTGAAGCTCTGTCGGATTCAAAGGAGGAATGTGCAATTCCATGCTATATATCATAATAACTTATTTTAATAGTGGCTTTGCAATTTTTCATATATATCCATTTACTGAAACCACTATCAAATAAACAAAAACAAACAAATTAACAGGGGTTCGAGACAGGAATTATCTAATCTAAAAATAGCACATGTTCACAGAATACACAACACATATCCCAAGTACTACTATAGGTTTCAAGTAATAGTCAAAACAATAGTAAACATGATTCAGACCCTACCAGTCAAATCATAAATGGGACCTTAACTGTAAATCCTTATCTTTAGATCAAAGCGGGTAATTGGGTGCTGAAGATACATTATAGAACTAATATGTTATAGAACTCCTCTGAAATGAGTCATTTATTCCATCACTTTTCCTGCACAGCTGCTGACCCATGTTTTGGTTCCTGGAAATAGCTGCTACCCTGTCATACATCTTAAAAGCACATTTATTGATAACTCTACTCATTCCTCCATTCCTCTGTGACTGTCAGTGTGCTAAAATGTGGAGTCAGCTGACTCACTTGAGGTGGTAATAAAGTAGATGAGTTTGCAAAGTATTTTGTTATTTCTAAAAATGCAAAAACCAAATTACATTGAAATCATAAGGGGTGTTTCAGGGAGAGCTGTAGGATGTGGTTTCTTGTGTAATCCACAAAGATTAGCTCCAACACATATTTAAACTCTCCTCTAGGAGCAACCTTAGTGGTAAAGCAAGAAGATAAACAGATGTATACACACCCTGGCACAAAATTATCACTTATGTTTGGCTTCCTAGTCTCCTCGTGTTACTTATTTATCTTAACTTCTCTCTGAAATCAGGGAACACAGAATCTCAATCAGTTGACATTTTTCTACTGAATTACTCAATAGTCTGATCATACCCCTAAGACTTTTTTAAATTATTTCACTCATAATCCCAAATCTGCTTTGCTTCCTCATCTTAGTACACTGTAATTTGATTTCAAAATGAGGACAGTTGTCAGTAATGCCACATTCATTAATCTATTTTACAATTCCATGTACTTAGAACTATGAAAATATGTTAATAACATCCATTCCAAGAAGCCACCCTAAATTTATTATCATGAAACAAGACCTCAAGAAAGTGAATTCAAAATCATCCATGTATTTGCAACTTATTGCAATAAAGCCTTTATCAATAGACTTCCCTGTGCACATGGTGGTCAAATTGCTGGTGAAAACCAGCCAGATCTACTACAGGCTTTCTCATGGCTTCTAGGTAACCCAAGTGAGCCTTTATTGATATTGGGAAGGGATAAAGCAGGGAAGGGATAAACAGTGATGTAAGAATTGGCTAGACAAAAGTAATGATTCTCATTACAAAGTGAGTATTTTAAAGCAAAAGGGCCTGTTGGGAATATTGTTTTATAAAATAGTGGGGTTTTTAATTAACTTTTTAAAATTCAATTAGTTAACATATAGTGTACCATTAGTTTCAAATGTAGATTTCAGTTATTCATCCATAGCATATAATAGCTAATGCTCAGTACTTACTGTTATAGCTTCTTGAAAGCAGAATTTTAACCCACTGAACCACCCAGGCACCCTTGAAAGCAGAATTTTAGATCATATTTTCTGATTACTTCCATGTAGTACAACACTTTCCTGCTAGCAACCTTCAAAACATACTGTTTGTTAGAGGAATTTCTTTAATAATAAATAAATAGGAATTTATTTAAATTTATAAATATATAAAATAAATAGGAATTTATTTAAATTTATTTAAATATTGCACACTGTTTCATTGTTCATAAATAAGGTGATGATATTATAGCCATTAGTTGGTAGCACTGATATATCACTTTCTTTTTACTTCTCAGTGCATTCTCTTTACACAAAATAGATATATATTTTAAAAGAATCTGAATCTGTGGCAAACTTTAAAAAAACCCTATACAGTAAAGTTTATCATTTTAAGTAATCTCAATTATCTTCCTCAATTGTGATAGTATATCCTTCTATCTAGGCCAGATATTGTATGAGGGATTTGAAGAGACATACTTTTCTAAATTTCACTTTTCTCATCTGAAAATGCTGATCATGATCCTACAATAAAATACACTTACAAGTTTTTGATGAAAATTTATTTATTTATTTTAAGATTTTATTTCTTTATCAGAGAGAGTGGGCGAGAGAGCAAGCACAGGCAGACAGAATGGCAGGCAGAGGCAGAGGGAGAAGCAGGCTCGTGGCCGAGCAAGGAGCCCGATGCGGGACTCGATCCCACGACGCTGGGATCTTGACCTGAGCCAAAGGCAGCTGCTTAACCAACTGAGCCACCCAGGCGTCCCTTTTGATGAAAATTTAATCTGTATAAACAATATATTTGCTGTAATGCATGGTTCATGGAAAACATCTTAGTTAATTATAAGAAACCACAGTATTAGAAATTAGGTAAATGTGTCTATAATATTTAAAGTTTTAACACATAATTCCAGTGCTTTGCCTTATTTTCTCAAATCCCTTTACCACTTTCACTGACCGAGTCAAATGTACTTTTTCTACTAGTAGCCGGCTCTTTGTCTTTTGTCAGAAAGATGCCCTTGTGAATTATTTGTAATAGAGATATTAGCAATAATAATAATAATAATAATAATAATAATAAATAGCAATGAAAATGTTAAAAAAAAGTTTTCTTAACTAATTAGGGTTCTTAGACATCAATTAGAGGAACCACCTCTGGCAAGCAAATTAATCTGCAAGACATTTCCCGGAATTAACAAGTCAATCAGAAACAGGGTTGTCCGTAGACTGAAAGGTGAAGCAAAAGGACTAGTTTTGGAAAATAGGTAAGGACAGTGAAAAAAAATGATCAAATTTTGGGGCAAAGTAAATTATTAGGTGTCCTTTCAATGGAGTCCTGGGCTTTATGTAGCAGAAACTCTGGAGATTATCTCAATCCATTGGAGTCACCCCGTTTATTAGCTTACTATTGACAAAGTTATTTACAAACTGTAGAGCAAGAGGATATAATGTAGAAAAATGATGGTAAAGCACAAGATTCTTGTTAACAATAATGCAAGTTAGTGATTTTTCATTAGAAAACATAAATTGTATAACCCAAATTATTGGCCCAGAGCACTTCTGCTTCACAACTCTGCTTATATCCCAAATAACCATGTGAACTAGTTTTAATATCTGCTTCTCTTATTAATTTTTGAATAAAAATTCTTGACACAAGTATTTTATAATTGTGTGATAATCATGCATTTAATTTCTTGGAGAACAAAACACACTTAAGCCTAACTATGTTCGTTCACAGAACCAGCCTTGATAACACACTTCTATATGTTAGAAATGATGGAATAAATGTAGAATATTGGGCACTCGTTTGGTATTCTTTGCCATGTTTTTCACTATCTAAAAAGAGATCAGTGAACTGGGACTGGAGTTAGTAGACATGGAAGAACATAAAATATTACAGAGAAGAATACTCTGTGGTCCACAACCTAAACGGGCTGGGATTCCCATCATTTGGATCCCTGTAGCTTTACAAAAGTCAATTAAATTTTTGTATCTCTGATTAAAGTTGATTCCCCAGTACTTTTTCAAACATCTCTTGTAAAGTATTGTTTCCCAGAACAAAAGGGATTTTGCACATATATCTGCCTTTGTCTCTGGCCATGATTTCAGTCAGGATCCTGGGATCGAGCTCCATATTGGGCTTCCTGCTCATTAGGGAGTATACTTCTCAGTCTCTCTCTGAAGCTACCTCCCGCTGCCCCACTCATGCTCTCTCTCTCAAATAAATAAATACAATCTTTAATTTTTTAATTAAAAATAAGATAAATAAAATAAAATAAAAAGTCTGGTCTTACTGCCCCATTTAGCTCCTTTTTTTTGAGTTGTATTTAAAGCAGCAGAGAGAATATGAGGCTCTCAAACTTAAAAAAAAAATAAAGGAAAAAATTGAGTTTTGTTAGGATTTAAGATCTTGTCTGCTAGACAAAAACGTTGGCTTTGTTAACATGTGAAAATTAACAAAAGAGAATGAGATAGAATTCTAACAATTTTTGTAGAAATTTAAAATTTCCTCCAACCCAATTACATACAGACCCATTAAGTAAATTCATTCCAATGTCCCAAACCAACCTTTTCTAATAGTAATGCATCTGTGTAAACAGGATCAACCCAAGGAATAAATAAATTTTATTATTTTTTCCTGTCTCTTCCACAGTCACATCTGGGTATATTGGTAGCAAGCCAATTATCTATCTTATAAGACATGATATCATAAGGAAGGGTATTCTGTCCATTTGGAACAACTGAAAATCATTGTAATTTTATCTTGGTGCAGTAACTTGAGATGGCACAGTGTGGGTTATGAATATATTTTATTTTTTTTTTAATGGGGAGAAGAGATTATAGAGATATTGGTTATCCAAGAGAGACTGACAGGTGTTGATAGTTGCCAGGTCAATATCCTTCTACTTTTTCCTTTAATATCAGAAAGCACTAAGGGATTCACAACAAGGAAACTTAAAACAACATCAAATATTATATTGTCTCTCTTCTAGTTATATTGTAACCATATGACAAAGTATCAGTCGTACAAGATATCATTCTCTTTAACCTCTATCTTTCTGCCAGAAATGTGGGCTTAATAGTGAGAACTCCAACAGCAATTTTTGAAACTGTGAATAAAAAGCCATGAAAACCTCTAAGATTGTTCACTTGACTTTCTTAAGTCTCTGAACCAACACCAGAAAACACTCTCTGTAGTCTTCTTGTTAAATGAAAAAATATGGTTAAACCACTTTTGACAGTCTACTACATACAGCAAAATGTAAATCTTAATTGAAATATGTCCTCTCAGCTGTGCTTAAGCAACAGAGTCCTTAGCTTTTCAGGTTTTCAGTCTGAAAGTGTACACCTCTGGTGCTCTGAAAGGGAAGAGAAAGGACACCCTGTTCTCCATATAAATTAAAGAAGAGAAATCTGTGCATTTAAGTTGGCCATATAAAATTTATCAAGCAATTATCTCCTAACTCCTTCCTATCCAAATTACCTGATATGCTCTCCCTACTTCTTTATTCCACGTTACTGCCTTTTCCAGGATTCTGTATCACATCACAACATGTCTTCTGTTATTTCCTTCTTGCAAGCTAGTTTTGTATTCTCCATCTGAAAAAATCAACAGTCATTGGTATTTCAATTCCAATTTTCCTCAAATGCGTTGATTCTACGTATCTATTACTCTTTTCTCATACTCAGTGTCTTTGTCTTTATGGGGTTTGTACTTTGCTTTTCCCCATCCTTTACTGCCATTATATAATCAAATCTAATAACTTCTTAGAGAAAGTTAAAAATTCCTGCATAGCCACACGTGAACACAAAGTCACTGATTTTTAGCAAACCTATAAGATAGTCAGACATCCATTCAGTTTCTTTTTTTTTTTAAGATTTTATTTATTTATTTGACAGAGTGAGATGACAAGCAGGAAGAGAGGCAGGCAGAGAGAGCGAAGAAGCAGGCTCCCTGCTGAGCAGAGAGTCCAATTTGGGGCTCGGTCCCAGGAACCTGGTATCATGACCTGAGCCGAAGACAGTGGCTTAACCCACTGAGCCACCCAGGCGTCCCTCCATTCAATTTCTTAACTGAGTCTCAAATGCATCCTGAGTTCTAACCTAAACCTAAGTTCTACTTCTTACACGTTGTTATATGACCAAATTCTTTCAGTTCAGTATTTTGTAACATTTAAATATTAATCAATTGATGCTTTGTCTGTGTATTTCTATGAAAATAATTTGAATACTGTAGATTTATTGTTATATTTATAGATTTATAATCAAAGTTTCATCAGTTGAAGTTTTTGGAAATTTCAGATATAATGATTAACCTAAAATGATACTGCCTCAAATCCCTCTGATATCAAGGCCCAACACCTGATTATAGCCAAACCTGTGGTGCATAGTTCCATGGGAAATTGCAGTTACTTAACACTGATAGCATCTCATGTTCTCTCTCTCATTTTAGAATATCTCCAACACAACCCAAAAGTGTAGGAGAGTTAATGTCCTCTGAGGACACCTCTCAGTGAAGTGGAAATAAGAACCACAGATAAAACTGTCAGTTTTCAGGTCTTCATGAGAACAACTTAAAGAAGTTTCTCAGGACCTTTCAGTAAAAGCAAGCCTTCATTTTCTATCCACAACAATTTTATCAACAATGTACCTCTTTGACAAAGTTGCTTCTTCACTGTATCACTTTCCCATTCTTTTCTACCTTGGATAATCTCCCAGATAAACTAACAGTACTCAAATCCTTTGTCCTACTCTTTGCTCTCAGGATAAATGGAGCCAAAAGACTTAGATTAATATCAAGTTCTAAATGGGACCTTAGAGCTATTTCTGTCCAGATTTTCATAAACATAGGGACCTTTGAATTATCAGGCTATAAATAAGTTCTAAATGGAGGGGGCAAAAGCAAAAAGTAGAAATTTTTATGTTTGATTTTTAATCATGATTAATTGACTTTATTGGTTATTAAAAATACTAACATTATAAAAGTGTGGATCTTTGTAAAACAATGTCATAATGTAAGAAATAAGTTGCATAGTCCTTTTGAGAATATTAAACCAAGTGTTCAGGTGCCATCTAATTTCTTGTTTAATCCAGAACTTTGGCGTGCATTATCTTGAGGAATAGGATTTTGAAGTCCGGACAGACTAACAGAAAACTGATCCAAATGTGTGTGTTTATATTTCTGCTTTTGTTGTAAAAATCAACTTGTGATTGCTGGTTTAAAATGGTAAAACTAATCATGTTCATGGACTCTATTATAAATTTTCTAATTGTATGGGAAGAACCCAAGAAACATATAATTAATTGATTTGCAAATCCTCAAAGAACTACAGGATCAGGTAGTGGTATGTTCTGATTCAACAGCATCATAATGCAGCATTTTATATGTGTGGCTAATGGATATTTTCATGAATGTTTGCTAGCTAGTCAGCCAATACAGAGAAATATTAGGTAGGGTAATTACTCACAGCTGTGTTTAATAAAATGAGAGAAAATTATCAAATGACACTAATAATAATAATACTATAGCAGGCAAAATAATTCAATGATAATTACAAGTATTAATCTAGCTTTCTTCCCTGATTATGACTCTTCTCTCCTTTATCATAATGGAATAGCAAATTGTCTGCAATGAATTGTGAAAACCCAGCAGTGACTTTGGCAGTGAAGGCCTCCCATCAATTTTGATAGGTTAAAATGATTCTGGTTGGTCTTGAGCAAATGTGTCAAGTTTTTTTTCTGTGTGTGTCATAAAAGAAAGAAGCAATTGTAAATTCTTGCTGTTATTCCATGGAGCCAATAAAATCATACTGCCAACAAGAGGCTGTTGACACCGTAAGTGTAGTTATCTGTCTTGAAATACTAGGCCTCGAAATAAAATTCCAATATTTCACATAACCTCTTTTTTTTTTTAAAGAAAAAAACAAAACAACTCTAGTGCTTACATTTAGGGCTCTGCTGTTGTGTAACTATTTTGAACATGTCTACTGTAAGTGTATATATATATATATATGTATATGTATATATATATATATATATATATATATATATATATATATATTTTTTTTTCGTGCAATAAATTCATTTAGTGATAAATTTGGATTGCAAATTATTTTGGGGGAGGCATGGTATTTGTGGCTAGTCTTACAAGTATAAAGGACTAAAAGAAAGAAGAAAAACATTTTTTATTACAGCATATTTACATCTATCCAAAGTACTTATTTACTTTAATACTGACTAATGTATAATACTGTACACAAAGAAAGAAGTTAAATGAGTTATAATTCAGTCGATGTATAGCTGGCCATTTTAAAACTTACCACTGAATCTTTCTGGTATGAAATGTGATATCTGGCATCTGGTCCAGTTCATTACATCAGGTCATTTGTATGTTCTTCTTACCATTTTGATAGCATAGCACATTTTATAATCCAGACATTATACAATGGAACTATGATGCATGTATTTTCAAAAGTATAGACATACATGAAGCTATGAGGTCAAAAAAGATGAATGTCTGTAGTACCATATCGACTCAACAAATAAAAGTGTCCAAGTCTCAGAGTGAGATTTATGAATATTGTATAAGATTAGGCCAACATGTGGTTTTGATATAAATAATCTGTTCTTAAATTAGAATTACAATCATTGAGTACAGTGTTGAAAATGGCAGATAGATTTTAGCTATCTTTGCTCATTAGGGAAAATGGAAAATGTTTAGTTTGGTCAGATTTTCACTTAACTTCTGAAAAATCTTACGTTTGAGAGAACCCTTCTGAAATAAGAATCCTTAAAGACATAACCCCTTTGGCACAAGTTTTCAAGAAACTTGTTTGATGTTGTAGACAATTATATGGCACATGTACTGTTCTAGATGTTTCATGCCAATAATATGTAAGCCATACCAAGGCTACATATACATATAGAGATATTCCTCAGCTTTCGAGGAAATAAAAAATTGAAAATGCATTTAATACCCCTAACCATCAAATATCATAGCTTACCTTAAGCTTATTTAAACATACTCAGAATACTTACATTTGCCTGCATTTGGGCAAAATCATCTTAAGCAAAGCCTATTTTATAACAAAGTATCAAATATCACAAGCAATTTATTAAATATTACACTAAAAAAAGAAGAATGGTTATATATAGAACGGTTGTAAGAATATCAGGTGTTCACCCCTGTAATCTTCTAGCTGACTGGGAGCTGTGGCACACTGCCCCTGCCCAGCATCACAAGACGGCACCATACCACATGTCACTGGCCCTTTTTATAAAGACCCAAATTCAAAATTCAAAGTACAGTTTCTACTGAATCACTTTCACTTTCACATCATTGCCAAATATATCGTAAGTTGAATCATTGTAAATCAGGAGCCATCTGATTTGAAAATTAAATCATAGTCACCAATATACACACAAAAAAAAGGCCTTCGTGTAGGGCCATCTATGTATCTTTAAACAACATAGCATGACATATCAACAGCAAAAAATGGATGTGAAGGGGACAATTGCTTTGCGTCAGTACTCTGAGCAGTAACATACATGGCCTTACTCACCTAGCAGAACTCCAGAGCTAGCTGATGGCAGGAATTTTACAAATGTTTTCTGAACAGCTTAAGCACTATTATTTTTAAATTAGTGTGCATATCTGTTTTCTAAAGATATGTTAATTTATTTTATTGACTTATTACAAACCAAATAATTTCCTCTTATTTAAGTGGCAGGAAATAGAATTCTTTTTAATTTAAATCAAATGGTTTTTTAGGGAAAATATACTAAAAATTCTGAAACTTGTATTGCTTATGAATCTTTTATTGGAATCCTTATCAAGTTGTACTTTTCAAGTTTTTCCTAAATAATCTTCAATGAATTGAAAATATTTTTTGGATTTTATTCAAGGCCATTAACACACAATTTCACTTTGTTAAATATAGTGCTAAACGTTCAACCAAAACGTTGTGTCTTTTTTTTTCCACTACCACATCCTCCATCTACTGACTGGATTTTCTCCCCAACTAGCACATATATACTATTGTCTATCTTTAGGATAACTAAGGGTCATCTTTTGTCTTTATTCTATTCCTCGTATGCTTCTGAACTTGTTGAATTTTAATAGAGTCACACCATAAGCATCACATATTGGATTCCCCTTTAAATAGTAAACAGTGCACAACCAGAGCATACCTTCAAAGCTATCAATAGACTTACTCTGATATATTATTTTTGTATTTTTGTAAATTAAAATAATTAAATTATAGAACAAGAGTTTCAGGTGGTAGTTGTAAGTTTTACCCAAACTGACTTTTGTCAAACTCGTTTTTGTCATCATATATGTAAGTAGTTTTCTCACGTTTATTTTTAGAATATCCTTGTATAATGAATATTTACACTGATATCTAGTATAAAAATCTTGCAATTTATTTTAGAAACATTAAGATATTGAAAATCGGGCGCCTGGGTGGCTCAGTTGGTTGGACGACTGCCTTCGGCTCAGGTCATGATCCTGGAGTCCCAGGATCGAGTCCCACATCAGGCTCCCAGCTCCATGGGGAGTCTGCTTCTCCCTCTGACCTTCTCCTCGCTCATGTTCTCTCTCACTGTCTCTCTCTCAAATAAATAAATAAAATCTTTAAAAAAAAGATATTGAAAATCAATCTATTTCTTTGATTCATTAAAGACATTTTTGGCTTGTTTCCAGTACTTTCTTACTGGTTAAAAAATGAATTTGAAGTAGTCTGAATTTCATTATTATATGGCACTTTCCCTTTGATGAATACAAAGACGATATTCTATATTAGCTATCTGAGAAGAATTTATTTTTTTAATTTTATTTATTTGTAAGAGAGAGAGTGTGAGAGAGCACAAGCAGGGGGATCAGCAGGGTGAGGGAGAAGCAGGGAATCTGTTGCAGAACTGAGTCCCAGGACCCTAAGATCATGACCTGAGCTAAAGGCTCAGGCGTTTAACTGACTGAGCCACCCAGGTGTCCCAATATGAGAAGAGTTCTGTATGATATTCCTTTAATATGAAGTTTAAAGTCTACGTAATTAACTTAATATTTTAGTGGCTATTACATAGATAGCACTATGTTCCAGGCAGAGAGTAAGAAAGAAATATTAAATCAACCATATTCTATGCATTCTAAATGAAAATAATTAATCAATCATAATAAATCCTTCTATTTATGGAATATCAATTTCTAAGCTTTCCTCCATATGAACAATGCCAAATACCAGAATAAAGGGTCATCTAATACAAATAAAGGATAGAATTAAAGAATTCTGGTAAGCCATTTAATTTTGAAAAATGGTGCTATATTGTTGCTGAGTTGTGGTTTTCAGTTACATAATATCTGATAAGTGTAAAAGTAACATGAGTGTTACATGAGATGAGAAATGGTATATAATTAAGATATTTTTAAAAGTACAGATAAATACAAATTTGTAAACATAGCATTATGGAGGAATAAAAATAAATGATAGCTACACACTCTTAAGTGAATAAATCTTGGAAAGTTAATAAAGAAGTAAAACAAGGACAGTGCCAAAAGTAAGGTACATTTTTATGAAGTTCAAACAAATTCTGTGAAACCATAGATGGACTTAAAGATACTATTATGTATCAAATATTGTAAAAATTAAGCAAGGAAATAGTAAACATAAAATAACAAAGCCTACAAACTTGGGTAGATACAATAGATGTGATCATGTTCTACTTCATAAAGAGACGAGTTAATAGATAAATAGAAGTAACTAGACTTTTTAGAAGTTAATAAAACTTTGCCTGTTATATCTTAGTAATATAAAATATATGGTTTCCTAACAAAAACGTTTCTCTTAAAAATATTTAAAAATAAATTTCAGGCTACTCATAAGGTTATATTTAATTTTCCACTGAAGGAAAAGCTGGTTGTTGTAGTTGTAGTTGTTTGTTTGTTTTAGTCTCCTCCTAGTTTTTATTATTATAATGTGGAATGAGGAATGTTAGTTTGAAAAGTGAATTATTTTATAGACAAAAATCATTACTTGATTCACCTCCTGGTACAGCAGATGGAACTCCTGAAAATATGCCCTTTTGCCTTACAGAAGAGTAACAGTTATGCTTACTTCTGAAACATACTTGGTGGTGGCCCTAAATAGTGACACCATAGTAAACATTTTGAATATTCGCAATTAATTTTTATAGTCATAGGGCTCCAAAAGGCACTGCTGGTATCTTAGCAGGTATTTCAATAAAGCTAAAAGTTGCCTGACTGTTTAAAAATATTTAAAAGGCACAAAACATGGCAGAAGTATTGTCCTCAGATTTTATTTTTTCCATATGCTCCTGATTCCAGACATGAGAAGTTATTTTTTAAAATTTTTTTATAAAAGATTTTATTTATTTATTTGACAGAGATCACAAGTAGGCAGAGTGAGGCAGAGAGAGATGAGGAAGCAGGCTCCCTGCTGAGCTGAGAGCCCGATGTGGGACTGGATCCAAGGATCCTGGGATCATGACCTGAGCTGAAGGCAGAGGCTTTAACCCACTGAGCCACCTAGGTGCCCCCATGACAAGTTATTTTTTTTAAAGAGTTTATTTATTTATTTGACTGAGAGAGATTACAAGTAGGCAGAGAGGCAGGCAGAGATAGAGAGGAGGTAGCAGGCTCCCAGCTGATCAGAGAGATCGATGTGTGGCTCGATCCCAGGACCCTGAGATCATGACCTGAGCCGAAGGCAGCGGCTTAACCGACTGAGCCACGCAGGTGCCTGACAAGTTATATTGATAGATATATATACAATGTATTTTCCAGTTATAAGAAAAATGGTTTTGCTATTTTTAACCTTTTTTAAAAATTACATAATTTTTTTAAATTAAAATTTTATTTTTTAATGTTTTACTTTTCTTTTCTTTTTTTAAAAGATTTTATTTATTTATTTGACAGACAGAGATCACAAGTAGGCAGAGAGGCAGGCAGAGAGAGAGAGAGAGAGAGAGAGAGAAGCAGGGTCCCTGTGGAACAGAGAGCCCGATGTGGGGCTCGATCCCAGGACCGTGAGACCATGACCCGAGCCGAAGGCAGCAGCCCAAACCACTGAGCCACCCAGGCGCCCCAATGTTTTACTTTTTAATATACTACTTAGAATATAAAACCTGTTCCATTTTGTAAGAAGTTTACCATTTAAAGAATGGTAATTTTCTCATTGTGTCTTCCCCTCTCATTGCTTTATTTTGAATAAAAAATTTCACAATAAACATAACCGATGCTTTCCTTTTGATGGTCCCTCTGTTGGTCATATTGTATATGAGCCATGACAATTAGTTTTACAAAATTTAATGATGTTTGTTGATATGTTTTATCATAACTAATTTTCCCTTCCTTCTCTAGATTCCCCAGCTTTCAGACAGGTGGACACTTCAGTAAACCATACCCAAGGGATGTATCAAGTACTTCTTAGACATTCTCTCAGATCCTTGAGGTCTCATTTTGCCTAGGGATTTGCAGTAGGTTCTGCCAGAGGCACCACTGTGACAACTGATGTACATGTTCTATCTCCTGCTAAGCTCAAGAGGTCACTGGTTTCCAAGTTTATCTATATAATAATGCATTCCAGCAAGTTCTTTTTTTTTAATATTAACAAACTTATTTTAAAGTTTATATGGAGAGGCAAAGACTCACAATAGTCAACATAGTGTTGAGGGAGAACAAAGACTGAGGACTGACTTCAAAGTTTACCATAATGATGGGGCTCCTGGGTGGCTCAGTGGGTTAAGCCTCTACCTTTGGCTCAGATCATGATCCCAGGGGCCTGGGATCGAGTCCCGCATTGGGCTCTGCTCAGCAGGGAGCCTGCTTCTCCTCATCTCTCTCTCTGTCTCTCTGCCTATTTGTGATCTCTCTCTCTGCCAAGTAAATAAATAAAATCTTTAAAAAATGTATACCATAACGATAATTTTAAGCAAGATATTTTAATACCACAGAAAGACTAATGGAACAGAATATATATTATCAATTATATTTTATATTTAATATAAAAGCAAAAGCAATACAAGAGAGCAAAATACAATCTTTTAAACAAATGGTTCTGGAGTAATGGTGAAGCTAAATGTGTAAATATAAAATTAAAATAAAATAAAATTAATCCAGGCAGATATACACTCTTCACAAAAATTAACTCAGATTGGATTATAAACCTAAACATGAAACATGTTGAAGGTAATATAGAAGAAAATTTAAATGACCTTGGTTTTGGCAATAAATTGAGCTAGAAAAGCACAAGCACTGAATTTAAAAATGTCTACTCTGTGAAACACAATGCCAAGAGAATGAAAAGGCAAAGCACAGACTATGAGAAAAAATTTGCAAAATACACATCTGGCAAAGGACTGTTAATCAAAAATACACAAAGTCCCCTTAAAACTCAACAATGGGGGGAAAACCTGATTAAAAATGAGTCAAAGACCTTAGCAGATACCTCACAAAAGAAAATATTACAGATGGCAAATAAGCATATAAAAAGATGCTTCACATCATATGTTATCAGGAAAATGCAAATTAAAACAAAAAAGAGACACCAGTACATACCCAGAATCCAGAACACTGACAACAGAACAGGAAATGTTGGTGAGGATGTGGAGCAACAGGAATGCTCTTCCATGTCTATTGAGAATAAAGAATGGAAAACAACTTGGCAGTTTCTTACAAAACTAAACATATTCTTGCCAGATGATTCAGCAGTAGCAGTTCTTGGTATTTATCCAAAAAGATCAAATCTATACCCACAAAGATGTCTATTGTTGTTTTATTCATAACTGACAAAAGCTTGGAAGCAACCAAGATATCCTTCCATAGGTGAAAGGTCAAATAAAGTGTAGTACATGCAAACAATGGAATATTATTTAATGCTAGAGAAATGAATTACCAATCCATGAAGAGATATGGATATAAATATTTAATAAATATTTGATTTTAAGCTTCTACCAGTCTATCAATAGTATTAGTATATTTTAACAGTGAATGCTCAGCATTCATGAATTTACCTAATAAAATATTTGGGGTTCAATATTTTAAATACTTCAACCTCTATGATTATATTCCTAATAATTTTGAATTGGGGTAAATAAACCTTAATATTTTGTAACTTGTTTCTTATTGCAAAAGAGCTCAATGAAATTTTAGAAAATAAAATTTTACAAAAAATGTTTAGTTTACTATTGCCAAATACTTTAAAACTTTATCTTATATTCAAATACATATATTTTTCTAAATTGCTGTATATGCTACTAAAACCAAAAACTTTTAATTATACTACATTTCATATCATGCAATCAATGCCAGAAAGCCATCTGGCGATGACTTGTCTTAAATAGAGTTAAGATGGGTGTTATTACAATGCAAGATGGAAACAAAGATATTATAACAATTGAGTGTTACATAACTTTTCTGTTTTGATCAAGTTACTAATATACAAAAGGCTTTTATTGGTGACAGACTTGGGAATTTAACAAAATTTTTAAACTAGCATGTGCGACTCATTCCTAGAAAACAACACAGTCAATAACACTTTATTTAGATTAAATCATTACTATTTCTCCATTTGAATAAAAAAGGTAGCAACCCCAATAAGTGTATTGAACATGAAAAGTTGAAATTCTGTAATGTTCCTAAGGAATTAAATGATCCAGTCATGAATTACAAAATAAGGATATAAATTACCAAAGTGTTTGTATAATTGTAATGTACAACTGCCCATTATCGTTCAATAGTGAAGGCTTGTACAAGAACTCTATAAAAGACTCCACTTCTAAACTGTGGAACAAATGTTCCCTTTTCCCCTATATACAACTATTTAAGCCATTCATTTAGCTTTTAAAATATCCACTTAATACAGGCTTTTTACTCATTTGAACAGGCAGCAGGGCTCTATTCTTATTGCTTACATCTGAAGGATAGACTTCTAGCGTAAGAGGTAAAGCCCATAAAGGAGCCCAATAATAACAACAAAATACAGTTTAGTGAGCCCTTACAATCTGCCAGCTACCTTTCTGAGAATACTTCAATCAATAAAACATATAAAATACCTGACCACAAAGAGCTTACATTCTTTTGAAATATAATAGTGAAATAAACCAATAATAGAGGGGCACCTCGGTGGCTCAGTCCATTGAGTGACTGCCTTTGGCTTGGGTCATGATCTCAGGGTCCTGGGATGTAACTCCCCAGCAGGCTTTCTAGGCAGTGTGGTGCTTTCTTCTTCCTCTGCACCCCCTCCAAATTCTCTCTCTCTCTGTCTCAAATAAGAAAATAAACCAGTAATATAATAATGATTGATGGTTGATGGTGATAAGTGTTACAAAGAAATACAAGAGAGGTAAAAGCCATTGGAGAATGCTGGGATGAAAGTTAATTTTATTTTGTGTTGGGTGGTTATATCTCATTTATGAGACGTTATTTGCACAAAGACCCAGGAAGTGAAGGAGGGTGTTATACAAATATTAAAGGAAAAGATTGCTCTAGGCAGAGCAAGTAAGTATATAGACTTTGTGTGAACAGCTGGTCTGTTACTTTTGAGGAAAAGCAAGGAGGCCAATGAGGAGTTCATAGTGGTGGAGAGAGGAAGAACGTATTGATGTATGACCTTCTAGTACATTGAAACGCCATCAGTTTTTATTTAATATGAAATGGGAAGATACCAAAAGACTTTCAACAGCAGAATAAAATCATCTGACTTGATTTTTAGGTTAAGTTGCTGTACCAAAATAAATTTGCAGTGAGAAAAAAGTGCAGTATGTGTGGAAGTGGGGTTATCAATCAAGTCAATAATTCAGGAACATATATATGATGGTGTTTTTAGCATGCTGGTTGGTAATAGAAGTGGTGAGGTATGGTTTTTATTTTGTATATATTTTGTTGGTGAATATTCTGGTGAACAGGTTGGGGTATGTGCAGGACAGACGATATCAACATTTATTTTACCTGCACAAACAGAAGGGTGGATTCTTCATTCCCTGATATGGAGAGAACTCTGAGTTCAAATGTTCTTTCTGATTAAATGGCATAGTGATGATGAGGATTTAGTCAGATAGTGAAAGAGAACAGTAAGCATAGTGTCAAGCGGTAAGACATTATAATACATTTGAACATCAAAAAACGTTGTGTTGGATCATCTGTTTATGTGAGTAAATAAATAAATAAAGCTACCTGGGGTTCTGATACAGGTAAAGAAGACTACTATATGATCCAAAGGGGCACGTGCACCAAATGTTTATAGCAGCAATATCCACAATAGCCAAACTATGGAAAGAACCTAGATGACCATCAACAAATGAATGGTATATATATATATATATATATATATATATATATATATGTATATATATATATATATATATATATATATATATATTCCATCATATATATATATATATATATATATATATATGTATATATATATATATATATATATATACATATATATATATATATATATATATATATATGATGGAATACTATGCAGCCATCAAAAGAAATGAAATCTTGCCATTTGCGTTGACATGGATGGAACTAGAGGGTATTATGCTTAGCAAAATAAGTCAACCAGAGAAAGACACTATCATATGATCTCCCTGATATGAGGAAATGGAGGTGCAATGTGGGAAGTTTGGGGTCAGGGAAAGAGTAAATGAAACAAGATGGGATTGGGAGGGAAACAAACCATAAGAGACTCTTAATCTCACAAAACAAACTGAGAGTTGCCGGGGGCGTGGGGAGGTTAGTGAGAGGGTGGTGGGGTTATGAACATTGGGGAGGGTATGTGCTGTGGTGAGTGCTGTGAAGTGTGTAAACTTGACGATTCACAGACCTGTACCCCTGGGCTAATAATACATTATATGTTAATTTAAAAAAAGAAGAAGAAGAAGAAGGAGAAGAAAGAAGAAGAAGAAGAAGAAGAAGAAGAAGAAGAAGAAGAAGAAGAAGAAGAAGAAGAAGAAGAAGGAGAGTATAAATCAAATGCTATGGTTTTCAGCGAAGAGTTTGTAATCAGGCATATTTTATTATAGTAACTAAGTAAAATGATGGTCGAAAATTGGAATAACAGAAAACATAAAAATCAGAGATTTTAAAAAGAGATATGGGAAAGTGCAGAGAATATAGTCAATGATATTATAATAGTGTTATATGGTGACAGATGGTGGCTATATTTGTAGGGATCATAGAATAATGTATGGAGATATTGAAAACCTGAAACCAATGAAACACTGAATATCAACTATACTCAAATAAAAAATAGTAAAAATAAAACATTTTAATTTAAAAAGATAAAAAGAGGGACAAGAATTTGAAAAGTGAATTTCAAGAAGAGTAAAGATGAGGCTAAGACATACTCTGAACCTTGAGGAAAACACCATTTTGAAAATTCTTCCCATTTTGAGAAAACTCAAATGAATCAATACCATAAAAGAACCCATTTTAACTGAGAGATGTAATGAATGCTCAAGAAATAATTTTATGACAGGATAATTCTTCCCTATGAAACAGCATACAGAAACCAGGGGAAACACCTGGATGCAAAATAAACTATACTGAAAATAAGAATTAGGAAAAAGATAAATGATGAAGGATAAGAAAATTAGACCTGTGACAGAGACCTAGTGATGAGAATTTTTAGCTTGTGGTTTAATGTTTTTGAGGATAATCTAGAGTTCATAACTGACTTCAGAAAGGCTGGTTGTAGGCAGTTTAGGCAGACCCCTAAGACAGGCCTACTTTGGGCAGGTGGTGTTGGAGGAGGCCATTGGGCTGGACAAAGACAAATCCAACCATTTGACTAAAGTGTCTGTGAAGATGTTGAAGTCAGATGCAACAGAGAAAGACCTGTCAAACCTAATCTCAGAAATGGAGATGATGAAGATGTTTGGAAAGCACAAGGACACCATCAACCTGCTGGGTCCTGCACACAGGACGGTCCTTCATACACTATCAGGAGTATGCCTCCAAAGACAACATACAGGAGTACCTGCAGGCCCAGAGGCCTCCTGACCTGGAGTACTGTTACAATATCAGCCACAATGCAGTAGAGCAACTCTCCTCCAAGGACCTGGTATCCTGTGCCTATCAGGTAGCCTGAGGCATGGAGTACCTTGCCTCCAAGAAGTGCATACACCAAGACCTGGCCACCAGGGAAGTGCTGGTGACAAAGGACAACATGATGAAGATCTCAGACTTCAGCCTTGCCAGAGATATCACCACATCAGTTACTATAAAAAGACAACCAAGAGTAGAGTGCCTGTGAAGTGGATGGTCCCTAAGGCCATGTTTGACCAGATCTACATCCACCAGAGTGACTTCTGGTCTTTTGGGGTGATCCTGTGCAAAATCTTCACTCTGGAAGCCTCCCATATCCTGGGCTGCCTGTGGAGGTGGTTTTCAAGCTGCTGAAGGAGTCATTTGATGGATAAGCCAATAAGTGCGCCAGAGAGGTATACACAATAATGAGGGGTGGCTGGCATGTGGTACCTTCAAGCTGCTGGTAGAAGACCTGGATCATACTGTGGCCTTGACCTCCATCCAGGAGTATCCAGACCTGTCCTTGGGCCTGGAACAATACAGTCTATGCTTTCCCAACACCCAAAGCTCCACCTGTTCCTCAGAGAAGAATTCCACCTTCTCTCATGTGCCTTTGCCCAGGTAGGCCTATCTGCCCTGACACTCAGCCCAGCTTGCCAATGGTGGACTCAAATGACTAGTATCCCTATTACTCCTGTCCAGATTCCATCATAAGCTGTAACCCTTACCCCCCACCCTCCCTTCAAGACTCACTGCCTTCTCCTTTGTCCCTTTCCTACTGGCAGGAGCCAGCTGCCTACCTGAGGCCTTCACCCCTTGAAGTTCACCTCTCTTCCCCATCCTCTTCCTCCTCCTTACAACCTGCTCCTGAAAGAAAGGAATAGAGAGGCAGGCACTTGTTCGTGGCAACTTCCTTCCCTCCCATATGTTGGACCAAGACCCCTCCCTGGCATCTGGTACTGCCTGGACGTCGAGGGAGTTGGAGATGAGGCATGCCAGTGAAAGCTGTCGGAGCTTTCCTGTTTTGGTTTTGTCTGCTTAGCAAAACATGTAAAACTGAGTTCTGGTGGCAGGGACCTAGTCCTTGGGGCTATAGCACTAGCGAGGGGAGGTCAACTGCTCTGGGCCTTGGCTAAGAGCAACCCCTGCTCCAGAGATATGGTGCCAAGGGCTTATTAATTTTGATACTAATTTGCTTTGCTGACCAAATACCTGGTATCAAAAGATGGGAAGGCAAAGACTGGAAGCAGTGTTGTGACCATGGGGTCCAGCCCCAAACTATGAAGAAAACACAAAGTGTATAAATCTGAGTAAGTATATATTTACACACCTTTTTAAATAGGTTGTTATCAAAGATTTAATCAATGGGTAATATGCTCCTCGTGGCTGGGAAGCATCAGTTGCCATATATTAAAAACAAAGAAAAGAGGTGTCTGGGTGGCTTCCTCCATAAGTGTCTCTTCTTTTCAGGTCATGATCCCAGGGATCCTGGGATGGAGCCCCACATCAGGCTCTCTGCTCCTTGGGAAACCTGTTTCTCCTTTCCCCTCTGCCCTGCTTATAGTACCTCTTCCTGTCTCTCTGTCTGTCAAATAAATAAAATATTTTTAAAAAAGCAAGAAACAAAATGTTTTTTAAAATTTTTTTTTTTTAATTTTCTAGCGGTGCCTGGATGACCCAGTTGTTTAAGCAGATGTTTGACTTGGCTGAGGTCATGATTCCAGTGTACAGGGATCCAGCCCTGCATGGGAATACTTGCACCCCCAGGAGCTTGCTTCTTCCTCTCCCTTTGCACGTGATTCCCCCCGCTTGTGCGCTTCCTCTCTCTCTCTCTCTTGCTGTCAATAAACAAAATAAAATCTTTTAATAAATAAATAAATAAATAAATTTCTAAGCCTACTTTCAGTTTAGGTCCCTTAACAAAAATTGCTACTGCTTCATTTAAAAAAAAAAAAAACCGATAATTTAAAAATATGCTTCCAGAGCTTACAAGCTGTTTTGTTTTGTTTTTTGGTTTTTTTTTTGGTTAGGATTAAATACAGAAGTGCTTTAAAATGTAAAAGAAAAAATATTCTATATTAACACTAATCACAGTATAACTTTGGTGGTTATATCAAGATAATGAAAAGTGATTTTAAAGCAAATTTCATTATCAGACATAAAGATCAAGTCAAAATTGCAGAAGAGTAAAAGGATGAATTCCTCAGGGAGTATAATAATTCTTCACTTTTAATACTTAATAACAGATTTGGGGATATATAGGGAAAAACTAAGAACAAAAATCATAACTTCTACCTTAGAAGAGAAATGGAAAAAAATTTCAACACCTTTATTTTAAGATTATATAGACAAACGGTCATCAAATTGGTAAGATATATAAGACTTGAACAAAATTATCAACTAACTAGATATGCTTGATATTACAGAACACTCCCAACAACCACAGACTACATATATCTTAAGCCATGATTTTCTTTGCAAAGGTCAACATTGATAATGTTCTAGTCATACCTCCGTGTACCAGGAAAGAAGTAGCATATTTCTTGAAAGACACAGCTATCAAAGCTCCATTGAGAAACCGTAATGATGGAGAAGGGGTTTGCAAATTATATATCTGATAATGGACATCTACTCTGATTATTAAAAAATGAATAAAAATAAAAAACCTTACTAATAACCAGAGTATCCAATTTTATATGTGAAGAAAATTATTGAAGAGACATGTCACCAAAAGGATATGGATGGCTTATAAGCAAATGACAAATTTCTCAACATTTAGACATTAAAGAAATACAAATTAAAATCATGATGAGACATGCTTACATATACGTTTGAATGGCTAAAACTATAAAGGCTTATTGTACTTCGTCTGAGCTAGATTGAGAAGCAACAAAATATCTAAACTGTTGTTAGCATATATCATGATACCACAACTTTGGAAAATAGTTTGAATGCAAACTATATTGCAGTTACACGAATAGCCATTTTACTTCTAGGCATTTAACCAAGAGAAACAAACCCTATGTTCGTACAAGGACTTGTATATGAATTTCATAGCAGCTTTATTTTTAAGAATTGAAAACAGTGGAAATGTTCATCAATGTCCGTCAATAGAGCAAAGACAAATTATGATCTATTCATTAAAGAGATTACTATTCAGCATCAAAATGAACTATTTACAATTGGAGATTCTCAAAGTAATGATGCTGAGAAAAGAAAAGCCAGGCAATGAATAATATATACTGTGTGATTCCATGACTATAAAAAATCTAGAAAATACAAATTTATATTTAGTCACAGTCATCAAATATATTGGTGTGATTTTAGTGCCTTCTTCTGTGCTCCCATAGCTTCCTACACTTGGATCTCCGAGCATTTGTTACACCATGTGAAAATATGGACTCTTTTTCTTTATTCTGTATTACAAGAAAAAGAATCCTTGAAATTTTATGGACATTTGAACTCTCAGTTATTAGCAGAAATTCTATCACACAGTAAGTTTCCTAATATAAAAGCCAGAGTTTTACAATGACTTCTAAGTTTTTACATGATCTAGCCACTCATTTAACCTCTGTGACCTCTTTCCCTGCTACTCTTCAGTCACTCACAGTGGCCTCCTTGCTATTCCTCAGATATGCCAGGCACGATCCAACCTTATGGCCTTCAAGATAGCCAATTCCTTTGTCTGGAATGTCCTTATTGCTGATAGTTCTGGTTTAATTCATCGCCTTTCCATACCTTTGTTCAATTGTCAGCTTCATTGTAACTACCCTGATCTTCCTATTAAAAATTTTAACTCCCCATCCCCTGCCTAGAAACCTTGATTTTTTTCACCTTGATCTAATTTTTCGTTTTCCCCATTGTACTCATAATTTTTGAATGCACTATGCAATTTTTATTAAGGTTTATATCTTTTAATTGTCTCACCCATTAAAATAAAAGTTCTACAAAGCCAAGTATTTCATTTACCAGTGTAGTCTGAAGTAATATCTGCCATATAATAGGTTCAGTAGACAATTGGTAAATTTCAGAATAAATTAATGTTGAGAATATACTGAATTTCATTAGTCATTTCAATATTTTTTTCCAAAACATAAACTATGTAAAACATACCTTAAATTTACTTTCAAAATATTTTATAGCATATAATGAACAATATACATAAGCCTTAAAGAAACAATCATATAAATAATCATTTCATACCTACTTAAAAATTGCATGATTCCACACTCATAGATCCTCTCTGAATGCTCTAAAATAACCCTTCAAAGGAAATACATTTTTAAAAATAACAGTTTTTTGGCAAATAATTTAATAAAATAAAAGTTTCATTCATCTATGTAGATCTTAATAAATGTTTTTAATAGGCATGAAAGTATAACTCTGAAGTGTGCTAAAATGAAACCACCTGCTAAGGGTGAGAGAACAAAAATAAACATCATTTTTCCAAATAAGAGGAATTTATTACCTTTTAATCAAAGCATGTGGATTTGTTCAAACTGGCAATAAAGGAATATGGAAACACAAATCATAGAAAGTCATATTTTAGATTTCTAAAAGACTTCAAAGTGAAGAGTATACATTTTTTAAATGTTACATAATGCTACATAATGACAAGATGACAGGTTGTGACAAATAGCATTTTAAAAGCTCTACTCATAATGGAATGGAAGGTGTCATTTACCTATAATTTTATATATGTCATTAATTTACTATATCTGGATACAACATATTACCAAACAGATGTTCATCAAAGAGTAAATCATTTTTAATGGAACATAATATTTTGAACCTACATCTATTAATCATTTTTTCGATCTAACATTTACAGTATCAATAAACAATTAATCAGTTGTTGACAAAATTTAAAAAAATAGGATAAAAAGTCGTGTTTGGAAAGTAGACTTTTTTCAAATTTGCATTTAAATGAAAATATTTGCTGATATTTTAAAAACTTTAAATATAATTTTATATATATCTGACCTATCAGATGATATAAAATTTTTGGAGAAAATATGACATATTTTTTTGATCTTGGTTGAAGGTATTAATAAAGAGCAACTGTTTGTATTATTTGTATTGTGATATCTTAGTTAATAAACATGAATAACTGGTATAAAATATATTTTTAATTTTATTTATTTACTTGACAGAGATCACAGGAAGGCAGAGAGGCAGGCAGAGAGAGAGGAATGGAAGCAGGCTCCCTGCTGAGAAGAGAGCCCACTGTGGGACTCAATCCCAGGAACCTGGAATCATGACCTGAGCCGAAGGCAGAGATTTTAACCCGCTGAGCCACCCAGGCACTCTAAAATATGCTTTTTTTAATATATAGAATTATAGTTCTTGCCAAAATATGGAACTAGCTGGAACTGAATGCCTCCTTCAAAGTCAGCTCTGGAGAAATTGTGCAAGTGTAATATAGAACTACTTTGGATATTAACCAAAAACAAAGAAATGATGATAAATTCCTAAAAGACTCAAAGTTGCTCTTGACTGGTATGTTTAAATCTCTATTCCTGGTTTGAGGACAGGTTTTAACAGGCCTGTCACTGTAGAAATCAGCTGGATGTTTAGAGGCTATCAGAACTGTGCAAAAACCTTGAAGGGGTAAAGACTTGAAGATTCTTTAGAGAGATTAGCTCCCTAAGGCATTATTCCTCCACACATTTTCCTCCAAACAATTAAGGCTGATGGGTGAGGGGCACCTGAGTGGCTCTCTCATCACGTGGATACTGGGTTAAGCCTCTGCCTTCATCTCAACTCATGGAATCTGGGTCCTGGGATTCAGCCCCACATTGGGCTCTGCTCAAAAGGAAGCCTGCTTCCCTCCCTGCTTGCCTGCCTCTCTGCTTACTTGTAATCTCTCTCTCTCTCTCTCTCTCTCTCTCTGTGTTCAATAAGTAAATAAAATATTAAAAAAAGGAAGATGGATGATAAATTATGAAAACTGCTCCCTCCAAATGATGCTTTTTCATAAGGATTTAAGAATTTAAAATTGTAAGAATTTAAAATGGAAACTATATCGTAGGATTTATTTTATAGAATAACATCAAGTGAAGGCAGTTATTATTAGTTCTGAAGTATTTGTGATTCTAAATTCTTGACCCCATTAGTAAATTTATTTTTAAACTCTCCCATGGAGTGGTGATTGGCCTTCAGTCTTTCATTGATGTACATCATTGGGTCAAATGAGATGTGTGTGCCCAGAACTATATATAATCTTCTTTGTATTTTACTGGAGATGGCATTTCCAAGTTTTGTTCAATTGAATTTGGACAGATGTTTTTATAGTCACTTCTAGAGTCGGCCCTGGAGAATATCTTCCTTTTTTTCTCTTCCCAATTCTCTGAAAAACCCTGACTATTTCACATTATCACATTGATATCACAATTCAAGTTTTTCCAAACACTAGAGCTGCAAAATAGAAGGAAGCTACTCAGAATGTAATGCTATTGTGAATGATTGAGAAAGAAAACATTATTATAATTAAGCTACCAGGTTTCAATGTATTTTATTGTTGCTTAGAAAATCCTAGTATACCCAGACTTTACAGAGATTTGATGATCCTAAGAGGAGCTGAACTCTTGGACCATAATAACTATGCACATAAAAAGTACAATTACTTACCTAAAAAAGATAATGTGGTTAACTTTATATGGCAATCCAAGTGTTATTGGAACAGGAATTAAAAAAATAGCTTGGGGCACCTAGGTGGCTCAGTGGATTAAGCCACTGCCTTCAGCTCAGGTCATGATCTCAGGGTCCTGGGATCAAGTCCTGCATTAGGCTCTCTGCTCAGCAGGGAGTCTACTTCTCTCTCTCTCTCTCTCTCTCTGCCTGCCCTCCATCTACTTGTGATCTCTCTCTGTCAAATAAATAAATAAATAAAATCTTAAAAAAAAAAAGAATGACTGTACTTTTAAAAAATAGCTTAAAAAGGGCGCCTGGGTGGCTCAGTGGGTTAAGCCGCTGCCTTTGGTTCAGGTCATGATCTCAGGGTCCTGGGATCAAGCCCCACATCGGGCTTTCTGCTCAGCCGGTAGCCTGCTTCCCTTCCTCTCTCTCTGCCCGCCTCTCTGCCTACTTGTGATCTCTCACTGTCAAATAAATAAATAAAATATTTTAAAAAGTAGCTTAATCATATATGATAAAATAATGATATATATATACAAAGCAAAGAAAGATTCTATACTGTGAATATAATTTAAGTGAAAATAAAGAATACAATAAATGGAGACTAAGATTAATATAGCTGTAAAATGAATAAATGAGTTGGGGAAAACAAACAAACAAACAAATTAATGACTTCTGCCCAAATGCAGCAGAAGAGGAAAAAAAAATTTAAATACGTACTGAGATAAATTTTGGAAAATTAAAGAAAGATGAAAGATACCAGACTTAAAATGATGCCAAACATGAGAAATCAGATACAAAACAAAACAAAAACCACACACACAAAAAACCACTCATATATATTATGGTGAGTTTTAAGAATATCAAAAACAGGGAAGAGCATAAATGATGCCCAAGACAAGAACAGATCACCTAAAATGTACAAGAATAATACTGACAGCAGAATTCTCAATAGTAATAGCATATAAAGGAGACAGCTGGGTGTTTGTATAGATGGAAAAGATATTTGAAACTAGATATTATACATCAAGCCAAATTATTGATTAAATGTGAGCGCACAGTAAAAATACAATGAAGCATGTTAGGTCTTAGAACATTTATCACACAGAGACACACATTTTAGAAAACTTCCTTGGAGGACAGCTCAATTTAGATAGAGAAAACAGAATTATGTACTCAAAGGCACATTTTGAAGGAAGGATTGAATATAGTCTGCACTGAAAATATTCTTTAATTGTATGTTCTGAATTTCCTAAATTTAAGAAGTATTTGTTCAAATATTTAATATTTAAATAAATCCTAGGAGACTTTTTCTTGGATTCTGGAAAATCAGTCCATTTGTATACAAATCTCTTTGTCACTGATGGAAATTTTGATAGCCCTTAACGGTGGAATGCCTAATGTATTGTTACAGCAATTGTGATTTGCCAATACATGGGTGATGTGTGTGTTGTGTGTGTTTATTTTTATTTTAGATGGTTTTCCACTTCTATGAGATTTTTAAGTAGACATAATTTTAATAAATTATGATTTGTTGAAATTTATCTGAGGTTATATATAATAAAATGAAATTTGTGTGACCTAAAGAAGTGCGTCTCCATTTTTTTTTTAATAGTAGACTGGTCTTGGTTTGCCTGGGTGGCTCAGTGGATTAAGCCGCTGCCTTCGGCTCAGGTCATGATCTCAGGGTCCTGGGATCGAGTCCCGCATCGGGCTCTATGCTCAGCGGGGAGCCTGATTCCCTCTCTCTCTCTCTGCCTGCCTCTCCGACTACTTGTGATCTCTCTGTCAAATAAATAAATAAAATCTTAAAAAAAAGAAAGAGTAGACTGGTCTTTAAAAATTGTCCAAAGAAGTACATTATATTCATTATTAAATTTGATAATATACAATAAAGTATTTATGGTCATATGGAACCATATCAAATTCTACTATTAATTCATATTAATAATTACCATAAGAGGAAAAAGGGATATTTTTCAAAATGAAAATTAGTGTATTTTTCAGGATATGATATAGTGTTATTCACTGAACAGAGGGAACAAATGTCAAAGTTTAACACAGTTTACAGAATGTTTTAACATAAATTGAAATTTAAATCTGACCAAATTTCACAGTTTTAAGTAAAATGATAGCACTTTAAATCCTTGAAAAGTGGTAAGTGACCCAAAACATTGCTTAGAAAAACAAATTTAACACTACACTAGTCTGAGATGGTTATGTGATGGTACAACTTGCCATTGTGTATCATCAAATGGTATATTTTTTTCTTTTGGTTTTGTCATTATATTTTATTTTAGCCATTCTGATAAGTGTGTAGTGATATCTCAGTGTCATTTTAATTGCATTTCCTTGATGTCTAATTATGTCAAATTATATTATTTGGATGTTTAATGTTCTGAGCTTTCTCAGTTCAAGACCATGAAGCCACTTAGGAAAAATATAGTTGCAGATGCACTCATAGACCAACTCTTATTTAGAAATAAGAACAAACATTACTACCCATTCCAACAAAAAATAGATTTGTTATGCAGTAGGGATTTTATAAATTACCTGGCACAACTTATATAGTAAGATGAAATGGGACAGGCGGCTTCTTGCAGCTATATACAACATCATTTTAATTTCATTTTTCCATGGTGTACACAGAATATATATTTAATGTAAATTGTGAACATTTTAAACTCTGTATATGGAAATTAATCAATTTTAAGTTTATAACAATCAAAATTAATGGAAGTTTATTTTAAATTAGTTAGCTTTCTCTGCATTGCAAGACAGAATAATCAAGAATGGTAAGAAAAAAATAATCTCTGTAAAATTACTGGGGGTGCATTATAAAGTGTTCGGTAACGGATCAAACTCACAATTTGGATTGAATGGCAAGGGATTTTTAACATCTGGAACTCATTGTCAATTTTTTTTTCTTCATTGTGTCTTAATAAATTACTGTGTTCATTTGCATGGAAGTGAAGAAAAATGCATGACATTTCATCTCAACACTAACACTTTTAACTGGCAACTCTGAATGTACTTTACAGCAGTGTAACAAAGTAAAGATCAATGATGTTTCATGAAATATTTGTTATAATTCTCAGGGAGTTTGTGCAAAAATGCAAGTCACTTTGCGACTAAACACATTGTTTATTTCAGCTAATTTTAAGAAAATATGCTAAGACTCTCTCAAAAAAGGAAGCAATGATTTAGGTTTTCCTTCAAACTCCTTATCTAATCCTGAACCAACAGCACATAGTTCAAAGAGCAACTAATTTGAGCAGCTCCAATTTACATGTTTCCTAACAATGTTTAATTTAGTCGAATTTCTGTCCAATTATGTTAATTTGATGTAGTGAAAGACAAATATTCAAAAAGATCATCCTTAATTTATATAGATTGCCAAACTCTGCATTTTCTGAATGACGCCCAGGAATGTATTTTCAAAAACAAACAAAAAAAACAATGCCAGAACCACTATTAGGTCATCTCTAGGCAGAAAGTGACTCAGAGCCTACATTACTCTCTCCCTGAAAGTATACTGTAGGCACTCAAACTACTACCTGAGTCTGTGCTATCAAATTCCTTAAGTTAGAAAGTTTTAAAACCAGTCTGTGTGGGAGTACTTCATTTACAGATAGAGACTTGGTTGTTTATACATTTTCCTACTTGATTTTTAGGGTGTAATAACTATGTTTTAAAATTCATGGTGGTTTTGAATACTGTTGGATAATTGTGCTAAAATGGTATATCCATTCCTCCTAGGAAACCGAAATTATAGAAAGGTAGTGTTTTTCAGATCTGACATCTTTGAGTCATTGCAGTTTCAGTAGAAATGCAATAGGAAATGTGACATTCATGTTTATTATATTTTCTATACATAAATTAGAATGTACTGGAGGCCTGATATAAAGTGGGATGACTAAACTTCAGTAAGACCTTGTTTTCAATTCAAAATAAATTTTAAATTGAATTATGCATCTCTAAGTTCAGAGACAATAAACATTTACCAACACAATTAATAAGTTCTATTTCTTGAAATTTCGGGAACATTGATAGTCTCACCTACTGGATGAACAACAGCTAAAATTTTTGGTCATGGATTCTTGCTAAAATATCACTTTCCCAAAGAAAATTAATGTTATGAATTTTCATTGATTGTTATTGATCATGAAGAATATAACAACCACGATAAAAAGAGTAGGAAAAACATGATAACTCATCTCTAAGGGCATGTGGAAAGTAGGAAATGCTAATAAAAATAACTACCAGTATTTCCCAAGTTAACATAATATAACAGAACAAAAATATTTCATAACAATATTTTCTAGGCTCATTCTGATAACTCTTTTCTACATTCAAATTTATAGGTTGTGGGGCGCCTGGGTGGCTCAGTGGGTTAAGCCGCTGCCTTCGGCTCAGGTCATGATCTCAGGGTCCTGGGATCGAGTCCCACATCGGGCTCTCTGCTCAGCAGGGTGCCTGCTTCCTCCTCTCTCTCTGCCTGCCTCTCTGCCTACTTGTGATCTCTCTCTGTCAAATAAATAAAATCTTTAAAAAAAAATTTATAGGTTGAGGCATGTGATATATATTACACAAAAACCATCCCAAGGAATTCATTTAAAAAAAAAAAAAACTCTTAATAAAGGACAACTCCAAAGGAATTTCTTTTCTAATTTAATTAACAAATTATAAATCGACTTACCTATTTCATTACAGTTTATCAGGAACCAATAATATTTTTTAATCGTCATACCTGAGGCAATAGTTACCATCTTTTAGACATACTGATCACGAACAAGCAAATAAACAAGAGCACTGTAGCTTAAGATCTACCTGCATAAATATAGGACTACTTCAGACAAACTCTTCATCACAACATAGCAATGAAAAGAAATCATACATGCTCTGTGATGGACATACAGATGAGATAGAAGGGGATGGGTGTTAATATATGCAGAATCTTTAATAATTACATTGTGAAACATAATATGGAAAAACAGAATACAATTTTAGAAATACCCAGGTCACCATCATTGTTTTATTTTTATAGGTGTAGATAAGGAGTTTAGTAAACAATCCATGACTATTCAACTTCTTATATTTTGAAAATTTTAGCAAAAGCAACAAACCTAGCAACTAGAAAATTGTATCTATCTGCAAAATACAGCTTTGCCAGCATGGTAGAGGAAAAGCAAAACAAAATAAGTAAGAAAAGTTTAACATTTCACAAGAGTTTTGTTTTTATTATTTTATTTATTATTTTTTATTTTTCATTTCTTATTTACTTTTATTTTCTACTTTATTTTAATGAAAATGTCTTGACCATAACATAAGAGCAGAATGAAACACAACATGAGAAATTATTTTTTCATAAGTTATAATAAACTAGCTTGGTGATTAATTCAAAAATTATATTACAAACTTCAGTGTTCTTGCAGTAAGTATCACTTCATAAACAAATGAGTCAGGAGTCATAAACTAATGATGATTCTAAATGTTATTTAGAGAGACATTCTGTTCTTAAAATATTTCAAATATTCTACACAAGGCAAAGTGGATCCAAGTAATCTGTAGGCAAAATAATATTTTAGAGAAGTATATATTTCCAACAGTATTTATAAAATATTACCTTCATGTAAGGCATCATCCTGGACTTTGTGGAAAACATACAAAGGAGTAAGAAGTGGCCCTTCAAGAAACATATACAATATCAAGGTTTAACATGAAGCAGCATGTCTTCTCTAAGGAAAAAAACATTGTACCAACTGACTTTACTGAAACTTTATATTTATTGCTCTTGTTTTAGGTCATATTGTCCTTCTGCATGCAGGCTGCTATAACGGACATGATATATACTGAATAGCTTATAAAGAACAGGAATTTATTTCTCACAGTTCTAGAACTGAGAAGTTCAAGATTAAGGAATGGGCAGATCCAGGGAGAGCCCAGTTCCTCATAGATGGCTATCTTCTCACTGTAAACGTACATGATGAATGAAGCAAGAGAACTTTCTGGGATCTCCTTTAAAAGGACTGTAATCTCACTTATGACATAATCACCTCCCAAAGGACCCTATGTTTTAATACTATCACTTCCAGAGTTAGATTTCATAATATGATTTCGGGAGACACAAACATTCACACCATAGTATATATAAACAAAAAAAGACACAGAAACAACAAACAACAAAAATTATTTTAACTACGTATTATTTTCAACTACATAAAATTTTAATTTGTTTCTATATAATATTAAAGAACTCATTTGAGAGATTCACTTATATCCAATGCATCTGAGTGCAATTAAATTTGCTTACCCAACATATCCAGCAGCATATTTCTTCAGACTATCCCATTCCCCACCTTACAGGATTTACCACAATTAGAAGACAGGGGATAGAGGATAGATAGATAGATGTATACATAAACACACTTGTACCTACACATATGCATATTTTTTCCTGTTAATGATACTCATGCAAATAAAATTTAAGCTCAAGGAAACCTGTATTGTGTGTTACTTAATATCCAGTTTTTAGTCAACATCCAAAAACAAATAATCCAATAAAAACATGGATAGAAGACATGAACAAGTGTTTCCCCAAAGAACACATTCAAATCTTCAGTAGATACATGAAAAGATGTCCATCATCATGTATCATCAGGAAATTGCAAAGCAAAACTAGAAAGAGATACCACCTCACACCTGTCAGAATGGCTAAAATCAACACTACAAGAAACAAAAGGTGTTGGAGAGGATGTTAAAAAGTAACACTTGTGGGGGCTGCCTGGGTGGCTCAGTGGGTTAAGCCTCTGCCTTCAGCTCAGGTCATGATCTCAGGGTCTTGGGATCAAGTCCCACATTGGGCTCTCTGCCAGGCATGGAGCCTGCTCCCTCCTCTCTCTCTCTCTACTTGTGATCTCTCTCTGTCAAATGAATAAAATATTAAAAAAAAAAAGAAGAAAAAAGAGAAAGTAACAATTGTGAACTGTTGGTGGTGATGCAAAATGATACAGCCATATTGGAAAACAGTATGGAATTTCCATAAAATTTAAAAATAGAAGTCCTTTGTGATCCAACAATCCTGTTGGTGTGTATTTACCCAATGAATATAAGGAAACTTATTCAAAGGGATGCTAGCACCCCTATGTACATAACAGCATTATTTATAAAGCTAAGATATGGAAAGAGTCCAAGTATCCATCAATTGATGAATCAATAAAGAATAAGTGGTATGTATATACAATGGAATATTATTCAGCCATAAAAAAGACTGAAATCTTGCCATTTGCAATAACATGGATGGAACTAGAGAGTATAATGCTAAAAGCGAAATAAGTCAGTCAGAGAAAGACAAATACCTTTACTCATATATGGAATAAAAGAAACAAATCAAACAAGCAAAGGGGAAAATAATAAGACATAGAAAGAGAAACAAAGCAAGAAACAGACATTTCATTACAGAGAACAAACTGATGGTTACTTGAGGGGATCTGGAAGGAGTGATGGTTAAATAAATGATGGGGGTTAATTAGGGCACTTGTCATGATGAGCACTGAGTGTTATATGTTATATTGTACACATGAAACTAATACAACCATATATGTTAACTAACTGGATTTCAAATGAAAACTTTTTAAAAATACCCAGTTTTTAGCTCACATTCTGGCTTACAAAAGGGATTTAGTCAGGAATTTGGAGATTAGTTAATGAACAAATAAAGGGGTGAACAGGCAGTTGTTAGATAAAATTACTATCCTTCCTGGCATGATCTTATACCTTTTATCTAGAATTATTTTTAGCACTTTAGATTCTTCCTATTTTATTTTGAGTCATTAAACAAAAATTTCCTCAAAGTACCTTAGACTCCATCCAATTTGAGCAACAGTGTGAGAGAGGAAATGGTGTCCAGGAGGAAAAAAAAAGGATGAAACTACTTTTGTTTACTAGTGAATGCATAGTTCTTCCACAGAAGAAGCTCTAAATTGTCATGGCTCCAGCTTCACATGTGTTCAGTCATATGTTCAGAAGTAGGTAACACTATCAAAAAATATAAAGCATCTGAGATTATTTTCTCTTATTTGAAAGCTGGTGTATGAGTCTGCCATGGTTTCTTAGGTGTTCATAGAAGACGCAGACTCATGGTTCAGAAATAATATAGTTTATTATTCACAGCAATAGAGGTAGCCAGAATATTAACAGTATTTGTGTGTGTGTTTGTGTGTGTGTGTGTGTGTGTGTGTGTGTGTCTGTGAAGGGGTGGGTGTTATATATCAGTTCTGAGCCTCAGTTCCCACAAGAAGAATCAAAACAGAGGCAGATAATATTTGCAAACACAACAGGTTAAGTTAAAAAAAAAGATACTATTTCTGTCTTCCAAGTCTATTCAATACAACCATCTTCAAAGGATGGTCTAGAACAAATAATAAATGCAATAATGTAAGCAACCAATTGAAAAGTGTCTCCCAAGAAACACACTTTGAGAGTCTTCATTTGACAAAAATACTATAGGATATTACATGGATCGGGTGCATTGAATACTGGAAGGTTAAAATTACAAGGGACCAAATATTTTTAAGCAGTTCTGGCATCCAGTAGAGTTCAAATAGGTTTTATAAGATTGAGTAAAGAAGCCATCAAAACCTGGGCCCAGGGGCGCCTGGGTGGCTCAGTGGGTTAAGCCTCTGCCTTCGGCTCAGGCCATTACCTCAGGGTCCTGGGATCGAGCTCCACGTCAGGCTCTCTGTTCAGCAGGGAGCCTGCTTCCCCCTCCCTCTCTCTGCCTCTCTGCATACTTGTGGTCTCTGTCTGTCAAATAAATAAATAAAATCTTAAAACAAAACAAAAGAAAACAAAAAAAACCTGGGCCCAATTTTCCCAAAACTATGATTCTGATTCTAGTCTCTATGATGTTATCCCTTGAAGACAATGTCTCTAATTGAGTTGAATTAGTTTACTAAAGAGCATACCCCCGTTTGCTGTAGGAGATGTACAATGTGCAAGAGGCAAAATGCCACATGGAAGCCACCTGGTCTTCAGTGGAATATAGAATCAGTTCCTTTGGGATGAATTTGTTCCGCATTTGACTTCCCACTTAAGGGAAAACAAGAGTGCCTTCTAATAGATTTTAAATAGGAAATGACAACGGAAGCTTATACAAGATTATAAAATGGCAAATTTCATTTAGATAAGCAATAATTTCAAAGTCATCTTCTTAATATTACAGACCCTTCACATAATCATAATTTTATTATGGCATTATATGGTAATTTCAAATATAGTAAATATAAAGAATTTACCTCTGTAATTATAGCGAGTGTGGCCATAGTTTAATGGCAACAAAACTTCAATTTAGAAGTAGGGTCTACCAATTATTAATACATTTGGAAATGGTGTGTCATCTTCACTCCACTTGTCTCACTAAAACAGTGAGCCAAAAAAGTAGGTCCAAGCTGTTTACTATGGCCAAAATGGGTTGCTTTTGCACTTGGTAAAGAAGCAGTCATATTTTGGAAGAAGAAACTGAGGCTATTAATATTTTCAACTTATTTTCAGAAAAGGAAAGAAAGGATAATCTAAGCTAAAGCCAAAATCTTACACAAGACAGCAGGAGAATAATCTTTTCCCAGATAAAGGGTTTTTCAACTTAGCCATGTTAGGAGGAAGAAGAGATGAGACATTGTGGACTTGACTAAGGTTTCTACACTGTTCAAAAAGTTTTCAAAATAATGTGTATTATTTTTCTTCTTTTAGTTGAGACAAAACAAACAAACAAACAAACAAAAAACCACCAATGAGCTTACTCTTAAAAGGAGGTAAACAAGAAACTAGCAAAGATTGAGTGTTAGGTATTGTCCACCTACTTTTTTTTAAAATTATGTTATCTTAGTTACCATACAATACATCATTAGTTTTTGAAGTAGTGTTCCATGATTCATTGTTTGTGTAAAACACCCAGTGCCCCATGCAATATGTGCCATCCTTAATACCCATCACCAAGCTCACCCATCCCCACATCCTTCTCATCTTTAAAACCCTCAGTTTGTTTCTTGGAGTCCATAGTTTTTCATGTTTCATTTCCCCCTCCAATTCCCCCATTTCATTTTTCCTTCCCTTCTCCTAATGTCCTCCATGCTATTCCTTAGGTTCCACAAATAAGTGAAAACATATGATGATTGACTTTCTCTGCTTGACTTATTTCACTTAGCATAAACTCCTCCAGTCCCATCCATGTTGATGCAAAAGTTGGGTATTCATCTTTTCTGTTGGCTGAGTGACATTCCATTGTATCCATAGATCGCATCTTCTTTATCCGTTTATTTGTTGAAGAGGATCTTGGCTCTTTCAACAGAATGGCTATTGTGGACATTGCTGCTATGAACACTGGGGTGCATATGGCCCTTCTTTCCAGTAAAATAGAGCTAGCCTATGACCCAGCGATTGCACTACTGAGTATTGACCTCAAAGATACAGATGTAGTGAAAAGAATTAGGTATTGTTAAAGCACAAATGCAGGGGATAGAAGTTATGGTACAGAAGAGGGAAGGGCAACCATATGGCAGAGTAGAATAAAGTAGCTCAGGAAGAAATTAGTCATATCCATATATTGTAAGGCATGTGGGGTTGGCAGGGAGAGCATGAGAAATCATGAGAGCAGAGAGAGAAAATGGACCAGGCAGGAGAGGTTTATAATATTTTAACATCTAAGGTAAGCATATGCAAAGCAGAATAGGGAAAGAAATAAAAGTTTTTAGAAGACTCAATACATAAGGAATAACGTGGAGGACACTGGGAGATGGAGAGAAGTGTGCTGGGGGAAATCGGAGGGAGAGACAAACCATGAGAGACTGTGGACTCTGAGAAACAAACTGAGGGTTTTGAAGAGGAGGGTGGCAGGTGGTTGGGTGAGACCAGTGGTGGGTATTAAGGAGGGAATTTATTGAATGAAGCACTGGGTGTGGTGCATAAACAATGAATTTTGGATCACTGAAAATAAATTAAAAGAAAAAAAAAGGACTGACTAGAGACATGGACCTCAGTGTAACACAGATATGGAACTCACTGTAATACCAGCCACTTCCCACCGACACACACAGACTATGATAATAATAAATAATAATGCAATTAAGGAAATTGCCTGCCAAATAATTTTTCCTCTTTTTTATTTTTATGATTATTATTTTTATTTTATTTTTAAAGTTTTTATTTAAATTCCAGTTAGTTAAAATAAGGTTAATATTAGTTTCAGGTGTACAATATAGTGATCAACACTGCCATACAATGGCTTAAATAAAAAAATGAAAAAAAAATTTTTTAAAGATTTTATTTTTAAAAACCTCTACACCCAAGTTGGATTTCAAACGTACAACCCCAAGATCAAAAGTTACATGTTTTACTGAGTGATCCAGCCAGGCACCCCAACAAATAAAAATTTTATAAAATTGTTGAGTTTGTGGGAGTCTCATTTGCTCAGTCAGTTAAGTGTCTGCCTTTGGCTCAGATCATGATCTCAAGAGTCCTGGGATCGAGCCCCATATTGCTCATGCTCTTTATCTCTCCCTCTCTTCTCTCTGGCTTTTGCTCTCAAATAAATAAATAAAATATTTTTTTAAAAAATTGTTGAGTTTGTTTAACTAGTTTTAAACTAGTAGACAGAGATGAAGATAAAGTATGATGTCATGGCAGGGAAAAATACAACTTACACGTTTTAAAAATAAATTGTGCAATGCAAGTTACATCACTTCTTTTATCACCACACTGGGACTTTACCTATTGAGTTGTTGTAATGTAAGGACCTATTTTATATTTTTATATTTTAGAAAGAGGCTTTCATTGAGGTTAACACTTAAACTATCCTTGCTCCCCTTCCCCCAGGGGATTCACTTAAAAACAAGTCCTGGAAATCAGCTCCAGGTAACAAAGCACATATACAAGGGTTGGCCAGGCCAGGTGGAGACATCAATCAGCGGGGAGGGGGGGGATTTGCACACTGTCTCCCAGATACTAAGGAGTATGCCCCACTCCTCCGCCCTTTGGGAACCTTTTTGGCACCAATCCTAATCAAGGTGTAATAGGCTGGGTCAAATGTCTATACTAGGGTAAATTGTACCACAATTGGTCACCTAGCCTCACTGTGGAGTTTCCTGTGTGTGTTAAAATCTCATTAGTCACCTGTGCATGGCCAGGCCTGACTGCATGGCCTTTGCCCTTAAAAGCTAGACTGTGAAACAGAGAAGGGTTGCCTTCTCTCGTAAGAGGTGTGGCCCCGAACGTTCGGTTAGATTCCTGATGCTTGGCATGAAATAAAGCTTTGCTTGACCTTCGCTTTACATCAGTCTCCCTCCTTTAATCATAGACCCATTATTGGGGCATAACAGTATTAATCTTATAGTTATAAGTCCACAATGCATCCATCAATCATCCTACCCCTTAACACTCCCCTTTGGACAGACCCATGATCTAGAACAAGCCTTATTTTATAGTGCCTTGTAGGAGATTTTTGCTGCTGCCTAAATTGCCTACTTTCCTCTCACCATTACCATGGAAACTGGGTCCACTGAAACAAAGGGGTAGTGTAAGAAATTAACAACTTCCATAAATCTCTTTAAATAATAAAGTATAAGATAGTGGTACCTTTTTTTCTGCCACATAACCAATTCTTGCAAGAATAAGGTCATATAAGAGAATTTACAGCACATGCTAGCATTATCCTACTGGACCCAGATCATTTGTATGTTTCTCTGTCTCTGAGAAATGTAGTTATTTACATGACTGAAACCTACAAATTGTTTGATATGACTACTAATATCACCTACATTATTTTAAAGCCTGTTAAGGCTTCTGAAATACATAGGTTTTGTAAACACTTATTAAGTATCTTGTATATATCAAACACTTTAAAAATCTCTGCTTTAAAAAAAAAAACAAAACAAAAAAACTCTACCTCAATGAAACTTTGGGTCTGAAAAAGATACAGGCAATATACAAGGCAACAGATAGAATAATTACATATTTGATTATATACTCCAAGGATGTCACATTAAATTGATATGAAAATGATGAGAAGGATCTGAATTTCTTGTCAAAATTTTTGCCTTAAAAAGAAATTGATATTTAGGGAAAGTTGTTACTGAAAGAGGTCCTGTGTCAACCAAAAATGTTAAACCATGATCTGACTAAATTTTCCAGTTGTGATCATTGCTTTTTTAGCTGTCTTATATTAAGACTGAATTTAGTAATTCAGTCTCAGATTTCAGTAAGTCTTTTATTTTTCAAGATTTTATTTATTTATTAGAGAGAGAGAGAATGGGTGGGGAGGGGCAGAGGGAGAGGAAGAACCAGAATCCTTGTTGAGCAGGCAGATGATGTGGGACTGGATCCTAGTACCCTGGCATCATGACCTAAGCTGAAGGAAGACACTTAACCAACTGAGGTACCCAGGCACTCTAGACTGTAAACTCCTTAAAGGTAAAAAAGTTGATTCTTCTAGTAGTTCCACAGACATTTCTAACATCCATAAGAAAGCATGTACTGATGTAAAATTCCAGCAAATCAAATTATTTAAAAAAGAAAGAAAGAAAGAAAGAAAAGATATATCTGGATAAAGAGAAAAACAGAAAATCTAATAATACATTGAATTATTAGAGCAAAGAGTGGAGGAAGAGAAAATAAATATGAAATAGAGATTTCCACTAAAAAAAGAATTCAATAAGGCAGGAGATTTAGAAAATTATTATGACATACTTGAGAAAAAAAACAAAATAGGAATTTTTAGAAAATAGCAATGAATGAAAAGGTAAATTGTTCCTACCTCTATAATATTAGCTGTTTGTTGTTGTTGTTGCTAATTTACCTATTTAAGCTAATAAACAAAGAAAGGTTTCATTTAGGGATAAGGTTTATATATATATATATATATATATATACATATATATATGTATATATATATTTCCATTTAGGGTGAAGGTTTATATATATATATATATTTTAATTGTTAGAAAATGTGTCACATTGGGGCGCCTGGGTGGCTCAGTGGGTTAAGCCACTGCCTTCGGCTCGGGTCCTGATCTCAGGGTCATGGGATCGAGTCCCGCATCGGGCTCTCTGCTCAGCAGGGAGCCTGCTTCTCCCCCTCTCTCTCTCTGTCTGCCTCTCCATCTACTTGTGATCTCTCTGTCAAATAAATAAATAAAAATCTTAAAAAAAAAAAAAAAAGAAAATGTGTCACAGAAAGTGTTTAAACTTTAAGATACAGAGGCAACATGTAACGAACTACATTGTTTGAACGTCTAATTTGTAAATGCTGTTAGAGGAAACTTGGTGGAAATGTCCTTATGTGGTTGTGTTTCTGGAACTAAGTATATTTATTAATAAGGAATAGTTTAAAATTATGAAATGACGAGGAGTGGACAATTTTCCTAATCCTATCAGCTCTTTGCAGCTCTTTTATTAGCCTCCTTTAGGAATATCAGCTTTATTTATCTAATTAAATTTTATATTAATGTGCTTTTGACTTTTGGCCTTTCTCTTCCTTCTGCTCTTTTTTTCCCCCTAAATTACAAGTTTCTGTTTAACAGCTACTATCAATTCTTTGATACGAATTCTCAACATCAATTTACTAACTTCAGAGATGAAGAAGCATCAATATTTATAAGCTAATAATACAAAGCCGTGGGCATCTAGATGGCTCAGTCAGTTAAGCATCTGCCTTCGACTCAGGTGCTGATGTGGGATGGAACCCCAGGTTGAACTTTCTGCTCAGCTGGGAGCCTACTTCTCCCTCTCCCTCTGCCTGCCGCTCCCTTTGCTTGCTTTCTACCTCTCTTTGTCAACTAAATAAAATAAAATAAAATAATGTATATAATACACTTATTTATTTATTAAAATGCAATTATTACACAATACATAATGTATTGCATAATTATAATAATGATTAAATAATTTATTAAATATTTATATTAAATATATCAATTTAATTAAATAAATATTTTTTAGAATTTAAAATATTTCCAATTTAGATTATTAAATAATTAATTTATTGAATAAATATCTAAATGTAATTAAATAAAATAATTTATTTATTAAAATGAATAAAATAATGCTAAGTCATTATCTGAGCATGTATTTTTAAATAGTCTAAAAAGACCATCTAATAAAGTCTAAATACATTGAGTTCAGATATTTATACAAGTTAACTCAGACACTCAACCCACAGTTTCTAAACATTTGTTTTTATCTACTACTCAAAATACGATTGTAATGTATTTATTTATAACTTTGACATAGCAAGGAAACTTGGAGGAAAAGGAGACATTTGCTTTTAATATTAGAAAATTATTTTGTTGATTTAAAAAATAAAAACTTTAACACATGAACATTTATTCTTAAATAACACTGTGAAGTTTCTGAGTCGCATTCTATTAAACGTGCTGATAAAATGGCCTCAGTTACTCATTTAAATTATCAGCTGAATGGGTAACAAATGAAGAAGAGAGCTTTTTAATTATTTATGAATGTATTGCTTGTGGATGGAGTGCCACATAGAGTTACCTCTCTTTTTGGCTTTGTTTTGTGAGCAGCAGTGGAATCCATGAATGAGATTAAACATAAGGACATTCACAGAAATTCTTAATGAACTTCTGGGGAAGGGCAGTAAGTGCAAGGAAAAACTGCAGCAAGACTAATTACAAATTTTAAGTGGTCATCGCTTAATTATAGAAGCTTTTAAGTTTAAGTAATATTTCTTTTTTATGAGCCTATCATATTGTATTAATTACCACAAACTGCACACTTGAACACTTATCTTCACATATTTCTTATTCTTAGTACTTAAAATTACCCTTATGATTGATAAGTAAATGGATTTTACTGACAATGCATTTATTTACATAAATAAATAATGCTGTTTATATATATATAAACAATTGAATATGTGTTTGTGTTCAATGAAATTTTTTTTTCAAGTAAACATCTTAATTCTACCACATTGGTTACAAATAGATATAGACTTTATAGATTCATCTAATATTTTATTCTCAAATTTATATCTCCTTTTTGAAGTAAATGAAACTGTATATATTAAATATAATCCTATCACATGTAACAGTTACTAGTGCATCCAGGGACATAGATAGGTCAGGTCCTACTCAAGGCATCACGGATAACTGGATTTAACTTTCTATCCTAGGAGTCTTCTGTATATTTCTGTGGCTTTTATACTACAATTAGGAGGAAGAATTCTTTTGCTAAAAGCTTCCAAATGACTATGTGAGTAGATTATTTGTAGACCAGTGATATAATATTATAGTTTAATATGTAAAGCATGACAAAATAAAATGCTATTGCCATATTTAATTTGTTCAGTAAAGCATTCATTTAGTTATCAAGCATTCATTTTCTTTTTTTTTAAGATTTTATTTATTTATTTGACAGACAGAGATCACAAGTAGACAGAGAGGCAGGCAGAGAGAATGGAAGGGAAGCAGTGTCCCTGCTGAGCAGAGAGCCTGATGTGGGGCTCTATCCCAGGACTCTGGGATCATGACCTGAGCAGAAGGCAGAGGCTTTAACGCACTGAGCCACCCAAGAGCCCCAAGCATTCATTTTCTTTATACAGAAGAGATAGAACAATATTATATAGTAGAAAATACAGTAAATAATCTAGAAACCTTGATCATTTTTTTGACAATTTTAGAACATAAAATTAGCTAAAGCTCAAGTGCAAGTTATATTTGTATCATAGGAGAAATAGTTAATTAAAAGTTTGTTTATTACCATAGTTTAACACTCCAACAAAATGATAACGAGTCAAAAATTAATGAATATATGAAGTATACAATAAAAACAATAATCTTGAGTGTATGTGACTCACTGTAGGTATTGATAGGCTAGAAGTCAAAGGGAAAGTATCTATAGGGTTTGTTCAGTTCCATGCTCATCAGATTAAAAGGCTTTCTCATATTGCTTCCTTCACCACATTAATTTTTCTAATGAAGTTTTCAAGAGTTAAAGACAGTGATAGGGGGACGCCTGGGTGGCTCAGTTGGTTAAGCAGCTGCCTTCGGCTCGGGTCATGATCCCAGCGTCCTGGGATCAAGTCCCCACATCAGGCTTCTTGCTCAGCAGGGAGTCTGCTTCTCCCTCTGCCTCTGCCTGCCATTCTGTCTGCCTGCGTTCAGGCTCTCTCTCTCTCTGACAAATAAAAAAAAATCTTTAAAGACAGTGATAGGTTCATGGCTGGAGAGAAGGTACAGAATCTAAGATAGTTCAGCAGTGCTTATTATTTAAGAGAAAGACAGCGTGGGAAGTGAGGGGTGGAAGGAAAGGGATAAGAAGAGAGAATCTTAAGCAACCTCCTTGCCCAGCACAGAGCCTATAGGGGCTTCATCTCGTCGCCCTGAGATAACAACCTGAGCTGAAATCAAGAGTCAGTAGCTTATCTAATTGAGTCACCCAAGTGCACCATTTTTTTTCTTGTATATTTATTTTCATCTCTTTCTGTAACTGAGTTTCCCTTCAAAATCAGGACTTGCATACACAACCTAAATAATTATTTTGGGATTTGATCACGTGGAAGAGGAGAGAATGAGAAGAGCTAAGTGGTCCAGGAGAAACATATATGAGTTCAGACTGAGTGGATTATGCTTGTGGACCACTGAACATCAATCCTAATGCACAGAATACATATCAGAATTATTTTCCTGAAACAAGAAAGAGTCTGTTTAACCCACTGGCTTCTGCATCCTATCCACAGTGGCTAAAATTCATCCCAGAAGTAAATAATGTCCCTGACATTACTATTACTGAGCATGAGAGAGGAGCTGAGTGGGCTTGGTCAGTGTCCCACCTAATGAAAGGCAGAGCAGATTCAGGCAAAAAAAAAAATTATTAGTTCTTTCCAAATTAGATTTAATGGGATTCTATTTTTCATTTATGAATTCATTTTACATTTTATATTTTATCGATTTTTCTAAGCTTTGGCCAATATTCACTGCATTTTTGAATAGCTTTTATCTATTATTGTAAATCATTTTTCTGCTATATTTGTTTAGTCATGGTTATGCATTTCTTCTTCCCAGTATTCAGATATGTGATATCAATTACCAAATAAATTATTTAAAATGAAACCTGGTGATTCAGAGACCTGTACCCCTGGGAATAAAAATATATGTTTATAAAAAAATTTTTTTTAAATTATTTAAAATGTTTATTTTTTATACTAAACTTCTATGAAAAACATTGATATATGTATTATGGCATATTGTTCCTCTTTCAACTTGTTTTTTAAATGTGAATGTGCCTTGGAAAATACATATTGTTTCTTTTTATGTTTATGTAGATTCTTCATAATTTTCCCAAGTTCATTGGCTTATGGTTTATATTTTTTTAATAATTTTCCTACTGCCAATTAATAGATTTTTTTCCCATTACATTGTCTAAGTTGCTATTGCCATTTTAAGTAAAAAGCATCTGGAAATCTATATCCCTGTCCAGTTTCCTCAAATCACTCATTATTTTCAGGATCTAGTTGGATTTTCTTACAGGTTCCAGGTGGACAAGCTTTTGAACTGGTCCTAATTATTATTTCTGTTTCTGGCTTCCTGAATTTACCAGCTTCAGGGATCATTTTTAACAATTATGATGAAATGAGGCGTCATATTCTTATTCTCAACTTCATTAATAATGATATTAGTGTAACATGTCCTACAAGATAATAATAGATACATGTAAAATAATTTCATTGACCAAAAAAGTGGTGGAAAATGTAAATAAAACACAGTGGCAACCAACTAGTCATTTCAAGTTGAGCTATTTTTTCCCCCTTTATCTCCCTGTCTCTTTAATTTCCTGTAGCACATTCCTACAAAGTATTTTAAGGTGTTTTATATGCACATACATAGAGATCATCATGGAGTCTAAATCTAATAATTCCTTGTCAGTTTTAAATATTTTAAGTATTGTTCATTCCTATGTCAGTTGTCTATTAATATTTTCTCCACACTGTACTTAATTGCAAGGAAATATTTAATTTTAATATAAATTAACTAATCACTTTAATAAATATGTTTACCTTATGGATTAATTTTTGATGCTTATTTCTTAATTTTTTTAACTTATAAAATTTTATTTAGAGAGAGAGAGAGAGAGAGAGAGAACAAGCACAAGCAGGGGAAGCTGCAGAGGGAGAGGGAAAAGAAGAAGCAGGTTCCCCACCAAGCAGGGAGTCAAGCTCATTCTCAGGGTCTTGGGATCATGATCTGAGGTGAAGGCAGAGGCTTAGCTGACTGAGCCACTGAGTCTAATTGTTATCTTTGATATTTAAGGAAATACTTTATCATCTCTAATTGATCCCCTATGTCACAAATACAGTTTTCTCTATGGTGCTATTAATTTTATTGTCTTAAAATTAGACTCTTTTTCTAGAAGCATTTTTAATCATTCTCTTAGGTCTATTCTTTAGTTTTTATACATTTCATTTAGTTTTTTATTTTATCTTCATCATCTCTGAGTATTCCTGACCAGTACTCATGGTCAAATCTTTTTTATTAATCTATTCCAGAAATTTGTTTGTTTCTATAATATTTTGTTATTACTGCTGTCATTCTTAGGTTTTGCCTTTATATTCTTTTTGATTTGTTTTGTTGTTTTATGCTTTGGTGTTTTTGTTGTATTGTTTTGTTTTTCTTTTGAATTAATACGATTAAACCTTTAGATTTCCTTCTACCTTTAATTATTGTCACTTATTTTCACAAATGATATTACCAGAGTACAGGAATTCTAAATATTTCTGAATTAGCTGTATTATTTCTTTTTAGGTATCAAGTTAACTTACAATTACATGGACTTAGTATTTTGGTCATTATATTCTAGTTTTATTGCCTTATCATTGGAAAATATAGCCTGATACTTAACTCTAGGGAATGATGTGGGAGAGCTAGGTTCTTGTCTCTTGGACTCAAAGAAGGAATCTCGTGGGCAATGGAGAGTGAGTAAGTGACAGAAGTTTATCAAGTGAATATATAGAAAAAGCTCTCACAACTAAGAGGGGTCCCCACACAGTTAACAATGAGTGCCTTCAGGGTTTATTTTTTATAAAAAGGTAACCAGGCAACTTTAATCCTTTTAACATCTCTATCAATAACTCCTTCAGTGGCTTACCTCCTTTTTAGCCTCTGATTATTCTTTTTTGGTTACAGGTGATTATCATAATGACACCAACCCCACATGACCCACCCCATACACCTAGGGCAGGGTGGTCCTCCATCCCACATGCCTAGATCAGGGTGCTCTTCCCTGGGGTAGGGTGGTCCAATTTATCTCTTTACTCTGGCTTTCCCACACCACATTTTGGGGATTTCTGAGAGCCTGTTCACAAAGTTCCCTATGGATCTCTTCCTCCCTAGCCCCACCTGTCCATTACTCATTTTGAGAGTTGATATTACCATAGTGCTGTAATTCTAAAAATTTCTGAATTAGCTGTACTATTTCTTTTTAGGTATGAAGTTAACTTCCAATTATATGAATTTAATATTTTGGTCATTGTTTTCTAATTTTATTGCCTTATTCTTGGAAAATATAGCCTGATATTTAACTCTCGGAATTGATTGGCATATACTTCTGGCCTAAATAATGGCCTGTTTGTGTAAATGTTCAAATTATGCTTATATACTTACTGAAGACTATTGTTTTGGGGTCAGGATGGCTACATTTCTTAATAGATCAGGACTATTAGATTCTCTAAATTTTGATGTCTCTTAATTTAATCTAATTAAATTATCAGTTAATGAAAGAAGTTAAATTTTTTACATACTACTGCATCTAAACTTATCAAAGTCTTTTGCTATAATTAGACAAGTATGTCATCCTGTTTTTTTTTAAGATTTTATTTATTTATTTGACAGAGATCACAAGTAGGCAGAGAGGCAGGCTTAGAGAGAGGAGGAAGCAGACTCCCTGCTGAGCAGAGAGCCCGATGCAGGGCTCGATCCCAGGACCCTGGGATCATGACCTGAGCTGAAGGCAGAGGCTTTAACCCACTGAGCCACCCAGGTGCCCCTGACATCCTGTTTATATACCAAGTCTTACATTAAATTTGGGAGGAGGTTAGGGATAGCACAAGCCTCCAATATTTTTTATAAACAAGGTTTCCAGGACCTTGAGGGGGCTAGCTATTGTTAGGGAAAGGTCATTTATTACTATTTAGTAAAAATTCAGGGAAGAGACTCTTCTGATGTGTATCAGTGGGTATATGCTTGGGAGATGATTGCCAATGTATATCTTGAGGGCAGGGGTGGGGAGTAGAGATAAAGAAGTTTCCAAAGTAATTTTTACATGTGAAAGTAGATTTTCAGTATCCTGGGGGGTGGACTAAGAATGCTTTTTGCCCTGAGTGGACGTGTCCACATTGAAGCAGCTGAGTCCCCAGAGGAACTTCAAGGACTTGTCAACAGGCTATGAGTAGTAAGGAAATCTAATTTTTCCTCTAGCTTTTGTTCCACACACATCACCTACATCTTACACCTCTTTTATATTGATAATTTTAATGCTTTGCTGGTATCCAGATGACTATATCCTTAAGTGACTTCTTATCTCTATTGAATCCATTACATATTCTATCCATTGTATTCTTAATTCAACTAGATTACATATATTTAATCTATTAGTACCAGTAGGTTCTTATTCTTGTTTTTATTTCAAACTCTTTCCTTATTTCCTTACACTATTTATTGGGTATATTTTAAACCCCTGATATACTCACTTATTATATATAAGCTGTCAACCTTATTCTTATTTTGAGGTAGCTATATCTTTTTGGGTTTTAGGACATCATACCAACAATGCCAAATAATTTTCAGACAACAGCAGGATCTCCAAGAATTCAACTAAATTCTGACACTATCTACCTGAACATAGCATAAGATTTCATCAGTTAAGGGATCAGTCCTCCAAGAATATCTCCAACCCCACCTCAGATGCCAGTCTCACTGTAGGCCCCAGGTTATTACCTGTGCTTGTGACTGAGCAACTACAGGTTGGAGGTCTCAGTGGTCTACTTCTTACATTCTTTTAATTTGCTACAGAGACTCACAAAACTCAGAAAAATACTTAATTTATGTTTGCCAGCTTATTAAAAGATATAATAGAAGATTTAAATCAATAGATAGATAAAGAAGTGCACAGGGCAAGGTATGGAGAATGGGCACAGAGCTTCTATTACCTTCTGTAAGACTGCCACTCTTCCTGCCTTTTCATACATTTAACAAACTAAAAGCTTTCTGAACCCAGTCCTTTCAGGTTTTCTGTAGAGGCTTCATGACATAGTCATGACTGACTAAATCATTGTCATTTGCTGATCTAATCTCCAGCTCCTCTTCCTTCCCCAGATAATCCTGAATTGGGAGGAAGGGGAGACATGTTGGGCAAAAGGTTATGAAGGCTTTCACCAAGTGGTTGGTCCTTCAGGCAAACAGCCCTTGCCTTTAGTGAGGTCTGAAGGTCACTTCATTAACATAACAAAACACACCTCTCTCACCCTTATCACAGGAAATTCCAAGAGTTTTAGGAACTGTGAGTCAGTAGCCATGGTTGAAAACCAAATATTCAGATGAACAAACCACTATATTACACTACATGCTTAAGTATTTAATTATGTGATCTTTTAAACAAATATTTTTCTAAGAGTATAAACTGTTCTGTCAGTAATCTGGATTGGGGAGTGATGTATTGCCAAATTTCTGTCATTTTAGTCCAGGAAGTCAAAGAGAAACAACAGGAGAGCCCCTTAGGGCAGGAAGTTCAAAGTAACAATGTTGACTACTACTCCCTTTTCTTGATTTTTTTTTTTAAACAAGCAAATCATCTCTTCAGAGTTGCAGTTTAAAGCCAAGAACATGCGGAATTGGGAGAAAAAAATAGTTAAATTTGGAGACTTGCAGAGGTAGAATCAGAGGAGTGAAAGCCATTACAGTAACTGAACTAAGTGAAGTCAACCTTTGGTGAATCACAGAAACAAGTGGAGTTGTCAAACAAAGGAATCTTTGTTTACAACATACAAGGAAATCACAGGGAATAAGTTCCAAAGCCTTGACTGTTTGAACAGGAGAGAGATTTTTATTTAGTATTTAAGATGAATACTCAGAAGGGAGAGTTTTATTATCCCGTGTATGGTTGGTCATAAGGTTGTGGATACATGCACATCCACATATGTATTAGTGCAATATGTATTGCATGTTCACCTGAATGAAGCTTGTATTCCACCGAGGGCAGAAACATCACCGTTAGAATAAAGCAGAGGTAACTGTTGGACAAGGGAAAGGGACGCTGCAGGCTTCAAGAGCAGATATAAACTAGATGGGGTCTTGGGCTCATTTTCTGGGACAAGGAATGCAAGGCCTCGATTACTTTTGAAATAGCACTAGGAGTTTTACCACTGATTTATTGTCTCAATAGCTTAGGCTATTTCCTGGTCTGGTGGTGACTGTTAGTTTTCCCATTGCCTCGTTCCCTCAAAATCCTGAAGTAGTGAGGTTTTTGCATTTCATTGTAAGAACCTCCCAGGAAGTTTTGGAAGAAGTGTGCTTGGGCAAGTACACAAGGTGGGTATAGATCATTGAAAATAGCTGCGGACAAAAAATGACTTTTCTCATGTCAGGAAAACTATATCTCATCTTTAATTTTCTGGGAACCTCTAACTCTTTCTGCTGATGTTACCAGCAGGCATCTGAGATATTACTGATTGTTCTCTTGAACCTAAGGAAAAGGAAATGTAGAAAGCAAAAGACAAAACTTTAAAATCTATCCTGCAACTCATCAATTCACTGCAGCCACCTCTCTGTCTTTCCCTTTCTCTTTTTCTCTCTTTCTCTTTCTCTCTCACTTTCTCTCTCACATACGCACAAGACACGCAAATCAACTTAAAACAATTTTTAATTTTCCCTATTCCATTTTAATATACTTGAGGCATGATCATTTTCTTAGTAAATACAAGAAAAAAAATATAGGATTCCATCTTTCTGTGTGATTAAAGTATTGAGGAATTTACTTCCAATAGCACTTATAAAAACATATTTTATTTAAGTAATATTATATAATCAGGTGCGTGCATTTTTCTTATTCTCCAACTACTGTTATTTGGCAATTAATATTTTGTCAATCAATATTCCCCTATATTTGAATGTGTGGGCAGTGAGAGATGAGTTAGAGGCAAGGATGGTGAAAAATGGGTTACACATTAGAAGACTGAGGGCACAACCTCCCGACTTTGTGACTTCTGAGACCCTGGGCCTAACAAACCAGGAGACACTGGTACTGAAAATGTTCTCTCCTCTTCTACCTCTAGCCCAGAGTAAGCCCTAGATCTATCATAATGCATTTGCATTGCCATCCCCATGGAAAAGAGTTGCCATAATGGTTCCAGAACAAACCTTTTAAGGTAAAAAACAACTCTTCCCACCAGGCTCCCTCAGAAAATCGAAAACTCCAGAATAAACCAGCTCTCTTTACACCTTAAAGACCAGGAGAATCAACAACAAATTAAGCCAAACCCACATGCAAGAAGGGAAATAATCAAGATTAAAGCAGAGATCAATGAGATAGAAACTAGAGATACAGTAGAACACATCAATGAAACTAGAAGCTGAATTTTGAAAGAATCAATAAGATTGATAAACTACTGGCCAAACTAATCCAAAGGTAAAGAGAGAATACCCAAATTAATAAAATTATGCATGAAAAGGGAAAGATAATGACTAATAGCAAGGAAATAGAAACAATCATCAGAAATTATTATCAACGGTTTTAACAGTTATATGACAATAAGTTAGGCAAACTAGACAAAATAGATGCATTCCTAGGAACCTATAAACTTCCAAAACTGAATCAGGAAGAAATTGACAACCTGAATAGACCAATATCAGGTTAGGAGATTGAAGCAGTCATCAAAGACCTCCCAAAAAACAAGAGCCCAGGACCTGGTGAATTCCCTGGAGAATTCTACTAAACTTTCAAAGAAGAAATAACACCTATTCTTCTGAAGCTGCTTCCAAAAATAGAAACAGATGGCCAAACCAGGCAAAGACACCCTCCCAAAGGAGAATTTCAGACCAATACCCCTGATGAATATGGATGCCAAGATTCTCAACAAGATCCTAGCTAATAGGATCCAACAGTACACTAAAAAGATTATCCACCATGACCAGGTGGGATTTATCCATGGGATACAAGGGTAGTTCAACATTCACAAATCAGTAAATGTGATAGAACAAATCAATAAAAGAAGAGAGAATAACCACATGGTTCTCTGAATTGATGTAGAAAAAGCATTTGGCAAGATACAGCATCCACTCCTGTTTAAAACACTTCAAAGTACAGGGATACAGGGAACTTTCCTCAACTTCATAAAATCTATCTATGAAAAACCCACAGTGAATATCATCCTCAAACGGGAAAAGCTGGCAGCCTACCAATTGAAATCAAGAACACGACAAGGATGTCCACTCTGAACCCTGTTATTCAACACAGTACTAAAATTCCTAGAAACAACAATCAGACAACACAAAGAAATAAAAGGTTTTCGAATTGGCAAATAATAAGTCAAACTCTCTCTCCTTGCAGATGACATGATACTTTATATAGAAAACCCAAAGGACTCCACCCCCCAACTACTAGAAGTCATAACGGCAATTCAGTAATGTGGCAGGATACATAATTAATGTACAGAAATAAGTTGATTTCCATAGAAAGGGAAATTAGAGAATTGATTCCATTTCCTATAGCACCAAGAACCATAAAATACCTTGGAATAAACGTAACCAAAGAGGTAAAGGATCTGTACTTGAGGAACTACAGAATACTCATGAAAGAAACGGAAGAAGACACAAAAAGAATGAAGATCATCCACGTGCATGGATTGGAAGAATAAACATTGTGAAAATGTCTATACTGCCTAGAGCCATCTATGCTTTCAGTGCTATCCTGATCAAAATTCCACTGGAACTTTTCAAAGAGCTGGAACAAACAACAACAAACAATTCCAAACAATTTGTATGGAACCAGAAGAGACCCTGAAATGCTAAGGGAATGTTGAAAAAGAAAAAGCAAAAATTAGGCTTCATGTTGCCTAATTTCAAGCTTTACTACAAAGCTGTGTTCCCCAAGACAGCATGACACCGGCATAAAAACAGACATGTAGACCAGTGGAACAGAGTCGAGTGCCCAGATATGGACCATCAACTCTATGGTCAAAAAATCTTTGACAAAGCACAGAAAATTATACAGTGGAAAAAAGACAGCCTCTTCAATCAATGGTGCTGGAATAATTGGACAGCTATGTATCGAAGAATGACACTCAACCATTCTCTTATACCATACAGAAAGATAAATTCGAAATGGACTAAAGACCTCAACGTGAGGCAGGAATCTATCAAAATCCTAGAGGAGAACATAGGCAGTAACGTCTTGGACACTGGCCACAGCAAATTCTTTCAAGACATGTCCCCAAAGACAAAGGAAACAAAAGCAAAAATGAACTTTTGGGATTTCATCAAGATCAAAAGTTCCTGCACAGCAAAGGAAACAGTCAACAAAATGAAGAGACAACCCACAGAATGGGAGAAGATTTTCACAAAGGACATTACAGATAAAGGGCTGATATCCAAGATCTATAAAGAACTCCTCAAACTCAACACACACAAAACAGATAATCATGTCAAAAAATGGGCAGGAGACATGAACAGACACTTCTCCAAAGAAGACATACAAATGGCAAACAGATGCATGAAAAAATGTTCATCATCATTAGCCATCAGGGAGATTCAAATCAAAAGCACATTGGGATACCACCTTACACAGTTAGAATGACCAAAATTAACAAGGCAATAATCAACAAGTGTTGTAGAGGATGTGGATAATGGGGAACACTCTTACACTATTGGTGAGAATGCCAGTTGTTGCAGCTACTTTGGGATACAGTGTGGAGACTCCTTAAGAAATTAAAATCAGAGCTACCCTATGACCCTGCAATTGCAATACTGAATACCCCTAAGATACAGGTGCAGTGAAAAGAAGGGGCATCTGTACCCTAATGTTTATAGCAGCAATGGCCACAGTCATTAAACTTTGGAAAGAACCAAGATGACCTTCAATGAATGAACAGATAAAGAAGATATGATCCATTTTTACAATGGAGTATTATGCTTCCTTCTGAAAGGAAGGATACCCAACTTTTGTATCAACATGGACGGGACTGGAGGAGATTATCCTGAGTGAAATAAGTCAAGCAGGGATTGTCAGTTTTCATATGGTTTCACTTAATTGTGGAGCATAAAGAATAACACGGAAGACACTGGGTGATCAAGAGGAGAAGTGAGTGGGGGGAAATTGGAGGGGGAGACAAACTATGAGAGACTGTGGACTCTTAGAAACAAACTGAGAGTTTTGAGGGAGGGGGCAGAGGGTTGGTTAAGCCTGTTAATGGGAGTTATGGAGGGCACATATTGCATGAAGCACTGGGTGCGGTGCATAAACAATGAATTTTGGAACCCTGAAAAAAATAAAATAAAAATGACAACAACAACTCCACTACCCAACCTGTGGTAGGAGTCCCCCAAATGTATGGAAGCAGCCTCCATTAGAGATCAATCCACTGCATGTTGAGGGTCCTCCCACTTCAAAAAGACCAAGAAATATCCAACCCAAAACAAAGTAAGGGCCAGTTCCACCTCATGGAATACCACCTGCTCTCCCTTAGAGAGTGTGCTGTTGCTTTAATAAACCTGCCTTCTGCTTTCACTTTGGGCATTGATCTCTAATTCTCACATGCCAACATAAAAATAATGATGGGTTACCGTTCCAATTAATAGAAAAGGAGGTACAGGGAAATTGAATGAAAAGGAATAACAAAGTAAGTTCATAAGTCAATCTTCCTTGTAAAAAAAATTAACCTAAAATTGCGTTTCTGCCACCTCTCTCCTGTTTGATATGATAAAGAATGACCACAATACATGAATTATAGTTTGGGGTTTTGAAAACCATAATAGCTTTATACCAACACTTGACATTTTATTTATTTATTTATTTATTTATTTATTGCTAACAAAATAGCTCGATTTGATATGCGGTTCCTGACAACCAACCTCAGAAGTAATTCCACCTACATGAGAAGTCAGAAAGAACCACAAACCAAACCTCAACATAGATTCAAAGAGAAAATACTCTTTAACAAATTTCCCTTCCTGGGGCACCTGAGTGGCTCAGTGAGTTAAAGCCTCTGCATTCAGCTCAGGTCATGATCCTAGGGTCCTGGGATTGAGCACCATGTCTGGCTCTCTGCTCAACGGGGAGCCTGCTTCCACCTCTCTCTCTGCCTGCTCTCTGCCTACTTGTGATCTCTGTCTGTCAAATAAATAAGTAAAATCTTTAAAAAAATTTTCCCTTCCTATCAGAAGCAGACCATTTGTTAGTGGTTACTGACAAATTCCCCAGAAAGCTTCATCTAAAAGGCTGTACTTTCTTCAGACACCCAGCAGGACCTTCTTCTCTGGGCCTGGTATTTCATCAATGGCCTAATCCAGAGAATAAGACACTAACCTACTGAGCGCCAAGGGCCTCAGAACCAGGAAAGAGATGATGAGGGACACAACGCACGCCTCTGGTCACCAAGAGGGTATGTAGACTTTTGCTGCTTTTCTGCATTTTTCAAAGCTGAGTTTTAGCTGGAGGCCGCTCCTTTAGGATAAATTGCTGATACCGTATAGTAAAAGCTATTATATGATTTTTTACAAACCATTTCCTATCTTTGCATTCTCATGTGCCAAGACAGACACGGATTATTTAAAACCCTGAAGAGAGTGCTATTGCATTTAAATTGCCTGTAACCTTCGTGCAATAGATTTATGATTGATGATAGATTTAGTTAAAATATAACTATTTTAAATATTTATTCTCAGTAAACGATTTCAACCTATGCTCATTTAAGTAACTTGGTGCATAATCCCTTTTCTATTAAACTCTAGTGCAAGGACCAATGCGGCGTTTCCAAGAGAACCCCAAGCTCCATTTCTAGAATGGCCGAATGCGTATATATCAGGCATCCTCTTTTCACTCGCTTTGTGGAGCACCTACCATGGAGGTCATGTAATAACCAATGACCAAAAAACAAACAAAAAACCCAAACATCCAGGTCGAAGTTATTCGCGCGTGCCATCATGCAATGGCGGACCCTGCCTGGAGACAAGGAGACTGCTCAAACAGATCGCAGGCAGGCATCTCAGCCGAGGCCTGTGCTGGGGAAGCTGGTTCCTTGCTTGGGGCGCAATCAGGAAGCCAGCGAAGTGACCCTAGAGTGCAGCCGGGGATTAGGGCTGATGATCTTTTCGCAGCCCGGGAGCCAGGCTAGGAGTCCGCCCAGCGCGGGCGCTGGCCGCGCTGGCAGGCCACGGGGCTTTGCCTTGCGCCAGGCCCGGGCCCACCCCCGCCTCAGGAAGGAGGGGGGCGCGGGAGGCCCGGAGAAGTGGCTTTTCTAATTGCCGAAGCGGGAAGTGAGCTCGCGGAGGACGCAGCAGAGAGTCTGGGAGGAGGAGGAGGGGCTGGCGGAGGAGGGACGCGCAGCACCGCGGTGCTGAGCTGAGGCCCAGTCGGGATTGCAGGACCCATTGGAATCGCCTCTGGTGCGCTCCCATGCTCCAGCCCAGCCCCAGAGGCCGCGCTGTCCTGCTCCCGCTGCCCGCTGCCCTCCCAGCCCCATGGCTTCTCAAGACAACCCTCTGTGCACAGGTAAAGTGACACCGCGCTTTGCCCTCACCTGGAGCAGAAAGCGCAGGCCCTGAGCTCACTGGGGTGTCGGGACCCAGCCTCCCGGGTCCCCCGGGGCACCAGGACCACCCCGGAGGCCGCGCAGCACATGAGTCTGCACAGGGTCGGGCCTTGGACGGTGCTAGGTGCGGTGCCCCCCGCCAGAGGGCGCGCTAGCCCCATTCATTAGGCACCCCTGTGCACATGCTGAGGACCCTGTTCTCTCGTCCTGCGCCATGGCCCCCCCACTTTTGTTCTGGACTTGGGATCCCAGGTGGAAACTAGTCCCTCAGACCTCCCTGGCAGCAAGGAGCGCAGGGAGGGATTCTCGGTTTTTCCGCCCTGGTCTTCCTCTCTCCCCATTCACATGCCTTATTGAGTCCCTTTCCTCTCCTCATTGTCACTTTTATTAAATGGTTTTGTTCTGCATGTTGACCCGCAGAGCGATTTCATGAATGAATATACAGGATACTGAGTCGGAGCCCACCTGTGAGAGCCCACCTTTGGAGGCCTTTCATTAGAATGGTCTCTGGTTCTAACCTCAGTTCTGAATACTGCGTGTACCTGAGGACCGAGTCCAGATGTTTCTTTCATCTCTGACTTGAATTTGAAATGCTAACGTCACTATGACCTGGGAAGCCGAGGTCCACAGCATCTTCATCTGAAATTCCACTAGAGCTCCCATTTACCTAGTGCCCAGCCTGAGTCTGTTTTCCACTACTGTCAGGGTTCTAGAAGTTCATGCACTGCCCACCACTGACAGTAGGGGCATCTCTCTGTCCAGATTTTCCCTTTACATAAGGAGGTCAGTTACAGGAGATTAGGGCCCACTCTAATGACCTCACTGTAATGTGATTGCATCTGTAAGGACTCTAGTTCCAAATAAGGTCACGTTCTGTGGTACCAGAGATAAGGACAGCAGCAAGGTTTCTGGGGGAAATGCAGGTCAGCTCTTAACAGTCCACTCTCTGGCTCCCCAAATTCGTGTCCTTCCCATGTGCAAAATACCTTCACCCAATGCCCTCCAAAGCACTAATCATCCCAGAATCAACTCAAAAATATGAAATCTCATCTGTCCTCCTCCACTCAAAGACCCAGATCTCACCCAGACCATGGGACCTGAGGACTGCATCCAGAAGCCACAATCTCCTGGTAAAGCTGTCCATCAGGTCCTGACATCACCCTCATTCGTCCCAGCAGCCGAGGGCCTACAGTTCCCAGAGACAGTTTCTCAGAGGAAGTGTGAAGACCACCTCAGAGGACGTTCTTTGGAAGCGAATGAAGAGGGAAGGTTCGGGTCAGAGCCTCCTGCCATTCCCAGGGCACCCAGAACCCAGAGAGTGAGGCCTTGGGTGCTTTCTAGTGACAGATTCAAGGCAATTCTTCGACTTTGGGACTTAGAGTTAACTTAGTTTTCATTTGTGATTATTATTTTTGTGTGGGGGGCTATAGCTTTTCTTTTGACCTATGGCTGCTTTCACTCCCAGTTCTGAAGAAGCCCCTAAATCCTAACCCTGTTGAGGACTCTGAAAGCTCTCAGAGCAGCAGTACTGGTGGACAGTGTGGACACATGGTTTGGTTTCTCCTCTGGCCTGATTCTGCGGCAGCCCCACTCTGTCCTCCTCAGACTTCAGAGCAATAGCTGAATAAGTGGAGAAAGGACCATGGGGTCAGGAAGGTGGCCACCGAAGAGTGACTTCTCTGGAGGGTGGCTGAGCTAGCGAGTGAGCCTGTTAGTCCAGCTCTGCCTGCAGTCTGGATGGAGCTGAACAGGAGCCAGGGAAGGGGAGGAGGAGCAGAGAGCTGGGACAAAGGGACCAAATAGGAGATTCAGATGAAGGGAAGTAATTGGGAGGAGAGAAGAAACTCTAGAAGACAGGCATGTAAGAAAGGAAAAGGGATGAAGTGGGAATCGGGAAAGGGCACCACCAGGGAAGGAGAGAGGGAATGGGAAGGCGGAGGGAGGGAGGAAAGGGGAAAGGAAGAAGGGAGGAGTCAGCAAGCCAGGGCTCCCCCTGCATCTGAAGAAGAGGTGGCTGGTCTGGCTTGTCAAACAAGGTGCTCACTCTTTTGTCCCAGTTTCTGCTCCCAGTGCTACTGGGCTTTGCAAGGAAGGCAGGCTGTCCCCTGGGACCCACTGGAGCCCACTGGAGCACACTGGAGCCCACAGGAGGGTGGGAGAGGTAAGATGCCACCGGGTCCTGTCCTGAGCTGCTCCCAGCTGCTACCTCACCACATGGTGCAAGACGGACCCCAGAACAAAGGAAGGACACAGGCCCACATGTCTGCCGGTGGCCCTGGGCACTTAGCTCATCGCAGTGAACCACACCGCCTCCTCAACCCAAGCTTTCAAAGCCTGCTTCTTCGTTCCTGGCTTTCATGTCTGTACAAACATGAGCCAGATCTAACTCATCTCCGACAGACAATTCTGACTCACCCCGTGTCAGATTTTTATTGGTGGCTGTGATAGAGTAAGATAGCAATGCTCCAACAAACGGACTATTTCCTCCCACGTGACCTCAACAGTCTTATACATTTTCTTAGCGAAAAAATCTTGTCTCCTTCCATTAAGCTCATAACATGGTCTAATAGTATACATGTGCCTTCGTTAGATGCGAAGCGATACAGAGGTCCCGTTTTTTTTTCTTTTAATTTTACAAGGTAAAGTCAGTGAACACATCTAACTTGACGAATACGTCTCTAAAATGTCAATCCAGGCAAAGCTTTTTCTGCCTACCATTTGGAGCCTATGTGGTGACATTTTTAAAACGCTTTCAGTCCCTCAGTGAGGCTCTTATAAGCTAGCCAGGGCTTACTACGTGCCAGGCACTGTGTCAGGTGTTGGAGCTAAACCGATGGAGAGCTTGGAGGCAGGCTGGGGAGGGACATCCGTGACACAACCACAGCTAGAAACGGAGGCCAGTGTTAGAAAAGAGAGAGCAGGCTGCATGGAGAGTGTGTACCATGGGCCTTGTGAGCTCACGAATAAGTGGGAGTAACTGGAGTGGGGAGATGGGGGAGAAAAAGAGGGTCTTCCCATTAATGGGAATCACCTGTGCTTGGAGGCAGGCGCCATGAGGGGTCTCCACAGGAAGAGGGAGGCAGCGTGGTTGAAGGGCAGAAAGACAGGGCAGAACAGGCATCATTCAATTAGAAGCGTAGGAAGAGATGGATGGGAGGATTATGGATGCCTTTGGAGGACTGAGTATTTGTTAGAAGATCAGTGCAGATTTCTATAGAGACAAATGCCAGGAACTGATAGGTCTATGAAAGGTCTGGCTGCCTTTTGGCAAAGGGGTTGGTAAAAGGCACGTGCAGGTGTGAACACACCAGGTGGGAGGTGAGTGCAGGAAATCAGGTGAGGGAGCATGGGAACTAGGTCCGGGGGTATATAAGGGAAAATAGCCTTTAATGAGTTCCACAAATTGGCACCAGCTGTAGCTTCATTACAGCGCTAGAAGGGGTAGGTGGGTGTGTTCTGGAGGTTACAGAAATTACATGAGAAAGGGAAGTCTTTTTAGATCTTTTTTCCAACTAGAGGAACTCTCACCTTATTGATAGAATTCCAGAGTGGGAATGGATGAACATGAGAACATCTTTAAAATGTCTGAATATGTTCTTTGATATCTTTGCAAGTGACGAGGAGACCTTGACCTTAGGAGGCCTCGTACTTCTTTGTAGCCAAAAAGATTTCACCTACAGATTTAGGTTCTCCCTTTCAAAGTCAAGGAGACGGTATTTCCAAAGGACACCTCCTATCATTTTACCCCCTCATCATACCTCACATGCTGGGATCTGCAAGACCCTCTGTTCCAGGTTGTGAGTATCCACTTTGGCCAGTCTGGTCTTGCCAAGAACACCACCACAGGAAATTTAGAGCCTGTAGTGCTATTAATAACATCATCTAAGACTGTGTTTGCTGCCCTCATGGCCTCTTCCCACCATGACTCACTGAAGCTTTTTACACGTTGTATCCATTAAGCTATAGTTCCCAAAGCTCATCTTCTCTAGTGCCATTAATTTGTAGGGGACCAGGCAAAGCTTAAACTTGTTCCCCTTAATTGGATCCCTGTGCCCCCACAATCTCTTTGAATGCCTTTCACCATGATCCTTGAATGAGCTCTGAGACCACTGTTGGTACCTAACACTTCTTGGCACATTGTCTGTTAGGTTCTTGGAAGAGGAGGTGGCTATGGAGGTGAGTGGGGATGGGAGTGGGAGGATTTTTCCCTTCACTTCCCTTTTTGTTTTTTCAAATAATGGTTTTGAGGGGGAGGGAAAGGTTAACCAGATCATTTATTTTCCATCTCCCATTGATAAAATGTTTACCACTCCCCATTGGAAGAATTTAGATCTTTCTTTAGAATCTCCAGGAAAATCTCCCAAAATCTTCACCACCATGTGGATTCAGCCATCTTCTGATTCACCTCCAGATTGTCTCCTCCTAACTGCTCAAGCCACAGGTTAAGGTAAGGGTGAAATGTTCAATGCCCAAGCAATTAAGTGGGGAACACGTTTATCTAAGCAATTGCATGCAGCTCTGTATCTGCATACAGGGGGTCTCTCCCAAACTTTTTCAACCTCAGCAAAATAAGAAAAAGCCCCAGCGACCTGGGGGTATATATCATTCATTCATTCCTGTGTTCAACACTCATGGCGAATCCCCACCGAGACAGTGGGAGAGCAAGGACGGAAGAAACCCTGGAAGCTGAAGTCTGAGGAGGATTTCAAATTCAAGTCAGAGATGAAAGAAACATCTGGACTCTGTCCTCAGGTACACGCAGTATTCTGAACTGAGGCTATAACCAGAGACCATTCTAATGAAAGGCCTCCACAGGTGGGCTCTCACAGGTGGGCTCCCACTCAGTTTCCTGTATATTCATTCATGAAATCGCTCTGCGGGTCAACATGCAGAACAAAACCATTTAATAAAAGTGACAATGAGGAGAGGAAAGGGACACAAGAAGGCATGTGAATGTGGAGAGAGGAAGAGCCAGGGTGGAAAAACCGAGAGTCCCTCCCTGTGCTCCTTGCTGCCAGGGAGGTCTGAGGGACTAGTTTCCACCTGGGATCCCAAGTCCAGAACAAAAGCGGCGGGGCCATGGCGGAAGACAAGGGATGGGGGACCTTGGCACCCGCGCATGGGGGTGCCGAAGGATGGGGGCTAGCGCCCCCGCTGGTGGGGGGGGCACCTCGGGCGGCGCCATCCCTGGCCCGACCCCGTGGGGACCCGGGTGTGGCGCGGTATCCGGGGTGGTCCCGGTGCCCCGGGGGTCCCGGGAGGCTGGGTCCCCACACCTCCGAGAGCTCGGGGCCCGCGCTTTCTGCTCCAGGTGAGGGTGCGGCGCGGTTTCAAGTGCGCAGAGGGTCATCTGGAGAAGCCATGGGGCTGGGAGGGTCAGTGCGGCCTCTAAGGGCTGGGCTGGAGGGCAAGAGCGCAAGGGCAGCAAGTCCTGTGGGTCCTCCAGTCCCGACTGGGCCGCAGCACAGAACCGCCGCGCTGCATGCCCCTCCTCCGCCAGCCCCTCCACCTCACCCAGACTCTCCGCCACGTCCTCCGGGAGCTCACTTCCGGCTTCCGCAATTAGCAAAGCCCCTACTCCGGGTCGCCCCCGCCTCTGCCCCCTCCTTCCTGATGGGGAGGCTGGGGCCTGGGAACGGGGTGAAGCCCCGGGGGCCTGCGAGTGTGGCCAGAGCCGGCGCTCCGCGGCCTCCTAGCCTGGCTCCCCGAGCGGGTATCCGCGCGCAGCCTGGCTGCGAAAAGATCATCAGCCCTAAACCCGGCTGCACTCTCGGTTCACTTCGCTGGCTTCATGATTACGCCCGAAGCGGGGAACCAGCTTCCCCAGCACAGGCCTGAGCTGAGATGCCTGTCTGCTATTTGAGCAGTCTCCTGGTCTCCAGGCAGGGTCTGCCTTTGCATGATGGCAGGCGCGAATAACTTCGACCTGGATGTTTGGGTTTTTGTTTGTTTTTTGGTCATTGGTTATTACATGACCTCCATGGTAGGTGCTCCACAAAGCGAGTGAAAAGAGGATGCCTGATATATACGCATTCGGCCATTCTAGAAATGGAGCTTGGGGTTCTCTTGGAAACGCCGCATTGGTCCTTGCACTAGGGTTTAATAGAAAAGGGATTATGCACCAAGTTACTTAAATGAGCATAGGTTGAAATCGTTTACTGAGAATAAATATTTAAAATAGTTATATTTTAACTAAATCTGTCATCAATCATAAATCTATTGCACGAAGGTTACAGGCAATTTAAATGCAATAGCACTCTCTTCAGGGTTTTAGATAATCCGTGTCTGTCTTGGCACATGAGAATGCAAAGATAGGAAATGGTTTGTAAAAAATCATATAATAGCTTTTACTATACGGTATCAGCAATTTATCCTAAAGGAGCGGCCTCCAGCTAAAACTCAGCTTTGAAAAATGCAGAAAAGCAGCAAAAGTTTGCATACCCTCTTGGTGACCAGAGGCGTGCGTTGTGTCCCTCATCATCTCTTTCCTGGTTCTGAGGCCCTTGGCGCTCAGTAGGTTAGTGTCTTATTCTCTGGATTAGGCCATTGAAGAAATACCAGGCCCAGAGAAGAAGGTCCTGCTGGGTGTCTGAAGAAAGTACAGCCTTTTAGATGAAGCTTTCTGGGGAATTTGTCAGTAACCACTAACAAATGGTTTGCTTCTGATAGGAAGGGACATTTTTTTAAAAGATTTTATTTATTTATTTGACAGACATAGATCACCAGTAGGCAGAGAGCAGGCAGAGAGAGAAGTGGAAGCAGGCTCCCCGCTGAGCAGAGAGACAGACATGGGGTTCAATCCCAGGACCCTAGGATCATGACCTGAGTTAAAGGCAGAGGCTTAACCCGCTGAGTCACCCAGGTGCCCCTAAACATTAATAATTCTTAACGGTTCCTCTACTCACTTATATAGAAGCCCTTTTCCAAACAGAAGATTAAATCTCTCTTGGCTACTCCTATCAGCTTATTCTGAATTATTTTCCATCCAGAAGCATGAACTAGAAAACCACAGTTTTTACACAGTGTTTGGTTTTCCACCAAGAGAATCCCATAATTTGTGGTGTTTCAGTGTGGTGTGTTGCTAAAAGCATTTCCAATGCTGTGGATACAAGAGGGTAGTGCAGAGAGGTAAGGAAACAGGAGAAAAGGTATGGCTCTCTAATGAGCACTTTATTCTAGAACTTTCCTCCAGCCTTGTGAGCTCACAACTCACAAGTGTGTGCTGGTGCCTTGATCTCATGGGCCACAGTGCTCAGCATCTTCCAGCTGCTTTTTTAGTGAATACATATGTAACAATTGATTTCTTGCACCGGATTTTGAGAGGAAAATCTGTTCAGAGGGATGGACACTCTGAGCCAACACCAGAAAACACTCTCTGTAGTCTTCTTGTTAAATGAAAAAATATGGTTAAACCACTTTTGACAGTCTACTACATACAGCAAAATGTAAATCTTAATTGAAATATGTCCTCTCTGCTGTGCTTAAGCAACTGAGTCCTGAGCTTTTCAGGTTTTCAGTCTGAAAGAGTACACCTCTGGTGCTCTGAAAGGGAAGAGAAAGGACACCCTGTTCTCCATATAAATTAAAGAAGAGAAATCTGTGCATTAAAGTGGGCCATATAAAATTTATCAAGCAATTATCTACGAACTCCTTCCTATCCAAATTACCTGATATGCTCTCCCTACTCCTTTATTCCAAGTTACTGCCTTTTCCAGGATTCTGTCTCACATCACAACATGTATTCTGTTATTTCCTTCTTGCAAGCTAGTTTTGTTTTCTCCATCTAAAAAAATCAACAATCATTGTGTATTTCAATTCCCATTTTCCTCAAATGCATTGATTCTTCTCATCTATTACTCTTTTCTCATACTCAGTGTCTTTGTCTTTATGGGGTTTGTACTTTGCTTTTACCCATCCTTTACTGCCATTATATAATCAAACCTAATAACTTCTTAGAGAAAGTTAAAAATTCCTGCATAGCCACACGTGAACACAAAGTCACTGATTTTTAGCAAACCTATAAGATAGACATCCATTCAATTTCTTTTTTTTTAAGATTTTATTTATTTATTTGACAGAGAGAGATGACAAGCAGGCAGAGAGATAGGCAGAGAGAGAGGAGGAAGCAGTCTCCCTGCTGAGCAGAGATCCCGATTTTGGGCTCGGTCCCAGGACCCTGGGATCATGATCTGAGCAGAAGACAGTGGCTTAACCCACTGAGCTACACAGGCGTCCCTCCATTCAATTTCTAATGGAGACTCAAATGCATCCTGAGTTCTAACCTAAACCTAAGTTCTACTTCTAACACGTTGTTATATGACCAAATTCTTTCAGTTCAGTATTTTGTAACATTTAAATATTAATCAATTGATGCTTTGTGTATTTCTCTGAAAATAATTTGAATACTGTAGATTTATTGTTATATTTATAGATTTATAATCAAAGTTTCATCAGTTGAAGTTTTTGGAAATTTTAGATATAATGGTTAACCTAAAATGATACTGCCTCAAATCCCTCTGATATCAAGGCCCAACACCTGATTATAGCCAAACCTGTGGTGGATAGTTCCATGAAAAATTGCAGTTACTTAACACTGATAGCATCTCTTGTTCTCTCTCTCATTTTAGAATGTCTCCAACACAACCCAAAAGTGTAGGAGAGTTAATGTCCTCTGAGGACAGCTCTCAGTGAAGTGGAAATAAGAACCATAGATAAAATTGTCAGTTTTCAGGTCTTCATGAGGACAACTTAAAGAAATTTCTCAGTACCTTTCAGTAAAAGCAAGCCTTCATTTTCTATCCAAACAATTATATCAACAATGTACCTCTTTGACAAAGTTGCTTCTTCACTGTATCACTTTCCCATTCTTTTCTACCTTGGATAATCTCCCAGATAAACTAACAGTACTCAAATCCTTTGTCCTACTCTTTGCTCTCAGGATAAATGGAGCCAAAAGACTTAGATTAATATCAAGTTCTGAATGGGATCTTAGAGCTATTTCTGTCCAGATTTTCATAAACATAGGGACCATTGAATTATCAGGCTATAAATAAGTTCTAAATGGAGGGGGCAAAAGCAAAAGTAGAAATTTTTATGTTTGATTTTTAATCATGATTAATTGACTTTATTGATTATTAAAAATACTAACATTATAAAAGTGTGGATCTTTGTAAAACAATGTCATAATGTAAGAAATAAGTTGCATAGTCCTTTTGAGAATATTAAGCCAAGTGTTCAGGTGCCATCTAATTTCTTGTTTAATCAAAGAACTTTGGTGTGCATTATCTTGAGGAATAGGATTTTGAAGTCCAGACAGACTAACAGAAATCTGATCCAAATGTGTGTGTTTATATTTCTGCTTTTGTTGTAAAAATCAAAGTGTGATTGCTGGTTTAAAATGGTAAAACCAATAATGTTCATGGACTCTATTATAAATTTTCTAATTGAATGGGAAGAATTCAAAACATATAATTAATTGATTTGCAAATCCTCAAAGAGCTACAGGATCAGGTAGTGGTATGTTCTGATTCAACAGCATCATAATGCAGCATTTTATATGTGTGGCTAATGGACATTTTCATGAATATTTGCTAGCTAGTCAGCCAATACAGAGAAATATTAGGTAGGGTAATTACTCACAGTTGTGATTAATAAAATGAGAGAAAATTATCAAATGACACTAATAATAATAATCCTATAGCAGGCTAAATAATTCAATGATAATTACAAGTATTAATCTTGCTTTCTTCCCTGATTATGACTCTTCTCTCCTTTTTCATAATGTGAGTAGCAGATTGTCTGCAATGAATTGTGAAAACCCAGCAGGGACTTTGGCAGTGAAGGTCTCCCATCAATTTTGATAGGTTAAAATGATTCTGGTTGGTCTTGAGCAAATGTGTCAATTTTTTTTTCTGTGTGTGTCATAAAAGAAAGAAGCAATAGTAAATTCTGGCTGTTATTCCATGGAGCCAATAAAATCATACTGCCAACAAGAGGCTGTTGACACCATAAGTGTAGTTAACTGTCTTGAAATAATAGGCCTCGAAATAAAATTACAATATTTCACATAACCACTTTTTTTAAAGAAAAAAACAAAACAAAACAACTATACTGCTTACATTTAGGGCTCTGCTGTTGTGTAACTATTTTGAACATGTCTACTGTAAGTGTGTGTATATATATATATATATATATATATATATTCAGTGAAATAAATTCATTTAGAGATAAATTTGGATTGCAAATTATTTTGGGGGAGGCATGGTATTTGTGGCTAGTCTTACAAGTAAAAAGGACTAAGAGAAAGAAGAAAAACATTTTTTATTACAGCATATTTACATCTGTCCAAAGTACTTATTTACTATAAGACTGACTAATGTGTAATACTGTACACAAAGAGGGAAGTTAAATGAGTTATAATTCAGTTGAAGTATAGCTGGCCATTTTAAAACTTACCACTGAATCTTTCTGGTATGAAATGTGATATCTGGCAATCTGGTCCAGTTCATTACATCAGGTCATTTGTATGTTCTTATTACCATTTTGATAGCATAGCACATTTTATGACCCAGACATTTTACATTGGAACTATGATGCATGTATTTTCAAAAGTATAGACATACATGAAGCTATGAGGTCAAAAAAGATGAATGTCCGTAGTACCATATAAACTCAACAAATAAAAGTGTCCAAGGCTCTGAGTGAGATTTATGAATATTGTATAAGATTAGGCCAACATGTGGTTTTGATATAAATAATCTGTTCTTAATTTAGAATTACAATCGTTGAGTACAGTGTTGAAAATGGCAGATAGATTTTAGCTATCTTTGCTCACTAGGGAAAATGGAAAATGTTTAGTTTGGTCAGATTTTCACTTAACTTCTGAAAAATCTTACATTTGAGAGAACCTTTATGAAATAAGAATCCTTAAAGACATAACCCCTTTGGCACAAGTTTTCAATAAACTTGTTTGATGTTGTAGACAATTATATGGCATACGTACTGTTCTAGATGTTTCATGCCAATAATATGTAAGCCATACCAAGGCTACATATACATATAGAGATGTTCCTCAGCTTACAAGGGGGCTATGTACAGAGAAACACATAAAAAATTGAAAATGCATTTAATACCCCTAAACTATCAAATATCATAGCTTACCTTAAGCTTATTCAAACATACTCAGAACACTTACATTTGCCTGCATTTGGGCAAAATCATCTTCAGCAAAGCCTATTTTATAACAAAGTATCAAATATCACATGCAACTTATTAAATATTACACTAAAAAAAGAAGAATGTTTATATATACAATGGTTGTAAGAATATCAGGTGTTCACCCCTGTAATCTTCTAGCTGACTGGGAGCTGTGGCTCACTGCCCCTGCCTAGCATCACAAGACGGCACCATACCACATGTCACTGGCCCTTTTTATAAAGACCCAAATTCAAAATTCAAAGTACAGTTTCTACTGAATCACTTTCACTTTCACATCATTGCCAAATATATCGTAAGTTGAATCATTGTAAATCAATAGCCATCTGATTTGAAAATTAAATCACAGTCACCCATATACACACAAAAAAAGGCCTTCATCTAGGGCCATCTATGTATCTCTAAACAACATAGCATGACATATCAACAGCAAAAAATGGATGTGAAGGGGACAATTGCTTTGCGTCAGTACTCTGAGCAGTAACATACATGGCCTTACTCACCTAGCAGAACTCCAGAGCTAGCTGATGGCAAGGAATTTTACAAATGTTTGCTGAACAGCTTAAGCACTATTATTTTTAAATTAGTGTGCATATCTGTTTTCTAAAGATATGTTAACTTATTTTATTGACTTATTACAAAACCAAATAATTTCCTCTTATTTAAGTGACAGGTAAATAGAATTTTTTTAATTTAAATCAAATGGCTTTTTAGGGAAAATATACTAAAAATTCTGAAACTTGTATTGCTTATGAATCTTTTATTGGAATTCTTATCAAGTTGTATTTTTCAAGTTTTTCCTAAATAATCTACAATGAACTGAAAATATTTTTTGGATTTTATTCAAGGCTATTAACACACAATTTTACTTTGTTAAATATAGTCCTAAATGTTCAACCAAAACGTTGTGTCCTTTTTTTCCACTACCACATCCTCCATTTACTGACTGGATTCTCTCCCAAACTAGCACATATATACCATTGTCTATCTTTAGGATAAGTAAGGGTCATCTTTTGTCTTTATTCTATTCCTTGTATGCTTCTGAACTTGTTGAATTTTAATATAGTCACACCATAAGCATCACATATTTGATTCCCCTTTAAATAGTAAACAGTGCACAACCAGAGCATACCTTCAAAGCTATCAATAGACCTATTCTGATATATTATTTTTGTATTTTTGTAAATTAAAATAATTAAATTATAGAACAAGAGTTTCAGGTGTTTTAAGTTTTACCCAAACTGACTTTTGTCAAACTCGTTTTTGTCATCATATATGTCAAGTAGTTTTCTCACGTTTATTTTTAGAATATCCTTGTATAATGAATATTTACACTGATATCTAGTATAAAAATCTTGCAATTTCTTTTAGAAACATTAAGATATTGAAAATCAATCTATTTCTTTAATTCAGTGAAGACATTTTTGGCTTGTTTCCAGTACTTTTTTACTGGTTAAAGAATCAATTTGAAGTAGTCTGAATTTCATTATTATATGGCCCTTTCCCTTTGATGAATACAAAGACGATATTCTATATTAGCTATCTGAGAAGAATTTATTTTTTTAATTTTATTTATTTGTGAGTGAGAGAGAGCACAAGCAGGGGGAGCAGCAGGGTGAGGGAGAAGAAAATTCCCGGCTAAGCAGGGAATCTGTTGCAGAACTGAGTCCCAGAACCCTAACATCTTGACCTGAGCTAAAGGCTCAGGCGTTTAACTGACTGAGCCACCCAGGTGTCCCAATCTGAGAAGAGTTCTGTATGTTATTCCTATTAATATGCAGTTTAAAGTCTAGGTAATTAACTTAATATTTTAGTGGCTATTACATAGATAGCACTATGTTCCAGGCTGAGAGTAAGAAAGAAATATTAAATCAACCATATTCTATGCATTCTAAATGAAAATAATCAATCATAATAAATCCTTCTATTTATGGAATATCAACTTATAAGTTTTCCTCCATATGAACAATGCCAAATACCAGAATAAAGGGTAGAGTTAAAGAATTCTGGTAAGCCATTTAATTTTGAAAAATGGTGCTATATTGTTGCTGAGTTGTGGTTTTCAGTTACATAATATCTGATAAGTGTAAAAGTAACATGAGTGTTACGTGAGATGAGAAATGGTATATAATTAAGATATTTTTAAAAGTACAGATAAATACAAATTTGTAAACATAGGATTTTGGAGGAATAAAAATAAATGATAGCTACACACTCTAAAGTGAATAAATCTTGGAAAGTTAATAGAGAAGTTAAAAAAGGACAGTGCAAAAAGTATGGTACATTCTTATGAAGTTCAAACAAATTCTGTGAAACCGTAGATGGACTTAAAGATATTATTATGTATCAAATATTGTAAAAATTAAGCAAGGAAATAGCAAACATAAAATAACCAAAGCATACAAACTTGGGTAGATACAATAGGTGTGATCATGTTCTACTTCATAAAGAGATGAGTTAATAGATAAATAAAAGTAACTAGACTTTTTAGAAGTTAATAAAACTTCGCCTGTTATTTCTTAGTAATATAAAATATATGGTTTTCTAACAAAAACGTTTATCTTAAAAATATTTAAAAATAAATTTCAGGCTACTCATAAAGTTATATTTACTTTTCCACTGAAGGAAAAGCTGGTTGTTGTAGTTGTAGTTGTTTGTTTTAGTCTCCTCTTAGTTTTTATTATTATAATGTGGAATGAGGAATGTTAGATTGAAAAGTGAATTATTTTATAGGCAAAAATCATTACTTGATTCACCTCCTGGTAAAGCAGATGGAACTCCTGAAAACATGCCCTTTTGCCTTACAGAAGAGTAACAGTTATGCTTACTTATGAAACATACTTGGTGGTGGCCCTAAATAGTGACACCATATTAAACATTTTGAATATTTGCAATTAATTTTTTTAGTCATAGGGCTCCAAAAGGCACTGCTGATATCTTAGCACGTATTTCAATGAAGGTAAAAGTTGCCTGACTGTTTAAAAATATTAACAAGGCATGAAACATGGCAGAAGTATTGTCCTCAGATATTATTTTTTTCCATATGCTCCTGATTCCAGACATGACAAGTTATTTTTTTAAAATTTTTTTATAAAAGATTTTATTTATTTATTTGACAGAGATCACAAGTAGGCAGGGTCAGGCAGAGAGAGAGGAGGAAGCAGGCTCCCTGCTCAGCTGAGATCCCGATGTGGGACTCAATCCCAGGATCCTGGGATCATGACCTGAGCCAAAGGCAGAGGCTTTAACCCACTGAGCCACCCAGGCGCCCCCATGACAAGTAATTTTTGATAGATATATATACAATGTATTTTCCAGTTATAAGAAAAATGGTTCTGCTATTTTTAAACTTTTTTAAAAATTACATAATTTTTTAAAATTAAAATTTTATTTTTTAATGTTTTACTTTTCTTTTCTTTTTTTTTAAGATTTTATTTATTTATTTGATAGACAGAGATCACAAGTAGGCAGAGAGGCAGGCAGAGAGAGAGAGAGAGAGGGAAGCAGGCTTCCTGCAGAGCAGAGAGCCCGATACGGGGCTCGATCCCAGGACCCTGAGATCATGACCCGAGCCGAATGCAGCAGCCCAAACCACTGAGCCACCCAGGCGCCCCAATGTTTTACTTTTCAATATACTACTTAGAATATAAAACCTATTCCATTTGGTAAGAAATTTACCATTTAAAAAATGGTAATTTTCTCATTTTGTCTTCCCCCTCATTGCTTTATATTGAATAAAAAATTTCACAATAAACCCAACTGATGCTTTCATTTTGATGGTCCCTCTGTTGGTCATATTGTATATGAGCCATGACAATTAGTTTTACAAAATTTATTGATGTTTGTTGATATGTTTTATCATAACTAATTTTCCCTCCCTTATCTAGATTCCCCAGCTTTCAGACAGGTGGACACCTCAATAAACCATACCAAAGGGATGTATCAAGTACTTCTAAGACATTCTCTCAGATCCTTGAGGTCTCATTTTGCCTAGGGATTTGCAATAGGTTCTGCCAGAGGCACCACTGTGACAACTGATGTCCATGGTCTATCTCCTGCTAAGCTCAAGAGGTCACTGGTTTCCAAGTTTATCTATACAATTAGTGCATTCCAGCAAGTTCTTTTTTTTTAATATTAACAAACTTATTTTAAAGTTTATATGGAGAGGCAAAGACTCACAATAGTCAACATAGTGTTGAGGGAGAACAAAGACTGAGGACTGACTTCAAAGTTTACCATAACAATGGGGCGCCTGGGTGGCTCAGTGGGTTAAGCTTCTACCTTTGGCTCAGGTCATGATCCCAGGGGCCTAGGATTGAGTCCCGCATAGGGCTCTCTGCTCAGCAGGGAGCCTGCTTCTCCTCATCTCTCTCTCTGTCTGTCTCTCTGCTTATTTGTGATTTCTCTCTCTGCCAAATAAATAAATAAAATCTTTTTAAAAAATTTACCATAACGATAATTGTAAGCAAGATATTGTAATACCACAGAAAGACTAGATTAAAGGAACAGAATATATATTATCAATTATATTTTATATTTAATATAAAAGCAAAAGCAATACAAAAGAGCAAAATACAATCTTTTAAACAAATGGTTCTGGAGTAATGGTGAAACTAAATGTAAAAATATAAAATAAAATAAAATAAAATAATAAAATAAAATAAATCCAGGCAGATATCATACACTCTTCACAAAAATTAACTCAGATTGGATTATAAGCCTAAACATGAAACTTGTAGAAGGCAATATAGAAGAAAATTTAAATGACCTTGGTTTTGGCAATAACTTTAGCTACAAAAGCACGAGCACTGAATTTAAAAATGTCTACTCTGTGAAACACAATGCCAAGAGAATGAAAAGGCAAAGCACAGACTATGAGAAAAAATTTGCAAAATACACATCTGGCAAAGGACTGTTAATCAAAAATACACAAAGTCCCCTTAAAACTCAACAATGGGGGAAAAACCTGATTAAAAATGAGTCAAAGACCTTAGCAGATACCTCACAAAAGAAAATATTACAGATGGCAAATAAGCATATAAAAAGATGCTTCACATCATATGTTATCAGGAAAATGCAAATTAAAACAAAAAAGAGACACCAGTACATACCCAGAATCCAGAACACTGACAACAGAACAGGAAATGTTGGTGAGGATGTGGAGCAACAGGAATGCTCTTCCATGTCTATTGAGAATAAAGAATGGAAAACAACTTGGCAGTTTCTTACAAAACTAAACATATTCTTGCCAGATGATTCAGCAGTAGCAGTTCTTGGTATTTATCCAAAAAGATCAAATCTATACCCACAAAGATGTCTATTGTTGTTTTATTCATAACTGACAAAAGCTTGGAAGCAACCAAGATATCCTTCCATAGGTGAAAGGTCAAATAAAGTGTAGTACATGCAAACAATGGAATATTATTTAATGCTAGAGAAATGAATTACCAAGCCATGAAAAGATATGGATATAAATATTTAATAAATATTTGATTTTAGGCTTCTACCAGTCTATCAATAGTATTAGTATATTTTAACAGTGAATGCTCAGCATTCATGAATTTACCTAATAAAATATTTGGGGTTCAATATTTTAAATACTTCAACCTCTATGATTATATTCATAATAATTTTGAATTGGGGTAAATAAACCTTAATTTTTTGTAACTTGTTTCTTATTGCAAAAGAGCTCAATGAAATTTTAGAAAATAAAAATTTACAAAAAAAAAGTTTAGTTTATAAACATTCGGGTGCACTTGCCCCTTTGGATCACTACGTTTCTATCTTTAGGGTAAATACCCAATAGTGCAATTTCTGGGTATTAGGGCAGTTCTATTTTCAACATTTTGAGGAACCTCCATGCTGTTTACCAGAGTGGCTGCACCAGCTTGCATTCCCACCAACAGTGTAGGAGGGTTCCCCTTTCTCCGCATCCTCGCCAGCATCAGTCATTTCCTGACTTGTTGATTTTAGCCATTCTGACTGGTGTGAGGTGATATCTCATTGTGGTTTTGATTTGTATTTCCCTGATGCCGAGTGATATGGAGCACTTTTTCATGTGTCTGTTGGCCATCTGGATGTCTTCTTTGCAGAAATGTCTGTTCATGTCCTCTGCCCATTTCTTGATTGGATTATTTGTTCTGTGGGTGTTGAGTTTGTGTAAACCTGGTGATTCACAGACCTGTACCCCGGGGGATAAAAATATATGTTTATAAAAAAAAATAAAAAAATTAAGAGAGCTTGGGAAAAAAAAGTTTAGTTTACTATTGCCAAATAATTTAAAACTTTATCTTATATTCAAATACATATATTTTTCTAAATTGATGTATATGCTATTAAAACCAAAAACTTTTAATTATACTACATTTCATATCATGCAATCAATGCCAGAAAGCCACCTGGCGATGACTTGTCTTAAATAGAGTTAAGATGGGTGTTATTACAATGCAAGATGGAAACAAAGATAGTATAACAGTGGAGTGTTACATAATTTCTGTTTTGATCAAGTTACTAATCTACAAAAGGCTTTTATCGGTGACAGATTGGGAATTTAACAAAACTTTTAAACTAGCATGTGTGACTCATTCCTAGAAAACAACACAATCAATAACACTTTATTTAGATTAAATCATGACTATTTCTCCATTAGAATAAAAAAGGTAGCAACCCCAATAAGTTTATTGAACAGTAAAAGTTGAAATGCTGTAATGCTCCTAAGGAATTAAATGATCCAGTCATGAATTACAAAAAAGGATATAAATTACCACAGTGTTTGTATAATTGTAATGTACAACTGCCCATTATCGTTCAATAGTGTAGTCTTGTACGAGAACTCTATAAAAGAACTCCACTTCTAAACCGTGGAAAATATGTTCCCTTTCCCCCTATATACAACTATTAAGCCATTCATTTAGCTTTTAAAATATCCACTTAATATAGGCTTTTTACTCATTTGAACAGGCAGCAGGGCTCTATTCTTATTGCTTACATCTGAAGGATAGACTTCTAGCGTAAGAGGTAAAGCCCATAAAGGAGCCCAATAATAACAACAAAATACAGTTTAGTGAGCCCTTACAATCTGCCAGCTACCTTTCTGAGAATACTTCAATTAATAAAGCATATAAAATACCTGACCACAAAGAGCTTACATTCTTTTGAAATATAATAGTGAAATAAACCAATAATAGAGGGGCACCTCGGTGGCTCAGTCCATTGAGTGACTGCCTTTGGCTTGGGTCATGATCTCAGGGTCCTGGGATGTAACTCCCCAACAGGCTTTCTAGGCAGTGGGGTGTTTTCTTTTTCCTCTGCACCCCCTCTAAATTCTCTCTCTCTCTGTCTTAAATAAGAAAATAAACCAGTAATAGAATAATGATTGATGGTTGATGGTGATAAGTGTTACAAAGAAATACAAGAAAGGTAAAAGCCATTGGAGAATTCTGGGATGAAATTTAATTTTATTTTGTGTTGGGTGGTTATATCTCATTTATGATACGTTATTTGCACAAAGACCCAGGAAGTGAAGGAGGGTGTTATACAAATATTAAAGGAAAAGATTGCTCTAGGCAGAGCAAGTAAGTATATAGACTTTGTGTGAACAGCTGGTCTGTTACTTTTGAGGAAAAGCAAGGAGGCCAATGAGGAGTTCATAGTGGTGGAGAGAGGAAGAACGTATTGATGTATGACCTTCTAGTACATTGAAACGCCATCAGTTTTTATTTAATATGAAATGGGAAGATACCAAAAGACTTTCAACAGCAGAATAAAATCATCTGACTTGATTTTTAGGTTAAGTTGCTGTACCAAAATAAATTTGCAGTGAGAAAAAAGTGCAGTATGTGTGGAAGTGGGGTTATCAATCAAGTCAATAATTCAGGAACATATATATGATGGTGTTTTTAGCATGCTGGTTGGTAATAGAAGTGGTGAGGTATGGTTTTTATTTTGTATATATTTTGTTGGTGAATATTCTGGTGAACAGGTTGGGGTATGTGCAGGACAGACGATATCAACATTTATTTTACCTGCACAAACAGAAGGGTGGATTCTTCATTCCCTGATATGGAGAGAACTCTGAGTTCAAATGTTCTTTCTGATTAAATGGCATAGTGATTGGGGCGCCTGGGTGGCTCAGTGGGTTAAGCCGCTGCCTTCGGCTCAGGTCATGATCCCAGGGTTCTGGGATCGAGCCCCGCATCGGGCTCTCTGCTCAGCCGGGAGCCTGCTTCCTCCTCTCTCTGCCTGCCTCTCTACCTGCTTGTGATCTCTCTCTGTCAAATAAATAAATAAATAATCTTTAAAAAAAAATAAATAAATAAATAAATGGCATAGTGATGATGAGGATTTAGTCAGATAGTGAAAGAGAACAGTAAGCATAGTGTCAAGCGGTAAGACATTATAATACATTTGAACATCAAAAAACGTTGTGTTGGATCATCTGTTTATGTGAGTAAATAAATAAATAAAGCTACCTGGGGTTCTGATACAGGTAAAGAAGACTACTATATGATCCAAAGGGGCACGTGCACCAAATGTTTATAGCAGCAATATCCACAATAGCCAAACTATGGAAAGAACCTAGATGACCATCAACAAATGAATGGTATATATATATATATATATATATATATATATATATATATATATATACCAATGGTATATGTATATATATACATATATATATATATATGATGGAATACTATGCAGCCATCAAAAGAAATGAAATCTTGCCATTTGCGTTGACATGGATGGAACTAGAGGGTATTATGCTTAGCAAAATAAGTCAACCAGAGAAAGACACTATCATATGATCTCCCTGATATGAGGAAATGGAGGTGCAATGTGGGAAGTTTGGGGTCAGGGAAAGAGTAAATGAAACAAGATGGGATTGGGAGGGAAACAAACCATAAGAGACTCTTAATCTCACAAAACAAACTGAGAGTTGCCGGGGGCGTGGGGAGGTTAGTGAGAGGGTGGTGGGGTTATGAACATTGGGGAGGGTATGTGCTGTGGTGAGTGCTGTGAAGTGTGTAAACTTGACGATTCACAGACCTGTACCCCTGGGCTAATAATACATTATATGTTAATTTAAAAGAAGAAGAAGAAGAAGAAGAAGAAGAAGAAGAAGAAGAAGAAGAAGAAGAAGAAGAAGAAGAAGAAGGAGAGTATAAATCAAATGCTATGGTTTTCAGCGAAGAGTTTGTAATCAGGCATATTTTATTATAGTAACTAAGTAAAATGATGGTCGAAAATTGGAATAACAGAAAACATAAAAATCAGAGATTTTAAAAAGAGATATGGGAAAGTGCAGAGAATATAGTCAATGATATTATAATAGTGTTATATGGTGACAGATGGTGGCTATATTTGTAGGGATCATAGAATAATGTATGGAGATATTGAAAACCTGAAACCAATGAAACACTGAATATCAACTATACTCAAATAAAAAAATAGTAAAAATAAAACATTTTAATTTAAAAAGATAAAAAGAGGGACAGGAATTTGAAAAGTGAATTTCAAGAAGAGTAAAAATGAGGCTAAGACATACTCTGAACCTTGAGGAAAACACCATTTTGAAAATTCTTCCCATTTTGAGAAAACTCAAATGAATCAATACCATAAAAGAACCCATTTTAACTGAGAGATGTAATGAATGCTCAAGAAATAATTTTATGACAGGATAATTCTTCCCTATGAAACAGCATACAGAAACCAGGGGAAACACCTGGATGCAAAATAAACTATACTGAAAATAAGAATTAGGAAAAAGATAAATGATGAAAGATATGAAAATTAGACCTGCAACAGAGACCTAGTGAATAGAATTTTTAGCTTGTGGTTTAATGTTTTTGAGGATAATCTAGAATTCATACCTGCCTTGAGACAGGCTGGTTGTAGGCAGTTTAGGCAGACCCTTAAGACAGGCCTAGTTTGGGCAGGTGGTGTTGGAGGAGGCCATTGGGCTGGACAGAGACAAATCCAACCATTTGACTAAAGTGTCTGTGAAGATGTTGAAGTCAGATGCAACAGAGAAAGACCTGTCAAACCTAATCTCAGAAATTGAGATGATGAAGATGATTGGACAGCACAAAAACACCATCAACCTGGTGGGTCCTGCACACAGGATGGTCCTTCGTACACTCTCATGGAATATGCCTCCAAAGACAACATACAGGAGTACCTGCAGGCCCAGAGGCCTCCTGACTGGGAGTACTGTTACAATATCAGCCACAATGCAGCAGAGCAACTCTCCTCCAAGGACCTGGTATCCTGTGCCTACCAGGTAGCCTGAGGCATGGAGTACCTTGCCTCCAAGAAGTGCATACACCAAGACCTGGCCACCAGGGAAGTGATGGTGACAAAGGACAACATGATGAAGATCTCAGACTTCAGCCTTGCCAGAGATATCAACACATCAGTTACTATAAAAGGACAACCAACAGTGGACTGCCTGTGAAGTGGATGGTCACTAAGGCCATGTTTGACCAGATCTACATCCACCAGAGTGACTTCTGCTCTTTTGGGGTGATCCTGTGCAAAATCTTCACTCTGGAAGCCTCCCATATCCTGGAGTGCCTGTGGAGGTGGTTTTCAAGCTGCTGAAGGAGTCATTTGATGGATAAGCCAATAAGTGCACCAGAGAGGTATACACAATAATGAGGGGTGGCTGGCATGTGGTACCTTCAAGCTTCTGGTAGAAGACCTGGATCATACTGTGGCCTTGACCTCCAACCAGGAGTACCCGGACCTGTCCTTGGCCCTGGAACAATACTGTCTATGCTTTCCCAACACCCAAATCTCCACCTGCTCCTCAGAGAAGAATTGCACCTTCTCTCATGTGCCGTTGCCCAGGGAGGCCTATCTGCCCTGACACCCAGCCCAGCTTGCCAATGGTGGACTCAAATGACTAGTATCCCTATTACTCCTGTCCAGGTTTCGTCATAAGCTGTAACCCTTACCCCCCACCCTCCCTGTAAGACTCACTGACTTCTCCTTTGTCCCTTTCCTACTGGCAGGAGCCAGCTGCCTACCTGAGGCCTTCACCCCTTGAAGTTCAACTCTCTTCCCCTTTCTCTTCCTCCTCCTGTGAAAGCTGTCAGTGCTTTCCTCTTTTGGTTTTGTCTGCTTAGCATAACATGTAAGACTGTGTTCTGGTGGCAGGGACCTAGTCCTTGGGGCTATAGCGCTAGCGAGGGGAGGTCAACTGCTCTGGGCCTTGGCTAAGAGCAACCCCTGCTCCAGAGGTATGGTGCCAAGGGCTTATTAATTTTGATACTAATTTGCTTTGCTGACTAAATACCTGGTATCAAAAGATGGGAAGGCAAAGACTGGAAGCAGTGTTGTGACCATGGGGTCCAGCCCCAAACTATGAAGAAAACACAAAGTGTATAAATCTGAGTAAGTATATATTTACACACCTTTTTAAATAGGTTGTTATCAAAGATTTAATCAATGGGTAATATGCTCCTCGTGACTGGGAAGCATCCATTGCCATATATTAAAAACAAAGCAAAGAGGTGTCTGGGTGGCTTCCTCCATAAGTGTCCCTTCTTTTCAGGTCATGATCCGAGGGTCCTAGGATGGAGGCCCACATCAGGCTCTCTGCTCAGTGTGAAACCTGCTTCTCCTTTTCCCTCTGCCCTGCTTATAGTTCCTCTTCCTGTCTCTCTGACAAATAAATAAAATATTAAAAAAAAGAAAGAAACAAAATGTTTTTAAAAGGTCTTTTTTTTTTTTAAATTTTCTAGGTGTGCCTGGATGACTCAGTTGTTTAAGCAGATGTTTGCCTTTGGCTGAGGTCATGATTCCAGTGTACAGAGATCCAGCCCTGCATGGGACTACTTGCACCTCAAGGAGCTTGCTTCTTCCTGTCCCTTTGCACGTGATTCCTTCCGCTTGTGCAGTTCCTCTCTCTCTCACTCTTTCTCTCTCGCTGTCAATAAACAAAATAAAATCTTTTACTAAATAAATAAATAAATAAATAAATTTCTAAACCTACTTTCAGTTTATGTCCCTTAAAAAAATTGCTACTGCTTCATTAAAAAAAAAATAAAGGATAATTTAGAAAGATGCTTCCAGAGTTAATAAGCTGTTTTGTTTCTTTGTCAGGATTAAATATAGAAGTGCTTTAAAAAGTAAAAGAAAAAATATGCTATATTAACACTAATCACACTATAACTTTGGTGGTTATATCAAGATAATAAAAAGTGATTTTAAAGCAAATTTCATTATCAGACATAAAGATCAAGTCAAAATTACAGAAGAATAAAAGATGAATTCATCAGAGAGTATAATAATTATTGACTTTTAATACTTAATAACAGATTTGGGGATATATAGGGAAAAACTAAGAACAAACGTCATAAATTATACCTTAGAGGAGAAATGGAAAAAAATTTCAACGCCTTTATTTTAAGATTATATAGACAAACGGTCATCAAATTGGTAAGATATGTAAGACTTGAACAAAATTATCAACTAACTAGATATGCTTGATATTACAGAACACTCCCAACAACCGCAGACTACATATATCTTAAGCCATGATTTTCTTTGCAAAGGTCAACACTGATAATGTTATAGTCATACCTCCGTGTACCAGGAAAGTAGTAGCATATTTCTTGAAAGACACATCTATCAAAGCTCCATTGAGAAACCGTAAAGATGGAGAAGTGATTTGCAAATTATATATCTGATAATGGACATCTACTCTGATTATTAAAAAATGAATAAAAATAAAAAACCTTACTAATAACCAAACAGAGTATCCAATTTTACATGTGAAGAAAATTATTGAAGAGACATATCACCAAAAGGGTATGGATGGCTTATAAGCACATGACAAATTTCTCAACATTTAGACATTAAGGAAGTACAAATTAAAATCATAATGAGACATGCTTACATATCTATTAGAATGGCTAAAATTATAAAGGCTTATTGTACTTCGTCTGAGCTAGATTGAGAAGCAACAAAAAATCTAAACTGTTGTTGGCATATATCATGATACCACCACTTTGGAAAATAGTTTGAAAATTTTTTTCAAATGCAAAATATGTTGCAGTTACACGAATAGCCATTTTAGTTCTAGGCATTTAACCAAGAGAAACAAACCCCATGTTCGTACAAGGACTTGTATATGTATTTCATAGCAGCTTTATTTTTAATAATTGAAAACAGTGGGAATGTTCATCAATGTCCATCAATAGAGCAAAGACAAATTATGATCTATTCATTAAAGAGATTACTATTCAACATCAAAATGAACTATTTACAATTGGAGATTCTCAAAGTAATGGTGCTGAGAAAAGAAAAGCCAGGCAATGAATAGCATATACTGTGTGATTCCATGACTATAAAAAATCTAGAAAATACAAATTTATATTTAGTCACAGTCATCAAATATATTGATGTGATTTTAGTGCCTTCTTCTGTGCTCCCATAGCTTCCTACACTTGGATCTCCGAGCATTTGTTACACCATGTGAAAATATGAACTCTTTTTCTTTATTCTGTCTTACTAGAATAAGAATCCTTGAAATTTCATGGACATTTGAACTCTCAGTTATTAGCAGAAATTCTATCACACAGTAAGTTCCAAATATAAAAGCCAGAGTTTTACAATGACTTGTAAGCTTTTACATGATCTAGCCACTCATTTAACCTCTGTGACCTCTTTCCCTGCTACTCTTCAGTCACTCACAGTGGCCTCCTTGCTATTCCTCAGATATGCCAGGCACGATCCAACCTTATGGCCTTCAAGATAGCCAATTACTTTGTCAGGAGTGACCTTATTGCTGATAGTTCTGGGCAAATTCATCACCTTTCCATACCTTTGTTCAATTGTCAGCTTCATTGTAACTACCCTGATCTTCCTATTAAAAATTTTAACTCCCCATCCCCTGCCTAGCAACCTTGATTTTTCTCACCTTGATCTAATTTTTCTTTTTCCCCAGTGTACTCATAATTTTTGAATGCACTATGCAATTTTTATTAAGGTTTATATCTTTTAATTGTCTCACCCATTAAAATAAAAGTTCTACAAAGCCAAGTATTTCATTTACCAGTGTAGTCTGAAGTAATATCTGCCATATAATAGGTTCAGTAGACAATTGGTAAATTTCAGAATAAATTAATGTTGAGAGTATACTGAATTTCATAAGTCATTTCAATATTTTTTTCCAAAAAATAAACTATGTAAAACATACCTTAAATTTACTTTCAAAATATTTTATAGCATATAAGGGACAAAATAAGACAAAATAAGACAAAAACAAAATAAGACAAAAGCCTTAAAGAAACAATCATATAAATAACCATTTCATACCTACTTAAAAATTGCATAATACCACACTTCTAGATCCTCTCTCAATGCTCTAAAATAACCCTTCAAAGGAAATACATTTTTAAAAAAAAACAGATTTTTGAAATAATTTAATAAAATAAAAGTTTCATTCATCTATGTAGATCATAAATATTTTTAATAAGCATGAAATTATAACTCTGAAGTGTGCTAAAATGAAACCACCTGCTAAGGCTGAGAGAACAAAAATAAACATCATTTTTCCAAATAAGAGGAATTTATTACCTTTTATTCAAAGCATGTGGATTTGTTCAAACTGGCAATAAAGGAATATGGAAACACAAACCATAGAAAGTCATATTTTAGATTTCTAAAAGACTTCAAAGTGAAGAGTATACATTTTATAAATGCTACATGATGCGATATAATGACAAGATGACAGTTTGTGACAAATAGCATTTTAAAAGCTCTACTCATAATGGAACAAAACGTGTCATTTCCCTGTAATTTTATATATGTCATTAATTTACTATATCTGGATACAACATATTACCAAACAGATGTTCATCAAAGACTATTTCATTTTCAATGGAACATAATAATTTGAACCTACATCTATTAATCATTTTTTTCGATCTAACATTAATAGTCTTGCTAAACATTTTATCAGTTGTCGACAAAATTCAAAAAAATAGGATAAAAAGTCGTGTTTGGAAAAGTAGAATTTTTTGAAATTTGCATATAAATGAAAATATTTGCTGATATTTTTAAAACTTTAAATGTAATTTTATATATATCTGACCTATCAGATGATATAAATTTTTGGAGACTTAATATAGTTTGGGGCATATGGTAAGCAATAATCTTTTTTTTTGGTGATCCAAGTGTTCTTGTATTATTTTTCTTATTTATTCTAGTACCACAATTTACTTGTTCTAAGATTTGTCAACCCCCCCATTTTAATATCACTTAAGGTGGCACTCACCTTGCAATTGATGAAATATCCTAGTTTAACTGACAGCATTTCTCTTTCTTAGGCGAACATAAACTACAGTGCATCTTACACTTGATGAAAGGTAGGATGCAATTAAATACTCTATTATGGTTACGATTCTGATATTTGAAATCCTCCGGTAGCTCCCTGTGCCCCCACAGTGTAGTACCTCACCTCCTCGGCATAGTATACAAACCATCTCAAGCCCAGTGTTAACCCCGGGGCTCAGCCTCCATCCCCAGGTGATGCTGCCAGATCAGTTGTCGGTTGTCATGAACTTGCTGTAGTTTCCCAAAAGCACTGTGCTGCCTCCTGGCACTTTGAAACTTGACACACTCATCCTCATTCTTCGCTTTGCCCTTGTCTATCACCTCCAATGAAAATCTGTTCCTAAGTGGCTTTTCCCAGCTCCCACCGACCCTTGGCAGTCTTTTATCTCCCTGTGGTAAAGCCTGTCCCACTGCACCATGGACATGCCCGTTGTCCCCCTGAGAAGAGAAAAGGGACAGTGAGGGCCCCCCAGCATTTGCAGCTCTAGTGCAGAGCCCCATACCTGGCTTGCAGGAAATGCCAGATCAGGAAGACAAATGGAGATCATCCTCTGAATAAAACCAGCTCTTCTTTGCCTACCGCAGCATCTGGATCAATAAAGAGCAGCCAGTTATTACTGCGGTTTTTCTAGGGATTTTTCCCCATAGAATTCCCAGGTCTTTACTCTTTTTATAGCACTTTAATTCAGGCTTCAACCACTTCCTATTCAGATCAGGTGATATCATTTTCCTTCCCCCATACTCTCGATGTATTTCACATCTACTAATTCTTTTTTTAAAGATCTGATTTACCCATTTTCCTGACTGATCACAAGTAGGTAGAGAGGCAGGCAGAGAGAGAGGGGGGAAGCAGGCTCCCCGCTGAGCAGAGAGCCCGATGTGGGGCTCCATCCCAGGACCCTGAAATCATGACCTGAGCCGAAGGCAGAGGCCTAAACCACTGAGCCACCCAGGAGCCCCCATATCTGGTAATTTTTAATCAACGTGCATTTGCTGCATCAAATAGTTCCTTCTTCTTCAAATATAAATATATAAATATATTGATCAAGTCACTCGCATGTCTTAGGAGATAGTCATGCCTTTAGTAGCAAACTTGAAATCTTGGACATTGGGTTTGATTTTTGTTTTGGTTTGATTTGGTTCGGGTTTTGTAATTTAAAAATCCCTCCAGCACATGGCTCTGTCTGCCTGATTGCTTTCAGCTGTTTCTGCAACAAAATTGTCCTGGCAGGGAAAGCTTTAATTGTTTTCAGTGGCGCCCCCTTCTAAACACTTTGTTAATAAAAAGTTTTTTTATTTATTATTATTATTATTTTTTTGGATATGGTAAATGTGGAACAACAATGAGGTATTTCAAAGAGGTGAACCTCAGATAAATTTCTCTAAGGATGGGGTGAGGGTTACTCAAAAAGAAACTTGACAAGGCTCTTAAAGATATCGATAATCATTATAACATAACATGACTGATTATTACGGTGCTCTTAACTGGGCAAACGCTTGTTGGCTTCCAAGAAAGACTAACATAGTTGTAGATGGTTCTAGCGGCCTTCTAGCACAGGGTCTCATGAGGCAGGGATTCTAGCCACTGGCTGTGCAAGGCATGAGGCCTTTTAGTGATTCTATTTTTTTCCTCTGCAGAATGGACCTTTCTACATTCCAGGTCCTTTCTACCCAAATAAATAGTGCGGTGATTCTCTCAGTGAGTTGTACTTCTGGTTTAAACAGCCAACTGTCTCTTAAAATGGACTTTTGTTTACACAAGTCCTTTAAAAAAAAAAGTCATTTTAAAATGATCTTTTATTTTAATTTTTTATTTTTTAATCCCATATGTTTACTCTGATCCTGGAACTTTGTCATTTTGACCTTCTCTGCTGATTAAAATATTCTTCATCATCAGCACCTTCTGCTCTCCTCTCCTGGTGGTCTCTCCGGAAGGGGTCTTCTCTAGCTCTTCTAGCAGGAGATGGGCACTTCCCCTCTACCCCTGTTGCCGGACCAACCTCACCTATTTTGCAGGGTCAGGTCGGCCTGGCTTTTTATCTGTTGTTCTCTTCTGAGTGGTTAGTTTTTCATAGATACCGTGCTTTGCTTTTGTCAGAATTTAACCTCGACCATCAAAACCCTTTTCTTGTGCCAGGGAAGCCTAAGAAACAGTCCTGATGAGAGAACCAGGAACTCGAAGAGATCACATTTATCCTGAATGTTCTGTCCAAAATGAAAAATACATTTCTGAGGAGCCTCAAGATCTCTGAGAAGGGACGTTTCACCAACTCTGTCATGTAGTGGCATCAATTCCGATTCTGTGTCAATTTTCCTACTTTCCCAGCTAGTAATTCTCTACCTCCGAAAGCCCACTCTCTACCGTTTCCTCTCTCAAAGGCAGTTGCTCGTAGAGTCTGCACATGGCACTTGAGGCCTGCTGGTCGTTGGCTACTGCCCTCTGTAGCTTGGGTCTAACAGCTGCGGGGCATCAAGATAAGAACGTCTTTTGTCCTAAGACTTAATATACTTTCGGTCACATGGTAAGCAATAATCACTTTTTATGTTGATCCAAGTGTTAGACCTTTCTTAATTATTCTAGTACCACAATTTACTTGTTCTAAGATTTGTCAACCCCCCACCCATTTTAATATCTTTTAAGGTGGCACTCACCTTGCACTTGATGACATATCCTAGTTTAACTGACAGCATTTCTCTTTCTTAGGCGAACATAAACTAAAGTACATCATACCCTTGATGAAAGCTAGGATGCAATTACATACACTATTATGGTTAAGATTCTGGTATTTGAAATCCTCCGGTAGCTCCCTGTGCCCCCACAGTGTAGTACCTCACCTCCTCGGCATAGTATACAAACCATCTCAAGCCCATTGTTAACCCCGCGGATCAAACTCCATCCCCAGGTGATGCTGCCAGATCAGTTGTCGGTTGTCATGAACTTGCTGTAGTTTCCCAAAAGCACTGTGCTGCCTCCTGGCACTTTGAAACTTGACACACTCATCCTCATTCTTCGCTTTGCCCTTGTCTATCACCTCCAATGAAAATCTGTTCCTAAGTGGCTTTTCCCAGCTCCCACCGACCCTTGGCAGTCTTTTATCTCCCTGTGGTAAAGCCTGTCCCACTGCACCATGGACATGCCCGTTGTCCCCCTGAGAAGAGAAAAGGGACAGTTCGGGCCCCCCAGCATTTGCAGCTCTAGTGCAGAGCCCCATACCTGGCTTGCAGGAAATGCCAGATCATGAAGACAAATGGTGATCATCCTCTGGCTAAAACCAGCTCTTCTTTGCCTACCGCAGCATCTGGATCAATAAAGAGCAGCCAGTTATTACTGCGGTTTTTCTAGGGATTTTTCCCCATAGAATTCCCAGGTCTTTACTCTTTTTATAGCACTTTAATTCAGGCTTCAACCACTTCCTATTCAGATCAGGTGATATCATTTTCCTTCCCCCATACACTCGATGTATTTCACATCTACTAATTCTTTTTTTAAAGATCTGATTTACCCATTTTCCTGACTGATCACAAGTAGGTAGAGAGGCAGGCAGAGAGAGAGGGGGGAAGCAGGCTCCCCGCTGAGCAGAGAGCCCGATGTGGGGCTCCATCCCAGGACCCTGAAATCATGACCTGAGCCGAAGGCAGAGGCCTAAACCACTGAGCCACCCACGAGCCCCCATATCTGGTAATTTTTAATCAACCTGCATTTGCTGCATCAAATAGTTCCTTCTTCTTCAAATATAAATATATAAATATATTGATCAAGTCACTCGCATGTCTTAGGAGATAGTCATGCCTTTAGTAGCAAACTTGAAATCTTGGACATTGGGTTTGATTTTTGTTTTGGTTTGATTTGGTTCGGGTTTTGTAATTTAAAAATCCCTCCAGGCCATGGCTCTGTCTGCCTGATTGCTTTCAGCTGTTTCTGCAACAAAATTGTCCTGGCAGGGAAAGCTTTAATTGTTTTCAGTGGCGCCATCTTCTGAACACTTTCTTATTAAAAAATTTATTTATTTATTTATTTATTTATTTATTTTTGGATATGGTAAATGTGAAACAACAATGAGGTATTTCAAAGAGGTGAACCTCAGATAAATTTCTCTAACGGTGGGGTGAGGATTACTCAAAAAGGAACTTGACAAGGTCTTAAAGATATCGATAATCAATATAACATAACGTGACTGATTGTTACTGTGCTCTTAACTGGGCAAACACTTGTTGGCTTCCAAGAAAGACTAACATAGTTGTAGATGGTTCTAGCGGCCTTCTAGCACAGGGTCTCATGAGGCAGGGATTCTAGCCACTGGCTGTGCAAGGTATGAGGCCTGTTAGTGATTCTATTTTTTTCCTCTGCAGAATGGGCCTTTCTACATTCCAGGTCCTTTCTACCCAAATAAATAGTGTGGTGATTCTCTCAGTGAGTTGTACTGCTGCTTTAAACAGCCAACTGTCTCTTAGAAAGGACTTTTGTTTACACAAGTCCTTTAAAAAAAAAGTCATTTTAAAATGATCTTTTTTTTTATTTTTTATTTTTTAATCCCATATGTTTACACTGATCCTGGAACTTTGTCATTTTGACCTTCTCTGCTGATTAAAATATTCTTCATCATCAGCACCTTCTGCTCTCCTCTCCTGGTGGTCTTTCCGGAAGGGGTCTTCTCTAGCTCTTCTAGCAGGAGATGGGCACTTCCCCTCTACCCCTGTTGCCGGACCAACCTTACCTATTTTGCAGGGTCAGGTCGGCCTGACTTTTTATCTGTTGTTATCTTCTGAGTGGTTAGTTTTTCATAGATACCGTGCTTTGCTTTTGTCAGGATTTACCCTGGACCATCAAAACCCTTTTCTTGTGCCAGTGAAGCCTAAGAAACAGTCTTGATGAGAGAACCAGGAACTCGAACAGATCATATTTATCCTGAATGTTGTGTCCAAAATGAAAAATACATTTCTGAGGAGCCTCAAGATCTGTGAGAAGGGACGTTTCACCAAGTCTGTCATGTAGGGGCATCAATCCCAATTCTGTGTCAATTTTCCTACTTTCCCAGCTAGTAATTCTCTACCTCCGAAAGCCCACTCTCTACCGTTTCCTCTCTCAAAGGCAGTTGCTCTTAGAGTCTGCACATGGCACTTGAGGCCTGCTGGTCGTTGGCTACTGCCCTCTGTACCTTGTGTCTAACAGCTGCGGGGCATCAAGATAAGAACGTCTTTTGTTCTAAGACTTAATATAGTTTGGGTCCCATGAAAGCAATAATCACTTTTTTTGTTGATCCAAGTGTTCGAACTTTCTTAATTATTCTAGTACCACAATTTACTTGGTCTAAGATGTGTCCACCCCCCCATTTTAATATATTTTAAGGTGGCACTCACCTTGCACTTGATGACGTATCTTAGTTTAACTGACAGCATTTCTCTTTCTTAGGTGAACATAAACTATAGTACATCTTACACTTGATGAAAGCTAGGATGCAATTAAATACACTATTATGGTTACGATTCTGATATTTGAAATCCTCCGGTAGCTCCCTGTGCCCCCACAGTGTAGTACCTCACCTCCTCGGCATAGTATACAAACCATCTCAAGCCCAGTGTTAACCCCGGGGCTCAGCCTCCATCCCCAGGTGATGCTGCCAGATCAGTTGTCGGTTGTCATGAACTTGCTGTAGTTTCCCAAATGCACTGTGCTGCCTCCTGGCACTTTGAAACTTGACATACTCATCCTCATTCCTCGCTTTGCCCTTGTCTATCACCTCCAATGAAAATCTGTTCCTAAGTGGCTTTTCCCAGCTCCAACCTACCCTTGGCAGTCTTTTATCTCCCTGTGGTAAAGCCTGTCACACTACACCATGGAAATGCCCGTTGTCCCCCTGAGAAGAGAAAATGGACACTGAGGGCCCCCCAGCATTTGCAGCTCTAGTGCAGAGCTCCATACCTGTCTTGCAGGAAATGCCAGATCATGAAGACAAATGGAGATAATCCTCTGACTAAAACCAGCTCTTCTTTGCCTACCGCAGCATCTGGATCAATAAAGAGCAGCCAGTTATTACCGCTGTTTTTCTAGGGATTTTTCCCCATAGAATTCCCAGGTCTTTACTCTTTTTATAGCACTCTAATTCAGGCTTCAACCACTTCCTAGTCAGATCAGGTGAAATCATTTCCCTTCCCCCTTACCCTCGATGTATTTCACATCTACTAATTCTTTTTTTAAAGATCTGATTTACCCATTTTTCTGACAGATCACAAGTAGGTGGAGAGGCAGGCAGAGAGAGAGGGGGGAAGCAGGCTCCCTGCTGAGCAGAGAGCCCAATGTGGGGCTCCATTCCAGGACCCTGAATTCATGACCTGAGCCGAAGGCAGAGGCCTAAACCACTGAGCCACCCAGGAGCCCCCATATCTGGTAATTTTTAATCAACCTGCATTTGCTGCATCAAATAGTTCCTTCTTCTTCAAATATAAATATATAAATATATTGATCAAGTCACTCGCATGTCTTTGGAGGATGTCATGCCTTTAGTAGCAAGCTTGAAATCTTGGCCATTGGTTTTGATTTTTGTTTTGGTTTGATTTGGTTCGTTTTTCGTAATTTTAAAAATCCCTCCATCCCTTTGCTCTGTCTGACCTGAATGCATTCAGTTGTTTCTGCATCAAAATTGTTCTGGCAGCGAAAACTCTAATCGTTTTCAGTGGCGCCCCCTTCTGAACACTTTGTTAATAAAAAGCTTTTTTTTTTTTTTTTTTTTTTTGGATATGGTAAATGTGGGACAACAATGAGTTATTTCAAAGAAGTGAACCACAGATAAATTTCTCTAAGGGTGGGATGAGGGTTACTCAAAAAGGATCTTGACAAGGCTTTTATTTTTTTTTTTTATTTTTTTATTTATTTTTTTTTTTTTAGATTTTATTTATTTATTTGTCAGAGAGACAGCGAGCGAGAGTGAGCATAGGCAGACAGTGTGGAAGGCAGAGTCAGAGGGAGAAGCAGGCTCCCTGCGGAGCAAGGAGCCCGATGTGGGACTCGATCCCAGGACGCTGGGATCATGACCTGAGCCGAAGGCAGCTGCTTAACCAACTGAGCCACCCAGGCGTCCCTTGACAAGGCTTTTAAAGATATGGATAATCATTATAACATAACGTGACTTATTGTTACTGTGCTCTTAACTGGGCAAACACTTCTTGGATTCTAAGAAAAACTGTCATAATTCTAGATGGTTCTAGCGGCGTTCTAGCACAGGGTCTCTTGAGGCAGGGATTCTAGCCACTGGCTGTGCAAGGCATGAGGCCTGTTAGTGATTCTATTTTTTCCTCTGCAGAATGGGCCTTTCTACATTCAAGGTCCTTTCTACTCCAATAAATAATGCGGTGATTCTCTCAGTGAGTTGTACTTTTGGTTTAAACAGCCAACTGTCTCTTAAAAATGACTTTCGTTTAATGTTTTAAAAAAGTCCTTTAAAAAAAATTTTTTTTAATCTTTTATATTGTAATCCCATATATTTATTCTGATCGTGGAACTTTGTCATTTTGACCTTCTCTGCTGTTAAAATATTCTCTCAAAATGTCAGTTATTTGCATGTTCTTGCACTGTAGACATTCTTTACATATTTTTTAAAAAATCCATTCACGATTCTTAGTGAAAAGCCCGGGAATCTGAAAGACTACCATTTGCTATTCATCGAACTGTCACTGTCTCCACTAAGTGACAGGGTTACAGAGAACGTGAGCTCAGAAGAGATGTAGTTTTGTTCCACTTTCTGCTACCATGTTCATTTCTATGTTACTCAGAGGACCCTTCTTTGTAGAAACATATTATCCAATCTTTTATTAAGCTGAATTTAAATTCTGTCCCTTCATTCCCCACAACACTTAAAAAGCCATGCAAATTTTGTTCCATTTTTTAAGATCCCACATATGGCATTTTTTAATGTTGCGTTTTTTAGTTTTCATCACTATTTATGTTACTTCTACTTCACAGATAAACAATTGCTAATGACAATGTGAACTTCCTACAAATGTGCAATCAAAATCCCTAGGTACACATTACTGAAGGTCTTCGTTTCCTTTAAACATTATTTCCCTCTTGATATGCATTCTTCTTTTGTATTATATTGCATTATATAGTTTTTTTTAACAGACTGCATTTTTTAGAGTAGTTTGGGGATCAAAGTAAAACTCCCTTTCCCCACATACACACAGCCTTCCCCATTATCAACATCCTATACCATGGTGATAATTTTTCACGCTCACTGACCCTACACTGACACATCATTATCACCCCAAAGTCCACAGTTTACATTAGAGTTCACTCTTGGTGGGGCACCAGGGTGGCTCAGTGTGTTAAGGCTTCTGCCTTCAGCTCAGATCATAATCTCACAGTCCTGGAATCGAGCCCCAGACCAGACTCTCTGCTTGGCAGGGAGCCTGCTTTCCCCCAACCCCTGCTTTCCCCGCCTGCCTCTCTGCCTGCTTTGATGCCTGTCAAATAAATAAATAAATTCTTAAAAAAACCTTTTCTCATAGAGTTCACTCTTGGTATAGTATCTTATGCATTTTGACAACCGTGTAGCGATATATATCTAAAATATCATACATATCATACAGAACGTTTTCACTGGCCTAAAAATCCTCTGTGCTCTGCCTGTTCATCCTCCTCCTCTCCTAACTGCTACAAACCGCTGACCTTTATACCATTTGCATAGTTCTGCCTTTTCTAGAAGGTCATATAGTTGGAACCTTGCAACATGAAGCTTTTTCAAATTGACTTCTTTCACTTATTATGACGAATTTTAAGTTTGTTCCATGTCTTTTCATTGCTTGATGGCCTTTTCTCTTTATGGCTGAATCATATCCCATTGTCTCAATGGACCACAGTTTATCTATCCCTTCTCCTCCTGAAGGACATCTTGGTTACTTCCAACTCTTGGCACTTATGGGTAAAGCTGTTACAAACACAGGTTTATGTGCAGGATTCTGTGTACACAAAGTTTTCGCTCTTTTGGGTGAGTACCAAGGAGCACGATTGCTGGAACATATGGTAAAAATATGTTTAGTTTTGTAAGAAACTGCCCAACTGTCTTCCAAAGTGGTAGCACCATTTTGGTGTTCTCACCAGAAGAATGAGAGTTTCTCTTGTTCCTCATCGTCAAAAGCATTTTACGTTGTCAGTATTTTGGATTTTAGCCATTCTAATAGATGTGTAGTGATATATCATTGTTTTATTTATTTATTTATTTATTTTAAATTCCATTTTAAATTCTTTTAAATTCTTACAATTTTAAATTCTTAAATCATTATGAAGAAGCATCATTTGGAGGGAGCAGTTTTCATAATTTATCATCCATCACCCTTTTTTTTTAGATTTAATTTATTTATTGGACACAGAGAGAGAGAGAGAGAGAGAGATCACAAGTAAGCAGAGAGGCAGGCAAGCAGGGAGGGAAGCAGGCTTCCTTTTGAGCAGAGCCCGATGTGAGGCTGGATCCCAGGACCCAGAGACCATGACTTGAGATGAAGGCAGAGGCTTAACCCACCACCCACGTGATGAGAGAGCCACTCAGGTGCCCCTCATCCATCAGCCTTAATTGTTTGGAGGAAAATGTGTGGAGGCATAATGCCTTAGGGAGCTAATCTCTCTAAAGAATCTTCAAGTCTTTACCCCTTCAAGGTTTTTGCACAGTTCTGATAGCCTTTAAACATCCAGCTGATTTCTACAGTGACAGGCCTGTTAAAACCTGTCCTCAAACCAGGAATAGAGCTTGAAACATACCAGTCAAGAGCAACTTTGAGTCTTTTAAGGAATTTATCATCATTTCTTTGTTTTTGGTTAATATCTGAAATAGTTCTATATTACACTTGCATAATTTCTCCAGAGCTGACTTTGAAGGAGGCATTCAGTTCCAGCTAGTTCCAAATTTTGGCAATAACTATAATTCTATATTAAAAAAACATATTTTAGAGGGCCTGGGTGGCTCAGTGGGTTAAAATCTCTGCCTTCGGCTCAGGTTATGATTCCAGGTTCCTGGGATTGAGTCCCACAGTGGGCTCTCTTCTGAGCAGGGAGCCTGCTTCCATTCCTCTCTCTCTGCCTGCCTCTCTGCCTTCCTGTGATCTCTGTCAAATAAATAAATAAAATTTAAAAAAAACCATATTTTATACCAGTGATTCATGTTTATTAACTAAGATATCACAATACAAATAATACAAAGAGTGGATCTTTATTAATACCTTCAACCAAGGGACGCCTGGGTGGCTCAGTTGGTTAAGCAGCTGCCTTCGGCTCAGGTCATGATCCCAGCGTCCTGGGATCGAGTCCCACGTCGGGCTCCTTGCTTGGCAGGGAGCCTGCTTCTCCCTCTGCCTCTGCCTGTGCTCTCTCTCCAACCCCCCACTCTGATAAATAAATAAAATCTTTAAAAAAAATACCTTCAACCAAGATCAAAAAATATGTCATATTTTCTCCAAAAATTTTATATCATCTGATTGGTCCGATATATATAAAATTACATTTAAAGTTTTAAAAATATCAGCAAATATTTTCATTTAAATGCAAATTTCAAAGAAAATCTACTTTTCCAAACACGAGTTTTTATCCTATTTTTTTGAATTTTGTCGACAACTGATAAAATGTTTAGCGAGACTATAAATGTTAGATCGAAAAAAATGATTAATAGATGTAGGTTCAAAATATTATGTTCCATTAAAAATGATTTACTCTTTGATGAATATCTGTTTGGTAATATGTTGTATCCAGTTATAGTAAATTAATGACATATATAAAATTATACGGAAATGACACCTTCCGTTCCATTATGAGTAGAGCTTTTAAAATGCTATTTGATACAACCTGTCATCTTGTCATTATGTAGCATTATGTAGCATTTAAAAAATGTATACTCTTCACTTTGAAGTCTTTTAGAAATCTAAAATATGACATCCTATGGTTTGTGTTAACATATTCCTTTATTGCCAGTTTGAACAAATCCACATGCTTTGATACGAAGGTAATAAATTCCTCTTATTTGAAAAATGATGTTTATTTTTCTTCTCTCTTCCTTAGCAGGTGGTTACATTTTAGCACACTTCAGAGTTACAATTTCATGCCTATTAAAAACATTTATTATGATCTACATAGATGAATGAAACATTTATTTTATTAAATTATTTTCCAAAAAATCTGTTATTTTTAAAAATGTATTTCCTTTGAAGGGTTATTTTAGAGAATTGAGAGAGGATCTAGAAGTGTGGTATTATGAAATTTATAAGTAGGTATGAAATGGTTATTTATATGATTGTTTCTTTAAGGTTTTGTCTTATTTTGTTTTTTTTTTCTTATTTTGTCCATTATATGCTATAAAATATTTTGAAAGTAAATTTAAGTTATGTTTTACATAGTTTATTTTTTGGAAAAAATATTGAAATGACTTATGAATTTCAGTATACTCTCAACATTAATTTATTCTGAAATTTACCAATTGTTTACTGAACCTATTATATGACAGATAATACTTCATACTACACTGGTAAATGAAATACTTGGCTTTATAAAACTTTTATTTTAATGGGTGAGACAATTAAAAGCTATAAACCTTAATAAAAATTGTATAGTGCATTCAAAAATGATGAGTACAATGGGGAAAAAGAAAAATTAGATCAAGGTGAGAAAAATCAAGGTTGCTAGGCAGGGGATGGGGAGATAAAATTTTTAATAGGAAGATCAGGGTAGTTACAATGAAGCTGACAATTGAACAAAGGTATGGAAAGGCGATGAATTAAACCAGAACTATCAGCAATAAGGATATTCCAGACAAAGGAATTGGCTATCTTGAAGGCCATAAGGTTGGATCGTGCCTCGCATATCTGAGGAATAGCAAGGAGGCCAATGTGAGTGACTGAAGAGTAGCAGGGAAAGAGGTCACAGAGGTTAAATGACTGGCTAGATCATGTAAAAGCTTACAAGTCATTGTAAAACTCTGGCTTTTATATTTGGAACTTACTGTGTGATAGAATTTCTGCTAATAACTGAGAGTTCAAATGTCCATGAAATTTCAAGGATTCTTATCCTAGTAAGACAGAATAAAGAAAAAGAGTTCATATTTTCACATCGTGTAAAAAATGCTCGGAGATCCAGGTGTAGGAAGCTATGGGAGCACAGAAGAAGGCACTAAAATCACACCAATATATTTGATGACTGTGACTATATATAAATTTGTATTTTCTAGATTTTATATAGTCACATTGATTAAAAATTACCAGATATGGGGGCTCCTGGGTGGCTCAGTGGTTTAGGCCTCTGCCTTCGGCTCAGGTCATGATTTCAGGGTCCTGGGACGGAGCCCCACATCGGGCTCTCTGGTCAGCAGGGAGCCTGCTTCCCCCCTCTCTCTCTGTCTGCCTCTCTACCTACATGTGATCTGTCAGGAAAATGGGTAAATCAGATCTTTAAAAAAAGAATTAGTAGATGTGAAATACATCGAAGGTATGGGGGAAGGAAAATGATTGCACCTGATCTGACTAGGAAGTGGTTGAAGCCTGAATTAAAGTGCTATAAAAAGAGGAAAGACCCTGGAATTCAATGGGGAAAAATCCCTAGAAAAACAGCAGTAATAACTGGCTGCTCTTTATTGATCCAGATACTGCGGTAGACAAAGAAGAGCTGGTTTTAGTCAGAGGATGATCTCCATTTGTCTTCCTGATCTGGCATTTCCTGCAAGCCAGGTATGGGGCTCTGCTCTAGAGCTGCAAATTCTGGGGGGCCCTCACTGTCCCTTTTCTCTTCTCAGAGGGACAACGGGCATGTCCATGGTGCAGTGGGACAGGCTTTACCACAGGGAGATAAAAGACTGCCAAGGGTAGGTTGGAGCTGGGAAAAGCCACTTAGGAACAGATTTTCATTGGAGGTGATAGACAAGGGCAAAGCGAAGAAGGAGGATGAGTGTTTCAAGTTTCAAAGTGCCAGGAGGCAGCACAGTGCATTTAGGAAACTACAGCAAGTTCATGACAACCGACAACTGATCTGGCAGCATCACCTGGGGATGGAGGCTGAGCCGCGTGGTTAACACTGGGCTTGAGATGGTTTGTATACTATGCCGAGGAGGTGAGGTACTACACTGTGGGGGCACAGGGAACTACCGGAGGATTTCAAATATCAGAATCGTAACCATAATAGAGTATTTAATTGCATCCTAGCTTTCATCAAGTGTAAGATGGACTATACTTTATGTTCGCCTAAGAAAGAGAAATACTGTCAGTTAAACTAGGATATGTCATCAAGTGCAAGGTGAGTGCCACCTTAAAAGATATTAAAATGGGGGGGTGGACACATCTTAGAACAAGTAAATGGTGGTACTAGAATAATTAAGAAAGGTCGAACACTTGGATCAACAAAAAAAGTGATTATTGCTTTCATGTGACCCAAACTCTATTATGTCTTAGAACAAAAAGACGTTCTTCTCTTGATGCCCCGCAGCTGTTAGACCCAAGGTACAGAGGGCAGTAGCCAACGACCAGCAGGCCTCAAGTGCCATGTGCAGACTCTAAGAGCAACTGCCTTTGAGAGAGGAAACGGTAGAGAGTGGGCATTCGGAGGTAGAGAATTACTAGCTGGGAAAGTAGGATAATTGACACAGAATCGGAATTGATGCCACTGCATGACTGAGTTGGTGAAACGTCCCTTCTCAGAGATCTTGAGGCTCCTCAGAAATGTATTTTTCATTTTGGACAGAACATTCAGGATAAATATGATCGGTTCGAGTTCCTGGTTCTCTCATCAGGACTGTTTCTTAGGCTTCACTGGCACAAGAAAGCTGTTTTGATGGTCCAGGGTAAATCCTGACAAAAGCAAAGCACGGTATCTATGAAAAACTAACCACTCAGAAGAGAACAACAGATAAAAAGCCAGGCCGACCTGACCCTGCAAAATAGGTAAGGTTGGTCCGGCAACAGGGGTAGAGGGGAAGTGCCCATCTCCTGCTAGAAGAGCTAGAGAAGACCCCTTCCGGAGAGACCACCAGGAGAGGAGAGCAGAAGGTGCTGCTGATGAAGAATATTTTAATCAGCAGAGAAGGTCAAAATGACAAAGTTCCAGGATCAGTGTAAACATATGGGATTAAAAAATAAAAAAGATCAAAAAAGATCATTTTAAAATGACTTTTTTTTTTAAAGGACTTGTGTAAACAAAAGTCCTTTTTAAGAGACAGTTGGCTGTTTAAAGCAGAAGTACAACTCACTGAGAGAAACACCGCACTATTTATTTGGGTAGAAAGGACCTGGAATGTAGAAAGTCCCATTCTGCAGAGGAAAAAAAAAGAATCACTAACAGGCCTCATGCCTTGCACAGCCAGTGGCTAGACCCCTGCCTCAGGAGACCCTGTGCTAGAAGGCCGCTAGAACCATCTACAACTATGTTAGTCTTTCTTGGAAGCCAACAAGTGTTTGCCCAGTTAAGAGCACAGTAACAATCAGTCACGTTAGGTGATAATGATTATCGATATCTTTAAAAGCCGTGTCGAGTTTCTTTTTGAGGAACCCTCACCCCACCCTTAGAGAAATTTATCTGAGGTTCACCTCTTTGAAATACCTCATTGTTGTTCCACATTTACCATATTCAAAAAACAAACAAAAAAAAAAACTTTTTATTAACATAGTGTTCAGTAGGGGGCGCCACTGAAAACAATAAGACCTTTCCCTGCCAGGACAATTTTGTTGCAGAAAGACCTGAAAGCAATCAGGTCAGAGAGAGCCACGGGCTGGAGGGATTTTTAAATTACAAAAACCGATCCAAATCAAACCAAAACAAAAATCAAACCCAATGTCCAAGATTTCAAGTTTGCTACTAAAGGCATGACTTTCTCCTAAGACATGCGAGTGACTTGATCAATATATTTATATATTTATATTTGAAGAAGAAGGAACTATTTGATGCAGCAAATCCACGTTGATTGAAAATTACCAGATATGGGGGTTCCTGGATGACTCAGTGGTTTAGGCCTCTGCCTTCGGCTCAGGTCATGATTTCAGGGTCCTGGGATGGAGCCCCACATCGGGCTCTCTGCTCTGCGGGGAGCCTGCTTCCCCCCTCTCTCTCTGCCTACCTCTCTACCTACTTGTGATCTGTCAGAAAAATGCGTAAATCAGATCTTTAAAAAAAGACTTAATAGATGTGAAATACATCGAGGGTATGGGGGAAGGAAAATGATTTCACCTGATCTGACTAGGAAGTGGTTGAAGCCTGAATTAAAGTGCTATAAAAAGAGTAACGACCTGGGAATTCTATGGGGAAAAATCCCTCGAAAAACAGCAGTAATAACTGGCTGCTCCTTATTGATCCAGATGCTGCGGTAGGCAAAGAAGAGCTGGTTTTAGCCAGAGGATGATCTCCATTTGTCTTCCTGATCAGGCATTTCCTGCAAGCCAGGTATGGGGCTCTGCTCTAGAGCTGCAAATGCTGGGGGGCCCTCACTGTCCCTTTTCTCTTCTCAGGGGGACAACGGGCATGTCCATGGTGCAGTGGGACAGGCTTTACCACAGGGAGATAAAAGACTGCCAAGGGTAGGTTGGAGCTGGGAAAAGCCACTTAGGAACAGATTTTCACTGGAGGTGATAGACAAGGGCAAAGCGAAGAATGAGGATGAGTATGTCAAGTTTCAAAGTGCCTGGAGGCAGCAAAGTGCATTTGGGAAACTACAGCAAGTTCAGGACAACCGACAACTGATCTGGCAGCATCACCTGGGGATGGAGTTTGATCCGCGGGGTTAACACTGGGCTTGAGATGGTTTGTATACTATGCCGAGGAGGTGAGGTACTACACTGTGGGGGCACAGGACGCTACCGGAGGATTTCAAATATCAGAATCGTAACCATAATAGAGTATTTAATTGCATCCTAGCTATCATCAAGTGTAAGATGTACTATAGTTTATGTTCGCCTAAGAAAGAGGAATGCTGTCAGTTAAACTAGGATATGTCATCAAGTGCAAGGTGAGTGCCACCTTAAAAGATATTAAAATGGGGGGGTGGACACATCTTAGAACAAGTAAATGGTGGTACTAGAATAATTAAGAAAGGTCGAACACTTGGATCAACAAAAAAAGTGATTATTGCTTACCATGTGACCCAAACTCTATTAAGTCTTAGAACAAAAGACGTTCTTATCTTGATGCCCCGCAGCTGTTAGCCCCAAGGTACAGAGGGCAGTAGGCAACGACCAGCAGGCCTCAAGTGCCATGTGCAGACTCTAAGAGCAACTGCCTTTGAGAGAGGAAACGGTAGAGAGTGGGCTTTCAGAGGTAGAGAATTACTAGCTGGGAAAGTAGGATAATTGACACAGAATCGGAATTGATGCCACTGCATGACTGAGTTGGTGAAACGTCCCTTCTCAGAGATCTTGAGGCTCCTCAGAAATGTATTTTTCATTTTGGACAGAACATTCAGGATAAATATGATCTGTTCGAGTTCCTGGTTCTCTCATCAGGACTGTTTCTTAGGCTTCACTGGCACAAGAAAGCTGTTTTGATGGTCCAGGGTAAATCCTGACAAAAGCAAAGCACGGTATCTATGAAAAACTAACCACTCAGAAGAGAACAACAGATAAAAAGCCAGGCCGACCTGACCCTGCAAAATAGGTAAGGTTGGTCCGGCAACAGGGGTAGAGGGGAAGTGCCCATCTCCTGCTAGAAGAGCTAGAGAAGACCCCTTCCGGAGAGACCACCAGGAGAGGAGAGCAGAAGGTGCTGCTGATGAAGAATATTTTAATCAGCAGAGAAGGTCAAAATGACAAAGTTCCAGGATCAGTGTAAACATATGGGATTAAAAAATAAAAAAGATCAAAAAGATCATTTTAAAATGACTTTTTTTTTAAAGGACTTGTGTAAACAAAAGTCCTTTTTAAGAGACAGTTGGCTGTTTAAAGCAGAAGTACAACTCACTGAGAGAAACACCGCACTATTCATTTGGGTAGAAAGGACCTGGAATGTAGAAAGGCCCATTCTGCAGAGGAAAAAAAAAGAATCACTAACAGGCCTCGTGCCTTGCACAGCCAGTGGCTAGAATCCCTGCCTCAGGAGACCCTGTGCTAGAAGGCCGCTAGAACCATCTACAACTATGTTACTCTTTCTTGGAAGCCAACAAGTGTTTACCCAGTTAAGAGCACAGTAACAATCAGTCACGTTAGGTGATATTGACTATCGATATCTTTAAAAGCCGTGTCGAGTTTCTTTTTGAGGAACCCTCACCCCACCCTTAGAGAAATTTATCTGAGGTTCAACTCTTTGAAATACCTCATTGTTGTTCCACATTTACCATATCCAAAAACAAAGAAACAAAAAAATCTTTTTATTAACAAAGTGTTCAGAAGGGGGCGCCACTGAAAACAATTAGAGCTTTCCCTGCCAGGACAATTTTGTTGCAGAAACAGCTGAAAGCAATCAGGTTAGACAGAGCCAAGGGCTGGAGGGATTTTAAATTACAAAAACCGATCCAAATCAAACCAAAACAAAAATCAAACCCAAAGGCCAAGATTTCAAGTTTGCTACTAAAGGCATGACTTTCTCCTAAGACATGCGAGTGACTTCATCAATATATTTATATATTTATATTTGAAGAAGAAGGAACTATTTGATGCAGCAAATCCACGTTGATTGAAAATTACCAGATATGGGGTTTCCTGGGTGACTCAGTGGTTTAGGCCTCTGCCTTCGGCTCAGGTCATGATTTCAGGGTCCTGGGATGGAGCCCCACATCGGGCTCTCTGCTCAGCGGGGAGCCTGCTTCCCCCCTCTCTCTCTGCCTGCCTCTCTACCTACTTGTGATCTGTCAGAAAAATGGGTAAATCAGATCTTTAAAAAAAGACTTAATAGATGTGAAATACATCGAGGGTATGGGGGAAGGAAAATGATTTCACCTGATCTGACTAGGAAGTGGTTGAAGCCTGAAATAAAGTGCTATAAAAAGAGTAAAGACCTGGGAATTCTATGGGGAAAAATCCCTCGAAAAACAGCAGTAATAACTGGCTGCTCCTTATTGATCCAGATGCTGCGGTAGGCAAAGAAGAGCTGGTTTTAGCCAGAGGATGATCTCCATTTGTCTTCCTGATCAGGCATTTCCTGCAAGCCAGGTATGGGGCTCTGCTCTAGAGCTGCAAATGCTGGGGGGCCCTCACTGTCCCTTTTCTCTTCTCAGGGGGACAACGGGCATGTCCATGGTGCAGTGGGACAGGCTTTACCACAGGGAGATAAAAGACTGCCAAGGGTAGGTTGGAGCTGGGAAAAGCCACTTAGGAACAGATTTTCACTGGAGATGATAGACAAGGGCAAAGCGAAGAATGAGGATGAATATGTCAAGTTTCAAAGTGCCTGGAGGCAGCACAGTGCATTTGGGAAACTACAGCAAGTTCATGACAACCGACAACTGATCTGGCAGCATCACCTGGGGAAGGAGGCTGAGCCCCGGGGTTAACACTGGGCTTGAGATGGTTTGTATACTATGCCGAGGAGGTGAGGTACTACACTGTGGGGGTTCAGGGAGCTACCGGAGGATTTCAAATATCAGAATCGTAACCATAATAGAGTATTTAATTGCATCCTAGCTTTCATCAAGTGTAAGATGTACTATAGTTTATGTTCGCCTAAGAAAGAGGAATGCTATCAGTTAAACTAGGATATGTCATCAAGTGCAAGGTGAGTGCCACCTTAAAAGATATTAAAATGGGGGGGGGGGTGGACAAATCTTAGAACAAGTAAATTGTGGTACTAGAATAATTAAGAAAGGTCGAACACTTGGATCAACAAAAAAAGTGATTATTGCTTACCATGTGACCCAAACTCTACTAAGTCTTAGAACAAAAGACGTTCTTCTCTTGATGCCCCGCAGCTGTTAGACCCAAGGTACAGAGGGCAGTAGCCAACGACCAGCAGGCCTCAAGTGCCATGTGCAGACTCTAAGAGCAACTGCCTTTGAGAGAGGAAACGGTAGAGAGTGGGCATTCGGAGGTAGAGAATTACTAGCTGGGAAAGTAGGATAATTGACACAGAATCGGAAATGATTCCACTGCATGACTGAGTTGGTGAAACGTCCCTTCTCAGAGATCTTGAGGCTCCTCAGAAATGTATTTTTCATTTTGGACAGAACATTCAGGATAAATATGATCGGTTCGAGTTCCTGGTTCTCTCATCAGGACTGTTTCTGAGGCTTCACTGGCACAAGAAAGCTGTTTTGATGGTCCAGGGTAAATCCTGACAAAAGCAAAGCACGGTATCTATGAAAAACTAACCACTCAGAAGAGAACAACAGATAAAAAGCCAGGCCGACCTGACCCTGCAAAATAGGTAAGGTTGGTCCGGCAACAGGGGTAGAGGGGAAGTGCCCATCTCCTGCTAGAAGAGCTAGAGAAGACCCCTTCCGGAGAGACCTCCAGGAGAGGAGAGCAGAAGGTGCTGCTGATGAAGAATATTTTAATCAGCAGAGAAGGTCAAAATGACAAAGATCCAGGATCAGTGTAAACATATGGGATTAAAAAATAAAAAAGATCAAAAAAGATCATTTTAAAATGACTTTTTTTTTAAAGGACTTGTGTAAACAAAAGTCCTTTTTAAGAGACAGTTGGCTGTTTAAAGCAGAAGTACAACTCACTGAGAGAATCACCGCACTATTAATTTGGGTAGAAAGGACCTGGAATGTAGAAAGGCCCATTCTGCAGAGGAAAAAAAAAGAATCACTAACAGGCCTCGTGCCTTGCACAGCCAGTGGCTAGAATCCCTGCCTCATGAGACCCTGTGCTAGAAGGCCGCTAGAACCATCTACGACTATGTTAGTCTTTCTTGGAAGCCAACAAGTGTTTGCCCAGTTAAGAGCACAGTAACAATCAGTTACGTTAGGTGATAATGATTATCGATATCTTTAAAAGCCGTGTCGAGTTTCTTTTTGAGGAACCCTCACCCCACCCTTAGAGAAATTTATCTGAGGTTCACCTCTTTGAAATACCTCATTGTTGTTCCACATTTACCATATCCAAAAAACAAACAAACAAAAAAATCTTTTTATTAACAAAGTGTTCAGAAGGGGGCGCCACTGAAAACAATTAGAGCTTTCCCTGCCAGGACAATTTTGTTGCAGAAACAGCTGAAAGCAATCAGGTCAGACAGAGCCAAGGGCTGGAGGGATTTTTAAATTACAAAAACCGATCCAAATCAAACCAAAACAAAAATCAAACCCAATGGCCAAGATTTCAAGTTTGCTACTAAAGGCATGACTTTCTCCTAAGACATGCGAGTGACTTGATCAATATATTTACATATTTATATTTGAAGAAGAAGGAACTATTTGATGCAGCAAATCCACGTTGATTGAAAATTACCAGATATGGGGGCTCCTGGGTGGCTCAGTGGTTTAGGCCTCTGCCTTCGTCTCAGGTCATGATTTCAGGGTCCTGGGATGGAGCCCCACATCGGGCTCTCTGCTCAGCGGGGAGCCTGCTTCCCCCCTCTCTCTCTGCCTGCCTCTCTACCTACTTGTGATCTGTCAGAAAAATGGGTAAATCAGATCTTTAAAAAGGATTTAGTAGATGTGAAATACATCGAGGGTATGGGGGAAGGTAAATGATTGCACCTGATCTGACTAGGAAGTGGTTGAAGCCTGAATTAAAGTGCTATAAAAAGAGTAAAGACCTGGGAATTCTATGGGGAAAAATCCCTCGAAAAACAGCAGTAATAACTGGCTGCTCCTTATTGATCCAGATGCTGCGGTAGGCAAAGAAGAGCTGGTTTTAGCCAGAGGATGATCTCCATTTGTCTTCCTGATCTGGCATTTCCTGCAAGCCAGGTATGGGGCTCTGCTCTAGAGCTGCAAATGCTGGGGGGCCCTCACTGTCCCTTTTCTCTTCTCAGGGGGACAACGGGCATGTCCATGGTGCAGTGGGACAGGCTTTACCACAGGGAGATAAAAGACTGCCAAGGGTAGGTTGGAGCTGGGAAAAGCCACTTAGGAACAGATTTTCATTGGAGGTGATAGACAAGGGCAAAGCGAAGAATGATGATGAGTATGTCAAGATTCAAAGTGCCTGGAGGCAGCACAGTGCATTTGGGAAACTACAGCAAGTTCATGACAACCGACAACTGATCTGGCAGCATCACCTGGGGATGGAGTTTGATCCGTGGGGTTAACACTGGGCTTGAGATGGTTTTTATACTATGCCGAGGAGGTGAGGTACTACACTGTGGGGGCACAGGGAGCTACCGGAGGATTTCAAATATCAGAATCGTAACCATAATAGAGTATTTAATTGCATCCTAGCTTTCATCAAGTGTAAGATGGACTATAGTTTATGTTCGCCTAAGAAAGAGGAATGCTGTCAGTTAAACTAGGATATGTCATCAAGTGCAAGGTGCGTGCCACCTAAAAAGATATTAAAATGGGGGGGGTGGACAAATCTTAGAACAAGTAAATTGTGGTACTAGAATAATTAAGAAAGGTCGAACACTTGGATCAACAAAAAAAGTGATAATTGCTTACCATGTGACCCAAACTCTATTAAGTCTTAGAACAAAAGACGTTCTTCTCTTGATGCCCCGCAGCTGTTAGACCCAAGGTACAGAGGGCAGTAGCCAACGACCAGCAGGCCTCAAGTGCCATGTGCAGACTCTAAGAGCAACTGCCTTTGAGAGAGGAAACGGTAGAGAGTGGGCTTTCAGAGGTAGAGAATTACTAGCTGGGAAAGTAGGATAATTGACACAGAATCGGAATTGATGCCACTGCATGACTGAGTTGGTGAAACGTCCCTTCTCAGAGATCTTGAGGCTCCTCAGAAATGTATTTTTCATTCTGGACAGAACATTCAGGATAAATATGATCGGTTCGAGTTCCTGGTTCTCTCATCAGGACTGTTTCTTTGGCTTCACTGGCACAAGAAAGCTGTTTTGATGGTCCAGGGTAAATCCTGACAAAAGCAAAGCACGGTATCTATGAAAAACTAACCACTCAGAAGAGAACAACAGATAAAAAGCCAGGCCGACCTGACCCTGCAAAATAGGTAAGGTTGGTCCGGCAACAGGGGTAGAGGGGAAGTGCCCATCTCCTGCTAGAAGAGCTAGAGAAGACCCCTTCCGGAGAGACCACCAGGAGAGGAGAGCAGAAGGTGCTGCTGATGAAGAATATTTTAATCAGCAGAGAAGGTCAAAATGACAAAGTTCCAGGATCAGTGTAAACATATGGGATTAAAAAATAAAAAAGATCAAAAAAGATCATTTTAAAATGACTTTTTTTTTAAAGGACTTGTGTAAACAAAAGTCCTTTTTAAGAGACAGTTGGCTGTTTAAAGCAGAAGTACAACTCACTGAGAGAAACACCGCACTATTTATTTGGGGAGAAAGGACCTGGAATGTAGAAAGGCCCATTCTGCAGAGGGAAAAAATAGAATCATTAACAGGCCTCGTGCCTTGCACAGCCAGTGGCTAGAATCCCTGCCTCATGAGACCCTGTGCTAGAAGGCCGCTAGAACCATCTACAACTATGTCAGTCGTTCTTGGAAGCCAACAAGTGTTTTGCCCAGTTAAGAGCAGAGTAACAATCAGTCACGTATTTGGTGATAATGTTTATCGATATCTTTAAAAGCCGTGTCAAGTTTCTTTTTGAGTAACCCTCACCCCACCCTTAGAGAAATTTATCTGAGGTTCAACTCTTTGAAATTCCTCATTGTAGTTCCACATTTACCATATCCAAAAAACAAACAAACAAAAAAAACCATTTTCTTAACAAAGTGTTCAGAAGGGGGCGCCACTGAAAACAATTAGAGCTTTCCCTGCCAGGACAATTTTGTTGCAGAAACAGCTGAAAGCAATCAGGTCAGACAGAGCCAAGGGCTGGAGGGATTTTCAAATGACAAAAACCGATCCAAATCAAACCAAAACAAAAATCAAACCCAATGGCCAGGATTTCAAGTTTGCTACTAAAGGTGTGACATTCTCCTAAGACATGCGAGTGACTTGATCAATATATTTATATATTTATATTTGAAGAAGAAGGAACTATTTGATGCAGCAAATCCACGTTGATTAAAATATACCAGATATGGGGGCTCCTGGGTGGCTCAGTGGTTTAGGCCTCTGCCTTCGGCTCAGGTCATGATTTCAGGGTCCTGGGATGGAGCCCCACATCGGGCTCTCTGCTCAGCGGGGAGCCTGCTTTCCCCCTCTATCTCTGCCTACCTCTCTACCTACTTGTGATCTGTCAGAAAAATGCGTAAATCAGATCTTTAAAAAAAGAATTAGTAGATGTGAAATACATCGAGGGTATGGGGGAAGGAAAACGATTTCACCTGATCTGACTAGGAAGTGGTTGAAGCCTGAATTAAAGTGCTATAAAAAGAGTAAAGACCTGGGAATTCTATGGGGAAAAATCCCTAGAAAAACAGCAGTAATAACTGGCTGCTCTTTATTGATCCAGATGCTGCGGTAGGCAAAGAAGAGCTGGTTTTATTCAGAGGATGATCTCCATTTGTCTTCCTGATCTGGCATTTCCTGCAAGCCAGGTATGGGGCTCTGCTCTAGAGCTGCAAATGCTGGGGGGCCCTCACTGTCCCTTTTCTCTTCCCAGGGGGACAACGGGCATGTCCATGGTGCAGTGGGACAGGCTTTACCACAGGGAGATAAAAGACTGCCAAGGGTAGGTTGGAGCTGGGAAAAGCCACTTAGGAACAGATTTTCATTGGAGGTGATAGACAAGGGCAAAGCGAAGAATGAGGATGAGTGTGTCAAGTTTCAAAGTGCCAGGAGTCAGCACAGTGCATTTGGGAAACTACAGCAAGTTCATGACAACCGACAACTGATCTGGCAGCATCACCTGGGGATGGAGGCTGAGCCCCGGGGTTAACACTGGGCTTGAGATGGTTTGTATACTATGCCGAGGAGGTGAGGTACTACACTGTGGGGGCACAGGGAGCTACCGGAGGATTTCAAATATCAGAATCGTAACCATAATAGAGTATTTAATTGCATCCTAGCTTTCATCACGTGTAAGATGTACTATAGTTTATGTTCGACTAAGAAAGAGAAATGCTGTCAGTTAAACTAGGATATGTCATCAAGTGCAAGGTGAGTGCCACCTTAAAAGATATTAAAATGGGGAGGGTGGACACATCTTAGAACAAGTAAATTGTGGTACTAGAATAATTAAGAAAGGTCGAACACTTGGATCAACAAAAAAAGTGATTATTGCTTACCATGTGACCCAAACTCTATTAAGTCTTAGAACAAAAGACATTCTTCTCTTGATGCCCCGCAGCTGTTAGACCCAAGGTACAGAGGGCAGTAGCCAACGACCAGCAGGCCTCAAGTGCCATGTGCAGACTCTAAGAGCAACTGCCTTTGAGAGAGGAAACGGTAGAGAGTGGGCATTCGGAGGTAGAGAATTACTAGCTCGGAAAGTAGGATAATTGACACAGAATCGGAATTGATGCCACTGCATGACTGAGTTGGTGAAACGTCCCTTCTCAGAGATCTTGAGGCTCCTCAGAAATGTATTTTTCATTCTGGACAGAACATTCAGGATAAATATGATCGGTTCGAGTTCCTGGTTCTCTCATCAGGACTGTTTCTTTGGCTTCACTGGAACAAGAAAGCTGTTTTGATGGTCCAGGGTAAATCCTGACAAAAGCAAAGCACGGTATCTATGAAAAACTAACCACTCAGAAGAGAACAACAGATAAAAAGCCAGGCCGACCTGACCCTGCAAAATAGGTAAGGTTGGTCCGGCAACAGGGGTAGAGGGGAAGTGCCCATCTCCTGCTAGAAGAGCTAGAGAAGACCCCTTCTGGAGAGACCACCAGGAGAGGAGAGCAGAAGGTGCTGATGAGGAAGAATATTTTAATCAGCAGAGAAGGTCAAAATGACAAAGTTCCAGGATCAGTGTAAACATATGGGATGAAAAAATAAAAAAGAAAAGAAAAGATCATTTTAAAATGACTTTTTTTTTTTAAAAGGACTTGTGTAAACAAAAGTCCTTTTTAAGAGACAGTTGGCTGTTTAAAGCAGAAGTACAACTCACTGAGAGAATCACCGCACTATTTATTTGGGTAGAAAGGACCTGGAATGTAGAAAGGCCCATTCTGCAGAGGAAAAAAATAGAATCACTAACAGGCCTCGTGCCTTGCACAGCCAGTGGCTAGAATCCCTGCCTCATGAGACCCTGTGCTAGAAGGCCGCTAGAACCATCTACAACTATGTTAGTCTTTCTTGGAAGCCAACAAGTGTTTGCCCAGTTAAGAGCAGAGTAACAGGGGCGCCTGGGTGGCTCAGTGGGTTGAGAAGCTACCTTCGGCTCAGATCATGATCTCAGGGTCCTGGGATCGAGTCCCGCATCGGGTCTCTGCTCAGGGGGGAGCCTGTTTCCTCCTCTCTCTCTCTCTCTGCCTGCCTGTCTGCCTAATTGTGATCTCTCTCTGTCAAATAAATAAATAAAATCTTTAAAAAAAAAAAAAAAGAGCAGAGTAACAATCAGTCAGGTATTTGGTGATAATGTTTATCGATATCTTTAAAAGCCGTGTCAAGTTTCTTTTTGAGTAACCTTCACCACACCCTTAGAGAAATTTATCTGAGGTTCACCTCTTTGAAATACCTCACTGTAGTTCCACATTTACCATATCCAAAAAACAAACAAACAAAAAAAAAAACCATTTTCTTAACAAAGTGTTCAGAAGGGGGCGCCACTGAAAACAATTAGAGCTTTCCCTGCCAGGACAATTTTGTTGCAGAAACAGCTGAAAGCAATCAGGTCAGACAGAGCCAAGGGCTGGAGGGATTTTTAAATGACAAAAACCGATCCAAATCAAACCAAAACAAAAATCAAACCCAATGGCCAGGATTTCAAGTTTGCTACTAAAGGCGTACATTCTCCTAAGACATGCGAGTGACTTGATCAATATATTTACATATTTATATTTGAAGAAGAAGGAACTATTTGATGCAGCAAATCCACGTTGATTGAAAATTACCAGATATGGGGGCTCCTGGGTGGCTCAGTGGTTTAGGCCTCTGCCTTCGGCTCAGGTCATGATTTCAGGGTCCTGGGATGGAGCCCCACATCGGGCTCTCTGCTCAGCGGGGAGCCTGCTTCCCCCCTCTCTCTCTGCCTACCTCTCTACCTACTTGTGATCTGTCAGAAAAATGCGTAAATCAGATCTTTAAAAAAAGAATTAGTAGATGTGAAATACATCGAGGGTATGGGGGAAGGAAAACGATTTCACCTGATCTGACTAGGAAGTGGTTGAAGCCTGAATGAAAGTGCTATAAAAAGAGTAAAGACCTGGGAATTCTACGGGGAAAAATCCCTAGAAAAACAGCAGTAATAACTGGCTGCTCTTTATTGATCCAGATGCTGCGGTAGGCAAAGAAGAGCTGGTTTTATTCAGAGGATGATCTCCATTTGTCTTCCTGATCTGGCATTTCCTGCAAGCCAGGTATGGGGCTCTGCTCTAGAGCTGCAAATGCTGGGGGGCCCTCACTGTCCCTTTTCTCTTCTCAGGGGGACAACGGGCATGTCCATGGTGCAGTGGGACAGGCTTTACCACAGGGAGATAAAAGACTGCCAAGGGTAGGTTGGAGCTGGGAAAAGCCACTTAGGAACAGATTTTCATTGGAGGTGATAGACAAGGGCAAAGCGAAGAATGAGGATGAGTGTGTCAAGTTTCAAAGTGCCAGGAGGCAGCACAGTGCATTTGGGAAACTACAGCAAGTTCAGGACAACCGACAACTGATCTGGCAGCATCACCTGGGGATGGAGGCTGAGCCCCGGGGTTAACACTGGGCTTGAGATGGTTTGTATACGATGCCGAGGAGGTGAGGTACTACACTGTGGGGGCACAGGGAGCTACCGGAGGATTTCAAATATCAGAATCGTAACCATAATAGAGTATTTAATTGCATCCTAGCTTTCATCACGTGTAAGATGTACTATAGTTTATGTTCGCCTAAGAAAGAGAAATGCTGTCAGTTAAACTAGGATATGTCATCAAGTGCAAGGTGAGTGCCACCTTAAAAGATATTAAAATGGGGAGGGGGTGGACACATCTTAGAACAAGTAAATTGTGGTACTAGAATAATTAAGAAAGGTCGAACATGGGACGCCTGGGTGGCTCAGTTGGTTAAGCAGCTGCCTTCGGCTCAGGTCATGATCCCAGCGTCCTAGGATCGAGTCCCACATCGGGCTCCTTGCTCCGCAGGGAGCCTGCTTCTCCCTCTGACTCTTCCTTCCACTGTCTGCCTGTGCTCGCTCTCGCTCGCGCTCTCTCTGACAAATAAATAAATAAAAATCTTAAAAAAAAAAAAAAAAAAAAGAAAGGTCGAACACTTGGATCACCAAAAATGTGATTATTGCTTACCATGTGACCCAAACTATATTAAGTCTTAGAACAAAAGACGTTCTTATCTTGATGCCCCGCAGCTGTTAGCCCCAAGGTACAGAGGGCAGTAGCCAACGACCAGCAGGCCTCAAGTGCCATGTGCAGACTCTAAGAGCAACTGCCTTTGAGAGAGGAAACGGTAGAGAGTGGGCATTCGGAGGTAGAGAATTACTAGCTGGGAAAGTAGGATAATTGACACAGAATCGGAATTGATGCCACTGCATGACTGAGTTGGTGAAACGTCCCTTCTCAGAGATCTTGAGGCTCCTCAGAAATGTATTTTTCATTCTGGACAGAACATTCAGGATAAATATGATCGGTTCGAGTTCCTGGTTCTCTCATCAGGACTGTTTCTTTGGCTTCACTGGAACAAGAAAGCTGTTTTGATGGTCCAGGGTAAATCCTGACAAAAGCAAAGCACGGTATCTATGAAAAACTAACCACTCAGAAGAGAACAACAGATAAAAAGCCAGGCCGACCTGACCCTGCAAAATAGGTAAGGTTGGTCCGGCAACAGGGGTAGAGGGGAAGTGCCCATCTCCTGCTAGAAGAGCTAGAGAAGACCCCTTCTGGAGAGACCACCAGGAGAGGAGAGCAGAAGGTGCTGATGAGGAAGAATATTTTAATCAGCAGAGAAGGTCAAAATGACAAAGTTCCAGGATCAGTGTAAACATATGGGATGAAAAAATAAAAAAGAAAAGAAAAGATCATTTTAAAATGACTTTTTTTTTTTAAAAGGACTTGTGTAACAAAAGTCCTTTTTAAGAGACAGTTGGCTGTTTAAAGCAGAAGTACAACTCACTGAGAGAATCACCGCACTATTTATTTGGGTAGAAAGGACCTGGAATGTAGAAAGGCCCATTCTGCAGAGGAAAAAAATAGAATCACTAACAGGCCTCGTGCCTTGCACAGCCAGTGGCTAGAATCCCTGCCTCATGAGACCCTGTGCTAGAAGGCCGCTAGAACCATCTACAACTATGTTAGTCTTTCTTGGAAGCCAACAAGTGTTTGCCCAGTTAAGAGCAGAGTAACAGGGGCGCCTGGGTGGCTCAGTGGGTTGAGAAGCTACCTTCGGCTCAGATCATGATCTCAGGGTCCTGGGATCGAGTCCCGCATCGGGTCTCTGCTCATGGGGGAGCCTGTTTCCTCCTCTCTCTCTCTCTCTGCCTGCCTGTCTGCCTAATTGTGATCTCTCTCTGTCAAATAAATAAATAAAATCTTTAAAAAAAAAAAAGAGCAGAGTAACAATCAGTCAGGTATTTGGTGATAATGTTTATCGATATCTTTAAAAGCCGTGTCAAGTTTCTTTTTGAGTAACCTTCACCACACCCTTAGAGAAATTTATCTGAGGTTCACCTCTTTGAAATACCTCACTGTAGTTCCACATTTACCATATCCAAAAAACAAACAAACAAAAAAAAAAACCATTTTCTTAACAAAGTGTTCAGAAGGGGGCGCCACTGAAAACAATTAGAGCTTTCCCTGCCAGGACAATTTTGTTGCAGAAACAGCTGAAAGCAATCAGGTCAGACAGAGCCAAGGGCTGGAGGGAGTTTTAAATGACAAAAACCGATCCAAATCAAACCAAAACAAAAATCAAACCCAATGGCCAGGATTTCAAGTTTGCTACTAAAGGCGTACATTCTCCTAAGACATGCGAGTGACTTGATCAATATATTTACATATTTATATTTGAAGAAGAAGGAACTATTTGATGCAGCAAATCCACGTTGATTGAAAATTACCAGATATGGGGGCTCCTGGGTGGCTCAGTGGTTTAGGCCTCTGCCTTCGGCTCAGGTCATGATTTCAGGGTCCTGGGATGGAGCCCCACATCGGGCTCTCTGCTCAGCGGGGAGCCTGCTTCCCCCCTCTCTCTCTGCCTACCTCTCTACCTACTTGTGATCTGTCAGAAAAATGCGTAAATCAGATCTTTAAAAAAAGAATTAGTAGATGTGAAATACATCGAGGGTATGGGGGAAGGAAAACGATTTCACCTGATCTGACTAGGAAGTGGTTGAAGCCTGAATTAAAGTGCTATAAAAAGAGTAAAGACCTGGGAATTCTACGGGGAAAAATCCCTAGAAAAACAGCAGTAATAACTGGCTGCTCTTTATTGATCCAGATGCTGCGGTAGGCAAAGAAGAGCTGGTTTTATTCAGAGGATGATCTCCATTTGTCTTCCTGATCTGGCATTTCCTGCAAGCCAGGTATGGGGCTCTGCTCTAGAGCTGCAAATGCTGGGGGGCCCTCACTGTCCCTTTTCTCTTCTCAGGGGGACAACGGGCATGTCCATGGTGCAGTGGGACAGGCTTTACCACAGGGAGATAAAAGACTGCCAAGGGTAGGTTGGAGCTGGGAAAAGCCACTTAGGAACAGATTTTCATTGGAGGTGATAGACAAGGGCAAAGCGAAGAATGAGGATGAGTGTGTCAAGTTTCAAAGTGCCAGGAGGCAGCACAGTGCATTTGGGAAACTACAGCAAGTTCAGGACAACCGACAACTGATCTGGCAGCATCACCTGGGGATGGAGGCTGAGCCCCGGGGTTAACACTGGGCTTGAGATGGTTTGTATACGATGCCGAGGAGGTGAGGTACTACACTGTGGGGGCACAGGGAGCTACCGGAGGATTTCAAATATCAGAATCGTAACCATAATAGAGTATTTAATTGCATCCTAGCTTTCATCACGTGTAAGATGTACTATAGTTTATGTTCGCCTAAGAAAGAGAAATGCTGTCAGTTAAACTAGGATATGTCATCAAGTGCAAGGTGAGTGCCACCTTAAAAGATATTAAAATGGGGAGGGGGTGGACACATCTTAGAACAAGTAAATTGTGGTACTAGAATAATTAAGAAAGGTCGAACATGGGACGCCTGGGTGGCTCAGTTGGTTAAGCAGCTGCCTTCGGCTCAGGTCATGATCCCAGCGTCCTAGGATCGAGTCCCACATCGGGCTCCTTGCTCCGCAGGGAGCCTGCTTCTCCCTCTGACTCTTCCTTCCACTGTCTGCCTGTGCTCGCTCTCGCTCGCGCTCTCTCTGACAAATAAATAAATAAAAATCTTAAAAAAAAAAAAAAAAAAAAAAGAAAGGTCGAACACTTGGATCACCAAAAATGTGATTATTGCTTACCATGTGACCCAAACTATATTAAGTCTTAGAACAAAAGACGTTCTTATCTTGATGCCCCGCAGCTGTTAGCCCCAAGGTACAGAGGGCAGTAGGCAACGACCAGCAGGCCTCAAGTGCCATGTGCAGACTCTAAGAGCAACTGCCTTTGAGAGAGGAAACGGTAGAGAGTGGGCTTTCGGAGGTAGAGAATTACTAGCTGGGAAAGTAGGAAAATTGACACAGAATCGGGATTGATGCCACTACATGACAGAGTTGGTGAAACGTCCCTTCTCAGAGATCTTGAGGCTCCTCAGAAATGTATTTTTCATTTTGGACAGAACATTCAGGATAAATATGATCTGTTCGAGTTCCTGGTTCTCTCATCAGGACTGTTTCTTAGGCTTCACTGGCACAAGAAAAGGGTTTTGATGGTCCAGGGTAAATCCTGACCAAAGCAAAGCACGGTATCTATGAAAAACTAACCACTCAGAAGAGAACGACAGATAAAAAGCCAGGCCGACCTGACCCTGCAAAATAGGTAAGGTTGGTCCGGCAACAGGGGTAGAGGGGAAGTGCCCATCTCCTGCTAGAAGAGCTAGAGAAGACCCCTTCCGGAGAGACCACCAGGAGAGGAGAGCAGAAGGTGCTGATGAGGAAGAATATTTTAATCAGCAGAGAAGGTCAAAATGACAAAGTTCCAGGATCAGTGTAAACATATGGGATGAAAAAATAAAAAAGATCAAAAAAGATCATTTTAAAATGACTTTTTTTTTTTAAAAGGACTTGTGTAAACAAAAGTCCTTTTTAAGAGACAGTTGGCTGTTTAAAGCAGAAGTACAACTCACTGAGAGAATCACCGCACTATTTATTTGGGTAGAAAGGACCTGGAATGTAGAAAGGCCCATTCTGCAGAGGAAAAAAATAGAATCACTAACAGGCCTCGTGCCTTGCACAGCCAGTGGCTAGAATCCCTGCCTCATGAGACCCTGTGCTAGAAGGCCGCTAGAACCATCTACAACTATGGTAGTCTTTCTTGGAAGCCAACAAGTGTTTGCCCAGTTAAGAGCAGAGTAACAATCAGTCACGTATTTGGTGATAATGTTTATCGATATCTTTAAAAGCCGTGTCAAGTTCCTTTTGAGTAACCCTCACCCCACCCTTAGAGAAATTTATCTGAGGTTCACCTCTTTGAAATACCTCATTGTAGTTCCACATTTACCATATCCAAAAAACAAACAAACAAACAAAAAACCATTTTCTTAACAAAGTGTTCAGAAGGGGGCGCCACTGAAAACAATTAGAGCTTTCCCTGCCAGGACAATTTTGTTGCAGAAACAGCTGAAAGCAATCAGGTCAGACAGAGCCAAGGGCTGGAGGGATTTTCAAATGACAAAAACCGATCCAAATCAAACCAAAACAAAAATCAAACCCAATGGCCAGGATTTCAAGTTTGCTACTAAAGGTGTGACATTCTCCTAAGACATGCGAGTGACTTGATCAATATATTTATATATTTATATTTGAAGAAGAAGGAACTATTTGATGCAGCAAATCCACGTTGATTAAAATATACCAGATATGGGGGCTCCTGGGTGGCTCAGTGGTTTAGGCCTCTGCCTTCGGCTCAGGTCATGATTTCAGGGTCCTGGGATGGAGCCCCACATCGGGCTCTCTGCTCAGCGGGGAGCCTGCTTCCCCCCTCTCTCTCTGCCTACCTCTCTACCTACTTGTGATCTGTCAGAAAAATGCGTAAATCAGATCTTTAAAAAAAGAATTAGTAGATGTGAAATACATCGAGGGTATGGGGGAAGGAAAACGATTTCACCTGATCTGACTAGGAAGTGGTTGAAGCCTGAATTAAAGTGCTATAAAAAGAGTAAAGACCTGGGAATTCTATGGGGAAAAATCCCTAGAAAAACAGCAGTAATAACTGGCTGCTCTTTATTGATCCAGATGCTGCGGTAGGCAAAGAAGAGCTGGTTTTATTCAGAGGATGATCTCCATTTGTCTTCCTGATCTGGCAATTCCTGCAAGCCAGGTATGGGGCTCTGCTCTAGAGCTGCAAATGCTGGGGGGCCCTCACTGTCCCTTTTCTCTTCTCAGGGGGACAACGGGCATGTCCATGGTGCAGTGGGACAGGCTTTACCACAGGGAGATAAAAGACTGCCAAGGGTAGGTTGGAGCTGGGAAAAGCCACTTAGGAACAGATTTTCATTGGAGGTGATAGACAAGGGCAAAGCGAAGAATGAGGATGAGTGTGTCAAGTTTCAAAGTGCCAGGAGGCAGCACAGTGCATTTGGGAAACTACAACAAGTTCATGACAACCGACAACTGATCTGGCAGCATCACCTGGGGATGGAGGCTGAGCCCCGGGGTTAACACTGGGCTTGAGATGGTTTGTATACTATGCCGAGGAGGTGAGGTACTACACTGTGGGGGCACAGGGAGCTACCGGAGGATTTCAAATATCAGAATCGTAACCATAATAGAGTATTTAATTGCATCCTAGCTTTCATCACCTGTAAGATGTACTAGAGTTTATGTTCGACTAAGAAAGAGAAATGCTGTCAGTTAAACTAGGATATGTCATCAAGTGCAAGGTGAGTGCCACCTTAAAAGATATTAAAATGGGGGGGGGTGGACACATCTTAGAACAAGTAAATTGTGGTACTAGAATAATTAAGAAAGGTCGAACACTTGGATCAACAAAAAAAGTGATTATTGCTTACCATGTGACCCAAACTATATTAAGTCTTAGAACAAAAGACGTTCTTATCTTGATGCCCCGCAGCTGTTAGACCCAAGGTACAGAGGGCAGTAGGCAACGACCAGCAGGCCTCAAGTGCCATGTGCAGACTCTAAGAGCAACTGCCTTTGAGAGAGGAAACGGTAGAGAGTGGGCTTTCGGAGGTAGAGAATTACTAGCTGGGAAAGTAGGAAAATTGACACAGAATCGGGATTGATGCCACTACATGACAGAGTTGGTGAAACGTCCCTTCTCAGAGATCTTGAGGCTCCTCAGAAATGTATTTTTCATTTTGGACAGAACATTCAGGATAAATATGATCTGTTCGAGTTCCTGGTTCTCTCATCAGGACTGTTTCTTAGGCTTCACTGGCACAAGAAAAGGGTTTTGATGGTCCAGGGTAAATCCTGACCAAAGCAAAGCACGGTATCTATGAAAAACTAACCACTCAGAAGAGAACGACAGATAAAAAGCCAGGCCGACCTGACCCTGCAAAATAGGTAAGGTTGGTCCGGCAACAGGGGTAGAGGGGAAGTGCCCATCTCCTGCTAGAAGAGCTAGAGAAGACCCCTTCCGGAGAGACCACCAGGAGAGGAGAGCAGAAGGTGCTGATGAGGAAGAATATTTTAGTCAGCAGAGAAGGTCAAAATGACAAAGTTCCAGGATCAGTGTAAACATATGGGATGAAAAAATAAAAAAGAAAAGAAAAGATCATTTTAAAATGACTTTTTTTTTTAAAAGGACTTGTGTAAACAAAAGTCCTTTTTAAGAGACAGTTGGCTGTTTAAAGCAGAAGTACAACTCACTGAGAGAATCACCGCACTATTTATTTGGGTAGAAAGGACCTGGAATGTAGAAAGGCCCATTCTGCAGAGGAAAAAAATAGAATCACTAACAGGCCTCGTGCCTTGCACAGCCAGTGGCTAGAATCCCTGCCTCATGAGACCCTGTGCTAGAAGGCCGCTAGAACCATCTACAACTATGGTAGTCTTTCTTGGAAGCCAACAAGTGTTTGCCCAGTTAAGAGCAGAGTAACAATCAGTCACGTATTTGGTGATAATGTTTATCGATATCTTTAAAAGCCGTGTCAAGTTCCTTTTGAGTACCCTCACCCCACCCTTAGAGAAATTTATCTGAGGTTCACCTCTTTGAAATACCTCATTGTAGTTCCACATTTACCATATCCAAAAAACAAACAAACAAAAAAAAAACCATTTTCTTAACAAAGTGTTCAGAAGGGGGCGCCACTGAAAACAATTAGAGCTTTCCCTGCCAGGACAATTTTGTTGCAGAAACAGCTGAAAGCAATCAGGTCAGCCAGAGCCAAGGGCTGGAGGGATTTTTAAATGACAAAAACCGATCCAAATCAAACCAAAACAAAAATCAAACCCAATGGCCAGGATTTCAAGTTTGCTACTAAAGGTGTGACATTCTCCTAAGACATGCCAGTGACTTGTTCAATATATTTATATATTTATATTTGAAGAAGAAGGAACTATTTGATGCAGCAAATCCACGTTGATTAAAATATACCAGATATGGGGGCTCCTGGGTGGCTCAGTGGTTTAGGCTTCTGCCTTCGGCTCAGGTCATGATTTCAGGGTCCTGGGATGGAGCCCCACATCGGGCTCTCTGCTCAGCGGGGAGCCTGCTTCCCCCCTCTCTCTCTGCCTACCTCTCTACCTACTTGTGATCTGTCAGAAAAATGCGTAAATCAGATCTTTAAAAAAAGAATTAGTAGATGTGAAATACATCGAGGGTATGGGGGAAGGAAAACGATTGCACCTGATCTGACTAGGTAGTGGTTGAAGCCTGAATGAAAGTGCTATAAAAAGAGTAAAGACCTGGGAATTCTATGGGGAAAAATCCCTAGAAAAACAGCAGTAATAACTGGCTGCTCTTTATTGATCCAGATGCTGCAGTAGCCAAAGAAGAGCTGGTTTTATTCAGAGGATGATCTCCATTTGTCTTCCTGATCTGGCATTTCCTGCAAGCCAGGTATGGGGCTCTGCTCTAGAGCTGCAAATGCTGGGGGGCCCTCACTGTCCCTTTTCTCTTCTCAGGGGGACAACGGGCATGTCCATGGTGCAGTGGGACAGGCTTTACCACAGGGAGATAAAAGACTGCCAAGGGTAGGTTGGAGCTGGGAAAAGCCACTTAGGAACAGATTTTCATTGGAGGTGATAGACAAGGGCAAAGCGAAGAATGAGGATGAGTGTGTCAAGTTTCAAAGTGCCAGGAGGCAGCACAGTGCATTTGGGAAACTACAGCAAGTTCATGACAACCGACAACTGATCTGGCAGCATCACCTGGGGATGGAGGCTGAGCCCCGGGGTTAACACTGGGCTTGAGATGGTTTGTATACTATGCCGAGGAGGTGAGGTACTACACTGTGGGGGCACAGGGAGCTACCGGAGGATTTCAAATATCAGAATCGTAACCATAATAGAGTATTTAATTGCATCCTAGCTTTCATCACGTGTAAGATGTACTAGAGTTTATGTTCGACTAAGAAAGAGAAATGCTGTCAGTTAAACTAGGATATGTCATCAAGTGCAAGGTGAGTGCCACCTTAAAAGATATTAAAATGGGGGGGGGTGGACACATCTTAGAACAAGTAAATTGTGGTACTAGAATAATTAAGAAAGGTCGAACACTTGGATCAACAAAAAAAGTGATTATTGCTTACCATGTGACCCAAACTATATTAAGTCTTAGAACAAAAGGCGTTCTTATCTTGATGCCCCGCAGCTGTTAGCCCCAAGGTACAGAGGGCAGTAGGCAACGACCAGCATGCCTCAAGTGCCATGTGCAGACTCTAAGAGCAACTGCCTTTGAGAGAGGAAACGGTAGAGAGTGGGCTTTCGGAGGTAGAGAATTACTAGCTGGGAAAGTAGGAAAATTGACACAGAATCGGGATTGATGCCACTACATGACAGAGTTGGTGAAACGTCCCTTCTCAGAGATCTTGAGGCTCCTCAGAAATGTATTTTTCATTTTGGACAGAACATTCAGGATAAATATGATCTGTTCGAGTTCCTGGTTCTCTCATCAGGACTGTTTCTTAGGCTTCACTGGCACAAGAAAAGGGTTTTGATGGTCCAGGGTAAATCCTGACCAAAGCAAAGCACGGTATCTATGAAAAACTAACCACTCAGAAGAGAACGACAGATAAAAAGCCAGGCCGACCTGACCCTGCAAAATAGGTAAGGTTGGTCCGGCAACAGGGGTAGAGGGGAAGTGCCCATCTCCTGCTAGAAGAGCTAGAGAAGACCCCTTCCGGAGAGACCACCAGGAGAGGAGAGCAGAAGGTGCTGATGAGGAAGAATATTTTAATCAGCAGAGAAGGTCAAAATGACAAAGTTCCAGGATCAGTGTAAACATATGGGATGAAAAAATAAAAAAGAAAAGAAAAGATCATTTTAAAATGACTTTTTTTTTTTAAAAGGACTTGTGTAAACAAAAGTCCTTTTTAAGAGACAGTTGGCTGTTTAAAGCAGAAGTACAACTCACTGAGAGAATCACCGCACTATTTATTTGGGTAGAAAGGACCTGGAATGTAGAAAGGCCCATTCTGCAGAGGAAAAAAATAGAATCACTAACAGGCCTCGTGCCTTGCACAGCCAGTGGCTAGAATCCCTGCCTCATGAGACCCTGTGCTAGAAGGCCGCTAGAACCATCTACAACTATGGTAGTCTTTCTTGGAAGCCAACAAGTGTTTGCCCAGTTAAGAGCAGAGTAACAATCAGTCACGTATTTGGTGATAATGTTTATCGATATCTTTAAAAGCCGTGTCAAGTTCCTTGTGAGTAACCCTCACCCCACCCTTAGAGAAATTTATCTGAGGTTCACCTCTTTGAAATACCTCATTGTAGTTCCACATTTACCATATCCAAAAAACAAACAAACAAAAAAAAACCATTTTCTTAACAAAGTGTTCAGAAGGGGGCGCCACTGAAAACAATTAGAGCTTTCCCTGCCAGGACAATTTTGTTGCAGAAACAGCTGAAAGCAATCAGGTCAGCCAGAGCCAAGGGCTGGAGGGATTTTTAAATGACAAAAACCGATCCAAATCAAACCAAAACAAAAATCAAACCCAATGGCCAGGATTTCAAGTTTGCTACTAAAGGTGTGACATTCTCCTAAGACATGCCAGTGACTTGATCAATATATTTATATATTTATATTTGAAGAAGAAGGAACTATTTGATGCAGCAAATCCACGTTGATTAAAATATACCAGATATGGGGGCTCCTGGGTGGCTCAGTGGTTTAGGCTTCTGCCTTCGGCTCAGGTCATGATTTCAGGGTCCTGGGATGGAGCCCCACATCAGGCTCTCTGCTCAGCGGGGAGCCTGCTTCCCCCCTCTCTCTCTGCCTACCTCTCTACCTACTTGTGATCTGTCAGAAAAATGCGTAAATCAGATCTTTAAAAAAAGAATTAGTAGATGTGAAATACATCGAGGGTATGGGGGAAGGAAAACGATTGCACCTGATCTGACTAGGTAGTGGTTGAAGCCTGAATGAAAGTGCTATAAAAAGAGTAAAGACCTGGGAATTCTATGGGGAAAAATCCCTAGAAAAACAGCAGTAATAACTGGCTGCTCTTTATTGATCCAGATGCTGCAGTAGCCAAAGAAGAGCTGGTTTTATTCAGAGGATGATCTCCATTTGTCTTCCTGATCTGGCATTTCCTGCAAGCCAGGTATGGGGCTCTGCTCTAGAGCTGCAAATGCTGGGGGGCCCTCACTGTCCCTTTTCTCTTCTCAGGGGGACAACGGGCATGTCCATGGTGCAGTGGGACAGGCTTTACCACAGGGAGATAAAAGACTGCCAAGGGTAGGTTGGAGCTGGGAAAAGCCACTTAGGAACAGATTTTCATTGGAGGTGATAGACAAGGGCAAAGCGAAGAATGAGGATGAGTGTGTCAAGTTTCAAAGTGCCAGGAGGCAGCACAGTGCATTTGGGAAACTACAGCAAGTTCAGGACAACCGACAACTGATCTGGCAGCATCACCTGGGGATGGAGGCTGAGCCCCGGGGTTAACACTGGGCTTGAGATGGTTTGTATACTATGCCGAGGAGGTGAGGTACTACACTGTGGGGGCACAGGGAGCTACCGGAGGATTTCAAATATCAGAATCGTAACCATAATAGAGTATTTAATTGCATCCTAGCTTTCATCACGTGTAAGATGTACTAGAGTTTATGTTCGACTAAGAAAGAGAAATGCTGTCAGTTAAACTAGGATATGTCATCAAGTGCAAGGTGAGTGCCACCTTAAAAGATATTAAAATGGGAGGGGGGGTGGACACATCTTAGAACAAGTAAATTGTGGTACTAGAATAATTAAGAAAGGTCGAACACTTGGATCAACAAAAAAAGTGATTATTGCTTACCATGTGACCCAAACTATATTAAGTCTTAGAACAAAAGGCGTTCTTATCTTGATGCCCCGCAGCTGTTAGCCCCAAGGCACAGAGGGCAGTAGGCAACGACCAGCATGCCTCAAGTGCCATGTGCAGACTCTAAGAGCAACTGCCTTTGAGAGAGGAAACGGTAGAGAGTGGGCTTTCAGAGGTAGAGAATTACTAGCTGGGAAAGTAGGAAAATTGACACAGAATCGGGATTGATGCCACTACATGACAGAGTTGGTGAAACGTCCCTTCTCAGAGATCTTGAGGCTCCTCAGAAATGTATTTTTCATTTTGGACAGAACATTCAGGATAAATATGATCTGTTCGAGTTCCTGGTTCTCTCATCAGGACTGTTTCTTAGGCTTCACTGGCACAAGAAAAGGGTTTTGATGGTCCAGGGTAAATCCTGACCAAAGCAAAGCACGGTATCTATGAAAAACTAACCACTCAGAAGAGAACGACAGATAAAAAGCCAGGCCGACCTGACCCTGCAAAATAGGTAAGGTTGGTCCGGCAACAGGGGTAGAGGGGAAGTGCCCATCTCCTGCTAGAAGAGCTAGAGAAGACCCCTTCCGGAGAGACCACCAGGAGAGGAGAGCAGAAGGTGCTGATGAGGAAGAATATTTTAATCAGCAGAGAAGGTCAAAATGACAAAGTTCCAGGATCAGTGTAAACATATGGGATGAAAAAATAAAAAAGAAAAGAAAAGATCATTTTAAAATGACTTTTTTTTTTTAAAAGGACTTGTGTAAACAAAAGTCCTTTTTAAGAGACAGTTGGCTGTTTAAAGCAGAAGTACAACTCACTGAGAGAATCACCGCACTATTTATTTGGGTAGAAAGGACCTGGAATGTAGAAAGGCCCATTCTGCAGAGGAAAAAAATAGAATCACTAACAGGCCTCGTGCCTTGCACAGCCAGTGGCTAGAATCCCTGCCTCATGAGACCCTGTGCTAGAAGGCCGCTAGAACCATCTACAACTATGGTAGTCTTTCTTGGAAGCCAACAAGTGTTTGCCCAGTTAAGAGCAGAGTAACAATCAGTCACGTATTTGGTGATAATGTTTATCGATATCTTTAAAAGCCGTGTCAAGTTCCTTGTGAGTAACCCTCACCCCACCCTTAGAGAAATTTATCTGAGGTTCACCTCTTTGAAATACCTCATTGTAGTTCCACATTTACCATATCCAAAAAACAAACAAACAAAAAAAAAACCATTTTCTTAACAAAGTGTTCAGAAGGGGGCGCCACTGAAAACAATTAGAGCTTTCCCTGCCAGGACAATTTTGTTGCAGAAACAGCTGAAAGCAATCAGGTCAGCCAGAGCCAAGGGCTGGAGGGATTTTTAAATGACAAAAACCGATCCAAATCAAACCAAAACAAAAATCAAACCCAATGGCCAGGATTTCAAGTTTGCTACTAAAGGTGTGACATTCTCCTAAGACATGCCAGTGACTTGATCAATATATTTATATATTTATATTTGAAGAAGAAGGAACTATTTGATGCAGCAAATCCACGTTGATTAAAATATACCAGATATGGGGGCTCCTGGGTGGCTCAGTGGTTTAGGCTTCTGCCTTCGGCTCAGGTCATGATTTCAGGGTCCTGGGATGGAGCCCCACATCGGGCTCTCTGCTCAGCGGGGAGCCTGCTTCCCCCCTCTCTCTCTGCCTACCTCTCTACCTACTTGTGATCTGTCAGAAAAATGCGTAAATCAGATCTTTAAAAAAAGAATTAGTAGATGTGAAATACATCGAGGGTATGGGGGAAGGAAAACGATTGCACCTGATCTGACTAGGTAGTGGTTGAAGCCTGAATGAAAGTGCTATAAAAAGAGTAAAGACCTGGGAATTCTATGGGGAAAAATCCCTAGAAAAACAGCAGTAATAACTGGCTGCTCTTTATTGATCCAGATGCTGCAGTAGCCAAAGAAGAGCTGGTTTTATTCAGAGGATGATCTCCATTTGTCTTCCTGATCTGGCATTTCCTGCAAGCCAGGTATGGGGCTCTGCTCTAGAGCTGCAAATGCTGGGGGGCCCTCACTGTCCCTTTTCTCTTCTCAGGGGGACAACGGGCATGTCCATGGTGCAGTGGGACAGGCTTTACCACAGGGAGATAAAAGACTGCCAAGGGTAGGTTGGAGCTGGGAAAAGCCACTTAGGAACAGATTTTCATTGGAGGTGATAGACAAGGGCAAAGCGAAGAATGAGGATGAGTGTGTCAAGTTTCAAAGTGCCAGGAGGCAGCACAGTGCATTTGGGAAACTACAGCAAGTTCAGGACAACCGACAACTGATCTGGCAGCATCACCTGGGGATGGAGGCTGAGCCCCGGGGTTAACACTGGGCTTGAGATGGTTTGTATACTATGCCGAGGAGGTGAGGTACTACACTGTGGGGGCACAGGGAGCTACCGGAGGATTTCAAATATCAGAATCGTAACCATAATAGAGTATTTAATTGCATCCTAGCTTTCATCACGTGTAAGATGTACTAGAGTTTATGTTCGACTAAGAAAGAGAAATGCTGTCAGTTAAACTAGGATATGTCATCAAGTGCAAGGTGAGTGCCACCTTAAAAGATATTAAAATGGGAGGGGGGGTGGACACATCTTAGAACAAGTAAATTGTGGTACTAGAATAATTAAGAAAGGTCGAACACTTGGATCAACAAAAAAAGTGATTATTGCTTACCATGTGACCCAAACTATATTAAGTCTTAGAACAAAAGGCGTTCTTATCTTGATGCCCCGCAGCTGTTAGCCCCAAGGCACAGAGGGCAGTAGGCAACGACCAGCATGCCTCAAGTGCCATGTGCAGACTCTAAGAGCAACTGCCTTTGAGAGAGGAAACGGTAGAGAGTGGGCTTTCGGAGGTAGAGAATTACTAGCTGGGAAAGTAGGAAAATTGACACAGAATCGGGATTGATGCCACTACATGACAGAGTTGGTGAAACGTCCCTTCTCAGAGATCTTGAGGCTCCTCAGAAATGTATTTTTCATTTTGGACAGAACATTCAGGATAAATATGATCTGTTCGAGTTCCTGGTTCTCTCATCAGGACTGTTTCTTAGGCTTCACTGGCACAAGAAAAGGGTTTTGATGGTCCAGGGTAAATCCTGACCAAAGCAAAGCACGGTATCTATGAAAAACTAACCACTCAGAAGAGAACGACAGATAAAAAGCCAGGCCGACCTGACCCTGCAAAATAGGTAAGGTTGGTCCGGCAACAGGGGTAGAGGGGAAGTGCCCATCTCCTGCTAGAAGAGCTAGAGAAGACCCCTTCCGGAGAGACCACCAGGAGAGGAGAGCAGAAGGTGCTGATGAGGAAGAATATTTTAATCAGCAGAGAAGGTCAAAATGACAAAGTTCCAGGATCAGTGTAAACATATGGGATGAAAAAATAAAAAAGAAAAGAAAAGATCATTTTAAAATGACTTTTTTTTTTAAAAGGACTTGTGTAAACAAAAGTCCTTTTTAAGAGACAGTTGGCTGTTTAAAGCAGAAGTACAACTCACTGAGAGAATCACCGCACTATTTATTTGGGTAGAAAGGACCTGGAATGTAGAAAGGCCCATTCTGCAGAGGAAAAAAATAGAATCACTAACAGGCCTCGTGCCTTGCACAGCCAGTGGCTAGAATCCCTGCCTCATGAGACCCTGTGCTAGAAGGCCGCTAGAACCATCTACAACTATGGTAGTCTTTCTTGGAAGCCAACAAGTGTTTGCCCAGTTAAGAGCAGAGTAACAATCAGTCACGTATTTGGTGATAATGTTTATCGATATCTTTAAAAGCCGTGTCAAGTTCCTTTTGAGTAACCCTCACCCCACCCTTAGAGAAATTTATCTGAGGTTCACCTCTTTGAAATACCTCATTGTAGTTCCACATTTACCATATCCAAAAAACAAACAAACAAAAAAAAAACCATTTTCTTAACAAAGTGCTCAGAAGGGGGCGCCACTGAAAACAATTAGAGCTTTCCCTGCCAGGACAATTTTGTTGCAGAAACAGCTGAAAGCAATCAGGTCAGCCAGAGCCAAGGGCTGGAGGGATTTTTAAATGACAAAAACCGATCCAAATCAAACCAAAACAAAAATCAAACCCAATGGCCAGGATTTCAAGTTTGCTACTAAAGGTGTGACATTCTCCTAAGACATGCCAGTGACTTGATCAATATATTTATATATTTATATTTGAAGAAGAAGGAACTATTTGATGCAGCAAATCGATGTTGATTAAAATATACCAGATATGGGGGCTCCTGGGTGGCTCAGTGGTTTAGGCTTCTGCCTTCGGCTCAGGTCATGATTTCAGGGTCCTGGGATGGAGCCCCACATCGGGCTCTCTGCTCAGCGGGGAGCCTGCTTCCCCCCTCTCTCTCTGCCTACCTCTCTACCTACTTGTGATCTGTCAGAAAAATGCGTAAATCAGATCTTTAAAAAAAGAATTAGTAGATGTGAAATACATCGAGGGTATGGGGGAAGGAAAACGATTGCACCTGATCTGACTAGGAAGTGGTTGAAGCCTGAATGAAAGTGCTATAAAAAGAGTAAAGACCTGGGAATTCTATGGGGAAAAATCCCTAGAAAAACAGCAGTAATAACTGGCTGCTCTTTATTGATCCAGATGCTGCGGTAGCTAAAGAAGAGCTGGTTTTATTCAGAGGATGATCTCCATTTGTCTTCCTGATCTGGCATTTCCTGCAAGCCAGGTATGGGGCTCTGCTCTAGAGCTGCAAATGCTGGGGGGCCCTCACTGTCCCTTTTCTCTTTTCAGGGGGACAACGGGCATGTCCATGGTGCAGTGGGACAGGCTTTACCACAGGGAGATAAAAGACTGCCAAGGGTAGGTTGGAGCTGGGAAAAGCCACTTAGGAACAGATTTTCATTGGAGGTGATAGACAAGGGCAAAGCGAAGAATGAGGATGAGTGTGTCAAGTTTCAAAGTGCCAGGAGGCAGCACAGTGCATTTGGGAAACTACAGCAAGTTCATGACAACCGACAACTGATCTGGCAGCATCACCTGGGGATGGAGGCTGAGCCCCGGGGTTAACACTGGGCTTGAGATGGTTTGTATACTATGCCGAGGAGGTGAGGTACTACACTGTGGGGGCACAGGGAGCTACCGGAGGATTTCAAATATCAGAATCGTAACCATAATAGAGTATTTAATTGCATCCTAGCTTTCATCACGTGTAAGATGTACTAGAGTTTATGTTCGACTAAGAAAGAGAAATGCTGTCAGTTAAACTAGGATATGTCATCAAGTGCAAGGTGAGTGCCACCTTAAAAGATATTAAAATGGGGGGGGGGTGGACACATCTTAGAACAAGTAAATTGTGGTACTAGAATAATTAAGAAAGGTCGAACACTTGGATCAACAAAAAAAGTGATTATTGCTTACCATGTGACCCAAACTATATTAAGTCTTAGAACAAAAGGCGTTCTTATCTTGATGCCCCGCAGCTGTTAGCCCCAAGGTACAGAGGGCAGTAGGCAACGACCAGCATGCCTCAAGTGCCATGTGCAGACTCTAAGAGCAACTGCCTTTGAGAGAGGAAACGGTAGAGAGTGGGCTTTCGGAGGTAGAGAATTACTAGCTGGGAAAGTAGGAAAATTGACACAGAATCGGGATTGATGCCACTACATGACAGAGTTGGTGAAACGTCCCTTCTCAGAGATCTTGAGGCTCCTCAGAAATGTATTTTTCATTTTGGACAGAACATTCAGGATAAATATGATCTGTTCGAGTTCCTGGTTCTCTCATCAGGACTGTTTCTTAGGCTTCACTGGCACAAGAAAAGGGTTTTGATGGTCCAGGGTAAATCCTGACCAAAGCAAAGCACGGTATCTATGAAAAACTAACCACTCAGAAGAGAACGACAGATAAAAAGCCAGGCCGACCTGACCCTGCAAAATAGGTAAGGTTGGTCCGGCAACAGGGGTAGAGGGGAAGTGCCCATCTCCTGCTAGAAGAGCTAGAGAAGACCCCTTCCGGAGAGACCACCAGGAGAGGAGAGCAGAAGGTGCTGATGAGGAAGAATATTTTAATCAGCAGAGAAGGTCAAAATGACAAAGTTCCAGGATCAGTGTAAACATATGGGATGAAAAAATAAAAAAGAAAAGAAAAGATCATTTTAAAATGACTTTTTTTTTTTAAAAGGACTTGTGTAAACAAAAGTCCTTTTTAAGAGACAGTTGGCTGTTTAAAGCAGAAGTACAACTCACTGAGAGAATCACCGCACTATTTATTTGGGTAGAAAGGACCTGGAATGTAGAAAGGCCCATTCTGCAGAGGAAAAAAATAGAATCACTAACAGGCCTCGTGCCTTGCACAGCCAGTGGCTAGAATCCCTGCCTCATGAGACCCTGTGCTAGAAGGCCGCTAGAACCATCTACAACTATGGTAGTCTTTCTTGGAAGCCAACAAGTGTTTGCCCAGTTAAGAGCAGAGTAACAATCAGTCACGTATTTGGTGATAATGTTTATCGATATCTTTAAAAGCCGTGTCAAGTTCCTTGTGAGTAACCCTCACCCCACCCTTAGAGAAATTTATCTGAGGTTCACCTCTTTGAAATACCTCATTGTAGTTCCACATTTACCATATCCAAAAAACAAACAAACAAAAAAAAAACCATTTTCTTAACAAAGTGTTCAGAAGGGGGCGCCACTGAAAACAATTAGAGCTTTCCCTGCCAGGACAATTTTGTTGCAGAAACAGCTGAAAGCAATCAGGTCAGCCAGAGCCAAGGGCTGGAGGGATTTTTAAATGACAAAAACCGATCCAAATCAAACCAAAACAAAAATCAAACCCAATGGCCAGGATTTCAAGTTTGCTACTAAAGGTGTGACATTCTCCTAAGACATGCCAGTGACTTGATCAATATATTTATATATTTATATTTGAAGAAGAAGGAACTATTTGATGCAGCAAATCCACGTTGATTAAAATATACCAGATATGGGGGCTCCTGGGTGGCTCAGTGGTTTAGGCTTCTGCCTTCGGCTCAGGTCATGATTTCAGGGTCCTGGGATGGAGCCCCACATCGGGCTCTCTGCTCAGCGGGGAGCCTGCTTCCCCCCTCTCTCTCTGCCTACCTCTCTACCTACTTGTGATCTGTCAGAAAAATGCGTAAATCAGATCTTTAAAAAAAGAATTAGTAGATGTGAAATACATCGAGGGTATGGGGGAAGGAAAACGATTGCACCTGATCTGACTAGGAAGTGGTTGAAGCCTGAATGAAAGTGCTATAAAAAGAGTAAAGACCTGGGAATTCTATGGGGAAAAATCCCTAGAAAAACAGCAGTAATAACTGGCTGCTCTTTATTGATCCAGATGCTGCAGTAGCCAAAGAAGAGCTGGTTTTATTCAGAGGATGATCTCCATTTGTCTTCCTGATCTGGCATTTCCTGCAAGCCAGGTATGGGGCTCTGCTCTAGAGCTGCAAATGCTGGGGGGCCCTCACTGTCCCTTTTCTCTTCTCAGGGGGACAACGGGCATGTCCATGGTGCAGTGGGACAGGCTTTACCACAGGGAGATAAAAGACTGCCAAGGGTAGGTTGGAGCTGGGAAAAGCCACTTAGGAACAGATTTTCATTGGAGGTGATAGACAAGGGCAAAGCGAAGAATGAGGATGAGTGTGTCAAGTTTCAAAGTGCCAGGAGGCAGCACAGTGCATTTGGGAAACTACAGCAAGTTCATGACAACCGACAACTGATCTGGCAGCATCACCTGGGGATGGAGGCTGAGCCCCGGGGTTAACACTGGGCTTGAGATGGTTTGTATACTATGCCGAGGAGGTGAGGTACTACACTGTGGGGGCACAGGGAGCTACCGGAGGATTTCAAATATCAGAATCGTAACCATAATAGAGTATTTAATTGCATCCTAGCTTTCATCACGTGTAAGATGTACTAGAGTTTATGTTCGACTAAGAAAGAGAAATGCTGTCAGTTAAACTAGGATATGTCATCAAGTGCAAGGTGAGTTCCACCTTAAAAGATATTAAAATGGGGGGGGGTGGACACATCTTAGAACAAGTAAATTGTGGTACTAGAATAATTAAGAAAGGTCGAACACTTGGATCAACAAAAAAAGTGATTATTGCTTATCATGTGACCCAAACTATATTAAGTCTTAGAACAAAAGGCGTTCTTATCTTGATGCCCCGCAGCTGTTAGCCCCAAGGTACAGAGGGCAGTAGGCAACGACCAGCATGCCTCAAGTGCCATGTGCAGACTCTAAGAGCAACTGCCTTTGAGAGAGGAAACGGTAGAGAGTGGGCTTTCGGAGGTAGAGAATTACTAGCTGGGAAAGTAGGAAAATTGACACAGAATCGGGATTGATGCCACTACATGACAGAGTTGGTGAAACGTCCCTTCTCAGAGATCTTGAGGCTCCTCAGAAATGTATTTTTCATTTTGGACAGAACATTCAGGATAAATATGATCTGTTCGAGTTCCTGGTTCTCTCATCAGGACTGTTTCTTAGGCTTCACTGGCACAAGAAAAGGGTTTTGATGGTCCAGGGTAAATCCTGACCAAAGCAAAGCACGGTATCTATGAAAAACTAACCACTCAGAAGAGAACGACAGATAAAAAGCCAGGCCGACCTGACCCTGCAAAATAGGTAAGGTTGGTCCGGCAACAGGGGTAGAGGGGAAGTGCCCATCTCCTGCTAGAAGAGCTAGAGAAGACCCCTTCCGGAGAGACCACCAGGAGAGGAGAGCAGAAGGTGCTGATGAGGAAGAATATTTTAATCAGCAGAGAAGGTCAAAATGACAAAGTTCCAGGATCAGTGTAAACATATGGGATGAAAAAATAAAAAAGAAAAGAAAAGATCATTTTAAAATGACTTTTTTTTTTTAAAAGGACTTGTGTAAACAAAAGTCCTTTTTAAGAGACAGTTGGCTGTTTAAAGCAGAAGTACAACTCACTGAGAGAATCACCGCACTATTTATTTGGGTAGAAAGGACCTGGAATGTAGAAAGGCCCATTCTGCAGAGGAAAAAAATAGAATCACTAACAGGCCTCGTGCCTTGCACAGCCAGTGGCTAGAATCCCTGCCTCATGAGACCCTGTGCTAGAAGGCCGCTAGAACCATCTACAACTATGGTAGTCTTTCTTGGAAGCCAACAAGTGTTTGCCCAGTTAAGAGCAGAGTAACAATCAGTCACGTATTTGGTGATAATGTTTATCGATATCTTTAAAAGCCGTGTCAAGTTCCTTGTGAGTAACCCTCACCCCACCCTTAGAGAAATTTATCTGAGGTTCACCTCTTTGAAATACCTCATTGTAGTTCCACATTTACCATATCCAAAAAACAAACAAACAAAAAAAAAACCATTTTCTTAACAAAGTGTTCAGAAGGGGGCGCCACTGAAAACAATTAGAGCTTTCCCTGCCAGGACAATTTTGTTGCAGAAACAGCTGAAAGCAATCAGGTCAGCCAGAGCCAAGGGCTGGAGGGATTTTTAAATGACAAAAACCGATCCAAATCAAACCAAAACAAAAATCAAACCCAATGGCCAGGATTTCAAGTTTGCTACTAAAGGTGTGACATTCTCCTAAGACATGCCAGTGACTTGATCAATATATTTATATATTTATATTTGAAGAAGAAGGAACTATTTGATGCAGCAAATCCACGTTGATTAAAATATACCAGATATGGGGGCTCCTGGGTGGCTCAGTGGTTTAGGCTTCTGCCTTCGGCTCAGGTCATGATTTCAGGGTCCTGGGATGGAGCCCCACATCGGGCTCTCTGCTCAGCGGGGAGCCTGCTTCCCCCCTCTCTCTCTGCCTACCTCTCTACCTACTTGTGATCTGTCAGAAAAATGCGTAAATCAGATCTTTAAAAAAAGAATTAGTAGATGTGAAATACATCGAGGGTATGGGGGAAGGAAAACGATTGCACCTGATCTGACTAGGAAGTGGTTGAAGCCTGAATGAAAGTGCTATAAAAAGAGTAAAGACCTGGGAATTCTATGGGGAAAAATCCCTAGAAAAACAGCAGTAATAACTGGCTGCTCTTTATTGATCCAGATGCTGCGGTAGCCAAAGAAGAGCTGGTTTTATTCAGAGGATGATCTCCATTTGTCTTCCTGATCTGGCAATTCCTGCAAGCCAGGTATGGGGCTCTGCTCTAGAGCTGCAAATGCTGGGGGGCCCTCACTGTCCCTTTTCTCTTCTCAGGGGGACAACGGGCATGTCCATGGTGCAGTGGGACAGGCTTTACCACAGGGAGATAAAAGACTGCCAAGGGTAGGTTGGAGCTGGGAAAAGCCACTTAGGAACAGATTTTCATTGGAGGTGATAGACAAGGGCAAAGCGAAGAATGAGGATGAGTGTGTCAAGTTTCAAAGTGCCAGGAGGCAGCACAGTGCATTTGGGAAACTACAACAAGTTCATGACAACCGACAACTGATCTGGCAGCATCACCTGGGGATGGAGGCTGAGCCCCGGGGTTAACACTGGGCTTGAGATGGTTTGTATACTATGCCGAGGAGGTGAGGTACTACACTGTGGGGGCACAGGGAGCTACCGGAGGATTTCAAATATCAGAATCGTAACCATAATAGAGTATTTAATTGCATCCTAGCTTTCATCACCTGTAAGATGTACTAGAGTTTATGTTCGACTAAGAAAGAGAAATGCTGTCAGTTAAACTAGGATATGTCATCAAGTGCAAGGTGAGTGCCACCTTAAAAGATATTAAAATGGGGGGGGGTGGACACATCTTAGAACAAGTAAATTGTGGTACTAGAATAATTAAGAAAGGTCGAACACTTGGATCAACAAAAAAAGTGATTATTGCTTACCATGTGACCCAAACTATATTAAGTCTTAGAACAAAAGACGTTCTTATCTTGATGCCCCGCAGCTGTTAGACCCAAGGTACAGAGGGCAGTAGGCAACGACCAGCATGCCTCAAGTGCCATGTGCAGACTCTAAGAGCAACTGCCTTTGAGAGAGGAAACGGTAGAGAGTGGGCTTTCGGAGGTAGAGAATTACTAGCTGGGAAAGTAGGAAAATTGACACAGAATCGGGATTGATGCCACTACATGACAGAGTTGGTGAAACGTCCCTTCTCAGAGATCTTGAGGCTCCTCAGAAATGTATTTTTCATTTTGGACAGAACATTCAGGATAAATATGATCTGTTCGAGTTCCTGGTTCTCTCATCAGGACTGTTTCTTAGGCTTCACTGGCACAAGAAAAGGGTTTTGATGGTCCAGGGTAAATCCTGACCAAAGCAAAGCACGGTATCTATGAAAAACTAACCACTCAGAAGAGAACGACAGATAAAAAGCCAGGCCGACCTGACCCTGCAAAATAGGTAAGGTTGGTCCGGCAACAGGGGTAGAGGGGAAGTGCCCATCTCCTGCTAGAAGAGCTAGAGAAGACCCCTTCCGGAGAGACCACCAGGAGAGGAGAGCAGAAGGTGCTGATGAGGAAGAATATTTTAGTCAGCAGAGAAGGTCAAAATGACAAAGTTCCAGGATCAGTGTAAACATATGGGATGAAAAAATAAAAAAGAAAAGAAAAGATCATTTTAAAATGACTTTTTTTTTTAAAAGGACTTGTGTAAACAAAAGTCCTTTTTAAGAGACAGTTGGCTGTTTAAAGCAGAAGTACAACTCACTGAGAGAATCACCGCACTATTTATTTGGGTAGAAAGGACCTGGAATGTAGAAAGGCCCATTCTGCAGAGGAAAAAAATAGAATCACTAACAGGCCTCGTGCCTTGCACAGCCAGTGGCTAGAATCCCTGCCTCATGAGACCCTGTGCTAGAAGGCCGCTAGAACCATCTACAACTATGGTAGTCTTTCTTGGAAGCCAACAAGTGTTTGCCCAGTTAAGAGCAGAGTAACAATCAGTCACGTATTTGGTGATAATGTTTATCGATATCTTTAAAAGCCGTGTCAAGTTCCTTTTGAGTACCCTCACCCCACCCTTAGAGAAATTTATCTGAGGTTCACCTCTTTGAAATACCTCATTGTAGTTCCACATTTACCATATCCAAAAAACAAACAAACAAAAAAAAAACCATTTTCTTAACAAAGTGTTCAGAAGGGGGCGCCACTGAAAACAATTAGAGCTTTCCCTGCCAGGACAATTTTGTTGCAGAAACAGCTGAAAGCAATCAGGTCAGCCAGAGCCAAGGGCTGGAGGGATTTTTAAATGACAAAAACCGATCCAAATCAAACCAAAACAAAAATCAAACCCAATGGCCAGGATTTCAAGTTTGCTACTAAAGGTGTGACATTCTCCTAAGACATGCCAGTGACTTGTTCAATATATTTATATATTTATATTTGAAGAAGAAGGAACTATTTGATGCAGCAAATCCACGTTGATTAAAATATACCAGATATGGGGGCTCCTGGGTGGCTCAGTGGTTTAGGCTTCTGCCTTCGGCTCAGGTCATGATTTCAGGGTCCTGGGATGGAGCCCCACATCGGGCTCTCTGCTCAGCGGGGAGCCTGCTTCCCCCCTCTCTTTCTGCCTACCTCTCTACCTACTTGTGATCTGTCAGAAAAATGCGTAAATCAGATCTTTAAAAAAAGAATTAGTAGATGTGAAATACATCGAGGGTATGGGGGAAGGAAAACGATTTCACCTGATCTGACTAGGAAGTGGTTGAAGCCTGAATGAAAGTGCTATAAAAAGAGTAAAGACCTGGGAATTCTATGGGGAAAAATCCCTAGAAAAACAGCAGTAATAACTGGCTGCTCTTTATTGATCCAGATGCTGCAGTAGCCAAAGAACAGCTGGTTTTATTCAGAGGATGATCTCCATTTGTCTTCCTGATCTGGCATTTCCTGCAAGCCAGGTATGGGGCTCTGCTCTAGAGCTGCAAATGCTGGGGGGCCCTCACTGTCCCTTTTCTCTTCTCAGGGGGACAACGGGCATGTCCATGGTGCAGTGGGACAGGCTTTACCACAGGGAGATAAAAGACTGCCAAGGGTAGGTTGGAGCTGGGAAAAGCCACTTAGGAACAGATTTTCATTGGAGGTGATAGACAAGGGCAAAGCGAAGAATGAGGATGAGTGTGTCAAGTTTCAAAGTGCCAGGAGGCAGCACAGTGCATTTGGGAAACTACAGCAAGTTCATGACAACCGACAACTGATCTGGCAGCATCACCTGGGGATGGAGGCTGAGCCCCGGGGTTAACACTGGGCTTGAGATGGTTTGTATACTATGCCGAGGAGGTGAGGTACTACACTGTGGGGGCACAGGGAGCTACCGGAGGATTTCAAATATCAGAATCGTAACCATAATAGAGTATTTAATTGCATCCTAGCTTTCATCACGTGTAAGATGTACTAGAGTTTATGTTCGACTAAGAAAGAGAAATGCTGTCAGTTAAACTAGGATATGTCATCAAGTGCAAGGTGAGTGCCACCTTAAAAGATATTAAAATGGGGGGGGGGGTGGACACATCTTAGAACAAGTAAATTGTGGTACTAGAATAATTAAGAAAGGTCGAACACTTGGATCAACAAAAAAAGTGATTATTGCTTACCATGTGACCCAAACTATATTAAGTCTTAGAACAAAAGGCGTTCTTATCTTGATGCCCCGCAGCTGTTAGCCCCAAGGTACAGAGGGCAGTAGGCAACGACCAGCATGCCTCAAGTGCCATGTGCAGACTCTAAGAGCAACTGCCTTTGAGAGAGGAAACGGTAGAGAGTGGGCTTTCGGAGGTAGAGAATTACTAGCTGGGAAAGTAGGAAAATTGACACAGAATCGGGATTGATGCCACTACATGACAGAGTTGGTGAAACGTCCCTTCTCAGAGATCTTGAGGCTCCTCAGAAATGTATTTTTCATTTTGGACAGAACATTCAGGATAAATATGATCTGTTCGAGTTCCTGGTTCTCTCATCAGGACTGTTTCTTAGGCTTCACTGGCACAAGAAAAGGGTTTTGATGGTCCAGGGTAAATCCTGACCAAAGCAAAGCACGGTATCTATGAAAAACTAACCACTCAGAAGAGAACGACAGATAAAAAGCCAGGCCGACCTGACCCTGCAAAATAGGTAAGGTTGGTCCGGCAACAGGGGTAGAGGGGAAGTGCCCATCTCCTGCTAGAAGAGCTAGAGAAGACCCCTTCCGGAGAGACCACCAGGAGAGGAGAGCAGAAGGTGCTGATGAGGAAGAATATTTTAATCAGCAGAGAAGGTCAAAATGACAAAGTTCCAGGATCAGTGTAAACATATGGGATGAAAAAATAAAAAAGAAAAGAAAAGATCATTTTAAAATGACTTTTTTTTTTTAAAAGGACTTGTGTAAACAAAAGTCCTTTTTAAGAGACAGTTGGCTGTTTAAAGCAGAAGTACAACTCACTGAGAGAATCACCGCACTATTTATTTGGGTAGAAAGGACCTGGAATGTAGAAAGGCCCATTCTGCAGAGGAAAAAAATAGAATCACTAACAGGCCTCGTGCCTTGCACAGCCAGTGGCTAGAATCCCTGCCTCATGAGACCCTGTGCTAGAAGGCCGCTAGAACCATCTACAACTATGGTAGTCTTTCTTGGAAGCCAACAAGTGTTTGCCCAGTTAAGAGCAGAGTAACAATCAGTCACGAATTTGGTGATAATGTTTATCGATATCTTTAAAAGCCGTGTCAAGTTCCTTGTGAGTAACCCTCACCCCACCCTTAGAGAAATTTATCTGAGGTTCACCTCTTTGAAATACCTCATTGTAGTTCCACATTTACCATATCCAAAAAACAAACAAACAAAAAAAAAACCATTTTCTTAACAAAGTGTTCAGAAGGGGGCGCCACTGAAAACAATTAGAGCTTTCCCTGCCAGGACAATTTTGTTGCAGAAACAGCTGAAAGCAATCAGGTCAGCCAGAGCCAAGGGCTGGAGGGATTTTTAAATGACAAAAACCGATCCAAATCAAACCAAAACAAAAATCAAACCCAATGGCCAGGATTTCAAGTTTGCTACTAAAGGTGTGACATTCTCCTAAGACATGCCAGTGACTTGATCAATATATTTATATATTTATATTTGAAGAAGAAGGAACTATTTGATGCAGCAAATCCACGTTGATTAAAATATACCAGATATGGGGGCTCCTGGGTGGCTCAGTGGTTTAGGCTTCTGCCTTCGGCTCAGGTCATGATTTCAGGGTCCTGGGATGGAGCCCCACATCAGGCTCTCTGCTCAGCGGGGAGCCTGCTTCCCCCCTCTCTCTCTGCCTACCTCTCTACCTACTTGTGATCTGTCAGAAAAATGCGTAAATCAGATCTTTAAAAAAAGAATTAGTAGATGTGAAATACATCGAGGGTATGGGGGAAGGAAAACGATTGCACCTGATCTGACTAGGAAGTGGTTGAAGCCTGAATGAAAGTGCTATAAAAAGAGTAAAGACCTGGGAATTCTATGGGGAAAAATCCCTAGAAAAACAGCAGTAATAACTGGCTGCTCTTTATTGATCCAGATGCTGCAGTAGCCAAATAAGAGCTGGTTTTATTCAGAGGATGATCTCCATTTGTCTTCCTGATCTGGCATTTCCTGCAAGCCAGGTATGGGGCTCTGCTCTAGAGCTGCAAATGCTGGGGGGCCCTCACTGTCCCTTTTCTCTTCTCAGGGGGACAACGGGCATGTCCATGGTGCAGTGGGACAGGCTTTACCACAGGGAGATAAAAGACTGCCAAGGGTAGGTTGGAGCTGGGAAAAGCCACTTAGGAACAGATTTTCATTGGAGGTGATAGACAAGGGCAAAGCGAAGAATGAGGATGAGTGTGTCAAGTTTCAAAGTGCCAGGAGGCAGCACAGTGCATTTGGGAAACTACAGCAAGTTCAGGACAACCGACAACTGATCTGGCAGCATCACCTGGGGATGGAGGCTGAGCCCCGGGTTTAACACTGGGCTTGAGATGGTTTGTATACGATGCCGAGGAGGTGAGGTACTACACTGTGGGGGCACAGGGAGCTACCGGAGGATTTCAAATATCAGAATCGTAACCATAATAGAGTATTTAATTGCATCCTAGCTTTCATCACGTGTAAGATGTACTAGAGTTTATGTTCGACTAAGAAAGAGAAATGCTGTCAGTTAAACTAGGATATGTCATCAAGTGCAAGGTGAGTGCCACCTTAAAAGATATTAAAATGGGAGGGGGGGTGGACACATCTTAGAACAAGTAAATTGTGGTACTAGAATAATTAAGAAAGGTCGAACACTTGGATCAACAAAAAAAGTGATTATTGCTTACCATGTGACCCAAACTATATTAAGTCTTAGAACAAAAGGCGTTCTTATCTTGATGCCCCGCAGCTGTTAGACCCAAGGCACAGAGGGCAGTAGGCAACGACCAGCATGCCTCAAGTGCCATGTGCAGACTCTAAGAGCAACTGCCTTTGAGAGAGGAAACGGTAGAGAGTGGGCTTTCGGAGGTAGAGAATTACTAGCTGGGAAAGTAGGAAAATTGACACAGAATCGGGATTGATGCCACTACATGACAGAGTTGGTGAAACGTCCCTTCTCAGAGATCTTGAGGCTCCTCAGAAATGTATTTTTCATTTTGGACAGAACATTCAGGATAAATATGATCTGTTCGAGTTCCTGGTTCTCTCATCAGGACTGTTTCTTAGGCTTCACTGGCACAAGAAAAGGGTTTTGATGGTCCAGGGTAAATCCTGACCAAAGCAAAGCACGGTATCTATGAAAAACTAACCACTCAGAAGAGAACGACAGATAAAAAGCCAGGCCGACCTGACCCTGCAAAATAGGTAAGGTTGGTCCGGCAACAGGGGTAGAGGGGAAGTGCCCATCTCCTGCTAGAAGAGCTAGAGAAGACCCCTTCCGGAGAGACCACCAGGAGAGGAGAGCAGAAGGTGCTGATGAGGAAGAATATTTTAATCAGCAGAGAAGGTCAAAATGACAAAGTTCCAGGATCAGTGTAAACATATGGGATGAAAAAATAAAAAAGAAAAGAAAAGATCATTTTAAAATGACTTTTTTTTTTTAAAAGGACTTGTGTAAACAAAAGTCCTTTTTAAGAGACAGTTGGCTGTTTAAAGCAGAAGTACAACTCACTGAGAGAATCACCGCACTATTTATTTGGGTAGAAAGGACCTGGAATGTAGAAAGGCCCATTCTGCAGAGGAAAAAAATAGAATCACTAACAGGCCTCGTGCCTTGCACAGCCAGTGGCTAGAATCCCTGCCTCATGAGACCCTGTGCTAGAAGAACGCTAGAACCATCTACAACTATGGTAGTCTTTCTTGGAAGCCAACAAGTGTTTGCCCAGTTAAGAGCAGAGTAACAATCAGTCACGTATTTGGTGATAATGTTTATCGATATCTTTAAAAGCCGTGTCAAGTTTCTTTTTGAGTAACCCTCACCCCACCCTTAGAGAAATTTATCTGAGGTTCACCTCTTTGAAATACCTCATTGTAGTTCCACATTTACCATATCCAAAAAACAAACAAACAAACAAAAAACCATTTTCTTAACAAAGTGTTCAGAAGGGGGCGCCACTGAAAACAATTAGAGCTTTCCCTGCCAGGACAATTTTGTTGCAGAAACAGCTGAAAGCAATCAGGTCAGACAGAGCCAAGGGCTGGAGGGATTTTTAAATGACAAAAACCGATCCAAATCAAACCAAAACAAAAATCAAACCCAATGGCCAGGATTTCAAGTTTGCTACTAAAGGTGTGACATTCTCCTAAGACGTGCGAGTGACTTGATCAATATATTTACATATTTATATTTGAAGAAGAAGGAACTATTTGATGCAGCAAATCCACGTTGATTAAAATATACCAGATATGGGGGCTCCTGGGTGGCTCAGTGGTTTAGGCCTCTGCCTTCGGCTCAGGTCATGATTTCAGGGTCCTGGGATGGAGCCCCACATCGGGCTCTCTGCTCAGCGGGGAGCCTGCTTCCCCCCTCTCTCTCTGCCTACCTCTCTACCTACTTGTGATCTGTCAGAAAAATGCGTAAATCAGATCTTTAAAAAAAGAATTAGTAGATGTGAAATACATCGAGGGTATGGGGGAAGGAAAACGATTTCACCTGATCTGACTAGGAAGTGGTTGAAGCCTGAATTAAAGTGCTATAAAAAGAGTAAAGACCTGGGAATTCTATGGGGAAAAATCCCTAGAAAAACAGCAGTAATAACTGGCTGCTCTTTATTGATCCAGATGCTGCGGTAGGCAAAGAAGAGCTGGTTTTATTCAGAGGATGATCTCCATTTGTCTTCCTGATCTGGCATTTCCTGCAAGCCAGGTATGGGGCTCTGCTCTAGAGCTGCAAATGCTGGGGGGCCCTCACTGTCCCTTTTCTCTACTCAGGGGGACAACGGGCATGTCCATGGTGCAGTGGGACAGGCTTTACCACAGGGAGATAAAAGACTGCCAAGGGTAGGTTGGAGCTGGGAAAAGCCACTTAGGAACAGATTTTCATTGGAGGTGATAGACAAGGGCAAAGCGAAGAATGAGGATGAGTGTGTCAAGTTTCAAAGTGCCAGGAGGCAGCACAGTGCATTTGGGAAACTACAGCAAGTTCATGACAACCGACAACTGATCTGGCAGCATCACCTGGGGATGGAGGCTGAGCCCCGGGGTTAACACTGGGCTTGAGATGGTTTGTATACTATGCCGAGGAGGTGAGGTACTACACTGTGGGGGCACAGGGAGCTACCGGAGGATTTCAAATATCAGAATCGTAACCATAATAGAGTATTTAATTGCATCCTAGCTTTCATCACGTGTAAGATGTACTAGAGTTTATGTTCGACTAAGAAAGAGAAATGCTGTCAGTTAAACTAGGATATGTCATCAAGTGCAAGGTGAGTGCCACCTTAAAAGATATTAAAATGGGTGGGGGGGTGGACACATCTTAGAACAAGTAAATTGTGGTACTAGAATAATTAAGAAAGGTCGAACACTTGGATCAACAAAAAAAGTGATTATTGCTTACCATGTGACCCAATCTATATTAAGTCTTAGAACAAAAGACGTTCTTATCTTGATGCCCCGCAGCTGTTAGCCCCAAGGTACAGAGGGCAGTAGGCAACGACCAGCAGGCCTCAAGTGCCATGTGCAGACTCTAAGAGCAACTGCCTTTGAGAGAGGAAACGGTAGAGAGTGGGCTTTCGGAGGTAGAGAATTACTAGCTGGGAAAGTAGGAAAATTGACACAGAATCGGGATTGATGCCACTACATGACAGAGTTGGTGAAACGTCCCTTCTCAGAGATCTTGAGGCTCCTCAGAAATGTATTTTTCATTTTGGACAGAACATTCAGGATAAATATGATCTGTTCGAGTTCCTGGTTCTCTCATCAGGACTGTTTCTTAGGCTTCACTGGCACAAGAAAAGGGTTTTGATGGTCCAGGGTAAATCCTGACCAAAGCAAAGCACGGTATCTATGAAAAACTAACCACTCAGAAGAGAACGACAGATAAAAAGCCAGGCCGACCTGACCCTGCAAAATAGGTAAGGTTGGTCCGGCAACAGGGGTAGAGGGGAAGTGCCCATCTCCTGCTAGAAGAGCTAGAGAAGACCCCTTCCGGAGAGACCACCAGGAGAGTAGAGCAGAAGGTGCTGATGAGGAAGAATATTTTAATCAGCAGAGAAGGTCAAAATGACAAAGTTCCAGGATCAGTGTAAACATATGGGATGAAAAAATAAAAAAGAAAAGAAAAGATCATTTTAAAATGACTTTTTTTTTTTTAAAAGGACTTGTGTAAACAAAAGTCCTTTTTAAGAGACAGTTGGCTGTTTAAAGCAGAAGTACAACTCACTGAGAGAATCACCGCACTATTTATTTGGGTAGAAAGGACCTGGAATGTAGAAAGGCCCATTCTGCAGAGGAAAAAAATAGAATCACTAACAGGCCTCGTGCCTTGCACAGCCAGTGGCTAGAATCCCTGCCTCATGAGACCCTGTGCTAGAAGGCCGCTAGAACCATCTACAACTATGGTAGTCTTTCTTGGAAGCCAACAAGTGTTTGCCCAGTTAAGAGCAGAGTAACAATCAGTCACGTATTTGGTGATAATGTTTATCGATATCTTTAAAAGCCGTGTCAAGTTTCTTTTTGAGTAACCCTCACCCCACCCTTAGAGAAATTTATCTGAGGTTCACCTCTTTGAAATACCTCATTGTAGTTCCACATTTACCATATCCAAAAAACAAACAAACAAACAAAAAACCATTTTCTTAACAAAGTGTTCAGAAGGGGGCGCCACTGAAAACAATTAGAGCTTTCCCTGCCAGGACAATTTTGTTGCAGAAACAGCTGAAAGCAATCAGGTCAGACAGAGCCAAGGGCTGGAGGGATTTTTAAATGACAAAAACCGATCCAAATCAAACCAAAACAAAAATCAAACCCAATGGCCAGGATTTCAAGTTTGCTACTAAAGGTGTGACATTCTCCTAAGACATGCGAGTGACTTGATCAATATATTTACATATTTATATTTGAAGAAGAAGGAACTATTTGATGCAGCAAATCCACGTTGATTAAAATATACCAGATATGGGGGCTCCTGGGTGGCTCAGTGGTTTAGGCCTCTGCCTTCGGCTCAGGTCATGATTTCAGGGTCCTGGGATGGAGCCCCACATCGGGCTCTCTGCTCAGCGGGGAGCCTGCTTCCCCCCTCTCTCTCTGCCTACCTCTCTACCTACTTGTGATCTGTCAGAAAAATGCGTAAATCAGATCTTTAAAAAAAGAATTAGTAGATGTGAAATACATCGAGGGTATGGGGGAAGGAAAACGATTTCACCTGATCTGACTAGGAAGTGGTTGAAGCCTGAATTAAAGTGCTATAAAAAGAGTAAAGACCTGGGAATTCTATGGGGAAAAATCCCTAGAAAAACAGCAGTAATAACTGGCTGCTCTTTATTGATCCAGATGCTGCGGTAGGCAAAGAAGAGCTGGTTTTATTCAGAGGATGATCTCCATTTGTCTTCCTGATCTGGCATTTCCTGCAAGCCAGGTATGGGGCTCTGCTCTAGAGCTGCAAATGCTGGGGGGCCCTCACTGTCCCTTTTCTCTTCTCATGGGGACAACGGGCATGTCCATGGTGCAGTGGGACAGGCTTTACCACAGGGAGATAAAAGACTGCCAAGGGTAGGTTGGAGCTGGGAAAAGCCACTTAGGAACAGATTTTCATTGGAGGTGATAGACAAGGGCAAAGCGAAGAATGAGGATGAGTGTGTCAAGTTTCAAAGTGCCAGGAGGCAGCACAGTGCATTTGGGAAACTACAGCAAGTTCATGACAACTGACAACTGATCTGGCAGCATCACCTGGGGATGGAGGCTGAGCCCCGGGGTTAACACTGGGCTTGAGATGGTTTGTATACTATGCCGAGGAGGTGAGGTACAACACTGTGGGGGCACAGGGAGCTACCGGAGGATTTCAAATATCAGAATCGTAACCATAATAGAGTATGTAATTGCATCCTAGCTTTCATCACGTGTAAGATGTACTAGAGTTTATGTTCGACTAAGAAAGAGAAATGCTGTCAGTTAAACTAGGATATGTCATCAAGTGCAAGGTGAGTGCCACCTTAAAAGATATTAAAATGGGGGGGGGTGGACACATCTTAGAACAAGTAAATAGTGGTACTAGAATAATTAAGAAAGGTCGAACACTTGGATCAACAAAAAAAGTGATTATTGCTTACCTTGTGACCCAAACTATATTAAGTCTTAGAACAAAAACGTTCTTATCTTGATGCCCCGCAGCTGTTAGTCCCAAGGTTCAGAGGGCAGTAGGCAACGACCAGCAGGCCTCAAGTGCCATGTGCAGACTCTAAGAGCAACTGCCTTTGAGAGAGGAAACGGTAGAGAGTGGGCTTTCGGAGGTAGAGTATTACTAGCTGGGAAAGTAGGAAAATTGACACAGAATCGGGATTGATGCCACTACATGACAGAGTTGGTGAAACGTCCCTTCTCAGAGATCTTGAGGCTCCTCAGAAATGTATTTTTCATTTTGGACAGAACATTCAGGATAAATATGATCTGTTCGAGTTCCTGGTTCTCTCATCAGGACTGTTTCTTAGGCTTCACTGGCACAAGAAAAGGGTTTTGATGGTCCAGGGTAAATCCTGACCAAAGCAAAGCACGGTATCTATGAAAAACTAACCACTCAGAAGAGAACGACAGATAAAAAGCCAGGCCGACCTGACCCTGCAAAATAGGTAAGGTTGGTCCGGCAACAGGGGTAGAGGGGAAGTGCCCATCTCCTGCTAGAAGAGCTAGAGAAGACCCCTTCCGGAGAGACCACCAGGAGAGGAGAGCAGAAGGTGCTGATGAGGAAGAATATTTTAATCAGCAGAGAAGGTCAAAATGACAAAGTTCCAGGATCAGTGTAAACATATGGGATGAAAAAATAAAAAAGAAAAGAAAAGATCATTTTAAAATGACTTTTTTTTTTTAAAAGGACTTGTGTAAACAAAAGTCCTTTTTAAGAGACAGTTGGCTGTTTAAAGCAGAAGTACAACTCACTGAGAGTATCACCGCACTATTTATTTGGGTAGAAAGGACCTGGAATGTAGAAAGGCCCATTCTGCAGAGGAAAAAAATAGAATCACTAACAGGCCTCGTGCCTAGCACAGCCAGTGGCTAGAATCACTGCCTCATGAGACCCTGTGCTAGAAGGCCGCTAGAACCATCTACAACTATGGTAGTCTTTCTTGGAAGCCAACAAGTGTTTGCCCAGTTAAGAGCAGAGTAACAATCAGTCACGTATTTGGTGATAATGTTTATCGATATCTTTAAAAGCCGTGTCAAGTTTCTTTTTGAGTAACCCTCACCCCACCCTTAGAGAAATTTATCTGAGGTTCACCTCTTTGAAATACCTCATTGTAGTTCCACATTTACCATATCCAAAAAACAAACAAACAAAAAAAACCATTTTCTTAACAAAGTGTTCAGAAGGGGGCGCCACTGAAAACAATTAGAGCTTTCCCTGCCAGGACAATTTTGTTGCAGAAACAGCTGAAAGCAATCAGGTCAGACAGAGCCAAGGGCTGTAGGGATTTTTAAATGACAAAATCCGATCCAAATCAAACCAAAACAAAAATCAAACCCAATGGCCAGGATTTCAAGTTTGCTACTAAAGGCGTACATTCCCCTAAGACATGCGAGTGATTTGATCAATATATTTACATATTTATATTTGAAGAAGAAGGAACTATTTGATGCAGCAAATCCACGTTGATTAAAAATTACCAGATATGGGGGCTCCTGGGTGGCTCAGTGGTTTAGGCCTCTGCCTTCGGCTCAGGTCATGATTTCAGGGTCCTGGGATGGAGCCCCACATCGGGCTCTCTGCTCAGCGGGGAGCCTGCTTCCCCCCTCTCTCTCTGCCTACCTCTCTACCTACTTGTGATCTGTCAGAAAAATGCGTAAATCAGATCTTTAAAAAAAGAATTAGTAGATGTGAAATACATCGAGGGTATGGGGGAAGGAAAACGATTTCACCTGATCTGACTAGGAAGTGGTTGAAGCCTGAATTAAAGTGCTATAAAAAGAGTAAAGACCTGGGAATTCTATGGGGAAAAATCCCTAGAAAAACAGCAGTAATAACTGGCTGCTCTTTATTGATCCAGATGCTGCGGTAGGCAAAGAAGAGCTGGTTTTATTCAGAGGATGATCTCCATTTGTCTTCCTGATCTGGCATTTCCTGCAAGCCAGGTATGGGGCTCTGCTCTAGAGCTGCAAATGCTGGGGGGCCCTCACTGTCCCTTTTCTCTTCTCATGGGGACAACGGGCATGTCCATGGTGCAGTGGGACAGGCTTTACCACAGGGAGATAAAAGACTGCCAAGGGTAGGTTGGAGCTGGGAAAAGCCACTTAGGAACAGATTTTCATTGGAGGTGATAGACAAGGGCAAAGCGAAGAATGAGGATGAGTGTGTCAAGTTTCAAAGTGCCAGGAGGCAGCACAGTGCATTTGGGAAACTACAGCAAGTTCATGACAACTGACAACTGATCTGGCAGCATCACCTGGGGATGGAGGCTGAGCCCCGGGGTTAACACTGGGCTTGAGATGGTTTGTATACTATGCCGAGGAGGTGAGGTACTACACTGTGGGGGCACAGGGAGCTACCGGAGGATTTCAAATATCAGAATCGTAACCATAATAGAGTATTTAATTGCATCCTAGCTTTCATCACGTGTAAGATGTACTAGAGTTTATGTTCGACTAAGAAAGAGAAATGCTGTCAGTTAAACTAGGATATGTCATCAAGTGCAAGGTGAGTGCCACCTTAAAAGATATTAAAATGGGGGGGGGGTGGACACATCTTAGAACAAGTAAATTGTGGTACTAGAATAATTAAGAAAGGTCGAACACTTGGATCAACAAAAAAAGTGATTATTGCTTACCATGTGACCCAATCTATATTAAGTCTTAGAACAAAAGACGTTCTTATCTTGATGCCCCGCAGCTGTTAGCCCCAAGGTACAGAGGGCAGTAGGCAACGACCAGCAGGCCTCAAGTGCCATGTGCAGACTCTAAGAGCAACTGCCTTTGAGAGAGGAAACGGTAGAGAGTGGGCTTTCGGAGGTAGAGAATTACTAGCTGGGAAAGTAGGAAAATTGACACAGAATCGGGATTGATGCCACTACATGACAGAGTTGGTGAAACGTCCCTTCTCAGAGATCTTGAGGCTCCTCAGAAATGTATTTTTCATTTTGGACAGAACATTCAGGATAAATATGATCTGTTCGAGTTCCTGGTTCTCTCATCAGGACTGTTTCTTAGGCTTCACTGGCACAAGAAAAGGGTTTTGATGGTCCAGGGTAAATCCTGACCAAAGCAAAGCACGGTATCTATGAAAAACTAACCACTCAGAAGAGAACGACAGATAAAAAGCCAGGCCGACCTGACCCTGCAAAATAGGTAAGGTTGGTCCGGCAACAGGGGTAGAGGGGAAGTGCCCATCTCCTGCTAGAAGAGCTAGAGAAGACCCCTTCCGGAGAGACCACCAGGAGAGGAGAGCAGAAGGTGCTGATGAGGAAGAATATTTTAATCAGCAGAGAAGGTCAAAATGACAAAGTTCCAGGATCAGTGTAAACATATGGGATGAAAAAATAAAAAAGAAAAGAAAAGATCATTTTAAAATGACTTTTTTTTTTTAAAAGGACTTGTGTAAACAAAAGTCCTTTTTAAGAGACAGTTGGCTGTTTAAAGCAGAAGTACAACTCACTGAGAGAATCACCGCACTATTTTTTTGGGTAGAAAGGACCTGGAATGTAGAAAGGCCCATTCTGCAGAGGAAAAAAATAGAATCACTAACAGGCCTCGTGCCTTGCACAGCCAGTGGCTAGAATCCCTGCCTCATGAGACCCTGTGCTAGAAGGCCGCTAGAACCATCTACAACTATGGTAGTCTTTCTTGGAAGCCAACAAGTGTTTGCCCAGTTAAGAGCAGAGTAACAATCAGTCACGTATTTGGTGATAATGTTTATCGATATCTTTAAAAGCCGTGTCAAGTTTCTTTTTGAGTAACCCTCACCCCACCCTTAGAGAAATTTATCTGAGGTTCACCTCTTTGAAATACCTCATTGTAGTTCCACATTTACCATATCCAAAAAACAAACAAACAAACAAAAAACCATTTTCTTAACAAAGTGTTCAGAAGGGGGCGCCACTGAAAACAATTAGAGCTTTCCCTGCCAGGACAATTTTGTTGCAGAAACAGCTGAAAGCAATCAGGTCAGACAGAGCCAAGGGCTGGAGGGATTTTTAAATGACAAAAACCGATCCAAATCAAACCAAAACAAAAATCAAACCCAATGGCCAGGATTTCAAGTTTGCTACTAAAGGTGTGACATTCTCCTAAGACGTGCGAGTGACTTGATCAATATATTTACATATTTATATTTGAAGAAGAAGGAACTATTTGATGCAGCAAATCCACGTTGATTAAAATATACCAGATATGGGGGCTCCTGGGTGGCTCAGTGGTTTAGGCCTCTGCCTTCGGCTCAGGTCATGATTTCAGGGTCCTGGGATGGAGCCCCACATCGGGCTCTCTGCTCAGCGGGGAGCCTGCTTCCCCCCTCTCTCTCTGCCTACCTCTCTACCTACTTGTGATCTGTCAGAAAAATGCGTAAATAAGATCTTTAAAAAAAGAATTAGTAGATGTGAAATACATCGAGGGTATGGGGGAAGGAAAACGATTTCACCTGATCTGACTAGGAAGTGGTTGAAGCCTGAATTAAAGTGCTATAAAAAGAGTAAAGACCTGGGAATTCTATGGGGAAAAATCCCTAGAAAAACAGCAGTAATAACTGGCTGCTCTTTATTGATCCAGATGCTGCGGTAGGCAAAGAAGAGCTGGTTTTATTCAGAGGATGATCTCCATTTGTCTTCCTGATCTGGCATTTCCTGCAAGCCAGGTATGGGGCTCTGCTCTAGAGCTGCAAATGCTGGGGGGCCCTCACTGTCCCTTTTCTCTTCTCATGGGGACAACGGGCATGTCCATGGTGCAGTGGGACAGGCTTTACCACAGGGAGATAAAAGACTGCCAAGGGTAGGTTGGAGCTGGGAAAAGCCACTTAGGAACAGATTTTCATTGGAGGTGATAGACAAGGGCAAAGCGAAGAATGAGGATGAGTGTGTCAAGTTTCAAAGTGCCAGGAGGCAGCACAGTGCATTTGGGAAACTACAGCAAGTTCATGACAACTGACAACTGATCTGGCAGCATCACCTGGGGATGGAGGCTGAGCCCCGGGGTTAACACTGGGCTTGAGATGGTTTGTATACTATGCCGAGGAGGTGAGGTACAACACTGTGGGGGCACAGGGAGCTACCGGAGGATTTCAAATATCAGAATCGTAACCATAATAGAGTATGTAATTGCATCCTAGCTTTCATCACGTGTAAGATGTACTAGAGTTTATGTTCGACTAAGAAAGAGAAATGCTGTCAGTTAAACTAGGATATGTCATCAAGTGCAAGGTGAGTGCCACCTTAAAAGATATTAAAATGGGGGGGGGGGTGGACACATCTTAGAACAAGTAAATTGTGGTACTAGAATAATTAAGAAAGGTCGAACACTTGGATCAACAAAAAAAGTGATTATTGCTTACCTTGTGACCCAAACTATATTAAGTCTTAGAACAAAAACGTTCTTATCTTGATGCCCCGCAGCTGTTAGTCCCAAGGTACAGAGGGCAGTAGGCAACGACCAGCAGGCCTCAAGTGCCATGTGCAGACTCTAAGAGCAACTGCCTTTGAGAGAGGAAACGGTAGAGAGTGGGCTTTCGGAGGTAGAGTATTACTAGCTGGGAAAGTAGGAAAATTGACACAGAATCGGGATTGATGCCACTACATGACAGAGTTGGTGAAACGTCCCTTCTCAGAGATCTTGAGGCTCCTCAGAAATGTATTTTTCATTTTGGACAGAACATTGAGGATAAATATGATCTGTTCGAGTTCCTGGTTCTCTCATCAGGACTGTTTCTTAGGCTTCACTGGCACAAGAAAAGGGTTTTGATGGTCCAGGGTAAATCCTGACCAAAGCAAAGCACGGTGTCTATGAAAAACTAACCACTCAGAAGAGAACGACAGATAAAAAGCCAGGCCGACCTGACCCTGCAAAATAGGTAAGGTTGGTCCGGCAACAGGGGTAGAGGGGAAGTGCCCATCTCCTGCTAGAAGAGCTAGAGAAGACCCCTTCCGGAGAGACCACCAGGAGAGGAGAGCAGAAGGTGCTGATGAGGAAGAATATTTTAATCAGCAGAGAAGGTCAAAATGACAAAGTTCCAGGATCAGTGTAAACATATGGGATGAAAAAATAAAAAAGAAAAGAAAAGATCATTTTAAAATGACTTTTTTTTTTTAAAAGGACTTGTGTAAACAAAAGTCCTTTTTAAGAGACAGTTGGCTGTTTAAAGCAGAAGTACAACTCACTGAGAGTATCACCGCACTATTTATTTGGGTAGAAAGGACCTGGAATGTAGAAAGGCCCATTCTGCAGAGGAAAAAAATAGAATCACTAACAGGCCTCGTGCCTAGCACAGCCAGTGGCTAGAATCACTGCCTCATGAGACCCTGTGCTAGAAGGCCGCTAGAACCATCTACAACTATGGTAGTCTTTCTTGGAAGCCAACAAGTGTTTGCCCAGTTAAGAGCAGAGTAACAATCAGTCACGTATTTGGTGATAATGTTTATCGATATCTTTAAAAGCCGTGTCAAGTTTCTTTTTGAGTAACCCTCACCCCACCCTTAGAGAAATTTATCTGAGGTTCACCTCTTTGAAATACCTCATTGTAGTTCCACATTTACCATATCCAAAAAACAAACAAACAAAAAAAACCATTTTCTTAACAAAGTGTTCAGAAGGGGGCGCCACTGAAAACAATTAGAGCTTTCCCTGCCAGGACAATTTTGTTGCAGAAACAGCTGAAAGCAATCAGGTCAGACAGAGCCAAGGGCTGTAGGGATTTTTAAATGACAAAATCCGATCCAAATCAAACCAAAACAAAAATCAAACCCAATGGCCAGGATTTCAAGTTTGCTACTAAAGGCGTACATTCCCCTAAGACATGCGAGTGATTTGATCAATATATTTACATATTTATATTTGAAGAAGAAGGAACTATTTGATGCAGCAAATCCACGTTGATTAAAAATTACCAGATATGGGGGCTCCTGGGTGGCTCAGTGGTTTAGGCCTCTGCCTTCGGCTCAGGTCATGATTTCAGGGTCCTGGGATGGAGCCCCACATCGGGCTCTCTGCTCAGCGGGGAGCCTGCTTCCCCCCTCTCTCTCTGCCTACCTCTCTACCTACTTGTGATCTGTCAGAAAAATGCGTAAATCAGATCTTTAAAAAAAGAATTAGTAGATGTGAAATACATCGAGGGTATGGGGGAAGGAAAACGATTTCACCTGATCTGACTAGGAAGTGGTTGAAGCCTGAATTAAAGTGCTATAAAAAGAGTAAAGACCTGGGAATTCTATGGGGAAAAATCCCTAGAAAAACAGCAGTAATAACTGGCTGCTCTTTATTGATCCAGATGCTGCGGTAGGCAAAGAAGAGCTGGTTTTATTCAGAGGATGATCTCCATTTGTCTTCCTGATCTGGCATTTCCTGCAAGCCAGGTATGGGGCTCTGCTCTAGAGCTGCAAATGCTGGGGGGCCCTCACTGTCCCTTTTCTCTTCTCATGGGGACAACGGGCATGTCCATGGTGCAGTGGGACAGGCTTTACCACAGGGAGATAAAAGACTGCCAAGGGTAGGTTGGAGCTGGGAAAAGCCACTTAGGAACAGATTTTCATTGGAGGTGATAGACAAGGGCAAAGCGAAGAATGAGGATGAGTGTGTCAAGTTTCAAAGTGCCAGGAGGCAGCACAGTGCATTTAGGAAACTACAGCAAGTTCATGACAACCGACAACTGATCTGGCAGCATCACCTGGGGATGGAGGCTGAGCCCCGGGGTTAACACTGGGCTTGAGATGGTTTGTATACTATGCCGAGGAGGTGAGGTACTACACTGTGGGGGCACAGGGAGCTACCGGAGGATTTCAAATATCAGAATCGTAACCATAATAGAGTATTTAATTGCATCCTAGCTTTCATCACGTGTAAGATGTACTAGAGTTTATGTTCGACTAAGAAAGAGAAATGCTGTCAGTTAAACTAGGATATGTCATCAAGTGCAAGGTGAGTGCCACCTTAAAAGATATTAAAATGGGGGGGGGGGGTGGACACATCTTAGAACAAGTAAATTGTGGTACTAGAATAATTAAGAAAGGTCGAACACTTGGATCAACAAAAAAAGTGATTATTGCTTACCATGTGACCCAATCTATATTAAGTCTTAGAACAAAAGACGTTCTTATCTTGATGCCCCGCAGCTGTTAGCCCCAAGGTACAGAGGGCAGTAGGCAACGACCAGCAGGCCTCAAGTGCCATGTGCAGACTCTAAGAGCAACTGCCTTTGAGAGAGGAAACGGTAGAGAGTGGGCTTTCGGAGGTAGAGAATTACTAGCTGGGAAAGTAGGAAAATTGACACAGAATCGGGATTGATGCCACTACATGACAGAGTTGGTGAAACGTCCCTTCTCAGAGATCTTGAGGCTCCTCAGAAATGTATTTTTCATTTTGGACAGAACATTCAGGATAAATATGATCTGTTCGAGTTCCTGGTTCTCTCATCAGGACTGTTTCTTAGGCTTCACTGGCACAAGAAAAGGGTTTTGATGGTCCAGGGTAAATCCTGACCAAAGCAAAGCACGGTATCTATGAAAAACTAACCACTCAGAAGAGAACGACAGATAAAAAGCCAGGCCGACCTGACCCTGCAAAATAGGTAAGGTTGGTCCGGCAACAGGGGTAGAGGGGAAGTGCCCATCTCCTGCTAGAAGAGCTAGAGAAGACCCCTTCCGGAGAGACCACCAGGAGAGGAGAGCAGAAGGTGCTGATGAGGAAGAATATTTTAATCAGCAGAGAAGGTCAAAATGACAAAGTTCCAGGATCAGTGTAAACATATGGGATGAAAAAATAAAAAAGAAAAGAAAAGATCATTTTAAAATGACTTTTTTTTTTTAAAAGGACTTGTGTAAACAAAAGTCCTTTTTAAGAGACAGTTGGCTGTTTAAAGCAGAAGTACAACTCACTGAGAGAATCACCGCACTATTTATTTGGGTAGAAAGGACCTGGAATGTAGAAAGGCCCATTCTGCAGAGGAAAAAAATAGAATCACTAACAGGCCTCGTGCCTTGCACAGCCAGTGGCTAGAATCCCTGCCTCATGAGACCCTGTGCTAGAAGGCCGCTAGAACCATCTACAACTATGGTAGTCTTTCTTGGAAGCCAACAAGTGTTTGCCCAGTTAAGAGCAGAGTAACAATCAGTCACGTATTTGGTGATAATGTTTATCGATATCTTTAAAAGCCGTGTCAAGTTTCTTTTTGAGTAACCCTCACCCCACCCTTAGAGAAATTTATCTGAGGTTCACCTCTTTGAAATACCTCATTGTAGTTCCACATTTACCATATCCAAAAAACAAACAAACAAACAAAAAACCATTTTCTTAACAAAGTGTTCAGAAGGGGGCGCCACTGAAAACAATTAGAGCTTTCCCTGCCAGGACAATTTTGTTGCAGAAACAGCTGAAAGCAATCAGGTCAGACAGAGCCAAGGGCTGGAGGGATTTTTAAATGACAAAAACCGATCCAAATCAAACCAAAACAAAAATCAAACCCAATGGCCAGGATTTCAAGTTTGCTACTAAAGGTGTGACATTCTCCTAAGACGTGCGAGTGACTTGATCAATATATTTACATATTTATATTTGAAGAAGAAGGAACTATTTGATGCAGCAAATCCACGTTGATTAAAATATACCAGATATGGGGGCTCCTGGGTGGCTCAGTGGTTTAGGCCTCTGCCTTCGGCTCAGGTCATGATTTCAGGGTCCTGGGATGGAGCCCCACATCGGGCTCTCTGCTCAGCGGGGAGCCTGCTTCCCCCCTCTCTCTCTGCCTACCTCTCTACCTACTTGTGATCTGTCAGAAAAATGCGTAAATAAGATCTTTAAAAAAAGAATTAGTAGATGTGAAATACATCGAGGGTATGGGGGAAGGAAAACGATTTCACCTGATCTGACTAGGAAGTGGTTGAAGCCTGAATTAAAGTGCTATAAAAAGAGTAAAGACCTGGGAATTCTATGGGGAAAAATCCCTAGAAAAACAGCAGTAATAACTGGCTGCTCTTTATTGATCCAGATGCTGCGGTAGGCAAAGAAGAGCTGGTTTTATTCAGAGGATGATCTCCATTTGTCTTCCTGATCTGGCATTTCCTGCAAGCCAGGTATGGGGCTCTGCTCTAGAGCTGCAAATGCTGGGGGGCCCTCACTGTCCCTTTTCTCTTCTCATGGGGACAACGGGCATGTCCATGGTGCAGTGGGACAGGCTTTACCACAGGGAGATAAAAGACTGCCAAGGGTAGGTTGGAGCTGGGAAAAGCCACTTAGGAACAGATTTTCATTGGAGGTGATAGACAAGGGCAAAGCGAAGAATGAGGATGAGTGTGTCAAGTTTCAAAGTGCCAGGAGGCAGCACAGTGCATTTGGGAAACTACAGCAAGTTCATGACAACTGACAACTGATCTGGCAGCATCACCTGGGGATGGAGGCTGAGCCCCGGGGTTAACACTGGGCTTGAGATGGTTTGTATACTATGCCGAGGAGGTGAGGTACAACACTGTGGGGGCACAGGGAGCTACCGGAGGATTTCAAATATCAGAATCGTAACCATAATAGAGTATTTAATTGCATCCTAGCTTTCATCACGTGTAAGATGTACTAGAGTTTATGTTCGACTAAGAAAGAGAAATGCTGTCAGTTAAACTAGGATATGTCATCAAGTGCAAGGTGAGTGCCACCTTAAAAGATATTAAAATGGGGGGGGGGGTGGACACATCTTAGAACAAGTAAATTGTGGTACTAGAATAATTAAGAAAGGTCGAACACTTGGATCAACAAAAAAAGTGATTATTGCTTACCATGTGACCCAATCTATATTAAGTCTTAGAACAAAAGACGTTCTTATCTTGATGCCCCGCAGCTGTTAGCCCCAAGGTACAGAGGGCAGTAGGCAACGACCAGCAGGCCTCAAGTGCCATGTGCAGACTCTAAGAGCAACTGCCTTTGAGAGAGGAAACGGTAGAGAGTGGGCTTTCGGAGGTAGAGAATTACTAGCTGGGAAAGTAGGAAAATTGACACAGAATCGGGATTGATGCCACTACATGACAGAGTTGGTGAAACGTCCCTTCTCAGAGATCTTGAGGCTCCTCAGAAATGTATTTTTCATTTTGGACAGAACATTCAGGATAAATATGATCTGTTCGAGTTCCTGGTTCTCTCATCAGGACTGTTTCTTAGGCTTCACTGGCACAAGAAAAGGGTTTTGATGGTCCAGGGTAAATCCTGACCAAAGCAAAGCACGGTATCTATGAAAAACTAACCACTCAGAAGAGAACGACAGATAAAAAGCCAGGCCGACCTGACCCTGCAAAATAGGTAAGGTTGGTCCGGCAACAGGGGTAGAGGGGAAGTGCCCATCTCCTGCTAGAAGAGCTAGAGAAGACCCCTTCCGGAGAGACCACCAGGAGAGGAGAGCAGAAGGTGCTGATGAGGAAGAATATTTTAATCAGCAGAGAAGGTCAAAATGACAAAGTTCCAGGATCAGTGTAAACATATGGGATGAAAAAATAAAAAAGAAAAGAAAAGATCATTTTAAAATGACTTTTTTTTTTTAAAAGGACTTGTGTAAACAAAAGTCCTTTTTAAGAGACAGTTGGCTGTTTAAAGCAGAAGTACAACTCACTGAGAGAATCACCGCACTATTTATTTGGGTAGAAAGGACCTGGAATGTAGAAAGGCCCATTCTGCAGAGGAAAAAAATAGAATCACTAACAGGCCTCGTGCCTTGCACAGCCAGTGGCTAGAATCCCTGCCTCATGAGACCCTGTGCTAGAAGGCCGCTAGAACCATCTACAACTATGGTAGTCTTTCTTGGAAGCCAACAAGTGTTTGCCCAGTTAAGAGCAGAGTAACAATCAGTCACGTATTTGGTGATAATGTTTATCGATATCTTTAAAAGCCGTGTCAAGTTTCTTTTTGAGTAACCCTCACCCCACCCTTAGAGAAATTTATCTGAGGTTCACCTCTTTGAAATACCTCATTGTAGTTCCACATTTACCATATCCAAAAAACAAACAAACAAAAAAAACCATTTTCTTAACAAAGTGTTCAGAAGGGGGCGCCACTGAAAACAATTAGAGCTTTCCCTGCCAGGACAATTTTGTTGCAGAAACAGCTGAAAGCAATCAGGTCAGACAGAGCCAAGGGCTGTAGGGATTTTTAAATGACAAAATCCGATCCAAATCAAACCAAAACAAAAATCAAACCCAATGGCCAGGATTTCAAGTTTGCTACTAAAGGCGTACATTCCCCTAAGACATGCGAGTGATTTGATCAATATATTTACATATTTATATTTGAAGAAGAAGGAACTATTTGATGCAGCAAATCCACGTTGATTAAAAATTACCAGATATGGGGGCTCCTGGGTGGCTCAGTGGTTTAGGCCTCTGCCTTCGGCTCAGGTCATGATTTCAGGGTCCTGGGATGGAGCCCCACATCGGGCTCTCTGCTCAGCGGGGAGCCTGCTTCCCCCCTCTCTCTCTGCCTACCTCTCTACCTACTTGTGATCTGTCAGAAAAATGCGTAAATCAGATCTTTAAAAAAAGAATTAGTAGATGTGAAATACATCGAGGGTATGGGGGAAGGAAAACGATTTCACCTGATCTGACTAGGAAGTGGTTGAAGCCTGAATTAAAGTGCTATAAAAAGAGTAAAGACCTGGGAATTCTATGGGGAAAAATCCCTAGAAAAACAGCAGTAATAACTGGCTGCTCTTTATTGATCCAGATGCTGCGGTAGGCAAAGAAGAGCTGGTTTTATTCAGAGGATGATCTCCATTTGTCTTCCTGATCTGGCATTTCCTGCAAGCCAGGTATGGGGCTCTGCTCTAGAGCTGCAAATGCTGGGGGGCCCTCACTGTCCCTTTTCTCTTCTCATGGGGACAACGGGCATGTCCATGGTGCAGTGGGACAGGCTTTACCACAGGGAGATAAAAGACTGCCAAGGGTAGGTTGGAGCTGGGAAAAGCCACTTAGGAACAGATTTTCATTGGAGGTGATAGACAAGGGCAAAGCGAAGAATGAGGATGAGTGTGTCAAGTTTCAAAGTGCCAGGAGGCAGCACAGTGCATTTGGGAAACTACAGCAAGTTCATTACAACTGACAACTGATCTGGCAGCATCACCTGGGGATGGAGGCTGAGCCCCGGGGTTAACACTGGGCTTGAGATGGTTTGTATACTATGCCGAGGAGGTGAGGTACTACACTGTGGGGGCACAGGGAGCTACCGGAGGATTTCAAATATCAGAATCGTAACCATAATAGAGTATTTAATTGCATCCTAGCTTTCATCACGTGTAAGATGTACTAGAGTTTATGTTCGACTAAGAAAGAGAAATGCTGTCAGTTAAACTAGGATATGTCATCAAGTGCAAGGTGAGTGCCACCTTAAAAGATATTAAAATGGGGGGCGGGTGGACACATCTTAGAACAAGTAAATTGTGGTACTAGAATAATTAAGAAAGGTCGAACACTTGGATCAACAAAAAAAGTGATTATTGCTTACCATGTGACCCAATCTATATTAAGTCTTAGAACAAAAGACGTTCTTATCTTGATGCCCCGCAGCTGTTAGCCCCAAGGTACAGAGGGCAGTAGGCAACGACCAGCAGGCCTCAAGTGCCATGTGCAGACTCTAAGAGCAACTGCCTTTGAGAGAGGAAACGGTAGAGAGTGGGCTTTCGGAGGTAGAGAATTACTAGCTGGGAAAGTAGGAAAATTGACACAGAATCGGGATTGATGCCACTACATGACAGAGTTGGTGAAACGTCCCTTCTCAGAGATCTTGAGGCTCCTCAGAAATGTATTTTTCATTTTGGACAGAACATTCAGGATAAATATGATCTGTTCGAGTTCCTGGTTCTCTCATCAGGACTGTTTCTTAGGCTTCACTGGCACAAGAAAAGGGTTTTGATGGTCCAGGGTAAATCCTGACCAAAGCAAAGCACGGTATCTATGAAAAACTAACCACTCAGAAGAGAACGACAGATAAAAAGCCAGGCCGACCTGACCCTGCAAAATAGGTAAGGTTGGTCCGGCAACAGGGGTAGAGGGGAAGTGCCCATCTCCTGCTAGAAGAGCTAGAGAAGACCCCTTCCGGAGAGACCACCAGGAGAGGAGAGCAGAAGGTGCTGATGAGGAAGAATATTTTAATCAGCAGAGAAGGTCAAAATGACAAAGTTCCAGGATCAGTGTAAACATATGGGATGAAAAAATAAAAAAGAAAAGAAAAGATCATTTTAAAATGACTTTTTTTTTTTAAAAGGACTTGTGTAAACAAAAGTCCTTTTTAAGAGACAGTTGGCTGTTTAAAGCAGAAGTACAACTCACTGAGAGAATCACCGCACTATTTATTTGGGTAGAAAGGACCTGGAATGTAGAAAGGCCCATTCTGCAGAGGAAAAAAATAGAATCACTAACAGGCCTCGTGCCTTGCACAGCCAGTGGCTAGAATCCCTGCCTCATGAGACCCTGTGCTAGAAGGCCGCTAGAACCATCTACAACTATGGTAGTCTTTCTTGGAAGCCAACAAGTGTTTGCCCAGTTAAGAGCAGAGTAACAATCAGTCACGTATTTGGTGATAATGTTTATCGATATCTTTAAAAGCCGTGTCAAGTTTCTTTTTGAGTAACCCTCACCCCACCCTAAGAGAAATTTATCTGAGGTTCACCTCTTTGAAATACCTCATTGTAGTTCCACATTTACCATATCCAAAAAACAAACAAACAAACAAAAAACCATTTTCTTAACAAAGTGTTCAGAAGGGGGCGCCACTGAAAACAATTAGAGCTTTCCCTGCCAGGACAATTTTGTTGCAGAAACAGCTGAAAGCAATCAGGTCAGACAGAGCCAAGGGCTGGAGGGATTTTTAAATGACAAAAACCGATCCAAATCAAACCAAAACAAAAATCAAACCCAATGGCCAGGATTTCAAGTTTGCTACTAAAGGTGTGACATTCTCCTAAGACATGCGAGTGACTTGATCAATATATTTACATATTTATATTTGAAGAAGAAGGAACTATTTGATGCAGCAAATCCACGTTGATTAAAATATACCAGATATGGGGGCTCCTGGGTGGCTCAGTGGTTTAGGCCTCTGCCTTCGGCTCAGGTCATGATTTCAGGGTCCTGGGATGGAGCCCCACATCGGGCTCTCTGCTCAGCGGGGAGCCTGCTTCCCCCCTCTCTCTCTGCCTACCTCTCTACCTACTTGTGATCTGTCAGAAAAATGCGTAAATCAGATCTTTAAAAAAAGAATTAGTAGATGTGAAATACATCGAGGGTATGGGGGAAGGAAAACGATTTCACCTGATCTGACTAGGAAGTGGTTGAAGCCTGAATTAAAGTGCTATAAAAAGAGTAAAGACCTGGGAATTCTATGGGGAAAAATCCCTAGAAAAACAGCAGTAATAACTGGCTGCTCTTTATTGATCCAGATGCTGCGGTAGGCAAAGAAGAGCTGGTTTTATTCAGAGGATGATCTCCATTTGTCTTCCTGATCTGGCATTTCCTGCAAGCCAGGTATGGGGCTCTGCTCTAGAGCTGCAAATGCTGGGGGGCCCTCACTGTCCCTTTTCTCTTCTCATGGGGACAACGGGCATGTCCATGGTGCAGTGGGACAGGCTTTACCACAGGGAGATAAAAGACTGCCAAGGGTAGGTTGGAGCTGGGAAAAGCCACTTAGGAACAGATTTTCATTGGAGGTGATAGACAAGGGCAAAGCGAAGAATGAGGATGAGTGTGTCAAGTTTCAAAGTGCCAGGAGGCAGCACAGTGCATTTGGGAAACTACAGCAAGTTCATGACAACTGACAACTGATCTGGCAGCATCACCTGGGGATGGAGGCTGAGCCCCGGGGTTAACACTGGGCTTGAGATGGTTTGTATACTATGCCGAGGAGGTGAGGTACAACACTGTGGGGGCACAGGGAGCTACCGGAGGATTTCAAATATCAGAATCGTAACCATAATAGAGTATTTAATTGCATCCTAGCTTTCATCACGTGTAAGATGTACTAGAGTTTATGTTCGACTAAGAAAGAGAAATGCTGTCAGTTAAACTAGGATATGTCATCAAGTGCAAGGTGAGTGCCACCTTAAAAGATATTAAAATGGGGGGGGGGTGGACACATCTTAGAACAAGTAAATTGTGGTACTAGAATAATTAAGAAAGGTCGAACACTTGGATCAACAAAAAAAGTGATTATTGCTTACCATGTGACCCAATCTATATTAAGTCTTAGAACAAAAGACGTTCTTATCTTGATGCCCCGCAGCTGTTAGCCCCAAGGTACAGAGGGCAGTAGGCAACGACCAGCAGGCCTCAAGTGCCATGTGCAGACTCTAAGAGCAACTGCCTTTGAGAGAGGAAACGGTAGAGAGTGGGCTTTCGGAGGTAGAGAATTACTAGCTGGGAAAGTAGGAAAATTGACACAGAATCGGGATTGATGCCACTACATGACAGAGTTGGTGAAACGTCCCTTCTCAGAGATCTTGAGGCTCCTCAGAAATGTATTTTTCATTTTGGACAGAACATTCAGGATAAATATGATCTGTTCGAGTTCCTGGTTCTCTCATCAGGACTGTTTCTTAGGCTTCACTGGCACAAGAAAAGGGTTTTGATGGTCCAGGGTAAATCCTGACCAAAGCAAAGCACGGTATCTATGAAAAACTAACCACTCAGAAGAGAACGACAGATAAAAAGCCAGGCCGACCTGACCCTGCAAAATAGGTAAGGTTGGTCCGGCAACAGGGGTAGAGGGGAAGTGCCCATCTCCTGCTAGAAGAGCTAGAGAAGACCCCTTCCGGAGAGACCACCAGGAGAGGAGAGCAGAAGGTGCTGATGAGGAAGAATATTTTAATCAGCAGAGAAGGTCAAAATGACAAAGTTCCAGGATCAGTGTAAACATATGGGATGAAAAAATAAAAAAGAAAAGAAAAGATCATTTTAAAATGACTTTTTTTTTTTAAAAGGACTTGTGTAAACAAAAGTCCTTTTTAAGAGACAGTTGGCTGTTTAAAGCAGAAGTACAACTCACTGAGAGAATCACCGCACTATTTATTTGGGTAGAAAGGACCTGGAATGTAGAAAGGCCCATTCTGCAGAGGAAAAAAATAGAATCACTAACAGGCCTCGTGCCTTGCACAGCCAGTGGCTAGAATCCCTGCCTCATGAGACCCTGTGCTAGAAGGCCGCTAGAACCATCTACAACTATGGTAGTCTTTCTTGGAAGCCAACAAGTGTTTGCCCAGTTAAGAGCAGAGTAACAATCAGTCACGTATTTGGTGATAATGTTTATCGATATCTTTAAAAGCCGTGTCAAGTTTCTTTTTGAGTAACCCTCACCCCACCCTTAGAGAAATTTATCTGAGGTTCACCTCTTTGAAATACCTCATTGTAGTTCCACATTTACCATATCCAAAAAACAAACAAACAAAAAAAACCATTTTCTTAACAAAGTGTTCAGAAGGGGGCGCCACTGAAAACAATTAGAGCTTTCCCTGCCAGGACAATTTTGTTGCAGAAACAGCTGAAAGCAATCAGGTCAGACAGAGCCAAGGGCTGTAGGGATTTTTAAATGACAAAATCCGATCCAAATCAAACCAAAACAAAAATCAAACCCAATGGCCAGGATTTCAAGTTTGCTACTAAAGGCGTACATTCCCCTAAGACATGCGAGTGATTTGATCAATATATTTACATATTTATATTTGAAGAAGAAGGAACTATTTGATGCAGCAAATCCACGTTGATTAAAAATTACCAGATATGGGGGCTCCTGGGTGGCTCAGTGGTTTAGGCCTCTGCCTTCGGCTCAGGTCATGATTTCAGGGTCCTGGGATGGAGCCCCACATCGGGCTCTCTGCTCAGCGGGGAGCCTGCTTCCCCCCTCTCTCTCTGCCTACCTCTCTACCTACTTGTGATCTGTCAGAAAAATGCGTAAATCAGATCTTTAAAAAAAGAATTAGTAGATGTGAAATACATCGAGGGTATGGGGGAAGGAAAACGATTTCACCTGATCTGACTAGGAAGTGGTTGAAGCCTGAATTAAAGTGCTATAAAAAGAGTAAAGACCTGGGAATTCTATGGGGAAAAATCCCTAGAAAAACAGCAGTAATAACTGGCTGCTCTTTATTGATCCAGATGCTGCGGTAGGCAAAGAAGAGCTGGTTTTATTCAGAGGATGATCTCCATTTGTCTTCCTGATCTGGCATTTCCTGCAAGCCAGGTATGGGGCTCTGCTCTAGAGCTGCAAATGCTGGGGGGCCCTCACTGTCCCTTTTCTCTTCTCATGGGGACAACGGGCATGTCCATGGTGCAGTGGGACAGGCTTTACCACAGGGAGATAAAAGACTGCCAAGGGTAGGTTGGAGCTGGGAAAAGCCACTTAGGAACAGATTTTCATTGGAGGTGATAGACAAGGGCAAAGCGAAGAATGAGGATGAGTGTGTCAAGTTTCAAAGTGCCAGGAGGCAGCACAGTGCATTTGGGAAACTACAGCAAGTTCATTACAACTGACAACTGATCTGGCAGCATCACCTGGGGATGGAGGCTGAGCCCCGGGGTTAACACTGGGCTTGAGATGGTTTGTATACTATGCCGAGGAGGTGAGGTACTACACTGTGGGGGCACAGGGAGCTACCGGAGGATTTCAAATATCAGAATCGTAACCATAATAGAGTATTTAATTGCATCCTAGCTTTCATCACGTGTAAGATGTACTAGAGTTTATGTTCGACTAAGAAAGAGAAATGCTGTCAGTTAAACTAGGATATGTCATCAAGTGCAAGGTGAGTGCCACCTTAAAAGATATTAAAATGGGGGGCGGGTGGACACATCTTAGAACAAGTAAATTGTGGTACTAGAATAATTAAGAAAGGTCGAACACTTGGATCAACAAAAAAAGTGATTATTGCTTACCATGTGACCCAATCTATATTAAGTCTTAGAACAAAAGACGTTCTTATCTTGATGCCCCGCAGCTGTTAGCCCCAAGGTACAGAGGGCAGTAGGCAACGACCAGCAGGCCTCAAGTGCCATGTGCAGACTCTAAGAGCAACTGCCTTTGAGAGAGGAAACGGTAGAGAGTGGGCTTTCGGAGGTAGAGAATTACTAGCTGGGAAAGTAGGAAAATTGACACAGAATCGGGATTGATGCCACTACATGACAGAGTTGGTGAAACGTCCCTTCTCAGAGATCTTGAGGCTCCTCAGAAATGTATTTTTCATTTTGGACAGAACATTCAGGATAAATATGATCTGTTCGAGTTCCTGGTTCTCTCATCAGGACTGTTTCTTAGGCTTCACTGGCACAAGAAAAGGGTTTTGATGGTCCAGGGTAAATCCTGACCAAAGCAAAGCACGGTATCTATGAAAAACTAACCACTCAGAAGAGAACGACAGATAAAAAGCCAGGCCGACCTGACCCTGCAAAATAGGTAAGGTTGGTCCGGCAACAGGGGTAGAGGGGAAGTGCCCATCTCCTGCTAGAAGAGCTAGAGAAGACCCCTTCCGGAGAGACCACCAGGAGAGGAGAGCAGAAGGTGCTGATGAGGAAGAATATTTTAATCAGCAGAGAAGGTCAAAATGACAAAGTTCCAGGATCAGTGTAAACATATGGGATGAAAAAATAAAAAAGAAAAGAAAAGATCATTTTAAAATGACTTTTTTTTTTTAAAAGGACTTGTGTAAACAAAAGTCCTTTTTAAGAGACAGTTGGCTGTTTAAAGCAGAAGTACAACTCACTGAGAGAATCACCGCACTATTTATTTGGGTAGAAAGGACCTGGAATGTAGAAAGGCCCATTCTGCAGAGGAAAAAAATAGAATCACTAACAGGCCTCGTGCCTTGCACAGCCAGTGGCTAGAATCCCTGCCTCATGAGACCCTGTGCTAGAAGGCCGCTAGAACCATCTACAACTATGGTAGTCTTTCTTGGAAGCCAACAAGTGTTTGCCCAGTTAAGAGCAGAGTAACAATCAGTCACGTATTTGGTGATAATGTTTATCGATATCTTTAAAAGCCGTGTCAAGTTTCTTTTTGAGTAACCCTCACCCCACCCTAAGAGAAATTTATCTGAGGTTCACCTCTTTGAAATACCTCATTGTAGTTCCACATTTACCATATCCAAAAAACAAACAAACAAACAAAAAACCATTTTCTTAACAAAGTGTTCAGAAGGGGGCGCCACTGAAAACAATTAGAGCTTTCCCTGCCAGGACAATTTTGTTGCAGAAACAGCTGAAAGCAATCAGGTCAGACAGAGCCAAGGGCTGGAGGGATTTTTAAATGACAAAAACCGATCCAAATCAAACCAAAACAAAAATCAAACCCAATGGCCAGGATTTCAAGTTTGCTACTAAAGGTGTGACATTCTCCTAAGACATGCGAGTGACTTGATCAATATATTTACATATTTATATTTGAAGAAGAAGGAACTATTTGATGCAGCAAATCCACGTTGATTAAAATATACCAGATATGGGGGCTCCTGGGTGGCTCAGTGGTTTAGGCCTCTGCCTTCGGCTCAGGTCATGATTTCAGGGTCCTGGGATGGAGCCCCACATCGGGCTCTCTGCTCAGCGGGGAGCCTGCTTCCCCCCTCTCTCTCTGCCTACCTCTCTACCTACTTGTGATCTGTCAGAAAAATGCGTAAATCAGATCTTTAAAAAAAGAATTAGTAGATGTGAAATACATCGAGGGTATGGGGGAAGGAAAACGATTTCACCTGATCTGACTAGGAAGTGGTTGAAGCCTGAATTAAAGTGCTATAAAAAGAGTAAAGACCTGGGAATTCTATGGGGAAAAATCCCTAGAAAAACAGCAGTAATAACTGGCTGCTCTTTATTGATCCAGATGCTGCGGTAGGCAAAGAAGAGCTGGTTTTATTCAGAGGATGATCTCCATTTGTCTTCCTGATCTGGCATTTCCTGCAAGCCAGGTATGGGGCTCTGCTCTAGAGCTGCAAATGCTGGGGGGCCCTCACTGTCCCTTTTCTCTTCTCATGGGGACAACGGGCATGTCCATGGTGCAGTGGGACAGGCTTTACCACAGGGAGATAAAAGACTGCCAAGGGTAGGTTGGAGCTGGGAAAAGCCACTTAGGAACAGATTTTCATTGGAGGTGATAGACAAGGGCAAAGCGAAGAATGAGGATGAGTGTGTCAAGTTTCAAAGTGCCAGGAGGCAGCACAGTGCATTTGGGAAACTACAGCAAGTTCATGACAACTGACAACTGATCTGGCAGCATCACCTGGGGATGGAGGCTGAGCCCCGGGGTTAACACTGGGCTTGAGATGGTTTGTATACTATGCCGAGGAGGTGAGGTACAACACTGTGGGGGCACAGGGAGCTACCGGAGGATTTCAAATATCAGAATCGTAACCATAATAGAGTATTTAATTGCATCCTAGCTTTCATCACGTGTAAGATGTACTAGAGTTTATGTTCGACTAAGAAAGAGAAATGCTGTCAGTTAAACTAGGATATGTCATCAAGTGCAAGGTGAGTGCCACCTTAAAAGATATTAAAATGGGGGGGGGGTGGACACATCTTAGAACAAGTAAATTGTGGTACTAGAATAATTAAGAAAGGTCGAACACTTGGATCAACAAAAAAAGTGATTATTGCTTACCATGTGACCCAATCTATATTAAGTCTTAGAACAAAAGAAGTTCTTATCTTGATGCCCCGCAGCTGTTAGCCCCAAGGTACAGAGGGCAGTAGGCAACGACCAGCAGGCCTCAAGTGCCATGTGCAGACTCTAAGAGCAACTGCCTTTGAGAGAGGAAACGGTAGAGAGTGGGCTTTCGGAGGTAGAGAATTACTAGCTGGGAAAGTAGGAAAATTGACACAGAATCGGGATTGATGCCACTACATGACAGAGTTGGTGAAACGTCCCTTCTCAGAGATCTTGAGGCTCCTCAGAAATGTATTTTTCATTTTGGACAGAACATTCAGGATAAATATGATCTGTTCGAGTTCCTGGTTCTCTCATCAGGACTGTTTCTTAGGCTTCACTGGCACAAGAAAAGGGTTTTGATGGTCCAGGGTAAATCCTGACCAAAGCAAAGCACGGTATCTATGAAAAACTAACCACTCAGAAGAGAACGACAGATAAAAAGCCAGGCCGACCTGACCCTGCAAAATAGGTAAGGTTGGTCCGGCAACAGGGGTAGAGGGGAAGTGCCCATCTCCTGCTAGAAGAGCTAGAGAAGACCCCTTCCGGAGAGACCACCAGGAGAGGAGAGCAGAAGGTGCTGATGAGGAAGAATATTTTAATCAGCAGAGAAGGTCAAAATGACAAAGTTCCAGGATCAGTGTAAACATATGGGATGAAAAAATAAAAAAGAAAAGAAAAGATCATTTTAAAATGACTTTTTTTTTTTAAAAGGACTTGTGTAAACAAAAGTCCTTTTTAAGAGACAGTTGGCTGTTTAAAGCAGAAGTACAACTCACTGAGAGAATCACCGCACTATTTATTTGGGTAGAAAGGACCTGGAATGTAGAAAGGCCCATTCTGCAGAGGAAAAAAATAGAATCACTAACAGGCCTCGTGCCTTGCACAGCCAGTGGCTAGAATCCCTGCCTCATGAGACCCTGTGCTAGAAGGCCGCTAGAACCATCTACAACTATGGTAGTCTTTCTTGGAAGCCAACAAGTGTTTGCCCAGTTAAGAGCAGAGTAACAATCAGTCACGTATTTGGTGATAATGTTTATCGATATCTTTAAAAGCCGTGTCAAGTTTCTTTTTGAGTAACCCTCACCCCACCCTTAGAGAAATTTATCTGAGGTTCACCTCTTTGAAATACCTCATTGTAGTTCCACATTTACCATATCCAAAAAACAAACAAACAAAAAAAACCATTTTCTTAACAAAGTGTTCAGAAGGGGGCGCCACTGAAAACAATTAGAGCTTTCCCTGCCAGGACAATTTTGTTGCAGAAACAGCTGAAAGCAATCAGGTCAGACAGAGCCAAGGGCTGTAGGGATTTTTAAATGACAAAATCCGATCCAAATCAAACCAAAACAAAAATCAAACCCAATGGCCAGGATTTCAAGTTTGCTACTAAAGGCGTACATTCCCCTAAGACATGCGAGTGATTTGATCAATATATTTACATATTTATATTTGAAGAAGAAGGAACTATTTGATGCAGCAAATCCACGTTGATTAAAAATTACCAGATATGGGGGCTCCTGGGTGGCTCAGTGGTTTAGGCCTCTGCCTTCGGCTCAGGTCATGATTTCAGGGTCCTGGGATGGAGCCCCACATCGGGCTCTCTGCTCAGCGGGGAGCCTGCTTCCCCCCTCTCTCTCTGCCTACCTCTCTACCTACTTGTGATCTGTCAGAAAAATGCGTAAATCAGATCTTTAAAAAAAGAATTAGTAGATGTGAAATACATCGAGGGTATGGGGGAAGGAAAACGATTTCACCTGATCTGACTAGGAAGTGGTTGAAGCCTGAATTAAAGTGCTATAAAAAGAGTAAAGACCTGGGAATTCTATGGGGAAAAATCCCTAGAAAAACAGCAGTAATAACTGGCTGCTCTTTATTGATCCAGATGCTGCGGTAGGCAAAGAAGAGCTGGTTTTATTCAGAGGATGATCTCCATTTGTCTTCCTGATCTGGCATTTCCTGCAAGCCAGGTATGGGGCTCTGCTCTAGAGCTGCAAATGCTGGGGGGCCCTCACTGTCCCTTTTCTCTTCTCATGGGGACAACGGGCATGTCCATGGTGCAGTGGGACAGGCTTTACCACAGGGAGATAAAAGACTGCCAAGGGTAGGTTGGAGCTGGGAAAAGCCACTTAGGAACAGATTTTCATTGGAGGTGATAGACAAGGGCAAAGCGAAGAATGAGGATGAGTGTGTCAAGTTTCAAAGTGCCAGGAGGCAGCACAGTGCATTTGGGAAACTACAGCAAGTTCATTACAACTGACAACTGATCTGGCAGCATCACCTGGGGATGGAGGCTGAGCCCCGGGGTTAACACTGGGCTTGAGATGGTTTGTATACTATGCCGAGGAGGTGAGGTACTACACTGTGGGGGCACAGGGAGCTACCGGAGGATTTCAAATATCAGAATCGTAACCATAATAGAGTATTTAATTGCATCCTAGCTTTCATCACGTGTAAGATGTACTAGAGTTTATGTTCGACTAAGAAAGAGAAATGCTGTCAGTTAAACTAGGATATGTCATCAAGTGCAAGGTGAGTGCCACCTTAAAAGATATTAAAATGGGGGGCGGGTGGACACATCTTAGAACAAGTAAATTGTGGTACTAGAATAATTAAGAAAGGTCGAACACTTGGATCAACAAAAAAAGTGATTATTGCTTACCATGTGACCCAATCTATATTAAGTCTTAGAACAAAAGACGTTCTTATCTTGATGCCCCGCAGCTGTTAGCCCCAAGGTACAGAGGGCAGTAGGCAACGACCAGCAGGCCTCAAGTGCCATGTGCAGACTCTAAGAGCAACTGCCTTTGAGAGAGGAAACGGTAGAGAGTGGGCTTTCGGAGGTAGAGAATTACTAGCTGGGAAAGTAGGAAAATTGACACAGAATCGGGATTGATGCCACTACATGACAGAGTTGGTGAAACGTCCCTTCTCAGAGATCTTGAGGCTCCTCAGAAATGTATTTTTCATTTTGGACAGAACATTCAGGATAAATATGATCTGTTCGAGTTCCTGGTTCTCTCATCAGGACTGTTTCTTAGGCTTCACTGGCACAAGAAAAGGGTTTTGATGGTCCAGGGTAAATCCTGACCAAAGCAAAGCACGGTATCTATGAAAAACTAACCACTCAGAAGAGAACGACAGATAAAAAGCCAGGCCGACCTGACCCTGCAAAATAGGTAAGGTTGGTCCGGCAACAGGGGTAGAGGGGAAGTGCCCATCTCCTGCTAGAAGAGCTAGAGAAGACCCCTTCCGGAGAGACCACCAGGAGAGGAGAGCAGAAGGTGCTGATGAGGAAGAATATTTTAATCAGCAGAGAAGGTCAAAATGACAAAGTTCCAGGATCAGTGTAAACATATGGGATGAAAAAATAAAAAAGAAAAGAAAAGATCATTTTAAAATGACTTTTTTTTTTAAAAGGACTTGTGTAAACAAAAGTCCTTTTTAAGAGACAGTTGGCTGTTTAAAGCAGAAGTACAACTCACTGAGAGAATCACCGCACTATTTATTTGGGTAGAAAGGACCTGGAATGTAGAAAGGCCCATTCTGCAGAGGAAAAAAATAGAATCACTAACAGGCCTCGTGCCTTGCACAGCCAGTGGCTAGAATCCCTGCCTCATGAGACCCTGTGCTAGAAGGCCGCTAGAACCATCTACAACTATGGTAGTCTTTCTTGGAAGCCAACAAGTGTTTGCCCAGTTAAGAGCAGAGTAACAATCAGTCACGTATTTGGTGATAATGTTTATCGATATCTTTAAAAGCCGTGTCAAGTTTCTTTTTGAGTAACCCTCACCCCACCCTAAGAGAAATTTATCTGAGGTTCACCTCTTTGAAATACCTCATTGTAGTTCCACATTTACCATATCCAAAAAACAAACAAACAAACAAAAAACCATTTTCTTAACAAAGTGTTCAGAAGGGGGCGCCACTGAAAACAATTAGAGCTTTCCCTGCCAGGACAATTTTGTTGCAGAAACAGCTGAAAGCAATCAGGTCAGACAGAGCCAAGGGCTGGAGGGATTTTTAAATGACAAAAACCGATCCAAATCAAACCAAAACAAAAATCAAACCCAATGGCCAGGATTTCAAGTTTGCTACTAAAGGTGTGACATTCTCCTAAGACATGCGAGTGACTTGATCAATATATTTACATATTTATATTTGAAGAAGAAGGAACTATTTGATGCAGCAAATCCACGTTGATTAAAATATACCAGATATGGGGGCTCCTGGGTGGCTCAGTGGTTTAGGCCTCTGCCTTCGGCTCAGGTCATGATTTCAGGGTCCTGGGATGGAGCCCCACATCGGGCTCTCTGCTCAGCGGGGAGCCTGCTTCCCCCCTCTCTCTCTGCCTACCTCTCTACCTACTTGTGATCTGTCAGAAAAATGCGTAAATCAGATCTTTAAAAAAAGAATTAGTAGATGTGAAATACATCGAGGGTATGGGGGAAGGAAAACGATTTCACCTGATCTGACTAGGAAGTGGTTGAAGCCTGAATTAAAGTGCTATAAAAAGAGTAAAGACCTGGGAATTCTATGGGGAAAAATCCCTAGAAAAACAGCAGTAATAACTGGCTGCTCTTTATTGATCCAGATGCTGCGGTAGGCAAAGAAGAGCTGGTTTTATTCAGAGGATGATCTCCATTTGTCTTCCTGATCTGGCATTTCCTGCAAGCCAGGTATGGGGCTCTGCTCTAGAGCTGCAAATGCTGGGGGGCCCTCACTGTCCCTTTTCTCTTCTCATGGGGACAACGGGCATGTCCATGGTGCAGTGGGACAGGCTTTACCACAGGGAGATAAAAGACTGCCAAGGGTAGGTTGGAGCTGGGAAAAGCCACTTAGGAACAGATTTTCATTGGAGGTGATAGACAAGGGCAAAGCGAAGAATGAGGATGAGTGTGTCAAGTTTCAAAGTGCCAGGAGGCAGCACAGTGCATTTGGGAAACTACAGCAAGTTCATGACAACTGACAACTGATCTGGCAGCATCACCTGGGGATGGAGGCTGAGCCCCGGGGTTAACACTGGGCTTGAGATGGTTTGTATACTATGCCGAGGAGGTGAGGTACAACACTGTGGGGGCACAGGGAGCTACCGGAGGATTTCAAATATCAGAATCGTAACCATAATAGAGTATTTAATTGCATCCTAGCTTTCATCACGTGTAAGATGTACTAGAGTTTATGTTCGACTAAGAAAGAGAAATGCTGTCAGTTAAACTAGGATATGTCATCAAGTGCAAGGTGAGTGCCACCTTAAAAGATATTAAAATGGGGGGGGGGGGTGGACACATCTTAGAACAAGTAAATTGTGGTACTAGAATAATTAAGAAAGGTCGAACACTTGGATCAACAAAAAAAGTGATTATTGCTTACCTTGTGACCCAAACTATATTAAGTCTTAGAACAAAAACGTTCTTATCTTGATGCCCCGCAGCTGTTAGTCCCAAGGTACAGAGGGCAGTAGGCAACGACCAGCAGGCCTCAAGTGCCATGTGCAGACTCTAAGAGCAACTGCCTTTGAGAGAGGAAACGGTAGAGAGTGGGCTTTCGGAGGTAGAGTATTACTAGCTGGGAAAGTAGGAAAATTGACACAGAATCGGGATTGATGCCACTACATGACAGAGTTGGTGAAACGTCCCTTCTCAGAGATCTTGAGGCTCCTCAGAAATGTATTTTTCATTTTGGACAGAACATTCAGGATAAATATGATCTGTTCGAGTTCCTGGTTCTCTCATCAGGACTGTTTCTTAGGCTTCACTGGCACAAGAAAAGGGTTTTGATGGTCCAGGGTAAATCCTGACCAAAGCAAAGCACGGTATCTATGAAAAACTAACCACTCAGAAGAGAACGACAGATAAAAAGCCAGGCCGACCTGACCCTGCAAAATAGGTAAGGTTGGTCCGGCAACAGGGGTAGAGGGGAAGTGCCCATCTCCTGCTAGAAGAGCTAGAGAAGACCCCTTCCGGAGAGACCACCAGGAGAGGAGAGCAGAAGGTGCTGATGAGGAAGAATATTTTAATCAGCAGAGAAGGTCAAAATGACAAAGTTCCAGGATCAGTGTAAACATATGGGATGAAAAAATAAAAAAGAAAAGAAAAGATCATTTTAAAATGACTTTTTTTTTTTAAAAGGACTTGTGTAAACAAAAGTCCTTTTTAAGAGACAGTTGGCTGTTTAAAGCAGAAGTACAACTCACTGAGAGTATCACCGCACTATTTATTTGGGTAGAAAGGACCTGGAATGTAGAAAGGCCCATTCTGCAGAGGAAAAAAATAGAATCACTAACAGGCCTCGTGCCTAGCACAGCCAGTGGCTAGAATCACTGCCTCATGAGACCCTGTGCTAGAAGGCCGCTAGAACCATCTACAACTATGGTAGTCTTTCTTGGAAGCCAACAAGTGTTTGCCCAGTTAAGAGCAGAGTAACAATCAGTCACGTATTTGGTGATAATGTTTATCGATATCTTTAAAAGCCGTGTCAAGTTTCTTTTTGAGTAACCCTCACCCCACCCTTAGAGAAATATATCTGAGGTTCACCTCTTTGAAATACCTCATTGTAGTTCCACATTTACCATATCCAAAAAACAAACAAACAAAAAAAACCATTTTCTTAACAAAGTGTTCAGAAGGGGGCGCCACTGAAAACAATTAGAGCTTTCCCTGCCAGGACAATTTTGTTGCAGAAACAGCTGAAAGCAATCAGGTCAGACAGAGCCAAGGGCTGTAGGGATTTTTAAATGACAAAATCCGATCCAAATCAAACCAAAACAAAAATCAAACCCAATGGCCAGGATTTCAAGTTTGCTACTAAAGGCGTACATTCCCCTAAGACATGCGAGTGATTTGATCAATATATTTACATATTTATATTTGAAGAAGAAGGAACTATTTGATGCAGCAAATCCACGTTGATTAAAAATTACCAGATATGGGGGCTCCTGGGTGGCTCAGTGGTTTAGGCCTCTGCCTTCGGCTCAGGTCATGATTTCAGGGTCCTGGGATGGAGCCCCACATCGGGCTCTCTGCTCAGCGGGGAGCCTGCTTCCCCCCTCTCTCTCTGCCTACCTCTCTACCTACTTGTGATCTGTCAGAAAAATGCGTAAATCAGATCTTTAAAAAAAGAATTAGTAGATGTGAAATACATCGAGGGTATGGGGGAAGGAAAACGATTTCACCTGATCTGACTAGGAAGTGGTTGAAGCCTGAATTAAAGTGCTATAAAAAGAGTAAAGACCTGGGAATTCTATGGGGAAAAATCCCTAGAAAAACAGCAGTAATAACTGGCTGCTCTTTATTGATCCAGATGCTGCGGTAGGCAAAGAAGAGCTGGTTTTATTCAGAGGATGATCTCCATTTGTCTTCCTGATCTGGCATTTCCTGCAAGCCAGGTATGGGGCTCTGCTCTAGAGCTGCAAATGCTGGGGGGCCCTCACTGTCCCTTTTCTCTTCTCATGGGGACAACGGGCATGTCCATGGTGCAGTGGGACAGGCTTTACCACAGGGAGATAAAAGACTGCCAAGGGTAGGTTGGAGCTGGGAAAAGCCACTTAGGAACAGATTTTCATTGGAGGTGATAGACAAGGGCAAAGCGAAGAATGAGGATGAGTGTGTCAAGTTTCAAAGTGCCAGGAGGCAGCACAGTGCATTTGGGAAACTACAGCAAGTTCATGACAACCGACAACTGATCTGGCAGCATCACCTGGGGATGGAGGCTGAGCCCCGTGGTTAACATTGGGCTTGAGATGGTTTGTATACTATGCCGAGGAGGTGAGGTACTACACTGTGGGGGCACAGGGAGCTACCGGAGGATTTCAAATATCAGAATCGTAACCATAGTAGAGTATTTAATTGCATCCTAGCTTTCATCACGTGTAAGATGTACTAGAGTTTATGTTCGACTAAGAAAGAGAAATGCTGTCAGTTAAACTAGGATATGTCATCAAGTGCAAGGTGAGTGCCACCTTAAAAGATATTAAAATGGGGGGGGGTGGACACATCTTAGAACAAGTAAATTGTGGTACTAGAATAATTAAGAAAGGTCGAACACTTGGATCAACAAAAAAAGTGATTATTGCTTACCATGTGACCCAAACTATATTAAGTCTTAGAACAAAAGACGTTCTTATCTTGATGCCCCGCAGCTGTTAGCCCCAAGGTACAGAGGGCAGTAGGCAACGACCAGCAGGCCTCAAGTGCCATGTGCAGACTCTAAGAGCAACTGCCTTTGAGAGAGGAAACGGTAGAGAGTGGGCTTTCGGAGGTAGAGAATTACTAGCTGGGAAAGTAGGAAAATTGACACAGAATCGGGATTGATGCCACTACAGGACAGAGTTGGTGAAACGTCCCTTCTCAGAGATCTTGAGGCTCCTCAGAAATGTATTTTTCATTTTGGACAGAACATTCAGGATAAATATGATCTGTTCGAGTTCCTGGTTCTCTCATCAGGACTGTTTCTTAGGCTTCACTGGCACAAGAAAAGGGTTTTGATGGTCCAGGGTAAATCCTGACCAAAGCAAAGCACGGTATCTATGAAAAACTAACCACTCAGAAGAGAACGACAGATAAAAAGCCAGGCCGACCTGACCCTGCAAAATAGGTAAGGTTGGTCCGGCAACAGGGGTAGAGGGGAAGTGCCCATCTCCTGCTAGAAGAGCTAGAGAAGACCCCTTCCGGAGAGACCACCAGGAGAGGAGAGCAGAAGGTGCTGATGAGGAAGAATATTTTAATCAGCAGAGAAGGTCAAAATGACAAAGTTCCAGGATCAGTGTAAACATATGGGATGAAAAAATAAAAAAGAAAAGAAAAGATCATTTTAAAATGACTTTTTTTTTTTTAAAAGGACTTGTGTAAACAAAAGTCCTTTTTAAGAGACAGTTGGCTGTTTAAAGCAGAAGTACAACTCACTGAGAGAATCACCGCACTATTTATTTGGGTAGAAAGGACCTGGAATGTAGAAAGGCCCATTCTGCAGAGGAAAAAAATAGAATCACTAACAGGCCTCGTGCCTTGCACAGCCAGTGGCTAGAATCCCTGCCTCATGAGACCCTGTGCTAGAAGGCCGCTAGAACCATCTACAACTATGGTAGTCTTTCTTGGAAGCCAACAAGTGTTTGCCCAGTTAAGAGCAGAGTAACAATCAGTCACGTATTTGGTGATAATGTTTATCGATATCTTTAAAAGCCGTGTCAAGTTTCTTTTTGAGTAACCCTCACCCCACCCTTAGAGAAATTTATCTGAGGTTCACCTCTTTGAAATACCTCATTGTAGTTCCACATTTACCATATCCAAAAAACAAACAAACAAACAAAAAACCATTTTCTTAACAAAGTGTTCAGAAGGGGGCGCCACTGAAAACAATTAGAGCTTTCCCTGCCAGGACAATTTTGTTGCAGAAACAGCTGAAAGCAATGAGGTCAGACAGAGCCAAGGGCTGTAGGGATTTTTAAATGACAAAAACCGATCCAAATCAAACCAAAACAAAAATCAAACCCAATGGCCAGGATTTCAAGTTTGCTACTAAAGGTGTGACATTCTCCTAAGACATGCGAGTGACTTGATCAATATATTTACATATTTATATTTGAAGAAGAAGGAACTATTTGATGCAGCAAATCCACGTTGATTAAAATATACCAGATATGGGGGCTCCTGGGTGGCTCAGTGGTTTAGGCCTCTGCCTTCGGCTCAGGTCATGATTTCAGGGTCCTGGGATGGAGCCCCACATCGGGCTCTCTGCTCAGCGGGGAGCCTGCTTCCCCCCTCTCTCTCTGCCTACCTCTCTACCTACTTGTGATCTGTCAGAAAAATGCGTAAATAAGATCTTTAAAAAAAGAATTAGTAGATGTGAAATACATCGAGGGTATGGGGGAAGGAAAACGATTTCACCTGATCTGACTAGGAAGTGGTTGAAGCCTGAATTAAAGTGCTATAAAAAGAGTAAAGACCTGGGAATTCTATGGGGAAAAATCCCTAGAAAAACAGCAGTAATAACTGGCTGCTCTTTATTGATCCAGATGCTGCGGTAGGCAAAGAAGAGCTGGTTTTATTCAGAGGATGATCTCCATTTGTCTTCCTGATCTGGCATTTCCTGCAAGCCAGGTATGGGGCTCTGCTCTAGAGCTGCAAATGCTGGGGGGCCCTCACTGTCCCTTTTCTCTTCTCAGGGGGACAACGGGCATGTCCATGGTGCAGTGGGACAGGCTTTACCACAGGGAGATAAAAGACTGCCAAGGGTAGGTTGGAGCTGGGAAAAGCCACTTAGGAACAGATTTTCATTGGAGGTGATAGACAAGGGCAAAGCGAAGAATGAGGATGAGTGTGTCAAGTTTCAAAGTGCCAGGAGGCAGCACAGTGCATTTGGGAAACTACAGCAAGTTCATGACAACTGACAACTGATCTGGCAGCATCACCTGGGGATGGAGGCTGAGCCCCGGGGTTAACACTGGGCTTGAGATGGTTTGTATACTATGCCGAGGAGGTGAGGTACTACACTGTGGGGGCACAGGGAGCTACCGGAGGATTTCAAATATCAGAATCGTAACCATAATAGAGTATTTAATTGCATCCTAGCTTTCATCACGTGTAAGATGTACTAGAGTTTATGTTCGACTAAGAAAGAGAAATGCTGTCAGTTAAACTAGGATATGTCATCAAGTGCAAGGTGAGTGCCACCTTAAAAGATATTAAAATGGGGGGGGGGTGGACACATCTTAGAACAAGTAAATTGTGGTACTAGAATAATTAAGAAAGGTCGAACACTTGGATCAACAAAAAAAGTGATTATTGCTTACCATGTGACCCAATCTATATTAAGTCTTAGAACAAAAGACGTTCTTATCTTGATGCCCCGCAGCTGTTAGCCCCAAGGTACAGAGGGCAGTAGGCAACGACCAGCAGGCCTCAAGTGCCATGTGCAGACTCTAAGAGCAACTGCCTTTGAGAGAGGAAACGGTAGAGAGTGGGCTTTCGGAGGTAGAGAATTACTAGCTGGGAAAGTAGGAAAATTGACACAGAATCGGGATTGATGCCACTACATGACAGAGTTGGTGAAACGTCCCTTCTCAGAGATCTTGAGGCTCCTCAGAAATGTATTTTTCATTTTGGACAGAACATTCAGGATAAATATGATCTGTTCGAGTTCCTGGTTCTCTCATCAGGACTGTTTCTTAGGCTTCACTGGCACAAGAAAAGGGTTTTGATGGTCCAGGGTAAATCCTGACCAAAGCAAAGCACGGTATCTATGAAAAACTAACCACTCAGAAGAGAACGACAGATAAAAAGCCAGGCCGACCTGACCCTGCAAAATAGGTAAGGTTGGTCCGGCAACAGGGGTAGAGGGGAAGTGCCCATCTCCTGCTAGAAGAGCTAGAGAAGACCCCTTCCGGAGAGACCACCAGGAGAGGAGAGCAGAAGGTGCTGATGAGGAAGAATATTTTAATCAGCAGAGAAGGTCAAAATGACAAAGTTCCAGGATCAGTGTAAACATATGGGATGAAAAAATAAAAAAGAAAAGAAAAGATCATTTTAAAATGACTTTTTTTTTTTAAAAGGACTTGTGTAAAAAAAAGTCCTTTTTAAGAGACAGTTGGCTGTTTAAAGCAGAAGTACAACTCACTGAGAGAATCACCGCACTATTTATTTGGGTAGAAAGGACCTGGAATGTAGAAAGGCCCATTCTGCAGAGGAAAAAAATAGAATCACTAACAGGCCTCGTGCCTTGCACAGCCAGTGGCTAGAATCCCTGCCTCATGAGACCCTGTGCTAGAAGGCCGCTAGAACCATCTACAACTATGGTAGTCTTTCTTGGAAGCCAACAAGTGTTTGCCCAGTTAAGAGCAGAGTAACAATCAGTCACGTATTTGGTGATAATGTTTATCGATATCTTTAAAAGCCGTGTCAAGTTTCTTTTTGAGTAACCCTCACCCCACCCTTAGAGAAATTTATCTGAGGTTCACCTCTTTGAAATACCTCATTGTAGTTCCACATTTACCATATCCAAAAAACAAACAAACAAAAAAAAACCATTTTCTTAACAAAGTGTTCAGAAGGGGGCTCCACTGAAAACAATTAGAGCTTTCCCTGCCAGGACAATTTTGTTGCAGAAACAGCTGAAAGCAATCAGGTCAGACAGAGCCAAGGGCTGGAGGGATTTTTAAATGACAAAAACCGATCCAAATCAAACCAAAACAAAAATCAAACCCAATGGCCAGGATTTCAAGTTTGCTACTAAAGGCGTATATTCTCCTAAGACATGCGAGTGACTTGATCAATATATTTACATATTTATATTTGAAGAAGAAGGAACTATTTGATGCAGCAAATCCACGTTGATTAAAATATACCAGATATGGGGGCTCCTGGGTGGCTCAGTGGTTTAGGCCTCTGCCTTCGGCTCCGGTCATGATTTCAGGGTCCTGGGATGGAGCCCCACATCGGGCTCTCTGTTCAGCGGGGAGCCTGCTTCCCCCCTCTCTCTCTGCCTACCTCTCTACCTACTTGTGATCTGTCAGAAAAATGCGTAAATCAGATCTTTAAAAAAAGAATTAGTAGATGTGAAATACATCGAGGGTATGGGGGAAGGAAAACGATTTCACCTGATCTGACTAGGAAGTGGTTGAAGCCTGAATTAAAGTGCTATAAAAAGAGTAAAGACCTGGGAATTCTATGGGGAAAAATCCCTAGAAAAACAGCAGTAATAACTGGCTGCTCTTTATTGATCCAGATGCTGCGGTAGGCAAAGAAGAGCTGGTTTTATTCAGAGGATGATCTCCATTTGTCTTCCTGATCTGGCATTTCCTGCAAGCCAGGTATGGGGCTCTGCTCTAGAGCTGCAAATGCTGGGGGGCCCTCACTGTCCCTTTTCTCTTCTCATGGGGACAACGGGCATGTCCATGGTGCAGTGGGACAGGCTTTACCACAGGGAGATAAAAGACTGCCAAGGGTAGGTTGGAGCTGGGAAAAGCCACTTAGGAACAGATTTTCATTGGAGGTGATAGACAAGGGCAAAGCGAAGAATGAGGATGAGTGTGTCAAGTTTCAAAGTGCCAGGAGGCAGCACAGTGCATTTGGGAAACTACAGCAAGTTCATGACAACCGACAACTGATCTGGCAGCATCACCTGGGGATGGAGGCTGAGCCCCGGGGTTAACACTGGGCTTGAGATGGTTTGTATACTATGCCGAGGAGGTGAGGTACTACACTGTGGGGGCACAGGGAGCTACCGGAGGATTTCAAATATCAGAATCGTAACCATAATAGAGTATTTAATTGCATCCTAGCTTTCATCACGTGTAAGATGTACTAGAGTTTATGTTCGACTAAGAAAGAGAAATGCTGTCAGTTAAACTAGGATATGTCATCAAGTGCAAGGTGAGTGCCACCTTAAAAGATATTAAAATGGGGGGGGGGGTGGACACATCTTAGAACAAGTAAATTGTGGTACTAGAATAATTAAGAAAGGTCGAACACTTGGATCAACAAAAAAAGTGATTATTGCTTACCATGTGAACCAAACTATATTAAGTCTTAGAACAAAAGACGTTCTTGGGGCGCCTGGGTGGCTCAGTGGATTAAGCCGCTGCCTTCGGCTCAGGTCATGATCTCAGTGTCCTGGGATCGAGGCCCACATCGGGCTCTATGCTCAGCGGGAGCCTGCTTCCTCCTCTCTCTCTGCCTGACTCTCCACCTACTTGTGATCTTTCTGTCAAATAAATTAATAAAATCTTTAAAAAAAAAAAAAAAAAAAAGACGTTCTTATCTTGATGCCCCGCAGCTGTTAGACCCAAGGTACAGAGGGCAGTAGGCAACGACCAGCAGGCCTCAAGTGCCATGTGCAGACTCTAAGAGCAACTGCCTTTGAGAGAGGAAACGGTAGAGAGTGGGCTTTCGGAGGTAGAGTATTACTAGCTGGGAAAGTAGGAAAATTGACACAGAATCGGGATTGATGCCAATACAGGACAGAGATGGTGAAACGTCCCTTCTCAGAGATCTTGAGGCTCCTCAGAAATGTATTTTTCATTTTGGACAGAACATTCAGGATAAATATGATCTGTTCGAGTTCCTGGTTCTCTCATCAGGACTGTTTCTTAGGCTTCACTGGCACAAGAAAAGGGTTTTGATGGTCCAGGGTAAATCCTGACCAAAGCAAAGCATGGTATCTATGAAAAACTAACCACTCAGAAGAGAACGACAGATAAAAAGCCAGGCCGACCTGACCCTGCAAAATAGGTAAGGTTGGTCCGGCAACAGGGGTAGAGGGGAAGTGCCCATCTCCTGCTAGAAGAGCTAGAGAAGACCCCTTCCGGAGAGACCAACAGGAGAGGAGAGCAGAAGGTGCTGATGAGGAAGAATATTTTAATCAGCAGAGAAGGTCAAAATGACAAAGTTCCAGGATCAGTGTAAACATATGGGATGAAAAAATAAAAAAGAAAAGAAAAGATCATTTTAAAATGACTTTTTTTTTTTAAAAGGACTTGTGTAAACAAAAGTCCTTTTTAAGAGACAGTTGGCTGTTTAAAGCAGAAGTACAACTCACTGAGAGAATCACCGCACTATTTATTTGGGTAGAAAGGACCTGGAATGTAGAAAGGCCCATTCTGCAGAGGAAAAAAATAGAATCACTAACAGGCCTCGTGCCTAGCACAGCCAGTGGCTAGAATCCCTGCCTCATGAGACCCTGTGCTAGAAGGCCGCTAGAACCATCTACAACTATGGTAGTCTTTCTTGGAAGCCAACAAGTGTTTGCCCAGTTAAGAGCAGAGTAACAATCAGTCACGTATTTGGTGATAATGTTTATCGATATCTTTAAAAGCCGTGTCAAGTTTCTTTTTGAGTAACCCTCACCCCACCCTTAGAGAAATTTATCTGAGGTTCACCTCTTTGAAATACCTCATTGTAGTTCCACATTTACCATATCCAAAAAACAAACAAACAAAAAAAAACCATTTTCTTAACAAAGTGTTCAGAAGGGGGCTCCACTGAAAACAATTAGAGCTTTCCCTGCCAGGACAATTTTGTTGCAGAAACAGCTGAAAGCAATCAGGTCAGACAGAGCCAAGGGCTGGAGGGATTTTTAAATGACAAAAACCGATCCAAATCAAACCAAAACAAAAATCAAACCCAATGGCCAGGATTTCAAGTTTGCTACTAAAGGCGTATATTCTCCTAAGACATGCGAGTGACTTGATCAATATATTTACATATTTATATTTGAAGAAGAAGGAACTATTTGATGCAGCAAATCCACGTTGATTAAAATATACCAGATATGGGGGCTCCTGGGTGGCTCAGTGGTTTAGGCCTCTGCCTTCGGCTCAGGTCATGATTTCAGGGTCCTGGGATGGAGCCCCACATCGGGCTCTCTGTTCAGCGGGGAGCCTGCTTCCCCCCTCTCTCTCTGCCTACCTCTCTACCTACTTGTGATCTGTCAGAAAAATGCGTAAATCAGATCTTTAAAAAAAGAATTAGTAGATGTGAAATACATCGAGGGTATGGGGGAAGGAAAACGATTTCACCTGATCTGACTAGGAAGTGGTTGAAGCCTGAATTAAAGTGCTATAAAAAGAGTAAAGACCTGGGAATTCTATGGGGAAAAATCCCTAGAAAAACAGCAGTAATAACTGGCTGCTCTTTATTGATCCAGATGCTGCGGTAGGCAAAGAAGAGCTGGTTTTATTCAGAGGATGATCTCCATTTGTCTTCCTGATCTGGCATTTCCTGCAAGCCAGGTATGGGGCTCTGCTCTAGAGCTGCAAATGCTGGGGGGCCCTCACTGTCCCTTTTCTCTTCTCAGGGGGACAACGGGCATGTCCATGGTGCAGTGGGACAGGCTTTACCACAGGGAGATAAAAGACTGCCAAGGGTAGGTTGGAGCTGGGAAAAGCCACTTAGGAACAGATTTTCATTGGAGGTGATAGACAAGGGCAAAGCGAAGAATGAGGATGAGTGTGTCAAGTTTCAAAGTGCCAGGAGGCAGCACAGTGCATTTGGGAAACTACAGCAAGTTCATGACAACCGACAACTGATCTGGCAGCATCACCTGGGGATGGAGGCTGAGCCCCGAGGTTAACACTGGGCTTGAGATGGTTTGTATACTATGCCGAGGAGGTGAGGTACTACACTGTGGGGGCACAGGGAGCTACCGGAGGATTTCAAATATCAGAATCGTAACCATAATAGAGTATTTAATTGCATCCTAGCTTTCATCACGTGTAAGATGTACTAGAGTTTATGTTCGACTAAGAAAGAGAAATGCTGTCAGTTAAACTAGGATATGTCATCAAGTGCAAGGTGAGTGCCACCTTAAAAGATATTAAAATGGGGGGGGGGTGGACACATCTTAGAACAAGTAAATTGTGGTACTAGAATAATTAAGAAAGGTCGAACACTTGGATCAACAAAAAAAGTGATTATTGCTTACCATGTGACCCAAACTATATTAAGTCTTAGAACAAAAGACGTTCTTATCTTGATGCCCCGCAGCTGTTAGCCCCCAAGGTAAAGAGGGCAGTAGGCAACGACCAGCAGGCCTCAAGTGCCATGTGCAGACTCTAAGAGCAACTGCCTTTGAGAGAGGAAACGGTAGAGAGTAGGCTTTCGGAGGTAGAGAATTACTAGCTGGGAAAGTAGGAAAATTGACACAGAATCGGGATTGATGCCACTACATAACAGAGTTGGTGAAACGTCCCTTCTCAGAGATCTTGAGGCTCCTCAGAAATGTATTTTTCATTTTGGACAGAACATTCAGGATAAATATGATCTGTTCGAGTTCCTGGTTCTCTCATCAGGACTGTTTCTTAGGCTTCACTGGCACAAGAAAAGGGTTTTGATGGTCCAGGGTAAATCCTGACCAAAGCAAAGCACGGTATCTATGAAAAACTAACCACTCAGAAGAGAACGACAGATAAAAAGCCAGGCCGACCTCACCCTGCAAAATAGGTAAGGTTGGTCCGGCAACAGGGGTAGAGGGGAAGTGCCCATCTCCTGCTAGAAGAGCAAGAGAAGACCCCTTCCGGAGAGACCACCAGGAGAGGAGAGCAGAAGGTGCTGATGAGGAAGAATATTTTAATCAGCAGAGAAGGTCAAAATGACAAAGTTCCAGGATCAGTGTAAACATATGGGAAGAAAAAATAAAAAAGAAAAGAAAAGATCATTTTAAAATGACTTTTTTTTTTAAAAGGACTTGTGTAAACAAAAGTCCTTTTTAAGAGACAGTTGGCTGTTTAAAGCAGAAGTACAGCTCACTGAGAGAATCACCGCACTATTTATTTGGGTAGAAAGGACCTGGAATGTAGAAAGGCCCATTCTGCAGAGGAAAAAAATAGAATCACTAACAGGCCTCGTGCCTTGCACAGCCAGTGGCTAGAATCCCTGCCTCATGAGACCCTGTGCTAGAAGGCCGCTAGAACCATCTACAACTATGGTAGTCTTTCTTGGAAGCCAACAAGTGTTTGCCCAGTTAAGAGCAGAGTAACAATCAGTCACGTATTTGGTGATAATGTTTATCGATATCTTTAAAAGCCGTGTCAAGTTTCTTTTTGAGTAACCCTCACCCCACCCTTAGAGAAATTTATCTGAGGTTCACCTCTTTGAAATACCTCATTGTAGTTCCACATTTACCATATCCAAAAAACAAACAAACAAACAAAAAACCATTTTCTTAACAAAGTGTTCAGAAGGGGGCGCCACTGAAAACAATTAGAGCTTTCCCTGCCAGGACAATTTTGTTGCAGAAACAGCTGAAAGCAATCAGGTCAGACAGAGCCAAGGGCTGTAGGGATTTTTAAATGACAAAATCCGATCCAAATCAAACCAAAACAAAAATCAAACCCAATGGCCAGGATTTCAAGTTTGCTACTAAAGGCGTACATTCCCCTAAGACATGCGAGTGATTTGATCAATATATTTACATATTTATTTTGAAGAAGAAGAAACTATTTGATGCAGCAAATCCACGTTAATTAAAAATTACCAGATATGGGGGCTCCTGGGTGGCTCAGTGGTTTAGGCCTCTGCCTTCGGCTCAGGTCATGATTTCAGGGTCCTGGGATGGAGCCCCACATCGGGCTCTCTGCTCAGCGGGGAGCCTGCTTCCCCCCTCTCTCTCTGCCTACCTCTCTACCTACTTGTGATCTGTCAGAAAAATGCGTAAATCAGATCTTTAAAAAAAGAATTAGTAGATGTGAAATACATCGAGGGTATGGGGGAAGGAAAACGATTTCACCTGATCTGACTAGGAAGTGGTTGAAGCCTGAATTAAAGTGCTATAAAAAGAGAAAAGACCTGGGAATTCTATGGGGAAAAATCCCTAGAAAAACAGCACTAATAACTGGCTGCTCTTTATTGATCCAGATGCTGCGGTAGGCAAAGAAGAGCTGGTTTTATTCAGAGGATGATCTCCATTTGTCTTCCTGATCTGGCATTTCCTGCAAGCCAGGTATGGGGCTCTGCTCTAGAGCTGCAAATGCTGGGGGGCCCTCACTGTCCCTTTTCTCTTCTCAGGGAGACAACGGGCATGTCCATGGTGCAGTGGGACAGGCTTTACCACAGGGAGATAAAAGACTGCCAAGGGTAGGTTGGAGCTGGGAAAAGCCACTTAGGAACAGATTTTCATTGGAGGTGATAGACAAGGGCAAAGCGAAGAATGAGGATGAGTGTGTCAAGTTTCAAAGTGCCAGGAGGCAGCACAGTGCATTTGGGAAACTACAGCAAGTTCATGACAACCGACAACTGATCTGGCAGCATCACCTGGGGATGGAGACTGAGCCCCGGGGTTAACACTGGGCTTGAGATGGTTTGTATACTATGCCGAGGAGGTGAGGTACTACACTGTGGGGGCACAGGGAGCTACCGGAGGATTTCAAATATCAGAATCGTAACCATAATAGAGTATTTAATTGCATCCTAGCTTTCATCACGTGTAAGATGTACTAGAGTTTATGTTCGACTAAGAAAGAGAAATGCTGTCAGTTAAACTAGGATATGTCATCAAGTGCAAGGTGAGTGCCACCTTAAAAGATATTAAAATGGGGGGGGGGGTGGACACATCTTAGAACAAGTAAATTGTGGTACTAGAATAATTAAGAAAGGTCGAACACTTGGATCAACAAAAAAAGTGATTATTGCTTACCATGTGACCCAATCTATATTAAGTCTTAGAACAAAAGACGTTCTTATCTTGATGCCCCGCAGCTGTTAGCCCCAAGGTACAGAGGGCAGTAGGCAACGACCAGCAGGCCTCAAGTGCCATGTGCAGACTCTAAGAGCAACTGCCTTTGAGAGAGGAAACGGTAGAGAGTGGGCTTTCGGAGGTAGAGAATTACTAGCTGGGAAAGTAGGAAAATTGACACAGAATCGGGATTGATGCCACTACATGACAGAGTTGGTGAAACGTCCCTTCTCAGAGATCTTGAGGCTCCTCAGAAATGTATTTTTCATTTTGGACAGAACATTCAGGATAAATATGATCTGTTCGAGTTCCTGGTTCTCTCATCAGGACTGTTTCTTAGGCTTCACTGGCACAAGAAAAGGGTTTTGATGGTCCAGGGTAAATCCTGACCAAAGCAAAGCACGGTATCTATGAAAAACTAACCACTCAGAAGAGAACGACAGATAAAAAGCCAGGCCGACCTGACCCTGCAAAATAGGTAAGGTTGGTCCGGCAACAGGGGTAGAGGGGAAGTGCCCATCTCCTGCTAGAAGAGCTAGAGAAGACCCCTTCCGGAGAGACCAACAGGAGAGGAGAGCAGAAGGTGCTGATGAGGAAGAATATTTTAATCAGCAGAGAAGGTCAAAATGACAAAGTTCCAGGATCAGTGTAAACATATGGGATGAAAAAATAAAAAAGAAAAGAAAAGATCATTTTAAAATGACTTTTTTTTTTTAAAAGGACTTGTGTAAACAAAAGTCCTTTTTAAGAGACAGTTGGCTGTTTAAAGCAGAAGTACAACTCACTGAGAGAATCACCGCACTATTTATTTGGGTAGAAAGGACCTGGAATGTAGAAAGGCCCATTCTGCAGAGGAAAAAAATAGAATCACTAACAGGCCTCGTGCCTTGCACAGCCAGTGGCTAGAATCCCTGCCTCATGAGACCCTGTGCTAGAAGGCCGCTAGAACCATCTACAACTATGGTAGTCTTTCTTGGAAGGCAACAAGTGTTTGCCCAGTTAAGAGCAGAGTAACAATCAGTCACGTATTTGGTGATAATGTTTATCGATATCTTTAAAAGCCGTGTCAAGTTTCTTTTTGAGTAACCCTCACCCCACCCTTAGAGAAATTTATCTGAGGTTCACCTCTTTGAAATACCTCATTGTAGTTCCACATTTACCATATCCAAAAAACAAACAAACAAACAAAAAACCATTTTCTTAACAAAGTGTTCAGAAGGGGGCGCCACTGAAAACAATTAGAGCTTTCCCTGCCAGGACAATTTTGTTGCAGAAACAGCTGAAAGCAATCAGGTCAGACAGAGCCAAGGGCTGGAGGGATTTTTAAATGACAAAAACCGATCCAAATCAAACCAAAACAAAAATCAAACCCAATGGCCAGGATTTCAAGTTTGCTACTAAAGGTGTGACATTCTCCTAAGACATGCGAGTGACTTGATCAATATATTTATATATTTATATTTGAAGAAGAAGGAACTATTTGATGCAGCAAATCCACGTTGATTAAAATATACCAGATATGGGGGCTCCTGGGTGGCTCAGTGGTTTAGGCCTCTGCCTTCGGCTCAGGTCATGATTTCAGGGTCCTGGGATGGAGCCCCACATCGGGCTCTCTGCTCAGCGGGGAGCCTGCTTCCCCCCTCTCTCTCTGCCTACCTCTCTACCTACTTGTGATCTGTCAGAAAAATGCGTAAATCAGATCTTTAAAAAAAGAATTAGTAGATGTGAAATACATCGAGGGTATGGGGGAAGGAAAACGATTTCACCTGATCTGACTAGGAAGTGGTTGAAGCCTGAATTAAAGTGCTATAAAAAGAGTAAAGACCTGGGAATTCTACGGGGAAAAATCCCTAGAAAAACAGCAGTAATAACTGGCTGCTCTTTATTGATCCAGATGCTGCGGTAGGCAAAGAAGAGCTGGTTTTATTCAGAGGATGATCTCCATTTGTCTTCCTGATCTGGCATTTCCTGCAAGCCAGGTATGGGGCTCTGCTCTAGAGCTGCAAATGCTGGGGGGCCCTCACTGTCCCTTTTCTCTTCTCAGGGAGACAACGGGCATGTCCATGGTGCAGTGGGACAGGCTTTACCACAGGGAGATAAAAGACTGCCAAGGGTAGGTTGGAGCTGGGAAAAGCCACTTAGGAACAGATTTTCATTGGAGGTGATAGACAAGGGCAAAGCGAAGAATGAGGATGAGTGTGTCAAGTTTCAAAGTGCCAGGAGGCAGCACAGTGCATTTGGGAAACTACAGCAAGTTCATGACAACCGACAACTGATCTGGCAGCATCACCTGGGGATGGAGGCTGAGCCCCGGGGTTAACACTGGGCTTGAGATGGTTTGTATACGATGCCGAGGAGGTGAGGTACTACACTGTGGGGGCACAGGGAGCTACCGGAGGATTTCAAATATCAGAATCGTAACCATAATAGAGTATTTAATTGCATCCTAGCTTTCATCACGTGTAAGATGTACTATAGTTTATGTTCGACTAAGAAAGAGAAATGCTGTCAGTTAAACTAGGATATGTCATCAAGTGCAAGGTGAGTGCCACCTTAAAAGATATTAAAATGGGGGGGGTGGACACATCTTAGAACAAGTAAATTGTGGTACTAGAATAATTAAGAAAGGTCGAACACTTGGATCAACAAAAAAAGTGATTATTGCTTACCATGTGACCCAAACTATATTAAGTCTTAGAACAAAAGACGTTCTTATCTTGATGCCCCGCAGCTGTTAGCCCCCAAGGTAAAGAGTGCAGTAGGCAACGACCAGCAGGCCTCAAGTGCCATGTGCAGACTCTAAGAGCAACTGCCTTTGAGAGAGGAAACGGTAGAGAGTGGGCTTTCGGAGGTAGAGAATTACTAGCTGGGAAAGTAGGAAAATTGACACAGAATCGGGATTGATGCCACTACAGGACAGAGATGGTGAAACGTCCCTTCTCAGAGATCTTGAGGCTCCTCAGAAATGTATTTTTCATTTTGGACAGAACATTCAGGATAAATATGATCTGTTCGAGTTCCTGGTTCTCTCATCAGGACTGTTTCTTAGGCTTCACTGGCACAAGAAAAGGGTTTTGATGGTCCAGGGTAAATCCTGACCAAAGCAAAGCACGGTATCTATGAAAAACTAACCACTCAGAAGAGAACGACAGATAAAAAGCCAGGCCGACCTGACCCTGCAAAATAGGTAAGGTTGGTCCGGCAACAGGGGTAGAGGGGAAGTGCCCATCTCCTGCTAGAAGAGCTAGAGAAGACCCCTTCCGGAGAGACCACCAGGAGAGGAGAGCAGAAGGTGCTGATGAGGAAGAATATTTTAATCAGCAGAGAAGGTCAAAATGACAAAGTTCCAGGATCAGTGTAAACATATGGGATGAAAAAATAAAAAAGAAAAGAAAAGATCATTTTAAAATGACTTTTTTTTTTTAAAAGGACTTGTGTAAACAAAAGTCCTTTTTAAGAGACAGTTGGCTATTTAAAGCAGAAGTACAACTCACTGAGAGAATCACCGCACTATTTATTTGGGTAGAAAGGACCTGGAATGTAGAAAGGCCCATTCTGCAGAGGAAAAAAATAGAATCACTAACAGGCCTCGTGCCTAGCACAGCCAGTGGCTAGAATCAATGCCTCATGAGACCCTGTGCTAGAAGGCCGCTAGAACCATCTACAAGTATGGTAGTCTTTCTTGGAAGGCAACAAGTGTTTGCCCAGTTAAGAGCAGAGTAACAATCAGTCACGTATTTGGTGATAATGTTTATCGATATCTTTAAAAGCCGTGTCAAGTTTCTTTTTGAGTAACCATCACCCCACCCTTAGAGAAATTTATCTGAGGTTCACCTCTTTGAAATACCTCATTGTAGTTCCACATTTACCATATCCAAAAAACAAACAAACAAAAAAAAACCATTTTCTTAACAAAGTGTTCAGAAGGGGGCGCCACTGAAAACAATTAGAGCTTTCCCTGCCAGGACAATTTTGTTGCAGAAACAGCTGAAAGCAATCAGGTCAGACAGAGCCAAGGGCTGGAGGGATTTTTAAATGACAAAAACCGATCCAAATCAAACCAAAACAAAAATCAAACCCAATGGCCAGGATTTCAAGTTTGCTACTAAAGGCGTACATTCCCCTAAGACATGCGAGTGATTTGATCTATATATTTATATATTTATATTTGAAGAAGAAGGATCTATTTGATGCAGCAAATCCACGTTGATTAAAATATACCAGATATGGGGGCTCCTGGGTGGCTCAGTGGTTTAGGCCTCTGCCTTCGGCTCAGGTCATGATTTCAGGGTCCTGGGATGGAGCCCCACATCGGGCTCTCTGCTCAGCGGGGAGCCTGCTTCCCCCCTCTCTCTCTGCCTACCTCTCTACCTACTTGTGATCTGTCAGAAAAATGCGTAAATCAGATCTTTAAAAAAAGAATTAGTAGATGTGAAATACATCGAGGGTATGGGGGAAGGAAAACGATTTCACCTGATCTGACTAGGAAGTGGTTGAAGCCTGAATTAAAGTGCTATAAAAAGTGTAAAGACCTGGGAATTCTATGGGGAAAAATCCCTAGAAAAACAGCAGTAATAACTGGCTGCTCTTTATTGATCCAGATGCTGCGGTAGGCAAAGAAGAGCTGGTTTTATTCAGAGGATGATCTCCATTTGTCTTCCTGATCTGGCATTTCCTGCAAGCCAGGTATGGGGCTCTGCTCTAGAGCTGCAAATGCTGGGGGGCCCTCACTGTCCCTTTTCTCTTCTCAGGGGGACAACGGGCATGTCCATGGTGCAGTGGGACAGGCTTTACCACAGGGAGATAAAAGACTGCCAAGGGTAGGTTGGAGCAGGGAAAAGCCACTTAGGAACAGATTTTCATTGGAGGTGATAGACAAGGGCAAAGCGAAGAATGAGGATGAGTGTGTCAAGTTTCAAAGTGCCAGGAGGCAGCACAGTGCATTTGGGAAACTACAGCAAGTTCATGACAACCGACAACTGATCTGGCAGCATCACCTGGGGATGGAGGCTGAGCCCCGGGGTTAACACTGGGCTTGAGATGGTTTGTATACTATGCCGAGGAGGTGAGGTACTACACTGTGGGGGCACAGGGAGCTACCGGAGGATTTCAAATATCAGAATCGTAACCATAATAGAGTATTTAATTGCATCCTAGCTTTCATCACGTGTAAGATGTACTAGAGTTTATGTTCGACTAAGAAAGAGAAATGCTGTCAGTTAAACTAGGATATGTCATCAAGTGCAAGGTGAGTGCCACCTTAAAAGATATTAAAATGGGGGGGGGGTGGACACATCTTAGAACAAGTAAATTGTGGTACTAGAATAATTAAGAAAGGTCGAACACTTGGATCAACAAAAAAAGTGATTATTGCTTACCATGTGACCCAAACTATATTAAGTCTTAGAACAAAAGACGTTCTTATCTTGATGCCCCGCAGCTGTTAGCCCCAAGGTACAGAGGGCAGTAGGCAACGACCAGCAGGCCTCAAGTGCCATGTGCAGACTCTAAGAGCAACTGCCTTTGAGAGAGGAAACGGTAGAGAGTGGGCTTTCGGAGGTAGAGTATTACTAGCTGGGAAAGTAGGAAAATTGACACAGATTCGGGATTGATGCCACTACAGGACAGAGATGGTGAAACGTCCCTTCTCAGAGATCTTGAGGCTCCTCAGAAATGTATTTTTCATTTTGGACAGAACATTCAGGATAAATATGATTTGTTCGAGTTCCTGGTTCTCTCATCAGGACTGTTTCTTAGGCTTCACTGGCACAAGAAAAGGGTTTTGATGGTCCAGGGTAAATCCTGACCAAAGCAAAGCACGGTATCTATGAAAAACTAACCACTCAGAAGAGAACGACAGATAAAAAGCCAGGCCGACCTGACCCTGCAAAATAGGTAAGGTTGGTCCGGCAACAGGGGTAGAGGGGAAGTGCCCATCTCCTGCTAGAAGAGCTAGAGAAGACCCCTTCCGGAGAGACCACCAGGAGAGGAGAGCAGAAGGTGCTGATGAGGAAGAATATTTTAATCAGCAGAGAAGGTCAAAATGACAAAGTTCCAGGATCAGTGTAAACATATGGGATGAAAAAATAAAAAAGAAAAGAAAAGATCATTTTAAAATGACTTTTTTTTTTTAAAAGGACTTGTGTAAACAAAAGTCCTTTTTAAGAGACAGTTGGCTGTTTAAAGCAGAAGTACAACTCACTGAGAGAATCACCGCACTATTTATTTGGGTAGAAAGGACCTGGAATGTAGAAAGGCCCATTCTGCAGAGGAAAAAAATAGAATCACTAACAGGCCTCGTGCCTTGCACAGCCAGTGGCTAGAATCCCTGCCTCATGAGACCCTGTGCTAGAAGGCCGCTAGAACCATCTACAAGTATGGTAGTCTTTCTTGGAAGGCAACAAGTGTTTGCCCAGTTAAGAGCAGAGTAACAATCAGTCACGTATTTGGTGATAATGTTTATCGATATCTTTAAAAGCCGTGTCAAGTTTCTTTTTGAGTAACCCTCACCCCACCCTTAGAGAAATTTATCTGAGGTTCACCTCTTTGAAATACCTCATTGTAGTTCCACATTTACCATATCCAAAAAACAAACAAACAAACAAAAAACCATTTTCTTAACAAAGTGTTCAGAAGGGGGCGCCACTGAAAACAATTAGAGCTTTCCCTGCCAGGACAATTTTGTTGCAGAAACAGCTGAAAGCAATCAGGTCAGACAGAGCCAAGGGCTGTAGGGATTTTTAAATGACAAAAACCGATCCAAATCAAACCAAAACAAAAATCAAACCCAATGGCCAGGATTTCAAGTTTGCTACTAAAGGTGTGACATTCTCCTAAGACATGCGAGTGACTTGATCAATATTTTTATATATTTATATTTGAAGAAGAAGGAACTATTTGATGCAGCAAATCCACGTTGATTAAAATATACCAGATATGGGGGCTCCTGGGTGGCTCAGTGGTTTAGGCCTCTGCCTTCGGCTCAGGTCATGATTTCAGGGTCCTGGGATGGAGCCCCACATCGGGCTCTCTGCTCAGCGGGGAGCCTGCTTCCCCCCTCTCTCTCTGCCTACCTCTCTACCTACTTGTGATCTGTCAGAAAAATGCGTAAATCAGATCTTTAAAAAAAGAATTAGTAGATGTGAAATACATCGAGGGTATGGGGGAAGGAAAACGATTTCACCTGATCTGACTAGGAAGTGGTTGAAGCCTGAATTAAAGTGCTATAAAAAGAGTAAAGACCTGGGAATTCTATGGGGAAAAATCCCTAGAAAAACAGCAGTAATAACTGGCTGCTCTTTATTGATCCAGATGCTGCGGTAGGCAAAGAAGAGCTGGTTTTAGCCAGAGGATGAACTCCATTTGTCTTCCTGATCTGGCATTTCCTGCAAGCCAGGTATGGGGCTCTGCTCTAGAGCTGCAAATGCTGGGGGGCCCTCACTGTCCCTTTTCTCTTCTCAGGGGGACAACGGGCATGTCCATGGTGCAGTGGGACAGGCTTTACCACAGGGAGATAAAAGACTGCCAAGGGTAGGTTGGAGCTGGGAAAAGCCACTTAGGAACAGATTTTCATTGGAGGTGATAGACAAGGGCAAAGCGAAGAATGAGGATGAGTGTGTCAAGTTTCAAAGTGCCAGGAGGCAGCACAGTGCATTTGGGAAACTACAGCAAGTTCATGACAACCGACAACTGATCTGGCAGCATCACCTGGGGATGGAGGCTGAGCCCCGGGGTTAACACTGGGCTTGAGATGGTTTGTATACTATGCCGAGGAGGTGAGGTACTACACTGTGGGAGCTCAGGGAGCTACCAGAGGATTTCAAATATCAGAATGGTAACCATAATAGAGTATTTAATTGCATCCTAGCTTTCATCACGTGTAAGATGTACTATAGTTTATGTTCGACTAAGAAAGAGAAATGCTGTCAGTTAAACTAGGATATGTCATCAAGTGCAAGGTGAGTGCCACCTTAAAAGATATTAAAATGGGGGGGGGTGGACAAATCTTAGAACAATTAAATTGTGGTACTAGAATAAATAAAAAAGGTCGAACACTTGGATCAACAAAAAAAGTGATTATTGCTTACCATGTGACCCAAACTATATTAAGTCTTAGAACAAAAGACGTTCTTATCTTGATGCCCCGCAGCTGTTAGCCCCAAGGTACAGAGGGCAGTAGCCAACGACCAGCAGGCCACAGAGTGCCATGTGCAGACTCTAAGATCAACGGCCTTTGAGAGAGGAAACGGTAGAGAGTGGGCTTTCGGAGGTAGAGAATTACTAGCTGGGAAAGTAGGAAAATTGACACAGAATCGGGATTGATGCCACTACAGGACAGAGATGGTGAAACGTCCCTTCTCAGAGATCTTGAGGCTCCTCAGAAATGTATTTTTCATTTTGGACAGAACATTCAGGATAAATATGATCTGTTCGAGTTCCTGGTTCTCTCATCAGGACTGTTTCTTAGGCTTCACTGGCACAAGAAAAGGGTTTTGATGGTCCAGGGTAAATCCTGACCAAAGCAAAGCACGGTATCTATGAAAAACTAACCACTCAGAAGAGAACGACAGATAAAAAGCCAGGCCGACCTGACCCTGCAAAATAGGTAAGGTTGGTCCGGCAACAGGGGTAGAGGGGAAGTGCCCATCTCCTGCTAGAAGAGCTAGAGAAGACCCCTTCCGGAGAGACCACCAGGAGAGGAGAGCAGAAGGTGCTGATGAGGAAGAATATTTTAATCAGCAGAGAAGGTCAAAATGACAAAGTTCCAGGATCAGTGTAAACATATGGGATGAAAAAATAAAAAAGAAAAGAAAAGATCATTTTAAAATGACTTTTTTTTTAAAGGACTTGTGTAAACAAAAGTCCTTTTTAAGAGACAGTTGGCTGTTTAAAGCAGAAGTACAACTCACTGAGAGAATCACCGCACTATTTATTTGGGTAGAAAGGACCTGGAATGTAGAAAGGCCCATTCTGCAGAGGAAAAATATAGAATCACTAACAGGCCTCGTGCCTTGCACAGCCAGTGGCTAGAATCTCTGCCTCATGAGACCCTGTGCTAGAAGGCCGCTAGAACCATCTACAACTATTTTAGTCTTTCTTGGAAGCCAACAAGTGTTTGCCCAGTTAAGAGCAGAGTAACAATCAGTCACGTATTAGGTGATAATGTTTATCGATATCTTTAAAAGCCGTGTCAAGTTTCTTTTTGAGTAACCCTCACCCCACCCTTAGAGAAATTTATCTGAGGTTCACCTCTTTGAAATACCTCATTGTAGTTCCACATTTACCATATCCAAAAAACAAACAAACAAAAAAAACTTTTTCTTAACAAAGTGTTCAGAAGGGGGCGCCACTGAAAACAATTAGAGCTTTCCCTGCCAGGACAATTTTGTTGCAGAAACAGCTGAAAGCAATCAGGTCAGACAGAGCCAAGGGCTGGAGGGATTTTTAAATGACAAAAACCGATCCAAATCAAACCAAAACAAAAATCAAACCCAATGGCCAGGATTTCAAGTTTGCTACTAAAGGTGTGACATTCTCCTAAGACTTGCGAGTGACTTGATCAATATATTTATATATTTATATTTGAAGAAGAAGGAACTATTTGATGCAGCAAATCCACGTTGATTAAAAATTTGCAGATATGGGGGCTCCTGGGTGGCTCAGTGGTTTAGGCCTCTGCCTTCGGCTCAGGTCATGATTTCAGGGTCCTGGGATGGAGCCCCACATCGGGCTCTCTGCTCAGCGGGGAGCCTGCTTCCCCCCTCTCTTTCTGCCTACCTCTCTACCTACTTGTGATCTGTCAGAAAAATGCGTAAATCAGATCTTTAAAAAAAGAATTAGTAGATGTGAAATACATCGAGGGTATGGGGGAAGGAAAACGATTTCACCTGATCTGACTAGGAAGTGGTTGAAGCCTGAATTAAAGTGCTATAAAAAGAGTAAAGACCTGGGAATTCTATGGGGAAAAATCCCTAGAAAAACAGCAGTAATAACTGGCTGCTCTTTATTGATCCAGATGCTGCGGTAGGCAAAGAAGAGCTGGTTTTATTCAGAGGATGATCTCCATTTGTCTTCCTGATCTGGCATTTCCTGCAAGCCAGGTATGGGGCTCTGCTCTAGAGCTGCAAATGCTGGGGGGCCCTCACTGTCCCTTTTCTCTTCTCAGGGGGACAACGGGCATGTCCATGGTGCAGTGGGACAGGCTTTACCACAGGGAGATAAAAGACTGCCAAGGGTAGGTTGGAGCTGGGAAAAGCCACTTAGGAACAGATTTTCATTGGAGGTGATAGACAAGGGCAAAGCGAAGAATGAGGATGAGTGTGTCAAGTTTCAAAGTGCCAGGAGGCAGCACAGTGCATTTGGGAAACTACAGCAAGTTCATGACAACCGACAACTGATCTGGCAGCATCACCTGGGGATGGAGGCTGAGCCCCGGGGTTAACACTGGGCTTGAGATGGTTTGTATACTATGCCGAGGAGGTGAGGTACTACACTGTGGGGGCTCAGGGAGCTACCGGAGGATTTCAAATATCAGAATGGTAACCATAATAGAGTATTTAATTGCATCCTAGCTTTCATCACGTGTAAGATGTACTATAGTTTATGTTCGACTAAGAAAGAGAAATGCTGTCAGTTAAACTAGGATATGTCATCAAGTGCAAGGTGAGTGCCACCTTAAAAGATATTAAAATGGGGGGGGGGTGGACAAATCTTAGAACAATTAAATTGTGGTACTAGAATAAATAAAAAAGGTCGAACACTTGGATCAACAAAAAAAGTGATTATTGCTTACCATGTGACCCAAACTATATTAAGTCTTAGAACAAAAGACGTTCTTATCTTGATGCCCCGCAGCTGTTAGCCCCAAGGTACAGAGGGCAGTAGCCAACGACCAGCAGGCCACAGAGTGCCATGTGCAGACTCTAAGATCAACGGCCTTTGAGAGAGGAAACGGTAGAGAGTGGGCTTTCGGAGGTAGAGAATTACTAGCTGGGAAAGTAGGAAAATTGACACAGAATCGGGATTGATGCCACTACAGGACAGAGATGGTGAAACGTCCCTTCTCAGAGATCTTGAGGCTCCTCAGAAATGTATTTTTCATTTTGGACAGAACATTCAGGATAAATATGATCTCTTCGAGTTCCTGGTTCTCTCATCAGGACTGTTTCTTAGGCTTCACTGGCACAAGAAAAGGGTTTTGATGGTCCAGGGTAAATCCTGACCAAAGCAAAGCACGGTATCTATGAAAAACTAACCACTCAGAAGAGAACGACAGATAAAAAGCCAGGCCGACCTGACCCTGCAAAATAGGTAAGGTTGGTCCGGCAACAGGGGTAGAGGGGAAGTGCCCATCTCCTGCTAGAAGAGCTAGAGAAGACCCCTTCCGGAGAGTCCACCAGGAGAGGAGAGCAGAAGGTGCTGATGAGGAAGAATATTTTAATCAGCAGAGAAGGTCAAAATGACAAAGTTCCAGGATCAGTGTAAACATATGGGATGAAAAAATAAAAAAGAAAAGAAAAGATCAGTTTAAAATGACTTTTTTTTTTAAAGGACTTGTGTAAACAAAAGTCCTTTTTAAGAGACAGTTGGCTGTTTAAAGCAGAAGTACAACTCACTGAGAGAATCACCGCACTATTTATTTGGGTAGAAAGGACCTGGAATGTAGAAAGGCCCATTCTGCAGAGGAAAAAAATAGAATCACTAACAGGCCTCGTGCCTTGCACAGCCAGTGGCTAGAATCTCTGCCTCATGAGACCCTGTGCTAGAAGGCCGCTAGAACCATCTACAACTATTTTAGTCTTTCTTGGAAGCCAACAAGTGTTTGCCCAGTTAAGAGCACAGTAACAATCAGTCACGTATTAGGTGATAATGTTTATCGATATCTTTAAAAGCCGTGTCAAGTTTCTTTTTGAGTAACCCTCACCCCACCCTTAGAGAAATTTATCTGAGGTTCACCTCTTTGAAATACCTCATTGTAGTTCCACATTTACCATATCCAAAAAACGAACAAAAAAAACTTTTTCTTAACAAAGTGTTCAGAAGGGGGCGCCACTGAAAACAATTAGAGCTTTCCCTGCCAGGACAATTTTGTTGCAGAAACAGCTGAAAGCAATCAGGTCAGACAGAGCCAAGGGCTGGAGGGATTTTTAAATTACAAAAACCGATCCAAATCAAACCAAAACAAAAATCAAACCCAATGGCCAGGATTTCAAGTTTGCTACTAAAGGCGTGAAATTCTCCTAAGACATGCGAGTGACTTGATCAATATATTTATATATTTATATTTGAAGAAGAAGGAACTATTTGATGCAGCAAATCCACGTTGATTAAAAATTTGCAGATATGGGGGCTCCTGGGTGGCTCAGTGGTTTAGGCCTCTGCCTTCGGCTCAGGTCATGATTTCAGGGTCCTGGGATGGAGCCCCACATCGGGCTCTCTGCTCAGCGGGGAGCCTGCTTCCCCCCTCTCTCTCTGCCTGCCTCTCTACCTACTTGTGATCTGTCAGAAAAATGGGTAAATCAGATCTTTAAAAAAGAATTAGTAGATGTGAAATACATCGAGGGTATGGGGAAAGGAAATCGATTTCACCTGATCTGACTAGGAAGTGGTTGAAGCCTGAATTAAAGTGCTATAAAAAGAGTAAAGACCTGGGAATTCTATGGGGAAAAATCCCTCGAAAAACAGTAGTAATAACTGGCTGCTCTTTATTGATCCAGATGCTGCGGTAGGCAAAGAAGAGCTGGTTTTATTCAGAGGATGATCTCCATTTGTCTTCCTGATCTGGCATTTCCTGCAAGCCAGGTATGGGGCTCTGCTCTAGAGCTGCAAATGCTGGGGGGCCCTCACTGTCCCTTTTCTCTTCTCAGGGGGACAACGGGCATGTCCATGGTGCAGTGGGACAGGCTTTACCACAGGGAGATAAAAGACTGCCAAGGGTAGGTTGGAGCTGGGAAAAGCCACTTAGGAACAGATTTTCATTGGAGGTGATAGACAAGGGCAAAGCGAAGAATGAGGATGAGTGTGTCAAGTTTCAAAGTGCCAGGAGGCAGCACAGTGCATTTGGGAAACTACAGCAAGTTCATGACAACCGACAACTGATCTGGCAGCATCACCTGGGGATGGAGGCTGAGCCCCGGGGTTAACACTGGGCTTGAGATGGTTTGTATACTATGCCGAGGAGGTGAGGTACTACACTGTGGGGGCTCAGGGAGCTACCGGAGGATTTCAAATATCAGAATGGTAACCATAATAGAGTATTTAATTGCATCCTAGCTTTCATCACGTGTAAGATGTACTATAGTTTATGTTCGACTAAGAAAGAGAAATGCTGTCAGTTAAACTAGGATATGTCATCAAGTGCAAGGTGAGTGCCACCTTAAAAGATATTAAAATGGGGGGGGTGGACAAATCTTAGAACAAGTAAATTGTGGTACTAGAATAATTAAGAAAGTTCGAACACTTGGATCAACAAAGAAAGTGATTATTGCTTACCATGTGACCCAAACTATATTAAGTCTTAGAACAAAAGACGTTCTTATCTTGATGCCCCGCAGCTGTTAGCCCCAAGGTACAGAGGGCAGTAGGCAACGACCAGCAGGCCTCAAGTGCCAGGTGTATACTCTAAGAGCAACTGCCTTTGAGAGAGGAAACGGTAGAGAGTGGGCTTTCGGAGGTAGAGAATTACTAGCTGGGAAAGTAGGAAAATTGACACAGAATCGGGATTGATGCCACTACATGACAGAGTTGGTGAAACGTCCCTTCTCAGAGATCTTGAGGCTCCTCAGAAATGTATTTTTCATTTTGGACAGAACATTCAGGATAAATATGATCTGTTCGAGTTCCTGGTTCTCTCATCAGGACTGTTTCTTAGGCTTCACTGGCACAAGAAAAGGGTTTTGATGGTCCAGGGTAAATCCTGACCAAAGCAAAGCACGGTATCTATGAAAAACTAACCACTCAGAAGAGAACGACAGATAAAAAGCCAGGCCGACCTGACCCTGCAAAATAGGTAAGGTTGGTCCGGCAACAGGGGTAGAGGGGAAGTGCCCATCTCCTGCTAGAAGAGCTAGAGAAGACCCCTTCCGGAGAGACCACCAGGAGAGGAGAGCAGAAGGTGCTGATGAGGAAGAATATTTTAATCAGCAGAGAAGGTCAAAATGACAAAGTTCCAGGATCAGTGTAAACATATGGGATTAAAAAATAAAAAAGAAAAGAAAAGATCAGTTTAAAATGACTTTTTTTTTTAAAGGACTTGTGTAAACAAAAGTCCTTTTTAAGAGACAGTTGGCTGTTTAAAGCAGAAGTACAACTCACTGAGAGAATCACCGCACTATTTATTTGGGTAGAAAGGACCTGGAATGTAGAAAGGCCCATTCTGCAGAGGAAAAAAATAGAATCACTAACAGGCCTCGTGCCTTGCACAGCCAGTGGCTAGAATCCCTGCCTCAGGAGACCCTGTGCTAGAAGGCCGCTAGAACCATCTACAACTATGTGAGTCTTTCTTGGAAGCCAACAAGTGTTTGCCCATTTAAGAGCACAGTAACAATCAGTCACGTATTAGGTGATAATGTTTATCGATATCTTTAAAAGCCGTGTCAAGTTTCTTTTTGAGTAACCCTCACCCCACCCTTAGAGAAATTTATCTGAGGTTCACCTCTTTGAAATACCTCATTGTTGTTCCACATTTACCATATCCAAAAAACAAACAAACAAAAAAAACTTCTTAACAAAGTGTTCAGAATGGGGCGCCACTGAAAACAATTAGAGCCTTCCCTGCCAGGACAATTTTGTTGCAGAAACAGCTGAAAGTAATCAGGTCAGACAGAGCCAAGGGCTGGAGGGATTTTTAAATTACAAAAACCGATCCAAATCAAACCAAAACAAAAATCAAACCCAATGGCCAGGATTTCAAGTTTGCTACTAAAGGCGTGAAATTCTCCTAAGACATGCGAGTGACTTGATCAATATATTTATATATTTATATTTGAAGAAGAAGGAACTATTTGATGCAGCAAATGCACGTTGATTGAAAATTACCAGATATGGGGGCTCCTGGGTGGCTCAGTGGTTTAGGCCTCTGCCTTCGGCTCAGGTCATGATTTCAGGGTCCTGGGATGGAGCCCCACATCAGGCTCTCTGCTCAGCGGGGAGCCTGCTTCCCCCCTCTCTCTCTGCCTACCTCTCTACCTACTTGTGATCTGTCAGAAAAATGGGTAAATCAGATCTTTAAAAAAGAATTAGTAGATGTGAAATACATCGAGGGTATGGGGGAAGGAAATCGATTTCACCTGATCTGACTAGGAAGTGGTTGAAGCCTGAATTAAAGTGCTATAAAAAGAGTAAAGACCTGGGAATTCTATGGGGAAAAATCCCTCGAAAAACAGCAGTAATAACTGGCTGCTCTTTATTGATCCAGATGCTGCGGTAGGCAAAGAAGAGCTGGTTTTATTCAGAGGATGATCTCCATTTGTCTTCCTGATCTGGCATTTCCTGCAAGCCAGGTATGGGGCTCTGCTCTAGAGCTGCAAATGCTGGGGGGCCCTCACTGTCCCTTTTCTCTTCTCAGGGGGACAACGGGCATGTCCATGGTGCAGTGGGACAGGCTTTACCACAGGGAGATAAAAGACTGCCAAGGGTAGGTTGGAGCTGGGAAAAGCCACTTAGGAACAGATTTTCATTGGAGGTGATAGACAAGGGCAAAGCGAAGAATGAGGATGAGTGTGTCAAGTTTCAAAGTGCCAGGAGGCAGCACAGTGCATTTGGGAAACTACAGCAAGTTCATGACAACCGACAACTGATCTGGCAGCATCACCTGGGGATGGAGGCTGAGCCCCGGGGTTAACACTGGGCTTGAGATGGTTTGTATACTATGCCGAGGAGGTGAGGTACTACACTGTGGGGGCTCAGGGAGCTACCGGAGGATTTCAAATATCAGAATCGTAACCATAATAGAGTATTTAATTGCATCCTAGCTTTCATCACGTGTAAGATGTACTATAGTTTATGTTCGACTAAGAAAGAGAAATGCTGTCAGTTAAACTAGGATATGTCATCAAGTGCAAGGTGAGTGCCACCTTAAAAGATATTAAAATGGGGGGGGGGTGGACACATCTTAGAACAAGTAAATTGTGGTACTAGAATAATTAAGAAAGGTCGAACACTTGGATCATCAAAAAAAGTGATTTTTGCTTACCATGTGTCCCAAAATATATTAACTCTCCAAAAATTTATATCATCTGTTAGTTCAGATATATATAAAATTACATTTAAAGTTTTAAAAATATCAGCAATCATTTTCATTTATATGCAAATTTCAAAGAAAATATACTTTTCCAAACACGAATTTTTATCCTATTTTTTTGAATTTTGTCAACAACTGATAAAATGTTTAGCGAGACTATAAATGTTAGATCCAAAAAAATGTTTAATAAATGTATGTTCAAATTATTATGTTCCATTAAAAATGAATTAGTCTTTGATGAACATCTGTTTGCTAATATGTTGTATCCAGATATAGTAAATTAATGACATATATAAAATTTCAGGGAATGACACGTTTTGTTCCATTATGAGTAGAGTTTTTAAAATGCTATTGTAAAATTTTTTAAAAAGATTTTATTTATCTTTTTGACAGAGAGAGAGATCACAAATAGGCAGAGAAACAGACAGAGAGAGAGATGAGGAGAAGCAGGCTCCCTGCTGAGCAGAGAGCCCTATCGGGACTCGATCCCAGGCCCCTGGGATCATGACCTGAGCCGAAGGTAGAGGCTTAACCCACTGAGCCACCCAGGTACCCCATCGTTATGGTAAACTTTGAAGTCAGTCCTCAGTCTTTGTTCTCCTTCAACACTATGTTGACTATTGTGAGTCTTTGCCTCTCCATATAAACTTTAAAATAAATTTGTTAATTATAAAAAAAAAAAGAACTTGCTGGAATGCATTAATTGTATGGATAAACTTGGAAACCAGTGACCTCTTGAGCTTAGCATGAGATAGAAGATGGACATCAGTTGTCACAGTGGTGCCTCTGGCAGAACCTATTGCAAATCCCTAGGCAAAATGAGACCTCAAGGATCTGAGAGAATGTCTAAGAAGTACTTGATACATCCCTTTGGTATGGTTTATTGAAGTGTCCACCTGTCTGAAAGTTGGGAAATCTAGGTAAGGGAGGGAAAATTAGTTATGATAAAACATATCAACAAACATCAATAAATTTTGTAAAACTAATTGTCATGGCTCATATACAATATGACCCACAGAGGGACCATCAAAAGGAAAGCATCAGTTATGTTTATTGTGAAATTTTTTATTCAATATAAAGCAATGAGGGAGAAGACACAATGAGAAAATTACCATTTTTTAAAAGGTAAACTTCTTACAAAAAGGAATAGGTTTTATATTCTAAGTAGTATATTGAAAAGTAAAACATTGGGGCGCCTGGGTGGCTCAGTGGTTTGGGTTGCTGCCTTCAGCTCGGGTCATGATCTCAGGGTCCTGGGATCAAGCCCCGCATCGGGCTCTCTGCTCCGCAGGGAGCCTGCTTCCCTCTCTCTCTCTCTCTCTGCCTGCCTCTCTGCCTACTTGTGATCTCTGTCTGTCAAATAAATAAATAAAATCTTAAAAGAAAAGAAAAGAAAAGTAAAACATTAAAAAATAAAATTTTAATTTAAAAAAATTATGTAATTTTTAAAAAAGGGTAAAAATAGCAGAACCATTTTTCTTATAACTGGAAAATACATTGTATATATATCTATCAAAAATTACTTGTCATGGGGGAGCCTAGGTGACTCAGTGGGTTAAAGCCTCTGCCTTCAGCTCAGGTCATGATCCCAGGAACCTGGGATCGAGTCCCACATCGGGCTCTCAGCTCAGCAGGGAGCCTGATTCCTCCTCTCTCTCTGCCTGACCCTGCCTACTTGTGATCTCTGTCAAATAAATAAATAAAATCTTTTATTAAAAAAATTTAAAAAAATAACTTGTCATGTCTGGAATCAGGAGCATATGGAAAAAAATAATATCTGAGGACAATACTTCTGCCATGTTTTGTGCCTTGTTAGTATTTTTAAACAGTCAGGCAACTTTTAGCTTCATTGAAATACCTACTAAGATACCAGCAGTGCCTTTTGGAGCCCTATGACTAATAAAATTAATTGCAAATATTCAAAATGTTTACTATGGTGTCACTATTTAGGGCCACCACCAAGTATGTTTCAGAAGTAAGCATAACTGTTACTCTTCTGTAAGGCAAAAGAGCATGTTTTCAGGAGTTCCATCTGCTGTACGAGGAGGTGAATCAAGTAATGATTTCTGTCCTAAAATAATTCACTTTTCAATCTAACATTCCTCATTCCACATTATAATAATAAAAACTAAGAGGAGACTAAGACAAACAAACAACTACAACTACAACAACCAGCTTTTCCTTCAGTGGAAAAGTAAATATAACCCTATGAGTAGCCTGAAATTTATTTTTAAATATTTTTAAGATAAACGTTTTTGTTAGAAAACCATATATTTTATATTACTAAGAAATAACAGGCAAAGTTTTATTAACTTCTAAAAAGTCTAGTTACTTCTATTTATCTATTAACTCGTCTCTTTATGAAGTAGAACATGATCACATCTATTGTATCTACCCAAGTTTGTAGGCTTTGTTATTTTATGTTTGCTATTTTCTTGCTTAGTTTTTACAATATTTGATACATAATAATATCTTTAAGTCCATCTACGGTTTCACAGAATTTGTTTGAACTTCATAAAAATGTACCATACTTTTTGCACTGTCCTTTTTTTACTTCTCTATTAACTTTCCAAGATTTATTCACTTTAGATTGTGTAGCTATCATTTATTTTTATTCCTCCATAATGCTATGTTTACAAATTTGTATTTATCTGTACTTTTAAAAATATCTTAATTATATACCATTTCTCATCGCACGCAACACTCATGTTACTTCTACACTTATCAGATATTATGTAATTGAAAACCACAACTCAGCAACAATATAGCACCATTTTTCAAAATTGAATGGCTTACCAGAATTCTTTAATTCTACCCTTTATTCTGGTATTTGGCATTGTTCATATGGAGGAAAACTTATAAGTTGATATTCCATAAATAGAAGGATTTATTATGATTGATTATTTTCATTTAGAATGCATAGAATATGGTTGATTTAATATTTCTTTCTTACTCTCAGCCTGGAACATAGTGCTATCTATGTAATAGCCACTAAAATATTAAGTTAATTACCTAGACTTTAAACTTCATATGAATAGGAATAACATACAGAACTCTTCTCTGATTGGGACACCTGGGTGGCTCAGTCAGTTAAACGCCTGAGCCTTTAGCTCAGGTCATGATGTTAGGGTTCTGAGACTCAGTTCTGCAACAGATTCCCTGCTTAGCCGGGAGTTTGATTCTCCCTCACCCTGCTGCTCCCCCTGCTTGTGCTCTCTCTCACTCACAAATAAATAAAATTAAAAAAATAAATTCTTCTCAGATAGCTAATATAGAATATCATCTATGTATTCATCAAAGGGAAAGGGCCATATAATAATGAAATTCAGACTACTTCAAATTCATTTTTTAACCAGTAAGAAAGTACTGGAAACAAGCCAAAAATGTCTTCAATGAATTAAAGAAATAGATTGAATTTCAATATCTTAATGTTTCTAAAATAAATTGCAAGATTTTTATACTAGATATCAGTGTAAATATTCATTATACAAGGATATTCTAAAAATAAACGTGAGAAAACTACTTGACATATATGATGACAAAAACGAGTTTGACAAAAGTCAGTTTGGGTAAAACTTACAACACCTGAAACTCTTGTTCTATAATTTAATTATTTTAATTTACAAAAATACAAAAATAATATATCAGCGTAAGTCTATTGATAGCTTTGAAGGTATGCTCTGGTTGTGCACTGTTTACTATTTAAAGGGAAAACAAATATGTGATGCTTATGGTGTGACTATATTAAAATTCAACAAGTTCAGAAGCATACGAGGAATAGAATAAAGACAAAAGATGACCCTTACTTATCCTAAAGATAGACAATGGTATATATGTGCTAGTTGGGGAGAGAATCCAGTCAGTAGATGGAGGATGTGGTAGCGGAAAAAAAAAGACACAACGTTTTTGTTGAACATTTAGCACTATATTTAACAAAGTGAAATTGTGTGTTAATAGCCTTGAATAAAATCCAAAAAATATTTTCAATTAATTGAAGATTATTTAGGAAAAACTTGAAAAGTACAACTTGATAAGGATTCCAATAAAAGATTCATAAGCAATACAAGTTTCAGAATTTTTAGTATATTTTCCCTAAAAAGCCATTTGATTTAAATTAAAAAGAATTCTATTTACCTGCCACTTAAATAAGAGGAAATTATTTGGTTTTGTAATAAGTCAATAAAATAAATTATCATATCTTTAGAAAACAGATATGCACACTAATTTAAAAATAATAGTGCTTAAGCTGTTCAGCAAACATTTGTAAAATTCCTTGCCATCAGCTAGCTCTGGAGTTCTGCTAGGTGAGTAAGACCATGTATGTTACTGCTCAGAGTACTGACACAAAGCAATTGTCCCCATCACATACATTTTTTGCTGTTGATATGTCATGCTATGTTGTTTAGAGATACATAGATGGCCCTACACGAAGGCCTTTTTTTGTGTGTATATGGGTGACTGTGATTTAATTTTCAAATCAGATGGCTATTGATTTACAATGATTCAACTTACGATATATTTGGCAATGATGTGAAAGTGAAAGTGATTCAGTAGAAACTGTACTTTGAATTTTGAATTTGGGTCTTTATAAAAAGGGCCAGTGACATGTGGTATGGTGCCGTCTTGTGATGCTGGGCAGGGGCAGTGAGCCACAGCTCCCAGTCAGCTAGAAGATTACAGGGGTGAACACCTGATATTCTTACAACCATTCTATATATAAACATTATTTTTTTAGTGTAATATTTAATAAATTGCATGTGACATTTGATACTTTGTTATAAAATAGGCTTTGCTGAAGATGATTTTGCCCAAATGCTGGCAAATGTAAGTGTTCTGAGTATGTTTGAATAAGCTTAAGGTAAGCTATGATATTTGATAGTTTAGGGGTATTAAATGCATTTTCAATTTTTTATGTGTTTCTCTGTACATAGCCCCCTTGTAAGCTGAGGAACATCTCTATATGTATATGCAGCCTTGGTATGGCTTACATATTATTGGCACAAAACATCTAGAACAGTACGTGTGCCATATAATTGTCTACAACATCAAACAAGTTTCTTGAAAACTTGTGGCAAAGGGGTTATGTCTTTAAGGATTCTTATTTCAGAAGGGTTCTCTCAAATGTAAGATTTTTCAGAAGTTAAGTCAAAATCTGACCAAACTAAACACTTTTCCATTTTCCCTAGTGAGCAATGATAGCTAAAATCTATCTGCCATTTTCAACACTGTACTCAACGATTGTAATTCTAAATTAAGAACAGATTATTTATATCAAAACCACATGTTGGCCTAATCTTATACAATATTCATAAATCTCACTCAGAGCCTTGGACACTTTTATATGTTGTCTATATGGTACTACGGACATTCATCTTTTTTGACCTCATAGCTTCATGTATGTCTATACTTTTGAAAATACATGCATCATAGTTCCATTGTATAATGTCTGGGTTATAAATTGTGCTATGCTATCAAAATGGTAAGAAGAACATACAAATGACCTGATGTAATGAACTGGACCAGATTGCCAGATATCACATTTCATACCAGAAAGATTCAGTGGTAAGTTTTAAAATGGCCAGCTATACTTCGACTGAATTATAACTCATTTAAATTCTCTCTTTGTGTACAGTATTATACATTAGTCAGTATTATAGTAAATAAGTACTTTGGACAGATGTAAATATGCTGTAATAAAAAATGTTTTTCTTCTTTCTCTTAGTCCTTTTTATTTGTAAGACTAGCCACAAATACCATGCCTCTCCCAAAATAATTTGCAATCCAAATTTATCTCTAAATGAATTTATTTCACAGAAAAAAAAATATATATATATACACTTACAGTAGACATGTTCAAAATAGTTACACAACAGCAAAGCCCTAAATGTAAGCAGTATAGTTGTTTTGTTTTGTTTTTTTCTTTAAAAAAAAGAGGTTATGTGAAATATTGGAATTTTATTTCGAGGCCTAGTATTTCAAGACAGTTAACTACACTTATGGTGTGACCAGCCTCTTGTTGGCAGTATGATTTTATTGGCTCCATGGAATAACAGCAAGAATTTACTATTGCTTCTTTCTTTTATGACACACACAGAAAAAAAAAATTGACACATTTGCTCAAGACCAACCAGTATCATTTTAACCTATCAAAATTGATGGGAGACCTTCACTGCCAAAGTCCCTGCTGGGTTTTCACAATTAGTGCAGACAATCTGCTACTCACATTATGAAAAAGGAGAGAAGAGTCATAATCAGGGAAGAAAGCTTGATTAATACTTGTAATTATCATTGTATTATTTAGCCTGCTATAAGATTATTATTATTAGTGTCATTTGATAATTTTCTCTCATTTTATTAAACACAACTGTGAGTAATTACCCTACCTAATATTTCTCTGTATTGGCTGACTAGCTAGCAAACATTCATGAAAATATCCATTAGCCACACATATAAAATGCTGCATTATGATGCTGTTGAATCAGAACATACCACTACCTGATCCTGTAGCTCTTTGAGGATTTGCAAATCAATTAATTATATGTTTCTTGGATTCTTCCCATACAATTAGAAAATTTATAATAGAGTCCGTGAACATGATTAGTTTTACCATTTTAAACCAGCAATCACACTTTGATTTTTACAACAAAAGCAGAAATATAAACACACACATTTGGATCAGTTTTCTGTTAGTCTGTCCGGACTTCAAAATCCTATTCCTCAAGATAATGCACACCAAAGTTCTGGATTAAACAAGAAATTAGATGGCACCTGAACACTTTGTTTAATATTCTCAAAAGGACTATGCAACTTATTTCTTACATTATGACATTGTTTTACAAAGATCCACACTTTTATAATGTTAGTATTTTTAATAATCAATAAAGTCAATTAATCATGATTAAAAATCAAACATAAAAATTTCTACTTTTGCTTTTGCCCCCTCCATTTAGAACTTATTTATAGCCTGATAATTCAATGGTCCCTATGTTTATGAAAATCTGGACAGAAATAGCTCTAAGGTCCCATTCAGAACTTGATATTAATCTAAGTCTTTTGGCTCCATTTATCCTGAGAGCAAAGAGTAGGACAAAGGATTTGAGTACTGTTAGTTTATCTGGGAGATTATCCAAGGTAGAAAAGAATGGGAAAGTGATACAGTGAAGAAGCAACTTCGTCAAAGAGGTACATTGTTGATATAATTGTTGTGGATAGAAAATGAAGGCTTGCTTTTACTGAAAGGTCCTGAGAAATTTCTTTAAGTTGTCCTCATGAAGACCTGAAAACTGACAATTTTATCTATGGTTCTTATTTCCACTTCACTGAGAGCTGTCCTCAGAGGACATTAACTCTCCTACACTTTTGGGTTGTGTTGGAGACATTCTAAAATGAGAGAGAGAACATGCGATGCTATCAGTGTTAAGTAACTGCAATTTCCCATGGAACTATCCACCACAGGTTTGGCTATAATCAGGTGTTGGGCCTTGATATCAGAGGGATTTGAGGCAGTATCATTTTAGGTTAATCATTATATCTGAAATTTCCAAAAACTTCAACTGATGAAACTTTGATTATAAATCTATAAATATAACAATAAATCTACAGTATTCAAATTATTTTCAGAGAAATACACAGACAAAGCATCAATTGATTAATATTTAAATGTTACAAAATACTGAACTGAAAGAATTTGGTCATATAACAACGTGTAAGAAGTAGAACTTAGGTTTAGGTTAGAACTCAGGATGCATTTGAGACTCCGTTAGAAATTGAATGGAGGGACGCCTGGGTAGCTCAGTGGGTTAAGCCACTGTCTTCTGCTCAGGTCATGATCCCAGGGTCCTGGGACTGAGCCCCAAATCGGGCTCTCTGCTCAGCAGGGAGACTGCTTCCTCCTCTCTCTCTGCCTGTCTCTCTGCCTGCTTGTCATCTCTCTCTGTCAAATAAATAAATAAAATCTTTAAAAAAAAAAAAAGAAATTGAATGGATGTCTATCTTATAGGTTTGCTAAAAATCAGTGACTTTGTGTTCACGTGTGGCTATGCAGGAATTTTTAACTTTCTCTAAGAAGTTATTAGGTTTGATTATATAATGGCAGTAAAGGATGGGGAAAAGCAAAGTACAAACCCCATAAAGACAAAGACACTGAGTATGAGAAAAGAGTAATAGATAAGAAGAATCAGTGCATTTGAGGAAAATGGGAATTGAAATACACAATGATTGTTGATTTTTTTAGATGGAGAAAACAAAACTAGCTTGCAAGAAGGAAATAACAGAAGACATGTTGTGATGTGATACAGAATCCTGGAAAAGGCAGTAACGTGAAATAAAGGAGTAGGGAGAGCATATCTGGTAATTTGGATAGGAAGGAGTTCGTAGATAATTGCTTGATAAATTTTATATGGCCCACTTATATGCACAGATTTCTCTTAATTTATATGGAGAACAGGGTGTCCTTTCTCTTCCCTTTCAGAGCACCAGAGGTGTACTCTTTCAGACTGAAAACCTGAAAAGCTCAGGACTCAGTTGCTAAAGCACAGCAGAGAGGACATATTTCAATTAAGATTTACATTTTGCTGTATGTAGTAGACTGTCAAAAGTGGTTTAACCATATTTTTTCATTTAACAAGAAGACTACAGAGAGTGTTTTCTGGTCTTGGCTCAGAGTGTCCATCCCTCTAAACAGATTTTTCTCTCAAAGTCCGGGGCAAGAAACCAATTGTTACATATGTATTCACTAAAAAAGCAGCTGGAAGATGCTGAGCACTGTGGCCCATGAGATAAGGCACCAGCACACACTTGTGAGTGGTGAGCTCCGAAGGCTGGAGGAAAATTCTAGAATAGAGTGCTCATTAGAGAACCATACCTTTTCTCCTGTTTTCTTACCTCTATGTACTACCCTCTTGTATCCACAGCATTGGAAATGCTTTTAGCAACACACCACACTGAATCACCACAAATTATGGGATTCTCTTGGTGGAAAACCAAACACTGTGTAAAAACTGTGGTTTTCTAGTTCATGCTTCTGGATGGAAAATAATTCAGAATAAGCTGATAGGAGTAGCCAAGAGAGATTTAATCTTCTGTTTGGAAAAGGGCTTCTATATAAGTGAGTAGAGGAACCGTTAAGAATTATTCATGTTTAGGGGCACCTGGGTGGCTCAGCGGGTTAAGCCTCTGCCTTTAGCTCAGGTCATGATCCTGTCTGTCTCTCTGCTCAGCGGGGAGCCTGCTTCCACTTCTCTCTCTGCCTGCTCTCTGCCTACTGGTGATCTATGTCTGTCAAATAAATAAATAAAATCTTTAAAAATAAAATTTCCCTTCCTATCAGAAGCAGACCAAACCACTAACAAATTCCCCAGAAAGCTTCATCTAAAAGGTTGTACTTTCTTCAGACACCCAGAAGGACCTTCTTCTCTGGGCCTGGTATTTCTTCAATGGCCTATTCCAGAGAATAAGACACAAACTACTGAGCACCAAGGGCCTCAGAACCATGAAAGAGATGATGAGGGGCACAAAGCACGTCTCTGGTCACCAAGAGGGTATGTAAATGTTTGCTGCTTTTCTGTATTTTTCAAATCTGAGTTTTTAGCTGGAGGCTGCTCCTTTAGGATAAATTGCTGATACCTTATAGTATAAGCTATTATGTGATTTTTTACAAACGATTTCCTATCTTTGCATTCTCATGTACCAAGACAGACATGGATTATTTAAAACCCTGAAGAGAGTGCTATTGCCTTTAAATTGCCTGTAACCTTCGTGCAATAGATTTATGATTGATGATAGATTTAGTAAATATAACTATTTTAAATATTTATTCTCAGTAAATGATTTCAACCTATGCTCATTTCAGTAACTTGGTGGATAATCCCTTTTCTATTAAACCATAGTGCAAGGACCAATGCTGCGCTTCCAAGAGAACCCCAAGCTCTTTTTCTAGAATGGCCATATGCATATGTATCAGGCGTCCTCTTTTGACTCGCTTTGTGGAGCACCTACCATGGAGGTCATGTAATAACCAATGACCAAAAAACAAACAAAAACCCCTAACATCCAGGTCGAAGTGATAAGCGCCTGCCATCATGCAAAGGCAGACCCTGCCTGGAGACCAGGAGACTGCTCAAATAGCAGGCAGGCATCTCAGCCCAGGCCTGTGCTGGGGAAGCTGGTTCCCGGCTCCGGGCGCAATCATGAAGCCAGCGAAGTGAACCCAGAGTGCAGCCGGGTTTAGGACTGATGATCTTTTCGCAGCCCGGCTGCCCGCGGATACCCGCTCGGGGAGCCAGGCTAGGAGGCCGCGGAGCGCCGGCGCTGGCCACACTCGCAGGCCCCCGGGGCTTCACCCCATTGCCAGGCCCCAGCCTCCCCGTCAGGAAGGAGGGGGCGGAGTCGGGGGCCACCCGGAGTAGGGGCTTTGCTAATTGCGGACGCGGGAAGTGAGCTCCCGGAGGACGTGGCAGAGAGTCTGGGAGGAGGTGGAGGGGCTGGCGGAGGAGGGGCTGGAGGAGGAGGGGCGTGCAGCGCGGCGGTTCTGTGCTGCGGCCCAGTCGGGACTGGAGGACCCACAGGACTTGCTGCCCTTGCGCTCTTGCGCTCCAGCCCAGCCCTGGAGGCCGCGCTGACCCTCCCAGCCCCATGGCTTCTCCAGATGACCCTCTGTGCACAGGTAAATTGAGACCGCACCGCGCCCTCACCTGGAGCAAAAAGCGCAGGCCTCGAGCTCTCGGGGATGTGGGGACCCAGCCTCCCGGGACCCCCGGGGCATCGGGACCACCCCAGATACCGCGCCACATACGGGTCCGCACGGGGTCGGGCCAGGGATGGCGCCGCCCGAGGTGCCCCCCCCCCCCGCCAGCGGGGGCGCTAGCTCCCATCCTTCGGCACCCCCATGCGCGCATGTCAAGGTCCCCCTTCCCTTGTCTCCCACCATGGCCCCACCGCTTTTGTTCTGGACTTGGGATCCCAGGTGGAAACTAGTCCCTCAGACCTCCCTGGTAGCAAGGAGCGCAGGGAGGGATTCTCGGTTTTTCCACCCTGGCTCTTCCTCTCTCCACATTCACATGCCTTCTTGTGTCCCTTTCCTCTCCTCATTGTCACTTTTATTAAAAGGTTTTGTTCTGCATGTTGACCCGCAGAGTGATTTCATGAATGAATATACAGGAAACTGAGTGGGAGCCCACCTGTGAGAGCCCACCTGTGGAGGCCTTTCATTAGAATGGTCTCTGGTTATAGCCTCAGTTCAGAATATTGCGTGTACCTGAGGACGGAGTCCAGATGTTTCTTTCATCTCTGACTTGAATTTGAAATCCTCCTCAGACTTCTTCTTCCAGGATTTCTTCCGTCCTTGCTCTCCCACTGTCTCGGTGGGGATTCGCCATGAGTGTTGAACACAGGAATGAATGAATGATATATACCCCCAGGTCGCTGGGGCTTTTTCTTATTTTGCTGAGGTTGGAAAAGTTTGGGAGAGACCCCCTGTATGCAGATACAGAGCTGCATGCAATTGCTTAGATAAACGTGTTCCCCACTTAATGCTTGGGCATTGAACATTTCCCCCTTAACCTGAGGCTTGAGCAGTTAGGAGGAGACAATCTGGAGGTGAATCATAAGATGGCTGAATCCACATGGTGGTGAAGATTTTGGGAGATTTTCCTGGAGATTCTAAAGAAAGATCTAAATTCTTCCAATGGGGAGTGGTAAACATTTTTAGAATGGGAGATGGAAAATAAATTGTCTGGTTAACCTTTCCCTCCCCCTCAAAACCATTATTTGAAAAAACAAAAAAGGAAGTGAAGGGAAAAATCCTCCCAATCCCATCCCCACTCACCTCCATAGCCACCTCCTCTTCCAAGAACCTAACAGAAGGTGCCAAGAAGTGTTAGGTACCAGCAGTGGTCTCAGAGCTCATTCAAGGATCATGGTGAAAGGCATTCAAAGAGATTGTGGGGGCACAGGGATCCAATTAAGGGGAACAAGTTTAAGGTTTGCCTGGTCCCCTACAAATTAATGGCACTAGAGAAGATGAGCTTTGGGAACTATAGCTTAATGGATACAACGTGTAAAAAGCTTCAGTGAGTCATGGTGGGAAGAGGCCATGAGGGCAGCAAAGACAGTCTTAGATGATGTTATTAATAGCACTACAGGCTCTAGATTTCCTGTGGTGGTGTTCTTGGCAAGACCAGCCTGGCCAAAGTGGATACTCACAACCTGGAACAGAGGGTCTTGCAGATCCCAGCATGTGAGGTATGATGAGGGGGTAAAATGATAGGAGGTGTCCTTTGGAAAGACCATCTCCTTGACTTTAAAAGGGAGAACCCAAATCTGTAGGTGAAATCTTTTAGGCTACAAAGAAGTATGAGGCCTCCTAAGGTCAAGGTCTCCTCGTCACTTGCAAAGATGTCGAAGAACATATTCAGACATTTCAAAGATGTCCTCATGTCCATCCGTTCCCACCTTGGAATTCTATCAATAAGGTGAGAGTTCCTCTAGTTGGAAAAAAGATCTAAAAAGACTTCCCTTTCTCATGTAATTTCTGTAACCTCCAGGACACACCCACCTACCCCTTCCAGCGCTGTAATGAAGCTACAGCTGGTGCCAATTTGTGGAACTCATTAAAGGCTATTTTCCCTTATATACCCCTGGACCTAGTTCCCATGCTCCCTCACCTGATTTCCTGCACTCACCTCCCACCTGGTGTGTTCACACCTGCACGTGCCTTTTACCAACCCCTTTGCCAAAAGGCAGCCAGAGTGACCTTTCAAAGACCTATCAGTTCCTGGCATTTGTCTCCATAGAAATCTGCACTGATCTTCTAACAAATACTCAGTCCTCCAAAGGCATCCATAATCCTCCCACTCATCTCTTCCTACCCTTCTAATTGAATGATGCCTGTTCTGCCCTGTCTTTCTGCCCTTCAACCACGCTGCCTCCCTCTTCCTGTGGAGACCCCTCATGGCGCCTGCCTCCAAGCACAGGTCATTCCCATTAATGGGAAGACCCTCTTTTTCTCTCCCGTCTCCCCACTCCAGTTACTCCCACTTATTCATGAGCTCACGAGGCCCATGGTACACACTCTCCATGCAGCCTGCTCTCTCTTTTCTAGCACTGGCCTCCATTTCTAGCTGTGGTTGTGTCATGGATGTCCCTCCCCAGCCTGCCTCCAAGCTCTCCATTGGTTTAGCTCCAACACCTGACACAGTGCATGGCACGTAGTAAGCCCTGGCTAGCTTATAAGAGCCTCACTGAGGGACTGAAAGCATTTTAAAAATGTCACCACATAGGCTCCAAATGGTAGGCAGAAAAAGCTTTGCCTGGATTGAAATTTTAGAGACGTATTCATCAAGTTAGATGTGTTCACTGAGGGCGCCTGGGTGGCTCAGTGGGTTAAGCCGCTGCCTTCGGCTCAGGTCATGATCTCGGGGTCCTGGGATCGAGTCCCGCATCGGGCTCTCTGCTCAGCAGGGAGCCTGCTTCCTCCTCTCTCTGCCTGCCTCTCTGCTTACTTGTAATTTCTCTCTGTCAAATAAATAAATAAAATCTTTAAAAAAAAAAAAAAAAAAAAAAAAAAAAAAGATGTGTTCACTGACTTTACTTTGTAAAATTAAAAAAAAAGGGACCTCTGTATCGCTTCGCATCTAACGAAGGCACATGTATACTATTAGACCATGTTATGAGCTTAATGGAAGGAGACAAGATTTTTTCGCTAAGAAAATGTATAAGACTGTTGAGGTCACGTGGGAGGAAATAGTCCGTTTGTTGGAGCATTGCTATCTTACTCTATCACAGCCACTAATAAAAATCTGACACGGGGTGAGTCAGAATTGTCTGTCGGAGATGAGTTAGATCTGGCTCATGTTTGTACAGACATGAAAGCCAGGAACTAAGAAGCAGGCTTTGAAAGCCTGGGTTGAGGAGGCGGTGTGGTTCACTGCGATGAACTAAGTGCCCAGTGCCACCGGCAGACATGCAGGCCTGTGTCCTTCCTTTGTTCTGGGGTCCGTCTCGCACCATGTGGTGAGGTAGCAGCTGGGAGCAGATCAGGACAGGACCCGGTGGCATCTTACCTCTCCCACCCTCCTGTGGGCTCCAGTGTGCTCCAGTGGGCTCCAGTGGGTCCCAGGGGACAGCCTGCCTTCCTTGCAAAGCCCAGTAGCACTGGGAGCAGAAACTGGGAGAAAAGAGTGAGCACCCTGTTTGACAAGCCAGACCAGCCACCTCTTCTTCAGATGCAGGGGGAGCCCTGGCTTGCTGACTCCTCCCTTCTTCCTTTCCCCTTTCCTCCCTCCCTCCCTCTTCCCATTCCCTCTCTCCTTCCCTGGTGGTGCCCTTTCCCTATGCCCACTTCATCCCTTTTCCTTTCTTACATGCCTGTCTTCTAGAGTTTCTTCTCTCCTCCCAATTATTTCCCTTCATCTGGATCTCCTCTTTGGTCCCTTTGTCCCGCTCTCTGCTCCTCCTCCCCTTCCCTGGCTCCTGTTCAGCTCCATCCAGACTGCAGGCAGAGCTGGACTAACAGGCTCACTCGCTAGCTCAGCCACCCTCCAGAGAAGTCACTCTTCAGTGGCCACCTTCCTGACCCCATGGTCCTTTCTCCACTTATTCAGCTATTTCTCTGAAGTCTGAGGAGGACAGAGTTGGGCTGCCGCAGAATCAGGCCAGAGGAGAAACCAAACCATGTGTCCACACTGTCCCCCAGTACTGCTGCTCTGAGAGCTTTCAGAGTCCTCAACAGGGTTAGGATTTAGGGGCTTCTTCAGAACTGGGAGTGAAAGCAGCCATAGGTCAAAAGAAAAGCTATAGTCCCCAACACAAAAATAATAATCACAAATGAAAACTAAGTTAACTCTAAGTCCCAAAGTCGAAGAATTGCCTTGAATCTGTCACTAGAAAGCACCCAAGGCCTCACTCTCTGGGTTCTGGGTGCCCTGGGAATGGCAGGAGGCTCTGACCCCCTTACCTCTTCATTTGCTTCCAAAGAACGTCCTCTGAGGTGGTCTTCACACTTTCTCTCAACTGTCTCTGGGAACTGTAGGCCCTCGGCTGCTGGGACGAATGAGGGTGATGTCAGGACCTGATGGGCAGCTTTACCAGGAGATGGTGGCTTCTGGATGCAGTCCTCGGGTCCCATGGTCTGGGTGAGATCTGGGTCTTTGAGTGGAGGAGGACAGATGAGATTTCAGATTTTGAGTTGATTCTGGGATGATTAGTGCTTTGGAGGGCATTGGGTGAAGGTATTTTGCACACGGGAAGGACACGAATTTGGGGAGCCAGAGAGTGGACTGTTAAGAGCTGACCTGCATTTCCCCCAGAAACCTTGCTGCTGTCCTTATCTCTGGTACCACAGAACGTGACCTTATTTGGAACTAGAGTCCTTACAGATGCAATCACGTTACAGTGAGGTCATTAGAGTGGGCCCTAATCTCCTGTAACTGTCCTCCTTATGTAAAGGGAAAATCTGGACAGAGAGATGCCCCTACTGTCAGTGGTGGGCAGTGCATGAACTTCTAGAACCCTGAGAGTAGTGGAAAACAGACTCAGGCTGGGCACTAGGTAAATGGGAGCTCTAGTGGAATTTCAGATGAAGATGCTGTGGACCTCGGCTTCCCAGGTCATAGTGACGTTAGGATTTCAAATTCAAGTCAGAGATGAAAAAAACATCTGGACTCGGTCCTCAGGTACACGCAGTATTCTGAACTGAGGCTAGAACCAGAGACCATTCTAATGAAAGGCCTCCAAAGGTGGATTCTCACAGGTGGCCTCCGACTCAGTATCCTGTATATTCATTCATGAAATCGCTCTGCGGGTCAACATGCAGAACAAAACCATTTAATAAAAGTGACAATGAGGAGAGGAAAGGGACTCAATAAGGCATGTGAAAGGGGAGAGAGGAAGACCAGGGCGGAAAAACCAAGAATCCCTCCCTGCGCTCCTTGCTACCAGGGATGTCTGAGGGACTAGTTTCCACCTGGGATCCCAAGTCCAGAACAAAAGTGGCGGGGCCACGGCACAGGACGAGGGAACAGGGTCCTCAGCATGTGCATAGGGGTGCCTAATGAATGGGGCTAGCGGGCCCTCTGGCGGGGGGCACCGCGCCTAGCACCGTCCAAGGCCCGACCCCCTGCGGACTCATGTGCTGCGCGGCCTCCGGGGTGGTCCCGGTGCCCCGGGGGTCCTGGGAGGCTGGGTCCCGACTCCCCAGTGAGCTCAGGGCCTGCACTTTCTGCTCCAGGTGAAGGCGAAGTGCGGTGTCACTTTACCTGTGCACAGAGGGTCGTCTTGAGAAGCCATGGGGCTGAGAGGGCAGCGGGCCACGGGAGCAGGACAGCGCGGCCTCAGGGGCTGGGCTGGAGCACGAGAGCGCACCAGAGGCGAGTCCAATGGGTCCTGCAATCCCGACTGGGCCTCAGCTCAGCACTGCAGTGCTGCCCATCCCTCCTCCGCCAGCCCCTCCTCCTCCTCCCAGACTCTCCGCTGCGTCCTCCGCGAGCTCACTTCCCGCTTCGGCAATTAGCAAAGCCCCTTCTCCGGGCCTCCTAGCCTGGCTCCTGGGCTGCGAAAAGGTCATCAGCCCTAATCCCTGGCTGCACTCTAGGGTCACTTCGCTGGCTTCCTGATATCGCCCCAAGCCAGGAACCAGCTTCCCCAGGACAGGCCTGGGCTTAGATGCCTGCCTGCGATCTGTTTGAGCAGTCTCCTTGTCTCCAGGCAGGGTCCGCCATTGCATGATGGCACGCGCGAATAACTTCGACCTGGATGTTTGGGTTTCTTGTTTGTTTTTTGGTCATTGGTTATTACATGACCTCCATGGTAGGTGCTCCAAAAAGGGAGTGAAAAGAGGACGCCTGATATATACGCATTCGGCCATTCTAGAAATGGAGCTTGGGGTTCTCTTGGAAACGCCGCATTGGTCCTTGCACTAGGGTTTAATAGAAAAGGGAATATGCACCAAGTTACTTAAATGAGCATAGGTTGAAATCGTTTACTGAGAATAAATATTTAAAATAGTTATATTTTAACTAAATCTATCATCAATCATAAATCTATTACACGAAGGTTACAGGCAATTTAAATGCAATAGCACTCTCTTCAGGGTTTTAGATAATCCGTGTCTGTCTTGGCACATGAGAATGCAAAGATAGGAAATGGTTTGTAAAAAATTATATAATAGCTTTTACTATACGGTATCAGCAATTTATATTAAGGAGCGGCCTCCAGCTAAAACTCAGCTTTGAAAAATGCAGAAAAGCAGCAAAAGTCTACATACCCTCTTGGTGACCAGAGGCGTGCGTTGTGTCCCTCATCATCTCTTTCCTGGTTCTGAGGCCCTTGGCGCTCAGTAGGTTAGTGTCTTATTCTCTGGATTAGGCCATTGAAGAAATACCACGCCCAGGGTGTCTGAAGAAAGTACAGCCTTTTAGATGAAGCTTTCTGGGGAATTTGTTAGTAACCACTAACAAATGGTCTGCTTCTGATAGGAAGGGAAATTTTTTTTAAAGATTTTATTTATTTATTTGACAGACAGAGATCACAAGTAGGCAGAGAGCAGGCAGAGAGAGAGGTGGAAGCAGGCTCCCCGCTGAGCAGAGAGCCAGACATGGGGCTCAATCCCAGGACCCTAGGATCATGACCTGAGCTGAATGCAGAGGCTTTAACTCACTGAGCCACTCGGGTGCCCCAGGAAGGGAAATTTTTTTAAGAGTATTTTCTCTTTGAATCTATGTTGAGGTTTGGTTTGTGGTTCTTTCTGACTTCTCATGTAGGTGGAATTACTTCTGAGGTTGGTTGTCAGGAACCGCATATCAAATCGAGCTATTTTGTTAGCAATAAATAAATAAATAATAAATAAATAAATTAAATGTCAAGTGTTGGTATAAAGCTATTATGGTTTTCAAAACCCCAAACTATAATTCATGTATTGTGGTCATTCTTTATCATATCAAACAGGAGAGATGTGGCAGAAATGCAATTTCAGGTTAATTTTTTTACAAGGAAGATTGACTTATGAACCTACTTTGTTATTCCTTTTCATTCAATTTCCCTGTAACCGCCTTTTCTATTAATTGGAACGGTAACCCATCATTATTTTTATGTTGGCATGTGAGAATTAGAGATCAATGTCCAAAGTGAAAGCAGAAGGCAGGTTTATTAAAGCAACAGCACACTCTCTAAGGGAGAGCAGGTGGTATTCCATGAGGTGGAGCTGGCCCTTACTTTGTTTTGGGATTGGATAGTTCTTGGTCTTTTTGAAGTAGGAGGACCTTCAACATGCAGTGGATTGATCTCTAACGGAGGCTGCTTCCAATCATTTGGGGGACTCCTACCACAGGTTGGGTAGTGGAATTGTTGTCATTTTTATTTTATTTTTTTCAGGGTTCCAAAATTCATTGTTTATGCACCGCACCCAGTGCTTCATGCAATATGTGCCCTCCATAACTCCCATTAACAGGCTTACCCAACCCTCTGCCCCCTCCCTCAAAACTCTGTTTGTTTCTCAGAGTCCACAGTCTCTCATGGTTTGTCTCCCCCTCCAATTTCCCCCCACTCACTTCTCCTCTTGATCACCCAGTGTCTTTCGTGTTATTCTTTATGCTCCACAATTAAGTGAAACCATATGAAAATTGACAATCCCTGCTTGACTTATTTCACTCAGGATAATCTCCTCCAGTCCCGTCCATGTTGATACAAAAGTTGGGTATCGTTCCTTTCAGAAGGAAGCATAATACTCCATTGTAAAAATGGATCATATCTTCTTTATCCATTCATCCATTGAAGGTCATCTTGGTTCTTTCCAAAGTTTAATGACTGTGGCCATTGCTGCTATAAATATTAGGGTACAGATGCCCCTTCTTTTCACTGCACCTGTATCTTAGGGGTATTCCGTAGTGCAATTGCAGGGTCATAGGGTAGCTCTGATTTTAATTTCTTAAGGAGTCTCCACACTGTATCCCAAAGTAGCTGCACCAACTGGCATTCTCACCAATAGTGTAAGAGGGTTCCCCATTCTCCACATCCTCTCCAACACTTGTTGATTATTGCCTTGTTAATTTTGGCCATTCTAACTGTGTAAGGTGGTATCCCAATGTGCTTTTGATTTGAATCTCCCTGATGGCTAATGATGATGAACATTTTTTCATGCATCTTTTTGCCATTTGTATGTCTTCTTTGGAGAAGTGTCTGTTCATGTCTCCTGCCCATTTTTTGACATGATTATCTGTTTTGTGTGTGTTGAGTTTGAGGAGTTCTTTATAGATCTTGGATATCAGCCCTTTATCTGTAATGTCCTTTGTGAAAATCTTCTCCCATTCTGTGGGTTGTCTCTTCATTTTGTTGACTGTTTCCTTTGCTGTGCAGAAACTTTTGATCTTGATGAAGTTCCAAAAGTTCATTTTTGCTTTTGTTTCCTTTGTCTTTGGGGACATGTCTTGAAAGAATTTGCTGTGGCCAGTGTCCAAGACGTTACTGCCTATGTTCTCCTCTAGGATTTTGATAGATTCCTGCCTCACGTTGAGGTCTTTTGTCCATTTCGAATTTATCTTTCTGTATGGTATAAGAGAATGGTTGAGTGTCATTCTTCCATACATAGCTGTCCAATTTTTCCAGCACCACTGATTGAAGAGGCTTTTTTCCACTGTATAATTTTCTGTGCTTTGTCAAAGATTTTTTGACCATAGAGTTGATGGTCCATATCTGGACACTCGACTCTGTTCCACTGGTCTACATATCTGTTTTTATGCCAGTGTCATGCTGTCTTGGTGAACACAGCTTTGTAGTAAAGCTTGAAATTAGGCAACATGAAGCCCCCAGTTTTGCTTTTTCTTTTTCAACATTCCCTTAGCATTTCAGGGTCTCTTCTGGTTCCATACAAATTGTTTGGAATTGTTTGTTGTTGTTTCTTCCAGCTCTTTGAAAAGTTCCAGTGGAATTTTGATCAGGAAAGCACTGAAAGTATAGATGGCTCTAGGCAGTATAGACATTTTCACAATGATTATTCTTCCAATCCATGCACATGGAATGGTCTTCATTCTTTTTGTGTCTTCTTCCGTTTCTTTCATGAGTATTCTGTAGTTCCTCAAGTACAGATCCTTTACCTCTTTGGTTACGTTTATTCCAAGGTATTTTATGGTTCTTGGTGCTATAGGAAATGGAATCAATTCTCTAATTTCCCTTTCTATGGAAATCATCTGATTTCTGTACATTAATTATGTATCCTGCCACATTACTGAATTGCTGTTATGACTTCTAGTAGTTGGGGGGTGGAGTCCTTTGGGTTTTCTATATAAAGTATCATGTCATCTGCAAGGAGAGAGAGTTTGACTTATTTTTTGCCAATTCGAATACATTTTATTTCTTTGTGTTGTCTGATTGTTGTTTCTAGGACTTTTAGTACTGTGTTGAATAACAGGGTTTAGAATGGACATCCTTGTCGTGTTCTTGATTTCAATTGGTAGGCTGCCAGCTTTTCCCGTTTGAGGATGATATTCACTGTGGGTTTTTCATAGATAGATTTTATGAAGTTGAGGAAATTTCCCTGTATCCCTGTACTTTGAAGTGTTTTAATCAGGAGTGGATGCTGTATCTTGCCAAATGCTTTTTCTACATCAATTCAGAGAACCATGTGGTTATTCTCTCTTCTTTTATTGATTTGTTCTATCACATTTACTGATTTGTGAATGTTGAACTACCCTTGTATCCCATGGATAAATCCCACCTGGTCATGGTGGATAATCTTTTTAGTGTACTGTTGGATCCTATTAGCTAGGATCTTGTTGAGAATCTTGGCATCCATATTCATCAGGGGTATTGGTCTGAAATTCTCCTTTGGGAGGGTGTCTTTGCCTGGTTTGGCCATCTGTTTCTATTTTTGGAAGCAGCTTCAGAAGAATAGGTGTTATTTCTTCTTTGAAAGTTTAGTAGAATTCTCCAGGGAATTCACCAGGTCCTGGGCTCTTGTTTTTGGGAGGTCTTTGATGACTGCTTCGATCTCCTAACCTGATATTGGTCTATTCAGGTTGTCAATTTCTTCCTGATTCAGTTTTGGAAGTTTATAGGCTCCTAGGAATGCATCTATTTTGTCTAGGTTGCCTAACTTATTGTCATATAACTGTTACAACCGTTGATAATAATTTCTGATGATTGTTTCTATTTCCTTGCTATTAGTCATTATCTTTCCCTTTTCATGCATAATTTTATTAATTTGGGTATTCTCTCTTTTCCTTTGGATTAGTTTATCCAGTAGTTTATCAATCTTATTGATTCTTTCAAAATTCAGCTTCTAGTTTCATTGATGTGTTCTACTGTATCTCTACTTTCTATCTCATTGATCTCTGCTTTAATCTTGATTATTTCCCTTCTTGCATGTGGGTTTGGCTTAATTTGTTGTTGATTCTCCTGGTCTTTAAGGTGTAAAGAGAGCTGGTTTATTCTGGAGTTTTCAATTTTTTGAGGGAGCCTGGTGGGAAGAGTTGTTTTTTACCTTAAAAGGTTTGTTCTGGAACCATCATGGCAACTCTTTTCCATGGGGATGGCAATGCAAATGCATTATGATAGATCTAGGGCTTACTCTGGGCTAGAGGTAGAAGAGGAGAGAACATTTTCAGTACCAGTGTCTCCTGGTTTGTTAGGCCCAGGGTCTCAGAAGTCACAAAGTCGGGAGGTTGTGCCCTCAGTCTTCTAATGTGTAACCCATTTTTCACCATCCTTGCCTCTAACTCATCTCTCACTGCCCACATGTTCAGATATAGGGGAATATTGATTGACAAAATATTAATTGCCAAATAACAGTAGTTGGAGAATAAGAGAAATGCAGGCACCTGATTATATAATATTACTTAAATAAAATATGTTTTTATAAGTGCTATTGGAAGTAAATTCCTTAATACTTTAATCATACAGAATGATGGAATCCTAGATTTTTTTTCTTGTATTTATAAGAAAATAATCATGCCTCAAGTATATCAAAATGGAATAGGGAAAATTAAAAATTGTTTTAAGTTGATTTGCGTGTCTTGTGTGTATGTGAGAGAAAAGTGAGAGAGAAAGAGAAAGAGAGAAAAAGAGAAAGGGAAAGACAGAGAGGTGGCTGCAGTGAATTGATGAGTTGCAGGATAGATATTAAAGTTTTGTCTTTTGCTTTCTACATTTCCTTTTCCTTAGGTTCAAGAGAACAATCAGTAATATCTCAGATGCCTGCTGGTAACATCAGCAGAAAGAGTTAGAGGTTCCCAGAAAATTAAAGATGAGATATAGTTTTCCTGACATAGGAAAAGTCATTTTTTGTCCCCAGCTATTTTTTTTTAAGATTTTATTTATTTATTTGACAGACAGAGATCACAAGTAGGCAGAGAGGCAGAGAGAGAGAGAGGAGGAAGCAGGCTCCCTGCTGAGCAGAGAGCCCGATGCGGGGCTCGATCCCAGGACACCGAGATCATGACCTGAGCCGAAGGCAGCGGCTTAACCACTGAGCCACCCAGGCGCCCCTGTCCCCAGCTATTTTTAATGATCTATACCCCACCTGTGTACTTCCCAAGCACACTTCTTCCAAAACTTCCTGGGAGGTTCTTACAAAGAAATGCAAAAACCTCACTAGTTAAGGATTTTGAGGGAACGAGGCAATGGGAAAACTAACAGTCACCACCAGACCAGGGAATAGCCTAAGCTATTGAGACAATAAATCAGTGCTAAAACTCCTAGTGCTATTTTGAAAGTAATCAAGGCCTTGCATTTCTTGTCCCAGAAAATGAGCCCAAGACTCCATCTAGTTTATATCTGCTCTTGAAGCCTGCAGCGTCCCTTTACCTTGTCCAACAGTTACCTCTGCTTTATTCTAACGGTGAAGTTTCTGCCCTCGGTGGAATACAAGCTTCATTCAGGTGAACATGCAATACATATTGCACTAATACATATGTGGATGTGCATGCATCCACAACCTTATGACCAACCATACACGGGATAATAAAACTCTCCCTTCTGAGTATTCATCTTAAATACTAAATAAATATCTCTCTCCTGTTCAAACAGTCAAGGCTTTGGAACTTATTCCCTGTGATCTCCTTGTATGTTGTAAACAAAGATTCCTTTGTTTGACAACTCCACCTGTTTCTGTGATTCACTAAAGGTTGACCTCAGTTAATTCAGTTACTGTAATGGCTTTCACTCCTCTGATTCTACCTCTGCAAGTCTCCAAATTTAACTATTTTTTTCTCCCAATTCCGCATGTTCTTGGCTTTAAACTGCAACTCGGAAGAGATGATTTGCTTGTTTAAAAAAAAAATCAAGAAAAGGGAGTAGTAGTCAACATTATTACTTTGAACTTCCTGCCCTAAGGGGCTCTCCTGTTGTTTCTCTTTGACCTCCTGGACTAAAACGACAGAAATTTGGCAATACATCACTCCCCAATCCAGGTTACTGACAGAACAGTTTATACTCTTAGAAAAATATTTGTTTAAAAGATCACATAATTAAATACTTAAGCATGTAGTGTAATATAGTGGTTGAGAAGAAATATATTTTGGTCATCTGAATATTTGGTTTTCAACCATGGCTACTGACTCACAGTTCCCAAAACTCTTGGAATTTCCTGTGATAAGGGTGAGAGAGGTGTGTTTTGTTATGTTAATGAAGTGACCTTCAGACCTCACTCAAGGCAAGGGCTGTTTGCCTGAAGGACCAACCACTTGGTGAAAGCCTTCATAACCTTTTGCCCAACATGTCTCCCCTTCCTCCCAATTCAGGATTATCTGGGGAAGGAAGCGGAGCTGGAGATTAGATCAGCAAATGACAATGATTTAGTCAGTCATGACTATGTCATGAAGCCTCTACAGAAAACCTGAAAGGACTGGGTTCAGAAAGCTTTTAGTTTGTTAAATGTATGAAAAGGCAGGAAGAGTGGCAGTATTACAGAAGGTAATAGAAGCTCTGTGCCCATTCTCCATACCTTGCCCTGTGCACTTCTTTATCTATCTATTGATTTAAATCTTCTATTATATCCTTTAATAAGCTGGCAAACATAAAGGAAGTATTTTTCTGAGTTTTGTGAGTCTCTGTAGCAAATTAAAAGAATGTAAGAAGTAGACCACTGGGACCTCCAACCTGTAGTTGCTCAGTCACAAGCACAGGTAATAACCTGGGGCCTAGAGTGAGACTGGCATCTGAGGTGGTGTTGGAGATATTCTTGGAGGACTGATCCCTTAACTGATGAAATCTTACGCTATGTTCAGGTAGATAGTGTCAGAATTTAGTTGAATTCTTGGAGATCCTGCTGTTGTCTGAAAATTATTTGGCATTGTTGGTATGATGTCCTAAAACCCAAAAAGATATAGCTACCTCAAAATAAGAATAAGGTTGACAGCTTATATATAATAAGTGAGTATATCAGGGGTTTAAAATATACCCAATAAATAGTGTAAGGAAATAAGGGAAGAGTTTGAAATAAAAACAAGAATAAGAACCTAGTGGTACTAATAGATTAAATATATGTAATCTAGTTGAATTAAGAATACAATGGTTAGAATATGTAATGGATTCAATAGAGATAAGAAGTCACTTAAGGATATAGTCATCTGGATACCAGCAAAGCATTAAAATTATCAATGTAAAAGAGGTGTAAGATGTAGGTGATGTGTGTGGAACAAAAGCTAGAGAAAAAATTAGATTTTCTTACTACTCATAGCCTGTTGACAAGTCCTTGAAGTTCCTCTGGGGACTCAGCTGCTTCAATGTGGACACGTCCACTCAGGGCAAAAAGCATTCTTAGTCCACCTCCCAGGATACTGAAAATCTACTTTCACATGTAAAACTTACTTTGGAAACTTCTTTATCTCTACTCCCCACCCCTGCCCTCAAGATATACATTGGCAATCATCTCCCAAGCATATACCCACTGATAAACATCAGAAGAGTCTCTTCCCTGAGTTTTTACTAAATAGTAATAAATGACCTTTCCCTACCAATAGCTAGCCCCCTCAAGGTACTGGAAACCTTGTCTATAAAAAACATTGGAGGCTTGTGCTATACCTAACCTCCTCCCAATTTGAAAGTATATCATCAGCCACTCTTCATGACCCTCTCCCTCTACTCCAAATAAATAAATAAATAAACATTTTTTAAATAAAATAAAATAAATGATTTTTTAAATGAAAGAAGAAAAAAGGAAAGAAATATTTGCATATTAATGTACATCTATTTCTCAAGCATAAAATAGTCAAGACACTGGATTAAAACTTACATACAAGAAAAGAAAGAAAATATTCATAACTATAGTTGACTCTATGAATCCCAAACTTGGGCATACATACCAAAAACAAACAAACAAAAAATCATAAGTGTTAGAGAGAAAAAAAATTAATTCATTAATAACGAAGCAAGAATCAGACTGACAGAAAATTTTTAAAAACATCAGATTTATAAAAGAATGAAGTAATAGCTTTATTATCTTGAAAAAATAATCAAAAATGTAAACATTTAGATCCTTATAAAATGTCGTTGGAATAGGAAGACATAATAAAAAAAATATTTTCGGGAATACAGACCACAGATAATTTGCCTTACTTTGTGTAGGCAGCACTTAAACACTAATATTTTAACAGTTAAAATGTACTCTATGACCTATGGGGTGGGGGAAAAGAGGATGACCAAGTCATCTTGAAATAATTCAGTTTTATGAAAAAAGTAAAAAGATCGAAAAAAAGACTTGAAGAAAAGAGAGATAAAACATATGCATAATAAAAATAAATAAATAAATGAACAACCGGAGTGCCTGGGTGACTTAGTCGGTTCAAGTGTCTGCCTTCAGCTCAGGTCATGATCCCTCCAGGGTCCTGGTATTGAGCCCTGCATCAGGCTCCCTGCTCAGTGGAGAGTCTGCTTCTCCCTCCCATTGAGAAAATAAATTTGACTTATTTATTTGAGAGAGATAATCTTTAAATTTTACTTATTTATTTGAGAGAGAGTGAGAAAAGAAAAACATGCACACAGCAGGGGGAATAACAGAGGGAGAGGGAGAAGCACCCCACTGAGCAGGGAACCCCCTGCGGGGCTCTATCCCCGGACCCGGGTATTATCACCTGAGTTATAGTTAGACACTTAACTGACTGAGCCACTCAGGTACCCCAATGAATACAATCTTTAAAATAATAATAATAATAATAATAATAAAGAAATAATATTTCAGATAGTATGATATTTCTTAATGTAAGACTTGGTATAAAAACAGGATGACATACTTGTCTAATTATAGCAAAAGACTTTGATAAGTTTAGATGCAGTAGTACATAAAAATTTAACTTCTTTCATTAACTGATAATTTAATTAGATTAAATTAAGAGACATCAAAATTTAGAGAATCTAATAGTCCTGATCTATTAAGAAATGTAGCCATCCTGACCCCAAAACAATAGTCTTCAGTAAGTATATAAGCATAAGTTGAACATTTACACAAACAGGCCATTATTTAGGCCAGAAGTATATGCCAATCAATTCCGAGAGTTAAATATCAGGCTATATTTTCCAAGAATAAGGCAATAAAATTAGAAAACAATGACCAAAATATTAAATTCATATAATTGGAAGTTAACTTCATACCTAAAAAGAAATAATACAGCTAATTCAGAAATTTTTAGAATTAAAGTACTATGGTAATATCAACTCTCAAAATGAGTAACGGACAGGTGGGGCTAGGGAGGAAGAGATCCATAGGGAACTTTGTGAACAGGCTCTCAGAAATCCCCAAAATGTGGTGTGGGAAAACCAGAGTAAAGAGATAAATTGGACCACCCTACCCCAGGGAAGAGCACCCTGATCTAGGCATGTGGGATGGAGGACCACCCTGCCCTAGGTGTATGGGGTGGGTCATGTGGGGTGGGTGTCTCTATGATAATCACCTGTAACCAAAAAAGAATAATCAGAGGCTAAAAAGGAGGTAAGCCACTGAAGGAGTTATTGATAGAGATGTTAAAAGGATTAAAGTTGCCTGGTTACCTTTTTATAAAAAATAAACCCTGAAGGCACTCATTGTTAACTGTGTGGGGACCCCTCTTAGTTGTGAGAGCTTTTTCTATATATTCACTTGATAAACTTCTGTCACTTACTCACTCTCCATTGCCCACGAGATTCCTTCTTTGAGTCCAAGAGACAAGAACCTAGCTCTCCCACATCATTCCCTAGAGTTAAGTATCAGGCTATATTTTCCAATGATAAGGCAATAAAACTAGAATATAATGACCAAAATATTAAGTCCATGTAACTGGAAGTTAACTTCACACCTAAAAAGAAATAATACAGCTAATTCAGAAATATTTAGAATTACTGTACTATGGTAATATCATTTGTGAAAATAAGTGACAATAATTAAAGGTATTAAGGAAATCTAAAGGTTTAATTGTATTAATTCAAAAGAAAAACAAAACAATACAACAAAAACACCAAAGCATAAAACAACAAAACAAAACAAAAAGAATATAAAGGCAAAACCTAAGAACGACAGCAGTAATAACAAAATATTATAGAATCAAACAAATTTTTGGAATAGATTAATAAAAAATATTTGACCAATGAGTACTGGTCAGAAATACTCAGAGATTATGAAGATAAAATAAAATACTAAATGAAATGTATAAAAACTAAAGTATAGACCTAAGAGAATGATTAAAAATGCTTCTAGAAAAAGAGTCTAATTTTAAGACAATAAAATTAATAGCACCATAGAGAAAACTGTATTTGTGACATAGGGGATCAATTAGAGATGATAAAGTATTTCCTTAAATATCAAAGATAACAATTAGACTCAGGGGCTCAGTCAGCTAAGCCTCTGCCTTCACCTCAGATCATGATCCCAAGGCCCTGAGACTGAACTTGACTCCCTGCTTGGTGGGGAACCTGCTTCTTCTTTTCCCTCTCCCTCTGCAGCTTCCCCTGCTTGTGCTTGTTCTCTCTCTTTCTCTCTCTCTCTCTAAATAAAATTTTAAAAGTTAAAAAAATTAAGAAATAAGCATCAAAGATTAATCCATAAGGTAAACGTATGTATTAAAGTGATTAATTAATTTATATTAAAATTAAATATTTCCTTGCATTTAAGTACAGTGTGGAGAAAAAGTTCATAGACAACTGACATAGGAATGAACAATACTTAAAATATTTAAAACTGACAAGGAATTATTAGATTTAGACTCCATGATGATCTCTATGTATGTGCATGTAAAACACCTTAAAATACATTGTAGGAATGTGCTACAGGAAATTAAAGAGACAGGGAGATAAAGGGGGAAAAATAGCTCAACTTGAAATGACTAGTTGGTTGCCACTGTGTTTTATTTACATTTATTTGGTCAATGAAATTATTTTACATGTATCTATTATTATCTTGTAAGACATGGTATACTAATATCATTATTAATGAAGTTGAGAATAAGAATATGATGCCTCATTTCATCATAATTGTTAAAAATGATCCCTGAAGCTGGTAAATGCAGGAAGCCAGAAACAGAAAAAATAATTAGCACCAGTTCAAAAGCTTGTCCACCTGGAACCCGTAAGAAAATCCAACTAGATCCTGAAAATAATGAGTGATTTGAGGAAAATGGACAGGGATATAGATTTCCAGGTGCTTTTTACTTATAATGGCAATAGCAACTTAGATAATGTAATGGAAAAAAAAATCTATTAATTGGCAGTAGGAGAATTATTAAAAAAATATAAACCATAAGCCAATGAACTTGGGAAAATTATGAAGAATCTACATAAACATAAAAAGAAACAATATGAATTTGCCAAGGCACATTCACATTTTTAAAAATAAGTTAAAAGGGGAACAATATGCCATAATACATATATCAATGTTTTTCATAGAAGTTTAGTATAAAAAATAAACATTTTAAATAATTAATTTGGAAAATGATATCACATATCTGAAAAACTTGGAAGAAGAAATGGATAACCATGACTAAACAAATGTAGCAGAAAAATGATTTACAATAATAGATAAAAGCTATTCAAAAATGCAGTGAATATTGGCCAAAGCTTAGAAAAATCTATACAATATAAAATGTAAAATGAATTCATAAATGAAAAATAGAATCCCATTAAATCTAATTTGGAAAGAACTAATAATTTTTTTTTTGCCTGAATCTGCTCTACCTTTCATTAGGTGGGACACTGACCAAGCCCACTGAGCTCCTCTCTCATGCCCAGTAATAGTAAAGTCATGGACATTAATTACTTCTGAGATGAATTTTAACCACTGTGGATAGGATGCAGAAGCCAGTGGGTTAAACAGATTCTTCCTTGTTTCAGGAAAATAATTCTGAGATGTATTCTGTGCATTAGGATTGATGCTCTGTTGTCTACAATCATAATCTACTCAGTCTGAACTCATATATGTTTCTCCTGGACCACTTAGCTCTTCTCATTCTCTCCTCTTCCACGTGATCAAATCCCAAAATAATTATTTAGGTTGTGTATGCAAGTCCTGATTTTGAAGGGAAACTCAGTTACAGAAAGAGATGAAAATAAAGATACAGGGAAAAAAATGGTGCACTTGGGTGACTCAATTAGATAAGCATCTGACTCTTGATTTCAGCTCAGGTTGTTATCTCAAGGCGATGAGATGAAGCCCCTATAGGCTCTGTGCTGGACAAGGAGGTTGCTTAAGATTCTCTCTTCTTATCCCTTTCCTTCCACCCCTCACCTCCCATGCTGTATTTCTCTAAAATAATAAGCACTGCTGAACTATCTTAGATTCTGTACCTTCTCTCCAGCCATGAACCTATCACTGTCTTTAACTCTTGAAAACTTCATTAGGCAAATTAATGTGGTGAAGGAAGCAATATGAGAAAGCCTCTTAATCTGATGAGCATGGATCTGAACAAACCCTATAGATACTATCCCTTTGACTTCAATATACTTCAATATACTATCAATACCTACAGTGAGTCACATACACACAAGATTATTGTTTTTATTGTATACTTCATATATTCATTAATATATGACTCGTTAGCATTTTGTTGAAGTGCTAAACTATGGTAATAAACAAACTTTTAATTAACTTTTCCTCCTATGATACAAATATAACTTACACTTGAACTTTAGCTAATTTTATGTTCTAAAATTGTCAAAACAAAATGATCAAGGTTTCTAGACTATTTACTGTATTTTCTTCTATATAATATTGTGCTATCTCTTCTGTATAAAGAAAATGAATGCTTGGGGCTCTTGGGTGTCTCAGTGCGTTAAAGCCTCTGCCTTCTCCTCAGGTCATGATCCCAGAGTCCTGGGATAGAGACCCACACCAGGCTCTCTGCTCAGCAGGGACCCTGCTTCCCTTCCATTCTCTCTGCCTGCCTCTCTGTCTACTTGTGATCTCTGTCTGTCAAATAAATAAATAAAATCTTAAAAAAAAAAGAAAATGAATGCTTGATAACTAAATAAATGCTTTACTGAACAAATTAAATATGGCAATAGCATTTTATTTTATCATGCTTTACAGATTAAACTATAATATTATATCACTGGTCTACAAATAATCTACTCACAAAGTCATTTGGAAGCTTTTAGCAAAAGAATTCTTCCTCCTGATTGTAGTATAAAAGCCACAGAAATATACAGAAGACTCCTAGGATTGAAAGTTAAATCCAGTTATCCGTGATGCCTTGAGTAGGACCTGACCTATGTATGTCCTGGGATGCACTAGTAACTGTTACATGTGATAGGATTATATTTAATATATACAGTTTCATTTACTTCACAAAGGAGATATAAATTTGAGAATAAAATATTTGATGAATCTATAAAGTCTATATCTATTTGTAACCAATGTGGTAGACTTAAGATGTTAATTTGAAAAAAAATTTCATTGAACACATACACATAGTCAATTGTTTTTATATATATATACAGCATTATTTATTTATGTAAATAAATGCATTGTCAGTAAAATCCATTTACTTATCAATCATAAGGGTAATTTTAAGTACTAAGAATAAGAAATATGTGAAAAGATAAGTGTTCAAGAGTGCAGTTTGTGGTAATTAATACAATATGATAGGCTCATAAAAAAGATATATTACTTGTACTTAAAAGGTTCTATAATTAAGCAATGACCACTTGAAATTTGTAATTAGTCTTGCTGCAGTTTTTCCTTGCACTTACTGCCCTTCCCCAGAAGTTCATTAAGAATTTCTGTGAATGTCCTTATGTTTAATCTCATTCATGGATTCCACTGCTGCTCACAAAACAAAGCCAAAAAAGAGAAGTAACTCTATGTGGCACTCCGTCCACAAGCAATACATTCATAAATAATTAAAAAGCTCTCTACTTCATTTGTTACCCATTCATCTGATGATTTAAATGAGTAACTGAGGCCATTTTATCAGCACGTTTAATAAAATGCGACTCAGAAACTTCACAGTGTTATTTAAGAAGAAATGTTCATGTGTTAAGGTTTTTATTTTTTTTAAATCAACAAAATAATTTTCAAATATTAAAAGCAAATGTCTCCTTTTCCTCCAAGTTTCCTTGCTATGTCAAAGTTATAAATAAATACATTACAATCGTATTTTGAGTAGTAGATAAAAACAAATGTTTTGAAACTGTCTGTGGGTTGAGTGTCTGTGTTAACGTATAAATATCTGAACTCAATGTATTTAGACTTTATTAGATGGTTTATTTTAGACTATTTAAAAATACATGCTCAGATAATGACTTAACATTATTTTATTCATTTTAAAAAATAAATTATTTTATTTAATTATGTTTAGATATTTATTTAATAAATTAATGATTTAATATTTAATAATCTAAATTTGAAATATTTTAAATTCTAAAAAATATTTATTTAATTAAATTGATATATTTAATATAAATATTTAATAAATTGTTTAATCATTATTATAATTATGCAATACATTATGTATTGTGTAATAATTGCATTTTAATAAATAAATAAGTGTATTATTTACATTATTTTATTTTATTTTATTTTATTTAGTTGACAAAGAGAGGGCGAGCACAAGCAAAGGGAGCTGCAGGCAGAGGGAGAATTAGGCTCCCAACTGAGCAGAAAGATCAACCTGGGGTTCCATCCCAGGACCCTGGGATCACCACCTGAGTCGAAGGCAGATGCTTAACTGACTGAGCCATCTAGATGCCCAAGGCTTTGTATTCTTAGCTTCTAAATATTGATGCTGCTTCATCTCTGGAGTTAGTATATTGATGTTGAGAATTCATATCAAAGAACTGATAGTAGCTGTTAAGCATAAACTTATAATTTAGGGGAAAAAAAGAACAGAAGGAAGGGAAAGGGCAAAAGTCAAAAGCACATTAATATAAAATTTAATTAGATAAATAAAGCTGATATTCCTAAAGGGTGCTAATAAAAGAGCTGCAAAGAGCTGATAGGATTAGGAAAATTGTCCACTCCTGGTCATTTCATAATTTTAAACTATTCCTTATTAATAAATATACTTAGTTCCAGAAACACAACCACATAAGGACATTTCCACCAAGTTTCCTCTAACAGCATTTACAAATTAGACGTTCAAACAATGTAATTCATTACATGTTGCATCTGTATCTTAAAGTTTACACACTTTCTGTGACACATTTTCTAACAATTAAAATTTAAAAATATATATATATATAAATATATATATATATACACCTTATACCTAAATGGAATATATATATATATATATATATAGAGAGAGAGAGAGAGAGAGAGAGAGAGAAAACTTATCCTTAAATGAAACCTTTCTTTGTTTATTAGCTTAAATAGGTAAATTAGCAACAACAACAACAACAAACAGCTAATATTATAGAGGTAGGAACAATTTACCTTTTCATTCATTGCTATTTTCTAAAAATTCCTATTTTATTTTTTTCTCAAGTCTGTCATAATAATTTTCTAAATCTCCTGCCTTATTCAAATTTTTTCTTTTAGTGGAAATCTCTATTTCATATTTATTTTCTCTTCCTCCACTCTTTGCTCTAATAATTCAATGTATTATTAGATTTTCTGTTTTTCTCTTTATCCAGATATATCTTTTCTTTCTTTCTTTTTTAAATAATTTGATTTGCTGGCATTTTACATCAGTACATGCTTTCTTATGGATGTTAAAAATGTCTGTGGAACTACTAGAAGAATAAACTTTTTACCTTTAAGAAGTTTACAGTCTAGAGTGCCTGGGTGGCTCAGTTGGTTAAGTGTCTTCCTTCAGCTTAGGTAATGATGCCAGGGTACTAGGATCCAGTCCTGCATCAGCTGCCTGCTCAACAAGGAGTCTGGTTCTTCCTCTCCCTCTACCCCTCCCCACCCACTCTCTCTCTCTCTCTAATAAATAAATAAAATCTTAAAGAAAAAGACTTACTGAAATCTGAGACTGAATTACTAAATTCAGTCTTAATATAAGACAGCTAAACAAAGCAATGATCACAACTGGAAAATTTAGTCAGATCATGGTTTAACATTTTTGGTTGACACAGGACCTCTTTCAGTAACAACTTTCCCTAAATATCAATTTCTTTTTAAGGCAAAAATTTTGACAAGAAATTCAGATCCTTCTCATCATTTTCATATCAATTTAATGTGACATCCTCAGAGTATATAATCAAATATGTAATTATTCTATCTGTTGCCTTGTATATTGCCTGTATCTTTTTCAGACCCAAAGTTTCATTGAGGTAGAGTTTTTTGTTTTGTTCTTTTTAAAGCAGAGATTTTTTTTTTTTTTAAGATTTTATTTATTTATTTGACAGAGAGAAATTACAAGTACATTGAGAGGCAGGCAGAGAGAGAGAGAAGGAAGCAGGCTCCCCGCTGAGCAGAGAGCCCGATGCGGGACTCGATCCCAGGACCCTGAGATCATGACCTGAGCCGAAGGCAGCGGCTTAACCCACTGAGCCACCCAGGCGCCCCCTAAAGCAGAGATTTTTAAAGTGTTTGATATATACAAGATACTTAATAAGTGTTTACAAAACCTATGTATTTCAGAAGCCTTAAACAGGTTTTAAAATAATGTAGGTGATATTAGTAGTCATATCAAACAATTTGTAGGTTTCAGTCATGTCAATAACTACATTTCTCAGAGACAGAGAAACATACAAATGATCTGGGTCCAGTAGGATAATGCTAGCATGTGTTGTAAATTCTCTTATATGACCTTATTCTTGCAAGAATTGGTTATGTGGCAGAAAAAAAGGTACCACTATCTTATACTTTATTATTTAAAGAGATTTATGAAAGTTGTTAATTTCTTACACTACCCCTTTGTTTCAGTGGACCCAATTTCTGTGGTAATGGTGAGAGGAAAGTAGGCAATTTAGGCAGCCGCAAAATTCTCCTACAAGGCACTATAAAATAAGGCTTGTTCTAGATCATGGGTCTGTCCAAAGGGGAATGTTAAGGGGTAGGATGGATGATGGATGCATTGTGGACTTATAAGATTAATACTATTATGCCCCAATAATGGGTCTATGATTATAGGAGCGAGACTGATATAAAGCGAAGGTCAAGCAAAGCTTTATTTCATTCCAAGCATCAAGAATCTAATCGAATGTTCGGGGCCACACCTCTTACGAGAGAAGGCAACCCTTCTCTGTTTCACAGTCTAGCTTTTAAGGGCAAAGGCCATGCAGTCAGGCTTGGCCACGCACAGGTGACCAATGAGATTTTAACACACACAGGAAACTCCACAGTGAGGCTAGGTGACCAATTGAGGTTCAATTTACCCTAGTATAGACATTTGACCCAGCCTATTACACCTTGATTAGGATTGGTGCCAAAAAGGTTCCCAAAGGGTGGAGGAGTGGGGCATACTCCTTAGTATCTAAGGGACAGTGTGCAAATCCCCCCCCCTCCCCGCTGATTGATGTCTCCACCTGGCCTGACCCACCCTTGTATATGTGCTTTGTTACCTGGAGCTGATTTCCAGGACTTGTTTTTAAGTAAATCCCCTGGGGGAAGGGGAGCAAGGACAGTTTAAGGGTTAACCTCAATGAAAGCCTCTTAGTAAAATATAAAAATATAAAATAGGTCCTTACATTACAACAACTCAGTAGGGAAAGTCCCAGTGTGGTGATAAAAGAAGTGATGTAACTTGCATTACACATTTTATTTTTAAAACGTGTAAGTTGTATTTTTCCCTGTCATGACATCATACTTTATCTTCATCTCTGTCTACTAGTTTAAAACTAGCCAGAGAGAGAGAGAGAGCATGAGCAATATGGGGCTCGATCCCAGAACTGTTGAGATCATGATCTGAGCCAAAGGCAGACACTTAACTGACTGAGCAAATGAGACTCCCACAAACTCCACAATTTTATAAAATTTTTATTTGTTGGGGTGCCTGGCTGGATCAGTCAGTAAAACATGTAACTCTTGATCTTGGGGTTGTACGTTTGAATTCCACCTTGGGTGTAGAGGTTTTTAAAAATAAAATCTTTAAAAAATTTTTTTTCATTTTTTTAAGCCATTGTACGGCAGTGTTGATCACTATATTGTACACCTGAAACTAATATTAACCTTATTTTAACTAACGAATTTAAATAAAAACTTTAAAAATAAAATAAAAATAATAATCATAAAAATATAAAAGGAAAAATTATTTGGCAGGCAATTTTCTTAATTGCATTATTATTTATTATTATCATAGTGTGTGTGTGTCGGTGGGAAGTGGCTGGTATTACAGTGAGTTCCATATCTGTGTTACACTGAGGTCCATGTCTGTAGTCAGTCTTTTTTTTTCTTTTAATTTATTTTTAGTGATCCAAAATTCACTGTTTATGCACCACAGCCAGTGCTTCATGCAATAAATTCCCTCCCTAATACCCACCACTGGGCTCACCCAACCACCTGCCACCCTCCTCTTCAAAACCCTCAGTTTGTTTCTCAGAGTCCACAGTCTCTCATGGTTTGTCTCTCCCTCTGATTTCCCCCAGCACACTTCTCTCCATCTCCCAGTGTCCTCCACGTTATTCCTTATGTATTGAGTCTTCTAAAAACTTTTATTTCTTTCCCTATTCTGCTTTGCATATGCTTACCTTAGATGTTAAAATGTTATAAACCTCTCCTGCCTGGTCCATTTTCTCTCTCTGCTCTCATGATTTCTCATGCTCTCCCTGCCAACCGCACATGCCTTACAATATCTGGATATGACTAATCTCTTCCTTAGCTACTTTATTCTACTCTGCCATATGGTTGCCCTTCCCTCTTCTGTACCATAACTTCTATTCCCTGCATTTGTGCTTTAACAATACCTAATTATTTTCACTATATCTGTATCAGTAGTGCAATCACTGGGTCATAGGCTAGCTGTATTTTACTGGAAAGAAGGGCCATATGCACCCCAGTGTTCGTAGCAGCAATGTCCACAATAGCCATTCTGTTGAAAGAGCCAAGATCCCCTTCAACAAACAAACGGATAAAGAAGATGCGATCTATGGATACAATGGAAGATCACTCAGATCTTCAAAGTCATCTTCTTAATATTACAGACTCTTCACATAATCATAATTTTATTTTGGCATTATATGGTAATTTCAAATATAGTAAATATAAAGAATTTACCTCTGTAATTATAGCGAGTGTGGTCGTAGTTTAATGGCAACAGAGAGGATGAATACCCAACTTTTGCATCAACATGGATGGACTGGAGGAGATTGTGCTAAGTGAAATAAGTCAAGCAGAGAAAGTCAATCATCATATGGTTTCACTTATTTGTGGAACCTAAGGAATAGCATGGAGGACATTAGGAGAAGGAAAGGAAAAATGAAGTGGGGGAATTGGAGGGGGAAATGAAACATGAAAAACTATGGACTCCAAGAAACAAACTGAGGGTTTTAAAGATGAGAAGGATGTGGGGATGGGTGAGCCTGGTGTTGGGTATTAAGGAGGGCACATATTGCATGGGGCACTGGGTGTTTTACACAAACAATGAATCATGGAACACTACTTCAAAAACAAATGATGTATTGTATGGTAACTAACATAAAATAATTAAAAAAAAAGGAGGGGGACAATTCCTAACACTCAATTTTTCCTAGTTTCTTGTTTACCTCCTTTTAAGACTAAGATCATTAGTGGTTTTTTGTTTCTTTGTTTTTTTTTTTTTGTCTCAACTAAAAGAAGAAAACTAATACACATTATTTTGAAAACTTTTTGAACAGTGTACAAACCTTAGTCAAGTCCACAATGTCTCATCTCTTCTTCCTCCTAACATGGCTAAGTTGAAAAACCCTTTATCTGGGAAAAGATCATTTTCCTGCCACCTTGTGTAAGATTTTGGCTTTAGCTTAGATTATCCTTTCTTTCCTTTTCTGAAAATAAGTTGAAAATATTAATAGCCTCAGTTTCTTCTTCCAAAATATGACTGCTTCTTTACCAAGTGCAAAAGCAACCCATTTTGACCATAGTAAACTGCTTGGACCTACTTTGTTTGGCTCACTGTTTTAGTGAGACAAGTGCAGTGAAGATGACACACCATTTCCAAATGTATTAATAATTGGTAGACCATACTTCTAAATTGAAGTTTTGTTGCCATTAAACTACGACCACACTCGCTATAATTACAGAGGTAAATTCTTTATATTTACTATATTTGAAATTACCATATAATGCCAAAATAAAATTATGATTATGTGAAGGGTCTGTAATATTAAGAAGATGACTTTGAAATTATTGCTTATCTAAATGAAATTTCCCATTTTATAATCTTGTATAAGCTTCCGTTGTCATTTCTTATTTAAAATCTATTAGAAGGCACTCTTATTTTCCCTTAAGTGGGAAGTCAAATGTGGAACAAATTCATCCCAAAGGAATTGATTCTATATTCCACTGAAGACCAGGTGGCTTCCATGTGGCATTTTGCCTCTTGCATATTGTTCATCTCCTATAACAAATGGGGGTATGCTCTTTAGTAAACTAATTCAACTAAATTAGAGACATTGTCTTCAAGGGATAACATCATAGAGACTAGAATCAGAATCATACTTTTGGGAAAATTGGGCCCAGGTTTTATTTGTTTTGTTTTGTTTTAAGATTTTATTTATTTATTTGACAGACAGAGACCACAAGCAGGCAGAGAGGCAGAGAGAGAGGGGGAAGCAGGCCCCCGGCTGAACAGAGAGCCTGATGCGGAGCTCGATCCCAGGACCCTGAGATCATGGCCTGAGCCGAAGGCAGAGGCTTAACCCACTGAGCCACCCAGGCGCCTCTAGGCCCAGGTTTTGATGGTTTCTTTCCTCAATCTTATAAAACCTATTTGAACTCTACTGGATGCCAGAACTGCTTAAAAATATTTGGTCCCTTGTAATTTTCACCTTCCAGTATTCAATGCACCTGATCTATGTAATATCCTATAGTATTTTTGTCAAATGAAGACTCTCAAAGTGTGTTTCTTGGGAGACACTTTTCAATTGGTTGCTTACATTTCTGCATTTATTATTTGTTCTAGACCATCCTTTGAAGATGGTTGTATTGAATAGTCTTGGAAGACAGAAATAGTATCTTTTTTTTAACTTAACCTGTTGTGTTTGCAAATATTATCTGCCTCTGTTTTGATTCTTCTTGTGGGAACTGAGGCTCAGAACTGATATATAATTCCCACTCCTAAACACACACACACACACACACACACACACACACACACAAAACTGTTAATATTCTGGCTACCTCTAGTGCTGTGAATTATAAACTATATTATTTCTGAACCATGAGTCTGTGTCTTCTATCAGCACCCAAGAAACCATGGCAGACTCATACACCAGCTTTCAAATAAGGGAAAATAATCTAAGATGCTTTATATTTTTTGAAAGTGTTACCTACTTCTGAACATATGACTGAACATATATAAAGCTGGAGCCATGACCATTTAGAGCTTTTTCTGTGGAAGAACTATGCATTCACTAGTAATCAAAAGTAGTTTAATCTTTTTTTTTTTCCTCCTGGACACCATTTCGTCTCTCACACTGTTGCTCAAATTGGATAGAGTCTAAGGTCCTTTGAGAAAATTTTTGTTTAATGACTCAAAATAAAATAGGAAGAGTCTAAAGTGCTAAAAATAATTCTATATAAAAGGTATACGATCATGCCAGAAAGGATAGTAATTTTATTTAACAACTGCCTGTTCACCACTTTATTTGTTCATTAACTAATCACCAAATTCCTGACTAAATCCCTTTTGTAAGCCAGAATGTGAGCTAAAAACTGGGATTTTAAAAAAGTTTTCATTTGAAATCCAGTTAGATAACATATATGGTTGTATTAGTTTCATGTGTACAATATAACATATAACACTCAGTGCTCATCATGACAAGTGCCCTAATTAACCCCCATCATTTATTTAACCATCACTCCTTCCAGATCCCCTCAAGTAACCATCAGTTTGTTCTCCTTAATGAAATGTCTGTTTCTTGCTTTGTTTCTCTTTCTATGTCTTATTATTTTCCCCTTTGCTTGTTTGTTTTGTTTCTTTTATTCCATATATGAGTAAAGGTATTTGTCTTTCTCTGACTGACTTATTTCACTTTTAGCATTATACTGTCTAGTTCCATCCATGTTATTGCAAGAGGCAAGATTTCATTCTTTTTTATGGCTGAATAATATTCCATTGTATATACATACCACTTATTCTTTATTCATCAATTGATGGACACTTGGGCTCTTTCCATATCTTAGCTTTATAAATAATGCTGCTATGAACATAGGGGTGCTAGCATCCCTTTGAATAAGTTTTCTTATATTCATTGGGTAAATACACAACAGGATTGTTGGATTACAAAGGACTTCTATTTTTAAATTTTATGTAAATTCCATACTGTTTTCCAATATGGCTGTATCAGTTTGCATCACCACCAACAGTTCACAATTGTTACTTTTGATTTTATTTTCTTTTTTTTTAAAGATTTTATTCATTTGACAGAGAGAGATCACAAGTAGAGAGAGAGAGGAGGGAGCAGGCTCCATGCCTGGCAGAGAGCCCAATGTGGGACTTGATCCCAGGACCCTGAGATCATGACCTGAGCTGAAGGCAGAGGCTTAACCCACTGAGCCACCCAGGCAGCCCCAACAAGTGTTACTTTTTCACATCCTCTCCAACACCTTTTGTTTCTTGTAGTGTTGATTTTAGCCATTCTGACAGGTGTGAGGTGGTATCTCTTTCTAGTTTTGCTTTGCAATTTCCTAATGATACATGATGATGGACATCTTTTCATGTATCTACTGAAGATTTGAATGTGTTCTTTGGGGAAACACTTGTTCATGTCTTCTATCCATGTTTTTACTGGATTATTTGTTTTTGGATGTTGACTAAAAACTGGATATTAAGTATCACACAAGACAGGTTTCCTTGAGCTTAAATTTTATTTGCATGAGTATCATTAACAGGAAAAAATATGCATATGTGTATGTACAAGTGTGTTTATGTATACATCTATCTATCTATCCTCTATCCCCTGTCTTCTAATTGTGGTAAATCCTGTAAGGTGGGGAATGGGATAGTCTGAAGAAATATGCTGCTGGATATGTTGGGTAAGCAAATTTAATTGCACTCAGATGCATTGGATATAAGTGAATCCCTCAAATGAGTTATTTAAAATTATATAGAAACAAATTAAAATTTTATGTAGTTGAAAATAATAGGTAGTTAAAATAATTTTTGTTGTTTGTTGTTTCTGTGTCTTTTTTTTGTTTATATATACTATGGTGTGAATGTTTATGTCTCCCAAAATCATATTATGAAATCTAACTCTGGAAGTGATAATATTAAAACATAGGGGCCTTTGGGAGGTGATTAGGTCATAAGTGGGATTACAGTCCTTTTAAAGGAGACCCCAGAGAGTTCTCTTGCTTCATTCATCATGTACATTTACAGTGAGAAGATAGCCATCTATGAGGAAGTGGGCTCTCCCTGGATCTGCCCATTCCTTAATCTTGAACTTCTCAGTTCTAGAACTGTGAGAAATAAATTCCTGTTCTTTATAAGCTATTCAGTCTATATCATGTCCGTTATAGCAGCCTGCATGCAGAAGGACAATATGACCTAAAACGAGAGCAATAAATATAAAGCTTCAGTAAAGTCAGTTGGTACAATGTTTTTTTCCTTAGAGAAGACATGCTGCTTCATGTTAAACCTTGATATTGTATATGTTTCTTGAAGGGCCACTTCTTACTCCTTTGTATGATTTCCACAAAGTCCAGGATGATGCCTTACATGAAGGTAATATTTTATAAATACTGTTGGAAATATATACTTCTCTAAAATCTTATTTTGCCTACAGATTACTTGGATCCACTTTGCCTTGTGTAGAATATTTGAAATATTTTAAGAACAGAATGTCTCTCTAAATAACATTTAGAATCATCATTAGTTTATGACTCGTGACTTATTTATTTATGAAGTGATACTTACTGCAAGAACACTTAAGTTTGTAATATAATTTTTGAAGTAATCACCAAGCTGCTTTATTATAAATTATGAAAGAATAATTTCTCATGTTACGTTTAATTCGGCTCTTATGTTATGGTCATGACATTTTCATTAAAATAAAGTAGAAAATAGAAGTAAATAATAAGTGAAAAATAAAAAATAATAAATTAAAAATAAAAGTAAAACTCTTGTGAAATGTTAAACTTTTCTTACTTATTTTGTTTTGCTTTTCCTCTACCATGCTGGCAAAGCTGTATTTTGCAGATAGATACAATTTTCTAGTTGCTAGTTTTGTTACTTTTGCTAAAATTTTCAAAATATAAGAAGTTGAATAGTCATGCATTATTTACTAAACTCCTTATCTAAACTTATAAAAATAAAACAATGATGGTGACCTGGGTATTTCTAAAATTGTATTCTTCTTTTCCATATTGTGTTTTACAATGTAATTATTAAAGATTCTGCATATATTAACACCCATCCCCTTCTATCTCATCTGTATGTCCATTACAGTGCATGTAGGATTTCTATTCATTGCTATGTTGTGGTGAAGAGATTGTCTGAAGTAGTCCTATATTTATGCAGGTAGATCTTAAGCTACAGTGCTCTTGTTTATTTGCTTGTTCGTGATCAGTATGTCTGAAAGATGGCAACTATTGCATCAGGTATGATGATTAAAAATATTATTGGTGCCTGATACACTGTGATGAAATAGGTAAGTCGATTTATAATTTGTTAATTAAATTAGAAAAGAAATTCCTTTGGATTTGTCCTTTATTAAGAATTTTTTTTTAAATGAATTCCTTGGGATGGTTTTGTGTAATATACATCACATGCCTCAACCTTTAAATTTGAATGTAGAAAAGAGTTATCAGAAAGAGCCTAGAAAATATTATTATGAAATATTTTTGTTCTGTTATATTATGTTAACTTGGGAAATAATGGTAGTTATTTTTATTAGCATTTCCTACTTTCCACATGCCCTTACAGATGAGATATCATGTTTTTCCTACTCTTTTTATCGTGGTTGTTATATTCTTCAAGATCAATAACAATCAGTGAAAATTCATAACATTAATTTTTTGGGGGAAAGTGATATTTTAGCAAGAATCCGTGACCAAAAATTTTAGCTGTTGTCCATCCAGTAGGTGAGACTATCAATGTTCCCGAAATTTCAAGAAATAGAACTTATTAATTGTGTTGGTCAATGTTTATTGTCTCTGAACTTAGAGGTGCATAATTCAATTTAAAATTTATTTTGAATTGAAAACAAGATCTTACTGAAGTTTAGTCATCCCACTTTATATCAGGCCTCCAGTACATTCTAATTTATGTATAGAAAATATCATAAACATGAATGTCACTTTTCCTATTGCATTTATACTGAAACTGCAATGACTCAAAGACGTCAGATCTGAAAAACACTACCTTTCTATAATTTCTGTTTCCTAGGAGGAATGGATATACCATTTTAGCACAATTATCCAACAGTATTCAAAACCACCATGAATTTTAAAACATAGTTATTACACCATAAAAATCAAGTATGAAAATGTATAGACAACCAAGTCTCTATCTGTAAATGAAATACTCCCACACAGACTGGTTTTAAAACTTTCTAACTTAAGGAATTTGATAGCACAGACTCAGGGTAGTAGTTTCAGTGCCTACAGTATACTTTCAGGGAGAGAGTAATGTAGGCTCTGAGTCACTTTCTGCCTAGAGATGACCTAATAGTGGTTCTGGCATTGTTTGTTTGTTTGTTTTTGAAAATGCTTTCCTGGGCGTCATTCAGAAAATGCAGAGTTTGGCATTCTATATAAATTAAGGATGATGTTTTTGAATGTTTGTCTTTCACTACATCAAATGAACATAATTGGACAGAAATTCCACTAAATTAAGCTTTGTTAGGAAACGTGTAAATTGGAGCTGCTCAAATTAGTTGCTCTTTGAACTATGTGCTGTTGGCTCAGGATTAGATAAGGAGTTTGAAGGAAAACCTAAATCATTGCTTCCTTTTTTGAGAGAGTCTTAGCATATTTTCTTAAAATTAGCTGAAATAAACAATGTGTTTAGTCGCAAAGTGATTTGCATTTTTGCACAAACTCCCTATCTCCTTGAGAATTATAACAAATATTTCATGAAACATCATTGATCTTTACTTTGTTACACTGCTCTAAAGTACATTCAGAGTTGCCAGTTAAAAGTGTTAGTGTTGAGATGAAATGTCATGCATTTTTCTTCACTTCCATGCAAATGAACACAGTAATTTATTAAGACACAATGAAGAAAAAAAATTGATAATGAGTTCCAGATGTTAAAAATCCCTTGCCATTCAATCCAAATTGTGAGTTTGATCTGTTACCGAACACTTTATAATGCACCTCTGGTAATTTTACAGAGATTATTTTTTTCTTACCAATTCTTGATTATTCTGTCTTGCAATGCAGAGAAAGCTAACTAATTTAAAATAAACTTCCGTTAATTTCGATTGTTATAAACTTAAAATTGATCAATTTCCATATACAGAGTTTAAAATGTTCACAATTTACATTAAATATATATTCTGTGTATACCTTGGAGAAATTATACTGAAAATTGAAATTAAAATGATGTTGTATATAGCTGCAAGAAGCCGCCTGTCCCATTTCATCTCTACTATATAAGTTGTGTCAGGTAATTTATAAAATCCCTACTGCATAACAAAGCTATTTTTTGTTGGAATGGGTAGTAATGTTTGTTCTTATTTCTAAATAAGAGTTGGTCTATGAGTGCATCTGCAACTGTATTTTTCCTAAGTGGCTTCATGGTCTTGAACTGAGAAAGCTCAGAACATTAAACATCCAAATAATATAATTTGACATAATTAGACATCAAGGAAATGCAATTAAAATGACACTGAGATATCACTACACACTTATCAGAATGGCTAAAATACAATATAATGACAAGACCAAAAGAAAAAGATATACCATTTGATGATACACAATGGCAAGTTGTACCATCCCTTAACCATCTCAGACTAGTGTAGTGTTAAATTTGTTTTTCTAAGCAATGTTTTGGGTCACTTACCACTTTTCAAGGATATAAAGTGCTATCATTTTACTTAAAACTGTGAAATTTGGTCAGATTTAAATTTCAATTTATGTTAAAACATTCTGTACACTGTGTTAAACTTTGACATTTGTTCCCTCTGTTCAGTGAATAACACTATATCATATTTTGAGAAATACACTAATTTTCATTTTGAAAAATATCCCTTTTTCCTCTTATGGTAATTATTAATATGAATTAATAGTAGAATTTGATATGGTTCCATATGACCATAAATACTTTATTGTATATTATCAAATTTAATAATGAATATACTGTACTTCTTTGGACAATTTTTAAAGACTAGTCTACTCTTAAAAAAAAATGGAGACGCACTTCTTCAGTTCACACAAATTTCATTTTATTATATATAACCTCAGATAAATTTCAACAAATCATAATTTATTAAAATTATGTCTACTTAAAAATCTCATAGAAGAGTAAAACCATCAAAAATAAAAATAAACACACACAACACACACACATCACCCATGTATTGGCAAATCACAATTGCTGTAACAATACATTAGGCATTCCACAGTTAAGGGCTATCAAAATTTCCATCAGCGACAAAAAGATTTGTATCCAAATGGACTGATTTTCCAGAATCCAAGAAAAAGTCTCCTAGGGTTTATTTAAAGATAAATATTTGAACAAATACTTCTTAAATTTAGGAAATTCAGAACATACTATTAAAGAATATTTGCAGTGCAGACTATATTCAATCCTTCCTTCAAAATGTGCCTTTGAGTACATAATTCTGTTTTCTCTATCTAAATTGAGCTGTCCTCCAAGGAAGTTTTCTAAAATGTGTGTCTCTGTGTGATAAATGTTCTAAGACCTAACATGCTTCATTGTATTTTTACTGTGCTCTCACATTTAATCAAAAATTTGGCTTGATGTATAATATCTAGTTTCAAATATCTTTTCCATCTATACAAACACCCAGCTGTCTCCTTTATATGCTATTACTATTGAGAATTGTGCTGTCAGTATTATTCTTGTACATTTTAGGTGATCTGTTCTTCTCTTGGGCATCATTTATGCTCTTCTCTGTTTTTGATATTCTTAAAACTCACCATAATATATATGAGTGTTTTTTTAAAGATTTTATTTATTTATTTGACAGAGAGAAATCACAAGTAGTTGGAGAGGCAGGCAGAGAGAGAGAGAGGAGGAAGCAGGCTCCCCGCCGAGCAGAGCGCCCCATGCGGGACTCGATCCCAGGACCCTGAGATCATGACCTGAGCCGAAGGCAGCGGCTTAACCCATTGAGCCACCCAGGCACCCTATATGAGTGGTTGTGTGTGTGTGTGGTTTTTGTTTTGTTTGGTTTCTGATTTCTCATGTTTGGCATCATTTTAAGTCTGGTATCTTTTATCTTTCTTTAATTCTCCAAAATTTATCTCACTACTTATTTAGATATTTTCTTTATTTTTTTTCTCTTCTGCTGCATTTGGGCAGAAGTCATTAATTTGATTGTTTGTTTTTTCCAACTCACTTATTCATTTTACAGCTATATTCATCTTAGTCTCCTTTTACTGTATTCTTTATTTCAACAATTTTCACTTAATTTATATTCACAGTATAGTATCTTTCTTTTGTTTGTATATTTATATCATTATTTTATCATATACTTTTAAGCTATTTTTTAAAATATTTTATTTATATATTTGACAGTGAGAAATCACAAGTAGGCAGATAGGCGGGCAGAGAGAGAGGAAGGGAAGCAGGCTACCTGCTGAGCAGAAAGCCTGATGTGGGGTTTGATTCCCGGACCCTGAGATCATGACTTGAACCGAAGGCAGCGGCTTAACCCACTGAGCCACCCAGGTGTCCCTTTTAATCTATTTTTTAAAAGAAAAGTCATTCTTTTTTTTTAATTTTATTTATTTATTTATTTGACAGAGAGAGATCACAAGTAGACAGAGGGCAGGCAGAGAGAGACAGAGAGAGAGAGAGAGAGAAGCAGACTCCCTGCTGAGCAGAGAGCCTGATGCAGGACTTGATCCCTGGACCCTGAGATCATGACCTGGGCTGAAGGCAGTGGCTTAATCCACTGAGCCACCTAGGCGCCCCTAAGCTATTTTTTAAATTCCTGTTCCAATAACATTTCGATTGCCATATAAAGTTAACCACATCATATTTTCTGGTAAGTAATTGTACCTTTTATGTGCATAGTTATTTTGGTCCATGAGTTCAGCTCCTCTTAGGATCATCAAATCTCTTAAATTCTGGGTATGCTAGGATTTTCTAAGCAACAATAAAATACATTGAAACCTGGTAGCTTAATTATAATAATGTTTTCTTTCTCAATCATTCACAATAGCATTACAGTCTGAGTAGCTTCCTTCTATTTTGCAGCTATAGTGTTTGGAAAAACTTGAATTGTGATATCACTGTGATAATGTGATTTAGTCAGGGTTTTTCAGAGAATCGGGAAGAGAAAAAAAAAAAGGAAGATATTCTCCAGGGCCAACTCTAGAAGTGACTATTAAAACATCTGTCCAAATTCAATTGAACAAAACTCAGAAATGCCATCTCCAGTGAAATACAAAGAAGATTATAAATAGTTCTGGGCACACACATCTCATTTGACCCAATGATGTACATCAATGAAAGACTGAAGGCCAATCACCACTCCATGGGAGAATTTAAAAATAAATTTACCAAAGAGGCCAAGAATTCAGAATCACAAATACCTCAGAACTAATAATAACTGCCTTCACTTGATGTTATTCTATAAGATAAATCCTACGATCAAGTTTCAATTTTAAATTCTTACAATTTTAAATTCTTAAATCCTTATGAATAAGCATCATTTGGAGGGAGCAGTTTTCATAATTTATCATCCATCAGCCTTTTTTAAGATTTTATTTATTTATTGGACACACAGAGAGAGAGAGAGAGATTACAAGTAAGCAGAGAGGCAGGCAAGCAGGGAGGGAAGCAGGCTTCCTTTTGAGCAGAGCCCGATGTGGGGCTGGATCCCAGGACCCAGAGACCATGACTTGAGATGAAGGCAGAGGCTTAACCCACCACCCACGTGATGAGAGAGCCACTCAGTTTCCCCTCATCCATCAGCCTTAATTGTTTGGAGGAAAATGTGTGGAGGAATAATGCCTTAGGGAGTTAATCTCTCTAAAGAATCTTCAAGTCTTTACCCCTTCAAGGTTTTTGCACAGTTCTGATAGCCTTTAAACATCCAGCTGATTTCTACAGTGACAGGCCTGTTAAAACCTGTCCTCAAACCAGGAATAGAGCTTGAAACATACCAGTCAAGAGCATCTTTGAGTCTTTTAAGGAATTTATCATCATTTCTTTGTTTTTGGTTAATATCTGAAATAGTTCTATATTACACTTGCATAATTTCTCCAGAGCTGACTTTGAAGGAGGCATTCAGTTTCAGCTAGTTCCATATTTTTGCAAGAACTATAATTCTATATTAAAAAAACATATTTTAGAGCGCCTGGATGGCTCAGTGGGTTAAAATCTCTGCCTTCGGCTCAGGTTATGATTCCAGGTTCCTGGGATTGAGTCCCACAGTGGGCTCTCTTCTGAGGAGGGAGCCTGCTTCCATTCCTCTCTCTCTGCCTGCCTCTCTGCCTTCCTGTGATCTCTGTCAAATAAATAAATAAAATTTTTAAAAAAACATATTTTATACCAGTGATTCATGTTTATTAACTAAGATATCACAATAGAAATAATACAAACAGTGGCTCTTTATTAACACCTTCAACCAAGGGACGCCTGGGTGGCTCAGTTGGTTAAGCAGCTGTCTTCGGCTCAGGTCATGATCCCAGCATCCTGGGATCGAGTCCCATGTCGGGCTCCTTGCTTGGCAGGGAGCCTGCTTCTCCCTCTGCCTCTGCCTGTGCTCTCTCTCCAACCCCCCACTCTGATAAATAAATAAAATCTTTAAAAAAAAATACCTTCAACCAAGATCAAAAAATATGTCATATTTTCTCCAAAAATTTTATATCATCTGATTGGTCCGATATATATAAAATTACATTTAAAGTTTTAAAAATATCAGCAAATATTTTCATTTAAATGCAAATTTGAAAAAAGTCTACTTTTCCAAACACGACTTTTTATCCTATTTTTTTTAATTTTGTCGACAATTGATAAATTGTTTAGCAAGACTGTAAATGTTAGATCGAAAAAATGATTAATAGATGTAGGTTCAAAATATTATGTTCCATTAAAAATTATTTAGTCTTTGATGAACATCTGTTTGATAATATGTTGTATCCAGATATAGTAAATTAATGACATATATAAAATTATAGGGAAATGACACCTTCCGTTCCATTATGAGTAGAGCTTTTAAAATGCTATTTGTCACAACCTGTCATCTTGTCATTATGTAGCATTATGTAGCATTTAAAAAATGTATACTCTTCACTTTGAAGTCTTTTAGAAATCTAAAGTATGACTTTCTATGGTTTGTGTTTCCATATTCCTTTATTGCCAGTTTGAACATATCCACATGCTTTGATTCAAAGGTAAAAAATTCCTCTTATTTGGAAAAATGATGTTTATTTTTGTTCTCTCACCCTTAGCAGGTGGTTTCATTTTAGCACACTTCAGAGTTATAATTTCATGCTTATTAAAAACATTTATTATGATCTACATAGATGAATGAAACTTTTATTTTATTAAATTATTTGCCAAAAAATCTGTTATTTTTAAAAATGTATTTCCTTTGAAGGGCTATTTTAGAGCATTGAGAGAGGATCTAGGAGTGTGGTATTATGCAATATTTAAGTAGGTATGAAATGGTTATTTATATGATTGTTTCTTTAAGGCTTATGTATATTTTTCATTATATGCTATAAAATATTTTGAAAGTAAATTTAAGGTATGTTTTACATAGTTTATTGTTTGGAAAAAATATTGAAATGATGTATGAAATTCAGTATACTCTCAACATTAATTTATTCTGAAATTTACCAATTGTCTATTAAACCTATTATATGGCAGATGTTACTTTAGACTACACTGCTAAATGAAATACCTGGCTTTGTAGAACTTTTATTTTAATGGGTGAGACAATTAAAAGCTATAAACCTTAATAAAAATTGCATAGTGCATTCAAAAATGATGAGTACAATGGGGAAAAAGAAAAATTAAATCAGGGTGAGAAAAATCAAGGTTGCTAGGCAGGGAATGGGGAGTTAAAATTTTTAATAGGAAGATCAAGGTAGTTATAATGAGGCTAACAATTGAACAAAGGTATGGAAAGCTGATGAATTTGCCCAGAACTATCAGCAATAACGTCACTCCAGACAAAGGAATTGGCTATCTTGAAGGCCATAAGCTTGGATCGTGCCTGGCATATCTTAGGAATAGCAAGGAGGCCACTGTGAGTGACTGAAGAGTAGCAGGGAAAGAGGTCACAGAGGTTAAATGAGTGGCTAGATCATATAAAAGCTTAGAAGTCATTGTAAAACTCTGGCTTTTATATTTGGAAACTTACAAGCAGGGGTAATCATGTGCAAAGGGAGAGGAAGAAGCAAGCTCCTTGGGGTGCAAGTAGTCCCATGCAGGGCTGGATCCCTGTACACTTGAATCATGACCTCAGCCAAAGGCAAACATCTGCTTAAACAACTGAGTCATCCAGGCACCCCTAGAAAATTAAAAAAAAAAAAGACCTTTCAAAAACATTTTGTTTCTTTCTTTTTTTAAAATATTTTATTTATTTGACAGACAGAGAGACAGGAAGGGAACTATAAGCAGGGCAGAGGGAAAAGGAGAAGCAGGTTTCCCACTGAGCAGAGAGCCTGATGTGGTGCTCCATCCCAGGGCCCTCAGATCATGACCTGAAAAGAAGGGACACTTATGGAGGAAGCCACCCAGACACCTCTTTTCTTTGTTTTTAATATATGGCAATGATGATTCCCAGCCACGGGAGCATATTACCCATTGATTAAATCTTTGATAACAACCTATTTAAAAAGGTGTGTAAATATATACTTACTCAGATTTATACACTTTGTGTTTTCTTCATAGTTTGGGGCTGGAACGCCTGCTCACAACACTGCTTCCAGTCTTTCCCTTCCCATCTTTTGATACCAGGTATTCGGTCAGTAAAGCAAATTAGTATGAAAATTAATAAGCCCTTGGCACCATATCTCTGGAGCAGGGGTTGCTCTTAGCCAAGGCCCAGAGCAGTTGACCTCCCCTCGCTAGTGCTATAGCCCCAAGGACTAGGTCCCTGCCACCAGAACTCAGTCTTACATGTTATGCTAAGCAGACAACCAAAAGAGGAAAGCACTGGCAGCTTTCACTGGCATGCCTCATCTCCCACTACCTCGACGTCCAGGCAGTACCAGATGCCAGGGAGGGGTCTTGGTCCAACATATGGGAGGGAAGGAAGTAGCCATGAGCAAGTACCTGCCTCTCTGTTCCTTTCTTTCATGAGCAGGTTTTAAGGAGGAGGAAGAGGAAGGGGAAGAGAGGTGAACTTCAAGGGGTGAAGGCCTCAGGCAGACAGCTGGCTCCTGCCAGTAGGAAAGGGACAAAGGAGAAGGCAGTGAGTCTTGCAGGGAGGGTGGGGGGTAAGGGTTACAGCTTATGATGGAATCTGGACAGGAGTAATAGGGATACTAGTCATTTGAGTCCACCATTGGCAAGCTGGGCGGGGTGTCAGGGCAGATAGGCCTCCCTGGGCAATGGCACATGAGAGAAGGTGGAATTATTCTCTGAGGAGCAGGTGGAGCCTTGGGTGTTGGGAAAGCATAGACAGTATTGTTCCAGGGCATTGGACAGGTCTGGGTACTCCTGGTTGGAGGTCAAGGCCACAGTATGATCCAGGTCTTCTACCAGCAGCTTGAAGGTACCACATGCCAGCCACCCCTCATTATTGTGTATAACTCCCTGGTGCACTTATTGGCTTATCCATCAAATGACTCCTTCAGCAGCTTGAAAACCACCTCCACAGGCACTCCAGGATATGGGAGGCTTCCAGAGTGAAGATTTTGCACAGGATCACCTCAAAAGACAACAAGTCACTCTGGTGGATGTAGATCTGGTCAAACATGGCCTTAAAGACCATCCACTTCACAGGCAGTCCACTGTTGGTTGTCTTTATATAGTAACTGATGTGGTGATATCTCTGGCAAGGCTGAAGTCTGAGAACTTCATCATGTTGTCCTTTGTCACCAGCACTTCCCTGGTGGCCAGGTCTAGGTGTATGCACTTCTTGGAGGCAAGGTACTCCATGCCTCAGGCTACCTGATAGGCACAGGATACCAGGTCCTTGGAGGAGAGTTGCTCTGCTGCATTGTGGCTGATATTGTAACAGTACTCCAGGTAAGGAGGCCTCTGGGCCTGCAGGGACTTCTGTATGTTGTCTTTGGAGGCATATTCCATGAGAGTGTACGAAGGACTGTCCTGTGTGCAGGACCCAGCAGGTTGATGGTGTCCTTGTGCTTTCCAATCATCTTCATCATCTCCATTTCTGAGATTAGGTTTGACAGGTCTTTCTCTGTTGCATCTGACTTCAACATCTTCACAGACACTTTAGTCAAATGGTTGGATTTGTCTTTGTCCAGCCCAATGGCCTCCTCCAACACCACCTGCCCAAAGTAGGCCAGTCTTAGGAGTCTGCCTAAACTGCCTACAACCAGCCTGTCTCAAGGCAGTTATGAACTCTAGATTATCCTTAAAAATATTAAACCACAAGCTAAAAATTATCTTCACTAGGTCTCTGTTGCAGGTCTAATTTTCTCATCCTTCATCATTTATCTTTTTCCTAATTCTTATTTTCAGTATAGTTTATTTTGCATCCAAGTGTTTCCCCTGGTTTCTGTATGCTGTTTCATAGGGAAGAATTATCCTGTCATAAAATTATTTCTTCAGCATTCATTACATCTCTCAGTTAAAATGGGTTCTTTTATGGTATTGATTCATTTGAGTTTTCTCAAAATGGGAAGAATTTTCAAAATGGTGTTTTCCTCAAGGTTCAGAGTATGTCTTAGCCTCATCTTTACGCTTTTTGAAATTCACTTTTCAAATTCTTGTCCCTCTTTTATCTTTTTAAATTAAAATGTTTTATTTTTACTATTTTTTATTTGAGTATAGTTGATATTCAGTGTTTCATTGGTTTCAGGTTTTCAATATATCCATACATTATTCTATGATCACTACAAATATAGCCACCATCTGTCACCATATAACACTATTATAATATCATTGACTATATTCTCTGCACTGTCCCATATCTCTTTTGAAAATCTCTGATTTTTATGTTTTCTGTTATTCCAATTTTCGACCATCATTTTACTTGGTTACTTTAATAAAATATGCCTGATTACAAACTCTTCGCTGAAAATCATAGCATTTGATTCATAGTCTTCTTCTTCTCCTTCTACTTCCTCTTCTTCTTCTTCTTCTTCTTCTTCTTCTTCTTCTCCTCCTTCTTCTTCTTCTTCTTTTTTTAAATTAACATATAATGTATTATTAGCTCAGGGTTACAGGTCTGTGAATCGCCAGGTTTACACACTTCACAGCACTCACCACAGCACATACCCTCCCCAATGTTCATAATCCCACCACCCTCTCACAAACCTCCCCACCCCCCGGCAACTCTCAGTTTCTTTTGTGAGATTAAGAGTCTCTTATGGTTTGTTTCCCTCCCAATCCCATCTTGTTTCATTTACTCTTTTCCTGTCCCCCAAACCCCCCCATTGCACCTCCATTTCCTCATATCAGGGAGATCATATGATAGTGTCTTTCTCTGGTTGACTTATTTTGCTAAGCATAATACCCTCTAGTTCCATCCATGTCATCGCAAATGGCAAGATTTCATTTCTTTTGATGGGTGCATAGTATTCCATCATATATATATATATATATATATATATATATATATATATACCATTCATTTGTTGATGATGGTCATCTAGGTTCTTTCCATAGTTTGGCTATTGTGGATATTGCTGCTATAAACATTTGGTGCACGTGCCCCTTTGGATCATATAGTAGTCTTCTTTACCTCTATCAGAACCCCAGGTAGTTTTATTTATTTATTTACTCACATAAACAGATGATCCAACACAACGTTTTTTGATGTTCAAATGTATTAAATGTCTTACCGCTTAACACTATGCTTACTGTTCTCTTTCACTGTCTGACTAAATCCTCATCATCACTATGCCATTAAATCAGAAAGAATATTTGAACTCAGAGTTCTCTCCATGTCCGGGAATGAAGACTCCACCCTTCTGTTTGTGCAGGTAAAATAAATGTTGATATTGTCTGTCCTGCACATACCCCATCCTGTTCACCAGAATATTCATCATCAAAATATATACAAAATAAAAACCATACCTCACCACTTCTATTACCACCCAGCATGCTAGAAACACCATCATATATATGTTCCTGAATTATTGACTTGATTGATAACCCCACTTCCACACATACTGCACTCCTTTCTCCCTGCAAATTTATTTTGGTACAGCAACTTAACCTAAAAATCAAGGTAGATGATTTTATTCTGCTCTTGAAAGTATTTTGGTATCTTGCCCTTTCATATTAAATAAAAACTGAAGGCGTTTCAATGTACTAGAAGGTCATACATTAATACGTTCTTCCTCTCTCCACCACTATGAACTCCTCATTGGCCTCCTTGCTTTTCCTCAAAAGTAACAGACCAGCTGTTCACACAAAGTCTATATACTTACTTGCTCTGCCTAGAGCAATCTTTTCCTTTAATATTTGTATAACACCCTCCTTCACTTCCTGGGTCTTTGTACAAATAACATCTCATAAATGAGATATAACCACCCAACACAAAATAAAATTAAATTTCATCCCAGCATTCTCCAATGGCTTTTACCTTTCTTGTATTTTTTTGTAACACTTATCACCATCAACCATCAATCATTATTCTATTACTGGTTTTTTTTCTTATTGGAGACAGAGGGAGAGAGATTTGGGAGGGGGCGCAGAGGAAGAAGAAAACACCCCACTGCCTAGAAAGCCTTCTGGGGAGTTACATCCCAGGACCCTGAGATCATGACCCAAGCCAAAGGCAGTCACTCAATGGACTGAGCCACCGAGGTGCCCCTCTATTATTGGTTTATTTCACTATTATATTTCAAAAGAATGTAAGCTCTTTGTGGTCAGGTATTTTATATGTTTTATTAATTGAAGTATTCTCAGAAAGGTAGCTGGCAGATTGTAAGGGCTCACTAAACTGTATTTTGTTGTTATTATTGGACTCCTTTATGGGCTTTACCTCTTATGCTAGAAGTCTATCCTTCAGATGTAAGCAATAAGAATAGAGCCCTGCTGCCTGTTCAAATGAGTAAAAAGCCTGTATTAAGTGGATATTTTAAAAGCTAAATGAATGGCTAAATAGTTGTATATAGGGGGAAAGGGAACATTTTTTCCACAGTTTAGAAGTGGAGTTCTTTTATAGAGTTCTTGTACAAGCCTCCACTATTGAATGATAATGGGCAGTTGTACATTACAATTATACAAACACTTTGGTAATTTATATCCTTTTTTTTTTCTAATTCATGACTGGATCATTTAATTCCTTAGGAGCATTACAGCATTTCAACTTTTCATGTTCAATAAACTTATTGGGGTTGCTACCTTTTTTATTCAAATGGAGAAATACTTATGATTTAATCGAAATAAAGTGTTATTTATTGTGTTGTTTTCTAGGAATGAGTCGCACATGCTAGTTTAAAAATTTTGTTAAATTCCCAAGTCTGTCACCGATAAAAGCCTTTTGTAGATTAGTAACTTGATCAAAACAGAAAAGTTATGTAACACTCAATTGTTATACTATCTTTGTTTCCATCTTGCATTGTAATAACACCCATCTTAACTTTATTTAAGACAAGTGATCGCCAGATGGCTTTCTGGCATTGATTGCATGATATGAAATCTAGTATAACTAAAAGTTTTTGGTTTTAGTAGCATATAAATCAATTTAGAAAAATATATGTATTTGAATATAAGATAAAGTTTTAAATTATTTGGCAATAGTAAACTAAACTTTTTTGTAAATTTTTATTTTCTAAAATTTCATTGAGCTCTTTTGCAATAAGAAACAAGTTACAAAAAACTAAGGTTTATTTACCCCAATTCAAAATTATTAGGAATATAATCATAGAGGTTGAAGTATTTAAAATATTGAACCCAAAATATTTTATTAGGTAAATTCATGAATGCTGAGCATTCACTGTTAAAATATACTAATACTATTGATAGACTGGTAGAAGCCTAAACTCAAATATTTATTAAATATTTATATCCATATCTTTTCATGGCTTGGTAATTCATTTCTCTAGCATTAAATAATATTCCATTGTTTGCATGTACTACACTTTATTTGACCTTTCACCTATGGAATGATATCTTGGTTGCTTCCAAGCTTTTGTCAGTTATGAATAAAACTACTATAGACACCTTTGTGGGTATAGATTTCATCTTTTTGGATAAATACCAAGAACTGCTACTGCTGAATCATCTGGCAAGAATATGTTTAGTTTTGTAAGAAACTGCCAAGAAGTTTTCCATTCTTTATTCTCAATAGACATGGAAGAACATTCCTGTTGCTCCACATCCTCACCAACATTTCGTGTTCTGTTGTCAGTGTTCTGGATTCTGGGTATGTACTGGTGTCTCTTTTTTGTTTTAATTTGCATTTTCCTGATGACATATGATGTGAAGCATCTTTTTATATACTTACTTGCCATCTGTAATATTTTCTTTTGTGAGATATCTGCTAAGGTCTTTGGCTCATTTTTAATCAGGTTTTTCCCCCATTGTTGAGTTTTAAGGGGTCTTTGTGTATTTTTGATTAACAGTCCTTTGCCAGATGTGTATTTTGCAAATTTTTTCTCATAGTCTGTGCTTTGCCTTTTCATTCTCTTGGCATTGTGTTTCACAGAGTAGACATTTTTAAATTCAGTGCTTGTGCTTTTGTAGCTAAAGTTATTGCCAAAACCAAGGTCATTTAAATTTTCTTCTATATTACCTTCTACATGTTTCATGTTTGGATTTGTAATCCAATCTGAGTTAATTTTTGTGAAGAGTGTATGATATATGCCTGTATTTATTTTATATTATTATTTTATTTTATTTTTATTTTATATTTTCACATTTAGCTTTACTCCAGAACCATTTGTTTAAAAGATTGTATTTTGCTCTCTTGTATTGCTTTTGCTTTTATATTAAATATAAAATATAATTGATAATATATATTCTGTTTCTTTAATCTAGTCTTTCTGTGGTATTACAATATCTTGCTTACAATTATCGTTATGGTATACTTTTTAAAAAGATTTTATTTATTTATTTGGCAGAGAGAGAGATCACAAATAGGCAGAGATACGGACAGAGAGAGAGATGAGGAGAAGCAGGCTCCCTGCTGAGCAGAGAGCCCAATGCGGGACTCGATCCCAGGCCCCTGGGATCATGACCTGAGCTGAAGGTAGAGGCTTAACCCACTGAGCCACCCAGGTGACCCATCATTATGGTAAACTTTGAAGTCAGTCCTAAGTCTTTGTTCTCCTTCAACACTATATTGACTATTGTGAGTCTTTGACTCTCCATATAAACTTTAAAATAAGTTTGTTAATATTAAAAAAAAGAACTTGCTGGAATGCATTAATTGTATAGATAAACTTGGAAACCAGTGACCTCTTGAGCTTAGCAGGAGATAGACCATGTACATCAGTTGTCACAGTGGTGCCTCTTTGCCTATTGCAAATCCCTAGGCAAAATGAGACCTCAAGGATCTGAGAGAATGTCTAAGAAGTACTTGATACATCCCTTGGGTATGGTTTATTGTAGTGTCCACCTGTCTGAAAGCTGGGGAATCTAGAGAAGGGAGGGAAAATTAGTTATGATAAAACATATCAAAAAACATCAATAAATTTTGTAAAACTAATTGTCATGGCTCATATACAATATGACCAACAGAGGGACCATCAAAAGGAAAGCATCAGTTATGTTTATTGTAAAATTTTTATTCAAAATAAAGCAATGAGAGGGGAAGACACAATGAGAAAATTATCATTTTGTAAATGGTAAACTTCTTACAAAATGGAACAGGTTTTATATTCTAAGTAGTATATTGAAAAGTAAAACATTGGGGCGCCTGGGTGGCTCAGTGGTTGGGCTGCTGCCTTCAGCTCGGGTCATGATCTCAGGGTCCTGGGATCGAGCCCCACATCGGGCTCTCTGCTCTGCAGGAAGCCTGCTTCCCACTTCCTCTCTCTCTCTCTCTCTGCCTGCCTCTCTGCCTACTTGTGATCTCTGTCTGTCAAATAAATAAATAAAATCTTAAAAAAAAAGAAAAGAAAAGTAAAACATTAAAAAATAAAATTTAATTAAAAAATTATGTAATTTTTTAAAAAGGTTAAAAATAGCAGAACCATTTTTCTTATAACTGGAAAATACATTGTATATATATCTATCAAAAATAACTTGTCAGGCACCTGCGTGGCTCAGTGGGTTAAGCCACTGCCTTCGGCTCAGGTCATGATCTCAGGGTCCTGGGATCCAGCCACACATTGATCTCTCTGCTCAGCGGGGAGCCTGCTACATCCTCTCTATCTCTGCATGCCTCTCTGCCTACTTGTAATCTCTCTCTGTCAAATAAATAAATAAAATCTTTAAAAAAATTAACTTGTCATGGGGGCGCCTAAGTGGCTCAGTGGGTTAAAGCCTCTGCCTTCGGCTCAGGTCATGATCCCAGGATCCTTGGATCCAGTCCCACATTGGGCTCTCAGCTCAGCAGGGAGCCTGCTTCCTCCTCTCTCTCTGCCTGACTCTGCCTACTTGTGATCTCTGTCAAATAAATAAATAAAATCCTTAAAAAAATTAACTTGTCATGGGGGCGCCTAAGTGGCTCAGTGGGTTAAAGCCTCTGCCTTCGGCTCAGGTCATGATCCCAGGATCCTTGGATCCAGTCCCACATCGGGCTCTCAGCTCAGCAGGGAGCCTGCTTCCTCCTCTCTCTCTGCCTCACTCTGCCTACTTGTGATCTCTGTCAAATAAATAAATAAAATCTTTTATAAAAAAAATTAAAAAAAATAACTTATCATGTCTGGAATCAGGAGCATATGGAAAAAAATAATATCTGAGGACAATACTTCTGCCATGTTTTGTGCCTTGTTAATATTTTTAAACAGTCAGGCAACTTTTAGCTTTATTGAAATACCTGCTAAGATACCAGCAGTGCCTTTTGGAGCCCTATGACTATAAAAATTAATTGCAAATATTCAAAATGTTTACTATGGTGTCACTATTTATGGCCACCACCAAGTATGTTTCAGAAGTAAGCATAACTGTTACTCATCTGTAAGGCAAAGGGGCATGTTTTCAGGAGTTCCATCTTCTGTACCAGGAGGTGAATCAAGTAATGATTTTTGTTTATAAAATAATTCACTTTTCAATCTAACATTCCTCATTCCACATTATAATAATAAAAACTAGGAGGAGACTAAAACAAACAAACAACTACAACTACAACAACCAGCTTTTCCTTCAGTGGAAAAGTAAATATAACCCTATGAGTAGCCTGAAATTTATTTTTAAATATTTTTAAGATAAACGCTTTTGTTAGAAAACCATATATTTTATATTACTAAGAAATAACAGGCAAAGTTTTATTAACTTCTAAAAAGTCTAGTTACTTCTATTTATCTATTAATTCGTCTCTTTATGAAGTAGAACATGATCACACCTATTGTATCTACCCAAGTTTGTATGCTTTGGTTATTTTATGTTTGCTATTTCCTTGCTTAATTTTTACAATATTTGATACATAATAGTATCTTTAAGTCCATCTATGGTTTCACAGAATTTGTTTGAACTTCATAAAAATGTAACATACTTTTTGCACTGTCCTTGTTTTAATTCTCTATTAACTTTCCAAGATATATTCACTTTAGAGTGTGTAGCTATCATTTATTTTTATTCCTCCATAATGCTATGTTTACAAATTTGTATTTATCTGTACTTTTAAAAATATCTTAATTATATACCATTTCTTATCTCACGTAACACTCATGTTACTTCTACACTTATCAGATATTATGTAACTGAAAACCACAACTCAGCAACAATATAGCACCATTTTTCAAAATTAAATGGCTTACCAGAATTCTTTAATTCTATCCTTTATTTGTATTAGATGACCCTTTATTCTGGTATTTGGCATTGTTCATATGGAGGAAAGCTTAGAAGTTGATATTCCATAAATAGAAGGATTTATTATGATTGATTAATTATTTTCATTTAGAATGCATAGAATATGGTTGATTTAATATTTCTTTCTTACTCTCTGCCTGGAACATAGTGCTATCTATGTAATAGCCACTAAAATATTAAGTTAATTACCTAGACTTTAAACTGCATATTAGGGCGCCTGGGTGGCTCAGTGGGTTAAGCCGCTGCCTTCGGCCCAGGTCATGATCTCAGGGTCCTGGGATCGAGTCCCACATCGGGCTCTGTGCTCAGCAGGGGGCCTGCTTCCCTTCCTCTCTCTCTGTGATCTCTTCCCTTCCTCTCTCCTACTGTGATCTCTCTGTCAAATAAATAAATAAAATCTTTAAAAATAAATAAATAAATAAACTGCATATTAATAGGAATAACATACAGAACTCTTCTCAGATTGGGACACCTGGGTGGCTCAGTCAGTTAAACGCCTGAGCCTTTAGCTCAGGTCATGATCTTAGGGTTCTGGGACTCAGTTCTGCAACAGATTCCCTGCTTAGCGGGGAGTTTGCTTCTGCCTCACCCTGCTGCTCCCCCTGCTTGTGCTCTCTCGCACTCTCTCTCTTACAAATAAATAAAATTTAAAAATAAATTCTTCTCAGATAGCTAATATAGAATATCGTCTTTGTATTCATCAAAGGGAAAGGGCCATATAATAATGAAATTCAGACTACTTCAAATTCATTTTTTAACCAGTAAGAAAGTACTGGAAACAAGCCAAAAATGTCTTTAATGAATTAAAGAAATAGACTGATTTTCAATATCTTAATGTTTCTAAAATAAATTGCAAGATTTTTATACTAGATATCAGTGTAAATATTCATTATACACAGATATTCTAAAAATAAACGTGAGAAAACTATTTGAGATATATGATGACAAAAACGAGTTTGACAAAAGTCAGTTTGGGTAAAACTTACAACACCTACCACCTGAAACTCTTGTTCTATAATTTAATTATTTTAATTTACAAAAATACAAAAATAATATATCAGAGTAAGTCTATTGATAGCTTTGAAGGTATGCTCTGGTTGTGCACTATTTACTATTTAAAGGGGAATCAAATATGTGATGCTTATGGTGTGACTATATTCAAACTCAACAAGTTCAGAAGCATACGAGGAATAGAATTAAGACAAAAGATGACCCTTACTTATCCTAAAGATAGACAATGGTATATATGTGCTAGTTGGGGAGAGAATCCAGTCAGTAGATGGAGGATGTGGTATTGTAAAAAAAAATACACAACGTTTTGGTTGAACGTTTAGCACTATATTTAACAAAGTGAAATTGTGTGTTAATAGCCTTGAATAAAATCCAAAAAATATTTTCAATTAATTGAAGATTATTTAGGAAAAGCTTCAAAAGTACAACTTGATAAGGATTCCAATAAAAGATTCATAAGCAATACAAGTTTCAGAATTTTTAGTATATTTTCCCTAAAAAGCCATTTTATTTAAATTAAAAAGAATTCTATTTACCTGCCACTTAAATAAGAGGAAATTATTTGGTTTTGTAATAAGTCAATGAAATAAATTAACACATCTTTAAAAAACAGATATGCACACTAATTTAAAAATAATAGTGCTTAAGCTGTTCAGCAAACATTTGTAAAATTCCTTGCCATCAGCTAGCCCTGGACTTCTGCTTGGTTAGTAAGGCCATGTATGTTACTGCTCAGAGTACTGACGCAAAGCAATTGTCCCCTTCACATCCATTTTTTGCTGTTGATATGTCATGCTATGTTGTTTAGAGATACATAGATGGCCCTACACGAAGGCCTTTTTTTGTGTGTATATGGGTGACTGTGATTTAACTTTCAAATAAGATGGCTCCTGATTTACAATGATTCAACTTACGATATATTTGGCAATGATGTGAAAGTGAAAGTGATTCACTAGAAACTGTACTTTGAATTTTGAATTTGGGTCTTTATAAAAAGGGCCAGTGACATGTGGTATGGTGCCGTCTTGTGATGCTGGGCAGGGGCAGTGAGCCACAGCTCCCAGTCAGCTAGAAGGTTACAGGGGTGAACACCTGATATTCTTACAACCATTCTATATATAAACATTCTTCTTTTTTTTTAGTGTAATATTTAATAAATTGCATGTGATATTTGATACTTTCTTATAAAATAGTCTTTGCTTAAAATGATTTTGCCCAAATTCAGGCAAATGTAAGTGTTCTGAGTATGTTTAAATAAGCTTAATGTAAGCTATGATATTTGATAGTTTAGGGGTATTAAATGCATTTTCAATTTTTTATGTGTTTCTCTGTACATAGCCCCATCGTAAGCTGAGGAACATCTCTATATGTATATGTAGCCTTGGTATGGCTTACATATTATTGGCATGAAACATCTAGAACAGTACGTGTGCCATATAATTGTCTACAACATCAAACAAGTTTCTTGAAAACTTGTGCCAAAGGGGTTATGTCTTTAAGGATTTCCAAAGGGTTCTCTCAAACGTAAGATTTTTCAGAAGTTGAGTGAAAATCTGACCATACTAAACATTTTTCCATTTTCCCTAGTGAGCAAAGATAGCTAAAATCTATCTGCCATTTTCAACACTGTACTCAACGATTGTAATTCTAAATTAAGAACAGATTATTTATATCAAAACCACATGTTGGCCTAATCTTATACAATATTCATAAATCTCACACTCAGAGTCTTGGACACTTTTATTTGTTGAGTCTATAAGGTACTACGGACATTCATCTTTTTTGACCTCATAGCTTCATGTATGTCTATACTTTTGAAAATACATGCATCATAGTTCCATTGTATAATGTCTGGGTTATAAAATGTGCTATGCTATCAAAATGGTAAGAAGAACATACAAATGCCCTGATGTAATGAACTGGACCAGATTGCCAGATATCACATTTCATACCAGAAAGATTCATTGGTAAGTTTTAAAATGGCCAGCTATACTTCGACTGAATTATAACTCATTTAACTTCTCTCTTTGTGTACAGTATTATACATTAGTCAGTATTAAAGTAAATAAGTACTTTGGACAGATGTAAATATGCTGTAATAAAAAATGTTTTTCTTCTTTCTTTTAGTCCTTTATACTTGTAAGACTAGCCACAAATACCATGCTTCCCCCAAAATAATTTGCAATCCAAATTTATCTCTAAATGAATTTATTGCACAGAAAAAAAAATATATATATACACTTACAGTAGACATGTTCAAAGATAGTTACACAACAGCAGGGCCCTAAATGTAAGCAGTATAGTTGTTTTGTTTTGTTTTGTTTTGTTTTTTTTCTTTAAAAAAAGAAGAGGTTATGTGAAATATTGGAATTTTATTTCAAGGCCTAGTATTTCAAGACAGTTAACTACACTTATGGTGTCAACAGCCTCTTGTTGGCAGTATGATTTTATTGGCTCCATGGAATAACAGCAAGAATTTACTATTGCTTCTTTCTTTTATGACACAAACAGAAAAAAAAATTGACACATTTGCTCAAGACCAACCAGAATCATTTTAACCTATCAAAATTGATGGGAGGCCTTCACTGCCAAAGTCACTGCTGGGTTTTCACAATTCATTGCAGACAATCTTCTACTCCCATTATGATAAAGGAGAAAAGAGTCATAATCAGGGAAGAAAGCTTGATTAATACTTGTAATTATTATTGAATTATTTAGCCTGCTATAGGATTATTATTATTGGTGTCATTTGATAATTTTCTCTCATTTTATTAAACACAACTGTGAGTAATTACCCTACCTAATATTTCTCTGTATTGGCTGACTAGCTAGCAAACATTCATGAAAATATCCATTAGCCACACATATAAAATGCTGCATTATGATGCTGTTGAATCAGAACATACCACTACCTGATCCTGTAGCTCTTTGAGGATTTGCAAATCAATTAAATATATGTTTCTTGGATTCTTCCCATATAATTAGAAAATTTATAATAGAGTCCATGAACATGATTAGTTTTACCATATTAAACCAGCAATCACACTTTGATTTTTACAACAAAAGCAGAAATATAAACACACACATTTGGATCAGTTTTCTGTTAGTCTGTCCGGACTTCAAAATCCTATTCCTCAAGATAATGCACACCAAAGTTCTGGATTAAACAAGAAATTAGATGGCACCTGAACACTTGGTTTAATATTCTCAAAAGGACTATGCAACTTATTTCTTACATTATGACATTGTTTTACAAAGATCCACACTTTTATAATGTTAGTATTTTTAATAATCAATAAAGTCAATTAATCATGATTAAAAATCAAACATAAAAATGTCTACTTTTGCTTTTGCCCCCTCCACTTGGAACTTATTTATAGCCTGATAATTCAAAGGTCCCTATGTTTATGAGAATCTGGACAGAAATAGCTCTAAGATCCCATTCAGAACTTGATATTAATCTAAGTCTTTTGGCTCCATTTATCCTGAGAGCAAAGAGTAGGACAAAGGATTTGAGTACTGTTAGTTTATCTGGGAGATTATCCAAGGTAGAAAAGAATGGGAAAGTGAATGTTATCAGTGTTAAGTAACTGCAATTTCCCATGGAACTATCCACCACAGGTTTGGCTATAATCAGGTGTTGGGCCTTGATATCAGAGGGATTTGAGGCAGTATCATTTTAGGTTAATCATTATATCTGAAATTTCCAAAAACTTCAACTGATGAAACTTTGATTATAAATCTATAAATATAACAATAAATCTACAGTATTCAAATTATTTTCAGAAAAATACACAGACAAAGCATCAATTGATTAATATTTAAATATTACAAAATACTGAAATGAAAGAATTTGGTCATATAACAACGTGTAAGAAGTAGAACTTAGGTTTAGGTTAGAACTCAGGATGCATTTGAGACTCAGTTAAGAAATTGAATGGAGGGACACCTGGGTGGCTCAGTGGGTTAAGCCACTGTCTTCGGCTCAGGTCATGATCCCAGGGTTCTGGGATCGAGCCCCAAATCGGGCTCTCTGCTCAGCAGGGAGCCTGCTTCCTCCTCTCTCTCTGCCTGTCTCTCTGCCTGCTTGTCATCTCTCTCTGTCAAATAAATAAATAAAATCTTTAAAAAAAAGAAATTGAATGGATGTCTGACTATCTTATAGGTTTGCTAAAAATCAGTGACTTCGTGTGGCTATGCAGGATTTTTAACTTTCCCTAAGAAGTTATTAGATTTGATTATATAATGGCAGTAAAGGATGGGGAAAAGCAAAGTACAAACCCCATAAAGACAAAGACACTAAGTATGAGAAAAGAGTAATAGATAAGAAAAATCAATGCATTTGAGTAAAATGGGAATTGAAATACACAATGATTGTTGATTTTTTTAGATGGAGAAAACAAAACTAGCTTGCAAGAAGGAAATAACAGAAGATATGTTGTGTTGTGATACAGAATCCTGGAAAAGGCAGTAACGTGGAATAAAAGAGTAGGGAGAGCATATCAGGTAATTTGAATAGGAAGGAGATAGGAGATAATTGCTTGATAAATTTTATATGGCCCACTTAAATGCACAGATTTCTCTTCTTTACTTTATATGGAGAACAGGGTGTCCTTTCTCTTCCCTTTCAGAGCACCAGAGGTGTACTCTTTCAGACTGAAAACCTGAAAAGCTCAGGACTCAGTTGCTTAAGCACAGCTGAGAGGACATATTTCAATTCAGATTTACATTTTGCTGTATGTAGTAGACTGTCAAAAGTGGTTTAACCATATCTTTTCATTTAACAAGAAGACTACAGAGAGTGTTTTCTGGTGTTGCTTCAGAGTCTTAAGAAAGTCAAGTGAACTATCTTAGAGGTTTTCATGGCTTTTTATTCACGGTTGCAAAAATTGCTGTTGGAGTTCTCACTATTAAGCCCACATTTCTGGCAGAATGATAGAGGTAAAAGAGAATGATATCTTGTACGACTGATACTTTGTCATATGGTTACAATATAACTAGAAAAGCGACAATAAAATATTTGATGTCGTTTTAAGTTTCCTTGTTGTCAATCCCTCAGTGCTTTCTGAGATTAAAGGAAAAAGTAGATGGATATTGACCTGGCAACTATCAACACCTGTCAGTCTCTCTTGGATAACCAATATCTCTATAATCTCTTCTTCCCAGTAAAATATATATATATATATATATATATATATATATATATTCATAACCCACACAGTGCCATCTCAAGTTACTGCACCAGATAAAATAACAATGATTTTCAGTTGTTCCAAATGGACAGAATACCCTTTCTTATGATATCATGTCTTATAAGATAGATAATTGGCTTGCTACCAATATACCCAGATGTGACTGTGGAAGAGACAGGAAAAAAATAATAATATTTATTTATTCCTTGGGTTGACCCTGTTTACACAGATGCATTATTATTAGAAAAGGTTGGTTTGGGACATTGGATTGAATTTACTTAATGGGTCTGTATGTAATTGGGTTGGAGGAAATTTTTAATTTCTAGAAAGATTATTAGAATTCTATCTTATTCTCTTTTGTTAATTTTCACATGTTAACAAAGCCAACGTTTTTGTCTAGCAAACAAGATCTTAAATCCTAACAAAACTCAATTTTTTCCTTTATATTTTTTAAGTTTGAGAGCCTCATGTTCTCTCATGCTGCTTTAAATACAACTCAAAAAAAAAAAAAGGAGCTAAATGGGGCAGTAAGACCAGACTTTTTATTTTATTGATCTTATTTTTAATTAAAAAATTAAAGATTGTATTTATTTATTTGAGAGAGAGAGCATGAGTGGGGCAGGGGGAGGTAGCTGCAGAGAGAGACTGAGAAGTATACTCCCTAATGAGCAGGAAGCCCAATATGGAGCTCGATCCCAGGATCCTGACTGAGATCATGACCAGAGACAAAGGCAGATACATGTGCAAAATCCCTTTTTTTCTGGGAAACAATACTTTACAAGAGATGTTTGAAAAAGTACTGGGGAATCAACTTTAATCGGAGATACAAAAATTTAATTGACTTTTGTAAAGCTACGGCATCCAAATGATGGGAATCCCAGCCCGTTTAGGTTGTGGACCACAGAGTATTCTTCTCTGTAATATTTTATTTTCTTCCATGTCTACTAACTCCAGTCCAAGTTTTCTGATCTCTTTTTAGATAGTGCAAAACATGGCAAAGAATACCAAACGAGTGCCCAATATTCTACATTTATTACATCATTTCTAACATAGAGAAGTGTATTATCAAGGCTGGTTCTGTGAACGAACATAGTTCTGCTAAAGTGTGTTTTGTTCTCCAAGAAATTAAATGCATGATTATCACACAATTATAAAATACTTGTGTCAAGAATTTTTATTCAAAAATTAATAAGAGAAGCAGATATTAAAACTAGTTCACATGGTTATTTGGGATATAAGCAGAGTTGTGCAGCAGAAGTGCTCTGGGCCCATAATTTGAGTTATACAATTTGTGTTTTCTAATGAAAAATCACTAACTTGCATTATTGTTAACAAGAATCTTGTGCATTACCATCAGTGTTCTACATTATTGCCTCTTGCTCTACAGTTTGTAAATAACTTTGTCAATAGTAAGCTAATAAATGGAGTGAATCCAATGGATTGAGAAAATCTCCAGAGTTTCTGGTACATAATGCCAAGGACTCCATTGAAAGGACACCTAAGAATTTACTTTGCCCAAAAATCTGATCATTTTTTTCACTGTCCTTACCTATTTTCCAAACCTAGTCCTTTTGCTTCACCTTTCAGTCTACGGACAACCCTGTATCTGACAGACTTGTTAATTCTGGGAATGTCTTGCAGATTAATTTGCTTGCCAGAGGTGGTTCCTCTAATTGATGTCTAAGAACCCTAATTAGTTAAGAAAACTTTTTTTTAACATTTTCATTGCTATTTATTATTATTATTATTATTATTATTGCTAATATCTCTATTACAAATAATTCACAAGGGCATCTTTCTGACAAAAGACAAAGAGCCGCCTACTAGTAGAAAAAGTACATTTGACTCGGTCAGTGAAAGTGGTAAAGGGATTTGAGAAAATAAGGCAAAGCACTGGAATTATGTGTTAAAACTTTAAATATTATAGACACATTGACTTAATTTCTAATACTGCTGTTGCTTATAATTAAATAAGATGTTTTCCATGAACCACGCATTACAGCAAATATATTGTTTATACAGATTAAATTTTCATCAAAAGGGACGCCTGGGTGGCTCAGTTGGTTAAGCAGCTGCCTTTGGCTCAGGTCATGATCCCAGCGTCGTGGGATCGAGTCCCGCATCGGGCTCCTTGCTCGGCCGCGAGCCTGCTTCTCCCTCTGCCTCTGCCTGCCATTCTGTCTGCCTGTGCTTGCTCTCTCGCCCACTCTCTCTGATAAAGAAATAAAATCTTAAAATAAATAAATAAATTTTCATCAAAAATTTGTAAGTGTATTTTATTGTAGGATCATGATCAGCATTTTTCAGATGAGAAAAGTGAAATTTAGAAAAGTATGTCTCTTCAAATCCCTCATACAATATCTGGCCTAGATAGAAGGATATACTATCACAATTGAGGAAGATAATTGAGATTACTTAAAATGATAAACTTTACTGTATAGGGTTTTTTTAAAGTTTGCCACAGATTCAGATTCTTTTAAAATATATATCTATTTTGTGTAAAGAGAATGCACTGAGAAGTAAAAAGAAAGTGATATATCAGTGCTACCAACTAATGGCTCTAATATCATCACCTTATTTATGAACAATGAAACAGTGTGCAATATTTAAATAAATTTAAATAAATTCCTATTTATTTTATATATTTATAAATTTAAATAAATTACTATTTATTTATTATTAAAGAAATTCCTCTAACAAACAGTATGTTTTGAAGGTTGCTAGCAGGAAAGTGTTGTACTACATGGAAGTAATCAGAAAATATGATCTAAAATTCTGCTTTCAAGGGCGCCTGGGTGGTTCAGTGGGTTAAAATTCTGCTTTCAAGAAGCTATAACAGTAAGTACTGAGCATTAGCTATTATATGCTATGGATGAATAACTGAAATCTACATTTGAAACTAATGGTACACTATATGTTAACTAATTGAATTTTAAAAAGTTAATTAAAAACCCCACTATTTTATAAAACAATATTCCCAACAGGCCCTTTTGCTTTAAAATACTCACTTTGTAATGAGAATCATTACTTTTGTCTAGCCAATTCTTACATCACTGTTTATCCCTTCCCTGCTTTATCCCTTCCCAATATCAATAAAGGCTCACTTGGGTTACCTAGAAGCCATGAGAAAGCCTGTAGTAGATCTGGCTGGTTTTCACCAGCAATTTGACCACCATGTGCACAGGGAAGTCTATTGATAAAGGCTTTATTGCAATAAGTTGCAAATACATGGATGATTTTGAATTCTCTTTCTTGAGGTCTTGTTTCATAATAATAAATTTAGGGTGGCTTCTTGGAATGGATGTTATTAACATATTTTCATAGTTCTAAGTACATGGAATTGTAAAATAGATTAATGAATGTGGCATTACTGACAACTGTCCTCATTTTGAAATCAAATTACAGTGTACTAAGATGAGGAAGCAAAGCAGATTTGGGATTATGAGTGAAATAATTTAAAAAAGTCTTAGGGGTATGATCAGACTATTGAGTAATTCAGTAGAAAAATGTCAACTGATTGAGATTCTGTGTTCCCTGATTTCAGAGAGAAGTTAAGATAAATAAGTAACACGAGGAGACTAGGAAGCCAAACATAAGTGATAATTTTGTGCCAGGGTGTGTATACATCTGTTTATTTTCTTGCTTTACCACTAAGGTTGCTCCTAGAGGAGAGTTTAAATATGTGTTGGAGCTAATCTCTGTGGATTACACAAGAAACCACATCCTACAGCTCTCCCTGAAACACCCCTTATGATTTCAATGTAATTTGGTTTTTGCATTTTTAGAAATAACAAAATACTTTGCAAACTGATCTACTTTATTACCACCTCAAGTGAGTCAGCTGACTCCACATTTTAACACAGTGACAGTCACAGAGGAATGGAGGAATGAGTAGAGTTATCAATAAATGTGCTTTTAAGATGTATGACAGGGTAGCAGCTATTTCCAGGAACCAAAACATGGGTCAGCAGCTGTGCAGGAAAAGTGATGGAATAAATGACTCATTTCAGAGTAGTTCTATAACATATTAGTTCTATAATGTATCTTCAGCACCCAATTGCCCGCTTTGATCTAAAGATAAGGATTTACAGTTAAGGTCCCATTTATGATTTGACTGGTAGGGTCTGAATCATGTTTACTATTGTTTTGACTATTACTTGAAACCTATAGTAGTACTTAGGATATGTGTTGTGTATTCTGTGAACATGTGCTATTTTTAGATTAGATAATTCCTGTCTTGAACCCCTGTTAATTTGTTTGTTTTTGTTTATTTGATAGTGGTTTCAGTAAATGGATATATCTGAAAAATTGCAAAGCCACTATTAAAATAAGTTATTATGATATATAGCATGGAATTGCACATTCCTCCTTTGAATCCGACAGAGCTTCACCATATCCTTAAAAATTTGGGAAAAACATGCTATTATTTTTCTTTATAAAATTTCTCCTGTTAGGCTGTGATGGTTGTCATCAGCAGTAACTCCTCTGAAGGCTTTGTCAAAAGAGTTGAAAAAATTGGAAAGGTGTGAATGAAGCTGTTTGCTGAATATAAAGAAAAGAGCATTGAAGTACAATTCACACTCTTACTTCTCCTTCTATGCTTTCAGATGTTTGACATTTGAAAATTTTGCTTCTAGAAGAGATGCCCTATATAATTCTTACTTTAAGGAGCAAGTTTCTTTTATAATTTTTTTATTATTCTACCATTCAAGTATTTCCATTTAAATTAAATTCAATACCATTAAAAAAAAATCAAAAGTGCAGCCAGTATTCAATTCCTGGGCTAAATAATTTTAGAAAGCTTTGTGTTATTGAACCTACGGGGTTTTTCTGTAGTTTTAACTCTTTCTTTCTGTGATTTTTCCCATTAGTCACGTAAGTGACTGCAATATAACAGACATTGAGGATAAAGAAGGACTGAATAGAACAATCCTTGGCCTCATGAAGTTGAGAATCTAGCAAGGGAGTCAAACAATTCAATCATTCAGAGACAATTTATTGAGTGCCTGGCCTAAGATGAGCACAACAAAACCCCAGCCCAGAGGAATCATTTTAATGGGAGACATAGATAATGGGTAAGCCAACTTTAAAAAGAAAAAAAATCGTACTGGTTTTTCTTTAATAGTGATGCATATTTGAACTAAATAAGCACATTTTTAAAAGAGCAGTGATTGAGAATAGGTTTTGTAACTGAGTGGTCCGAAAGGGCCTCCCTGAAAAAGTCTGTTTTGAACAGATTTCTGAATAATATCAGCTAGGAAGCTGCGTAAAAATCTCAGGGATGGGTGATTTTTCCAGTCAAAAAACGGTAAAGGCTCCAAAGTCACAATACAGCTGTAAGTTTCTCTAATAAAGTAACTTCTGACAAAGAATGAGAAGAAAGAACTAACCCAGGTTTGAAAGAAAAGGGACAGACTTTCTATGGAATTCATATTTAATTAAAGCTCTAAAGGACAAAAATACAATAGAGCAAAATTCTGGTGACGCTGATATACCTAATGAAAGTTCATAAACAAGGTGTGGGTAGCAAAGAGTGTGTGGGAATGTTGGTAAGAACAGTGGGGAAGAGTCATCCCTGAACATGTTCTTAAATGAAGGAATTCTTATATTGTTTTAAAGGGTAAATTGGAGTTTGCATAAGTGATTAGAGAAGGATGCCTCAGCTTATGGAAATTCAAAGCCATAAAGATGTGATAAACTACTGCAGATATTTTCATGTATATTTGTTGTTGCTTCTAGCAATGGTGATCTAAAAACTCTTTCTTAAGACAACTAAAAATCCAGACAAAATAGCTTTTAAAGTTAAAAATATAAGAATGATTATAAAAATAAGTGAGGGATTACTGGGCCAAAATAGGAAATACAATGAGAGCCTAGAGATATATGCCCTGAAGCCATTTTAGCTATGAGAGCTGTAGAAACTGCTAAAACACACTGAGCTGTGTTTTCAATAGACTCTTGATACTAGAGAAACAAAATTCAAAATCCAGCAGCAATCAAATTTGAGGACTTTGGTACAACCCAAATTTACGTTGAGATCCCCAAAGCACAAGGAGAAGCAGAAATAAGACTATAGCCTACCATGCCTTCTGTGTAAACTGAGAAAGTCAATCACGGAATTTGGAGTATGATTGTCTTGTAGAGTCTCAGATATAAGAGAAAATCCTGCCAAGGAGGACCATACCATTATTATAGCTCTTAATTATCCCTACTCAATAAGAGTTTCAAATATAATGTCTTGAACATAGCAAAATGGAACAAAGCACACAAAGAAAAACCATTAACAAGATTTGATAGATAAAATGGGATTAAGTATGATGTTAAAATGATCCATAAAGATTGTAAAATGACTTGATTACTCTGCTCAAAGAAATGAGAGGGGAAGCAAATTGAACAAAAAACTGAAAGTAAAAATGATATTGAGAAAGATTTTATAAATGAACCAATTGGATACTCTAGAACTTTAAACATATGACAGCTAATTTAAGATACCACAGGGGTGCCTGGGTGGCTCACTTAATTAAACCTCCAACTCTTTTTCCTTTTTTTTAACACCTTAATTTTATTTTATTTCTTTCATTTGGCTGAGGTCATGATGTCAGGGTTGTGAAATAGAGCCCAGAGTTGGGCTCTGTGCTGAGCCTGGACCCTGCTTAAGATTCTTTTCCCTTCTTTTTCTATCCCTCCCTGCGCTCTCACTTGCTCGCTCTCTCTTGCTTGCAAATAGATAGATAGATAGATAGATAGATAAATCATAGACAAAGCAAAATAAAAGCAGATTATGAAAAAAATATAAAGATTTTGAAATGAAAACAAGTTCAAAATAAAATAGAGAAGACCTACACAGCTAAAAGTTCATTCAGAAAATCTACTATTAAAGATGTCAGTATGATACAATGTTAAGATATCAAAAGATTTGAGCATGTACTTTACAGAAAGGGTAATCCAAATGGCCACTCATATATAAAAGCTGTTTATCTTTATTATGAATCTGGAATTAAATTAAATTAAATTAAAAATAAATTAAAACCTAGAATGACATACTATTACACACTTACCATATTGGGCAACAGTGAAAATGACTTGCAAGAATGTGAAGGAATGACAGTGCACATAATAAAAACGTATTAGGTAAGTTGGACAATATTTAGAAAACTTAAAAATTAAAAAAAAAATTTGGTCCATTCCTAGAAATACAACATGGAACTAAATGAATATTTTCACCAGGATATGCAAACAGATGATTATAGTTATTTCCTTCATAACGGCAGATCAGTAGTGGTATATTTGCACAATGTTACATTAAATAAGAGAGAATATTAACAAACTGGGAGGAGGGGCTAGGTTGTTATCATAAACAGATCTTCTATGGTGCTAATTATGTTCTATTTCTCAAAATCTTTAAGTTAAAAAAGTTTTCAAATTTATATCTAGATAGATAGATAGGTAGATGATAGATAGACAGATATCCCAGAAGCTGCAATGCTAGGCTAAGACCAGGCTTTAAAGGGCTTTTCTATGCTCTACTAAATACTTGAAATGATTCATTATATCCTAGCTCAGTGTTCATATCTCCATTTGTTTCCTCAGTTTCCTAATATTTATCTTAAGGTGACCTGATCCAGACTTTTGATCACCTTTGTCTAAATATTTCTATTTTAACAAAGTCCTTTTGAACACTGAGAGACTAAAACTTAGAAAAATACTCTGATTGTTATCTCACTAGAGTGGAAAATATATAGTTACCCATTAACTAATGATATCCATGTCTACATTAGATCCATGACATTTTTAATTCTTGGGAGCTTTTGGCTAAATGAATTTTTTAAGCTTCCTTTAAATGAAGGAAGCCATCACCACATGAATAAAATTAAAGAACTAAACACCATCTCGATTTTCTACATTGGCTGTCACTCCTGAAAATTCTCAGTTTATGAATGTGCATATGTTTACTATAATAATATTCACTGGTTATTTACCTGGTTTATTACTGTATTTTGATCCTTTCTAATTGTTCACTTTTTTCCATATTTCCTCCTTATTTCTACAAATGTCAATCCATCACATGTTATGTAAAGTGAAACAAAGAAGAACAGCTGTTAGTAGAAAGGATTAATAGGTGCCTTGATGTTACTCTGTGAGATATTAAGTACTAGGCAAGGTATTTCCATATCATCATTTTAATATATTTCAGGAATACAGCACAGTTGTTATGCTTTAATTAAACCTTCATTAAATCTTTATATATATATTTTTTCCTAACTCACAAGTCCGCCCTTCATGTCCCATTCAAAACCCACTCATTTTATGGAATAATTGTTTTATCTTCCCAGTACAATCTTCATTTAACTTATTGCTCTGGTGTGCTTCTTTGGCAGCACATATATTAACTTATTGTTCTGGGTATACAAAAGGATGGGAATGGAATATTTTGTAATATGATATTTTGTCCTTTCTACACTACAGAGTCTGTGTAAGCATTCTTTGATCAGAGACCAAAGGAGGAGGTCCAAATTGAAGAAAAACAAATAGAAAAAAAGAAAATGTTCTCAGTCCTTTCTTGTAGTTTCATTTGCAGGAACCACAAAGGCAAAGACATTCAAATGTTTTTTCCTTATTTTTTAAAATTAATTTTAAATTTTTTATTGGATTATGCTCCCTTAAACTCATCTGATACCATGAATAGAAAATCAAAGCAATCCACCAAACCTTCTTTCATGATGTTGCCTTTAAAAATTTTACAGTCTCATCTGTAGAGTAGATGAACCTTGACTAAAAAGTGTCATCATAGACTGTGGGGACACTTGTCTTGTCACCCGCCCGCTGTTCCTGCCATGGCAGGATCTCCTGCTTCACGACCGTTTCCCGACAACAAGGCCAAAGGCTCCTTCTCTTCTCCCAGGGCGGCGTTGCAGCGCATTTCCCAGAATGCTCCTGGGGAGGACAGTGACAGACGTGTCCCTTTCCTTAAGGCTGTTTCCACAGGCGCAACCACGCTTCTCTCTCAGGCAGAGGGGATGACCGGGCTACTGAGACATGAGGGGACAACTAGGGCAGGGGAGCCTGCTCCAATCTGAGGAAAGAGTCGGGGCAGAAGGCAGGCCTGTCTTGTGCCTCTGGTCCCAAGGGGACAGCATGTCCTTGACCACCTGTCTGTAGGGCACACTTGGGCTTGCTACCAGGCGCCAAACCCGGAACTCGAGAAACAGCTCCCTCGAGAAACGGGCAGTAAGATGCCATCTTCCTCCAAGATGTGGCAGCGTTTTCAGTGGCAGGGGGTTTTCTGGAGAAGGAGTGGGGCAGTCCCCCAAAGCTCCCCATTCCACTGAACGGACGGTGTTCAGGGATCCTGTCGCCTCTCCTCTCCTGTGGCGAAGGCACTGGCCTTGTCCGTGAGTCCGCCTGTGAGCCAGTACCAAAGGCCAAGCGTTGCCTACACCGGGAGTTGATAGTGTGCATTGAGTGCCATCCTAGGCCACGCACGCTGCTGCAGTGTTGTGGCACTGTCTGCTTAGTTTGGCCTGGCAGGGTGAACCCAGGGCGCTAACATGAAGCCCGGGAAAGCAAGGCACAAGACGGACCAGCTCTCTGCAGCTCTTCTTCACTGACGCAACAGAGCGAACACCGAAATCCTTGCTGAGGAAGAAGCAGCGAAGTGCGGTTCCCGCCAAGCTGAAAACATCTGCGAAAGCATAGCCGTCGCTGGGAAATCAGAGTCGGTTCTGTGGGCTGCTGTTGCTGCTTGCCTTAGCCTAGTATTCGTGAATGGCGGGAGGAGCCCGCATAGAGCAAAAGCCTCTTTGCTAGGGCATCCCCTCTGGGAAAGCACAGCATTCTCTTGGAAATCAGAGTCGGATCTGTAGGATGCTGCTGCTGTTTTCCTGAGGAAGATTCCACAGCACGGTGTAATAAATCCGCATGGAGCGAGATCCACTTTGCCTGGGCATCCCTTCTGCCTGAGAGAGAAGCGTGGTTGCGCCTGTGGAAAGACCCTTAAAGAAAGGGACATGTCTGTCACTGCACTCCCCAGGAGCCTGTCTCGGGAAAGTGCAGCACGCTGCCCCAGGAGAAGAGTAGGAGTTGTTGGCCTTGTGGTCGGGAAACGGTAGCGAGGCAGGAGCGCCGGCCCTGACAGGAACAGCGGGCCGGTGGCAAGACAAGTGTCACCCTCTGCCTGTGCAGAGAGACGAAGCCTGGCTGCTAAGAGACACGAGGGGACGATTGGACAGGGTAGCGTGCTCCAATCTGAGGAAGGAGTCTGGGCAGAAGGAAGGTCTTTCCTGTGCCTCTGGGCCCAAGGGGACAGCAGGTCCTTGGCCACCTGTCCAGAGGGCAGACGTGGGCTTGCCACCAAGCTCCCGGTCCTGAACTCGCAGAAACACCTCCTGGAGGAACAGGCAATCAGATGCCGTCTTCCTCCAGGATGTGGCAGCCTTGGCGGAGGTAGGGGGTGTCCCGGGGAAACAGGGACAGTTACCCATTACTCCCCATCCCAGGGCACGGGCCGTGTGCAATGATCCTCTCGCGGCTCCTCAAGGATGGGGAAGGCACGGGCCTAGTCCCCTGTCCCCGTGAATGCCAGAGCAAAAGGGCAGGCCTTGCCTATGAGGAGAGATGTCATTGTGAGCAGAGTGCCATCCTAGGCCACGCACGCTGCTGCAGGGTCGAGGCTGGGTCTGCTTATTTCGGCTTGGTAGGATGAACCCAGGATGTGAACTTGGAGCCCGGGAAAGCAAGGCCCAAGAGGCACCAGCTCTCCCACTGCTCTTTTTCCCTGAAGTGACTAAGGCGTTGCTGAGGAAGCAGTGGCCAAGTGCTGCTCGCTCCAAGCCTAAGCCTCTGCGAAAGCACAGCATTCGCTGAGAAATCAGAATCGGATCTGCGGGCTCTACTGCTGCTTGCCTGAGCCCGGTCTCGCGGTGGGAGAAACCCGCATACAGCGAAATCCTCTTTGCCCGGGCATCTCCTCTGGGAAAGGACAGCATTCACTGGGAAATCAGAATTGGATTATGGGGATGCTGCTGCTGAATGCCTAAGCAACTCTCCACAGCACGTTGGAAGTTACCCGCATGCAACGAAATCCTCTTTGCCCTAGCACCTCTTTGCCTAAGAGAGAAGCGTGGTTGCACATCTGAAAGGGCCTTAAGGAAAGGGACACGTCTTTCACTGCACTCCCCAGGAGCAAGTCTGGGGCAGGCCGAACAAGCCGCCCCCAGAGAAGAGAAGGTGCCATTGGCCTTTTGGGTGGGAAACGGTCGGGAAGCAGGAGAGCCTGCTGTGGCAGGAAGAGCAGGCCGGTGGCAAGACAAGTGTCACCCGCTCCCTGTGCGGAGAGACGAAGCCTCACTGCTAATGAGACATGAGGTGACGACTAGGGCAGGGGCGCCTGCTCCACTCTGAGGAAGGAGTCTGGGCAGAAGGCAGGCCTGTCTTGTGCCTCTGGTCCCAAGGGGACAGCATGTCCTTGACCACCTGTCCGTAGGGCACACTTGGGCTTGCTACCAGGCGCCATACCCGCAACTCGCAGAAACAGCACCTTCGAGAAACGGGCAGATGCCATCTTCCTCCAAGATGTGGCAGCATTTTCGGTGGCAGGGGGTTTCTGGAGAAGGAGTGGGGCAGTCCCCCAAAGCTCCCCATTCCAGTGAAAGGAAGGTGTTCAGGGATCCTGTCGCCTCTCCTCTCCTGTGGCGAAGGCACTGGCCTTGTCCGTGTGTCCACCTGAGAGCCAGTGCCAAAGGCCAAGCGTTGCCTACACCGGGAGATGGTAGTGTGCATTGAGTGCCAACTAGGCCACGCACGCTGCTGCTGGGTTGTGTCTGTGTCTGCTTATTTCGGCCTGGCAGCGAGAACCCAGGGCGCCAACATGAAGCCCGGGAAACCAAGGCATAAGACGGACCAGCTCTCCGCAGCTCTTCTTCCCTGACGCGACAGAGCAAACACCGAAATCCTTGCTGAGGAAGCAGCAGCGAAGTGCTGTTCACGCCAAGCTGAAAACCTCTGCGAAAGCATAGCAGTCGCTGAGAAATCAGAGTCGGTTCTGTGGGCTGCTGTTGCTGCTTGACGTAGCCTAGGATCCGCAGCACGGCGGGAGAAACCCGAATAGATCGAAAGCCTCCTTGATAGGGCATCCCCTCTGGGAAAGCACAGCATCCTCTGGGAAATCAGAGTCGGGTCTGTGGGATGCTGCTGCTGCTTGCCTGAGCAAGACTCCAAACCATGGTGTAATAAACCCGCATGGAACGAAATCCTCTTTGGGCATCCCTTCTGCCTGAGAGAGTAGGGTGGTTGCGCCTGTGGAAAGTGCCTTAAGGAAAGGGACATGCCTGTCACTGCACTCCCCAGGAGCCTGTCTCGGGAGAGTGCAGCACGCTGCCCCAGGAGAAGAGAAAGAGTCCTTGGCCTAGTGGTCGGGAAATGTTCGCGAAGCAGGAGCGCCGGCCCGGGCAGGAACAGCGGGCCGGTGGCAAGACAAGTGTCACCCTCTGCCTGTGCTGAGAGACGAAGCCTGGCTGCTAGGAGACACGAGGGGACGATTTGGCAGGGGAGCGTGCTCCAATCTGAGGAAGGAGTCTGGGCAGAAGGAAGGTCTTTCCTGTGCCTCTGGGCCCAAGGGGACAGCAGGTCCTTGGCCACCTGTCCAGAGGGCAGACGTGGGCTTGCCACCAAGCTCCCGGTCCTGAACTCGCAGAAACACCTCCTGGAGGAACGGGCAATCACATGCTGACTTCCTCCAGGATGTGGCAGTCTTGGCGGAGGCAGGGCGTTTCTCGGGGAAACAGGGACAGTTTCCCATTACTCCCCATCCCAGGGCACGGGCCGTGTGCAGTGATCCTCTCGTGGCTCCTCGATGGGAAAGGCACGGGCCTAGTCCCCTGTCCCCCTGAACGCCAGAGCAAAAGGGCAGGCCTTGCCTATACCGAGAGATGCAATTGTGAACAGAGCGCCATCCTAGGCCACGCACGCTGCAGCAGGGTCGAGGCTGGTTCTGCTTATTTCGGCTTGGCAAAATGAACTCAGGATGTGAACTTGGAGCCCGGGAGAGCAAGGCACAAGAGGCACCAGTCTCCCGCAGCTATTCTTCCCTGAAGTGACTAAAGCCTTGCTGAGGAAGCAGGGGCCAAGTGTTGTTCGCTCCAAGCCAAAGTCTTTGCGAAAGCACAGCATTCGCTACGAAGTCAGTGTCGGATCTGCGGGCTCTGCTGCTGCTTGCCTGAGACCGGTCTCGTGGTGGGAGATACCCGCATACAGCGAAATCCTCTTTGCCCGGGCACCTCCTCTGGGAAAGCACAGCATTCACTGGGAAATCAGTGAATGCCTAAGCTACTCTCCACAGCACGTTGGTAGTTACCCGCATGCAACGAAATCCTCTTTGCCCTAGCACCTCTTTGCCTAAGAGAGTAGCGTGGTTGCACATCTGAAAGGGCCTTAAGGAAAGGGACATGTCTTTCACTGCACTCCCCAGGAGCAAGTCTGGGGCAGGCCGAACAAGCCGCCCCCGAGAAGAGAAGGTGCCATTGGCCTTGTGGGTGGGAAACGGTCGGGAAGCAGGAGAGCTTGCCGTGGCAGGAAGAGCAGGCCGGTGGCAAGACAAGTGTCACCCGCTCCCTGTGCGGAGAGACGAAGCCTCACTGCTAATGAGACATGAGGTGACGACTAGGGCAGGGGCGCCTGCTCCACTCTGAGGAAGGAGTCTGGGCAGAAGGCAGGCCTGTCTTGTGCCTCTTGTCCCAAGGGGACAGCATGTCCTTGACCACCTGTCCATAGGGCACACTTGGGCTTGCTACCAGGATTCAAACCCGGAACTCGAGGAACAGCTCCCTCGTGAAATGGGCAGTCAGATGCCACCTTCCTCCAAGATGTGACAGCGTTTTCGGTGGCAGGGGGTTTGCCGGGGAAGGAGTGGAGACAGTCCCCCAAATCTACCCATTCCAGTGAACAGACGGTGTTCAGGGATCCTGTCGCCTCTCCTCTCCTGTGGCGAAGGCAGTGGCCTTGTCCGTGAGTCCGCCTGAGAGCCAGTGCCAAAGACCAAGCGTTGCCTACACCGGGAGATGGTAGTGTGCATTGAGTGCCATCCTAGGCCACGCACGCTGCTGCAGGGTTGTGGTTGTGTCTGCTTACTTCGGCCTGGCAGGGTGAACCCAGGGCGCCAACATGAAGCCCGGGATAGCAAGGCCTACGACGGACCAGTCTCTGCAGCTCTTCTTCACTGACGCGACAGAGCGAACACCGAAATCCTTGCTGAGGAAGCAGCAGCGAAGTGCGGTTCCCGCCAAGCTGAAAACCTCTGCGAAAGCATAGCCGTCGCTGGGAAATCAGAGTCGGTTCTGTGGGCTGCTGTTGCTGCTTGCCTTAGACTAGTATTCGAGCACGGCGGGAGGAACCCGCATAGAGCAAAAGCCTCTTTGCTAGGGCATCCCCTCTGGGAAAGCACAGCATTCTTTGGGAAATCAGAGTCGGATCTGTGGGATGCTGCTGCTGTTTTCCTGAGGAAGACTCCACAGCACGGTGTAATAAATCCGCATGGAGCGAGATCCACTTTGCCTGGGCATCCCTTCTGCCTGAGAGAGAAGCGTGGTTGCGCCTGTGGAAAGAGCCTTAAGGAAAGGGACATGTCTGTCACTGCACTCCCCAGGAGCCTGTCTCGGGAAAGTGCAGCATGCTGCCCTAGGAGAGGAGAAAGAGTCGTTGGCCTTGTGGTCGGGATACGGTCGCGAAGCAGGAGCGCCGGCCTGGGCAAGAACAGCGGGCCGGTGGCAAGACAAGTGTCACCCTCTGCCTGTGCAGAGAGACGAAGCTAAGGAGACACGAGGGGATGATTGGGCAGGGGAGCGTGCTCCAATCTGAGGAAGGGTCTGGGCAGAAGGAAGGTCTTTCCTGTGCCTCTGGGCCCAAGGGGACAGCAGGTCCTTGGCCACCTGTCCAGAGGGCAGACGTGGGCTTGCCACCAAGCTCCCGGTCCTGAACTCGCAGAAACACCTCCTGGAGGAACGGGCAATCAAATGCCGTCTTCCTCCAGGATGTGAAGCCTTGGCGGAGGTAGGGGGTGTCCCGGGGAAACAGGGACAGTTACCCATTACTCCCCATCCCAGGGCACGGGCCGTGTGCAATAATCCTCTCGCGGCTCCTCAAGGATGGGGAAGGCACGGGCCTAGTCCCCTGTGCCCCTGAATGCCAGAGCGAAAGGGCAGGCCTTGCCTACGAGGAGAGATGTCATTGTGAACAGAGTGCCATCCTTGGCCATGCACGCTGCTGCAGGGTCGAGGCTGGGTCTGCTTATTTCGGCTTGGTAGGATGAACCCAGGATGTGAACTTGGAGCCCGGGAAAGCAAGGCCCAAGAGGCACCAGCTCTCCCGCTGCTCTTCTTCCCTGAAGCGACTAAAGCCTTGCTGAAGAAGCAGCGGCCAAGTGCTGTTCCCTCCAAGCCAAATCCTCTGCGAAAGCACAGCATTCGCTGAGAAATCAGAGTCGGATCTGCGGGCTCTACTGCTGCTTGCCTGAGCCCGGTCTCGCGGTGGGAGAATCCCGCATACAGAGAAATACTCTTTGCCCGGGCATCTCCTCTGTGAAAGCACAGCATTCACTGGGAAATCAGAATTCTATGTGGGGGATTCTGCTGCTGAATACCTAAGCTACTCTCCACAGCACGTTGGAAGTTACCCGCATGCAACGAAATCCTCTTTGCCCTAGCACCTCTTTGCCTAAGAGAGAAGCGTGGTTGCACATCTGAAAGGGCCTTAAGGAAAGGGACACGTCTTTCACCGCACTACCCAGGAGCATGTCTGGGGCAGGCCAAACAAGCCGCCCCCAGAGAAGAGAAGGAGCTATTGGCCTTTTGGGTGGGAAACGGTCGGGAAGCAGGAGAGCCTGCCGTGGCAGGAAGAGCAGGCCGGTGGCAAGACAAGTGTCACCCGCTCCCTGTGCGGAGAGACGAAGCCTCGCTGCTAATGAGACATGAGGGGATGACTAGGGCAGGGGCGCCTGCTCCACTCTGAGGAAGGAGTCTGGGCAGAAGGCAGGCCTGTCTTGTGCCTCTTGTCCCAAGGGGACAGCATGTCCTTGACCACCTGTCCGTAGGGCACACTTGGGCATGCTACCAGGCGCCATACCCGGAACTCGCAGAAACAGCACCCTCGAGAAACGGGCAGATGCCATCTTCCTCCAAGATGTGGCAGCGTTTTCGGTGGCAGGGGGTTTTCTGGAAAAGGAGTGGGGCAGTCCCCCAAAGCTCCCCATTCCAGTGAACGGACGGTGTTCAGGGATCCTGTCGCCACTCCTCTCCTGTGGCGAAGGCACTGGCCTTGTCCGTGAGTCCGCCTGAGAGCCAGTACCAAAGACCAAGCGTTGACTACACCGGGAGTTGGTAGTGTGCATTGAGTGCCATCCTAGGCCACGCACGCTGCTGCAGTATTGTGGCTCTGTCTGCTTAGTTTGGCCTGGCAGGGTGAACCCAGGGCGCTAACATGAAGCCCGGGAAAGCAAGGCACAAGACGGACCAGCTCTCTGCAGCTCTTCTTCACTGACACGACAGAGCGAACACCGAAATCCTTGCTGAGGAAGAAGCAGCGAAGTGCGGTTCCCGCCAAGCTGAAAACCTCTGCGAAAGCATAGCCGTCGCTGGGAAATCAGAGTCGGTTCTGTGGGCTGCTGTTGCTGCTTGCCTTAGACTAGTATTCAAGCACGGCGGGAGTAACCCGCATAGAGCAAAAGCCTCTTTGCTAGGGCATCCCCTCTGGGAAAGCACAGCATTCTCTTGGAAATCAGAGTCGGATCTGTGGGATGCTGCTGCTGTTTTCCTGAGGAAGACTCCACAGCACGGTGTAATAAATCCGCATGGAGCGAGATCCACTTTGCCTGGGCATCCCTTCTGCCTGAGAGAGAAGCGTGGTTGCACCTGTGGAAAGAGCCTCAAGGAAACGGACATGTCTGTCACTGCACTCCCCAGGAGCCTGTCTCGGGAGAGTGCAGCACGCTGCCCTAGGAGAAGAGTAGGAGTCGTTGGCCTTGTGGTCGGGAAACGGTCGTGAATCAGGAGCGCTGGCCGGGGCAGGAACAGCGGGCTGGTGGCAAGACAAGTGTCACTCTCTCCCTGTGCAGAGAGACGAAGCCTGGCTGCTAAGGAGACACAAGGGGACGATTGGGCAGGGCAGCGTGCTCCAATCTGAGTTAGGAGTCTGGGCAGATGGAAGGCCTTTCCTGTGCCTCTGGCCCCAAGGGGACAGGAGCTCCTTGGCCACCTGTCCAGAGGGCAGACGTGGGCTTGCCACCAAGCTCCCGGTCCTGAACTCGCAGAAACACCACCTGGAGGAACGGGCAATCAGATACCGACTTCCTCCAGGATGTGGCAGCCTTGGCAGAGGCAGGGGGTGTTCCGAGGAAACAGGGACAGTTTCCCATTACTCCCCATCCCAGGGCATGGGCGGTGTGCAGTGACCCTCTCGTGGCTCCTCAAGGTTTGGGAAGGCACGGGCCTAGTCCCTTGTCCCCCTGAACGCCAGAACAAAAGGGCAGCCCTGCCTAAGCCGAGAGATGGCATTGTGAGCAGAGTGCCATCCTAGGCCACGCACGCTGCTGCAGGGCCGAGGCTGGTTCTGCTTATTTCGGCTTGGCAGGATGAACCCAGGATGTGAACTTGGAGCCCGGGAAAGCAAGGCCCAAGAGGCACCAGCCTTCCCGCAGACTTCTTCCCTGAAGCAACTAATTCCTTGCTGAGGAAGCAGCGGCCAAGTGCTGTTCGCTCCAAGCCAAAGCCTCTGCGAAAGCACAGCATTTGCTGAGAAATCAGTGTCGGTTCTGCGGGCTCTGCTGCTGCTTGCCTGAGCCCAGTCTCGCGGTGGGAGAAATCCGCATACAGCGAAAGCCTCTTTGCCCGGGCATCTCCTCTGGGAAAGCACAGCATTCCCTGGGAAATCAGAATCGGATGTGGGGGATGCTGCTGCTGAATGCCTGAGCTAGTCTCTACAGCGCGGTGGAATTTACCCGCATGGAGCGAAATCTTCTTTACCCTAGCACCTCTTTGCCTAAGAGAGAAGCGTGGTTGCACATCTGAAAGGGCCTTAAGGAAAGGGACACGTCTTTCACCACACTCCCCAGGAGCAAGTCTGGGGCAGGCGCAACAAGCCGCGCCCCAGAGAAGAGAAGGAGCCATTGGCCTTGTGGTCGGGAAACGGTCGGGAAGCAGGAGAGCCTGCCGTGGCAGGAAGAGCAGGCCGGTGGCAAGACAAGTGTCACCCGCTCCCTGTGCGGAGAGATGATGCCTCCCTTCTAATGAGACTTGAGGTGACGACTAGGGCAGTGGCGCCTGTTCCACTCTGAGGAAGGAGTCTGGGCAGAAGGCAGGCCTGTCTTGTGCCTCTGGTCCCAAGGGGACAGCATGTCCTTGACCACCTGTCCGTAGGGCACACTTGGGCTTGCTACCAGGCGCCATACCCGGAACTCGCAGAAACAGCACCCTCGAGAAACGGGCAGTCAAATGCCATCTTCCTCCAAGATGTGACAGCGTTTTCGGTGGCAGGGGGTTTGCTGGGGAAGGAGTGGGCACAGTCCCCCAAAGCTCCCCATTCCAGTGAAAGGACGGTGTTCAGGGATCCTGTCGCCTCTCCTCTCCTGTGGCAAAGGCACTGGCCTTGTCCGTGAGTCCGCCTGAGAGCCAGTGCCAAAGGCCAAGCGTTGCCTACACCGGGAGATGGTAGTGTGCATTGAGTGCCATCCTAGGCCATGCACGCTGCTGCAGGTTTGTGGCTGAGTCTGCTCAGTTCGGCCTGGCAGGGTGAACCCAGGGCGCCAACATGAAGCCCGGGAAAGCAAGGCCTAAGACGGACCAGCGCTCCGCAGCTCTTCTTCCCTGACGCGACAGAGCGAACACCGAAATCCTTGCTGAGGAAGCAGCAGCGAAGTGCGGTACGCGCAAAGCTGAAAACCACTGCGAAACCATAGCAGTCGCTGAGAAATCAGAGTCGGATCTGCGGGCTCTACTGCTGCTTGCCTGAGCCCGGTCTCGCGGTGGGAGAAACCCGCATACAGCGACATCCTCTTTGCCCGGGTATCTCCTCTGGGAAAGCACAGCATTCACTGGGAAATCAGAATCGGATGTGGGGGATGTTGCTGCTGAATACCTAAGCTACTCTCCACAGCACGTTGGAAGATACCCGCATGCAACGAAATCCTCTTTGCCCTAGCAACTCTTTGCCTAAGAGAGAAGCGTGGTTGCACATCTGAAAGGGCCTTAAGGAAAGGGACATGTCTTTCACTGCACTCCCCAGGAGCAAGTCTGGGGTAGGCCGAACAAGCCGCCCCCAGAGAAGAGAAGGTGCCATTCGCCTTGTGGGTGTGAAACGGTCCGGAAGCAGGAGAGCCTGCTGTGGCAGGAAGAGCGGGCCGGTGGCAAGACAAGTGTCACCCGCTCCCTGTGTGGGAGATGATGCCTCCCTTCTAATGAGACATGAGGGGACGACTAGGGCAGTGGCACCTGTTCCACTCTGAGGAAGGAGTCTGGGCAGAAGGCAGGCCTGTCTTGTGCCTCTGGTCCCAAGGGGACAGCATGTCCTTGACCACCTGTCCGTAGGGCACACTTGGGCTTGCTACCAGGCGCCATACCCGGAACTCGCAGAAACAGCTCCCTCGGAAACACGCAGTCAGATGCCATCTTCCTCCAAGATGTGACAGCGTTTTCAGTGGCAGGGGGTTTGCTGGGGAAGGAGTGGGCACAGTTCCCCAAAGCTCCGCATTCCAGTGAAAGGACGGTGTTCAGGGATCCTGTCGCCTCTCCTCTCCTGTGGCGAAGGCACTGGCCTTGTCCGTGAGTCCGCCTGAGAGCCAGTGCCAAAGGCCAAGCGTTGCCTACACCGGGAGATGGTAGTGTGCATTAAGTGCCATCTTAGACCACGCACGCTGCTGCAGGGTTGTGGCTGTGTCTGCTTAGTTCGGCCTGGCAGGATGAACCCAGGGCGCCAACATGAAGCCCGGGAAAGCAAGGCCTAAGACGGACCAGCTCTCTGCAGCTCTTCTTCCGTGACGCGACAGAGCGAACACCGAAATCCTTGTTGAGGAAGCAGCAGCGAAGTGCGGTTCGCGCAAAGCTGAAAACCTCTGCGAAAGCACAGCAGTCGCTGAGATATCAGAGTCGGTTCTGTGGGCTGCTGTTGCTGCTTGCCTTAGCGTAGTATTCGCAGCACGGCGGGAGAAACCCGCATAGAGCGAAAGCCTATTTGCTAGGGCATCACCTCTGGGAAAGCACAGCATTCTCTTGGAAATCAGAGTCGGATCTGTGGGATGCTGCTGCTGTTTTCCTGAGGAAGATTCCACAGCACGGTGTATAAAACCGCATGGAGCGAAGTCCACTTTGCCTGGGCATCCCTTCTGCCTGAGAAAGAAGCGTGGTTGCACCTGTGGAAAGACCCTTAAAGAAAGGGACATGTCTATCACTGCACACCCCAGGAGCCTGTCTCGGGAAAGTGCAGCACGCTGCCCCAGGAGAAGAGTAGGAGTTGTTGGCCTTGTGGTCGGGAAACGGTAGCGAGGCAGGAGCGCCGGGCCTGGCAAGAACAGCGGGCCGGTGGCAAGACAAGTGTCACCCTCTGCCTGTGCAGAGAGACGAAGCCTGGCTGCTAAGAGACACGAGGGGACGATTGGGCAGGGTAGCGTGCTCCAATCTGAGGAAGGAGTCTGGGCAGAAGGAAGGTCTTTCCTGTGCCTCTGGGCCCAAGGGGACAGCAGGTCCTTGGCCACCTGTCCAGAGGGCAGACGTGGGCTTGCCACCAAGCTCCCGGTCCTGAACTCGCAGAAACACCTCCTGGAGGAACGGGCAATCAGATGCCGACTTCCTCCAGGATGTGGCAGCCTTGGCGGAGGCAGGGGGTGTCCCGGGGAAACAGGGACAGTTTCCCATTACTCCCCATCCCAGAGCACGGGCCGTGTGCAGTGATCCCCTCGCGGCTCCTAAAGGATGGGGAAGGCACGGGCCTAGTCCCCTGTCCCCCTGAATGCCAGAGCGAAAGGGCACGCCTTGCCTACGAGGAAAGATGTCATTGTGAGCAGAGTGCCATCCTAGGCCAGCACGCTGCTGCAGGGTCGAGGCTGGGTCTGCATATTTCGGCTTGGTAGGATGAACCCAGGATGTGAACTTGGAGCCCGGGAAAGCAAGGCCCAAGAGGCACCAGCTCTCCCGCTGCTCTTCTTCCCTGAAGCGACTAAAGCCTTGCTGAAGAAGCAGCGGCCAAGTGCTGTTCGCTCCTAGCCAAAGCCTCTGCGAGAGCATAGCATTCGCTGATAAATCAGAGTCGGATCTGCGGGCTCTACTGCTGCTTGCCTGAGCCCGGTCTCGCGGTGGGAGAAACCCGCATACAGAGAAATCCTCTTTGCCCGGGCATCTCCTCTGTGAAAGCACAGCATTCACTGGGAAATCAGAATTCTATGTGGGGGATTCTGCTGCTGAATACCTAAGCTACTCTCCACAGCACGTTGGAAGTTACCCGCATGCAACGAAAACGTCTTTGCCCTAGCACCTCTTTGCCTAAGAGAGAAGCGTGGTTGCACATCTGAAAGGGCCTTAAGGAAAGGGACACGTCTTTCACCGCACTCCCCAGGAGCATGTCTGGGGCAGGCCAAACAAGCCGCCCCCAGAGAAGAGAAGGAGCTATTGGCCTTGTGGGTGGGAAACGGTCGGGAAGCAGGAGAGCCTGCCGTGGCAGGAAGAGCAGGCCGGTGGCAAGACAAGTGTCACCCGCTCCCTGTGCGGAGAGACGAAGCCTCGCTGCTAATGAGACATGAGGGGACGACTAGGGCAGGGGGCCTGCTCCACTCTGAGGAAGGAGTCTGGGCAGAAGGCAGGCCTGTCTTGTGCCTCTGGTCCCAAGGGGACAGCATGTCCTTGACCACCTGTCCGTAGGGCACACTTGGGCTTGCTACCAGGCGCCATACCCGGAACTCGCAGAAACAGCACCCTCGAGAAACGGGCAGATGCCATCTTCCTCCAAGATGTGGCAGCGTTTTCGGTGGCAGGGGGTTTTCTGGAGGAGTGGGGCAGTTCCCCAAAGCTCCCCATTCCAGTGAACGGACGGTTTCAGGGATCCTGTCGCCACTCCTCTCCTGTGGCGAAGGCACTGGCCTTGTCCGTGAGTCCGCCTGAGAGCCAGTACCTAAGGCCAAGCGTTGCCTACACCGGGAGTTGGTAGTGTGCATTGAGTGCCATCCTAGGCCACGCACGCTGCTGCAGTGTTGTGGTTCTGTCTGCTTAGTTTGTCCTGGCAGGGTGAACCCAGGGCGCTAACATGAAGCCCGGGAAAGCAAGGCACAAGACGGACCAGCTCTCTGCAGCTCTTCTTCACTGACACGACAGAGCGAACACCGAAATCCTTGCTGAGGAAGCAGCAGCGAAGTGCGGTTCGCGCAAAGCTGAAATGCTCTGCGAAAGCGTAGCAGTCGCTGAGAAATCAGAGTCGGTTCTGTGGGCTGCTGTTGCTGCTTGCCTTAGCGTAGAATTCGCAGCACGGTGGGAGAAACCCGCATAGAGCGAAAGCCTCTTTGCTAGAGCATCCCCTCTGGGAAAGCACAGCATTCTCTGGGAAATCAGAGTCGGAGCTGTGGGATGCTGCTGCTGCTTGCCTGAGCAAGACTCCACAGCACTTTGTAATAAACACGCATGGAGCGAGATCCTCTTTGCCTGGCCATCCCTTCTGCCTGAGAGAGAAGCGTGGTTGCGCCTGTGGAAAGAGCCTTAAAGAAAGGGACATGTCTGTCACTGCACTCCCCAGGAGCCTGACTCGGGAAAGTGCAGCATGCTGCCCTAGGAGAAGAGAAGGATTCGTTGGCCTTGTGGTCGGGAAACAGTCGCGAAGCAGGAGCGCCGGCGCTGGTAAGAACAGCGGGCCGGTGGCAAGACAAGTGTCACCCTCTGCCTGTGCAGAGAGACGAAGCTAAGGAGACACGAGGGGATGATTGGGCAAGGGAGCGTGCTCTAATCTGAGGAAGGAGTCTGGGCAGAAGAAAGGCCTTTCCTGTGCCTCTGGGCCCAAGGGGATAGCAGGTCCTTGGCCACCTGTCCAGAGGGCAGACGTGGGCTTGCCACCAATCTCCCGGTCCTGAACTCGCAGAAACACCTCCTGGAGGAACGGGTAATCAAATTCCGTCTTCCTCCAGGATGTGGCAGCCTTGGCGGAGGCAGAGGGTGTGTCGGGGAAACAGGGACAGTTACACATTACTCCCCATCCCTGGGCACGAGCCGTGTGCTTTATCCTCTCGCGGCTCCTCAAGGATGGGGAAGGCACGGGCCTAGTCCCCTGTCCCCCTGAATGCCAGAGCGAAAGGGCACGCCTTGCCTACGAGGAAAGATGTCATTGTGAGCAGAGTGCCATCCTAGGCCATGCACGCTGCTGCAGGGTCGAGGCTGGGTCTGCTTATTTCGGCTTGGTAGGATGAACCCAGGATGTGAACTTGGAGCCCGGGAAAGCAAGGCCCAAGAGGCACCAGCTCTCCCGCTGAAGCTCTTCTTCCCTGAAGCGACTAAAGCCTTGCTGAAGAAGCAGCGGCCAAGTGCTGTTCCCTCCAAGCCAAAGCCTCTGCGAAAGCACAGCATTCGCTGAGAAATCAGAGTCGGATCTGCGGGCTCTACTGCTGCTTGCCTGAGCCCGGTCTCGCGGTGGGAGAAACCCGCATACAGAGAAATCCTATTTGCCCGGGCATCTCCTCTGTGAAAGCACAGCATTCACTGGGAAATCAGAATTCTATGTGGGGGATTCTGCTGCTGAATACCTAAGCTACTCTCCACAGCACGTTGGAAGTTACCCGCATGCAACGAAATCCTCTTTGCCCTAGCAACTCTTTGCCTAAGAGAGAAGCGTGGTTGCACATCTGAAGGCCCTTAAGGAAAGGGACATGTCTTTCACTGCACTCCCCAGGAGCAAGTCTGGGGCAGGCCGAACAAGCCGCCCCCGAGAAGAGAAGGTGCCATTGGCCTTGTGGTCGGGAAACGGTCGGGAAGCAGGAGAGCCTGCCGTGGCAGGAAGAGCAGGCCGGTGGCAAGACAAGTGTCACCCGCTCCCTGTGCGGAGAGACGAAGCCTCGCTGCTAATGAGACATGAGGGGATGACTAGGGCAGGGGCGCCTGCTCCACTCTGAGGAAGGAGTCTGGGCAGAAGGCAGGCCTGTCTTGTGCCTCTTGTCCCAAGGGGACAGCATGTCCTTGACCACCTGTCCGTAGGGCACACTTGGGCATGCTACCAGGCGCCATACCCGGAACTCGCAGAAACAGCACCCTCGAGAAACGAGCAGATGCCATCTTCCTCCAAGATGTGGCAGCGTTTTCGGTGGCAGGGGGTTTTCTGGAAAAGGAGTGGGGCAGTCCCCCAAAGCTCCCCATTCCAGTGAACGGACGGTGTTCAGGGTTCCTGTCGCCACTCCTCTCCTGTGGCGAAGGCACTGGCCTTGTCCGTGAGTCCGCCTGAGAGCCAGTACCAAAGACCAAGCGTTGCCTACACCGGGAGTTGATAGTGTGCATTGAGTGCCATCCTAGGCCACGCACGCTGCTGCAGTATTGTGGCTCTGTCTGCTTAGTTTGGCCTGGCAGGGTGAACCCAGGGCGCTAACATGAAGCCCGGGAAAGCAAGGCACAAGACGGACCAGCTCTCTGCAGCTCTTCTTCACTGACACGACAGAGCGAACACCGAAATCCTTGCTGAGGAAGAAGCAGCGAAGTGCGGTTCCCGCCAAGCTGAAAACCTATGCGAAAGCATAGCCGTCGCTGGGAAATCAGAGTCGGTTCTGTGGGCTGCTGTTGCTGCTTGCCTTAGACTAGTATTCAAGCACGGCGGGAGTAACCCGCATAGAGCAAAAGCCTCTTTGCTAGGGCATCCCCTCTGGGAAAGCACAGCATTCTCTTGGAAATCAGAGTCGGATCTGTGGGATGCTGCTGCTGTTTTCCTGAGGAAGACTCCACAGCACGGTGTAATAAATCCGCATGGAGCGAGATCCACTTTGCCTGGGCATCCCTTCTGCCTGAGAGAGAAGCGTGGTTGCACCTGTGGAAAGAGCCTCAAGGAAAGGGACATGTCTGTCACTGCACTCCCCAGGAGCCTGTCTCGGGAGAGTGCAGCACGCTGCCCTAGGAGAAGAGTAGGAGTCGTTGGCCTTGTGGTCGGGAAACGGACGTGAATCAGGAGCGCTGGCCGGGGCAGGAACAGCGGGCTGGTGGCAAGACAAGTGTCACTCTCTCCCTGTGCAGAGAGACGAAGCCTGGCTGCTAAGGAGACACAAGGGGACGATTGGGCAGGGCAGCGTGCTCCAATCTGAGTTAGGAGTCTGGGCAGATGGAAGGCCTTTCCTGTGCCTCTGGCCCCAAGGGGACAGGAGCTCCTTGGCCACCTGTCCAGAGGGCAGACGTGGGCTTGCCACCAAGCTCCCGGTCCTGAACTCGCAGAAACACCACCTGGAGGAACGGGCAATCAGATACCGACTTCCTCCAGGATGTGGCAGCCTTGGCAGAGGCAGGGGGTGTCCCGGGGAAACAGGGACAGTTTCCCATTACTCCCCATCCCAGGGCATGGGCGGTGTGCAGTGACCCTCTCGTGGCTCCTCAAGGTTTGGGAAGGCACGGGCCTAGTCCCTTGTCCCCCTGAACGCCAGAACAAAAGGGCAGCCCTGCCTAAGCCGAGAGATGGCATTGTGAGCAGAGTGCCATCCTAGGCCACGCACGCTGCTGCAGGGCCGAGGCTGGTTCTGCTTATTTCGGCTTGGCAGGATGAACCCAGGATGTGAACTTGGAGCCCGGGAAAGCAAGGCCCAAGAGGCACCAGCCTTCCCGCAGACTTCTTCCCTGAAGCAACTAATTCCTTGCTGAGGAAGCAGCGGCCAAGTGCTGTTCGCTCCAAGCCAAAGCCTCTGCGAAAGCACAGCATTTGCTGAGAAATCAGTGTCGGTTCTGCGGGCTCTGCTGCTGCTTGCCTGAGCCCAGTCTCGCGGTGGGAGAAATCCGCATACAGCGAAAGCCTCTTTGCCCGGGCATCTCCTCTGGGAAAGCACAGCATTCCCTGGGAAATCAGAATAGGATCTGGGGGATGCTGCTGCTGAATGCCTGAGCTAGTCTCTACAGCGCGCTGGAATTTACCCGCATGGAGCGAAATCTTCTTTACCCTAGCACCTCTTTGCCTAAGAGAGAAGCGTGGTTGCACATCTGAAAGGGCCTTAAGGAAAGGGACACGTCTTTCACCGCACTCCCCAGGAGCAAGTCTGGGGCAGGCGCAACAAGCCGCGCCCCAGAGAAGAGAAGGAGCCATTGGCCTTGTGGTCGGGAAACGGTCGGGAAGCAGGAGAGCCTGCCGTGGCAGGAAGAGCAGGCCGGTGGCAAGACAAGTGTCACCCGCTCCGTGTGCGGATAGATGATGCCTCCCTTCTAATGAGACATGAGGGGACGACTAGGGCAGTGGCGCCTGTTCCACTCTGAGGAAGGAGTCTGGGCAGAAGGCAGGCCTGTCTTGTGCCTCTGGTCCCAAGGGGACAGCATGTCCTTGACCACCTGTCCGTAGGGCACACTTGGGCTTGCTACCAGGCGCCATACACGGAACTCGCAGAAACAGCTCCCTCGAGAAACGGGCAGTCGGATGCCATCTTCCTCCAAGATGTGACAGCGTTTTCGGTGGCAGGGGGTTTGCTGGGGAAGGAGTGGGCACAGTCCCCCAAAGCTCCCCATTCCAGTGAAAGGACGGTGTTCAGGGATCCTGTCGCCTCTCCTCTCCTGTGGCAAAGGCACTGGCCTTGTCCGTGAGTCCGCCTGAGAGCCAGTGCCAAAGGCCAAGCGTTGCCTACACCGGGAGATGGTAGTGTGCATTGAGTGCCATCCTAGGCCATGCACGCTGCTGCAGGTTTGTGGCTGAGTCTGCTCAGTTCGGCCTGGCAGGGTGAACCCAGGGCGCCAACATGAAGCCCGGGAAAGCAAGGCCTAAGACGGACCAGCGCTCCGCAGCTCCTCTTCCCTGACGCGACAGAGCGAACACCGAAATCCTTGCTGAGGAAGCAGCAGCGAAGTGCGGTACGCGCAAAGCTGAAAACCACTGCGAAACCATAGCAGTCGCTGAGAAATCAGAGTCGTTTCTGTGGGCTGCTGTTGCTGCTTGCCTTAGCGTAGTATTCGCAGCACGGCGGGAGAAACCCGCATAGAGCGAAAGCCTCTTTGCTAGGGCATCCCCTCTGGGAAAGCACAGCATTATCTGGGATATCAGAGTCGGATCTGTGGGATGCTGCTGGTGCTTGCCTGAGCAAGACTCCACAGCACAGTGTAATAAACATGCATGGAGCGAGATCCTCTTTGCCTGGGCATTCCTTCTGCGTGGTTGCGCCTGTGGAAAGAGCCTTAAAGAAAGGGACATGTCTGTCACTGCACTCCCCAGGAGCCTGTCTCGGGAAAGTGCAGCATGCTGCCCTAGGAGAAGAGAAGGAGTCGTTGGCCTTGTGGTCGGGATACGGTCGCGAAGCAGGAGCGCCGGCCCTGGCAAGAACAGAGGGCCGGTGGCAAGACAAGTGTCACCCTCTGCCTGTGCAGAGAGACGAAGCTAAGGAGACACGAGGGGATGATTGGGCAGGGGAGCGTGCTCCAATCTGAGGAAGGGTCTGGGCAGAAGGAAGGTCTTTCCTGTGCCTCTGGGCCCAAGGGGACAGCAGGTCCTTGGCCACCTGTCCAGAGGGCAGACGTGGGCTTGCCACCAAGGTCCCGGTCCTGAACTCGCAGAAACACCTCCTGGAGGAACAGGCAATCAAATGCCGTCTTCCTCCAGGATGTGGCAGCCTTGGCGGAGGCAGAGGGTGTGTCGGGGAAACAGGGACAGTTACCCATTACTCCCCATCCCAGGGCACGGGCCGTGTGCAATGATCCTCTCGCGGCTCCTCAAGGAAGGGGAAGACACGGACCTAGTCCCCTGTCCCCCTGAATGCCAGAGCAAAAGGGCCGGCTTTGCATACGAGGAAAGATGTCATTGTGAGCAGAGTGCCATCCCAGGCCCTGCACGCTGCTGCAGGGTCGAGGCTGGGTCTGCTTATTTCGGCTTGGTAGGATGAACCCAGGATGTGAACTTGGAGCCCGGGAAAGCAAGGCCCAAGAGGCACCAGCTCTCCCGCTGCTCTTCTTCCCTGAAGCGACTAAAGCCTTGCTGAAGAAGCAGCGGCCAAGTGCTGTTCGCTCCAAGCCAAAGCCTCTGCGAAAGCACAGCATTCACTGAGAAATCAGAGTCGGATCTGCGGGATCTACTGCTGCTTGCCTGAGCCCGGTCTCGTGGTGGGAGATACCCGCATACAGCGAAATCCTCTTTGCCCGGTCATCTCCTCTGGGAAAGCACAGCATTCACTGGGAAATCAGAATCGGATGTGGGGGATGCTGCTGCTGAATGCCTAAGCTACTCTCCACAGCACGTTGGAACTTACCCGCATGCAACGAAGTCCTCTTTGCCCTAGCACGTCTTTGCCTAAGAGAGAAGCGTGGTTGCACATCTGAAGGCCCTTAAGGAAAGGGACATGTCTTTCACTGCACTCCCCAGGAGCAAGTCTGGGGCAGGCCGAACAAGCCGCCCCCGAGAAGAGAAGGTGCCATTGGCCTTGTGGGTGGGAAACGGTCGGGAAGCAGGAGAGCTTGCCGTGGCAGGAAGAGCAGGCCGGTGGCAAGACAAGTGTCACCCGCTCCCTGTGCGGAGAGACGAAGCCTCACTGCTAATGAGACATGAGGTGACGACTAGGGCAGGGGCGCCTGCTCCACTCTGAGGAAGGAGTCTGGGCAGAAGGCAGGCCTGTCTTGTGCCTCTTGTCCCAAGGGGACAGCATGTCCTTGACCACCTGTCCATAGGGCACACTTGGGCTTGCTACCAGGCGCCATACCCGGAACTCGCAGAAACAGCACCCTCGAGAAACGGGCAGATGCCATCTTCCTCCAAGATGTGGAAGCGTTTTCGGTGGCAGGGGGTTTTCTGGAGAAGGAGTGGGGCAGTCCCACAAAGCTCCCCATTCCAGTGAACGGACGGTGTTCAGGGATCCTGTCGCCTCTCCTATCCTGTGGCGAAGGCACTGGCATTGTCCGTGAGTCCGCCTGAGAGCCAGTGCCAAAGGCCAAGCGTTGCCTACACCGGGAGATGGTAGTGTGCATTGAGTGCCATCCTAGGCCACGCACACTGCTGCAGGGTTGTGGCTGAGTCTGCTTAGTTCGGCCTGGCAGGGTGAACCCAGGGCGCCAACATGAAGCCCGGGAAAGCAAGGCCTAGACGGACCAGCTCTCCGCAGCTCTTCTTCCCTGACGCGACAGAGCGAACACCGAAGTCCTTGGTGAGTAAGCAGCAGCGAAGTGCGGTTCCCGCCAAGCTGAAAACCTCTGCAAAAGCATAGCCGTCGCTGAGAAATCAGAGTCGGTTCTGTGGGCTGCTGTTGCTGCTTGCCTTAGCCTAGTATTTGAGCACGACGGGAGGAACCCGGATAGAGCAAAAGACTCTTTGCTAGGTCATCCCCTCTGGGAAAGCACAGCATTCTCTTGGAAATCAGAGTCGGATCTGTGGGATGCTGCTGCTGTTTTCCTGAGGAAGAGTTCACAGCACTGTGTAATAAATCTGCATGGAGCTGATCCACTTTGCCTGGGCATCCCTTCTGCCTGAGAGAGAAGCGTGCTTGCGCCTGTGGAAAGAGCCTTAAGGAAAGGGACATGTCTGTCACTGCCTCCCCAGGAGCCTGTCTCGGGAAAGTGCAGCATGCTGCCCTAGGAGAAGAGAAGGAGTCGTTGGCCTTGTGGTCGGGATCCGGTCGCGAAGCAGGAGCACCGGCCCTGGCAAGAACAGCGGGCCGGTGGCAAGACAAGTGTCACCCTCTGCCTGTGCAGAGAGACGAAGCTAAGGAGACACGAGGGGATGATTGGGCAGGGGAGCGTGCTCCAATCTGAGGAAGGAGTCTTGGCAGAAGGAAGGTCTTTCCTGTGCCTCCGGGCCCAAGGGGACAGCAGGTCCTTGGCCACCTGTCCAGAGGGCAGCCGTGGGCTTGCCACCAATCTCCCGGTCCTGAACTCGCAGAAACACCTCCTGGAGGAACGGGCAATCAAATGCCGTCTTACTCCAGGATGTGGCAGCCTTGGAGGAGGTAGGGGGTGTCCCGGGGTAACAGGGACAGTTACCCATTACTCCCCATCCCAGGGCACGGGCCGTGTGCAATGATCCTCTCGCGGCTCCTCAAGGATGGGGAAGGCACGGGCCTAGTCCCCTGTCCCCCTGAATGCCAGAGCGAAAGGGCAGGCCTTGCCTACGAGGAGAGATGTCATTGTGAGCAGAGTGCCATCCTAGCCATGCACGCTGCTGCAGGGTCGAGGCTGGGTCTACTTATTTCGGCTTGGTAAGATGAACCCAGGATGTGAACTTGGAGCCCGGGAAAGCAAGGCCCAAGAGGCACCAGCTCTCCCGCTGCTCTTCTTCCCTGAAGCGACTAAAGCCTTGCTGAAGAAGCAGCGGCCAAGTGCTGTTCGCTCCAAGCCAAAGTCTCTGTGATACCACAGCATTCGCTGAGAAATCAGAGTCGGATCTGCGGGCTCTACTGCTGCTTGCCTGAGCCCGGTCTCGCGGTGGGAGAAACCCGCATACAGCGACATCCTCTTTGCCCGGGCATCTCCTATGGGAAAGCACAGCATTCCCTGGGAAATCAGAATCGGGTTTTGGGGATGCTGCTGCTGAATACCTAAGCTACTCTCCACAGCACGTTGGAAGTTACCCGCATGCAACGAAATTCTCTTTGCCCTAGCACCTCTTTGACTAAGAGAGAAGCGTGGTTGCACATCTGAAAGGGCCTTAAGGAAAGGGACACGTCTTTCACTGCACTCCCCTGGAGCAAGTCTGGGGCAGGCCGAACAAGCCACCCCAGGGAAGAGAAGGTGCCCTTGGCCTTGTGGGTGCGATACAGTCGGGAAGTAGGAGAGCCTGCTGTGGCAGGAAGAGCAGGCCGGTGGCAAGACAAGTGTCACCGCTCCCTGTGCGGAGAGACGAAGCCTCACTGCTAATGAGACATGAGGTGACGACTATGGCAGGGGCGCCGGCTCCACTCTGAGGAAGGAGTCTGGGCAGAAGTCAGGCCTGTCTTGTGCCTCTGGTCCCAAGGGGACAGCATGTCCTTGACCACCTGTCCGTAGAGCACACTTGGGCTTGCTACCAGGCGCCATATCCGGAACTCGCAGAAACAGCACCCTCGAGAAACGGGCAGATGCCATCTTCCTCCAAGATGTGGCAGCGTTTTCGGTGGCAGGGGGTTTTCTGGAGAAGGAGTGGGGCAGTCCCCCAAAGCTCCCCATTCCAGTGAACGGACGGTGTTCAGGGATCCTGTCGCCTCTCCTATCCTGTGGCGAAGGCACTGGCATTGTCCGTGAGTCCGCCTGAGAGCCAGTGCCAAAGGCCAAGCGTTGCCTACACCGGGAGATGGTAGTGTGCATTGAGTGCCATCCTAGGCCACGCACACTGCTGCAGGGTTGTGGCTGAGTCTGCTTAGTTCGGCCTGGCAGGGTGAACCCAGGGCGCCAACATGAAGCCCGGGAAAGCAAGGCCTAAGACGGACCAGCTCTCCGCAGCTCTTCTTCCCTGACGCGACAGAGCGAATACCGAAGTCCTTGCTGAGTAAGCAGCAGTGAAGTGCGGTTCCCGCCAAGCTGAAAACCTCTGCAAAAGCATAGCCGTCGCTGAGAAATCAGAGTCGGTTCTGTGGGCTGCTGTTGCTGCTTGCCTTAGCCTAGTATTTGAGCACGGCGGGAGGAACCCGCATAGAGCAAAAGCCTCTTTGCTAGGTCATCCCCTCTGGGAAAGCACAGCATTCTCTTGGAAAGCAGAGTCAGATCTGTGAGATGCTGCTCCTGTTTTCCTGAGGAAGAGTTCACAGCACGGTGTAATAAATCCACATGGAGCGAGATCCACTTTGCCTGGGCATCCCTTCTGCCTGAGAGAGAAGCGTGGTTGCGCCTGTGGAAAAAGCCTTAAGGAAAGGGACATGTCTGTCACTGCACTCCCCAGGAGCCTGTCTCGGGAACGTGCAGCATGCTGCCCTAGGAGAAGAGAAGGAGTCGTTGGCCTTGTGGTCGAGATACGGTCGCGAAGCAGGAGCACCGGCCCTGGCAAGAACAGCGGGCCGGTGGCAAGACAAGTGTCACCCTCTGCCTGTGCAAAGAGACGAAGCTAAGGAGACAAGAGGGGATGATTGGGCAGGGGAGCGTGCTCCCATCTGAGGAAGGAGTCTGGGCAGATGGAAGGTCTTTCCTGTGCCTCTGGGCCCAAGGGGACAGCAGGTACTTGGCCACCTGTCCAGAGGGCAGACCTGGGCTTGCCACCAATCTCCCGATCCTGAACTCGCAGAAACACCTCCTGGAGGAACGGGCAATCAAATGCCGTCTTCCTCCAGGATGTGGCAGCCTTGGAGGAAGTAGGGGGTGTCCCGGGGAAACAGGGACAGTTACCCATTACTCCCCAACCCAGGGCACGGGCCGTGTGCAATGATCCTCTCGCGGCTCCTCAAGGATGGGGAAGGCACGGGCCTAGTCCCCTGTCCTCCTGAATGCCAGAGCGAAAGGGCAGGCCTTGCCTACGAGGAGAGATGTCATTGTGAGCAGAGTGCCATCCTAGGCCATGCACGCTGCTGCAGGGTCGAGGCTGGGTCTGCTTATTTCGGCTTCGTAGGATGAACCCAGGATGTGAACTTGGAGCCCGGGAAAGCAAGGCCCAAGAGGCACCAGCCCTCCCGCTACTCTTCTTCCCTGAAGCGACTAAAGCCTTGCTGAAGAAGCAGCGGCCAAGTGCTGTTCGCTTCAAGCCAAAGCCTCTGCGAAAGCACAGCATTCGCTGAGAAATCAGAGTCCGATCTGCGGTCTCTACTGCTGCTTGCCTGAGCCCAGTCTCGCGGTGTGAGAAACCCGCATACAGCGAAATACTCTTTGCCCGGGCATCTCCTCTGGGAAAGCACAGCATTCCCTGGGAAATCAGAATCGGATTTTGGGGATGCTGCTGCTGAATACCTAAGCTACTCTCCCCAGCACGTTGGAAGTTACCCGCATGCAACGAAATCCTGTTTGCCCTAGCACCTCTTTGCCTAAGAGAGAAGCGTGGTTGCACATCTGAAAGGGCCTTAAGGAAAGGGACACGTCTTTCACTGCACTCCCCTGGAGCAAGTCTGGGGCAGGCCGAACAAGCCACCCCAGAGAAGAGAAGGTGCCATTGGCCTTGTGGGTGGGATACGGTCGGGAAGCAGGAGAGCCTGCTGTGGCAGGAAGAGCAGGCCGGTGGCAAGACAAGTGTCACCGCTCCCTGTGCGGAGAGACGAAGCCTCACTGCTAATGAGACATGAGGTGACGACTATGGCAGGGGCGCCTGCTCCACTCTGTGGAAGGAGTCTGGGCAGAAGTCAGGCCTGTCTTGTGCCTCTGGTCCCAAGGGGACAGCATGTTCTTGACCACCTGTCCGTAGGGCACACTTGGACTTGCTACCAGGCGCCATACCCGGAACTCGCAGAAACAGCACCCTCGAGAAACGGGCAGATGCCATCTTCCTCCAAGATGTGGCAGCGTTTTCGGTGGCAGGGGGTTTTCTGGAGAAGGAGTGGGGCAGTCCCCCAAAGCTCCCCATTCCAGTGAACGGACGGTGTTCAGGGATCCTGTCGCCTCTCCTATCCTGTGGCGAAGGCACTGGCATTGTCCGTGAGTCTGCCTGAGAGCCAGTGCCAAAGGCCAAGCGTTGCCTACACCGGGAGATGGTACTGTGCATTGAGTGCCATCCTAGGCCACGCACACGGCTGCAGGGTTGTGGCTGAGTCGGCTTAGTTCGGCCTGGCAGGGTGAACCCAGGGCGCCAACATGAAGCCCGGGAAAGCAAGGCCTAAGACGGACCAGCTCTCCGCAGCTCTTCTTCCCTGACGCGACAGAGCGAACACCGAAGTCCTTGGTGAGTAAGCAGCAGCGAAGTGCGGTTCCCACCAAGCTGAAAACCTCTGCAAAAGCATAGCCGTCGCTGAGAAATCAGAGTCGGTTCTGTGGGCTGCTGTTGCTGCTTGCCTTAGCCTAGTATTTGAGCACGGCGGGAGGAACCCGCATAGAGCAAAAGCCTCTTTGCTAGGTCATCCCCTCTGGGAAAGCACAGCATTCTCTTCGAAATCAGAGGCGGATCTGTGGGATGCTGCTGCAGTTTTCCTGTGGAAGAGTTCACAGCACGGTGTAATAAATCCGCATGGAGCGAGATCCACTTTGCCTGTGCATCCCTTCTGCCTGAGAGAGAAGCGTGGTTGCGCCTGTGGAAAGAGCCTTAAGGAAAGGGACATGTCTGTCACTGCACTCCCCAGGAGCCTGTCTCGGGAAAGTGCAGCATGCTGCCCTAGGAGAAGAGAAGGAGTCGTTGGCCTTGTCGTCGGGATCTGGTCGCGAAGCAGGAGCGCCGGCCCTGGCAAGAACAGCGGGCCGGTGGCAAGACAAGTGTCACCCTCTGCCTGTGCAGAGAGACGAAGCCTGGCTGCTAGGAGACACGAGGGGACGATTTGGCAGGGGAGCGTGCTCCAATCTGAGGAAGGAGTCTGGGCAGAAGGAAGGTCTTTCCTGTGCCTCTGGGCCCAAGGGGACAGCAGGTCCTTGGCCACCTGTCCAGAGGGCAGACGTGGGCTTGCCACCAATCTCTCGGTCCTGAACTCGCAGAAACACCTCCTGTAGGAACGGGCAATCAGATGCTGACTTCCTCCAGGATGTGGCAGTCTTGGCGGAGGCAGGGGGTGTCTCGGGGAAACAGGGACAGTTTCCCATTACTCCCCATCCCAGGGCACGGGCCTGTGCAGTGATCATCTCGCGGCTCCTCAAGGATGAGAAAGGCACGGGCCTAGTCCCCTGTCGCCCTGAACGCCAGAGCATAAGGGCAGGCCTTGCCTATGCCGAGAGATGGCATTGTGAGCAGAGTGCCATCCTAGGCCACACACGCTACTGCAGGGTCGAGGCTGGTTCTGCTCATTTCGGCTTGGCAAAATGAACTCAGGATGTGAACTTGGAGCCCGGGGGAGCAAGGCACAAGAGGCACCAGGCTTCCTCAGCTCTTCTTCCCTGAAGCAACTAAAGCCTTGCTGAGGAAGCAGGGGCCAAGTGTTGTTCGCTCCAAGCCAAAGTCTTTGCGAAAGCACAGCATTCGCTACGAAGTCCGTGTCGGTTCTGCGGGCTCTGCTGCTTCTTGCCTGAGCCCAGTCTCGCGGTGGGAGAAATCCGCATACAGCGAAAGCCTCTTTGCCCGGGCATCTCCTCTGGGAAAGCACAGCATTCACAGGGAATTCAGAATCGGATGTGGGGGATGCTGCTGCTGAATGCCTGAGCTAGTCTCTACTGCGCGGTGGAATTTACCCGCATGGAGCGAAATCCTCTTTGCCCTAGCACCCATTTGCCTAAGAGAGAAGCGTGGTTGTACATCTGAAAATGCCTTAAGGAAAGGGACACGTCTTTCACCGCACTCCCCAGGAGCAAGTCTGGGGCAGGCGCAACAAGCCGCGCCCCAGAGAAGAGAAGGAGCCATTGGCCTTGTGGTCGGGAAACGGTCGGGAAGCAGGAGAGCCTGCCGTGGCAGGAAGAGCAGGCCGGTGGCAAGACAAGTGTCACCCGCTCCCTGTGCGGAGAGATGATGCCTCCCTTCTAATGAGACTTGAGGTGACGACTAGGGCAGTGGCGCCTGTTCCACTCTGAGGAAGGAGTCTGGGCAGAAGGCAGGCCTGTCTTGTGCCTCTGGTCCCAAGGGGACAGCATGTCCTTGACCACCTGTCCGTAGGGCACACTTGGGCTTGCTACCAGGCGCCATACCCGGAACTCGCAGAAACAGCACCCTCGAGAAACGGGCAGATGCCATCTTCCTCCAAGATGTGGCAGCGTTTTCGGTGGCAGGGGGTTTTCTGGAGAAGGAGTGGGGCAGTCCCCCAAAGCTCCCCATTCCAGTGAACGGACGGTGTTCAGGGATCCTATCGCCTCTCCTATCCTGTGGCGAAGGCACTGGCATTGTCCGTGAGTCCGCCTGAGAGCCAGTGCCAAAGGCCAAGCGTTGCCTACACCGGGAGATGGTAGTGTGCATTGAGTGCCATCCTAGGCCACGCACACTGCTGCTGCAGGGTTGTGGCTGAGTCTGCTTAGTTCGGCCTGGCAGGGTGAACCCAGGGCGCCAACATGAAGCCCGGGAAAGCAAGGCCTAAGACGGACCAGCTCTCCGCAGCTCTTCTTCCCTGACGCGACAGAGCGAACACCGAAGTCCTTGGTGAGTAAGCAGCAGCGAAGTGCGGTTCCCGCCAAGCTGAAAACCTCTGCAAAAGCATAGCCGTCGCTGAGAAATCAGAGTCGGTTCTGTGTGCTGCTGTTGCTGCTTTCCTTAGCCTAGTATTTGAGCACGGCGGGAGGAACCCGCATAGAGCAAAAGCCTCTTTGCTAGGTCATCCCCTCTGGGAAAGCACAGCATTCTCTTCGCAATCAGAGTCGGATCTGTGGGATGCTGCTGCTGTTTTCCTGAGGAAGAGTTCACAGCACGGTGTAATAAATCCGCATGGAGCGAGATCCACTTTGCCTGGGCATCCCTTCTGCCTGAGAGAGAAGCGTGGTTGCGCCTGTGGAAAGAGCCTTAAGGAAAGGGACATGTCTGTCACTGCACTCCCCAGGAGCCTGTCTCGGGAAAGTGCAGCATGCTGCCCTAGGAGAAGAGAAGGAGTCGTTGGCCTTGTGGTCGGGATCTGGTCGCGAAGCAGGAGCGCCGGCCCTGGCAAGAAGAGCGGGCCGGTGGCAAGACAAGTGTCACCCTCTGCCTGTGCAGTGAGAGGAAGCTAAGGAGACACGAGGGGATGATTGGGCAGGGGAGCGTGCTCCCATCTGAGGAAGGAGTCTGGGCAGAAGGAAGGTCTTTCCTGTGCCTCTGGGCCCAAGGGGACAGCAGGTCCTTGGCCACCTGTCCAGAGGGCAGACGTGGGCTTGCCACCAATCTCCCGGTCCTGAACTCGCAGAAACACCTCCTGGAGGAACGGGCAATCAAATGCCGTCTTCCTCCAGGATGTGGCAGCCTTGGAGGAGGTAGGGGGTGTCCCGGGGAAACAGGGACAGTTACCCATTACTCCCCATCCCATGGCACGGGCCGTGTGATATGATCCTCTCGCGGCTCCTCAAGGATGGGGAAGGCACGGGCCTAGTCTCCTGTCCCCCTGAATGCCAGAGCGAAACGGCAGGCCTTGGCTACGAGGAAAGATGTCATTTAGAGCAGAGTGCCATCCTAGGCCATGCATGCTGCTGCAGGGTCGAGGCTGGGTCTGCTTATTTCGGCTTGGTAGGATGAACCCAGGATGTGAACTTGGAGCCCGGGAAAGCAAGGCCCAAGGGGCACCAGCTCTCCCGCTGCTCTTCTACCCTGAAGCGACTAAAGCCTTGCTGAAGAAGCAGCAGCCAAGTGCTGTTCGCTCCAAGCCAAAGCCTCTGCGATAGCACAGCATTCGCTGAGAAATCAGAGTCGGATCTGCGGGCTCTACTGCTGCTTCCCTGAGCCCGGTCTCGCGGTGGGAGAAACCCGCATACAGCGACATCCTCTTTGCCCGGGCATCTCCTATGGGAAAGCACAGCATTCACTGGGAAATCAGAATCGGATTTTGGGGATGCTGCTGCTGAATACCTAAGCTACTCTCCACAGCACGTTGGAAGTTACCCGCATGCAACGAAATTCTCTTTGCCCTAGCACCTCTTTGCCTAAGAGAGAAGCGTGGTTGCACATCTGAAAGGGCCTTAAGGAAAGGGACACGTCTTCACTGCACTCCCCTGGAGCAAGTCTGGGGCAGGCCGAACAAGCCACCCCAGGGAAGAGAAGGTGCCCTTGGCCTTGTGGGTGCGATACAGTCGGGAAGCAGGAGAGCCTGCTGTGGCAGGAAGAGCAGGCCGGTGGCAAGACAAGTGTCACCGCTCCCTGTGCGGAGAGACGACGCCTCACTGCTAATGAGACATGAGGTGACGACTATGGCAGGGGCGCCGGCTCCACTCTGAGGAAGGAGTCTGGGCAGAAGGCAGGCCTGTCTTGTGCCTCTGGTCCCAAGGGGACAGCATGTTCTTGACCACCTGTCCGTAGAGCACACTTGGGCTTGCTACCAGGCGCCATATCCGGAACTCGCAGAAACAGCACCCTCGAGAAACGGGCAGATGCCATCTTCCTCCAAGATGTGGCAGCGTTTTCGGTGGCAGGGGGTTTTCTGGAGAAGGAGTGGGGCAGTCCCCCAAAGCTCCCCATTCCAGTGAACGGACGGTGTTCAGGGATCCTGTCGCCTCTCCTATCCTGTGGCGAAGGCACTGGCATTGTCCGTGAGTCCGCCTGAGAGCCAGTGCCAAAGGCCAAGCGTTGCCTACACCGGGAGATGGTAGTGTGCATTGAGTGCCATCCTAGGCCACGCACACTGCTGCAGGGTTGTGGCTGAGTCTGCTTAGTTCGGCCTGGCAGGGTGAACCCAGGGCGCCAACATGAAGCCCGGGAAAGCAAGGCCTAAGACGGACCAGCTCTCCGCAGCTCTTCTTCCCTGACGCGACAGAGCGAACACCGAAGTCCTTGCTGAGTAAGCAGCAGTGAAGTGCGGTTCCCGCCAAGCTGAAAACCTCTGCAAAAGCATAGCCGTCGCTGAGAAATCAGAGTCGGTTCTGTGGGCTGCTGTTGCTGCTTGCCTTAGCCTAGTATTTGAGCACGGCGGGAGGAACCCGCATAGAGCAAAAGCCTCTTTGCTAGGTCATCCCCTCTGGGAAAGCACAGCATTCTCTTCGCAATCAGAGTCGGATCTGTGGGATGCTGCTGCTGTTTTCCTGAGGAAGAGTTCACAGCACGGTGTAATAAACACGCATGGAGCGAGATCCTCTTTGCCTGGGCATCCCTTCTGCCTGAGAGAGAAGCGTGGTTGCGCCTGTGGAAAGATCCTTAAAGAAAGGGACATGTCTGTCACTGCACTCCCCAGGAGCCTGTCTCGGGAAAGTGCAGCATGCTGCCCCAGGAGAAGAGAAGGAGTCGTTGGCCTTGTGGACGGAAAACGGTCGCGAAGCAGGAGCGCCGGCCCTGGCAAGAACAGCGGGCCGGTGGCAAGACAATTGTCACCCTCTGCTTGTGCAGAGAGACGAAGCTAAGGAGACACGAGGGGATGATTGGGCAGGGGAGCGTGCTCCCATCTGAGGATGGAGTCTGGGCAGAAGGAAGGTCTTTCCTGTGCCTCTGGGCCCAAGGGGACAGCAGGTCCTTGGCCACCTGTCCAGAGGGCAGACGTGGGCTTGCCACCAATCTCCCGGTCCTGAACTCGCAGAAACACCTCCTGGAGGAACGGGCAATCAAATGCCGTCTTCCTCCAGGATGTGGCAGCCTTGGAGTAGGTAGGGCGTGTCCCGGTGAAACAGGGACAGTTACCCATTACTCCCCAACCCAGGGCACGGGCCGTGTGCAATGATCCTCTCGCGGCTCCTCAAGGATGGGGAACGCACGGGCCTAGTCCCCTGTCCTCCTGAATGCCAGAGCGAAAGGGCAGGCCTTGCCTACGAGGAAAGATGTCATTGTGAGCAGAGTGCCATCCTAGGCCATGCACGCTGCTGCAGGGTCGAGGCTGGGTCTCCTTATTTCGGCTTGGTAGGATGAACCCAGGATGTGAAATTGGAGCCCGGGAAAGCAAGGCCCAAGAGGCACCAGCTCTCCCGCTGCTCTTCTTCCCTGAGGCGACTAAAGCCTTGCTGAAGAAGCAGCGGCCAAGTGCTGTTCGCTCCAAGCCAACGCCTCTGCGAAAGCACAGCATTCGGTGAGAATTCAGAGTCGGATCTGCGGGCTCTACTGCTGCTTGCCTGAGCCCGGTCTCGCGGTGGGAGAAACCCGCATACAGCGACATCCTCTTTGCCCGGGCATCTCCTCTGGGAAAGCAGAGCATTCACTGGGAAATCAGAATCGGATGTGGGGGATGTTGCTGCTGAATACCTAAGCTACTCTCCACAGCACGTTGGATGTTACCCGCATGCAACGAAATCCTCTTTGCCCTAGCACCTCTTTGCCTAAGAGAGAAGCGTGGTTGCACATCTGAAAGGGCCTTAAGGAAAGGGACATGTCTTTCACTGCACTCCCCAGGAGCAAGTCTGGGGCAGGCCGAAAAAGCTGCCCCCAGAGAAGAGAAGGTGCCATTGGCCTTGTGGGTGGGAAACGGTCGGGAAGCAGGAGAGCCTGCTGTGGCAGGAAGAGCAGGCCGGTGGCAAGACAAGTGTCCCCCGCTCCCTGTGCGGAGAGATGATGCCTCCCTTCTAATGAGACATGAGGGGACGACTAGGGCAGTGGCACCTGTTCCACTCTGAGGAAGGAGTCTGGGCAGAAGGCAGGCCTGTCTTGTGCCTCTGGTCCCAAGGGGACAGCAGGTCCTTGACCACCTGTCCGTAGGGCACACTTGGGCTTTCTACCAGGCGCCATACCCGGAACTTGCAGAAACAGCTCCCTCGAGAAACAGGCAGTCAGATGCCATCTTCCTCCAAGATGTGACAGCGTTTTCGGTGGCAGGGGGTTTGCTGGGGAAGGAGTGGGCACAGTTCCCCAAAGCTCCCCATTCCAGTGAAAGGACGGTGTTCAGGGATCCTGTCGCCTCTCCTCTCCTGTGGCGAAGGCACTGGCCTTGTCCGTGAGTCCGCCTGAGAGCCTGTGCCAAAGGCCAAGCGTTGCCTACACCGGGAGATGGTAGAGTGCATTAAGTGCCATCCTAGGCCACGCACGCTGATGCAGGGTTGTGGCTGTGTCTGCTTAGTTCGGCCTGGCAGGGTGAACCCAGGGCGCCAACATGAAGCCCGGGAAATCAAGGCCTAAGACGGACCAGTCTCTGCAGCTCTTCTTCCGTGACGCGACAGAGCAAACACCGAAATCCTTGCTGAGGAAGCAGCAGCGAAGTGAGGTTCGCGCAAACCTGAAAACCTCTGCGAAAGCATAGCAGTCGCTGAGAAATCAGAGTCGGTTCTGTGAGCTGCTGTTGCTGCTTGCCTTAGCGTAGTATTCGCAGCACGGCGGGAGAAACCCGCATAGAGCGAAAGCCTCTTTGCTAGGGCACCCCTCTGGGAAAGCACAGCATTCTCTTGGAAATCAGAGTCGGATCTGTGGGATGCTGCTGCTGTTTTCCTGAGGAAGACTCCACAGCATGGTGTAATAAATCCGCATGGAGCGAGATCCACTTTGCCTGGGCATCCCTTCTGCCTGAGAGAGAAGCGTGGTTGCGCCTGTGGAAAGAGCCTTAATGAAAGGGACATGTCTTTCACTGCACTCCCCAGGAGCCTGTCTTGGGAAAGTGCAGCATGCTGCCCTAGCAGAAGAGAAGGAGTCGTTGGCCTTGTGGTCGGGATCCGGTCGCAAAGCAGGAGCGCCGGCCCTGGCAAGAACAGCGGGCCGGTGGCAAGACAAGTGTCACCCTCTGCCTGTGCAGAGAGACGAAGCTAAGGAGACACGAGGGGATGATTGGGCAGGGGAGCGTGCTCCAATCTGAGGAAGGAGTCTGGGCAGAAGGAAGGTCTTTCCTGTGCCTCTGGGCCCAAGGGGACAGCAGGTCCTTGGCCACCTGTCCAGAGGGCAGACGGGGGCTTGCCACCAATCTCCCGGTCCTGAAGTCGCAGAAACACCTCCTGGACGAACGGGCAATCAAATGCCGTCTTCCTCCAGGATGTGGCAGCCTTGGAGGAGGTAGGGGGTGTCCCGGGGAAACAGGGACAGTTACCCATTACTCCCCATCCCAGGGCACGGGCCGTGTGCAATGATCCTCTCGCGGCTCCTCAAGGATGGGGAAGGCACGGGCCTAGTCCCCTGTCCCCCTGAATGCCAGAGCGAAAGGGCAGGCCTTGCCTACGAGGAGAGATGTCATTGTGAGCAGAGTGCCATCCTAGGCCATGCACGCTGCTGCAGGGTCGAGGCTGGGTCTGCTTAGTTCGGCTTGGTAGGATGAACCCAGGATGTGAACTTGGAGCCCGGGTAAGCAAGGCCCAAGAGGCACCAGCTCTCCCGCTGCTCTTCTTCCCTGAAGCGACTAAAGCCTTGCTGAAGAAGCAGCGGCCAAGTGCTGTTCGCTCCAAGCCAAAGCCTCTGCGATAGCACAGCATTCGCTGAGAAATCAGAGTCGGATCTGCGGGCTCTACTGCTGCTTGCCTGAGCCCAGTCTCGCGGTGGGAGAAACCCGCATACAGCGAAAGCCTCTTTGCCCGGGCATCTCCTCTGGGAAAGCACAGCATTCACAGGGAATTCAGAATCGGATGTGGGGGATGCTGCTGCTGAATGCCTGAGCTAGTCTCTACAGCGCGGTGGAATTTACCCGCATGGAGCGAAATCCTTTTTGCCCAAGCACCTATTTGCCTAAGAGAGAAGCGTGGTTGCACATCTGAAAGGGCCTTAAGGAAAGGGACACGTCTTTCACCGCACTCCCCAGGAGCAAGTCTGGGGCAGGCGCAACAAGCCGCGCCCCAGAGAAGAGAAGGAGCCATTGGCCTTGTGGTCGGGAAACGGTCGGGAAGCAGGAGAGCCTGCCGTGGCAGGAAGAGCAGGCCGGTGGCAAGACAAGTGTCACCCGCTCCCTGTGCGGAGAGATGATGCCTCCCTTCTAATGAGACTTGAGGTGACGACTAGGGCAGTGGCGCCTGTTCCACTCTGAGGAAGGAGTCTGGGCAGAAGGCAGGCCTGTCTTGTGCCTCTGGTCCCAAGGGGACAGCATGTCCTTGACCACCTGTCCGTAGGGCACACTTGGGCTTGCTACCAGGCGCCATACCCGGAACTCGCAGAAACAGCACCCTCGAGAAACGGGCAGATGCCATCTTCCTCCAAGATGTGGAAGCGTTTTCGGTGGCAGGGGGTTTTCTGGAGGAGTGGGGCAGTCCCCCAAAGCTCCCCATTCCAGTGAACGGACGGTGTTCAGGGATCCTGTCGCCTCTCCTATCCTGTGGCGAAGGCACTGGCATTGTCCGTGAGTCCGCCTGAGAGCCAGTGCCAAAGGCCAAGCGTTGCCTACACCGGGAGATGGTAGTGTGCATTGAGTGCCATCCTAGGCCACGCACACTGCTGCTGCAGGGTTGTGGCTGAGTCTGCTTAGTTCGGCCTGGCAGGGTGAACCCAGGGCGCCAACATGAAGCCCGGGAAAGCAAGGCCTAAGACGGACCAGCTCTCCGCAGCTCTTCTTCCCTGACGAGACAGAGCGAACACCGAAGTCCTTGGTGAGTAAGCAGCAGCGAAGTGCGGTTCCCGCCAAGCTGAAAACCTCTGCAAAAGCATAGCCGTCGCTGAGAAATCAGAGTCGGTTCTGTGGGCTGCTGTTGCTGCTTGCCTTAGCCTAGTATTTGAGCACGGCGGGAGGAACCCGCATAGAGCAAAAGCCTCTTTGCTAGGTCATCCCCTCTGGGAAAGCACAGCATTCTCTTGGAAATCAGAGTCGGATCTGTGGGATGCTGCTGCTGTTTTCCTGAGGAAGAGTTCACAGCACGGTGTAATAAATCCGCATGGAGCGAGATCCACTTTGCCTGGGCATCCCTTCTGCCTGAGAGAGAAGCGTGGTTGCGCCTGTGGAAAGAGCCTTAAGGAAAGGGACATGTCTGTCACTGCACTCCCCAGGAGCCTGTCTCGGGAAAGTGCAGCATGCTGCCCTAGGAGAAGAGAAGGAGTCGTTGGCCTTGTGGTCGGGATCTGGTCGCGAAGCAGGAGCGCCGGCCCTGGCAAGATCAGCGGGCCGGTGGCAAGACAAGTGTCAACCTCTGCCTGTGCAGAGAGACGAAGCTAAGGAGACACGAGGGGATGATTGGGCAGGGGAGCGTGCTCCCATCAGAGGAAGGAGTCTGGGCAGAAGGAAGGTCTTTCCTGTGCCTCTGGGACCAAGGGGACAGCAGGTCCTTGGCCACCTGTCCAGAGGGCAGACGTGGGCTTGCCACCAATCTCCCGGTCCTGAACTCGCAGAAACACCTCCTGGAGGAACGGGCAATCAAATGCCGTCTTCCTCCAGGATGTGGCAGCCTTGGAGGAGGTAGGGGGTGTCCCGGGGAAACAGGGACTGTTACCCATTACTCCCCATCCCAGGGCACGGTCCGTGTGCAATGATCCTCTCGCGGCTCCTCAAGGATGGGGAAGGCACGGGCCTAGTCTCCTGTCCCCCTGAATGCCAGAGCGAAACGGCAGGCCTTGGCTACGAGGAAAGATGTCATTGTGAGCAGAGTGCCATCCTAGGCCATGCATGCTGCTGCAGGGTCGAGGCTGGGTCTGCTTATTTCGGCTTGGTAGGAAGAACCCAGGATGTGAACTTGGAGCCCGGGAAAGCAAGGCCCAAAGGGCACCAGCTCTCCCGCTGCTCTTCTACCCTGAAGCGACTAAAGCCTTGCTGAAGAAGCAGCGGCCAAGTGCTGTCGCTCCAAGCCAAAGCCTCTGCGATAGCACAGCATTCGCTGAGAAATCAGAGTCGGATCTGCGGGCTCTACTGCTGCTTGCCTGAGCCCGGTCTCGCGGTGGGAGAAACCCGCATACAGCTACATCCTCTTTGCCCGGGCATCTCCTATGGGAAAGCACAGCATTCACTGGGAAATCAGAATCGGATTTTGGGGATGCTGCTGCTGAATACCTAAGCTACTCTCCACAGCACGTTGGAAGTTACACGCATGCAACGAAATTCTCTTTGCCCTAGCACCTCTTTGCCTAAGAGAGAAGCGTGGTTGCACATCTGAAAGGGCCTTAAGGAAAGGGACACGTCTTTCACTGCACTCCCCTGGAGCAAGTCTGGGGCAGGCCGAACAAGCCACCCAAGGGAAGAGAAGGTGCCCTTGGCCTTGTGGGTGCGATACAGTCGGGAAGCAGGAGAGCCTGCTGTGGCAGGAAGAGCAGGCCGGTGGCAAGACAAGTGTCACCGCTCCCTGTGCGGAGAGACGACGCCTCACTGCTAATGAGACATGAGGTGACGACTATGGCAGGGGCGCCGGCTCCACTCTGAGGAAGGAGTCTGGGCAGAAGGCAGGCCTGTCTTGTGCCTCTGGTCCCAAGGGGACAGCATGTTCTTGACCACCTGTCCGTAGGGCATACTTGGGCTTGCTACCAGGCGCCATATCCGGAACTCGCAGAAACAGCACCCTCGAGAAACGGGCAGATGCCATCTTCCTCCAAGATGTGGCAGCGTTTTCGGTGGCAGGGGGTTTTCTGGAGAAGGAGTGGGGCAGTCCCCCAAAGCTCCCCATTCCAGTGAACGGACGGTGTTCAGGGATCCTGTCGCCTCTCCTATCCTGTGGCGAAGGCACTGGCATTGTCCGTGAGTCCGCCTGAGAGCCAGTGCCAAAGGCCAAGCGTTGCCTACACCGGGAGATGGTAGTGTGCATTGAGTGCCATCCTAGGCCACGCACACTGCTGCAGGGTTGTGGCTGAATCTGCTTAGTTCGGCCTGGCAGGGTGAACCCAGGGCGCCAACATGAAGCCCGGGAAAGCAAGGCCTAAGACGGACCAGCTCTCCGCAGCTCTTCTTCCCTGACGCGACAGAGCGAACACCGACGTCCTTGCTGAGTAAGCAGCAGTGAACTGCGGTTCCCGCCAAGCTGAAAACCTCTGCAAAAGCATAGCCGTCGCTGAGAAATCAGAGTCGGTTCTGTGGGCTGCTGTTGCTGCTTTCCTTAGCCTAGTATTTGAGCACGGCGGGAGGAACCCGCATAGAGCAAAAGCCTCTTTGCTAGGGCATCCCCTCTGGGAAAGCACAGCATTCTCTTGGAAAGCAGAGTCAGATCTGTGGGATGCTGCTCCTGTTTTCCTGAGGAAGAGGTCACAGCACGGTGTAATAAATCCACATGGAGCGAGATCCACTTTGCCTGGGCATCCCTTCTGCCTGAGAGAGAAGCGTGGTTGCGCCTGTGGAAAAAGCCTTAAGGAAAGGGACATGTCTGTCACTGCACTCCCCAGGAGCCTGTCTCGGGAACGTGCAGCATGCTGCCCTAGGAGAAGAGAAGGAGTCGTTGGCCTTGTAGTCGAGATACGGTCGCGAAGCAGGAGCACCGGCCCTGGCAAGAACAGCGGGCCGGTGGCAAGACAAGTGTCACCCTCTGCCTGTGCAAAGAGACGAAGCTAAGGAGACACGAGGGGATGATTGGGCAGGGGAGCGTGCTCCCATCTGAGGAAGGAGTCTGGGCAGATGGAAGGTCTTTCCTGTGCCTCTGGGCCCAAGGGGACAGCAGGTCCTTGGCCACCTGTCCAGAGGGCAGTCGTGGGCTTGCCACCAATCTCCCGATCCTGAACTCGCAGAAACACCTCCTGGAGGAACGGGCAATCAAATGCCGTCTTCCTCCAGGATGTGGCAGCCTTGGAGGAAGTAGGGGGTGTCCCGGGGAAAAAGGGACAGTTACCCATTACTCCCCAACCCAGGGCACGGGCCGTGTGCAATGATCCTCTCGCGGCTCCTCAAGGATGGGGAAGGCACGGGCCTAGTCCCCTGTCCTCCTGAATGCCAGAGCGAAAGGGCAGGCCTTGCCTACGAGAAGAGATGTCATTGTGAGCAGAGTGCCATCCTAGGCCATGCACGCTGCTGCAGGGTCGAGGCTGGGTCTGCTTATTTCGGCTTGGTAGGATGAACCCAGGATGTGAACTTGGAGCCCGGGAAAGCAAGGCCCAAGAGGCACCAGCCCTCCCGCTACTCTTCTTCCCTGAAGCGACTAAAGCCTTGCTGAAGAAGCAGCGGCCAAGTGCTGTTCGCTCCAAGCCAAAGCCTCTGCGAAAGCACAGCATTCGCTGAGAAATCAGAGTCCGATCTGCGGTCTCTACTGCTGCTTGCCTGAGCCCGGTCTCGCGGTGTGAGAAACCCGCATACAGCGAAATACTCTTTGCCCGGGCATCTCCTCTGGGAAAGCACAGCATTCCCTGGGAAATCAGAATCGGATTTTGGGGATGCTGCTGCTGAATACCTAAGCTACTCTCCACAGCACGTTGGAAGTTACCCGCATGCAACGAAATCCTGTTTGCCCTAGCACCTCTTTGCCTAAGAGAGAAGCGTGGTTGCACATCTGAAAGGGCCTTAAGGAAAGGGACACGTCTTTCACTGCACTCCCCTGGAGCAAGTCTGGGGCAGGCCGAACAAGCCACCCCAGAGAAGAGAAGGTGCCATTGGCCTTGTGGGTGGGATACGGTCGGGAAGCAGGAGAGCCTGCTGTGGCAGGAAGAGCAGGCCGGTGGCAAGACAAGTGTCACCGCTCCCTGTGCGGAGAGACGAAGCCTCACTGCTAATGAGATATGAGGTGACGACTATGGCAGGGGCGCCTGCTCCACTCTGTGGAAGGAGTCTGGGCAGAAGTCAGGCCTGTCTTGTGCCTCTGGTCCCAAGGGGACAGCATGTTCTTGACCACCTGTCCGTAGGGCACACTTGGACTTGCTACCAGGCGCCATACCCGGAACTCGCAGAAACAGCACCCTCGAGAAACGGGCAGATGCCATCTTCCTCCAAGATGTGGCAGCGTTTTCGGTGGCAGGGGGTTTTCTGGAGAAGGAGTGGGGCAGTCCCCCAAAGCTCCCCATTCCAGTGAACGGACGGTGTTCAGGGATCCTGTCGCCTCTCCTATCCTGTGGTGAAGGCACTGGCATTGTCCGTGAGTCCGCCTGAGAGCCAGTGCCAAAGGCCAAGCGTTGCCTACACCGGGAGATGGTAGTGTGCATTGAGTGCCATCCTAGGCCACGCACACTGCTGCAGGGTTGTGGCTGAGTCTGCTTAGTTCGGCCTGGCAGGGTGAACCCAGGGCGCCAACATGAAGCCCGGGAAAGCAAGGCCTAAGACGGACCAGCTCTCCGCAGCTCTTCTTCCCTGACGCGACAGAGCGAACACCGAAGTCCTTGGTGAGTAAGCAGCAGCGAAGTGCGGTTCCCACCAAGCTGAAAACCTCTGCAAAAGCATAGCCGTCGCTGAGAAATCAGAGTCGGTTCTGTGGGCTGCTGTTGCTGCTTGCCTTAGCCTAGTATTTGAGCACGGCGGGAGGAACCCGCATAGAGCAAAAGCCTCTTTGCTAGGTCATCCCCTCTGGGAAAGCACAGCATTCTCTTCGAAATCAGAGTCGGATCTGTGGGATGCTGCTGCTGTTTTCCTGAGGAAGAGTTCACAGCACGGTGTAATAAATCCGCATGGAGCGAGATCCACTTTGCCTGTGCATCCCTTCTGCCTGAGAGAGAAGCGTGGTTGCGCCTGTGGAAAGAGCCTTAAGGAAAGGGACATGTCTGTCACTGCACTCCCCAGGAGCCTGTCTCGGGAAAGTGCAGCATGCTGCCCTAGGAGAAGAGAAGGAGTCGTTGGCCTTGTGGTCGGGATACGGTCGCGAAGCAGGAACGCCGGCCCTGGCAAGAACAGCGGGCCGGTGGCAAGACAAGTGTCACCCTCTGCCTGTGCAGAGAGACGAAGCCTGGCTGCTAGGAGACACGAGGGGACGATTTGGCAGGGGAGCGTGCTCCAATCTGAGGAAGGAGTCTGGGCAGAAGGAAGGTCTTTCCTGTGCCTCTGGGCCCAAGGGGACAGCAGGTCCTTGGCCACCTGTCCAGAGGGCAGACGTGGGCTTGCCACCAATCTCCCGGTCCTGAACTCGCAGAAACACCACCTGGAGGAACGGGCAATCAGATGCTGACTTCCTCCAGGATGTGGCAGTCTTGGCGGAGGCAGGGGGTGTCTCGGGGAAACAGGGACAGTTTCCCATTACTCCCCATCCCAGGGCACGTGCCTGTGCAGTGATCCTCTCGCGGCTCCTCAAGGATGAGAAAGGCACGGGCCTAGTCCCCTGTCGCCCTGAACGCCAGAGCAAAAGGGCAGGCCTTGCCTATGCCGAGAGATGGCATTGTGAGCAGAGTGCCATCCTAGGCCACACACGCTGCTGCAGGGTCGAGGCTGGTTCTGCTCATTTCGGCTTGGCAAAATGAACTCAGGATGTGAACTTGGAGCCCGGGGGAGCAAGGCACAAGAGGCACCAGGCTTCCTCAGCTCTTCTTCCCTGAAGCAACTAAAGCCTTGCTGAGGAAGCAGGGGCCAAGTGTTGTTCGCTCCAAGCCAAAGTCTTTGCGAAAGCACAGCATTCGCTACGATGTCCGTGTCGGTTCTGCGGGCTCTGCTGCTTCTTGCCTGAGCCCAGTCTCGCGGTGGGAGAAATCCGCATACAGCGAAAGCCTCTTTGCCCGGGCATCTCCTCTGGGAAAGCACAGCATTCACAGGGAATTCAGAATCGGATGTGGGGGATGCTGCTGCTGAATGCCTGAGCTAGTCTCTACTGCGCGGTGGAATTTACCCGCATGGAGCGAAATCCTCTTTGCCCAAGCACCTATTTGCCTAAGAGAGAAGCGTGGTTGCACATCTGAAAGGGCCTTAAGGAAAGGGACACGTCTTTCACCGCACTCCCCAGGAGCAAGTCTGGGGCAGGCGCAACAAGCCGCGCCCCAGAGAAGAGAAGGAGCCATTGGCCTTGTGGTCGGGAAACGGTCGGGAAGCAGGAGAGCCTGCCGTGTCAGGAATAGCAGGCAGGTGGCAAGACAAGTGTCACCCGCTCCCTGTGCGGAGAGATGATGCCTCCCTTCTAATGAGACTTGAGGTGACGACTAGGGCAGTGGCGCCTGTTCCACTCTGAGGAAGGAGTCTGGGCAGAAGGCAGGCCTGTCTTGTGCCTCTGGTCCCAAGGGGACAGCATGTCCTTGACCACCTGTCCGTAGGGCACACTTGGGCTTGCTACCAGGCGCCATACCCGGAACTCGCAGAAACAGCACCCTCGAGAAACGGGCAGATGCCATCTTCCTCCAAGATGTGGCAGCGTTTTCGGTGGCAGGGGGTTTTCTGGAGAAGGAGTGGGGCAGTCCCCCAAAGCTCCCCATTCCATTGAACGGACGGTGTTCAGGGATCCTGTCGCCTCTCCTATCCTGTGGCGAAGGCACTGGCATTGTCCGTGAGTCCGCCTGAGAGCCAGTGCCAAAGGCCAAGCGTTGCCTACACCGGGAGATGGTAGTGTGCATTGAGTGCCATCCTAGGCCACGCACACTGCTGCTGCAGGGTTGTCGCTGAGTCTGCTTAGTTCGGCCTGGCAGTGTGAACCCAGGGCGCCAACATGAAGCCCGGGAAAGCAAGGCCTAAGACGGACCAGCTCTCCGCAGCTCTTCTTCCCTGACGAGACAGAGCGAACACCGAAGTCCTTGGTGAGTAAGCAGCAGCGAAGTGCGGTTCCCGCCAAGCTGAAAACCTCTGCAAAAGCATAGCCGTCGCTGAGAAATCAGAGTCGGTTCTGTGGGCTGCTGTTGCTGCTTGCCTTAGCCTAGTATTTGAGCACGGCGGGAGGAACCCGCATAGATCAAAAGCCTCTTTGCTAGGTCATCCCCTCTGGGAAAGCACAGCATTCTCTTGGAAATCAGAGTCGGATCTGTGGGATGCTGCTGCTGTTTTCCTGAGGAAGAGTTCACAGCACGGTGTAATAAATCCGCATGGAGCGAGATCCACTTTGCCTGGGCATCCCTTCTGCCTGAGAGAGAAGCGTGGTTGCGCCTGTGGAAAGAGCCTTAAGGAAAGGGACATGTCTGTCACTGCACTCCCCAGGAGCCTGTCTCGGGAAAGTGCAGCATGCTGCCCTAGGAGAAGAGAAGGAGTCGTTGGCCTTGTGGTCGGGATCTGGTCGCGAAGCAGGAGCGCCGGCCCTGGCAAGAACAGCGGGCCGGTGGCAAGACAAGTGTCACCCTCTGCCTGTGCAGAGAGACGAAGCTAAGGAGACACGAGGGGATGATTGGGCAGGGGAGCGTGCTCCCATCTGAGGAAGGAGTCTGGGCAGAAGGAAGGTCTTTCCTGTGCCTCTGGGCCCAAGGGGACAGCAGGTCCTTGGCCACCAGTCCAGAGGGCAGACGTGGGCTTGCCACCAATCTCCCGGTCCTGAACTCGCAGAAACACCTCCTGGAGGAACGGGCAATCAAATGCCGTCTTCCTCCAGGATGTGGCAGCCTTGGAGGAGGTAGGGGGTGTCCCGGGGAAACAGGGACAGTTACCCATTACTCCCCATCCCAGGGCACGGGCCGTGTGCAATGATCCTCTCGCGGCTCCTCAAGGATGGGGAAGGCACGGGCCTAGTCTCCTGTCCCCCTGAATGCCAGAGCGAAAGGGCAGGCCTTGCCTACGAGGAGAGATGTCATTGTGAGCAGAGTGCCATCCTAGGCCATGCATGCTGCTGCAGGGTCGAGGCTGGGTCTGCTTATTTCGGCTTGGTAGGATGAACCCAGGATGTGAACTTGGAGCCCGGGAAAGCAAGGCCCAATGGGCACCAGCTCTCCCGCTGCTCTTCTACCCTGAAGCGACTAAAGCCTTGCTGAAGAAGCAGCGGCCAAGTGCTGTTCGCTCCAAGCCAAAGCCTCTGCGATAGCACAGCATTCGCTGAGAAATCAGAGTCGGATCTGCGGGCTCTACTGCTGCTTGCCTGAGCCCGGTCTCGCGGTGGGAGAAACCCGCATACAGCGACATCCTCTTTGCCCGGGCATCTCCTATGGGAAAGCACAGCATTCACTGGGAAATCAGAATCGGATTTTGGGGATGCTGCTGCTGAATACCTAAGCTACTCTCCACAGCACGTTGGAAGTTACCCGCATGCAACGAAATTCTCTTTGCCCTAGCACCTCTTTGCCTAAGAGAGAAGCGTGGTTGCACATCTGAAAGGGCCTTAAGGAAAGGGACACGTCTTTCACTGCACTCCCCTGGAGCAAGTCTGGGGCAGGCCGAACAAGCCACCCCAGGGAAGAGAAGGTGCCCTTGGCCTTGTGGGTGCGATACAGTCGGGAAGCAGGAGAGCCTGCTGTGGCAGGAAGAGCAGGCCGGTGGCAAGACAAGTGTCACCGCTCCCTGTGCGGAGAGACGAAGCCTCACTGCTAATGAGACATGAGGTGACGACTATGGCAGGGGCGCCGGCTCCACTCTGAGGAAGGAGTCTGGGCAGAAGTCAGGCCTGTCTTGTGCCTCTGGTCCCAAGGGGACAGCATGTCCTTGACCACCTGTCCGTAGAGCACACTTGGGCTTGCTACAAGGCGCCATATCCGGAACTCGCAGAAACAGCACCCTCGAGAAACGGGCAGATGCCATCTTCCTCCAAGATGTGGCAGCGTTTTCGGTGGCAGGGGGTTTTCTGGAGAAGGAGTGGGGCAGTCCCACAAAGCTCCCCATTCCAGTGAACGGACGGTGTTCAGGGATCCTGTCGCCTCTCCTATCCTGTGGCGAAGGCACTGGCATTGTCCGTGAGTCCGCCTGAGAGCCAGTGCCAAAGGCCAAGCGTTGCCTACACCGGGAGATGGTAGTGTGCATTGAGTGCCATCCTAGGCCACGCACACTGCTGCAGGGTTGTGGCTGAGTCTGCTTAGTTCGGCCTGGCAGGGTGAACCCAGGGCGCCAACATGAAGCCCGGGAAAGCAAGGCCTAAGACGGACCAGCTCTCCGCAGCTCTTCTTCCCTGACGCGACAGAGCGAACACCGACGTCCTTGCTGAGTAAGCAGCAGTGAACTGCGGTTCCCGCCAAGCTGAAAACCTCTGCAAAAGCATAGCCGTCGCTGAGAAATCAGAGTCGGTTCTGTGGGCTGCTGTTGCTGCTTGCCTTAGCCTAGTATTTGAGCACGGCGGGAGGAACCCGCATAGAGCAAAAGCCTCTTTGCTAGGTCATCCCCTCTGGGAAAGCACAGCATTCTCTTGGAAAGCAGAGTCAGATCTGTGGGATGCTGCTCCTGTTTTCCTGAGGAAGAGGTCACAGCACGGTGTAATAAATCCACATGGAGCGAGATCCACTTTGCCTGGGCATCCCTTCTGCCTGAGAGAGAAGCGTGGTTGCGCCTGTGGAAAGAGCCTTAAGGAAAGGGACATGTCTGTCACTGCACTCCCCAGGAGCCTGTCTCGGGAAAGTGCAGCATGCTGCCCTAGGAGAAGAGAAGGAGTCGTTGGCCTTGTGGTCGGGATCTGGTCGCGAAGCAGGAGCGCCGGCCCTGGCAAGAACAGCGGGCCGGTGGCAAGACAAGTGTCACCCTCTGCCTGTGCAGAGAGACGAAGCCTGGCTGCTAGGAGACACGAGGGGACGATTTGGCAGGGGAGCGTGCTCCAATCTGAGGAAGGAGTCTGGGCAGAAGGAAGGTCTTTCCTGTGCCTCTGGGCCCAAGGGGACAGCAGGTCCTTGGCCACCTGTCCAGAGGGCAGACGTGGGCTTGCCACCAATCTCCCGGTCCTGAACTCGCAGAAACACCTCCTGGAGGAACGGGCAATCAGATGCTGACTTCCTCCAGGATGTGGCAGTCTTGGCGGAGGCAGGGGGTGTCTCGGGGAAACAGGGACAGTTTCCCATTACTCCCCATCCCAGGGCACGGGCCTGTGCAGTGATCCTCTCGCGGCTCCTCAAGGATGAGAAAGGCACGGGCCTAGTCCCCTGTCGCCCTGAACGCCAGAGCAAAAGGGCAGGCCTTGCCTATGCCGAGAGATGGCATTGTGAGCAGAGTGCCATCCTAGGCCACACACGCTGCTGCAGGGTCGAGGCTGGTTCTGCTCATTTCGGCTTGGCAAAATGAACTCAGGATGTGAACTTGGAGCCCGGGGGAGCAAGGCACAAGAGGCACCAGGCTTCCTCAGCTCTTCTTCCCTGAAGCAACTAAAGCCTTGCTGAGGAAGCAGGGGCCAAGTGTTGTTCGCTCCAAGCCAAAGTCTTTGCGAAAGCACAGCATTCGCTACGAAGTCCGTGTCGGTTCTGCGGGCTCTGCTGCTTCTTGCCTGAGCCCAGTCTCGCGGTGGGAGAAATCCGCATACAGCGAAAGCCTCTTTGCCCGGGCATCTCCTCTGGGAAAGCACAGCATTCACAGGGAATTCAGAATCGGATGTGGGGGATGCTGCTGCTGAATGCCTGAGCTAGTCTCTACAGCGCGGTGGAATTTACCCGCATGGAGCGAAATCCTCTTTGCCCTAGCACCTATTTGCCTAAGAGAGAAGCGTGGTTGTACATCTGAAAATGCCTTAAGGAAAGGGACACGTCTTTCACCGCACTCCCCAGGAGCAAGTCTGGGGCAGGCGCAACAAGCCGCCCCCCAGAGAAGAGAAGGAGCCATTGGCCTTGTGGTCGGGAAACGGTCGGGAAGCAGGAGAGCCTGCCGTGGCAGGAAGAGCAGGCCGGTGGCAAGACAAGTGTCACCCGCTCCCTGTGCGGAGAGATGATGCCTCCCTTCTAATGAGACTTGAGGGGACGACTAGGGCAGTGGCGCCTGTTCCACTCTGAGGAAGGAGTCTGGGCAGAAGGCAGGCCTGTCTTGTGCCTCTGGTCCCAAGGGGACAGCATGTCCTTGACCACCTGTCCGTAGGGCACACTTGGGCTTGCTACCAGGCGCCATACCCGGAACTCGCAGAAACAGCACCCTCGAGAAACGGGCAGATGCCATCTTCCTCCAAGATGTGGAAGCGTTTTCGGTGGCAGGGGGTTTTCTGGAGAAGGAGTGGGGCAGTCCCACAAAGCTCCCCATTCCAGTGAACGGACGGTGTTCAGGGATCCTGTCGCCTCTCCTATCCTGTGGCAAAGGCACTGGCATTGTCCGTGAGTCCGCCTGAGAGCCAGTGCCAAAGGCCAAGCGTTGCCTATACCGGGAGAGGGTAGTGTGCATTGAGTGCCATCCTAGGCCACGCACACTGCTGCTGCAGGGTTGTGGCTGAGTCTGCTTAGTTCGGCCTGGCAGGGTGAACCCAGGGCGCCAACATGAAGCCCGGGAAAGCAAGGCCTAAGACGGACCAGCTCTCCGCAGCTCTTCTTCCCTGACGCGACAGAGCGAACACCGAAGTCCTTGGTGAGTAAGCAGCAGCGAAGTGCGGTTCCCGCCAAGCTGAAAACCTCTGCAAAAGCATAGCCGTCGCTGAGAAATCAGAGTCGGTTCTGTGGGCTGCTGTTGCTGCTTGCCTTAGCCTAGTATTTGAGCACGGCGGGAGGAACCCGCATAGAGCAAAAGCCTCTTTGCTAGGTCATCCCCTCTGGGAAAGCACAGCATTCTCTTGGAAATCAGAGTCGGATCTGTGGGATGCTGCTGCTGTTTTCCTGAGGAAGAGTTCACAGCACGGTGTAATAAATCCACATGGAGCGAGATCCACTTTGCCTGGGCATCCCTTCTGCCTGAGAGAGAAGCGTGGTTGCGCCTGTGGAAAGAGCCTTAAGGAAAGGGACATGTCTGTCACTGCACTCCCCAGGAGCCTGTCTCGGGAAAGTGCAGCATGCTGCCCTAGGAGAAGAGAAGGAGTCGTTGGCCTTGTGGTCGGGATCTGGTCGCGAAGCAGGAGCGCCGGCCCTGGCAAGAACAGCGGGCCGGTGGCAAGACAAGTGTCACCCTCTGCCTGTGCAGAGAGACGAAGCTAAGGAGACACGAGGGGATGATTGGGCAGGGGAGCGTGCTCCCATCTGAGGAAGGAGTCTGGGCAGAAGGAAGGTCTTTCCTGTGCCTCTGGGCCCAAGGGGACAGCAGGTCCTTGGCCCCCTGTCCAGAGGGCAGATGTGGGCTTGCCACCAATCTCCCGGTCCTGAACTCGCAGAAACACCTCCTGGAGGAACGGGCAATCAAATGCCGTCTTCCTCCAGGATGTGGCAGCCTTGGAGGAGGTAGGGGGTGTCCCGGGGAAACAGGGACTGTTACCCATTACTCCCCATCCCAGGGCACGGGCCGTGTGCAATGATCCTCTCGCGGCTCCTCAAGGATGGGGAAGGCACGGGCCTAGTCTCCTGTCCCCCTGAATGCCAGAGCGAAAGGGCAGGCCTTGTCTACGAGGAGAGATGTCATTGTGAGCAGAGTGCCATCCTAGGCCATGCATGCTGCTGCAGGGTCGAGGCTGGGTCTGCTTATTTCGGCTTGGTAGGATGAACCCAGGATGTGAACTTGGAGCCCGGGAAAGCAAGGCCCAAGGGGCACCACCTCTCCCGCTGCTCTTCTACCCTGAAGCGACTAAAGCCTTGCTGAAGAAGCAGCGGCCAAGTGCTGTTCGCTCCAAGCCAAAGCCTCTGCGATAGCACAGCATTCGCTGAGAAATCAGAGTCGGATCTGCGGGCTCTACTGCTGCTTGCCTGAGCCCGGTCTCGCGGTGGGAGAAACCCGCATACAGCGACATCCTCTTTGCCCGGGCATCTCCTCTGGGAAAGCACAGCATTCCCTGGGAAATCAGAATCGGATTTTGGGGATGCTGCTGCTGAATACCTAAGCTACTCTCCACAGCACGTTGGAAGTTACCCGCATGCAACGAAATTCTCTTTGCCCTAGCACCTCTTTGCCTAAGAGAGAAGCGTGGTTGCACATCTGAAAGGGCCTTAAGGAAAGGGACACGTCTTTCACTGCACTCCCCTGGAGCAAGTCTGGGGCAGGCCGAACAAGCCACCCCAGGGAAGAGAAGGTGCCCTTGGCCTTGTGGGTGCGATACAGTCGGGAAGCAGGAGAGCCTGCTGTGGCAGGAAGAGCAGGCTGGTGGCAAGACAAGTGTCACCGCTCCCTGTGCGGAGAGACGAAGCCTCACTGCTAATGAGACATGAGGTGACGACTATGGCAGGGGCGCCGGCTCCACTCTGAGGAAGGAGTCTGGGCAGAAGTCAGGCCTGTCTTGTGCCTCTGGTCCCAAGGGGACAGCATGTCCTTGACCACCTGTCCGTAGAGCACACTTGGGCTTGCTACCAGGCGCCATATCCGGAACTCGAAGAAACAGCACCCTCGAGAAACGGGCAGATGCCATCTTCCTCCAAGATGTGGCAGCGTTTTCGGTGGCAGGGGGTTTTCTGGAGAAGGAGTGGGGCAGTCCCCCAAAGCTCCCCATTCCAGTGAACGGACGGTGTTCAGGGATCCTGTCGCCTCTCCTATCCTGTGGCGAAGGCACTGGCATTGTCCGTGAGTCCGCCTGAGAGCCAGTGCCAAAGGCCAAGCGTTGCCTACACCGGGAGATGGTAGTGTGCATTGAGTGCCATCCTAGGCCACGCACACTGCTGCAGGGTTGTGGCTGAGTCTGCTTAGTTTGGCCTGGCAGGGTGAACCCAGGGCGCCAACATGAAGCCCGGGAAAGCAAGGCCTAAGACGGACCAGCTCTCCGCAGCTCTTCTTCCCTGACGCGACAGAGCGAACACCGAAGTCCTTGCTGAGTAAGCAGCAGTGAAGTGCGGTTCCCGCCAAGCTGAAAACCTCTGCAAAAGCATAGCCGTCGCTGAGAAATCAGAGTCGGTTCTGTGGGCTGCTGTTGCTGCTTGCCTTAGCCTAGTATTTGAGCACGGCGGGAGGAACCCGCATAGAGCAAAAGCCTCTTTGCTAGGTCATCCCCTCTGGGAAAGCACAGCATTCTCTTGGAAAGCAGAGTCAGATCTGTGGGATGCTGCTCCTGTTTTCCTGAGGAAGAGTTCACAGCACGGTGTAATAAATCCACATGCAGCGAGATCCACTTTGCCTGGGCATCCCTTCTGCCTGAGAGAGAAGCGTGGTTGCGCCTGTGGAAAAAGCCTTAAGGAAAGGGACATGTCTGTCACTGCACTCCCCAGGACCCTGTCTCGGGAACGTGCAGCATGCTGCCCTAGGAGAAGAGAGGGAGTCGTTGTCCTTGTGGTCGAGATACGGTCGCGAAGCAGGAGCACCGGCCCTGGCAAGAACAGCGGGCCAGTGGCAAGACAAGTGTCACCCTCTGCCTGTGCAAAGAGACGAAGCTAAGGAGACACGAGGGTATGATTGGGCAGGGGAGCGTGCTCCCATCTGAGGAAGGAGTCTGGGCAGATGGAAGGTCTTTCCTGTGCCTCTGGGCCCAAGGGGACAGCAGGTCCTTGGCCACCTGTCCAGAGGGCAGACGTGGGCTTGCCACCAATCTCCCGATCCTGAACTCGCAGAAACACCTCCTGGAGGAACGGGCAATCAAATGCCGTCTTCCTCCAGGATGTGGCAGCCTTGGAGGAGGTAGGGGGTGTCCCGGGGAAACAGGGACATTTACCCATTACTCCCCAACCCAGGGCACGGGCCGTGTGCAATGATCCTCTCGCGGCTCCTCAAGGATGGGGAAGGCACGGGCCTAGTCCCCTGTCCTCCTGAATGCCAGAGCGAAAGGGCAGGCCTTGCCTACGAGGAGAGATGTCATTGTGAGCAGAGTGCCATCCTAGGCCATGCACGCTGCTGCAGGGTCGAGGCTGGGTCTGCTTATTTCGGCTTGGTAGGATGAACCCAGGATGTGAACTTGGAGCCCGGGAAAGCAAGGCCCAAGAGGCACCAGCCCTCCCGCTACTCTTCTTCCCTGAAGCGACTAAAGCCTTGCTGAAGAAGCAGCGGCCAAGTGCTGTTCGCTCCAAGCCAAAGCCTCTGCGAAAGCACAGCATTCGCTGAGAAATCAGAGTCCGATCTGCGGTCTCTACTGCTGCTTGCCTGAGCCCGGTCTCGCGGTGTGAGAAACCCGCATACAGCGAAATACTCTTTGCCCGGGCATCTCCTCTGGGAAAGCACAGCATTCCCTGGGAAATCAGAATCGGATTTTGGGGATGCTGCTGCTGAATACCTAAGCTACTCTCCCCAGCACGTTGGAAGTTACCCGCATGCAACGAAATCCTGTTTGCCCTAGCACCTCTTTGCCTAAGAGAGAAGCGTGGTTGCACATCTGAAAGGGCCTTAAGGAAAGGGACACGTCTTTCACTGCACTCCCCTGGAGCAAGTCTGGGGCAGGCCGAACAAGCCACCCCAGAGAAGAGAAGGTGCCATTTGCCTAGTGGGTGGGATACGGTCGGGAAGCAGGAGAGCCTGCTGAGGCAGGAAGAGCAGGCCGGTGGCAAGACAAGTGTCACCGCTCCCTGTGCGGAGAGACGAAGCCTCACTGCTAATGAGACATGAGGTGACGACTATGGCAGGGGCGCCTGCTCCACACTGTGGAAGGAGTCTGGGCAGAAGTCAGGCCTGTCTTGTGCCTCTGGTCCCAAGGGGACAGCATGTTCTTGACCACCTGTCCGTAGGGCACACTTGGACTTGCTACCAGGCGCCATACCCGGAACTCGCAGAAACAGCACCCTCGAGAAACGGGCAGATGCCATCTTCCTCCAAGATGTGGCAGCGTTTTCGGTGGCAGGGGGTTTTCGGGAGAAGGAGTGGGGCAATCCCCCAAAGCTCCCCATTCCAGTGAACGGACGGTGTTCAGGGATCCTGTCGCCTCTCCTATCCTGTGGCGAAGGCACTGGCATTGTCCGTGAGTCCGCCTGAGAGCCAGTGCCAAAGGCCAAGCGTTGCCTACACCGGGAGATGGTAGTGTGCATTGAGTGCCATCCTAGGCCACGCACACTGCTGCAGGGTTGTGGCTGAGTCTGCTTAGTTCGGCCTGGCAGGGTGAACCCAGGGCGCCAACATGAAGCCCGGGAAAGCAAGGCCTAAGACGGACCAGCTCTCCGCAGCTCTTCTTCCCTGACGCGACAGAGCGAACACCGAAGTCCTTGCTGAGTAAGCAGCAGTGAAGTGCGGTTCCCGCCAAGCTGAAAACCTCTGCAAAAGCATAGCCGTCGCTGAGAAATCAGAGTCGGTTCTGTGGGCTGCTGTTGCTGCTTGCCTTAGCCTAGTATTTGAGCACGGCGGGAGGAACCCGCATAGAGCAAAAGCCTCTTTGCTAGGTCATCCCCTCTGGGAAAGCACAGCATTCTCTTGGAAAGCAGAGTCAGATCTGTGGGATGCTGCTCCTGTTTTCCTGAGGAAGAGTTCACAGCACGGTGTAATAAATCCACATGCAGCGAGATCCACTTTGCCTGGGCATCCCTTCTGCCTGAGAGAGAAGCGTGGTTGCGCCTTTGGAAAAAACCTTAAGGAAAGGGACATGTCTGTCACTGCACTCCCCAGGAGCCTGTCTCGGGAACGTGCAGCATGCTGCCCTAGGAGAAGAGAAGGAGTCGTTGGCCTTGTGGTCGAGATACGGTCGCGAAGCAGGAGCACCGGCCCTGGCAAGAACAGCGGGCCGGTGGCAAGACAAGTGTCTCCCTCTGCCTGTGCAAAGAGACGAAGCTAAGGAGACAAGAGGGGATTATTGGGCAGGGGAGCGTGCTCCCATCTGAGGAAGGAGTCTGGGCAGATGGAAGGTCTTTCCTGTGCCTCTGGGCCCAAGGGGACAGCAGGTCCTTGGCCACCTGTCCAGAGGGCAGACCTGGGCTTGCCACCAATCTCCCGATCCTGAACTCGCAGAAACACCTCCTGGAGGAACGGGCAATCAAATGCCGTCTTCCTCCAGGATGTGGCAGCCTTGGAGGAAGTAGGGGGTGTCCCGGGGAAACAGGGACAGTTACCCATTACTCCACAACCCAGGGCACGGGCCGTGTGCAATGATCCTCTCGCGGCTCCTCATGGATGGGGAAGGCACGGGCCTAGTCCCCTGTCCTCCTGAATGCCAGAGCGAAAGGGCAGGCCTTGCCTACGAGGAGAGATGTCATTGTGAGCAGAGTGCCATCCTAGGCCATGCACGCTGCTGCAGGGTCGAGGCTGGGTCTGCTTATTTCGGCTTCGTAGGATGAATCCAGGATGTGAACTTGGAGCCCGGGAAAGCAAGGCCCAAGAGGCACCAGCCCTCCCGCTACTCTTCTTCCCTGAAGCGACTAAAGCCTTGCTGAAGAAGCAGCGGCCAAGTGCTGTTCGCTTCAAGCCAAAGCCTCTGCGAAAGCACAGCATTCGCTGAGAAATCAGAGTCCGATCTACGGTCTCTACTGCTGCTTGCCTGAGCCCGGTCTCGCGGTGTGAGAAACCCGCATACAGCGAAATACTCTTTGCCCGGGCATCTCCTCTGGGAAAGCACAGCATTCCCTGGGAAATCAGATTCGGATTTTGGGGATGCTGCTGCTGAATACCTAAGCTACTCTCCCCAGCACGTTGGAAGTTACCCGCATGCAACGAAATCCTGTTTGCCCTAGCACCTCTTTGCCTAAGAGAGAAGCGTGGTTGCACATCTGAAAGGGCCTTAAGGAAAGGGACACGTCTTTCACTGCACTCCCCTGGAGCAAGTCTGGGGCAGGCCGAACAAGCCACCCCAGGGAAGAGAAGGTGCCCTTGGCCTTGTGGGTGCGATACAGTCGGGAAGCAGGAGAGCCTGCTGTGGCAGGAAGAGCAGGCTGGTGGCAAGACAAGTGTCACCGCTCCCTGTGCAGAGAGACGAAGCCTCACTGCTAATGAGACATGAGGTGACGACTATGGCAGGGGCGCCGGCTCCACTCTGAGGAAGGAGTCTGGGCAGAAGTCAGGCCTGTCTTGTGCCTCTGGTCCCAAGGGGACAGCATGTCCTTGACCACCTGTCCGTAGAGCACACTTGGGCTTGCTACAAGGCGCCATATCCGGAACTCGCAGAAACAGCACCCTCGAGAAACGGGCAGATGCCATCTTCCTCCAAGATGTGGCAGCGTTTTCGGTGGCAGGGGGTTTTCTGGAGAAGGAGTGGGGCAGTCCCCCAAAGCTCCCCATTCCAGTGAACGGACTGTGTTCAGGGATCCTGTCGCCTCTCCTATCCTGTGGCGAAGGCACTGGCATTGTCCGTGAGTCCGCCTGAGAGCCAGTGCCAAAGGCCAAGCGTTGCCTACACCGGGAGATGGTAGTGTGCATTGAGTGCCATCCTAGGCCACGCACACTGCTGCAGGGTTGTGGCTGAGTCTGCTTAGTTTGGCCTGGCAGGGTGAACCCAGGGCGCCAACATGAAGCCCGGGAAAGCAAGGCCTAAGACGGACCAGCTCTCCGCAGCTCTTCTTCCCTGACGCGACAGAGCGAACACCAAAGTCCTTGCTGAGTAAGCAGCAGTGAAGTGCGGTTCCCGCCAAGCTGAAAACCTCTGCAAAAGCATAGCCGTCGCTGAGAAATCAGAGTCGGTTCTGTGGGCTGCTGTTGCTGCTTGCCTTAGCCTAGTATTTGAGCACGGCGGGAGGAACCCGCATAGAGCAAAAGCCTCTTTGCTAGGTCATCCCCTCTGGGAAAGCACAGCATTCTCTTGGAAAGCAGAGTCAGATCTGTGGGATGCTGCTCCTGTTTTCCTGAGGAAGAGTTCACAGCACGGTGTAATAAATCCACATGGAGCGAGATCCACTTTGCCTGGGCATCCCTTCTGCCTGAGAGAGAAGCGTGGTTGCGCCTGTGGAAAAAGCCTTAAGGAAAGGGACATGTCTGTCACTGCACTCCCCAGGAGCCTGTCTCGGGAACGTGCAGCATGCTGCCCTAGGAGAAGAGAAGGAGTCGTTGGCCTTGTGGTCGAGATACGGTCGCGAAGCAGGAGCACCGGCCCTGGCAAGAACAGCGGGCCAGTGGCAAGACAAGTGTCACCCTCTGCCTGTGCAAAGAGACGAAGCTAAGGAGACACGAGGGGATGATTGGGCAGGGGAGCGTGCTCCCATCTGAGTAAGGAGTCTGGGCAGATGGAAGGTCTTTCCTGTGCCTCTGGGCCCAAGGGGACAGCAGGTCCTTGGCCACCTGTCCAGAGGGCAGACGTGGGCTTGCCACCAATCTCCCGATCCTGAACTCGCAGAAACACCTCCTGGAGGAACGGGCAATCAAATGCCGTCTTCCTCCAGGATGTGGCAGCCTTGGAGGAGGTAGGGGGTGTCCCGGGGAAACAGGGACATTTACCCATTACTCCCCAACCCAGGGCACGGGCCGTGTGCAATGATCCTCTCGCGGCTCCTCAAGGATGGGGAAGGCACGGGCCTAGTCCCCTGTCCTCCTGAATGCCAGAGCGAAAGGGCAGGCCTTGCCTACGAGGAGAGATGTCATTGTGAGCTGAGTGCCATCCTAGGCCATGCACGCTGCTGCAGGGTCGAGGCTGGGTCTGCTTATTTCGGCTTGGTAGGATGAACCCAGGATGTGAACTTGGAGCCCGGGAAAGCAAGGCCCAAGAGGCACCAGCCCTCCCGCTACTCTTCTTCCCTGAAGCGACTAAAGCCTTGCTGAAGAAGCAGCGGCCAAGTGCTGTTCGCTCCAAGCCAAAGCCTCTGCGAAAGCACAGCATTCGCTGAGAAATCAGAGTCCGATCTGCGGTCTCTACTGCTGCTTGCCTGAGCCCGGTCTCGCGGTGTGAGAAACCCGCATACAGCGAAATACTCTTTGCCCGGGCATCTCCTCTGGGAAAGCACAGCATTCCCTGGGAAATCAGAATCGGATTTTGGGGATGCTGCTGCTGAATACCTAAGCTACTCTCCACAGCACGTTGGAAGTTACCCGCATGCAACGAAATCCTGTTTGCCCTAGCACCTCTTTGCCTAAGAGAGAAGCGTGGTTGCACATCTGAAAGGGCCTTAAGGAAAGGGACACGTCTTTCACTGCACTCCCCTGGAGCAAGTCTGGGGCAGGCCGAACAAGCCACCCCAGAGAAGAGAAGGTGCCATTGGCCTTGTGGGTGGGATACGGTCGGGAAGCAGGAGAGCCTGCTGTGGCAGGAAGAGCAGGCCGGTGGCAAGACAAGTGTCACCGCTCCCTGTGCGGAGAGACGAAGCCTCACTGCTAATGAGACATGAGGTGACGACTATGGCAGGGGCGCCGGCTCCACTCTGAGGAAGGAGTCTGGGCAGAAGTCAGGCCTGTCTTGTGCCTCTGGTCCCAAGGGGACAGCATGTTCTTGACCACCTGTCCGTAGGGCACACTTGGACTTGCTAACAGGCGCCATACCCGGAACTCGCAGAAACAGCACCCTCGAGAAACGGGCAGATGCCATCTTCCTCCAAGATGTGGCAGCGTTTTCGGTGGCAGGGGGTTTTCTGGAGAAGGAGTGGGGCAGTCCCCCAAAGCTCCCCATTCCAGTGAACGGACGGTGTTCAGGGATCCTGTCGCCTCTCCTATCCTGTGGCGAAGGCACTGGCATTGTCCGTGAGTCCGCCTGAGAGCCAGTGCCAAAGGCCAAGCGTTGCCTACACCGGGAGATGGTAGTGTGCATTGAGTGCCATCCTAGGCCACGCACACTGCTGCAGGGTTGTGGCTGAGTCTGCTTAGTTCGGCCTGGCAGGGTGAACCCAGGGCGCCAACATGAAGCCCGGGAAAGCAAGGCCTAAGACGGACCAGCTCTCCGCAGCTCTTCTTCCCTGACGCGACAGAGCGAACACCGACGTCCTTGCTGAGTAAGCAGCAGTGAACTGCGGTTCCCGCCAAGCTGAAAACCTCTGCAAAAGCATAGCCGTCGCTGAGAAATCAGAGTCGGTTCTGTGGGCTGCTTTTGCTGCTTGCCTTAGCCTAGTATTTGAGCACGGCGGGAGGAACCCGCATAGAGCAAAAGCCTCTTTGCTAGGGCATCCCCTCTGGGAAAGCACAGCATTCTCTTGGAAAGCAGAGTCAGATCTGTGGGATGCTGCTCCTGTTTTCCTGAGGAAGAGGTCACAGCACGGTGTAATAAATCCACATGGAGCGAGATCCACTTTGCCTGGGCATCCCTTCTGCCTGAGAGAGAAGCGTGGTTGCGCCTGTGGAAAAAGCCTTAAGGAAAGGGACATGTCTGTCACTGCACTCCCCAGGAGCCTGTCTCGGGAACGTGCAGCATGCTGCCCTAGGAGAAGAGAAGGAGTCGTTGGCCTTGTGGTCGAGATACGGTCGCGAAGCAGGAGCACCGGCCCTGGCAAGAACAGCGGGCCGGTGGCAAGACAAGTGTCACCCTCTGCCTGTGCAAAGAGACGAAGCTAAGGAGACACGAGGGGATGATTGGGCAGGGGAGCGTGCTCCCATCTGAGGAAGGAGTCTGGGCAGATGGAAGGTCTTTCCTGTGCCTCTGGGCCCAAGGGGACAGCAGGTCCTTGGCCACCTGTCCAGAGGGCAGTCGTGGGCTTGCCACCAATCTCCCGATCCTGAACTCGCAGAAACACCTCCTGGAGGAACGGGCAATCAAATGCCGTCTTCCTCCAGGATGTGGCAGCCTTGGAGGAAGTAGGGGGTGTCCGGGGAAAAAGGGACAGTTACCCATTACTCCCCAACCCAGGGCACGGGCCGTGTGCAATGATCCTCTCGCGGCTCCTCAAGGATGGGGAAGGCACGGGCCTAGTCCCCTGTCCTCCTGAATGCCAGAGCGAAAGGGCAGGCCTTGCCTACGAGGAGAGATGTCATTGTGAGCAGAGTGCCATCCTAGGCCATGCACGCTGCTGCAGGGTCGAGGCTGGGTCTGCTTATTTCGGCTTGGTAGGATGAACCCAGGATGTGAACTTGGAGCCCGGGAAAGCAAGGCCCAAGAGGCACCAGCCCTCCCGCTACTCTTCTTCCCTGAAGCGACTAAAGCCTTGCTGAAGAAGCAGCGGCCAAGTGCTGTTCGCTCCAAGCCAAAGCCTCTGCGAAAGCACAGCATTCGCTGAGAAATCAGAGTCCGATCTGCGGTCTCTACTGCTGCTTGCCTGAGCCCGGTCTCGCGGTGTGAGAAACCCGCATACAGCGAAATACTCTTTGCCCGGGCATCTCCTCTGGGAAAGCACAGCATTCCCTGGGAAATCAGAATCGGATTTTGGGGATGCTGCTGCTGAATACCTAAGCTACTCTCCACAGCACGTTGGAAGTTACCCGCATGCAACGAAATCCTGTTTGCCCTAGCACCTCTTTGCCTAAGAGAGAAGCGTGGTTGCACATCTGAAAGGGCCTTAAGGAAAGGGACACGTCTTTCACTGCACTCCCCTGGAGCAAGTCTGGGGCAGGCCGAACAAGCCACCCCAGAGAAGAGAAGGTGCCATTGGCCTTGTGGGTGGGATACGGTCGGGAAGCAGGAGAGCCTGCTGTGGCAGGAAGAGCAGGCCGGTGGCAAGACAAGTGTCACCGCTCCCTGTGCGGAGAGACGAAGCCTCACTGCTAATGAGATATGAGGTGACGACTATGGCAGGGGCGCCTGCTCCACTCTGTGGAAGGAGTCTGGGCAGAAGTCAGGCCTGTCTTGTGCCTCTGGTCCCAAGGGGACAGCATGTTCTTGACTTCCTGTCCGTAGGGCACACTTGGACTTGCTACCAGGCGCCATACCCGGAACTCGCAGAAACAGCACCCTCGAGAAACGGGCAGATGCCATCTTCCTCCAAGATGTGGCAGCGTTTTCGGTGGCAGGGGGTTTTCTGGAGAAGGAGTGGGGCAGTCCCCCAAAGCTCCCCATTCCAGTGAACGGACGGTGTTCAGGGATCCTGTCGCCTCTCCTATCCTGTGGTGAAGGCACTGGCATTGTCCGTGAGTCCGCCTGAGAGCCAGTGCCAAAGGCCAAGCGTTGCCTACACCGGGAGATGGTAGTGTGCATTGAGTGCCATCCTAGGCCACGCACACTGCTGCAGGGTTGTGGCTGAGTCTGCTTAGTTCGGCCTGGCAGGGTGAACCCAGGGCGCCAACATGAAGCCCGGGAAAGCAAGGCCTAAGACGGACCAGCTCTCCGCAGCTCTTCTTCCCTGACGCGACAGAGCGAACACCGAAGTCCTTGGTGAGTAAGCAGCAGCGAAGTGCGGTTCCCACCAAGCTGAAAACCTCTGCAAAAGCATAGCCGTCGCTGAGAAATCAGAGTCGGTTCTGTGGGCTGCTGTTGCTGCTTGCCTTAGCCTAGTATTTGAGCACGGCGGGAGGAACCCGCATAGAGCAAAAGCCTCTTTGCTAGGTCATCCCCTCTGGGAAAGCACAGCATTCTCTTCGAAATCAGAGTCGGATCTGTGGGATGCTGCTGCTGTTTTCCTGAGGAAGAGTTCACAGCACGGTGTAATAAATCCGCATGGAGCGAGATCCACTTTGCCTGTGCATCCCTTCTGCCTGAGAGAGAAGCGTGGTTGCGCCTGTGGAAAGAGCCTTAAGGAAAGGGACATGTCTGTCACTGCACTCCCCAGGAGCCTGTCTCGGGAAAGTGCAGCATGCTGCCCTAGGAGAAGAGAAGGAGTCGTTGGCCTTGTGGTCGGGATACGGTCGCGAAGCAGGAGCGCCGGCCCTGGCAAGAACAGCGGGCCGGTGGCAAGACAAGTGTCACCCTCTGCCTGTGCAGAGAGACGAAGCCTGGCTGCTAGGAGACACGAGGGGACGATTTGGCAGGGGAGCGTGCTCCAATCTGAGGAAGGAGTCTGGGCAGAAGGAAGGTCTTTCCTGTGCCTCTGGGCCCAAGGGGACAGCAGGTCCTTGGCCACCTGTCCAGAGGGCAGACGTGGGCTTGCCACCAATCTCCCGGTCCTGAACTCGCAGAAACACCACCTGGAGGAACGGGCAATCAGATGCTGACTTCCTCCAGGATGTGGCAGTCTTGGCGGAGGCAGGGGGTGTCTCGGGGAAACAGGGACAGTTTCCCATTACTCCCCATCCCAGGGCACGTGCCTGTGCAGTGATCCTCTCGCGGCTCCTCAAGGATGAGAAAGGCACGGGCCTAGTCCCCTGTCGCCCTGAACGCCAGAGCAAAAGGGCAGGCCTTGCCTATGCCGAGAGATGGCATTGTGAGCAGAGTGCCATCCTAGGCCACACACGCTGCTGCAGGGTCGAGGCTGGTTCTGCTCATTTCGGCTTGGCAAAATGAACTCAGGATGTGAACTTGGAGCCCGGGGGAGCAAGGCACAAGAGGCACCAGGCTTCCTCAGCTCTTCTTCCCTGAAGCAACTAAAGCCTTGCTGAGGAAGCAGGGGCCAAGTGTTGTTCGCTCCAAGCCAAAGTCTTTGCGAAAGCACAGCATTCGCTACGATGTCCGTGTCGGTTCTGCGGGCTCTGCTGCTTCTTGCCTGAGCCCAGTCTCGCGGTGGGAGAAATCCGCATACAGCGAAAGCCTCTTTGCCCGGGCATCTCCTCTGGGAAAGCACAGCATTCACAGGGAATTCAGAATCGGATGTGGGGGATGCTGCTGCTGAATGCCTGAGCTAGTCTCTACTGCGCGGTGGAATTTACCCGCATGGAGCGAAATCCTCTTTGCCCAAGCACCTATTTGCCTAAGAGAGAAGCGTGGTTGCACATCTGAAAGGGCCTTAAGGAAAGGGACACGTCTTTCACCGCACTCCCCAGGAGCAAGTCTGGGGCAGGCGCAACAAGCCGCGCCCCAGAGAAGAGAAGGAGCCATTGGCCTTGTGGTCGGGAAACGGTCGGGAAGCAGGAGAGCCTGCCGTGTCAGGAATAGCAGGCCGGTGGCAAGACAAGTGTCACCCGCTCCCTGTGCGGAGAGATGATGCCTCCCTTCTAATGAGACTTGAGGTGACGACTAGGGCAGTGGCGCCTGTTCCACTCTGAGGAAGGAGTCTGGGCAGAAGGCAGGCCTGTCTTGTGCCTCTGGTCCCAAGGGGACAGCATGTCCTTGACCACCTGTCCGTAGGGCACACTTGGGCTTGCTACCAGGCGCCATACCCGGAACTCGCAGAAACAGCACCCTCGAGAAACGGGCAGATGCCATCTTCCTCCAAGATGTGGCAGCGTTTTCGGTGGCAGGGGGTTTTCTGGAGAAGGAGTGGGGCAGTCCCCCAAAGCTCCCCATTCCAGTGAACGGACGGTGTTCAGGGATCCTGTCGCCTCTCCTATCCTGTGGCGAAGGCACTGGCATTGTCCGTGAGTCCGCCTGAGAGCCAGTGCCAAAGGCCAAGCGTTGCCTACACCGGGAGATGGTAGTGTGCATTGAGTGCCATCCTAGGCCACGCACACTGCTGCTGCAGGGTTGTGGCTGAGTCTGCTTAGTTCGGCCTGGCAGGGTGAACCCAGGGCGCCAACATGAAGCCCGGGAAAGCAAGGCCTAAGACGGACCAGCTCTCCGCAGCTCTTCTTCCCTGACGAGACAGAGCGAACACCGAAGTCCTTGGTGAGTAAGCAGCAGCGAAGTGCGGTTCCCGCCAAGCTGAAAACCTCTGCAAAAGCATAGCCGTCGCTGAGAAATCAGAGTCGGTTCTGTGGGCTGCTGTTGCTGCTTGCCTTAGCCTAGTATTTGAGCACGGCGGGAGGAACCCGCATAGATCAAAAGCCTCTTTGCTCGGTCATCCCCTCTGGGAAAGCACAGCATTCTCTTGGAAATCAGAGTCGGATCTGTGGGATGCTGCTGCTGTTTTCCTGAGGAAGAGTTCACAGCACGGTGTAATAAATCCGCATGGAGCGAGATCCACTTTGCCTGGGCATCCCTTCTGCCTGAGAGAGAAGCGTGGTTGCGCCTGTGGAAAGAGCCTTAAGGAAAGGGACATGTCTGTCACTGCACTCCCCAGGAGCCTGTGTCGGGAAAGTGCAGCATGCTGCCCTAGGAGAAGAGAAGGAGTCGTTGGCCTTGTGGTCGGGATCTGGTCGCGAAGCAGGAGCGCCGGCCCTGGCAAGAACAGCGGGCCGGTGGCAAGACAAGTGTCACCCTCTGCCTGTGCAGAGAGACGAAGCTAAGGAGACACGAGGGGATGATTGGGCAGGGGAGCGTGCTCCCATCTGAGGAAGGAGTCTGGGCAGAAGGAAGGTCTTTCCTGTGCCTCTGGGCCCAAGGGGACAGCAGGTCCTTGGCCACCAGTCCAGAGGGCAGACGTGGGCTTGCCACCAATCTCCCGGTCCTGAACTCGCAGAAACACCTCCTGGAGGAACGGGCAATCAAATGCCGTCTTCCTCCAGGATGTGGCAGCCTTGGAGGAGGTAGGGGGTGTCCCGGGGAAACAGGGACAGTTACCCATTACTCCCCATCCCAGGGCACGGGCCGTGTGCAATGATCCTCTCGCGGCTCCTCAAGGATGGGGAAGGCACGGGCCTAGTCTCCTGTCCCCCTGAATGCCAGAGCGAAAGGGCAGGCCTTGCCTACGAGGAGAGATGTCATTGTGAGCAGAGTGCCATCCTAGGCCATGCATGCTGCTGCAGGGTCGAGGCTGGGTCTGCTTATTTCGGCTTGGTAGGATGAACCCAGGATGTGAACTTGGAGCCCGGGAAAGCAAGGCCCAATGGGCACCAGCTCTCCCGCTGCTCTTCTACCCTGAAGCGACTAAAGCCTTGCTGAAGAAGCAGCGGCCAAGTGCTGTTCGCTCCAAGCCAAAGCCTCTGCGATAGCACAGCATTCGCTGAGAAATCAGAGTCGGATCTGCGGGCTCTACTGCTGCTTGCCTGAGCCCGGTCTCGCGGTGGGAGAAACCCGCATACAGCGACATCCTCTTTGCCCGGGCATCTCCTATGGGAAAGCACAGCATTCACTGGGAAATCAGAATCGGATTTTGGGGATGCTGCTGCTGAATACCTAAGCTACTCTCCACAGCACGTTGGAAGTTACCCGCATGCAACGAAATTCTCTTTGCCCTAGCACCTCTTTGCCTAAGAGAGAAGCGTGGTTGCACATCTGAAAGGGCCTTAAGGAAAGGGACACGTCTTTCACTGCACTCCCCTGGAGCAAGTCTGGGGCAGGCCGAACAAGCCACCCCAGGGAAGAGAAGGTGCCCTTGGCCTTGTGGGTGCGATACAGTCGGGAAGCAGGAGAGCCTGCTGTGGCAGGAAGAGCAGGCCGGTGGCAAGACAAGTGTCACCGCTCCCTGTGCGGAGAGACGAAGCCTCACTGCTAATGAGACATGAGGTGACGACTATGGCAGGGGCGCCGGCTCCACTCTGAGGAAGGAGTCTGGGCAGAAGTCAGGCCTGTCTTGTGCCTCTGGTCCCAAGGGGACAGCATGTCCTTGACCACCTGTCCGTAGAGCACACTTGGGCTTGCTACAAGGCGCCATATCCGGAACTCGCAGAAACAGCACCCTCGAGAAACGGGCAGATGCCATCTTCCTCCAAGATGTGGCAGCGTTTTCGGTGGCAGGGGGTTTTCTGGAGAAGGAGTGGGGCAGTCCCACAAAGCTCCCCATTCCAGTGAACGGACGGTGTTCAGGGATCCTGTCGCCTCTCCTATCCTGTGGCGAAGGCACTGGCATTGTCCGTGAGTCCGCCTGAGAGCCAGTGCCAAAGGCCAAGCGTTGCCTACACCGGGAGATGGTAGTGTGCATTGAGTGCCATCCTAGGCCACGCACACTGCTGCAGGGTTGTGGCTGAGTCTGCTTAGTTCGGCCTGGCAGGGTGAACCCAGGGCGCCAACATGAAGCCCGGGAAAGCAAGGCCTAAGACGGACCAGCTCTCCGCAGCTCTTCTTCCCTGACGCGACAGAGCGAACACCGACGTCCTTGCTGAGTAAGCAGCAGTGAACTGCGGTTCCCGCCAAGCTGAAAACCTCTGCAAAAGCATAGCCGTCGCTGAGAAATCAGAGTCGGTTCTGTGGGCTGCTGTTGCTGCTTGCCTTAGCCTAGTATTTGAGCACGGCGGGAGGAACCCGCATAGAGCAAAAGCCTCTTTGCTAGGTCATCCCCTCTGGGAAAGCACAGCATTCTCTTGGAAAGCAGAGTCAGATCTGTGGGATGCTGCTCCTGTTTTCCTGAGGAAGAGGTCACAGCACGGTGTAATAAATCCACATGGAGCGAGATCCACTTTGCCTGGGCATCCCTTCTGCCTGAGAGAGAAGCGTGGTTGCGCCTGTGGAAAGAGCCTTAAGGAAAGGGACATGTCTGTCACTGCACTCCCCAGGAGCCTGTCTCGGGAAAGTGCAGCATGCTGCCCTAGGAGAAGAGAAGGAGTCGTTGGCCTTGTGGTCGGGATCTGGTCGCGAAGCAGGAGCGCCGGCCCTGGCAAGAACAGCGGGCCGGTGGCAAGACAAGTGTCACCCTCTGCCTGTGCAGAGAGACGAAGCCTGGCTGCTAGGAGACACGAGGGGACGATTTGGCAGGGGAGCGTGCTCCAATCTGAGGAAGGAGTCTGGGCAGAAGGAAGGTCTTTCCTGTGCCTCTGGGCCCAAGGGGACAGCAGGTCCTTGGCCACCTGTCCAGAGGGCAGACGTGGGCTTGCCACCAATCTCCCGGTCCTGAACTCGCAGAAACACCTCCTGGAGGAACGGGCAATCAGATGCTGACTTCCTCCAGGATGTGGCAGTCTTGGCGGAGGCAGGGGGTGTCTCGGGGAAACAGGGACAGTTTCCCATTACTCCCCATCCCAGGGCACGGGCCTGTGCAGTGATCCTCTCGCGGCTCCTCAAGGATGAGAAAGGCACGGGCCTAGTCCCCTGTCGCCCTGAACGCCAGAGCAAAAGGGCAGGCCTTGCCTATGCCGAGAGATGGCATTGTGAGCAGAGTGCCATCCTAGGCCACACACGCTGCTGCAGGGTCGAGGCTGGTTCTGCTCATTTCGGCTTGGCAAAATGAACTCAGGATGTGAACTTGGAGCCCGGGGGAGCAAGGCACAAGAGGCACCAGGCTTCCTCAGCTCTTCTTCCCTGAAGCAACTAAAGCCTTGCTGAGGAAGCAGGGGCCAAGTGTTGTTCGCTCCAAGCCAAAGTCTTTGCGAAAGCACAGCATTCGCTACGAAGTCCGTGTCGGTTCTGCGGGCTCTGCTGCTTCTTGCCTGAGCCCAGTCTCGCGGTGGGAGAAATCCGCATACAGCGAAAGCCTCTTTGCCCGGGCATCTCCTCTGGGAAAGCACAGCATTCACAGGGAATTCAGAATCGGATGTGGGGGATGCTGCTGCTGAATGCCTGAGCTAGTCTCTACAGCGCGGTGGAATTTACCCGCATGGAGCGAAATCCTCTTTGCCCTAGCACCTATTTGCCTAAGAGAGAAGCGTGGTTGTACATCTGAAAATGCCTTAAGGAAAGGGACACGTCTTTCACCGCACTCCCCAGGAGCAAGTCTGGGGCAGGCGCAACAAGCCGCCCCCCAGAGAAGAGAAGGAGCCATTGGCCTTGTGGTCGGGAAACGGTCGGGAAGCAGGAGAGCCTGCCGTGGCAGGAAGAGCAGGCCGGTGGCAAGACAAGTGTCACCCGCTCCCTGTGCGGAGAGATGATGCCTCCCTTCTAATGAGACTTGAGGGGACGACTAGGGCAGTGGCGCCTGTTCCACTCTGAGGAAGGAGTCTGGGCAGAAGGCAGGCCTGTCTTGTGCCTCTGGTCCCAAGGGGACAGCATGTCCTTGACCACCTGTCCGTAGGGCACACTTGGGCTTGCTACCAGGCGCCATACCCGGAACTCGCAGAAACAGCACCCTCGAGAAACGGGCAGATGCCATCTTCCTCCAAGATGTGGAAGCGTTTTCGGTGGCAGGGGGTTTTCTGGAGAAGGAGTGGGGCAGTCCCACAAAGCTCCCCATTCCAGTGAACGGACGGTGTTCAGGGATCCTGTCGCCTCTCCTATCCTGTGGCAAAGGCACTGGCATTGTCCGTGAGTCCGCCTGAGAGCCAGTGCCAAAGGCCAAGCGTTGCCTATACCGGGAGAGGGTAGTGTGCATTGAGTGCCATCCTAGGCCACGCACACTGCTGCTGCAGGGTTGTGGCTGAGTCTGCTTAGTTCGGCCTGGCAGGGTGAACCCAGGGCGCCAACATGAAGCCCGGGAAAGCAAGGCCTAAGACGGACCAGCTCTCCGCAGCTCTTCTTCCCTGACGCGACAGAGCGAACACCGAAGTCCTTGGTGAGTAAGCAGCAGCGAAGTGCGGTTCCCGCCAAGCTGAAAACCTCTGCAAAAGCATAGCCGTCGCTGAGAAATCAGAGTCGGTTCTGTGGGCTGCTGTTGCTGCTTGCCTTAGCCTAGTATTTGAGCACGGCGGGAGGAACCCGCATAGAGCAAAAGCCTCTTTGCTAGGTCATCCCCTCTGGGAAAGCACAGCATTCTCTTGGAAATCAGAGTCGGATCTGTGGGATGCTGCTGCTGTTTTCCTGAGGAAGAGTTCACAGCACGGTGTAATAAATCCACATGGAGCGAGATCCACTTTGCCTGGGCATCCCTTCTGCCTGAGAGAGAAGCGTGGTTGCGCCTGTGGAAAGAGCCTTAAGGAAAGGGACATGTCTGTCACTGCACTCCCCAGGAGCCTGTCTCGGGAAAGTGCAGCATGCTGCCCTAGGAGAAGAGAAGGAGTCGTTGGCCTTGTGGTCGGGATCTGGTCGCGAAGCAGGAGCGCCGGCCCTGGCAAGAACAGCGGGCCGGTGGCAAGACAAGTGTCACCCTCTGCCTGTGCAGAGAGACGAAGCTAAGGAGACACGAGGGGATGATTGGGCAGGGGAGCGTGCTCCCATCTGAGGAAGGAGTCTGGGCAGAAGGAAGGTCTTTCCTGTGCCTCTGGGCCCAAGGGGACAGCAGGTCCTTGGCCCCCTGTCCAGAGGGCAGATGTGGGCTTGCCACCAATCTCCCGGTCCTGAACTCGCAGAAACACCTCCTGGAGGAACGGGCAATCAAATGCCGTCTTCCTCCAGGATGTGGCAGCCTTGGAGGAGGTAGGGGGTGTCCCGGGGAAACAGGGACTGTTACCCATTACTCCCCATCCCAGGGCACGGGCCGTGTGCAATGATCCTCTCGCGGCTCCTCAAGGATGGGGAAGGCACGGGCCTAGTCTCCTGTCCCCCTGAATGCCAGAGCGAAAGGGCAGGCCTTGTCTACGAGGAGAGATGTCATTGTGAGCAGAGTGCCATCCTAGGCCATGCATGCTGCTGCAGGGTCGAGGCTGGGTCTGCTTATTTCGGCTTGGTAGGATGAACCCAGGATGTGAACTTGGAGCCCGGGAAAGCAAGGCCCAAGGGGCACCACCTCTCCCGCTGCTCTTCTACCCTGAAGCGACTAAAGCCTTGCTGAAGAAGCAGCGGCCAAGTGCTGTTCGCTCCAAGCCAAAGCCTCTGCGATAGCACAGCATTCGCTGAGAAATCAGAGTCGGATCTGCGGGCTCTACTGCTGCTTGCCTGAGCCCGGTCTCGCGGTGGGAGAAACCCGCATACAGCGACATCCTCTTTGCCCGGGCATCTCCTCTGGGAAAGCACAGCATTCCCTGGGAAATCAGAATCGGATTTTGGGGATGCTGCTGCTGAATACCTAAGCTACTCTCCACAGCACGTTGGAAGTTACCCGCATGCAACGAAATTCTCTTTGCCCTAGCACCTCTTTGCCTAAGAGAGAAGCGTGGTTGCACATCTGAAAGGGCCTTAAGGAAAGGGACACGTCTTTCACTGCACTCCCCTGGAGCAAGTCTGGGGCAGGCCGAACAAGCCACCCCAGGGAAGAGAAGGTGCCCTTGGCCTTGTGGGTGCGATACAGTCGGGAAGCAGGAGAGCCTGCTGTGGCAGGAAGAGCAGGCTGGTGGCAAGACAAGTGTCACCGCTCCCTGTGCGGAGAGACGAAGCCTCACTGCTAATGAGACATGAGGTGACGACTATGGCAGGGGCGCCGGCTCCACTCTGAGGAAGGAGTCTGGGCAGAAGTCAGGCCTGTCTTGTGCCTCTGGTCCCAAGGGGACAGCATGTCCTTGACCACCTGTCCGTAGAGCACACTTGGGCTTGCTACCAGGCGCCATATCCGGAACTCGAAGAAACAGCACCCTCGAGAAACGGGCAGATGCCATCTTCCTCCAAGATGTGGCAGCGTTTTCGGTGGCAGGGGGTTTTCTGGAGAAGGAGTGGGGCAGTCCCCCAAAGCTCCCCATTCCAGTGAACGGACGGTGTTCAGGGATCCTGTCGCCTCTCCTATCCTGTGGCGAAGGCACTGGCATTGTCCGTGAGTCCGCCTGAGAGCCAGTGCCAAAGGCCAAGCGTTGCCTACACCGGGAGATGGTAGTGTGCATTGAGTGCCATCCTAGGCCACGCACACTGCTGCAGGGTTGTGGCTGAGTCTGCTTAGTTTGGCCTGGCAGGGTGAACCCAGGGCGCCAACATGAAGCCCGGGAAAGCAAGGCCTAAGACGGACCAGCTCTCCGCAGCTCTTCTTCCCTGACGCGACAGAGCGAACACCGAAGTCCTTGCTGAGTAAGCAGCAGTGAAGTGCGGTTCCCGCCAAGCTGAAAACCTCTGCAAAAGCATAGCCGTCGCTGAGAAATCAGAGTCGGTTCTGTGGGCTGCTGTTGCTGCTTGCCTTAGCCTAGTATTTGAGCACGGCGGGAGGAACCCGCATAGAGCAAAAGCCTCTTTGCTAGGTCATCCCCTCTGGGAAAGCACAGCATTCTCTTGGAAAGCAGAGTCAGATCTGTGGGATGCTGCTCCTGTTTTCCTGAGGAAGAGTTCACAGCACGGTGTAATAAATCCACATGCAGCGAGATCCACTTTGCCTGGGCATCCCTTCTGCCTGAGAGAGAAGCGTGGTTGCGCCTGTGGAAAAAGCCTTAAGGAAAGGGACATGTCTGTCACTGCACTCCCCAGGACCCTGTCTCGGGAACGTGCAGCATGCTGCCCTAGGAGAAGAGAGGGAGTCGTTGGCCTTGTGGTCGAGATACAGTCGCGAAGCAGGAGCACCGGCCCTGGCAAGAACAGCGGGCCAGTGGCAAGACAAGTGTCACCCTCTGCCTGTGCAAAGAGACGAAGCTAAGGAGACACGAGGGGATGATTGGGCAGGGGAGCGTGCTCCCATCTGAGGAAGGAGTCTGGGCAGATGGAAGGTCTTTCCTGTGCCTCTGGGCCCAAGGGGACAGCAGGTCCTTGGCCACCTGTCCAGAGGGCAGACGTGGGCTTGCCACCAATCTCCCGATCCTGAACTCGCAGAAACACCTCCTGGAGGAACGGGCAATCAAATGCCGTCTTCCTCCAGGATGTGGCAGCCTTGGAGGAGGTAGGGGGTGTCCCGGGGAAACAGGGACATTTACCCATTACTCCCCAACCCAGGGCACGGGCCGTGTGCAATGATCCTCTCGCGGCTCCTCAAGGATGGGGAAGGCACGGGCCTAGTCCCCTGTCCTCCTGAATGCCAGAGCGAAAGGGCAGGCCTTGCCTACGAGGAGAGATGTCATTGTGAGCAGAGTGCCATCCTAGGCCATGCACGCTGCTGCAGGGTCGAGGCTGGGTCTGCTTATTTCGGCTTGGTAGGATGAACCCAGGATGTGAACTTGGAGCCCGGGAAAGCAAGGCCCAAGAGGCACCAGCCCTCCCGCTACTCTTCTTCCCTGAAGCGACTAAAGCCTTGCTGAAGAAGCAGCGGCCAAGTGCTGTTCGCTCCAAGCCAAAGCCTCTGCGAAAGCACAGCATTCGCTGAGAAATCAGAGTCCGATCTGCGGTCTCTACTGCTGCTTGCCTGAGCCCGGTCTCGCGGTGTGAGAAACCCGCATACAGCGAAATACTCTTTGCCCGGGCATCTCCTCTGGGAAAGCACAGCATTCCCTGGGAAATCAGAATCGGATTTTGGGGATGCTGCTGCTGAATACCTAAGCTACTCTCCCCAGCACGTTGGAAGTTACCCGCATGCAACGAAATCCTGTTTGCCCTAGCACCTCTTTGCCTAAGAGAGAAGCGTGGTTGCACATCTGAAAGGGCCTTAAGGAAAGGGACACGTCTTTCACTGCACTCCCCTGGAGCAAGTCTGGGGCAGGCCGAACAAGCCACCCCAGAGAAGAGAAGGTGCCATTTGCCTAGTGGGTGGGATACGGTCGGGAAGCAGGAGAGCCTGCTGAGGCAGGAAGAGCAGGCCGGTGGCAAGACAAGTGTCACCGCTCCCTGTGCGGAGAGACGAAGCCTCACTGCTAATGAGACATGAGGTGACGACTATGGCAGGGGCGCCTGCTCCACACTGTGGAAGGAGTCTGGGCAGAAGTCAGGCCTGTCTTGTGCCTCTGGTCCCAAGGGGACAGCATGTTCTTGACCACCTGTCCGTAGGGCACACTTGGACTTGCTACCAGGCGCCATACCCGGAACTCGCAGAAACAGCACCCTCGAGAAACGGGCAGATGCCATCTTCCTCCAAGATGTGGCAGCGTTTTCGGTGGCAGGGGGTTTTCGGGAGAAGGAGTGGGGCAATCCCCCAAAGCTCCCCATTCCAGTGAACGGACGGTGTTCAGGGATCCTGTCGCCTCTCCTATCCTGTGGCGAAGGCACTGGCATTGTCCGTGAGTCCGCCTGAGAGCCAGTGCCAAAGGCCAAGCGTTGCCTACACCGGGAGATGGTAGTGTGCATTGAGTGCCATCCTAGGCCACGCACACTGCTGCAGGGTTGTGGCTGAGTCTGCTTAGTTCGGCCTGGCAGGGTGAACCCAGGGCGCCAACATGAAGCCCGGGAAAGCAAGGCCTAAGACGGACCAGCTCTCCGCAGCTCTTCTTCCCTGACGCGACAGAGCGAACACCGAAGTCCTTGCTGAGTAAGCAGCAGTGAAGTGCGGTTCCCGCCAAGCTGAAAACCTCTGCAAAAGCATAGCCGTCGCTGAGAAATCAGAGTCGGTTCTGTGGGCTGCTGTTGCTGCTTGCCTTAGCCTAGTATTTGAGCACGGCGGGAGGAACCCGCATAGAGCAAAAGCCTCTTTGCTAGGTCATCCCCTCTGGGAAAGCACAGCATTCTCTTGGAAAGCAGAGTCAGATCTGTGGGATGCTGCTCCTGTTTTCCTGAGGAAGAGTTCACAGCACGGTGTAATAAATCCACATGCAGCGAGATCCACTTTGCCTGGGCATCCCTTCTGCCTGAGAGAGAAGCGTGGTTGCGCCTGTGGAAAAAGCCTTAAGGAAAGGGACATGTCTGTCACTGCACTCCCCAGGAGCCTGTCTCGGGAACGTGCAGCATGCTGCCCTAGGAGAAGAGAAGGAGTCGTTGGCCTTGTGGTCGAGATACGGTCGCGAAGCAGGAGCACCGGCCCTGGCAAGAACAGCGGGCCGGTGGCAAGACAAGTGTCTCCCTCTGCCTGTGCAAAGAGACGAAGCTAAGGAGACAAGAGGGGATTATTGGGCAGGGGAGCGTGCTCCCATCTGAGGAAGGAGTCTGGGCAGATGGAAGGTCTTTCCTGTGCCTCTGGGCCCAAGGGGACAGCAGGTCCTTGGCCACCTGTCCAGAGGGCAGACCTGGGCTTGCCACCAATCTCCCGATCCTGAACTCGCAGAAACACCTCCTGGAGGAACGGGCAATCAAATGCCGTCTTCCTCCAGGATGTGGCAGCCTTGGAGGAAGTAGGGGGTGTCCCGGGGAAACAGGGACAGTTACCCATTACTCCACAACCCAGGGCACGGGCCGTGTGCAATGATCCTCTCGCGGCTCCTCATGGATGGGGAAGGCACGGGCCTAGTCCCCTGTCCTCCTGAATGCCAGAGCGAAAGGGCAGGCCTTGCCTACGAGGAGAGATGTCATTGTGAGCAGAGTGCCATCCTAGGCCATGCACGCTGCTGCAGGGTCGAGGCTGGGTCTGCTTATTTCGGCTTCGTAGGATGAAACCAGGATGTGAACTTGGAGCCCGGGAAAGCAAGGCCCAAGAGGCACCAGCCCTCCCGCTACTCTTCTTCCCTGAAGCGACTAAAGCCTTGCTGAAGAAGCAGCGGCCAAGTGCTGTTCGCTTCAAGCCAAAGCCTCTGCGAAAGCACAGCATTCGCTGAGAAATCAGAGTCCGATCTACGGTCTCTACTGCTGCTTGCCTGAGCCCGGTCTCGCGGTGTGAGAAACCCGCATACAGCGAAATACTCTTTGCCCGGGCATCTCCTCTGGGAAAGCACAGCATTCCCTGGGAAATCAGATTCGGATTTTGGGGATGCTGCTGCTGAATACCTAAGCTACTCTCCCCAGCACGTTGGAAGTTACCCGCATGCAACGAAATCCTGTTTGCCCTAGCACCTCTTTGCCTAAGAGAGAAGCGTGGTTGCACATCTGAAAGGGCCTTAAGGAAAGGGACACGTCTTTCACTGCACTCCCCTGGAGCAAGTCTGGGGCAGGCCGAACAAGCCACCCCAGGGAAGAGAAGGTGCCCTTGGCCTTGTGGGTGCGATACAGTCGGGAAGCAGGAGAGCCTGCTGTGGCAGGAAGAGCAGGCTGGTGGCAAGACAAGTGTCACCGCTCCCTGTGCAGAGAGACGAAGCCTCACTGCTAATGAGACATGAGGTGACGACTATGGCAGGGGCGCCGGCTCCACTCTGAGGAAGGAGTCTGGGCAGAAGTCAGGCCTGTCTTGTGCCTCTGGTCCCAAGGGGACAGCATGTCCTTGACCACCTGTCCGTAGAGCACACTTGGGCTTGCTACAAGGCGCCATATCCGGAACTCGCAGAAACAGCACCCTCGAGAAACGGGCAGATGCCATCTTCCTCCAAGATGTGGCAGCGTTTTCGGTGGCAGGGGGTTTTCTGGAGAAGGAGTGGGGCAGTCCCCCAAAGCTCCCCATTCCAGTGAACGGACTGTGTTCAGGGATCCTGTCGCCTCTCCTATCCTGTGGCGAAGGCACTGGCATTGTCCGTGAGTCCGCCTGAGAGCCAGTGCCAAAGGCCAAGCGTTGCCTACACCGGGAGATGGTAGTGTGCATTGAGTGCCATCCTAGGCCACGCACACTGCTGCAGGGTTGTGGCTGAGTCTGCTTAGTTTGGCCTGGCAGGGTGAACCCAGGGCGCCAACATGAAGCCCGGGAAAGCAAGGCCTAAGACGGACCAGCTCTCCGCAGCTCTTCTTCCCTGACGCGACAGAGCGAACACCAAAGTCCTTGCTGAGTAAGCAGCAGTGAAGTGCGGTTCCCGCCAAGCTGAAAACCTCTGCAAAAGCATAGCCGTCGCTGAGAAATCAGAGTCGGTTCTGTGGGCTGCTGTTGCTGCTTGCCTTAGCCTAGTATTTGAGCACGGCGGGAGGAACCCGCATAGAGCAAAAGCCTCTTTGCTAGGTCATCCCCTCTGGGAAAGCACAGCATTCTCTTGGAAAGCAGAGTCAGATCTGTGGGATGCTGCTCCTGTTTTCCTGAGGAAGAGTTCACAGCACGGTGTAATAAATCCACATGCAGCGAGATCCACTTTGCCTGGGCATCCCTTCTGCCTGAGAGAGAAGCGTGGTTGCGCCTGTGGAAAAAGCCTTAAGGAAAGGGACATGTCTGTCACTGCACTCCCCAGGAGCCTGTCTCGGGAACGTGCAGCATGCTGCCCTAGGAGAAGAGAAGGAGTCGTTGGCCTTGTGGTCGAGATACGGTCGCGAAGCAGGAGCACCGGCCCTGGCAAGAACAGCGGGCCAGTGGCAAGACAAGTGTCACCCTCTGCCTGTGCAAAGAGACGAAGCTAAGGAGACACGAGGGGATGATTGGGCAGGGGAGCGTGCTCCCATCTGAGTAAGGAGTCTGGGCAGATGGAAGGTCTTTCCTGTGCCTCTGGGCCCAAGGGGACAGCAGGTCCTTGGCCACCTGTCCAGAGGGCAGACGTGGGCTTGCCACCAATCTCCCGATCCTGAACTCGCAGAAACACCTCCTGGAGGAACGGGCAATCAAATGCCGTCTTCCTCCAGGATGTGGCAGCCTTGGAGGAGGTAGGGGGTGTCCCGGGGAAACAGGGACATTTACCCATTACTCCCCAACCCAGGGCACGGGCCGTGTGCAATGATCCTCTCGCGGCTCCTCAAGGATGGGGAAGGCACGGGCCTAGTCCCCTGTCCTCCTGAATGCCAGAGCGAAAGGGCAGGCCTTGCCTACGAGGAGAGATGTCATTGTGAGCTGAGTGCCATCCTAGGCCATGCACGCTGCTGCAGGGTCGAGGCTGGGTCTGCTTATTTCGGCTTGGTAGGATGAACCCAGGATGTGAACTTGGAGCCCGGGAAAGCAAGGCCCAAGAGGCACCAGCCCTCCCGCTACTCTTCTTCCCTGAAGCGACTAAAGCCTTGCTGAAGAAGCAGCGGCCAAGTGCTGTTCGCTCCAAGCCAAAGCCTCTGCGAAAGCACAGCATTCGCTGAGAAATCAGAGTCCGATCTGCGGTCTCTACTGCTGCTTGCCTGAGCCCGGTCTCGCGGTGTGAGAAACCCGCATACAGCGAAATACTCTTTGCCCGGGCATCTCCTCTGGGAAAGCACAGCATTCCCTGGGAAATCAGAATCGGATTTTGGGGATGCTGCTGCTGAATACCTAAGCTACTCTCCACAGCACGTTGGAAGTTACCCGCATGCAACGAAATCCTGTTTGCCCTAGCACCTCTTTGCCTAAGAGAGAAGCGTGGTTGCACATCTGAAAGGGCCTTAAGGAAAGGGACACGTCTTTCACTGCACTCCCCTGGAGCAAGTCTGGGGCAGGCCGAACAAGCCACCCCAGAGAAGAGAAGGTGCCATTGGCCTTGTGGGTGGGATACGGTCGGGAAGCAGGAGAGCCTGCTGTGGCAGGAAGAGCAGGCCGGTGGCAAGACAAGTGTCACCGCTCCCTGTGCGGAGAGACGAAGCCTCACTGCTAATGAGACATGAGGTGACGACTATGGCAGGGGCGCCGGCTCCACTCTGAGGAAGGAGTCTGGGCAGAAGTCAGGCCTGTCTTGTGCCTCTGGTCCCAAGGGGACAGCATGTTCTTGACCACCTGTCCGTAGGGCACACTTGGACTTGCTAACAGGCGCCATACCCGGAACTCGCAGAAACAGCACCCTCGAGAAACGGGCAGATGCCATCTTCCTCCAAGATGTGGCAGCGTTTTCGGTGGCAGGGGGTTTTCTGGAGAAGGAGTGGGGCAGTCCCCCAAAGCTCCCCATTCCAGTGAACGGACGGTGTTCAGGGATCCTGTCGCCTCTCCTATCCTGTGGCGAAGGCACTGGCATTGTCCGTGAGTCCGCCTGAGAGCCAGTGCCAAAGGCCAAGCGTTGCCTACACCGGGAGATGGTAGTGTGCATTGAGTGCCATCCTAGGCCACGCACACTGCTGCAGGGTTGTGGCTGAGTCTGCTTAGTTCGGCCTGGCAGGGTGAACCCAGGGCGCCAACATGAAGCCCGGGAAAGCAAGGCCTAAGACGGACCAGCTCTCCGCAGCTCTTCTTCCCTGACGCGACAGAGCGAACACCGACGTCCTTGCTGAGTAAGCAGCAGTGAACTGCGGTTCCCGCCAAGCTGAAAACCTCTGCAAAAGCATAGCCGTCGCTGAGAAATCAGAGTCGGTTCTGTGGGCTGCTTTTGCTGCTTGCCTTAGCCTAGTATTTGAGCACGGCGGGAGGAACCCGCATAGAGCAAAAGCCTCTTTGCTAGGTCATCCCCTCTGGGAAAGCACAGCATTCTCTTGGAAAGCAGAGTCAGATCTGTGGGATGCTGCTCCTGTTTTCCTGAGGAAGAGGTCACAGCACGGTGTAATAAATCCACATGGAGCGAGATCCACTTTGCCTGGGCATCCCTTCTGCCTGAGAGAGAAGCGTGGTTGCGCCTGTGGAAAAAGCCTTAAGGAAAGGGACATGTCTGTCACTGCACTCCCCAGGAGCCTGTCTCGGGAACGTGCAGCATGCTGCCCTAGGAGAAGAGAAGGAGTCGTTGGCCTTGTGGTCGAGATACGGTCGCGAAGCAGGAGCACCGGCCCTGGCAAGAACAGCGGGCCGGTGGCAAGACAAGTGTCACCCTCTGCCTGTGCAAAGAGACGAAGCTAAGGAGACACGAGGGGATGATTGGGCAGGGGAGCGTGCTCCCATCTGAGGAAGGAGTCTGGGCAGATGGAAGGTCTTTCCTGTGCCTCTGGGCCCAAGGGGACAGCAGGTCCTTGGCCACCTGTCCAGAGGGCAGTCGTGGGCTTGCCACCAATCTCCCGATCCTGAACTCGCAGAAACACCTCCTGGAGGAACGGGCAATCAAATGCCGTCTTCCTCCAGGATGTGGCAGCCTTGGAGGAAGTAGGGGGTGTCCGGGGAAAAAGGGACAGTTACCCATTACTCCCCAACCCAGGGCACGGGCCGTGTGCAATGATCCTCTCGCGGCTCCTCAAGGATGGGGAAGGCACGGGCCTAGTCCCCTGTCCTCCTGAATGCCAGAGCGAAAGGGCAGGCCTTGCCTACGAGGAGAGATGTCATTGTGAGCAGAGTGCCATCCTAGGCCATGCACGCTGCTGCAGGGTCGAGGCTGGGTCTGCTTATTTCGGCTTGGTAGGATGAACCCAGGATGTGAACTTGGAGCCCGGGAAAGCAAGGCCCAAGAGGCACCAGCCCTCCCGCTACTCTTCTTCCCTGAAGCGACTAAAGCCTTGCTGAAGAAGCAGCGGCCAAGTGCTGTTCGCTCCAAGCCAAAGCCTCTGCGAAAGCACAGCATTCGCTGAGAAATCAGAGTCCGATCTGCGGTCTCTACTGCTGCTTGCCTGAGCCCGGTCTCGCGGTGTGAGAAACCCGCATACAGCGAAATACTCTTTGCCCGGGCATCTCCTCTGGGAAAGCACAGCATTCCCTGGGAAATCAGAATCGGATTTTGGGGATGCTGCTGCTGAATACCTAAGCTATTCTCCACAGCACGTTGGAAGTTACCCGCATGCAACGAAATCCTGTTTGCCCTAGCACCTCTTTGCCTAAGAGAGAAGCGTGGTTGCACATCTGAAAGGGCCTTAAGGAAAGGGACACGTCTTTCACTGCACTCCCCTGGAGCAAGTCTGGGGCAGGCCGAACAAGCCACCCCAGAGAAGAGAAGGTGCCATTGGCCTTGTGGGTGGGATACGGTCGGGAAGCAGGAGAGCCTGCTGTGGCAGGAAGAGCAGGCCGGTGGCAAGACAAGTGTCACCGCTCCCTGTGCGGAGAGACGAAGCCTCACTGCTAATGAGATATGAGGTGACGACTATGGCAGGGGCGCCTGCTCCACTCTGTGGAAGGAGTCTGGGCAGAAGTCAGGCCTGTCTTGTGCCTCTGGTCCCAAGGGGACAGCATGTTCTTGACTTCCTGTCCGTAGGGCACACTTGGACTTGCTACCAGGCGCCATACCCGGAACTCGCAGAAACAGCACCCTCGAGAAACGGGCAGATGCCATCTTCCTCCAAGATGTGGCAGCGTTTTCGGTGGCAGGTGGTTTTCTGGAGAAGGAGTGGGGCAGTCCCCCAAAGCTCCCCATTCCAGTGAACGGACGGTGTTCAGGGATCCTGTCGCCTCTCCTATCCTGTGGTGAAGGCACTGGCATTGTCCGTGAGTCCGCCTGAGAGCCAGTGCCAAAGGCCAAGCGTTGCCTACACCGGGAGATGGTAGTGTGCATTGAGTGCCATCCTAGGCCACGCACACTGCTGCAGGGTTGTGGCTGAGTCTGCTTAGTTCGGCCTGGCAGGGTGAACCCAGGGCGCCAACATGAAGCCCGGGAAAGCAAGGCCTAAGACGGACCAGCTCTCCGCAGCTCTTCTTCCCTGACGCGACAGAGCGAACACCGAAGTCCTTGGTGAGTAAGCAGCAGCGAAGTGCGGTTCCCACCAAGCTGAAAACCTCTGCAAAAGCATAGCCGTCGCTGAGAAATCAGAGTCGGTTCTGTGGGCTGCTGTTGCTGCTTGCCTTAGCCTAGTATTTGAGCACGGCGGGAGGAACCCGCATAGAGCAAAAGCCTCTTTGCTAGGTCATCCCCTCTGGGAAAGCACAGCATTCTCTTCGAAATCAGAGTCGGATCTGTGGGATGCTGCTGCTGTTTTCCTGAGGAAGAGTTCACAGCACGGTGTAATAAATCCGCATGGAGCGAGATCCACTTTGCCTGTGCATCCCTTCTGCCTGAGAGAGAAGCGTGGTTGCGCCTGTGGAAAGAGCCTTAAGGAAAGGGACATGTCTGTCACTGCACTCCCCAGGAGCCTGTCTCGGGAAAGTGCAGCATGCTGCCCTAGGAGAAGAGAAGGAGTCGTTGGCCTTGTGGTCGGGATACGGTCGCGAAGCAGGAGCGCCGGCCCTGGCAAGAACAGCGGGCCGGTGGCAAGACAAGTGTCACCCTCTGCCTGTGCAGAGAGACGAAGCCTGGCTGCTAGGAGACACGAGGGGACGATTTGGCAGGGGAGCGTGCTCCAATCTGAGGAAGGAGTCTGGGCAGAAGGAAGGTCTTTCCTGTGCCTCTGGGCCCAAGGGGACAGCAGGTCCTTGGCCACCTGTCCAGAGGGCAGACGTGGGCTTGCCACCAATCTCCCGGTCCTGAACTCGCAGAAACACCACCTGGAGGAACGGGCAATCAGATGCTGACTTCCTCCAGGATGTGGCAGTCTTGGCGGAGGCAGGGGGTGTCTCGGGGAAACAGGGACAGTTTCCCATTACTCCCCATCCCAGGGCACGGGCCTGTGCAGTGATCCTCTCGCGGCTCCTCAAGGATGAGAAAGGCACGGGCCTAGTCCCCTGTCGCCCTGAACGCCAGAGCAAAAGGGCAGGCCTTGCCTATGCCGAGAGATGGCATTGTGAGCAGAGTGCCATCCTAGGCCACACACGCTGCTGCAGGGTCGAGGCTGGTTCTGCTCATTTCGGCTTGGCAAAATGAACTCAGGATGTGAACTTGGAGCCCGGGGGAGCAAGGCACAAGAGGCACCAGGCTTCCTCAGCTCTTCTTCCCTGAAGCAACTAAAGCCTTGCTGAGGAAGCAGGGGCCAAGTGTTGTTCGCTCCAAGCCAAAGTCTTTGCGAAAGCACAGCATTCGCTACGATGTCCGTGTCGGTTCTGCGGGCTCTGCTGCTTCTTGCCTGAGCCCAGTCTCGCGGTGGGAGAAATCCGCATACAGCGAAAGCCTCTTTGCCCGGGCATCTCCTCTGGGAAAGCACAGCATTCACAGGGAATTCAGAATCGGATGTGGGGGATGCTGCTGCTGAATGCCTGAGCTAGTCTCTACTGCGCGGTGGAATTTACCCGCATGGAGCGAAATCCTCTTTGCCCAAGCACCTATTTGCCTAAGAGAGAAGCGTGGTTGCACATCTGAAAGGGCCTTAAGGAAAGGGACACGTCTTTCACCGCACTCCCCAGGAGCAAGTCTGGGGCAGGCGCAACAAGCCGCGCCCCAGAGAAGAGAAGGAGCCATTGGCCTTGTGGTCGGGAAACGGTCGGGAAGCAGGAGAGCCTGCCGTGTCAGGAATAGCAGGCCGGTGGCAAGACAAGTGTCACCCGCTCCCTGTGCGGAGAGATGATGCCTCCCTTCTAATGACACTTGAGGTGACGACTAGGGCAGTGGCGCCTGTTCCACTCTGAGGAAGGAGTCTGGGCAGAAGGCAGGCCTGTCTTGTGCCTCTGGTCCCAAGGGGACAGCATGTCCTTGACCACCTGTCCGTAGGGCACACTTGGGCTTGCTACCAGGCGCCATACCCGGAACTCGCAGAAACAGCACCCTCGAGAAACGGGCAGATGCCATCTTCCTCCAAGATGTGGCAGCGTTTTCGGTGGCAGGGGGTTTTCTGGAGAAGGAGTGGGGCAGTCCCCCAAAGCTCCCCATTCCAGTGAACGGACGGTGTTCAGGGATCCTGTCGCCTCTCCTATCCTGTGGCGAAGGCACTGGCATTGTCCGTGAGTCCGCCTGAGAGCCAGTGCCAAAGGCCAAGCGTTGCCTACACCGGGAGATGGTAGTGTGCATTGAGTGCCATCCTAGGCCACGCACACTGCTGCTGCAGGGTTGTGGCTGAGTCTGCTTAGTTCGGCCTGGCAGGGTGAACCCAGGGCGCCAACATGAAGCCCGGGAAAGCAAGGCCTAAGACGGACCAGCTCTCCGCAGCTCTTCTTCCCTGACGAGACAGAGCGAACACCGAAGTCCTTGGTGAGTAAGCAGCAGCGAAGTGCGGTTCCCGCCAAGCTGAAAACCTCTGCAAAAGCATAGCCGTCGCTGAGAAATCAGAGTCGGTTCTGTGGGCTGCTGTTGCTGCTTGCCTTAGCCTAGTATTTGAGCACGGCGGGAGGAACCCGCATAGATCAAAAGCCTCTTTGCTCGGTCATCCCCTCTGGGAAAGCACAGCATTCTCTTGGAAATCAGAGTCGGATCTGTGGGATGCTGCTGCTGTTTTCCTGAGGAAGAGTTCACAGCACGGTGTAATAAATCCGCATGGAGCGAGATCCACTTTGCCTGGGCATCCCTTCTGCCTGAGAGAGAAGCGTGGTTGCGCCTGTGGAAAGAGCCTTAAGGAAAGGGACATGTCTGTCACTGCACTCCCCAGGAGCCTGTGTCGGGAAAGTGCAGCATGCTGCCCTAGGAGAAGAGAAGGAGTCGTTGGCCTTGTGGTCGGGATCTGGTCGCGAAGCAGGAGCGCCGGCCCTGGCAAGAACAGCGGGCCGGTGGCAAGACAAGTGTCACCCTCTGCCTGTGCAGAGAGACGAAGCTAAGGAGACACGAGGGGATGATTGGGCAGGGGAGCGTGCTCCCATCTGAGGAAGGAGTCTGGGCAGAAGGAAGGTCTTTCCTGTGCCTCTGGGCCCAAGGGGACAGCAGGTCCTTGGCCACCAGTCCAGAGGGCAGACGTGGGCTTGCCACCAATCTCCCGGTCCTGAACTCGCAGAAACACCTCCTGGAGGAACGGGCAATCAAATGCCGTCTTCCTCCAGGATGTGGCAGCCTTGGAGGAGGTAGGGGGTGTCCCGGGGAAACAGGGACAGTTACCCATTACTCCCCATCCCAGGGCACGGGCCGTGTGCAATGATCCTCTCGCGGCTCCTCAAGGATGGGGAAGGCACGGGCCTAGTCTCCTGTCCCCCTGAATGCCAGAGCGAAAGGGCAGGCCTTGCCTACGAGGAGAGATGTCATTGTGAGCAGAGTGCCATCCTAGGCCATGCATGCTGCTGCAGGGTCGAGGCTGGGTCTGCTTATTTCGGCTTGGTAGGATGAACCCAGGATGTGAACTTGGAGCCCGGGAAAGCAAGGCCCAATGGGCACCAGCTCTCCCGCTGCTCTTCTACCCTGAAGCGACTAAAGCCTTGCTGAAGAAGCAGCGGCCAAGTGCTGTTCGCTCCAAGCCAAAGCCTCTGCGATAGCACAGCATTCGCTGAGAAATCAGAGTCGGATCTGCGGGCTCTACTGCTGCTTGCCTGAGCCCGGTCTCGCGGTGGGAGAAACCCGCATACAGCGACATCCTCTTTGCCCGGGCATCTCCTATGGGAAAGCACAGCATTCACTGGGAAATCAGAATCGGATTTTGGGGATGCTGCTGCTGAATACCTAAGCTACTCTCCACAGCACGTTGGAAGTTACCCGCATGCAACGAAATTCTCTTTGCACTAGCACCTCTTTGCCTAAGAGAGAAGCGTGGTTGCACATCTGAAAGGGCCTTAAGGAAAGGGACACGTCTTTCACTGCACTCCCCTGGAGCAAGTCTGGGGCAGGCCGAACAAGCCACCCCAGGGAAGAGAAGGTGCCCTTGGCCTTGTGGGTGCGATACAGTCGGGAAGCAGGAGAGCCTGCTGTGGCAGGAAGAGCAGGCCGGTGGCAAGACAAGTGTCACCGCTCCCTGTGCGGAGAGACGAAGCCTCACTGCTAATGAGACATGAGGTGACGACTATGGCAGGGGCGCCGGCTCCACTCTGAGGAAGGAGTCTGGGCAGAAGTCAGGCCTGTCTTGTGCCTCTGGTCCCAAGGGGACAGCATGTCCTTGACCACCTGTCCGTAGAGCACACTTGGGCTTGCTACAAGGCGCCATATCCGGAACTCGCAGAAACAGCACCCTCGAGAAACGGGCAGATGCCATCTTCCTCCAAGATGTGGCAGCGTTTTCGGTGGCAGGGGGTTTTCTGGAGAAGGAGTGGGGCAGTCCCACAAAGCTCCCCATTCCAGTGAACGGACGGTGTTCAGGGATCCTGTCGCCTCTCCTATCCTGTGGCGAAGGCACTGGCATTGTCCGTGAGTCCGCCTGAGAGCCAGTGCCAAAGGCCAAGCGTTGCCTACACCGGGAGATGGTAGTGTGCATTGAGTGCCATCCTAGGCCACGCACACTGCTGCAGGGTTGTGGCTGAGTCTGCTTAGTTCGGCCTGGCAGGGTGAACCCAGGGCGCCAACATGAAGCCCGGGAAAGCAAGGCCTAAGACGGACCAGCTCTCCGCAGCTCTTCTTCCCTGACGCGACAGAGCGAACACCGACGTCCTTGCTGAGTAAGCAGCAGTGAACTGCGGTTCCCGCCAAGCTGAAAACCTCTGCAAAAGCATAGCCGTCGCTGAGAAATCAGAGTCGGTTCTGTGGGCTGCTGTTGCTGCTTGCCTTAGCCTAGTATTTGAGCACGGCGGGAGGAACCCGCATAGAGCAAAAGCCTCTTTGCTAGGTCATCCCCTCTGGGAAAGCACAGCATTCTCTTGGAAAGCAGAGTCAGATCTGTGGGATGCTGCTCCTGTTTTCCTGAGGAAGAGGTCACAGCACGGTGTAATAAATCCACATGGAGCGAGATCCACTTTGCCTGGGCATCCCTTCTGCCTGAGAGAGAAGCGTGGTTGCGCCTGTGGAAAAAGCCTTAAGGAAAGGGACATGTCTGTCACTGCACTCCCCAGGAGCCTGTCTCGGGAACGTGCAGCATGCTGCCCTAGGAGAAGAGAAGGAGTCGTTGGCCTTGTGGTCGAGATACGGTCGCGAAGCAGGAGCACCGGCCCTGGCAAGAACAGCGGGCCGGTGGCAAGACAAGTGTCACCCTCTGCCTGTGCAAAGAGACGAAGCTAAGGAGACACGAGGGGATGATTGGGCAGGGGAGCGTGCTCCCATCTGAGGAAGGAGTCTGGGCAGATGGAAGGTCTTTCCTGTGCCTCTGGGCCCAAGGGGACAGCAGGTCCTTGGCCACCTGTCCAGAGGGCAGACGTGGGCTTGCCACCAATCTCCCGATCCTGAACTCGCAGAAACACCTCCTGGAGGAACGGGCAATCAAATGCCGTCTTCCTCCAGGATGTGCCAGCCTTGGAGGAAGTAGGGGGTGTCCCGGGGAAACAGGGACAGTTACCCATTACTCCCCAACCCAGGGCACGGGCCGTGTGCAATGATCCTCTCGCGGCTCCTCAAGGATGGGGAAGGCACGGGCCTAGTCCCCTGTCCTCCTGAATGCCAGAGCAAAAGGGCAGGCCTTGCCTACGAGGAGAGATGTCATTGTGAGCAGAGTGCCATCCTAGGCCATGCACGCTGCTGCAGGGTCGAGGCTGGGTCTGCTTATTTCGGCTTGGTAGGATGAACCCAGGATGTGAACTTGCAGCCCGGGAAAGCAAGGCCCAAGAGGCACCAGCCCTCCCGCTACTCTTCTTCCCTGAAGCGACTAAAGCCTTGCTGAAGAAGCAGCGGCCAAGTGCTGTTCGCTCCAAGCCAAAGCCTCTGCGAAAGCACAGCATTCGCTGAGAAATCAGAGTCCGATCTGCGGTCTCTACTGCTGCTTGCCTGAGCCCGGTCTCGCGGTGTGAGAAACCCGCATACAACGAAATACTCTTTGCCCGGGCATCTCCTCTGGGAAAGCACAGCATTCCCTGGGAAATCAGAATCGGATTTTGGGGATGCTGCTGCTGAATACCTAAGCTACTCTCCACAGCACGTTGGAAGTTACCCGCATGCAACGAAATCCTGTTTGCCCTAGCACCTCTTTGCCTAAGAGAGAAGCGTGGTTGCACATCTGAAAGGGCCTTAAGGAAAGGGACACGTCTTTCACTGCACTCCCCTGGAGCAAGTCTGGGGCAGGCCGAACAAGCCACCCCAGAGAAGAGAAGGTGCCATTGGCCTTGTGGGTGGGATACGGTCGGGAAGCAGGAGAGCCTGCTGTGGCAGGAAGAGCAGGCCGGTGGCAAGACAAGTGTCACCGCTCCCTGTGCGGAGAGACGAAGCCTCACTGCTAATGAGATATGAGGTGACGACTATGGCAGGGGCGCCTGCTCCACTCTGTGGAAGGAGTCTGGGCAGAAGTCAGGCCTGTCTTGTGCCTCTGGTCCCAAGGGGACAGCATGTTCTTGACCACCTGTCCGTAGGGCACACTTGGACTTGCTACCAGGCGCTATACCCGGAACTCGCAGAAACAGCACCCTCGAGAAACGGGCAGATGCCATCTTCCTCCAAGATGTGGCAGCGTTTTCGGTGGCAGGTGGTTTTCTGGAGAAGGAGTGGGGCAGTCCCCCAAAGCTCCCCATTCCAGTGAACGGACGGTGTTCAGGGATCCTGTCGCCTCTCCTATCCTGTGGCGAAGGCACTGGCATTGTCCGTGAGTCCGCCTGAGAGCCAGTGCCAAAGGCCAAGCGTTGCCTACACCGGGAGATGGTAGTGTGCATTGAGTGCCATCCTAGGCCACGCACACTGCTGCAGTGTTGTGGCTGAGTCGGCTTAGTTCGGCCTGGCAGGGTGAACCCAGGGCGCCAACATGAAGCCCGGGAAATCAAGGCCTAAGACGGACCAGCTCTCCGCAGCTCTTCTTCCCTGACGCGACAGAGCGAACACCGAAGTCCTTGGTGAGTAAGCAGCAGCGAAGTGCGGTCCCAACAAGCTGAAAACCTCTGTAAAAGCATAGCCGTCGCTGAGAAATCAGAGTCGGTTCTGTGGGCTGCTGTTGCTGCTTGCCTTAGCCTAGTATTTGAGCACGGCGGGAGGAACCCGCATAGAGCAAAAGCCTCTTTGCTAGGTCATCCCCTCTGGGAAAGCACAGCATTCTCTTGGAAATCAGAGTCTGATCTGTGGGATGCTGCTGCTGTTTTCCTGAGGAAGAGTTCACAGCACGGTGTAATAAATCCGCATGGAGCGAGATCCACTTTGCCTGTGCATCCCTTCTGCCTGAGAGAGAAGCGTGGTTGCGCCTGTGGAAAGAGCCTTAAGGAAAGGGACATGTCTGTCACTGCACTCCCCAGGAGCCTGTCTCGGGAAAGTGCAGCATGCTGCCCTAGGAGAAGAGAAGGAGTCGTTGGCCTTGTGGTCGGGATCTGGTCGCGAAGCAGGAGCGCCGGCCCTGGCAAGAACAGCGGGCCGGTGGCAAGACAAGTGTCACCCTCTGCCTGTGCAGAGAGACGAAGCCTGGCTGCTAGGAGACACGAGGGGACGATTTGGCAGGGGAGCGTGCTCCAATCTGAGGAAGGAGTCTGGGCAGAAGGAAGGTCTTTCCTGTGCCTCTGGGCCCAAGGGGACAGCAGGTCCTTGGCCACCTGTCCAGAGGGCAGACGTGGGCTTGCCACCAATCTCCCGGTCCTGAACTCGCAGAAACACCTCCTGGAGGAACGGGCAATCAGATGCTGACTTCCTCCAGGATGTGGCAGTCTTGGCGGAGGCAGGGGGTGTCTCGGGGAAACAGGGACAGTTTCCCATTACTCCCCATCCCAGGGCACGGGCCTGTGCAGTGATCCTCTCGCGGCTCCTCAAGGATGAGAAAGGCACGGGCCTAGTCCCCTGTCGCCCTGAACGCCAGAGCAAAAGGGCAGGCCTTGCCTATGCCGAGAGATGGCATTGTGAGCAGAGTGCCATCCTAGGCCACACACGCTGCTGCAGGGTCGAGGCTGGTTCTGCTCATTTCGGCTTGGCAAAATGAACTCAGGATGTGAACTTGGAGCCCGGGGGAGCAAGGCACAAGAGGCACCAGGCTTCCTCAGCTCTTCTTCCCTGAAGCAACTAAAGCCTTGCTGAGGAAGCAGGGGCCAAGTGTTGTTCGCTCCAAGCCAAAGTCTTTGCGAAAGCACAGCATTCGCTACGAAGTCCGTGTCGGTTCTGCGGGCTCTGCTGCTTCTTGCCTGAGCCCAGTCTCGCGGTGGGAGAAATCCGCATACAGCGAAAGCCTCTTTGCCCGGGCATCTCCTCTGGGAAAGCACAGCATTCACAGGGAATTCAGAATCGGATGTGGGGGATGCTGCTGCTGAATGCCTGAGCTAGTCTCTACAGCGCGGTGGAATTTACCCGCATGGAGCGAAATCCTCTTTGCCCTAGCACCTATTTGCCTAAGAGAGAAGCGTGGTTGTACATCTGAAAATGCCTTAAGGAAAGGGACACGTCTTTCACCGCACTCCCCAGGAGCAAGTCTGGGGCAGGCGCAACAAGCCGCCCCCCAGAGAAGAGAAGGAGCCATTGGCCTTGTGGTCGGGAAACGGTCGGGAAGCAGGAGAGCCTGCCGTGGCAGGAAGAGCAGGCCGGTGGCAAGACAAGTGTCACCCGCTCCCTGTGCGGAGAGATGATGCCTCCCTTCTAATGAGACTTGAGGGGACGACTAGGGCAGTGGCGCCTGTTCCACTCTGAGGAAGGAGTCTGGGCAGAAGGCAGGCCTGTCTTGTGCCTCTGGTCCCAAGGGGACAGCATGTCCTTGACCACCTGTCCGTAGGGCACACTTGGGCTTGCTACCAGGCGCCATACCCGGAACTCGCAGAAACAGCACCCTCGAGAAACGGGCAGATGCCATCTTCCTCCAAGATGTGGAAGCGTTTTCGGTGGCAGGGGGTTTTCTGGAGAAGGAGTGGGGCAGTCCCACAAAGCTCCCCATTCCAGTGAACGGACGGTGTTCAGGGATCCTGTCGCCTCTCCTATCCTGTGGCAAAGGCACTGGCATTGTCCGTGAGTCCGCCTGAGAGCCAGTGCCAAAGGCCAAGCGTTGCCTATACCGGGAGAGGGTAGTGTGCATTGAGTGCCATCCTAGGCCACGCACACTGCTGCTGCAGGGTTGTGGCTGAGTCTGCTTAGTTCGGCCTGGCAGGGTGAACCCAGGGCGCCAACATGAAGCCCGGGAAAGCAAGGCCTAAGACGGACCAGCTCTCCGCAGCTCTTCTTCCCTGACGCGACAGAGCGAACACCGAAGTCCTTGGTGAGTAAGCAGCAGCGAAGTGCGGTTCCCGCCAAGCTGAAAACCTCTGCAAAAGCATAGCCGTCGCTGAGAAATCAGAGTCGGTTCTGTGGGCTGCTGTTGCTGCTTGCCTTAGCCTAGTATTTGAGCACGGCGGGAGGAACCCGCATAGAGCAAAAGCCTCTTTGCTAGGTCATCCCCTCTGGGAAAGCACAGCATTCTCTTGGAAATCAGAGTCGGATCTGTGGGATGCTGCTGCTGTTTTCCTGAGGAAGAGTTCACAGCACGGTGTAATAAATCCACATGGAGCGAGATCCACTTTGCCTGGGCATCCCTTCTGCCTGAGAGAGAAGCGTGGTTGCGCCTGTGGAAAGAGCCTTAAGGAAAGGGACATGTCTGTCACTGCACTCCCCAGGAGCCTGTCTCGGGAAAGTGCAGCATGCTGCCCTAGGAGAAGAGAAGGAGTCGTTGGCCTTGTGGTCGGGATCTGGTCGCGAAGCAGGAGCGCCGGCCCTGGCAAGAACAGCGGGCCGGTGGCAAGACAAGTGTCACCCTCTGCCTGTGCAGAGAGACGAAGCTAAGGAGACACGAGGGGATGATTGGGCAGGGGAGCGTGCTCCCATCTGAGGAAGGAGTCTGGGCAGAAGGAAGGTCTTTCCTGTGCCTCTGGGCCCAAGGGGACAGCAGGTCCTTGGCCCCCTGTCCAGAGGGCAGACGTGGGCTTGCGACCAATCTCCCGGTCCTGAACTCGCAGAAACACCTCCTGGAGGAACGGGCAATCAAATGCCGTCTTCCTCCAGGATGTGGCAGCCTTGGAGGAGGTAGGGGGTGTCCCGGGGAAACAGGGACTGTTACCCATTACTCCCCATCCCAGGGCACGGGCCGTGTGCAATGATCCTCTCGCGGCTCCTCAAGGATGGGGAAGGCACGGGCCTAGTCTCCTGTCCCCCTGAATGCCAGAGCGAAAGGGCAGGCCTTGTCTACGAGGAGAGATGTCATTGTGAGCAGAGTGCCATCCTAGGCCATGCATGCTGCTGCAGGGTCGAGGCTGGGTCTGCTTATTTCGGCTTGGTAGGATGAACCCAGGATGTGAACTTGGAGCCCGGGAAAGCAAGGCCCAAGGGGCACCACCTCTCCCGCTGCTCTTCTACCCTGAAGCGACTAAAGCCTTGCTGAAGAAGCAGCGGCCAAGTGATGTTCGCTCCAAGCCAAAGCCTCTGCGAAAGCACAGCATTCGCTGAGAAATCAGAGTCGGATCTGCGGGCTCTACTGCTGCTTGCCTGAGCCCGGTCTCGCGGTGGGAGAAACCCGCATACAGCGACATCCTCTTTGCCCGGGCATCTCCTCTGGGAAAGCACAGCATTCCCTGGGAAATCAGAATCGGATTTTGGGGATGCTGCTGCTGAATACCTAAGCTACTCTCCACAGCACGTTGGAAGTTACCCGCATGCAACGAAATTCTCTTTGCCCTAGCACCTCTTTGCCTAAGAGAGAAGCGTGGTTGCACATCTGAAAGGGCCTTAAGGAAAGGGACACGTCTTTCACTGCACTCCCCTGGAGCAAGTCTGGGGCAGGCCGAACAAGCCACCCCAGGGAAGAGAAGGTGCCCTTGGCCTTGTGGGTGCGATACAGTCGGGAAGCAGGAGAGCCTGCTGTGGCAGGAAGAGCAGGCTGGTGGCAAGACAAGTGTCACCGCTCCCTGTGCGGAGAGACGAAGCCTCACTGCTAATGAGACATGAGGTGACGACTATGGCAGGGGCGCCGGCTCCACTCTGAGGAAGGAGTCTGGGCAGAAGTCAGGCCTGTCTTGTGCCTCTGGTCCCAAGGGGACAGCATGTCCTTGACCACCTGTCCGTAGAGCACACTTGGGCTTGCTACCAGGCGCCATATCCGGAACTCGAAGAAACAGCACCCTCGAGAAACGGGCAGATGCCATCTTCCTCCAAGATGTGGCAGCGTTTTCGGTGGCAGGGGGTTTTCTGGAGAAGGAGTGGGGCAGTCCCCCAAAGCTCCCCATTCCAGTGAACGGACGGTGTTCAGGGATCCTGTCGCCTCTCCTATCCTGTGGCGAAGGCACTGGCATTGTCCGTGAGTCCGCCTGAGAGCCAGTGCCAAAGGCCAAGCGTTGCCTACACCGGGAGATGGTAGTGTGCATTGAGTGCCATCCTAGGCCACGCACACTGCTGCAGGGTTGTGGCTGAGTCTGCTTAGTTTGGCCTGGCAGGGTGAACCCAGGGCGCCAACATGAAGCCCGGGAAAGCAAGGCCTAAGACGGACCAGCTCTCCGCAGCTCTTCTTCCCTGACGCGACAGAGCGAACACCGAAGTCCTTGCTGAGTAAGCAGCAGTGAAGTGCGGTTCCCGCCAAGCTGAAAACCTCTGCAAAAGCATAGCCGTCGCTGAGAAATCAGAGTCGGTTCTGTGGGCTGCTGTTGCTGCTTGCCTTAGCCTAGTATTTGAGCACGGCGGGAGGAACCCGCATAGAGCAAAAGCCTCTTTGCTAGGTCATCCCCTCTGGGAAAGCACAGCATTCTCTTGGAAAGCAGAGTCAGATCTGTGGGATGCTGCTCCTGTTTTCCTGAGGAAGAGTTCACAGCACGGTGTAATAAATCCACATGCAGCGAGATCCACTTTGCCTGGGCATCCCTTCTGCCTGAGAGAGAAGCGTGGTTGCGCCTGTGGAAAAAGCCTTAAGGAAAGGGACATGTCTGTCACTGCACTCCCCAGGACCCTGTCTCGGGAACGTGCAGCATGCTGCCCTAGGAGAAGAGAGGGAGTCGTTGGCCTTGTGGTCGAGATACGGTCGCGAAGCAGGAGCACCGGCCCTGGCAAGAACAGCGGGCCAGTGGCAAGACAAGTGTCACCCTCTGCCTGTGCAAAGAGACGAAGCTAAGGAGACACGAGGGGATGATTGGGCAGGGGAGCGTGCTCCCATCTGAGGAAGGAGTCTGGGCAGATGGAAGGTCTTTCCTGTGCCTCTGGGCCCAAGGGGACAGCAGGTCCTTGGCCACCTGTCCAGAGGGCAGACGTGGGCTTGCCACCAATCTCCCGATCCTGAACTCGCAGAAACACCTCCTGGAGGAACGGGCAATCAAATGCCGTCTTCCTCCAGGATGTGGCAGCCTTGGAGGAGGTAGGGGGTGTCCCGGGGAAACAGGGACATTTACCCATTACTCCCCAACCCAGGGCACGGGCCGTGTGCAATGATCCTCTCGCGGCTCCTCAAGGATGGGGAAGGCACGGGCCTAGTCCCCTGTCCTCCTGAATGCCAGAGCGAAAGGGCAGGCCTTGCCTACGAGGAGAGATGTCATTGTGAGCAGAGTGCCATCCTAGGCCATGCACGCTGCTGCAGGGTCGAGGCTGGGTCTGCTTATTTCGGCTTGGTAGGATGAACCCAGGATGTGAACTTGGAGCCCGGGAAAGCAAGGCCCAAGAGGCACCAGCCCTCCCGCTACTCTTCTTCCCTGAAGCGACTAAAGCCTTGCTGAAGAAGCAGCGGCCAAGTGCTGTTCGCTCCAAGCCAAAGCCTCTGCGAAAGCACAGCATTCGCTGAGAAATCAGAGTCCGATCTGCGGTCTCTACTGCTGCTTGCCTGAGCCCGGTCTCGCGGTGTGAGAAACCCGCATACAGCGAAATACTCTTTGCCCGGGCATCTCCTCTGGGAAAGCACAGCATTCCCTGGGAAATCAGAATCGGATTTTGGGGATGCTGCTGCTGAATACCTAAGCTACTCTCCCCAGCACGTTGGAAGTTACCCGCATGCAACGAAATCCTGTTTGCCCTAGCACCTCTTTGCCTAAGAGAGAAGCGTGGTTGCACATCTGAAAGGGCCTTAAGGAAAGGGACACGTCTTTCACTGCACTCCCCTGGAGCAAGTCTGGGGCAGGCCGAACAAGCCACCCCAGAGAAGAGAAGGTGCCATTTGCCTTGTGGGTGGGATACGGTCGGGAAGCAGGAGAGCCTGCTGAGGCAGGAAGAGCAGGCCGGTGGCAAGACAAGTGTCACCGCTCCCTGTGCGGAGAGACGAAGCCTCACTGCTAATGAGACATGAGGTGACGACTATGGCAGGGGCGCCTGCTCCACACTGTGGAAGGAGTCTGGGCAGAAGTCAGGCCTGTCTTGTGCCTCTGGTCCCAAGGGGACAGCATGTTCTTGACCACCTGTCCGTAGGGCACACTTGGACTTGCTACCAGGCGCCATACCCGGAACTCGCAGAAACAGCACCCTCGAGAAACGGGCAGATGCCATCTTCCTCCAAGATGTGGCAGCGTTTTCGGTGGCAGGGGGTTTTCGGGAGAAGGAGTGGGGCAATCCCCCAAAGCTCCCCATTCCAGTGAACGGACGGTGTTCAGGGATCCTGTCGCCTCTCCTATCCTGTGGCGAAGGCACTGGCATTGTCCGTGAGTCCGCCTGAGAGCCAGTGCCAAAGGCCAAGCGTTGCCTACACCGGGAGATGGTAGTGTGCATTGAGTGCCATCCTAGGCCACGCACACTGCTGCAGGGTTGTGGCTGAGTCTGCTTAGTTCGGCCTGGCAGGGTGAACCCAGGGCGCCAACATGAAGCCCGGGAAAGCAAGGCCTAAGACGGACCAGCTCTCCGCAGCTCTTCTTCCCTGACGCGACAGAGCGAACACCGAAGTCCTTGCTGAGTAAGCAGCAGTGAAGTGCGGTTCCCGCCAAGCTGAAAACCTCTGCAAAAGCATAGCCGTCGCTGAGAAATCAGAGTCGGTTCTGTGGGCTGCTGTTGCTGCTTGCCTTAGCCTAGTATTTGAGCACGGCGGGAGGAACCCGCATAGAGCAAAAGCCTCTTTGCTAGGTCATCCCCTCTGGGAAAGCACAGCATTCTCTTGGAAAGCAGAGTCAGATCTGTGGGATGCTGCTCCTGTTTTCCTGAGGAAGAGTTCACAGCACGGTGTAATAAATCCACATGGAGCGAGATCCACTTTGCCTGGGCATCCCTTCTGCCTGAGAGAGAAGCGTGGTTGCGCCTGTGGAAAAAGCCTTAAGGAAAGGGACATGTCTGTCACTGCACTCCCCAGGAGCCTGTCTCGGGAACGTGCAGCATGCTGCCCTAGGAGAAGAGAAGGAGTCGTTGGCCTTGTGGTCGAGATACGGTCGCGAAGCAGGAGCACCGGCCCTGGCAAGAACAGCGGGCCGGTGGCAAGACAAGTGTCACCCTCTGCCTGTGCAAAGAGACGAAGCTAAGGAGACAAGAGGGGATTATTGGGCAGGGGAGCGTGCTCCCATCTGAGGAAGGAGTCTGGGCAGATGGAAGGTCTTTCCTGTGCCTCTGGGCCCAAGGGGACAGCAGGTCCTTGGCCACCTGTCCAGAGGGCAGACCTGGGCTTGCCACCAATCTCCCGATCCTGAACTCGCAGAAACACCTCCTGGAGGAACGGGCAATCAAATGCCGTCTTCCTCCAGGATGTGGCAGCCTTGGAGGAAGTAGGGGGTGTCCCGGGGAAACAGGGACAGTTACCCATTACTCCACAACCCAGGGCACGGGCCGTGTGCAATGATCCTCTCGCGGCTCCTCATGGATGGGGAAGGCACGGGCCTAGTCCCCTGTCCTCCTGAATGCCAGAGCGAAAGGGCAGGCCTTGCCTACGAGGAGAGATGTCATTGTGAGCAGAGTGCCATCCTAGGCCATGCACGCTGCTGCAGGGTCGAGGCTGGGTCTGCTTATTTCGGCTTCGTAGGATGAAACCAGGATGTGAACTTGGAGCCCGGGAAAGCAAGGCCCAAGAGGCACCAGCCCTCCCGCTACTCTTCTTCCCTGAAGCGACTAAAGCCTTGCTGAAGAAGCAGCGGCCAAGTGCTGTTCGCTTCAAGCCAAAGCCTCTGCGAAAGCACAGCATTCGCTGAGAAATCAGAGTCCGATCTACGGTCTCTACTGCTGCTTGCCTGAGCCCGGTCTCGCGGTGTGAGAAACCCGCATACAGCGAAATACTCTTTGCCCGGGCATCTCCTCTGGGAAAGCACAGCATTCCCTGGGAAATCAGATTCGGATTTTGGGGATGCTGCTGCTGAATACCTAAGCTACTCTCCCCAGCACGTTGGAAGTTACCCGCATGCAACGAAATCCTGTTTGCCCTAGCACCTCTTTGCCTAAGAGAGAAGCGTGGTTGCACATCTGAAAGGGCCTTAAGGAAAGGGACACGTCTTTCACTGCACTCCCCTGGAGCAAGTCTGGGGCAGGCCGAACAAGCCACCCCAGGGAAGAGAAGGTGCCCTTGGCCTTGTGGGTGCGATACAGTCGGGAAGCAGGAGAGCCTGCTGTGGCAGGAAGAGCAGGCTGGTGGCAAGACAAGTGTCACCGCTCCCTGTGCAGAGAGACGAAGCCTCACTGCTAATGAGACATGAGGTGACGACTATGGCAGGGGCGCCGGCTCCACTCTGAGGAAGGAGTCTGGGCAGAAGTCAGGCCTGTCTTGTGCCTCTGGTCCCAAGGGGACAGCATGTCCTTGACCACCTGTCCGTAGAGCACACTTGGGCTTGCTACAAGGCGCCATATCCGGAACTCGCAGAAACAGCACCCTCGAGAAACGGGCAGATGCCATCTTCCTCCAAGATGTGGCAGCGTTTTCGGTGGCAGGGGGTTTTCTGGAGAAGGAGTGGGGCAGTCCCCCAAAGCTCCCCATTCCAGTGAACGGACTGTGTTCAGGGATCCTGTCGCCTCTCCTATCCTGTGGCGAAGGCACTGGCATTGTCCGTGAGTCCGCCTGAGAGCCAGTGCCAAAGGCCAAGCGTTGCCTACACCGGGAGATGGTAGTGTGCATTGAGTGCCATCCTAGGCCACGCACACTGCTGCAGGGTTGTGGCTGAGTCTGCTTAGTTTGGCCTGGCAGGGTGAACCCAGGGCGCCAACATGAAGCCCGGGAAAGCAAGGCCTAAGACGGACCAGCTCTCCGCAGCTCTTCTTCCCTGACGCGACAGAGCGAACACCAAAGTCCTTGCTGAGTAAGCAGCAGTGAAGTGCGGTTCCCGCCAAGCTGAAAACCTCTGCAAAAGCATAGCCGTCGCTGAGAAATCAGAGTCGGTTCTGTGGGCTGCTGTTGCTGCTTGCCTTAGCCTAGTATTTGAGCACGGCGGGAGGAACCCGCATAGAGCAAAAGCCTCTTTGCTAGGTCATCCCCTCTGGGAAAGCACAGCATTCTCTTGGAAAGCAGAGTCAGATCTGTGGGATGCTGCTCCTGTTTTCCTGAGGAAGAGTTCACAGCACGGTGTAATAAATCCACATGGAGCGAGATCCACTTTGCCTGGGCATCCCTTCTGCCTGAGAGAGAAGCGTGGTTGCGCCTGTGGAAAAAGCCTTAAGGAAAGGGACATGTCTGTCACTGCACTCCCCAGGAGCCTGTCTCGGGAACGTGCAGCATGCTGCCCTAGGAGAAGAGAAGGAGTCGTTGGCCATGTGGTCGAGATACGGTCGCGAAGCAGGAGCACCGGCCCTGGCAAGAACAGCGGGCCAGTGGCAAGACAAGTGTCACCCTCTGCCTGTGCAAAGAGACGAAGCTAAGGAGACACGAGGGGATGATTGGGCAGGGGAGCGTGCTCCCATCTGAGTAAGGAGTCTGGGCAGATGGAAGGTCTTTCCTGTGCCTCTGGGCCCAAGGGGACAGCAGGTCCTTGGCCACCTGTCCAGAGGGCAGACGTGGGCTTGCCACCAATCTCCCGATCCTGAACTCGCAGAAACACCTCCTGGAGGAACGGGCAATCAAATGCCGTCTTCCTCCAGGATGTGGCAGCCTTGGAGGAGGTAGGGGGTGTCCCGGGGAAACAGGGACATTTACCCATTACTCCCCAACCCAGGGCACGGGCCGTGTGCAATGATCCTCTCGCGGCTCCTCAAGGATGGGGAAGGCACGGGCCTAGTCCCCTGTCCTCCTGAATGCCAGAGCGAAAGGGCAGGCCTTGCCTACGAGGAGAGATGTCATTGTGAGCTGAGTGCCATCCTAGGCCATGCACGCTGCTGCAGGGTCGAGGCTGGGTCTGCTTATTTCGGCTTGGTAGGATGAACCCAGGATGTGAACTTGGAGCCCGGGAAAGCAAGGCCCAAGAGGCACCAGCCCTCCCGCTACTCTTCTTCCCTGAAGCGACTAAAGCCTTGCTTAAGAAGCAGCGGCCAAGTGCTGTTCGCTCCAAGCCAAAGCCTCTGCGAAAGCACAGCATTCGCTGAGAAATCAGAGTCCGATCTGCGGTCTCTACTGCTGCTTGCCTGAGCCCGGTCTCGCGGTGTGAGAAACCCGCATACAGCGAAATACTCTTTGCCCGGGCATCTCCTCTGGGAAAGCACAGCATTCCCTGGGAAATCAGAATCGGATTTTGGGGATGCTGCTGCTGAATACCTAAGCTACTCTCCACAGCACGTTGGAAGTTACCCGCATGCAACGAAATCCTGTTTGCCCTAGCACCTCTTTGCCTAAGAGAGAAGCGTGGTTGCACATCTGAAAGGGCCTTAAGGAAAGGGACACGTCTTTCACTGCACTCCCCTGGAGCAAGTCTGGGGCAGGCCGAACAAGCCACCCCAGAGAAGAGAAGGTGCCATTGGCCTTGTGGGTGGGATACGGTCGGGAAGCAGGAGAGCCTGCTGTGGCAGGAAGAGCAGGCCGGTGGCAAGACAAGTGTCACCGCTCCCTGTGCGGAGAGACGAAGCCTCACTGCTAATGAGACATGAGGTGACGACTATGGCAGGGGCGCCGGCTCCACTCTGAGGAAGGAGTCTGGGCAGAAGTCAGGCCTGTCTTGTGCCTCTGGTCCCAAGGGGACAGCATGTTCTTGACCACCTGTCCGTAGGGCACACTTGGACTTGCTAACAGGCGCCATACCCGGAACTCGCAGAAACAGCACCCTCGAGAAACGGGCAGATGCCATCTTCCTCCAAGATGTGGCAGCGTTTTCGGTGGCAGGGGGTTTTCTGGAGAAGGAGTGGGGCAGTCCCCCAAAGCTCCCCATTCCAGTGAACGGACGGTGTTCAGGGATCCTGTCGCCTCTCCTATCCTGTGGCGAAGGCACTGGCATTGTCCGTGAGTCCGCCTGAGAGCCAGTGCCAAAGGCCAAGCGTTGCCTACACCGGGAGATGGTAGTGTGCATTGAGTGCCATCCTAGGCCACGCACACTGCTGCAGGGTTGTGGCTGAGTCTGCTTAGTTCGGCCTGGCAGGGTGAACCCAGGGCGCCAACATGAAGCCCGGGAAAGCAAGGCCTAAGACGGACCAGCTCTCCGCAGCTCTTCTTCCCTGACGCGACAGAGCGAACACCGACGTCCTTGCTGAGTAAGCAGCAGTGAACTGCGGTTCCCGCAAAGCTGAAAACCTCTGCAAAAGCATAGCCGTCGCTGAGAAATCAGAGTCGGTTCTGTGGGCTGCTTTTGCTGCTTGCCTTAGCCTCGTATTTGAGCACGGCGGGAGGAACCCGCATAGAGCAAAAGCCTCTTTGCTAGGTCATCCCCTCTGGGAAAGCACAGCATTCTCTTGGAAAGCAGAGTCAGATCTGTGGGATGCTGCTCCTGTTTTCCTGAGGAAGAGGTCACAGCACGGTGTAATAAATCCACATGGAGCGAGATCCACTTTGCCTGGGCATCCCTTCTGCCTGAGAGAGAAGCGTGGTTGCGCCTGTGGAAAGAGCCTTAAGGAAAGGGACATGTCTGTCACTGCACTCCCCAGGAGCCTGTCTCGGGAAAGTGCAGCATGCTGCCCTAGGAGAAGAGAAGGAGTCGTTGGCCTTGTGGTCGGGATCTGGTCGCGAAGCAGGAGCACCGGCCCTGGCAAGAACAGCGGGCCGGTGGCAAGACAAGTGTCACCCTCTGCCTGTGCAGAGAGACGAAGCCTGGCTGCTAGGAGACACGAGGGGACGATTTGGCAGGGGAGCGTGCTCCAATCTGAGGAAGGAGTCTGGGCAGAAGGAAGGTCTTTCCTGTGCCTCTGGGCCCAAGGGGACAGCAGGTCCTTGGCCACCTGTCCAGAGGGCAGACGTGGGCTTGCCACCAATCTCCCGGTCCTGAACTCGCAGAAACACCTCCTGGAGGAACGGGCAATCAGATGCTGACTTCCTCTAGGATGTGGCAGTCTTGGCGGAGGCAGGGGGTGTCTCGGGGAAACAGGGACAGTTTCCCATTACTCCCCATCCCAGGGCACGGGCCTGTGCAGTGATCCTCTCGCGGCTCCTCAAGGATGAGAAAGGCACGGGCCTAGTCCCCTGTCGCCCTGAACGCCAGAGCAAAAGGGCAGGCCTTGCCTATGCCGAGAGATGGCATTGTGAGCAGAGTGCCATCCTAGGCCACACACGCTGCTGCAGGGTCGAGGCTGGTTCTGCTCATTTCGGCTTGGCAAAATGAACTCAGGATGTGAACTTGGAGCCCGGGGGAGCAAGGCACAAGAGGCACCAGGCTTCCTCAGCTCTTCTTCCCTGAAGCAACTAAAGCCTTGCTGAGGAAGCAGGGGCCAAGTGTTGTTCGCTCCAAGCCAAAGTCTTTGCGAAAGCACAGCATTCGCTACGAAGTCCGTGTCGGTTCTGCGGGCTCTGCTGCTTCTTGCCTGAGCCCAGTCTCGCGGTGGGAGAAATCCGCATACAGCGAAAGCCTCTTTGCCCGGGCATCTCCTCTGGGAAAGCACAGCATTCACAGGGAATTCAGAATGGGATGTGGGGGATGCTGCTGCTGAATGCCTGAGCTAGTCTCTACAGCGCGGTGGAATTTACCCGCATGGAGCGAAATCCTCTTTGCCCTAGCACCTATTTGCCTAAGAGAGAAGCGTGGTTGTACATCTGAAAATGCCTTAAGGAAAGGGACACGTCTTTCACCGCACTCCCCAGGAGCAAGTCTGGGGCAGGCGCAACAAGCCGCGCCCCAGAGAAGAGAAGGAGCCATTGGCCTTGTGGTCGGGAAACGGTCGGGAAGCAGGAGAGCCTGCCGTGGCAGGAAGAGCAGGCCGGTGGCAAGACAAGTGTCACCCGCTCCCTGTGCGGCGAGATGATGCCTCCCTTCTAATGAGACTTGAGGTGACGAATAGGGCAGTGGCGCCTGTTCCACTCTGAGGAAGGAGTCTGGGCAGAAGGCAGGCCTGTCTTGTGCCTCTGGTCCCAAGGGGACAGCATGTCCTTGACCACCTGTCCGTAGGGCACACTTGGGCTTGCTACCAGGCGCCATACCCGGAACTCGCAGAAACAGCACCCTCGAGAAACGGGCAGATGCCATCTTCCTCCAAGATGTGGCAGCGTTTTCGGTGTCAGGGGGTTTTCTGGAGAAGGAGTGGGGCAGTCCCCCAAAGCTCCCCATTCCAGTGAACGGACGGTGTTCAGGGATCCTGTCGCCTCTCCTATCCTGTGGCGAAGGCACTGGCATTGTCCGTGAGTCCGCCTGAGAGCCAGTGCCAAAGGCCAAGCGTTGCCTACACCGGGAGATGGTAGTGTGCATTGAGTGCCATCCTAGGCCACGCACACTGCTGCAGGGTTGTGGCTGAGTCTGCTTAGTTCGGCCTGGCAGGGTGAACCCAGGGCGCCAACATGAAGCCCGGGAAAGCAAGGCCTAAGACGGACCAGCTCTCCGCAGCTCTTCTTCCCTGACGCGACAGAGCGAACACCGAAGTCCTTGCTGAGTAAGCAGCAGTGAAGTGCGGTTCCCGCCAAGCTGAAAACCTCTGCAAAAGCATAGCCGTCGCTGAGAAATCAGAGTCGGTTCTGTGGGCTGCTGTTGCTGCTTGCCTTAGCCTAGTATTTGAGCACGGCGGGAGGAACCCGCATAGAGCAAAAGCCTCTTTGCTAGGTCATCCCCTCTGGGAAAGCACAGCATTCTCTTGGAAAGCAGAGTCAGATCTGTGGGATGCTGCTCCTGTTTTCCTGAGGAAGAGTTCACAGCACGGTGTAATAAATCCACATGGAGCGAGATCCACTTTGCCTGGGCATCCCTTCTGCCTGAGAGAGAAGCGTGGTTGCGCCTGTGGAAAAAGCCTTAAGGAAAGGGACATGTCTGTCACTGCACTCCCCAGGAGCCTGTCTCGGGAACGTGCAGCATGCTGCCCTAGGAGAAGAGAAGGAGTCGTTGGCCTTGTGGTCGAGATACGGTCGCGAAGCAGGAGCACCGGCCCTGGCAAGAACAGCGGGCCGGTGGCAAGACAAGTGTCACCCTCTGCCTGTGCAAAGAGACGAAGCTAAGGAGACACGAGGGGATGATTGGGCAGGGGAGCGTGCTCCCATCTGAGGAAGGAGTCTGGGCAGATGGAAGGTCTTTCCTGTGCCTCTGGGCCCAAGGGGACAGCAGGTCCTTGGCCACCTGTCCAGAGGGCAGACGTGGGCTTGCCACCAATCTCCCGATCCTGAACTCGCAGAAACACCTCCTGGAGGAACGGGCAATCAAATGCCGTCTTCCTCCAGGATGTGGCAGCCTTGGAGGAGGTAGGGGGTGTCCCGGGGAAGCAGGGACATTTACCCATTACTCCCCAACCCAGGGCACGGGCCGTGTGCAATGATCCTCTCGCGGCTCCTCAAGGATGGGGAAGGCACGGGCCTAGTCCCCTGTCCTCCTGAATGCCAGAGCGAAAGGGCAGGCCTTGCCTACGAGGAGAGATGTCATTGTGAGCAGAGTGCCATCCTAGGCCATGCACGCTGCTGCAGGGTCGAGGCTGGGTCTGCTTATTTCGGCTTGGTAGGATGAACCCAGGATGTGAACTTGGAGCCCGGGAAAGCAAGGCCCAAGAGGCACCAGCCCTCCCGCTACTCTTCTTCCCTGAAGCGACTAAAGCCTTGCTGAAGAAGCAGCGGCCAAGTGCTGTTCGCTCCAAGCCAAAGCCTCTGCGAAAGCACAGCATTCGCTGAGAAATCAGAGTCCGATCTGCGGTCTCTACTGCTGCTTGCCTGAGCCCGGTCTCGCGGTGTGAGAAACCCGCATACAGCGAAATACTCTTTGCCCGGGCATCTCCTCTGGGAAAGCACAGCATTCCCTGGGAAATCAGAATCGGATTTTGGGGATGCTGCTGCTGAATACCTAAGCTACTCTCCACAGCACGTTGGAAGTTACCCGCATGCAACGAAATCCTGTTTGCCCTAGCACCTCTTTGCCTAAGAGAGAAGCGTGGTTGCACATCTGAAAGGGCCTTAAGGAAAGGGACACGTCTTTCACTGCACTCCCCTGGAGCAAGTCTGGGGCAGGCCGAACAAGCCACCCCAGAGAAGAGAAGGTGCCATTGGCCTTGTGGGTGGGATACGGTCGGGAAGCAGGAGAGCCTGCTGTGGCAGGAAGAGCAGGCCGGTGGCAAGACAAGTGTCACCGCTCCCTGTGCGGAGAGACGAAGCCTCACTGCTAATGAGATATGAGGTGATGACTATGGCAGGGGCGCCTGCTCCACTCTGTGGAAGGAGTCTGGGCAGAAGTCAGGCCTGTCTTGTGCCTCTGGTCCCAAGGGGACAGCATGTTCTTGACCACCTGTCCGTAGGGCACACTTGGACTTGCTACCAGGTGCCATACCCGGAACTCGCAGAAACAGCACCCTCGAGAAACGGGCAGATGCCATCTTCCTCCAAGATGTGGCAGCGTTTTCGGTGGCAGGGGGTTTTCTGGAGAAGGAGTGGGGCAGTCCCCCAAAGCTCCCCATTCCAGTGAACGGACGGTGTTCAGGGATCCTGTCGCCTCTCCTATCCTGTGGCGAAGGCACTGGCATTGTCCGTGAGTCCGCCTGAGAGCCAGTGCCAAAGGCCAAGCGTTGCCTACACCGGGAGATGGTAGTGTGCATTGAGTGCCATCCTAGGCCACGCACACTGCTGCAGGGTTGTGGCTGAGTCGGCTTAGTTCGGCCTGGCAGGGTGAACCCAGGGCGCCAACATGAAGCCCGGGAAAGCAAGGCCTAAGACGGACCAGCTCTCCGCAGCTCTTCTTCCCTGACGCGATAGAGCGAACACCGAAGTCCTTGGTGAGTAAGCAGCAGCGAAGTGCGGTTCCCACCAAGCTGAAAACCTCTGCAAAAGCATAGCCGTCGCTGAGAAATCAGAGTCGGTTCTGTGGGCTGCTGTTGCTGCTTGCCTTAGCCTAGAATTTGAGCACGGCGGGAGGAACCCGCATAGAGCAAAAGCCTCTTTGCTAGGTCATCCCCTCTGGGAAAGCGCAGCATTCTCTTCGAAATCAGAGTCGGATCTGTGGGATGCTGCTGCTGTTTTCCTGAGGAAGAGTTCACAGCACGGTGTAATAAATCCGCATGGAGCGAGATCCACTTTGCCTGTGCATCCCTTCTGCCTGAGAGAGAAGCGTGGTTGCGCCTGTGGAAAGAGCCTTAAGGAAAGGGACATGTCTGTCACTGCACTCCCCAGGAGCCTGTCTCGGGAAAGTGCAGCATGCTGCCCTAGGAGAAGAGAAGGAGTCGTTGGCCTTGTGGTCGGGATCTGGTCGCGAAGCAGGAGCGCCGGCCCTGGCAAGAACAGCGGGCCGGTGGCAAGACAAGTGTCACCCTCTGCCTGTGCAGAGAGACGAAGCCTGGCTGCTAGGAGACACGAGGGGACGATTTGGCAGGGGAGCGTGCTCCAATCTGAGGAAGGAGTCTGGGCAGAAGGAAGGTCTTTCCTGTGCCTCTGGGCCCAAGGGGACAGCAGGTCCTTGGCCACCTGTCCAGAGGGCAGACGTGGGCTTGCCACCAATCTCCCGGTCCTGAACTCGCAGAAACACCTCCTGGAGGAACGGGCAATCAGATGCTGACTTCCTCTAGGATGTGGCAGTCTTGGCGGAGGCAGGGGGTGTCTCGGGGAAACAGGGACAGTTTCCCATTACTCCCCATCCCAGGGCACGGGCCTGTGCAGTGATCCTCTCGCGGCTCCTCCAGGATGAGAAAGGCACGGGCCTAGTCCCCTGTCGCCCTGAACGCCAGAGCAAAAGGGCAGGCCTTGCCTATGCCGAGAGATGGCATTGTGAGCAGAGTGCCATCCTAGGCCACACACGCTGCTGCAGGGTCGAGGCTGGTTCTGCTCATTTCGGCTTGGCAAAATGAACTCAGGATGTGAACTTGGAGCCCGGGGGAGCAAGGCACAAGAGGCACCAGGCTTCCTCAGCTCTTCTTCCCTGAAGCAACTAAAGCCTTGCTGAGGAAGCAGGGGCCAAGTGTTGTTCGCTCCAAGCCAAAGTCTTTGCGAAAGCACAGCATTCGCTACGAAGTCCGTGTCGGTTCTGCGGGCTCTGCTGCTTCTTGCCTGAGCCCAGTCTCGCGGTGGGAGAAATCCGCATACAGCGAAAGCCTCTTTGCCCGGGCATCTCCTCTGGGAAAGCACAGCATTCACAGGGAATTCAGAATGGGATGTGGGGGATGCTGCTGCTGAATGCCTGAGCTAGTCTCTACAGCGCGGTGGAATTTACCCGCATGGAGCGAAATCCTCTTTGCCCTAGCACCTATTTGCCTAAGAGAGAAGCGTGGTTGTACATCTGAAAATGCCTTAAGGAAAGGGACACGTCTTTCACCGCACTCCCCAGGAGCAAGTCTGGGGCAGGCGCAACAAGCCGCGCCCCAGAGAAGAGAAGGAGCCATTGGCCTTGTGGTCGGGAAACGGTCGGGAAGCAGGAGAGCCTGCCGTGGCAGGAAGAGCAGGCCGGTGGCAAGACAAGTGTCACCCGCTCCCTGTGCGGCGAGATGATGCCTCCCTTCTAATGAGACTTGAGGTGACGACTAGGGCAGTGGCGCCTGTTCCACTCTGAGGAAGGAGTCTGGGCAGAAGGCAGGCCTGTCTTGTGCCTCTGGTCCCAAGGGGACAGCATGTCCTTGACCACCTGTCCGTAGGGCACACTTGGGCTTGCTACCAGGCGCCATACCCGGAACTCGCAGAAACAGCACCCTCGAGAAACGGGCAGATGCCATCTTCCTCCAAGATGTGGAAGCGTTTTCGGTGTCAGGGGGTTTTCTGGAGAAGGAGTGGGGCAGTCCCACAAAGCTCCCCATTCCAGTGAACGGACGGTGTTCAGGGATCCTGTCGCCTCTCCTATCCTGTGGCAAAGGCACTGGCATTGTCCGTGAGTCCGCCTGAGAGCCAGTGCCAAAGGCCAAGCGTTGCCTACACCGGGAGATGGTAGTGTGCATTGAGTGCCATCCTAGGCCACGCACTCTGCTGCTGCAGGGTTGTGGCTGAGTCTGCTTAGTTCGGCCTGGCAGGGTGAACCCAGGGCGCCAACATGAAGCCCGGGAAAGCAAGGCCTAAGACGGACCAGCTCTCCGCAGCTCTTCTTCCCTGACGCGACAGAGCGAACACCGAAGTCCTTGGTGAGTAAGCAGCAGCGAAGTGCGGTTCCCGCCAAGCTGAAAACCTCTGCAAAAGCATAGCCGTCGCTGAGAAATCAGAGTCGGTTCTGTGGGCTGCTGTTGCTGCTTGCCTTAGCCTAGTATTTGAGCACGGCGGGAGGAACCCGCATAGAGCAAAAGCCTCTTTGCTAGGTCATCCCCTCTGGGAAAGCACAGCATTCTCTTGGAAATCAGAGTCGGATCTGTGGGATGCTGCTGCTGTTTTCCTGAGGAAGAGTTCACAGCACGGTGTAATAAATCCGCATGGAGCGAGATCCACTTTGCCTGGGCATCCCTTCTGCCTGAGAAGCGTGGTTGCGCCTGTGGAAAGAGCCTTAATGAAAGGGACATGTCTGTCACTGCACTCCCCAGGAGCCTGTCTCGGGAAAGTGCAGCATGCTGCCCTAGGAGAAGAGAAGGAGTCGTTGGCCTTGTGGTCGGGATCTGGTCGCGAAGCAGGAGCGCCGGCCATGGCAAGAACAGCGGGCTGGTGGCAAGACAAGTGTCACCCTCTGCCTGTGCAGAGAGACGAAGCTAAGGAGACACGAGGGGATGATTGGGCAGGGGAGCGTGCTCCCATCTGAGGAAGGAGTCTGGGCAGAAGGAAGGTCTTTCCTGTGCCTCTGGGCCCAAGGGGACAGCAGGTCCTTGGCCACCTGTCCAGAGGGCAGACGTGGGCTTGCCACCAATCTCCCGGTCCTTAACTCGCAGAAACACCTCCTGGAGGAACGGGCAATCAAATGCCGTCTTCCTCCAGGATGTGGCAGCCTTGGAGGAGGTAGGGGGTGTCCCGGGGAAACAGGGACAGTTACCCATTACTCCCCATCCCAGGGCACGGGCCGTGTGCAATGATCCTCTCGCGGCTCCTCAAGGATGGGGAAGGCACGGGCCTAGTCTCCTGTCCCCCTGAATGCCAGAGCGAAAGGGCAGGCCTTGCCTACGAGGAGAGATGTCATTGTGAGCAGAGTGCCATCCTAGGCCATGCATGCTACTGCAGGGTCGAGGCTGGGTCTGCTTATTTCGGATTGGTAGGATGAACCCAGGATGTGAACTTGGAGCCCGGGAAAGCAAGGCCCAAGGGGCACCAGCTCTCCCGCTGCTCTTCTACCCTGAAGCGACTAAAGCCTTGCTGAAGAAGCAGCGGCCAAGTGCTGTTCGCTCCAAGCCAAAGCCTCTGCGATAGCACAGCATTCGCTGAGAAATCAGAGTCGGATCTGCGGGCTCTACTGCTGCTTGCCTGAGCCCGGTCTCGCGGTGGGAGAAACCCGCATACAGCGACATCCTCTTTGCCCGGGCATCTCCTATGGGAAAGCACAGCATTCACTGGGAAATCAGAATCGGATTTTGGGGATGCTGCTGCTGAATACCTAAGCTACTCTCCACAGCACGTTGGAAGTTACCCGCATGCAACGAAATTCTCTTTGCCCTAGCACCTCTTTGCCTAAGAGAGAAGCGTGGTTGCACATCTGAAAGGGCCTTAAGGAAAGGGACACGTCTTTCACTGCACTCCCCTGGAGCAAGTCTGGGGCAGGCCGAACAAGCCACCCCAGGGAAGAGAAGGTGCCCTTGGCCTTGTGGGTGCGATACAGTCGGGAAGCAGGAGAGCCTGCTGTGGCAGGAAGAGCAGGCCGGTGGCAAGACAAGTGTCACCGCTCCCTGTGCGGAGAGACGAAGCCTCACTGCTAATGAGACATGAGGTGACGACTATGGCAGGGGCGCCGGCTCCACTCTGAGGAAGGAGTCTGGGCAGAAGTCAGGCCTGTCTTGTGCCTCTGGTCCCAAGGGGACAGCATGTCCTTGACCACCTGTCCGTAGAGCACACTTGGGCTTGCTACCAGGCGCCATATCCGGAACTCGCAGAAACAGCACCCTCGAAAAACGGGCAGATGCCATCTTCCTCCAAGATGTGGCAGCGTTTTCGGTGGCAGGGGGTTTTCTGGAGAAGGAGTGGGGCAGTCCCCCAAAGCTCCCCATTCCAGTGAACGGACGGTGTTCAGGGATCCTGTCGCATCTCCTATCCTGTGGCGAAGGCACTGGCATTGTCCGTGAGTCCGCCTGAGAGCCAGTGCCAAAGGCCAAGCGTTGCCTACACCGGGAGATGGTAGTGTGCATTGAGTGCCATCCTAGGCCACGCACACTGCTGCAGGGTTGTGGCTGAGTCTGCTTAGTTCGGCCTGGCAGGGTGAACCCAGGGCGCCAACATGAAGCCCGGGAAAGCAAGGCCTAAGACGGACCAGCTCTCCGCAGCTCTTCTTCCCTGACGCGACAGAGCGAACACCGAAGTCCTTGCTGAGTAAGCAGCAGTGAAGTGCGGTTCCCGCCAAGCTGAAAACCTCTGCAAAAGCATAGCCGTCGCTGAGAAATCAGAGTCGGTTCTGTGGGCTGCTGTTGCTGCTTGCCTTAGCCTAGTATTTGAGCACGGCGGGAGGAACCCGCATAGAGCAAAAGCCTCTTTGCTAGGTCATCCCCTCTGGGAAAGCACAGCATTCTCTTGGAAAGCAGAGTCAGATCTGTGGGATGCTGCTCCTGTTTTCCTGAGGAAGAGTTCACAGCACGGTGTAATAAATCCACATGGAGCGAGATCCACTTTGCCTGGGCATCCCTTCTGCCTGAGAGAGAAGCGTGGTTGCGCCTGTGGAAAAAGCCTTAAGGAAAGGGACATGTCTGTCACTGCACTCCCCAGGAGCCTGTCTCGGGAACGTGCAGCATGCTGCCCTAGGAGAAGAGAAGGAGTCGTTGGCCTTGTGGTCGAGATACGGTCGCGAAGCAGGAGCACCGGCCCTGGCAAGAACAGCGGGCCGGTGGCAAGACAAGTGTCACCCTCTGCCTGTGCAAAGAGACGAAGCTAAGGAGACACGAGGGGATGATTGGGCAGGGGAGCGTGCTCCCATCTGAGGAAGGAGTCTGGGCAGATGGAAGGTCTTTCCTGTGCCTCTGGGCCCAAGGGGACAGCAGGTCCTTGGCCACCTGTCCAGAGGGCAGACGTGGGCTTGCCACCAATCTCCCGATCCTGAACTCGCAGAAACACCTCCTGGAGGAACGGGCAATCAAATGCCGTCTTCCTCCAGGATGTGGCAGCCTTGGAGGAGGTAGGGGGTGTCCCGGGGAAGCAGGGACATTTACCCATTACTCCCCAACCCAGGGCACGGGCCGTGTGCAATGATCCTCTCGCGGCTCCTCAAGGATGGGGAAGGCACGGGCCTAGTCCCCTGTCCTCCTGAATGCCAGAGCGAAAGGGCAGGCCTTGCCTACGAGGAGAGATGTCATTGTGAGCAGAGTGCCATCCTAGGCCATGCACGCTGCTGCAGGGTCGAGGCTGGGTCTGCTTATTTCGGCTTGGTAGGATGAACCCAGGATGTGAACTTGGAGCCCGGGAAAGCAAGGCCCAAGAGGCACCAGCCCTCCCGCTACTCTTCTTCCCTGAAGCGACTAAAGCCTTGCTGAAGAAGCAGCGGCCAAGTGCTGTTCGCTCCAAGCCAAAGCCTCTGCGAAAGCACAGCATTCGCTGAGAAATCAGAGTCCGATCTGCGGTCTCTACTGCTGCTTGCCTGAGCCCGGTCTCGCGGTGTGAGAAACCCGCATACAGCGAAATACTCTTTGCCCGGGCATCTCCTCTGGGAAAGCACAGCATTCCCTGGGAAATCAGAATCGGATTTTGGGGATGCTGCTGCTGAATACCTAAGCTACTCTCCACAGCACGTTGGAAGTTACCCGCATGCAACGAAATCCTGTTTGCCCCAGCACCTCTTTGCCTAAGAGAGAAGCGTGGTTGCACATCTGAAAGGGCCTTAAGGAAAGGGACACGTCTTTCACTGCACTCCCCTGGAGCAAGTCTGGGGCAGGCCGAACAAGCCACCCCAGAGAAGAGAAGGTGCCATTGGCCTTGTGGGTGGGATACGGTCGGGAAGCAGGAGAGCCTGCTGTGGCAGGAAGAGCAGGCCGGTGGCAAGACAAGTGTCACCGCTCCCTGTGCGGAGAGACGAAGCCTCACTGCTAATGAGACATGAGGTGACGACTATGGCAGGGGCGCCTGCTCCACTCTGTGGAAGGAGTCTGGGCAGAAGGCAGGCCTGTCTTGTGCCTCTGGTCCCAAGGGGACAGCATGTTCTTGACCACCTGTCCGTAGGGCACACTTGGACTTGCTACCAGGCGCCATACCCGGAACTCGCAGAAACAGCACCCTCGAGAAACGGGCAGATGCCATCTTCCTCCAAGATGTGGCAGCGTTTTCGGTGGCAGGGGGTTTTCTGGAGAAGGAGTGGGGCAGTCCCCCAAAGCTCCCCATTCCAGTGAACGGACGGTGTTCAGGGATCCTGTCGCATCTCCTATCCTGTGGCGAAGGCACTGGCATTGTCCGTGAGTCCGCCTGAGAGCCAGTGCCAAAGGCTAAGCGTTGCCTACACCGGGAGATGGTAGTGTGCATTGAGTGCCATCCTCGGCCACGCACACTGCTGCAGGGTTGTGGCTGAGTCGGCTTAGTTCGGCCTGGCAGGGTGAACCCAGGGCGCCAACATGAAGCCCGGGAAAGCAAGGCCTAAGACGGACCAGCTCTCCGCAGCTCTTCTTCCCTGACGCGACAGAGCGAACACCGAAGTCCTTGGTGAGTAAGCAGCAGCGAAGTGCGGTTCCCACCAAGCTGAAAACCTCTGCAAAAGCATAGCCGTCGCTGAGAAATCAGAGTCGGTTCTATGGGCTGCTGTTGCTGCTTGCCTTAGTCTAGTATTTGAGCACGGCGGGAGGAACCCGCATAGAGCAAAAGCCTCTTTGCTAGGTCATCCCCTCTGGGAAAGCACAGCATTCTCTTGGAAATCAGAGTCGGATCTGTGGGATGCTGCTGCTGTTTTCCTGAGGAAGAGTTCACAGCACGGTGTAATAAATCCGCATGGAGCGAGATCCACTTTGCCTGTGCATCCCTTCTGCCTGAGAGAGAAGCGTGGTTGCGCCTGTGGAAAGAGCCTTAAGGAAAGGGACATGTCTGTCACTGCACTCCACAGGAGCCTGTCTCTGGAAAGTGCAGCATGCTGCCCTAGGAGAAGAGAAGGAGTCGTTGGCCTTGTGGTCGGGATCCGGTCGCGAAGCAGGAGCGCCGGCCCTTGCAAAAACAGCGGGCCGGTGGCAAGACAAGTGTCACCCTCTGCCTGTGCAGAGAGACGAAGGTAAGGAGACACGAGGGGATGATTGTCAGGGGAGCGTGCTCCCATCTGAGGAAGGAGTCTGGGCTGAAGGAAGGTCTTTCCTGTTCCTCTGGGCCCAAGGGGGAAGCAGGTCCTTGGCCACCTGTCCAGAGGGCAGACGGGGGCTTGCCACCAATCTCCCGGTCCTGAACTCGCAGAAACACCTCCTGGAGGAACGGGCAATCAAATGCCGTCTTCCTCCAGGATGTGGCAGCCTTGGAGGAGGTAGGGGGTGTCCCGGGGAAACAGGGACAGTTACCCATTACTCCCCATCCCAGGGCACGGGCCGTGTGCAATGATCCTCTCGCGGCTCCTCAAGGATGGGGAAGGCACGGGCCTAGTCCCCTGTCCCCCTGATTGCCAGAGCGAAAGGGCAGGCCTTGCCTACGAGGAAAGATGTCATTGTGAGCAGAGTGCCACCCTGGCCATGCACGCTGCCTCAGGGTCGAGGCTGGGTCTACTTATTTCGGCTTGGTAGGATGAACCCAGGATGTGAACTTGGAGCCCGGGAAAGCAAGGCCCAAGAGGCACCAGCTCTCCCGCTGCTCTTCTTCCCTGAAGCGACTAAAGCCTTGCTGAAGAAGCAGCGGCCAAGTGCTGTTCGCTCCAAGCCAAAGCCTCTGCGAAACCACAGCATTCGCTGAGAAATCAGAGTCCGATCTGCGGTCTCTACTGCTGCTTGCCTGAGCCCGGTCTCGCGGTGGGAGAAACCCGCATACAGCGACATCCTCTTTGCCCGAGCATCTCCTCTGGGAAAGCACAGCATTCACTGGGAAATCAGAATCGGATGTGGGGGATGTTGCTGCTGAATACCTAAGCTACTCTCCACAGCACGTTGGAAGTTACCCGCATGCAACGAAATCCTCTTTGCCCTAGCACCTCTTTGCCTAAGAGAGAAGCGTGGTTGCACATCTGAAAGGGCCTTAAGGAAAGGGACACGTCTTTCACTGCACTCCCCTGGAGCAAGTTGGGGGCAGGCCGAACAAGCCACCCCAGGGAAGAGAAGGTGCCCTTGGCCTTGTGGGTGCGATACAGTCGGGAAGCAGGAGAGCCTGCTGTGGCAGGAAGAGCAGGCCGGTGGCAAGACAAGTGTCACCCGCTCCCTGTGCGGAGAGATGATGCCTCCCTTCTAATGAGACATGAGGGTACGACTAGGGCAGTGGCACCTGTTCCACTCTGAGGAAGGAGTCTGGGCAGAAGGCAGGCCTGTCTTGTGCCTCTGGTCCCAAGGGGACAGCATGTCCTTGACCACCTGTCCGTAGGGCACACTTGGGCTTGCTACCAGGCGCCATACCCGGAACTCGCAGAAACAGCACCCTCGAGAAACGGGCAGATGCCATCTTCCTTCAAGATGTGGCAGCGTTTTCGGTGGCAGGGGGTGTTCTGGAGAAGGAGTGGGGCAGTCCCCCAAAGCTCCCCATTCCAGTGAACGGACGGTGTTCTGGGATCCTGTCGCTTCTCCTATCCTGTGGCGAAGGCACTGGCATTGTCCGTGAGTCCGCCTGAGAGCCAGTGCCAAAGGCCAAGCGTTGCCTACACCGGGAGATGGTAGTGTCTATTGAGTGCCATCCTAGGCCACGAACACTGCTGCAGGGTTGTGGCTGAGTCGGCTTAGTTCGGCCTGGCAGGGTGAACCCAGGGCGCCAACATGAATCCAGGGAAAGCAAGGCCTAAGACGGACCAGCTCTCCGCAGCTCTTCTTTCCTGACGCGACAGAGCGAACACCGAAGTCCTTGGTGAGTAAGCAGCAGCGAAGTGCGGTTCCCACCAAGCTGAAAACCTCTGCAAAAGCATAGCCGTCGCTGAGAAATCAGAGTCGGTTCTGTGGGCTGCTGTTGCTCCTTGCCTTAGCCTAGAATTTGAGCACGGCGGGAGGAACCCGCATAGAGCAAAAGCCTCTTTGCTAGGTCATCCCCTCTGGGAAAGCACAACATTCTCTTCGAAATCAGAGTCGGATCTGTGGGATGCTGCTGCTGTTTTCCTGAGGAAGAGTTCACAGCATGGTGTAATAAATCCACATGGAGCGTGATCCACTTTGCCTGTACATCCCTTCTGCCTGAGAGAGAAGCGTGGTTGCGCCTGTGGAAAGAGCCTTAAGGAAAGGGACATGTCACTGCACTCCCCAGGAGCCTGTCTCGGGAAAGTGCAGCATGCTGCCCTAGGAGAAGAGAAGGAGTCGTTGGCCTTGTGGTCGGGATCTGGTCGCGAAGCAGGAGCGCCGGCCCTGGCAAGAACAGCGGGCCGGTGGCAAGACAAGTGTCACCCTCTGCCTGTGCAGAGAGACGAAGCCTGGCTGCTAGGAGACACGAGGGAACGATTTGGCAGGGGAGCGTGCTCCAATCTGAGGAAGGAGTCTGGGCAGAAGGAAGGTCTTTCCTGTGCCTCTGGGCCCAAGGGGACAGCAGGTCCTTGGCCACCTGTCCAGAGGGCAGACGTGGGCTTGCCACCAATCTCCCGGTCCTGAACTCGCAGAAACACCTCCTGGAGGAACGGGCAATCAGATGCTGACTTCCTCCAGGATGTGGCAGTCTTGGCGGAGGCAGGGGGTGTCTCGGGGAAACAGGGACAGTTTCCCATTACTCCCCATCCCAGGGCACGGGCCTGTGCAGTGATCCTCTCGCGGCTCCTCAAGGATGAGAAAGGCACGGGCCTAGTCCCCTGTCGCCCTGAACGCCAGAGCAAAAGGGCAGGCCTTGCCTATGCCGAGAGATGGCATTGTGAGCAGAGTACCATCCTAGGCCACACACGCTGCTGCAGGGTCGAGGCTGGTTCTGCTCATTTCGGCTTGGCAAAATGAACTCAGGATGTGAACTTGGAGCCTGGGGGAGCAAGGCACAAGATGCACCAGGCTTCCTCAGCTCTTCTTCCCTGAAGCAACTAAAGCCTTGCTGTGGAAGCAGGGGCCAAGTGTTGTTCGCTCCAAGCCAAAGTCTTTGCGAAAGCACAGCATTCGCTACGAAGTCCGTGTCGGTTCTGCGGGCTCTGCTGCTTCTTGCCTGAGCCCAGTCTCGCGGTGGGAGAAATCCGCATACAGCGAAAGCCTCTTTGCCCGGGCATCTCCTCTGGGAAAGCACAGCATTCACAGGGAATTCAGAATCGGATGTGGGGGATGCTGCTGCTGAATGCCTGAGCTAGTCTCTACAGCGCGGTGGAATTTACCCGCATGGAGCGAAATCCTCTTTGCCCTAGCACCTCTTTGCCTAAGAGAGAAGCGTGGTTGCACATCTGAAAGGGCCTTAAGGAAAGGGACACGTCTTTCACCTCACTCCCCAGGAGCAAGTCTGGGGCAGGCGCACAAGCCGCGCCCCAGAGAAGAGAAGGAGCCATTGGCCTTGTGGTCGGGAAACGGTCGGGAAGCAGGAGAGCCTGCCGTGGCAGGAAGAGCAGGCCGGTGGCAAGACAAGTGTCACCCGCTCCCTGTGCGGAGAGATGATGCCTCCCTTCTAATGAGACATGAGGGGACGACTAGGGCAGTGGCGCCTGTTCCACTCTGAGGAAGGAGTCTGGGCAGAAGGCAGGCCTGTCTTGTGCCTCTGGTCCCAAGGGGACAGCATGTCCTTGACCACCTGTCCGTAGGGCACACTTGGGCTTGCTACCAGGCGCCATACCCGGAACTCGCAGAAACAGCACCCTCGAGAAACGGGCAGATGCCATCTTCCTCCAAGATGTGGAAGCGTTTTCGGTGGCAGGGGGTTTTCTGGAGAAGGAGTGGGGCAGTCCCACAAAGCTCCCCATTCCAGTGAACGGACGGTGTTCAGGGATCCTGTCGCCTCTCCTATCCTGTGGCAAAGGCACTGGCATTGTCCGTGAGTCCGCCTGAGAGCCAGTGCCAAAGGCCAAGCGTTGCCTACACCGGGAGATGGTAGTGTGCATTGAGTGCCATCCTAGGCCACGAACACTGCTGCAGGGTTGTGGCTGAGTCTGCTTAGTTCGGCCTGGCAGGGTGAACCCAGGGCGCCAACATGAAGCCCGGGACAGCAAGGCCTAAGACGGACCAGCTCTCCGCAGCTCTTCTTTCCTGACGCGACAGAGCGAACACCGAAGTCCTTGGTGAGTAAGCAGCAGCGAAGTGCGGTTCCCGCCAAGCTGAAAACCTCTGCAAAAGCATAGCCGTCGCTGAGAAATCAGAGTCGGTTCTGTGGGCTGCTGTTGCTACTTGCCTTAGCCTAGTATTTGAGCACGGCGGGAGGAACCCGCATAGAGCAAAAGCCTCTTTGCTAGGTCATCCCCTCTGGGAAAGCACAGCATTCTCTTCGAAATCAGAGTCGGATCTGTGGGATGCTGCTGCTGTTTTCCTGAGGAAGAGTTCACAGCACGGTGTAATAAATCTGCATGGAGCTGATCCACTTTGCCTGGGCATCCCTTCTGCCTGAGAGAGAAGCGTGGTTGCGCCTGTGGAAAGAGCCTTAAGGAAAGGGACATGTCTGTCACTGCACTCCCCAGGAGCCTGTCTCGGGAAAGTGCAGCATGCTGCCCTAGGAGAAGAGAAGGAGTCGTTGGCCTTGTGGTCGGGATCCGGTCGCGAAGCAGGAGCGCCGGCCCTGGCAAGAACAGCGGGCCGGTGGCAAGACAAGTGTCACCCTCTGCCTGTGCAGAGAGACGAAGCTAAGGAGACACGAGGGGATGATTGGGCAGGGGAGCGTGCTCCAATCTGAGGAAGGAGTCTGGGCAGAAGGAAGGTCTTTCCTGTGCCTCTGGGCCCAAGGGGACAGCAGGTCCTTGGCCACCTGTCCAGAGGGCAGACGTGGGCTTGCCACCAATCTCCCGGTCCTGAAATCGCAGAAACACCTCCTGGAGGAACGGGCAATCAAAAGCCGTCTTCCTCAAGGATGTGGCAGCCTTGGAGGAGGTAGGGGGTGTCCCGGGGAAACAGGGACAGTTACCCATTACTCCCCATCCCAGGGCACGGGCCGTGTGCAATGATCCTCTCGCGGCTCCTCAAGGATGGGGAAGGCACGGGCCTAGTCCCCTGTCCCCCTGAATGCCAGAGCGAAAGGGCAGGCCTTGCCTACGAGGAAAGATTCATTGTGAGCAGAGTGCCATCCTAGGCCATGCAAGCTGCTGCAGGGTCGAGGCTCGGTCTGCTTATTTCGGCTTGGTAGGATGAACCCAGGATGTGAACTTGGAGCCCGGGAAAGCAAGGCCCAAGAGGCACCAGCTCTCCCGCTGCTCTTCTACCCTGAAGCGACTAAAGCCTTGTTGAAGAAGCAGCGGCCAAGTGCTGTTCGCTCCAAGCCAAAGCCTCTGCGATAGCACAGCATTCGCTGAGAAATCAGAGTCGGATCTGCGGGCTCTACTGCTGCTTGCCTGAGCCCGGTCTCGCGGTGGGAGAAACCCGCATACAGCGACATCCTCTTTGCCCGGGCATCTCCTATGGGAAAGCACAGCATTCACTGGGAAATCAGAATCGGATTTTGGGGATGCTGCTGCTGAATACCTAAGCTACTCTCCACAGCACGTTGGAAGTTACCCGCATGCAACGAAATCCTCTTTGCCCTAGCACCTCTTTGCCTAAGAGAGAAGCGTGGTTGCACATCTGAAAGGGCCTTAAGGAAAGGGACACGTCTTTCACTGCACTCCCCTGGAGCAAGTCTGGGGCAGGCCGAACAAGCCACCCCAGGGAAGAGAAGGTGCCCTTGGCCTTGTGGGTGCGATACAGTCGGGAAGCAGGAGAGCCTGCTGTGGCAGGAAGAGCAGGCCGGTGGCAAGACAAGTGTCACCGCTCCCTGTGCGGAGAGATGATGCCTCCCTTCTAATGAGACATGAGGGGACGACTAGGGCAGTGGTGCCTGTTCCACTCTGAGGAAGGAGTCTGGGCAGAAGGCAGGCCTGTCTTGTGCCTCTGGTCCCAAGGGGACAGCATGTCCTTGACCACCTGTCCGTAGGGCACACTTGGGCTTGCTACCAGGCGCCATATCCGGAACTCGCAGAAACAGCACCCTCGAGAAACGGGCTTATGCCATCTTCCTCCAAGATGTGGCAGCGTTTTCGGTGGCAGGGGGTTTTCTGGAGAAGGAGTGGGGCAGTCCCCCAAAGCTCCCCATTCCAGTCAACGGACGGTGTTCAGGGATCCTGTCGCCTCTCCTATCCTGTGGCGAAGGCACTGGCATTGTCCATGAGTCCGCCTGAGTGCCAGTGCCAAAGGCCAAGCGTTGCCTACACCGGGAGATGGTAGTGTGCATTGAGTGCCATCCTAGGCCATGCACACTGCTGCAGGGTTGTGGCTGAGTCTGCTTAGTTCGGCCTGGCAGGGTGAACCCAGGGCGCCAACATGAAGCCCGGGAAAGCAAGGCCTAAGACGGACCAGCTCTCCGCAGCTCTTCTTCCCTGACGCGACAGGGCGAACACCGAAGTCCTTGGTGAGTAAGCAGCAGTGAAGTTCGGTACCCGCCAAGCTGAAAACCTCTGCAAAAGCATTGCCGTCGCTGAGAAATCAGAGTCGGTTCTGTGGGCTGTTGTTGCTGCTTGCCTTAGCCTAGTATTTGAGCACGGCGGGAGGAACCCGCATAGAGCAACAGCCTCTTTGCTAGGTCATCCCCTCTGGGAAAGCACAGCATTCTCTTGGAAATCAGAGTCGGATATGTGGGTTGCTGCTGCTGTTTTCCTGAGGAAGACTCCACAGCACGGTGTAATAAATCCGCATGGAGCGAGATCCACTTTGCCTGGGCATCCCTTCTGCCTGAGAGAGAAGCGTGGTTGCGACTGTGGAAAGAGCCTTAAGGAAAGGGACATGTCTGTCACTGCACTCCCCAGGAGCCTGTCTCGGGAAAGTGCAGCATGCTGCCCTAGGCCTTGTGGTCGGGATACGGTCGCGAAGGAGGAGCGCCGGCCCTGGCAAGAACAGCGGGCCGGTGGCAAGACAAGTGTCACCCTCTGCCTGTGCAGAGAGACGAAGCTAAGGAGACACGAGGGGATGATTGGGCAGGGGAGCGTGCTCCAATCTGACGAAGGAGTCTGGGCAGAAGGAAGGTCTTTCCTGTGCCTCTGGGCCCAAGGAGACAGCAGGTCCTTGGCCACCTGTCCAGAGAGCAGACGTGGGCTTGCCACCAAGCTCCCGGTCCTGAACTCGCAGAAACACCTCCTGGAGGAACGGGCAATCAAATGCTGTCTTCCTCCAGGATGTGGCAGCCTTGGAGGAGGTAGGGGGTGTCCCGGGGAAACAGGGACAGTTACCCATTACTCCCCATCCTTGGCACGGGCCGTGTGCAATGATCCTCTCGCGGTTCCTCAAGGATGGGGAAGGCACGGGCCTAGTCCCCTGTCCCCCTGAATGCCAGAGCGAAAGGGCAGGCCTTGCCTACGAGGAAAGATATCATTGTGAGCAGAGTGCCATCCTAGGCCATGCACGCTGCTGCAGGGTCGAGGCTGGGTCTGCTTATTTCGGCTTGGTAGGATGAACCCAGCATGTGAACTTGGAGCCCGGGAAAGCAAGGCCCAAGAGGCACCAGCTCTCCCGCTGCCTTCTTCCCTGAAGCGACGAAAGCCTTGCTGAAGAAGCAGCGGCCAAGTGCTGTTCGCCTCAAGCCAAAGCCTCTGCGAAAGCACAGCATTCGCTGAGAAATCAGAGTCGGATCTGCGGGCTCTACTGCTGCTTGCCTGAGCCCGGTCTCGCGGTGGGAGAAACCCGCATACAGCGAAATCCTCTTTGCCCGGGCATCTCCTCTGGGAAAGCACAGCTTTCTCTGGGAAATCAGAATCGGATGTGGGGGATGCTGCTGCTGAATCCTAAGCTACTCTCCACAGCACGTTGGAAGTTACCCGCATGCAACGAAATCCTCTTTGCCCTAGCACCTCTTTGCCTAAGAGAGAAGCATGGTTGCACATCTGAAAGGGCCTTAAGGAAAGAGACATGTCTTTCACTGCACTCCCCAGGAGCAAGTCTGGGGCAGGCCAAACAAGCCGCCCCCAGAGAAGAGAAGGTGCCATTGGCCTTGTGTTTGGGAAACAGTCGGGAAGCAGGAGAGCCTGCCGTGGCAGGAAGAGCAGGCCGGTGGCAAGACAAGTGTCACCCGCTCCCTGTGCTTAGAGACGAAGCCTCACCTCTAATGAGACATGAGTTGACGACTAGGGCAGGGGCGCCTGCTCCACTCTGAGGAAGGAGTCTGGGCAGAAGGCAGGCCTGTCTTGTGCCTCTGGTCCCAAGGGGACAGCATGTCCTTGACCACCTGTCCGTAGGGCACACTTGGACTTGCTACCAGGCGCCATACCCGGATCTCGCAGATACAGCTCCTTCGAGAAACGGGCACTCGGATGCCATCTTCCTCCAAGATGTGACAGCATTTTCGGTGGCAGGGGGTTTGCCGGGCAAGGAGTGGGGACAGTCCCCCAAAGCTCCCCATTCCAGTCAACGGACGGTGTTCAGGGATCCTGTCGCCTCTCCTCTCCTTTGGCGAAGGCACTGGCCCTGTCCGTGAGTCCGCCTGAGAGCCAGTGCCAAAGGCCAAGCGTTGCGTACACCTGGAGATGGTAGTGTGCATTGAGTGCCATCCTAGGCCACGCACGCTGCTGCAGGGTTGTGGCTGTGTCTGCTTAGTTCGGCCTGGCCGGGTGAATCCAGTGCGCTAACATGAAGCCCGTGAAAGCAAGGCCCAAGACGGACCAGATCTCCGTAGCTCTTCTTCTCTGACGCGACAGATCGAACAGCGAAATCCTTGCATAGGTAGCATAAGCCAAGTGCGGTTGGCGCCAAGGTGAAAACCTCTGCGAAAGCATAGCAGTCGCTGAGAAATCAGAGTCGGATCTGTGGGCTACTGGTGCTGCTTGACGTAGCCTAGGATCCGCAGCACGGCGGGAGAAACCCGAATAGATCGAAAGCCTTCTTGATAGGGCATCCCCTCTGGTAAAGCACAGCATTCTCTGGGAAATCAGATTCCGGTCTATGGGATGCTGCTGCTGCTTGCCTGAGCAAGACTCCACAGCACGGTGTAATAAACCTGCATGGAGCGAGATCCTCTTTGCCTGGGCATCCCTTCAGCCTGAGAGAGGAGCGTGGTTGCGCCTATGGAAAGAGCCTTAAGGAAAGGGACATGTTTGTCACTGCACTCCCCAGGAGCCTGTCTCGGGAAAGTGCAGCATGCTGCCCCAGGAGAAGAGAAGGATTCGTTGGCCTTGTGGACGGGAAACGGTCGCGAGCAGGATCGCCGGCCCTGGCAAGAACAGCTGGCCGGTGGCAAGACAAGTGTCACCCTCTGCCTGTGCAGAGAGACGAAGCTAAGGAGACACGAGGGGTTGATTGGGCAAGGGAGCGTGCTCCAATCTGAGGAAGGAGTCTGGGCAGAAGGAAGGCCTTTCCTGTGCCTCTGGGCCCAAGGGGACAGCAGGTCCTTGGCCACCTGTCCAGAGGGCAGACGTGGGCTTGCCAGCAATCTCCCGGACCTGAACTCGCAGAAATACCTCCTGGAGGAACGGGCAATCAAATGCCGTCTTCCTCCAGGATGTGGAAGCTTGGAGGAGGCACGGGGTTTAAGGGGAAGGGGTGGGGACAGGCCCCCAAAGTTCCCTATTCAATGCACAGGAGTTGTGCAGGAATCCTGTCACCTCTCCTTTCCTGTGGGGGAAAGCACTGGCCTAGTCCACGAGTCCGCCTGAGCGCCAGAGTAGAAGGCAAAGCGAAGCCTACACCGGGAGATGGTAATGTGCATAGAGTGCCATCCAAGGCTACCCACGCTATTGCAGGGTTGTGGCTGTGTCTGCTTAGTTCGCCCTGGCAGGGTGAACCCAGGACGCGAACATGGAGCCAGGGAGAGAAAGGACCAAGAGGCACCAACTCTCCCGCAGCTCTTCTTCCCTGACGCGACTGTAGCCTTCCTGAGGCTGCAGCGTCGAAATGCTGTTCGCTCCAAGCCAAAGCCTCTCCGAAAGCACAGCATTCGCTGAGAAAAGTTCTGGGGGCTGCTGCTGCTTGCCTGAGCCCAGTCTCGTGGTGGGAGAAACCCGCATACAGCGAAAGCCTCTTTGCCTGTGCATCTCCCCTGGGAAAGCACAGCGTTCCTTGGGAAATCAGAGTTGGGTTTGCGGATGCTGCTGCTGCTTGCCTGAGCTGGTCTCCGCAGCTTGGTGGAAGACACACTCAAGGAGCGAAATACTCTTTGCCCTAGCATCCCCTCTGCCTGAGAGAGAAGCCAAGTGTGGGGAAGGCGCAGCACGCCGCCACCAGAGAAGAGAAGGAGCCGTTGGCCTTGGGGTCGGGAAATGCTCGGGAGGCAGGATAGCCTGCCGTGGCACGAACAGCAGGCCGGTGGCAAGACAAGTGTCACCCGCTCCCTGTGCGGAGAGATGGAAGCCTGGCTGCTAAGGAGACATGAGGGGACGACTAGGGCAGGGGCGCGTGCTCCACTCTGAGGAAGGTGTCTGGGCAGAAGGCAGGCCCGTCCTGTGCCTCTGGTCCCAAGGGGACAGCATCTCCTTGGCCACCTGTCCCAAGGGCAGACTTGGGCTTGCCACCAGGTGCCATACCCGGAACTCGTAGAAACTACCCCATGGAGAAACGGGCCGTCAGATGCCGTCTTCCACCAAGATGTGGAAGCGATGTGGGTGGCAGAGGGTGTGCCGGGGAAGGAGTGGAGACAGTCCTCCAACGTTCCTCATCCCAGTGCACGGGCCGTGTGCAGGGATCCTGACGCCTCCTCTCTCCTGTGGTGAAGGCACTGGCCTAGACCCCGAGTCTGCCTGAGCGCTGGAGCAAAAGGCAAAGCCTTACCTACCCCCAGGAGATGCTAATAGGCATAGAGTGCCATGCTAGGCCACGCAGGCTGCTGCAGGGTTCTGACTGTGTCTGCATAGTTCGGCTTAGCAAGGTGAACCCCAGCCGCGAGCTTGGAGCCCGGGAACGCAAGGCCCAAGAGGCACCAGCTCTCCCGGGGCTCTTCTTCCCTGCCGCGACAGAGCAAACGACCAAAGCCTTGCTGAGGACGCAGCAGCGAAGTGCGGTTCGCGACAAGCTGATATCCTCTGCGAAAGCATAGCAGTCACTGAGAAATCAGAGTCGGTTCTGTGGGCTGCTGTTGCTGCTTGCTTTAGCATAGTGTTCGCAGCATGATGGGAGAAACCCGCATACAGCGAAAGCCTCTTTACCCGGCCATCCCTTCTGGGAAAGCACAGCATTCTTTGGCAAATCAGAGTCGGGTCTGTGGGACGTTCCTCTTTGCCTGAGTAGGTCTCCACAGCACGGCGTGATAAACCCCTATGGAGCGAAATCCTCTTTGCCTGGGCATCCCCTCTCCTGAGAGAGAAGCGCTGTTGAGCCTGTGGAAAGAGCCTTAAGGAAAGGGACACGTCTTTCACTGCGCTCCCCAGGAGCATGTCTGTGGAAGGTGCAGCACGCTGCCAGGGGAAAAGATCAGGAGCCGTTGGCCTTCTGGTCTGGAAATCGTTGCGAAGCAAGAGAGCCGGCCCTGGCAGGCACAGCGGCTGGTGGCAATACAAGTGTCACCCGCTTCCTGTGCAGAGTGACGGAAGCCTCGCTGCTAAGGGGACAGGAGTCGATGAGTCGGGCAGGGTGCGTGCTCCACTCTTAGGAAGGAGTTTGGGCAGAAAGCATGCCTGTCCTGAGCCTCTAGGCCCAAGGAGACAGCAGCTTTGGCCACCTGTCTCGGGTGGAGACATGGGTTTGCCACCAGGCGCCTAACCTGAACTCGCAGAAACATCTCCCTGAAAGAACTGGCAGCCCGTTTATGTCTTCCTCCAGGACTTGAGGCGTTCCCGAAGGCACGGGATGTCCAGGAAAGGAGTGGGGACAGTCCCCCACAGCTCCCCATCCCAGTGAGCGGGGGGTGTGCAGGGATCCTGTCGCCTCCCCTCTCCTGTGGGAAAGGCACTGGCCTAGTCCGCGAGTCTGCCTGAGGGCCTGAGTAGAAGTCCAAGCGTTGCCTACACGGAGAGATGGTAGTGTGCATACAGTGCCATCCTAGGCCATGCTCGCTGCTGCAGTGTTGTCGCTGTGTTTGCTTAGTTCTGTCAGGCAGGGTGAACCCAGCGCGGGAACATGGTGCACGGGAAAGCAACTCCCAAGATGCACCAGCTCTCCCGCAGCTATTCTTCCCTGAAGCGAACGAAGCCTTGCTGAGAAAGCAGCGTTGTAGTGCGGTTCACTCCATGCCCAAAGCCTCTGTGAAAGCACAGCATTCGCTGAGAAATGAGTCGGTACTGTGGGCTGCTGCTGCTTGTTGCCTCGGCCAAGTCTCACAGTGGGAGAAACCCGCATACAGCGAAAGGCTCTTTGTCCGGGCATCTCCTCTGGGAAAGCACAGCAATCGTTGGGAAATCAGAGATGGGTTTGGGGATGCTGCTGCTTCTTGCTTGAGCTAGTCTCAGCAGCACGGTGGAAGATACCCGCATGGAGCGAAATTCTTTTTGCCCTAGCATCTCCTATGCCTGAGAGAAATGCGTGGTTACGCCTGTAGAAAGAGCCTTAAGGAAAGGGACACTTCTTTCACCGAGTTCCTGTGGAGCACGTCTGGGGAAGGCGAAGCACGCCGCCCCAGGAGAAGTGAAGGAGCCCTTGGCCTTGTGGTCGGTAAACATTAGGGAAGCTGGAGAACCTGCCCTGGCAGGAACAGCGGCCGAGGCAATACAAGTGGACCCGCTCCCTGTGCAGAGAGACGGAAGCCTGGCTGCTAAGGAGACAGGAGGAGATGAGTAGGGCAAGGTGCGTGTTCCACTCTTAGGAAGGTGTCTGGATAGAAAGCATGCCTGTCCTGAGCCTCTGGGCCCAAGGAGACAGCAGCTCCTTGGCCACCTGTCCCTGGGGCAGACATGCGCTAGCTACCAGGCGCCTATGCTGAACTCGCAGAAACAGCTCCCTGACATAAAGGGGGGTCAGATGCCGTCTTCCTCCAGGATGTGGAAGCTTGGAGGACGCACGGGGTTTAAGTGGAAGGGGTGGGGACAGCCCCCCAAAGTTTCCTATTCAGTGCACGGGCGGTGTGCAGGAATCCTGTCACCTCTCCTTTCCTGTGGGGAAAGCACTGGCCTAGTCCACGAGTCCGCCTGAGCGCCAGAGTAAAGGCCAAGCGATGCCTTCACTGGGAGATGGTAGTGTGCATAGAGTGCCATCCTAAGCTACCAACGCTACTTCAGGGTTGTGGCTGCATCTGCTTAGTTCTGCCAGGTAGGGTGAACCCAGGACGCGAACATGGAGCCCGGGAAAGCAAGGCCCAAGAGATACCAACTCAGCGCAGATCTTTCCTGACACGACTGAAGCCTTGCTGAGGAAGCAGTGGCGAAGTGCTGTTCGGTCCAAGACAAAGCCTCTGCGAAATCACAGCATTCGCTGAGAAATGTTCTGCAGGCTGCTGCTGCTTGCCTGAGCCAGTCTGGCGGTGGGAGAAACCCGCATACAGCGAAAGCTTCTTTGCCTGGGCATCTCCCTGGAAAAGCACAGCGTTCCTTGGGAAATCAGAGTTGGGTTTGGGGATGCTGCTGCTGCTTGCCTGAACTAGTCTCCGCAGCACGGTGGAAGATACGCGCATGGTGCGAAATTCTCTTTGCCCTAGCATCCCCTCTGCCTGAGAGAAAAGTGTGGTTACGCCTGTGGAAAGAGCTTTAAGGAAAGGAACACGTCTGTCCTGCAGAGCGAAGGAAGCCTGGCTGCTAAGGAGACATGAGGGGAAGATTATGGCAGGGGAAAGGACTCCACTCTGAGGAAGGAGTCTGGGCAGAAAGCATGCCTGTCCTGAGCCTCTGGGCCCAAGGAGACAGCAGCTTTGGCCACCTGTCCCTGGAGTATACATGGGCTTGCCAACAGGTGCCTACCCTGAACTCGCAAAAACAGCTCCCTGAAAGAACTGGCAGTCAGATTCCGTCTTCCTCCAGGACGTGGAAGCGTTCGCGAAGGCACTGGGTGTCCAGGCAAAGATTGGGGACGGTCTCCCACAGCTCCCCATCCCAGTGCGCGAGCGGTGTGCATGGATCGTGACGCCTCTCCTTTCCTGTGGGGAAGACACTGGCTTGGTCCCCGAGTCTGCCTGCGCGCCAGAGCCAAAGGCCAAGTCACCGGGAGAAGGTAGTGTGCATAGAGTGCAATCCTAGGCCACACACATGCTGCTGCAGGGTTGTGGCTCTGCTTAGTTTGGCCTGGCAGTGTGAACCCAGGGTGGGAACATGGAGCCCAGGAAAACAAGGCCCAAGAGGCACCAGCTCTCCCGCAGCTCTTCTTCTCTTAAGCGACAGAGCTAACGCCCAAAGCCTTGCTGAGGAAACAGAGGCGAAGTGCAGTTCGCCCCAAGCCGAAAACCTCTGAGAAAGCAGAGCAGGCGCTGGGAAATCAGAGTCGGTTCTGTGGGCTGCTGTTTCTGCTTTCCTTAACCTAGTATTCACAGCACGGTGGGAGAAACCCGCATAGAGCAAAAGCCTCTTTGTACGTGCATCCCCTCTGGGAAAGCAGAGCATTCGTTGGGAAATCCGTGGCAGTTCTGTGGGATGCTGATGCCGCTTGTCTGAACATAGTCTCCGAAGCATGGTGGGAGAAACCCGTATGGAGCGAAATCCTCTTAGCCCGGTCATCCCCTCTGCCTGAGAGAGAAGCGTGGTTGCGCCTGTGGAAACAGCCTTAAGGAAAGGGACAGGTCTGTCACTGTGCTCCCCAGGAGCATGTCTGGGAAAGGCGCAGCAACGCCACCCTGGGAGAAGAGAAGGAGCCATTGGCCTTGTTGTCGGGAAACGGTCGTGAAGCAGGAGAGCCTGCCATGGCAGGAATAGCGGGTGGGTGGCAAGACAAGTGTCACCTTAGTCTATGATGACACTTTTGAGTCAAGGTTCATCTACTCTACAGATGAGACTGTAAAATTTTTAAAGGCAACATCTTTAAAGGCAACATCATGAAAGAAGGTTTGGTGGATTGCTTTGATTTTCTATTCATTGTATCAGATGAGTTTAAGGGAGCATAATCCAATGAAAAATTTAAAATTAATTTTAAAAAATAAGAAAAAAACATTTGAATGTCTTTGCCTTTGTGGTTCCTGCAAATGAAACTACAAGAAAGGACTGAAAACATTTTCTTTTTTTCTATTTGTTTTTCTTCAATTTGGACCTCCTCCTTAGGTCTCAGATCAAAGAATGCTTACACAGACTCTGTAGTGTAGAAAGGACAAAATATCATATTACAAAATATTCCATTCCTATCCTTTTGTATACCCAGAACAATAAGTTAATATATGTGCTGCCAAAGAAGCACACCAGAGCAATAAGTTAAATGAAGATTGTACTGGGAAGATAAAACAATTATTCCATAAAATGAGTGGGTTTTGAATGGGACATGAAGGGCGGACTTGTGAGTTAGGAAAAAATATATATATAAAGACTTAATGAAGGTTTAATTAAAGCATAACAACTGTGCTGTATTCCTGAAATATATTAAAATGATGATATGGAAATACCTTGCCTAGTACTTAATATCTCACAGAGTAACATCAAAGCACCTATTAATCCTTTCTACTAACAGCTGTTCTTCTTTGTTTCACTTTACATAACATGTGATGGATTGACATTTGTAGAAATAAGGAGGAAACATGGAAGAAAGTGAAGAATTAGAAAGGATCAAAATACAGTAATAAACCAGGTAAATAACCAGTGAATATTATTATAGTAAACATATGCATATTTATAAACTGAGAATTTTCAGGAGTGACAGCCAATGTAGAAAATCGAGATGGTGTTATAGAAAATTCCATAAAACCCTTTGCATTAGTTTAACAGCCTGGTATAATATTTAGAAACATGTGTAATTTCTTTGAGCAGTTAAGCATAGAAAAACATGGCTGAAATAATGATAAACACTTAACATTTACTTAAATTTTTGTTTATTTTTATACTTTAATGCCCATATTGTGTTCATAATGTCCTAAGTATTTGTGGTTGTTAGAGCAAAGTAAATTTGAAAATTTCCATGAAGAGGGGAAATGGTATCTGTTTGTAAAACAAAACAAAATAAAACAAAAACACAGGGCACCTTTCCTATGGTTGTGAGCTGCCCTTCCCTTACTGCTCAATGCATTTTCATTAACACCCACCTCACAGTCCATAGGCAGCCATCTGTGTTCCCGTCTTTAAGAAATTTTATCCTACAAGTCTTTTCTAATGACACTGTTGCCTATTACATAAATCAAACAGACATTCAAACTCTTGGAATGGAATCAGAAACCCACAAAGCTGACTGCTGTCAGGACTCATAAGGAAGGCAATTAATAAATTTGTTATTTAGGAGAGGAGTTGTTTGCTTTCTGAAAATGCATGCAAAATTGGAATGTTATCCAGAGTGTATATCAAACTAACTAAGCTAAAAGTGTCTTTTCATCTCAGGTTCACCCATTTGACAATAATTATATTTTCTCCTTTATCTCTGGTTTGGTCAGCTATGCTAGTGTCAGAACACTTAATTCATTCAGTAAATCAACAAAGACCTATTTAGTACTAATTTTTTGTGGGTGTGATGAATAAGACAAATATCTGCCACAATGGAGCATATGATCTAGAGTTTAAAATTCATATTTGAATTACTTACATACCACCACATACATGAATTACATACTTACCACCACAAATGTAAACAACACTTATAAAATTGATGATGTTAAGGAGAAGACCTTAATATTAAAAGCAATAAAATTGCTATGTCTATTAGTAGAAATAAAAAATAGTCATATATTAACTAAAGTAAAATTTAGGGCTCCCTGGGTGACTCAATCGGTTAAGCAGCTGCCTTTGGCTCAGGTCATGATCCCCGGGTCCTGGGATTAAGACCTGCATCGGGCTCACTGCTGGGTAATAAGCCTGCCTCTCGATCTTCCTCTGCCTGCCACTCTGCAAACTTGAGCTCTCTCTCTCAAATAAACAAAATCTTTTAAAAAAAGATAAATAAAAAGTAACACTGGAGATTTGGGGATGGTGATGCCATCAAATGGCAACATGGATGCATGGATGACTAATTATTTAATACGAAAGGTAAATGTATAGTCAAAACCAGATTCTCTAATATTGTAATGGTGATATATAAATCATTTACTAGTCTAGTTTAAAAGTTAAAAAACAAGCCTATTAAAAATAACTATAACTGTAATCATTTGTTATTGAAAGTACAATATAAAAATGATCTAAAATGTAAAAACATCAATAACCTATTGTTATAGGAGAAGTATAAATTTTCTGTACACTATTAAAGTTCAGTTGTTTTCCACATAAAATGGAATGTTATAACTAACGTATTTTATATAAGCTTAATGGTAAATTAAAAAAATATGTAGTAGATACACAAAAGATTTTGATAAAGAAGTTAAAACATACTGCCACAAAAAGTCATCAGATTACAAACAAAGAGAACAAGACAGGAAATAAAGAGCAGAGCATCTACAAAAGAGAAACAAAACAGATAAACACTGGGGAAAGAAAAAAAAAACATTAAAAAAGGGAGGGGAAGGCAAACCATAATACACTTAACTATAAGTAACAAACTGTTTCTGGAGGGGAGATGGGCAGGGGAATGAGCTAAGTCAGTAATAATTATTAGGAGGTCACTTGTGATGAGCATTGACTGTTATATGTAAATGGTGAATTACTAAATTCTACTGCTGAAACTAATATTACACTATATATTAACTAAAATTTAAATAAATCATGAAATATAAAAAGAATGAAAGGCAATAGTTAAGTCCTTACCTATCTATAATTACTTTAACTGTAAGTGAATGGAATTATCAGTTGGAAGACATAGAAAGGCTAGAACAGATTAAAAAAACAAACGAAAAACACAAGATCCAACAATATGTTGCATATAAAAGAATCACTTTAGCTTTAAGGACACACATGGGCAGAGAGTAAAGGGATGGAAAAAGATATTCCAAGCTAATGATAACAAAAGAAAACAAGGGTGGCAATAACTATAACAGACAATATAGGGTTTATATAAGCTAAAAATCACCACAGGAGTCAAAGAAGGTCCTTATACAATAAGAAAAGTGTCATCAATTCATCAATAGAGTAATTGTAAATATCATGTACCTAATATTGAGCCACATAAATATATAAAACAAATACTAACAAAACAAAAAGGAGAAATAAATAGCAATACAATAATATCTGGGGACAATAATACCCCACTCTTACCTATGGATAGATCATCCAGACAGAAAATCAATAAGAAAATAGTGAATTTAAACACTATGCCTGGACAACTGGGTGGCTCAGTCAGTTAAGCCTTTGCCTTTGGCTCAGGTCGTGATCCCAGGGTCCTGAGATAGAGTCCCACATTGGGCTCCCTGCTCAGGAGGGGGTCTTCTCACTCTGTCTCTGCCCTTACCCCTTGCTCATTCTCTCTGCCCTGCTCTCTCTCTCTCAAACAAACAAACAAACAAACAAGAACTATGTCTAATGAACCTAACATATTTACAGGATATTCCATCCAATAGTATCATAATAAATATTCTTCTCAAACACACATGGAAAATTTTCTAGGAGAGATCACATTTTAAACCACAAAACAAGAGTCCCCCCAAAATCAATAATATAGAAAGCATATCGAGTATATTTCCAGCCAAAATAATATGAAACTAGAAATCAATACAGAAGGAAATTTGGAAAATTTACAAATACACAGACATACACATTTTTAAACAAACAAAAAATCAAAAAAAGAAGACAAAGTGGGAATAAAAATACATCTTGAGGAAAATAAAAAAATATATACCAAAAAATTATGAGAAGCAGCAAAGCAGTTATAAAAGGAAATTTTATAGCTATAAATGTATATAAAAAAGATTTCAAATAAAGAACTTAATATAACAGCTCAAGAAAACTACAAAAAGAACAAAGTAAACTTAAAAGTAGCAAAAGGAAGGAAAAAAATAAAAATTAGGGCAGAAATAAATAAAATATAGAATTAAAAAACTAGAAAGTTTTTTTAAAATGGTAAATAATATTAAACTTGGTAATGGTAAATTAAAAAAAGACAGCTAGACTAACTCAGAAAAAAGAGAGAAGACTCAATAAAATCAGAAATGAAAAAGGAGACATTATAAGAGATACCACAGAAATATAAAGGATAAAAGACAGTTAAATGCCAGCGAATCAAAAGCCTAGAGGAAATGGACAAATTCCTAGGCACATACAACCTATCAAGACTGAATCATAAGGACATAAAAAATGTGAACAGACCAATAAGGGGTAAGGAGATTGAATCCGTAATAAAAACCTTCTAACAAATAAAAGTCCAGAATCAGATAATTTCCCCAGTGAATTCTACCAAATATTTTAAGGCAAAATAATACAAATACTTTTTAAACCCTCCCAAAAAGTTGAAGAGGTTGAAATACTCCGAGGCACATTTTACAAGCCTGCATTATCTTGATATCAAAACCAGACAGGAGCACTACAAAAACAAAACAAAACAAAACAAAAACAAAAACAAACAAACAAACAAAAAAACAAAGTAGCAACAAAAAGAACTACTGGATAATATCCCTGATAAATAAAAATGTAAAAATTCTCTACAAAATGCTACAAAACTGAATTCACCAGCACATATCAGTAAATGTGATGCATTATATTAATAGAATGATCAATAAAAACTCATATAATCAACTCAATATATGCAGAAAAGGCATTTGACAAAATTCAACACCCTTTCATAATAAAAATACTCACCAAACTGGGTACAGAAAGAATACACATCAACATAAAAACCACATATTCTGTGGAAGGATTCAAGATGGCAGAGAAATAGCAGGCTGAGATGACACCAGGTAGCAGGAGATCAGCTAGATAGCTTATCTAACCATTGCAAACACCTACAAATCCAATGGGAGATCAAAGAGAAGGAGAGCAACAATTCTAGAAACAGAAATTTGATCACTTTCTGAAAGGTAGAACTGGCAAAAAAGTGAACCCGAAGAACAGGAAGGTAGACCGCGGGGGTGGGGGGCAGGTCCCGGCAAGCGGTGGAGCAATGGAGCACAAAATCAGGACTTTTTTAAAAGTTTGATCCACTGAGGTATATCACCCCAGAGGCTAAACCAGAGTGAAGCCCAAGTGGGGTCAGCATAGCCCCAGGTCCCTCAGGGTCACAGAAGGACCAGGGGTATCTGAGTGTCACAGAACTCACAGGTATTAGAGTGGGGAAGCCGGCTACAGAGACAAAGCTGAGGAGTGAGCTCTCAACCCAGGGTTACTTTGAACCAGGCATAGGCAGGATGAACTTGGAGCACGGCCAAGGTTCAGGGAGACGGGAGTAATTGAGCTCTTTTCTCCAAGCATGGCCAGAGGCCAGGGAGATGAGAATGACCAAGGACTTTTCTCCAAGTACGAGTGGCAGAGCGCTTTTCTCCAAGCATGGCCAGAGGCCGGGAAGATGGGAGTGATTAAGCACTTTTCTCTAAGGGTGCACTGAGGAGCGGGGCCCTGAGCTTTCCACTCCTCTGAGCAGGATTGAGAGACCGCCATTATCATTCCATCATCCAGAACTCTACGGAAAGCCTTCAGGGAACAAAAGCTCCTGGATTACTTAGCCTTACCCCAGGTAAGGGCAGGACAAATCCATCTCGGACAAAGACACTTGAGAATCAATACAACAGGCCCCTTCCCCAGAAGACCAACATGAAACCCAGCCAAGATCAACTACACTTAGTAAGCAGAAAGGTGGAATTCCAGAGGAGGAGAAAGCAAAACAAGGAATTCGTGGCTTTCTCCCAATGATTCATTAGTCTTGCAGTTATATTTTTTTCTTTTTTCTTCTGCTAATTTTTTTTACTTTTACCCTTTCCTCTTTTAATGATTTTTTAAACTAGTTTATTTTTAAAATACCTTACAAAAAATAATAATCTATTTTGAACCTTCATTATTATAGTCATATTTGATCCTCCATATATAAAACTAACTATATATTCTTTTTCACATAGGGTTTTTTCTTCTAAAAATGTGGAGTATAACTTCTCCTAATAGAACAAAATATACCCTAAATCTAGTTCCAAGATTGTTCTAGTGTCCAGCCTGAGCAAATTCTCTCCAGTTTATTTTTCTTTATTGTCCCAACCAACTTGCTCTATCAACTCGTTTTTTAGAAATTAAATTTTTTGGGACGCCTGGGTGGCTCAGTGGGTTAAGCCGCTGCCTTCGGCTCAGGTCATGATCTCAGGGTCCTGGGATCGAGCCCCGCATCGGGCTCTCTGCTCAGCAGGGAGCCTGCTTCCCTCTCTCTCTCTCTCTGCCTGCCTCTCCATCTACTTGTGATTTCTCTCTGTAAAATAAATAAATAAAATCTTTAAAAAAAAAAAAAAAAAAAAAAAAGAAATTAAATTTTTTTCTCATTTTTAAAAAGATTTTATTTATTTATCAGAGAGGGTGGGGAGAGAGTGAGCACAGGCAGACAGAATGGCAGGCAGAGGCAGAGGGAGAAGCAGGCTCCCTGCCGAGCAAGGAGCCCGATATGGGACTCGATCCCAGGACGCTGAGATCATGACCTGAGATGAAGGTAGCTGCTTAACCAACTGAGCCACCCAGGCGTCCCTTTTTTCCTCATTTTTAGAGGTATATTCCATCCCTTCATTGTGCCTACCCTTATATGTTTTTCATCCTTTAAAATCTTGGGAGGTAGTTTCTTCTAAGAGACCAAAATACTCCCAAAATTAAGTGAGTGACCCTGTTCTAGTCACAAGTCTAGTATATATATATATCTATATTTTATTTTTTAATATTTTTCCTTGTTTTCTTTTTTTAAAACCTTTTTCCCCCCTTGAACTTCTTTTTTATCCCCTTTCGTTCTCCCATAACTTGGGTCTCTTCTGATGTGGTTAAAGCACATTTTCCTGGGGTCTATACCACCCTTTTAGCATTTTATTTGCTCCTTTATGTATTCTTATCTGCTCAAAATGACAAAGTGGAAAAACTCACCACAGGAAAAAGAACAAGAGGCAGTACCAAAGGCTAGGGACATAATCAAAACAGACATTGGTAATATGACAGAACTAGAGTTTAGAATGACAACTCTCAAGGTTCTAGCTGGGCTCGAAAAAGGCATGGAAGTTATTGGAGAAACCCTCTCCAGAGAGATAAAAGCCCTTTCTGGAGAAATAAAAGAACTAAAATCTAACCAAGTTGAAATCAAAAGAGCTATTAATGAGGTGCAATAAAAAATGGAAGTTCTTACTGCTACGATAAATGAGGCAAAAGAATTAGTGATATAGAAGACCAATTGATGGAGAATAAAGAAGCTGAGCAAAAGAGAGACAAACAAATACTGGACCACGAGGAGAGAATTTGAGAGATAAGTGAAACCATAAGATGACACAACATTAGAATAATTGGGATCCCAGAAGAAGAAAGAGAGAGGGGGAGCAGAAGGTATATTGGAGAGAATTTTTGTAGAGAATTTCCTTAATATGGCAAAGGGAACAAACATCAAAATCCAGGAGACGCAAAGAATGACCCTCAAAATCAATAAAAATAGGTCCACACCCCGTAACCTGATAGTAAAATTTACAACTGTTAACAACAAAGAGAAAATCCTGAAAGCAGCCTGGGAAAAGAAGTCTGTATTGTACATCAGTAAAAACATTTGATTGGCAGCAGACTTATCCACAGAGACCTGGCAGACCAGAAAGAACTGGCATGATATATTCAGTGTTAAATGAGGAAAACATGCAGCCAGGAATACTATATCCAGCTAGGCTATCATTGAAAATAGAAGGAGAGATAAAAAAGCTACCAGGACAAACAAAAGCTGAAAGAATTTGCAAACACCAAACCAACTCTCCAGGAAATATTGAAAGGGATCCTCTAAGCAAAGAGAGAGCCTAAAAGTAGTAGATCAGATAGGAACAGAAACAATATACAGTAACAGTCACATTATAGGTAATACAATGCCACTAAATTCATATCTCTCAATAGTTACCCTGAATGTAAATAGCCTAAAGGCACCAATCAAAAGACACAGGGTATCAGAATGGATAAAAAGCAAAACCCATCAATATGCTGCCCAAGAAACTCATCATAGACCCGAAGACACCCCCAGATTTAAAGAGAGGGGGTGGGAAACAATTTGCCATGCTAATGGACATCAGAAGAAAGCTGGGGTGGCAATCCTTATATCAGATCAATTAGATTTTAAGCCAAAGACTATAATAAGAAATGAGGAAGGACACTATATTATACTCAAAGCGTCTGTCCAACAAGAAGACCTAACAATTTTAAATATCTATGTCCTTAACATGGGAGCAGCCAACTATATAAACCAATTAATAACAAAATCAAAGAAAAGCATCGACAATAATAAAATAATAGTAGGGGAATTTAACACTCCCCTCATTGAAATGGACAGATCATCCAAGCAACAGATCCACAAGGAAAAAGGCCTTAACTGACACACTGGACAAGATGGACATCACAGGTATATTCAACACATTCCATCCCAAAATAACAGAATACACATTCTTCTCTAGTGCACATTCTTCTCTATTCTCCAGAATAGACCACATCCTGGGTCATAAATGAGATCTCAACCATTATCAAAAGATTGGGATCATCCCCTGCATATTCTCAGACCACAATGCTCTGAAACTAGAACTCAATCACAACAGGAAATTTGGAAAGAACACAAATACATGGAGACTAAACAGCATCATTCTAAAAAATGAATTGGACAACCAGGAAATTAAAGAAGAATTGAAAAAATTCATGGAAACAAATGATAATGAAAACAAACGTGTTCAAAATCTGTGGGATACAGCAAAGGCAGTACTGAGAGGAAAATATAAAGCTGTACGAGCCTTTTTCAAGAAACAAGAAAGATCTCAAATACACAACATAAACCTACACCTTAAAGGAGTCGGAGAAAGAACAACAAAGAAAGCCTAAACCCAGCAGGAGAAGAGGAATAATAAAGATCAGAGCAGAAATCAATGAAATAGAAACAAACCAAAAAAAAAAAAAAAACCACAAAAAACCAAAACCCACCCCCCAAAAAATCCAATAGAACAAATCAACGAAACTAGGAGCTGGTTCTTTGAAAGAATTAATAAGATTGATAAAGAAAGAGAAAGGACCCAAATAAATGAAATCATGAATGAAAGAGGAGAGATCACAACCAACACCAAAGAAATACAAACAATTATAAGAACATACTATGAGCAACTCTACGCCAACAAATTCAACAATCTGGAAGAAATGGATACATTCCTAGAGACATATAAACTACCACAACTGAACCAGGAAGAAATAGAAAACTTGAACAGACCCATAACCAGTATGGAGATTGAAACAGTCATCAAAAATCTCCAAACAAACAAAAGCCCCGGGCCAGATGGCTTCCCAGGGGAATCCTACCAAACATTTAAAGAGGAATTAATTCCTATTATCCTGATACTGTTCCAAAAAATAGAAATGGAAGGAAAACTTCCAAACACTTTTTTTTCTGAGGCCAGCATCACCTTGATCCCAAAACCAGACACGGATCCCATCAAAAAAGAGAACTACAGACCAATATCCTTGATGAACACGGATGCAAAAATTCTCACCAAAATCCTAGCCAATAGGATTCAACAGTACATTAAAAGGATTATTCACCACGACAAAGTGGGATTTATTCCAGGGCTACAAGGTTGGTTCAACATCTGCAAATCAATCAATGTGATACAACACATTAATAAAAGAAAGAACAAGAAACATATGATACTCTCCATAGATGCTGAAAAAGCATTTCGCAAAGTGCAGTATCCCTTCCTGATTAAAACTCTTCAAAGTGAAGGCATAGAGGGCACATATTATCAATATTATCAAAGCCATCTATGAAAAACCCACTGCAAATATCATTCTCAATGGAGAAAAAATGAATACTTTTCCGCTGAGGTCAGGAACACGGCAGGGATGTCCGTTATCACCACTGCTATTCAACATCGTACTAGAAGTCCTAGCCTCAGCAATCAGACAACAAAAAGAAATCAAAGGCATCCAAATTTTGCCAAATTGGCAGAAGAGAAGTCAAACTATCCCAGTTTGCAGATGATATGATACTGTATGTGGAAAACTTAAAGGACTCCACTCCAAATCTGCTATAACTTGTATAGAAATTCTGTAAAGTGTCAGGATATAAATCAATGAACAGAAATTGGTTGCATTTTTTTATACCAACAAGACTGAAGAAATAGAAATTAAGGAGTGAATCCCATTTACAATTGCACCCAAAACCCAAAGATACCTAGGAATAAACCTAACCAAAGAGACAAAGAATCTATACTCAGAAAATTCTAAAGTCTCATGAAAGAAATTGACGAAGACACAAAGAAATGGAAAAATGTTCCATGCTCCTCTATTGGAAGAACAAATATTGTGAAAATGTCTATGCTACCTAAAGCAATCTACACATTTAATGCAATCCCTATCAAAATCCCATCCATTTTTTTCAAAGAAATGGGACAAATCATCCTAAAATATATATGGAACCAGAAAATACCTCGAATAGCCAGAGGAATATTGAAAAAGAAATCCAAAGTTGTTGGCATCACAATTCCAGACTTCAAGCTCTATTACAAAGTTGTCATCAACAAGATAGTATGGAACTGTCCCCAAAACAGACATGGATCAATGGAACAGAATAGAGAGCCCAGAAATACACCCTCAACTCTATGGTCAACTAATCTTCAACAAAGCAGAAAGGAATGCCCAGTGGAAAAAAGACAGCCTCTTCAACAAATGGTGTTGGGAAAATTGAACAGCCACATGCAGAAAAATGAAATTGGACCATTTCCTTACACCATACATGAAAATAGACTGGAAATGGATGAAGAAGCATAATGTGAGAGAGGAATCCATCAAAATCCTTGAGGAGAGAACAGGTAGCATCCTCTTTGACCTCAGCAGCAGCAACTTCTTCCTAGGAACATCGCCAAAGGCAAGGGAAGCAAGGGCAAGAATGAACTATTGGGATTTCATCAGATCAAAAAGCTTTTGCACAGCAAAGGAAACAGTTAACAAAGCCAAAAGATGACTGTCAGAAGTTATCTGGGAGAAGATATTTGCAAATGACATACCAGATAAAGGGCCATTATCTATCCAAAATCTATAAAGAGCTTATCAAACTCAACACCCTAAGAACAAATAATCGAATGAAGAAATGGGCAGAGGACATGAACAGACATTTCTGCAAAGAATACATCCAAATGGCCAACAGACACATGAAAAAATGCTCCACATCACTCGGCATCAGGGAAATACAAATCAAAACCAGAATGAGATACCACCTCACACCTTTCAGAATGGCTAAAATGAACAAGTCAGTCAATGACAGATGCTGGCGAGGATGTGGAGAAAGGGCAACCCTCCTACACTGTACGTGGGAATGCAAACTGGTGCAACCACTCTGGAAAACAGCGTGGAGGTGCCTCAAAAAGCTGAAAATAGAACTACCCTAAGACCCAGTGATTATAGTACTGGGTATATACCCTAAAGATACAAACGTGGCATTCTGAAGGGGCACATGAACCCAAATGTTTATAGCAGCAATGTCCACAATAGTTAAACTATGGAAAGAACCTAAATGTCCTTCAACAGATGAATCAATAAATAAGGTGTGGTATATATGTACAATGGGATACTATGCAGCCATCAAAAGAAATGAAATCCTGCTTTTTGTGATGACGTGGATGGAACTAGAGGGTATTATGCTTGGTGAAATAAATCAATCTGAGAAAGACAACTATCATATGATCTCCCTGATATGATGAATTGGAGATGCATCATAGGCGGTTTTGGTCGTACGAAAAGAAAAATAAAAGAAGATGGGATTGGGAGGGAGACAAACCATAAAAGACTGAATCTCACAAAACAGACTGAGGGTTGCTTGGGGGAGGTGTGTTGGGAGAGGATGGTGGGGGGATGGACATTGGGGAGGGCAGGTGCTATGGTGAGTGATGGTGAGTGCTGTGAAATGTGTAAACCTGGTGATTCACAGACCTGTACCCCTAGGGATAAAAACACATTATATGTTTATAAACATTTAAAAAAAATAATTTAAAAAATGCATTAAAAAAACACATATTGCAAGCCCAGAATTAATCTCATATTCAATCAAAAAAGTTTGAAAGTTTTCCCCTTAAAGATCAGAAAAAAGACAAGTGTGTCCACTTTCACTACTCTCATTTTACATAGTACTGGATGTTGTAGCCAGAGAAACAAGGAACACAAAGAAATAAAAGACTCCCCCCCCCCCAAAAAAAAAGGAAGAAGTACATTTTTTTTTTTTGGATAACATGAACTTACATGTAAAAAAATCCTAAAAACTTCACAAAAAATTTTGAATAAACAAACTTAGTAAAGCTGCCATATACAAGATCAATATATAAAAGAAAAGAATTTTGTTTTGTTTCGTTTTTTTTAATATGGAATGCTTCCTAGTTTTTCATGTCATCCTTGTTCAGTGATCTAGCTAATCTTCTCTGCATCATTCCAATTTTAGTATATGTGCTGCCAAAGTAAGCACAAGACAGGAGCATTTTAACACTCTAATGATGAACTATCTGAAAAAATAAAGAGAACAATCTAATTCACATTAGCATCAAAACTAATAAAATACTTAGGAAAAGATTTAACTAAGAAGATGAAAGATCTGTACCCCATAAACTATGACATTGATAAAGAAATTGAAGGAGACATAAATGGAAAGATAGCTCATATTTATGAATGGTAAGAATTAACATTCTTAAAATGTCCATACTACTGAAAACCATCTGTAAATTCAATTCCTATCAAAAATCCAATGTTAGGGACACCAGGGTCGTTCAGTGGGTTAAGCCGCTGCCTTCGGCTCAGGTCATGATCCCAGGGTCCTGGGATTGAGCCCTGCATCAGGCTCTATGCTCAGCAGGAAGCTGCTACCTCTTCTCTCTCTGCCTGCCCCTCTGCCTTCTTGTCATCTCTCTCTGTCAAATAAATAAATAAATAATCTTTTAAAAAATCCAATATTTTTTTTTTACAGAAGTAGGTAAAGAATCCTAAAATTTATATGAGACCATAAAAGACAACAAATAATTAAAGCAGTTCTGAGAAAGAATGAAGAAGTGAAATTACACTTCTTGATTTGAAACTATACTACAAAGCCCTCATGCTCAAAACAATAAAGTATACTGGCATAAAAACAGACAAATAAACAAGTAAAACAGAATTGAGAGTCCAGAAATAAATCCTTTCATACAGTCACCTAATATTTGACAGGGGCCAACATATATAATGGGTAAAGATAGTCTGTTCAATAAATGATATTTAAAACTGAATAGTCACATAAACAAGCATGAAACTGGAACCTTATATCACTCATAAATCTTAACTTGAAATAGATTAAAGATTTAAATGTGATGCATGAAACTCAATTTCCTAAAGGAAAACCTGAAAAATTCTCCTTGACATTGATCTTGCTAATAGTTTTTTGGATACCAGGCCAAAAACACAAGCAAAAGAAGCAAAAATAAATAAATGGTATTACTTTAAACTAAAGTTTCTGCATTGCCAAAAAAAAAAAAAAAAGAGAGAGAGAGAGAGAATGAAAACACAATCCACAGAATGGAAGAAAATACTTACAAATCTTATATCTGAAAAGAGGTTAATAACGAACAGATACAAATAGAAAAAAATATAATTAAAAAAATAGCAAAAGGATCTCAATAGACTTTTTTTTTCAAAAAAGTTATATAAATGACCAACAGGAGCATTAAAAAGTGCTCAACGTAAAAACTCAGGGCAAAGTCATTATGTTGTTGTTGTTGTTGTTTACCTCTGAAAAACACAGCAAGATATTACTACCTATTAGAATATATACTACCAAAAAATTAAAACTAACAAATTTTGGTAAATATTGGGGAAAATGGGGAACTTATGCACTGTGATAGGGATATAAATTTGTATGGAAAACAGTATGGAGATTATTCATATTATTAAAAGTAAAATTACCATATGATTCAGTAATCCCACCTCTAGGTATATATCTAAAGGAAACGAAGTCACTATTCGAAGACATATCTGCACTCTTATGTTCATTATAAAATTATTAACTCTAAGCAAGAGATGGAAATAACTTCAGTATCCATTAATGGATGAATGAATAAAATAAGTATGGTCAATATATACTATGGAATACTACTTAACCATGAAAAATTAAGAAATACTGCCATTTACAACAGCATGGATGGATCTTGAAGGTATAATACTAAGTGAAATATTTCAAAGATTATATATATATTTTTTAATTTATGTATTATGATATCCCTTACATACAGAATGTGAAGAAAAAGCAAACTAATGGAAACTTAAGAGTTGAGTTGACAAGAGGTGAACCTGGGGTGGAATAAGGTGGTCAAAGGGTACAAACTTGCAACTATAATATGAAAAAGTTCTGGGTATCTAATGTACAGCATGATGATCATAGTTAATAATATATACATACTTTTTTATTGTGCTTCCCTTTATTAAACTTTGCATATATCACATTCTTACAAGTTGAAAGTTTATAGCAATCTTGTATAAAAGAGGTCTGCTGCCACTATTTTTCTAACAACATTTGTCCATTTTGTGTTTCTCTGTCACATGTTGGTAATTCTTGCAATATTTCAAGTTTTTTCATTATTATTGGATTTGTTATGGTGATCTGTGATCAGTAATTATGACCCACTGAAAACTCAGAACTAGTTTACTTAAGGTATATACATTGTTTTTCTTTAAAGACATAATGCTTTTGAACAGTACAGTATAGTGTTAACTTTTTATATGCACTGGGAAACATAATTTTTTATTTGCTTTGGGAAACCAAAAAAATAATAATAATTTGACTTAGTTTATTGAGATAATCACTTTATTGAGGCGGTCTGGAACAAAACCCACAAGACCTCTGAGGTTTATCTCTACTGTAGTATATGTACATAAAAGTTGCTAAGAGTGTAGATATTAAAATTCCTTACCATACATGCATAAAAAACAGTGGCAACTATATGCGATAGTAGATGTATTAACATTTTTATGTAGATTATATTGCAATACAGATGTATGCCAATTTATCAAATTGTACAAAATTTACACAATGTTAAAAGTTTGCAATGTTATAAGAAATCATTTCTTAAATTTACACTTTATAATATGTCGATTATTTTTCAAGAAAGCTGGAAAAAACTTTTTGTAGAATTAATCTATTTTTCAAAAAAGGAAGTAAGGAAGTAGAAACTGCAACTAACTCTGAAATAATAGAATATAAAATCCATTTTAGTTATAGACACTGTGACAAAAACTATTACTTAGTTTACAATGAAGGAGTACTTATGAAGCATGAAGGATGGTCTATAAATAAGGCTGAAAGAGCTCAGTTTTAAGGTTTAAATTTAAAATCTTCTTTTGAAATAGTAAACTGACCACACAGTTTTCCAAACATAAATGTCTTAACTGCATGAATTTATTTCATACAACTCTATAATCTAGTTTCATAAGAAAGCAGCATGCAAATTTTGAATAAGACAGACTTGCTTAAGTTTCTTTATGTTCAACAGTAAAGGATACTTCCCTAAAAAAAAATAGAAGAAAAATCAGCATATTTATCATGATAATTATTATTCATAATGAGATTCATATTGAATTAGGGAATATATATCCTCAGAGGGGGTAGAGTAAAATGAAATTTATTTTGGTAAATGTGTCTATGAATAGTCAATACAATGCCTCAATATAAATGAATATTATCATTTTGAACAATTTAATTACTATTATTAGAATTATTATAAGTATAAAAATAGCTATCATTTTAGCATGGAATATGAGACTCTCATGCTCCATGCTTCATCACATCCACAGAACATCTCTGCATAATCAGTATTATCATCACCATTTCATGGGTGAAAAAACTGAGGCTAACACATTTAGATAACTGGTTTATGATTACATGGCTGGTAAAGATGCATCACACTAATTTAGGCTTTATGATTTCAGAATTGTACTCTTTCCACTGCACATTCTATTACTCTGTAAATACTTGGCTTGTTTTCATTTAGTTCTTTAATTTTATTCATGTGGTGATGGCTTAAAGCTTCATTTAAAGAAAGCTTAAAAAATTCATTTAGCCAAAAGCTCCCAAGAATTAAAAATGTCATGGATCTAATTTAGACATGGATATCATTAGTTAATGGGTAACTATATATTTTCCACTCTAGTGAGATAACAATCAGAGTATTTTTCTAAGTTTTAGTCTCTGAGTGTTCAAAAGGACTTTGTTAAAATAGAAATATTTAGACAAAGGTGATCAAAAGTCTGCATCAGGTCACCTTAAGATAAATATTAGGAAACTGAGGAAACAAATGGAGATTTGAACACTGAGCTATGATATAATGAATGGTTTAAAGTATTTAGTAGAGCATAGAAAAGCCCTTTAAAGCCTGGTCTTAGCCTAGCATTGCAGCTTCTGGGATATCTGTCTATCTATCATCTACCTATCTATCTATCTAGATATAAATTTGAAAACTTTTTTAACTTAAAGATTTTGAGAAATAGAACATAATTAGCACCATAGAAGATCTGTTTATGATAACAACCTAGCCCCTCCTCCCAGTTTGTTAATATTCTCTCTTATTTAATGTAACATTGTGCAAATATACCACTACTGATCTGCCGTTATGAATGAAATAACTATAATCATCTGTTTCATTTTCCTGGTGAAAATATTCATTTAGTTCCATGTTGTATTTCTAGGAATGGACCAAATTTTTTTTTAATTTTTAAGTTTTCTAAATATTGTCCAACTTACCTAATACGTTTTTATTATGTACACTGTCATTCCTTCACATTCTTGCAAGACATTTTCACTGTTGCCCAATATGGTAAGTGTGTAATTGTATGTCATTCTATGTTTTAATTTATTTTTAATTTAATTTAATTTAATTCCAGATTCATAATAAAGATAAACAGTTTTTATATATGAGTGGCCATTTGGATTACCGTTTCTGTAAAGTACATGCTCAAATCTTTTGATATCTTAACATTGTATCATACTGACATCTTTAATAGTAGATTTTCTGAATGAATTTTTAGCTGTGTAGGTCTTCTCTATTTTATTTTGAACTTGTTTTCATTTCAAAATCTTTATATTTATTTTTATAATCTGCTTTTATTTTGCTTTGTCTATTATCTATCTATCTATCTATTTATTTGCAAGCAAGAGAGAGTGAGCAAGTGAGAGCGCAGGGAGGGATAGAAAAAGAAGGGAAAAGAATCTTAAGCAGGCTCCAGGCTCAGCACAGAGCCCAACTCTGGGCTCTATTTCACAACCCTGACATCATGACCTGAATAAATAAAATAAAATTAAGGTGTTAAAAACAAAAAGGAAAAAGAGTTGGAGGTTTAATTAAGTGAGCCACCCAGGCACCCCTGTGGTATCTTAAATTAGCTGTCATATGTTTAAAGTTCTAGAGTATCCATTTGGTTCATTTATAAAATCTTTCTCAATATCATTTTTAGTTTCAGTTTTTTGTTCAATTTGCTTCCCCTCTCATTTCTTTGAGCAGAGTAATCAAGCCATTTTACAATCTTTATGGATCATTTTAACATCATACTTAATCCCATATTGTCTATCAAATCTTGTTAATGTTTTTTCTTTGTGTGCTTTCTTCCATTTTGCTATGTTCAAGACATTATATTTGAAACTCTTATTGAGTAGGGATAATTAAGAGCTATAATAATGGTATGGTCCTCCTTGGCAGGATTTTCTCTTATATCTGAGACTCTACAAGACAATCATACTCCAAATTCCGTGATTGACTTTCTCAGTTTACACAGAAGGCAAGGTAGGCTATAGTCTTATTTCTGCTTCTCCTTGTGCTTTGGGGATCTCAACTTAAATTTGGGTTGTACCAAAGTCCTCAAATTTGATTGCTGCTGGATTTTTAATTTTGTTTCTCTAGTATCAAGAGTCTATTAAAAACACAGCTCAGTGTGTTTTAGCAGTTTCAACTGCTCTCATAGCTAAAATGGCTTCAGGGCATATATCTCTAGGCTCTCATTGTATTTCCTATTTTGGCCCAGTAATCCCTCACTTATTTTTATAATCATTCTTATATTTTTAACTTTAAAAGCTATTTTGTCTGGATTTTTAGTTGTCTTAAGAAAGAGTTTTTAGATCACCATTGCTAGAAGCAACAACAAATATACATGAAAATATCACAGTAGTTTATCACATCTTTATGGCTTTGAACTTCCATAAGCTGAGGCATCCTTCTCTAATCACTTATGCAAACTCCAATTTACCCTTTAAAACAACATAAGAATTGCTTCATTTAAGAACATGTTCAGGGATGACTCTTCCCCACTGTTCTTACCAACATTCCCACACACTCTTTGCTACCCACACCTTGTTTATGAACTTTCATTAGGTATATCAGCGTCACCAGAATTTTGCTCTATTGTATTTTTGTCCTTTAGAGCTTTAATTAAATTTAATTAATTCCATAGAAAGTCTGTCCCTTTTCTTTCAAACCTGGGTTAGTTATTTCTTCTCATTCTTTGTCAGAAGTTACTTTATTAGAGAAACTTACAGCTGTATTGTGACTTTGGAGCCCTTACCGTTTTTTGACTGGAAAAATCACCCATCCCTGAGATTTTTACGCAGCTTCCTAGCTGATATTATTCAGAAATCTGTTCAAAACAGACTTTTTCAGGGAGGCCCTTTCGGACCACTCAGTTACAAAACCTCTTCTCAATCACTGCTCTTTTTAAAATGTGCTTATTTAGTTCAAATATGCATCACTATTAAAGAAAAACCAGTACGATTTTTTTTTTTAAGTTGGCATACCCATTATCTATCTCTCCCATTAAAATGATTCCTCTGGGCTGGGGTTTTGTTGTGCTCATCTTAGGCCAGGCACTCAATAAATTGTCTCTGAATGATTGAATTGTTTGACTCCCTTGCTAGATTCTCAACTTCATGAGGCCAAGGATTGTTCTATTCAGTCCTTCTTTATCCTCAATGTCTGTTATATTGCAGTCACTTACGTGACTAATGGGAAAAATCACAGAAAGAAAGAGTTAAAACTACAGAAAAACCCTGTAGGTTCAATAACACAAAGCTTTCTAAAATTATTAGGCCCAGGAATTGAATACTGGCTGCACTTTTGATTTTTTTTAATGGTATTGAATTTAATTTGAATGGAAATACTTGAATGGTAGAATAATAAAAAAAATTATAAAAGCAACTTGCTCCTTAAAGTAAGAATTATATAGGGCATCTCTTCTAGAAGCAAAATTTTCAAATGTCAAACATCTGAAAGCATAGAAGGAGAAGTAAGAGTGTGAATTGTACTTCAATGCTCTTTTCTTTATATTCAGCAAACAGCTTCATTCACACCTTTCCAATTTTTTCAACTCTTTTGACAAAGCCTTCAGAGGAGTTACTGCTGATGACAACCATCACAGCCTAACAGGAGAAATTTTATAAAGAAAAATAATAGCATGTTTTTCCCAAATTATTAAGGATATGGTGAAGCTCTGTCGGATTCAAAGGAGGAATGTGCAATTCCATGCTATATATCATAATAACTTATTTTAATAGTGGCTTTGCAATTTTTCATATATATCCATTTACTGAAACCACTATCAAATAAACAAAAACAAACAAATTAACAGGGGTTCGAGACAGGAATTATCTAATCTAAAAATAGCACATGTTCACAGAATACACAACACATATCCCAAGTACTACTATAGGTTTCAAGTAATAGTCAAAACAATAGTAAACATGATTCAGACCCTACCAGTCAAATCATAAATGGGACCTTAACTGTAAATCCTTATCTTTAGATCAAAGCGGGTAATTGGGTGCTGAAGATACATTATAGAACTAATATGTTATAGAACTCCTCTGAAATGAGTCATTTATTCCATCACTTTTCCTGCACAGCTGCTGACCCATGTTTTGGTTCCTGGAAATAGCTGCTACCCTGTCATACATCTTAAAAGCACATTTATTGATAACTCTACTCATTCCTCCATTCCTCTGTGACTGTCAGTGTGCTAAAATGTGGAGTCAGCTGACTCACTTGAGGTGGTAATAAAGTAGATGAGTTTGCAAAGTATTTTGTTATTTCTAAAAATGCAAAAACCAAATTACATTGAAATCATAAGGGGTGTTTCAGGGAGAGCTGTAGGATGTGGTTTCTTGTGTAATCCACAAAGATTAGCTCCAACACATATTTAAACTCTCCTCTAGGAGCAACCTTAGTGGTAAAGCAAGAAGATAAACAGATGTATACACACCCTGGCACAAAATTATCACTTATGTTTGGCTTCCTAGTCTCCTCGTGTTACTTATTTATCTTAACTTCTCTCTGAAATCAGGGAACACAGAATCTCAATCAGTTGACATTTTTCTACTGAATTACTCAATAGTCTGATCATACCCCTAAGACTTTTTTAAATTATTTCACTCATAATCCCAAATCTGCTTTGCTTCCTCATCTTAGTACACTGTAATTTGATTTCAAAATGAGGACAGTTGTCAGTAATGCCACATTCATTAATCTATTTTACAATTCCACGTACTTAGAACTATGAAAATATGTTAATAACATCCATTCCAAGAAGCCACCCTAAATTTATTATCATGAAACAAGACCTCAAGAAAGTGAATTCAAAATCATCCATGTATTTGCAACTTATTGCAATAAAGCCTTTATCAATAGACTTCCCTGTGCACATGGTGGTCAAATTGCTGGTGAAAACCAGCCAGATCTACTACAGGCTTTCTCATGGCTTCTAGGTAACCCAAGTGAGCCTTTATTGATATTGGGAAGGGATAAAGCAGGGAAGGGATAAACAGTGATGTAAGAATTGGCTAGACAAAAGTAATGATTCTCATTACAAAGTGAGTATTTTAAAGCAAAAGGGCCTGTTGGGAATATTGTTTTATAAAATAGTGGGGTTTTTAATTAACTTTTTAAAATTCAATTAGTTAACATATAGTGTACCATTAGTTTCAAATGTAGATTTCAGTTATTCATCCATAGCATATAATAGCTAATGCTCAGTACTTACTGTTATAGCTTCTTGAAAGCAGAATTTTAACCCACTGAACCACCCAGGCACCCTTGAAAGCAGAATTTTAGATCATATTTTCTGATTACTTCCATGTAGTACAACACTTTCCTGCTAGCAACCTTCAAAACATACTGTTTGTTAGAGGAATTTCTTTAATAATAAATAAATAGGAATTTATTTAAATTTATAAATATATAAAATAAATAGGAATTTATTTAAATTTATTTAAATATTGCACACTGTTTCATTGTTCATAAATAAGGTGATGATATTATAGCCATTAGTTGGTAGCACTGATATATCACTTTCTTTTTACTTCTCAGTGCATTCTCTTTACACAAAATAGATATATATTTTAAAAGAATCTGAATCTGTGGCAAACTTTAAAAAAACCCTATACAGTAAAGTTTATCATTTTAAGTAATCTCAATTATCTTCCTCAATTGTGATAGTATATCCTTCTATCTAGGCCAGATATTGTATGAGGGATTTGAAGAGACATACTTTTCTAAATTTCACTTTTCTCATCTGAAAATGCTGATCATGATCCTACAATAAAATACACTTACAAGTTTTTGATGAAAATTTATTTATTTATTTTAAGATTTTATTTCTTTATCAGAGAGAGTGGGCGAGAGAGCAAGCACAGGCAGACAGAATGGCAGGCAGAGGCAGAGGGAGAAGCAGGCTCGTGGCCGAGCAAGGAGCCCGATGCGGGACTCGATCCCACGACGCTGGGATCTTGACCTGAGCCAAAGGCAGCTGCTTAACCAACTGAGCCACCCAGGCGTCCCTTTTGATGAAAATTTAATCTGTATAAACAATATATTTGCTGTAATGCATGGTTCATGGAAAACATCTTAGTTAATTATAAGAAACCACAGTATTAGAAATTAGGTAAATGTGTCTATAATATTTAAAGTTTTAACACATAATTCCAGTGCTTTGCCTTATTTTCTCAAATCCCTTTACCACTTTCACTGACCGAGTCAAATGTACTTTTTCTACTAGTAGCCGGCTCTTTGTCTTTTGTCAGAAAGATGCCCTTGTGAATTATTTGTAATAGAGATATTAGCAATAATAATAATAATAATAATAATAATAATAAATAGCAATGAAAATGTTAAAAAAAAGTTTTCTTAACTAATTAGGGTTCTTAGACATCAATTAGAGGAACCACCTCTGGCAAGCAAATTAATCTGCAAGACATTTCCCGGAATTAACAAGTCAATCAGAAACAGGGTTGTCCGTAGACTGAAAGGTGAAGCAAAAGGACTAGTTTTGGAAAATAGGTAAGGACAGTGAAAAAAAATGATCAAATTTTGGGGCAAAGTAAATTATTAGGTGTCCTTTCAATGGAGTCCTGGGCTTTATGTAGCAGAAACTCTGGAGATTATCTCAATCCATTGGAGTCACCCCGTTTATTAGCTTACTATTGACAAAGTTATTTACAAACTGTAGAGCAAGAGGATATAATGTAGAAAAATGATGGTAAAGCACAAGATTCTTGTTAACAATAATGCAAGTTAGTGATTTTTCATTAGAAAACATAAATTGTATAACCCAAATTATTGGCCCAGAGCACTTCTGCTTCACAACTCTGCTTATATCCCAAATAACCATGTGAACTAGTTTTAATATCTGCTTCTCTTATTAATTTTTGAATAAAAATTCTTGACACAAGTATTTTATAATTGTGTGATAATCATGCATTTAATTTCTTGGAGAACAAAACACACTTAAGCCTAACTATGTTCGTTCACAGAACCAGCCTTGATAACACACTTCTATATGTTAGAAATGATGGAATAAATGTAGAATATTGGGCACTCGTTTGGTATTCTTTGCCATGTTTTTCACTATCTAAAAAGAGATCAGTGAACTGGGACTGGAGTTAGTAGACATGGAAGAACATAAAATATTACAGAGAAGAATACTCTGTGGTCCACAACCTAAACGGGCTGGGATTCCCATCATTTGGATCCCTGTAGCTTTACAAAAGTCAATTAAATTTTTGTATCTCTGATTAAATTTGATTCCCCAGTACTTTTTCAAACATCTCTTGTAAAGTATTGTTTCCCAGAACAAAAGGGATTTTGCACATATATCTGCCTTTGTCTCTGGCCATGATTTCAGTCAGGATCCTGGGATCGAGCTCCATATTGGGCTTCCTGCTCATTAGGGAGTATACTTCTCAGTCTCTCTCTGAAGCTACCTCCCGCTGCCCCACTCATGCTCTCTCTCTCAAATAAATAAATACAATCTTTAATTTTTTAATTAAAAATAAGATAAATAAAATAAAATAAAAAGTCTGGTCTTACTGCCCCATTTAGCTCCTTTTTTTTGAGTTGTATTTAAAGCAGCAGAGAGAATATGAGGCTCTCAAACTTAAAAAAAAATAAAGGAAAAAAATTGAGTTTTGTTAGGATTTAAGATCTTGTCTGCTAGACAAAAACGTTGGCTTTGTTAACATGTGAAAATTAACAAAAGAGAATGAGATAGAATTCTAACAATTTTTGTAGAAATTTAAAATTTCCTCCAACCCAATTACATACAGACCCATTAAGTAAATTCATTCCAATGTCCCAAACCAACCTTTTCTAATAGTAATGCATCTGTGTAAACAGGATCAACCCAAGGAATAAATAAATTTTATTATTTTTTCCTGTCTCTTCCACAGTCACATCTGGGTATATTGGTAGCAAGCCAATTATCTATCTTATAAGACATGATATCATAAGGAAGGGTATTCTGTCCATTTGGAACAACTGAAAATCATTGTAATTTTATCTTGGTGCAGTAACTTGAGATGGCACAGTGTGGGTTATGAATATATTTTATTTTTTTTTTAATGGGGAGAAGAGATTATAGAGATATTGGTTATCCAAGAGAGACTGACAGGTGTTGATAGTTGCCAGGTCAATATCCTTCTACTTTTTCCTTTAATATCAGAAAGCACTAAGGGATTCACAACAAGGAAACTTAAAACAACATCAAATATTATATTGTCTCTCTTCTAGTTATATTGTAACCATATGACAAAGTATCAGTCGTACAAGATATCATTCTCTTTAACCTCTATCTTTCTGCCAGAAATGTGGGCTTAATAGTGAGAACTCCAACAGCAATTTTTGAAACTGTGAATAAAAAGCCATGAAAACCTCTAAGATTGTTCACTTGACTTTCTTAAGTCTCTGAACCAACACCAGAAAACACTCTCTGTAGTCTTCTTGTTAAATGAAAAAATATGGTTAAACCACTTTTGACAGTCTACTACATACAGCAAAATGTAAATCTTAATTGAAATATGTCCTCTCAGCTGTGCTTAAGCAACAGAGTCCTTAGCTTTTCAGGTTTTCAGTCTGAAAGTGTACACCTCTGGTGCTCTGAAAGGGAAGAGAAAGGACACCCTGTTCTCCATATAAATTAAAGAAGAGAAATCTGTGCATTTAAGTTGGCCATATAAAATTTATCAAGCAATTATCTCCTAACTCCTTCCTATCCAAATTACCTGATATGCTCTCCCTACTTCTTTATTCCACGTTACTGCCTTTTCCAGGATTCTGTATCACATCACAACATGTCTTCTGTTATTTCCTTCTTGCAAGCTAGTTTTGTATTCTCCATCTGAAAAAATCAACAGTCATTGGTATTTCAATTCCAATTTTCCTCAAATGCGTTGATTCTACGTATCTATTACTCTTTTCTCATACTCAGTGTCTTTGTCTTTATGGGGTTTGTACTTTGCTTTTCCCCATCCTTTACTGCCATTATATAATCAAATCTAATAACTTCTTAGAGAAAGTTAAAAATTCCTGCATAGCCACACGTGAACACAAAGTCACTGATTTTTAGCAAACCTATAAGATAGTCAGACATCCATTCAGTTTCTTTTTTTTTTTTTAAGATTTTATTTATTTATTTGACAGAGTGAGATGACAAGCAGGAAGAGAGGCAGGCAGAGAGAGCGAAGAAGCAGGCTACCTGCTGAGCAGAGAGTCCAATTTGGGGCTCGGTCCCAGGAACCTGGTATCATGACCTGAGCCGAAGACAGTGGCTTAACCCACTGAGCCACCCAGGCGTCCCTCCATTCAATTTCTTAACTGAGTCTCAAATGCATCCTGAGTTCTAACCTAAACCTAAGTTCTACTTCTTACATGTTGTTATATGACCAAATTCTTTCAGTTCAGTATTTTGTAACATTTAAATATTAATCAATTGATGCTTTGTCTGTGTATTTCTATGAAAATAATTTGAATACTGTAGATTTATTGTTATATTTATAGATTTATAATCAAAGTTTCATCAGTTGAAGTTTTTGGAAATTTCAGATATAATGATTAACCTAAAATGATACTGCCTCAAATCCCTCTGATATCAAGGCCCAACACCTGATTATAGCCAAACCTGTGGTGCATAGTTCCATGGGAAATTGCAGTTACTTAACACTGATAGCATCTCATGTTCTCTCTCTCATTTTAGAATATCTCCAACACAACCCAAAAGTGTAGGAGAGTTAATGTCCTCTGAGGACACCTCTCAGTGAAGTGGAAATAAGAACCACAGATAAAACTGTCAGTTTTCAGGTCTTCATGAGGACAACTTAAAGAAGTTTCTCAGGACCTTTCAGTAAAAGCAAGCCTTCATTTTCTATCCACAACAATTTTATCAACAATGTACCTCTTTGACAAAGTTGCTTCTTCACTGTATCACTTTTCCATTCTTTTCTACCTTGGATAATCTCCCAGATAAACTAACAGTACTCAAATCCTTTGTCCTACTCTTTGCTCTCAGGATAAATGGAGCCAAAAGACTTAGATTAATATCAAGTTCTAAATGGGACCTTAGAGCTATTTCTGTCCAGATTTTCATAAACATAGGGACCTTTGAATTATCAGGCTATAAATAAGTTCTAAATGGAGGGGGCAAAAGCAAAAAGTAGAAATTTTTATGTTTGATTTTTAATCATGATTAATTGACTTTATTGGTTATTAAAAATACTAACATTATAAAAGTGTGGATCTTTGTAAAACAATGTCATAATGTAAGAAATAAGTTGCATAGTCCTTTTGAGAATATTAAACCAAGTGTTCAGGTGCCATCTAATTTCTTGTTTAATCCAGAACTTTGGCGTGCATTATCTTGAGGAATAGGATTTTGAAGTCCGGACAGACTAACAGAAAACTGATCCAAATGTGTGTGTTTATATTTCTGCTTTTGTTGTAAAAATCAACTTGTGATTGCTGGTTTAAAATGGTAAAACTAATCATGTTCATGGACTCTATTATAAATTTTCTAATTGTATGGGAAGAACCCAAGAAACATATAATTAATTGATTTGCAAATCCTCAAAGAACTACAGGATCAGGTAGTGGTATGTTCTGATTCAACAGCATCATAATGCAGCATTTTATATGTGTGGCTAATGGATATTTTCATGAATGTTTGCTAGCTAGTCAGCCAATACAGAGAAATATTAGGTAGGGTAATTACTCACAGCTGTGTTTAATAAAATGAGAGAAAATTATCAAATGACACTAATAATAATAATACTATAGCAGGCTAAATAATTCAATGATAATTACAAGTATTAATCTAGCTTTCTTCCCTGATTATGACTCTTCTCTCCTTTATCATAATGGAATAGCAGATTGTCTGCAATGAATTGTGAAAACCCAGCAGTGACTTTGGCAGTGAAGGCCTCCCATCAATTTTGATAGGTTAAAATGATTCTGGTTGGTCTTGAGCAAATGTGTCAAGTTTTTTTTCTGTGTGTGTCATAAAAGAAAGAAGCAATTGTAAATTCTTGCTGTTATTCCATGGAGCCAATAAAATCATACTGCCAACAAGAGGCTGTTGACACCGTAAGTGTAGTTATCTGTCTTGAAATACTAGGCCTCGAAATAAAATTCCAATATTTCACATAACCTCTTTTTTTTTTAAAGAAAAAAACAAAACAACTCTAGTGCTTACATTTAGGGCTCTGCTGTTGTGTAACTATTTTGAACATGTCTACTGTAAGTGTATATATATATATATATATATATATTTTTTTTCCGTGCAATAAATTCATTTAGTGATAAATTTGGATTGCAAATTATTTTGGGGGAGGCATGGTATTTGTGGCTAGTCTTACAAGTATAAAGGACTAAAAGAAAGAAGAAAAACATTTTTTATTACAGCATATTTACATCTATCCAAAGTACTTATTTACTTTAATACTGACTAATGTATAATACTGTACACAAAGAAAGAAGTTAAATGAGTTATAATTCAGTTGAAGTATAGCTGGCCATTTTAAAACTTACCACTGAATCTTTCTGGTATGAAATGTGATATCTGGCAATCTGGTCCAGTTCATTACATCAGGTCATTTGTATGTTCTTCTTACCATTTTGATAGCATAGCACATTTTATAATCCAGACATTATACAATGGAACTATGATGCATGTATTTTCAAAAGTATAGACATACATGAAGCTATGAGGTCAAAAAAGATGAATGTCTGTAGTACCATATCGACTCAACAAATAAAAGTGTCCAAGTCTCAGAGTGAGATTTATGAATATTGTATAAGATTAGGCCAACATGTGGTTTTGATATAAATAATCTGTTCTTAAATTAGAATTACAATCATTGAGTACAGTGTTGAAAATGGCAGATAGATTTTAGCTATCTTTGCTCATTAGGGAAAATGGAAAATGTTTAGTTTGGTCAGATTTTCACTTAACTTCTGAAAAATCTTACGTTTGAGAGAACCCTTCTGAAATAAGAATCCTTAAAGACATAACCCCTTTGGCACAAGTTTTCAAGAAACTTGTTTGATGTTGTAGACAATTATATGGCACATGTACTGTTCTAGATGTTTCATGCCAATAATATGTAAGCCATACCAAGGCTACATATACATATAGAGATATTCCTCAGCTTTCGAGGAAATAAAAAATTGAAAATGCATTTAATACCCCTAACCATCAAATATCATAGCTTACCTTAAGCTTATTTAAACATACTCAGAATACTTACATTTGCCTGCATTTGGGCAAAATCATCTTAAGCAAAGCCTATTTTATAACAAAGTATCAAATATCACAAGCAATTTATTAAATATTACACTAAAAAAAGAAGAATGGTTATATATAGAACGGTTGTAAGAATATCAGGTGTTCACCCCTGTAATCTTCTAGCTGACTGGGAGCTGTGGCACACTGCCCCTGCCCAGCATCACAAGACGGCACCATACCACATGTCACTGGCTCTTTTTATAAAGACCCAAATTCAAAATTCAAAGTACAGTTTCTACTGAATCACTTTCACTTTCACATCATTGCCAAATATATCATAAGTTGAATCATTGTAAATCAGGAGCCATCTGATTTGAAAATTAAATCATAGTCACCAATATACACACAAAAAAAAGGCCTTTGTGTAGGGCCATCTATGTATCTTTAAACAACATAGCATGACATATCAACAGCAAAAAATGGATGTGAAGGGGACAATTGCTTTGCGTCAGTACTCTGAGCAGTAACATACATGGCCTTACTCACCTAGCAGAACTCCAGAGCTAGCTGATGGCAGGAATTTTACAAATGTTTTCTGAACAGCTTAAGCACTATTATTTTTAAATTAGTGTGCATATCTGTTTTCTAAAGATATGTTAATTTATTTTATTGACTTATTACAAAACCAAATAATTTCCTCTTATTTAAGTGGCAGGAAATAGAATTCTTTTTAATTTAAATCAAATGGTTTTTTAGGGAAAATATACTAAAAATTCTGAAACTTGTATTGCTTATGAATCTTTTATTGGAATCCTTATCAAGTTGTACTTTTCAAGTTTTTCCTAAATAATCTTCAATGAATTGAAAATATTTTTTGGATTTTATTCAAGGCCATTAACACACAATTTCACTTTGTTAAATATAGTGCTAAACGTTCAACCAAAACGTTGTGTCTTTTTTTTTTTCCACTACCACATCCTCCATCTACTGACTGGATTTTCTCCCCAACTAGCACATATATACTATTGTCTATCTTTAGGATAACTAAGGGTCATCTTTTGTCTTTATTCTATTCCTCGTATGCTTCTGAACTTGTTGAATTTTAATAGAGTCACACCATAAGCATCACATATTGGATTCCCCTTTAAATAGTAAACAGTGCACAACCAGAGCATACCTTCAAAGCTATCAATAGACTTAGTCTGATATATTATTTTTGTATTTTTGTAAATTAAAATAATTAAATTATAGAACAAGAGTTTCAGGTGGTAGTTGTAAGTTTTACCCAAACTGACTTTTGTCAAACTCGTTTTTGTCATCATATATGTAAGTAGTTTTCTCACGTTTATTTTTAGAATATCCTTGTATAATGAATATTTACACTGATATCTAGTATAAAAATCTTGCAATTTATTTTAGAAACATTAAGATATTGAAAATCGGGCGCCTGGGTGGCTCAGTTGGTTGGACGACTGCCTTCGGCTCAGGTCATGATCCTGGAGTCCCGGGATCGAGTCCCACATCAGGCTCCCAGCTCCATGGGGAGTCTGCTTCTCCCTCTGACCTTCTCCTCGCTCATGTTCTCTCTCAATGTCTCTCTCTCAAATAAATAAATAAAATCTTTAAAAAAAAGATATTGAAAATCAATCTATTTCTTTGATTCATTAAAGACATTTTTGGCTTGTTTCCAGTACTTTCTTACTGGTTAAAAAATGAATTTGAAGTAGTCTGAATTTCATTATTATATGGCACTTTCCCTTTGATGAATACAAAGACGATATTCTATATTAGCTATCTGAGAAGAATTTATTTTTTTAATTTTATTTATTTGTAAGAGAGAGAGTGTGAGAGAGCACAAGCAGGGGGATCAGCAGGGTGAGGGAGAAGCAGGGAATCTGTTGCAGAACTGAGTCCCAGGACCCTAAGATCATGACCTGAGCTAAAGGCTCAGGCGTTTAACTGACTGAGCCACCCAGGTGTCCCAATATGAGAAGAGTTCTGTATGATATTCCTTTAATATGAAGTTTAAAGTCTACGTAATTAACTTAATATTTTAGTGGCTATTACATAGATAGCACTATGTTCCAGGCAGAGAGTAAGAAAGAAATATTAAATCAACCATATTCTATGCATTCTAAATGAAAATAATTAATCAATCATAATAAATCCTTCTATTTATGGAATATCAACTTCTAAGCTTTCCTCCATATGAACAATGCCAAATACCAGAATAAAGGGTCATCTAATACAAATAAAGGATAGAATTAAAGAATTCTGGTAAGCCATTTAATTTTGAAAAATGGTGCTATATTGTTGCTGAGTTGTGGTTTTCAGTTACATAATATCTGATAAGTGTAAAAGTAACATGAGTGTTACATGAGATGAGAAATGGTATATAATTAAGATATTTTTAAAAGTACAGGTAAATACAAATTTGTAAACATAGCATTATGGAGGAATAAAAATAAATGATAGCTACACACTCTTAAGTGAATAAATCTTGGAAAGTTAATAAAGAAGTAAAACAAGGACAGTGCCAAAAGTAAGGTACATTTTTATGAAGTTCAAACAAATTCTGTGAAACCGTAGATGGACTTAAAGATACTATTATGTATCAAATATTGTAAAAATTAAGCAAGGAAATAGCAAACATAAAATAACAAAGCCTACAAACTTGGGTAGATACAATAGATGTGATCATGTTCTACTTCATAAAGAGACGAGTTAATAGATAAATAGAAGTAACTAGACTTTTTAGAAGTTAATAAAACTTTGCCTGTTATATCTTAGTAATATAAAATATATGGTTTCCTAACAAAAACGTTTCTCTTAAAAATATTTAAAAATAAATTTCAGGCTACTCATAAGGTTATATTTAATTTTCCACTGAAGGAAAAGCTGGTTGTTGTAGTTGTAGTTGTTTGTTTGTTTTAGTCTCCTCCTAGTTTTTATTATTATAATGTGGAATGAGGAATGTTAGTTTGAAAAGTGAATTATTTTATAGACAAAAATCATTACTTGATTCACCTCCTGGTACAGCAGATGGAACTCCTGAAAATATGCCCTTTTGCCTTACAGAAGAGTAACAGTTATGCTTACTTCTGAAACATACTTGGTGGTGGCCCTAAATAGTGACACCATAGTAAACATTTTGAATATTCGCAATTAATTTTTATAGTCATAGGGCTCCAAAAGGCACTGCTGGTATCTTAGCAGGTATTTCAATAAAGCTAAAAGTTGCCTGACTGTTTAAAAATATTTAAAAGGCACAAAACATGGCAGAAGTATTGTCCTCAGATTTTCTTTTTTCCATATGCTCCTGATTCCAGACATGAGAAGTTATTTTTTAAAATTTTTTTATAAAAGATTTTATTTATTTATTTGACAGAGATCACAAGTAGGCAGAGTGAGGCAGAGAGAGATGAGGAAGCAGGCTCCCTGCTGAGCTGAGAGCCCGATGTGGGACTGGATCCAAGGATCCTGGGATCATGACCTGAGCTGAAGGCAGAGGCTTTAACCCACTGAGCCACCTAGGTGCCCCCATGACAAGTTATTTTTTTTAAAGAGTTTATTTATTTATTTGACTGAGAGAGATTACAAGTAGGCAGAGAGGCAGGCAGAGATAGAGAGGAGGTAGCAGGCTCCCAGCTGATCAGAGAGATCGATGTGTGGCTCGATCCCAGGACCCTGAGATCATGACCTGAGCCGAAGGCAGCGGCTTAACCGACTGAGCCACGCAGGTGCCTGACAAGTTATATTGATAGATATATATACAATGTATTTTCCAGTTATAAGAAAAATGGTTTTGCTATTTTTAACCTTTTTTAAAAATTACATAATTTTTTTAAATTAAAATTTTATTTTTTAATGTTTTACTTTTCTTTTCTTTTTTTAAAAGATTTTATTTATTTATTTGACAGACAGAGATCACAAGTAGGCAGAGAGGCAGGCAGAGAGAGAGAGAGAGAGAGAGAGAGAAGCATGGTCCCTGTGGAACAGAGAGCCCGATGTGGGGCTCGATCCCAGGACCGTGAGACCATGACCCGAGCCGAAGGCAGCAGCCCAAACCACTGAGCCACCCAGGCGCCCCAATGTTTTACTTTTTAATATACTACTTAGAATATAAAACCTGTTCCATTTTGTAAGAAGTTTACCATTTAAAGAATGGTAATTTTCTCATTGTGTCTTCCCCTCTCATTGCTTTATTTTGAATAAAAAATTTCACAATAAACTTAACCGATGCTTTCCTTTTGATGGTCCCTCTGTTGGTCATATTGTATATGAGCCATGACAATTAGTTTTACAAAATTTAATGATGTTTGTTGATATGTTTTATCATAACTAATTTTCCCTTCCTTCTCTAGATTCCCCAGCTTTCAGACAGGTGGACACTTCAGTAAACCATACCCAAGGGATGTATCAAGTACTTCTTAGACATTCTCTCAGATCCTTGAGGTCTCATTTTGCCTAGGGATTTGCAGTAGGTTCTGCCAGAGGCACCACTGTGACAACTGATGTACATGTTCTATCTCCTGCTAAGCTCAAGAGGTCACTGGTTTCCAAGTTTATCTATATAATAATGCATTCCAGCAAGTTCTTTTTTTTTAATATTAACAAACTTATTTTAAAGTTTATATGGAGAGGCAAAGACTCACAATAGTCAACATAGTGTTGAGGGAGAACAAAGACTGAGGACTGACTTCAAAGTTTACCATAATGATGGGGCTCCTGGGTGGCTCAGTGGGTTAAGCCTCTACCTTTGGCTCAGATCATGATCCCAGGGGCCTGGGATCGAGTCCCGCATTGGGCTCTCTGCTCAGCAGGGAGCCTGCTTCTCCTCATCTCTCTCTCTGTCTGTCTCTCTGCCTATTTGTGATCTCTCTCTCTGCCAAGTAAATAAATAAAATCTTTAAAAAATGTATACCATAACGATAATTTTAAGCAAGATATTTTAATACCACAGAAAGACTAATGGAACAGAATATATATTATCAATTATATTTTATATTTAATATAAAAGCAAAAGCAATACAAGAGAGCAAAATACAATCTTTTAAACAAATGGTTCTGGAGTAATGGTGAAGCTAAATGTGTAAATATAAAATTAAAATAAAATAAAATTAATCCAGGCAGATATACACTCTTCACAAAAATTAACTCAGATTGGATTATAAACCTAAACATGAAACATGTTGAAGGTAATATAGAAGAAAATTTAAATGACCTTGGTTTTGGCAATAACTTGAGCTAGAAAAGCACAAGCACTGAATTTAAAAATGTCTACTCTGTGAAACACAATGCCAAGAGAATGAAAAGGCAAAGCACAGACTATGAGAAAAAATTTGCAAAATACACATCTGGCAAAGGACTGTTAATCAAAAATACACAAAGTCCCCTTAAAACTCAACAATGGGGGGAAAACCTGATTAGAAATGAGTCAAAGACCTTAGCAGATACCTCACAAAAGAAAATATTACAGATGGCAAATAAGCATATAAAAAGATGCTTCACATCATATGTTATCAGGAAAATGCAAATTAAAACAAAAAAGAGACACCAGTACATACCCAGAATCCAGAACACTGACAACAGAACAGGAAATGTTGGTGAGGATGTGGAGCAACAGGAATGCTCTTCCATGTCTATTGAGAATAAAGAATGGAAAACAACTTGGCAGTTTCTTACAAAACTAAACATATTCTTGCCAGATGATTCAGCAGTAGCAGTTCTTGGTATTTATCCAAAAAGATCAAATCTATACCCACAAAGATGTCTATTGTTGTTTTATTCATAACTGACAAAAGCTTGGAAGCAACCAAGATATCCTTCCATAGGTGAAAGGTCAAATAAAGTGTAGTACATGCAAACAATGGAATATTATTTAATGCTAGAGAAATGAATTACCAATCCATGAAGAGATATGGATATAAATATTTAATAAATATTTGATTTTAAGCTTCTACCAGTCTATCAATAGTATTAGTATATTTTAACAGTGAATGCTCAGCATTCATGAATTTACCTAATAAAATATTTGGGGTTCAATATTTTAAATACTTCAACCTCTATGATTATATTCCTAATAATTTTGAATTGGGGTAAATAAACCTTAATATTTTGTAACTTGTTTCTTATTGCAAAAGAGCTCAATGAAATTTTAGAAAATAAAATTTTACAAAAAATGTTTAGTTTACTATTGCCAAATACTTTAAAACTTTATCTTATATTCAAATACATATATTTTTCTAAATTGCTGTATATGCTACTAAAACCAAAAACTTTTAATTATACTACATTTCATATCATGCAATCAATGCCAGAAAGCCATCTGGCGATGACTTGTCTTAAATAGAGTTAAGATGGGTGTTATTACAATGCAAGATGGAAACAAAGATATTATAACAATTGAGTGTTACATAACTTTTCTGTTTTGATCAAGTTACTAATATACAAAAGGCTTTTATCGGTGACAGACTTGGGAATTTAACAAAATTTTTAAACTAGCATGTGCGACTCATTCCTAGAAAACAACACAGTCAATAACACTTTATTTAGATTAAATCATTACTATTTCTCCATTTGAATAAAAAAGGTAGCAACCCCAATAAGTGTATTGAACATGAAAAGTTGAAATTCTGTAATGTTCCTAAGGAATTAAATGATCCAGTCATGAATTACAAAATAAGGATATAAATTACCAAAGTGTTTGTATAATTGTAATGTACAACTGCCCATTATCGTTCAATAGTGAAGGCTTGTACAAGAACTCTATAAAAGACTCCACTTCTAAACTGTGGAACAAATGTTCCCTTTTCCCCTATATACAACTATTTAAGCCATTCATTTAGCTTTTAAAATATCCACTTAATACAGGCTTTTTACTCATTTGAACAGGCAGCAGGGCTCTATTCTTATTGCTTACATCTGAAGGATAGACTTCTAGCGTAAGAGGTAAAGCCCATAAAGGAGCCCAATAATAACAACAAAATACAGTTTAGTGAGCCCTTACAATCTGCCAGCTACCTTTCTGAGAATACTTCAATCAATAAAACATATAAAATACCTGACCACAAAGAGCTTACATTCTTTTGAAATATAATAGTGAAATAAACCAATAATAGAGGGGCACCTCGGTGGCTCAGTCCATTGAGTGACTGCCTTTGGCTTGGGTCATGATCTCAGGGTCCTGGGATGTAACTCCCCAGCAGGCTTTCTAGGCAGTGTGGTGCTTTCTTCTTCCTCTGCACCCCCTCCAAATTCTCTCTCTCTCTGTCTCAAATAAGAAAATAAACCAGTAATATAATAATGATTGATGGTTGATGGTGATAAGTGTTACAAAGAAATACAAGAGAGGTAAAAGCCATTGGAGAATGCTGGGATGAAAGTTAATTTTATTTTGTGTTGGGTGGTTATATCTCATTTATGAGACGTTATTTGCACAAAGACCCAGGAAGTGAAGGAGGGTGTTATACAAATATTAAAGGAAAAGATTGCTCTAGGCAGAGCAAGTAAGTATATAGACTTTGTGTGAACAGCTGGTCTGTTACTTTTGAGGAAAAGCAAGGAGGCCAATGAGGAGTTCATAGTGGTGGAGAGAGGAAGAACGTATTGATGTATGACCTTCTAGTACATTGAAACACCATCAGTTTTTATTTAATATGAAATGGGAAGATACCAAAAGACTTTCAACAGCAGAATAAAATCATCTGACTTGATTTTTAGGTTAAGTTGCTGTACCAAAATAAATTTGCAGTGAGAAAAAAGTGCAGTATGTGTGGAAGTGGGGTTATCAATCAAGTCAATAATTCAGGAACATATATATGATGGTGTTTTTAGCATGCTGGTTGGTAATAGAAGTGGTGAGGTATGGTTTTTATTTTGTATATATTTTGTTGGTGAATATTCTGGTGAACAGGTTGGGGTATGTGCAGGACAGACGATATCAACATTTATTTTACCTGCACAAACAGAAGGGTGGATTCTTCATTCCCTGATATGGAGAGAACTCTGAGTTCAAATGTTCTTTCTGATTAAATGGCATAGTGATGATGAGGATTTAGTCAGATAGTGAAAGAGAACAGTAAGCATAGTGTCAAGCGGTAAGACATTATAATATATTTGAACATCAAAAAACGTTGTGTTGGATCATCTGTTTATGTGAGTAAATAAATAAATAAAGCTACCTGGGGTTCTGATAGAGGTAAAGAAGACTACTATATGATCCAAAGGGGCACGTGCACCAAATGTTTATAGCAGCAATATCCACAATAGCCAAACTATGGAAAGAACCTAGATGACCATCAACAAATGAATGGTATATATATATATGTATATATATATATATATATATATATATATATACCAATGGTATATGTATATATATACATATATATATATATATGATGGAATACTATGCAGCCATCAAAAGAAATGAAATCTTGCCATTTGCGTTGACATGGATGGAACTAGAGGGTATTATGCTTAGCAAAATAAGTCAACCAGAGAAAGACACTATCATATGATCTCCCTGATATGAGGAAATGGAGGTGCAATGTGGGAAGTTTGGGGTCAGGGAAAGAGTAAATGAAACAAGATGGGATTGGGAGGGAAACAAACCATAAGAGACTCTTAATCTCACAAAACAAACTGAGAGTTGCCGGGGGCGTGGGGAGGTTAGTGAGAGGGTGGTGGGGTTATGAACATTGGGGAGGGTATGTGCTGTGGTGAGTGCTGTGAAGTGTGTAAACTTGACGATTCACAGACCTGTACCCCTGGGCTAATAATACATTATATGTTAATTTAAAAAAAGAAGAAGAAGAAGAAGGAGAAGAAAGAAGAAGAAGAAGAAGAAGAAGAAGAAGAAGAAGAAGAAGAAGAAGAAGAAGAAGAAGAAGGAGAGTATAAATCAAATGCTATGGTTTTCAGCGAAGAGTTTGTAATCAGGCATATTTTATTATAGTAACTAAGTAAAATGATGGTCGAAAATTGGAATAACAGAAAACATAAAAATCAGAGATTTTAAAAAGAGATATGGGAAAGTGCAGAGAATATAGTCAATGATATTATAATAGTGTTATATGGTGACAGATGGTGGCTATATTTGTAGGGATCATAGAATAATGTATGGAGATATTGAAAACCTGAAACCAATGAAACACTGAATATCAACTATACTCAAATAAAAAATAGTAAAAATAAAACATTTTAATTTAAAAAGATAAAAAGAGGGACAAGAATTTGAAAAGTGAATTTCAAGAAGAGTAAAGATGAGGCTAAGACATACTCTGAACCTTGAGGAAAACACCATTTTGAAAATTCTTCCCATTTTGAGAAAACTCAAATGAATCAATACCATAAAAGAACCCATTTTAACTGAGAGATGTAATGAATGCTCAAGAAATAATTTTATGACAGGATAATTCTTCCCTATGAAACAGCATACAGAAACCAGGGGAAACACCTGGATGCAAAATAAACTATACTGAAAATAAGAATTAGGAAAAAGATAAATGATGAAGGATAAGAAAATTAGACCTGTGACAGAGACCTAGTGAAGAGAATTTTTAGCTTGTGGTTTAATGTTTTTGAGGATAATCTAGAGTTCATAACTGACTTCAGAAAGGCTGGTTGTAGGCAGTTTAGGCAGACCCCTAAGACAGGCCTACTTTGGGCAGGTGGTGTTGGAGGAGGCCATTGGGCTGGACAAAGACAAATCCAACCATTTGACTAAAGTGTCTGTGAAGATGTTGAAGTCAGATGCAACAGAGAAAGACCTGTCAAACCTAATCTCAGAAATGGAGATGATGAAGATGTTTGGAAAGCACAAGGACACCATCAACCTGCTGGGTCCTGCACACAGGACGGTCCTTCATACACTATCAGGAGTATGCCTCCAAAGACAACATACAGGAGTACCTGCAGGCCCAGAGGCCTCCTGACCTGGAGTACTGTTACAATATCAGCCACAATGCAGTAGAGCAACTCTCCTCCAAGGACCTGGTATCCTGTGCCTATCAGGTAGCCTGAGGCATGGAGTACCTTGCCTCCAAGAAGTGCATACACCAAGACCTGGCCACCAGGGAAGTGCTGGTGACAAAGGACAACATGATGAAGATCTCAGACTTCAGCCTTGCCAGAGATATCACCACATCAGTTACTATAAAAAGACAACCAAGAGTAGAGTGCCTGTGAAGTGGATGGTCCCTAAGGCCATGTTTGACCAGATCTACATCCACCAGAGTGACTTCTGGTCTTTTGGGGTGATCCTGTGCAAAATCTTCACTCTGGAAGCCTCCCATATCCTGGGCTGCCTGTGGAGGTGGTTTTCAAGCTGCTGAAGGAGTCATTTGATGGATAAGCCAATAAGTGCGCCAGAGAGGTATACACAATAATGAGGGGTGGCTGGCATGTGGTACCTTCAAGCTGCTGGTAGAAGACCTGGATCATACTGTGGCCTTGACCTCCATCCAGGAGTATCCAGACCTGTCCTTGGGCCTGGAACAATACAGTCTATGCTTTCCCAACACCCAAAGCTCCACCTGTTCCTCAGAGAAGAATTCCACCTTCTCTCATGTGCCTTTGCCCAGGTAGGCCTATCTGCCCTGACACCCAGCCCAGCTTGCCAATGGTGGACTCAAATGACTAGTATCCCTATTACTCCTGTCCAGATTCCATCATAAGCTGTAACCCTTACCCCCCACCCTCCCTTCAAGACTCACTGCCTTCTCCTTTGTCCCTTTCCTACTGGCAGGAGCCAGCTGCCTACCTGAGGCCTTCACCCCTTGAAGTTCACCTCTCTTCCCCATCCTCTTCCTCCTCCTTACAACCTGCTCCTGAAAGAAAGGAATAGAGAGGCAGGCACTTGTTCGTGGCAACTTCCTTCCCTCCCATATGTTGGACCAAGACCCCTCCCTGGCATCTGGTACTGCCTGGACGTCGAGGGAGTTGGAGATGAGGCATGCCAGTGAAAGCTGTCGGAGCTTTCCTGTTTTGGTTTTGTCTGCTTAGCAAAACATGTAAAACTGAGTTCTGGTGGCAGGGACCTAGTCCTTGGGGCTATAGCACTAGCGAGGGGAGGTCAACTGCTCTGGGCCTTGGCTAAGAGCAACCCCTGCTCCAGAGATATGGTGCCAAGGGCTTATTAATTTTGATACTAATTTGCTTTGCTGACCAAATACCTGGTATCAAAAGATGGGAAGGCAAAGACTGGAAGCAGTGTTGTGACCATGGGGTCCAGCCCCAAACTATGAAGAAAACACAAAGTGTATAAATCTGAGTAAGTATATATTTACACACCTTTTTAAATAGGTTGTTATCAAAGATTTAATCAATGGGTAATATGCTCCTCGTGGCTGGGAAGCATCAGTTGCCATATATTAAAAACAAAGAAAAGAGGTGTCTGGGTGGCTTCCTCCATAAGTGTCTCTTCTTTTCAGGTCATGATCCCAGGGATCCTGGGATGGAGCCCCACATCAGGCTCTCTGCTCCTTGGGAAACCTGCTTCTCCTTTCCCCTCTGCCCTGCTTATAGTACCTCTTCCTGTCTCTCTGTCTGTCAAATAAATAAAATATTTAAAAAAAAGCAAGAAACAAAATGTTTTTTAAAATTTTTTTTTTAATTTTCTAGCGGTGCCTGGATGACCCAGTTGTTTAAGCAGATGTTTGACTTGGCTGAGGTCATGATTCCAGTGTACAGGGATCCAGCCCTGCATGGGAATACTTGCACCCCCAGGAGCTTGCTTCTTCCTATCCCTTTGCACGTGATTCCCCCCGCTTGTGCGCTTCCTCTCTCTCTCTCTCTTGCTGTCAATAAACAAAATAAAATCTTTTAATAAATAAATAAATAAATAAATTTCTAAGCCTACTTTCAGTTTAGGTCCCTTAACAAAAATTGCTACTGCTTCATTTAAAAAAAAAAAAAACCCGATAATTTAAAAATATGCTTCCAGAGCTTACAAGCTGTTTTGTTTTGTTTTTTGGTTTTTTTTTTGGTTAGGATTAAATACAGAAGTGCTTTAAAATGTAAAAGAAAAAATATTCTATATTAACACTAATCACAGTATAACTTTGGTGGTTATATCAAGATAATGAAAAGTGATTTTAAAGCAAATTTCATTATCAGACATAAAGATCAAGTCAAAATTGCAGAAGAGTAAAAGGATGAATTCCTCAGGGAGTATAATAATTCTTCACTTTTAATACTTAATAACAGATTTGGGGATATATAGGGAAAAACTAAGAACAAAAATCATAACTTCTACCTTAGAAGAGAAATGGAAAAAAATTTCAACACCTTTATTTTAAGATTATATAGACAAACGGTCATCAAATTGGTAAGATATATAAGACTTGAACAAAATTATCAACTAACTAGATATGCTTGATATTACAGAACACTCCCAACAACCACAGACTACATATATCTTAAGCCATGATTTTCTTTGCAAAGGTCAACATTGATAATGTTCTAGTCATACCTCCGTGTACCAGGAAAGAAGTAGCATATTTCTTGAAAGACACAGCTATCAAAGCTCCATTGAGAAACCGTAATGATGGAGAAGGGGTTTGCAAATTATATATCTGATAATGGACATCTACTCTGATTATTAAAAAATGAATAAAAATAAAAAACCTTACTAATAACCAAACAGAGTATCCAATTTTATATGTGAAGAAAATTATTGAAGAGACATGTCACCAAAAGGATATGGATGGCTTATAAGCAAATGACAAATTTCTCAACATTTAGACATTAAAGAAATACAAATTAAAATCATAATGAGACATGCTTACATATACGTTTGAATGGCTAAAACTATAAAGGCTTATTGTACTTCGTCTGAGCTAGATTGAGAAGCAACAAAATATCTAAACTGTTGTTAGCATATATCATGATACCACAACTTTGGAAAATAGTTTGAATGCAAACTATATTGCAGTTACACGAATAGCCATTTTACTTCTAGGCATTTAACCAAGAGAAACAAACCCTATGTTCGTACAAGGACTTGTATATGAATTTCATAGCAGCTTTATTTTTAAGAATTGAAAACAGTGGAAATGTTCATCAATGTCCGTCAATAGAGCAAAGACAAATTATGATCTATTCATTAAAGAGATTACTATTCAGCATCAAAATGAACTATTTACAATTGGAGATTCTCAAAGTAATGATGCTGAGAAAAGAAAAGCCAGGCAATGAATAATATATACTGTGTGATTCCATGACTATAAAAAATCTAGAAAATACAAATTTATATTTAGTCACAGTCATCAAATATATTGGTGTGATTTTAGTGCCTTCTTCTGTGCTCCCATAGCTTCCTACACTTGGATCTCCGAGCATTTGTTACACCATGTGAAAATATGGACTCTTTTTCTTTATTCTGTATTACAAGAAAAAGAATCCTTGAAATTTTATGGACATTTGAACTCTCAGTTATTAGCAGAAATTCTATCACACAGTAAGTTTCCTAATATAAAAGCCAGAGTTTTACAATGACTTCTAAGTTTTTACATGATCTAGCCACTCATTTAACCTCTGTGACCTCTTTCCCTGCTACTCTTCAGTCACTCACAGTGGCCTCCTTGCTATTCCTCAGATGTGCCAGGCACGATCCAACCTTATGGCCTTCAAGATAGCCAATTCCTTTGTCTGGAATGTCCTTATTGCTGATAGTTCTGGTTTAATTCATCGCCTTTCCATACCTTTGTTCAATTGTCAGCTTCATTGTAACTACCCTGATCTTCCTATTAAAAATTTTAACTCCCCATCCCCTGCCTAGAAACCTTGATTTTTTTCACCTTGATCTAATTTTTCGTTTTCCCCATTGTACTCATAATTTTTGAATGCACTATGCAATTTTTATTAAGGTTTATATCTTTTAATTGTCTCACCCATTAAAATAAAAGTTCTACAAAGCCAAGTATTTCATTTACCAGTGTAGTCTGAAGTAATATCTGCCATATAATAGGTTCAGTAGACAATTGGTACATTTCAGAATAAATTAATGTTGAGAATATACTGAATTTCATTAGTCATTTCAATATTTTTTTCCAAAACATAAACTATGTAAAACATACCTTAAATTTACTTTCAAAATATTTTATAGCATATAATGAACAATATACATAAGCCTTAAAGAAACAATCATATAAATAATCATTTCATACCTACTTAAAAATTGCATGATACCACACTCATAGATCCTCTCTGAATGCTCTAAAATAACCCTTCAAAGGAAATACATTTTTAAAAATAACAGTTTTTTGGCAAATAATTTAATAAAATAAAAGTTTCATTCATCTATGTAGATCTTAATAAATGTTTTTAATAGGCATGAAAGTATAACTCTGAAGTGTGCTAAAATGAAACCACCTGCTAAGGGTGAGAGAACAAAAATAAACATCATTTTTCCAAATAAGAGGAATTTATTACCTTTTAATCAAAGCATGTGGATTTGTTCAAACTGGCAATAAAGGAATATGGAAACACAAATCATAGAAAGTCATATTTTAGATTTCTAAAAGACTTCAAAGTGAAGAGTATACATTTTTTAAATGTTACATAATGCTACATAATGACAAGATGACAGGTTGTGACAAATAGCATTTTAAAAGCTCTACTCATAATGGAATGGAAGGTGTCATTTACCTATAATTTTATATATGTCATTAATTTACTATATCTGGATACAACATATTACCAAACAGATGTTCATCAAAGAGTAAATCATTTTTAATGGAACATAATATTTTGAACCTACATCTATTAATCATTTTTTCGATCTAACATTTACAGTATCAATAAACAATTAATCAGTTGTTGACAAAATTTAAAAAAATAGGATAAAAAGTCGTGTTTGGAAAGTAGACTTTTTTCAAATTTGCATTTAAATGAAAATATTTGCTGATATTTTAAAAACTTTAAATATAATTTTATATATATCTGACCTATCAGATGATATAAAATTTTTGGAGAAAATATGACATATTTTTTTGATCTTGGTTGAAGGTATTAATAAAGAGCAACTGTTTGTATTATTTGTATTGTGATATCTTAGTTAATAAACATGAATAACTGGTATAAAATATATATTTTAATTTTATTTATTTACTTGACAGAGATCACAGGAAGGCAGAGAGGCAGGCAGAGAGAGAGGAATGGAAGCAGGCTCCCTGCTGAGAAGAGAGCCCACTGTGGGACTCAATCCCAGGAACCTGGAATCATGACCTGAGCCGAAGGCAGAGATTTTAACCCGCTGAGCCACCCAGGCGCTCTAAAATATGCTTTTTTTAATATATAGAATTATAGTTCTTGCCAAAATATGGAACTAGCTGGAACTGAATGCCTCCTTCAAAGTCAGCTCTGGAGAAATTGTGCAAGTGTAATATAGAACTACTTTGGATATTAACCAAAAACAAAGAAATGATGATAAATTCCTAAAAGACTCAAAGTTGCTCTTGACTGGTATGTTTAAATCTCTATTCCTGGTTTGAGGACAGGTTTTAACAGGCCTGTCACTGTAGAAATCAGCTGGATGTTTAGAGGCTATCAGAACTGTGCAAAAACCTTGAAGGGGTAAAGACTTGAAGATTCTTTAGAGAGATTAGCTCCCTAAGGCATTATTCCTCCACACATTTTCCTCCAAACAATTAAGGCTGATGGGTGAGGGGCACCTGAGTGGCTCTCTCATCACGTGGATACTGGGTTAAGCCTCTGCCTTCATCTCAACTCATGGAATCTGGGTCCTGGGATTCAGCCCCACATTGGGCTCTGCTCAAAAGGAAGCCTGCTTCCCTCCCTGCTTGCCTGCCTCTCTGCTTACTTGTAATCTCTCTCTCTCTCTCTCTCTCTCTCTGTGTTCAATAAGTAAATAAAATATTAAAAAAAGGAAGATGGATGATAAATTATGAAAACTGCTCCCTCAAATGATGCTTTTTCATAAGGATTTAAGAATTTAAAATTGTAAGAATTTAAAATGGAAACTATATCGTAGGATTTATTTTATAGAATAACATCAAGTGAAGGCAGTTATTATTAGTTCTGAAGTATTTGTGATTCTAAATTCTTGACCCCATTAGTAAATTTATTTTTAAACTCTCCCATGGAGTGGTGATTGGCCTTCAGTCTTTCATTGATGTACATCATTGGGTCAAATGAGATGTGTGTGCCCAGAACTATATATAATCTTCTTTGTATTTTACTGGAGATGGCATTTCCAAGTTTTGTTCAATTGAATTTGGACAGATGTTTTTATAGTCACTTCTAGAGTCGGCCCTGGAGAATATCTTCCTTTTTTTCTCTTCCCAATTCTCTGAAAAACCCTGACTATTTCACATTATCACATTGATATCACAATTCAAGTTTTTCCAAACACTAGAGCTGCAAAATAGAAGGAAGCTACTCAGAATGTAATGCTATTGTGAATGATTGAGAAAGAAAACATTATTATAATTAAGCTACCAGGTTTCAATGTATTTTATTGTTGCTTAGAAAATCCTAGTATACCCAGACTTTACAGAGATTTGATGATCCTAAGAGGAGCTGAACTCTTGGACCATAATAACTATGCACATAAAAAGTACAATTACTTACCTAAAAAAGATAATGTGGTTAACTTTATATGGCAATCCAAGTGTTATTGGAACAGGAATTAAAAAAATAGCTTGGGGCACCTAGGTGGCTCAGTGGATTAAGCCACTGCCTTCAGCTCAGGTCATGATCTCAGGGTCCTGGGATCAAGTCCTGCATCAGGCTCTCTGCTCAGCAGGGAGTCTACTTCTCTCTCTCTCTCTCTCTCTCTGCCTGCCCTCCATCTACTTGTGATCTCTCTCTGTCAAATAAATAAATAAATAAAATCTTAAAAAAAAAAAAAGAATGACTGTACTTTTAAAAAATAGCTTAAAAAGGGCGCCTGGGTGGCTCAGTGGGTTAAGCCGCTGCCTTTGGTTCAGGTCATGATCTCAGGGTCCTGGGATCAAGCCCCACATCGGGCTTTCTGCTCAGCCGGTAGCCTGCTTCCCTTCCTCTCTCTCTGCCCGCCTCTCTGCCTACTTGTGATCTCTCACTGTCAAATAAATAAATAAAATATTTTAAAAAGTAGCTTAATCATATATGATAAAATAATGATATATATATACAAAGCAAAGAAAGATTCTATACTGTGAATATAATTTAAGTGAAAATAAAGAATACAATAAATGGAGACTAAGATTAATATAGCTGTAAAATGAATAAATGAGTTGGGGAAAACAAACAAACAAACAAATTAATGACTTCTGCCCAAATGCAGCAGAAGAGGAAAAAAAAATTTAAATACGTACTGAGATAAATTTTGGAAAATTAAAGAAAGATGAAAGATACCAGACTTAAAATGATGCCAAACATGAGAAATCAGATACAAAACAAAACAAAAACCACACACACAAAAAACCACTCATATATATTATGGTGAGTTTTAAGAATATCAAAAACAGGGAAGAGCATAAATGATGCCCAAGACAAGAACAGATCACCTAAAATGTACAAGAATAATACTGACAGCAGAATTCTCAATAGTAATAGCATATAAAGGAGACAGCTGGGTGTTTGTATAGATGGAAAAGATATTTGAAACTAGATATTATACATCAAGCCAAATTATTGATTAAATGTGAGCGCACAGTAAAAATACAATGAAGCATGTTAGGTCTTAGAACATTTATCACACAGAGACACACATTTTAGAAAACTTCCTTGGAGGACAGCTCAATTTAGATAGAGAAAACAGAATTATGTACTCAAAGGCACATTTTGAAGGAAGGATTGAATATAGTCTGCACTGAAAATATTCTTTAATTGTATGTTCTGAATTTCCTAAATTTAAGAAGTATTTGTTCAAATATTTAATATTTAAATAAATCCTAGGAGACTTTTTCTTGGATTCTGGAAAATCAGTCCATTTGTATACAAATCTCTTTGTCACTGATGGAAATTTTGATAGCCCTTAACGGTGGAATGCCTAATGTATTGTTACAGCAATTGTGATTTGCCAATACATGGGTGATGTGTGTGTTGTGTGTGTTTATTTTTATTTTAGATGGTTTTCCACTTCTATGAGATTTTTAAGTAGACATAATTTTAATAAATTATGATTTGTTGAAATTTATCTGAGGTTATATATAATAAAATGAAATTTGTGTGACCTAAAGAAGTGCGTCTCCATTTTTTTTTTAATAGTAGACTGGTCTTGGTTTGCCTGGGTGGCTCAGTGGATTAAGCCGCTGCCTTCGGCTCAGGTCATGATCTCAGGGTCCTGGGATCGAGTCCCGCATCGGGCTCTATGCTCAGCGGGGAGCCTGATTCCCTCTCTCTCTCTCTGCCTGCCTCTCCGACTACTTGTGATCTCTCTGTCAAATAAATAAATAAAATCTTAAAAAAAAGAAAGAGTAGACTGGTCTTTAAAAATTGTCCAAAGAAGTACATTATATTCATTATTAAATTTGATAATATACAATAAAGTATTTATGGTCATATGGAACCATATCAAATTCTACTATTAATTCATATTAATAATTACCATAAGAGGAAAAAGGGATATTTTTCAAAATGAAAATTAGTGTATTTTTCAGGATATGATATAGTGTTATTCACTGAACAGAGGGAACAAATGTCAAAGTTTAACACAGTTTACAGAATGTTTTAACATAAATTGAAATTTAAATCTGACCAAATTTCACAGTTTTAAGTAAAATGATAGCACTTTAAATCCTTGAAAAGTGGTAAGTGACCCAAAACATTGCTTAGAAAAACAAATTTAACACTACACTAGTCTGAGATGGTTATGTGATGGTACAACTTGCCATTGTGTATCATCAAATGGTATATTTTTTTCTTTTGGTTTTGTCATTATATTTTATTTTAGCCATTCTGATAAGTGTGTAGTGATATCTCAGTGTCATTTTAATTGCATTTCCTTGATGTCTAATTATGTCAAATTATATTATTTGGATGTTTAATGTTCTGAGCTTTCTCAGTTCAAGACCATGAAGCCACTTAGGAAAAATATAGTTGCAGATGCACTCATAGACCAACTCTTATTTAGAAATAAGAACAAACATTACTACCCATTCCAACAAAAAATAGATTTGTTATGCAGTAGGGATTTTATAAATTACCTGGCACAACTTATATAGTAAGATGAAATGGGACAGGCGGCTTCTTGCAGCTATATACAACATCATTTTAATTTCATTTTTCCATGGTGTACACAGAATATATATTTAATGTAAATTGTGAACATTTTAAACTCTGTATATGGAAATTAATCAATTTTAAGTTTATAACAATCAAAATTAACGGAAGTTTATTTTAAATTAGTTAGCTTTCTCTGCATTGCAAGACAGAATAATCAAGAATGGTAAGAAAAAAATAATCTCTGTAAAATTACTGGGGGTGCATTATAAAGTGTTCGGTAACGGATCAAACTCACAATTTGGATTGAATGGCAAGGGATTTTTAACATCTGGAACTCATTGTCAATTTTTTTTTCTTCATTGTGTCTTAATAAATTACTGTGTTCATTTGCATGGAAGTGAAGAAAAATGCATGACATTTCATCTCAACACTAACACTTTTAACTGGCAACTCTGAATGTACTTTACAGCAGTGTAACAAAGTAAAGATCAATGATGTTTCATGAAATATTTGTTATAATTCTCAGGGAGTTTGTGCAAAAATGCAAGTCACTTTGCGACTAAACACATTGTTTATTTCAGCTAATTTTAAGAAAATATGCTAAGACTCTCTCAAAAAAGGAAGCAATGATTTAGGTTTTCCTTCAAACTCCTTATCTAATCCTGAACCAACAGCACATAGTTCAAAGAGCAACTAATTTGAGCAGCTCCAATTTACATGTTTCCTAACAATGTTTAATTTAGTCGAATTTCTGTCCAATTATGTTAATTTGATGTAGTGAAAGACAAATATTCAAAAAGATCATCCTTAATTTATATAGATTGCCAAACTCTGCATTTTCTGAATGACGCCCAGGAATGTATTTTCAAAAACAAACAAAAAAACAATGCCAGAACCACTATTAGGTCATCTCTAGGCAGAAAGTGACTCAGAGCCTACATTACTCTCTCCCTGAAAGTATACTGTAGGCACTCAAACTACTACCTGAGTCTGTGCTATCAAATTCCTTAAGTTAGAAAGTTTTAAAACCAGTCTGTGTGGGAGTACTTCATTTACAGATAGAGACTTGGTTGTTTATACATTTTCCTACTTGATTTTTAGGGTGTAATAACTATGTTTTAAAATTCATGGTGGTTTTGAATACTGTTGGATAATTGTGCTAAAATGGTATATCCATTCCTCCTAGGAAACCGAAATTATAGAAAGGTAGTGTTTTTCAGATCTGACATCTTTGAGTCATTGCAGTTTCAGTAGAAATGCAATAGGAAATGTGACATTCATGTTTATTATATTTTCTATACATAAATTAGAATGTACTGGAGGCCTGATATAAAGTGGGATGACTAAACTTCAGTAAGACCTTGTTTTCAATTCAAAATAAATTTTAAATTGAATTATGCATCTCTAAGTTCAGAGACAATAAACATTTACCAACACAATTAATAAGTTCTATTTCTTGAAATTTCGGGAACATTGATAGTCTCACCTACTGGATGAACAACAGCTAAAATTTTTGGTCATGGATTCTTGCTAAAATATCACTTTCCCAAAGAAAATTAATGTTATGAATTTTCATTGATTGTTATTGATCATGAAGAATATAACAACCACGATAAAAAGAGTAGGAAAAACATGATAACTCATCTCTAAGGGCATGTGGAAAGTAGGAAATGCTAATAAAAATAACTACCAGTATTTCCCAAGTTAACATAATATAACAGAACAAAAATATTTCATAACAATATTTTCTAGGCTCATTCTGATAACTCTTTTCTACATTCAAATTTATAGGTTGTGGGGCGCCTGGGTGGCTCAGTGGGTTAAGCCGCTGCCTTCGGCTCAGGTCATGATCTCAGGGTCCTGGGATCGAGTCCCACATCGGGCTCTCTGCTCAGCAGGGTGCCTGCTTCCTCCTCTCTCTCTGCCTGCCTCTCTGCCTACTTGTGATCTCTCTCTGTCAAATAAATAAAATCTTTAAAAAAAAATTTATAGGTTGAGGCATGTGATGTATATTACACAAAAACCATCCCAAGGAATTCATTTAAAAAAAAAAAAAAAACTCTTAATAAAGGACAACTCCAAAGGAATTTCTTTTCTAATTTAATTAACAAATTATAAATCGACTTACCTATTTCATTACAGTTTATCAGGAACCAATAATATTTTTTAATCGTCATACCTGAGGCAATAGTTACCATCTTTTAGACATACTGATCACGAACAAGCAAATAAACAAGAGCACTGTAGCTTAAGATCTACCTGCATAAATATAGGACTACTTCAGACAAACTCTTCATCACAACATAGCAATGAAAAGAAATCATACATGCTCTGTGATGGACATACAGATGAGATAGAAGGGGATGGGTGTTAATATGTGCAGAATCTTTAATAATTACATTGTGAAACATAATATGGAAAAACAGAATACAATTTTAGAAATACCCAGGTCACCATCATTGTTTTATTTTTATATGTGTAGATAAGGAGTTTAGTAAACAATCCATGACTATTCAACTTCTTATATTTTGAAAATTTTAGCAAAAGCAACAAGCCTAGCAACTAGAAAATTGTATCTATCTGCAAAATACAGCTTTGCCAGCATGGTAGAGGAAAAGCAAAACAAAATAAGTAAGAAAAGTTTAACATTTCACAAGAGTTTTGTTTTTATTATTTTATTTATTATTTTTTATTTTTCATTTCTTATTTACTTTTATTTTCTACTTTATTTTAATGAAAATGTCTTGACCATAACATAAGAGCAGAATGAAACACAACATGAGAAATTATTTTTTCATAAGTTATAATAAACTAGCTTGGTGATTAATTCAAAAATTATATTACAAACTTCAGTGTTCTTGCAGTAAGTATCACTTCATAAACAAATGAGTCAGGAGTCATAAACTAATGATGATTCTAAATGTTATTTAGAGAGACATTCTGTTCTTAAAATATTTCAAATATTCTACACAAGGCAAAGTGGATCCAAGTAATCTGTAGGCAAAATAAGATTTTAGAGAAGTATATATTTCCAACAGTATTTATAAAATATTACCTTCATGTAAGGCATCATCCTGGACTTTGTGGAAAACATACAAAGGAGTAAGAAGTGGCCCTTCAAGAAACATATACAATATCAAGGTTTAACATGAAGCAGCATGTCTTCTCTAAGGAAAAAAACATTGTACCAACTGACTTTACTGAAACTTTATATTTATTGCTCTTGTTTTAGGTCATATTGTCCTTCTGCATGCAGGCTGCTATAACGGACATGATATAGACTGAATAGCTTATAAAGAACAGGAATTTATTTCTCACAGTTCTAGAACTGAGAAGTTCAAGATTAAGGAATGGGCAGATCCAGGGAGAGCCCAGTTCCTCATAGATGGCTATCTTCTCACTGTAAACGTACATGATGAATGAAGCAAGAGAACTTTCTGGGATCTCCTTTAAAAGGACTGTAATCTCACTTATGACATAATCACCTCCCAAAGGGCCCTATGTTTTAATACTATCACTTCCAGAGTTAGATTTCATAATATGATTTCGGGAGACACAAACATTCACACCATAGTATATATAAACAAAAAAAGACACAGAAACAACAAACAACAAAAATTATTTTAACTACGTATTATTTTCAACTACATAAAATTTTAATTTGTTTCTATATAATATTAAAGAACTCATTTGAGAGATTCACTTATATCCAATGCATCTGAGTGCAATTAAATTTGCTTACCCAACATATCCAGCAGCATATTTCTTCAGACTATCCCATTCCCCACCTTACAGGATTTACCACAATTAGAAGACAGGGGATAGAGGATAGATAGATAGATGTATACATAAACACACTTGTACCTACACATATGCATATTTTTTCCTGTTAATGATACTCATGCAAATAAAATTTAAGCTCAAGGAAACCTGTATTGTGTGTTACTTAATATCCAGTTTTTAGTCAACATCCAAAAACAAATAATCCAATAAAAACATGGATAGAAGACATGAACAAGTGTTTCCCCAAAGAACACATTCAAATCTTCAGTAGATACATGAAAAGATGTCCATCATCATGTATCATCAGGAAATTGCAAAGCAAAACTAGAAAGAGATACCACCTCACACCTGTCAGAATGGCTAAAATCAACACTACAAGAAACAAAAGGTGTTGGAGAGGATGTTAAAAAGTAACACTTGTGGGGGCTGCCTGGGTGGCTCAGTGGGTTAAGCCTCTGCCTTCAGCTCAGGTCATGATCTCAGGGTCTTGGGATCAAGTCCCACATTGGGCTCTCTGCCAGGCATGGAGCCTGCTCCCTCCTCTCTCTCTCTCTACTTGTGATCTCTCTCTGTCAAATGAATAAAATATTAAAAAAAAAAGAAGAAAAAAGAGAAAGTAACAATTGTGAACTGTTGGTGGTGATGCAAAATGATACAGCCATATTGGAAAACAGTATGGAATTTCCATAAAATTTAAAAATAGAAGTCCTTTGTGATCCAACAATCCTGTTGGTGTGTATTTACCCAATGAATATAAGGAAACTTATTCAAAGGGATGCTAGCACCCCTATGTACATAACAGCATTATTTATAAAGCTAAGATATGGAAAGAGTCCAAGTATCCATCAATTGATGAATCAATAAAGAATAAGTGGTATGTATATACAATGGAATATTATTCAGCCATAAAAAAGACTGAAATCTTGCCATTTGCAATAACATGGATGGAACTAGAGAGTATAATGCTAAAAGCGAAATAAGTCAGTCAGAGAAAGACAAATACCTTTACTCATATATGGAATAAAAGAAACAAATCAAACAAGCAAAGGGGAAAATAATAAGACATAGAAAGAGAAACAAAGCAAGAAACAGACATTTCATTACAGAGAACAAACTGATGGTTACTTGAGGGGATATGGAAGGAGTGATGGTTAAATAAATGATGGGGGTTAATTAGGGCACTTGTCATGATGAGCACTGAGTGTTATATGTTATATTGTACACATGAAACTAATACAACCATATATGTTAACTAACTGGATTTCAAATGAAAACTTTTTAAAAATACCCAGTTTTTAGCTCACATTCTGGCTTACAAAAGGGATTTAGTCAGGAATTTGGAGATTAGTTAATGAACAAATAAAGGGGTGAACAGGCAGTTGTTAGATAAAATTACTATCCTTCCTGGCATGATCTTATACCTTTTATCTAGAATTATTTTTAGCACTTTAGATTCTTCCTATTTTATTTTGAGTCATTAAAAATTTCCTCAAAGTACCTTAGACTCCATCCAATTTGAGCAACAGTGTGAGAGAGGAAATGGTGTCCAGGAGGAAAAAAAAAAGGATGAAACTACTTTTGTTTACTAGTGAATGCATAGTTCTTCCACAGAAGAAGCTCTAAATTGTCATGGCTCCAGCTTCACATGTGTTCAGTCATATGTTCAGAAGTAGGTAACACTATCAAAAAATATAAAGCATCTGAGATTATTTTCTCTTATTTGAAAGCTGGTGTATGAGTCTGCCATGGTTTCTTAGGTGTTCATAGAAGACGCAGACTCATGGTTCAGAAATAATATAGTTTATTATTCACAGCAATAGAGGTAGCCAGAATATTAACAGTATTTGTGTGTGTGTTTGTGTGTGTGTGTGTGTGTGTCTGTGAAGGGGTGGGTGTTATATATCAGTTCTGAGCCTCAGTTCCCACAAGAAGAATCAAAACAGAGGCAGATAATATTTGCAAACACAACAGGTTAAGTTAAAAAAAAAAGATACTATTTCTGTCTTCCAAGTCTATTCAATACAACCATCTTCAAAGGATGGTCTAGAACAAATAATAAATGCAATAATGTAAGCAACCAATTGAAAAGTGTCTCCCAAGAAACACACTTTGAGAGTCTTCATTTGACAAAAATACTATAGGATATTACATGGATCGGGTGCATTGAATACTGGAAGGTTAAAATTACAAGGGACCAAATATTTTTAAGCAGTTCTGGCATCCAGTAGAGTTCAAATAGGTTTTATAAGATTGAGTAAAGAAGCCATCAAAACCTGGGCCCAGGGGCGCCTGGGTGGCTCAGTGGGTTAAGCCTCTGCCTTCGGCTCAGGCCATTACCTCAGGGTCCTGGGATCGAGCTCCACGTCAGGCTCTCTGTTCAGCAGGGAGCCTGCTTCCCCCTCCCTCTCTCTGCCTCTCTGCATACTTGTGGTCTCTGTCTGTCAAATAAATAAATAAAATCTTAAAACAAAACAAAAGAAAACAAAAAAAACCTGGGCCCAATTTTCCCAAAACTATGATTCTGATTCTAGTCTCTATGATGTTATCCCTTGAAGACAATGTCTCTAATTGAGTTGAATTAGTTTACTAAAGAGCATACCCCCGTTTGCTGTAGGAGATGTACAATGTGCAAGAGGCAAAATGCCACATGGAAGCCACCTGGTCTTCAGTGGAATATAGAATCAGTTCCTTTGGGATGAATTTGTTCCGCATTTGACTTCCCACTTAAGGGAAAACAAGAGTGCCTTCTAATAGATTTTAAATAGGAAATGACAACGGAAGCTTATACAAGATTATAAAATGGCAAATTTCATTTAGATAAGCAATAATTTCAAAGTCATCTTCTTAATATTACAGACCCTTCACATAATCATAATTTTATTATGGCATTATATGGTAATTTAAAATATAGTAAATATAAAGAATTTACCTCTGTAATTATAGCGAGTGTGGTCATAGTTTAATGGCAACAAAACTTCAATTTAGAAGTAGGGTCTACCAATTATTAATACATTTGGAAATGGTGTGTCATCTTCACTCCACTTGTCTCACTAAAACAGTGAGCCAAAAAAGTAGGTCCAAGCTGTTTACTATGGCCAAAATGGGTTGCTTTTGCACTTGGTAAAGAAGCAGTCATATTTTGGAAGAAGAAACTGAGGCTATTAATATTTTCAACTTATTTTCAGAAAAGGAAAGAAAGGATAATCTAAGCTAAAGCCAAAATCTTACACAAGACAGCAGGAGAATAATCTTTTCCCAGATAAAGGGTTTTTCAACTTAGCCATGTTAGGAGGAAGAAGAGATGAGACATTGTGGACTTGACTAAGGTTTCTACACTGTTCAAAAAGTTTTCAAAATAATGTGTATTATTTTTCTTCTTTTAGTTGAGACAAAACAAACAAACAAACAAACAAAAAACCACCAATGAGCTTACTCTTAAAAGGAGGTAAACAAGAAACTAGCAAAGATTGAGTGTTAGGTATTGTCCACCTACTTTTTTTTAAAATTATGTTATCTTAGTTACCATACAATACATCATTAGTTTTTGAAGTAGTGTTCCATGATTCATTGTTTGTGTAAAACACCCAGTGCCCCATGCAATATGTGCCCTCCTTAATACCCATCACCAAGCTCACCCATCCCCACATCCTTCTCATCTTTAAAACCCTCAGTTTGTTTCTTGGAGTCCATAGTTTTTCATGTTTCATTTCCCCCTCCAATTCCCCCATTTCATTTTTCCTTCCCTTCTCCTAATGTCCTCCATGCTATTCCTTAGGTTCCACAAATAAGTGAAAACATATGATGATTGACTTTCTCTGCTTGACTTATTTCACTTAGCATAAACTCCTCCAGTCCCATCCATGTTGATGCAAAAGTTGGGTATTCATCTTTTCTGTTGGCTGAGTGACATTCCATTGTATCCATAGATCGCATCTTCTTTATCCGTTTATTTGTTGAAGAGGATCTTGGCTCTTTAAACAGAATGGCTATTGTGGACATTGCTGCTACGAACACTGGGGTGCATATGGCCCTTCTTTCCAGTAAAATAGAGCTAGCCTATGACCCAGCGATTGCACTACTGAGTATTGACCTCAAAGATACAGATGTAGTGAAAAGAATTAGGTATTGTTAAAGCACAAATGCAGGGGATAGAAGTTATGGTACAGAAGATGGAAGGGCAACCATATGGCAGAGTAGAATAAAGTAGCTCAGGAAGAAATTAGTCATATCCATATATTGTAAGGCATGTGGGGTTGGCAGGGAGAGCATGAGAAATCATGAGAGCAGAGAGAGAAAATGGACCAGGCAGGAGAGGTTTATAATATTTTAACATCTAAGGTAAGCATATGCAAAGCAGAATAGGGAAAGAAATAAAAGTTTTTAGAAGACTCAATACATAAGGAATAACGTGGAGGACACTGGGAGATGGAGAGAAGTGTGCTGGGGGAAATCAGAGGGAGAGACAAACCATGAGAGACTGTGGACTCTGAGAAACAAACTGAGGGTTTTGAAGAGGAGGGTGGCAGGTGGTTGGGTGAGACCAGTGGTGGGTATTAAGGAGGGAATTTATTGAATGAAGCACTGGGTGTGGTGCATAAACAATGAATTTTGGATCACTGAAAATAAATTAAAAGAAAAAAAAAGGACTGACTAGAGACATGGACCTCAGTGTAACACAGATATGGAACTCACTGTAATACCAGCCACTTCCCACCGACACACACAGACTATGATAATAATAAATAATAATGCAATTAAGGAAATTGCCTGCCAAATAATTTTTCCTCTTTTTTATTTTTATGATTATTATTTTTATTTTATTTTTAAAGTTTTTATTTAAATTCCAGTTAGTTAAAATAAGGTTAATATTAGTTTCAGGTGTACAATATAGTGATCAACACTGCCATACAATGGCTTAAATAAAAAAATGAAAAAAAAATTTTTTAAAGATTTTATTTTTAAAAACCTCTACACCCAAGTTGGATTTCAAACGTACAACCCCAAGATCAAAAGTTACATGTTTTACTGAGTGATCCAGCCAGGCACCCCAACAAATAAAAATTTTATAAAATTGTTGAGTTTGTGGGAGTCTCATTTGCTCAGTCAGTTAAGTGTCTGCCTTTGGCTCAGATCATGATCTCAAGAGTCCTGGGATCGAGCCCCATATTGCTCATGCTCTTTATCTCTCCCTCTCTTCTCTCTGGCTTTTGCTCTCAAATAAATAAATAAAATATTTTTTTAAAAAATTGTTGAGTTTGTTTAACTAGTTTTAAACTAGTAGACAGAGATGAAGATAAAGTATGATGTCATGGCAGGGAAAAATACAACTTACACGTTTTAAAAATAAATTGTGCAATGCAAGTTACATCACTTCTTTTATCACCACACTGGGACTTTACCTATTGAGTTGTTGTAATGTAAGGACCTATTTTATATTTTTATATTTTAGAAAGAGGCTTTCATTGAGGTTAACACTTAAACTATCCTTGCTCCCCTTCCCCCAGGGGATTCACTTAAAAACAAGTCCTGGAAATCAGCTCCAGGTAACAAAGCACATATACAAGGGTTGGCCAGGCCAGGTGGAGACATCAATCAGCGGGGAGGGGGGGGATTTGCACACTGTCTCCCAGATACTAAGGAGTATGCCCCACTCCTCCGCCCTTTGGGAACCTTTTTGGCACCAATCCTAATCAAGGTGTAATAGGCTGGGTCAAATGTCTATACTAGGGTAAATTGTACCACAATTGGTCACCTAGCCTCACTGTGGAGTTTCCTGTGTGTGTTAAAATCTCATTAGTCACCTGTGCATGGCCAGGCCTGACTGCATGGCCTTTGCCCTTAAAAGCTAGACTGTGAAACAGAGAAGGGTTGCCTTCTCTCGTAAGAGGTGTGGCCCGGAACGTTCGGTTAGATTCCTGATGCTTGGCGTGAAATAAAGCTTTGCTTGACCTTCGCTTTACATCAGTCTCCCTCCTTTAATCATAGACCCATTATTGGGGCATAACAGTATTAATCTTATAGTTATAAGTCCACAATGCATCCATCAATCATCCTACCCCTTAACACTCCCCTTTGGACAGACCCATGATCTAGAACAAGCCTTATTTTATAGTGCCTTGTAGGAGATTTTTGCTGCTGCCTAAATTGCCTACTTTCCTCTCACCATTACCATGGAAACTGGGTCCACTGAAACAAAGGGGTAGTGTAAGAAATTAACAACTTCCATAAATCTCTTTAAATAATAAAGTATAAGATAGTGGTACCTTTTTTTCTGCCACATAACCAATTCTTGCAAGAATAAGGTCATATAAGAGAATTTACAGCACATGCTAGCATTATCCTACTGGACCCAGATCATTTGTATGTTTCTCTGTCTCTGAGAAATGTAGTTATTTACATGACTGAAACCTACAAATTGTTTGATATGACTACTAATATCACCTACATTATTTTAAAGCCTGTTAAGGCTTCTGAAATACATAGGTTTTGTAAACACTTATTAAGTATCTTGTATATATCAAACACTTTAAAAATCTCTGCTTTAAAAAAAAAACAAAACAAAAAAACTCTACCTCAATGAAACTTTGGGTCTGAAAAAGATACAGGCAATATACAAGGCAACAGATAGAATAATTACATATTTGATTATATACTCCAAGGATGTCACATTAAATTGATATGAAAATGATGAGAAGGATCTGAATTTCTTGTCAAAATTTTTGCCTTAAAAAGAAATTGATAGGAGGTCAAGATGGCGGAGAAGTAGCAAGCTGAGACTGCTTCAGCTAGCCGGAGATCAGCTAGATAGCTTATCTAAAGATTGCAAACACCTGAAAATCCATCGGCAGATCGAAGAGAAGAAGAACAGCAATTCTGGAAACAGAAAAACAACCACTTTCTGAAAGGTAGGACCGGCGGAGAAGTGAATCCAAAGCGACGGGAAGATAGACCCCGGGGGGAGGGGCCGGCTCCCGGCAAGCAGCGGAGCAACCGTGCACAAAATCAGGACTTTTAAAAGTCTGTTCCGCGGAGGGACATCGCTCCAGAGGCTAAACCGGGGCGAAGCCCACGCGGGGTCAGCGTGGCCTCAGGTCCCGCAGGGTCACAGAAGGATCGGGGGTGTCTGAGTGTCGCAGAGCTTGCGGGTATTGGAACGGGAAAGCCGGCTACAGAGACAGAGCCGACAGTAAGCTCGCAGCTCCGTGTTACCTTGAACCGGTCGCAGGCTCGGTGAGCTCGGAGCGCGGCCGGAGGTCAGGCAGACGGGAGTAACTGGGCGCTGTTCTCTGAGGGCGCACTGAGGAGTGGGGCCCTGGGCTCTCGGCTCCTCCGGGCCGGAGACCAGGAGGCCGCCATTTGTATTCCCGTCCTCTGGAACTCTACGGAAAGCGCTCAGGGAACAAAAGCTCCTGAAAGCAAACCCGAGCGGATTACTCACCCCGGCCCCGGGTGAGGGCGGTGTAATTCCGCCTGGGGCAAAGACACTTGAGAATCACTACAACAGGCCCCTCCCCCAGAAGATCAACAAGAAATCCAGCCGAGACCAAGTTCACCTACCAAGGAGTGCGGTTTCAATACCAAGGAGAGCAGCAGAATTCCAGAGGAGGAGAAAGCCAAGCACGGAACTCATGGCTTTTTTCCTGTGATTTTTTTTAGTCTTGCAGTTAATTTAATTTTTTCTTTTTCATTTTTTTTTTTTTTTTTTTCTCGCCTTCGGGTAAAATTTTTTTTTTTTTTTAACTGTTACCTTTTTCTTTTTTAACGATTTTTTACTAGTTTATCTAATATATATATATTTTTTTTTACATTTTTCTTAGGTGTTTTCTTTTTTAAAAAAAATTCTTTTCTTTTTTTTTTTTTCTTTTTTCTTTCTTCCTTTTTGAACCTCTTTTTATCCCCTTTCTCCCCACTCACGATTTTGGATCTCTTCTAATTTGGCTAAAGCATATTTTCCTGGGGTTGTTGCCACCCTTTTAGTATTTTACTTGCCCCTTCATTTACTCTTATCTGGACAAAATGACAAGACGTAAAAATTCACCACAAAAAAAAGAACAAGAGGCAGTACCGAAGGCTAGGGACCTAATCAATACAGACATCGGTAATATGTCAGATCTAGAGTTCAGAATGACAATTCTCAAGGTTCTAGCCGGGCTCGAAAAAGGCATGGAAGATATTAGAGAAACCCTCTCGAGAGATATAAAAGCCCTTTCTGGAGAAATAAAAGAACTAAAATCTAACCAAGTTGAAATCAAAAAAGCTATTAATGAGGTGCAATCAAAAATGGAGGCTCTCACTGCTAGGATAAATGAGGCAGAAGAAAGAATTAGTGATATAGAAGACCAAATGACAGAGAATAAAGAAGCTGATCAAAAGAGGGACAAACAGCTACTGGACCATGAGGGGAGAATTCGAGAAATAAGTGACACCATAAGACGAAACAACATTAGAATAATTGGGATTCCAGAAGAAGAAGAAAGTGAGAGGGGAGCAGAAGGTATACTGGAGAGAATTATTGGGGAGAATTTCCCCAATATGGCAAAGGGAACAAGCATCAAAATTCAGGAGGTTCAGAGAATGCCCCTCAAAATAAATAAGAATAGGCCCACACCCCGTCACATAATAGTAAAATTTACAAGTCTCAATGACAAAGAGAAAATCCTGAAAGCAGCCCGGGAAAAGAAGTCTGTAACATACAATGGTAAAAATATTAGATTGGCAGCTGACTTATCCACAGAGACCTGGCAGGCCAGAAAGAGCTGGCAGGATATTTTCAGAGCACTAAACGAGAAAAACATGCAGCCAAGAATACTATATCCAGCTAGGCTATCATTGAAAATAGAAGGAGAGATTAAAAGCTTCCAGGACAAACAACAACTGAAAGAATTTGCAAATACCAAACCAGCTCTACAGGAAATCTTGAAAGGGGTCCTCTAAGCAAAGAGAGAGCCTACAAGTGGTAGATCAGAAAGGAACAGAGACCATATACAGTAACAGTCACCTTACAGGCAATACAATGGCACTAAATTCATATCTCTCAATAGTTACCCTGAATGTGAATGGGCTAAATGCCCCTGTCAAAAGACACAGGGTATCAGAATGGATAAAAAAACAAAACCCATCTATATGTTGCCTCCAAGAAACACATTTTAAGCCCGAAGACACCTCCAGATTTAAAGTGAGGGGGTGGAAAAGAATTTACCATGCTAATGGACATCAGAAGAAAGCAGGAGTGGCAATCCTTATATCAGATCAATTAGATTTTAAGCCAAAGACTGTAATAAGAGATGAGGAAGGACACTATATCATACTCAAAGGGTCTGTCCAACAAGAAGATTTAACAATTTTAAATATCTATGCCCCCAACGTGGGAGCAGCCAACTATATAAACCAATTAATAACAAAATCAAAGAAACACATAAACAACAATACAATAATAGTAGGGGACTTTAATATTCCCCTCACTGAAATGGACAGATCATCCAAGCAAAAGATCAGCAAGGAAATAAAGGCCTTAAATGACACACTGGACCAGATGGACATCACAGATATATTCAGAATATTTCATCCCAAAGCAACAGAATACACATTCTTCTCTAGTGCACATGGAACATTCTCCAGAATAGATCACATCCTCGGTCCTAAATCAGGACTCAACCGGTATCAAAAGATTGGGATCATTCCCTGCATATTTTCAGACCACAATGCTCTAAAGCTAGAACTCAACCACAAAAGGAAGTTTGGAAAGAACCCAAATACATGGAGACTAAACAGTATCCTTCTAAAGAATGAATGGGTCAACCGGGAAATTAAAGAAGAATTGAAAAAAATCATGGAAACAAATGATAATGAAAATACAACGGTTCAAAATCTGTGGGACACAACAAAGGCAGTCCTGAGAGGAAAATATATAGCGGTACAAGCCTTTCTCAAGAAACAAGAAAGGTCTCAGGTACACAACCTAACCCTACACCTAAAGGAGCTGGAGAAAGAACAAGAAAGAAACCCTAAGCCCAGCAGGAGAAGAGAAATCATAAAGATCAGAGCAGAAATCAATGAAATAGAAACCAAAAAAACAATAGAACAAATCAACGAAACTAGGAGCTGGTTCTTTGAAAGAATTAATAAAATTGATAAACCCCTGGCCCGACTTATCAAAAAGAAAAGAGAAAGGACCCAAATAAATAAAATCATGAATGAAAGAGGAGAGATCACAACTAACACCAAGGAAATACAAACTATTATAAGAACATACTATGAGCAACTCTACGGCAATAAATTTGACAATCTGGAAGAAATGGATGCATTCCTAGAAACATATAAACTACCACAACTGAACCATGAAGAAATAGAAAGCCTGAACAGACCCATAACCAGTAAGGAGATTGAAACAGTCATTAAAAATCTCCAAACAAACAAAAGCCCAGGGCCAGACGGCTTCCCGGGGGAATTCTACCAAACATTTAAAGAAGAACTAATTCCTATTCTCCTGAAACTGTTCCAAAAAATAGAAATGGAAGGAAAACTTCCAAACTCATTTTATGAGGCCAGCATCACCTTGATCCCAAAACCAGACAAGGATCCCACCAAAAAAGAGAGCTATAGACCGATATCCTTGATGAACACAGATGCGAAAATACTCAACAAAATACTAGCCAATCGGATTCAACAGTACATTAAAAAGATTATTCACCACGACCAAGTGGGATTTATTCCAGGGCTGCAAGGTTGGTTCAACATCCGCAAATCAGTCAATGTGATACAACACATCAATAAAAGTAAGAACAAGAACCATATGATACTCTCAATAGATGCTGAAAAAGCATTTGACAAAGTACAACATCCCTTCCTGATCAAAACTCTTCAAAGTGTAGGGATAGAGGGCACATACCTCAATATCATCAAAGCCATCTATGAAAAACCCACCGCAAATATCATTCTCAATGGAGAAAAACTGAAAGCTTTTCCGCTAAGGTCAGGAACACGGCAGGGATGTCCATTATCACCACTGCTATTCAACATCGTACTAGAGGTCCTAGCCTCAGCAATCAGACAACAAAAGGAAATTAAAGGCATCCAAATCGGCAAAGAAGAAGTCAAATTATCACTCTTCGCAGATGATATGATACTATATGTGGAAAACCCAAAAGACTCCACTCCAAAACTGCTAGAACTTATACAGGAATTCAGTAAAGTGTCAGGATATAAAATCAATGCACAGAAATCAGTTGCATTTCTCTACACCAACAGCAAGACAGAAGAAAGAGATATTAAGGAGTCAATCCCATTTACAATTGCATCCAAAACCATAAGATACCTAGGAATAAACCTAACCAAAGAGACACAGAATCTATACTCAGAAAACTATAAAGTACTCATGAAAGAAATTGAGGAAGACACAAAGAAATGGAAAAATGTTCCATGCTCCTGGATTGGAAGAATAAATATTGTGAAAATGTCTATGCTACCTAAAGCAATCTACACATTTAATGCAATTCCTATCAAAGTACCATCCATCTTTTTCAAAGAAATGGAACAAATAATTCTAAAATTTATATGGAACCAGAAAAGACCTCGAATAGCCAAAGGGATATTGAAAAAGAAAGCCAACGTTGGTGGCATCACAATTCCGGACTTCAAGCTCTATTACAAAGCTGTCATCATCAAGACAGCATGGTACTGGCACAAAAACAGACACATAGATCAATGGAACAGAATAGAGAGCCCAGAAATAGACCCTCAACTCTATGGTCAACTAATCTTCGACAAAGCAGGAAAGAATGTCCAATGGAAAAAAGACAGCCTTTTCAATAAATGGTGCTGGGAAAATTGGACAGCCACATGCAGAAAAATGAAATTGGACCATTTCCTTACACCACACACAAAAATAGACTCAAAATGGATGAAGGACCTCAATGTACGAAAGGAATCCATCAAAATCCTTGAGGAGAACACGGGCAGCAACCTCTTCGACCTCTGCCGCAGCAACATCTTCCTAGGAACAACGCAAAAGGCAAGGGAAGCAAGGGAAAAAATGAACTACTGGGATTTCATCAAGATCAAAAGCTTTTGCACAGCAAAGGAAACAGTTAACAAAATCAAAAGACAACTGACAGAATGGGAGAAGATATTTGCAAACGACATATCAGATAAAGGACTAGTGTCCAGAATCTATAAAGAACTTAGCAAACTCAACACCCAAAGAACAAATAATCCAATCAAGAAATGGGCAGAAGACATGAACAGACATTTCTGCAAAGAAGACATCCAGATGGCCAACAGACACATGAAAAAGTGCTCCATATCACTCGGCATCAGGGAAATACAAATCAAAACCACAATGAGATATCACCTCACACCAGTCAGAATGGCTAAAATCAACAAGTCAGGAAATGACAGATGCTGGCGAGGATGCGGAGAAAGGGGAACCCTCCTACACTGTTGGTGGGAATGCAAGCTGGTGCAGCCACTCTGGAAAACAGCATGGAGGTTCCTCAAAATGTTGAAAATAGAACTGCCCTATGACCCAGCAATTGCACTATTGGGTATTTACCCTAAAGATACAAATGTAGTGATCCAAAGGGACACATGCACCCGAATGTTTATAGCAGCAATGTCCACAATAGCCAAACTATGGAAAGAACCTAGATGTCCATCAACAGATGAATGGATCAAGAAGATGTGGTATATATACACAATGGAATACTATGCAGCCATCAAAAGAAATGAAATCTTGCCATTTGCAACAACATGGATGGAACTAGAGCGTATCATGCTTAGCGAAATAAGTCAAGCAGAGAAAGACAACTATCATATGATCTCCCTGATATGAGGAAGTGGTGATGCAACATGGAGGCTTAAGTGGGTAGAAGAATAAATGAAACAAGATGGGATTGGGAGGGAGACAAACCATAAGTGACTCTTAATCTCACAAAACAAACTGAGGGTTGCCGGGGGGAGGGGGTTGGGGAGAAGGGGGTGGGATTATGGACATTGGGGAGGGTATGTGATTTGGTGAGTGCTGTGAAGTGTGTAAACCTGGTGATTCACAGACCTGGGGATAAAAATATATGTATATAAAAAATATATGTTTATAAAAAATAAAAAATTAAAAAAAAAAAAAAAAAAAAAAAATACTGAGAAATCGAACAAGCTTTAAACCCCCCATGAATAAAAATAAACACCCATTCTAGGAAAAAAAAAAAAAAAAAAAAAAAAAAAGAAATTGATATTTAGGGAAAGTTGTTACTGAAAGAGGTCCTGTGTCAACCAAAAATGTTAAACCATGATCTGACTAAATTTTCCAGTTGTGATCATTGCTTTGTTTAGCTGTCTTATATTAAGACTGAATTTAGTAATTCAGTCTCAGATTTCAGTAAGTCTTTTATTTTTCAAGATTTTATTTATTTATTAGAGAGAGAGAGAGTGGGTGGGGAGGGGCAGAGGGAGAGGAAGAACCAGAATCCTTGTTGAGCAGGCAGATGATGCGGGACTGGATCCTAGTACCCTGGCATCATGACCTAAGCTGAAGGAAGACACTTAACCAACTGAGGTACCCAGGCACTCTAGACTGTAAACTCCTTAAAGGTAAAAAAGTTGATTCTTCTAGTAGTTCCACAGACATTTCTAACATCCATAAGAAAGCATGTACTGATGTAAAATTCCAGCAAATCAAATTATTTAAAAAAGAAAGAAAGAAAGAAAGAAAAGATATATCTGGATAAAGAGAAAAACAGAAAATCTAATAATACATTGAATTATTAGAGCAAAGAGTGGAGGAAGAGAAAATAAATATGAAATAGAGATTTCCACTAAAAAAAGAATTCAATAAGGCAGGAGATTTAGAAAATTATTATGACATACTTGAGAAAAAAACAAAATAGGAATTTTTAGAAAATAGCAATGAATGAAAAGGTAAATTGTTCCTACCTCTATAATATTAGCTGTTTGTTGTTGTTGTTGCTAATTTACCTATTTAAGCTAATAAACAAAGAAAGGTTTCATTTAGGGATAAGGTTTATATATATATATATACATATATATATGTATATATATATTTCCATTTAGGGTGAAGGTTTATATATATATATATATATTTTAATTGTTAGAAAATGTGTCACAGAAAGTGTTTAAACTTTAAGATACAGAGGCAACTATGACCCAGCAATTGCACTATTGGGTATTTACCCTAAAGATACAAATGTAGTGATCCAAAGGGACACATGCACCCGAATGTTTATAGCAGCAATGTCCACAATAGCCAAACTATGGAAAGAACCTAGATGTCCATCAACAGATGAATGGATCAAGAAGATGTGGTATATATACACAATGGAGTACTATGCAGCCATCAAAAGAAATGAAATCTTGCCATTTGCAACAACATGGATGGAACTAGAGCGTATCATGCTTAGCGAAATAAGTCAAGCAGAGAAAGACAACTATCATATGATCTCCCTGATATGAGGAAGTGGTGATGCAACATGGAGGCTTAAGTGGGTAGAAGAAGAATAAATGAAACAAGATGGGATTGGGAGGGAGACAAACCATAAGTGACTCTTAATCTCACAAAACAAACTGAGGGTTGCCGGGGGGAGGGGGTTTGGGAGAAGGGGGTGGGATTATGGACATTGGGGAGGGTATGTGATTTAGTGAGTGCTGTGAAGTGTGTAAACCTGGTGATTCACAGACCTGTACCCCTGGGGATAAAAATATATGTTTATAAAAAATAAAAAATTAAAAAAATAAAAATAAAAAAAAAAAAAAAAAAAAAAAAAAAAAAAAGATACAGAGGCAACATGTAACGAACTACATTGTTTGAACGTCTAATTTGTAAATGCTGTTAGAGGAAACTTGGTGGAAATGTCCTTATGTGGTTGTGTTTCTGGAACTAAGTATATTTATTAATAAGGAATAGTTTAAAATTATGAAATGACGAGGAGTGGACAATTTTCCTAATCCTATCAGCTCTTTGCAGCTCTTTTATTAGCCTCCTTTAGGAATATCAGCTTTATTTATCTAATTAAATTTTATATTAATGTGCTTTTGACTTTTGGCCTTTCTCTTCCTTCTGCTCTTTTTTTCCCCCTAAATTACAAGTTTCTGTTTAACAGCTACTATCAATTCTTTGATACGAATTCTCAACATCAATTTACTAACTTCAGAGATGAAGAAGCATCAATATTTATAAGCTAATAATACAAAGCCGTGGGCATCTAGATGGCTCAGTCAGTTAAGCATCTGCCTTCGACTCAGGTGCTGATGTGGGATGGAACCCCAGGTTGAACTTTCTGCTCAGCTGGGAGCCTACTTCTCCCTCTCCCTCTGCCTGCCGCTCCCTTTGCTTGCTTTCTACCTCTCTTTGTCAACTAAATAAAATAAAATAAAATAATGTATATAATACACTTATTTATTTATTAAAATGCAATTATTACACAATACATAATGTATTGCATAATTATAATAATGATTAAATAATTTATTAAATATTTATATTAAATATATCAATTTAATTAAATAAATATTTTTTAGAATTTAAAATATTTCCAATTTAGATTATTAAATAATTAATTTATTGAATAAATATCTAAATGTAATTAAATAAAATAATTTATTTATTAAAATGAATAAAATAATGCTAAGTCATTATCTGAGCATGTATTTTTAAATAGTCTAAAAAGACCATCTAATAAAGTCTAAATACATTGAGTTCAGATATTTATACAAGTTAACTCAGACACTCAACCCACAGACAGTTTCTAAACATTTGTTTTTATCTACTACTCAAAATACGATTGTAATGTATTTATTTATAAATTTGACATAGCAAGGAAACTTGGAGGAAAAGGAGACATTTGCTTTTAATATTAGAAAATTATTTTGTTGATTTAAAAAATAAAAACTTTAACACATGAACATTTATTCTTAAATAACACTGTGAAGTTTCTGAGTCGCATTCTATTAAACGTGCTGATAAAATGGCCTCAGTTACTCATTTAAATTATCAGCTGAATGGGTAACAAATGAAGAAGAGAGCTTTTTAATTATTTATGAATGTATTGCTTGTGGATGGAGTGCCACATAGAGTTACCTCTCTTTTTGGCTTTGTTTTGTGAGCAGCAGTGGAATCCATGAATGAGATTAAACATAAGGACATTCACAGAAATTCTTAATGAACTTCTGGGGAAGGGCAGTAAGTGCAAGGAAAAACTGCAGCAAGACTAATTACAAATTTTAAGTGGTCATCGCTTAATTATAGAAGCTTTTAAGTTTAAGTAATATTTCTTTTTTATGAGCCTATCATATTGTATTAATTACCACAAACTGCACACTTGAACACTTATCTTTTCACATATTTCTTATTCTTAGTACTTAAAATTACCCTTATGATTGATAAGTAAATGGATTTTACTGACAATGCATTTATTTACATAAATAAATAATGCTGTTTATATATATATAAACAATTGAATATGTGTTTGTGTTCAATGAAATTTTTTTTTCAAGTAAACATCTTAATTCTACCACATTGGTTACAAATAGATATAGACTTTATAGATTCATCTAATATTTTATTCTCAAATTTATATCTCCTTTTTGAAGTAAATGAAACTGTATATATTAAATATAATCCTATCACATGTAACAGTTACTAGTGCATGACAAAATAAATGTAAAGCATGACAAAATAAAATGCTATTGCCATATTTAATTTGTTCAGTAAAGCATTCATTTAGTTATCAAGCATTCATTTTCTTTTTTTTTAAGATTTTATTTATTTATTTGACAGACAGAGATCACAAGTAGACAGAGAGGCAGGCAGAGAGAATGGAAGGGAAGCAGTGTCCCTGCTGAGCAGAGAGCCTGATGTGGGGCTCTATCCCAGGACTCTGGGATCATGACCTGAGCAGAAGGCAGAGGCTTTAACGCACTGAGCCACCCAAGAGCCCCAAGCATTCATTTTCTTTATACAGAAGAGATAGAACAATATTATATAGTAGAAAATACAGTAAATAATCTAGAAACCTTGATCATTTTTTTGACAATTTTAGAACATAAAATTAGCTAAAGCTCAAGTGCAAGTTATATTTGTATCATAGGAGAAATAGTTAATTAAAAGTTTGTTTATTACCATAGTTTAACACTCCAACAAAATGATAACGAGTCAAAAATTAATGAATATATGAAGTATACAATAAAAACAATAATCTTGAGTGTATGTGACTCACTGTAGGTATTGATAGGCTAGAAGTCAAAGGGAAAGTATCTATAGGGTTTGTTCAGTTCCATGCTCATCAGATTAAAAGGCTTTCTCATATTGCTTCCTTCACCACATTAATTTTTCTAATGAAGTTTTCAAGAGTTAAAGACAGTGATAGGGGGACGCCTGGGTGGCTCAGTTGGTTAAGCAGCTGCCTTCGGCTCGGGTCATGATCCCAGCGTCCTGGGATCAAGTCCCCACATCCGGCTTCTTGCTCAGCAGGGAGTCTGCTTCTCCCTCTGCCTCTGCCTGCCATTCTGTCTGCCTGCGTTCAGGCTCTCTCTCTCTCTGACAAATAAAAAAAAATCTTTAAAGACAGTGATAGGTTCATGGCTGGAGAGAAGGTACAGAATCTAAGATAGTTCAGCAGTGCTTATTATTTAAGAGAAAGACAGCGTGGGAAGTGAGGGGTGGAAGGAAAGGGATAAGAAGAGAGAATCTTAAGCAACCTCCTTGCCCAGCACAGAGCCTATAGGGGCTTCATCTCGTCGCCCTGAGATAACAACCTGAGCTGAAATCAAGAGTCAGATGCTTATCTAATTGAGTCACCCAAGTGCACCATTTTTTTTCTTGTATATTTATTTTCATCTCTTTCTGTAACTGAGTTTCCCTTCAAAATCAGGACTTGCATACACAACCTAAATAATTATTTTGGGATTTGATCACGTGGAAGAGGAGAGAATGAGAAGAGCTAAGTGGTCCAGGAGAAACATATATGAGTTCAGACTGAGTGGATTATGCTTGTGGACCACTGAACATCAATCCTAATGCACAGAATACATATCAGAATTATTTTCCTGAAACAAGAAAGAGTCTGTTTAACCCACTGGCTTCTGCATCCTATCCACAGTGGCTAAAATTCATCCCAGAAGTAAATAATGTCCCTGACATTACTATTACTGAGCATGAGAGAGGAGCTGAGTGGGCTTGGTCAGTGTCCCACCTAATGAAAGGCAGAGCAGATTCAGGCAAAAAAAAAAATTATTAGTTCTTTCCAAATTAGATTTAATGGGATTCTATTTTTCATTTATGAATTCATTTTACATTTTATATTTTATCGATTTTTCTAAGCTTTGGCCAATATTCACTGCATTTTTGAATAGCTTTTATCTATTATTGTAAATCATTTTTCTGCTATATTTGTTTAGTCATGGTTATGCATTTCTTCTTCCCAGTATTCAGATATGTGATATCAATTACCAAATAAATTATTTAAAATGAAACCTGGTGATTCAGAGACCTGTACCCCTGGGAATAAAAATATATGTTTATAAAAAAATTTTTTTTAAATTATTTAAAATGTTTATTTTTTATACTAAACTTCTATGAAAAACATTGATATATGTATTATGGCATATTGTTCCTCTTTCAACTTGTTTTTTAAATGTGAATGTGCCTTGGAAAATACATATTGTTTCTTTTTATGTTTATGTAGATTCTTCATAATTTTCCCAAGTTCATTGGCTTATGGTTTATATTTTTTTAATAATTTTCCTACTGCCAATTAATAGATTTTTTTCCCATTACATTGTCTAAGTTGCTATTGCCATTTTAAGTAAAAAGCATCTGGAAATCTATATCCCTGTCCAGTTTCCTCAAATCACTCATTATTTTCAGGATCTAGTTGGATTTTCTTACAGGTTCCAGGTGGACAAGCTTTTGAACTGGTCCTAATTATTATTTCTGTTTCTGGCTTCCTGAATTTACCAGCTTCAGGGATCATTTTTAACAATTATGATGAAATGAGGCGTCATATTCTTATTCTCAACTTCATTAATAATGATATTAGTGTAACATGTCCTACAAGATAATAATAGATACATGTAAAATAATTTCATTGACCAAAAAAGTGGTGGAAAATGTAAATAAAACACAGTGGCAACCAACTAGTCATTTCAAGTTGAGCTATTTTTTCCCCCTTTATCTCCCTGTCTCTTTAATTTCCTGTAGCACATTCCTACAAAGTATTTTAAGGTGTTTTATATGCACATACATAGAGATCATCATGGAGTCTAAATCTAATAATTCCTTGTCAGTTTTAAATATTTTAAGTATTGTTCATTCCTATGTCAGTTGTCTATTAACTTTTTCTCCACACTGCACTTAATTGCAAGGAAATATTTAATTTTAATATAAATTAACTAATCACTTTAATAAATATGTTTACCTTATGGATTAATTTTTGATGCTTATTTCTTAATTTTTTTAACTTATAAAATTTTATTTAGAGAGAGAGAGAGAGAGAGAGAGAACAAGCACAAGCAGGGGAAGCTGCAGAGGGAGAGGGAAAAGAAGAAGCAGGTTCCCCACCAAGCAGGGAGTCAAGCTCATTCTCAGGGTCTTGGGATCATGATCTGAGGTGAAGGCAGAGGCTTAGCTGACTGAGCCACTGAGTCTAATTGTTATCTTTGATATTTAAGGAAATACTTTATCATCTCTAATTGATCCCCTATGTCACAAATACAGTTTTCTCTATGGTGCTATTAATTTTATTGTCTTAAAATTAGACTCTTTTTCTAGAAGCATTTTTAATCATTCTCTTAGGTCTATTCTTTAGTTTTTATACATTTCATTTAGTTTTTTATTTTATCTTCATCATCTCTGAGTATTCCTGACCAGTACTCATGGTCAAATCTTTTTTATTAATCTATTCCAGAAATTTGTTTGTTTCTATAATATTTTGTTATTACTGCTGTCATTCTTAGGTTTTGCCTTTATATTCTTTTTGATTTGTTTTGTTGTTTTATGCTTTGGTGTTTTTGTTGTATTGTTTTGTTTTTCTTTTGAATTAATACGATTAAACCTTTAGATTTCCTTCTACCTTTAATTATTGTCACTTATTTACACAAATGATATTACCAGAGTACAGGAATTCTAAATATTTCTGAATTAGCTGTATTATTTCTTTTTAGGTATCAAGTTAACTTACAATTACATGGACTTAGTATTTTGGTCATTATATTCTAGTTTTATTGCCTTATCATTGGAAAATATAGCCTGATACTTAACTCTAGGGAATGATGTGGGAGAGCTAGGTTCTTGTCTCTTGGAGTCAAAGAAGGAATCTCGTGGGCAATGGAGAGTGAGTAAGTGACAGAAGTTTATCAAGTGAATATATAGAAAAAGCTCTCACAACTAAGAGGGGTCCCCACACAGTTAACAATGAGTGCCTTCAGGGTTTATTTTTTATAAAAAGGTAACCAGGCAACTTTAATCCTTTTAACATCTCTATCAATAACTCCTTCAGTGGCTTACCTCCTTTTTAGCCTCTGATTATTCTTTTTTGGTTACAGGTGATTATCATAATGACACCAACCCCACATGACCCACCCCATACACCTAGGGCAGGGTGGTCCTCCATCCCACATGCCTAGATCAGGGTGCTCTTCCCTGGGGTAGGGTGGTCCAATTTATCTCTTTACTCTGGCTTTCCCACACCACATTTTGGGGATTTCTGAGAGCCTGTTCACAAAGTTCCCTATGGATCTCTTCCTCCCTAGCCCCACCTGTCCATTACTCATTTTGAGAGTTGATATTACCATAGTGCTGTAATTCTAAAAATTTCTGAATTAGCTGTACTATTTCTTTTTAGGTATGAAGTTAACTTCCAATTATATGAATTTAATATTTTGGTCATTGTTTTCTAATTTTATTGCCTTATTCTTGGAAAATATAGCCTGATATTTAACTCTCGGAATTGATTGGCATATACTTCTGGCCTAAATAATGGCCTGTTTGTGTAAATGTTCAAATTATGCTTATATACTTACTGAAGACTATTGTTTTGGGGTCAGGATGGCTACATTTCTTAATAGATCAGGACTATTAGATTCTCTAAATTTTGATGTCTCTTAATTTAATCTAATTAAATTATCAGTTAATGAAAGAAGTTAAATTTTTTACATACTACTGCATCTAAACTTATCAAAGTCTTTTGCTATAATTAGACAAGTATGTCATCCTGTTTTTTTTTAAGATTTTATTTATTTATTTGACAGAGATCACAAGTAGGCAGAGAGGCAGGCTTAGAGAGAGGAGGAAGCAGACTCCCTGCTGAGCAGAGAGCCCGATGCAGGGCTCGATCCCAGGACCCTGGGATCATGACCTGAGCTGAATGCAGAGGCTTTAACCCACTGAGCCACCCAGGTGCCCCTGACATCCTGTTTATATACCAAGTCTTACATTAAATTTGGGAGGAGGTTAGGGATAGCACAAGCCTCCAATATTTTTTATAAACAAGGTTTCCAGGACCTTGAGGGGGCTAGCTATTGTTAGGGAAAGGTCATTTATTACTATTTAGTAAAAATTCAGGGAAGAGACTCTTCTGATGTGTATCAGTGGGTATATGCTTGGGAGATGATTGCCAATGTATATCTTGAGGGCAGGGGTGGGGAGTAGAGATAAAGAAGTTTCCAAAGTAATTTTTACATGTGAAAGTAGATTTTCAGTATCCTGGGGGGTGGACTAAGAATGCTTTTTGCCCTGAGTGGACGTGTCCACATTGAAGCAGCTGAGTCCCCAGAGGAACTTCAAGGACTTGTCAACAGGCTATGAGTAGTAAGGAAATCTAATTTTTCCTCTAGCTTTTGTTCCACACACATCACCTACATCTTACACCTCTTTTATATTGATAATTTTAATGCTTTGCTGGTATCCAGATGACTATATCCTTAAGTGACTTCTTATCTCTATTGAATCCATTACATATTCTATCCATTGTATTCTTAATTCAACTAGATTACATATATTTAATCTATTAGTACCAGTAGGTTCTTATTCTTGTTTTTATTTCAAACTCTTTCCTTATTTCCTTACACTATTTATTGGGTATATTTTAAACCCCTGATATACTCACTTATTATATATAAGCTGTCAACCTTATTCTTATTTTGAGGTAGCTATATCTTTTTGGGTTTTAGGACATCATACCAACAATGCCAAATAATTTTCAGACAACAGCAGGATCTCCAAGAATTCAACTAAATTCTGACACTATCTACCTGAACATAGCATAAGATTTCATCAGTTAAGGGATCAGTCCTCCAAGAATATCTCCAACCCCACCTCAGATGCCAGTCTCACTGTAGGCCCCAGGTTATTACCTGTGCTTGTGACTGAGCAACTACAGGTTGGAGGTCTCAGTGGTCTACTTCTTACATTCTTTTAATTTGCTACAGAGACTCACAAAACTCAGAAAAATACTTAATTTATGTTTGCCAGCTTATTAAAAGATATAATAGAAGATTTAAATCAATAGATAGATAAAGAAGTGCACAGGGCAAAGTATGGAGAATGGGCACAGAGCTTCTATTACCTTCTGTAAGACTGCCACTCTTCCTGCCTTTTCATACATTTAACAAACTAAAAGCTTTCTTAACCCAGTCCTTTCAGGTTTTCTGTAGAGGCTTCATGACATAGTCATGACTGACTAAATCATTGTCATTTGCTGATCTAATCTCCAGCTCCTCTTCCTTCCCCAGATAATCCTGAATTGGGAGGAAGGGGAGACATGTTGGGCAAAAGGTTATGAAGGCTTTCACCAAGTGGTTGGTCCTTCAGGCAAACAGCCCTTGCCTTTAGTGAGGTCTGAAGGTCACTTCATTAACATAACAAAACACACCTCTCTCACCCTTATCACAGGAAATTCCAAGAGTTTTAGGAACTGTGAGTCAGTAGCCATGGTTGAAAACCAAATATTCAGATGAACAAACCACTATATTACACTACATGCTTAAGTATTTAATTATGTGATCTTTTAAACAAATATTTTTCTAAGAGTATAAACTGTTCTGTCAGTAATCTGGATTGGGGAGTGATGTATTGCCAAATTTCTGTCATTTTAGTCCAGGAAGTCAAAGAGAAACAACAGGAGAGCCCCTTAGGGCAGGAAGTTCAAAGTAACAATGTTGACTACTACTCCCTTTTCTTGATTTTTTTTTTTAAACAAGCAAATCATCTCTTCAGAGTTGCAGTTTAAAGCCAAGAACATGCGGAATTGGGAGAAAAAAATAGTTAAATTTGGAGACTTGCAGAGGTAGAATCAGAGGAGTGAAAGCCATTACAGTAACTGAACTAACTGAAGTCAACCTTTGGTGAATCACAGAAACAAGTGGAGTTGTCAAACAAAGGAATCTTTGTTTACAACATACAAGGAAATCACAGGGAATAAGTTCCAAAGCCTTGACTGTTTGAACAGGAGAGAGATTTTTATTTAGTATTTAAGATGAATACTCAGAAGGGAGAGTTTTATTATCCCGTGTATGGTTGGTCATAAGGTTGTGGATACATGCACATCCACATATGTATTAGTGCAATATGTATTGCATGTTCACCTGAATGAAGCTTGTATTCCACCGAGGGCAGAAACTTCACCGTTAGAATAAAGCAGAGGTAACTGTTGGACAAGGGAAAGGGATGCTGCAGGCTTCAAGAGCAGATATAAACTAGATGGGGTCTTGGGCTCATTTTCTGGGACAAGGAATGCAAGGCCTCGATTACTTTTGAAATAGCACTAGGAGTTTTACCACTGATTTATTGTCTCAATAGCTTAGGCTATTTCCTGGTCTGGTGGTGACTGTTAGTTTTCCCATTGCCTCGTTCCCTCAAAATCCTGAAGTAGTGAGGTTTTTGCATTTCATTGTAAGAACCTCCCAGGAAGTTTTGGAAGAAGTGTGCTTGGGCAAGTACACAAGGTGGGTATAGATCATTGAAAATAGCTGCGGACAAAAAATGACTTTTCTTATGTCAGGAAAACTATATCTCATCTTTAATTTTCTGGGAACCTCTAACTCTTTCTGCTGATGTTACCAGCAGGCATCTGAGATATTACTGATTGTTCTCTTGAACCTAAGGAAAAGGAAATGTAGAAAGCAAAAGACAAAACTTTAAAATCTATCCTGCAACTCATCAATTCACTGCAGCCACCTCTCTGTCTTTCCCTTTCTCTTTTTCTCTCTTTCTCTTTCTCTCTCACTTTCTCTCTCACATACGCACAAGACACGCAAATCAACTTAAAACAATTTTTAATTTTCCCTATTCCATTTTAATATACTTGAGGCATGATCATTTTCTTAGTAAATACAAGAAAAAAAAATATAGGATTCCATCTTTCTGTGTGATTAAAGTATTGAGGAATTTACTTCCAATAGCACTTATAAAAACATATTTTATTTAAGTAATATTATATAATCAGGTGCGTGCATTTTTCTTATTCTCCAACTACTGTTATTTGGCAATTAATATTTTGTCAATCAATATTCCCCTATATTTGAATGTGTGGGCAGTGAGAGATGAGTTAGAGGCAAGGATGGTGAAAAATGGGTTACACATTAGAAGACTGAGGGCACAACCTCCCGACTTTGTGACTTCTGAGACCCTGGGCCTAACAAACCAGGAGACACTGGTACTGAAAATGTTCTCTCCTCTTCTACCTCTAGCCCAGAGTAAGCCCTAGATCTATCATAATGCATTTGCATTGCCATCCCCATGGAAAAGAGTTGCCATGATGGTTCCAGAACAAACCTTTTAAGGTAAAAAACAACTCTTCCCACCAGGCTCCCTCAGAAAATCGAAAACTCCAGAATAAACCAGCTCTCTTTACACCTTAAAGACCAGGAGAATCAACAACAAATTAAGCCAAACCCACATGCAAGAAGGGAAATAATCAAGATTAAAGCAGAGATCAATGAGATAGAAACTAGAGATACAGTAGAACACATCAATGAAACTAGAAGCTGAATTTTGAAAGAATCAATAAGATTGATAAACTACTGGCCAAACTAATCCAAAGGTAAAGAGAGAATACCCAAATTAATAAAATTATGCATGAAAAGGGAAAGATAATGACTAATAGCAAGGAAATAGAAACAATCATCAGAAATTATTATCAACGGTTTTAACAGTTATATGACAATAAGTTAGGCAAACTAGACAAAATAGATGCATTCCTAGGAACCTATAAACTTCCAAAACTGAATCAGGAAGAAATTGACAACCTGAATAGACCAATATCAGGTTAGGAGATTGAAGCAGTCATCAAAGACCTCCCAAAAAACAAGAGCCCAGGACCTGGTGAATTCCCTGGAGAATTCTACTAAACTTTCAAAGAAGAAATAACACCTATTCTTCTGAAGCTGCTTCCAAAAATAGAAACAGATGGCCAAACCAGGCAAAGACACCCTCCCAAAGGAGAATTTCAGACCAATACCCCTGATGAATATGGATGCCAAGATTCTCAACAAGATCCTAGCTAATAGGATCCAACAGTACACTAAAAAGATTATCCACCATGACCAGGTGGGATTTATCCATGGGATACAAGGGTAGTTCAACATTCACAAATCAGTAAATGTGATAGAACAAATCAATAAAAGAAGAGAGAATAACCACATGGTTCTCTGAATTGATGTAGAAAAAGCATTTGGCAAGATACAGCATCCACTCCTGTTTAAAACACTTCAAAGTACAGGGATACAGGGAACTTTCCTCAACTTCATAAAATCTATCTATGAAAAACCCACAGTGAATATCATCCTCAAACGGGAAAAGCTGGCAGCCTACCAATTGAAATCAAGAACACGACAAGGATGTCCACTCTGAACCCTGTTATTCAACACAGTACTAAAATTCCTAGAAACAACAATCAGACAACACAAAGAAATAAAAGGTTTTCGAATTGGCAAATAATAAGTCAAACTCTCTCTCCTTGCAGATGACATGATACTTTATATAGAAAACCCAAAGGACTCCACCCCCCAACTACTAGAAGTCATAACGGCAATTCAGTAATGTGGCAGGATACATAATTAATGTACAGAAATAAGTTGATTTCCATAGAAAGGGAAATTAGAGAATTGATTCCATTTCCTATAGCACCAAGAACCATAAAATACCTTGGAATAAACGTAACCAAAGAGGTAAAGGATCTGTACTTGAGGAACTACAGAATACTCATGAAAGAAACGGAAGAAGACACAAAAAGAATGAAGATCATCCACGTGCATGGATTGGAAGAATAAACATTGTGAAAATGTCTATACTGCCTAGAGCCATCTATACTTTCAGTGCTATCCTGATCAAAATTCCACTGGAACTTTTCAAAGAGCTGGAACAAACAACAACAAACAATTCCAAACAATTTGTATGGAACCAGAAGAGACCCTGAAATGCTAAGGGAATGTTGAAAAAGAAAAAGCAAAAATTAGGCTTCATGTTGCCTAATTTCAAGCTTTACTACAAAGCTGTGTTCCCCAAGACAGCATGACACCGGCATAAAAACAGACATGTAGACCAGTGGAACAGAGTCGAGTGCCCAGATATGGACCATCAACTCTATGGTCAAAAAATCTTTGACAAAGCACAGAAAATTATACAGTGGAAAAAAGACAGCCTCTTCAATCAATGGTGCTGGAATAATTGGACAGCTATGTATCGAAGAATGACACTCAACCATTCTCTTATACCATACAGAAAGATAAATTCGAAATGGACTAAAGACCTCAACGTGAGGCAGGAATCTATCAAAATCCTAGAGGAGAACATAGGCAGTAACGTCTTGGACACTGGCCACAGCAAATTCTTTCAAGACATGTCCCCAAAGACAAAGGAAACAAAAGCAAAAATGAACTTTTGGGATTTCATCAAGATCAAAAGTTCCTGCACAGCAAAGGAAACAGTCAACAAAATGAAGAGACAACCCACAGAATGGGAGAAGATTTTCACAAAGGACATTACAGATAAAGGGCTGATATCCAAGATCTATAAAGAACTCCTCAAACTCAACACACACAAAACAGATAATCATGTCAAAAAATGGGCAGGAGACATGAACAGACACTTCTCCAAAGAAGACATACAAATGGCAAACAGATGCATGAAAAAATGTTCATCATCATTAGCCATCAGGGAGATTCAAATCAAAAGCACATTGGGATACCACCTTACACAGTTAGAATGACCAAAATTAACAAGGCAATAATCAACAAGTGTTGTAGAGGATGTGGATAATGGGGAACACTCTTACACTATTGGTGAGAATGCCAGTTGTTGCAGCTACTTTGGGATACAGTGTGGAGACTCCTTAAGAAATTAAAATCAGAGCTACCCTATGACCCTGCAATTGCAATACTGAATACCCCTAAGATACAGGTGCAGTGAAAAGAAGGGGCATCTGTACCCTAATGTTTATAGCAGCAATGGCCACAGTCATTAAACTTTGGAAAGAACCAAGATGACCTTCAATGAATGAACAGATAAAGAAGATATGATCCATTTTTACAATGGAGTATTATGCTTCCTTCTGAAAGGAAGGATACCCAACTTTTGTATCAACATGGACGGGACTGGAGGAGATTATCCTGAGTGAAATAAGTCAAGCAGGGATTGTCAGTTTTCATATGGTTTCACTTAATTGTGGAGCATAAAGAATAACACGGAAGACACTGGGTGATCAAGAGGAGAAGTGAGTGGGGGGAAATTGGAGGGGGAGACAAACTATGAGAGACTGTGGACTCTTAGAAACAAACTGAGAGTTTTGAGGGAGGGGGCAGAGGGTTGGTTAAGCCTGTTAATGGGAGTTATGGAGGGCACATATTGCATGAAGCACTGGGTGCGGTGCATAAACAATGAATTTTGGAACCCTGAAAAAAATAAAATAAAAATGACAACAACAACTCCACTACCCAACCTGTGGTAGGAGTCCCCCAAATGTATGGAAGCAGCCTCCATTAGAGATCAATCCACTGCATGTTGAGGGTCCTCCCACTTCAAAAAGACCAAGAAATATCCAACCCAAAACAAAGTAAGGGCCAGTTCCACCTCATGGAATACCACCTGCTCTCCCTTAGAGAGTGTGCTGTTGCTTTAATAAACCTGCCTTCTGCTTTCACTTTGGGCATTGATCTCTAATTCTCACATGCCAACATAAAAATAATGATGGGTTACCGTTCCAATTAATAGAAAAGGAGGTACAGGGAAATTGAATGAAAAGGAATAACAAAGTAAGTTCATAAGTCAATCTTCCTTGTAAAAAAAATTAACCTAAAATTGCGTTTCTGCCACCTCTCTCCTGTTTGATATGATAAAGAATGACCACAATACATGAATTATAGTTTGGGGTTTTGAAAACCATAATAGCTTTATACCAACACTTGACATTTTATTTATTTATTTATTTATTTATTTATTGCTAACAAAATAGCTCGATTTGATATGCGGTTCCTGACAACCAACCTCAGAAGTAATTCCACCTACATGAGAAGTCAGAAAGAACCACAAACCAAACCTCAACATAGATTCAAAGAGAAAATACTCTTTAACAAATTTCCCTTCCTGGGGCACCTGAGTGGCTCAGTGAGTTAAAGCCTCTGCATTCAGCTCAGGTCATGATCCTAGGGTCCTGGGATTGAGCACCATGTCTGGCTCTCTGCTCAACGGGGAGCCTGCTTCCACCTCTCTCTCTGCCTGCTCTCTGCCTACTTGTGATCTCTGTCTGTCAAATAAATAAGTAAAATCTTTAAAAAAATTTTCCCTTCCTATCAGAAGCAGACCATTTGTTAGTGGTTACTGACAAATTCCCCAGAAAGCTTCATCTAAAAGGCTGTACTTTCTTCAGACACCCAGCAGGACCTTCTTCTCTGGGCCTGGTATTTCATCAATGGCCTAATCCAGAGAATAAGACACTAACCTACTGAGCGCCAAGGGCCTCAGAACCAGGAAAGAGATGATGAGGGACACAACGCACGCCTCTGGTCACCAAGAGGGTATGTAGACTTTTGCTGCTTTTCTGCATTTTTCAAAGCTGAGTTTTAGCTGGAGGCCGCTCCTTTAGGATAAATTGCTGATACCGTATAGTAAAAGCTATTATATGATTTTTTACAAACCATTTCCTATCTTTGCATTCTCATGTGCCAAGACAGACACGGATTATTTAAAACCCTGAAGAGAGTGCTATTGCATTTAAATTGCCTGTAACCTTCGTGCAATAGATTTATGATTGATGATAGATTTAGTTAAAATATAACTATTTTAAATATTTATTCTCAGTAAACGATTTCAACCTATGCTCATTTAAGTAACTTGGTGCATAATCCCTTTTCTATTAAACTCTAGTGCAAGGACCAATGCGGCGTTTCCAAGAGAACCCCAAGCTCCATTTCTAGAATGGCCGAATGCGTATATATCAGGCATCCTCTTTTCACTCGCTTTGTGGAGCACCTACCATGGAGGTCATGTAATAACCAATGACCAAAAAACAAACAAAAAACCCAAACATCCAGGTCGAAGTTATTCGCGCGTGCCATCATGCAATGGCGGACCCTGCCTGGAGACAAGGAGACTGCTCAAACAGATCGCAGGCAGGCATCTCAGCCGAGGCCTGTGCTGGGGAAGCTGGTTCCTTGCTTGGGGCGCAATCAGGAAGCCAGCGAAGTGACCCTAGAGTGCAGCCGGGGATTAGGGCTGATGATCTTTTCGCAGCCCGGGAGCCAGGCTAGGAGTCCGCCCAGCGCGGGCGCTGGCCGCGCTGGCAGGCCACGGGGCTTTGCCTTGCGCCAGGCCCGGGCCCACCCCCGCCTCAGGAAGGAGGGGGGCGCGGGAGGCCCGGAGAAGTGGCTTTTCTAATTGCCGAAGCGGGAAGTGAGCTCGCGGAGGACGCAGCAGAGAGTCTGGGAGGAGGAGGAGGGGCTGGCGGAGGAGGGACGCGCAGCACCGCGGTGCTGAGCTGAGGCCCAGTCGGGATTGCAGGACCCATTGGAATCGCCTCTGGTGCGCTCCCATGCTCCAGCCCAGCCCCAGAGGCCGCGCTGTCCTGCTCCCGCTGCCCGCTGCCCTCCCAGCCCCATGGCTTCTCAAGACAACCCTCTGTGCACAGGTAAAGTGACACCGCGCTTTGCCCTCACCTGGAGCAGAAAGCGCAGGCCCTGAGCTCACTGGGGTGTCGGGACCCAGCCTCCCGGGTCCCCCGGGGCACCAGGACCACCCCGGAGGCCGCGCAGCACATGAGTCTGCACAGGGTCGGGCCTTGGACGGTGCTAGGTGCGGTGCCCCCCGCCAGAGGGCGCGCTAGCCCCATTCATTAGGCACCCCTGTGCACATGCTGAGGACCCTGTTCTCTCGTCCTGCGCCATGGCCCCCCCACTTTTGTTCTGGACTTGGGATCCCAGGTGGAAACTAGTCCCTCAGACCTCCCTGGCAGCAAGGAGCGCAGGGAGGGATTCTCGGTTTTTCCGCCCTGGTCTTCCTCTCTCCCCATTCACATGCCTTATTGAGTCCCTTTCCTCTCCTCATTGTCACTTTTATTAAATGGTTTTGTTCTGCATGTTGACCCGCAGAGCGATTTCATGAATGAATATACAGGATACTGAGTCGGAGCCCACCTGTGAGAGCCCACCTTTGGAGGCCTTTCATTAGAATGGTCTCTGGTTCTAACCTCAGTTCTGAATACTGCGTGTACCTGAGGACCGAGTCCAGATGTTTCTTTCATCTCTGACTTGAATTTGAAATGCTAACGTCACTATGACCTGGGAAGCCGAGGTCCACAGCATCTTCATCTGAAATTCCACTAGAGCTCCCATTTACCTAGTGCCCAGCCTGAGTCTGTTTTCCACTACTGTCAGGGTTCTAGAAGTTCATGCACTGCCCACCACTGACAGTAGGGGCATCTCTCTGTCCAGATTTTCCCTTTACATAAGGAGGTCAGTTACAGGAGATTAGGGCCCACTCTAATGACCTCACTGTAATGTGATTGCATCTGTAAGGACTCTAGTTCCAAATAAGGTCACGTTCTGTGGTACCAGAGATAAGGACAGCAGCAAGGTTTCTGGGGGAAATGCAGGTCAGCTCTTAACAGTCCACTCTCTGGCTCCCCAAATTCGTGTCCTTCCCATGTGCAAAATACCTTCACCCAATGCCCTCCAAAGCACTAATCATCCCAGAATCAACTCAAAAATCTGAAATCTCATCTGTCCTCCTCCACTCAAAGACCCAGATCTCACCCAGACCATGGGACCTGAGGACTGCATCCAGAAGCCACAATCTCCTGGTAAAGCTGTCCATCAGGTCCTGACATCACCCTCATTCGTCCCAGCAGCCGAGGGCCTACAGTTCCCAGAGACAGTTTCTCAGAGGAAGTGTGAAGACCACCTCAGAGGACGTTCTTTGGAAGCGAATGAAGAGGGAAGGTTCGGGTCAGAGCCTCCTGCCATTCCCAGGGCACCCAGAACCCAGAGAGTGAGGCCTTGGGTGCTTTCTAGTGACAGATTCAAGGCAATTCTTCGACTTTGGGACTTAGAGTTAACTTAGTTTTCATTTGTGATTATTATTTTTGTGTGGGGGGCTATAGCTTTTCTTTTGACCTATGGCTGCTTTCACTCCCAGTTCTGAAGAAGCCCCTAAATCCTAACCCTGTTGAGGACTCTGAAAGCTCTCAGAGCAGCAGTACTGGTGGACAGTGTGGACACATGGTTTGGTTTCTCCTCTGGCCTGATTCTGCGGCAGCCCCACTCTGTCCTCCTCAGACTTCAGAGCAATAGCTGAATAAGTGGAGAAAGGACCATGGGGTCAGGAAGGTGGCCACCGAAGAGTGACTTCTCTGGAGGGTGGCTGAGCTAGCGAGTGAGCCTGTTAGTCCAGCTCTGCCTGCAGTCTGGATGGAGCTGAACAGGAGCCAGGGAAGGGGAGGAGGAGCAGAGAGCTGGGACAAAGGGACCAAATAGGAGATTCAGATGAAGGGAAGTAATTGGGAGGAGAGAAGAAACTCTAGAAGACAGGCATGTAAGAAAGGAAAAGGGATGAAGTGGGAATCGGGAAAGGGCACCACCCGGGAAGGAGAGAGGGAATGGGAAGAGGGAGGGAGGGAGGAAAGGGGAAAGGAAGAAGGGAGGAGTCAGCAAGCCAGGGCTCCCCCTGCATCTGAAGAAGAGGTGGTTGGTCTGGCTTGTCAAACAGGGTGCTCACTCTTTTGTCCCAGTTTCTGCTCCCAGTGCTACTGGGCTTTGCAAGGAAGGCAGGCTGTCCCCTGGGACCCACTGGAGCCCACTGGAGCACACTGGAGCCCACAGGAGGGTGGGAGAGGTAAGATGCCACCGGGTCCTGTCCTGAGCTGCTCCCAGCTGCTACCTCACCACATGGTGCAAGATGGACCCCAGAACAAAGGAAGGACACAGGCCCACATGTCTGCCGGTGGCCCTGGGCACTTAGCTCATCGCAGTGAACCACACCGCCTCCTCAACCCAAGCTTTCAAAGCCTGCTTCTTCGTTCCTGGCTTTCATGTCTGTACAAACATGAGCCAGATCTAACTCATCTCTGACAGACAATTCTGACTCACCCCGTGTCAGATTTTTATTGGTGGCTGTGATAGAGTAAGATAGCAATGCTCCAACAAACGGACTATTTCCTCCCACGTGACCTCAACAGTCTTATACATTTTCTTAGCGAAAAAATCTTGTCTCCTTCCATTAAGCTCATAACATGGTCTAATAGTATACATGTGCCTTCGTTAGATGCGAAGCGATACAGAGGTCCCGTTTTTTTTTTTTTAATTTTACAAGGTAAAGTCAGTGAACACATCTAACTTGACGAATACGTCTCTAAAATGTCAATCCAGGCAAAGCTTTTTCTGCCTACCATTTGGAGCCTATGTGGTGACATTTTTAAAACGCTTTCAGTCCCTCAGTGAGGCTCTTATAAGCTAGCCAGGGCTTACTACGTGCCAGGCACTGTGTCAGGTGTTGGAGCTAAACCGATGGAGAGCTTGGAGGCAGGCTGGGGAGGGACATCCGTGACACAACCACAGCTAGAAACGGAGGCCAGTGTTAGAAAAGAGAGAGCAGGCTGCATGGAGAGTGTGTACCATGGGCCTTGTGAGCTCACGAATAAGTGGGAGTAACTGGAGTGGGGAGATGGGGGAGAAAAAGAGGGTCTTCCCATTAATGGGAATCACCTGTGCTTGGAGGCAGGCGCCATGAGGGGTCTCCACAGGAAGAGGGAGGCAGCGTGGTTGAAGGGCAGAAAGACAGGGCAGAACAGGCATCATTCAATTAGAAGCGTAGGAAGAGATGGATGGGAGGATTATGGATGCCTTTGGAGGACTGAGTATTTGTTAGAAGATCAGTGCAGATTTCTATAGAGACAAATGCCAGGAACTGATAGGTCTATGAAAGGTCTGGCTGCCTTTTGGCAAAGGGGTTGGTAAAAGGCACGTGCAGGTGTGAACACACCAGGTGGGAGGTGAGTGCAGGAAATCAGGTGAGGGAGCATGGGAACTAGGTCCGGGGGTATATAAGGGAAAATAGCCTTTAATGAGTTCCACAAATTGGCACCAGCTGTAGCTTCATTACAGCGCTAGAAGGGGTAGGTGGGTGTGTTCTGGAGGTTACAGAAATTACATGAGAAAGGGAAGTCTTTTTAGATCTTTTTTCCAACTAGAGGAACTCTCACCTTATTGATAGAATTCCAGAGTGGGAATGGATGAACATGAGAACATCTTTAAAATGTCTGAATATGTTCTTTGATATCTTTGCAAGTGACGAGGAGACCTTGACCTTAGGAGGCCTCGTACTTCTTTGTAGCCAAAAAGATTTCACCTACAGATTTAGGTTCTCCCTTTCAAAGTCAAGGAGACGGTATTTCCAAAGGACACTTCCTATCATTTTACCCCCTCATCATACCTCACATGCTGGGATCTGCAAGACCCTCTGTTCCAGGTTGTGAGTATCCACTTTGGCCAGTCTGGTCTTGCCAAGAACACCACCACAGGAAATTTAGAGCCTGTAGTGCTATTAATAACATCATCTAAGACTGTGTTTGCTGCCCTCATGGCCTCTTCCCACCATGACTCACTTAAGCTTTTTACACGTTGTATCCATTAAGCTATAGTTCCCAAAGCTCATCTTCTCTAGTGCCATTAATTTGTAGGGGACCAGGCAAAGCTTAAACTTGTTCCCCTTAATTGGATCCCTGTGCCCCCACAATCTCTTTGAATGCCTTTCACCATGATCCTTGAATGAGCTCTGAGACCACTGTTGGTACCTAACACTTCTTGGCACATTGTCTGTTAGGTTCTTGGAAGAGGAGGTGGCTATGGAGGTGAGTGGGGATGGGAGTGGGAGGATTTTTCCCTTCACTTCCCTTTTTGTTTTTTCAAATAATGGTTTTGAGGGGGAGGGAAAGGTTAACCAGATCATTTATTTTCCATCTCCCATTGATAAAATGTTTACCACTCCCCATTGGAAGAATTTAGATCTTTCTTTAGAATCTCCAGGAAAATCTCCCAAAATCTTCACCACCATGTGGATTCAGCCATCTTCTGATTCACCTCCAGATTGTCTCCTCCTAACTGCTCAAGCCACAGGTTAAGGTAAGGGTGAAATGTTCAATGCCCAAGCAATTAAGTGGGGAACACGTTTATCTAAGCAATTGCATGCAGCTCTGTATCTGCATACAGGGGGTCTCTCCCAAACTTTTTCAACCTCAGCAAAATAAGAAAAAGCCCCAGCGACCTGGGGGTATATATCATTCATTCATTCCTGTGTTCAACACTCATGGCGAATCCCCACCGAGACAGTGGGAGAGCAAGGACGGAAGAAACCCTGGAAGCTGAAGTCTGAGGAGGATTTCAAATTCAAGTCAGAGATGAAAGAAACATCTGGACTCTGTCCTCAGGTACACGCAGTATTCTGAACTGAGGCTATAACCAGAGACCATTCTAATGAAAGGCCTCCACAGGTGGGCTCTCACAGGTGGGCTCCCACTCAGTTTCCTGTATATTCATTCATGAAATCGCTCTGCGGGTCAACATGCAGAACAAAACCATTTAATAAAAGTGACAATGAGGAGAGGAAAGGGACACAAGAAGGCATGTGAATGGGGAGAGAGGAAGAGCCAGGGTGGAAAAACCGAGAGTCCCTCCCTGTGCTCCTTGCTGCCAGGGAGGTCTGAGGGACTAGTTTCCACCTGGGATCCCAAGTCCAGAACAAAAGCGGCGGGGCCATGGCGGAAGACAAGGGATGGGGGACCTTGGCACCCGCGCATGGGGGTGCCGAAGGATGGGGGCTAGCGCCCCCGCTGGTGGGGGGGGCACCTCGGGCGGCGCCATCCCTGGCCCGACCCCGTGGGGACCCGGGTGTGGCGCGGTATCCGGGGTGGTCCCGGTGCCCCGGGGGTCCCGGGAGGCTGGGTCCCCACACCTCCGAGAGCTCGGGGCCCGCGCTTTCTGCTCCAGGTGAGGGTGCGGCGCGGTTTCAAGTGCGCAGAGGGTCATCTGGAGAAGCCATGGGGCTGGGAGGGTCAGTGCGGCCTCTAAGGGCTGGGCTGGAGGGCAAGAGCGCAAGGGCAGCAAGTCCTGTGGGTCCTCTAGTCCCGACTGGGCCGCAGCACAGAACCGCCGCGCTGCATGCCCCTCCTCCGCCAGCCCCTCCACCTCACCCAGACTCTCTGCCACGTCCTCCGGGAGCTCACTTCCGGCTTCCGCAATTAGCAAAGCCCCTACTCCGGGTCGCCCCCGCCTCTGCCCCCTCCTTCCTGATGGGGAGGCTGGGGCCTGGGAACGGGGTGAAGCCCCGGGGGCCTGCGAGTGTGGCCAGAGCCGGCGCTCCGCGGCCTCCTAGCCTGGCTCCCCGAGCGGGTATCCGCGCGCAGCCTGGCTGCGAAAAGATCATCAGCCCTAAACCCGGCTGCACTCTCGGTTCACTTCGCTGGCTTCATGATTACGCCCGAAGCCGGGAACCAGCTTCCCCAGCACAGGCCTGAGCTGAGATGCCTGTCTGCTATTTGAGCAGTCTCCTGGTCTCCAGGCAGGGTCTGCCTTTGCATGATGGCAGGCGCGAATAACTTCGACCTGGATGTTTGGGTTTTTGTTTGTTTTTTGGTCATTGGTTATTACATGACCTCCATGGTAGGTGCTCCACAAAGCGAGTGAAAAGAGGATGCCTGATATATACGCATTCAGCCATTCTAGAAATGGAGCTTGGGGTTCTCTTGGAAACGCCGCATTGGTCCTTGCACTAGGGTTTAATAGAAAAGGGATTATGCACCAAGTTACTTAAATGAGCATAGGTTGAAATCGTTTACTGAGAATAAATATTTAAAATAGTTATATTTTAACTAAATCTATCATCAATCATAAATCTATTACACGAAGGTTACAGGCAATTTAAATGCAATAGCACTCTCTTCAGGGTTTTAGATAATCCGTGTCTGTCTTGGCACATGAGAATGCAAAGATAGGAAATGGTTTGTAAAAAATCATATAATAGCTTTTACTATACGGTATCAGCAATTTATCCTAAAGGAGCGGCCTCCAGCTAAAACTCAGCTTTGAAAAATGCAGAAAAGCAGCAAAAGTTTGCATACCCTCTTGGTGACCAGAGGCGTGCGTTGTGTCCCTCATCATCTCTTTCCTGGTTCTGAGGCCCTTGGCGCTCAGTAGGTTAGTGTCTTATTCTCTGGATTAGGCCATTGAAGAAATACCAGGCCCAGAGAAGAAGGTCCTGCTGGGTGTCTGAAGAAAGTACAGCCTTTTAGATGAAGCTTTCTGGGGAATTTGTCAGTAACCACTAACAAATGGTTTGCTTCTGATAGGAAGGGAAATTTTTTTTAAAGATTTTATTTATTTATTTGACAGACATAGATCACCAGTAGGCAGAGAGCAGGCAGAGAGAGAAGTGGAAGCAGGCTCCCCGCTGAGCAGAGAGACAGACATGGGGTTCAATCCCAGGACCCTAGGATCATGACCTGAGTTAAAGGCAGAGGCTTAACCCGCTGAGTCACCCAGGTGCCCCTAAACATTAATAATTCTTAACGGTTCCTCTACTCACTTATATAGAAGCCCTTTTCCAAACAGAAGATTAAATCTCTCTTGGCTACTCCTATCAGCTTATTCTGAATTATTTTCCATCCAGAAGCATGAACTAGAAAACCACAGTTTTTACACAGTGTTTGGTTTTCCACCAAGAGAATCCCATAATTTGTGGTGTTTCAGTGTGGTGTGTTGCTAAAAGCATTTCCAATGCTGTGGATACAAGAGGGTAGTGCAGAGAGGTAAGGAAACAGGAGAAAAGGTATGGCTCTCTAATGAGCACTTTATTCTAGAACTTTCCTCCAGCCTTGTGAGCTCACAACTCACAAGTGTGTGCTGGTGCCTTGATCTCATGGGCCACAGTGCTCAGCATCTTCCAGCTGCTTTTTTAGTGAATACATATGTAACAATTGATTTCTTGCCCCGGATTTTGAGAGGAAAATCTGTTCAGAGGGATGGACACTCTGAGCCAACACCAGAAAACACTCTCTGTAGTCTTCTTGTTAAATGAAAAAATATGGTTAAACCACTTTTGACAGTCTACTACATACAGCAAAATGTAAATCTTAATTGAAATATGTCCTCTCTGCTGTGCTTAAGCAACTGAGTCCTGAGCTTTTCAGGTTTTCAGTCTGAAAGAGTACACCTCTGGTGCTCTGAAAGGGAAGAGAAAGGACACCCTGTTCTCCATATAAATTAAAGAAGAGAAATCTGTGCATTAAAGTGGGCCATATAAAATTTATCAAGCAATTATCTACGAACTCCTTCCTATCCAAATTACCTGATATGCTCTCCCTACTCCTTTATTCCAAGTTACTGCCTTTTCCAGGATTCTGTCTCACATCACAACATGTATTCTGTTATTTCCTTCTTGCAAGCTAGTTTTGTTTTCTCCATCTAAAAAAATCAACAATCATTGTGTATTTCAATTCCCATTTTCCTCAAATGCATTGATTCTTCTCATCTATTACTCTTTTCTCATACTCAGTGTCTTTGTCTTTATGGGGTTTGTACTTTGCTTTTACCCATCCTTTACTGCCATTATATAATCAAACCTAATAACTTCTTAGAGAAAGTTAAAAATTCCTGCATAGCCACACGTGAACACAAAGTCACTGATTTTTAGCAAACCTATAAGATAGACATCCATTCAATTTCTTTTTTTTTTAAGATTTTATTTATTTATTTGACAGAGAGAGATGACAAGCAGGCAGAGAGATAGGCAGAGAGAGAGGAGGAAGCAGTCTCCCTGCTGAGCAGAGATCCTGATTTTGGGCTCGGTCCCAGGACCCTGGGATCATGATCTGAGCAGAAGACAGTGGCTTAACCCACTGAGCTACACAGGCGTCCCTCCATTCAATTTCTAATGGAGACTCAAATGCATCCTGAGTTCTAACCTAAACCTAAGTTCTACTTCTAACACGTTGTTATATGACCAAATTCTTTCAGTTCAGTATTTTGTAACATTTAAATATTAATCAATTGATGCTTTGTGTATTTCTCTGAAAATAATTTGGATACTGTAGATTTATTGTTATATTTATAGATTTATAATCAAAGTTTCATCAGTTGAAGTTTTTGGAAATTTTAGATATAATGATTAACCTAAAATGATACTGCCTCAAATCCCTCTGATATCAAGGCCCAACACCTGATTATAGCCAAACCTGTGGTGGATAGTTCCATGAAAAATTGCAGTTACTTAACACTGATAGCATCTCTTGTTCTCTCTCTCATTTTAGAATGTCTCCAACACAACCCAAAAGTGTAGGAGAGTTAATGTCCTCTGAGGACAGCTCTCAGTGAAGTGGAAATAAGAACCATAGATAAAATTGTCAGTTTTCAGGTCTTCATGAGGACAACTTAAAGAAATTTCTCAGTACCTTTCAGTAAAAGCAAGCCTTCATTTTCTATCCAAACAATTATATCAACAATGTACCTCTTTGACAAAGTTGCTTCTTCACTGTATCACTTTCCCATTCTTTTCTACCTTGGATAATCTCCCAGATAAACTAACAGTACTCAAATCCTTTGTCCTACTCTTTGCTCTCAGGATAAATGGAGCCAAAAGACTTAGATTAATATCAAGTTCTGAATGGGATCTTAGAGCTATTTCTGTCCAGATTTTCATAAACATAGGGACCATTGAATTATCAGGCTATAAATAAGTTCTAAATGGAGGGGGCAAAAGCAAAAGTAGAAATTTTTATGTTTGATTTTTAATCATGATTAATTGACTTTATTGATTATTAAAAATACTAACATTATAAAAGTGTGGATCTTTGTAAAACAATGTCATAATGTAAGAAATAAGTTGCATAGTCCTTTTGAGAATATTAAGCCAAGTGTTCAGGTGCCATCTAATTTCTTGTTTAATCAAAGAACTTTGGTGTGCATTATCTTGAGGAATAGGATTTTGAAGTCCAGACAGACTAACAGAAATCTGATCCAAATGTGTGTGTTTATATTTCTGCTTTTGTTGTAAAAATCAAAGTGTGATTGCTGGTTTAAAATGGTAAAACCAATAATGTTCATGGACTCTATTATAAATTTTCTAATTGAATGGGAAGAATTCAAAACATATAATTAATTGATTTGCAAATCCTCAAAGAGCTACAGGATCAGGTAGTGGTATGTTCTGATTCAACAGCATCATAATGCAGCATTTTATATGTGTGGCTAATGGACATTTTCATGAATGTTTGCTAGCTAGTCAGCCAATACAGAGAAATATTAGGTAGGGTAATTACTCACAGTTGTGATTAATAAAATGAGAGAAAATTATCAAATGACACTAATAATAATAATCCTATAGCAGGCTAAATAATTCAATGATAATTACAAGTATTAATCTTGCTTTCTTCCCTGATTATGACTCTTCTCTCCTTTTTCATAATGTGAGTAGCAGATTGTCTGCAATGAATTGTGAAAACCCAGCAGGGACTTTGGCAGTGAAGGTCTCCCATCAATTTTGATAGGTTAAAATGATTCTGGTTGGTCTTGAGCAAATGTGTCAATTTTTTTTTCTGTGTGTGTCATAAAAGAAAGAAGCAATAGTAAATTCTGGCTGTTATTCCATGGAGCCAATAAAATCATACTGCCAACAAGAGGCTGTTGACACCGTAAGTGTAGTTAACTGTCTTGAAATAATAGGCCTCGAAATAAAATTACAATATTTCACATAACCACTTTTTTTTTAAAGAAAAAAACAAAACAAAACAACTATACTGCTTACATTTAGGGCTCTGCTGTTGTGTAACTATTTTGAACATGTCTACTGTAAGTGTGTATGTGTATATATATATATATATATATATATATTCAGTGAAATAAATTCATTTAGAGATAAATTTGGATTGCAAATTATTTTGGGGGAGGCATGGTATTTGTGGCTAGTCTTACAAGTAAAAAGGACTAAAAGAAAGAAGAAAAACATTTTTTATTACAGCATATTTACATCTGTCCAAAGTACTTATTTACTATAAGACTGACTAATGTGTAATACTGTACACAAAGAGGGAAGTTAAATGAGTTATAATTCAGTTGAAGTATAGCTGGCCATTTTAAAACTTACCACTGAATCTTTCTGGTATGAAATGTGATATCTGGCAATCTGGTCCAGTTCATTACATCAGGTCATTTGTATGTTCTTATTACCATTTTGATAGCATAGCACATTTTATGACCCAGACATTTTACATTGGAACTATGATGCATGTATTTTCAAAAGTATAGACATACATGAAGCTATGAGGTCAAAAAAGATGAATGTCCGTAGTACCATATAAACTCAACAAATAAAAGTGTCCAAGGCTCTGAGTGAGATTTATGAATATTGTATAAGATTAGGCCAACATGTGGTTTTGATATAAATAATCTGTTCTTAATTTAGAATTACAATCGTTGAGTACAGTGTTGAAAATGGCAGATAGATTTTAGCTATCTTTGCTCACTAGGGAAAATGGAAAATGTTTAGTTTGGTCAGATTTTCACTTAACTTCTGAAAAATCTTACATTTGAGAGAACCTTTATGAAATAAGAATCCTTAAAGACATAACCCCTTTGGCACAAGTTTTCAATAAACTTGTTTGATGTTGTAGACAATTATATGGCATACGTACTGTTCTAGATGTTTCATGCCAATAATATGTAAGCCATACCAAGGCTACATATACATATAGAGATGTTCCTCAGCTTACAAGGGGGCTATGTACAGAGAAACACATAAAAAATTGAAAATGCATTTAATACCCCTAAACTATCAAATATCATAGCTTACCTTAAGCTTATTCAAACATACTCAGAACACTTACATTTGCCTGCATTTGGGCAAAATCATCTTCAGCAAAGCCTATTTTATAACAAAGTATCAAATATCACATGCAACTTATTAAATATTACACTAAAAAAAGAAGAATGTTTATATATACAATGGTTGTAAGAATATCAGGTGTTCACCCCTGTAATCTTCTAGCTGACTGGGAGCTGTGGCTCACTGCCCCTGCCTAGCATCACAAGACGGCACCATACCACATGTCACTGGCCCTTTTTATAAAGACCCAAATTCAAAATTCAAAGTACAGTTTCTACTGAATCACTTTCACTTTCACATCATTGCCAAATATATCGTAAGTTGAATCATTGTAAATCAGGAGCCATCTTATTTGAAAGTTAAATCACAGTCACCCATATACACACAAAAAAAGGCCTTCATCTAGGGCCATCTATGTATCTCTAAACAACATAGCATGACATATCAACAGCAAAAAATGGATGTGAAGGGGACAATTGCTTTGCGTCAGTACTCTGAGCAGTAACATACATGGCCTTACTCACCTAGCAGAACTCCAGAGCTAGCTGATGGCAAGGAATTTTACAAATGTTTGCTGAACAGCTTAAGCACTATTATTTTTAAATTAGTGTGCATATCTGTTTTCTAAAGATATGTTAACTTATTTTATTGACTTATTACAAAACCAAATAATTTCCTCTTATTTAAGTGACAGGTAAATAGAATTTTTTTAATTTAAATCAAATGGCTTTTTAGGGAAAATATACTAAAAATTCTGAAACTTGTATTGCTTATGAATCTTTTATTGGAATTCTTATCAAGTTGTATTTTTCAAGTTTTTCCTAAATAATCTACAATGAACTGAAAATATTTTTTGGATTTTATTCAAGGCTATTAACACACAATTTTACTTTGTTAAATATAGTCCTAAATGTTCAACCAAAACGTTGTGTCCTTTTTTTCCACTACCACATCCTCCATTTACTGACTGGATTCTCTCCCAAACTAGCACATATATACCATTGTCTATCTTTAGGATAAGTAAGGGTCATCTTTTGTCTTTATTCTATTCCTTGTATGCTTCTGAACTTGTTGAATTTTAATATAGTCACACCATAAGCATCACATATTTGATTCCCCTTTAAATAGTAAACAGTGCACAACCAGAGCATACCTTCAAAGCTATCAATAGACCTATTCTGATATATTATTTTTGTATTTTTGTAAATTAAAATAATTAAATTATAGAATAAGAGTTTCAGGTGTTTTAAGTTTTACCCAAACTAACTTTTGTCAAACTCGTTTTTGTCATCATATATGTCAAGTAGTTTTCTCACGTTTATTTTTAGAATATCCTTGTATAATGAATATTTACACTGATATCTAGTATAAAAATCTTGCAATTTCTTTTAGAAACATTAAGATATTGAAAATCAATCTATTTCTTTAATTCAGTGAAGACATTTTTGGCTTGTTTCCAGTACTTTTTTACTGGTTAAAGAATCAATTTGAAGTAGTCTGAATTTCATTATTATATGGCCCTTTCCCTTTGATGAATACAAAGACGATATTCTATATTAGCTATCTGAGAAGAATTTATTTTTTTAATTTTATTTATTTGTGAGTGAGAGAGAGCACAAGCAGGGGGAGCAGCAGGGTGAGGGAGAAGAAAATTCCCGGCTAAGCAGGGAATCTGTTGCAGAACTGAGTCCCAGAACCCTAACATCTTGACCTGAGCTAAAGGCTCAGGCGTTTAACTGACTGAGCCACCCAGGTCTCCCAATCTGAGAAGAGTTCTGTATGTTATTCCTATTAATATGCAGTTTAAAGTCTAGGTAATTAACTTAATATTTTAGTGGCTATTACATAGATAGCACTATGTTCCAGGCTGAGAGTAAGAAAGAAATATTAAATCAACCATATTCTATGCATTCTAAATGAAAATAATCAATCATAATAAATCCTTCTATTTATGGAATATCAACTTATAAGTTTTCCTCCATATGAACAATGCCAAATACCAGAATAAAGGGTAGAGTTAAAGAATTCTGGTAAGCCATTTAATTTTGAAAAATGGTGCTATATTGTTGCTGAGTTGTGGTTTTCAGTTACATAATATCTGATAAGTGTAAAAGTAACATGAGTGTTACGTGAGATGAGAAATGGTATATAATTAAGATATTTTTAAAAGTACAGATAAATACAAATTTGTAAACATAGGATTTTGGAGGAATAAAAATAAATGATAGCTACACACTCTAAAGTGAATAAATCTTGGAAAGTTAATAGAGAAGTTAAAAAAGGACAGTGCAAAAAGTATGGTACATTCTTATGAAGTTCAAACAAATTCTGTGAAACCGTAGATGGACTTAAAGATATTATTATGTATCAAATATTGTAAAAATTAAGCAAGGAAATAGCAAACATAAAATAACCAAAGCATACAAACTTGGGTAGATACAATAGGTGTGATCATGTTCTACTTCATAAAGAGATGAGTTAATAGATAAATAAAAGTAACTAGACTTTTTAGAAGTTAATAAAACTTCGCCTGTTATTTCTTAGTAATATAAAATATATGGTTTTCTAACAAAAACGTTTATCTTAAAAATATTTAAAAATAAATTTCAGGCTACTCATAAAGTTATATTTACTTTTCCACTGAAGGAAAAGCTGGTTGTTGTAGTTGTAGTTGTTTGTTTTAGTCTCCTCTTAGTTTTTATTATTATAATGTGGAATGAGGAATGTTAGATTGAAAAGTGAATTATTTTATAGGCAAAAATCATTACTTGATTCACCTCCTGGTAAAGCAGATGGAACTCCTGAAAACATGCCCTTTTGCCTTACAGAAGAGTAACAGTTATGCTTACTTATGAAACATACTTGGTGGTGGCCCTAAATAGTGACACCATATTAAACATTTTGAATATTTGCAATTAATTTTTTTAGTCATAGGGCTCCAAAAGACACTGCTGATATCTTAGCAGGTATTTCAATGAAGGTAAAAGTTGCCTGACTGTTTAAAAATATTAACAAGGCATGAAACATGGCAGAAGTATTGTCCTCAGATATTATTTTTTTCCATATGCTCCTGATTCCAGACATGACAAGTTATTTTTTTAAAATTTTTTATAAAAGATTTTATTTATTTATTTGACAGAGATCACAAGTAGGCAGGGTCAGGCAGAGAGAGAGGAGGAAGCAGGCTCCCTGCTCAGCTGAGATCCCGATGTGGGACTCAATCCCAGGATCCTGGGATCATGACCTAAGCCAAAGGCAGAGGCTTTAACCCACTGAGCCACCCAGGCGCCCCCATGACAAGTAATTTTTGATAGATATATATACAATGTATTTTCCAGTTATAAGAAAAATGGTTCTGCTATTTTTAAACTTTTTTAAAAATTACATAATTTTTTAAAATTAAAATTTTATTTTTTAATGTTTTACTTTTCTTTTCTTTTTTTTTAAGATTTTATTTATTTATTTGATAGACAGAGATCACAAGTAGGCAGAGAGGCAGGCAGAGAGAGAGAGAGAGAGAGGGAAGCAGGCTTCCTGCAGAGCAGAGAGCCCGATACGGGGCTCGATCCCAGGACCCTGAGATCATGACCCGAGCCGAATGCAGCAGCCCAAACCACTGAGCGACCCAGGCGCCCCAATGTTTTACTTTTCAATATACTACTTAGAATATAAAACCTATTCCATTTGGTAAGAAATTTACCATTTAAAAAATGGTAATTTTCTCATTTTGTCTTCCCCCTCATTGCTTTATATTGAATAAAAAATTTCACAATAAACCCAACTGATGCTTTCATTTTGATGGTCCCTCTGTTGGTCATATTGTATATGAGCCATGACAATTAGTTTTACAAAATTTATTGATGTTTGTTGATATGTTTTATCATAACTAATTTTCCCTCCCTTATCTAGATTCCCCAGCTTTCAGACAGGTGGACACCTCAATAAACCATACCAAAGGGATGTATCAAGTACTTCTTAGACATTCTCTCAGATCCTTGAGGTCTCATTTTGCCTAGGGATTTGCAATAGGTTCTGCCAGAGGCACCACTGTGACAACTGATGTCCATGGTCTATCTCCTGATAAGCTCAAGAGGTCACTGGTTTCCAAGTTTATCTATACAATTAGTGCATTCCAGCAAGTTCTTTTTTTTTAATATTAACAAACTTATTTTAAAGTTTATATGGAGAGGCAAAGACTCACAATAGTCAACATAGTGTTGAGGGAGAACAAAGACTGAGGACTGACTTCAAAGTTTACCATAACAATGGGGCGCCTGGGTGGCTCAGTGGGTTAAGCTTCTACCTTTGGCTCAGGTCATGATCCCAGGGGCCTAGGATTGAGTCCCGCATAGGGCTCTCTGCTCAGCAGGGAGCCTGCTTCTCCTCATCTCTCTCTCTGTCTGTCTCTCTGCTTATTTGTGATTTCTCTCTCTGCCAAATAAATAAATAAAATCTTTTTAAAAAATTTACCATAACGATAATTGTAAGCAAGATATTGTAATACCACAGAAAGACTAGATTAAAGGAACAGAATATATATTATCAATTATATTTTATATTTAATATAAAAGCAAAAGCAATACAAAAGAGCAAAATACAATCTTTTAAACAAATGGTTCTGGAGTAATGGTGAAACTAAATGTAAAAATATAAAATAAAATAAAATAAAATAATAAAATAAAATAAATCCAGGCAGATATCATACACTCTTCACAAAAATTAACTCAGATTGGATTATAAGCCTAAACATGAAACTTGTAGAAGGCAAAATAGAAGAAAATTTAAATGACCTTGGTTTTGGCAATAACTTTAGCTACAAAAGCACGAGCACTGAATTTAAAAATGTCTACTCTGTGAAACACAATGCCAAGAGAATGAAAAGGCAAAGCACAGACTATGAGAAAAAATTTGCAAAATACACATCTGGCAAAGGACTGTTAATCAAAAATACACAAAGTCCCCTTAAAACTCAACAATGGGGGAAAAACCTGATTAAAAATGAGTCAAAGACCTTAGCAAATACCTCACAAAAGAAAATATTACAGATGGCAAATAAGCATATAAAAAGATGCTTCACATCATATGTTATCAGGAAAATGCAAATTAAAACAAAAAAGAGACACCAGTACATACCCAGAATCCAGAACACTGACAACAGAACAGGAAATGTTGGTGAGGATGTGGAGCAACAGGAATGCTCTTCCATGTCTATTGAGAATAAAGAATGGAAAACAACTTGGCAGTTTCTTACAAAACTAAACATATTCTTGCCAGATGATTCAGCAGTAGCAGTTCTTGGTATTTATCCAAAAAGATCAAATCTATACCCACAAAGATGTCTATTGTTGTTTTATTCATAACTGACAAAAGCTTGGAAGCAACCAAGATATCCTTCCATAGGTGAAAGGTCAAATAAAGTGTAGTACATGCAAACAATGGAATATTATTTAATGCTAGAGAAATGAATTACCAAGCCATGAAAAGATATGGATATAAATATTTAATAAATATTTGATTTTAGGCTTCTACCAGTCTATCAATAGTATTAGTATATTTTAACAGTGAATGCTCAGCATTCATGAATTTACCTAATAAAACATTTGGGGTTCAATATTTTAAATACTTCAACCTCTATGATTATATTCCTAATAATTTTGAATTGGGGTAAATAAACCTTAATATTTTGTAACTTGTTTCTTATTGCAAAAGAGCTCAATGAAATTTTAGAAAATAAAAATTTACAAAAAAAAAGTTTAGTTTATAAACATTCGGGTGCACTTGCCCCTTTGGATCACTACGTTTCTATCTTTAGGGTAAATACCCAATAGTGCAATTTCTGGGTATTAGGGCAGTTCTATTTTCAACATTTTGAGGAACCTCCATGCTGTTTACCAGAGTGGCTGCACCAGCTTGCATTCCCACCAACAGTGTAGGAGGGTTCCCCTTTCTCCGCATCCTCGCCAGCATCAGTCATTTCCTGACTTGTTGATTTTAGCCATTCTGACTGGTGTGAGGTGATATCTCATTGTGGTTTTGATTTGTATTTCCCTGATGCCGAGTGATATGGAGCACTTTTTCATGTGTCTGTTGGCCATCTGGATGTCTTCTTTGCAGAAATGTCTGTTCATGTCCTCTGCCCATTTCTTGATTGGATTATTTGTTCTGTGGGTGTTGAGTTTGTGTAAACCTGGTGATTCACAGACCTGTACCCCGGGGGATAAAAATATATGTTTATAAAAAAAAATAAAAAAATTAAGAGAGCTTGGGAAAAAAAAGTTTAGTTTACTATTGCCAAATAATTTAAAACTTTATCTTATATTCAAATACATATATTTTTCTAAATTGATGTATATGCTATTAAAACCAAAAACTTTTAATTATACTACATTTCATATCATGCAATCAATGCCAGAAAGCCACCTGGCGATGACTTGTCTTAAATAGAGTTAAGATGGGTGTTATTACAATGCAAGATGGAAACAAAGATAGTATAACAGTGGAGTGTTACATAATTTCTGTTTTGATCAAGTTACTAATCTACAAAAGGCTTTTATCGGTGACAGATTGGGAATTTAACAAAACTTTTAAACTAGCATGTGTGACTCATTCCTAGAAAACAACACAATCAATAACACTTTATTTAGATTAAATCATGACTATTTCTCCATTAGAATAAAAAAGGTAGCAACCCCAATAAGTTTATTGAACAGTAAAAGTTGAAATGCTGTAATGCTCCTAAGGAATTAAATGATCCAGTCATGAATTACAAAAAAGGATATAAATTACCACAGTGTTTGTATAATTGTAATGTACAACTGCCCATTATCGTTCAATAGTGTAGTCTTGTACGAGAACTCTATAAAAGAACTCCACTTCTAAACCGTGGAAAATATGTTCCCTTTCCCCCTATATACAACTATTAAGCCATTCATTTAGCTTTTAAAATATCCACTTAATATAGGCTTTTTACTCATTTGAACAGGCAGCAGGGCTCTATTCTTATTGCTTACATCTGAAGGATAGACTTCTAGCGTAAGAGGTAAAGCCCATAAAGGAGCCCAATAATAACAACAAAATACAGTTTAGTGAGCCCTTACAATCTGCCAGCTACCTTTCTGAGAATACTTCAATTAATAAAGCATATAAAATACCTGACCACAAAGAGCTTACATTCTTTTGAAATATAATAGTGAAATAAACCAATAATAGAGGGGCACCTCGGTGGCTCAGTCCATTGAGTGACTGCCTTTGGCTTGGGTCATGATCTCAGGGTCCTGGGATGTAACTCCCCAACAGGCTTTCTAGGCAGTGGGGTGTTTTCTTTTTCCTCTGCACCCCCTCTAAATTCTCTCTCTCTCTGTCTTAAATAAGAAAATAAACCAGTAATAGAATAATGATTGATGGTTGATGGTGATAAGTGTTACAAAGAAATACAAGAAAGGTAAAAGCCATTGGAGAATTCTGGGATGAAATTTAATTTTATTTTGTGTTGGGTGGTTATATCTCATTTATGATACGTTATTTGCACAAAGACCCAGGAAGTGAAGGAGGGTGTTATACAAATATTAAAGGAAAAGATTGCTCTAGGCAGAGCAAGTAAGTATATAGACTTTGTGTGAACAGCTGGTCTGTTACTTTTGAGGAAAAGCAAGGAGGCCAATGAGGAGTTCATAGTGGTGGAGAGAGGAAGAACGTATTGATGTATGACCTTCTAGTACATTGAAACGCCTTCAGTTTTTATTTAATATGAAAGAGGAAGATAACAAAAGACGTTAAACAGCAGAATAAAATCATCTGACTTGATTTTTAGGTTAAGTTGCTGTACCAAAATAAATTTGCAGTGAGAAAAAAGTGCAGTATGTGTGGAAGTGGGGTTATCAATCAAGTCAATAATTCAGGAACATATATATGATGGTGTTTTTAGCATGCTGGTTGGTAATAGAAGTGGTGAGGTATGGTTTTTATTTTGTATATATTTTGTTGGTGAATATTCTGGTGAACAGGTTGGGGTATGTGCAGGACAGACGATATCAACATTTATTTTACCTGCACAAACAGAAGGGTGGATTCTTCATTCCCTGATATGGAGAGAACTCTGAGTTCAAATGTTCTTTCTGATTAAATGGCATAGTGATGATGAGGATTTAGTCAGATAGTGAAAGAGAACAGTAAGCATAGTGTCAAGCGGTAAGACATTATAATACATTTGAACATCAAAAAACGTTGTGTTGGATCATCTGTTTATGTGAGTAAATAAATAAATAAAGCTACCTGGGGTTCTGATAGAGGTAAAGAAGACTACTATATGATCCAAAGGGGCACGTGCACCAAATGTTTATAGCAGCAATATCCACAATAGCCAAACTATGGAAAGAACCTAGATGACCATCAACAAATGAATGGTATATGTATATATATACATATATATATATATATATATATATATATATATATATATATATACCAATGGTATATGTATATATATACATATATATATATATGTATATATATATAATGGAATACTATGCAGCCATCAAAAGAAATGAAATCTTGCCATTTGCGTTGACATGGATGGAACTAGAGGGTATTATGCTTAGCAAAATAAGTCAACCAGAGAAAGACACTATCATATGATCTCCCTGATATGAGGAAATGGAGGTGCAATGTGGGAAGTTTGGGGTCAGGGAAAGAGTAAATGAAACAAGATGGGATTGGGAGGGAAACAAATCATAAGAGACTCTTAATCTCACAAAACAAACTGAGAGTTGCCGGGGGCGTGGGGAGGTTAGTGAGAGGGTGGTGGGGTTATGAACATTGGGGAGGGTATGTGCTGTGGTGAGTGCTGTGAAGTGTGTAAACTTGACGATTCACAGACCTGTACCCCTGGGCTAATAATACATTATATGTTAATTTAAAAGAAGAAGAAGAAGAAGAAGAAGAAGAAGAAGAAGGAGAGTATAAATCAAATGCTATGGTTTTCAGCGAAGAGTTTGTAATCAGGCATATTTTATTATAGTAACTAAGTAAAATGATGGTCGAAAATTGGAATAACAGAAAACATAAAAATCAGAGATTTTAAAAAGAGATATGGGAAAGTGCAGAGAATATAGTCAATGATATTATAATAGTGTTATATGGTGACAGATGGTGGCTATATTTGTAGGGATCATAGAATAATGTATGGAGATATTGAAAACCTGAAACCAATGAAACACTGAATATCAACTATACTCAAATAAAAAAATAGTAAAAATAAAACATTTTAATTTAAAAAGATAAAAAGAGGGACAGGAATTTGAAAAGTGAATTTCAAGAAGAGTAAAGATGAGGCTAAGACATACTCTGAACCTTGAGGAAAACACCATTTTGAAAATTCTTCCCATTTTGAGAAAACTCAAATGAATCAATACCATAAAAGAACCCATTTAATTGAGAGATGTAATGAATGCTCAAGAAATAATTTTATGACAGGATAATTCTTCCCTATGAAACAGCATAACCAGGAAAACCTGAGATGGAAAAACAATGATGAAAAATAAGAAATTAGACTGAAAGATAAATGATTGATGATTGAAGATTTGTATTTTGTTTTTTGAGGATAATATAGAATTTTTAGCTTGTGGTTTAATGTTTTTGAGGATAATCTAGAATTCATACCTGCCTTGAGACAGGCTGGTTGTAGGCAGTTTAGGCAGACCCTTAAGACAGGCCTAGTTTGGGCAGGTGGTTTTGGAGGAGGCCATTGGGCTGGACAGAGACAAATCCAACCATTTGACTAAAGTGTCTGTGAAGATGTTGAAGTCAGATGCAACAGAGAAAGACCTGTCAAACCTAATCTCAGAAATTGAGATGATGAAGATGATTGGACAGCACAAAAACACCATCAACCTGGTGGGTCCTGCACACAGGATGGTCCTTCGTACACTCTCATGGAATATGCCTCCAAAGACAACATACAGGAGTACCTGCAGGCCCAGAGGCCTCCTGACCTGGAGTACTGTTACAATATCAGCCACAATGCAGCAGAGCAACTCTCCTCCAAGGACCTGGTATCCTGTGCCTACCAGGTAGCCTGAGGCATGGAGTACCTTGCCTCCAAGAAGTGCATACACCAAGACCTGGCCACCAGGGAAGTGATGGTGACAAAGGACAACATGATGAAGATCTCAGACTTCAGCCTTGCCAGAGATATCAACACATCAGTTACTATAAAAGGACAACCAACAGTGGACTGCCTGTGAAGTGGATGGTCACTAAGGCCATGTTTGACCAGATCTACATCCACCAGAGTGACTTCTGCTCTTTTGGGGTGATCCTGTGCAAAATCTTCACTCTGGAAGCCTCCCATATCCTGGAGTGCCTGTGGAGGTGGTTTTCAAGCTGCTGAAGGAGTCATTTGATGGATAAGCCAATAAGTGCACCAGAGAGGTATACACAATAATGAGGGGTGGCTGGCATGTGGTACCTTCAAGATTCTGGTAGAAGAACTGGATCATACTGTGGCCTTGACCTCCAACCAGGAGTACCCGGACCTGTCCTTGGCCCTGGAACAATACTGTCTATGCTTTCCCAACACCCAAATCTCCACCTGCTCCTCAGAGAAGAATTGCACCTTCTCTCATGTGCCGTTGCCCAGGTAGGCCTATCTGCCCTGACACCCAGCCCAGCTTGCCAATGGTGGACTCAAATGACTAGTATCCCTATTACTCCTGTCCAGATTTCGTCATAAGCTGTAACCCTTACCCCCCACCCTCCCTGTAAGACTCACTGCCTTCTCCTTTGTCCCTTTCCTACTGGCAGGAGCCAGCTGCCTACCTGAGGCCTTCACCCCTTGAAGTTCAACTCTCTTCCCCTTTCTCTTCCTCCTCCTGTGAAAGCTGTCAGTGCTTTCCTCTTTTGGTTTTGTCTGCTTAGCATAACATGTAAGACTGTGTTCTGGTGGCAGGGACCTAGTCCTTGGGGCTATAGCGCTAGCGAGGGGAGGTCAACTGCTCTGGGCCTTGGCTAAGAGCAACCCCTGCTCCAGAGGTATGGTGCCAAGGGCTTATTAATTTTGATACTAATTTGCTTTGCTGACTAAATACCTGGTATCAAAAGATGGGAAGGCAAAGACTGGAAGCAGTGTTGTGACCATGGGGTCCAGCCCCAAACTATGAAGAAAACACAAAGTGTATAAATCTGAGTAAGTATATATTTACACACCTTTTTAAATAGGTTGTTATCAAAGATTTAATCAATGGGTAATATGCTCCTCGTGACTGGGAAGCATCCATTGCCATATATTAAAAACAAAGCAAAGAGGTGTCTGGGTGGCTTCCTCCATAAGTGTCCCTTCTTTTCAGGTCATGATCCGAGGGTCCTAGGATGGAGGCCCACATCAGGCTCTCTGCTCAGTGTGAAACCTGCTTCTCCTTTTCCCTCTGCCCTGCTTATAGTTCCTCTTCCTGTCTCTCTGACAAATAAATAAAATATTAAAAAAAAGAAAGAAACAAAATGTTTTTAAAAGGTCTTTTTTTTTTTTAATTTTCTAGGTGTGCCTGGATGACTCAGTTGTTTAAGCAGATGTTTGCCTTTGGCTGAGGTCATGATTCCAGTGTACAGAGATTCAGCCCTGCATGGGACTACTTGCACCTCAAGGAGCTTGCTTCTTCCTGTCCCTTTGCACGTGATTCCTTCCGCTTGTGCAGTTCCTCTCTCTCTCACTCTTTCTCTCTCGCTGTCAATAAACAAAATAAAATCTTTACTAAATAAATAAATAAATTTCTAAACCTACTTTCAGTTTATGTCCCTTAAAAAAATTGCTACTGCTTCATTAAAAAAAAAATAAAGGATAATTTAGAAAGATGCTTCCAGAGTTAATAAGCTGTTTTGTTTCTTTGTCAGGATTAAATATAGAAGTGCTTTAAAAAGTAAAAGAAAAAATATGCTATATTAACACTAATCACACTATAACTTTGGTGGTTATATCAAGATAATAAAAAGTGATTTTAAAGCAAATTTCATTATCAGACATAAAGATCAAGTCAAAATTACAGAAGAATAAAAGATGAATTCATCAGAGAGTATAATAATTATTGACTTTTAATACTTAATAACAGATTTGGGGATATATAGGGAAAAACTAAGAACAAACGTCATAAATTATACCTTAGAGGAGAAATGGAAAAAAATTTCAACGCCTTTATTTTAAGATTATATAGACAAACGGTCATCAAATTGGTAAGATATGTAAGACTTGAACAAAATTATCAACTAACTAGATATGCTTGATATTACAGAACACTCCCAACAACCGCAGACTACATATATCTTAAGCCATGATTTTCTTTGCAAAGGTCAACACTGATAATGTTATAGTCATACCTCCGTGTACCAGGAAAGTAGTAGCATATTTCTTGAAAGACACATCTATCAAAGCTCCATTGAGAAACCATAAAGATGGAGAAGTGATTTGCAAATTATATATCTGATAATGGACATCTACTCTGATTATTAAAAAATGAATAAAAATAAAAAACCTTACTAATAACCAAACAGAGTATCCAATTTTACATGTGAAGAAAATTATTGAAGAGACATATCACCAAAAGGGTATGGATGGCTTATAAGCACATGACAAATTTCTCAACATTTAGACATTAAGGAAGTACAAATTAAAATCATAATGAGACATGCTTACATATCTATTAGAATGGCTAAAATTATAAAGGCTTATTGTACTTCGTCTGAGCTAGATTGAGAAGCAACAAAAAATCTAAACTGTTGTTGGCATATATCATGATACCACCACTTTGGAAAATAGTTTGAAAATTTTTTTCAAATGCAAAATATGTTGCAGTTACACGAATAGCCATTTTAGTTCTAGGCATTTAACCAAGAGAAACAAACCCCATGTTCGTACAAGGACTTGTATATGTATTTCATAGCAGCTTTATTTTTAATAATTGAAAACAGTGGGAATGTTCATCAATGTCCATCAATAGAGCAAAGACAAATTATGATCTATTCATTAAAGAGATTACTATTCAACATCAAAATGAACTATTTACAATTGGAGATTCTCAAAGTAATGGTGCTGAGAAAAGAAAAGCCAGGCAATGAATAGCATATACTGTGTGATTCCATGACTATAAAAAATCTAGAAAATACAAATTTATATTTAGTCACAGTCATCAAATATATTGATGTGATTTTAGTGCCTTCTTCTGTGCTCCCATAGCTTCCTACACTTGGATCTCCGAGCATTTGTTACACCATGTGAAAATATGAACTCTTTTTCTTTATTCTGTCTTACTAGAATAAGAATCCTTGAAATTTCATGGACATTTGAACTCTCAGTTATTAGCAGAAATTCTATCACACAGTAAGTTCCAAATATAAAAGCCAGAGTTTTACAATGACTTGTAAGCTTTTACATGATCTAGCCACTCATTTAACCTCTGTGACCTCTTTCCCTGCTACTCTTCAGTCACTCACAGTGGCCTCCTTGCTATTCCTCAGATATGCGAGGCACGATCCAACCTTATGGCCTTCAAGATAGCCAATTACTTTGTCAGGAGTGACCTTATTGCTGATAGTTCTGGGCAAATTCATCACCTTTCCATACCTTTGTTCAATTGTCAGCTTCATTGTAACTACCCTGATCTTCCTATTAAAAATTTTAACTCCCCATCCCCTGCCTAGCAACCTTGATTTTTCTCACCTTGATCTAATTTTTCTTTTTCCCCAGTGTACTCATAATTTTTGAATGCACTATGCAATTTTTATTAAGGTTTATATCTTTTAATTGTCTCACCCATTAAAATAAAAGTTCTACAAAGCCAAGTATTTCATTTACCAGTGTAGTCTGAAGTAATATCTGCCATATAATAGGTTCAGTAGACAATTGGTAAATTTCAGAATAAATTAATGTTGAGAGTATACTGAATTTCATAAGTCATTTCAATATTTTTTTCCAAAAAATAAACTATGTAAAACATACCTTAAATTTACTTTCAAAATATTTTATAGCATATAAGGGACAAAATAAGACAAAATAAGACAAAAACAAAATAAGACAAAAGCCTTAAAGAAACAATCATATAAATAACCATTTCATACCTACTTAAAAATTGCATAATACCACACTCCTAGATCCTCTCTCAATGCTCTAAAATAACCCTTCAAAGGAAATACATTTAAAAAAAAAACAGATTTTTGAAATAATTTAATAAAATAAAAGTTTCATTCATCTATGTAGATCATAAATATTTTTAATAAGCATGAAATTATAACTCTGAAGTGTGCTAAAATGAAACCACCTGCTAAGGCTGAGAGAACAAAAATAAACATCATTTTTCCAAATAAGAGGAATTTGTTACCTTTTATTCAAAGCATGTGGATTTGTTCAAACTGGCAATAAAGGAATATGGAAACACAAACCATAGAAAGTCATATTTTAGATTTCTAAAAGACTTCAAAGTGAAGAGTATACATTTTATAAATGCTACATGATGCGATATAATGACAAGATGACAGTTTCTGACAAATAGCATTTTAAAAGCTCTACTCATAATGGAACAAAACGTGTCATTTCCCTGTAATTTTATATATGTCATTAATTTACTATATCTGGATACAACATATTACCAAACAGATGTTCATCAAAGACTATTTCATTTTCAATGGAACATAATAATTTGAACCTACATCTATTAATCATTTTTTTCGATCTAACATTAATAGTCTTGCTAAACATTTTATCAGTTGTCGACAAAATTCAAAAAAATAGGATAAAAAGTCGTGTTTGGAAAAGTAGAATTTTTTGAAATTTGCATATAAATGAAAATATTTGCTGATATTTTTAAAACTTTAAATGTAATTTTATATATATCTGACCTATCAGATGATATAAATTTTTGGAGACTTAATATAGTTTGGGGCATATGGTAAGCAATAATCTTTTTTTTTGGTGATCCAAGTGTTCTTGTATTATTTTTCTTATTTATTCTAGTACCACAATTTACTTGTTCTAAGATTTGTCAACCCCCCCATTTTAATATCACTTAAGGTGGCACTCACCTTGCAATTGATGAAATATCCTAGTTTAACTGACAGCATTTCTCTTTCTTAGGCGAACATAAACTACAGTGCATCTTACACTTGATGAAAGGTAGGATGCAATTAAATACTCTATTATGGTTACGATTCTGATATTTGAAATCTTCCGGTAGCTCCCTGTGCCCCCACAGTGTAGTACCTCACCTCCTCGGCATAGTATACAAACCATCTCAAGCCCAGTGTTAACCCCGGGGCTCAGCCTCCATCCCCAGGTGATGCTGCCAGATCAGTTGTCGGTTGTCATGAACTTGCTGTAGTTTCCCAAAAGCACTGTGCTGCCTCCTGGCACTTTGAAACTTGACACACTCATCCTCATTCTTCGCTTTGCCCTTGTCTATCACCTCCAATGAAAATCTGTTCCTAAGTGGCTTTTCCCAGCTCCCACCGACCCTTGGCAGTCTTTTATCTCCCTGTGGTAAAGCCTGTCCCACTGCACCATGGACATGCCCGTTGTCCCCCTGAGAAGAGAAAAGGGACAGTGAGGGCCCCCCAGCATTTGCAGCTCTAGTGCAGAGCCCCATACCTGGCTTGCAGGAAATGCCAGATCAGGAAGACAAATGGTGATCATCCTCTGGCTAAAACCAGCTCTTCTTTGCCTACCGCAGCATATGGATCAATAAAGAGCAGCCAGTTATTACTGCGGTTTTTCTAGGGATTTTTCCCCATAGAATTCCCAGGTCTTTACTCTTTTTATAGCACTTTAATTCAGGCTTCAACCACTTCCTATTCAGATCAGGTGATATCATTTTCCTTCCCCCATACTCTCGATGTATTTCACATCTACTAATTCTTTTTTTAAAGATCTGATTTACCCATTTTCCTGACTGATCACAAGTAGGTAGAGAGGCAGGCAGAGAGAGAGGGGGGAAGCAGGCTCCCCGCTGAGCAGAGAGCCCGATGTGGGGCTCCATCCCAGGACCCTGAAATCATGACCTGAGCCGAAGGCAGAGGCCTAAACCACTGAGCCACCCAGGAGCCCCCATATCTGGTAATTTTTAATCAACGTGGATTTGCTGCATCAAATAGTTCCTTCTTCTTCAAATATAAATATATAAATATATTGATCAAGTCACTCGCATGTCTTAGGAGATAGTCATGCCTTTAGTAGCAAACTTGAAATCTTGGACATTGGGTTTGATTTTTGTTTTGGTTTGATTTGGTTCGGGTTTTGTAATTTAAAAATCCCTCCAGCCCATGGCTCTGTCTGCCTGATTGCTTTCAGCTGTTTCTGCAACAAAATTGTCCTGGCAGGGAAAGCTTTAATTGTTTTCAGTGGCGCCCCCTTCTAAACACTTTGTTAATAAAAAGTTTTTTTATTTATTATTATTATTATTTTTTTGGATATGGTAAATGTGGAACAACAATGAGGTATTTCAAAGAGGTGAACCTCAGATAAATTTCTCTAATGATGGGGTGAGGGTTACTCAAAAAGAAACTTGACAAGGCTCTTAAAGATATCGATAATCATTATAACATAACATGACTGATTTTTACGGTGCTCTTAACTGGGCAAACGCTTGTTGGCTTCCAAGAAAGACTAACATAGTTGTAGATGGTTCTAGCGGCCTTCTAGCACAGGGTCTCATGAGGCAGGGATTCTAGCCACTGGCTGTGCAAGGCATGAGGCCTTTTAGTGATTCTATTTTTTTCCTCTGCAGAATGGACCTTTCTACATTCCAGGTCCTTTCTACCCAAATAAATAGTGCGGTGATTCTCTCAGTGAGTTGTACTTCTGGTTTAAACAGCCAACTGTCTCTTAAAATGGACTTTTGTTTACACAAGTCCTTTAAAAAAAAAAAGTCATTTTAAAATGATCTTTTATTTTAATTTTTTATTTTTTAATCCCATATGTTTACCCTGATCCTGGAACTTTGTCATTTTGACCTTCTCTGCTGATTAAAATATTCTTCATCATCAACACCTTCTGCTCTCCTCTCCTGGTGGTCTCTCCGGAAGGGGTCTTCTCTAGCTCTTCTAGCAGGAGATGGGCACTTCCCCTCTACCCCTGTTGCCGGACCAACCTCACCTATTTTGCAGGGTCAGGTCGGCCTGGCTTTTTATCTGTTGTTCTCTTCTGAGTGGTTAGTTTTTCATAGATACCGTGCTTTGCTTTTGTCAGAATTTACCCTCGACCATCAAAACCCTTTTCTTGTGCCAGGGAAGCCTAAGAAACAGTCCTGATGAGAGAACCAGGAACTCGAAGAGATCACATTTATCCTGAATGTTCTGTCCAAAATGAAAAATACATTTCTGAGGAGCCTCAAAATCTCTGAGAAGGGACGTTTCACCAACTCTGTCATGTAGTGGCATCAATTCCGATTCTGTGTCAATTTTCCTACGTTCCCAGCTAGTAATTCTCTACCTCCGAAAGCCCACTCTCTACCGTTTCCTCTCTCAAAGGCAGTTGCTCGTAGAGTCTGCACATGGCACTTGAGGCCTGCTGGTCGTTGGCTACTGCCCTCTGTAGCTTGGGTCTAACAGCTGCGGGGCATCAAGATAAGAACGTCTTTTGTCCTAAGACTTAATATACTTTCGGTCACATGGTAAGCAATAATCACTTTTTATGTTGATCCAAGTGTTAGACCTTTCTTAATTATTCTAGTACCACAATTTACTTGGTCTAAGATGTGTCCACCCCCCCATTTTAATATCTTTTAAGGTGGCACTCACCTTGCACTTGATGACGTATCTTAGTTTAACTGACAGCATTTCTCTTTCTTAGGTGAACATAAACTATAGTACATCTTACACTTGATGAAAGCTAGGATGCAATTAAATACACTATTATGGTTACGATTCTGATATTTGAAATCCTCCGGTAGCTCCCTGTGCCCCCACAGTGTAGTACCTCACCTCCTCGGCATAGTATACAAACCATCTCAAGCCCAGTGTTAACCCCGGGGCTCAGCCTCCATCCCCAGGTGATGCTGCCCGATCAGTTGTCGGTTGTCATGAACTTGCTGTAGTTTCCCAAATGCACTGTGCTGCCTCCTGGCACTTTGAAACTTGACATACTCATCCTCATTCCTCGCTTTGCCCTTGTCTATCACCTCCAATGAAAATCTGTTCCTAAGTGGCTTTTCCCAGCTCCAACCTACCCTTGGCTGTCTTTTATCTCCCTGTGGTAAAGCCTGTCACACTACACCATGGACATGCCCGTTGTCCCCCTGAGAAGAGAAAATGTACACTGAGGGCCCCCCAGCATTTGCAGCTCTAGTGCAGAGCTCCATACCTGTCTTGCAGGAAATGCCAGATCATGAAGACAAATGGAGATAATCCTCTGACTAAAACCAGCTCTTCTTTGCCTACCGCAGCATCTGGATCAATAAAGAGCAGCCAGTTATTACCGCTGTTTTTCTAGGGATTTTTCCCCATAGAATTCCCAGGTCTTTACTCTTTTTATAGCACTCTAATTCAGGCTTCAACCACTTCCTAGTCAGATCAGGTGAAATCATTTCCCTTCCCCCTTACCCTCGATGTATTTCACATCTACTAATTCTTTTTTTAAAGATCTGATTTACCCATTTTTCTGACAGATCACAAGTAGGTGGAGAGGCAGGCAGAGAGAGAGGGGGGAAGCAGGCTCCCCGCTGAGCAGAGAGCCCGATGTGGGGCTCCATTCCAGGACCCTGAAATCATGACCTGAGCCGAAGGCAGAGGCCTAAACCACTGAGCCACCCAGGAGCCCCCATATCTGGTAATTTTTAATCAACGTGGATTTGCTGCATCAAATAGTTCCTTCTTCTTCAAATATAAATATGTAAATATATTGATCAAGTCACTCGCATGTCTTTGGAGGATGTCATGCCTTTAGTAGCAAGCTTAAAATCTTGGCCATTGGTTTTGATTTTTGTTTTGGTTTGATTTGGTTCGTTTTTCGTAATTTTAAAAATCCCTCCATCCCTTTGCTCTGTCTGACCTGAATGCATTCAGTTGTTTCTGCATCAAAATTGTTCTGGCAGCGAAAACTCTAATCGTTTTCAGTGGCGCCCCCTTCTGAACACTTTGTTAATAAAAAGCTTTTTTTTTTTTTTTTTTTTTTTGGATATGGTAAATGTGGGACAACAATGAGTTATTTCAAAGAAGTGAACCACAGATAAATTTCTCTAAGGGTGGGATGAGGGTTACTCAAAAAGGATCTTGACAAGGCTTTTAAAGATATGGATAATCATTATAACATAACGTGACTTATTGTTACTGTGCTCTTAACTGGGCAAACACTTCTTGGATTCTAAGAAAAACTGTCATAATTCTAGATGGTTCTAGCGGCGTTCTAGCACAGGGTCTCTTGAGGCAGGGATTCTAGCCACTGGCTGTGCAAGGCATGAGGCCTGTTAGTGATTCTATTTTTTCCTCTGCAGAATGGGCCTTTCTACATTCAAGGTCCTTTCTACTCCAATAAATAATGCGGTGATTCTCTCAGTGAGTTGTACTTTTGGTTTAAACAGCCAACTGTCTCTTAAAAATGACTTTCGTTTAATGTTTTAAAAAAGTCCTTTAAAAAAAATTTTTTTTAATCTTTTATATTGTAATCCCATATATTTATTCTGATCGTGGAACTTTGTCATTTTGACCTTCTCTGCTGATTAAAATATTCTCTCAAAATGTCAGTTATTTGCATGTTCTTGCACTGTAGACATTCTTTACATATTTTTTAAAAAATCCATTCACGATTCTTAGTGAAAAGCCCGGGAATCTGAAAGACTACCATTTGCTATTCATCGAACTGTCACTGTCTCCACTAAGTGACAGGGTTACAGAGAACGTGAGCTCAGAAGAGATGTAGTTTTGTTCCACTTTCTGCTACCATGTTCATTTCTATGTTACTCAGAGGACCCTTCTTTGTAGAAACATATTATCCAATCTTTTATTGAGCTGAATTTAAATTCTGTCCCTTCATTCCCCACAACACTTAAAAAGCCATGCAAATTTTGTTCCATTTTTTAAGATCCCACATATGGCATTTTTTAATGTTGCGTTTTTTAGTTTTCATCACTATTTATGTTACTTCTACTTCACAGATAAACAATTGCTAATGACAATGTGAACTTCCTACAAATGTGCAATCAAAATCCCTAGGTACACATTACTGAAGGTCTTCGTTCCCTTTAAACATTATTTCCCTCTTGATATGCATTCTTCTTTTGTATTATATTGCATTATATAGTTTTTTTTAACAGACTGCATTTTTTAGAGTAGTTTGGGGATCAAAGTAAAACTCCCTTTCCCCACATACACACAGCCTTCCCCATTATCAACATCCTATACCATGGTGATAATTTTTCACGCTCACTGACCCTACACTGACACATCATTATCACCCCAAAGTCCACAGTTTACATTAGAGTTCACTCTTGGTGGGGCACCAGGGTGGCTCAGTGTGTTAAGGCTTCTGCCTTCGGCTCAGATCATAATCTCACAGTCCTGGAATCGAGCCCCAGACCAGACTCTCTGCTTGGCAGGGAGCCTGCTTTCCCCCAACCCCTGCTTTCCCCGCCTGCCTCTCTGCCTGCTTTGATGCCTGTCAAATAAATAAATAAATTCTTAAAAAAACCTTTTCTCATAGAGTTCACTCTTGGTATAGTATCTTATGCATTTTGACAACCGTGTAGCGATATATATCTAAAATATCATACATATCATACAGAACGTTTTCACTGGCCTAAAAATCCTCTGTGCTCTGCCTGTTCATCCTCCTCCTCTCCTAACTGCTACAAACCGCTGACCTTTATACCATTTGCATAGTTCTGCCTTTTCTAGAAGGTCATATAGTTGGAACCTTGCAACATGAAGCTTTTTCAAATTGACTTCTTTCACTTATTATGACGAATTTTAAGTTTGTTCCATGTCTTTTCATTGCTTGATGGCCTTTTCTCTTTATGGCTGAATCATATCCCATTGTCTCAATGGACCACAGTTTATCTATCCCTTTTCCTCCTGAAGGACATCTTGGTTACTTCCAACTCTTGGCACTTATGGGTAAAGCTGTTACAAACACAGGTTTATGTGCAGGATTCTGTGTACACAAAGTTTTCGCTCTTTTGGGTGAGTACCAAGGAGCACGATTGCTGGAACATATGGTAAAAATATGTTTAGTTTTGTAAGAAACTGCCCAACTGTCTTCCAAAGTGGTAGCACCATTTTGGTGTTCTCACCAGAAGAATGAGAGTTTCTCTTGTTCCTCATCGTCAAAAGCATTTTACGTTGTCAGTATTTTGGATTTTAGCCATTCTAATAGATGTGTAGTGATATATCATTGTTTTATTTATTTATTTATTTATTTTAAATTCCATTTTAAATTCTTTTAAATTCTTACAATTTTAAATTCTTAAATCATTATGAAGAAGCATCATTTGGAGGGAGCAGTTTTCATAATTTATCATCCATCACCCTTTTTTTTTTTTTAGATTTAATTTATTTATTGGACACAGAGAGAGAGAGAGAGAGAGAGAGAGAGATCACAAGTAAGCAGAGAGGCAGGCAAGCAGGGAGGGAAGCAGGCTTCCTTTTGAGCAGAGCCCGATGTGAGGCTGGATCCCAGGACCCAGAGACCATGACTTGAGATGAAGGCAGAGGCTTAACCCACCACCCACGTGATGAGAGAGCCACTCAGGTGCCCCTCATCCATCAGCCTTAATTGTTTGGAGGAAAATGTGTGGAGGCATAATGCCTTAGGGAGCTAATCTCTCTAAAGAATCTTCAAGTCTTTACCCCTTCAAGGTTTTTGCACAGTTCTGATAGCCTTTAAACATCCAGCTGATTTCTACAGTGACAGGCCTGTTAAAACCTGTCCTCAAACCAGGAATAGAGCTTGAAACATACCAGTCAAGAGCAACTTTGAGTCTTTTAAGGAATTTATCATCATTTCTTTGTTTTTGGTTAATATCTGAAATAGTTCTATATTACACTTGCATAATTTCTCCAGAGCTGACTTTGAAGGAGGCATTCAGTTCCAGCTAGTTCCAAATTTTGGCAATAACTATAATTCTATATTAAAAAAACATATTTTAGAGGGCCTGGGTGGCTCAGTGGGTTAAAATCTCTGCCTTCGGCTCAGGTTATGATTCCAGGTTCCTGGGATTGAGTCCCACAGTGGGCTCTCTTCTGAGCAGGGAGCCTGCTTCCATTCCTCTCTCTCTGCCTGCCTCTCTGCCTTCCTGTGATCTCTGTCAAATAAATAAATAAAATTAAAAAAAACATATTTTATACCAGTGATTCATGTTTATTAACTAAGATATCACAATACAAATAATACAAAGAGTGGATCTTTATTAATACCTTCAACCAAGGGACGCCTGGGTGGCTCAGTTGGTTAAGCAGCTGCCTTCGGCTCAGGTCATGATCCCAGCGTCCTGGGATCGAGTCCCACGTCGGGCTCCTTGCTTGGCAGGGAGCCTGCTTCTCCCTCTGCCTCTGCCTGTGCTCTCTCTCCAACCCCCCACTCTGATAAATAAATAAAATCTTTAAAAAAAATACCTTCAACCAAGATCAAAAAATATGTCATATTTTCTCCAAAAATTTTATATCATCTGATTGGTCCGATATATATAAAATTACATTTAAAGTTTTAAAAATATCAGCAAATATTTTCATTTAAATGCAAATTTCAAAGAATATCTACTTTTCCAAACACGAGTTTTTATCCTATTTTTTTGAATTTTGTCGACAACTGATAAAATGTTTAGCGAGACTATAAATGTTAGATCGAAAAAAATGATTAATAGATGTAGGTTCAAAATATTATGTTCCATTAAAAATGATTTACTCTTTGATGAATATCTGTTTGGTAATATGTTGTATCCAGTTATAGTAAATTAATGACATATATAAAATTATACGGAAATGACACCTTCCGTTCCATTATGAGTAGAGCTTTTAAAATGCTATTTGTTACAACCTGTCATCTTGTCATTATGTAGCATTATGTAGCATTTAAAAAATGTATACTCTTCACTTTGAAGTCTTTTAGAAATCTAAAATATGACATCCTATGGTTTGTGTTAACATATTCCTTTATTGCCAGTTTGAACAAATCCACATGCTTTGATACGAAGGTAATAAATTCCTCTTATTTGAAAAATGATGTTTATTTTTCTTCTCTCTTCCTTAGCAGGTGGTTACATTTTAGCACACTTCAGAGTTACAATTTCATGCCTATTAAAAACATTTATTATGATCTACATAGATGAATGAAACATTTATTTTATTAAATTATTTTCCAAAAAATCTGTTATTTTTAAAAATGTATTTCCTTTGAAGGGTTATTTTAGAGAATTGAGAGAGGATCTAGAAGTGTGGTATTATGAAATTTATAAGTAGGTATGAAATGGTTATTTATATGATTGTTTCTTTAAGGTTTTGTCTTATTTTGTTTTTTTTTCTTATTTTGTCCATTATATGCTATAAAATATTTTGAAAGTAAATTTAAGTTATGTTTTACATAGTTTATTTTTTGGAAAAAATATTGAAATGACTTATGAATTTCAGTATACTCTCAACATTAATTTATTCTGAAATTTACCAATTGTTTACTGAACCTATTATATGACAGATAATACTTCATACTACACTGGTAAATGAAATACTTGGCTTTATAAAACTTTTATTTTAATGGGTGAGACAATTAAAAGTTATAAACCTTAATAAAAATTGTATAGTGCATTCAAAAATGATGAGTACAATGGGGAAAAAGAAAAATTAGATCAAGGTGAGAAAAATCAAGGTTGCTAGGCAGGGGATGGGGAGATAAAATTTTTAATAGGAAGATCAGGGTAGTTACAATGAAGCTGACAATTGAACAAAGGTATGGAAAGGCGATGAATTAAACCAGAACTATCAGCAATAAGGATATTCCAGACAAAGGAATTGGCTATCTTGAAGGCCATAAGGTTGGATCGTGCCTCGCATATCTGAGGAATAGCAAGGAGGCCAATGTGAGTGACTGAAGAGTAGCAGGGAAAGAGGTCACAGAGGTTAAATGAGTGGCTAGATCATGTAAAAGCTTACAAGTCATTGTAAAACTCTGGCTTTTATATTTGGAACTTACTGTGTGATAGAATTTCTGCTAATAACTGAGAGTTCAAATGTCCATGAAATTTCAAGGATTCTTATCCTAGTAAGACAGAATAAAGAAAAACAGTTCATATTTTCAATCGTGTAAAAAATGCTCGGAGATACAGGTGTAGGAAGCTATGGGAGCACAGAAGAAGGCACTAAAATCACACCAATATATTTGATGACTGTGACTATATATAAATTTGTATTTTCTAGATTTTATATAGTCGCATTGATTAAAAATTACCAGATATGGGGGCTCCTGGGTGGCTCAGTGGTTTAGGCCTCTGCCTTCGGCTCAGGTCATGATTTCAGGGTCCTGGGACGGAGCCCCACATCGGGCTCTCTGCTCAGCGGGGAGCCTGCTTCCCCCCTCTCTCTCTGCCTGCCTCTCTACCTACTTGTGATCTGTCAGAAAAATGGGTAAATCAGATCTTTAAAAAAAGAATTAGTAGATGTGAAATACATCGAGGGTATGGGGGAAGGAAAATGATTGCACCTGATCTGACTAGGAAGTGGTTGAAGCCTGAATTAAAGTGCTATAAAAAGAGTAAAGACCTGGGAATTCTATGGGGAAAAATCCCTCGAAAAACAGCAGTAATAACTGGCTGCTCCTTATTGATCCAGATGCTGCGGTAGGCAAAGAAGAGCTGGTTTTAGCCAGAGGATGATCTCCATTTCTCTTCATGATCTGGCATTTCCTGCAAGCCAGGTATGGGGCTCTGCTCTAGAGCTGCAAATGCTGGGGGTCCCTCACTGTCCCTTTTCTCTTCTCAGGGGGACAACGGGCATGTCCATGGTGCAGTGGGACAGGCTTTACCACAGGGAGATAAAAGACTGCCAAGGGTAGGTTGGAGCTGGGAAAAGCCACTTAGGAACAGATTTTCATTGGAGGTGATAGACAAGGGCAAAGCGAAGAATGAGGATGAGTATGTCAAGTTTCAAAGTGCCTGGAGGCAGCACAGTGCATTTGGGAAACTACAGCAAGTTCATGACAACCGACAACTGATCTGGCAGCATCACCTGGGGATGGAGTTTGATCCGCGGGGTTAACACTCGGCTTGAGATGGTTTGTATACTAGGCCGAGGAGGTGAGGTACTACACTGTGGGGGCACAGGGCGCTACCGGAGGATTTCAAATATCAGAATCGTAACCATAATAGAGTATTTAATTGCATCCTAGCTTTCATCAAGTGTAAGATGTACTATAGTTTATGTTCGCCTAAGAAAGAGAAATGCTGTCAGCTAAACTAGGATATGTCATCAAGTGCAAGGTGAGTGCCACCTTAAAAGATATTAAAATGGGGGGGGTGGACAAATCTTAGAACAAGTAAATTGTGGTACTAGAATAATTAAGAAAGGTCGAACACTTGGATCAACAAAAAAAGTGATTATTGCTTACCATGTGACCCAAACTCTATTAAGTCTTAGAACAAAAGACGTTCTTCACTTGATGCCCCGCAGCTGTTAGACCCAAGGTACAGAGGGCAGTAGCCAACGACCAGCAGGCCTCCAGTGCCATGTGCAGACTCTAAGAGCAACTGCCTTTGAGAGAGGAAACGGTAGAGAGTGGGCTTTCGGAGGTAGAGAATTACTAGCTGGGAAAGTAGGATAATTGACACAGAATCGGAATTGATGCCACTGCATGACTGAGTTGGTGAAACGTCCCTTCTCAGAGATCTTGAGGCTCCTCAGAAATGTATTTTTCATTATGGACAGAACATTCAGGATAAATATGATCGGTTCGAGTTCCTGGTTCTCTCATCAGGACTGTTTCTTAGGCTTCACTGGCACAAGAAAGCTGTTTTGATGGTCCAGGGTAAATCCTGACAAAAGCAAAGCACGGTATCTATGAAAAACTAACCACTCAGAAGAGAACAACAGATAAAAAGCCAGGCCGACCTGACCCTGCAAAAGAGGTAAGGTTGGTCCGGCAACAGGGGTAGAGGGGAAGTGCCCATCTCCTGCTAGAAGAGCTAGAGAAGACCCCTTCCGGAGAGACCACCAGGAGAGGAGTGCAGAAGGTGCTGCTGATGAAGAATATTTTAATCAGCAGAGAAGGTCAAAATGACAAAGTTCCAGGATCAGTGTAAACATATGGGATTAAAAAATAAAAAAGATCAAAAAAGATCATTTTAAAATGATTTTTTTTAAAGGACTTGTGTAAACAAAAGTCCTTTTTAAGAGACAGTTGGCTGTTGAAAGCAGAAGTACAACTCACTGAGAGAATCACCGCACTATTTATTTGGGTAGAAAGGACCTGGAATGTAGAAAGGCCCATTCTGCAGAGGAAAAAAATAGAATCACTAACAGGCCTCGTGCCTTGCACAGCCAGTGGCTAGAATCCCTGCCTCAGGAGACCCTGTGCTAGAAGGCCGCTAGAACCATCTACAACTATGTGAGTCTTTCTTGGAAGCCAACAAGTGTTTGCCCAGTTAAGAGCACAGTAACAATCAGTCACGTTAGGTGATAATGATTATCCATATCTTTAAAAGCCGTGTCGAGTTTCTTTTTCAGGAACCCTCACCCCACCCTTAGAGAAATTTATCTGAGGTTCACCTCTTTGAAATACCTCATTGTTGTTCCACATTTACCATATCCAAAAAACAAACAAACAAAAAAATCTTTTTATTAACAAAGTGTTCAGAAGGGGGCGCCACTGAAAACAATTAGAGCTTTCCCTGCCAGGACAATTTTGTTGCAGAAACAGCTGAAAGCAATCAGGTCAGACAGAGCCAAGGGCTGGAGGGATTTTTAAATTACAAAAACCGATCCAAATCAAACCAAAACAAAAATCAAACCCAAAGGCCAAGATTTCAAGTTTGCTACTAAAGGCATGACTTTCTCCTAAGACATGCGAGTGACTTGATCAATATATTTATATATTTATATTTGAAGAAGAAGGAAGTATTTGATGCAGCAAATGCACGTTGATTAAAAATTACCAGATATGGGGGCTCCTGGGTGGCTCAGTGGTTTAGGCCTCTGCCTTCAGCTCAGGTCATGATTTCAGGGTCCTGGGATGGAGCCCCACATCGGGCTCTCTGCTCAGCGGGGAGCCTGCTTCCCCCCTCTCTCTCTGCCTGCCTCTCTACCTACTTGTGATCTGTCAGAAAAATGGGTAAATCAGATCTTTAAAAAAAGAATTAGTAGATGTGAAATACATCGAGGGTATGGGGGAAGGAAAATGATTGCACCTGATCTGACTAGGAAGTGGTTGAAGCCTGAATTAAAGTGCTATAAAAAGAGTAAAGACCTGGGAATTCTATGGGGAAAAATCCCTCGAAAAACAGCAGTAATAACTGGCTGCTCCTTATTGATCCAGATGCTGCGGTAGGCAAAGAAGAGCTGGTTTTAGCCAGAGGATGATCTCCATTTCTCTTCATGATCTGGCATTTCCTGCAAGCCAGGTATGGGGCTCTGCTCTAGAGCTGCAAATGCTGGGGGTCCCTCACTGTCCCTTTTCTCTTCTCAGGGGGACAACGGGCATGTCCATGGTGCAGTGGGACAGGCTTTACCACAGGGAGATAAAAGACTGCCAAGGGTAGGTTGGAGCTGGGAAAAGCCACTTAGGAACAGATTTTAACTGGAGGTGATAGACAAGGGCAAAGCGAAGAATGAGGATGAGTATGTCAAGTTTCAAAGTGCCTGGAGGCAGCACAGTGCATTTGGGAAACTACAGCAAGTTCATGACAACCGACAACTGATCTGGCAGCATCACCTGGGGATGGAGTTTGATCCGCGGGGTTAACACTCGGCTTGAGATGGTTTGTATACTAGGCCGAGGAGGTGAGGTACTACACTGTGGGGGCACAGGGCGCTACCGGAGGATTTCAAATATCAGAATCGTAACCATAATAGAGTATTTAATTGCATCCTAGCTTTCATCAAGTGTAAGATGTACTATAGTTTATGTTCGCCTAAGAAAGAGAAATGCTGTCAGCTAAACTAGGATATGTCATCAAGTGCAAGGTGAGTGCCACCTTAAAAGATATTAAAATGGGGGGGGGTGGACAAATCTTAGAACAAGTAAATTGTGGTACTAGAATAATTAAGAAAGGTCGAACACTTGGATCAACAAAAAAAGTGATTATTGCTTACCATGTGACCCAAACTCTATTAAGTCTTAGAACATAAGACGTTCTTCACTTGATGCCCCGCAGCTGTTAGACCCAAAGTACAGAGGGCAGTAGCCAATGACCAGCAGGCCTCCAGTGCCATGTGCAGACTCTAAGAGCAACTGCCTTTGAGAGAGGAAACGGTAGAGAGTGGGCTTTCGGAGGTAGAGAATTACTAGCTGGGAAAGTAGGATAATTGACACAGAATCGGAATTGATGCCACTGCATGACTGAGTTGGTGAAACGTCCCTTCTCAGAGATCTTGAGGCTCCTCAGAAATGTATTTTTCATTTTGGACAGAACATTCAGGATAAATATGATCGGTTCGAGTTCCTGGTTCTCTCATCAGGACTGTTTCTTAGGCTTCACTGGCACAAGAAAGCTGTTTTGATGGTCCAGGGTAAATCCTGACAAAAGCAAAGCACGGTATCTATGAAAAACTAACCACTCAGAAGAGAACAACAGATAAAAAGCCAGGCCGACCTGACCCTGCAAAAGAGGTAAGGTTGGTCCGGCAACAGGGGTAGAGGGGAAGTGCCCATCTCCTGCTAGAAGAGCTAGAGAAGACCCCTTCCGGAGAGACCACAAGGAGAGGAGAGCAGAAGGTGCTGCTGATGAAGAATATTTTAATCAGCAGAGAAGGTCAAAATGACAAAGTTCCCGGATCAGTGTAACATATGGGATTAAAAAATAAAAAAGATCAAAAAAGATCATTTTAAAATGACTTTTTTTTTAAAGGACTTGTGTAAACAAAAGTCCTTTTTAAGAGACAGTTGGCTGTTGAAAGCAGAAGTACAACTCACTGAGAGAATCACCGCACTATTTATTTGGGTAGAAAGGACCTGGAATGTAGAAAGGCCCATTCTGCAGAGGAAAAAAATAGAATCACTAACAGGCCTCGTGCCTTGCACAGCCAGTGGCTAGAATCCCTGCCTCAGGAGACCCTGTGCTAGAAGGCCGCTAGAACCATCTACAACTATGTGAGTCTTTCTTGGAAGCCAACAAGTGTTTGCCCAGTTAAGAGCACAGTAACAATCAGTCACGTTAGGTGATAATGATTATCCATATCTTTAAAAGCCGTGTCGAGTTTCTTTTTCAGGAACCCTCACCCCACCCTTAGAGAAATTTATCTGAGGTTCACCTCTTTGAAATACCTCATTGTTGTTCCACATTTACCATATCCATAAAACAAACAAACAAAAAAATCTTTTTATTAACAAAGTGTTCAGAAGGGGGCGCCACTGAAACAATTAGAGCTTTCCCTGCCAGGACAATTTTGTTGCAGAAACAGCTGAAAGCAATCAGGTCAGACAGAGCCAAGGGCTGTAGGGATTTTTAAATTACAAAAACCGATCCAAATCAAACCAAAACAAAAATCAAACCCAAAGGCCAAGATTTCAAGTTTGCTACTAAAGGCATGACTTTCTCCTAAGACATGCGAGTGACTTGATCAATATATTTATATATTTATATTTGAAGAAGAAGGAAGTATTTGATGCAGCAAATGCACGTTGATAAAAAATTACCAGATATGGGGGCTCCTGGGTGGCTCAGTGGTTTAGGCCTCTGCCTTCAGCTCAGGTCATGATTTCAGGGTCCTGGGATGGAGCCCCACATCGGGCTCTCTGCTCAGCGGGGAGCCTGCTTCCCCCCTCTCTCTCTGCCTGCCTCTCTACCTACTTGTGATCTGTCAGAAAAATGGGTAAATCAGATCTTTAAAAAAAGAATTAGTAGATGTGAAATACATCGAGGGTATGGGGGAAGGAAAATGATTGCACCTGATCTGACTAGGAAGTGGTTGAAGCCTGAATTAAAGTGCTATAAAAAGAGTAAAGACCTGGGAATTCTATGGGGAAAAATCCCTCGAAAAACAGCAGTAATAACTGGCTGCTCCTTATTGATCCAGATGCTGCGGTAGGCAAAGAAGAGCTGGTTTTAGCCAGAGGATGATCTCCATTTGTCTTCATGATCTGGCATTTCCTGCAAGCCAGGTATGGGGCTCTGCTCTAGAGCTGCAAATGCTGGGGGGCCCTCACTGTCCCTTTTCTCTTCTCAGGGGGACAACGGGCATGTCCATGGTGCAGTGGGAAAGGCTTTACCACAGGGAGATAAAAGACTGCCAAGGGTAGGTTGGAGCTGGGAAAAGCCACTTAGGAACAGATTTTCATTGGAGGTGATAGACAAGGGCAAAGCGAAGAATGAGGATGAGTATGTCAAGTTTCAAAGTGCCTGGAGGCAGCACAGTGCATTTGGGAAACTACAGCAAGTTCATGACAACCGACAACTGATCTGGCAGCATCACCTGGGGATGGAGTTTGATCCGCGGGGTTAACACTGGGCTTGAGATGGTTTGTATACTATGCCGAGGAGGTAAGGTACTACACTGTGGGGGCACAGGGCGCTACCGGACGATTTCAAATATCAGAATCGTAACCATAATAGAGTATTTAATTGCATCGTAGCTTTCATCAAGTGTAAGATGTACTATAGTTTATGTTCGCCTAAGAAAGAGAAATGCTGTCAGTTAAACTAGGATATGTCATCAAGTGCAAGGTGAGTGCCACCTTAAAAGATATTAAAATGGGGGGGGGTGGACAAATCTTAGAACAAGTAAATTGTGGTACTAGAATAATTAAGAAAGGTCGAACACTTGGATCAACAAAAAAAGTGATTATTGCTTACCATGTGACCCAAACTCTATTAAGTCTTAGAACAAAAGACGTTCTTCACTTGATGCCCCGCAGCTGTTAGACCCAAAGTACAGAGGGCAGTAGCCAATGACCAGCAGGCCTCCAGTGCCATGTGCAGACTCTAAGAGCAACTGCCTTTGAGAGAGGAAACGGTAGAGAGTGGGCTTTCGGAGGTAGAGAATTACTAGCTGGGAAAGTAGGATAATTGACACAGAATCGGAATTGATGCCACTGCATGAGTGAGTTGGTGAAACGTCCCTTCTCAGAGATCTTGAGGCTCCTCAGAAATGTATTTTTCATTTTGGACAGAACATTCAGGATAAATATGATCGGTTCGAGTTCCTGGTTCTCTCATCAGGACTGTTTCTTAGGCTTCACTGGCACAAAAGCTGTTTTGATGGTCCAGGGTAAATCCTGACAAAAGCAAAGCACGGTATCTATGAAAAACTAACCACTCAGAAGAGAACAACAGATAAAAAGCCAGGCCGACCTGACCCTGCAAAATAGGTAAGGTTGGTCCGGCAACAGGGGTAGAGGGGAAGTGCCCATCTCCTGCTAGAAGAGCTAGAGAAGACCCCTTCCGGAGAGACCACCAGGAGAGGAGAGCAGAAGGTGTTGATGATGAAGAATATTTTAATCAGCAGAGAAGGTCAAAATGACAATGTTCCAGGATCAGTGTAAACATATGGGATTAAAAAATAAAAAAGATCAAAAAAGTTCATTTTAAAATGACTTTTTTTTTAAAGGACTTGTGTAAACAAAAGTCCTTTTTAAGAGACAGTTGGCTGTTGAAAGCAGAAGTACAACTCACTGAGAGAATCATCGCACTATTTATTTGGGTAGAAAGGACCTGGAATGTAGAAAGGCCCATTCTGCAGAGGAAAAAAATAGAATCACTAACAGGCCTCGTGCCTTGCACAGCCAGTGGCTAGAATCCTTGCCTCAGGAGACCCTGTGCTAGAAGGCCGCTAGAACCATCTACAACTATGTGAGTCTTTCTTGGAAGCCAACAAGTGTTTGCCCAGTTAAGAGCACAGTAACAATCAGTCACGTTAGGTGATAATGATTATCCATATCTTTAAAAGCCGTGTCGAGTTTCTTTTTCAGGAACCCTCACCCCACCCTTAGAGAAATTTATCTGAGGTTCACCTCTTTGAAATACCTCATTGTTGTTCCACATTTACCATATCCATAAAACAAACAAACAAAAAAATCTTTTTATTAACAAAGTGTTCAGAAGGGGGCGCCACTGAAAACAATTAGAGCTTTCCCTGCCAGGACAATTTTGTTGCAGAAACAGCTGAAAGCAATCAGGTCAGACAGAGCCAAGGGCTGGAGGGATTTTTAACTTACAAAAACCGATCCAAATCAAACCAAAACAAAAATCAAACCCAAAGGCCAAGATTTCAAGTTTGCTACTAAAGGCATGACTTTCTCCTAAGACATGCGAGTGACTTGATCAATATATTTATATATTTATATTTGAAGAAGAAGGAAGTATTTGATGCAGCAAACGCACGTTGATTAAAAATTACCAGATATGGGGGCTCCTGGGTGGCTCAGTGGTTTAGGCCTCTGCCTTCAGCTCAGGTCATGATTTCAGGGTCCTGGGATGGAGCCCCACATCGGGCTCTCTGCTCAGCGGGGAGCCTGCTTCCCCCCTCACTCCCTGCCTGCCTCTCTACCTACTTGTGATCTGTCAGAAAAATGGGTAAATCAGATCTTTAAAAAAAGAATCAGTAGATGTGAAATACATCGAGGGTATGGGGGAAGGAAAATGATTGCACCTGATCTGACTAGGAAGTGGTTGAAGCCTGAATTAAAGTGCTATAAAAACAGTAAAGACCTGGGAAATCTATGGGGTAAAATCCCTCGAAAAACAGCAGTAATAACTGGCTGCTCCTTATTGATCCAGATGCTGCGGTAGGCAAAGAAGAGCTGGTTTTAGCCAGAGGATGATCTCCATTTCTCTTCATGATCTGGCATTTCCTGCAAGCCAGGTATGGGGCTCTGCTCTAGAGCTGCAAATGCTGGGGGGCCCTCACTGTCCCTTTTCTCTTCTCAGGGGGACAACGGGCATGTCCATGGTGCAGTGGGACAGGCTTTACCACAGGGAGATAAAAGACTGCCAAGGGTAGGTTGGAGCTGGGAAAAGCCACTTAGGAACAGATTTTCATTGGAGGTGATAGACAAGGGCAAAGCGAAGAATGAGGATGAGTATGTCAAGTTTCAAAGTGCCTGGAGGCAGCACAGTGCATTTGGGAAACTACAGCAAGTTCATGACAACCGACAACTGATCTGGCAGCATCACCTGGGGATGGAGTTTGATCCGCGGGGTTAACACTCGGCTTGAGATGGTTTGTATACTAGGCCGAGGAGGTGAGGTACTACACTGTGGGGGCACAGGGCGCTACCGGAGGATTTCAAATATCAGAATCGTAACCATAATAGAGTATTTAATTGCATCCTAGCTTTCATCAAGTGTAAGATGTACTATAGTTTATGTTCGCCTAAGAAAGAGAAATGCTGTCAGTTAAACTAGGATATGTCATCAAGTGCAAGGTGAGTGCCACCTTAAAAGATATTAAAATGGGGGGGGTGGACAAATCTTAGAACAAGTAAATTGTGGTACTAGAATAATTAAGAAAGGTCGAACACTTGGATCAACAAAAAAAGTGATTATTGCTTACCATGTGACCCAAACTCTATTAAGTCTTAGAACAAAAGACGTTCTTCACTTGATGCCCCGCAGCTGTTAGACCCAAGGTACAGAGGGCAGTAGCCAACGACCAGCAGGCCTCCAGTGCCATGTGCAGACTCTAAGAGCAACTGCCTTTGAGAGAGGAAACGGTAGAGAGTGGGCTTTCGGAGGTAGAGAATTACTAGCTGGGAAAGTAGGATAATTGACACAGAATCGGAATTGATGCCACTGCATGACTGAGTTGGTGAAACGTCCCTTCTCAGAGATCTTGAGGCTCCTCAGAAATGTATTTTTCATTATGGACAGAACATTCAGGATAAATATGATCGGTTCGAGTTCCTGGTTCTCTCATCAGGACTGTTTCTTAGGCTTCACTGGCACAAGAAAGCTGTTTTGATGGTCAGGGTAAATCCTGACAAAAGCAAAGCACGGTATCTATGAAAAACTAACCACTCAGAAGAGAACAACAGATAAAAAGCCAGGCCGACCTGACCCTGCAAAATAGGTAAGGTTGGTCCGGCAACAGGGGTAGAGGGGAAGTGCCCATCTCCTGCTAGAAGAGCTAGAGAAGACCCCTTCCGGAGAGACCACCAGGAGAGGAGTGCAGAAGGTGCTGCTGATGAAGAATATTTTAATCAGCAGAGAAGGTCAAAATGACAAAGTTCCAGGATCAGTGTAAACATATGGGATTAAAAAATAAAAAAGATCAAAAAAGATCATTTTAAAATGATTTTTTTTAAAGGACTTGTGTAAACAAAAGTCCTTTTTAAGAGACAGTTGGCTGTTGAAAGCAGAAGTACAACTCACTGAGAGAATCACCGCACTATTTATTTGGGTAGAAAGGACCTGGAATGTAGAAAGGCCCATTCTGCAGAGGAAAAAAATAGAATCACTAACAGGCCTCGTGCCTTGCACAGCCAGTGGCTAGAATCCCTGCCTCAGGAGACCCTGTGCTAGAAGGCCGCTAGAACCATCTACAACTATGTGAGTCTTTCTTGGAAGCCAACAAGTGTTTGCCCAGTTAAGAGCACAGTAACAATCAGTCACGTTAGGTGATAATGATTATCCATATCTTTAAAAGCCGTGTCGAGTTTCTTTTTCAGGAACCCTCACCCCACCCTTAGAGAAATTTATCTGAGGTTCACCTCTTTGAAATACCTCATTGTTGTTCCACATTTACCATATCCAAAAAACAAACAAACAAAAAAATCTTTTTATTAACAAAGTGTTCAGAAGGGGGCGCCACTGAAAACAATTAGAGCTTTCCCTGCCAGGACAATTTTGTTGCAGAAACAGCTGAAAGCAATCAGGTCAGACAGAGCCAAGGGCTGGAGGGATTTTTAAATTACAAAAACCGATCCAAATCAAACCAAAACAAAAATCAAACCCAATGGCCAAGATTTCAAGTTTGCTACTAAAGGCATGACTTTCTCCTAGACATGCGAGTGACTTGATCAGTATATTTATATATTTATATTTGAAGAAGAAGGAACTATTTGATGCAGCAAACGCACGTTGATTAAAAATTACCAGATATGGGGGCTCCTGGGTGGCTCAGTGGTTTAGGCCTCTGCCTTCGGCTCAGGTCATGATTTCAGGGTCCTGGGATGGAGCCCCACATCGGGCTCTCTGCTCAGCGGGGAGCCTGCTTCCCCCCTCTCTCTCTGCCTGCCTCTCTACCTACTTGTGATCTGTCAGAAAAATGGGTAAATCAGATCTTTAAAAAAAGAATTAGTAGATGTGAAATACATCGAGGGTATGGGGGAAGGAAAATGATTGCACCTGATGTGACTAGGAAGTGGTTGAGGCCTGAATTAAAGTGCTATAAAAAGAGTAAAGACCTGGGAATTCTATGGGGTAAAATCCCTCGAAAAACAGCAGTAATAACTGGCTGCTCCTTATTGATCCAGATGCTGCGGTAGGCAAAGAAGAGCTGGTTTTAGCCAGAGGATGATCTCCATTTCTCTTCATGATCTGGCATTTCCTGCAAGCCAGGTATGGGGCTCTGCTCTAGAGCTGCAAATGCTGGGGGGCCCTCACTGTCCCTTTTCTCTTCTCAGGGGGACAACGGGCATGTCCATGGTGCAGTGGGACAGGCTTTACCACAGGGAGATAAAAGACTTCCAAGGGTAGGTTGGAGCTGGGAAAAGCCACTTAGGAACAGATTTTCATTGGAGGTGATAGACAAGGGCAAAGCGAAGAATGAGGATGAGTATGTCAAGTTTCAAAGTGCCTGGAGGCAGCACAGTGCATTTGGGAAACTACAGCAAGTTCATGACAACCGACAACTGATCTGGCAGCATCACCTGGGGATGGAGTTTGATCCGCGGGGTTAACACTGGGCTTGAGATGGTTTGTATACTAGGCCGAGGAGGTGAGGTACTACACTGTGGGGGCACAGGGCGCTACCGGAGGATTTCAAATATCAGAATCGTAACCATAATAGAGTATTTAATTGCATCCTAGCTTTCATCAAGTGTAAGATGTACTATAGTTTATGTTCGCCTAAGAAAGAGAAATGCTGTCAGTTAAACTAGGATATGTCATCAAGTGCAAGGTGAGTGCCACCTTAAAAGATATTAAAATGGGGGGGGGGTGGTGGACAAATCTTAGAACAAGTAAATTGTGGTACTACAATAATTAAGAAAGGTCGAACACTTGGATCAACAAAAAAAGTGATTATTGCTTACCATGTGACCCAAACTCTATTAAGTCTTAGAACAAAAGACGTTCTTCTCTTGATGCCCCGCAGCTGTTAGACCCAAGGTACAGAGGGCAGTAGCCAACGACCAGCAGGCCTCCAGTGCCATGTGCAGACTCTAAGAGCAACTGCCTTTGAGAGAGGAAACGGTAGAGAGTGGGCTTTCGGAGGTAGAGAATTACTAGCTGGGAAAGGAGGATAATTGACACAGAATCGGAATTGATGCCACTGCATGACTGAGTTGGTGAAACGTCCCTTCTCAGAGATCTTGAGGCTCCTCAGAAATGTATTTTTCATTTTGGACAGAACATTCAGGATAAATATGATCGGTTCGAGTTCCTGGTTCTCTCATCAGGACTGTTTCTTAGGCTTCACTGGCACAAGAAAGCTGTTTTGATGGTCCAGGGTAGATCCTGACAAAAGCAAAGCACGGTATCTATGAAAAACTAACCACTCAGAAGAGAACAACAGATAAAAAGCCAGGCCGACCTGACCCTGCAAAATAGGTAAGGTTGGTCCGGCAACAGGGGTAGAGGGGAAGTGCCCATCTCCTGCTAGAAGAGCTAGAGAAACCCCTTCCGGAGAGACCACCAGGAGAGGAGAGCAGAAGGTGCTGCTGCTGAAGAATATTTTAATCAGCAGAGAAGTTCAAAATGACAAAGTTCCAGGATCAGTGTAACATATGGGATTAAAAAATAAAAAAGATCAAAAAAGATCATTTTAAAATGACTTTTTTTTTAAAGCACTTGTGTAAACAAAAGTCCTTTTTAAGAGACAGTTGGCTGTTGAAAGCAGAAGTACAACTCACTGAGAGAATCACCGCACTATTTATTTGGGTAGAAAGGACCTGGAATGTAGAAAGGCCCATTCTGCAGAGGAAAAAAATAGAATCACTAACAGGCCTCGTGCCTTGCACAGCCAGTGGCTAGAATCCCTGCCTCAGGAGACCCTGTGCTAGAAGGCCGCTAGAACCATCTACAACTATGTGAGTCTTTCTTGGAAGCCAACAAGTGTTTGCCCAGTTAAGAGCACAGTAACAATCAGTCACGTTAGGTGATAATGATTATCCATATCTTTAAAAGCCGTGTCGAGTTTCTTTTTCAGGAACCCTCACCCCACCCTTAGAGAAATTTATCTGAGGTTCACCTCTTTGAAATACCTCATTGTTGTTCCACATTTACCATATCCAAAAAACAAACAAACAAAAAAATCTTTTTATTAACAAAGTGTTCAGAAGGGGGCGCCACTGAAAACAATTAGAGCTTTCCCTGCCAGGACAATTTTGTTGCAGAAACAGCTGAAAGCAATCAGGTCAGACAGAGCCAAGGGCTGGAGGGATTTTTAAATTACAAAAACCGATCCAAATCAAACCAAAACAAAAATCAAACCCAATGGCCAAGATTTCAAGTTTGCTACTAAAGGCATGACTTTCTCCTAGACATGCGAGTGACTTGATCAGTATATTTATATATTTATATTTGAAGAAGAAGGAACTATTTGATGCAGCAAACGCACGTTGATTAAAAATTACCAGATATGGGGGCTCCTGGGTGGCTCAGTGGTTTAGGCCTCTGCCTTCGGCTCAGGTCATGATTTCAGGGTCCTGGGATGGAGCCCCACATCGGGCTCTCTGCTCAGCGGGGAGCCTGCTTCCCCCCTCTCTCTCTGCCTGCCTCTCTACCTACTTGTGATCTGTCAGAAAAATGGGTAAATCAGATCTTTAAAAAAAGAATTAGTAGATGTGAAATACATCGAGGGTATGGGGGAAGGAAAATGATTGCACCTGATGTGACTAGGAAGTGGTTGAGGCCTGAATTAAAGTGCTATAAAAAGAGTAAAGACCTGGGAATTCTATGGGGTAAAATCCCTCGAAAAACAGCAGTAATAACTGGCTGCTCCTTATTGATCCAGATGCTGCGGTAGGCAAAGAAGAGCTGGTTTTAGCCAGAGGATGATCTCCATTTCTCTTCATGATCTGGCATTTCCTGCAAGCCAGGTATGGGGCTCTGCTCTAGAGCTGCAAATGCTGGGGGGCCCTCACTGTCCCTTTTCTCTTCTCAGGGGGACAACGGGCATGTCCATGGTGCAGTGGGACAGGCTTTACCACAGGGAGATAAAAGACTGCCAAGGGTAGGTTGGAGCTGGGAAAAGCCACTTAGGAACAGATTTTAACTGGAGGTGATAGACAAGGGCAAAGCGAAGAATGAGGATGAGTATGTCAAGTTCAAAGTGCCTGGAGGCAGCACAGTGCATTTGGGAAACTACAGCAAGTTCATGACAACCGACAACTGATCTGGCAGCATCACCTGGGGATGGAGTTTGATCCGCGGGGTTAACACTCGGCTTGAGATGGTTTGTATACTAGGCCGAGGAGGTGAGGTACTACACTGTGGGGGCACAGGGCGCTACCGGAGGATTTCAAATATCAGAATCGTAACCATAATAGAGTATTTAATTGCATCCTAGCTTTCATCAAGTGTAAGATGTACTATAGTTTATGTTCGCCTAAGAAAGAGAAATGCTGTCAGCTAAACTAGGATATGTCATCAAGTGCAAGGTGAGTGCCACCTTAAAAGATATTAAAATGGGGGGGGTGGACAAATCTTAGAACAAGTAAATTGTGGTACTAGAATAATTAAGAAAGGTCGAACACTTGGATCAACAAAAAAAGTGATTATTGCTTACCATGTGACCCAAACTCTATTAAGTCTTAGAACAAAAGACGTTCTTCACTTGATGCCCCGCAGCTGTTAGACCCAAGGTACAGAGGGCAGTAGCCAACGACCAGCAGGCCTCCAGTGCCATGTGCAGACTCTAAGAGCAACTGCCTTTGAGAGAGGAAACGGTAGAGAGTGGGCTTTCGGAGGTAGAGAATTACTAGCTGGGAAAGTAGGATAATTGACACAGAATCGGAATTGATGCCACTGCATGACTGAGTTGGTGAAACGTCCCTTCTCAGAGATCTTGAGGCTCCTCAGAAATGTATTTTTCATTTTGGACAGAACATTCAGGATAAATATGATCGGTTCGAGTTCCTGGTTCTCTCATCAGGACTGTTTCTTAGGCTTCACTGGCACAAGAAAGCTGTTTTGATGGTCCAGGGTAAATCCTGACAAAAGCAAAGCACGGTATCTATGAAAAACTAACCACTCAGAAGAGAACAACAGATAAAAAGCCAGGCCGACCTGACCCTGCAAAAGAGGTAAGGTTGGTCCGGCAACAGGGGTAGAGGGGAAGTGCCCATCTCCTGCTAGAAGAGCTAGAGAAGACCCCTTCCGGAGAGACCACAAGGAGAGGAGAGCAGAAGGTGCTGCTGATGAAGAATATTTTAATCAGCAGAGAAGGTCAAAATGACAAAGTTCCCGGATCAGTGTAACATATGGGATTAAAAAATAAAAAAGATCAAAAAAGATCATTTTAAAATGACTTTTTTTTTAAAGGACTTGTGTAAACAAAAGTCCTTTTTAAGAGACAGTTGGCTGTTGAAAGCAGAAGTACAACTCACTGAGAGAATCACCGCACTATTTATTTGGGTAGAAAGGACCTGGAATGTAGAAAGGCCCATTCTGCAGAGGAAAAAAATAGAATCACTAACAGGCCTCGTGCCTTGCACAGCCAGTGGCTAGAATCCCTGCCTCAGGAGACCCTGTGCTAGAAGGCCGCTAGAACCATCTACAACTATGTGAGTCTTTCTTGGAAGCCAACAAGTGTTTGCCCAGTTAAGAGCACAGTAACAATCAGTCACGTTAGGTGATAATGATTATCCATATCTTTAAAAGCCGTGTCGAGTTTCTTTTTCAGGAACCCTCACCCCACCCTTAGAGAAATTTATCTGAGGTTCACCTCTTTGAAATACCTCATTGTTGTTCCACATTTACCATATCCAAAAAACAAACAAACAAAAAAATCTTTTTATTAACAAAGTGTTCAGAACGGGGCGCCACTGAAACAATTAGAGCTTTCCCTGCCAGGACAATTTTGTTGCAGAAACAGCTGAAAGCAATCAGGTCAGACAGAGCCAAGGGCTGTAGGGATTTTTAAATTACAAAAACCGATCCAAATCAAACCAAAACAAAAATCAAACCCAAAGGCCAAGATTTCAAGTTTGCTACTAAAGGCATGACTTTCTCCTAAGACATGCGAGTGACTTGATCAATATATTTATATATTTATATTTGAAGAAGAAGGAAGTATTTGATGCAGCAAATGCACGTTGATTAAAAATTACCAGATATGGGGGCTCCTGGGTGGCTCAGTGGTTTAGGCCTCTGCCTTCAGCTCAGGTCATGATTTCAGGGTCCTGGGATGGAGCCCCACATCGGGCTCTCTGCTCAGCGGGGAGCCTGCTTCCCCCCTCTCTCTCTGCCTGCCTCTCTACCTACTTGTGATCTGTCAGAAAAATGGGTAAATCAGATCTTTAAAAAAAGAATTAGTAGATGTGAAATACATCGAGGGTATGGGGGAAGGAAAATGATTGCACCTGATCTGACTAGGAAGTGGTTGAAGCCTGAATTAAATTGCTATAAAAAGAGTAAAGACCTGGGAATTCTATGGGGAAAAATCCCTCGAAAAACAGCAGTAATAACTGGCTGCTCCTTATTGATCCAGATGCTGCGGTAGGCAAAGAAGAGCTGGTTTTAGCCAGAGGATGATCTCCATTTGTCTTCATGATCTGGCATTTCCTGCAAGCCAGGTATGGGGCTCTGCTCTAGAGCTGCAAATGCTGGGGGGCCCTCACTGTCCCTTTTCTCTTCTCAGGGGGACAACGGGCATGTCCATGGTGCAGTGGGAAAGGCTTTTCCACAGGGAGATAAAAGACTGCCAAGGGTAGGTTGGAGCTGGGAAAAGCCACTTAGGAACAGATTTTCATTGGAGGTGATAGACAAGGGCAAAGCGAAGAATGAGGATGAGTATGTCAAGTTTCAAAGTGCCTGGAGGCAGCACAGTGCATTTGGGAAACTACAGCAAGTTCATGACAACCGACAACTGATCTGGCAGCATCACCTGGGGATGAAGTTTGATCCGCGGGGTTAACACTGGGCTTGAGATGGTTTGTATACTATGCCGAGGAGGTGAGGTACTACACTGTGGGGGCACAGGGCGCTACCGGACGATTTCAAATATCAGAATCGTAACCATAATAGAGTATTTAATTGCATCGTAGCTTTCATCAAGTGTAAGATGTACTATAGTTTATGTTCGCCTAAGAAAGAGAAATGCTGTCAGTTAAACTAGGATATGTCATCAAGTGCAAGGTGAGTGCCACCTTAAAAGATATTAAAATGGGGGGGGGTGGACAAATCTTAGAACAAGTAAATTGTGGTACTAGAATAATTAAGAAAGGTCGAACACTTGGATCAACAAAAAAAGTGATTATTGCTTACCATGTGACCCAAACTCTATTAAGTCTTAGAACAAAAGACGTTCTTCACTTGATGCCCCGCAGCTGTTAGACCCAAAGTACAGAGGGCAGTAGCCAACGACCAGCAGGCCTCCAGTGCCATGTGCAGACTCTAAGAGCAACTGCCTTTGAGAGAGGAAACGGTAGAGAGTGGGCTTTCGGAGGTAGAGAATTACTAGCTGGGAAAGTAGGATAATTGACACAGAATCGGAATTGATGCCACTGCATGAGTGAGTTGGTGAAACGTCCCTTCTCAGAGATCTTGAGGCTCCTCAGAAATGTATTTTTCATTTTGGACAGAACATTCAGGATAAATATGATCGGTTCGAGTTCCTGGTTCTCTCATCAGGACTGTTTCTTAGGCTTCACTGGCACAAGAAAGCTGTTTTGATGGTCCAGGGTAAATCCTGACAAAAGCAAAGCACGGTATCTATGAAAAACTAACCACTCAGAAGAGAACAACAGATAAAAAGCCAGGCCGACCTGACCCTGCAAAATAGGTAAGGTTGGTCCGGCAACAGGGGTAGAGGGGAAGTGCCCATCTCCTGCTAGAAGAGCTAGAGAAGACCCCTTCCGGAGAGACCACCAGGAGAGGAGTGCAGAAGGTGCTGCTGATGAAGAATATTTTAATCAGCAGAGAAGGTCAAAATGACAAAGTTCCAGGATCAGTGTAAACATATGGGATTAAAAAATAAAAAAGATCAAAAAAGATCATTTTAAAATGATTTTTTTTAAAGGACTTGTGTAAACAAAAGTCCTTTTTAAGAGACAGTTGGCTGTTGAAAGCAGAAGTACAACTCACTGAGAGAATCACCGCACTATTTATTTGGGTAGAAAGGACCTGGAATGTAGAAAGGCCCATTCTGCAGAGGAAAAAAATAGAATCACTAACAGGCCTCGTGCCTTGCACAGCCAGTGGCTAGAATCCCTGCCTCAGGAGACCCTGTGCTAGAAGGCCGCTAGAACCATCTACAACTATGTGAGTCTTTCTTGGAAGCCAACAAGTGTTTGCCCAGTTAAGAGCACAGTAACAATCAGTCACGTTAGGTGATAATGATTATCCATATCTTTAAAAGCCGTGTCGAGTTTCTTTTTCAGGAACCCTCACCCCACCCTTAGAGAAATTTATCTGAGGTTCACCTCTTTGAAATACCTCATTGTTGTTCCACATTTACCATATCCAAAAAACAAACAAACAAAAAAATCTTTTTATTAACAAAGTGTTCAGAAGGGGGCGCCACTGAAAACAATTAGAGCTTTCCCTGCCAGGACAATTTTGTTGCAGAAACAGCTGAAAGCAATCAGGTCAGACAGAGCCAAGGGCTGTAGGGATTTTTAAATTACAAAAACCGATCCAAATCAAACCAAAACAAAAATCAAACCCAAAGGCCAAGATTTCAAGTTTGCTACTAAAGGCATGACTTTCTCCTAAGACATGCGAGTGACTTGATCAATATATTTATATATTTATATTTGAAGAAGAAGGAAGTATTTGATGCAGCAAACGCACGTTGATTAAAAATTACCAGATATGGGGGCTCCTGGGTGGCTCAGTGGTTTAGGCCTCTGCCTTCGGCTCAGGTCATGATTTCAGGGTCCTGGGATGGAGCCCCACATCGGGCTCTCTGCTCAGCGGGGAGCCTGCTTCCCCCCTCTCTCTCTGCCTGCCTCTCTACCTACTTGTGATCTGTCAGAAAAATGGGTAAATCAGATCTTTAAAAAAAGAATTAGTAGATGTGAAATACATCGAGGGTATGGGGGAAGGAAAATGATTGCACCTTATGTGACTAGGAAGTGGTTGAGGCCTGAATTAAAGTGCTATAAAAAGAGTAAAGACCTGGGAATTCTATGGGGTAAAATCCCTCGAAAAACAGCAGTAATAACTGGTTGCTCCTTATTGATCCAGATGCTGCGGTAGGCAAAGAAGAGCTGGTTTTAGCCAGAGGATGATCTCCATTTCTCTTCATGATCTGGCATTTCCTGCAAGCCAGGTATGGGGCTCTGCTCTAGAGCTGCAAATGCTGGGGGGCCCTCACTGTCCCTTTTCTCTTCTCAGGGGGACAACGGGCATGTCCATGGTGCAGTGGGACAGGCTTTACCACAGGGAGATAAAAGACTTCCAAGGGTAGGTTGGAGCTGGGAAAAGCCACTTAGGAACAGATTTTCATTGGAGGTGATAGACAAGGGCAAAGCGAAGAATGAGGATGAGTATGTCAAGTTTCAAAGTGCCTGGAGGCAGCACAGTGCATTTGGGAAACTACAGCAAGTTCATGACAACCGACAACTGATCTGGCAGCATCACCTGGGGATGGAGTTTGATCCGCGGGGTTAACACTGGGCTTGAGATGGTTTGTATACTAGGCCGAGGAGGTGAGGTACTACACTGTGGGGGCACAGGGCGCTACCGGAGGATTTCAAATATCAGAATCGTAACCATAATAGAGTATTTAATTGCATCCTAGCTTTCATCAAGTGTAAGATGTACTATAGTTTATGTTCGCCTAAGAAAGAGAAATGCTGTCAGCTAAACTAGGATATGTCATCAAGTGCAAGGTGAGTGCCACCTTAAAAGATATTAAAATGGGGGGGGTGGACAAATCTTAGAACAAGTAAATTGTGGTACTAGAATAATTAAGAAACGTCGAACACTTGGATCAACAAAAAAAGTGATTATTGCTTACCATGTGACCCAAACTCTATTAAGTCTTAGAACAAAAGACGTTCTTCACTTGATGCCCCGCAGCTGTTAGACCCAAGGTACAGAGGGCAGTAGCCAACGACCAGCAGGCCTCCAGTGCCATGTGCAGACTCTAAGAGCAACTGCCTTTGAGAGAGGAAACGGTAGAGAGTGGGCTTTCGGAGGTAGAGAATTACTAGCTGGGAAAGTAGGATAATTGACACAGAATCGGAATTGATGCCACTGCATGACTGAGTTGGTGAAACGTCCCTTCTCAGAGATCTTGAGGCTCCTCAGAAACGTATTTTTCATTTTGGACAGAACATTCAGGATAAATATGATCGGTTCGAGTTCCTGGTTCTCTCATCAGGACTGTTTCTTAGGCTTCACTGGCACAAGAAAGCTGTTTTGATGGTACAGGGTAAATCCTGACAAAAGCAAAGCACGGTATCTATGAAAAACTAACCACTCAGAAGAGAACAACAGATAAAAAGCCAGGCCGACCTGACCCTGCAAAAGAGGTAAGGTTGGTCCGGCAACAGGGGTAGAGGGGAAGTGCCCATCTCCTGCTAGAAGAGCTAGAGAAGACCCCTTCCGGAGAGACCACCAGGAGAGGAGTGCAAAAGGTGCTGCTGATGAAGAATATTTTAATCAGCAGAGAAGGTCAAAATGACAAAGTTCCAGGATCAGTGTAAACATATGGGATTAAAAAATAAAAATGATCAAAAAAGATCATTTTAAAATGATTTTTTTTTAAAGGACTTGTGTAAACAAAAGTCCTTTTTAAGAGACAGTTGGCTGTTGAAAGCAGAAGTACAACTCACTGAGAGAATCACCGCACTATTTATTTGGGTAGAAAGGACCTGGAATGTAGAAAGGCCCATTCTGCAGAGGAAAAAAATAGAATCACTAACAGGCCTCGTGCCTTGCACAGCCAGTGGCTAGAATCCCTGCCTCAGGAGACCCTGTGCTAGAAGGCCGCTAGAACCATCTACAACTATGTGAGTCTTTCTTGGAAGCCAACAAGTGTTTGCCCAGTTAAGAGCACAGTAACAATCAGTCACGTTAGGTGATAATGATTATCCATATCTTTAAAAGCCGTGTCGAGTTTCTTTTTCAGGAACCCTCACCCCACCCTTAGAGAAATTTATCTGAGGTTCACCTCTTTGAAATACCTCATTGTTGTTCCACATTTACCATATCCAAAAAACAAACAAACAAAAAAATCTTTTTATTAACAAAGTGTTCAGAAGGGGGCGCCACTGAAAACAATTAGAGCTTTCCCTGCCAGGACAATTTTGTTGCAGAAACAGCTGAAAGCAATCAGGTCAGACAGAGCCAAGGGCTGGAGGGATTTTTAAATTACAAAAACCGATCCAAATCAAACCAAAACAAAAATCAAACCCAAAGGCCAAGATTTCAAGTTTGCTACTAAAGGCATGACTTTCTCCTAAGACATGCGAGTGACTTGATCAATATATTTATATATTTATATTTGAAGAAGAAGGAAGTATTTGATGCAGCAAACGCACGTTGATTAAAAATTACCAGATATGGGGGCTACTGGGTGGCTCAGTGGTTTAGGCCTCTGCCTTCGGCTCAGGTCATGATTTCAGGGTCCTGGGATGGAGCCCCACATCGGGCTCTCTGCTCAGCGGGGAGCCTGCTTCCCCCCTCTCTCTCTGCCTGCCTCTCTACCTACTTGTGATCTGTCAGAAAAATGGGTAAATCAGATCTTTAAAAAAAGAATTAGTAGATGTGAAATACATCGAGGGTATGGGGGAAGGAAAATGATTGCACCTGATCTGACTAGGAAGTGGTTGAAGCCTGAATTAAAGTGCTATAAAAAGAGTAAAGACCTGGGAATTCTATGGGGAAAAATCCCTCGAAAAACAGCAGTAATAACTGGCTGCTCCTTATTGATCCAGATGCTGCGGTAGGCAAAGAAGAGCTGGTTTTAGCCAGAGGATGATCTCCATTTGTCTTCATGATCTGGCATTTCCTGCAAGCCAGGTATGGGGCTCTGCTCTAGAGCTGCAAATGCTGGGGGGCCCTCACTGTCCCTTTTCTCTTCTCAGGGGGACAACGGGCATGTCCATGGTGCAGTGGGAAAGGCTTTACCACAGGGAGATAAAAGACTGCCAAGGGTAGGTTGGAGCTGGGAAAAGCCACTTAGGAACAGATTTTCATTGGAGGTGATAGACAAGGGCAAAGCGAAGAATGAGGATGAGTATGTCAAGTTTCAAAGTGCCTGGAGGCAGCACAGTGCATTTGGGAAACTACAGCAAGTTCATGACAACCGACAACTGATCTGGCAGCATCACCTGGGGATGGAGTTTGATCCGCGGGGTTAACACTGGGCTTGAGATGGTTTGTATACTATGCCGAGGAGGTAAGGTACTACACTGTGGGGGCACAGGGCGCTACCGGACGATTTCAAATATCAGAATCGTAACCATAATAGAGTATTTAATTGCATCGTAGCTTTCATCAAGTGTAAGATGTACTATAGTTTATGTTCGCCTAAGAAAGAGAAATGCTGTCAGTTAAACTAGGATATGTCATCAAGTGCAAGGTGAGTGCCACCTTAAAAGATATTAAAATGGGGGGGGGGTGGACAAATCTTAGAACAAGTAAATTGTGGTACTAGAATAATTAAGAAAGGTCGAACACTTGGATCAACAAAAAAAGTGATTATTGCTTACCATGTGACCCAAACTCTATTAAGTCTTAGAACAAAAGACGTTCTTCACTTGATGCCCCGCAGCTGTTAGACCCAAAGTACAGAGGGCAGTAGCCAACGACCAGCAGGCCTCCAGTGCCATGTGCAGACTCTAAGAGCAACTGCCTTTGAGAGAGGAAACGGTAGAGAGTGGGCTTTCGGAGGTAGAGAATTACTAGCTGGGAAAGTAGGATAATTGACACAGAATCGGAATTGATGCCACTGCATGACTGAGTTGGTGAAACGTCCCTTCTCAGAGATCTTGAGGCTCCTCAGAAACGTATTTTTCATTTTGGACAGAACATTCAGGATAAATATGATCGGTTCGAGTTCCTGGTTCTCTCATCAGGACTGTTTCTTAGGCTTCACTGGCACAAGAAAGCTGTTTTGATGGTCCAGGGTAAATCCTGACAAAAGCAAAGCACGGTATCTATGAAAAACTAACCACTCAGAAGAGAACAACAGATAAAAAGCCAGGCCGACCTGACCCTGCAAAAGAGGTAAGGTTGGTCCGGCAACAGGGGTAGAGGGGAAGTGCCCATCTCCTGCTAGAAGAGCTAGAGAAGACCCCTTCCGGAGAGACCACCAGGAGAGGAGTGCAAAAGGTGCTGCTGATGAAGAATATTTTAATCAGCAGAGAAGGTCAAAATGACAAAGTTCCAGGATCAGTGTAAACATATGGGATTAAAAAATAAAAAAGATCAAAAAAGATCATTTTAAAATGATTTTTTTTTAAAGGACTTGTGTAAACAAAAGTCCTTTTTAAGAGACAGTTGGCTGTTGAAAGCAGAAGTACAACTCACTGAGAGAATCACCGCACTATTTATTTGGGTAGAAAGGACCTGGAATGTAGAAAGGCCCATTCTGCAGAGGAAAAAAATAGAATCACTAACAGGCCTCGTGCCTTGCACAGCCAGTGGCTAGAATCCCTGCCTCAGGAGACCCTGTGCTAGAAGGCCGCTAGAACCATCTACAACTATGTGAGTCTTTCTTGGAAGCCAACAAGTGTTTGCCCAGTTAAGAGCACAGTAACAATCAGTCACGTTAGGTGATAATGATTATCCATATCTTTAAAAGCCGTGTCGAGTTTCTTTTTCAGGAACCCTCACCCCACCCTTAAAGAAATTTATCTGAGGTTCACCTCTTTGAAATACCTCATTGTTGTTCCACATTTACCATATCCAAAAAACAAACAAACAAAAAAATCTTTTTATTAACAAAGTGTTCAGAAGGGGGCGCCACTGAAAACAATTAGAGCTTTCCCTGCCAGGACAATTTTGTTGCAGAAACAGCTGAAAGCAATCAGGTCAGACAGAGCCAAGGGCTGGAGGGATTTTTAAATTACAAAAACCGATCCAAATCAAACCAAAACAAAAATCAAACCCAAAGGCCAAGATTTCAAGTTTGCTACTAAAGGCATGACTTTCTCCTAAGACATGCGAGTGACTTGATCAATATATTTATATATTTATATTTGAAGAAGAAGGAAGTATTTGATGCAGCAAACGCACGTTGATTAAAAATTACCAGATATGGGGGCTCCTGGGTGGCTCAGTGGTTTAGGCCTCTGCCTTCGGCTCAGGTCATGATTTCAGGGTCCTGGGATGGAGCCCCACATCGGGCTCTCTGCTCAGCGGGGAGCCTGCTTCCCCCCTCTCTCTCTGCCTGCCTCTCTACCTACTTGTGATCTGTCAGAAAAATGGGTAAATCAGATCTTTAAAAAAAGAATTAGTAGATGTGAAATACATCGAGGGTATGGGGGAAGGAAAATGATTGCACCTTATGTGACTAGGAAGTGGTTGAGGCCTGAATTAAAGTGCTATAAAAAGAGTAAAGACCTGGGAATTCTATGGGGTAAAATCCCTCGAAAAACAGCAGTAATAACTGGCTGCTCCTTATTGATCCAGATGCTGCGGTAGGCAAAGAAGAGCTGGTTTTAGCCAGAGGATGATCTCCATTTCTCTTCATGATCTGGCATTTCCTGCAAGCCAGGTATGGGGCTCTGCTCTAGAGCTGCAAATGCTGGGGGGCCCTCACTGTCCCTTTTCTCTTCTCAGGGGGACAACGGGCATGTCCATGGTGCAGTGGGACAGGCTTTACCACAGGGAGATAAAAGACTTCCAAGGGTAGGTTGGAGCTGGGAAAAGCCACTTAGGAACAGATTTTCATTGGAGGTGATAGACAAGGGCAAAGCGAAGAATGAGGATGAGTATGTCAAGTTTCAAAGTGCCTGGAGGCAGCACAGTGCATTTGGGAAACTACAGCAAGTTCATGACAACCGACAACTGATCTGGCAGCATCACCTGGGGATGGAGTTTGATCCGCGGGGTTAACACTGGGCTTGAGATGGTTTGTATACTAGGCCGAGGAGGTGAGGTACTACACTGTGGGGGCACAGGGCGCTACCGGAGGATTTCAAATATCAGAATCGTAACCATAATAGAGTATTTAATTGCATCCTAGCTTTCATCAAGTGTAAGATGTACTATAGTTTATGTTCGCCTAAGAAAGAGAAATGCTGTCAGCTAAACTAGGATATGTCATCAAGTGCAAGGTGAGTGCCACCTTAAAAGATATTAAAATGGGGGGGGTGGACAAATCTTAGAACAAGTAAATTGTGGTACTAGAATAATTAAGAAACGTCGAACACTTGGATCAACAAAAAAAGTGATTATTGCTTACCATGTGACCCAAACTCTATTAAGTCTTAGAACAAAAGACGTTCTTCACTTGATGCCCCGCAGCTGTTAGACCCAAGGTACAGAGGGCAGTAGCCAACGACCAGCAGGCCTCCAGTGCCATGTGCAGACTCTAAGAGCAACTGCCTTTGAGAGAGGAAACGGTAGAGAGTGGGCTTTCGGAGGTAGAGAATTACTAGCTGGGAAAGTAGGATAATTGACACAGAATCGGAATTGATGCCACTGCATGACTGAGTTGGTGAAACGTCCCTTCTCAGAGATCTTGAGGCTCCTCAGAAACGTATTTTTCATTTTGGACAGAACATTCAGGATAAATATGATCGGTTCGAGTTCCTGGTTCTCTCATCAGGACTGTTTCTTAGGCTTCACTGGCACAAGAAAGCTGTTTTGATGGTCCAGGGTAAATCCTGACAAAAGCAAAGCACGGTATCTATGAAAAACTAACCACTCAGAAGAGAACAACAGATAAAAAGCCAGGCCGACCTGACCCTGCAAAAGAGGTAAGGTTGGTCCGGCAACAGGGGTAGAGGGGAAGTGCCCATCTCCTGCTAGAAGAGCTAGAGAAGACCCCTTCCGGAGAGACCACCAGGAGAGGAGTGCAAAAGGTGCTGCTGATGAAGAATATTTTAATCAGCAGAGAAGGTCAAAATGACAAAGTTCCAGGATCAGTGTAAACATATGGGATTAAAAAATAAAAAAGATCAAAAAAGATCATTTTAAAATGATTTTTTTTTAAAGGACTTGTGTAAACAAAAGTCCTTTTTAAGAGACAGTTGGCTGTTGAAAGCAGAAGTACAACTCACTGAGAGAATCACCGCACTATTTATTTGGGTAGAAAGGACCTGGAATGTAGAAAGGCCCATTCTGCAGAGGAAAAAAATAGAATCACTAACAGGCCTCGTGCCTTGCACAGCCAGTGGCTAGAATCCCTGCCTCAGGAGACCCTGTGCTAGAAGGCCGCTAGAACCATCTACAACTATGTGAGTCTTTCTTGGAAGCCAACAAGTGTTTGCCCAGTTAAGAGCACAGTAACAATCAGTCACGTTAGGTGATAATGATTATCCATATCTTTAAAAGCCGTGTCGAGTTTCTTTTTCAGGAACCCTCACCCCACCCTTAGAGAAATTTATCTGAGGTTCACCTCTTTGAAATACCTCATTGTTGTTCCACATTTACCATATCCAAAAAACAAACAAACAAAAAAATCTTTTTATTAACAAAGTGTTCAGAAGGGGGCGCCACTGAAAACAATTAGAGCTTTCCCTGCCAGGACAATTTTGTTGCAGAAACAGCTGAAAGCAATCAGGTCAGACAGAGCCAAGGGCTGGAGGGATTTTTAAATTACAAAAACCGATCCAAATCAAACCAAAACAAAAATCAAACCCAAAGGCCAAGATTTCAAGTTTGCTACTAAAGGCATGACTTTCTCCTAAGACATGCGAGTGACTTGATCAATATATTTATATATTTATATTTGAAGAAGAAGGAAGTATTTGATGCAGCAAACGCACGTTGATTAAAAATTACCAGATATGGGGGCTCCTGGGTGGCTCAGTGGTTTAGGCCTCTGCCTTCGGCTCAGGTCATGATTTCAGGGTCCTGGGATGGAGCCCCACATCGGGCTCTCTGCTCAGCGGGGAGCCTGCTTCCCCCCTCTCTCTCTGCCTGCCTCTCTACCTACTTGTGATCTGTCAGAAAAATGGGTAAATCAGATCTTTAAAAAAAGAATTAGTAGATGTGAAATACATCGAGGGTATGGGGGAAGGAAAATGATTGCACCTGATCTGACTAGGAAGTGGTTGAAGCCTGAATTAAAGTGCTATAAAAAGAGTAAAGACCTGGGAATTCTATGGGGAAAAATCCCTCGAAAAACAGCAGTAATAACTGGCTGCTCCTTATTGATCCAGATGCTGCGGTAGGCAAAGAAGAGCTGGTTTTAGCCAGAGGATGATCTCCATTTGTCTTCATGATCTGGCATTTCCTGCAAGCCAGGTATGGGGCTCTGCTCTAGAGCGGCAAATGCTGGGGGGCCCTCACTGTCCCTTTTCTCTTCTCAGGGGGACAACGGGCATGTCCATGGTGCAGTGGGAAAGGCTTTACCACAGGGAGATAAAAGACTGCCAAGGGTAGGTTGGAGCTGGGAAAAGCCACTTAGGAACAGATTTTCATTGGAGGTGATAGACAAGGGCAAAGCGAAGAATGAGGATGAGTATGTCAAGTTTCAAAGTGCCTGGAGGCAGCACAGTGCATTTGGGAAACTACAGCAAGTTCATGACAACCGACAACTGATCTGGCAGCATCACCTGGGGATGGAGTTTGATCCGCGGGGTTAACACTGGGCTTGAGATGGTTTGTATACTATGCCGAGGAGGTAAGGTACTACACTGTGGGGGCACAGGGCGCTACCGGACGATTTCAAATATCAGAATCGTAACCATAATAGAGTATTTAATTGCATCGTAGCTTTCATCAAGTGTAAGATGTACTATAGTTTATGTTCGCCTAAGAAAGAGAAATGCTGTCAGTTAAACTAGGATATGTCATCAAGTGCAAGGTGAGTGCCACCTTAAAAGATATTAAAATGGGGGGGGGGTGGACAAATCTTAGAACAAGTAAATTGTGGTACTAGAATAATTAAGAAAGGTCGAACACTTGGATCAACAAAAAAAGTGATTATTGCTTACCATGTGACCCAAACTCTATTAAGTCTTAGAACAAAAGACGTTCTTCACTTGATGCCCCGCAGCTGTTAGACCCAAAGTACAGAGGGCAGTAGCCAATGACCAGCAGGCCTCCAGTGCCATGTGCAGACTCTAAGAGCAACTGCCTTTGAGAGAGGAAACGGTAGAGAGTGGGCTTTCGGAGGTAGAGAATTACTAGCTGGGAAAGTAGGATAATTGACACAGAATCGGAATTGATGCCACTGCATGAGTGAGTTGGTGAAACGTCCCTTCTCAGAGATCTTGAGGCTCCTCAGAAACGTATTTTTCATTTTGGACAGAACATTCAGGATAAATATGATCGGTTCGAGTTCCTGGTTCTCTCATCAGGACTGTTTCTTAGGCTTCACTGGCACAAGAAAGCTGTTTTGATGGTCCAGGGTAAATCCTGACAAAAGCAAAGCACGGTATCTATGAAAAACTAACCACTCAGAAGAGAACAACAGATAAAAAGCCAGGCCGACCTGACCCTGCAAAATAGGTAAGGTTGGTCCGGCAACAGGGGTAGAGGGGAAGTGCCCATCTCCTGCTAGAAGAGCTAGAGAAGACCCCTTCCGGAGAGACCACCAGGAGAGGAGTGCAGAAGGTGCTGCTGATGAAGAATATTTTAATCAGCAGAGAAGGTCAAAATGACAAAGTTCCAGGATCAGTGTAAACATATGGGATTAAAAAATAAAAAAGATCAAAAAAGATCATTTTAAAATGATTTTTTTTAAAGGACTTGTGTAAACAAAAGTCCTTTTTAAGAGACAGTTGGCTGTTGAAAGCAGAAGTACAACTCACTGAGAGAATCACCGCACTATTTATTTGGGTAGAAAGGACCTGGAATGTAGAAAGGCCCATTCTGCAGAGGAAAAAAATAGAATCACTAACAGGCCTCGTGCCTTGCACAGCCAGTGGCTAGAATCCCTGCCTCAGGAGACCCTGTGCTAGAAGGCCGCTAGAACCATCTACAACTATGTGAGTCTTTCTTGGAAGCCAACAAGTGTTTGCCCAGTTAAGAGCACAGTAACAATCAGTCACGTTAGGTGATAATGATTATCCATATCTTTAAAAGCCGTGTCGAGTTTCTTTTTCAGGAACCCTCACCCCACCCTTAGAGAAATTTATCTGAGGTTCACCTCTTTGAAATACCTCATTGTTGTTCCACATTTACCATATCCAAAAAACAAACAAACAAAAAAATCTTTTTATTAACAAAGTGTTCAGAAGGGGGCGCCACTGAAAACAATTAGAGCTTTCCCTGCCAGGACAATTTTGTTGCAGAAACAGCTGAAAGCAATCAGGTCAGACAGAGCCAAGGGCTGGAGGGATTTTTAAATTACAAAAACCGATCCAAATCAAACCAAAACAAAAATCAAACCCAAAGGCCAAGATTTCAAGTTTGCTACTAAAGGCATGACTTTCTCCTAAGACATGCGAGTGACTTGATCAATATATTTATATATTTATATTTGAAGAAGAAGGAAGTATTTGATGCAGCAAACGCACGTTGATTAAAAATTACCAGATATGGGGGCTCCTGGGTGGCTCAGTGGTTTAGGCCTCTGCCTTCGGCTCAGGTCATGATTTCAGGGTCCTGGGATGGAGCCCCACATCGGGCTCTCTGCTCAGCGGGGAGCCTGCTTCCCCCCTCTCTCTCTGCCTGCCTCTCTACCTACTTGTGATCTGTCAGAAAAATGGGTAAATCAGATCTTTAAAAAAAGAATTAGTAGATGTGAAATACATCGAGGGTATGGGGGAAGGAAAATGATTGCACCTTATGTGACTAGGAAGTGGTTGAGGCCTGAATTAAAGTGCTATAAAAAGAGTAAAGACCTGGGAATTCTATGGGGTAAAATCCCTCGAAAAACAGCAGTAATAACTGGCTGCTCCTTATTGATCCAGATGCTGCGGTAGGCAAAGAAGAGCTGGTTTTAGCCAGAGGATGATCTCCATTTCTCTTCATGATCTGGCATTTCCTGCAAGCCAGGTATGGGGCTCTGCTCTAGAGCTGCAAATGCTGGGGGGCCCTCACTGTCCCTTTTCTCTTCTCAGGGGGACAACGGGCATGTCCATGGTGCAGTGGGACAGGCTTTACCACAGGGAGATAAAAGACTGCCAAGGGTAGGTTGGAGCTGGGAAAAGCCACTTAGGAACAGATTTTCATTGGAGGTGATAGACAAGGGCAAAGCGAAGAATGAGGATGAGTATGTCAAGTTTCAAAGTGCCTGGAGGCAGCACAGTGCATTTGGGAAACTACAGCAAGTTCATGACAACCGACAACTGATCTGGCAGCATCACCTGGGGATGGAGTTTGATCCGCGGGGTTAACACTGGGCTTGAGATGGTTTGTATACTAGGCCGAGGAGGTGAGGTACTACACTGTGGGGGCACAGGGCGCTACCGGAGGATTTCAAATATCAGAATCGTAACCATAATAGAGTATTTAATTGCATCCTAGCTTTCATCAAGTGTAAGATGTACTATAGTTTATGTTCGCCTAAGAAAGAGAAATGCTGTCAGCTAAACTAGGATATGTCATCAAGTGCAAGGTGAGTGCCACCTTAAAAGATATTAAAATGGGGGGGGTGGACAAATCTTAGAACAAGTAAATTGTGGTACTAGAATAATTAAGAAACGTCGAACACTTGGATCAACAAAAAAAGTGATTATTGCTTACCATGTGACCCAAACTCTATTAAGTCTTAGAACAAAAGACGTTCTTCACTTGATGCCCCGCAGCTGTTAGACCCAAGGTACAGAGGGCAGTAGCCAACGACCAGCAGGCCTCCAGTGCCATGTGCAGACTCTAAGAGCAACTGCCTTTGAGAGAGGAAACGGTAGAGAGTGGGCTTTCGGAGGTAGAGAATTACTAGCTGGGAAAGTAGGATAATTGACACAGAATCGGAATTGATGCCACTGCATGACTGAGTTGGTGAAACGTCCCTTCTCAGAGATCTTGAGGCTCCTCAGAAACGTATTTTTCATTTTGGACAGAACATTCAGGATAAATATGATCGGTTCGAGTTCCTGGTTCTCTCATCAGGACTGTTTCTTAGGCTTCACTGGCACAAGAAAGCTGTTTTGATGGTCCAGGGTAAATCCTGACAAAAGCAAAGCACGGTATCTATGAAAAACTAACCACTCAGAAGAGAACAACAGATAAAAAGCCAGGCCGACCTGACCCTGCAAAAGAGGTAAGGTTGGTCCGGCAACAGGGGTAGAGGGGAAGTGCCCATCTCCTGCTAGAAGAGCTAGAGAAGACCCCTTCCGGAGAGACCACCAGGAGAGGAGTGCAAAAGGTGCTGCTGATGAAGAATATTTTAATCAGCAGAGAAGGTCAAAATGACAAAGTTCCAGGATCAGTGTAAACATATGGGATTAAAAAATAAAAAAGATCAAAAAAGATCATTTTAAAATGATTTTTTTTTAAAGGACTTGTGTAAACAAAAGTCCTTTTTAAGAGACAGTTGGCTGTTGAAAGCAGAAGTACAACTCACTGAGAGAATCACCGCACTATTTATTTGGGTAGAAAGGACCTGGAATGTAGAAAGGCCCATTCTGCAGAGGAAAAAAATAGAATCACTAACAGGCCTCGTGCCTTGCACAGCCAGTGGCTAGAATCCCTGCCTCAGGAGACCCTGTGCTAGAAGGCCGCTAGAACCATCTACAACTATGTGAGTCTTTCTTGGAAGCCAACAAGTGTTTGCCCAGTTAAGAGCACAGTAACAATCAGTCACGTTAGGTGATAATGATTATCCATATCTTTAAAAGCCGTGTCGAGTTTCTTTTTCAGGAACCCTCACCCCACCCTTAGAGAAATTTATCTGAGGTTCACCTCTTTGAAATACCTCATTGTTGTTCCACATTTACCATATCCAAAAAACAAACAAACAAAAAAATCTTTTTATTAACAAAGTGTTCAGAAGGGGGCGCCACTGAAAACAATTAGAGCTTTCCCTGCCAGGACAATTTTGTTGCAGAAACAGCTGAAAGCAATCAGGTCAGACAGAGCCAAGGGCTGGAGGGATTTTTAAATTACAAAAACCGATCCAAATCAAACCAAAACAAAAATCAAACCCAAAGGCCAAGATTTCAAGTTTGCTACTAAAGGCATGACTTTCTCCTAAGACATGCGAGTGACTTGATCAATATATTTATATATTTATATTTGAAGAAGAAGGAAGTATTTGATGCAGCAAACGCACGTTGATTAAAAATTACCAGATATGGGGGCTCCTGGGTGGCTCAGTGGTTTAGGCCTCTGCCTTCGGCTCAGGTCATGATTTCAGGGTCCTGGGATGGAGCCCCACATCGGGCTCTCTGCTCAGCGGGGAGCCTGCTTCCCCCCTCTCTCTCTGCCTGCCTCTCTACCTACTTGTGATCTGTCAGAAAAATGGGTAAATCAGATCTTTAAAAAAAGAATTAGTAGATGTGAAATACATCGAGGGTATGGGGGAAGGAAAATGATTGCACCTTATGTGACTAGGAAGTGGTTGAGGCCTGAATTAAAGTGCTATAAAAAGAGTAAAGACCTGGGAATTCTATGGGGTAAAATCCCTCGAAAAACAGCAGTAATAACTGGCTGCTCCTTATTGATCCAGATGCTGCGGTAGGCAAAGAAGAGCTGGTTTTAGCCAGAGGATGATCTCCATTTCTCTTCATGATCTGGCATTTCCTGCAAGCCAGGTATGGGGCTCTGCTCTAGAGCTGCAAATGCTGGGGGGCCCTCACTGTCCCTTTTCTCTTCTCAGGGGGACAACGGGCATGTCCATGGTGCAGTGGGACAGGCTTTACCACAGGGAGATAAAAGACTTCCAAGGGTAGGTTGGAGCTGGGAAAAGCCACTTAGGAACAGATTTTCATTGGAGGTGATAGACAAGGGCAAAGCGAAGAATGAGGATGAGTATGTCAAGTTTCAAAGTGCCTGGAGGCAGCACAGTGCATTTGGGAAACTACAGCAAGTTCATGACAACCGACAACTGATCTGGCAGCATCACCTGGGGATGGAGTTTGATCCGCGGGGTTAACACTGGGCTTGAGATGGTTTGTATACTAGGCCGAGGAGGTGAGGTACTACACTGTGGGGGCACAGGGCGCTACCGGAGGATTTCAAATATCAGAATCGTAACCATAATAGAGTATTTAATTGCATCCTAGCTTTCATCAAGTGTAAGATGTACTATAGTTTATGTTCGCCTAAGAAAGAGAAATGCTGTCAGCTAAACTAGGATATGTCATCAAGTGCAAGGTGAGTGCCACCTTAAAAGATATTAAAATGGGGGGGGTGGACAAATCTTAGAACAAGTAAATTGTGGTACTAGAATAATTAAGAAAGGTCGAACACTTGGATCAACAAAAAAAGTGATTATTGCTTACCATGTGACCCAAACTCTATTAAGTCTTAGAACAAAAGACTTTCTTCACTTGATGCCCCGCAGCTGTTAGACCCAAGGTACAGAGGGCAGTAGCCAACGACCAGCAGGCCTCCAGTGCCATGTGCAGACTCTAAGAGCAACTGCCTTTGAGAGAGGAAACGGTAGAGAGTGGGCTTTCGGAGGTAGAGAATTACTAGCTGGGAAAGTAGGATAATTGACACAGAATCGGAATTGATGCCACTGCATGACTGAGTTGGTGAAACGTCCCTTCTCAGAGATCTTGAGGCTCCTCAGAAATGTATTTTTCATTATGGACAGAACATTCAGGATAAATATGATCGGTTCGAGTTCCTGGTTCTCTCATCAGGACTGTTTCTTAGGCTTCACTGGCACAAGAAAGCTGTTTTGATGGTCAGGGTAAATCCTGACAAAAGCAAAGCACGGTATCTATGAAAAACTAACCACTCAGAAGAGAACAACAGATAAAAAGCCAGGCCGACCTGACCCTGCAAAATAGGTAAGGTTGGTCCGGCAACAGGGGTAGAGGGGAAGTGCCCATCTCCTGCTAGAAGAGCTAGAGAAGACCCCTTCCGGAGAGACCACCAGGAGAGGAGTGCAGAAGGTGCTGCTGATGAAGAATATTTTAATCAGCAGAGAAGGTCAAAATGACAAAGTTCCAGGATCAGTGTAAACATATGGGATTAAAAAATAAAAAAGATCAAAAAAGATCATTTTAAAATGATTTTTTTTAAAGGACTTGTGTAAACAAAAGTCCTTTTTAAGAGACAGTTGGCTGTTGAAAGCAGAAGTACAACTCACTGAGAGAATCACCGCACTATTTATTTGGGTAGAAAGGACCTGGAATGTAGAAAGGCCCATTCTGCAGAGGAAAAAAATAGAATCACTAACAGGCCTCGTGCCTTGCACAGCCAGTGGCTAGAATCCCTGCCTCAGGAGACCCTGTGCTAGAAGGCCGCTAGAACCATCTACAACTATGTGAGTCTTTCTTGGAAGCCAACAAGTGTTTGCCCAGTTAAGAGCACAGTAACAATCAGTCACGTTAGGTGATAATGATTATCCATATCTTTAAAAGCCGTGTCGAGTTTCTTTTTCAGGAACCCTCACCCCACCCTTAGAGAAATTTATCTGAGGTTCACCTCTTTGAAATACCTCATTGTTGTTCCACATTTACCATATCCAAAAAACAAACAAACAAAAAAATCTTTTTATTAACAAAGTGTTCAGAAGGGGGCGCCACTGAAAACAATTAGAGCTTTCCCTGCCAGGACAATTTTGTTGCAGAAACAGCTGAAAGCAATCAGGTCAGACAGAGCCAAGGGCTGGAGGGATTTTTAAATTACAAAAACCGATCCAAATCAAACCAAAACAAAAATCAAACCCAATGGCCAAGATTTCAAGTTTGCTACTAAAGGCATGACTTTCTCCTAGACATGCGAGTGACTTGATCAGTATATTTATATATTTATATTTGAAGAAGAAGGAACTATTTGATGCAGCAAACGCACGTTGATTAAAAATTACCAGATATGGGGGCTCCTGGGTGGCTCAGTGGTTTAGGCCTCTGCCTTCGGCTCAGGTCATGATTTCAGGGTCCTGGGATGGAGCCCCACATCGGGATCTCTGCTCAGCGGGGAGCCTGCTTCCCCCCTCTCTCTCTGCCTGCCTCTCTACCTACTTGTGATCTGTCAGAAAAATGGGTAAATCAGATCTTTAAAAAAAGAATTAGTAGATGTGAAATACATCGAGGGTATGGGGGAAGGAAAATGATTGCACCTGATGTGACTAGGAAGTGGTTGAGGCCTGAATTAAAGTGCTATAAAAAGAGTAAAGACCTGGGAATTCTATGGGGTAAAATCCCTCGAAAAACAGCAGTAATAACTGGCTGCTCCTTATTGATCCAGATGCTGCGGTAGGCAAAGAAGAGCTGGTTTTAGCCAGAGGATGATCTCCATTTCTCTTCATGATCTGGCATTTCCTGCAAGCCAGGTATGGGGCTCTGCTCTAGAGCTGCAAATGCTGGGGGGCCCTCACTGTCCCTTTTCTCTTCTCAGGGGGACAACGGGCATGTCCATGGTGCAGTGGGACAGGCTTTACCACAGGGAGATAAAAGACTGCCAAGGGTAGGTTGGAGCTGGGAAAAGCCACTTAGGAACAGATTTTCACTGGAGGTGACAGACAAGGGCAAAGCGAAGAATGAGGATGAGTATGTCAAGTTTCAAAGTGCCTGGAGGCAGCACAGTGCATTTGGGAAACTACAGCAAGTTCATGACAACCGACAACTGATCTGGCAGCATCACCTGGGGATGGAGTTTGATCCGCGGGGTTAACACTCGGCTTGAGATGGTTTGTATACTAGGCCGAGGAGGTGAGGTACTACACTGTGGGGGCACAGGGCGCTACCGGAGGATTTCAAATATCAGAATCGTAACCATAATAGAGTATTTAATTGCATCCTAGCTTTCATCAAGTGTAAGATGTACTATAGTTTATGTTCGCCTAAGAAAGAGAAATGCTGTCAGCTAAACTAGGATATGTCATCAAGTGCAAGGTGAGTGCCACCTTAAAAGATATTAAAATGGGGGGGGTGGACAAATCTTAGAACAAGTAAATTGTGGTACTAGAATAATTAAGAAAGGTCGAACACTTGGATCAACAAAAAAAGTGATTATTGCTTACCATGTGACCCAAACTCTATTAAGTCTTAGAACAAAAGACGTTCTTCACTTGATGCCCCGCAGCTGTTAGACCCAAGGTACAGAGGGCAGTAGCCAACGACCAGCAGGCCTCCAGTGCCATGTGCAGACTCTAAGAGCAACTGCCTTTGAGAGAGGAAACGGTAGAGAGTGGGCTTTCGGAGGTAGAGAATTACTAGCTGGGAAAGTAGGATAATTGACACAGAATCGGAATTGATGCCACTGCATGACTGAGTTGGTGAAACGTCCCTTCTCAGAGATCTTGAGGCTCCTCAGAAATGTATTTTTCATTTTGGACAGAACATTCAGGATAAATATGATCGGTTCGAGTTCCTGGTTCTCTCATCAGGACTGTTTCTTAGGCTTCACTGGCACAAGAAAGCTGTTTTGATGGTCCAGGGTAAATCCTGACAAAAGCAAAGCACGGTATCTATGAAAAACTAACCACTCAGAAGAGAACAACAAATAAAAAGCCAGGCCGACCTGACCCTGCAAAAGAGGTAAGGTTGGTCCGGCAACAGGGGTAGAGGGGAAGTGCCCATCTCCTGCTAGATGAGCTAGAGAAGACCCCTTCCGGAGAGACCACAAGGAGAGGAGAGCAGAAGGTGCTGCTGATGAAGAATATTTTAATCAGCAGAGAAGGTCAAAATGACAAAGTTCCCGGATCAGTGTAACATATGGGATTAAAAAATAAAAAAGATCAAAAAAGATCATTTTAAAATGACTTTTTTTTTAAAGGACTTGTGTAAACAAAAGTCCTTTTTAAGAGACAGTTGGCTGTTGAAAGCAGAAGTACAACTCACTGAGAGAATCACCGCACTATTTATTTGGGTAGAAAGGACCTGGAATGTAGAAAGGCCCATTCTGCAGAGGAAAAAAATAGAATCACTAACAGGCCTCGTGCCTTGCACAGCCAGTGGCTAGAATCCCTGCCTCAGGAGACCCTGTGCTAGAAGGCCGCTAGAACCATCTACAACTATGTGAGTCTTTCTTGGAAGCCAACAAGTGTTTGCCCAGTTAAGAGCACAGTAACAATCAGTCACGTTAGGTGATAATGATTATCCATATCTTTAAAAGCCGTGTCGAGTTTCTTTTTCAGGAACCCTCACCCCACCCTTAGAGAAATTTATCTGAGGTTCACCTCTTTGAAATACCTCATTGTTGTTCCACATTTACCATATCCAAAAAACAAACAAACAAAAAAATCTTTTTATTAACAAAGTGTTCAGAAGGGGGCGCCACTGAAAACAATTAGAGCTTTCCCTGCCAGGACAATTTTGTTGCAGAAACAGCTGAAAGCAATCAGGTCAGACAGAGCCAAGGGCTGGAGGGATTTTTAAATTACAAAAACCGATCCAAATCAAACCAAAACAAAAATCAAACCCAAAGGCCAAGATTTCAAGTTTGCTACTAAAGGCATGACTTTCTCCTAAGACATGCGAGTGACTTGATCAATATATTTATATATTTATATTTGAAGAAGAAGGAACTATTTGATGCAGCAAACGCACGTTGATTAAAAATTACCAGATATGGGGGCTACTGGGTGGCTCAGTGGTTTAGGCCTCTGCCTTCGGCTCAGGTCATGATTTCAGGGTCCTGGGATGGAGCCCCACATCGGGCTCTCTGCTCAGCGGGGAGCCTGCTTCCCCCCTCTCTCTCTGCCTGCCTCTCTACCTACTTGTGATCTGTCAGAAAAATGGGTAAATCAGATCTTTAAAAAAAGAATTAGTAGATGTGAAATACATCGAGGGTATGGGGGAAGGAAAATGATTGCACCTGATCTGACTAGGAAGTGGTTGAAGCCTGAATTAAAGTGCTATAAAAAGAGTAAAGACCTGGGAATTCTATGGGGAAAAATCCCTCGAAAAACAGCAGTAATAACTGGCTGCTCCTTATTGATCCAGATGCTGCGGTAGGCAAAGAAGAGCTGGTTTTAGCCAGAGGATGATCTCCATTTGTCTTCATGATCTGGCATTTCCTGCAAGCCAGGTATGGGGCTCTGCTCTAGAGCTGCAAATGCTGGGGGGCCCTCACTGTCCCTTTTCTCTTCTCAGGGGGACAACGGGCATGTCCATGGTGCAGTGGGAAAGGCTTTACCACAGGGAGATAAAAGACTGCCAAGGGTAGGTTGGAGCTGGGAAAAGCCACTTAGGAACAGATTTTCATTGGAGGTGATAGACAAGGGCAAAGCGAAGAATGAGGATGAGTATGTCAAGTTTCAAAGTGCCTGGAGGCAGCACAGTGCATTTGGGAAACTACAGCAAGTTCATGACAACCGACAACTGATCTGGCAGCATCACCTGGGGATGGAGTTTGATCCGCGGGGTTAACACTGGGCTTGAGATGGTTTGTATACTATGCCGAGGAGGTAAGGTACTACACTGTGGGGGCACAGGGCGCTACCGGACGATTTCAAATATCAGAATCGTAACCATAATAGAGTATTTAATTGCATCGTAGCTTTCATCAAGTGTAAGATGTACTATAGTTTATGTTCGCCTAAGAAAGAGAAATGCTGTCAGTTAAACTAGGATATGTCATCAAGTGCAAGGTGAGTGCCACCTTAAAAGATATTAAAATGGGGGGGGGGGTGGACAAATCTTAGAACAAGTAAATTGTGGTACTAGAATAATTAAGAAAGGTCGAACACTTGGATCAACAAAAAAAGTGATTATTGCTTACCATGTGACCCAAACTCTATTAAGTCTTAGAACAAAAGACGTTCTTCACTTGATGCCCCGCAGCTGTTAGACCCAAAGTACAGAGGGCAGTAGCCAATGACCAGCAGGCCTCCAGTGCCATGTGCAGACTCTAAGAGCAACTGCCTTTGAGAGAGGAAACGGTAGAGAGTGGGCTTTCGGAGGTAGAGAATTACTAGCTGGGAAAGTAGGATAATTGACACAGAATCGGAATTGATGCCACTGCATGAGTGAGTTGGTGAAACGTCCCTTCTCAGAGATCTTGAGGCTCCTCAGAAATGTATTTTTCATTTTGGACAGAACATTCAGGATAAATATGATCGGTTCGAGTTCCTGGTTCTCTCATCAGGACTGTTTCTTAGGCTTCACTGGCACAAGAAAGCTGTTTTGATGGTCCAGGGTAAATCCTGACAAAAGCAAAGCACGGTATCTATGAAAAACTAACCACTCAGAAGAGAACAACAGATAAAAAGCCAGGCCGACCTGACCCTGCAAAATAGGTAAGGTTGGTCCGGCAACAGGGGTAGAGGGGAAGTGCCCATCTCCTGCTAGAAGAGCTAGAGAAGACCCCTTCCGGAGAGACCACCAGGAGAGGAGAGCAGAAGGTGTTGATGATGAAGAATATTTTAATCAGCAGAGAAGGTCAAAATGACAATGTTCCAGGATCAGTGTAAACATATGGGATTAAAAAATAAAAAAGATCAAAAAAGTTCATTTTAAAATGACTTTTTTTTTAAAGGACTTGTGTAAACAAAAGTCCTTTTTAAGAGACAGTTGGCTGTTGAAAGCAGAAGTACAACTCACTGAGAGAATCATCGCACTATTTATTTGGGTAGAAAGGACCTGGAATGTAGAAAGGCCCATTCTGCAGAGGAAAAAAATAGAATCACTAACAGGCCTCGTGCCTTGCACAGCCAGTGGCTAGAATCCTTGCCTCAGGAGACCCTGTGCTAGAAGGCCGCTAGAACCATCTACAACTATGTGAGTCTTTCTTGGAAGCCAACAAGTGTTTGCCCAGTTAAGAGCACAGTAACAATCAGTCACGTTAGGTGATAATGATTATCCATATCTTTAAAAGCCGTGTCGAGTTTCTTTTTCAGGAACCCTCACCCCACCCTTAGAGAAATTTATCTGAGGTTCACCTCTTTGAAATACCTCATTGTTGTTCCACATTTACCATATCCATAAAACAAACAAACAAAAAAATCTTTTTATTAACAAAGTGTTCAGAAGGGGGCGCCACTGAAAACAATTAGAGCTTTCCCTGCCAGGACAATTTTGTTGCAGAAACAGCTGAAAGCAATCAGGTCAGACAGAGCCAAGGGCTGGAGGGATTTTTAACTTACAAAAACCGATCCAAATCAAACCAAAACAAAAATCAAACCCAAAGGCCAAGATTTCAAGTTTGCTACTAAAGGCATGACTTTCTCCTAAGACATGCGAGTGACTTGATCAATATATTTATATATTTATATTTGAAGAAGAAGGAAGTATTTGATGCAGCAAACGCACGTTGATTAAAAATTACCAGATATGGGGGCTCCTGGGTGGCTCAGTGGTTTAGGCCTCTGCCTTCAGCTCAGGTCATGATTTCAGGGTCCTGGGATGGAGCCCCACATCGGGCTCTCTGCTCAGCGGGGAGCCTGCTTCCCCCCTCACTCCCTGCCTGCCTCTCTACCTACTTGTGATCTGTCAGAAAAATGGGTAAATCAGATCTTTAAAAAAAGAATCAGTAGATGTGAAATACATCGAGGGTATGGGGGAAGGAAAATGATTGCACCTGATCTGACTAGGAAGTGGTTGAAGCCTGAATTAAAGTGCTATAAAAACAGTAAAGACCTGGGAAATCTATGGGGTAAAATCCCTCGAAAAACAGCAGTAATAACTGGCTGCTCCTTATTGATCCAGATGCTGCGGTAGGCAAAGAAGAGCTGGTTTTAGCCAGAGGATGATCTCCATTTCTCTTCATGATCTGGCATTTCCTGCAAGCCAGGTATGGGGCTCTGCTCTAGAGCTGCAAATGCTGGGGGGCCCTCACTGTCCCTTTTCTCTTCTCAGGGGGACAACGGGCATGTCCATGGTGCAGTGGGACAGGCTTTACCACAGGGAGATAAAAGACTTCCAAGGGTAGGTTGGAGCTGGGAAAAGCCACTTAGGAACAGATTTTCACTGGAGGTGACAGACAAGGGCAAAGCGAAGAATGAGGATGAGTATGTCAAGTTTCAAAGTGCCTGGAGGCAGCACAGTGCATTTGGGAAACTACAGCAAGTTCATGACAACCGACAACTGATCTGGCAGCATCACCTGGGGATGGAGTTTGATCCGCGGGGTTAACACTCGGCTTGAGATGGTTTGTATACTAGGCCGAGGAGGTGAGGTACTACACTGTGGGGGCACAGGGCGCTACCGGAGGATTTCAAATATCAGAATCGTAACCATAATAGAGTATTTAATTGCATCCTAGCTTTCATCAAGTGTAAGATGTACTATAGTTTATGTTCGCCTAAGAAAGAGAAATGCTGTCAGTTAAACTAGGATATGTCATCAAGTGCAAGGTGAGTGCCACCTTAAAAGATATTAAAATGGGGGGGGTGGACAAATCTTAGAACAAGTAAATTGTGGTACTAGAATAATTAAGAAAGGTCGAACACTTGGATCAACAAAAAAAGTGATTATTGCTTACCATGTGACCCAAACTCTATTAAGTCTTAGAACAAAAGACGTTCTTCACTTGATGCCCCGCAGCTGTTAGACCCAAGGTACAGAGGGCAGTAGCCAACGACCAGCAGGCCTCCAGTGCCATGTGCAGACTCTAAGAGCAACTGCCTTTGAGAGAGGAAACGGTAGAGAGTGGGCTTTCGGAGGTAGAGAATTACTAGCTGGGAAAGTAGGATAATTGACACAGAATCGGAATTGATGCCACTGCATGACTGAGTTGGTGAAACGTCCCTTCTCAGAGATCTTGAGGCTCCTCAGAAATGTATTTTTCATTATGGACAGAACATTCAGGATAAATATGATCGGTTCGAGTTCCTGGTTCTCTCATCAGGACTGTTTCTTAGGCTTCACTGGCACAAGAAAGCTGTTTTGATGGTCAGGGTAAATCCTGACAAAAGCAAAGCACGGTATCTATGAAAAACTAACCACTCAGAAGAGAACAACAGATAAAAAGCCAGGCCGACCTGACCCTGCAAAATAGGTAAGGTTGGTCCGGCAACAGGGGTAGAGGGGAAGTGCCCATCTCCTGCTAGAAGAGCTAGAGAAGACCCCTTCCGGAGAGACCACCAGGAGAGGAGTGCAGAAGGTGCTGCTGATGAAGAATATTTTAATCAGCAGAGAAGGTCAAAATGACAAAGTTCCAGGATCAGTGTAAACATATGGGATTAAAAAATAAAAAAGATCAAAAAAGATCATTTTAAAATGATTTTTTTTAAAGGACTTGTGTAAACAAAAGTCCTTTTTAAGAGACAGTTGGCTGTTGAAAGCAGAAGTACAACTCACTGAGAGAATCACCGCACTATTTATTTGGGTAGAAAGGACCTGGAATGTAGAAAGGCCCATTCTGCAGAGGAAAAAAATAGAATCACTAACAGGCCTCGTGCCTTGCACAGCCAGTGGCTAGAATCCCTGCCTCAGGAGACCCTGTGCTAGAAGGCCGCTAGAACCATCTACAACTATGTGAGTCTTTCTTGGAAGCCAACAAGTGTTTGCCCAGTTAAGAGCACAGTAACAATCAGTCACGTTAGGTGATAATGATTATCCATATCTTTAAAAGCCGTGTCGAGTTTCTTTTTCAGGAACCCTCACCCCACCCTTAGAGAAATTTATCTGAGGTTCACCTCTTTGAAATACCTCATTGTTGTTCCACATTTACCATATCCAAAAAACAAACAAACAAAAAAATCTTTTTATTAACAAAGTGTTCAGAAGGGGGCGCCACTGAAAACAATTAGAGCTTTCCCTGCCAGGACAATTTTGTTGCAGAAACAGCTGAAAGCAATCAGGTCAGACAGAGCCAAGGGCTGGAGGGATTTTTAAATTACAAAAACCGATCCAAATCAAACCAAAACAAAAATCAAACCCAATGGCCAAGATTTCAAGTTTGCTACTAAAGGCATGACTTTCTCCTAGACATGCGAGTGACTTGATCAGTATATTTATATATTTATATTTGAAGAAGAAGGAACTATTTGATGCAGCAAACGCACGTTGATTAAAAATTACCAGATATGGGGGCTCCTGGGTGGCTCAGTGGTTTAGGCCTCTGCCTTCGGCTCAGGTCATGATTTCAGGGTCCTGGGATGGAGCCCCACATCGGGATCTCTGCTCAGCGGGGAGCCTGCTTCCCCCCTCTCTCTCTGCCTGCCTCTCTACCTACTTGTGATCTGTCAGAAAAATGGGTAAATCAGATCTTTAAAAAAAGAATTAGTAGATGTGAAATACATCGAGGGTATGGGGGAAGGAAAATGATTGCACCTGATGTGACTAGGAAGTGGTTGAGGCCTGAATTAAAGTGCTATAAAAAGAGTAAAGACCTGGGAATTCTATGGGGTAAAATCCCTCGAAAAACAGCAGTAATAACTGGCTGCTCCTTATTGATCCAGATGCTGCGGTAGGCAAAGAAGAGCTGGTTTTAGCCAGAGGATGATCTCCATTTCTCTTCATGATCTGGCATTTCCTGCAAGCCAGGTATGGGGCTCTGCTCTAGAGCTGCAAATGCTGGGGGGCCCTCACTGTCCCTTTTCTCTTCTCAGGGGGACAACGGGCATGTCCATGGTGCAGTGGGACAGGCTTTACCACAGGGAGATAAAAGACTGCCAAGGGTAGGTTGGAGCTGGGAAAAGCCACTTAGGAACAGATTTTCACTGGAGGTGACAGACAAGGGCAAAGCGAAGAATGAGGATGAGTATGTCAAGTTTCAAAGTGCCTGGAGGCAGCACAGTGCATTTGGGAAACTACAGCAAGTTCATGACAACCGACAACTGATCTGGCAGCATCACCTGGGGATGGAGTTTGATCCGCGGGGTTAACACTCGGCTTGAGATGGTTTGTATACTAGGCCGAGGAGGTGAGGTACTACACTGTGGGGGCACAGGGCGCTACCGGAGGATTTCAAATATCAGAATCGTAACCATAATAGAGTATTTAATTGCATCCTAGCTTTCATCAAGTGTAAGATGTACTATAGTTTATGTTCGCCTAAGAAAGAGAAATGCTGTCAGCTAAACTAGGATATGTCATCAAGTGCAAGGTGAGTGCCACCTTAAAAGATATTAAAATGGGGGGGGTGGACAAATCTTAGAACAAGTAAATTGTGGTACTAGAATAATTAAGAAAGGTCGAACACTTGGATCAACAAAAAAAGTGATTATTGCTTACCATGTGACCCAAACTCTATTAAGTCTTAGAACAAAAGACGTTCTTCACTTGATGCCCCGCAGCTGTTAGACCCAAGGTACAGAGGGCAGTAGCCAACGACCAGCAGGCCTCCAGTGCCATGTGCAGACTCTAAGAGCAACTGCCTTTGAGAGAGGAAACGGTAGAGAGTGGGCTTTCGGAGGTAGAGAATTACTAGCTGGGAAAGTAGGATAATTGACACAGAATCGGAATTGATGCCACTGCATGACTGAGTTGGTGAAACGTCCCTTCTCAGAGATCTTGAGGCTCCTCAGAAATGTATTTTTCATTTTGGACAGAACATTCAGGATAAATATGATCGGTTCGAGTTCCTGGTTCTCTCATCAGGACTGTTTCTTAGGCTTCACTGGCACAAGAAAGCTGTTTTGATGGTCCAGGGTAAATCCTGACAAAAGCAAAGCACGGTATCTATGAAAAACTAACCACTCAGAAGAGAACAACAAATAAAAAGCCAGGCCGACCTGACCCTGCAAAAGAGGTAAGGTTGGTCCGGCAACAGGGGTAGAGGGGAAGTGCCCATCTCCTGCTAGATGAGCTAGAGAAGACCCCTTCCGGAGAGACCACAAGGAGAGGAGAGCAGAAGGTGCTGCTGATGAAGAATATTTTAATCAGCAGAGAAGGTCAAAATGACAAAGTTCCCGGATCAGTGTAACATATGGGATTAAAAAATAAAAAAGATCAAAAAAGATCATTTTAAAATGACTTTTTTTTTAAAGGACTTGTGTAAACAAAAGTCCTTTTTAAGAGACAGTTGGCTGTTGAAAGCAGAAGTACAACTCACTGAGAGAATCACCGCACTATTTATTTGGGTAGAAAGGACCTGGAATGTAGAAAGGCCCATTCTGCAGAGGAAAAAAATAGAATCACTAACAGGCCTCGTGCCTTGCACAGCCAGTGGCTAGAATCCCTGCCTCAGGAGACCCTGTGCTAGAAGGCCGCTAGAACCATCTACAACTATGTGAGTCTTTCTTGGAAGCCAACAAGTGTTTGCCCAGTTAAGAGCACAGTAACAATCAGTCACGTTAGGTGATAATGATTATCCATATCTTTAAAAGCCGTGTCGAGTTTCTTTTTCAGGAACCCTCACCCCACCCTTAGAGAAATTTATCTGAGGTTCACCTCTTTGAAATACCTCATTGTTGTTCCACATTTACCATATCCATAAAACAAACAAACAAAAAAATCTTTTTATTAACAAAGTGTTCAGAAGGGGGCGCCACTGAAACAATTAGAGCTTTCCCTGCCAGGACAATTTTGTTGCAGAAACAGCTGAAAGCAATCAGGTCAGACAGAGCCAAGGGCTGTAGGGATTTTTAAATTACAAAAACCGATCCAAATCAAACCAAAACAAAAATCAAACCCAAAGGCCAAGATTTCAAGTTTGCTACTAAAGGCATGACTTTCTCCTAAGACATGCGAGTGACTTGATCAATATATTTATATATTTATATTTGAAGAAGAAGGAAGTATTTGATGCAGCAAATGCACGTTGATAAAAAATTACCAGATATGGGGGCTCCTGGGTGGCTCAGTGGTTTAGGCCTCTGCCTTCAGCTCAGGTCATGATTTCAGGGTCCTGGGATGGAGCCCCACATCGGGCTCTCTGCTCAGCGGGGAGCCTGCTTCCCCCCTCTCTCTCTGCCTGCCTCTCTACCTACTTGTGATCTGTCAGAAAAATGGGTAAATCAGATCTTTAAAAAAAGAATTAGTAGATGTGAAATACATCGAGGGTATGGGGGAAGGAAAATGATTGCACCTGATCTGACTAGGAAGTGGTTGAAGCCTGAATTAAAGTGCTATAAAAAGAGTAAAGACCTGGGAATTCTATGGGGAAAAATCCCTCGAAAAACAGCAGTAATAACTGGCTGCTCCTTATTGATCCAGATGCTGCGGTAGGCAAAGAAGAGCTGGTTTTAGCCAGAGGATGATCTCCATTTGTCTTCATGATCTGGCATTTCCTGCAAGCCAGGTATGGGGCTCTGCTCTAGAGCTGCAAATGCTGGGGGGCCCTCACTGTCCCTTTTCTCTTCTCAGGGGGACAACGGGCATGTCCATGGTGCAGTGGGAAAGGCTTTACCACAGGGAGATAAAAGACTGCCAAGGGTAGGTTGGAGCTGGGAAAAGCCACTTAGGAACAGATTTTCATTGGAGGTGATAGACAAGGGCAAAGCGAAGAATGAGGATGAGTATGTCAAGTTTCAAAGTGCCTGGAGGCAGCACAGTGCATTTGGGAAACTACAGCAAGTTCATGACAACCGACAACTGATCTGGCAGCATCACCTGGGGATGGAGTTTGATCCGCGGGGTTAACACTGGGCTTGAGATGGTTTGTATACTATGCCGAGGAGGTAAGGTACTACACTGTGGGGGCACAGGGCGCTACCGGAGGATTTCAAATATCAGAATCGTAACCATAATAGAGTATTTAATTGCATCGTAGCTTTCATCAAGTGTAAGATGTACTATAGTTTATGTTCGCCTAAGAAAGAGAAATGCTGTCAGTTAAACTAGGATATGTCATCAAGTGCAAGGTGAGTGCCACCTTAAAAGATATTAAAATGGGGGGGGGGGGTGGACAAATCTTAGAACAAGTAAATTGTGGTACTAGAATAATTAAGAAAGGTCGAACACTTGGATCAACAAAAAAAGTGATTATTGCTTACCATGTGACCCAAACTCTATTAAGTCTTAGAACAAAAGACGTTCTTCACTTGATGCCCCGCAGCTGTTAGACCCAAAGTACAGAGGGCAGTAGCCAATGACCAGCAGGCCTCCAGTGCCATGTGCAGACTCTAAGAGCAACTGCCTTTGAGAGAGGAAACGGTAGAGAGTGGGCTTTCGGAGGTAGAGAATTACTAGCTGGGAAAGTAGGATAATTGACACAGAATCGGAATTGATGCCACTGCATGAGTGAGTTGGTGAAACGTCCCTTCTCAGAGATCTTGAGGCTCCTCAGAAATGTATTTTTCATTTTGGACAGAACATTCAGGATAAATATGATCGGTTCGAGTTCCTGGTTCTCTCATCAGGACTGTTTCTTAGGCTTCACTGGCACAAGAAAGCTGTTTTGATGGTCCAGGGTAAATCCTGACAAAAGCAAAGCACGGTATCTATGAAAAACTAACCACTCAGAAGAGAACAACAGATAAAAAGCCAGGCCGACCTGACCCTGCAAAATAGGTAAGGTTGGTCCGGCAACAGGGGTAGAGGGGAAGTGCCCATCTCCTGCTAGAAGAGCTAGAGAAGACCCCTTCCGGAGAGACCACCAGGAGAGGAGAGCAGAAGGTGTTGATGATGAAGAATATTTTAATCAGCAGAGAAGGTCAAAATGACAATGTTCCAGGATCAGTGTAAACATATGGGATTAAAAAATAAAAAAGATCAAAAAAGTTCATTTTAAAATGACTTTTTTTTTAAAGGACTTGTGTAAACAAAAGTCCTTTTTAAGAGACAGTTGGCTGTTGAAAGCAGAAGTACAACTCACTGAGAGAATCATCGCACTATTTATTTGGGTAGAAAGGACCTGGAATGTAGAAAGGCCCATTCTGCAGAGGAAAAAAATAGAATCACTAACAGGCCTCGTGCCTTGCACAGCCAGTGGCTAGAATCCTTGCCTCAGGAGACCCTGTGCTAGAAGGCCGCTAGAACCATCTACAACTATGTGAGTCTTTCTTGGAAGCCAACAAGTGTTTGCCCAGTTAAGAGCACAGTAACAATCAGTCACGTTAGGTGATAATGATTATCCATATCTTTAAAAGCCGTGTCGAGTTTCTTTTTCAGGAACCCTCACCCCACCCTTAGAGAAATTTATCTGAGGTTCACCTCTTTGAAATACCTCATTGTTGTTCCACATTTACCATATCCATAAAACAAACAAACAAAAAAATCTTTTTATTAACAAAGTGTTCAGAAGGGGGCGCCACTGAAAACAATTAGAGCTTTCCCTGCCAGGACAATTTTGTTGCAGAAACAGCTGAAAGCAATCAGGTCAGACAGAGCCAAGGGCTGGAGGGATTTTTAACTTACAAAAACCGATCCAAATCAAACCAAAACAAAAATCAAACCCAAAGGCCAAGATTTCAAGTTTGCTACTAAAGGCATGACTTTCTCCTAAGACATGCGAGTGACTTGATCAATATATTTATATATTTATATTTGAAGAAGAAGGAAGTATTTGATGCAGCAAACGCACGTTGATTAAAAATTACCAGATATGGGGGCTCCTGGGTGGCTCAGTGGTTTAGGCCTCTGCCTTCAGCTCAGGTCATGATTTCAGGGTCCTGGGATGGAGCCCCACATCGGGCTCTCTGCTCAGCGGGGAGCCTGCTTCCCCCCTCACTCCCTGCCTGCCTCTCTACCTACTTGTGATCTGTCAGAAAAATGGGTAAATCAGATCTTTAAAAAAAGAATCAGTAGATGTGAAATACATCGAGGGTATGGGGGAAGGAAAATGATTGCACCTGATCTGACTAGGAAGTGGTTGAAGCCTGAATTAAAGTGCTATAAAAAGAGTAAAGACCTGGGAAATCTATGGGGTAAAATCCCTCGAAAAACAGCAGTAATAACTGGCTGCTCCTTATTGATCCAGATGCTGCGGTAGGCAAAGAAGAGCTGGTTTTAGCCAGAGGATGATCTCCATTTCTCTTCATGATCTGGCATTTCCTGCAAGCCAGGTATGGGGCTCTGCTCTAGAGCTGCAAATGCTGGGGGGCCCTCACTGTCCCTTTTCTCTTCTCAGGGGGACAACGGGCATGTCCATGGTGCAGTGGGACAGGCTTTACCACAGGGAGATAAAAGACTTCCAAGGGTAGGTTGGAGCTGGGAAAAGCCACTTAGGAACAGATTTTCATTGGAGGTGATAGACAAGGGCAAAGCGAAGAATGAGGATGAGTATGTCAAGTTTCAAAGTGCCTGGAGGCAGCACAGTGCATTTGGGAAACTACAGCAAGTTCATGACAACCGACAACTGATCTGGCAGCATCACCTGGGGATGGAGTTTGATCCGCGGGGTTAACACTGGGCTTGAGATGGTTTGTATACTAGGCCGAGGAGGTGAGGTACTACACTGTGGGGGCACAGGGCGCTACCGGAGGATTTCAAATATCAGAATCGTAACCATAATAGAGTATTTAATTGCATCCTAGCTTTCATCAAGTGTAAGATGTACTATAGTTTATGTTCGCCTAAGAAAGAGAAATGCTGTCTGTTAAACTAGGATATGTCATCAAGTGCAAGGTGAGTGCCACCTTAAAAGATATTAAAATGGGGGGGGTGGACAAATCTTAGAACAAGTAAATTGTGGTACTAGAATAATTAAGAAAGGTCGAACACTTGGATCAACAAAAAAAGTGATTATTGCTTACCATGTGACCCAAACTCTATTAAGTCTTAGAACAAAAGACGTTCTTCACTTGATGCCCCGCAGCTGTTAGACCCAAGGTACAGAGGGCAGTAGCCAACGACCAGCAGGCCTCCAGTGCCATGTGCAGACTCTAAGAGCAACTGCCTTTGAGAGAGGAAACGGTAGAGAGTGGGCTTTCGGAGGTAGAGAATTACTAGCTGGGAAAGTAGGATAATTGACACAGAATCGGAATTGATGCCACTGCATGACTGAGTTGGTGAAACGTCCCTTCTCAGAGATCTTGAGGCTCCTCAGAAATGTATTTTTCATTTTGGACAGAACATTCAGGATAAATATGATCGGTTCGAGTTCCTGGTTCTCTCATCAGGACTGTTTCTTAGGCTTCACTGGCACAAGAAAGCTGTTTTGATGGTCCAGGGTAAATCCTGACAAAAGCAAAGCACGGTATCTATGAAAAACTAACCACTCAGAAGAGAACAACAGATAAAAAGCCAGGCCGACCTGACCCTGCAAAAGAGGTAAGGTTGGTCCGGCAACAGGGGTAGAGGGGAAGTGCCCATCTCCTGCTAGAAGAGCTAGAGAAGACCCCTTCCGGAGAGACCACCAGGAGAGGAGTGCAAAAGGTGCTGCTGATGAAGAATATTTTAATCAGCAGAGAAGGTCAAAATGACAAAGTTCCAGGATCAGTGTAAACATATGGGATTAAAAAATAAAAAAGATCAAAAAAGATCATTTTAAAATGATTTTTTTTTAAAGGACTTGTGTAAACAAAAGTCCTTTTTAAGAGACAGTTGGCTGTTGAAAGCAGAAGTACAACTCACTGAGAGAATCACCGCACTATTTATTTGGGTAGAAAGGACCTGGAATGTAGAAAGGCCCATTCTGCAGAGGAAAAAAATAGAATCACTAACAGGCCTCGTGCCTTGCACAGCCAGTGGCTAGAATCCCTGCCTCAGGAGACCCTGTGCTAGAAGGCCGCTAGAACCATCTACAACTATGTGAGTCTTTCTTGGAAGCCAACAAGTGTTTGCCCAGTTAAGAGCACAGTAACAATCAGTCACGTTAGGTGATAATGATTATCCATATCTTTAAAAGCCGTGTCGAGTTTCTTTTTCAGGAACCCTCACCCCACCCTTAGAGAAATTTATCTGAGGTTCACCTCTTTGAAATACCTCATTGTTGTTCCACATTTACCATATCCAAAAAACAAACAAACAAAAAAATCTTTTTATTAACAAAGTGTTCAGAAGGGGGCGCCACTGAAAACAATTAGAGCTTTCCCTGCCAGGACAATTTTGTTGCAGAAACAGCTGAAAGCAATCAGGTCAGACAGAGCCAAGGGCTGTAGGGATTTTTAAATTACAAAAACCGATCCAAATCAAACCAAAACAAAAATCAAACCCAATGGCCAAGATTTCAAGTTTGCTACTAAAGGCATGACTTTCTCCTAGACATGCGAGTGACTTGATCAATATATTTATATATTTATATTTGAAGAAGAAGGAACTATTTGATGCAGCAAACGAACGTTGATTAAAAATTACCAGATATGGGGGCTACTGGGTGGCTCAGTGGTTTAGGCCTCTGCCTTCGGCTCAGGTCATGATTTCAGGGTCCTGGGATGGAGCCCCACATCGGGCTCTCTGCTCAGCGGGGAGCCTGCTTCCCCCCTCTCTCTCTGCCTGCCTCTCTACCTACTTGTGATCTGTCAGAAAAATGGGTAAATCAGATCTTTAAAAAAAGAATTAGTAGATGTGAAATACATCGAGGGTATGGGGGAAGGAAAATGATTGCACCTGATGTGACTAGGAAGTGGTTGAGGCCTGAATTAAAGTGCTATAAAAAGAGTAAAGACCTGGGAATTCTATGGGGTAAAATCCCTCGAAAAACAGCAGTAATAACTGGCTGCTCCTTATTGATCCAGATGCTGCGGTAGGCAAAGAAGAGCTGGTTTTAGCCAGAGGATGATCTCCATTTGTCTTCATGATCTGGCATTTCCTGCAAGCCAGGTATGGGGCTCTGCTCTAGAGCTGCAAATGCTGGGGGGCCCTCACTGTCCCTTTTCTCTTCTCAGGGGGACAACGGGCATGTCCATGGTGCAGTGGGAAAGGCTTTACCACAGGGAGATAAAAGACTTCCAAGGGTAGGTTGGAGCTGGGAAAAGCCACTTAGGAACAGATTTTCATTGGAGGTGATAGACAAGGGCAAAGCGAAGAATGAGGATGAGTATGTCAAGTTTCAAAGTGCCTGGAGGCAGCACAGTGCATTTGGGAAACTACAGCAAGTTCATGACAACCGACAACTGATCTGGCAGCATCACCTGGGGATGGAGTTTGATCCGCGGGGTTAACACTGGGCTTGAGATGGTTTGTATACTAGGCCGAGGAGGTGAGGTACTACACTGTGGGGGCACAGGGCGCTACCGGACGATTTCAAATATCAGAATCGTAACCATAATAGAGTATTTAATTGCATCGTAGCTTTCATCAAGTGTAAGATGTACTCTAGTTTATGTTCGCCTAAGAAAGAGAAATGCTGTCAGTTAAACTAGGATATGTCATCAAGTGCAAGGTGAGTGCCACCTTAAAAGATATTAAAATGGGGGGGGTGGACAAATCTTAGAACAAGTAAATTGTGGTACTAGAATAATTAAGAAAGGTCGAACACTTGGATCAACAAAAAAAGTGATTATTGCTTACCATGTGACCCAAACTCTATTAAGTCTTAGAACAAAAGACGTTCTTCACTTGATGCCCCGCAGCTGTTAGACCCAAGGTACAGAGGGCAGTAGCCAACGACCAGCAGGCCTCCAGTGCCATGTGCAGACTCTAAGAGCAACTGCCTTTGAGAGAGGAAACGGTAGAGAGTGGGCTTTCGGAGGTAGAGAATTACTAGCTGGGAAAGTAGGATAATTGACACAGAATCGGAATTGATGCCACTGCATGAGTGAGTTGGTGAAACGTCCCTTCTCAGAGATCTTGAGGCTCCTCAGAAACGTATTTTTCATTTTGGACAGAACATTCAGGATAAATATGATCGGTTCGAGTTCCTGGTTCTCTCATCAGGACTGTTTCTTAGGCTTCACTGGCACAAGAAAGCTGTTTTGATGGTCCAGGGTAAATCCTGACAAAAGCAAAGCACGGTATCTATGAAAAACTAACCACTCAGAAGAGAACAACAGATAAAAAGCCAGGCTGACCTGACCCTGCAAAATAGGTAAGGTTGGTCCGGCAACAGGGGTAGAGGGGAAGTGCCCATCTCCTGCTAGAAGAGCTAGAGAAGACCCCTTCCGGAGAGACCACCAGGAGAGGAGAGCAGAAGGTGCTGCTGATGAAGAATATTTTAATTAGCAGAGAAGGTCAAAATGACAAAGTTCCAGGATCAGTGTAACATATGGGATTAAAAAATAAAAAAGATCAAAAAAGATCATTTTAAAATGACTTTTTTTTTAAAGGACTTGTGTAAACAAAAGTCCTTTTTAAGAGACAGTTGGCTGTTGAAAGCAGAAGTACAACTCACTGAGAGAATCACCGCACTATTTATTTGGGTAGAAAGGACCTGGAATGTAGAAAGGCCCATTCTGAGGAGGAAAAAAATAGAATCACTAACAGGCCTCGTGCCTTGCACAGCCAGTGGCTAGAATCCCTGCCTCAGGAGACCCTGTGCTAGAAGGCCGCTAGAACCATCTACAACTATGGTAGTCTTTCTTGGAAGCCAACAAGTGTTTGCCCAGTTAAGAGCACAGTAACAATCAGTCACGTTAGGTGATAATGATTATCCATATCTTTAAAAGCCGTGTCGAGTTTCTTTTTCAGGAACCCTCACCCCACCCTTAGAGAAATTTATCTGAGGTTCACCTCTTTGAAATACCTCATTGTTGTTCCACATTTACCATATCCAAAAAACAAACAAACAAAAAAATCATTTTATTAACAAAGTGTTCAGTAGGGGGCGCCACTGAAAACAATTAGAGCTTTCCCTGCCAGGACAATTTTGTTGCAGAAACAGCTGAAAGCAATCAGGTCAGACAGAGCCAAGGGCTGGAGGGATTTTTAAATTACAAAAACCGATCCAAATCAAACCAAAACAAAAATCAAACCCAATGGCCAAGATTTCAAGTTTGCTACTAAAGGCATGACTTTCTCCTAAGACATGCGAGTGACTTGATCAATATATTTATATATTTATATTTGAAGAAGAAGGAACTATTTGATGCAGCATTTGCGCGTTGAATAAAAATTACCAGATATGGGGGCTCCTGGGTGGCTCAGTGGTTTAGGCCTCTGCCTTCGGCTCAGGTCATGATTTCAGGGTCCTGGGATGGAGCCCCACATCGGGCTCTCTGCTCAGCGGGGAGCCTGCTTCCCCCCTCTCTCTCTGCCTGCCTCTCTACCTAATTGTGATCTGTCAGAAAAATGGGTAAATCAGATCTTTAAAAAAAGAATTAGTAGATGTGAAATACATCGAGGGTATGGGGGAAGGAAAATGATTGCACCTGATCTGACTAGGAAGTGGTTGAAGCCTGAATTAAAGTGCTATAAAAAGAGTAAAGACCTGGGAATTCTATGGGGAAAAATCCCTCGAAAAACAGCAGTAATAACTGGCTGCTCCTTATTGATCCAGATGCTGCGGTAGGCAAAGAAGAGCTGGTTTTAGCCAGAGGATGATCTCCATTTGTCTTCATGATCTGGCATTTCCTGCAAGCCAGGTATGGGGCTCTGCTCTAGAGCTGCACATGCTGGGGGGCCCTCACTGTCCCCTTTCTCTTCTCAGGGGAACAACGGGCATGACCATGGTGCAGTGGGACAGGCTTTACCACAGGGAGATAAAAGACTGCCAAGGGTAGGTTGGAGCTGGGAAAAGCCACTTAGGAACACATTTTCACTGGAGGTGATAGACAAGGGCAAAGCGAAGAATGAGGATGTGTATGTCAAGTTTCAAAGTGCCTGGAGGCAGCACAGTGCATTTGGGAAACTACAGCAAGTTCATGTCAACCGACAACTGATCTGGCAGCATCACCTGGGGATGGAGTTTGATCCGCGGTGTTAACACTGGGCTTGAGATGGTTTGTATACTAGGCCGAGGAGGTGAGGTACTACACTGTGGGGACACAGGGCGCTACCGGAGGATTTTAAATATCAGAATCGTAACCATAATAGAGTATTTAATTGCATCCTAGCTTTCATCAAGTGTAAGATGTACTCTAGTTTATGTTCGCCTAAGAAAGAGAAATGCTGTCAGTTAAACTAGGATATGTCATCAAGTGCAAGGTGAGTGCCACCTTAAAAGATATTAAAATGGTGGGGGGGTGGTGGACAAATCTTAGAACAAGTAAATTGTGGTACTACAATAATTAAGAAAGGTCGAACACTTGGATCAACAAAAAAAGTGATTATTGCTTACCATGTGACCCAAACTCTATTAAGTCTTAGAACAAAAGATGTTCTTCTCTTGATGCCCCGCAGCTGTTAGACCCTAGGTACAGAGGGCAGTATCCAAAGACCAGCAGGCCTCCAGTGCCATGTGCAGACTCTAAGAGCAACTGCCTTTGAGAGAGAAAACGGTAGAGAGTGGGCTTTCGGAGGTAGAGAATTACTAGCTGGGAAAGTAGGATAATTGACACAGAATCGGAATTGATGCCACTGCATGACTGAGTTGGTGAAACGTCCCTTCTCAGAGATCTTGAGGCTCCTCAGAAACGTATTTTTCATTTTGGACAGAACATTCAGGATAAATATGATCGGTTCGAGTTCCTGGTTCTCTCATCAGGACTGTTTCTTAGGCTTCACTGGCACAAGAAAGCTGTTTTGATGGTCCAGGGTAAATCCTGACAAAAGCAAAGCACGGTATCTATGAAAAACTAACCACTCAGAAGAGAACAACAGATAAAAAGCCAGGCCGACCTGACCCTGCAAAATAGGTAAGGTTGGTCCGGCAACAGGGGTAGAGGGGAAGTGCCCATCTCCTGCTAGAAGAGCTAGAGAAGACCCCTTCCGGAGAGACCACCAGGAGAGGAGAGCAGAAGGTGCTGCTGATGAAGAATATTTTAATCAGCAGAGAAGGTCAAAATGACAAAGTTCCAGGATCAGTGTAAACATATGGGATTAAAAAATAAAAAAGATCAAAAAAGATCATTTTAAAATGACTTTTTTTTTAAAGGACTTGTGTATACAAAAGTCCTTTTTAAGAGACAGTTGGCTGTTGAAAGCAGAAGTACAACTCACTGAGAGAATCACCGCACTATTTATTTGGGTAGAAAGGACCTGGAATGTAGAAAGGCCCATTCTGCAGAGGAAAAAAATAGAATCACTAACAGGCCTCGTGCCTTGCACAGCCAGTGGCTAGAATCCCTGCCTCAGGAGACCCTGTGCTAGAAGGCTGCTAGAACCATCTACAACTATGTGAGTCTTTCTTGGAAGCCAACAAGTGTTTGCCCAGTTAAGAGCACAGTAACAATCAGTCACGTTAGGTGATAATGATTATCGATATCTTTAAAAGCCGTGTCGAGTTTCTTTTTCAGGAACCCTCACCCCAACCTTAGAGAAATTTATCTGAGGTTCACCTCTTTGAAATACCTCATTGTTGTTCCACATTTACCATATCCAAAAAACAAACAAACAAAAAAATCTTTTTATTAACAAAGTGTTCAGAAGGGGGCGCCACTGAAAACAATTAGAGCTTTCCCTGCCAGGACAATTTTGTTGCAGAAACAGCTGAAAGCAATCAGGTCAGACAGAGCCAAGGGCTGGAGGGATTTTTAACTTACAAAAACCGATCCAAATCAAACCAAAACAAAAATCAAACCCAATGGCCAAGATTTCAAGTTTGCTACTAAAGGCATGACTTTCTCCTAAGACATGCGAGTGACTTGATCAATATATTTATATATTTATATTTGAAGAAGAAGGAACTATTTGATGCAGCAAATGCACGTTGATTAAAAATTACCAGATATGGGGGCTCCTGGGTGGCTCAGTGGTTTAGGCCTCTGCCTTCGGCTCAGGTCATGATTTCAGGGTCCTGGGATGGAGCCCCACATCGGGCTCTCTGCTCAGCGGGGAGCCTGCTTCCCCCCTCTCTCTCTGCCTGCCTCTCTACCTACTTGTGATCTGTCAGAAAAATGGGTAAATCAGATCTTTAAAAAAAGACTTAGTAGATGTGAAATACATCGAGGGTATGGGGGAAGGAAAATGATTGCACCTGATCTGACTAGGAAATGGTTGAAGCCTGAATTAAAGTGCTATAAAAAGAGTAAAGACCTGGGAATTCTATGGGGAAAAATCCCTCGAAAAACAGCAGTAATAACTGGCTGCTCCTTATTGATCCAGATGCTGCGGTAGGCAAAGAAGAGCTGGTTTTAGCCAGAGGATGATCTCCATTTGTCTTCATGATCTGGCATTTCCTGCAAGCCAGGTATGGGGCTCTGCTCTAGAGCTGCACATGCTGGGGGGCCCTCACTGTCCCCTTTCTCTTCTCAGGGGAACAACGGGCATGACCATGGTGCAGTGGGACAGGCTTTACCACAGGGAGATAAAAGACTGCCAAGGGTAGGTTGGAGCTGGGAAAAGCCACTTAGGAACACATTTTCACTGGAGGTGATAGACAAGGGCAAAGCGAAGAATGAGGATGTGTATGTCAAGTTTCAAAGTGCCTGGAGGCAGCACAGTGCATTTGGGAAACTACAGCAAGTTCATGTCAACCGACAACTGATCTGGCAGCATCACCTGGGGATGGAGTTTGATCCGCGGTGTTAACACTGGGCTTGAGATGGTTTGTATACTAGGCCGAGGAGGTGAGGTACTACACTGTGGGGACACAGGGCGCTACCGGAGGATTTCAAATATCAGAATCGTAACCATAATAGAGTATTTAATTGCATCCTAGCTTTCATCAAGTGTAAGATGTACTCTAGTTTATGTTCGCCTAAGAAAGAGAAATGCTGTCAGTTAAACTAGGATATGTCATCAAGTGCAAGGTGAGTGCCACCTTAAAAGATATTAAAATGGGGGGGGGTGGTGGACAAATCTTAGAACAAGTAAATTGTGGTACTACAATAATTAAGAAAGGTCGAACACTTGGATCAACAAAAAAAGTGATTATTGCTTACCATGTGACCCAAACTCTATTAAGTCTTAGAACAAAAGATGTTCTTCTCTTGATGCCCCGCAGCTGTTAGACCCAAGGTACAGAGGGCAGTAGCCAACGACCAGCAGGCCTCCAGTGCCATGTGCAGACTCTAAGAGCAACTGCCTTTGAGAGAGGAAACGGTAGAGAGTGGGCTTTCGGAGGTAGAGAATTACTAGCTGGGAAAGGAGGATAATTGACACAGAATCGGAATTGATGCCACTGCATGACTGAGTTGGTGAAACGTCCCTTCTCAGAGATCTTGAGGCTCCTCAGAAATGTATTTTTCATTTTGGACAGAACATTCAGGATAAATATGATCGGTTCGAGTTCCTGGTTCTCTCATCAGGACTGTTTCTTAGGCTTCACTGGCACAAGAAAGCTGTTTTGATGGTCCAGGGTAGATCCTGACAAAAGCAAAGCACGGTATCTATGAAAAACTAACCACTCAGAAGAGAACAACAGATAAAAAGCCAGGCCGACCTGACCCTGCAAAATAGGTAAGGTTGGTCCGGCAACAGGGGTAGAGGGGAAGTGCCCATCTCCTGCTAGAAGAGCTAGAGAAACCCCTTCCGGAGAGACCACCAGGAGAGGAGAGCAGAAGGTGCTGCTGCTGAAGAATATTTTAATCAGCAGAGAAGTTCAAAATGACAAAGTTCCAGGATCAGTGTAACATATGGGATTAAAAAATAAAAAAGATCAAAAAAGATCATTTTAAAATGACTTTTTTTTTAAAGCACTTGTGTAAACAAAAGTCCTTTTTAAGAGACAGTTGGCTGTTGAAAGCAGAAGTACAACTCACTGAGAGAATCACCGCACTATTTATTTGGGTAGAAAGGACCTGGAATGTAGAAAGGCCCATTCTGCAGAGGAAAAAAATAGAATCACTAACAGGCCTCGTGCCTTGCACAGCCAGTGGCTAGAATCCCTGCCTCAGGAGACCCTGTGCTAGAAGGCCGCTAGAACCATCTACAACTATGTGAGTCTTTCTTGGAAGCCAACAAGTGTTTGCCCAGTTAAGAGCACAGTAACAATCAGTCACGTTAGGTGATAATGATTATCCATATCTTTAAAAGCCGTGTCGAGTTTCTTTTTCAGGAACCCTCACCCCACCCTTAGAGAAATTTATCTGAGGTTCACCTCTTTGAAATACCTCATTGTTGTTCCACATTTACCATATCCAAAAAACAAACAAACAAAAAAATCTTTTTATTAACAAAGTGTTCAGAAGGGGGCGCCACTGAAAACAATTAGAGCTTTCCCTGCCAGGACAATTTTGTTGCAGAAACAGCTGAAAGCAATCAGGTCAGACAGAGCCAAGGGCTGGAGGGATTTTTAAATTACAAAAACCGATCCAAATCAAACCAAAACAAAAATCAAACCCAAAGGCCAAGATTTCAAGTTTGCTACTAAAGGCATGAATTTCTCCTAGACATGCGAGTGACTTGATCAATATATTTATATATTTATATTTGAAGAAGAAGGAACTATTTGATGCAGCAAACGCACGTTGATTAAAAATTACCAGATATGGGGGCTACTGGGTGGCTCAGTGGTTTAGGCCTCTGCCTTCGGCTCAGGTCATGATTTCAGGGTCCTGGGATGGAGCCCCACATCGGGATCTCTGCTCAGCGGGGAGCCTGCTTCCCCCCTCTCTCTCTGCCTGCCTCTCTACCTACTTGTGATCTGTCAGAAAAATGGGTAAATCAGATCTTTAAAAAAAGAATTAGTAGATGTGAAATACATCGAGGGTATGGGGGAAGGAAAATGATTGCACCTGATGTGACTAGGAAGTGGTTGAGGCCTGAATTAAAGTGCTATAAAAAGAGTAAAGACCTGGGAATTCTATGGGGTAAAATCCCTCGAAAAACAGCAGTAATAACTGGCTGCTCCATATTGATCCAGATGCTGCGGTAGGCAAAGAAGAGCTGGTTTTAGCCAGAGGATGATCTCCATTTCTCTTCATGATCTGGCATTTCCTGCAAGCCAGGTATGGGGCTCTGCTCTAGAGCTGCAAATGCTGGGGGGCCCTCACTGTCCCTTTTCTCTTCTCAGGGGGACAACGGGCATGTCCATGGTGCAGTGGGACAGGCTTTACCACAGGGAGATAAAAGACTTCCAAGGGTAGGTTGGAGCTGGGAAAAGCCACTTAGGAACAGATTTTCATTGGAGGTGATAGACAAGGGCAAAGCGAAGAATGAGGATGAGTATGTCAAGTTTCAAAGTGCCTGGAGGCAGCACAGTGCATTTGGGAAACTACAGCAAGTTCATGACAACCGACAACTGATCTGGCAGCATCACCTGGGGATGGAGTTTGATCCGCGGGGTTAACACTGGGCTTGAGATGGTTTGTATACTAGGCCGAGGAGGTGAGGTACTACACTGTGGGGGCACAGGGCGCTACCGGACGATTTCAAATATCAGAATCGTAACCATAATAGAGTATTTAATTGCATCCTAGCTTTCATAAAGTGTAAGATGTACTCTAGTTTATGTTCGCCTAAGAAAGAGAAATGCTGTCAGTTAAACTAGGATATGTCATCAAGTGCAAGGTGAGTGCCACCTTAAAAGATATTAAAATGGGGGGGGTGGACAAATCTTAGAACAAGTAAATTGTGGTACTAGAATAATTAAGAAAGGTCGAACACTTGGATCAACAAAAAAAGTGATTATTGCTTACCATGTGACCCAAACTCTATTAAGTCTTAGAACAAAAGACGTTCTTCACTTGATGCCCCGCAGCTGTTAGACCCAAGGTACAGAGGGCAGCAGCCAACGACCAGCAGGCCTCCAGTGCCATGTGCAGACTCTAAGAGCAACTGCCTTTGAGAGAGGAAACGGTAGAGAGTGGGCTTTCGGAGGTAGAGAATTACTAGCTGGGAAAGTAGGATAATTGACACAGAATCGGAATTGATGCCACTGCATGACTGAGTTGGTGAAACGTCCCTTCTCAGAGATCTTGAGGCTCCTCAGAAATGTATTTTTCATTTTGGACAGAACATTCAGGATAAATATGATCGGTTCGAGTTCCTGGTTCTCTCATCAGGACTGTTTCTTAGGCTTCACTGGCACAAGAAAGCTGTTTTGATGGTCCAGGGTAAATCCTGACAAAAGCAAAGCACGGTATCTATGAAAAACTAACCACTCAGAAGAGAACAACAGATAAAAAGCCAGGCTGACCTGACCCTGCAAAATAGGTAAGGTTGGTCCGGCAACAGGGGTAGAGGGGAAGTGCCCATCTCCTGCTAGAAGAGCTAGAGAAGACCCCTTCCGGAGAGACCACCAGGAGAGGAGAGCAGAAGGTGCTGCTGATGAAGAATATTTTAATTAGCAGAGAAGGTCAAAATGACAAAGTTCCAGGATCAGTGTAACATATGGGATTAAAAAATAAAAAAGATCAAAAAAGATCATTTTAAAATGACTTTTTTTTTAAAGGACTTGTGTAAACAAAAGTCCTTTTTAAGAGACAGTTGGCTGTTGAAAGCAGAAGTACAACTCACTGAGAGAATCACCGCACTATTTATTTGGGTAGAAAGGACCTGGAATGTAGAAAGGCCCATTCTGAGGAGGAAAAAAATAGAATCACTAACAGGCCTCGTGCCTTGCACAGCCAGTGGCTAGAATCCCTGCCTCAGGAGACCCTGTGCTAGAAGGCCGCTAGAACCATCTACAACTATGTGAGTCTTTCTTGGAAGCCAACAAGTGTTTGCCCAGTTAAGAGCACAGTAACAATCAGTCACGTTAGGTGATAATGATTATCGATATCTTTAAAAGCCGTGTCGAGTTTCTTTTTCAGGAACCCTCACCCCACCCTTAGAGAAATTTATCTGAGGTTCACCTCTTTGAAATACCTCATTGTTGTTCCACATTTACCATATCCAAAAAACAAACAAACAAAAAAATCATTTTATTAACAAAGTGTTCAGTAGGGGGCGCCACTGAAAACAATTAGAGCTTTCCCTGCCAGGACAATTTTGTTGCAGAAACAGCTGAAAGCAATCAGGTCAGACAGAGCCAAGGGCTGGAGGGATTTTTAAATTACAAAAACCGATCCAAATCAAACCAAAACAAAAATCAAACCCAATGGCCAAGATTTCAAGTTTGCTACTAAAGGCATGACTTTCTCCTAAGACATGCAAGTGACTTGATCAATATATTTATATATTTATATTTGAAGAAGAAGGAACTATTTGATGCAGCATTTGCGCGTTGAATAAAAATTACCAGATATGGGGGCTCCTGGGTGGCTCAGTGGTTTAGGCCTCTGCCTTCGGCTCAGGTCATGATTTCAGGGTCCTGGGATGGAGCCCCACATCGGGCTCTCTGCTCAGCGGGGAGCCTGCTTCCCCCCTCTCTCTCTGCCTGCCTCTCTACCTAATTGTGATCTGTCAGAAAAATGGGTAAATCAGATCTTTAAAAAAAGAATTAGTAGATGTGAAATACATCGAGGGTATGGGGGAAGGAAAATGATTGCACCTGATCTGACTAGGAAGTGGTTGAAGCCTGAATTAAAGTGCTATAAAAAGAGTAAAGACCTGGGAATTCTATGGGGAAAAATCCCTCGAAAAACAGCAGTAATAACTGGCTGCTCCTTATTGATCCAGATGCTTCGGTAGGCAAAGAAGAGCTGGTTTTAGCCAGAGGATGATCTCCATTTGTCTTCATGATCTGGCATTTCCTGCAAGCCAGGTATGGGGCTCTGCTCTAGAGCTGCACATGCTGGGGGGCCCTCACTGTCCCCTTTCTCTTCTCAGGGGGACAACGGGCATGACCATGGTGCAGTGGGACAGGCTTTACCACAGGGAGATAAAAGACTGCCAAGGGTAGGTTGGAGCTGGGAAAAGCCACTTAGGAACACATTTTCACTGGAGGTGATAGACAAGGGCAAAGCGAAGAATGAGGATGTGTATGTCAAGTTTCAAAGTGCCTGGAGGCAGCACAGTGCATTTGGGAAACTACAGCAAGTTCATGTCAACCGACAACTGATCTGGCAGCATCACCTGGGGATGGAGTTTGATCCGCGGTGTTAACACTGGGCTTGAGATGGTTTGTATACTAGGCCGAGGAGGTGAGGTACTACACTGTGGGGGCACAGGGCGCTACCGGAGGATTTCAAATATCAGAATCGTAACCATAATAGAGTATTTAATTGCATCCTAGCTTTCATCAAGTGTAAGATGTACTCTAGTTTATGTTCGCCTAAGAAAGAGAAATGCTGTCAGTTAAACTAGGATATGTCATCAAGTGCAAGGTGAGTGCCACCTTAAAAGATATTAAAATGGGGGGGGGTGGACAAATCTTAGAACAAGTAAATTGTGGTACTACAATAATTAAGAAAGGTCGAACACTTGGATCAACAAAAAAAGTGATTATTGCTTACCATGTGACCCAAACTCTATTAAGTCTTAGAACAAAAGATGTTCTTCTCTTGATGCCCCGCAGCTGTTAGACCCTAGGTACAGAGGGCAGTATCCAAAGACCAGCAGGCCTCCAGTGCCATGTGCAGACTCTAAGAGCAACTGCCTTTGAGAGAGAAAACGGTAGAGAGTGGGCTTTCGGAGGTAGAGAATTACTAGCTGGGAAAGTAGGATAATTGACACAGAATCGGAATTGATGCCACTGCATGACTGAGTTGGTGAAACGTCCCTTCTCAGAGATCTTGAGGCTCCTCAGAAATGTATTTTTCATTTTGGACAGAACATTCAGGATAAATATGATCGGTTCGAGTTCCTGGTTCTCTCATCAGGACTGTTTCTTAGGCTTCACTGGCACAAGAAAGCTGTTTTGATGGTCCAGGGTAAATCCTGACAAAAGCAAAGCACTGTATCTATGAAAAACTAACCACTCAGAAGAGAACAACAGATAAAAAGCCAGGCCGACCTGACCCTGCAAAATAGGTAAGGTTGGTCCGGCAACAGGGGTAGAGGGGAAGTGCCCATCTCCTGCTAGAAGAGCTAGAGAAACCCCTTCCGGAGAGACGACCAGGAGAGGAGAGCAGAAGGTGCTGCTGCTGAAGAATATTTTAATCAGCAGAGAAGGTCAAAATGACAAAGTTCCAGGATCAGTGTAACATATGGGATTAAAAAATAAAAAAGATCAAAAAAGATCATTTTAAAATGACTTTTTTTTTAAAGGACTTGTGTATACAAAAGTCCTTTTTAAGAGACAGTTGGCTGTTGAAAGCAGAAGTACAACTCACTGAGAGAATCACCGCACTATTTATTTGGGTAGAAAGGACCTGGAATGTAGAAAGGCCCATTCTGCAGAGGAAAAAAATAGAATCACTAACAGGCCTCGTGCCTTGCACAGCCAGTGGCTAGAATCCCTGCCTCAGGAGACCCTGTGCTAGAAGGCTGCTAGAACCATCTACAACTATGTGAGTCTTTCTTGGAAGCCAACAAGTGTTTGCCCAGTTAAGAGCACAGTAACAATCAGTCACGTTAGGTGATAATGATTATCCATATCTTTAAAAGCCGTGTCGAGTTTCTTTTTCAGGCACCCTCACCCCACCCTTAGAGAAATTTATCTGAGGTTCACCTCTTTGAAATACCTCATTGTTGTTCCACATTTACCATATCCAAAAAACAAACAAACAAAAAAATCTTTTTATTAACAAAGTGTTCAGAAGGGGGCGCCACTGAAAACAATTAGAGCTTTCCCTGCCAGGACAATTTTGTTGCAGAAACAGCTGAAAGCAATCAGGTCAGACAGAGCCAAGGGCTGGAGGGATTTTTAAATTACAAAAACCGATCCAAATCAAACCAAAACAAAAATCAAACCCAATGGCCAAGATTTCAAGTTTGCTACTAAAGGCATGACTTTCTCCTAAGACATGCGAGTGACTTGATCAATATATTTATATATTTATATTTGAAGAAGAAGGAACTATTTGATGCAGCAAATGCACGTTGATTAAAAATTACCAGATATGGGGGCTCCTGGGTGGCTCAGTGGTTTAGGCCTCTTCCGTCGGCTCAGGTCATGATTTCAGGGTCCTGGGATGGAGCCCCACATCGGGCTCTCTGCTCAGCGGGAAGCCTGCTTCACCCCTCTCTCTCTGCCTGCCTCTCTACCTACTTGTGATCTGTCAGAAAAATGGGTAAATCAGATCTTTAAAAAAAGACTTAGTAGATGTGAAATACATCGAGGGTATGGGGGAAGGAAAATGATTGCACCTGATCTGACTAGGAATTGGTTGAAGCCTGAATTAAAGTGCTATAAAAAGAGTAAAGACCTGGGAATTCTATGGGGAAAAATCCCTCGAAAAACAGCAGTAATAACTGGCTGCTCCTTATTGATCCAGATGCTGCGGTAGGCAAAGAAGAGCTGGTTTTAGCCAGAGGATGATCTCCATTTGTCTTCATGATCTGGCATTTCCTGCAAGCCAGGTATGGGGCTCTGCTCTAGAGCTGCAAATGCTGGGGGGCCCTCACTGTCCCTTTTCTCTTCTCAGGGGGACAACGGGCATGTCCATGGTGCAGTGGGACAGGCTTTACCACAGGGAGATAAAAGACTGCCAAGGGTAGGTTGGAGCTGGGAAAAGCCACTTAGGAACAGATTTTCACTGGAGGTGATAGACAAGGGCAAAGCGAAGAATGAGGATGAGTATGTCAAGTTTCAAAGTGCCTGGAGGCAGCACAGTGCATTTGGGAAACTACAGCAAATTCATGACAACCGACAACTGATCTGGCAGCATCACCTGGGGATGGAGTTTGATCCGCGGGGTTAACACTGGGCTTGAGATGGTTTGTATACTAGGCCGAGGAGGTGAGGTACTACACTGTGGGGGCACAGGGCGCTACCGGAGGATTTCAAATATCAGAATCGTAACCATAATAGAGTATTTAATTGCATCCTAGCTTTCATCAAGTGTAAGATGTACTATAGTTTATGTTCGCCTAAGAAAGAGAAATGCTGTCAGTTAAACTAGGATATGTCATCAAGTGCAAGGTGAGTGCCACCTTAAAAGATATTAAAATGGGGTGGGGGTGGATAAATCTTAGAACAAGTAAATTGTGGTACTAGAATAATTAAGAAAGGTCGAACACTTGGATCAACAAAAAAAGTGATTATTGCTTACCATGTGACCCAAACTCTATTAAGTCTTAGAACAAAAGAAGTTCTTCTCTTGATGCCCCGCAGCTGTTAGACCCAAGGTACAGAGGGCAGTAGCCAACGACCAGCAGGCCTCCAGTGCCATGTGCAGACTCTAAGAGCAACTGCCTTTGAGAGAGGAAACGGTAGAGAGTGGGCTTTCGGAGGTAGAGAATTACTAGCTGGGAAAGTAGGATAATTGACACAGAATCGGAATTGATGCCACTGCATGACTGAGTTGGTGAAACGTCCCTTCTCAGAGATCTTGAGGCTCCTCAGAAATGTATTTTTCATTTTGGACAGAACATTCAGGATAAATATGATCGGTTCGAGTTCCTGGTTCTCTCATCAGGACTGTTTCTTAGGCTTCACTGGCACAAGAAAGCTGTTTTGATGGTCCAGGGTAAATCCTGACAAAAGCAAAGCACGGTATCTATGAAAAACTAACCACTCAGAAGAGAACAACAGATAAAAAGCCAGGCCGACCTGACCCTGCAAAATAGGTAAGGTTGGTCCGGCAACAGGGGTAGAGGGGAAGTGCCCATCTCCTGCTAGAAGAGCTAGAGAAACCCCTTCCGGAGAGACGACCAGGAGAGGAGAGCAGAAGGTGCTGCTGCTGAAGAATATTTTAATCAGCAGAGAAGGTCAAAATGACAAAGTTCCAGGATCAGTGTAACATATGGGATTAAAAAATAAAAAAGATCAAAAAAGATCATTTTAAAATGACTTTTTTTTTAAAGGACTTGTGTATACAAAAGTCCTTTTTAAGAGACAGTTGGCTGTTGAAAGCAGAAGTACAACTCACTGAGAGAATCACCGCACTATTTATTTGGGTAGAAAGGACCTGGAATGTAGAAAGGCCCATTCTGCAGAGGAAAAAAATAGAATCACTAACAGGCCTCGTGCCTTGCACAGCCAGTGGCTAGAATCCCTGCCTCAGGAGACCCTGTGCTAGAAGGCTGCTAGAACCATCTACAACTATGTGAGTCTTTCTTGGAAGCCAACAAGTGTTTGCCCAGTTAAGAGCACAGTAACAATCAGTCACGTTAGGTGATAATGATTATCGATATCTTTAAAAGCCGTGTCGAGTTTCTTTTTCAGGAACCCTCACCCCACCCTTAGAGAAATTTATCTGAGGTTCACCTCTTTGAAATACCTCATTGTTGTTCCACATTTACCATATCCAAAAAACAAACAAACAAAAAAATCTTTTTATTAACAAAGTGTTCAGAAGGGGGCGCCACTGAAAACAATTAGAGCTTTCCCTGCCAGGACAATTTTGTTGCAGAAACAGCTGAAAGCAATCAGGTCAGACAGAGCCAAGGGCTGGAGGGATTTTTAAATTACAAAAACCGATCCAAATCAAACCAAAACAAAAATCAAACCCAATGGCCAAGATTTCAAGTTTGCTACTAAAGGCATGACTTTCTCCTAAGACATGCGAGTGACTTGATCAATATATTTATATATTTATATTTGAAGAAGAAGGAACTATTTGATGCAGCAAATGCACGTTGATTAAAAATTACCAGATATGGGGGCTCCTGGGTGGCTCAGTGGTTTAGGCCTCTGCCTTCGGCTCAGGTCATGATTTCAGGGTCCTGGGATGGAGCCCCACATCGGGCTCTCTGCTCAGCGGGGAGCCTGCTTCCCCCCTCTCTCTCTGCCTGCCTCTCTACCTACTTGTGATCTGTCAGAAAAATGGGTAAATCAGATCTTTAAAAAAAGACTTAGTAGATGTGAAATACATCGAGGGTATGGGGGAAGGAAAATGATTGCACCTGATCTGACTAGGAAGTGGTTGAGGCCTGAATTAAAGTGCTATAAAAAGAGTAAAGACCTGGTTAATCTATGGGGTAAAATCCCTCGAAAAACAGCAGTAATAACTGGCTGCTCCTTATTGATCCAGATGCTGCGGTAGGCAAAGAAGAGCTGGTTTTAGCCAGAGGATGATCTCCATTTGTCTTCATGATCTGGCATTTCCTGCAAGCCACGTATGGGGCTCTGCTCTAGAGCTGCACATGCTGGGGGGCCCTCACTGTCCCTTTTCTCTTCTAAGGGGGACAACGGGCATGTCCATGGTGCAGTGGGACAGGCTTTACCACAGGGAGATAAAAGACTGCCAAGGGTAGGTTGGAGCTGGGAAAAGCCACTTAGGAACAGATTTTCACTGGAGGTGATAGACAAGGGCAAAGCGAAGAATGAGGATGAGTATGTCAAGTTTCAAAGTGCCTGGAGGCAGCACAGTGCATTTGGGAAACTACAGCAAATTCATGACAACCGACAACTGATCTGGCAGCATCACCTGGGGATGGAGTTTGATCCGCGGGGTTAACACTGGGCTTGAGATGGTTTGTATACTAGGCCGAGGAGGTGAGGTACTACACTGTGGGGGCACAGGGCGCTACCGGAGGATTTCAAATATCAGAATCGTAACCATAATAGAGTATTTAATTGCATCCTAGCTTTCATCAAGTGTAAGATGTACTATAGTTTATGTTCGCCTAAGAAAGAGAAATGCTGTCAGTTAAACTAGGATATGTCATCAAGTGCAAGGTGAGTGCCACCTTAAAAGATATTAAAATGGGGGGGGGTGGTGGACAAATCTTAGAACAAGTAAATTGTGGTACTACAATAATTAAGAAAGGTCGAACACTTGGATCAACAAAAAAAGTGATTATTGCTTACCATGTGACCCAAACTCTATTAAGTCTTAGAACAAAAGATGTTCTTCTCTTGATGCCCCGCAGCTGTTAGACCCAAGGTACAGAGGGCAGTAGCCAACGTCCAGCAGGCCTCCAGTGCCATGTGCAGACTCTAAGAGCAACTGCCTTTGAGAGAGGAAACGGTAGAGAGTGGGCTTTCGGAGGTAGAGAATTACTAGCTGGGAAAGGAGGATAATTGACACAGAATCGGAATTGATGCCACTGCATGACTGAGTTGGTGAAACGTCCCTTCTCAGAGATCTTGAGGCTCCTCAGAAATGTATTTTTCATTTTGGACAGAACATTCAGGATAAATATGATCGGTTCGAGTTCCTGGTTCTCTCATCAGGACTGTTTCTTAGGCTTCACTGGCACAAGAAAGCTGTTTTGATGGTCCAGGGTAGATCCTGACAAAAGCAAAGCACGGTATCTATGAAAAACTAACCACTCAGAAGAGAACAACAGATAAAAAGCCAGGCCGACCTGACCCTGCAAAATAGGTAAGGTTGGTCCGGCAACAGGGGTAGAGGGGAAGTGCCCATCTCCTGCTAGAAGAGCTAGAGAAACCCCTTCCGGAGAGACCACCAGGAGAGGAGAGCAGAAGGTGCTGCTGCTGAAGAATATTTTAATCAGCAGAGAAGTTCAAAATGACAAAGTTCCAGGATCAGTGTAACATATGGGATTAAAAAATAAAAAAGATCAAAAAAGATCATTTTAAAATGACTTTTTTTTTAAAGCACTTGTGTAAACAAAAGTCCTTTTTAAGAGACAGTTGGCTGTTGAAAGCAGAAGTACAACTCACTGAGAGAATCACCGCACTATTTATTTGGGTAGAAAGGACCTGGAATGTAGAAAGGCCCATTCTGCAGAGGAAAAAAATAGAATCACTAACAGGCCTCGTGCCTTGCACAGCCAGTGGCTAGAATCCCTGCCTCAGGAGACCCTGTGCTAGAAGGCCGCTAGAACCATCTACAACTATGTGAGTCTTTCTTGGAAGCCAACAAGTGTTTGCCCAGTTAAGAGCACAGTAACAATCAGTCACGTTAGGTGATAATGATTATCCATATCTTTAAAAGCCGTGTCGAGTTTCTTTTTCAGGAACCCTCACCCCACCCTTAGAGAAATTTATCTGAGGTTCACCTCTTTGAAATACCTCATTGTTGTTCCACATTTACCATATCCAAAAAACAAACAAACAAAAAAATCTTTTTATTAACAAAGTGTTCAGAAGGGGGCGCCACTGAAAACAATTAGAGCTTTCCCTGCCAGGACAATTTTGTTGCAGAAACAGCTGAAAGCAATCAGGTCAGACAGAGCCAAGGGCTGGAGGGATTTTTAAATTACAAAAACCGATCCAAATCAAACCAAAACAAAAATCAAACCCAAAGGCCAAGATTTCAAGTTTGCTACTAAAGGCATGAATTTCTCCTAGACATGCGAGTGACTTGATCAATATATTTATATATTTATATTTGAAGAAGAAGGAACTATTTGATGCAGCAAACGCACGTTGATTAAAAATTACCAGATATGGGGGCTACTGGGTGGCTCAGTGGTTTAGGCCTCTGCCTTCGGCTCAGGTCATGATTTCAGGGTCCTGGGATGGAGCCCCACATCGGGATCTCTGCTCAGCGGGGAGCCTGCTTCCCCCCTCTCTCTCTGCCTGCCTCTCTACCTACTTGTGATCTGTCAGAAAAATGGGTAAATCAGATCTTTAAAAAAAGAATTAGTAGATGTGAAATACATCGAGGGTATGGGGGAAGGAAAATGATTGCACCTGATGTGACTAGGAAGTGGTTGAGGCCTGAATTAAAGTGCTATAAAAAGAGTAAAGACCTGGGAATTCTATGGGGTAAAATCCCTCGAAAAACAGCAGTAATAACTGGCTGCTCCATATTGATCCAGATGCTGCGGTAGGCAAAGAAGAGCTGGTTTTAGCCAGAGGATGATCTCCATTTCTCTTCATGATCTGGCATTTCCTGCAAGCCAGGTATGGGGCTCTGCTCTAGAGCTGCAAATGCTGGGAGGCCCTCACTGTCCCTTTTCTCTTCTCAGGGGGACAACGGGCATGTCCATGGTGCAGTGGGACAGGCTTTACCACAGGGAGATAAAAGACTTCCAAGGGTAGGTTGGAGCTGGGAAAAGCCACTTAGGAACAGATTTTCATTGGAGGTGATAGACAAGGGCAAAGCGAAGAATGAGGATGAGTATGTCAAGTTTCAAAGTGCCTGGAGGCAGCACAGTGCATTTGGGAAACTACAGCAAGTTCATGACAACCGACAACTGATCTGGCAGCATCACCTGGGGATGGAGTTTGATCCGCGGGGTTAACACTGGGCTTGAGATGGTTTGTATACTAGGCCGAGGAGGTGAGGTACTACACTGTTGGGGCACAGGGCGCTACCGGACGATTTCAAATATCAGAATCGTAACCATAATAGAGTATTTAATTGCATCCTAGCTTTCATAAAGTGTAAGATGTACTCTAGTTTATGTTCGCCTAAGAAAGAGAAATGCTGTCAGTTAAACTAGGATATGTCATCAAGTGCAAGGTGAGTGCCACCTTAAAAGATATTAAAATGGGGGGGGTGGACAAATCTTAGAACAAGTAAATTGTGGTACTAGAATAATTAAGAAAGGTCGAACACTTGGATCAACAAAAAAAGTGATTATTGCTTACCATGTGACCCAAACTCTATTAAGTCTTAGAACAAAAGACGTTCTTCACTTGATGCCCCGCAGCTGTTAGACCCAAGGTACAGAGGGCAGCAGCCAACGACCAGCAGGCCTCCAGTGCCATGTGCAGACTCTAAGAGCAACTGCCTTTGAGAGAGGAAACGGTAGAGAGTGGGCTTTCGGAGGTAGAGAATTACTAGCTGGGAAAGTAGGATAATTGACACAGAATCGGAATTGATGCCACTGCATGACTGAGTTGGTGAAACGTCCCTTCTCAGAGATCTTGAGGCTCCTCAGAAATGTATTTTTCATTTTGGACAGAACATTCAGGATAAATATGATCGGTTCGAGTTCCTGGTTCTCTCATCAGGACTGTTTCTTAGGCTTCACTGGCACAAGAAAGCTGTTTTGATGGTCCAGGGTAAATCCTGACAAAAGCAAAGCACGGTATCTATGAAAAACTAACCACTCAGAAGAGAACAACAGATAAAAAGCCAGGCTGACCTGACCCTGCAAAATAGGTAAGGTTGGTCCGGCAACAGGGGTAGAGGGGAAGTGCCCATCTCCTGCTAGAAGAGCTAGAGAAGACCCCTTCCGGAGAGACCACCAGGAGAGGAGAGCAGAAGGTGCTGCTGATGAAGAATATTTTAATTAGCAGAGAAGGTCAAAATGACAAAGTTCCAGGATCAGTGTAACATATGGGATTAAAAAATAAAAAAGATCAAAAAAGATCATTTTAAAATGACTTTTTTTTTAAAGGACTTGTGTAAACAAAAGTCCTTTTTAAGAGACAGTTGGCTGTTGAAAGCAGAAGTACAACTCACTGAGAGAATCACCGCACTATTTATTTGGGTAGAAAGGCCCTGGAATGTAGAAAGGCCCATTCTGCAGAGGAAAAAAATAGAATCACTAACAGGCCTCGTGCCTTGCACAGCCAGTGGCTAGAATCCCTGCCTCAGGAGACCCTGTGCTAGAAGGCCGCTAGAACCATCTACAACTATGTGAGTCTTTCTTGGAAGCCAACAAGTGTTTGCCCAGTTAAGAGCACAGTAACAATCAGTCACGTTAGGTGATAATGATTATCGATATCTTTAAAAGCCGTGTCGAGTTTCTTTTTCAGGAACCCTCACCCCACCCTTAGAGAAATTTATCTGAGGTTCACCTCTTTGAAATACCTCATTGTTGTTCCACATTTACCATATCCAAAAAACAAACAAACAAAAAAATCATTTTATTAACAAAGTGTTCAGTAGGGGGCGCCACTGAAAACAATTAGAGCTTTCCCTGCCAGGACAATTTTGTTGCAGAAACAGCTGAAAGCAATCAGGTCAGACAGAGCCAAGGGCTGGAGGGATTTTTAAATTACAAAAACCGATCCAAATCAAACCAAAACAAAAATCAAACCCAATGGCCAAGATTTCAAGTTTGCTACTAAAGGCATGACTTTCTCCTAAGACATGCAAGTGACTTGATCAATATATTTATATATTTATATTTGAAGAAGAAGGAACTATTTGATGCAGCATTTGCGCGTTGAATAAAAATTACCAGAAATGGGGGCTCCTGGGTGGCTCAGCGGTTTAGGCCTCTGCCTTCGGCTCAGGTCATGATTTCAGGGTCCTGGGATGGAGCCCCACATCGGGCTCTCTGCTCAGCGGGGAGCCTGCTTCCCCCCTCTCTCTCTGCCTGCCTCTCTACCTAATTGTGATCTGTCAGAAAAATGGGTAAATCAGATCTTTAAAAAAAGAATTAGTAGATGTGAAATACATCGAGGGTATGGGGGAAGGAAAATGATTGCACCTGATCTGACTAGGAAGTGGTTGAAGCCTGAATTAAAGTGCTATAAAAAGAGTAAAGACCTGGGAATTCTATGGGGAAAAATCCCTCGAAAAACAGCAGTAATAACTGGCTGCTCCTTATTGATCCAGATGCTGCGGTAGGCAAAGAAGAGCTGGTTTTAGCCAGAGGATGATCTCCATTTGTCTTCATGATCTGGCATTTCCTGCAAGCCAGGTATGGGGCTCTGCTCTAGAGCTGCACATGCTGGGGGGCCCTCACTGTCCCCTTTCTCTTCTCAGGGGGACAACGGGCATGACCATGGTGCAGTGGGACAGGCTTTACCACAGGGAGATAAAAGACTGCCAAGGGTAGGTTGGAGCTGGGAAAAGCCACTTAGGAACACATTTTCACTGGAGGTGATAGACAAGGGCAAAGCGAAGAATGAGGATGTGTATGTCAAGTTTCAAAGTGCCTGGAGGCAGCACAGTGCATTTGGGAAACTACAGCAAGTTCATGTCAACCGACAACTGATCTGGCAGCATCACCTGGGGATGGAGTTTGATCCGCGGTGTTAACACTGGGCTTGAGATGGTTTGTATACTAGGCCGAGGAGGTGAGGTACTACACTGTGGGGGCACAGGGCGCTACCGGAGGATTTCAAATATCAGAATCGTAACCATAATAGAGTATTTAATTGCATCCTAGCTTTCATCAAGTGTAAGATGTACTCTAGTTTATGTTCGCCTAAGAAAGAGAAATGCTGTCAGTTAAACTAGGATATGTCATCAAGTGCAAGGTGAGTGCCACCTTAAAAGATATTAAAATGGGGGGGGTTGGACAAATCTTAGAACAAGTAAATTGTGGTACTACAATAATTAAGAAAGGTCGAACACTTGGATCAACAAAAAAAGTGATTATTGCTTACCATGTGACCCAAACTCTATTAAGTCTTAGAACAAAAGATGTTCTTCTCTTGATGCCCCGCAGCTGTTAGACCCTAGGTACAGAGGGCAGTATCCAAAGACCAGCAGGCCTCCAGTGCCATGTGCAGACTCTAAGAGCAACTGCCTTTGAGAGAGAAAACGGTAGAGAGTGGGCTTTCGGAGGTAGAGAATTACTAGCTGGGAAAGTAGGATAATTGACACAGAATCGGAATTGATGCCACTGCATGACTGAGTTGGTGAAACGTCCCTTCTCAGAGATCTTGAGGCTCCTCAGAAACGTATTTTTCATTTTGGACAGAACATTCAGGATAAATATGATCGGTCGAGTTCCTGGTTCTCTCATCAGGACTGTTTCTTAGGCTTCACTGGCACAAGAAAGCTGTTTTGATGGTCCAGGGTAAATCCTGACAAAAGCAAAGCACGGTATCTATGAAAAACTAACCACTCAGAAGAGAACAACAGATAAAAAGCCAGGCCGACCTGACCCTGCAAAATAGGTAAGGTTGGTCCGGCAACAGTGGTAGAGGGGAAGTGCCCATCTCCTGCTAGAAGAGCTAGAGAAGACCCCTTCCGGAGAGACCACCAGGAGAGGAGAGCAGAAGGTGCTGCTGATGAAGAATATTTTAATCAGCAGAGAAGGTCAAAATGACAAAGTTCCAGGATCAGTGTAAACATATGGGATTAAAAAATAAAAAAGATCAAAAAAGATCATTTTAAAATGACTTTTTTTTTAAAGGACTTGTGTATACAAAAGTCCTTTTTAAGAGACAGTTGGCTGTTGAAAGCAGAAGTACAACTCACTGAGAGAATCACCGCACTTTTTATTTGGGTAGAAAGGACCTGGAATGTAGAAAGGCCCATTCTGCAGAGGAAAAAAATAGAATCACTAACAGGCCTCGTGCCTTGCACAGCCAGTGGCTAGAATCCCTGCCTCAGGAGACCCTGTGCTAGAAGGCTGCTAGAACCATCTACAACTATGTGAGTCTTTCTTGGAAGCCAACAAGTGTTTGCCCAGTTAAGAGCACAGTAACAATCAGTCACGTTAGGTGATAATGATTATCCATATCTTTAAAAGCCGTGTCGAGTTTCTTTTTCAGGCACCCTCACCCCACCCTTAGAGAAATTTATCTGAGGTTCACCTCTTTGAAATACCTCATTGTTGTTCCACATTTACCATATCCAAAAAACAAACAAACAAAAAAATCTTTTTATTAACAAAGTGTTCAGAAGGGGGCGCCACTGAAAACAATTAGAGCTTTCCCTGCCAGGACAATTTTGTTGCAGAAACAGCTGAAAGCAATCAGGTCAGACAGAGCCAAGGGCTGGAGGGATTTTTAAATTACAAAAACCGATCCAAATCAAACCAAAACAAAAATCAAACCCAATGGCCAAGATTTCAAGTTTGCTACTAAAGGCATGACTTTCTCCTAAGACATGCGAGTGACTTGATCAATATATTTATATATTTATATTTGAAGAAGAAGGAACTATTTGATGCAGCAAATGCACGTTGATTAAAAATTACCAGATATCGGGCTCCTGGGTGGCTCAGTGGTTTAGGCCTCTTCCGTCGGCTCAGGTCATGATTTCAGGGTCCTGGGATGGAGCCCCACATCGGGCTCTCTGCTCAGCGGGGAGCCTGCTTCCCCCGTCTCTCTCTGCCTGCCTCTCTACATACTTGTGATCTGTCAGAAAAATGGGTAAATCAGATCTTTAAAAAAAGACTTAGTAGATGTGAAATACATCGAGGGTATGGGGGAAGGAAAATGATTGCAGCTGATCTGACTAGGAAATGGTTGAGGCCTGAATTAAAGTGCTATAAAAAGAGTAAAGACCTGGGAATTCTATGGGGAAAAATCCCTCGAAAAACAGCAGTAATAACTGGCTGCTCCTTATTGATCCAGATGCTGCGGTAGGCAAAGAAGAGCTGGTTTTAGCCAGAGGATGATCTCCATTTGTCTTCATGATCTGGCATTTCCTGCAAGCCACGTATGGGGCTCTGCTCTAGAGCTGCAAATGCTGGGGGGCCCTCACTGTCCCTTTTCTCTTCTCAGGGGGACAACGGGCATGTCCATGGTGCAGTGAGATAGGCTTTACCACAGGGAGATAAAAGACTGCCAAGGGTAGGTTGGAGCTGGGAAAAGCCACTTCGCAACAGATTTTCACTGGAGGTGATAGACAAGGACAAAGCGAAGAATGAGGATGAGTATGTCAAGTTTCAAAGTGCCTGGAGGCAGCACAGTGCATTTGGGAAACTACAGCAAGTTCATGACAACCGACAACTGATCTGGCAGCATCACCTGGGGATGGAGTTTGATCCGCGGGGTTAACACTGGGCTTGAGATGGTTTGTATACTATGCCAACGAGGTGAGGTACTACACTGTTGGGGCACAGGGCGCTACCGGAGGATTTCAAATATCAGAATCGTAACCATAATAGAGTATTTAATTGCATCCTAGCTTTCATCAAGTGTAAGATGTACTCTAGTTTATGTTCGCCTAAGAAAGAGAAATGCTGTCAGTTAAACTAGGATATGTCATCAAGTGCAAGGTGAGTGCCACCTTAAAAGATATTAAAATGGGGGGGGGTGGTGGACAAATCTTATAACAAGTAAATTGTGGTACTAGAATAATTAAGAAAGGTCGAACACTTGGATCAACAAAAAAAGTGATTATTGCTTACCATGTGACCCAAACTCTATTAAGTCTTAGAACAAAAGACGTTCTTCTCTTGATGCCCCGCAGCTGTTAGACCCAAGGTAAAGAGGGCAGTAGCCAAGACCAGCAGGCCTCCATGCCATGTGCAGACTCTAAGAGCAACTGCCTTTGAGAGAGGAAACGGTAGAGAGTGGGCTTTCGGAAGTAGAGAATTACTAGCTGGGAAAGTAGGATAATTGACACAGAATCGGAATTCATGCCACTGCATGACTGTGTTGGTGAAAAGTCCCTTCTCAGAGATCTAGAGGCTCCTCAGAAACGTATTTTTCATTTTGGACAGAACATTCAGGATAAATATGATCGGTTCGAGTTCCTGGTTCTCTCATCAGGACTGTTTCGTAGGCTTCACTGGCACAAGAAAGCTGTTTTGATGGTCCAGGGTAAATCCTGACAAAAGCAAAGCACGGTATCTATGAAAAACTAACCACTCAGAAGAGAACAACAGATAAAAAGCCAGGCCGACCTGACCCTGCAAAAGAGGTAAGGTTGGTCCGGCAACAGGGGTAGGGGGGAGGTGCCCATCTCCTGCTAGAAGAGCTAGAGAAGTCCCCTTCCGGAGAGACCACCAGGAGAGGAGAGCAGAAGGTGCTGCTGATGAAGAATATTTTAATCAGCAGAGAAGGTCAAAATGACAATGTTCCAGGATCAGTGTAAACATATGGGATTAAAAAATAAAAAAGATCAAAAAAGTTCATTTTAAAATGACTTTTTTTTTAAAGGACTTGTGTAAACAAAAGTCCTTTTTAAGAGACAGTTGGCTGTTGAAAGCAGAAGTACAACTCACTGAGAGAATCACCGCACTATTTATTTGGGTAGAAAGGACCTGGAATGTAGAAAGGCCCATTCTGAGGAGGAAAAAAATAGAATCACTAACAGGCCTCGTGCCTTGCACAGCCAGTGGCTAGAATCCCTGCCTCAGGAGACCCTGTGCTAGAAGGCCGCTAGAACCATCTACAACTATGTGAGTCTTTCTTGGAAGCCAACAAGTGTTTGCCCAGTTAAGAGCACAGTAACAATCAGTCACGTTAGGTGATAATGATTATCGATATCTTTAAAAGCAGTGTCGAGTTTCTTTTTCAGGAACCCTCACCCCACCCTTAGAGAAATTTATCTGAGGTTCACCTCTTTGAAATACCTCATTGTTGTTCCACATTTACCATATCCAAAAAACAAACAAACAAAAAAATCTTTTTATTAACAAAGTGTTCAGAAGGGGGCGCCACTGAAAACAATTAGAGCTTTCCCTGCCAGGACAATTTTGTTGCAGAAACAGCTGAAAGCAATCAGGTCAGACAGAGCCAAGGGCTGGAGGGATTTTTAAATTACAAAAACCGATCCAAATCAAACCAAAAGAAAAATCAAACCCAAAGGCCAAGATTTCAAGTTTGCTACTAAAGGCATGACTTTCTCCTAAGACTGCGAGTGACTTGATCAATATATTTATATATTTATATTTGAAGAAGAAGGAACTATTTGATGCAGCAAATGCACGTTGATTAAAAATTACCAGATATGGGGGCTCCTGGGTGGCTCAGTGGCTTAGGCCTCTGCCTTCAGCTCAGGTCATTATTTCAGGGTCCTGGGATGGAGCCCCACATCGGGCTCTCTGCTCAGCGGGGAGCCTGCTTCCCCCTTCTCTCTCTGCCTGCCTCTCTACCTACTTGTGATCTGTCAGAAAAATGGGTAAATCAGATCTTTAAAAAAAGAATTAGTAGATGTGAAATACATCGAGGGTATGGGGGAAGGAAAATGATTGCACCTGATCTGACTAGGAAGTGGTTGAAGCCTGAATTAAAGTGCTATAAAAAGAGTAAAGACCTGGGAATTCTATGGGGAAAAATCCCTCGAAAAACAGCAGTAATAACTGGCTGCTCCTTATTGATCCAGACGCTGCGGTAGGCAAAGAAGAGCTGGTTTTAGCCAGAGGATGATCTCCATTTGTCTTCATGATCTGGCATTTCCTGCAAGCCAGGTATGGGGCTCTGCTCTAGAGCTGCAAATGCTGGGGGGCCCTCACTGTCCCTTTTCTCTTCTCAGGGGGACAACGGGCATGTCCATGGTGCAGTGAGATAGGCTTTACCACAGGGAGATAAAAGACTGCCAAGGGTAGGTTGGAGCTGGGAAAAGCCACTTCGGAACAGATTTTCACTGGAGGTGATAGACAAGGACAAAGCGAAGAATGAGGATGAGTATGTCAAGTTTCAAAGTGCCTGGAGGCAGCACAGTGCATTTGGGAAACTACAGCAAGTTCATGACAACCGACAACTGATCTGGCAGCATCACCTGGGGATGGAGTTTGATCCGCGGGGTTAACACTGGGCTTGAGATGGTTTGTATACTAGGCCGAGGAGGTGAGGTACTACACTGTTGGGGCACAGGGCGCTACCGGAGGATTTCAAATATCAGAATCGTAACCATAATAGAGTATTTAATTGCATCCTAGCTTTCATCAAGTGTAAGATGTACTCTAGTTTATGTTCGCCTAAGAAAGAGAAATGCTGTCAGTTAAACTAGGATATGTCATCAAGTGCAAGGTGAGTGCCACCTTAAAAGATATTAAAATGGGGGGGGGGTGGTGGACAAATCTTAGAACAAGTAAATTGTGGTACTAGAATAATTAAGAAAGGTCGAACACTTGGATCAACAAAAAAAGTGATTATTGCTTATCATGTGACCCAAACTCTATTAAGTCTTAGAACAAAAGACGTTCTTCTCTTGATGCCCCGCAGCTGTTAGACCCAAGGTACAGAGGGCAGTAGCCAACGACCAGCAGGCCTCAAGTGCCATGTGCAGACTCTAAGAGCAACTGCCTTTGAGAGAGGAAACGGTAGAGAGTGGGCTTTCGGAGGTAGAGAGTTACTAGCTGGGAAAGTAGGATAATTGACACAGAATCGGAATTGATGCCACTGCATGAGTGAGTTGGTGAAACGTCCCTTCTCAGAGATCTTGAGGCTCCTCAGGAACGTATTTTTCATTTGGACAGAACATTCAGGATAAATATGATCGGTTCGAGTTCCTGGTTCTCTCATCAGGACTGTTTCTTAGGCTTCACCGGCACAAAAAAGCTGTTTTGATGGTCCAGGGTAAATCCTGACAAAAGCAAAGCACGGTATCTATGAAAAACTAACCACTCAGAAGAGAACAACAGATAAAAAGCCAGGCCGACCTGACCCTGCAAAATAGGTAAGGTTGGTCCGGCAACAGGGGTAGAGGGGAAGTGCCCATCTCCTGCTAGAAGAGCTAGAGAAGACCCCTTCCGGAGAGACCACCAGGAGAGGAGTGCAGAAGGTGCTGCTGATGAAGAATATTTTAATCAGCAGAGAAGGTCAAAATGACAAAGTTCCAGGATCAGTGTAAACATATGGGATTAAAAAATAAAAAAGATCAAAAAAGATCATTTTAAAATGACTTTTTTTTTAAAGGACTTGTGTAAACAAAAGTCCTTTTTAAGAGACAGTTGGCTGTTGAAAGCAGAAGTACAACTCACTGAGAGAATCACCGCACTATTTATTTGGGTAGAAAGGACCTGGAATGTAGAAAGGCCCATTCTGCAGAGATAAAAAATAGAATCACTAACAGGTCTCGTGCCTTGCACAGCCAGTGGCTAGAATCCCTGCCTCAGGAGACCCTGTGCTAGAAGGCCGCTAGAACCATCTACAACTATGTGAGTCTTTCTTGGAAGCCAACAAGTGTTTGCCCAGTTAAGAGCACAGTAACAATCAGTCACGTTAGGTGATAATGATTATCGATATCTTTAAAAGCCGTGTCGAGTTTCTTTTTCAGGAACCCTCACCCCACCCTTAGAGAAATTTATCTGAGGTTCACCTCTTTGAAATACCTCATTGTTGTTCCACATTTACCATATCCAAAAAACAAACAAACAAAAAAATCTTTTTATTTATTAACAAAGTGTTCAGAAGGGGGCGCCACTGAAAACAATTAGAGCTTTCCCTGCCATGACAATTTTGTTGCAGAAACAGCTGAAAGCAATCAGGTCAGACAGAGCCAAGGGCTGGAGGGATTTTTAAATTACAAAAACCGATCCAAATCAAACCAAAACAAAAATCAAACCCAATGGCCAAGATTTCAAGTTTGCTACTAAAGGCATGACTTTCTCCTAAGACATGCGAGTGACTTGATCAATATATTTATATATTTATATTTGAAGAAGAAGGAACTATTTGATGCAGCAAATGCACGTTGATTAAAAATTACCAGATATGGGGGCTCCTGGGTGGCTCAGTGGTTTAGGCCTCTGCCTTCGGCTCAGGTCATGATTTCAGGGTCCTGGGATGGAGCCCCACATCGGGCTCTCTGCTCAGCGGGGAGCCTGCTTCCCCCCTCTCTCTCTGCCTGCCTCTCTACCTACTTGTGATCTGTCAGAAAAATGGGTAAATCAGATCTTTAAAAAAAGACTTAGTAGATGTGAAATACATCGAGGGTATGGGGGAAGGAAAATGATTGCACCTGATCTGACTAGGAAATGGTTGAAGCCTGAATTAAAGTGCTATAAAAAGAGTAAAGACCTGGGAATTCTATGGGGAAAAATCCCTCGAAAAACAGCAGTAATAACTGGCTGCTCCTTATTGATCCAGATGCTGCGGTAGGCAAAGAAGAGCTGGTTTTAGCCAGAGGATGATCTCCATTTGTCTTCATGATCTGGCATTTCCTGCAAGCCACGTATGGGGCTCTGCTCTAGAGCTGCAAATGCTGGGGGGCCCTCACTGTCCCTTTTCTCTTCTCAGGGGGACAACGGGCATGTCCATGGTGCAGTGAGATAGGCTTTACCACAGGGAGATAAAAGACTGCCAAGGGTAGGTTGGAGCTGGGAAAAGCCACTTCGGAACAGATTTTCACTGGAGGTGATAGACAAGGACAAAGCGAAGAATGAGGATGAGTATGTCAAGTTTCAAAGTGCCTGGAGGCAGCACAGTGCATTTGGGAAACTACAGCAAGTTCATGACAACCGACAACTGATCTGGCAGCATCACCTGGGGATGGAGTTTGATCCGCGGGGTTAACACTGGGCTTGAGATGGTTTGTATACTATGCCAACGAGGTGAGGTACTACACTGTTGGGGCACAGGGCGCTACCGGAGGATTTCAAATATCAGAATCGTAACCATAATAGAGTATTTAATTGCATCCTAGCTTTCATCAAGTGTAAGATGTACTCTAGTTTATGTTCGCCTAAGAAAGAGAAATGCTGTCAGTTAAACTAGGATATGTCATCAAGTGCAAGGTGAGTGCCACCTTAAAAGATATTAAAATGGGGGGGGGGTGGTGGACAAATCTTATAACAAGTAAATTGTGGTACTAGAATAATTAAGAAAGGTCGAACACTTGGATCAACAAAAAAAGTGATTATTGCTTACCATGTGACCCAAACTCTATTAAGTCTTAGAACAAAAGACGTTCTTCTCTTGATGCCCCGCAGCTGTTAGACCCAAGGTAAAGAGGGCAGTAGCCAAGACCAGCAGGCCTCCAGTGCCATGTGCAGACTCTAAGAGCAACTGCCTTTGAGAGAGGAAACGGTAGAGAGTGGGCTTTCGGAAGTAGAGAATTACTAGCTGGGAAAGTAGGATAATTGACACAGAATCGGAATTCATGCCACTGCATGACTGTGTTGGTGAAACGTCCCTTCTCAGAGATCTAGAGGCTCCTCAGAAACGTATTTTTCATTTTGGACAGAACATTCAGGATAAATATGATCGGTTCGAGTTCCTGGTTCTCTCATCAGGACTGTTTCGTAGGCTTCACTGGCACAAGAAAGCTGTTTTGATGGTCCAGGGTAAATCCTGACAAAAGCAAAGCACGGTATCTATGAAAAACTAACCACTCAGAAGAGAACAACAGATAAAAAGCCAGGCCGACCTGACCCTGCAAAAGAGGTAAGGTTGGTCCGGCAACAGGGGTAGGGGGGAGGTGCCCATCTCCTGCTAGAAGAGCTAGAGAAGTCCCCTTCCGGAGAGACCACCAGGAGAGGAGAGCAGAAGGTGCTGCTGATGAAGAATATTTTAATCAGCAGAGAAGGTCAAAATGACAATGTTCCAGGATCAGTGTAAACATATGGGATTAAAAAATAAAAAAGATCAAAAAAGATCATTTTAAAATGACTTTTTTTTTAAAGGACTTGTGTAAACAAAAGTCCTTTTTAAGAGACAGTTGGCTGTTGAAAGCAGAAGTACAACTCACTGAGAGAATCACCGCACTATTTATTTGGGTAGAAAGGACCTGGAATGTAGAAAGGCCCATTCTGAGGAGGAAAAAAATAGAATCACTAACAGGCCTCGTGCCTTGCACAGCCAGTGGCTAGAATCCCTGCCTCAGGAGACCCTGTGCTAGAAGGCCGCTAGAACCATCTACAACTATGTGAGTCTTTCTTGGAAGCCAACAAGTGTTTGCCCAGTTAAGAGCACAGTAACAATCAGTCACGTTAGGTGATAATGATTATCGATATCTTTAAAAGCAGTGTCGAGTTTCTTTTTCAGGAACCCTCACCCCACCCTTAGAGAAATTTATCTGAGGTTCACCTCTTTGAAATACCTCATTGTTGTTCCACATTTACCATATCCAAAAAACAAACAAACAAAAAAATCTTTTTATTAACAAAGTGTTCAGAAGGGGGCGCCACTGAAAACAATTAGAGCTTTCCCTGCCAGGACAATTTTGTTGCAGAAACAGCTGAAAGCAATCAGGTCAGACAGAGCCAAGGGCTGGAGGGATTTTTAAATTACAAAAACCGATCCAAATCAAACCAAAAGAAAAATCAAACCCAAAGGCCAAGATTTCAAGTTTGCTACTAAAGGCATGACTTTCTCCTAAGACTGCGAGTGACTTGATCAATATATTTATATATTTATATTTGAAGAAGAAGGAACTATTTGATGCAGCAAATGCACGTTGATTAAAAATTACCAGATATGGGGGCTCCTGGGTGGCTCAGTGGCTTAGGCCTCTGCCTTCAGCTCAGGTCATTATTTCAGGGTCCTGGGATGGAGCCCCACATCGGGCTCTCTGCTCAGCGGGGAGCCTGCTTCCCCCTTCTCTCTCTGCCTGCCTCTCTACCTACTTGTGATCTGTCAGAAAAATGGGTAAATCAGATCTTTAAAAAAAGAATTAGTAGATGTGAAATACATCGAGGGTATGGGGGAAGGAAAATGATTGCACCTGATCTGACTAGGAAGTGGTTGAAGCCTGAATTAAAGTGCTATAAAAAGAGTAAAGACCTGGGAATTCTATGGGGAAAAATCCCTCGAAAAACAGCAGTAATAACTGGCTGCTCCTTATTGATCCAGACGCTGCGGTAGGCAAAGAAGAGCTGGTTTTAGCCAGAGGATGATCTCCATTTGTCTTCATGATCTGGCATTTCCTGCAAGCCAGGTATGGGGCTCTGCTCTAGAGCTGCAAATGCTGGGGGGCCCTCACTGTCCCTTTTCTCTTCTCAGGGGGACAACGGGCATGTCCATGGTGCAGTGAGATAGGCTTTACCGCAGGGAGATAAAAGACTGCCAAGGGTAGGTTGGAGCTGGGAAAAGCCACTTCGGAACAGATTTTCACTGGAGGTGATAGACAAGGACAAAGCGAAGAATGAGGATGAGTATGTCAAGTTTCAAAGTGCCTGGAGGCAGCACAGTGCATTTGGGAAACTACAGCAAGTTCATGACAACCGACAACTGATCTGGCAGCATCACCTGGGGATGGAGTTTGATCCGCGGGGTTAACACTGGGCTTGAGATGGTTTGTATACTAGGCCGAGGAGGTGAGGTACTACACTGTTGGGGCAAAGGGCGCTACCGGAGGATTTCAAATATCAGAATCGTAACCATAATAGAGTATTTAATTGCATCCTAGCTTTCATCAAGTGTAAGATGTACTCTAGTTTATGTTCGCCTAAGAAAGAGAAATGCTGTCAGTTAAACTAGGATATGTCATCAAGTGCAAGGTGAGTGCCACCTTAAAAGATATTAAAATGGGGGGGGGGGTGGTGGACAAATCTTAGAACAAGTAAATTGTGGTACTAGAATAATTAAGAAAGGTCGAACACTTGGATCAACAAAAAAAGTGATTATTGCTTATCATGTGACCCAAACTCTATTAAGTCTTAGAACAAAAGACGTTCTTCTCTTGATGCCCCGCAGCTGTTAGACCCAAGGTACAGAGGGCAGTAGCCAACGACCAGCAGGCCTCAAGTGCCATGTGCAGACTCTAAGAGCAACTGCCTTTGAGAGAGGAAACGGTAGAGAGTGGGCTTTCGGAGGTAGAGAGTTACTAGCTGGGAAAGTAGGATAATTGACACAGAATCGGAATTGATGCCACTGCATGAGTGAGTTGGTGAAACGTCCCTTCTCAGAGATCTTGAGGCTCCTCAGGAACGTATTTTTCATTTTGGACAGAACATTCAGGATAAATATGATCGGTTCGAGTTCCTGGTTCTCTCATCAGGACTGTTTCTAAGGCTTCACCGGCACAAAAAAGCTGTTTTGATGGTCCAATGTAAATCCTGACAAAAGCAAAGCACTGTATCTATGAAAAACTAACCACTCAGAAGAGAACAACAGATAAAAAGCCAGGCTGACCTGACCCTGCAAAATAGGTAAGGTTGGTCCGGCAACAGGGGTAGAGGGGAAGTGCCCATCTCCTGCTAGAAGAGCTAGAGAAGTCCCCTTCCGGAGAGACCACCAGGAGAGGAGAGCAGAAGGTGCTGCTGATGAAGAATATTTTAATCAGCAGAGAAGGTCAAAATGACAATGTTCCAGTATCAGTGTAAACATATGGGATTAAAAAATAAAAAAGATCAAAAAAGATCATTTTAAAATGACTTTTTTTTTTAAAGGACTTGTGTAAACAAAAGTCCTTTTTAAGAGACAGTTGGCTGTTGAAAGCAGAAGTACAACTCACTGAGAGAATCACCGCACTATTTATTTGGGTAGAAAGGACCTGGAATGTAGAAAGGCCCATTCTGCAGAGGAAAAAAATAGAATCACTAACAGGCCTCGTGCCTTGCACAGCCAGTGGCTAGAATCCCTGCCTCAGGAGACCCTGTGCTAGAAGGCCGCTAGAACCATCTACAACTATGTGAGTCTTTCTTGGAAGCCAACAAGTGTTTGCCCAGTTAAGAGCACAGTAACAATCAGTCACGTTAGGTGATAATGATTATCGATATCTTTAAAAGCCGTGTCGAGTTTCTTTTTCAGGAACCCTCACCCCACCCTTAGAGAAATTTATCTGAGGTTCACCTCTTTGAAATACCTCATTGTTGTTCCACATTTACCATATCCAAAAAACAAACAAACAAAAAAATCTTTTTATTAACAAAGTGTTCAGAAGGGGGCGCCACTGAAAACAATTAGAGCTTTCCCTGCCAGGACAATTTTGTTGCAGAAACAGCTGAAAGCAATCAGGTCAGACAGAGCCAAGGGCTGGAGGGATTTTTAAATTACAAAAACCGATCCAAATCAAACCAAAACAAAAATCAAACCCAATGGCCAAGATTTCAAGTTTGCTACTAAAGGCATGACTTTCTCCTAAGACATGCGAGTGACTTGATCAATATATTTATATATTTATATTTGAAGAAGAAGGAACTATTTGATGCAGCAAATGCACGTTGATTAAAAATTACCAGATATGGGGGCTCCTGGGTGGCTCAGTGGTTTAGGCCTCTGCCTTCGGCTCAGGTCATGATTTCAGGGTCCTGGGATGGAGCCCCACATCGGGCTCTCTGCTCAGCGGGGAGCCTGCTTCACCCCTCTCTCTCTGCCTGCCTCTCTACCTACTTGTGATCTGTCAGAAAAATGGGTAAATCAGATCTTTAAAAAAAGACTTAGTAGATGTGAAATACATCCAGGGTATGGGGGAAGGAAAATGATTGCACCTGATCTGACTAGGAAGTGGTTGAAGCCTGAATTAAAGTGCTATAAAAAGAGTAAAGACCTGGGAATTCTATGGGGAAAAATCCCTCGAAAAACAGCAGTAATAACTGGCTGCTCCTTATTGATCCAGATGCTGCGGTAGGCAAAGAAGAGCTGGTTTTAGCCAGAGGATGATCTCCATTTGTCTTCATGATCTGGCATTTCCTGCAAGCCAGGTATGGGGCTCTGCTCTAGAGCTGCAAATGCTGGGGGGCCCTCACTGTCCCTTTTCTCTTCTCAGGGGGACAACGGGCATGTCCATGGTGCAGTGGGACAGCCTTTACCACAGGAAGATAAAGGACTGCCAAGGGTAGGTTGGAGCTGGGAAAAGCCACTTAGGAACAGATTTTCACTGGAGGTGATAGACAAGGGAAAGCGAAGAATGAGGATGAGTATGTCAAGTTTCAAAGTGCCTGGAGGCAGCACAGAGCATTTGGGAAACTACAGCAAGTTCATGACAACCGACAACTGATCTGGCAGCATCACCTGGGGATGGAGTTTGATCCGCGGGGTTAACACTGGGCTTGAGATGGTTTGTATACTAGGCCGAGGAGGTGAGGTACTACACTGTGGGGGCACAGGGCGCTACCGGAGGATTTCAAATATCAGGATCGTAACCATAATAGAGTATTTAATTGCATCCTAGCTTTCATCAAGTGTAAGATGTACTATAGTTTATGTTCGCCTAAGAAAGAGAAATGCTGTCAGTTAAACTAGGATATGTCATCAAGTGCAAGGTGAGTGCCACCTTAAAAGATATTAAAATGGGGGGGGGGTGGTGGCCAAATCTTAGAACAAGTAAATTGTGGTACTAGAATAATTAAGAAAGGTCGAACACTTGGATCAACAAAAAAAGTGATTATTGCTTACCATGTGACCCAAACTCTATTAAGTCTTAGAACAAAAGACGTTCTTCTCTTGATGCCCCGCAGCTGTTAGACCCAAGGTACAGAGGGCAGTAGCCAACGACCAGCAGGCCTCCAGTGCCATGTGCAGACTCTAAGAGCAACTGCCTTTGAGAGAGGAAACGGTAGAGAGTGGGCTTTCAGAGGTAGAGAATTACTAGCTGGGAAAGTAGGATAATTGACACAGAATCGGAATTGATGCCACTGCATGACTGAGTTGGTGAAACGTCCCTTCTCAGAGATCTTGAGGCTCTTCAGAAATGTATTTTTCATTTTGGACAGAACATTCAGGATAAATATGATCGGTTCGAGTTCCTGGTTCTCTCATCAGGACTGTTTCGTAGGCTTCACTGGCACAAGAAAGCTGTTTTGATGGTCCAGGGTAAATCCTGACAAAAGCAAAGCACGGTATCTATGAAAAACTAACCACTCAGAAGAGAACAACAGATAAAAAGCCAGGCCGACCTGACCCTGCAAAATAGGTAAGGTTGGTCCGGCAACAGGGGTAGAGGGGAAGTGCCCATCTCCTGCTAGAAGAGCTAGAGAAGACCCCTTCCGGAGATACCACCAGGAGAGGAGAGCAGAAGGTGCTGCTGATGAAGAATATTTTAATCAGCAGAGAAGGTCAAAATGACAAAGTTCCAGGATCAGTGTAACATATGGGATTGAAAAATAAAAAAGATCAAAAAAGATCATTTTAAAATGACTTTTTTTTTAAAGGACTTGTGTAAACAAAAGTCCTTTTTAAGAGACAGTTGGCTGTTGAAAGCAGAAGTACAACTCACTGAGAGAATCACCGCACTATTTATTTGGGTAGAAAGGACCTGGAATGTAGAAAGGCCCATTCTGCAGAGATAAAAAATAGAATCACTAACAGGTCTCGTGCCTTGCACAGCCAGTGGCTAGAATCCCTGCCTCAGGAGACCCTGTGCTAGAAGGCCGCTAGAACCATCTACAACTATGTGAGTCTTTCTTGGAAGCCAACAAGTGTTTGCCCAGTTAAGAGCACAGTAACAATCAGTCACGTTAGGTGATAATGATTATCGATATCTTTAAAAGCCGTGTCGAGTTTCTTTTTCAGGAACCCTCACCCCACCCTTAGAGAAATTTATCTGAGGTTCACCTCTTTGAAATACCTCATTGTTGTTCCACATTTACCATATCCAAAAAACAAACAAACAAAAAAATCTTTTTATTAACAAAGTGTTCAGAAGGGGGCGCCACTGAAAACAATTAGAGCTTTCCGTGCCAGGACAATTTTGTTGCAGAAACAGCTGAAAGCAATCAGGTCAGACAGAGCCAAGGGCTGGAGGGATTTTTAAATTACAAAAACCGATCCAAATCAAACCAAAACAAAAATCAAACCCAATGGCCAAGATTTCAAGTTTGCTACTAAAGGCATGACTTTCTCCTAAGACATGCGAGTGACTTGATCAATATATTTATATATTTATATTTGAAGAAGAAGGAACTATTTGATGCAGCAAATGCACGTTGATTAAAAATTACCAGATATGGGGGCTCCTGGGTGGCTCAGTGGTTTAGGCCTCTGCCTTCGGCTCAGGTCATGATTTCAGGGTCCTGGGATGGAGCCCCACATCGGGCTCTCTGCTCAGCGGGGAGCCTGCTTCCCCCCTCTCTCTCTGCCTGCCTCTCTACCTACTTGTGATCTGTCAGAAAAATGGGTAAATCAGATCTTTAAAAAAAGACTTAGTAGATGTGAAATACATCCAGGGTACGGGGGAAGGAAAATGATTGCACCTGATCTGACTAGGAAGTGGTTGAAGCCTGAATTAAAGTGCTATAAAAAGAGTAAAGACCTGGGAATTCTATGGGGAAAAATCCCTCGAAAAACAGCAGTAATAACTGGCTGCTCCTTATTGATCCAGATGCTGCGGTAGGCAAAGAAGAGCTGGTTTTAGCCAGAGGATGATCTCCATTTGTCTTCATGATCTGGCATTTCCTGCAAGCCAGGTATGGGGCTCTGCTCTAGAGCTGCAAATGCTGGGGGGCCCTCACTGTCCCTTTTCTCTTCTCAGGGGCACAACGGGCATGTCCATGGTGCAGTGGGACAGGCTTTACCACAGGGAGATAAAAGACTGCCAAGGGTAGGTTGGAGCTGGGAAAAGCCACTTAGGAACAGATTTTCACTGGAGGTGACAGACAAGGGCAAAGCGAAGAATGAGGATGAGTATGTCAAGTTTCAAAGTGCCTGGAGGCAGCACAGTGCATTTGGGAAACTACACCAAGTTCATGACAACCGACAACTGATCTGGCAGCATCACCTGGGGATGGAGTTTGATCCGCGGGGTTAACACTGGGCTTGAGATGGTTTGTATACTATGCCGAGGAGGTGAGGTACTACACTGTGGGGGCACAGGGCGCTACCGGAGGATTTCAAATATCAGAATCGTAACCATAATAGAGTATTTAATTGCATCCTAGCTTTCATCAAGTGTAAGATGTACTCTAGTTTATGTTCGCCTAAGAAAGAGAAATGCCGTCAGTTAAACTAGGATATGTCATCAAGTGCAAGGTGAGTGCCACCTTAAAAGATATTAAAATGGGGGGGGGTGGTGGACAAATCTTATAACAAGTAAATTGTGGTACTAGAATAATTAAGAAAGGTCGAACACTTGGATCAACAAAAAAAGTGATTATTGCTTACCATGTGACCCAAACTCTATTAAGTCTTAGAACAAAAGACGTTCTTCTCTTGATGCCCCGCAGCTGTTAGACCCAAGGTAAAGAGGGCAGTAGCCAAGACCAGCAGGCCTCCAGTGCCATGTGCAGACTCTAAGAGCAACTGCCTTTGAGAGAGGAAACGGTAGAGAGTGGGCTTTCGGAAGTAGAGAATTACTAGCTGGGAAAGTAGGATAATTGACACAGAATCGGAATTCATGCCACTGCATGACTGAGTTGGTGAAACGTCCCTTCTCAGAGATCTAGAGGCTCCTCAGAAACGTATTTTTCATTTTGGACAGAACATTCAGGATAAATATGATCGGTTCGAGTTCCTGGTTCTCTCATCAGGACTGTTTCGTAGGCTTCACTGGCACAAGAAAGCTGTTTTGATGGTCCAGGGTAAATCCTGACAAAAGCAAAGCACGGTATCTATGAAAAACTAACCACTCAGAAGAGAACAACAGATAAAAAGCCAGGCCGACCTGACCCTGCAAAAGAGGTAAGGTTGGTCCGGCAACAGGGGTAGGGGGGAGGTGCCCATCTCCTGCTAGAAGAGCTAGAGAAGTCCCCTTCCGGAGAGACCACCAGGAGAGGAGAGCAGAAGGTGCTGCTGATGAAGAATATTTTAATCAGCAGAGAAGGTCAAAATGACAATGTTCCAGGATCAGTGTAAACATATGGGATTAAAAAATAAAAAAGATCAAAAAAGTTCATTTTAAAATGACTTTTTTTTTAAAGGACTTGTGTAAACAAAAGTCCTTTTTAAGAGACAGTTGGCTGTTGAAAGCAGAAGTACAACTCACTGAGAGAATCACCGCACTATTTATTTGGGTAGAAAGGACCTGGAATGTAGAAAGGCCCATTCTGCAGAGGAAAAAAATAGAATCACTAACAGGCCTCGTGCCTTGCACAGCCAGTGGCTAGAATCCCTGCCTCAGGAGACCCTGTGCTAGAAGGCCGCTAGAACCATCTACAACTATGTGAGTCTTTCTTGGAAGCCAACAAGTGTTTGCCCAGTTAAGAGCACAGTAACAATCAGTCACGTTAGGTGATAATGATTATCGATATCTTTAAAAGCAGTGTCGAGTTTCTTTTTCAGGAACCCTCACCCCACCCTTAGAGAAATTTATCTGAGGTTCACCTCTTTGAAATACCTCATTGTTGTTCCACATTTACCATATCCAAAAAACAAACAAACAAAAAAATCTTTTTATTAACAAAGTGTTCAGAAGGGGGCGCCCCTGAAAACAATTAGAGCTTTCCCTGCCAGGACAATTTTGTTGCAGAAACAGCTGAAAGCAATCAGGTCAGACAGAGCCAAGGGCTGGAGGGATTTTTAAATTACAAAAACCGATCCAAATCAAACCAAAAGAAAAATCAAACCCAAAGGCCAAGATTTCAAGTTTGCTACTAAAGGCATGATTTCTCCTAAGACTGCGAGTGACTTGATCAATATATTTATATATTTATATTTGAAGAAGAAGGAACTATTTGATGCAGCAAATGCACGTTGATTAAAAATTACCAGATATGGGGGCTCCTGGGTGGCTCAGTGGCTTAGGCCTCTGCCTTCAGCTCAGGTCATTATTTCAGGGTCCTGGGATGGAGCCCCACATCGGGCTCTCTGTTCAGCGGGGAGCCTGCTTCCCCCCTCTCTCTCTGCCTGCCTCTCTACCTACTTGTGATCTGTCAGAAAAATGGGTAAATCAGATCTTTAAAAAAAGACTTAGTAGATGTGAAATACATCGAGGGTATGGGGGAAGGAAAATGATTGCACCTGATCTGACTAGGAAGTGGTTGAAGCCTGAATTAAAGTGCTATAAAAAGAGTAAAGACCTGGGAATTCTATGGGGAAAAATCCTTCGAAAAACAGCAGTAATAACTGGCTGCTCCTTATTGATCCAGATGCTGCGGTAGGCAAAGAAGAGCTGGTTTTAGCCAGAGGATGATCTCCGTTTGTCTTCATGATCTGGCATTTCCTGCAAGCCAGGTATGGGGCTCTGCTCTAGAGCTGCAAATGCTGGGGGGCCCTCACTGTCCCTTTTCTCTTCTCAGGGGGACAACGGGCATGTCCATGGTGCAGTCGGACAGGCTTTACCACAGGGAGATAAAAGACTGCCAAGGGTAGGTTGGAGCTGGGAAAAGCCACTTAGGAACAGATTTTCACTGGAGGTGACAGACAAGGGCAAAGCGAAGAATGAGGATGAGTATGTCAAGTTTCAAAGTGCCTGGAGGCAGCACAGTGCATTTGGGAAACTACAGCAAGTTCATGACAACCTACAACTGATCTGGCAGCATCACCTAGGGATGGAGTTTGATCCGCGGGGTTAACACTGGGCTTGAGATGGTTTGTATACTATGCCGAGGAGGTGAGGTACTACACTGTGGGGGCACAGGGCGCTACCGGAGGATTTCAAATATCAGAATCCTAACCATAATAGAGTATTTAATTGCATCCTAGCTTTCATCAAGTGTAAGATGTACTATAGTTTATGTTCGCCTAAGAAAGAGAAATGCTGTCAGTTAAACTAGGATATGTCATCAAGTGCAAGGTGAGTGCCACCTTAAAAGATATTAAAATGGGGGGGGGTGGTGGACAAATCTTAGAACAAGTAAATTGTGGTACTAGAATAATTAAGAAAGGCCGAACACTTGGATCAACAAAAAAAGTGATTATTGCTTACCATGTGACCCAAACTGTATTAAGTCTTAGAACAAAAGACGTTCTTCTCTTGATGCCCCGCAGCTGTTAGACCCAAGGTACAGAGGGCAGTAGCCAACGACCAGCAGGCCTCAAGTGCCATGTGCAGACTCTAAGAGCAACTGCCTTTGAGAGAGGAAACGGTAGAGAGTGGGCTTTCGGAGGTAGAGAATTACTAGCTGGGAAAGTAGGATAATTGACACAGAATCGGAATTGATGCCACTGCATGAGTGAGTTGGTGAAACGTCCCTTCTCAGAGATCTTGAGGCTCCTCAGAAATGTATTTTTCATTTTGGACAGAACATTCAGGATAAATATGATCGGTTCGAGTTCCTGGTTCTCTCATCAGGACTGTTTCTTAGGCCTCACTGGCACAAGAAAGCTGTTTTGATGGTCCAGGGTAAATCCTGACAAAAGCAAAGCACGGTATCTATGAAAAACTAACCACTCAGAAGAGAACAACAGATAAAAAGCCAGGCCAACCTGACCCTGCAAAATAGGTAAGGTTGGTCCGGCAACAGGGGTAGAGGGGAAGTGCCCATCTCCTGCTAGAAGAGCTAGAGAAGACCCCTTCCGGAGAGACCACCAGGAGAAGAGCAGAAGGTGCTGCTGATGAAGAATATTTTAATCAGCAGAGAAGGTCAAAATGACAATGTTCTAGGATCAGTGTAAACATATGGGATTAAAAAATAAAAAAGATCAAAAAAGATCATTTTAAAATGACTTTTTTTTAAAAGGACTTGTGTAAACAAAAGTCCATTTTAAGAGACAGTTGGCTGTTGAAAGCAGAAGTACAACTCACTGAGAGAATCACCGCACTATTTATTTGGGTAGAAAGGACCTGGAATGTAGAAAGGCCCATTCTGCAGAGGAAAAAAATAGAATCACTAACAGGCCTCGTGCCTTGCACAGCCAGTGGCTAGAATCCCTGCCTCAGGAGACCCTGTGCTAGAAGGCCGCTAGAACCATCTACAACTATGTGAGTCTTTCTTGGAAGCCAACAAGTGTTTGCCCAGTTAAGAGCACAGTAACAATCAGTCACGTTAGGTGATAATGATTATCGATATCTTTAAAAGCCGTGTCGAGTTTCTTTTTCAGGAACCCTCACCCCACCCTTAGAGAAATTTATCTGAGGTTCACCTCTTTGAAATACCTCATTGTTGTTCCACATTTACCATATCCAAAAAACAAACAAACAAAAAAATCTTTTTATTAACAAAGTGTTCAGAAGGGGGCGCCACTGAAAACAATTAGAGCTTTCCCTGCCAGGACAATTTTGTTGCAGAAACAGCTGAAAGCAATCAGGTCAGACAGAGCCAAGGGCTGGAGGGATTTTTAAATTACAAAAACCGATCCAAATCAAACCAAAACAAAAATCAAACCCAATGGCCAAGATTTCAAGTTTGCTACTAAAGGCATGACTTTCTCCTAAGACATGCGAGTGACTTGATCAATATATTTATATATTTATATTTGAAGAAGAAGGAACTATTTGATGCAGCAAATGCACGTTGATTAAAAATTACCAGATATGGGGGCTCCTGGGTGGCTCAGTGGTTTAGGCCTCTGCCTTCGGCTCAGGTCATGATTTCAGGGTCCTGGGATGGAGCCCCACATCGGGCTCTCTGCTCAGCGGGGAGCCTGCTTCACCCCTCTCTCTCTGCCTGCCTCTCTACCTACTTGTGATCTGTCAGAAAAATGGGTAAATCAGATCTTTAAAAAAAGACTTAGTAGATGTGAAATACATCGAGGGTATGGGGGAAGGAAAATGATTGCACCTGATCTGACTAGGAAGTGGTTGAAGCCTGAATTAAAGTGCTATAAAAAGAGTAAAGACCTGGGAATTCTATGGGGAAAAATCCCTCGAAAAACAGCAGTAATAACTGGCTGCTCCTTATTGATCCAGATGCTGCGGTAGGCAAAGAAGAGCTGGTTTTATCCAGAGGATGATCTCCGTTTGTCTTCATGATCTGGCATTTCCTGCAAGCCAGGTATGGGGCTCTGCTCTAGAGCTGCAAATGCTGGGGGGCCCTCACTGTCCCTTTTCTCTTCTCAGGGGCACAACGGGCATGTCCATGGTGCAGTGGGACAGGCTTTACCACAGGGAGATAAAAGACTGCCAAGGGTAGGTTGGAGCTGGGAAAAGCCACTTAGGAACAGATTTTCACTGGAGGTGAAAGACAAGGGCAAAGCGAAGAATGAGGATGAGTATGTCAAGTTTCAAAGTGCCTGGAGGCAGCACAGTGCATTTGGGAAACTACAGCAAGTTCATGACAACCGACAACTGATCTGGCAGCATCACCTAGGGATTGAGTTTGATCCGCGGGTTTAACACTGGGCTTGAGATGGTTTGTATACTATGCCGAGGAGGTGAGGTACTGCACTGTGGGGGCACAGGGCGCTACCGGAGGATTTCAAATATCAGAATCGTAACCATAATAGAGTATTTAATTGCATCCTAGCTTTCATCAAGTGTAAGATGTACTATAGTTTATGTTCGCCTAAGAAAGAGAAATGCTGTCAGTTAAACTAGGATATGTCATCAAGTGCAAGGTGAGTGCCACCTTAAAAGATATTAAAATGGGGGGGGGGTGGACAAATCTTAGAACAAGTAAATTGTGGTACTAGAATAAGTAAGAAAGGCCGAACACTTGGATCAACAAAAAAAGTGATTATTGCTTACCATGTGACCCAAACTCTATTAAGTCTTAGAACAAAAGACGTTCTTCTCTTGATGCCCCGCAGCTGTTAGACCCAAGGTAAAGAGGGCAGTAGCCAAGACCAGCAGGCCTCCAGTGCCATGTGCAGACTCTAAGAGCAACTGCCTTTGAGAGAGGAAACGGTAGAGAGTGGGCTTTCGGAAGTAGAGAATTACTAGCTGGGAAAGTAGGATAATTGACACAGAATCGGAATTCATGCCACTGCATGACTGAGTTGGTGAAACGTCCCTTCTCAGAGATCTAGAGGCTCCTCAGAAACGTATTTTTCATTTTGGACAGAACATTCAGGATAAATATGATCGGTTCGAGTTCCTGGTTCTCTCATCAGGACTGTTTCGTAGGCTTCACTGGCACAAGAAAGCTGTTTTGATGGTCCAGGGTAAATCCTGACAAAAGCAAAGCACGGTATCTATGAAAAACTAACCACTCAGAAGAGAACAACAGATAAAAAGCCAGGCCGACCTGACCCTGCAAAAGAGGTAAGGTTGGTCCGGCAACAGGGGTAGGGGGGAGGTGCCCATCTCCTGCTAGAAGAGCTAGAGAAGTCCCCTTCCGGAGAGACCACCAGGAGAGGAGAGCAGAAGGTGCTGCTGATGAAGAATATTTTAATCAGCAGAGAAGGTCAAAATGACAATGTTCCAGGATCAGTGTAAACATATGGGATTAAAAAATAAAAAAGATCAAAAAAGTTCATTTTAAAATGACTTTTTTTTTAAAGGACTTGTGTAAACAAAAGTCCTTTTTAAGAGACAGTTGGCTGTTGAAAGCAGAAGTACAACTCACTGAGAGAATCACCGCACTATTTATTTGGGTAGAAAGGACCTGGAATGTAGAAAGGCCTATTCTGAGGAGGAAAAAAATAGAATCACTAACAGGCCTCGTGCCTTGCACAGCCAGTGGCTAGAATCCCTGCCTCAGGAGACCCTGTGCTAGAAGGCCGCTAGAACCATCTACAACTATGTGAGTCTTTCTTGGAAGCCAACAAGTGTTTGCCCAGTTAAGAGCACAGTAACAATCAGTCACGTTAGGTGATAATGATTATCGATATCTTTAAAAGCAGTGTCGAGTTTCTTTTTCAGGAACCCTCACCCCACCCTTAGAGAAATTTATCTGAGGTTCACCTCTTTGAAATACCTCATTGTTGTTCCACATTTACCATATCCAAAAAACAAACAAACAAAAAAATCTTTTTATTAACAAAGTGTTCAGAAGGGGGCGCCCCTGAAAACAATTAGAGCTTTCCCTGCCAGGACAATTTTGTAGCAGAAACAGCTGAAAGCAATCAGGTCAGACAGAGCCAAGGGCTGGAGGGATTTTTAAATTACAAAAACCGATCCAAATCAAACCAAAAGAAAAATCAAACCCAAAGGCCAAGATTTCAAGTTTGCTACTAAAGGCATGATTTCTCCTAAGACTGCGAGTGACTTGATCAATATATTTATATATTTATATTTGAAGAAGAAGGAACTATTTGATGCAGCAAATGCACGTTGATTAAAAATTACCAGATATGGGGGCTCCTGGGTGGCTCAGTGGCTTAGGCCTCTGCCTTCAGCTCAGGTCATTATTTCAGGGTCCTGGGATGGAGCCCCACATCGGGCTCTCTGTTCAGCGGGGAGCCTGCTTCCCCCCTCTCTCTCTGCCTGCCTCTCTACCTACTTGTGATCTGTCAGAAAAATGGGTAAATCAGATCTTTAAAAAAAGACTTAGTAGATGTGAAATACATCGAGGGTATGGGGGAAGGAAAATGATTGCACCTGATCTGACTAGGAAGTGGTTGAAGCCTGAATTAAAGTGCTATAAAAAGAGTAAAGACCTGGGAATTCTATGGGGAAAAATCCTTCGAAAAACAGCAGTAATAACTGGCTGCTCCTTATTGATCCAGATGCTGCGGTAGGCAAAGAAGAGCTGGTTTTAGCCAGAGGATGATCTCCGTTTGTCTTCATGATCTGGCATTTCCTGCAAGCCAGGTATGGGGCTCTGCTCTAGAGCTGCAAATGCTGGGGGGCCCTCACTGTCCCTTTTCTCTTCTCAGGGGGACAACGGGCATGTCCATGGTGCAGTCGGACAGGCTTTACCACAGGGAGATAAAAGACTGCCAAGGGTAGGTTGGAGCTGGGAAAAGCCACTTAGGAACAGATTTTCACTGGAGGTGACAGACAAGGGCAAAGCGAAGAATGAGGATGAGTATGTCAAGTTTCAAAGTGCCTGGAGGCAGCACAGTGCATTTGGGAAACTACAGCAAGTTCATGACAACCGACAACTGATCTGGCAGCATCACCTAGGGATGGAGTTTGATCCGCGGGGTTAACACTGGGCTTGAGATGGTTTGTATACTATGCCGAGGAGGTGAGGTACTACACTGTGGGGGCACAGGGCGCTACCGGAGGATTTCAAATATCAGAATCCTAACCATAATAGAGTATTTAATTGCATCCTAGCTTTCATCAAGTGTAAGATGTACTATAGTTTATGTTCGCCTAAGAAAGAGAAATGCTGTCAGTTAAACTAGGATATGTCATCAAGTGCAAGGTGAGTGCCACCTTAAAAGATATTAAAATGGGGGGGGGGGTGGTGGACAAATCTTAGAACAAGTAAATTGTGGTACTAGAATAATTAAGAAAGGCCGAACACTTGGATCAACAAAAAAAGTGATTATTGCTTACCATGTGACCCAAACTGTATTAAGTCTTAGAACAAAAGACGTTCTTCTCTTGATGCCCCGCAGCTGTTAGACCCAAAGTACAGAGGGCAGTAGCCAACGACCAGCAGGCCTCAAGTGCCATGTGCAGACTCTAAGAGCAACTGCCTTTGAGAGAGGAAACGGTAGAGAGTGGGCTTTCGGAGGTAGAGAATTACTAGCTGGGAAAGTAGGATAATTGACACAGAATCGGAATTGATGCCACTGCATGAGTGAGTTGGTGAAACGTCCCTTCTCAGAGATCTTGAGGCTCCTCAGAAATGTATTTTTCATTTTGGACAGAACATTCAGGATAAATATGATCGGTTCGAGTTCCTGGTTCTCTCATCAGGACTGTTTCTTAGGCCTCACTGGCACAAGAAAGCTGTTTTGATGGTCCAGGGTAAATCCTGACAAAAGCAAAGCACGGTATCTATGAAAAACTAACCACTCAGAAGAGAACAACAGATAAAAAGCCAGGCCGACCTGACCCTGCAAAATAGGTAAGGTTGGTCTGGCAACAGGGGTAGAGGGGAAGTGCCCATCTCCTGCTAGAAGAGCTAGAGAAGACCCCTTCCGGAGAGACCACCAGGAGAAGAGCAGAAGGTGCTGCTGATGAAGAATATTTTAATCAGCAGAGAAGGTCAAAATGACAATGTTCTAGGATCAGTGTAAACATATGGGATTAAAAAATAAAAAAGATCAAAAAAGATCATTTTAAAATGACTTTTTTTTAAAAGGACTTGTGTAAACAAAAGTCCATTTTAAGAGACAGTTGGCTGTTGAAAGCAGAAGTACAACTCACTGAGAGAATCACCGCACTATTTATTTGGGTAGAAAGGACCTGGAATGTAGAAAGGCCCATTCTGCAGAGGAAAAAAATAGAATCACTAACAGGCCTCGTGCCTTGCACAGCCAGTGGCTAGAATCCCTGCCTCAGGAGACCCTGTGCTAGAAGGCCGCTAGAACCATCTACAACTATGTGAGTCTTTCTTGGAAGCCAACAAGTGTTTGCCCAGTTAAGAGCACAGTAACAATCAGTCACGTTAGGTGATAATGATTATCGATATCTTTAAAAGCCGTGTCGAGTTTCTTTTTCAGGAACCCTCACCCCACCCTTAGAGAAATTTATCTGAGGTTCACCTCTTTGAAATACCTCATTGTTGTTCCACATTTACCATATCCAAAAAACAAACAAACAAAAAAATCTTTTTATTAACAAAGTGTTCAGAAGGGGGCGCCACTGAAAACAATTAGAGCTTTCCCTGCCAGGACAATTTTGTTGCAGAAACAGCTGAAAGCAATCAGGTCAGACAGAGCCAAGGGCTGGAGGGATTTTTAAATTACAAAAACCGATCCAAATCAAACCAAAACAAAAATCAAACCCAATGGCCAAGATTTCAAGTTTGCTACTAAAGGCATGACTTTCTCCTAAGACATGCGAGTGACTTGATCAATATATTTATATATTTATATTTGAAGAAGAAGGAACTATTTGATGCAGCAAATGCACGTTGATTAAAAATTACCAGATATGGGGGCTCCTGGGTGGCTCAGTGGTTTAGGCCTCTGCCTTCGGCTCAGGTCATGATTTCAGGGTCCTGGGATGGAGCCCCACATCGGGCTCTCTGCTCAGCGGGGAGCCTGCTTCACCCCTCTCTCTCTGCCTGCCTCTCTACCTACTTGTGATCTGTCAGAAAAATGGGTAAATCAGATCTTTAAAAAAAGACTTAGTAGATGTGAAATACATCGAGGGTATGGGGGAAGGAAAATGATTGCACCTGATCTGACTAGGAAGTGGTTGAAGCCTGAATTAAAGTGCTATAAAAAGAGTAAAGACCTGGGAATTCTATGGGGAAAAATCCCTCGAAAAACAGCAGTAATAACTGGCTGCTCCTTATTGATCCAGATGCTGCGGTAGGCAAAGAAGAGCTGGTTTTATCCAGAGGATGATCTCCGTTTGTCTTCATGATCTGGCATTTCCTGCAAGCCAGGTATGGGGCTCTGCTCTAGAGCTGCAAATGCTGGGGGGCCCTCACTGTCCCTTTTCTCTTCTCAGGGGCACAACGGGCATGTCCATGGTGCAGTGGGACAGGCTTTACCACAGGGAGATAAAAGACTGCCAAGGGTAGGTTGGAGCTGGGAAAAGCCACTTAGGAACAGATTTTCACTGGAGGTGAAAGACAAGGGCAAAGCGAAGAATGAGGATGAGTATGTCAAGTTTCAAAGTGCCTGGAGGCAGCACAGTGCATTTGGGAAACTACAGCAAGTTCATGACAACCGACAACTGATCTGGCAGCATCACCTAGGGATTGAGTTTGATCCGCGGGTTTAACACTGGGCTTGAGATGGTTTGTATACTATGCCGAGGAGGTGAGGTACTGCACTGTGGGGGCACAGGGCGCTACCGGAGGATTTCAAATATCAGAATCGTAACCATAATAGAGTATTTAATTGCATCCTAGCTTTCATCAAGTGTAAGATGTACTATAGTTTATGTTCGCCTAAGAAAGAGAAATGCTGTCAGTTAAACTAGGATATGTCATCAAGTGCAAGGTGAGTGCCACCTTAAAAGATATTAAAATGGGGGGGGGGTGGACAAATCTTAGAACAAGTAAATTGTGGTACTAGAATAAGTAAGAAAGGCCGAACACTTGGATCAACAAAAAAAGTGATTATTGCTTACCATGTGACCCAAACTGTATTAAGTCTTAGAACAAAAGACGTTTTTCTCTTGATGCCCCGCAGCTGTTAGACCCAAGGTACAGAGGGCAGTAGCCAACGACCAGCAGGCCTCAAGAGCCATGTGCAGACTCTAAGAGCAACTGCCTTTGAGAGAGGAAACGGTAGAGAGTGGGCTTTCGGAGGTAGAGAATTACTAGCTGGGAAAGTAGGATAATTGACACAGAATCGGAATTGATGCCACTGCATGAGTGAGTTGGTGAAACGTCCCTTCTCAGAGATCTTGAGGCTCCTCAGAAATGTATTTTTCATTTTGGACAGAACATTCAGGATAAATATGATCGGTTCGAGTTCCTGGTTCTCTCATCAGGACTGTTTCTTAGGCCTCACTGGCACAAGAAAACTGTTTTGATGGTCCAGGGTAAATCCTGACAAAAGCAAAGCACGGTATCTATGAAAAACTAACCACTCAGAAGAGAACAACAGATAAAAAGCCAGGCCGACCTGACCCTGCAAAATAGGTAAGGTTGGTCCGGCAACAGGGGTAGAGGGGAAGTGCCCATCTCCTGCTAGAAGAGCTAGAGAAGACCCCTTCCGGAGAGACCACCAGGAGAAGAGCAGAAGGTGCTGCTGATGAAGAATATTTTAATCAGCAGAGAAGGTCAAAATGACAATGTTCCAGGATCAGTGTAAACATATGGGATTAAAAAATAAAAAAGATCAAAAAAGATCATTTTAAAATGACTTTTTTTAAAAGGACTTGTGTAAACAAAAGTCCATTTTAAGAGACAGTTGGCTGTTGAAAGCAGAAGTACAACTCACTGAGAGAATCACCGCACTATTTATTTGGGTAGAAAGGACCTGGAATGTAGAAAGGCCCATTCTGCAGAGGAAAAAAATAGAATCACTAACAGGCCTCGTGCCTTGCACAGCCAGTGGCTAGAATCCCTGCCTCAGGAGACCCTGTGCTAGAAGGCCGCTAGAACCATCTACAACTATGTGAGTCTTTCTTGGAAGCCAACAAGTGTTTGCCCAGTTAAGAGCACAGTAACAATCAGTCACGTTAGGTGATAATGATTATCGATATCTTTAAAAGCCGTGTCGAGTTTCTTTTTCAGGAACCCTCACCCCACCCTTAGAGAAATTTATCTGAGGTTCACCTCTTTGAAATACCTCATTGTTGTTCCACATTTACCATATCCAAAAAACAAACAAACAAAAAAATCTTTTTATTAACAAAGTGTTCAGAAGGGGGCGCCACTGAAAACAATTAGAGCTTTCCCTGCCAGGACAATTTTGTTGCAGAAACAGCTGAAAGCAATCAGGTCAGACAGAGCCAAGGGCTGGAGGGATTTTTAAATTACAAAAACCGATCCAAATCAAACCAAAACAAAAATCAAACCCAATGGCCAAGATTTCAAGTTTGCTACTAAAGGCATGACTTTCTCCTAAGACATGCGAGTGACTTGATCAATATATTTATATATTTATATTTGAAGAAGAAGGAACTATTTGATGCAGCAAATGCACGTTGATTAAAAATTACCAGATATGGGGGCTCCTGGGTGGCTCAGTGGTTTAGGCCTCTGCCTTCGGCTCAGGTCATGATTTCAGGGTCCTGGGATGGAGCCCCACATCGGGCTCTCTGCTCAGCGGGGAGCCTGCTTCCCCCCTCTCTCTCTGCCTGCCTCTCTACCTACTTGTGATCTGTCAGAAAATGGGTAAATCAGATCTTTAAAAAAAGACTTAGTAGATGTGAAATACATCGAGGGTATGGGGGAAGGAAAATGATTGCACCTGATCGGACAAGGAAGTGGTTGAAGCCTGAATTAAAGTGCTATAAAAAGAGTAAAGACCTGGGAATTCTATGGGGAAAAATCCCTCGAAAAACAGCAGTAATAACTGGCTGCTCCTTATTGATCCAGATGCTGCGGTAGGCAAAGAAGAGCTGGTTTTATCCAGAGGATGATCTCCGTTTGTCTTCATGATCTGGCATTTCCTGCAAGCCAGGTATGGGGCTCTGCTCTAGAGCTGCAAATGCTGGGGGGCCCTCACTGTCCCTTTTCTCTTCTCAGGGGCACAACGGGCATGTCCATGGTGCAGTGGGACAGGCTTTACCACAGGGAGATAAAAGACTGCCAAGGGTAGGTTGGAGCTGGGAAAAGCCACTTAGGAACAGATTTTCACTGGAGGTGACAGACAAGGGCAAAGCGAAGAATGAGGATGAGTATGTCAAGTTTCAAAGTGCCTGGAGGCAGCACAGTGCATTTGGGAAACTACAGCAAGTTCATGACAACCGACAACTGATCTGGCAGCATCACCTAGGGATGGAGTTTGATCCGCGGGTTTAACACTGGGCTTGAGATGGTTTGTATACTATGCCGAGGAGGTGAGGTACTGCACTGTGGGGGCACAGGGCGCTACCGGAGGATTTCAAATATCAGAATCGTAACCATAATAGAGTATTTAATTGCATCCTAGCTTTCATCAAGTGTAAGATGTACTATAGTTTATGTTCGCCTAAGAAAGAGAAATGCTGTCAGTTAAACTAGGATATGTCATCAAGTGCAAGGTGAGTGCCACCTTAAAAGATATTAAAATGGGGGGGGGTGGACAAATCTTAGAACAAGTAAATTGTGGTACTAGAATAAGTAAGAAAGGCCGAACACTTGGATCAACAAAAAAAGTGATTATTGCTTACCATGTGACCCAAACTGTATTAAGTCTTAGAACAAAAGACGTTTTTCTCTTGATGCCCCGCAGCTGTTAGACCCAAGGTACAGAGGGCAGTAGCCAACGACCAGCAGGCCTCAAGAGCCATGTGCAGACTCTAAGAGCAACTGCCTTTGAGAGAGGAAACGGTAGAGAGTGGGCTTTCGGAGGTAGAGAATTACTAGCTGGGAAAGTAGGATAATTGACACAGAATCGGAATTGATGCCACTGCATGAGTGAGTTGGTGAAACGTCCCTTCTCAGAGATCTTGAGGCTCCTCAGAAATGTATTTTTCATTTTGGACAGAACATTCAGGATAAATATGATCGGTTCGAGTTCCTGGTTCTCTCATCAGGACTGTTTCTTAGGCCTCACTGGCACAAGAAAGCTGTTTTGATGGTCCAGGGTAAATCCTGACAAAAGCAAAGCACGGTATCTATGAAAAACTAACCACTCAGAAGAGAACAACAGATAAAAAGCCAGGCCGACCTGACCCTGCAAAATAGGTAAGGTTGGTCCGGCAACAGGGGTAGAGGGGAAGTGCCCATCTCCTGCTAGAAGAGCTAGAGAAGACCCCTTCCGGAGAGACCACCAGGAGAGGAGAGCAGAAGGTGCTGCTGATGAAGAATATTTTAATCAGCAGAGAAGGTCAAAATGACAATGTTCCAGGATCAGTGTAAACATATGGGATTAAAAAATAAAAAAGATCAAAAAAGATCATTTTAAAATGACTTATTTTTAAAGGACTTGTGTAAACAAAAGTCCATTTTAAGAGACAGTTGGCTGTTGAAAGCAGAAGTACAACTCACTGAGAGAATCACCTCACTATTTATTTGGGTAGAAAGGACCTGGAATGTAGAAAGGCCCATTCTGCAGAGGAAAAAAATAGAATCACTAACAGGCCTCGTGCCTTGCACAGCCAGTGGCTAGAATCCCTGCCTCAGGAGACCCTGTGCTAGAAGGCCGCTAGAACCATCTACAACTATGTGAGTCTTTCTTGGAAGCCAACAAGTGTTTGCCCAGTTAAGAGCACAGTAACAATCAGTCACGTTAGGTGATAATGATTATCGATATCTTTAAAAGCCGTGTCGAGTTTCTTTTTCAGGAACCCTCACCCCACCCTTAGAGAAATTTATCTGAGGTTCACCTCTTTGAAATACCTCATTGTTGTTCCACATTTACCATATCCAAAAAACAAACAAACAAAAAAATCTTTTTATTAACAAAGTGTTCAGAAGGGGGCGCCACTGAAAACAATTAGAGCTTTCCCTGCCAGGACAATTTTGTTGCAGAAACAGCTGAAAGCAATCAGGTCAGACAGAGCCAAGGGCTGGAGGGATTTTTAAATTACAAAAACCGATCCAAATCAAACCAAAACAAAAATCAAACCCAATGGCCAAGATTTCAAGTTTGCTACTAAAGGCATGACTTTCTCCTAAGACATGCGAGTGACTTGATCAATATATTTATATATTTATATTTGAAGAAGAAGGAACTATTTGATGCAGCAAATGCACGTTGATTAAAAATTACCAGATATGGGGGTCCTGGGTGGCTCAGTGGTTTAGGCCTCTGCCTTCGGCTCAGGTCATGATTTCAGGGTCCTGGGATGGAGCCCCACATCGGGCTCTCTGCTCAGCGGGGAGCCTGCTTCCCCCCTCTCTCTCTGCCTGCCTCTCTACCTACTTGTGATCTGTCAGAAAAATGGGTAAATCAGATCTTTAAAAAAAGACTTAGTAGATGTGAAATACATCGAGGGTATGGGGGAAGGAAAATGATTGCACCTGATCTGACTAGGAAGTGGTTGAAGCCTGAATTAAAGTGCTATTAAAAGAGTAAAGACCTGGGAATTCTATGGGGAAAAATCCCTCGAAAAACAGCAGTAATAACTGGCTGCTCCGTATTGATCCAGATGCTGCGGTAGGCAAAGAAGAGCTGGTTTTACCCAGAGGATGATCTCCGTTTGTCTTCATGATCTGGCATTTCCTGCAAGCCAGGTATGGGGCTCTGCTCTAGAGCTGCAAATGCTGGGGGGCCCTCACTGTCCCTTTTCTCTTCTCAGGGGGACAACGGGCATGTACATGGTGCAGTGGGACAGGCTTTACCACAGGGAGATAAAAGACTGCCAAGGGTAGGTTGGAGCTGGGAAAAGCCACTTAGGAACAGATTATCACTGGAGGTGATAGACAAGGGCAAAGCGAAGAATGAGGATGAGTATGTCAAGTTTCAAAGTGCCTGGAGGCAGCACAGTGCATTTGGGAAACTACAGCAAGTTCATGACAACCGACAACTGATCTGGCAGCATCACCTAGGGATGGAGTTTGATCCGCGGGTTTAACACTGGGCTTGAGATGGTTTGTATACTATGCCGAGGAGGTGAGGTACTACACTGTGGGGGCACAGGGCGCAACCGGAGGATTTCAAATATCAGAATCCTAACGATAATAGAGTATTTAATTGCATCCTAGCTTTCATCAATTGTAAGATGTACTCTAGTTTATGTTCGCCTAAGAAAGAGAAATGCTGTCAGTTAAACTAGGATATGTCATCAAGTGCAAGGTGAGTGCCACCTTAAAAGATATTAAAATGGGGGGGGTGGTGGACAAATCTTAGAACAAGTAAATTGTGGTACTAGAATAATTAAGAAAGGTCGTACACTTGGATCAACAAAAAAAGTGATTATTGCTTACCATGTGACCCAAACTGTATTAAGTCTTAGAACAAAAGACGTTCTTCTCTTGATGCCCCGCAGCTGTTAGACCCAAGGTACAGAGGGCAGTAGCCAACGACCAGCAGGCCTCAAGTGCCATGTGCAGACTCTAAGAGCAACTGCCTTTGAGAGAGGAAACGGTAGAGAGTGGGCTTTCGGAGGTAGAGTATTACTAGCTGGGAAAGTAGGATAATTGACACAGAATCGGAATTGATGCCACTGCATGAGTGAGTTGGTGAAACGTCCCTTCTCAGAGATCTTGAGGCTCCTCAGAAATGTATTTTTCATTTTGGACAGAACATTCAGGATAAATATGATCGGTTCGAGTTCCTGGTTCTCTCATCAGGACTGTTTCTTAGGCCTCACTGGCACAAGAAAGCTGTTTTGATGGTCCAGGGTAAATCCTGACAAAAGCAAAGCACGGTATCTATGAAAAACTAACCACTCAGAAGAGAACAACAGATAAAAAGCCAGGCCGACCTGACCCTGCAAAATAGGTAAGGTTGGTCCGGCAACAGGGGTAGAGGGGAAGTGCCCATCTCCTGCTAGAAGAGCTAGAGAAGACCCCTTCCGGAGAGACCACCAGGAGAGGAAAGCAGAAGGTGCTGCTGATGAAGAATATTTTAATCAGCAGAGAAGGTCAAAATGACAATGTTCCAGGATCAGTGTAAACATATGGGATTAAAAAATAAAAAAGATCAAAAAAGATCATTTTATAATGACTTTTTTTTTAAAGGACTTGTGTAAACAAAAGTCCTTTTTAAGAGACAGTTGGCTGTTGAAAGCAGAAGTACAACCAACTGAGAGAATCACCGCACTATTTATTTGGGTAGAAAGGACCTGGAATGTAGAAAGGCCCTTTCTGCAGAGGAAAAAAATAGAATCACTAACAGGCCTCGTGCCTTGCACAGCCAGTGGCTAGAATCCCTGCCTCAGGAGACCCTGTGCTAGAAGGCCGCTAGAACCATCTACAACTATGTGAGTCTTTCTTGGAAGCCAACAAGTGTTTGCCCAGTTAAGAGCACAGTAACAATCAGTCACGTTAGGTGATAATGATTATCGATATCTTTAAAAGGCGTGTCGTGTTTCTTTTTGTGGAACCCTCACCCCACCCTTAGAGAAATTTATCTGAGGTTCACCTCTTTGAAATACCTCATTGTTGTTCCTCATTTACCATATCCAAAAAACAAACAAAAAAAAAATCTTTTTATTAACAAAGTGTTCAGAAGGGGGCGCCACTGAAAACAATTAGAGCTTTCCCTGCCAGGACAATTTTGTTGCAGAAACAGCTGAAAGCAATCAGGTCAGACAGAGCCAAGGGCTGGAGGGATTTTTAAATTACAAAAACCGATCCAAATCAAACCAAAACAAAAATCAAACCCAATGGCCAAGATTTCAAGTTTGCTACTAAAGGCATGACTTTCTCCTAAGACATGCGAGTGACTTGATCAATATATTTATATATTTATATTTGAAGAAGAAGGAACTATTTGATGCAGCAAATGCACGTTGATTAAAAATTACCAGACATTGGGGCTCCTGGGTGGCTCTGTTGTTTAGGCCTCTGCCTTCGGCTCAGGTCATGATTTCAGGGTCCTGGGATGGAGCCCCACATCGGGCTCTCTGCTCAGCGGGGAGCCTGCTTCCCCCCTCTCTCTCTGCCTGCCTCTCTACCTACTTGTGATCTGTCAGAAAAATGGGTAAATCAGATCTTTAAAAAAAGACTTAGTAGATGTGAAATACATGGAGGGTATGGGGGAAGGAAAATGATTGCACCTGATCTGACTAGGAAGTGGTTGAAGCCTGAATTAAAGTGCTATAAAAAGAGTAAAGACCTGGGAATTCTATGGGGAAAAAATCCCTCGAAAAACAGCAGTAATAACTGGCTGCTCCTTATTGATCCAGATGCTGCGGTAGGCAAAGAAGAGCTGGTTTTACCCAGAGGATGATCTCCGTTTGTCTTCATGATCTGGCATTTCCTGCAAGCCAGGTATGGGACTCTGCTCTAGAGCTGCAAATGCTGGGGGGCCCTCACTGTCCCTTTTCTCTTCTCAGGGGGACAACGGGCATGTCCATGGTGCAGTGGGACAGGCTTTACCACAGGGAGATAAAAGACTGCCAAGGGTAGGTTGGAGCTGGGAAAAGCCACTTAGGAACAGATTTTCACTGGAGGTGATAGACAAGGGCAAAGCGAAGAATGAGGATGAGTATGTCAAGTTTCAAAGTGCCTGGAGGCAGCACAGTGCATTTGGGAATCTACAGCAAGTTCATGACAACCGACAACTGATCTGGCAGCATCACCTAGGGATGGAGTTTGATCCGCGGGTCTAACACTGGGCTTGAGATGGTTTGTATACTATGCCGAGGAGGTGAGGTACTACACTGTGGGGGCACAGGGCGCTACCGGAGGATTTCAAATATCAGAATCGTAACCATAATAGAGTATTTAATTGCATCCTAGCTTTCATCAAGTGTAAGATGTACTATAGTTTATGTTCGCCTAAGAAAGAGAAATGCTGTCAGTTAAACTAGGATATGTCATCAAGTGCAAGGTGAGTGCCACCTTAAAAGATATCAAAATGGGGGGGGGGTGGACAAATCTTAGAACAAGTAAATTGTGGTACTAGAATAAGTAAGAAAGGCCGAACACTTGGATCAACAAAAAAAGTGATTATTGCTTACCATGTGACCCAAACTGTATTAAGTCTTAGAACAAAAGACGTTTTTCTCTTGATGCCCCGCAGCTGTTAGACCCAAGGTACAGAGGGCAGTAGCCAACGACCAGCAGGCCTCAAGTGCCATGTGCAGACTCTAAGAGCAACTGCCTTTGAGAGAGGAAACGGTAGAGAGTGGGCTTTCGGAGGTAGAGAATTACTAGCTGGGAAAGTAGGATAATTGACACAGAATCGGAATTGATGCCACTGCATGAGTGAGTTGGTGAAACGTCCCTTCTCAGAGATCTTGAGGCTCCTCAGAAATGTATTTTTCATTTTGGACAGAACATTCAGGATAAATATGATCGGTTCAAGTTCCTGGTTCTCTCATCAGGACTGTTTCTTAGGCCTCACTGGCACAAGAAAGCTGTTTTGATGGTCCAGGGTAAATCCTGACAAAAGCAAAGCACGGTATCTATGAAAAACTAACCACTCAGAAGAGAACAACAGATAAAAAGCCAGGCCGACCTGACCCTGCAAAATAGGTAAGGTTGGTCCGGCAACAGGGGTAGAGGGGAAGTGCCCATCTCCTGCTAGAAGAGCTAGAGAAGACCCCTTCCGGAGAGACCACCAGGAGAGGAGAGCAGAAGGTGCTGCTGATGAAGAATATTTTAATCAGCAGAGAAGGTCAAAATGACAATGTTCCAGGATCAGTGTAAACATATGGGATTAAAAAATAAAAAAGATCAAAAAAGATCATTTTAAAATGACTTATTTTTAAAGGACTTGTGTAAACAAAAGTCCATTTTAAGAGACAGTTGGCTGTTGAAAGCAGAAGTACAACTCACTGAGAGAATCACCTCACTATTTATTTGGGTAGAAAGGACCTGGAATGTAGAAAGGCCCATTCTGCAGAGGAAAAAATTAGAATCACTAACAGGCCTCGTGCCTTGCACAGCCAGTGGCTAGAATCCCTGCCTCAGGAGACCCTGTGCTAGAAGGCCGCTAGAACCATCTACAACTATGTGAGTCTTTCTTGGAAGCCAACAAGTGTTTGCCCAGTTAAGAGCACAGTAACAATCAGTCACGTTAGGTGATAATGATTATCGATATCTTTAAAAGCCGTGTCGAGTTTCTTTTTCAGGAACCCTCACCCCACCCTTAGAGAAATTTATCTGAGGTTCACCTCTTTGAAATACCTCATTGTTGTTCCACATTTACCATATCCAAAAAACAAACAAACAAAAAAATCTTTTTATTAACAAAGTGTTCAGAAGGGGGCGCCACTGAAAACAATTAGAGCTTTCCCTGCCAGGACAATTTTGTTGCAGAAACAGCTGAAAGCAATCAGGTCAGACAGAGCCAAGGGCTGGAGGGATTTTTAAATTACAAAAACCGATCCAAATCAAACCAAAACAAAAATCAAACCCAATGGCCAAGATTTCAAGTTTGCTACTAAAGGCATGACTTTCTCCTAAGACATGCGAGTGACTTGATCAATATATTTATATATTTATATTTGAAGAAGAAGGAACTATTTGATGCAGCAAATGCACGTTGATTAAAAATTACCAGATATGGGGGTCCTGGGTGGCTCAGTGGTTTAGGCCTCTGCCTTCGGCTCAGGTCATGATTTCAGGGTCCTAGGATGGAGCCCCACATCGGGCTCTCTGCTCAGCGGGGAGCCTGCTTCCCCCCTCTCTCTCTGCCTGCCTCTCTACCTACTTGTGATCTTTCAGAAAAATGGGTAAATCAGATCTTTAAAAAAAGACTTAGTAGATGTGAAATACATCGAGGGTATGGGGGAAGGAAAATGATTGCACCTGATCTGACTAGGAAGTGGTTGAAGCCTGAATTAAAGTGCTATAAAAAGAGTAAAGACCTGGGAATTCTATGGGGAAAAATCCCTCGAAAAACAGCAGTAATAACTGGCTGCTCCTTATTGATCCAGATGCTGCGGTAGGCAAAGAAGAGCTGGTTTTACCCAGAGGATGATCTCCGTTTGTCTTCATGATCTGGCATTTCCTGCAAGCCAGGTATGGGGCTCTGCTCTAGAGCTGCAAATGCTGGGGGGCCCTCACTGTCCCTTTTCTCTTCTCAGGGGGACAACGGGCATGTACATGGTGCAGTGGGACAGGCTTTACCACAGGGAGATAAAAGACTGCCAAGGGTAGGTTGGAGCTGGGAAAAGCCACTTAGGAACAGATTATCACTGGAGGTGATAGACAAGGGCAAAGCGAAGAATGAGGATGAGTATGTCAAGTTTCAAAGTGCCTGGAGGCAGCACAGTGCATTTGGGAAACTACAGCAAGTTCATGACAACCGACAACTGATCTGGCAGCATCACCTAGGGATGGAGTTTGATCCGCGGGTTTAACACTGGGCTTGAGATGGTTTGTATACTATGCCGAGGAGGTGAGGTACTACACTGTGGGGGCACAGGGCGCAACCGGAGGATTTCAAATATCAGAATCCTAACGATAATAGAGTATTTAATTGCATCCTAGCTTTCATCAATTGTAAGATGTACTCTAGTTTATGTTCGCCTAAGAAAGAGAAATGCTGTCAGTTAAACTAGGATATGTCATCAAGTGCAAGGTGAGTGCCACCTTAAAAGATATTAAAATGGGGGGGGTGGTGGACAAATCTTAGAACAAGTAAATTGTGGTACTAGAATAATTAAGAAAGGTCGTACACTTGGATCAACAAAAAAAGTGATTATTGCTTACCATGTGACCCAAACTGTATTAAGTCTTAGAACAAAAGACGTTCTTCTCTTGATGCCCCGCAGCTGTTAGACCCAAGGTACAGAGGGCAGTAGCCAACGACCAGCAGGCCTCAAGTGCCATGTGCAGACTCTAAGAGCAACTGCCTTTGAGAGAGGAAACGGTAGAGAGTGGGCTTTCGGAGGTAGAGTATTACTAGCTGGGAAAGTAGGATAATTGACACAGAATCGGAATTGATGCCACTGCATGAGTGAGTTGGTGAAACGTCCCTTCTCAGAGATCTTGAGGCTCCTCAGAAATGTATTTTTCATTTTGGACAGAACATTCAGGATAAATATGATCGGTTCGAGTTCCTGGTTCTCTCATCAGGACTGTTTCTTAGGCCTCACTGGCACAAGAAAGCTGTTTTGATGGTCCAGGGTAAATCCTGACAAAAGCAAAGCACGGTATCTATGAAAAACTAACCACTCAGAAGAGAACAACAGATAAAAAGCCAGGCCGACCTGACCCTGCAAAATAGGTAAGGTTGGTCCGGCAACAGGGGTAGAGGGGAAGTGCCCATCTCCTGCTAGAAGAGCTAGAGAAGACCCCTTCCGGAGAGACCACCAGGAGAGGAGAGCAGAAGGTGCTGCTGATGAAGAATATTTTAATCAGCAGAGAAGGTCAAAATGACAATGTTCCAGGATCAGTGTAAACATATGGGATTAAAAAATAAAAAAGATCAAAAAAGATCATTTTAAAATGACTTTTTTTTTAAAGGACTTGTGTAAACAAAAGTCCTTTTTAAGAGACAGTTGGCTGTTGAAAGCAGAAGTACAACCAACTGAGAGAATCACCGCACTATTTATTTGGGTAGAAAGGACCTGGAATGTAGAAAGGCCCATTCTGCAGAGGAAAAAAATAGAATCACTAACAGGCCTCGTGCCTTGCACAGCCAGTGGCTAGAATCCCTGCCTCAGGAGACCCTGTGCTAGAAGGCCGCTAGAACCATCTACAACTATGTGAGTCTTTCTTGGAAGCCAACAAGTGTTTGCCCAGTTAAGAGCACAGTAACAATCAGTCACGTTAGGTGATAATGATTATCGATATCTTTAAAAGGCGTGTCGTGTTTCTTTTTGTGGAACCCTCACCCCACCCTTAGAGAAATTTATCTGAGGTTCACCTCTTTGAAATACCTCATTGTTGTTCCTCATTTACCATATCCAAAAAACAAACAAACAAAAAAATCTTTTTATTAACAAAGTGTTCAGAAGGGGGCGCCACTGAAAACAATTAGAGCTTTCCCTGCCAGGACAATTTTGTTGCAGAAACAGCTGAAAGCAATCAGGTCAGACAGAGCCAAGGGCTGGAGGGATTTTTAAATTACAAAAACCGATCCAAATCAAACCAAAACAAAAATCAAACCCAATGGCCAAGATTTCAAGTTTGCTACTAAAGGCATGACTTTCTCCTAAGACATGCGAGTGACTTGATCAATATATTTATATATTTATATTTGAAGAAGAAGGAACTATTTGATGCAGCAAATGCACGTTGATTAAAAATTACCAGACATTGGGGCTCCTGGGTGGCTCAGTGGTTTAGGCCTCTGCCTTCGGCTCAGGTCATGATTTCAGGGTCCTGGGATGGAGCCCCACATCGGGCTCTCTGCTCAGCGGGGAGCCTGCTTCCCCCCTCTCTCTCTGCCTGCCTCTCTACCTACTTGTGATCTGTCAGAAAAATGGGTAAATCAGATCTTTAAAAAAAGACTTAGTAGATGTGAAATACATGGAGGGTATGGGGGAAGGAAAATGATTGCACCTGATCTGACTAGGAAGTGGTTGAAGCCTGAATTAAAGTGCTATAAAAAGAGTAAAGACCTGGGAATTCTATGGGGAAAAAATCCCTCGAAAAACAGCAGTAATAACTGGCTGCTCCTTATTGATCCAGATGCTGCGGTAGGCAAAGAAGAGCTGGTTTTACCCAGAGGATGATCTCCGTTTGTCTTCATGATCTGGCATTTCCTGCAAGCCAGGTATGGGGCTCTGCTCTAGAGCTGCAAATGCTGGGGGGCCCTCACTGTCCCTTTTCTCTTCTCAGGGGGACAACGGGCATGTCCATGGTGCAGTGGGACAGGCTTTACCACAGGGAGATAAAAGACTGCCAAGGGTAGGTTGGAGCTGGGAAAAGCCACTTAGGAACAGATTTTCACTGGAGGTGATAGACAAGGGCAAAGCGAAGAATGAGGATGAGTATGTCAAGTTTCAAAGTGCCTGGAGGCAGCACAGTGCATTTGGGAAACTACAGCAAGTTCATGACAACCGACAACTGATCTGGCAGCATCACCTAGGGATGGAGTTTGATCCGCGGGTCTAACACTGGGCTTGAGATGGTTTGTATACTATGCCGAGGAGGTGAGGTACTACACTGTGGGGGCACAGGGCGCTACCGGAGGATTTCAAATATCAGAATCGTAACCATAATAGAGTATTTAATTGCATCCTAGCTTTCATCAAGTGTAAGATGTACTCTAGTTTATGTTCGCCTAAGAAAGAGAAATGCTGTCAGTTAAACTAGGATATGTCATCAAGTGCAAGGTGAGTGCCACCTTAAAAGATATTAAAATGGGGGGGGTGGTGGACAAATCTTAGAACAAGTAAATTGTGGTACTAGAATAATTAAGAAAGGTCGTACACTTGGATCAACAAAAAAAGTGATTATTGCTTACCATGTGACCCAAACTGTATTAAGTCTTAGAACAAAAGACGTTCTTCTCTTGATGCCCCGCAGCTGTTAGACCCAAGGTACAGAGGGCAGTAGCCAACGACCAGCAGGCCTCAAGTGCCATGTGCAGACTCTAAGAGCAACTGCCTTTGAGAGAGGAAACGGTAGAGAGTGGGCTTTCGGAGGTAGAGTATTACTAGCTGGGAAAGTAGGATAATTGACACAGAATCGGAATTGATGCCACTGCATGAGTGAGTTGGTGAAACGTCCCTTCTCAGAGATCTTGAGGCTCCTCAGAAATGTATTTTTCATTTTGGACAGAACATTCAGGATAAATATGATCGGTTCGAGTTCCTGGTTCTCTCATCAGGACTGTTTCTTAGGCCTCACTGGCACAAGAAAGCTGTTTTGATGGTCCAGGGTAAATCCTGACAAAAGCAAAGCACGGTATCTATGAAAAACTAACCACTCAGAAGAGAACAACAGATAAAAAGCCAGGCCGACCTGACCCTGCAAAATAGGTAAGGTTGGTCCGGCAACAGGGGTAGAGGGGAAGTGCCCATCTCCTGCTAGAAGAGCTAGAGACGACCCCTTCCGGAGAGACCACCAGGAGAGGAGAGCAGAAGGTGCTGCTGATGAAGAATATTTTAATCAGCAGAGAAGGTCAAAATGACAATGTTCCAGGATCAGTGTAAACATATGGGATTAAAAAATAAAAAAGATCAAAAAAGATCATTTTAAAATGACTTTTTTTTTAAAGGACTTGTGTAAACAAAAGTCCATTTTAAGAGACAGTTGGCTGTTGAAAGCAGAAGTACAACTCACTGAGAGAATCACCGCACTATTTATTTGGGTAGAAAGGACCTGGAATGTAGAAAGGCCCATTCTGCAGAGGAAAAAAATAGAATCACTAACAGGCCTCGTGCCTTGCACAGCCAGTGGCTAGAATCCCTGCCTCAGGAGACCCTGTGCTAGAAGGCCGCTAGAACCATCTACAACTATGTGAGTCTTTCTTGGAAGCCAACAAGTGTTTGCCCAGTTAAGAGCACAGTAACAATCAGTCACGTTAGGTGATAATGATTATCGATATCTTTAAAAGCCGTGTCGAGTTTCTTTTTCAGGAACCCTCACCCCACCCTTAGAGAAATTTATCTGAGGTTTACCTCTTTGAAATACCTCATTGTTGTTCCACATTTACCATATCCAAAAAACAAACAAACAAAAAAATCTTTTTATTATCAAAGTGTTCAGAAGGGGGCGCCACTGAAAACAATTAGAGCTTTCCCTGCCAGGACAATTTTGTTGCAGAAACAGCTGAAAGCAATCAGGTCAGACAGAGCCAAGGGCTGGAGGGATTTTTAAATTACAAAAACCGATCCAAATCAAACCAAAACAAAAATCAAACCCAATGGCCAAGATTTCAAGTTTGCTAATAAAGGCATGACTTTCTCCTAAGACATGCGAGTGACTTGATCAATATATTTATATATTTATATTTGAAGAAGAAGGAACTATTTGATGCAGCAAATGCACGTTGATTAAAAATTACCAGATATTGGGGCTCCTGGGTGCCTCAGTGGTTTAGGCCTCTGCCTTCGGCTCAGGTCATGATTTCAGGGTCCTGGGATGGAGCCCCACATCGGGCTCTCTGCTCAGCGGGGAGCCTGCTTCCCCCCTCTCTCTCTGCCTGCCGCTCTACCTACTTGTGATCTGTCAGAAAAATGGGTAAATCAGATCTTTAAAAAAAGAATTAGTAGATGTGAAATACATCGAGGGTATGGTGGAAGGAAAATGATTGCACCTGATCTGACTAGGAAGTGGTTGAAGCCTGAATTAAAGTGCTATAAAAAGAGTAAAGACCTGGGAATTCTATGGGGAAAAATCCCTCGAAAAACAGCAGTAATAACTGGCTGCTCCTTATTGATCCAGATGCTGCGGTAGGGAAAGAAGAGATGGTTTTACCCAGAGGATGATCTCCGTTTGTCTTCATGATCTGGCATTTCCTGCAAGCCAGGTATGGGGCTCTGCTCTAGAACTGCATATGCTGGGGGGCCCTCACTGTCCCTTTTCTCTTCTCAGGGGGACAACGGGCATGTCCATGGTGCAGTGGGACAGGCTTTACCACAGGGAGATAAAAGACTGCCAAAGGTAGGTTGGAGCTGGGAAAAGCCACTTAGGAACAGATTTTCACTGGAGGTGACAGACAAGGGCAAAGCGAAGAATGAGGATGAGTATGTCAAGTTTCAAAGTGCCTGGAGGCAGCACAGTGCATTTGGGAAACTACAGCAAGTTCATGACAACCGACAACTGATCTGGCAGCATCACCTAGGGATGGAGTTTGATCCGCGGGGTTAACACTGGGCTTGAGATGGTTTGTATACTATGCCGAGGAGGTGAGGTACTACACTGTGGGGGCACAGGGCGCTACCGGAGGATTTCAAATATCAGAATCGTAACCATAATAGAGTATTTAATTGCATCCTAGCTTTCATCAAGTGTAAGATGTACTATAGTTTATGTTCGCCTAAGAAAGAGAAATGCTGTCAGTTAAACTAGGATATGTCATCAAGTGCAAGGTGAGTGCCACCTTAAAAGATATTAAAATGGGGGGGGGGGTGGACAAATCTTAGAACAAGTAAATTGTGGTACTAGAATAAGTAAGACAGGCCGAACACTTGGATCAACAAAAAAAGTGATTATTGCTTACCATGTGACCCAAACTGTATTAAGTCTTAGAACAAAAGACGTTCTTCTCTTGATGCCCCGCAGCTGTTAGACCCAAGGTACAGAGGGCAGTAGCCAACGACCAGCAGGCCTCAAGTGCCATGTGCAGACTCTAAGAGCAACTGCCTTTGAGAGAGGAAACGGTAGAGAGTGGGCTTTCGGAGGTAGAGAATTACTAGCTGGGAAAGTAGGATAATTGACACAGAATCGGAATTGATGCCACTGCATGAGTGAGTTGGTGAAACGTCCCTTCTCAGAGATCTTGAGGCTCCTCAGAAATGTATTTTTCATTTTGGACAGAACATTCAGGATAAATATGATCGGTTCAAGTTCCTGGTTCTCTCATCAGGACTGTTTCTTAGGCCTCACTGGCACAAGAAAGCTGTTTTGATGGTCCAGGGTAAATCCTGACAAAAGCAAAGCACGGTATCTATGAAAAACTAACCACTCAGAAGAGAACAACAGATAAAAAGCCAGGCCGACCTGACCCTGCAAAATAGGTAAGGTTGGTCCGGCAACAGGGGTAGAGGGGAAGTGCCCATCTCCTGCTAGAAGAGCTAGAGAAGACCCCTTCCGGAGAGACCACCAGGAGAGGAGAGCAGAAGGTGCTGCTGATGAAGAATATTTTAATCAGCAGAGAAGGTCAAAATGACAATGTTCCAGGATCAGTGTAAACATATGGGATTAAAAAATAAAAAAGATCAAAAAAGATCATTTTAAAATGACTTATTTTTAAAGGACTTGTGTAAACAAAAGTCCATTTTAAGAGACAGTTGGCTGTTGAAAGCAGAAGTACAACTCACTGAGAGAATCACCTCACTATTTATTTGGGTAGAAAGGACCTGGAATGTAGAAAGGCCCATTCTGCAGAGGAAAAAAATAGAATCACTAACAGGCCTCGTGCCTTGCACAGCCAGTGGCTAGAATCCCTGCCTCAGGAGACCCTGTGCTAGAAGGCCGCTAGAACCATCTACAACTATGTGAGTCTTTCTTGGAAGCCAACAAGTGTTTGCCCAGTTAAGAGCACAGTAACAATCAGTCACGTTAGGTGATAATGATTATCGATATCTTTAAAAGCCGTGTCGAGTTTCTTTTTCAGGAACCCTCACCCCACCCTTAGAGAAATTTATCTGAGGTTCACCTCTTTGAAATACCTCATTGTTGTTCCACATTTACCATATCCAAAAAACAAACAAACAAAAAAATCTTTTTATTAACAAAGTGTTCAGAAGGGGGCGCCACTGAAAACAATTAGAGCTTTCCCTGCCAGGACAATTTTGTTGCAGAAACAGCTGAAAGCAATCAGGTCAGACAGAGCCAAGGGCTGGAGGGATTTTTAAATTACAAAAACTGATCCAAATCAAACCAAAACAAAAATCAAACCCAATGGCCAAGATTTCAAGTTTGCTACTAAAGGCTTGACTTTCTCCTAAGACATGCGAGTGACTTGATCAATATATTTATATATTTATATTTGAAGAAGAAGGAACTATTTGATGCAGCAAATGCACGTTGATTAAAAATTACCAGATATGGGGGTCCTGGGTGGCTCAGTGGTTTAGGCCTCTGCCTTCGGCTCAGGTCATGATTTCAGGGTCCTGGGATGGAGCCCCACATCGGGCTCTCTGCTCAGCGGGGAGCCTGCTTCCCCCCTCTCTCTCTGCCTGCCTCTCTACCTACTTGTGATCTGTCAGAAAAATGGGTAAATCAGATCTTTAAAAAAAGACTTAGTAGATGTGAAATACATCGAGGGTATGGGGGAAGGAAAATGATTGCACCTGATCTGACTAGGAAGTGGTTGAAGCCTGAATTAAAGTGCTATAAAAAGAGTAAAGACCTGGGAATTCTATGGGGAAAAATCCCTAGAAAAACAGCAGTAATAACTGGCTGCTCCGTATTGATCCAGATGCTGCGGTAGGCAAAGAAGAGCTGGTTTTACCCAGAGGATGATCTCCGTTTGTCTTCATGATCTGGCATTTCCTGCAAGCCAGGTATGGGGCTCTGCTCTAGAGCTGCAAATGCTGGGGGGCCCTCACTGTCCCTTTTCTCTTCTCAGGGGGACAACGGGCATGTACATGGTGCAGTGGGACAGGCTTTACCACAGGGAGATAAAAGACTGCCAAGGGTAGGTTGGAGCTGGGAAAAGCCACTTAGGAACAGATTATCACTGGAGGTGATAGACAAGGGCAAAGCGAAGAATGAGGATGAGTATGTCAAGTTTCAAAGTGCCTGGAGGCAGCACAGTGCATTTGGGAAACTACAGCAAGTTCATGACAACCGACAACTGATCTGGCAGCATCACCTAGGGATGGAGTTTGATCCGCGGGTTTAACACTGGGCTTGAGATGGTTTGTATACTATGCCGAGGAGGTGAGGTACTACACTGTGGGGGCACAGGGCGCAACCGGAGGATTTCAAATATCAGAATCCTAACGATAATAGAGTATTTAATTGCATCCTAGCTTTCATCAATTGTAAGATGTACTCTAGTTTATGTTCGCCTAAGAAAGAGAAATGCTGTCAGTTAAACTAGGATATGTCATCAAGTGCAAGGTGAGTGCCACCTTAAAAGATATTAAAATGGGGGGGGTGGTGGACAAATCTTAGAACAAGTAAATTGTGGTACTAGAATAATTAAGAAAGGTCGTACACTTGGATCAACAAAAAAAGTGATTATTGCTTACCATGTGACCCAAACTGTATTAAGTCTTAGAACAAAAGACGTTCTTCTCTTGATGCCCCGCAGCTGTTAGACCCAAGGTACAGAGGGCAGTAGCCAACGACCAGCAGGCCTCAAGTGCCATGTGCAGACTCTAAGAGCAACTGCCTTTGAGAGAGGAAACGGTAGAGAGTGGGCTTTCGGAGGTAGAGTATTACTAGCTGGGAAAGTAGGATAATTGACACAGAATCGGAATTGATGCCACTGCATGAGTGAGTTGGTGAAACGTCCCTTCTCAGAGATCTTGAGGCTCCTCAGAAATGTATTTTTCATTTTGGACAGAACATTCAGGATAAATATGATCGGTTCGAGTTCCTGGTTCTCTCATCAGGACTGTTTCTTAGGCCTCACTGGCACAAGAAAGCTGTTTTGATGGTCCAGGGTAAATCCTGACAAAAGCAAAGCACGGTATCTATGAAAAACTAACCACTCAGAAGAGAACAACAGATAAAAAGCCAGGCCGACCTGACCCTGCAAAATAGGTAAGGTTGGTCCGGCAACAGGGGTAGAGGGGAAGTGCCCATCTCCTGCTAGAAGAGCTAGAGAAGACCCCTTCCGGAGAGACCACCAGGAGAGGAGAGCAGAAGGTGCTGCTGATGAAGAATATTTTAATCAGCAGAGAAGGTCAAAATGACAATGTTCCAGGATCAGTGTAAACATATGGGATTAAAAAATAAAAAAGATCAAAAAAGATCATTTTAAAATGACTTTTTTTTTAAAGGACTTGTGTAAACAAAAGTCCATTTTAAGAGACAGTTGGCTGTTGAAAGCAGAAGTACAAATCACTGAGAGAATCACCGCACTATTTATTTGGGTAGAAAGGACCTGGAATGTAGAAAGGCCCTTTCTGCAGAGGAAAAAAATAGAATCACTAACAGGCCTCGTGCCTTGCACAGCCAGTGGCTAGAATCCCTGCCTCAGGAGACCCTGTGCTAGAAGGCCGCTAGAACCATCTACAACTATGTGAGTCTTTCTTGGAAGCCAACAAGTGTTTGCCCAGTTAAGAGCACAGTAACAATCAGTCACGTTAGGTGATAATGATTATCGATATCTTTAAAAGGCGTGTCGTGTTTCTTTTTGTGGAACCCTCACCCCACCCTTAGAGAAATTTATCTGAGGTTCACCTCTTTGAAATACCTCATTGTTGTTCCTCATTTACCATATCCAAAAAACAAACAAAAAAAAAATCTTTTTATTAACAAAGTGTTCAGAAGGGGGCGCCACTGAAAACAATTAGAGCTTTCCCTGCCAGGACAATTTTGTTGCAGAAACAGCTGAAAGCAATCAGGTCAGACAGAGCCAAGGGCTGGAGGGATTTTTAAATTACAAAAACCGATCCAAATCAAACCAAAACAAAAATCAAACCCAATGGCCAAGATTTCAAGTTTGCTACTAAAGGCATGACTTTCTCCTAAGACATGCGAGTGACTTGATCAATATATTTATATATTTATATTTGAAGAAGAAGGAACTATTTGATGCAGCAAATGCACGTTGATTAAAAATTACCAGATATGGGGGTCCTGGGTGGCTCAGTGGTTTAGGCCTCTGCCTTCGGCTCAGGTCATGATTTCAGGGTCCTGGGATGGAGCCCCACATCGGGCTCTCTGCTCAGCGGGGAGCCTGCTTCCCCCCTCTCTCTCTGCCTGCCTCTCTACCTACTTGTGATCTGTCAGAAAAATGGGTAAATCAGATCTTTAAAAAAAGACTTAGTAGATGTGAAATACATCGAGGGTATGGGGGAAGGAAAATGATTGCACCTGATCTGACTAGGAAGTGGTTGAAGCCTGAATTAAAGTGCTATAAAAAGAGTAAAGACCTGGGAATTCTATGGGGAAAAATCCCTCGAAAAACAGCAGTAATAACTGGCTGCTCCGTATTGATCCAGATGCTGCGGTAGGCAAAGAAGAGCTGGTTTTACCCAGAGGATGATCTCCGTTTGTCTTCATGATCTGGCATTTCCTGCAAGCCAGGTATGGGGCTCTGCTCTAGAGCTGCAAATGCTGGGGGGCCCTCACTGTCCCTTTTCTCTTCTCAGGGGGACAACGGGCATGTACATGGTGCAGTGGGACAGGCTTTACCACAGGGAGATAAAAGACTGCCAAGGGTAGGTTGGAGCTGGGAAAAGCCACTTAGGAACAGATTATCACTGGAGGTGATAGACAAGGGCAAAGCGAAGAATGAGGATGAGTATGTCAAGTTTCAAAGTGCCTGGAGGCAGCACAGTGCATTTGGGAAACTACAGCAAGTTCATGACAACCGACAACTGATCTGGCAGCATCACCTAGGGATGGAGTTTGATCCGCGGGTTTAACACTGGGCTTGAGATGGTTTGTATACTATGCCGAGGAGGTGAGGTACTACACTGTGGGGGCACAGGGCGCAACCGGAGGATTTCAAATATCAGAATCCTAACGATAATAGAGTATTTAATTGCATCCTAGCTTTCATCAATTGTAAGATGTACTCTAGTTTATGTTCGCCTAAGAAAGAGAAATGCTGTCAGTTAAACTAGGATATGTCATCAAGTGCAAGGTGAGTGCCACCTTAAAAGATATTAAAATGGGGGGGGTGGTGGACAAATCTTAGAACAAGTAAATTGTGGTACTAGAATAATTAAGAAAGGTCGTACACTTGGATCAACAAAAAAAGTGATTATTGCTTACCATGTGACCCAAACTGTATTAAGTCTTAGAACAAAAGACGTTCTTCTCTTGATGCCCCGCAGCTGTTAGACCCAAGGTACAGAGGGCAGTAGCCAACGACCAGCAGGCCTCAAGTGCCATGTGCAGACTCTAAGAGCAACTGCCTTTGAGAGAGGAAACGGTAGAGAGTGGGCTTTCGGAGGTAGAGTATTACTAGCTGGGAAAGTAGGATAATTGACACAGAATCGGAATTGATGCCACTGCATGAGTGAGTTGGTGAAACGTCCCTTCTCAGAGATCTTGAGGCTCCTCAGAAATGTATTTTTCATTTTGGACAGAACATTCAGGATAAATATGATCGGTTCGAGTTCCTGGTTCTCTCATCAGGACTGTTTCTTAGGCCTCACTGGCACAAGAAAGCTGTTTTGATGGTCCAGGGTAAATCCTGACAAAAGCAAAGCACGGTATCTATGAAAAACTAACCACTCAGAAGAGAACAACAGATAAAAAGCCAGGCCGACCTGACCCTGCAAAATAGGTAAGGTTGGTCCGGCAACAGGGGTAGAGGGGAAGTGCCCATCTCCTGCTAGAAGAGCTAGAGAAGACCCCTTCCGGAGAGACCACCAGGAGAGGAGAGCAGAAGGTGCTGCTGATGAAGAATATTTTAATCAGCAGAGAAGGTCAAAATGACAATGTTCCAGGATCAGTGTAAACATATGGGATTAAAAAATAAAAAAGATCAAAAAAGATCATTTTATAATGACTTTTTTTTTAAAGGACTTGTGTAAACAAAAGTCCTTTTTAAGAGACAGTTGGCTGTTGAAAGCAGAAGTACAACCAACTGAGAGAATCACCGCACTATTTATTTGGGTAGAAAGGACCTGGAATGTAGAAAGGCCCTTTCTGCAGAGGAAAAAAATAGAATCACTAACAGGCCTCGTGCCTTGCACAGCCAGTGGCTAGAATCCCTGCCTCAGGAGACCCTGTGCTAGAAGGCCGCTAGAACCATCTACAACTATGTGAGTCTTTCTTGGAAGCCAACAAGTGTTTGCCCAGTTAAGAGCACAGTAACAATCAGTCACGTTAGGTGATAATGATTATCGATATCTTTAAAAGGCGTGTCGTGTTTCTTTTTGTGGAACCCTCACCCCACCCTTAGAGAAATTTATCTGAGGTTCACCTCTTTGAAATACCTCATTGTTGTTCCTCATTTACCATATCCAAAAAACAAACAAAAAAAAAATCTTTTTATTAACAAAGTGTTCAGAAGGGGGCGCCACTGAAAACAATTAGAGCTTTCCCTGCCAGGACAATTTTGTTGCAGAAACAGCTGAAAGCAATCAGGTCAGACAGAGCCAAGGGCTGGAGGGATTTTTAAATTACAAAAACCGATCCAAATCAAACCAAAACAAAAATCAAACCCAATGGCCAAGATTTCAAGTTTGCTACTAAAGGCATGACTTTCTCCTAAGACATGCGAGTGACTTGATCAATATATTTATATATTTATATTTGAAGAAGAAGGAACTATTTGATGCAGCAAATGCACGTTGATTAAAAATTACCAGACATTGGGGCTCCTGGGTGGCTCAGTGGTTTAGGCCTCTGCCTTCGGCTCAGGTCATGATTTCAGGGTCCTGGGATGGAGCCCCACATCGGGCTCTCTGCTCAGCGGGGAGCCTGCTTCCCCCCTCTCTCTCTGCCTGCCTCTCTACCTACTTGTGATCTGTCAGAAAAATGGGTAAATCAGATCTTTAAAAAAAGACTTAGTAGATGTGAAATACATGGAGGGTATGGGGGAAGGAAAATGATTGCACCTGATCTGACTAGGAAGTGGTTGAAGCCTGAATTAAAGTGCTATAAAAAGAGTAAAGACCTGGGAATTCTATGGGGAAAAAATCCCTCGAAAAACAGCAGTAATAACTGGCTGCTCCTTATTGATCCAGATGCTGCGGTAGGCAAAGAAGAGCTGGTTTTACCCAGAGGATGATCTCCGTTTGTCTTCATGATCTGGCATTTCCTGCAAGCCAGGTATGGGACTCTGCTCTAGAGCTGCAAATGCTGGGGGGCCCTCACTGTCCCTTTTCTCTTCTCAGGGGGACAACGGGCATGTCCATGGTGCAGTGGGACAGGCTTTACCACAGGGAGATAAAAGACTGCCAAGGGTAGGTTGGAGCTGGGAAAAGCCACTTAGGAACAGATTTTCACTGGAGGTGATAGACAAGGGCAAAGCGAAGAATGAGGATGAGTATGTCAAGTTTCAAAGTGCCTGGAGGCAGCACAGTGCATTTGGGAAACTACAGCAAGTTCATGACAACCGACAACTGATCTGGCAGCATCACCTAGGGATGGAGTTTGATCCGCGGGTCTAACACTGGGCTTGAGATGGTTTGTATACTATGCCGAGGAGGTGAGGTACTACACTGTGGGGGCACAGGGCGCTACCGGAGGATTTCAAATATCAGAATCGTAACCATAATAGAGTATTTAATTGCATCCTAGCTTTCATCAAGTGTAAGATGTACTATAGTTTATGTTCGCCTAAGAAAGAGAAATGCTGTCAGTTAAACTAGGATATGTCATCAAGTGCAAGGTGAGTGCCACCTTAAAAGATATTAAAATGGGGGGGGGGGGTGGACAAATCTTAGAACAAGTAAATTGTGGTACTAGAATAAGTAAGAAAGGCCGAACACTTGGATCAACAAAAAAAGTGATTATTGCTTACCATGTGACCCAAACTGTATTAAGTCTTAGAACAAAAGACGTTTTTCTCTTGATGCCCCGCAGCTGTTAGACCCAAGGTACAGAGGGCAGTAGCCAACGACCAGCAGGCCTCAAGTGCCATGTGCAGACTCTAAGAGCAACTGCCTTTGAGAGAGGAAACGGTAGAGAGTGGGCTTTCGGAGGTAGAGAATTACTAGCTGGGAAAGTAGGATAATTGACACAGAATCGGAATTGATGCCACTGCATGAGTGAGTTGGTGAAACGTCCCTTCTCAGAGATCTTGAGGCTCCTCAGAAATGTATTTTTCATTTTGGACAGAACATTCAGGATAAATATGATCGGTTCGAGTTCCTGGTTCTCTCATCAGGACTGTTTCTTAGGCCTCACTGGCACAAGAAAGCTGTTTTGATGGTCCAGGGTAAATCCTGACAAAAGCAAAGCACGGTATCTATGAAAAACTAACCACTCAGAAGAGAACAACAGATAAAAAGCCAGGCCGACCTGACCCTGCAAAATAGGTAAGGTTGGTCCGGCAACAGGGGTAGAGGGGAAGTGCCCATCTCCTGCTAGAAGAGCTAGAGAAGACCCCTTCCGGAGAGACCACCAGGAGAGGAGAGCAGAAGGTGCTGCTGATGAAGAATATTTTAATCAGCAGAGAAGGTCAAAATGACAATGTTCCAGGATCAGTGTAAACATATGGGATTAAAAAATAAAAAAGATCAAAAAAGATCATTTTAAAATGACTTATTTTTAAAGGACTTGTGTAAACAAAAGTCCATTTTAAGAGACAGTTGGCTGTTGAAAGCAGAAGTACAACTCACTGAGAGAATCACCTCACTATTTATTTGGGTAGAAAGGACCTGGAATGTAGAAAGGCCCATTCTGCAGAGGAAAAAAATAGAATCACTAACAGGCCTCGTGCCTTGCACAGCCAGTGGCTAGAATCCCTGCCTCAGGAGACCCTGTGCTAGAAGGCCGCTAGAACCATCTACAACTATGTGAGTCTTTCTTGGAAGCCAACAAGTGTTTGCCCAGTTAAGAGCACAGTAACAATCAGTCACGTTAGGTGATAATGATTATCGATATCTTTAAAAGCCGTGTCGAGTTTCTTTTTCAGGAACCCTCACCCCACCCTTAGAGAAATTTATCTGAGGTTCACCTCTTTGAAATACCTCATTGTTGTTCCACATTTACCATATCCAAAAAACAAACAAACAAAAAAATCTTTTTATTAACAAAGTGTTCAGAAGGGGGCGCCACTGAAAACAATTAGAGCTTTCCCTGCCAGGACAATTTTGTTGCAGAAACAGCTGAAAGCAATCAGGTCAGACAGAGCCAAGGGCTGGAGGGATTTTTAAATTACAAAAACCGATCCAAATCAAACCAAAACAAAAATCAAACCCAATGGCCAAGATTTCAAGTTTGCTACTAAAGGCATGACTTTCTCCTAAGACATGCGAGTGACTTGATCAATATATTTATATATTTATATTTGAAGAAGAAGGAACTATTTGATGCAGCAAATGCACGTTGATTAAAAATTACCAGATATGGGGGTCCTGGGTGGCTCAGTGGTTTAGGCCTCTGCCTTCGGCTCAGGTCATGATTTCAGGGTCCTGGGATGGAGCCCCACATCGGGCTCTCTGCTCAGCGGGGAGCCTGCTTCCCCCCTCTCTCTCTGCCTGCCTCTCTACCTACTTGTGATCTTTCAGAAAAATGGGTAAATCAGATCTTTAAAAAAAGACTTAGTAGATGTGAAATACATCGAGGGTATGGGGGAAGGAAAATGATTGCACCTGATCTGACTAGGAAGTGGTTGAAGCCTGAATTAAAGTGCTATAAAAAGAGTAAAGACCTGGGAATTCTATGGGGAAAAATCCCTCGAAAAACAGCAGTAATAACTGGCTGCTCCTTATTGATCCAGATGCTGCGGTAGGCAAAGAAGAGCTGGTTTTACCCAGAGGATGATCTCCGTTTGTCTTCATGATCTGGCATTTCCTGCAAGCCAGGTATGGGGCTCTGCTCTAGAGCTGCAAATGCTGGGGGGCCCTCACTGTCCCTTTTCTCTTCTCAGGGGGACAACGGGCATGTACATGGTGCAGTGGGACAGGCTTTACCACAGGGAGATAAAAGACTGCCAAGGGTAGGTTGGAGCTGGGAAAAGCCACTTAGGAACAGATTATCACTGGAGGTGATAGACAAGGGCAAAGCGAAGAATGAGGATGAGTATGTCAAGTTTCAAAGTGCCTGGAGGCAGCACAGTGCATTTGGGAAACTACAGCAAGTTCATGACAACCGACAACTGATCTGGCAGCATCACCTAGGGATGGAGTTTGATCCGCGGGTTTAACACTGGGCTTGAGATGGTTTGTATACTATGCCGAGGAGGTGAGGTACTACACTGTGGGGGCACAGGGCGCAACCGGAGGATTTCAAATATCAGAATCCTAACGATAATAGAGTATTTAATTGCATCCTAGCTTTCATCAATTGTAAGATGTACTCTAGTTTATGTTCGCCTAAGAAAGAGAAATGCTGTCAGTTAAACTAGGATATGTCATCAAGTGCAAGGTGAGTGCCACCTTAAAAGATATTAAAATGGGGGGGGTGGTGGACAAATCTTAGAACAAGTAAATTGTGGTACTAGAATAATTAAGAAAGGTCGTACACTTGGATCAACAAAAAAAGTGATTATTGCTTACCATGTGACCCAAACTGTATTAAGTCTTAGAACAAAAGACGTTCTTCTCTTGATGCCCCGCAGCTGTTAGACCCAAGGTACAGAGGGCAGTAGCCAACGACCAGCAGGCCTCAAGTGCCATGTGCAGACTCTAAGAGCAACTGCCTTTGAGAGAGGAAACGGTAGAGAGTGGGCTTTCGGAGGTAGAGTATTACTAGCTGGGAAAGTAGGATAATTGACACAGAATCGGAATTGATGCCACTGCATGAGTGAGTTGGTGAAACGTCCCTTCTCAGAGATCTTGAGGCTCCTCAGAAATGTATTTTTCATTTTGGACAGAACATTCAGGATAAATATGATCGGTTCGAGTTCCTGGTTCTCTCATCAGGACTGTTTCTTAGGCCTCACTGGCACAAGAAAGCTGTTTTGATGGTCCAGGGTAAATCCTGACAAAAGCAAAGCACGGTATCTATGAAAAACTAACCACTCAGAAGAGAACAACAGATAAAAAGCCAGGCCGACCTGACCCTGCAAAATAGGTAAGGTTGGTCCGGCAACAGGGGTAGAGGGGAAGTGCCCATCTCCTGCTAGAAGAGCTAGAGAAGACCCCTTCCGGAGAGACCACCAGGAGAGGAGAGCAGAAGGTGCTGCTGATGAAGAATATTTTAATCAGCAGAGAAGGTCAAAATGACAATGTTCCAGGATCAGTGTAAACATATGGGATTAAAAAATAAAAAAGATCAAAAAAGATCATTTTATAATGACTTTTTTTTTAAAGGACTTGTGTAAACAAAAGTCCTTTTTAAGAGACAGTTGGCTGTTGAAAGCAGAAGTACAACCAACTGAGAGAATCACCGCACTATTTATTTGGGTAGAAAGGACCTGGAATGTAGAAAGGCCCTTTCTGCAGAGGAAAAAAATAGAATCACTAACAGGCCTCGTGCCTTGCACAGCCAGTGGCTAGAATCCCTGCCTCAGGAGACCCTGTGCTAGAAGGCCGCTAGAACCATCTACAACTATGTGAGTCTTTCTTGGAAGCCAACAAGTGTTTGCCCAGTTAAGAGCACAGTAACAATCAGTCACGTTAGGTGATAATGATTATCGATATCTTTAAAAGGCGTGTCGTGTTTCTTTTTGTGGAACCCTCACCCCACCCTTAGAGAAATTTATCTGAGGTTCACCTCTTTGAAATACCTCATTGTTGTTCCTCATTTACCATATCCAAAAAACAAACAAACAAAAAAATCTTTTTATTAACAAAGTGTTCAGAAGGGGGCGCCACTGAAAACAATTAGAGCTTTCCCTGCCAGGACAATTTTGTTGCAGAAACAGCTGAAAGCAATCAGGTCAGACAGAGCCAAGGGCTGGAGGGATTTTTAAATTACAAAAACCGATCCAAATCAAACCAAAACAAAAATCAAACCCAATGGCCAAGATTTCAAGTTTGCTACTAAAGGCATGACTTTCTCCTAAGACATGCGAGTGACTTGATCAATATATTTATATATTTATATTTGAAGAAGAAGGAACTATTTGATGCAGCAAATGCACGTTGATTAAAAATTACCAGACATTGGGGCTCCTGGGTGGCTCAGTGGTTTAGGCCTCTGCCTTCGGCTCAGGTCATGATTTCAGGGTCCTGGGATGGAGCCCCACATCGGGCTCTCTGCTCAGCGGGGAGCCTGCTTCCCCCCTCTCTCTCTGCCTGCCTCTCTACCTACTTGTGATCTGTCAGAAAAATGGGTAAATCAGATCTTTAAAAAAAGACTTAGTAGATGTGAAATACATGGAGGGTATGGGGGAAGGAAAATGATTGCACCTGATCTGACTAGGAAGTGGTTGAAGCCTGAATTAAAGTGCTATAAAAAGAGTAAAGACCTGGGAATTCTATGGGGAAAAAATCCCTCGAAAAACAGCAGTAATAACTGGCTGCTCTTTATTGATCCAGATGCTGCGGTAGGCAAAGAAGAGCTGGTTTTACCCAGAGGATGATCTCTGTTTGTCTTCATGATCTGGCATTTCCTGCAAGCCAGGTATGGGGCTCTGCTCTAGAGCTGCAAATGCTGGGGGGCCCTCACTGTCCCTTTTCTCTTCTCAGGGGGACAACGGGCATGTCCATGGTGCAGTGGGACAGGCTTTACCACAGGGAGATAAAAGACTGCCAAGGGTAGGTTGGAGCTGGGAAAAGCCACTTAGGAACAGATTTTCACTGGAGGTGATAGACAAGGGCAAAGCGAAGAATGAGGATGAGTATGTCAAGTTTCAAAGTGCCTGGAGGCAGCACAGTGCATTTGGGAAACTACAGCAAGTTCATGACAACCGACAACTGATCTGGCAGCATCACCTAGGGATGGAGTTTGATCCGCGGGTCTAACACTGGGCTTGAGATGGTTTGTATACTATGCCGAGGAGGTGAGGTACTACACTGTGGGGGCACAGGGCGCTACCGGAGGATTTCAAATATCAGAATCGTAACCATAATAGAGTATTTAATTGCATCCTAGCTTTCATCAAGTGTAAGATGTACTCTAGTTTATGTTCGCCTAAGAAAGAGAAATGCTGTCAGTTAAACTAGGATATGTCTTCAAGTGCAAGGTGAGTGCCACCTTAAAAGATATTAAAATGGGGGGGGGTGGTGGACAAATCTTAGAACAAGTAAATTGTGGTACTAGAATAATTAAGAAAGGTCGAACACTTGGATCAACAAAAAGAGTGATTATTGCTTACCATGTGATCCAAACTGTATTAAGTCTTAGAACAAAAGACGTTCTTCTCTTGATGCCCCGCAGCTGTTAGACCCAAGGTACAGAGGGCAGTAGCCAACGACCAGCAGGCCTCAAGTGCCATGTGCAGACTCTAAGAGCAACTGCCTTTGAGAGAGGAAACGGTAGAGAGTGGGCTTTCGGAGGTAGAGAATTACTAGCTGGGAAAGTAGGATAATTGACACAGAATCGGAATTGATGCCACTGCATGAGTGAGTTGGTGAAACGTCCCTTCTCAGAGATCTTGAGGCTCCTCAGAAATGTATTTTTCATTTTGGACAGAACATTCAGGATAAATATGATCGGTTCGAGTTCCTGGTTCTCTCATCAGGACTGTTTCTTAGGCCTCACTGGCACAAGAAAGCTGTTTTGATGGTCCAGGGTAAATCCTGACAAAAGCAAAGCACGGTATCTATGAAAAACTAACCACTCAGAAGAGAACAACAGATAAAAAGCCAGGCCGACCTGACCCTGCAAAATAGGTAAGGTTGGTCCGGCAACAGGGGTAGAGGGGAAGTGCCCATCTCCTGCTAGAAGAGCTAGAGACGACCCCTTCCGGAGAGACCACCAGGAGAGGAGAGCAGAAGGTGCTGCTGATGAAGAATATTTTAATCAGCAGAGAAGGTCAAAATGACAATGTTCCAGGATCAGTGTAAACATATGGGATTAAAAAATAAAAAAGATCAAAAAAGATCATTTTAAAATGACTTTTTTTTTAAAGGACTTGTGTAAACAAAAGTCCATTTTAAGAGACAGTTGGCTGTTGAAAGCAGAAGTACAACTCACTGAGAGAATCACCGCACTATTTATTTGGGTAGAAAGGACCTGGAATGTAGAAAGGCCCATTCTGCAGAGGAAAAAAATAGAATCACTAACAGGCCTCGTGCCTTGCACAGCCAGTGGCTAGAATCCCTGCCTCAGGAGACCCTGTGCTAGAAGGCCGCTAGAACCATCTACAACTATGTGAGTCTTTCTTGGAAGCCAACAAGTGTTTGCCCAGTTAAGAGCACAGTAACAATCAGTCACGTTAGGTGATAATGATTATCGATATCTTTAAAAGCCGTGTCGAGTTTCTTTTTCAGGAACCCTCACCCCACCCTTAGAGAAATTTATCTGAGGTTTACCTCTTTGAAATACCTCATTGTTGTTCCACATTTACCATATCCAAAAAACAAAGAAACAAAAAAATCTTTTTATTATCAAAGTGTTCAGAAGGGGGCGCCACTGAAAACAATTAGAGCTTTCCCTGCCAGGACAATTTTGTTGCAGAAACAGCTGAAAGCAATCAGGTCAGACAGAGCCAAGGGCTGGAGGGATTTTTAAATTACAAAAACCGATCCAAATCAAACCAAAACAAAAATCAAACCCAATGGCCAAGATTTCAAGTTTGCTAATAAAGGCATGACTTTCTCCTAAGACATGCGAGTGACTTGATCAATATATTTATATATTTATATTTGAAGAAGAAGGAACTATTTGATGCAGCAAATGCATGTTGATTAAAAATTACCAGATATTGGGGCTCCTGGGTGCCTCAGTGGTTTAGGCCTCTGCCTTCGGCTCAGGTCATGATTTCAGGGTCCTGGGATGGAGCCCCACATCGGGCTCTCTGCTCAGCGGGGAGCCTGCTTCCCCCCTCTCTCTCTGCCTGCCTCTCTACCTACTTGTGATCTGTCAGAAAAATGGGTAAATCAGATCTTTAAAAAAAGAATTAGTAGATGTGAAATACATCGAGGGTATGGTGGAAGGAAAATGATTGCACCTGATCTGACTAGGAAGTGGTTGAAGCCTGAATTAAAGTGCTATAAAAAGAGTAAAGACCTGGGAATTCTATGGGGAAAAATCCCTCGAAAAACAGCAGTAATAACTGGCTGCTCCTTATTGATCCAGATGCTGCGGTAGGGAAAGAAGAGATGGTTTTACCCAGAGGATGATCTCCGTTTGTCTTCATGATCTGGCATTTCCTGCAAGCCAGGTATGGGGCTCTGCTCTAGAACTGCATATGCTGGGGGGCCCTCACTGTCCCTTTTCTCTTCTCAGGGGGACAACGGGCATGTCCATGGTGCAGTGGGACAGGCTTTACCACAGGGAGATAAAAGACTGCCAAAGGTAGGTTGGAGCTGGGAAAAGCCACTTAGGAACAGATTTTCACTGGAGGTGACAGACAAGGGCAAAGCGAAGAATGAGGATGAGTATGTCAAGTTTCAAAGTGCCTGGAGGCAGCACAGTGCATTTGGGAAACTACAGCAAGTTCATGACAACCGACAACTGATCTGGCAGCATCACCTAGGGATGGAGTTTGATCCGCGGGGTTAACACTGGGCTTGAGATGGTTTGTATACTATGCCGAGGAGGTGAGGTACTACACTGTGGGGGCACAGGGCGCTACCGGAGGATTTCAAATATCAGAATCGTAACCATAATAGAGTATTTAATTGCATCCTAGCTTTCATCAAGTGTAAGATGTACTATAGTTTATGTTCGCCTAAGAAAGAGAAATGCTGTCAGTTAAACTAGGATATGTCATCAAGTGCAAGGTGAGTGCCACCTTAAAAGATATTAAAATGGGGGGGGGGTGGACAAATCTTAGAACAAGTAAATTGTGGTACTAGAATAATTAAGAAAGGTCGAACACTTGGATCAACAAAAAAAGTGATTATTGCTTACCATGTGACCCAAACTGTATTAAGTCTTAGAACAAAAGACGTTCTTCTCTTGATGCCCCGCAGCTGTTAGACCCAAGGTACAGAGGGCAGTAGCCAACGACCAGCAGGCCTCAAGTGCCATGTGCAGACTCTAAGAGCAACTGCCTTTGAGAGAGGAAACGGTGGAGAGTGGGCTTTCGGAGGTAGAGAATTACTAGCTGGGAAAGTAGGATAATTGACACAGAATCGGAATTGATGCCACTGCATGACTGAGTTGGTGAAACGTCCCTTCTCAGAGATCTTGAGGCTCCTCAGAAATGTATTTTTCATTTTGGACAGAACATTCAGGATAAATATGATCGGTTCGAGTTCCTGGTTCTCTCATCAGGACTGTTTCTTAGGCCTCACTGGCACAAGAAAGCTGTTTTGATGGTCCAGGGTAAATCCTGACAAAAGCAAAGCACGGTATCTATGAAAAACTAACCACTCAGAAGAGAACAACAGATAAAAAGCCAGGCCGACCTGACCCTGTAAAATAGGTAAGGTTGGTCCGGCAACAGGGTAGAGGGGAAGAGCCCATCTCCTGCTAGAAGAGCTAGAGAAGACCCCTTCCGGAGAGACCACCAGGAGAGGAGAGCAGAAGGTGCTGCTGATGAAGAATATTTTAATCAGCAGAGAAGGTCAAAATGACAAAGTTCCAGGATCAGTGTAAACATATGGGATTAAAAAATAAAAAAGATCAAAAAAGATCATTTTAAAATGACTTTTTTTTTAAAGGACTTGTGTAAACAAAAGTCCATTTTAAGAGACAGTTGGCTGTTGAAAGCAGAAGTACAACTCACTGAGAGAATCACCGCACTATTTATTTGGGTAGAAAGGACCTGGAATGTAGAAAGGCCCATTCTGCAGAGGAAAAAAATAGAATCACTAACAGGCCTCGTGCCTTGCACAGCCAGTGGCTAGAATCCCTGCCTCAGGAGACCCTGTGCTAGAAGGCCGCTAGAACCATCTACAACTATGTGAGTCTTTCTTGGAAGCCAACAAGTGTTTGCCCAGTTAAGAGCACAGTAACAATCAGTCACGTTAGGTGATAATGATTATCGATATCTTTAAAAGCCGTGTCGAGTTTCTTTTTCAGGAACCCTCACCACACCCTTAGAGAAATTTATCTGAGGTTCACCTCTTTGAAATACCTCATTGTTGTTCCACATTTACCATATCCAAAAAACAAACAAACAAAAAAATCTTTTTATTAACAAAGTGTTCAGAAGGGGGCGCCACTGAAAACAATTAGAGCTTTCCCTGCCAGGACAATTTTGTTGCAGAAACAGCTGAAAGCAATCAGGTCAGACAGAGCCAAGGGCTGGAGGGATTTTTAAATTACAAAAACCGATCCAAATCAAACCAAAACAAAAATCAAACCCAATGGCCAAGATTTCAAGTTTGCTAATAAAGGCATGACTTTCTCCTAAGACATGCGAGTGACTTGATCAATATATTTATATATTTATATTTGAAGAAGAAGGAACTATTTGATGCAGCAAATGCACGTTGATTAAAAATTACCAGATATTGGGGCTCCTGGGTGGCTCAGTGGTTTAGGCCTCTGCCTTCGGCTCAGGTCATGATTTCAGGGTCCTGGGATGGAGCCCCACATCGGGCTCTCTGCTCAGCGGGGAGCCTGCTTCCCCCCTCTCTCTCTGCCTGCCTCTCTACCTACTTGTGATCTGTCAGAAAAATGGGTAAATCAGATCTTTAAAAAAAGAATTAGTAGATGTGAAATACATCGAGGGTATGGGGGAAGGAAAATGATTGCACCTGATCTGACTAGGAAGTGGTTGAAGCCTGAATTAAAGTGCTATAAAAAGAGTAAAGACCTGGGAATTCTATGGGGAAAAATCCCTCGAAAAACAGCAGTAATAACTGGCTGCTCCTTATTGATCCAGATGCTGCGGTAGGGAAAGAAGAGATGGTTTTACCCAGAGGATGATCTCCGTTTGTCTTCATGATCTGGCATTTCCTGCAAGCCAGGTATGGGGCTCTGCTCTAGAACTGCATATGCTGGGGGGCCCTCACTGTCCCTTTTCTCTTCTCAGGGGGACAACGGGCATGTCCATGGTGCAGTGGGACAGGCTTTACCACAGGGAGATAAAAGACTGCCAAGGGTAGGTTGGAGCTGGGAAAAGCCACTTAGGAACAGATTTTCACTGGAGGTGACAGACAAGGGCAAAGCGAAGAATGAGGATGAGTATGTCAAGTTTCAAAGTGCCTGGAGGCAGCACAGTGCATTTGGGAAACTACAGCAAGTTCATGACAACCGACAACTGATCTGGCAGCATCACCTAGGGATGGAGTTTGATCCGCGGGGTTAACACTGGGCTTGAGATGGTTTGTATACTATGCCGAGGAGGTGAGGTACTACACTGTGGGGGCACAGGGCGCTACCGGAGGATTTCAAATATCAGAATCGTAACCATAATAGAGTATTTAATTGCATCCTAGCTTTCATCAAGTGTAAGATGTACTATAGTTTATGTTCGCCTAAGAAAGAGAAATGCTGTCAGTTAAACTAGGATATGTCATCAAGTGCAAGGTGAGTGCCACCTTAAAAGATATTAAAATGGGGGGGGGGTGGACAAATCTTAGAACAAGTAAATTGTGGTACTAGAATAATTAAGAAAGGTCGAACACTTGGATCAACAAAAAAAGTGATTATTGCTTACCATGTGACCCAAACTGTATTAAGTCTTAGAACAAAAGACGTTCTTCTCTTGATGCCCCGCAGCTGTTAGACCCAAGGTACAGAGGGCAGTAGCCAACGACCAGCAGGCCTCAAGTGCCATGTGCAGACTCTAAGAGCAACTGCCTTTGAGAGAGGAAACGGTGGAGAGTGGGCTTTCGGAGGTAGAGAATTACTAGCTGGGAAAGTAGGATAATTGACACAGAATCGGAATTGATGCCACTGCATGACTGAGTTGGTGAAACGTTCCTTCTCAGAGATCTTGAGGCTCCTCAGAAATGTATTTTTCATTTTGGACAGAACATTCAGGATAAATATGATCGGTTCGAGTTCCTGGTTCTCTCATCAGGACTGTTTCTTAGGCCTCACTGGCACAAGAAAGCTGTTTTGATGGTCCAGGGTAAATCCTGACAAAAGCAAAGCACGGTATCTATGAAAAACTAACCACTCAGAAGAGAACAACAGATAAAAAGCCAGGCCGACCTGACCCTGTAAAATAGGTAAGGTTGGTCCGGCAACAGGGTAGAGGGGAAGAGCCCATCCCCTGCTAGAAGAGCTAGAGAAGACCCCTTCCGGAGAGACCACCAGGAGAGGAGAGCAGAAGGTGCTGCTGATGAAGAATATTTTAATCAGCAGAGAAGGTCAAAATGACAATGTTCCAGGATCAGTGTAAACATATGGGATTAAAAAATAAAAAAGATCAAAAAAGATCATTTTAAAATGACTTTTTTTTTAAAGGACTTGTGTAAACAAAAGTCCATTTTAAGAGACAGTTGGCTGTTGAAAGCAGAAGTACAACTCACTGAGAGAATCACCGCACTATTTATTTGGGTAGAAAGGACCTGGAATGTAGAAAGGCCCATTCTGCAGAGGAAAAAAATAGAATCACTAACAGGCCTCGTGCCTTGCACAGCCAGTGGCTAGAATCCCTGCCTCAGGAGACCCTGTGCTAGAAGGCCGCTAGAACCATCTACAACTATGTGAGTCTTTCTTGGAAGCCAACAAGTGTTTGCCCAGTTAAGAGCACAGTAACAATCAGTCACGTTAGGTGATAATGATTATCGATATCTTTAAAAGCCGTGTCGAGTTTCTTTTTCAGGAACCCTCACCACACCCTTAGAGAAATTTATCTGAGGTTCACCTCTTTGAAATACCTCATTGTTGTTCCACATTTACCATATCCAAAAAACAAACAAAAAAAAAAATCTTTTTATTAACAAAGTGTTCAGAAGGGGGCGCCACTGAAAACAATTAGAGCTTTCCCTGCCAGGACAATTTTGTTGCAGAAACAGCTGAAAGCAATCAGGTCAGACAGAGCCAAGGGCTGGAGGGATTTTTAAATTACAAAAACCGATCCAAATCAAACCAAAACAAAAATCAAACCCAATGGCCAAGATTTCAAGTTTGCTAATAAAGGCATGACTTTCTCCTAAGACATGCGAGTAACTTGATCAATATATTTATATTTATATTTGAAGAAGAAGGAACTATTTGATGCAGCAAATGCACGTTGATTAAAAATTACCAGATATGGGGGCTCCTGGGTGGCTCAGTGGTTTAGGCCTCTGCCTTCGGCTCAGGTCATGATTTCAGGGTCCTGGGATGGAGCCCCACATCGGGCTCTCTGCTCAGCGGGGAGCCTGCTTCCCCCCTCTCTCTCTGCCTGCCTCTCTACCTACTTGTGATCTGTCAGAAAAATGGGTAAATCAGATCTTTAAAAAAAGACTTAGTAGATGTGAAATACATGGAGGGTATGGGGGAAGGAAAATGATTGCACCTGATCTGACTAGGAAGTGGTTGAAGCCTGAATTAAAGTGCTATAAAAAGAGTAAAGACATGGGAATTCTATGGGGAAAAAATCCCTCGAAAAACAGCAGTAATAACTGGCTGCTCCTTATTGATCCAGATGCTGCGGTAGGCAAAGAAGAGCTGGTTTTACCCAGAGGATGATCTCCGTTTGTCTTCATGATCTGGCATTTCCTGCAAGCCAGGTATGGGGCTCTGCTCTAGAGCTGCAAATGCTGGGGGGCCCTCACTGTCCCTTTTCTCTTCTCAGGGGGACAACGGACATGTCCATGGTGCAGTGGGACAGGCTTTACCACAGGGAGATAAAAGACTGCCAAGGGTAGGTTGGAGCTGGGAAAAGCCACTTAGGAACAGATTTTCACTGGAGGTGATAGACAAGGGCAAAGCGAAGAATGAGGATGAGTATGTCAAGTTTCAAAGTGCCTGGAGGCAGCACAGTGCATTTGGGAAACTACAGCAAGTTCATGACAACCGACAACTGATCTGGCAGCATCACCTAGGGATGGAGTTTGATCCGCGGGTTTAACACTGGGCTTGAGATGGTTTGTATACTATGCCGAGGAGGTGAGGTACTACACTGTGGGGGCACAGGGCGCTACCGGAGGATTTCAAATATCAGAATCGTAACCATAATAGAGTATTTAATTGCATCCTAGCTTTCATCAAGTGTAAGATGTACTCTAGTTTATGTTCACCTAAGAAAGAGAAATGCTGTCAGTTAAACTAGGATATGTCATCAAGTGCAAGGTGAGTGCCACCTTAAAAGATATTAAAATGGGGGGGGGGTGGACAAATCTTAGAACAAGTAAATTGTGGTACTAGAATAATTAAGAAAGGTCGAACACTTGGATCAACAAAAAGAGTGATTATTGCTTACCATGTGACCCAAACTCTATTAAGTCTTAGAACAAAAGACGTTCTTCTCTTGATGCCCCGCAGCTGTTAGACCCAAGGTACAGAGGGCAGTAGCCAACGACCAGCAGGCCTCAAGTGCCATGTGCAGACTCTAAGAGCAACTGCCTTTGAGAGAGGAAACGGTAGAGATTGGGCTTTCGGAGGTAGAGAATTACTAGCTGGGAAAGTAGGATAATTGACACAGAATCGGAATTGATGCCACTGCATGACTGAGTTGGTGAAACGTCCCTTCTCAGAGATCTTGAGGCTCCTCAGAAATGTATTTTTCATTTTGGACAGACCATTCAGGATAAATATGATCGGTTCGAGTTCCTGGTTCTCTCATCAGGACTGTTTCTTAGGCCTCACTGGCACAAGAAAGCTGTTTTGATGGTCCAGGGTAAATCCTGACAAAAGCAAAGCACGGTATCTATGAAAAACTAACCACTCAGAAGAGAACAACAGATAAAAAGCCTGGCCGACCAGACCCTGCAAAATAGGTAAGGTTGGTCCGGCAACAGGGGTAGAGGGGAAGTGCCCATCTCCTGCTAGAAGAGCTAGAGAAGACCCCTTCCGGAGAGACCACCAGGAGAGGAGAGTAGAAGGTGCTGCTGATGAAGAATATTTTAATCAGCAGAGAAGGTCAAAATGACAAAGTTCCAGGATCAGTGTAAACATATGGGATTAAAAAATAAAAAAGATCACAAAAGATCATTTTAAAATGACTTTTTTTTTAAAGGACTTGTGTAAACAAAAGTCCTTTTTAAGAGACAGTTGGCTGTTGAAAGCAGAAGTACAACTCACTGAGAGAATCACAGCACTATTTATTTGGGTAGAAAGGACCTGGAATATAGAAAGGCCCATTCTGCAGAGGAAAAAAATAGAATCACTAACAGGCCTCGTGCCATGCACAGCCAGTGGCTAGAATCCCTGCCTCAGGAGACCCTGTGCTAGAAGGCCGCTAGAACCATCTACAACTATGTGAGTCTTTCTTGGAAGCCAACAAGTGTTTGCCCAGTTAAGAGCACAGTAACAATCAGTCACGTTAGGTGATAATGATTATCGATATCTTTAAAAGCCGTGTCGAGTTTCTTTTTCAGGAACCCTCACCCCACCCTTAGAGAAATTTATCTGAGGTTCACCTCTTTGAAATACCTCATTGTTGTTCCACATTTACCATATCCAAAAAACAAACAAACAAAAAAATCTTTTTATTATCAAAGTGTTCAGAAGGGGGCGCCACTGAAAACAATTAGAGCTTTCCCTGCCAGGACAATTTTGTTGCAGAAACAGCTGAAAGCAATCAGGTCAGACAGAGCCAAGGGCTGGAGGGATTTTTAAATTACAAAAACCGATCCAAATCAAACCAAAACAAAAATCAAACCCAATGGCCAAGATTTCAAGTTTGCTAATAAAGGCATGACTTTCTCCTAAGACATGCGAGTGACTTGATCAATATATTTAGATATTTATATTTGAAGAAGAAGGAACTATTTGATGCAGCAAATGCACGTTGATTAAAAATTACCAGATATGGGGGCTCCTGGGTGGCTCAGTGGTTTAGGCCTCTGCCTTCGGCTCAGGTCATGATTTCAGGGTCCTGGGATGGAGCCCCACATCGGGCTCTCTGCTCAGCGGGGAGCCTGCTTCCCCCCTCTCTCTCTGCCTGCCTCTCTACCTACTTGTGATCTGTCAGAAAAATGGGTAAATCAGATCTTTAAAAAAAGAATTAGTAGATGTGAAATACATCGAGGGTATGGGGGAAGGAAAATGATTGCACCTGATCTGACTAGGAAGTGGTTGAAGCCTGAATTAAAGTGCTATAAAAAGAGTAAAGACCTGGGAATTCTATGGGGAAAAATCCCTCGAAAAACAGCAGTAATAACTGGCTGCTCCTTATTGATCCAGATGCTGCGGTAGGCAAAGAAGAGCTGGTTTTACCCAGAGGATGATCTCCGTTTGTCTTCATGATCTGGCATTTCCTGCAAGCCAGGTATGGGGCTCTGCTCTAGAGCTGCAAATGCTGGGGGGCCCTCACTGTCCCTTTTCTCTTCTCAGGGGGACAACGGGCATGTCCATGGTGCAGTGAGATAGGCTTTACCACAGGGAGATAAAAGACTGCCAAGGGTAGGTTGGAGCTGGGAAAAGCCACTTAGGAACAGATTTTAACTGGAGGTGACAGACAAGGGCAAAGCGAAGAATGAGGATGAGTATGTCAAGTTTCAAAGTGCCTGGAGGCAGCACAGTGCATTTGGGAAACTACAGCAAGTTCATGACAACCGACAACTGATCTGGCAGCATCACCTAGGGATGGAGTTTGATCCGCGGGGTTAACACTGGGCTTGAGATGGTTTGTATACTAGGCCGAGGAGGTGAGGTACTACACTGTGGGGGCACAGGGCGCTACCGGAGGATTTCAAATAACAGAATCGTAACCATAATAGAGTATTTAATTGCATCCTAGCTTTCATCAAGTGTAAGATGTACTATAGTTTATGTTCGCCTAAGAAAGAGAAATGCTGTCAGTTAAACTAGGATATGTCATCAAGTGCAAGGTGAGTGCCACCTTAAAAGATATTAAAATGGGGGGGGGGTGGACAAATCTTAGAACAAGTAAATTGTGGTACTAGAATAATTAAGAAAGGTCGAACACTTGGATCAACAAAAAAAGTGATTATTGCTTACCATGTGACCCAAACTGTATTAAGTCTTAGAACAAAAGACGTTTTTCTCTTGATGCCCCGCAGCTGTTAGACCCAAGGTACAGAGGGCAGTAGCCAACGACCAGCAGGCCTCAAGTGCCATGTGCAGACTCTAAGAGCAACTGCCTTTGAGAGAGGAAACGGTGGAGAGTGGGCTTTCGGAGGTAGAGAATTACTAGCTGGGAAAGTAGGATAATTGACACAGAATCGGAATTGATGCCACTGCATGACTGAGTTGGTGAAACGTCCCTTCTCAGAGATCTTGAGGCTCCTCAGAAATGTATTTTTCATATTGGACAGAACATTCAGTATAAATATGATCGGTTCGAGTTCCTGGTTCTCTCATCAGGACTGTTTCTTAGGCCTCACTGGCACAAGAAAGCTGTTTTGATGGTCCAGGGTAAATCCTGACAAAAGCAAAGCACGGTATCTATGAAAAACTAACCACTCAGAAGAGAACAACAGATAAAAAGCCAGGCCGACCTGACCCTGTAAAATAGGTAAGGTTGGTCCGGCAACAGGGTAGAGGGGAAGTGCCCATCTCCTGCTAGAAGAGCTAGAGAAGACCCCTTCCGGAGAGACCACCAGGAGAGGAGAGCAGAAGGTGCTGCTGATGAAGAATATTTTAATCAGCAGAGAAGGTCAAAATGACAATGTTCCAGGATCAGTGTAAACATATGGGATTAAAAAATAAAAAAGATCAAAAAAGATCATTTTAAAATGACTTTTTTTTTAAAGGACTTGTGTAAACAAAAGTCCATTTTAAGAGACAGTTGGCTGTTGAAAGCAGAAGTACAACTCACTGAGAGAATCACCGCACTATTTATTTGGGTAGAAAGGACCTGGAATGTAGAAAGGCCCATTCTGCAGAGGAAAAAAATAGAATCACTAACAGGCCCCGTGCCTTGCACAGCCAGTGGCTAGAATCCCTGCCTCAGGAGACCCTGTGCTAGAAGGCCGCTAGAACCATCTACAACTATGTGAGTCTTTCTTGGAAGCCAACAAGTGTTTGCCCAGTTAAGAGCACAGTAACAATCAGTCACGTTAAGTGATAATGATTATCGATATCTTTAAAAGCCGTGTCGAGTTTCTTTTTCAGGAACCCTCACCACACCCTTAGAGAAATTTATCTGAGGTTCACCTCTTTGAAATACCTCATTGTTGTTCCACATTTACCATATCCAAAAAACAAACAAACAAAAAAATCTTTTTATTAACAAAGTGTTCAGAAGGGGGCGCCACTGAAAACAATTAGAGCTTTCCCTGCCAGGACAATTTTGTTGCAGAAACAGCTGAAAGCAATCAGGTCAGACAGAGCCAAGGGCTGGAGGGATTTTTAAATTACAAAAACCGATCCAAATCAAACCAAAACAAAAATCAAACCCAATGGCCAAGATTTCAAGTTTGCTAATAAAGGCATGACTTTCTCCTAAGACATGCGAGTAACTTGATCAATATATTTATATATTTATATTTGAAGAAGAAGGAACTATTTGATGCAGCAAATGCACGTTGATTAAAAATTACCAGATATGGGGGCTCCTGGGTGGCTCAGTGGTTTAGGCCTCTGCCTTCGGCTCAGGTCATGATTTCAGGGTCCTGGGATGGAGCCCCACATCGGGCTCTCTGCTCAGCGGGGAGCCTGCTTCCCCCCTCTCTCTCTGCCTGCCTCTCTACCTACTTGTGATCTGTCAGAAAAATGGGTAAATCAGATCTTTAAAAAAAGACTTAGTAGATGTGAAATACATGGAGGGTATGGGGGAAGGAAAATGATTGCACCTGATCTGACTAGGAAGTGGTTGAAGCCTGAATTAAAGTGCTATAAAAAGAGTAAAGACATGGGAATTCTATGGGGAAAAAATCCCTCGAAAAACAGCAGTAATAACTGGCTGCTCCTTATTGATCCAGATGCTGCGGTAGGCAAAGAAGAGCTGGTTTTACCCAGAGGATGATCTCCGTTTGTCTTCATGATCTGGCATTTCCTGCAAGCCAGGTATGGGGCTCTGCTCTAGAGCTGCAAATGCTGGGGGGCCCTCACTGTCCCTTTTCTCTTCTCAGGGGGACAACGGACATGTCCATGGTGCAGTGGGACAGGCTTTACCACAGGGAGATAAAAGACTGCCAAGGGTAGGTTGGAGCTGGGAAAAGCCACTTAGGAACAGATTTTCACTGGAGGTGATAGACAAGGGCAAAGCGAAGAATGAGGATGAGTATGTCAAGTTTCAAAGTGCCTGGAGGCAGCACAGTGCATTTGGGAAACTACAGCAAGTTCATGACAACCGACAACTGATCTGGCAGCATCACCTAGGGATGGAGTTTGATCCGCGGGTTTAACACTGGGCTTGAGATGGTTTGTATACTATGCCGAGGAGGTGAGGTACTACACTGTGGGGGCACAGGGCGCTACCGGAGGATTTCAAATATCAGAATCGTAACCATAATAGAGTATTTAATTGCATCCTAGCTTTCATCAAGTGTAAGATGTACTCTAGTTTATGTTCACCTAAGAAAGAGAAATGCTGTCAGTTAAACTAGGATATGTCATCAAGTGCAAGGTGAGTGCCACCTTAAAATATATTAAAATGGGGGGGGGGGGGTGGACAAATCTTAGAACAAGTAAATTGTGGTACTAGAATAATTAAGAAAGGTCGAACACTTGGATCAACAAAAAGAGTGATTATTGCTTACCATGTGACCCAAACTCTATTAAGTCTTAGAACAAAAGACGTTCTTCTCTTGATGCCCCGCAGCTGTTAGACCCAAGGTACAGAGGGCAGTAGCCAACGACCAGCAGGCCTCAAGTGCCATGTGCAGACTCTAAGAGCAACTGCCTTTGAGAGAGGAAACGGTAGAGATTGGGCTTTCGGAGGTAGAGAATTACTAGCTGGGAAAGTAGGATAATTGACACAGAATCGGAATTGATGCCACTGCATGACTGAGTTGGTGAAACGTCCCTTCTCAGAGATCTTGAGGCTCCTCAGAAATGTATTTTTCATTTTGGACAGAACATTCAGGATAAATATGATCGGTTCGAGTTCCTGGTTCTCTCATCAGGACTGTTTCTTAGGCCTCACTGGCACAAGAAAGCTGTTTTGATGGTCCAGGGTAAATCCTGACAAAAGCAAAGCACGGTATCTATGAAAAACTAACCACTCAGAAGAGAACAACAGATAAAAAGCCAGGCCGACCAGACCCTGCAAAATAGGTAAGGTTGGTCCGGCAACAGGGGTAGAGGGGAAGTGCCCATCTCCTGCTAGAAGAGCTAGAGAAGACCCCTTCCGGAGAGACCACCAGGAGAGGAGAGTAGAAGGTGCTGCTGATGAAGAATATTTTAATCAGCAGAGAAGGTCAAAATGACAAAGTTCCAGGATCAGTGTAAACATATGGGATTAAAAAATAAAAAAGATCACAAAAGATCATTTTAAAATGACTTTTTTTTTAAAGGACTTGTGTAAACAAAAGTCCTTTTTAAGAGACAGTTGGCTGTTGAAAGCAGAAGTACAACTCACTGAGAGAATCACCGCACTATTTATTTGGGTAGAAAGGACCTGGAATATAGAAAGGCCCATTCTGCAGAGGAAAAAAATAGAATCACTAACAGGCCTCGTGCCATGCACAGCCAGTGGCTAGAATCCCTGCCTCAGGAGACCCTGTGCTAGAAGGCCGCTAGAACCATCTACAACTATGTGAGTCTTTCTTGGAAGCCAACAAGTGTTTGCCCAGTTAAGAGCACAGTAACAATCAGTCACGTTAGGTGATAATGATTATCGATATCTTTAAAAGCCGTGTCGAGTTTCTTTTTCAGGAACCCTCACCCCACCCTTAGAGAAATTTATCTGAGGTTCACCTCTTTGAAATACCTCATTGTTGTTCCACATTTACCATATCCAAAAAACAAACAAACAAAAAAATCTTTTTATTAACAAAGTGTTCAGAAGGGGGCGCCACTGAAAACAATTAGAGCTTTCCCTGCCAGGACAATTTTGTTGCAGAAACAGCTGAAAGCAATCAGGTCAGACAGAGCCAAGGGCTGGAGGGATTTTTAAATTACAAAAACCGATCCAAATCAAACCAAAACAAAAATCAAACCCAATGGCCAAGATTTCAAGTTTGCTAATAAAGGCATGACTTTCTCCTAAGACATGCGAGTAACTTGATCAATATATTTATATATTTATATTTGAAGAAGAAGGAACTATTTGATGCAGCAAATGCACGTTGATTAAAAATTACCAGATATGGGGGCTCCTGGGTGGCTCAGTGGTTTAGGCCTCTGCCTTCGGCTCAGGTCATGATTTCAGGGTCCTGGGATGGAGCCCCACATCGGGCTCTCTCCTCAGCGGGGAGCCTGCTTCCCCCCTCTCTCTCTGCCTGCCTCTCTACCTACTTGTCATCTGTCAGAAAAATGGGTAAATCAGATCTTTAAAAAAAGAATTAGTAGATGTGAAATACATCGAGGGTATGGGGGAAGGAAAATGATTTCACCTGATCTGACTAGGAAGTTGTTGAAGCCTGAATTAAAGTGCTATAAAAAGAGTAAAGACCTGGGAATTCTATGGGGAAAAAATCCCTCGAAAAACAGCAGTAACAACTGGCTGCTCCTTATTGATCCAGATGCTGCGGTAGGCAAAGAAGAGCTGGTTTTAGCCAGAGGATGATCTCCATTTGTCTTCATGATCTGGCATTTCCTGCAAGCCAGGTATGGGGCTCTGCTCTAGAGCTGCAAATGCTGGGGGCGCCCTCACTGTCCCTTTTCTCTTCTCAGGGGCACAACGGGCATGTCCATGGTGCAGTGGGACAGGCTTTACCACAGGGAGATAAAAGACTGCCAAGGGTAGGTTGGAGCTGGGAAAAGCCACTTAGGAACAGATTTTCATTGGAGGTGATAGACAAGGTCAAAGCGAAGAATGAGGATGAGTATGTCAAGTTTCAAAGTGCCTGGAGGCAGCACAGTGCATTTGGGAAACTACAGCAAGTTCATGACAACCGACAACTGATCTGGCAGCACCACCTGGGGATGCAGTTTGATCCGCGGGGTTAACACTGGGCTTGAGATGGTTTGTATACTATGCCGAGGAGGTGAGGTACTGCACTGTGGGGGCACAGGGCGCTACCGGAGGATTTCAAATATCAGAACCGTAACCATAATAGAGTATTTAATTGCATCCTAGCTTTCATCAAGTGTAAGATGTACTATAGTTTATGTTCGCCTAAGAAAGAGAAATGCTGTCAGTTAAACTAGGATATGTCATCAAGTGCAAGGTGAGTGCCACCTTAAAATATATTAAAATGGGGGGGGGGGGTGGACAAATCTTAGAACAAGTAAATTGTGGTACTAGAATAATTAAGAAAGGCCGAACACTTGGATCAACAAAAAAAGTGATTATTGCTTACCATGTGACCCAAACTGTATTAAGTCTTAGAACAAAAGACGTTCTTCTCTTGATGCCCCGCAGCTGTTAGACCCAAGGTACAGAGGGCAGTAGCCAACGACCAGCAGGCCTCAAGTGCCATGTGCAGACTCTAAGAGCAACTGCCTTTGAGAGAGGAAACGGTGGAGAGTGGGCTTTCGGAGGTAGAGAATTACTAGCTGGGAAAGTAGGATAATTGACACAGAATCAGAATTGATGCCACTGCATGACTGAGTTGGTGAAACATCCCTTCTCAGAGATCTTGAGGCTCCTCAGAAATGTATTTTTCATATTGGACAGAACATTCAGGATAAATATGATCGGTTCGAGTTCCTGGTTCTCTCATCAGGACTGTTTCTTAGGCCTCACTGGCACAAGAAAGCTGTTTTGATGGTCCAGGGTAAATCCTGACAAAAGCAAAGCACGGTATCTATGAAAAACTAACCACTCAGAAGAGAACAACAGATAAAAAGCCAGGCCGACCTGACCCTGCAAAATAGGTAAGGTTGGTCCGGCAACAGGGGTAGAGGGGAAGTGCCCATCTCCTGCTAGAAGAGCTAGAGAAGACCCCTTCCGGAGAGACCACCAGGAGAGGAGAGCAGAAGGTGCTGCTGATGAAGAATATTTTAATCAGCAGAGAAGGTCAAAATGACAAAGTTCCAGGATCAGTGTAAACATATGGGATTAAAAAATAAAAAAGATCAAAAAAGATCATTTTAAAATGACTTTTTTATTAAAGGACTTGTGTAAACAAAAGTCCATTTTAAGAGACAGTTGGCTGTTGAAAGCAGAAGTACAACTCACTGAGAGAATCACCGCACTATTTATTTGGGTAGAAAGGACCTGGAATGTAGAAAGGCCCATTCTGCAGAGGAAAAAAATAGAATCACTAACAGGCCTCGTGCCTTGCACAGCCAGTGGCTAGAATCCCTGCCTCAGGAGACCCTGTGCTAGAAGGCCGCTAGAACCATCTACAACTATGTGAGTCTTTCTTGGAAGCCAACAAGTGTTTGCCCAGTTAAGAGCACAGTAACAATCAGTCACGTTAGGTGATAATGATTATCGATATCTTTAAAAGCCGTGTCGAGTTTCTTTTTCAGGAACCCTCACCCCACCCTTAGAGAAATTTATCTGAGGTTCACCTCTTTGAAATACCTCATTGTTGTTCCACATTTACCATATCCAAAAAACAAACAAACAAAAAAATCTTTTTATTAACAAAGTGTTCAGAAGGGGGCGCCACTGAAAACAATTAGAGCTTTCCGTGCCAGGACAATTTTGTTGCAGAAACAGCTGAAAGCAATCAGGTCAGACAGAGCCAAGGGCTGGAGGGATTTTTAAATTACAAAAACCGATCCAAATCAAACCAAAACAAAAATCAAACCCAATGGCCAAGATTTCAAGTTTGCTAATAAAGGCATGACTTTCTCCTAAGACATGCGAGTAACTTGATCAATATATTTATATATTTATATTTGAAGAAGAAGGAACTATTTGATGCAGCAAATGCACGTTGATTAAAAATTACCAGATATGGGGGCTCCTGGGTGGCTCAGTGGTTTAGGCCTCTGCCTTCGGCTCAGGTCATGATTTCAGGGTCCTGGGATGGAGCCCCACATCGGGCTCTCTGCTCAGCGGGGAGCCTGCTTCCCCCCTCTCTCTCTGCCTGCCTCTCTACCTACTTGTGATCTGTCAGAAAAATGGGTAAATCAGATCTTTAAAAAAAGAATTAGTAGATGTGAAATACATCGAGGGTATGGGGGAAGGAAAATGATTTCACCTGATCTGACTAGGAAGTTGTTGAAGCCTGAATTAAAGTGCTATAAAAAGAGTAAAGACCTGGGAATTCTATGGGGAAAAAATCCCTCGAAAAACAGCAGTAACAACGGGCTGCTCCTTATTGATCCAGATGCTGCGGTAGGCAAAGAAGAGCTGGTTTTAGCCAGAGGATGATCTCCATTTGTCTTCATGATCTGGCATTTCCTGCAAGCCAGGTATGGGGCTCTGCTCTAGAGCTGCAAATGCTGGGGGCGCCCTCACTGTCCCTTTTCTCTTCTCAGGGGCACAACGGGCATGTCCATGGTGCAGTGGGACAGGCTTAACCACAAGGAGATAAAAGACTGCCAAGGGTAGGTTGGAGCTGGGAAAAGCCACTTAGGAACAGATTTTCATTGGAGGTGATAAACAAGGTCAAAGCGAAGAATGAGGATGAGTATGTCAAGTTTCAAAGTGCCTGGAGGCAGCACAGTGCATTTGGGAAACTACAGCAAGTTCATGACAACCGACAACTGATCTGGCAGCACCACCTGGGGATGCAGTTTGATCCGCGGGGTTAACACTGGGCTTGAGATGGTTTGTATACTATGCCGAGGAGGTGAGGTACTGCACTGTGGGGGCACAGGGCGCTACCGGAGGATTTCAAATATCAGAATCGTAACCATAATAGAGTATTTAATTGCATCCTAGCTTTCATCAAGTGTAAGATGTACTATAGTTTATGTTCGCCTAAGAAAGAGAAATGCTGTCAGTTAAACTAGGATATGTCATCAAGTGCAAGGTGAGTGCCACCTTAAAATATATTAAAATGGGGGGGGGGGTGGACAAATCTTAGAACAAGTAAATTGTGGTACTAGAATAATTAAGAAAGGCCGAACACTTGGATCAACAAAAAAAGTGATTATTGCTTACCATGTGACCCAAACTGTATTAAGTCTTAGAACAAAAGTTGTTCTTCTCTTGATGCCCCGCAGCTGTTAGACCCAAGGTACAGAGGGCAGTAGCCAACGACCAGCAGGCCTCAAGTGCCATGTGCAGACTCTACGATCAACTGCCTTTGAGAGAGGAAACGGTAGAGAGTGGGCTTTCGGAGGTAGAGAATTACTAGCTGGGAAAGTAGGATAATTGACACAGAATTGGAATTGATGCCACTGCATGACTGAGTTGGTGAAACGTCCCTTCTCAGAGATCTTGAGGCTCCTCAGAAATGTATTTTTCATTTTGGAAAGAACATTCAGGATAAATATGATCGGTTCGAGTTCCTGGTTCTCTCATCAGGACTGTTTCTTAGGCTTCACTGGCACAAGAAAGCTGTTTTGATGGTCCAGGGTAAATCCTGACAAAAGCAAAGCACGGTATCTATGAAAAACTAACCACTCAGAAGAGAACAACAGATAAAAAGCCAGGCCGACCTGACCCTGCAAAATAGGTAAGGTTGGTCCGGCAACAGGGGTAGAGGGGAAGTGCCCATCTCCTGCTAGAAGAGCTAGAGAAGACCCCTTCCGGAGAGACCACCAGGAGAGGAGAGCAGAAGGTGCTGCTGATGAAGAATATTTTAATCAGCAGAGAAGGTCAAAATGACAATGTTCCAGGATCAGTGTAAACATATGGGATTAAAAAATAAAAAAGATCAAAAAAGATCATTTTAAAATGACTTTTTTTTTATAGGACTTGTGTAAACAAAAGTCCATTTTAAGAGACAGGTGGCTGTTGAAAGCAGAAGTACAACCAACTGAGAGAATCACCGCACTATTTATTTGGGTAGAAAGGACCTGGAATGTAGAAAGGCCCATTCTGCAGAGGAAAAAAATAGAATCACTAACAGGCCTCGTGCCTTGCACAGCCAGTGGCTAGAATCCCTGCCTCAGGAGACCCTGTGCTAGAAGGCCGCTAGAACCATCTACAACTATGTGAGTCTTTCTTGGAAGCCAACAAGTGTTTGCCCAGTTAAGAGCACAGTAACAATCAGTCACGTTAGGTGATAATGATTATCGATATCTTTAAAAGCCGTGTCGAGTTTCTTTTTCAGGAACCCTCACCCCACCCTTAGAGAAATTTATCTGAGGTTCACCTCTTTGAAATACCTCATTGTTGTTCCACATTTACCATATCCAAAAAACAAACAAACAAAAAAATCTTTTTATTAACAAAGTGTTCAGAAGGGGGCGCCACTGAAAACAATTAGAGCTTTCCCTGCCAGGACAATTTTGTTGCAGAAACAGCTGAAAGCAATCAGGTCAGACAGAGCCAAGGGCTGGAGGGATTTTTAAATTACAAAAACCGATCCAAATCAAACCAAAACAAAAATCAAACCCAATGGCCAAGATTTCAAGTTTGCTACTAAAGGCATGACTTTCTCCTAAGACATGCGAGTGACTTGATCAATATATTTATATATTTATATTTGAAGAAGAAGGAACTATTTGATGCAGCAAATGCACGTTGATTAAAAATTACCAGATATGGGGGCTCCTGGGTGGCTCAGTGGTTTAGGCCTCTGCCTTCGGCTCAGGTCATGATTTCAGGGTCCTGGGATGGAGCCCCACATCGGGCTCTCTGCTCAGCGGGGAGCCTGCTTCCCCCCTCTCTCTCTGCCTGCCTCTCTACCTACTTGTGATCTGTCAGAAAAATGGGTAAATCAGATCTTTAAAAAAAGAATTAGTAGATATGAAATACATCGAGGGTATGGGGGAAGGAAAATGATTTCACCTGATCTGACTGGAAGTGGTTGAAGCCTGAATTAAAGTGCTATAAAAAGAGTAAAGACCTGGGAATTCTATGGGGAAAAATCCCTCGAAAAACAGCAGTAATAACTGGCTGCTCCTTATTGATCCAGATGCTGCGGTAGGCAAAGAAGAGCTGGTTTTAGCAAGAGGATGATCTCCATTTGTCTTCATGATCTGGCATTTCCTGCAAGCCAGGTATGGGGCTCTGCTCTAGAGCTGCAAATGCTGGGGGGCCCTCACTGTCCCTTTTCTCTTCTCAGGGGGACAACGGGCATGTCCATGGTGCAGTGGGACAGGCTTTACCACAGGAAGATAAAGGACTGCCAAGGGTAGGTTGGAGCTGGGAAAAGCCACTTAGGAACAGATTTTCATTGGAGCTGATAGACAAGGGCAAAGCGAAGAATGAGGATGAGTATGTCAAGTGTCAAAGTGCCTGGAGGCAGCACAGTGCATTTGGGATACTACAGCAAGTTCATGACAACCGACAACTGATCTGGCAGCATCACCTTTGGATGGAGTTTGATCCGCGGGGTTAACACTGGGCTTGAGATGGTTTGTATACTATGCCGAGGAGGTGAGGTACTCCACTGTGGGGGCACAGGGCGCTACCGGAGGATTTCAAATATCAGAATCGTAACCATAATAGAGTATTTAATTGCATCCTAGCTTTCATCAAGTGTAAGATGTACTATAGTTTATGTTCGCCTAAGAAAGAGAAGTGCTGTCAGTTAAACTAGGATATGTCATCAAGTGCAAGGTGAGTGCTACCTTAAAAGATATTAAAATGGGGGGGGGTGGAGAAATCTTAGAACAAGTAAATTGTAGTACTAGAATAATTAAGAAAGGTCGAACACTTGGAACAACAAAAAAAGTGATTATTGCTTACCATGTGACCCATACTCTATTAAGTCTTAGAACAAAAGACGTTCTTCTCTTGATGCCCCGCAGCTGTTAGACCCAAGGTGCAGAGGGCAGTAGCCAACGAACAGCAGGCCTCAAGTGCCATGTGCAGACTCTAAGAGCAACTGCCTTTGGGAGAGGAAACGGTAGAGAGTGGGCTTTCGGAGGTAGAGAATTACTAGCTGGGAAAGTAGGATAATTGACACAGAATCGGAATTGATGCCACTGCATGACTGAGTTGGTGAAACGTCCCTTCTCAGAGATCTTGAGGCTCCTCAGAAATGTATTTTTCATTTTGGACAGAACATTCAGGATAAATATGATCGGTTCGAGTTCCTGGTTCTCTCATCAGGACTGTTTCTTAGGCCTCACTGGCACAAGAAAGCTGTTTTGATGGTCCAGGGTAAATCCTGACAAAAGCAAAGCACGGTATCTATGAAAAACTAACCACTCAGAAGAGAACAACAGATAAAAAGCCAGGCCGACCTGACCCTGCAAAATAGGTAAGGTTGGTCCGGCAACAGGGGTAGAGGGGAAGTGCCCATCTCCTGCTAGAAGAGCTAGAGAAGACCCCTTCCGGAGAGACCACCAGGAGAGGAGAGCAGAAGGTGCTGCTGATGAAGAATATTTTAATCAGCAGAGAAGGTCAAAATGACAATGTTCCAGGATCAGTGTAAACATATGGGATTAAAAAATAAAAAAGATCAAAAAAGATCATTTTAAAATGACTTTTTTTTTAAAGGACTTGTGTAAACAAAAGTCCTTTTTAAGAGACAGTTGGCTGTTGAAAGCAGAAGTACAACCAACTGAGAGAATCACCGCACTATTTATTTGGGTAGAAAGGACCTGGAAGTAGAAAGGCCCATTCTGCAGAGATAAAAAATAGAATCACTAACAGGTCTCGTGCCTTGCACAGCCAGTGGCTAGAATCCCTGCCTCAGGAGACCCTGTGCTAGAAGGCCGCTAGAACCATCTACAACTATGTGAGTCTTTCTTGGAAGCCAACAAGTGTTTGCCCAGTTAAGAGCACAGTAACAATCAGTCACGTTAGGTGATAATGATTATCGATATCTTTAAAAGCCGTGTCGAGTTTCTTTTTCAGGAACCCTCACCCCACCCTTAGAGAAATTTATCTGAGGTTCACGTCTTTGAAATACCTCATTGTTGTTCCACATTTACCATATCCAAAAAACAAACAAACAAAAAAATCTTTTTATTAACAAAGTGTTCAGAAGGGGGCGCCACTGAAAACAATTAGAGCTTTCCCTGCCAGGACAATTTTGTTGCAGAAACAGCTGAAAGCAATCAGGTCAGACAGAGCCAAGTGCTGGAGGGATTTTTAAATTACAAAAACCGATCCAAATCAAACCAAAACAAAAATCAAACCCAATGGCCAAGATTTCAAGTTTGCTACTAAAGGCATGACTTTCTCCTAAGACATGCGAGTGACTTGATCAATATATTTATATATTTATATTTGAAGAAGAAGGAACTATTTGATGCAGCAAATGCACGTTGATTAAAAATTACCAGATATGGGGGCTCCTGGGTGGCTCAGTGGTTTAGGCCTCTGCCTTCGGCTCAGGTCATGATTTCAGGGTCCTGGGATGGAGCCCCACATCGGGCTCTCTGCTCAGCGGGGAGCCTGCTTCCCCCCTCTCTCTCTGCCTGCCTCTCTACCTACTTGTGATCTGTCAGATAAATGGGTAAATCAGATCTTTAAAAAAAGACTTAGTAGATGTGAAATACATCGAGGGTATGGGGGAAGGAAAATGATTGCACCTGATCTGACTAGGAAGTGGTTGAAGCCTGAATTAAAGTGCTATAAAAAGAGTAAAGACCTGGGAATTCTATGGGGAAAAATCCCTCGAAAAACAGCAGTAATAACTGGCTGCTCCTTATTGATCCAGATGCTGCGGTAGGCAAAGAAGAGCTGGTTTTAGCCAGAGGATGATCTCCATTTGTCTTCATGATCTGGCATTTCCTGCAAGCCAGGTATGGGGCTCTGCTCTAGAGCTGCAAATGCTGGGGGGCCCTCACTGTCCCTTTTCTCTTCTCAGGGGGACAACGGGCATGTCCATGGTGCAGTGGGACAGCCTTTACCACAGGAAGATAAAGGACTGCCAAGGGTAGGTTGGAGCTGGGAAAAGCCACTTAGGAACAGATTTTCACTGGAGGTGATAGACAAGGGAAAGCGAAGAATGAGGATGAGTATGTCAAGTTTCAAAGTGCCTGGAGGCAGCACAGTGCATTTGGGAAACTACAGCAAGTTCATGACAACCGACAACTGATCTGGCAGCATCACCTGGGGATGGAGTTTGATCCGCGGGGTTAACACTGGGCTTGAGATGGTTTGTATACTAGGCCGAGGAGGTGAGGTACTACACTGTGGGGGCACAGGGCGCTACCGGAGGATTTCAAATATCAGAATCGTAACCATAATAGAGTATTTAATTGCATCCTAGCTTTCATCAAGTGTAAGATGTACTATAGTTTATGTTCGCCTAAGAAAGAGAAATGCTGTCAGTTAAACTAGGATATGTCATCAAGTGCAAGGTGAGTGCCACCTTAAAAGATATTAAAATGGGGGGTGGGGTGGTGGCCAAATCTTAGAACAAGTAAATTGTGGTACTAGAATAATTAAGAAAGGTCGAACACTTGGATCAACAAAAAAAGTGATTATTGCTTACCATGTGACCCAAACTCTATTAAGTCTTAGAACAAAAGACGTTCTTCTCTTGATGCCCCGCAGCTGTTAGACCCAAGGTACAGAGGGCAGTAGCCAACGACCAGCAGGCCTCCAGTGCCATGTGCAGACTCTAAGAGCAACTGCCTTTGAGAGAGGAAACGGTAGAGAGTGGGCTTTCAGAGGTAGAGAATTACTAGCTGGGAAAGTAGGATAATTGACACAGAATCGGTATTGATGCCACTGCATGACTGAGTTGGTTAAACGTCCCTTCTCAGAGATCTTGAGGCTCCTCAGAAATGTATTTTTCATTTTGGACAGAACATTCAGGATAAATATGATCGGTTCGAGTTCCTGGTTCTCTCATCAGGACTGTTTCGTAGGCTTCACTGGCACAAGAAAGCTGTTTTGATGGTCCAGGGTAAATCCTGACAAAAGCAAAGCACGGTATCTATGAAAAACTAACCACTCAGAAGAGAACAACAGATAAAAAGCCAGGCCGACCTGACCCTGCAAAATAGGTAAGGTTGGTCCGGCAACAGGGGTAGAGGGGAAGTGCCCATCTCCTGCTAGAAGAGCTAGAGAAGACCCCTTCCGGAGAGACCACCAGGAGAGGAGAGCAGAAGGTGCTGCTGATGAAGAATATTTTAATCAGCAGAGAAGGTCAAAATGACAAAGTTCCAGGATCAGTGTAACATATGGGATTAAAAAATAAAAAAGATCAAAAAATATCATTTTAAAATGACTTTTTTTTTAAAGGACTTGTGTAAACAAAAGTCCTTTTTAAGAGACAGTTGGCTGTTGAAAGCAGAAGTACAACTCACTGAGAGAATCACCGCACTATTTATTTGGGTAGAAAGGACCTGGAAGTAGAAAGGCCCATTCTGCAGAGATAAAAAATAGAATCACTAACAGGTCTCGTGCCTTGCACAGCCAGTGGCTAGAATCCCTGCCTCAGGAGACCCTGTGCTAGAAGGCCGCTAGAACCATCTACAACTATGTGAGTCTTTCTTGGAAGCCAACAAGTGTTTGCCCAGTTAAGAGCACAGTAACAATCAGTCACGTTAGGTGATAATGATTATCGATATCTTTAAAAGCCGTGTCGAGTTTCTTTTTCAGGAACCCTCACCCCACCCTTAGAGAAATTTATCTGAGGTTCACCTCTTTGAAATACCTCATTGTTGTTCCACATTTACCATATCCAAAAAACAAACAAACAAAAAAATCTTTTTATTAACAAAGTGTTCAGAAGGGGGCGCCACTGAAAACAATTAGAGCTTTCCCTGCCAGGACAATTTTGTTGCAGAAACAGCTGAAAGCAATCAGGTCAGACAGAGCCAAGGGCTGGAGGGATTTTTAAATTACAAAAACCGATCCAAATCAAACCAAAACAAAAATCAAACCCAATGGCCAAGATTTCAAGTTTGCTACTAAAGGCATGACTTTCTCCTAAGACTGCGAGTGACTTGATCAATATATTTATATATTTATATTTGAAGAAGAAGGAACTATTTGATGCAGCAAATGCACGTTGATTAAAAATTACCAGATATGGGGGCTCCTGGGTGGCTCAGTGGTTTAGGCCTCTGCCTTCAGCTCAGGTCATGATTTCAGGGTCCTGGGATGGAGCCCCACATCGGGCTCTCTGCTCAGCGGGGAGCCTGCTTCACCCCTCTCTCTCTGCCTGCCTCTCTACCTACTTGTGATCTGTCAGAAAAATGGGTAAATCAGATTTTTAAAAAAAGAATTAGTAGATGTGAAATACATCGAGGGTATGCGGGAAGGAAAATGATTGCACCTGATGTGACTAGGAAGTGGTTGAAGCCTGAATTAAAGTGCTATAAAAAGAGTAAAGACCTGGGAATTCTATGGGGAAAAATCCCTCGAAAAACAGCAGTAATAACTGGCTGCTCCTTATTGATCCAGATGCTGCGGTAGGCAAAGAAGAGCTGGTTTTAGCCAGAGGATGATCTCCATTTGTCTTCATGATCTGGCATTTCCTGCAAGCCAGGTATGGGGCTCTGCTCTAGAGCTGCAAATGCTGGGGGGCCCTCACTGTCCCTTTTCTCTTCTCAGGGGGACAACGGGCATGTCCATGGTGCAGTGGGACAGCCTTTACCACAGGAAGATAAAGGACTGCCAAGGGTAGGTTGGAGCTGGGAAAAGCCACTTAGGAACAGATTTTCACTGGAGGTGATAGACAAGGGAAAGCGAAGAATGAGGATGAGTATGTCAAGTTTCAAAGTGCCTGGAGGCAGCACAGTGCATTTGGGAAACTACAGCAAGTTCATGACAACCGACAACTGATCTGGCAGCATCACCTGGGGATGGAGTTTGATCCGCGGGGTTAACACTCGGCTTGAGATGGTTTGTATACTAGGCCGAGGAGGTGAGGTACTACACTGTGGGGGCACAGGGCGCTACCGGAGGATTTCAAATATCAGAATCGTAACCATAATAGAGTATTTAATTGCATCCTAGCTTTCATCAAGTGTAAGATGTACTATAGTTTATGTTCGCCTAAGAAAGAGAAATGCTGTCAGTTAAACTAGGATATGTCATCAAGTGCAAGGTGAGTGCCACCTTAAAAGATATTAAAATGGGGGGGGGGTGGTGGCCAAATCTTAGAACAAGTAAATTGTGGTACTAGAATAATTAAGAAAGGTCGAACACTTGGATCAACAAAAAAAGTGATTATTGCTTACCATGTGACCCAAACTCTATTAAGTCTTAGAACAAAAGACGTTCTTCTCTTGATGCCCCGCAGCTGTTAGACCCAAGGTACAGAGGGCAGTAGCCAACGACCAGCAGGCCTCCAGTGCCATGTGCAGACTCTAAGAGCAACTGCCTTTGAGAGAGGAAACGGTAGAGAGTGGGCTTTCAGAGGTAGAGAATTACTAGCTGGGAAAGTAGGATAATTGACACAGAATCGGAATTGATGCCACTGCATGACTGAGTTGGTGAAACGTCCCTTCTCAGAGATCTTGAGGCTCTTCAGAAATGTATTTTTCATTTTGGACAGAACATTCAGGATAAATATGATCGGTTCGAGTTCCTGGTTCTCTCATCAGGACTGTTTCGTAGGCTTCACTGGCACAAGAAAGCTGTTTTGATGGTCAGGGTAAATCCTGACAAAAGCAAAGCACGGTATCTATGAAAAACTAACCACTCAGAAGAGAACAACAGATAAAAAGCCAGGCCGACCTGACCCTGCAAAATAGGTAAGGTTGGTCCGGCAACAGGGGTAGAGGGGAAGTGCCCATCTCCTGCTAGAAGAGCTAGAGAAGACCCCTTCCGGAGAGACCACCAGGAGAGGAGAGCAGAAGGTGCTGCTGATGAACAATATTTTAATCAGCAGAGAAGGTCAAAATGACAAAGTTCCAGGATCAGTGTAACATATGGGATTAAAAAATAAAAAAGATCAAAAAAGATCATTTTAAAATGACTTTTTTTTTAAAGGACTTGTGTAAACAAAAGTCCTTTTTAAGAGACAGTTGGCTGTTGAAAGCAGAAGTACAACTCACTGAGAGATTCACCGCACTATTTATTTGGGTAGAAAGGACCTGGAATGTAGAAAGGCCCATTCTGCAGAGGAAAAAAATAGAATCACTAACAGGCCTCGTGCCTTGCACAGCCAGTGGCTAGAATCCCTGCCTCAGGAGACCCTGTGCTAGAAGGCCGCTAGAACCATCTACAACTATGTGAGTCTTTCTTGGAAGCCAACAAGTGTTTGCCCAGTTAAGAGCACAGTAACAATCAGTCACGTTAGGTGATAATGATTATCGATATCTTTAAAAGCCGTGTCGAGTTTCTTTTTCAGGAACCCTCACCCCACCCTTAGAGAAATTTATCTGAGGTTCACCTCTTTGAAATACCTCATTGTTGTTCCACATTTACCATATCCAAAAAACAAACAAACAAAAAAATCTTTTTATTAACAAAGTGTTCAGAAGGGGGCGCCACTGAAAACAATTAGAGCTTTCCCTGCCAGGACAATTTTGTTGCAGAAACAGCTGAAAGCAATCAGGTCAGACAGAGCCAAGGGCTGGAGGGATTTTTAAATTACAAAAACCGATCCAAATCAAACCAAAACAAAAATCAAACCCAATGGCCAAGATTTCAAGTTTGCTACTAAAGGCATGACTTTCTCCTAAGACATGCGAGTGACTTGATCAATATATTTATATATTTATATTTGAAGAAGAAGGAACTATTTGATGCAGCAAATGCACGTTGATTAAAAATTACCAGATATGGGGGCTCCTGGGTGGCTCAGTGGTTTAGGCCTCTGCCTTCGGCTCAGGTCATGATTTCAGGGTCCTGGGATGGAGCCCCACATCGGGCTCTCTGCTCAGCGGGGAGCCTGCTTCCCCCCTCTCTCTCTGCCTGCCTCTCTACCTACTTGTGATCTGTCAGAAAAATGGGTAAATCAGATTTTTAAAAAAAGAATTAGTAGATGTGAAATACATCGAGGGTATGCGGGAAGGAAAATGATTGCACCTGATCTGACTAGGAAGTGGTTGAAGCCTGAATTAAAGTGCTATAAAAAGAGTAAAGACCTGGGAATTCTATGGGGAAAAATCCCTCGAAAAACAGCAGTAATAACTGGCTGCTCCTTATTGATCCAGATGCTGCGGTAGGCAAAGAAGAGCTGGTTTTAGCCAGAGGATGATCTCCATTTGTCTTCATGATCTGGCATTTCCTGCAAGCCAGGTATGGGGCTCTGCTCTAGAGCTGCAAATGCTGGGGGGCCCTCACTGTCCCTTTTCTCTTCTCAGGGGGACAACGGGCATGTCCATGGTGCAGTGGGACAGCCTTTACCACAGGAAGATAAAGGACTGCCAAGGGTAGGTTGGAGCTGGGAAAAGCCACTTAGGAACAGATTTTCACTGGAGGTGATAGACAAGGGAAAGCGAAGAATGAGGATGAGTATGTCAAGTTTCAAAGTGCCTGGAGGCAGCACAGTGCATTTGGGAAACTACAGCAAGTTCATGACAACCGACAACTGATCTGGCAGCATCACCTGGGGATGGAGTTTGATCCGCGGGGTTAACACTGGGCTTGAGATGGTTTGTATACTAGGCCGAGGAGGTGAGCTACTACACTGTGGGGGCACAGGGCGCTACCGGAGGATTTCAAATATCAGAATCGTAACCATAATAGAGTATTTAATTGCATCCTAGCTTTCATCAAGTGTAAGATGTACTATAGTTTATGTTCGCCTAAGAAAGAGAAATGCTGTCAGTTAAACTAGGATATGTCATCAAGTGCAAGGTGAGTGCCACCTTAAAAGATATTAAAATGGGGGGGGGGGGTGGTGGCCAAATCTTAGAACAAGTAAATTGTGGTACTAGAATAATTAAGAAAGGTCGAACACTTGGATCAACAAAAAAAGTGATTATTGCTTACCATGTGACCCAAACTCTATTAAGTCTTAGAACAAAAGACGTTCTTCTCTTGATGCCCCGCAGCTGTTAGACCCAAGGTACAGAGGGCAGTAGCCAACGACCAGCAGGCCTCCAGTGCCATGTGCAGACTCTAAGAGCAACTGCCTTTGAGAGAGGAAACGGTAGAGAGTGGGCTTTCAGAGGTAGAGAATTACTAGCTGGGAAAGTAGGATAATTGACACAGAATCGGAATTGATGCCACTGCATGACTGAGTTGGTGAAACGTCCCTTCTCAGAGATCTTGAGGCTCTTCAGAAATGTATTTTTCATTTTGGACAGAACATTCAGGATAAATATGATCGGTTCGAGTTCCTGGTTCTCTCATCAGGACTGTTTCGTAGGCTTCACTGGCACAAGAAAGCTGTTTTGATGGTCCAGGGTAAATCCTGACAAAAGCAAAGCACGGTATCTATGAAAAACTAACCACTCAGAAGAGAACAACAGATAAAAAGCCAGGCCGACCTGACCCTGCAAAATAGGTAAGGTTGGTCCGGCAACAGGGGTAGAGGGGAAGTGCCCATCTCCTGCTAGAAGAGCTAGAGAAGACCCCTTCCGGAGATACCACCAGGAGAGGAGAGCAGAAGGTGCTGCTGATGAAGAATATTTTAATCAGCAGAGAAGGTCAAAATGACAAAGTTCCAGGATCAGTGTAACATATGGGATTGAAAAATAAAAAAGATCAAAAAAGATCATTTTAAAATGACTTTTTTTTTAAAGGACTTGTGTAAACAAAAGTCCTTTTTAAGAGACAGTTGGCTGTTGAGAGCAGAAGTACAACTCACTGAGAGAATCACCGCACTATTTATTTGGGTAGAAAGGACCTGGAATGTAGAAAGGCCCATTCTGCAGAGATAAAAAATAGAATCACTAACAGGTCTCGTGCCTTGCACAGCCAGTGGCTAGAATCCCTGCCTCAGGAGACCCTGTGCTAGAAGGCCGCTAGAACCATCTACAACTATGTGAGTCTTTCTTGGAAGCCAACAAGTGTTTGCCCAGTTAAGAGCACAGTAACAATCAGTCACGTTAGGTGATAATGATTATCGATATCTTTAAAAGCCGTGTCGAGTTTCTTTTTCAGGAACCCTCACCCCACCCTTAGAGAAATTTATCTGAGGTTCACCTCTTTGAAATACCTCATTGTTGTTCCACATTTACCATATCCAAAAAACAAACAAACAAAAAAATCTTTTTATTAACAAAGTGTTCAGAAGGGGGCGCCACTGAAAACAATTAGAGCTTTCCGTGCCAGGACAATTTTGTTGCAGAAACAGCTGAAAGCAATCAGGTCAGACAGAGCCAAGGGCTGGAGGGATTTTTAAATTACAAAAACCGATCCAAATCAAACCAAAACAAAAATCAAACCCAATGGCCAAGATTTCAAGTTTGCTACTAAAGGCATGACATTCTCCTAAGACATGCGAGTGACTTGATCAATATATTTATATATTTATATTTGAAGAAGAAGGAACTATTTGATGCAGCAAATGCACGTTGATTAAAAATTACCAGATATGGGGGCTCCTGGGTGGCTCAGTGGTTTAGGCCTCTGCCTTCGGCTCAGGTCATGATTTCAGGGTCCTGGGATGGAGCCCCACATCGGGCTCTCTGCTCAGCGGGGAGCCTGCTTCCCCCCTCTCTCTCTGCCTGCCTCTCTACCTACTTGTGATCTGTCAGAAAAATGGGTAAATCAGATCTTTAAAAAAAGACTTAGTAGATGTGAAATACATCCAGGGTATGGGGGAAGGAAAATGATTGCACCTGATCTGACTAGGAAGTGGTTGAAGCCTGAATTAAAGTGCTATAAAAAGAGTAAAGACCTGGGAATTCTATGGGGAAAAATCCCTCTAAAAACAGCAGTAATAACTGGCTGCTCCTTATTGATCCAGATGCTGCGGTAGGCAAAGAAGAGCTGGTTTTAGCCAGAGGATGATCTCCATTTGTCTTCATGATCTGGCATTTCCTGCAAGCCAGGTATGGGGCTCTGCTCTAGAGCTGCAAATGCTGGGGGGCCCTCACTGTCCCTTTTCTCTTCTCAGGGGCACAACGGGCATGTCCATGGTGCAGTGGGACAGGCTTTACCACAGGGAGATAAAAGACTGCCAAGGGTAGGTTGGAGCTGGGAAAAGCCACTTAGGAACAGATTTTCACTGGAGGTGACAGACAAGGGCAAAGCGAAGAATGAGGATGAGTATGTCAAGTTTCAAAGTGCCTGGAGGCAGCACAGTGCATTTGGGAAACTACAGCAAGTTCATGACAACCGACAACTGATCTGGCAGCATCACCTGGGGATGGAGTTTGATCCGCGGGGTTAACACTGGGCTTGAGATGGTTTGTATACTATGCCGAGGAGGTGAGGTACTACACTGTGGGGGCACAGGGCGCTACCGGAGGATTTCAAATATCAGAATCGTAACCATAATAGAGTATTTAATTGCATCTTAGCTTTCATCAAGTGTAAGATGTACTCTAGTTTATGTTCGCCTAAGAAAGAGAAATGCTGTCAGTTAAACTAGGATATGTCATCAAGTGCAAGGTGAGTGCCACCTTAAAAGATATTAAAATGGGGGGGGTGGAGAAATCTTAGAACAAGTAAATTTTGGTACTAGAATAATTAAGAAAGTTCGAACACTTGGATCAACAAAAAAAGTGATTATTGCTTACCATGTGACCCAAACTGTATTAAGTCTTAGAACAAAAGACGTTTTTCTCTTGATGCCCCGCAGCTGTTAGACCCAAGGTACAGAGGGCAGTAGCCAACGACCAGCAGGCCTCAAGTGCCATGTGCAGACTCTAAGAGCAACTGCCTTTGAGAGAGGAAACGGTAGAGAGTGGGCTTTCGGAGGTAGAGAATTACTAGCTGGGAAAGTAGGATAATTGACACAGAATCGGAATTGATGCCACTGCATGAGTGAGTTGGTGAAACGTCCCTTCTCAGAGATCTTGAGGCTCCTCAGAAATGTATTTTTCATTTTGGACAGAACATTCAGGATAAATATGATCGGTTCGAGTTCCTGGTTCTCTCATCAGGACTGTTTCTTAGGCCTCACTGGCACAAGAAAGCTGTTTTGATGGTCCAGGGTAAATCCTGACAAAAGCAAAGCACGGTATCTATGAAAAACTAACCACTCAGAAGAGAACAACAGATAAAAAGCCAGGCCGACCTGACCCTGCAAAATAGGTAAGGTTGGTCCGGCAACAGGGGTAGAGGGGAAGTGCCCATCTCCTGCTAGAAGAGCTAGAGAAGACCCCTTCCGGAGAGACCACCAGGAGAGGAGAGCAGAAGGTGCTGCTGATGAAGAATATTTTAATCAGCAGAGAAGGTCAAAATGACAATGTTCCAGGATCAGTGTAAACATATGGGATTAAAAAATAAAAAAGATCAAAAAAGATCATTTTAAAATGACTTTTTTTTTTAAAGGACTTGTGTAAACAAAAGTCCTTTTTAAGAGACAGTTGGCTGTTGAAAGCAGAAGTACAACCAACTGAGAGAATCACCGCACTATTTATTTGGGTAGAAAGGACCTGGAATGTAGAAAGGCCCATTCTGCAGAGGAAAAAAATAGAATCACTAACAGGCCTCGTGCCTTGCACAGCCAGTGGCTAGAATCCCTGCCTCAGGAGACCCTGTGCTAGAAGGCCGCTAGAACCATCTACAACTATGTGAGTCTTTCTTGGAAGCCAACAAGTGTTTGCCCAGTTAAGAGCACAGTAACAATCAGTCACGTTAGGTGATAATGATTATCGATATCTTTAAAAGGCGTGTCGTGTTTCTTTTTGTGGAACCCTCACCCCACCCTTAGAGAAATTTATCTGAGGTTCACCTCTTTGAAATACCTCATTGTTGTTCCTCATTTACCATATCCAAAAAACAAACAAAAAAAAAAATCTTTTTATTAACAAAGTGTTCAGAAGGGGGCGCCACTGAAAACAATTAGAGCTTTCCCTGCCAGGACAATTTTGTTGCAGAAACAGCTGAAAGCAATCAGGTCAGACAGAGCCAAGGGCTGGAGGGATTTTTAAATTACAAAAACCGATCCAAATCAAACCAAAACAAAAATCAAACCCAATGGCCAAGATTTCAAGTTTGCTACTAAAGGCATGACTTTCTCCTAAGACATGCGAGTGACTTGATCAATATATTTATATATTTATATTTGAAGAAGAAGGAACTATTTGATGCAGCAAATGCACGTTGATTAAAAATTACCAGACATTGGGGCTCCTGGGTGGCTCAGTGGTTTAGGCCTCTGCCTTCGGCTCAGGTCATGATTTCAGGGTCCTGGGATGGAGCCCCACATCGGGCTCTCTGCTCAGCGGGGAGCCTGCTTCCCCCCTCTCTCTCTGCCTGCCTCTCTACCTACTTGTGATCTGTCAGAAAAATGGGTAAATCAGATCTTTAAAAAAAGACTTAGTAGATGTGAAATACATGGAGGGTATGGGGGAAGGAAAATGATTGCGCCTGATCTGACTAGGAAGTGGTTGAAGCCTGAATTAAAGTGCTATAAAAAGAGTAAAGACCTGGGAATTCTATGGGGAAAAAATCCCTCGAAAAACAGCAGTAATAACTGGCTGCTCCTTATTGATCCAGATGCTGCGGTAGGCAAAGAAGAGCTGGTTTTACCCAGAGGATGATCTCCGTTTGTCTTCATGATCTGGCATTTCCTGCAAGCCAGGTATGGGGCTCTGCTCTAGAGCTGCAAATGCTGGGGGGCCCTCACTGTCCCTTTTCTCTTCTCAGGGGGACAACGGGCATGTCCATGGTGCAGTGGGACAGGCTTTACCACAGGGAGATAAAAGACTGCCAAGGGTAGGTTGGAGCTGGGAAAAGCCACTTAGGAACAGATTTTCACTGGAGGTGATAGACAAGGGCAAAGCGAAGAATGAGGATGAGTATGTCAAGTTTCAAAGTGCCTGGAGGCAGCACAGTGCATTTGGGAAACTACAGCAAGTTCATGACAACCGACAACTGATCTGGCAGCATCACCTAGGGATGGAGTTTGATCCGCGGGTCTAACACTGGGCTTGAGATGGTTTGTATACTATGCCGAGGAGGTGAGGTACTACACTGTGGGGGCACAGGGCGCTACCGGAGGATTTCAAATATCAGAATCGTAACCATAATAGAGTATTTAATTGCATCCTAGCTTTCATCAAGTGTAAGATGTACTCTAGTTTATGTTCACCTAAGAAAGAGAAATGCTGTCAGTTAAACTAGGATATGTCTTCAAGTGCAAGGTGAGTGCCACCTTAAAAGATATTAAATTGGGGGGGGGGTGGTGGACAAATCTTAGAACAAGTAAATTGTGGTACTAGAATAATTAAGAAAGGTCGAACACTTGGATCAACAAAAAGAGTGATTATTGCTTACCATGTGATCCAAACTCTATTAAGTCTTAGAACAAAAGACGTTCTTCTCTTGATTCCCCGCAGCTGTTAGACCCAAGGTACAGAGGGCAGTAGCCAACGACCAGCAGGCCTCAAGTGCCATGTGCAGACTCTAAGAGCAACTGCCTTTGAGAGAGGAAACGGTAGAGAGTGGGCTTTCGGAGGTAGAGAATTACTAGCTGGGAAAGTAGGATAATTGACACAGAATCGGAATTGATGCCACTGCATGACTGAGTTGGTGAAACGTCCCTTCTCAGAGATCTTGAGGCTCCTCAGAAATGTATTTTTCATTTTGGACAGACCATTCAGGATAAATATGATCGGTTCGAGTTCCTGGTTCTCTCATCAGGACTGTTTCTTAGGCCTCACTGGCACAAGAAATCTGTTTTGATGGTCCAGGGTAAATCCTGACAAAAGCAAAGCACGGTATCTATGAAAAACTAACCACTCAGAAGAGAACAACAGATAAAAAGCCAGGCCGACCTGACCCTGCAAAATAGGTAAGGTTGGTCCGGCAACAGGGGTAGAGGGGAAGTGCCCATCTCCTGCTAGAAGAGCTAGAGAAGACCCCTTCCGGAGAGACCACCAGGAGAGGAGAGCAGAAGGTGCTGCTGATGAAGAATATTTTAATCAGCAGAGAAGGTCAAAATGACAAAGTTCCAGGATCAGTGTAAACATATGGGATTAAAAAATAAAAAAGATCAAAAAAGATCATTTTAAAATGACTTTTTTATTAAAGGACTTGTGTAAACAAAAGTCCATTTTAAGAGACAGTTGGCTGTTGAAAGCAGAAGTACAACTCACTGAGAGAATCACCGCACTATTTATTTGGGTAGAAAGGACCTGGAATGTAGAAAGGCCCATTCTGCAGAGGAAAAAAATAGAATCACTAACAGGCCTCGTGCCTTGCACAGCCAGTGGCTAGAATCCCTGCCTCAGGAGACCCTGTGCTAGAAGGCCGCTAGAACCATCTACAACTATGTGAGTCTTTCTTGGAAGCCAACAAGTGTTTGCCCAGTTAAGAGCACAGTAACAATCAGTCACGTTAGGTGATAATGATTATCGATATCTTTAAAAGCCGTGTCGAGTTTCTTTTTCAGGAACCCTCACCCCACCCTTAGAGAAATTTATCTGAGGTTTACCTCTTTGAAATACCTCATTGTTGTTCCACATTTACCATATCCAAAAAACAAACAAACAAAAAAATCTTTTTATTATCAAAGTGTTCAGAAGGGGGCGCCACTGAAAACAATTAGAGCTTTCCCTGCCAGGACAATTTTGTTGCAGAAACAGCTGAAAGCAATCAGGTCAGACAGAGCCAAGGGCTGGAGGGATTTTTAAATTACAAAAACCGATCCAAATCAAACCAAAACAAAAATCAAACCCAATGGCCAAGATTTCAAGTTTGCTAATAAAGGCATGACTTTCTCCTAAGACATGCGAGTGACTTGATCAATATATTTATATATTTATATTTGAAGAAGAAGGAACTATTTGATGCAGCAAATGCACGTTGATTAAAAATTACCAGATATGGGGGCTCCTGGGTGGCTCAGTGGTTTAGGCCTCTGCCTTCGGCTCAGGTCATGATTTCAGGGTCCTGGGATGGAGCCCCACATCGGGCTCTCTGCTCAGCGGGGAGCCTGCTTCCCCCCTCTCTCTCTGCCTGCCTCTCTACCTACTTGTGATCTGTCAGAAAAATGGGTAAATCAGATCTTTAAAAAAAGAATTAGTAGATGTGAAATACATCGAGGGTATGGGGGAAGGAAAATGATTGCACCTGATCTGACTAGGAAGTGGTTGAAGCCTGAATTAAAGTGCTATAAAAAGAGTAAAGACCTGGGAATTCTATGGGGAAAAATCCCTCGAAAAACAGCAGTAATAACTGGCTGCTCCTTATTGATCCAGATGCTGCGGTAGGGAAAGAAGAGATGGTTTTACCCAGAGGATGATCTCCGTTTGTCTTCATGATCTGGCATTTCCTGCAAGCCAGGTATGGGGCTCTGCTCTAGAACTGCATATGCTGGGGGGCCCTCACTGTCCCTTTTCTCTTCTCAGGGGGACAACGGGCATGTCCATGGTGCAGTGGGACAGGCTTTACCACAGGGAGATAAAAGACTGCCAAGGGTAGGTTGGAGCTGGGAAAAGCCACTTAGGAACAGATTTTCACTGGAGGTGACAGACAAGGGCAAAGCGAAGAATGAGGATGAGTATGTCAAGTTTCAAAGTGCCTGGAGGCAGCACAGTGCATTTGGGAAACTACAGCAAGTTCATGACAACCGACAACTGATCTGGCAGCATCACCTAGGGATGGAGTTTGATCCGCGGGGTTAACACTGGGCTTGAGATGGTTTGTATACTATGACGAGGAGGTGAGGTACTACACTGTGGGGGCACAGGGCGCTACCGGAGGATTTCAAATATCAGAATCGTAACCATAATAGAGTATTTAATTGCATCCTAGCTTTCATCAAGTGTAAGATGTACTATAGTTTATGTTCGCCTAAGAAAGAGAAATGCTGTCAGTTAAACTAGGATATGTCATCAAGTGCAAGGTGAGTGCCACCTTAAAAGATATTAAAATGGGGGGGGGGTGGACAAATCTTAGAACAAGTAAATTGTGGTACTAGAATAATTAAGAAAGGTCGAACACTTGGATCAACAAAAAAAGTGATTATTGCTTACCATGTGACCCAAACTGTATTAAGTCTTAGAACAAAAGACGTTCTTCTCTTGATGCCCCGCAGCTGTTAGACCCAAGGTACAGAGGGCAGTAGCCAACGACCAGCAGGCCTCAAGTGCCATGTGCAGACTCTAAGAGCAACTGCCTTTGAGAGAGGAAACGGTAGAGAGTGGGCTTTCGGAGGTAGAGAATTACTAGCTGGGAAAGTAGGATAATTGACACAGAATCGGAATTGATGCCACTGCATGACTGAGTTGGTGAAACGTCCCTTCTCAGAGATCTTGAGGCTCCTCAGAAATGTATTTTTCATTTTGGACAGAACATTCAGGATAAATATGATCGGTTCGAGTTCCTGGTTCTCTCATCAGGACTGTTTCTTAGGCCTCACTGGCACAAGAAAGCTGTTTTGATGGTCCAGGGTAAATCCTGACAAAAGCAAAGCACGGTATCTATGAAAAACTAACCACTCAGAAGAGAACAACAGATAAAAAGCCAGGCCGACCTGACCCTGCAAAATAGGTAAGGTTGGTCCGGCAACAGGGGTAGAGGGGAAGTGCCCATCTCCTGCTAGAAGAGCTAGAGAAGACCCCTTCCGGAGAGACCACCAGGAGAGGAGAGCAGAAGGTGCTGCTGATGAAGAATATTTTAATCAGCAGAGAAGGTCAAAATGACAATGTTCCAGGATCAGTGTAAACATATGGGATTAAAAAATAAAAAAGATCAAAAAAGATCATTTTAAAATGACTTTTTTTTAAAAGGACTTGTGTAAACAAAAGTCCTTTTTAAGAGACAGTTGGCTGTTGAAAGCAGAAGTACAACCAACTGAGAGAATCACCGCACTATTTATTTGGGTAGAAAGGACCTGGAATGTAGAAAGGCCCATTCTGCAGAGGAAAAAAATAGAATCACTAACAGGCCTCGTGCCTTGCACAGCCAGTGGCTAGAATCCCTGCCTCAGGAGACCCTGTGCTAGAAGGCCGCTAGAACCATCTACAACTATGTGAGTCTTTCTTGGAAGCCAACAAGTGTTTGCCCAGTTAAGAGCACAGTAACAATCAGTCACGTTAGGTGATAATGATTATCGATATCTTTAAAGGGCGTGTCGTGTTTCTTTTTGTGGAACCCTCACCCCACCCTTAGAGAAATTTATCTGAGGTTCACCTCTTTGAAATACCTCATTGTTGTTCCTCATTTACCATATCCAAAAAACAAACAAACAAAAAAATCTTTTTATTAACAAAGTGTTCAGAAGGGGGCGCCACTGAAAACAATTAGAGCTTTCCCTGCCAGGACAATTTTGTTGCAGAAACAGCTGAAAGCAATCAGGTCAGACAGAGCCAAGGGCTGGAGGGATTTTTAAATTACAAAAACCGATCCAAATCAAACCAAAACAAAAATCAAACCCAATGGCCAAGATTTCAAGTTTGCTACTAAAGGCATGACTTTCTCCTAAGACATGCGAGTGACTTGATCAATATATTTATATATTTATATTTGAAGAAGAAGGAACTATTTGATGCAGCAAATGCACGTTGATTAAAAATTACCAGACATTGGGGCTCCTGGGTGGCTCAGTGGTTTAGGCCTCTGCCTTCGGCTCAGGTCATGATTTCAGGGTCCTGGGATGGAGCCCCACATCGGGCTCTCTGCTCAGCGGGGAGCCTGCTTCCCCCCTCTCTCTCTGCCTGCCTCTCTACCTACTTGTGATCTGTCAGAAAAATGGGTAAATCAGATCTTTAAAAAAAGACTTAGTAGATGTGAAATACATGGAGGGTATGGGGGAAGGAAAATGATTGCGCCTGATCTGACTAGGAAGTGGTTGAAGCCTGAATTAAAGTGCTATAAAAAGAGTAAAGACCTGGGAATTCTATGGGGAAAAAATCCCTCGAAAAACAGCAGTAATAACTGGCTGCTCCTTATTGATCCAGATGCTGCGGTAGGCAAAGAAGAGCTGGTTTTACCCAGAGGATGATCTCCGTTTGTCTTCATGATCTGGCATTTCCTGCAAGCCAGGTATGGGGCTCTGCTCTAGAGCTGCAAATGCTGGGGGGCCCTCACTGTCCCTTTTCTCTTCTCAGGGGGACAACGGGCATGTCCATGGTGCAGTGGGACAGGCTTTACCACAGGGAGATAAAAGACTGCCAAGGGTAGGTTGGAGCTGGGAAAAGCCACTTAGGAACAGATTTTCACTGGAGGTGATAGACAAGGGCAAAGCGAAGAATGAGGATGAGTATGTCAAGTTTCAAAGTGCCTGGAGGCAGCACAGTGCATTTGGGAAACTACAGCAAGTTCGTGACAACCGACAACTGATCTGGCAGCATCACCTAGGGATGGAGTTTGATCCGCGGGTCTAACACTGGGCTTGAGATGGTTTGTATACTATGCCGAGGAGGTGAGGTACTACACTGTGGGGGCACAGGGCGCTACCGGAGGATTTCAAATATCAGAATCGTAACCATAATAGAGTATTTAATTGCATCCTAGCTTTCATCAAGTGTAAGATGTACTCTAGTTTATGTTCACCTAAGAAAGAGAAATGCTGTCAGTTAAACTAGGATATGTCTTCAAGTGCAAGGTGAGTGCCACCTTAAAAGATATTAAATTGGGGGGGGGGTGGTGGACAAATCTTAGAACAAGTAAATTGTGGTACTAGAATAATTAAGAAAGGTCGAACACTTGGATCAACAAAAAGAGTGATTATTGCTTACCATGTGATCCAAACTCTATTAAGTCTTAGAACAAAAGACGTTCTTCTCTTGATTCCCCGCAGCTGTTAGACCCAAGGTACAGAGGGCAGTAGCCAACGACCAGCAGGCCTCAAGTGCCATGTGCAGACTCTAAGAGCAACTGCCTTTGAGAGAGGAAACGGTAGAGAGTGGGCTTTCGGAGGTAGAGAATTACTAGCTGGGAAAGTAGGATAATTGACACAGAATCGGAATTGATGCCACTGCATGACTGAGTTGGTGAAACGTCCCTTCTCAGAGATCTTGAGGCTCCTCAGAAATGTATTTTTCATTTTGGACAGACCATTCAGGATAAATATGATCGGTTCGAGTTCCTGGTTCTCTCATCAGGACTGTTTCTTAGGCCTCACTGGCACAAGAAATCTGTTTTGATGGTCCAGGGTAAATCCTGACAAAAGCAAAGCACGGTATCTATGAAAAACTAACCACTCAGAAGAGAACAACAGATAAAAAGCCAGGCCGACCTGACCCTGCAAAATAGGTAAGGTTGGACTGGCAACAGGGGTAGAGGGGAAGTGCCCATCTCCTGCTAGAAGAGCTAGAGAAGACCCCTTCCGGAGAGACCACCAGGAGAGGAGAGCAGAAGGTGCTGCTGATGAAGAATATTTTAATCAGCAGAGAAGGTCAAAATGACAATGTTCCAGGATCAGTGTAAACATATGGGATTAAAAAATAAAAAAGATCAAAAAAGATCATTTTAAAATGACTTTTTTTTTAAAGGACTTGTGTAAACAAAAGTCCATTTTAAGAGACAGTTGGCTGTTGAAAGCAGAAGTACAACTCACTGAGAGAATCACCGCACTATTTATTTGGGTAGAAAGGACCTGGAATGTAGAAAGGCCCATTCTGCAGAGGAAAAAAATAGAATCACTAACAGGCCTCGTGCCTTGCACAGCCAGTGGCTAGAATCCCTGCCTCAGGAGACCCTGTGCTAGAAGGCCGCTAGAACCATCTACAACTATGTGAGTCTTTCTTGGAAGCCAACAAGTGTTTGCCCAGTTAAGAGCACAGTAACAATCAGTCACGTTAGGTGATAATGATTATCGATATCTTTAAAAGCCGTGTCGAGTTTCTTTTTCAGGAACCCTCACCCCACCCTTAGAGAAATTTATCTGAGGTTTACCTCTTTGAAATACCTCATTGTTGTTCCACATTTACCATATCCAAAAAACAAACAAACAAAAAAATCTTTTTATTATCAAAGTGTTCAGAAGGGGGCGCCACTGAAAACAATTAGAGCTTTCCCTGCCAGGACAATTTTGTTGCAGAAACAGCTGAAAGCAATCAGGTCAGACAGAGCCAAGGGCTGGAGGGATTTTTAAATTACAAAAACCGATCCAAATCAAACCAAAACAAAAATCAAACCCAATGGCCAAGATTTCAAGTTTGCTACTAAAGGCATGACTTTCTCCTAAGACATGCGAGTGACTTGATCAATATATTTATATATTTATATTTGAAGAAGAAGGAACTATTTGATGCAGCAAATGCACGTTGATTAAAAATTACCAGATATGGGGGCTCCTGGGTGGCTCAGTGGTTTAGGCCTCTGCCTTCGGCTCAGGTCATGATTTCAGGGTCCTGGGATGGAGCCCCACATCGGGCTCTCTGCTCAGCGGGGAGCCTGCTTCCCCCCTCTCTCTCTGCCTGCCTCTCTACCTACTTGTGATCTGTCAGAAAAATGGGTAAATCAGATCTTTAAAAAAAGAATTAGTAGATGTGAAATACATGGAGGGTATGGGGGAAGGAAAATGATTGCACCTGATCTGACTAGGAAGTGGTTGAAGCCTGAATTAAAGTGCTATAAAAAGAGTAAAGACCTGGGAATTCTATGGGGAAAAATCCCTCGAAAAACAGCAGTAATAACTGGCTGCTCCTTATTGATCCAGATGCTGCGGTAGGGAAAGAAGAGATGGTTTTACCCAGAGGATGATCTCCGTTTGTCTTCATGATCTGGCATTTCCTGCAAGCCAGGTATGGGGCTCTGCTCTAGAACTGCATATGCTGGGGGGCCCTCACTGTCCCTTTTCTCTTCTCAGGGGGACAACGGGCATGTCCATGGTGCAGTGGGACAGGCTTTACCACAGGGAGATAAAAGACTGCCAAGGGTAGGTTGGAGCTGGGAAAAGCCACTTAGGAACAGATTTTCACTGGAGGTGACAGACAAGGGCAAAGCGAAGAATGAGGATGAGTATGTCAAGTTTCAAAGTGCCTGGAGGCAGCACAGTGCATTTGGGAAACTACAGCAAGTTCATGACAACCGACAACTGATCTGGCAGCATCACCTAGGGATGGAGTTTGATCCGCGGGGTTAACACTGGGCTTGAGATGGTTTGTATACTATGCCGAGGAGGTGAGGTACTACACTGTGGGGGCACAGGGCGCTACCGGAGGATTTCAAATATCAGAATCGTAACCATAATAGAGTATTTAATTGCATCCTAGCTTTCATCAAGTGTAAGATGTACTATAGTTTATGTTCGCCTAAGAAAGAGAAATGCTGTCAGTTAAACTAGGATATGTCATCAAGTGCAAGGTGAGTGCCACCTTAAAAGATATTAAAATGGGGGGGGGGTGGACAAATCTTAGAACAAGTAAATTGTGGTACTAGAATAATTAAGAAAGGTCGAACACTTGGATCAACAAAAAAAGTGATTATTGCTTACCATGTGACCCAAACTGTATTAAGTCTTAGAACAAAAGACGTTCTTCTCTTGATGCCCCGCGGCTGTTAGACCCAAGGTACAGAGGGCAGTAGCCAACGACCAGCAGGCCTCAAGTGCCATGTGCAGACTCTAAGAGCAACTGCCTTTGAGAGAGGAAACGGTGGAGAGTGGGCTTTCGGAGGTAGAGAATTACTAGCTGGGAAAGTAGGATAATTGACACAGAATCAGAATTGATGCCACTGCATGACTGAGTTAGTGAAACGTCCCTTCTCAGAGATCTTGAGGCTCCTCAGAAATGTATTTTTCATATTGGACAGAACATTCAGGATAAATATGATCGGTTCGAGTTCCTGGTTCTCTCATCAGGACAGTTTCTTAGGCCTCACTGGCACAAGAAAGCTGTTTTGATGGTCCAGGGTAAATCCTGACAAAAGCAAAGCACGGTATCTATGAAAAACTAACCACTCAGAAGAGAACAACAGATAAAAAGCCAGGCCGACCTGACCCTGCAAAATAGGTAAGGTTGGTCCGGCAACAGGGGTAGAGGGGAAGTGCCCATCTCCTGCTAGAAGAGCTAGAGAAGACCCCTTCCGGAGAGACCACCAGGAGAGGAGAGCAGAAGGTGCTGCTGATGAAGAATATTTTAATCAGCAGAGAAGGTCAAAATGACAATGTTCCAGGATCAGTGTAAACATATGGGATTAAAAAATAAAAAAGATCAAAAAAGATCATTTTAAAATGACTTTTTTTTAAAGGACTTGTGTAAACAAAAGTCCATTTTAAGAGACAGTTGGCTGTTGAAAGCAGATGTACAAATCACTGAGAGAATCACCGCACTATTTATTTGGGTAGAAAGGACCTGGAATGTAGAAAGGCCCATTCTGCAGAGGAAAAAATAGAATCACTAACAGGCCTCGTGCCTTGCACAGCCAGTGGCTAGAATCCCTGCCTCAGGAGACCCTGTGCTAGAAGGCCGCTAGAACCATCTACAACTATGTGAGTCTTTCTTGGAAGCCAACAAGTGTTTGCCCAGTTAAGAGCACAGTAACAATCAGTCACGTTAGGTGATAATGATTATCGATATCTTTAAAAGCCGTGTCGAGTTTCTTTTTCAGGAACCCTCACCCCACCCTTAGAGAAATTTATCTGAGGTTCACCTCTTTGAAATACCTCATTGTTGTTCCACATTTACCATATCCAAAAAACAAACAAACAAAAAAATCTTTTTATTAACAAAGTGTTCAGAAGGGGGCGCCACTGAAAACAATTAGAGCTTTCCCTGCCAGGACAATTTTGTTGCAGAAACAGCTGAAAGCAATCAGGTCAGACAGAGCCAAGGGCTGGAGGGATTTTTAAATTACAAAAACCGATCCAAATCAAACCAAAACAAAAATCAAACCCAATGGCCAAGATTTCAAGTTTGCTAATAAAGGCATGACTTTCTCCTAAGACATGCGAGTAACTTGATCAATATATTTATATATTTATATTTGAAGAAGAAGGAACTATTTGATGCAGCAAATGCACGTTGATTAAAAATTACCAGATATGGGGGCTCCTGGGTGGCTCAGTGGTTTAGGCCTCTGCCTTCGGCTCAGGTCATGATTTCAGGGTCCTGGGATGGAGCCCCACATCGGGCTCTCTGCTCAGCGGGGAGCCTGCTTCCCCCCTCACTCTCTGCCTGCCTCTCTACCTACTTGTGATCTGTCAGAAAAATGGGTAAATCAGATCTTTAAAAAAAGAATTAGTAGATGTGAAATACATCGAGGGTATGGGGGAAGGAAAATGATTTCACCTGATCTGACTAGGAAGTTGTTGAAGCCTGAATTAAAGTGCTATAAAAAGAGTAAAGACCTGGGAATTCTATGGGGAAAAAATCCCTCGAAAAACAGCAGTAACAACTGGCTGCTCCTTATTGATCCAGATGCTGCGGTAGGCAAAGAAGAGCTGGTTTTAGCCAGAGGATGATCTCCATTTGTCTTCATGATCTGGCATTTCCTGCAAGCCAGGTATGGGGCTCTGCTCTAGAGCTGCAAATGCTGGGGGCGCCCTCACTGTCCCTTTTCTCTTCTCAGGGGCACAACGGGCATGTCCATGGTGCAGTGGGACAGGCTTTACCACAGGGAGATAAAAGACTGCCAAGGGTAGGTTGGAGCTGGGAAAAGCCACTTAGGAACAGATTATCACTGGAGGTGATAGACAAGGGCAAAGCGAAGAATGAGGATGAGTATGTCAAGTTTCAAAGTGCCTGGAGGCAGCACAGTGCATTTGGGAAACTACAGCAAGTTCATGACAACCGACAACTGATCTGGCAGCATCACCTAGGGATGGAGTTTGATCCGCGGGTTTAACACTGGGCTTGAGATGGTTTGTATACTATGCCGAGGAGGTGAGGTACTACACTGTGGGGGCACAGGGCGCAACCGGAGGATTTCAAATATCAGAATCCTAACCATAATAGAGTATTTAATTGCATCCTAGCTTTCATCAATTGTAAGATGTACTCTAGTTTATGTTCGCCTAAGAAAGAGAAATGCTGTCAGTTAAACTAGGATATGTCTTCAAGTGCAAGGTGAGTGCCACCTTAAAAGATATTAAAATGGGGGGGGGTGGTGGACAAATCTTAGAACAAGTAAATTGTGGTACTAGAATAATTAAGAAAGGTCGTACACTTGGATCAACAAAAAAAGTGATTATTGCTTACCATGTGACCCAAACTGTATTAAGTCTTAGAACAAAAGACGTTCTTCTCTTGATGCCCCGCAGCTGTTAGACCCAAGGTACAGAGGGCAGTAGCCAACGACCAGCAGGCCTCAAGTGCCATGTGCAGACTCTAAGAGCAACTGCCTTTGAGAGAGGAAACGGTAGAGAGTGGGCTTTCGGAGGTAGAGTATTACTAGCTGGGAAAGTAGGATAATTGACACAGAATCGGAATTGATGCCACTGCATGAGTGAGTTGGTGAAACGTCCCTTCTCAGAGATCTTGAGGCTCCTCAGAAATGTATTTTTCATTTTGGACAGAACATTCAGGATAAATATGATCGGTTCGAGTTCCTGGTTCTCTCATCAGGACTGTTTCTTAGGCCTCACTGGCACAAGAAAGCTGTTTTGATGGTCCAGGGTAAATCCTGACAAAAGCAAAGCACGGTATCTATGAAAAACTAACCACTCAGAAGAGAACAACAGATAAAAAGCCAGGCCGACCTGACCCTGCAAAATAGGTAAGGTTGGTCCGGCAACAGGGGTAGAGGGGAAGTGCCCATCTCCTGCTAGAAGAGCTAGAGAAGACCCCTTCCGGAGAGACCACCAGGAGAGGAGAGCAGAAGGTGCTGCTGATGAAGAATATTTTAATCAGCAGAGAAGGTCAAAATGACAATGTTCCAGGATCAGTGTAAACATATGGGATTAAAAAATAAAAAAGATCAAAAAAGATCATTTTAAAATGACTTTTTTTTTAAAGGACTTGTGTAAACAAAAGTCCTTTTTAAGAGACAGTTGGCTGTTGAAAGCAGAAGTACAAGTACAACCAACTGAGAGAATCACCGCACTATTTATTTGGGTAGAAAGGACCTGGAATGTAGAAAGGCCCATTCTGCAGAGGAAAAAAATAGAATCACTAACAGGCCTCGTGCCTTGCACAGCCAGTGGCTAGAATCCCTGCCTCAGGAGACCCTGTGCTAGAAGGCCGCTAGAACCATCTACAACTATGTGAGTCTTTCTTGGAAGCCAACAAGTGTTTGCCCAGTTAAGAGCACAGTAACAATCAGTCACGTTAGGTGATAATAATTATCGATATCTTTAAAAGGCGTGTCGTGTTTCTTTTTGTGGAACCCTCACCCCACCCTTAGAGAAATTTATCTGAGGTTCACCTCTTTGAAATACCTCATTGTTGTTCTTCATTTACCATATCCAAAAAACAAACAAAAAAAAAATCTTTTTATTAACAAAGTGTTCAGAAGGGGGCGCCACTGAAAACAATTAGAGCTTTCCCTGCCAGGACAATTTTGTTGCAGAAACAGCTGAAAGCAATCAGGTCAGACAGAGCCAAGGGCTGGAGGGATTTTTAAATTACAAAAACCGATCCAAATCAAACCAAAACAAAAATCAAACCCAATGGCCAAGATTTCAAGTTTGCTACTAAAGGCATGACTTTCTCCTAAGACATGCGAGTGACTTGATCAATATATTTATATATTTATATTTGAAGAAGAAGGAACTATTTGATGCAGCAAATGCACGTTGATTAAAAATTACCAGACATTGGGGCTCCTGGGTGGCTCAGTGGTTTAGGCCTCTGCCTTCGGCTCTGGTCATGATTTCAGGGTCCTGGGATGGAGCCCCACATCGGGCTCTCTGCTCAGCGGGGAGCCTGCTTCCCCCCTCTCTCTCTGCCTGCCTCTCTACCTACTTGTGATCTGTCAGAAAAATGGGTAAATCAGATCTTTAAAAAAAGACTTAGTAGATGTGAAATACATGGAGGGTATGGGGGAAGGAAAATGATTGCACCTGATCTGACTAGGAAGTGGTTGAAGCCTGAATTAAAGTGCTATAAAAAGAGTAAAGACCTGGGAATTCTATGGGGAAAAAATCCCTCGAAAAACAGCAGTAATAACTGGCTGCTCCTTATTGATCCAGATGCTGCGGTAGGCAAAGAAGAGCTGGTTTTACCCAGAGGATGATCTCCGTTTGTCTTCATGATCTGGCATTTCCTGCAAGCCAGGTATGGGGCTCTGCTCTAGAGCTGCAAATGCTGGGGGGCCCTCACTGTCCCTTTTCTCTTCTCAGGGGGACAACGGGCATGTCCATGGTGCAGTGGGACAGGCTTTACCACAGGGAGATAAAAGACTGCCAAGGGTAGGTTGGAGCTGGGAAAAGCCACTTAGGAACAGATTTTCACTGGAGGTGATAGACAAGGGCAAAGCGAAGAATGAGGATGAGTATGTCAAGTTTCAAAGTGCCTGGAGGCAGCACAGTGCATTTGGGAAACTACAGCAAGTTCATGACAACCGACAACTGATCTGGCAGCATCACCTAGGGATGGAGTTTGATCCGCGGGTCTAACACTGGGCTTGAGATGGTTTGTATACTATGCCGAGGAGGTGAGGTACTACACTGTGGGGGCACAGGGCGCTACCGGAGGATTTCAAATATCAGAATCGTAACCATAATAGAGTATTTAATTGCATCCTAGCTTTCATCAAGTGTAAGATGTACTCTAGTTTATGTTCGCCTAAGAAAGAGAAATGCTGTCAGTTAAACTAGGATATGTCTTCAAGTGCAAGGTGAGTGCCACCTTAAAAGATATTAAAATGGGGGGGGGGGTGGACAAATCTTAGAACAAGTAAATTGTGGTACTAGAATAATTAAGAAAGGTCGAACACTTGGATCAACAAAAAAAGTGATTATTGCTTACCATGTGACCCAAACTGTATTAAGTCTTAGAACAAAAGACGTTCTTCTCTTGATGCCCCGCAGCTGTTAGACCCAAGGTACAGAGGGCAGTAGCCAACGACCAGCAGGCCTCAAGTGCCATGTGCAGACTCTAAGAGCAACTGCCTTTGAGAGAGGAAACGGTGGAGAGTGGGCTTTCGGAGGTAGAGAATTACTAGCTGGGAAAGTAGGATAATTGACACAGAATCGGAATTGATGCCACTGCATGACTGAGTTGGTGAAACGTCCCTTCTCAGAGATCTTGAGGCTCCTCAGAAATGTATTTTTCATATTGGACAGAACATTCAGTATAAATATGATCGGTTCGAGTTCCTGGTTCTCTCATCAGGACTGTTTCTTAGGCCTCACTGGCACAAGAAAGCTGTTTTGATGGTCCAGGGTAAATCCTGACAAAAGCAAAGCACGGTATCTATGAAAAACTAACCACTCAGAAGAGAACAACAGATAAAAAGCCAGGCCGACCTGACCCTGTAAAATAGGTAAGGTTGGTCCGGCAACAGGGTAGAGGGGAAGTGCCCATCTCCTGCTAGAAGAGCTAGAGAAGACCCCTTCCGGAGAGACCACCAGGAGAGGAGAGCAGAAGGTGCTGCTGATGAAGAATATTTTAATCAGCAGAGAAGGTCAAAATGACAATGTTCCAGGATCAGTGTAAACATATGGGATTAAAAAATAAAAAAGATCAAAAAAGATCATTTTAAAATGACTTTTTTTTTAAAGGACTTGTGTAAACAAAAGTCCATTTTAAGAGACAGTTGGCTGTTGAAAGCAGAAGTACAACTCACTGAGAGAATCACCGCACTATTTATTTGGGTAGAAAGGACCTGGAATGTAGAAAGGCCCATTCTGCAGAGGAAAAAAATAGAATCACTAACAGGCCTCGTGCCTTGCACAGCCAGTGGCTAGAATCCCTGCCTCAGGAGACCCTGTGCTAGAAGGCCGCTAGAACCATCTACAACTATGTGAGTCTTTCTTGGAAGCCAACAAGTGTTTGCCCAGTTAAGAGCACAGTAACAATCAGTCACGTTAGGTGATAATGATTATCGATATCTTTAAAAGCCGTGTCGAGTTTCTTTTTCAGGAACCCTCACCACACCCTTAGAGAAATTTATCTGAGGTTCACCTCTTTGAAATACCTCATTGTTGTTCCACATTTACCATATCCAAAAAACAAACAAACAAAAAAATCTTTTTATTAACAAAGTGTTCAGAAGGGGGCGCCACTGAAAACAATTAGAGCTTTCCCTGCCAGGACAATTTTGTTGCAGAAACAGCTGAAAGCAATCAGGTCAGACAGAGCCAAGGGCTGGAGGGATTTTTAAATTACAAAAACCGATCCAAATCAAACCAAAACAAAAATCAAACCCAATGGCCAAGATTTCAAGTTTGCTAATAAAGGCATGACTTTCTCCTAAGACATGCGAGTAACTTGATCAATATATTTATATATTTATATTTGAAGAAGAAGGAACTATTTGATGCAGCAAATGCACGTTGATTAAAAATTACCAGATATGGGGGCTCCTGGGTGGCTCAGTGGTTTAGGCCTCTGCCTTCGGCTCAGGTCATGATTTCAGGGTCCTGGGATGGAGCCCCACATCGGGCTCTCTGCTCAGCGGGGAGCCTGCTTCCCCCCTCTCTCTCTGCCTGCCTCTCTACCTACTTGTGATCTGTCAGAAAAATGGGTAAATCAGATCTTTAAAAAAAGACTTAGTAGATGTGAAATACATGGAGGGTATGGGGGAAGGAAAATGATTGCACCTGATCTGACTAGGAAGTGGTTGAAGCCTGAATTAAAGTGCTATAAAAAGAGTAAAGACATGGGAATTCTATGGGGAAAAAATCCCTCGAAAAACAGCAGTAATAACTGGCTGCTCCTTATTGATCCAGATGCTGCGGTAGGCAAAGAAGAGCTGGTTTTACCCAGAGGATGATCTCCGTTTGTCTTCATGATCTGGCATTTCCTGCAAGCCAGGTATGGGGCTCTGCTCTAGAGCTGCAAATGCTGGGGGGCCCTCACTGTCCCTTTTCTCTTCTCAGGGGGACAATTGACATGTCCATGGTGCAGTGGGACAGGCTTTACCACAGGGAGATAAAAGACTGCCAAGGGTAGGTTGGAGCTGGGAAAAGCCACTTAGGAACAGATTTTCACTGGAGGTGATAGACAAGGGCAAAGCGAAGAATGAGGATGAGTATGTCAAGTTTCAAAGTGCCTGGAGGCAGCACAGTGCATTTGGGAAACTACAGCAAGTTCATGACAACCGACAACTGATCTGGCAGCATCACCTAGGGATGGAGTTTGATCCGCGGGTTTAACACTGGGCTTGAGATGGTTTGTATACTATGCCGAGGAGGTGAGGTACTACACTGTGGGGGCACAGGGCGCTACCGGAGGATTTCAAATATCAGAATCGTAACCATAATAGAGTATTTAATTGCCTCCTAGCTTTCATCAAGTGTAAGATGTACTCTAGTTTATGTTCACCTAAGAAAGAGAAATGCTGTCAGTTAAACTAGGATATGTCATCAAGTGCAAGGTGAGTGCCACCTTAAAAGATATTAAAATGGGGGGGGGGGTGGACAAATCTTAGAACAAGTAAATTGTGGTACTAGAATAATTAAGAAAGGTCGAACACTTGGATCAACAAAAAGAGTGATTATTGCTTACCATGTGACCCAAACTCTATTAAGTCTTAGAACAAAAGACGTTCTTCTCTTGATGCCCCGCAGCTGTTAGACCCAAGGTACAGAGGGCAGTAGCCAACGACCAGCAGGCCTCAAGTGCCATGTGCAGACACTAAGAGCAACTGCCTTTGAGAGAGGAAACGGTAGAGATTGGGCTTTCGGAGGTAGAGAATTACTAGCTGGGAAAGTAGGATAATTGACACAGAATCGGAATTGATGCCACTGCATGACTGAGTTGGTGAAACGTCCCTTCTCAGAGATCTTGAGGCTCCTCAGAAATGTATTTTTCATTTTGGACAGAACATTCAGGATAAATATGATCGGTTCGAGTTCCTGGTTCTCTCATCAGGACTGTTTCTTAGGCCTCACTGGCACAAGAAAGCTGTTTTGATGGTCCAGGGTAAATCCTGACAAAAGCAAAGCACGGTATCTATGAAAAACTAACCACTCAGAAGAGAACAACAGATAAAAAGCCAGGCCGACCAGACCCTGCAAAATAGGTAAGGTTGGTCCGGCAACAGGGGTAGAGGGGAAGTGCCCATCTCCTGGTAGAAGAGCTAGAGAAGACCCCTTCCGGAGAGACCACCAGGAGAGGAGAGTAGAAGGTGCTGCTGATGAAGAATATTTTAATCAGCAGAGAAGGTCAAAATGACAAAGTTCCAGGATCAGTGTAAACATATGGGATTAAAAAATAAAAAAGATCACAAAAGATCATTTTAAAATGACTTTTTTTTTAAAGGACTTGTGTAAACAAAAGTCCTTTTTAAGAGACAGTTGGCTGTTGAAAGCAGAAGTACAACTCACTGAGAGAATCACCGCACTATTTATTTGGGTAGAAAGGACCTGGAATGTAGAAAGGCCCATTCTGCAGAGGAAAAAAATAGAATCACTAACAGGCCTCGTGCCTTGCACAGCCAGTGGCTAGAATCCCTGCCTCAGGAGACCCTGTGCTAGAAGGCCGCTAGAACCATCTACAACTATGTGAGTCTTTCTTGGAAGCCAACAAGTGTTTGCCCAGTTAAGAGCACAGTAACAATCAGTCACGTTAGGTGATAATGATTATCGATATCTTTAAAAGCCGTGTCGAGTTTCTTTTTCAGGAACCCTCACCACACCCTTAGAGAAATTTATCTGAGGTTCACCTCTTTGAAATACCTCATTGTTGTTCCACATTTACCATATCCAAAAAACAAACAAACAAAAAAATCTTTTTATTAACAAAGTGTTCAGAAGGGGGCGCCACTGAAAACAATTAGAGCTTTCCCTGCCAGGACAATTTTGTTGCAGAAACAGCTGAAAGCAATCAGGTCAGACAGAGCCAAGGGCTGGAGGGATTTTTAAATTACAAAAACCGATCCAAATCAAACCAAAACAAAAATCAAACCCAATGGCCAAGATTTCAAGTTTGCTAATAAAGGCATGACTTTCTCCTAAGACATGCGAGTAACTTGATCAATATATTTATATATTTATATTTGAAGAAGAAGGAACTATTTGATGCAGCAAATGCACGTTGATTAAAAATTACCAGATATGGGGGCTCCTGGGTGGCTCAGTGGTTTAGGCCTCTGCCTTCGGCTCAGGTCATGATTTCAGGGTCCTGGGATGGAGCCCCACATCGGGCTCTCTGCTCAGCGGGGAGCCTGCTTCCCCCCTCTCTCTCTGCCTGCCTCTCTACCTACTTGTGATCTGTCAGAAAAATGGGTAAATCAGATCTTTAAAAAAAGACTTAGTAGATGTGAAATACATGGAGGGTATGGGGGAAGGAAAATGATTGCACCTGATCTGACTAGGAAGTGGTTGAAGCCTGAATTAAAGTGCTATAAAAAGAGTAAAGACATGGGAATTCTATGGGGAAAAAATCCCTCGAAAAACAGCAGTAATAACTGGCTGCTCCTTATTGATCCAGATGCTGCGGTAGGCAAAGAAGAGCTGGTTTTACCCAGAGGATGATCTCCGTTTGTCTTCATGATCTGGCATTTCCTGCAAGCCAGGTATGGGGCTCTGCTCTAGAGCTGCAAATGCTGGGGGGCCCTCACTGTCCCTTTTCTCTTCTCAGGGGGACAACGGGCATGTCCATGGTGCAGTGAGATAGGCTTTACCACAGGGAGATAAAAGACTGCCAAGGGTAGGTTGGAGCTGGGAAAAGCCACTTAGGAACAGATTTTAACTGGAGGTGACAGACAAGGGCAAAGCGAAGAATGAGGATGAGTATGTCAAGTTTCAAAGTGCCTGGAGGCAGCACAGTGCATTTGGGAAACTACAGCAAGTTCATGACAACCGACAACTGATCTGGCAGCATCACCTAGGGATGGAGTTTGATCCGCGGGGTTAACACTGGGCTTGAGATGGTTTGTATACTAGGCCGAGGAGGTGAGGTACTACACTGTGGGGGCACAGGGCGCTACCGGAGGATTTCAAATAACAGAATCGTAACCATAATAGAGTATTTAATTGCATCCTAGCTTTCATCAAGTGTAAGATGTACTATAGTTTATGTTCGCCTAAGAAAGAGAAATGCTGTCAGTTAAACTAGGATATGTCATCAAGTGCAAGGTGAGTGCCACCTTAAAAGATATTAAAATGGGGGGGGGGTGGACAAATCTTAGAACAAGTAAATTGTGGTACTAGAATAATTAAGAAAGGTCGAACACTTGGATCAACAAAAAAAGTGATTATTGCTTACCATGTGACCCAAACTGTATTAAGTCTTAGAACAAAAGACGTTCTTCTCTTGATGCCCCGCAGCTGTTAGACCCAAGGTACAGAGGGCAGTAGCCAACGACCAGCAGGCCTCAAGTGCCATGTGCAGACTCTAAGAGCAACTGCCTTTGAGAGAGGAAACGGTGGAGAGTGGGCTTTCGGAGGTAGAGAATTACTAGCTGGGAAAGTAGGATAATTGACACAGAATCAGAATTGATGCCACTGCATGACTGAGTTGGTGAAACGTCCCTTCTCAGAGATCTTGAGGCTCCTCAGAAATGTATTTTTCATATTGGACAGAACATTCAGGATAAATATGATCGGTTCGAGTTCCTGGTTCTCTCATCAGGACTGTTTCTTAGGCCTCACTGGCACAAGAAAGCTGTTTTGATGGTCCAGGGTAAATCCTGACAAAAGCAAAGCACGGTATCTATGAAAAACTAACCACTCAGAAGAGAACAACAGATAAAAAGCCAGGCCGACCTGACCCTGCAAAATAGGTAAGGTTGGTCCGGCAACAGGGGTAGAGGGGAAGTGCCCATCTCCTGCTAGAAGAGCTAGAGAACACCCCTTCCGGAGAGACCACCAGGAGAGGAGAGCAGAAGGTGCTGCTGATGAAGAATATTTTAATCAGCAGAGAAGGTCAAAATGACAATGTTCCAGGATCAGTGTAAACATATGGGATTAAAAAATAAAAAAGATCAAAAAAGATCATTTTAAAATGACTTATTTTTAAAGGACTTGTGTAAACAAAAGTCCATTTTAAGAGACAGTTGGCTGTTGAAAGCAGAAGTACAACTCACTGAGAGAATCACCTCACTATTTATTTGGGTAGAAAGGACCTGGAATGTAGAAAGGCCCATTCTGCAGAGGAAAAAAATAGAATCACTAACAGGCCTCGTGCCTTGCACAGCCAGTGGCTAGAATCCCTGCCTCAGGAGACCCTGTGCTAGAAGGCCGCTAGAACCATCTACAACTATGTGAGTCTTTCTTGGAAGCCAACAAGTGTTTGCCCAGTTAAGAGCACAGTAACAATCAGTCACGTTAGGTGATAATGATTATCGATATCTTTAAAAGCCGTGTCGAGTTTCTTTTTCAGGAACCCTCACCCCACCCTTAGAGAAATTTATCTGAGGTTCACCTCTTTGAAATACCTCATTGTTGTTCCACATTTACCATATCCAAAAAACAAACAAACAAAATAATCTTTTTATTAACAAAGTGTTCAGAAGGGGGCGCCACTGAAAACAATTAGAGCTTTCCCTGCCAGGACAATTTTGTTGCAGAAACAGCTGAAAGCAATCAGGTCAGACAGAGCCAAGGGCTGGAGGGATTTTTAAATTACAAAAACCGATCCAAATCAAACCAAAACAAAAATCAAACCCAATGGCCAAGATTTCAAGTTTGCTACTAAAGGCATGACTTTCTCCTAAGACATGCGAGTGACTTGATCAATATATTTATATATTTATATTTGAAGAAGGAGGAACTATTTGATGCAGCAAATGCACGTTGATTAAAAATTACCAGATATGGGGGCTCCTGGGTGGCTCAGTGGTTTAGGCCTCTGCCTTCGGCTCAGGTCATGATTTCAGGGTCCTGGGATGGAGCCCCACATCGGGCTCTCTGCTCAGCGGGGAGCCTGCTTCCCCCTCTCTCTCTGCCTGCCTCTCTACCTACTTGTGATCTGTCAGAAAAATGGGTAAATCAGATCTTTAAAAAAAGAATTAGTAGATGTGAAATACATCGAGGGTATGGGGGAAGGAAAATGATTGCACCTGATCTGACTAGGAAGTGGTTGAAGCCTGAATTAAAGTGCTATAAAAAGAGTAAAGACCTGGGAATTCTATGGGGAAAAATCCCTCGAAAAACAGCAGCAATAACTGGCTGCTCCTTATTGATCCAGATGCTGCGGTAGGCAAAGAAGAGCTGGTTTTAGCCAGAGGATGATCTCCATTTGTCTTCATGATCTGGCATTTCCTGCAAGCCAGGTATGGGGCTCTGCTCTAGAGCTGCAAATGCTGGGGGGCCCTCACTGTCCCTTTTCTCTTCTCAGGGGGACAACGGGCATGTCCTTGGTGCAGTTTGACAGGCTTTACCACAGGGAGATAAAAGACTGCCAAGGGTATGTTGGAGCTGGGAAAAGCCACTTAGGAACAGATTTTCATTGGAGGTTGTAGACAAGGGCAAAGCGAAAAATGAGGATGAGTGTGTATAGTTTCAACGTGCCAGGAGGCAGCATAGTGCATTTGGGAAACTACAGCAAGTTCATGACAACCGACAACTGATCTGGCAGCATCACCTGGGGATGGAGGCTGAGCCCCGGGGTTTATACTGGGGTCAAGATGGTTTGTATACTATGCCGAGGAGGTGAGGTACTACACTCTGGGGGCACAGGGAGCTACTGGAGGATTTCAAATATCAGAATCGTAACCATAATAGAGTAATTAAGTGCATCCTAGCTTTCATCAAGTGTAAGATGTACTATAGTTTATGTTCGCCTAAGAAAGAGAAATGCTGTCAGTTAAACTAGGATATGTCATCAAGTGCAAGGTGAGTGCCACCTTAAGAGATATTAAAATGGGGGGGGTGGACAAATCTTAGAACAAGTAAATTGTGGTACTAGAATAAATAAGAAAAATAATACAAGAACACTTGGATCAACAAAAAAAATGATTATTGCTTACCATGTGCCCCAAAATATATTAAGTCTCCAAAAATTTATATCATCTGATAGATCAGATATATATAAAATTACATTTAAAGTTTTAAAAATATCAGCAAATATTTTCATTTATATGCAAATTTCAAAGAAAATCTACTTTTCCAAACACGAATTTTTATACTATTTATTTGAATTTTTTCGACAATTGATAAAATGTTTAGTGAGACTATAAATGTTAGATCGAAAAAAATGATTAATAGATGTAGGTTCAAATTATTATGTTCCATTAAAAATGAATTAGTCTTTGATGAACATCTGTTTGGTAATATGTTGTATCCAGATATAGTAAATTAATGACATATATAAAATTTCAGGGAAATGACACGTTTTGTTCCATTATGAGTAGAGTTTTTAAAATGCTATTGTAAAATTTAAAAAAAAGATTTTATTTATCTATTTGACAGAGAGAGAGATCACAAATAGGCAGAGAAACAGACAGAGAGAAATATGAGGAGAAGCAGGCTCCCTGCTGAGCAGGGAGTCCTATCGGGACTCGATCCTAGGCCCCTGGGATCATGACCTGAGCCAAAGGTAGAGGCTTAACCCTCTGAGCCACCCAGGTACCCCATCGTTATGGTAAACTTTGAAGTCAGTCCTCATTCTTTGTTCTCCTTCAACACTATGTTGACTATTGTGAGACTTTGCCTCTCCATATAAACTTTAAAATAAGTTTGTTAATATTAAAAAAAAAACAACTTGCTGGAATGCATTAATTGTATGGATAAACTTGGAAACCAGTGACCTCTTGAGCTTAGCATGAGATAGAAGATGGACATCAGTTGTCACAGTGGTGCCTCTGGCAGAACCTATTGAAATCCCTAGGCAAAATGAGACCTCAAGGATCTGAGAGAATGTCTAAGAAGTACTTGATACATCCCTTTGGTATGGTTTATTGAAGTGTCCACCTGTCCGAAAGTTGGGAAATCTAGGTAAGGGAGGGAAAATTAGTTATGATAAAACATATCAACAAACATCAATAAATTTTGTAAAACTAATTGTCATGGCTCATATACAATATGACCAACAGAGGGACCATCAAAAGGAAAGCATCAGTTATGTTTATTGTGAAATTTTTTATTCAATATAAAGCAATGAGGGGGAAGACACAATGAGAAAATTACCATTTTTTAAATGGTAAATTTCTTACAAAATGGAATAGGTTTTATATTCTAAGTAGTATATTGAAAAGTAAAACATTGGGGCGCCTGGGTGGCTCAGTGGTTTGGGCTGCTGCCTTCGGCTCGGGTCATGATCTCAGGGTCCTGGGACCAAGCCCAGCATCGGGCTCTCTGCTCCGCAGGGAGCCTGCTTCCCTCTCTCTCTCTCTCTCTGCCTGGCTCTCTGCCTACTTGTGATCTCTGTCTGTCAAATAAATAAATAAAATCTTAAAAAAAAAGAAAAGAAAAGTAAAACATTAAAAAATAAAATTTTATTTTAAAAAAATTATGTAATTTTTAAAAAGGTTAAAAATAGCAGAACCATTTTTCTTATAACTGGAAAATACATTGTATATATATCTATCAAAAATTACTTGTCATGGGGGCGCCTGGGTGGCTCAGTGGGATAAAGCCTCTGCCTTCGGCTCAGGTCATGATACCAGGAACCTGGGATCGAGTCCCACATCGGGCTCTCAGCTGAGCAGGGAGCCTGATTCCTCCTCTCTCTCTGCCTGACCCTGCCTACTTGTGATCTCTGTCAAATAAATAAATAAAATCTTTTATAAAAAATTTAAAAAAATAACTTGTCATGTCTGGAATCAGGAGCATATGGAAAAAATAATATCTGAGGACAATACTTCTGCCATGTTTTGTGCCTTGTTAGTATTTTTAAACAGTCAGGCATCTTTTAGATTCATTGAAATACCTGCAAGGTTACCAGCAGTGCCTTTTGGAGCCCTATGACTAATAAAATTAACTGCAAATATTCAAATGTTTACTATGGTGTCACTATTTAGGGCCACCACCAAGTATGTTTCAGAAGTAAGCATAACTGTTACTCTTCTGTAAGGCAAAAGGGCATGTTTTCAGGAGTTCCCTCTGCTGTACCAGGAGGTGAATCAAGTAATGATTTTTGTCTATAAAATAATTCACTTTTCAATCTAACATTCCTCATTCCACATTATAATAATAAAAACTAAGAGGAGACTAAAACAAACAACTACAACTACAACAACCAGCTTTTCCTCCAGTGGAAAAGTAAATATAACCTTATGAGTAGCCTGAAATTTATTTTTAAATATTTTTAAGATAAACGTTTTTGTTAGAAAACCATATATTTTATATTAATAAGAAATAACAGGCAAAGTTTTATTAACTTCTAAAAAGTCTAGTTACTTTTATTTTTCTATTAACTCATCTCTTTATGAAGTAGAACATGATCACACCTATTGTATCTACCCAAGTTTGTATGCTTTGGTTATTTTATGTTTGCTATTTCCTTGCTTAGTTTTTACAATATTTGATACATAATAATATCTTTAAGTCCATCTACGGTTTCACAGAATTTGTTTGAACTTCATAAAAATGTACCATACTTTTTGCACTGTCCTTTTTTTACTTCTCTATTAACTTTCCAAGATTTATTCACTTTAGAGTGTGTAGCTATCATTTATTTTTATTCCTCCATAATACTATGTTTACAAATTTGTATTTATCTGTACTTTTAAAAATATCTTAATTATATACCATTTCTCATCGCACGTAACACTCATGTTACTTCTACACTTATCAGATATTATGTAATTGAAAACCACAACTCAGCAACAATATAGCACCATTTTTCAAAATTGAATGGCTTACCAGAATTCTTTAATTCTACCCTTTATTCTGGTATTTGGCATTGTTCATATGGAGGAAAACTTATAAGTTGATATTCCATAAATAGAAGGATTTATTATGATTGATTATTTTCATTTAGAATGCATAGAATATGGTATATTTAATATTTCTTTCTTACTCTCAGCCTGGAACATAGTGCTATCTATGTAATAGCCACTAAAATATTAAGTTCATTACCTAGACTTTAAACTTCATATGAATAGGAATAACATACAGAACTCTTCTCATATTGGGACACCTGGGTGGCTCAGTCAGTTAAACGCCTGAGCCTTTAGCTCAGGTCATGATGTTAGGGTTCAGGGACTCAGTTCTGCAACAGATTCCCTGCTTATCCGGGAGTTTGCTTCTCCCTCACCCTGCTGTTCCCCCTGCTTGTGCTCTCTCTCACTCACAAATAAATAAAATTAAAAAAATAAATTCTTCTCAGATAGCTAATATAGAATATCATCTTTGTATTCATCAAAGGTAAAGGGCCATATAATAATGAAATTCAGACTACTTCAAATTTATTTTTTAACCAGTAAGAAAGTACTGGAAACAAGCCAAAAATGTCTTCAATGAATTAAAGAAATAGATTGAATTTCAATATCTTAATGTTTCTAAAATAAATTGCAAGATTTTTATACTAGATATCAGTGTAAATATTCATTATACAAGGATATTCTAAAAATAAACGTGAGAAAACTACTTGACATATATGATGACAAAAACGAGTTTGACAAAAGTCAGTTTGGGTAAAACTTACAACACCTGAAACTCTTGTTCTCTAATTTAATTATTTTAATTTACAAAAATACAAAAATAATATATCAGCGTAAGTCTATTGATAGCTTTGAAGGTATGCTCTGGTTGTGCACTGTTTACTATTTAAAGGGGAATCAAATATGTGATGCTTATGGTGTGACTATATTAAAATTCAACAAGTTCAGAAGCATACGAGGAATAGAATAAAGACAAAAGATGACCCTTACTTATCCTAAAGATAGACAATGGTATATATGTGCTAGTTGGGGAGAGAATCCGGTCAGTAGATGGAGGATGTGGTAGCGGAAAGAAAAGACACAACGTTTTGGTTGAACATTTAGCACTATATTTAACAAAGTGAAATTGTGTGTTAATAGCCTTGAATAAAATCCAAAAAATATTTTCAATTCATTGAAGATTATTTAGGAAAAACTTGAAAAGTACAACTTGATAAGTATTCCAATAAAAGATTCATAAGCAATACAAGTTTCAGAATTTTTAGTATATTTTCCCTAAAAAGCCATTTGATTTAAATTAAAAAGAATTCTACTTACCTGCCACTTAAATAAGAGGAAATTATTTGGTTTTGTAATAAGTCAATAAAATAAATTAACATATCTTTAGAAAACAGATATGCACACTAATTTAAAAATAATAGTGCTTAAGCTGTTCAGCAAACATTTGTAAAATTCCTTGCCATCAGCTAGCTCTGGAGTTCTGCTAGGTGAGTAAGGCCATGTATGTTACTGCTCAGAGTACTGACGCAAAGCAATTGTCCCCATCACATACATTTTTTGCTGTTGATATGTCATGCAATGTTGTTTAGAGATACATAGATGGCCCTACATGAAGGCCTTTTTTTGTGTGTATATGGGTGACTGTGATTTAATTTTCAAAACAGATGGCTATTGATTTACAATGATTCAACTTACGATATATTTGGCAATGATGTGAAAGTGAAAGTGATTCACTAGAAACTGTACTTTGAATTTTGAATTTGGGTCTTTATAAAAAGGGCCAGTGACATGTGATATGGTGCTGTCTTGTGATGCTGGGCAGGGGCAGTGAGCCACAGCTCCCAGTCAGCTAGAAGATTACAGGGGTGAACACCTGATATTCTTACAACCATTCTATATATAAACATTCTTCTTTTTTTAGTGTAATATTTAATAAATTGCATGTGACATTTGATACTTTGTTATAAAATAGGCTTTGCTGAAGATGATTTTGCCCAAATGCAGGCAAATGTAAGTGTTCTGAGTATGTTTGAATAAGATTAAGGTAAGCTATGATATTTGATAGTTTAGGGGTATTAAATGCATTTTTAATTTTTTATGTGTTTCTCTGTACATAGCCCCATCGTAAGCTGTGGAACATCTCTATATGTATATGTAGCCTTGGTATGGCTCACATATTATTGGCACGAAACATCTAGAACAGTACGTGTGCCATATAATTGTCTACAACATCAAACAAGTTTCTTGAAAACTTGTGCCAAAGGGGTTATGTCTTTAAGGATTTCCGAAGGGTTCTCTCAAACGTAAGATTTTTCAGAAGTTGAGTGAAAATCTGACCATACTAAACATTTTTCCATTTTCCCTAGTGAGCAAAGATAGCTAAAATCTATCTGCCATTTTCAACACTGTACTCAACGATTGTAATTCTAAATTAAGAACAGATTATTTATATCAAAACCACATGTTGGCCTAATCTTATACAATATTCATAAATCTCACTCAGAGCCTTGGACACTTTTATATGTTGAGTCTATATGGTACTACGGACATTCATCATTTTTGACCTCATAGCTTCATGTATGTCTTTACTTTTGAAAATACATGCATCATAGTTCCATTGTATAATGTCTGGGTTATAAAATGTGCTATGCTATCAAAATGGTAAGAAGAACATACAAATGACCTGATGTAATGAACTGGACCAGATTGCCAGATATCACATTTCATACCAGAAAGATTCAGTGGTAAGTTTTAAAATGGCCAGCTATACTTCGACTGAATTATAACTCATTTAACTTCTCTCTTTGTGTACAGTATTATACATTAGTCAGTATTATAGTAAATAAGTACTTTGGACAGATGTAAATATGCTGTAATAAAAAATGTTTTTCTTCTTTCTCTTAGTCCTTTTTACTTGTAAGACTAGCCACAAATACCATGCCTCCCCCAAAATAATTTGCAATCCAAATTTATCTCTAAATGAATTTATTTCACAGAAAAAAAAATATATATACACTTACAGTAGACATGTTCAAAATAGTTACACAACAGCAGAGCCCTAAATGTAAGCAGTATAGTTGTTTTGTTTTGTTTTTTTCTTTAAAAAAAAGAGGTTATGTGAAATATTGGAATTTTATTTCGAGGCCTAGTATTTCAAGACAGTTAACTACACTTACGTGTCAACAGCCTCTTGTTGGCAGTATGATTTTATTGGCTCCATGGAATAACAGCAAGAATTTACTATTGCTTCTTTCTTTTATGACATACACAGAAAAAAAAAAATTGACACATTTGCTCAAGACCAACCAGTATCATTTTAACCTATCAAAATTGATGGGAGGCCTTCACTGCCAAAGTCCCTGCTGGGTTTTCACAATTCATTGCAGACAATCTGCTACTCCTATTATGATAAAGGAGAGAAGAGTCATAATCAGGGAAGAATGCTAGATTAATACCTGTAATTATCATTGAATTATTTAGACTGCTATAGGATTATTATTATTAGTGTCATTTGATAATTTTCTCTCATTTTATTAAACACAACTGTGAGTAATAACCCTACCTAATATTTCTCTGTATTGGCTGACTAGCTAGCAAACATTCATGAAAATATCCATTAGCCACACATATAAAATGCTGCATTATGATGCTGTGAATCAGAACATACCACTACCTGATCCTGTAGCTCTTTGAGGATTTGCAAACCAATTAATTCTATGTGTCTTGGATTCTTTCCATACAATTAGAAAATTTATAATAGTGTCCATGAACATTATTAGTTTTACCATTTTAAACCAGCAATCACACTTTGATTTTTACAACAAAAGCAGAAATATAAAAACACACATTTGGATCTGTTTTCTGTTAGTCTGTCCGGACTTCAAAATCCTATTCCTCAAGATAATGCACACCAAAGTTCTGGATTAAACAAGAAATTAGATGGCACCTGAACACTTGGTTTAATATTCTCAAAAGGACTATGCAACTTATTTCTTACATTATGACATTGTTTTACAAAGATCCACACTTTTATAATGTTAGTATTTTTAATAATCAATAAAGTCAATTAATCATGATTAAAAATCAAACATAAAAATTTCTACCTTTTGCTTTTGCCCCCTCCATTTAGAACTTATTTATAGCCTGATAATTCAAAGGTCCCTATGTTTATGAAAATCTGGACAGAAATAGCTCTAAGGTCCCATTCAGAACTTGATATTAATCTAAGTCTTTTGGCTCCATTTATCCTGAGAGCAAAGAGTAGGACAAAGGATTTGAGTACTGTTAGTTTATCTGGGAGATTATCCAAGGTAGAAAAGAATGGGAAAGTGATACAGTGAAGAAGCAACTTTGTCAAAGAGGTACATTGTTGATATAATTGTTGTGGATAGAAAATAAAGGCTTGCTTTTACTGAAAGGTCCTGAGAAACTTCTTTAAGTTGTCCTCATGAAGACCTGAAAACTGACAATTTTATCTATGGTTCTTATTTCCACTTCACTGAGAGCTGTCCTCAGAGGACATTAACTCTCCTACACTTTTGGGTTGTGTTGGAGACATTCTAAAATGAGAGAGAGGACATGAGATGCTATCCGTGTTAAGTAACTGCAATTTCCCATGGAACTATCCACCACAGGTTTGGCTATAATCAGGTGTTGGGCCTTGATATCAGAGGGATTTGAGGCAGTATCATTTTAGGTTGATCATTATATCTGAAATTTCTAAAAACTTCAACTGATGAAACTTTGATTATAAATCTATAAATATAACAATAAATCTACAGTATTCAAATTATTTTCATAGAAATACACAGACTAAGCATCAATTGATTAATATTTAAATATTACAAAATACTGAAATGAAAGAATTTGGTCATATAACAACGTGTAAGAAGTAGAACTTAGGTTTAGGTTAGAACTCAGGATGCATTTGAGACTCCATTAGAAATTGAATGGAGGGACGCCTGGGTGGCTCAGTGGGTTAAGCCACTGTCTTCTGCTCAGGTCATGATCCCAGGGTCCTGGGACTGAGCCCCAAATTGGGCTCTCTGCTCTGCAGGGAGCATGCTTCCTCCTCTCTCTCTGCCTTCTCTCTGCCTGCTTGTCATCTCTCTCTGTCAAATAAATAAATAAAATCTTTAAAAAAAAAGAAATTGAATGGATGTCTATCTTATAGGTTTGCTAAAAATCAGTGACTTTGTGTTCACGTGTGGCTATGCAGGAATTTTTAACTTTCTCTAAGAAGTTATTAGGTTTGATTATATAATGGCAGTAAAGGATGGGGAAAGCAAAGTACAAACCCCATAAAGACAAAGACACTGAGTATGAGAAAAGAGTAATAGATAAGAAGAATCAATGCATTTGAGGAAAATGGGAATTGAAACACACAATGATTGTTGATTTTTTTAGATGGAGAAAACAAAACTAGCTTGCAAGAAGGAAATAACAGAATACATGTTGTGATGTGATACAGAATCCTGGAAAAGGCAGTAATGTGAAATAAAGGAGTAGAGAGCATATCAGGTAATTTGGATAGGAAGGAGTTAGGAGATAATTCCTTGATAAATTTTATATGGCCCACTTATATGCACAGATTTCTCTTCTTTAATTTATATGGAGAACAGGGTGTCCTTTATCTTCCCTTTCAGAGCACCAGAGGTGTACTCTTTCAGACTGAAAACCTGAAAAGCTCAGGACTCAGTTGCTAAAGCACAGCAGAGAGGACATATTTCAATTAAGATTTACATTTTGCTGTATGTAGTAGACTGTCAAAAGTGGTTTAACCATATTTTTTCATTTAACAAGAAGAATACAGAGAGTGTTTTCTGGTCTTGGCTCAGAGTGTCCATCCCTCTAAACAGATTTTTCTCTCAAAGTCCGGGGCAAGAAACCAATTGTTACATATGTATTCACTAAAAAAGCAGCTGGAAGATGCTGAGCACTGTGGCCCATGAGATAAGGCACCAGCACACACTTGTGAGTGGTGAGCTCCGAAGGCTGGAGGAAAATTCTAGAATAGAGTGGTCATTAGAGAGCCATACCTTTTCTCCTGTTTCCTTACCTCTCTGCACTACCCTCTTGTATCCACAGCATTGGAAATGCTTTTAGCAACACACCACACTGAATCACCACAAATTATGGGATTCTCTTGGTGGAAAACCAAACACTGTGTAAAAACTGTGGTTTTCTAGTTCATGCTTCTGGATGGAAAATAATTCAGAATAAGCTGATAGGAGTAGCCAAGAGAGATTTAATCTTCTGTTTGGAAAAGGGCTTCTATATAAGTGAGTAGAGGAACCGTTAAGAATTATTCATGTTTAGGGGCACCTGGGTGGCTCAGCGGGTTAAGCCTCTGCCTTTAGCTCAGGTCATCATCCTAGGGTCCTGGGCTTGAACCCCATGTCTGTCTCTCTGCTCAGCGGGGAGCCTGCTTCCACTTCTCTCTCTGCCTGCTCTCTGCCTACTGGTGATCTATGTCTGTCAAATAAATAAATAAAATCTTTAAAAATAAAATTTCCCTTCTTATCAGAAGCAGACCAAACCACTAACAAATTCCCCAGAAAGCTTCATCTAAAAGGTTGTACTTTCTTCAGACACCCAGCAGGACCTTCTTCTCTGGGCCTGGTATTTCTTCAATGGCCTATTCCAGAGAATAAGACACTAAACTACTGAGCACCAAGGGCCTCAGAACCATGAAAGAGATGATGAGGGACACAACGCACGCCTCTGGTCACCAAGAGGGTATGTAAATGTTTGCTGCTTTTCTGTATTTTTCAAATCTGAGTTTTTAGCTGGAGGCTGCTCCTTTAGGATAAATTGCTGATACCTGATAAGCTATTATGTGATTTTTTACAAACGATTTCCTATCTTTGCATTCTCATGTACCAAGACAGACACGGATTATTTAAAACCCTGAAGAGAGTGCTATTGCCTTTAAATTGCCTGTAACATTCGTGAATAGATTTATGATTGATGATAGATTTAGTAAATATAACTATTTTAAATATTTATTCTCAGTAAACGATTTCAACCTATGCTCATTTCAGTAACTTGGTGGATAATCCCTTTTCTATTAAACCATAGTGCAAGGACCAATGCTGCGCTTCCGAGAGAACCCCAAGCTCTTTTTCTAGAATGGCCATATGCATATGTATCAGGCGTCCTCTTTTGACTCGCTTTGTGGAGCACCTACCATGGAGGTCATGTAATAACCAATGACCAAAAAACAAACAAAAACCCCTAACATCCAGGTCGAAGTTATTCGCGCCTGCCATCATGCAAAGGCAGACCCTGCCTGGAGACCAGGAGACTGCTCAAATAGCAGGCAGGCATCTCAGCCCAGGCCTGTGCTGGGGAAGCTGGTTCCCGGCTTCGGGCGCAATCATGAAGCCAGCGAAGTGAACCCAGAGTGCAGCCGGGTTTAGGGCTGATGATCTTTTCGCAGCCCGGCTGCCCGCGGATACCCGCTCGGGGAGCCAGGCTAGGAGGCCGCGGAGCGCCGGCGCTGGCCACACTCGCAGGCCCCCGGGGCTTCACCCCGTTCCCAGGCCCCAGCCTCCCCGTCAGGAAGGAGGGGGCGGAGTCGGGGGCCACCCGGAGTAGGGGCTTTGCTAATTGCGGAAGCGGGAAGTGAGCTCCCGGAGGACGTGGCAGAGAGTCTTGGAGGAGGTGGAGGGGCTGGCGGAGGAGGGGCTGGAGGAGGAGGGTCGTGCAGCTCGGCGGTTCTGTGCTGCGGCCCAGTCGGGACTGGAGGACCCACAGGACTCGCTGCCCTTGCGCTCTTGTGCTCCAGCCCAGCCCTGGAGGCCGCGCTGCCCCTCCCAGCCCCATGGCTTCTCCAGATGACCCTCTGCGCACAGGTAAATTGAAACCGCGCCGAGCCCTCACCTGGAGCAAAAAGCGCAGGCCGCGAGCTCTCGGGGATGTGGGGACCCAGCCTCCCGGGACCCCCGGGGCACCGGGACCACCCCGGATACCGCGCTACATCCGGGTCCGCACGGGGTCGGGCCAGGGATGGCGCCGCCCGAGGTGCGCCCCCCCCCCCGCCAGCGGGGGCGCTAGCTCCCATCCTTCGGCACCCCCATGCGCGCATGCCAAGGTCCCCCTTCCCTTGTCTCCCACCATGGCCCCGCCGCTTTTGTTCTGGACTTGGGATCCCAGGTGGAAACTAGTCCCTCAGACATCCCTGGCAGCAAGGAGCACAGGGAGGGATTCTCGGTTTTTCCACCCTGGCTCTTCCTCTCTCCACATTCACATGCCTTATTGAGTCCCTTTCCTCTCCTCATTGTCACTTTTATTAAATGGTTTTGTTCTGCATGTTGACCCGCAGAGCGATTTCATGAATGAATATACAGGAAACTGAGTGGGAGCCCACCTGTGAGAGCCCACCTGTGGAGGCCTTTCATTAGAATGGTCTCTGGTTATAGACTCAGTTCAGAATATTGCGTGTACCTGAGGACGGAGTCCAGATGTTTCTTTCATCTCTGACTTGAATTTGAAATCCTCCTCAGACGTCTTCTTCCAGGATTTCTTCCGTCCTTGCTCTCCCACTGTCTCGGTGAGGATTCGCCATGAGTGTTGAACACAGGAATGAATGAATGATATATACCCCCAGGTCGCTGGGGCTTTTTCTTATTTTGCTGAGGTTGGAAAAGTTTGGGAGAGACCCCCTGTATGCAGATACAGAGCTGCATGCAATTGCTTAGATAAACATGTTCCCCACTTAATGCTTGGGCATTGAACATTTCCCCCTTAACCTGTGGCTTGAGCAGTTAGGAGGAGACAATCTGGAGGTGAATCAGAAGATGGCTGAATCCACATGGTGGTGAAGATTTTGGGAGATTTTCCTGGAGATTCTAAAGAAAGATCTAAATTCTTCCAATGGGGAGTGGTAAACATTTTTAGAATGGGAGATGGAAAATAAATTGTCTGGTTAACCTTTCCCTCCCCCTCAAAACCCATTATTTGAAAAAACAAAAAAGGAAGTGAAGGGAAAAATCCTCCCAATCCCATTCCCACTCACCTCCATAGCCACCTCCTCTTCCAAGAATCTAACAGACAAGGTGCCAAGAAGTGTTAGGTACCAGCAGTGGTCTCAGCTCATTCAAGGATCATGGTGAAAGGCATTCAAAGAGATTGTGGGGGCACAGGGATCCAATTAAGGGGAACAAGTTTAAGCTTTGCCTGGTCCCCTACAAATTAATGGCACTAGAGAAGATGAGCTTTGGGAACTATAGCTTAATGGATACAACGTGTAAAAAGCTTCAGTGAGTCATGGTGGGAAGAGGCCATGAGGGCAGCAAAGACAGTCTTAGATGATGTTATTAATAGCACTACAGGCTCTAAATTTCCTGTGGTGGTGTTCTTGGCAAGACCAGCCTGGCCAAAGTGGATACTCACAACCTGGAACAGAGGATCTTGCAGATCCCAGCATGTGAGGTATGATGAGGGGGTAAAATGATAGGAGGTGTCCTTTGGAATAAGACCATCTCCTTGACTTTAAAAGGGAGAACCCAAATCTGTAGGTGAAATCTTTTTGGCTACAAAGAAGTACGAGGCCTCCTAAGGTCAAGGTCTCCTCGTCACTTGCAAAGATGTCGAAGAACATATTCAGACATTTCAAAGATGTCCTCATGTCCATCCGTTCCCACTCTGGAATTCTATCAATAAGGTGAGAGTTCCTCTAGTTGGAAAAAAGATCTAAAAAGACCCCTTTCTCATGTAATTTCTGTAACCTCCAGGACACACCCACCTACCCCTTCCAGCGCTGTAATGAAGCTACAGTTGGTGCCAATTTGTGGAACTCATTAAAGGCTATTTTCCCTTATATACCCCCGGACCTAGTTCCCATGCTCCCTCACCTGATTTCCTGCACTCACCTCCCACCTGGTGTGTTCACACCTGCACGTGCCTTTTACCAACCCCTTTGCCAAAAGGCAGCCAGAGTGACCTTTCAAAGACCTATCAGTTCCTGGCATTTGTCTCCATAGAAATCTGCACTGATCTTCTGACAAATTCTCAGTCCTCCAAAGGCATCCATAATCCTCCCACTCATCTCTTCCTACCCTTCTAATTGAATGATGCCTGTTCTGCCCTGTCTTTCTGCCCTTCAACCACGCTGCCTCCCTCTTCCTGTGGAGACCCCTCATGGCACCTGCCTCCAAGCACAGGTGATTCCCATTAATGGGAAGACCCTCTTTTTCTCCCCCGTCTCCCCACTCCAGTTACTCCCACTTATTCGTGAGCTCACGAGGCCCATGGTACACACTCTCCATGCAGCCTGCTCTCTCTTTTCTAACACTGGCCTCCGTTTCTAGCTGTGGTTGTGTCACGGATGTCCCTCCCCAGCCTGCCTCCAAGCTCTCCATCGGTTTAGCTCCAAAACCTGACACAGTGCATGGCACGTAGTAAGCCCTGGCTAGCTTATAAGAGCCTCACTGAGGGACTGAAAGCATTTTAAAAATGTCACCACATAGGCTCCAAATGGTAGGCAGAAAAAGCTTTGCCTGGATTGACATTTTAGAGACGTATTCATCAAGTTAGATGTGTTCACTGACTTTACCTTGTAAAATTAAAAAAAAAAGGGACTTCTGTATCGCTTCGCATCTAACGAAGGCACATGTATACTATTAGACCATGTTATGAGCTTAATGGAAGGAGACAAGATGTTTTCACTAAGAAAATGTATAGACTGTTGAGGTCACGTGGGAGGAAATAGTCCGTTTGTTGGAGCATTACTATCTTACTCTATCACAGCCACTAATAAAAATATGACATGGGGTGAGTCAGAATTGTCTGTCAGAGATGAGTTAGATCTGGCTCATGTTTGTACAGACATGAAAGCCAGGAACTAAGAAGCAGGCTTTGAAAGCCTGGGTTGAGGAGGCGGTGTGGTTCACTGCGATGAGCTAAGTGCCCAGGGCCACCGGCAGACATGTAGGCCTGTGTCCTTCCTTTGTTCTGGGGTCCGTCTTGCACCATGTGGTGAGGTAGCAGCTGGGAGCAGCTCAGGACAGGACCCGGTGGCATCTTACCTCTCCCACCCTCCTGTGGGCTCCAGTGTGCTCCAGTGTGCTCCAGTGGGTCCCAGGGGACAGCCTGCCTTCCTTGCAAAGCCCAGTAGCACTGGGAGCAGAAACTGGGACCACAGAGTGAGCACCCTGTTTGACAAGCCAGACCAGCCACCACTTCTTCAGATGCAGGGGGAGCCCTGGCTTGCTGACTCCTCCCTTCTTCCTTTCCCCTTTCCTCCCTCCCTCCCTCTTCCCATTCCCTCTCTCCTTCCCTGGTGGTGCCCTTTCCCTATGCCCACTTCATCCCTTTTCCTTTCTTACATGCCTTTCTTCTAGAGTTTCTTCTCTCCTCCCAATTACTTCCCTTCATCTGAATCTCCTCTTTGGTCCCTTTGTCCCGGCTCTCTGCTCCTCCTCCCCTTCCCTGGCTCCTGTTCAGCTCCATCCAGACTGCAGGCAGAGCTGGACTAACAGGCTCACTCGCTAGCTCAGCCACCCTCCAGAGAAGTCACTCTTCGGTGGCCACCTTCCTGACCCCATGGTCCTTTCTTCACTTATTCAGCTATTGCTCTGAAGTCTGAGGAGGACAGAGTGGGGCTGCCGCAGAATCAGGCCAGAGGAGAAACCAAACCATGTGTCCACACTGTCCCCCAGTACTGCTGCTCTGAGAGCTTTTGGAGTCCTCAACAGGGTTAGGATTTAGGGGCTTCTTCAGAACTTGGAGTGAAAGCAGCCATTGGTCAAAAGAAAAGCTATAGCCCCCCACACAAAAATAATAATCACAAATGAAAACTAAGTTAACTCTAAGTCCCAAAGTCGAAGAATTGCCTTGAATCTGTCACTAGAAAGCACCCAAGGCCTCACTCTCTGGGTTCTGGGTGCCCTGGGAATGGCAGGAGGCTCTGACCCCCTTACCTCTTCATTTGCTTCCAAAGAACGTCCTCTGAGGTGGTCTTCACACTTTCTCTCAACTGTCTCTGGGAACTGTAGGCCCTCGGCTGCTGGGACGAATGAGGGTGATGTCAGGACCTGATGGACAGCTTTACCAGGAGATTGTGGCTTCTGGATGCAGTCCTCAGGTCCCATGGTCTGGGTGAGATCTGGGTCTTTAAGTGGAGGAGGACAGATGAGATTTCAGATTTTGAGTTGATTCTGGGATGATTAGTGCTTTGGAGGGCATTGGGTGAAGGTATTTTGCACACAGGAAGGACACGAATTTGGGGAGCCAGAGAGTGGACTGTTAAGAGCTGACCTGCATTTCCCCCAGAAACCTTGCTGCTGTCCTTATCTCTGGTACCACAGAACGTGACCTTATTTGGAACTAGAGTCCTTACAGATGCAATCACATTACAGTGAGGTCATTAGAGTGGGCCCTAATCTCTTGTAACTGACCTCCTTATGTAAAGGGAAAATCTGGACAGAGAGACGCCCCTACTGTCAGTGGTGGGCAGTGCATGAACTTCTAGAACCCTGACAGTAGTGGAAAACAGACTCAGGCTGGGCACTAGGTAAATGGGAGCTCTAGTGGAATTTCAGATGAAGATGCTGTGGACCTCAGCTTCCCAGGTCATAGTGACGTTAGCATTTCAAATTCAAGTCAGAGATGAAAGAAACATCTGGACTCGGTCCTCAGGTACACGCAGTATTCTGAACTGAGGCTAGAACCAGAGACCTTTCTAATGAAAGGCCTCCAAAGGTGGACTCTCACAGGTGGGCTCCGACTCAGTATCCTGTACATTCATTCATGAAATCGCTCTGCGGGTCAACATGCAGAACAAAACCATTTAATAAAAGTGACAATGAGGAGAGGAAAGGGACTCAATAAGGCATGTGAATGGGGAGAGGAAGACCAGGGCGGAAAAACCGAGAATCCCTCCCTGCGCTCCTTGCTGCCAGGGATGTCTGAGGGACTAGTTTCCACCTGGGATCCCAAGTCCAGAACAAAAGTGGCGGGGCCACGGCACAGGACGAAGGAACAGGGTCCTCAGCATGTGCATAGGGGTGCCTAATGAATGGGGCTAGCGCGCCCTCTGGCGGGGGGCACCGCGCCTAGCACCGTCCAAGGCCCGACCCCGTGCGGACTCATGTGCTGCGAGGCCTCCGGGGTGGTCCCGGTGCCCCGGGGGTCCTGGGAGGCTGGGTCCCGACTCCCCAGTGAGCTCAGGGCCTGCACTTTCTGCTCCAGGTGTGGGCGAAGTGCGGTGTCACTTTACCTGTGCACAGAGGGTCATCTTGAGAAGCCATGGGGCTGAGAGGGCAGCGTGCCCGGGGAGCAGGACAGCGCGGCCTCAGGGGCTGGGCTGGAGCACGGGAGCGCACCAGAGGCGAGTCCAATGGGTCCTGCAATCCCGACTGGGCCTCAGCTCAGCACCGCGGTGCTGCCCGTCCCTCCTCCGCCAGCCCCTCCTCCTCCTCCCAGACTCTCCGCTGCGTCCGCGAGCTCACTTCCCGCTTCGGCAATTAGCAAAGCCCCTTCTCCGGGCCTCCTAGCCTGGCTCCCGGGCTGCGAAAAGGTCATCAGCCCTAATCACCGGCTGCACTCTAGGGTCAATTTTCTGGCTTCCTGATTGCGCCCCAAGCCAGGAACCAGCTTCCCCAGGACAGGCCTGGGCTTAGATGCCTGCCTGCGATCTGTTTGAGCAGTCTCCTTGTCTCCAGGCAGGGTCTGCCATTGCATGATGGCACGCGCGAATAACTTCGACCTGGATGTTTGGGTTTCTTGTTTGTTTTTTGGTCATTGGTTATTACATGACCTCCATGGTAGGTGCTCCAAAAAGGGAGTGAAAAGAGGACGCCTGATATATACGCATTCGGCCATTCTAGAAATGGAGCTTGGGGTTCTCTTGGAAACGCCGCATTGGTCCTTGCACTAGGGTTTAATAGAAAAGGGATTATGCACCAAGTTACTTAAATGAGCATAGGTTGAAATCGTTTACTGAGAATAAATATTTAAAATAGTTATATTTTAACTAAATCTATCATCAATCATAAATCTATTACACGAAGGTTACAGGCAATTTAAATGCAATAGCACTCTCTTCAGGGTTTTAGATAATCCGTGTCTGTCTTGGCACATGAGAATGCAAAGATAGGAAATGGTTTGTAAAAAATCATATAATAGCTTTTACTATACGGTATCAGCAATTTATACTAAAGGAGCGGCCTCCAGCTAAAACTCAGCTTTGAAAAATGCAGAAAAGCAGCAAAAGTTTGCATACCCTCTTGGTGACCAGAGGCGTGCGTTGTGTCCCTCATCATCTCTTTCCTGGTTCTGAGGCCCTTGGCGCTCAGTAGGTTAGTGTCTTATTCTCTGGATTAGGCCATTGAAGAAATACCAGGCCCAGAGAAGAAGGTCCTGCTGGGTGTCTGAAGAAAGTACAGCCTTTTAGATGAAGCTTTCTGGGGAATTTGTCAGTAACCACTAACAAATGGTCTGCTTCTGATAGGAAGGGAAATTTTTTTTAAAGATTTTATTTATTTATTTGACAGACAGAGATCACAAGTAGGCAGAGAGCAGGCAGAGAGAGAGAGGTGGAAGCAGGCTCCCCACTGAGCAGAGAGCCAGACATAGGGCTCAATCCCAGGACCCTAGGATCATGACCTGAGCCGAATGCAGAGGCTTTAACTCACTGAGCCACTCGGGTGCCCCAGGAAGGGAAATTTTTTTAAGAGTATTTTCTCTTTGAATCTATGTTAAGGTTTGGTTTGTGGTTCTTTCGGACTTCTCATGTAGGTGGAATTACTTCTGAGGTTGGTTGTCAGGAACCGCATATCAAATCGAGCTATTTTGTTAGCAAAAAGTAAATTAATTAATTAATTAATTAATTAATTAAATGTCAAGTGTTGGTATAAAGCTATTATGGTTTTCAAAACCCCAAACTATAATTCATGTATTGTGGTCATTCTTTATCATATCAAACAGGAGAGAGGTGGCAGAAACGCAATTTCAGGTTAATTTTTTTACAAGGAAGATTGACTTATGAACCTACTTTGTTATTCCTTTTCATTCAATTTCCCCGTAACCTCCTTTTCTATTAATTGGAACGGTAACCCATCATTATTTTTATGTTGGCATGTGAGAATTAGAGATCAATGCCCAAAGTGAAAGCAGAAGGCAGGTTTATTAAAGCAACAGCACACTCTCTAAGGGAGAGCAGGTGGTATTCCATGAGGTGGAGCTGGCCCTTACTTTGTTTTGGGATTGGATATTTCTTGGTCTTTTTGAAGTAGGAGGACCTTCAACATGCAGTGGATTGATCTCTAATGGAGGCTGCTTCCAATCATTTGGGGGACTCCTACCACAGGTTGGGTAGTGGAGTTGTTGTTGTCATTTTTATTTTATTTTTTTCAGGGTTCCAAAATTCATTGTTTATGCACCGCACCCAGTGCTTCATGCAATATGTGCCCTCCATAACTCCCATTAACAGGCTTACCCAACCCTCTGCCCCCTCCCTCAAAACTCTCAGTTTGTTTCTCAGAGTCCACAGTCTCTCATGGTTTGTCTCCCCCTCCAATTTCCCCCCACTCACTTCTCCTCTTGATCACCCAGTGTCTTCCATGTTATTCTTTATGCTCCACAATTAAGTGAAACCATATGAAAATTGACAATCCCTGCTTGACTTATTTCACTCAGGATAATCTCCTCCAGTCCCGTCCATGTTGACACAAAAGTTGGGTATCGTTCCTTTCAGAAGGAGGCATAATACTCCATTTTAAAAATGGATCATATCTTCTTTATCCATTCATCCATTGAAGGTCATCTTGGTTCTTTCCAAAGTTTAATGACTGTGGCCATTGCTGCTATAAATATTAGGGTACAGATGCCCCTTCTTTTCACTGCACCTGTATCTTAGGGGTATTCCGTAGTGCAATTGCAGGGTCATAGGGTAGCTCTGATTTTAATTTCTTAAGGAGTCTCCACACTGTATCCCAAAATAGCTGCACCAACTGGCATTCTCACCAATAGTGTAAGAGGGTTCCCCATTATCCACATCCTCTCCAACACTTGTTGATTTTGTTAATTTGTTAATTTTGTTAATTTTGGCCATTCTAACTGTGTAAGGTGGTATCCCAATGTGCTTTTGATTTGAATCTCCCTGATGGCTAATGATGATGAACATTTTTTCATGCATCTGTTTGCCATTTGTATGTCTTCTTTGGAGAAGTGTCTGTTCATGTCTCCTGCCCATTTTTTGACATGATTATCTGTTTTGTGTGTGTTGAGTTTGAGGAGTTCTTTATAGATCTTGGATATCAGCCCTTTATCTGTAATGTCCTTTGTGAAAATCTTCTCCCATTCTGTGGGTTGTCTCTTCATTTTGTTGACTGTTTCCTTTGCTGTGCAGAAACTTTTGATCTTGATGAAGTCCCAAAAGTTCATTTTTGCTTTTGTTTCCTTTGTCTTTGGGGACATGTCTTGAAAGAATTTGCTGTGGCCAGTGTCCAAGAGGTTACTGCCTATGTTCTCCTCTAGGATTTTGATAGATTCCTGCCTCATGTTGAGGTCTTTAGTCCATTTCGAATTTATCTTTCTGTATGGTATAAGAGAATGGTTGAGTGTCATTCTTCCATACATAGCTGTCCAATTTTTCCAGCACCACTGATTGAAGAGGCTTTTTTCCACTGTATTATTTTCTCTGCTTTGTCAAAGGTTTTTTGACCATAGAGTTGATGGTCCATATCTGGGCACTCGACTCTGTTCCACTGGTCTACATATCTGTTTTTATGCCAGTGTCATGCTGTCTTGGTGAACACAGCTTTGTAGTAAAGCTTGAAATTAGGCAACATGAAGCCCCCAGTTTTGCTTTTTCTTTTTCAACATTCCCTTAGCATTTCAGGGTCTCTTCTGGTTCCATAAAAATTGTTTGGAATTGTTTGTTGTTGTTTGTTCCAGCTCTTTGAAAAGTTCCAGTGGAATTTTGATCAGGATAGCACTGAAAGTATAGATGGCTCTAGGCAGTATAGACATTTTCACAATGTTTATTCTTCCAATCCATGCACGTGGAATGGTCTTCATTCTTTTTGTGTCTTCTTCCTTTTCTTTCATGAGTATTCTGTAGTTCCTCAAGTACAGATCCTTTACCTCTTTGGTTACGTTTATTCCAAGGTATTTTATGGTTCTTGGTGCTATAGGAAATGGAATCAATTCTCTAATTTCCCTTTCTATGGAAATCAACTGATTTCTGTACATTAATTATGTATCCTGCCACATTACTGAATTGCCGTTATGACTTCTAGTAGTTGGGGGGTGGAGTCCTTTGGGTTTTCTATATAAAGTATCATGTCATCTGCAAGGAGATTGAGTTTGACTTATTTTTTGCCAATTAGAATACCTTTTATTTCTTTGTGTTGTCTGATTGTTGTTTCTAGGAATTTTAGTACTGTGTTGAATAACAGGGTTTAGAGTGGACATCCTTGTCGTGTTCTTGATTTCAATTGGTAGGCTGCCAGCTTTTCCCGTTTGAGGATGATATTCACTGTGGGTTTTTCATAGATAGATTTTATGAAGTTGAGGTAAGTTCACTGTATCCCTGTACTTTGAAGTGTTTTAATCAGGAGTGGATGCTGTATCTTGCCAAATGCTTTTTCTACATCAATTCAGAGAACCATGTGGTTATTCTCTCTTCTTTTATTGATTTGTTCTATCACATTTACTGATTTGTGAATGTTGAACTACCCTTGTATCCCATGGATAAATCCCACCTGGTCATGGTGGATAATCTTTTTAGTGTACTGTTGGATCCTATTAGCTAGGATCTTGTTGAGAATCTTGGCATCCATATTCATCAGGCGTATTGGTCTGAAATTCTCCTTTGGGAGGGTGTCTTTGCCTGGTTTGGCCATCTGTTTCTATTTTTGGAAGCAGCTTCAGAAGAATAGGTGTTATTTCTTCTTTAAAAGTTTAGTAGAATTCTCCAGGGAATTCACCAGGTCCTGGGCTCTTGTTTTTTGGGAGTTCTTTGATGACTGCTTCGATCTCCTAACCTGATATTGGTCTATTCAGGTTGTCAATTTCTTCCTGATTCAGTTTTGGAAGTTTATAGGTTCCTAGGAATGCATCTATTTTGTCTAGGTTGCCTAACTTATTGTCATATAACTGTTACAACTGTTGATAATAATTTCTGATGATTGTTTCTATTTCCTTCATGATCTTTCCCTTTTCATGCATAATTTTATTAATTTGGGTATTCTGTCTTTTCCTTTGGATTAGTTTGGCCAGTAGTTTATCAATCTTATTTATTCTTTCAAAATTCAGCTTCTAGTTTCATTGATGTGTTCTACTGTATCTCTAGTTTCTATCTCATTGATCTCTGCTTTAATCTTGATTATTTCCCTTCTTGCATGTGGGTTTGGCTTAATTTGTTGTTGATTCTCCTGGTCTTTAAGGTGTAAAGAGAGCTGGTTTATTCTGGGGTTTTCAATTTTTTGAGGGAGCCTGGTGGGAAGAGTTGTTTTTTTACCTTAAAAGGTTTGTTCTGGAACCATCATGGCAACTCTTTTCCATGGGGATGGCAATGCAAATGCATTATGATAGATCTAGGGCTTACTCTGGGGTAGAGGTAGAAGAGGAGAAAACATTTTCAGTACCAGTGTCTCCTGGTTTGTTAGGCCCAGGGTCTCAGAAGTCACAAAGTCGGGAGGTTGTGCCCTCACTCTTCTAATGTGTAACCCATTTTTCACCATCCTTGCCTCTAACTCATCTCTCACTGCCCACACGTTCAGATATAGGGGAATATTGATTGACAAAATATTAATTGCCAAATAACAGTAGTTAGAGAATAAGAGAAATGCAGGCACCTGATTATATAATATTACTTAAATAAAATATGTTTTTATAAGTGCTATTGGAAGTAAATTCCTTAATACTTTAATCATACAGAATGATGGAATCCTAGATTTTTTTTCTTGTATTTATAAGAAAATGATCATGCCTCAAGTATATTAAAATGGAATAGGGAAAATTAAAAATAGTTTTAAGTTGATTTGCGTGTCTTGTGTGTATGTGAGAGAGAAAGTGAGAGAGAAAGAGAAAGAGAGAAAAAGAGAAAGGGAAAGACAGAGAGGTGGCTGCAGTGAATTGATGAGTTGCAGGATAGATTTTAAAGTTTTGTCTTTTGCTTTCTACATTTCCTTTTCCTTAGGTTCAAGAGAACAATCAGTAATATCTCAGATGCCTGCTGGTAACATCAGCAGAAAGAGTTAGAGGTTCCCAGAAAATTAAAGATGAGATATAGTTTTCCTGACATAGGAAAAGTCATTTTTTGTCCCCAGCTATTTTCAATGATCTATACCCCACCTGTGTACTTGCCCAAGCACACTTCTTCCAAAACTTCCTGGGAGGTTCTTACAAAGAAATGCAAAAACCTCACTAGTTAAGGATTTTGAGGGAACGAGGCAATGGGAAAACTAACATTCACCACCAGACCAGGAAATAGCCTAAGCTATTGAGACAATAAATCAGTACTAAAACTCCTAGTGCTATTTCGAAAGTAATCAAGGCCTTGCATTTCTTGTCCCAGAAAATGAGCCCAAGACTCCATCTAGTTTATATCTGCTCTTGAAGCCTGCAGTGTCCCTTTACCTTGTCCAACACTTACCTCTGCTTTATTCTAACGGTGAAGTTTCTGCCCTCAGTGGAATACAAGCTTCATTCAGGTGAACATGCAATACATATTGCACTAATACATATGTGGATGTGCATGCATCCACAACCTTATGACCAACCATACACGGGATAATAAAACTCTCCCTTCTGAGTATTCATCTTAAATACTAAATAAATATCTCTCTCCTGTTCAGTCAAGGCTTTGGAACTTATTCCCTGTGATTTCCTTGTATGTTGTAAACAAAGATTCCTTTGTTTGACAACTCCACCTGTTTCTGTGATTCACCAAAGGTTGACCTCAGTTAGTTCAGTACTGTAATGGCTTTCACTCCTCTGATTCTACCTCTGCAAGTCTCCTAATTTAACTATTTTTTTCTCCCAATTCCGCATGTTCTTGGCTTTAAACTGCAACTCAGAAGAGATGATTTGCTTGTTTAAAAAAAAAATCAAGAAAAGGGAGTAGTAGTCAACATTGTTACTTTGAACTTCCTGCCCTAAGGGGCTCTCCTGTTGTTTCTCTTTGACCTCCTGTACTAAAATGACAGAAATTTGGCAATACATCACTCCCCAATCCAGATTACTGACAGAACAGTTTATAATCTTAGAAAAATATTTGTTTAAAATATCACATAATTAAATACTTAAGCATGTAGTGTAATATAGTGGTTGAGAAGAAATATATTTTGGTCATCTGAATATTTGGTTTTCAACCATGGCTACTGACTCACAGTTCCTAAAACTCTTAGAATTTCCTGTGATAAGGGTGAGAGAGGTGTGTTTTGTTATGTTAATGAAGTGACCTTCAGATCTCACTCAAGGCAAGGGCTGTTTGCCTGAAGGACCAACCACTTGGTGAAAGCCTTCATAACCTTTTGCCCAACATGTCTCCCCTTCCTCCCAATTCAGGATTATCTGGGGAAGGAAGAGGAGCTGGAGATTAGATCAGCAAATGACAATGATTTAGTCAGTCATGACTATGTCATGAAGCCTCTACAGAAAACCTGAAAGGACTGGGTTCAGAAAGCTTTTAGTTTGTTAAATGTATGAAAAGGCAGGAAGAGTGGCAGTCTTACAGAAGGTAATAGAAACTCTGTGCCCATTCTCCATACCTTGCCCTGTGCACTTCTTTATCTATCTATTGATTTAAATCTTCTATTATATCTTTTAATAAGCTGGCAAACATAAATTAAGTATTTTTCTGAGTTTTGTGAGTCTCTGTAGCAAATTAAAAGAACGTAAGAAGTAGACCACTGGGACCTCCAACCTGTAGTTGCTCAGTCACAAGCACAGGTAATAACCTGGGGCCTACAGTGAGACTGGCATCTGAGGTGGTGTTGGAGATATTCTTGGAGGACTGATCCCTTAACTGATGAAATCTTACGCTATGTTCAGGTAGATAGTGTCAGAATTTAGTTGAATTCTTGGAGATCCTGCTGTTGTCTGAAAATTATTTGGCATTGTTGGTATGATGTCCTAAAACCCAAAAAGATATAGCTACCTCAAAATAAGAATAAGGTTGACAGCTTATATATAATAAGTGAGTATATCAGGGGTTTAAAATATACCCAATAAATAGTGTAAGGAAATAAGGAAAGAGTTTGAAATAAAAACAAGAATAAGAACCTAGTGGTACTAATAGATAAAATATATGTAATCTAGTTGAATTAAGAATACAATGGTTAGAATATGTAATGGATTCAATAGAGATAAGAAGTCAATGGATAGAATATGTAATGGATTCAATAGAGATAAGAAGTCACTTAAGGATATAGTCATCTGGATACCAGCAAAGTATTAAAATTATCAATGTAAAAGAGGTGTAAGATGTAGGTGATGTGTGTGGAACAAAAGCTAGAGAAAAAATTAGATTTCCTTACTACTCATAGCCTGTTGACAAGTCCTTGAAGTTCCTCTGGGGACTCAGCTGCTTCAATGTGGACACGTACACTCAGGGCAAAAAGCATTCTTAGTCCACACCCCAGGATACTGAAAATCTACTTTCACATGTAAAACTTACTTTGGAAACTTCTTTATCTCTACTCCCCAGCCCTGCCCTCAAGATATACATTGGCAATCATCTCCCAAGCATATACCCACTGATAAACATCAGAAGAGTCTCTTCCCTGAGTTTTTACTAAATAGTAATAAATGACCTTTCCCTACCAATAGCTAGCCCCCTCAAGGTACTGGAAACCTTGTTTATAAAAAACATTGGAGGCTTGTGCTATACCTGACCTCCTCCCAAATTAAAAGTATATCATCAGCCACTCTTCATGACCCTCTCCCTCTACTCCAAATAAATAAATAAATAAATATTTTTTGAATAAAATAAAATAAATGACTTTTTTAAATGAAAAAAGAAAAAAGGAAAGAAATATTTGCATATTAATGTACATCTATTTCTCAAGCATAAAATAGTCAAGACACTGGATTAAAACTTACATACAAGAAAAGAAAGAAAATATTCATAACTATAGTTGACTCTATGAATCCCAAACTTGGGCATACATACCAAAAACAAACAAAAAAAAATCATAAGTGTTAGAGAGAAAAAAAATTAATTCATTAATAACGAAGCAAGAATCAGACTGACAGAAAATTTTTAAAAACATCAAATTTATAAAAGAATGAAGTAATAGCTTTATTATCTTGAAAAAATAATAAAAAATGTAAACATTTAGATCCTTATAAAATGTCGTTGTAATAGGAAGACATAATAAAAAAAAATATTTTCGGGAATACAGACCACAGATAATTTGCCTTAATTTGTGTAGGCAGCACTTAAACACTAATATTATTTTAACAGTTAAAATGTACTCTATGACCTATGGGGTGGGGGAAAAGAGGATGACCAAGTCATCTTGAAATAATTCAGTTTTATGAAAAAAGTAAAAAGATCGAAAAAAAGACTTGAAGAAAAGAGAGATAAAACATATGCATAATAAAAATAAATAAATAAATGAACAACTGGAGTGCCTGGGTGACTTAGTTCAAGTGTCTGCCTTCAGCTCAGGTCATGATCCCTCCAGGGTCCTGGTATTGAGCCCTGCATCAGGCTCCCTGCTCACTGGAGAGTCTGCTTCTCCCTCCCATTGAGAAAAAAAATTTGACTTATTTATTTGAGAGAGATAATCTTTAAATTTTACTTATTTATTTGGAGAGAGTGAGAAAAGAAAAACATGCACACAGCAGAGGGAATAACAGAGGGAGAGGGAGAAGCACCCCACTGAGCAGGGAACCCCCTGCGAGGCTCTATCCCCGGACCCGGGTATTATCACCTGAGTTATAGTTAGACACTTAACTGACTGAGCCACTCAGGTACCCCAATGAATACAATCTTTAAAATAATAATAATAATAAAGAAATAATATTTCAGATAGTATGATTTTTTTAATGTAAGACTTGGTATAAAAACAGGATGACATACTTGTCTAATTATAGCAAAAGACTTTGATAAGTTTAGATGCAGTAGTACATAAAAATTTAACTTCTTTCATTAACTGATAATTTAATTAGATTAAATTAAGAGACATCAAAATTTAGAGAATCTAATAGTCCTGATCTATTAATAAATGTAGCCATCCTGACCCCAAAACAATAGTCTTCAGTAAGTATATAAGCATAAGTTGAACATTTACACAAACAGGCCATTATTTAGGCCAGAAGTATATGCCAATCAATTCCGAGAGTTAAATATCAGGCTATATTTTCCAAGAATAAGGCAATAAAATTAGAAAACAATGACCAAAATATTAAATTCATATAATTGGAAGTTAACTTCATACCTAAAAAGAAATAATACAGCTAATTCAGAAATTTTTAGAATTAAAGTACTATGGTAATATCAACTCTCAAAATGAGTAACGGGCAGGTGGGGCTAGGGAGGAAGAGATCCATAGGGAACTTTGTGAACAGGCTCTCAGAAATCCCCAAAATGTGGTGTGGGAAAACCAGAGTAAAGAGATAAATTGGACCACCCTACCCCAGGGAAGAGCACCCTGATCTAGGCATGTGGGATGGAGGACCACCCTGCCCTAGGTGTATGGGGTGGGTCATGTGGGGTGGGTGTCTCTATGATAATCACCTGTAACCAAAAAAGAATAATCAGAGGCTAAAAAGGAGGTAAGCCACTGAAGGAGTTATTGATAGAGATGTTAAAAGGATTAAAGTTGCCTGGTTACCTTTTTATAAAAAATAAACCCTGAAGGCACTCATTGTTAACTGTGTGGGGACCCCTCTTAGTTGTGAGAGCTTTTTCTATATATTCACTTGATAAACTTCTGTCACTTACTCACTCTCCATTGCCCACGAGATTCCTTCTTTGAGTCCAAGAGACAAGAACCTAGCTCTCCCACATCATTCCCTAGAGTTAAGTATCAGGCTATATTTTCCAATGATAAGGCAATAAAACTAGAATATAATGACCAAAATATTAAGTCCATGTAACTGGAAGTTAACTTCACACCTAAAAAGAAATAATACAGCTAATTCAGAAATATTTAGAATTACTGTACTATGGTAATATCATTTGTGAAAATAAGTGACAATAATTAAAGGTATTAAGGAAATCTAAAGGTTTAATTGTATTAATTCAAAAGAAAAACAAAACAATACAACAAAAACACCAAAGCATAAAACAACAAAACAAAACAAAAAGAATATAAAGGCAAAACCTAAGAACGACAGCAGTAATAACAAAATATTATAGAATCAAACAAATTTTTGGAATAGATTAATAAAAAATATTTGACCAATGAGTACTGGTCAGAAATACTCAGAGATTATGAAGATAAAATAAAATACTAAATGAAATGTATAAAAACTAAAGTATAGACCTAAGAGAATGATTAAAAATGCTTCTAGAAAAAGAGTCTAATTTTAAGACAATAAAATTAATAGCACCATAGAGAAAACTGTATTTGTGACATAGGGGATCAATTAGAGATGATAAAGTATTTCCTTAAATATCAAAGATAACAATTAGACTCAGGGGCTCAGTCAGCTAAGCCTCTGCCTTCACCTCAGATCATGATCCCAAGGCCCTGAGACTGAACTTGACTCCCTGCTTGGTGGGGAACCTGCTTCTTCTTTTCCCTCTCCCTCTGCAGCTTCCCCTGCTTGTGCTTGTTCTCTCTCTTTCTCTCTCTCTCTCTAAATAAAATTTTAAAAGTTAAAAAAATTAAGAAATAAGCATCAAAGATTAATCCATAAGGTAAACGTATGTATTAAAGTGATTAATTAATTTATATTAAAATTAAATATTTCCTTGCATTTAAGTACAGTGTGGAGAAAAAGTTCATAGACAACTGACATAGGAATGAACAATACTTAAAATATTTAAAACTGACAAGGAATTATTAGATTTAGACTCCATGATGATCTCTATGTATGTGCATGTAAAACACCTTAAAATACATTGTAGGAATGTGCTACAGGAAATTAAAGAGACAGGGAGATAAAGGGGGAAAAATAGCTCAACTTGAAATGACTAGTTGGTTGCCACTGTGTTTTATTTACATTTATTTGGTCAATGAAATTATTTTACATGTATCTATTATTATCTTGTAAGACATGGTATACTAATATCATTATTAATGAAGTTGAGAATAAGAATATGATGCCTCATTTCATCATAATTGTTAAAAATGATACCTGAAGCTGGTAAATGCAGGAAGCCAGAAACAGAAAAAATAATTAGCACCAGTTCAAAAGCTTGTCCACCTGGAACCCGTAAGAAAATCCAACTAGATCCTGAAAATAATGAGTGATTTGAGGAAAATGGACAGGGATATAGATTTACAGGTGCTTTTTACTTATAATGGCAATAGCAACTTAGATAATGTAATGGAAAAAAAATCTATTAATTGGCAGTAGGAGAATTATTAAAAAAATATAAACCATAAGCCAATGAACTTGGGAAAATTATGAAGAATCTACATAAACATAAAAAGAAACAATATGAATTTGCCAAGGCACATTCACATTTTTAAAAATAAGTTAAAAGGGGAACAATATGCCATAATACATATATCAATGTTTTTCATAGAAGTTTAGTATAAAAAATAAACATTTTAAATAATTAATTTGGAAAATGATATCACATATTTGAAAAACTTGGAAGAAGAAATGGATAACCATGACTAAACAAATGTAGCAGAAAAATGATTTACAATAATAGATAAAAGCTATTCAAAAATGCAGTGAATATTGGCCAAAGCTTAGAAAAATCTATACAATATAAAATGTAAAATGAATTCATAAATGAAAAATAGAATCCCATTAAATCTAATTTGGAAAGAACTAATAATTTTTTTTTTTTTTGCCTGAATCTGCTCTACCTTTCATTAGGTGGGACACTGACCAAGCCCACTGAGCTCCTCTCTCATGCCCAGTAATAGTAAAGTCATGGACATTAATTACTTCTGAGATGAATTTTAACCACTGTGGATAGGATGCAGAAGCCAGTGGGTTAAACAGATTCTTCCTTGTTTCAGGAAAATAATTCTGAGATGTATTCTGTGCATTAGGATTGATGCTCTGTTGTCTACAATCATAATCTACTCAGTCTGAACTCATATATGTTTCTCCTGGACCACTTAGCTCTTCTCATTCTCTCCTCTTCCACGTGATCAAATCCCAAAATAATTATTTAGGTTGTGTATGCAAGTCCTGATTTTGAAGGGAAACTCAGTTACAGAAAGAGATGAAAATAAAGATACAGGGAAAAAAATGGTGCACTTGGGTGACTCAATTAGATAAGCATCTGACTCTTGATTTCAGCTCAGGTTGTTATCTCAGGGCGATGAGATGAAGCCCCTATAGGCTCTGTGCTGGACAAGGAGGTTGCTTAAGATTCTCTCTTCTTATCCCTTTCCTTCCACCCCTCTCCTCCCATGCTGTCTTTCTCATAAATAATAAGCACTGCTGAACTATCTTAGATTCTGTACCTTCTCTCCAGCCATGAACCTATCACTGTCTTTAACTCTTGAAAACTTCATTAGGCAAATTAATGTGGTGAAGGAAGCAATATGAGAAAGCCTCTTAATCTGATGAGCATGGATCTGAACAAACCCTATAGATACTATCCCTTTGACTTCAATATACTTCAATATACTATCAATACCTACAGTGAGTCACATACACACAAGATTATTGTTTTTATTGTATACTTCATATATTCATTAATATATGACTCGTTAGCATTTTGTTGAAGTGCTAAACTATGGTAATAAACAAACTTTTAATTAACTTTTCCTCCTATGATACAAATATAACTTGCACTTGAACTTTAGCTAATTTTATGTTCTAAAATTGTCAAAACAAAATGATCAAGGTTTCTAGACTATTTACTGTATTTTCTTCTATATAATATTGTTCTATCTCTTCTGTATAAAGAAAATGAATGCTTGGGGCTCTTGGGTGTCTCAGTGCGTTAAAGCCTCTGCCTTCTCCTCAGGTCATGATCCCAGAGTCCTGGGATAGAGACCCACACCAGGCTCTCTGCTCAGCAGGGACCCTGCTTCCCTTCCATTCTCTCTGCCTGCCTCTCTGTCTACTTGTGATCTCTGTCTGTCAAATAAATAAATAAAATCTTAAAAAAAAAGAAAATGAATGCTTGATAACTAAATAAATGCTTTACTGAACAAATTAAATATGGCAATAGCATTTTATTTTATCATGCTTTACAGATTAAACTATAATATTATATCACTGGTCTACAAATAATCTACTCACAAAGTCATTTGGAAGCTTTTAGCAAAAGAATTCTTCCTCCTGATTGTAGTATAAAAGCCACAGAAATATACAGAAGACTCCTAGGATTGAAAGTTAAATCCAGTTATCCGTGATGCCTTGAGTAGGACCTGACCTATGTATGTCCTGGGATGCACTAGTAACTGTTACATGTGATAGGATTATATTTAATATATACAGTTTCATTTACTTCACAAAGGAGATATAAATTTGAGAATAAAATATTTGATGAATCTATAAAGTCTATATCTATTTGTAACCAATGTGGTAGACTTAAGATGTTAATTTGAAAAAAAATTTCATTGAACACATACACATAGTCAATTGTTTTTATATATATATACAGCATTATTTATTTATGTAAATAAATGCATTGTCAGTAAAATACATTTACTTATCAATCATAAGGGTAATTTTAAGTACTAAGAATAAGAAATATGTGAAAAGATAAGTGTTCAAGAGTGCAGTTTGTGGTAATTAATACAATATGATAGGCTCATAAAAAAGATATATTACTTGTACTTAAAAGGTTCTATAATTAAGCAATGACCACTTGAAATTTGTAATTAGTCTTGCTGCAGTTTTTCCTTGCACTTACTGCCCTTCCCCAGAAGTTCATTAAGAATTTCTGTGAATGTCCTTATGTTTAATCTCATTCATGGATTCCACTGCTGCTCACAAAACAAAGCCAAAAAAGAGAAGTAACTCTATGTGGCACTCCGTCCACAAGCAATACATTCATAAATAATTAAAAAGCTCTCTACTTCATTTGTTACCCATTCATCTGATGATTTAAATGAGTAACTGAGGCCATTTTATCAGCACGTTTAATAGAATGCGACTCAGAAACTTAACAGTGTTATTTAAGAAGAAATGTTCATGTGTTAAGGTTTTTATTTTTTTTAAATCAACAAAATAATTTTCAAATATTAAAAGCAAATGTCTCCTTTTCCTCCAAGTTTCCTTGCTATGTCAAAGTTATAAATAAATACATTACAATCGTATTTTGAGTAGTAGATAAAAACAAATGTTTTGAAACTGTCTGTGGGTTGAGTGTCTGTGTTAACGTATAAATATCTGAACTCAATGTATTTAGACTTTATTAGATGGTTTATTTTAGACTATTTAAAAATACATGCTCAGATAATGACTTAACATTATTTTATTCATTTTAAAAAATAAATTATTTTATTTAATTATGTTTAGATATTTATTTAATAAATTAATGATTTAATATTTAATAATCTAAATTTGAAATATTTTAAATTCTAAAAAATATTTATTTAATTAAATTGATATATTTAATATAAATATTTAATAAATTGTTTAATCATTATTATAATTATGCAATACATTATGTATTGTGTAATAATTGCATTTTAATAAATAAATAAGTGTATTATTTACATTATTTTATTTTATTTAGTTGACAAAGAGAGGGCGAGCACAAGCAAAGGGAGCTGCAGGCAGAGGGAGAATTAGGCTCCCAGCTGAGCAGAAAGATCAACCTGGGGTTCCATCCCAGGACCCTGAGATCACCACCTGAGTCGAAGGCAGATGCTTAACTGACTGAGCCATCTAGATGCCCAAGGCTTTGTATTCTTAGCTTCTAAATATTGATGCTGCTTCATCTCTGGAGTTAGTATATTGATGTTGAGAATTCATATCAAAGAACTGATAGTAGCTGTTAAGCATAAACTTATAATTTAGGGGAAAAAAAGAACAGAAGGAAGGGAAAGGGCAAAAGTCAAAAGCACATTAATATAAAATTTAATTAGATAAATAAAGCTGATATTCCTAAAGGGTGCTAATAAAAGAGCTGCAAAGAGCTGATAGGATTAGGAAAATTGTCCACTCCTGGTCATTTCATAATTTTAAACTATTCCTTATTAATAAATATACTTAGTTCCAGAAACACAACCACATAAGGACATTTCCACCAAGTTTCCTCTAACAGCATTTACAAATTAGACGTTCAAACAATGTAATTCATTACATGTTGCATCTGTATCTTAAAGTTTACACACTTTCTGTGACACATTTTCTAACAATTAAAATTTAAAAATATATATATATATAAATATATATATATACACCTTATACCTAAATGGAATATATATATATATATATATATATATATATAGAGAGAGAGAGAGAGAGAGAGAGAGAAAACTTATCCTTAAATGAAACCTTTCTTTGTTTATTAGCTTAAATAGGTAAATTAGCAACAACAACAACAACAAACAGCTAATATTATAGAGGTAGGAACAATTTACCTTTTCATTCATTGCTATTTTCTAAAAATTCCTATTTTATTTTTTTCTCAAGTCTGTCATAATAATTTTCTAAATCTCCTGCCTTATTCAAATTTTTTCTTTTAGTGGAAATCTCTATTTCATATTTATTTTCTCTTCCTCCACTCTTTGCTCTAATAATTCAATGTATTATTAGATTTTCTGTTTTTCTCTTTATCCAGATATATCTTTTCTTTCTTTCTTTTTTAAATAATTTGATTTGCTGGCATTTTACATCAGTACATGCTTTCTTATGGATGTTAAAAATGTCTGTGGAACTACTAGAAGAATAAACTTTTTACCTTTAAGAAGTTTACAGTCTAGAGTGCCTGGGTGGCTCAGTTGGTTAAGTGTCTTCCTTCAGCTTAGGTAATGATGCCAGGGTACTAGGATCCAGTCCTGCATCAGCTGCCTGCTCAACAAGGAGTCTGGTTCTTCCTCTCCCTCTACCCCTCCCCACCCACTCTCTCTCTCTCTCTAATAAATAAATAAAATCTTAAAGAAAAAGACTTACTGAAATCTGAGACTGAATTACTAAATTCAGTCTTAATATAAGACAGCTAAACAAAGCAATGATCACAACTGGAAAATTTAGTCAGATCATGGTTTAACATTTTTGGTTGACACAGGACCTCTTTCAGTAACAACTTTCCCTAAATATCAATTTCTTTTTAAGGCAAAAATTTTGACAAGAAATTCAGATCCTTCTCATCATTTTCATATCAATTTAATGTGACATCCTCAGAGTATATAATCAAATATGTAATTATTCTATCTGTTGCCTTGTATATTGCCTGTATCTTTTTCAGACCCAAAGTTTCATTGAGGTAGAGTTTTTTTGTTTTGTTCTTTTTAAAGCAGAGATTTTTAAAGTGTTTGATATATACAAGATACTTAATAAGTGTTTACAAAACCTATGTATTTCAGAAGCCTTAAACAGGTTTTAAAATAATGTAGGTGATATTAGTAGTCATATCAAACAATTTGTAGGTTTCAGTCATGTCAATAACTACATTTCTCAGAGACAGAGAAACATACAAATGATCTGGGTCCAGTAGGATAATGCTAGCATGTGTTGTAAATTCTCTTATATGACCTTATTCTTGCAAGAATTGGTTATGTGGCAGAAAAAAAGGTACCACTATCTTATACTTTATTATTTAAAGAGATTTATGAAAGTTGTTAATTTCTTACACTACCCCTTTGTTTCAGTGGACCCAATTTCTGTGGTAATGGTGAGAGGAAAGTAGGCAATTTAGGCAGCCGCAAAATTCTCCTACAAGGCACTATAAAATAAGGCTTGTTCTAGATCATGGGTCTGTCCAAAGGGGAATGTTAAGGGGTAGGATGGATGATGGATGCATTGTGGACTTATAAGATTAATACTATTATGCCCCAATAATGGGTCTATGATTATAGGAGCGAGACTGATATAAAGCGAAGGTCAAGCAAAGCTTTATTTCATTCCAAGCATCAAGAATCTAATCGAATGTTCGGGGCCACACCTCTTACGAGAGAAGGCAACCCTTCTCTGTTTCACAGTCTAGCTTTTAAGGGCAAAGGCCATGCAGTCAGGCCTGGCCACGCACAGGTGACCAATGAGATTTTAACACACACAGGAAACTCCACAGTGAGGCTAGGTGACCAATTGAGGTTCAATTTACCCTAGTATAGACATTTGACCCAGCCTAATACACCTTGAATAGGATTGGTGCCAAAAAGGTTCCCAAAGGGTGGAGGAGTGGGGCATACTCCTTAGTATCTAAGGGACAGTGTGCAAATCCCCCCCCCTCACCGCTGATTGATGTCTCCACCTGGCCTGACCCACCCTTGTATATGTGCTTTGTTACCTGGAGCTGATTTCCAGGACTTGTTTTTAAGTAAATCCCCTGGGGGAAGGGGAGCAAGGACAGTTTAAGGGTTAACCTCAATGAAAGCCTCTTAGTAAAATATAAAAATATAAAATAGGTCCTTACATTACAACAACTCAGTAGGGAAAGTCCCAGTGTGGTGATAAAAGAAGTGATGTAACTTGCATTACACATTTTATTTTTAAAACGTGTAAGTTGTATTTTTCCCTGTCATGACATCATACTTTATCTTCATCTCTGTCTACTAGTTTAAAACTAGCCAGAGAGAGAGAGAGAGCATGAGCAATATGGGGCTCGATCCCAGAACTGTTGAGATCATGATCTGAGCCAAAGGCAGACACTTAACTGACTGAGCAAATGAGACTCCCACAAACTCCACAATTTTATAAAATTTTTATTTGTTGGGGTGCCTGGCTGGATCAGTCAGTAAAACATGTAACTCTTGATCTTGGGGTTGTACGTTTGAATTCCACCTTGGGTGTAGAGGTTTTTAAAAATAAAATCTTTAAAAAATTTTTTTTCATTTTTTTAAGCCATTGTACGGCAGTGTTGATCACTATATTGTACACCTGAAACTAATATTAACCTTATTTTAACTAACGAATTTAAATAAAAACTTTAAAAATAAAATAAAAATAATAATCATAAAAATATAAAAGGAAAAATTATTTGGCAGGCAATTTTCTTAATTGCATTATTATTTATTATTATCATAGTGTGTGTGTGTCGGTGGGAAGTGGCTGGTATTACAGTGAGTTCCATATCTGTGTTACACTGAGGTCCATGTCTGTAGTCAGTCTTTTTTTTTCTTTTAATTTATTTTTAGTGATCCAAAATTCACTGTTTATGCACCACAGCCAGTGCTTCATGCAATAAATTCCCTCCCTAATACCCACCACTGGGCTCACCCAACCACCTGCCACCCTCCTCTTCAAAACCCTCAGTTTGTTTCTCAGAGTCCACAGTCTCTCATGGTTTGTCTCTCCCTCTGATTTCCCCCAGCACACTTCTCTCCATCTCCCAGTGTCCTCCACGTTATTCCTTATGTATTGAGTCTTCTAAAAACTTTTATTTCTTTCCCTATTCTGCTTTGCATATGCTTACCTTAGATGTTAAAATGTTATAAACCTCTCCTGCCTGGTCCATTTTCTCTCTCTGCTCTCATGATTTCTCATGCTCTCCCTGCCAACCGCACATGCCTTACAATATCTGGATATGACTAATCTCTTCCTTAGCTACTTTATTCTACTCTGCCATATGGTTGCCCTTCCCTCTTCTGTACCATAACTTCTATCCCCTGCATTTGTGCTTTAACAATACCTAATTCTTTTCACTACATCTGTATCTTTGAGGTCAATACTCAGTAGTGAAATCACTGGGTCATAGGCTAGCTCTATTTTACTGGAAAGAAGGGCCATATGCACCCCAGTGTTCGTAGCAGCAATGTCCACAATAGCCATTCTGTTGAAAGAGCCAAGATCCCCTTCAACAAACAAACGGATAAAGAAGATGCGATCTATGGATACAATGGAAGATCACTCAGCCATCAGAAAGGATGAATACCCAACTTTTGCATCAACATGGATGGACTGGAGGAGATTATGCTAAGTGAAATAAGTCAAGCAGAGAAAGTCAATCATCATATGGTTTCACTTATTTGTGGAACCTAAGGAATAGCATGGAGGACATTAGGAGAAGGAAAGGAAAAATGAAGTGGGGGAATTGGAGGGGGAAATGAAACATGAAAAACTATGGACTCCAAGAAACAAACTGAGGGTTTTAAAGATGAGAAGGATGTGGGGATGGGTGAGCCTGGTGTTGGGTATTAAGGAGGGCACATATTGCATGGGGCACTGGGTGTTTTACACAAACAATGAATCATGGAACACTACTTCAAAAACTAATGATGTATTGTATGGTAACTAACATAACATAATTTTTTTAAAAAGGAGGGGGACAATTCCTAACACTCAATTTTTCCTAGTTTCTTGTTTACCTCCTTTTAAGACTAAGATCATTAGTGGTTTTTTATTTGTTTGTTTGTTTTGTCTCAACTAAAAGAAGAAAAATAATACACATTATTTTGAAAACTTTTTGAACAGTGCAGAAACCTTAGTCAAGTCCACAATGTCTCATCTCTTCTTCCTCCTAACATGGCTAAGTTGAAAAACCCTTTATCTGGGAAAAGATTATTCTCCTGCTGTCTTGTGTAAGATTTTGGCTTTAGCTTAGATTATCCTTTCTTTCCTTTTCTGAAAATAAATTGAAAATATTAATAGCCTCAGTTTCTTCTTCCAAAATATGACTGCTTCTTTACCAAGTGCAAAAGCAACCCATTTTGGCCATAGTAAACAGCTTGGACCTACTTTTTTGGCTCACTGTTTTAGTGAGACAAGTGGAGTGAAGATGACACACCATTTCCAAATGTATTAATAATTGGTAGACCCTACTTCTAAATTGAAGTTTTGTTGCCATTAAACTATGACCACACTCGCTATAATTACAGAGGTAAATTCTTTATATTTACTATATTTGAAATTACCAGATAATGCCATAATAAAATTATGATTATGTGAAGGGTCTGTAATATTAAGAAGATGACTTTGAAATTATTGCTTATCTAAATGAAATTTGCCATTTTATAATCTTGTATAAGCTTCCGTTGTCATTTCCTATTTAAAATCTATTAGAAGGCACTCTTGTTTTCCCTTAAGTGGGAAGTCAAATGCGGAACAAATTCATCCCAAAGGAACTGATTCTATATTCCACTGAAGACCAGGTGGCTTCCATGTGGCATTTTGCCTCTTGCACATTGTACATCTCCTACAGCAAACGGGGGTATGCTCTTTAGTAAACTAATTCAACTCAATTAGAGACATTGTCTTCAAGGGATAACATCATAGAGACTAGAATCAGAATCATAGTTTTGGGAAAATTGGGCCCAGGTTTTTTTTGTTTTCTTTTGTTTTGTTTTAAGATTTTATTTATTTATTTGACAGACAGAGACCACAAGTATGCAGAGAGGCAGAGAGAGGGAGGGGGAAGCAGGCTCCCTGCTGAACAGAGAGCCTGACGTGGAGCTCGATCCCAGGACCCTGAGGTAATGGCCTGAGCCGAAGGCAGAGGCTTAACCCACTGAGCCACCCAGGCGCCCCTGGGCCCAGGTTTTGATGGCTTCTTTACTCAATCTTATAAAACCTATTTGAACTCTACTGGATGCCAGAACTGCTTAAAAATATTTGGTCCCTTGTAATTTTAACCTTCCAGTATTCAATGCACCCGATCCATGTAATATCCTATAGTATTTTTGTCAAATGAAGACTCTCAAAGTGTGTTTCTTGGGAGACACTTTTCAATTGGTTGCTTACATTATTGCATTTATTATTTGTTCTAGACCATCCTTTGAAGATGGTTGTATTGAATAGACTTGGAAGACAGAAATAGTATCTTTTTTTTTTAACTTAACCTGTTGTGTTTGCAAATATTATCTGCCTCTGTTTTGATTCTTCTTGTGGGAACTGAGGCTCAGAACTGATATATAACACCCACCCCTTCACAGACACACACACACACACACACACAAATACTGTTAATATTCTGGCTACCTCTATTGCTGTGAATAATAAACTATATTATTTCTGAACCATGAGTCTGCGTCTTCTATGAACACCTAAGAAACCACGGCAGACTCATACACCAGCTTTCAAATAAGAGAAAATAATCTCAGATGCTTTATATTTTTTGATAGTGTTACCTACTTCTGAACATATGACTGAACACATGTGAAGCTGGACCAATGACAATTTAGAGCTTCTTCTGTGGAAGAACTATGCATTCACTAGTAAACAAAAGTAGTTTCATCCTTTTTTTTTTTTCCTCCTGGACACCATTTCCTCTCTCACACTGTTGCTCAAATTGGATGGAGTCTAAGGTCCTTTGAGGAAATTTTTGTTTAATGACTCAAAATAAAATAGGAAGAATCTAAAGTGCTAAAAATAATTCTAGATAAAAGGTATAAGATCATGCCAGGAAGGATAGTAATTTTATCTAACAACTGCCTGTTCACCCCTTTATTTGTTCATTAACTAATCTCCAAATTCCTGACTAAATCCCTTTTGTAAGCCAGAATGTGAGCTAAAAACTGGGTATTTTTAAAAAGTTTTCATTTGAAATCCAGTTAGTTAACATATATGGTTGTATTAGTTTCATGTGTACAATATAACATATAACACTCAGTGCTCATCATGACAAGTGCCCTAATTAACCCCCATCATTTATTTAACCATCACTCCTTCCATATCCCCTCAAGTAACCATCAGTTTGTTCTCTGTAATGAAATGTCTGTTTCTTGCTTTGTTTCTCTTTCTATGTCTTATTATTTTCCCCTTTGCTTGTTTGATTTGTTTCTTTTATTCCATATATGAGTAAAGGTATTTGTCTTTCTCTGACTGACTTATTTCGCTTTTAGCATTATACTCTCTAGTTCCATCCATGTTATTGCAAATGGCAAGATTTCAGTCTTTTTTATGGCTGAATAATATTCCATTGTATATACATACCACTTATTCTTTATTGATTCATCAATTGATGGATACTTGGACTCTTTCCATATCTTAGCTTTATAAATAATGCTGTTATGTACATAGGGGTGCTAGCATCCCTTTGAATAAGTTTCCTTATATTCATTGGGTAAATACACACCAACAGGATTGTTGGATCACAAAGGACTTCTATTTTTAAATTTTATGGAAATTCCATACTGTTTTCCAATATGGCTGTATCATTTTGCATCACCACCAACAGTTCACAATTGTTACTTTCTCTTTTTTCTTCTTTTTTTTTAATATTTTATTCATTTGACAGAGAGAGATCACAAGTAGAGAGAGAGAGAGGAGGGAGCAGGCTCCATGCCTGGCAGAGAGCCCAATGTGGGACTTGATCCCAAGACCCTGAGATCATGACCTGAGCTGAAGGCAGAGGCTTAACCCACTGAGCCACCCAGGCAGCCCCCACAAGTGTTACTTTTTAACATCCTCTCCAACACCTTTTGTTTCTTGTAGTGTTGATTTTAGCCATTCTGACAGGTGTGAGGTGGTATCTCTTTCTAGTTTTGCTTTGCAATTTCCTGATGATACATGATGATGGACATCTTTTCATGTATCTACTGAAGATTTGAATGTGTTCTTTGGGGAAACACTTGTTCATGTCTTCTATCCATGTTTTTATTGGATTATTTGTTTTTGGATGTTGACTAAAAACTGGATATTAAGTAACACACAATACAGGTTTCCTTGAGCTTAAATTTTATTTGCATGAGTATCATTAACAGGAAAAAATATGCATATGTGTAGGTACAAGTGTGTTTATGTATACATCTATCTATCTATCCTCTATCCCCTGTCTTCTAATTGTGGTAAATCCTGTAAGGTGGGGAATGGGATAGTCTGAAGAAATATGCTGCTGGATATGTTGGGTAAGCAAATTTAATTGCACTCAGATGCATTGGATATAAGTGAATCTCTCAAATGAGTTCTTTAATATTATATAGAAACAAATTAAAATTTTATGTAGTTGAAAATAATACGTAGTTAAAATAATTTTTGTTGTTTGTTGTTTCTGTGTCTTTTTTTGTTTATATATACTATGGTGTGAATGTTTGTGTCTCCCGAAATCATATTATGAAATCTAACTCTGGAAGTGATAGTATTAAAACATAGGGTCCTTTGGGAGGTGATTATGTCATAAGTGAGATTACAGTCCTTTTAAAGGAGATCCCAGAAAGTTCTCTTGCTTCATTCATCATGTACGTTTACAGTGAGAAGATAGCCATCTATGAGGAAGTGGGCTCTCCCTGGATCTGCCCATTCCTTAATCTTGAACTTCTCAGTTCTAGAACTGTGAGAAATAAATTCCTGTTCTTTATAAGCTATTCAGTCTATATCATGTCCGTTATAGCAGCCTGCATGCAGAAGGACAATATGACCTAAAACAAGAGCAATAAATATAAAGTTTCAGTAAAGTCAGTTGGTACAATGTTTTTTTCCTTAGAGAAGACATGCTGCTTCATGTTAAACCTTGATATTGTATATGTTTCTTGAAGGGCCACTTCTTACTCCTTTGTATGTTTTCCACAAAGTCCAGGATGATGCCTTACATGAAGGTAATATTTTATAAATACTGTTGGAAATATATACTTCTCTAAAATATTATTTTGCCTACAGATTACTTGGATCCACTTTGCCTTGTGTAGAATATTTGAAATATTTTAAGAACAGAATGTCTCTCTAAATAACATTTAGAATCATCATTAGTTTATGACTCCTGACTCATTTGTTTATGAAGTGATACTTACTGCAAGAACACTGAAGTTTGTAATATAATTTTTGAATTAATCACCAAGCTAGTTTATTATAACTTATGAAAAAATAATTTCTCATGTTGTGTTTCATTCTGCTCTTATGTTATGGTCAAGACATTTTCATTAAAATAAAGTAGAAAATAAAAGTAAATAAGAAATGAAAAATAAAAAATAATAAATAAAATAATAAAAACAAAACTCTTGTGAAATGTTAAACTTTTCTTACTTATTTTGTTTTGCTTTTCCTCTACCATGCTGGCAAAGCTGTATTTTGCAGATAGATACAATTTTCTAGTTGCTAGGTTTGTTGCTTTTGCTAAAATTTTCAAAATATAAGAAGTTGAATAGTCATGGATTGTTTACTAAACTCCTTATCTACACATATAAAAATAAAACAATGATGGTGACCTGGGTATTTCTAAAATTGTATTCTGTTTTTCCATATTATGTTTCACAATGTAATTATTAAAGATTCTGCATATATTAACACCCATCCCCTTCTATCTCATCTGTATGTCCATCACAGAGCATGTATGATTTCTTTTCATTGCTATGTTGTGATGAAGAGTTTGTCTGAAGTAGTCCTATATTTATGCAGGTAGATCTTAAGCTACAGTGCTCTTGTTTATTTGCTTGTTCGTGATCAGTATGTCTAAAAGATGGTAACTATTGCCTCAGGTATGACGATTAAAAAATATTATTGGTTCCTGATAAACTGTAATGAAATAGGTAAGTCGATTTATAATTTGTTAATTAAATTAGAAAAGAAATTCCTTTGGAGTTGTCCTTTATTAAGAGTTTTTTTTTTTTTAAATGAATTCCTTGGGATGGTTTTTGTGTAATATATATCACATGCCTCAACCTATAAATTTTTTTTTAAAGATTTTATTTATTTGACAGAGAGAGATCACAAGTAGGCAGAGAGGCAGGCAGAGAGAGAGGAGGAAGCAGGCACCCTGCTGAGCAGAGAGCCCGATGTGGGACTCTATCCCAGGACCCTGAGATCATGACCTGAGCCGAAGGCAGCGGCTTAACCCACTGAGCCACCCAGGCGCCCCACAACCTATAAATTTGAATGTAGAAAAGAGTTATCAGAATGAGCCTAGAAAATATTGTTATGAAATATTTTTGTTCTGTTATATTATGTTAACTTGGGAAATACTGGTAGTTATTTTTATTAGCATTTCCTACTTTCCACATGCCCTTAGAGATGAGTTATCATGTTTTTCCTACTCTTTTTATCGTGGTTGTTATATTCTTCATGATCAATAACAATCAATGAAAATTCATAACATTAATTTTCTTTGGGAAAGTGATATTTTAGCAAGAATCCATGACCAAAAATTTTAGCTGTTGTTCATCCAGTAGGTGAGACTATCAATGTTCCCGAAATTTCAAGAAATAGAACTTATTAATTGTGTTGGTAAATGTTTATTGTCTCTGAACTTAGAGATGCATAATTCAATTTAAAATTTATTTTGAATTGAAAACAAGGTCTTACTGAAGTTTAGTCATCCCACTTTATATCAGGCCTCCAGTACATTCTAATTTATGTATAGAAAATATAATAAACATGAATGTCACATTTCCTATTGCATTTCTACTGAAACTGCAATGACTCAAAGATGTCAGATCTGAAAAACACTACCTTTCTATAATTTCGGTTTCCTAGGAGGAATGGATATACCATTTTAGCACAATTATCCAACAGTATTCAAAACCACCATGAATTTTAAAACATAGTTATTACACCCTAAAAATCAAGTAGGAAAATGTATAAACAACCAAGTCTCTATCTGTAAATGAAGTACTCCCACACAGACTGGTTTTAAAACTTTCTAACTTAAGGAATTTGATAGCACAGACTCAGGTAGTAGTTTGAGTGCCTACAGTATACTTTCAGGGAGAGAGTAATGTAGGCTCTGAGTCACTTTCTGCCTAGAGATGACCTAATAGTGGTTCTGGCATTGTTTTTTTGTTTGTTTTTGAAAATACATTCCTGGGCGTCATTCAGAAAATGCAGAGTTTGGCAATCTATATAAATTAAGGATGATCTTTTTGAATATTTGTCTTTCACTACATCAAATTAACATAATTGGACAGAAATTCGACTAAATTAAGCATTGTTAGGAAACATGTAAATTGGAGCTGCTCAAATTAGTTGCTCTTTGAACTATGTGCTGTTGGTTCAGGATTAGATAAGGAGTTTGAAGGAAAACCTAAATCATTGCTTCCTTTTTTGAGAGAGTCTTAGCATATTTTCTTAAAATTAGCTGAAATAAACAATGTGTTTAGTCGCAAAGTGACTTGCATTTTTGCACAAACTCCCTGAGAATTATAACAAATATTTCATGAAACATCATTGATCTTTACTTTGTTACACTGCTGTAAAGTACATTCAGAGTTGCCAGTTAAAAGTGTTAGTGTTGATATGAAATGTCATGCATTTTTCTTCACTTCCATGCAAATGAACACAGTAATTTATTAAGACACAATGAAGAAAAAAAAATTGACAATGAGTTCCAGATATTAAAAATCCCTTGCCATTCAATCCAAATTGTGAGTTTGATCCGTTACCGAACACTTTATAATGCACCCCCAGTAATTTTACAGAGATTATTTTTTTCTTACCATTCTTGATTATTCTGTCTTGCAATGCAGAGAAAGCTAACTAATTTAAAATAAACTTCCGTTAATTTTGATTGTTATAAACTTAAAATTGATTAATTTCCATATACAGAGTTTAAAATGTTCACAATTTACATTAAATATATATTCTGTGTACACCATGGAAAAATGAAATTAAAATGATGTTGTATATAGCTGCAAGAAGCCGCCTGTCCCATTTCATCTTACTATATAAGTTGTGCCAGGTAATTTATAAAATCCCTACTGCATAACAAATCTATTTTTTGTTGGAATGGGTAGTAATGTTTGTTCTTATTTCTAAATAAGAGTTGGTCTATGAGTGCATCTGCAACTATATTTTTCCTAAGTGGCTTCATGGTCTTGAACTGAGAAAGCTCAGAACATTAAACATCCAAATAATATAATTTGACATAATTAGACATCAAGGAAATGCAATTAAAATGACACTGAGATATCACTACACACTTATCAGAATGGCTAAAATAAAATATAATGACAAAACCAAAAGAAAAAAATATACCATTTGATGATACACAATGGCAAGTTGTACCATCACATAACCATCTCAGACTAGTGTAGTGTTAAATTTGTTTTTCTAAGCAATGTTTTGGGTCACTTACCACTTTTCAAGGATTTAAAGTGCTATCATTTTACTTAAAACTGTGAAATTTGGTCAGATTTAAATTTCAATTTATGTTAAAACATTCTGTAAACTGTGTTAAACTTTGACATTTGTTCCCTCTGTTCAGTGAATAACACTATATCATATCCTGAAAAATACACTAATTTTCATTTTGAAAAATATCCCTTTTTCCTCTTATGGTAATTATTAATATGAATTAATAGTAGAATTTGATATGGTTCCATATGACATAAATACTTTATTGTATATTATCAAATTTAATAATGAATATAATGTACTTCTTTGGACAATTTTTAAAGACCAGTCTACTCTTTCTTTTTTTTAAGATTTTATTTATTTATTTGACAGAGAGATCACAAGTAGTCGGAGAGGCAGGCAGAGAGAGAGAGAGGGAATCAGGCTCCCCGCTGAGCATAGAGCCCGATGCGGGACTCGATCCCAGGACCCTGAGATCATGACCTGAGCCGAAGGCAGCAGCTTAATCCACTGAGCCACCCAGGCAAACCAAGACCAGTCTACTCTTAAAAAAAAAATGGAGACGCACTTCTTTAGGTCACACAAATTTCATTTTATTATATATAACCTCAGATAAATTTCAACAAATCATAATTTATTAAAATTATGTCTACTTAAAAATCTCATAGAAGTGTAAAACCATCTAAAATAAAAATAAACACACACAACACACACATCACCCATGTATTGGCAAATCACAATTGCTGTAACAATACATTAGGCATTCCACCGTTAAGGGCTATCAAAATTTCCATCAGTGACAAAGAGATTTGTATACAAATGGACTGATTTTCCAGAATCCAAGAAAAAGTCTCCTAGGATTTATTTAAATATTAAATATTTGAACAAATACTTCTTAAATTTAGGAAATTCAGAACATACAATTAAAGAATATTTTCAGTGCAGACTATATTCAATCCTTCCTTCAAAATGTGCCTTTGAGTACATAATTCTGTTTTCTCTATCTAAATTGAGCTGTCCTCCAAGGAAGTTTTCTAAAATGTGTGTCTCTGTGTGATAAATGTTCTAAGACCTAACATGCTTCATTGTATTTTTACTGTGCGCTTACATTTAATCAATAATTTGGCTTGATGTATAATATCTAGTTTCAAATATCTTTTCCATCTATACAAACACCCAGCTGTCTCCTTTATATGCTATTACTATTGAGAATTCTGCTGTCAGTATTATTCTTGTACATTTTAGGTGATCTGTTCTTGTCTTGGGCATCATTTATGCTCTTCCCTGTTTTTGATATTCTTAAAACTCACCATAATATATATGAGTGGTTTTTTGTGTGTGTGGTTTTTGTTTTGTTTTGTATCTGATTTCTCATGTTTGGCATCATTTTAAGTCTGGTATCTTTCATCTTTCTTTAATTTTCCAAAATTTATCTCAGTACGTATTTAAATTTTTTTTTCCTCTTCTGCTGCATTTGGGCAGAAGTCATTAATTTGTTTGTTTGTTTGTTTTCCCCAACTCATTTATTCATTTTACAGCTATATTAATCTTAGTCTCCATTTATTGTATTCTTTATTTCAACAATTTTCACTTAAATTATATTCACAGTATAGAATCTTTCTTTGCTTTGTATATATATATCATTATTTTATCATATATGATTAAGCTACTTTTTAAAATATTTTATTTATTTATTTGACAGTGAGAGATCACAAGTAGGCAGAGAGGCGGGCAGAGAGAGAGGAAGGGAAGCAGGCTACCGGCTGAGCAGAAAGCCCGATGTGGGGCTTGATCCCAGGACCCTGAGATCATGACCTGAACCAAAGGCAGCGGCTTAACCCACTGAGCCACCCAGGCGCCCTTTTTAAGCTATTTTTTAAAAGTACAGTCATTCTTTTTTTTTTTTAAAGATTTTATTTATTTATTTATTTGACAGAGAGAGATCACAAGTAGACGGAGGGCAGGCAGAGAGAGAGAGAGAGAGAGAGAGAGAGAGAAGTAGACTCCCTGCTGAGCAGAGAGCCTGATGCAGGACTTGATCCCAGGACCCTGAGATCATGACCTGAGCTGAAGGCAGTGGCTTAATCCACTGAGCCACCTAGGTGCCCCAAGCTATTTTTTTAATTCCTGTTCCAATAACACTTGGATTGCCATATAAAGTTAACCACATTATCTTTTTTAGGTAAGTAATTGTACTTTTTATGTGCATAGTTATTATGGTCCAAGAGTTCAGCTCCTCTTAGGATCATCAAATCTCTGTAAAGTCTGGGTATACTAGGATTTTCTAAGCAACAATAAAATACATTGAAACCTGGTAGCTTAATTATAATAATGTTTTCTTTCTCAATCATTCACAATAGCATTACATTCTGAGTAGCTTCCTTCTATTTTGCAGCTCTAGTGTTTGGAAAAACTTGAATTGTGATATCAATGTGATAATGTGAAATAGTCAGGGTTTTTCAGAGAATTGGGAAGAGAAAAAAAGGAAGATATTCTCCAGGGCCGACTCTAGAAGTGACTATAAAAACATCTGTCCAAATTCAATTGAACAAAACTTGGAAATGCCATCTCCAGTAAAATACAAAGAAGATTATAGTTCTGGGCACACACATCTCATTTGACCCAATGATGTACATCAATGAAAGACTGAAGGCCAATCACCACTCCATGGGAGAGTTTAAAAATAAATTTACTAATTGGGCCAAGAATTTAGAATCACAAATACTTCAGAACTAATAATAACTGCCTTCACTTGATGTTATTCTATAAAATAAATCCTACGATATAGTTTCCATTTTAAATTCTTACAATTTTAAATTCTTAAATCCTTATGAAAAAGCATCATTTGGAGGGAGCAGTTTTCATAATTTATCATCCATCTTCCTTTTTTTAAGATTTTATTTACTTATTGAACACAGAGAGAGAGAGAGAGAGAGAGAGATTACAAGTAAGCAGAGAGGCAGGCAAGCAGGGAGGGAAGCAGGCTTCCTTTTGAGCAGAGCCCGATGTGGGGCTGAATCCCAGGACCCAGAGACCATGAGTTGAGATGAAGGCAGAGGCTTAACCCAGTATCCACGTGATGAGAGAGCCACTCAGGTGCCCCTCACCCATCAGCCTTAATTGTTTGGAGGAAAATGTGTGGATGAATAATGCCTTAGGGAGCTAATCTCTCTAAAGAATCTTCAAGTCTTTACCCCTTCAAGGTTTTTGCACAGTTCTGATAGCCTCTAAACATCCAGCTGATTTCTACAGTGACAGGCCTGTTAAAACCTGTCCTCAAACCAGGAATAGAGATTTAAACATACCAGTCAAGAGCAACTTTGAGTCTTTTAAGGAATTTATCATCATTTCTTTGTTTTTGGTTAATATCCAAAGTAGTTCTATATTACACTTGCATAATTTCTCCAGAGCTGACTTTGAAGGAGGCATTCAGTTCCAGCTAGTTCCATATTTTGGCAAGAACTATAATTCTATATATTAAAAAAAGCATATTTTAGAGTGCCTGGGTGGCTCAGCGGGTTAAAATCTCTGCCTTCGGCTCAGGTCATGATTCCAGGTTCCTGGGATTGAGTCCCACAGTGGGCTCTCTTCTCAGCAGGGAGCCTGCTTCCATTCCTCTCTCTCTGCCTGCCTCTCTGCCTTCCTGTGATCTCTGTCAAGTAAATAAATAAAATTAAAAAATATATTTTATACCAGTTATTCATGTTTATTAACTAAGATATCACAATACAAATAATACAAACAGTTGCTCTTTATTAATACCTTCAACCAAGATCAAAAAAATATGTCATATTTTCTCCAAAAATTTTATATCATCTGATAGGTCAGATATATATAAAATTATATTTAAAGTTTTTAAAATATCAGCAAATATTTTCATTTAAATGCAAATTTGAAAAGAGTCTACTTTCCAAACACGACTTTTTATCCTATTTTTTTAAATTTTGTCAACAACTGATTGTTTATTGATACTGTAAATGTTAGATCGAAAAAATGATTAATAGATGTAGGTTCAGAATATTATGTTCCATTAAAAATGATTTACTCTTTGATGAACATCTGTTTGGTAATATGTTGTATCCAGATATAGTAAATTAATGACATATATAAAATTATAGGTAAATGACACCTTCGATTCCATTATGAGTAGAGCTTTTAAAATGCTATTTGTCACAACCTGTCATCTTGTCATTATGTAGCATTATGTAGCATTTAAAAAATGTATACTCTTCACTTTGAAGTCTTTTAGAAATCTAAAATATGACTTTCTATGGTTTGTGTTTCCATATTCCTTTATTGCCAGTTTGAACAAATCCACATGCTTTGATTAAAAGGTAATAAATTCCTCTTATTTGGAAAAATGATGTTTATTTTTGTTCTCTCACCCTTATCAGGTGGTTTCATTTTAGCACACTTCAGAGTTATAATTTCATGCCTATTAAAAACATTTATTAAGATCTACATAGATGAATGAAACTTTTATTTTATTAAATTATTTGCCAAAAAACTGTTATTTTTAAAAATGTATTTCCTTTGAAGGGTTATTTTAGAGCATTCAGAGAGGATCTATGAGTGTGGTATCATGCAATTTTTAAGTAGGTATGAAATGGTTATTTATATGATTGTTTCTTTAAGGCTTATGTATATTGTTCATTATATGCTATAAAATATTTTGAAAGTAAATTTAAGGTATGTTTTACATAGTTTATGTTTTGGAAAAAAATATTGAAATGACTAATGAAATTCAGTATATTCTCAACATTAATTTATTCTGAAATTTACCAATTGTCTACTGAACCTATTATATGGCAGATATTACTTCAGACTACACTGGTAAATGAAATACTTGGCTTTGTAGAACTTTTATTTTAATGGGTGAGACAATTAAAAGATATAAACCTTAATAAAAATTGCATAGTGCATTCAAAAATGATGAGTACAATGGGGAAAACGAAAAATTAGATCAAGGTGAAAAAAATCAAGGTTGCTAGGCAGGGGATGGGGAGTTAAAATTTTTAATAGGAAGATCAGGGTAGTTACAATGAAGCTGACAATTGAACAAAGGTATGGAAAGCTGATGAATTTGCCCAGAACTATCAGCAATAAGGTCACTCCAGACAAAGGAATTGGCTATCTTGAAGGCCATAAGGTTGGATCGTGCCTGGCATATCTGAGGAATAGCAAGGAGGCCACTGTGAGTGACTGAAGAGTAGCAGGGAAAGAGGTCACAGAGGTTAAATGAGTGGCTAGATCATGTAAAAACTTAGAAGTCATTGTAAAACTCTGGCTTTTATATTAGGAAACTTACTGTGTGATAGAATTTCTGCTAATAACTGAGAGTTCAAATGTCCATAAAATTTCAAGGATTCTTTTTCTTGTAATACAGAATAAAGAAAAAGAGTCCATATTTTCACATGGTGTAACAAATGCTCGGAGATCCAAGTGTAGGAAGCTATGGGAGCACAGAAGAAGGCACTAAAATCACACCAATATATTTGATGACTGTGACTAAATATAAATTTGTATTTTCTAGATTTTTTATAGTCATGGAATCACACAGTATATATTATTCATTGCCTGGCTTTTCTTTTCTCAGCATCATTACTTTGAGAATCTCCAATTGTAAATAGTTCATTTTGATGCTGAATAGTAATCTCTTTAATGAATAGATCATAATTTGTCTTTGCTCTATTGACGGACATTGATGAACATTTCCACTGTTTTCAATTCTTAAAAATAAAGCTGCTATGAAATTCATATACAAGTCCTTGTACGAACATAGGGTTTGTTTCTCTTGGTTAAATGCCTAGAAGTAAAATGGCTATTCGTGTAACTGCAACATAGTTTGCATTCAAACTATTTTCCAAAGTTGTGGTATCATGATATATGCTAACAACAGTTTAGATATTTTGTTGCTTCTCAATCTAGCTCAGACGAAGTACAATAAGCCTTTATAGTTTTAGCCATTCAAACGTATATGTAAGCATGTCTCATTATGATTTTAATTTGTATTTCTTTAAAGTCTAAATGTTGAGAAATTTGTCATTTGCTTATAAGCCATCCATATCCTTTTGGTGACATGTCTCTTCAATAATTTTCTTCACATATAAAATTGGATACTCTGTTTGATTATTAGTAAGGTTTTTATTTTTATTCATTTTTTAATAATCAGAGTAGATGTCCATTATCAGATATATAATTTGCAAACCCCTTCTCCATCATTACGGTTTCTCAATGGAGCTTTGATAGCTGTGTCTTTCAAGAAATATGCTACTTCTTTCCTGGTACACGGAGGTATGACTAGAACATTATCAATGTTGACCTTTGCAAAGAAAATCATGGCTTAAGATATATGTAGTCTGTGGTTGTTGGGAGTGTTCTGTAATATCAAGCATATCTAGTTAGTTGATAATTTTGTTCAAGTCTTATATATCTTACCAATTTGATGACCGTTTGTCTATATAATCTTAAAATAAAGGTGTTGAAATTTTTTTCCATTTCTCTTCTAAGGTAGAAGTTATGATTTTTGTTCTTAGTTTTTCCCTATATATCCCCAAATCTGTTATTAAGTATTAAAAGTCAAGAATTATTATACTCCCTGAGGAATTCATCCTTTTACTCTTCTGCAATTTTGACTTGATCTTTATGTCTGATAATGAAATTTGCTTTAAAATCACTTTTCATTATCTTGATATAACCACCAAAGTTATACTGTGATTAGTGTTAATATAGAATATTTTTCTTTTACATTTTAAAGCACTTCTATATTTAATCCTAACCCAAAAAAAAAAAAAAAAAAAAAACAACAAACAAAAAAAAAAAAAACAGCTTGTAAGCTCTGGAAGCATATTTTTAAATTATCGGGTTTTTTTTTTTTTTTTTTAAATGAAGCAGTAGCAATTTTTGTTAAGGGACCTAAACTGAAAGTAGGCTTAAAAATTTATTTATTTATTTATTTATTAAAAGATTTTATTTTGTTTATTGACAGCAAGAGAGAGAGAGAGAGGAAGCGCACAAGCGGGGGGAATCACGTGCAAAGGGAGAGGAAGAAGCAAGCTCCTGGGGGTGCAAGTATTCCCATGCAGGGCTGGATCCCTGTACACTGGAATCATGACCTCAGCCAAAGGCAAACATCTGCTTAAACAACTGGGTCATCCAGGCACCGCTAGAAAATTTAAAAAAAAATTTTTAAAAACATTTTGTTTCTTGCTTTTTTTAAAATATTTTATTTATTTGACAGACAGAGAGACAGGAAAAGGAACTATAAGCAGGGCAGAGGGGAAAGGAGAAGCAGGTTTCCCAAGGAGCAGAGAGCCTGATGTGGGGCTCCATCCCAGGATCCCTGGGATCATGACCTGAAAAGAAGAGACACTTATGGAGGAAGCCACCCAGACACCTCTTTTCTTTGTTTTTAATATATGGCAACTGATGCTTCCCAGCCACGAGGAGCATATTACCCATTGATTAAATCTTTGATAACAACCTATTTAAAAAGGTGTGTAAATATATACTTACTCAGATTTATACACTTTGTGTTTTCTTCATAGTTTGGGGCTGGACCCCATGGTCACAACACTGCTTCCAGTCTTTGCCTTCCCATCTTTTGATACCAGGTATTTGGTCAGCAAAGCAAATTAGTATCAAAATTAATAAGCCCTTGGCACCATATCTCTGGAGCAGGGGTTGCTCTTAGCCAAGGCCCAGAGCAGTTGACCTCCCCTCGCTAGTGCTATAGCCCCAAGGACTAGGTCCCTGCCACCAGAACTCAGTTTTACATGATTTGCTAAGCAGACAAAACCAAAACAGGAAAGCTCCGACAGCTTTCACTGGCATGCCTCATCTCCAACTCCCTCGACGTCCAGGCAGTACCAGATTCCAGGGAGGGGTCTTGCTCCAACATATGGGAGGGAAGGAAGTTGCCACGAACAAGTACCTGCCTCTCTATTCCTTTCTTTCAGGAGCAGGTTGTAAGGAGGAGGAAGAGGATGGGGAAGAGAGGTGAACTTCAAGGGGTGAAGGCCTCAGGTAGGCAGCTGGCTCCTGCCAGTAGGAAAGGGACAAAGGAGAAGGCAGTGAGTCTTGAAGGGAGGGTGGGGTGTAAGGGTTACAGCTTATGATGGAATCTGGACAGGAGTAATAGGGATACTAGTCATTTGAGTCCACCATTGGCAAGCTGGGCTGGGTGTCAGGGCAGATAGGCCTACCTGGGCAAAGGCACATGAGAGAAGGTGGAATTCTTCTCTGAGGAACAGGTGGAGCTTTGGGTGTTGGGAAAGCATAGACTGTATTGTTCCAGGCCCAAGGACAGGTCTGGATACTCCTGGATGGAGGTCAAGGCCACAGTATGATCCAGGTCTTCTACCAGCAGCTTGAAGGTACCACATGCCAGCCACCCCTCATTATTGTGTATACCTCTCTGGCGCACTTATTGGCTTATCCATCAAATGACTCCTTCAGCAGCTTGAAAACCACCTCCACAGGCAGCCCAGGATATGGGAGGCTTCCAGAGTGAAGATTTTGCACAGGATCACCCCAAAAGACCAGAAGTCACTCTGGTGGATGTAGATCTGGTCAAACATGGCCTTAGGGACCATCCACTTCACAGGCACTCTACTCTTGGTTGTCTTTTTATAGTAACTGATGTGGTGATATCTCTGGCAAGGCTGAAGTCTGAGATCTTCATCATGTTGTCCTTTGTCACCAGCACTTCCCTGGTGGCCAGGTCTTGGTGTATGCACTTCTTGGAGGCAAGGTACTCCATGCCTCAGGCTACCTGATAGGCACAGGATACCAGGTCCTTGGAGGAGAGTTGCTCTACTGCATTGTGGCTGATATTGTAACAGTACTCCCGGTCAGGAGGCCTCTGGGCCTGCAGGTACTCCTGTATGTTGTCTTTGGAGGCATACTCCTGATAGTGTATGAAGGACCGTCCTGTGTGCAGGACCCAGCAGGTTGATGGTGTCCTTGTGCTTTCCAAACATCTTCATCATCTCCATTTCTGAGATTAGGTTTGACAGGTCTTTCTCTGTTGCATCTGACTTCAACATCTTCACAGACACTTTAGTCAAATGGTTGGATTTGTCTTTGTCCAGCCCAATGGCCTCCTCCAACACCACCTGCCCAAAGTAGGCCTGTCTTAGGGGTCTGCCTAAACTGCCTACAACCAGCCTTTCTGAAGCCAGTTATGAACTCTAGATTATCCTCAAAAACATTAAACCACAAGCTAAAAATTCTCTTCACTAGGTCTCTGTCACAGGTCTAATTTTCTTATCCTTCATCATTTATCTTTTTCCTAATTCTTATTTTCAGTATAGTTTATTTTGCATCCAGGTGTTTCCCCTGGTTTCTGTATGCTGTTTCATAGGGAAGAATTATCCTGTCATAAAATTATTTCTTGAGCATTCATTACATCTCTCAGTTAAAATGGGTTCTTTTATGGTATTGATTCATTTGAGTTTTCTCAAAATGGGAAGAATTTTCAAAATGGTGTTTTCCTCAAGGTTCAGAGTATGTCTTAGCCTCATCTTTACTCTTCTTGAAATTCACTTTTCAAATTCTTGTCCCTCTTTTTATCTTTTTAAATTAAAATGTTTTATTTTTACTATTTTTTATTTGAGTATAGTTGATATTCAGTGTTTCATTGGTTTCAGGTTTTCAATATCTCCATACATTATTCTATGATCCCTACAAATATAGCCACCATCTGTCACCATATAACACTATTATAATATCATTGACTATATTCTCTGCACTTTCCCATATCTCTTTTTAAAATCTCTGATTTTTATGTTTTCTGTTATTCCAATTTTCGACCATCATTTTACTTAGTTACTATAATAAAATATGCCTGATTACAAACTCTTCGCTGAAAACCATAGCATTTGATTTATACTCTTCTTCTTCTTCTTCTTCTTCTTCTTCTTTCTTCTCCTTCTTCTTCTTCTTCTTTTTTTAAATTAACATATAATGTATTATTAGCCCAGGGGTACAGGTCTGTGAATCGTCAAGTTTACACACTTCACAGCACTCACCACAGCACATACCCTCCCCAATGTTCATAACCCCACCACCCTCTCACTAACCTCCCCACGCCCCCGGCAACTCTCAGTTTGTTTTGTGAGATTAAGAGTCTCTTATGGTTTGTTTCCCTCCCAATCCCATCTTGTTTCATTTACTCTTTCCCTGACCCCAAACTTCCCACATTGCACCTCCATTTCCTCATATCAGGGAGATCATATGATAGTGTCTTTCTCTGGTTGACTTATTTTGCTAAGCATAATACCCTCTAGTTCCATCCATGTCATCGCAAATGGCAAGATTTCATTTCTTTTGATGGCTGCATAGTATTCCATTATATATATATATGTATATATATACATATATATATATATACATATATATATATAATGGAATACTATATACATATATATATATACCATTCATTTGTTGATGGTCATCTAGGTTCTTTCCATAGTTTGGCTATTGTGGATATTGCTGCTATAAACATTTGGTGCACGTGCCCCTTTGGATCATATAGTAGTCTTCTTTACCTCTATCAGAACCCCAGGTAGCTTTATTTATTTATTTACTCACATAAACAGATGATCCAACACAACGTTTTTTGATGTTCAAATGTATTATAATATCTTACCGCTTGACACTATGCTTACTGTTCTCTTTCACTATCTGACTAAATCCTCATCATCACTATGCCATTTAATCAGAAAGAACATTTGAACTCAGAGTTCTCTCCATATCAGGGAATGAAGAATCCACCCTTCTGTTTGTGCAGGTAAAATAAATGTTGATATCGTCTGTCCTGCACATACCCCAACCTGTTCACCAGAATATTCACCAACAAAATATATACAAAATAAAAACCATACCTCACCACTTCTATTACCAACCAGCATGCTAAAAACACCATCATATATATGTTCCTGAATTATTGACTTGATTGATAACCCCACTTCCACAAATACTGCACTTTTTTCTCCCTGCAAATTTATTTTGGTACAGCAACTTAACCTAAAAATCAAGTCAGATGATTTTATTCTGCTGTTGAAAGTCTTTTGGTATCTTCCCATTTCATATTAAATAAAAACTGATGGCGTTTCAATGTACTAGAAGGTCATACATCAATACGTTCTTCCTCTCTCCACCACTATGAACTCCTCATTGGCCTCCTTGCTTTTCCTCAAAAGTAACAGACCAGCTGTTCACACAAAGTCTATATACTTACTTGCTCTGCCTAGAGCAATCTTTTCCTTTAATATTTGTATAACACCCTCCTTCACTTCCTGGGTCTTTGTGCAAATAACGTCTCATAAATGAGATATAACCACCCAACACAAAATAAAATTAACTTTCATCCCAGCATTCTCCAATGGCTTTTACCTTTCTTGTATTTCTTTGTAACACTTATCACCATCAACCATCAATCATTATTATATTACTGGTTTATTTTCTTATTTGAGACAGAGAGAGAGAGAATTTGGAGGGGGTGCAGAGGAAGAAGAAAGCACCACACTGCCTAGAAAGCCTGCTGGGGAGTTACATCCCAGGACCCTGAGATCATGACCCAAGCCAAAGGCAGTCACTCAATGGACTGAGCCACCGAGGTGCCCCTCTATTATTGGTTTATTTCACTATTATATTTCAAAAGAATGTAAGCTCTTTGTGGTCATTTATTTTATATGTTTTATTGATTGAAGTATTCTCAGAAAGGTAGCTGGCAGATTGTAAGGGCTCACTAAACTGTATTTTGTTGTTATTATTGGGCTCCTTTATGGGCTTTACCTCTTACGCTAGAAGTCTATCCTTCAGATGTAAGCAATAAGAATAGAGCCCTGCTGCCTGTTCAAATGAGTAAAAAGCCTGTATTAAGTGGATATTTTAAAAGCTAAATGAATGGCTTAAATAGTTGTATATAGGGGAAAAGGGAACATTTGTTCCACAGTTTAGAAGTGGAGTCTTTTATAGAGTTCTTGTACAAGCCTTCACTATTGAACGATAATGGGCAGTTGTACATTACAATTATACAAACACTTTGGTAATTTATATCCTTATTTTGTAATTCATGACTGGATCATTTAATTCCTTAGGAACATTACAGAATTTCAACTTTTCATGTCCAATACACTTATTGGGGTTGCTACCTTTTTTATTCAAATGGAGAAATAGTAATGATTTAATCTAAATAAAGTGTTATTGACTGTGTTGTTTTCTAGGAATGAGTCGCACATGCTAGTTTAAAAATTTTGTTAAATTCCCAAGTCTGTCACCGATAAAAGCCTTTTGTATATTAGTAACTTGATCAAAACAGAAAAGTTATATAACACTCAATTGTTATACTATCTTTGTTTCCATCTTGCATTGTAATAACACCCATCTTAACTCTATTTAAAACAAGTCATCTCCAGATGGCTTTCTGGCATTGATTGCATGATATGAAATGTAGTATAACTAAAAGTTTTTGGTTTTAGTAGCATATACAGCAATTTAGAAAAATATATGTATTTGAATATAAGATAAAGTTTTAAAGTATTTGGCAATAGTAAACTAAACATTTTTTGTAAAATTTTATTTTCTAAAATTTCATTGAGCTCTTTTGCAATAAGAAACAAGTTACAAAATATTAAGGTTTATTTACCCCAATTCAAAATTATTAGGAATATAATCATAGAGGTTGAAGTATTTAAAATATTGAACCCCAAATATTTTATTAGGTAAATTCATGAATGCTGAGCATTCACTGTTAAAATATACTAATACTATTGATAGACTGGTAGAAGCTTAAAATCAAATATTTATTAAATATTTATATCCATATCTCTTCATGGATTGGTAATTCATTTCTCTAGCATTAAATAATATTCCATTGTTTGCATGTACTACACTTTATTTGACCTTTCACCTATGGAAGGATATCTTGGTTGCTTCCAAGCTTTTGTCAGTTATGAATAAAACAACAATAGACATCTTTGTGGGTATAGATTTGATCTTTTTGGATAAATACCAAGAACTGCTACTGCTGAATCATCTGGCAAGAATATGTTTAGTTTTGTAAGAAACTGCCAAGTTGTTTTCCATTCTTTATTCTCAATAGACATGGAAGAGCATTCCTGTTGCTCCACATCCTCACCAACATTTCCTGTTCTGTTGTCAGTGTTCTGGATTCTGGGTATGTACTGGTGTCTCTTTTTTGTTTTAATTTGCATTTTCCTGATAACATATGATGTGAAGCATCTTTTTATATGCTTATTTGCCATCTGTAATATTTTCTTTTGTGAGGTATCTGCTAAGGTCTTTGACTCATTTTTAATCAGGTTTTCCCCCCATTGTTGAGTTTTAAGGGGACTTTGTGTATTTTTGATTAACAGTCCTTTGCCAGATGTGTATTTTGCAAATTTTTTCTCATAGTCTGTGCTTTGCCTTTTCATTCTCTTGGCATTGTGTTTCACAGAGTAGACATTTTTAAATTCAGTGCTTGTGCTTTTCTAGCTCAAGTTATTGCCAAAACCAAGGTCATTTAAATTTTCTTCTATATTACCTTCAACATGTTTCATGTTTAGGTTTATAATCCAATCTGAGTTAATTCTTGTGAAGAGTGTATGATATCTGCCTGGATTAATTTTATTTTATTTTAATTTTATATTTACACATTTAGCTTCACCATTACTCCAGAACCATTTGTTTAAAAGATTGTATTTTGCTTTCTTGTATTGCTTTTGCTTTTATATTAAATATAAAATATAATTGATAATATATATTCTGTTCCATTAGTCTTTCTGTGGTATTAAAATATCTTGCTTAAAATTATCGTTATGGTATACATTTTTTAAAGATTTTATTTATTTATTTGGCAGAGAGAGAGATCACAAATAGGCAGAGAGACAGACAGAGAGAGAGATGAGGAGAAGCAGGCTCCCTGCTGAGCAGAGAGCCCAATGCGGGACTCGATCCCAGGCCCCTGGGATCATGATCTGAGCCAAAGGTAGAGGCTTAACCCACTGAGCCACCCAGGAGCCCCATCATTATGGTAAACTTTGAAGTCAGTCCTCAGTCTTTGTTCTCCCTCAACACTATGTTGACTATTGTGAGTCTTTGCCTCTCCATATAAACTTTAAAATAAGTTTGTTAATATTAAAAAAAAAAGAACTTTCTGGAATGCATTATTATATAGATAAACTTGGAAACCAGTGACCTCTTGAGCTTAGCAGGAGATAGAACATGTACATCAGTTGTCACAGTGGTGCCTCTGGCAGAACCTACTGCAAATCCCTAGGCAAAATGAGACCTCAAGGATCTGAAAGAATGTCTAAGAAGTACTTGATACATCCCTTGGGTATGGTTTACTGAAGTGTCCACCTGTCTGAAAGCTGGGGAATCTAGAGAAGGAAGGGAAAATTAGTTATGATAAAACATATCAACAAACATCATTAAATTTTGTAAAACTAATTGTCATGGCTCATATACAATATGACCAACAGAGGGACCATCAAAAGGAAAGCATCGGTTATGTTTATTGTGAAATTTTTTATTCAAAATAAAGCAATGAGAGGGGAAGACACAATGAGAAAATTACCATTTTTTAAATGGTAAACTTCTTACAAAATGGAACAGGTTTTATATTCTAAGTAGTATATTAAAAAGTAAAACATTGGGGCGCCTGGGTGGCTCAGTGGTTTGGGCTGCTGCCTTCGGCTCGGGTCATGGTCTCACGGTCCTGGGATCGAGCCCCACATCGGGCTCTCTGTTCCACAGGGACCCTGCTTCTCTCTCTCTCTCTCTCTCTCTGCCTGCCTCTCTGCCTACTTGTGATCTCTGTCTGTCAAATAAATAAATAAAATCTTTTAAAAAAAGAAAAGAAAAGTAAAACATTAAAAAATAAAATTTTAATTTAAAAAAATTATGTAATTTTTAAAAAAGGTTAAAAATAGCAAAACCATTTTTCTTATAACTGGAAAATACATTGTATATATATCTATCAATATAACTTGTCAGGCACCTGCGTGGCTCAGTCGGTTAAGCCGCTGCCTTCGGCTCAGGTCATGATCTCAGGGTCCTGGGATCGAGCCACACATCGATCTCTCTCATCAGCTGGGAGCCTGCTACCTCCTCTCTATCTCTGCCTGCCTCTCTGCCTACTTGTAATCTCTCTCAGTCAAATAAATAAATAAACTCTTTAAAAAAAATAACTTGTCATGGGGGCACCTAGGTGGCTCAGTGGGTTAAAGCCTCTGCCTTCAGCTCAGGTCATGATCCCAGGATCCTTGGATCCAGTCCCACATCGGGCTCTCAGCTCAGCAGGGAGCCTGCTTCCTCATCTCTCTCTGCCTCACTCTGCCTACTTGTGATCTCTGTCAAATAAATAAATAAAATCTTTTATAAAAAAATTTTAAAAAATAACTTCTCATGTCTGGAATCAGGAGCATATGGAAAAAATAAAATCTGAGGACAATACTTCTGCCATGTTTTGTGCCTTTTAAATATTTTTAAACAGTCAGGCAACTTTTAGCTTTATTGAAATACCTGCTAAGATACCAGCAGTGCCTTTTGGAGCCCTATGACTATAAAAATTAATTGCAAATATTCAAAATGTTTACTATGGTGTCACTATTTAGGGCCACCACCAAGTATGTTTCAGAAGTAAGCATAACTGTTACTCTTCTGTAAGGCAAAAGGGCATATTTTCAGGAGTTCCATCTGCTGTACCAGGAGGTGAATCAAGTAATGATTTTTGTCTATAAAATAATTCACTTTTCAAACTAACATTCCTCATTCCACATTATAATAATAAAAACTAGGAGGAGACTAAAACAAACAAACAACTACAACTACAACAACCAGCTTTTCCTTCAGTGGAAAATTAAATATAACCTTATGAGTAGCCTGAAATTTATTTTTAAATATTTTTAAGAGAAACGTTTTTGTTAGGAAACCATATATTTTATATTACTAAGATATAACAGGCAAAGTTTTATTAACTTCTAAAAAGTCTAGTTACTTCTATTTATCTATTAACTCGTCTCTTTATGAAGTAGAACATGATCACATCTATTGTATCTACCCAAGTTTGTAGGCTTTGTTATTTTATGTTTGCTATTTCCTTGCTTAATTTTTACAATATTTGATACATAATAGTATCTTTAAGTCCATCTACGGTTTCACAGAATTTGTTTGAACTTCATAAAAATGTACCATACTTTTTGCACTGTCCTTGTTTTACTTCTCTATTAACTTTCCAAGATTTATTCACTTAAGAGTGTGTAGCTATCATTTATTTTTATTCCTCCATAATGCTATGTTTACAAATTTGTATTTACCTGTACTTTTAAAAATATCTTAATTATATACCATTTCTCATCTCATGTAACACTCATGTTACTTTTACACTTATCAGATATTATGTAACTGAAAACCACAACTCAGCAACAATATAGCACCATTTTTCAAAATTAAATGGCTTACCAGAATTCTTTAATTCTATCCTTTATTTGTATTAGATGACCCTTTATTCTGGTATTTGGCATTGTTCATATGGAGGAAAGCTTAGAAGTTGATATTTCATAAATAGAAGGATTTATTATGATTGATTAATTATTTTCATTTAGAATGCATAGAATATGGTTGATTTAATATTTCTTTCTTACTCTCTGCCTGGAACATAGTGCTATCTATGTAATAGCCACTAAAATATTAAGTTAATTACGTAGACTTTAAACTTCATATTAAAGGAATATCATACAGAACTCTTCTCATATTGGGACACCTGGGTGGCTCAGTCAGTTAAACGCCTGAGCCTTTAGCTCAGGTCCTGATCTTAGGGTCCTGGGACTCAGTTCTGCAACAGATTCCCTGCTTCTCCCTCACCCTGCTGATCCCCCTGCTTGTGCTCTCTAGCACTCTCTCTCTTACAAATAAATAAAATTAAAAAAATAAATTCTTCTCAGATAGCTAATATAGAATATCGTCTTTGTATTCATCAAAGGGAAAGTGCCATATAATAATGAAATTCAGACTACTCCAAATTCATTTTTTAACCAGTAAGAAAGTACTGGAAACAAGCCAAAAATGTCTTTAATGAATCAAAGAAATAGATTGATTTTCAATATCTTTTTTTTTAAAAGATTTTATTTATTTATTTGAGAGAGAGACAGTGAGAGAGAACATGAGCGAGGAGAAGGTCAGAGGGAGAAGCAGACTCCCCATGGAGCTGGGAGCCTGATGTGGGACTCGATCCCGGGACTCCAGGATCATGACCTGAGCCGAAGGCAGTCGTCCAACCAACTGAGCCACCCAGGCGCCCGATTTTCAATATCTTAATGTTTCTAAAATAAATTGCAAGATTTTTATACTAGATATCAGTGTAAATATTCATTATACAAGGATATTCTAAAAATAAACGTGAGAAAACTACTTACATATATGATGACAAAAACGAGTTTGACAAAAGTCAGTTTGGGTAAAACTTACAACTACCACCTGAAACTCTGGTTCTATAATTTAATTATTTTAATTTACAAAAATACAAGAATAATATATCAGAGTAAGTCTATTGATAGCTTTGAAGGTATGCTCTGGTTGTGCACTGTTTACTATTTAAAGGGGAATCAAATATGTGATGCTTATGGTGTGACTCTATTAAAATTCAACAAGTTCAGAAGCATACGAGGAATAGAATAAAGACAAAAGATGACCCTTAGTTATCCTAAAGATAGACAATAGTATATATGTGCTAGTTGGGGAGAAAATCCAGTCAGTAGATGGAGGATGTGGTAGTGGAAAAAAAAGACACAACGTTTTGGTTGAACGTTTAGCACTATATTTAACAAAGTGAAATTGTGTGTTAATGGCCTTGAATAAAATCCAAAAAATATTTTCAATTCATTGAAGATTATTTAGGAAAAACTTGAAAAGTACAACTTGATAAGGATTCCAATAAAAGATTCATAAGCAATACAAGTTTCAGAATTTTTAGTATATTTTCCCTAAAAAGCCATTTGATTTAAATTAAAAAGAATTCTATTTCCTGCCACTTAAATAAGAGGAAATTATTTGGTTTTGTAATAAGTCAATAAAATAAATTAACATATCTTTAGAAAACAGATATGCACACTAATTTAAAAATAATAGTGCTTAAGCTGTTCAGAAAACATTTGTAAAATTCCTTGCCATCAGCTAGCTCTGGAGTTCTGCTAGGTGAGTAAGGCCATGTATGTTACTGCTCAGAGTACTGACGCAAAGCAATTGTCCCCTTCACATCCATTTTTTGCTGTTGATATGTCATGCTATGTTGTTTAAAGATACATAGATGGCCCTACACGAAGGCCTTTTTTTTGTGTGTATATTGGTGACTATGATTTAATTTTCAAATCAGATGGCTCCTGATTTACAATGATTCAACTTATGATATATTTGGCAATGATGTGAAAGTGAAAGTGATTCAGTAGAAACTGTACTTTGAATTTTGAATTTGGGTCTTTATAAAAAGGGCCAGTGACATGTGGTATGGTGCCGTCTTGTGATGCTGGGCAGGGGCAGTGTGCCACAGCTCCCAGTCAGCTAGAAGATTACAGGGGTGAACACCTGATATTCTTACAACCGTTCTATATATAACCATTCTTCTTTTTTTAGTGTAATATTTAATAAATTGCTTGTGATATTTGATACTTTGTTATAAAATAGGCTTTGCTTAAGATGATTTTGCCCAAATGCAGGCAAATGTAAGTATTCTGAGTATGTTTAAATAAGCTTAAGGTAAGCTATGATATTTGATGGTTAGGGGTATTAAATGCATTTTCAATTTTTTATGTGTTTCTCTGTACATAGCCCCCTCGAAAGCTGAGGAATATCTCTATATGTATATGTAGCCTTGGTATGGCTTACATATTATTGGCATGAAACATCTAGAACAGTACATGTGCCATATAATTGTCTACAACATCAAACAAGTTTCTTGAAAACTTGTGCCAAAGGGGTTATGTCTTTAAGGATTCTTATTTCAGAAGGGTTCTCTCAAACGTAAGATTTTTCAGAAGTTAAGTGAAAATCTGACCAAACTAAACATTTTCCATTTTCCCTAGTGAGCAAAGATAGCTAAAATCTATCTGCCATTTTCAACACTGTACTCAGTGATTGTAATTCTAATTTAAGAACAGATTATTTATATCAAAACCACATGTTGGCCTAATCTTATACAATATTCATAAATCTCACTCTGAGACTTGGACACTTTTATTTGTTGAGTCGATATGGTACTACAGACATTCATCTTTTTTGACCTCATAGCTTCATGTATGTCTATACTTTTGAAAATACATGCATCATATTTCCATTGTAAAATGTCTGGGTCATAAAATATGCTATGCTATCAAAATGGTAAGAAGAACATACAAATGACCTGATGTAATGAACTGGACCAGATTGCCAGATATCACATTTCATACCAGAAAGATTCAATGCTAAGTTTTAAAATGGCCAGCTATACTTCGACTGAATTATAACTCATTTAACTTCTTTCTTTGTGTACAGTATTATACATTAGTCAGTATTAAAGTAAATAAGTACTTTGGATAGATGTAAATATGCTGTAATAAAAAATGTTTTTCTTCTTTCTTTTAGTCCTTTATACTTGTAAGACTAGCCACAAATACCATGCCTCCCCCAAAATAATTTGCAATCCAAATTTATCACTAAATGAATTTATTGCACGGAAAAAAAAAAAAATATATATATATATATATATATATATATATATATATACACTTACAGTAGACATGTTCAAAATAGTTACACAACAGCAGAGCCCTAAATGTAAGCACTATAGTTGTTTTGTTTTTTTCTTTAAAAAAAAAAGAGGTTATGTGAAATATTGGAATTTTATTTCGAGGCCTAGTATTTCAAGACAGATAACTACACTTACGGTGTCAACAGCCTCTTGTTGGCAGTATGATTTTATTGGCTCCATGGAATAACAGCAAGAATTTACTATTGCTTCTTTCTTTTATGACACACACAGAAAAAAAACTTGACACATTTGCTCAAGACCAACCAGAATCATTTTAACCTATCAAAATTGATGGGAGGCCTTCACTGCCAAAGTCACTGCTGGGTTTTCACAATTCATTGCAGACAATCTGCTATTCCATTATGATAAAGGAGAGAAGAGTCATAATCAGGGAAGAAGGCTAGATTAATACTTGTAATTATCATTGAATTATTTAGCCTGCTATAGGATTATTATTATTAGTGTCATTTGATAATTTTCTCTCATTTTATTAAACACAGCTGTGAGTAATTACCCTACCTAATATTTCTCTGTATTGGCTGACTAGCTAGCAAACATTCATGAAAATATCCATTAGCCACACATATAAAATGCTGCATTATGATGCTGTTGAATCAGAACATACCACTACCTGATCCTGTAGTTCTTTGAGGATTTGCAAATCAATTAATTATATGTTTCTTGGGTTCTTCCCATACAATTAGAAAATTTATAATAGAGTCCATGAACATGATTAGTTTTACCATTTTAAACCAGCAATCACAAGTTGATTTTTACAACAAAAGCAGAAATATAAACACACACATTTGGATCAGTTTTCTGTTAGTCTGTCCGGACTTCAAAATCCTATTCCTCAAGATAATGCACGCCAAAGTTCTGTATTAAACAAGAAATTAGATGGCACCTGAACACTTGGCTAAATATTCTCAAAAGGACTATTCAACTTATTTCTTACATTATGACATTGTTTTACAAAGATCCACACTTTTATAATGTTAGTATTTTTAATAACCAATAAAGTCAATTAATCATGATTAAAAATCAAACATAAAAATTTCTACTTTTTGCTTTTGCCCCCTCCATTTAGAACTTATTTATAGCCTGATAATTCAAAGGTCCCTATGTTTATGAAAATCTGGACAGAAATAGCTCTAAGGTCCCATTCAGAACTTGATATTAATCTAAGTCTTTTGGCTCCATTTATCCTGAGAGCAAAGAGTAGGACAAAGGATTTGAGTACTGTTAGTTTATCTGGGAGATTATCCAAGGTAGAAAAGAATGGGAAAGTGATACAGTGAAGAAGCAACTTTGTCAAAGAGGTACATTGTTGATAAAATTGTTGTGGATAGAAAATGAAGGCTTGCTTTTACTGAAAGGTCCTGAGAAACTTCTTTAAGTTGTCCTCATGAAGACCTGAAAACTGACAGTTTTATCTGTGGTTCTTATTTCCACTTCACTGAGAGGTGTCCTCAGAGGACATTAACTCTCCTACACTTTTGGGTTGTGTTGGAGATATTCTAAAATGAGAGAGAGAACATGAGATGCTATCAGTGTTAAGTAACTGCAATTTCCCATGGAACTATGCACCACAGGTTTGGCTATAATCAGGTGTTGGGCCTTGATATCAGAGGGATTTGAGGCAGTATCATTTTAGGTTAATCATTATATCTGAAATTTCCAAAAACTTCAACTGATGAAACTTTGATTATAAATCTATAAATATAACAATAAATCTACAGTATTCAAATTATTTTCATAGAAATACACAGACAAAGCATCAATTGATTAATATTTAAATGTTACAAAATACTGAACTGAAAGAATTTGGTCATATAACAACGTGTAAGAAGTAGAACTTAGGTTTAGGTTAGAACTCAGGATGCATTTGAGACTCAGTTAAGAAATTGAATGGAGGGACGCCTGGGTGGCTCAGTGGGTTAAGCCACTGTCTTCGGCTCAGGTCATGATACCAGGTTCCTGGGACCGAGCCCCAAATTGGACTCTCTGCTCAGCAGGGAGCCTGCTTCTTCGCTCTCTCTGCCTGCCTCTCTTCCTGCTTGTCATCTCACTCTGTCAAATAAATAAATAAAATCTTAAAAAAAAAAAGAAACTGAATGGATGTCTGACTATCTTATAGGTTTGCTAAAAATCAGTGACTTTGTGTTCACGTGTGGCTATGCAGGAATTTTTAACTTTCTCTAAGAAGTTATTAGGTTTGATTATATAATGGCAGTAAAGGATGGGGAAAAGCAAAGTACAAACCCCATAAAGACAAAGACACTGAGTATGAGAAAAGAGTAATAGATACGTAGAATCAACGCATTTGAGGAAAATTGGAATTGAAATACCAATGACTGTTGATTTTTTCAGATGGAGAATACAAAACTAGCTTGCAAGAAGGAAATAACAGAAGACATGTTGTGATGTGATACAGAATCCTGGAAAAGGCAGTAACGTGGAATAAAGAAGTAGGGAGAGCATATCAGGTAATTTGGATAGGAAGGAGTTAGGAGATAATTGCTTGATAAATTTTATATGGCCAACTTAAATGCACAGATTTCTCTTCTTTAATTTATATGGAGAACAGGGTGTCCTTTCTCTTCCCTTTCAGAGCACCAGAGGTGTACACTTTCAGACTGAAAACCTGAAAAGCTAAGGACTCTGTTGCTTAAGCACAGCTGAGAGGACATATTTCAATTAAGATTTACATTTTGCTGTATGTAGTAGACTGTCAAAAGTGGCTTAACCATATTTTTTCATTTAACAAGAAGACTACAGAGAGTGTTTTCTGGTGCTGGTTCAGAGACTTAAGAAAGTCAAGTGAACAATCTTAGAGGTTTTCATGGCTTTTTATTCACAGTTTCAAAAATTGCTGTTGGAGTTCTCACTATTAAGCCCACATTTCTGGCAGAAAGATAGAGGTTAAAGAGAATGATATCTTGTACGACTGATACTTTGTCATATGGTTACAATATAACTAGAAGAGAGACAATATAATATTTGATGTTGTTTTAAGTTTCCTTGTTGTGAATCCCTTAGTGCTTTCTGATATTAAAGGAAAAAGTAGAAGGATATTGACCTGGCAACTATCAACACCTGTCAGTCTCTCTTGGATAACCAATATCTCTATAATCTCTTCTCCCCATTAAAAAAAAAAATAAAATATATTCATAACCCACACTGTGCCATCTCAAGTTACTGCACCAAGATAAAATTACAATGATTTTCAGTTGTTCCAAATGGACAGAATACCCTTCCTTATGATATCATGTCTTATAAGATAGATAATTGGCTTGCTACCAATATACCCAGATGTGACTGTGGAAGAGACAGGAAAAAATAATAAAATTTATTTATTCCTTGGGTTGATCCTGTTTACACAGATGCATTACTATTAGAAAAGGTTGGTTTGGGACATTGGAATGAATTTACTTAATGAGTCTGTATGTAATTGGGTTGGAGGAAATTTTAAATTTCTACAAAAATTGTTAGAATTCTATCTCATTCTCTTTTGTTAATTTTCACATGTTAACAAAGCCAACGTTTTTGTCTAGCAGACAAGATCTTAAATCCTAACAAAACTCAATTTTTTCCTTTATTTTTTTTTAAGTTTGAGAGCCTCATATTCTCTCTGCTGCTTTAAATACAACTCAAAAAAAAAGGAGCTAAATGGGGCAGTAAGACCAGACTTTTTATTTTATTTTATTTATCTTATTTTTAATTAAAAAATTAAAGATTGTATTTATTTATTTGAGAGAGAGAGCATGAGTGGGGCAGCGGGAGGTAGCTTCAGAGAGAGACTGAGAAGTATACTCCCTAATGAGCAGGAAGCCCAATATGGAGCTCGATCCCAGGATCCTGACTGAAATCATGGCCAGAGACAAAGGCAGATATATGTGCAAAATCCCTTTTGTTCTGGGAAACAATACTTTACAAGAGATGTTTGAAAAAGTACTGGGGAATCAACTTTAATCAGAGATACAAAAATTTAATTGACTTTTGTAAAGCTACAGGGATCCAAATGATGGGAATCCCAGCCCGTTTAGGTTGTGGACCACAGAGTATTCTTCTCTGTAATATTTTATGTTCTTCCATGTCTACTACCTCCAGTCCAAGTTCACTGATCTCTTTTTAGATAGTGAAAAACATGGCAAAGAATACCAAACGAGTGCCCAATATTCTACATTTATTCCATCATTTCTAACATATAGAAGTGTGTTATCAAGGCTGGTTCTGTGAACGAACATAGTTAGGCTTAAGTGTGTTTTGTTCTCCAAGAAATTAAATGCATGATTATCACACAATTATAAAATACTTGTGTCAAGAATTTTTATTCAAAAATTAATAAGAGAAGCAGATATTAAAACTAGTTCACATGGTTATTTGGGATATAAGCAGAGTTGTGAAGCAGAAGTGCTCTGGGCCAATAATTTGGGTTATACAATTTATGTTTTCTAATGAAAAATCACTAACTTGCATTATTGTTAACAAGAATCTTGTGCTTTACCATCATTTTTCTACATTATATCCTCTTGCTCTACAGTTTGTAAATAACTTTGTCAATAGTAAGCTAATAAACGGGGTGACTCCAATGGATTGAGATAATCTCCAGAGTTTCTGCTACATAAAGCCCAGGACTCCATTGAAAGGACACCTAATAATTTACTTTGCCCAAAAATTTGATTTTTTTACTGTCCTTACCTATTTTCCAAAACTAGTCCTTTTGCTTCAGCTTTCAGTCTACGGACAACCCTGTTTCTGACTGACTTGTTAATTCTGGGAATGTCTTGCAGATTAATTTGCTTGCCAGAGGTGGTTCCTCTAATTGATGTCTAAGAACCCTAATTAGTTAAGAAAACTTTTTTTTTAACATTTTCATTGCTATTTATTATTATTATTATTATTATTATTGCTAATATCTCTATTACAAATAATTCACAAGGGCATCTTTCTGACAAAAGACAAAGAGCCGGCTACTAGTAGAAAAAGTACATTTGACTCGGTCAGTGAAAGTGGTAAAGGGATTTGAGAAAATAAGGCAAAGCACTGGAATTATGTGTTAAAACTTTAAATATTATAGACACATTTACTTAATTTCTAATACTGTGATTTCTTATAATTAACTAAGATGTTTTCCATGAACCATGCATTACAGCAAATATATTGTTTATACAGATTAAATTTTCATCAAAAGGGACGCCTGGGTGGCTCAGTTGGTTAAGCAGCTGCCTTTGGCTCAGGTCAAGATCCCAGCGTCGTGGGATCGAGTCCCGCATCGGGCTCCTTGCTCGGCCACGAGCCTGCTTCTCCCTCTGCCTCTGCCTGCCATTCTGTCTGCCTGTGCTTGCTCTCTCGCCCACTCTCTCTGATAAAGAAATAAAATCTTAAAATAAATAAATTTTAATCAAAAACTTGTAAGTGTATTTTATTGTAGGATCATGATCAGCATTTTTCAGATGAGAAAAGTGAAATTTAGAAAAGTATGTCTCTTCAAATCCCTCATACAATATCTGGCCTAGATAGAAGGATATACTATCACAATTGAGGAAGATAATTGAGATTACTTAAAATGATAAACTTTACTGTATAGGGTTTTTTTAAAGTTTGCCACAGATTCAGATTCTTTTAAAATATATATCTATTTTGTGTAAAGAGAATGCACTGAGAAGTAAAAAGAAAGTGATATATCAGTGCTATCAACTAATGGCTATAATATCATCACCTTATTTATGAACAATGAAACAGTGTGCAATATTTAAATAAATTTAAATAAATTCCTATTTATTTTATATATTTATAAATTTAAATAAATTCCTATTTATTTATTATTAAAGAAATTCCTCTAACAAACAGTATGTTTTGAAGGTTGCTAGCAGGAAAGTGTTGTACTACATGGAAGTAATCAGAAAATATGATCTAAAATTCTGCTTTCAAGGGCGCCTGGGTGGCTCAGTGGGTTAAAATTCTGCTTTCAAGAAGCTATAACAGTAAGTACTGAGCATTAGCTATTATATGCTATGGATGAATAACTGAAATCTACATTTGAAACTAATGGTACACTATATGTTAACTAATTGAATTTTAAAAAGTTAATTAAAAACCCCACTATTTTATAAAACAATATTCCCAACAGGCCCTTTTGCTTTAAAATACTCACTTTGTAATGAGAATCATTACTTTTGTCTAGCCAATTCTTACATCACTGTTTATCCCTTCCCTGCTTTATCCCTTCCCAATATCAATAAAGGCTCACTTGGGTTACCTAGAAGCCATGAGAAAGCCTGTAGTAGATCTGGCTGGTTTTCACCAGCAATTTGACCACCATGTGCACAGGGAAGTCTATTGATAAAGGCTTTATTGCAATAAGTTGCAAATACATGGATGATTTTGAATTCACTTTCTTGAGGTCTTGTTTCATGATAATAAATTTAGGGTGGCTTCTTGGAATGGATGTTATTAACATATTTTCATAGTTCTAAGTACGTGGAATTGTAAAATAGATTAATGAATGTGGCATTACTGACAACTGTTTTCATTTTGAAATCAAATTACAGTGTACTAAGATGAGGAAGCAAAGCAGATTTGGGATTATGAGTGAAATAATTTAAAAAAGTCTTAGGGGTATGATCAGACTATTGAGTAATTCAGTAGAAAAATGTCAACTGATTGAGATTCTGTGTTCCCTGATTTCAGAGAGAAGTTAAGATAAATAAGTAACACGAGGAGACTAGGAAGCCAAACATAAGTGATAATTTTGTGCCAGGGTGTGTATACATCTGTTTATCTTCTTGCTTTACCACTAAGGTTGCTCCTAGAGGAGAGTTTAAATATGTGTTGGAGCTAATCTCTGTGGATTACACAAGAAACCACATCCTACAGCTCTCCCTGAAACACCCCTTATGATTTCAATGTAATTTGGTTTTTGCATTTTTAGAAATAACAAAATACTTTGCAAACTCATCTACTTTATTACCACCTCAAGTGAGTCAGCTGACTCCACATTTTAGCACAGTGACAGTCACAGAGGAATGGAGGAATGAGTAGAGTTATCAATAAATGTGCTTTTAAGATGTATGACAGGGTAGCAGCTATTTCCAGGAACCAAAACATGGGTCAGCAGCTGTGCAGGAAAAGTGATGGAATAAATGACTCATTTCAGAGGAGTTCTATAACATATTAGTTCTATAATGTATCTTCAGCACCCAATTACCCGCTTTGATCTAAAGATAAGGATTTACAGTTAAGGTCCCATTTATGATTTGACTGGTAGGGTCTGAATCATGTTTACTATTGTTTTGACTATTACTTGAAACCTATAGTAGTACTTGGGATATGTGTTGTGTATTCTGTGAACATGTGCTATTTTTAGATTAGATAATTCCTGTCTCGAACCCCTGTTAATTTGTTTGTTTTTGTTTATTTGATAGTGGTTTCAGTAAATGGATATATATGAAAAATTGCAAAGCCACTATTAAAATAAGTTATTATGATATATAGCATGGAATTGCACATTCCTCCTTTGAATCCGACAGAGCTTCACCATATCCTTAATAATTTGGGAAAAACATGCTATTATTTTTCTTTATAAAATTTCTCCTGTTAGGCTGTGATGGTTGTCATCAGCAGTAACTCCTCTGAAGGCTTTGTCAAAAGAGTTGAAAAAATTGGAAAGGTGTGAATGAAGCTGTTTGCTGAATATAAAGAAAAGAGCATTGAAGTACAATTCACACTCTTACTTCTCCTTCTATGCTTTCAGATGTTTGACATTTGAAAATTTTGCTTCTAGAAGAGATGCCCTATATAATTCTTACTTTAAGGAGCAAGTTGCTTTTATAATTTTTTTTATTATTCTACCATTCAAGTATTTCCATTCAAATTAAATTCAATACCATTAAAAAAAATCAAAAGTGCAGCCAGTATTCAATTCCTGGGCCTAATAATTTTAGAAAGCTTTGTGTTATTGAACCTACAGGGTTTTTCTGTAGTTTTAACTCTTTCTTTCTGTGATTTTTCCCATTAGTCACGTAAGTGACTGCAATATAACAGACATTGAGGATAAAGAAGGACTGAATAGAACAATCCTTGGCCTCATGAAGTTGAGAATCTAGCAAGGGAGTCAAACAATTCAATCATTCAGAGACAATTTATTGAGTGCCTGGCCTAAGATGAGCACAACAAAACCCCAGCCCAGAGGAATCATTTTAATGGGAGAGATAGATAATGGGTATGCCAACTTAAAAAAAAAAAATCGTACTGGTTTTTCTTTAATAGTGATGCATATTTGAACTAAATAAGCACATTTTAAAAAGAGCAGTGATTGAGAAGAGGTTTTGTAACTGAGTGGTCCGAAAGGGCCTCCCTGAAAAAGTCTGTTTTGAACAGATTTCTGAATAATATCAGCTAGGAAGCTGCGTAAAAATCTCAGGGATGGGTGATTTTTCCAGTCAAAAAACGGTAAAGGCTCCAAAGTCACAATACAGCTGTAAGTTTCTCTAATAAAGTAACTTCTGACAAAGAATGAGAAGAAATAACTAACCCAGGTTTGAAAGAAAAGGGACAGACTTTCTATGGAATTAATTAAATTTAAATAAAGCTCTAAAGGACAAAAATACAATAGAGCAAAATTCTAGTGACGCTGATATACCTAATGAAAGTTCATAAACAAGGTGTGGGTAGCAAAGAGTGTGTGGGAATGTTGGTAAGAACAGTGGGGAAGAGTCATCCCTGAACATGTTCTTAAATGAAGCAATTCTTATGTTGTTTTAAAGGGTAAATTGGAGTTTGCATAAGTGATTAGAGAAGGATGCCTCAGCTTATGGAAGTTCAAAGCCATAAAGATGTGATAAACTACTGTGATATTTTCATGTATATTTGTTGTTGCTTCTAGCAATGGTGATCTAAAAACTCTTTCTTAAGACAACTAAAAATCCAGACAAAATAGCTTTTAAAGTTAAAAATATAAGAATGATTATAGAAATAAGTGAGGGATTACTGGGCCAAAATAGGAAATACAATGAGAGCCTAGAGATATATGCCCTGAAGCCATTTTAGCTATGAGAGCAGTTGAAACTGCTAAAACACACTGAGCTGTGTTTTTAATAGACTCTTGATACTAAAGAAACAAAATTAAAAATCCAGCAGCAATCAAATTTGAGGACTTTGGTACAACCCAAATTTAAGTTGAGATCCCCAAAGCACAAGGAGAAGCAGAAATAAGACTATAGCCTACCTTGCCTTCTGTGTAAACTGAGAAAGTCAATCACGGAATTTGGAGTATGATTGTCTTGTAGAGTCTCAAATATAAGAGAAAATCCTGCCAAGGAGGACCATACCATTATTATAGCTCTTAATTATCCCTACTCAATAAGAGTTTCAAATATAATGTCTTGAACATAGCAAAATGGAACAAAGCACACAAAGAAAAACCATTAACAAGATTTGATAGACAAAATGGGATTAAGTATGATGTTAAAATGATCCATAAAGATTGTAAAATGGCTTGATTACTCTGCTCAAAGAAATGAGAGGGGAAGCAAATTGAACAAAAAACTGAAAGTAAAAATGATATTGAGAAAGATTTTATAAATGAACCAAATGGATACTCTAGAACTTTAAACATATGACAGCTAATTTAAGATACCACAGGGGTGCCTGGGTGGCTCACTTAATTAAACCTCCAACTCTTTTTCCTTTTTGTTTTTAACACCTTAATTTTATTTTATTTCTTTCAGGTCATGATGTCAGGGTTGTGAAATAGAGCCCAGAGTTGGGCTCTGTGCTGAGCCTGGAGCCTGCTTAAGATTCTTTTCCCTTCTTTTTCTATCCCTCCCTGCGCTCTCACTTGCTCACTCTCTCTTGATTGCAAATAAATAGATAGATAGATAGATAGATAGATAGATAATAGACAAAGCAAAATAAAAGCAGATTATAAAAATAAATATAAAGATTTTGAAATGAAAACAAGTTCAAAATAAAATAGAAAAGACCTACACAGCTAAAAGTTCATTCAGAAAATCTACTATTAAAGATGTCAGTATGATACAATGTTAAGATATCAAAAGATTTGAGCATGTACTTTACAGAAAAGGTAATCCAAATGGCCACTCATATATAAAAACTGTTTATCTTTATTATGAATCTGGAATTAAATTAAATTAAATTAAAAATAAATTAAAACCTAGAATGACATACTATTACACACTTACCATATTGGGCAACAGTGAAAATGTCTTGCAAGAATGTGAAGGAATGACAGTGTACATAATAAAAACGTATTAGGTAAGTTGGACAATATTTAGAAAACTTAAAAATTAAAAAAAAAATTTGGTCCATTCCTAGAAATACAACATGGAACTAAATGAATATTTTCACCAGGAAAATGAAACAGATGATTATAGTTATTTCATTCATAACAGCAGATCAGTAGTGGTATATTTGCACAATGTTACATTAAATAAGAGAGAATATTAACAAACTGGGAGGAGGGGCTAGGTTGTTATCATAAACAGATCTTCTATGGTGCTAATTATGTTCTATTTCTCAAAATCTTTAAGTTAAAAAAGTTTTCAAATTTATATCTAGATAGATAGATAGGTAGATGATAGATAGACAGATATCCCAGAAGCTGCAATGCTAGGCTAAGACCAGGCTTTAAAGGGCTTTTCTATGCTCTACTAAATACTTTAAACCATTCATTATATCATAGCTCAGTGTTCAAATCTCCATTTGTTTCCTCAGTTTCCTAATATTTATCTTAAGGTGACCTGATGCAGACTTTTGATCACCTTTGTCTAAATATTTCTATTTTAACAAAGTCCTTTTGAACACTCAGAGACTAAAACTTAGAAAAATACTCTGATTGTTATCTCACTAGAGTGGAAAATATATAGTTACCCATTAACTAATGATATCCATGTCTAAATTAGATCCATGACATTTTTAATTCTTGGGAGCTTTTGGCTAAATGAATTTTTTAAGCTTTCTTTAAATGAAGCTTTAAGCCATCACCACATGAATAAAATTAAAGAACTAAATGAAAACAAGCCAAGTATTTACAGAGTAATAGAATGTGCAGTGGAAAGAGTACAATTCTGAAATCATAAAGCCTAAATTAGTGTGATGCATCTTTACCAGCCATGTAATCATAAACCAGTTATCTAAATGTGTTAGCCTCAGTTTTTTCACCCATGAAATGGTGATGATAATACTGATTATGCAGAGATGTTCTGTGGATGTGATGAAGCATGGAGCATGAGAGTCTCATATTCCATGCTAAAATGATAGCTATTTTTATACTTATAATAATTCTAATAATAGTAATTAAATTGTTCAAAATGATAATATTCATTTATATTGAGGCATTGTATTGACTATTCATAGACACATTTACCAAAATAAATTTCATTTTACTCTACCCCCTCTGAGGATATATATTCCCTAATTCAATATGAATCTCATTATGAATAATAATTATCATGATAAATATGCTGATTTTTCTTCTATTTTTTTTTAGGGAAGTATCCTTTACTGTTGAACATAAAGAAACTTAAGCAAGTCTGTCTTATTCAAAATTTGCATGCTGCTTTCTTATGAAACTAGATTATAGAGTTGTATGAAATAAATTCATGCAGTTAAGACATTTATGTTTGGAAAACTGTGTGGTCAGTTTACTATTTCAAAAGAAGATTTTAAATTTAAACCTTAAAACTGAGCTCTTTCAGCCTTATTTATAGACCATCCTTCATGCTTCATAAGTACTCCTTCATTGTAAACTAAGTAATAGTTTTTGTCACAGTGTCTATAACTAAAATGGATTTTATATTCTATTATTTCAGAGTTAGTTGCAGTTTCTACTTCCTTACTTCCTTTTTTGAAAAATAGATTAATTCTACAAAAAGTTTTTTCCAGCTTTCTTGAAAAATAATCGACATATTATAATGTGTAAATTTAAGAAATGATTTCTTATAACATTGCAAACTTTTAACATTGTGTAAATTTTGTACAATTTGATAAATTGGCATACATCTGTATTGCAATATAATCTACATAAAAATGTTAATACATCTACTATCGCATATAGTTGCCACTGTTTTTTATGCATGTATGGTAAGGAATTTTAATATCTACACTCTTAGCAACTTTTATGTACATATACTACAGTAGAGATAAACCTCAGAGGTCTTGTGGGTTTTGTTCCAGACCGCCTCAATAAAGTGATTATCTCAATAAACTAAGTCAAATTATTATTATTTTTTTGGTTTCCCAAAGCAAATAAAAAATTATGTTTCCCAGTGCATATAAAAAGTTAACACTATACTGTACTGTTCAAAAGCATTATGTCTTTAAAGAAAAACAATGTATATACCTTAAGTAAACTAGTTCTGAGTTTTCAGTGGGTCATAATTACTGATCACAGATCACCATAACAAATCCAATAATAATGAAAAAACTTGAAATATTGCAAGAATTACCAACATGTGACAGAGAGACACAAAATGGACAAATGTTGTTAGAAAAATGGTGGCAGCAGACCTCTTTTATACAAGATTGCTATAAACTTTCAACTTGTAAGAATGTGATATATGCAAAGTTTAATAAAGGGAAGCACAATAAAAAGTATGTATATATTATTAACTATGATCATCATGCTGTACATTAGATACCCAGAACTTTTTCATATTATAGTTGCAAGTTTGTACCCTTTGACCACCTTATTCCACCCCAGGTTCACCTCTTGTCAACTCAACTCTTAAGTTTCCATTAGTTTGCTTTTTCTTCACATTCTGTATGTAAGGGATATCATAATACATAAATTAAAAAATATATATATAATCTTTGAAATATTTCACTTAGTATTATACCTTCAAGATCCATCCATGCTGTTGTAAATGGCAGTATTTCTTAATTTTTCATGGTTAAGTAGTATTCCATAGTATATATTGACCATACTTATTTTATTCATTCATCCATTAATGGATACTGAAGTTATTTCCATCTCTTGCTTAGAGTTAATAATTTTATAATGAACATAAGAGTGCAGATATGTCTTCGAATAGTGACTTCGTTTCCTTTAGATATATACCTAGAGGTGGGATTACTGAATCATATGGTAATTTTACTTTTAATAATATGAATAATCTCCATACTGTTTTCCATACAAATTTATATCCCTATCACAGTGCATAAGTTCCCCATTTTCCCCAATATTTACCAAAATTTGTTAGTTTTAATTTTTTGGTAGTATATATTCTAATAGGTAGTAATATCTTGCTGTGTTTTTCAGAGGTAAACAACAACAACAACATAATGACTTTGCCCTGAGTTTTTACGTTGAGCACTTTTTAATGCTCCTGTTGGTCATTTATATAACTTTTTTGAAAAAAAAAGTCTATTGAGATCCTTTTGCTATTTTTTTAATTATATTTTTTTCTATTTGTATCTGTTCATTATTAACCTCTTTTCAGATATAAGATTTGTAAGTATTTTCTTCCATTCTGTGGATTGTGTTTTCATTCTCTCTCTCTCTCTCTTTTTTTTTTTTTTTGGCAATGCAGAAACTTTAGTTTAAAGTAATACCATTTATTTATTTTTGCTTCTTTTGCTTGTGTTTTTGGCCTGGTATCCAAAAAACTATTAGCAAGACCAATGTCAAGGAGAATTTTTCAGGTTTTCCTTTAGGAAATTGAGTTTCATGCATCACATTTAAGTCTTTAATCTATTTCAAGTTAAGATTTATGAGTGATATAAGGTTCCAGTTTCATGCTTGTTTATGTGACTATTCAGTTTTAAATATCATTTATTGAACAGACTATCTTTACCCATTATATATGTTGGCCCCTGTCAAATATTAGGTGACTGTATGAAAGGATTTATTTCTGGACTCTCAATTCTGTTTTACTTGTTTATTTGTCTGTTTTTATGCCAGTATACTTTATTGTTTTGAGCATGAGGGCTTTGTAGTATAGTTTCAAATCAAGAAGTGTAATTTCACTTCTTCATTCTTTCTCAGAACTGCTTTAATTATTTGTTGTCTTTTATGGTCTCATATAAATTTTAGGATTCTTTACCTACTTCTGTAAAAAAAATATTGGATTTTTTAAAAGATTATTTATTTATTTATTTGACAGAGATAGATGACAAGAAGGCAGAGGGGCAGGCAGAGAGAGAAGAGGTAGCAGCTTCCTGCTGAGCATAGAGCCTGATGCAGGGCTCAATCCCAGGACCCTGGGATCATGACCTGAGCCGAAGGCAGCGGCTTAACCCACTGAGCCACCCTGGTGTCCCTAACATTGGATTTTTGATAGGAATTGAATTTACAGATGGTTTTCGGTAGTATGGACATTTTAAGAATGTTAATTCTTACCATTCATAAATATGAGCTATCTTTCCATTTATGTCTCCTTCAATTTCTTTATCAATGTCATAGTTTATGGGGTACAGATCTTTCATCTTCTTAGTTAAATCTTTTCCTAAGTATTTTATTAGTTTTGATGCTAATGTGAATTAGATTGTTCTCTTTATTTTTTCAGATAGTTCATCATTAGAGTGTTAAAATGCTCCTGTCTTGTGCTTACTTTGGCAGCACATATACTAAAATTGGAATGATGCAGAGAAGATTAGCTAGATCACTGAACAAGGATGACATGAAAAACTAGGAAGCATTCTATATTAAAAAAAACGAAACAAAACAAAATTCTTTTCTTTTATATATTGATCTTGTATATGGCAGCTTTACTAAGTTTGTTTATTCAAAATTTTTTGTGAAGTTTTTAGGATTTTTTTACATGTAAGTTCATGTTATCCAAAAAAAAAAAATTTACTTCTTCCTTTTTTTTTTGGGGGGGGGGGAGTCTTTTATTTCTTTGTGTTCCTTGTTTCTCTGGCTACAACATCCAGTACTATGTCAAATGAGAGTAGTGAAAGTGGACACACTTGTCTTTTTTCTGATCTTTAAGGGGAAAACTTTCAAACTTTTTTGATTGAATATGAGATTAATTCTGGGCTTGCAATATGTGTTTTTTTAATGCATTTTTTAAATTATTTTTTTAAAATGTTTATAAACATATAATGTGTTTTTATCCCTAGGGGTACAGGTCTGTGAATCACCAGGTTTACACATTTCACAGCACTCACCATCACTCACCATAGCACCTGCCCTCCCCAATGTCCATCCCCCCACCATCCTCTCCCAACACACCTCCCCCCAGTAACCCTCAGTCTGTTTTGTGAGATTCAGTCTTTTATGGTTTGTCTCCCTCCCAATCCCATCTTCTTTTATTTTTCTTTTCGTACGACCAAAACCGCCTATGATGCATCTCCAATTCATCATATCAGGGAGATCATATGATAGTTGTCTTTCTCAGATTGATTTATTTCACCAAGCATAATACCCTCTAGTTCCATCCACGTCATCACAAAAAGCAGGATTTCATTTCTTTTGATGGCTGCATAGTATCCCATTGTACATATATACCACACCTTATTTATTGATTCATCTGTTGAAGGCCATTTAGGTTCTTTCCATAGTTTAACTATTGTGGACATTGCTGCTATAAACATTTGGGTTCATGTGCCCCTTCAGAATGCCACGTTTGTATCTTTAGGGTATATACCCAGTACTATAATCACTGGGTCTTAGGGTAGTTCTATTTTCAGCTTTTTGAGGCACCTCCACGCTGTTTTCCAGAGTGGTTGCACCAGTTTGCATTCCCACGTACAGTGTAGGAGGGTTGCCCTTTCTCCACATCCTCGCCAGCATCTGTCATTGACTGACTTGTTCATTTTAGCCATTCTGAAAGGTGTGAGGTGGTATCTCATTCTGGTTTTGATTTGTATTTCCCTGATGCCGAGTGATGTGGAGCATTTTTTCATGTGTCTGTTGGCCATTTGGATGTATTCTTTGCAGAAATGTCTGTTCATGTCCTCTGCCCATTTCTTCATTCGATTATTTGTTCTTAGGGTGTTGAGTTTGATAAGCTCTTTATAGATTTTGGATAGATAATGGCCCTTTATCTGGTATGTCATTTGCAAATATCTTCTCCCAGATAACTTCTGACAGTCATCTTTTGGCTTTGTTAACTGTTTCCTTTGCTGTGCAAAAGCTTTTTGATCTGATGAAATCCCAATAGTTCATTCTTGCCCTTGCTTCCCTTGCCTTTGGCGATGTTCCTAGGAAGAAGTTGCTGCTGCTGAGGTCAAAGAGGATGCTACCTGTTCTCTCCTCAAGGATTTTGATGGATTCCTCTCTCACATTATGCTTCTTCATCCATTTCCAGTCTATTTTCATGTATGGTGTAAGGAAATGGTCCAATTTCATTTTTCTGCATGTGGCTGTTCAATTTTCCCAACACCATTTGTTGAAGAGGCTGTCTTTTTTCCACTGGGCATTCCTTTCTGCTTTGTTGAAGATTAGTTGACCATAGAGTTGAGGGTGTATTTCTGGGCTCTCTATCCTGTTCCATTGATCCATGTCTGTTTTGGGGACAGTTTCATACTATCTTGTTGATGACAACTTTGTAATAGAGCTTGAAGTCTGGAATTGTGATGCCAACAACTTTGGATTTCTTTTTCAATATTCCTCTGGCTATTCGAGGTATTTTCTGGTTCCATATATATTTTAGGATGATTTGTCCCATTTCTTTGAAAAAAATGGATGGGATTTTGATAGGGATTGCATTAAATGTGTAGATTGCTTTAGGTAGCATAGACATTTTCACAATATTTGTTCTTCCAATAGAGGAGCATGGAACATTTTTCCATTTCTTTGTGTCTTCGTCAATTTCTTTCATGAGACTTTAGAATTTTCTGAGTATAGATTCTTTGTCTCTTTGGTTAGGTTTATTCCTAGGTATCTTTGGGTTTTGGGTGCAATTGTAAATGGGATTCACTCCTTAATTTCTATTTCTTCAGTCTTGTTGGTATAAAAAAATGCAACCAATTTCTGTTCATTGATTTATATCCTGACACTTTACAAAATTTCTATACAAGTTATAGCAGATTTGGAGTGGAGTCCTTTAAGTTTTCCACATACAGTATCATATCATCTGCAAACTGGGATAGTTTGACTTCTCTTCTGCCAATTTGGCAAAATTTGGATGCCTTTGATTTCTTTTTGTTGTCTGATTGCTGAGGCTAGGACTTCTAGTACGATGTTGAATAGCAGTGGTGATAACGGACATCCCTGCCGTGTTCCTGACCTCAGCGGAAAAGTATTCATTTTTTCTCCATTGAGAATGATATTTGCAGTGGGTTTTTCATAGATGGCTTTGATAATATTGATAATATGTGCCCTCTATGCCTTCACTTTGAAGAGTTTTAATCAGGAAGGGATACTGCACTTTGCGAAATGCTTTTTCAGCATCTATGGAGAGTATCATATGTTTCTTGTTCTTTCTTTTATTAATGTGTTGTATCACATTGATTGATTTGCAGATGTTGAACCAACCTTGTAGCCCTGGAATAAATCCCACTTTGTCGTGGTGAATAATCCTTTTAATGTACTGTTGAATCCTATTGGCTAGGATTTTGGTGAGAATTTTTGCATCCGTGTTCATCAAGGATATTGGTCTGTAGTTCTCTTTTTTGATGGGATCCGTGTCTGGTTTTGGGATCAAGGTGATGCTGGCCTCAGAAAAAAAAGTGTTTGGAAGTTTTCCTTCCATTTCTATTTTTTGGAACAGTATCAGGATAATAGGAATTAATTCCTCTTTAAATGTTTGGTAGGATTCCCCTGGGAAGCCATCTGGCCCGGGGCTTTTGTTTGTTTGGAGATTTTTGATGACTGTTTCAATCTCCATACTGGTTATGGGTCTGTTCAAGTTTTCTATTTCTTCCTGGTTCAGTTGTGGTAGTTTATATGTCTCTAGGAATGTATCCATTTCTTCCAGATTGTTGAATTTGTTGGCGTAGAGTTGCTCATAGTATGTTCTTATAATTGTTTGTATTTCTTTGGTGTTGGTTGTGATCTCTCCTCTTTCATTCATGATTTCATTTATTTGGGTCCTTTCTCTTTCTTTATCAATCTTATTAATTCTTTCAAAGAACCAGCTCCTAGTTTCGTTGATTTGTTCTATTGGATTTTTTGGGGGGTGGGTTTTGGTTTTTTGTGGTTTTTTTTTTTTTTTTGGTTTGTTTCTATTTCATTGATTTCTGCTCTGATCTTTATTATTCCTCTTCTCCTGCTGGGTTTAGGCTTTCTTTGTTGTTCTTTCTCCGACTCCTTTAAGGTGTAGGTTTATGTTGTGTATTTGAGATCTTTCTTGTTTCTTGAAAAAGGCTCGTACAGCTTTATATTTTCCTCTCAGTACTGCCTTTGCTGTATCCCACAGATTTTGAACACGTTTGTTTTCATTATCATTTGTTTCCATGAATTTTTTCAATTCTTCTTTAATTTCCTGGTTGTCCAATTCATTTTTTAGAATGATGCTGTTTAGTCTCCATGTATTTGTGTTCTTTCCAAATTTCCTGTTGTGATTGAGTTCTAGTTTCAGAGCATTGTGGTCTGAGAATATGCAGGGGATGATCCCAATCTTTTGATAATGGTTGAGATCTCATTTATGACCCAGGATGTGGTCTATTCTGGAGAATAGAGAAGAATGTGCACTAGAGAAGAATGTGTATTCTGTTATTTTGGGATGGAATGTGTTGAATATACCTGTGATGTCCATCTTGTCCAGGCCTTTTTCCTTGTGGATCTGTTGCTTGGATGATCTGTCCATTTCAATGAGGGGAGTGTTAAATTCCCCTACTATTATTTTATTATTGTCGATGCTTTTCTTTGATTTTGTTATTAATTGGTTTATATAGTTGGCTGCTCCCATGTTAAGGACATAGATATTTAAAATTGTTAGGTCTTCTTGTTGGACAGACGCTTTGAGTATAATATAGTGTCCTTCCTCATTTCTTATTATAGTCTTTGGCTTAAAATCTAATTGATCTGATATAAGGATTGCCACCCCAGCTTTCTTCTGATGTCCATTAGCATGGTAAATTGTTTCCCACCCCCTCTCTTTAAATCTGGGGGTGTCTTCGGGTCTATGATGAGTTTCTTGGGCAGCATATTGATGGGTTTTGCTTTTTATCCATTCTGATACCCTGTGTCTTTTGATTGGTGCCTTTAGGCTATTTACATTCAGGGTAACTATTGAGAGATATGAATTTAGTGGCATTGTATTACCTATAATGTGACTGTTACTGTATATTGTTTCTGTTCCTATCTGATCTACTACTTTTAGGCTCTCTCTTTGCTTAGAGGATCCCTTTCAATATTTCCTGGAGAGTTGGTTTGGTGTTTGCAAATTCTTTCAGCTTTTGTTTGTCCTGGTAGCTTTTTTATCTCTCCTTCTATTTTCAATGATAGCCTAGCTGGATATAGTATTCCTGGCTGCATGTTTTCCTCATTTAACACTGAATATATCATGCCAGTTCTTTCTGGTCTGCCAGGTCTCTGTGGATAAGTCTGCTGCCAATCAAATGTTTTTACTGATGTACAATACAGACTTCTTTTCCCAGGCTGCTTTCAGGATTTTCTCTTTGTTGTTAACAGTTGTAAATTTTACTATCAGGTTACGGGGTGTGGACCTATTTTTATTGATTTTGAGGGTCATTCTTTGCGTCTCCTGGATTTTGATGTTTGTTCCCTTTGCCATATTAAGGAAATTCTCTACAAAAATTCTCTCCAATATACCTTCTGCTCCCCCTCTCTCTTTCTTCTTCTGGGATCCCAATTATTCTAATGTTGTGTCATCTTATGGTTTCACTTATCTCTCAAATTCTCTCCTCGTGGTCCAGTATTTGTTTGTCTCTCTTTTGCTCAGCTTCTTTATTCTCCATCATTTGGTCTTCTATATCACTAATTCTTTTGCCTCATTTATCGTAGCAGTAAGAACTTCCATTTTTTATTGCACCTCATTAATAGCTCTTTTGATTTCAACTTGGTTAGATTTTAGTTCTTTTATTTCTCCAGAAAGGGCTTTTATCTCTCTGGAGAGGGTTTCTCCAATAACTTCCATGCCTTTTTCGAGCCCAGCTAGAACCTTGAGAGTTGTCATTCTAAACTCTAGTTCTGTCATATTACCAATGTCTGTTTTGATTATGTCCCTAGCCTTTGGTACTGCCTCTTGTTCTTTTTCCTGTGGTGAGTTTTTCCACTTTGTCATTTTGAGCAGATAAGAATACATAAAGGAGCAAATAAAATGCTAAAAGGGTGGTATAGACCCCAGGAAAATGTGCTTTAACCACATCAGAAGAGACCCAAGTTATGGGAGAACGAAAGGGGATAAAAAAGAAGTTCAAGGGGGGAAAAAGGTTTTAAAAAAAGAAAACAAGGAAAAATATTAAAAAAGAAAATATAGATATATATATACTAGACTTGTGACTAGAACAGGGTCACTCACTTAATTTTGGGAGTATTTTGGTCTCTTAGAAGAAACTACCTCCCAAGATTTTAAAGGATGAAAAACATATAAGGGTAGGCACAATGAAGGGATGGAATATACCTCTAAAAATGAGGAAAAAAGGGACGCCTGGGTGGCTCAGTTGGTTAAGCAGCTACCTTCATCTCAGGTCATGATCTCAGCGTCCTGGGATCGAGTCCCATATCGGGCTCCTTGCTCGGCAGGGAGCCTGCTTCTCCCTCTGCCTCTGCCTGCCATTCTGTCTGCCTGTGCTCACTCTCTCCCCACCCTCTCTGATAAATAAATAAAATCTTTTTAAAAATGAGAAAAAAATTTAATTTCTAAAAAACGAGTTGATAGAGCAAGTTGGTTGGGACAATAAAGAAAAATAAACTGGAGAGAATTTGCTCAGGCTGGACACTAGAACAATCTTGGAACTAGATTTAGGGTATATTTTGTTCTATTAGGAGAAGTTATACTCCACATTTTTAGAAGAAAAAACCCTATGTGAAAAAGAATATATAGTTAGTTTTATATATGGAGGATCAAATATGACTATAATAATGAAGGTTCAAAATAGATTATTATTTTTTGTAAGGTATTTTAAAAATAAACTAGTTAAAAAAATCATTAAAAGAGGAAAGGGTAAAAGTAAAAAAAATTAGCAGAAGAAAAAAGAAAAAAATATAACTGCAAGACTAATGAATCATTGGGAGAAAGCCACGAATTCCTTGTTTTGCTTTCTCCTCCTCTGGAATTCCACTGTTCTCCTTAGTAAGTGAAGTTGATCTTGGCTGGGTTTCTTGTTGGTCTTCTAGGGAAGGGGCCTGTTGTATTGATTCTCAAGTGTCTTTGTCCGAGATGGATTTGTCCTGCCCTTACCTGGGGTAAGGCTAAGTAATCCAGGAGCTTTTGTTCCCTGAAGGCTTTCCGTAGAGTTCTGGATGATGGAATGATAATGGCGGTCTCTCAATCCTGCTCAGAGGAGTGGAAAGCTCAGGGCCCCGCTCCTCAGTGCACCCTTAGAGAAAAGTGCTTAATCACTCCCATCTTCCCGGCCTCTGGCCATGCTTGGAGAAAAGCGCTCTGCCACTCGTACTTGGAGAAAAGTCCTTGGTCATTCTCATCTCCCTGGCCTCTGGCCATGCTTGGAGAAAAGAGCTCAATTACTCCCGTCTCCCTGAACCTTGGCCGTGCTCCAAGTTCATCCTGCCTATGCCTGGTTCAAAGTAACCCTGGGTTGAGAGCTCACTCCTCAGCTTTGTCTCTGTAGCTGGCTTCCCCACTCTAATACCTGTGAGTTCTGTGACACTCAGATACCCCTGGTCCTTCTGTGACCCTGAGGGACCTGGGACTATGCTGACCCCACTTGGGCTTCACTCTGGTTTAGCCTCTGGGGTGATATACCTCAGTGGATCAAACTTTATAAAGTCCTGATTTTGTGCTCCATTGCTCCACCGCTTGCCGGGACCTGCCCCCCACCCCCGCGGTCTACCTTCCTGTTCTTCGGGTTCACTTTTTTGCCAGTTCTACCTTTCAGAAAGTGATCAAATTTCTGTTTCTAGAATTGTTGCTCTCCTTCTCTTTGATCTCCCATTGGATTTGTAGGTGTTTGCAATGGTTAGATAAGCTATCTAGCTGATCTCCTGCTACCTGGTGTCATCTCAGCCTGCTATTTCTCTGCCATCTTGAATCCTTCCACAGAATATGTGGTTTTTATGTTGATGTGTATTCTTTCTGTACCCAGTTTGGTGAGTATTTTTATTATGAAAGGGTGTTGAATTTTGTCAAATGCCTTTTCTGCATATATTGAGTTGATTATATGAGTTTTTATTGATCATTCTATTAATATAATGCATCACATTTACTGATATGTGCTGGTGAATTCAGTTTTGTAGCATTTTGTAGAGAATTTTTACATTTTTATTTATCAGGGATATTATCCAGTAGTTCTTTTTGTTGCTACTTTGTTTTTTTGTTTGTTTGTTTGTTTTTGTTTTTGTTTTGTTTTGTTTTGTTTTTGTAGTGCTCCTGTCTGGTTTTGATATCAAGATAATGCAGGCTTGTAAAATGTGCCTCGGAGTATTTCAACCTCTTCAACTTTTTGGGAGGGTTTAAAAAGTATTTGTATTATTTTGCCTTAAAATATTTGGTAGAATTCACTGGGGAAATTATCTGATTCTGGACTTTTATTTGTTAGAAGGTTTTTATTACGGATTCAATCTCCTTACCCCTTATTGGTCTGTTCACATTTTTTATGTCCTTATGATTCAGTCTTGATAGGTTGTATGTGCCTAGGAATTTGTCCATTTCCTCTAGGCTTTTGATTCGCTGGCATTTAACTGTCTTTTATCCTTTATATTTCTGTGGTATCTGTTATAATGTCTCCTTTTTCATTTCTGATTTTATTGAGTCTTCTCTCTTTTTTCTGAGTTAGTCTAGCTGTCTTTTTTTAATTTACCATTACCAAGTTTAATATTATTTACCATTTTAAAAAAACTTTCTAGTTTTTTAATTCTATATTTTATTTATTTCTGCCCTAATTTTTATTTTTTTCCTTCCTTTTGCTACTTTTAAGTTTACTTTGTTCTTTTTGTAGTTTTCTTGAGCTGTTATATTAAGTTCTTTATTTGAAATATTTTTTATATACATTTATAGCTATAAAATTTCCTTTTATAACTGCTTTGCTGCTTCTCATAATTTTTTGGTATATATTTTTTTATTTTCCTCAAGATGTATTTTTATTCCCACTTTGTCTTCTTTTTTTGATTTTTTGTTTGTTTAAAAATGTGTATGTCTGTGTATTTGTAAATTTTCCAAATTTCCTTCTGTATTGATTTCTAGTTTCATATTATTTTGGCTGGAAATATACTCGATATGCTTTCTATATTATTGATTTTGGGGGGACTCTTGTTTTGTGGTTTAAAATGTGATCTCTCGGGACGCCTGGGTGGCTCAGTTGGTTAAGCAGCTGCCTTCGGCTCAGGTCATGATCTCGGGGTCCTGGGATCGAGTCCCGCGTCAGGCTCCTTGCTTGGCAGGGAGCCTGCTTCTCCCTCTGCCTCTGCCTGCCATTCTGTCTGCCTGTGCTCGCTCTCTCCCTCCCTCTCTCTCTGATAAATAAATAAAATCTTTAAAAAAAAAAAAGTGATCTCTCCTAGAAAATTTTCCATGTGTGTTTGAGAAGAATATTTATTATGATACTATTGGATGGAATATCCTGTAAATATGTTAGGTTCATTAGACATAGTTCTTGTTTGTTTGTTTGTTTGTTTGAGAGAGAGAGAGCAGGGCAGAGAGAATGAGCAAGGGGTAAGGGCAGAGACAGAGTGAGAAGACCCCCTCCTGAGCAGGGAGCCCAATGTGGGACTCTATCTCAGGACCCTGGGATCACGACCTGAGCCAAAGGCAAAGGCTTAACTGACTGAGCCACCCAGTTGTCCAGGCATAGTGTTTAAATTCACTATTTTCTTATTGATTTTCTGTCTGGATGATCTATCCATAGGTAAGAGTGGGGTATTATTGTCCCCAGATATTATTGTATTGCTATTTATTTCTCCTTTTTGTTTTGTTAGTATTTGTTTTATATATTTATGTGGCTCAATATTAGGTACATGATATTTACAATTACTCTATTGATGAATTGATGACACTTTTCTTATTGTATAAGGACCTTCTTTGACTCCTGTGGTGATTTTTAGCTTATATAAACCCTATATTGTCTGTTATAGTTATTGCCACCCTTGTTTTCTTTTGTTATCATTAGCTTGGAATATCTTTTTCCATCCCTTTACTCTCTGCCCATGTGTGTACTTAAAGCTAAAGTGATTCTTTTATATGCAACATATTGTTGGATCTTGTGTTTTTCGTTTGTTTTTTTAATCTGTTCTAGCCTTTCTATGTCTTCCAACTGATAATTCCATTCACTTACAGTTAAAGTAATTATAGATAGGTAAGGACTTAACTATTGCCTTTCATTCTTTTTATATTTCATGATTTATTTAAATTTTAGTTAATATATAGTGTAATATTAGTTTCAGCAGTAGAATTTAGTAATTCACCATTTACATATAACAGTCAATGCTCATCACAAGTGACCTCCTAATAATTATTACTGACTTAGCTCATTCCCCTGCCCATCTCCCCTCCAGAAACAGTTTGTTACTTATAGTTAAGTGTATTATGGTTTGCCTTCCCCTCCCTTTTTTAAAGTTTTTTTTTTCTTTCCCCAGTGTTTATCTGTTTTGTTTCTCTTTTGTAGATGCTCTGCTCTTTATTTCCTGTCTTGTTCTCTTTGTTTGTAATCTGATGACTTTTTGTGGCAGTATGTTTTAACTTCTTTATCAAAATCTTTTGTGTATCTACTACATATTTTTTTTAATTTACCATTAAGCTTATATAAAATACGTTAGTTATAACATTCCATTTTATGTGGAAAACAACTGAACTTTAATAGTGTACAGAAAATTTATACTTCTCCTATAACAATAGGTTATTGATGTTTTTACATTTTAGATCATTTTTATATTGTACTTTCAATAACAAATGATTACAGTTATAGTTATTTTTAATAGGCTTGTTTTTTAACTTTTAAACTAGACTAGTAAATGATTTATATATCACCATTACAATATTAGAGAATCTGGTTTTGACTATACATTTACCTTTCGTATTAAATAATTAGTCATCCATGCATCCATGTTGCCATTTGATGGCATCACCATCCCCAAATCTCCAGTGTTACTTTTTATTTATCTTTTTTTAAAAGATTTTGTTTATTTGAGAGAGAGAGCTCAAGTTTGCAGAGTGGCAGGCAGAGGAAGATCGAGAGGCAGGCTTATTACCCAGCAGTGAGCCCGATGCAGGTCTTAATCCCAGGACCCGGGGATCATGACCTGAGCCAAAGGCAGCTGCTTAACCGATTGAGTCACCCAGGGAGCCCTAAATTTTACTTTAGTTAATATATGACTATTTTTTATTTCTACTAATAGACATAGCAATTTTATTGCTTTTAATATTAAGGTCTTCTCCTTAACATCATCAATTTTATAAGTGTTGTTTACATTTGTGGTGGTAAGTATGTAATTCATGTATGTGGTGGTATGTAAGTAATTCAAATATGAATTTTAAACTCTAGATCATATGCTCCATTGTGGCAGATATTTGTCTTATTCATCACACCCACAAAAAATTAGTACTAAATAGGTCTTTGTTGATTGACTGAATGAATTAAGTGTTCTGACACTAGCATAGCTGACCAAACCAGAGATAAAGGAGAAAATATAATGATTGTCAAATGGGTGAACCTGAGATGAAAAGACACTTTTAGCTTAGTTAGTTTGATATACACTCTGGATAACATTCCAATTTTGCATGCATTTTCAGAAAGCAAACAACTCCTCTCCTAAATAATAAATTTATTAATTGCCTTCCTTATGAGTCCTGACAGCAGTCAGCTTTGTGGGTTTCTGATTCCATTCCAAGAGTTTGAATGTCTGTTTGATTTATGTAATAGGCAACAGTGTCATTAGAAAAGACTTGTAGGATAAAATTTCTTAAAGACGGGAACACAGATGGCTGCCTATGGACTGTGAGGTGGGTGTTAATGAAAATGCATTGAGCAGTAAGGGAAGGGCAGCTCACAACCATAGGAAAGGTGCCCTGTGTTTTTGTTTTATTTTGTTTTGTTTTACAAACAGATACCATTTCCCCTCTTCATGGAAATTTTCAAATTTACTTTGCTCTAACAACCACAAATACTTAGGACATTATGAACACAATATGGGCATTAAAGTATAAAAATAAACAAAAATTTAAGTAAATGTTAAGTGTTTATCATTATTTCAGCCATGTTTTTCTATGCTTAACTGCTCAAAGAAATTACACATGTTTCTAAATATTATACCAGGCTGTTAAACTAATGCAAAGGGTTTTATGGAATTTTCTATAACACCATCTCGATTTTCTACATTGGCTGTCACTCCTGAAAATTCTCAGTTTATAAATATGCATATGTTTACTATAATAATATTCACTGGTTATTTACCTGGTTTATTACTGTATTTTGATCCTTTCTAATTCTTCATTTTCTTCCATGTTTCCTCCTTATTTCTACAAATGTCAATCCATCACATGATATGTAAAGTGAAACAAAGAGGAACAGCTGTTACTAGAAAGGATTAATAGGTGCTTTGATGTTACTCTGTGAGATATTAAGTACTAGGCAAGGTATTTCCATATCATCATTTTAATATATTTCAGGAATACAGCATAGTTGTTATGCTTTAATTAAACCTTCATTAAGTCTTTATATATATATATATATATTTTTTTTTTTTCCTAACTCACAAGTCCGCCCTTCATGTCCCATTCAAAACCCATTCATTTTATGGAATAATTGTTTTATCTTCCCAGTACAATCTTCATTTAACTTATTGCTCTGGTGTGCTCCTTTGGCAGCACATATATTAACTTATTGTTCTGGGTATACAAAAGGATAGGAATGGAATATTTTGTAATATGATATTTTGTCCTTTCTACACTACAGAGTCTGTGTAAGCATTCTTTGATCTGAGACCTAAGGAGGAGGTCCAAATTGAAGAAAAACAAATAGAAAAAAAGAAAATGTTTTCAGTCCTTTCTTGTAGTTTCATTTGCAGGAACCACAAAGGCAAAGACATTCAAATGTTTTTTTCTTATTTTTTAAAATTAATTTTAAATTTTTCATTGGATTATGCTCCCTTAAACTCATCTGATACAATGAATAGAAAATCAAAGCAATCCACCAAACCTTCTTTCATGATGTTGCCTTTAAAGATGTTGCCTTTAAAAATTTTACAGTCTCATCTGTAGAGTAGATGAACCTTGACTCAAAAGTGTCATCATAGACTAAGGTGACACTTGTCTTGCCACCCACCCGCTATTCCTGCCATGGCAGGCTCTCCTGCTTCACGACCGTTTCCCGACAACAAGGCCAATGGCTCCTTCTCTTCTCCCAGGGCGGCGTTGCTGCGCCTTTCCCAGACATGCTCCTGGGGAGCACAGTGACAGACCTGTCCCTTTCCTTAAGGCTGTTTCCACAGGCGCAACCACGCTTCTCTCTCAGGCAGAGGGGATGACCGGGCTAAGAGGATTTCGCTCCATACGGGTTTCTCCCACCATGCTTCGGAGACTATGTTCAGACAAGCGGCATCAGCATCCCACAGAACTGCCACGGATTTCCCAACGAATGCTCTGCTTTCCCAGAGGGGATGCACGTACAAAGAGGCTTTTGCTCTATGCGGGTTTCTCCCACCGTGCTGTGAATACTAGGTTAAGGAAAGCAGAAACAGCAGCCCACAGAACCGACTCTGATTTCCCAGCGCCTGCTCTGCTTTCTCAGAGGTTTTCGGCTTGGGGCGAACTGCACTTCGCCTCTGTTTCCTCAGCAAGGCTTTGGGCATTAGCTCTGTCGCTTAAGAGAAGAAGAGCTGCGGGAGAGCTGGTGCCTCTTGGGCCTTGTTTTCCTGGGCTCCATGTTCCCACCCTGGGTTCACACTGCCAGGCCAAACTAAGCAGAGCCACAACCCTGCAGCATCATGTGTGTGGCCTAGGATTGCACTCTATGCACACTACCTTCTCCCGGTGACTTGGCCTTTGGCTCTGGCGCGCAGGCAGACTCGGGGACCAAGCCAGTGTCTTCCCCACAGGAAAGGAGAGGCGTCACGATCCATGCACACCGCTCGCGCACTGGGATGGGGAGCTGTGGGAGACCGTCCCCAATCTTTGCCTGGACACCCAGTGCCTTCGCGAACGCTTCCACGTCCTGGAGGAAGACGGAATCTGACTGCCAGTTCTTTCAGGGAGCTGTTTTTGCGAGTTCAGGGTAGGCACCTGTTGGCAAGCCCATGTATACTCCAGGGACAGGTGGCCAAAGCTGCTGTCTCCTTGGGCCCAGAGGCTCAGGACAGGCATGCTTTCTGCCCAGACTCCTTCCTCAGAGTGGAGTCCTTTCCCCTGCCATAATCTTCCCCTCATGTCTCCTTAGCAGCCAGGCTTCCTTCGCTCTGCAGGACAGACGTGTTCCTTTCCTTAAAGCTCTTTCCACAGGCGTAACCACACTTTTCTCTCAGGCAGAGGGGATGCTAGGGCAAAGAGAATTTCGCACCCTGCGCGTATCTTCCACCGTGCTGCGGAGACTAGTTCAGGCAAGCAGCAGCAGCATCCCCAAACCCAACTCTGATTTCCCAAGGAACGCTGTGCTTTTCCAGGGAGATGCCCAGGCAAAGAAGCTTTCGCTGTATGCGGGTTTCTCCCACCGCCAGACTGGCTCAGGCAAGCAGCAGCAGCCTGCAGAACATTTCTCAGCGAATGCTGTGATTTCGCAGAGGCTTTGTCTTGGACCGAACAGCACTTCGCCACTGCTTCCTCAGCAAGGCTTCAGTCGTGTCAGGAAAGATCTGCGCTGAGTTGGTATCTCTTGGGCCTTGCTTTCCCGGGCTCCATGTTCGCGTCCTGGGTTCACCCTACCTGGCAGAACTAAGCAGATGCAGCCACAACCCTGAAGTAGCGTTGGTAGCTTAGGATGGCACTCTATGCACACTACCATCTCCCAGTGAAGGCATCGCTTGGCCTTTACTCTGGCGCTCAGGCGGACTCGTGGACTAGGCCAGTGCTTTCCCCACAGGAAAGGAGAGGTGACAGGATTCCTGCACACCGCCCGTGCACTGAATAGGAAACTTTGGGGGGCTGTCCCCACCCCTTCCACTTAAACCCCGTGCGTCCTCCAAGCTTCCACATCCTGGAGGAAGACGGCATCTGACCCCCCTTTATGTCAGGGAGCTGTTTCTGCGAGTTCAGCATAGGCGCCTGGTAGCTAGCGCATGTCTGCCCCAGGGACAGGTGGCCAAGGAGCTGCTGTCTCCTTGGGCCCAGAGGCTCAGGACAGGCATGCTTTCTATCCAGACACCTTCCTAAGAGTGGAACACGCACCTTGCCCTACTCATCTCCTCCTGTCTCCTTAGCAGCCAGGCTTCCGTCTCTCTGCACAGGGAGCGGGTCCACTTGTATTGCCTCGGCCGCTGTTCCTGCCAGGGCAGGTTCTCCAGCTTCCCTAATGTTTACCGACCACAAGGCCAAGGGCTCCTTCACTTCTCCTGGGGCGGCGTGCTTCGCCTTCCCCAGACGTGCTCCACAGGAACTCGGTGAAAGAAGTGTCCCTTTCCTTAAGGCTCTTTCTACAGGCGTAACCACGCATTTCTCTCAGGCATAGGAGATGCTAGGGCAAAAAGAATTTCGCTCCATGCGGGTATCTTCCACCGTGCTGCTGAGACTAGCTCAAGCAAGAAGCAGCAGCATCCCCAAACCCATCTCTGATTTCCCAACGATTGCTGTGCTTTCCCAGAGGAGATGCCCGGACAAAGAGCCTTTCGCTGTATGCGGGTTTCTCCCACTGTGAGACTTGGCCGAGGCAACAAGCAGCAGCAGCCCACAGTACCGACTCATTTCTCAGCGAATGCTGTGCTTTCACAGAGGCTTTGGGCATGGAGTGAACCGCACTACAACGCTGCTTTCTCAGCAAGGCTTCGTTCGCGTCAGGGAAGAATAGCTGCGGGAGAGCTGGTGCATCTTGGGAGTTGCTTTCCCGCGCACCATGTTCCCGCGCTGGGTTCACCCTGCCTGACAGAACTAAGCAAACACAGCGACAACACTGCAGCAGCGAGCATGGCCTAGGATGGCACTGTATGCACACTACCATCTCTCCGTGTAGGCAACGCTTGGACTTCTACTCAGGCCCTCAGGCAGACTCGCGGACTAGGCCAGTGCCTTTCCCACAGGAGAGGAGGCGACAGGATCCCTGCACACCCCCCGCTCACTGGGATGGGGAGCTGTGGGGGACTGTCCCCACTCCTTTCCTGGACATCCCGTGCCTTCGGGAACGCCTCAAGTCCTGGAGGAAGACATAAACGGGCTGCCAGTTCTTTCAGGGAGATGTTTCTGCGAGTTCAGGTTAGGCGCCTGGTGGCAAACCCATGTCTCCACCCGAGACAGGTGGCCAAAGCTGCTGTCTCCTTGGGCCTAGAGGCTCAGGACAGGCATGCTTTCTGCCCAAACTCCTTCCTAAGAGTGGAGCACGCACCCTGCCCGACTCATCGACTCCTGTCCCCTTAGCAGCGAGGCTTCCGTCACTCTGCACAGGAAGCGGGTGACACTTGTATTGCCACCAGCCGCTGTGCCTGCCAGGGCCGGCTCTCTTGCTTCGCAACGATTTCCAGACCAGAAGGCCAATGGCTCCTGATCTTTTCCCCTGGCAGCGTGCTGCACCTTCCACAGACATGCTCCTGGGGAGCGCAGTGAAAGACGTGTCCCTTTCCTTAAGGCTCTTTCCACAGGCTCAACAGCGCTTCTCTCTCAGGAGAGGGGATGCCCAGGCAAAGAGGATTTCGCTCCATAGGGGTTTATCACGCCGTGCTGTGGAGACCTACTCAGGCAAAGAGGAACGTCCCACAGACCCGACTCTGATTTGCCAAAGAATGCTGTGCTTTCCCAGAAGGGATGCCCGGGTAAAGAGGCTTTCGCTGTATGCGGGTTTCTCCCATCATGCTGCGAACACTATGCTAAAGCAAGCAGCAACAGCAGCCCACAGAACCGACTCTGATTTCTCAGTGACTGCTATGCTTTCGCAGAGGATATCAGCTTGTCGCGAACCGCACTTCGCTGCTGCGTCCTCAGCAAGGCTTTGGTCGTTTGCTCTGTCGCGGCAGGGAAGAAGAGCCCCGGGAGAGCTGGTGCCTCTTGGGCCTTGCTTTCCCGGGCTCCAAGCTCGCGGCTGGGGTTCACCTTGCTAAGCCGAACTATGCAGACACAGTCAGAACCCTGCAGCAGCCTGCGTGGCCTAGCATGGCACTCTATGCCTATTAGCATCTCCTGGGGGTAGGTAAGGCTTTGCCTTTTGCTCCAGCGCTCAGGCAGACTCGGGGTCTAGGCCAGTGCCTTCACCACAGGAGAGAGGAGGCGTCAGGATCCCTGCACACGGCCCGTGCACTGGGATGAGGAACGTTGGAGGACTGTCTCCACTCCTTCCCCGGCACACCCTCTGCCACCCACATCGCTTCCACATCTTGGTGGAAGACGGCATCTGACGGCCCGTTTCTCCATGGGGTTGTTTCTGCGAGTTCCGGGTATGGCACCTGGTGGCAAGCCCAAGTCTGCCCTTGGGACAGGTGGCCAAGGAGATGCTGTCCCCTTGGGACCAGAGGCACAGGACGGGCCTGCCTTCTGCCCAGACTCCTTCCTCAGAGTGGAGCACGCGCCCCTGCCCTAGTCGTCCCCTCATGTCTCCTTAGCAGCCAGGCTTCCATCTCTCCGCACAGGGAGCGGGTGACACTTGTCTTGCCACCGGCCTGCTGTTCGTGCCACGGCAGGCTATCCTGCCTCCCGAGCATTTCCCGACCCCAAGGCCAACGGGTCCTTCTCTTCTCTGGTGGCGGCGTGCTGCGCCTTCCCCACACTTGGCTTCTCTCTCAGGCAGAGGGGATGCTAGGGCAAAGAGTATTTCGCTCCTTGAGTGTGTCTTCCACCAAGCTGCGGAGACCAGCTCAGGCAAGCAGCAGCAGCATCCGCAAACCCAACTCTGATTTCCCAAGGAACGCTGTGCTTTCCCAGGGGAGATGCACAGGCAAAGAGGCTTTCGCTGTATGCGGGTTTCTCCCACCACGAGACTGGGCTCAGGCAAGCAGCAGCAGCCCCCAGAACTTTTCTCAGCGAATGCTGTGCTTTCGGAGAGGCTTTGGCTTGGAGCGAACAGCACTTCGACGCTGCAGCCTCAGGAAGGCTACAGTCGCGTCAGGGAAGAAGAGCTGCGGGAGAGTTGGTGCCTCTTGGTCCTTTCTCTCCCTGGCTCCATGTTCGCGTCCTGGGTTCACCCTGCCAGGGCGAAATAAGCAGACACAGCCACAACCCTGCAGTAGCGTGGGTAGCCTTGGATGGCACTCTATGCACATTACCATCTCCCGGTGTAGGCTTCGCTTTGCCTTCTACTCTGGCGCTCAGGCGGACTCGTGGACTAGGCCAGTGCTTTCCCCCACAGGAAAGGAGAGGTGACAGGATTCCTGCACAACTCCTGTGCATTGAATAGGGAACTTTGGGGGCCTGTCCCCACCCCTTCCCCTTAAACCCCGTGCGTCCTCCAAGCTTCCACATCCTGGAGGAAGACGGCATTTGATTGCCCGTTCCTCCAGGAGGTGTTTCTGCGAGTTCAGGTCCGGGAGATTGCTGGCAAGACCACGTCTGCCCTCTGGACAGGTGGCCAAGGACCTGCTGTCCCCTTGGGCCCAGAGGCACAGGAAAGGCCTTCCTTCTGCCCAGATTCCTTCCTCAGATTGGAGCACGCTCCCTTGCCCAATCAACCCCTCGTGTCTCCTTAGCTTCGTCTCTCTGCACAGGCAGAGGGTGACACTTGTCTTGCTACCGGCCCGCTGTTCTTGCCAGGGCCGGCGATCCTGCTCGCGACCGTTTCCCGTCCACAAGACCAACGACTCCTTCTCTTCTCCTGGGGCAGCATGCTGCACTTTCCCGAGACAGGCTCCTGGGGAGTGCAGTGACAAACATGTCCCTTTCCTTAAGGCTCTTTCCATAGGCGCAACCACGCTCCTCTCTCAGGATGAAGGGATGCCCAGGCAAAGAGGATCTCGCTCCATGCGGGTTTATTACACCGTGCTGTGGAGTCTTACTCAGGCAAGCAGCAGCAGCATCCCATAGACCCGAATATGATTTCCAAGAGAATGCTGTGCTTTACCAGAGGGGATGCCCTATCAAGAAGGCTTTCGATCTATTCGGGTTTCTCCCGCCATGCTGCGGATCCTAGGCTACGTCAAGCAGCAACAGTAGCCCACAGATCCGACTCTGATTTCTCAGCGACTACTATGCTTTCGCAGAGGTTTTCACCTTGGCGCCATCCGCACTTGGATTATGCTACCTATGCAAGGATTTCGCTGTTCGATCTGTCGCGTCAGAGAAGAAGAGCTACGGAGATCTGGTCCGTCTTGGGCCTTGCTTTCACGGGCTTCATGTTAGCGCCCTGGATACACCCTGCCAGGCCGAACTAAGCAGACACAGCCACAAACCTGCAGCAGCGTGCGTGGCCTAGGATGGCACTCAATGCACACTACCATCTCCCGGTGTAGGCAACGCTTGGCCTTTGGCACTGGCTCTCAGGCGGACTCACGGACAAGGCCAGTGCCTTCGCCACAGGAGAGGAGAGGCGAAAGGATCCCTGAACACCGTCCGTTCCCTGGAATGGGGAGCTTTGGGGGACTGTCCCCACTCCTTCCCCGGCAAACCCCCTGCCACCGAAAATGCTGTCACATCTTGGAGGAAGATGGCATCCGAGGGCCCGTATCTCGAAGGAGCTGTTTCTGCGAGATCCGGCTTTGGCACCTGGTAGCAAGCCCAAGTGTGCCCTACGGACAGGTGGTCAAGGACATGCTGTACCCTTGGGACCAGAGGCACAAGACAGGCCTGCCTTCTGCCCAGACTCCTTCCTCAGAGTGGAGCAGGCGCCCCTGACCTAGTCGTCAACTCATGTCTCATTAGAGGTGAGGCTTCGTCTCTAAGCACAGGGAGCGGGTGACACTTGTCTTGCCACCGGCCTGCTCTTCCTGCCACGGCAGGCTCTCCTACTTCCCGACTGTTTCCCAAACACAAGACCAATGGCACCTTCTCTTCTCTGGGGGCGGCTTGTTTGGCCTGCCCCAGACTTGCTCCTGGGGAGTGCAGTGAAAGACATGTCCCTTTCCTTAAGGCCCTTTCAGATGTGCAACCACGCTTCTCTCTTAGGCAAAGAGGTGCTAGGGCAAAGAGGATTTCGTTGCATGCGGGTAACTTCCAACGTGCTGTGGAGAGTAGCTTAGGATTCAGCAGCAGCATCCCCCACATCCGATTCTGATTTCCCAGAGAATGCAGTGCTTTCTCAGAGGAGATGCCCGGGCAAAGAGGATTTCGCTGTATGCGGGTTTCTCCCACCGAGACACCGGGCTCAGGCAAGCAGCAGTAGAGCCCGCAGATCCGACTCTGATTTCTCAGCGAATGCTGTGCTTTCGCAGAGGCTTTGGCTTGGAGCGAACAGCACTTGGCCGCTGCTTCTTCAGCAAGGCTTTAGTCGCTTCAGAGAAGAAGGCAGCGGGAGAGCTGGTGCCTCTTGGGCCTTGCTTTCCCGGGCTCCAAGTTCACATGCTGGGTTCATCCTACCAAGCCGAAATAATCAGACCCAGCCTCGACCCTAAAGCAGCGTGCATGGCCAGGGATGGCACTCTGCTCACAATGACATCTCTCCTCGTAGGCAAGGCCTGCCCTTTCGCTCTGGCATTCAGGGGGACAGGGGACTAGGCTCGTGCCTTCCCCATCCTTGAGGAGGCGCGAGAGGATCACTGCACACGGCCCGTGCCCTGAGATGGGGAGTAATGGGAAACTGTCCCTGTTTCCCCGACACACCCCCTGCCTCCGCCAAGGCTGCCACATCCTGGAGGAAGACGGCATTTGATTGCCCGTTCCTCCAGGAGGTGTTTCTGCGAGTTCAGGACCGGGAGCTTGGTGGCAAGCCCACGTCTTCTCTCTGGACAGGTGGCCAAGGACCTGCTGTCCCCTAGGGCCCAGAGGCACAGGAAAGACCTTCCTTTTGCCCAGACTCCTTCCTCAGATTGGAGCACGCTCCCCTGCCCAATCATCCCCTCGTGTCTCCTTAGCTTCGTCTCTCTGCACAGGCAGAGGGTGACACTTGTCTTGCCACCGGCCCGCTGTTCTTGCCAGGGCCGGCGCTCCTGCTTCGCGACCGTATCCCGACCACAAGGCCAACGACTCCTTCTCTTCTCCTAGGGCAGCATGCTGCACTTTCCCGAGACAGGCTCCTGGGGAGTGCAGTGACAGACATGTCCCTTTCCTTAAGGCTCTTTCCACAGGCGCAACCACGCTTCTCTCTCAGGCAGAAGGGATGCCCAGGCAAAGTGGATCTCGCTCCATGCGGATTTATTACACCGTGCTGTGGAGTCTTCCTCAGGAAAACAGCAGCAGCATCCCACAGATCCGACTCTGATTTCCAAGAGAATGCTGTGTTTTCCCAGAGGGGATGACCTAGCAAAGAGGCTTTTGCTCTATGCGGGTTCCTCCCGCCGTGCTCGAATACTAGGCTAAGGCAAGCAGCAACAGCAGCCCACAGAAACGACTCTGATTTCCCAGCGACGGCTATGCTTTTGCAGAGGTTTTCAGCTTGGCGGGAACCGCAGTTCGCTGCTGCTTCCTCAGCAAGGATTTCGGTGTTTGCTCTGTCGCGTCAGGGAAGAAGAGCTGCGGAGAGCTGGTCCGTCTTAGGCCTTGCTGTCCCGGGCTTCATGTTGGCGCCCTGGGTTCTCGCTGCCAGGCCGAAATAAGCAGACACAGCCACAAACTTGCAGCAGCGTGCGTGGCCTAGGATGGCACTCAATGCACACTACCAACTCCCGTTGTAGGCAACGCTTGGCCTTTGGTACTGGCTCTCAGGCGGACTCACGGACAAGGCCAGTGCCTTCGCCACAGGAGAGGAGAGGCAACAGGATCCCTGAACACCGTCCGTTCCCTGGAATGGGGAGCTTTGGGGGACTGTCCCCACTCCTTCCCCGGCAAACCCCCTGCCACCGAAAACGCTGCCACATCTTCGAGGAAGATGGCATCTGACTGCCCATTTCACGAGGGAGCTGTTCCTCAAGTTCCGGGTTTGGCTCCTGGTAGCAAGCCCAAGTGTGCCCTACGGACAGGTGGTCAAGGACATGCTGTCCCCTTGGGACCAGAGGCACAAGACAGGCCTGCCTTCTGCCCAGACTCCTTCCTCAGAGTGGAGCAGGTGCCCCTGCCCTAGTCGTCACCTCATGTCTCATTAGCAGTGAGGCTTCGTCTCTCCGCACAGGGAGCGGGTGACACTTGTCTTGCCACCGGCCTGCTCTTCCTGCCACGGCAGGCTCTCCTGCTTCCCGACCGTTTCCCAAACTCAAGGCCAATGGCACCTTCTCTTCTCTGGGGGCGGCTTGTTCGGCCTGCCCCAGACTTGCTCCTGGGGAGTGCAGTGAAAGACATGTCCCTTTCCTTAAGGCCCTTTCAGATGTGCAACCACGCTTCTCTCTTAGGCAAAGAGTGCTAGGGCAAAGAGGATTTCGTTGCATGTGGGTATCTTCCAACGTGCTGTGGAGAGTAGCTTAGGTATTCAGCAGCAGCATCCCCCACATCCGATTCTGATTTCCCAGTGAATGCTGTGCTTTCCCAGAGGAGATGCCCGGGCAAAGAGGATTTCGCTGTATGCGGGTTTCTCCCACCGTTACACCGGGCTCAGGCAAGCAGCAGTAGAGCCCGCAGATCCGACTCTGATTTCTCAGCGAATGCTGTGCTTTCGCAGAGGCTTTGGCTTGGAGCGAACAGCACTTGGCCGCTGCTTCCTCAGCAAGGCTTCAGTCGCTTCAGGGAAGAAGAGCAGCGGCAGAGCTGGTGCCTCTTGGGCCTTGATTTCCCGGGCTCCAAGTTCACATCCTGGGTTCATCCTACAAAGCCGAAATAAGCAGACCCAGCCTCGACCCTGCAGCAGCGTGCATGGCCTAGGATGGCACTCTGCTCACAATGACATCTCTCCTCGTAGGCAAGGCCTGCCCTTTCGCTCTGGCATTCAGGGGGACAGGGGACTAGGCTCGTGCCTTACCCATCCTTGAGGAGCCGCGAGAGGATCACTGCACACGGCCCGTGCCCTGGGATGGGGAGTAATGGGAAACTGTCCCTGTTTCCCCGACACACCCCCTGCCTCCGCCAAGGCTGCCACGTCCTGGAGGAAGACGGCATTTGATTGCCCGTTCCTCCAGGAGGTGTTTCTGCGAGTTCAGGTTCGGGAGATTGGTGGCAAGCCCACGTCTGCCCTCTGGACAGGTGGCCAAGGACCTGCTATCCCCTTGGGCCCAGAGGCACAGGAAAGGCCTTCCTTCTGTCCAGACTCCTTCCTCAGATTAGAGCACGCTCCCGTGCCCAATCATACCCCCGTGTCTCCTTAGCTTCGTCTCTCTGCACAAGCAGAGAGTGACAATTGTCTTGCCACCGGCCCGCTGTTCTTGCCAGGGCCGGCGCTCCTGCTTCGCGACCGTTTTCCGTCCACAAGGCCAACGACTCCTTCTCTTCTCCTGGGGCAGCATGCTGCAATTTCCCGAGACAGGCTCCTGGAGAGTGCAGTGACAGACATGTCCCTTTCTTTAAGGATCTTTCCACAGGCGCAACCACGCTTCTCTCTCAGGCAGAAGGGATGCCCAGGCAAAGTGGATCTCGCTCCATGCAGATTTATTACACCGTGCTGTGGAGTCTTCCTCAGGAAAACAGCAGCAGCATCCCACAGATCCGACTCTGATTTCCCAGAGAATGCTGTGCTTTCCCAGAGGGGATGCCCTAGCAAAGAGGCTTTTGCTCTATGCGGGTTCCTCCCGCCGTGCTCGAATACTAGGCTAAGGCAAGCAGCAACAGCAGCCCACAGAAACGACTCTGATTTCCCAGCGATGGCTATGCTTTAGCATAGGTTTTCAGCTTGGCGGGAACCGCACTTCGCTGCTGCTTCCTCAGCAAGGATTTCGGTGTTTGCTCTGTCGCGTCAGGGAAGAAGAGCTGCGGAGAGCTGGTCCGTCTTAGGCCTTGCTGTCCCGGGCTTCATGTTGGCGCCCTGGGTTCTCGCTGCCAGGCCGAAATAAGCAGACACAGCCACAAACCTGCAGCAGCGTGCGTGGCCTAGGATGGCACTCAATGCACACTACCAACTCCCGTTGTAGGCAACGCTTGGCCTTTGGTACTGGCTCTCAGGCGGACTCACGGACAAGGCCAGTGCCTTCGCCACAGGAGAGGAGAGGCGACAGGATCCCTGAACACCGTCCGTTCCCTGGAATGGGGAGCTTTGGGGGACTGTCCCCACTCCTTCCCCGGCAAACCCCCTGCCACCGAAAACGCTGCCACATCTTCGAGGAAGATGGCATCTGACTGCCCATTTCACTAGGGAGCTGTTCCTCAAGTTCCGGGTTTGCCTCCTGGTAGCAAGCCCAAGTGTGCCCTACGGACAGGTGGTCAAGGACATGCTGTCCCCTTGGGACCAGAGGCACAAGACAGGCCTGCCTTCTGCCCAGACTCCTTCCTCAGAGTGGAGGAGGTGCCCCTGCCCTAGTCGTCACCTCATGTCTCATTAGCAGTGAGGCTTCGTCTCTCCGCACAGGGAGCGGGTGACACTTGTCTTGCCACCGGCCTGCTCTTCCTGCCACGGCAGGCTCTCCTGCTTCCCGACCGTTTCCCAAACTCAAGGCCAATGGCACCTTCTCTTCTCTGGGGGCGGCTTGTTCGGCCTGCCCCAGACTTGCTCCTGGGGAGTGCAGTGAAAGACATGTCCCTTTCCTTAAGGCCCTTTCAGATGTGCAACCACGCTTCTCTCTTAGGCAAAGAGTGCTAGGGCAAAGAGGATTTCGTTGCATGCGGGTATCTTCCAACGTGCTGTGGAGAGTAGCTTAGGTATTCAGCAGCAGCATCCCCCACATCCGATTCTGATTTCCCAGTGAATGCTGTGCTTTCCCAGAGGAGATGCCCGGGCAAAGAGGATTTCGTTGTATGCGGGTTTCTCCCACCGCGAGACCGGACTCAGGCAAGCAGCAGTAGAGCCCGCAGATCCGACTCTGATTTCTCAGCGAATGCTGTGCTTTCGCAGAGGCTTTGGCTTGGAGCGAACAGCACTTGGCCGCTGCTTCCTCAGCAAGGCTTTAGTCGCTTCAGGGAAGAAGAGCAGCGGGAGAGCTGGTGCCTCTTGGGCCTTGCTTTCCCGGGCTCCAAGTTCACATCCTGGGTTCATCCTACCAAGCCGAAATAAGCGAACCCAGACTCGACCCTGCAGCAGCGTGCATGGCCTAGGATGGCACTCTGCTCACAATGACATCTCTCCTCGTAGGCAAGGCCTGCCCTTTCGCTCTGGCATTCAGGGGGACAGGGGACTAGGCTCGTGCCTTCACCATCCTTGAGGAGCCGCGAGAGGATCACTGCACACGGCCCGTGCCCTGGGATGGGGAGTAATGGGAAACTGTCCCTGTTTCCCCGACACACCCCCTGCCTCCGCCAAGGCTGCCACGTCCTGGAGGAAGACGGCATTTGATTGCCCGTTCCTCCAGGAGGTGTTTCTGCGAGTTCAGGTTCGGGAGATTGGTGGCAAGCCCACGTCTGCCCTCTGGACAGGTGGCCAAGGACCTGCTATCCCCTTGGGCCCAGAGGCACAGGAAAGGCCTTCCTTCTGTCCAGACTCCTTCCTCAGATTAGAGCACGCTCCCGTGCCCAATCATCCCCTCGTGTCTCCTTAGCTTCGTCTCTCTGCACAAGCAGAGGGTGACAATTGTCTTGCCACCGGCCCGCTGTTCTTGCCAGGGCCGGCGCTCCTGCTTCGCGACCGTTTTCCGTCCACAAGGCCAACGACTCCTTCTCTTCTCCTGGGGCAGCATGCTGCACTTTCCCGAGACAGGCTCCTGGGGAGTGCAGTGACAGACATGTCCCTTTCTTTAAGGATCTTTCCACAGGCGCAACCACGCTTCTCTCTCAGGCAGAAGGGATGCCCAGGCAAAGTGGATCTCGCTCCATGCAGATTTATTACACCGTGCTGTGGAGTCTTCCTCAGGAAAACAGCAGCTGCATCCCACAGATCCGACTCTGATTTCCCAGAGAATGCTGTGCTTTCCCAGAGGGGATGCCCTAGCAAAGAGGCTTTTGCTCTATGCGGGTTCCTCCCGCCCTGCTCGAATACTAGGCTAAGGCAAACAGCAACAGCAGCCCACAGAAACGACTCTGATTTCCCAGCGATGGCTATGCTTTCGCATAGGTTTTCAGCTTGGCGGGAACCGCACTTCGCTGCTGCTTCCTCAGCAAGGATTTCGGTGTTTGCTCTGTCGCGTCAGGGAAAAAGAGCTGCGGAGAGCTGGTCCGTCTTAGGCCTTGCTGTCCCGGGCTTCATGTTGGCGCCCTGGGTTCTCGCTGCCAGGCCGAAATAAGCAGACACAGCCACAAACTTGCAGCAGCCTGCGTGGCCTAGGATGGCACTCAATGCACACTACCAACTCCCGTTGTAGGCAACGCTTGGCCTTTGGTACTGGCTGTCAGGCGGACTCACGGACAAGGCCAGTGCCTTCGCCACAGGAGAGGAGAGGCGACAGGATACCTGAACACCGTCCGTTCCCTGGAATGGGGAGCTTTGGGGGACTGTTCCCACTCCTTCCCCGGCAAACCCCCTGCCACCGAAAACGCTGCCACATCTTGGAGGAAGATGGCATCTGACTGCCCATTTCACGAGGGAGCTGTTCCTCAAGTTCCGGGATTGGCTCCTGGTAGAAAGCCCAAGTGTTCCCTACGGACAGGTGGTCAAGGACATGCTGTCCCCTTGGGACCATAGGCACAAGACAGGCCTGCCTTCTGCCCAGAATCCTTCCTCAGAGTGGAGCAGGTGCCCCTGCCCTAGTCGTCACCTCATGTCTCATTAGCAGTGAGGCTTCGTCTCTCCGCACAGGGAGCGGGTGACACTTGTCTTGCCACCGGCCTGCTCTTCCTGCCACGGCAGGCTCTCCTGCTTCCCGACCGTTTCCCAAACTCAAGGCCAATGGCACCTTCTCTTCTCTGGGGGCGGCTTGTTCGGCCTGCCCCAGACTTGCTCCTGGGGAGTGCAGTGAAAGACATGTCCCTTTCCTTAAGGCCCTTTCAGATGTGCAACCACGCTTCTCTCTTAGGCAAAGAGGTGCTAGGGCAAAGAGGATTTCGTTGCATGCGGGTATCTTCCAACGTGCTGTGGAGAGTAGCTTAGGTATTCAGCAGCAGCATCCCCCACATCCGATTCTGATTTCCCAGTGAATGCTGTGCTTTCCCAGAGGAGATGCCCGGGCAAAGAGGATTTCGCTGTATGCGGGTTTCTCCCAGCGTTACACCGGGCTCAGGCAAGCAGCAGTAGAGCCCGCAGATCCAACTCTGATTTCTCAGCGAATGCTGTGCTTTCGCAGAGGCTTTGGCTTGGAGCGAACAGCACTTGGCCGCTGCTTCCTCAGCAAGGCTTTAGTCGCTTCAGGGAAGAAGAGCAGCGGGAGAGCTGGTGCTTCTTGGGCCTTGCTTTCCCGGGCTCCAAGTTCACATCCTGGGTTCATCCTACCAAGCCGAAATAAGCAGACCCAGCCTCGACCCTGCAGCAGCCTGCATGGCCTAGGATGGCACTCTGCTCACAATGACATCTCTCCTCGTAGGCAAGGCCTGCCCTTTCGCTCTGGCATTCAGGGGGACAGGGGACTAGGCTCGTGCCTTCCCCATCCTTGAGGAGCCGCGAGAGGATCACTGCACACGGCCCGTGCCCTGGGATAGGGAGTAATGGGAAACTGTCCCTGTTTCCCCGGCCCCCCCCCTGCCTCCGCCAAGGCTGCCACGTCCTGGAGGAAGACGGCATTTGATTGCCCGTTCCTCCAGGAGGTGTTTCTGCGAGTTCAGGTTCGGGAGATTGGTGGCAAGCCCACGTCTGCCCTCTGGACAGGTGGCCAAGGACCTGCTATCCCCTTGGGCCCAGAGGCACAGGAAAGGCCTTCCTTCTGTCCAGACTCCTTCCTCAGATTAGAGCACGCTCCCGTGCCCAATCATACCCCCGTGTCTCCTTAGCTTCGTCTCTCTGCACAAGCAGAGAGTGACAATTGTCTTGCCACCGGCCCGCTGTTCTTGCCAGGGCCGGCGCTCCTGCTTCGCGACCGTTTTCCGTCCACAAGGCCAACGACTCCTTCTCTTCTCCTGGGGCAGCATGCTGCACTTTCCCGAGACAGGCTCCTGGGGAGTGCAGTGACAGACATGTCCCTTTCTTTAAGGATCTTTCCACAGGCGCAACCACGCTTCTCTCTCAGGCAGAAGGGATGCCCAGGCAAAGTGGATCTCGCTCCATGCAGATTTATTACACCGTGCTGTGGAGTCTTCCTCAGGAAAACAGCAGCAGCATCCCACAGATCCGACTCTGATTTCCCAGAGAATGCTGTGCTTTCCCAGAGGGGATGCCCTAGCAAAGAGGCTTTTGCTCTATGCGGGTTCCTCCCGCCGTGCTCGAATACTAGGCTAAGGCAAGCAGCAAGAGCAGCCCACAGAAACGACTCTGATTTCCCAGCGATGGCTATGCTTTCGCATAGGTTTTCAGCTTGGCGGGAACCGCACTTCGCTGCTGCTTCCTCAGCAAGGATTTCGGTGTTTGCTCTGTCGCGTCAGGGAAGAAGAGCTGCGGAGAGCTGGTCCGTCTTAGGCCTTGCTGTCCCGGGCTTCATGTTGGCGCCCTGGGTTCTCGCTGCCAGGCCGAAATAAGCAGACACAGCCACAAACCTGCAGCAGCGTGCGTGGCCTAGGATGGCACTCAATGCACACTACCAACTCCCGTTGTAGGCAACGCTTGGCCTTTGGTACTGGCTCTCAGGCGGACTCACGGACAAGGCCAGTGCCTTCGCCACAGGAGAGGAGAGGCGACAGGATCCCTGAACACCGTCCGTTCCCTGGAATGGGGAGCTTTGGGGGACTGTCCCCACTCCTTCCCCGGCCAACCCCCTGCCACCGAAAACGCTGCCACATCTTCGAGGAAGATGGCATCTGACTGCCCATTTCACTAGGGAGCTGTTCCTCAAGTTCCGGGTTTGGCTCCTGGTAGCAAGCCCAAGTGTGCCCTACGGACAGGTGGTCAAGGACATGCTGTCCCCTTGGGACCAGAGGCACAAGACAGGCCTGCCTTCTGCCCAGACTCCTTCCTCAGAGTGGAGCAGGTGCCCCTGCCCTAGTCGTCACCTCATGTCTCATTAGCAGTGAGGCTTCGTCTCTCCGCACAGGGAGCGGGTGACACTTGTCTTGCCACCGGCCTGCTCTTCCTGCCACGGCAGGCTCTCCTGCTTCCCGACCGTTTCCCAAACTCAAGGCCAATGGCACCTTCTCTTCTCTGGGGGCGGCTTGTTCGGCCTGCCCCAGACTTGCTCCTGGGGAGTGCAGTGAAAGACATGTCCCTTTCCTTAAGGCCCTTTCAGATGTGCAACCACGCTTCTCTCTTAGGCAAAGAGTGCTAGGGCAAAGAGGATTTCGTTGCATGCGGGTATCTTCCAACGTGCTGTGGAGAGTAGCTTAGGTATTCAGCAGCAGCATCCCCCACATCCGATTCTGATTTCCCAGTGAATGCTGTGCTTTCCCAGAGGAGATGCCCGGGCAAAGAGGATTTCGCTGTATGCGGGTTTCTCCCACCGTTACACCGGGCTCAGGCAAGCAGCAGTAGAGCCCGCAGATCCGACTCTGATTTCTCAGCGAATGCTGTGCTTTCGCAGAGGCTTTGGCTTGGAGCGAACAGCACTTGGCCGCTGCTTCCTCAGCAAGGCTTCAGTCGCTTCAGGGAAGAAGAGCAGCGGGAGAGCTGGTGCCTCTTGGGCCTTGCTTTCCCGGGCTCCAAGTTCACATCCTGGGTTCATCCTACCAAGCCGAAATAAGCAGACCCAGCCTCGACCCTGCAGCAGCGTGCATGGCCTAGGATGGCACTCTGCTCACAATGACATCTCTCCTCGTAGGCAAGGCCTGCCCTTTCGCTCTGGCATTCAGGGGGACAGGGGACTAGGCTCGTGCCTTCCACATCCTTGAGGAGCCGCGAGAGGATCCCTGCACACGGCCCGTGCCCTGGGATGGGGAGTAATGGGAAACTGTCCCTGTTTCCCCGACACACCCCCTGCCTCCGCCAAGGCTGCCACGTCCTGGAGGAAGACGGCATTTGATTGCCCGTTCCTCCAGGAGGTGTTTCTGCGAGTTCAGGTTCGGGAGATTGGTGCCAAGCCCACGTCTGCCCTCTGGACAGGTGGCCAAGGACCTGCTATCCCCTTGGGCCCAGAGGCACAGGAAAGGCCTTCCTTCTGTCCAGACTCCTTCCTCAGATTAGAGCACGCTCCCGTGCCCAATCATCCCCTCGTGTCTCCTTAGCTTCGTCTCTCTGCACAAGCAGAGGGTGACAATTGTCTTGCCACCGGCCCGCTGTTCTTGCCAGGGCCGGCGCTCCTGCTTCGCGACCGTTTTCCGTCCACAAGGCCAACGACTCCTTCTCTTCTCCTGGGGCAGCATGCTGCACTTTCCCGAGACAGGCTCCTGGGGAGTGCAGTGACAGACATGTCCCTTTCTTTAAGGATCTTTCCACAGGCGCAACCACGCTTCTCTCTCAGGCAGAAGGGATGCCCAGGCAAAGTGGATCTCGCTCCATGCAGATTTATTACACCGTGCTGTGGAGTCTTCCTCAGGAAAACAGCAGCAGCATCCCACAGATCCGACTCTGATTTCCCAGAGAATGCTGTGCTTTCCCAGAGGGGATGCCCTAGCAAAGAGGCTTTTGCTCTATGCGGGTTCCTCCCGCCGTGCTCGAATACTAGGCTAAGGCAAGCAGCAACAGCAGCCCACAGAAACGACTCTGATTTCCCAGCGATGGCTATGCTTTCGCATAGGTTTTCAGCTTGGCGGGAACCGCACTTCGCTGCTGCTTCCTCAGCAAGGATTTCGATGTTTGCTCTGTCGCGTCAGGGAAGAAGAGCTGCGGAGAGCTGGTCCGTCTTAGGCCTTGCTGTCCCGGGCTTCATGTTGGCGCCCTGGGTTCTCGCTGCCAGGCCGAAATAAGCAGACACAGCAACAAACCTGCAGCAGCGTGCGTGGCCTAGGATGGCACTCAATGCACACTACCAACTCCCGTTGTAGGCAACGCTTGGCCTTTGGTACTGGCTGTCAGGCGGACTCACGGACAAGGCCAGTGCCTTCGCCACAGGAGAGGAGAGGCGACAGGATCCCTGAACACCGTCCGTTCCCTGGAATGGGGAGCTTTGGGGGACTGTTCCCACACCTTCCCCGGCAAACCCCCTGCCACCGAAAACGCTGCCACATCTTGGAGGAAGATGGCATCTGACTGCCCATTTCACGAGGGAGCTGTTCCTCAAGTTCCGGGTTTGGCTCCTGGTAGCAAGCCCAAGTGTGCCCTACGGACAGGTGGTCAAGGACATGCTGTCCCCTTGGGACCAGAGGCACAAGACAGGCCTGCCTTCTGCCCAGACTCCTTCCTCAGAGTGGAGCAGGTGCCCCTGCCCTAGTCGTCACCTCATGTCTCATTAGCAGTGAGGCTTCGTCTCTCCGCACAGGGAGCGGGTGACACTTGTCTTGCCACCGGCCTGCTCTTCCTGCCACGGCAGGCTCTCCTGCTTCCCGACCGTTTCCCAAACTCAAGGCCAATGGCACCTTCTCTTCTCTGGGGGCGGCTTGTTCGGCCTGCCCCAGACTTGCTCCTGGGGAGTGCAGTGAAAGACATGTCCCTTTCCTTAAGGCCCTTTCAGATGTGCAACCACGCTTCTCTCTTAGGCAAAGAGGTGCTAGGGCAAAGAGGATTTCGTTGCATGCGGGTATCTTCCAACGTGCTGTGGAGAGTAGCTTAGGTATTCAGCAGCAGCATCCCCCACATCCGATTCTGATTTCCCAGTGAATGCTGTGCTTTCCCAGAGGAGATGCCCGGGCAAAGAGGATTTCGCTGTATGCGGGTTTCTCCCACCGCGAGACCGGGCTCAGGCAAGCAGCAGTAGAGCCCGCAGATCCGACTCTGATTTCTCAGCGAATGCTGTGCTTTCGCAGAGGCTTTGGCTTGGAGCGAACAGCACTTGGCCGCTGCTTCCTCAGCAAGGCTTTAGTCGCTTCAGGGAAGAAGAGCAGCGGGAGAGCTGGTGCCTCTTGGGCCTTGCTTTCCCGGGCTCCAAGTTCACATCCTGGGTTCATCCTACCAAGCCGAAATAAGCAGATCCAGCCTCGACCCTGCAGCAGCGTGCATGGCCTAGGATGGCACTCTGCTCACAATGACATCTCTCCTCGTAGGCAAGGCCTGCCCTTTCGCTCTGGCATTCAGGGGGACAGGGGACTAGGCTCGTGCCTTCCCCATCCTTGAGGAGCCGCGAGAGGATCACTGCACACGGCCCGTGCCCTGGGATGGGGAGTAATGGGAAACTGTCCCTGTTTCCCCGACACACCCCCTGCCTCCGCCAAGGCTGCCACGTCCTGGAGGAAGACGGCATTTGATTGTCCGTTCCTCCAGGAGGTGTTTCTGCGAGTTCAGGTTCGGGAGATTGGTGGCAAGCCCACGTCTGCCCTCTGGACAGGTGGCCAAGGACCTGCTATCCCCTTGGGCCCAGAGGCACAGGAAAGGCCTTCCTTCTGTCCAGACTCCTTCCTCAGATTAGAGCACGCTCCCGTGCCCAATCATCCCCTCGTGTCTCCTTAGCTTCGTCTCTCTGCACAAGCAGAGGGTGACAATTGTCTTGCCACCGGCCCGCTGTTCTTGCCAGGGCCGGCGCTCCTGCTTCGCGACCGTTTTCCGTCCACAAGGCCAACGACTCCTTCTCTTCTCCTGGGGCAGCATGCTGCACTTTCCCGAGACAGGCTCCTGGGGAGTGCAGTGACAGACATGTCCCTTTCTTTAAGGATCTTTCCACAGGCGCAACCACGCTTCTCTCTCAGGCAGAAGGGATGCCCAGGCAAAGTGGATCTCGCTCCATGCAGATTTATTACACCGTGCTGTGGAGTCTTCCTCAGGAAAACAGCAGCAGCATCCCACAGATCCGACTCTGATTTCCCAGAGAATGCTGTGCTTTCCCAGAGGGGATGCCCTAGCAAAGAGGCTTTTGCTCTATGCGGGTTCCTCCCGCCGTGCTCGAATACTAGGCTAAGGCAAACAGCAACAGCAGCCCACAGAAACGACTCTGATTTCCCAGCGATGGCTATGCTTTCGCATAGGTTTTCAGCTTGGCGGGAACCGCACTTCGCTGCTGCTTCCTCAGCAAGGATTTCGGTGTTTGCTCTGTCGCGTCAGGGAAGAAGAGCTGCGGAGAGCTGGTCCGTCTTAGGCCTTGCAGTCCCGGGCTTCATGTTGGCGCCCTGGGTTCTCGCTGCCAGGCCGAAATAAGCAGACACAGCTACAAACCTGCAGCAGCGTGCGTGGCCTAGGATGGCACTCAATGCACACTACCAACTCCCGTTGTAGGCAACGCTTGGCCTTTGGTACTGGCTGTCAGGCGGACTCACGGACAAGGCCAGTGCCTTCGCCACAGGAGAGGAGAGGCGACAGGATCCCTGAACACCGTCCGTTCCCTGGAATGGGGAGCTTTGGGGGACTGTTCCCACTCCTTCCCCGGCAAACCCCCTGCCACCGAAAACGCTGCCACATCTTGGAGGAATATGGCATCTGACTGCCCATTTCACGAGGGAGCTGTTCCTCAAGTTCCGGGTTTGGCTCCTGGTAGCAAGCCCAAGTGTGCCCTACGGACAGGTGGTCAAGGACATGCTGTCCCCTTGGGACCAGAGGCACAAGACAGGCCTGCCTTCTGCCCAGACTCCTTCCTCAGAGTGGAGCAGGTGCCCCTGCCCTAGTCGTCACCTCATGTCTCATTAGCAGTGAGGCTTCGTCTCTCCGCACAGGGAGCGGGTGACACTTGTCTTGCCACCGGCCTGCTCTTCCTGCCACGGCAGGCTCTCCTGCTTCCCGACCGTTTCCCAAACTCAAGGCCAATGGCACCTTCTCTTCTCTGGGGGCGGCTTGTTCGGCCTGCCCCAGACTTGCTCCTGGGGAGTGCAGTGAAAGACATGTCCCTTTCCTTAAGGCCCTTTCAGATGTGCAACCACGCTTCTCTCTTAGGCAAAGAGGTGCTAGGGCAAAGAGGATTTCGTTGCATGCGGGTATCTTCCAACGTGCTGTGGAGAGTAGCTTAGGTATTCAGCAGCAGCATCCCCCACATCCGATTCTGATTTCCCAGTGAATGCTGTGCTTTCCCAGAGGAGATGCCCGGGCAAAGAGGATTTCGCTGTATGCGGGTTTCTCCCACCGTTACACCGGGCTCAGGCAAGCAGCAGTAGAGCCCGCAGATCCAACTCTGATTTCTCAGCGAATGCTGTGCTTTCGCAGAGGCTTTGGCTTGGAGCGAACAGCACTTGGCCGCTGCTTCCTCAGCAAGGCTTTAGTCGCTTCAGGGAAGAAGAGCAGCGGGAGAGCTGGTGCTTCTTGGGCCTTGCTTTCCCGGGCTCCAAGTTCACATCCTGGGTTCATCCTACCAAGCCGAAATAAGCAGACCCAGCCTCGACCCTGCAGCAGCCTGCATGGCCTAGGATGGCACTCTGCTCACAATGACATCTCTCCTCGTAGGCAAGGCCTGCCCTTTCGCTCTGGCATTCAGGGGGACAGGGGACTAGGCTCGTGCCTTCCCCATCCTTGAGGAGCCGCGAGAGGATCACTGCACACGGCCCGTGCCCTGGGATAGGGAGTAATGGGAAACTGTCCCTGTTTCCCCGGCCCCCCCCCTGCCTCCGCCAAGGCTGCCACGTCCTGGAGGAAGACGGCATTTGATTGCCCGTTCCTCCAGGAGGTGTTTCTGCGAGTTCAGGTTCGGGAGATTGGTGGCAAGCCCACGTCTGCCCTCTGGACAGGTGGCCAAGGACCTGCTATCCCCTTGGGCCCAGAGGCACAGGAAAGGCCTTCCTTCTGTCCAGACTCCTTCCTCAGATTAGAGCACGCTCCCGTGCCCAATCATACACCCGTGTCTCCTTAGCTTCGTCTCTCTGCACAAGCAGAGAGTGACAATTGTCTTGCCACCGGCCCGCTGTTCTTGCCAGGGCCGGCGCTCCTGCTTCGCGACCGTTTTCCGTCCACAAGGCCAACGACTCCTTCTCTTCTCCTGGGGCAGCATGCTGCACTTTCCCGAGACAGGCTCCTGGGGAGTGCAGTGACAGACATGTCCCTTTCTTTAAGGATCTTTCCACAGGCGCAACCACGCTTCTCTCTCAGGCAGAAGGGATGCCCAGGCAAAGTGGATCTCGCTCCATGCAGATTTATTACACCGTGCTGTGGAGTCTTCCTCAGGAAAACAGCAGCAGCATCCCACAGATCCGACTCTGATTTCCCAGAGAATGCTGTGCTTTCCCAGAGGGGATGCCCTAGCAAAGAGGCTTTTGCTCTATGCGGGTTCCTCCCGCCGTGCTCGAATACTAGGCTAAGGCAAGCAGCAACAGCAGCCCACAGAAACGACTCTGATTTCCCAGCGATGGCTATGCTTTCGCATAGGTTTTCAGCTTGGCGGGAACCGCACTTCGCTGCTGCTTCCTCAGCAAGGATTTCGGTGTTTGCTCTGTCGCGTCAGGGAAGAAGAGCTGCGGAGAGCTGGTCCGTCTTAGGCCTTGCTGTCCCGGGCTTCATGTTGGCGCCCTGGGTTCTCGCTGCCAGGCCGAAATAAGCAGACACAGCCACAAACCTGCAGCAGCGTGCGTGGCCTAGGATGGCACTCAATGCACACTACCAACTCCCGTTGTAGGCAACGCTTGGCCTTTGGTACTGGCTCTCAGGCGGACTCACGGACAAGGCCAGTGCCTTCGCCACAGGAGAGGAGAGGCGACAGGATCCCTGAACACCGTCCGTTCCCTGGAATGGGGAGCTTTGGGGGACTGTCCCCACTCCTTCCCCGGCCAACCCCCTGCCACCGAAAACGCTGCCACATCTTCGAGGAAGATGGCATCTGACTGCCCATTTCACTAGGGAGCTGTTCCTCAAGTTCCGGGTTTGGCTCCTGGTAGCAAGCCCAAGTGTGCCCTACGGACAGGTGGTCAAGGACATGCTGTCCCCTTGGGACCAGAGGCACAAGACAGGCCTGCCTTCTGCCCAGACTCCTTCCTCAGAGTGGAGCAGGTGCCCCTGCCCTAGTCGTCACCTCATGTCTCATTAGCAGTGAGGCTTCGTCTCTCCGCACAGGGAGCGGGTGACACTTGTCTTGCCACCGGCCTGCTCTTCCTGCCACGGCAGGCTCTCCTGCTTCCCGACCGTTTCCCAAACTCAAGGCCAATGGCACCTTCTCTTCTCTGGGGGCGGCTTGTTCGGCCTGCCCCAGACTTGCTCCTGGGGAGTGCAGTGAAAGACATGTCCCTTTCCTTAAGGCCCTTTCAGATGTGCAACCACGCTTCTCTCTTAGGCAAAGAGTGCTAGGGCAAAGAGGATTTCGTTGCATGCGGGTATCTTCCAACGTGCTGTGGAGAGTAGCTTAGGTATTCAGCAGCAGCATCCCCCACATCCGATTCTGATTTCCCAGTGAATGCTGTGCTTTCCCAGAGGAGATGCCCGGGCAAAGAGGATTTCGCTGTATGCGGGTTTCTCCCACCGTTACACCGGGCTCAGGCAAGCAGCAGTAGAGCCCGCAGATCCGACTCTGATTTCTCAGCGAATGCTGTGCTTTCGCAGAGGCTTTGGCTTGGAGCGAACAGCACTTGGCCGCTGCTTCCTCAGCAAGGCTTCAGTCGCTTCAGGGAAGAAGAGCAGCGGGAGAGCTGGTGCCTCTTGGGCCTTGCTTTCCCGGGCTCCAAGTTCACATCCTGGGTTCATCCTACCAAGCCGAAATAAGCAGACCCAGCCTCGACCCTGCAGCAGCGTGCATGGCCTAGGATGGCACTCTGCTCACAATGACATCTCTCCTCGTAGGCAAGGCCTGCCCTTTCGCTCTGGCATTCAGGGGGACAGGGGACTAGGCTCGTGCCTTCCACATCCTTGAGGAGCCGCGAGAGGATCCCTGCACACGGCCCGTGCCCTGGGATGGGGAGTAATGGGAAACTGTCCCTGTTTCCCCGACACACCCCCTGCCTCCGCCAAGGCTGCCACGTCCTGGAGGAAGACGGCATTTGATTGCCCGTTCCTCCAGGAGGTGTTTCTGCGAGTTCAGGTTCGGGAGATTGGTGCCAAGCCCACGTCTGCCCTCTGGACAGGTGGCCAAGGACCTGCTATCCCCTTGGGCCCAGAGGCACAGGAAAGGCCTTCCTTCTGTCCAGACTCCTTCCTCAGATTAGAGCACGCTCCCGTGCCCAATCATCCCCTCGTGTCTCCTTAGCTTCGTCTCTCTGCACAAGCAGAGGGTGACAATTGTCTTGCCACCGGCCCGCTGTTCTTGCCAGGGCCGGCGCTCCTGCTTCGCGACCGTTTTCCGTCCACAAGGCCAACGACTCCTTCTCTTCTCCTGGGGCAGCATGCTGCACTTTCCCGAGACAGGCTCCTGGGGAGTGCAGTGACAGACATGTCCCTTTCTTTAAGGATCTTTCCACAGGCGCAACCACGCTTCTCTCTCAGGCAGAAGGGATGCCCAGGCAAAGTGGATCTCGCTCCATGCAGATTTATTACACCGTGCTGTGGAGTCTTCCTCAGGAAAACAGCAGCAGCATCCCACAGATCCGACTCTGATTTCCCAGAGAATGCTGTGCTTTCCCAGAGGGGATGCCCTAGCAAAGAGGCTTTTGCTCTATGCGGGTTCCTCCCGCCGTGCTCGAATACTAGGCTAAGGCAAACAGCAACAGCAGCCCACAGAAACGACTCTGATTTCCCAGCGATGGCTATGCTTTCGCATAGGTTTTCAGCTTGGCGGGAACCGCACTTCGCTGCTGCTTCCTCAGCAAGGATTTCGATGTTTGCTCTGTCGCGTCAGGGAAGAAGAGCTGCGGAGAGCTGGTCCGTCTTAGGCCTTGCTGTCCCGGGCTTCATGTTGGCGCCCTGGGTTCTCGCTGCCAGGCCGAAATAAGCAGACACAGCAACAAACCTGCAGCAGCGTGCGTGGCCTAGGATGGCACTCAATGCACACTACCAACTCCCGTTGTAGGCAACGCTTGGCCTTTGGTACTGGCTGTCAGGCGGACTCACGGACAAGGCCAGTGCCTTCGCCACAGGAGAGGAGAGGCGACAGGATCCCTGAACACCGTCCGTTCCCTGGAATGGGGAGCTTTGGGGGACTGTTCCCACACCTTCCCCGGCAAACCCCCTGCCACCGAAAACGCTGCCACATCTTGGAGGAAGATGGCATCTGACTGCCCATTTCACGAGGGAGCTGTTCCTCAAGTTCCGGGTTTGGCTCCTGGTAGCAAGCCCAAGTGTGCCCTACGGACAGGTGGTCAAGGACATGCTGTCCCCTTGGGACCAGAGGCACAAGACAGGCCTGCCTTCTGCCCAGACTCCTTCCTCAGAGTGGAGCAGGTGCCCCTGCCCTAGTCGTCACCTCATGTCTCATTAGCAGTGAGGCTTCGTCTCTCCGCACAGGGAGCGGGTGACACTTGTCTTGCCACCGGCCTGCTCTTCCTGCCACGGCAGGCTCTCCTGCTTCCCGACCGTTTCCCAAACTCAAGGCCAATGGCACCTTCTCTTCTCTGGGGGCGGCTTGTTCGGCCTGCCCCAGACTTGCTCCTGGGGAGTGCAGTGAAAGACATGTCCCTTTCCTTAAGGCCCTTTCAGATGTGCAACCACGCTTCTCTCTTAGGCAAAGAGGTGCTAGGGCAAAGAGGATTTCGTTGCATGCGGGTATCTTCCAACGTGCTGTGGAGAGTAGCTTAGGTATTCAGCAGCAGCATCCCCCACATCCGATTCTGATTTCACAGTGAATGCTGTGCTTTCCCAGAGGAGATGCCCGGGCAAAGAGGATTTCGCTGTATGCGGGTTTCTCCCACCGCGAGACCGGGCTCAGGCAAGCAGCAGTAGAGCCCGCAGATCCGACTCTGATTTCTCAGCGAATGCTGTGCTTTCGCAGAGGCTTTGGCTTGGAGCGAACAGCACTTGGCCGCTGCTTCCTCAGCAAGGCTTTAGTCGCTTCAGGGAAGAAGAGCAGCGGGAGAGCTGGTGCCTCTTGGGCCTTGCTTTCCCGGGCTCCAAGTTCACATCCTGGGTTCATCCTACCAAGCCGAAATAAGCAGATCCAGCCTCGACCCTGCAGCAGCGTGCATGGCCTAGGATGGCACTCTGCTCACAATGACATCTCTCCTCGTAGGCAAGGCCTGCCCTTTCGCTCTGGCATTCAGGGGGACAGGGGACTAGGCTCGTGCCTTCCCTATCCTTGAGGAGCCGCGAGAGGATCACTGCACACGGCCCGTGCCCTGGGATGGGGAGTAATGGGAAACTGTCCCTGTTTCCCCGACACACCCCCTGCCTCCGCCAAGGCTGCCACGTCCTGGAGGAAGACGGCATTTGATTGTCCGTTCCTCCAGGAGGTGTTTCTGCGAGTTCAGGTTCGGGAGATTGGTGGCAAGCCCACGTCTGCCCTCTGGACAGGTGGCCAAGGACCTGCTATCCCCTTGGGCCCAGAGGCACAGGAAAGGCCTTCCTTCTGTCCAGACTCCTTCCTCAGATTAGAGCACGCTCCCGTGCCCAATCATCCCCTCGTGTCTCCTTAGCTTCGTCTCTCTGCACAAGCAGAGGGTGACAATTGTCTTGCCACCGGCCCGCTGTTCTTGCCAGGGCCGGCGCTCCTGCTTCGCGACCGTTTTCCGTCCACAAGGCCAACGACTCCTTCTCTTCTCCTGGGGCAGCATGCTGCACTTTCCCGAGACAGGCTCCTGGGGAGTGCAGTGACAGACATGTCCCTTTCTTTAAGGATCTTTCCACAGGCGCAACCACGCTTCTCTCTCAGGCAGAAGGGATGCCCAGGCAAAGTGGATCTCGCTCCATGCAGATTTATTACACCGTGCTGTGGAGTCTTCCTCAGGAAAACAGCAGCAGCATCCCACAGATCCGACTCTGATTTCCCAGAGAATGCTGTGCTTTCCCAGAGGGGATGCCCTAGCAAAGAGGCTTTTGCTCTATGCGGGTTCCTCCCGCCGTGCTCGAATACTAGGCTAAGGCAAACAGCAACAGCAGCCCACAGAAACGACTCTGATTTCCCAGCGATGGCTATGCTTTCGCATAGGTTTTCAGCTTGGCGGGAACCGCACTTCGCTGCTGCTTCCTCAGCAAGGATTTCGGTGTTTGCTCTGTCGCGTCAGGGAAGAAGAGCTGCGGAGAGCTGGTCCGTCTTAGGCCTTGCAGTCCCGGGCTTCATGTTGGCGCCCTGGGTTCTCGCTGCCAGGCCGAAATAAGCAGACACAGCTACAAACCTGCAGCAGCGTGCGTGGCCTAGGATGGCACTCAATGCACACTACCAACTCCCGTTGTAGGCAACGCTTGGCCTTTGGTACTGGCTGTCAGGCGGACTCACGGACAAGGCCAGTGCCTTCGCCACAGGAGAGGAGAGGCGACAGGATCCCTGAACACCGTCCGTTCCCTGGAATGGGGAGCTTTGGGGGACTGTTCCCACTCCTTCCCCGGCAAACCCCCTGCCACCGAAAACGCTGCCACATCTTGGAGGAATATGGCATCTGACTGCCCATTTCACGAGGGAGCTGTTCCTCAAGTTCCGGGTTTGGCTCCTGGTAGCAAGCCCAAGTGTGCCCTACGGACAGGTGGTCAAGGACATGCTGTCCCCTTGGGACCAGAGGCACAAGACAGGCCTGCCTTCTGCCCAGACTCCTTCCTCAGAGTGGAGCAGGTGCCCCTGCCCTAGTCGTCACCTCATGTCTCATTAGCAGTGAGGCTTCGTCTCTCCGCACAGGGAGCGGGTGACACTTGTCTTGCCACCGGCCTGCTCTTCCTGCCACGGCAGGCTCTCCTGCTTCCCGACCGTTTCCCAAACTCAAGGCCAATGGCACCTTCTCTTCTCTGGGGGCGGCTTGTTCGGCCTGCCCCAGACTTGCTCCTGGGGAGTGCAGTGAAAGACATGTCCCTTTCCTTAAGGCCCTTTCAGATGTGCAACCACGCTTCTCTCTTAGGCAAAGAGGTGCTAGGGCAAAGAGGATTTCGTTGCATGCGGGTATCTTCCAACGTGCTGTGGAGAGTAGCTTAGGTATTCAGCAGCAGCATCCCCCACATCCGATTCTGATTTCCCAGTGAATGCTGTGCTTTCCCAGAGGAGATGCCCGGGCAAAGAGGATTTCGCTGTATGCGGGTTTCTCCCACTGCGAGACCGGGCTCAGGCAAGCAGCAGTAGAGCCCGCAGATCCGACTCTGATTTCTCAGAGAATGCTGTGCTTTCGCAGAGGCTTTGGCTTGGAGCGAACAGCACTTGGCCGCTGCTTCCTCAGCAAGGCTTTAGTCGCTTCAGGGAAGAAGAGCAGCGGGAGAGCTGGTGCCTCTTGGGCCTTGCTTACCCGGGCTCCAAGTTCACATCCTGGGTTCATCCTACCAAGCCGAAATAAGCAGACCCAGCCTCGACCCTGCAGCAGCGTGCATGGCCTAGGATGGCACTCTGCTCACAATGACATCTCTCCTCGTAGGAAAGGCCTGCCCTTTCGCTCTGGCATTCAGGGGGACAGGGGACTAGGCTCGTGCCTTCCCCATCCTTGAGGAGCCGCGAGAGGATCACTGCACACGGCCCGTGCCCTGGGATAGGGAGTAATGGGAAACTGTCCCTATTTCCCCGGCCCCCCCCTGCCTCCGCCAAGGCTGCCACGTCCTGGAGGAAGACGGCATTTGATTGCCCGTTCCTCCAGGAGGTGTTTCTGCGAGTTCAGGTTCGGGAGATTGGTGGCAAGCCCACGTCTGCCCTCTGGACAGGTGGCCAAGGACCTGCTATCCCCTTGGGCCCAGAGGCACAGGAAAGGCCTTCCTTCTGTCCAGACTCCTTCCTCAGATTAGAGCACGCTCCCGTGCCCAATCATCCCCCCATGTCTCCTTAGCTTCGTCTCTCTGCACAAGCAGAGAGTGACAATTGTCTTGCCACCGGCCCGCTGTTCTTGCCAGGGCCGGCGCTCCTGCTTCGCGACCGTTTTCCGTCCACAAGGCCAACGACTCCTTCTCTTCTCCTGGGGCAGCATGCTGCACTTTCCCGAGACAGGCTCCTGGGGAGTGCAGTGACAGACATGTCCCTTTCTTTAAGGATCTTTCCACAGGCGCAACCACGCTTCTCTCTCAGGCAGAAGGGATGCCCAGGCAAAGTGGATCTCGCTCCATGCAGATTTATTACACCGTGCTGTGGAGTCTTCCTCAGGAAAACAGCAGCAGCATCCCACAGATCCGACTCTGATTTCCCAGAGAATGCTGTGCTTTCCCAGAGGGGATGCCCTAGCAAAGAGGCTTTTGCTCTATGCGGGTTCCTCCCGCCGTGCTCGAATACTAGGCTAAGGCAAGCAGCAACAGCAGCCCACAGAAACGACTCTGATTTCCCAGCGATGGCTATGCTTTCGCATAGGTTTTCAGCTTGGCGGGAACCGCACTTCGCTGCTGCTACCTCAGCAAGGATTTCGGTGTTTGCTCTGTCGCGTCAGGGAAGAAGAGCTGCGGAGAGCTGGTCCGTCTTAGGCCTTGCTGTCCCGGGCTTCATGTTGGCGCCCTGGGTTCTCGCTGCCAGGCCAAAATAAGCAGACACAGCCACAAACTTGCAGCAGCCTGCGTGGCCTAGGATGGCACTCAATGCACACTACCAACTCCCGTTGTAGGCAACGCTTGGCCTTTGGTACTGGCTCTCAGGCGGACTCACGGACAAGGCCAGTGCCTTCGCCACAGGAGAGGAGAGGCGACAGGATCCCTGAACACCGTCCGTTCCCTGGAATGGGGAGCTTTGGGGGACTGTCCCCACTCCTTCCCCGGCAAACCCCCTGCCACCGAAAACGCTGCCACATCTTGGAGGAAGATGGCATCTGACTGCCCATTTCACGAGGGAGCTGTTCCTCAAGTTCCGGGTTTGGCTCCTGGTAGCAAGCCCAAGTGTGCCCTACGGACAGGTGGTCAAGGACATGCTGTCCCCTTGGGACCAGAGGCACAAGACAGGCCTGCCTTCTGCCCAGACTCCTTCCTCAGAGTGGAGCAGGTGCCCCTGCCCTAGTCGTCACCTCATGTCTCATTAGCAGTGAGGCTTCGTCTCTCCGCACAGGGAGCGGGTGACACTTGTCTTGCCACTGGCCTGCTCTTCCTGCCACGGCAGGCTCTCCTGCTTCCCGACCGTTTCCCAAACTCAAGGCCAATGGCACCTTCTCTTCTCTGGGGGCGGCTTGTTCGGCCTGCCCCAGACTTGCTCCTGGGGAGTGCAGTGAAAGACATGTCCCTTTCCTTAAGGCCCTTTCAGATGTGCAACCACGCTTCTCTCTTAGGCAAAGAGGTGCTAGGGCAAAGAGGATTTCGTTGCATGCGGGTATCTTCCAACGTGCTGTGGAGAGTAGCTTAGGTATTCAGCAGCAGCATCCCCCACATCCGATTCTGATTTCCCAGTGAATGCTGTGCTTTCCCAGAGGAGATGCCCGGGCAAAGAGGATTTCGCTGTATGCGGGTTTCTCCCACCGTTTCACCGGGCTCAGGCAAGCAGCAGTAGAGCCCGCAGATCCGACTCTGATTTCTCGGCGAATGCTGTGCTTTCGCAGAGGCTTTGGCTTGGAGCGAACAGCACTTGGCCGCTGCTTCCTCAGCAAGGCTTCAGTCGCTTCAGGGAAGAAGAGCAGCGGGAGAGCTGGTGCCTCTTGGGCCTTGCTTTCCCGGGCTCCAAGTTCACATCCTGGGTTCATCCTACCAAGCCGAAATAAGCAGACCGAGCCTCGACCCTGCAGCAGCGTGCATGGCCTAGGATGGCACTCTGCTCACAATGACATCTCTCCTCGTAGGCAAGGCCTGCCCTTTCGCTCTGGCATTCAGGGGGACAGGGGACTAGGCTCGTGCCTTCCCCATCCTTGAGGAGCCGCGAGAGGATCACTGCACACGGCCCGTGCCCTGGGATGGGGAGTAATGGGAAACTGTCCCTGTTTCCCCGACACACCCCCTGCCTCCGCCAAGGCTGCCACGTCCTGGAGGAAGACGGCATTTGATTGCCCGTTCCTCCAGGAGGTGTTTCTGCGAGTTCAGGTTCGGGAGATTGGTGGCAAGCCCACGTCTGCCCTCTGGACAGGTGGCCAAGGACCTGCTATCCCCTTGGGCCCAGAGGCACAGGAAAGGCCTTCCTTCTGTCCAGACTCCTTCCTCAGATTAGAGCACGCTCCCGTGCCCAATCATCCCCCCGTGTCTCCTTAGCTTCGTCTCTCTGCACAAGCAGAGGGTGACAATTGTCTTGCCACCGGCCCGCTGTTCTTGCCAGGGCCGGCGCTCCTGCTTCGCGACCGTTTTCCGTCCACAAGGCCAACGACTCCTTCTCTTCTCCTGGGGCAGCATGCTGCACTTTCCCGAGACAGGCTCCTGGGGAGTGCAGTGACAGACATGTCCCTTTCTTTAAGGATCTTTCCACAGGCGCAACCACGCTTCTCTCTCAGGCAGAAGGGATGCCCAGGCAAAGTGGATCTCGCTCCATGCAGATTTATTACACCGTGCTGTGGAGTCTTCCTCAGGAAAACAGCAGCAGCATCCCACAGATCCGACTCTGATTTCCCAGATAATGCTGTGCTTTCCCAGAGGGGATGCCCTAGCAAAGAGGCTTTTGCTCTATGCGGGTTCCTCCCGCCGTGCTCGAATACTAGGCTAAGGCAAGCAGCAACAGCAGCCCACAGAAACGACTCTGATTTCCCAGCGATGGCTATGCTTTCGCATAGGTTTTCAGCTTGGCGGGAACCGCACTTCGCTGCTGCTTCCTCAGCAAGGATTTCGGTGTTTGCTCTGTCGCGTCAGGGAAGAAGAGCTGCGGAGAGCTGGTCCGTCTTAGGCCTTGCTGTTCCGGGCTTCATGTTGGCGCCCTGGGTTCTCGCTGCCAGGCCGAAATAAGCAGACACAGCCACAAACCTGCAGCAGCGTGCGTGGCCTAGGATGGCACTCAATGCACACTACCAACTCCCGTTGTAGGCAACGCTTGGCCTTTGGTACTGGCTCTCAGGCGGACTCACGGATAAGGCCAGTGCCTTCGCCACGGGAGAGGAGAGGCGACAGGATCCCTGAACACCGTCCGTTCCCTGGAATGGGGAGCTTTGGGGGACTGTCCCCACTCCTTCCCCGGCAAACCCCCTGCCACCGAAAACGCTGCCACATCTTGGAGGAAGATGGCATCTGACTGCCCATTTCACGAGGGAGCTGTTCCTCAAGTTCCGGGTTTGGCTCCTGGTAGCAAGCCCAAGTGTGCCCTACGGACAGGTGGTCAAGCACATGCTGTCCCCTTGGGACCATAGGCACAAGACAGGCCTGCCTTCTGCCCAGACTCCTTCCTCAGAGTGGAGCAGGTGCCCCTGCCCTAGTCGTCACCTCATGTCTCATTAGCAGTGAGGCTTCGTCTCTCCGCACAGGGAGCGGGTGACACTTGTCTTGCCACCGGCCTGCTCTTCCTGCCACGCAGGCTCTCCTGCTTCCCGACCGTTTCCCAAACTCAAGGCCAATGGCACCTTCTCTTCTCTGGGGGCGGCTTGTTCGGCCTGCCCCAGACTTGCTCCTGGGGAGTGCAGTGAAAGACATGTCCCTTTCCTTAAGGCCCTTTCAGATGTGCAACCACGCTTCTCTCTTAGGCAAAGAGGTGCTAGGGCAAAGAGGATTTCGTTGCATGCGGGTATCTTCCAACGTGCTGTGGAGAGTAGCTTAGGTATTCAGCAGCAGCATCCCCCACATCCGATTCTGATTTCCCAGTGAATGCTGTGCTTTCCCAGAGGAGATGCCCGGGCAAAGAGGATTTCGCTGTATGCGGGTTTCTCCCACCGTTACACCTGGCTCATGCAAGCAGCAGTAGAGCCCGCAGATCCGACTCTGATTTCTCAGCGAATGCTGTGCTTTCGCAGAGGCTTTGGCTTGGAGCGAACAGCACTTGGCCGCTGCTTCCTCAGCAAGGCTTTAGTCGCTTCAGGGAAGAAGAGCCGCGGGAGAGCTGGTGCCTCTTGGGCCTTGCTTTCCCGGGCTCCAAGTTCACATCCTGGGTTCATCCTACCAAGCCGAAATAAGCAGACCCAGCCTCGACCCTGCAGCAGCGTGCATGGCCTAGGATGGCACTCTGCTCACAATGACATCTCTCCTCGTAGGCAATTCCTGCCCTTTCGCTCTGGGATTCAGGGGGACAGGGGACTAGGCTCGTGCCTTCCCCATCCTTGAGGAGGCGCGAGAGGATCACTGCACACGGCCCGTGCCCTGGGATGGGGAGTAATGGGAAACTGTCCCTGTTTCCCCGACACACCCCCTGCCTCCGCCAAGGCTGCCACATCCTGGAGGAAGACGGCATTTGATTGCCCGTTCCTCCAGGAGGTGTTTCTGCGAGTTCAGGTTCGGGAGATTGGTGGCAAGCCCACGTCTGCCCTCTGGACAGGTGGCCAAGGACCTGCTATCCCCTTGGGCCCAGAGGCACAGGAAAGGCCTTCCTTCTGTCCAGACTCCTTCCTCAGATTAGAGCACGCTCCCGTGCCCAATCATCCGCCCGTGTCTCCTTAGCTTCGTCTCTCTGCACAAGCAGAGGGTGACAATTGTCTTGCCACCGGCCCGCTGTTCTTGCCAGGGCCGGCGCTCCTGCTTCGCGACCGTTTTCCGTCCACAAGGCCAACGACTCCTTCTCTTCTCCTGGGGCAGCATGCTGCACTTTCCCGAGACAGGCTCCTGGGGAGTGCAGTGACAGACATGTCCCTTTCTTTAAGGATCTTTCCACAGGCGCAACCACGCTTCTCTCTCAGGCAGAAGGGATGCCCAGGCAAAGTGGATCTCGCTCCATGCAGATTTATTACACCGTGCTGTGGAGTCTTCCTCAGGAAAACAGCAGCAGCATCCCACAGATCCGACTCTGATTTCCCAGAGAATGCTGTGCTTTCCCAGAGGGGATGCCCTAGCAAAGAGGCTTTTGCTCTATGCGGGTTCCTCCCGCCGTGCTCGAATACTAGGCTAAGGCAAGCAGCAACAGCAGCCCACAGAAACGACTCTGATTTCCCAGCGATGGCTATGCTTTCGCATAGGTTTTCAGCTTGGCGGGAACCGCACTTCGCTGCTGCTTCCTCAGCAAGGATTTCGGTGTTTGCTCTGTCGCGTCAGGGAAGAAGAGCTGCGGAGAGCTGGTCCGTCTTAGGCCTTGCTGTTCCGGGCTTCATGTTGGCGCCCTGGGTTCTCGCTGCCAGTCCGAAATAAGCAGACACAGCCACAAACCTGCAGCAGCGTGCGTGGCCTAGGATGGCACTCAATGCACACTACCAACTCCCATTGTAGGCAACGCTTGGCCTTTGGTACTGGCTCTCAGGCGGACTCAAGGATAAGGCCAGTGCCTTCGCCACAGGAGAGGAGAGGCGACAGGATCCCTGAACACCGTCCGTTCCCTGGAATGGGGAGCTTTGGGTGACTGTCCCCACTCCTTCCCCGGCAAACCCCCTGCCACCGAAAACGCTGTCACATCTTGGAGGAAGATGGCATCTGACTGCCCATTTCACGAGGGAGCTGTTCCTCAATTCCGGGTTTGGCTCCTGGTAGCAAGCCCAAGTGTGCCCTACGGACAGGTGGTCAAGGACATGCTGTCCCCTTGGGACCAGAGGCACAAGACAGGCCTGCCTTCTGCCCAGACTCCTTCCTCAGAGTGGAGCAGGTGCCCCTGCCCTAGTCGTCACCTCATGTCTCATAAGCAGTGAGGCTTCGTCTCTCCGCACAGGGAGCGGGTGACACTTGTCTTGCCACCGGCCTGCTCTTCCTGCCACGGCAGGCTCTCCTGCTTCCCGACCTTTTCCCAAACTCAAGGCCAATGGCACCTTCTCTTCTCTGGGGGCGGCTTGTTCGGCCTGCCCCAGACTTGCTCCTGGGGAGTGCAGTGAAAGACATGTCCCTTTCCTTAAGGCCCTTTCAGATGTGCAACCACGCTTCTCTCTTAGGCAAAGAGGTGCTAGGGCAAAGAGGATTTCGTTGCATGCGGGTATCTTCCAACGTGCTGTGGAGAGTAGCTTAGGTATTCAGCAGCAGCATCCCCCACATCCGATTCTGATTTCCCAGTGAATGCTGTGCTTTCCCAGAGGAGATGCCCGGGCAAAGAGGATTTCACTGTATGCGGGATTCTCCCACCGTTACACCGGGCTCATGCAAGCAGCAGTAGAGCCCGCAGATCCGACTCTGATTTCTCAGCGAATGCTGTGCTTTCGCAGAGGCTTTGGCTTGGAGCGAACAGCACTTGGCCGCTGCTTCCTCAGCAAGGCTTAAGTCGCTTCAGGGAAGAAGAGCAGCGGGAGAGCTGGTGCCTCTTGGGCCTTGCTTTCCTGGGCTCCAAGTTCACATCCTGGGTTCATCCTACCAAGCCGAAATAAGCAGACCCAGCCTCGACCCTGCAGCAGCGTGCATGGCCTAGGATAGCACTCTGCTCACAATGACATCTCTCCTCGTAGGCAATTCCTGCCCTTTCGCTCTGGGATTCAGGGGGGCAGGGGACTAGGCTCGTGCCTTCCCCATCCTTGAGGAGCCGCGAGAGGATCACTGCACACGGCCCGTGCCCTGGGATGGGGAGTAATGGGAAACTGTCCCTGTTTCCCCGACACACCCCCTGCCTCCGCCAAGGCTGCCACATCCTGGAGGAAGACGGCATTTGATTGCCCGTTCCTCCAGGAGGTGTTTCTGCGAGTTCAGGTTCGGGAGATTGGTGGCAAGCCCACGTCTGCCCTCTGGACAGGTGGCCAAGGACCTGCTATCCCCTTGGGCCCAGAGGCACAGGAAAGGCCTTCCTTCTGTCCAGACTCCTTCCTCAGATTAGAGCACGCTCCCGTGCCCAATCATCCCCTCGTGTCTCCTTAGCTTCGTCTCTCTGCACAAGCAGAGGGTGACAATTGTCTTGCCACCGGCCCGCTGTTCTTGCCAGGGCCGGCGCTCCTGCTTCGCGACCGTTTTCCGTCCACAAGGCCAACGACTCCTTCTCTTCTCCTGGGGCAGCATGCTGCACTTTCCCGAGACAGGCTCCTGGGGAGTGCAGTGACAGACATGTCCCTTTCTTTAAGGATCTTTCCACAGGCGCAACCACGTTTCTCTCTCAGGCAGAAGGGATGCCCAGGCAAAGTGGATCTCGCTCCATGCAGATTTATTACACCGTGCTGTGGAGTCTTCCTCAGGAAAACAGCAGCAGCATCCCACAGATCCGACTCTGATTTCCCAGAGAATGCTGTGCTTTCCCAGAGGGGATGCCCTAGCAAAGAGGCTTTTGCTCTATGCGGGTTCCTCCCGCCGTGCTCGAATACTAGGCTAAGGCAAACAGCAACAGCAGCCCACAGAAACGACTCTGATTTCCCAGCGATGGCTATGCTTTCGCATAGGTTTTCAGCTTGGCGGGAACCGCACTTCGCTGCTGCTTCCTCAGCAAGGATTTCGGTGTTTGCTCTGTCGCGTCAGGGAAGAAGAGCTGCGGAGAGCTGGTCCGTCTTAGGCCTTGCTGTCCCGGGCTTCATGTTGGCGCCCTGGGTTCTCGCTGCCAGGCCGAAATAAGCAGACACAGCCACAAACCTGCAGCAGCGTGCGTGGCCTAGGATGGCACTCAATGCACACTACCAACTCCCGTTGTAGGCAACACTTGGCCTTTGGTACTGGCTGTCAGGCGGACTCACGGACAAGGCCAGTGCCTTCGCCCTAGGAGAGGAGGGGCGACAGGATCCCTGAACACCGTCCGTTCCCTGGAATGGGGAGCTTTGGGGGACTGTTCCCACTCCTTCCCCGGCAAACCCCCTGCCACCGAAAACGCTGCCACATCTTGGAGGAAGATGGCATCTGACTGCCCATTTCACGAGGGAGCTGTTCTTCAAGTTCCGGGATTGGCTCCTGGTAGCAAGCCCAAGTGTGCCCTACGGACAGGTGGTCAAGGACATGCTGTCCCCTTGGGACCAGAGGCACAAGACAGGCCTGCCTTCTGCCCAGACTCCTTCCTCAGAGTGGAGCAGGTGCCCCTGCCCTAGTCGTCACCTCATGTCTCATTAGCAGTGAGGCTTCGTCTCTCCGCACAGGGAGCGGGTGACACTTGTCTTGCCACCGGCCTGCTCTTCCTGCCACGGCAGGCTCTCCTGCTTCCCGACCGTTTCCCAAACTCAAGGCCAATGGCACCTTCTCTTCTCTGGGGGCGGCTTGTTCGGCCTGCCCCAGACTTGCTCCTGGGGAGTGCAGTGAAAGACATGTCCCTTTCCTTAAGGCCCTTTCAGATGTGCAACCACGCTTCTCTCTTAGGCAAAGAGGTGCTAGGGCAAAGAGGATTTCGTTGCATGCGGGTATCTTCCAACGTGCTGTGGAGAGTAGCTTACGTATTCAGCAGCAGCATCCCCCACATCCGATTCTGATTTCACAGTGAATGCTGTGCTTTCCCAGAGGAGATGCCCGGGCAAAGAGGATTTCGCTGTATGCGGGTTTCTCCCACCCTTACACCGGGCTCAGGCAAGCAGCAGTAGAGCCCGCAGATCCGACTCTGATTTCTCAGCGAATGCTGTGCTTTCGCAGAGGCTTTGGCTTGGAGCGAACAGCACTTGGCCGCTGCTTCCTCAGCAAGGCTTTAGTCGCTTCAGGGAAGAAGAGCAGCGGGAGAGCTGGTGCCTCTTGGGCCTTGCTTTCCCGGGCTCCAAGTTCACATCCTGGGTTCATCCTACCAAGCCGAAATAAGCAGACCCAGCCTCGACCCTGCAGCAGCGTGCATGGCCTAGGATAGCACTCTGCTCACAATGACATCTCTCCTCGTAGGCAATTCCTGCCCTTTCGCTCTGGGATTCAGGGGGGCAGGGGACTAGGCTCGTGCCTTCCCCATCCTTGAGGAGCCGCGAGAGGATCACTGCACACGGCCCGTGCCCTGGGATGGGGAGTAATGGGAAACTGTCCCTGTTTCCCCGACACACCCCCTGCCTCCGCCAAGGCTGCCACATCCTGGAGGAAGACGGCATTTGATTGCCCGTTCCTCCAGGAGGTGTTTCTGCGAGTTCAGGTTCGGGAGATTGGTGGCAAGCCCACGTCTGCCCTCTGGACAGGTGGCCAAGGACCTGCTATCCCCTTGGGCCCAGAGGCACAGGAAAGGCCTTCCTTCTGTCCAGACTCCTTCCTCAGATTAGAGCAAGCTCCCGTGCCCAATCATCCCCCCGTGTCTCCTTAGCTTCGTCTCTCTGCACAAGCAGAGGGTGACAATTGTCTTGCCACCGGCCCGCTGTTCTTGCCAGGGCCGGCGCTCCTGCTTCGCGACCGTTTTCCGTCCACAAGGCCAACGACTCCTTCTCTTCTCCTGGGGCAGCATGCTGCACTTTCCCGAGACAGGCTCCTGGGGAGTGCAGTGACAGACATGTCCCTTTCTTTAAGGATCTTTCCACAGGCGCAACCACGCTTCTCTCTCAGGCAGAAGGGATGCCCAGGCAAAGTGGATCTCGCTCCATGCAGATTTATTACACCGTGCTGTGGAGTCTTCCTCAGGAAAACAGCAGCAGCATCCCACAGATCCGACTCTGATTTCCCAGAGAATGCTGTGCTTTCCCAGAGGGGATGCCCTAGCAAAGAGGCTTTTGCTCTATGCGGGTTCCTCCCGCCGTGCTCGAATACTAGGCTAAGGCAAGCAGCAACAGCAGCCCACAGAAACGACTCTGATTTCCCAGCGATGGCTATGCTTTCGCATAGGTTCTCAGCTTGGCGGGAACCGCACTTCACTGCTGCTTCCTCAGCAAGGATTTCGGTGTTTGCTCTGTCGCGTCAGGGAAGAAGAGCTGCGGAGAGCTGGTCCGTCTTAGGCCTTGCTGTCCCGGGCTTCATGTTGGCGCCCTGGGTTCTCGCAGCCAGGCCGAAATAAGCAGACACAGCCACAAACCTGCAGCAGCGTGCGTGGCCTAGGATGGCACTCAATGCACACGACCAACTCCCGTTGTAGGCAACGCTTGGCCTTTGGTACTGGCTCTCAGGCGGACTCACGGACAAGGCCAGTGCCTTCGCCACAGGAGAGGAGAGGCGACAGGATCCCTGAACACCGTCCGTTCCCTGGAATGGGGAGCTTTGGGGGACTGTCCCCACTCCTTCCCCGGCAAACCCCCTGCCACCGAAAACGCTGCCACATCTTGGAGGAAGATGGCATCTGACTGCCCATTTCACGAGGGAGCTGTTCCTCAAGTTCCGGGTTTGGCTCCTGGTAGCAAGCCCAAGTGTGCCCTACGGACAGGTGGTCAAGGACATGCTGTCCCCTTGGGACCAGAGGCACAAGACAGGCCTGCCTTCTGCCCAGACTCCTTCCTCAGAGTGGAGCAGGTGCCCCTGCCCTAGTCGTCACCTCATGTCTCATTAGCAGTGAGGCTTCGTCTCTCCGCACAGGGAGCGGGTGACACTTGTCTTGCCACCGGCCTGCTCTTCCTGCCACGGCAGGCTCTCCTGCTTCCCGACCGTTTCCCAAACTCAAGGCCAATGGCACCTTCTCTTCTCTGGGGGCGGCTTGTTCGGCCTGCCCCAGACTTGCTCCTGGGGAGTGCAGTGAAAGACATGTCCCTTTCCTTAAGGCCCTTTCAGATGTGCAACCACGCTTCTCTCTTAGGCAAAGAGGTGCTAGGGCAAAGAGGATTTCGTTGCATGCGGGTATCTTCCAACGTGCTGTGGAGAGTAGCTTAGGTATTCAGCAGCAGCATCCCCCACATCCGATTCTGATTTCCCAGTGAATGCTGTGCTTTCCCAGAGGAGATGCCCGGGCAAAGAGGATTTCGCTGTATGCGGGTTTCTCCCACCACGAGACCGGGCTCAGGCAAGCAGCAGTAGAGCCCGCAGATCCGACTCTGATTTCTCAGCGAATGCTGTGCTTTCGCAGAGGCTTTGGCTTGGAGCGAACAGCACTTGGCCGCTGCTTCCTCAGCAAGGCTTTAGTCGCTTCAGGGAAGAAGAGCAGTGGGAGAGCTGGTGCCTCTTGGGCCTTGCTTTCCCGGGCTCCAAGTTCACATGCTGCGTTCATCCTACCAAGCCGAAATAAGCAGACCCAGCCTCGACCCTGCAGCAGCGTGCATGGCCTAGGATGGCACTCTGCTCACAATGACATCTCTCCTCGTAGGCAAGGCCTGCCCTTTCGCTCTGGCATTCAGGGGGACAGGGGACTAGGCTCGTGCCTTCCCCATCCTTGAGGAGGCGCGAGAGGATCACTGCACACGGCCCGTGCCCTGGGATGGGGAGTAATGGGAAACTGTCCCTGTTTCCCCGACACACCCCCTGTCTCCGCAAAGGCTGCCACATCCTGGAGGAAGACGGCATTTGATTGCCCGTTCCTCCAGGAGGTGTTTCTGCGAGTTCAGGTTCGGGAGATTGGTGGCAAGCCCACGTCTGCCCTCTGGACAGGTGGCCAAGGACCTGTTATCCCCTTGGGCCCAGAGGCACAGGAAAGGCCTTCCTTCTGTCCAGACTCCTTCCTCAGATTAGAGCACGCTCCCGTGCCCAATCATCCCCTCGTGTCTCCTTAGCTTCGTCTCTCTGCACAAGCAGAGGTTGACAATTGTCTTGCCACCGGCCCGCTGTTCTTGCCAGGGCCGGCGCTCCTGCTTCGCGACCGTTTTCCGTCCACAAGGCCAACGACTCCTTCTCTTCTCCTGGGGCAGCATGCTGCACTTTCCCGAGACAGGCTCCTGGGGAGTGCAGTGACAGACATGTCCCTTTCTTTAAGGATCTTTCCACAGGCGCAACCACGCTTCTCTCTCAGGCAGAAGGGATGCCCAGGCAAAGTGGATCTCGCTCCATGCAGATTTATTACACCGTGCTGTGGAGTCTTCCTCAGGAAAACAGCAGCAGCATCCCACAGATCCGACTCTGATTTCCCAGAGAATGCTGTGCTTTCCCAGAGGGGATGCCCTAGCAAAGAGGCTTTTGCTCTATGCTGGTTCCTCCCGCCGTGCTCGAATACTAGGCTAAGGCAAGCAGCAACAGCAGCCCACAGAAACGACTCTGATTTCCCAGCGATGGCTATGCTTTCGCATAGGTTTTCAGCTTGGCGGGAACCGCACTTCGCTGCTGCTTCCTCAGCAAGGATTTCGGTGTTTGCTCTGTCGCGTCAGGGAAGAAGAGCTGCGGAGAGCTGGTCCGTCTTAGGCCTTGCTGTTCCGGGCTTCATGTTGGCTCCCTGGGTTCTCGCTGCCAGGCCGAAATAAGCAGACACAGCCACAAACCTGCAGCAGCGTGCGTGGCCTAGGGTGGCACTCAATGCACACTACCAACTCCTGTTGTAGGCAACGCTTGGCCTTTGGTACTGGCTCTCAGGCGGACTCACGGACAAGGCCAGTGCCTTCGCCACAGGAGAGGAGAGGCGACAGGATCCCTGAACACCGTCCGTTCCCTGGAATGGGGAGCTTTGGGGGACTGTCCCCACTCCTTCCCCGGCAAACCCCCTGCCACCGAAAACGCTGCCACATCTTGGAGGAAGATGGCATCTGACTGCCCATTTCACGAGGGAGCTGTTCCTCAAGTTCCGGGTTTGGCTCCTGGTAGCAAGCCCAAGTGTGCCCTTCGGACAGGTGGTCAAGGACATGCTGTCCCCTTGGGACCAGAGGCACAAGACAGGCCTGCCTTCTGCCCAGACTCCTTCCTCAGAGTGGAGCAGGTGCCCCTGCCCTAGTCGTCACCTCATGTCTCATTAGCAGTGAGGCTTCGTCTCTCCGCACAGGGAGCGGGTGACACTTGTCTTGCCACCGGCCTGCTCTTCCTGCCACGGCAGGCTCTCCTGCTTCCCGACCGTTTCCCAAACTCAAGGCCAATGGCACCTTCTCTTCTCTGGGGGCGGCTTGTTCGGCCTGCCCCAGACTTGCTCCTGGGGAGTGCAGTGAAAGACATGTCCCTTTCCTTAAGGCCCTTTCAGATGTGCAACCACGCTTCTCTCTTAGGCAAAGAGGTGCTAGGGCAAAGAGGATTTCGTTGCATGCGGGTATCTTCCAACGTGCTGTGGAGAGTAGCTTAGGTATTCAGCAGCAGCATCCCCCACATCCGATTCTGATTTCCCAGTGAATGCTGTGCTTTCCCAGAGGAGATGCCCGGGCAAAGAGGATTTCGCTGTATGCGGGTTTCTCCCACCCTTACACCGGGCTCAGGCAAGCAGCAGTAGAGCCCGCAGATCCGACTCTGATTTCTCGGCGAATGCTGTGCTTTCGCAGAGGCTTTGGCTTGGAGCGAACAGCACTTGGCCGCTGCTTCCTCAGCAAGGCTTCAGTCGCTTCAGGGAAGAAGAGCAGCGGGAGTGCTGGTGCCTCTTGGGCCTTGCTTTCCCGGGCTCCAAGTTCACATCCTGGGTTCATCCTACCAAGCCGAAATAAGCAGACCCAGCCTCGACCCTGCAGCAGCGTGCATGGCCTAGGATGGCACTCTGCTCACAATGACATCTCTCCTCGTAGGCAAGGCCTGCCCTTTCGCTCTGGCATTCAGGGGGACAGGGGACTAGGCTCGTGCCTTCCCCATCCTTGAGGAGCCGCGAGAGGATCACTGCACACGGCCCGTGCCCTGGGATAGGGAGTAATGGGAAACTGTCCCTATTTCCCCGGCCCCCCCCTGCCTCCGCCAAGGCTGCCACGTCCTGGAGGAAGACGGCATTTGATTGCCCGTTCCTCCAGGAGGTGTTTCTGCGAGTTCAGGTTCGGGAGATTGGTGCCAAGCCCACGTCTGCCCTCTGGACAGGTGGCCAAGGACCTGCTATCCCCTTGGGCCCAGAGGCACAGGAAAGGCCTTCCTTCTGTCCAGACTCCTTCCTCAGATGAGAGCACGCTCCCGTGCCCAATCATCCCCCCGTGTCTCCTTAGCTTCGTCTCTCTGCACAAGCAGAGAGTGACAATTGTCTTGCCACCGGCCCGCTGTTCTTGCCAGGGCCGGCGCTCCTGCTTCGCGACCGTTTTCCGTCCACAAGGCCAACGACTCCTTCTCTTCTCCTGGGGCAGCATGCTGCACTTTCCCGAGACAGGCTCCTGGGGAGTGCAGTGACAGACATGTCCCTTTCTTTAAGGATCTTTCCACAGGCGCAACCACGCTTCTCTCTCAGGCAGAAGGGATGCCCAGGCAAAGTGGATCTCGCTCCATGCAGATTTATTACACCGTGCTGTGGAGTCTTCCTCAGGAAAACAGCAGCAGCATCCCACAGATCCGACTCTGATTTCCCAGAGAATGCTGTGCTTTCCCAGAGGGGATGCCCTAGCAAAGAGGCTTTTTCTCTATGCGGGTTCCTCACGCCGTGCTCGAATACTAGGCTAAGGCAAGCAGCAACAGCAGCTCACAGAAACGACTCTGATTTCCCAGCGATGGCTATGCTTTCGCATAGGTTTTCAGCTTGGCGGGAACCGCACTTCGCTGCTGCTTCCTCAGCAAGGATTTCGGTGTTTGCTCTGTCGCGTCAGGGAAGAAGAGCTGCGGAGAGCTGGTCCGTCTTAGGCCTTGCTGTCCCGGGCTTCATGTTGGCGCCCTGGGTTCTCGCTGCCAGGCCGAAATAAGCAGACACAGCCACAAACTTGCAGCAGCCTGCGTGGCCTAGGATGGCACTCAATGCACACTACCAACTCCCGTTGTAGGCAACGCTTGGCCTTTGGTACTGGCTCTCAGGCGGACTCACGGACAAGGCCAGTGCCTTCGCCACAGGAGAGGAGAGGCGACAGGATCCCTGAACACCGTCCGTTCCCTGGAATGGGGAGCTTTGGGGGACTGTCCCCAATCCTTCCCTGGCAAACCCCCTGCCACCGAAAACGTTGCCACATCTTCGAGGAAGATGGCATCTGACTGCCCATTTCACGAGGGAGCTGTTCCTCAAGTTCCGGGTTTGGCTCCTGGTAGCAAGCCCAAGTGTGCCCTTCGGACAGGTGGTCAAGCACATGCTGTCCCCTTGGGACCAGAGGCACAAGACAGGCCTGCCTTCTGCCCAGACTCCTTCCTCAGAGTGGAGCAGGTGCCCCTGCCCTAGTCGTCACCTCATGTCTCATTAGAAGGGAGGCATCATCTCTCCGCACAGGGAGCGGGTGACACTTGTCTTGCCACCGGCCTGCTCTTCCTGCCACGGCAGGCTCTCCTGCTTCCCGACCGTTTCCCAAACTCAAGGCCAATGGCACCTTCTCTTCTCTGGGGGCGGCTTGTTCGGCCTGCCCCAGACTTGCTCCTGGGGAGTGCAGTGAAAGACATGTCCATTTCCTTAAGGCCCTTTCAGATGTGCAACCACGCTTCTCTCTTAGGCAAAGAGGTGCTAGGGCAAAGAGGATTTCGTTGCATGCGGGTATCTTCCAACGTGCTGTGGAGAGTAGCTTAGGTATTCAGCAGCAGCATCCCCCACATCCGATTCTGATTTCCCAGTGAATGCTGTGCTTTCCCAGAGGAGATGCCCGGGCAAAGAGGATTTCGCTGTATGCGGGTTTCTCCCACCGTTACACCGGGCTCAGGCAAGCAGCAGTAGAGCCCGCAGATCCGACTCTGATTTCTTGGCGAATGCTGTGCTTTCGCAGAGGCTTTGGCTTGGAGCGAACAGCACTTGGCCGCTGCTTCCTCAGCAAGGCTTCAGTCGCTTCAGGGAAGAAGAGCAGCGGGAGAGCTGGTGCCTCTTGGGCCTTGCTTTCACGGGCTCCAAGTTCACATCCTGGGTTCATCCTACCAAGCCGAAATAAGCAGACCCAGCCTCGACCCTGCAGCAGCGTGCATGGCCTAGGATGGCACTCTGCTCACAATGACATCTCTCCTCGTAGGCAAGGCCTGCCCTTTCGCTCTGGCATTCAGGGGGACAGGGGACTAGGCTCGTGCCTTCCCCATCCTTGAGGAGCCGCGAGAGGATCACTGCACACGGCCCGTGCCCTGGGATGGGGAGTAATGGGAAACTGTCCCTGTTTCCCAGACACACCCCCTGCCTCCGCCAAGGCTGCCACGTCCTGGAGGAAGACGGCATTTGATTGCCCGTTCCTCCAGGAGGTGTTTCTGCGAGTTCAGGTTCGGGAGATTGGTGCCAAGCCCACGTCTGCCCTCTGGACAGGTGGCCAAGGACCTGCTATCCCCTTGGGCCCAGAGGCACAGGAAAGGCCTTCCTTCTGTCCAGACTCCTTCCTCAGATTAGAGCACGCTCCCGTGCACAATCATCCCCCCGTGTCTCCTTAGCTTCGTCTCTCTGCACAAGCAGAGGGTGACAATTGTCTTGCCACCGGCCCGCTGTTCTTGCCAGGGCCGGCACTCCTGCTTCGCGACCGTTTTCCGTCCACAAGGCCAACGACTCCTTCTCTTCTCCTGGGGCAGCATGCTGCACTTTCCCGAGACAGGCTCCTGGGGAGTGCAGTGACAGACATGTCCCTTTCTTTAAGGATCTTTCCACAGGCGCAACCACGCTTCTCTCTCAGGTAGAAGGGATGCCCAGGCAAAGTGGATCTCGCTCCATGCAGATTTATTACACCGTGCTGTGGAGTCTTCCTCAGGAAAACAGCAGCAGCATCCCACAGATCCGACTCTGATTTCCCAGAGAATGCTGTGCTTTCCCAGAGGGGATGCCCTAGCAAAGAGGCTTTTGCTCTATGCGGGTTCCTCCCGCCGTGCTCGAATACTAGGCTAAGGCAAGCAGCAACAGCAGCCCACAGAAACGACTCCGATTTCCCAGCGATGGCTATGCTTTCGCATAGGTTTTCAGCTTGGCGGGAACCGCACTTCGCTCCTGCTTCCTCAGCAAGGATTTCGGAGTTTGCTCTGTCGCGTCAGGGAAGAAGAGCTGCGGAGAGCTTGTCCGTCTTAGGCCTTGCTGTCCCGGGCTTCATGTTGGCGCCCTGGGTTCTCGCTGCCAGGCCGAAATAAGCAGACACAGCCACAAACCTGCAGCAGCATGCGTGGCCTAGGATGGCACTCAATGCACACTACCAACTCCCGTTGTAGGCAACGCTTGGCCTTTGGTACTGGCTCTCAGGCGGACTCACGGACAAGGCCAGTGCCTTCGCCACAGGAGAGGAGAGGCGACAGGATCCCTGAACACCGTCCGTTCCCTGGAATGGGGAGCTTTGGGGGACTGTCCCCACTCCTTCCCCGGCAAACCCCCTGCCACCGAAAACGCTGCCACATCTTCGAGGAAGATGGCATCTGACTGCCCATTTCACGAGGGAGCTGTTCCTCAAGTTCCGGATTTGGCTCCTGGTAGCAAGCCCAAGTGTGCCCTACGGACAGGTGGTCAAGCACATGCTGTCCCCTTGGGACCAGAGGCACAAGACAGGCCTGCCTTCTGCCCAGACTCCTTCCTCAGAGTGGAGCAGGTGCCCCTGCCCTAGTCGTCACCTCATGTCTCATTAGCAGTGAGGCTTCGTCTCTCCGCACAGGGAGCGGGTGACACTTGTCTTGCCACCGGCCTGCTCTTCCTGCCACGGCAGGCTCTCCTGCTTCCCGACCGTTTCCCAAACTCAAGGCCAATGGCACCTTCTCTTCTCTGGGGGCGGCTTGTTCGGCCTGCCCCAGACTTGCTCCTGGGGAGTGCAGTGAAAGACATGTCCCTTTCCTTAAGGCCCTTTCAGATGTGCAACCACGCTTCTCTCTTAGGCAAAGAGGTGCTAGGGCAAAGAGGATTTCGTTGCATGCGGGTATCTTCCAACGTGCTGTGGAGAGTAGCTTAGGTATTCAGCAGCAGCATCCCCCACATCCGATTCTGATTTCCCAGTGAATGCTGTGCTTTCCCAGAGGAGATGCCCGGGCAAAGAGGATTTCGCTGTATGCGGGTTTCTCCCACCCTTACACCGGGCTCAGGCAAGCAGCAGTAGAGCCCGCAGATCCGACTCTGATTTCTCGGCGAATGCTGTGCTTTCGCAGAGGCTTTGGCTTGGAGCGAACAGCACTTGGCCGCTGCTTCCTCAGCAAGGCTTCAGTCGCTTCAGGGAAGAAGAGCAGCGGGAGTGCTGGTGCCTCTTGGGCCTTGCCTTCCCGGGCTCCAAGTTCACATCCTGGGTTCATCCTACCAAGCCGAAATAAGCAGACCCAGCCTCGACCCTGCAGCAGCGTGCATGGCCTAGGATGGCACTCTGCTCACAATGACATCTCTCCTCGTAGGCAAGGCCTGCCCTTTCGCTCTGGCATTCAGGGGGACAGGGGACTAGGCTCGTGCCTTCCCCATCCTTGAGGAGCCGCGAGAGGATCACTGCACACGGCCCGTGCCCTGGGATGGGGAGTAATGGGAAACTGTCCCTGTTTCCCCGACACACCCCCTGCCTCCGCCAAGGCTGCCACATCCTGGAGGAAGACGGCATTTGATTGCCCGTTCCTCCAGGAGGTGTTTCTGCGAGTTCAGGTTCGGGAGATTGGTGCCAAGCCCACGTCTGCCCTCTGGACAGGTGGCCAAGGACCTGCTATCCCCTTGGGCCCAGAGGCACAGGAAAGGCCTTCCTTCTGTCCAGACTCCTTCCTCAGATTAGAGCACGCTCCCGTGCACAATCATCCCCCCGTGTCTCCTTAGCTTCGTCTCTCTGCACAAGCAGAGGGTGACAATTGTCTTGCCACCGGCCCGCTGTTCTTGCCAGGGCCGGCGCTCCTGCTTCGCGACCGTTTTCCGTCCACAAGGCCAACGACTCCTTCTCTTCTCCTGGGGCAGCATGCTGCACTTTCCCGAGACAGGCTCCTGGGGAGTGCAGTGACAGACATGTCCCTTTCTTTAAGGATCTTTCCACAGGCGCAACCACGCTTCTCTCTCAGGCAGAAGGGATGCCCAGGCAAAGTGGATCTCGCTCCATGCAGATTTATTACACCGTGCTGTGGAGTCTTCCTCAGGAAAACAGCAGCAGCATCCCACAGATCCGACTCTGATTTCCCAGAGAATGCTGTGCTTTCCCAGAGGGGATGCCCTAGCAAAGAGGCTTTTGCTCTATGCGGGTTCCTCCCGCCGTGCTCGAATACTAGGCTAAGGCAAGCAGCAACAGCAGCCCACAGAAACGACTCTGATTTCCCAGCGATGGCTATGCTTTCGCATAGGTTTTCAGCTTGGCGGGAACCGCACTTCGCTGCTGCTTCCTCAGCAAGGATTTCGGTGTTTGCTCTGTCGCGTCAGGGAAGAAGAGCTGCGGAGAGCTGGTCCGTCTTAGGCCTTGCTGTCCCGGGCTTCATGTTGGCGCCCTGGGTTCTCGCTGCCAGGCCGAAATAAGCAGACACAGCCACAAACCTGCAGCAGCGTGCGTGGCCTAGGATGGCACTCAATGCACACTACCAACTCCCGTTGTAGGCAACGCTTGGCCTTTGGTACTGGCTCTCAGGCGGACTCACGGATAAGGCCAGTGCCTTCGCCACAGGAGAGGAGAGGCGACAGGATCCCTGAACACCGTCCGTTCCCTGGAATGGGGAGCTTTGGGGGACTGTCCCCACTCCTTCCCCGGCAAACCCCCTGCCACCGAAAACGCTGCCACATCTTGGAGGAAGATGGCATCTGACTGCCCATTTCACGAGGGAGCTGTTCCTCAAGTTCCGGGTTTGGCTCCTGGTAGCAAGCCCAAGTGTGCCCTACGGACAGGTGGTCAAGGACATGCTGTCCCCTTGGGACCAGAGGCACAAGACAGGCCTGCCTTCTGCCCAGACTCCTTCCTCAGAGTGGAGCAGGTGCCCCTGCCCTAGTCGTCACCTCATGTCTCATTAGCAGTGAGGCTTCGTCTCTCCGCACAGGGAGCGGGTGACACTTGTCTTGCCACCGGCCTGCTCTTCCTGCCACGGCAGGCTCTCCTGCTTCCCGACCGTTTCCCAAACTCAAGGCCAATGGCACCTTCTCTTCTCTGGGGGCGGCTTGTTCGGCCTGCCCCAGACATGCTCCTGGGGAGTGCAGTGAAAGACATGTCCCTTTCCTTAACGCCCTTTCAGATGTGCAACCACGCTTCTCTCTTAGGCAAAGACGTGCTAGGGCAAAGAGGATTTCGTTGCATGCGGGTATCTTCCAACGTGCTGTGGAGAGTAGCTTAGGTATTCAGCAGCAGCATCCCCCACATCCGATTCTGATTTCCCAGTGAATGCTGTGCTTTCCCAGAGGAGATGCCCGGGCAAAGAGGATTTCGCTGTATGCGGGTTTCTCCCACCGTTACACCGGGCTCAGGCAAGCAGCAGTAGAGCCCGCAGATCCGACTCTGATTTCTCAGCGAATGCTGTGCTTTCGCAGAGGCTTTGGCTTGGAGCGAACAGCACTTGGCCGCTGCTTCCTCAGCAAGGCTTCAGTCGCTTCAGGGAAGAAGAGCAGCGGGAGAGCTGGTGCCTCTTGGGCCTTGCTTTCCCGGGCTCCAAGTTCACATCCTGGGTTCATCCTACCAAGCCGAAATAAGCAGACCCAGCCTCGACCCTGCAGCAGCGTGCATGGCCTAGGATGGCACTCTGCTCACAATGACATCTCTCCTCGTAGGCAATTCCTGCCCTTTCGCTCTGGGATTCAGGGGGACAGGGGACTAGGCTCGTGCCTTCCCCATCCTTGAGGAGGCGCGAGAGGATCACTGCACACGGCCCGTGCCCTGGGATGGGGAGTAATGGGAAACTGTCCCTGTTTCCCCGACACACCCCCTGCCTCCGCCAAGGCTGCCACATCCTGGAGGAAGACGGCATTTGATTGCCCGTTCCTCCAGGAGGTGTTTCTGCGAGTTCAGGTTCGGGAGATTGGTGGCAAGCCCACGTCTGCCCTCTGGACAGGTGGCCAAGGACCTGCTATCCCCTTGGGCCCAGAGGCACAGGAAAGGCCTTCCTTCTGTCCAGACTCCTTCCTCAGATTAGAGCACGCTCCCGTGCCCAATCATCCCCTCGTGTCTCCTTAGCTTCGTCTCTCTGCACAAGCAGAGGGTGACAATTGTCTTGCCACCGGCCCGCTGTTCTTGCCAGGGCCGGCGCTCCTGCTTCGCGACCGTTTTCCGTCCACAAGGCCAACGACTCCTTCTCTTCTCCTGGGGCAGCATGCTGCACTTTCCCGAGACAGGCTCCTGGGGAGTGCAGTGACAGACATGTCCCTTTCTTTAAGGATCTTTCCACAGGCGCAACCACGCTTCTCTCTCAGGCAGAAGGGATGCCCAGGCAAAGTGGATCTCGCTCCATGCAGATTTATTACACCGTGCTGTGGAGTCTTCCTCAGGAAAACAGCAGCAGCATCCCACAGATCCGACTCTGATTTCCCAGATAATGCTGTGCTTTCCCAGAGGGGATGCCCTAGCAAAGAGGCTTTTGCACTATGCGGGTTCCTCCCGCCGTGCTCGAATACTAGGCTAAGGCAAGCAGCAACAGCAGCCCACAGAAACGACTCTGATTTCCCAGCGATGGCTATGCTTTCGCATAGGTTTTCAGCTTGGCGGGAACCGCACTTCGCTGCTGCTTCCTCAGCAAGGATTTCGGTGTTTGCTCTGTCGCGTCAGGGAAGAAGAGCTGCGGAGAGCTGGTCCGTCTTAGGCCTTGCTGTTCCGGGCTTCATGTTGGCGCCCTGGGTTCTCGCTGCCAGGCCGAAATAAGCAGACACAGCCACAAACCTGCAGCAGCGTGCGTGGCCTAGGATGGCACTCAATGCACACTACCAACTCCCGTTGTAGGCAACGCTTGGCCTTTGGTACTGGCTCTCAGGCGGACTCACGGACAAGGCCAGTGCCTTCGCCACAGTAGAGGAGAGGCGACAGGATCCCTGAACACCGTCCGTTCCCTGGAATGGGGAGCTTTGGGGGACTGTCCCCACTCCTTCCCCGGCAAACCCCCTGCCACCGAAAACGCTGTCACATCTTGGAGGAAGATGGCATCTGACTGCCCATTTCACGAGGGAGCTGTTCCTCAAGTTCCGGGTTTGGCTCCTGGTAGCAAGCCCAAGTGTGCCCTACGGACAGTTGGTCAAGGACATGCTGTCCCCTTGGGACCATAGGCACAAGACAGGCCTGCCTTCTGCCCAGACTCCTTCCTCAGAGTGGAGCAGGTGCCCCTGCCCTAGTCGTCACCTCATGTCTCATAAGCAGTGAGGCTTCGTCTCTCCGCACAGGGAGCGGGTGACACTTGTCTTGCCACCGGCCTGCTCTTCCTGCCACGGCAGGCTCTCCTGCTTCCCGACCGTTTCCCAAACTCAAGGCCAATGGCACCTTCTCTTCTCTGGGGGCGGCTTGTTCGGCCTGCCCCAGACTTGCTCCTGGGGAGTGCAGTGAAAGACATGTCCCTTTCCTTAAGGCCCTTTCAGATGTGCAACCACGCTTCTCTCTTAGGCAAAGAGGTGCTAGGGCAAAGAGGATTTCGTTGCATGCGGGTATCTTCCAACGTGCTGTGGAGAGTAGCTTAGGTATTCAGCAGCAGCATCCCCCACATCCGATTCTGATTTCCCAGTGAATGCTGTGCTTTCCCAGAGGAGATGCCCGGGCAAAGAGGATTTCACTGTATGCGGGTTTCTCCCACCGTTACACCGGGCTCAGGCAAGCAGCAGTAGAGCCCGCAGATCCGACTCTGATTTCTCGGCGAATGCTGTGCTTTCGCAGAGGCTTTGGCTTGGAACGAACAGCACTTGGCCGCTGCTTCCTCAGCAAGGCTTTAGTCGCTTCAGGGAAGAAGAGCAGCGGGAGAGCTGGTGCCTCTTGGGCCTTGCTTTCCCGGGCTCCAAGTTCACATCCTGGGTTCATCCTACCAAGCCGAAATAAGCAGACCCAGCCTCGACCCTGCAGCAGCGTGCATGGCCTAGGATAGCACTCTGCTCACAATGACATCTCTCCTCGTAGGCAATTCCTGCCCTTTCGCTCTGGGATTCAGGGGGGCAGGGGACTAGGCTCGTGCCTTCCCCATCCTTGAGGAGCCGCGAGAGGATCACTGCACACGGCCCGTGCCCTGGGATGGGGAGTAATGGGAAACTGTCCCTGTTTCCCCGACACACCCCCTGCCTCCGCCAAGGCTGCCACATCCTGGAGGAAGACGGCATTTGATTGCCCGTTCCTCCAGGAGGTGTTTCTGCGAGTTCAGGTTCGGGAGATTGGTGGCAAGCCCACGTCTGCCCTCTGGACAGGTGGCCAAGGACCTGCTATCCCCTTGGGCCCAGAGGCACAGGAAAGGCCTTCTTTCTGTCCAGACTCCTTCCTCAGATTAGAGCACGCTCCCGTGCCCAATCATCCCCTCGTGTCTCCTTAGCTTCGTCTCTCTGCACAAGCAGAGGGTGACAATTGTCTTGCCACCGGCCCGCTGTTCTTGCCAGGGCCGGCGCTCCTGCTTCGCGACCGTTTTCCGTCCACAAGGCCAACGACTCCTTCTCTTCTCCTGGGGCAGCATGCTGCACTTTCCCGAGACAGGCTCCTGGGGAGTGCAGTGACAGACATGTCCCTTTCTTTAAGGATCTTTCCACAGGCGCAACCACGTTTCTCTCTCAGGCAGAAGGGATGCCCAGGCAAAGTGGATCTCGCTCCATGCAGATTTATTACACCGTGCTGTGGAGTCTTCCTCAGGAAAACAGCAGCAGCATCCCACAGATCCGACTCTGATTTCCCAGAGAATGCTGTGCTTTCCCAGAGGGGATGCCCTAGCAAAGAGGCTTTTGCTCTATGCGGGTTCCTCCCGCCGTGCTCGAATACTAGGCTAAGGCAAACAGCAACAGCAGCCCACAGAAACGACTCTGATTTCCCAGCGATGGCTATGCTTTCGCATAGGTTTTCAGCTTGGCGGGAACCGCACTTCGCTGCTGCTTCCTCAGCAAGGATTTCGGTGTTTGCTCTGTCGCGTCAGGGAAGAAGAGCTGCGGAGAGCTGGTCCGTCTTAGGCCTTGCTGTCCCGGGCTTCATGTTGGCGCCCTGGGTTCTCGCTGCCAGGCCGAAATAAGCAGACACAGCCACAAACCTGCAGCAGCGTGCGTGGCCTAGGATGGCACTCAATGCACACTACCAACTCCCGTTGTAGGCAACGCTTGGCCTTTGGTACTGGCTGTCAGGCGGACTCACGGACAAGGCCAGTGCCTTCGCCCTAGGAGAGGAGAGGCGACAGGATCCCTGAACACCGTCCGTTCCCTGGAATGGGGAGCTTTGGGGGACTGTTCCCACTCCTTCCCCGGCAAACCCCCTGCCACCGAAAACGCTGCCACATCTTGGAGGAAGATGGCATCTGACTGCCCATTTCACGAGGGAGCTGTTCTTCAAGTTCCGGGATTGGCTCCTGGTAGCAAGCCCAAGTGTGCCCTACGGACAGGTGGTCAAGGACATGCTGTCCCCTTGGGACCAGAGGCACAAGACAGGCCTGCCTTCTGCCCAGACTCCTTCCTCAGAGTGGAGCAGGTGCCCCTGCCCTAGTCGTCACCTCATGTCTCATTAGCAGTGAGGCTTCGTCTCTCCGCACAGGGAGCGGGTGACACTTGTCTTGCCACCGGCCTGCTCTTCCTGCCACGGCAGGCTCTCCTGCTTCCCGACCGTTTCCCAAACTCAAGGCCAATGGCACCTTCTCTTCTCTGGGGGCGGCTTGTTCGGCCTGCCCCAGACTTGCTCCTGGGGAGTGCAGTGAAAGACATGTCCCTTTCCTTAAGGCCCTTTCAGATGTGCAACCACGCTTCTCTCTTAGGCAAAGAGGTGCTAGGGCAAAGAGGATTTCGTTGCATGCGGGTATCTTCCAACGTGCTGTGGAGAGTAGCTTAGGTATTCAGCAGCAGCATCCCCCACATCCGATTCTGATTTCCCAGTGAATGCTGTGCTTTCCCAGAGGAGATGCCCGGGCAAAGAGGATTTCGCTGTATGCGGGTTTCTCCCACCCTTACACCGGGCTCAGGCAAGCAGCAGTAGAGCCCGCAGATCCGACTCTGATTTCTCAGCGAATGCTGTGCTTTCGCAGAGGCTTTGGCTTGGAGCGAACAGCACTTGGCCGCTGCTTCCTCAGCAAGGCTTTAGTTGCTTCAGGGAAGAAGAGCAGCGGGAGAGCTGGTGCCTCTTGGGCCTTGCTTTCCCGGGCTCCAAGTTCACATCCTGCGTTCATCCTACCAAGCCGAAATAAGCAGACCCAGCCTCGACCCTGCAGCAGCGTGCATGGCCTAGGATGGCACTCTGCTCACAATGTCATCTCTCCTCGTAGGCAAGGCCTGCCCTTTCGCTCTGGCATTCAGGGGGACAGGGGACTAGGCTCGTGCCTTCCCCATCCTTGAGGAGCCGCGAGAGGATCACTGCACACGGCCCGTGCCCTGGGATAGGGAGTAATGGGAAACTGTCCCTGTTTCCCCGACACACCCCCTGCCTCCGCCAAGGCTGCCACGTCCTGGAGGAAGACTGCATTTGATTGCCCGTTCCTCCAGGAGGTGTTTCTGCGAGTTCAGGTTCGGGAGATTGGTGGCAAGCCCACGTCTGCCCTCTGGACAGGTGGCCAAGGACCTGCTATCCCCTTGGGCCCAGAGGCACAGGAAAGGCCTTCCTTCTGTCCAGACTCCTTCCTCAGATTAGAGCACGCTCCCGTGCCCAATCATCCCCCCGTGTCTCCTTAGCTTCGTCTCTCTGCACAAGCAGAGAGTGACAATTGTCTTGCCACCGGCCCGCTGTTCTTGCCAGGGCCGGCGCTCCTGCTTCGCGACCGTTTTCCGTCCACAAGGCCAACGACTCCTTCTCTTCTCCTGGGGCAGCATGCTGCACTTTCCCGAGACAGGCTCCTGGGGAGTGCAGTGACAGACATGTCCCTTTCTTTAAGGATCTTTCCACAGGCGCAACCACGCTTCTCTCTCAGGCAGAAGGGATGCCCAGGCAAAGTGGATCTCGCTCCATGCAGATTTATTACACCGTGCTGTGGAGTCTTCCTCAGGAAAACAGCAGCAGCATCCCACAGATCCGACTCCGATTTCCCAGAGAATGCTGTGCTTTCCCAGAGCGGATGCCCTAGCAAAGAGGCTTTTGCTCTATGCGGGTTCCTCCCGCCGTGCTCGAATACTAGGCTAAGGCAAGCAGCAACAGCAGCCCACAGAAACGACTCTGATTTCCCAGCGATGGCTATGCTTTCGCATAGGTTCTCAGCTTGGCGGGAACCGCACTTCACTGCTGCTTCCTCAGCAAGGATTTCGGTGTTTGCTCTGTCGCGTCAGGGAAGAAGAGCTGCGGAGAGCTGGTCCGTCTTAGGCCTTGCTGTCCCGGGCTTCATGTTGGCGCCCTGGGTTCTCGCGGCCAGGCCGAAATAAGCAGACACAGCCACAAACCTGCAGCAGCGTGCGTGGCCTAGGATGGCACTCAATGCACACGACCAACTCCCGTTGTAGGCAACGCTTGGCCTTTGGTACTGGCTCTCAGGCGGACTCACGGACAAGGCCAGTGCCTTCGCCACAGGAGAGGAGAGGCGACAGGATCCCTGAACACCGTCCGTTCCCTGGAATGGGGAGCTTTGGGGGACTGTCCCCACTCCTTCCCCGGCAAACCCCCTGCCACCGAAAACGCTGCCACATCTTGGAGGAAGATGGCATCTGACTGCCCATTTCACGAGGGAGCTGTTCCTCAAGTTCCGGGTTTGGCTCCTGGTAGCAAGCCCAAGTGTGCCCTTCGGACAGGTGGTCAAGGACATGCTGTCCCCTTGGGACCAGAGGCACAAGACAGGCCTGCCTTCTGCCCAGACTCCTTCCTCAGAGTGGAGCAGGTGCCCCTGCCCTAGTCGTCACCTCATGTCTCATTAGCAGTGAGGCTTCGTCTCTCCGCACAGGGAGCGGGTGACACTTGTCTTGCCACCGGCCTGCTCTTCCTGCCACGGCAGGCTCTCCTGCTTCCCGACCGTTTCCCAAACTCAAGGCCAATGGCACCTTCTCTTCTCTGGGGGCGGCTTGTTCGGCCTGCCCCAGACTTGCTCCTGGGGAGTGCAGTGAAAGACATGTCCCTTTCCTTAAGGCCCTTTCAGATGTGCAACCACGCTTCTCTCTTAGGCAAAGAGGTGCTAGGGCAAAGAGGATTTCGTTGCATGCGGGTATCTTCCAACGTGCTGTGGAGAGTAGCTTAGGTATTCAGCAGCAGCATCCCCCACATCCGATTCTGATTTCCCAGTGAATGCTGTGCTTTCCCAGAGGAGATGCCCGGGCAAAGAGGATTTCGCTGTATGCGGGTTTCTCCCACCCTTACACCGGGCTCAGGCAAGCAGCAGTAGAGCCCGCAGATCCGACTCTGATTTCTCGGCGAATGCTGTGCTTTCGCAGAGGCTTTGGCTTGGAGCGAACAGCACTTGGCCGCTGCTTCCTCAGCAAGGCTTCAGTCGCTTCAGGGAAGAAGAGCAGCGGGAGTGCTGGTGCCTCTTGGGCCTTGCTTTCCCGGGCTCCAAGTTCACATCCTGGGTTCATCCTACCAAGCCGAAATAAGCAGACCCAGCCTCGACCCTGCAGCAGCGTGCATGGCCTAGGATGGCACTCTGCTCACAATGACATCTCTCCTCGTAGGCAAGGCCTGCCCTTTCGCTCTGGCATTCAGGGGGACAGGGGACTAGGCTCGTGCCTTCCCCATCCTTGAGGAGCCGCGAGAGGATCACTGCACACGGCCCGTGCCCTGGGATAGGGAGTAATGGGAAACTGTCCCTATTTCCCCGGCCCCCCCCTGCCTCCGCCAAGGCTGCCACGTCCTGGAGGAAGACGGCATTTGATTGCCCGTTCCTCCAGGAGGTGTTTCTGCGAGTTCAGGTTCGGGAGATTGGTGCTAAGCCCACGTCTGCCCTCTGGACAGGTGGCCAAGGACCTGCTATCCCCTTGGGCCCAGAGGCACAGGAAAGGCCTTCCTTCTGTCCAGACTCCTTCCTCAGATGAGAGCACGCTCCCGTGCCCAATCATCCCCCCGTGTCTCCTTAGCTTCGTCTCTCTGCACAAGCAGAGAGTGACAATTGTCTTGCCACCGGCCCGCTGTTCTTGCCAGGGCCGGCGCTCCTGCTTCGCGACCGTTTTCCGTCCACAAGGCCAACGACTCCTTCTCTTCTCCTGGGGCAGCATGCTGCACTTTCCCGAGACAGGCTCCTGGGGAGTGCAGTGACAGACATGTCCCTTTCTTTAAGGATCTTTCCACAGGCGCAACCACGCTTCTCTCTCAGGCAGAAGGGATGCCCAGGCAAAGTGGATCTCGCTCCATGCAGATTTATTACACCGTGCTGTGGAGTCTTCCTCAGGAAAACAGCAGCAGCATCCCACAGATCCGACTCTGATTTCCCAGAGAATGCTGTGCTTTCCCAGAGGGGATGCCCTAGCAAAGAGGCTTTTTCTCTATGCGGGTTCCTCACGCCGTGCTCGAATACTAGGCTAAGGCAAGCAGCAACAGCAGCTCACAGAAACGACTCTGATTTCCCAGCGATGGCTATGCTTTCGCATAGGTTTTCAGCTTGGCGGGAACCGCACTTCGCTGCTGCTTCCTCAGCAAGGATTTCGGTGTTTGCTCTGTCGCGTCAGGGAAGAAGAGCTGCGGAGAGCTGGTCCGTCTTAGGCCTTGCTGTCCCGGGCTTCATGTTGGCGCCCTGGGTTCTCGCTGCCAGGCCGAAATAAGCAGACACAGCCACAAACTTGCAGCAGCCTGCGTGGCCTAGGATGGCACTCAATGCACACTACCAACTCCCGTTGTAGGCAACGCTTGGCCTTTGGTACTGGCTCTCAGGCGGACTCACGGACAAGGCCAGTGCCTTCGCCACAGGAGAGGAGAGGCGACAGGATCCCTGAACACCGTCCGTTCCCTGGAATGGGGAGCTTTGGGGGACTGTCCCCAATCCTTCCCCGGCAAACCCCCTGCCACCGAAAACGTTGCCACATCTTCGAGGAAGATGGCATCTGACTGCCCATTTCACGAGGGAGCTGTTCCTCAAGTTCCGGGTTTGGCTCCTGGTAGCAAGCCCAAGTGTGCCCTACGGACAGGTGGTCAAGCACATGCTGTCCCCTTGGGACCAGAGGCACAAGACAGGCCTGCCTTCTGCCCAGACTCCTTCCTCAGAGTGGAGCAGGTGCCCCTGCCCTAGTCGTCACCTCATGTCTCATTAGAAGGGAGGCATCATCTCTCCGCACAGGGAGCGGGTGACACTTGTCTTGCCACCGGCCTGCTCTTCCTGCCACGGCAGGCTCTCCTGCTTCCCGACCGTTTCCCAAACTCAAGGCCAATGGCACCTTCTCTTCTCTGGGGGCGGCTTGTTCGGCCTGCCCCAGACTTGCTCCTGGGGAGTGCAGTGAAAGACATGTCCATTTCCTTAAGGCCCTTTCAGATGTGCAACCACGCTTCTCTCTTAGGCAAAGACGTGCTAGGGCAAAGAGGATTTCGTTGCATGCGGGTATCTTCCAACGTGCTGTGGAGAGTAGCTTAGGTATTCAGCAGCAGCATCCCCCACATCCGATTCTGATTTCCCAGTGAATGCTGTGCTTTCCCAGAGGAGATGCCCGGGCAAAGAGGATTTCGCTGTATGCGGGTTTCTCCCACCGTTACACCGGGCTCAGGCAAGCAGCAGTAGAGCCCGCAGATCCGACTCTGATTTCTCGGCGAATGCTGTGCTTTCGCAGAGGCTTTGGCTTGGAGCGAACAGCACTTGGCCGCTGCTTCCTCAGCAAGGCTTCAGTCGCTTCAGGGAAGAAGAGCAGCGGGAGAGCTGGTGCCTCTTGGGCCTTGCTTTCCCGGGCTCCAAGTTCACATCCTGGGTTCATCCTACCAAGCCGAAATAAGCAGACCCAGCCTCGACCCTGCAGCAGCGTGCATGGCCTAGGATGGCACTCTGCTCACAATGACATCTCTCCTCGTAGGCAAGGCCTGCCCTTTCGCTCTGGCATTCAGGGGGACAGGGGACTAGGCTCGTGCCTTCCCCATCCTTGAGGAGCCGCGAGAGGATCACTGCACACGGCCCGTGCCCTGGGATGGGGAGTAATGGGAAACTGTCCCTGTTTCCCAGACACACCCCCTGCCTCCGCCAAGGCTGCCACGTCCTGGAGGAAGACGGCATTTGATTGCCCGTTCCTCCAGGAGGTGTTTCTGCGAGTTCAGGTTCGGGAGATTGGTGCCAAGCCCACGTCTGCCCTCTGGACAGGTGGCCAAGGACCTGCTATCCCCTTGGGCCCAGAGGCACAGGAAAGGCCTTCCTTCTGTCCAGACTCCTTCCTCAGATTAGAGCACGCTCCCGTGCACAATCATCCCCCCGTGTCTCCTTAGCTTCGTCTCTCTGCACAAGCAGAGGGTGACAATTGTCTTGCCACCGGCCCGCTGTTCTTGCCAGGGCCGGCGCTCCTGCTTCGCGACCGTTTTCCGTCCACAAGGCCAACGACTCCTTCTCTTCTCCTGGGGCAGCATGCTGCACTTTCCCGAGACAGGCTCCTGGGGAGTGCAGTGACAGACATGTCCCTTTCTTTAAGGATCTTTCCACAGGCGCAACCACGCTTCTCTCTCAGGCAGAAGGGATGCCCAGGCAAAGTGGATCTCGCTCCATGCAGATTTATTACACCGTGCTGTGGAGTCTTCCTCAGGAAAACAGCAGCAGCATCCCACAGATCCGACTCTGATTTCCCAGAGAATGCTGTGCTTTCCCAGAGGGGATGCCCTAGCAAAGAGGCTTTTGCTCTATGCGGGTTCCTCCCGCCGTGCTCGAATACTAGGCTAAGGCAAGCAGCAACAGCAGCCCACAGAAACGACTCCGATTTCCCAGCGATGGCTATGCTTTCGCATAGGTTTTCAGCTTGGCGGGAACCGCACTTCGCTCCTGCTTCCTCAGCAAGGATTTCGGAGTTTGCTCTGTCGCGTCAGGGAAGAAGAGCTGCGGAGAGCTTGTCCGTCTTAGGCCTTGCTGTCCCGGGCTTCATGTTGGCGCCCTGGGTTCTCGCTGCCAGGCCGAAATAAGCAGACACAGCCACAAACCTGCAGCAGCATGCGTGGCCTAGGATGGCACTCAATGCACACTACCAACTCCCGTTGTAGGCAACGCTTGGCCTTTGGTACTGGCTCTCAGGCGGACTCACGGACAAGGCCAGTGCCTTCGCCACAGGAGAGGAGAGGCGACAGGATCCCTGAACACCGTCCGTTCCCTGGAATGGGGAGCTTTGGGGGACTGTCCCCACTCCTTCCCCGGCAAACCCCCTGCCACCGAAAACGCTGCCACATCTTCGAGGAAGATGGCATCTGACTGCCCATTTCACGAGGGAGCTGTTCCTCAAGTTCCGGATTTGGCTCCTGGTAGCAAGCCCAAGTGTGCCCTACGGACAGGTGGTCAAGCACATGCTGTCCCCTTGGGACCAGAGGCACAAGACAGGCCTGCCTTCTGCCCAGACTCCTTCCTCAGAGTGGAGCAGGTGCCCCTGCCCTAGTCGTCACCTCATGTCTCATTAGCAGTGAGGCTTCGTCTCTCCGCACAGGGAGCGGGTGACACTTGTCTTGCCACCGGCCTGCTCTTCCTGCCACGGCAGGCTCTCCTGCTTCCCGACCGTTTCCCAAACTCAAGGCCAATGGCACCTTCTCTTCTCTGGGGGCGGCTTGTTCGGCCTGCCCCAGACTTGCTCCTGGGGAGTGCAGTGAAAGACATGTCCCTTTCCTTAAGGCCCTTTCAGATGTGCAACCACGCTTCTCTCTTAGGCAAAGAGGTGCTAGGGCAAAGAGGATTTCGTTGCATGCGGGTATCTTCCAACGTGCTGTGGAGAGTAGCTTAGGTATTCAGCAGCAGCATCCCCCACATCCGATTCTGATTTCCCAGTGAATGCTGTGCTTTCCCAGAGGAGATGCCCGGGCAAAGAGGATTTCGCTGTATGCGCGTTTCTCCCACCCTTACACCGGGCTCAGGCAAGCAGCAGTAGAGCCCGCAGATCCGACTCTGATTTCTCGGCGAATGCTGTGCTTTCGCAGAGGCTTTGGCTTGGAGCGAACAGCACTTGGCCGCTGCTTCCTCAGCAAGGCTTCAGTCGCTTCAGGGAAGAAGAGCAGCGGGAGTGCTGGTGCCTCTTGGGCCTTGCTTTCCCGGGCTCCAAGTTCACATCCTGGGTTCATCCTACCAAGCCGAAATAAGCAGACCCAGCCTCGACCCTGCAGCAGCGTGCATGGCCTAGGATGGCACTCTGCTCACAATGACATCTCTCCTCGTAGGCAAGGCCTGCCCTTTCGCTCTGGCATTCAGGGGGACAGGGGACTAGGCTCGTGCCTTCCCCATCCTTGAGGAGCCGCGAGAGGATCACTGCACACGGCCCGTGCCCTGGGATGGGGAGTAATGGGAAACTGTCCCTGTTTCCCCGACACACCCCCTGCCTCCGCCAAGGCTGCCACATCCTGGAGGAAGACGGCATTTGATTGCCCGTTCCTCCAGGAGGTGTTTCTGCGAGTTCAGGTTCGGGAGATTGGTGGCAAGCCCACGTCTGCCCTCTGGACAGGTGGCCAAGGACCTGCTATCCCCTTGGGCCCAGAGGCACAGGAAAGGCCTTCCTTCTGTCCAGACTCCTTCCTCAGATTAGAGCACGCTCCCGTGCCCAATCATCCCCCCGTGTCTCCTTAGCTTCGTCTCTCTGCACAAGCAGAGGGTGACAATTGTCTTGCCACCGGCCCGCTGTTCTTGCCAGGGCCGGCGCTCCTGCTTCGCGACCGTTTTCCGTCCACAAGGCCAACGACTCCTTCTCTTCTCCTGGGGCAGCATGCTGCACTTTCCCGAGACAGGCTCCTGGGGAGTGCAGTGACAGACATGTCCCTTTCTTTAAGGATCTTTCCACAGGCGCAACCACGCTTCTCTCTCAGGCAGAAGGGATGCCCAGGCAAAGTGGATCTCGCTCCATGCAGATTTATTACACCGTGCTGTGGAGTCTTCCTCAGGAAAACAGCAGCAGCATCCCACAGATCCGACTCTGATTTCCCAGAGAATGCTGTGCTTTCCCAGAGGGGATGCCCTAGCAAAGAGGCTTTTGCTCTATGCGGGTTCCTCCCGCCGTGCTCGAATACTAGGCTAAGGCAAGCAGCAACAGCAGCCCACAGAAACGACTCTGATTTCCCAGCGATGGCTATGCTTTCGCATAGGTTTTCAGCTTGGCGGGAACCGCACTTCGCTGCTGCTTCCTCAGCAAGGATTTCGGTGTTTGCTCTGTCGCGTCAGGGAAGAAGAGCTGCGGAGAGCTGGTCCGTCTTAGGCCTTGCTGTCCCGGGCTTCATGTTGGCGCCCTGGGTTCTCGCTGCCAGGCCGAAATAAGCAGACACAGCCACAAACCTGCAGCAGCGTGCGTGGCCTAGGATGGCACTCAATGCACACTACCAACTCCCGTTGTAGGCAACGCTTGGCCTTTGGTACTGGCTCTCAGGCGGACTCACGGATAAGGCCAGTGCCTTCGCCACAGGAGAGGAGAGGCGACAGGATCCCTGAACACCGTCCGTTCCCTGGAATGGGGAGCTTTGGGGGACTGTCCCCACTCCTTCCCCGGCAAACCCCCTGCCACCGAAAACGCTGCCACATCTTGGAGGTAGATGGCATCTGACTGCCCATTTCACGAGGGAGCTGTTCCTCAAGTTCCGGGTTTGGCTCCTGGTAGCAAGCCCAAGTGTGCCCTACGGACAGGTGGTCAAGGACATGCTGTCCCCTTGGGACCAGAGGCACAAGACAGGCCTGCCTTCTGCCCAGACTCCTTCCTCAGAGTGGAGCAGGTGCCCCTGCCCTAGTCGTCACCTCATGTCTCATTAGCAGTGAGGCTTCGTCTCTCCGCACAGGGAGCGGGTGACACTTGTCTTGCCACCGGCCTGCTCTTCCTGCCACGGCAGGCTCTCCTGCTTCCCGACCGTTTCCCAAACTCAAGGCCAATGGCACCTTCTCTTCTCTGGGGGCGGCTTGTTCGGCCTGCCCCAGACTTGCTCCTGGGGAGTGCAGTGAAAGACATGTCCCTTTCCTTAAGGCCCTTTCAGATGTGCAACCACGCTTCTCTCTTAGGCAAAGACGTGCTAGGGCAAAGAGGATTTCGTTGCATGCGGGTATCTTCCAACGTGCTGTGGAGAGTAGCTTAGGTATTCAGCAGCAGCATCCCCCACATCCGATTCTGATTTCCCAGTGAATGCTGTGCTTTCCCAGAGGAGATGCCCGGGCAAAGAGGATTTCGCTGTATGCGGGTTTCTCCCACCCTTACACCGGGCTCAGGCAAGCAGCAGTAGAGCCCGCAGATCCGACTCTGATTTCTCAGCGAATGCTGTGCTTTCGCAGAGGCTTTGGCTTGGAGCGAACAGCACTTGGCCGCTGCTTCCTCAGCAAGGCTTTAGTTGCTTCAGGGAAGAAGAGCAGCGGGAGAGCTGGTGCCTCTTGGGCCTTGCTTTCCCGGGCTCCAAGTTCACATCCTGCGTTCATCCTACCAAGCCGAAATAAGCAGACCCAGCCTCGACCCTGCAGCAGCGTGCATGGCCTAGGATGGCACTCTGCTCACAATGTCATCTCTCCTCGTAGGCAAGGCCTGTCCTTTCGCTCTGGCATTCAGGGGGACAGGGGACTAGGCTCGTGCCTTCCCCATCCTTGAGGAGCCGCGAGAGGATCACTGCACACGGCCCGTGCCCTGGGATGGGGAGTAATGGGAAACTGTCCCTGTTTCCCCGACACACCCCCTGCCTCCGCCAAGGCTGCCACGTCCTGGAGGAAGACTGCATTTGATTGCCCGTTCCTCCAGGAGGTGTTTCTGCGAGTTCAGGTTCGGGAGATTGGTGGCAAGCCCACGTCTGCCCTCTGGACAGGTGGCCAAGGACCTGCTATCCCCTTGGGCCCAGAGGCACAGGAAAGGCCTTCCTTCTGTCCAGACTCCTTCCTCAGATTAGAGCACGCTCCCGTGCCCAATCATCCCCCCGTGTCTCCTTAGCTTCGTCTCTCTGCACAAGCAGAGAGTGACAATTGTCTTGCCACCGGCCCGCTGTTCTTGCCAGGGCCGGCGCTCCTGCTTCGCGACCGTTTTCCGTCCACAAGGCCAACGACTCCTTCTCTTCTCCTGGGGCAGCATGCTGCACTTTCCCGAGACAGGCTCCTGGGGAGTGCAGTGACAGACATGTCCCTTTCTTTAAGGATCTTTCCACAGGCGCAACCACGCTTCTCTCTCAGGCAGAAGGGATGCCCAGGCAAAGTGGATCTCGCTCCATGCAGATTTATTACACCGTGCTGTGGAGTCTTCCTCAGGAAAACAGCAGCAGCATCCCACAGATCCGACTCTGATTTCCCAGAGAATGCTGTGCTTTCCCAGAGCGGATGCCCTAGCAAAGAGGCTTTTGCTCTATGCGGGTTCCTCCCGCCGTGCTCGAATACTAGGCTAAGGCAAGCAGCAACAGCAGCCCACAGAAACGACTCTGATTTCCCAGCGATGGCTATGCTTTCGCATAGGTTCTCAGCTTGGCGGGAACCGCACTTCACTGCTGCTTCCTCAGCAAGGATTTCGGTGTTTGCTCTGTCGCGTCAGGGAAGAAGAGCTGCGGAGAGCTGGTCCGTCTTAGGCCTTGCTGTCCCGGGCTTCATGTTGGCGCCCTGGGTTCTCGCGGCCAGGCCGAAATAAGCAGACACAGCCACAAACCTGCAGCAGCGTGCGTGGCCTAGGATGGCACTCAATGCACACGACCAACTCCCGTTGTAGGCAACGCTTGGCCTTTGGTACTGGCTCTCAGGCGGACTCACGGACAAGGCCAGTGCCTTCGCCACAGGAGAGGAGAGGCGACAGGATCCCTGAACACCGTCCGTTCCCTGGAATGGGGAGCTTTGGGGGACTGTCCCCACTCCTTCCCCGGCAAACCCCCTGCCACCGAAAACGCTGCCACATCTTGGAGGAAGATGGCATCTGACTGCCCATTTCACGAGGGAGCTGTTCCTCAAGTTCCGGGTTTGGCTCCTGGTAGCAAGCCCAAGTGTGCCCTACGGACAGGTGGTCAAGGACATGCTGTCCCCTTGGGACCAGAGGCACAAGACAGGCCTGCCTTCTGCCCAGACTCCTTCCTCAGAGTGGAGCAGGTGCCCCTGCCCTAGTCGTCACCTCATGTCTCATTAGCAGTGAGGCTTCGTCTCTCCGCACAGGGAGCGGGTGACACTTGTCTTGCCACCGGCCTGCTCTTCCTGCCACGGCAGGCTCTCCTGCTTCCCGACCGTTTCCCAAACTCAAGGCCAATGGCACCTTCTCTTCTCTGGGGGCGGCTTGTTCGGCCTGCCCCAGACTTGCTCCTGGGGAGTGCAGTGAAAGACATGTCCCTTTCCTTAAGGCCCTTTCAGATGTGCAACCACGCTTCTCTCTTAGGCAAAGAGGTGCTAGGGCAAAGAGGATTTCGTTGCATGCGGGTATCTTCCAACGTGCTGTGGAGAGTAGCTTAGGTATTCAGCAGCAGCATCCCCCACATCCGATTCTGATTTCCCAGTGAATGCTGTGCTTTCCCAGAGGAGATGCCCGGGCAAAGAGGATTTCGCTGTATGCGGGTTTCTCCCACCACGAGACCGGGCTCAGGCAAGCAGCAGTAGAGCCCGCAGATCCGACTCTGATTTCTCAGCGAATGCTGTGCTTTCGCAGAGGCTTTGGCTTGGAGCGAACAGCACTTGGCCGCTGCTTCCTCAGCAAGGCTTTAGTCGCTTCAGGGAAGAAGAGCAGTGGGAGAGCTGGTGCCTCTTGGGCCTTGCTTTCCCGGGCTCCAAGTTCACATGCTGCGTTCATCCTACCAAGCCGAAATAAGCAGACCCAGCCTCGACCCTGCAGCAGCGTGCATGGCCTAGGATGGCACTCTGCTCACAATGACATCTCTCCTCGTAGGCAAGGCCTGCCCTTTCGCTCTGGCATTCAGGGGGACAGGGGACTAGGCTCGTGCCTTCCCCATCCTTGAGGAGGCGCGAGAGGATCACTGCACACGGCCCGTGCCCTGGGATGGGGAGTAATGGGAAACTGTCCCTGTTTCCCCGACACACCCCCTGTCTCCGCAAAGGCTGCCACATCCTGGAGGAAGACGGCATTTGATTGCCCGTTCCTCCAGGAGGTGTTTCTGCGAGTTCAGGTTCGGGAGATTGGTGGCAAGCCCACGTCTGCCCTCTGGACAGGTGGCCAAGGACCTGCTATCCCCTTGGGCCCAGAGGCACAGGAAAGGCCTTCCTTCTGTCCAGACTCCTTCCTCAGATTAGAGCACGCTCCCGTGCCCAATCATCCCCTCGTGTCTCCTTAGCTTCGTCTCTCTGCACAAGCAGAGGTTGTCAATTGTCTTGCCACCGGCCCGCTGTTCTTGCCAGGGCCGGCGCTCCTGCTTCGCGACCGTTTTCCGTCCACAAGGCCAACGACTCCTTCTCTTCTCCTGGGGCAGCATGCTGCACTTTCCCGAGACAGGCTCCTGGGGAGTGCAGTGACAGACATGTCCCTTTCTTTAAGGATCTTTCCACAGGCGCAACCACGCTTCTCTCTCAGGCAGAAGGGATGCCCAGGCAAAGTGGATCTCGCTCCATGCAGATTTATTACACCGTGCTGTGGAGTCTTCCTCAGGAAAACAGCAGCAGCATCCCACAGATCCGACTCTGATTTCCCAGAGAATGCTGTGCTTTCCCAGAGGGGATGCCCTAGCAAAGAGGCTTTTGCTCTATGCTGGTTCCTCCCGCCGTGCTCGAATACTAGGCTAAGGCAAGCAGCAACAGCAGCCCACAGAAACGACTCTGATTTCCCAGCGATGGCTATGCTTTCGCATAGGTTTTCAGCTTGGCGGGAACCGCACTTCGCTGCTGCTTCCTCAGCAAGGATTTCGGTGTTTGCTCTGTCGCGTCAGGGAAGAAGAGCTGCGGAGAGCTGGTCCGTCTTAGGCCTTGCTGTTCCGGGCTTCATGTTGGCTCCCTGGGTTCTCGCTGCCAGGCCGAAATAAGCAGACACAGCCACAAACCTGCAGCAGCGTGCGTGGCCTAGGATGGCACTCAATGCACACTACCAACTCCTGTTGTAGGCAACGCTTGGCCTTTGGTACTGGCTCTCAGGCGGACTCACGGACAAGGCCAGTGCCTTCGCCACAGGAGAGGAGAGGCGACAGGATCCCTGAACACCGTCCGTTCCCTGGAATGGGGAGCTTTGGGGGACTGTCCCCACTCCTTCCCCGGCAAACCCCCTGCCACCGAAAACGCTGCCACATCTTGGAGGAAGATGGCATCTGACTGCCCATTTCACGAGGGAGCTGTTCCTCAAGTTCCGGGTTTGGCTCCTGGTAGCAAGCCCAAGTGTGCCCTTCGGACAGGTGGTCAAGGACATGCTGTCCCCTTGGGGCCAGAGGCACAAGACAGGCCTGCCTTCTGCCCAGACTCCTTCCTCAGAGTGGAGCAGGTGCCCCTGCCCTAGTCGTCACCTCATGTCTCATTAGCAGTGAGGCTTCGTCTCTCCGCACAGGGAGCGGCTGACACTTGTCTTGCCACCGGCCTGCTCTTCCTGCCACGGCAGGCTCTCCTGCTTCCCGACCGTTTCCCAAACTCAAGGCCAATGGCACCTTCTCTTCTCTGGGGGCGGCTTGTTCGGCCTGCCCCAGACTTGCTCCTGGGGAGTGCAGTGAAAGACATGTCCCTTTCCTTAAGGCCCTTTCAGATGTGCAACCACGCTTCTCTCTTAGGCAAAGAGGTGCTAGGGCAAAGAGGATTTCGTTGCATGCGGGTATCTTCCAACGTGCTGTGGAGAGTAGCTTAGGTATTCAGCAGCAGCATCCCCCACATCCGATTCTGATTTCCCAGTGAATGCTGTGCTTTCCCAGAGGAGATGCCCGGGCAAAGAGGATTTCGCTGTATGCGGGTTTCTCCCACCCTTACACCGGGCTCAGGCAAGCAGCAGTAGAGCCCGCAGATCCGACTCTGATTTCTCGGCGAATGCTGTGCTTTCGCAGAGGCTTTGGCTTGGAGCGAACAGCACTTGGCCGCTGCTTCCTCAGCAAGGCTTCAGTCGCTTCAGGGAAGAAGAGCAGCGGGAGTGCTGGTGCCTCTTGGGCCTTGCTTTCCCGGGCTCCAAGTTCACATCCTGGGTTCATCCTACCAAGCCGAAATAAGCAGACCCAGCCTCGACCCTGCAGCAGCGTGCATGGCCTAGGATGGCACTCTGCTCACAATGACATCTCTCCTCGTAGGCAAGGCCTGCCCTTTCGCTCTGGCATTCAGGGGGACAGGGGACTAGGCTCGTGCCTTCCCCATCCTTGAGGAGCCGCGAGAGGATCACTGCACACGGCCCGTGCCCTGGGATAGGGAGTAATGGGAAACTGTCCCTATTTCCCCGGCCCCCCCCTGCCTCCGCCAAGGCTGCCACGTCCTGGAGGAAGACGGCATTTGATTGCCCGTTCCTCCAGGAGGTGTTTCTGCGAGTTCAGGTTCGGGAGATTGGTGCCAAGCCCACGTCTGCCCTCTGGACAGGTGGCCAAGGACCTGCTATCCCCTTGGGCCCAGAGGCACAGGAAAGGCCTTCCTTCTGTCCAGACTCCTTCCTCAGATGAGAGCACGCTCCCGTGCCCAATCATCCCCCCGTGTCTCCTTAGCTTCGTCTCTCTGCACAAGCAGAGAGTGACAATTGTCTTGCCACCGGCCCGCTGTTCTTGCCAGGGCCGGCGCTCCTGCTTCGCGACCGTTTTCCGTCCACAAGGCCAACGACTCCTTCTCTTCTCCTGGGGCAGCATGCTGCACTTTCCCGAGACAGGCTCCTGGGGAGTGCAGTGACAGACATGTCCCTTTCTTTAAGGATCTTTCCACAGGCGCAACCACGCTTCTCTCTCAGGCAGAAGGGATGCCCAGGCAAAGTGGATCTCGCTCCATGCAGATTTATTACACCGTGCTGTGGAGTCTTCCTCAGGAAAACAGCAGCAGCATCCCACAGATCCGACTCTGATTTCCCAGAGAATGCTGTGCTTTCCCAGAGGGGATGCCCTAGCAAAGAGGCTTTTTCTCTATGCGGGTTCCTCACGCCGTGCTCGAATACTAGGCTAAGGCAAGCAGCAACAGCAGCTCACAGAAACGACTCTGATTTCCCAGCGATGGCTATGCTTTCGCATAGGTTTTCAGCTTGGCGGGAACCGCACTTCGCTGCTGCTTCCTCAGCAAGGATTTCGGTGTTTGCTCTGTCGCGTCAGGGAAGAAGAGCTGCGGAGAGCTGGTCCGTCTTAGGCCTTGCTGTCCCGGGCTTCATGTTGGCGCCCTGGGTTCTCGCTGCCAGGCCGAAATAAGCAGACACAGCCACAAACTTGCAGCAGCCTGCGTGGCCTAGGATGGCACTCAATGCACACTACCAACTCCCGTTGTAGGCAACGCTTGGCCTTTGGTACTGGCTCTCAGGCGGACTCACGGACAAGGCCAGTGCCTTCGCCACAGGAGAGGAGAGGCGACAGGATCCCTGAACACCGTCCGTTCCCTGGAATGGGGAGCTTTGGGGGACTGTCCCCAATCCTTCCCTGGCAAACCCCCTGCCACCGAAAACGTTGCCACATCTTCGAGGAAGATGGCATCTGACTGCCCATTTCACGAGGGAGCTGTTCCTCAAGTTCCGGGTTTGGCTCCTGGTAGCAAGCCCAAGTGTGCCCTTCGGACAGGTGGTCAAGGACATGCTGTCCCCTTGGGGCCAGAGGCACAAGACAGGCCTGCCTTCTGCCCAGACTCCTTCCTCAGAGTGGAGCAGGTGCCCCTGCCCTAGTCGTCACCTCATGTCTCATTAGCAGTGAGGCTTCGTCTCTCCGCACAGGGAGCGGCTGACACTTGTCTTGCCACCGGCCTGCTCTTCCTGCCACGGCAGGCTCTCCTGCTTCCCGACCGTTTCCCAAACTCAAGGCCAATGGCACCTTCTCTTCTCTGGGGGCGGCTTGTTCGGCCTGTCCCAGACTTGCTCCTGGGGAGTGCAGTGAAAGACATGTCCCTTTCCTTAAGGCCCTTTCAGATGTGCAACCACGCTTCTCTCTTAGGCAAAGAGGTGCTAGGGCAAAGAGGATTTCGTTGCATGCGGGTATCTTCCAACGTGCTGTGGAGAGTAGCTTAGGTATTCAGCAGCAGCATCCCCCACATCCGATTCTGATTTCCCAGTGAATGCTGTGCTTTCCCAGAGGAGATGCCCGGGCAAAGAGGATTTCGCTGTATGCGGGTTTCTCCCACCCTTACACCGGGCTCAGGCAAGCAGCAGTAGAGCCCGCAGATCCGACTCTGATTTCTCGGCGAATGCTGTGCTTTCGCAGAGGCTTTGGCTTGGAGCGAACAGCACTTGGCCGCTGCTTCCTCAGCAAGGCTTCAGTCGCTTCAGGGACGAAGAGCAGCGGGAGTGCTGGTGCCTCTTGGGCCTTGCTTTCCCGGGCTCCAAGTTCACATCCTGGGTTCATCCTACCAAGCCGAAATAAGCAGACCCAGCCTCGACCCTGCAGCAGCGTGCATGGCCTAGGATGGCACTCTGCTCACAATGACATCTCTCCTCGTAGGCAAGGCCTGCCCTTTCGCTCTGGCATTCAGGGGGACAGGGGACTAGGCTCGTGCCTTCCCCATCCTTGAGGAGCCGCGAGAGGATCACTGCACACGGCCCGTGCCCTGGGATGGGGAGTAATGGGAAACTGTCCCTGTTTCCCCGACACACCCCCTGCCTCCGCCAAGGCTGCCACATCCTGGAGGAAGACGGCATTTGATTGCCCGTTCCTCCAGGAGGTGTTTCTGCGAGTTCAGGTTCGGGAGATTGGTGGCAAGCCCACGTCTGCCCTCTGGACAGGTGGCCAAGGACCTGCTATCCCCTTGGGCCCAGAGGCACAGGAAAGGCCTTCCTTCTGTCCAGACTCCTTCCTCAGATTAGAGCACGCTCCCGTGCCCAATCATCCCCCCGTGTCTCCTTAGCTTCGTCTCTCTGCACAAGCAGAGGGTGACAATTGTCTTGCCACCGGCCCGCTGTTCTTGCCAGGGCCGGCGCTCCTGCTTCGCGACCGTTTTCCGTCCACAAGGCCAACGACTCCTTCTCTTCTCCTGGGGCAGCATGCTGCACTTTCCCGAGACAGGCTCCTGGGGAGTGCAGTGACAGACATGTCCCTTTCTTTAAGGATCTTTCCACAGGCGCAACCACGCTTCTCTCTCAGGCAGAAGGGATGCCCAGGCAAAGTGGATCTCGCTCCATGCAGATTTATTACACCGTGCTGTGGAGTCTTCCTCAGGAAAACAGCAGCAGCATCCCACAGATCCGACTCTGATTTCCCAGAGAATGCTGTGCTTTCCCAGAGGGGATGCCCTAGCAAAGAGGCTTTTGCTCTATGCGGGTTCCTCCCGCCGTGCTCGAATACTAGGCTAAGGCAAGCAGCAACAGCAGCCCACAGAAACGACTCTGATTTCCCAGCGATGGCTATGCTTTCGCATAGGTTTTCAGCTTGGCGGGAACCGCACTTCGCTGCTGCTTCCTCAGCAAGGATTTCGGTGTTTGCTCTGTCGCGTCAGGGAAGAAGAGCTGCGGAGAGCTGGTCCGTCTTAGGCCTTGCTGTCCCGGGCTTCATGTTGGCGCCCTGGGGTCTCGCTGCCAGGCCGAAATAAGCAGACACAGCCACAAACCTGCAGCAGCGTGCGTGGCCTAGGATGGCACTCAATGCACACTACCAACTCCCGTTGTAGGCAACGCTTGGCCTTTGGTACTGGCTCTCAGGCGGACTCACGGATAAGGCCAGTGCCTTCGCCACAGGAGAGGAGAGGCGACAGGATCCCTGAACACCGTCCGTTCCCTGGAATGGGGAGCTTTGTGGGACTGTCCCCACTCCTTCCCCGGCAAACCCCCTGCCACCGAAAACGCTGCCACATCTTGGAGGTAGATGGCATCTGACTGCCCATTTCACGAGGGAGCTGTTCCTCAAGTTCCGGGTTTGGCTCCTGGTAGCAAGCCCAAGTGTGCCCTACGGACAGGTGGTCAAGGACATGCTGTCCCCTTGGGACCAGAGGCACAAGACAGGCCTGCCTTCTGCCCAGACTCCTTCCTCAGAGTGGAGCAGGTGCCCCTGCCCTAGTCGTCACCTCATGTCTCATTAGCAGTGAGGCTTCGTCTCTCCGCACAGGGAGCGGGTGACACTTGTCTTGCCACCGGCCTGCTCTTCCTGCCACGGCAGGCTCTCCTGCTTCCCGACCGTTTCCCAAACTCAAGGCCAATGGCACCTTCTCTTCTCTGGGGGCGGCTTGTTCGGCCTGCCCCAGACTTGCTCCTGGGGAGTGCAGTGAAAGACATGTCCCTTTCCTTAAGGCCCTTTCAGATGTGCAACCACGCTTCTCTCTTAGGCAAAGACGTGCTAGGGCAAAGAGGATTTCGTTGCATGCGGGTATCTTCCAACGTGCTGTGGAGAGTAGCTTAGGTATTCAGCAGCAGCATCCCCCACATCCGATTCTGATTTCCCAGTGAATGCTGTGCTTTCCCAGAGGAGATGCCCGGGCAAAGAGGATTTCGCTGTATGCGGGTTTCTCCCACCGTTACACCGGGCTCAGGCAAGCAGCAGTAGAGCCCGCAGATCCGACTCTGATTTCTCAGCGAATGCTGTGCTTTCGCAGAGGCTTTGGCTTGGAGCGAACAGCACTTGGCCGCTGCTTCCTCAGCAAGGCTTCAGTCGCTTCAGGGAAGAAGAGCAGCGGGAGAGCTGGTGCCTCTTGGGCCTTGCTTTCCCGGGCTCCAAGTTCACATCCTGGGTTCATCCTACCAAGCCGAAATAAGCAGACCCAGCCTCGACCCTGCAGCAGCGTGCATGGCCTAGGATGGCACTCTGCTCACAATGACATCTCTCCTCGTAGGCAATTCCTGCCCTTTCGCTCTGGGATTCAGGGGGACAGGGGACTAGGCTCGTGCCTTCCCCATCCTTGAGGAGGCGCGAGAGGATCACTGCACACGGCCCGTGCCCTGGGATGGGGAGTAATGGGAAACTGTCCCTGTTTCCCCGACACACCCCCTGCCTCCGCCAAGGCTGCCACATCCTGGAGGAAGACGGCATTTGATTGCCCGTTCCTCCAGGAGGTGTTTCTGCGAGTTCAGGTTCGGGAGATTGGTGGCAAGCCCACGTCTGCCCTCTGGACAGGTGGCCAAGGACCTGCTATCCCCTTGGGCCCAGAGGCACAGGAAAGGCCTTCCTTCTGTCCAGACTCCTTCCTCAGATTAGAGCACGCTCCCGTGCCCAATCATCCCCTCGTGTCTCCTTAGCTTCGTCTCTCTGCACAAGCAGAGGGTGACAATTGTCTTGCCACCGGCCCGCTGTTCTTGCCAGGGCCGGCGCTCCTGCTTCGCGACCGTTTTCCGTCCACAAGGCCAACGACTCCTTCTCTTCTCCTGGGGCAGCATGCTGCACTTTCCCGAGACAGGCTCCTGGGGAGTGCAGTGACAGACATGTCCCTTTCTTTAAGGATCTTTCCACAGGCGCAACCACGCTTCTCTCTCAGGCAGAAGGGATGCCCAGGCAAAGTGGATCTCGCTCCATGCAGATTTATTACACCGTGCTGTGGAGTCTTCCTCAGGAAAACAGCAGCAGCATCCCACAGATCCGACTCTGATTTCCCAGATAATGCTGTGCTTTCCCAGAGGGGATGCCCTAGCAAAGAGGCTTTTGCTCTATGCGGGTTCCTCCCGCCGTGCTCGAATACTAGGCTAAGGCAAGCAGCAACAGCAGCCCACAGAAACGACTCTGATTTCCCAGCGATGGCTATGCTTTCGCATAGGTTTTCAGCTTGGCGGGAACCGCACTTCGCTGCTGCTTCCTCAGCAAGGATTTCGGTGTTTGCTCTGTCGCGTCAGGGAAGAAGAGCTGCGGAGAGCTGGTCCGTCTTAGGCCTTGCTGTTCCGGGCTTCATGTTGGCGCCCTGGGTTCTCGCTGCCAGGCCGAAATAAGCAGACACAGCCACAAACCTGCAGCAGCGTGCGTGGCCTAGGATGGCACTCAATGCACACTACCAACTCCCGTTGTAGGCAACGCTTGGCCTTTGGTACTGGCTCTCAGGCGGACTCACGGACAAGGCCAGTGCCTTCGCCACAGGAGAGGAGAGGCGACAGGATCCCTGAACACCGTCCGTTCCCTGGAATGGGGAGCTTTGGGGGACTGTCCCCACTCCTTCCCCGGCAAACCCCCTGCCACCGAAAACGCTGTCACATCTTGGAGGAAGATGGCATCTGACTGCCCATTTCACGAGGGAGCTGTTCCTCAAGTTCCGGGTTTGGCTCCTGGTAGCAAGCCCAAGTGTGCCCTACGGACAGGTGGTCAAGGACATGCTGTCCCCTTGGGACCATAGGCACAAGACAGGCCTGCCTTCTGCCCAGACTCCTTCCTCAGAGTGGAGCAGGTGCCCCTGCCCTAGTCGTCACCTCATGTCTCATAAGCAGTGAGGCTTCGTCTCTCCGCACAGGGAGCGGGTGACACTTGTCTTGCCACCGGCCTGCTCTTCCTGCCACGGCAGGCTCTCCTGCTTCCCGACCGTTTCCCAAACTCAAGGCCAATGGCACCTTCTCTTCTCTGGGGGCGGCTTGTTCGGCCTGCCCCAGACTTGCTCCTGGGGAGTGCAGTGAAAGACATGTCCCTTTCCTTAAGGCCCTTTCAGATGTGCAACCACGCTTCTCTCTTAGGCAAAGAGGTGCTAGGGCAAAGAGGATTTCGTTGCATGCGGGTATCTTCCAACGTGCTGTGGAGAGTAGCTTAGGTATTCAGCAGCAGCATCCCCCACATCCGATTCTGATTTCCCAGTGAATGCTGTGCTTTCCCAGAGGAGATGCCCGGGCAAAGAGGATTTCACTGTATGCGGGTTTCTCCCACCGTTACACCGGGCTCAGGCAAGCAGCAGTAGAGCCCGCAGATCCGACTCTGATTTCTCGGCGAATGCTGTGCTTTCGCAGAGGCTTTGGCTTGGAACGAACAGCACTTGGCCGCTGCTTCCTCAGCAAGGCTTTAGTCGCTTCAGGGAAGAAGAGCAGCGGGAGAGCTGGTGCCTCTTGGGCCTTGCTTTCCCGGGCTCCAAGTTCACATCCTGGGTTCATCCTACCAAGCCGAAATAAGCAGACCCAGCCTCGACCCTGCAGCAGCGTGCATGGCCTAGGATAGCACTCTGCTCACAATGACATCTCTCCTCGTAGGCAATTCCTGCCCTTTCGCTCTGGGATTCAGGGGGGCAGGGGACTAGGCTCGTGCCTTCCCCATCCTTGAGGAGCCGCGAGAGGATCACTGCACACGGCCCGTGCCCTGGGATGGGGAGTAATGGGAAACTGTCCCTGTTTCCCCGACACACCCCCTGCCTCCGCCAAGGCTGCCACATCCTGGAGGAAGACGGCATTTGATTGCCCGTTCCTCCAGGAGGTGTTTCTGCGAGTTCAGGTTCGGGAGATTGCTGGCAAGCCCACGTCTGCCCTCTGGACAGGTGGCCAAGGACCTGCTATCCCCTTGGGCCCAGAGGCACAGGAAAGGCCTTCCTTCTGTCCAGACTCCTTCCTCAGATTAGAGCACGCTCCCGTGCCCAATCATCCCCTCGTGTCTCCTTAGCTTCGTCTCTCTGCACAAGCAGAGGGTGACAATTGTCTTGCCACCGGCCCGCTGTTCTTGCCAGGGCCGGCGCTCCTGCTTCGCGACCGTTTTCCGTCCACAAGGCCAACGACTCCTTCTCTTCTCCTGGGGCAGCATGCTGCACTTTCCCGAGACAGGCTCCTGGGGAGTGCAGTGACAGACATGTCCCTTTCTTTAAGGATCTTTCCACAGGCGCAACCACGCTTCTCTCTCAGGCAGAAGGGATGCCCAGGCAAAGTGGATCTCGCTCCATGCAGATTTATTACACCGTGCTGTGGAGTCTTCCTCAGGAAAACAGCAGCAGCATCCCACAGATCCGACTCTGATTTCCCAGAGAATGCTGTGCTTTCCCAGAGGGGATGCCCTAGCAAAGAGGCTTTTGCTCTATGCGGGTTCCTCCCGCCGTGCTCGAATACTAGGCTAAGGCAAACAGCAACAGCAGCCCACAGAAACGACTCTGATTTCCCAGCGATGGCTATGCTTTCGCATAGGTTTTCAGCTTGGCGGGAACCGCACTTCGCTGCTGCTTCCTCAGCAAGGATTTCGGTGTTTGCTCTGTCGCGTCAGGGAAGAAGAGCTGCGGAGAGCTGGTCCGTCTTAGGCCTTGCTGTCCCGGGCTTCATGTTGGCGCCCTGGGTTCTCGCTGCCAGGCCGAAATAAGCAGACACAGCCACAAACCTGCAGCAGCGTGCGTGGCCTAGGATGGCACTCAATGCACACTACCAACTCCCGTTGTAGGCAACACTTGGCCTTTGGTACTGGCTGTCATGCGGACTCACGGACAAGGCCAGTGCCTTCGCCCTAGGAGAGGAGAGGCGACAGGATCCCTGAACACCGTCCGTTCCCTGGAATGGGGAGCTTTGGGGGACTGTTCCCACTCCTTCCCCGGCAAACCCCCTGCCACCGAAAACGCTGCCACATCTTGGAGGAAGATGGCATCTGACTGCCCATTTCACGAGGGAGCTGTTCTTCAAGTTCCGGGATTGGCTCCTGGTAGCAAGCCCAAGTGTGCCCTACGGACAGGTGGTCAAGGACATGCTGTCCCCTTGGGACCAGAGGCACAAGACAGGCCTGCCTTCTGCCCAGACTCCTTCCTCAGAGTGGAGCAGGTGCCCCTGCCCTAGTCGTCACCTCATGTCTCATTAGCAGTGAGGCTTCGTCTCTCCGCACAGGGAGCGGGTGACACTTGTCTTGCCACCGGCCTGCTCTTCCTGCCACGGCAGGCTCTCCTGCTTCCCGACCGTTTCCCAAACTCAAGGCCAATGGCACCTTCTCTTCTCTGGGGGCGGCTTGTTCGGCCTGCCCCAGACTTGCTCCTGGGGAGTGCAGTGAAAGACATGTCCCTTTCCTTAAGGCCCTTTCAGATGTGCAACCACGCTTCTCTCTTAGGCAAAGAGGTGCTAGGGCAAAGAGGATTTCGTTGCATGCGGGTATCTTCCAACGTGCTGTGGAGAGTAGCTTAGGTATTCAGCAGCAGCATCCCCCACATCCGATTCTGATTTCCCAGTGAATGCTGTGCTTTCCCAGAGGAGATGCCCGGGCAAAGAGGATTTCGCTGTATGCGGGTTTCTCCCACCCTTACACCGGGCTCAGGCAAGCAGCAGTAGAGCCCGCAGATCCGACTCTGATTTCTCAGCGAATGCTGTGCTTTCGCAGAGGCTTTGGCTTGGAGCGAACAGCACTTGGCCGCTGCTTCCTCAGCAAGGCTTTAGTTGCTTCAGGGAAGAAGAGCAGCGGGAGAGCTGGTGCCTCTTGGGCCTTGCTTTCCCGGGCTCCAAGTTCACATCCTGCGTTCATCCTACCAAGCCGAAATAAGCAGACCCAGCCTCGACCCTGCAGCAGCGTGCATGGCCTAGGATGGCACTCTGCTCACAATGTCATCTCTCCTCGTAGGCAAGGCCTGCCCTTTCGCTCTGGCATTCAGGGGGACAGGGGACTAGGCTCGTGCCTTCCCCATCCTTGAGGAGCCGCGAGAGGATCACTGCACACGGCCCGTGCCCTGGGATAGGGAGTAATGGGAAACTGTCCCTGTTTCCCCGACACACCCCCTGCCTCCGCCAAGGCTGCCACGTCCTGGAGGAAGACTCCATTTGATTGCCCGTTCCTCCAGGAGGTGTTTCTGCGAGTTCAGGTTCGGGAGATTGGTGGCAAGCCCACGTCTGCCCTCTGGACAGGTGGCCAAGGACCTGCTATCCCCTTGGGCCCAGAGGCACAGGAAAGGCCTTCCTTCTGTCCAGACTCCTTCCTCAGATTAGAGCACGCTCCCGTGCCCAATCATCCCCCCGTGTCTCCTTAGCTTCGTCTCTCTGCACAAGCAGAGAGTGACAATTGTCTTGCCACCGGCCCGCTGTTCTTGCCAGGGCCGGCGCTCCTGCTTCGCGACCGTTTTCCGTCCACAAGGCCAACGACTCCTTCTCTTCTCCTGGGGCAGCATGCTGCACTTTCCCGAGACAGGCTCCTGGGGAGTGCAGTGACAGACATGTCCCTTTCTTTAAGGATCTTTCCACAGGCGCAACCACGCTTCTCTCTCAGGCAGAAGGGATGCCCAGGCAAAGTGGATCTCGCTCCATGCAGATTTATTACACCGTGCTGTGGAGTCTTCCTCAGGAAAACAGCAGCAGCATCCCACAGATCCGACTCTGATTTCCCAGAGAATGCTGTGCTTTCCCAGAGCGGATGCCCTAGCAAAGAGGCTTTTGCTCTATGCGGGTTCCTCCCGCCGTGCTCGAATACTAGGCTAAGGCAAGCAGCAACAGCAGCCCACAGAAACGACTCTGATTTCCCAGCGATGGCTATGCTTTCGCATAGGTTTTCAGCTTGGCGGGAACCGCACTTCACTGCTGCTTCCTCAGCAAGGATTTCGGTGTTTGCTCTGTCGCGTCAGGGAAGAAGAGCTGCGGAGAGCTGGTCCGTCTTAGGCCTTGCTGTCCCGGGCTTCATGTTGGCGCCCTGGGTTCTCGCGGCCAGGCCGAAATAAGCAGACACAGCCACAAACCTGCAGCAGCGTGCGTGGCCTAGGATGGCACTCAATGCACACGACCAACTCCCGTTGTAGGCAACGCTTGGCCTTTGGTACTGGCTCTCAGGCGGACTCACGGACAAGGCCAGTGCCTTCGCCACAGGAGAGGAGAGGCGACAGGATCCCTGAACACCGTCCGTTCCCTGGAATGGGGAGCTTTGGGGGACTGTCCCCACTCCTTCCCCGGCAAACCCCCTGCCACCGAAAACGCTGCCACATCTTGGAGGAAGATGGCATCTGACTGCCCATTTCACGAGGGAGCTGTTCCTCAAGTTCCGGGTTTGGCTCCTGGTAGCAAGCCCAAGTGTGCCCTACGGACAGGTGGTCAAGGACATGCTGTCCCCTTGGGACCAGAGGCACAAGACAGGCCTGCCTTCTGCCCAGACTCCTTCCTCAGAGTGGAGCAGGTGCCCCTGCCCTAGTCGTCACCTCATGTCTCATTAGCAGTGAGGCTTCGTCTCTCCGCACAGGGAGCGGGTGACACTTGTCTTGCCACCGGCCTGCTCTTCCTGCCACGGCAGGCTCTCCTGCTTCCCGACCGTTTCCCAAACTCAAGGCCAATGGCACCTTCTCTTCTCTGGGGGCGGCTTGTTCGGCCTGCCCCAGACTTGCTCCTGGGGAGTGCAGTGAAAGACATGTCCCTTTCCTTAAGGCCCTTTCAGATGTGCAACCACGCTTCTCTCTTAGGCAAAGAGGTGCTAGGGCAAAGAGGATTTCGTTGCATGCGGGTATCTTCCAACGTGCTGTGGAGAGTAGCTTAGGTATTCAGCAGCAGCATCCCCCACATCCGATTCTGATTTCCCAGTGAATGCTGTGCTTTCCCAGAGGAGATGCCCGGGCAAAGAGGATTTCGCTGTATGCGGGTTTCTCCCACCACGAGACCGGGCTCAGGCAAGCAGCAGTAGAGCCCGCAGATCCGACTCTGATTTCTCAGCGAATGCTGTGCTTTCGCAGAGGCTTTGGCTTGGAGCGAACAGCACTTGGCCGCTGCTTCCTCAGCAAGGCTTTAGTCGCTTCAGGGAAGAAGAGCAGTGGGAGAGCTGGTGCCTCTTGGGCCTTGCTTTCCCGGGCTCCAAGTTCACATGCTGCGTTCATCCTACCAAGCCGAAATAAGCAGACCCAGCCTCGACCCTGCAGCAGCGTGCATGGCCTAGGATGGCACTCTGCTCACAATGACATCTCTCCTCGTAGGCAAGGCCTGCCCTTTCGCTCTGGCATTCAGGGGGACAGGGGACTAGGCTCGTGCCTTCCCCATCCTTGAGGAGGCGCGAGAGGATCACTGCACACGGCCCGTGCCCTGGGATGGGGAGTAATGGGAAACTGTCCCTGTTTCCCCGACACACCCCCTGTCTCCGCAAAGGCTGCCACATCCTGGAGGAAGACGGCATTTGATTGCCCGTTCCTCCAGGAGGTGTTTCTGCGAGTTCAGGTTCGGGAGATTGGTGGCAAGCCCACGTCTGCCCTCTGGACAGGTGGCCAAGGACCTGCTATCCCCTTGGGCCCAGAGGCACAGGAAAGGCCTTCCTTCTGTCCAGACTCCTTCCTCAGATTAGAGCACGCTCCCGTGCCCAATCATCCCCTCGTGTCTCCTTAGCTTCGTCTCTCTGCACAAGCAGAGGTTGTCAATTGTCTTGCCACCGGCCCGCTGTTCTTGCCAGGGCCGGCGCTCCTGCTTCGCGACCGTTTTCCGTCCACAAGGCCAACGACTCCTTCTCTTCTCCTGGGGCAGCATGCTGCACTTTCCCGAGACAGGCTCCTGGGGAGTGCAGTGACAGACATGTCCCTTTCTTTAAGGATCTTTCCACAGGCGCAACCACGCTTCTCTCTCAGGCAGAAGGGATGCCCAGGCAAAGTGGATCTCGCTCCATGCAGATTTATTACACCGTGCTGTGGAGTCTTCCTCAGGAAAACAGCAGCAGCATCCCACAGATCCGACTCTGATTTCCCAGAGAATGCTGTGCTTTCCCAGAGGGGATGCCCTAGCAAAGAGGCTTTTGCTCTATGCTGGTTCCTCCCGCCGTGCTCGAATACTAGGCTAAGGCAAGCAGCAACAGCAGCCCACAGAAACGACTCTGATTTCCCAGCGATGGCTATGCTTTCGCATAGGTTTTCAGCTTGGCGGGAACCGCACTTCGCTGCTGCTTCCTCAGCAAGGATTTCGGTGTTTGCTCTGTCGCGTCAGGGAAGAAGAGCTGCGGAGAGCTGGTCCGTCTTAGGCCTTGCTGTTCCGGGCTTCATGTTGGCTCCCTGGGTTCTCGCTGCCAGGCCGAAATAAGCAGACACAGCCACAAACCTGCAGCAGCGTGCGTGGCCTAGGATGGCACTCAATGCACACTACCAACTCCTGTTGTAGGCAACGCTTGGCCTTTGGTACTGGCTCTCAGGCGGACTCACGGACAAGGCCAGTGCCTTCGCCACAGGAGAGGAGAGGCGACAGGATCCCTGAACACCGTCCGTTCCCTGGAATGGGGAGCTTTGGGGGACTGTCCCCACTCCTTCCCCGGCAAACCCCCTGCCACCGAAAACGCTGCCACATCTTGGAGGAAGATGGCATCTGACTGCCCATTTCACGAGGGAGCTGTTCCTCAAGTTCCGGGTTTGGCTCCTGGTAGCAAGCCCAAGTGTGCCCTTCGGACAGGTGGTCAAGGACATGCTGTCCCCTTGGGACCAGAGGCACAAGACAGGCCTGCCTTCTGCCCAGACTCCTTCCTCAGAGTGGAGCAGGTGCCCCTGCCCTAGTCGTCACCTCATGTCTCATTAGCAGTGAGGCTTCGTCTCTCCGCACAGGGAGCGGGTGACACTTGTCTTGCCACCGGCCTGCTCTTCCTGCCACGGCAGGCTCTCCTGCTTCCCGACCGTTTCCCAAACTCAAGGCCAATGGCACCTTCTCTTCTCTGGGGGCGGCTTGTTCGGCCTGCCCCAGACTTGCTCCTGGGGAGTGCAGTGAAAGACATGTCCCTTTCCTTAAGGCCCTTTCAGATGTGCAACCACGCTTCTCTCTTAGGCAAAGAGGTGCTAGGGCAAAGAGGATTTCGTTGCATGCGGGTATCTTCCAACGTGCTGTGGAGAGTAGCTTAGGTATTCAGCAGCAGCATCCCCCACATCCGATTCTGATTTCCCAGTGAATGCTGTGCTTTCCCAGAGGAGATGCCCGGGCAAAGAGGATTTCGCTGTATGCGGGTTTCTCCCACCCTTACACCGGGCTCAGGCAAGCAGCAGTAGAGCCCGCAGATCCGACTCTGATTTCTCGGCGAATGCTGTGCTTTCGCAGAGGCTTTGGCTTGGAGCGAACAGCACTTGGCCGCTGCTTCCTCAGCAAGGCTTCAGTCGCTTCAGGGAAGAAGAGCAGCGGGAGTGCTGGTGCCTCTTGGGCCTTGCTTTCCCGGGCTCCAAGTTCACATCCTGGGTTCATCCTACCAAGCCGAAATAAGCAGACCCAGCCTCGACCCTGCAGCAGCGTGCATGGCCTAGGATGGCACTCTGCTCACAATGACATCTCTCCTCGTAGGCAAGGCCTGCCCTTTCGCTCTGGCATTCAGGGGGACAGGGGACTAGGCTCGTGCCTTCCCCATCCTTGAGGAGCCGCGAGAGGATCACTGCACACGGCCCGTGCCCTGGGATAGGGAGTAATGGGAAACTGTCCCTATTTCCCCGGCCCCCCCCTGCCTCCGCCAAGGCTGCCACGTCCTGGAGGAAGACGGCATTTGATTGCCCGTTCCTCCAGGAGGTGTTTCTGCGAGTTCAGGTTCGGGAGATTGGTGGCAAGCCCACGTCTGCCCTCTGGACAGGTGGCCAAGGACCTGCTATCCCCTTGGGCCCAGAGGCACAGGAAAGGCCTTCCTTCTGTCCAGACTCCTTCCTCAGATGAGAGCACGCTCCCGTGCCCAATCATCCCCCCGTGTCTCCTTAGCTTCGTCTCTCTGCACAAGCAGAGAGTGACAATTGTCTTGCCACCGGCCCGCTGTTCTTGCCAGGGCCGGCGCTCCTGCTTCGCGACCGTTTTCCGTCCACAAGGCCAACGACTCCTTCTCTTCTCCTGGGGCAGCATGCTGCACTTTCCCGAGACAGGCTCCTGGGGAGTGCAGTGACAGACATGTCCCTTTCTTTAAGGATCTTTCCACAGGCGCAACCACGCTTCTCTCTCAGGCAGAAGGGATGCCCAGGCAAAGTGGATCTCGCTCCATGCAGATTTATTACACCGTGCTGTGGAGTCTTCCTCAGGAAAACAGCAGCAGCATCCCACAGATCCGACTCTGATTTCCCAGAGAATGCTGTGCTTTCCCAGAGGGGATGCCCTAGCAAAGAGGCTTTTTCTCTATGCGGGTTCCTCACGCCGTGCTCGAATACTAGGCTAAGGCAAGCAGCAACAGCAGCTCACAGAAACGACTCTGATTTCCCAGCGATGGCTATGCTTTCGCATAGGTTTTCAGCTTGGCGGGAACCGCACTTCGCTGCTGCTTCCTCAGCAAGGATTTCGGTGTTTGCTCTGTCGCGTCAGGGAAGAAGAGCTGCGGAGAGCTGGTCCGTCTTAGGCCTTGCTGTCCCGGGCTTCATGTTGGCGCCCTGGGTTCTCGCTGCCAGGCCGAAATAAGCAGACACAGCCACAAACTTGCAGCAGCCTGCGTGGCCTAGGATGGCACTCAATGCACACTACCAACTCCCGTTGTAGGCAACGCTTGGCCTTTGGTACTGGCTCTCAGGCGGACTCACGGACAAGGCCAGTGCCTTCGCCACAGGAGAGGAGAGGCGACAGGATCCCTGAACACCGTCCGTTCCCTGGAATGGGAATTTTGGGGGACTGTCCCCAATCCTTCCCTGGCAAACCCCCTGCCACCGAAAACGTTGCCACATCTTCGAGGAAGATGGCATCTGACTGCCCATTTCACGAGGGAGCTGTTCCTCAAGTTCCGGGTTTGGCTCCTGGTAGCAAGCCCAAGTGTGCCCTTCGGACAGGTGGTCAAGCACATGCTGTCCCCTTGGGACCAGAGGCACAAGACAGGCCTGCCTTCTGCCCAGACTCCTTCCTCAGAGTGGAGCAGGTGCCCCTGCCCTAGTCGTCACCTCATGTCTCATTAGCAGTGAGGCTTCGTCTCTCCGCACAGTGAGCGGGTGACACTTGTCTTGCCACCGGCCTGCTCTTCCTGCCACGGCAGGCTCTCCTGCTTCCCGACCGTTTCCCAAACTCAAGGCCAATGGCACCTTCTCTTCTCTGGGGGCGGCTTGTTCGGCCTGCCCCAGACTTGCTCCTGGGGAGTGCAGTGAAAGACATGTCCCTTTCCTTAAGGCCCTTTCAGATGTGCAACCACGCTTCTCTCTTAGGCAAAGAGGTGCTAGGGCAAAGAGGATTTCGTTGCATGCGGGTATCTTCCAACGTGCTGTGGAGAGTAGCTTAGGTATTCAGCAGCAGCATCCCCCACATCCGATTCTGATTTCCCAGTGAATGCTGTGCTTTCCCAGAGGAGATGCCCGGGCAAAGAGGATTTCGCTGTATGCGGGTTTCTCCCACCGTTACACCGGGCTCAGGCAAGCAGCAGTAGAGCCCGCAGATCCGACTCTGATTTCTCGGCGAATGCTGTGCTTTCGCAGAGGCTTTGGCTTGGAGCGAACAGCACTTGGCCGCTGCTTCCTCAGCAAGGCTTCAGTCGCTTCAGGGAAGAAGAGCAGCGGGAGAGCTGGTGCCTCTTGGGCCTTGCTTTCCCGGGCTCCAAGTTCACATCCTGGGTTCATCCTACCAAGCCGAAATAAGCAGACCCAGCCTCGACCCTGCAGCAGCGTGCATGGCCTAGGATGGCACTCTGCTCACAATGACATCTCTCCTCGTAGGCAAGGCCTGCCCTTTCGCTCTGGCATTCAGGGGGACAGGGGACTAGGCTCGTGCCTTCCCCATCCTTGAGGAGCCGCGAGAGGATCACTGCACACGGCCCGTGCCCTGGGATGGGGAGTAATGGGAAACTGTCCCTGTTTCCCCGACACACCCCCTGCCTCCGCCAAGGCTGCCACGTCCTGGAGGAAGACGGCATTTGATTGCCCGTTCCTCCAGGAGGTGTTTCTGCGAGTTCAGGTTCGGGAGATTGGTGGCAAGCCCACGTCTGCCCTCTGGACAGGTGGCCAAGGACCTGCTATCCCCTTGTGCCCAGAGGCACAGGAAAGGCCTTCCTTCTGTCCAGACTCCTTCCTCAGATTAGAGCACGCTCCCGTGCACAATCATCCCCCCGTGTCTCCTTAGCTTCGTCTCTCTGCACAAGCAGAGGGTGACAATTGTCTTGCCACCGGCCCGCTGTTCTTGCCAGGGCCGGCGCTCCTGCTTCGCGACCGTTTTCCGTCCACAAGGCCAACGACTCCTTCTCTTCTCCTGGGGCAGCATGCTGCACTTTCCCGAGACAGGCTCCTGGGGAGTGCAGTGACAGACATGTCCCTTTCTTTAAGGATCTTTCCACAGGCGCAACCACGCTTCTCTCTCAGGCAGAAGGGATGCCCAGGCAAAGTGGATCTCGCTCCATGCAGATTTATTACACCGTGCTGTGGAGTCTTCCTCAGGAAAACAGCAGCAGCATCCCACAGATCCGACTCTGATTTCCCAGAGAATGCTGTGCTTTCCCAGAGGGGATGCCCTAGCAAAGAGGCTTTTGCTCTATGCGGGTTCCTCCCGCCGTGCTCGAATACTAGGCTAAGGCAAGCAGCAACAGCAGCCCACAGAAACGACTCTGATTTCCCAGCGATGGCTATGCTTTCGCATAGGTTTTCAGCTTGGCGGGAACCGCACTTCGCTCCTGCTTCCTCAGCAAGGATTTCGGAGTTTGCTCTGTCGCGTCAGGGAAGAAGAGCTGCGGAGAGCTTGTCCGTCTTAGGCCTTGCTGTCCCGGGCTTCATGTTGGCGCCCTGGGTTCTCGCTGCCAGGCCGAAATAAGCAGACACAGCCACAAACCTGCAGCAGCATGCGTGGCCTAGGATGGCACTCAATGCACACTACCAACTCCCGTTGTAGGCAACGCTTGGCCTTTGGTACTGGCTCTCAGGCGGACTCACGGACAAGGCCAGTGCCTTCGCCACAGGAGAGGAGAGGCGACAGGATCCCTGAACACCGTCCGTTCCCTGGAATGGGGAGCTTTGGGGGACTGTCCCCACTCCTTCCCCGGCAAACCCCCTGCCACCGAAAACGCTGCCACATCTTCGAGGAAGATGGCATCTGACTGCCCATTTCACGAGGGAGCTGTTCCTCAAGTTCCGGATTTGGCTCCTGGTAGCAAGCCCAAGTGTGCCCTACGGACAGGTGGTCAAGCACATGCTGTCCCCTTGGGACCAGAGGCACAAGACAGGCCTGCCTTCTGCCCAGACTCCTTCCTCAGAGTGGAGCAGGTGCCCCTGCCCTAGTCGTCACCTCATGTCTCATTAGCAGTGAGGCTTCGTCTCTCCGCACAGGGAGCGGGTGACACTTGTCTTGCCACCGGCCTGCTCTTCCTGCCACGGCAGGCTCTCCTGCTTCCCGACCGTTTCCCAAACTCAAGGCCAATGGCACCTTCTCTTCTCTGGGGGCGGCTTGTTCGGCCTGCCCCAGACTTGCTCCTGGGGAGTGCAGTGAAAGACATGTCCCTTTCCTTAAGGCCCTTTCAGATGTGCAACCACGCTTCTCTCTTAGGCAAAGAGGTGCTAGGGCAAAGAGGATTTCGTTGCATGCGGGTATCTTCCAACGTGCTGTGGAGAGTAGCTTAGGTATTCAGCAGCAGCATCCCCCACATCCGATTCTGATTTCCCAGTGAATGCTGTGCTTTCCCAGAGGAGATGCCCGGGCAAAGAGGATTTCGCTGTATGCGGGTTTCTCCCACCCTTACACCGGGCTCAGGCAAGCAGCAGTAGAGCCCGCAGATCCGACTCTGATTTCTCGGCGAATGCTGTGCTTTCGCAGAGGCTTTGGCTTGGAGCGAACAGCACTTGGCCGCTGCTTCCTCAGCAAGGCTTCAGTCGCTTCAGGGAAGAAGAGCAGCGGGAGTGCTGGTGCCTCTTGGGCCTTGCTTTCCCGGGCTCCAAGTTCACATCCTGGGTTCATCCTACAAAGCCGAAATAAGCAGACCCAGCCTCGACCCTGCAGCAGCGTGCATGGCCTAGGATGGCACTCTGCTCACAATGACATCTCTCCTCGTAGGCAAGGCCTGCCCTTTCGCTCTGGCATTCAGGGGGACAGGGGACTAGGCTCGTGCCTTCCCCATCCTTGAGGAGCCGCGAGAGGATCACTGCACACGGCCCGTGCCCTGGGATGGGGAGTAATGGGAAACTGTCCCTGTTTCCCCGACACACCCCCTGCCTCCGCCAAGGCTGCCACATCCTGGAGGAAGACGGCATTTGATTGCCCGTTCCTCCAGGAGGTGTTTCTGCGAGTTCAGGTTCGGGAGATTGGTGGCAAGCCCACGTCTGCCCTCTGGACAGGTGGCCAAGGACCTGCTATCCCCTTGGGCCCAGAGGCACAGGAAAGGCCTTCCTTCTGTCCAGACTCCTTCCTCAGATTAGAGCACGCTCCCGTGCCCAATCATCCCCCCGTGTCTCCTTAGCTTCGTCTCTCTGCACAAGCAGAGGGTGACAATTGTCTTGCCACCGGCCCGCTGTTCTTGCCAGGGCCGGCGCTCCTGCTTCGCGACCGTTTTCTGTCCACAAGGCCAACGACTCCTTCTCTTCTCCTGGGGCAGCATGCTGCACTTTCCCGAGACAGGCTCCTGGGGAGTGCAGTGACAGACATGTCCCTTTCTTTAAGGATCTTTCCACAGGCGCAACCACGCTTCTCTCTCAGGCAGAAGGGATGCCCAGGCAAAGTGGATCTCGCTCCATGCAGATTTATTACACCGTGCTGTGGAGTCTTCCTCAGGAAAACAGCAGCAGCATCCCACAGATCCGACTCTGATTTCCCAGAGAATGCTGTGCTTTCCCAGAGGGGATGCCCTAGCAAAGAGGCTTTTGCTCTATGCGGGTTCCTCCCGCCGTGCTCGAATACTAGGCTAAGGCAAGCAGCAACAGCAGCCCACAGAAACGACTCTGATTTCCCAGCGATGGCTATGCTTTCGCATAGATTTTCAGCTTGGCGGGAACCGCACTTCGCTGCTGCTTCCTCAGAAAGGATTTCGGTGTTTGCTCTGTCGCGTCAGGGAAGAAGAGCTGCGGAGAGCTGGTCCGTCTTAGGCCTTGCTGTCCCGGGCTTCATGTTGGCGCCCTGGGTTCTCGCTGCCAGGCCGAAATAAGCAGACACAGCCACAAACCTGCAGCAGCGTGCGTGGCCTAGGATGGCACTCAATGCACACTACCAACTCCCGTTGTAGGCAACGCTTGGCCTTTGGTACTGGCTCTCAGGCGGACTCACGGACAAGGCCAGTGCCTTCGCCACAGGAGAGGAGAGGCGACAGGATCCCTGAACACCGTCCGTTCCCTGGAATGGGGAGCTTTGGGGGACTGTCCCCACTCCTTCCCCGGCAAACCCCCTGCCACCGAAAACGCTGCCACATCTTCGAGGAAGATGGCATCTGACTGCCCATTTCACGAGGGAGCTGTTCCTCAAGTTCCGGATTTGGCTCCTGGTAGGAAGCCCAAGTGTGCCCTACGGACAGGTGGTCAAGCACATGCTGTCCCCTTGAGACCAGAGGCACAAGACAGGCCTGCCTTCTGCCCAGACTCCTTCCTCAGAGTGGAGCAGGTGCCCCTGCCCTAGTCGTCACCTCATGTCTCATTAGCAGTGAGGCTTCGTCTCTCCGCACAGGGAGCGGGTGACACTTGTCTTGCCACCGGCCTGCTCTTCCTGCCACGGCAGGCTCTCCTGCTTCCCGACCGTTTCCCAAACTCAAGGCCAATGGCACCTTCTCTTCTCTGGGGGCGGCTTGTTCGGCCTGTCCCAGACTTGCTCCTGGGGAGTGCAGTGAAAGACATGTCCCTTTCCTTAAGGCCCTTTCAGATGTGCAACCACGCTTCTCTCTTAGGCAAAGAGGTGCTAGGGCAAAGAGGATTTCGTTGCATGCGGGTATCTTCCAACGTGCTGTGGAGAGTAGCTTAGGTATTCAGCAGCAGCATCCCCCACATCCGATTCTGATTTCCCAGTGAATGCTGTGCTTTCCCAGAGGAGATGCCCGGGCAAAGAGGATTTCGCTGTATGCGGGTTTCTCCCACCCTTACACCGGGCTCAGGCAAGCAGCAGTAGAGCCCGCAGATCCGACTCTGATTTCTCGGCGAATGCTGTGCTTTCGCAGAGGCTTTGGCTTGGAGCGAACAGCACTTGGCCGCTGCTTCCTCAGCAAGGCTTCAGTCGCTTCAGGGAAGAAGAGCAGCGGGAGTGCTGGTGCCTCTTGGGCCTTGCTTTCCCGGGCTCCAAGTTCACATCCTGGGTTCATCCTACCAAGCCGAAATAAGCAGACCCAGCCTCGACCCTGCAGCAGCGTGCATGGCCTAGGATGGCACTCTGCTCACAATGACATCTCTCCTCGTAGGCAAGGCCTGCCCTTTCGCTCTGGCATTCAGGGGGACAGGGGACTAGGCTCGTGCCTTCCCCATCCTTGAGGAGCCGCGAGAGGATCACTGCACACGGCCCGTGCCCTGGGATGGGGAGTAATGGGAAACTGTCCCTGTTTCCCCGACACACCCCCTGCCTCCGCCAAGGCTGCCACATCCTGGAGGAAGACGGCATTTGATTGCCCGTTCCTCCAGGAGGTGTTTCTGCGAGTTCAGGTTCGGGAGATTGGTGGCAAGCCCACGTCTGCCCTCTGGACAGGTGGCCAAGGACCTGCTATCCCCTTGGGCCCAGAGGCACAGGAAAGGCCTTCCTTCTGTCCAGACTCCTTCCTCAGATTAGAGCACGCTCCCGTGCCCAATCATCCCCCCGTGTCTCCTTAGCTTCGTCTCTCTGCACAAGCAGAGGGTGACAATTGTCTTGCCACCGGCCCGCTGTTCTTGCCAGGGCCGGCGCTCCTGCTTCGCGACCGTTTTCCGTCCACAAGGCCAACGACTCCTTCTCTTCTCCTGGGGCAGCATGCTGCACTTTCCCGAGACAGGCTCCTGGGGAGTGCAGTGACAGACATGTCCCTTTCTTTAAGGATCTTTCCACAGGCGCAACCACGCTTCTCTCTCAGGCAGAAGGGATGCCCAGGCAAAGTGGATCTCGCTCCATGCAGATTTATTACACCGTGCTGTGGAGTCTTCCTCAGGAAAACAGCAGCAGCATCCCACAGATCCGACTCTGATTTCCCAGAGAATGCTGTGCTTTCCCAGAGGGGATGCCCTAGCAAAGAGGCTTTTGCTCTATGCGGGTTCCTCCCGCCGTGCTCGAATACTAGGCTAAGGCAAGCAGCAACAGCAGCCCACAGAAACGACTCTGATTTCCCAGCGATGGCTATGCTTTCGCATAGGTTTTCAGCTTGGCGGGAACCGCACTTCGCTGCTGCTTCCTCAGCAAGGATTTCGGTGTTTGCTCTGTCGCGTCAGGGAAGAAGAGCTGCGGAGAGCTGGTCCGTCTTAGGCCTTGCTGTCCCGGGCTTCATGTTGGCGCCCTGGGTTCTCGCTGCCAGGCCGAAATAAGCAGACACAGCCACAAACCTGCAGCAGCGTGCGTGGCCTAGGATGGCACTCAATGCACACTACCAACTCCCGTTGTAGGCAACGCTTGGCCTTTGGTACTGGCTCTCAGGCGGACTCACGGATAAGGCCAGTGCCTTCGCCACAGGAGAGGAGAGGCGACAGGATCCCTGAACACCGTCCGTTCCCTGGAATGGGGAGCTTTGTGGGACTGTCCCCACTCCTTCCCCGGCAAACCCCCTGCCACCGAAAACGCTGCCACATCTTGGAGGTAGATGGCATCTGACTGCCCATTTCACGAGGGAGCTGTTCCTCAAGTTCCGGGTTTGGCTCCTGGTAGCAAGCCCAAGTGTGCCCTACGGACAGGTGGTCAAGGACATGCTGTCCCCTTGGGACCAGAGGCACAAGACAGGCCTGCCTTCTGCCCAGACTCCTTCCTCAGAGTGGAGCAGGTGCCCCTGCCCTAGTCGTCACCTCATGTCTCATTAGCAGTGAGGCTTCGTCTCTCCGCACAGGGAGCGGGTGACACTTGTCTTGCCACCGGCCTGCTCTTCCTGCCACGGCAGGCTCTCCTGCTTCCCGACCGTTTCCCAAACTCAAGGCCAATGGCACCTTCTCTTCTCTGGGGGCGGCTTGTTCGGCCTGCCCCAGACTTGCTCCTGGGGAGTGCAGTGAAAGACATGTCCCTTTCCTTAAGGCCCTTTCAGATGTGCAACCACGCTTCTCTCTTAGGCAAAGACGTGCTAGGGCAAAGAGGATTTCGTTGCATGCGGGTATCTTCCAACGTGCTGTGGAGAGTAGCTTAGGTATTCAGCAGCAGCATCCCCCACATCCGATTCTGATTTCCCAGTGAATGCTGTGCTTTCCCAGAGGAGATGCCCGGGCAAAGAGGATTTCGCTGTATGCGGGTTTCTCCCACCGTTACACCGGGCTCAGGCAAGCAGCAGTAGAGCCCGCAGATCCGACTCTGATTTCTCAGCGAATGCTGTGCTTTCGCAGAGGCTTTGGCTTGGAGCGAACAGCACTTGGCCGCTGCTTCCTCAGCAAGGCTTCAGTCGCTTCAGGGAAGAAGAGCAGCGGGAGAGCTGGTGCCTCTTGGGCCTTGCTTTCCCGGGCTCCAAGTTCACATCCTGGGTTCATCCTACCAAGCCGAAATAAGCAGACCCAGCCTCGACCCTGCAGCAGCGTGCATGGCCTAGGATGGCACTCTGCTCACAATGACATCTCTCCTCGTAGGCAATTCCTGCCCTTTCGCTCTGGGATTCAGGGGGACAGGGGACTAGGCTCGTGCCTTCCCCATCCTTGAGGAGGCGCGAGAGGATCACTGCACACGGCCCGTGCCCTGGGATGGGGAGTAATGGGAAACTGTCCCTGTTTCCCCGACACACCCCCTGCCTCCGCCAAGGCTGCCACATCCTGGAGGAAGACGGCATTTGATTGCCCGTTCCTCCAGGAGGTGTTTCTGCGAGTTCAGGTTCGGGAGATTGGTGGCAAGCCCACGTCTGCCCTCTGGACAGGTGGCCAAGGACCTGCTATCCCCTTGGGCCCAGAGGCACAGGAAAGGCCTTCCTTCTGTCCAGACTCCTTCCTCAGATTAGAGCACGCTCCCGTGCCCAATCATCCCCTCGTGTCTCCTTAGCTTCGTCTCTCTGCACAAGCAGAGGGTGACAATTGTCTTGCCACCGGCCCGCTGTTCTTGCCAGGGCCGGCGCTCCTGCTTCGCGACCGTTTTCCGTCCACAAGGCCAACGACTCCTTCTCTTCTCCTGGGGCAGCATGCTGCACTTTCCCGAGACAGGCTCCTGGGGAGTGCAGTGACAGACATGTCCCTTTCTTTAAGGATCTTTCCACAGGCGCAACCACGCTTCTCTCTCAGGCAGAAGGGATGCCCAGGCAAAGTGGATCTCGCTCCATGCAGATTTATTACACCGTGCTGTGGAGTCTTCCTCAGGAAAACAGCAGCAGCATCCCACAGATCCGACTCTGATTTCCCAGATAATGCTGTGCTTTCCCAGAGGGGATGCCCTAGCAAAGAGGCTTTTGCTCTATGCGGGTTCCTCCCGCCGTGCTCGAATACTAGGCTAAGGCAAGCAGCAACAGCAGCCCACAGAAACGACTCTGATTTCCCAGCGATGGCTATGCTTTCGCATAGGTTTTCAGCTTGGCGGGAACCGCACTTCGCTGCTGCTTCCTCAGCAAGGATTTCGGTGTTTGCTCTGTCGCGTCAGGGAAGAAGAGCTGCGGAGAGCTGGTCCGTCTTAGGCCTTGCTGTTCCGGGCTTCATGTTGGCGCCCTGGGTTCTCGCTGCCAGGCCGAAATAAGCAGACACAGCCACAAACCTGCAGCAGCGTGCGTGGCCTAGGATGGCACTCAATGCACACTACCAACTCCCGTTGTAGGCAACGCTTGGCCTTTGGTACTGGCTCTCAGGCGGACTCACGGACAAGGCCAGTGCCTTCGCCACAGGAGAGGAGAGGCGACAGGATCCCTGAACACCGTCCGTTCCCTGGAATGGGGAGCTTTGGGGGACTGTCCCCACTCCTTCCCCGGCAAACCCCCTGCCACCGAAAACGCTGTCACATCTTGGAGGAAGATGGCATCTGACTGCCCATTTCACGAGGGAGCTGTTCCTCACGTTCCGGGTTTGGCTCCTGGTAGCAAGCCCAAGTGTGCCCTACGGACAGGTGGTCAAGGACATGCTGTCCCCTTGGGACCATAGGCACAAGACAGGCCTGCCTTCTGCCCAGACTCCTTCCTCAGAGTGGAGCAGGTGCCCCTGCCCTAGTCGTCACCTCATGTCTCATAAGCAGTGAGGCTTCGTCTCTCCGCACAGGGAGCGGGTGACACTTGTCTTGCCACCGGCCTGCTCTTCCTGCCACGGCAGGCTCTCCTGCTTCCCGACCGTTTCCCAAACTCAAGGCCAATGGCACCTTCTCTTCTCTGGGGGCGGCTTGTTCGGCCTGCCCCAGACTTGCTCCTGGGGAGTGCAGTGAAAGACATGTCCCTTTCCTTAAGGCCCTTTCAGATGTGCAACCACGCTTCTCTCTTAGGCAAAGAGGTGCTAGGGCAAAGAGGATTTCGTTGCATGCGGGTATCTTCCAACGTGCTGTGGAGAGTAGCTTAGGTATTCAGCAGCAGCATCCCCCACATCCGATTCTGATTTCCCAGTGAATGCTGTGCTTTCCCAGAGGAGATGCCCGGGCAAAGAGGATTTCACTGTATGCGGGTTTCTCCCACCGTTACACCGGGCTCAGGCAAGCAGCAGTAGAGCCCGCAGATCCGACTCTGATTTCTCGGCGAATGCTGTGCTTTCGCAGAGGATTTGGCTTGGAACGAACAGCACTTGGCCGCTGCATCCTCAGCAAGGCTTTAGTCGCTTCAGGGAAGAAGAGCAGCGGGAGAGCTGGTGCCTCTTGGGCCTTGCTTTCCCGGGCTCCAAGTTCACATCCTGGGTTCATCCTACCAAGCCGAAATAAGCAGACCCAGCCTCGACCCTGCAGCAGCGTGCATGGCCTAGGATAGCACTCTGCTCACAATGACATCTCTCCTCGTAGGCAATTCCTGCCCTTTCGCTCTGGGATTCAGGGGGGCAGGGGACTAGGCTCGTGCCTTCCCCATCCTTGAGGAGCCGCGAGAGGATCACTGCACACGGCCCGTGCCCTGGGATGGGGAGTAATGGGAAACTGTCCCTGTTTCCCCGACACACCCCCTGCCTCCGCCAAGGCTGCCACATCCTGGAGGAAGACGGCATTTGATTGCCCGTTCCTCCAGGAGGTGTTTCTGCGAGTTCAGGTTCGGGAGATTGGTGGCAAGCCCACGTCAGCCCTCTGGACAGGTGGCCAAGGACCTGCTATCCCCTTGGGCCCAGAGGCACAGGAAAGGCCTTCCTTCTGTCCAGACTCCTTCCTCAGATTAGAGCACGCTCCCGTGCCCAATCATCCCCTCGTGTCTCCTTAGCTTCGTCTCTCTGCACAAGCAGAGGGTGACAATTGTCTTGCCACCGGCCCGCTGTTCTTGCCAGGGCCGGCGCTCCTGCTTCGCGACCGTTTTCCGTCCACAAGGCCAACGACTCCTTCTCTTCTCCTGGGGCAGCATGCTGCACTTTCCCGAGACAGGCTCCTGGGGAGTGCAGTGACAGACATGTCCCTTTCTTTAAGGATCTTTCCACAGGCGCAACCACGCTTCTCTCTCAGGCAGAAGGGATGCCCAGGCAAAGTGGATCTCGCTCCATGCAGATTTATTACACCGTGCTGTGGAGTCTTCCTCAGGAAAACAGCAGCAGCATCCCACAGATCCGACTCTGATTTCCCAGAGAATGCTGTGCTTTCCCAGAGGGGATGCCCTAGCAAAGAGGCTTTTGCTCTATGCGGGTTCCTCCCGCCGTGCTCGAATACTAGGCTAAGGCAAGCAGCAACAGCAGCCCACAGAAACGACTCTGATTTCCCAGCGATGGCTATGCTTTCGCATAGGTTCTCAGCTTGGCGGGAACCGCACTTCACTGCTGCTTCCTCAGCAAGGATTTCGGTGTTTGCTCTGTCGCGTCAGGGAAGAAGAGCTGCGGAGAGCTGGTCCGTCTTAGGCCTTGCTGTCCCGGGCTTCATGTTGGCGCCCTGGGTTCTCGCTGCCAGGCCGAAATAAGCAGACACAGCCACAAACCTGCAGCAGCGTGCGTGGCCTAGGATGGCACTCAATGCACACTACCAACTCCCGTTGTAGGCAACGCTTGGCCTTTGGTACTGGCTCTCAGGCGGACTCACGGACAAGGCCAGTGCCTTCGCCACAGGAGAGGAGAGGCGACAGGATCCCTGAACACCGTCCGTTCCCTGGAATGGGGAGCTTTGGGGGACTGTCCCCACTCCTTCCCCGGCAAACCCCCTGCCACCGAAAACGCTGCCACATCTTGGAGGAAGATGGCATCTGACTGCCCATTTCACGAGGGAGCTGTTCCTCAAGTTCCGGGTTTGGCTCCTGGTAGCAAGCCCAAGTGTGCCCTACGGACAGGTGGTCAAGGACATGCTGTCCCCTTGGGACCAGAGGCACAAGACAGGCCTGCCTTCTGCCCAGACTCCTTCCTCAGAGTGGAGCAGGTGCCCCTGCCCTAGTCGTCACCTCATGTCTCATTAGCAGTGAGGCTTCGTCTCTCCGCACAGGGAGCGGGTGACACTTGTCTTGCCACCGGCCTGCTCTTCCTGCCACGGCAGGCTCTCCTGCTTCCCGACCGTTTCCCAAACTCAAGGCCAATGGCACCTTCTCTTCTCTGGTGGCGGCTTGTTCGGCCTGCCCCAGACTTGCTCCTGGGGAGTGCAGTGAAAGACATGTCCCTTTCCTTAAGGCCCTTTCAGATGTGCAACCACGCTTCTCTCTTAGGCAAAGAGGTGCTAGGGCAAAGAGGATTTCGTTGCATGCGGGTATCTTCCAACGTGCTGTGGAGAGTAGCTTAGGTATTCAGCAGCAGCATCCCCCACATCCGATTCAGATTTCCCAGTGAATGCCGTGCTTTCCCAGAGGAGATGCCCGGGCAAAGAGGATTTCGCTGTATGCGGGTTTCTTCCACCACGAGACCGGGCTCAGGCAAGCAGCAGTAGAGCCCGCAGATCCGACTCTGATTTCTCAGCGAATGCTGTGCTTTCGCAGAGGCTTTGGCTTGGAGCGAACAGCACTTGGCCGCTGCTTCCTCAGCAAGGCTTTAGTCGCTTCAGGGAAGAAGAGCAGTGGGAGAGCTGGTGCCTCTTGGGCCTTGCTTTCCCGGGCTCCAAGTTCACATGCTGCGTTCATCCTACCAAGCCGAAATAAGCAGACCCAGCCTCGACCCTGCAGCAGCGTGCATGGCCTAGGATGGCACTCTTCTCACAATGACATCTCTCCTCGTAGGCAAGGCCTGCCCTTTCGCTCTGGCATTCAGGGGGACAGGGGACTAGGCTCGTGCCTTCCCCATCCTTGAGGAGGCGCGAGAGGATCACTGCACACGGCCCGTACCCTGGGATGGGGAGTAATGGGAAACTGTCCCTGTTTCCCCGACACACCCCCTGTCTCCGCAAAGGCTGCCACATCCTGGAGGAAGACGGCATTTGATTGCCCGTTCCTCCAGGAGGTGTTTCTGCGAGTTCAGGTTCGGGAGATTGGTGGCAAGCCCACGTCTGCCCTCTGGACAGGTGGCCAAGGACCTGCTATCCCCTTGGGCCCAGAGGCACAGGAAAGGCCTTCCTTCTGTCCAGACTCCTTCCTCAGATTAGAGCACGCTCCCGTGCCCAATCATCCCCTCGTGTCTCCTTAGCTTCGTCTCTCTGCACAAGCAGTGGTTGACAATTGTCTTGCCACCGGCCCGCTGTTCTTGCCAGGGCCGGCGCTCCTGCTTCGCGACCGTTTTCCGTCCACAAGGCCAACGACTCCTTCTCTTCTCCTGGGGCAGCATGCTGCACTTTCCCGAGACAGGCTCCTGGGGAGTGCAGTGACAGACATGTCCCTTTCTTTAAGGATCTTTCCACAGGCGCAACCACGCTTCTCTCTCAGGCAGAAGGGATGCCCAGGCAAAGTGGATCTCGCTCCATGCAGATTTATTACACCGTGCTGTGGAGTCTTCCTCAGGAAAACAGCAGCAGCATCCCACAGATCCGACTCTGATTTCCCAGAGAATGCTGTGCTTTCCCAGAGGGGATGCCCTAGCAAAGAGGCTTTTGCTCTATGCTGGTTCCTCCCGCCGTGCTCGAATACTAGGCTAAGGCAAGCAGCAACAGCAGCCCACAGAAACGACTCTGATTTCCCAGCGATGGCTATGCTTTCGCATAGGTTTTCAGCTTGGCGGGAACCGCACTTCGCTGCTGCTTCCTCAGCAAGGATTTCGGTGTTTGCTCTGTCGCGTCAGGGAAGAAGAGCTGCGGAGAGCTGGTCCGTCTTAGGCCTTGCTGTTCCGGGCTTCATGTTGGCTCCCTGGGTTCTCGCTGCCAGGCCGAAATAAGCAGACACAGCCACAAACCTGCAGCAGCGTGCGTGGCCTAGGATGGCACTCAATGCACACTACCAACTCCTGTTGTAGGCAACGCTTGGCCTTTGGTACTGGCTCTCAGGCGGACTCACGGACAAGGCCAGTGCCTTCGCCACAGGAGAGGAGAGGCGACAGGATCCCTGAACACCGTCCGTTCCCTGGAATGGGGAGCTTTGGGGGACTGTCCCCACTCCTTCCCCGGCAAACCCCCTGCCACCGAAAACGCTGCCACATCTTGGAGGAAGATGGCATCTGACTGCCCATTTCACGAGGGAGCTGTTCCTCAAGTTCCGGGTTTGGCTCCTGGTAGCAAGCCCAAGTGTGCCCTTCGGACAGGTGGTCAAGGACATGCTGTCCCCTTGGGACCAGAGGCACAAGACAGGCCTGCCTTCTGCCCAGACTCCTTCCTCAGAGTGGAGCAGGTGCCCCTGCCCTAGTCGTCACCTCATGTCTCATTAGCAGTGAGGCTTCGTCTCTCCGCACAGGGAGCGGGTGACACTTGTCTTGCCACCGGCCTGCTCTTCCTGCCACGGCAGGCTCTCCTGCTTCCCGACCGTTTCCCAAACTCAAGGCCAATGGCACCTTCTCTTCTCTGGGGGCGGCTTGTTCGGCCTGCCCCAGACTTGCTCCTGGGGAGTGCAGTGAAAGACATGTCCCTTTCCTTAAGGCCCTTTCAGATGTGCAACCACGCTTCTCTCTTAGGCAAAGAGGTGCTAGGGCAAAGAGGATTTCGTTGCATGCGGGTATCTTCCAACGTGCTGTGGAGAGTAGCTTAGGTATTCAGCAGCAGCATCCCCCACATCCGATTCTGATTTCCCAGTGAATGCTGTGCTTTCCCAGAGGAGATGCCCGGGCAAAGAGGATTTCGCTGTATGCGGGTTTCTCCCACCCTTACACCGGGCTCAGGCAAGCAGCAGTAGAGCCCGCAGATCCGACTCTGATTTCTCAGCGAATGCTGTGCTTTCGCAGAGGCTTTGGCTTGGAGCGAACAGCACTTGGCCGCTGCTTCCTCAGCAAGGCTTTAGTCGCTTCAGGGAAGAAGAGCAGCGGGAGAGCTGGTGCCTCTTGGGCCTTGCTTTCCCGGGCTCCAAGTTCACATCCTGGGTTCATCCTACCAAGCCGAAATAAGCAGACCCAGCCTCGACCCTGCAGCAGCGTGCATGGCCTAGGATGGCACTCTGCTCACAATGACATCTCTCCTCGTAGGCAAGGCCTGCCCTTTCGCTCTGGCATTCAGGGGGACAGGGGACTAGGCTCGTGCCTTCCCCATCCTTGAGGAGCCGCGAGAGGATCACTGCACACGGCCCGTGCCCTGGGATAGGGAGTAATGGGAAACTGTCCCTATTTCCCCGGCCCCCCCCTGCCTCCGCCAAGGCTGCCACGTCCTGGAGGAAGACGGCATTTGATTGCCCGTTCCTCCAGGAGGTGTTTCTGCGAGTTCAGGTTCGGGAGATTGGTGCCAAGCCCACGTCTGCCCTCTGGACAGGTGGCCAAGGACCTGCTATCCCCTTGGGCCCAGAGGCACAGGAAAGGCCTTCCTTCTGTCCAGACTCCTTCCTCAGATGAGAGCACGCTCCCGTGCCCAATCATCCCCCCGTGTCTCCTTAGCTTCGTCTCTCTGCACAAGCAGAGAGTGACAATTGTCTTGCCACCGGCCCGCTGTTCTTGCCAGGGCCGGCGCTCCTGCTTCGCGACCGTTTTCCGTCCACAAGGCCAACGACTCCTTCTCTTCTCCTGGGGCAGCATGCTGCACTTTCCCGAGACAGGCTCCTGGGGAGTGCAGTGACAGACATGTCCCTTTCTTTAAGGATCTTTCCACAGGCGCAACCACGCTTCTCTCTCAGGCAGAAGGGATGCCCAGGCAAAGTGGATCTCGCTCCATGCAGATTTATTACACCGTGCTGTGGAGTCTTCCTCAGGAAAACAGCAGCAGCATCCCACAGATCCGACTCTGATTTCCCAGAGAATGCTGTGCTTTCCCAGAGGGGATGCCCTAGCAAAGAGGCTTTTTCTCTATGCGGGTTCCTCCCGCCGTGCTCGAATACTAGGCTAAGGCAAGCAGCAACAGCAGCTCACAGAAACGACTCTGATTTCCCAGCGATGGCTATGCTTTCGCATAGGTTTTCAGCTTGGCGGGAACCGCACTTCGCTGCTGCTTCCTCAGCAAGGATTTCGGTGTTTGCTCTGTCGCGTCAGGGAAGAAGAGCTGCGGAGAGCTGGTCCGTCTTAGGCCTTGCTGTCCCGGGCTTCATGTTGGCGCCCTGGGTTCTCGCTGCCAGGCCGAAATAAGCAGACACAGCCACAAACTTGCAGCAGCCTGCGTGGCCTAGGATGGCACTCAATGCACACTACCAACTCCCGTTGTAGGCAACGCTTGGCCTTTGGTACTGGCTCTCAGGCGGACTCACGGACAAGGCCAGTGCCTTCGCCACAGGAGAGGAGAGGCGACAGGATCCCTGAACACCGTCCGTTCCCTGGAATGGGGAGCTTTGGGGGACTGTCCCCACTCCTTCCCCGGCAAACCCCCTGCCACCGAAAACGTTGCCACATCTTCGAGGAAGATGGCATCTGACTGCCCATTTCACGAGGGAGCTGTTCCTCAAGTTCCGGGTTTGGCTCCTGGTAGCAAGCCCAAGTGTGCCCTTTGGACAGGTGGTCAAGCACATGCTGTCCCCTTGGGACCAGAGGCACAAGACAGGCCTGCCTTCTGCCCAGACTCCTTCCTCAGAGTGGAGCAGGTGCCCCTGCCCTAGTCGTCACCTCATGTCTCATTAGCAGTGAGGCTTCGTCTCTCCGCACAGTGAGCGGGTGACACTTGTCTTGCCACCGGCCTGCTCTTCCTGCCACGGCAGGCTCTCCTGCTTCCCGACCGTTTCCCAAACTCAAGGCCAATGGCACCTTCTCTTCTCTGGGGGCGGCTTGTTCGGCCTGCCCCAGACTTGCTCCTGGGGAGTGCAGTGAAAGACATGTCCCTTTCCTTAAGGCCCTTTCAGATGTGCAACCACGCTTCTCTCTTAGGCAAAGAGGTGCTAGGGCAAAGAGGATTTCGTTGCATGCGGGTATCTTCCAACGTGCTGTGGAGAGTAGCTTAGGTATTCAGCAGCAGCATCCCCCACATCCGATTCTGATTTCCCAGTGAATGCTGTGCTTTCCCAGAGGAGATGCCCGGGCAAAGAGGATTTCGCTGTATGCGGGTTTCTCCCACCGTTACACCGGGCTCAGGCAAGCAGCAGTAGAGCCCGCAGATCCGACTCTGATTTCTCGGCGAATGCTGTGCTTTCGCAGAGGCTTTGGCTTGGAGCGAACAGCACTTGGCCGCTGCTTCCTCAGCAAGGCTTCAGTCGCTTCAGGGAAGAAGAGCAGCGGGAGAGCTGGTGCCTCTTGGGCCTTGCTTTCCCGGGCTCCAAGTTCACATCCTGGGTTCATCCTACCAAGCCGAAATAAGCAGACCCAGCCTCGACCCTGCAGCAGCGTGCATGGCCTAGGATGGCACTCTGCTCACAATGACATCTCTCCTCGTAGGCAAGGCCTGCCCTTTCGCTCTGGCATTCAGGGGGACAGGGGACTAGGCTCGTGCCTTCCCCATCCTTGAGGAGCCGCGAGAGGATCACTGCACACGGCCCGTGCCCTGGGATGGGGAGTAATGGGAAACTGTCCCTGTTTCCCCGACACACCCCCTGCCTCCGCCAAGGCTGCCACGTCCTGGAGGAAGACGGCATTTGATTGCCCGTTCCTCCAGGAGGTGTTTCTGCGAGTTCAGGTTCGGGAGATTGGTGCCAAGCCCACGTCTGCCCTCTGGACAGGTGGCCAAGGACCTGCTATCCCCTTGGGCCCAGAGGCACAGGAAAGGCCTTCCTTCTGTCCAGACTCCTTCCTCAGATTAGAGCACGCTCCCGTGCACAATCATCCCCCCGGGTCTCCTTAGCTTCGTCTCTCTGCACAAGCAGAGGGTGACAATTGTCTTGCCACCGGCCCGCTGTTCTTGCCAGGGCCGGCGCTCCTGCTTCGCGACCGTTTTCCGTCCACAAGGCCAACGACTCCTTCTCTTCTCCTGGGGCAGCATGCTGCACTTTCCCGAGACAGGCTCCTGGGGAGTGCAGTGACAGACATGTCCCTTTCTTTAAGGATCTTTCCACAGGCGCAACCACGCTTCTCTCTCAGGCAGAAGGGATGCCCAGGCAAAGTGGATCTCGCTCCATGCAGATTTATTACACCGTGCTGTGGAGTCTTCCTCAGGAAAACAGCAGCAGCATCCCACAGATCCGACTCTGATTTCCCAGAGAATGCTGTGCTTTCCCAGAGGGGATGCCCTAGCAAAGAGGCTTTTGCTCTATGCGGGTTCCACCCGCCGTGCTCGAATACTAGGCTAAGGCAAGCAGCAACAGCAGCCCACAGAAACGACTCTGATTTCCCAGCGATGGCTATGCTTTCGCATAGGTTTTCAGCTTGGCGGGAACCGCACTTCGCTCCTGCTTCCTCAGCAAGGATTTCGGAGTTTGCTCTGTCGCGTCAGGGAAGAAGAGCTGCGGAGAGCTTGTCCGTCTTAGGCCTTGCTGTCCCGGGCTTCATGTTGGCGCCCTGGGTTCTCGCTGCCAGGCCGAAATAAGCAGACACAGCCACAAACCTGCAGCAGCATGCGTGGCCTAGGATGGCACTCAATGCACACTACCAACTCCCGTTGTAGGCAACGCTTGGCCTTTGGTACTGGCTCTCAGGCGGACTCACGGACAAGGCCAGTGCCTTCGCCACAGGAGAGGAGAGGCGACAGGATCCCTGAACACCGTCCGTTCCCTGGAATGGGGAGCTTTGGGGGACTGTCCCCACTCCTTCCCCGGCAAACCCCCTGCCACCGAAAACGCTGCCACATCTTCGAGGAAGATGGCATCTGACTGCCCATTTCACGAGGGAGCTGTTCCTCAAGTTCCGGATTTGGCTCCTGGTAGCAAGCCCAAGTGTGCCCTACGGACAGGTGGTCAAGCACATGCTGTCCCCTTGGGACCAGAGGCACAAGACAGGCCTGCCTTCTGCCCAGACTCCTTCCTCAGAGTGGAGCAGGTGCCCCTGCCCTAGTCGTCACCTCATGTCTCATTAGCAGTGAGGCTTCGTCTCTCCGCACAGGGAGCGGGTGACACTTGTCTTGCCACCGGCCTGCTCTTCCTGCCACGGCAGGCTCTCCTGCTTCCCGACCGTTTCCCAAACTCAAGGCCAATGGCACCTTCTCTTCTCTGGGGGCGGCTTGTTCGGCCTGCCCCAGACTTGCTCCTGGGGAGTGCAGTGAAAGACATGTCCCTTTCCTTAAGGCCCTTTCAGATGTGCAACCACGCTTCTCTCTTAGGCAAAGACGTGCTAGGGCAAAGAGGATTTCGTTGCATGCGGGTATCTTCCAACGTGCTGTGGAGAGTAGCTTAGGTATTCAGCAGCAGCATCCCCCACATCCGATTCTGATTTCCCAGTGAATGCTGTGCTTTCCCAGAGGAGATGCCCGGGCAAAGAGGATTTCGCTGTATGCGGGTTTCTCCCACCCTTACACCGGGCTCAGGCAAGCAGCAGTAGAGCCCGCAGATCCGACTCTGATTTCTCGGCGAATGCTGTGCTTTCGCAGAGGCTTTGGCTTGGAGCGAACAGCACTTGGCCGCTGCTTCCTCAGCAAGGCTTCAGTCGCTTCAGGGAAGAAGAGCAGCGGGAGTGCTGGTGCCTCTTGGGCCTTGCTTTCCCGGGCTCCAAGTTGACATCCTGGGTTCATCCTACCAAGCCGAAATAAGCAGACCCAGCCTCGACCCTGCAGCAGCGTGCATGGCCTAGGATGGCACTCTGCTCACAATGACATCTCTCCTCGTAGGCAAGGCCTGCCCTTTCGCTCTGGCATTCAGGGGGACAGGGGACTAGGCTCGTGCCTTCCCCATCCTTGAGGAGCCGCGAGAGGATCACTGCACACGGCCCGTGCCCTGGGATGGGGAGTAATGGGAAACTGTCCCTGTTTCCCCGACACACCCCCTGCCTCCGCCAAGGCTGCCACATCCTGGAGGAAGACGGCATTTGATTGCCCGTTCCTCCAGGAGGTGTTTCTGCGAGTTCAGGTTCGGGAGATTGGTGGCAAGCCCACGTCTGCCCTCTGGACAGGTGGCCAAGGACCTGCTATCCCCTTGGGCCCAGAGGCACAGGAAAGGCCTTCCTTCTGTCCAGACTCCTTCCTCAGATTAGAGCACGCTCCCGTGCCCAATCATCCCCTCGTGTCTCCTTAGCTTCGTCTCTCTGCACAAGCAGAGGGTGACAATTGTCTTGCCACCGGCCCGCTGTTCTTGCCAGGGCCGGCGCTCCTGCTTCGCGACCGTTTTCCGTCCACAAGGCCAACGACTCCTTCTCTTCTCCTGGGGCAGCATGCTGCACTTTCCCGAGACAGGCTCCTGGGGAGTGCAGTGACAGACATGTCCCTTTCTTTAAGGATCTTTCCACAGGCGCAACCACGCTTCTCTCTCAGGCAGAAGGGATGCCCAGGCAAAGTGGATCTCGCTCCATGCAGATTTATTACACCGTGCTGTGGAGTCTTCCTCAGGAAAACAGCAGCAGCATCCCACACATCCGACTCTGATTTCCCAGATAATGCTGTGCTTTCCCAGAGGGGATGCCCTAGCAAAGAGGCTTTTGCTCTATGCGGGTTCCTCCCGCCGTGCTCGAATACTAGGCTAAGGCAAACAGCAACAGCAGCCCACAGAAACGACTCTGATTTCCCAGCGATGGCTATGCTTTCGCATAGGTTTTCAGCTTGGCGGGAACCGCACTTCGCTGCTGCTTCCTCAGCAAGGATTTCGGTGTTTGCTCTGTCGCGTCAGGGAAGAAGAGCTGCGGAGAGCTGGTCCGTCTTAGGCCTTGCTGTTCCGGGCTTCATGTTGGCGCCCTGGGTTCTCGCTGCCAGGCCGAAATAAGCAGACACAGCTACAAACCTGCAGCAGCGTGCGTGGCCTAGGATGGCACTCAATGCACACTACCAACTCCCGTTGTAGGCAACACTTGGCCTTTGGTACTGGCTGTCAGGCGGACTCACGGACAAGGCGAGTGCCTTCGCCCTAGGAGAGGAGAGGCGACAGGATGCCTGAACACCGTCCGTTCCCTGGAATGGGGAGCTTTGGGGGACTGTTCCCACTCCTTCCCCGGCAAACCCCCTGCCACCGAAAACGCTGCCACATCTTGGAGGAAGATGGCATCTCACTGCCCATTTCACGAGGGAGCTGTTCTTCAAGTTCCGGGATTGGCTCCTGGTAGCAAGCCCAAGTGTGCCCTACGGACAGGTGGTCAAGGACATGCTGTCCCCTTGGGACCAGAGGCACAAGACAGGCCTGCCTTCTGCCCAGACTCCTTCCTCAGAGTGGAGCAGGTGCCCCTGCCCTAGTCGTCACCTCATGTCTCATTAGCAGTGAGGCTTCGTCTCTCCGCACAGGGAGCGGGTGACACTTGTCTTGCCACCGGCCTGCTCTTCCTGCCACGGCAGGCTCTCCTGCTTCCCGACCGTTTCCCAAACTCAAGGCCAATGGCACCTTCTCTTCTCTGGGGGCGGCTTGTTCGGCCTGCCCCAGACTTGCTCCTGGGGAGTGCAGTGAAAGACATGTCCCTTTCCTTAAGGCCCTTTCAGATGTGCAACCACGCTTCTCTCTTAGGCAAAGACGTGCTAGGGCAAAGAGGATTTCGTTGCATGCGGGTATCTTCCAACGTGCTGTGGAGAGTAGCTTAGGTATTCAGCAGCAGCATCCCCCACATCCGATTCTGATTTCCCAGTGAATGCTGTGCTTTCCCAGAGGAGATGCCCGGGCAAAGAGGATTTCGCTGTATGCGGGTTTCTCCCACCGTTACACCGGGCTCAGGCAAGCAGCAGTAGAGCCCGCAGATCCGACTCTGATTTCTCGGCGAATGCTGTGCTTTCGCAGAGGCTTTGGCTTGGAGCGAACAGCACTTGGCCGCTGCTTCCTCAGCAAGGCTTTAGTCGCTTCAGGGAAGAAGAGCAGCGGGAGAGCTGGTGCCTCTTGGGCCTTGCTTTCCCGGGCTCCAAGTTCACATCCTGCGTTCATCCTACCAAGCCGAAATAAGCAGACCCAGCCTCGACCCTGCAGCAGCGTGCATGGCCTATGATGGCACTCTGCTCACAATGACATCTCTCCTCGTAGGCAAGGCCTGCCCTTTCGCTCTGGCATTCAGGGGGACAGGGGACTAGGCTCGTGCCTTCCCCATCCTTGAGGAGCCGCGAGAGGATCACTGCACACGGCCTGTGCCCTGGGATAGGGAGTAATGGGAAACTGTCCCTGTTTCCCCGACACACCCCCTGCCTCCGCCAAGGCTGCCACATCCTGGAGGAAGACTGCATTTGATTGCCCGTTCCTCCAGGAGGTGTTTCTGCGAGTTCAGGTTCGGGAGATTGGTGGCAAGCCCACGTCGGCCCTCTGGACAGGTGGCCAAGGACCTGCTATCCCCTTGGGCCCAGAGGCACAGGAAAGGCCTTCCTTCTGTCCAGACTCCTTCCTCAGATTAGAGCACGCTCCCGTGCCCAATCATCCCCCCGTGTCTCCTTAGCTTCGTCTCTCTGCACAAGCAGAGAGTGACAATTGTCTTGCCACCGGCCCGCTGTTCTTGCCAGGGCCGGCGCTCCTGCTTCGCGACCGTTTTCCGTCCACAAGGCCAACGACTCCTTCTCTTCTCCTGGGGCAGCATGCTGCACTTTCCCGAGACAGGCTCCTGGGGAGTGCAGTGACAGACATGTCCCTTTCTTTAAGGATCTTTCCACAGGCGCAACCACGCTTCTCTCTCAGGCAGAAGGGATGCCCAGGCAAAGTGGATCTCGCTCCATGCAGATTTATTACACCGTGCTGTGGAGTCTTCCTCAGGAAAACAGCAGCAGCATCCCACAGATCCGACTCTGATTTCCCAGAGAATGCTGTGCTTTCCCAGAGGGGATGCCCTAGCAAAGAGGCTTTTGCTCTATGCGGGTTCCTCCCGCCGTGCTCGAATACTAGGCTAAGGCAAGCAGCAACAGCAGCCCACAGAAACGACTCTGATTTCCCAGCGATGGCTATGCTTTCGCATAGGTTTTCAGCTTGGCGGGAACCGCACTTCGCTGCTGCTTCCTCAGCAAGGATTTCGGTGTTTGCTCTGTCGCGTCAGGGAAGAAGAGCTGCGGAGAGCTGGTCCGTCTTAGGCCTTGCTGTCCCGGGCTTCATGTTGGCGCCCTGGGTTCTCGCTGCCAGGCCGAAATAAGCAGACACAGCCACAAACCTGCAGCAGCGTGCGTGGCCTAGGATGGCACTCAATGCACACTACCAACTCCCGTTGTAGGCAACGCTTGGCCTTTGGTACTGGCTCTCAGGCGGACTCACGGACAAGGCCAGTGCCTTCGCCACAGGAGAGGAGAGGCGACAGGATCCCTGAACACCGTCCGTTCCCTGGAATGGGGAGCTTTGGGGGACTGTTCCCACTCCTTCCCCGGCAAACCCCCTGCCACCGAAAACGCTGCCACATCTTGGAGGAAGATGGCATCTGACTGCCCATTTCACGAGGGAGCTGTTCCTCAACTTCCGGGTTTGGCTCCTGGTAGCAGCCCAAGTGTGCCCTACGGACAGGTGGTCAAGCACATGCTGTCCCCTTGGGACCAGAGGCACAAGACAGGCCTGCCTTCTGCCCAGACTCCTTCCTCAGAGTGGAGCAGGTGCCCCTGCCCTAGTCGTCACCTCATGTCTCATTAGCAGTGAGGCTTCGTCTCTCCGCACAGGGAGCGGGTGACACTTGTCTTGCCACCGGCCTGCTCTTCCTGCCACGGCAGGCTCTCCTGCTTCCCGACCGTTTCCCAAACTCAAGGCCAATGGCACCTTCTCTTCTCTGGGGGCGGCTTGTTCGGCCTGCCCCAGACTTGCTCCTGGGGAGTGCAGTGAAAGACATGTCCCTTTCCTTAAGGCCCTTTCAGATGTGCAACCACGCTTCTCTCTTAGGCAAAGAGGTGCTAGGGCAAAGAGGATTTCGTTGCATGCGGGTATCTTCCAACGTGCTGTGGAGAGTAGCTTAGGTATTCAGCAGCAGCATCCCCCACATCCGATTCTGATTTCCCAGTGAATGCTGTGCTTTCCCAGAGGAGATGCCCGGGCAAAGAGATTTTCGCTGTATGCGGGTTTCTCCCACCGCGAGACCGGGCTCAGGCAAGCAGCAGTAGAGCCCGCAGATCCGACTCTGATTTCTCGGCGAATGCTGTGCTTTCGCAGAGGCTTTGGCTTGGAGCGAACAGCACTTGGCCGCTGCTTCCTCAGCAAGGCTTTAGTCGCTTCAGGGAAGAAGAGCAGCGGGAGAGCTGGTGCCTCTTGGGCCTTGCTTTCCCGGGCTCCAAGTTCACATTCTGGGTTCATCCAACCAAGCCGAAATAAGCAGACCCAGCCTCGACCCTGCAGCAGCGTGCATGGCCTAGGATGGCACTCTGCTCACAATGACATCTCTCCTAGTAGGCAAGGCCTGCCCTTTCGCTCTGGCATTCAGGGGGACAGGGGACTAGACTCGTGCCTTCCCCATCCTTGAGGAGGCGCGAGAGGATCACTGCACACGGCCCGTGCCCTGGGATGGGGAGTAATGGAAACTGTCCCTGTTTCCCCGACACACCCCCTGCCTCCGCCAAGGCTGCCACATCCTGGAGGAAGACGGCATTTGATTGCCCGTTCCTCAAGGAGGTGTTTCTGCGAGTTCAGGTTCGGGAGATTGGTGGCAAGCCCACGTCTGCCCTCTGGACAGGTGGCCAAGGACTTGCTATCCCCTTGGGCCCAGAGGCACAGGAAAGGCCTTCCTTCTGTCCAGACTCCTTCCTCAGATTAGAGCACGCTCCCGTGCCCAATCATCCGCCCGTGTCTCCTTAGCTTCGTCTCTCTGCACAAGCAGAGGTTGACAATTGTCTTGCCACCGGCCCGCTGTTCTTGCCAGGGCCGGCGCTCCTGCTTCGCGACCGTTTTCCGTCCACAAGGCCAACGACTCCTTCTCTTCTCCTGGGGCAGCATGCTGCACTTTCCCGAGACAGGCTCCTGGGGAGTGCAGTGACAGACATGTCCCTTTCTTTAAGGATCTTTCCACAGGCGCAACCACGCTTCTCTCTCAGGCAGAAGGGATGCCCAGGCAAAGTGGATCTCGCTCCATGCAGATTTATTACACCGTGCTGTGGAGTCTTCCTCAGGAAAACAGCAGCAGCATCCCACAGATCCGACTCTGATTTCCCAGAGAATGTTGTGCTTTCCCAGAGGGGATGCCCTAGCAAAGAGGCTTTTGCTCTATGCGGGTTCCTCCCGCCGTGCTCGAATACTAGGCTAAGGCAAGCAGCAACAGCAGCCCACAGAAACGACTCTGATTTCCCAGCGATGGCTATGCTTTCGCATAGGTTTTCAGCTTGGCGGGTACCGCACTTCGCTGCTGCTTCCTCAGCAAGGATTTCGGTGTTTGCTCTGTCGCGTCAGGGAAGAAGAGCTGCGGAGAGCTGGTCCGTCTTAGGCCTTGCTGTTCCGGGCTTCATGTTGGCTCCCTGGGTTCTCGCTGCCAGGCCGAAATAAGCAGACACAGCCACAAACCTGCAGCAGCGTGCGTGGCCTAGGATGGCACTCAATGCACACTACCAACTCCCGTTGTAGGCAACGCTTGGCCTTTGGTACTGGCTCTCAGGCGGACTCACGGACAAGGCCAGTGCCTTCGCCACAGGAGAGGAGAGGCGACAGGATCCCTGAACACCGTCCGTTCCCTGGAATGGGGAGCTTTGGGGGACTGTCCCCACTCCTTCCCCGGCAAACCCCCTGCCACCGAAAACGCTGCCACATCTTGGAGGAAGATGGCATCTGACTGCCCATTTCACGAGGGAGCTGTTCCTCAAGTTCCGGGTTTGGCTCCTGGTAGCAAGCCCAAGTGTGCCCTACGGACAGGTGGTCAAGGACATGCTGTCCCCTTGGGACCAGAGGCACAAGACAGGCCTGCCTTCTGCCCAGACTCCTTCCTCAGAGTGGAGCAGGTGCCCCTGCCCTAGTCGTCACCTCATGTCTCATTAGCAGTGAGGCTTCGTCTCTCCGCACAGGGAGCGGGTGACACTTGTCTTGCCACCGGCCTGCTCTTCCTGCCACGGCAGGCTCTCCTGCTTCCCGACCGTTTCCCAAACTCAAGGCCAATGGCACCTTCTCTTCTCTGTGGGCGGCTTGTTCGGCCTGCCCCAGACTTGCTCCTGGGGAGTGCAGTGAAAGACATGTCCCTTTCCTTAAGGCCCTTTCAGATGTGCAACCACGCTTCTCTCTTAAGCAAAGAGGTGCTAGGGCAAAGAGGATTTCGTTGCATGCGGGTATCTTCCAACGTGCTGTGGAGAGTAGCTTAGGTATTCAGCAGCAGCATCCCCCACATCCGATTCTGATTTCCCAGTGAATGCTGTGCTTTCCCAGAGGAGATGCCCGGGCAAAGAGGATTTCGCTGTATGCGGGTTTCTCCCACCGCGAGGCCGGGCTCAGGCAAGCAGCAGTAGAGCCCGCAGATCCGACTCTGTTTTCTCAGCGAATGCTGTGCTTTCGCAGAGGCTTTGGCTTGGAGCGAACAGCACTTGGCCGCTGCTTCCTCAGCAAGGCTTTAGTCGCTTCAGGGAAGAAGAGCAGCGGGAGAGCTGGTGCCTCTTGGGCCTTGCTTTCCCGGGCTCCAAGTTCACATCCTGGGTTCATCCTACCAAGCCGAAATAAGCAGACCCAGCCTCGACCCTGCAGCAGCGTGCATGGCCTACGATGGCACTCTGCTCACAATGACATCTCTCCTCGTAGGCAAGGCCTGCCCTTTCGCTCTGGCATTCAGGGGGACAGGGGACTAGGCTCGTGCCTTCCCCATCCTTGAGGAGGCGCGAGAGGATCACTGCACACGGCCCGTGCCCTGGGATGGGGAGTAATGGGAAACTGTCCCTGTTTCCCCGACACACCCCCTGCCTCCGCCAAGGCTGCCACATCGTGGAGGAAGACGGCATTTGATTGCCCGTTCCTCCAGGAGGTGTTTCTGCGAGTTCAGGTTCGGGAGATTGGTGGCAAGCCCACGTCTGCCCTCTGGACAGGTGGCCAAGGACCTGCTATCCCCTTGGGCCCAGAGGCACAGGAAAGGCCTTCCTTCTGTCCAGACTCCTTCCTCAGATTAGAGCACGCTCCCGTGCCCAATCATCCGCCCGTGTCTCCTTAGCTTCGTCTCTCTGCACAAGCAGAGGGTGACAATTGTCTTGCCACCGGCCCGCTGTTCTTGCCAGGGCCGGCGCTCCTGCTTCGCGACCGTTTTCCGTCCACAAGGCCAACGACTCCTTCTCTTCTCCTGGGGCAGCATGCTGCACTTTCCCGAGACAGGCTCCTGGGGAGTGCAGTGACAGACATGTCCCTTTCTTTAAGGATCTTTCCACAGGCGCAACCACGCTTCTCTCTCAGGCAGAAGGGATGCCCAGGCAAAGTGGATCTCGCTCCATGCAGATTTATTACACCGTGCTGTGGAGTCTTCCTCAGGAAAACAGCAGCAGCATCCCACAGATCCGACTCTGATTTCCCAGAGAATGCTGTGCTTTCCCAGAGGGGATGCCCTAGCAAAGAGGCTTTTGCTCTATGCGGGTTCCTCCCGCCGTGCTCGAATACTAGGCTAAGGCAAGCAGCAACAGCAGCCCACAGAAACGACTCTGATTTCCCAGCGATGGCTATGCTTTAGCATAGGTTTTCAGCTTGGCGGGAACCGCACTTCGCTGCTGCTTCCTCAGCAAGGATTTCGGTGTTTGCTCTGTCGCGTCAGGGAAGAAGAGCTGCGGAGAGCTGGTCCGTCTTAGGCCTTGCTGTCCCGGGCTTCATGTTGGCGCCCTGGGTTCTCGCTGCCAGGCCGAAATAAGCAGACACAGCCACAAACCTGCAGCAGCGTGCGTGGCCTAGGATGGCACTCAATGCACACTACCAACTCCCGTTGTAGGCAACGCTTGGCCTTTGGTACTGGCTCTCAGGCGGACTCACGGACAAGGCCAGTGCCTTCGCCACAGGAGAGGAGAGGCGACAGGATCCCTGAACACCGTCCGTTCCCTGGAATGGGGAGCTTTGGGGGACTGTCCCCACTCCTTCCCCGGCAAACCCCCTGCCACCGAAAACGCTGCCACATCTTGGAGGAAGATGGCATCTGACTGCCCATTTCACGAGGGAGCTGTTCCTCAAGTTCCGGGTTTGGCTCCTGGTAGCAAGCCCAAGTGTGCCCTACGGACAGGTGGTCAAGGACATGCTGTCCCCTTGGGACCAGAGGCACAAGACAGGCCTGCCTTCTGCCCAGACTCCTTCCTCAGAGTGGAGCAGGTGCCCCTGCCCTAGTCGTCACCTCATGTCTCATTAGCAGTGAGGCTTCGTCTCTCCGCACAGGGAGCGGGTGACACTTGTCTTGCCACCGGCCTGCTCTTCCTGCCACGGCAGGCTCTCCTGCTTCCCGACCGTTTCCCAAACTCAAGGCCAATGGCACCTTCTCTTCTCTGGGGGCGGCTTGTTCGGCCTGCCCCAGACTTGCTCCTGGGGAGTGCAGTGAAAGACATGTCCCTTTCCTTAAGGCCCTTTCAGATGTGCAACCACGCTTCTCTCTTAGGCAAAGAGGTGCTAGGGCAAAGAGGATATCGTTGCATGCGGGTATCTTCCAACGTGCTGTGGAGAGTAGCTTAGGTATTCAGCAGCAGCATCCCCCACATCCGATTCTGATTTCCCAGTGAATGCTGTGCTTTCCCAGAGGAGATGCCCGGGCAAAGAGGATTTCGCTGTATGCGGGTTTCTCCCACCGTTACACCGGGCTCAGGCAAGCAGCAGTAGAGCCCGCAGATCCGACTCTGATTTCTCAGCGAATGCTGTGCTTTCGCAGAGGCTTTGGCTTGGAGCGAACAGCACTTGGCCGCTGCTTCCTCAGCAAGGCTTTAGTCGCTTCAGGGAAGAAGAGCAGCGGGAGAGCTGGTGCCTCTTGGGCCTTGCTTTCCCGGGCTCCAAGTTCACATCCTGCGTTCATCCTACCAAGCCGAAATAAGCAGACGCAGCCTCGACCCTGCAGCAGCGTGCATGGCCTAGGATGGCACTCTGCTCACAATGACATCTCTCCTCGTAGGCAAGGCCTGCCCTTTCGCTCTGGCATTCAGGGGGACAGGGGACTAGGCTCGTGCCTTCCCCATCCTTGAGGAGGCGCGAGAGGATCACTGCACACGGCCCGTGCCCTGTGATGGGGAGTAATGGGAAACTGTCCCTGTTTCCCCGACACACCCCCTGCCTCCGCCAAGGCTGCCACATCCTGGAGGAAGACGGCATTTGATTGCCCGTTCCTCCAGGAGGTGTTTCTGCGAGTTCAGGTTCGGGAGATTGGTGGCAAGCCCACGTCTGCCCTCTGGACAGGTGGCCAAGGACCTGCTATCCCCTTGGGCCCAGAGGCACAGGAAAGGCCTTCCTTCTGTCCAGACTCCTTCCTCAGATTAGAGCACGCTCCCGTGCCCAATCATCCGCCCGTGTCTCCTTAGCTTCGTCTCTCTGCACAAGCAGAGGGTGACAATTGTCTTGCCACCGGCCCGCTGTTCTTGCCAGGGCCGGCGCTCCTGCTTCGCGACCGTTTTCCGTCCACAAGGCCAACGACTCCTTCTCTTCTCCTGGGGCAGCATGCTGCACTTTCCCGAGACAGGCTCCTGGGGAGTGCAGTGACAGACATGTCCCTTTCTTTAAGGATCTTTCCACAGGCGCAACCACGCTTCTCTCTCAGGCAGAAGGGATGCCCAGGCAAAGTGGATCTCGCTCCATGCAGATTTATTACACCGTGCTGTGGAGTCTTCCTCAGGAAAACAGCAGCAGCATCCCACAGATCCGACTCTGATTTCCCAGAGAATGCTGTGCTTTCCCAGAGGGGATGCCCTAGCAAAGAGGCTTTTGCTCTATGCGGGTTCCTCCCGCCGTGCTCGAATACTAGGCTAAGGCAAGCAGCAACAGCAGCCCACAGAAACGACTCTGATTTCCCAGCGATGGCTATGCTTTCGCATAGGTTTTCAGCTTGGCGGGAACCGCACTTCGCTGCTGCTTCCTCAGCAAGGATTTCGGTGTTTGCTCTGTCGCGTCAGGGAAGAAGAGCTGCGGAGAGCTGGTCAGTCTTAGGCCTTGCTGTCCCGGGCTTCATGTTGGCGCCCTGGGTTCTCGCTGCCAGGCCGAAATAAGCAGACACAGCCACAAACCTGCAGCAGCGTGCGTGGCCTAGGATGGCACTCAATGCACACTACCAACTCCCGTTGTAGGCAACGCTTGGCCTTTGGTACTGGCTCTCAGGCGGACTCACGGACAAGGCCAGTGCCTTCGCCACAGGAGAGGAGAGGCGACAGGATCCCTGAACACCGTCCGTTCCCTGGAATGGGGAGCTTTGGGGGACAGTCCCCACTCCTTCCCCGGCAAACCCCCTGCCACCGAAAACGCTGCCACATCTTGGAGGAAGATGGCATCTGACTGCCCATTTCACGAGGGAGCTGTTCCTCAAGTTCCGGGTTTGGCTCCTGGTAGCAAGCCCAAGTGTGCCCTACGGACAGGTGGTCAAGCACATGCTGTCCCCTTGGGACCAGAGGCACAAGACAGGCCTGCCTTCTGCCCAGACTCCTTCCTCAGAGTGGAGCAGGTGCCCCTGCCCTAGTCGTCACCTCATGTCTCATTAGCAGTGAGGCTTCGTCTCTCCGCACAGGGAGCGGGTGACACTTGTCTTGCCACCGGCCTGCTCTTCCTGCCACGGCAGGCTCTCCTGCTTCCCGACCGTTTCCCAAACTCAAGGCCAATGGCACCTTCTCTTCTCTGGGGGCGGCTTGTTCGGCCTGCCCCAGACTTGCTCCTGGGGAGTGCAGTGAAAGACATGTCCCTTTCCTTAAGGCCCTTTCAGATGTGCAACCACGCTTCTCTCTTAGGCAAAGAGGTGCTAGGGCAAAGAGGATTTCGTTGCATGCGGGTATCTTCCAACGTGCTGTGGAGAGTAGCTTAGGTATTCAGCAGCAGCATCCCCCACATCCGATTCTGATTTCCCAGTGAATGCTGTGCTTTCCCAGAGGAGATGCCCGGGCAAAGACGATTTCGCTGTATGCGGGTTTCTCCCACCGCGAGACCGGGCTCAGGCAAGCAGCAGTAGAGCCCGCAGATCCGACTCTGATTTCTCAGCGAATGCTGTGCTTTCGCAGAGGCTTTGGCTTGGAGCGAACAGCACTTGGCCGCTGCTTCCTCAGCAAGGCTTTAGTCGCTTCAGGGAAGAAGAGCAGCGGGAGAGCTGGTGCCTCTTGGGCCTTGCTTTCCCGGGCTCCAAGTTCACATCCTGGGTTCATCCTACCAAGCCGAAATAAGCAGACCCAGCCTCGACCCTGCAGCAGCGTGCATGGCCTAGGATGGCACTCTGCTCACAATGACATCTCTCCTCGTAGGCAAGGCCTGCCCTTTCGCTCTGGCATTCAGGGGGACAGGGGACTAGGCTCGTGCCTTCCCCATCCTTGAGGAGCCGCGAGAGGATCACTGCACACGGCCCGTGCCCTGGGATGGGGAGTAATGGGAAACTGTCCCTGTTTCCCCGACACACCCCCTGCCTCCGCCAAGGCTGCCACATCCTGGAGGAAGACGGCATTTGATTGCCCGTTCCTCCAGGAGGTGTTTCTGCGAGTTCAGGTTCGGGAGATTGGTGGCAAGCCCACGTCTGCCCTCTGGACAGGTGGCCAAGGACCTGCTATCCCCTTGGGCCCAGAGGCACAGGAAAGGCCTTCCTTCTGTCCAGACTCCTTCCTCAGATTAGAGCACGCTCCCGTGCCCAATCATCCGCCCGTGTCTCCTTAGCTTCGTCTCTCTGCACAAGCAGAGGGTGACAATTGTCTTGCCACCGGCCCGCTGTTCTTGCCAGGGCCGGCGCTCCTGCTTCGCGACCGTTTTCCGTCCACAAGGCCAACGACTCCTTCTCTTCTCCTGGGGCAGCATGCTGCACTTTCCCGAGACAGGCTCCTGGGGAGTGCAGTGACAGACATGTCCCTTTCTTTAAGGATCTTTCCACAGGCGCAACCACGCTTCTCTCTCAGGCAGAAGGGATGCCCAGGCAAAGTGGATCTCGCTCCATGCAGATTTATTACACCGTGCTGTGGAGTCTTCCTCAGGAAAACAGCAGCAGCATCCCACAGATCCGACTCTGATTTCCCAGAGAATGCTGTGCTTTCCCAGAGGGGATGCCCTAGCAAAGAGGCTTTTGCTCTATGCGGGTTCCTCCCGCCGTGCTCGAATACTAGGCTAAGGCAAGCAGCAACAGCAGCCCACAGAAACGACTCTGATTTCCCAGCGATGGCTATGCTTTCGCATAGGTTTTCAGCTTGGCGGGAACCGCACTTCGCTGCTGCTTCCTCAGCAAGGATTTCGGTGTTTGTTCTGTCGCGTCAGGGAAGAAGAGCTGCGGAGAGCTGGTCCGTCTTAGGCCTTGCTGTCCCGGGCTTCATGTTGGCGCCCTGGGTTCTCGCTGCCAGGCCGAAATAAGCAGACACAGCCACAAACCTGCAGCAGCGTGCGTGGCCTAGGATGGCACTCAATGCACACTACCAACTCCCGTTGTAGGCAACGCTTGGCCTTTGGTACTGGCTCTCAGGCGGACTCACGGACAAGGCCAGTGCCTTCGCCACAGGAGAGGAGAGGCGACAGGATCCCTGAACACCGTCCGTTCCCTGGAATGGGGAGCTTTGGGGGACTGTCCCCACTCCTTCCCCGGCAAACCCCCTGCCACCGAAAACGCTGCCACATCTTGGAGGAAGATGGCATCTGACTGCCCATTTCACGAGGGAGCTGTTCCTCAAGTTCCGGGTTTGGCTCCTGGTAGCAAGCCCAAGTGTGCCCTACGGACAGGTGGTCAAGGACATGCTGTCCCCTTGGGACCAGAGGCACAAGACAGGCCTGCCTTCTGCCCAGACTCCTTCCTCAGAGTGGAGCAGGTGCCCCTGCCCTAGTCGTCACCTCATGTCTCATTAGCAGTGAGGCTTCGTCTCTCCGCACAGGGAGCGGGTGACACTTGTCTTGCCACCGGCCTGCTCTTCCTGCCACGGCAGGCTCTCCTGCTTCCCGACCGTTTCCCAAACTCAAGGCCAATGGCACCTTCTCTTCTCTGGGGGCGGCTTGTTCGGCCTGCCCCAGACTTGCTCCTGGGGAGTGCAGTGAAAGACATGTCCCTTTCCTTAAGGCCCTTTCAGATGTGCAACCACGCTTCTCTCTTAGGCAAAGAGGTGCTAGGGCAAAGAGGATTTCGTTGCATGCGGGTATCTTCCAACGTGCTGTGGAGAGTAGCTTAGGTATTCAGCAGCAGCATCCCCCACATCCGATTCTGATTTCCCAGTGAATGCTGTGCTTTCCCAGAGGAGATGCCCGGGCAAAGAGGATTTCGCTGTATGCGGGTTTCTCCCACCGCGAGACCGGGCTCAGGCAAGCAGCAGTAGAGCCCGCAGATCCGACTCTGATTTCTCAGCGAATGCTGTGCTTTCGCAGAGGCTTTGGCTTGGAGCGAACAGCACTTGGCCGCTGCTTCCTCAGCAAGGCTTTAGTCGCTTCAGGGAAGAAGAGCAGCGGGAGAGCTGGTGCCTCTTGGGCCTTGCTTTCCCGGGCTCCAAGTTCACATCCTGGGTTCATCCTACCAAGCCGAAATAAGCAGACCCAGCCTCGACCCTGCAGCAGCGTGCATGGCCTAGGATGGCACTCTGCTCACAATGACATCTCTCCTCGTAGGCAAGGCCTGCCCTTTCGCTCTGGCATTCAGGGGGACAGGGGACTAGGCTCGTGCCTTCCCCATCCTTGAGGAGCCGCGAGAGGATCACTGCACACGGCCCGTGCCCTGGGATGGGGAGTAATGGGAAACTGTCCCTGTTTCCCCGACACACCCCCTGCCTCCGCCAAGGCTGCCACATCCTGGAGGAAGACTGCATTTGATTGCCCGTTCCTCCAGGAGGTGTTTCTTCGAGTTCAGGTTCGGGAGATTGGTGGCAAGCCCACGTCTGCCCTCTGGACAGGTGGCCAAGGACCTGCTATCCCCTTGGGCCCAGAGGCACAGGAAAGGCCTTCCTTCTGTCCAGACTCCTTCCTCAGATTAGAGCACGCTCCCGTGCCCAATCATCCGCCCGTGTCTCCTTAGCTTCGTCTCTCTGCACAAGCAGAGGGTGACAATTGTCTTGCCACCGGCCCGCTGTTCTTGCCAGGGCCGGCGCTCCTGCTTCGCGACCGTTTTCCGTCCACAAGGCCAACGACTCCTTCTCTTCTCCTGGGGCAGCATGCTGCACTTTCCCGAGACAGGCTCCTGGGGAGTGCAGTGACAGACATGTCCCTTTCTTTAAGGATCTTTCCACAGGCGCAACCACGCTTCTCTCTCAGGCAGAAGGGATGCCCAGGCAAAGTGGATCTCGCTCCATGCAGATTTATTACACCGTGCTGTGGAGTCTTCCTCAGGAAAACAGCAGCAGCATCCCACAGATCCGACTCTGATTTCCCAGAGAATGCTGTGCTTTCCCAGAGGGGATGCCCTAGCAAAGAGGCTTTTGCTCTATGCGGGTTCCTCCCGCCGTGCTCGAATACTAGGCTAAGGCAAGCAGCAACAGCAGCCCACAGAAACGACTCTGATTTCCCAGCGATGGCTATGCTTTAGCATAGGTTTTCAGCTTGGCGGGAACCGCACTTCGCTGCTGCTTCCTCAGCAAGGATTTCGGTGTTTGCTCTGTCGCGTCAGGGAAGAAGAGCTGCGGAGAGCTGGTCCGTCTTAGGCCTTGCTGTCCCGGGCTTCATGTTGGCGCCCTGGGTTCTCGCTGCCAGGCCGAAATAAGCAGACACAGCCACAAACCTGCAGCAGCGTGCGTGGCCTAGGATGGCACTCAATGCACACTACCAACTCCCGTTGTAGGCAACGCTTGGCCTTTGGTACTGGCTCTCAGGCGGACTCACGGACAAGGCCAGTGCCTTCGCCACAGGAGAGGAGAGGCGACAGGATCCCTGAACACCGTCCGTTCCCTGGAATGGGGAGCTTTGGGGGACTGTCCCCACTCCTTCCCCGGCAAACCCCCTGCCACCGAAAACGCTGCCACATCTTGGAGGAAGATGGCATCTGACTGCCCATTTCACGAGGGAGCTGTTCCTCAAGTTCCGGGTTTGGCTCCTGGTAGCAAGCCCAAGTGTGCCCTACGGACAGGTGGTCAAGCACATGCTGTCCCCTTGGGACCAGAGGCACAAGACAGGCCTGCCTTCTGCCCAGACTCCTTCCTCAGAGTGGAGCAGGTGCCCCTGCCCTAGTCGTCACCTCATGTCTCATTAGCAGTGAGGCTTCGTCTCTCCGCACAGGGAGCGGGTGACACTTGTCTTGCCACCGGCCTGCTCTTCCTGCCACGGCAGGCTCTCCTGCTTCCCGACCGTTTCCCAAACTCAAGGCCAATGGCACCTTCTCTTCTCTGGGGGCGGCTTGTTCGGCCTGCCCCAGACTTGCTCCTGGGGAGTGCAGTGAAAGACATGTCCCTTTCCTTAAGGCCCTTTCAGATGTGCAACCACGCTTCTCTCTTAGGCAAAGAGGTGCTAGGGCAAAGAGGATTTCGTTGCATGCGGGTATCTTCCAACGTGCTGTGGAGAGTAGCTTAGGTATTCAGCAGCAGCATCCCCCACATCCGATTCTGATTTCCCAGTGAATGCTGTGCTTTCCCAGAGGAGATGTCCGGGCAAAGACGATTTCGCTGTATGCGGGTTTCTCCCACCGCGAGACCGGGCTCAGGCAAGCAGCAGTAGAGCCCGCAGATCCGACTCTGATTTCTCAGCGAATGCTGTGCTTTCGCAGAGGCTTTGGCTTGGAGCGAACAGCACTTGGCCGCTGCTTCCTCAGCAAGGCTTTAGTCGCTTCAGGAAAGAAGAGCAGCGGGAGAGCTGGTGCCTCTTGGGCCTTGCTTTCCCGGGCTCCAAGTTCACATCCTGGGTTCATCCTACCAAGCCGAAATAAGCAGACCCAGCCTCGACCCTGCAGCAGCGTGCATGGCCTAGGATGGCACTCTGCTCACAATGACATCTCTCCTCGTAGGCAAGGCCTGCCCTTTCGCTCTGGCATTCAGGGGGACAGGGGACTAGGCTCGTGCCTTCCCCATCCTTGAGGAGCCGCGAGAGGATCACTGCACACGGCCCGTGCCCTGGGATGGGGAGTAATGGGAAACTGTCCCTGTTTCCCCGACACACCCCCTGCCTCCGCCAAGGCTGCCACATCCTGGAGGAAGACGGCATTTGATTGCCCGTTCCTCCAGGAGGTGTTTCTGCGAGTTCAGGTTCGGGAGATTGGTGGCAAGCCCACGTCTGCCCTCTGGACAGGTGGCCAAGGACCTGCTATCCCCTTGGGCCCAGAGGCACAGGAAAGGCCTTCCTTCTGTCCAGACTCCTTCCTCAGATTAGAGCACGCTCCCGTGCCCAATCATCCCCCCGTGTCTCCTTAGCTTCGTCTCTCTGCACAAGCAGAGGGTGACAATTGTCTTGCCACCGGCCCGCTGTTCTTGCCAGGGCCGGCGCTCCTGCTTCGCGACCGTTTTCTGTCCACAAGGCCAACGACTCCTTCTCTTCTCCTGGGGCAGCATGCTGCACTTTCCCGAGACAGGCTCCTGGGGAGTGCAGTGACAGACATGTCCCTTTCTTTAAGGATCTTTCCACAGGCGCAACCACGCTTCTCTCTCAGGCAGAAGGGATGCCCAGGCAAAGTGGATCTCGCTCCATGCAGATTTATTACACCGTGCTGTGGAGTCTTCCTCAGGAAAACAGCAGCAGCATCCCACAGATCCGACTCTGATTTCCCAGAGAATGCTGTGCTTTCCCAGAGGGGATGCCCTAGCAAAGAGGCTTTTGCTCTATGCGGGTTCCTCCCGCCGTGCTCGAATACTAGGCTAAGGCAAGCAGCAACAGCAGCCCACAGAAACGACTCTGATTTCCCAGCGATGGCTATGCTTTAGCATAGGTTTTCAGCTTGGCGGGAACCGCACTTCGCTGCTGCTTCCTCAGCAAGGATTTCGGTGTTTGCTCTGTCGCGTCAGGGAAGAAGAGCTGCGGAGAGCTGGTCCGTCTTAGGCCTTGCTGTCCCGGGCTTCATGTTGGCGCCCTGGGTTCTCGCTGCCAGGCCGAAATAAGCAGACACAGCCACAAACCTGCAGCAGCGTGCGTGGCCTAGGATGGCACTCAATGCACACTACCAACTCCCGTTGTAGGCAACGCTTGGCCTTTGGTACTGGCTCTCAGGCGGACTCACGGACAAGGCCAGTGCCTTCGCCACAGGAGAGGAGAGGCGACAGGATCCCTGAACACCGTCCGTTCCCTGGAATGGGGAGCTTTGGGGGACTGTCCCCACTCCTTCCCCGGCAAACCCCCTGCCACCGAAAACGCTGCCACATCTTGGAGGAAGATGGCATCTGACTGCCCATTTCACGAGGGAGCTGTTCCTCAAGTTCCGGGTTTGGCTCCTGGTAGCAAGCCCAAGTGTGCCCTACGGACAGGTGGTCAAGGACATGCTGTCCCCTTGGGACCAGAGGCACAAGACAGGCCTGCCTTCTGCCCAGACTCCTTCCTCAGAGTGGAGCAGGTGCCCCTGCCCTAGTCGTCACCTCATGTCTCATTAGCAGTGAGGCTTCGTCTCTCCGCACAGGGAGCGGGTGACACTTGTCTTGCCACCGGCCTGCTCTTCCTGCCACGGCAGGCTCTCCTGCTTCCCGACCGTTTCCCAAACTCAAGGCCAATGGCACCTTCTCTTCTCTGGGGGCGGCTTGTTCGGCCTGCCCCAGACTTGCTCCTGGGGAGTGCAGTGAAAGACATGTCCCTTTCCTTAAGGCCCTTTCAGATGTGCAACCACGCTTCTCTCTTAGGCAAAGAGGTGCTAGGGCAAAGAGGATTTCGTTGCATGCGGGTATCTTCCAACGTGCTGTGGAGAGTAGCTTAGGTATTCAGCAGCAGCATCCCCCACATCCGATTCTGATTTCCCAGTGAATGCTGTGCTTTCCCAGAGGAGATGCCCGGGCAAAGAGGATTTCGCTGTATGCGGGTTTCTCCCACCGCGAGACCGGGCTCAGGCAAGCAGCAGTAGAGCCCGCAGATCCGACTCTGATTTCTCAGCGAATGCTGTGCTTTCGCAGAGGCTTTGGCTTGGAGCGAACAGCACTTGGCCGCTGCTTCCTCAGCAAGGCTTTAGTCGCTTCAGGGAAGAAGAGCAGCGGGAGAGCTGGTGCCTCTTGGGCCTTGCTTTCCCGGGCTCCAAGTTCACATCCTGGGTTCATCCTACCAAGCCGAAATAAGCAGACCCAGCCTCGACCCTGCAGCAGCGTGCATGGCCTAGGATGGCACTCTGCTCACAATGACATCTCTCCTCGTAGGCAAGGCCTGCCCTTTCGCTCTGGCATTCAGGGGGACAGGGGACTAGGCTCGTGCCTTCCCCATCCTTGAGGAGCCGCGAGAGGATCACTGCACACGGCCCGTGCCCTGGGATGGGGAGTAATGGGAAACTGTCCCTGTTTCCCCGACACACCCCCTGCCTCCGCCAAGGCTGCCACATCCTGGAGGAAGACTGCATTTGATTGCCCGTTCCTCCAGGAGGTGTTTCTTCGAGTTCAGGTTCGGGAGATTGGTGGCAAGCCCACGTCTGCCCTCTGGACAGGTGGCCAAGGACCTGCTATCCCCTTGGGCCCAGAGGCACAGGAAAGGCCTTCCTTCTGTCCAGACTCCTTCCTCAGATTAGAGCACGCTCCCGTGCCCATTCATCCGCCCGTGTCTCCTTAGCTTCGTCTCTCTGCACAAGCAGAGGGTGACAATTGTCTTGCCACCGGCCCGCTGTTCTTGCCAGGGACGGCGCTCCTGCTTCGCGACCGTTTTCCGTCCACAAGGCCAACGACTCCTTCTCTTCTCCTGGGGCAGCATGCTGCACTTTCCCGAGACAGGCTCCTGGGGAGTGCAGTGACAGACATGTCCCTTTCTTTAAGGATCTTTCCACAGGCGCAACCACGCTTCTCTCTCAGGCAGAAGGGATGCCCAGGCAAAGTGGATCTCGCTCCATGCAGATTTATTACACCGTGCTGTGGAGTCTTCCTCAGGAAAACAGCAGCAGCATCCCACAGATCCGACTCTGATTTCCCAGAGAATGCTGTGCTTTCCCAGAGGGGATGCCCTAGCAAAGAGGCTTTTGCTCTATGCGGGTTCCTCCCGCCGTGCTCGAATACTAGGCTAAGGCAAGCAGCAACAGCAGCCCACAGAAACGACTCTGATTTCCCAGCGATGGCTATGCTTTCGCATAGGTTTTCAGCTTGGCGGGAACCGCACTTCGCTGCTGCTTCCTCAGCAAGGATTTCGGTGTTTGTTCTGTCGCGTCAGGGAAGAAGAGCTGCGGAGAGCTGGTCCGTCTTAGGCCTTGCTGTCCCGGGCTTCATGTTGGCGCCCTGGGTTCTCGCTGCCAGGCCGAAATAAGCAGACACAGCCACAAACCTGCAGCAGCGTGCGTGGCCTAGGATGGCACTCAATGCACACTACCAACTCCCGTTGTAGGCAACGCTTGGCCTTTGGTACTGGCTCTCAGGCGGACTCACGGACAAGGCCAGTGCCTTCGCCACAGGAGAGGAGAGGCGACAGGATCCCTGAACACCGTCCGTTCCCTGGAATGGGGAGCTTTGGGGGACTGTCCCCACTCCTTCCCCGGCAAACCCCCTGCCACCGAAAACGCTGCCACATCTTGGAGGAAGATGGCATCTGACTGCCCATTTCACGAGGGAGCTGTTCCTCAAGTTCCGGGTTTGGCTCCTGGTAGCAAGCCCAAGTGTGCCCTACGGACAGGTGGTCAAGCACATGCTGTCCCCTTGGGACCAGAGGCACAAGACAGGCCTGCCTTCTGCCCAGACTCCTTCCTCAGAGTGGAGCAGGTGCCCCTGCCCTAGTCGTCACCTCATGTCTCATTAGCAGTGAGGCTTCGTCTCTCCGCACAGGGAGCGGGTGACACTTGTCTTGCCACCGGCCTGCTCTTCCTGCCACGGCAGGCTCTCCTGCTTCCCGACCGTTTCCCAAACTCAAGGCCAATGGCACCTTCTCTTCTCTGGGGGCGGCTTGTTCGGCCTGCCCCAGACTTGCTCCTGGGGAGTGCAGTGAAAGACATGTCCCTTTCCTTAAGGCCCTTTCAGATGTGCAACCACGCTTCTCTCTTAGGCAAAGAGGTGCTAGGGCAAAGAGGATTTCGTTGCATGCGGGTATCTTCCAACGTGCTGTGGAGAGTAGCTTAGGTATTCAGCAGCAGCATCCCCCACATCCGATTCTGATTTCCCAGTGAATGCTGTGCTTTCCCAGAGGAGATGCCCGGGCAAAGAGGATTTCGCTGTATGCGGGTTTCTCCCACCGTTACACCGGGCTCAGGCAAGCAGCAGTAGAGCCCGCAGATCCGACTCTGATTTCTCAGCGAATGCTGTGCTTTCGCAGAGGCTTTGGCTTGGAGCGAACAGCACTTGGCCGCTGCTTCCTCAGCAAGGCTTTAGTCGCTTCAGGGAAGAAGAGCAGCGGGAGAGCTGGTGCCTCTTGGGCCTTGCTTTCCCGGGCTCCAAGTTCACATCCTGGGTTCATCCTACCAAGCCGAAATAAGCAGACCCAGCCTCGACCCTGCAGCAGCGTGCATGGCCTAGGATGGCACTCTGCTCACAATGACATCTCTCCTCGTAGGCAAGGCCTGCCCTTTCGCTCTGGCATTCAGGGGGACAGGGGACTAGGCTCGTGCCTTCCCCATCCTTGAGGAGCCGCGAGAGGATCACTGCACACGGCCCGTGCCCTGGGATGGTGAGTAATGGGAAACTGTCCCTGTTTCCCCGACACACCCCCTGCCTCCGCCAAGGCTGCCACATCCTGGAGGAAGACTGCATTTGATTGCCCGTTCCTCCAGGAGGTGTTTCTTCGAGTTCAGGTTCGGGAGATTGGTGGCAAGCCCACGTCTGCCCTCTGGACAGGTGGCCAAGGACCTGCTATCCCCTTGGGCCCAGAGGCACAGGAAAGGCCTTCCTTCTGTCCAGACTCCTTCCTCAGATTAGAGCACGCTCCCGTGCCCAATCATCCGCCCGTGTCTCCTTAGCTTCGTCTCTCTGCACAAGCAGAGGGTGACAATTGTCTTGCCACCGGCCCGCTGTTCTTGCCAGGGCCGGCGCTCCTGCTTCGCGACCGTTTTCCGTCCACAAGGCCAACGACTCCTTCTCTTCTCCTGGGGCAGCATGCTGCACTTTCCCGAGACAGGCTCCTGGGGAGTGCAGTGACAGACATGTCCCTTTCTTTAAGGATCTTTCCACAGGCGCAACCACGCTTCTCTCTCAGGCAGAAGGGATGCCCAGGCAAAGTGGATCTCGCTCCATGCAGATTTATTACACCGTGCTGTGGAGTCTTCCTCAGGAATACAGCAGCAGCATCCCACAGATCCGACTCTGATTTCCCAGAGAATGCTGTGCTTTCCCAGAGGGGATGCCCTAGCAAAGAGGCTTTTGCTCTATGCGGGTTCCTCCCGCCGTGCTCGAATACTAGGCTAAGGCAAGCAGCAACAGCAGCCCACAGAAACGACTCTGATTTCCCAGCGATGGCTATGCTTTAGCATAGGTTTTCAGCTTGGCGGGAACCGCACTTCGCTGCTGCTTCCTCAGCAAGGATTTCGGTGTTTGCTCTGTCGCGTCAGGGAAGAAGAGCTGCGGAGAGCTGGTCCGTCTTAGGCCTTGCTGTCCCGGGCTTCATGTTGGCGCCCTGGGTTCTCGCTGCCAGGCCGAAATAAGCAGACACAGCCACAAACCTGCAGCAGCGTGCGTGGCCTAGGATGGCACTCAATGCACACTACCAACTCCCGTTGTAGGCAACGCTTGGCCTTTGGTACTGGCTCTCAGGCGGACTCACGGACAAGGCCAGTGCCTTCGCCACAGGAGAGGAGAGGCGACAGGATCCCTGAACACCGTCCGTTCCCTGGAATGGGGAGCTTTGGGGGACTGTCCCCACTCCTTCCCCGGCAAACCCCCTGCCACCGAAAACGCTGCCACATCTTGGAGGAAGATGGCATCTGACTGCCCATTTCACGAGGGAGCTGTTCCTCAAGTTCCGGGTTTGGCTCCTGGTAGCAAGCCCAAGTGTGCCCTACGGACAGGTGGTCAAGCACATGCTGTCCCCTTGGGACCAGAGGCACAAGACAGGCCTGCCTTCTGCCCAGACTCCTTCCTCAGAGTGGAGCAGGTGCCCCTGCCCTAGTCGTCACCTCATGTCTCATTAGCAGTGAGGCTTCGTCTCTCCGCACAGGGAGCGGGTGACACTTGTCTTGCCACCGGCCTGCTCTTCCTGCCACGGCAGGCTCTCCTGCTTCCCGACCGTTTCCCAAACTCAAGGCCAATGGCACCTTCTCTTCTCTGGGGGCGGCTTGTTCGGCCTGCCCCAGACTTGCTCCTGGGGAGTGCAGTGAAAGACATGTCCCTTTCCTTAAGGCCCTTTCAGATGTGCAACCACGCTTCTCTCTTAGGCAAAGAGGTGCTAGGGCAAAGAGGATTTCGTTGCATGCGGGTATCTTCCAACGTGCTGTGGAGAGTAGCTTAGGTATTCAGCAGCAGCATCCCCCACATCCGATTCTGATTTCCCAGTGAATGCTGTGCTTTCCCAGAGGAGATGCCCGGGCAAAGAGGATTTCGCTGTATGCGGGTTTCTCCCACCGCGAGACCGGGCTCAGGCAAGCAGCAGTAGAGCCCGCAGATCCGACTCTGATTTCTCAGCGAATGCTGTGCTTTCGCAGAGGCTTTGGCTTGGAGCGAACAGCACTTGGCCGCTGCTTCCTCAGCAAGGCTTTAGTCGCTTCAGGGAAGAAGAGCAGCGGGAGAGCTGGTGCCTCTTGGGCCTTGCTTTCCCGGGCTCCAAGTTCACATCCTGGGTTCATCCTACCAAGCCGAAATAAGCAGACCCAGCCTCGACCCTGCAGCAGCGTGCATGGCCTAGGATGGCACTCTGCTCACAATGACATCTCTCCTCGTAGGCAAGGCCTGCCCTTTCGCTCTGGCATTCAGGGGGACAGGGGACTAGGCTCGTGCCTTCCCCATCCTTGAGGAGCCGCGAGAGGATCACTGCACACGGCCCGTGCCCTGGGATGGGGAGTAATGGGAAACTGTCCCTGTTTCCCCGACACACCCCCTGCCTCCGCCAAGGCTGCCACATCCTGGAGGAAGACGGCATTTGATTGCCCGTTCCTCCAGGAGGTGTTTCTGCGAGTTCAGGTTCGGGAGATTGGTGGCAAGCCCACGTCTGCCCTCTGGACAGGTGGCCAAGGACCTGCTATCCCCTTGGGCCCAGAGGCACAGGAAAGGCCTTCCTTCTGTCCAGACTCCTTCCTCAGATTAGAGCACGCTCCCGTGCCCAATCATCCCCCCGTGTCTCCTTAGCTTCGTCTCTCTGCACAAGCAGAGGGTGACAATTGTCTTGCCACCGGCCCGCTGTTCTTGCCAGGGCCGGCGCTCCTGCTTCGCGACCGTTTTCCGTCCACAAGGCCAACGACTCCTTCTCTTCTCCTGGGGCAGCATGCTGCACTTTCCCGAGACAGGCTCCTGGGGAGTGCAGTGACAGACATGTCCCTTTCTTTAAGGATCTTTCCACAGGCGCAACCACGCTTCTCTCTCAGGCAGAAGGGATGCCCAGGCAAAGTGGATCTCGCTCCATGCAGATTTATTACACCGTGCTGTGGAGTCTTCCTCAGGAAAACAGCAGCAGCATCCCACAGATCCGACTCTGATTTCCCAGAGAATGCTGTGCTTTCCCAGAGGGGATGCCCTAGCAAAGAGGCTTTTGCTCTATGCGGGTTCCTCCCGCCGTGCTCGAATACTAGGCTAAGGCAAGCAGCAACAGCAGCCCACAGAAACGACTCTGATTTCCCAGCGATGGCTATGCTTTCGCATAGGTTTTCAGCTTGGCGGGAACCGCACTTCGCTGCTGCTTCCTCAGCAAGGATTTCGGTGTTTGCTCTGTCGCGTCAGGGAAGAAGAGCTGCGGAGAGCTGGTCCGTCTTAGGCCTTGCTGTCCCGGGCTTCATGTTGGCGCCCTGGGTTCTCGCTGCCAGGCCGAAATAAGCAGACACAGCCACAAACCTGCAGCAGCGTGCGTGGCCTAGGATGGCACTCAATGCACACTACCAACTCCCGTTGTAGGCAACGCTTGGCCTTTGGTACTGGCTCTCAGGCGGACTCACGGACAAGGCCAGTGCCTTCGCCACAGGAGAGGAGAGGCGACAGGATCCCTGAACACCGTCCGTTCCCTGGAATGGGGAGCTTTGGGGGACTGTCCCCACTCCTTCCCCGGCAAACCCCCTGCCACCGAAAACGCTGCCACATCTTGGAGGAAGATGGCATCTGACTGCCCATTTCACGAGGGAGCTGTTCCTCAAGTTCCGGGTTTGGCTCCTGGTAGCAAGCCCAAGTGTGCCCTACGGACAGGTGGTCTAGGACATGCTGTCCCCTTGGGACCAGAGGCACAAGACAGGCCTGCTTTCTGCCCAGACTCCTTCCTCAGAGTGGAGCAGGTGCCCCTGCCCTAGTCGTCACCTCATGTCTCATTAGCAGTGAGGCTTCGTCTCTCCGCACAGGGAGCGGGTGACACTTGTCTTGCCACCGGCCTGCTCTTCCTGCCACGGCAGGCTCTCCTGCTTCCCGACCGTTTCCCAAACTCAAGGCCAATGGCACCTTCTCTTCTCTGGGGGCGGCTTGTTCGGCCTGCCCCAGACTTGCTCCTGGGGAGTGCAGTGAAAGACATGTCCCTTTCCTTAAGGCCCTTTCAGATGTGCAACCACGCTTCTCTCTTAGGCAAAGAGGTGCTAGGGCAAAGAGGATTTCGTTGCATGCGGGTATCTTCCAACGTGCTGTGGAGAGTAGCTTAGGTATTCAGCAGCAGCATCCCCCACATCCGATTCTGATTTCCGAGTGAATGCTGTGCTTTCCCAGAGGAGATGCCCGGGCAAAGAGGATTTCGCTGTATGCGGGTTTCTCCCACCGCGAGACCGGGCTCAGGCAAGCAGCAGTAGAGCCCGCAGATCCGACTCTGATTTCTCAGCGAATGCTGTGCTTTCGCAGAGGCTTTGGCTTGGAGCGAACAGCACTTGGCCGCTGCTTCCTCAGCAAGGCTTTAGTCGCTTCAGGGAAGAAGAGCAGCGGGAGAGCTGGTGCCTCTTGGGCCTTGCTTTCCCGGGCTCCAAGTTCACATCCTGGGTTCATCCTACCAAGCCGAAATAAGCAGACCCAGCCTCGACCCTGCAGCAGCGTGCATGGCCTAGGATGGCACTCTGCTCACAATGACATCTCTCCTCGTAGGCAAGGCCTGCCCTTTCGCTCTGGCATTCAGGGGGACAGGGGACTAGGCTCGTGCCTTCCCCATCCTTGAGGAGCCGCGAGAGGATCACTGCACACGGCCCGTGCCCTGGGATGGGGAGTAATGGGAAACTGTCCCTGTTTCCCCGACACACCCCCTGCCTCCGCCAAGGCTGCCACATCCTGGAGGAAGACGGCATTTGATTGCCCGTTCCTCCAGGAGGTGTTTCTGCGAGTTCAGGTTCGGGAGATTGGTGGCAAGCCCACGTCTGCCCTCTGGACAGGTGGCCAAGGACCTGCTATCCCCTTGGGCCCAGAGGCACAGGAAAGGCCTTCCTTCTGTCCAGACTCCTTCCTCAGATTAGAGCACGCTCCCGTGCCCAATCATCCCCCCGTGTCTCCTTAGCTTCGTCTCTCTGCACAAGCAGAGGGTGACAATTGTCTTGCCACCGGCCCGCTGTTCTTGCCAGGGCCGGCGCTCCTGATTCGCGACCATTTTCCGTCCACAAGGCCAACGACTCCTTCTCTTCTCCTGGGGCAGCATGCTGCACTTTCCCGAGACAGGCTCCTGGGGAGTGCAGTGACAGACATGTCCCTTTCTTTAAGGATCTTTCCACAGGCGCAACCACGCTTCTCTCTCAGGCAGAAGGGATGCCCAGGCAAAGTGGATCTCGCTCCATGCATATTTATTACACCGTGCTGTGGAGTCTTCCTCAGGAAAACAGCAGCAGCATCCCACAGATCCGACTCTGATTTCCCAGAGAATGCTGTGCTTTCCCAGAGGGGATGCCCTAGCAAAGAGGCTTTTGCTCTATGCGGGTTCCTCCCGCCGTGCTCGAATACTAGGCTAAGGCAAGCAGCAACAGCAGCCCACAGAAACGACTCTGATTTCCCAGCGATGGCTATGCTTTCGCATAGGTTTTCAGCTTGGCGGGAACCGCACTTCGCTGCTGCTTCCTCAGCAAGGATTTCGGTGTTTGCTCTGTCGCGTCAGGGAAGAAGAGCTGCGGAGAGCTGGTCCGTCTTTGGCCTTGCTGTTCCGGGCTTCATGTTGGCGCCCTGGGTTCTCGCTGCCAGGCCGAAATAAGCAGACACAGCCACAAACCTGCAGCAGCGTGCGTGGCCTAGGATGGCACTCAATGCACACTACCAACTCCCGTTGTAGGCAACGCTTGGCCTTTGGTACTGGCTCTCAGGCGGACTCACGGACAAGGCCAGTGCCTTCGCCACAGGAGAGGAGAGGCGACAGGATCTCTGAACACCGTCCGATCCCTGGAATGGGGAGCTTTGGGGGACTGTCCCCACTCCTTCCCCGGCAAAACCCCTGCCACCGAAAACGCTGCCACATCTTGGAGGAAGATGGCATCTGACTGCCCATTTCACGAGGGAGCTGTTCCTCAAGTTCCGGGTTTGGCTCCTGGTAGCAAGCCCAAGTGTGCCCTACGGACAGGTGGTCAAGGACATGCTGTCCCCTTGGGACCAGAGGCACAAGACAGGCCTGCCTTCTGCCCAGACTCCTTCCTCAGAGTGGAGCAGGTGCCCCTGCCCTAGTCGTCACCTCATGTCTCATTAGCAGTGAGGCTTCGTGTCTCCGCACAGGGAGCGGGTGACACTTGTCTTGCCTCCGGCCTGCTCTTCCTGCCAAGGCAGGCTCTCCTGCTTCCCGACCGTTTCCCAAACTCAAGGCCAATGGCACCTTCTCTTCTCTGGGGGCGGCTTGTTCGGCCTGCCCCAGACTTGCTCCTGGGGAGTGCAGTGAAAGACATGTCCCTTTCCTTAAGGCCCTTTCAGATGTGCAACCACGCTTCTCTCTTAGGCAAAGAAGTGCTAGGGCAAAGAGGATTTCGTTGCATGCGGGTATCTTCCAACGTGCTGTGGAGAGTAGCTTAGGTATTCAGCAGCAGCATCCCCCACATCCGATTCTGATTTCCCAGTGAATGCTGTGCTTTCCCAGAGGAGATGCCCGGGCAAAGAGGATTTCGCTGTATGCGGGTTTCTCCCACCGCGAGACCGGGCTCAGGCATGCAGCAGTAGAGCCCGCAGATCCGACTCTGATTTCTCAGCGAATGCTGTGCTTTCGCAGAGGCTTTGGCTTGGAGCGAACAGCACTTGGCCGCTGCTTCCTCAGCAAGGCTTCAGTCGCTTCAGGGAAGAAGAGCAGCGGGAGAGCTGGTGCCTCTTGGGCCTTGCTTTCCCGGGCTCCAAGTTCACATCCTGGGTTCATCCTACCAAGCCGAAATAAGCAGACCCAGCCTCGACCCTGCAGCAGCGTGCATGGCCTAGGATGGCACTCTGCTCACAATGACATCTCTCCTCGTAGGCAAGGCCTGCCCTTTCGCTCTGGCATTCAGGGGGACAGGGGACTAGGCTCGTGCCTTCCCCATCCTTGAGGAGCCGCGAGAGGATCACTGCACACGGCCCGTGCCCTGGGATGGGGAGTAATGGGAAACTGTCCCTGTTTCCCCGACACACCCCCTGCCTCCGCCAAGGCTGCCACATCCTGGAGGAAGACGGCATTTGATTGCCCGTTCCTCCAGGAGGTGTTTCTGCGAGTTCAGGTTCGGGAGATTGGTGGCAAGCCCACGTCTGCCCTCTGGACAGGTGGCCAAGGACCTGCTATCCCCTTGGGCCCAGAGGCACAGGAAAGGCCTTCCTTCTGTCCAGACTCCTTCCTCAGATTAGAGCACGCTCTCGTGCCCAATCATCCCCCCGTGTCTCCTTAGCTTCGTCTCTCTGCACAAGCAGAGAGTGACAATTGTCTTGCCACCGGCCCGCTGTTCTTGCCAGGGCCGGCGCTCCTGCTTCGCGACCGTTTTCCGTCCACAAGGCCAACGACTCCTTCTCTTCTCCTGAGACAGCATGCTGCACTTTCCCGAGACAGGCTCCTGGGGAGTGCAGTGACAGACATGTCCCTTTCTTTAAGGATCTTTCCACAGGCGCAACCACGCTTCTCTCTCAGGCAGAAGGGATGCCCAGGCAAAGTGGATCTCGCTCCATGCAGATTTATTACACCGTGCTGTGGAGTCTTCCTCAGGAAAACAGCAGCAGCATCCCACAGATCCGACTCTGATTTCCCAGAGAATGCTGTGCTTTCCCAGAGGGGATGCCCTAGCAAAGAGGCTTTTGCTCTATGCGGGTTCCTCCCGCCGTGCTCGAATACTAGGCTAAGGCAAGCAGCAACAGCAGCCCACAGAAACGACTCTGATTTCCCAGCGATGGCTATGCTTTAGCATAGGTTTTCAGCTTGGCGGGAACCGCACTTCGCTGCTGCTTCCTCAGCAAGGATTTCGGTGTTTGCTCTGTCGCGTCAGGGAAGAAGAGCTGCGGAGAGCTGGTCCGTCTTAGGCCTTGCTGTCCCGGGCTTCATGTTGGCGCCCTGGGTTCTCGCTGCCAGGCCGAAATAAGCAGACACAGCCACAAACCTGCAGCAGCGTGCGTGGCCTAGGATGGCACTCAATGCACACTACCAACTCCCGTTGTAGGCAACGCTTGGCCTTTGGTACTGGCTCTCAGGCGGACTCACGGACAAGGCCAGTGCCTTCGCCACAGGAGAGGAGAGGCGACAGGATCCCTGAACACCGTCCGTTCCCTGGAATGGGGAGCTTTGGGGGACTGTCCCCACTCCTTCCCCGGCAAACCCCCTGCCACCGAAAACGCTGCCACATCTTGGAGGAAGATGGCATCTGACTGCCCATTTCACGAGGGAGCTGTTCCTCAAGTTCCGGGTTTGGCTCCTGGTAGCAAGCCCAAGTGTGCCCTACGGACAGGTGGTCAAGGACATGCTGTCCCCTTGGGACCAGAGGCACAAGACAGGCCTGCCTTCTGCCCAGACTCCTTCCTCAGAGTGGAGCAGGTGCCCCTGCCCTAGTCGTCACCTCATGTCTCATTAGCAGTGAGGCTTCGTCTCTCCGCACAGGGAGCGGGTGACACTTGTCTTGCCACCGGCCTGCTATTCCTGCCACGGCAGGCTCTCCTGCTTCCCGACCGTTTCCCAAACTCAAGGCCAATGGCACCTTCTCTTCTCTGGGGGCGGCTTGTTCGGCCTGCCCCAGACTTGCTCCTGGGGAGTGCAGTGAAAGACATGTCCCTTTCCTTAAGGCCCTTTCAGATGTGCAACCACGCTTCTCTCTTAGGCAAAGAGGTGCTAGGGCAAAGAGGATTTCGTTGCATGCGGGTATCTTCCAACGTGCTGTGGAGAGTAGCTTAGGTATTCAGCAGCAGCATCCCCCACATCCGATTCTGATTTCCCAGTGAATGCTGTGCTTTCCCAGAGGAGATGCCCGGGCAAAGACGATTTCGCTGTATGCGGGTTTCTCCCACCGCGAGACCGGGCTCAGGCAAGCAGCAGTAGAGCCCGCAGATCCGACTCTGATTTCTCAGCGAATGCTGTGCTTTCGCAGAGGCTTTGGCTTGGAGCGAACAGCACTTGGCCGCTGCTTCCTCAGCAAGGCTTTAGTCGCTTCAGGGAAGAAGAGCAGCGGGAGAGCTGGTGCCTCTTGGGCCTTGCTTTCCCGGGCTCCAAGTTCACATCCTGGGTTCATCCTACCAAGCCGAAATAAGCAGACCCAGCCTCGACCCTGCAGCAGCGTGCATGGCCTAGGATGGCACTCTGCTCACAATGACATCTCTCCTCGTAGGCAAGGCCTGCCCTTTCGCTCTGGCATTCAGGGGGACAGGGGACTAGGCTCGTGCCTTCCCCATCCTTGAGGAGCCGCGAGAGGATCACTGCACACGGCCCGTGCCCTGGGATGGTGAGTAATGGGAAACTGTCCCTGTTTCCCCGACACACCCCCTGCCTCCGCCAAGGCTGCCACATCCTGGAGGAAGACTGCATTTGATTGCCCGTTCCTCCAGGAGGTGTTTCTTCGAGTTCAGGTTCGGGAGATTGGTGGCAAGCCCACGTCTGCCCTCTGGACAGGTGGCCAAGGACCTGCTATCCCCTTGGGCCCAGAGGCACAGGAAAGGCCTTCCTTCTGTCCAGACTCCTTCCTCAGATTAGAGCACGCTCCCGTGCCCAATCATCCGCCCGTGTCTCCTTAGCTTCGTCTCTCTGCACAAGCAGAGGGTGACAATTGTCTTGCCACCGGCCCGCTGTTCTTGCCAGGGCCGGCGCTCCTGCTTCGCGACCGTTTTCCGTCCACAAGGCCAACGACTCCTTCTCTTCTCCTGGGGCAGCATGCTGCACTTTCCCGAGACAGGCTCCTGGGGAGTGCAGTGACAGACATGTCCCTTTCTTTAAGGATCTTTCCACAGGCGCAACCACGCTTCTCTCTCAGGCAGAAGGGATGCCCAGGCAAAGTGGATCTCGCTCCATGCAGATTTATTACACCGTGCTGTGGAGTCTTCCTCAGGAAAACAGCAGCAGCATCCCACAGATCCGACTCTGATTTCCCAGAGAATGCTGTGCTTTCCCAGAGGGGATGCCCTAGCAAAGAGGCTTTTGCTCTATGCGGGTTCCTCCCGCCGTGCTCGAATACTAGGCTAAGGCAAGCAGCAACAGCAGCCCACAGAAACGACTCTGATTTCCCAGCGATGGCTATGCTTTAGCATAGGTTTTCAGCTTGGCGGGAACCGCACTTCGCTGCTGCTTCCTCAGCAAGGATTTCGGTGTTTGCTCTGTCGCGTCAGGGAAGAAGAGCTGCGGAGAGCTGGTCCGTCTTAGGCCTTGCTGTCCCGGGCTTCATGTTGGCGCCCTGGGTTCTCGCTGCCAGGCCGAAATAAGCAGACACAGCCACAAACCTGCAGCAGCGTGCGTGGCCTAGGATGGCACTCAATGCACACTACCAACTCCCGTTGTAGGCAACGCTTGGCCTTTGGTACTGGCTCTCAGGCGGACTCACGGACAAGGCCAGTGCCTTCGCCACAGGAGAGGAGAGGCGACAGGATCCCTGAACACCGTCCGTTCCCTGGAATGGGGAGCTTTGGGGGACTGTCCCCACTCCTTCCCCGGCAAACCCCCTGCCACCGAAAACGCTGCCACATCTTGGAGGAAGATGGCATCTGACTGCCCATTTCACGAGGGAGCTGTTCCTCAAGTTCCGGGTTTGGCTCCTGGTAGCAAGCCCAAGTGTGCCCTACGGACAGGTGGTCAAGGACATGCTGTCCCCTTGGGACCAGAGGCACAAGACAGGCCTGCCTTCTGCCCAGACTCCTTCCTCAGAGTGGAGCAGGTGCCCCTGCCCTAGTCGTCACCTCATGTCTCATTAGCAGTGAGGCTTCGTCTCTCCGCACAGGGAGCGGGTGACACTTGTCTTGCCACCGGCCTGCTCTTCCTGCCACGGCAGGCTCTCCTGCTTCCCGACCGTTTCCCAAACTCAAGGCCAATGGCACCTTCTCTTCTCTGGGGGCGGCTTGTTCGGCCTGCCCCAGACTTGCTCCTGGGGAGTGCAGTGAAATACATGTCCCTTTCCTTAAGGCCCTTTCAGATGTGCAACCACGCTTCTCTCTTAGGCAAAGATGTGCTAGGGCAAAGAGGATTTCGTTGCATGCGGGTATCTTCCAACGTGCTGTGGAGAGTAGCTTAGGTATTCAGCAGCAGCATCCCCCACATCCGATTCTGATTTCCCAGTGAATGCTGTGCTTTCCCAGAGGAGATGCCCGGGCAAAGAGGATTTCGCTGTATGCGGGTTTCTCCCACCGCGAGACCGGGCTCAGGCAAGCAGCAGTAGAGCCCGCAGATCCGACTCTGATTTCTCAGCGAATGCTGTGCTTTCGCAGAGGCTTTGGCCTGGAGCGAACAGCACTTGGCCGCTGCTTCCTCAGCAAGGCTTTAGTCGCTTCAGGGAAGAAGAGCAGCGGGAGAGCTGGTGCCTCTTGGGCCTTGCTTTCCCGGGCTCCAAGTTCACATCCTGGGTTCATCCTACCAAGCCGAAATAAGCAGACCCAGCCTCGACCCTGCAGCAGCGTGCATGGCCTAGGATGGCACTCTGCTCACAATGACATCTCTCCTCGTAGGCAAGGCCTGCCCTTTCGCTCTGGCATTCAGGGGGACAGGGGACTAGGCTCGTGCCTTCCCCATCCTTGAGGAGCCGCGAGAGGATCACTGCACACGGCCCGTGCCCTGGGATGGTGAGTAATGGGAAACTGTCCCTGTTTCCCCGACACACCCCCTGCCTCCGCCAAGGCTGCCACATCCTGGAGGAAGACTGCATTTGATTGCCCGTTCCTCCAGGAGGTGTTTCTTCGAGTTCAGGTTCGGGAGATTGGTGGCAAGCCCACGTCTGCCCTCTGGACAGGTGGCCAAGGACCTGCTATCCCCTTGGGCCCAGAGGCACAGGAAAGGCCTTCCTTCTGTCCAGACTCCTTCCTCAGATTAGAGCACGCTCCCGTGCCCAATCATCCCCCCGTGTCTCCTTAGCTTCGTCTCTCTGCACAAGCAGAGGGTGACACTTGTCTTGCCACCGGCCCGCTGTTCTTGCCAGGGCCGGCGCTCCTGCTTCGCGACCGTTTTCCGTCCACAAGGCCAACGACTCCTTCTCTTCTCCTGGGGCAGCAAGCTGCACTTTCCCGAGACAGGCTCCTGGGGAGTGCAGTGACAGACATGTCCCTTTCTTTAAGGATCTTTCCACAGGCGCAACCACGCTTCTCTCTCAGGCAGAAGGGATGCCCAGGCAAAGTGGATCTCGCTCCATGCAGATTTATTACACCGTGCTGTGGAGTCTTCCTCAGGAAAACAGCAGCAGCATCCCACAGATCCGACTCTGATTTCCCAGAGAATGCTGTGCTTTCCCAGAGGGGATGCCCTAGCAAAGAGGCTTTTGCTCTATGCGGGTTCCTCCCGCCGTGCTCGAATACTAGGCTAAGGCAAGCAGCAACAGCAGCCCACAGAAACGACTCTGATTTCCCAGCGATGGCTATGCTTTCGCATAGGTTTTCAGCTTGGCGGGAACCGCACTTCGCTGCTGCTTCCTCAGCAAGGATTTCGGTGTTTGCTCTGTCGCGTCAGGGAAGAAGAGCTGCGGAGAGCTGGTCCGTCTTAGGCCTTGCTGTCCCGGGCTTCATGTTGGCGCCCTGGGTTCTCGCTGCCAGGCCGAAATAAGCAGACACAGCCACAAACCTGCAGCAGCGTGCGTGGCCTAGGATGGCACTCAATGCACACTACCAACTCCCGTTGTAGGCAACGCTTGGCCTTTGGTACTGGCTCTCAGGCGGACTCACGGACAAGGCCAGTGCCTTCGCCACAGGAGAGGAGAGGCGACAGGATCCCTGAACACCGTCCGTTCCCTGGAATGGGGAGCTTTGGGTGACTGTCCCCAATCCTTCCCCGGCAAACCCCCTGCCACCGAAAACGCTGCCACATCTTGGAGGAAGATGGCATCTGACTGCCCATTTCACGAGGGAGCTGTTCCTCAAGTTCCGGGTTTGGCTCCTGGTAGCAAGCCCAAGTGTGCCCTACGGACAGGTGGTCAAGCACATGCTGTCCCCTTGGGATCATAGGCACAAGACAGGCCTGCCTTCTGCCCAGACTACTTCCTCAGAGTGGAGCAGGTGCCCCTGCCCTAGTCGTCACCTCATGTTTCATTAGCAGTGAGGCTTCGTCTCTCCGCACAGGGAGCGGGTGACACTTGTCTTGCCACCGGCCTGCTCTTCCTGCCACGGCAGGCTCTCCTGCTTCCCGACCGTTTCCCAAACTCAAGGCCAATGGCACCTTCTCTTCTCTGGGGGCGGCTTGTTCGGCCTGCCCCAGACTTGCTCCTGGGGAGTGCAGTGAAAGACATGTCCCTTTCCTTAAGGCCCTTTCAGATGTGCAACCACGCTTCTCTCTTAGGCAAAGAGGTGCTAGGGCAAAGAGGATTTCGTTGCATGCTGGTATTTTCCAACGTGCTGTGGAGAGTAGCTTAGGTATTCAGCAGCAGCATCCCCCACATCCGATTCTGATTTCCCAGTGAATGCTGTGCTTTCCCAGAGGAGATGCCCGGGCAAAGAGGATTTCGCTGTATGCGGGTTTATCCCACCCTTACACCGGGCTCAGGCAAGCAGCAGTAGAGCCCGCAGATCCGACTCTGATTTCTCGGCGAATGCTGTGCTTTCGCAGAGGCTTTGGCTTGGAGCGAACAGCACTTGGCCGCTGCTTCCTCAGCAAGGCTTCAGTCGCTTCAGGGAAGAAGAGCAGCGGGAGTGCTGGTGCCTCTTGGGCCTTGCTTTCCCGGGCTCCAAGTTCACATCCTGGGTTCATCCTACCAAGCCGAAATAAGCAGACCCAGCCTCGACCCTGCAGCAGCGTGCATGGCCTAGGATGGCACTCTGCTCACAATGACATCTCTCCTCGTAGGCAAGGCCTGCCCTTTCGCTCTGGCATTCAGGGGGACAGGGGACTAGGCTCGTGCCTTCCCCATCCTTGAGGAGCCGCGAGAGGATCACTGCACACGGCCCGTGCCCTGGGATGGGGAGTAATGGGAAACTGTCCCTGTTTCCCCGACACACCCCCTGCCTCCGCCAAGGCTGCCACATCCTGGAGGAAGACGGCATTTGATTGCCCGTTCCTCCAGGAGGTGTTTCTGCGAGTTCAGGTTCGGGAGATTGGTGGCAAGCCCACGTCTGCCCTCTGGACAGGTGGCCAAGGACCTGCTATCCCCTTGGGCCCAGAGGCACAGGAAAGGCCTTCCTTCTGTCCAGACTCCTTCCTCAGATTAGAGCACGCTCCCGTGCCCAATCATCCCCCCGTGTCTCCTTAGCTTCGTCTCTCTGCACAAGCAGAGGGTGACAATTGTCTTGCCACCGGCCCGCTGTTCTTGCCAGGGCCGGCGCTCCTGATTCGCGACCATTTTCCGTCCACAAGGCCAACGACTCCTTCTCTTCTCCTGGGGCAGCATGCTGCACTTTCCCGAGACAGGCTCCTGGGGAGTGCAGTGACAGACATGTCCCTTTCTTTAAGGATCTTTCCACAGGCGCAACCACGCTTCTCTCTCAGGCAGAAGGGATGCCCAGGCAAAGTGGATCTCGCTCCATGCAGATTTATTACACCGTGCTGTGGAGTCTTCCTCAGGAAAACAGCAGCAGCATCCCACAGATCCGACTCTGATTTCCCAGAGAATGCTGTGCTTTCCCAGAGGGGATGCCCTAGCAAAGAGGCTTTTGCTCTATGCGGGTTCCTCCCGCCGTGCTCGAATACTAGGCTAAGGCAAGCAGCAACAGCAGCCCACAGAAACGACTCTGATTTCCCAGCGATGGCTATGCTTTCGCATAGGTTTTCAGCTTGGCGGGAACCGCACTTCGCTGCTGCTTCCTCAGCAAGGATTTCGGTGTTTGCTCTGTCGCGTCAGGGAAGAAGAGCTGCGGAGAGCTGGTCCGTCTTTGGCCTTGCTGTTCCGGGCTTCATGTTGGCGCCCTGGGTTCTCGCTGCCAGGCCGAAATAAGCAGACACAGCCACAAACCTGCAGCAGCGTGCGTGGCCTAGGATGGCACTCAATGCACACTACCAACTCCCGTTGTAGGCAACGCTTGGCCTTTGGTACTGGCTCTCAGGCGGACTCACGGACAAGGCCAGTGCCTTCGCCACAGGAGAGGAGAGGCGACAGGATCTCTGAACACCGTCCGATCCCTGGAATGGGGAGCTTTGGGGGACTGTCCCCACTCCTTCCCCGGCAAAACCCCTGCCACCGAAAACGCTGCCACATCTTGGAGGAAGATGGCATCTGACTGCCCATTTCACGAGGGAGCTGTTCCTCAAGTTCCGGGTTTGGCTCCTGGTAGCAAGCCCAAGTGTGCCCTACGGACAGGTGGTCAAGGACATGCTGTCCCCTTGGGACCAGAGGCACAAGACAGGCCTGCCTTCTGCCCAGACTCCTTCCTCAGAGTGGAGCAGGTGCCCCTGCCCTAGTCGTCACCTCATGTCTCATTAGCAGTGAGGCTTCGTGTCTCCGCACAGGGAGCGGGTGACACTTGTCTTGCCTCCGGCCTGCTCTTCCTGCCAAGGGAGGCTCTCCTGCTTCCCGACCGTTTCCCAAACTCAAGGCCAATGGCACCTTCTCTTCTCTGGGGGCGGCTTGTTCGGCCTGCCCCAGACTTGCTCCTGGGGAGTGCAGTGAAAGACATGTCCCTTTCCTTAAGGCCCTTTCAGATGTGCAACCACGCTTCTCTCTTAGGCAAAGAAGTGCTAGGGCAAAGAGGATTTCGTTGCATGCGGGTATCTTCCAACGTGCTGTGGAGAGTAGCTTAGGTATTCAGCAGCAGCATCCCCCACATCCGATTCTGATTTCCCAGTGAATGCTATGCTTTCCCAGAGGAGATGCCCGGGCAAAGAGGATTTCGCTGTATGCGGGTTTCTCCCACCGCGAGACCGGGCTCAGGCATGCAGCAGTAGAGCCCGCAGATCCGACTCTGATTTCTCAGCGAATGCTGTGCTTTCGCAGAGGCTTTGGCTTGGAGCGAACAGCACTTGGCCGCTGCTTCCTCAGCAAGGCTTCAGTCGCTTCAGGGAAGAAGAGCAGCGGGAGAGCTGGTGCCTCTTGGGCCTTGCTTTCCCGGGCTCCAAGTTCACATCCTGGGTTCATCCTACCAAGCCGAAATAAGCAGACCCAGCCTCGACCCTGCAGCAGCGTGCATGGCCTAGGATGGCACTCTGCTCACAATGACATCTCTCCTCGTAGGCAAGGCCTGCCCTTTCGCTCTGGCATTCAGGGGGACAGGGGACTAGGCTCGTGCCTTCCCCATCCTTGAGGAGCCGCGAGAGGATCACTGCACACGGCCCGTGCCCTGGGATGGGGAGTAATGGGAAACTGTCCCTGTTTCCCCGACACACCCCCTGCCCCCGCCAAGGCTGCCACATCCTGGAGGAAGACGGCATTTGATTGCCCGTTCCTCCAGGAGGTGTTTCTGCGAGTTCAGGTTCGGGAGATTGGTGGCAAGCCCACGTCTGCCCTCTGGACAGGTGGCCAAGGACCTGCTATCCCCTTGGGCCCAGAGGCACAGGAAAGGCCTTCCTTCTGTCCAGACTCCTTCCTCAGATTAGAGCACGCTCTCGTGCCCAATCATCCCCCCGTGTCTCCTTAGCTTCGTCTCTCTGCACAAGCAGAGAGTGACAATTGTCTTGCCACCGGCCCGCTGTACTTGCCAGGGCCGGCGCTCCTGCTTCGCGACCGTTTTCCGTCCACAAGGCCAACGACTCCTTCTGTTCTCCTGAGACAGCATGCTGCACTTTCCCGAGACAGGCTCCTGGGGAGTGCAGTGACAGACATGTCCCTTTCTTTAAGGATCTTTCCACAGGCGCAACCACGCTTCTCTCTCAGGCAGAAGGGATGCCCAGGCAAAGTGGATCTCGCTGCATGCAGATTTATTACACCGTGCTGTGGAGTCTTCCTCAGGAAAACAGCAGCAGCATCCCACAGATCCGACTCTGATTTCCCAGAGAATGCTGTGCTTTCCCAGAGGGGATGCCCTAGCAAAGAGGCTTTTGCTCTATGCAGGTTCCTCCCGCCGTGCTCGAATACTGGGCTAAGGCAAGCAGCAACAGCAGCCCACAGAAACGACTCTGATTTCCCAGCGATGGCTATGCTTTAGCATAGGTTTTCAGCTTGGCGGGAACCGCACTTCGCTGCTGCTTCCTCAGCAAGGATTTCGGTGTTTGCTCTGTCGCGTCAGGGATGAAGAGCTGCGGAGAGCTGGTCCGTCTTAGGCCTTGCTGTCCCGGGCTTCATGTTGGCGCCCTGGGTTCTCGCTGCCAGGCCGAAATAAGCAGACACAGCCACAAACCTGCAGCAGCGTGCGTGGCCTAGGATGGCACTCAATGCACACTACCAACTCCCGTTGTAGGCAACGCTTGGCCTTTGGTACTGGCTCTCAGGCGAACTCACGGACAAGGCCAGTGCCTTCGCCACAGGAGAGGAGAGGCGACAGGATCCCTGAACACCGTCCGTTCCCTGGAATGGGGAGCTTTGGGGGACTGTCCCCACTCCTTCCCCGGCAAACCCCCTGCCACGGAAAACGCTGTCACATCTTGGAGGAAGATGGCATCTGACTGCCCATTTCACGAGGGAGCTGTTCCTCAAGTTCCGGGTTTGTCTCCTGGTAGCAAGCCCAAGTGTGCCCTACGGACAGGTGGTCAAGGACATGCTGTCCCCTTGGGACCAGAGGCACAAGACAGGCCTGCCTTCTGCCCAGACTCCTTCCTCAGAGTGGAGCAGGTGCCCCTGCCCTAGTCGTCACCTCATGTCTCATTAGCAGTGAGGCTTCGTCTCTCCGCACAGGGAGCGCGTGACACTTGTCTTGCCACCGGCCTGCTCTTCCTGCCACGGCAGGCTCTCCTGCTTCCCGACCGTTTCCCAAACTCAAGGCCAATGGCACCTTCTCTTCTCTGGGGGCGGCTTGTTCGGCCTGCCCCAGACTTGCTCCTGGGGAGTGCAGTGAAAGACATGTCCCTTTCCTTAAGGCCCTTTCAGATGTGCAACCACGCTTCTCTCTTAGGCAAAGAGGTGCTAGGGCAAAGAGGATTTCGTTGCATGCGGGTATCTTCCAACGTGCTGTGGAGAGTAGCTTAGGTATTCAGCAGCAGCATCCCCCACATCCGATTCTGATTTCCCAGTGAATGCTGTGCTTTCCCAGAGGAGATGCCCGGGCAAAGAGGATTTCGCTGTATGCGGGTTTCTCCCACCGTTACACCGGGCTCAGGCAAGCAGCAGTAGAGCCCGCAGATCCGACTCTGATTTCTCAGCGAATGCTGTGCTTTCGCAGAGGCTTTGGCTTGGAGCGAACAGCACTTGGCCGCTGCTTCCTCAGCAAGGCTTCAGTCGCTTCAGGGAAGAAGAGCAGCGGGAGAGCTGGTGCCTCTTGGGCCTTGCTTTCCCGGGCTACAAGTTCACATCCTGGGTTCATCCTACCAAGCCGAAATAAGCAGACCCAGCCTCGACCCTGCAGCAGCGTGCATGGCCTAGGATGGCACTCTGCTCACAATGACATCTCTCCTCGTAGGCAAGGCCTGCCCTTTCGCTCTGGCATTCAGGGGGACAGGGGACTAGGCTCGTGCCTTCCCCATCCTTGAGGAGCCGCGAGAGGATCACTGCACACGGCCCGTGCCCTGGGATGGGGAGTAATGGGAAACTGTCCCTGTTTCCCCGACACACCCCCTGCCTCCGCCAAGGCTGCCACATCCTGGAGGAAGACGGCATTTGATTGCCCGTTCCTCCAGGAGGTGTTTCTGCGAGTTCAGGTTCGGGAGATTGGTGGCAAGCCCACGTCTGCCCTGTGGACAGGTGGCCAAGGACCTGCTATCCCCTTGGCCCAGAGGCACAGGAAAGGCCTTCCTTCTGTCCAGACTCCTTCCTCAGATTAGAGCACGCTCCCGTGCCCAATCATCCCCCCGTGTCTCCTTAGCTTCGTCTCTCTGCACAAGCAGAGGGTGACAATTGTCTTGCCACCGGCCCGCTGTTCTTGCCAGGGCCGGCGCTCCTGCTTCGCGACCGTTTTCCGTCCACAAGGCCAACGACTCCTTCTCTTCTCCTGGGGCAGCATGCTGCACTTTCCCGAGACAGGCTCCTGGGGAGTGCAGTGACAGACATGTCCCTTTCTTTAAGGATCTTTCCACAGGCGCAACCACGCTTCTCTCTCAGGCAGAAGGGATGCCCAGGCAAAGTGGATCTCGCTACATGCAGATTTATTACACCGTGCTGTGGAGTCTTCCTCAGGAAAACAGCAGCAGCATCCCACAGATCCGACTCTGATTTCCCAGAGAATGCTGTGCTTTCCCAGAGGGGATGCCCTAGCAAAGAGGCTTTTGCTCTATGCGGGTTCCTCCCGCCGTGCTCGAATACTAGGCTAAGGCAAGCAGCAACAGCAGCCCACAGAAACGACTCTGATTTCCCAGCGATGGCTATGCTTTCGCATAGGTTTTCAGCTTGGCGGGAACCGCACTTCGCTGCTGCTTCCTCAGCAAGGATTTCGGTGTTTGCTCTGTCGCGTCAGGGAAGAAGAGCTGCGGAGAGCTGGTCCGTCTTAGGCCTTGCTGTCCCGGGCTTCATGTTGGCGCCCTGGGTTCTCGCTGCCAGGCCGAAATAAGCAGACACAGCCACAAACCTGCAGCAGCGTGCGTGGCCTAGGATGGCACTCAATGCACACTACCAACTCCCGTTGTAGGCAACGCTTGGCCTTTGGTACTGGCTCCCAGGCGGACTCACGGACAAGGCCAGTGCCTTCGCCACAGGAGAGGAGAGGCGACAGGATCCCTGAACACCGTCCGTTCCCTGGAATGGGGAGCTTTGGGGGACTGTCCCCACTCCTTCCCCGGCAAACCCCCTGCCACCGAAATCGCTGCCACATCTTGGAGGAAGATGGCATCTGACTGCCCATTTCACGAGGGAGCTGTTCCTCAAGTTCCGGGTTTGGCTCCTGGTAGCAAGCCCAAGTGTGCCCTACGGACAGGTGGTCAAGGACATGCTGTCCCCTTGGGACCAGAGGCACAAGACAGGCCTGCCTTCTGCCCAGACTCCTTCCTCAGAGTGGAGCAGGTGCCCCTGCCCTAGTCGTCACCTCATGTCTCATTAGCAGTGAGGCTTCGTCTCTCCGCACAGGGAGCGGGTGACACTTGTCTTGCCACCGGCCTGCTCTTCCTGCCACGGCAGGCTCTCCTGCTTCCCGACCGTTTCCCAAACTCAAGGCCAATGGCACCTTCTCTTCTCTGGGGGCGGCTTGTTCGGCCTGCCCCAGACTTGCTCCTGGGGAGTGCAGTGAAAGACATGTCCCTTTCCTTAAGGCCCTTTCAGATGTGCAACCACGCTTCTCTCTTAGGCAAAGAGGTGCTAGGGCAAAGAGGATTTCGTTGCATGCGGGTATCTTCCAACGTGCTGTGGAGAGTAGCTTAGGTATTCAGCAGCAGCATCCCCCACATCCGATTCTGATTTCCCAGTGAATGCTGTGCTTTCCCAGAAGAGATGCCCGGGCAAAGAGGATTTCGCTGTATGCGGGTTTCTCCCACCGCGAGACCGGGCTCAGGCAAGCAGCAGTAGAGCCCGCAGATCCGACTCTGATTTCTCAGCGAATGCTGTGCTTTCGCAGAGGCTTTGGCTTGGAGCGAACAGCACTTGGCCGCTGCTTCCTCAGCAAGGCTTCAGTCGCTTCAGGGAAGAAGAGCAGCGGGAGAGCTGGTGCCTCTTGGGCCTTGCTTTCCCGGGCTCCAAGTTCACATCCTGGGTTCATCCTACCAAGCCGAAATAAGCAGACCCAGCCTCGACCCTGCAGCAGCGTGCATGGCCTAGGATGGCACTCTGCTCACAATGACATCTCTCCTCGTAGGCAAGGCCTGCCCTTTCGCTCTGGCATTCAGGGGGACAGGGGACTAGGCTCGTGCCTTCCCCATCCTTGAGGAGCCGCGAGAGGATCACTGCACACGGCCCGTGCCCTGGGATGGGGAGTAATGGGAAACTGTCCCTGTTTCCCCGACACACCCCCTGCCTCCGCCAAGGCTGCCACATCCTGGAGGAAGACGGCATTTGATTGCCCGTTCCTCCAGGAGGTGTTTCTGCGAGTTCAGGTTCGGGAGATTGGTGGCAAGCCCACGTCTGCCCTGTGGACAGGTGGCCAAGGACCTGCTATCCCCTTGGGCCCAGAGGCACAGGAAAGGCCTTCCTTCTGTCCAGACTCCTTCCTCAGATTAGAGCACGCTCCCGTGCCCAATCATCCCCCCGTGTCTCCTTAGCTTCGTCTCTCTGCACAAGCAGAGGGTGACAATTGTCTTGCCACCGGCCCGCTGTTCTTGCCAGGGCCGGCGCTCCTGCTTCGCGACCGTTTTCCGTCCACAAGGCCAACGACTCCTTCTCTTCTCCTGGGGCAGCATGCTGCACTTTCCCGAGACAGGCTCCTGGGGAGTGCAGTGACAGACATGTCCCTTTCTTTAAGGATCTTTCCACAGGCGCAACCACGCTTCTCTCTCAGGCAGAAGGGATGCCCAGGCAAAGTGGATCTCGCTCCATGCAGATTTATTACACCGTGCTGTGGAGTCTTCCTCAGGAAAACAGCAGCAGCATCCCACAGATCCGACTCTGATTTCCCAGAGAATGCTGTGCTTTCCCAGAGGGGATGCCCTAGCAAAGAGGCTTTTGCTCTATGCGGGTTCCTCCCGCCGTGCTCGAATACTAGGCTAAGGCAAGCAGCAACAGCAGCCCACAGAAACGACTCTGATTTCCCAGCGATGGCTATGCTTTCGCATAGGTTTTCAGCTTGGCGGGAACCGCACTTCGCTGCTGCTTCCTAAGCAAGGATTTCGGTGTTTGCTCTGTCGCGTCAGGGAAGAAGAGCTGCGGAGAGCTGGTCCGTCTTAGGCCTTGCTGTCCCGGGCTTCATGTTGGCGCCCTGGGTTCTCGCTGCCAGGCCGAAATAAGCAGACACAGCCACAAACCTGCAGCAGCGTGCGTGGCCTAGGATGGCACTCAATGCACACTACCAACTCCCGTTGTAGGCAACGCTTGGCCTTTGGTACTGGCTCCCAGGCGGACTCACGGACAAGGCCAGTGCCTTCGCCACAGGAGAGGAGAGGCGACAGGATCCCTGAACACCGTCCGTTCCCTGGAATGGGGAGCTTTGGGGGACTGTCCCCACTCCTTCCCCGGCAAACCCCCTGCCACCGAAATCGCTGCCACATCTTGGAGGAAGATGGCATCTGACTGCCCATTTCACGAGGGAGCTGTTCCTCAAGTTCCGGGTTTGGCTCCTGGTAGCAAGCCCAAGTGTGCCCTACAGACAGGTGGTCAAGGACATGCTGTCCCCTTGGGACCAGAGGCACAAGACAGGCCTGCCTTCTGCCCAGACTCCTTCCTCAGAGTGGAGCAGGTGCCCCTGCCCTAGTCGTCACCTCATGTCTCATTAGCAGTGAGGCTTCGTCTCTCCGCACAGGGAGCGGGTGACACTTGTCTTGCCACCGGCCTGCTCTTCCTGCCACGGCAGGCTCTCCTGCTTCCCGACCGTTTCCCAAACTCAAGGCCAATGGCACCTTCTCTTCTCTGGGGGCGGCTTGTTCGGCCTGCCCCAGACTTGCTCCTGGGGAGTGCAGTGAAAGACATGTCCCTTTCCTTAAGGCCCTTTCAGATGTGCAACCACGCTTCTCTCTTAGGCAAAGAGGTGCTAGGGCAAAGAGGATTTCGTTGCATGCGGGTATCTTCCAACGTGCTGTGGAGAGTAGCTTAGGTATTCAGCAGCAGCATCCCCCACATCCGATTCTGATTTCCCAGTGAATGCTGTGCTTTCCCAGAGGAGATGCCCGGGCAAAGAGGATTTCGCTGTATGCGGGTTTCTCCCACCGCGAGACCGGGCTCAGGCAAGCAGCAGTAGAGCCCGCAGATCCGACTCTGATTTCTCAGCGAATGCTGTGCTTTCGCAGAGGCTTTGGCTTGGAGCGAACAGCACTTGGCCGCTGCTTCCTCAGCAAGGCTTCAGTCGCTTCAGGGAAGAAGAGCAGCGGGAGAGCTGGTGCCTCTTGGGCCTTGCTTTCCCGGGCTCCAAGTTCACATCCTGGGTTCATCCTACCAAGCCGAAATAAGCAGACCCAGCCTCGACCCTGCAGCAGCGTGCATGGCCTAGGATGGCACTCTGCTCACAATGACATCTCTCCTCGTAGGCAAGGCCTGCCCTTTCGCTCTGGCATTCAGGGGGACAGGGGACTAGGCTCGTGCCTTCCCCATCCTTGAGGAGCCGCGAGAGGATCACTGCACACGGCCCGTGCCTTGGGATGGGGAGTAATGGGAAACTGTCCCTGTTTCCCCGACACACCCCCTGCCTCCGCCAAGGCTGCCACATCCTGGAGGAAGACGGCATTTGATTGCCCGTTCCTCCAGGAGGTGTTTCTGCGAGTTCAGGTTCGGGAGATTGGTGGCAAGCCCACGTCTGCCCTGTGGACAGGTGGCCAAGGACCTGCTATCCCCTTGGGCCCAGAGGCACAGGAAAGGCCTTCCTTCTGTCCAGACTCCTTCCTCAGATTAGAGCACGCTCCCGTGCCCAATCATCCCCCCGTGTCTCCTTAGCTTCGTCTCTCTGCACAAGCAGAGGGTGACAATTGTCTTGCCACCGGCCCGCTGTTCTTGCCAGGGCCGGCGCTCCTGCTTCGCGACCGTTTTCCGTCCACAAGGCCAACGACTCCTTCTCTTCTCCTGGGGCAGCATGCTGCACTTTCCCGAGACAGGCTCCTGGGGAGTGCAGTGACAGACATGTCCCTTTCTTTAAGGATCTTTCCACAGGCGCAACCACGCTTCTCTCTCAGGCAGAAGGGATGCCCAGGCAAAGTGGATCTCGCTCCATGCAGATTTATTACACCGTGCTGTGGAGTCTTCCTCAGGAAAACAGCAGCAGCATCCCACAGATCCGACTCTGATTTCCCAGAGAATGCTGTGCTTTCCCAGAGGGGATGCCCTAGCAAAGAGGCTTTTGCTCTATGCGGGTTCCTCCCGCCATGCTCGAATACTAGGCTAAGGCAAGCAGCAACAGCAGCCCACAGAAACGACTCTGATTTCCCAGCGATGGCTATGCTTTCGCATAGGTTTTCAGCTTGGCGGGAACCGCACTTCGCTGCTGCTTCCTCAGCAAGGATTTCGGTGTTTGCTCTGTCGCGTCAGGGAAGAAGAGCTGCGGAGAGCTGGTCCGTCTTAGGCCTTGCTGTCCCGGGCTTCATGTTGGCGCCCTGGGTTCTCGCTGCCAGGCCGAAATAAGCAGACACAGCCACAAACCTGCAGCAGCGTGCGTGGCCTAGGATGGCACTCAATGCACACTACCAACTCCCGTTGTAGGCAACGCTTGGCCTTTGGTACTGGCTCTCAGGCGAACTCACGGACAAGGCCAGTGCCTTCGCCACAGGAGAGGAGAGGCGACAGGATCCCTGAACACCGTCCGTTCCCTGGAATGGGGAGCTTTGGGGGACTGTCCCCACTCCTTCCCCGGCAAACCCCCTGCCACGGAAAACGCTGTCACATCTTGGAGGAAGATGGCATCTGACTGCCCATTTCACGAGGGAGCTGTTCCTCAAGTTCCGGGTTTGGCTCCTGGTAGCAAGCCCAAGTGTGCCCTACGGACAGGTGGTCAAGGACATGCTGTCCCCTTGGGACCAGAGGCACAAGACAGGCCTGCCTTCTGCCCAGACTCCTTCCTCAGAGTGGAGCAGGTGCCCCTGCCCTAGTCGTCACCTCATGTCTCATTAGCAGTGAGGCTTCGTCTCTCCGCACAGGGAGCGCGTGACACTTGTCTTGCCACCGGCCTGCTCTTCCTGCCACAGCAGGCTCTCCTGCTTCCCGACCGTTTCCCAAACTCAAGGCCAATGGCACCTTCTCTTCTCTGGGGGCGGCTTGTTCGGCCTGCCCCAGACTTGCTCCTGGGGAGTGCAGTGAAAGACATGTCCCTTTCCTTAAGGCCCTTTCAGATGTGCAACCACGCTTCTCTCTTAGGCAAAGAGGTGCTAGGGCAAAGAGGATTTCGTTGCATGCGGGTATCTTCCAACGTGCTGTGGAGAGTAGCTTAGGTATTCAGCAGCAGCATCCCCCACATCCGATTCTGATTTCCCAGTGAATGCTGTGCTTTCCCAGAGGAGATGCCCGGGCAAAGAGGATTTCGCTGTATGCGGGTTTCTCCCACCGCGAGACCGGGCTCAGGCAAGCAGCAGTAGAGCCCGCAGATCCGACTCTGATTTCTCAGCGAATGCTGTGCTTTCGCAGAGGCTTTGGCTTGGAGCGAACAGCACTTGGCCGCTGCTTCCTCAGCAAGGCTTCAGTCGCTTCAGGGAAGAAGAGCAGCGGGAGAGCTGGTGCCTCTTGGGCCTTGCTTTCCCGGGCTCCAAGTTCACATCCTGGGTTCATCCTACCAAGCCGAAATAAGCAGACCCAGCCTCGACCCTGCAGCAGCGTGCATGGCCTAGGATGGCACTCTGCTCACAATGACATCTCTCCTCGTAGGCAAGGCCTGCCCTTTCGCTCTGGCATTCAGGGGGACAGGGGACTAGGCTCGTGCCTTCCCCATCCTTGAGGAGCCGCGAGAGGATCACTGCACACGGCCCGTGCCCTGGGATGGGGAGTAATGGGAAACTGTCCCTGTTTCCCCGACACACCCCCTGCCTCCGCCAAGGCTGCCACATCCTGGAGGAAGACGGCATTTGATTGCCCGTTCCTCCAGGAGGTGTTTCTGCGAGTTCAGGTTCGGGAGATTGGTGGCAAGCCCACGTCTGCCCTGTGGACAGGTGGCCAAGGACCTGCTATCCCCTTGGGCCCAGAGGCACAGGAAAGGCCTTCCTTCTGTCCAGACTCCTTCCTCAGATTAGAGCACGCTCCCGTGCCCAATCATCCCCCCGTGTCTCCTTAGCTTCGTCTCTCTGCACAAGCAGAGGGTGACAATTGTCTTGCCACCGGCCCGCTGTTCTTGCCAGGGCCGGCGCTCCTGCTTCGCGACCGTTTTCCGTCCACAAGGCCAACGACTCCTTCTCTTCTCCTGGGGCAGCATGCTGCACTTTCCCGAGACAGGCTCCTGGGGAGTGCAGTGACAGACATGTCCCTTTCTTTAAGGATCTTTCCACAGGCGCAACCACGCTTCTCTCTCAGGCAGAAGGGATGCCCAGGCAAAGTGGATCTCGCTCCATGCAGATTTATTACACCGTGCTGTGGAGTCTTCCTCAGGAAAACAGCAGCAGCATCCCACAGATCCGACTCTGATTTCCCAGAGAATGCTGTGCTTTCCCAGAGGGGATGCCCTAGCAAAGAGGCTTTTGCTCTATGCGGGTTCCTCCCGCCGTGCTCGAATACTAGGCTAAGGCAAGCAGCAACAGCAGCCCACAGAAACGACTCTGATTTCCCAGCGATGGCTATGCTTTCGCATAGGTTTTCAGCTTGGCGGGAACCGCACTTCGCTGCTGCTTCCTCAGCAAGGATTTCGGTGTTTGCTCTGTCGCGTCAGGGAAGAAGAGCTGCGGAGAGCTGGTCCGTCTTAGGCCTTGCTGTCCCGGGCTTCATGTTGGCGCCCTGGGTTCTCGCGGCCAGGCCGAAATAAGCAGACACAGCCACAAACCTGCAGCAGCGTGCGTGGCCTAGGATGGCACTCAATGCACACTACCAACTCCCGTTGTAGGCAACGCTTGGCCTTTGGTACTGGCTCTCAGGCGGACTCACGGACAAGGCCAGTGCCTTCGCCACAGGAGAGGAGAGGCGACAGGATCCCTGAACACCGTCCGTTCCCTGGAATGGGGAGCTTTGGGGGACTGTTCCCACTCCGTCCCCGGCAAACCCCCTGCCACCGAAAACGCTGCCACATCTTGGAGGAAGATGGCATCTGACTGCCCATTTCACGAGGGAGCTGTTCCTCAAGTTCCGGGTTTGGCTCCTGGTAGCAAGCCCAAGTGTGCCCTACGGACAGGTGGTCAAGGACATGCTGTCCCCTTGGGACCAGAGGCACAAGACAGGCCTGCCTTCTGCCCAGACTCCTTCCTCAGAGTGGAGCAGGTGCCCCTGCCCTAGTCGTCACCTCATGTCTCATTAGCTTGAGGCTTCGTGTCTCCGCACAGGGAGCGGGTGACACTTGTCTTGCCTCCGGCCTGCTCTTCCTGCCACGGCAGGCTCTCCTGCTTCCCGACCGTTTCCCAAACTCAAGGCCAATGGCACCTTCTCTTCTCTGGGGGCGGCTTGTTCGGCCTGCCCCAGACTTGCTCCTGGGGAGTGCAGTGAAAGACATGTCCCTTTCCTTAAGGCCCTTTCAGATGTGCAACCACGCTTCTCTCTTAGGCAAAGAGGTGCTAGGGCAAAGAGGATTTCGTTGCATGCGGGTATCTTCCAACGTGCTGTGGAGAGTAGCTTAGGTATTCAGCAGCAGCATCCCCCACATCCGATTCTGATTTCCCAGTGAATGCTGTGCTTTCCCAGAGGAGATGCCCGGGCAAAGAGGATTTCGCTGTATGCGGGTTTCTCCCACCGTTACACCGGGCTCAGGCAAGCAGCAGTAGAGCCCGCAGATCCGACTCTGATTTCTCAGCGAATGCTGTGCTTTCGCAGAGGCTTTGGCTTGGAGCGAACAGCACTTGGCCGCTGCTTCCTCAGCAAGGCTTTAGTCGCTTCAGGGAAGAAGAGCAGTGGGAGAGCTGGTGCCTCTTGGGCCTTGCTTTCCCGGGCTCCAAGTTCACATCCTGCGTTCATCCTACCAAGCCGAAATAAGCAGACGCAGCCTCGACCCTGCAGCAGCGTGCATGGCCTAGGATGGCACTCTGCTCACAATGACATCTCTACTCGTAGGCAAGGCCTGCCCTTTCGCTCTGGCATTCAGGGGGACAGGGGACTAGGCTCGTGCCTTCCCCATCCTTGAGGAGGCGCGAGAGGATCACTGCACACGGCCCGTGCCCTGGGATGGGGAGTAATGGGAAACTGTCCCTGTTTCCCCGACACACCCCCTGCCTCCGCCAAGGCTGCCACATCCTGGAGGAAGACGGCATTTGATTGCCCGTTCCTCCAGGAGGTGTTTCTGCGAGTTCAGGTTCGGGAGATTGGTGGCAAGCCCACGTCTGCCCTCTGGACAGGTGGCCAAGGACCTGCTATCCCCTTGGGCCCAGAAGCACAGGAAAGGCCTTCCTTCTGTCCAGACTCCTTCCTCAGATTAGAGCACGCTCCCGTGCCCAATCATCCGCCCGTGTCTCCTTAGCTTCGTCTCTCTGCACAAGCAGAGGGTGACAATTGTCTTGCCACCGGCCCGCTGTTCTTGCCAGGGCCGGCGCTCCTGCTTCGCGACCGTTTTCCGTCCACAAGGCCAACGACTCCTTCTCTTCTCCTGGGGCAGCATGCTGCACTTTCCCGAGACAGGCTCCTGGGGAGTGCAGTGACAGACATGTCCCTTTCTTTAAGGATCTTTCCACAGGCGCAACCACGCTTCTCTCTCAGGCAGAAGGGATGCCCAGGCAAAGTGGATCTCGCTCCATGCAGATTTATTACACCGTGCTGTGGAGTCTTCCTCAGGAAAACAGCAGCAGCATCCCACAGATCCGACTCTGATTTCCCAGAGAATGCTGTGCTTTCCCAGAGGGGATGCCCTAGCAAAGAGGCTTTTGCTCTATGCGGGTTCCTCCCGCCGTGCTCGAATACTAGGCTAAGGCAAGCAGCAACAGCAGCCCACAGAAACGACTCTGATTTCCCAGCGATGGCTATGCTTTCGCATAGGTTTTCAGCTTGGCGGGAACCGCACTTCGCTGCTGCTTCCTCAGCAAGGATTTCGGTGTTTGCTCTGTCGCGTCAGGGAAGAAGAGCTGCGGAGAGCTGGTCCGTCTTAGGCCTTGCTGTCCCGGGCTTCATGTTGGCGCCCTGGGTTCTCGCGGCCAGGCCGAAATAAGCAGACACAGCCACAAACCTGCAGCAGCGTGCGTGGCCTAGGATGGCACTCAATGCACACTACCAACTCCCGTTGTAGGCAACGCTTGGCCTTTGGTACTGGCTCTCAGGCGGACTCACGGACAAGGCCAGTGCCTTCGCCACAGGAGAGGAGAGGCGACAGGATCCCTGAACACCGTCCGTTCCCTGGAATGGGGAGCTTTGGGGGACTGTTCCCACTCCGTCCCCGGCAAACCCCCTGCCACCGAAAACGCTGCCACATCTTGGAGGAAGATGGCATCTGACTGCCCATTTCACGAGGGAGCTGTTCCTCAAGTTCCGGGTTTGGCTCCTGGTAGCAAGCCCAAGTGTGCCCTACGGACAGGTGGTCAAGGACATGCTGTCCCCTTGGGACCAGAGGCACAAGACAGGCCTGCCTTCTGCCCAGACTCCTTCCTCAGAGTGGAGCAGGTGCCCCTGCCCTAGTCGTCACCTCATGTCTCATTAGCAGTGAGGCTTCGTGTCTCCGCACAGGGAGCGGGTGACACTTGTCTTGCCTCCGGCCTGCTCTTCCTGCCACGGCAGGCTCTCCTGCTTCCCGACCGTTTCCCAAACTCAAGGCCAATGGCACCTTCTCTTCTCTGGGGGCGGCTTGTTCGGCCTGCCCCAGACTTGCTCCTGGGGAGTGCAGTGAAAGACATGTCCCTTTCCTTAAGGCCCTTTCAGATGTGCAACCACGCTTCTCTCTTAGGCAAAGAGGTGCTAGGGCAAAGAGGATTTCGTTGCATGCGGGTATCTTCCAACGTGCTGTGGAGAGTAGCTTAGGTATTCAGCAGCAGCATCCCCCACATCCGATTCTGATTTCCCAGTGAATGCTGTGCTTTCCCAGAGGAGATGCCCGGGCAAAGAGGATTTCGCTGTATGCGGGTTTCTCCCACCGTTACACCGGGCTCAGGCAAGCAGCAGTAGAGCCCGCAGATCCGACTCTGATTTCTCAGCGAATGCTGTGCTTTCGCAGAGGCTTTGGCTTGGAGCGAACAGCACTTGGCCGCTGCTTCCTCAGCAAGGCTTTAGTCGCTTCAGGGAAGAAGAGCAGTGGGAGAGCTGGTGCCTCTTGGGCCTTGCTTTCCCGGGCTCCAAGTTCACATCCTGCGTTCATCCTACCAAGCCGAAATAAGCAGACGCAGCCTCGACCCTGCAGCAGCGTGCATGGCCTAGGATGGCACTCTGCTCACAATGACATCTCTACTCGTAGGCAAGGCCTGCCCTTTCGCTCTGGCATTCAGGGGGACAGGGGACTAGGCTCGTGCCTTCCCCATCCTTGAGGAGGCGCGAGAGGATCACTGCACACGGCCCGTGCCCTGGGATGGGGAGTAATGGGAAACTGTCCCTGTTTCCCCGACACACCCCCTGCCTCCGCCAAGGCTGCCACATCCTGGAGGAAGACGGCATTTGATTGCCCGTTCCTCCAGGAGGTGTTTCTGCGAGTTCAGGTTCGGGAGATTGGTGGCAAGCCCACGTCTGCCCTCTGGACAGGTGGCCAAGGACCTGCTATCCCCTTGGGCCCAGAGGCACAGGAAAGGCCTTCCTTCTGTCCAGACTCCTTCCTCAGATTAGAGCACGCTCCCGTGCCCAATCATCCCCCCGTGTCTCCTTAGCTTCGTCTCTCTGCACAAGCAGAGGGTGACAATTGTCTTGCCACCGGCCCGCTGTTCTTGCCAGGGCCGGCGCTCCTGCTTCGCGACCGTTTTCCGTCCACAAGGCCAACGACTCCTTCTCTTCTCCTGGGGCAGCATGCTGCACTTTCCCGAGACAGGCTCCTGGGGAGTGCAGTGACAGACATGTCCCTTTCTTTAAGGCTCTTTCCACAGGCGCAACCACGCTTCTCTCTCAGGCAGAAGGGATGCCCAGGCAAAGTGGATCTCGCTCCATGCGGATTTATTACACCGTGCTGTGGAGTCTTCCTCAGGAAAACAGCAGCAGCATCCCACAGATCCGACTCTGATTTCCCAGAGAATGCTGTGCTTTCCCAGAGGGGATGCCCTAGCAAAGAGGCTTTTGCTCTATGCGGGTTCCTCCCGCCGTGCTCGAATACTAGGCTAAGGCAAGCAGCAACAGCAGCCCACAGAAACGACTCTGATTTCCCAGCGATGGCTATGCTTTCGCATAGGTTTTCAGCTTGGCGGGAACCGCACTTCGCTGCTGCTTCCTCAGCAAGGATTTCGGTGTTTGCTCTGTCGCGTCAGGGAAGAAGAGCTGCGGAGAGCTGGTCCGTCTTAGGCCTTGCTGTCCCGGGCTTCATGTTGGCGCCCTGGGTTCTCGCGGCCAGGCCGAAATAAGCAGACACAGCCACAAACCTGCAGCAGCGTGCATGGCCTAGGATGGCACTCAATGCACACTACCAACTCCCGTTGTAGGCAACGCTTGGCCTTTGGTACTGGCTCTCAGGCGGACTCACGGACAAGGCCAGTGCCTTCGCCACAGGAGAGGAGAGGCGACAGGATCCCTGAACACCGTCCGTTCCCTGGAATGGGGAGCTTTGGGGGACTGTTCCCACTCCGTCCCCGGCAAACCCCCTGCCACCGAAAACGCTGCCACATCTTGGAGGAAGATGGCATCTGACTGCCCATTTCACGAGGGAGCTGTTCCTCAAGTTCCGGGTTTGGCTCCTGGTAGCAAGCCCAAGTGTGCCCTACGGACAGGTGGTCAAGGACATGCTGTCCCCTTGGGACCAGAGGCACAAGACAGGCCTGCCTTCTGCCCAGACTCCTTCCTCAGAGTGGAGCAGGTGCCCCTGCCCTAGTCGTCACCTCATGTCTCATTAGCAGTGAGGCTTCGTCTCTCCGCACAGGGAGCGGGTGACACTTGTCTTGCCACCGGCCTGCTCTTCCTGCCACGGCAGGCTCTCCTGCTTCCCGACCGTTTCCCAAACTCAAGGCCAATGGCACCTTCTCTTCTCTGGGGGCGGCTTGTTCGGCCTGCCCCAGACTTGCTCCTGGGGAGTGCAGTGAAAGACATGTCCCTTTCCTTAAGGCCCTTTCAGATGTGCAACCACGCTTCTCTCTTAGGCAAAGAGGTGTTAGGGCAAAGAGGATTTCGTTGCATGCGGGTATCTTCCAACGTGCTGTGGAGAGTAGCTTAGGTATTCAGCAGCAGCATCCCCCACATCCGATTCTGATTTCCCAGTGAATGCTGTGCTTTCCCAGAGGAGATGCCCGGGCAAAGAGGATTTCGCTGTATGCGGGTTTCTCCCACCGTTACACCGGGCTCAGGCAAGCAGCAGTAGAGCCCGCAGATCCGACTCTGATTTCTCAGCGAATGCTGTGCTTTCGCAGAGGCTTTGGCTTGGAGCGAACAGCACTTGGCCGCTGCTTCCTCAGCAAGGCTTTAGTCGCTTCAGGGAAGAAGAGCAGCGGGAGAGCTGGTGCCTCTTGGGCCTTGCTTTCCCGGGCTCCAAGTTCACATCCTGGGTTCATCCTACCAAGCCGAAATAAGCAGACCCAGCCTCGACCCTGCAGCAGCGTGCATGGCCTACGATGGCACTCTGCTCACAATGACATCTCTCCTCGTAGGCAAGGCCTGCCCTTTCGCTCTGGCATTCAGGGGGACAGGGGACTAGGCTCGTGCCTTCCCCATCCTTGAGGAGGCGCGAGAGGATCACTGCACACGGCCCGTGCCCTGGGATGGGGAGTAATGGGAAACTGTCCCTGTTTCCCCGACACACCCCCTGCCTCCGCCAAGGCTGCCACATCCTGGAGGAAGACGGCATTTGATTGCCCGTTCCTCCAGGAGGTGTTTCTGCGAGTTCAGGTTCGGGAGATTGGTGGCAAGCCCACGTCTGCCCTCTGGACAGGTGGCCAAGGACCTGCTATCCCCTTGGGCCCAGAGGCACAGGAAAGGCCTTCCTTCTGTCCAGACTCCTTCCTCAGATTAGAGCACGCTCCCGTGCCCAATCATCCGCCCGTGTCTCCTTAGCTTCGTCTCTCTGCACAAGCAGAGGGTGACAATTGTCTTGCCACCGGCCCGCTGTTCTTGCCAGGGCCGGCGCTCCTGCTTCGCGACCGTTTTCCGTCCACAAGGCCAACGACTCCTTCTCTTCTCCTGGGGCAGCATGCTGCACTTTCCCGAGACAGGCTCCTGGGGAGTGCAGTGACAGACATGTCCCTTTCTTTAAGGATCTTTCCACAGGCGCAACCACGCTTCTCTCTCAGGCAGAAGGGATGCCCAGGCAAAGTGGATCTCGCTCCATGCAGATTTATTACACCGTGCTGTGGAGTCTTCCTCAGGAAAACAGCAGCAGCATCCCACAGATCCGACTCTGATTTCCCAGAGAATGCTGTGCTTTCCCAGAGGGGATGCCCTAGCAAAGAGGCTTTTGCTCTATGCGGGTTCCTCCCGCCGTGCTCGAATACTAGGCTAAGGCAAGCAGCAACAGCAGCCCACAGAAACGACTCTGATTTCCCAGCGATGGCTATGCTTTCGCATAGGTTTTCAGCTTGGCGGGAACCGCACTTCGCTGCTGCTTCCTCAGCAAGGATTTCGGTGTTTGCTCTGTCGCGTCAGGGAAGAAGAGCTGCGGAGAGTTGGTCCGTCTTAGGTCTTGCTGTTCCGGGCTTCATGTTGGCGCCCTGGGTTCTCGCTGCCAGGCCGAAATAAGCAGACACAGCCACAAACCTGCAGCAGCGTGCGTGGCCTAGGATGGCACTCAATGCACACTACCAACTCCCGTTGTAGGCAACGCTTGGCCTTTGGTACTGGCTCTCAGGCGAACTCACGGACAAGGCCAGTGCCTTCGCCACAGGAGAGGAGAGGCGACAGGATCCCTGAACACCGTCCGTTCCCTGGAATGGGGAGCTTTGGGGGACTGTCCCGACTCCGTCCCCGGCAAACCCCCTGCCACCGAAAACGCTGCCACATCTTGGAGGAAGATGGCATCTGACTGCCCATTTCACGAGGGAGCTGTTCCTCAAGTTCCGGGTTTGGCTCCTGGTAGCAAGCCCAAGTGTGCCCTACGGACAGGTGGTCAAGGACATGCTGTCCCCTTGGGACCAGAGGCACAAGACAGGCCTGCCTTCTGCCCAGACTCCTTCCTCAGAGTGGAGCAGGTGCCCCTGCCCTAGTCGTCACCTCATGTCTCATTAGCAGTGAGGCTTCGTGTCTCCGCACAGGGAGCGGGTGACACTTGTCTTGCCTCCGGCCTGCTCTTCCTGCCACGGCAGGCTCTCCTGCTTCCCGACCGTTTCCCAAACTCAAGGCCAATGGCACCTTCTCTTCTCTGGGGGCGGCTTGTTCGGCCTGCCCCAGACTTGCTCCTGGGGAGTGCAGTGAAAGACATGTCCCTTTCCTTAAGGCCCTTTCAGATGTGCAACCACGCTTCTCTCTTAGGCAAAGAGGTGCTAGGGCAAAGAGGATTTCGTTGCATGCGGGTATCTTCCAACGTGCTGTGGAGAGTAGCTTAGGTATTCAGCAGCAGCATCCCCCACATCCGATTCTGATTTCCCAGTGAATGCTGTGCTTTCCCAGAGGAGATGCCCGGGCAAAGAGGATTTCGCTGTATGCGGGTTTCTCCCACCGTTACACCGGGCTCAGGCAAGCAGCAGTAGAGCCCGCAGATCCGACTCTGATTTCTCGGCGAATGCTGTGCTTTCGCAGAGGCTTTGGCTTGGAGCGAACAGCACTTGGCCGCTGCTTCCTCAGCAAGGCTTTAGTCGCTTCAGGGAAGAAGAGCAGCGGGAGAGCTGGTGCCTCTTGGGCCTTGCTTTCCCGGGCTCCAAGTTCACATCCTGGGTTCATCCTACCAAGCCGAAATAAGCAGACCCAGCCTCGACCCTGCAGCAGCGTGCATGGCCTAGGATGGCACTCTGCTCACAATGACATCTCTCCTCGTAGGCAAGGCCTGCCCTTTCGCTCTGGCATTCAGGGGGACAGGGGACTAGGCTCGTGCCTTCCCCATCCTTGAGGAGCCGCGAGAGGATCACTGCACACGGCCCGTGCCCTGGGATGGGGAGTAATGGGAAACTGTCCCTGTTTCCCCGACACACCCCCTGCCTCCGCCAAGGCTGCCACATCCTGGAGGAAGACGGCATTTGATTGCCCGTTCCTCCAGGAGGTGTTTCTGCGAGTTCAGGTTCGGGAGATTGGTGGCAAGCCCACGTCTGCCCTCTGGACAGGTGGCCAAGGACCTGCTATCCCCTTGGGCCCAGAGGCACAGGAAAGGCCTTCCTTCTGTCCAGACTCCTTCCTCAGATTAGAGCAAGCTCCCGTGCCCAATCATCCCCCCGTGTCTCCTTAGCTTCGTCTCTCTGCACAAGCAGAGGGTGACAATTGTCTTGCCACCGGCCCGCTGTTCTTGCCAGGGCCGGCGCTCCTGCTTCGCGACCGTTTTCCGTCCACAAGGCCAACGACTCCTTCTCTTCTCCTGGGGCAGCATGCTGCACTTTCCCGAGACAGGCTCCTGGGGAGTGCAGTGACAGACATGTCCCTTTCTTTAAGGATCTTTCCACAGGCGCAACCACGCTTCTCTCTCAGGCAGAAGGGATGCCCAGGCAAAGTGGATCTCGCTCCATGCAGATTTATTACACCGTGCTGTGGAGTCTTCCTCAGGAAAACAGCAGCAGCATCCCACAGATCCGACTCTGATTTCCCAGAGAATGCTGTGCTTTCCCAGAGGGGATGCCCTAGCAAAGAGGCTTTTGCTCTATGCGGGTTCCTCCCGCCGTGCTCGAATACTAGGCTAAGGCAAGCAGCAACAGCAGCCCACAGAAACGACTCTGATTTCCCAGCGATGGCTATGCTTTCGCATAGGTTTTCAGCTTGGCGGGAACCGCACTTCGCTGCTGCTTCCTCAGCAAGGATTTCGGTGTTTGCTCTGTCGCGTCAGGGAAGAAGAGCTGCGGAGAGCTGGTCCGTCTTAGGCCTTGCTGTCCCGGGCTTCATGTTGGCGCCCTGGGTTCTCGCTGCCAGGCCGAAATAAGCAGACACAGCCACAAACCTGCAGCAGCGTGCGAGGCCTAGGATGGCACTCAATGCACACTACCAACTCCCGTTGTAGGCAACGCTTGGCCTTTGGTACTGGCTCTCAGGCGGACTCACGGACAAGGCCAGTGCCTTCGCCACAGGAGAGGAGAGGCGACAGGATCCCTGAACACCGTCCGTTCCCTGGAATGGGGAGCTTTGGGGGACTGTCCCCACTCCTTCCCCGGCAAACCACCTGCCACCGAAATCGCTGCCACATCTTGGAGGAAGATGGCATCTGACTGCCCATTTCACGAGGGAGCTGTTCCTCAAGTTCCGGGTTTGGCTCCTGGTAGCAAGCCCAAGTGTGCCCTACGGACAGGTGGTCAAGGACATGCTGTCCCCTTGGGACCAGAGGCACAAGACAGGCCTGCCTTCTGCCCAGACTCCTTCCTCAGAGTGGAGCAGGTGCCCCTGCCCTAGACGTCACCTCATGTCTCATTAGCAGTGAGGCTTCGTCTCTCCGCACAGGGAGCGGGTGACACTTGTCTTGCCACCGGCCTGCTCTTCCTGCCACGGCAGGCTCTCCTGCTTCCCGACCGTTTCCCAAACTCAAGGCCAATGGCACCTTCTCTTCTCTGGGGGCGGCTTGTTCGGCCTGCCCCAGACTTGCTCCTGGGGAGTGCAGTGAAAGACATGTCCCTTTCCTTAAGGCCCTTTCAGATGTGCAACCACGCTTCTCTCTTAGGCAAAGAGGTGCTAGGGCAAAGAGGATTTCGTTGCATGCGGGTATCTTCCAACGTGCTGTGGAGAGTAGCTTAGGTATTCAGCAGCTGCATCCCCCACATCCGATTCTGATTTCCCAGTGAATGCTGTGCTTTCCCAGAGGAGATGCCCGGGCAAAGAGGATTTCGCTGTATGCGGGTTTCTCCCACCGTTACACCGGGCTCAGGCAAGCAGCAGTAGAGCCCGCAGATCCGACTCTGATTTCTCAGCGAATGCTGTGCTTTCGCAGAGGCTTTGGCTTGGAGCGAACAGCACTTGGCCGCTGCTTCCTCAGCAAGGCTTCAGTCGCTTCAGGGAAGAAGAGCAGTGGGAGAGCTGGTGCCTCTTGGGCCTTGCTTTCCCGGGCTCCAAGTTCACATCCTGGGTTCATCCTACCAAGCCGAAATAAGCAGACCCAGCCTCGACCCTGCAGCAGCGTGCATGGCCTAGGATGGCACTCTGCTCACAATGACATCTCTCCTCGTAGGCAAGGCCTGCCCTTTCGCTCTGGCATTCAGGGGGACAGGGGACTAGGCTCGTGCCTTCCCCATCCTTGAGGAGGCGCGAGAGGATCACTGCACACGGCCCGTGCCCTGGGATGGGGAGTAATGGGAAACTGTCCCTGTTTCCCCGACACACCCCCTGCCTCCGCCAAGGCTGCCACATCCTGGAGGAAGACGGCATTTGATTGCCCGTTCCTCCAGGAGGTGTTTCTGCGAGTTCAGGTTCGGGAGATTGGTGGCAAGCCCACGTCTGCCCTCTGGACAGGTGGCCAAGGACCTGCTATCCCCTTGGGCCCAGAAGCACAGGAAAGGCCTTCCTTCTGTCCAGACTCCTTCCTCAGATTAGAGCACGCTCCCGTGCCCAATCATCCGCCCGTGTCTCCTTAGCTTCGTCTCTCTGCACAAGCAGAGGGTGACAATTGTCTTGCCACCGGCCCGCTGTTCTTGCCAGGGCCGGCGCTCCTGCTTCGCGACCGTTTTCCGTCCACAAGGCCAACGACTCCTTCTCTTCTCCTGGGGCAGCATGCTGCACTTTCCCGAGACAGGCTCCTGGGGAGTGCAGTGACAGACATGTCCCTTTCTTTAAGGATCTTTCCACAGGCGCAACCACGCTTCTCTCTCAGGCAGAAGGGATGCCCAGGCAAAGTGGATCTCGCTCCATGCAGATTTATTACACCGTGCTGTGGAGTCTTCCTCAGGAAAACAGCAGCAGCATCCCACAGATCCGACTCTGATTTCCCAGAGAATGCTGTGCTTTCCCAGAGGGGATGCCCTAGCAAAGAGGCTTTTGCTCTATGCGGGTTCCTCCCGCCGTGCTCGAATACTAGGCTAAGGCAAGCAGCAACAGCAGCCCACAGAAACGACTCTGATTTCCCAGCGATGGCTATGCTTTCTCATAGGTTTTCAGCTTGGCGGGAACCGCACTTCGCTGCTGCTTCCTCAGCAAGGATTTCGGTGTTTGCTCTGTCGCGTCAGGGAAGAAGAGCTGCGGAGAGCTGGTCCGTCTTAGGCCTTGCTGTCCCGGGCTTCATGTTGGCGCCCTGGGTTCTCGCGGCCAGGCCGAAATAAGCAGACACAGCCACAAACCTTCAGCAGCGTGCGTGGCCTAGGATGGCACTCAATGCACACTACCAACTCCCGTTGTAGGCAACGCTTGGCCTTTGGTACTGGCTCTCAGGCGGACTCACGGACAAGGCCAGTGCCTTCGCCACAGGAGAGGAGAGGCGACAGGATCCCTGAACACCGTCCGTTCCCTGGAATGGGGAGCTTTGGGGGACTGTTCCCACTCCGTCGCCGGCAAACCCCCTGCCACCGAAAACGCTGCCACATCTTGGAGGAAGATGGCATCTGACTGCCCATTTCACGAGGGAGCTGTTCCTCAAGTTCCGGGTTTGGCTCCTGGTAGCAAGCCCAAGTGTGCCCTACGGACAGGTGGTCAAGGACATGCTGTCCCCTTGGGACCAGAGGCACAAGACAGGCCTGCCTTCTGCCCAGACTACTTCCTCAGAGTGGAGCAGGTGCCCCTGCCCTAGTCGTCACCTCATGTCTCATTAGCAGTGAGGCTTCGTGTCTCCGCACAGGGAGCGGGTGACACTTGTCTTGCCTCCGGCCTGCTCTTCCTGCCACGGCAGGCTCTCCTGCTTCCCGACCGTTTCCCAAACTCAAGGCCAATGGCACCTTCTCTTCTCTGGGGGCGGCTTGTTCGGCCTGCCCCAGACTTGCTCCTGGGGAGTGCAGTGAAAGACATGTCCCTTTCCTTAAGGCCCTTTCAGATGTGCAACCACGCTTCTCTCTTAGGCAAAGAGGTGCTAGGGCAAAGAGGATTTCGTTGCATGCGGGTATCTTCCAACGTGCTGTGGAGAGTAGCTTAGGTATTCAGCAGCAGCATCCCCCACATCCGATTCTGATTTCCCAGTGAATGCTGTGCTTTCCCAGAGGAGATGCCCGGGCAAAGAGGATTTCGCTGTATGCGGGTTTCTCCCACCGTTACACCGGGCTCAGGCAAGCAGCAGTAGAGCCCGCAGATCCGACTCTGATTTCTCAGCGAATGCTGTGCTTTCGCAGAGGCTTTGGCTTGGAGCGAACAGCACTTGGCCGCTGCTTCCTCAGCAAGGCTTTAGTCGCTTCAGGGAAGAAGAGCAGTGGGAGAGCTGGTGCCTCTTGGGCCTTGCTTTCCCGGGCTCCAAGTTCACATCCTGCGTTCATCCTACCAAGCCGAAATAAGCAGACGCAGCCTCGACCCTGCAGCAGCGTGCATGGCCTAGGATTTCACTCTGCTCACAATGACATCTCTACTCGTAGGCAAGGCCTGCCCTTTCGCTCTGGCATTCAGGGGGACAGGGGACTAGGCTCGTGCCTTCCCCATCCTTGAGGAGGCGCGAGAGGATCACTGCACACGGCCCGTGCCCTGGGATGGGGAGTAATGGGAAACTGTCCCTGTTTCCCCGACACACCCCCTGCCTCCGCCAAGGCTGCCACATCCTGGAGGAAGACGGCATTTGATTGCCCGTTCCTCCAGGAGGTGTTTCTGCGAGTTCAGGTTCGGGAGATTGGTGGCAAGCCCACGTCTGCCCTCTGGACAGGTGGCCAAGGACCTGCTATCCCCTTGGGCCCAGAGGCACAGGAAAGGCCTTCCTTCTGTCCAGACTCCTTCCTCAGATTAGAGCACGCTCCCGTGCCCAATCATCCGCCCGTGTCTCCTTAGCTTCGTCTCTCTGCACAAGCAGAGGGTGACAATTGTCTTGCCACCGGCCCGCTGTTCTTGCCAGGGCCGGCGCTCCTGCTTCGCGACCGTTTTCCGTCCACAAGGCCAACGACTCCTTCTCTTCTCCTGGGGCAGCATGCTGCACTTTCCCGAGACAGGCTCCTGGGGAGTGCAGTGACAGACATGTCCCTTTCTTTAAGGATCTTTCCACAGGCGCAACCACGCTTCTCTCTCAGGCAGAAGGGATGCCCAGGCAAAGTGGATCTCGCTCCATGCAGATTTATTACACCGTGCTGTGGAGTCTTCCTCAGGAAAACAGCAGCAGCATCCCACAGATCCGACTCTGATTTCCCAGAGAATGCTGTGCTTTCCCAGAGGGGATGCCCTAGCAAAGAGGCTTTTGCTCTATGCGGGTTCCTCCCGCCGTGCTCGAATACTAGGCTAAGGCAAGCAGCAACAGCAGCCCACAGAAACGACTCTGATTTCCCAGCGATGGCTATGCTTTCGCATAGGTTTTCAGCTTGGCGGGAACCGCACTTCGCTGCTGCTTCCTCAGCAAGGATTTCGGTGTTTGCTCTGTCGCGTCAGGGAAGAAGAGCTGCGGAGAGCTGGTCCGTCTTAGGCCTTGCTGTCCCGGGCTTCATGTTGGCGCCCTGGGTTCTCGCGGCCAGGCCGAAATAAGCAGACACAGCCACAAACCTGCAGCAGCGTGCGTGGCCTGGGATGGCACTCAATGCACACTACCAACTCCCGTTGTAGGCAACGCTTGGCCTTTGGTACTGGCTCTCAGGCGGACTCACGGACAAGGCCAGTGCCTTCGCCACAGGAGAGGAGAGGCGACAGGATCCCTGAACACCGTCCGTTCCCTGGAATGGGGAGCTTTGGGGGACTGTTCCCACTCCGTCCCCGGCAAACCCCCTGCCACCGAAAACGCTGCCACATCTTGGAGGAAGATGGCATCTGACTGCCCATTTCACGAGGGAGCTGTTCCTCAAGTTCCGGGTTTGGCTCCTGGTAGCAAGCCCAAGTGTGCCCTACGGACAGGTGGTCAAGGACATGCTGTCCCCTTGGGACCAGAGGCACAAGACAGGCCTGCCTTCTGCCCAGACTCCTTCCTCAGAGTGGAGCAGGTGCCCCTGCCCTAGTCGTCACCTCATGTCTCATTAGCAGTGAGGCTTCGTGTCTCCGCACAGGGAGCGGGTGACACTTGTCTTGCCTCCGGCCTGCTCTTCCTGCCACGGCAGGCTCTCCTGCTTCCCGACCGTTTCCCAAACTCAAGGCCAATGGCACCTTCTCTTCTCTGGGGGCGGCTTGTTCGGCCTGCCCCAGACTTGCTCCTGGGGAGTGCAGTGAAAGACATGTCCCTTTCCTTAAGGCCCTTTCAGATGTGCAACCACGCTTCTCTCTTAGGCAAAGAGGTGCTAGGGCAAAGAGGATTTCGTTGCATGCGGGTATCTTCCAACGTGCTGTGGAGAGTAGCTTAGGTATTCAGCAGCAGCATCCCCCACATCCGATTCTGATTTCCCAGTGAATGCTGTGCTTTCCCAGAGGAGATGCCCGGGCAAAGAGGATTTCGCTGTATGCGGGTTTCTCCCACCGTTACACCGGGCTCAGGCAAGCAGCAGTAGAGCCCGCAGATCCGACTCTGATTTCTCGGCGAATGCTGTGCTTTCGCAGAGGCTTTGGCTTGGAGCGAACAGCACTTGGCCGCTGCTTCCTCAGCAAGGCTTTAGTCGCTTCAGGGAAGAAGAGCAGCGGGAGAGCTGGTGCCTCTTGGGCCTTGCTTTCCCGGGCTCCAAGTTCACATCCTGGGTTCATCCTACCAAGCCGAAATAAGCAGACCCAGCCTCGACCCTGCAGCAGCGTGCATGGCCTAGGATGGCACTCTGCTCACAATGACATCTCTCCTCGTAGGCAAGGCCTGCCCTTTCGCTCTGGCATTCAGGGGGACAGGGGACTAGGCTCGTGCCTTCCCCATCCTTGAGGAGCCGCGAGAGGATCACTGCACACGGCCCGTGCCCTGGGATGGGGAGTAATGGGAAACTGTCCCTGTTTCCCCGACACACCCCCTGCCTCCGCCAAGGCTGCCACATCCTGGAGGAAGACGGCATTTGATTGCCCGTTCCTCCAGGAGGTGTTTCTGCGAGTTCAGGTTCGGGAGATTGGTGGCAAGCCCACGTCTGCCCTCTGGACAGGTGGCCAAGGACCTGCTATCCCCTTGGGCCCAGAGGCACAGGAAAGGCCTTCCTTCTGTCCAGACTCCTTCCTCAGATTAGAGCAAGCTCCCGTGCCCAATCATCCCCCCGTGTCTCCTTAGCTTCGTCTCTCTGCACAAGCAGAGGGTGACAATTGTCTTGCCACCGGCCCGCTGTTCTTGCCAGGGCCGGCGCTCCTGCTTCGCGACCGTTTTCCGTCCACAAGGCCAACGACTCCTTCTCTTCTCCTGGGGCAGCATGCTGCACTTTCCCGAGACAGGCTCCTGGGGAGTGCAGTGACAGACATGTCCCTTTCTTTAAGGATCTTTCCACAGGCGCAACCACGCTTCTCTCTCAGGCAGAAGGGATGCCCAGGCAAAGTGGATCTCGCTCCATGCAGATTTATTACACCGTGCTGTGGAGTCTTCCTCAGGAAAACAGCAGCAGCATCCCACAGATCCGACTCTGATTTCCCAGAGAATGCTGTGCTTTCCCAGAGGGGATGCCCTAGCAAAGAGGCTTTTGCTCTATGCGGGTTCCTCCCGCCGTGCTCGAATACTAGGCTAAGGCAAGCAGCAACAGCAGCCCACAGAAACGACTCTGATTTCCCAGCGATGGCTATGCTTTCGCATAGGTTTTCAGCTTGGCGGGAACCGCACTTCGCTGCTGCTTCCTCAGCAAGGATTTCGGTGTTTGCTCTGTCGCGTCAGGGAAGAAGAGCTGCGGAGAGCTGGTCCGTCTTAGGCCTTGCTGTCCCGGGCTTCATGTTGGCGCCCTGGGTTCTCGCTGCCAGGCCGAAATAAGCAGACACAGCCACAAACCTGCAGCAGCGTGCGAGGCCTAGGATGGCACTCAATGCACACTACCAACTCCCGTTGTAGGCAACGCTTGGCCTTTGGTACTGGCTCTCAGGCGGACTCACGGACAAGGCCAGTGCCTTCGCCACAGGAGAGGAGAGGCGACAGGATCCCTGAACACCGTCCGTTCCCTGGAATGGGGAGCTTTGGGGGACTGTCCCCACTCCTTCCCCGGCAAACCACCTGCCACCGAAATCGCTGCCACATCTTGGAGGAAGATGGCATCTGACTGCCCATTTCACGAGGGAGCTGTTCCTCAAGTTCCGGGTTTGGCTCCTGGTAGCAAGCCCAAGTGTGCCCTACGGACAGGTGGTCAAGGACATGCTGTCCCCTTGGGACCAGAGGCACAAGACAGGCCTGCCTTCTGCCCAGACTCCTTCCTCAGAGTGGAGCAGGTGCCCCTGCCCTAGACGTCACCTCATGTCTCATTAGCAGTGAGGCTTCGTCTCTCCGCACAGGGAGCGGGTGACACTTGTCTTGCCACCGGCCTGCTCTTCCTGCCACGGCAGGCTCTCCTGCTTCCCGACCGTTTCCCAAACTCAAGGCCAATGGCACCTTCTCTTCTCTGGGGGCGGCTTGTTCGGCCTGCCCCAGACTTGCTCCTGGGGAGTGCAGTGAAAGACATGTCCCTTTCCTTAAGGCCCTTTCAGATGTGCAACCACGCTTCTCTCTTAGGCAAAGAGGTGCTAGGGCAAAGAGGATTTCGTTGCATGCGGGTATCTTCCAACGTGCTGTGGAGAGTAGCTTAGGTATTCAGCAGCTGCATCCCCCACATCCGATTCTGATTTCCCAGTGAATGCTGTGCTTTCCCAGAGGAGATGCCCGGGCAAAGAGGATTTCGCTGTATGCGGGTTTCTCCCACCGTTACACCGGGCTCAGGCAAGCAGCAGTAGAGCCCGCAGATCCGACTCTGATTTCTCAGCGAATGCTGTGCTTTCGCAGAGGCTTTGGCTTGGAGCGAACAGCACTTGGCCGCTGCTTCCTCAGCAAGGCTTCAGTCGCTTCAGGGAAGAAGAGCAGTGGGAGAGCTGGTGCCTCTTGGGCCTTGCTTTCCCGGGCTCCAAGTTCACATCCTGGGTTCATCCTACCAAGCCGAAATAAGCAGACCCAGCCTCGACCCTGCAGCAGCGTGCATGGCCTAGGATGGCACTCTGCTCACAATGACATCTCTCCTCGTAGGCAAGGCCTGCCCTTTCGCTCTGGCATTCAGGGGGACAGGGGACTAGGCTCGTGCCTTCCCCATCCTTGAGGAGGCGCGAGAGGATCACTGCACACGGCCCGTGCCCTGGGATGGGGAGTAATGGGAAACTGTCCCTGTTTCCCCGACACACCCCCTGCCTCCGCCAAGGCTGCCACATCCTGGAGGAAGACGGCATTTGATTGCCCGTTCCTCCAGGAGGTGTTTCTGCGAGTTCAGGTTCGGGAGATTGGTGGCAAGCCCACGTCTGCCCTCTGGACAGGTGGCCAAGGACCTGCTATCCCCTTGGGCCCAGAAGCACAGGAAAGGCCTTCCTTCTGTCCAGACTCCTTCCTCAGATTAGAGCACGCTCCCGTGCCCAATCATCCGCCCGTGTCTCCTTAGCTTCGTCTCTCTGCACAAGCAGAGGGTGACAATTGTCTTGCCACCGGCCCGCTGTTCTTGCCAGGGCCGGCGCTCCTGCTTCGCGACCGTTTTCCGTCCACAAGGCCAACGACTCCTTCTCTTCTCCTGGGGCAGCATGCTGCACTTTCCCGAGACAGGCTCCTGGGGAGTGCAGTGACAGACATGTCCCTTTCTTTAAGGATCTTTCCACAGGCGCAACCACGCTTCTCTCTCAGGCAGAAGGGATGCCCAGGCAAAGTGGATCTCGCTCCATGCAGATTTATTACACCGTGCTGTGGAGTCTTCCTCAGGAAAACAGCAGCAGCATCCCACAGATCCGACTCTGATTTCCCAGAGAATGCTGTGCTTTCCCAGAGGGGATGCCCTAGCAAAGAGGCTTTTGCTCTATGCGGGTTCCTCCCGCCGTGCTCGAATACTAGGCTAAGGCAAGCAGCAACAGCAGCCCACAGAAACGACTCTGATTTCCCAGCGATGGCTATGCTTTCTCATAGGTTTTCAGCTTGGCGGGAACCGCACTTCGCTGCTGCTTCCTCAGCAAGGATTTCGGTGTTTGCTCTGTCGCGTCAGGGAAGAAGAGCTGCGGAGAGCTGGTCCGTCTTAGGCCTTGCTGTCCCGGGCTTCATGTTGGCGCCCTGGGTTCTCGCGGCCAGGCCGAAATAAGCAGACACAGCCACAAACCTTCAGCAGCGTGCGTGGCCTAGGATGGCACTCAATGCACACTACCAACTCCCGTTGTAGGCAACGCTTGGCCTTTGGTACTGGCTCTCAGGCGGACTCACGGACAAGGCCAGTGCCTTCGCCACAGGAGAGGAGAGGCGACAGGATCCCTGAACACCGTCCGTTCCCTGGAATGGGGAGCTTTGGGGGACTGTTCCCACTCCGTCGCCGGCAAACCCCCTGCCACCGAAAACGCTGCCACATCTTGGAGGAAGATGGCATCTGACTGCCCATTTCACGAGGGAGCTGTTCCTCAAGTTCCGGGTTTGGCTCCTGGTAGCAAGCCCAAGTGTGCCCTACGGACAGGTGGTCAAGGACATGCTGTCCCCTTGGGACCAGAGGCACAAGACAGGCCTGCCTTCTGCCCAGACTACTTCCTCAGAGTGGAGCAGGTGCCCCTGCCCTAGTCGTCACCTCATGTCTCATTAGCAGTGAGGCTTCGTGTCTCCGCACAGGGAGCGGGTGACACTTGTCTTGCCTCCGGCCTGCTCTTCCTGCCACGGCAGGCTCTCCTGCTTCCCGACCGTTTCCCAAACTCAAGGCCAATGGCACCTTCTCTTCTCTGGGGGCGGCTTGTTCGGCCTGCCCCAGACTTGCTCCTGGGGAGTGCAGTGAAAGACATGTCCCTTTCCTTAAGGCCCTTTCAGATGTGCAACCACGCTTCTCTCTTAGGCAAAGAGGTGCTAGGGCAAAGAGGATTTCGTTGCATGCGGGTATCTTCCAACGTGCTGTGGAGAGTAGCTTAGGTATTCAGCAGCAGCATCCCCCACATCCGATTCTGATTTCCCAGTGAATGCTGTGCTTTCCCAGAGGAGATGCCCGGGCAAAGAGGATTTCGCTGTATGCGGGTTTCTCCCACCGTTACACCGGGCTCAGGCAAGCAGCAGTAGAGCCCGCAGATCCGACTCTGATTTCTCAGCGAATGCTGTGCTTTCGCAGAGGCTTTGGCTTGGAGCGAACAGCACTTGGCCGCTGCTTCCTCAGCAAGGCTTTAGTCGCTTCAGGGAAGAAGAGCAGTGGGAGAGCTGGTGCCTCTTGGGCCTTGCTTTCCCGGGCTCCAAGTTCACATCCTGCGTTCATCCTACCAAGCCGAAATAAGCAGACGCAGCCTCGACCCTGCAGCAGCGTGCATGGCCTAGGATTTCACTCTGCTCACAATGACATCTCTACTCGTAGGCAAGGCCTGCCCTTTCGCTCTGGCATTCAGGGGGACAGGGGACTAGGCTCGTGCCTTCCCCATCCTTGAGGAGGCGCGAGAGGATCACTGCACACGGCCCGTGCCCTGGGATGGGGAGTAATGGGAAACTGTCCCTGTTTCCCCGACACACCCCCTGCCTCCGCCAAGGCTGCCACATCCTGGAGGAAGACGGCATTTGATTGCCCGTTCCTCCAGGAGGTGTTTCTGCGAGTTCAGGTTCGGGAGATTGGTGGCAAGCCCACGTCTGCCCTCTGGACAGGTGGCCAAGGACCTGCTATCCCCTTGGGCCCAGAGGCACAGGAAAGGCCTTCCTTCTGTCCAGACTCCTTCCTCAGATTAGAGCACGCTCCCGTGCCCAATCATCCGCCCGTGTCTCCTTAGCTTCGTCTCTCTGCACAAGCAGAGGGTGACAATTGTCTTGCCACCGGCCCGCTGTTCTTGCCAGGGCCGGCGCTCCTGCTTCGCGACCGTTTTCCGTCCACAAGGCCAACGACTCCTTCTCTTCTCCTGGGGCAGCATGCTGCACTTTCCCGAGACAGGCTCCTGGGGAGTGCAGTGACAGACATGTCCCTTTCTTTAAGGATCTTTCCACAGGCGCAACCACGCTTCTCTCTCAGGCAGAAGGGATGCCCAGGCAAAGTGGATCTCGCTCCATGCAGATTTATTACACCGTGCTGTGGAGTCTTCCTCAGGAAAACAGCAGCAGCATCCCACAGATCCGACTCTGATTTCCCAGAGAATGCTGTGCTTTCCCAGAGGGGATGCCCTAGCAAAGAGGCTTTTGCTCTATGCGGGTTCCTCCCGCCGTGCTCGAATACTAGGCTAAGGCAAGCAGCAACAGCAGCCCACAGAAACGACTCTGATTTCCCAGCGATGGCTATGCTTTCGCATAGGTTTTCAGCTTGGCGGGAACCGCACTTCGCTGCTGCTTCCTCAGCAAGGATTTCGGTGTTTGCTCTGTCGCGTCAGGGAAGAAGAGCTGCGGAGAGCTGGTCCGTCTTAGGCCTTGCTGTCCCGGGCTTCATGTTGGCGCCCTGGGTTCTCGCGGCCAGGCCGAAATAAGCAGACACAGCCACAAACCTGCAGCAGCGTGCGTGGCCTGGGATGGCACTCAATGCACACTACCAACTCCCGTTGTAGGCAACGCTTGGCCTTTGGTACTGGCTCTCAGGCGGACTCACGGACAAGGCCAGTGCCTTCGCCACAGGAGAGGAGAGGCGACAGGATCCCTGAACACCGTCCGTTCCCTGGAATGGGGAGCTTTGGGGGACTGTTCCCACTCCGTCCCCGGCAAACCCCCTGCCACCGAAAACGCTGCCACATCTTGGAGGAAGATGGCATCTGACTGCCCATTTCACGAGGGAGCTGTTCCTCAAGTTCCGGGTTTGGCTCCTGGTAGCAAGCCCAAGTGTGCCCTACGGACAGGTGGTCAAGGACATGCTGTCCCCTTGGGACCAGAGGCACAAGACAGGCCTGCCTTCTGCCCAGACTCCTTCCTCAGAGTGGAGCAGGTGCCCCTGCCCTAGTCGTCACCTCATGTCTCATTAGCAGTGAGGCTTCGTCTCTCCGCACAGGGAGCGGGTGACACTTGTCTTGCCACCGGCCTGCTCTTCCTGCCACGGCAGGCTCTCCTGCTTCCCGACCGTTTCCCAAACTCAAGGCCAATGGCACCTTCTCTTCTCAGGGGGCGGCTTGTTCGGCCTGCCCCAGACTTGCTCCTGGGGAGTGCAGTGAAAGACATGTCCCTTTCCTTAAGGCCCTTTCAGATGTGCAACCACGCTTCTCTCTTAGGCAAAGAGGTGCTAGGGCAAAGAGGATTTCGTTGCATGCGGGTATCTTCCAACGTGCTGTGGAGAGTAGCTTAGGTATTCAGCAGCAGCATCCCCCACATCCGATTCTGATTTCCCAGTGAATGCTGTGCTTTCCCAGCGGAGATGCCCGGGCAAAGAGGATTTCGCTGTATGCGGGTTTCTCCCACCGTTACACCGGGCTCAGGCAAGCAGCAGTAGAGCCCGCAGATCCGACTCTGATTTCTCAGCGAATGCTGTGCTTTCGCAGAGGCTTTGGCTTGGAGCGAACAGCACTTGGCCGCTGCTTCCTCAGCAAGGCTTTAGTCGCTTCAGGGAAGAAGAGCAGCGGGAGAGCTGGTGCCTCTTGGGCCTTGCTTTCCCGGGCTCCAAGTTCACATCCTGCGTTCATCCTACCAAGCCGAAATAAGCAGACCCAGCCTCGACCCTGCAGCAGCGTGCATGGCCTAGGATGGCACTCTGCTCACAATGACATCTCTCCTCGTAGGCAAGGCCTGCCCTTTCGCTCTGGCATTCAGGGGGACAGGGGACTAGGCTCGTGCCTTCCCCATCCTTGAGGAGGCGCGAGAGGATCACTGCACACGGCCCGTGCCCTGGGATGGGGAGTAATGGGAAACTGTCCCTGTTTCCCCGACACACCCCCTGCCTCCGCCAAGGCTGCCACATCCTGGAGGAAGACGGCATTTGATTGCCCGTTCCTCCAGGAGGTGTTTCTGCGAGTTCAGGTTCGGGAGATTGGTGGCAAGCCCACGTCTGCCCTCTGGACAGGTGGCCAAGGACCTGCTATCCCCTTGGGCCCAGAGGCACAGGAAAAGCCTTCCTTCTGTCCAGACTCCTTCCTCAGATTAGAGCACGCTCCCGTGCCCAATCATCCGCCCGTGTCTCCTTAGCTTCGTCTCTCTGCACAAGCAGAGGGTGACAATTGTCTTGCCACCGGCCCGCTGTTCTTGCCAGGGCCGGCGCTCCTGCTTCGCGACCGTTTTCCGTCCACAAGGCCAACGACTCCTTCTCTTCTCCTGGGGCAGCATGCTGCACTTTCCCGAGACAGGCTCCTGGGGAGTGCAGTGACAGACATGTCCCTTTCTTTAAGGATCTTTCCACAGGCGCAACCACGCTTCTCTCTCAGGCAGAAGGGATGCCCAGGCAAAGTGGATCTCGCTCCATGCAGATTTATTACACCGTGCTGTGGAGTCTTCCTCAGGAAAACAGCAGCAGCATCCCACAGATCCGACTCTGATTTCCCAGAGAATGCTGTGCTTTCCCAGAGGGGATGCCCTAGCAAAGAGGCTTTTGCTCTATGCGGGTTCCTCCCGCCGTGCTCGAATACTAGGCTAAGGCAAGCAGCAACAGCAGCCCACAGAAACGACTCTGATTTCCCAGCGATGGCTATGCTTTCGCATAGGTTTTCAGCTTGGCGGGAACCGCACTTCGCTGCTGCTTCCTCAGCAAGGATTTCGGTGTTTGCTCTGTCGCGTCAGGGAAGAAGAGCTGCGGAGAGCTGGTCCGCCTTAGGCCTTGCTGTCCCGGGCTTCATGTTGGCGCCCTGGGTTCTCGCGGCCAGGCCGAAATAAGCAGACACAGCCACAAACCTGCAGCAGCGTGCGTGGCCTGGGATGGCACTCAATGCACACTACCAGCTCCCGTTGTAGGCAACGCTTGGCCTTTGGTACTGGCTCTCAGGCGGACTCACGGACAAGGCCAGTGCCTTCGCCACAGGAGAGGAGAGGCGACAGGATCCCTGAACACCGTCCGTTCCCTGGAATGGGGAGCTTTGGGGGACTGTTCCCACTCCGTCCCCGGCAAACCCCCTGCCACCGAAAACGCTGCCACATCTTGGAGGAAGATGGCATCTGACTGCCCATTTCACGAGGGAGCTGTTCCTCAAGTTCCGGGTTTGGCTCCTGGTAGCAAGCCCAAGTGTGCCCTACGGACAGGTGGTCAAGGACATGCTGTCCCCTTGGGACCAGAGGCACAAGACAGGCCTGCCTTCTGCCCAGACTCCTTCCTCAGAGTGGAGCAGGTGCCCCTGCCCTAGTCGTCACCTCATGTCTCATTAGCAGTGAGGCTTCGTCTCTCCGCACAGGGAGCGGGTGACACTTGTCTTGCCACCGGCCTGCTCTTCCTGCCACGGCAGGCTCTCCTGCTTCCCGACCGTTTCCCAAACTCAAGGCCAATGGCACCTTCTCTTCACTGGGGGCGGCTTGTTCGGCCTGCCCCAGACTTGCTCCTGGGGAGTGCAGTGAAAGACATGTCCATTTCCTTAAGGCCCTTTCAGATGTGCAACCACGCTTCTCTCTTAGGCAAAGAGGTGCTAGGGCAAAGAGGATTTCGTTGCATGCGGGTATCTTCCGACGTGCTGTGGAGAGTAGCTTAGGTATTCAGCAGCAGCATCCCCCACATCCGATTCTGATTTCCCAGTGAATGCTGTGCTTTCCCAGAGGAGATGCCCGGGCAAAGAGGATTTCGCTGTATGCGGGTTTCTCCCACCGTTACACCGGGCTCAGGCAAGCAGCAGTAGAGCCCGCAGATCCGACTCTGATTTCTCAGCGAATGCTGTGCTTTCGCAGAGGCTTTGGCTTGGAGCGAACAGCACTTGGCCGCTGCTTCCTCAGCAAGGCTTCAGTCGCTTCAGGGAAGAAGAGCAGCGGGAGAGCTGGTGCCTCTTGGGCCTTGCTTTCCCGGGCTCCAAGTTCACATCCTGGGTTCATCCTACCAAGCCGAAATAAGCAGACCCAGCCTCGACCCTGCAGCAGCGTGCATGGCCTAGGATTTCACTCTGCTCACAATGACATCTCTCCTCGTAGGCAAGGCCTGCCCTTTCGCTCTGGCATTCAGGGGGACAGGGGACTAGGCTCGTGCCTTCCCCATCCTTGAGGAGGGGCGAGAGGATCACTGCACACGGCCCGTGCCCTGGGATGGGGAGTAATGGGAAACTGTCCCTGTTTCCCCGACACACCCCCTGCCTCCGCCAAGGCTGCCACATCCTGGAGGAAGACGGCATTTGATTGCCCGTTCCTCCAGGAGGTGTTTCTGCGAGTTCAGGTTCGGGAGATTGGTGGCAAGCCCACGTCTGCCCTCTGGACAGGTGGCCAAGGACCTGCTATCCCCTTGGGCCCAGAGGCACAGGAAAGGCCTTCCTTCTGTCCAGACTCCTTCCTCAGATTAGAGCATGCTCCCGTGCCCAATCATCCGCCCGTGTCTCCTTAGCTTCGTCTCTCTGCACAAGCAGAGGGTGACAATTGTCTTGCCACCGGCCCGCTGTTCTTGCCAGGGCCGGCGCTCCTGCTTCGCGACCGTTTTCCGTCCACAAGGCCAACGACTCCTTCTCTTCTCCTGGGGCAGCATGCTGCACTTTCCCGAGACAGGCTCCTGGGGAGTGCAGTGACAGACATGTCCCTTTCTTTAAGGATCTTTCCACAGGCGCAACCACGCTTCTCTCTCAGGCAGAAGGGATGCCCAGGCAAAGTGGATCTCGCTCCATGCAGATTTATTACACCGTGCTGTGGAGTCTTCCTCAGGAAAACAGCAGCAGCATCCCACAGATCCGACTCTGATTTCCCAGAGAATGCTGTGCTTTCCCAGAGGGGATGCCCTAGCAAAGAGGCTTTTGCTCTATGCGGGTTCCTCCCGCCGTGCTCGAATACTAGGCTAAGGCAAGCAGCAACAGCAGCCCACAGAAACGACTCTGATTTCCAGCGATGGCTATGCTTTCGCATAGGTTTTCAGCTTGGCGGGAACCGCACTTCGCTGCTGCTTCCTCAGCAAGGATTTCGGTGTTTGCTCTGTCGCGTCAGGGAAGAAGAGCTGCGGAGAGCTGGTCCGTCTTAGGCCTTGCTGTCCCGGGCTTCATGTTGGCGCCCTGGGTTCTCGCGGCCAGGCCGAAATAAGCAGACACAGCCACAAACCTGCAGCAGCGTGCGTGGCCTGGGATGGCACTCAATGCACACTACCAACTCCCGTTGTAGGCAACGCTTGGCCTTTGGTACTGGCTCTCAGGCGGACTCACGGACAAGGCCAGTGCCTTCGCCACAGGAGAGGAGAGGCGACAGGATCCCTGAACACCGTCCGTTCCCTGGAATGGGGAGCTTTGGGGGACTGTTCCCACTCCGTCCCCGGCAAACCCCCTGCCACCGAAAACGCTGCCACATCTTGGAGGAAGATGGCATCTGACTGCCCATTTCACGAGGGAGCTGTTCCTCAAGTTCCGGGTTTGGCTCCTGGTAGCAAGCCCAAGTGTGCCCTACGGACAGGTGGTCAAGGACATGCTGTCCCCTTGGGACCAGAGGCACAAGACAGGCCTGCCTTCTGCCCAGACTCCTTCCTCAGAGTGGAGCAGGTGCCCCTGCCCTAGTCGTCACCTCATGTCTCATTAGCAGTGAGGCTTCGTCTCTCCGCACAGGGAGCGGGTGACACTTGTCTTGCCACCGGCCTGCTCTTCCTGCCACGGCAGGCTCTCCTGCTTCCCGACCGTTTCCCAAACTCAAGGCCAATGGCACCTTCTCTTCTCTGGGGGCGGCTTGTTCGGCCTGCCCCAGACTTGCTCCTGGGGAGTGCAGTGAAAGACATGTCCCTTTCCTTAAGGCCCTTTCAGATGTGCAACCACGCTTCTCTCTTAGGCAAAGAGGTGCTAGGGCAAAGAGGATTTCGTTGCATGCGGGTATCTTCCAACGTGCTGTGGAGAGTAGCTTAGGTATTCAGCAGCAGCATCCCCCACATCCGATTCTGATTTCCCAGTGAATGCTGTGCTTTCCCAGAGGAGATGCCCGGGCAAAGAGGATTTCGCTGTATGCGGGTTTCTCCCACCGTTACACCGGGCTCAGGCAAGCAGCAGTAGAGCCCGCAGATCCGACTCTGATTTCTCAGCGAATGCTGTGCTTTCGCAGAGGCTTTGGCTTGGAGCGAACAGCACTTGGCCGCTGCTTCCTCAGCAAGGCTTCAGTCGCTTCAGGGAAGAAGAGCAGCGGGAGAGCTGGTGCCTCTTGGGCCTTGCTTTCCCGGGCTCCAAGTTCACATCCTGGGTTCATCCTACCAAGCCGAAATAAGCAGACCCAGCCTCGACCCTGCAGCAGCGTGCATGGCCTAGGATGGCACTCTGCTCACAATGACATCTCTCCTCGTAGGCAAGGCCTGCCCTTTCGCTCTGGCATTAAGGGGGACAGGGGACTAGGCTCGTGCCTTCCCCATCCTTGAGGAGGCGCGAGAGGATCACTGCACACGGCCCGTGCCCTGGGATGGGGAGTAATGGGAAACTGTCCCTGTTTCCCCGACACACCCCCTGCCTCCGCCAAGGCTGCCACATCCTGGAGGAAGTCGGCATTTGATTGCCCGTTCCTCCAGGAGGTGTTTCTGCGAGTTCAGGTTCGGGAGATTGGTGGCAAGCCCACGTCTGCCCTCTGGACAGGTGGCCAAGGACCTGCTATCCCCTTGGGCCCAGAGGCACAGGAAAGGCCTTCCTTCTGTCCAGACTCCTTCCTCAGATTAGAGCACGCTCCCGTGCCCAATCATCCGCCCGTGTCTCCTTAGCTTCGTCTCTCTGCACAAGCAGAGGGTGACAATTGTCTTGCCACCGGCCCGCTGTTCTTGCCAGGGCCGGCGCTCCTGCTTCGCGACCGTTTTCCGTCCACAAGGCCAACGACTCCTTCTCTTCTCCTGGGGCAGCATGCTGCACTTTCCCGAGACAGGCTCCTGGGGAGTGCAGTGACAGACATGTCCCTTTCTTTAAGGATCTTTCCACAGGCGCAACCACGCTTCTCTCTCAGGCAGAAGGGATGCCCAGGCAAAGTGGATCTCGCTCCATGCAGATTTATTACACCGTGCTGTGGAGTCTTCCTCAGGAAAACAGCAGCAGCATCCCACAGATCCGACTCTGATTTCCCAGAGAATGCTGTGCTTTCCCAGAGGGGATGCCCTAGCAAAGAGGCTTTTGCTCTATGCTGGTTCCTCCCGCCGGGCTCGAATACTAGGCTAAGGCAAGCAGCAACAGCAGCCCACAGAAACGACTCTGATTTCCCAGCGATGGCTATGCTTTCGCATAGGTTTTCAGCTTGGCGGGAACCGCACTTCGCTGCTGCTTCCTCAGCAAGGATTTCGGTGTTTGCTCTGTCGCGTCAGGGAAGAAGAGCTGCGGAGAGCTGGTCCGTCTTAGGCCTTGCTGTCCCGGGCTTCATGTTGGCGCCCTGGGTTCTCGCGGCCAGGCCGAAATAAGCAGACACAGCCACAAACCTGCAGCAGCGTGCGTGGCCTGGGATGGCACTCAATGCACACTACCAACTCCCGTTGTAGGCAACGCTTGGCCTTTGGTACTGGCTCTCAGGCGGACTCACGGACAAGGCCAGTGCCTTCGCCACAGGAGAGGAGAGGCGACAGGATCCCTGAACACCGTCCGTTCCCTGGAATGGGGAGCTTTGGGGGACTGTTCCCACTCCGTCCCCGGCAAACACCCTGCCACCGAAAACGCTGCCACATCTTGGAGGAAGATGGCATCTGACTGCCCATTTCACGAGGGAGCTGTTCCTCAAGTTCCGGGTTTGGCTCCTGGTAGCAAGCCCAAGTGTGCCCTACGGACAGGTGGTCAAGGACATGCTGTCCCCTTGGGACCAGAGGCACAAGACAGGCCTGCCTTCTGCCCAGACTCCTTCCTCAGAGTGGAGCAGGTGCCCCTGCCCTAGTCGTCACCTCATGTCTCATTAGCAGTGAGGCTTCGTCTCTCCGCACAGGGAGCGGGTGACACTTGTCTTGCCACCGGCCTGCTCTTCCTGCCACGGCAGGCTCTCCTGCTTCCCGACCGTTTCCCAAACTCAAGGCCAATGGCACCTTCTCTTCTCTGGGGGCGGCTTGTTCGGCCTGCCCCAGACTTGCTCCTGGGGAGTGCAGTGAAAGACATGTCCCTTTCCTTAAGGCCCTTTCAGATGTGCAACCACGCTTCTCTCTTAGGCAAAGAGGTGCTAGGGCAAAGAGGATTTCGTTGCATGCGGGTATCTTCCAACGTGCTGTGGAGAGTAGCTTAGGTATTCAGCAGCAGCATCCCCCACATCCGATTCTGATTTCCCAGTGAATGCTGTGCTTTCCCAGAGGAGATGCCCGGGCAAAGAGGATTTCGCTGTATGCGGGTTTCTCCCACCGCGAGACCGGGCTCAGGCAAGCAGCAGTAGAGCCCGCAGATCCGACTCTGTTTTCTCAGCGAATGCTGTGCTTTCGCAGAGGCTTTGGCTTGGAGCGAACAGCACTTGGCCGCTGCTTCCTCAGCAAGGCTTTAGTCGCTTCAGGGAAGAAGAGCAGCGGGAGAGCTGGTGCCTCTTGGGCCTTGCTTTCCCGGGCTCCAAGTTCACATCCTGGGTTCATCCTACCAAGCCGAAATAAGCAGACCCAGCCTCGACCCTGCAGCAGCGTGCATGGCCTAGGATGGCACTCTGCTCACAATGACATCTCTCCTCGTAGGCAAGGCCTGCCCTTTCGCTCTGGCATTCAGGGGGACAGGGGACTAGGCTCGTGCCTTCCCCATCCTTGAGGAGCCGCGAGAGGATCACTGCACACGGCCCGTGCCCTGGGATGGGGAGTAATGGGAAACTGTCCCTGTTTCCCCGACACACCCCCTGCCTCCGCCAAGGCTGCCACATCCTGGAGGAAGACGGCATTTGATTGCCCGTTCCTCCAGGAGGTGTTTCTGCGAGTTCAGGTTCGGGAGATTGGTGGCAAGCCCACGTCTGCCCTGTGGACAGGTGGCCAAGGACCTGCTATCCCCTTGGGCCCAGAGGCACAGGAAAGGCCTTCCTTCTGTCCAGACTCCTTCCTCAGATTAGAGCACGCTCCCGTGCCCAATCATCCCCCCGTGTCTCCTTAGCTTCGTCTCTCTGCACAAGCAGAGGGTGACAATTGTCTTGCCACCGGCCCGCTGTTCTTGCCAGGGCCGGCGCTCCTGCTTCGCGACCGTTTTCCGTCCACAAGGCCAACGACTCCTTCTCTTCTCCTGGGGCAGCATGCTGCACTTTCCCGAGACAGGCTCCTGGGGAGTGCAGTGACAGACATGTCCCTTTCTTTAAGGATCTTTCCACAGGCGCAACCACGCTTCTCTCTCAGGCAGAAGGGATGCCCAGGCAAAGTGGATCTCGCTCCATGCAGATTTATTACACCGTGCTGTGGAGTCTTCCTCAGGAAAACAGCAGCAGCATCCCACAGATCCGACTCTGATTTCCCAGAGAATGCTGTGCTTTCCCAGAGGGGATGCCCTAGCAAAGAGGCTTTTGCTCTATGCGGGTTCCTCCCGCCGTGCTCGAATACTAGGCTAAGGCAAGCAGCAACAGCAGCCCACAGAAACGACTCTGATTTCCCAGCGATGGCTATGCTTTCGCATAGGTTTTCAGCTTGGCGGGAACCGCACTTCGCTGCTGCTTCCTCAGCAAGGATTTCGGTGTTTGCTCTGTCGCGTCAGGGAAGAAGAGCTGCGGAGAGCTGGTCCGTCTTAGGCCTTGCTGTCCCGGGCTTCATGTTGGCGCCCTGGGTTCTCGCTGCCAGGCCGAAATAAGCAGACACAGCCACAAACCTGCAGCAGCGTGCGTGGCCTGGGATGGCACTCAATGCACACTACCAACTCCCGTTGTAGGCAACGCTTGGCCTTTGGTACTGGCTCTCAGGCGGACTCACGGACAAGGCCAGTGCCTTCGCCACAGGAGAGGAGAGGCGACAGGATCCCTGAACACCGTCCGTTCCCTGGAATGGGGAGCTTTGGGGGACTGTTCCCACTCCGTCCCCGGCAAACCACCTGCCACCGAAATCGCTGCCACATCTTGGAGGAAGATGGCATCTGACTGCCCATTTCACGAGGGAGCTGTTCCTCAAGTTCCGGGTTTGGCTCCTGGTAGCAAGCCCAAGTGTGCCCTACGGACAGTTGGTCAAGGACATGCTGTCCCCTTGGGACCAGAGGCACAAGACAGGCCTGCCTTCTGCCCAGACTCCTTCCTCAGAGTGGAGCAGGTGCCCCTGCCCTAGTCGTCACCTCATGTCTCATTAGCAGTGAGGCTTCGTCTCTCCGCACAGGGAGCGGGTGACACTTGTCTTGCCACCGGCCTGCTCTTCCTGCCACGGCAGGCTCTCCTGCTTCCCGACCGTTTCCCAAACTCAAGGCCAATGGCACCTTCTCTTCTTTGGGGGCGGCTTGTTCGGCCTGCCCCAGACTTGCTCCTGGGGAGTGCAGTGAAAGACATGTCCCTTTCCTTAAGGCCCTTTCAGATGTGCAACCACGCTTCTCTCTTAGGCAAAGAGGTGCTAGGGCAAAGAGGATTTCGTTGCATGCGGGTATCTTCCAACGTGCTGTGGAGAGTAGCTTAGGTATTCAGCAGCAGCATCCCCCACATCCGATTCTGATTTCCCAGTGAATGCTGTGCTTTCCCAGAGGAGATGCCCGGGCAAAGAGGATTTCGCTGTATGCGGGTTTCTCCCACCGTTACACCGGGCTCAGGCAAGCAGCAGTAGAGCCCGCAGATCCGACTCTGATTTCTCAGCGAATGCTGTGCTTTCGCAGAGGCTTTGGCTTGGAGCGAACAGCACTTGGCCGCTGCTTCCTCAGCAAGGCTTTAGTCGCTTCAGGGAAGAAGAGCAGTGGGAGAGCTGGTGCCTCTTGGGCCTTGCTTTCCCGGGCTCCAAGTTCACATCCTGCGTTCATCCTACCAAGCCGAAATAAGCAGACCCAGCCTCGACCCTGCAGCAGCGTGCATGGCCTAGGATGGCACTCTGCTCACAATGACATCTCTCCTCGTAGGCAAGGCCTGCCCTTTCGCTCTGGCATTCAGGGGGACAGGGGACTAGGCTCGTGCCTTCCCCATCCTTGAGGAGGCGCGAGAGGATCACTGCACACGGCCCGTGCCCTGGGATGGGGAGTAATGGGAAACTGTCCCTGTTTCCCCGACACACCCCCTGCCTCCGCCAAGGCTGCCACATCCTGGAGGAAGACGGCATTTGATTGCCCGTTCCTCCAGGAGGTGTTTCTGCGAGTTCAGGTTCGGGAGATTGGTGGCAAGCCCACGTCTGCCCTCTGGACAGGTGGCCAAGGACCTGCTATCCCCTTGGGCCCAGAGGCACAGGAAAAGCCTTCCTTCTGTCCAGACTCCTTCCTCAGATTAGAGCACGCTCCCGTGCCCAATCATCCGCCCGTGTCTCCTTAGCTTCGTCTCTCTGCACAAGCAGAGGGTGACAATTGTCTTGCCACCGGCCCGCTGTTCTTGCCAGGGCCGGCGCTCCTGCTTCGCGACCGTTTTCCGTCCACAAGGCCAACGACTCCTTCTCTTCTCCTGGGGCAGCATGCTGCACTTTCCCGAGACAGGCTCCTGGGGAGTGCAGTGACAGACATGTCCCTTTCTTTAAGGATCTTTCCACAGGCGCAACCACGCTTCTCTCTCAGGCAGAAGGGATGCCCAGGCAAAGTGGATCTCGCTCCATGCAGATTTATTACACCGTGCTGTGGAGTCTTCCTCAGGAAAACAGCAGCAGCATCCCACAGATCCGACTCTGATTTCCCAGAGAATGCTGTGCTTTCCCAGAGGGGATGCTCTAGCAAAGAGGCTTTTGCTCTATGCGGGTTCCTCCCGCCGTGCTCGAATACTAGGCTAAGGCAAGCAGCAACAGCAGCCCACAGAAACGACTCTGATTTCCCAGCGATGGCTATGCTTTCGCATAGGTTTTCAGCTTGGCGGGAACCGCACTTCGCTGCTGCTTCCTCAGCAAGGATTTCGGTGTTTGCTCTGTCGCGTCAGGGAAGAAGAGCTGCGGAGAGCTGGTCCGTCTTAGGCCTTGCTGTCCCGGGCTTCATGTTGGCGCCCTGGGTTCTCGCGGCCAGGCCGAAATAAGCAGACACAGCCACAAACCTGCAGCAGCGTGCGTGGCCTGGGATGGCACTCAATGCACACTACCAACTCCCGTTGTAGGCAACGCTTGGCCTTTGGTACTGGCTCTCAGGCGGACTCACGGACAAGGCCAGTGCCTTCGCCACAGGAGAGGAGAGGCGACAGGATCCCTGAACACCGTCCGTTCCCTGGAATGGGGAGCTTTGGGGGACTGTTCCCACTCCGTCCCCGGCAAACCCCCTGCCACCGAAAACGCTGCCACATCTTGGAGGAAGATGGCATCTGACTGCCCATTTCACGAGGGAGCTGTTCCTCAAGTTCCGGGTTTGGCTCCTGGTAGCAAGCCCAAGTGTGCCCTACGGACAGGTGGTCAAGGACATGCTGTCCCCTTGGGACCAGAGGCACAAGACAGGCCTGCCTTCTGCCCAGACTCCTTCCTCAGAGTGGAGCAGGTGCCCCTGCCCTAGTCGTCACCTCATGTCTCATTAGCAGTGAGGCTTCGTCTCTCCGCACAGGGAGCGGGTGACACTTGTCTTGCCACCGGCCTGCTCTTCCTGCCACGGCAGGCTCTCCTGCTTCCCGACCGTTTCCCAAACTCAAGGCCAATGGCACCTTCTCTTCTCTGGGGGCGGCTTGTTCGGCCTGCCCCAGACTTGCTCCTGGGGAGTGCAGTGAAAGACATGTCCCTTTCCTTAAGGCCCTTTCAGATGTGCAACCACGCTTCTCTCTTAGGCAAAGAGGTGCTAGGGCAAAGAGGATTTCGTTGCATGCGGGTATCTTCCAACGTGCTGTGGAGAGTAGCTTAGGTATTCAGCAGCAGCATCCCCCACATCCGATTCTGATTTCCCAGTGAATGCTGTGCTTTCCCAGAGGAGATGCCCGGGCAAAGAGGATTTCGCTGTATGCGGGTTTCTCCCACCGTTACACCGGGCTCAGGCAAGCAGCAGTAGAGCCCGCAGATCCGACTCTGATTTCTCAGCGAATGCTGTGCTTTCGCAGAGGCTTTGGCTTGGAGCGAACAGCACTTGGCCGCTGCTTCCTCAGCAAGGCTTCAGTCGCTTCAGGGAAGAAGAGCTGCGGGAGAGCTGGTGCCTCTTGGGCCTTGCTTTCCGGGGCTCCAAGTTCACATCCTGGGTTCATCTTACCAAGCCGAAATAAGCAGACCCAGCCTCGACCCTGCAGCAGCGTGCATGGCCTAGGATGGCACTCTGCTCACAATGACATCTCTACTCGTAGGCAAGGCCTGCCCTTTCGCTCTGGCATTCAGGGGGACAGGGGACTAGGCTCGTGCCTTCCCCATCCTTGAGGAGCCGCGAGAGGATCACTGCACACGGCCCGTGCCCTGGGATGGGGAGTAATGGGAAACTGTCCCTGTTTCCCCGACACACCCCCTGCCTCCGCCAAGGCTGCCACATCCTGGAGGAAGACGGCATTTGATTGCCCGTTCCTCCAGGAGGTGTTTCTGCGAGTTCAGGTTCGGGAGATTGGTGCCAAGCCCACGTCTGCCCTCTGGACAGGTGGCCAAGGACCTGCTATCTCCTTCGGCCCAGAGGCACAGGAAAGGCCTTCCTTCTGTCCAGACTCCTTCCTCAGATTAGAGCACGCTCCCGTGCCCAATCATCCCCCCGTGTCTCCTTAGCTTCGTCTCTCTGCACAAGCAGAGGGTGACAATTGTCTTGCCACCGGCCCGCTGTTCTTGCCAGGGCCGGCGCTCCTGCTTCGCGACCGTTTTCCGTCCACAAGGCCAACGACTCCTTCTCTTCTCCTGGGGCAGCATGCTGCACTTTCCCGAGACAGGCTCCTGGGGAGTGCAGTGACAGACATGTCCCTTTCTTTAAGGATCTTTCCACAGGCGCAACCACGCTTCTCTCTCAGGCAGAAGGGATGCCCAGGCAAAGTGGATCTCGCTCCATGCAGATTTATTACACCGTGCTGTGGAGTCTTCCTCAGGAAAACAGCAGCAGCATCCCACAGATCCGACTCTGATTTCCCAGAGAATGCTGTGCTTTCCCAGAGGGGATGCCCTAGCAAAGAGGCTTTTGCTCTATGCGGGTTCCTCCCGCCGTGCTCGAATACTAGGCTAAGGCAAGCAGCAACAGCAGCCCACAGAAACGACTCTGATTTCCCAGCGATGGCTATGCTTTCGCATAGGTTTTCAGCTTGGCGGGAACCGCACTTCGCTGCTGCTTCCTCAGCAAGGATTTCGGTGTTTGCTCTGTCGCGTCAGGGAAGAAGAGCTGCGGAGAGCTGGTCCGTCTTAGGCCTTGCTGTTCCGGGCTTCATGTTGGCGCCCTGGGGTCTCGCTGCCAGGCCGAAATAAGCAGACACAGCCACAAACCTGCAGCAGCGTGCGTGGCCTGGGATGGCACTCAATGCACACTACCAACTCCCGTTGTAGGCAACGCTTGGCCTTTGGTACTGGCTCTCTGGCGGACTCACGGACAAGGCCAGTGCCTTCGCCACAGGAGAGGAGAGGCGACAGGATCCCTGAACACCGTCCGTTCCCTGGAATGGGGAGCTTTGGGGGACTGTCCCCACTCCTTCCCCGGCAAACCCCCTGCCACCGAAAACGCTGCCACATCTTGGAGGAAGATGGCATCTGACTGCCCATTTCACGAGGGAGCTGTTCCTCAAGTTCCGGGTTTGGCTCCTGGTAGCAAGCCCAAGTGTGCCCTACGGACAGGTGGTCAAGGACATGCTGTCCCCTTGGGACCAGAGGCACAAGACAGGCCTGCCTTCTGCCCAGACTCCTTCCTCAGAGTGGAGCAGGTGCCCCTGCCCTAGTCGTCCCCTCATGTCTCATTAGCAGTGAGGCTTCGTCTCTCCGCACAGGGAGCGGGTGACACTTGTCTTGCCACCGGCCTGCTCTTCCTGCCATGGCAGGCTCTCCTGCTTCCCGACCGTTTCCCAAACTCAAGGCCAATGGCACCTTCTCTTCTCTGGGGGCGGCTTGTTCGGCCTGCCCCAGACTTGCTCCTGGGGAGTGCAGTGAAAGACATGTCCCTTTCCTTAAGGCCCTTTCAGATGTGCAACCACGCTTCTCTCTTAGGCAAAGAGGTGCTAGGGCAAAGAGGATTTCGTTGCATGCGGGTATCTTCCAACGTGCTGTGGAGAGTAGCTTAGGTATTCAGCAGCAGCATCCCCCACATCCGATTCTGATTTCCCAGTGAATGCTGTGCTTTCCCAGAGGAGATGCCCGGACAAAGAGGATTTCGCTGTATGCGGGTTTCTCCCACCACGAGACCGGGCTCAGGCAAGCAGCAGTAGAGCCCGCAGATCCGACTCTGTTTTCTCAGCGAATGCTGTGCTTTCGCAGAGGCTTTGCCTTGGAGCGAACAGCACTTGGCCGCTGCTTCCTCAGCAAGGCTTTAGTCGCTTCAGGGAAGAAGAGCAGCGGGAGAGCTGGTGCCTCTTGGGCCTTGCTTTCCCGGGCTCCAAGTTCACATCCTGGGTTCATCCTACCAAGCCGAAATAAGCAGACCCAGCCTCGACCCTGCAGCAGCGTGCATGGCCTAGGATGGCACTCTGCTCACAATGACATCTCTCCTCGTAGGCAAGGCCTGCCCTTTCGCTCTGGCATTCAGGGGGACAGGGGACTAGGCTCGTGCCTTCCCCATCCTTGAGGAGCCGCGAGAGGATCACTGCACACGGCCCGTGCCCTGGGATGGGGAGTAATGGGAAACTGTCCCTGTTTCCCCGACACACCCCCTGCCTCCGCCAAGGCTGCCACATCCTGGAGGAAGACGGCATTTGATTGCCCGTTCCTCCAGGAGGTGTTTCTGCGAGTTCAGGTTCGGGAGATTGGTGGCAAGCCCACGTCTGCCCTGTGGACAGGTGGCCAAGGACCTGCTATCCCCTTGGGCCCAGAGGCACAGGAAAGGCCTTCCTTCTGTCCAGACTCCTTCCTCAGATTAGAGCACGCTCCCGTGCCCAATCATCCCCCCGTGTCTCCTTAGCTTCGTCTCTCTGCACAAGCAGAGGGTGACAATTGTCTTGCCACCGGCCCGCTGTTCTTGCCAGGGCCGGCGCTCCTGCTTCGCGACCGTTTTCCGTCCACAAGGCCAACGACTCCTTCTCTTCTCCTGGGGCAGCATGCTGCACTTTCCCGAGACAGGCTCCTGGGGAGTGCAGTGACAGACATGTCCCTTTCTTTAAGGATCTTTCCACAGGCGCAACCACGCTTCTCTCTCAGGCAGAAGGGATGCCCAGGCAAAGTGGATCTCGCTCCATGCAGATTTATTACACCGTGCTGTGGAGTCTTCCTCAGGAAAACAGCAGCAGCATCCCACAGATCCGACTCTGATTTCCCAGAGAATGCTGTGCTTTCCCAGAGGGGATGCCCTAGCAAAGAGGCTTTTGCTCTATGCGGGTTCCTCCCGCCGTGCTCGAATACTAGGCTAAGGCAAGCAGCAACAGCAGCCCACAGAAACGACTCTGATTTCCCAGCGATGGCTATGCTTTCGCATAGGTTTTCAGCTTGGCGGGAACCGCACTTCGCTGCTGCTTCCTCAGCAAGGATTTCGGTGTTTGCTCTGTCGCGTCAGGGAAGAAGAGCTGCGGAGAGCTGGTCCGTCTTAGGCCTTGCTGTCCCGGGCTTCATGTTGGCGCCCTGGGTTCTCGCTGCCAGGCCGAAATAAGCAGACACAGCCACAAACCTGCAGCAGCTTGCGTGGCCTGGGATGGCACTCAATGCACACTACCAACTCCCGTTGTAGGCAACGCTTGGCCTTTGGTACTGGCTCTCAGGCGGACTCACGGACAAGGCCAGTGCCTTCGCCACAGGAGAGGAGAGGCGACAGGATCCCTGAACACCGTCCGTTCCCTGGAATGGGGAGCTTTGGGGGACTGTTCCCACTCCGTCCCCGGCAAACCACCTGCCACCGAAATCGCTGCCACATCTTGGAGGAAGATGGCATCTGACTGCCCATTTCACGAGGGAGCTGTTCCTCAAGTTCCGGGTTTGGCTCCTGGTAGCAAGCCCAAGTGTGCCCTACGGACAGTTGGTCAAGGACATGCTGTCCCCTTGGGACCAGAGGCACAAGACAGGCCTGCCTTCTGCCCAGACTCCTTCCTCAGAGTGGAGCAGGTGCCCCTGCCCTAGTCGTCACCTCATGTCTCATTAGCAGTGAGGCTTCGTCTCTCCGCACAGGGAGCGGGTGACACTTGTCTTGCCACCGGCCTGCTCTTCCTGCCACGGCAGGCTCTCCTGCTTCCCGACCGTTTCCCAAACTCAAGGCCAATGGCACCTTCTCTTCTTTGGGGGCGGCTTGTTCGGCCTGCCCCAGACTTGCTCCTGGGGAGTGCAGTGAAAGACATGTCCCTTTCCTTAAGGCCCTTTCAGATGTGCAACCACGCTTCTCTCTTAGGCAAAGAGGTGCTAGGGCAAAGAGGATTTCGTTGCATGCGGGTATCTTCCAACGTGCTGTGGAGAGTAGCTTAGGTATTCAGCAGCAGCATCCCCCACATCCGATTCTGATTTCCCAGTGAATGCTGTGCTTTCCCAGAGGAGATGCCCGGGCAAAGAGGATTTCGCTGTATGCGGGTTTCTCCCACCGTTACACCGGGCTCAGGCAAGCAGCAGTAGAGCCCGCAGATCCGACTCTGATTTCTCAGCGAATGCTGTGCTTTCGCAGAGGCTTTGGCTTGGAGCGAACAGCACTTGGCCGCTGCTTCCTCAGCAAGGCTTTAGTCGCTTCAGGGAAGAAGAGCAGTGGGAGAGCTGGTGCCTCTTGGGCCTTGCTTTCCCGGGCTCCAAGTTCACATCCTGCGTTCATCCTACCAAGCCGAAATAAGCAGACCCAGCCTCGACCCTGCAGCAGCGTGCATGGCCTAGGATGGCACTCTGCTCACAATGACATCTCTCCTCGTAGGCAAGGCCTGCCCTTTCGCTCTGGCATTCAGGGGGACAGGGGACTAGGCTCGTGCCTTCCCCATCCTTGAGGAGGCGCGAGAGGATCACTGCACACGGCCCGTGCCCTGGGATGGGGAGTAATGGGAAACTGTCCCTGTTTCCCCGACACACCCCCTGCCTCCGCCAAGGCTGCCACATCCTGGAGGAAGACGGCATTTGATTGCCCGTTCCTCCAGGAGGTGTTTCTGCGAGTTCAGGTTCGGGAGATTGGTGGCAAGCCCACGTCTGCCCTCTGGACAGGTGGCCAAGGACCTGCTATCCCCTTGGGCCCAGAGGCACAGGAAAAGCCTTCCTTCTGTCCAGACTCCTTCCTCAGATTAGAGCACGCTCCCGTGCCCAATCATCCGCCCGTGTCTCCTTAGCTTCGTCTCTCTGCACAAGCAGAGGGTGACAATTGTCTTGCCACCGGCCCGCTGTTCTTGCCAGGGCCGGCGCTCCTGCTTCGCGACCGTTTTCCGTCCACAAGGCCAACGACTCCTTCTCTTCTCCTGGGGCAGCATGCTGCACTTTCCCGAGACAGGCTCCTGGGGAGTGCAGTGACAGACATGTCCCTTTCTTTAAGGATCTTTCCACAGGCGCAACCACGCTTCTCTCTCAGGCAGAAGGGATGCCCAGGCAAAGTGGATCTCGCTCCATGCAGATTTATTACACCGTGCTGTGGAGTCTTCCTCAGGAAAACAGCAGCAGCATCCCACAGATCCGACTCTGATTTCCCAGAGAATGCTGTGCTTTCCCAGAGGGGATGCTCTAGCAAAGAGGCTTTTGCTCTATGCGGGTTCCTCCCGCCGTGCTCGAATACTAGGCTAAGGCAAGCAGCAACAGCAGCCCACAGAAACGACTCTGATTTCCCAGCGATGGCTATGCTTTCGCATAGGTTTTCAGCTTGGCGGGAACCGCACTTCGCTGCTGCTTCCTCAGCAAGGATTTCGGTGTTTGCTCTGTCGCGTCAGGGAAGAAGAGCTGCGGAGAGCTGGTCCGTCTTAGGCCTTGCTGTCCCGGGCTTCATGTTGGCGCCCTGGGTTCTCGCGGCCAGGCCGAAATAAGCAGACACAGCCACAAACCTGCAGCAGCGTGCGTGGCCTGGGATGGCACTCAATGCACACTACCAACTCCCGTTGTAGGCAACGCTTGGCCTTTGGTACTGGCTCTCAGGCGGACTCACGGACAAGGCCAGTGCCTTCGCCACAGGAGAGGAGAGGCGACAGGATCCCTGAACACCGTCCGTTCCCTGGAATGGGGAGCTTTGGGGGACTGTTCCCACTCCGTCCCCGGCAAACCCCCTGCCACCGAAAACGCTGCCACATCTTGGAGGAAGATGGCATCTGACTGCCCATTTCACGAGGGAGCTGTTCCTCAAGTTCCGGGTTTGGCTCCTGGTAGCAAGCCCAAGTGTGCCCTACGGACAGGTGGTCAAGGACATGCTGTCCCCTTGGGACCAGAGGCACAAGACAGGCCTGCCTTCTGCCCAGACTCCTTCCTCAGAGTGGAGCAGGTGCCCCTGCCCTAGTCGTCACCTCATGTCTCATTAGCAGTGAGGCTTCGTCTCTCCGCACAGGGAGCGGGTGACACTTGTCTTGCCACCGGCCTGCTCTTCCTGCCACGGCAGGCTCTCCTGCTTCCCGACCGTTTCCCAAACTCAAGGCCAATGGCACCTTCTCTTCTCTGGGGGCGGCTTGTTCGGCCTGCCCCAGACTTGCTCCTGGGGAGTGCAGTGAAAGACATGTCCCTTTCCTTAAGGCCCTTTCAGATGTGCAACCACGCTTCTCTCTTAGGCAAAGAGGTGCTAGGGCAAAGAGGATTTCGTTGCATGCGGGTATCTTCCAACGTGCTGTGGAGAGTAGCTTAGGTATTCAGCAGCAGCATCCCCCACATCCGATTCTGATTTCCCAGTGAATGCTGTGCTTTCCCAGAGGAGATGCCCGGGCAAAGAGGATTTCGCTGTATGCGGGTTTCTCCCACCGTTACACCGGGCTCAGGCAAGCAGCAGTAGAGCCCGCAGATCCGACTCTGATTTCTCAGCGAATGCTGTGCTTTCGCAGAGGCTTTGGCTTGGAGCGAACAGCACTTGGCCGCTGCTTCCTCAGCAAGGCTTCAGTCGCTTCAGGGAAGAAGAGCTGCGGGAGAGCTGGTGCCTCTTGGGCCTTGCTTTCCGGGGCTCCAAGTTCACATCCTGGGTTCATCCTACCAAGCCGAAATAAGCAGACCCAGCCTCGACCCTGCAGCAGCGTGCATGGCCTAGGATGGCACTCTGCTCACAATGACATCTCTACTCGTAGGCAAGGCCTGCCCTTTCGCTCTGGCATTCAGGGGGACAGGGGACTAGGCTCGTGCCTTCCCCATCCTTGAGGAGCCGCGAGAGGATCACTGCACACGGCCCGTGCCCTGGGATGGGGAGTAATGGGAAACTGTCCCTGTTTCCCCGACACACCCCCTGCCTCCGCCAAGGCTGCCACATCCTGGAGGAAGACGGCATTTGATTGCCCGTTCCTCCAGGAGGTGTTTCTGCGAGTTCAGGTTCGGGAGATTGGTGCCAAGCCCACGTCTGCCCTCTGGACAGGTGGCCAAGGACCTGCTATCTCCTTCGGCCCAGAGGCACAGGAAAGGCCTTCCTTCTGTCCAGACTCCTTCCTCAGATTAGAGCACGCTCCCGTGCCCAATCATCCCCCCGTGTCTCCTTAGCTTCGTCTCTCTGCACAAGCAGAGGGTGACAATTGTCTTGCCACCGGCCCGCTGTTCTTGCCAGGGCCGGCGCTCCTGCTTCGCGACCGTTTTCCGTCCACAAGGCCAACGACTCCTTCTCTTCTCCTGGGGCAGCATGCTGCACTTTCCCGAGACAGGCTCCTGGGGAGTGCAGTGACAGACATGTCCCTTTCTTTAAGGATCTTTCCACAGGCGCAACCACGCTTCTCTCTCAGGCAGAAGGGATGCCCAGGCAAAGTGGATCTCGCTCCATGCAGATTTATTACACCGTGCTGTGGAGTCTTCCTCAGGAAAACAGCAGCAGCATCCCACAGATCCGACTCTGATTTCCCAGAGAATGCTGTGCTTTCCCAGAGGGGATGCCCTAGCAAAGAGGCTTTTGCTCTATGCGGGTTCCTCCCGCCGTGCTCGAATACTAGGCTAAGGCAAGCAGCAACAGCAGCCCACAGAAACGACTCTGATTTCCCAGCGATGGCTATGCTTTCGCATAGGTTTTCAGCTTGGCGGGAACCGCACTTCGCTGCTGCTTCCTCAGCAAGGATTTCGGTGTTTGCTCTGTCGCGTCAGGGAAGAAGAGCTGCGGAGAGCTGGTCCGTCTTAGGCCTTGCTGTTCCGGGCTTCATGTTGGCGCCCTGGGGTCTCGCTGCCAGGCCGAAATAAGCAGACACAGCCACAAACCTGCAGCAGCGTGCGTGGCCTGGGATGGCACTCAATGCACACTACCAACTCCCGTTGTAGGCAACGCTTGGCCTTTGGTACTGGCTCTCTGGCGGACTCACGGACAAGGCCAGTGCCTTCGCCACAGGAGAGGAGAGGCGACAGGATCCCTGAACACCGTCCGTTCCCTGGAATGGGGAGCTTTGGGGGACTGTCCCCACTCCTTCCCCGGCAAACCCCCTGCCACCGAAAACGCTGCCACATCTTGGAGGAAGATGGCATCTGACTGCCCATTTCACGAGGGAGCTGTTCCTCAAGTTCCGGGTTTGGCTCCTGGTAGCAAGCCCAAGTGTGCCCTACGGACAGGTGGTCAAGGACATGCTGTCCCCTTGGGACCAGAGGCACAAGACAGGCCTGCCTTCTGCCCAGACTCCTTCCTCAGAGTGGAGCAGGTGCCCCTGCCCTAGTCGTCCCCTCATGTCTCATTAGCAGTGAGGCTTCGTCTCTCCGCACAGGGAGCGGGTGACACTTGTCTTGCCACCGGCCTGCTCTTCCTGCCATGGCAGGCTCTCCTGCTTCCCGACCGTTTCCCAAACTCAAGGCCAATGGCACCTTCTCTTCTCTGGGGGCGGCTTGTTCGGCCTGCCCCAGACTTGCTCCTGGGGAGTGCAGTGAAAGACATGTCCCTTTCCTTAAGGCCCTTTCAGATGTGCAACCACGCTTCTCTCTTAGGCAAAGAGGTGCTAGGGCAAAGAGGATTTCGTTGCATGCGGGTATCTTCCAACGTGCTGTGGAGAGTAGCTTAGGTATTCAGCAGCAGCATCCCCCACATCCGATTCTGATTTCCCAGTGAATGCTGTGCTTTCCCAGAGGAGATGCCCGGACAAAGAGGATTTCGCTGTATGCGGGTTTCTCCCACCACGAGACCGGGCTCAGGCAAGCAGCAGTAGAGCCCGCAGATCCGACTCTGTTTTCTCAGCGAATGCTGTGCTTTCGCAGAGGCTTTGCCTTGGAGCGAACAGCACTTGGCCGCTGCTTCCTCAGCAAGGCTTTAGTCGCTTCAGGGAAGAAGAGCAGCGGGAGAGCTGGTGCCTCTTGGGCCTTGCTTTCCCGGGCTCCAAGTTCACATCCTGGGTTCATCCTACCAAGCCGAAATAAGCAGACCCAGCCTCGACCCTGCAGCAGCGTGCATGGCCTAGGATGGCACTCTGCTCACAATGACATCTCTCCTCGTAGGCAAGGCCTGCCCTTTCGCTCTGGCATTCAGGGGGACAGGGGACTAGGCTCGTGCCTTCCCCATCCTTGAGGAGGCGCGAGAGGATCACTGCACACGGCCCGTGCCCTGGGATGGGGAGTAATGGGAAACTGTCCCTGTTTCCCCGACACACCCCCTGTCTCCGCAAAGGCTGCCACATCCTGGAGGAAGACGGCATTTGATTGCCCGTTCCTCCAGGAGGTGTTTCTGCGAGTTCAGGTTCGGGAGATTGGTGGCAAGCCCACGTCTGCCCTCTGGACAGGTGGCCAAGGACCTGCTATCCCCTTGGGCCCAGAGGCACAGGAAAGGCCTTCCTTCTGTCCAGACTCCTTCCTCAGATTAGAGCACGCTCCCGTGCCCAATCATCCGCCCGTGTCTCCTTAGCTTCGTCTCTCTGCACAAGCAGAGGGTGACAATTGTCTTGCCACCGGCCCGCTGTTCTTGCCAGGGCCGGCGCTCCTGCTTCGCGACCGTTTTCCGTCCACAAGGCCAACGACTCCTTCTCTTCTCCTGGGGCAGCATGCTGCACTTTCCCGAGACAGGCTCCTGGGGAGTGCAGTGACAGACATGTCCCTTTCTTTAAGGATCTTTCCACAGGCGCAACCACGCTTCTCTCTCAGGCAGAAGGGATGCCCAGGCAAAGTGGATCTCGCTCCATGCAGATTTATTACACCGTGCTGTGGAGTCTTCCTCAGGAAAACAGCAGCAGCATCCCACAGATCCGACTCTGATTTCCCAGAGAATGCTGTGCTTTCCCAGAGGGGATGCCCTAGCAAAGAGGCTTTTGCTCTATGCTGGTTCCTCCCGCCGTGCTCGAATACTAGGCTAAGGCAAGCAGCAACAGCAGCCCACAGAAACGACTCTGATTTCCCAGCGATGGCTATGCTTTCGCATAGGTTTTCAGCTTGGCGGGAACCGCACTTCGCTGCTGCTTCCTCAGCAAGGATTTCGGTGTTTGCTCTGTCGCGTCAGGGAAGAAGAGCTGCGGAGAGCTGGTCCGTCTTAGGCCTTGCTGTCCCGGGCTTCATGTTGGCGCCCTGGGTTCTCGCGGGCAGGCCGAAATAAGCAGACACAGCCACAAACCTGCAGCAGCGTGCGTGGCCTGGGATGGCACTCAATGCACACTACCAACTCCCGTTGTAGGCAACGCTTGGCCTTTGGTACTGGCTCTCAGGCGGACTCACGGACAAGGCCAGTGCCTTCGCCACAGGAGAGGAGAGGCGACAGGATCCCTGAACACCGTCCGTTCCCTGGAATGGGGAGCTTTGGGGGACTGTTCCCACTCCGTCGCCGGCAAACCCCCTGCCACCGAAAACGCTGCCACATCTTGGAGGAAGATGGCATCTGACTGCCCATTTCACGAGGGAGCTGTTCCTCAAGTTCCGGGTTTGGCTCCTGGTAGCAAGCCCAAGTGTGCCCTACGGACAGGTGGTCAAGGACATGCTGTCCCCTTGGGACCAGAGGCACAAGACAGGCCTGCCTTCTGCCCAGACTCCTTCCTCAGAGTGGAGCAGGTGCCCCTGCCCTAGTCGTCACCTCATGTCTCATTAGCAGTGAGGCTTCGTCTCTCCGCACAGGGAGCGGGTGACACTTGTCTTGCCACCGGCCTGCTCTTCCTGCCACGGCAGGCTCTCCTGCTTCCCGACCGTTTCCCAAACTCAAGGCCAATGGCACCTTCTCTTCTCTGGGGGCGGCTTGTTCGGCCTGCCCCAGACTTGCTCCTGGGGAGTGCAGTGAAAGACATGTCCCTTTCCTTAAGGCCCTTTCAGATGTGCAACCACGCTTCTCTCTTAGGCAAAGAGGTGCTAGGGCAAAGAGGATTTCGTTGCATGCGGGTATCTTCCAACGTGCTGTGGAGAGTAGCTTAGGTATTCAGCAGCAGCATCGCCCACATCCGATTCTGATTTCCCAGTGAATGCTGTGCTTTCCCAGAGGAGATGCCCGGGCAAAGAGGATTTCGCTGTATGCGGGTTTCTCCCACCGTTACACCGGGCTCAGGCAAGCAGCAGTAGAGCCCGCAGATCCGACTCTGATTTCTCAGCGAATGCTGTGCTTTCGCAGAGGCTTTGGCTTGGAGCGAACAGCACTTGGCCGCTGCTTCCTCAGCAAGGCTTTAGTCGCTTCAGGGAAGAAGAGCAGTGGGAGAGCTGGTGCCTCTTGGGCCTTGCTTTCCCGGGCTCCAAGTTCACATCCTGCGTTCATCCTACCAAGCCGAAATAAGCAGACCCAGCCTCGACCCTGCAGCAGCGTGCATGGCCTAGGATGGCACTCTGCTCACAATGACATCTCTCCTCGTAGGCAAGGCCTGCCCTTTCGCTCTGGCATTCAGGGGGACAGGGGACTAGGCTCGTGCCTTCCCCATCCTTGAGGAGGCGCGAGAGGATCACTGCACACGGCCCGTGCCCTGGGATGGGGAGTAATGGGAAACTGTCCCTGTTTCCCCGACACACCCCCTGTCTCCGCCAAGGCTGCCACATCCTGGAGGAAGACGGCATTTGATTGCCCGTTCCTCCAGGAGGTGTTTCTGCGAGTTCAGGTTCGGGAGATTGGTGGCAAGCCCACGTCTGCCCTCTGGACAGGTGGCCAAGGACCTGCTATCCCCTTGGGCCCAGAGGCACAGGAAAGGCCTTCCTTCTGTCCAGACTCCTTCCTCAGATTAGAGCACGCTCCCGTGCCCAATCATCCCCTCGTGTCTCCTTAGCTTCGTCTCTCTGCACAAGCAGAGGTTGACAATTGTCTTGCCACCGGCCCGCTGTTCTTGCCAGGGCCGGCGCTCCTGCTTCGCGACCGTTTTCCGTCCACAAGGCCAACGACTCCTTCTCTTCTCCTGGGGCAGCATGCTGCACTTTCCCGAGACAGGCTCCTGGGGAGTGCAGTGACAGACATGTCCCTTTCTTTAAGGATCTTTCCACAGGCGCAACCACGCTTCTCTCTCAGGCAGAAGGGATGCCCAGGCAAAGTGGATCTCGCTCCATGCAGATTTATTACACCGTGCTGTGGAGTCTTCCTCAGGAAAACAGCAGCAGCATCCCACAGATCCGACTCTGATTTCCCAGAGAATGCTGTGCTTTCCCAGAGGGGATGCCCTAGCAAAGAGGCTTTTGCTCTATGCGGGTTCCTCCCGCCGTGCTCGAATACTAGGCTAAGGCAAGCAGCAACAGCAGCCCACAGAAACGACTCTGATTTCCCAGCGATGGCTATGCTTTCGCATAGGTTTTCAGCTTGGCGGGAACCGCACTTCGCTGCTGCTTCCTCAGCAAGGATTTCGGTGTTTGCTCTGTCGCGTCAGGGAAGAAGAGCTGCGGAGAGCTGGTCCGTCTGAGGCCTTGCTGTTCCGGGCTTCATGTTGGCGCCCTGGGGTCTCGCTGCCAGGCCGAAATAAGCAGACACAGCCACAAACCTGCAGCAGCGTGCGTGGCCTGGGATGGCACTCAATGCACACTACCAACTCCTGTTGTAGGCAACGCTTGGCCTTTGGTACTGGCTCTCAGGCGGACTCACGGACAAGGCCAGTGCCTTCGCCACAGGAGAGGAGAGGCGACAGGATCCCTGAACACCGTCCATTCCCTGGAATGGGGAGCTTTGGGGGACTGTCCCCACTCCTTTCCCGGCAAACCCCCTGCCACCGAAAACGCTGCCACATCTTGGAGGAAGATGGCATCTGACTGCCCATTTCACGAGGGAGCTGTTCCTCAAGTTCCGGGTTTGGCTCCTGGTAGCAAGCCCAAGTGTGCCCTACGGACAGGTGGTCAAGGACATGCTGTCCCCTTGGGACCAGAGGCACAAGACAGGCCTGCCTTCTGCCCAGACTCCTTCCTCAGAGTGGAGCAGGTGCCCCTGCCCTAGTCGTCCCCTCATGTCTCATTAGCAGTGAGGCTTCGTCTCTCCGCACAGGGAGCGGGTGACACTTGTCTTGCCACCGGCCTGCTCTTCCTGCCACGGCAGGCTCTCCTGCTTCCCGACCGTTTCCCAAACTCAAGGCCAATGGCACCTTCTCTTCTCTGGGGGCGGCTTGTTCGGCCTGCCCCAGACTTGCTCCTGGGGAGTGCAGTGAAAGACATGTCCCTTTCCTTAAGGCCCTTTCAGATGTGCAACCACGCTTCTCTCTTAGGCAAAGAGGTGCTAGGGCAAAGAGGATTTCGTTGCATGCGGGTATCTTCCAACGTGCTGTGGAGAGTAGCTTAGGTATTCAGCAGCAGCATCCCCCACATCCGATTCTGATTTCCCAGTGAATGCTGTGCTTTCCCAGAGGAGATGCCCGGGCAAAGAGGATTTCGCTGTATGCGGGTTTCTCCCACCGCGAGACCGGGCTCAGGCAAGCAGCAGTAGAGCCCGCAGATCCGACTCTGTTTTCTCAGCGAATGCTGTGCTTTCGCAGAGGCTTTGGCTTGGAGCGAACAGCACTTGGCCGCTGCTTCCTCAGCAAGGCTTTAGTCGCTTCAGGGAAGAAGAGCAGCGGGAGAGCTGGTGCCTCTTGGGCCTTGCTTTCCCGGGCTCCAAGTTCACATCCTGGGTTCATCCTACCAAGCCGAAATAAGCAGACCCAGCCTCGACCCTGCAGCAGCGTGCATGGCCTAGGATGGCACTCTGCTCACAATGACATCTCTCCTCGTAGGCAAGGCCTGCCCTTTCGCTCTGGCATTCAGGGGGACAGGGGACTAGGCTCGTGCCTTCCCCATCCTTGAGGAGGCGCGAGAGGATCACTGCACACGGCCCGTGCCCTGGGATGGGGAGTAATGGGAAACTGTCCCTGTTTCCCCGACACACCCCCTGTCTCCGCAAAGGCTGCCACATCCTGGAGGAAGACGGCATTTGATTGCCCGTTCCTCCAGGAGGTGTTTCTGCGAGTTCAGGTTCGGGAGATTGGTGGCAAGCCCACGTCTGCCCTCTGGACAGGTGGCCAAGGACCTGCTATCCCCTTGGGCCCAGAGGCACAGGAAAGGCCTTCCTTCTGTCCAGACTCCTTCCTCAGATTAGAGCACGCTCCCGTGCCCAATCATCCGCCCGTGTCTCCTTAGCTTCGTCTCTCTGCACAAGCAGAGGGTGACAATTGTCTTGCCACCGGCCCGCTGTTCTTGCCAGGGCCGGCGCTCCTGCTTCGCGACCGTTTTCCGTCCACAAGGCCAACGACTCCTTCTCTTCTCCTGGGGCAGCATGCTGCACTTTCCCGAGACAGGCTCCTGGGGAGTGCAGTGACAGACATGTCCCTTTCTTTAAGGATCTTTCCACAGGCGCAACCACGCTTCTCTCTCAGGCAGAAGGGATGCCCAGGCAAAGTGGATCTCGCTCCATGCAGATTTATTACACCGTGCTGTGGAGTCTTCCTCAGGAAAACAGCAGCAGCATCCCACAGATCCGACTCTGATTTCCCAGAGAATGCTGTGCTTTCCCAGAGGGGATGCCCTAGCAAAGAGGCTTTTGCTCTATGCGGGTTCCTCCCGCCGTGCTCGAATACTAGGCTAAGGCAAGCAGCAACAGCAGCCCACAGAAACGACTCTGATTTCCCAGCGATGGCTATGCTTTCGCATAGGTTTTCAGCTTGGCGGGAACCGCACTTCGCTGCTGCTTCCTCAGCAAGGATTTCGGTGTTTGCTCTGTCGCGTCAGGGAAGAAGAGCTGCGGAGAGCTGGTCCGTCTTAGGCCTTGCTGTCCCGGGCTTCATGTTGGCGCCCTGGGTTCTCGCGGCCAGGCCGAAATAAGCAGACACAGCCACAAACCTGCAGCAGCGTGCGTGGCCTGGGATGGCACTCAATGCACACTACCAACTCCCGTTGTAGGCAACGCTTGGCCTTTGGTACTGGCTCTCAGGCGGACTCACGGACAAGGCCAGTGCCTTCGCCACAGGAGAGGAGAGGCGACAGGATCCCTGAACACCGTCCGTTCCCTGGAATGGGGAGCTTTGGGGGACTGTTCCCACTCCGTCCCCGGCAAACCCCCTGCCACCGAAAACGCTGCCACATCTTGGAGGAAGATGGCATCTGACTGCCCATTTCACGAGGGAGCTGTTCCTCAAGTTCCGGGTTTGGCTCCTGGTAGCAAGCCCAAGTGTGCCCTACGGACAGGTGGTCAAGGACATGCTGTCCCCTTGGGACCAGAGGCACAAGACAGGCCTGCCTTCTGCCCAGACTCCTTCCTCAGAGTGGAGCAGGTGCCCCTGCCCTAGTCGTCACCTCATGTCTCATTAGCAGTGAGGCTTCGTCTCTCCGCACAGGGAGCGGGTGACACTTGTCTTGCCACCGGCCTGCTCTTCCTGCCACGGCAGGCTCTCCTGCTTCCCGACCGTTTCCCAAACTCAAGGCCAATGGCACCTTCTCTTCTCTGGGGGCGGCTTGTTCGGCCTGCCCCAGACTTGCTCCTGGGGAGTGCAGTGAAAGACATGTCCCTTTCCTTAAGGCCCTTTCAGATGTGCAACCACGCTTCTCTCTTAGGCAAAGAGGTGCTAGGGCAAAGAGGATTTCGTTGCATGCGGGTATCTTCCAACGTGCTGTGGAGAGTAGCTTAGGTATTCAGCAGCAGCATCCCCCACATCCGATTCTGATTTCCCAGTGAATGCTGTGCTTTCCCAGAGGAGATGCCCGGGCAAAGAGGATTTCGCTGTATGCGGGTTTCTCCCACCGTTACACCGGGCTCAGGCAAGCAGCAGTAGAGCCCGCAGATCCGACTCTGATTTCTCAGCGAATGCTGTGCTTTCGCAGAGGCTTTGGCTTGGAGCGAACAGCACTTGGCCGCTGCTTCCTCAGCAAGGCTTCAGTCGCTTCAGGGAAGAAGAGCAGCGGGAGAGCTGGTGCCTCTTGGGCCTTGCTTTCCCGGGCTCCAAGTTCACATCCTGGGTTCATCCTACCAAGCCGAAATAAGCAGACCCAGCCTCGACCCTGCAGCAGCGTGCATGGCCTAGGATGGCACTCTGCTCACAATGACATCTCTCCTCGTAGGCAAGGCCTGCCCTTTCGCTCTGGCATTCAGGGGGACAGGGGACTAGGCTCGTGCCTTCCCCATCCTTGAGGAGGCGCGAGAGGATCACTGCACACGGCCCGTGCCCTGGGATGGGGAGTAATGGGAAACTGTCCCTGTTTCCCCGACACACCCCCTGCCTCCGCCAAGGCTGCCACATCCTGGAGGAAGACGGCATTTGATTGCCCGTTCCTCCAGGAGGTGTTTCTGCGAGTTCAGGTTCGGGAGATTGGTGGCAAGCCCACGTCTGCCCTCTGGACAGGTGGCCAAGGACCTGCTATCCCCTTGGGCCCAGAGGCACAGGAAAGGCCTTCCTTCTGTCCAGACTCCTTCCTCAGATTAGAGCACGCTCCCGTGCCCAATCATCCGCCCGTGTCTCCTTAGCTTCGTCTCTCTGCACAAGCAGAGGGTGACAAATGTCTTGCCACCGGCCCGCTGTTCTTGCCAGGGCCGGCGCTCCTGCTTCGCGACCGTTTTCCGTCCACAAGGCCAACGACTCCTTCTCTTCTCCTGGGGCAGCATGCTGCACTTTCCCGAGACAGGCTCCTGGGGAGTGCAGTGACAGACATGTCCCTTTCTTTAAGGATCTTTCCACAGGCGCAACCACGCTTCTCTCTCAGGCAGAAGGGATGCCCAGGCAAAGTGGATCTCGCTCCATGCAGATTTATTACACCGTGCTGTGGAGTCTTCCTCAGGAAAACAGCAGCAGCATCCCACAGATCCGACTCTGATTTCCCAGAGAATGCTGTGCTTTCCCAGAGGGGATGCCCTAGCAAAGAGGCTTTTGCTCTATGCGGGTTCCTCCCGCCGTGCTCGAATACTAGGCTAAGGCAAGCAGCAACAGCAGCCCACAGAAACGACTCTGATTTCCCAGCGATGGCTATGCTTTCGCATAGGTTTTCAGCTTGGCGGGAACCGCACTTCGCTGCTGCTTCCTCAGCAAGGATTTCGGTGTTTGCTCTGTCGCGTCAGGGAAGAAGAGCTGCGGAGAGCTGGTCCGTCTTAGGCCTTGCTGTCCCGGGCTTCATGTTGGCGCCCTGGGTTCTCGCGGCCAGGCCGAAATAAGCAGACACAGCCACAAACCTGCAGCAGCGTGCGTGGCCTGGGATGGCACTCAATGCACACTACCAACTCCCGTTGTAGGCAACGCTTGGCCTTTGGTACTGGCTCTCAGGCGGACTCACGGACAAGGCCAGTGCCTTCGCCACAGGAGAGGAGAGGCGACAGGATCCCTGAACACCGTCCGTTCCCTGGAATGGGGAGCTTTGGGGGACTGTCCCCACTCCTTTCCCGGCAAACCCCCTGCCACCGAAAACGCTGCCACATCTTGGAGGAAGATGGCATCTGACTGCCCATTTCACGAGGGAGCTGTTCCTCAAGTTCCGGGTTTGGCTCCTGGTAGCAAGCCCAAGTGTGCCCTACGGACAGGTGGTCAAGGACATGCTGTCCCCTTGGGACCAGAGGCACAAGACAGGCCTGCCTTCTGCCCAGACTCCTTCCTCAGAGTGGAGCAGGTGCCCCTGCCCTAGTCGTCCCCTCATGTCTCATTAGCAGTGAGGCTTCGTCTCTCCGCACAGGGAGCGGGTGACACTTGTCTTGCCACCGGCCTGCTCTTCCTGCCACGGCAGGCTCTCCTGCTTCCCGACCGTTTCCCAAACTCAAGGCCAATGGCACCTTCTCTTCTCTGGGGGCGGCTTGTTCGGCCTGCCCCAGACTTGCTCCTGGGGAGTGCAGTGAAAGACATGTCCCTTTCCTTAAGGCCCTTTCAGATGTGCAACCACGCTTCTCTCTTAGGCAAAGAGGTGCTAGGGCAAAGAGGATTTCGTTGCATGCGGGTATCTTCCAACGTGCTGTGGAGAGTAGCTTAGGTATTCAGCAGCAGCATCCCCCACATCCGATTCTGATTTCCCAGTGAATGCTGTGCTTTCCCAGAGGAGATGCCCGGGCAAAGAGGATTTCGCTGTATGCGGGTTTCTCCCACCGCGAGACCGGGCTCAGGCAAGCAGCAGTAGAGCCCGCAGATCCGACTCTGTTTTCTCAGCGAATGCTGTGCTTTCGCAGAGGCTTTGGCTTGGAGCGAACAGCACTTGGCCGCTGCTTCCTCAGCAAGGCTTTAGTCGCTTCAGGGAAGAAGAGCAGCGGGAGAGCTGGTGCCTCTTGGGCCTTGCTTTCCCGGGCTCCAAGTTCACATCCTGGGTTCATCCTACCAAGCCGAAATAAGCAGACCCAGCCTCGACCCTGCAGCAGCGTGCATGGCCTAGGATGGCACTCTGCTCACAATGACATCTCTCCTCGTAGGCAAGGCCTGCCCTTTCGCTCTGGCATTCAGGGGGACAGGGGACTAGGCTCGTGCCTTCCCCATCCTTGAGGAGGCGCGAGAGGATCACTGCACACGGCCCGTGCCCTGGGATGGGGAGTAATGGGAAACTGTCCCTGTTTCCCCGACACACCCCCTGTCTCCGCAAAGGCTGCCACATCCTGGAGGAAGACGGCATTTGATTGCCCGTTCCTCCAGGAGGTGTTTCTGCGAGTTCAGGTTCGGGAGATTGGTGGCAAGCCCACGTCTGCCCTCTGGACAGGTGGCCAAGGACCTGCTATCCCCTTGGGCCCAGAGGCACAGGAAAGGCCTTCCTTCTGTCCAGACTCCTTCCTCAGATTAGAGCACGCTCCCGTGCCCAATCATCCCCTCGTGTCTCCTTAGCTTCGTCTCTCTGCACAAGCAGAGGGTGACAATTGTCTTGCCACCGGCCCGCTGTTCTTGCCAGGGCCGGCGCTCCTGCTTCGCGACCGTTTTCCGTCCACAAGGCCAACGACTCCTTCTCTTCTCCTGGGGCAGCATGCTGCACTTTCCCGAGACAGGCTCCTGGGGAGTGCAGTGACAGACATGTCCCTTTCTTTAAGGATCTTTCCACAGGCGCAACCACGCTTCTCTCTCAGGCAGAAGGGATGCCCAGGCAAAGTGGATCTCGCTCCATGCAGATTTATTACACCGTGCTGTGGAGTCTTCCTCAGGAAAACAGCAGCAGCATCCCACAGATCCGACTCTGATTTCCCAGAGAATGCTGTGCTTTCCCAGAGGGGATGCCCTAGCAAAGAGGCTTTTGCTCTATGCGGGTTCCTCCCGCCGTGCTCGAATACTAGGCTAAGGCAAGCAGCAACAGCAGCCCACAGAAACGACTCTGATTTCCCAGCGATGGCTATGCTTTCGCATAGGTTTTCAGCTTGGCGGGAACCGCACTTCGCTGCTGCTTCCTCAGCAAGGATTTCGGTGTTTGCTCTGTCGCGTCAGGGAAGAAGAGCTGCGGAGAGCTGGTCCGTCTTAGGCCTTGCTGTCCCGGGCTTCATGTTGGCGCCCTGGGTTCTCGCGGCCAGGCCGAAATAAGCAGACACAGCCACAAACCTTCAGCAGCGTGCGTGGCCTAGGATGGCACTCAATGCACACTACCAACTCCCGTTGTAGGCAACGCTTGGCCTTTGGTACTGGCTCTCAGGCGGACTCACGGACAAGGCCAGTGCCTTCGCCACAGGAGAGGAGAGGCGACAGGATCCCTGAACACCGTCCGTTCCCTGGAATGGGGAGCTTTGGGGGACTGTTCCCACTCCGTCGCCGGCAAACCCCCTGCCACCGAAAACGCTGCCACATCTTGGAGGAAGATGGCATCTGACTGCCCATTTCACGAGGGAGCTGTTCCTCAAGTTCCGGGTTTGGCTCCTGGTAGCAAGCCCAAGTGTGCCCTACGGACAGGTGGTCAAGGACATGCTGTCCCCTTGGGACCAGAGGCACAAGACAGGCCTGCCTTCTGCCCAGACTCCTTCCTCAGAGTGGAGCAGGTGCCCCTGCCCTAGTCGTCACCTCATGTCTCATTAGCAGTGAGGCTTCGTGTCTCCGCACAGGGAGCGGGTGACACTTGTCTTGCCTCCGGCCTGCTCTTCCTGCCACGGCAGGCTCTCCTGCTTCCCGACCGTTTCCCAAACTCAAGGCCAATGGCACCTTCTCTTCTCTGGGGGCGGCTTGTTCGGCCTGCCCCAGACTTGCTCCTGGGGAGTGCAGTGAAAGACATGTCCCTTTCCTTAAGGCCCTTTCAGATGTGCAACCACGCTTCTCTCTTAGGCAAAGAGGTGCTAGGGCAAAGAGGATTTCGTTGCATGCGGGTATCTTCCAACGTGCTGTGGAGAGTAGCTTAGGTATTCAGCAGCAGCATCCCCCACATCCGATTCTGATTTCCCAGTGAATGCTGTGCTTTCCCAGAGGAGATGCCCGGGCAAAGAGGATTTCGCTGTATGCGGGTTTCTCCCACCGTTACACCGGGCTCAGGCAAGCAGCAGTAGAGCCCGCAGATCCGACTCTGATTTCTCAGCGAATGCTGTGCTTTCGCAGAGGCTTTGGCTTGGAGCGAACAGCACTTGGCCGCTGCTTCCTCAGCAAGGCTTTAGTCGCTTCAGGGAAGAAGAGCAGTGGGAGAGCTGGTGCCTCTTGGGCCTTGCTTTCCCGGGCTCCAAGTTCACATCCTGCGTTCATCCTACCAAGCCGAAATAAGCAGACCCAGCCTCGACCCTGCAGCAGCGTGCATGGCCTAGGATGGCACTCTGCTCACAATGACATCTCTCCTCGTAGGCAAGGCCTGCCCTTTCGCTCTGGCATTCAGGGGGACAGGGGACTAGGCTCGTGCCTTCCCCATCCTTGAGGAGGCGCGAGAGGATCACTGCACACGGCCCGTGCCCTGGGATGGGGAGTAATGGGAAACTGTCCCTGTTTCCCCGACACACCCCCTGTCTCCGCAAAGGCTGCCACATCCTGGAGGAAGACGGCATTTGATTGCCCGTTCCTCCAGGAGGTGTTTCTGCGAGTTCAGGTTCGGGAGATTGGTGGCAAGCCCACGTCTGCCCTCTGGACAGGTGGCCAAGGACCTGCTATCCCCTTGGGCCCAGAGGCACAGGAAAGGCCTTCCTTCTGTCCAGACTCCTTCCTCAGATTAGAGCACGCTCCCGTGCCCAATCATCCCCTCGTGTCTCCTTAGCTTCGTCTCTCTGCACAAGCAGAGGTTGACAATTGTCTTGCCACCGGCCCGCTGTTCTTGCCAGGGCCGGCGCTCCTGCTTCGCGACCGTTTTCCGTCCACAAGGCCAACGACTCCTTCTCTTCTCCTGGGGCAGCATGCTGCACTTTCCCGAGACAGGCTCCTGGGGAGTGCAGTGACAGACATGTCCCTTTCTTTAAGGATCTTTCCACAGGCGCAACCACGCTTCTCTCTCAGGCAGAAGGGATGCCCAGGCAAAGTGGATCTCGCTCCATGCAGATTTATTACACCGTGCTGTGGAGTCTTCCTCAGGAAAACAGCAGCAGCATCCCACAGATCCGACTCTGATTTCCCAGAGAATGCTGTGCTTTCCCAGAGGGGATGCCCTAGCAAAGAGGCTTTTGCTCTATGCGGGTTCCTCCCGCCGTGCTCGAATACTAGGCTAAGGCAAGCAGCAACAGCAGCCCACAGAAACGACTCTGATTTCCCAGCGATGGCTATGCTTTCGCATAGGTTTTCAGCTTGGCGGGAACCGCACTTCGCTGCTGCTTCCTCAGCAAGGATTTCGGTGTTTGCTCTGTCGCGTCAGGGAAGAAGAGCTGCGGAGAGCTGGTCCGTCTTAGGCCTTGCTGTTCCGGGCTTCATGTTGGCGCCCTGGGTTCTCGCTGCCAGGCCGAAATAAGCAGACACAGCCACAAACCTGCAGCAGCGTGCGTGGCCTGGGATGGCACTCAATGCACACTACCAACTCCTGTTGTAGGCAACGCTTGGCCTTTGGTACTGGCTCTCAGGCGGACTCACGGACAAGGCCAGTGCCTTCGCCACAGGAGAGGAGAGGCGACAGGATCCCTGAACACCGTCCGTTCCCTGGAATGGGGAGCTTTGGGGGACTGTCCCCACTCCTTTCCCGGCAAACCCCCTGCCACCGAAAACGCTGCCACATCTTGGAGGAAGATGGCATCTGACTGCCCATTTCACGAGGGAGCTGTTCCTCAAGTTCCGGGTTTGGCTCCTGGTAGCAAGCCCAAGTGTGCCCTACGGACAGGTGGTCAAGGACATGCTGTCCCCTTGGGACCAGAGGCACAAGACAGGCCTGCCTTCTGCCCAGACTCCTTCCTCAGAGTGGAGCAGGTGCCCCTGCCCTAGTCGTCCCCTCATGTCTCATTAGCAGTGAGGCTTCGTCTCTCCGCACAGGGAGCGGGTGACACTTGTCTTGCCACCGGCCTGCTCTTCCTGCCACGGCAGGCTCTCCTGCTTCCCGACCGTTTCCCAAACTCAAGGCCAATGGCACCTTCTCTTCTCTGGGGGCGGCTTGTTCGGCCTGCCCCAGACTTGCTCCTGGGGAGTGCAGTGAAAGACATGTCCCTTTCCTTAAGGCCCTTTCAGATGTGCAACCACGCTTCTCTCTTAGGCAAAGAGGTGCTAGGGCAAAGAGGATTTCGTTGCATGCGGGTATCTTCCAACGTGCTGTGGAGAGTAGCTTAGGTATTCAGCAGCAGCATCCCCCACATCCGATTCTGATTTCCCAGTGAATGCTGTGCTTTCCCAGAGGAGATGCCCGGGCAAAGAGGATTTCGCTGTATGCGGGTTTCTCCCACCGCGAGACCGGGCTCAGGCAAGCAGCAGTAGAGCCCGCAGATCCGACTCTGTTTTCTCAGCGAATGCTGTGCTTTCGCAGAGGCTTTGGCTTGGAGCGAACAGCACTTGGCCGCTGCTTCCTCAGCAAGGCTTTAGTCGCTTCAGGGAAGAAGAGCAGCGGGAGAGCTGGTGCCTCTTGGGCCTTGCTTTCCCGGGCTCCAAGTTCACATCCTGGGTTCATCCTACCAAGCCGAAATAAGCAGACCCAGCCTCGACCCTGCAGCAGCGTGCATGGCCTAGGATGGCACTCTGCTCACAATGACATCTCTCCTCGTAGGCAAGGCCTGCCCTTTCGCTCTGGCATTCAGGGGGACAGGGGACTAGGCTCGTGCCTTCCCCATCCTTGAGGAGGCGCGAGAGGATCACTGCACACGGCCCGTGCCCTGGGATGGGGAGTAATGGGAAACTGTCCCTGTTTCCCCGACACACCCCCTGCCTCCGCAAAGGCTGCCACATCCTGGAGGAAGACGGCATTTGATTGCCCGTTCCTCCAGGAGGTGTTTCTGCGAGTTCAGGTTCGGGAGATTGGTGGCAAGCCCACGTCTGCCCTCTGGACAGGTGGCCAAGGACCTGCTATCCCCTTGGGCCCAGAGGCACAGGAAAGGCCTTCCTTCTGTCCAGACTCCTTCCTCAGATTAGAGCACGCTCCCGTGCCCAATCATCCGCCCGTGTCTCCTTAGCTTCGTCTCTCTGCACAAGCAGAGGGTGACAAATGTCTTGCCACCGGCCCGCTGTTCTTGCCAGGGCCGGCGCTCCTGCTTCGCGACCGTTTTCCGTCCACAAGGCCAACGACTCCTTCTCTTCTCCTGGGGCAGCATGCTGCACTTTCCCGAGACAGGCTCCTGGGGAGTGCAGTGACAGACATGTCCCTTTCTTTAAGGATCTTTCCACAGGCGCAACCACGCTTCTCTCTCAGGCAGAAGGGATGCCCAGGCAAAGTGGATCTCGCTCCATGCAGATTTATTACACCGTGCTGTGGAGTCTTCCTCAGGAAAACAGCAGCAGCATCCCACAGATCCGACTCTGATTTCCCAGAGAATGCTGTGCTTTCCCAGAGGGGATGCCCTAGCAAAGAGGCTTTTGCTCTATGCGGGTTCCTCCCGCCGTGCTCGAATACTAGGCTAAGGCAAGCAGCAACAGCAGCCCACAGAAACGACTCTGATTTCCCAGCGATGGCTATGCTTTCGCATAGGTTTTCAGCTTGGCGGGAACCGCACTTCGCTGCTGCTTCCTCAGCAAGGATTTCGGTGTTTGCTCTGTCGCGTCAGGGAAGAAGAGCTGCGGAGAGCTGGTCCGTCTTAGGCCTTGCTGTCCCGGGCTTCATGTTGGCGCCCTGGGTTCTCGCGGCCAGGCCGAAATAAGCAGACACAGCCACAAACCTGCAGCAGCGTGCGTGGCCTGGGATGGCACTCAATGCACACTACCAACTCCTGTTGTAGGCAACGCTTGGCCTTTGGTACTGGCTCTCAGGCGGACTCACGGACAAGGCCAGTGCCTTCGCCACAGGAGAGGAGAGGCGACAGGATCCCTGAACACCGTCCGTTCCCTGGAATGGGGAGCTTTGGGGGACTGTCCCCACTCCTTTCCCGGCAAACCCCCTGCCACCGAAAACGCTGCCACATCTTGGAGGAAGATGGCATCTGACTGCCCATTTCACGAGGGAGCTGTTCCTCAAGTTCCGGGTTTGGCTCCTGGTAGCAAGCCCAAGTGTGCCCTACGGACAGGTGGTCAAGGACATGCTGTCCCCTTGGGACCAGAGGCACAAGACAGGCCTGCCTTCTGCCCAGACTCCTTCCTCAGAGTGGAGCAGGTGCCCCTGCCCTAGTCGTCCCCTCATGTCTCATTAGCAGTGAGGCTTCGTCTCTCCGCACAGGGAGCGGGTGACACTTGTCTTGCCACCGGCCTGCTCTTCCTGCCACGGCAGGCTCTCCTGCTTCCCGACCGTTTCCCAAACTCAAGGCCAATGGCACCTTCTCTTCTCTGGGGGCGGCTTGTTCGGCCTGCCCCAGACTTGCTCCTGGGGAGTGCAGTGAAAGACATGTCCCTTTCCTTAAGGCCCTTTCAGATGTGCAACCACGCTTCTCTCTTAGGCAAAGAGGTGCTAGGGCAAAGAGGATTTCGTTGCATGCGGGTATCTTCCAACGTGCTGTGGAGAGTAGCTTAGGTATTCAGCAGCAGCATCCCCCACATCCGATTCTGATTTCCCAGTGAATGCTGTGCTTTCCCAGAGGAGATGCCCGGGCAAAGAGGATTTCGCTGTATGCGGGTTTCTCCCACCGCGAGACCGGGCTCAGGCAAGCAGCAGTAGAGCCCGCAGATCCGACTCTGTTTTCTCAGCGAATGCTGTGCTTTCGCAGAGGCTTTGGCTTGGAGCGAACAGCACTTGGCCGCTGCTTCCTCAGCAAGGCTTTAGTCGCTTCAGGGAAGAAGAGCAGCGGGAGAGCTGGTGCCTCTTGGGCCTTGCTTTCCCGGGCTCCAAGTTCACATCCTGGGTTCATCCTACCAAGCCGAAATAAGCAGACCCAGCCTCGACCCTGCAGCAGCGTGCATGGCCTAGGATGGCACTCTGCTCACAATGACATCTCTCCTCGTAGGCAAGGCCTGCCCTTTCGCTCTGGCATTCAGGGGGACAGGGGACTAGGCTCGTGCCTTCCCCATCCTTGAGGAGGCGCGAGAGGATCACTGCACACGGCCCGTGCCCTGGGATGGGGAGTAATGGGAAACTGTCCCTGTTTCCCCGACACACCCCCTGTCTCCGCAAAGGCTGCCACATCCTGGAGGAAGACGGCATTTGATTGCCCGTTCCTCCAGGAGGTGTTTCTGCGAGTTCAGGTTCGGGAGATTGGTGGCAAGCCCACGTCTGCCCTCTGGACAGGTGGCCAAGGACCTGCTATCCCCTTGGGCCCAGAGGCACAGGAAAGGCCTTCCTTCTGTCCAGACTCCTTCCTCAGATTAGAGCACGCTCCCGTGCCCAATCATCCGCCCGTGTCTCCTTAGCTTCGTCTCTCTGCACAAGCAGAGGGTGACAATTGTCTTGCCACCGGCCCGCTGTTCTTGCCAGGGCCGGCGCTCCTGCTTCGCGACCGTTTTCCGTCCACAAGGCCAACGACTCCTTCTCTTCTCCTGGGGCAGCATGCTGCACTTTCCCGAGACAGGCTCCTGGGGAGTGCAGTGACAGACATGTCCCTTTCTTTAAGGATCTTTCCACAGGCGCAACCACGCTTCTCTCTCAGGCAGAAGGGATGCCCAGGCAAAGTGGATCTCGCTCCATGCAGATTTATTACACCGTGCTGTGGAGTCTTCCTCAGGAAAACAGCAGCAGCATCCCACAGATCCGACTCTGATTTCCCAGAGAATGCTGTGCTTTCCCAGAGGGGATGCCCTAGCAAAGAGGCTTTTGCTCTATGCGGGTTCCTCCCGCCGTGCTCGAATACTAGGCTAAGGCAAGCAGCAACAGCAGCCCACAGAAACGACTCTGATTTCCCAGCGATGGCTATGCTTTCGCATAGGTTTTCAGCTTGGCGGGAACCGCACTTCGCTGCTGCTTCCTCAGCAAGGATTTCGGTGTTTGCTCTGTCGCGTCAGGGAAGAAGAGCTGCGGAGAGCTGGTCCGTCTTAGGCCTTGCTGTCCCGGGCTTCATGTTGGCGCCCTGGGTTCTCGCGGCCAGGCCGAAATAAGCAGACACAGCCACAAACCTGCAGCAGCGTGCGTGGCCTGGGATGGCACTCAATGCACACTACCAACTCCCGTTGTAGGCAACGCTTGGCCTTTGGTACTGGCTCTCAGGCGGACTCACGGACAAGGCCAGTGCCTTCGCCACAGGAGAGGAGAGGCGACAGGATCCCTGAACACCGTCCGTTCCCTGGAATGGGGAGCTTTGGGGGACTGTTCCCACTCCGTCCCCGGCAAACCCCCTGCCACCGAAAACGCTGCCACATCTTGGAGGAAGATGGCATCTGACTGCCCATTTCACGAGGGAGCTGTTCCTCAAGTTCCGGGTTTGGCTCCTGGTAGCAAGCCCAAGTGTGCCCTACGGACAGGTGGTCAAGGACATGCTGTCCCCTTGGGACCAGAGGCACAAGACAGGCCTGCCTTCTGCCCAGACTCCTTCCTCAGAGTGGAGCAGGTGCCCCTGCCCTAGTCGTCACCTCATGTCTCATTAGCAGTGAGGCTTCGTGTCTCCGCACAGGGAGCGGGTGACACTTGTCTTGCCTCCGGCCTGCTCTTCCTGCCACGGCAGGCTCTCCTGCTTCCCGACCGTTTCCCAAACTCAAGGCCAATGGCACCTTCTCTTCTCTGGGGGCGGCTTGTTCGGCCTGCCCCAGACTTGCTCCTGGGGAGTGCAGTGAAAGACATGTCCCTTTCCTTAAGGCCCTTTCAGATGTGCAACCACGCTTCTCTCTTAGGCAAAGAGGTGCTAGGGCAAAGAGGATTTCGTTGCATGCGGGTATCTTCCAACGTGCTGTGGAGAGTAGCTTAGGTATTCAGCAGCAGCATCCCCCACATCCGATTCTGATTTCCCAGTGAATGCTGTGCTTTCCCAGAGGAGATGCCCGGGCAAAGAGGATTTCGCTGTATGCGGGTTTCTCCCACCGTTACACCGGGCTCAGGCAAGCAGCAGTAGAGCCCGCAGATCCGACTCTGATTTCTCAGCGAATGCTGTGCTTTCGCAGAGGCTTTGGCTTGGAGCGAACAGCACTTGGCCGCTGCTTCCTCAGCAAGGCTTTAGTCGCTTCAGGGAAGAAGAGCAGTGGGAGAGCTGGTGCCTCTTGGGCCTTGCTTTCCCGGGCTCCAAGTTCACATCCTGCGTTCATCCTACCAAGCCGAAATAAGCAGACCCAGCCTCGACCCTGCAGCAGCGTGCATGGCCTAGGATGGCACTCTGCTCACAATGACATCTCTCCTCGTAGGCAAGGCCTGCCCTTTCGCTCTGGCATTCAGGGGGACAGGGGACTAGGCTCGTGCCTTCCCCATCCTTGAGGAGGCGCGAGAGGATCACTGCACACGGCCCGTGCCCTGGGATGGGGAGTAATGGGAAACTGTCCCTGTTTCCCCGACACACCCCCTGTCTCCGCAAAGGCTGCCACATCCTGGAGGAAGACGGCATTTGATTGCCCGTTCCTCCAGGAGGTGTTTCTGCGAGTTCAGGTTCGGGAGATTGGTGGCAAGCCCACGTCTGCCCTCTGGACAGGTGGCCAAGGACCTGCTATCCCCTTGGGCCCAGAGGCACAGGAAAGGCCTTCCTTCTGTCCAGACTCCTTCCTCAGATTAGAGCACGCTCCCGTGCCCAATCATCCCCTCGTGTCTCCTTAGCTTTGTCTCTCTGCACAAGCAGAGGTTGACAATTGTCTTGCCACCGGCCCGCTGTTCTTGCCAGGGCCGGCGCTCCTGCTTCGCGACCGTTTTCCGTCCACAAGGCCAACGACTCCTTCTCTTCTCCTGGGGCAGCATGCTGCACTTTCCCGAGACAGGCTCCTGGGGAGTGCAGTGACAGACATGTCCCTTTCTTTAAGGATCTTTCCACAGGCGCAACCACGCTTCTCTCTCAGGCAGAAGGGATGCCCAGGCAAAGTGGATCTCGCTCCATGCAGATTTATTACACCGTGCTGTGGAGTCTTCCTCAGGAAAACAGCAGCAGCATCCCACAGATCCGACTCTGATTTCCCAGAGAATGCTGTGCTTTCCCAGAGGGGATGCCCTAGCAAAGAGGCTTTTGCTCTATGCGGGTTCCTCCCGCCGTGCTCGAATACTAGGCTAAGGCAAGCAGCAACAGCAGCCCACAGAAACGACTCTGATTTCCCAGCGATGGCTATGCTTTCGCATAGGTTTTCAGCTTGGCGGGAACCGCACTTCGCTGCTGCTTCCTCAGCAAGGATTTCGGTGTTTGCTCTGTCGCGTCAGGGAAGAAGAGCTGCGGAGAGCTGGTCCGTCTTAGGCCTTGCTGTTCCGGGCTTCATGTTGGCGCCCTGGGGTCTCGCTGCCAGGCCGAAATAAGCAGACACAGCCACAAACCTGCAGCAGCGTGCGTGGCCTGGGATGGCACTCAATGCACACTACCAACTCCTGTTGTAGGCAACGCTTGGCCTTTGGTACTGGCTCTCAGGCGGACTCACGGACAAGGCCAGTGCCTTCGCCACAGGAGAGGAGAGGCGACAGGATCCCTGAACACCGTCCGTTCCCTGGAATGGGGAGCTTTGGGGGACTGTCCCCACTCCTTTCCCGGCAAACCCCCTGCCACCGAAAACGCTGCCACATCTTGGAGGAAGATGGCATCTGACTGCCCATTTCACGAGGGAGCTGTTCCTCAAGTTCCGGGTTTGGCTCCTGGTAGCAAGCCCAAGTGTGCCCTACGGACAGGTGGTCAAGGACATGCTGTCCCCTTGGGACCAGAGGCACAAGACAGGCCTGCCTTCTGCCCAGACTCCTTCCTCAGAGTGGAGCAGGTGCCCCTGCCCTAGTCGTCCCCTCATGTCTCATTAGCAGTGAGGCTTCGTCTCTCCGCACAGGGAGCGGGTGACACTTGTCTTGCCACCGGCCTGCTCTTCCTGCCACGGCAGGCTCTCCTGCTTCCCGACCGTTTCCCAAACTCAAGGCCAATGGCACCTTCTCTTCTCTGGGGGCGGCTTGTTCGGCCTGCCCCAGACTTGCTCCTGGGGAGTGCAGTGAAAGACATGTCCCTTTCCTTAAGGCCCTTTCAGATGTGCAACCACGCTTCTCTCTTAGGCAAAGAGGTGCTAGGGCAAAGAGGATTTCGTTGCATGCGGGTATCTTCCAACGTGCTGTGGAGAGTAGCTTAGGTATTCAGCAGCAGCATCCCCCACATCCGATTCTGATTTCCCAGTGAATGCTGTGCTTTCCCAGAGGAGATGCCCGGGCAAAGAGGATTTCGCTGTATGCGGGTTTCTCCCACCGCGAGACCGGGCTCAGGCAAGCAGCAGTAGAGCCCGCAGATCCGACTCTGTTTTCTCAGCGAATGCTGTGCTTTCGCAGAGGCTTTGGCTTGGAGCGAACAGCACTTGGCCGCTGCTTCCTCAGCAAGGCTTTAGTCGCTTCAGGGAAGAAGAGCAGCGGGAGAGCTGGTGCCTCTTGGGCCTTGCTTTCCCGGGCTCCAAGTTCACATCCTGGGTTCATCCTACCAAGCCGAAATAAGCAGACCCAGCCTCGACCCTGCAGCAGCGTGCATGGCCTAGGATGGCACTCTGCTCACAATGACATCTCTCCTCGTAGGCAAGGCCTGCCCTTTCGCTCTGGCATTCAGGGGGACAGGGGACTAGGCTCGTGCCTTCCCCATCCTTGAGGAGGCGCGAGAGGATCACTGCACACGGCCCGTGCCCTGGGATGGGGAGTAATGGGAAACTGTCCCTGTTTCCCCGACACACCCCCTGTCTCCGCAAAGGCTGCCACATCCTGGAGGAAGACGGCATTTGATTGCCCGTTCCTCCAGGAGGTGTTTCTGCGAGTTCAGGTTCGGGAGATTGGTGGCAAGCCCACGTCTGCCCTCTGGACAGGTGGCCAAGGACCTGCTATCCCCTTGGGCCCAGAGGCACAGGAAAGGCCTTCCTTCTGTCCAGACTCCTTCCTCAGATTAGAGCACGCTCCCGTGCCCAATCATCCGCCCGTGTCTCCTTAGCTTCGTCTCTCTGCACAAGCAGAGGGTGACAATTGTCTTGCCACCGGCCCGCTGTTCTTGCCAGGGCCGGCGCTCCTGCTTCGCGACCGTTTTCCGTCCACAAGGCCAACGACTCCTTCTCTTCTCCTGGGGCAGCATGCTGCACTTTCCCGAGACAGGCTCCTGGGGAGTGCAGTGACAGACATGTCCCTTTCTTTAAGGATCTTTCCACAGGCGCAACCACGCTTCTCTCTCAGGCAGAAGGGATGCCCAGGCAAAGTGGATCTCGCTCCATGCAGATTTATTACACCGTGCTGTGGAGTCTTCCTCAGGAAAACAGCAGCAGCATCCCACAGATCCGACTCTGATTTCCCAGAGAATGCTGTGCTTTCCCAGAGGGGATGCCCTAGCAAAGAGGCTTTTGCTCTATGCGGGTTCCTCCCGCCGTGCTCGAATACTAGGCTAAGGCAAGCAGCAACAGCAGCCCACAGAAACGACTCTGATTTCCCAGCGATGGCTATGCTTTCGCATAGGTTTTCAGCTTGGCGGGAACCGCACTTCGCTGCTGCTTCCTCAGCAAGGATTTCGGTGTTTGCTCTGTCGCGTCAGGGAAGAAGAGCTGCGGAGAGCTGGTCCGTCTTAGGCCTTGCTGTCCCGGGCTTCATGTTGGCGCCCTGGGTTCTCGCGGCCAGGCCGAAATAAGCAGACACAGCCACAAACCTGCAGCAGCGTGCGTGGCCTGGGATGGCACTCAATGCACACTACCAACTCCCGTTGTAGGCAACGCTTGGCCTTTGGTACTGGCTCTCAGGCGGACTCACGGACAAGGCCAGTGCCTTCGCCACAGGAGAGGAGAGGCGACAGGATCCCTGAACACCGTCCGTTCCCTGGAATGGGGAGCTTTGGGGGACTGTTCCCACTCCGTCCCCGGCAAACCCCCTGCCACCGAAAACGCTGCCACATCTTGGAGGAAGATGGCATCTGACTGCCCATTTCACGAGGGAGCTGTTCCTCAAGTTCCGGGTTTGGCTCCTGGTAGCAAGCCCAAGTGTGCCCTACGGACAGGTGGTCAAGGACATGCTGTCCCCTTGGGACCAGAGGCACAAGACAGGCCTGCCTTCTGCCCAGACTCCTTCCTCAGAGTGGAGCAGGTTCCCCTGCCCTAGTCGTCACCTCATGTCACATCAGCAGTGAGGCTTCGTCTCTCCGCACAGGGAGCGGGTGACACTTGTCTTGCCACCCACCGGCCTGCTCTTCCTGCCACGGCAGGCTCTCCTGCTTCCCGACCGTTTCCCAAACTCAAGGCCAATGGCACCTTCTCTTCTCTGGGGGCGGCTTGTTCGGCCTGCCCCAGACTTGCTCCTGGGGAGTGCAGTGAAAGACATGTCCCTTTCCTTAAGGCCCTTTCAGATGTGCAACCACGCTTCTCTCTTAGGCAAAGAGGTGCTAGGGCAAAGAGGATTTCGTTGCATGCGGGTATCTTCCAACGTGCTGTGGAGAGTAGCTTAGGTATTCAGCAGCAGCATCCCCCACATCCGATTCTGATTTCCCAGTGAATGCTGTGCTTTCCCAGAGGAGATGCCCGGGCAAAGAGGATTTCGCTGTATGCGGGTTTCTCCCACCGTTACACCGGGCTCAGGCAAGCAGCAGTAGAGCCCGCAGATCCGACTCTGATTTCTCAGCGAATGCTGTGCTTTCGCAGAGGCTTTGGCTTGGAGCGAACAGCACTTGGCCGCTGCTTCCTCAGCAAGGCTTTAGTCGCTTCAGGGAAGAAGAGCAGTGGGAGAGCTGGTGCCTCTTGGGCCTTGCTTTCCCGGGCTCCAAGTTCACATCCTGCGTTCATCCTACCAAGCCGAAATAAGCAGACCCAGCCTCGACCCTGCAGCAGCGTGCATGGCCTAGGATGGCACTCTGCTCACAATGACATCTCTCCTCGTAGGCAAGGCCTGCCCTTTCGCTCTGGCATTCAGGGGGACAGGGGACTAGGCTCGTGCCTTCCCCATCCTTGAGGAGGCGCGAGAGGATCACTGCACACGGCCCGTGCCCTGGGATGGGGAGTAATGGGAAACTGTCCCTGTTTCCCCGACACACCCCCTGTCTCCGCTAAGGCTGCCACATCCTGGAGGAAGACGGCATTTGATTGCCCGTTCCTCCAGGAGGTGTTTCTGCGAGTTCAGGTTCGGGAGATTGGTGGCAAGCCCACGTCTGCCCTCTGGACAGGTGGCCAAGGACCTGCTATCCCCTTGGGCCCAGAGGCACAGGAAAGGCCTTCCTTCTGTCCAGACTCCTTCCTCAGATTAGAGCACGCTCCCGTGCCCAATCATCCCCTCGTGTCTCCTTAGCTTCGTCTCTCTGCACAAGCAGAGGTTGACAATTGTCTTGCCACCGGCCCGCTGTTCTTGCCAGGGCCGGCGCTCCTGCTTCGCGACCGTTTTCCGTCCACAAGGCCAACGACTCCTTCTCTTCTCCTGGGGCAGCATGCTGCACTTTCCCGAGACAGGCTCCTGGGGAGTGCAGTGACAGACATGTCCCTTTCTTTAAGGATCTTTCCACAGGCGCAACCACGCTTCTCTCTCAGGCAGAAGGGATGCCCAGGCAAAGTGGATCTCGCTCCATGCAGATTTATTACACCGTGCTGTGGAGTCTTCCTCAGGAAAACAGCAGCAGCATCCCACAGATCCGACTCTGATTTCCCAGAGAATGCTGTGCTTTCCCAGAGGGGATGCCCTAGCAAAGAGGCTTTTGCTCTATGCGGGTTCCTCCCGCCGTGCTCGAATACTAGGCTAAGGCAAGCAGCAACAGCAGCCCACAGAAACGACTCTGATTTCCCAGCGATGGCTATGCTTTCGCATAGGTTTTCAGCTTGGCGGGAACCGCACTTCGCTGCTGCTTCCTCAGCAAGGATTTCGGTGTTTGCTCTGTCGCGTCAGGGAAGAAGAGCTGCGGAGAGCTGGTCCGTCTTAGGCCTTGCTGTCCCGGGCTTCATGTTGGCGCCCTGGGTTCTCGCGGCCAGGCCGAAATAAGCAGACACAGCCACAAACCTGCAGCAGCGTGCGTGGCCTAGGATGGCACTCAATGCACACTACCAACTCCCGTTGTAGGCAACGCTTGGCCTTTGGTACTGGCTCTCAGGCGGACTCACGGACAAGGCCAGTGCCTTCGCCACAGGAGAGGAGAGGCGACAGGATCCCTGAACACCGTCCGTTCCCTGGAATGGGGAGCTTTGGGGGACTGTTCCCACTCCGTCCCCGGCAAACCCCCTGCCACCGAAAACGCTGCCACATCTTGGAGGAAGATGGCATCTGACTGCCCATTTCACGAGGGAGCTGTTCCTCAAGTTCCGGGTTTGGCTCCTGGTAGCAAGCCCAAGTGTGCCCTACGGACAGGTGGTCAAGGACATGCTGTCCCCTTGGGACCAGAGGCACAAGACAGGCCTGCCTTCTGCCCAGACTCCTTCCTCAGAGTGGAGCAGGTGCCCCTGCCCTAGTCGTCCCCTCATGTCTCATTAGCAGTGAGGCTTCGTCTCTCCGCACAGGGAGCGGGTGACACTTGTCTTGCCACCGGCCTGCTCTTCCTGCCACGGCAGGCTCTCCTGCTTCCCGACCGTTTCCCAAACTCAAGGCCAATGGCACCTTCTCTTCTCTGGGGGCGGCTTGTTCGGCCTGCCCCAGACTTGCTCCTGGGGAGTGCAGTGAAAGACATGTCCCTTTCCTTAAGGCCCTTTCAGATGTGCAACCACGCTTCTCTCTTAGGCAAAGAGGTGCTAGGGCAAAGAGGATTTCGTTGCATGCGGGTATCTTCCAACGTGCTGTGGAGAGTAGCTTAGGTATTCAGCAGCAGCATCCCCCACATCCGATTCTGATTTCCCAGTGAATGCTGTGCTTTCCCAGAGGAGATGCCCGGGCAAAGAGGATTTCGCTGTATGCGGGTTTCTCCCACCGTTACACCGGGCTCAGGCAAGCAGCAGTAGAGCCCGCAGATCCGACTCTGATTTCGCAGCGAATGCTGTGCTTTCGCAGAGGCTTTGGCTTGGAGCGAACAGCACTTGGCCGCTGCTTCCTCAGCAAGGCTTTAGTCGCTTCAGGGAAGAAGAGCAGTGGGAGAGCTGGTGCCTCTTGGGCCTTGCTTTCCCGGGCTCCAAGTTCACATCCTGCGTTCATCCTACCAAGCCGAAATAAGCAGACCCAGCCTCGACCCTGCAGCAGCGTGCATGGCCTAGGATGGCACTCTGCTCACAATGACATCTCTCCTCGTAGGCAAGGCCTGCCCTTTCGCTCTGGCATTCAGGGGGACAGGGGACTAGGCTCGTGCCTTCCCCATCCTTGAGGAGGCGCGAGAGGATCACTGCACACGGCCCGTGCCCTGGGATGGGGAGTAATGGGAAACTGTCCCTGTTTCCCCGACACACCCCCTGTCTCCGCAAAGGCTGCCACATCCTGGAGGAAGACGGCATTTGATTGCCCGTTCCTCCAGGAGGTGTTTCTGCGAGTTCAGGTTCGGGAGATTGGTGGCAAGCCCACGTCTGCCCTCTGGACAGGTGGCCAAGGACCTGCTATCCCCTTGGGCCCAGAGGCACAGGAAAGGCCTTCCTTCTGTCCAGACTCCTTCCTCAGATTAGAGCACGCTCCCGTGCCCAATCATCCCCTCGTGTCTCCTTAGCTTCGTCTCTCTGCACAAGCAGAGGTTGACAATTGTCTTGCCACCGGCCCGCTGTTCTTGCCAGGGCCGGCGCTCCTGCTTCGCGACCGTTTTCCGTCCACAAGGCCAACGACTCCTTCTCTTCTCCTGGGGCAGCATGCTGCACTTTCCCGAGACAGGCTCCTGGGGAGTGCAGTGACAGACATGTCCCTTTCTTTAAGGATCTTTCCACAGGCGCAACCACGCTTCTCTCTCAGGCAGAAGGGATGCCCAGGCAAAGTGGATCTCGCTCCATGCAGATTTATTACACCGTGCTGTGGAGTCTTCCTCAGGAAAACAGCAGCAGCATCCCACAGATCCGACTCTGATTTCCCAGAGAATGCTGTGCTTTCCCAGAGGGGATGCCCTAGCAAAGAGGCTTTTGCTCTATGCGGGTTCCTCCCGCCGTGCTCGAATACTAGGCTAAGGCAAGCAGCAACAGTAGCCCACAGAAACGACTCTGATTTCCCAGCGATGGCTATGCTTTCGCATAGGTTTTCAGCTTGGCGGGAACCGCACTTCGCTGCTGCTTCCTCAGCAAGGATTTCGGTGTTTGCTCTGTCGCGTCAGGGAAGAAGAGCTGCGGAGAGCTGGTCCGTCTTAGGCCTTGCTGTTCCGGGCTTCATGTTGGCGCCCTGGGGTCTCGCTGCCAGGCCGAAATAAGCAGACACAGCCACAAACCTGCAGCAGCGTGCGTGGCCTGGGATGGCACTCAATGCACACTACCAACTCCTGTTGTAGGCAACGCTTGGCCTTTGGTACTGGCTCTCAGGCGGACTCACGGACAAGGCCAGTGCCTTCGCCACAGGAGAGGAGAGGCGACAGGATCCCTGAACACCGTCCGTTCCCTGGAATGGGGAGCTTTGGGGGACAGTCCCCACTCCTTTCCCGGCAAACCCCCTGCCACCGAAAACGCTGCCACATCTTGGAGGAAGATGGCATCTGACTGCCCATTTCACGAGGGAGCTGTTCCTCAAGTTCCGGGTTTGGCTCCTGGTAGCAAGCCCAAGTGTGCCCTACGGACAGGTGGTCAAGGACATGCTGTCCCCTTGGGACCAGAGGCACAAGACAGGCCTGCCTTCTGCCCAGACTCCTTCCTCAGAGTGGAGCAGGTGCCCCTGCCCTAGTCGTCCCCTCATGTCTCATTAGCAGTGAGGCTTCGTCTCTCCGCACAGGGAGCGGGTGACACTTGTCTTGCCACCGGCCTGCTCTTCCTGCCACGGCAGGCTCTCCTGCTTCCCGACCGTTTCCCAAACTCAAGGCCAATGGCACCTTCTCTTCTCTGGGGGCGGCTTGTTCGGCCTGCCCCAGACTTGCTCCTGGGGAGTGCAGTGAAAGACATGTCCCTTTCCTTAAGGCCCTTTCAGATGTGCAACCACGCTTCTCTCTTAGGCAAAGAGGTGCTAGGGCAAAGAGGATTTCGTTGCATGCGGGTATCTTCCAACGTGCTGTGGAGAGTAGCTTACGTATTCAGCAGCAGCATCCCCCACATCCGATTCTGATTTCCCAGAGAATGCTGTGCTTTCCCAGAGGAGATGCCCGGGCAAAGAGGATTTCGCTGTATGCGGGTTTCTCCCACCGCGAGACCGGGCTCAGGCAAGCAGCAGTAGAGCCCGCAGATCCGACTCTGATTTCTCAGCGAATGCTGTGCTTTCGCAGAGGCTTTGGCTTGGAGCGAACAGCACTTGGCCGCTGCTTCCTCAGCAAGGCTTTAGTCGCTTCAGGGAAGAAGAGCAGCGGGAGAGCTGGTGCCTCTTGGGCCTTGCTTTCCCGGGCTCCAAGTTCACATCCTGGGTTCATCCTACCAAGCCGAAATAAGCAGACCCAGCCTCGACCCTGCAGCAGCGTGCATGGCCTAGGATGGCACTCTGCTCACAATGACATCTCTCCTCGTAGGCAAGGCCTGCCCTTTCGCTCTGGCATTCAGGGGGACAGGGGACTAGGCTCGTGCCTTCCCCATCCTTGAGGAGCCGCGAGAGGATCACTGCACACGGCCCGTGCCCTGGGATGGGGAGTAATGGGAAACTGTCCCTGTTTCCCCGACACACCCTCTGCCTCCGCCAAGGCTGCCACATCCTGGAGGAAGACGGCATTTGATTGCCCGTTCCTCCAGGAGGTGTTTCTGCGAGTTCAGGTTCGGGAGATTGGTGGCAAGCCCACGTCTGCCCTCTGGACAGGTGGCCAAGGACCTGCTATCCCCTTGGGCCCAGAGGCACAGGAAAGGCCTTCCTTCTGTCCAGACTCCTTCCTCAGATTAGAGCACGCTCCCGTGCCCAATCATCCGCCCGTGTCTCCTTAGCTTCGTCTCTCTGCACAAGCAGAGGGTGACAATTGTCTTGCCACCGGCCCGCTGTTCTTGCCAGGGCCGGCGCTCCTGCTTCGCGACCGTTTTCCGTCCACAAGGCCAACGACTCCTTCTCTTCTCCTGGGGCAGCATGCTGCACTTTCCCGAGACAGGCTCCTGGGGAGTGCAGTGACAGACATGTCCCTTTCTTTAAGGATCTTTCCACAGGCGCAACCACGCTTCTCTCTCAGGCAGAAGGGATGCCCAGGCAAAGTGGATCTCGCTCCATGCAGATTTATTACACCGTGCTGTGGAGTCTTCCTCAGGAAAACAGCAGCAGCATCCCACAGATCCGACTCTGATTTCCCAGAGAATGCTGTGCTTTCCCAGAGGGGATGCCCTAGCAAAGAGGCTTTTGCTCTATGCGGGTTCCTCCCGCCGTGCTCGAATACTAGGCTAAGGCAAGCAGCAACAGCAGCCCACAGAAACGACTCTGATTTCCCAGCGATGGCTATGCTTTCGCATAGGTTTTCAGCTTGGCGGGAACCGCACTTCGCTGCTGCTTCCTCAGCAAGGATTTCGGTGTTTGCTCTGTCGCGTCAGGGAAGAAGAGCTGCGGAGAGCTGGTCCGTCTTAGGCCTTGCTGTCCCGGGCTTCATGTTGGCGCCCTGGGTTCTCGCGGCCAGGCCGAAATAAGCAGACACAGCCACAAACCTGCAGCAGCGTGCGTGGCCTGGGATGGCACTCAATGCACACTACCAACTCCCGTTGTAGGCAACGCTTGGCCTTTGGTACTGGCTCTCAGGCGGACTCACGGACAAGGCCAGTGCCTTCGCCACAGGAGAGGAGAGGCGACAGGATCCCTGAACACCGTCCGTTCCCTGGAATGGGGAGCTTTGGGGGACTGTTCCCACTCCGTCCCCGGCAAACCCCCTGCCACCGAAAACGCTGCCACATCTTGGAGGAAGATGGCATCTGACTGCCCATTTCACGAGGGAGCTGTTCCTCAAGTTCCGGGTTTGGCTCCTGGTAGCAAGCCCAAGTGTGCCCTACGGACAGGTGGTCAAGGACATGCTGTCCCCTTGGGACCAGAGGCACAAGACAGGCCTGCCTTCTGCCCAGACTCCTTCCTCAGAGTGGAGCAGGTGCCCCTGCCCTAGTCGTCACCTCATGTCACATCAGCAGTGAGGCTTCGTCTCTCCGCACAGGGAGCGGGTGACACTTGTCTTGCCACCCACCGGCCTGCTCTTCCTGCCACGGCAGGCTCTTCTGCTTCCCGACCGTTTCCCAAACTCAAGGCCAATGGCACCTTCTCTTCTCTGGGGGCGGCTTGTTCGGCCTGCCCCAGACTTGCTCCTGGGGAGTGCAGTGAAAGACATGTCCCTTTCCTTAAGGCCCTTTCAGATGTGCAACCACGCTTCTCTCTTAGGCAAAGAGGTGCTAGGGCAAAGAGGATTTCGTTGCATGCGGGTATCTTCCAACGTGCTGTGGAGAGTAGCTTAGGTATTCAGCAGCAGCATCCCCCACATCCGATTCTGATTTCCCAGTGAATGCTGTGCTTTCCCAGAGGAGATGCCCGGGCAAAGAGGATTTCGCTGTATGCGGGTTTCTCCCACCGTTACACCGGGCTCAGGCAAGCAGCAGTAGAGCCCGCAGATCCGACTCTGATTTCTCAGCGAATGCTGTGCTTTCGCAGAGGCTTTGGCTTGGAGCGAACAGCACTTGGCCGCTGCTTCCTCAGCAAGGCTTTAGTCGCTTCAGGGAAGAAGAGCAGTGGGAGAGCTGGTGCCTCTTGGGCCTTGCTTTCCCGGGCTCCAAGTTCACATCCTGCGTTCATCCTACCAAGCCGAAATAAGCAGACCCAGCCTCGACCCTGCAGCAGCGTGCATGGCCTAGGATGGCACTCTGCTCACAATGACATCTCTCCTCGTAGGCAAGGCCTGCCCTTTCGCTCTGGCATTCAGGGGGACAGGGGACTAGGCTCGTGCCTTCCCCATCCTTGAGGAGGCGCGAGAGGATCACTGCACACGGCCCGTGCCCTGGGATGGGGAGTAATGGGAAACTGTCCCTGTTTCCCCGACACACCCCCTGTCTCCGCTAAGGCTGCCACATCCTGGAGGAAGACGGCATTTGATTGCCCGTTCCTCCAGGAGGTGTTTCTGCGAGTTCAGGTTCGGGAGATTGGTGGCAAGCCCACGTCTGCCCTCTGGACAGGTGGCCAAGGACCTGCTATCCCCTTGGGCCCAGAGGCACAGGAAAGGCCTTCCTTCTGTCCAGACTCCTTCCTCAGATTAGAGCACGCTCCCGTGCCCAATCATCCCCTCGTGTCTCCTTAGCTTCGTCTCTCTGCACAAGCAGAGGTTGACAATTGTCTTGCCACCGGCCCGCTGTTCTTGCCAGGGCCGGCGCTCTTGCTTCGCGACCGTTTTCCGTCCACAAGGCCAACGACTCCTTCTCTTCTCCTGGGGCAGCATGCTGCACTTTCCCGAGACAGGCTCCTGGGGAGTGCAGTGACAGACATGTCCCTTTCTTTAAGGATCTTTCCACAGGCGCAACCACGCTTCTCTCTCAGGCAGAAGGGATGCCCAGGCAAAGTGGATCTCGCTCCATGCAGATTTATTACACCGTGCTGTGGAGTCTTCCTCAGGAAAACAGCAGCAGCATCCCACAGATCCGACTCTGATTTCCCAGAGAATGCTGTGCTTTCCCAGAGGGGATGCCCTAGCAAAGAGGCTTTTGCTCTATGCGGGTTCCTCCCGCCGTGCTCGAATACTAGGCTAAGGCAAGCAGCAACAGCAGCCCACAGAAACGACTCTGATTTCCCAGCGATGGCTATGCTTTCGCATAGGTTTTCAGCTTGGCGGGAACCGCACTTCGCTGCTGCTTCCTCAGCAAGGATTTCGGTGTTTGCTCTGTCGCGTCAGGGAAGAAGAGCTGCGGAGAGCTGGTCCGTCTTAGGCCTTGCTGTTCCGGGCTTCATGTTGGCGCCCTGGGGTCTCGCTGCCAGGCCGAAATAAGCAGACACAGCCACAAACCTGCAGCAGCGTGCGTGGCCTGGGATGGCACTCAATGCACACTACCAACTCCTGTTGTAGGCAACGCTTGGCCTTTGGTACTGGCTCTCAGGCGGACTCACGGACAAGGCCAGTGCCTTCGCCACAGGAGAGGAGAGGCGACAGGATCCCTGAACACCGTCCGTTCCCTGGAATGGGGAGCTTTGGGGGACTGTCCCCACTCATTTCCCGGCAAACCCCCTGCCACCGAAAACGCTGCCACATCTTGGAGGAAGATGGCATCTGACTGCCCATTTCACGAGGGAGCTGTTCCTCAAGTTCCGGGTTTGGCTCCTGGTAGCAAGCCCAAGTGTGCCCTACGGACAGGTGGTCAAGGACATGCTGTCCCCTTGGGACCAGAGGCACAAGACAGGCCTGCCTTCTGCCCAGACTCCTTCCTCAGAGTGGAGCAGGTGCCCCTGCCCTAGTCGTCCCCTCATGTCTCATTAGCAGTGAGGCTTCGTCTCTCCGCACAGGGAGCGGGTGACACTTGTCTTGCCACCGGCCTGCTCTTCCTGCCACGGCAGGCTCTCCTGCTTCCCGACCGTTTCCCAAACTCAAGGCCAATGGCACCTTCTCTTCTCTGGGGGCGGCTTGTTCGGCCTGCCCCAGACTTGCTCCTGGGGAGTGCAGTGAAAGACATGTCCCTTTCCTTAAGGCCCTTTCAGATGTGCAACCACGCTTCTCTCTTAGGCAAAGAGGTGCTAGGGCAAAGAGGATTTCGTTGCATGCGGGTATCTTCCAACGTGCTGTGGAGAGTAGCTTAGGTATTCAGCAGCAGCATCCCCCACATCCGATTCTGATTTCCCAGTGAATGCTGTGCTTTCCCAGAGGAGATGCCCGGGCAAAGAGGATTTCGCTGTATGCGGGTTTCTCCCACTGCGAGACCGGGCTCAGGCAAGCAGCAGTAGAGCCCGCAGATCCGACTCTGTTTTCTCAGCGAATGCTGTGCTTTCGCAGAGGCTTTGGCTTGGAGCGAACAGCACTTGGCCGCTGCTTCCTCAGCAAGGCTTTAGTCGCTTCAGGGAAGAAGAGCAGCGGGAGAGCTGGTGCCTCTTGGGCCTTGCTTTCCCGGGCTCCAAGTTCACATCCTGGGTTCATCCTACCAAGCCGAAATAAGCAGACCCAGCCTCGACCCTGCAGCAGCGTGCATGGCCTAGGATGGCACTCTGCTCACAATGACATCTCTCCTCGTAGGCAAGGCCTGCCCTTTCGCTCTGGCATTCAGGGGGACAGGGGACTAGGCTCGTGCCTTCCCCATCCTTGAGGAGGCGCGAGAGGATCACTGCACACGGCCCGTGCCCTGGGATGGGGAGTAATGGGAAACTGTCCCTGTTTCCCCGACACACCCCCTGTCTCCGCTAAGGCTGCCACATCCTGGAGGAAGACGGCATTTGATTGCCCGTTCCTCCAGGAGGTGTTTCTGCGAGTTCAGGTTCGGGAGATTGGTGGCAAGCCCACGTCTGCCCTCTGGACAGGTGGCCAAGGACCTGCTATCCCCTTGGGCCCAGAGGCACAGGAAAGGCCTTCCTTCTGTCCAGACTCCTTCCTCAGATTAGAGCACGCTCCCGTGCCCAATCATCCCCTCGTGTCTCCTTAGCTTCGTCTCTCTGCACAAGCAGAGGTTGACAATTGTCTTGCCACCGGCCCGCTGTTCTTGCCAGGGCCGGCGCTCCTGCTTCGCGACCGTTTTCCGTCCACAAGGCCAACGACTCCTTCTCTTCTCCTGGGGCAGCATGCTGCACTTTCCCGAGACAGGCTCCTGGGGAGTGCAGTGACAGACATGTCCCTTTCTTTAAGGATCTTTCCACAGGCGCAACCACGCTTCTCTCTCAGGCAGAAGGGATGCCCAGGCAAAGTGGATCTCGCTCCATGCAGATTTATTACACCGTGCTGTGGAGTCTTCCTCAGGAAAACAGCAGCAGCATCCCACAGATCCGACTCTGATTTCCCAGAGAATGCTGTGCTTTCCCAGAGGGGATGCCCTAGCAAAGAGGCTTTTGCTCTATGCGGGTTCCTCCCGCCGTGCTCGAATACTAGGCTAAGGCAAGCAGCAACAGCAGCCCACAGAAACGACTCTGATTTCCCAGCGATGGCTATGCTTTCGCATAGGTTTTCAGCTTGGCGGGAACCGCACTTCGCTGCTGCTTCCTCAGCAAGGATTTCGGTGTTTGCTCTGTCGCGTCAGGGAAGAAGAGCTGCGGAGAGCTGGTCCGTCTTAGGCCTTGCTGTCCCGGGCTTCATGTTGGCGCCCTGGGTTCTCGCGGCCAGGCCGAAATAAGCAGACACAGCCACAAACCTGCAGCAGCGTGCGTGGCCTGGGATGGCACTCAATGCACACTACCAACTCCCGTTGTAGGCAACGCTTGGCCTTTGGTACTGGCTCTCAGGCGGACTCACGGACAAGGCCAGTGCCTTCGCCACAGGAGAGGAGAGGCGACAGGATCCCTGAACACCGTCCGTTCCCTGGAATGGGGAGCTTTGGGGGACTGTTCCCACTCCGTCCCCGGCAAACCCCCTGCCACCGAAAACGCTGCCACATCTTGGAGGAAGATGGCATCTGACTGCCCATTTCACGAGGGAGCTGTTCCTCAAGTTCCGGGTTTGGCTCCTGGTAGCAAGCCCAAGTGTGCCCTACGGACAGGTGGTCAAGGACATGCTGTCCCCTTGGGACCAGAGGCACAAGACAGGCCTGCCTTCTGCCCAGACTCCTTCCTCAGAGTGGAGCAGGTGCCCCTGCCCTAGTCGTCCCCTCATGTCTCATTAGCAGTGAGGCTTCGTCTCTCCGCACAGGGAGCGGGTGACACTTGTCTTGCCACCGGCCTGCTCTTCCTGCCACGGCAGGCTCTCCTGCTTCCCGACCGTTTCCCAAACTCAAGGCCAATGGCACCTTCTCTTCTCTGGGGGCGGCTTGTTCGGCCTGCCCCAGACTTGCTCCTGGGGAGTGCAGTGAAAGACATGTCCCTTTCCTTAAGGCCCTTTCAGATGTGCAACCACGCTTCTCTCTTAGGCAAAGAGGTGCTAGGGCAAAGAGGATTTCGTTGCATGCGGGTATCTTCCAACGTGCTGTGGAGAGTAGCTTAGGTATTCAGCAGCAGCATCCCCCACATCCGATTCTGATTTCCCAGTGAATGCTGTGCTTTCCCAGAGGAGATGCCCGGGCAAAGAGGATTTCGCTGTATGCGGGTTTCTCCCACCGTTACACCGGGCTCAGGCAAGCAGCAGTAGAGCCCGCAGATCCGACTCTGATTTCGCAGCGAATGCTGTGCTTTCGCAGAGGCTTTGGCTTGGAGCGAACAGCACTTGGCCGCTGCTTCCTCAGCAAGGCTTTAGTCGCTTCAGGGAAGAAGAGCAGTGGGAGAGCTGGTGCCTCTTGGGCCTTGCTTTCCCGGGCTCCAAGTTCACATCCTGCGTTCATCCTACCAAGCCGAAATAAGCAGACCCAGCCTCGACCCTGCAGCAGCGTGCATGGCCTAGGATGGCACTCTGCTCACAATGACATCTCTCCTCGTAGGCAAGGCCTGCCCTTTCGCTCTGGCATTCAGGGGGACAGGGGACTAGGCTCGTGCCTTCCCCATCCTTGAGGAGGCGCGAGAGGATCACTGCACACGGCCCGTGCCCTGGGATGGGGAGTAATGGGAAACTGTCCCTGTTTCCCCGACACACCCCCTGTCTCCGCAAAGGCTGCCACATCCTGGAGGAAGACGGCATTTGATTGCCCGTTCCTCCAGGAGGTGTTTCTGCGAGTTCAGGTTCGGGAGATTGGTGGCAAGCCCACGTCTGCCCTCTGGACAGGTGGCCAAGGACCTGCTATCCCCTTGGGCCCAGAGGCACAGGAAAGGCCTTCCTTCTGTCCAGACTCCTTCCTCAGATTAGAGCACGCTCCCGTGCCCAATCATCCCCTCGTGTCTCCTTAGCTTCGTCTCTCTGCACAAGCAGAGGGTGACAATTGTCTTGCCACCGGCCCGCTGTTCTTGCCAGGGCCGGCGCTCCTGCTTCGCGACCGTTTTCCGTCCACAAGGCCAACGACTCCTTCTCTTCTCCTGGGGCAGCATGCTGCACTTTCCCGAGACAGGCTCCTGGGGAGTGCAGTGACAGACATGTCCCTTTCTTTAAGGATCTTTCCACAGGCGCAACCACGCTTCTCTCTCAGGCAGAAGGGATGCCCAGGCAAAGTGGATCTCGCTCCATGCAGATTTATTACACCGTGCTGTGGAGTCTTCCTCAGGAAAACAGCAGCAGCATCCCACAGATCCGACTCTGATTTCCCAGAGAATGCTGTGCTTTCCCAGAGGGGATGCCCTAGCAAAGAGGCTTTTGCTCTATGCGGGTTCCTCCCGCCGTGCTCGAATACTAGGCTAAGGCAAGCAGCAACAGCAGCCCACAGAAACGACTCTGATTTCCCAGCGATGGCTATGCTTTCGCATAGGTTTTCAGCTTGGCGGGAACCGCACTTCGCTGCTGCTTCCTCAGCAAGGATTTCGGTGTTTGCTCTGTCGCGTCAGGGAAGAAGAGCTGCGGAGAGCTGGTCCGTCTTAGGCCTTGCTGTTCCGGGCTTCATGTTGGCGCCCTGGGGTCTCGCTGCCAGGCCGAAATAAGCAGACACAGCCACAAACCTGCAGCAGCGTGCGTGGCCTGGGATGGCACTCAATGCACACTACCAACTCCTGTTGTAGGCAACGCTTGGCCTTTGGTACTGGCTCTCAGGCGGACTCACGGACAAGGCCAGTGCCTTCGCCACAGGAGAGGAGAGGCGACAGGATCCCTGAACACCGTCCGTTCCCTGGAATGGGGAGCTTTGGGGGACAGTCCCCACTCCTTTCCCGGCAAACCCCCTGCCACCGAAAACGCTGCCACATCTTGGAGGAAGATGGCATCTGACTGCCCATTTCACGAGGGAGCTGTTCCTCAAGTTCCGGGTTTGGCTCCTGGTAGCAAGCCCAAGTGTGCCCTACGGACAGGTGGTCAAGGACATGCTGTCCCCTTGGGACCAGAGGCACAAGACAGGCCTGCCTTCTGCCCAGACTCCTTCCTCAGAGTGGAGCAGGTGCCCCTGCCCTAGTCGTCCCCTCATGTCTCATTAGCAGTGAGGCTTCGTCTCTCCGCACAGGGAGCGGGTGACACTTGTCTTGCCACCGGCCTGCTCTTCCTGCCACGGCAGGCTCTCCTGCTTCCCGACCGTTTCCCAAACTCAAGGCCAATGGCACCTTCTCTTCTCTGGGGGCGGCTTGTTCGGCCTGCCCCAGACTTGCTCCTGGGGAGTGCAGTGAAAGACATGTCCCTTTCCTTAAGGCCCTTTCAGATGTGCAACCACGCTTCTCTCTTAGGCAAAGAGGTGCTAGGGCAAAGAGGATTTCGTTGCATGCGGGTATCTTCCAACGTGCTGTGGAGAGTAGCTTACGTATTCAGCAGCAGCATCCCCCACATCCGATTCTGATTTCCCAGAGAATGCTGTGCTTTCCCAGAGGAGATGCCCGGGCAAAGAGGATTTCGCTGTATGCGGGTTTCTCCCACCGCGAGACCGGGCTCAGGCAAGCAGCAGTAGAGCCCGCAGATCCGACTCTGATTTCTCAGCGAATGCTGTGCTTTCGCAGAGGCTTTGGCTTGGAGCGAACAGCACTTGGCCGCTGCTTCCTCAGCAAGGCTTTAGTCGCTTCAGGGAAGAAGAGCAGCGGGAGAGCTGGTGCCTCTTGGGCCTTGCTTTCCCGGGCTCCAAGTTCACATCCTGGGTTCATCCTACCAAGCCGAAATAAGCAGACCCAGCCTCGACCCTGCAGCAGCGTGCATGGCCTAGGATGGCACTCTGCTCACAATGACATCTCTCCTCGTAGGCAAGGCCTGCCCTTTCGCTCTGGCATTCAGGGGGACAGGGGACTAGGCTCGTGCCTTCCCCATCCTTGAGGAGCCGCGAGAGGATCACTGCACACGGCCCGTGCCCTGGGATGGGGAGTAATGGGAAACTGTCCCTGTTTCCCCGACACACCCTCTGCCTCCGCCAAGGCTGCCACATCCTGGAGGAAGACGGCATTTGATTGCCCGTTCCTCCAGGAGGTGTTTCTGCGAGTTCAGGTTCGGGAGATTGGTGGCAAGCCCACGTCTGCCCTCTGGACAGGTGGCCAAGGACCTGCTATCCCCTTGGGCCCAGAGGCACAGGAAAGGCCTTCCTTCTGTCCAGACTCCTTCCTCAGATTAGAGCACGCTCCCGTGCCCAATCATCCGCCCGTGTCTCCTTAGCTTCGTCTCTCTGCACAAGCAGAGGGTGACAATTGTCTTGCCACCGGCCCGCTGTTCTTGCCAGGGCCGGCGCTCCTGCTTCGCGACCGTTTTCCGTCCACAAGGCCAACGACTCCTTCTCTTCTCCTGGGGCAGCATGCTGCACTTTCCCGAGACAGGCTCCTGGGGAGTGCAGTGACAGACATGTCCCTTTCTTTAAGGATCTTTCCACAGGCGCAACCACGCTTCTCTCTCAGGCAGAAGGGATGCCCAGGCAAAGTGGATCTCGCTCCATGCAGATTTATTACACCGTGCTGTGGAGTCTTCCTCAGGAAAACAGCAGCAGCATCCCACAGATCCGACTCTGATTTCCCAGAGAATGCTGTGCTTTCCCAGAGGGGATGCCCTAGCAAAGAGGCTTTTGCTCTATGCGGGTTCCTCCCGCCGTGCTCGAATACTAGGCTAAGGCAAGCAGCAACAGCAGCCCACAGAAACGACTCTGATTTCCCAGCGATGGCTATGCTTTCGCATAGGTTTTCAGCTTGGCGGGAACCGCACTTCGCTGCTGCTTCCTCAGCAAGGATTTCGGTGTTTGCTCTGTCGCGTCAGGGAAGAAGAGCTGCGGAGAGCTGGTCCGTCTTAGGCCTTGCTGTCCCGGGCTTCATGTTGGCGCCCTGGGTTCTCGCGGCCAGGCCGAAATAAGCAGACACAGCCACAAACCTGCAGCAGCGTGCGTGGCCTGGGATGGCACTCAATGCACACTACCAACTCCCGTTGTAGGCAACGCTTGGCCTTTGGTACTGGCTCTCAGGCGGACTCACGGACAAGGCCAGTGCCTTCGCCACAGGAGAGGAGAGGCGACAGGATCCCTGAACACCGTCCGTTCCCTGGAATGGGGAGCTTTGGGGGACTGTTCCCACTCCGTCCCCGGCAAACCCCCTGCCACCGAAAACGCTGCCACATCTTGGAGGAAGATGGCATCTGACTGCCCATTTCACGAGGGAGCTGTTCCTCAAGTTCCGGGTTTGGCTCCTGGTAGCAAGCCCAAGTGTGCCCTACGGACAGGTGGTCAAGGACATGCTGTCCCCTTGGGACCAGAGGCACAAGACAGGCCTGCCTTCTGCCCAGACTCCTTCCTCAGAGTGGAGCAGGTGCCCCTGCCCTAGTCGTCACCTCATGTCACATCAGCAGTGAGGCTTCGTCTCTCCGCACAGGGAGCGGGTGACACTTGTCTTGCCACCCACCGGCCTGCTCTTCCTGCCACGGCAGGCTCTTCTGCTTCCCGACCGTTTCCCAAACTCAAGGCCAATGGCACCTTCTCTTCTCTGGGGGCGGCTTGTTCGGCCTGCCCCAGACTTGCTCCTGGGGAGTGCAGTGAAAGACATGTCCCTTTCCTTAAGGCCCTTTCAGATGTGCAACCACGCTTCTCTCTTAGGCAAAGAGGTGCTAGGGCAAAGAGGATTTCGTTGCATGCGGGTATCTTCCAACGTGCTGTGGAGAGTAGCTTAGGTATTCAGCAGCAGCATCCCCCACATCCGATTCTGATTTCCCAGTGAATGCTGTGCTTTCCCAGAGGAGATGCCCGGGCAAAGAGGATTTCGCTGTATGCGGGTTTCTCCCACCGTTACACCGGGCTCAGGCAAGCAGCAGTAGAGCCCGCAGATCCGACTCTGATTTCTCAGCGAATGCTGTGCTTTCGCAGAGGCTTTGGCTTGGAGCGAACAGCACTTGGCCGCTGCTTCCTCAGCAAGGCTTTAGTCGCTTCAGGGAAGAAGAGCAGTGGGAGAGCTGGTGCCTCTTGGGCCTTGCTTTCCCGGGCTCCAAGTTCACATCCTGCGTTCATCCTACCAAGCCGAAATAAGCAGACCCAGCCTCGACCCTGCAGCAGCGTGCATGGCCTAGGATGGCACTCTGCTCACAATGACATCTCTCCTCGTAGGCAAGGCCTGCCCTTTCGCTCTGGCATTCAGGGGGACAGGGGACTAGGCTCGTGCCTTCCCCATCCTTGAGGAGGCGCGAGAGGATCACTGCACACGGCCCGTGCCCTGGGATGGGGAGTAATGGGAAACTGTCCCTGTTTCCCCGACACACCCCCTGTCTCCGCTAAGGCTGCCACATCCTGGAGGAAGACGGCATTTGATTGCCCGTTCCTCCAGGAGGTGTTTCTGCGAGTTCAGGTTCGGGAGATTGGTGGCAAGCCCACGTCTGCCCTCTGGACAGGTGGCCAAGGACCTGCTATCCCCTTGGGCCCAGAGGCACAGGAAAGGCCTTCCTTCTGTCCAGACTCCTTCCTCAGATTAGAGCACGCTCCCGTGCCCAATCATCCCCTCGTGTCTCCTTAGCTTCGTCTCTCTGCACAAGCAGAGGTTGACAATTGTCTTGCCACCGGCCCGCTGTTCTTGCCAGGGCCGGCGCTCTTGCTTCGCGACCGTTTTCCGTCCACAAGGCCAACGACTCCTTCTCTTCTCCTGGGGCAGCATGCTGCACTTTCCCGAGACAGGCTCCTGGGGAGTGCAGTGACAGACATGTCCCTTTCTTTAAGGATCTTTCCACAGGCGCAACCACGCTTCTCTCTCAGGCAGAAGGGATGCCCAGGCAAAGTGGATCTCGCTCCATGCAGATTTATTACACCGTGCTGTGGAGTCTTCCTCAGGAAAACAGCAGCAGCATCCCACAGATCCGACTCTGATTTCCCAGAGAATGCTGTGCTTTCCCAGAGGGGATGCCCTAGCAAAGAGGCTTTTGCTCTATGCGGGTTCCTCCCGCCGTGCTCGAATACTAGGCTAAGGCAAGCAGCAACAGCAGCCCACAGAAACGACTCTGATTTCCCAGCGATGGCTATGCTTTCGCATAGGTTTTCAGCTTGGCGGGAACCGCACTTCGCTGCTGCTTCCTCAGCAAGGATTTCGGTGTTTGCTCTGTCGCGTCAGGGAAGAAGAGCTGCGGAGAGCTGGTCCGTCTTAGGCCTTGCTGTTCCGGGCTTCATGTTGGCGCCCTGGGGTCTCGCTGCCAGGCCGAAATAAGCAGACACAGCCACAAACCTGCAGCAGCGTGCGTGGCCTGGGATGGCACTCAATGCACACTACCAACTCCTGTTGTAGGCAACGCTTGGCCTTTGGTACTGGCTCTCAGGCGGACTCACGGACAAGGCCAGTGCCTTCGCCACAGGAGAGGAGAGGCGACAGGATCCCTGAACACCGTCCGTTCCCTGGAATGGGGAGCTTTGGGGGACTGTCCCCACTCATTTCCCGGCAAACCCCCTGCCACCGAAAACGCTGCCACATCTTGGAGGAAGATGGCATCTGACTGCCCATTTCACGAGGGAGCTGTTCCTCAAGTTCCGGGTTTGGCTCCTGGTAGCAAGCCCAAGTGTGCCCTACGGACAGGTGGTCAAGGACATGCTGTCCCCTTGGGACCAGAGGCACAAGACAGGCCTGCCTTCTGCCCAGACTCCTTCCTCAGAGTGGAGCAGGTGCCCCTGCCCTAGTCGTCCCCTCATGTCTCATTAGCAGTGAGGCTTCGTCTCTCCGCACAGGGAGCGGGTGACACTTGTCTTGCCACCGGCCTGCTCTTCCTGCCACGGCAGGCTCTCCTGCTTCCCGACCGTTTCCCAAACTCAAGGCCAATGGCACCTTCTCTTCTCTGGGGGCGGCTTGTTCGGCCTGCCCCAGACTTGCTCCTGGGGAGTGCAGTGAAAGACATGTCCCTTTCCTTAAGGCCCTTTCAGATGTGCAACCACGCTTCTCTCTTAGGCAAAGAGGTGCTAGGGCAAAGAGGATTTCGTTGCATGCGGGTATCTTCCAACGTGCTGTGGAGAGTAGCTTAGGTATTCAGCAGCAGCATCCCCCACATCCGATTCTGATTTCCCAGTGAATGCTGTGCTTTCCCAGAGGAGATGCCCGGGCAAAGAGGATTTCGCTGTATGCGGGTTTCTCCCACCGCGAGACCGGGCTCAGGCAAGCAGCAGTAGAGCCCGCAGATCCGACTCTGTTTTCTCAGCGAATGCTGTGCTTTCGCAGAGGCTTTGGCTTGGAGCGAACAGCACTTGGCCGCTGCTTCCTCAGCAAGGCTTTAGTCGCTTCAGGGAAGAAGAGCAGCGGGAGAGCTGGTGCCTCTTGGGCCTTGCTTTCCCGGGCTCCAAGTTCACATCCTGGGTTCATCCTACCAAGCCGAAATAAGCAGACCCAGCCTCGACCCTGCAGCAGCGTGCATGGCCTAGGATGGCACTCTGCTCACAATGACATCTCTCCTCGTAGGCAAGGCCTGCCCTTTCGCTCTGGCATTCAGGGGGACAGGGGACTAGGCTCGTGCCTTCCCCATCCTTGAGGAGGCGCGAGAGGATCACTGCACACGGCCCGTGCCCTGGGATGGGGAGTAATGGGAAACTGTCCCTGTTTCCCCGACACACCCCCTGTCTCCGCAAAGGCTGCCACATCCTGGAGGAAGACGGCATTTGATTGCCCGTTCCTCCAGGAGGTGTTTCTGCGAGTTCAGGTTCGGGAGATTGGTGGCAAGCCCACGTCTGCCCTCTGGACAGGTGGCCAAGGACCTGCTATCCCCTTGGGCCCAGAGGCACAGGAAAGGCCTTCCTTCTGTCCAGACTCCTTCCTCAGATTAGAGCACGCTCCCGTGCCCAATCATCCGCCCGTGTCTCCTTAGCTTCGTCTCTCTGCACAAGCAGAGGGTGACAATTGTCTTGCCACCGGCCCGCTGTTCTTGCCAGGGCCGGCGCTCCTGCTTCGCGACCGTTTTCCGTCCACAAGGCCAACGACTCCTTCTCTTCTCCTGGGGCAGCATGCTGCACTTTCCCGAGACAGGCTCCTGGGGAGTGCAGTGACAGACATGTCCCTTTCTTTAAGGATCTTTCCACAGGCGCAACCACGCTTCTCTCTCAGGCAGAAGGGATGCCCAGACAAAGTGGATCTCGCTCCATGCAGATTTATTACACCGTGCTGTGGAGTCTTCCTCAGGAAAACAGCAGCAGCATCCCACAGATCCGACTCTGATTTCCCAGAGAATGCTGTGCTTTCCCAGAGGGGATGCCCTAGCAAAGAGGCTTTTGCTCTATGCGGGTTCCTCCCGCCGTGCTCGAATACTAGGCTAAGGCAAGCAGCAACAGCAGCCCACAGAAACGACTCTGATTTCCCAGCGATGGCTATGCTTTCGCATAGGTTTTCAGCTTGGCGGGAACCGCACTTCGCTGCTGCTTCCTCAGCAAGGATTTCGGTGTTTGCTCTGTCGCGTCAGGGAAGAAGAGCTGCGGAGAGCTGGTCCGTCTTAGGCCTTGCTGTCCCGGGCTTCATGTTGGCGCCCTGGGTTCTCGCGGCCAGGCCGAAATAAGCAGACACAGCCACAAACCTGCAGCAGCGTGCGTGGCCTGGGATGGCACTCAATGCACACTACCAACTCCCGTTGTAGGCAACGCTTGGCCTTTGGTACTGGCTCTCAGGCGGACTCACGGACAAGGCCAGTGCCTTCGCCACAGGAGAGGAGAGGCGACAGGATCCCTGAACACCGTCCGTTCCCTGGAATGGGGAGCTTTGGGGGACTGTTCCCACTCCGTCCCCGGCAAACCCCCTGCCACCGAAAACGCTGCCACATCTTGGAGGAAGATGGCATCTGACTGCCCATTTCACGAGGGAGCTGTTCCTCAAGTTCCGGGTTTGGCTCCTGGTAGCAAGCCCAAGTGTGCCCTACGGACAGGTGGTCAAGGACATGCTGTCCCCTTGGGACCAGAGGCACAAGACAGGCCTGCCTTCTGCCCAGACTCCTTCCTCAGAGTGGAGCAGGTGCCCCTGCCCTAGTAGTCACCTCATGTCACATCAGCAGTGAGGCTTCGTCTCTCCGCACAGGGAGCGGGTGACACTTGTCTTGCCACCCACCGGCCTGCTCTTCCTGCCACGGCAGGCTCTTCTGCTTCCCGACCGTTTCCCAAACTCAAGGCCAATGGCACCTTCTCTTCTCTGGGGGCGGCTTGTTCGGCCTGCCCCAGACTTGCTCCTGGGGAGTGCAGTGAAAGACATGTCCCTTTCCTTAAGGCCCTTTCAGATGTGCAACCACGCTTCTCTCTTAGGCAAAGAGGTGCTAGGGCAAAGAGGATTTCGTTGCATGCGGGTATCTTCCAACGTGCTGTGGAGAGTAGCTTAGGTATTCAGCAGCAGCATCCCCCACATCCGATTCTGATTTCCCAGTGAATGCTGTGCTTTCCCAGAGGAGATGCCCGGGCAAAGAGGATTTCGCTGTATGCGGGTTTCTCCCACCGTTACACCGGGCTAAGGCAAGCAGCAGTAGAGCCCGCAGATCCGACTCTGATTTCTCAGCGAATGCTGTGCTTTCGCAGATGCTTTGGCTTGGAGCGAACAGCACTTGGCCGCTGCTTCCTCAGCAAGGCTTTAGTCGCTTCAGGGAAGAAGAGCAGTGGGAGAGCTGGTGCCCCTTGGGCCTTGCTTTCCCGGGCTCCAAGTTCACATCCTGCGTTCATCCTACCAAGCCGAAATAAGCAGACCCAGCCTCGACCCTGCAGCAGCGTGCATGGCCTAGGATGGCACTCTGCTCACAATGACATCTCTCCTCGTAGGCAAGGCCTGCCCTTTCGCTCTGGCATTCAGGGGGACAGGGGACTAGGCTCGTGCCTTCCCCATCCTTGAGGAGGCGCGAGAGGATCACTGCACACGGCCCGTGCCCTGGGATGGGGAGTAATGGGAAACTGTCCCTGTTTCCCCGACACACCCCCTGTCTCCGCTAAGGCTGCCACATCCTGGAGGAAGACGGCATTTGATTGCCCGTTCCTCCAGGAGGTGTTTCTGCGAGTTCAGGTTCGGGAGATTGGTGGCAAGCCCACGTCTGCCCTCTGGACAGGTGGCCAAGGACCTGCTATCCCCTTGGGCCCAGAGGCACAGGAAAGGCCTTCCTTCTGTCCAGACTCCTTCCTCAGATTAGAGCACGCTCCCGTGCCCAATCATCCCCTCGTGTCTCCTTAGCTTCGTCTCTCTGCACAAGCAGAGGTTGACAATTGTCTTGCCACCGGCCCGCTGTTCTTGCCAGGGCCGGCGCTCCTGCTTCGCGACCGTTTTCCGTCCACAAGGCCAACGACTCCTTCTCTTCTCCTGGGGCAGCATGCTGCACTTTCCCGAGACAGGCTCCTGGGGAGTGCAGTGACAGACATGTCCCTTTCTTTAAGGATCTTTCCACAGGCGCAACCACGCTTCTCTCTCAGGCAGAAGGGATGCCCAGGCAAAGTGGATCTCGCTCCATGCAGATTTATTACACCGTGCTGTGGAGTCTTCCTCAGGAAAACAGCAGCAGCATCCCACAGATCCGACTCTGATTTCCCAGAGAATGCTGTGCTTTCCCAGAGGGGATGCCCTAGCAAAGAGGCTTTTGCTCTATGCGGGTTCCTCCCGCCGTGCTCGAATACTAGGCTAAGGCAAGCAGCAACAGCAGCCCACAGAAACGACTCTGATTTCCCAGCGATGGCTATGCTTTCGCATAGGTTTTCAGCTTGGCGGGAACCGCACTTCGCTGCTGCGTCCTCAGCAAGGATTTCGGTGTTTGCTCTGTCGCGTCAGGGAAGAAGAGCTGCGGAGAGCTGGTCCGTCTTAGGCCTTGCTGTTCCGGGCTTCATGTTGGCTCCCTGGGTTCTCGCTGCCAGGCCGAAATAAGCAGACACAGCCACAAACCTGCAGCAGCGTGCGTGGCCTAGGATGGCACTCAATGCACACTACCAACTCCTGTTGTAGGCAACGCTTGGCCTTTGGTACTGGCTCTCAGGCGGACTCACGGACAAGGCCAGTGCCTTCGCCACAGGAGAGGAGAGGCGACAGGATCCCTGAACACCGTCCGTTCCCTGGAATGGGGAGCTTTGGGGGACTGTCCCCACTCCTTCCCCGGCAAACCCCCTGCCACCGAAAACGCTGCCACATCTTGGAGGAAGATGGCATCTGACTGCCCATTTCACGAGGGAGCTGTTCCTCAAGTTCCGGGTTTGGCTCCTGGTAGCAAGCCCAAGTGTGCCCTACGGACAGGTGGTCAAGGACATGCTGTCCCCTTGGGACCAGAGGCACAAGACAGGCCTGCCTTCTGCCCAGACTCCTTCCTCAGAGTGGAGCAGGTGCCCCTGCCCTAGTCGTCACCTCATGTCTCATTAGCAGTGAGGCTTCGTCTCTCCGCACAGGGAGCGGGTGACACTTGTCTTGCCACCGGCCTGCTCTTCCTGCCACGGCAGGCTCTCCTGCTTCCCGACCGTTTCCCAAACTCAAGGCCAATGGCACCTTCTCTTCTCTGGGGGCGGCTTGTTCGGCCTGCCCCAGACTTGCTCCTGGGGAGTGCAGTGAAAGACATGTCCCTTTCCTTAAGGCCCTTTCAGATGTGCAACCACGCTTCTCTCTTAGGCAAAGAGGTGCTAGGGCAAAGAGGATTTCGTTGCATGCGGGTATCTTCCAACGTGCTGTGGAGAGTAGCTTAGGTATTCAGCAGCAGCATCCCCCACATCCGATTCTGATTTCCCAGTGAATGCTGTGCTTTCCCAGAGGAGATGCCCGGGCAAAGAGGATTTCGCTGTATGCGGGTTTCTCCCACCGCGAGACCGGGCTCAGGCAAGCAGCAGTAGAGCCCGCAGATCCGACTCTGTTTTCTCAGCGAATGCTGTGCTTTCGCAGAGGCTTTGGCTTGGAGCGAACAGCACTTGGCCGCTGCTTCCTCAGCAAGGCTTTAGTCGCTTCAGGGAAGAAGAGCAGCGGGAGAGCTGGTGCCTCTTGGGCCTTGCTTTCCCGGGCTCCAAGTTCACATCCTGGGTTCATCCTACCAAGCCGAAATAAGCAGACCCAGCCTCGACCCTGCAGCAGCGTGCATGGCCTAGGATGGCACTCTGCTCACAATGACATCTCTCCTCGTAGGCAAGGCCTGCCCTTTCGCTCTGGCATTCAGGGGGACAGGGGACTAGGCTCGTGCCTTCCCCATCCTTGAGGAGCCGCGAGAGGATCACTGCACACGGCCCGTGCCCTGGGATGGGGAGTAATGGGAAACTGTCCCTGTTTCCCCGACACACCCCCTGCCTCCGCCAAGGCTGCCACATCCTGGAGGAAGACGGCATTTGATTGCCCCTTCCTCCAGGAGGTGTTTCTGCGAGTTCAGGTTTGGGAGATTGGTGCCAAGCCCACGTCTGCCCTCTGGACAGGTGGCCAAGGACCTGCTATCCCCTTGGGCCCAGAGGCACAGGAAAGGCCTTCCTTCTGTCCAGACTCCTTCCTCAGATTAGAGCACGCTCCCGTGCCCAATCATCCCCTCGTGTCTCCTTAGCTTCGTCTCTCTGCACAAGCAGAGGGTGACAATTGTCTTGCCACCGGCCCGCTGTTCTTGCCAGGGCCGGCGCTCCTGCTTCGCGACCGTTTTCCGTCCACAAGGCCAACGACTCCTCTTCTCCTGGGGCAGCATGCTGCACTTTCCCGAGACAGGCTCCTGGGGAGTGCAGTGACAGACATGTCCCTTTCTTTAAGGATCTTTCCACAGGCGCAACCACGCTTCTCTCTCAGGCAGAAGGGATGCCCAGGCAAAGTGGATCTCGCTCCATGCAGATTTATTACACCGTGCTGTGGAGTCTTCCTCAGGAAAACAGCAGCAGCATCCCACAGATCCGACTCTGATTTCCCAGAGAATGCTGTGCTTTCCCAGAGGGGATGCCCTAGCAAAGAGGCTTTTGCTCTATGCGGGTTCCTCCCGCCGTGCTCGAATACTAGGCTAAGGCAAGCAGCAACAGCAGCCCACAGAAACGACTCTGATTTCCCAGCGATGGCTATGCTTTCGCATAGGTTTTCAGCTGGGCGGGAACCGCACTTCGCTGCTGCTTCCTCAGCAAGGATTTCGGTGTTTGCTCTGTCGCGTCAGGGAAGAAGAGCTGCGGAGAGCTGGTCCGTCTTAGGCCTTGCTGTCCCGGGCTTAATGTTGGCGCCCTGGGTTCTCGCTGCCAGGCCGAAATAAGCAGACACAGCCACAATCCTGCAGCAGCGTGCGTGGCCTAGGATGGCACTCAATGCACACTACCAACTCCCGTTGTAGGCAACGCTTGGCCTTTGGTACTGGCTCTCAGGCGGACTCACGGACAAGGCCAGTGCCTTCGCCACAGGAGAGGAGAGGCGACAGGATCCCTGAACACCGTCCGTTCCCTGGAATGGGGAGCTTTGGGGGACTGTCCCCACTCCTTCCCCGGCAAACCCCCTGCCACCGAAAACGCTGCCACATCTTGGAGGAAGATGGCATCTGACTGCCCATTTCACGAGGGAGCTGTTCCTCAAGTTCCGGGTTTGGCTCCTGGTAGCAAGCCCAAGTGTGCCCTACGGACAGGTGGTCAAGGACATGCTGTCCCCTTGGGACCAGAGGCACAAGACAGGCCTGCCTTCTGCCCAGACTCCTTCCTCAGAGTGGAGCAGGTGCCCCTGCCCTAGTCGTCACCTCATGTCTCATTAGCAGTGAGGCTTCGTCTCTCCGCACAGGGAGCGGGTGACACTTGTCTTGCCACCGGCCTGCTCTTCCTGCCACGGCAGGCTCTCCTGCTTCCCGACCGTTTCCCAAACTCAAGGCCAATGGCACCTTCTCTTCTCTGGGGGCGGCTTGTTCGGCCTGACCCAGACTTGCTCCTGGGGAGTGCAGTGAAAGACATGTCCCTTTCCTTAAGGCCCTTTCAGATGTGCAACCACGCTTCTCTCTTAGGCAAAGAGGTGCTAGGGCAAAGAGGATTTCGTTGCATGCGGGTATCTTCCAACGTGCTGTGGAGAGTAGCTTAGGTATTCAGCAGCAGCATCCCCCACATCCGATTCTGATTTCCCAGTGAATGCTGTGCTTTCCCAGAGGAGATGCCCGGGCAAAGAGGATTTCGCTGTATGCGGGTTTCTCCCACCGCGAGACCGGGCTCAGGCAAGCAGCAGTAGAGCCCGCAGATCCGACTCTGATTTCTCAGCGAATGCTGTGCTTTCGCAGAGGCTTTGGCTTGGAGCGAACAGCACTTGGCCGCTGCTTCCTCAGCAAGGCTTTAGTCGCTTCAGGGAAGAAGAGCAGCGGGAGAGCTGGTGCCTCTTGGGCCTTGCTTTCCCGGGCTCCAAGTTCACATCCTGGGTTCATCCTACCAAGCCGAAATAAGCAGACCCAGCCTCGACCCTGCAGCAGCGTGCATGGCCTAGGATGGCACTCTGCTCACAATGACATCTCTCCTCGTAGGCAAGGCCTGCCCTTTCGCTCTGGCATTCAGGGGGACAGGGGACTAGGCTCGTGCCTTCCCCATCCTTGAGGAGCCGCGAGAGGATCACTGCACACGGCCCGTGCCCTGGGATGGGGAGTAATGGGAAACTGTCCCTGTTTCCCCGACACACCCCCTGCCTCCGCCAAGGCTGCCACATCCTGGAGGAAGACGGCATTTGATTGCCCGTTCCTCCAGGAGGTGTTTCTGCGAGTTCAGGTTCGGGAGATTGGTGGCAAGCCCACGTCTGCCCTCTGGACAGGTGGCCAAGGACCTGCTATCCCCTTGGGCCCAGAGGCACAGGAAAGGCCTTCCTTCTGTCCAGACTCCTTCCTCAGATTAGAGCACGCTCCCGTGCCCAATCATCCCCCCGTGTCTCCTTAGCTTCGTCTCTCTGCACAAGCAGAGGGTGACAATTGTCTTGCCACCGGCCCGCTGTTCTTGCCAGGGCCGGCGCTCCTGCTTCGCGACCGTTTTCCGTCCACAAGGCCAACGACTCCTTCTCTTCTCCTGGGGCAGTATGCTGCACTTTCCCGAGACAGGCTCCTGGGGAGTGCAGTGACAGACATGTCCCTTTCTTTAAGGATCTTTCCACAGGCGCAACCACGCTTCTCTCTCAGGCAGAAGGGATGCCCAGGCAAAGTGGATCTCGCTCCATGCAGATTTATTACACCGTGCTGTGGAGTCTTCCTCAGGAAAACAGCAGCAGCATCCCACAGATCCGACTGATTTCCCAGAGAATGCTGTGCTTTCCCAGAGGGGATGCCCTAGCAAAGAGGCTTTTGCTCTATGCGGGTTCCTCCCGCCGTGCTCGAATACTAGGCTAAGGCAAGCAGCAACAGCAGCCCACAGAAACGACTCTGATTTCCCAGCGATGGCTATGCTTTCGCATAGGTTTTCAGCTTGGCGGGAACCGCACTTCGCTGCTGCTTCCTCAGCAAGGATTTCGGTGTTTGCTCTGTCGCGTCAGGGAAGAAGAGCTGCGGAGAGCTGGTCCGTCTTAGGCCTTGCTGTCCCGGGCTTCATGTTGGCGCCCTGGGTTCTCGCTGCCAGGCCGAAATAAGCAGACACAGCCACAAACCTGCAGCAGCGTGCGTGGCCTAGGATGGCACTCAATGCACACTACCAACTCCCGTTGTAGGCAACGCTTGGCCTTTGGTACTGGCTCTCAGGCGGACTCACGGACAAGGCCAGTGCCTTCGCCACAGGAGAGGAGAGGCGACAGGATCCCTGAACACCGTCCGTTCCCTGGAATGGGGAGCTTTGGGGGACTGTCCCCACTCCTTCCCCGGCAAACCCCCTGCCACCGAAAACGCTGCCACATCTTGGAGGAAGATGGCATCTGACTGCCCATTTCACGAGGGAGCTGTTCCTCAAGTTCCGGGTTTGGCTCCTGGTAGCAAGCCCAAGTGTGCCCTACGGACAGGTGGTCAAGGACATGCTGTCCCCTTGGGACCAGAGGCACAAGACAGGCCTGCCTTCTGCCCAGACTCCTTCCTCAGAGTGGAGCAGGTGCCCCTGCCCTAGTCGTCACCTCATGTCTCATTAGCAGTGAGGCTTCGTCTCTCCGCACAGGGAGCGGGTGACACTTGTCTTGCCACCGGCCTGCTCTTCCTGCCACGGCAGGCTCTCCTGCTTCCCGACCGTTTCCCAAACTCAAGGCCAATGGCACCTTCTCTTCTCTGGGGGCGGCTTGTTCGGCCTGACCCAGACTTGCTCCTGGGGAGTGCAGTGAAAGACATGTCCCTTTCCTTAAGGCCCTTTCAGATGTGCAACCACGCTTCTCTCTTAGGCAAAGAGGTGCTAGGGCAAAGAGGATTTCGTTGCATGCGGGTATCTTCCAACGTGCTGTGGAGAGTAGCTTAGGTATTCAGCAGCAGCATCCCCCACATCCGATTCTGATTTCCCAGTGAATGCTGTGCTTTCCCAGAGGAGATGCCCGGGCAAAGAGGATTTCGCTGTATGCGGGTTTCTCCCACCGCGAGACCGGGCTCAGGCAAGCAGCAGTAGAGCCCGCAGATCCGACTCTGATTTCTCAGCGAATGCTGTGCTTTCGCAGAGGCTTTGGCTTGGAGCGAACAGCACTTGGCCGCTGCTTCCTCAGCAAGGCTTTAGTCGCTTCAGGGAAGAAGAGCAGCGGGAGAGCTGGTGCCTCTTGGGCCTTGCTTTCCCGGGCTCCAAGTTCACATCCTGGGTTCATCCTACCAAGCCGAAATAAGCAGACCCAGCCTCGACCCTGCAGCAGCGTGCATGGCCTAGGATGGCACTCTGCTCACAATGACATCTCTCCTCGTAGGCAAGGCCTGCCCTTTCGCTCTGGCATTCAGGGGGACAGGGGACTAGGCTCGTGCCTTCCCCATCCTTGAGGAGCCGCGAGAGGATCACTGCACACGGCCCGTGCCCTGGGATGGGGAGTAATGGGAAACTGTCCCTGTTTCCCCGACACACCCCCTGCCTCCGCCAAGGCTGCCACATCCTGGAGGAAGACGGCATTTGATTGCCCGTTCCTCCAGGAGGTGTTTCTGCGAGTTCAGGTTCGGGAGATTGGTGGCAAGCCCACGTCTGCCCTCTGGACAGGTGGCCAAGGACCTGCTATCCCCTTGGGCCCAGAGGCACAGGAAAGGCCTTCCTTCTGTCCAGACTCCTTCCTCAGATTAGAGCACGCTCCCGTGCCCAATCATCCGCCCGTGTCTCCTTAGCTTCGTCTCTCTGCACAAGCAGAGGGTGACAATTGTCTTGCCACCGGCCCGCTGTTCTTGCCAGGGCCGGCGCTCCTGCTTCGCGACCGTTTTCCGTCCACAAGGCCAACGACTCCTTCTCTTCTCCTGGGGCAGCATGCTGCACTTTCCCGAGACAGGCTCCTGGGGAGTGCAGTGACAGACATGTCCCTTTCTTTAAGGATCTTTCCACAGGCGCAACCACGCTTCTCTCTCAGGCAGAAGGGATGCCCAGGCAAAGTGGATCTCGCTCCATGCAGATTTATTACACCGTGCTGTGGAGTCTTCCTCAGGAAAACAGCAGCAGCATCCCACAGATCCGACTCTGATTTCCCAGAGAATGCTGTGCTTTCCCAGAGGGGATGCCCTAGCAAAGAGGCTTTTGCTCTATGCGGGTTCCTCCCGCCGTGCTCGAATACTAGGCTAAGGCAAGCAGCAACAGCAGCCCACAGAAACGACTCTGATTTCCCAGCGATGGCTATGCTTTCGCATAGGTTTTCAGCTTGGCGGGAACCGCACTTCGCTGCTGCTTCCTCAGCAAGGATTTCGGTGTTTGCTCTGTCGCGTCAGGGAAGAAGAGCTGCGGAGAGCTGGTCCGTCTTAGGCCTTGCTGTCCCGGGCTTCATGTTGGCGCCCTGGGTTCTCGCTGCCAGGCCGAAATAAGCAGACACAGCCACAATCCTGCAGCAGCGTGCGTGGCCTAGGATGGCACTCAATGCACACTACCAACTCCCGTTGTAGGCAACGCTTGGCCTTTGGTACTGGCTCTCAGGCGGACTCACGGACAAGGCCAGTGCCTTCGCCACAGGAGAGGAGAGGCGACAGGATCCCTGAACACCGTCCGTTCCCTGGAATGGGGAGCTTTGGGGGACTGTCCCCACTCCTTCCCCGGCAAACCCCCTGCCACCGAAAACGCTGCCACATCTTGGAGGAAGATGGCATCTGACTGCCCATTTCACGAGGGAGCTGTTCCTCAAGTTCCGGGTTTGGCTCCTGGTAGCAAGCCCAAGTGTGCCCTACGGACAGGTGGTCAAGGACATGCTGTCCCCTTGGGACCAGAGGCACAAGACAGGCCTGCCTTCTGCCCAGACTCCTTCCTCAGAGTGGAGCAGGTGCCCCTGCCCTAGTCGTCACCTCATGTCTCATTAGCAGTGAGGCTTCGTCTCTCCGCACAGGGAGCGGGTGACACTTGTCTTGCCACCGGCCTGCTCTTCCTGCCACGGCAGGCTCTCCTGCTTCCCGACCGTTTCCCAAACTCAAGGCCAATGGCACCTTCTCTTCTCTGGGGGCGGCTTGTTCGGCCTGCCCCAGACTTGCTCCTGGGGAGTGCAGTGAAAGACATGTCCCTTTCCTTAAGGCCCTTTCAGATGTGCAACCACGCTTCTCTCTTAGGCAAAGAGGTGCTAGGGCAAAGAGGATTTCGTTGCATGCGGGTATCTTCCAACGTGCTGTGGAGAGTAGCTTAGGTATTCAGCAGCAGCATCCCCCACATCCGATTCTGATTTCCCAGTGAATGCTGTGCTTTCCCAGAGGAGATGCCCGGGCAAAGAGGATTTCGCTGTATGCGGGTTTCTCCCACCGCGAGACCGGGCTCAGGCAAGCAGCAGTAGAGCCCGCAGATCCGACTCTGTTTTCTCAGCGAATGCTGTGCTTTCGCAGAGGCTTTGGCTTGGAGCGAACAGCACTTGGCCGCTGCTTCCTCAGCAAGGCTTTAGTCGCTTCAGGGAAGAAGAGCAGCGGGAGAGCTGGTGCCTCTTGGGCCTTGCTTTCCCGGGCTCCAAGTTCACATCCTGGGTTCATCCTACCAAGCCGAAATAAGCAGACCCAGCCTCGACCCTGCAGCAGCGTGCATGGCCTAGGATGGCACTCTGCTCACAATGACATCTCTCCTCGTAGGCAAGGCCTGCCCTTTCGCTCTGGCATTCAGGGGGACAGGGGACTAGGCTCGTGCCTTCCCCATCCTTGAGGAGCCGCGAGAGGATCACTGCACACGGCCCGTGCCCTGGGATGGGGAGTAATGGGAAACTGTCCCTGTTTCCCCGACACACCCCCTGCCTCCGCCAAGGCTGCCACATCCTGGAGGAAGACGGCATTTGATTGCCCGTTCCTCCAGGAGGTGTTTCTGCGAGTTCAGGTTCGGGAGATTGGTGCCAAGCCCACGTCTGCCCTCTGGACAGGTGGCCAAGGACCTGCTATCCCCTTGGGCCCAGAGGCACAGGAAAGGCCTTCCTTCTGTCCAGACTCCTTCCTCAGATTAGAGCACGCTCCCGTGCCCAATCATCCCCTCGTGTCTCCTTAGCTTCGTCTCTCTGCACAAGCAGAGGGTGACAATTGTCTTGCCACCGGCCCGCTGTTCTTGCCAGGGCCGGCGCTCCTGCTTCGCGACCGTTTTCCGTCCACAAGGCCAACGACTCCTTCTCTTCTCCTGGGGCAGCATGCTGCACTTTCCCGAGACAGGCTCCTGGGGAGTGCAGTGACAGACATGTCCCTTTCTTTAAGGATCTTTCCACAGGCGCAACCACGCTTCTCTCTCAGGCAGAAGGGATGCCCAGGCAAAGTGGATCTCGCTCCATGCAGATTTATTACACCGTGCTGTGGAGTCTTCCTCAGGAAAACAGCAGCAGCATCCCACAGATCCGACTCTGATTTCCCAGAGAATGCTGTGCTTTCCCAGAGGGGATGCCCTAGCAAAGAGGCTTTTGCTCTATGCGGGTTCCTCCCGCCGTGCTCGAATACTAGGCTAAGGCAAGCAGCAACAGCAGCCCACAGAAACGACTCTGATTTCCCAGCGATGGCTATGCTTTCGCATAGGTTTTCAGCTTGGCGGGAACCGCACTTCGCTGCTGCTTCCTCAGCAAGGATTTCGGTGTTTGCTCTGTCGCGTCAGGGAAGAAGAGCTGCGGAGAGCTGGTCCGTCTTAGGCCTTGCTGTCCCGGGCTTCATGTTGGCGCCCTGGGTTCTCGCTGCCAGGCCGAAATAAGCAGACACAGCCACAATCCTGCAGCAGCGTGCGTGGCCTAGGATGGCACTCAATGCACACTACCAACTCCCGTTGTAGGCAACGCTTGGCCTTTGGTACTGGCTCTCAGGCGGACTCACGGACAAGGCCAGTGCCTTCGCCACAGGAGAGGAGAGGCGACAGGATCCCTGAACACCGTCCGTTCCCTGGAATGGGGAGCTTTGGGGGACTGTCCCCACTCCTTCCCCGGCAAACCCCCTGCCACCGAAAACGCTGCCACATCTTGGAGGAAGATGGCATCTGACTGCCCATTTCACGAGGGAGCTGTTCCTCAAGTTCCGGGTTTGGCTCCTGGTAGCAAGCCCAAGTGTGCCCTACGGACAGGTGGTCAAGGACATGCTGTCCCCTTGGGACCAGAGGCACAAGACAGGCCTGCCTTCTGCCCAGACTCCTTCCTCAGAGTGGAGCAGGTGCCCCTGCCCTAGTCGTCACCTCATGTCTCATTAGCAGTGAGGCTTCGTCTCTCCGCACAGGGAGCGGGTGACACTTGTCTTGCCACCGGCCTGCTCTTCCTGCCACGGCAGGCTCTCCTGCTTCCCGACCGTTTCCCAAACTCAAGGCCAATGGCACCTTCTCTTCTCTGGGGGCGGCTTGTTCGGCCTGCCCCAGACTTGCTCCTGGGGAGTGCAGTGAAAGACATGTCCCTTTCCTTAAGGCCCTTTCAGATGTGCAACCACGCTTCTCTCTTAGGCAAAGAGGTGCTAGGGCAAAGAGGATTTCGTTGCATGCGGGTATCTTCCAACGTGCTGTGGAGAGTAGCTTAGGTATTCAGCAGCAGCATCCCCCACATCCGATTCTGATTTCCCAGTGAATGCTGTGCTTTCCCAGAGGAGATGCCCGGGCAAAGAGGATTTCGCTGTATGCGGGTTTCTCCCACCGCGAGACCGGGCTCAGGCAAGCAGCAGTAGAGCCCGCAGATCCGACTCTGATTTCTCAGCGAATGCTGTGCTTTCGCAGAGGCTTTGGCTTGGAGCGAACAGCACTTGGCCGCTGCTTCCTCAGCAAGGCTTTAGTCGCTTCAGGGAAGAAGAGCAGCGGGAGAGCTGGTGCCTCTTGGGCCTTGCTTTCCCGGGCTCCAAGTTCACATCCTGGGTTCATCCTACCAAGCCGAAATAAGCAGACCCAGCCTCGACCCTGCAGCAGCGTGCATGGCCTAGGATGGCACTCTGCTCACAATGACATCTCTCCTCGTAGGCAAGGCCTGCCCTTTCGCTCTGGCATTCAGGGGGACAGGGGACTAGGCTCGTGCCTTCCCCATCCTTGAGGAGCCGCGAGAGGATCACTGCACACGGCCCGTGCCCTGGGATGGGGAGTAATGGGAAACTGTCCCTGTTTCCCCGACACACCCCCTGCCTCCGCCAAGGCTGCCACATCCTGGAGGAAGACGGCATTTGATTGCCCCTTCCTCCAGGAGGTGTTTCTGCGAGTTCAGGTTCGGGAGATTGGTGGCAAGCCCACGTCTGCCCTCTGGACAGGTGGCCAAGGACCTGCTATCCCCTTGGGCCCAGAGGCACAGGAAAGGCCTTCCTTCTGTCCAGACTCCTTCCTCAGATTAGAGCACGCTCCCGTGCCCAATCATCCCCCCGTGTCTCCTAGCTTCGTCTCTCTGCACAAGCAGAGGGTGACAATTGTCTTGCCACCGGCCCGCTGTTCTTGCCAGGGCCGGCGCTCCTGCTTCGCGACCGTTTTCCGTCCACAAGGCCAACGACTCCTTCTCTTCTCCTGGGGCAGCATGCTGCACTTTCCCGAGACAGGCTCCTGGGGAGTGCAGTGACAGACATGTCCCTTTCTTTAAGGATCTTTCCACAGGCGCAACCACGCTTCTCTCTCAGGCAGAAGGGATGCCCAGGCAAAGTGGATCTCGCTCCATCCAGATTTATTACACCGTGCTGTGGAGTCTTCCTCAGGAAAACAGCAGCAGCATCCCACAGATCCGACTCTGATTTCCCAGAGAATGCTGTGCTTTCCCAGAGGGGATGCCCTAGCAAAGAGGCTTTTGCTCTATGCGGGTTCCTCCCGCCGTGCTCGAATACTAGGCTAAGGCAAGCAGCAACAGCAGCCCACAGAAACGACTCTGATTTCCCAGCGATGGCTATGCTTTCGCATAGGTTTTCAGCTTGGCGGGAACCGCACTTCGCTGCTGCTTCCTCAGCAAGGATTTCGGTGTTTGCTCTGTCGCGTCAGGGAAGAAGAGCTGCGGAGAGCTGGTCCGTCTTAGGCCTTGCTGTCCCGGGCTTCATGTTGGCGCCCTGGGTTCTCGCTGCCAGGCCGAAATAAGCAGACACAGCCACAAACCTGCAGCAGCGTGCGTGGCCTAGGATGGCACTCAATGCACACTACCAACTCCCGTTGTAGGCAACGCTTGGCCTTTGGTACTGGCTCTCAGGCGGACTCACGGACAAGGCCAGTGCCTTCGCCACAGGAGAGGAGAGGCGACAGGATCCCTGAACACCGTCCGTTCCCTGGAATGGGGAGCTTTGGGGGACTGTCCCCACTCCTTCCCCGGCAAACCCCCTGCCACCGAAAACGCTGCCACATCTTGGATGAAGATGGCATCTGACTGCCCATTTCACGAGGGAGCTGTTCCTCAAGTTCCGGGTTTGGCTCCTGGTAGCAAGCCCAAGTGTGCCCTACGGACAGGTGGTCAAGGACATGCTGTCCCCTTGGGACCAGAGGCACAAGACAGGCCTGCCTTCTGCCCAGACTCCTTCCTCAGAGTGGAGCAGGTGCCCGTGCCCTAGTCGTCACCTCATGTCTCATTAGCAGTGAGGCTTCGTCTCTCCGCACAGGGAGCGGGTGACACTTGTCTTGCCACCGGCCTGCTCTTCCTGCCACGGCAGGCTCTCCTGCTTCCCGACCGTTTCCCAAACTCAAGGCCAATGGCACCTTCTCTTCTCTGGGGGCGGCTTGTTCGGCCTGCCCCAGACTTGCTCCTGGGGAGTGCAGTGAAAGACATGTCCCTTTCCTTAAGGCCCTTTCAGATGTGCAACCACGCTTCTCTCTTAGGCAAAGAGGTGCTAGGGCAAAGAGGATTTCGTTGCATGCGGGTATCTTCCAACGTGCTGTGGAGAGTAGCTTAGGTATTCAGCAGCAGCATCCCCCACATCCGATTCTGATTTCCCAGTGAATGCTGTGCTTTCCCAGAGGAGATGCCCGGGCAAAGAGGATTTCGCTGTATGCGGGTTTCTCCCACCGCGAGACCGGGCTCAGGCAAGCAGCAGTAGAGCCCGCAGATCCGACTCTGATTTCTCAGCGAATGCTGTGCTTTCGCAGAGGCTTTGGCTTGGAGCGAACAGCACTTGGCCGCTGCTTCCTCAGCAAGGCTTTAGTCGCTTCAGGGAAGAAGAGCAGCGGGAGAGCTGGTGCCTCTTGGGCCTTGCTTTCCCGGGCTCCAAGTTCACATCCTGGGTTCATCCTACCAAGCCGAAATAAGCAGACCCAGCCTCGACCCTGCAGCAGCGTGCATGGCCTAGGATGGCACTCTGCTCACAATGACATCTCTCCTCGTAGGCAAGGCCTGCCCTTTCGCTCTGGCATTCAGGGGGACAGGGGACTAGGCTCGTGCCTTCCCCATCCTTGAGGAGCCGCGAGAGGATCACTGCACACGGCCCGTGCCCTGGGATGGGGAGTAATGGGAAACTGTCCCTGTTTCCCCGACACACCCCCTGCCTCCGCCAAGGCTGCCACATCCTGGAGGAAGACGGCATTTGATTGCCCCTTCCTCCAGGAGGTGTTTCTGCGAGTTCAGGTTCGGGAGATTGGTGGCAAGCCCACGTCTGCCCTCTGGACAGGTGGCCAAGGACCTGCTATCCCCTTGGGCCCAGAGGCACAGGAAAGGCCTTCCTTCTGTCCAGACTCCTTCCTCAGATTAGAGCACGCTCCCGTGCCCAATCATCCCCCCGTGTCTCCTTAGCTTCGTCTCTCTGCACAAGCAGAGGGTGACAATTGTCTTGCCACCGGCCCGCTGTTCTTGCCAGGGCCGGCGCTCCTGCTTCGCGACCGTTTTCCGTCCACAAGGCCAACGACTCCTTCTCTTCTCCTGGGGCAGCATGCTGCACTTTCCCGAGACAGGCTCCTGGGGAGTGCAGTGACAGACATGTCCCTTTCTTTAAGGATCTTTCCACAGGCGCAACCACGCTTCTCTCTCAGGCAGAAGGGATGCCCAGGCAAAGTGGATCTCGCTCCATGCAGATTTATTACACCGTGCTGTGGAGTCTTCCTCAGGAAAACAGCAGCAGCATCCCACAGATCCGACTCTGATTTCCCAGAGAATGCTGTGCTTTCCCAGAGGGGATGCCCTAGCAAAGAGGCTTTTGCTCTATGCGGGTTCCTCCCGCCGTGCTCGAATACTAGGCTAAGGCAAGCAGCAACAGCAGCCCACAGAAACGACTCTGATTTCCCAGCGATGGCTATGCTTTCGCATAGGTTTTCAGCTTGGCGGGAACCGCACTTCGCTGCTGCTTCCTCAGCAAGGATTTCGGTGTTTGCTCTGTCGCGTCAGGGAAGAAGAGCTGCGGAGAGCTGGTCCGTCTTAGGCCTTGCTGTCCCGGGCTTCATGTTGGCGCCCTGGGTTCTCGCTGCCAGGCCGAAATAAGCAGACACAGCCACAATCCTGCAGCAGCGTGCGTGGCCTAGGATGGCACTCAATGCACACTACCAACTCCCGTTGTAGGCAACGCTTGGCCTTTGGTACTGGCTCTCAGGCGGACTCACGGACAAGGCCAGTGCCTTCGCCACAGGAGAGGAGAGGCGACAGGATCCCTGAACACCGTCCGTTCCCTGGAATGGGGAGCTTTGGGGGACTGTCCCCACTCCTTCCCCGGCAAACCCCCTGCCACCGAAAACGCTGCCACATCTTGGAGGAAGATGGCATCTGACTGCCCATTTCACGAGGGAGCTGTTCCTCAAGTTCCGGGTTTGGCTCCTGGTAGCAAGCCCAAGTGTGCCCTACGGACAGGTGGTCAAGGACATGCTGTCCCCTTGGGACCAGAGGCACAAGACAGGCCTGCCTTCTGCCCAGACTCCTTCCTCAGAGTGGAGCAGGTGCCCCTGCCCTAGTCGTCACCTCATGTCTCATTAGCAGTGAGGCTTCGTCTCTCCGCACAGGGAGCGGGTGACACTTGTCTTGCCACCGGCCTGCTCTTCCTGCCACGGCAGGCTCTCCTGCTTCCCGACCGTTTCCCAAACTCAAGGCCAATGGCACCTTCTCTTCTCTGGGGGCGGCTTGTTCGGCCTGCCCCAGACTTGCTCCTGGGGAGTGCAGTGAAAGACATGTCCCTTTCCTTAAGGCCCTTTCAGATGTGCAACCACGCTTCTCTCTTAGGCAAAGAGGTGCTAGGGCAAAGAGGATTTCGTTGCATGCGGGTATCTTCCAACGTGCTGTGGAGAGTAGCTTAGGTATTCAGCAGCAGCATCCCCCACATCCGATTCTGATTTCCCAGTGAATGCTGTGCTTTCCCAGAGGAGATGCCCGGGCAAAGAGGATTTCGCTGTATGCGGGTTTCTCCCACCGCGAGACCGGGCTCAGGCAAGCAGCAGTAGAGCCCGCAGATCCGACTCTTTTTTCTCGGCGAATGCTGTGCTTTCGCAGAGGCTTTGGCTTGGAGCGAACAGCACTTGGCCGCTGCTTCCTCAGCAAGGCTTTAGTCGCTTCAGGGAAGAAGAGCAGTGGGAGAGCTGGTGCCTCTTGGGCCTTGCTTTCCCGGGCTCCAAATTCACATCCTGGGTTCATCCTACCAAGCCGAAATAAGCAGACCCAGCCTCGACCCTGCAGCAGCGTGCATGGCCTAGGATGGCACTCTGCTCACAATGACATCTCTCCTCGTAGGCAAGGCCTGCCCTTTCGCTCTGGCATTCAGGGGGACAGGGGACTAGGCTCGTGCCTTCCCCATCCTTGAGGAGGCGCGAGAGGATCACTGCACACGGCCCGTGCCCTGGGATGGGGAGTAATGGGAAACTGTCCCTGTTTCCCCGACACACCCCCTGTCTCCGCCAAGGCTGCCACATCCTGGAGGAAGACGGCATTTGATTGCCCGTTCCTCCAGGAGGTGTTTCTGCGAGTTCAGGTTCGGGAGATTGGTGGCAAGCCCACGTCTGCCCTCTGGACAGGTGGCCAAGGACCTGCTATCCCCTTGGGCCCAGAGGCACAGGAAAGGCCTTCCTTCTGTCCAGACTCCTTCCTCAGATTAGAGCACGCTCCCGTGCCCAATCATCCGCCCGTGTCTCCTTAGCTTCGTCTCTCTGCACAAGCAGAGGGTGACAATTGTCTTGCCACCGGCCCGCTGTTCCTGCCAGGGCCGGCGCTCCTGCTTCGCGACCGTTTTCCGTCCACAAGGCCAACGACTCCTTCTCTTCTCCTGGGGCAGCATGCTGCACTTTCCCGAGACAGGCTCCTGGGGAGTGCAGTGACAGACATGTCCCTTTCTTTAAGGATCTTTCCACAGGCGCAACCACGCTTCTCTCTCAGGCAGAAGGGATGCCCAGGCAAAGTGGATCTCGCTCCATGCAGATTTATTACACCGTGCTGTGGAGTCTTCCTCAGGAAAACAGCAGCAGCATCCCACAGATCCGACTCTGATTTCCCAGAGAATGCTGTGCTTTCCCAGAGGGGATGCCCTAGCAAAGAGGCTTTTGCTCTATGCGGGTTCCTCCCGCCGTGCTCGAATACTAGGCTAAGGCAAGCAGCAACAGCAGCCCACAGAAACGACTCTGATTTCCCAGCGATGGCTATGCTTTCGCATAGGTTTTCAGCTTGGCGGGAACCGCACTTCGCTGCTGCTTCCTCAGCAAGGATTTCGGTGTTTGCTCTGTCGCGTCAGGGAAGAAGAGCTGCGGAGAGCTGGTCCGTCTTAGGCCTTGCTGTCCCGGGCTTCATGTTGGCGCCCTGGGTTCTCGCGGCCAGGACGAAATAAGCAGACACAGCCACAAACCTGCAGCAGCGTGCGTGGCCTGGGATGGCACTCAATGCACACTACCAACTCCCGTTGTAGGCAACGCTTGGCCTTTGGTACTGGCTCTCAGGCGGACTCACGGACAAGGCCAGTGCCTTCGCCACAGGAGAGGAGAGGCGACAGGATCCCTGAACACCGTCCGTTCCCTGGAATGGGGAGCTTTGGGGGACTGTTCCCACTCCGTCCCCGGCAAACCCCCTGCCACCGAAAACGCTGCCACATCTTGGAGGAAGATGGCATCTGACTGCCCATTTCACGAGGGAGCTGTTCCTCAAGTTCCGGGTTTGGCTCCTGGTAGCAAGCCCAAGTGTGCCCTACGGACAGGTGGTCAAGGACATGCTGTCCCCTTGGGACCAGAGGCACAAGACAGGCCTGCCTTCTGCCCAGACTCCTTCCTCAGAGTGGAGCAGGTGCCCCTGCCCTAGTCGTCACCTCATGTCTCATTAGCAGTGAGGCTTCGTCTCTCCGCACAGGGAGCGGGTGACACTTGTCTTGCCACCGGCCTGCTCTTCCTGCCACGGCAGGCTCTCCTGCTTCCCGACCGTTTCCCAAACTCAAGGCCAATGGCACCTTCTCTTCTCTGGGGGCGGCTTGTTCGGCCTGCCCCAGACTTGCTCCTGGGGAGTGCAGTGAAAGACATGTCCCTTTCCTTAAGGCCCTTTCAGATGTGCAACCACGCTTCTCTCTTAGGCAAAGAGGTGCTAGGGCAAAGAGGATTTCGTTGCATGCGGGTATCTTCCAACGTGCTGTGGAGAGTAGCTTAGGTATTCAGCAGCAGCATCCCCCACATCCGATTCTGATTTCCCAGTGAATGCTGTGCTTTCCCAGAGGAGATGCCCGGGCAAAGAGGATTTCGCTGTATGCGGGTTTCTCCCACCGCGAGACCGGGCTCAGGCAAGCAGCAGTAGAGCCCGCAGATCCGACTCTGTTTTCTCAGCGAATGCTGTGCTTTCGCAGAGGCTTTGGCTTGGAGCGAACAGCACTTGGCCGCTGCTTCCTCAGCAAGGCTTTAGTCGCTTCAGGGAAGAAGAGCAGCGGGAGAGCTGGTGCCTCTTGGGCCTTGCTTTCCCGGGCTCCAAGTTCACATCCTGGGTTCATCCTACCAAGCCGAAATAAGCAGACCCAGCCTCGACCCTGCAGCAGCGTGCATGGCCTAGGATGGCACTCTGCTCACAATGACATCTCTCCTCGTAGGCAAGGCCTGCCCTTTCGCTCTGGCATTCAGGGGGACAGGGGACTAGGCTCGTGCCTTCCCCATCCTTGAGGAGCCGCGAGAGGATCACTGCACACGGCCCGTGCCCTGGGATGGGGAGTAATGGGAAACTGTCCCTGTTTCCCCGACACACCCCCTGCCTCCGCCAAGGCTGCCACATCCTGGAGGAAGACGGCATTTGATTGCCCGTTCCTCCAGGAGGTGTTTCTGCGAGTTCAGGTTCGGGAGATTGGTGCCAAGCCCACGTCTGCCCTCTGGACAGGTGGCCAAGGACCTGCTATCCCCTTGGGCCCAGAGGCACAGGAAAGGCCTTCCTTCTGTCCAGACTCCTTCCTCAGATTAGAGCACGCTCCCGTGCCCAATCATCCCCTCGTGTCTCCTTAGCTTCGTCTCTCTGCACAAGCAGAGGGTGACAATTGTCTTGCCACCGGCCCGCTGTTCTTGCCAGGGCCGGCGCTCCTGCTTCGCGACCGTTTTCCGTCCACAAGGCCAACGACTCCTTCTCTTCTCCTGGGGCAGCATGCTGCACTTTCCCGAGACAGGCTCCTGGGGAGTGCAGTGACAGACATGTCCCTTTCTTTAAGGATCTTTCCACAGGCGCAACCACGCTTCTCTCTCAGGCAGAAGGGATGCCCAGGCAAAGTGGATCTCGCTCCATGCAGATTTATTACACCGTGCTGTGGAGTCTTCCTCAGGAAAACAGCAGCAGCATCCCACAGATCCGACTCTGATTTCCCAGAGAATGCTGTGCTTTCCCAGAGGGGATGCCCTAGCAAAGAGGCTTTTGCTCTATGCGGGTTCCTCCCGCCGTGCTCGAATACTAGGCTAAGGCAAGCAGCAACAGCAGCCCACAGAAACGACTCTGATTTCCCAGCGATGGCTATGCTTTCGCATAGGTTTTCAGCTTGGCGGGAACCGCACTTCGCTGCTGCTTCCTCAGCAAGGATTTCGGTGTTTGCTCTGTCGCGTCAGGGAAGAAGAGCTGCGGAGAGCTGGTCCGTCTTAGGCCTTGCTGTCCCGGGCTTCATGTTGGCGCCCTGGGTTCTCGCTGCCAGGCCGAAATAAGCAGACACAGCCACAATCCTGCAGCAGCGTGCGTGGCCTAGGATGGCACTCAATGCACACTACCAACTCCCGTTGTAGGCAACGCTTGGCCTTTGGTACTGGCTCTCAGGCGGACTCACGGACAAGGCCAGTGCCTTCGCCACAGGAGAGGAGAGGCGACAGGATCCCTGAACACCGTCCGTTCCCTGGAATGGGGAGCTTTGGGGGACTGTCCCCACTCCTTCCCCGGCAAACCCCCTGCCACCGAAAACGCTGCCACATCTTGGAGGAAGATGGCATCTGACTGCCCATTTCACGAGGGAGCTGTTCCTCAAGTTCCGGGTTTGGCTCCTGGTAGCAAGCCCAAGTGTGCCCTACGGACAGGTGGTCAAGGACATGCTGTCCCCTTGGGACCAGAGGCACAAGACAGGCCTGCCTTCTGCCCAGACTCCTTCCTCAGAGTGGAGCAGGTGCCCCTGCCCTAGTCGTCACCTCATGTCTCATTAGCAGTGAGGCTTCGTCTCTCCGCACAGGGAGCGGGTGACACTTGTCTTGCCACCGGCCTGCTCTTCCTGCCACGGCAGGCTCTCCTGCTTCCCGACCGTTTCCCAAACTCAAGGCCAATGGCACCTTCTCTTCTCTGGGGGCGGCTTGTTCGGCCTGCCCCAGACTTGCTCCTGGGGAGTGCAGTGAAAGACATGTCCCTTTCCTTAAGGCCCTTTCAGATGTGCAACCACGCTTCTCTCTTAGGCAAAGAGGTGCTAGGGCAAAGAGGATTTCGTTGCATGCGGGTATCTTCCAACGTGCTGTGGAGAGTAGCTTAGGTATTCAGCAGCAGCATCCCCCACATCCGATTCTGATTTCCCAGTGAATGCTGTGCTTTCCCAGAGGAGATGCCCGGGCAAAGAGGATTTCGCTGTATGCGGGTTTCTCCCACCGCGAGACCGGGCTCAGGCAAGCAGCAGTAGAGCCCGCAGATCCGACTCTGATTTCTCAGCGAATGCTGTGCTTTCGCAGAGGCTTTGGCTTGGAGCGAACAGCACTTGGCCGCTGCTTCCTCAGCAAGGCTTTAGTCGCTTCAGGGAAGAAGAGCAGCGGGAGAGCTGGTGCCTCTTGGGCCTTGCTTTCCCGGGCTCCAAGTTCACATCCTGGGTTCATCCTACCAAGCCGAAATAAGCAGACCCAGCCTCGACCCTGCAGCAGCGTGCATGGCCTAGGATGGCACTCTGCTCACAATGACATCTCTCCTCGTAGGCAAGGCCTGCCCTTTCGCTCTGGCATTCAGGGGGACAGGGGACTAGGCTCGTGCCTTCCCCATCCTTGAGGAGCCGCGAGAGGATCACTGCACACGGCCCGTGCCCTGGGATGGGGAGTAATGGGAAACTGTCCCTGTTTCCCCGACACACCCCCTGCCTCCGCCAAGGCTGCCACATCCTGGAGGAAGACGGCATTTGATTGCCCCTTCCTCCAGGAGGTGTTTCTGCGAGTTCAGGTTCGGGAGATTGGTGGCAAGCCCACGTCTGCCCTCTGGACAGGTGGCCAAGGACCTGCTATCCCCTTGGGCCCAGAGGCACAGGAAAGGCCTTCCTTCTGTCCAGACTCCTTCCTCAGATTAGAGCACGCTCCCGTGCCCAATCATCCCCCCGTGTCTCCTAGCTTCGTCTCTCTGCACAAGCAGAGGGTGACAATTGTCTTGCCACCGGCCCGCTGTTCTTGCCAGGGCCGGCGCTCCTGCTTCGCGACCGTTTTCCGTCCACAAGGCCAACGACTCCTTCTCTTCTCCTGGGGCAGCATGCTGCACTTTCCCGAGACAGGCTCCTGGGGAGTGCAGTGACAGACATGTCCCTTTCTTTAAGGATCTTTCCACAGGCGCAACCACGCTTCTCTCTCAGGCAGAAGGGATGCCCAGGCAAAGTGGATCTCGCTCCATCCAGATTTATTACACCGTGCTGTGGAGTCTTCCTCAGGAAAACAGCAGCAGCATCCCACAGATCCGACTCTGATTTCCCAGAGAATGCTGTGCTTTCCCAGAGGGGATGCCCTAGCAAAGAGGCTTTTGCTCTATGCGGGTTCCTCCCGCCGTGCTCGAATACTAGGCTAAGGCAAGCAGCAACAGCAGCCCACAGAAACGACTCTGATTTCCCAGCGATGGCTATGCTTTCGCATAGGTTTTCAGCTTGGCGGGAACCGCACTTCGCTGCTGCTTCCTCAGCAAGGATTTCGGTGTTTGCTCTGTCGCGTCAGGGAAGAAGAGCTGCGGAGAGCTGGTCCGTCTTAGGCCTTGCTGTCCCGGGCTTCATGTTGGCGCCCTGGGTTCTCGCTGCCAGGCCGAAATAAGCAGACACAGCCACAAACCTGCAGCAGCGTGCGTGGCCTAGGATGGCACTCAATGCACACTACCAACTCCCGTTGTAGGCAACGCTTGGCCTTTGGTACTGGCTCTCAGGCGGACTCACGGACAAGGCCAGTGCCTTCGCCACAGGAGAGGAGAGGCGACAGGATCCCTGAACACCGTCCGTTCCCTGGAATGGGGAGCTTTGGGGGACTGTCCCCACTCCTTCCCCGGCAAACCCCCTGCCACCGAAAACGCTGCCACATCTTGGATGAAGATGGCATCTGACTGCCCATTTCACGAGGGAGCTGTTCCTCAAGTTCCGGGTTTGGCTCCTGGTAGCAAGCCCAAGTGTGCCCTACGGACAGGTGGTCAAGGACATGCTGTCCCCTTGGGACCAGAGGCACAAGACAGGCCTGCCTTCTGCCCAGACTCCTTCCTCAGAGTGGAGCAGGTGCCCGTGCCCTAGTCGTCACCTCATGTCTCATTAGCAGTGAGGCTTCGTCTCTCCGCACAGGGAGCGGGTGACACTTGTCTTGCCACCGGCCTGCTCTTCCTGCCACGGCAGGCTCTCCTGCTTCCCGACCGTTTCCCAAACTCAAGGCCAATGGCACCTTCTCTTCTCTGGGGGCGGCTTGTTCGGCCTGCCCCAGACTTGCTCCTGGGGAGTGCAGTGAAAGACATGTCCCTTTCCTTAAGGCCCTTTCAGATGTGCAACCACGCTTCTCTCTTAGGCAAAGAGGTGCTAGGGCAAAGAGGATTTCGTTGCATGCGGGTATCTTCCAACGTGCTGTGGAGAGTAGCTTAGGTATTCAGCAGCAGCATCCCCCACATCCGATTCTGATTTCCCAGTGAATGCTGTGCTTTCCCAGAGGAGATGCCCGGGCAAAGAGGATTTCGCTGTATGCGGGTTTCTCCCACCGTTACACCGGGCTCAGGCAAGCAGCAGTAGAGCCCGCAGATCCGACTCTGATTTCTCGGCGAATGCTGTGCTTTCACAGAGGCTTTGGCTTGGAGCGAACAGCACTTGGCCGCTGCTTCCTCAGCAAGGCTTTAGTCGCTTCAGGGAAGAAGAGCAGCGGGAGAGCTGGTGCCTCTTGGGCCTTGCTTTCCCGGGCTCCAAGTTCACATCCTGGGTTCATCCTACCAAGCCGAAATAAGCAGACCCAGCCTCGACCCTGCAGCAGCGTGCATGGCCTAGGATGGCACTCTGCTCACAATGACATCTCTCCTCGTAGGCAAGGCCTGCCCTTTCGCTCTGGCATTCAGGGGGACAGGGGACTAGGCTCGTGCCTTCCCCATCCTTGAGGAGCCGCGAGAGGATCACTGCACACGGCCCGTGCCCTGGGATGGGGAGTAATGGGAAACTGTCCCTGTTTCCCCGACACACCCCCTGCCTCCGCCAAGGCTGCCACATCCTGGAGGAAGACGGCATTTGATTGCCCGTTCCTCCAGGAGGTGTTTCTGCGAGTTCAGGTTCGGGAGATTGGTGGCAAGCCCACGTCTGCCCTCTGGACAGGTGGCCAAGGACCTGCTATCCCCTTGGGCCCAGAGGCACAGGAAAGGCCTTCCTTCTGTCCAGACTCCTTCCTCAGATTAGAGCACGCTCCCGTGCCCAATCATCCCCCCGTGTCTCCTTAGCTTCGTCTCTCTGCACAAGCAGAGGGTGACAATTGTCTTGCCACCGGCCCGCTGTTCTTGCCAGGGCCGGCGCTCCTGCTTCGCGACCGTTTTCCGTCCACAAGGCCAACGACTCCTTCTCTTCTCCTGGGGCAGCATGCTGCACTTTCCCGAGACAGGCTCCTGGGGAGTGCAGTGACAGACATGTCCCTTTCTTTAAGGATCTTTCCACAGGCGCAACCACGCTTCTCTCTCAGGCAGAAGGGATGCCCAGGCAAAGTGGATCTCGCTCCATGCAGATTTATTACACCGTGCTGTGGAGTCTTCCTCAGGAAAACAGCAGCAGCATCCCACAGATCCGACTCTGATTTCCCAGAGAATGCTGTGCTTTCCCAGAGGGGATGCCCTAGCAAAGAGGCTTTTGCTCTATGCGGGTTCCTCCCGCCGTGCTCGAATACTAGGCTAAGGCAAGCAGCAACAGCAGCCCACAGAAACGACTCTGATTTCCCAGCGATGGCTATGCTTTCGCATAGGTTTTCAGCTTGGCGGGAACCGCACTTCGCTGCTGCTTCCTCAGCAAGGATTTCGGTGTTTGCTCTGTCGCGTCAGGGAAGAAGAGCTGCGGAGAGCTGGTCCGTCTTAGGCCTTGCTGTCCCGGGCTTCATGTTGGCGCCCTGGGTTCTCGCTGCCAGGCCGAAATAAGCAGACACAGCCACAATCCTGCAGCAGCGTGCGTGGCCTAGGATGGCACTCAATGCACACTACCAACTCCCGTTGTAGGCAACGCTTGGCCTTTGGTACTGGCTCTCAGGCGGACTCACGGACAAGGCCAGTGCCTTCGCCACAGGAGAGGAGAGGCGACAGGATCCCTGAACACCGTCCGTTCCCTGGAATGGGGAGCTTTGGGGGACTGTCCCCACTCCTTCCCCGGCAAACCCCCTGCCACCGAAAACGCTGCCACATCTTGGAGGAAGATGGCATCTGACTGCCCATTTCACGAGGGAGCTGTTCCTCAAGTTCCGGGTTTGGCTCCTGGTAGCAAGCCCAAGTGTGCCCTACGGACAGGTGGTCAAGGACATGCTGTCCCCTTGGGACCAGAGGCACAAGACAGGCCTGCCTTCTGCCCAGACTCCTTCCTCAGAGTGGAGCAGGTGCCCCTGCCCTAGTCGTCACCTCATGTCTCATTAGCAGTGAGGCTTCGTCTCTCCGCACAGGGAGCGGGTGACACTTGTCTTGCCACCGGCCTGCTCTTCCTGCCACGGCAGGCTCTCCTGCTTCCCGACCGTTTCCCAAACTCAAGGCCAATGGCACCTTCTCTTCTCTGGGGGCGGCTTGTTCGGCCTGCCCCAGACTTGCTCCTGGGGAGTGCAGTGAAAGACATGTCCCTTTCCTTAAGGCCCTTTCAGATGTGCAACCACGCTTCTCTCTTAGGCAAAGAGGTGCTAGGGCAAAGAGGATTTCGTTGCATGCGGGTATCTTCCAACGTGCTGTGGAGAGTAGCTTAGGTATTCAGCAGCAGCATCCCCCACATCCGATTCTGATTTCCCAGTGAATGCTGTGCTTTCCCAGAGGAGATGCCCGGGCAAAGAGGATTTCGCTGTATGCGGGTTTCTCCCACCGCGAGACCGGGCTCAGGCAAGCAGCAGTAGAGCCCGCAGATCCGACTCTGTTTTCTCGGCGAATGCTGTGCTTTCGCAGAGGCTTTGGCTTGGAGCGAACAGCACTTGGCCGCTGCTTCCTCAGCAAGGCTTTAGTCGCTTCAGGGAAGAAGAGCAGTGGGAGAGCTGGTGCCTCTTGGGCCTTGCTTTCCCGGGCTCCAAATTCACATCCTGCGTTCATCCTACCAAGCCGAAATAAGCAGACCCAGCCTCGACCCTGCAGCAGCGTGCATGGCCTAGGATGGCACTCTGCTCACAATGACATCTCTCCTCGTAGGCAAGGCCTGCCCTTTCGCTCTGGCATTCAGGGGGACAGGGGACTAGGCTCGTGCCTTCCCCATCCTTGAGGAGGCGCGAGAGGATCACTGCACACGGCCCGTGCCCTGGGATGGGGAGTAATGGGAAACTGTCCCTGTTTCCCCGACACACCCCCTGTCTCCGCCAAGGCTGCCACATCCTGGAGGAAGACGGCATTTGATTGCCCGTTCCTCCAGGAGGTGTTTCTGCGAGTTCAGGTTCGGGAGATTGGTGGCAAGCCCACGTCTGCCCTCTGGACAGGTGGCCAAGGACCTGCTATCCCCTTGGGCCCAGAGGCACAGGAAAGGCCTTCCTTCTGTCCAGACTCCTTCCTCAGATTAGAGCACGCTCCCGTGCCCAATCATCCGCCCGTGTCTCCTTAGCTTCGTCTCTCTGCACAAGCAGAGGGTGACAATTGTCTTGCCACCGGCCCGCTGTTCCTGCCAGGGCCGGCGCTCCTGCTTCGCGACCGTTTTCCGTCCACAAGGCCAACGACTCCTTCTCTTCTCCTGGGGCAGCATGCTGCACTTTCCCGAGACAGGCTCCTGGGGAGTGCAGTGACAGACATGTCCCTTTCTTTAAGGATCTTTCCACAGGCGCAACCACGCTTCTCTCTCAGGCAGAAGGGATGCCCAGGCAAAGTGGATCTCGCTCCATGCAGATTTATTACACCGTGCTGTGGAGTCTTCCTCAGGAAAACAGCAGCAGCATCCCACAGATCCGACTCTGATTTCCCAGAGAATGCTGTGCTTTCCCAGAGGGGATGCCCTAGCAAAGAGGCTTTTGCTCTATGCGGGTTCCTCCCGCCGTGCTCGAATACTAGGCTAAGGCAAGCAGCAACAGCAGCCCACAGAAACGACTCTGATTTCCCAGCGATGGCTATGCTTTCGCATAGGTTTTCAGCTTGGCGGGAACCGCACTTCGCTGCTGCTTCCTCAGCAAGGATTTCGGTGTTTGCTCTGTCGCGTCAGGGAAGAAGAGCTGCGGAGAGCTGGTCCGTCTTAGGCCTTGCTGTCCCGGGCTTCATGTTGGCGCCCTGGGTTCTCGCGGCCAGGCCGAAATAAGCAGACACAGCCACAAACCTGCAGCAGCGTGCGTGGCCTGGGATGGCACTCAATGCACACTACCAACTCCCGTTGTAGGCAACGCTTGGCCTTTGGTACTGGCTCTCAGGCGGACTCACGGACAAGGCCAGTGCCTTCGCCACAGGAGAGGAGAGGCGACAGGATCCCTGAACACCGTCCGTTCCCTGGAATGGGGAGCTTTGGGGGACTGTTCCCACTCCGTCCCCGGCAAACCCCCTGCCACCGAAAACGCTGCCACATCTTGGAGGAAGATGGCATCTGACTGCCCATTTCACGAGGGAGCTGTTCCTCAAGTTCCGGGTTTGGCTCCTGGTAGCAAGCCCAAGTGTGCCCTACGGACAGGTGGTCAAGGACATGCTGTCCCCTTGGGACCAGAGGCACAAGACAGGCCTGCCTTCTGCCCAGACTCCTTCCTCAGAGTGGAGCAGGTGCCCCTGCCCTAGTCGTCACCTCATGTCTCATTAGCAGTGAGGCTTCGTCTCTCCGCACAGGGAGCGGGTGACACTTGTCTTGCCTCCGGCCTGCTCTTCCTGCCACGGCAGGCTCTCCTGCTTCCCGACCGTTTCCCAAACTCAAGGCCAATGGCACCTTCTCTTCTCTGGGGGCGGCTTGTTCGGCCTGCCCCAGACTTGCTCCTGGGGAGTGCAGTGAAAGACATGTCCCTTTCCTTAAGGCCCTTTCAGATGTGCAACCACGCTTCTCTCTTAGGCAAAGAGGTGCTAGGGCAAAGAGGATTTCGTTGCATGCGGGTATCTTCCAACGTGCTGTGGAGAGTAGCTTAGGTATTCAGCAGCAGCATCCCCCACATCCGATTCCGATTTCCCAGTGAATGCTGTGCTTTCCCAGAGGAGATGCCCGGGCAAAGAGGATTTCGCTGTATGCGGGTTTCTCCCACCGTTACACCGGGCTCAGGCAAGCAGCAGTAGAGCCCGCAGATCCGACTCTGATTTCTCAGCGAATGCTGTGCTTTCGCAGAGGCTTTGGCTTGGAGCGAACAGCACTTGGCCGCTGCTTCCTCAGCAAGGCTTTAGTCACTTCAGGGAAGAAGAGCAGTGGGAGAGCTGGTGCCCCTTGGGCCTTGCTTTCCCGGGCTCCAAGTTCACATCCTGCGTTCATCCTACCAAGCCGAAATAAGCAGACCCAGCCTCGACCCTGCAGCAGCGTGCATGGCCTAGGATGGCACTCTGCTCACAATGACATCTCTCCTCGTAGGCAAGGCCTGCCCTTTCGCTCTGGCATTCAGGGGGACAGGGGACTAGGCTCGTGCCTTCCCCATCCTTGAGGAGGCGCGAGAGGATCACTGCACACGGCCCTTGCCCTGGGATGGGGAGTAATGGGAAACTGTCCCTGTTTCCCCGACACACCCCCTGTCTCCGCTAAGGCTGCCACATCCTGGAGGAAGACGGCATTTGATTGCCCGTTCCTCCAGGAGGTGTTTCTGCGAGTTCAGGTTCGGGAGATTGGTGGCAAGCCCACGTCTGCCCTCTGGACAGGTGGCCAAGGACCTGCTATCCCCTTGGGCCCAGAGGCACAGGAAAGGCCTTCCTTCTGTCCAGACTCCTTCCTCAGATTAGAGCACGCTCCCGTGCCCAATCATCCCCTCGTGTCTCCTTAGCTTCGTCTCTCTGCACAAGCAGAGGTTGACAATTGTCTTGCCACCGGCCCGCTGTTCTTGCCAGGGCCGGCGCTTCTGCTTCGCGACCGTTTTCCGTCCACAAGGCCAACGACTCCTTCTCTTCTCCTGGGGCAGCATGCTGCACTTTCCCGAGACAGGCTCCTGGGGAGTGCAGTGACAGACATGTCCCTTTCTTTAAGGATCTTTCCACAGGCGCAACCACGCTTCTCTCTCAGGCAGAAGGGATGCCCAGGCAAAGTGGATCTCGCTCCATGCAGATTTATTACACCGTGCTGTGGAGTCTTCCTCAGGAAAACAGCAGCAGCATCCCACAGATCCGACTCTGATTTCCCAGAGAATGCTGTGCTTTCCCAGAGGGGATGCCCTAGCAAAGAGGCTTTTGCTCTATGCGGGTTCCTCCCGCCGTGCTCGAATACTAGGCTAAGGCAAGCAGCAACAGCAGCCCACAGAAACGACTCTGATTTCCCAGCGATGGCTATGCTTTCGCATAGGTTTTCAGCTTGGCGGGAACCGCACTTCGCTGCTGCTTCCTCAGCAAGGATTTCGGTGTTTGCTCTGTCGCGTCAGGGAAGAAGAGCTGCGGAGAGCTGGTCCGTCTTAGGCCTTGCTGTTCCGGGCTTCATGTTGGCTCCCTGGGTTCTCGCTGCCAGGCCGAAATAAGCAGACACAGCCACAAACCTGCAGCAGCGTGCGTGGCCTAGGATGGCACTCAATGCACACTACCAACTCCTGTTGTAGGCAACGCTTGGCCTTTGGTACTGGCTCTCAGGCGGACTCACGGACAAGGCCAGTGCCTTCGCCACAGGAGAGGAGAGGCGACAGGATCCCTGAACACCGTCCGTTCCCTGGAATGGGGAGCTTTGGGGGACTGTCCCCACTCCTTCCCCGGCAAACCCCCTGCCACCGAAAACGCTGCCACATCTTGGAGGAAGATGGCATCTGACTGCCCATTTCACGAGGGAGCTGTTCCTCAAGTTCCGGGTTTGGCTCCTGGTAGCAAGCCCAAGTGTGCCCTACGGACAGGTGGTCAAGGACATGCTGTCCCCTTGGGACCAGAGGCACAAGACAGGCCTGCCTTCTGCCCAGACTCCTTCCTCAGAGTGGAGCAGGTGCCCCTGCCCTAGTCGTCACCTCATGTCTCATTAGCAGTGAGGCTTCGTCTCTCCGCACAGGGAGCGGGTGACACTTGTCTTGCCACCGGCCTGCTCTTCCTGCCACGGCAGGCTCTCCTGCTTCCCGACCGTTTCCCAAACTCAAGGCCAATGGCACCTTCTCTTCTCTGGGGGCGGCTTGTTCGGCCTGCCCCAGACTTGCTCCTGGGGAGTGCAGTGAAAGACATGTCCCTTTCCTTAAGGCCCTTTCAGATGTGCAACCACGCTTCTCTCTTAGGCAAAGAGGTGCTAGGGCAAAGAGGATTTCGTTGCATGCGGGTATCTTCCAACGTGCTGTGGAGAGTAGCTTAGGTATTCAGCAGCAGCATCCCCCACATCCGATTCTGATTTCCCAGTGAATGCTGTGCTTTCCCAGAGGAGATGCCCGGGCAAAGAGGATTTCGCTGTATGCGGGTTTCTCCCACCGCGAGACCGGGCTCAGGCAAGCAGCAGTAGAGCCCGCAGATCCGACTCTGATTTCTCAGCGAATGCTGTGCTTTCGCAGAGGCTTTGGCTTGGAGCGAACAGCACTTGGCCGCTGCTTCCTCAGCAAGGCTTTAGTCGCTTCAGGGAAGAAGAGCAGCGGGAGAGCTGGTGCCTCTTGGGCCTTGCTTTCCCGGGCTCCAAGTTCACATCCTGGGTTCATCCTACCAAGCCGAAATAAGCAGACCCAGCCTCGACCCTGCAGCAGCGTGCATGGCCTAGGATGGCACTCTGCTCACAATGACATCTCTCCTCGTAGGCAAGGCCTGCCCTTTCGCTCTGGCATTCAGGGGGACAGGGGACTAGGCTCGTGCCTTCCCCATCCTTGAGGAGCCGCGAGAGGATCACTGCACACGGCCCGTGCCCTGGGATGGGGAGTAATGGGAAACTGTCCCTGTTTCCCCGACACACCCCCTGCCTCCGCCAAGGCTGCCACATCCTGGAGGAAGACGGCATTTGATTGCCCGTTCCTCCAGGAGGTGTTTCTGCGAGTTCAGGTTCGGGAGATTGGTGCCAAGCCCACGTCTGCCCTCTGGACAGGTGGCCAAGGACCTGCTATCCCCTTGGGCCCAGAGGCACAGGAAAGGCCTTCCTTCTGTCCAGACTCCTTCCTCAGATTAGAGCACGCTCCCGTGCCCAATCATCCCCTCGTGTCTCCTTAGCTTCGTCTCTCTGCACAAGCAGAGGGTGACAATTGTCTTGCCACCGGCCCGCTGTTCTTGCCAGGGCCGGCGCTCCTGCTTCGCGACCGTTTTCCGTCCACAAGGCCAACGACTCCTTCTCTTCTCCTGGGGCAGCATGCTGCACTTTCCCGAGACAGGCTCCTGGGGAGTGCAGTGACAGACATGTCCCTTTCTTTAAGGATCTTTCCACAGGCGCAACCACGCTTCTCTCTCAGGCAGAAGGGATGCCCAGGCAAAGTGGATCTCGCTCCATGCAGATTTATTACACCGTGCTGTGGAGTCTTCCTCAGGAAAACAGCAGCAGCATCCCACAGATCCGACTCTGATTTCCCAGAGAATGCTGTGCTTTCCCAGAAGGGATGCCCTAGCAAAGAGGCTTTTGCTCTATGCGGGTTCCTCCCGCCGTGCTCGAATACTAGGCTAAGGCAAGCAGCAACAGCAGCCCACAGAAACGACTCTGATTTCCCAGCGATGGCTATGCTTTCGCATAGGTTTTCAGCTTGGCGGGAACCGCACTTCGCTGCTGCTTCCTCAGCAAGGATTTCGGTGTTTGCTCTGTCGCGTCAGGGAAGAAGAGCTGCGGAGAGCTGGTCCGTCTTAGGCCTTGCTGTCCCGGGCTTCATGTTGGCGCCCTGGGTTCTCGCTGCCAGGCCGAAATAAGCAGACACAGCCACAATCCTGCAGCAGCGTGCGTGGCCTAGGATGGCACTCAATGCACACTACCAACTCCCGTTGTAGGCAACGCTTGGCCTTTGGTACTGGCTCTCAGGCGGACTCACGGACAAGGCCAGTGCCTTCGCCACAGGAGAGGAGAGGCGACAGGATCCCTGAACACCGTCCGTTCCCTGGAATGGGGAGCTTTGGGGGACTGTCCCCACTCCTTCCCCGGCAAACCCCCTGCCACCGAAAACGCTGCCACATCTTGGAGGAAGATGGCATCTGACTGCCCATTTCACGAGGGAGCTGTTCCTCAAGTTCCGGGTTTGGCTCCTGGTAGCAAGCCCAAGTGTGCCCTACGGACAGGTGGTCAAGGACATGCTGTCCCCTTGGGACCAGAGGCACAAGACAGGCCTGCCTTCTGCCCAGACTCCTTCCTCAGAGTGGAGCAGGTGCCCCTGCCCTAGTCGTCACCTCATGTCTCATTAGCAGTGAGGCTTCGTCTCTCCGCACAGGGAGCGGGTGACACTTGTCTTGCCACCGGCCTGCTCTTCCTGCCACGGCAGGCTCTCCTGCTTCCCGACCGTTTCCCAAACTCAAGGCCAATGGCACCTTCTCTTCTCTGGGGGCGGCTTGTTCGGCCTGCCCCAGACTTGCTCCTGGGGAGTGCAGTGAAAGACATGTCCCTTTCCTTAAGGCCCTTTCAGATGTGCAACCACGCTTCTCTCTTAGGCAAAGAGGTGCTAGGGCAAAGAGGATTTCGTTGCATGCGGGTATCTTCCAACGTGCTGTGGAGAGTAGCTTAGGTATTCAGCAGCAGCATCCCCCACATCCGATTCTGATTTCCCAGTGAATGCTGTGCTTTCCCAGAGGAGATGCCCGGGCAAAGAGGATTTCGCTGTATGCGGGTTTCTCCCACCGCGAGACCGGGCTCAGGCAAGCAGCAGTAGAGCCCGCAGATCCGACTCTGATTTCTCAGCGAATGCTGTGCTTTCGCAGAGGCTTTGGCTTGGAGCGAACAGCACTTGGCCGCTGCTTCCTCAGCAAGGCTTTAGTCGCTTCAGGGAAGAAGAGCAGCGGGAGAGCTGGTGCCTCTTGGGCCTTGCTTTCCCGGGCTCCAAGTTCACATCCTGGGTTCATCCTACCAAGCCGAAATAAGCAGACCCAGCCTCGACCCTGCAGCAGCGTGCATGGCCTAGGATGGCACTCTGCTCACAATGACATCTCTCCTCGTAGGCAAGGCCTGCCCTTTCGCTCTGGCATTCAGGGGGACAGGGGACTAGGCTCGTGCCTTCCCCATCCTTGAGGAGCCGCGAGAGGATCACTGCACACGGCCCGTGCCCTGGGATGGGGAGTAATGGGAAACTGTCCCTGTTTCCCCGACACACCCCCTGCCTCCGCCAAGGCTGCCACATCCTGGAGGAAGACGGCATTTGATTGCCCGTTCCTCCAGGAGGTGTTTCTGCGAATTCAGGTTCGGGAGATTGGTGGCAAGCCCACGTCTGCCCTCTGGACAGGTGGCCAAGGACCTGCTATCCCCTTGGGCCCAGAGGCACAGGAAAGGCCTTCCTTCTGTCCAGACTCCTTCCTCAGATTAGAGCACGCTCCCGTGCCCAATCATCCCCCCGTGTCTCCTTAGCTTCGTCTCTCTGCACAAGCAGAGGGTGACAATTGTCTTGCCACCGGCCCGCTGTTCTTGCCAGGGCCGGCGCTCCTGCTTCGCGACCGTTTTCCGTCCACAAGGCCAACGACTCCTTCTCTTCTCCTGGGGCAGCATGCTGCACTTTCCCGAGACAGGCTCCTGGGGAGTGCAGTGACAGACATGTCCCTTTCTTTAAGGATCTTTCCACAGGCGCAACCACGCTTCTCTCTCAGGCAGAAGGGATGCCCAGGCAAAGTGGATCTCGCTCCATGCAGATTTATTACACCGTGCTGTGGAGTCTTCCTCAGGAAAACAGCAGCAGCATCCCACAGATCCGACTCTGATTTCCCAGAGAATGCTGTGCTTTCCCAGAGGGGATGCCCTAGCAAAGAGGCTTTTGCTCTATGCGGGTTCCTCCCGCCGTGCTCGAATACTAGGCTAAGGCAAGCAGCAACAGCAGCCCACAGAAACGACTCTGATTTCCCAGCGATGGCTATGCTTTCGCATAGGTTTTCAGCTTGGCGGGAACCGCACTTCGCTGCTGCTTCCTCAGCAAGGATTTCGGTGTTTGCTCTGTCGCGTCAGGGAAGAAGAGCTGCGGAGAGCTGGTCCGTCTTAGGCCTTGCTGTCCCGGGCTTCATGTTGGCGCCCTGGGTTCTAGCTGCCAGGCCGAAATAAGCAGACACAGCCACAATCCTGCAGCAGCGTGCGTGGCCTAGGATGGCACTCAATGCACACTACCAACTCCCGTTGTAGGCAACGCTTGGCCTTTGGTACTGGCTCTCAGGCGGACTCACGGACAAGGCCAGTGCCTTCGCCACAGGAGAGGAGAGGCGACAGGATCCCTGAACACCGTCCGTTCCCTGGAATGGGGAGCTTTGGGGGACTGTCCCCACTCCTTCCCCGGCAAACCCCCTGCCACCGAAAACGCTGCCACATCTTGGAGGAAGATGGCATCTGACTGCCCATTTCACGAGGGAGCTGTTCCTCAAGTTCCGGGTTTGGCTCCTGGTAGCAAGCCCAAGTGTGCCCTACGGACAGGTGGTCAAGGACATGCTGTCCCCTTGGGACCAGAGGCACAAGACAGGCCTGCCTTCTGCCCAGACTCCTTCCTCAGAGTGGAGCAGGTGCCCCTGCCCTAGTCGTCACCTCATGTCTCATTAGCAGTGAGGCTTCGTCTCTCCGCACAGGGAGCGGGTGACACTTGTCTTGCCACCGGCCTGCTCTTCCTGCCACGGCAGGCTCTCCTGCTTCCCGACCGTTTCCCAAACTCAAGGCCAATGGCACCTTCTCTTCTCTGGGGGCGGCTTGTTCGGCCTGCCCCAGACTTGCTCCTGGGGAGTGCAGTGAAAGACATGTCCCTTTCCTTAAGGCCCTTTCAGATGTGCAACCACGCTTCTCTCTTAGGCAAAGAGGTGCTAGGGCAAAGAGGATTTCGTTGCATGCGGGTATCTTCCAACGTGCTGTGGAGAGTAGCTTAGGTATTCAGCAGCAGCATCCCCCACATCCGATTCTGATTTCCCAGTGAATGCTGTGCTTTCCAAGAGGAGATGCCCGGGCAAAGAGGATTTCGCTGTATGCGGGTTTCTCCCACCGCGAGACCGGGCTCAGGCAAGCAGCAGTAGAGCCCGCAGATCCGACTCTGTTTTCTCGGCGAATGCTGTGCTTTCGCAGAGGCTTTGGCTTGGAGCGAACAGCACTTGGCCGCTGCTTCCTCAGCAAGGCTTTAGTCGCTTCAGGGAAGAAGAGCAGCGGGAGAGCTGGTGCCTCTTGGGCCTTGCTTTCCCGGGCTCCAAATTCACATCCTGGATTCATCCTACCAAGCCGAAATAAGCAGACCCAGCCTCGACCCTGCAGCAGCGTGCATGGCCTAGGATGGCACTCTGCTCACAATGACATCTCTCCTCGTAGGCAAGGCCTGCCCTTTCGCTCTGGCATTCAGGGGGACAGGGGACTAGGCTCGTGCCTTCCCCATCCTTGAGGAGGCGCGAGAGGATCACTGCACACGGCCCGTGCCCTGGGATGGGGAGTAATGGGAAACTGTCCCTGTTTCCCCGACACACCCCCTGTCTCCGCCAAGGCTGCCACATCCTGGAGGAAGACGGCATTTGATTGCCCGTTCCTCCAGGAGGTGTTTCTGCGAGTTCAGGTTCGGGAGATTGGTGGCAAGCCCACGTCTGCCCTCTGGACAGGTGGCCAAGGACCTGCTATCCCCTTGGGCCCAGAGGCACAGGAAAGGCCTTCCTTCTGTCCAGACTCCTTCCTCAGATTAGAGCACGCTCCCGTGCCCAATCATCCGCCCGTGTCTCCTTAGCTTCGTCTCTCTGCACAAGCAGAGGGTGACAATTGTCTTGCCACCGGCCCGCTGTTCCTGCCAGGGCCGGCGCTCCTGCTTCGCGACCGTTTTCCGTCCACAAGGCCAACGACTCCTTCTCTTCTCCTGGGGCAGCATGCTGCACTTTCCCGAGACAGGCTCCTGGGGAGTGCAGTGACAGACATGTCCCTTTCTTTAAGGATCTTTCCACAGGCGCAACCACGCTTCTCTCTCAGGCAGAAGGGATGCCCAGGCAAAGTGGATCTCGCTCCATGCAGATTTATTACACCGTGCTGTGGAGTCTTCCTCAGGAAAACAGCAGCAGCATCCCACAGATCCGACTCTGATTTCCCAGAGAATGCTGTGCTTTCCCAGAGGGGATGCCCTAGCAAAGAGGCTTTTGCTCTATGCGGGTTCCTCCCGCCGTGCTCGAATACTAGGCTAAGGCAAGCAGCAACAGCAGCCCACAGAAACGACTCTGATTTCCCAGCGATGGCTATGCTTTCGCATAGGTTTTCAGCTTGGCGGGAACCGCACTTCGCTGCTGCTTCCTCAGCAAGGATTTCGGTGTTTGCTCTGTCGCGTCAGGGAAGAAGAGCTGCGGAGAGCTGGTCCGTCTTAGGCCTTGCTGTCCCGGGCTTCATGTTGGCGCCCTGGGTTCTCGCGGCCAGGCCGAAATAAGCAGACACAGCCACAAACCTGCAGCAGCGTGCGTGGCCTGGGATGGCACTCAATGCACACTACCAACTCCCGTTGTAGGCAACGCTTGGCCTTTGGTACTGGCTCTCAGGCGGACTCACGGACAAGGCCAGTGCCTTCGCCACAGGAGAGGAGAGGCGACAGGAACCCTGAACACCGTCCGTTCCCTGGAATGGGGAGCTTTGGGGGACTGTTCCCACTCCGTCCCCGGCAAACCCCCTGCCACCGAAAACGCTGCCACATCTTGGAGGAAGATGGCATCTGACTGCCCATTTCACGAGGGAGCTGTTCCTCAAGTTCCGGGTTTGGCTCCTGGTAGCAAGCCCAAGTGTGCCCTACGGACAGGTGGTCAAGGACATGCTGTCCCCTTGGGACCAGAGGCACAAGACAGGCCTGCCTTCTGCCCAGACTCCTTCCTCAGAGTGGAGCAGGTGCCCCTGCCCTAGTCGTCACCTCATGTCTCATTAGCAGTGAGGCTTCGTCTCTCCGCACAGGGAGCGGGTGACACTTGTCTTGCCTCCGGCCTGCTCTTCCTGCCACGGCAGGCTCTCCTGCTTCCCGACCGTTTCCCAAACTCAAGGCCAATGGCACCTTCTCTTCTCTGGGGGCGGCTTGTTCGGCCTGCCCCAGACTTGCTCCTGGGGAGTGCAGTGAAAGACATGTCCCTTTCCTTAAGGCCCTTTCAGATGTGCAACCACGCTTCTCTCTTAGGCAAAGAGGTGCTAGGGCAAAGAGGATTTCGTTGCATGCGGGTGTCTTCCAACGTGCTGTGGAGAGTAGCTTAGGTATTCAGCAGCAGCATCCCCCACATCCGATTCTGATTTCCCAGTGAATGCTGTGCTTTCCCAGAGGAGATGCCCGGGCAAAGAGGATTTCGCTGTATGCGGGTTTCTCCCACCGTTACACCGGGCTCAGGCAAGCAGCAGTAGAGCCCGCAGATCCGACTCTGATTTCTCAGCGAATGCTGTGCTTTCGCAGAGGCTTTGGCTTGGAGCGAACAGCACTTGGCCGCTGCTTCCTCAGCAAGGCTTTAGTCGCTTCAGGGAAGAAGAGCAGCGGGAGAGCTGGTGCCTCTTGGGCCTTGCTTTCCCGGGCTCCAAGTTCACATCCTGGGTTCATCCTACCAAGCCGAAATAAGCAGACCCAGCCTCGACCCTGCAGCAGCGTGCATGGCCTAGGATGGCACTCTGCTCACAATGACATCTCTCCTCGTAGGCAAGGCCTGCCCTTTCGCTCTGGCATTCAGGGGGACAGGGGACTAGGCTCGTGCCTTCCCCATCCTTGAGGAGGCGCGAGAGGATCACTGCACACGGCCCGTGCCCTGGGATGGGGAGTAATGGGAAACTGTCCCTGTTTCCCCGACACACCCCCTGTCTCCGCTAAGGCTGCCACATCCTGGAGGAAGACGGCATTTGATTGCCCGTTCCTCCAGGAGGTGTTTCTGCGAGTTCAGGTTCGGGAGATTGGTGGCAAGCCCACGTCTGCCCTCTGGACAGGTGGCCAAGGACCTGCTATCCCCTTGGGCCCAGAGGCACAGGAAAGGCCTTCCTTCTGTCCAGACTCCTTCCTCAGATTAGAGCACGCTCCCGTGCCCAATCATCCCCTCGTGTCTCCTTAGCTTCGTCTCTCTGCACAAGCAGAGGTTGACAATTGTCTTGCCACCGGCCCGCTGTTCTTGCCAGGGCCGGCGCTCCTGCTTCGCGACCGTTTTCCGTCCACAAGGCCAACGACTCCTTCTCTTCTCCTGGGGCAGCATGCTGCACTTTCCCGAGACAGGCTCCTGGGGAGTGCAGTGACAGACATGTCCCTTTCTTTAAGGATCTTTCCACAGGCGCAACCACGCTTCTCTCTCAGGCAGAAGGGATGCCCAGGCAAAGTGGATCTCGCTCCATGCAGATTTATTACACCGTGCTGTGGAGTCTTCCTCAGGAAAACAGCAGCAGCATCCCACAGATCCGACTCTGATTTCCCAGAGAATGCTGTGCTTTCCCAGAGGGGATGCCCTAGCAAAGAGGCTTTTGCTCTATGCGGGTTCCTCCCGCCGTGCTCGAATACTAGGCTAAGGCAAGCAGCAACAGCAGCCCACAGAAACGACTCTGATTTCCCAGCGATGGCTATGCTTTCGCATAGGTTTTCAGCTTGGCGGGAACCGCACTTCGCTGCTGCTTCCTCAGCAAGGATTTCGGTGTTTGCTCTGTCGCGTCAGGGAAGAAGAGCTGCGGAGAGCTGGTCCGTCTTAGGCCTTGCTGTCCCGGGCTTCATGTTGGCGCCCTGGGTTCTCGCTGCCAGGCCGAAATAAGCAGACACAGCCACAAACCTGCAGCAGCGTGCGTGGCCTAGGATGGCACTCAATGCACACTACCAACTCCCGTTGTAGGCAACGCTTGGCCTTTGGTACTGGCTCTCAGGCGGACTCACGGACAAGGCCAGTGCCTTCGCCACAGGAGAGGAGAGGCGACAGGATCCCTGAACACCGTCCGTTCCCTGGAATGGGGAGCTTTGGGGGACTGTCCCCACTCCTTCCCCGGCAAACCCCCTGCCACCGAAAACGCTGCCACATCTTGGAGGAAGATGGCATCTGACTGCCCATTTCACGAGGGAGCTGTTCCTCAAGTTCCGGGTTTGGCTCCTGGTAGCAAGCCCAAGTGTGCCCTACGGACAGGTGGTCAAGGACATGCTGTCCCCTTGGGACCAGAGGCACAAGACAGGCCTGCCTTCTGCCCAGACTCCTTCCTCAGAGTGGAGCAGGTGCCCCTGCCCTAGTCGTCACCTCATGTCTCATTAGCAGTGAGGCTTCGTCTCTCCGCACAGGGAGCGGGTGACACTTGTCTTGCCACCGGCCTGCTCTTCCTGCCACGGCAGGCTCTCCTGCTTCCCGACCGTTTCCCAAACTCAAGGCCAATGGCACCTTCTCTTCTCTGGGGGCGGCTTGTTCGGCCTGCCCCAGACTTGCTCCTGGGGAGTGCAGTGAAAGACATGTCCCTTTCCTTAAGGCCCTTTCAGATGTGCAACCACGCTTCTCTCTTAGGCAAAGAGGTGCTAGGGCAAAGAGGATTTCGTTGCATGCGGGTATCTTCCAACGTGCCGTGGAGAGTAGCTAAGGTATTCAGCAGCAGCATCCCCCACATCCGATTCTGATTTCCCAGTGAATGCTGTGCTTTCCCAGAGGAGATGCCCGGGCAAAGAGGATTTCGCTGTATGCGGGTTTCTCCCACCGCGAGACCGGGCTCAGGCAAGCAGCAGTAGAGCCCGCAGATCCGACTCTGTTTTCTCAGCGAATGCTGTGCTTTCGCAGAGGCTTTGGCTTGGAGCGAACAGCACTTGGCCGCTGCTTCCTCAGCAAGGCTTTAGTCGCTTCAGGGAAGAAGAGCAGCGGGAGAGCTGGTGCCTCTTGGGCCTTGCTTTCCCGGGCTCCAAGTTCACATCCTGGGTTCATCCTACCAAGCCGAAATAAGCAGACCCAGCCTCGACCCTGCAGCAGCGTGCATGGCCTAGGATGGCACTCTGCTCACAATGACATCTCTCCTCGTAGGCAAGGCCTGCCCTTTCGCTCTGGCATTCAGGGGGACAGGGGACTAGGCTCGTGCCTTCCCCATCCTTGAGGAGCCGCGAGAGGATCACTGCACACGGCCCGTGCCCTGGGATGGGGAGTAATGGGAAACTGTCCCTGTTTCCCCGACACACCCCCTGCCTCCGCCAAGGCTGCCACATCCTGGAGGAAGACGGCATTTGATTGCCCGTTCCTCCAGGAGGTGTTTCTGCGAGTTCAGGTTCGGGAGATTGGTGCCAAGCCCACGTCTGCCCTCTGGACAGGTGGCCAAGGACCTGCTATCCCCTTGGGCCCAGAGGCACAGGAAAGGCCTTCCTTCTGTCCAGACTCCTTCCTCAGATTAGAGCACGCTCCCGTGCCCAATCATCCGCCCGTGTCTCCTTAGCTTCGTCTCTCTGCACAAGCAGAGGGTGACAATTGTCTTGCCACCGGCCCGCTGTTCTTGCCAGGGCCGGCGCTCCTGCTTCGCGACCGTTTTCCGTCCACAAGGCCAACGACTCCTTCTCTTCTCCTGGGGCAGCATGCTGCACTTTCCCGAGACAGGCTCCTGGGGAGTGCAGTGACAGACATGTCCCTTTCTTTAAGGATCTTTCCACAGGCGCAACCACGCTTCTCTCTCAGGCAGAAGGGATGCCCAGGCAAAGTGGATCTCGCTCCATGCAGATTTATTACACCGTGCTGTGGAGTCTTCCTCAGGAAAACAGCAGCAGCATCCCACAGATCCGACTCTGATTTCCCAGAGAATGCTGTGCTTTCCCAGAGGGGATGCCCTAGCAAAGAGGCTTTTGCTCTATGCGGGTTCCTCCCGCCGTGCTCGAATACTAGGCTAAGGCAAGCAGCAACAGCAGCCCACAGAAACGACTCTGATTTCCCAGCGATGGCTATGCTTTCGCATAGGTTTTCAGCTTGGCGGGAACCGCACTTCGCTGCTGCTTCCTCAGCAAGGATTTCGGTGTTTGCTCTGTCGCGTCAGGGAAGAAGAGCTGCGGAGAGCTGGTCCGTCTTAGGCCTTGCTGTCCCGGGCTTCATGTTGGCGCCCTGGGTTCTCGCGGCCAGGCCGAAATAAGCAGACACAGCCACAAACCTGCAGCAGCGTGCGTGGCCTGGGATGGCACTCAATGCACACTACCAACTCCCGTTGTAGGCAACGCTTGGCCTTTGGTACTGGCTCTCAGGCGGACTCACGGACAAGGCCAGTGCCTTCGCCACAGGAGAGGAGAGGCGACAGGATCCCTGAACACCGTCCGTTCCCTGGAATGGGGAGCTTTGGGGGACTGTTCCCACTCCGTCCCCGGCAAACCCCCTGCCACCGAAAACGCTGCCACATCTTGGAGGAAGATGGCATCTGACTGCCCATTTCACGAGGGAGCTGTTCCTCAAGTTCCGGGTTTGGCTCCTGGTAGCAAGCCCAAGTGTGCCCTACGGACAGGTGGTCAAGGACATGCTGTCCCCTTGGGACCAGAGGCACAAGACAGGCCTGCCTTCTGCCCAGACTCCTTCCTCAGAGTGGAGCAGGTGCCCCTGCCCTAGTCGTCACCTCATGTCTCATTAGCAGTGAGGCTTCGTCTCTCCGCACAGGGAGCGGGTGACACTTGTCTTGCCTCCGGCCTGCTCTTCCTGCCACGGCAGGCTCTCCTGCTTCCCGACCGTTTCCCAAACTCAAGCCCAATGGCACCTTCTCTTCTCTGGGGGCGGCTTGTTCGGCCTGCCCCAGACTTGCTCCTGGGGAGTGCAGTGAAAGACATGTCCCTTTCCTTAAGGCCCTTTCAGATGTGCAACCACGCTTCTCTCTTAGGCAAAGAGGTGCTAGGGCAAAGAGGATTTCGTTGCATGCGGGTATCTTCCAACGTGCTGTGGAGAGTAGCTTAGGTATTCAGCAGCAGCATCCCCCACATCCGATTCTGATTTCCCAGTGAATGCTGTGCTTTCCCAGAGGAGATGCCCGGGCAAAGAGGATTTCGCTGTATGCGGGTTTCTCCCACCGCGAGACCGGGCTCAGGCAAGCAGCAGTAGAGCCCGCAGATCCGACTCTGATTTCTCAGCGAATGCTGTGCTTTCGCAGAGGCTTTGGCTTGGAGCGAACAGCACTTGGCCGCTGCTTCCTCAGCAAGGCTTTAGTCGCTTCAGGGAAGAAGAGCAGCGGGAGAGCTGGTGCCTCTTGGGCCTTGCTTTCCCGGGCTCCAAGTTCACATCCTGGGTTCATCCTACCAAGCCGAAATAAGCAGACCCAGCCTCGACCCTGCAGCAGCGTGCATGGCCTAGGATGGCACTCTGCTCACAATGACATCTCTCCTCGTAGGCAAGGCCTGCCCTTTCGCTCTGGCATTCAGGGGGACAGGGGACTAGGCTCGTGCCTTCCCCATCCTTGAGGAGCCGCGAGAGGATCACTGCACACGGCCCGTGCCCTGGGATGGGGAGTAATGGGAAACTGTCCCTGTTTCCCCGACACACCCCCTGCCTCCGCCAAGGCTGCCACATCCTGGAGGAAGACGGCATTTGATTGCCCGTTCCTCCAGGAGGTGTTTCTGCGAGTTCAGGTTCGGGAGATTGGTGGCAAGCCCACGTCTGCCCTCTGGACAGGTGGCCAAGGACCTGCTATCCCCTTGGGCCCAGAGGCACAGGAAAGGCCTTCCTTCTGTCCAGACTCCTTCCTCAGATTAGAGCACGCTCCCGTGCCCAATCATCCGCCCGTGTCTCCTTAGCTTCGTCTCTCTGCACAAGCAGAGGGTGACAATTGTCTTGCCACCGGCCCGCTGTTCTTGCCAGGGCCGGCGCTCCTGCTTCGCGACCGTTTTCCGTCCACAAGGCCAACGACTCCTTCTCTTCTCCTGGGGCAGCATGCTGCACTTTCCCGAGACAGGCTCCTGGGGAGTGCAGTGACAGACATGTCCCTTTCTTTAAGGATCTTTCCACAGGCGCAACCACGCTTCTCTCTCAGGCAGAAGGGATGCCCAGGCAAAGTGGATCTCGCTCCATGCAGATTTATTACACCGTGCTGTGGAGTCTTCCTCAGGAAAACAGCAGCAGCATCCCACAGATCCGACTCTGATTTCCCAGAGAATGCTGTGCTTTCCCAGAGGGGATGCCCTAGCAAAGAGGCTTTTGCTCTATGCGGGTTCCTCCCGCCGTGCTCGAATACTAGGCTAAGGCAAGCAGCAACAGCAGCCCACAGAAACGACTCTGATTTCCCAGTGATGGCTATGCTTTCGCATAGGTTTTCAGCTTGGCGGGAACCGCACTTCGCTGCTGCTTCCTCAGCAAGGATTTCGGTGTTTGCTCTGTCGCGTCAGGGAAGAAGAGCTGCGGAGAGCTGGTCCGTCTTAGGCCTTGCTGTCCCGGGCTTCATGTTGGCGCCCTGGGTTCTCGCTGCCAGGCCGAAATAAGCAGACACAGCCACAATCCTGCAGCAGCGTGCGTGGCCTAGGATGGCACTCAATGCACACTACCAACTCCCGTTGTAGGCAACGCTTGGCCTTTGGTACTGGCTCTCAGGCGGACTCACGGACAAGGCCAGTGCCTTCGCCACAGGAGAGGAGAGGCGACAGGATCCCTGAACACCGTCCGTTCCCTGGAATGGGGAGCTTTGGGGGACTGTCCCCACTCCTTCCCCGGCAAACCCCCTGCCACCGAAAACGCTGCCACATCTTGGAGGAAGATGGCATCTGACTGCCCATTTCACGAGGGAGCTGTTCCTCAAGTTCCGGGTTTGGCTCCTGGTAGCAAGCCCAAGTGTGCCCTACGGACAGGTGGTCAAGGACATGCTGTCCCCTTGGGACCAGAGGCACAAGACAGGCCTGCCTTCTGCCCAGACTCCTTCCTCAGAGTGGAGCAGGTGCCCCTGCCCTAGTCGTCACCTCATGTCTCATTAGCAGTGAGGCTTCGTCTCTCCGCACAGGGAGCGGGTGACACTTGTCTTGCCACCGGCCTGCTCTTCCTGCCACGGCAGGCTCTCCTGCTTCCCGACCGTTTCCCAAACTCAAGGCCAATGGCACCTTCTCTTCTCTGGGGGCGGCTTGTTCGGCCTGCCCCAGACTTGCTCCTGGGGAGTGCAGTGAAAGACATGTCCCTTTCCTTAAGGCCCTTTCAGATGTGCAACCACGCTTCTCTCTTAGGCAAAGAGGTGCTAGGGCAAAGAGGATTTCGTTGCATGCGGGTATCTTCCAACGTGCTGTGGAGAGTAGCTTAGGTATTCAGCAGCAGCATCCCCCACATCCGATTCTGATTTCCCAGTGAATGCTGTGCTTTCCCAGAGGAGATGCCCGGGCAAAGAGGATTTCGCTGTATGCGGGTTTCTCCCACCGCGAGACCGGGCTCAGGCAAGCAGCAGTAGAGCCCGCAGATCCGACTCTGATTTCTCAGCGAATGCTGTGCTTTCGCAGAGGCTTTGGCTTGGAGCGAACAGCACTTGGCCGCTGCTTCCTCAGCAAGGCTTTAGTCGCTTCAGGGAAGAAGAGCAGCGGGAGAGCTGGTGCCTCTTGGGCCTTGCTTTCCCGGGCTCCAAGTTCACATCCTGGGTTCATCCTACCAAGCCGATATAAGCAGACCCAGCCTCGACCCTGCAGCAGCGTGCATGGCCTAGGATGGCACTCTGCTCACAATGACATCTCTCCTCGTAGGCAAGGCCTGCCCTTTCGCTCTGGCATTCAGGGGGACAGGGGACTAGGCTCGTGCCTTCCCCATCCTTGAGGAGCCGCGAGAGGATCACTGCACACGGCCCGTGCCCTGGGATGGGGAGTAATGGGAAACTGTCCCTGTTTCCCCGACACACCCCCTGCCTCCGCCAAGGCTGCCACATCCTGGAGGAAGACGGCATTTGATTGCCCGTTCCTCCAGGAGGTGTTTCTGCGAGTTCAGGTTCGGGAGATTGGTGGCAAGCCCACGTCTGCCCTCTGGACAGGTGGCCAAGGACCTGCTATCCCCTTGGGCCCAGAGGCACAGGAAAGGCCTTCCTTCTGTCCAGACTCCTTCCTCAGATTAGAGCACGCTCCCGTGCCCAATCATCCGCCCGTGTCTCCTTAGCTTCGTCTCTCTGCACAAGCAGAGGGTGACAATTGTCTTGCCACCGGCCCGCTGTTCTTGCCAGGGCCGGCGCTCCTGCTTCGCGACCGTTTTCCGTCCACAAGGCCAACGACTCCTTCTCTTCTCCTGGGGCAGCATGCTGCACTTTCCCGAGACAGGCTCCTGGGGAGTGCAGTGACAGACATGTCCCTTTCTTTAAGGATCTTTCCACAGGCGCAACCACGCTTCTCTCTCAGGCAGAAGGGATGCCCAGGCAAAGTGGATCTCGCTCCATGCAGATTTATTACACCGTGCTGTGGAGTCTTCCTCAGGAAAACAGCAGCAGCATCCCACAGATCCGACTCTGATTTCCCAGAGAATGCTGTGCTTTCCCAGAGGGGATGCCCTAGCAAAGAGGCTTTTGCTCTATGCGGGTTCCTCCCGCCGTGCTCGAATACTAGGCTAAGGCAAGCAGCAACAGCAGCCCACAGAAACGACTCTGATTTCCCAGCGATGGCTATGCTTTCGCATAGGTTTTCAGCTTGGCGGGAACCGCACTTCGCTGCTGCTTCCTCAGCAAGGATTTCGGTGTTTGCTCTGTCGCGTCAGGGAAGAAGAGCTGCGGAGAGCTGGTCCGTCTTAGGCCTTGCTGTCCCGGGCTTCATGTTGGCGCCCTGGGTTCTCGCTGCCAGGCCGAAATAAGCAGACACAGCCACAATCCTGCAGCAGCGTGCGTGGCCTAGGATGGCACTCAATGCACACTACCAACTCCCGTTGTAGGCAACGCTTGGCCTTTGGTACTGGCTCTCAGGCGGACTCACGGACAAGGCCAGTGCCTTCGCCACAGGAGAGGAGAGGCGACAGGATCCCTGAACACCGTCCGTTCCCTGGAATGGGGAGCTTTGGGGGACTGTCCCCACTCCTTCCCCGGCAAACCCCCTGCCACCGAAAACGCTGCCACATCTTGGAGGAAGATGGCATCTGACTGCCCATTTCACGAGGGAGCTGTTCCTCAAGTTCCGGGTTTGGCTCCTGGTAGCAAGCCCAAGTGTGCCCTACGGACAGGTGGTCAAGGACATGCTGTCCCCTTGGGACCAGAGGCACAAGACAGGCCTGCCTTCTGCCCAGACTCCTTCCTCAGAGTGGAGCAGGTGCCCCTGCCCTAGTCGTCACCTCATGTCTCATTAGCAGTGAGGCTTCGTCTCTCCGCACAGGGAGCGGGTGACACTTGTCTTGCCACCGGCCTGCTCTTCCTGCCACGGCAGGCTCTCCTGCTTCCCGACCGTTTCCCAAACTCAAGGCCAATGGCACCTTCTCTTCTCTGGGGGCGGCTTGTTCGGCCTGCCCCAGACTTGCTCCTGGGGAGTGCAGTGAAAGACATGTCCCTTTCCTTAAGGCCCTTTCAGATGTGCAACCATGCTTCTCTCTTAGGCAAAGAGGTGCTAGGGCAAAGAGGATTTCGTTGCATGCGGGTATCTTCCAACGTGCTGTGGAGAGTAGCTTAGGTATTCAGCAGCAGCATCCCCCACATCCGATTCTGATTTCCCAGTGAATGCTGTGCTTTCCCAGAGGAGATGCCCGGGCAAAGAGGATTTCGCTGTATGCGGGTTTCTCCCACCGCGAGACCGGGCTCAGGCAAGCAGCAGTAGAGCCCGCAGATCCGACTCTGATTTCTCAGCGAATGCTGTGCTTTCGCAGAGGCTTTGGCTTGGAGCGAACAGCACTTGGCCGCTGCTTCCTCAGCAAGGCTTTAGTCGCTTCAGGGAAGAAGAGCAGCGGGAGAGCTGGTGCCTCTTGGGCCTTGCTTTCCCGGGCTCCAAGTTCACATCCTGGGTTCATCCTACCAAGCCGAAATAAGCAGACCCAGCCTCGACCCTGCAGCAGCGTGCATGGCCTAGGATGGCACTCTGCTCACAATGACATCTCTCCTCGTAGGCAAGGCCTGCCCTTTCGCTCTGGCATTCAGGGGGACAGGGGACTAGGCTCGTGCCTTCCCCATCCTTGAGGAGCCGCGAGAGGATCACTGCACACGGCCCGTGCCCTGGGATGGGGAGTAATGGGAAACTGTCCCTGTTTCCCCGACACACCCCCTGCCTCCGCCAAGGCTGCCACATCCTGGAGGAAGACGGCATTTGATTGCCCCTTCCTCCAGGAGGTGTTTCTGCGAGTTCAGGTTCGGGAGATTGGTGGCAAGCCCACGTCTGCCCTCTGGACAGGTGGCCAAGGACCTGCTATCCCCTTGGGCCCAGAGGCACAGGAAAGGCCTTCCTTCTGTCCAGACTCCTTCCTCAGATTAGAGCACGCTCCCGTGCCCAATCATCCCCCCGTGTCTCCTTAGCTTCGTCTCTCTGCACAAGCAGAGGGTGACAATTGTCTTGCCACCGGCCCGCTGTTCTTGCCAGGGCCGGCGCTCCTGCTTCGCGACCGTTTTCCGTCCACAAGGCCAACGACTCCTTCTCTTCTCCTGGGGCAGCATGCTGCACTTTCCCGAGACAGGCTCCTGGGGAGTGCAGTGACAGACATGTCCCTTTCTTTAAGGATCTTTCCACAGGCGCAACCACGCTTCTCTCTCAGGCAGAAGGGATGCCCAGGCAAAGTGGATCTCGCTCCATGCAGATTTATTACACCGTGCTGTGGAGTCTTCCTCAGGAAAACAGCAGCAGCATCCCACAGATCCGACTCTGATTTCCCAGAGAATGCTGTGCTTTCCCAGAGGGGATGCCCTAGCAAAGAGGCTTTTGCTCTATGCGGGTTCCTCCCGCCGTGCTCGAATACTAGGCTAAGGCAAGCAGCAACAGCAGCCCACAGAAACGACTCTGATTTCCCAGCGATGGCTATGCTTTCGCATAGGTTTTCAGCTTGGCGGGAACCGCACTTCGCTGCTGCTTCCTCAGCAAGGATTTCGGTGTTTGCTCTGTCGCGTCAGGGAAGAAGAGCTGCGGAGAGCTGGTCCGTCTTAGGCCTTGCTGTCCCGGGCTTCATGTTGGCGCCCTGGGTTCTCGCTGCCAGGCCGAAATAAGCAGACACAGCCACAAACCTGCAGCAGCGTGCGTGGCCTAGGATGGCACTCAATGCACACTACCAACTCCCGTTGTAGGCAACGCTTGGCCTTTGGTACTGGCTCTCAGGCGGACTCACGGACAAGGCCAGTGCCTTCGCCACAGGAGAGGAGAGGCGACAGGATCCCTGAACACCGTCCGTTCCCTGGAATGGGGAGCTTTGGGGGACTGTCCCCACTCCTTCCCCGGCAAACCCCCTGCCACGGAAAACGCTGTCACATCTTGGAGGAAGATGGCATCTGACTGCCCATTTCACGAGGGAGCTGTTCCTCAAGTTCCGGGTTTGGCTCCTGGTAGCAAGCCCAAGTGTGCCCTACGGACAGGTGGTCAAGGACATGCTGTCCCCTTGGGACCAGAGGCACAAGACAGGCCTGCCTTCTGCCCAGACTCCTTCCTCAGAGTGGAGCAGGTGCCCCTGCCCTAGTCGTCACCTCATGTCTCATTAGCAGTGAGGCTTCGTCTCTCCGCACAGGGAGCGGGTGACACTTGTCTTGCCACCGGCCTGCTCTTCCTGCCACGGCAGGCTCTCCTGCTTCCCGACCGTTTCCCAAACTCAAGGCCAATGGCACCTTCTCTTCTCTGGGGGCGGCTTGTTCGGCCTGCCCCAGACTTGCTCCTGGGGAGTGCAGTGAAAGACATGTCCCTTTCCTTAAGGCCCTTTCAGATGTGCAACCACGCTTCTCTCTTAGGCAAAGAGGTGCTAGGGCAAAGAGGATTTCGTTGCATGCGGGTATCTTCCAACGTGCTGTGGAGAGTAGCTTAGGTATTCAGCAGCAGCATCCCCCACATCCGATTCTGATTTCCCAGTGAATGCTGTGCTTTCCCAGAGGAGATGCCCGGGCAAAGAGGATTTCGCTGTATGCGGGTTTCTCCCACCGCGAGACCGGGCTCAGGCAAGCAGCAGTAGAGCCCGCAGATCCGACTCTGATTTCTCAGCGAATGCTGTGCTTTCGCAGAGGCTTTGGCTTGGAGCGAACAGCACTTGGCCGCTGCTTCCTCAGCAAGGCTTTAGTCGCTTCAGGGAAGAAGAGCAGCGGGAGAGCTGGTGCCTCTTGGGCCTTGCTTTCCCGGGCTCCAAGTTCACATCCTGGGTTCATCCTACCAAGCCGAAATAAGCAGACCCAGCCTCGACCCTGCAGCAGCGTGCATGGCCTAGGATGGCACTCTGCTCACAATGACATCTCTCCTCGTAGGCAAGGCCTGCCCTTTCGCTCTGGCATTCAGGGGGACAGGGGACTAGGCTCGTGCCTTCCCCATCCTTGAGGAGCCGCGAGAGGATCACTGCACACGGCCCGTGCCCTGGGATGGGGAGTAATGGGAAACTGTCCCTGTTTCCCCGACACACCCCCTGCCTCCGCCAAGGCTGCCACATCCTGGAGGAAGACGGCATTTGATTGCCCGTTCCTCCAGGAGGTGTTTCTGCGAGTTCAGGTTCGGGAGATTGGTGGCAAGCCCACGTCTGCCCTCTGGACAGGTGGCCAAGGACCTGCTATCCCCTTGGGCCCAGAGGCACAGGAAAGGCCTTCCTTCTGTCCAGACTCCTTCCTCAGATTAGAGCACGCTCCCGTGCCCAATCATCCCCCCGTGTCTCCTTAGCTTCGTCTCTCTGCACAAGCAGAGGGTGACAATTGTCTTGCCACCGGCCCGCTGTTCTTGCCAGGGCCGGCGCTCCTGCTTCGCGACCGTTTTCCGTCCACAAGGCCAACGACTCCTTCTCTTCTCCTGGGGCAGTATGCTGCACTTTCCCGAGACAGGCTCCTGGGGAGTGCAGTGACAGACATGTCCCTTTCTTTAAGGATCTTTCCACAGGCGCAACCACGCTTCTCTCTCAGGCAGAAGGGATGCCCAGGCAAAGTGGATCTCGCTCCATGCAGATTTATTACACCGTGCTGTGGAGTCTTCCTCAGGAAAACAGCAGCAGCATCCCACAGATCCGACTCTGATTTCCCAGAGAATGCTGTGCTTTCCCAGAGGGGATGCCCTAGCAAAGAGGCTTTTGCTCTATGCGGGTTCCTCCCGCCGTGCTCGAATACTAGGCTAAGGCAAGCAGCAACAGCAGCCCACAGAAACGACTCTGATTTCCCAGCGATGGCTATGCTTTCGCATAGGTTTTCAGCTTGGCGGGAACCGCACTTCGCTGCTGCTTCCTCAGCAAGGATTTCGGTGTTTGCTCTGTCGCGTCAGGGAAGAAGAGCTGCGGAGAGCTGGTCCGTCTTAGGCCTTGCTGTCCCGGGCTTCATGTTGGCGCCCTGGGTTCTCGCTGCCAGGCCGAAATAAGCAGACACAGCCACAAACCTGCAGCAGCGTGCGTGGCCTAGGATGGCACTCAATGCACACTACCAACTCCCGTTGTAGGCAACGCTTGGCCTTTGGTACTGGCTCTCAGGCGGACTCACGGACAAGGCCAGTGCCTTCGCCACAGGAGAGGAGAGGCGACAGGATCCCTGAACACCGTCCGTTCCCTGGAATGGGGAGCTTTGGGGGACTGTCCCCACTCCTTCCCCGGCAAACCCCCTGCCACCGAAAACGCTGCCACATCTTGGAGGAAGATGGCATCTGACTGCCCATTTCACGAGGGAGCTGTTCCTCAAGTTCCGGGTTTGGCTCCTGGTAGCAAGCCCAAGTGTGCCCTACGGACAGGTGGTCAAGGACATGCTGTCCCCTTGGGACCAGAGGCACAAGACAGGCCTGCCTTCTGCCCAGACTCCTTCCTCAGAGTGGAGCAGGTGCCCCTGCCCTAGTCGTCACCTCATGTCTCATTAGCAGTGAGGCTTCGTCTCTCCGCACCGGGAGCGGGTGACACTTGTCTTGCCACCGGCCTGCTCTTCCTGCCACGGCAGGCTCTCCTGCTTCCCGACCGTTTCCCAAACTCAAGGCCAATGGCACCTTCTCTTCTCTGGGGGCGGCTTGTTCGGCCTGACCCAGACTTGCTCCTGGGGAGTGCAGTGAAAGACATGTCCCTTTCCTTAAGGCCCTTTCAGATGTGCAACCACGCTTCTCTCTTAGGCAAAGAGGTGCTAGGGCAAAGAGGATTTCGTTGCATGCGGGTATCTTCCAACGTGCTGTGGAGAGTAGCTTAGGTATTCAGCAGCAGCATCCCCCACATCCGATTCTGATTTCCCAGTGAATGCTGTGCTTTCCCAGAGGAGATGCCCGGGCAAAGAGGATTTCGCTGTATGCGGGTTTCTCCCACCGCGAGACCGGGCTCAGGCAAGCAGCAGTAGAGCCCGCAGATCCGACTCTGATTTCTCAGCGAATGCTGTGCTTTCGCAGAGGCTTTGGCTTGGAGCGAACAGCACTTGGCCGCTGCTTCCTCAGCAAGGCTTTAGTCGCTTCAGGGAAGAAGAGCAGCGGGAGAGCTGGTGCCTCTTGGGCCTTGCTTTCCCGGGCTCCAAGTTCACATCCTGGGTTCATCCTACCAAGCCGAAATAAGCAGACCCAGCCTCGACCCTGCAGCAGCGTGCATGGCCTAGGATGGCACTCTGCTCACAATGACATCTCTCCTCGTAGGCAAGGCCTGCCCTTTCGCTCTGGCATTCAGGGGGACAGGGGACTAGGCTCGTGCCTTCCCCATCCTTGAGGAGCCGCGAGAGGATCACTGCACACGGCCCGTGCCCTGGGATGGGGAGTAATGGGAAACTGTCCCTGTTTCCCCGACACACCCCCTGCCTCCGCCAAGGCTGCCACATCCTGGAGGAAGACGGCATTTGATTGCCCGTTCCTCCAGGAGGTGTTTCTGCGAGTTCAGGTTCGGGAGATTGGTGGCAAGCCCACGTCTGCCCTCTGGACAGGTGGCCAAGGACCTGCTATCCCCTTGGGCCCAGAGGCACAGGAAAGGCCTTCCTTCTGTCCAGACTCCTTCCTCAGATTAGAGCACGCTCCCGTGCCCAATCATCCGCCCGTGTCTCCTTAGCTTCGTCTCTCTGCACAAGCAGAGGGTGACAATTGTCTTGCCACCGGCCCGCTGTTCTTGCCAGGGCCGGCGCTCCTGCTTCGCGACCGTTTTCCGTCCACAAGGCCAACGACTCCTTCTCTTCTCCTGGGGCAGCATGCTGCACTTTCCCGAGACAGGCTCCTGGGGAGTGCAGTGACAGACATGTCCCTTTCTTTAAGGATCTTTCCACAGGCGCAACCACGCTTCTCTCTCAGGCAGAAGGGATGCCCAGGCAAAGTGGATCTCGCTCCATGCAGATTTATTACACCGTGCTGTGGAGTCTTCCTCAGGAAAACAGCAGCAGCATCCCACAGATCCGACTCTGATTTCCCAGAGAATGCTGTGCTTTCCCAGAGGGGATGCCCTAGCAAAGAGGCTTTTGCTCTATGCGGGTTCCTCCCGCCGTGCTCGAATACTAGGCTAAGGCAAGCAGCAACAGCAGCCCACAGAAACGACTCTGATTTCCCAGCGATGGCTATGCTTTCGCATAGGTTTTCAGCTTGGCGGGAACCGCACTTCGCTGCTGCTTCCTCAGCAAGGATTTCGGTGTTTGCTCTGTCGCGTCAGGGAAGAAGAGCTGCGGAGAGCTGGTCCGTCTTAGGCCTTGCTGTCCCGGGCTTCATGTTGGCGCCCTGGGTTCTCGCTGCCAGGCCGAAATAAGCAGACACAGCCACAATCCTGCAGCAGCGTGCGTGGCCTAGGATGGCACTCAATGCACACTACCAACTCCCGTTGTAGGCAACGCTTGGCCTTTGGTACTGGCTCTCAGGCGGACTCACGGACAAGGCCAGTGCCTTCGCCACAGGAGAGGAGAGGCGACAGGATCCCTGAACACCGTCCGTTCCCTGGAATGGGGAGCTTTGGGGGACTGTCCCCACTCCTTCCCCGGCAAACCCCCTGCCACCGAAAACGCTGCCACATCTTGGAGGAAGATGGCATCTGACTGCCCATTTCACGAGGGAGCTGTTCCTCAAGTTCCGGGTTTGGCTCCTGGTAGCAAGCCCAAGTGTGCCCTACGGACAGGTGGTCAAGGACATGCTGTCCCCTTGGGACCAGAGGCACAAGACAGGCCTGCCTTCTGCCCAGACTCCTTCCTCAGAGTGGAGCAGGTGCCCCTGCCCTAGTCGTCACCTCATGTCTCATTAGCAGTGAGGCTTCGTCTCTCCGCACAGGGAGCGGGTGACACTTGTCTTGCCACCGGCCTGCTCTTCCTGCCACGGCAGGCTCTCCTGCTTCCCGACCGTTTCCCAAACTCAAGGCCAATGGCACCTTCTCTTCTCTGGGGGCGGCTTGTTCGGCCTGCCCCAGACTTGCTCCTGGGGAGTGCAGTGAAAGACATGTCCCTTTCCTTAAGGCCCTTTCAGATGTGCAACCACGCTTCTCTCTTAGGCAAAGAGGTGCTAGGGCAAAGAGGATTTCGTTGCATGCGGGTATCTTCCAACGTGCTGTGGAGAGTAGCTTAGGTATTCAGCAGCAGCATCCCCCACATCCGATTCTGATTTCCCAGTGAATGCTGTGCTTTCCCAGAGGAGATGCCCGGGCAAAGAGGATTTCGCTGTATGCGGGTTTCTCCCACCGCGAGACCGGGCTCAGGCAAGCAGCAGTAGAGCCCGCAGATCCGACTCTGATTTCTCAGCGAATGCTGTGCTTTCGCAGAGGCTTTGGCTTGGAGCGAACAGCACTTGGCCGCTGCTTCCTCAGCAAGGCTTTAGTCGCTTCAGGGAAGAAGAGCAGCGGGAGAGCTGGTGCCTCTTGGGCCTTGCTTTCCCGGGCTCCAAGTTCACATCCTGGGTTCATCCTACCAAGCCGAAATAAGCAGACCCAGCCTCGACCCTGCAGCAGCGTGCATGGCCTAGGATGGCACTCTGCTCACAATGACATCTCTCCTCGTAGGCAAGGCCTGCCCTTTCGCTCTGGCATTCAGGGGGACAGGGGACTAGGCTCGTGCCTTCCCCATCCTTGAGGAGCCGCGAGAGGATCACTGCACACGGCCCGTGCCCTGGGATGGGGAGTAATGGGAAACTGTCCCTGTTTCCCCGACACACCCCCTGCCTCCGCCAAGGCTGCCACATCCTGGAGGAAGACGGCATTTGATTGCCCCTTCCTCCAGGAGGTGTTTCTGCGAGTTCAGGTTCGGGAGATTGGTGGCAAGCCCACGTCTGCCCTCTGGACAGGTGGCCAAGGACCTGCTATCCCCTTGGGCCCAGAGGCACAGGAAAGGCCTTCCTTCTGTCCAGACTCCTTCCTCAGATTAGAGCACGCTCCCGTGCCCAATCATCCCCTCGTGTCTCCTTAGCTTCGTCTCTCTGCACAAGCAGAGGGTGACAATTGTCTTGCCACCGGCCCGCTGTTCTTGCCAGGGCCGGCGCTCCTGCTTCGCGACCGTTTTCCGTCCACAAGGCCAACGACTCCTTCTCTTCTCCTGGGGCAGCATGCTGCACTTTCCCGAGACAGGCTCCTGGGGAGTGCAGTGACAGACATGTCCCTTTCTTTAAGGATCTTTCCACAGGCGCAACCACGCTTCTCTCTCAGGCAGAAGGGATGCCCAGGCAAAGTGGATCTCGCTCCATGCAGATTTATTACACCGTGCTGTGGAGTCTTCCTCAGGAAAACAGCAGCAGCATCCCACAGATCCGACTCTGATTTCCCAGAGAATGCTGTGCTTTCCCAGAAGGGATGCCCTAGCAAAGAGGCTTTTGCTCTATGCGGGTTCCTCCCGCCGTGCTCGAATACTAGGCTAAGGCAAGCAGCAACAGCAGCCCACAGAAACGACTCTGATTTCCCAGCGATGGCTATGCTTTCGCATAGGTTTTCAGCTTGGCGGGAACCGCACTTCGCTGCTGCTTCCTCAGCAAGGATTTCGGTGTTTGCTCTGTCGCGTCAGGGAAGAAGAGCTGCGGAGAGCTGGTCCGTCTTAGGCCTTGCTGTCCCGGGCTTCATGTTGGCGCCCTGGGTTCTCGCTGCCAGGCCGAAATAAGCAGACACAGCCACAAACCTGCAGCAGCGTGCGTGGCCTAGGATGGCACTCAATGCACACTACCAACTCCCGTTGTAGGCAACGCTTGGCCTTTGGTACTGGCTCTCAGGCGGACTCACGGACAAGGCCAGTGCCTTCGCCACAGGAGAGGAGAGGCGACAGGATCCCTGAACACCGTCCGTTCCCTGGAATGGGGAGCTTTGGGGGACTGTCCCCACTCCTTCCCCGGCAAACCCCCTGCCACCGAAAACGCTGCCACATCTTGGATGAAGATGGCATCTGACTGCCCATTTCACGAGGGAGCTGTTCCTCAAGTTCCGGGTTTGGCTCCTGGTAGCAAGCCCAAGTGTGCCCTACGGACAGGTGGTCAAGGACATGCTGTCCCCTTGGGACCAGAGGCACAAGACAGGCCTGCCTTCTGCCCAGACTCCTTCCTCAGAGTGGAGCAGGTGCCCGTGCCCTAGTCGTCACCTCATGTCTCATTAGCAGTGAGGCTTCGTCTCTCCGCACAGGGAGCGGGTGACACTTGTCTTGCCACCGGCCTGCTCTTCCTGCCACGGCAGGCTCTCCTGCTTCCCGACCGTTTCCCAAACTCAAGGCCAATGGCACCTTCTCTTCTCTGGGGGCGGCTTGTTCGGCCTGCCCCAGACTTGCTCCTGGGGAGTGCAGTGAAAGACATGTCCCTTTCCTTAAGGCCCTTTCAGATGTGCAACCACGCTTCTCTCTTAGGCAAAGAGGTGCTAGGGCAAAGAGGATTTCGTTGCATGCGGGTATCTTCCAACGTGCTGTGGAGAGTAGCTTAGGTATTCAGCAGCAGCATCCCCCACATCCGATTCTGATTTCCCAGTGAATGCTGTGCTTTCCCAGAGGAGATGCCCGGGCAAAGAGGATTTCGCTGTATGCGGGTTTCTCCCACCGCGAGACCGGGCTCAGGCAAGCAGCAGTAGAGCCCGCAGATCCGACTCTGATTTCTCAGCGAATGCTGTGCTTTCGCAGAGGCTTTGGCTTGGAGCGAACAGCACTTGGCCGCTGCTTCCTCAGCAAGGCTTTAGTCGCTTCAGGGAAGAAGAGCAGCGGGAGAGCTGGTGCCTCTTGGGCCTTGCTTTCCCGGGCTCCAAGTTCACATCCTGGGTTCATCCTACCAAGCCGAAATAAGCAGACCCAGCCTCGACCCTGCAGCAGCGTGCATGGCCTAGGATGGCACTCTGCTCACAATGACATCTCTCCTCGTAGGCAAGGCCTGCCCTTTCGCTCTGGCATTCAGGGGGACAGGGGACTAGGCTCGTGCCTTCCCCATCCTTGAGGAGCCGCGAGAGGATCACTGCACACGGCCCGTGCCCTGGGATGGGGAGTAATGGGAAACTGTCCCTGTTTCCCCGACACACCCCCTGCCTCCGCCAAGGCTGCCACATCCTGGAGGAAGACGGCATTTGATTGCCCGTTCCTCCAGGAGGTGTTTCTGCGAGTTCAGGTTCGGGAGATTGGTGGCAAGCCCACGTCTGCCCTCTGGACAGGTGGCCAAGGACCTGCTATCCCCTTGGGCCCAGAGGCACAGGAAAGGCCTTCCTTCTGTCCAGACTCCTTCCTCAGATTAGAGCACGCTCCCGTGCCCAATCATCCCCCCGTGTCTCCTTAGCTTCGTCTCTCTGCACAAGCAGAGGGTGACAATTGTCTTGCCACCGGCCCGCTGTTCTTGCCAGGGCCGGCGCTCCTGCTTCGCGACCGTTTTCCGTCCACAAGGCCAACGACTCCTTCTCTTCTCCTGGGGCAGCATGCTGCACTTTCCCGAGACAGGCTCCTGGGGAGTGCAGTGACAGACATGTCCCTTTCTTTAAGGATCTTTCCACAGGCGCAACCACGCTTCTCTCTCAGGCAGAAGGGATGCCCAGGCAAAGTGGATCTCGCTCCATGCAGATTTATTACACCGTGCTGTGGAGTCTTCCTCAGGAAAACAGCAGCAGCATCCCACAGATCCGACTCTGATTTCCCAGAGAATGCTGTGCTTTCCCAGAGGGGATGCCCTAGCAAAGAGGCTTTTGCTCTATGCGGGTTCCTCCCGCCGTGCTCGAATACTAGGCTAAGGCAAGCAGCAACAGCAGCCCACAGAAACGACTCTGATTTCCCAGCGATGGCTATGCTTTCGCATAGGTTTTCAGCTTGGCGGGAACCGCACTTCGCTGCTGCTTCCTCAGCAAGGATTTCGGTGTTTGCTCTGTCGCGTCAGGGAAGAAGAGCTGCGGAGAGCTGGTCCGTCTTAGGCCTTGCTGTCCCGGGCTTCATGTTGGCGCCCTGGGTTCTCGCTGCCAGGCCGAAATAAGCAGACACAGCCACAATCCTGCAGCAGCGTGCGTGGCCTAGGATGGCACTCAATGCACACTACCAACTCCCGTTGTAGGCAACGCTTGGCCTTTGGTACTGGCTCTCAGGCGGACTCACGGACAAGGCCAGTGCCTTCGCCACAGGAGAGGAGAGGCGACAGGATCCCTGAACACCGTCCGTTCCCTGGAATGGGGAGCTTTGGGGGACTGTCCCCACTCCTTCCCCGGCAAACCCCCTGCCACCGAAAACGCTGCCACATCTTGGAGGAAGATGGCATCTGACTGCCCATTTCACGAGGGAGCTGTTCCTCAAGTTCCGGGTTTGGCTCCTGGTAGCAAGCCCAAGTGTGCCCTACGGACAGGTGGTCAAGGACATGCTGTCCCCTTGGGACCAGAGGCACAAGACAGGCCTGCCTTCTGCCCAGACTCCTTCCTCAGAGTGGAGCAGGTGCCCCTGCCCTAGTCGTCACCTCATGTCTCATTAGCAGTGAGGCTTCGTCTCTCCGCACAGGGAGCGGGTGACACTTGTCTTGCCACCGGCCTGCTCTTCCTGCCACGGCAGGCTCTCCTGCTTCCCGACCGTTTCCCAAACTCAAGGCCAATGGCACCTTCTCTTCTCTGGGGGCGGCTTGTTCGGCCTGCCCCAGACTTGCTCCTGGGGAGTGCAGTGAAAGACATGTCCCTTTCCTTAAGGCCCTTTCAGATGTGCAACCACGCTTCTCTCTTAGGCAAAGAGGTGCTAGGGCAAAGAGGATTTCGTTGCATGCGGGTATCTTCCAACGTGCTGTGGAGAGTAGCTTAGGTATTCAGCAGCAGCATCCCCCACATCCGATTCTGATTTCCCAGTGAATGCTGTGCTTTCCCAGAGGAGATGCCCGGGCAAAGAGGATTTCGCTGTATGCGGGTTTCTCCCACCGCGAGACCGGGCTCAGGCAAGCAGCAGTAGAGCCCGCAGATCCGACTCTGTTTTCTCGGCGAATGCTGTGCTTTCGCAGAGGCTTTGGCTTGGAGCGAACAGCACTTGGCCGCTGCTTCCTCAGCAAGGCTTTAGTCGCTTCAGGGAAGAAGAGCAGCGGGAGAGCTGGTGCCTCTTGGGCCTTGCTTTCCCGGGCTCCAAATTCACATCCTGGATTCATCCTACCAAGCCGAAATAAGCAGACCCAGCCTCGACCCTGCAGCAGCGTGCATGGCCTAGGATGGCACTCTGCTCACAATGACATCTCTCCTCGTAGGCAAGGCCTGCCCTTTCGCTCTGGCATTCAGGGGGACAGGGGACTAGGCTCGTGCCTTCCCCATCCTTGAGGAGGCGCGAGAGGATCACTGCACACGGCCCGTGCCCTGGGATGGGGAGTAATGGGAAACTGTCCCTGTTTCCCCGACACACCCCCTGTCTCCGCCAAGGCTGCCACATCCTGGAGGAAGACGGCATTTGATTGCCCGTTCCTCCAGGAGGTGTTTCTGCGAGTTCAGGTTCGGGAGATTGGTGGCAAGCCCACGTCTGCCCTCTGGACAGGTGGCCAAGGACCTGCTATCCCCTTGGGCCCAGAGGCACAGGAAAGGCCTTCCTTCTGTCCAGACTCCTTCCTCAGATTAGAGCACGCTCCCGTGCCCAATCATCCGCCCGTGTCTCCTTAGCTTCGTCTCTCTGCACAAGCAGAGGGTGACAATTGTCTTGCCACCGGCCCGCTGTTCCTGCCAGGGCCGGCGCTCCTGCTTCGCGACCGTTTTCCGTCCACAAGGCCAACGACTCCTTCTCTTCTCCTGGGGCAGCATGCTGCACTTTCCCGAGACAGGCTCCTGGGGAGTGCAGTGACAGACATGTCCCTTTCTTTAAGGATCTTTCCACAGGCGCAACCACGCTTCTCTCTCAGGCAGAAGGGATGCCCAGGCAAAGTGGATCTCGCTCCATGCAGATTTATTACACCGTGCTGTGGAGTCTTCCTCAGGAAAACAGCAGCAGCATCCCACAGATCCGACTCTGATTTCCCAGAGAATGCTGTGCTTTCCCAGAGGGGATGCCCTAGCAAAGAGGCTTTTGCTCTATGCGGGTTCCTCCCGCCGTGCTCGAATACTAGGCTAAGGCAAGCAGCAACAGCAGCCCACAGAAACGACTCTGATTTCCCAGCGATGGCTATGCTTTCGCATAGGTTTTCAGCTTGGCGGGAACCGCACTTCGCTGCTGCTTCCTCAGCAAGGATTTCGGTGTTTGCTCTGTCGCGTCAGGGAAGAAGAGCTGCGGAGAGCTGGTCCGTCTTAGGCCTTGCTGTCCCGGGCTTCATGTTGGCGCCCTGGGTTCTCGCGGCCAGGCCGAAATAAGCAGACACAGCCACAAACCTGCAGCAGCGTGCGTGGCCTGGGATGGCACTCAATGCACACTACCAACTCCCGTTGTAGGCAACGCTTGGCCTTTGGTACTGGCTCTCAGGCGGACTCACGGACAAGGCCAGTGCCTTCGCCACAGGAGAGGAGAGGCGACAGGAACCCTGAACACCGTCCGTTCCCTGGAATGGGGAGCTTTGGGGGACTGTTCCCACTCCGTCCCCGGCAAACCCCCTGCCACCGAAAACGCTGCCACATCTTGGAGGAAGATGGCATCTGACTGCCCATTTCACGAGGGAGCTGTTCCTCAAGTTCCGGGTTTGGCTCCTGGTAGCAAGCCCAAGTGTGCCCTACGGACAGGTGGTCAAGGACATGCTGTCCCCTTGGGACCAGAGGCACAAGACAGGCCTGCCTTCTGCCCAGACTCCTTCCTCAGAGTGGAGCAGGTGCCCCTGCCCTAGTCGTCACCTCATGTCTCATTAGCAGTGAGGCTTCGTCTCTCCGCACAGGGAGCGGGTGACACTTGTCTTGCCTCCGGCCTGCTCTTCCTGCCACGGCAGGCTCTCCTGCTTCCCGACCGTTTCCCAAACTCAAGGCCAATGGCACCTTCTCTTCTCTGGGGGCGGCTTGTTCGGCCTGCCCCAGACTTGCTCCTGGGGAGTGCAGTGAAAGACATGTCCCTTTCCTTAAGGCCCTTTCAGATGTGCAACCACGCTTCTCTCTTAGGCAAAGAGGTGCTAGGGCAAAGAGGATTTCGTTGCATGCGGGTGTCTTCCAACGTGCTGTGGAGAGTAGCTTAGGTATTCAGCAGCAGCATCCCCCACATCCGATTCTGATTTCCCAGTGAATGCTGTGCTTTCCCAGAGGAGATGCCCGGGCAAAGAGGATTTCGCTGTATGCGGGTTTCTCCCACCGTTACACCGGGCTCAGGCAAGCAGCAGTAGAGCCCGCAGATCCGACTCTGATTTCTCAGCGAATGCTGTGCTTTCGCAGAGGCTTTGGCTTGGAGCGAACAGCACTTGGCCGCTGCTTCCTCAGCAAGGCTTTAGTCGCTTCAGGGAAGAAGAGCAGCGGGAGAGCTGGTGCCTCTTGGGCCTTGCTTTCCCGGGCTCCAAGTTCACATCCTGGGTTCATCCTACCAAGCCGAAATAAGCAGACCCAGCCTCGACCCTGCAGCAGCGTGCATGGCCTAGGATGGCACTCTGCTCACAATGACATCTCTCCTCGTAGGCAAGGCCTGCCCTTTCGCTCTGGCATTCAGGGGGACAGGGGACTAGGCTCGTGCCTTCCCCATCCTTGAGGAGGCGCGAGAGGATCACTGCACACGGCCCGTGCCCTGGGATGGGGAGTAATGGGAAACTGTCCCTGTTTCCCCGACACACCCCCTGTCTCCGCTAAGGCTGCCACATCCTGGAGGAAGACGGCATTTGATTGCCCGTTCCTCCAGGAGGTGTTTCTGCGAGTTCAGGTTCGGGAGATTGGTGGCAAGCCCACGTCTGCCCTCTGGACAGGTGGCCAAGGACCTGCTATCCCCTTGGGCCCAGAGGCACAGGAAAGGCCTTCCTTCTGTCCAGACTCCTTCCTCAGATTAGAGCACGCTCCCGTGCCCAATCATCCCCTCGTGTCTCCTTAGCTTCGTCTCTCTGCACAAGCAGAGGTTGACAATTGTCTTGCCACCGGCCCGCTGTTCTTGCCAGGGCCGGCGCTCCTGCTTCGCGACCGTTTTCCGTCCACAAGGCCAACGACTCCTTCTCTTCTCCTGGGGCAGCATGCTGCACTTTCCCGAGACAGGCTCCTGGGGAGTGCAGTGACAGACATGTCCCTTTCTTTAAGGATCTTTCCACAGGCGCAACCACGCTTCTCTCTCAGGCAGAAGGGATGCCCAGGCAAAGTGGATCTCGCTCCATGCAGATTTATTACACCGTGCTGTGGAGTCTTCCTCAGGAAAACAGCAGCAGCATCCCACAGATCCGACTCTGATTTCCCAGAGAATGCTGTGCTTTCCCAGAGGGGATGCCCTAGCAAAGAGGCTTTTGCTCTATGCGGGTTCCTCCCGCCGTGCTCGAATACTAGGCTAAGGCAAGCAGCAACAGCAGCCCACAGAAACGACTCTGATTTCCCAGCGATGGCTATGCTTTCGCATAGGTTTTCAGCTTGGCGGGAACCGCACTTCGCTGCTGCTTCCTCAGCAAGGATTTCGGTGTTTGCTCTGTCGCGTCAGGGAAGAAGAGCTGCGGAGAGCTGGTCCGTCTTAGGCCTTGCTGTCCCGGGCTTCATGTTGGCGCCCTGGGTTCTCGCTGCCAGGCCGAAATAAGCAGACACAGCCACAAACCTGCAGCAGCGTGCGTGGCCTAGGATGGCACTCAATGCACACTACCAACTCCCGTTGTAGGCAACGCTTGGCCTTTGGTACTGGCTCTCAGGCGGACTCACGGACAAGGCCAGTGCCTTCGCCACAGGAGAGGAGAGGCGACAGGATCCCTGAACACCGTCCGTTCCCTGGAATGGGGAGCTTTGGGGGACTGTCCCCACTCCTTCCCCGGCAAACCCCCTGCCACCGAAAACGCTGCCACATCTTGGAGGAAGATGGCATCTGACTGCCCATTTCACGAGGGAGCTGTTCCTCAAGTTCCGGGTTTGGCTCCTGGTAGCAAGCCCAAGTGTGCCCTACGGACAGGTGGTCAAGGACATGCTGTCCCCTTGGGACCAGAGGCACAAGACAGGCCTGCCTTCTGCCCAGACTCCTTCCTCAGAGTGGAGCAGGTGCCCCTGCCCTAGTCGTCACCTCATGTCTCATTAGCAGTGAGGCTTCGTCTCTCCGCACAGGGAGCGGGTGACACTTGTCTTGCCACCGGCCTGCTCTTCCTGCCACGGCAGGCTCTCCTGCTTCCCGACCGTTTCCCAAACTCAAGGCCAATGGCACCTTCTCTTCTCTGGGGGCGGCTTGTTCGGCCTGCCCCAGACTTGCTCCTGGGGAGTGCAGTGAAAGACATGTCCCTTTCCTTAAGGCCCTTTCAGATGTGCAACCACGCTTCTCTCTTAGGCAAAGAGGTGCTAGGGCAAAGAGGATTTCGTTGCATGCGGGTATCTTCCAACGTGCCGTGGAGAGTAGCTTAGGTATTCAGCAGCAGCATCCCCCACATCCGATTCTGATTTCCCAGTGAATGCTGTGCTTTCCCAGAGGAGATGCCCGGGCAAAGAGGATTTCGCTGTATGCGGGTTTCTCCCACCGCGAGACTGGGCTCAGGCAAGCAGCAGTAGAGCCCGCAGATCCGACTCTGATTTCTCAGCGAATGCTGTGCTTTCGCAGAGGCTTTGGCTTGGAGCGAACAGCACTTGGCCGCTGCTTCCTCAGCAAGGCTTTAGTCGCTTCAGGGAAGAAGAGCAGCGGGAGAGCTGGTGCCTCTTGGGCCTTGCTTTCCCGGGCTCCAAGTTCACATCCTGGGTTCATCCTACCAAGCCGAAATAAGCAGACCCAGCCTCGACCCTGCAGCAGCGTGCATGGCCTAGGATGGCACTCTGCTCACAATGACATCTCTCCTCGTAGGCAAGGCCTGCCCTTTCGCTCTGGCATTCAGGGGGACAGGGGACTAGGCTCGTGCCTTCCCCATCCTTGAGGAGCCGCGAGAGGATCACTGCACACGGCCCGTGCCCTGGGATGGGGAGTAATGGGAAACTGTCCCTGTTTCCCCGACACACCCCCTGCCTCCGCCAAGGCTGCCACATCCTGGAGGAAGACGGCATTTGATTGCCCGTTCCTCCAGGAGGTGTTTCTGCGAGTTCAGGTTCGGGAGATTGGTGCCAAGCCCACGTCTGCCCTCTGGACAGGTGGCCAAGGACCTGCTATCCCCTTGGGCCCAGAGGCACAGGAAAGGCCTTCCTTCTGTCCAGACTCCTTCCTCAGATTAGAGCACGCTCCCGTGCCCAATCATCCGCCCGTGTCTCCTTAGCTTCGTCTCTCTGCACAAGCAGAGGGTGACAATTGTCTTGCCACCGGCCCGCTGTTCTTGCCAGGGCCGGCGCTCCTGCTTCGCGACCGTTTTCCGTCCACAAGGCCAACGACTCCTTCTCTTCTCCTGGGGCAGCATGCTGCACTTTCCCGAGACAGGCTCCTGGGGAGTGCAGTGACAGACATGTCCCTTTCTTTAAGGATCTTTCCACAGGCGCAACCACGCTTCTCTCTCAGGCAGAAGGGATGCCCAGGCAAAGTGGATCTCGCTCCATGCAGATTTATTACACCGTGCTGTGGAGTCTTCCTCAGGAAAACAGCAGCAGCATCCCACAGATCCGACTCTGATTTCCCAGAGAATGCTGTGCTTTCCCAGAGGGGATGCCCTAGCAAAGAGGCTTTTGCTCTATGCGGGTTCCTCCCGCCGTGCTCGAATACTAGGCTAAGGCAAGCAGCAACAGCAGCCCACAGAAACGACTCTGATTTCCCAGCGATGGCTATGCTTTCGCATAGGTTTTCAGCTTGGCGGGAACCGCACTTCGCTGCTGCTTCCTCAGCAAGGATTTCGGTGTTTGCTCTGTCGCGTCAGGGAAGAAGAGCTGCGGAGAGCTGGTCCGTCTTAGGCCTTGCTGTCCCGGGCTTCATGTTGGCGCCCTGGGTTCTCGCGGCCAGGCCGAAATAAGCAGACACAGCCACAAACCTGCAGCAGCGTGCGTGGCCTGGGATGGCACTCAATGCACACTACCAACTCCCGTTGTAGGCAACGCTTGGCCTTTGGTACTGGCTCTCAGGCGGACTCACGGACAAGGCCAGTGCCTTCGCCACAGGAGAGGAGAGGCGACAGGATCCCTGAACACCGTCCGTTCCCTGGAATGGGGAGCTTTGGGGGACTGTTCCCACTCCGTCCCCGGCAAACCCCCTGCCACCGAAAACGCTGCCACATCTTGGAGGAAGATGGCATCTGACTGCCCATTTCACGAGGGAGCTGTTCCTCAAGTTCCGGGTTTGGCTCCTGGTAGCAAGCCCAAGTGTGCCCTACGGACAGGTGGTCAAGGACATGCTGTCCCCTTGGGACCAGAGGCACAAGACAGGCCTGCCTTCTGCCCAGACTCCTTCCTCAGAGTGGAGCAGGTGCCCCTGCCCTAGTCGTCACCTCATGTCTCATTAGCAGTGAGGCTTCGTCTCTCCGCACAGGGAGCGGGTGACACTTGTCTTGCCTCCGGCCTGCTCTTCCTGCCACGGCAGGCTCTCCTGCTTCCCGACCGTTTCCCAAACTCAAGCCCAATGGCACCTTCTCTTCTCTGGGGGCGGCTTGTTCGGCCTGCCCCAGACTTGCTCCTGGGGAGTGCAGTGAAAGACATGTCCCTTTCCTTAAGGCCCTTTCAGATGTGCAACCACGCTTCTCTCTTAGGCAAAGAGGTGCTAGGGCAAAGAGGATTTCGTTGCATGCGGGTATCTTCCAACGTGCTGTGGAGAGTAGCTTAGGTATTCAGCAGCAGCATCCCCCACATCCGATTCTGATTTCCCAGTGAATGCTGTGCTTTCCCAGAGGAGATGCCCGGGCAAAGAGGATTTCGCTGTATGCGGGTTTCTCCCACCGCGAGACCGGGCTCAGGCAAGCAGCAGTAGAGCCCGCAGATCCGACTCTGATTTCTCAGCGAATGCTGTGCTTTCGCAGAGGCTTTGGCTTGGAGCGAACAGCACTTGGCCGCTGCTTCCTCAGCAAGGCTTTAGTCGCTTTAGGGAAGAAGAGCAGCGGGAGAGCTGGTGCCTCTTGGGCCTTGCTTTCCCGGGCTCCAAGTTCACATCCTGGGTTCATCCTACCAAGCCGAAATAAGCAGACCCAGCCTCGACCCTGCAGCAGCGTGCATGGCCTAGGATGGCACTCTGCTCACAATGACATCTCTCCTCGTAGGCAAGGCCTGCCCTTTCGCTCTGGCATTCAGGGGGACAGGGGACTAGGCTCGTGCCTTCCCCATCCTTGAGGAGCCGCGAGAGGATCACTGCACACGGCCCGTGCCCTGGGATGGGGAGTAATGGGAAACTGTCCCTGTTTCCCCGACACACCCCCTGCCTCCGCCAAGGCTGCCACATCCTGGAGGAAGACGGCATTTGATTGCCCGTTCCTCCAGGAGGTGTTTCTGCGAGTTCAGGTTCGGGAGATTGGTGGCAAGCCCACGTCTGCCCTCTGGACAGGTGGCCAAGGACCTGCTATCCCCTTGGGCCCAGAGGCACAGGAAAGGCCTTCCTTCTGTCCAGACTCCTTCCTCAGATTAGAGCACGCTCCCGTGCCCAATCATCCGCCCGTGTCTCCTTAGCTTCGTCTCTCTGCACAAGCAGAGGGTGACAATTGTCTTGCCACCGGCCCGCTGTTCTTGCCAGGGCCGGCGCTCCTGCTTCGCGACCGTTTTCCGTCCACAAGGCCAACGACTCCTTCTCTTCTCCTGGGGCAGCATGCTGCACTTTCCCGAGACAGGCTCCTGGGGAGTGCAGTGACAGACATGTCCCTTTCTTTAAGGATCTTTCCACAGGCGCAACCACGCTTCTCTCTCAGGCAGAAGGGATGCCCAGGCAAAGTGGATCTCGCTCCATGCAGATTTATTACACCGTGCTGTGGAGTCTTCCTCAGGAAAACAGCAGCAGCATCCCACAGATCCGACTCTGATTTCCCAGAGAATGCTGTGCTTTCCCAGAGGGGATGCCCTAGCAAAGAGGCTTTTGCTCTATGCGGGTTCCTCCCGCCGTGCTCGAATACTAGGCTAAGGCAAGCAGCAACAGCAGCCCACAGAAACGACTCTGATTTCCCAGTGATGGCTATGCTTTCGCATAGGTTTTCAGCTTGGCGGGAACCGCACTTCGCTGCTGCTTCCTCAGCAAGGATTTCGGTGTTTGCTCTGTCGCGTCAGGGAAGAAGAGCTGCGGAGAGCTGGTCCGTCTTAGGCCTTGCTGTCCCGGGCTTCATGTTGGCGCCCTGGGTTCTCGCTGCCAGGCCGAAATAAGCAGACACAGCCACAATCCTGCAGCAGCGTGCGTGGCCTAGGATGGCACTCAATGCACACTACCAACTCCCGTTGTAGGCAACGCTTGGCCTTTGGTACTGGCTCTCAGGCGGACTCACGGACAAGGCCAGTGCCTTCGCCACAGGAGAGGAGAGGCGACAGGATCCCTGAACACCGTCCGTTCCCTGGAATGGGGAGCTTTGGGGGACTGTCCCCACTCCTTCCCCGGCAAACCCCCTGCCACCGAAAACGCTGCCACATCTTGGAGGAAGATGGCATCTGACTGCCCATTTCACGAGGGAGCTGTTCCTCAAGTTCCGGGTTTGGCTCCTGGTAGCAAGCCCAAGTGTGCCCTACGGACAGGTGGTCAAGGACATGCTGTCCCCTTGGGACCAGAGGCACAAGACAGGCCTGCCTTCTGCCCAGACTCCTTCCTCAGAGTGGAGCAGGTGCCCCTGCCCTAGTCGTCACCTCATGTCTCATTAGCAGTGAGGCTTCGTCTCTCCGCACAGGGAGCGGGTGACACTTGTCTTGCCACCGGCCTGCTCTTCCTGCCACGGCAGGCTCTCCTGCTTCCCGACCGTTTCCCAAACTCAAGGCCAATGGCACCTTCTCTTCTCTGGGGGCGGCTTGTTCGGCCTGCCCCAGACTTGCTCCTGGGGAGTGCAGTGAAAGACATGTCCCTTTCCTTAAGGCCCTTTCAGATGTGCAACCATGCTTCTCTCTTAGGCAAAGAGGTGCTAGGGCAAAGAGGATTTCGTTGCATGCGGGTATCTTCCAACGTGCTGTGGAGAGTAGCTTAGGTATTCAGCAGCAGCATCCCCCACATCCGATTCTGATTTCCCAGTGAATGCTGTGCTTTCCCAGAGGAGATGCCCGGGCAAAGAGGATTTCGCTGTATGCGGGTTTCTCCCACCGCGAGACCGGGCTCAGGCAAGCAGCAGTAGAGCCCGCAGATCCGACTCTGATTTCTCAGCGAATGCTGTGCTTTCGCAGAGGCTTTGGCTTGGAGCGAACAGCACTTGGCCGCTGCTTCCTCAGCAAGGCTTTAGTCGCTTCAGGGAAGAAGAGCAGCGGGAGAGCTGGTGCCTCTTGGGCCTTGCTTTCCCGGGCTCCAAGTTCACATCCTGGGTTCATCCTACCAAGCCGATATAAGCAGACCCAGCCTCGACCCTGCAGCAGCGTGCATGGCCTAGGATGGCACTCTGCTCACAATGACATCTCTCCTCGTAGGCAAGGCCTGCCCTTTCGCTCTGGCATTCAGGGGGACAGGGGACTAGGCTCGTGCCTTCCCCATCCTTGAGGAGCCGCGAGAGGATCACTGCACACGGCCCGTGCCCTGGGATGGGGAGTAATGGGAAACTGTCCCTGTTTCCCCGACACACCCCCTGCCTCCGCCAAGGCTGCCACATCCTGGAGGAAGACGGCATTTGATTGCCCGTTCCTCCAGGAGGTGTTTCTGCGAGTTCAGGTTCGGGAGATTGGTGGCAAGCCCACGTCTGCCCTCTGGACAGGTGGCCAAGGACCTGCTATCCCCTTGGGCCCAGAGGCACAGGAAAGGCCTTCCTTCTGTCCAGACTCCTTCCTCAGATTAGAGCACGCTCCCGTGCCCAATCATCCGCCCGTGTCTCCTTAGCTTCGTCTCTCTGCACAAGCAGAGGGTGACAATTGTCTTGCCACCGGCCCGCTGTTCTTGCCAGGGCCGGCGCTCCTGCTTCGCGACCGTTTTCCGTCCACAAGGCCAACGACTCCTTCTCTTCTCCTGGGGCAGCATGCTGCACTTTCCCGAGACAGGCTCCTGGGGAGTGCAGTGACAGACATGTCCCTTTCTTTAAGGATCTTTCCACAGGCGCAACCACGCTTCTCTCTCAGGCAGAAGGGATGCCCAGGCAAAGTGGATCTCGCTCCATGCAGATTTATTACACCGTGCTGTGGAGTCTTCCTCAGGAAAACAGCAGCAGCATCCCACAGATCCGACTCTGATTTCCCAGAGAATGCTGTGCTTTCCCAGAGGGGATGCCCTAGCAAAGAGGCTTTTGCTCTATGCGGGTTCCTCCCGCCGTGCTCGAATACTAGGCTAAGGCAAGCAGCAACAGCAGCCCACAGAAACGACTCTGATTTCCCAGCGATGGCTATGCTTTCGCATAGGTTTTCAGCTTGGCGGGAACCGCACTTCGCTGCTGCTTCCTCAGCAAGGATTTCGGTGTTTGCTCTGTCGCGTCAGGGAAGAAGAGCTGCGGAGAGCTGGTCCGTCTTAGGCCTTGCTGTCCCGGGCTTCATGTTGGCGCCCTGGGTTCTCGCTGCCAGGCCGAAATAAGCAGACACAGCCACAATCCTGCAGCAGCGTGCGTGGCCTAGGATGGCACTCAATGCACACTACCAACTCCCGTTGTAGGCAACGCTTGGCCTTTGGTACTGGCTCTCAGGCGGACTCACGGACAAGGCCAGTGCCTTCGCCACAGGAGAGGAGAGGCGACAGGATCCCTGAACACCGTCCGTTCCCTGGAATGGGGAGCTTTGGGGGACTGTCCCCACTCCTTCCCCGGCAAACCCCCTGCCACCGAAAACGCTGCCACATCTTGGAGGAAGATGGCATCTGACTGCCCATTTCACGAGGGAGCTGTTCCTCAAGTTCCGGGTTTGGCTCCTGGTAGCAAGCCCAAGTGTGCCCTACGGACAGGTGGTCAAGGACATGCTGTCCCCTTGGGACCAGAGGCACAAGACAGGCCTGCCTTCTGCCCAGACTCCTTCCTCAGAGTGGAGCAGGTGCCCCTGCCCTAGTCGTCACCTCATGTCTCATTAGCAGTGAGGCTTCGTCTCTCCGCACAGGGAGCGGGTGACACTTGTCTTGCCACCGGCCTGCTCTTCCTGCCACGGCAGGCTCTCCTGCTTCCCGACCGTTTCCCAAACTCAAGGCCAATGGCACCTTCTCTTCTCTGGGGGCGGCTTGTTCGGCCTGCCCCAGACTTGCTCCTGGGGAGTGCAGTGAAAGACATGTCCCTTTCCTTAAGGCCCTTTCAGATGTGCAACCATGCTTCTCTCTTAGGCAAAGAGGTGCTAGGGCAAAGAGGATTTCGTTGCATGCGGGTATCTTCCAACGTGCTGTGGAGAGTAGCTTAGGTATTCAGCAGCAGCATCCCCCACATCCGATTCTGATTTCCCAGTGAATGCTGTGCTTTCCCAGAGGAGATGCCCGGGCAAAGAGGATTTCGCTGTATGCGGGTTTCTCCCACCGCGAGACCGGGCTCAGGCAAGCAGCAGTAGAGCCCGCAGATCCGACTCTGATTTCTCAGCGAATGCTGTGCTTTCGCAGAGGCTTTGGCTTGGAGCGAACAGCACTTGGCCGCTGCTTCCTCAGCAAGGCTTTAGTCGCTTCAGGGAAGAAGAGCAGCGGGAGAGCTGGTGCCTCTTGGGCCTTGCTTTCCCGGGCTCCAAGTTCACATCCTGGGTTCATCCTACCAAGCCGAAATAAGCAGACCCAGCCTCGACCCTGCAGCAGCGTGCATGGCCTAGGATGGCACTCTGCTCACAATGACATCTCTCCTCGTAGGCAAGGCCTGCCCTTTCGCTCTGGCATTCAGGGGGACAGGGGACTAGGCTCGTGCCTTCCCCATCCTTGAGGAGCCGCGAGAGGATCACTGCACACGGCCCGTGCCCTGGGATGGGGAGTAATGGGAAACTGTCCCTGTTTCCCCGACACACCCCCTGCCTCCGCCAAGGCTGCCACATCCTGGAGGAAGACGGCATTTGATTGCCCCTTCCTCCAGGAGGTGTTTCTGCGAGTTCAGGTTCGGGAGATTGGTGGCAAGCCCACGTCTGCCCTCTGGACAGGTGGCCAAGGACCTGCTATCCCCTTGGGCCCAGAGGCACAGGAAAGGCCTTCCTTCTGTCCAGACTCCTTCCTCAGATTAGAGCACGCTCCCGTGCCCAATCATCCGCCCGTGTCTCCTTAGCTTCGTCTCTCTGCACAAGCAGAGGGTGACAATTGTCTTGCCACCGGCCCGCTGTTCTTGCCAGGGCCGGCGCTCCTGCTTCGCGACCGTTTTCCGTCCACAAGGCCAACGACTCCTTCTCTTCTCCTGGGGCAGCATGCTGCACTTTCCCGAGACAGGCTCCTGGGGAGTGCAGTGACAGACATGTCCCTTTCTTTAAGGATCTTTCCACAGGCGCAACCACGCTTCTCTCTCAGGCAGAAGGGATGCCCAGGCAAAGTGGATCTCGCTCCATGCAGATTTATTACACCGTGCTGTGGAGTCTTCCTCAGGAAAACAGCAGCAGCATCCCACAGATCCGACTCTGATTTCCCAGAGAATGCTGTGCTTTCCCAGAGGGGATGCCCTAGCAAAGAGGCTTTTGCTCTATGCGGGTTCCTCCCGCCGTGCTCGAATACTAGGCTAAGGCAAGCAGCAACAGCAGCCCACAGAAACGACTCTGATTTCCCAGCGATGGCTATGCTTTCGCATAGGTTTTCAGCTTGGCGGGAACCGCACTTCGCTGCTGCTTCCTCAGCAAGGATTTCGGTGTTTGCTCTGTCGCGTCAGGGAAGAAGAGCTGCGGAGAGCTGGTCCGTCTTAGGCCTTGCTGTCCCGGGCTTCATGTTGGCGCCCTGGGTTCTCGCTGCCAGGCCGAAATAAGCAGACACAGCCACAAACCTGCAGCAGCGTGCGTGGCCTAGGATGGCACTCAATGCACACTACCAACTCCCGTTGTAGGCAACGCTTGGCCTTTGGTACTGGCTCTCAGGCGGACTCACGGACAAGGTCAGTGCCTTCGCCACAGGAGAGGAGAGGCGACAGGATCCCTGAACACCGTCCGTTCCCTGGAATGGGGAGCTTTGGGGGACTGTCCCCACTCCTTCCCCGGCAAACCCCCTGCCACCGAAAACGCTGCCACATCTTGGAGGAAGATGGCATCTGACTGCCCATTTCACGAGGGAGCTGTTCCTCAAGTTCCGGGTTTGGCTCCTGGTAGCAAGCCCAAGTGTGCCCTACGGACAGGTGGTCAAGGACATGCTGTCCCCTTGGGACCAGAGGCACAAGACAGGCCTGCCTTCTGCCCAGACTCCTTCCTCAGAGTGGAGCAGGTGCCCCTGCCCTAGTCGTCACCTCATGTCTCATTAGCAGTGAGGCTTCGTCTCTCCGCACAGGGAGCGGGTGACACTTGTCTTGCCACCGGCCTGCTCTTCCTGCCACGGCAGGCTCTCCTGCTTCCCGACCGTTTCCCAAACTCAAGGCCAATGGCACCTTCTCTTCTCTGGGGGCGGCTTGTTCGGCCTGCCCCAGACTTGCTCCTGGGGAGTGCAGTGAAAGACATGTCCCTTTCCTTAAGGCCCTTTCAGATGTGCAACCACGCTTCTCTCTTAGGCAAAGAAGTGCTAGGGCAAAGAGGATTTCGTTGCATGCGGGTATCTTCCAACGTGCTGTGGAGAGTAGCTTAGGTATTCAGCAGCAGCATCCCCCACATCCGATTCTGATTTCCCAGTGAATGCTGTGCTTTCCCAGAGGAGATGCCCGGGCAAAGAGGATTTCGCTGTATGCGGGTTTCTCCCACCGCGAGACCGGGCTCAGGCAAGCAGCAGTAGAGCCCGCAGATCCGACTCTGATTTCTCAGCGAATGCTGTGCTTTCGCAGAGGCTTTGGCTTGGAGCGAACAGCACTTGGCCGCTGCTTCCTCAGCAAGGCTTTAGTCGCTTCAGGGAAGAAGAGCAGCGGGAGAGCTGGTGCCTCTTGGGCCTTGCTTTCCCGGGCTCCAAGTTCACATCCTGGGTTCATCCTACCAAGCCGAAATAAGCAGACCCAGCCTCGACCCTGCAGCAGCGTGCATGGCCTAGGATGGCACTCTGCTCACAATGACATCTCTCCTCGTAGGCAAGGCCTGCCCTTTCGCTCTGGCATTCAGGGGGACAGGGGACTAGGCTCGTGCCTTCCCCATCCTTGAGGAGCCGCGAGAGGATCACTGCACACGGCCCGTGCCCTGGGATGGGGAGTAATGGGAAACTGTCCCTGTTTCCCCGACACACCCCCTGCCTCCGCCAAGGCTGCCACATCCTGGAGGAAGACGGCATTTGATTGCCCGTTCCTCCAGGAGGTGTTTCTGCGAGTTCAGGTTCGGGAGATTGGTGGCAAGCCCACGTCTGCCCTCTGGACAGGTGGCCAAGGACCTGCTATCCCCTTGGGCCCAGAGGTACAGGAAAGGCCTTCCTTCTGTCCAGACTCCTTCCTCAGATTAGAGCACGCTCCCGTGCCCAATCATCCCCCCGTGTCTCCTTAGCTTCGTCTCTCTGCACAAGCAGAGGGTGACAATTGTCTTGCCACCGGCCCGCTGTTCTTGCCAGGGCCGGCGCTCCTGCTTCGCGACCGTTTTCCGTCCACAAGGCCAACGACTCCTTCTCTTCTCCTGGGGCAGCATGCTGCACTTTCCCGAGACAGGCTCCTGGGGAGTGCAGTGACAGACATGTCCCTTTCTTTAAGGATCTTTCCACAGGCGCAACCACGCTTCTCTCTCAGGCAGAAGGGATGCCCAGGCAAAGTGGATCTCGCTCCATGCAGATTTATTACACCGTGCTGTGGAGTCTTCCTCAGGAAAACAGCAGCAGCATCCCACAGATCCGACTCTGATTTCCCAGAGAATGCTGTGCTTTCCCAGAGGGGATGCCCTAGCAAAGAGGCTTTTGCTCTATGCGGGTTCCTCCCGCCGTGCTCGAATACTAGGCTAAGGCAAGCAGCAACAGCAGCCCACAGAAACGACTCTGATTTCCCAGCGATGGCTATGCTTTCGCATAGGTTTTCAGCTTGGCGGGAACCGCACTTCGCTGCTGCTTCCTCAGCAAGGATTTCGGTGTTTGCTCTGTCGCGTCAGGGAAGAAGAGCTGCGGAGAGCTGGTCCGTCTTAGGCCTTGCTGTTCCGGGCTTCATGTTGGCTCCCTGGGTTCTCGCTGCCAGGCCGAAATAAGCAGACACAGCCACAAACCTGCAGCAGCGTGCGTGGCCTGGGATGGCACTCAATGCACACTACCAACTCCTGTTGTAGGCAACGCTTGGCCTTTGGTACTGGCTCTCAGGCGGACTCACGGACAAGGCCAGTGCCTTCGCCACAGGAGAGGAGAGGCGACAGGATCCCTGAACACCGTCCGTTCCCTGGAATGGGGAGCTTTGGGGGACTGTCCCCACTCCTTCCCCGGCAAACCCCCTGCCACCGAAAACGCTGCCACATCTTGGAGGAAGATGGCATCTGACTGCCCATTTCACGAGGGAGCTGTTCCTCAAGTTCCGGGTTTGGCTCCTGGTAGCAAGCCCAAGTGTGCCCTACGGACAGGTGGTCAAGGACATGCTGTCCCCTTGGGACCAGAGGCACAAGACAGGCCTGCCTTCTGCCCAGACTCCTTCCTCAGAGTGGAGCAGGTGCCCCTGCCCTAGTCGTCACCTCATGTCTCATTAGCAGTGAGGCTTCGTCTCTCCGCACAGGGAGCGGGTGACACTTGTCTTGCCACCGGCCTGCTCTTCCTGCCACGGCAGGCTCTCCTGCTTCCCGACCGTTTCCCAAACTCAAGGCCAATGGCACCTTCTCTTCTCTGGGGGCGGCTTGTTCGGCCTGCCCCAGACTTGCTCCTGGGGAGTGCAGTGAAAGACATGTCCCTTTCCTTAAGGCCCTTTCAGATGTGCAACCACGCTTCTCTCTTAGGCAAAGAGGTGCTAGGGCAAAGAGGATTTCGTTGCATGCGGGTATCTTCCAACGTGCTGTGGAGAGTAGCTTAGGTATTCAGCAGCAGCATCCCCCACATCCGATTCTGATTTCCCAGTGAATGCTGTGCTTTCCCAGAGCAGATGCCCGGGCAAAGAGGATTTCGCTGTATGCGGGTTTCTCCCACCGCGAGACCGTGCTCAGGCAAGCAGCAGTAGAGCCCGCAGATACGACTCTGTTTTCTCAGCGAATGCTGTGCTTTCGCAGAGGCTTTGGCTTGGAGCGAACAGCACTTGGCCGCTGCTTCCTCAGCAAGGCTTTAGTCGCTTCAGGGAAGAAGAGCAGCGGGAGAGCTGGTGCCTCTTGGGCCTTGCTTTCCCGGGCTCCAAGTTCACATCCTGGGTTCATCCTACCAAGCCGAAATAAGCAGACCCAGCCTCGACCCTGCAGCAGCGTGCATGGCCTAGGATGGCACTCTGCTCACAATGACATCTCTCCTCGTAGGCAAGGCCTGCCCTTTCGCTCTGGCATTCAGGGGGACAGGGGACTAGGCTCGTGCCTTCCCCATCCTTGAGGAGGCGCGAGAGGATCACTGCACACGGCCCGTGCCCTGGGATGGGGAGTAATGGGAAACTGTCCCTGTTTCCCCGACACACCCCCTGTCTCCGCAAAGGCTGCCACATCCTGGAGGAAGACGGCATTTGATTGCCCGTTCCTCCAGGAGGTGTTTCTGCGAGTTCAGGTTCGGGAGATTGGTGGCAAGCCCACGTCTGCCCTCTGGACAGGTGGCCAAGGACCTGCGATCCCCTTGGGCCCAGAGGCACAGGAAAGGCCTTCCTTCTGTCCAGACTCCTTCCTCAGATTAGAGCACGCTCCCGTGCCCAATCATCCGCCCGTGTCTCCTTAGCTTCGTCTCTCTGCACAAGCAGAGGGTGACAATTGTCTTGCCACCGGCCCGCTGTTCTTGCCAGGGCCGGCGCTCCTGCTTCGCGACCGTTTTCCGTCCACAAGGCCAACGACTCCTTCTCTTCTCCTGGGGCAGCATGCTGCACTTTCCCGAGACAGGCTCCTGGGGAGTGCAGTGACAGACATGTCCCTTTCTTTAAGGATCTTTCCACAGGCGCAACCACGCTTCTCTCTCAGGCAGAAGGGATGCCCAGGCAAAGTGGATCTCGCTCCATGCAGATTTATTACACCGTGCTGTGGAGTCTTCCTCAGGAAAACAGCAGCAGCATCCCACAGATCCGACTCTGATTTCCCAGAGAATGCTGTGCTTTCCCAGAGGGGATGCCCTAGCAAAGAGGCTTTTGCTCTATGCGGGTTCCTCCCGCCGTGCTCGAATACTAGGCTAAGGCAAGCAGTAACAGCAGCCCACAGAAACGACTCTGATTTCCCAGCGATGGCTATGCTTTCGCATAGGTTTTCAGCTTGGCGGGAACCGCACTTCGCTGCTGCTTCCTCAGCAAGGATTTCGGTGTTTGGTCTGTCGCGTCAGGGAAGAAGAGCTGCGGAGAGCTGGTCCGTCTTAGGCCTTGCTGTCCCGGGCTTCATGTTGGCGCCCTGGGTTCTCGCGGCCAGGCCGAAATAAGCAGACACAGCCACAAACCTGCAGCAGCGTGCGTGGCCTGGGATGGCACTCAATGCACACTACCAACTCCCGTTGTAGGCAACGCTTGGCCTTTGGTACTGGCTCTCAGGCGGACTCACGGACAAGGCCAGTGCCTTCGCCACAGGAGAGGAGAGGCGACAGGATCCCTGAACACCGTCCGTTCCCTGGAATGGGGAGCTTTGGGGGACTGTCCCCACTCCGTCCCCGGCAAACCCCCTGCCACCGAAAACGCTGCCACATCTTGGAGGAAGATGGCATCTGACTGCCCATTTCACGAGGGAGCTGTTCCTCAAGTTCCGGGTTTGGCTCCTGGTAGCAAGCCCAAGTGTGCCCTACGGACAGGTGGTCAAGGACATGCTGTCCCCTTGGGACCAGAGGCACAAGACAGGCCTGCCTTCTGCCCAGACTCCTTCCTCAGAGTGGAGCAGGTGCCCCTGCCCTAGTCGTCACCTCATGTCTCATTAGCAGTGAGGCTTCGTCTCTCCGCACAGGGAGCGGGTGACACTTGTCTTGCCTCCGGCCTGCTCTTCCTGCCACGGCAGGCTCTCCTGCTTCCCGACCGTTTCCCAAACTCAAGGCCAATGGCACCTTCTCTTCTCTGGGGGCGGCTTGTTCGGCCTGCCCCAGACTTGCTCCTGGGGAGTGCAGTGAAAGACATGTCCCTTTCCTTAAGGCCCTTTCAGATGTGCAACCACGCTTCTCTCTTAGGCAAAGAGGTGCTAGGGCAAAGAGGATTTCGTTGCATGCGGGTATCTTCCAACGTGCTGTGGAGAGTAGCTTAGGTATTCAGCAGCAGCATCCCCCACATCCGATTCTGATTTCCCAGTGAATGCTGTGCTTTCCCAGAGGAGATGCCCGGGCAAAGAGGATTTCGCTGTATGCGGGTTTCTCCCACCGTTACACCGGGCTCAGGCAAGCAGCAGTAGAGCCCGCAGATCCGACTCTGATTTCTCAGCGAATGCTGTGCTTTCGCAGAGGCTTTGGCTTGGAGCGAACAGCACTTGGCCGCTGCTTCCTCAGCAAGGCTTTAGTCGCTTCAGGGAAGAAGAGCAGCGGGAGAGCTGGTGCCTCTTGGGCCTTGCTTTCCCGGGCTCCAAGTTCACATCCTGGGTTCATCCTACCAAGCCGATATAAGCAGACCCAGCCTCGACCCTGCAGCAGCGTGCATGGCCTAGGATGGCACTCTGCTCACAATGACATCTCTCCTCGTAGGCAAGGCCTGCCCTTTCGCTCTGGCATTCAGGGGGACAGGGGACTAGGCTCGTGCCTTCCCCATCCTTGAGGAGCCGCGAGAGGATCACTGCACACGGCCCGTGCCCTGGGATGGGGAGTAATGGGAAACTGTCCCTGTTTCCCCGACACACCCCCTGCCTCCGCCAAGGCTGCCACATCCTGGAGGAAGACGGCATTTGATTGCCCGTTCCTCCAGGAGGTGTTTCTGCGAGTTCAGGTTCGGGAGATTGGTGGCAAGCCCACGTCTGCCCTCTGGACAGGTGGCCAAGGACCTGCTATCCCCTTGGGCCCAGAGGCACAGGAAAGGCCTTCCTTCTGTCCAGACTCCTTCCTCAGATTAGAGCACGCTCCCGTGCCCAATCATCCGCCCGTGTCTCCTTAGCTTCGTCTCTCTGCACAAGCAGAGGGTGACAATTGTCTTGCCACCGGCCCGCTGTTCTTGCCAGGGCCGGCGCTCCTGCTTCGCGACCGTTTTCCGTCCACAAGGCCAACGACTCCTTCTCTTCTCCTGGGGCAGCATGCTGCACTTTCCCGAGACAGGCTCCTGGGGAGTGCAGTGACAGACATGTCCCTTTCTTTAAGGATCTTTCCACAGGCGCAACCACGCTTCTCTCTCAGGCAGAAGGGATGCCCAGGCAAAGTGGATCTCGCTCCATGCAGATTTATTACACCGTGCTGTGGAGTCTTCCTCAGGAAAACAGCAGCAGCATCCCACAGATCCGACTCTGATTTCCCAGAGAATGCTGTGCTTTCCCAGAGGGGATGCCCTAGCAAAGAGGCTTTTGCTCTATGCGGGTTCCTCCCGCCGTGCTCGAATACTAGGCTAAGGCAAGCAGCAACAGCAGCCCACAGAAACGACTCTGATTTCCCAGCGATGGCTATGCTTTCGCATAGGTTTTCAGCTTGGCGGGAACCGCACTTCGCTGCTGCTTCCTCAGCAAGGATTTCGGTGTTTGCTCTGTCGCGTCAGGGAAGAAGAGCTGCGGAGAGCTGGTCCGTCTTAGGCCTTGCTGTCCCGGGCTTCATGTTGGCGCCCTGGGTTCTAGCTGCCAGGCCGAAATAAGCAGACACAGCCACAATCCTGCAGCAGCGTGCGTGGCCTAGGATGGCACTCAATGCACACTACCAACTCCCGTTGTAGGCAACGCTTGGCCTTTGGTACTGGCTCTCAGGCGGACTCACGGACAAGGCCAGTGCCTTCGCCACAGGAGAGGAGAGGCGACAGGATCCCTGAACACCGTCCGTTCCCTGGAATGGGGAGCTTTGGGGGACTGTCCCCACTCCTTCCCCGGCAAACCCCCTGCCACCGAAAACGCTGCCACATCTTGGAGGAAGATGGCATCTGACTGCCCATTTCACGAGGGAGCTGTTCCTCAAGTTCCGGGTTTGGCTCCTGGTAGCAAGCCCAAGTGTGCCCTACGGACAGGTGGTCAAGGACATGCTGTCCCCTTGGGACCAGAGGCACAAGACAGGCCTGCCTTCTGCCCAGACTCCTTCCTCAGAGTGGAGCAGGTGCCCCTGCCCTAGTCGTCACCTCATGTCTCATTAGCAGTGAGGCTTCGTCTCTCCGCACAGGGAGCGGGTGACACTTGTCTTGCCACCGGCCTGCTCTTCCTGCCACGGCAGGCTCTCCTGCTTCCCGACCGTTTCCCAAACTCAAGGCCAATGGCACCTTCTCTTCTCTGGGGGCGGCTTGTTCGGCCTGCCCCAGACTTGCTCCTGGGGAGTGCAGTGAAAGACATGTCCCTTTCCTTAAGGCCCTTTCAGATGTGCAACCACGCTTCTCTCTTAGGCAAAGAGGTGCTAGGGCAAAGAGGATTTCGTTGCATGCGGGTATCTTCCAACGTGCTGTGGAGAGTAGCTTAGGTATTCAGCAGCAGCATCCCCCACATCCGATTCTGATTTCCCAGTGAATGCTGTGCTTTCCAAGAGGAGATGCCCGGGCAAAGAGGATTTCGCTGTATGCGGGTTTCTCCCACCGCGAGACCGGGCTCAGGCAAGCAGCAGTAGAGCCCGCAGATCCGACTCTGTTTTCTCGGCGAATGCTGTGCTTTCGCAGAGGCTTTGGCTTGGAGCGAACAGCACTTGGCCGCTGCTTCCTCAGCAAGGCTTTAGTCGCTTCAGGGAAGAAGAGCAGCGGGAGAGCTGGTGCCTCTTGGGCCTTGCTTTCCCGGGCTCCAAATTCACATCCTGGATTCATCCTACCAAGCCGAAATAAGCAGACCCAGCCTCGACCCTGCAGCAGCGTGCATGGCCTAGGATGGCACTCTGCTCACAATGACATCTCTCCTCGTAGGCAAGGCCTGCCCTTTCGCTCTGGCATTCAGGGGGACAGGGGACTAGGCTCGTGCCTTCCCCATCCTTGAGGAGGCGCGAGAGGATCACTGCACACGGCCCGTGCCCTGGGATGGGGAGTAATGGGAAACTGTCCCTGTTTCCCCGACACACCCCCTGTCTCCGCCAAGGCTGCCACATCCTGGAGGAAGACGGCATTTGATTGCCCGTTCCTCCAGGAGGTGTTTCTGCGAGTTCAGGTTCGGGAGATTGGTGGCAAGCCCACGTCTGCCCTCTGGACAGGTGGCCAAGGACCTGCTATCCCCTTGGGCCCAGAGGCACAGGAAAGGCCTTCCTTCTGTCCAGACTCCTTCCTCAGATTAGAGCACGCTCCCGTGCCCAATCATCCGCCCGTGTCTCCTTAGCTTCGTCTCTCTGCACAAGCAGAGGGTGACAATTGTCTTGCCACCGGCCCGCTGTTCCTGCCAGGGCCGGCGCTCCTGCTTCGCGACCGTTTTCCGTCCACAAGGCCAACGACTCCTTCTCTTCTCCTGGGGCAGCATGCTGCACTTTCCCGAGACAGGCTCCTGGGGAGTGCAGTGACAGACATGTCCCTTTCTTTAAGGATCTTTCCACAGGCGCAACCACGCTTCTCTCTCAGGCAGAAGGGATGCCCAGGCAAAGTGGATCTCGCTCCATGCAGATTTATTACACCGTGCTGTGGAGTCTTCCTCAGGAAAACAGCAGCAGCATCCCACAGATCCGACTCTGATTTCCCAGAGAATGCTGTGCTTTCCCAGAGGGGATGCCCTAGCAAAGAGGCTTTTGCTCTATGCGGGTTCCTCCCGCCGTGCTCGAATACTAGGCTAAGGCAAGCAGCAACAGCAGCCCACAGAAACGACTCTGATTTCCCAGCGATGGCTATGCTTTCGCATAGGTTTTCAGCTTGGCGGGAACCGCACTTCGCTGCTGCTTCCTCAGCAAGGATTTCGGTGTTTGCTCTGTCGCGTCAGGGAAGAAGAGCTGCGGAGAGCTGGTCCGTCTTAGGCCTTGCTGTCCCGGGCTTCATGTTGGCGCCCTGGGTTCTCGCGGCCAGGCCGAAATAAGCAGACACAGCCACAAACCTGCAGCAGCGTGCGTGGCCTGGGATGGCACTCAATGCACACTACCAACTCCCGTTGTAGGCAACGCTTGGCCTTTGGTACTGGCTCTCAGGCGGACTCACGGACAAGGCCAGTGCCTTCGCCACAGGAGAGGAGAGGCGACAGGAACCCTGAACACCGTCCGTTCCCTGGAATGGGGAGCTTTGGGGGACTGTTCCCACTCCGTCCCCGGCAAACCCCCTGCCACCGAAAACGCTGCCACATCTTGGAGGAAGATGGCATCTGACTGCCCATTTCACGAGGGAGCTGTTCCTCAAGTTCCGGGTTTGGCTCCTGGTAGCAAGCCCAAGTGTGCCCTACGGACAGGTGGTCAAGGACATGCTGTCCCCTTGGGACCAGAGGCACAAGACAGGCCTGCCTTCTGCCCAGACTCCTTCCTCAGAGTGGAGCAGGTGCCCCTGCCCTAGTCGTCACCTCATGTCTCATTAGCAGTGAGGCTTCGTCTCTCCGCACAGGGAGCGGGTGACACTTGTCTTGCCTCCGGCCTGCTCTTCCTGCCACGGCAGGCTCTCCTGCTTCCCGACCGTTTCCCAAACTCAAGGCCAATGGCACCTTCTCTTCTCTGGGGGCGGCTTGTTCGGCCTGCCCCAGACTTGCTCCTGGGGAGTGCAGTGAAAGACATGTCCCTTTCCTTAAGGCCCTTTCAGATGTGCAACCACGCTTCTCTCTTAGGCAAAGAGGTGCTAGGGCAAAGAGGATTTCGTTGCATGCGGGTGTCTTCCAACGTGCTGTGGAGAGTAGCTTAGGTATTCAGCAGCAGCATCCCCCACATCCGATTCTGATTTCCCAGTGAATGCTGTGCTTTCCCAGAGGAGATGCCCGGGCAAAGAGGATTTCGCTGTATGCGGGTTTCTCCCACCGTTACACCGGGCTCAGGCAAGCAGCAGTAGAGCCCGCAGATCCGACTCTGATTTCTCAGCGAATGCTGTGCTTTCGCAGAGGCTTTGGCTTGGAGCGAACAGCACTTGGCCGCTGCTTCCTCAGCAAGGCTTTAGTCGCTTCAGGGAAGAAGAGCAGCGGGAGAGCTGGTGCCTCTTGGGCCTTGCTTTCCCGGGCTCCAAGTTCACATCCTGGGTTCATCCTACCAAGCCGAAATAAGCAGACCCAGCCTCGACCCTGCAGCAGCGTGCATGGCCTAGGATGGCACTCTGCTCACAATGACATCTCTCCTCGTAGGCAAGGCCTGCCCTTTCGCTCTGGCATTCAGGGGGACAGGGGACTAGGCTCGTGCCTTCCCCATCCTTGAGGAGGCGCGAGAGGATCACTGCACACGGCCCGTGCCCTGGGATGGGGAGTAATGGGAAACTGTCCCTGTTTCCCCGACACACCCCCTGTCTCCGCTAAGGCTGCCACATCCTGGAGGAAGACGGCATTTGATTGCCCGTTCCTCCAGGAGGTGTTTCTGCGAGTTCAGGTTCGGGAGATTGGTGGCAAGCCCACGTCTGCCCTCTGGACAGGTGGCCAAGGACCTGCTATCCCCTTGGGCCCAGAGGCACAGGAAAGGCCTTCCTTCTGTCCAGACTCCTTCCTCAGATTAGAGCACGCTCCCGTGCCCAATCATCCCCTCGTGTCTCCTTAGCTTCGTCTCTCTGCACAAGCAGAGGTTGACAATTGTCTTGCCACCGGCCCGCTGTTCTTGCCAGGGCCGGCGCTCCTGCTTCGCGACCGTTTTCCGTCCACAAGGCCAACGACTCCTTCTCTTCTCCTGGGGCAGCATGCTGCACTTTCCCGAGACAGGCTCCTGGGGAGTGCAGTGACAGACATGTCCCTTTCTTTAAGGATCTTTCCACAGGCGCAACCACGCTTCTCTCTCAGGCAGAAGGGATGCCCAGGCAAAGTGGATCTCGCTCCATGCAGATTTATTACACCGTGCTGTGGAGTCTTCCTCAGGAAAACAGCAGCAGCATCCCACAGATCCGACTCTGATTTCCCAGAGAATGCTGTGCTTTCCCAGAGGGGATGCCCTAGCAAAGAGGCTTTTGCTCTATGCGGGTTCCTCCCGCCGTGCTCGAATACTAGGCTAAGGCAAGCAGCAACAGCAGCCCACAGAAACGACTCTGATTTCCCAGCGATGGCTATGCTTTCGCATAGGTTTTCAGCTTGGCGGGAACCGCACTTCGCTGCTGCTTCCTCAGCAAGGATTTCGGTGTTTGCTCTGTCGCGTCAGGGAAGAAGAGCTGCGGAGAGCTGGTCCGTCTTAGGCCTTGCTGTCCCGGGCTTCATGTTGGCGCCCTGGGTTCTCGCTGCCAGGCCGAAATAAGCAGACACAGCCACAAACCTGCAGCAGCGTGCGTGGCCTAGGATGGCACTCAATGCACACTACCAACTCCCGTTGTAGGCAACGCTTGGCCTTTGGTACTGGCTCTCAGGCGGACTCACGGACAAGGCCAGTGCCTTCGCCACAGGAGAGGAGAGGCGACAGGATCCCTGAACACCGTCCGTTCCCTGGAATGGGGAGCTTTGGGGGACTGTCCCCACTCCTTCCCCGGCAAACCCCCTGCCACCGAAAACGCTGCCACATCTTGGAGGAAGATGGCATCTGACTGCCCATTTCACGAGGGAGCTGTTCCTCAAGTTCCGGGTTTGGCTCCTGGTAGCAAGCCCAAGTGTGCCCTACGGACAGGTGGTCAAGGACATGCTGTCCCCTTGGGACCAGAGGCACAAGACAGGCCTGCCTTCTGCCCAGACTCCTTCCTCAGAGTGGAGCAGGTGCCCCTGCCCTAGTCGTCACCTCATGTCTCATTAGCAGTGAGGCTTCGTCTCTCCGCACAGGGAGCGGGTGACACTTGTCTTGCCACCGGCCTGCTCTTCCTGCCACGGCAGGCTCTCCTGCTTCCCGACCGTTTCCCAAACTCAAGGCCAATGGCACCTTCTCTTCTCTGGGGGCGGCTTGTTCGGCCTGCCCCAGACTTGCTCCTGGGGAGTGCAGTGAAAGACATGTCCCTTTCCTTAAGGCCCTTTCAGATGTGCAACCACGCTTCTCTCTTAGGCAAAGAGGTGCTAGGGCAAAGAGGATTTCGTTGCATGCGGGTATCTTCCAACGTGCCGTGGAGAGTAGCTTAGGTATTCAGCAGCAGCATCCCCCACATCCGATTCTGATTTCCCAGTGAATGCTGTGCTTTCCCAGAGGAGATGCCCGGGCAAAGAGGATTTCGCTGTATGCGGGTTTCTCCCACCGCGAGACTGGGCTCAGGCAAGCAGCAGTAGAGCCCGCAGATCCGACTCTGATTTCTCAGCGAATGCTGTGCTTTCGCAGAGGCTTTGGCTTGGAGCGAACAGCACTTGGCCGCTGCTTCCTCAGCAAGGCTTTAGTCGCTTCAGGGAAGAAGAGCAGCGGGAGAGCTGGTGCCTCTTGGGCCTTGCTTTCCCGGGCTCCAAGTTCACATCCTGGGTTCATCCTACCAAGCCGAAATAAGCAGACCCAGCCTCGACCCTGCAGCAGCGTGCATGGCCTAGGATGGCACTCTGCTCACAATGACATCTCTCCTCGTAGGCAAGGCCTGCCCTTTCGCTCTGGCATTCAGGGGGACAGGGGACTAGGCTCGTGCCTTCCCCATCCTTGAGGAGCCGCGAGAGGATCACTGCACACGGCCCGTGCCCTGGGATGGGGAGTAATGGGAAACTGTCCCTGTTTCCCCGACACACCCCCTGCCTCCGCCAAGGCTGCCACATCCTGGAGGAAGACGGCATTTGATTGCCCGTTCCTCCAGGAGGTGTTTCTGCGAGTTCAGGTTCGGGAGATTGGTGCCAAGCCCACGTCTGCCCTCTGGACAGGTGGCCAAGGACCTGCTATCCCCTTGGGCCCAGAGGCACAGGAAAGGCCTTCCTTCTGTCCAGACTCCTTCCTCAGATTAGAGCACGCTCCCGTGCCCAATCATCCGCCCGTGTCTCCTTAGCTTCGTCTCTCTGCACAAGCAGAGGGTGACAATTGTCTTGCCACCGGCCCGCTGTTCTTGCCAGGGCCGGCGCTCCTGCTTCGCGACCGTTTTCCGTCCACAAGGCCAACGACTCCTTCTCTTCTCCTGGGGCAGCATGCTGCACTTTCCCGAGACAGGCTCCTGGGGAGTGCAGTGACAGACATGTCCCTTTCTTTAAGGATCTTTCCACAGGCGCAACCACGCTTCTCTCTCAGGCAGAAGGGATGCCCAGGCAAAGTGGATCTCGCTCCATGCAGATTTATTACACCGTGCTGTGGAGTCTTCCTCAGGAAAACAGCAGCAGCATCCCACAGATCCGACTCTGATTTCCCAGAGAATGCTGTGCTTTCCCAGAGGGGATGCCCTAGCAAAGAGGCTTTTGCTCTATGCGGGTTCCTCCCGCCGTGCTCGAATACTAGGCTAAGGCAAGCAGCAACAGCAGCCCACAGAAACGACTCTGATTTCCCAGCGATGGCTATGCTTTCGCATAGGTTTTCAGCTTGGCGGGAACCGCACTTCGCTGCTGCTTCCTCAGCAAGGATTTCGGTGTTTGCTCTGTCGCGTCAGGGAAGAAGAGCTGCGGAGAGCTGGTCCGTCTTAGGCCTTGCTGTCCCGGGCTTCATGTTGGCGCCCTGGGTTCTCGCGGCCAGGCCGAAATAAGCAGACACAGCCACAAACCTGCAGCAGCGTGCGTGGCCTGGGATGGCACTCAATGCACACTACCAACTCCCGTTGTAGGCAACGCTTGGCCTTTGGTACTGGCTCTCAGGCGGACTCACGGACAAGGCCAGTGCCTTCGCCACAGGAGAGGAGAGGCGACAGGATCCCTGAACACCGTCCGTTCCCTGGAATGGGGAGCTTTGGGGGACTGTTCCCACTCCGTCCCCGGCAAACCCCCTGCCACCGAAAACGCTGCCACATCTTGGAGGAAGATGGCATCTGACTGCCCATTTCACGAGGGAGCTGTTCCTCAAGTTCCGGGTTTGGCTCCTGGTAGCAAGCCCAAGTGTGCCCTACGGACAGGTGGTCAAGGACATGCTGTCCCCTTGGGACCAGAGGCACAAGACAGGCCTGCCTTCTGCCCAGACTCCTTCCTCAGAGTGGAGCAGGTGCCCCTGCCCTAGTCGTCACCTCATGTCTCATTAGCAGTGAGGCTTCGTCTCTCCGCACAGGGAGCGGGTGACACTTGTCTTGCCTCCGGCCTGCTCTTCCTGCCACGGCAGGCTCTCCTGCTTCCCGACCGTTTCCCAAACTCAAGCCCAATGGCACCTTCTCTTCTCTGGGGGCGGCTTGTTCGGCCTGCCCCAGACTTGCTCCTGGGGAGTGCAGTGAAAGACATGTCCCTTTCCTTAAGGCCCTTTCAGATGTGCAACCACGCTTCTCTCTTAGGCAAAGAGGTGCTAGGGCAAAGAGGATTTCGTTGCATGCGGGTATCTTCCAACGTGCTGTGGAGAGTAGCTTAGGTATTCAGCAGCAGCATCCCCCACATCCGATTCTGATTTCCCAGTGAATGCTGTGCTTTCCCAGAGGAGATGCCCGGGCAAAGAGGATTTCGCTGTATGCGGGTTTCTCCCACCGCGAGACCGGGCTCAGGCAAGCAGCAGTAGAGCCCGCAGATCCGACTCTGATTTCTCAGCGAATGCTGTGCTTTCGCAGAGGCTTTGGCTTGGAGCGAACAGCACTTGGCCGCTGCTTCCTCAGCAAGGCTTTAGTCGCTTCAGGGAAGAAGAGCAGCGGGAGAGCTGGTGCCTCTTGGGCCTTGCTTTCCCGGGCTCCAAGTTCACATCCTGGGTTCATCCTACCAAGCCGAAATAAGCAGACCCAGCCTCGACCCTGCAGCAGCGTGCATGGCCTAGGATGGCACTCTGCTCACAATGACATCTCTCCTCGTAGGCAAGGCCTGCCCTTTCGCTCTGGCATTCAGGGGGACAGGGGACTAGGCTCGTGCCTTCCCCATCCTTGAGGAGCCGCGAGAGGATCACTGCACACGGCCCGTGCCCTGGGATGGGGAGTAATGGGAAACTGTCCCTGTTTCCCCGACACACCCCCTGCCTCCGCCAAGGCTGCCACATCCTGGAGGAAGACGGCATTTGATTGCCCGTTCCTCCAGGAGGTGTTTCTGCGAGTTCAGGTTCGGGAGATTGGTGGCAAGCCCACGTCTGCCCTCTGGACAGGTGGCCAAGGACCTGCTATCCCCTTGGGCCCAGAGGCACAGGAAAGGCCTTCCTTCTGTCCAGACTCCTTCCTCAGATTAGAGCACGCTCCCGTGCCCAATCATCCGCCCGTGTCTCCTTAGCTTCGTCTCTCTGCACAAGCAGAGGGTGACAATTGTCTTGCCACCGGCCCGCTGTTCTTGCCAGGGCCGGCGCTCCTGCTTCGCGACCGTTTTCCGTCCACAAGGCCAACGACTCCTTCTCTTCTCCTGGGGCAGCATGCTGCACTTTCCCGAGACAGGCTCCTGGGGAGTGCAGTGACAGACATGTCCCTTTCTTTAAGGATCTTTCCACAGGCGCAACCACGCTTCTCTCTCAGGCAGAAGGGATGCCCAGGCAAAGTGGATCTCGCTCCATGCAGATTTATTACACCGTGCTGTGGAGTCTTCCTCAGGAAAACAGCAGCAGCATCCCACAGATCCGACTCTGATTTCCCAGAGAATGCTGTGCTTTCCCAGAGGGGATGCCCTAGCAAAGAGGCTTTTGCTCTATGCGGGTTCCTCCCGCCGTGCTCGAATACTAGGCTAAGGCAAGCAGCAACAGCAGCCCACAGAAACGACTCTGATTTCCCAGTGATGGCTATGCTTTCGCATAGGTTTTCAGCTTGGCGGGAACCGCACTTCGCTGCTGCTTCCTCAGCAAGGATTTCGGTGTTTGCTCTGTCGCGTCAGGGAAGAAGAGCTGCGGAGAGCTGGTCCGTCTTAGGCCTTGCTGTCCCGGGCTTCATGTTGGCGCCCTGGGTTCTCGCTGCCAGGCCGAAATAAGCAGACACAGCCACAATCCTGCAGCAGCGTGCGTGGCCTAGGATGGCACTCAATGCACACTACCAACTCCCGTTGTAGGCAACGCTTGGCCTTTGGTACTGGCTCTCAGGCGGACTCACGGACAAGGCCAGTGCCTTCGCCACAGGAGAGGAGAGGCGACAGGATCCCTGAACACCGTCCGTTCCCTGGAATGGGGAGCTTTGGGGGACTGTCCCCACTCCTTCCCCGGCAAACCCCCTGCCACCGAAAACGCTGCCACATCTTGGAGGAAGATGGCATCTGACTGCCCATTTCACGAGGGAGCTGTTCCTCAAGTTCCGGGTTTGGCTCCTGGTAGCAAGCCCAAGTGTGCCCTACGGACAGGTGGTCAAGGACATGCTGTCCCCTTGGGACCAGAGGCACAAGACAGGCCTGCCTTCTGCCCAGACTCCTTCCTCAGAGTGGAGCAGGTGCCCCTGCCCTAGTCGTCACCTCATGTCTCATTAGCAGTGAGGCTTCGTCTCTCCGCACAGGGAGCGGGTGACACTTGTCTTGCCACCGGCCTGCTCTTCCTGCCACGGCAGGCTCTCCTGCTTCCCGACCGTTTCCCAAACTCAAGGCCAATGGCACCTTCTCTTCTCTGGGGGCGGCTTGTTCGGCCTGCCCCAGACTTGCTCCTGGGGAGTGCAGTGAAAGACATGTCCCTTTCCTTAAGGCCCTTTCAGATGTGCAACCATGCTTCTCTCTTAGGCAAAGAGGTGCTAGGGCAAAGAGGATTTCGTTGCATGCGGGTATCTTCCAACGTGCTGTGGAGAGTAGCTTAGGTATTCAGCAGCAGCATCCCCCACATCCGATTCTGATTTCCCAGTGAATGCTGTGCTTTCCCAGAGGAGATGCCCGGGCAAAGAGGATTTCGCTGTATGCGGGTTTCTCCCACCGCGAGACCGGGCTCAGGCAAGCAGCAGTAGAGCCCGCAGATCCGACTCTGATTTCTCAGCGAATGCTGTGCTTTCGCAGAGGCTTTGGCTTGGAGCGAACAGCACTTGGCCGCTGCTTCCTCAGCAAGGCTTTAGTCGCTTCAGGGAAGAAGAGCAGCGGGAGAGCTGGTGCCTCTTGGGCCTTGCTTTCCCGGGCTCCAAGTTCACATCCTGGGTTCATCCTACCAAGCCGATATAAGCAGACCCAGCCTCGACCCTGCAGCAGCGTGCATGGCCTAGGATGGCACTCTGCTCACAATGACATCTCTCCTCGTAGGCAAGGCCTGCCCTTTCGCTCTGGCATTCAGGGGGACAGGGGACTAGGCTCGTGCCTTCCCCATCCTTGAGGAGCCGCGAGAGGATCACTGCACACGGCCCGTGCCCTGGGATGGGGAGTAATGGGAAACTGTCCCTGTTTCCCCGACACACCCCCTGCCTCCGCCAAGGCTGCCACATCCTGGAGGAAGACGGCATTTGATTGCCCGTTCCTCCAGGAGGTGTTTCTGCGAGTTCAGGTTCGGGAGATTGGTGGCAAGCCCACGTCTGCCCTCTGGACAGGTGGCCAAGGACCTGCTATCCCCTTGGGCCCAGAGGCACAGGAAAGGCCTTCCTTCTGTCCAGACTCCTTCCTCAGATTAGAGCACGCTCCCGTGCCCAATCATCCGCCCGTGTCTCCTTAGCTTCGTCTCTCTGCACAAGCAGAGGGTGACAATTGTCTTGCCACCGGCCCGCTGTTCTTGCCAGGGCCGGCGCTCCTGCTTCGCGACCGTTTTCCGTCCACAAGGCCAACGACTCCTTCTCTTCTCCTGGGGCAGCATGCTGCACTTTCCCGAGACAGGCTCCTGGGGAGTGCAGTGACAGACATGTCCCTTTCTTTAAGGATCTTTCCACAGGCGCAACCACGCTTCTCTCTCAGGCAGAAGGGATGCCCAGGCAAAGTGGATCTCGCTCCATGCAGATTTATTACACCGTGCTGTGGAGTCTTCCTCAGGAAAACAGCAGCAGCATCCCACAGATCCGACTCTGATTTCCCAGAGAATGCTGTGCTTTCCCAGAGGGGATGCCCTAGCAAAGAGGCTTTTGCTCTATGCGGGTTCCTCCCGCCGTGCTCGAATACTAGGCTAAGGCAAGCAGCAACAGCAGCCCACAGAAACGACTCTGATTTCCCAGCGATGGCTATGCTTTCGCATAGGTTTTCAGCTTGGCGGGAACCGCACTTCGCTGCTGCTTCCTCAGCAAGGATTTCGGTGTTTGCTCTGTCGCGTCAGGGAAGAAGAGCTGCGGAGAGCTGGTCCGTCTTAGGCCTTGCTGTCCCGGGCTTCATGTTGGCGCCCTGGGTTCTCGCTGCCAGGCCGAAATAAGCAGACACAGCCACAATCCTGCAGCAGCGTGCGTGGCCTAGGATGGCACTCAATGCACACTACCAACTCCCGTTGTAGGCAACGCTTGGCCTTTGGTACTGGCTCTCAGGCGGACTCACGGACAAGGCCAGTGCCTTCGCCACAGGAGAGGAGAGGCGACAGGATCCCTGAACACCGTCCGTTCCCTGGAATGGGGAGCTTTGGGGGACTGTCCCCACTCCTTCCCCGGCAAACCCCCTGCCACCGAAAACGCTGCCACATCTTGGAGGAAGATGGCATCTGACTGCCCATTTCACGAGGGAGCTGTTCCTCAAGTTCCGGGTTTGGCTCCTGGTAGCAAGCCCAAGTGTGCCCTACGGACAGGTGGTCAAGGACATGCTGTCCCCTTGGGACCAGAGGCACAAGACAGGCCTGCCTTCTGCCCAGACTCCTTCCTCAGAGTGGAGCAGGTGCCCCTGCCCTAGTCGTCACCTCATGTCTCATTAGCAGTGAGGCTTCGTCTCTCCGCACAGGGAGCGGGTGACACTTGTCTTGCCACCGGCCTGCTCTTCCTGCCACGGCAGGCTCTCCTGCTTCCCGACCGTTTCCCAAACTCAAGGCCAATGGCACCTTCTCTTCTCTGGGGGCGGCTTGTTCGGCCTGCCCCAGACTTGCTCCTGGGGAGTGCAGTGAAAGACATGTCCCTTTCCTTAAGGCCCTTTCAGATGTGCAACCATGCTTCTCTCTTAGGCAAAGAGGTGCTAGGGCAAAGAGGATTTCGTTGCATGCGGGTATCTTCCAACGTGCTGTGGAGAGTAGCTTAGGTATTCAGCAGCAGCATCCCCCACATCCGATTCTGATTTCCCAGTGAATGCTGTGCTTTCCCAGAGGAGATGCCCGGGCAAAGAGGATTTCGCTGTATGCGGGTTTCTCCCACCGCGAGACCGGGCTCAGGCAAGCAGCAGTAGAGCCCGCAGATCCGACTCTGATTTCTCAGCGAATGCTGTGCTTTCGCAGAGGCTTTGGCTTGGAGCGAACAGCACTTGGCCGCTGCTTCCTCAGCAAGGCTTTAGTCGCTTCAGGGAAGAAGAGCAGCGGGAGAGCTGGTGCCTCTTGGGCCTTGCTTTCCCGGGCTCCAAGTTCACATCCTGGGTTCATCCTACCAAGCCGAAATAAGCAGACCCAGCCTCGACCCTGCAGCAGCGTGCATGGCCTAGGATGGCACTCTGCTCACAATGACATCTCTCCTCGTAGGCAAGGCCTGCCCTTTCGCTCTGGCATTCAGGGGGACAGGGGACTAGGCTCGTGCCTTCCCCATCCTTGAGGAGCCGCGAGAGGATCACTGCACACGGCCCGTGCCCTGGGATGGGGAGTAATGGGAAACTGTCCCTGTTTCCCCGACACACCCCCTGCCTCCGCCAAGGCTGCCACATCCTGGAGGAAGACGGCATTTGATTGCCCCTTCCTCCAGGAGGTGTTTCTGCGAGTTCAGGTTCGGGAGATTGGTGGCAAGCCCACGTCTGCCCTCTGGACAGGTGGCCAAGGACCTGCTATCCCCTTGGGCCCAGAGGCACAGGAAAGGCCTTCCTTCTGTCCAGACTCCTTCCTCAGATTAGAGCACGCTCCCGTGCCCAATCATCCCCCCGTGTCTCCTTAGCTTCGTCTCTCTGCACAAGCAGAGGGTGACAATTGTCTTGCCACCGGCCCGCTGTTCTTGCCAGGGCCGGCGCTCCTGCTTCGCGACCGTTTTCCGTCCACAAGGCCAACGACTCCTTCTCTTCTCCTGGGGCAGCATGCTGCACTTTCCCGAGACAGGCTCCTGGGGAGTGCAGTGACAGACATGTCCCTTTCTTTAAGGATCTTTCCACAGGCGCAACCACGCTTCTCTCTCAGGCAGAAGGGATGCCCAGGCAAAGTGGATCTCGCTCCATGCAGATTTATTACACCGTGCTGTGGAGTCTTCCTCAGGAAAACAGCAGCAGCATCCCACAGATCCGACTCTGATTTCCCAGAGAATGCTGTGCTTTCCCAGAGGGGATGCCCTAGCAAAGAGGCTTTTGCTCTATGCGGGTTCCTCCCGCCGTGCTCGAATACTAGGCTAAGGCAAGCAGCAACAGCAGCCCACAGAAACGACTCTGATTTCCCAGCGATGGCTATGCTTTCGCATAGGTTTTCAGCTTGGCGGGAACCGCACTTCGCTGCTGCTTCCTCAGCAAGGATTTCGGTGTTTGCTCTGTCGCGTCAGGGAAGAAGAGCTGCGGAGAGCTGGTCCGTCTTAGGCCTTGCTGTCCCGGGCTTCATGTTGGCGCCCTGGGTTCTCGCTGCCAGGCCGAAATAAGCAGACACAGCCACAAACCTGCAGCAGCGTGCGTGGCCTAGGATGGCACTCAATGCACACTACCAACTCCCGTTGTAGGCAACGCTTGGCCTTTGGTACTGGCTCTCAGGCGGACTCACGGACAAGGCCAGTGCCTTCGCCACAGGAGAGGAGAGGCGACAGGATCCCTGAACACCGTCCGTTCCCTGGAATGGGGAGCTTTGGGGGACTGTCCCCACTCCTTCCCCGGCAAACCCCCTGCCACCGAAAACGCTGCCACATCTTGGAGGAAGATGGCATCTGACTGCCCATTTCACGAGGGAGCTGTTCCTCAAGTTCCGGGTTTGGCTCCTGGTAGCAAGCCCAAGTGTGCCCTACGGACAGGTGGTCAAGGACATGCTGTCCCCTTGGGACCAGAGGCACAAGACAGGCCTGCCTTCTGCCCAGACTCCTTCCTCAGAGTGGAGCAGGTGCCCCTGCCCTAGTCGTCACCTCATGTCTCATTAGCAGTGAGGCTTCGTCTCTCCGCACAGGGAGCGGGTGACACTTGTCTTGCCACCGGCCTGCTCTTCCTGCCACGGCAGGCTCTCCTGCTTCCCGACCGTTTCCCAAACTCAAGGCCAATGGCACCTTCTCTTCTCTGGGGGCGGCTTGTTCGGCCTGCCCCAGACTTGCTCCTGGGGAGTGCAGTGAAAGACATGTCCCTTTCCTTAAGGCCCTTTCAGATGTGCAACCACGCTTCTCTCTTAGGCAAAGAAGTGCTAGGGCAAAGAGGATTTCGTTGCATGCGGGTATCTTCCAACGTGCTGTGGAGAGTAGCTTAGGTATTCAGCAGCAGCATCCCCCACATCCGATTCTGATTTCCCAGTGAATGCTGTGCTTTCCCAGAGGAGATGCCCGGGCAAAGAGGATTTCGCTGTATGCGGGTTTCTCCCACCGCGAGACCGGGCTCAGGCAAGCAGCAGTAGAGCCCGCAGATCCGACTCTGATTTCTCAGCGAATGCTGTGCTTTCGCAGAGGCTTTGGCTTGGAGCGAACAGCACTTGGCCGCTGCTTCCTCAGCAAGGCTTTAGTCGCTTCAGGGAAGAAGAGCAGCGGGAGAGCTGGTGCCTCTTGGGCCTTGCTTTCCCGGGCTCCAAGTTCACATCCTGGGTTCATCCTACCAAGCCGAAATAAGCAGACCCAGCCTCGACCCTGCAGCAGCGTGCATGGCCTAGGATGGCACTCTGCTCACAATGACATCTCTCCTCGTAGGCAAGGCCTGCCCTTTCGCTCTGGCATTCAGGGGGACAGGGGACTAGGCTCGTGCCTTCCCCATCCTTGAGGAGCCGCGAGAGGATCACTGCACACGGCCCGTGCCCTGGGATGGGGAGTAATGGGAAACTGTCCCTGTTTCCCCGACACACCCCCTGCCTCCGCCAAGGCTGCCACATCCTGGAGGAAGACGGCATTTGATTGCCCGTTCCTCCAGGAGGTGTTTCTGCGAGTTCAGGTTCGGGAGATTGGTGGCAAGCCCACGTCTGCCCTCTGGACAGGTGGCCAAGGACCTGCTATCCCCTTGGGCCCAGAGGTACAGGAAAGGCCTTCCTTCTGTCCAGACTCCTTCCTCAGATTAGAGCACGCTCCCGTGCCCAATCATCCCCCCGTGTCTCCTTAGCTTCGTCTCTCTGCACAAGCAGAGGGTGACAATTGTCTTGCCACCGGCCCGCTGTTCTTGCCAGGGCCGGCGCTCCTGCTTCGCGACCGTTTTCCGTCCACAAGGCCAACGACTCCTTCTCTTCTCCTGGGGCAGCATGCTGCACTTTCCCGAGACAGGCTCCTGGGGAGTGCAGTGACAGACATGTCCCTTTCTTTAAGGATCTTTCCACAGGCGCAACCACGCTTCTCTCTCAGGCAGAAGGGATGCCCAGGCAAAGTGGATCTCGCTCCATGCAGATTTATTACACCGTGCTGTGGAGTCTTCCTCAGGAAAACAGCAGCAGCATCCCACAGATCCGACTCTGATTTCCCAGAGAATGCTGTGCTTTCCCAGAGGGGATGCCCTAGCAAAGAGGCTTTTGCTCTATGCGGGTTCCTCCCGCCGTGCTCGAATACTAGGCTAAGGCAAGCAGCAACAGCAGCCCACAGAAACGACTCTGATTTCCCAGCGATGGCTATGCTTTCGCATAGGTTTTCAGCTTGGCGGGAACCGCACTTCGCTGCTGCTTCCTCAGCAAGGATTTCGGTGTTTGCTCTGTCGCGTCAGGGAAGAAGAGCTGCGGAGAGCTGGTCCGTCTTAGGCCTTGCTGTTCCGGGCTTCATGTTGGCTCCCTGGGTTCTCGCTGCCAGGCCGAAATAAGCAGACACAGCCACAAACCTGCAGCAGCGTGCGTGGCCTGGGATGGCACTCAATGCACACTACCAACTCCTGTTGTAGGCAACGCTTGGCCTTTGGTACTGGCTCTCAGGCGGACTCACGGACAAGGCCAGTGCCTTCGCCACAGGAGAGGAGAGGCGACAGGATCCCTGAACACCGTCCGTTCCCTGGAATGGGGAGCTTTGGGGGACTGTCCCCACTCCTTCCCCGGCAAACCCCCTGCCACCGAAAACGCTGCCACATCTTGGAGGAAGATGGCATCTGACTGCCCATTTCACGAGGGAGCTGTTCCTCAAGTTCCGGGTTTGGCTCCTGGTAGCAAGCCCAAGTGTGCCCTACGGACAGGTGGTCAAGGACATGCTGTCCCCTTGGGACCAGAGGCACAAGACAGGCCTGCCTTCTGCCCAGACTCCTTCCTCAGAGTGGAGCAGGTGCCCCTGCCCTAGTCGTCACCTCATGTCTCATTAGCAGTGAGGCTTCGTCTCTCCGCACAGGGAGCGGGTGACACTTGTCTTGCCACCGGCCTGCTCTTCCTGCCACGGCAGGCTCTCCTGCTTCCCGACCGTTTCCCAAACTCAAGGCCAATGGCACCTTCTCTTCTCTGGGGGCGGCTTGTTCGGCCTGCCCCAGACTTGCTCCTGGGGAGTGCAGTGAAAGACATGTCCCTTTCCTTAAGGCCCTTTCAGATGTGCAACCACGCTTCTCTCTTAGGCAAAGAGGTGCTAGGGCAAAGAGGATTTCGTTGCATGCGGGTATCTTCCAACGTGCTGTGGAGAGTAGCTTAGGTATTCAGCAGCAGCATCCCCCACATCCGATTCTGATTTCCCAGTGAATGCTGTGCTTTCCCAGAGCAGATGCCCGGGCAAAGAGGATTTCGCTGTATGCGGGTTTCTCCCACCGCGAGACCGTGCTCAGGCAAGCAGCAGTAGAGCCCGCAGATACGACTCTGTTTTCTCAGCGAATGCTGTGCTTTCGCAGAGGCTTTGGCTTGGAGCGAACAGCACTTGGCCGCTGCTTCCTCAGCAAGGCTTTAGTCGCTTCAGGGAAGAAGAGCAGCGGGAGAGCTGGTGCCTCTTGGGCCTTGCTTTCCCGGGCTCCAAGTTCACATCCTGGGTTCATCCTACCAAGCCGAAATAAGCAGACCCAGCCTCGACCCTGCAGCAGCGTGCATGGCCTAGGATGGCACTCTGCTCACAATGACATCTCTCCTCGTAGGCAAGGCCTGCCCTTTCGCTCTGGCATTCAGGGGGACAGGGGACTAGGCTCGTGCCTTCCCCATCCTTGAGGAGGCGCGAGAGGATCACTGCACACGGCCCGTGCCCTGGGATGGGGAGTAATGGGAAACTGTCCCTGTTTCCCCGACACACCCCCTGTCTCCGCTAAGGCTGCCACATCCTGGAGGAAGACGGCATTTGATTGCCCGTTCCTCCAGGAGGTGTTTCTGCGAGTTCAGGTTCGGGAGATTGGTGGCAAGCCCACGTCTGCCCTCTGGACAGGTGGCCAAGGACCTGCTATCCCCTTGGGCCCAGAGGCACAGGAAAGGCCTTCCTTCTGTCCAGACTCCTTCCTCAGATTAGAGCACGCTCCCGTGCCCAATCGTCCCCTCGTGTCTCCTTAGCTTCGTCTCTCTGCACAAGCAGAGGGTGACAATTGTCTTGCCACCGGCCCGCTGTTCTTGCCAGGGCCGGCGCTCCTGCTTCGCGACCGTTTTCCGTCCACAAGGCCAACGACTCCTTCTCTTCTCCTGGGGCAGCATGCTGCACTTTCCCGAGACAGGCTCCTGGGGAGTGCAGTGACAGACATGTCCCTTTCTTTAAGGATCTTTCCACAGGCGCAACCACGCTTCTCTCTCAGGCAGAAGGGATGCCCAGGCAAAGTGGATCTCGCTCCATGCAGATTTATTACACCGTGCTGTGGAGTCTTCCTCAGGAAAACAGCAGCAGCATCCCACACATCCGACTCTGATTTCCCAGAGAATGCTGTGCTTTCCCAGAGGGGATGCCCTAGCAAAGAGGCTTTTGCTCTATGCGGGTTCCTCCCGCCGTGCTCGAATACTAGGCTAAGGCAAGCAGCAACAGCAGCCCACAGAAACGACTCTGATTTCCCAGCGATGGCTATGCTTTCGCATAGGTTTTCAGCTTGGCGGGAACCGCACTTCGTTGCTGCTTCCTCAGCAAGGATTTCGGTGTTTGCTCTGTCGCGTCAGGGAAGAAGAGCTGCGGAGAGCTGGTCCGTCTTAGGCCTTGCTGTCCCGGGCTTCATGTTGGCGCCCTGGGTTCTCGCTGCCAGGCCGAAATAAGCAGACACAGCCACAAACCTGCAGCAGCGTGCGTGGCCTAGGATGGCACTCAATGCACACTACCAACTCCCGTTGTAGGCAACGCTTGGCCTTTGGTACTGGCTCTCAGGCGGACTCACGGACAAGGCCAGTGCCTTCGCCACAGGAGAGGAGAGGCGACAGGATCCCTGAACACCGTCCGTTCCCTGGAATGGGGAGCTTTGGGGGACTGTCCCCACTCCTTCCCCGGCAAACCCCCTGCCACCGAAAACGCTGTCACATCTTGGAGGAAGATGGCATCTGACTGCCCATTTCACGAGGGAGCTGTTCCTCAAGTTCCGGGTTTGGCTCCTGGTAGCAAGCCCAAGTGTGCCCTACGGACAGGTGGTCAAGGACATGCTGTCCCCTTGGGACCAGAGGCACAAGACAGGCCTGCCTTCTGCCCAGACTCCTTCCTCAGAGTGGAGCAGGTGCCCCTGCCCTAGTCGTCACCTCATGTCTCATTAGCAGTGAGGCTTCGTCTCTCCACACCGGGAGCGGGTGACACTTGTCTTGCCACCGGCCTGCTCTTCCTGCCACGGCAGGCTCTCCTGCTTCCCGACCGTTTCCCAAACTCAAGGCCAATGGCACCTTCTCTTCTCTGGGGGCGGCTTGTTCGGCCTGCCCCAGACTTGCTCCTGGGGAGTGCAGTGAAAGACATGTCCCTTTCCTTAAGGCCCTTTCAGATGTGCAACCACGCTTCTCTCTTAGGCAAAGAGGTGCTAGGGCAAAGAGGATTTCGTTGCATGCGGGTATCTTCCAACGTGCTGAGGAGAGTAGCTTAGGTATTCAGCAGCAGCATCCCCCACATCCGATTCTGATTTCCCAGTGAATGCTGTGCTTTCCCAGAGGAGATGCCCGGGCAAAGAGGATTTCGCTGTATGCGGGTTTCTCCCACCGTTACACCGGGCTCAGGCAAGCAGCAGTAGAGCCCGCAGATCCGACTCTGATTTCTCGGCGAATGCTGTGCTTTCGCAGAGGCTTTGGCTTGGAGCGAACAGCACTTGGCCGCTGCTTCCTCAGCAAGGCTTTAGTCGCTTCAGGGAAGAAGAGCAGCGGGAGAGCTGGTGCCTCTTGGGCCTTGCTTTCCCGGGCTCCAAGTTCACATCCTGGGTTCATCCTACCAAGCCGAAATAAGCAGACCCAGCCTCGACCCTGCAGCAGCGTGCATGGCCTAGGATGGCACTCTGCTCACAATGACATCTCTCCTCGTAGGCAAGGCCTGCCCTTTCGCTCTGGCATTCAGGGGGACAGGGGACTAGGCTCGTGCCTTCCCCATCCTTGAGGAGCCGCGAGAGGATCACTGCACACGGCCCGTGCCCTGGGATGGGGAGTAATGGGAAACTGTCCCTGTTTCCCCGACACACCCCCTGCCTCCGCCAAGGCTGCCACATCCTGGAGGAAGACGGCATTTGATTGCCCGTTCCTACAGGTTCGGGAGATTGGTGGCAAGCCCACGTCTGCCCTCTGGACAGGTGGCCAAGGACCTGCTATCCCCTTGGGCCCAGAGGCACAGGAAAGGCCTTCCTTCTGTCCAGACTCCTTCCTCAGATTAGAGCACGCTCCCGTGCCCAATCATCCCCTCGTGTCTCCTTAGCTTCGTCTCTCTGCACAAGCAGAGGGTGACAATTGTCTTGCCACCGGCCCGCTGTTCTTGCCAGGGCCGGCGCTCCTGATTCGCGACCGTTTTCCGTCCACAAGGCCAACGACTCCTTCTCTTCTCCTGGGGCAGCATGCTGCACTTTCCCGAGACAGGCTTCTGGGGAGTGCAGTGACAGACATGTCCCTTTCTTTAAGGATCTTTCCACAGGCGCAACCACGCTTCTCTCTCAGGCAGAAGGGATGCCCAGGCAAAGTGGATCTCGCTCCATGCAGATTTATTACACCGTGCTGTGGAGTCTTCCTCAGGAAAACAGCAGCAGCATCCCACACATCCGACTCTGATTTCCCAGAGAATGCTGTGCTTTCCCAGAGGGGATGCCCTAGCAAAGAGGCTTTTGCTCTATGCGGGTTCCTCCCGCCGTGCTCGAATACTAGGCTAAGGCAAGCAGCAACAGCAGCCCACAGAAATGACTCTGATTTCCCAGCGATGGCTATGCTTTCGCATAGGTTTTCAGCTTGGCGGGAACCGCACTTCGCTGCTGCTTCCTCAGCAAGGATTTCGGTGTTTGCTCTGTCGCGTCAGGGAAGAAGAGCTGCGGAGAGCTGGTCCGTCTTAGGCCTTGCTGTCCCGGGCTTCATGTTGGCGCCCTGGGTTCTCGCTGCCAGGCCGAAATAAGCAGACACAGCCACAAACCTGCAGCAGCGTGCGTGGCCTAGGGTGGCACTCAATGCACACTACCAACTCCCGTTGTAGGCAACGCTTGGCCTTTGGTACTGGCTCTCAGGCGGACTCACGGACAAGGCCAGTGCCTTCGGCACAGGAGAGGAGAGGCGACAGGATCCCTGAACACCGTCCGTTCCCTGGAATGGGGAGCTTTGGGGGACTGTCCCCACTCCTTCCCCGGCAAACCCCCTGCCACCGAAAACGCTGTCACATCTTGGAGGAAGATGGCATCTGACTGCCCATTTCACGAGGGAGCTGTTTCTCAAGTTCCGGGTTTGGCTCCTGGTAGCAAGCCCAAGTGTGCCCTACGGACAGGTGGTCAAGGACATGCTGTCCCCTTGGGACCAGAGGCACAAGACAGGCCTGCCTTCTGCCCAGACTCCTTCCTCAGAGTGGAGCAGGTGCCCCTGCCCTAGTCGTCACCTCATGTCTCATTAGCAGTGAGGCTTCGTCTCTCCGCACAGGGAGCGGGTGACACTTGTCTTGCCACCGGCCTGCTCTTCCTGCCACGGCAGGCTCTCCTGCTTCCCGACCGTTTCCCAAACTCAAGGCCAATGGCACCTTCTCTTCTCTGGGGGCGGCTTGTTCGGCCTGCCACAGACTTCCTCCTGGGGAGTGCAGTGAAAGACATGTCCCTTTCCTTAAGGCCCTTTCAGATGTGCAACCACGCTTCTCTCTTAGGCAAAGAGGTGCTAGGGCAAAGAGGATTTCGTTGCATGCGGGTATCTTCCAACGTGCTGTGGAGAGTAGCTTACGTATTCAGCAGCAGCATCCCCCACATCCGATTCTGATTTCCCAGTGAATGCTGTGCTTTCCCAGAGGAGATGCCCGGGCAAAGAGGATTTCGCTGTATGCGGGTTTCTCCCACCGCGAGACCGGGCTCAGGCAAGCAGCAGTAGAGCCCGCAGATCCGACTCTGATTTCTCAGCGAATGCTGTGCTTTCGCAGAGGCTTTGGCTTGGAGCGAACAGCACTTGGCCGCTGCTTCCTCAGCAAGGCTTTAGTCGCTTCAGGGAAGAAGAGCAGCGGGAGAGCTGGTGCTTCCTGGGCCTTACTTTCCTGGGCTCCAAGTTCACATCCTGGTTTCATCCTACCAAGCCGAAATAAGCAGACCCAGCCTCGACCCTGCAGCAGCGTGCATGGCCTAGGATGGCACTCTGCTCACAATGACATCTCTCCTCGTAGGCAAGGCCTGCCCTTTCGCTCTGGCATTCAGGGGGACAGGGGACTAGGCTCGTGCCTTCCCCATCCTTGAGGAGTCGCGAGAGGATCACTGCACACGGCCCGTGCCCTGGGATGGGGAGTAATGGGAAACTGTCCCTGTTTCCCCGTCACAACCCCTGCCTCCGCCAAGGCTGCCACATCCTGGAGGAAGACGGCATTTGATTGCCCGTTCCTCCAGGAGGTTTTTCTGCGAGTTCAGGTTTGGGAGATTGGTGGCAAGCCCACGTCTGCCCTCTGGACAGGTGGCCAAGGACCTGCTATCCCCTTGGGCCCAGAGGCACAGGAAAGGCCTTCCTTCTGTCCAGACTCCTTCCTCAGATTAGAGCACGAACCGTGCCCAATCATCCCCTCGTGTCTCCTTAGCTTCGTCTCTCTGCACAAGCAGAGGGTGACAATTGTCTTGCCACCGGCCCGCTGTTCTTGCCAGGGCCGGCGCTCCTGCTTCGTGACCGTTTTCCGTCCACAAGGCCAACGACTCCTTCTCTTCTCCTGGGGCAGCATGCTGCACTTTCCCGAGACAGGCTCCTGGGGAGTGCAGTGACAGACATGTCCCTTTCTTTAAGGCTCTTTCCACAGGCGCAACCACGCTTCTCTCTCAGGCAGAAAGGATGCCCAGGCAAAGTGGATCTCGCTCCATCCAGATTTATTACACCGTGCTGTGGAGTCTTCCTCAGGAAAACAGCAGCAGCATCCCACAGATCCGACTCTGATTTCCCAGAGAATGCTGTGCTTTCCCAGAGGGGATACCCTAGCAACGAGGCTTTTGCTCTATGCGGGTTCCTCCCGCCGTGCTCGAATACTAGGCTAAGGCAAGCAGCAACAGCAGCCCACAGAAACGACTCTGATTTCCCAGCGATGGCTATGCTTTCGCATAGGTTTTCAGCTTGGCGGGAACCGCACTTCGCTGCTGCTTCCTCAGCAAGGATTTCGGTGTTTGCTCTGTCGCGTCAGGGAAGAAGAGCTGCGGAGAGCTGGTCCGTCTTAGGCCTTGCTGTCCCGGGCTTCATGTTGGCGCCCTGGGGTCTCGCTGCCAGGCCGAAATAAGCAGACACAGCCACAAACCTGCAGCAGCGTGCGTGGCCTAGGATGGCACTCAATGCACACTACCAACTCCCGTTGTAGGCAACGCTTGGCCTTTGGTACTGGCTCTCAGGCGGACTCACGGCCAAGGCCAGTGCCTTCGCCACAGGAGAGGAGAGGCGACAGGATCCCTGAACACCGTCCGTTCCCTGGAATGGGGAGCTTTGGGGGACTGTCCCCACTCCTTCCCCGGCAAACCCCCTGCCACCGAAAACGCTGTCACATCTTGGAGGAAGATGGCATCTGACTGCCCATTTCACGAGGGAGCTGTTCCTCAAGTTCCGGGTTTGGCTCCTGGTAGCAAGCCCAAGTGTGCCCTACGGACAGGTGGTCAAGGACATGCTGTCCCCTTGGGACCAGAGGCACAAGACAGGCCTGCCTTCTGCCCAGACTCCTTCCTCAGAGTGGAGCAGGTGCCCCTGCCCTAGTCGTCACCTCATGTCTCATTAGCAGTGAGGCTTCGTCTCTCCGCACAGGGAGCGGGTGACACTTGTCTTGCCACCGGCCTGCTCTTCCTGCCACGGCAGGCTCTCCTGCTTCCCGACCGTTTCCCAAACTCAAGGCCAATGGCACCTTCTCTTCTCTGGGGGCGGCTTGTTCGGCCTGCCCCAGACTTCCTCCTGGGGAGTGCAGTGAAAGACATGTCCCTTTCCTTAAGGCCCTTTCAGATGTGCAACCACGCTTCTCTCTTAGGCAAAGAGGTGCTAGGGCAAAGAGGATTTCGTTGCATGCGGGTATCTTCCAACGTGCTGTGGAGAGTAGCTTAGGTATTCAGCAGCAGCATCCCCCACATCCGATTCTGATTTCCCAGTGAATGCTGTGCTTTCCCAGAGGAGATGCCCGGGCAAAGAGGATTTCGCTGTATGCGGGTTTCTCCCACCGCGAGACCGGGCTCAGGCAAGCAGCAGTAGAGCCCGCAGATCCGACTCTGATTTCTCAGCGAATGCTGTGCTTTCGCAGAGGCTTTGGCTTGGAGCGAACAGCACTTGGCCGCTGCTTCCTCAGCAAGGCTTTAGTCGCTTCAGGGAAGAAGAGCAGCGGGAGAGCTTGGTGCCTCTTGGGCCTTGCTTTCCCGGGCTCCAAGTTCACATCCTGGGTTCATCCTACCAAGCCGAAATAAGCAGACCCAGCCTCGACCCTGCAGCAGCGTGCATGGCCTAGGATGGCACTCTGCTCACAATGACATCTCTCCTCGTAGGCAAGGCCTGCCCTTTCGCTCTGGCATTCAGGGGGACAGGGGACTAGGCTCGTGCCTTCCCCATCCTTGAGGAGTCGCGAGAGGATCACTGCACACGGCCCGTGCCCTGGGATGGGGAGTAATGGGAAACTGTCCCTGTTTCCCCGACACACCCCCTGCCTCCGCCAAGGCTGCCACATCCTGGAGGAAGACGGCATTTGATTGCCCGTTCCTCCAGGTTCGGGAGATTGGTGGCAAGCCCAAGTCTGCCCTCTGGACAGGTGGCCAAGGACCTGCTATCCCCTTGGGCCCAGGGGCACAGGAAAGGCCTTCCTTCTGTCCAGACTCCTTCCTCAGATTAGAACACGCTCCCGTGCCCAATCATCCCCTCGTGTCTCCTTAGCTTCGTCTCTCTGCACAAGCAGAGGGTGACAATTGTCTTGCCACCGGCCCGCTGTTCTTGCCAGGGCCGGCGCTCCTGCTTCGCGACCGTTTTCCGTCCACAAGGCCAACGACTCCTTCTCTTCTCCTGGGGCAGCATGCTGCACTTTCCCGAGACAGGCTTCTGGGGAGTGCAGTGAAAGACATGTCCCTTTCTTTAAGGATCTTTCCACAGGCGCAACCACGCTTCTCTCTCAGGCAGAAGGGATGCCCAGGCAAAGTGGATCTCGCTCCATGCAGATTTATTACACCGTGCTGTGGAGTCTTCCTCAGGAAAACAGCAGCAGCATCCCACAGATCCGACTCTGATTTCCCAGAGAATGCTGTGCTTTCCCAGAGGGGATGCCCTAGCAAAGAGGCTTTTGCTCTATGCGGGTTCCTCCCGCCGTGCTCGAATACTAGGCTAAGGCAAGCAGCAACAGCAGCCCACAGAAACGACTCTGATTTCCCAGCGATGGCTATGCTTTCGCATAGGTTTTCAGCTTGGCGGGAACCGCACTTCGCTGCTGCTTCCTCAGCAAGGATTTCGGTGTTTGCTCTGTCGCGTCAGGGAAGCAGAGCTGCGGAGAGCTGGTCCGTCTTAGGCCTTGCTGTCCCGGGCTTCATGTTGGCGCCCTGGGTTCTCGCTGCCAGGCCGAAATAAGCAGACACAGCCACAAACCTGCAGCAGCGTGCGTGGCCTAGGGTGGCACTCAATGCACACTACCAACTCCCGTTGTAGGCAACGCTTGGCCTTTGGTACTGGCTCTCAGGCGGACTCACGGACTAGGCCAGTGTCTTCGCCACAGGAGAGGAGAGGCGACAGGATCCCTGAACACCGTCCGTTCCCTGGAATGGGGAGCTTTGGGGGACTGTCCCCACTCCTTCCCCGGCAAACCCCCTGCCACCGAAAACGCTGTCACATCTTGGAGGAAGATGGCATCTGACTGCCCATTTCACGAGGGAGCTGTTCCTCAAGTTCCGGGTTTGGCTCCTGGTAGCAAGCCCAATTGTGCCCTACGGACAGGTGGTCAAGGACATGCTGTCCCCTTGGGACCAGAGGCACAAGACAGGCCTGCCTTCTGCCCAGACTCTTTCTTCAGAGTGGAGCAGGTGCCCCTGCCCTAGTCGTCACCTCATGTCTCATTAGCAGTGAGGCTTCGTCTCTCCGCACAGGGAGCGGGTGACACTTGTCTTGCCACCGGCCTGCTCTTCCTGCCACGGCAGGCTCTCCTGCTTCCCGACCGTTTCCCAAACTCAAGGCCAATGGCACCTTCTCTTCTCTGGGGGCGGCTTGTTCGGCCTGCCCCAGACTTGCTCCTGGGGAGTGCAGTGAAAGACATGTCCCTTTCCTTAAGGCCCTTTCAGATGTGCAACCACGCTTCTCTCTTAGGCAAAGAGGTGCTAGGGCAAAGAGGATTTCGTTGCATGCGGGTATCTTCCAACGTGCTGTGGAGAGTAGCTTAGGTATTCAGCAGCAGCATCCCCCACATCCGATTCTGATTTCCCAGTGAATGCTGTGCTTTCCCAGAGGAGATGCCCGGGCAAAGAGGATTTCGCTGTATGCGGGTTTCTCCCACCGCGAGACCGGGCTCAGGCAAGCAGCAGTAGAGCCCGCAGATCCGACTCTGATTTCTCGGCGAATGCTGTGCTTTCGCAGAGGCTTTGGCTTGGAGCGAACAGCACTTGGCCGCTGCTTCCTCAGCAAGGCTTTAGTCGCTTCAGGGAAGAAGAGCAGCGGGAGAGCTGGTGCCTCTTGGGCCTTGCTTTCCTAGGCTCCAAGTTCACATCCTGGGTTCATCCTACCCAGCCGAAATACGCAGACCCAGCCTCGACCCTGCAGCAGCGTGCATGGCCTAGGATGGCACTCTGCTCACAATGACATCTCTCCTCGTAGGCAAGGCCTGCCCTTTAGCTCTGGCATTCAGGGGGACAGGGGACTAGGCTCGTGCCTTCCCCATCCTTGAGGAGCCGCGAGAGGATCACTGCACACGGCCCGTGCCCTGGGATGGGGAGTAATGGGAAACTGTCCCTGTTTCCCCGACACACCCCCTGCCTCCGCCAAGGCTGCCACATCCTGGAGGAAGACTGCATTTGATTGCCCGTTCCTCCAGGAGGTGTTTCTGCGAGTTCAGGTTCGGGAGTTGGTGGCAAGCCCACGTCTGCCCTCTGGACAGGTGGCCAAGGACCTGCTATCCCCTTGGGCCCAGAGGCACAGGAAAGGCCTTCCTTCTGTCCAGACTCCTTCCTCAGATTAGAGCACGCTCCCGTGCCCAATCATCCCCTCGTGTCTCCTTATCTTCGTCTCTCTGCACAAGCAGAGGGTGACAATTGTCTTGCCACCGGCCCGCTGTTCTTGCCAGGGCCGGCGCTCCTGCTTCGCGACCGTTTTCCGTCCACAAGGCCAACGACTCCTTCTCTTCTCCTGGGGCAGCATGCTGCACTTTCCCGAGACAGGCTCCTGGGGAGTGCAGTGACAGACATGTCCCTTTCTTTAAGGATCTTTCCACAGGCGCAACCACGCTTCTCTCTCAGGCAGAAGGGATGCCCAGGCAAAGTGGATCTCGCTCCATGCAGATTTATTACACCGTGCTGTGGAGTCTTCTTCAGGAAAACAGCAGCAGCATCCCACACATCCGAGTCTGATTTCCCAGAGAATGCTGTGCTTTCCCAGAGGGGATGCCCTAGCAAAGAGGCTTTTGCTCTATGCGGGTTCCTCCCGCCGTGCTCGAATACTAGGCTAAGGCAAGCAGCAACAGCAGCCCACAGAAACGACTCTGATTTCCCAGCGATGGCTATGCTTTCGCATAGGTTTTCAGCTTGGCGGGAACCGCACTTCGCTGCTGCTTCCTCAGCAAGTATTTCGGTGTTTGCTCTGTCGCGTCAGGGAAGAAGAGCTGCGGAGAGCTGGTCCGTCTTAGGCCTTGCTGTCCCGGGCTTCATGTTGGCGCCCTGGGTTCTCACTGCCAGGCCGAAATAATCAGACACAGCCACAAACCTGCAGCAGCGTGCGTGGCCTAGGGTGGCACTCAATGCACACTACCAACTCCCGTTGTAGGCAACGCTTGGCCTTTGGTACTGGCTCTCAGGCGGACTCACGGACAAGGCCAGTGTCTTCGCCACAGGAGAGGAGAGGCGACAGGATCCCTGAACACCGTCCGTTCCCTGGAATGGGGAGCTTTGGGGGACTGTCCCCACTCCTTACCCGGCAAACCCCCTGCCACCGAAAACGCTGTCACATTTGGAGGAAGATGGCATCTGACTGCCCATTTCACGAGGGAGCTGTTCCTCAAGTTCCGGGTCTGGCTCCTGGTAGCACGCCCAAGTGTGCCCTACGGACAGGTGGTCAAGGACATGCTGTCCCCTTGGGACCAGAGGCACAAGACAGGCCTGCCTTCTGCCCAGACTCCTTCCTCAGAGTGGAGCAGGTGCCCCTGCCCTAGTCGTCACCTCATGTCTCATTAGCAGTGAGGCTTCGTCTCTCCGCACAGGGAGCGGGTGACACTTGTCTTGCCACCGGCCTGCTCTTCCTGCCACGGCAGGCTCTCCTGCTTCCCGACCGTTTCCCAAACTCAAGGCCAATGGCACCTTCTCTTCTCTGGGGGCGGCTTGTTCGGCCTGCCCCAGACTTACTCCTGGGGAGTGCAGTGAAAGACATGTCCCTTTCCTTAAGGCCCTTTCAGATGTGCAACCACGCTTCTCTCTTAGGCAAAGAGGTGCTAGGGCAAAGAGGATTTCGTTGCATGCGGGTATCTTCCAACGTGCTGTGGAGAGTAGCTTAGGTATTCAGCAGCAGCATCCCCCACATCCGATTCTGATTTCCCAGTGAATGCTGTGCTTTCCCAGAGGAGATGCCCGGGCAAAGAGGATTTCGCTGTATGCGGGTTTCTCCCACCGCGAGACCGGGCTCAGGCAAGCAGCAGTAGAGCCCGCAGATCCGACTCTGATTTCTCGGCGAATGCTGTGCTTTCGCAGAGGCTTTGGCTTGGAGCGAACAGCACTTGGCCGCTGCTTCCTCAGCAAGGCTTTAGTCGCTTCAGGGAAGAAGAGCAGCGGGAGAGCTGGTGCCTCTTGGGCCTTGCTTTCCTAGGCTCCAAGTTCACATCCTGGGTTCATCCTACCAAGCCGAAATAAGCAGACCCAGCCTCGACCCTGCAGCAGCGTGCATGGCCTAGGATGGCACTCTGCTCACAATGAAATCTCTCCTCGTAGGCAAGGCCTGCCCTTTCGCTCTGGCATTCAGGGGGACAGGGGACTAGGCTCGTGCCTTCCCCATCCTTGAGGAGCCGCGAGAGGATCACTGCACACGGCCCGTGCCCTGGGATGGGGAGTAATGGGAAACTGTCCCTGTTTCCCCGACACACCCCCTGCCTCCGCCAAGGCTGCCACATCCTGGAGGAAGACTGCATTTGATTGCCCGTTCCTCCAGGAGGTGTTTCTGCGAGTTCAGGTTCGGGAGTTGGTGGCAAGCCCACGTCTGCCTTCTGGACAGGTGGCCAAGGACCTGCTATCCCCTTGGGCCCAGAGGCACAGGAAAGGCCTTCCTTCTGTCCAGACTCCTTCCTCAGATTAGAGCACGCTCCCGTGCCCAATCATCCCCTCGTGTCTCCTTATCTTCGTCTCTCTGCACAAGCAGAGGGTGACAATTGTCTTGCCACCGGCCCGCTGTTCTTGCCAGGGCCGGCGCTCCTGCTTCGCGACCGTTTTCCGTCCACAAGGCCAACGACTCCTTCTCTTCTCCTGGGGCAGCATGCTGCACTTTCCCGAGACAGGCTCCTGGGGAGTGCAGTGACAGACATGTCCCTTTCTTTAAGGATCTTTCCACAGGCGCAACCACGCTTCTCTCTCAGGCAGAAGGGATGCCCAGGCAAAGTGGATCTCGCTCCATGCAGATTTATTACACCGTGCTGTGGAGTCTTCCTCAGGAAAACAGCAGCAGCATCCCACAGATCCGACTCTGATTTCCCAGAGAATGCTGTGCTTTCCCAGAGGGGATGCCCTAGCAAAGAGGCTTTTGCTCTATGCGGGTTCCTCCCGCCGTGCTCGAATACTAGGCTAAGGCAAGCAGCAACAGCAGCCCACAGAAACGACTCTGATTTCCCAGCGATGGCTATGCTTTCGCATAGGTTTTCAGCTTGGCGGGAACCGCACTTCGCTGCTGCTTCCTCAGCAAGGATTTCGGTGTTTGCTCTGTCGCGTCAGGGAAGAAGAGCTGCGGAGAGCTGGTCCGTCTTAGGCCTTGCTGTCCCGGGCTTCATGTTGGCGCCCTGGGTTCTCACTGCCAGGCCGAAATAATCAGACACAGCCACAAACCTGCAGCAGCGTGCGTGGCCTAGGGTGGCACTCAATGCACACTACCAACTCCCGTTGTAGGCAACGCTTGGCCTTTGGTACTGGCTCTCAGGCGGACTCACGGACAAGGCCAGTGTCTTCGCCACAGGAGAGGAGAGAAGACAGGATCCCTGAACACCGTCCGTTCCCTGGAATGGGGAGCTTTGGGGGACTGTCCCCACTCCTTACCCGGCAAACCCCCTGCCACCGAAAACGCTGTCACATTTGGAGGAAGATGGCATCTGACTGCCCATTTCACGAGGGAGCTGTTCCTCAAGTTCCGGGTCTGGCTCCTGGTAGCAAGCCCAAGTGTGCCCTACGGACAGGTGGTCAAGGACATGCTGTCCCCTTGGGACCAGAGGCACAAGACAGGCCTGCCTTCTGCCCAGACTCCTTCCTCAGAGTGGAGCAGGTGCCCCTGCCCTAGTCGTCACCTCATGTCTCATTAGCAGTGAGGCTTCGTCTCTCCGCACAGGGAGCGGGTGACACTTGTCTTGCCACCGGCCTGCTCTTCCTGCCACGGCAGGCTCTCCTGCTTCCCGACCGTTTCCCAAACTCAAGGCCAATGGCACCTTCTCTTCTCTGGGGGCGGCTTGTTCGGCCTGCCCCAGACTTACTCCTGGGGAGTGCAGTGAAAGACATGTCCCTTTCCTTAAGGCCCTTTCAGATGTGCAACCACGCTTCTCTCTTAGGCAAAGAGGTGCTAGGGCAAAGAGGATTTCGTTGCATGCGGGTATCTTCCAACGTGCTGTGGAGAGTAGCTTAGGTATTCAGCAGCATCATCCCCCACATCCGATTCTGATTTCCCAGTGAATGCTGTGCTTTCCCAGAGGAGATGCCCGGACAAAGAGGATTTCGCTGTATGCGGGTTTCTCCGACCGTTACACCGGGCTCAGGCAAGCAGCAGTAGAGCCCGCAGATCCGACTCTGATTTCTCAGCGAATGCTGTGCTTTCGCAGAGGCTTTGGCTTGGAGCGAACAGCACTTGGCCGCTGCTTCCTCAGCAAGGCTTTAGTCGCTTCAGGGAAGAAGAGCAGCGGGAGAGCTGGTGCCTCCTGGGCCTTGCTTTCCTGGGCTCGAAGTTCACATCCTGGGTTCATCCTACCAAGCCGAAATAAGCAGACCCAGCCTCGACCCTGCAGCAGCGTGCATGGCCTAGGATGGCACTCTGCTCACAATGACATCTCTCCTCGTAGGCAAGGCCTGCCCTTTCGCTCTGGCATTCAGGGGGACAGGGGACTAGGCTCGTGCCTTCCCCATCCTTGAGGAGTCGCGAGAGGATCACTGCACAAGGCCCGTGCCCTGGGATGGGGAGTAATGGGAAACTGTCCCTGTTTCCCCGACACACCCCCTGCCTCCGCCAAGGCTGCCACATCCTGGAGGAAGACGGCATTTGATTGCCCGTTCCTCCAGGAGGTGTTTCTGCGAGTTCAGGTTCGGGAGATTGGTGGCAAGCCCACGTCTGCCCTCTGGACAGGTGGCCAAGGACCTGCTATCCCCTTGGGCCCAGAGGCACAGGAAAGGCCTTCCTTCTGTCCAGACTCCTTCCTCAGATTAGAGCACGCTCCCGTGCCCAATCATCCCCTCGTGTCTCCTTAGCTTCGTCTCTCTGCACAAGCAGAGGGTGACAATTGTCTTGCCACCGGCCCGCTGTTCTTGCCAGGGCCGGCGCTCCTGCTTCGCGACCGTTTTCCGTCCACAAGGCCAACGACTCCTTCTCTTCTCCTGGGGCAGCATGCTGCACTTTCCCGAGACAGGCTCCTGGGGAGTGCAGTGACAGACATGTCCCTTTCTTTAAGGCTCTTTCCACAGGCGCAACCACGCTTCTCTCTCAGGCAGAAGGGATGCCCAGGTAAAGTGGATCTCGCTCCATGCAGATGTATTACACCGTGCTGTGGAGTCTTCCTCAGGAAAACAGCAGCAGCATCCCACAGATCCGACTCTGATTTCCCAGTGAATGCTGTGCTTTCCCAGAGGGGATGCCCTAGCAAAGAAGCTTTTGCTCTATGCGGGTTCCTCCCGCCGTGCTCAAATACTAGGCTAAGGCAAGCAGCAACAGCAGCCCACAGAAACGACTCTGATTTCCCAGCGATGGCTATGCTTTCGCATAGGTTTTCAGCTTGGCGGGAACCGCACTTCGCTGCTGCTTCCTCAGCAAGGATTTCGGTGTTTGCTCTGTCGCGTCAGGGAAGAAGAGCTGCGGAGAGCTGGTCCGTCTTAGGCCTTGCTGTCCCGGGCTTCATGTTGGCGCCCTGGGTTCTCGCTGCCAGGCCGAAATAAGCAGACACAGCCACAAACCTGCAGCAGCGTGCGTGGCCTAGGATGGCACTCAATGCACACTACCAACTCCCGTTGTAGGCAACGCTTGGCCTTTGGTACTGGCTCTCAGGCGGACTCACGGACAAGGCCAGTGCCTTCGCCACAGGAGAGGAGAGGCGACAGGATCCCTGAACACCGTCCGTTCCCTGGAATGGGGAACTTTGGGGGACTGTCCCCACTCATTCCCCGGCAAACCCCCTGCCACCGAAAACGCTGTCACATCTTGGAGGAAGATGGCATCTGACTGCCCATTTCACGAGGGAGCTGTTCCTCAAGTTCCGGGTTTGGCTCCTGGTAGCAAGCCCAAGTGTGCCCTACGGACAGGTGGTCAAGGACATGCTGTCCCCTTGGGACCAGAGGCACAAGACACGCCTGCCTTCTGCCCAGACTCCTTCCTCAGAGTGGAGCAGGTGCCCCTGCCCTAGTCGTCACCTCATGTCTCATTAGCAGTGAGGCTTCGTCTCTCCGCACAGGGAGCGGGTGACACTTGTCTTGCCACCGGCCTGCTCTTCCTGCCACGGCAGGCTCTCCTGCTTCCCGACCGTTTCCCAAACTCAAGGCCAATGGCACCTTCTCTTCTCTGGGGGCGGCTTGTTCGGCCTGCCCCAGACTTGCTCCTGGGGAGTGCAGTGAAAGACATGTCCCTTTCCTTAAGGCCCTTTCAGATGTGCAACCACGCTTCTCTCTTAGGCAAAGAGGTGCTAGGGCAAAGAGGATTTCGTTGCATGCGGGTATCTTCCAACGTGCTGTGGAGAGTAGCTTAGGTATTCAGCAGCAGCATCCCCCACATCCGATTCTGATTTCCCAGTGAATGCTGTGCTTTCCCAGAGGAGATGCCCGGGCAAAGAGGATTTCGCTGTATGCGGGTTTCTCCCACCGCGAGACCGGGCTCAGGCAAGCAGCAGTAGAGCCCGCAGATCCGACTCTGATTTCTCAGCGAATGCTGTGCTTTCGCAGAGGCTTTGGCTTGGAGCGAACAGCACTTGGCCGCTGCTTCCTCAGCAAGGCTTTTGTCGCTTCAGGGAAGAAGAGCAGCGGGAGAGCTGGTGCCTCTTGGGCCTTGCTTTCCCGGGCTCCAAGTTCACATCCTGGGTTCATCCTACCAAGCCGAAATAAGCAGACCCAGCCTCGACCCTGCAGCAGCGTGCATGGCCTAGGATGGCACTCTGCTCACAATGACATCTCTCCTCGTAGGCAAGGCCTGCCCTTTCGCTCTGGCATTCAGGGGGACAGGGGACTAGGCTCGTGCCTTCCCCATCCTTGAGGAGCCGCGAGAGGATCACTGCACACGGCCCGTGCCCTGGGATGGGGAGTAATGGGAAACTGTCCCTGTTTCCCCGACACACCCCCTGCCTCCGCCAAGGCTGCCACATCCTAGAGGAAGACGGCATTTGATTGCCCGTTCCTCCAGGAGGTGTTTCTGCGAGTTCAGGTTCGGGAGATTGGTGGCAAGCCCACGTCTGCCCTCTGGACAGGTGGCCAAGGACCTGCTATCCCCTTGGGCCCAGAGGCACAGGAAAGGCCTTCCTTCTGTCCAGACTCCTTCCTCAGATTAGAGCACGCCCCCGTGCCCAATCATCCCCTCGTGTCTCCTTAGCTTCGTCTCTCTGCACAAGCAGAGGGTGACAATTGTCTTGCCACCGGCCCGCTGTTCTTGCCAGGGCCGGCGCTCCTGCTTCGCGACCGTTTTCCGTCCACAAGGCCAACGACTCCTTCTCTTCTCCTGGGGCAGCATGCTGCACTTTCCCGAGACAGGCTCCTGGGGAGTGCAGTGACAGACATGTCCCTTTCTTTAAGGATCTTTCCACAGGCGCAACCACGCTTCTCTCTCAGGCAGAAGGGATGCCCAGGCAAAGTGGATCTCGCTCCATGCAGATTTATTACACCGTGCTGTGGAGTCTTCCTCAGGAAAACAGCAGCAGCTTCCCACAGATCCGACTCTGATTTCCCAGAGAATGCTGTGCTTTCCCAGAGGGGATGCCCTAGCAAAGAGGCTTTTGCTCTATGCGGGTTCCTCCCGCCGTGCTCGAATACTAGGCTAAGGCAAGCAGCAACAGCAGCCCACAGAAACGACTCTGATATCCCAGCGATGGCTATGCTTTCGCATAGGTTTTCAGCTTGGCGGGAACCGCACTTCGCTGCTGCTTCCTCAGCAAGGATTTCGGTGTTTGCTCTGTCGCGTCAGGGAAGAAGAGCTGCGGAGAGCTGGTCCGTCTTAGGCCTTGCTGTCCCGGGCTTCATGTTGGCGCCCTGGGTTCTCGCTGCCAGGCCGAAATAAGCAGACACAGCCACAAACCTGCAGCAGCGTGCGTGGCCTAGGATGGCACTCAATGCACACTACCAACTCCCGTTGTAGGCAACGCTTGGCCTTTGGTACTGGCTCTCAGGCGGACTCACGGACAAGGCCAGTGCCTTCGCCACAGGAGAGGAGAGGCGACAGGATCCCTGAACACCGTCCGTTCCCTGGAATGGGGAGCTTTGGGGGACTGTCCCCACTCCTTCCCCGGCAAAACCCCTGCCACCGAAAACGCTGTCACATCTTGGAGGAAGATGGCATCTGACTGCCCATTTCACGAGGGAGCTGTTCCTCAAGTTCCGGGTTTGGCTCCTGGTAGCAAGCCCAAGTGTGCCCTACGGACAGGTGGTCAAGGACATGCTGTCCCCTTGGGACCAGAGGCACAAGACAGGCCTGCCTTCTGCCCAGACTCCTTCCTCAGAGTGGAGCAGGTGCCCCTGCCCTAGTTGTCACCTCATGTCTCATTAGCAGTGAGGCTTCGTCTCTCCGCACAGGGAGCGGGTGACACTTGTCTTGCCACCGGCCTGCTCTTCCTGCCACGGCAGGCTCTCCTGCTTCCCGACCGTTTCCCAAACTCAAGGCCAATGGCACCTTCTCTTCTCTGGGGGCGGCTTGTTCGGCCTGCCCCAGACTTGCTCCTGGGGAGTGCAGTGAAAGACATGTCCCTTTCCTTAAGGCCCTTTCAGATGTGCAACCACGCTTCTCTCTTAGGCAAAGAGGTGCTAGGGCAAAGAGGATTTCGTTGCATGCGGGTATCTTCCAACGTGCTGTGGAGAGTAGCTTAGGTATTCAGCAGCAGCATCCCCCACATCCGATTCTGATTTCCCAGTGAATGCTGTGCTTTCCCAGAGGAGATGCCCGGGCAAAGAGGATTTCGCTGTATGCGGGTTTCTCCCACCGCGAGACCGGGCTCAGGCAAGCAGAAGTAGAGCCCGCAGATCCGACTCTGATTTCTCGGCGAATGCTGTGCTTTCGCAGAGGCTTTGGCTTGGAGCGAACAGCACTTGGCCGCTGCTTCCTCAGCAAGGCTTTAGTCGCTTCAGGGAAGAAGAGCAGCGGGAGAGCTGGTGCCTCTTGGGCCTTGCTTTCCCGGGCTCCAAGTTCACATCCTGGGTTCATCCTACCAAGCCGAAATAAGCAGACCCAGCCTCGACCCTGCAGCAGCGTGCATGGCCTAGGATGGCACTCTGCTCACAATGACATCTCTCCTCGTAGGCAACGCCTGCCCTTTCGCTCTGGCATTCAGAGGGACAGGGGACTAGGCTCGTGCCTTCCCCATCCTTGAGGAGTAGCGAGAGGATCACTGCACACGGCCCGTGCCCTGGGATGGGGAGTAATGGGAAACTGTCCCTGTTTCCCCGACACACCCCCTGCCTCCGCCAAGGCTGCCACATCCTGGAGGAAGACGGCATTTGATTGCCCGTTCCTCCAGGAGGTGTTTCTGCGAGTTCAGGTTCGGGAGATTGGTGGCAAGCCCACGTCTGCCCTCTGGACAGGTGGCCAAGGACCTGCTATCCCCTTGGGCCCAGAGGCACAGGAAAGGCCTTCCTTCTGTCCAGACTCCTTCCTCAGATTAGAGCACGCTCCCGTGCCCAATCGTCCCCTCGTGTCTCCTTAGCTTCGTCTCTCTGCACAAGCAGAGGGTGACAATTGTCTTGCCACCGGCCCGCTGTTCTTGCCAGGGCCGGCGCTCCTGCTTCGCGACCGTTTTCCGTCCACAAGGCCAACGACTCCTTCTCTTCTCCTGGGGCAGCATGCTGCACTTTCCCGAGACAGGCTCCTGGGGAGTGCAGTGACAGACATGTCCCTTTCTTTAAGGATCTTTCCACAGGCGCAACCACGCTTCTCTCTCAGGCAGAAGGGATGCCCAGGCAAAGTGGATCTCGCTCCATGCAGATTTATTACACCGTGCTGTGGAGTCTTCCTCAGGAAAACAGCAGCAGCATCCCACACATCCGACTCTGATTTCCCAGAGAATGCTGTGCTTTCCCAGAGGGGATGCCCTAGCAAAGAGGCTTTTGCTCTATGCGGGTTCCTCCCGCCGTGCTCGAATACTAGGCTAAGGCAAGCAGCAACAGCAGCCCACAGAAACGACTCTGATTTCCCAGCGATGGCTATGCTTTCGCATAGGTTTTCAGCTTGGCGGGAACCGCACTTCGCTGCTGCTTCCTCAGCAAGGATTTCGGTGTTTGCTCTGTCGCGTCAGGGAAGAAGAGCTGCGGAGAGCTGGTCCGTCTTAGGCCTTGCTGTCCCGGGCTTCATGTTGGCGCCCTGGGTTCTCGCTGCCAGGCCGAAATAAGCAGACACAGCCACAAACCTGCAGCAGCGTGCGTGGCCTAGGATGGCACTCAATGCACACTACCAACTCCCGTTGTAGGCAACGCTTGGCCTTTGGTACTGGCTCTCAGGCGGACTCACGGACAAGGCCAGTGCCTTCGCCACAGGAGAGGAGAGGCGACAGGATCCCTGAACACCGTCCGTTCCCTGGAATGGGGAGCTTTGGGGGACTGTCCCCACTCCTTCCCCGGCAAAACCCCTGCCACCGAAAACGCTGTCACATCTTGGAGGAAGATGGCATCTGACTGCCCATTTCACGAGGGAGCTGTTCCTCAAGTTCCGGGTTTGGCTCCTGGTAGCAAGCCCAAGTGTGCCCTACGGACAGGTGGTCAAGGACATGCTGTCCCCTTGGGACCAGAGGCACAAGACAGGCCTGCCTTCTGCCCAGACTCCTTCCTCAGAGTGGAGCAGGTGCCCCTGCCCTAGTCGTCACCTCATGTCTCATTAGCAGTGAGGCTTCGTCTCTCCGCACAGGGAGCGGGTGACACTTGTCTTGCCACCGGTCTGCTCTTCCTGCCACGGCAGGCTCTCCTGCTTCCCGACCGTTGCCCAAACTCAAGGCCAATGGCACCTTCTCTTCTCTGGGGGCGGCTTGTTCGGCCTGCCCCAGACTTGCTCCTGGGGAGTGCAGTGAAAGACATGTCCCTTTCCTTAAGGCCCTTTCAGATGTGCAACCACGCTTCTCTCTTAGGCAAAGAGGTGCTAGGGCAAGGAGGATTTCGTTGCATGCGGGTATCTTCCAACGTGCTGTGGAGAGTAGCTTAGGTATTCAGCAGCAGCATCCCCCACATCCGATTCTGATTTCCCAGTGAATGCTGTGCTTTCCCAGAGGAGATGCCCGGGCAAAGAGGATTTCGCTGTATGCGGGTTTCTCCCACCGCGAGACCGGGCTCAGGCAAGCAGCAGTAGAGCACGCAGATCCGACTCTGATTTCTCAGCGAATGCTGTGCTTTCGCAGAGGCTTTGGCTTGGAGCGAACAGCACTTGGCCGCTGCTTCCTCAGCAAGGCTTTAGTCGCTTCAGAGAAGAAGAGCAGCGGGAGAGCTGGTGCCTCTTGGGCCTTGCTTTCCCGGGCTCCAAGTTCACATCCTGGGTTCATCCTACCAAGCCGAAATAAGCAGACCCAGCCTCGACCCTGCAGCAGCGTGCATGGCCTAGGATGGCACTCTGCTCACAATGACATCTCTCCTCGTAGGCAAGGCCTGCCCTTTCGCTCTGGCATTCAGGGGGACAGGGGACTAGGCTCGTGCCTTCCCCATCCTTGAGGAGCCGCGAGAGGATCACTGCACACGGCCCGTGCCCTGGGATGGGGAGTAATGGGAAACTGTCCCTGTTTCCCCGACACACCCCCTGCCTCCGCCAAGGCTGCCTCATCCTGGAGGAAGACGGCATTTGATTGCCCGTTCCTCCAGGAGGTGTTTCTGCGAGTTCAGGTTCGGGAGATTGGTGGCAAGCCCACGTCTGCCCTCTGGACAGGTGGCCAAGGACCTGCTATCCCCTTGGGCCCAGAGGCACAGGAAAGGCCTTCCTTCTGTCCAGACTCCTTCCTCAGATTAGAGCACGCTCCCGTGCCCAATCATCCCCTCGTGTCTTCTTAGCTTCGTCTCTCTGCACAAGCAGAGGGTGACAATTGTCTTGCCACCGGCCCGCTGTTCTTGCCAGGGCCGGCGCTCCTGCTTCGCGACCGTTTTCCGTCCACAAGGCCAACGACTCCATCTCTTCTCCTGGGGCAGCATGCTGCACTTTCCCGAGACAGGCTCCTGGGGAGTGCAGTGACAGACATGTCCCTTTCTTTAAGGATCTTTCCACAGGCGCAACCACGCTTCTCTCTCAGGCAGAAGGGATGCCCAGGCAAAGTGGATCTCGCTCCATGCAGATTTATTACACCGTGCTGTGGAGTCTTCCTCAGGAAAACAGCAGCAGCATCCCACAGATCCGACTCTGATTTCCCAGAGAATGCTGTGCTTTCCCAGAGGGGATGCCCTAGCAAAGAGGCTTTTGCTCTATGCGGGTTCCTCCCGCCGTGCTCGAATACTAGGCTAAGGCAAGCAGCAACAGCAGCCCACAGAAACGACTCTGATTTCCCAGCGATGGCTATGCTTTCGCATAGGTTTTCAGCTTGGCGGGAACCGCACTTCGCTGCTGCTTCCTCAGCAAGGATTTCGGTGTTTGCTCTGTCGCGTCAGGGAAGAAGAGCTGCGGAGAGCTGGTCCGTCTTAGGCCTTGCTGTCCCGGGCTTCATGTTGGCGCCCTGGGTTCTCGCTGCCAGGCCGAAATAAGCAGACACAGCCACAAACCTGCAGCAGCGTGCGTGGCCTAGGATGGCACTCAATGCACACTACCAACTCCCGTTGTAGGCAACGCTTGGCCTTTGGTACTGGCTCTCAGGCGGACTCACGGACAAGGCCAGTGCCTTCGCCACAGGAGAGGAGAGGCGACAGGATCCCTGAACACCGTCCGTTCCCTGGAATGGGGAGCTTTGGGGGACTGTCCCCACTCCTTCCCCGGCAAACCCCCTGCCACCGAAAACGCTGTCACATCTTGGAGGAAGATGGCATCTGACTGCCCATTTCACGAGGGAGCTGTTCCTCAAGTTCCGGGTTTGGCTCCTGGTAGCAAGCCCAAGTGTGCCCTACGGACAGGTGGTCAAGGACATGCTGTCCCCTTGGGACCAGAGGCACAAGACAGGCCTGCCTTCTGCCCAGACTCCTTCCTCAGAGTGGAGCAGGTGCCCCTGCCCTAGTCGTCACCTCATGTCTCATTAGCAGTGAGGCTTCGTCTCTCCGCACAGGGAGCGAGTGACACTTGTCTTGCCACCGGCCTGCTCTTCCTGCCACGGCAGGCTCTCCTGCTTCCCGACCGTTTCCCAAACTCAAGGCCAATGGCACCTTCTCTTCTCTGGGGGCGGCTTGTTCGGCCTGCCCCAGACTTGCTCCTGGGGAGTGCAGTGAAAGACATGTCCCTTTCCTTAAGGCCCTTTCAGATGTGCAACCACGCTTCTCTCTTAGGCAAAGAGGTGCTAGGGCAAAGAGGATTTCGTTGCATGCGGGTATCTTCCAACGTGCTGTGGAGAGTAGCTTAGGTATTCAGCAGCAGCATCCCCCACATCCGATTCTGATTTCCCAGAGAATGCTGTGCTTTCCCAGAGGAGATGCCCGGGCAAAGAGGATTTCGCTGTATGCGGGTTTCTCCCACCGCGAGACCGGGCTCAGGCAAGCAGCAGTAGAGCCCGCAGATCCGACTCTGATTTCTCAGCGAATGCTGTGCTTTCGCAGAGGCTTTGGCTTGGAGCGAATAGCACTTGGCCGCTGCTTCCTCAGCAAGGCTTTAGTCGCTTCAGGGAAGAAGAGCAGCGGGAGAGCTGGTGCCTCTTGGGCCTTGCTTTCCCGGGCTCCAAGTTCACATCCTGGGTTCATCCTACCAAGCCGAAATAAGCAGACCCAGCCTCGACCCTGCAGCAGCGTGCATGGCCTAGGATGGCACTCTGCTCACAATGACATCTCTCCTCGTAGGCAAGGCCTGCCCTTTCGCTCTGGCATTCAGAGGGACAGGGGACTAGGCTCGTGCCTTCCCCATCTTTGAGGAGCCGCGAGAGGATCACTGCACACGGCCCGTGCCCTGGGATGGGGAGTAATGGGAAACTGTCCCTGTTTCCCCGACACAACCCCTGCCTCCGCCAAGGCTGCCACATCCTGGAGAAAGACGGCATTTCATTGCCCGTTCCTCCAGGTTCGGGAGATTGGTGGCAAGCCCAAGTCTGCCCTCTGGACAGGTGGCCAAGGACCTGCTATCCCCTTGGGCCCAGAGGCACAGGAAAGGCCTTCCTTCTGTCCAGACTCCTTCCTCAGATTAGAGCACGCTCCCCTGCCCAATCATCCCCCCGTGTCTCCTTAGCTTCGTCTCTCTGCACAAGCAGAGGGTGACAATTGTGTTGCCACCGGCCCGCTGTTCTTGCCAGGGCCGGCGCTCCTTATTCGCGACCGTTTTCCGTCCACAAGGCCAACGACTCCTTCTCTTCTCCTGGGGCAGCATGCTGCACTTTCCCGAGACAGGCTCCTGGGGAGTGCAGTGACAGACATGTCCCTTTCTTTAAGGATCTTTCCACAGGCGCAACCACGCTTCTCTCTCAGGCAGAAGGGATGCCCAGGCAAAGTGGATCTCGCTCCATGCAGATTTATTACACCGTGCTGTGGAGTCATCCTCAGGAAAACAGCAGCAGCATCCCACACATCCGACTCTGATTTCCCAGAGAATGCTGTGCTTTCCCAGAGGGGATGCCCTAGCAAAGAGGCTTTTGCTCTATGCGGGTTCCTCCCGCCGTGCTCGAATACTAGGCTAAGGCAAGCAGCAACAGCAGCCCACAGAAACGACTCTGATTTCCCAGCGATGGCTATGCTTTCGCATAGGTTTTCAGCTTGGCGGGAACCGCACTTCGCTGCTGCTTCCTCAGCAAGGATTTCGGTGTTTGCTCTGTCGCGTCAGGGAAGAAGAGCTGCGGAGAGCTGGTCCGTCTTAGGCCTTGGTGTCCCGGGCTTCATGTTGGCGCCCTGGGTTCTCGCTGCCAGGCCGAAATAAGCAGACACAGCCACAAACCTGCAGCAGCGTGCGTGGCCTAGGATGGCACTCAATGCACACTACCAACTCCCGTTGTAGGCAACGCTTGGCCTTTGGTACTGGCTCTCAGGCGGACTCACGGACAAGGCCAGTGCCTTCGCCACAGGAGAGGAGAGGCGACAGGATCCCTGAACACCGTCCGTTCCCTGGAATGGGGAGCTTTGGGGGACTGTCCCCACTCCTTCCCCGGCAAACCCCCTGCCACCGAAAACGCTGTCACATCTTGGAGGAAGATGGCATCTGACTGCCCATTTCACGAGGGAGCTGTTCCTCAAGTTCCGGGTTTGGCTCCTGGTAGCAAGCCCAAGTGTGCCCTACGGACAGGTGGTCAAGGACATGCTGTCCCCTTGGGACCAGAGGCACAAGACAGGCCTGCCTTCTGCCCAGACTCCTTCCTCAGAGTGGAGCAGGTGCCCCTGCCCTAGTCGTCACCTCATGTCTCATTAGCAGTGAGGCTTCGTCTCTCCGCACCGGGAGCGGGTGACACTTGTCTTGCCACCGGCCTGCTCTTCCTGCCACGGCAGGCTCTCCTGCTTCCCGACCGTTTCCCAAACTCAAGGCCAATGGCACCTTCTCTTCTCTGGGGGCGGCTTGTTCGGCCTGCCCCAGACTTGCTCCTGGGGAGTGCAGTGAAAGACATGTCCCTTTCCTTAAGGCCCTTTCAGATGTGCAACCACGCTTCTCTCTTAGGCAAAGAGGTGCTAGGGCAAAGAGGATTTCGTTGCATGCGGGTATTTCCAACGTGCTGTGGAGAGTAGCTTAGGTATTCAGCAGCAGCATCCCCCACATCCGATTCTGATTTCCCAGTGAATGCTGTGCTTTCCCAGAGGAGATGCCCGGGCAAAGAGGATTTCGCTGTATGCGGGTTTCTCCCACCGTTACACCGGGCTCAGGCAAGCAGCAGTAGAGCCCGCAGATCCGACTCTGATTTCTCGGCGAATGCTGTGCTTTCACAGAGGCTTTGGCTTGGAGCGAACAGCACTTGGCCGCTGCTTCCTCAGCAAGGCTTTAGTCGCTTCAGGGAAGAAGAGCAGCGGGAGAGCTGGTGCCTCTTGGGCCTTGCTTTCCCGGGCTCCAAGTTCACATCCTGGGTTCATCCTACCAAGCCGAAATAAGCAGACCCAGCCTCGACCCTGCAGCAGCGTGCATGGCCTAGGATGGCACTCTGCTCACAATGACATCTCTCCTCGTAGGCAAGGCCTGCCCTTTCGCTCTGGCATTCAGGGGGACAGGGGACTAGGCTCGTGCCTTCCCCATCCTTGAGGAGCCGCGAGAGGATCACTGCACACGGCCCGTGCCCTGGGATGGGGAGTAATGGGAAACTGTCCCTGTTTCCCCGACACACCCCCTGCCTCCGCCAAGGCTTCCACATCCTGGAGGAAGACGGCATTTGATTGCCCGTTCCTCCAGGAGGTGTTTCTGCGAGTTCAGGTTCGGGAGATTGGTGGCAAGCCCACGTCTGCCCTCTGGACAGGTGGCCAAGGACCTGCTATCCCCTTGGGCCCAGAGGCACAGGAAAGGCCTTCCTTCTGTCCAGACTCCTTCCTCAGATTAGAGCACGCTCCCGTGCCCAATCATCCCCTCGTGTCTCCTTAGCTTCGTCTCTCTGCACAAGCAGAGGTTGACAATTGTCTTGCCACCGGCCCGCTGTTCTTGCCAGGGCCGGCGCTCCTGCTTCGCGACCGTTTTCCGTCCACAAGGCCAACGACTCCTTCTCTTCTCCTGGGGCAGCATGCTGCACTTTCCCTAGACAGGCTCCTGCGGAGTGCAGTGACAGACATGTCCCTTTCTTTAAGGATCTTTCCACAGGCGCAACCACGCTTCTCTCTCAGGCAGAAGGGATGCCCAGGCAAAGTGGATCTCGCTCCATGCGGATTTATTACACCGTGCTGTGGAGTCTTCCTCAGGAAAACAGCAGCAGCATCCCACAGATCCGACTCTGATTTCCCAGAGAATGCTGTGCTTTCTCAGACGGGATGCCCTAGCAAAGAGGCTTTTGCTCTATGCGGGTTCCTCCCGCCGTGCTCGAATACTAGGCTAAGGCAAGCAGCAACAGCAGCCCACAGAAACGACTCTGATTTCCCAGCGATGGCTATGCTTTCGCATAGGTTTTCAGCTTGGCGGGAACCGCACTTCGCTGCTGCTTCCTCAGCAAGGATTTCGGTGTTTGCTCTGTCGCGTCAGGGAAGAAGAGCTGCGGAGAGCTGGTCCGTCTTAGGCCTTGCTGTCCCGGGCTTCATGTTGGCGCCCTGGGTTCTCGCTGCCAGGCCGAAATAAGCAGACACAGCCACAAACCTGCAGCAGCGTGCGTGGCCTAGGATGGCACTCAATGCACACTACCAACTCCCGTTGTAGGCAACGCTTGGCCTTTGGTACTGGCTCTCAGGCGGACTCACGGACAAGGCCAGTGCCTTCGCCACAGGAGAGGAGAGGCGACAGGATCCCTGAACACCGTCCGTTCCCTGGAATGGGGAGCTTTGGGGGACTGTCCCCACTCCTTCCCCGGCAAACCCCCTGCCACCGAAAACGCTGTCACATCTTGGAGGAAGATGGCATCTGACTGCCCATTTCACGAGGGAGCTGTTCCTCAAGTTCCGGGTTTGGCTCCTGGTAGCAAGCCCAAGTGTGCCCTACGGACAGGTGGTCAAGGACATGCTGTCCCCTTGGGACCAGAGGCACAAGACAGGCCTGCCTTTTGCCCAGACTCCTTCCTCAGAGTGGAGCAGGTGCCCCTGCCCTAGTCGTCACCTCATGTCTCATTAGCAGTGAGGCTTCGTCTCTCCGCACAGGGAGCGAGTGACACTTGTCTTGCCACCGGCCTGCTCTTCCTGCCACGGCAGGCTCTCCTGCTTCCCGACCGTTTCCCAAACTCAAGGCCAATGGCACCTTCTCTTCTCTGGGGGCGGCTTGTTCGGCCTGCCCCAGACTTGCTCCTGGGGAGTGCAGTGAAAGACATGTCCCTTTCCTTAAGGCCCTTTCAGATGTGCAACCACGCTTCTCTCTTAGGCAAAGAGGTGCTAGGGCAAAGAGGATTTCGTTGCATGCGGGTATCTTCCAACGTGCTGTGGAGAGTAGCTTAGGTATTCAGCAGCAGCATCCCCCACATCCGATTCTGATTTCCCAGTGAATGCTGTGCTTTCCCAGAGGAGATGCCCGGGCAAAGAGGATTTCGCTGTATGCGGGTTTCTCCCACCGTTACACCGGGCTCAGGCAAGCAGCAGTAGAGCCCGCAGATCCGACTCTGATTTCTCGGCGAATGCTGTGCTTTCACAGAGGCTTTGGCTTGGAGCGAACAGCACTTGGCCGCTGCTTCCTCAGCAAGGCTTTAGTCGCTTCAGGGAAGAAGAGCAGCGGGAGAGCTGGTGCCTCTTGGGCCTTGCTTTCCCGGGCTCCAAGTTCACATCCTGGGTTCATCCTACCAAGCCGAAATAAGCAGACCCAGCCTCGACCCTGCAGCAGCGTGCATGGCCTAGGATGGCACTCTGCTCACAATGACATCTCTCCTCGTAGGCAAGGCCTGCCCTTTCGCTCTGGCATTCAGGGGGACAGGGGACTAGGCTCGTGCCTTCCCCATCCTTGAGGAGCCGCGAGAGGATCACTGCACACGGCCCGTGCCCTGGGATGGGGAGTAATGGGAAACTGTCCCTGTTTCCCCGACACACCCCCTGCCTCCGCCAAGGCTGCCACATCCTGGAGGAAGACGGCATTTGATTGCCCGTTCCTCCAGGAGGTGTTTCTGCGAGTTCAGGTTCGGGAGATTGGTGGCAAGCCCACGTCTGCCCTCTGGACAGGTGGCCAAGGACCTGCTATCCCCTTGGGCCCAGAGGCACAGGAAAGGCCTTCCTTCTGTCCAGACTCCTTCCTCAGATTAGAGCACGCTCCCGTGCCCAATCATCCCCCCGTGTCTCCTTAGCTTCGTCTCTCTGCACAAGCAGAGGGTGACAATTGTCTTGCCACCGGCCCGCTGTTCTTGCCAGGGCCGGCGCTCCTGCTTCGCGACCGTTTTCCGTCCACAAGGCCAACGACTCCTTCTCTTCTCCTGGGGCAGCATGCTGCACTTTCCCGAGACAGGCTCCTGGGGAGTGCAGTGACAGACATGTCCCTTTCTTTAAGGCTCTTTCCACAGGCGCAACCACGCTTCTCTCTCAGGCAGAAGGGATGCCCAGGCAAAGTGGATCTCGCTCCATGCAGATTTATTACACCGTGCTGTGGAGTCTTCCTCAGGAAAACAGCAGCAGCATCCCACAGATCCGACTCTGATTTCCCAGAGAATGCTGTGCTTTCCCAGAGGGGATGCCCTAGCAAAGAGGCTTTTGCTCTATGCGGGTTCCTCCCGCCATGCTCGAATACTAGGCTAAGGCAAGCAGCAACAGCAGCCCACAGAAACGACTCTGATTTCCCAGCGATGGCTATGCTTTCGCATAGGTTTTCAGCTTGGCGGGAACCGCACTTCGTTGCTGCTTCCTCAGCAAGGATTTCGGTGTTTGCTCTGTCGCGTCAGGGAAGAAGAGCTGCGGAGAGCTGGTCCGTCTTAGGCCTTGCTGTCCCGGGCTTCATGTTGGCGCCCTGGGTTCTCGCTGCCAGGCCGAAATAAGCAGACACAGCCACAAACCTGCAGCAGCGTGCGTGGCCTAGGATGGCACTCAATGCACACTACCAACTCCCGTTGTAGGCAACGCTTGGCCTTTGGTACTGGCTCTCAGGCGGACTCACGGACAAGGCCAGTGCCTTCGCCACAGGAGAGGAGAGGCGACAGGATCCCTGAACACCGTCCGTTCCCTGGAATGGGGAGCTTTGGGGGACTGTCCCCACTCCTTCCCCGGCAAACCCCCTGCCACCGAAAACGCTGTCACATCTTGGAGGAAGATGGCATCTGACTGCCCATTTCACGAGGGAGCTGTTCCTCAAGTTCCGGGTTTGGCTCCTGGTAGCAAGCCCAAGTGTGCCCTACGGACAGGTGGTCAAGGACATGCTGTCCCCTTGGGACCAGAGGCACAAGACAGGCCTGCCTTCTGCCCAGACTCCTTCCTCAGAGTGGAGCAGGTGCCCCTGCCCTAGTCGTCACCTCATGTCTCATTAGCAGTGAGGCTTCGTCTCTCCGCACCGGGAGCGGGTGACACTTGTCTTGCCACCGGCCTGCTCTTCCTGCCACGGCAGGCTCTCCTGCTTCCCGACCGTTTCCCAAACTCAAGGCCAATGGCACCTTCTCTTCTCTGGGGGCGGCTTGTTCGGCCTGCCCCAGACTTGCTCCTGGGGAGTGCAGTGAAAGACATGTCCCTTTCCTTAAGGCCCTTTCAGATGTGCAACCACGCTTCTCTTAGGCAAAGAGGTGCTAGGGCAAAGAGGATTTCGTTGCATGCGGGTATCTTCCAACGTGCTGAGGAGAGTAGCTTAGGTATTCAGCAGCAGCATCCCCCACATCCGATTCTGATTTCCCAGTGAATGCTGTGCTTTCCCAGAGGAGATGCCCGGGCAAAGAGGATTTCGCTGTATGCGGGTTTCTCCCACCGTTACACCGGGCTCAGGCAAGCAGCAGTAGAGCCCGCAGATCCGACTCTGATTTCTCGGCGAATGCTGTGCTTTCGCAGAGGCTTTGGCTTGGAGCGAACAGCACTTGGCTGCTGCTTCCTCAGCAAGGCTTTAGTCGCTTCAGGGAAGAAGAGCAGCGGGAGAGCTGGTGCCTCTTGGGCCTTGCTTTCCCGGGCTCCAAGTTCACATCCTGGGTTCATCCTACCAAGCCGAAATAAGCAGACCCAGCCTCGACCCTGCAGCAGCGTGCATGGCCTAGGATGGCACTCTGCTCACAATGACATCTCTCCTCGTAGGCAAGGCCTGCCCTTTCGCTCTGGCATTCAGGGGGACAGGGGACTAGGCTCGTGCCTTCCCCATCCTTGAGGAGCCGCGAGAGGATCACTGCACACGGCCCGTGCCCTGGGATGGGGAGTAATGGGAAACTGTCCCTGTTTCCCCGACACACCCCCTGCCTCCGCCAAGGCTGCCACATCCTGGAGGAAGACGGCATTTGATTGCCCGTTCCTCCAGGAGGTGTTTCTGCGAGTTCAGGTTCGGGAGATTGGTGGCAAGCCCACGTCTGCCCTCTGGACAGGTGGCCAAGGACCTGCTATCCCCTTGGGCCCAGAGGCACAGGAAAGGCCTTCCTTCTGTCCAGACTCCTTCCTCAGATTAGAGCACGCTCCCGTGCCCAATCATCCGCCCGTGTCTCCTTAGCTTCGTCTCTCTGCACAAGCAGAGGGTGACAATTGTCTTGCCACCGGCCCGCTGTTCTTGCCAGGGCCGGCGCTCCTGCTTCGCGACCGTTTTCCGTCCACAAGGCCAACGACTCCTTCTCTTCTCCTGGGGCAGCATGCTGCACTTTCCCGAGACAGGCTCCTGGGGAGTGCAGTGACAGACATGTCCCTTTCTTTAAGGATCTTTCCACAGGCGCAACCACGCTTCTCTCTCAGGCAGAAGGGATGCCCAGGCAAAGTGGATCTCGCTCCATGCAGATTTATTACACCGTGCTGTGGAGTCTTCCTCAGGAAAACAGCAGCAGCATCCCACAGATCCGACTCTGATTTCCCAGAGAATGCTGTGCTTTCCCAGAGGGGATGCCCTAGCAAAGAGGCTTTTGCTCTATGCGGGTTCCTCCCGCCGTGCTCGAATACTAGGCTAAGGCAAGCAGCAACAGCAGCCCACAGAAACGACTCTGATTTCCCAGCGATGGCTATGCTTTAGCATAGGTTTTCAGCTTGGCGGGAACCGCACTTCGCTGCTGCTTCCTCAGCAAGGATTTCGGTGTTTGCTCTGTTGCGTCAGGGAAGAAGAGCTGCGGAGAGCTGGTCCGTCTTAGGCCTTGCTGTCCCGGGCTTCATGTTGGCGCCCTGGGTTCTCGCTGCCAGGCCGAAATAAGCAGACACAGCCACAAACCTGCAGCAGCGTGCGTGGCCTAGGATGGCACTCAATGCACACTACCAACTCCCGTTGTAGGCAACGCTTGGCCTTTGGTACTGGCTCTCAGGCGGACTCACGGACAAGGCCAGTGCCTTCGCCACAGGAGAGGAGAGGCGACAGGATCCCTGAACACCGTCCGTTCCCTGGAATGGGGAGCTTTGGGGGACTGTCCCCACTCCTTCCCCGGCAAACCCCCTGCCACCGAAAACGCTGTCACATCTTGGGGGAAGATGGCATCTGAATGCCCATTTCACGAGGGAGCTGTTCCTCAAGTTCCGGGTTTGGCTCCTGGTAGCAAGCCCAAGTGTGCCCTACGGACAGGTGGTCAAGGACATGCTGTCCCCTTGGGACCAGAGGCACAAGACAGGCCTGCCTTCTGCCCAGACTCCTTCCTCAGAGTGGAGCAGGTGCCCCTGCCCTAGTCGTCACCTCATGTCTCATTAGCAGTGAGGCTTCGTCTCTCCGCACAGGGAGCGGGTGACACTTGTCTTGCCACCGGCCTGCTCTTCCTGCCACGGCAGGCTCTCCTGCTTCCCGACCGTTTCCCAAACTCAAGGCCAATGGCACCTCCTCTTCTCTGGGGGCGGCTTGTTCGGCCTGCCCCAGACTTGCTCCTGGGGAGTGCAGTGAAAGACATGTCCCTTTCCTTAAGGCCCTTTCAGATGTGCAACCACGCTTCTCTCTTAGGCAAAGAGGTGCTAGGGCAAAGAGGATTTCGTTGCATGCGGGTATCTTCCAACGTGCTGTGGAGAGTAGCTTAGGTATTCAGCAGCAGCATCCCCCACATCCGATTCTGTTTTCCCAGTGAAGGCTGTGCTTTCCCAGAGGAGATGCCCGGGCAAAGAGGATTTCGCTGTATGCGGGTTTCTCCCACCGCGAGACCGGGCTCAGGCAAGCAGCAGTAGAGCCCGCAGATCCGAATCTGATTTCTCGGCGAATGCTGTGCTTTCGCAGAGGCTTTGGCTTGGAGCGAACAGCACTTGGCCGCTGCTTCCTCAGCAAGGCTTTAGTCGCTTCAGGGAAGAAGAGCAGCGGGAGAGCTGGTGCCTCTTGGGCCTTGCTTTCCCGGGCTCCAAGTTCACATCCTGGGTTCATCCTACCAAGCCGAAATAAGCAGACCCAGCCTCGACCCTGCAGCAGCGTGCATGGCCTAGGATGGTACTCTGCTCACAATGACATCTCTCCTCGTAGGCAAGGCCTGCCCTTTCGCTCTGGCATTCAGGGGGACAGGGGACTAGGCTCGTGCCTTCCCCATCCTGGAGGAGCCGCGAGAGGATCACTGCACACGGCCCGTGCCCTGGGATGGGGAGTAATGGGAAACTGTCCCTGTTTCCCCGACACACCCCCTGCCTCCGCCAAGGCTGCCACATCCTGGAGGAAGACGGCATTTGATTGCCCGTTCCTCCAGGAGGTGTTTCTGCGAGTTCAGGTTCGGGAGATTGGTGGCAAGCCCACGTCTGCCCTCTGGACAGGTGGCCAAGGACCTGCTATGCCCTTGGGTCCAGAGGCACAGGAAAGGCCTTCCTTCTGTCCATACTCCTTCCTCAGATTAGAGCACGCTCCCGTGCCCAATCATCCCCCCGTGTCTCCTTAGCTTCGTCTCTCTGCACAAGCAGAGGGTGACAATTGTCTTGCCACCGGCCCGCTGTTCTTGCCAGGGCCGGCGCTCCTGCTTCGTGACCGTTTTCCGTCCACAAGGCCAACCATTCCTTCTCTTCTCCTGGGGCAGCATGCTGCACTTTCCCGAGACAGGCTCCTGGGGAGTGCAGTGACAGACATGTCCCTTTCTTTAAGGCTCTTTCCACAGGCGCAACCACGCTTCTCTCTCAGGCAGAAGGGATGCCCAGGCAAAGTGGATCTCGCTCCATGCAGATTTATTACACCGTGCTGTGGAGTCTTCCTCAGGAAAACAGCAGCAGCATCCCACAGATCCGACTCTGATTTCCCAGAGAATGCTGTGCTTTCCCAGAGGGGATGCCCTAGCAAAGAGGCTTTTGCTCTATGCGGGTTCCTCCCGCCGTGCTCGAATACTAGGCTAAGGCAAGCAGCAACAGCAGCCCACAGAAACGACTCTGATTTCCCAGCGATGGCTATGCTTTCGCATAGGTTTTCAGCTTGGCGGGAACCGCACTTCGTTGCTGCTTCCTCAGCAAGGATTTCGGTGTTTGCTCTGTCGCGTCAGGGAAGAAGAGCTGCGGAGAGCTGGTCCGTCTTAGGCCTTGCTGTCCCGGGCTTCATGTTGGCGCCCTGGGTTCTCGCTGCCAGGCCGAAATAAGCAGACACAGCCACAAACCTGCAGCAGCGTGCGTGGCCTAGGATGGCACTCAATGCACACTACCAACTCCCGTTGTAGGCAACGCTTGGCCTTTGGTACTGGCTCTCAGGCGGACTCACGGACAAGGCCAGTGCCTTCGCCACAGGAGAGGAGAGGCGACAGGATCCCTGAACACCGTCCGTTCCCTGGAATGGGGAGCTTTGGGGGACTGTCCCCACTCCTTCCCCGGCAAACCCCCTGCCACCGAAAACGCTGTCACATCTTGGAGGAAGATGGCATCTGACTGCCCATTTCACGAGGGAGCTGTTCCTCAAGTTCCGGGTTTGGCTCCTGGTAGCAAGCCCAAGTGTGCCCTACGGACAGGTGGTCAAGGACATGCTGTCCCCTTGGGACCAGAGGCACAAGACAGGCCTGCCTTCTGCCCAGACTCCTTCCTCAGAGTGGAGCAGGTGCCCCTGCCCTAGTCGTCACCTCATGTCTCATTAGCAGTGAGGCTTCGTCTCTCCGCACCGGGAGCGGGTGACACTTGTCTTGCCACCGGCCTGCTCTTCCTGCCACGGCAGGCTCTCCTGCTTCCCGACCGTTTCCCAAACTCAAGGCCAATGGCACCTTCTCTTCTCTGGGGGCGGCTTGTTCGGCCTGCCCCAGACTTGCTCCTGGGGAGTGCAGTGAAAGACATGTCCCTTTCCTTAAGGCCCTTTCAGATGTGCAACCACGCTTCTCTCTTAGGCAAAGAGGTGCTAGGGCAAAGAGGATTTCGTTGCATGCGGGTATCTTCCAACGTGCTGAGGAGAGTAGCTTAGGTATTCAGCAGCAGCATCCCCCACATCCGATTCTGATTTCCCAGTGAATGCTGTGCTTTCCCAGAGGAGATGCCCGGGCAAAGAGGATTTCGCTGTATGCGGGTTTCTCCCACCGTTACACCGGGCTCAGGCAAGCAGCAGTAGAGCCCGCAGATCCGACTCTGATTTCTCGGCGAATGCTGTGCTTTCGCAGAGGCTTTGGCTTGGAGCGAACAGCACTTGGCCGCTGCTTCCTCAGCAAGGCTTTAGTCGCTTCAGGGAAGAAGAGCAGCGGGAGAGCTGGTGCCTCTTGGGCCTTGCTTTCCCGGGCTCCAAGTTCACATCCTGGGTTCATCCTACCAAGCCGAAATAAGCAGACCCAGCCTCGACCCTGCAGCAGCATGCATGGCCTAGGATGGCACTCTGCTCACAATGACATCTCTCCTCGTAGGCAAGGCCTGCCCTTTCGCTCTGGCATTCAGGGGGACAGGGGACTAGGCTCGTGCCTTCCCCATCCTTGAGGAGCCGCGAGAGGATCACTGCACACGGCCCGTGCCCTGGGATGGGGAGTAATGGGAAACTGTCCCTGTTTCCCCGACACACCCCCTGCCTCCGCCAAGGCTGCCACATCCTGGAGGAAGACGGCATTTGATTGCCCGTTCCTCCAGGAGGTGTTTCTGCGAGTTCAGGTTCGGGAGATTGGTGGCAAGCCCACGTCTGCCCTCTGGACAGGTGGCCAAGGACCTGCTATCCCCTTGGGCCCAGAGGCACAGGAAAGGCCTTCCTTCTGTCCAGACTCCTTCCTCAGATTAGAGCACGCTCCCGTGCCCAATCATCCCCCCGTGTCTCCTTAGCTTCGTCTCTCTGCACAAGCAGAGGGTGACAATTGTCTTGCCACCGGCCCGCTGTTCTTGCCAGGGCCGGCGCTCCTGCTTCGCGACCGTTTTCCGTCCACAAGGCCAACGACTCCTTCTCTTCTCCTGGGGCAGCATGCTGCACTTTCCCGAGACAGGCTCCTGGGGAGTGCAGTGACAGACATGTCCCTTTCTTTAAGGCTCTTTCCACAGGCGCAACCACGCTTCTCTCTCAGGCAGAAGGGATGCCCAGGCAAAGTGGATCTCGCTCCATGCAGATTTATTACACCGTGCTGTGGAGTCTTCCTCAGGAAAACAGCAGCAGCATCCCACAGATCCGACTCTGATTTCCCAGAGAATGCTGTGCTTTCCCAGAGGGGATGCCCTAGCAAAGAGGCTTTTGCTCTATGCGGGTTCCTCCCGCCGTGCTCGAATACTAGGCTAAGGCAAGCAGCAACAGCAGCCCACAGAAACGACTCTGATTTCCCAGCGATGGCTATGCTTTCGCATAGGTTTTCAGCTTGGCGGGAACCGCACTTCGTTGCTGCTTCCTCAGCAAGGATTTCGGTGTTTGCTCTGTCGCGTCAGGGAAGAAGAGCTGCGGAGAGCTGGTCCGTCTTAGGCCTTGCTGTCCCGGGCTTCATGTTGGCGCCCTGGGTTCTCGCTGCCAGGCCGAAATAAGCAGACACAGCCACAAACCTGCAGCAGCGTGCGTGGCCTAGGATGGCACTCAATGCACACTACCAACTCCCGTTGTAGGCAACGCTTGGCCTTTGGTACTGGCTCTCAGGCGGACTCACGGACAAGGCCAGTGCCTTCGCCACAGGAGAGGAGAGGCGACAGGATCCCTGAACACCGTCCGTTCCCTGGAATGGGGAGCTTTGGGGGACTGTCCCCACTCCTTCCCCGGCAAACCCCCTGCCACCGAAAACGCTGTCACATCTTGGAGGAAGATGGCATCTGACTGCCCATTTCACGAGGGAGCTGTTCCTCAAGTTCCGGGTTTGGCTCCTGGTAGCAAGCCCAAGTGTGCCCTACGGACAGGTGGTCAAGGACATGCTGTCCCCTTGGGACCAGAGGCACAAGACAGGCCTGCCTTCTGCCCAGACTCCTTCCTCAGAGTGGAGCAGGTGCCCCTGCCCTAGTCGTCACCTCATGTCTCATTAGCAGTGAGGCTTCGTCTCTCCACACCGGGAGCGGGTGACACTTGTCTTGCCACCGGCCTGCTCTTCCTGCCACGGCAGGCTCTCCTGCTTCCCGACCGTTTCCCAAACTCAAGGCCAATGGCACCTTCTCTTCTCTGGGGGCGGCTTGTTCGGCCTGCCCCAGACTTGCTCCTGGGGAGTGCAGTGAAAGACATGTCCCTTTCCTTAAGGCCCTTTCAGATGTGCAACCACGCTTCTCTCTTAGGCAAAGAGGTGCTAGGGCAAAGAGGATTTCGTTGCATGCGGGTATCTTCCAACGTGCTGAGGAGAGTAGCTTAGGTATTCAGCAGCAGCATCCCCCACATCCGATTCTGATTTCCCAGTGAATGCTGTGCTTTCCCAGAGGAGATGCCCGGGCAAAGAGGATTTCGCTGTATGCGGGTTTCTCCCACCGTTACACCGGGCTCAGGCAAGCAGCAGTAGAGCCCGCAGATCCGACTCTGATTTCTCGGCGAATGCTGTGCTTTCGCAGAGGCTTTGGCTTGGAGCGAACAGCACTTGGCCGCTGCTTCCTCAGCAAGGCTTTAGTCGCTTCAGGGAAGAAGAGCAGCGGGAGAGCTGGTGCCTCTTGGGCCTTGCTTTCCCGGGCTCCAAGTTCACATCCTGGGTTCATCCTACCAAGCCGAAATAAGCAGACCCAGCCTCGACCCTGCAGCAGCGTGCATGGCCTAGGATGGCACTCTGCTCACAATGACATCTCTCCTCGTAGGCAAGGCCTGCCCTTTCGCTCTGGCATTCAGGGGGACAGGGGACTAGGCTCGTGCCTTCCCCATCCTTGAGGAGCCGCGAGAGGATCACTGCACACGGCCCGTGCCCTGGGATGGGGAGTAATGGGAAACTGTCCCTGTTTCCCCGACACACCCCCTGCCTCCGCCAAGGCTGCCTCATCCTGGAGGAAGACGGCATTTGATTGCCCGTTCCTCCAGGAGGTGTTTCTGCGAGTTCAGGTTCGGGAGATTGGTGGCAAGCCCACGTCTGCCCTCTGGACAGGTGGCCAAGGACCTGCTATCCCCTTGGGCCCAGAGGCACAGGAAAGGCCTTCCTTCTGTCCAGACTCCTTCCTCAGATTAGAGCACGCTCCCGTGCCCAATCATCCCCTCGTGTCTTCTTAGCTTCGTCTCTCTGCACAAGCAGAGGGTGACAATTGTCTTGCCACCGGCCCGCTGTTCTTGCCAGGGCCGGCGCTCCTGCTTCGCGACCGTTTTCCGTCCACAAGGCCAACGACTCCATCTCTTCTCCTGGGGCAGCATGCTGCACTTTCCCGAGACAGGCTCCTGGGGAGTGCAGTGACAGACATGTCCCTTTCTTTAAGGATCTTTCCACAGGCGCAAACACGCTTCTCTCTCAGGCAGAAGGGATGCCCAGGCAAAGTGGATCTCGCTCCATGCAGATTTATTACACCGTGCTGTGGAGTCTTCCTCAGGAAAACAGCAGCAGCATCCCACAGATCCGACTCTGATTTCCCAGAGAATGCTGTGCTTTCCCAGAGGGGATGCCCTAGCAAAGAGGCTTTTGCTCTATGCGGGTTCCTCCCGCCGTGCTCGAATACTAGGCTAAGGCAAGCAGCAACAGCAGCCCACAGAAACGACTCTGATTTCCCAGCGATGGCTATGCTTTCGCATAGGTTTTCAGCTTGGCGGGAACCGCACTTCGCTGCTGCTTCCTCAGCAAGGATTTCGGTGTTTGCTCTGTCGCGTCAGGGAAGAAGAGCTGCGGAGAGCTGGTCCGTCTTAGGCCTTGCTGTCCCGGGCTTCATGTTGGCGCCCTGGGTTCTCGCTGCCAGGCCGAAATAAGCAGACACAGCCACAAACCTGCAGCAGCGTGCGTGGCCTAGGATGGCACTCAATGCACACTACCAACTCCCGTTGTAGGCAACGCTTGGCCTTTGGTACTGGCTCTCAGGCGGACTCACGGACAAGGCCAGTGCCTTCGCCACAGGAGAGGAGAGGCGACAGGATCCCTGAACACCGTCCGTTCCCTGGAATGGGGAGCTTTGGGGGACTGTCCCCACTCCTTCCCCGGCAAACCCCCTGCCACCGAAAACGCTGTCACATCTTGGAGGAAGATGGCATCTGACTGCCCATTTCACGAGGGAGCTGTTCCTCAAGTTCCGGGTTTGGCTCCTGGTAGCAAGCCCAAGTGTGCCCTACGGACAGGTGGTCAAGGACATGCTGTCCCCTTGGGACCAGAGGCACAAGACAGGCCTGCCTTCTGCCCAGACTCCTTCCTCAGAGTGGAGCAGGTGCCCCTGCCCTAGTCGTCACCTCATGTCTCATTAGCAGTGAGGCTTCGTCTCTCCGCACAGGGAGCGAGTGACACTTGTCTTGCCACCGGCCTGCTCTTCCTGCCACGGCAGGCTCTCCTGCTTCCCGACCGTTTCCCAAACTCAAGGCCAATGGCACCTTCTCTTCTCTGGGGGCGGCTTGTTCGGCCTGCCCCAGACTTGCTCCTGGGGAGTGCAGTGAAAGACATGTCCCTTTCCTTAAGGCCCTTTCAGATGTGCAACCACGCTTCTCTCTTAGGCAAAGAGGTGCTAGGGCAAAGAGGATTTCGTTGCATGCGGGTATCTTCCAACGTGCTGTGGAGAGTAGCTTAGGTATTCAGCAGCAGCATCCCCCACATCCGATTCTGATTTCCCAGAGAATGCTGTGCTTTCCCAGAGGAGATGCCCGGGCAAAGAGGATTTCGCTGTATGCGGGTTTCTCCCACCGCGAGACCGGGCTCAGGCAAGCAGCAGTAGAGCCCGCAGATCCGACTCTGATTTCTCAGCGAATGCTGTGCTTTCGCAGAGGCTTTGGCTTGGAGCGAACAGCACTTGGCCGCTGCTTCCTCAGCAAGGCTTTAGTCGCTTCAGGGAAGAAGAGCAGCGGGAGAGCTGGTGCCTCTTGGGCCTTGCTTTCCCGGGCTCCAAGTTCACATCCTGGGTTCATCCTACCAAGCCGAAATAAGCAGACCCAGCCTCGACCCTGCAGCAGCGTGCATGGCCTAGGATGGCACTCTGCTCACAATGACATCTCTCCTCGTAGGCAAGGCCTGCCCTTTCGCTCTGGCATTCAGAGGGACAGGGGACTAGGCTCGTGCCTTCCCCATCTTTGAGGAGCCGCGAGAGGATCACTGCACACGGCCCGTGCCCTGGGATGGGGAGTAATGGGAAACTGTCCCTGTTTCCCCGACACACCCCCTGCCTCCGCCAAGGCTGCCACATCCTGGAGAAAAACGGCATTTCATTGCCCGTTCCTCCAGGTTCGGGAGATTGGTGGCAAGCCCAAGTCTGCCCTCTGGACAGGTGGCCAAGGACCTGCTATCCCCTTGGGCCCAGAGGCACAGGAAAGGCCTTCCTTCTGTCCAGACTCCTTCCTCAGATTAGAGCACGCTCCCCTGCCCAATCATCCCCCCGTGTCTCCTTAGCTTCGTCTCTCTGCACAAGCAGAGGGTGACAATTGTGTTGCCACCGGCCCGCTGTTCTTGCCAGGGCCGGCGCTCCTTATTCGCGACCGTTTTCCGTCCACAAGGCCAACGACTCCTTCTCTTCTCCTGGGGCAGCATGCTGCACTTTCCCGAGACAGGCTCCTGGGGAGTGCAGTGACAGACATGTCCCTTTCTTTAAGGATCTTTCCACAGGCGCAACCACGCTTCTCTCTCAGGCAGAAGGGATGCCCAGGCAAAGTGGATCTCGCTCCATGCAGATTTATTACACCGTGCTGTGGAGTCATCCTCAGGAAAACAGCAGCAGCATCCCACACATCCGACTCTGATTTCCCAGAGAATGCTGTGCTTTCCCAGAGGGGATGCCCTAGCAAAGAGGCTTTTGCTCTATGCGGGTTCCTCCCGCCGTGCTCGAATACTAGGCTAAGGCAAGCAGCAACAGCAGCCCACAGAAACGACTCTGATTTCCCAGCGATGGCTATGCTTTCGCATAGGTTTTCAGCTTGGCGGGAACCGCACTTCGCTGCTGCTTCCTCAGCAAGGATTTCGGTGTTTGCTCTGTCGCGTCAGGGAAGAAGAGCTGCGGAGAGCTGGTCCGTCTTAGGCCTTGGTGTCCCGGGCTTCATGTTGGCGCCCTGGGTTCTCGCTGCCAGGCCGAAATAAGCAGACACAGCCACAAACCTGCAGCAGCGTGCGTGGCCTAGGATGGCACTCAATGCACACTACCAACTCCCGTTGTAGGCAACGCTTGGCCTTTGGTACTGGCTCTCAGGCGGACTCACGGACAAGGCCAGTGCCTTCGCCACAGGAGAGGAGAGGCGACAGGATCCCTGAACACCGTCCGTTCCCTGGAATGGGGAGCTTTGGGGGACTGTCCCCACTCCTTCCCCGGCAAACCCCCTGCCACCGAAAACGCTGTCACATCTTGGAGGAAGATGGCATCTGACTGCCCATTTCACGAGGGAGCTGTTCCTCAAGTTCCGGGTTTGGCTCCTGGTAGCAAGCCCAAGTGTGCCCTACGGACAGGTGGTCAAGGACATGCTGTCCCCTTGGGACCAGAGGCACAAGACAGGCCTGCCTTCTGCCCAGACTCCTTCCTCAGAGTGGAGCAGGTGCCCCTGCCCTAGTCGTCACCTCATGTCTCATTAGCAGTGAGGCTTCGTCTCTCCGCACCGGGAGCGGGTGACACTTGTCTTGCCACCGGCCTGCTCTTCCTGCCACGGCAGGCTCTCCTGCTTCCCGACCGTTTCCCAAACTCAAGGCCAATGGCACCTTCTCTTCTCTGGGGGCGGCTTGTTCGGCCTGCCCCAGACTTGCTCCTGGGGAGTGCAGTGAAAGACATGTCCCTTTCCTTAAGGCCCTTTCAGATGTGCAACCACGCTTCTCTCTTAGGCAAAGAGGTGCTAGGGCAAAGAGGATTTCGTTGCATGCGGGTATTTCCAACGTGCTGTGGAGAGTAGCTTAGGTATTCAGCAGCAGCATCCCCCACATCCGATTCTGATTTCCCAGTGAATGCTGTGCTTTCCCAGAGGAGATGCCCGGGCAAAGAGGATTTCGCTGTATGCGGGTTTCTCCCACCGTTACACCGGGCTCAGGCAAGCAGCAGTAGAGCCCGCAGATCCGACTCTGATTTCTCGGCGAATGCTGTGCTTTCACAGAGGCTTTGGCTTGGAGCGAACAGCACTTGGCCGCTGCTTCCTCAGCAAGGCTTTAGTCGCTTCAGGGAAGAAGAGCAGCGGGAGAGCTGGTGCCTCTTGGGCCTTGCTTTCCCGGGCTCCAAGTTCACATCCTGGGTTCATCCTACCAAGCCGAAATAAGCAGACCCAGCCTCGACCCTGCAGCAGCGTGCATGGCCTAGGATGGCACTCTGCTCACAATGACATCTCTCCTCGTAGGCAAGGCCTGCCCTTTCGCTCTGGCATTCAGGGGGACAGGGGACTAGGCTCGTGCCTTCCCCATCCTTGAGGAGCCGCGAGAGGATCACTGCACACGGCCCGTGCCCTGGGATGGGGAGTAATGGGAAACTGTCCCTGTTTCCCCGACACACCCCCTGCCTCCGCCAAGGCTGCCACATCCTGGAGGAAGACGGCATTTGATTGCCCGTTCCTCCAGGAGGTGTTTCTGCGAGTTCAGGTTCGGGAGATTGGTGGCAAGCCCACGTCTGCCCTCTGGACAGGTGGCCAAGGACCTGCTATCCCCTTGGGCCCAGAGGCACAGGAAAGGCCTTCCTTCTGTCCAGACTCCTTCCTCAGATTAGAGCACGCTCCCGTGCCCAATCATCCCCTCGTGTCTCCTTAGCTTCGTCTCTCTGCACAAGCAGAGGTTGACAATTGTCTTGCCACCGGCCCGCTGTTCTTGCCAGGGCCGGCGCTCCTGCTTCGCGACCGTTTTCCGTCCACAAGGCCAACGACTCCTTCTCTTCTCCTGGGGCAGCATGCTGCACTTTCCCTAGACAGGCTCCTGCGGAGTGCAGTGACAGACATGTCCCTTTCTTTAAGGATCTTTCCACAGGCGCAACCACGCTTCTCTCTCAGGCAGAAGGGATGCCCAGGCAAAGTGGATCTCGCTCCATGCGGATTTATTACACCGTGCTGTGGAGTCTTCCTCAGGAAAACAGCAGCAGCATCCCACAGATCCGACTCTGATTTCCCAGAGAATGCTGTGCTTTCTCAGACGGGATGCCCTAGCAAAGAGGCTTTTGCTCTATGCGGGTTCCTCCCGCCGTGCTCGAATACTAGGCTAAGGCAAGCAGCAACAGCAGCCCACAGAAACGACTCTGATTTCCCAGCGATGGCTATGCTTTCGCATAGGTTTTCAGCTTGGCGGGAACCGCACTTCGCTGCTGCTTCCTCAGCAAGGATTTCGGTGTTTGCTCTGTCGCGTCAGGGAAGAAGAGCTGCGGAGAGCTGGTCCGTCTTAGGCCTTGCTGTCCCGGGCTTCATGTTGGCGCCCTGGGTTCTCGCTGCCAGGCCGAAATAAGCAGACACAGCCACAAACCTGCAGCAGCGTGCGTGGCCTAGGATGGCACTCAATGCACACTACCAACTCCCGTTGTAGGCAACGCTTGGCCTTTGGTACTGGCTCTCAGGCGGACTCACGGACAAGGCCAGTGCCTTCGCCACAGGAGAGGAGAGGCGACAGGATCCCTGAACACCGTCCGTTCCCTGGAATGGGGAGCTTTGGGGGACTGTCCCCACTCCTTCCCCGGCAAACCCCCTGCCACCGAAAACGCTGTCACATCTTGGAGGAAGATGGCATCTGACTGCCCATTTCACGAGGGAGCTGTTCCTCAAGTTCCGGGTTTGGCTCCTGGTAGCAAGCCCAAGTGTGCCCTACGGACAGGTGGTCAAGGACATGCTGTCCCCTTGGGACCAGAGGCACAAGACAGGCCTGCCTTTTGCCCAGACTCCTTCCTCAGAGTGGAGCAGGTGCCCCTGCCCTAGTCGTCACCTCATGTCTCATTAGCAGTGAGGCTTCGTCTCTCCGCACAGGGAGCGAGTGACACTTGTCTTGCCACCGGCCTGCTCTTCCTGCCACGGCAGGCTCTCCTGCTTCCCGACCGTTTCCCAAACTCAAGGCCAATGGCACCTTCTCTTCTCTGGGGGCGGCTTGTTCGGCCTGCCCCAGACTTGCTCCTGGGGAGTGCAGTGAAAGACATGTCCCTTTCCTTAAGGCCCTTTCAGATGTGCAACCACGCTTCTCTTAGGCAAAGAGGTGCTAGGGCAAAGAGGATTTCGTTGCATGCGGGTATCTTCCAACGTGCTGAGGAGAGTAGCTTAGGTATTCAGCAGCAGCATCCCCCACATCCGATTCTGATTTCCCAGTGAATGCTGTGCTTTCCCAGAGGAGATGCCCGGGCAAAGAGGATTTCGCTGTATGCGGGTTTCTCCCACCGTTACACCGGGCTCAGGCAAGCAGCAGTAGAGCCCGCAGATCCGACTCTGATTTCTCGGCGAATGCTGTGCTTTCGCAGAGGCTTTGGCTTGGAGCGAACAGCACTTGGCTGCTGCTTCCTCAGCAAGGCTTTAGTCGCTTCAGGGAAGAAGAGCAGCGGGAGAGCTGGTGCCTCTTGGGCCTTGCTTTCCCGGGCTCCAAGTTCACATCCTGGGTTCATCCTACCAAGCCGAAATAAGCAGACCCAGCCTCGACCCTGCAGCAGCGTGCATGGCCTAGGATGGCACTCTGCTCACAATGACATCTCTCCTCGTAGGCAAGGCCTGCCCTTTCGCTCTGGCATTCAGGGGGACAGGGGACTAGGCTTGTGCCTTCCCCATCCTTGAGGAGCCGCGAGAGGATCACTGCACACGGCCCGTGCCCTGGGATGGGGAGTAATGGGAAACTGTCCCTGTTTCCCCGACACACCCCCTGCCTCCGCCAAGGCTGCCACATCCTGGAGGAAGACGGCATTTGATTGCCCGTTCCTCCAGGAGGTGTTTCTGCGAGTTCAGGTTCGGGAGATTGGTGGCAAGCCCACGTCTGCCCTCTGGACAGGTGGCCAAGGACCTGCTATCCCCTTGGGCCCAGAGGCACAGGAAAGGCCTTCCTTCTGTCCAGACTCCTTCCTCAGATTAGAGCACGCTCCCGTGCCCAATCATCCGCCCGTGTCTCCTTAGCTTCGTCTCTCTGCACAAGCAGAGGGTGACAATTGTCTTGCCACCGGCCCGCTGTTCTTGCCAGGGCCGGCGCTCCTGCTTCGCGACCGTTTTCCGTCCACAAGGCCAACGACTCCTTCTCTTCTCCTGGGGCAGCATGCTGCACTTTCCCGAGACAGGCTCCTGGGGAGTGCAGTGACAGACATGTCCCTTTCTTTAAGGATCTTTCCACAGGCGCAACCACGCTTCTCTCTCAGGCAGAAGGGATGCCCAGGCAAAGTGGATCTCGCTCCATGCAGATTTATTACACCGTGCTGTGGAGTCTTCCTCAGGAAAACAGCAGCAGCATCCCACAGATCCGACTCTGATTTCCCAGAGAATGCTGTGCTTTCCCAGAGGGGATGCCCTAGCAAAGAGGCTTTTGCTCTATGCGGGTTCCTCCCGCCGTGCTCGAATACTAGGCTAAGGCAAGCAGCAACAGCAGCCCACAGAAACGACTCTGATTTCCCAGCGATGGCTATGCTTTAGCATAGGTTTTCAGCTTGGCGGGAACCGCACTTCGCTGCTGCTTCCTCAGCAAGGATTTCGGTGTTTGCTCTGTTGCGTCAGGGAAGAAGAGCTGCGGAGAGCTGGTCCGTCTTAGGCCTTGCTGTCCCGGGCTTCATGTTGGCGCCCTGGGTTCTCGCTGCCAGGCCGAAATAAGCAGACACAGCCACAAACCTGCAGCAGCGTGCGTGGCCTAGGATGGCACTCAATGCACACTACCAACTCCCGTTGTAGGCAACGCTTGGCCTTTGGTACTGGCTCTCAGGCGGACTCACGGACAAGGCCAGTGCCTTCGCCACAGGAGAGGAGAGGCGACAGGATCCCTGAACACCGTCCGTTCCCTGGAATGGGGAGCTTTGGGGGACTGTCCCCACTCCTTCCCCGGCAAACCCCCTGCCACCGAAAACGCTGTCACATCTTGGGGGAAGATGGCATCTGAATGCCCATTTCACGAGGGAGCTGTTCCTCAAGTTCCGGGTTTGGCTCCTGGTAGCAAGCCCAAGTGTGCCCTACGGACAGGTGGTCAAGGACATGCTGTCCCCTTGGGACCAGAGGCACAAGACAGGCCTGCCTTCTGCCCAGACTCCTTCCTCAGAGTGGAGCAGGTGCCCCTGCCCTAGTCGTCACCTCATGTCTCATTAGCAGTGAGGCTTCGTCTCTCCGCACAGGGAGCGGGTGACACTTGTCTTGCCACCGGCCTGCTCTTCCTGCCACGGCAGGCTCTCCTGCTTCCCGACCGTTTCCCAAACTCAAGGCCAATGGCACCTCCTCTTCTCTGGGGGCGGCTTGTTCGGCCTGCCTCAGACTTGCTCCTGGGGAGTGCAGTGAAAGACATGTCCCTTTCCTTAAGGCCCTTTCAGATGTGCAACCACGCTTCTCTCTTAGGCAAAGAGGTGCTAGGGCAAAGAGGATTTCGTTGCATGCGGGTATCTTCCAACGTGCTGTGGAGAGTAGCTTAGGTATTCAGCAGCAGCATCCCCCACATCCGATTCTGTTTTCCCAGTGAAGGCTGTGCTTTCCCAGAGGAGATGCCCGGGCAAAGAGGATTTCGCTGTATGCGGGTTTCTCCCACCGCGAGACCGGGCTCAGGCAAGCAGCAGTAGAGCCCGCAGATCCGAATCTGATTTCTCGGCGAATGCTGTGCTTTCGCAGAGGCTTTGGCTTGGAGCGAACAGCACTTGGCCGCTGCTTCCTCAGCAAGGCTTTAGTCGCTTCAGGGAAGAAGAGCAGCGGGAGAGCTGGTGCCTCTTGGGCCTTGCTTTCCCGGGCTCCAAGTTCACATCCTGGGTTCATCCTACCAAGCCGAAATAAGCAGACCCAGCCTCGACCCTGCAGCAGCGTGCATGGCCTAGGATGGTACTCTGCTCACAATGACATCTCTCCTCGTAGGCAAGGCCTGCCCTTTCGCTCTGGCATTCAGGGGGACAGGGGACTAGGCTCGTGCCTTCCCCATCCTGGAGGAGCCGCGAGAGGATCACTGCACACGGCCCGTGCCCTGGGATGGGGAGTAATGGGAAACTGTCCCTGTTTCCCCGACACACCCCCTGCCTCCGCCAAGGCTGCCACATCCTGGAGGAAGACGGCATTTGATTGCCCGTTCCTCCAGGAGGTGTTTCTGCGAGTTCAGGTTCGGGAGATTGGTGGCAAGCCCACGTCTGCCCTCTGGACAGGTGGCCAAGGACCTGCTATGCCCTTGGGCCCAGAGGCACAGGAAAGGCCTTCCTTCTGTCCAGACTCCTTCCTCAGATTAGAGCACGCTCCCGTGCCCAATCATCCCCCCGTGTCTCCTTAGCTTCGTCTCTCTGCACAAGCAGAGGGTGACAATTGTCTTGCCACCGGCCCGCTGTTCTTGCCAGGGCCGGCGCTCCTGCTTCGCGACCGTTTTCCGTCCACAAGGCCAACCATTCCTTCTCTTCTCCTGGGGCAGCATGCTGCACTTTCCCGAGACAGGCTCCTGGGGAGTGCAGTGACAGACATGTCCCTTTCTTTAAGGCTCTTTCCACAGGCGCAACCACGCTTCTCTCTCAGGCAGAAGGGATGCCCAGGCAAAGTGGATCTCGCTCCATGCAGATTTAGTACACCGTGCTGTGGAGTCTTCCTCAGGAAAACAGCAGCAGCATCCCACAGATCCGACTCTGATTTCCCAGAGAATGCTGTGCTTTCCCAGAGGGGATGCCCTAGCAAAGAGGCTTTTGCTCTATGCGGGTTCCTCCCGCCGTGCTCGAATACTAGGCTAAGGCAAGCAGCAACAGCAGCCCACAGAAACGACTCTGATTTCCCAGCGATGGCTATGCTTTCGCATAGGTTTTCAGCTTGGCGGGAACCGCACTTCGTTGCTGCTTCCTCAGCAAGGATTTCGGTGTTTGCTCTGTCGCGTCAGGGAAGAAGAGCTGCGGAGAGCTGGTCCGTCTTAGGCCTTGCTGTCCCGGGCTTCATGTTGGCGCCCTGGGTTCTCGCTGCCAGGCCGAAATAAGCAGACACAGCCACAAACCTGCAGCAGCGTGCGTGGCCTAGGATGGCACTCAATGCACACTACCAACTCCCGTTGTAGGCAACGCTTGGCCTTTGGTACTGGCTCTCAGGCGGACTCACGGACAAGGCCAGTGCCTTCGCCACAGGAGAGGAGAGGCGACAGGATCCCTGAACACCGTCCGTTCCCTGGAATGGGGAGCTTTGGGGGACTGTCCCCACTCCTTCCCCGGCAAACCCCCTGCCACCGAAAACGCTGTCACATCTTGGAGGAAGATGGCATCTGACTGCCCATTTCACGAGGGAGCTGTTCCTCAAGTTCCGGGTTTGGCTCCTGGTAGCAAGCCCAAGTGTGCCCTACGGACAGGTGGTCAAGGACATGCTGTCCCCTTGGGACCAGAGGCACAAGACAGGCCTGCCTTCTGCCCAGACTCCTTCCTCAGAGTGGAGCAGGTGCCCCTGCCCTAGTCGTCACCTCATGTCTCATTAGCAGTGAGGCTTCGTCTCTCCGCACCGGGAGCGGGTGACACTTGTCTTGCCACCGGCCTGCTCTTCCTGCCACGGCAGGCTCTCCTGCTTCCCGACCGTTTCCCAAACTCAAGGCCAATGGCACCTTCTCTTCTCTGGGGGCGGCTTGTTCGGCCTGCCCCAGACTTGCTCCTGGGGAGTGCAGTGAAAGACATGTCCCTTTCCTTAAGGCCCTTTCAGATGTGCAACCACGCTTCTCTCTTAGGCAAAGAGGTGCTAGGGCAAAGAGGATTTCGTTGCATGCGGGTATCTTCCAACGTGCTGAGGAGAGTAGCTTAGGTATTCAGCAGCAGCATCCCCCACATCCGATTCTGATTTCCCAGTGAATGCTGTGCTTTCCCAGAGGAGATGCCCGGGCAAAGAGGATTTCGCTGTATGCGGGTTTCTCCCACCGTTACACCGGGCTCAGGCAAGCAGCAGTAGAGCCCGCAGATCCGACTCTGATTTCTCGGCGAATGCTGTGCTTTCGCAGAGGCTTTGGCTTGGAGCGAACAGCACTTGGCCGCTGCTTCCTCAGCAAGGCTTTAGTCGCTTCAGGGAAGAAGAGCAGCGGGAGAGCTGGTGCCTCTTGGGCCTTGCTTTCCCGGGCTCCAAGTTCACATCCTGGGTTCATCCTACCAAGCCGAAATAAGCAGACCCAGCCTCGACCCTGCAGCAGCATGCATGGCCTAGGATGGCACTCTGCTCACAATGACATCTCTCCTCGTAGGCAAGGCCTGCCCTTTCGCTCTGGCATTCAGGGGGACAGGGGACTAGGCTCGTGCCTTCCCCATCCTTGAGGAGCCGCGAGAGGATCACTGCACACGGCCCGTGCCCTGGGATGGGGAGTAATGGGAAACTGTCCCTGTTTCCCCGACACACCCCCTGCCTCCGCCAAGGCTGCCACATCCTGGAGGAAGACGGCATTTGATTGCCCGTTCCTCCAGGAGGTGTTTCTGCAAGTTCAGGTTCGGGAGATTGGTGGCAAGCCCACGTCTGCCCTCTGGACAGGTGGCCAAGGACCTGCTATCCCCTTGGGCCCAGAGGCACAGGAAAGGCCTTCCTTCTGTCCAGACTCCTTCCTCAGATTAGAGCACGCTCCCGTGCCCAATCATCCCCCCGTGTCTCCTTAGCTTCGTCTCTCTGCACAAGCAGAGGGTGACAATTGTCTTGCCACCGGCCCGCTGTTCTTGCCAGGGCCGGCGCTCCTGCTTCGCGACCGTTTTCCGTCCACAAGGCCAACGACTCCTTCTCTTCTCCTGGGGCAGCATGCTGCACTTTCCCGAGACAGGCTCCTGGGGAGTGCAGTGACAGACATGTCCCTTTCTTTAAGGCTCTTTCCACAGGCGCAACCACGCTTCTCTCTCAGGCAGAAGGGATGCCCAGGCAAAGTGGATCTCGCTCCATGCAGATTTATTACACCGTGCTGTGGAGTCTTCCTCAGGAAAACAGCAGCAGCATCCCACAGATCCGACTCTGATTTCCCAGAGAATGCTGTGCTTTCCCAGAGGGGATGCCCTAGCAAAGAGGCTTTTGCTCTATGCGGGTTCCTCCCGCCGTGCTCGAATACTAGGCTAAGGCAAGCAGCAACAGCAGCCCACAGAAACGACTCTGATTTCCCAGCGATGGCTATGCTTTCGCATAGGTTTTCAGCTTGGCGGGAACCGCACTTCGTTGCTGCTTCCTCAGCAAGGATTTCGGTGTTTGCTCTGTCGCGTCAGGGAAGAAGAGCTGCGGAGAGCTGGTCCGTCTTAGGCCTTGCTGTCCCGGGCTTCATGTTGGCGCCCTGGGTTCTCGCTGCCAGGCCGAAATAAGCAGACACAGCCACAAACCTGCAGCAGCGTGCGTGGCCTAGGATGGCACTCAATGCACACTACCAACTCCCGTTGTAGGCAACGCTTGGCCTTTGGTACTGGCTCTCAGGCGGACTCACGGACAAGGCCAGTGCCTTCGCCACAGGAGAGGAGAGGCGACAGGATCCCTGAACACCGTCCGTTCCCTGGAATGGGGAGCTTTGGGGGACTGTCCCCACTCCTTCCCCGGCAAACCCCCTGCCACCGAAAACGCTGTCACATCTTGGAGGAAGATGGCATCTGACTGCCCATTTCACGAGGGAGCTGTTCCTCAAGTTCCGGGTTTGGCTCCTGGTAGCAAGCCCAAGTGTGCCCTACGGACAGGTGGTCAAGGACATGCTGTCCCCTTGGGACCAGAGGCACAAGACAGGCCTGCCTTCTGCCCAGACTCCTTCCTCAGAGTGGAGCAGGTGCCCCTGCCCTAGTCGTCACCTCATGTCTCATTAGCAGTGAGGCTTCGTCTCTCCACACCGGGAGCGGGTGACACTTGTCTTGCCACCGGCCTGCTCTTCCTGCCACGGCAGGCTCTCCTGCTTCCCGACCGTTTCCCAAACTCAAGGCCAATGGCACCTTCTCTTCTCTGGGGGCGGCTTGTTCGGCCTGCCCCAGACTTGCTCCTGGGGAGTGCAGTGAAAGACATGTCCCTTTCCTTAAGGCCCTTTCAGATGTGCAACCACGCTTCTCTCTTAGGCAAAGAGGTGCTAGGGCAAAGAGGATTTCGTTGCATGCGGGTATCTTCCAACGTGCTGAGGAGAGTAGCTTAGGTATTCAGCAGCAGCATCCCCCACATCCGATTCTGATTTCCCAGTGAATGCTGTGCTTTCCCAGAGGAGATGCCCGGGCAAAGAGGATTTCGCTGTATGCGGGTTTCTCCCACCGTTACACCGGGCTCAGGCAAGCAGCAGTAGAGCCCGCAGATCCGACTCTGATTTCTCGGCGAATGCTGTGCTTTCGCAGAGGCTTTGGCTTGGAGCGAACAGCACTTGGCCGCTGCTTCCTCAGCAAGGCTTTAGTCGCTTCAGGGAAGAAGAGCAGCGGGAGAGCTGGTGCCTCTTGGGCCTTGCTTTCCCGGGCTCCAAGTTCACATCCTGGGTTCATCCTACCAAGCCGAAATAAGCAGACCCAGCCTCGACCCTGCAGCAGCGTGCATGGCCTAGGATGGCACTCTGCTCACAATGACATCTCTCCTCGTAGGCAAGGCCTGCCCTTTCGCTCTGGCATTCAGGGGGACAGGGGACTAGGCTCGTGCCTTCCCCATCCTTGAGGAGCCGCGAGAGGATCACTGCACACGGCCCGTGCCCTGGGATGGGGAGTAATGGGAAACTGTCCCTGTTTCCCCGACACACCCCCTGCCTCCGCCAAGGCTGCCACATCCTGGAGGAAGACGGCATTTGATTGCCCGTTCCTCCAGGAGGTGTTTCTGCGAGTTCAGGTTCGGGAGATTGGTGGCAAGCCCACGTCTGCCCTCTGGACAGGTGGCCAAGGACCTGCTATCCCCTTGGGCCCAGAGGCACAGGAAAGGCCTTCCTTCTGTCCAGACTCCTTCCTCAGATTAGAGCACGCTCCCGTGCCCAATCATCCGCCCGTGTCTCCTTAGCTTCGTCTCTCTGCACAAGCAGAGGGTGACAATTGTCTTGCCACCGGCCCGCTGTTCTTGCCAGGGCCGGCGCTCCTGCTTCGCGACCGTTTTCCGTCCACAAGGCCAACGACTCCTTCTCTTCTCCTGGGGCAGCATGCTGCACTTTCCCGAGACAGGCTCCTGGGGAGTGCAGTGACAGACATGTCCCTTTCTTTAAGGATCTTTCCACAGGCGCAACCACGCTTCTCTCTCAGGCAGAAGGGATGCCCAGGCAAAGTGGATCTCGCTCCATGCAGATTTATTACACCGTGCTGTGGAGTCTTCCTCAGGAAAACAGCAGCAGCATCCCACAGATCCGACTCTGATTTCCCAGAGAATGCTGTGCTTTCCCAGAGGGGATGCCCTAGCAAAGAGGCTTTTGCTCTATGCGGGTTCCTCCCGCCGTGCTCGAATACTAGGCTAAGGCAAGCAGCAACAGCAGCCCACAGAAACGACTCTGATTTCCCAGCGATGGCTATGCTTTAGCATAGGTTTTCAGCTTGGCGGGAACCGCACTTCGCTGCTGCTTCCTCAGCAAGGATTTCGGTGTTTGCTCTGTCGCGTCAGGGAAGAAGAGCTGCGGAGAGCTGGTCCGTCTTAGGCCTTGCTGTCCCGGGCTTCATGTTGGCGCCCTGGGTTCTCGCTGCCAGGCCGATATAAGCAGACACAGCCACAAACCTGCAGCAGCGTGCGTGGCCTAGGATGGCACTCAATGCACACTACCAACTCCCGTTGTAGGCAACGCTTGGCCTTTGGTACTGGCTCTCAGGCGGACTCACGGACAAGGCCAGTGCCTTCGCCACAGGAGAGGAGAGGCGACAGGATCCCTGAACACCGTCCGTTCCCTGGAATGGGGAGCTTTGGGGGACTGTCCCCACTCCTTCCCCGGCAAACCCCCTGCCACCGAAAACGCTGTCACATCTTGGGGGAAGATGGCATCTGAATGCCCATTTCACGAGGGAGCTGTTCCTCAAGTTCCGGGTTTGGCTCCTGGTAGCAAGCCCAAGTGTGCCCTACGGACAGGTGGTCAAGGACATGTTGTCCCCTTGGGACCAGAGGCACAAGACAGGCCTGCCTTCTGCCCAGACTCCTTCCTCAGAGTGGAGCAGGTGCCCCTGCCCTAGTCGTCACCTCATGTCTCATTAGCAGTGAGGCTTCGTCTCTCCGCACAGGGAGCGGGTGACACTTGTCTTGCCACCGGCCTGCTCTTCCTGCCACGGCAGGCTCTCCTGCTTCCCGACCGTTTCCCAAACTCAAGGCCAATGGCACCTCCTCTTCTGTGGGGGCGGCTTGTTCGGCCTGCCCCAGACTTGCTCCTGGGGAGTGCAGTGAAAGACATGTCCCTTTCCTTAAGGCCCTTTCAGATGTGCAACCACGCTTCTCTCTTAGGCAAAGAGGTGCTAGGGCAAAGAGGATTTCGTTGCATGCGGGTATCTTCCAACGTGCTGTGGAGAGTAGCTTAGGTATTCAGCAGCAGCATCCCCCACATCCGATTCTGTTTTCCCAGTGAAGGCTGTGCTTTCCCAGAGGAGATGCCCGGGCAAAGAGGATTTCGCTGTATGCGGGTTTCTCCCACCGCGAGACCGGGCTCAGGCAAGCAGCAGTAGAGCCCGCAGATCCGAATCTGATTTCTCGGCGAATGCTGTGCTTTCGCAGAGGCTTTGGCTTGGAGCGAACAGCACTTGGCCGCTGCTTCCTCAGCAAGGCTTTAGTCGCTTCAGGGAAGAAGAGCAGCGGGAGAGCTGGTGCCTCTTGGGCCTTGCTTTCCCGGGCTCCAAGTTCACATCCTGGGTTCATCCTACCAAGCCGAAATAAGCAGACCCAGCCTCGACCCTGCAGCAGCGTGCATGGCCTAGGATGGCACTCTGCTCCCAATGACATCTCTCCTCGTAGGCAAGGCCTGCCCTTTCGCTCTGGCATTCAGGGGGACAGGGGACTAGGCTCGTGCCTTCCCCATCCTTGAGGAGCCGCGAGAGGATCACTGCACACGGCCCGTGCCCTGGGATGGGGAGTAATGGGAAACTGTCCCTGTTTCCCCGACACACCCCCTGCCTCCGCCAAGGCTGCCACATCCTGGAGGAAGACGGCATTTGATTGCCCGTTCCTCCAGGAGGTGTTTCTGCGAGTTCAGGTTCGGGAGATTGGTGGCAAGCCCACGTCTGCCCTCTGGACAGGTGGCCAAGGACCTGCTATCCCCTTGGGCCCAGAGGCACAGGAAAGGCCTTCCTTCTGTCCAGACTCCTTCCTCAGATTAGAGCACGCTCCCGTGCCCAATCATCCCCTCGTGTCTCCTTAGCTTCGTCTCTCTGCACAAGCAGAGGGTGACAATTGTCTTGCCACCGGCCCGCTGTTCTTGCCAGGGCCGGCGCTCCTGCTTCGCGACCGTTTTCCGTCCACAAGGCCAACGACTCCTTCTCTTCTCCTGGGGCAGCATGCTGCACTTTCCCGAGACAGGCTCCTGGGGAGTGCAGTGACAGACATGTCCCTTTCTTTAAGGATCTTTCCACAGGCGCAACCACGCTTCTCTCTCAGGCAGAAGGGATGCCCAGGCAAAGTGGATCTCGCTCCATGCGGATTTATTACACCGTGCTGTGGAGTCTTCCTCAGGAAAACAGCAGCAGCATCCCACAGATCCGACTCTGATTTCCCAGAGAATGCTGTGCTTTCTCAGAGGGGATGCCCTAGCAAAGAGGCTTTTGCTCTATGCGGGTTCCTCCCGCCGTGCTCGAATACTAGGCTAAGGCAAGCAGCAACAGCAGCCCACAGAAACGACTCTGATTTCCCAGCGATGGCTATGCTTTCGCATAGGTTTTCAGCTTGGCGGGAACCGCACTTCGCTGCTGCTTCCTCAGCAAGGATTTCGGTGTTTGCTCTGTCGCGTCAGGGAAGAAGAGCTGCGGAGAGCTGGTCCGTCTTAGGCCTTGGTGTCCCGGGCTTCATGTTGGCGCCCTGGGTTCTCGCTGCCAGGCCGAAATAAGCAGACACAGCCACAAACCTGCAGCAGCGTGCGTGGCCTAGGATGGCACTCAATGCACACTACCAACTCCCGTTGTAGGCAACGCTTGGCCTTTGGTACTGGCTCTCAGGCGGACTCACGGACAAGGCCAGTGCCTTCGCCACAGGAGAGGAGAGGCGACAGGATCCCTGAACACCGTCCGTTCCCTGGAATAGGGAGCTTTGGGGGACTGTCCCCACTCCTTCCCCGGCAAAACCCCTGCCACCGAAAACGCTGTCACATCTTGGAGGAAGATGGCATCTGACTGCCCATTTCACGAGGGAGCTGTTCCTCAAGTTCCGGGTTTGGCTCCTGGTAGCAAGCCCAAGTGTGCCCTACGGACAGGTGGTCAAGGACATGCTGTCCCCTTGGGACCAGAGGCACAAGACAGGCCTGCCTTCTGCCCAGACTCCTTCCTCAGAGTGGAGCAGGTGCCCCTGCCCTAGTCGTCAACTCATGTCTCATTAGCAGTGAGGCTTCGTCTCTCCGCACCGGGAGCGGGTGACACTTGTCTTGCCACCGGCCTGCTCTTCCTGCCACGGCAGGCTCTCCTGCTTCCCGACCGTTTCCCAAACTCAAGGCCAATGGCACCTTCTCTTCTCTGGGGGCGGCTTGTTCGGCCTGCCCCAGACTTGCTCCTGGGGAGTGCAGTGAAAGACATGTCCCTTTCCTTAAGGCCCTTTCAGATGTGCAACCACGCTTCTCTCTTAGGCAAAGAGGTGCTAGGGCAAAGAGGATTTCGTTGCATGCGGGTATTTCCAACGTGCTGTGGAGAGTAGCTTAGGTATTCAGCAGCAGCATCCCCCACATCCGATTCTGATTTCCCAGTGAATGCTGTGCTTTCCCAGAGGAGATGCCCGGGCAAAGAGGATTTCGCTGTATGCGGGTTTCTCCCACCGTTACACCGGGCTCAGGCAAGCAGCAGTAGAGCCCGCAGATCCGACTCTGATTTCTCGGCGAATGCTGTGCTTTCGCAGAGGCTTTGGCTTGGAGCGAACAGCACTTGGCCGCTGCTTCCTCAGCAAGGCTTTAGTCGCTTCAGGGAAGAAGAGCAGCGGGAGAGCTGGTGCCTCTTGGGCCTTGCTTTCCCGGGCTCCAAGTTCACATCCTGGGTTCATCCTACCAAGCCGAAATAAGCAGACCCAGCCTCGACCCTGCAGCAGCGTGCATGGCCTAGGATGGCACTCTGCTCACAATGACATCTCTCCTCGTAGGCAAGGCCTGCCCTTTCGCTCTGGCATTCAGGGGGACAGGGGACTAGGCTCGTGCCTTCCCCATCCTTGAGGAGCCGCGAGAGGATCACTGCACACGGCCCGTGCCCTGGGATGGGGAGTAATGGGAAACTGTCCCTGTTTCCCCGACACACCCCCTGCCTCCGCCAAGGCTGCCACATCCTGGAGGAAGACGGCATTTGATTGCCCGTTCCTCCAGGAGGTGTTTCTGCGAGTTCAGGTTCGGGAGATTGGTGGCAAGCCCACGTCTGCCCTCTGGACAGGTGGCCAAGGACCTGCTATCCCCTTGGGCCCAGAGGCACAGGAAAGGCCTTCCTTCTGTCCAGACTCCTTCCTCAGATTAGAGCACGCTCCCGTGCCCAATCATCCCCTCGTGTCTACTTAGCTTCGTCTCTCTGCACAAGCAGAGGTTGACAATTGTCTTGCCACCGGCCCGCTGTTCTTGCCAGGGCCGGCGCTCCTGCTTCGCGACCGTTTTCCGTCCACAAGGCCAACGACTCCTTCTCTTCTCCTGGGGCAGCATGCTGCACTTTCCCTAGACAGGCTCCTGCGGAGTGCAGTGACAGACATGTCCCTTTCTTTAAGGATCTTTCCACAGGCGCAACCACGCTTCTCTCTCAGGCAGAAGGGATGCCCAGGCAAAGTGGATCTCGCTCCATGCGGATTTATTACACCGTGCTGTGGAGTCTTCCTCAGGAAAACAGCAGCAGCATCCCACAGATCCGACTCTGATTTCCCAGAGAATGCTGTGCTTTCTCAGACGGGATGCCCTAGCAAAGAGGCTTTTGCTCTATGCGGGTTCCTCCCGCCGTGCACGAATACTAGGCTAAGGCAAGCAGCAACAGCAGCCCACAGAAACGACTCTGATTTCCCAGCGATGGCTATGCTTTCGCATAGGTTTTCAGCTTGGCGGGAACCGCACTTCGCTGCTGCTTCCTCAGCAAGGATTTCGGTGTTTGCTCTGTCGCGTCAGGGAAGAAGAGCTGCGGAGAGCTGGTCCGTCTTAGGCCTTGCTGTCCCGGGCTTCATGTTGGCGCCCTGGGTTCTCGCTGCCAGGCCGAAATAAGCAGACACAGCCACAAACCTGCAGCAGCGTGCGTGGCCTAGGATGGCACTCAATGCACACTACCAACTCCCGTTGTAGGCAACGCTTGGCCTTTGGTACTGGCTCTCAGGCGGACTCACGGACAAGGCCAGTGCCTTCGCCACAGGAGAGGAGAGGCGACAGGATCCCTGAACACCGTCCGTTCCCTGGAATGGGGAGCTTTGGGGGACTGTCCCCACTCCTTCCCCGGCAAACCCCCTGCCACCGAAAACGCTGTCACATCTTGGAGGAAGATGGCATCTGACTGCCCATTTCACGAGGGAGCTGTTCCTCAAGTTCCGGGTTTGGCTCCTGGTAGCAAGCCCAAGTGTGCCCTACGGACAGGTGGTCAAGGACATGCTGTCCCCTTGGGACCAGAGGCACAAGACAGGCCTGCCTTCTGCCCAGACTCCTTCCTCAGAGTGGAGCAGGTGCCCCTGCCCTAGTCGTCACCTCATGTCTCATTAGCAGTGAGGCTTCGTCTCTCCGCACAGGGAGCGAGTGACACTTGTCTTGCCACCGGCCTGCTCTTCCTGCCACGGCAGGCTCTCCTGCTTCCCGACCGTTTCCCAAACTCAAGGCCAATGGCACCTTCTCTTCTCTGGGGGCGGCTTGTTCGGCCTGCCCCAGACTTGCTCCTGGGGAGTGCAGTGAAAGACATGTCCCTTTCCTTAAGGCCCTTTCAGATGTGCAACCACGCTTCTCTCTTAGGCAAAGAGGTGCTAGGGCAAAGAGGATTTCGTTGCATGCGGGTATCTTCCAACGTGCTGTGGAGAGTAGCTTAGGTATTCAGCAGCAGCATCCCCCACATCCGATTCTGATTTCCCAGTGAATGCTGTGCTTTCCCAGAGGAGATGCCCGGGCAAAGAGGATTTTGCTGTATGCGGGTTTCTCCCACCGTTACACCGGGCTCAGGCAAGCAGCAGTAGAGCCCGCAGATCCGACTCTGATTTCTCGGCGAATGCTGTGCTTTCACAGAGGCTTTGGCTTGGAGCGAACAGCACTTGGCCGCTGCTTCCTCAGCAAGGCTTTAGTCGCTTCAGGGAAGAAGAGCAGCGGGAGAGCTGGTGCCTCTTGGGCCTTGCTTTCCCGGGCTCCAAGTTCACATCCTGGGTTCATCCTACCAAGCCGAAATAAGCAGACCCAGCCTCGACCCTGCAGCAGCGTGCATGGCCTAGGATGGCACTCTGCTCACAATGACATCTCTCCTCGTAGGCAAGGCCTGCCCTTTCGCTCTGGCATTCAGGGGGACAGGGGACTAGGCTCGTGCCTTCCCCATCCTTGAGGAGCCGCGAGAGGATCACTGCACACGGCCCGTGCCCTGGGATGGGGAGTAATGGGAAACTGTCCCTGTTTCCCCGACACACCCCCTGCCTCCGCCAAGGCTGCCACATCCTGGAGGAAGACGGCATTTGATTGCCCGTTCCTCCAGGAGGTGTTTCTGCGAGTTCAGGTTCGGGAGATTGGTGGCAAGCCCACGTCTGCCCTCTGGACAGGTGGCCAAGGACCTGCTATCCCCTTGGGCCCAGAGGCACAGGAAAGGCCTTCCTTCTGTCCAGACTCCTTCCTCAGATTAGAGCACGCTCCCGTGCCCAATCATCCCCCCGTGTCTCCTTAGCTTCGTCTCTCTGCACAAGCAGAGGGTGACAATTGTCTTGCCACCGGCCCGCTGTTCTTGCCAGGGCCGGCGCTCCTGCTTCGCGACCGTTTTCCGTCCACAAGGCCAACGACTCCTTCTCTTCTCCTGGGGCAGCATGCTGCACTTTCCCGAGACAGGCTCCTGGGGAGTGCAGTGACAGACATGTCCCTTTCTTTAAGGCTCTTTCCACAGGCGCAACCACGCTTCTCTCTCAGGCAGAAGGGATGCCCAGGCAAAGTGGATCTCGCTCCATGCAGATTTATTACACCGTGCTGTGGAGTCTTCCTCAGGAAAACAGCAGCAGCATCCCACAGATCCGACTCTGATTTCCCAGAGAATGCTGTGCTTTCCCAGAGGGGATGCCCTAGCAAAGAGGCTTTTGCTCTATGCGGGTTCCTCCCGCCGTGCTCGAATACTAGGCTAAGGCAAGCAGCAACAGCAGCCCACAGAAACGACTCTGATTTCCCAGCGATGGCTATGCTTTCGCATAGGTTTTCAGCTTGGCGGGAACCGCACTTCGTTGCTGCTTCCTCAGCAAGGATTTCGGTGTTTGCTCTGTCGCGTCAGGGAAGAAGAGCTGCGGAGAGCTGGTCCGTCTTAGGCCTTGCTGTCCCGGGCTTCATGTTGGCGCCCTGGGTTCTCGCTGCCAGGCCGAAATAAGCAGACACAGCCACAAACCTGCAGCAGCGTGCGTGGCCTAGGATGGCACTCAATGCACACTACCAACTCCCGTTGTAGGCAACGCTTGGCCTTTGGTACTGGCTCTCAGGCGGACTCACGGACAAGGCCAGTGCCTTCGCCACAGGAGAGGAGAGGCGACAGGATCCCTGAACACCGTCCGTTCCCTGGAATGGGGAGCTTTGGGGGACTGTCCCCACTCCTTCCCCGGCAAACCCCCTGCCACCGAAAACGCTGTCACATCTTGGGGGAAGATGGCATCTGAATGCCCATTTCACGAGGGAGCTGTTCCTCAAGTTCCGGGTTTGGCTCCTGGTAGCAAGCCCAAGTGTGCCCTACGGACAGGTGGTCAAGGACATGCTGTCCCCTTGGGACCAGAGGCACAAGACAGGCCTGCCTTCTGCCCAGACTCCTTCCTCAGAGTGGAGCAGGTGCCCCTGCCCTAGTCGTCACCTCATGTCTCATTAGCAGTGAGGCTTCGTCTCTCCGCACAGGGAGCGGGTGACACTTGTCTTGCCACCGGCCTGCTCTTCCTGCCACGGCAGGCTCTCCTGCTTCCCGACCGTTTCCCAAACTCAAGGCCAATGGCACCTCCTCTTCTCTGGGGGCGGCTTGTTCGGCCTGCCCCAGACTTGCTCCTGGGGAGTGCAGTGAAAGACATGTCCCTTTCCTTAAGGCCCTTTCAGATGTGCAACCACGCTTCTCTCTTAGGCAAAGAGGTGCTAGGGCAAAGAGGATTTCGTTGCATGCGGGTATCTTCCAACGTGCTGTGGAGAGTAGCTTAGGTATTCAGCAGCAGCATCCCCCACATCCGATTCTGTTTTCCCAGTGAAGGCTGTGCTTTCCCAGAGGAGATGCCCGGGCAAAGAGGATTTCGCTGTATGCGGGTTTCTCCCACCGCGAGACCGGGCTCAGGCAAGCAGCAGTAGAGCCCGCAGATCCGAATCTGATTTCTCGGCGAATGCTGTGCTTTCGCAGAGGCTTTGGCTTGGAGCGAACAGCACTTGGCCGCTGCTTCCTCAGCAAGGCTTTAGTCGCTTCAGGGAAGAAGAGCAGCGGGAGAGCTGGTGCCTCTTGGGCCTTGCTTTCCCGGGCTCCAAGTTCACATCCTGGGTTCATCCTACCAAGCCGAAATAAGCAGACCCAGCCTCGACCCTGCAGCAGCGTGCATGGCCTAGGATGGTACTCTGCTCACAATGACATCTCTCCTCGTAGGCAAGGCCTGCCCTTTCGCTCTGGCATTCAGGGGGACAGGGGACTAGGCTCGTGCCTTCCCCATCCTGGAGGAGCCGCGAGAGGATCACTGCACACGGCCCGTGCCCTGGGATGGGGAGTAATGGGAAACTGTCCCTGTTTCCCCGACACACCCCCTGCCTCCGCCAAGGCTGCCACATCCTGGAGAAAGACGGCATTTCATTGCCCGTTCCTCCAGGTTCGGGAGATTGGTGGCAAGCCCAAGTCTGCCCTCTGGACAGGTGGCCAAGGACCTGCTATCCCCTTGGGCCCAGAGGCACAGGAAAGGCCTTCCTTCTGTCCAGACTCCTTCCTCAGATTAGAGCACGCTCCCCTGCCCAATCATCCCCCCGTGTCTCCTTAGCTTCGTCTCTCTGCACAAGCAGAGGGTGACAATTGTGTTGCCACCGGCCCGCTGTTCTTGCCAGGGCCGGCGCTCCTTATTCGCGACCGTTTTCCGTCCACAAGGCCAACGACTCCTTCTCTTCTCCTGGGGCAGCATGCTGCACTTTCCCGAGACAGGCTCCTGGGGAGTGCAGTGACAGACATGTCCCTTTCTTTAAGGATCTTTCCACAGGCGCAACCACGCTTCTCTCTCAGGCAGAAGGGATGCCCAGGCAAAGTGGATCTCGCTCCATGCAGATTTATTACACCGTGCTGTGGAGTCTTCCTCAGGAAAACAGCAGCAGCATCCCACACATCCGACTCTGATTTCCCAGAGAATGCTGTGCTTTCCCAGAGGGGATGCCCTAGCAAAGAGGCTTTTGCTCTATGCGGGTTCCTCCCGCCGTGCTCGAATACTAGGCTAAGGCAAGCAGCAACAGCAGCCCACAGAAACGACTCTGATTTCCCAGCGATGGCTATGCTTTCGCATAGGTTTTCAGCTTGGCGGGAACCGCACTTCGCTGCTGCTTCCTCAGCAAGGATTTCGGTGTTTGCTCTGTCGCATCAGGGAAGAAGAGCTGCGGAGAGCTGGTCCGTCTTAGGCCTTGGTGTCCCGGGCTTCATGTTGGCGCCCTGGGTTCTCGCTGCCAGGCCGAAATAAGCAGACACAGCCACAAACCTGCAGCAGCGTGCGTGGCCTAGGATGGCACTCAATGCACACTACCAACTCCCGTTGTAGGCAACGCTTGGCCTTTGGTACTGGCTCTCAGGCGGACTCACGGACAAGGCCAGTGCCTTCGCCACAGGAGAGGAGAGGCGACAGGATCCCTGAACACCGTCCGTTCCCTGGAATGGGGAGCTTTGGGGGACTGTCCCCACTCCTTCCCCGGCAAACCCCCTGCCACCGAAAACGCTGTCTCATCTTGGAGGAAGATGGCATCTGACTGCCCATTTCACGAGGGAGCTGTTCCTCAAGTTCCGGGTTTGGCTCCTGGTAGCAAGCCCAAGTGTGCCCTACGGACAGGTGGTCAAGGACATGCTGTCCCCTTGGGACCAGAGGCACAAGACAGGCCTGCCTTCTGCCCAGACTCCTTCCTCAGAGTGGAGCAGGTGCCCCTGCCCTAGTCGTCACCTCATGTCTCATTAGCAGTGAGGCTTCGTCTCTCCGCACCGGGAGCGGGTGACACTTGTCTTGCCACCGGCCTGCTCTTCCTGCCACGGCAGGCTCTCCTGCTTCCCGACCGTTTCCCAAACTCAAGGCCAATGGCACCTTCTCTTCTCTGGGGGCGGCTTGTTCGGCCTGCCCCAGACTTGCTCCTGGGGAGTGCAGTGAAAGACATGTCCCTTTCCTTAAGGCCCTTTCAGATGTGCAACCACGCTTCTCTCTTAGGCAAAGAGGTGCTAGGGCAAAGAGGATTTCGTTGCATGCGGGTATTTCCAACGTGCTGTGGAGAGTAGCTTAGGTATTCAGCAGCAGCATCCCCCACATCCGATTCTGATTTCCCAGTGAATGCTGTGCTTTCCCAGAGGAGATGCCCGGGCAAAGAGGATTTCGCTGTATGCGGGTTTCTCCCACCGTTACACCGGGCTCAGGCAAGCAGCAGTAGAGCCCGCAGATCCGACTCTGATTTCTCGGCGAATGCTGTGCTTTCACAGAGGCTTTGGCTTGGAGCGAACAGCACTTGGCCGCTGCTTCCTCAGCAAGGCTTTAGTCGCTTCAGGGAAGAAGAGCAGCGGGAGAGCTGGTGCCTCTTGGGCCTTGCTTTCCCGGGCTCCAAGTTCACATCCTGGGTTCATCCTACCAAGCCGAAATAAGCAGACCCAGCCTCGACCCTGCAGCAGCGTGCATGGCCTAGGATGGCACTCTGCTCACAATGACATCTCTCCTCGTAGGCAAGGCCTGCCCTTTCGCTCTGGCATTCAGGGGGACAGGGGACTAGGCTCGTGCCTTCCCCATCCTTGAGGAGCCGCGAGAGGATCACTGCACACGGCCCGTGCCCTGGGATGGGGAGTAATGGGAAACTGTCCCTGTTTCCCCGACACACCCCCTGCCTCCGCCAAGGCTGCCACATCCTGGAGGAAGACGGCATTTGATTGCCCGTTCCTCCAGGAGGTGTTTCTGCGAGTTCAGGTTCGGGAGATTGGTGGCAAGCCCACGTCTGCCCTCTGGACAGGTGGCCAAGGACCTGCTATCCCCTTGGGCCCAGAGGCACAGGAAAGGCCTTCCTTCTGTCCAGACTCCTTCCTCAGATTAGAGCACGCTCCCGTGCCCAATCATCCCCTCGTGTCTCCTTAGCTTCGTCTCTCTGCACAAGCAGAGGTTGACAATTGTCTTGCCACCGGCCCGCTGTTCTTGCCAGGGCCGGCGCTCCTGCTTCGCGACCGTTTTCCGTCCACAAGGCCAACGACTCCTTCTCTTCTCCTGGGGCAGCATGCTGCACTTTCCCTAGACAGGCTCCTGCGGAGTGCAGTGACAGACATGTCCCTTTCTTTAAGGATCTTTCCACAGGCGCAACCACGCTTCTGTCTCAGGCAGAAGGGATGCCCAGGCAAAGTGGATCTCGCTCCATGCGGATTTATTACACCGTGCTGTGGAGTCTTCCTCAGGAAAACAGCAGCAGCATCCCACAGATCCGACTCTGATTTCCCAGAGAATGCTGTGCTTTCTCAGACGGGATGCCCTAGCAAAGAGGCTTTTGCTCTATGCGGGTTCCTCCCGCCGTGCACGAATACTAGGCTAAGGCAAGCAGCAACAGCAGCCCACAGAAACGACTCTGATTTCCCAGCGATGGCTATGCTTTCGCATAGGTTTTCAGCTTGGCGGGAACCGCACTTCGCTGCTGCTTCCTCAGCAAGGATTTCGGTGTTTGCTCTGTCGCGTCAGGGAAGAAGAGCTGCGGAGAGCTGGTCCGTCTTAGGCCTTGCTGTCCCGGGCTTCATGTTGGCGCCCTGGGTTCTCGCTGCCAGGCCGAAATAAGCAGACACAGCCACAAACCTGCAGCAGCGTGCGTGGCCTAGGATGGCACTCAATGCACACTACCAACTCCCGTTGTAGGCAACGCTTGGCCTTTGGTACTGGCTCTCAGGCGGACTCACGGACAAGGCCAGTGCCTTCGCCACAGGAGAGGAGAGGCGACAGGATCCCTGAACACCGTCCGTTCCCTGGAATGGGGAGCTTTGGGGGACTGTCCCCACTCCTTCCCCGGCAAACCCCCTGCCACCGAAAACGCTGTCACATCTTGGAGGAAGATGGCATCTGACTGCCCATTTCACGAGGGAGCTGTTCCTCAAGTTCCGGGTTTGGCTCCTGGTAGCAAGCCCAAGTGTGCCCTACGGACAGGTGGTCAAGGACATGCTGTCCCCTTGGGACCAGAGGCACAAGACAGGCCTGCCTTCTGCCCAGACTCCTTCCTCAGAGTGGAGCAGGTGCCCCTGCCCTAGTCGTCACCTCATGTCTCATTAGCAGTGAGGCTTCGTCTCTCCGCACCGGGAGCGGGTGACACTTGTCTTGCCACCGGCCTGCTCTTCCTGCCACGGCAGGCTCTCCTGCTTCCCGACCGTTTCCCAAACTCAAGGCCAATGGCACCTTCTCTTCTCTGGGGGCGGCTCGTTCGGCCTGCCCCAGACTTGCTCCTGGGGAGTGCAGTGAAAGACATGTCCCTTTCCTTAAGGCCCTTTCAGATGTGCAACCACGCTTCTCTCTTAGGCAAAGAGGTGCTAGGGCAAAGAGGATTTCGTTGCATGCGGGTATCTTCCAACGTGCTGTGGAGAGTAGCTTAGGTATTCAGCAGCAGCATCCCCCACATCCGATTCTGATTTCCCAGTGAATGTTGTGCTTTCCCAGAGGAGATGCCCGGGCAAAGACGATTTCGCTGTATGCGGGTTTCTCCCACCGTTACACCGGGCTCAGGCAAGCAGCAGTAGAGCGCGCAGATCCGACTCTGATTTCTCGGCGAATGCTGTGCTTTCGCAGAGGCTTTGGTTTGGAGCGAACAGCACTTGGCCGCTGCTTCCTCAGCAAGGCTTTAGTCGCTTCAGGGAAGAAGAGCAGCGGGAGAGCTGGTGCCTCTTGGGCCTTGCTTTCCCGGGCTCCAAGTTCACATCCTGGGTTCATCTTACCAAGCCGAAATAAGCAGACCCAGCCTCGACCCTGCAGCAGCGTGCATGGCCTAGGATGGCACTCTGCTCACAATGACATCTCTCCTCGTAGGCAAGGCCTGCCCTTTCGCTCTGGCATTCAGGGGGACAGGGGACTAGGCTCGTGCCTTCCCCATCCTTGAGGAGCCGCGAGAGGATCACTGCACACGGCCCGTGCCCTGGGATGGGGAGTAATGGGAAACTGTCCCTGTTTCCCCGACACACCCCCTGCCTCCGCCAAGGCTGCCACATCCTGGAGGAAGACGGCATTTGATTGCCCGTTCCTCCAGGAGGTGTTTCTGCGAGTTCAGGTTCGGGAGATTGGTGGCAAGCCCACGTCTGCCCTCTGGACAGGTGGCCAAGGACCTGCTATCCCCTTGGGCCCAGAGGCACAGGAAAGGCCTTCCTTCTGTCCAGACTCCTTCCTCAGATTAGAGCACGCTCCCGTGCCCAATCATCCCCCCGTGTCTCCTTAGCTTCGTCTCTCTGCACAAGCAGAGGGTGACAATTGTCTTGCCACCGGCCCGCTGTTCTTGCCAGGGCCGGCGCTCCTGCTTCGCGACCGTTTTCCGTCCACAAGGCCAACGACTCCTTCTCTTCTCCTGGGGCAGCATGCTGCACTTTCCCGAGACAGGCTCCTGGGGAGTGCAGTGACAGACATGTCCCTTTCTTTAAGGCTCTTTCCACAGGCGCAACCACGCTTCTCTCTCAGGCAGAAGGGATGCCCAGGCAAAGTGGATCTCGCTCCATGCAGATTTATTACACCGTGCTGTGGAGTCTTCCTCAGGAAAACAGCAGCAGCATCCCACAGATCCGACTCTGATTTCCCAGAGAATGCTGTGCTTTCCCAGAGGGGATGCCCTAGCAAAGAGGCTTTTGCTCTATGCGGGTTCCTCCCGCCGTGCTCGAATACTAGGCTAAGGCAAGCAGCAACAGCAGCCCACAGAAACGACTCTGATTTCCCAGCGATGGCTATGCTTTCGCATAGGTTTTCAGCTTGGCGGGAACCGCACTTCGTTGCTGCTTCCTCAGCAAGGATTTCGGTGTTTGCTCTGTCGCGTCAGGGAAGAAGAGCTGCGGAGAGCTGGTCCGTCTTAGGCCTTGCTGTCCCGGGCTTCATGTTGGCGCCCTGGGTTCTCGCTGCCAGGCCGAAATAAGCAGACACAGCCACAAACCTGCAGCAGCGTGCGTGGCCTAGGATGGCACTCAATGCACACTACCAACTCCCGTTGTAGGCAACGCTTGGCCTTTGGTACTGGCTCTCAGGCGGACTCACGGACAAGGCCAGTGCCTTCGCCACAGGAGAGGAGAGGCGACAGGATCCCTGAACACCGTCCGTTCCCTGGAATGGGGAGCTTTGGGGGACTGTCCCCACTCCTTCCCCGGCAAACCCCCTGCCACCGAAAACGCTGTCACATCTTGGGGGAAGATGGCATCTGAATGCCCATTTCACGAGGGAGCTGTTCCTCAAGTTCCGGGTTTGGCTCCTGGTAGCAAGCCCAAGTGTGCCCTACGGACAGGTGGTCAAGGACATGCTGTCCCCTTGGGACCAGAGGCACAAGACAGGCCTGCCTTCTGCCCAGACTCCTTCCTCAGAGTGGAGCAGGTGCCCCTGCCCTAGTCGTCACCTCATGTCTCATTAGCAGTGAGGCTTCGTCTCTCCGCACAGGGAGCGGGTGACACTTGTCTTGCCACCGGCCTGCTCTTCCTGCCACGGCAGGCTCTCCTGCTTCCCGACCGTTTCCCAAACTCAAGGCCAATGGCACCTCCTCTTCTCTGGGGGCGGCTTGTTCGGCCTGCCCCAGACTTGCTCCTGGGGAGTGCAGTGAAAGACATGTCCCTTTCCTTAAGGCCCTTTCAGATGTGCAACCACGCTTCTCTCTTAGGCAAAGAGGTGCTAGGGCAAAGAGGATTTCGTTGCATGCGGGTATCTTCCAACGTGCTGTGGAGAGTAGCTTAGGTATTCAGCAGCAGCATCCCCCACATCCGATTCTGTTTTCCCAGTGAAGGCTGTGCTTTCCCAGAGGAGATGCCCGGGCAAAGAGGATTTCGCTGTATGCGGGTTTCTCCCACCGCGAGACCGGGCTCAGGCAAGCAGCAGTAGAGCCCGCAGATCCGAATCTGATTTCTCGGCGAATGCTGTGCTTTCGCAGAGGCTTTGGCTTGGAGCGAACAGCACTTGGCCGCTGCTTCCTCAGCAAGGCTTTAGTCGCTTCAGGGAAGAAGAGCAGCGGGAGAGCTGGTGCCTCTTGGGCCTTGCTTTCCCGGGCTCCAAGTTCACATCCTGGGTTCATCCTACCAAGCCGAAATAAGCAGACCCAGCCTCGACCCTGCAGCAGCGTGCATGGCCTAGGATGGTACTCTGCTCACAATGACATCTCTCCTCGTAGGCAAGGCCTGCCCTTTCGCTCTGGCATTCAGGGGGACAGGGGACTAGGCTCGTGCCTTCCCCATCCTGGAGGAGCCGCGAGAGGATCACTGCACACGGCCCGTGCCCTGGGATGGGGAGTAATGGGAAACTGTCCCTGTTTCCCCGACACACCCCCTGCCTCCGCCAAGGCTGCCACATCCTGGAGGAAGACGGCATTTGATTGCCCGTTCCTCCAGGAGGTGTTTCTGCGAGTTCAGGTTCGGGAGATTGGTGGCAAGCCCACGTCTGCCCTCTGGACAGGTGGCCAAGGACCTGCTATGCCCTTGGGCCCAGAGGCACAGGAAAGGCCTTCCTTCTGTCCAGACTCCTTCCTCAGATTAGAGCACGCTCCCGTGCCCAATCATCCCCCCGTGTCTCCTTAGCTTCGTCTCTCTGCACAAGCAGAGGGTGACAATTGTCTTGCCACCGGCCCGCTGTTCTTGCCAGGGCCGGCGCTCCTGCTTCGCGACCGTTTTCCGTCCACAAGGCCAACCATTCCTTCTCTTCTCCTGGGGCAGCATGCTGCACTTTCCCGAGACAGGCTCCTGGGGAGTGCAGTGACAGACATGTCCCTTTCTTTAAGGCTCTTTCCACAGGCGCAACCACGCTTCTCTCTCAGGCAGAAGGGATGCCCAGGCAAAGTGGATCTCGCTCCATGCAGATTTAGTACACCGTGCTGTGGAGTCTTCCTCAGGAAAACAGCAGCAGCATCCCACAGATCCGACTCTGATTTCCCAGAGAATGCTGTGCTTTCCCAGAGGGGATGCCCTAGCAAAGAGGCTTTTGCTCTATGCGGGTTCCTCCCGCCGTGCTCGAATACTAGGCTAAGGCAAGCAGCAACAGCAGCCCACAGAAACGACTCTGATTTCCCAGCGATGGCTATGCTTTCGCATAGGTTTTCAGCTTGGCGGGAACCGCACTTCGTTGCTGCTTCCTCAGCAAGGATTTCGGTGTTTGCTCTGTCGCGTCAGGGAAGAAGAGCTGCGGAGAGCTGGTCCGTCTTAGGCCTTGCTGTCCCGGGCTTCATGTTGGCGCCCTGGGTTCTCGCTGCCAGGCCGAAATAAGCAGACACAGCCACAAACCTGCAGCAGCGTGCGTGGCCTAGGATGGCACTCAATGCACACTACCAACTCCCGTTGTAGGCAACGCTTGGCCTTTGGTACTGGCTCTCAGGCGGACTCACGGACAAGGCCAGTGCCTTCGCCACAGGAGAGGAGAGGCGACAGGATCCCTGAACACCGTCCGTTCCCTGGAATGGGGAGCTTTGGGGGACTGTCCCCACTCCTTCCCCGGCAAACCCCCTGCCACCGAAAACGCTGTCACATCTTGGAGGAAGATGGCATCTGACTGCCCATTTCACGAGGGAGCTGTTCCTCAAGTTCCGGGTTTGGCTCCTGGTAGCAAGCCCAAGTGTGCCCTACGGACAGGTGGTCAAGGACATGCTGTCCCCTTGGGACCAGAGGCACAAGACAGGCCTGCCTTCTGCCCAGACTCCTTCCTCAGAGTGGAGCAGGTGCCCCTGCCCTAGTCGTCACCTCATGTCTCATTAGCAGTGAGGCTTCGTCTCTCCGCACCGGGAGCGGGTGACACTTGTCTTGCCACCGGCCTGCTCTTCCTGCCACGGCAGGCTCTCCTGCTTCCCGACCGTTTCCCAAACTCAAGGCCAATGGCACCTTCTCTTCTCTGGGGGCGGCTTGTTCGGCCTGCCCCAGACTTGCTCCTGGGGAGTGCAGTGAAAGACATGTCCCTTTCCTTAAGGCCCTTTCAGATGTGCAACCACGCTTCTCTCTTAGGCAAAGAGGTGCTAGGGCAAAGAGGATTTCGTTGCATGCGGGTATCTTCCAACGTGCTGAGGAGAGTAGCTTAGGTATTCAGCAGCAGCATCCCCCACATCCGATTCTGATTTCCCAGTGAATGCTGTGCTTTCCCAGAGGAGATGCCCGGGCAAAGAGGATTTCGCTGTATGCGGGTTTCTCCCACCGTTACACCGGGCTCAGGCAAGCAGCAGTAGAGCCCGCAGATCCGACTCTGATTTCTCGGCGAATGCTGTGCTTTCGCAGAGGCTTTGGCTTGGAGCGAACAGCACTTGGCCGCTGCTTCCTCAGCAAGGCTTTAGTCGCTTCAGGGAAGAAGAGCAGCGGGAGAGCTGGTGCCTCTTGGGCCTTGCTTTCCCGGGCTCCAAGTTCACATCCTGGGTTCATCCTACCAAGCCGAAATAAGCAGACCCAGCCTCGACCCTGCAGCAGCATGCATGGCCTAGGATGGCACTCTGCTCACAATGACATCTCTCCTCGTAGGCAAGGCCTGCCCTTTCGCTCTGGCATTCAGGGGGACAGGGGACTAGGCTCCTGCCTTCCCCATCCTTGAGGAGCCGCGAGAGGATCACTGCACACGGCCCGTGCCCTGGGATGGGGAGTAATGGGAAACTGTCCCTGTTTCCCCGACACACCCCCTGCCTCCGCCAAGGCTGCCACATCCTGGAGGAAGACGGCATTTGATTGCCCGTTCCTCCAGGAGGTGTTTCTGCGAGTTCAGGTTCGGGAGATTGGTGGCAAGCCCACGTCTGCCCTCTGGACAGGTGGCCAAGGACCTGCTATCCCCTTGGGCCCAGAGGCACAGGAAAGGCCTTCCTTCTGTCCAGACTCCTTCCTCAGATTAGAGCACGCTCCCGTGCCCAATCATCCCCCCGTGTCTCCTTAGCTTCGTCTCTCTGCACAAGCAGAGGGTGACAATTGTCTTGCCACCGGCCCGCTGTTCTTGCCAGGGCCGGCGCTCCTGCTTCGCGACCGTTTTCCGTCCACAAGGCCAACGACTCCTTCTCTTCTCCTGGGGCAGCATGCTGCACTTTCCCGAGACAGGCTCCTGGGGAGTGCAGTGACAGACATGTCCCTTTCTTTAAGGCTCTTTCCACAGGCGCAACCACGCTTCTCTCTCAGGCAGAAGGGATGCCCAGGCAAAGTGGATCTCGCTCCATGCAGATTTATTACACCGTGCTGTGGAGTCTTCCTCAGGAAAACAGCAGCAGCATCCCACAGATCCGACTCTGATTTCCCAGAGAATGCTGTGCTTTCCCAGAGGGGATGCCCTAGCAAAGAGGCTTTTGCTCTATGCGGGTTCCTCCCGCCGTGCTCGAATACTAGGCTAAGGCAAGCAGCAACAGCAGCCCACAGAAACGACTCTGATTTCCCAGCGATGGCTATGCTTTCGCATAGGTTTTCAGCTTGGCGGGAACCGCACTTCGTTGCTGCTTCCTCAGCAAGGATTTCGGTGTTTGCTCTGTCGCGTCAGGGAAGAAGAGCTGCGGAGAGCTGGTCCGTCTTAGGCCTTGCTGTCCCGGGCTTCATGTTGGCGCCCTGGGTTCTCGCTGCCAGGCCGAAATAAGCAGACACAGCCACAAACCTGCAGCAGCGTGCGTGGCCTAGGATGGCACTCAATGCACACTACCAACTCCCGTTGTAGGCAACGCTTGGCCTTTGGTACTGGCTCTCAGGCGGACTCACGGACAAGGCCAGTGCCTTCGCCACAGGAGAGGAGAGGCGACAGGATCCCTGAACACCGTCCGTTCCCTGGAATGGGGAGCTTTGGGGGACTGTCCCCACTCCTTCCCCGGCAAACCCCCTGCCACCGAAAACGCTGTCACATCTTGGAGGAAGATGGCATCTGACTGCCCATTTCACGAGGGAGCTGTTCCTCAAGTTCCGGGTTTGGCTCCTGGTAGCAAGCCCAAGTGTGCCCTACGGACAGGTGGTCAAGGACATGCTGTCCCCTTGGGACCAGAGGCACAAGACAGGCCTGCCTTCTGCCCAGACTCCTTCCTCAGAGTGGAGCAGGTGCCCCTGCCCTAGTCGTCACCTCATGTCTCATTAGCAGTGAGGCTTCGTCTCTCCGCACCGGGAGCGGGTGACACTTGTCTTGCCACCGGCCTGCTCTTCCTGCCACGGCAGGCTCTCCTGCTTCCCGACCGTTTCCCAAACTCAAGGCCAATGGCACCTTCTCTTCTCTGGGGGCGGCTTGTTCGGCCTGCCCCAGACTTGCTCCTGGGGAGTGCAGTGAAAGACATGTCCCTTTCCTTAAGGCCCTTTCAGATGTGCAACCACGCTTCTCTCTTAGGCAAAGAGGTGCTAGGGCAAAGAGGATTTCGTTGCATGCGGGTATCTTCCAACGTGCTGAGGAGAGTAGCTTAGGTATTCAGCAGCAGCATCCCCCACATCCGATTCTGATTTCCCAGTGAATGCTGTGCTTTCCCAGAGGAGATGCCCGGGCAAAGAGGATTTCGCTGTATGCGGGTTTCTCCCACCGTTACACCGGGCTCAGGCAAGCAGCAGTAGAGCCCGCAGATCCGACTCTGATTTCTCGGCGAATGCTGTGCTTTCGCAGAGGCTTTGGCTTGGAGCGAACAGCACTTGGCCGCTGCTTCCTCAGCAAGGCTTTAGTCGCTTCAGGGAAGAAGAGCAGCGGGAGAGCTGGTGCCTCTTGGGCCTTGCTTTCCCGGGCTCCAAGTTCACATCCTGGGTTCATCCTACCAAGCCGAAATAAGCAGACCCAGCCTCGACCCTGCAGCAGCGTGCATGGCCTAGGATGGCACTCTGCTCACAATGACATCTCTCCTCGTAGGCAAGGCCTGCCCTTTCGCTCTGGCATTCAGGGGGACAGGGGACTAGGCTCGTGCCTTCCCCATCCTTGAGGAGCCGCGAGAGGATCACTGCACACGGCCCGTGCCCTGGGATGGGGAGTAATGGGAAACTGTCCCTGTTTCCCCGACACACCCCCTGCCTCCGCCAAGGCTGCCACATCCTGGAGGAAGACGGCATTTGATTGCCCGTTCCTCCAGGAGGTGTTTCTGCGAGTTCAGGTTCGGGAGATTGGTGGCAAGCCCACGTCTGCCCTCTGGACAGGTGGCCAAGGACCTGCTATCCCCTTGGGCCCAGAGGCACAGGAAAGGCCTTCCTTCTGTCCAGACTCCTTCCTCAGATTAGAGCACGCTCCCGTGCCCAATCATCCGCCCGTGTCTCCTTAGCTTCGTCTCTCTGCACAAGCAGAGGGTGACAATTGTCTTGCCACCGGCCCGCTGTTCTTGCCAGGGCCGGCGCTCCTGCTTCGCGACCGTTTTCCGTCCACAAGGCCAACGACTCCTTCTCTTCTCCTGGGGCAGCATGCTGCACTTTCCCGAGACAGGCTCCTGGGGAGTGCAGTGACAGACATGTCCCTTTCTTTAAGGATCTTTCCACAGGCGCAACCACGCTTCTCTCTCAGGCAGAAGGGATGCCCAGGCAAAGTGGATCTCGCTCCATGCAGATTTATTACACCGTGCTGTGGAGTCTTCCTCAGGAAAACAGCAGCAGCATCCCACAGATCCGACTCTGATTTCCCAGAGAATGCTGTGCTTTCCCAGAGGGGATGCCCTAGCAAAGAGGCTTTTGCTCTATGCGGGTTCCTCCCGCCGTGCTCGAATACTAGGCTAAGGCAAGCAGCAACAGCAGCCCACAGAAACGACTCTGATTTCCCAGCGATGGCTATGCTTTAGCATAGGTTTTCAGCTTGGCGGGAACCGCACTTCGCTGCTGCTTCCTCAGCAAGGATTTCGGTGTTTGCTCTGTCGCGTCAGGGAAGAAGAGCTGCGGAGAGCTGGTCCGTCTTAGGCCTTGCTGTCCCGGGCTTCATGTTGGCGCCCTGGGTTCTCGCTGCCAGGCCGAAATAAGCAGACACAGCCACAAACCTGCAGCAGCGTGCGTGGCCTAGGATGGCACTCAATGCACACTACCAACTCCCGTTGTAGGCAACGCTTGGCCTTTGGTACTGGCTCTCAGGCGGACTCACGGACAAGGCCAGTGCCTTCGCCACAGGAGAGGAGAGGCGACAGGATCCCTGAACACCGTCCGTTCCCTGGAATGGGGAGCTTTGGGGGACTGTCCCCACTCCTTCCCCGGCAAACCCCCTGCCACCGAAAACGCTGTCACATCTTGGGGGAAGATGGCATCTGAATACCCATTTCACGAGGGAGCTGTTCCTCAAGTTCCGGGTTTGGCTCCTGGTAGCAAGCCCAAGTGTGCCCTACGGACAGGTGGTCAAGGACATGCTGTCCCCTTGGGACCAGAGGCACAAGACAGGCCTGCCTTCTGCCCAGACTCCTTCCTCAGAGTGGAGCAGGTGCCCCTGCCCTAGTCGTCACCTCATGTCTCATTAGCAGTGAGGCTTCGTCTCTCCGCACAGGGAGCGGGTGACACTTGTCTTGCCACCGGCCTGCTCTTCCTGCCACGGCAGGCTCTCCTGCTTCCCGACCGTTTCCCAAACTCAAGGCCAATGGCACCTCCTCTTCTCTGGGGGCGGCTTGTTCGGCCTGCCCCAGACTTGCTCCTGGGGAGTGCAGTGAAAGACATGTCCCTTTCCTTAAGGCCCTTTCAGATGTGCAACCACGCTTCTCTCTTAGGCAAAGAGGTGCTAGGGCAAAGAGGATTTCGTTGCATGCGGGTATCTTCCAACGTGCTGTGGAGAGTAGCTTAGGTATTCAGCAGCAGCATCCCCCACATCCGATTCTGTATTCCCAGTGAAGGCTGTGCTTTCCCAGAGGAGATGCCCGGGCAAAGAGGATTTCGCTGTATGCGGGTTTCTCCCACCGCGAGACCGGGCTCAGGCAAGCAGCAGTAGAGCCCGCAGATCCGAATCTGATTTCTCGGCGAATGCTGTGCTTTCGCAGAGGCTTTGGCTTGGAGCGAACAGCACTTGGCCGCTGCTTCCTCAGCAAGGCTTTAGTCGCTTCAGGGAAGAAGAGCAGCGGGAGAGCTGGTGCCTCTTGGGCCTTGCTTTCCCGGGCTCCAAGTTCACATCCTGGGTTCATCCTACCAAGCCGAAATAAGCAGACCCAGCCTCGACCCTGCAGCAGCGTGCATGGCCTAGGATGGCACTCTGCTCACAATGACTTCTCTCCTCGTAGGCAAGGCCTGCCCTTTCGCTCTGGCATTCAGGGGGACAGGGGACTAGGCTCGTGCCTTCCCCATCCTTGAGGAGCCGCGAGAGGATCACTGCACACGGCCCGTGCCCTGGGATGGGGAGTAATGGGAAACTGTCCCTGTTTCCCCGACACACCCCCTGCCTCCGCCAAGGCTGCCACATCCTGGAGGAAGACGGCATTTGATTGCCCGTTCCTCCAGGAGGTGTTTCTGCGAGTTCAGGTTCGGGAGATTGGTGGCAAGCCCACGTCTGCCCTCTGGACAGGTGGCCAAGGACCTGCTATCCCCTTGGGCCCAGAGGCACAGGAAAGGCCTTCCTTCTGTCCAGACTCCTTCCTCAGATTAGAGCACGCTCCCGTGCCCAATCATCCCCTCGTGTCTCCTTAGCTTCGTCTCTCTGCACAAGCAGAGGGTGACAATTGTCTTGCCACCGGCCCGCTGTTCTTGCCAGGGCCGGCGCTCCTGCTTCGCGACCGTTTTCCGTCCACAAGGCCAACGACTCCTTCTCTTCTCCTGGGGCAGCATGCTGCACTTTCCCGAGACAGGCTCCTGGGGAGTGCAGTGACAGACATGTCCCTTTCTTTAAGGATCTTTCCACAGGCGCAACCACGCTTCTCTCTCAGGCAGAAGGGATGCCCAGGCAAAGTGGATCTCGCTCCATGCGGATTTATTACACCGTGCTGTGGAGTCTTCCTCAGGAAAACAGCAGCAGCATCCCACAGATCCGACTCTGATTTCCCAGAGAATGCTGTGCTTTCTCAGAGGGGATGCCCTAGCAAAGAGGCTTTTGCTCTATGCGGGTTCCTCCCGCCGTGCTCGAATACTAGGCTAAGGCAAGCAGCAACAGCAGCCCACAGAAACGACTCTGATTTCCCAGCGATGGCTATGCTTTCGCATAGGTTTTCAGCTTGGCGGGAACCGCACTTCGCTGCTGCTTCCTCAGCAAGGATTTCGGTGTTTGCTCTGTCGCGTCAGGGAAGAAGAGCTGCGGAGAGCTGGTCCGTCTTAGGCCTTGGTGTCCCGGGCTTCATGTTGGCGCCCTGGGTTCTCGCTGCCAGGCCGAAATAAGCAGACACAGCCACAAACCTGCAGCAGCGTGCGTGGCCTAGGATGGCACTCAATGCACACTACCAACTCCCGTTGTAGGCAACGCTTGGCCTTTGGTACTGGCTCTCAGGCGGACTCACGGACAAGGCCAGTGCCTTCGCCACAGGAGAGGAGAGGCGACAGGATCCCTGAACACCGTCCGTTCCCTGGAATAGGGAGCTTTGGGGGACTGTCCCCACTCCTTCCCCGGCAAAACCCCTGCCACCGAAAACGCTGTCACATCTTGGAGGAAGATGGCATCTGACTGCCCATTTCACGAGGGAGCTGTTCCTCAAGTTCCGGGTTTGGCTCCTGGTAGCAAGCCCAAGTGTGCCCTACGGACAGGTGGTCAAGGACATGCTGTCCCCTTGGGACCAGAGGCACAAGACAGGCCTGCCTTCTGCCCAGACTCCTTCCTCAGAGTGGAGCAGGTGCCCCTGCCCTAGTCGTCACCTCATGTCTCATTAGCAGTGAGGCTTCGTCTCTCCGCACAGGGAGCGGGTGACACTTGTCTTGCCACCGGCCTGCTCTTCCTGCCACGGCAGGCTCTCCTGCTTCCCGACCGTTTCCCAAACTCAAGGCCAATGGCACCTTCTCTTCTCTGGGGGCGGCTTGTTCGGCCTGCCCCAGACTTGCTCCTGGGGAGTGCAGTGAAAGACATGTCCCTTTCCTTAAGGCCCTTTCAGATGTGCAACCACGCTTCTCTCTTAGGCAAAGAGGTGCTAGGGCAAAGAGGATTTCGTTGCATGCGGGTATCTTCCAACGTGCTGTGGAGAGTAGCTTACGTATTCAGCAGCAGCATCCCCCACATCCGATTCTGATTTCCCAGAGAATGCTGTGCTTTCCCAGAGGAGATGCCCGGGCAAAGAGGATTTCGCTGTATGCGGGTTTCTCCCACCGCGAGACCGGGCTCAGGCAAGCAGCAGTAGAGCCCGCAGATCCGACTCTGATTTCTCAGCGAATGCTGTGCTTTCGCAGAGGCTTTGGCTTGGAGCGAACAGCACTTGGCCGCTGCTTCCTCAGCAAGGCTTTAGTCGCTTCAGGGAAGAAGAGCAGCGGGAGAGCTGGTGCCTCTTGGGCCTTGCTTTCCCGGGCTCCAAGTTCACATCCTGGGTTCATCCTACCAAGCCGAAATAAGCAGACCCAGCCTCGACCCTGCAGCAGCGTGCATGGCCTAGGATGGCACTCTGCTCACAATGACATCTCTCCTCGTAGGCAAGGCCTGCCCTTTCGCTCTGGCATTCAGAGGGACAGGGGACTAGGCTCGTGCCTTCCCCATCTTTGAGGAGCCGCGAGAGGATCACTGCACACGGCCCGTGCCCTGGGATGGGGAGTAATGGGAAACTGTCCCTGTTTCCCCGACACATCCCCTGCCTCCGCCAAGGCTGCCACATCCTGGAGAAAGACGGCATTTCATTGCCCGTTCCTCCAGGTTCGGGAGATTGGTGGCAAGCCCAAGTCTGCCCTCTGGACAGGTGGCCAAGGACCTGCTATCCCCTTGGGCCCAGAGGCACAGGAAAGGCCTTCCTTCTGTCCAGACTCCTTCCTCAGATTAGAGCACGCTCCCCTGCCCAATCATCCCCCCGTGTCTCCTTAGCTTCGTCTCTCTGCACAAGCAGAGGGTGACAATTGTGTTGCCACCGGCCCGCTGTTCTTGCCAGGGCCGGCGCTCCTTATTCGCGACCGTTTTCCGTCCACAAGGCCAACGACTCCTTCTCTTCTCCTGGGGCAGCATGCTGCACTTTCCCGAGACAGGCTCCTGGGGAGTGCAGTGACAGACATGTCCCTTTCTTTAAGGATCTTTCCACAGGCGCAACCACGCTTCTCTCTCAGGCAGAAGGGATGCCCAGGCAAAGTGGATCTCGCTCCATGCAGATTTATTACACCGTGCTGTGGAGTCTTCCTCAGGAAAACAGCAGCAGCATCCCACACATCCGACTCTGATTTCCCAGAGAATGCTGTGCTTTCCCAGAGGGGATGCCCTAGCAAAGAGGCTTTTGCTCTATGCGGGTTCCTCCCGCCGTGCTCGAATACTAGGCTAAGGCAAGCAGCAACAGCAGCCCACAGAAACGACTCTGATTTCCCAGCGATGGCTATGCTTTCGCATAGGTTTTCAGCTTGGCGGGAACCGCACTTCGCTGCTGCTTCCTCAGCAAGGATTTCGGTGTTTGCTCTGTCGCGTCAGGGAAGAAGAGCTGCGGAGAGCTGGTCCGTCTTAGGCCTTGCTGTCCCGGGCTTCATGTTGGCGCCCTGGGTTCTCGCTGCCAGGCCGAAATAAGCAGACACAGCCACAAACCTGCAGTAGCGTGCGTGGCCTAGGATGGCACTCAATGCACACTACCAACTCCCGTTGTAGGCAACGCTTGGCCTTTGGTACTGGCTCTCAGGCGGACTCACGGACAAGGCCAGTGCCTTCGCCACAGGAGAGGAGAGGCGACAGGATCCCTGAACACCGTCCGTTCCCTGGAATGGGGAGCTTTGGGGGACTGTCCCCACTCCTTCCCCGGCAAACCCCCTGCCACCGAAAACGCTGTCACATCTTGGAGGAAGATGGCATCTGACTGCCCATTTCACGAGGGAGCTGTTCCTCAAGTTCCGGGTTTGGCTCCTGGTAGCAAGCCCAAGTGTGCCCTACGGACAGGTGGTCAAGGACATGCTGTCCCCTTGGGACCAGAGGCACAAGACAGGCCTGCCTTCTGCCCAGACTCCTTCCTCAGAGTGGAGCAGGTGCCCCTGCCCTAGTCCTCACCTCATGTCTCATTAGCAGTGAGGCTTCGTCTCTCCGCACCGGGAGCGGGTGACACTTGTCTTGCCACCGGCCTGCTCTTCCTGCCACGGCAGGCTCTCCTGCTTCCCGACCGTTTCCCAAACTCAAGGCCAATGGCACCTTCTCTTCTCTGGGGGCGGCTTGTTCGGCCTGCCCCAGACTTGCTCCTGGGGAGTGCAGTGAAAGACATGTCCCTTTCCTTAAGGCCCTTTCAGATGTGCAACCACGCTTCTCTCTTAGGCAAAGAGGTGCTAGGGCAAAGAGGATTTCGTTGCATGCGGGTATTTCCAACGTGCTGTGGAGAGTAGCTTAGGTATTCAGCAGCAGCATCCCCCACATCCGATTCTGATTTCCCAGTGAATGCTGTGCTTTCCCAGAGGAGATGCCCGGGCAAAGAGGATTTCGCTGTATGCGGGTTTCTCCCACCGCGAGACCGGGCTCAGGCAAGCAGCAGTAGAGCCCGCAGATCCGACTCTGATTTCTCGGCGAATGCTGTGCTTTCACAGAGGCTTTGGCTTGGAGCGAACAGCACTTGGCCGCTGCTTCCTCAGCAAGGCTTTAGTCGCTTCAGGGAAGAAGAGCAGCGGGAGAGCTGGTGCCTCTTGGGCCTTGCTTTCCCGGGCTCCAAGTTCACATCCTGGGTTCATCCTACCAAGCCGAAATAAGCAGACCCAGCCTCGACCCTGCAGCAGCGTGCATGGCCTAGGATGGCACTCTGCTCACAATGACATCTCTCCTCGTAGGCAAGGCCTGCCCTTTCGCTCTGGCATTCAGGGGGACAGGGGACTAGGCTCGTGCCTTCCCCATCCTTGAGGAGCCGCGAGAGGATCACTGCACACGGCCCGTGCCCTGGGATGGGGAGTAATGGGAAACTGTCCCTGTTTCCCCGACACACCCCCTGCCTCCGCCAAGGCTGCCACATCCTGGAGGAAGACGGCATTTGATTGCCCGTTCCTCCAGGAGGTGTTTCTGCGAGTTCAGGTTCGGGAGATTGGTGGCAAGCCCACGTCTGCCCTCTGGACAGGTGGCCAAGGACCTGCTATCCCCTTGGGCCCAGAGGCACAGGAAAGGCCTTCCTTCTGTCCAGACTCCTTCCTCAGATTAGAGCACGCTCCCGTGCCCAATCATCCCCTCGTGTCTCCTTAGCTTCGTCTCTCTGCACAAGCAGAGGTTGACAATTGTCTTGCCACCGGCCCGCTGTTCTTGCCAGGGCCGGCGCTCCTGCTTCGCGACCGTTTTCCGTCCACAAGGCCAACGACTCCTTCTCTTCTCCTGGGGCAGCATGCTGCACTTTCCCTAGACAGGCTCCTGCGGAGTGCAGTGACAGACATGTCCCTTTCTTTAAGGATCTTTCCACAGGCGCAACCACGCTTCTCTCTCAGGCAGAAGGGATGCCCAGGCAAAGTGGATCTCGCTCCATGCGGATTTATTACACCGTGCTGTGGAGTCTTCCTCAGGAAAACAGCAGCAGCATCCCACAGATCCGACTCTGATTTCCCAGAGAATGCTGTGCTTTCTCAGACGGGATGCCCTAGCAAAGAGGCTTTTGCTCTATGCGGGTTCCTCCCGCCGTGCTCGAATACTAGGCTAAGGCAAGCAGCAACAGCAGCCCACAGAAACGACTCTGATTTCCCAGCGATGGCTATGCTTTCGCATAGGTTTTCAGCTTGGCGGGAACCGCACTTCGCTGCTGCTTCCTCAGCAAGGATTTCGGTGTTTGCTCTGTCGCGTCAGGGAAGAAGAGCTGCGGAGAGCTGGTCCGTCTTAGGACTTGCTGTCCCGGGCTTCATGTTGGCGCCCTGGGTTCTCGCTGCCAGGCCGAAATAAGCAGACACAGCCACAAACCTGCAGCAGCGTGCGTGGCCTAGGATGGCACTCAATGCACACTACCAACTCCCGTTGTAGGCAACGCTTGGCCTTTGGTACTGGCTCTCAGGCGGACTCACGGACAAGGCCAGTGCCTTCGCCACAGGAGAGGAGAGGCGACAGGATCCCTGAACACCGTCCGTTCCCTGGAATGGGGAGCTTTGGGGGACTGTCCCCACTCCTTCCCCGGCAAACCCCCTGCCACCGAAAACGCTGTCACATCTTGGAGGAAGATGGCATCTGACTGCCCATTTCACGAGGGAGCTGTTCCTCAAGTTCCGGGTTTGGCTCCTGGTAGCAAGCCCAAGTGTGCCCTACGGACAGGTGGTCAAGGACATGCTGTCCCCTTGGGACCAGAGGCACAAGACAGGCCTGCCTTCTGCCCAGACTCCTTCCTCAGAGTGGAGCAGGTGCCCCTGCCCTAGTCGTCACCTCATGTCTCATTAGCAGTGAGGCTTCGTCTCTCCGCACAGGGAGCGAGTGACACTTGTCTTGCCACCGGCCTGCTCTTCCTGCCACGGCAGGCTCTCCTGCTTCCCGACCGTTTCCCAAACTCAAGGCCAATGGCACCTTCTCTTCTCTGGGGGCGGCTTGTTCGGCCTGCCCCAGACTTGCTCCTGGGGAGTGCAGTGAAAGACATGTCCCTTTCCTTAAGTCCCTTTCAGATGTGCAACCACGCTTCTCTCTTAGGCAAAGAGGTGCTAGGGCAAAGAGGATTTCGTTGCATGCGGGTATCTTCCAACGTGCTGTGGAGAGTAGCTTAGGTATTCAGCAGCAGCATCCCCCACATCCGATTCTGATTTCCCAGTGAATGCTGTGCTTTCCCAGAGGAGATGCCCGGGCAAAGAGGATTTCGCTGTATGCGGGTTTCTCCCACCGTTACACCGGGCTCAGGCAAGCAGCAGTAGAGCCCGCAGATCCGACTCTGATTTCTCGGCGAATGCTGTGCTTTCACAGAGGCTTTGGCTTGGAGCGAACAGCACTTGGCCGCTGCTTCCTCAGCAAGGCTTTAGTCGCTTCAGGGAAGAAGAGCAGCGGGAGAGCTGGTGCCTCTTGGGCCTTGCTTTCCCGGGCTCCAAGTTCACATCCTGGGTTCATCCTACCAAGCCGAAATAAGCAGACCCAGCCTCGACCCTGCAGCAGCGTGCATGGCCTAGGATGGCACTCTGCTCACAATGACATCTCTCCTCGTAGGCAAGGCCTGCCCTTTCGCTCTGGCATTCAGGGGGACAGGGGACTAGGCTCGTGCCTTCCCCATCCTTGAGGAGCCGCGAGAGGATCACTGCACACGGCCCGTGCCCTGGGATGGGGAGTAATGGGAAACTGTCCCTGTTTCCCCGACACACCCCCTGCCTCCGCCAAGGCTGCCACATCCTGGAGGAAGACGGCATTTGATTGCCCGTTCCTCCAGGAGGTGTTTCTGCGAGTTCAGGTTCGGGAGATTGGTGGCAAGCCCACGTCTGCCCTCTGGACAGGTGGCCAAGGACCTGCTATCCCCTTGGGCCCAGAGGCACAGGAAAGGCCTTCCTTCTGTCCAGACTCCTTCCTCAAATTAGAGCACGCTCCCGTGCCCAATCATCCCCCCGTGTCTCCTTAGCTTCGTCTCTCTGCACAAGCAGAGGGTGACAATTGTCTTGCCACCGGCCCGCTGTTCTTGCCAGGGCCGGCGCTCCTGCTTCGCGACCGTTTTCCGTCCACAAGGCCAACGACTCCTTCTCTTCTCCTGGGGCAGCATGCTGCACTTTCCCGAGACAGGCTCCTGGGGAGTGCAGTGACAGACATGTCCCTTTCTTTAAGGCTCTTTCCACAGGCGCAACCACGCTTCTCTCTCAGGCAGAAGGGATGCCCAGGCAAAGTGGATCTCGCTCCATGCAGATTTATTACACCGTGCTGTGGAGTCTTCCTCAGGAAAACAGCAGCAGCATCCCACAGATCCGACTCTGATTTCCCAGAGAATGCTGTGCTTTCCCAGAGGGGATGCCCTAGCAAAGAGGCTTTTGCTCTATGCGGGTTCCTCCCGCCGTGCTCGAATACTAGGCTAAGGCAAGCAGCAACAGCAGCCCACAGAAACGACTCTGATTTCCCAGCGATGGCTATGCTTTCGCATAGGTTTTCAGCTTGGCGGGAACCGCACTTCGTTGCTGCTTCCTCAGCAAGGATTTCGGTGTTTGCTCTGTCGCGTCAGGGAAGAAGAGCTGCGGAGAGCTGGTCCGTCTTAGGCCTTGCTGTCCCGGGCTTCATGTTGGCGCCCTGGGTTCTCGCTGCCAGGCCGAAATAAGCAGACACAGCCACAAACCTGCAGCAGCGTGCGTGGCCTAGGATGGCACTCAATGCACACTACCAACTCCCGTTGTAGGCAACGCTTGGCCTTTGGTACTGGCTCTCAGGCGGACTCACGGACAAGGCCAGTGCCTTCGCCACAGGAGAGGAGAGGCGACAGGATCCCTGAACACCGTCCGTTCCCTGGAATGGGGAGCTTTGGGGGACTGTCCCCACTCCTTCCCCGGCAAACCCCCTGCCACCGAAAACGCTGTCACATCTTGGAGGAAGATGGCATCTGACTGCCCATTTCACGAGGGAGCTGTTCCTCAAGTTCCGGGTTTGGCTCCTGGTAGCAAGCCCAAGTGTGCCCTACGGACAGGTGGTCAAGGACATGCTGTCCCCTTGGGACCAGAGGCACAAGACAGGCCTGCCTTTTGCCCAGACTCCTTCCTCAGAGTGGAGCAGGTGCCCCTGCCCTAGTCGTCACCTCATGTCTCATTAGCAGTGAGGCTTCGTCTCTCCGCACCGGGAGCGGGTGACACTTGTCTTGCCACCGGCCTGCTCTTCCTGCCACGGCAGGCTCTCCTGCTTCCCGACCGTTTCCCAAACTCAAGGCCAATGGCACCTTCTCTTCTCTGGGGGCGGCTTGTTCGGCCTGCCCCAGACTTGCTCCTGGGGAGTGCAGTGAAAGACATGTCCCTTTCCTTAAGGCCCTTTCAGATGTGCAACCACGCTTCTCTCTTAGGCAAAGAGGTGCTAGGGCAAAGAGGATTTCGTTGCATGCGGGTATCTTCCAACGTGCTGAGGAGAGTAGCTTAGGTATTCAGCAGCAGCATCCCCCACATCCGATTCTGATTTCCCAGTGAATGCTGTGCTTTCCCAGAGGAGATGCCCGGGCAAAGAGGATTTCGCTGTATGCGGGTTTCTCCCACCGTTACACCGGGCTCAGGCAAGCAGCAGTAGAGCCCGCAGATCCGACTCTGATTTCTCGGCGAATGCTGTGCTTTCGCAGAGGCTTTGGCTTGGAGCGAACAGCACTTGGCCGCTGCTTCCTCAGCAAGGCTTTAGTCGCTTCAGGGAAGAAGAGCAGCGGGAGAGCTGGTGCCTCTTGGGCCTTGCTTTCCCGGGCTCCAAGTTCACATCCTGGGTTCATCCTACCAAGCCGAAATAAGCAGACCCAGCCTCGACCCTGCAGCAGCGTGCATGGCCTAGGATGGCACTCTGCTCACAATGACATCTCTCCTCGTAGGCAAGGCCTGCCCTTTCGCTCTGGCATTCAGGGGGACAGGGGACTAGGCTCGTGCCTTCCCCATCCTTGAGGAGCCGCGAGAGGATCACTGCACACGGCCCGTGCCCTGGGATGGGGAGTAATGGGAAACTGTCCCTGTTTCCCCGACACACCCCCTGCCTCCGCCAAGGCTGCCACATCCTGGAGGAAGACGGCATTTGATTGCCCGTTCCTCCAGGAGGTGTTTCTGCGAGTTCAGGTTCGGGAGATTGGTGGCAAGCCCACGTCTGCCCTCTGGACAGGTGGCCAAGGACCTGCTATCCCCTTGGGCCCAGAGGCACAGGAAAGGCCTTCCTTCTGTCCAGACTCCTTCCTCAGATTAGAGCACGCTCCCGTGCCCAATCATCCGCCCGTGTCTCCTTAGCTTCGTCTCTCTGCACAAGCAGAGGGTGACAATTGTCTTGCCACCGGCCCGCTGTTCTTGCCAGGGCCGGCGCTCCTGCTTCGCGACCGTTTTCCGTCCACAAGGCCAACGACTCCTTCTCTTCTCCTGGGGCAGCATGCTGCACTTTCCCGAGACAGGCTCCTGGGGAGTGCAGTGACAGACATGTCCCTTTCTTTAAGGATCTTTCCACAGGCGCAACCACGCTTCTCTCTCAGGCAGAAGGGATGCCCAGGCAAAGTGGATCTCGCTCCATGCAGATTTATTACACCGTGCTGTGGAGTCTTCCTCAGGAAAACAGCAGCAGCATCCCACAGATCCGACTCTGATTTCCCAGAGAATGCTGTGCTTTCCCAGAGGGGATGCCCTAGCAAAGAGGCTTTTGCTCTATGCGGGTTCCTCCCGCCGTGCTCGAATACTAGGCTAAGGCAAGCAGCAACAGCAGCCCACAGAAACGACTCTGATTTGCCAGCGATGGCTATGCTTTCGCATAGGTTTTCAGCTTGGCGGGAACCGCACTTCGCTGCTGCTTCCTCAGCAAGGATTTCGGTGTTTGCTCTGTCGCGTCAGGGAAGAAGAGCTGCGGAGAGCTGGTCCGTCTTAGGCCTTGCTGTCCCGGGCTTCATGTTGGCGCCCTGGGTTCTCGCTGCCAGGCCGAAATAAGCAGACACAGCCACAAACCTGCAGCAGCGTGCGTGGCCTAGGATGGCACTCAATGCACACTACCAACTCCCGTTGTAGGCAACGCTTGGCCTTTGGTACTGGCTCTCAGGCGGACTCACGGACAAGGCCAGTTCCTTCGCCACAGGAGAGGAGAGGCGACAGGATCCCTGAACACCGTCCGTTCCCTGGAATGGGGAGCTTTGGGGGACTGTCCCCACTCCTTCCCCGGCAAACCCCCTGCCACCGAAAACGCTGTCACATCTTGGGGGAAGATGGCATCTGAATGCCCATTTCACGAGGGAGCTGTTCCTCAAGTTCCGGGTTTGGCTCCTGGTAGCAAGCCCAAGTGTGCCCTACGGACAGGTGGTCAAGGACATGCTGTCCCCTTGGGACCAGAGGCACAAGACAGGCCTGCCTTCTGCCCAGACTCCTTCCTCAGAGTGGAGCAGGTGCCCCTGCCCTAGTCGTCACCTCATGTCTCATTAGCAGTGAGGCTTCGTCTCTCCGCACAGGGAGCGGGTGTCACTTGTCTTGCCACCGGCCTGCTCTTCCTGCCACGGCAGGCTCTCCTGCTTCCCGACCGTTTCCCAAACTCAAGGCCAATGGCACCTCCTCTTCTCTGGGGGCGGCTTGTTCGGCCTGCCCCAGACTTGCTCCTGGGGAGTGCAGTGAAAGACATGTCCCTTTCCTTAAGGCCCTTTCAAATGTGCAACCACGCTTCTCTCTTAGGCAAAGAGGTGCTAGGGCAAAGAGGATTTCGTTGCATGCGGGTATCTTCCAACGTGCTGTGGAGAGTAGCTTAGGTATTCAGCAGCAGCATCCCCCACATCCGATTCTGTTTTCCCAGTGAAGGCTGTGCTTTCCCAGAGGAGATGCCCGGGCAAAGAGGATTTCGCTGTATGCGGGTTTCTCCCACCGCGAGACCGGGCTCAGGCAAGCAGCAGTAGAGCCCGCAGATCCGAATCTGATTTCTCGGCGAATGCTGTGCTTTCGCAGAGGCTTTGGCTTGGAGCGAACAGCACTTGGCCGCTGCTTCCTCAGCAAGGCTTTAGTCGCTTCAGGGAAGAAGAGCAGCGGGAGAGCTGGTGCCTCTTGGGCCTTGCTTTCCCGGGCTCCAAGTTCACATCCTGGGTTCATCCTACCAAGCCGAAATAAGCAGACCCAGCCTCGACCCTGCAGCAGCGTGCATGGCCTAGGATGGCACTCTGCTCACAATGACTTCTCTCCTCGTAGGCAAGGCCTGCCCTTTCGCTCTGGCATTCAGGGGGACAGGGGACTAGGCTCGTGCCTTCCCCATCCTTGAGGAGCCGCGAGAGGATCACTGCACACGGCCCGTGCCCTGGGATGGGGAGTAATGGGAAACTGTCCCTGTTTCCCCGACACACCCCCTGCCTCCGCCAAGGCTGCCACATCCTGGAGGAAGACGGCATTTGATTGCCCGTTCCTCCAGGAGGTGTTTCTGCGAGTTCAGGTTCGGGAGATTGGTGGCAAGCCCACGTCTGCCCTCTGGACAGGTGGCCAAGGACCTGCTATGCCCTTGGGCCCAGAGGCACAGGAAAGGCCTTCCTTCTGTCCAGACTCCTTCCTCAGATTAGAGCACGCTCCCGTGCCCAATCATCCCCCCGTGTCTCCTTAGCTTCGTCTCTCTGCACAAGCAGAGGGTGACAATTGTCTTGCCACCGGCCCGCTGTTCTTGCCAGGGCCGGCGCTCCTGCTTCGCGACCGTTTTCCGTCCACAAGGCCAACCATTCCTTCTCTTCTCCTGGGGCAGCATGCTGCACTTTCCCGAGGCAGGCTCCTGGGGAGTGCAGTGACAGACATGTCCCTTTCTTTAAGGCTCTTTCCACAGGCGCAACCACACTTCTCTCTCAGGCAGAAGGGATGCCCAGGCAAAGTGGATCTCGCTCCATGCAGATTTATTACACCGTGCTGTGGAGTCTTCCTCAGGAAAACAGCAGCAGCATCCCACAGATCCGACTCTGATTTCCCAGAGAATGCTGTGCTTTCCCAGAGGGGATGCCCTAGCAAAGAGGCTTTTGCTCTATGCGGGTTCCTCCCGCCGTGCTCGAATACTAGGCTAAGGCAAGCAGCAACAGCAGCCCACAGAAACGACTCTGATTTCCCAGCGATGGCTATGCTTTCGCATAGGTTTTCAGCTTGGCGGGAACCGCACTTCGTTGCTGCTTCCTCAGCAAGGATTTCGGTGTTTGCTCTGTCGCGTCAGGGAAGAAGAGCTGCGGAGAGCTGGTCCGTCTTAGGCCTTGCTGTCCCGGGCTTCATGTTGGCGCCCTGGGTTCTCGCTGCCAGGCCGAAATAAGCAGACACAGCCACAAACCTGCAGCAGCGTGCGTGGCCTAGGATGGCACTCAATGCACACTACCAACTCCCGTTGTAGGCAACGCTTGGCCTTTGGTACTGGCTCTCAGGCGGACTCACGGACAAGGCCAGTGCCTTCGCCACAGGAGAGGAGAGGCGACAGGATCCCTGAACACCGTCCGTTCCCTGGAATGGGGAGCTTTGGGGGACTGTCCCCACTCCTTCCCCGGCAAACCCCCTGCCACCGAAAACGCTGTCACATCTTGGAGGAAGATGGCATCTGACTGCCCATTTCACGAGGGAGCTGTTCCTCAAGTTCCGGGTTTGGCTCCTGGTAGCAAGCCCAAGTGTGCCCTACGGACAGGTGGTCAAGGACATGCTGTCCCCTTGGGACCAGAGGCACAAGACAGGCCTGCCTTCTGCCCAGACTCCTTCCTCAGAGTGGAGCAGGTGCCCCTGCCCTAGTCGTCACCTCATGTCTCATTAGCAGTGAGGCTTCGTCTCTCCGCACCGGGAGCGGGTGACACTTGTCTTGCCACCGGCCTGCTCTTCCTGCCACGGCAGGCTCTCCTGCTTCCCGACCGTTTCCCAAACTCAAGGCCAATGGCACCTTCTCTTCTCTGGGGGCGGCTTGTTCGGCCTGCCCCAGACTTGCTCCTGGGGAGTGCAGTGAAAGACATGTCCCTTTCCTTAAGGCCCTTTCAGATGTGCAACCACGCTTCTCTCTTAGGCAAAGAGGTGCTAGGGCAAAGAGGATTTCGTTGCATGCGGGTATCTTCCAACGTGCTGAGGAGAGTAGCTTAGGTATTCAGCAGCAGCATCCCCCACATCCGATTCTGATTTCCCAGTGAATGCTGTGCTTTCCCAGAGGAGATGCCCATGGCAAAGAGGATTTCGCTGTATGCGGGTTTCTCCCACCGTTACACCGGGCTCAGGCAAGCAGCAGTAGAGCCCGCAGATCCGACTCTGATTTCTCGGCGAATGCTGTGCTTTCGCAGAGGCTTTGGCTTGGAGCGAACAGCACTTGGCCGCTGCTTCCTCAGCAAGGCTTTAGTCGCTTCAGGGAAGAAGAGCAGCGGGAGAGCTGGTGCCTCTTGGGCCTTGCTTTCCCGGGCTCCAAGTTCACATCCTGGGTTCATCCTACCAAGCCGAAATAAGCAGACCCAGCCTCGACCCTGCAGCAGCATGCATGGCCTAGGATGGCACTCTGCTCACAATGACATCTCTCCTCGTAGGCAAGGCCTGCCCTTTCGCTCTGGCATTCAGGGGGACAGGGGACTAGGCTCGTGCCTTCCCCATCCTTGAGGAGCCGCGAGAGGATCACTGCACACGGCCCGTGCCCTGGGATGGGGAGTAATGGGAAACTGTCCCTGTTTCCCCGACACACCCCCTGCCTCCGCCAAGGCTGCCACATCCTGGAGGAAGACGGCATTTGATTGCCCGTTCCTCCAGGAGGTGTTTCTGCGAGTTCAGGTTCCGGAGATTGGTGGCAAGCCCACGTCTGCCCTCTGGACAGGTGGCCAAGGACCTGCTATCCCCTTGGGCCCAGAGGCACAGGAAAGGCCTTCCTTCTGTCCAGACTCCTTCCTCAGATTAGAGCACGCTCCCGTGCCCAATCATCCCCCCGTGTCTCCTTAGCTTCGTCTCTCTGCACAAGCAGAATGTGACAATTGTCTTGCCACCGGCCCGCTGTTCTTGCCAGGGCCGGCGCTCCTTATTCGCGACCGTTTTCCGTCCACAAGGCCAACGACTCCTTCTCTTCTCCTGGGGCAGCATGCTGCACTTTCCCGAGACAGGCTCCTGGGGAGTGCAGTGACAGACATGTCCCTTTCTTTAAGGCTCTTTCCACAGGCGCAACCACGCTTCTCTCTCAGGCAGAAGGGATGCCCAGGCAAAGTGGATCTCGCTCCATGCAGATTTATTACACCGTGCTGTGGAGTCTTCCTCAGGAAAACAGCAGCAGCATCCCACAGATCCGACTCTGATTTCCCAGAGAATGCTGTGCTTTCCCAGAGGGGATGCCCTAGCAAAGAGGCTTTTGCTCTATGCGGGTTCCTCCCGCCGTGCTCGAATACTAGGCTAAGGCAAGCAGCAACAGCAGCCCACAGAAACGACTCTGATTTCCCAGCGATGGCTATGCTTTCGCATAGGTTTTCAGCTTGGCGGGAACCGCACTTCGTTGCTGCTTCCTCAGCAAGGATTTCGGTGTTTGCTCTGTCGCGTCAGGGAAGAAGAGCTGCGGAGAGCTGGTCCGTCTTAGGCCTTGCTGTCCCGGGCTTCATGTTGGCGCCCTGGGTTCTCGCTGCCAGGCCGAAATAAGCAGACACAGCCACAAACCTGCAGCAGCGTGCGTGGCCTAGGATGGCACTCAATGCACACTACCAACTCCCGTTGTAGGCAACGCTTGGCCTTTGGTACTGGCTCTCAGGCGGACTCACGGACAAGGCCAGTGCCTTCGCCACAGGAGAGGAGAGGCGACAGGATCCCTGAACACCGTCCGTTCCCTGGAATGGGGAGCTTTGGGGGACTGTCCCCACTCCTTCCCCGGCAAACCCCCTGCCACCGAAAACGCTGTCACATCTTGGAGGAAGATGGCATCTGACTGCCCATTTCACGAGGGAGCTGTTCCTCAAGTTCCGGGTTTGGCTCCTGGTAGCAAGCCCAAGTGTGCCCTACGGACAGGTGGTCAAGGACATGCTGTCCCCTTGGGACCAGAGGCACAAGACAGGCCTGCCTTCTGCCCAGACTCCTTCCTCAGAGTGGAGCAGGTGCCCCTGCCCTAGTCGTCACCTCATGTCTCATTAGCAGTGAGGCTTCGTCTCTCCGCACCGGGAGCGGGTGACACTTGTCTTGCCACCGGCCTGCTCTTCCTGCCACGGCAGGCTCTCCTGCTTCCCGACCGTTTCCCAAACTCAAGGCCAATGGCACCTTCTCTTCTCTGGGGGCGGCTTGTTCGGCCTGCCCCAGACTTGCTCCTGGGGAGTGCAGTGAAAGACATGTCCCTTTCCTTAAGGCCCTTTCAGATGTGCAACCACGCTTCTCTCTTAGGCAAAGAGGTGCTAGGGCAAAGAGGATTTCGTTGCATGCGGGTATCTTCCAACGTGCTGAGGAGAGTAGCTTAGGTATTCAGCAGCAGCATCCCCCACATCCGATTCTGATTTCCCAGTGAATGCTGTGCTTTCCCAGAGGAGATGCCCGGGCAAAGAGGATTTCGCTGTATGCGGGTTTCTCCCACCGTTACACCGGGCTCAGGCAAGCAGCAGTAGAGCCCGCAGATCCGACTCTGATTTCTCGGCGAATGCTGTGCTTTCGCAGAGGCTTTGGCTTGGAGCGAACAGCACTTGGCCGCTGCTTCCTCAGCAAGGCTTTAGTCGCTTCAGGGAAGAAGAGCAGCGGGAGAGCTGGTGCCTCTTGGGCCTTGCTTTCCCGGGCTCCAAGTTCACATCCTGGGTTCATCCTACCAAGCCGAAATAAGCAGACCCAGCCTCGACCCTGCAGCAGCGTGCATGGCCTAGGATGGCACTCTGCTCACAATGACATCTCTCCTCGTAGGCAAGGCCTGCCCTTTCGCTCTGGCATTCAGGGGGACAGGGGACTAGGCTCGTGCCTTCCCCATCCTTGAGGAGCCGCGAGAGGATCACTGCACACGGCCCGTGCCCTGGGATGGGGAGTAATGGGAAACTGTCCCTGTTTCCCCGACACACCCCCTGCCTCCGCCAAGGCTGCCACATCCTGGAGGAAGACGGCATTTGATTGCCCGTTCCTCCAGGAGGTGTTTCTGCGAGTTCAGGTTCGGGAGATTGGTGGCAAGCCCACGTCTGCCCTCTGGACAGGTGGCCAAGGACCTGCTATCCCCTTGGGCCCAGAGGCACAGGAAAGGCCTTCCTTCTGTCCAGACTCCTTCCTCAGATTAGAGCACGCTCCCGTGCCCAATCATCCGCCCGTGTCTCCTTAGCTTCGTCTCTCTGCACAAGCAGAGGGTGACAATTGTCTTGCCACCGGCCCGCTGTTCTTGCCAGGGCCGGCGCTCCTGCTTCGCGACCGTTTTCCGTCCACAAGGCCAACGACTCCTTCTCTTCTCCTGGGGCAGCATGCTGCACTTTCCCGAGACAGGCTCCTGGGGAGTGCAGTGACAGACATGTCCCTTTCTTTAAGGATCTTTCCACAGGCGCAACCACGCTTCTCTCTCAGGCAGAAGGGATGCCCAGGCAAAGTGGATCTCGCTCCATGCAGATTTATTACACCGTGCTGTGGAGTCTTCCTCAGGAAAACAGCAGCAGCATCCCACAGATCCGACTCTGATTTCCCAGAGAATGCTGTGCTTTCCCAGAGGGGATGCCCTAGCAAAGAGGCTTTTGCTCTATGCGGGTTCCTCCCGCCGTGCTCGAATACTAGGCTAAGGCAAGCAGCAACAGCAGCCCACAGAAACGACTCTGATTTCCCAGCGATGGCTATGCTTTAGCATAGGTTTTCAGCTTGGCGGGAACCGCACTTCGCTGCTGCTTCCTCAGCAAGGATTTCGGTGTTTGCTCTGTCGCGTCAGGGAAGAAGAGCTGCGGAGAGCTGGTCCGTCTTAGGCCTTGCTGTCCCGGGCTTCATGTTGGCGCCCTGGGTTCTCGCTGCCAGGCCGAAATAAGCAGACACAGCCACAAACCTGCAGCAGCGTGCGTGGCCTAGGATGGCACTCAATGCACACTACCAACTCCCGTTGTAGGCAACGCTTGGCCTTTGGTACTGGCTCTCAGGCGGACTCACGGCCAAGGCCAGTGCCTTCGCCACAGGAGAGGAGAGGCGACAGGATCCCTGAACACCGTCCGTTCCCTGGAATGGGGAGCTTTGGGGGACTGTCCCCACTCCTTCCCCGGCAAACCCCCTGCCACCGAAAACGCTGTCACATCTTGGGGGAAGATGGCATCTGAATGCCCATTTCACGAGGGATCTGTTCCTCAAGTTCCGGGTTTGGCTCCTGGTAGCAAGCCCAAGTGTGCCCTACGGACAGGTGGTCAAGGACATGCTGTCCCCTTGGGACCAGAGGCACAAGACAGGCCTGCCTTCTGCCCAGACTCCTTCCTCAGAGTGGAGCAGGTGCCCCTGCCCTAGTCGTCACCTCATGTCTCATTAGCAGTGAGGCTTCGTCTCTCCGCACAGGGAGCGGGTGTCACTTGTCTTGCCACCGGCCTGCTCTTCCTGCCACGGCAGGCTCTCCTGCTTCCCGACCGTTTCCCAAACTCAAGGCCAATGGCACCTCCTCTTCTCTGGGGGCGGCTTGTTCGGCCTGCCCCAGACTTGCTCCTGGGGAGTGCAGTGAAAGACATGTCCCTTTCCTTAAGGCCCTTTCAGATGTGCAACCACGCTTCTCTCTTAGGCAAAGAGGTGCTAGGGCAAAGAGGATTTCGTTGCATGCGGGTATCTTCCAACGTGCTGTGGAGAGTAGCTTAGGTATTCAGCAGCAGCATCCCCCACATCCGATTCTGTTTTCCCAGTGAAGGCTGTGCTTTCCCAGAGGAGATGCCCGGGCAAAGAGGATTTCGCTGTATGCGGGTTTCTCCCACCGCGAGACCGGGCTCAGGCAAGCAGCAGTAGAGCCCGCAGATCCGAATCTGATTTCTCGGCGAATGCTGTGCTTTCGCAGAGGCTTTGGCTTGGAGCGAACAGCACTTGGCCGCTGCTTCCTCAGCAAGGCTTTAGTCGCTTCAGGGAAGAAGAGCAGCGGGAGAGCTGGTGCCTCTTGGGCCTTGCTTTCCCGGGCTCCAAGTTCACATCCTGGGTTCATCCTACCAAGCCGAAATAAGCAGACCCAGCCTCGACCCTGCAGCAGCGTGCATGGCCTAGGATGGTACTCTGCTCACAATGACATCTCTCCTCGTAGGCAAGGCCTGCCCTTTCGCTCTGGCATTCAGGGGGACAGGGGACTAGGCTCGTGCCTTCCCCATCCTGGAGGAGCCGCGAGAGGATCACTGCACACGGCCCGTGCCCTGGGATGGGGAGTAATGGGAAACTGTCCCTGTTTCCCCGACACACCCCCTGCCTCCGCCAAGGCTGCCACATCCTGGAGGAAGACGGCATTTGATTGCCCGTTCCTCCAGGAGGTGTTTCTGCGAGTTCAGGTTCGGGAGATTGGTGGCAAGCCCACGTCTGCCCTCTGGACAGGTGGCCAAGGACCTGCTATGCCCTTGGGCCCAGAGGCACAGGAAAGGCCTTCCTTCTGTCCAGACTCCTTCCTCAGATTAGAGCACGCTCCCGTGCCCAATCATCCCCCCGTGTCTCCTTAGCTTCGTCTCTCTGCACAAGCAGAGGGTGACAATTGTCTTGCCACCGGCCCGCTGTTCTTGCCAGGGCCGGCGCTCCTGCTTCGCGACCGTTTTCCGTCCACAAGGCCAACCATTCCTTCTCTTCTCCTGGGGCAGCATGCTGCACTTTCCCGAGACAGGCTCCTGGGGAGTGCAGTGACAGACATGTCCCTTTCTTTAAGGCTCTTTCCACAGGCGCAACCACGCTTCTCTCTCAGGCAGAAGGGATGCCCAGGCAAAGTGGATCTCGCTCCATGCAGATTTAGTACACCGTGCTGTGGAGTCTTCCTCAGGAAAACAGCAGCAGCATCCCACAGATCCGACTCTGATTTCCCAGAGAATGCTGTGCTTTCCCAGAGGGGATGCCCTAGCAAAGAGGCTTTTGCTCTATGCGGGTTCCTCCCGCCGTGCTCGAATACTAGGCTAAGGCAAGCAGCAACAGCAGCCCACAGAAACGACTCTGATTTCCCAGCGATGGCTATGCTTTCGCATAGGTTTTCAGCTTGGCGGGAACCGCACTTCGTTGCTGCTTCCTCAGCAAGGATTTCGGTGTTTGCTCTGTCGCGTCAGGGAAGAAGAGCTGCGGAGAGCTGGTCCGTCTTAGGCCTTGCTGTCCCGGGCTTCATGTTGGCGCCCTGGGTTCTCGCTGCCAGGCCGAAATAAGCAGACACAGCCACAAACCTGCAGCAGCGTGCGTGGCCTAGGATGGCACTCAATGCACACTACCAACTCCCGTTGTAGGCAACGCTTGGCCTTTGGTACTGGCTCTCAGGCGGACTCACGGACAAGGCCAGTGCCTTCGCCACAGGAGAGGAGAGGCGACAGGATCCCTGAACACCGTCCGTTCCCTGGAATGGGGAGCTTTGGGGGACTGTCCCCACTCCTTCCCCGGCAAACCCCCTGCCACCGAAAACGCTGTCACATCTTGGAGGAAGATGGCATCTGACTGCCCATTTCACGAGGGAGCTGTTCCTCAAGTTCCGGGTTTGGCTCCTGGTAGCAAGCCCAAGTGTGCCCTACGGACAGGTGGTCAAGGACATGCTGTCCCCTTGGGACCAGAGGCACAAGACAGGCCTGCCTTCTGCCCAGACTCCTTCCTCAGAGTGGAGCAGGTGCCCCTGCCCTAGTCGTCACCTCATGTCTCATTAGCAGTGAGGCTTCGTCTCTCCGCACCGGGAGCGGGTGACACTTGTCTTGCCACCGGCCTGCTCTTCCTGCCACGGCAGGCTCTCCTGCTTCCCGACCGTTTCCCAAACTCAAGGCCAATGGCACCTTCTCTTCTCTGGGGGCGGCTTGTTCGGCCTGCCCCAGACTTGCTCCTGGGGAGTGCAGTGAAAGACATGTCCCTTTCCTTAAGGCCCTTTCAGATGTGCAACCACGCTTCTCTCTTAGGCAAAGAGGTGCTAGGGCAAAGAGGATTTCGTTGCATGCGGGTATCTTCCAACGTGCTGAGGAGAGTAGCTTAGGTATTCAGCAGCAGCATCCCCCACATCCGATTCTGATTTCCCAGTGAAATCTGTGCTTTCCCAGAGGAGATGCCCGGGCAAAGAGGATTTCGCTGTATGCGGGTTTCTCCCACCGTTACACCGGGCTCAGGCAAGCAGCAGTAGAGCCCGCAGATCCGACTCTGATTTCTCGGCGAATGCTGTGCTTTCGCAGAGGCTTTGGCTTGGAGCGAACAGCACTTGGCCGCTGCTTCCTCAGCAAGGCTTTAGTCGCTTCAGGGAAGAAGAGCAGCGGGAGAGCTGGTGCCTCTTGGGCCTTGCTTTCCCGGGCTCCAAGTTCACATCCTGGGTTCATCCTACCAAGCCGAAATAAGCAGACCCAGCCTCGACCCTGCAGCAGCATGCATGGCCTAGGATGGCACTCTGCTCACAATGACATCTCTCCTCGTAGGCAAGGCCTGCCCTTTCGCTCTGGCATTCAGGGGGACAGGGGACTAGGCTCGTGCCTTCCCCATCCTTGAGGAGCCGCGAGAGGATCACTGCACACGGCCCGTGCCCTGGGATGGGGAGTAATGGGAAACTGTCCCTGTTTCCCCGACACACCCCCTGCCTCCGCCAAGGCTGCCACATCCTGGAGGAAGACGGCATTTGATTGCCCGTTCCTCCAGGAGGTGTTTCTGCGAGTTCAGGTTCGGGAGATTGGTGGCAAGCCCACGTCTGCCCTCTGGACAGGTGGCCAAGGACCTGCTATCCCCTTGGGCCCAGAGGCACAGGAAAGGCCTTCCTTCTGTCCAGACTCCTTCCTCAGATTAGAGCACGCTCCCTTGCCCAATCATCCCCCCGTGTCTCCTTAGCTTCGTCTCTCTGCACAAGCAGAGGGTGACAATTGTCTTGCCACCGGCCCGCTGTTCTTGCCAGGGCCGGCGCTCCTGCTTCGCGACCGTTTTCCGTCCACAAGGCCAACGACTCCTTCTCTTCTCCTGGGGCAGCATGCTGCACTTTCCCGAGACAGGCTCCTGGGGAGTGCAGTGACAGACATGTCCCTTTCTTTAAGGCTCTTTCCACAGGCGCAACCACGCTTCTCTCTCAGGCAGAAGGGATGCCCAGGCAAAGTGGATCTCGCTCCATGCAGATTTATTACACCGTGCTGTGGAGTCTTCCTCAGGAAAACAGCAGCAGCATCCCACAGATCCGACTCTGATTTCCCAGAGAATGCTGTGCTTTCCCAGAGGGGATGCCCTAGCAAAGAGGCTTTTGCTCTATGCGGGTTCCTCCCGCCGTGCTCGAATACTAGGCTAAGGCAAGCAGCAACAGCAGCCCACAGAAACGACTCAGATTTCCCAGCGATGGCTATGCTTTCGCATAGGTTTTCAGCTTGGCGGGAACCGCACTTCGTTGCTGCTTCCTCAGCAAGGATTTCGGTGTTTGCTCTGTCGCGTCAGGGAAGAAGAGCTGCGGAGAGCTGGTCCGTCTTAGGCCTTGCTGTCCCGGGCTTCATGTTGGCGCCCTGGGTTCTCGCTGCCAGGCCGAAATAAGCAGACACAGCCACAAACCTGCAGCAGCGTGCGTGGCCTAGGATGGCACTCAATGCACACTACCAACTCCCGTTGTAGGCAACGCTTGGCCTTTGGTACTGGCTCTCAGGCGGACTCACGGACAAGGCCAGTGCCTTCGCCACAGGAGAGGAGAGGCGACAGGATCCCTGAACACCGTCCGTTCCCTGGAATGGGGAGCTTTGGGGGACTGTCCCCACTCCTTCCCCGGCAAACCCCCTGCCACCGAAAACGCTGTCACATCTTGGAGGAAGATGGCATCTGACTGCCCATTTCACGAGGGAGCTGTTCCTCAAATTCCGGGTTTGGCTCCTGGTAGCAAGCCCAAGTGTGCCCTACGGACAGGTGGTCAAGGACATGCTGTCCCCTTGGGACCAGAGGCACAAGACAGGCCTGCCTTCTGCCCAGACTCCTTCCTCAGAGTGGAGCAGGTGCCCCTGCCCTAGTCGTCACCTCATGTCTCATTAGCAGTGAGGCTTCGTCTCTCCGCACCGGGAGCGGGTGACACTTGTCTTGCCACCGGCCTGCTCTTCCTGCCACGGCAGGCTCTCCTGCTTCCCGACCGTTTCCCAAACTCAAGGCCAATGGCACCTTCTCTTCTCTGGGGGCGGCTTGTTCGGCCTGCCCCAGACTTGCTCCTGGGGAGTGCAGTGAAAGACATGTCCCTTTCCTTAAGGCCCTTTCAGATGTGCAACCACGCTTCTCTCTTAGGCAAAGAGGTGCTAGGGCAAAGAGGATTTCGTTGCATGCGGGTATCTTCCAACGTGCTGAGGAGAGTAGCTTAGGTATTCAGCAGCAGCATCCCCCACATCCGATTCTGATTTCCCAGTGAATGCTGTGCTTTCCCAGAGGAGATGCCCGGGCAAAGAGGATTTCGCTGTATGCGGGTTTCTCCCACCGTTACACCGGGCTCAGGCAAGCAGCAGTAGAGCCCGCAGATCCGACTCTGATTTCTCGGCGAATGCTGTGCTTTCGCAGAGGCTTTGGCTTGGAGCGAACAGCACTTGGCCGCTGCTTCCTCAGCAAGGCTTTAGTCGCTTCAGGGAAGAAGAGCAGCGGGAGAGCTGGTGCCTCTTGGGCCTTGCTTTCCCGGGCTCCAAGTTCACATCCTGGGTTCATCCTACCAAGCCGAAATAAGCAGACCCAGCCTCGACCCTGCAGCAGCGTGCATGGCCTAGGATGGCACTCTGCTCACAATGACATCTCTCCTCGTAGGCAAGGCCTGCCCTTTCGCTCTGGCATTCAGGGGGACAGGGGACTAGGCTCGTGCCTTCCCCATCCTTGAGGAGCCGCGAGAGGATCACTGCACACGGCCCGTGCCCTGGGATGGGGAGTAATGGGAAACTGTCCCTGTTTCCCCGACACACCCCCTGCCTCCGCCAAGGCTGCCACATCCTGGAGGAAGACGGCATTTGATTGCCCGTTCCTCCAGGAGGTGTTTCTGCGAGTTCAGGTTCGGGAGATTGGTGGCAAGCCCACGTCTGCCCTCTGGACAGGTGGCCAAGGACCTGCTATCCCCTTGGGCCCAGAGGCACAGGAAAGGCCTTCCTTCTGTCCAGACTCCTTCCTCAGATTAGAGCACGCTCCCGTGCCCAATCATCCGCCCGTGTCTCCTTAGCTTCGTCTCTCTGCACAAGCAGAGGGTGACAATTGTCTTGCCACCGGCCCGCTGTTCTTGCCAGGGCCGGCGCTCCTGCTTCGCGACCGTTTTCCGTCCACAAGGCCAACGACTCCTTCTCTTCTCCTGGGGCAGCATGCTGCACTTTCCCGAGACAGGCTCCTGGGGAGTGCAGTGACAGACATGTCCCTTTCTTTAAGGATCTTTCCACAGGCGCAACCACGCTTCTCTCTCAGGCAGAAGGGATGCCCAGGCAAAGTGGATCTCGCTCCATGCAGATTTATTACACCGTGCTGTGGAGTCTTCCTCAGGAAAACAGCAGCAGCATCCCACAGATCCGACTCTGATTTCCCAGAGAATGCTGTGCTTTCCCAGAGGGGATGCCCTAGCAAAGAGGCTTTTGCTCTATGCGGGTTCCTCCCGCCGTGCTCGAATACTAGGCTAAGGCAAGCAGCAACAGCAGCCCACAGAAACGACTCTGATTTCCCAGCGATGGCTATGCTTTAGCATAGGTTTTCAGCTTGGCGGGAACCGCACTTCGCTGCTGCTTCCTCAGCAAGGATTTCGGTGTTTGCTCTGTCGCGTCAGGGAAGAAGAGCTGCGGAGAGCTGGTCCGTCTTAGGCCTTGCTGTCCCGGGCTTCATGTTGGCGCCCTGGGTTCTCGCTGCCAGGCCGAAATAAGCAGACACAGCCACAAACCTGCAGCAGCGTGCGTGGCCTAGGATGGCACTCAATGCACACTACCAACTCCCGTTGTAGGCAACGCTTGGCCTTTGGTACTGGCTCTCAGGCGGACTCACGGACAAGGCCAGTGCCTTCGCCACAGGAGAGGAGAGGCGACAGGATCCCTGAACACCGTCCGTTCCCTGGAATGGGGAGCTTTGGGGGACTGTCCCCACTCCTTCCCCGGCAAACCCCCTGCCACCGAAAACGCTGTCACATCTTGGGGGAAGATGGCATCTGAATGCCCATTTCACGAGGGAGCTGTTCCTCAAGTTCCGGGTTTGGCTCCTGGTAGCAAGCCCAAGTGTGCCCTACGGACAGGTGGTCAAGGACATGCTGTCCCCTTGGGACCAGAGGCACAAGACAGGCCTGCCTTCTGCCCAGACTCCTTCCTCAGAGTGGAGCAGGTGCCCCTGCCCTAGTCGTCACCTCATGTCTCATTAGCAGTGAGGCTTCGTCTCTCCGCACAGGGAGCGGGTGACACTTGTCTTGCCACCGGCCTGCTCTTCCTGCCACGGCAGGCTCTCCTGCTTCCCGACCGTTTCCCAAACTCAAGGCCAATGGCACCTCCTCTTCTCTGGGGGCGGCTTGTTCGGCCTGCCCCAGACTTGCTCCTGGGGAGTGCAGTGAAAGACATGTCCCTTTCCTTAAGGCCCTTTCAGATGTGCAACCACGCTTCTCTCTTAGGCAAAGAGGTGCTAGGGCAAAGAGGATTTCGTTGCATGCGGGTATCTTCCAACGTGCTGTGGAGAGTAGCTTAGGTATTCAGCAGCAGCATCCCCCACATCCGATTCTGTTTTCCCAGTGAAGGCTGTGCTTTCCCAGAGGAGATGCCCGGGCAAAGAGGATTTCGCTGTATGCGGGTTTCTCCCACCGCGAGACCGGGCTCAGGCAAGCAGCAGTAGAGCCCGCAGATCCGAATCTGATTTCTCGGCGAATGCTGTGCTTTCGCAGAGGCTTTGGCTTGGAGCGAACAGCACTTGGCCGCTGCTTCCTCAGCAAGGCTTTAGTCGCTTCAGGGAAGAAGAGCAGCGGGAGAGCTGGTGCCTCTTGGGCCTTGCTTTCCCGGGCTCCAAGTTCACATCCTGGGTTCATCCTACCAAGCCGAAATAAGCAGACCCAGCCTCGACCCTGCAGCAGCGTGCATGGCCTAGGATGGCACTCTGCTCACAATGACATCTCTCCTCGTAGGCAAGGCCTGCCCTTTCGCTCTGGCATTCAGGGGGACAGGGGACTAGGCTCGTGCCTTCCCCATCCTTGAGGAGCCGCGAGAGGATCACTGCACACGGCCCGTGCCCTGGGATGGGGAGTAATGGGAAACTGTCCCTGTTTCCCCGACACACCCCCTGCCTCCGCCAAGGCTGCCACATCCTGGAGGAAGACGGCATTTGATTGCCCGTTCCTCCAGGAGGTGTTTCTGCGAGTTCAGGTTCGGGAGATTGGTGGCAAGCCCACGTCTGCCCTCTGGACAGGTGGCCAAGGACCTGCTATCCCCTTGGGCCCAGAGGCACAGGAAAGGCCTTCCTTCTGTCCAGACTCCTTCCTCAGATTAGAGCACGCTCCCGTGCCCAATCATCCCCTCGTGTCTCCTTAGCTTCGTCTCTCTGCACAAGCAGAGGGTGACAATTGTCTTGCCACCGGCCCGCTGTTCTTGCCAGGGCCGGCGCTCCTGCTTCGCGACCGTTTTCCGTCCACAAGGCCAACGACTCCTTCTCTTCTCCTGGGGCAGCATGCTGCACTTTCCCGAGACAGGCTCCTGGGGAGTGCAGTGACAGACATGTCCCTTTCTTTAAGGATCTTTCCACAGGCGCAACCACGCTTCTCTCTCAGGCAGAAGGGATGCCCAGGCAAAGTGGATCTCGCTCCATGCAGATTTATTACACCGTGCTGTGGAGTCTTCCTCAGGAAAACAGCAGCAGCATCCCACAGATCCGACTCTGATTTCCCAGAGAATGCTGTGCTTTCCCAGAGGGGATGCCCTAGCAAAGAGGCTTTTGCTCTATGCGGGTTCCTCCCGCCGTGCTCGAATACTAGGCTAAGGCAAGCAGCAACAGCAGCCCACAGAAACGACTCTGATTTCCCAGCGATGGCTATGCTTTCGCATAGGTTTTCAGCTTGGCGGGAACCGCACTTCGCTGCTGCTTCCTCAGCAAGGATTTCGGTGTTTGCTCTGTCACGTCAGGGAAGAAGAGCTGCGGAGAGCTGGTCCGTCTTAGGCCTTGCTGTCCCGGGCTTCATGTTGGCGCCCTGGGTTCTCGCTGCCAGGCCGAAATAAGCAGACACAGCCACAAACCTGCAGCAGCGTGCGTGGCCTAGGATGGCACTCAATGCACACTACCAACTCCCGTTGTAGGCAACGCTTGGCCTTTGGTACTGGCTCTCAGGCGGACTCACGGCCAAGGCCAGTGCCTTCGCCACAGGAGAGGAGAGGCGACAGGATCCCTGAACACCGTCCGTTCCCTGGAATGGGGAGCTTTGGGGGACTGTCCCCACTCCTTCCCCGGCAAACCCCCTGCCACCGAAAACGCTGTCACATCTTGGAGGAAGATGGCATCTGACTGCCCATTTCACGAGGGAGCTGTTCCTCAAGTTCCGGGTTTGGCTCCTGGTAGCAAGCCCAAGTGTGCCCTACGGACAGGTGGTCAAGGACATGCTGTCCCCTTGGGACCAGAGGCACAAGACAGGCCTGCCTTCTGCCCAGACTCCTTCCTCAGAGTGGAGCAGGTGCCCCTGCCCTAGTCGTCACCTCATGTCTCATTAGCAGTGAGGCTTCGTCTCTCCGCACAGGGAGCGGGTGACACTTGTCTTGCCACCGGCCTGCTCTTCCTGCCACGGCAGGCTCTCCTGCTTCCCGACCGTTTCCCAAACTCAAGGCCAATGGCACCTTCTCTTCTCTGGGGGCGGCTTGTTCGGCCTGCCCCAGACTTGCTCCTGGGGAGTGCAGTGAAAGACATGTCCCTTTCCTTAAGGCCCTTTCAGATGTGCAACCACGCTTCTCTCTTAGGCAAAGAGGTGCTAGGGCAAAGAGGATTTCGTTGCATGCGGGTATCTTCCAACGTGCTGTGGAGAGTAGCTTAGGTATTCAGCAGCAGCATCCCCCACATCCGATTCTGATTTCCCAGTGAATGCTGTGCTTTCCCAGAGGAGATGCCCGGGCAAAGAGGATTTCGCTGTATGCGGGTTTCTCCCAACGTTACACCGGGCTCAGGCAAGCAGCAGTAGAGCCCGCAGATCCGACTCTGATTTCTCGGCGAATGCTGTGCTTTCGCAGAGGCTTTGGCTTGGAGCGAACAGCACTTGGCCGCTGCTTCCTCAGCAAGGCTTTAGTCGCTTCAGGGAAGAAGAGCAGCGGGAGAGCTGGTGCCTCTTGGGCCTTGCTTTCCCGGGCTCCAAGTTCACATCCTGGGTTCATCCTACCAAGCCGAAATAAGCAGACCCAGCCTCGACCCTGCAGCAGCGTGCATGGCCTAGGATGGCACTCTGCTCACAATGACATCTCTCCTCGTAGGCAAGGCCTGCCCTTTCGCTCTGGCATTCAGGGGGACAGGGGACTAGGCTCGTGCCTTCCCCATCCTTGAGGAGCCGCGAGAGGATCACTGCACACGGCCCGTGCCCTGGGATGGGGAGTAATGGGAAACTGTCCCTGTTTCCCCGACACACCCCCTGCCTCCGCCAAGGCTGCCACATCCTGGAGGAAGACGGCATTTGATTGCCCGTTCCTCCAGGAGGTGTTTCTGCGAGTTCAGGTTCGGGAGATTGGTGGCAAGCCCACGTCTGCCCTCTGGACAGGTGGCCAAGGACCTGCTATCACCTTGGGCCCAGAGGCACAGGAAAGGCCTTCCTTCTGTCCAGACTCCTTCCTCAGATTAGAGCACGCTCCCGTGCCCAATCATCCCCCCGTGTCTCCTTAGCTTCGTCTCTCTGCACAAGCAGAGGGTGACAATTGTCTTGCCACCGGCCCGCTGTTCTTGCCAGGGCCGGCGCTCCTGCTTCGCGACCGTTTTCCGTCCACAAGGCCAACGACTCCTTCTCTTCTCCTGGGGCAGCATGCTGCACTTTCCCGAGACAGGCTCCTGGGGAGTGCAGTGACAGACATGTCCCTTTCTTTAAGGCTCTTTCCACAGGCGCAACCACGCTTCTCTCTCAGGCAGAAGGGATGCCCAGGCAAAGTGGATGTCGCTCCATGCGGATTTATTACACCGTGCTGTGGAGTCTTCCTCAGGAAAACAGCAGCAGCATCCCACAGATCCGACTCTGATTTCCCAGAGAATGCTGTGCTTTCCCAGAGGCGATGCCCTAGCAAAGAGGCTTTTGCTCTATGCGGGTTCCTCCCGCCGTGCTCGAATACTAGGCTAAGGCAAGCAGCAACAGCAGCCCACAGAAACGACTCTGATTTCCCAGCGATGGCTATGCTTTCGCATAGGTTTTCAGCTTGGCGGGAACCGCACTTCGCTGCTGCTTCCTCAGCCAGGATTTCGGTGTTTGCTCTGTCGCGTCAGGGAAGAAGAGCTGCGGAGAGCTGGTCCGTCTTAGGCCTTGCTGTCCCGGGCTTCATGTTGGCGCCCTGGGTTCTCGCAGCCAGGCCGAAATAAGCAGACACAGCCACAAACCTGCAGCAGCGTGCGTGGCCTAGGATGGCACTCAATGCACACTACCAACTCCCGTTGTAGGCAACGCTTGGCCTTTGGTACTGGCTCTCAGGCGGACTCACGGACAAGGCCAGTGCCTTCGCCACAGGAGAGGGGAGGCGACAGGATCCCTGATCACCGTCCGTTCCCTGGAAATGGGAGCTTTGGGGGACTGTCCCCACTCCTTCCCCGGCAAACCCCCTGCCACCGAAAACGCTGTCACATCTTGGAGGAAGATGGCATCTGACTGCCCATTTCACGAGGGAGCTGTTCCTCAAGTTCCGGGTTTGGCTCCTGGTAGCAAGCCCAAGTGTGCCCTACGGACAGGTGGTCAAGGACATGCTGTCCCCTTGGGACCAGAGGCACAAGACAGGCCTGCCTTCTGCCCAGACTCCTTCCTCAGAGTGGAGCAGGTGCCCCTGCCCTAGTCATCACCTCATGTCTCATTAGCAGTGAGGCTTCGTCTCTCCGCACAGGGAGAGGGTGACACTTGTCTTGCCACCGGCCTGCTCTTCCTGCCACGGCAGGCTCTCCTGCTTCCCGACCGTTTCCCAAACTCAAGGCCAATGGCACCTTCTCTTCTCTGGGGGCGGCTTGTTCGGCCTGCCCCAGACTTGCTCCTGGGGAGTGCAGTGAAAGACATGTCCCTTTCCTTAAGGCCCTTTCAGATGTGCAACCACGCTTCTCTCTTAGGCAAAGAGGTGCTAGGGCAAAGAGGATTTCGTTGCATGCGGGTATCTTCCAACGTGCTGTGGAGAGTAGCTTAGGTATTCAGCAGCAGCATCCCCCACATCCGATTCTGTTTTCCCAGTGAAGGCTGTGCTTTCCCAGAGGAGATGCCCGGGCAAAGAGGATTTCACTGTATGCGGGTTTCTCCCACCGCGAGACCGGGCTCAGGCAAGCAGCAGTAGAGCCCGCAGATCCGAATCTGATTTCTCAGCGAATGCTGTGCTTTCGCAGAGGCTTTGGCTTGGAGCGAACAGCACTTGGCCGCTGCTTCCTCAGCAAGGCTTTAGTCGCTTCAGGGAAGAAGAGCAGCGGGAGAGCTGGTGCCTCTTGGGCCTTGCTTTCCCGGGCTCCAAGTTCACATCCTGGGTTCATCCTACCAAGCCGAAATAAGCAGACCCAGCCTCGACCCTGCAGCAGCGTGCATGGCCTAGGATGGCACTCTGCTCACAATGACATCTCTCCTCGTAGGCAAAGCCTGCCCTTTCGCTCTGGCATTCAGGGGGACAGGGGACTAGGCTCGTGCCTTCCCCATCCTGGAGGAGCCGCGAGAGGATCACTGCACACGGCCCGTGCCCTGGGATGGGGAGTAATGGGAAACTGTCCCTGTTTCCCCGACACACACCCTGCCTCCGCCAAGGCTGCCACATCCTGGAGGAAGACGGCATTTGATTGCCCGTTCCTCCAGGAGGTGTTTCTGCGAGTTCAGGTTCGGGAGATTGGTGGCAAGCCCACGTCTGCCCTCTGGACAGGTGGCCAAGGACCTGCTATCCCCTTGGGCCCAGAGGCACAGGAAAGGCCTTCCTTCTGTCCAGACTCCTTCCTCAGATTAGAGCACGCTCCCGTGCCCAATCATCCGCCCGTGTCTCCTTAGCTTCGTCTCTCTGCACAAGCAGAGGGTGACAATTGTCTTGCCACCGGCCCGCTGTTCTTGCCAGGGCCGGCGCTCCTGCTTCGCGACCGTTTTCCGTCCACAAGGCCAACGACTCCTTCTCTTCTCCTGGGGCAGCATGCTGCACTTTCCCGAGACAGGCTCCTGGGGAGTGCAGTGACAGACATGTCCCTTTCTTTAAGGATCTTTCCACAGGCGCAACCACGCTTCTCTCTCAGGCAGAAGGGATGCCCAGGCAAAGTGGATCTCGCTCCATGCGGATTTATTACACCGTGCTGTGGAGTCTTCCTCAGGAAAACAGCAGCAGCATCCCACAGATCCGACTCTGATTTCCCAGAGAATGCTGTGCTTTCCCAGAGGGGATGCCCTAGCAAAGAGGCTTTTGCTCTATGCGGGTTCCTCCCGCCGTGCTCGAATACTAGGCTAAGGCAAGCAGCAACAGCAGCCCACAGAAACGACTCTGATTTCCCAGCGATGGCTATGCTTTCGCATAGGTTTTCAGCTTGGCGGGAACCGCACTTCGATGCTGCTTCCTCAGCAAGGATTTCGGTGTTTGCTCTGTCACGTCAGGGAAGAAGAGCTGCGGAGAGCTGGTCCGTCTTAGGCCTTGCTGTCCCGGGCTTCATGTTGGCGCCCTGGGTTCTCGCAGCCAGGCCGAAATAAGCAGACACAGCCACAAACCTGCAGCAGCGTGCGTGGCCTAGGATGGCACTCAATGCACACTACCAACTCCCGTTGTAGGCAACGCTTGGCCTTTGGTACTGGCTCTCAGGCGGACTCACGGACAAGGCCAGTGCCTTCGCCACAGGAGAGGAGAGGCGACAGGATCCCTGAACACCGTCCGTTCCCTGGAATGGGGAGCTTTGGGGGACTGTCCCCACTCCTTCCCCGGCAAACCCCCTGCCACCGAAAACGCTGTCACATCTTGGAGGAAGATGGCATCTGACTGCCCATTTCACGAGGGAGCTGTTCCTCAAGTTCCGGGTTTGGCTCCTGGTAGCAAGCCCAAGTGTGCCCTACGGACAGGTGGTCAAGGACATGCTGTCCCCTTGGGACCAGAGGCACAAGACAGGCCTGCCTTCTGCCCAGACTCCTTCCTCAGAGTGGAGCAGGTGCCCCTGCCCTAGTCGTCACCTCATGTCTCATTAGCAGTGAGGCTTCGTCTCTCCGCACCGGGAGCGGGTGACACTTGTCTTGCCACCGGCCTGCTCTTCCTGCCACGGCAGGCTCTCCTGCTTCCCGACCGTTTCCCAAACTCAAGGCCAATGGCACCTTCTCTTCTCTGGGGGCGGCTTGTTCGGCCTGCCCCAGACTTGCTCCTGGGGAGTGCAGTGAAAGACATGTCCCTTTCCTTAAGGCCCTTTCAGATGTGCAACCACCCTTCTCTCTTAGTCAAAGAGGTGCTAGGGCAAAGAGGATTTCGTTGCATGCGGGTATCTTCCAACGTGCTGTGGAGAGTAGCTTAGGTATTCAGCAGCAGCATCCCCCACATCCGATTCTGATTTCCCAGTGAATGCTGTGCTTTCCCAGAGGAGATGCCCGGGCAAAGAGGATTTCGCTGTATGCGGGTTTCTCCCACCGCGAGACCAGGCTCAGGCAAGCAGCAGTAGAGCCCGCAGATCCGACTCTGATTTCTCGGCGAATGCTGTGCTTTCGCAGAGGCTTTGGCTTGGAGCGAACAGCACTTGGCCGCTGCTTCCTCAGCAAGGCTTTAGTCGCTTCAGGGAAGAAGAGCAGCGGGAGAGCTGGTGCCTCTTGGGCCTTGCTTTCCCGGGCTCCAAGTTCACATCCTGGGTTCATCCTACCAAGCCGAAATAAGCAGACCCAGCCTCGACCCTGCAGCAGCGTGCATGGCCTAGGATGGCACTCTGCTCACAATGACATCTCTCCTCGTAGGCAAGGCCTGCCCTTTCGCTCTGGCATTCAGGGGGACAGGGGACTAGGCTCGTACCTTCCCCATCCTTGAGGAGCCGCCAGAGGATCACTGCACACGGCCCGTGCCCTGGGATGGGGAGTAATGGGAAACTGTCCCTGTTTCCCCGACACACCCCCTGCCTCCGCCAAGGCTGCCACATCCTGGAGGAAGACGGCATTTGATTGCCTGTTCCTCCAGGAGGTGTTTCTGCGAGTTCAGGTTCGGGAGATTGGTGGCAAGCCCACGTCTGCCCTCTGGACAGGTGGCCAAGGACCTGCTATCCCCTTGGGCCCAGAGGCACAGGAAAGGCCTTCCTTCTGTCCAGACTCCTTCCTCAGATTAGAGCACGCTCCCGTGCCCAATCATCCCCCCGTGTCTCCTTAGCTTCGTCTCTCTGCACAAGCAGAGGGCGACAATTGTCTTGCCACCGGCCCGCTGTTCTTGCCAGGGCCTACGCTCCTGCTTCGGGACCATTTTCCGTCCACAAGGCCAACGAATCCTTCTCTTCTCTTGGGGCAGCATGCTGCACTTTCCCGAGACAGGCTCCTGGGGAGTGCAGTGACAGACATGTCCCATTCTTTAAGCCTCTTTCCACAGGCGCAACCACGCTTCTCTCTCAGGCAGAAGGGATGCCCAGGCAAAGTGGATCTCGCTCCATGCAGATTTATTACACCGTGCTGTGGAGTCTTCCTCAGGAAAACAGCAGCAGCATCCCACAGATCCGATTCTGATTTCCCAGAGAATGCTGTGCTTTCCCAGAGGGGATGCCCTAGCAAAGAGGCTTTTGCTCTATGCGGGTTCCTCCCGCCGTGCTCGAATACTAGGCTAAGGCAAGCAGCAACAGCAGCCCACAGAAACGACTCTGATTTCCCAGCGATGGCTATGCTTTCGCATAGGTTTTCAGCTTGGCGGGAACCGCACTTCGCTGCTGCTTCCTCAGCAAGGATTTCGGTGTTTGCTCTGTCACGTCAGGGAAGAAGAGCTGCGGAGAGCTGGTCCGTCTTAGGCCTTGCTGTCCCGGGCTTCATGTTGGCGCCCTGGGTTCTCGCTGCCAGGCCGAAATAAGCAGACACAGCCACAAACCTGCAGCAGCGTGCGTGGCCTAGGATGGCACTCAATGCACACTACCAACTCCCGTTGTAGGCAACGCTTGGCCTTTGGTACTGGCTCTCAGGCGGACTCACGGACAAGGCCAGTGCCTTCGCCACAGGAGAGGAGAGGCGATAGGATCCCTGAACACCGTCCGTTCCCTGGAATGGGGAGCTTTGGGGGACTGACCCCACTCCTTCCCCGGCAAACCCCCTGCCACCGAAAACGCTGTCACATCTTGGAGGAAGATGGCATCTGACTGCCCATTTCACGAGGGAGCTGTTCCTCAAGTTCCGGGTTTGGCTCCTGGTAGCAAGCCCAAGTGTGCCCTACGGACAGGTGGTCAAGGACATGCTGTCCCCTTGGGACCAGAGGCACAAGACAGGCCTGCCTTCTGCCCAGACTCCTTCCTCAGAGTGGAGCAGGTGCCCCTGCCCTAGTCGTCACCTCATGTCTCATTAGCAGTGAGGCTTCGTCTCTCCGCACCGGGAGCGGGTGACACTTGTCTTGCCACCGGCCTGCTCTTCCTGCCACGGCAGGCTCTCCTGCTTCCCGACCGTTTCCCAAACTCAAGGCCAATGGCACCTTCTCTTCTCTGGGGGCGGCTTGTTCGGCCTGCCCCAGACTTGCTCCTGGGGAGTGCAGTGAAAGACATGTCCCTTTCCTTAAGGCCCTTTCAGATGTGCAACCACGCTTCTCTCTTAGGCAAAGAGGTGCTAGGGCAAAGAGGATTTCGTTGCATGCGGGTATCTTCCAACGTGCTGTGGAGAGTAGCTTAGGTATTCAGCAGCAGCATCCCCCACATCCGATTCTGATTTCCCAGTGAATGCTGTGCTTTCCCAGAGGAGATGCCCGGGCAAAGAGGATTTCGCTGTATGCGGGTTTCTCCCACCGCGAGACCGGGCTCAGGCAAGCAGCAGTAGAGCCCGCAGATCCGACTCTGATTTCTTGGCGAATGCTGTGCTTTCGCAGAGGCTTTGGCTTGGAGCGAACAGCACTTGGCCGCTGCTTCCTCAGCAAGGCTTTAGTCGCTTCAGGGAAGAAGAGCAGCGGGAGAGCTGGTGCCTCTTGGGCCTTGCTTTCCCGGGCTCCAAGTTCACATCCTGGGTTCATCCTACCAAGCCGAAATAAGCAGACCCAGCCTCGACCCTGCAGCAGCGTGCATGGCCTAGGATGGCACTCTGCTCACAATGACATCTCTCCTCGTAGGCAAGGCCTGCCCTTTCGCTCTGGCATTCAGGGGGACAGGGGACTAGGCTCGTGTCTTCCCCATCCTTGAGGAGCCGCGAGAGGATCACTGCACACGGCCCGTGCCCTGGGATGGGGAGTAATGGGAAACTGTCCCTGTTTCCCCGACACACCCCCTGCCTCCGCCAAGGCTGCCACATCCTGGAGGAAGACGGCATTTGATTGCCCGTTCCTCCAGGAGGTGTTTCTGCGAGTTCAGGTTCGGGAGATTGGTGGCAAGCCCACGTCTGCCCTCTGGACATGTGGCCAAGGACCTGCTATCCCCTTGGGCCCAGAGGCACAGGAAAGGCCTTCCTTCTGTCCAGACTCCTTCCTCAGATTAGAGCACGCTCCCGTGCCCAATCATCCCCCCGTGTCTCCTTAGCTTCGTCTCTCTGCACAAGCAGAGGGTGACAATTGTCTTGCCACCGGCCCGCTGTTCTTGCCAGGGCCTGCGCTCCTGCTTCGGGACCATTTTCCGTCCACAAGGCCAACGACTCCTTCTCTTCTCCTGGGGCAGCATGCTGCACTTTCCCGAGACAGGCTCCTGGGGAGTGCAGTGACAGACATGTCCCTTTCTTTAAGGCTCTTTCCACAGGCGCAACCACGCTTCTCTCTCAGGCAGAAGGGATGCCCAGGCAAAGTGGATCTCGCTCCATGCAGATTTATTACACCGTGCTGTGGAGTCTTCCTCAGGAAAACAGCAGCAGCATCCAACAGATCCGACTCTGATTTCCCAGAGAATGCTGTGCTTTCCCAGAGGGGATGCCCTAGCAAAGAGGCTTTTGCTCTATGCGGGTTCCTCCCGCCGTGCTCGAATACTAGGCTAAGGCAAGCAGCAACAGCAGCCCACAGAAACGACTCTGATTTCCCAGCGATGGCTATGCTTTCGCATAGGTTTTCAGCTTGGCGGGAACCGCACTTCGCTGCTGCTTCCTCAGCAAGGATTTCGGTGTTTGCTCTGTCGCGTCAGGGAAGAAGAGCTGCGGAGAGCTGGTCCGTCTTAGGCCTTGGTGTCCCGGGCTTCATGTTGGCGCCCTGGGTTCTCGCTGCCAGGCCGAAATAAGCAGACACAGCCACAAACCTGCAGCAGCGTGCGTGGCCTAGGATGGCACTCAATGCACACTACCAACTCCCGTTGTAGGCAACGCTTGGCCTTTGGTACTGGCTCTCAGGCGGACTCACGGACAAGGCCAGTGCCTTCGCCACAGGAGAGGAGAGGCGACAGGATCCCTGAACACCGTCCGTTCCCTGGAATGGGGAGCTTTGGGGGACTGTCCCCACTCCTTCCCCGGCAAACCCCCTGCAACCGAAAACGCTGTCACATCTTGGGGGAAGATGGCATCTGACTGCCCATTTCACGAGGGAGCTGTTCCTCAAGTTCCGGGTTTGGCTCCTGGTAGCAAGCCCAAGTGTGCCCTACGGACAGGTGGTCAAGGACATGCTGTCCCCTTGGGACCAGAGGCACAAGACAGGCCTGCCTTCTGCCCAGACTCCTTCCTCAGAGTGGAGCAGGTGCCCCTGCCCTAGTCGTCACCTCATGTCTCATTAGCAGTGAGGCTTCGTCTCTCCGCACAGGGAGCGGGTGACACTTGTCTTGCCACCGGCCTGCTCTTCCTGCCACGGCAGGCTCTCCTGCTTCCCGACCGTTTCCCAAACTCAAGGCCAATGGCACCTTCTCTTCTCTGGGGGCGGCTTGTTCGGCCTGCCCCAGACTTGCTCCTGGGGAGTGCAGTGAAAGACATGTCCCTTTCCTTAAGGCCCTTTCAGATGTGCAACCACGCTTCTCTCTTAGGCAAAGAGGTGCTAGGGCAAAGAGGATTTCGTTGCATGCGGGTATCTTCCAACGTGCTGTGGAGAGTAGCTTAGGTATTCAGCAGCAGCATCCCCCACATCCGATTCTGATTTCCCAGTGAATGCTGTGCTTTCCCAGAGGAGATTCCCGGGCAAAGAGGATTTCGCTGTATGCCGGTTTCTCCCACCGCGAGACCAGGCTCAGGCAAGCAGCAGTAGAGCCCGCAGATCTGACTCTGATTTCTCGGCGAATGCTGTGCTTTCGCAGAGGCTTTGGCTTGGAGCGAACAGCACTTGGCCGCTGCTTCCTCAGCAAGGCTTTAGTCGCTTCAGGGAAGAAGAGCAGCGGGAGAGCTGGTGCCTCTTGGGCCTTGCTTTCCCGGGCTCCAAGTTCACATCCTGGGTTCATCCTACCAAGCCGAAATAAGCAGACCCAGCCTCGACCCTGCAGCAGCGTGCATGGCCTAGGATGGCACTCTGCTCACAATGACATCTCTCCTCGTAGGCAAGGCCTGCCCTTTCGCTCTGGCATTCAGGGGGACAGGGGACTAGGCTCGTGCGTTCCCCATCCTTGAGGAGCCGCGAGAGGATCACTGCACACGGCCCGTGCCCTGGGATGGGGAGTAATGGGAAACTGTCCCTGTTTCCCCGACACACCCCCTGCCTCCGCCAAGGCTGCCACATCCTGGAGGAAGACGGCATTTGATTGCCCGTTCCTCCAGGAGATGTTTCTGCGAGTTCAGGTTGGGGAGATTGGTGGCAAGCCCACGTCTGCCCTCTGGACAGGTGGCCAAGGACCTGCTATCCCCTTGGGCCCAGAGGCACAGGAAAGGCCTTCCTTCTGTCCAGACTCCTTCCTCAGATTAGCGCACGCTCCCGTGCCCAATCATCCCCTCGTGTCTCCTTAGCTTCGTCTCTCTGCACAAGCAGAGGGTGACAATTGTCTTGCCACCGGCCCGCTGTTCTTGCCAGGGCCTACGCTCCTGCTTCGGGACCATTTTCCGTCCACAAGGCCAACGAATCCTTCTCTTCTCCTGGGGCAGCATGCTGCACTTTCCCGAGACAGGCTCCTGGGGAGTGCAGTGACAGACATGTCCCATTCTTTAAGGCTCTTTCCACAGGCGCAACCACGCTTCTCTCTCAGGCAGAAGGGATGCCCAGGCAAAGTGGATCTCGCTCCATGCAGATTTATTACACCGTGCTGTGGAGTCTTCCTCAGGAAAACAGCAGCAGCATCCCACAGATCCGATTCTGATTTCCCAGAGAATGCTGTGCTTTCCCAGAGGGGATGCCCTAGCAAAGAGGCTTTTGCTCTATGCGGGTTCCTCCCGCCGTGCTCGAATACTAGGCTAAGGCAAGCAGCAACAGCAGCCCACAGAAACGACTCTGATTTCCCAGCGATGGCTATGCTTTCGCATAGGTTTTCAGCTTGGCGGGAACCGCACTTCGCTGCTGCTTCCTCAGCAAGGATTTCGGTGTTTGCTCTGTCACGTCAGGGAAGAAGAGCTGCGGAGAGCTGGTCCGTCTTAGGCCTTGCTGTCCCGGGCTTCATGTTGGCGCCCTGGGTTCTCGCTGCCAGGCCGAAATAAGCAGACACAGCCACAAACCTGCAGCAGCGTGCGTGGCCTAGGATGGCACTCAATGCACACTACCAACTCCCGTTGTAGGCAACGCTTGGCCTTTGGTACTGGCTCTCAGGCGGACTCACGGACAAGGCCAGTGCCTTCGCCACAGGAGAGGAGAGGCGATAGGATCCCTGAACACCGTCCGTTCCCTGGAATGGGGAGCTTTGGGGGACTGACCCCACTCCTTCCCCGGCAAACCCCCTGCCACCGAAAACGCTGTCACATCTTGGAGGAAGATGGCATCTGACTGCCCATTTCACGAGGGAGCTGTTCCTCAAGTTCCGGGTTTGGCTCCTGGTAGCAAGCCCAAGTGTGCCCTACGGACAGGTGGTCAAGGACATGCTGTCCCCTTGGGACCAGAGGCACAAGACAGGCCTGCCTTCTGCCCAGACTCCTTCCTCAGAGTGGAGCAGGTGCCCCTGCCCTAGTCGTCACCTCATGTCTCATTAGCAGTGAGGCTTCGTCTCTCCGCACCGGGAGCGGGTGACACTTGTCTTGCCACCGGCCTGCTCTTCCTGCCACGGCAGGCTCTCCTGCTTCCCGACCGTTTCCCAAACTCAAGGCCAATGGCACCTTCTCTTCTCTGGGGGCGGCTTGTTCGGCCTGCCCCAGACTTGCTCCTGGGGAGTGCAGTGAAAGACATGTCCCTTTCCTTAAGGCCCTTTCAGATGTGCAACCACGCTTCTCTCTTAGGCAAAGAGGTGCTAGGGCAAAGAGGATTTCGTTGCATGCGGGTATCTTCCAACGTGCTGTGGAGAGTAGCTTAGGTATTCAGCAGCAGCATCCCCCACATCCGATTCTGATTTCCCAGTGAATGCTGTGCTTTCCCAGAGGAGATGCCCGGGCAAAGAGGATTTCGCTGTATGCGGGTTTCTCCCACCGCGAGACCGGGCTCAGGCAAGCAGCAGTAGAGCCCGCAGATCCGACTCTGATTTCTTGGCGAATGCTGTGCTTTCGCAGAGGCTTTGGCTTGGAGCGAACAGCACTTGGCCGCTGCTTCCTCAGCAAGGCTTTAGTCGCTTCAGGGAAGAAGAGCAGCGGGAGAGCTGGTGCCTCTTGGGCCTTGCTTTCCCGGGCTCCAAGTTCACATCCTGGGTTCATCCTACCAAGCCGAAATAAGCAGACCCAGCCTCGACCCTGCAGCAGCGTGCATGGCCTAGGATGGCACTCTGCTCACAATGACATCTCTCCTCGTAGGCAAGGCCTGCCCTTTCGCTCTGGCATTCAGGGGGACAGGGGACTAGGCTCGTGTCTTCCCCATCCTTGAGGAGCCGCGAGAGGATCACTGCACACGGCCCGTGCCCTGGGATGGGGAGTAATGGGAAACTGTCCCTGTTTCCCCGACACACCCCCTGCCTCCGCCAAGGCTGCCACATCCTGGAGGAAGACGGCATTTGATTGCCCGTTCCTCCAGGAGGTGTTTCTGCGAGTTCAGGTTCGGGAGATTGGTGGCAAGCCCACGTCTGCCCTCTGGACATGTGGCCAAGGACCTGCTATCCCCTTGGGCCCAGAGGCACAGGAAAGGCCTTCCTTCTGTCCAGACTCCTTCCTCAGATTAGAGCACGCTCCCGTGCCCAATCATCCCCCCGTGTCTCCTTAGCTTCGTCTCTCTGCACAAGCAGAGGGTGACAATTGTCTTGCCACCGGCCCGCTGTTCTTGCCAGGGCCTGCGCTCCTGCTTCGGGACCATTTTCCGTCCACAAGGCCAACGACTCCTTCTCTTCTCCTGGGGCAGCATGCTGCACTTTCCCGAGACAGGCTCCTGGGGAGTGCAGTGACAGACATGTCCCTTTCTTTAAGGCTCTTTCCACAGGCGCAACCACGCTTCTCTCTCAGGCAGAAGGGATGCCCAGGCAAAGTGGATCTCGCTCCATGCAGATTTATTACACCGTGCTGTGGAGTCTTCCTCAGGAAAACAGCAGCAGCATCCAACAGATCCGACTCTGATTTCCCAGAGAATGCTGTGCTTTCCCAGAGGGGATGCCCTAGCAAAGAGGCTTTTGCTCTATGCGGGTTCCTCCCGCCGTGCTCGAATACTAGGCTAAGGCAAGCAGCAACAGCAGCCCACAGAAACGACTCTGATTTCCCAGCGATGGCTATGCTTTCGCATAGGTTTTCAGCTTGGCGGGAACCGCACTTCGCTGCTGCTTCCTCAGCAAGGATTTCGGTGTTTGCTCTGTCGCGTCAGGGAAGAAGAGCTGCGGAGAGCTGGTCCGTCTTAGGCCTTGGTGTCCCGGGCTTCATGTTGGCGCCCTGGGTTCTCGCTGCCAGGCCGAAATAAGCAGACACAGCCACAAACCTGCAGCAGCGTGCGTGGCCTAGGATGGCACTCAATGCACACTACCAACTCCCGTTGTAGGCAACGCTTGGCCTTTGGTACTGGCTCTCAGGCGGACTCACGGACAAGGCCAGTGCCTTCGCCACAGGAGAGGAGAGGCGACAGGATCCCTGAACACCGTCCGTTCCCTGGAATGGGGAGCTTTGGGGGACTGTCCCCACTCCTTCCCCGGCAAACCCCCTGCAACCGAAAACGCTGTCACATCTTGGGGGAAGATGGCATCTGACTGCCCATTTCACGAGGGAGCTGTTCCTCAAGTTCCGGGTTTGGCTCCTGGTAGCAAGCCCAAGTGTGCCCTACGGACAGGTGGTCAAGGACATGCTGTCCCCTTGGGACCAGAGGCACAAGACAGGCCTGCCTTCTGCCCAGACTCCTTCCTCAGAGTGGAGCAGGTGCCCCTGCCCTAGTCGTCACCTCATGTCTCATTAGCAGTGAGGCTTCGTCTCTCCGCACAGGGAGCGGGTGACACTTGTCTTGCCACCGGCCTGCTCTTCCTGCCACGGCAGGCTCTCCTGCTTCCCGACCGTTTCCCAAACTCAAGGCCAATGGCACCTTCTCTTCTCTGGGGGCGGCTTGTTCGGCCTGCCCCAGACTTGCTCCTGGGGAGTGCAGTGAAAGACATGTCCCTTTCCTTAAGGCCCTTTCAGATGTGCAACCACGCTTCTCTCTTAGGCAAAGAGGTGCTAGGGCAAAGAGGATTTCGTTGCATGCGGGTATCTTCCAACGTGCTGAGGAGAGTAGCTTAGGTATTCAGCAGCAGCATCCCCCACATCCGATTCTGATTTCCCAGTGAATGCTGTGCTTTCCCAGAGGAGATTCCCGGGCAAAGAGGATTTCGCTGTATGCCGGTTTCTCCCACCGCGAGACCAGGCTCAGGCAAGCAGCAGTAGAGCCCGCAGATCTGACTCTGATTTCTCGGCGAATGCTGTGCTTTCGCAGAGGCTTTGGCTTGGAGCGAACAGCACTTGGCCGCTGCTTCCTCAGCAAGGCTTTAGTCGCTTCAGGGAAGAAGAGCAGCGGGAGAGCTGGTGCCTCTTGGGCCTTGCTTTCCCGGGCTCCAAGTTCACATCCTGGGTTCATCCTACCAAGCCGAAATAAGCAGACCCAGCCTCGACCCTGCAGCAGCGTGCATGGCCTAGGATGGCACTCTGCTCACAATGACTTCTCTCCTCGTAGGCAAGGCCTGCCCTTTCGCTCTGGCATTCAGGGGGACAGGGGACTAGGCTCGTGCGTTCCCCATCCTTGAGGAGCCGCGAGAGGATCACTGCACACGGCCCGTGCCCTGGGATGGGGAGTAATGGGAAACTGTCCCTGTTTCCCCGACACACCCCCTGCCTCCGCCAAGGCTGCCACATCCTGGAGGAAGACGGCATTTGATTGCCCGTTCCTCCAGGAGATGTTTCTGCGAGTTCAGGTTGGGGAGATTGGTGGCAAGCCCACGTCTGCCCTCTGGACAGGTGGCCAAGGACCTGCTATCCCCTTGGGCCCAGAGGCACAGGAAAGGCCTTCCTTCTGTCCAGACTCCTTCCTCAGATTAGAGCACGCTCCCGTGCCCAATCATCCCCTCGTGTCTCCTTAGCTTCGTCTCTCTGCACAAGCAGAGGGTGACAATTGTCTTGCCACCGGCCCGCTGTTCTTCCCAGGGCCGGCGCTCCTGCTTCGCGACCGTTTTCCGTCCACAAGGCCAACGACTCCTTCTCTTCTCCTGGGGCAGCATGCTGCACTTTCCCGAGACAGGCTCCTGCGGAGTGCAGTGACAGACATGTCCCTTTCTTTAAGGATCTTTCCACAGGCGCAACCACGCTTCTCTCTCAGGCAGAAGGGATGCCCAGGCAAAGTGGATCTCGCTCCATGCGGATTTATTACACCGTGCTGTGGAGTCTTCCTCAGGAAAACAGCAGCAGCATCCCACAGATCCGACTCTGATTTCCCAGAGAATGCTGTGCTTTCTCAGAGGGGATGCCCTAGCAAAGAGGCTTTTGCTCTATGCGGGTTCCTCCCGCCGTGCTCGAATACTAGGCTAAGGCAAGCAGCAACAGCAGCCCACAGAAACGACTCTGATTTCCCAGCGATGGCTATGCTTTCGCATAGGTTTTCAGCTTGGCGGGAACCGCACTTCGCTGCTGCTTCCTCAGCAAGGATTTCGGTGTTTGCTCTGTCACGTCAGGGAAGAAGAGCTGCGGAGAGCTGGTCCGTCTTAGGCCTTGCTGTCCCGGGCTTCATGTTGGCGCCCTGGGTTCTCGCTGCCAGGCCGAAATAAGCAGACACAGCCACAAACCTGCAGCAGCGTGCGTGGCCTAGGATGGCACTCAATGCACACTACCAACTCCCGTTGTAGGCAACGCTTGGCCTTTGGTACTGGCTCTCAGGCGGACTCACGGACAAGGCCAGTGCCTTCGCCACAGGAGAGGAGAGGCGACAGGATCCCTGAACACCGTCCGTTCCCTGGAATGGGGAGCTTTGGGGGACTGTCCCCACTCCTTCCCCGGCAAACCCCCTGCCACCGAAAACGCTGTCACATCTTGGAGGAAGATGGCATCTGACTGCCCATTTCACGAGGGAGCTGTTCCTCAAGTTCCGGGTTTGGCTCCTGGTAGCAAGCACAAGTGTGCCCTACGGACAGGTGGTCAAGGACATGCTGTCCCCTTGGGACCAGAGGCACAAGACAGGCCTGCCTTCTGCCCAGACTCCTTCCTCAGAGTGGGGCAGGTGCCCCTGCCCTAGTCGTCACCTCATGTCTCATTAGCAGTGAGGCTTCGTCTCTCCGCACCGGGAGCGGGTGACACTTGTCTTGCCACCGGCCTGCTCTTCCTGCCACGGCAGGTTCTCCTGCTTCCCGACCGTTTCCCAAACTCAAGGCCAATGGCACCTTCTCTTCTCTGGGGGCGGCTTGTTCGGCGTGCCCCAGACTTGCTCCTGGGGAGTGCAGTGAAAGACATGTCCCTTTCCTTAAGGCCCTTTCAGATGTGCAACCACGCTTCTCTCTTAGGCAAAGAGGTGCTAGGGCAAAGAGGATTTCGTTGCATGCGGGTATCTTCCAACGTGCTGTGGAGAGTAGCTTAGGTATTCAGCAGCAGCATCCCCCACATCCGATTCTGATTTCCCAGTGAATGCTGTGCTTTCCCAGAGGAGATGCCCGGGCAAAGAGGATTTCGCTGTATGCGGGTTTCTCCCACCGTTACACCGGGCTCAGGCAAGCAGCAGTAGAGCCCGCAGATCCGACTCTGATTTCTCGGCGAATGCTGTGCTTTCGCAGAGGCTTTGGCTTGGAGCGAACAGCACTTGGCCGCTGCTTCCTCAGCAAGGCTTTAGCCGCGTCAGGGAAGAAGAGCAGCGGGAGAGCTGGTGCCTCTTGGGCCTTGCTTTCCCGGGCTCCAAGTTCACATCCTGGGTTCATCCTACCAAGCCGAAATAAGCAGACCCAGCCTCGACCCTGCAGCAGCGTGCATGGCGTAGGATGGCACTCTGCTCACAATGACATCTCTCCTCATAGGCAAGGCCTGCCCTTTCGCTCTGGCATTCAGGGGGACAGGGGACTAGGCTCGTGCCTTCCCCATCCTTGAGGAGCCGCGAGAGGATCACTGCACACGGCCCGTGCCCTGGGATGGGGAGTAATGGGAAACTGTCCCTGTTTCCCCGACACACCCCCTGCCTCCGCCAAGGCTGCCACATCCTGGAGGAAGACGGCATTTGATTGCCCGTTCCTCCAGGAGGTGTTTCTGCGAGTTCAGGTTGGGGAGATTGGTGGCAAGCCCACGTCTGCCCTCTGGACAGGTGGCCAAGGACCTGCTATCCCCTTGGGCCCAGAGGCACAGGAAAGGCCTTCCTTCTGTCCAGACTCCTTCCTCAGATTAGAGCACGCTCCCGTGCCCAATCATCCCCCCGTGTCTCCTTAGCTTCGTCTCTCTGCACAAGCAGAGGGTGACAATTGTCTTGCCACCGGCCCGCTGTTCTTGCCAGGGCCTGCGCTCCTGCTTCGCGACCATTTTCCGTCCACAAGGCCAACGACTCCTTCTCTTCTCCTGGGGCAGCATGCTGCACTTTCCCGAGAGAGGCTCCTGGGGAGTGCAGTGACAGACATGTCCCTTTCTTTAAGGCTCTTTCCACAGGCGCAACCACGCTTCTCTCTCAGGCAGAAGGGATGCCCAGGCAAAGTGGATCTCGCTCCATGCGGATTTATTACACCGTGCTGTGGAGTCTTCCTCAGGAAAACAGCAGCAGCATCCCACAGATCCGACTCTGATTTCCCAGAGAATGCTGTGCTTTCCCAGAGGGGATGCCCTAGCAAAGAGGCTTTTGCTCTATGCGGGTTCCTCCCGCCGTGCTCGAATACTAGGCTAAGGCAAGCAGCAACAGCAGCCCACAGACACGACTCTGATTTCCCAGCGATGGCTATGCTTTCGCATAGGTTTTCAGCTTGGCGGGAACCGCACTTCGCTGCTGCTTCCTCAGCAAGGATTTCGGTGTTTGCTCTCTCGCGTCAGGGAAGAAGAGCTGCGGAGAGCTGGTCCGTCTTAGGCCTTGCTGTCCCGGGCTTCATGTTGGCGCCCTGGGTTCTCGCTGCCAGGCCGAAATAAGCAGACACAGCCACAAACCTGCAGCAGCGTGCGTGGCCTAGGGTGGCACTCAATGCACACTACCAACTCCCGTTGTAGGCAACGCTTGGCCTTTGGTACTGGCTCTCAGGCGGACTCACGGACAAGGCCAGTGCCTTCGCCACAGGAGAGGAGAGGCGACAGGATCCCTGAACACCGTCCGTTCCCTGGAATGGGGAGCTTTGGGGGACTGTCCCCACTCCTTCCCCGGCCAACCCCCTGCCACCGAAAACGCTGTCACATCTTGGAGGAAGATGGCATCTGACTGCCCATTTCACGAGGGAGCTGTTCCTCAAGTTCCGGGTTTGGCTCCTGGTAGCAAGCCCAAGTGTGCCCTATGGACAGGTGGTCAAGGACATGCTGTCCCCTTGGGACCAGAGGCACAAGACAGGCCTGCCTTCTGCCCAGACTCCTTCCTCAGAGTGGAGCAGGTGCCCCTGCCCTAGTCGTCACCTCATGTCTCATTAGCAGTGAGGCTTCGTCTCTCCGCACAGGGAGCGGGTGACACTTGTCTTGCCACCGGCCTGCTCTTCCTGCCACGGCAGGCTCTCCTGCTTCCCGACCGTTTCCCAAACTCAAGGCCAATGGCACCTTCTCTTCTCTGGGGGCGGCTTGTTCGGCCTGCCCCAGACTTGCTCCTGGGGAGTGCAGTGAAAGACATGTCCCTATCTTTAAGGCCCTTTCAGATGTGCAACCACGCTTCTCTCTTAGGCAAAGAGGTGCTAGGGCAAAGAGGATTTCGTTGCATGCGGGTATCTTCCAACGTGCTGTGGAGAGTAGCTTAGGTATTCAGCAGCAGCATCCCCCACATCCGATTCTGATTTCCCAGTGAATGCTGTGCTTTCCCAGAGGAGATGCCCGGGCAAAGAGGATTTCGCTGTATGCGGGTTTCTCCCACCGCGAGACCAGGCTCAGGCAAGCAGCAGTAGAGCCCGCAGATCCGACTCTGATTTCTCGGCGAATGCTGTGCTTTCGCAGAGGCTTTGGCTTGGAGCGAACAGCACTTGGCCGCTGCTTCCTCAGCAAGGCTTTAGTCGCTTCAGGGAAGAAGAGCAGCGGGAGAGCTGGTGCCTCTTGGGCCTTGCTTTCCCGGGCTCCAAGTTCACATTCTGGGTTCATCCTACCAAGCCGAAATAAGCAGACCCAGCCTCGACCCTGCAGCAGCGTGCATGGCCTAGGATGGCACTCTGCTCACAATGACATCTCTCCTCGTAGGCAAGGCCTGCCCTTTCGCTCTGGCATTCAGGGGGACAGGGGACTAGGCTCGTGCCTTCCCCATCCTTGAGGAGCCGCGAGAGGATCACTGCACACGGCCCGTGCCCTGGGATGGGGAGTAATGGGAAACTGTCCCTGTTTCCCCGACACACCCCCTGCCTCCGCCAAGGCTGCCACATCCTGGAGGAAGACGGCATTTGATTGCCCGTTCCTCCAGGAGGTGTTTCTGCGAGTTCAGGTTCGGGAGATTGGTGGCAAGCCCACGTCTGCCCTCTGGACAGGTGGCCAAGGACCTGCTATCCCCTTGGGCCCAGAGGCACAGGAAAGGCCTTCCTTCTGTCCAGACTCCTTCCTCAGATTAGAGCACGCTCCCGTGCCCAATCATCCCCCCGTGTCTCCTTAGCTTCGTCTCTCTGCACAACCAGAGGGTGACAATTGTCTTGCCACCGGCCCGCTGTTCTTGCCAGGGCCGGCGCTCCTGCTTCGCGACCGTTTTCCGTCCACAAGGCCAACGACTCCTTCTCTTCTCCTGGGGCAGCATGCTGCACTTTCCCGAGACAGGCTCCTGGGGAGTGCAGTGACAGACATGTCCCTTTCTTTAAGGCTCTTTCCACAGGCGCAACCACGCTTCTCTCTCAGGCAGAAGGGATGCCCAGGCAAAGTGGATCTCGCTCCATGCGGATTTATTACACCGTGCTGTGGAGTCTTCCTCAGGAAAACAGCAGCAGCATCCCACAGATCCTACTCTGATTTCCCAGAGAATGCTGTGCTTTCCCAGAGGGGATGCCCTAGCAAAGAGGCTTTTGCTCTATGCGGGTTCCTCCCGCCGTGTTCGAATACTAGGCTAAGGCAAGCAGCAACAGCAGCCCACAGAAACGACTCTGATTTCCCAGCGATGGCTATGCTTTCGCATAGGTTTTCAGCTTGGCGGGAACCGCACTTCGCTGCTGCTTCCTCAGCAAGGATTTCGGTGTTTGCTCTGTCGCGTCAGGGAAGAAGAGCTGCGGAGAGCTGGTCCGTCTTAGGCCTTGCTGTCCCGGGCTTCATTTTGGCGCCCTGGGTTCTCGCTGCCAGGCCGAAATAAGCAGACACAGCCACAAACCTGCAGCAGCGTGCGTGGCCTAGGATGGCACTCATTGCACACTACCAACTCCCGTTGTAGGCAACGTTTGGCCTTTGGTACTGGCTCTCAGGCGGACTCTCGGACAAGGCCAGTGGTTCGCCACAGGAGAGGAGAGGCGACAGGATCCCTGAACACCGTCCGTTCCCTGGAATGGGGAGCTTTGGGGGACTGTCCCCACTCCTTCCCCGGCAAACCCCCTGCCACCGAAAACGCTGTCACATCTTGGAGGAAGATGGCATCTGACTGCCCATTTCACGAGGGAGCTGTTCCTCAAGTTCCGGGTTTGGCTCCTGGTAGCAAGCCCAAGTGTGCCCTACGGACAGGTGGTCAAGGACATGCTGTCCCCTTGGGACCAGAGGCACAAGACAGGCCTGCCTTCTGCCCAGACTCCTTCCTCAGAGTGGAGCAAGTGCCCCTGCCCTAGTCGTCACCTCATGTCTCATTAGCAGTGAGGCTTCGTCTCTCCGCACCGGGAGCGGGTGACACTTGTCTTGCCACCGGCCTGCTCTTCCTGCCACGGCAGGCTCTCCTGCTTCCCGACCGTTTCCCAAACTCAAGGCCAATGGCACCTTCACTTCTCTGGGGGCGGCTTGTTCGGCCTGCCCCAGACTTGCTCCTGGGGAGTGCAGTGAAAGACATGTCCCTTTCCTTAAGGCCCTTTCAGATGTACAACCACGCTTCTCTCTTAGGCAAAGAGGTTCTAGGGCAAAGAGGATTTCGTTGCATGCGGGTATCTTCCAACGTGCTGTGGAGAGTAGCTTAGGTATTCAGCAGCAGCATCCCCCACATCCGATTCTGTTTTCCCAGTGAAGGCTGTGCTTTCCCAGAGGAGATGCCCGGGCAAAGAGGATTTCACTGTATGCGGGTTTCTCCCACCGCGAGACCGGGCTCAGGCAAGCAGCAGTAGAGCCCGCAGATCCGACTCTGATTTCTCAGCGAATGCAGTGCTTTCGCAGAGGCTTTGGCTTATAGCGAACAGCAGTTGGCCGCTGCTTCCTCAGCAAGGCTTTAGTCGCTTCAGGGAAGAAGAGCAGCGGGAGAGCTGGTGCCTCTTGGGCCTTGCTTTCCCGGGCTCCAAGTTCACATCCTGGGTTCATCCTACCAAGTCGAAATAAGCAGACCCAGCCTCGACCCTGCAGCAGCGTGCATGGCCTAGGATGGCACTCTGCTCACAATGACATCTCTCCTCGTAGGCAAGGCCTGCCCTTTCGCTCTGGCATTCAGGGGGACAGGGGACTAGGCTCGTGCCTTCCCCATCCTTGAGGAGCCGCGAGAGGATCACTGCACACGGCCCGTGCCCTGGGATGGGGAGTAATGGGAAACTGTCCCTGTTTCCCCGACACACCCCCTGCCTCCGCCAAGGCTGCCACATCCTGGAGGAAGACGGCATTTGATTGCCCGTTCCTCCAGTAGGTGTTTCTGCGAGTTCAGGTTGGGGAGATTGGTGGCAAGCCCACGTCTGCCCTCTGGACAGGTGGCCAAGGACCTGCTATCCCCTTGGGCCCAGAGGCACAGGAAAGGCCTTCCTTCTGTCCAGACTCCTTCCTCAGATTAGAGCACGCTCCCGTGCCCAATCATCCCCCCGTGTCTCCTTAGCATCGTCTCTCTGCACAAGCAGAGGGTGACAATTGTCTTGCCACCGGCCCGCTGTTCTTGCCAGGGCCGGCGCTCCTGCTTCGCGACCGTTTTCCGTCCACAAGGCCAACGACACCTTCTCTTCTCCTGGGGCAGCATGCTGCACTTTCCCGAGACAGGCTCCTGGGAGTGCAGTGACAGATATGTCCCTTTCTTTAAGGCTCTTTCCACAGGCGCAACCACGCTTCTCTCTCAGGCAGAAGGGATGCCCAGGCAAAGTGGATCTCGCTCCATGCAGATTTATTACACCGTGCTGTGGAGTCTTCCTCAGGAAAACAGCAGCAGCATCCCACAGATCCGACTCTGATTTCCAAGAGAATGCTGTGCTTTCCCAGAGGGGATGCCCTAGCAAAGAGGCTTTTGCTCTATGCGGGTTCCTCCCGCCGTGCTCGAATACTAGGCTAAGGCAAGCAGCAACAGCAGCCCACAGAAACGACTCTGATTTCCCAGCGATGGCTATGCTTTCGCATAGGTTTTCAGCTTGGCGGGAACCGCACTTCGCTGCTGCTTCCTCAGCAAGGATTTCGGTGTTTGCTCTGTCGCGTCAGGGAAGAAGAGCTGCGGAGAGCTGGTCCGTCTTAGGCCTTGCTGTCCCGGGCTTCATGTTGGCGCCCTGGGTTCTCGCTGCCAGGCCGAAATAAGCAGACACAGCCACAAACCTGCAGCAGCGTGCGTGGCCTAGGATGGCACTCAATGCACACTACCAACTCCCGTTGTAGGCAACGCTTGGCCTTTGGTACTGGCTCTCAGGCGGACTCACGGACAAGGCCAGTGCCTTCGCCACAGGAGAGGAGAGGCGACAGGATCCCTGAACACCGCCCGTTCCCTGGAATGGGGAGCTTTGGGGGACTGTCCCCACTCCTTCCCCGGCAAACCCCCTGCCACCGAAAACGCTGTCACATCTTGGAGGAAGATGGCATCTGACTGCCCATTTCACGAGGGAGCTGTTCCTCAAGTTCCGGGTTTGGCTCCTGGTAGCAAGCCCAAGTGTGCCCTACGGACAGGTGGTCAAGGACATGCTGTCCCCTTGGGACCAAAGGCACAAGACAGGCCTGCCTTCTGCCCAGACTCCTTCCTCAGAGTGGAGCAGGTGCCCCTGCCCTAGTCGTCACCTCATGTCTCATTAGCAGTGAGGCTTCGTCTCTCCGCACCGGGAGCGGGTGACACTTGTCTTGCCACCGGCCTGCTCTTCCTGCCACGGCAGGCTCTCCTGCTTCCCGACCGTTTCCCAAACTCAAGGCCAATGGCACCTTCTCTTCTCTGGGGGCGGCTTGTTCGGCCTGCCCCAGACTTGCTCCTGGGGAGTGCAGTGAAAGACATGTCCCTTTCCTTAAGGCCCTTTCAGATGTGCAACCACGCTTCTCTCTTAGGCAAAGAGGTGCTAGGGCAAAGAGGATTTCGTTGCATGTGGGTATCTTCCAACGTGCTGTGGAGAGTAGCTTAGGTATTCAGCAGCAGCAACCCCCACATCCGATTCTGATTTCCCAGTGAATGCTGTGCTTTCCCAGAGGAGATGCCCGGGCAAAGAGGATTTCGCTGTATGCGGGTTTCTCCCACCGTTACACCGGGCTCAGGCAAGCAGCAGTAGAGCCCGCAGATCCGACTCTGATTTCTCGGCGAATGCTGTGCTTTCGCAGAGGCTTTGGCTTGGAGCGAACAGCACATGGCCGCTGCTTCCTCAGCAAGGCTTTAGTCGCTTCAGGGAAGAAGAGCAGCGGGAGAGCTGGTGCCTCTTGGGCCTTGCTTTCCCGGGCTCCATGTTCACATCCTGGGTTCATCCTACCAAGCCGAAATAAGCAGACCCAGCCTCGACCCTGCAGCAGCGTGCATGGCCTAGGATGGCACTCTGCTCACAATGACATCTCTCCTCGTAGGCAAGGCCTGCCCTTTCGCTCTGGCATTCAGGGGGACAGGGGACTAGGCTCGTGCGTTCCCCATCCTTGAGGAGCCGCGAGAGGATCACTGCACACGGCCCGTGCCCTGGGATGGGGAGTAATGGGAAACTGTCCCTGTTTCCCCGACACACCCCCTGCCTCCGCCAAGGCTGCCACATCCTGGAGGAAGACGGCATTTGATTGCCCGTTCCTCCAGGAGATGTTTCTGCGAGTTCAGGTTGGGGAGATTGGTGGCAAGCCCACGTCTGCCCTCTGGACAGGTGGCCAAGGACCTGCTATCCCCTTGGGCCCAGAGGCACAGGAAAGGCCTTCCTTCTGTCCAGACTCCTTCCTCAGATTAGAGCACGCTCCCGTGCCCAATCATCCCCTCGTGTCTCCTTAGCTTCGTCTCTCTGCACAAGCAGAGGGTGACAATTGTCTTGCCACCGGCCCGCTGTTCTTGCCAGGGCCGGCGCTCCTGCTTCGCGACCGTTTTCCGTCCACAAGGCCAACGACTCCTTCTCTTCTCCTGGGGCAGCATGCTGCACTTTCCCGAGACAGGCTCCTGCGGAGTGCAGTGACAGACATGTCCCTTTCTTTAAGGATCTTTCCACAGGCGCAACCACGCTTCTCTCTCAGGCAGAAGAGATGCCCAGGCAAAGTGGATCTCGCTCCATGCGGATTTATTACACCGTGCTGTGGAGTCTTCCTCAGGAAAACAGCAGCAGCATCCCACAGATCCGACTCTGATTTCCCAGAGAATGCTGTGCTTTCTCAGAGGGGATGCCCTAGCAAAGAGGCTTTTGCTCTATGCGGGTTCCTCCCGCCGTGCTCGAATACTAGGCTAAGGCAAGCAGCAACAGCAGCCCACAGAAACGACTCTGATTTCCCAGCGATGGCTATGCTTTCGCATAGGTTTTCAGCTTGGCGGGAACCGCACTTCGCTGCTGCTTCCTCAGCAAGGATTTCGGTGTTTGCTCTGTCACGTCAGGGAAGAAGAGCTGCGGAGAGCTGGTCCGTCTTAGGCCTTGGTGTCCCGGGCTTCATGTTGGCGCCCTGGGTTCTCGCTGCCAGGCCGAAATAAGCAGACACAGCCACAAACCTGCAGCAGCGTGCGTGGCCTAGGATGGCACTCAATGCACACTACCAACTCCCGTTGTAGGCAACGCTTGGCCTTTGGTACTGGCTCTCAGGCGGACTCACGGACAAGGCCAGTGCCTTCGCCACAGGAGAGGAGAGGCGACAGGATCCCTGAACACCGTCCGTTCCCTGGAATGGGGAGCTTTGGGGGACTGTCCCCACTCCTTCCCCGGCAAACCCCCTGCCACCGAAAACGCTGTCACATCTTGGAGGAAGATGGCATCTGACTGCCCATTTCACGAGGGAGCTGTTCCTCAAGTTCCGGGTTTGGCTCCTGGTAGCAAGCCCAAGTGTGCCCTACGGACAGGTGGTCAAGGACATGCTGTCCCCTTGGGACCAGAGGCACAAGACAGGCCTGCCTTCTGCCCAGACTCCTTCCTCAGAGTGGAGCAGGTGCCCCTGCCCTAGTCGTCACCTCATGTCTCATTAGCAGTGAGGCTTCGTCTCTCCGCACCGGGAGCGGGTGACACTTGTCTTGCCACCGGCCTGCTCTTCCTGCCACGGCAGGCTCTCCTGCTTCCCGACCGTTTCCCAAACTCAAGGCAATGGCACCTTCTCTTCTCTGGGGGCGGCTTGTTCGGCGTGCCCCAGACTTGCTCCTGGGGAGTGCAGTGAAAGACATGTCCCTTTCCTTAAGGCCCTTTCAGATGTGCAACCACGCTTCTCTCTTAGGCAAAGAGGTGCTAGGGCAAAGAGGATTTCGTTGCATGCGGGTATCTTCCAACGTGCTGTGGAGAGTAGCTTAGGTATTCAGCAGCAGCATCCCCCACATCCGATTCTGATTTCCCAGTGAATGCTGTGCTTTCCCAGAGGAGATGCCCGGGCAAAGAGGATTTCGCTGTATGCGGGTTTCTCCCACCGTTACACCGGGCTCAGGCAAGCAGCAGTAGAGCCCGCAGATCCGACTCTGATTTCTCGGCGAATGCTGTGCTTTCGCAGAGGCTTTGGCTTGGAGCGAACAGCACTTGGCCGCTGCTTCCTCAGCAAGGCTTTAGTCGCTTCAGGGAAGAAGAGCAGCAGGAGAGCTGGTGCCTCTTGGGCCTTGCTTTCCCGGGCTCCAAGTTCACATCCTGGGTTCATCCTACCAAGCCGAAATAAGCAGACCCAGCCTCGACCCTGCAGCAGCGTGCATGGCGTAGGATGGCACTCTGCTCACAATGACATCTCTCCTCATAGGCAAGGCCTGCCCTTTCGCTCTGGCATTCAGGGGGACAGGGGACTAGGCTCGTGCCTTCCCCATCCTTGAGGAGCCGCGAGAGGATCACTGCACACGGCCCGTGCCCTGGGATGGGGAGTAATGGGAAACTGTCCCTGTTTCCCCGACACACCCCCTGCCTCCGCCAAGGCTGCCACATCCTGGAGGAAGACGGCATTTGATTGCCCGTTCCTCCAGGAGGTGTTTCTGCGAGTTCAGGTTGGGGAGATTGGTGGCAAGCCCACGTCTGCCCTCTGGACAGGTGGCCAAGGACCTGCTATCCCCTTGGGCCCAGAGGCACAGGAAAGGCCTTCCTTCTGTCCAGACTCCTTCCTCAGATTAGAGCACGCTCCCGTGCCCAATCATCCCCCCGTGTCTCCTTAGCTTCGTCTCTCTGCACAAGCAGAGGGTGACAATTGTCTTGCCACCGGCCCGCTGTTCTTGCCAGGGCCTGCGCTCCTGCTTCGCGACCATTTTCCGTCCACAAGGCCAACGACTCCTTCTCTTCTCCTGGGGCAGCATGCTGCACTTTCCCGAGAGAGGCTCCTGGGGAGTGCAGTGACAGACTTGTCCCTTTCTTTAAGGCTCTTTCCACAGGCGCAACCACGCTTCTCTCTCAGGCAGAAGGGATGCCCAGGCAAAGTGGATCTCGCTCCATGCAGATTTATTACACCGTGCTGTGGAGTCTTCCTCAGGAAAACAGCAGCAGCATCCCACAGATCCGACTCTGATTTCCCAGAGAATGCTGTGCTTTCCCAGAGGGGATGCCCTAGCAAAGAGGCTTTTGCTCTATGCGGGTTCCTCCCGCCGTGCTCGAATACTAGGCTAAGGCAAGCAGCAACAGCAGCCCACAGAAACGACTCTGATTTCCCAGCGAAGGCTATGCTTTCGCATAGGTTTTCAGCTTGGCGGGAACCGCACTTCGCTGCTGCTTCCTCAGCAAGGATTTCGGTGTTTGCTCTGTCGCGTCAGGGAAGAAGAGCTGCGGAGAGCTGGTCCGTCTTAGGCCTTGCTGTCCCGGGCTTCATGTTGGCGCCCTGGGTTCTCGCTGCCAGGCCGAAATAAGCAGACACAGCCACAAACCTGCAGTAGCGTGCGTGGCCTAGGATGGCACTCAATGCACACTACCAACTCCCGTTGTAGGCAACGCTTGGCCTTTGGTACTGGCTCTCAGGCGGACTCACGGACAAGGCCAGTGCCTTCGCCACAGGAGAGGAGAGGCGACAGGATCCCTGAACACCGTCTGTTCCGTGGAATGGGGAGCTTTGGGGGACTGTCCCCACTCCTTCCCCGGCAAACCCCCTGCCACCGAAAACGCTGTCACATCTTGGAGGAAGATGGCATCTGACTGCCCATTTCACGAGGGAGCTGTTCCTCAAGTTCCGGGTTTGGCTCCTGGTAGCAAGCCCAAGTGTGCCCTACGGACAGGTGGTCAAGGACATGCTGTCCCCTTGGGACCAGAGGCACAAGACAGGCCTGCCTTCTGCCCAGACTCCTTCCTCAGAGTGGAGCAGGTGCCCCTGCCCTAGTCGTCACCTCATGTCTCATTAGCAGTGAGGCTTCGTCTCTCCGCACAGGGAGCGAGTGACACTTGTCTTGCCACCGGCCTGCTCTTCCTGCCACGGCAGGCTCTCTTGCTTCCGACCGTTTCCCAAACTCAAGGCCAATGGCACCTTCTCTTCTCTGGGGGCGGCTTGTTCGGCCTGCCCCAGACTTGCTCCTGGGGATTGCAGTGAAAGACTTGTCCCTTTCCTTAAGGCCCTTTCAGATGTGCAACCACGCTTCTCTCTTAGGCAAAGAGGTGCTAGGGCAAAGAGGATTTCGTTGCATGCGGGTATCTTCCAACGTGCTGTGGAGAGTAGCTTAGGTATTCAGCAGCAGCATCCCCCACATCCGATTCTGATTTCCCAGTGAATGCTGTGCTTTCCCAGAGGAGATGCCCGGGCAAAGAGGATTTCGCTGTATGCGGGTTTCTCCCACCGTTACACCGGGCTCAGGCAAGCAGCAGTAGAGCCCGCAGATCCGACTCTGATTTCTCGGCGAATGCTGTGCTTTCACAGAGGCTTTGGCTTGGAGCGAACAGCACTTGGCCGCTGCTTCCTCAGCAAGGCTTTAGTCGCTTCAGGGAAGAAGAGCAGCGGGAGAGCTGGTGCCTCTTGGGCCTTGCTTTCCCGGGCTCCAAGTTCATATCCTGGGTTCATCCTACCAAGCCGAAATAAGCAGACCCAGCCTCGACCCTGCAGCAGCGTGCATGGCCTAGGATGGCACTCTGCTCACAATGACATCTCTCCTCGTAGGCAAGGCCTGCCCTTTCGCTCTGGCATTCAGGGGGACAGGGGACTAGGCTCGTGCCTTCCCCATCCTTGAGGAGCCGCGAGAGGATCACTGCACACGGCCCGTGCCCTGGGATGGGGAGTAATGGGAAACTGTCCCTGTTTCCCCGACACACCCCCTGCCTCCGCCAAGGCTGCCACATCCTGGAGGAAGACGGCATTTGATTGCCCGTTCCTCCAGGAGGTGTTTCTGCGAGTTCAGGTTCGGGAGATTGGTGGCAAGCCCACGTCTGCCCTCTGGACAGGTGGCCAAGGACCTGCTATCCCCTTGGGCCCAGAGGCACAGGAAAGGCCTTCCTTCTGTCCAGACTCCTTCCTCAGATTAGAGCACGCTCCCGTGCCCAATCATCCCCCCGTGTCTCCTTAGCTTCGTCTCTCTGCACAAGCAGAGGGTGACAATTGTCTTGCCACCGGCCCGCTGTTCTTGCCAGGGCCGGCGCTCCTGCTTCGCGACCGTTTTCCGTCCACAAGGCCAACGACTCCTTCTCTTCTCGTGGGGCAGCATGCTGCACTTTCCCGAGACAGGCTCCTGGGGAGTGCAGTGACAGACATGTCCCTTTCTTTAAGGCTCTTTCCACAGGCGCAACCACGCTTCTCTCTCAGGCAGAAGGGATGCCCAGGCAAAGTGGATCTCGCTCCATGCGGATTTATTACACCGTGCTGTGGAGTCTTCCTCAGGAAAACAGCAGCAGCATCCCACAGATCCTACTCTGATTTCCCAGAGAATGCTGTGCTTTCCCAGAGGGGATGCCCGAGCAAAGAGGCTTTTGCTCTATGCGGGTTCCTCCCGCCGTGCTCGAATACTAGGCTAAGGCAAGCAGCAACAGCAGCCCACAGAAACGACTCTGATTTCCCAGCGATGGCTATGCTTTCGCATAGGTTTTCAGCTTGGCGGGAACCGCACTTCGCTGCTGCTTCCTCAGCAAGGATTTCGGTGTTTGCTCTGTCGCGTCAGGGAAGAAGAGCTGCGGAGAGCTGGTCCGTCTTAGGCCTTGCTGTCCCGGGCTTCATGTTGGCGCCCTGGGTTCTCGCGGCCAGGCCGAAATAAGCAGACACAGCCACAAACCTGCAGCAGCGTGCGTGGCCTGGGATGGCACTCAATGCACACTACCAACTCCCGTTGTAGGCAACGCTTGGCCTTTGGTACTGGCTCTCAGGCGGACTCACGGACAAGGCCAGTGCCTTCGCCACAGGAGAGGAGAGGCGACAGGATCCCTGAACACCGTCTGTTCCCTGGAATGGGGAGCTTTGGGGGACTGTTCCCACTCCGTCCCCGGCAAACCCCCTGCCACCGAAAACGCTGCCACATCTTGGAGGAAGATGGCATCTGACTGCCCATTTCACGAGGGAGCTGTTCCTCAAGTTCCGGGTTTGGCTCCTGGTAGCAAGCCCAAGTGTGCCCTACGGACAGGTGGTCAAGGACATGCTGTCCCCTTGGGACCAGAGGCACAAGACAGGCCTGCCTTCTGCCCAGACTCCTTCCTCAGAGTGGAGCAGGTGCCCCTGCCCTAGTCGTCACCTCATGTCTCATTAGCAGTGAGGCTTCGTCTCTCCGCACAGGGAGCGGGTGACACTTGTCTTGCCACCGGCCTGCTCTTCCTGCCACGGCAGGCTCTCCTGCTTCCCGACCGTTTCCCAAACTCAAGGCCAATGGCACCTTCTCTTCTCTGGGGGCGGCTTGTTCGGCCTGCCCCAGACTTGCTCCTGGGGAGTGCAGTGAAAGACATGTCCCTTTCCTTAAGGCCCTTTCAGATGTGCCACCACGCTTCTCTCTTAGGCAAAGAGGTGCTAGGGCAAAGAGGATTTCGTTGCATGCGGGTATCTTCCAACGTGCTGTGGAGAGTAGCTTAGGTATTCAGCAGCATCATCCCCCACATCCGATTCTGTTTTCCCAGTGAAGGCTGTGCTTTCCCAGAGGAGATGCCCGGGCAAAGAGGATTTCACTGTATGCGGGTTTCTCCCACCGCGAGACCGGGCTCAGGCAAGCAGCAGTAGAGCCCGCAGATCCGAATCTGATTTCTCAGCGAATGCTGTGCTTTCGCAGAGGCTTTGGCTTGGAGCGAACAGCACTTGGCCGCTGCTTCCTCAGCAAGGCTTTAGTCGCTTCAGGGAAGAAGAGCAGCGGGAGAGCTGGTGCCTCTTGGGCCTTGCTTTCCCGGGCTCCAAGTTCACATCCTGGGTTCATCCTACCAAGCCGAAATAAGCAGACCCAGCCTCGACCCTGCAGCAGCGTGCATGGCCTAGGATGGCACTCTGCTCACAATGACATCTCTCCTCGTAGGCAAGGCCTGCCCTTTCGCTCTGGCATTCAGGGGGACAGGGGACTAGGCTCGTGCCTTCCCCATCCTGGAGGAGCCGCGAGAGGATCACTGCACACGGCCCGTGCCCTGGGATGGGGAGTAATGGGAAACTGTCCCTGTTTCCCCGACACACCCCCTGCCTCCGCCAAGGCTGCCACATCCTGGAGGAAGACGGCATTTGATTGCCCGTTCCTCCAGGAGGTGTTTCTGCGAGTTCAGGTTCGGGAGATTGGTGGCAAGCCCACGTCTGCCCTCTGGACAGGTGGCCAAGGACCTGCTATGCCCTTGGGCCCAGAGGCACAGGAAAGGCCTTCCTTCTGTCCAGACTCCTTCCTCAGATTAGAGTACGCTCCCGTGCCCAATCATCCCCCCGTGTCTCCTTAGCTTCGTCTCTCTGCACAAGCAGAGGGTGACAATTGTCTTGCCACCGGCCCGCTGTTCTTGCCAGGGCCGGCGCTCCTGCTTCGCGACCGTTTTCCGTCCACAAGGCCAACGACTCCTTCTCTTCTCCTGGGGCAGCATGCTGCACTTTCCCGAGACAGGCTCCTGGGGAGTGCAGTGACAGACATGTCCCTTTCTTTAAGGCTCTTTCCACAGGCGCAACCACGCTTCTCTCTCAGGCAGAAGGGATGCCCAGGCAAAGTGGATCTCGCTCCATGCGGATTTATTACACCGTGCTGTGGAGTCTTCCTCAGGAAAACAGCAGCAGCATCCCACAGATCCGACTCTGATTTCCCAGAGAATGCTGTGCTTTCTCAGAGGGGATGCCCTAGCAAAGAGGCTTTTGCTCTATGCGGGTTCCTCCCGCCGTGCTCGAATACTAGGCTAAGGCAAGCAGCAACAGCAGCCCACAGAAACGACTCTGATTTCCCAGCGATGGCTATGCTTTCGCATAGGTTTTCAGCTTGGCGGGAACCGCACTTCGCTGCTGCTTCCTCAGCAAGGATTTCGGTGTTTGCTCTGTCACGTCAGGGAAGAAGAGCTGCGGAGAGCTGGTCCGTCTTAGGCCTTGCTGTCCCGGGCTTCATGTTGGCGCCCTGGGTTCTCGCTGCCAGGCCGAAATAAGCAGACACAGCCACAAACCTGCAGCAGCGTGCGTGGCCTAGGATGGCACTCAATGCACACTACCAACTCCCGTTGTAGGCAACGCTTGGCCTTTGGTACTGGCTCTCAGGCGGACTCACGGACAAGGCCAGTGCCTTCGCCACAGGAGAGGAGAGGCGACAGGATCCCTGAACACCGTCCGTTCCGTGGAATGGGGAGCTTTGGGGGACTGTCCCCACTCCTTCCCCGGCCAACCCCCTGCCCCCGAAAACGCTGTCACATCTTGGAGGAAGATGGCATCTGACTGCCCATTTCACGAGGGAGCTGTTCCTCAAGTTCCGGGTTTGGCTCCTGGTAGCAAGCCCAAGTGTGCCCTACGGACAGGTGGTCAAGGACATGCTGTCCCCTTGGGACCAGAGGCACAAGACAGGCCTGCCTTCTGCCCAGACTCCTTCCTCAGAGTGGAGCAGGTGCCCCTGCCCTAGTCGTCACCTCATGTCTCATTAGCAGTGAGGCTTCGTCTCTCCGCACCGGGAGCGGGTGACACTTGTCTTGCCACCGGCCTGCTCTTCCTGCCACGGCAGGCTCTCCTGCTTCCCGACCGTTTCCCAAACTCAAGGCCAATGGCACCTTCTCTTCTCTGGGGGCGGCTTGTTCGGCCTGCCCCAGACTTGCTCCTGGGGAGTGCAGTGAAAGACATGTCCCTTTCCTTAAGGCCCTTTCAGATGTGCAACCACGCTTCTCTCTTAGGCAAAGAGGTGCTAGGGCAAAGAGGATTTCGTTGCATGCGGGTATCTTCCAACGTGCTGTGGAGAGTAGCTTAGGTATTCAGCAGCAGCATCCCCCACATCCGATTCTGTTTTCCCAGTGAAGGCTGTGCTTTCCCAGAGGAGATGCCCGGGCAAAGAGGATTTCGCTGTATGCGGGTTTCTCCCACCGCGAGACCGGGCTCAGGCAAGCAGCAGTAGAGCCCGCAGATCCGACTCTGATTTCTCAGCGAATGCTGTGCTTTCGCAGAGGCTTTGGCTTGGAGCGAACAGCACTTGGCCGCTGCTTCCTCAGCAAGGCTTTAGTCGCTTCAGGGAAGAAGAGCAGCGGGAGAGCTGGTGCCTCTTGGGCCTTGCTTTCCCGGGCTCCAAGTTCACATCCTGGGTTCATCCTACCAAGCCGAAATAAGCAGACCCAGCCTCGACCCTGCAGCAGCGTGCATGGCCTAGGATGGCACTCTGCTCACAATGACATCTCTCCTCGTAGGCAAGGCCTGCCCTTTCGCTCTGGCATTCAGGGGGACAGGGGACTAGGCTCGTGCCTTCCCCATCCTTGAGGAGGCGCGAGAGGATCACTGCACACGGCCCGTGCCCTGGGATGGGGAGTAATGGGAAACTGTCCCTGTTTCCCCGACACACCCCCTGCCTCCGCCAAGGCTGCCACATCCTGGAGGAAGACGGCATTTGATTGCCCGTTCCTCCAGGAGATGTTTCTGCGAGTTCAGGTTGGGGAGATTGGTGGCAAGCCCACGTCTGCCCTCTGGACAGGTGGCCAAGGACCTGCTATCCCCTTGGGCCCAGAGGCACAGGAAAGGCCTTCCTTCTGTCCAGACTCCTTCCTCAGATTAGAGCACGCTCCCGTGCCCAATCATCCCCTCGTGTCTCCTTAGCTTCGTCTCTCTGCACAAGCAGAGGGTGACAATTGTCTTGCCACCGGCCCGCTGTTCTTGCCAGGGCCGGCGCTCCTGCTTCGCGACCGTTTTCCGTCCACAAGGCCAACGACTCCTTCTCTTCTCCTGGGGCAGCATGCTGCACTTTCCCGAGACAGGCTCCTGCGGAGTGCAGTGACAGACATGTCCCTTTCTTTAAGGATCTTTCCACAGGCGCAACCACGCTTCTCTCTCAGGCAGAAGAGATGCCCAGGCAAAGTGGATCTCGCTCCATGCGGATTTATTACACCGTGCTGTGGAGTCTTCCTCAGGAAAACAGCAGCAGCATCCCACAGATCCGACTCTGATTTCCCAGAGAATGCTGTGCTTTCTCAGAGGGGATGCCCTAGCAAAGAGGCTTTTGCTCTATGCGGGTTCCTCCCGCCGTGCTCGAATACTAGGCTAAGGTAAGCAGCAACAGCAGCCCACAGAAACGACTCTGATTTCCCAGCGATGGCTATGCTTTCGCATAGGTTTTCAGCTTGGCGGGAACCGCACTTCGCTGCTGCTTCCTCAGCAAGGATTTCGGTGTTTGCTCTGTCACGTCAGGGAAGAAGAGCTGCGGAGAGCTGGTCCGTCTTAGGCCTTGCTGTCCCGGGCTTCATGTTGGCGCCCTGGGTTCTCGCTGCCAGGCCGAAATAAGCAGACACAGCCACAAACCTGCAGCAGCGTGCGTGGCCTAGGATGGCACTCAATGCACACTACCAACTCCCGTTGTAGGCAACGCTTGGCCTTTGGTACTGGCTCTCAGGCGGACTCACGGACAAGGCCAGTGCCTTCGCCACAGGAGAGGAGAGGCGACAGGATCCCTGAACACCGTCCGTTCCCTGGAATGGGGAGCTTTGGGGGACTGTCCCCACTCCTTCCCCGGCAAACCCCCTGCCACCGAAAACGCTGTCACATCTTGGAGGAAGATGGCATCTGACTGCCCATTTCACGAGGGAGCTGTTCCTCAAGTTCCGGGTTTGGCTCCTGGTAGCAAGCACAAGTGTGCCCTACGGACAGGTGGTCAAGGACATGCTGTCCCCTTGGGACCAGAGGCACAAGACAGGCCTGCCTTCTGCCCAGACTCCTTCCTCAGAGTGGAGCAGGTGCCCCTGCCCTAGTCGTCACCTCATGTCTCATTAGCAGTGAGGCTTCGTCTCTCCGCACCGGGAGCGGGTGACACTTGTCTTGCCACCGGCCTGCTCTTCCTGCCACGGCAGGCTCTCCTGCTTCCCGACCGTTTCCCAAACTCAAGGCCAATGGCACCTTCTCTTCTCTGGGGGCGGCTTGTTCGGCGTGCCCCAGACTTGCTCCTGGGGAGTGCAGTGAAAGACATGTCCCTTTCCTTAAGGCCCTTTCAGATGTGCAACCACGCTTCTCTCTTAGGCAAAGAGGTGCTAGGGCAAAGAGGATTTCGTTGCATGCGGGTATCTTCCAACGTGCTGTGGAGAGTAGCTTAGGTATTCAGCAGCAGCATCCCCCACATCCGATTCTGATTTCCCAGTGAATGCTGTGCTTTCCCAGAGGAGATGCCCGGGCAAAGAGGATTTCGCTGTATGCGGGTTTCTCCCACCGTTACACCGGGCTCAGGCAAGCAGCAGTAGAGCCCGCAGATCCGACTCTGATTTCTCGGCGAATGCTGTGCTTTCGCAGAGGCTTTGGCTTGGAGCGAACAGCACTTGGCCGCTGCTTCCTCAGCAAGGCTTTAGTCGCTTCAGGGAAGAAGAGCAGCAGGAGAGCTGGTGCCTCTTGGGCCTTGCTTTCCCGGGCTCCAAGTTCACATCCTGGGTTCATCCTACCAAGCCGAAATAAGCAGACCCAGCCTCGACCCTGCAGCAGCGTGCATGGCGTAGGATGGCACTCTGCTCAAAATGACATCTCTCCTCATAGGCAAGGCCTGCCCTTTCGCTCTGGCATTCAGGGGGACAGGGGACTAGGCTCGTGCCTTCCCCATCCTTGAGGAGCCGCGAGAGGATCACTGCACACGGCCCGTGCCCTGGGATGGGGAGTAATGGGAAACTGTCCCTGTTTCCCCGACACACCCCCTGCCTCCGCCAAGGCTGCCACATCCTGGAGAAAGACGGCATTTGATTGCCCGTTCCTCCAGGAGGTGTTTCTGCGAGTTCAGGTTCGGGAGATTGGTGGCAAGCCCACGTCTGCCCTCTGGACAGGTGGCCAAGGACCTGCTATCCCCTTGGGCCCAGAGGCACAGGAAAGGCCTTCCTTCTGTCCAGACTCCTTCCTCAGATTAGAGCACGCTCCCGTGCCCAATCATCCCCCCGTGTCTCCTTAGCTTCGTCTCTCTGCACAACCAGAGGGTGACAATTGTCTTGCCACCGGCCCGCTGTTCTTGCCAGGGCCTGCGCTCCTGCTTCGCGACCATTTTCCGTCCACAAGGCCAACGACTCCTTCTCTTCTCCTGGGGCAGCATGCTGCACTTTCCCGAGAGAGGCTCCTGGGGAGTGCAGTGACAGACTTGTCCCTTTCTTTAAGGCTCTTTCCACAGGCGCAACCACGCTTCTCTCTAAGGCAGAAGGGATGCCCAGGCAAAGTGGATCTCGCTCCATGCAGATTTATTACACCGTGCTGTGGAGTCTTCCTCAGGAAAACAGCAGCAGCATCCCACAGATCCGACTCTGATTTCCCAGAGAATGCTGTGCTTTCCCAGAGGGGATGCCCTAGCAAAGAGGCTTTTGCTCTATGCGGGTTCCTCCCGCCGTGCTCGAATACTAGGCTAAGGCAAGCAGCAACAGCAGCCCACAGAAACGACTCTGATTTCCCAGCGAAGGCTATGCTTTCGCATAGGTTTTCAGCTTGGCGGGAACCGCACTTCGCTGCTGCTTCCTCAGCAAGGATTTCGGTGTTTGCTCTGTCGCGTCAGGGAAGAAGAGCTGCGGAGAGCTGGTCCGTCTTAGGCCTTGCTGTCCCGGGCTTCATGTTGGCGCCCTGGGTTCTCGCTGCCAGGCCGAAATAAGCAGACACAGCCACAAACCTGCAGTAGCGTGCGTGGCCTAGGATGGCACTCAATGCACACTACCAACTCCCGTTGTAGGCAACGCTTGGCCTTTGGTACTGGCTCTCAGGCGGACTCACGGACAAGGCCAGTGCCTTCGCCACAGGAGAGGAGAGGCGACAGGATCCCTGAACACCGTCTGTTCAGTGGAATGGGGAGCTTTGGGGGACTGTCCCCACTCCTTCCCCGGCAAACCCCCTGCCACCGAAAACGCTGTCACATCTTGGAGGAAGATGGCATCTGACTGCCCATTTCACGAGGGAGCTGTTCCTCAAGTTCCGGGTTTGGCTCCTGGTAGCAAGCCCAAGTGTGCCCTACGGACAGGTGGTCAAGGACATGCTGTCCCCTTGGGACCAGAGGCACAAGACAGGCCTGCCTTCTGCCCAGACTCCTTCCTCAGAGTGGAGCAGGTGCCCCTGCCCTAGTCGTCACCTCATGTCTCATTAGCAGTGAGGCTTCGTCTCTCCGCACAGGGAGCGAGTGACACTTGTCTTGCCACCGGCCTGCTCTTCCTGCCACGGCAGGCTCTCTTGCTTCCGACCGTTTCCCAAACTCAAGGCCAATGGCACCTTCTCTTCTCTGGGGGCGGCTTGTTCGGCCTGCCCCAGACTTGCTCCTGGGGAGTGCAGTGAAAGACTTGTCCCTTTCCTTAAGGCCCTTTCAGATGTGCAACCACGCTTCTCTCTTAGGCAAAGAGGTGCTAGGGCAAAGAGGATTTCGTTGCATGCGGGTATCTTCCAACGTGCTGTGGAGAGTAGATTAGGTATTCAGCAGCAGCATCCCCCACATCCGATTCTGATTTCCCAGTGAATGCTGTGCTTTCCCAGAGGAGATGCCCGGGCAAAGAGGATTTCGCTGTATGCGGGTTTCTCCCACCGTTACACCGGGCTCAGGCAAGCAGCAGTAGAGCCCGCAGATCCGACTCTGATTTCTCGGCGAATGCTGTGCTTTCACAGAGGCTTTGGCTTGGAGCGAACAGCACTTGGCCGCTGCTTCCTCAGCAAGGCTTTAGTCGCTTCAGGGAAGAAGAGCAGCGGGAGAGCTGGTGCCTCTTGGGCCTTGCTTTCCCGGGCTCCAAGTTCACATCCTGGGTTCATCCTACCAAGCCGAAATAAGCAGACCCAGCCTCGACCCTGCAGCAGCGTGCATGGCCTAGGATGGCACTCTGCTCACAATGACATCTCTCCTCGTAGGCAAGGCCTGCCCTTTCGCTCTGGCATTCAGGGGGACAGGGGACTAGGCTCGTGCCTTCCCCATCCTTGAGGAGCCGCGAGAGGATCACTGCACACGGCCCGTGCCCTGGGATGGGGAGTAATGGGAAACTGTCCCTGTTTCCCCGACACACCCCCTGCCTCCGCCAAGGCTGCCACATCCTGGAGGAAGACGGCATTTGATTGCCCGTTCCTCCAGGAGGTGTTTCTGCGAGTTCAGGTTCGGGAGATTGGTGGCAAGCCCACGTCTGCCCTCTGGACACGTGGCCAAGGACCTGCTATCCCCTTGGGCCCAGAGGCACAGGAAAGGCCTTCCTTCTGTCCAGACTCCTTCCTCAGATTAGAGCACGCTCCCGTGCCCAATCATCCCCGCGTGTCTCCTTAGCATCGTCTCTCTGCACAAGCAGAGGGTGACAATTGTCTTGCCACCGGCCCGCTGTTCTTGCCAGGGCCGGCGCTCCTGCTTCGCGACCGTTTTCCGTCCACAAGGCCAACGACTCCTTCTCTTCTCCTGGGGCAGCATGCTGCACTTTCCCGAGACAGGCTCCTGGGGAGTGCAGTGACAGACATGTCCCTTTCTTTAAGGCTCTTTCCACAGGCGCAACCACGCTTCTCTCTCAGGCAGAAGGGATGCCCAGGCAAAGTGGATCTCGCTCCATGCGGATTTATTACACCGTGCTGTGGAGTCTTCCTCAGGAAAACAGCAGCAGCATCCCACAGATCCTACTCTGATTTCCCAGAGAATGCTGTGCTTTCCCAGAGGGGATGCCCGAGCAAAGAGGCTTTTGCTCTATGCGGGTTCCTCCCGCCGTGCTCGAATACTAGGCTAAGGCAAGCAGCAACAGCAGCCCACAGAAACGACTCTGATTTCCCAGCGATGGCTATGCTTTCGCATAGGTTTTCAGCTTGGCGGGAACCGCACTTCGCTGCTGCTTCCTCAGCAAGGATTTCGGTGTTTGCTCTGTCGCGTCAGGGAAGAAGAGCTGCGGAGAGCTGGTCCGTCTTAGGCCTTGCTGTCCCGGGCTTCATGTTGGCGCCCTGGGTTCTCGCAGCCAGGCCGAAATAAGCAGACACAGCCACAAACCTGCAGCAGCGTGCGTGGCCTAGGATGGCACTCAATGCACACTACCAACTCCCGTTGTAGGCAACGCTTGGCCTTTGGTACTGGCTCTCAGGCGGACTCACGGACAAGGCCAGTGCCTTCGCCACAGGAGAGGGGAGGCGACAGGATCCCTGATCACCGTCCGTTCCCTGGAATGGGGAGCTTTGGGGGACTGTCCCCACTCCTTCCCCGGCAAACCCCCTTCCACCGAAAACGCTGTCACATCTTGGAGGAAGATGGCATCTGACTGCCCATTTCACGAGGGAGCTGTTCCTCAAGTTCCGGGTTTGGCTCCTGGTAGCAAGCCCAAGTGTGCCCTACGGACAGGTGGTCAAGGACATGCTGTCCCCTTGGGACCAGAGGCACAAGACAGGCCTGCCTTCTGCCCAGACTCCTTCCTCAGAGTGGAGCAGGTGCCCCTGCCCTAGTCGTCACCTCATGTCTCATTAGCAGTGAGGCTTCGTCTCTCCGCACAGGGAGCGGGTGACACTTGTCTTGCCACCGGCCTGCTCTTCCTGCCACGGCAGGCTCTCCTGCTTCCCGACCGTTTCCCAAACTCAAGGCCAATGGCACCTTCTCTTCTCTGGGGGCGGCTTGTTCGGCCTGCCCCAGACTTGCTCCTGGGGAGTGCAGTGAAAGACATGTCCCTTTCCTTAAGGCCCTTTCAGATGTGCAACCACGCTTCTCTCTTAGGCAAAGAGGTGCTAGGGCAAACAGGATTTCGTTGCATGCGGGTATCTTCCAACGTGCTGTGGAGAGTAGCTTAGGTATTCAGCAGCAGCATCCCCCACATCCGATTCTGATTTCCCAGAGAATGCTGTGCTTTCCCAGAGGAGATGCCCGGGTAAAGAGGATTTCACTGTATGCGGGTTTCTCCCACCGCGAGACCGGGCTCAGGCAAGCAGCAGTAGAGCCCGCAGATCCGAATCTGATTTCTCAGCGAATGCTGTGCTTTCGCAGAGGCTTTGGCTTGGAGCGAACAGCACTTGGCCGCTGCTTCCTCAGCAAGGCTTTAGTCGCTTCAGGGAAGAAGAGCAGCGGGAGAGCTGGTGCCTCTTGGGCCTTGCTTTCCCGGGGTTCAAGTTCACATCCTGGGTTCATCCTACCAAGCCGAAATAAGCAGACCCAGCCTCGACCCTGCAGCAGCGTGCATGGCCTAGGATGGCACTCTGCTCACAATGACATCTCTCCTCGTAGGCAAGGCCTGCCCTTTCGCTCTGGCATTCAGGGGGACAGGGGACTAGGCTCGTGCCTTCCCCATCCTGGAGGAGCCGCGAGAGGATCACTGCACACGGCCCGTGCCCTGGGATGGGGAGTAATGGGAAACTGTCCCTGTTTCCCCGACACACCCCCTGCCTCCGCCAAGGCTGCCACATCCTGGAGGAAGACGGCATTTGATTGCCCGTTCCTCCAGGAGGTGTTTCTGCGAGTTCAGGTTCGGGAGATTGGTGGCAAGCCCACGTCTGCCCTCTGGACAGGTGGCCAAGGTCCTGCTATCCCCTTGGGCCCAGAGGCACAGGAAAGGCCTTCCTTCTGTCCAGACTCCTTCCTCAGATTAGAGCACGCTCCCGTGCCCAATCATCCCCTCGTGTCTCCTTAGCTTCGTCTCTCTGCACAAGCAGAGGGTGACAATTGTCTTGCCACCGGCCCGCTGTTCTTGCCAGGGCCGGCGCTCCTGCTTCGCGACCGTTTTCCGTCCACAAGGCCAACGACTCCTTCTCTTCTCCTGGGGCAGCATGCTGCACTTTCCCGAGACAGGCTCCTGCGGAGTGCAGTGACAGACATGTCCCTTTCTTTAAGGATCTTTCCACAGGCGCAACCACGCTTCTCTCTCAGGCAGAAGGGATGCCCAGGCAAAGTGGATCTCGCTCCATGCGGATTTATTACACCGTGCTGTGGAGTCTTCCTCAGGAAAACAGCAGCAGCATCCCACAGATCCGACTCTGATTTCCCAGAGAATGCTGTGCTTTCTCAGAGGGGATGCCCTAGCAAAGAGGCTTTTGCTCTATGCGGGTTCCTCCCGCTGTGCTCGAATACTAGGCTAAGGCAAGCAGCAACAGCAGCCCACAGAAACGACTCTGATTTCCCAGCGATGGCTATGCTTTCGCATAGGTTTTCAGCTTGGCGGGAACCGCACTTCGCTGCTGCTTCCTCAGCAAGGATTTCGGTGTTTGCTCTGTCACGTCAGGGAAGAAGAGCTGCGGAGAGCTGGTCCGTCTTAGGCCTTGCTGTCCCGGGCTTCATGTTGGCGCCCTGGGTTCTCGCTGCCAGGCCGAAATAAGCAGACACAGCCACAAACCTGCAGCAGCGTGCGTGGCCTAGGATGGCACTCAATGCACACTACCAACTCCCGTTGTAGGCAACGCTTGGCCTTTGGTACTGGCACTCAGGCGGACTCACGGACAAGGCCAGTGCCTTCGCCACTGGAGAGGAGAGGCGACAGGATCCCTGAACACCGTCCGTTCCCTGGAATGGGGAGCTTTGGGGGACTGTCCCCACTCCTTCCCCGGCAAACCCCCTGCCACCGAAAACGCTGTCACATCTTGGAGGAAGATGGCATCTGACTGCCCATTTCACGAGGGAGCTGTTCCTCAAGTTCCGGGTTTGGCTCCTGGTAGCAAGCCCAAGTGTGCCCTACGGACAGGTGGTCAAGGACATGCTGTCCCCTTGGGAACAGAGGCACAAGACAGGCCTGCCTTCTGCCCAGACTCCTTCCTCAGAGTGGAGCAGGTGCCCCTGCCCTAGTCGTCACATCATGTCTCATTAGCAGTGAGGCTTCGTCTCTCCGCACAGGGAGCGAGTGACACTTGTCTTGCCACCGGCCTGCTCTTCCTGCCACGGCAGGCTCTCCTGCTTCCCGACCGTTTCCCAAACTCAAGGCCAATGGCACCTTCTCTTCTCTGGGGGCGGCTTGTTCGGCCTGCCCCAGACTTGCTCCTGGGGAGTGCAGTGAAAGACATGTCCCTTTCCTTAAGGCCCTTTCAGATGTGCAACCACGCTTCTCTCTTAGGCAAAGAGGTGCTAGGGCAAAGAGGATTTCGTTGCATGCGGGTATCTTCCAACGTGCTGTGGAGAGTAGCTTAGGTATTCAGCAGCAGCATCCCCCACATCCGATTCTGATTTCCCAGTGAATGCTGTACTTTCCCAGAGGAGATGCCCGGGCAAAGAGGATTTCGCTGTATGCGGGTTTCTCCCACCGTTACACCGGGCTCAGGCAAGCAGCAGTAGAGCCCGCAGATCCGACTCTGATTTCTCGGCGAATGCTGTGCTTTCACAGAGGCTTTGGCTTGGAGCGAACAGCACTTGGCCGCTGCTTCCTCAGCAAGGCTTTAGTCGCTTCAGGGAAGAAGAGCAGCGGGAGAGCTGGTGCCTCTTGGGCCTTGCTTTCCCGGGCTCCAAGTTCACATCCTGGGTTCATCCTACCAAGCCGAAATAAGCAGACCCAGCCTCGACCCTGCAGCAGCGTGCATGGCCTAGGATGGCACTCTGCTCACAATGACATCTCTCCTCGTAGGCAAGGCCTGCCCTTTCGCTCTGGCATTCAGGGGGACAGGGGACTAGGCTCGTGCCTTCCCCATCCTTGAGGAGCCGCGAGAGGATCACTGCACACGGCCCGTGCCCTGGGATGGGGAGTAATGGGAAACTGTCCCTGTTTCCCCGACACACCCCCTGCCTCCGCCAAGGCTGCCACATCCTGGAGGAAGACGGCATTTGATTGCCCGTTCCTCCAGGAGGTGTTTCTGCGAGTTCAGGTTGGGGAGATTGGTGGCAAGCCCACGTCTGCCCTCTGGACAGGTGGCCAAGGACCTGCTATCCCCTTGGGCCCAGAGGCACAGGAAAGGCCTTCCTTCTGTCCAGACTCCTTCCTCAGATTAGAGCACGCTCCCGTGCCCAATCATCCCCCCGTGTCTCCTTAGCTTCGTCTCTCTGCACAAGCAGAGGGTGACAATTGTCTTGCCACCGGCCCGCTGTTCTTGCCAGGGCCGGCGCTCCTGCTTCGCGACCGTTTTCCGTCCACAAGGCCAACGACTCCTTCTCTTCTCCTGGGGCAGCATGCTGCACTTTCCCGAGACAGGCTCCTGGGGAGTGCAGTGACAGACATGTCCCTTTCTTTAAGGCTCTTTCCACAGGCGCAACCACGCTTCTCTCTCAGGCAGAAGGGATGCCCAGGCAAAGTGGATCTCGCTCCATGCAGATTTATTACACCGTGCTGTGGAGTCTTCCTCAGGAAAACAGCAGCAGCATCCCACAGATCCGACTCTGATTTCCCAGAGAATGCTGTGCTTTCCCAGAGGGGATGCCCTAGCAAAGAGGCTTTTGCTCTATGCGGGTTCCTCCCGCCGTGCTCGAATACTAGGCTAAGGCAAGCAGCAACAGCAGCCCACAGAAACGACTCTGATTTCCCAGCGATGGCTATGCTTTCGCATATGTTTTCAGCTTGGCGGGAACCGCACTTCGTTGCTGCTTCCTCAGCAAGGATTTCGGTGTTTGCTCTGTCGCGTCAGGGAAGAAGAGCTGCGGAGAGCTGGTCCGTCTTAGGCCTTGCTGTCCCGGGCTTCATGTTGGCGCCCTGGGTTCTCGCTGCCAGGCCGAAATAAGCAGACACAGCCACAAACCTGCAGCAGCGTGCGTGGCCTAGGATGGCACTCAATGCACACTACCAACTCCCGTTGTAGGCAACGCTTGGCCTTTGGTACTGGCTCTCAGGCGGACTCACGGACAAGGCCAGTGCCTTCGCCACAGGAGAGGAGAGGCGACAGGATCCCTGAACACCGTCCGTTCCCTGGAATGGGGAGCTTTGGGGGACTGTCCCCACTCCTTCCCCGGCAAACCCCCTGCCACCGAAAACGCTGTCACATCTTGGAGGAAGATGGCATCTGACTGCCCATTTCACGAGGGAGCTGTTCCTCAAGTTCCGGGTTTGGCTCCTGGTAGCAAGCCCAAGTGTGCCCTACGGACAGGTGGTCAAGGACATGCTGTCCCCTTGGGACCAGAGGCACAAGACAGGCCTGCCTTCTGCCCAGACTCCTTCCTCAGAGTGGAGCAGGTGCCCCTGCCCTAGTCGTCACCTCATGTCTCATTAGCAGTGAGGCTTCGTCTCTCCGCACCGGGAGCGGGTGACACTTGTCTTGCCACCGGCCTGCTCTTCCTGCCACGGCAGGCTCTCCTGCTTCCCGACCGTTTCCCAAACTCAAGGCCAATGGCACCTTCTCTTCTCTGGGGGCGGCTTGTTCGGCCTGCCCCAGACTTGCTCCTGGGGAGTGCAGTGAAAGACATGTCCCTTTCCTTAAGGCCCTTTCAGATGTGCAACCACGCTTCTCTCTTAGGCAAAGAGGTGCTAGGGCAAAGAGGATTTCGTTGCATGCGGGTATCTTCCAACGTGCTGTGGAGAGTAGCTTAGGTATTCAGCAGCAGCATCCCCCACATCCGATTCTGATTTCCCAGTGAATGCTGTGCTTTCCCAGAGGAGATGCCCGGGCAAAGAGGATTTCGCTGTATGCGGGTTTCTCCCACCGTTACACCGGGCTCAGGCAAGCAGCAGTAGAGCCCGCAGATCCGACTCTGATTTCTCGGCGAATGCTGTGCTTTCGCAGAGGCTTTGGCTTGGAGCGAACAGCACTTGGCCGCTGCTTCCTCAGCAAGGCTTTAGTCGCTTCAGGGAAGAAGAGCAGCAGGAGAGCTGGTGCCTCTTGGGCCTTGCTTTCCCGGGCTCCAAGTTCACATCCTGGGTTCATCCTACCAAGCCGAAATAAGCAGACCCAGCCTCGACCCTGCAGCAGCGTGCATGGCGTAGGATGGCACTCTGCTCACAATGACATCTCTCCTCATAGGCAAGGCCTGCCCTTTCGCTCTGGCATTCAGGGGGACAGGGGACTAGGCTCGTGCCTTCCCCATCCTTGAGGAGCCGCGAGAGGATCACTGCACACGGCCCGTGCCCTGGGATGGGGAGTAATGGGAAACTGTCCCTGTTTCCCCGACACACCCCCTGCCTCCGCCAAGGCTGCCACATCCTGGAGGAAGACGGCATTTGATTGCCCGTTCCTCCAGGAGGTGTTTCTGCGAGTTCAGGTTGGGGAGATTGGTGGCAAGCCCACGTCTGCCCTCTGGACAGGTGGCCAAGGACCTGCTATCCCCTTGGGCCCAGAGGCACAGGAAAGGCCTTCCTTCTGTCCAGACTCCTTCCTCAGATTAGAGCACGCTCCCGTGCCCAATCATCCCCCCGTGTCTCCTTAGCTTCGTCTCTCTGCACAAGCAGAGGGTGACAATTGTCTTGCCACCGGCCCGCTGTTCTTGCCAGGGCCGGCGCTCCTGCTTCGCGACCGTTTTCCGTCCACAAGGCCAACGACACCTTCTCTTCTCCTGGGGCAGCATGCTGCACTTTCCCGAGACAGGCTCCTGGGGAGTGCAGTGACAGATATGTCCCTTTCTTTAAGGCTCTTTCCACAGGCGCACCACGCTTCTCTCTCAGGCAGAAGGGATACCCAGGCAAAGTGGATCTCGCTCCATGCAGATTTATTACACCGTGCTGTGGAGTCTTCCTCAGGAAAACAGCAGCAGCATCCCACAGATCCGACTCTGATTTCCCAGAGAATGCTGTGCTTTCCCAGAGGGGATGCCCTAGCAAAGAGGCTTTTGCTCTATGCGGGTTCCTCCCGCCGTGCTCGAATACTAGGCTAAGGCAAGCAGCAACAGCAGCCCACAGAAACGACTCTGATTTCCCAGCGATGGCTATGCTTTCGCATAGGTTTTCAGCTTGGCGGGAACCGCACTTCGCTGCTGCTTCCTCAGCAAGGATTTCGGTGTTTGCTCTGTCGCGTCAGGGAAGAAGAGCTGCGGAGAGCTGGTCCGTCTTAGGCCTTGCTGTCCCGGGCTTCATGTTGGCACCCTGGGTTCTCGCTGCCAGGCCGAAATAAGCAGACACAGCCACAAACCTGCAGCAGCGTGCGTGGCCTAGGATGGCACTCAATGCACACTACCAACTCCCGTTGTAGGCAACGCTTGGCCTTTGGTACTGGCTCTCAGGCGGACTCACGGACAAGGCCAGTGCCTTCGCCACAGGAGAGGAGAGGCGACAGGATCCCTGAACACCGTCCGTTCCCTGGAATGGGGAGCTTTGGGGGACTGTCCCCACTCCTTCCCCGGCAAACCCCCTGCCATCGAAAACGCTGTCACATCTTGGAGGAAGATGGCATCTGACTGCCCATTTCACGAGGGAGCTGTTCCTCAAGTTCCGGGTTTGGCTCCTGGTAGCAAGCCCAAGTGTGCCCTACGGACAGGTGGTCAAGGACATGCTGTCCCCTTGGGACCAGAGGCACAAGACAGGCCTGCCTTCTGCCCAGACTCCTTCCTCAGAGTGGAGCAGGTGCCCCTGCCCTAGTCGTCACCTCATGTCTCATTAGCAGTGAGGCTTCGTCTCTCCGCACAGGGAGCGAGTGACACTTGTCTTGCCACCGGCCTGCTCTTCCTGCCACGGCAGGCTCTCCTGCTTCCCGAACGTTTCCCAAACTCAAGGCCAATGGCACCTTCTCTTCTCTGGGGGCGGCTTGTTTGGCGTGCCCCAGACTTGCTCCTGGGGAGTGCAGTGAAAGACATGTCCCTTTCCTTAAGGCCCTTTCAGATGTGCAACCACGCTTCTCTCTTAGGCAAAGAGGTGCTAGGGCAAAGAGGATTTCGTTGCATGCGGGTATCTTCCAACGTGCTGTGGAGAGTAGCTTAGGTATTCAGCAGCAGCATCCCCCACATCCGATTCTGATTTCCCAGTGAATGCTGTGCTTTCCCAGTGGAGATGCCCGGGCAAAGAGGATTTCGCTGTATGCGGGTTTCTCCCACCGTTACACCGGGCTCAGGCAAGCAGCAGTAGAGCCCGCAGATCCGACTCTGATTTCTCGGCGAATGCTGTGCTTTCACAGAGGCTTTGGCTTGGAGCGAACAGCACTTGGCCGCTGCTTCCTCAGCAAGGCTTTAGTCGCTTCAGGGAAGAAGAGCAGCGGGAGAGCTGGTGCCTCTTGGGCCTTGCTTTCCCGGGCTCCAAGTTCACATCCTGGGTTCATCCTACCAAGCCGAAATAAGCAGACCCAGCCTCGACCCTGCAGCAGCGTGCATGGCCTAGGATGGCACTCTGCTCACAATGACATCTCTCCTCGTAGGCAAGGCCTGCCCTTTCGCTCTGGCATTCAGGGGGACAGGGGACTAGGCTCGTGCCTTCCCCATCCTTGAGGAGCCGCGAGAGGATCACTGCACACGGCCCGTGCCCTGGGATGGGGAGTAATGGGAAACTGTCCCTGTTTCCCCGACACACCCCCTGCCTCCGCCAAGGCTGCCACATCCTGGAGGAAGACGGCATTTGATTGCCCGTTCCTCCAGGAGGTGTTTCTGCGAGTTCAGGTTGGGGAGATTGGTGGCAAGCCCACGTCTGCCCTCTGGACAGGTGGCCAAGGACCTGCTATCCCCTTGGGCCCAGAGGCACAGGAAAGGCCTTCCTTCTGTCCAGACTCCTTCCTCAGATTAGAGCACGCTCCCGTGCCCAATCATCCCCTCGTGTCTCCTTAGCTTCGTCTCTCTGCACAAGCAGAGGGTGACAATTGTCTTGCCACCGGCCCGCTGTTCTTGCCAGGGCCGGCGCTCCTGCTTCGCGACCGTTTTCCGTCCACAAGGCCAACGACTCCTTCTCTTCTCCTGGGGCAGCATGCTGCACTTTCCCTAGACAGGCTCCTGCGGAGTGCAGTGACAGACATGTCCCTTTCTTTAAGGATCTTTCCACAGGCGCAACCACGCTTCTCTCTCAGGCAGAAGGGATGCCCAGGCTAAGTGGATCTCGCTCCATGCGGATTTATTACACCGTGCTGTGGAGTCTTCCTCAGGAAAACAGCAGCAGCATCCCACAGATCCGACTCTGATTTCCCAGAGAATGCTGTGCTTTCTCAGAGGGGATGCCCTAGCAAAGAGGCTTTTGCTCTATGCGGGTTCCTCCCGCCGTGCTCGAATACTAGGCTAAGGCAAGCAGCAACAGCAGCCCACAGAAACGACTCTGATTTCCCAGCGATGGCTATGCTTTCGCATATGTTTTCAGCTTGGCGGGAACCGCACTTCGCTGCTGCTTCCTCAGCAAGGATTTCGGTGTTTGCTCTGTCACGTCAGGGAAGAAGAGCTGCGGAGAGCTGGTCCGTCTTAGGCCTTGCTGTCCCGGGCTTCATGTTGGCGCCCTGGGTTCTCGCTGCCAGGCCGAAATAAGCAGACAGAGCCACAAACCTGCAGCAGCGTGCGTGGCCTAGGATGGCACTCAATGCACACTACCAACTCCCGTTGTAGGCAACGCTTGGTCTTTGGTACTGGCACTCAGGCGGACTCACGGACAAGGCCAGTGCCTTCGCCACTGGAGAGGAGAGGCGACAGGATCCCTGAACACCGTCCGTTCCCTGGAATGGGGAGCTTTGGGGGACTGTCCCCACTCCTTCCCCGGCAAACCCCCTGCCACCGAAAACGCTGTCACATCTTGGAGGAAGATGGCATCTGACTGCCCATTTCACGAGGGAGCTGTTCCTCAAGTTCCGGGTTTGGCTCCTGGTAGCAAGCCCAAGTGTGCCCTACGGACAGGTGGTCAAGGACATGCTGTCCCCTTGGGACCAGAGGCACAAGACAGGCCTGCCTTCTGCCCAGACTCCTTCCTCAGAGTGGAGCAGGTGCCCCTGCCCTAGTCGTCACCTCATGTCTCATTAGCAGTGAGGCTTCGTCTCTCCGCACAGGGAGCGGGTGACACTTGTCTTGCCACCGGCCTGCTCTTCCTGCCACGGCAGGCTCTCCTGCTTCCCGACCGTTTCCCAAACTCAAGGCCAATGGCACCTTCTCTTCTCTGGGGGCTGCTTGTTCGGCCTGCCCCAGACTTGCTCCTGGGGAGTGCAGTGAAAGACATGTCCCTTTCCTTAAGGCCCTTTCAGATGTGCAACCACGCTTCTCTCTTAGGCAAAGAGGTGCTAGGGCAAAGAGGATTTCGTTGCATGCGGGTATCTTCCAACGTGCTGTGGAGAGTAGCTTAGGTATTCAGCAGCAGCATCCCCCTCATCCGATTCTGATTTCCCAGTGAATGCTGTGCTTTCCCAGAGGAGATGCCCGGGCAAAGACGATTTCGCTGTATGCGGGTTTCTCCCACCGTTACACCGGGCTCAGGCAAGCAGCAGTAGAGCCCGCAGATCCGACTCTGATTTCTCGGCGAATGCTGTGCTTTCGCAGAGGCTTTGGCTTGGAGCGAACAGCACTTGGCCGCTGCTTCCTCAGCAAGGCTTTAGTCGCTTCAGGGAAGAAGAGCAGCGGGAGAGCTGGTGCCTCTTGGGCCTTGCTTTCCCGGGCTCCAAGTTCACATCCTGGGTTCATCCTACCAAGCCGAAATAAGCAGACCCAGCCTCGACCCTGCAGCAGCGTGCATGGCCTAGGATGGCACTCTGCTCACAATGACATCTCTCCTCGTAGGCAAGGCCTGCCCTTTCGCTCTGGCATTCAGGGGGACAGGGGACTAGGCTCGTGCCTTCCCCATCCTTGAGGAGCCGCGAGAGGATCACTGCACACGGCCCGTGCCCTGGGATGGGGAGTAATGGGAAACTGTCCCTGTTTCCCCGACACACCCCCTGCCTCCGCCAAGGCTGCCACATCCTGGAGGAAGACGGCATTTGATTGCCCGTTCCTCCAGGAGGTGTTTCTGCGAGTTCAGGTTGGGGAGATTGGTGGCAAGCCCACGTCTGCCCTCTGGACAGGTGGCCAAGGACCTGCTATCCCCTTGGGCCCAGAGGCACAGGAAAGGCCTTCCTTCTGTCCAGACTCCTTCCTCAGATTAGAGCACGCTCCCGTGCCCAATCATCCCCTCGTGTCTCCTTAGCTTCGTCTCTCTGCACAAGCAGAGGGTGACAATTGTCTTGCCACCGGCCCGCTGTTCTTGCCAGGGCCGGCGCTCCTGCTTCGCGACCGTTTTCCGTCCACAAGGCCAACGACTCCTTCTCTTCTCCTGGGGCAGCATGCTGCACTTTCCCTAGACAGGCTCCTGCGGAGTGCAGTGACAGACATGTCCCTTTCTTTAAGGATCTTTCCACAGGCGCAACCACGCTTCTCTCTCAGGCAGAAGGGATGCCCAGGCTAAGTGGATCTCGCTCCATGCGGATTTATTACACCGTGCTGTGGAGTCTTCCTCAGGAAAACAGCAGCAGCATCCCACAGATCCGACTCTGATTTCCCAGAGAATGCTGTGCTTTCTCAGAGGGGATGCCCTAGCAAAGAGGCTTTTGCTCTATGCCGGTTCCTCCCGCCGTGCTCGAATACTAGGCTAAGGCAAGCAGCAACAGCAGCCCACAGAAACGACTCTGATTTCCCAGCGATGGCTATGCTTTCGCATATGTTTTCAGCTTGGCGGGAACCGCACTTCGCTGCTGCTTCCTCAGCAAGGATTTCGGTGTTTGCTCTGTCACGTCAGGGAAGAAGAGCTGCGGAGAGCTGGTCCGTCTTAGGCCTTGCTGTCCCGGGCTTCATGTTGGCGCCCTGGGTTCTCGCTGCCAGGCCGAAATAAGCAGACAGAGCCACAAACCTGCAGCAGCGTGCGTGGCCTAGGATGGCACTCAATGCACACTACCAACTCCCGTTGTAGGCAACGCTTGGTCTTTGGTACTGGCACTCAGGCGGACTCACGGACAAGGCCAGTGCCTTCGCCACTGGAGAGGAGAGGCGACAGGATCCCTGAACACCGTCCGTTCCCTGGAATGGGGAGCTTTGGGGGACTGTCCCCACTCCTTCCCCGGCAAACCCCCTGCCACCGAAAACGCTGTCACATCTTGGAGGAAGATGGCATCTGACTGCCCATTTCACGAGGGAGCTGTTCCTCAAGTTCCGGGTTTGGCTCCTGGTAGCAAGCCCAAGTGTGCCCTACGGACAGGTGGTCAAGGACATGCTGTCCCCTTGGGACCAGAGGCACAAGACAGGCCTGCCTTCTGCCCAGACTCCTTCCTCAGAGTGGAGCAGGTGCCCCTGCCCTAGTCGTCACCTCATGTCTCATTAGCAGTGAGGCTTCGTCTCTCCGCACAGGGAGCGGGTGACACTTGTCTTGCCACCGGCCTGCTCTTCCTGCGACGGCAGGCTCTCCTGCTTCCCGACCGTTTCCCAAACTCAAGGCCAATGGCACCTTCTCTTCTCTGGGGGCTGCTTGTTCGGCCTGCCCCAGACTTGCTCCTGGGGAGTGCAGTGAAAGACATGTCCCTTTCCTTAAGGCCCTTTCAGATGTGCAACCACGCTTCTCTCTTAGGCAAAGAGGTGCTAGGGCAAAGAGGATTTCGTTGCATGCGGGTATCTTCCAACGTGCTGTGGAGAGTAGCTTAGGTATTCAGCAGCAGCATCCCCCTCATCCGATTCTGATTTCCCAGTGAATGCTGTGCTTTCCCAGAGGAGATGCCCGGGCAAAGACGATTTCGCTGTATGCGGGTTTCTCCCACCGTTACACCGGGCTCAGGCAAGCAGCAGTAGAGCCCGCAGATCCGACTCTGATTTCTCGGCGAATGCTGTGCTTTCGCAGAGGCTTTGGCTTGGAGCGAACAGCACTTGGCCGCTGCTTCCTCAGCAATGCTTTAGTCGCTTCAGGGAAGAAGAGCAGCGGGAGAGCTGGTGCCTCTTGGGCCTTGCTTTCCCGGGCTCCAAGTTCACATCCTGGGTTCATCCTACCAAGCCGAAATAAGCAGACCCAGCCTCGACCCTGCAGCAGCGTGCATGGCCTAGGATGGCACTCTGCTCACAATGACATCTCTCCTCGTAGGCAAGGCCTGCCCTTTCGCTCTGGCATTCAGGGGGACAGGGGACTAGGCTCGTGCCTTCCCCATCCTTGAGGAGCCGCGAGAGGATCACTGCACACGGCCCGTACCCTGGGATGGGGAGTAATGGGAAACTGTCCCTGTTTCCCCGACACACCCCCTACCTCCGCCAAGGCTGCCACATCCTGGAGGAAGACGGCATTTGATTGCCCGTTCCTCCAGGAGGTGTTTCTGCGAGTTCAGTTTGGGGAGATTGGTGGCAAGCCCACGTCTGCCCTCTGGACAGGTGGCCAAGGACCTGCTATCCCCTTGGGCCCAGAGGCACAGGAAAGGCCTTCCTTCTGTCCAGACTACTTCCTCAGATTAGAGCACGCTCCCGTGCCCAATCATCCCCCCGTGTCTCCTTAGCTTCGTCTCTCTGCACAAGCAGAGGGTGACAATTGTCTTGCCACCGGCCCGCTGTTCTTGCCAGGGCCTGCGCTCCTGCTTCGCGACCGTTTTCCGTCCACAAGGCCAACGACTCCTTCTCTTCTCCTGGGGCAGCATGCTGCACTTTCCCGAGACAGGCTCCTGGCGAGTGCAGTGACAGACTTGTCCCTTTCTTTAAGGCTCTTTCCACAGGCGCAACCACGCTTCTCTCTCAGGCAGAAGGGATGCCCAGGCAAAGTGGATCTCGCTCCATGCAGATTTATTACACCGTGCTGTGGAGTCTTCCTCAGGAAAACAGCAGCAGCATCCCACAGATCCGACTCTGATTTCCCAGAGAATGCTGTGCTTTCCCAGAGGGGATGCCCTAGCAAAGAGGCTTTTGCTCTATGCGGGTTCCTCCCGCCGTGCTCGAATACTAGGCTAAGGCAAGCAGCAACAGCAGCCCACAGAAACGACTCTGATTTCCCAGCGATGGCTATGCTTTCGCATAGGTTTTCAGCTTGGCGGGAACCGCACTTCGTTGCTGCTTCCTCAGCAAGGATTTCGGTGTTTGCTCTGTCGCGTCAGGGAAGAAGAGCTGCGGAGAGCTGGTCCGTCTTAGGCCTTGCTGTCCCGGGCTTCATGTTGGCGCCCTGGGTTCTCGCTGCCAGGCCGAAATAAGCAGACACAGCCACAAACCTGCAGCAGCGTGCGTGGCCTAGGATGGCACTCAATGCACACTACCAACTCCCGTTGTAGGCAACGCTTGGCCTTTGGTACTGGCTCTCAGGCGGACTCACGGACAAGGCCAGTGCCTTCGCCACAGGAGAGGAGAGGCGACAGGATCCCTGAACACCGTCCGTTCCCTGGAATGGGGAGCTTTGGGGGACTGTCCCCACTCCTTCCCCGGCAAACCCCCTGCCACCGAAAACGCTGTCACATCTTGGAGGAAGATGGCATCTGACTGCCCATTTCACGAGGGAGCTGTTCCTCAAGTTCCGGGTTTGGCTCCTGGTAGCAAGCCCAAGTGTGCCCTACGGACAGGTGGTCAAGGACATGCTGTCCCCTTGGGACCAGAGGCACAAGACAGCCATGCCTTCTGCCCAGACTCCTTCCTCAGAGTGGAGCAGGTGCCCCTGCCCTAGTCGTCACCTCATGTCTCATTAGCAGTGAGGCTTCGTCTCTCCGCACCGGGAGCGGGTGACACTTGTCTTGCCACCGGCCTGCTCTTCCTGCCACGGCAGGCTCTCCTGCTTCCCGACCGTTTCCCAAACTCAAGGCCAATGGCACCTTCTCTTCTCTGGGGGCGGCTTGTTCGGCCTGCCCCAGACTTGCTCCTGGGGAGTGCAGTGAAAGACATGTCCCTTTCCTTAAGTCCCTTTCAGATGTGCAACCACGCTTCTCTCTTAGGCAAAGAGGTGCTAGGGCAAAGAGGATTTCGTTGCATGCGGGTATCTTCCAACGTGCTGTGGAGAGTAGCTTAGGTATTCAGAAGCAGCATCCCCCACATCCGATTCTGATTTCCCAGTGAATGCTGTGCTTTCCCAGAGGAGATGCCCGGGCAAAGAGGATTTCGCTGTATGCGGGTTTCTCCCACCGTTACACCGGGCTCAGGCAAGCAGCAGTAGAGCCCGCATATCCGACTCTGATTTCTCAGCGAATGCTGTGCTTTCGCAGAGGCTTTGGCTTGGAGCGAACAGCACTTGGCCGCTGCTTCCTCAGCAAGGCTTTAGTCGCTTCAGGGAAGAAGAGCAGCGGGAGAGCTGGTGCCTCTTGGGCCTTGCTTTCCCGGGCTCCAAGTTCACATCCTGGGTTCATCCTACCAAGCCGAAATAAGCAGACCCAGCCTCGACCCTGCAGCAGCGTGCATGGCCTAGGATGGCACTCTGCTCACAATGACATCTCTCCTCGTAGGCAAGGCCTGCCCTTTCGCTCTGGCATTCAGGGGGACAGGGGACTAGGCTCGTGCCTTCCCCATCCTTGAGGAGCCGCGAGAGGATCACTGCACACGGCCCGTGCCCTGGGATGGGGAGTAATGGGAAACTGTCCCTGTTTCCCCGACACACCCCCTGCCTCCGCCAAGGCTGCCACATCCTGGAGAAATACGGCATTTGATTGCCCGTTCCTCCAGGAGGTGTTTCTGTGAGTTCAGGTTGGGGAGATTGGTGGCAAGCCCACGTCTGCCCTCTGGACAGGTGGCCAAGGACCTGCTATCCCCTTGGGCCCAGAGGCACAGGAAAGGCCTTCCTTCTGTCCAGACTCCTTCCTCAGATTAGAGCACGCTCCCGTGCCCAATCATCCGCCCGTGTCTCCTTAGCTTCGTCTCTCTGCACAAGCAGAGGGTGACAATTGTCTTGCCACCGGCCCGCTGTTCTTGCCAGGGCCGGCGCTCCTGCTTCGCGACCGTTTTCCGTCCACAAGGCCAACGACTCCTGCTCTTCTCCTGGGGCAGCATGCTGCACTTTCCCGAGACAGGCTCCTGGGGAGTGCAGTGACAGACATGTCCCTTTCTTTAAGGATCTTTCCACAGGCGCAACCACGCTTCTCTCTCAGGCAGAAGGGATGCCCAGGCAAAGTGGATCTCGCTCCATGCAGATTTATTACACCGTGCTGTGGAGTCTTCCTCAGGAAAACAGCAGCAGCATCCCACAGATCCGACTCTGATTTCCCAGAGAATGCTGTGCTTTCCCAGAGGGGATGCCCTAGCAAAGAGGCTTTTGCTCTATGCGGGTTCCTCCCGCCGTGCTCGAATACTAGGCTAAGGCAAGCAGCAACAGCAGCCCACAGAAACGACTCTGATTTCCCAGCGATGGCTATGCTTTAGCATAGGTTTTCAGCTTGGCGGGAACCGCACTTCGCTGCTGCTTCCTCAGCAAGGATTTCGGTGTTTGCTCTGTCGCGTCAGGGAAGAAGAGGTGCGGAGAGCTGGTCCGTCTTAGGCCTTGCTGTCCCGGGCTTCATGTTGGCGCCCTGGGTTCTCGCTGCCAGGCCGAAATAAGCAGACACAGCCACAAACCTGCAGCAGCGTGCGTGGCCTAGGATGGCACTCAATGCACACTACCAACTCCCGTTGTAGGCAACGCTTGGCCTTTGGTACTGGCTCTCAGGCGGACTCACGGACAAGGCCAGTGCCTTCGCCACAGGAGAGGAGAGGCGACAGGATCCCTGAACACCGTCCGTTCCCTGGAATGGGGAGCTTTGGGGGACTGTTCCCACTCCTTCCCCGGCAAACCCCCTGCCACCGAAAACGCTGCCACATCTTGGAGGAAGATGGCATCTGACTGCCCATTTCACGAGGGAGCTGTTCCTCAAGTTCCGGGTTTGGCTCCTGGTAGCAAGCCCAAGTGTGCCCTACAGACAGTGGTCAAGGACATGCTGTCCCCTTGGGACCAGAGGCACAAGACAGGCCTGCCTTCTGCCCAGACTCCTTCCTCAGAGTGGAGCAGGTGCCCCTGCCCTAGTCGTCACCTCATGTCTCATTAGCAGTGAGGCTTCGTGTCTCCGCACAGGGAGCGGGTGACACTTGTCTTGCCTCCGGCCTTCTCTTCCTGCCACGGCAGGCTCTCCTGCTTCCCGACCGTTTCCCAAACTCAAGGCCAATGGCACCTTCTCTTCTCTGGGGGCGGCTTGTTCGGCCTGCCCCAGACTTGCTCCTGGGGAGTGCAGTGAAAGACATGTCCCTTTCCTTAAGGCCCTTTCAGATGTGCAACCACGCTTCTCTCTTAGGCAAAGAGGTGCTAGGGCAAAGAGGATTTCGTTGCATGCGGGTATCTTCCAACGTGCTGTGGAGAGTAGCTTAGGTATTCAGCAGCAGCATCCCCCACATCCGATTCTGATTTCCCAGTGAATGCTGTGCTTTCCCAGAGGAGATGCCCGGGCAAAGAGGATTTCGCTGTATGCGGGTTTCTCCCACCGCGAGACCGGGCTCAGGCAAGCAGCAGTAGAGCCCGCAGATCCGACTCTGATTTCTCAGCGAATGCTGTGCTTTCGCAGAGGCTTTGGCTTGGAGCGAACAGCACTTGGCCGCTGCTTCCTCAGCAAGGCTTTAGTCGCTTCAGGGAAGAAGAGCAGCGGGAGAGCTGGTGCCTCTTGGGCCTTGCTTTCCCGGGCTCCAAGTTCACATCCTGGGTTCATCCTACCAAGCCGAAATAAGCAGACCCAGCCTCGACCCTGCAGCAGCGTTCATGGCCTAGGATGGCACTCTGCTCACAATGACATCTCTCCTCGTAGGCAAGGCCTGCCCTTTCGCTCTGGCATTCATGGGTACAGGGGACTAGGCTCGTGCCTTCCCCATCCTTGAGGAGCCGCGAGAGGATCACTGCACACGGCCCGTGCCCTGGGATGGGGAGTAATGGGAAACTGTCCCTGTTTCCCCGACACACCCCCTGCCTCCGCCAAGGCTGCCACATCCTGGAGGAAGACGGCATTTGATTGCCCGTTCCTCCAGGAGGTGTTTCTGCGAGTTCAGGTTGGGGAGATTGGTGGCAAGCCCACGTCTGCCCTCTGGACAGGTGGCCAAGGACCTGCTATCCCCTTGGGCCCAGAGGCACAGGAAAGGCCTTGCTTCTGTCCAGACTCCTTCCTCAGATTAGAGCACGCTCCCGTGCCCAATCATCCGCCCGTGTCTCCTTAGCTTCGTCTCTCTGCACAAGCAGAGGGTGACAATTGTCTTGCCACCGGCCCGCTGTTCTTGCCAGGGCCGGCGCTCCTGCTTCGCGACCGTTTTCCGTCCACAAGGCCAACGACTCCTGCTCTTCTCCTGGGGCAGCATGCTGCACTTTCCCGAGACAGGCTCCTGGGGAGTGCAGTGACAGACATGTCCCTTTCTTTAAGGATCTTTCCACAGGCGCAACCACGCTTCTCTCTCAGGCAGAAGGGATGCCCAGGCAAAGTGGATCTCGCTCCATGCAGATTTATTACACCGTGCTGTGGAGTCTTCCTCAGGAAAACAGCAGCAGCATCCCACAGATCCGACTCTGATTTCCCAGAGAATGCTGTGCTTTCCCAGAGGGGATGCCCTAGCAAAGAGGCTTTTGCTCTATGCGGGTTCCTCCCGCCGTGCTCGAATACTAGGCTAAGGCAAGCAGCAACAGCAGCCCACAGAAACGACTCTGATTTCCCAGCGATGGCTATGCTTTAGCATAGGTTTTCAGCTTGGCGGGAACCGCACTTCGCTGCTGCTTCCTCAGCAAGGATTTCGGTGTTTGCTCTGTCGCGTCAGGGAAGAAGAGGTGCGGAGAGCTGGTCCGTCTTAGGCCTTGCTGTCCCGGGCTTCATGTTGGCGCCCTGGGTTCTCGCTGCCAGGCCGAAATAAGCAGACACAGCCACAAACCTGCAGCAGCGTGCGTGGCCTAGGATGGCACTCAATGCACACTACCAACTCCCGTTGTAGGCAACGCTTGGCCTTTGGTACTGGCTCTCAGGCGGACTCACGGACAAGGCCAGTGCCTTCGCCACAGGAGAGGAGAGGCGACAGGATCCCTGAACACCGTCCGTTCCCTGGAATGGGGAGCTTTGGGGGACTGTTCCCACTCCTTCCCCGGCAAACCCCCTGCCACCGAAAACGCTGCCACATCTTGGAGGAAGATGGCATCTGACTGCCCATTTCACGAGGGAGCTGTTCCTCAAGTTCCGGGTTTGGCTCCTGGTAGCAAGCCCAAGTGTGCCCTACAGACAGGTGGTCAAGGACATGCTGTCCCCTTGGGACCAGAGGCACAAGACAGGCCTGCCTTCTGCCCAGACTCCTTCCTCAGAGTGGAGCAGGTGCCCCTGCCCTAGTCGTCACCTCATGTCTCATTAGCAGTGAGGCTTCGTGTCTCCGCACAGGGAGCGGGTGACACTTGTCTTGCCTCCGGCCTTCTCTTCCTGCCACGGCAGGCTCTCCTGCTTCCCGACCGTTTCCCAAACTCAAGGCCAATGGCACCTTCTCTTCTCTGGGGACGGCTTGTTCGGCCTGCCCCAGACTTGCTCCTGGGGAGTGCAGTGAAAGACATGTCCCTTTCCTTAAGGCCCTTTCAGATGTGCAACCACGCTTCTCTCTTAGGCAAAGAGGTGCTAGGGCAAAGAGGATTTCGTTGCATGCGGGTATCTTCCAACGTGCTGTGGAGAGTAGCTTAGGTATTCAGCAGCAGCATCCCCCACATCCGATTCTGATTTCCCAGTGAATGCTGTGCTTTCCCAGAGGAGATGCCCGGGCAAAGAGGATTTCGCTGTATGCGGGTTTCTCCCACCGCGAGACCGGGCTCAGGCAAGCAGCAGTAGAGCCCGCAGATCCGACTCTGATTTCTCAGCGAATGCTGTGCTTTCGCAGAGGCTTTGGCTTGGAGCGAACAGCACTTGGCCGCTGCTTCCTCAGCAAGGCTTTAGTCGCTTCAGGGAAGAAGAGCAGCGGGAGAGCTGGTGCCTCTTGGGCCTTGCTTTCCCGGGCTCCAAGTTCACATCCTGGGTTCATCCTACCAAGCCGAAATAAGCAGACCCAGCCTCGACCCTGCAGCAGCGTGCATGGCCTAGGATGGCACTCTGCTCACAATGACATCTCTCCTCGTAGGCAAGGCCTGCCCTTTCGCTCTGGCATTCAGGGGGACAGGGGACTAGGCTCGTGCCTTCCCCATCCTTGAGGAGCCGCGAGAGGATCACTGCACACGGCCCGTGCCCTGGGATGGGGAGTAATGGGAAACTGTCCCTGTTTCCCCGACACACCCCCTGCCTCCGCCAAGGCTGCCACATCCTGGAGGAAGACGGCATTTGATTGCCCGTTCCTCCAGGAGGTGTTTCTGCGAGTTCAGGTTGGGGAGATTGGTGGCAAGCCCACGTCTGCCCTCTGGACAGGTGGCCAAGGACCTGCTATCCCCTTGGGCCCAGAGGCACAGGAAAGGCCTTCCTTCTGTCCAGACTCCTTCCTCAGATTAGAGCACGCTCCCGTGCCCAATCATCCGCCCGTGTCTCCTTAGCTTCGTCTCTCTGCACAAGCAGAGGGTGACAATTGTCTTGCCACCGGCCCGCTGTTCTTGCCAGGGCCGGCGCTCCTGCTTCGCGACCGTTTTCCGTCCACAAGGCCAACGACTCCTTCTCTTCTCCTGGGGCAGCATGCTGCACTTTCCCGAGACAGGCTCCTGGGGAGTGCAGTGACAGACATGTCCCTTTCTTTAAGGATCTTTCCACAGGCGCAACCACGCTTCTCTCTCAGGCAGAAGGGATGCCCAGGCAAAGTGGATCTCGCTCCATGCAGATTTATTACACCGTGCTGTGGAGTCTTCCTCAGGAAAACAGAAGCAGCATCCCACAGATCCGACTCTGATTTCCCAGAGAATGCTGTGCTTTCCCAGAGGGGATGCCCTAGCAAAGAGGCTTTTGCTCTATGCGGGTTCCTCCCGCCGTGCTCGAATACTAGGCTAAGGCAAGCAGCAACAGCAGCCCACAGAAACGACTCTGATTTCCCAGCGATGGCTATGCTTTCGCATAGGTTTTCAGCTTGGCGGGAACCGCACTTCGATGCTGCTTCCTCAGCAAGGATTTCGGTGTTTGCTCTGTCGCGTCAGGGAAGAAGAGCTGCGGAGAGCTGGTCCGTCTTAGGCCTTGCTGTCCCGGGCTTCATGTTGGCGCCCTGGGTTCTCGCTGCCAGGCCGAAATAAGCAGACACAGCCACAAACCTGCAGCAGCGTGCGTGGCCTAGGATGGCACTCAATACACAATAACAACTCCCGTTGTAGGCAACGCTTGGCCTAAGGTACTGGCTCTCAGGCGGACTCACGGACAAGGCCAGTGCCTTCGCCACAGGAGAGGAGAGGCGACAGGATCCCTGAACACCGTCCGTTCCCTGGAATGGGGAGCTTTGGGGGACTGTCCCCACTCCTTCCCCGGCAAACCCCCTGCCACCGAAAACGCTGTCACATCTTGGAGGAAGATGGCATCTGACTGCCCATTTCACGAGGGAGCTGTTCCTCAAGTTCCGGGTTTGGCTCCTGGTAGCAAGCCCAAGTGTGCCCTACGGACAGGTGGTCAAGGACATGCTGTCCCCTTGGGACCAGAGGCACAAGACAGGCCTGCCTTCTGCCCAGACGCCTTCCTCAGAGTGGAGCAGGTGCCCCTGCCCTAGTCGTCACCTCATGTCTCATTAGCAGTGAGGCTTCGTCTCTCCGCACCGGGAGCGGGTGACACTTGTCTTGCCACCGGCCTGCTCTTCCTGCCACGGCAGGCTCTCCTGCTTCCCGACCGTTTCCCAAACTCAAGGCCAATGGCACCTTCTCTTCTCTGGGGGCGGCTTGTTCGGCCTGCCCCAGACTTGCTCCTGGGGAGTGCAGTGAAAGACATGTCCCTTTCCTTAAGGCCCTTTCAGATGTGCAACCACGCTTCTCTCTTAGGCAAAGAGGTGCTAGGGCAAAGAGGATTTCGTTGCATGTGGGTATCTTCCAACGTGCTGTGGAGAGTAGCTTAGGTATTCAGCAGCAGCATCCCCCACATCCGATTCTGATTTCCCAGTGAATGCTGTGCTTTCCCAGAGGAGATGCCCGGGCAAAGACGATTTCGCTGTATGCGGGTTTCTCCCACCGTTACACCGGGCTCAGGCAAGCAGCAGTAGAGCCCGCAGATCCGACTCTGATTTCTCGGCGAATGCTGTGCTTTCGCAGAGGCTTTGGCTTGGAGCGAACAGCACATGGCCGCTGCTTCCTCAGCAAGGCTTTAGTCGCTTCAGGGAAGAAGAGCAGCGGGAGAGCTGGTGCCTCTTGGGCCTTGCTTTCCCGGGCTCCAAGTTCACATCCTGGGTTCATCCTACCAAGCCGAAATAAGCAGACCCAGCCTCGACCCTGCAGCAGCGTGCATGGCCTAGGATGGCACTCTGCTCACAATGACATCTCTCCTCGTAGGCAAGGCCTGCCCTTTCGCTCTGGCATTCAGGGGGACAGGGGACTAGGCTCGTGCCTTCCCCATCCTTGAGGAGCCGCGAGAGGATCATTGCACACGGCCCGTGCCCTGGGATGGGGAGTAATGGGAAACTGTCCCTGTTTCCCCGACACACCCCCTGCCTCCGCCAAGGCTGCCACATCCTGGAGGAAGACGGCATTTGATTGCCCGTTCCTCTAGGAGGTGTTTCTGCGAGTTCAGGTTCGGGAGATTGGTGGCAAGCCCACGTCTGCCCTCTGGAAAGGTGGCCAAGGACCTGCTATCCCCTTGGGCCCAGAGGCACAGGAAAGGCCTTCCTTCTGTCCAGACTCCTTCCTCAGATTAGAGCACGCTCCCGTGCCCAATCATCCGCCCGTGTCTCCTTAGCTTCGTCTCTCTGCACAAGCAGAGGGTGACAATTGTCTTGCCACCGGCCCGCTGTTCTTGCCAGGGCCGGCGCTCCTGCTTCGCGACCGTTTTCCGTCCACAAGGCCAACGACTCCTGCTCTTCTCCTGGGGCAGCATGCTGCACTTTCCCGAGACAGGCTCCTGGGGAGTGCAGTGACAGACATGTCCCTTTCTTTAAGGATCTTTCCACAGGCGCAACCACGCTTCTCTCTCAGGCAGAAGGGATGCCCAGGCAAAGTGGATCTCGCTCCATGCAGATTTATTACACCGTGCTGTGGAGTCTTCCTCAGGAAAACAGCAGCAGCATCCCACAGATCCGACTCTGATTTCCCAGAGAATGCTGTGCTTTCCCAGAGGGGATGCCCTAGCAAAGAGGCTTTTGCTCTATGCGGGTTCCTCCCGCCGTGCTCGAATACTAGGCTAAGGCAAGCAGCAACAGCAGCCCACAGAAACGACTCTGATTTCCCAGCGATGGCTATGCTTTAGCATAGGTTTTCAGCTTGGCGGGAACCGCACTTCGCTGCTGCTTCCTCAGCAAGGATTTCGGTGTTTGCTCTGTCGCGTCAGGGAAGAAGAGGTGCGGAGAGCTGGTCCGTCTTAGGCCTTGCTGTCCCGGGCTTCATGTTGGCGCCCTGGGTTCTCGCTGCCAGGCCGAAATAAGCAGACACAGCCACAAACCTGCAGCAGCGTGCGTGGCCTAGGATGGCACTCAATGCACACTACCAACTCCCGTTGTAGGCAACGCTTGGCCTTTGGTACTGGCTCTCAGGCGGACTCACGGACAAGGCCAGTGCCTTCGCCACAGGAGAGGAGAGGCGACAGGATCCCTGAACACCGTCCGTTCCCTGGAATGGGGAGCTTTGGGGGACTGTTCCCACTCCTTCCCCGGCAAACCCCCTGCCACCGAAAACGCTGCCACATCTTGGAGGAAGATGGCATCTGACTGCCCATTTCACGAGGGAGCTGTTCCTCAAGTTCCGGGTTTGGCTCCTGGTAGCAAGCCCAAGTGTGCCCTACAGACAGGTGGTCAAGGACATGCTGTCCCCTTGGGACCAGAGGCACAAGACAGGCCTGCCTTCTGCCCAGACTCCTTCCTCAGAGTGGAGCAGGTGCCCCTGCCCTAGTCGTCACCTCATGTCTCATTAGCAGTGAGGCTTCGTGTCTCCGCACAGGGAGCGGGTGACACTTGTCTTGCCTCCGGCCTTCTCTTCCTGCCACGGCAGGCTCTCCTGCTTCCCGACCGTTTCCCAAACTCAAGGCCAATGGCACCTTCTCTTCTCTGGGGGCGGCTTGTTCGGCCTGCCCCAGACTTGCTCCTGGGGAGTGCAGTGAAAGACATGTCCCTTTCCTTAAGGCCCTTTCAGATGTGCAACCACGCTTCTCTCTTAGGCAAAGAGGTGCTAGGGCAAAGAGGATTTCGTTGCATGCGGGTATCTTCCAACGTGCTGTGGAGAGTAGCTTAGGTATTCAGCAGCAGCATCCCCCACATCCGATTCTGATTTCCCAGTGAATGCTGTGCTTTCCCAGAGGAGATGCCCGGGCAAAGAGGATTTCGCTGTATGCGGGTTTCTCCCACCGCGAGACCGGGCTCAGGCAAGCAGCAGTAGAGCCCGCAGATCCGACTCTGATTTCTCAGCGAATGCTGTGCTTTCGCAGAGGCTTTGGCTTGGAGCGAACAGCACTTGGCCGCTGCTTCCTCAGCAAGGCTTTAGTCGCTTCAGGGAAGAAGAGCAGCGGGAGAGCTGGTGCCTCTTGGGCCTTGCTTTCCCGGGCTCCAAGTTCACATCCTGGGTTCATCCTACCAAGCCGAAATAAGCAGACCCAGCCTCGACCCTGCAGCAGCGTTCATGGCCTAGGATGGCACTCTGCTCACAATGACATCTCTCCTCGTAGGCAAGGCCTGCCCTTTCGCTCTGGCATTCATGGGGACAGGGGACTAGGCTCGTGCCTTCCCCATCCTTGAGGAGCCGCGAGAGGATCACTGCACACGGCCCGTGCCCTGGGATGGGGAGTAATGGGAAACTGTCCCTGTTTCCCCGACACACCCCCTGCCTCCGCCAAGGCTGCCACATCCTGGAGGAAGACGGCATTTGATTGCCCGTTCCTCCAGGAGGTGTTTCTGCGAGTTCAGGTTGGGGAGATTGGTGGCAAGCCCACGTCTGCCCTCTGGACAGGTGGCCAAGGACCTGCTATCCCCTTGGGCCCAGAGGCACAGGAAAGGCCTTGCTTCTGTCCAGACTCCTTCCTCAGATTAGAGCACGCTCCCGTGCCCAATCATCCGCCCGTGTCTCCTTAGCTTCGTCTCTCTGCACAAGCAGAGGGTGACAATTGTCTTGCCACCGGCCCGCTGTTCTTGCCAGGGCCGGCGCTCCTGCTTCGCGACCGTTTTCCGTCCACAAGGCCAACGACTCCTGCTCTTCTCCTGGGGCAGCATGCTGCACTTTCCCGAGACAGGCTCCTGGGGAGTGCAGTGACAGACATGTCCCTTTCTTTAAGGATCTTTCCACAGGCGCAACCACGCTTCTCTCTCAGGCAGAAGGGATGCCCAGGCAAAGTGGATCTCGCTCCATGCAGATTTATTACACCGTGCTGTGGAGTCTTCCTCAGGAAAACAGCAGCAGCATCCCACAGATCCGACTCTGATTTCCCAGAGAATGCTGTGCTTTCCCAGAGGGGATGCCCTAGCAAAGAGGCTTTTGCTCTATGCGGGTTCCTCCCGCCGTGCTCGAATACTAGGCTAAGGCAAGCAGCAACAGCAGCCCACAGAAACGACTCTGATTTCCCAGCGATGGCTATGCTTTAGCATAGGTTTTCAGCTTGGCGGGAACCGCACTTCGCTGCTGCTTCCTCAGCAAGGATTTCGGTGTTTGCTCTGTCGCGTCAGGGAAGAAGAGGTGCGGAGAGCTGGTCCGTCTTAGGCCTTGCTGTCCCGGGCTTCATGTTGGCGCCCTGGGTTCTCGCTGCCAGGCCGAAATAAGCAGACACAGCCACAAACCTGCAGCAGCGTGCGTGGCCTAGGATGGCACTCAATGCACACTACAAACTCCCGTTGTAGGCAACGCTTGGCCTTTGGTACTGGCTCTCAGGGGGACTCACGGACAAGGCCAGTGCCTTCGCCACAGGAGAGGAGAGGCGACAGGATCCCTGAACACCGTCCGTTCCCTGGAATGGGGAGCTTTGGGGGACTGTTCCCACTCCTTCCCCGGCAAACCCCCTGCCACCGAAAACGCTGCCACATCTTGGAGGAAGATGGCATCTGACTGCCCATTTCACGAGGGAGCTGTTCCTCAAGTTCCGGGTTTGGCTCCTGGTAGCAAGCCCAAGTGTGCCCTACAGACAGGTGGTCAAGGACATGCTGTCCCCTTGGGACCAGAGGCACAAGACAGGCCTGCCTTCTGCCCAGACTCCTTCCTCAGAGTGGAGCAGGTGCCCCTGCCCTAGTCGTCACCTCATGTCTCATTAGCAGTGAGGCTTCGTGTCTCCGCACAGGGAGCGGGTGACACTTGTCTTGCCTCCGGCCTTCTCTTCCTGCCACGGCAGGCTCTCCTGCTTCCCGACCGTTTCCCAAACTCAAGGCCAATGGCACCTTCTCTTCTCTGGGGGCGGCTTGTTCGGCCTGCCCCAGACTTGCTCCTGGGGAGTGCAGTGAAAGACATGTCCCTTTCCTTAAGGCCCTTTCAGATGTGCAACCACGCTTCTCTCTTAGGCAAAGAGGTGCTAGGGCAAAGAGGATTTCGTTGCATGCGGGTATCTTCCAACGTGCTGTGGAGAGTAGCTTAGGTATTCAGCAGCAGCATCCCCCACATCCGATTCTGATTTCCCAGTGAATGCTGTGCTTTCCCAGAGGAGATGCCCGGGCAAAGAGGATTTCGCTGTATGCGGGTTTCTCCCACCGCGAGACCGGGCTCAGGCAAGCAGCAGTAGAGCCCGCAGATCCGACTCTGATTTCTCAGCGAATGCTGTGCTTTCGCAGAGGCTTTGGCTTGGAGCGAACAGCACTTGGCCGCTGCTTCCTCAGCAAGGCTTTAGTCGCTTCAGGGAAGAAGAGCAGCGGGAGAGCTGGTGCCTCTTGGGCCTTGCTTTCCCGGGCTCCAAGTTCACATCCTGGGTTCATCCTACCAAGCCGAAATAAGCAGACCCAGCCTCGACCCTGCAGCAGCGTGCATGGCCTAGGATGGCACTCTGCTCACAATGACATCTCTCCTCGTAGGCAAGGCCTGCCCTTTCGCTCTGGCATTCAGGGGGACAGGGGACTAGGCTCGTGCCTTCCCCATCCTTGAGGAGCCGCGAGAGGATCACTGCACACGGCCCGTGCCCTGGGATGGGGAGTAATGGGAAACTGTCCCTGTTTCCCCGACACACCCCCTGCCTCCGCCAAGGCTGCCACATCCTGGAGGAAGACGGCATTTGATTGCCCGTTCCTCCAGGAGGTGTTTCTGCGAGTTCAGGTTGGGGAGATTGGTGGCAAGCCCACGTCTGCCCTCTGGACAGGTGGCCAAGGACCTGCTATCCCCTTGGGCCCAGAGGCACAGGAAAGGCCTTCCTTCTGTCCAGACTCCTTCCTCAGATTAGAGCACGCTCCCGTGCCCAATCATCCGCCCGTGTCTCCTTAGCTTCGTCTCTCTGCACAAGCAGAGGGTGACAATTGTCTTGCCACCGGCCCGCTGTTCTTGCCAGGGCCGGCGCTCCTGCTTCGCGACCGTTTTCCGTCCACAAGGCCAACGACTCCTTCTCTTCTCCTGGGGCAGCATGCTGCACTTTCCCGAGACAGGCTCCTGGGGAGTGCAGTGACAGACATGTCCCTTTCTTTAAGGATCTTTCCACAGGCGCAACCACGCTTCTCTCTCAGGCAGAAGGGATGCCCAGGCAAAGTGGATCTCGCTCCATGCAGATTTATTACACCGTGCTGTGGAGTCTTCCTCAGGAAAACAGAAGCAGCATCCCACAGATCCGACTCTGATTTCCCAGAGAATGCTGTGCTTTCCCAGAGGGGATGCCCTAGCAAAGAGGCTTTTGCTCTATGCGGGTTCCTCCCGCCGTGCTCGAATACTAGGCTAAGGCAAGCAGCAACAGCAGCCCACAGAAACGACTCTGATTTCCCAGCGATGGCTATGCTTTCGCATAGGTTTTCAGCTTGGCGGGAACCGCACTTCGATGCTGCTTCCTCAGCAAGGATTTCGGTGTTTGCTCTGTCGCGTCAGGGAAGAAGAGCTGCGGAGAGCTGGTCCGTCTTAGGCCTTGCTGTCCCGGGCTTCATGTTGGCGCCCTGGGTTCTCGCTGCCAGGCCGAAATAAGCAGACACAGCCACAAACCTGCAGCAGCGTGCGTGGCCTAGGATGGCACTCAATACACAATACCAACTCCCGTTGTAGGCAACGCTTGGCCTAAGGTACTGGCTCTCAGGCGGACTCACGGACAAGGCCAGTGCCTTCGCCACAGGAGAGGAGAGGCGACAGGATCCCTGAACACCGTCCGTTCCCTGGAATGGGGAGCTTTGGGGGACTGTCCCCACTCCTTCCCCGGCAAACCCCCTGCCACCGAAAACGCTGTCACATCTTGGAGGAAGATGGCATCTGACTGCCCATTTCACGAGGGAGCTGTTCCTCAAGTTCCGGGTTTGGCTCCTGGTAGCAAGCCCAAGTGTGCCCTACGGACAGGTGGTCAAGGACATGCTGTCCCCTTGGGACCAGAGGCACAAGACAGGCCTGCCTTCTGCCCAGACGCCTTCCTCAGAGTGGAGCAGGTGCCCCTGCCCTAGTCGTCACCTCATGTCTCATTAGCAGTGAGGCTTCGTCTCTCCGCACCGGGAGCGGGTGACACTTGTCTTGCCACCGGCCTGCTCTTCCTGCCACGGCAGGCTCTCCTGCTTCCCGACCGTTTCCCAAACTCAAGGCCAATGGCACCTTCTCTTCTCTGGGGGCGGCTTGTTCGGCCTGCCCCAGACTTGCTCCTGGGGAGTGCAGTGAAAGACATGTCCCTTTCCTTAAGGCCCTTTCAGATGTGCAACCACGCTTCTCTCTTAGGCAAAGAGGTGCTAGGGCAAAGAGGATTTCGTTGCATGTGGGTATCTTCCAACGTGCTGTGGAGAGTAGCTTAGGTATTCAGCAGCAGCATCCCCCACATCCGATTCTGATTTCCCAGTGAATGCTGTGCTTTCCCAGAGGAGATGCCCGGGCAAAGACGATTTCGCTGTATGCGGGTTTCTCCCACCGTTACACCGGGCTCAGGCAAGCAGCAGTAGAGCCCGCAGATCCGACTCTGATTTCTCGGCGAATGCTGTGCTTTCGCAGAGGCTTTGGCTTGGAGCGAACAGCACATGGCCGCTGCTTCCTCAGCAAGGCTTTAGTCGCTTCAGGGAAGAAGAGCAGCGGGAGAGCTGGTGCCTCTTGGGCCTTGCTTTCCCGGGCTCCAAGTTCACATCCTGGGTTCATCCTACCAAGCCGAAATAAGCAGACCCAGCCTCGACCCTGCAGCAGCGTGCATGGCCTAGGATGGCACTCTGCTCACAATGACATCTCTCCTCGTAGGCAAGGCCTGCCCTTTCGCTCTGGCATTCAGGGGGACAGGGGACTAGGCTCGTGCCTTCCCCATCCTTGAGGAGCCGCGAGAGGATCACTGCACACGGCCCGTGCCCTGGGATGGGGAGTAATGGGAAACTGTCCCTGTTTCCCCGACACACCCCCTGCCTCCGCCAAGGCTGCCACATCCTGGAGGAAGACGGCATTTGATTGCCCGTTCCTCTAGGAGGTGTTTCTGCGAGTTCAGGTTCGGGAGATTGGTGGCAAGCCCACGTCTGCCCTCTGGAAAGGTGGCCAAGGACCTGCTATCCCCTTGGGCCCAGAGGCACAGGAAAGGCCTTCCTTCTGTCCAGACTCCTTCCTCAGATTAGAGCACGCTCCCGTGCCCAATCATCCCCTCGTGTCTCCTTAGCTTCGTCTCTCTGCACAAGCAGAGGGTGTCAATTGTCTTGCCACCGGCCCGCTGTTCTTGCCAGGGCCGGCGCTCCTGCTTCGCGACCGTTTTCCGTCCACAAGGCCAACGACTCCTTCTCTTCTCCTGGGGCAGCATGCTGCACTTTCCCGAGACAGGCTCCTGCGGAGTGCAGTGACAGACATGTCCCTTTCTTTAAGGATCTTTCCACAGGCGCAACCACGCTTCTCTCTCAGGCAGAAGGGATGCCCAGGCAAAGTGGATCTCGCTCCATGCGGATTTATTACACCGTGCTGTGGAGTCTCCTCAGGAAAACAGCAGCAGCATCCCACAGATCCGACTCTGATTTCCCAGAGAATGCTGTGCTTTCTCAGAGGGGATGCCCTAGCAAAGAGGCTTTTGCTCTATGCGGGTTCCTCCCGCCGTGCTCGAATACTAGGCTAAGGCAAGCAGCAACAGCAGCCCACAGAAACGACTCTGATTTCCCAGCGATGGCTATGCTTTCGCATAGGTTTTCAGCTTGGCGGGAACCGCACTTCGCTGCTGCTTCCTCAGCAAGGATTTCGGTGTTTGCTCTGTCACGTCAGGGAAGAAGAGCTGCGGAGAGCTGTTCCGTCTTAGGCCTTGCTGTCCCGGGCTTCATGTTGGCGCCCTGGGTTCTCGCTGCCAGGCCGAAATAAGCAGACACAGCCACAAACCTGCAGCAGCGTGCGTGGCCTAGGATGGCACTCAATGCACACTACCAACTCCCGTTGTAGGCAACGCTTGGCCTTTGGTACTGGCTCTCAGGCGGACTCACGGACAAGGCCAGTGCCTTCGCCACAGGAGAGGGGAGGCGACAGGATCCCTGATCACCGTCCGTTCCCTGGAAATGGGAGCTTTGGGGGACTGTCCCCACTCCTTCCCCGGCAAACCCCCTGCCACCGAAAACGCTGTCACATCTTGGAGGAAGATGGCATCTGACTGCCCATTTCACGAGGGAGCTGTTCCTCAAGTTCCGGGTTTGGCTCCTGGTAGCAAGCCCAAGTGTGCCCTACGGACAGTTGGTCAAGGACATGCTGTCCCCTTGAGACCAGAGGCAGAAGACAGGCCTGCCTTCTGCCCAGACTCCTTCCTCAGAGTGGAGCAGGTGCCCCTGCCCTAGTCGTCACCTCATGTCTCATTAGCAGTGAGGCTTCGTCTCTCCGCACCGGGAGCGGGTGACACTTGTCTTGCCACCGGCCTGCTCTTCCTGCCACGGCAGGCTCTCCTGCTTCCCGACCGTTTCCCAAACTCAAGGCCAATGGCACCTTCTCTTCTCTGGGGGCGGCTTGTTCGGCCTGCCCCAGACTTGCTCCTGGGGAGTGCAGTGAAAGACATGTCCCTTTCCTTAAGGCCCTTTCAGATGTGCAACCACGCTTCTCTCTTAGGCAAAGAGGTGCTAGGGCAAAGAGGATTTCGTTGCATGCGGGTATCTTCCAACGTGCTGTGGAGAGTAGCTTAGGTATTCAGCAGCAGCATCCCCCACATCCGATTCTGATTTCCCAGTGAATGCTGTGCTTTCCCAGAGGAGATGCCCGGGCAAAGACGATTTCGCTGTATGCGGGTTTCTCCCACCGTTACACCGGGCTCAGGCAAGCAGCTTTAGAGCCCGCAGATCCGACTCTGATTTCTCGGCGAATGCTGTGCTTTCGCAGAGGCTTTGGCTTGGAGCGAACAGCACTTGGCCGCTGCTACCTCAGCAAGGCTTTAGTCGCTTCAGGGAAGAAGAGCAGCGGGAGAGCTGGTGCCTCTTGGGCCTTGCTTTCCCGGGCTCCAAGTTCACATCCTGGGTTCATCCTACCAAGCCGAAATAAGCAGACCCAGCCTCGACCCTGCAGCAGCGTGCATGGCCTAGGATGGCACTCTGCTCACAATGACATCTCTCCTCGTAGGCAAGGCCTGCCCTTTCGCTCTGGCATTCAGGGGGACAGGGGACTAGGCTCGTGCCTTCCCCATCCTTGAGGAGCCGCGAGAGGATCACTGCACACGGCCCGTGCCCTGGGATGGGGAGTAATGGGAAACTGTCCCTGTTTCCCCGACACACCCCCTGCCTCCGCCAAGGCTGCCACATCCTGGAGGAAGACGGCATTTGATTGCCCGTTCCTCCAGGAGGTGTTTCTGCGAGTTCAGGTTGGGGAGATTGGTGGCAAGCCCACGTCTGCCCTCTGGACAGGTGGCCAAGGACCTGCTATCCCCTTGGGCCCAGAGGCACAGGAAAGGCCTTGCTTCTGTCCAGACTCCTTCCTCAGATTAGAGCACGCTCCCGTGCCCAATCATCCGCCCGTGTCTCCTTAGCTTCGTCTCTCTGCACAAGCAGAGGGTGACAATTGTCTTGCCACCGGCCCGCTGTTCTTGCCAGGGCCTGCGCTCCTGCTTCGCGACCATTTTCCGTCCACAAGGCCAACGACTCCTTCTCTTCTCCTGGGGCAGCATGCTGCACTTTCCCGAGACAGGCTCCTGGGGATTGCAGTGACAGACATGTCCCTTTCTTTAAGGCTCTTTCCACAGGCGCAACCACGCTTCTCTCTCAGGCAGAAGGGATGCCCAGGCAAAGTGGATCTCGCTCCATGCAGATTTATTACACCGTGCTGTGGAGTCTTCCTCAGGAAAACAGCAGCAGCATCCCACAGATCCGACTCTGATTTCCCAGAGAATGCTGTGCTTTCCCAGAGGGGATGCCCTAGCAAAGAGGCTTTTGCTCTATGCGGGTTCCTCCCGCCGGGCTCGAATACTAGGCTAAGGCAAGCAGCAACAGCAGCCCACAGAAACGACTCTGATTTCCCAGCGATGGCTATGCTTTCGCATAGGTTTTCAGCTTGGCGGGAACCGCACTTCGCTGCTGCTTCCTCAGCAAGGATTTCGGTGTTTGCTCTGTCGCGTCAGGGAAGAAGAGCTGCGGAGAGCTGGTCCGTCTTAGGCCTTGCTGTCCCGGGCTTCATGTTGGCGCCCTGGGTTCTCGCTGCCAGGCCGAAATAAGCAGACACAGCCACAAACCTGCAGCAGCGTGCGTGGCCTAGGATGGCACTCAATGCACACTACGAACTCCCGTTGTAGGCAACGCTTGGCCTTTGGTACTGGCTCTCAGGCGGACTCACGGACAAGGCCAGTGCCTTCGCCACAGGAGAGGAGAGGCGACAGGATCCCTGAACACCGTCCGTTCCCTGGAATGGGGAGCTTTGGGGGACTGTCCCCACTCCTTCCCCGGCAAACCCCCTGCCACCGAAAACGCTGTCACATCTTGGAGGAAGATGGCATCTGACTGCCCATTTCACGAGGGAGCTGTTCCTCAAGTTCCGGGTTTGGCTCCTGGTAGCAAGCCCAAGTGTGCCCTACGGACAGGTGGTCAAGGACATGCTGTCCCCTTGGGACCAGAGGCACAAGACAGGCCTGCCTTCTGCCCAGACTCCTTCCTCAGAGTGGAGCAGGTGCCCCTGCCCTAGTCGTCACCTCATGTCTCATTAGCAGTGAGGCTTCGTCTCTCCGCACAGGGAGCGAGTGACACTTGTCTTGCCACCGGCCTGCTCTTCCTGCCACGGCAGGCTCTCCTGCTTCCCGACCGTTTCCCAAACTCAAGGCCAATGGCACCGTCTCTTCTCTGGGGGCGGCTTGTTCGGCCTGCCCCAGACTTGCTCCTGGGGAGTGCAGTGAAAGACATGTCCCTTTCCTTAAGGCCCTTTCAGATGTGCAACCACGCTTCTCTCTTAGGCAAAGAGGTGCTAGGGCAAAGAGGATTTCGTTGCATGCGGGTATCTTCCAACGTGCTGTGGAGAGTAGCTTAGGTATTCAGCAGCAGCATCCCCCACATCCGATTCTGATTTCCCAGTGAATGCTGTGCTTTCCCAGAGGAGATGCCCGGGCAAAGAGGATTTCGCTGTATGCGGGTTTCTCCCACCGTTACACCGGGCTCAGGCAAGCAGCAGTAGAGCCCGCAGATCCGACTCTGATTTCTCGGCGAATGCTGTGCTTTCACAGAGGCTTTGGCTTGGAGCGAACAGCACTTGCCGCTGCTTCCTCAGCAAGGCTTTAGTCGCTTCAGGGAAGAAGAGCAGCGGGAGAGCTGGTGCCTCTTGGGCCTTGCTTTCCCGGGCTCCAAGTTCACATCCTGGGTTCATCCTACCAAGCCGAAATAAGCAGACCCAGCCTCGACCCTGCAGCAGCGTGCATGGCCAAGGATGGCACTCTGCTCACAATGACATCTCTCCTCGTAGGCAAGGCCTGCCCTTTCGCTCTGGCATTCAGGGGGACAGGGGACTAGGCTCGTGCCTTCCCCATCCTTGAGGAGCCGCGAGAGGATCACTGCACACGGCCCGTGCCCTGGGATGGGGAGTAATGGGAAACTGTCCCTGTTTCCCCGACACACCCCCTGCCTCCGCCAAGGCTGCCACATCCTGGAGGAAGACGGCATTTGATTGCCCGTTCCTCCAGGAGGTGTTTCTGCGAGTTCAGGTTCGGGAGATTGGTGGCAAGCCCACGTCTGCCCTCTGGACAGGTGGCCAAGGACCTGCTATCCCCTTGGGCCCAGAGGCACAGGAAAGGCCTTCCTTCTGTCCAGACTCCTTCCTCAGATTAGAGCACGCTCCCGTGCCCAATCATCCCCTCGTGTCTCCTTAGCTTCGTCTCTCTGCACAAGCAGAGGGTGACAATTGTCTTGCCACCGGCCCGCTGTTCTTGCCAGGGCCTGCGCTCCTGCTTCGCGACCGTTTTCCGTCCACAAGGCCAACGACTCCTTCTCTTCTCCTGGGGCAGCATGCTGCACTTTCCCGAGACAGGCTCCTGGGGAGTGCAGTGACAGACTTGTCCCTTTCTTTAAGGCTCTTTCCACAGGCGCAACCACGCTTCTCTCTCAGGCAGAAGGGATGCCCAGGCAAAGTGGATCTCGCTCCATGCAGATTTATTACACCGTGCTGTGGAGTCTTCCTCAGGAAAACAGCAGCAGCATCCCACAGATCCGACTCTGATTTCCCAGAGAATGCTGTGCTTTCCCAGAGGGGATGCCCTAGCAAAGAGGCTTTTGCTCTATGCGGGTTCCTCCCGCCGTGCTCGAATACTAGGCTAAGGCAAGCAGCAACAGCAGCCCACAGAAACGACTCTGATTTCCCAGCGATGGCTATGCTTTCGCATAGGTTTTCAGCTTGGCGGGAACCGCACTTCGCTGCTGCTTCCTCAGCAAGGATTTCGGTGTTTGCTCTGTCGCGTCAGGGAAGAAGAGCTGCGGAGAGCTGGTCCGTCTTAGGCCTTGCTGTCCCGGGCTTCATGTTGGCGCCCTGGGTTCTCGCTGCCAGGCCGAAATAAGCAGACACAGCCACAAACCTGCAGCAGCGTGCGTGGCCTAGGATGGCACTCAATGCACACTACCAACTCCCGTTGTAGGCAACGCTTGGCCTTTGGTACTGGCTCTCAGGCGGACTCACGGACAAGGCCAGTGCCTTCGCCACAGGAGAGGAGAGGCGACAGGATCCCTGAACACCGTCCGTTCCCTGGAATGGGGAGCTTTGGCGGACTGTCCCCACTCCTTCCCCGGCAAACCCCCTGCCACCGAAAACGCTGTCACATCTTGGAGGAAGATGGCATCTGACTGCCCATTTCACGAGGGAGCTGTTCCTCAAGTTCCGGGTTTGGCTCCTGGTAGCAAGCCCAAGTGTGCCCTACGGACAGGTGGTCAAGGACATGCTGTCCCCTTGGGACCAGAGGCACAAGACAGGCCTGCCTTCTGCCCAGACTCCTTCCTCAGAGTGGAGCAGGTGCCCCTGCCCTAGTCGTCACCTCATGTCTCATTAGCAGTGAGGCTTCGTCTCTCCGCACCGGGAGCGGGTGACACTTGTCTTGCCACCGGCCTGCTCTTCCTGCCACGGCAGGCTCTCCTGCTTCCCGACCGTTTCCCAAACTCAAGGCCAATGGCACCTTCTCTTCTCTGGGGGCGGCTTGTTCGGCCTGCCCCAGACTTGCTCCTGGGGAGTGCAGTGAAAGACATGTCCCTTTCCTTAAGGCCCTTTCAGATGTGCAACCACGCTTCTCTCTTAGGCAAAGAGGTGCTAGGGCAAAGAGGATTTCGTTGCATGCGGGTATCTTCCAACGTGCTGTGGAGAGTAGCTTAGGTATTCAGCAGCAGCATCCCCCACATCCGATTCTGATTTCCCAGTGAATGCTGTGCTTTCCCAGAGGAGATGCCCGGGCAAAGAGGATTTCGCTGTATGCGGGTTTCTCCCACCGTTACACCGGGCTCAGGCAAGCAGCAGTAGAGCCCGCAGATCCGACTCTGATTTCTCGGCGAATGCTGTGCTTTCGCAGAGGCTTTGGCTTGGAGCGAACAGCACATGGCCGCTGCTTCCTCAGCAAGGCTTTAGTCGCTTCAGGGAAGAAGAGCAGCGGGAGAGCTGGTGCCTCTTGGGCCTTGCTTTCCCGGGCTCCAAGTTCACATCCTGGGTTCATCCTACCAAGCCGAAATAAGCAGACCCAGCCTCGACCCTGCAGCAGCGTGCATGGCCTAGGATGGCACTCTGCTCACAATGACATCTCTCCTCGTAGGCAAGGCCTGCCCTTTCGCTCTGGCATTCAGGGGGACAGGGGACTAGGCTCGTGCCTTCCCCATCCTTGAGGAGCCGCGAGAGGATCATTGCACACGGCCCGTGCCCTGGGATGGGGAGTAATGGGAAACTGTCCCTGTTTCCCCGACACACCCCCTGCCTCCGCCAAGGCTGCCACATCCTGGAGGAAGACGGCATTTGATTGCCCGTTCCTCTAGGAGGTGTTTCTGCGAGTTCAGGTTCGGGAGATTGGTGGCAAGCCCACGTCTGCCCTCTGGAAAGGTGGCCAAGGACCTGCTATCCCCTTGGGCCCAGAGGCACAGGAAAGGCCTTCCTTCTGTCCAGACTCCTTCCTCAGATTAGAGCACGCTCCCGTGCCCAATCATCCGCCCGTGTCTCCTTAGCTTCGTCTCTCTGCACAAGCAGAGGGTGACAATTGTCTTGCCACCGGCCCGCTGTTCTTGCCAGGGCCGGCGCTCCTGCTTCGCGACCGTTTTCCGTCCACAAGGCCAACGACACCTGCTCTTCTCCTGGGGCAGCATGCTGCACTTTCCCGAGACAGGCTCCTGGGGAGTGCAGTGACAGACATGTCCCTTTCTTTAAGGATCTTTCCACAGGCGCAACCACGCTTCTCTCTCAGGCAGAAGGGATGCCCAGGCAAAGTGGATCTCGCTCCATGCAGATTTATTACACCGTGCTGTGGAGTCTTCCTCAGGAAAACAGCAGCAGCATCCCACAGATCCGACTCTGATTTCCCAGAGAATGCTGTGCTTTCCCAGAGGGGATGCCCTAGCAAAGAGGCTTTTGCTCTATGCGGGTTCCTCCCGCCGTGCTCGAATACTAGGCTAAGGCAAGCAGCAACAGCAGCCCACAGAAACGACTCTGATTTCCCAGCGATGGCTATGCTTTAGCATAGGTTTTCAGCTTGGCGGGAACCGCACTTCGCTGCTGCTTCCTCAGCAAGGATTTCGGTGTTTGCTCTGTCGCGTCAGGGAAGAAGAGGTGCGGAGAGCTGGTCCGTCTTAGGCCTTGCTGTCCCGGGCTTCATGTTGGCGCCCTGGGTTCTCGCTGCCAGGCCGAAATAAGCAGACACAGCCACAAACCTGCAGCAGCGTGCGTGGCCTAGGATGGCACTCAATGCACACTACCAACTCCCGTTGTAGGCAACGCTTGGCCTTTGGTACTGGCTCTCAGGCGGACTCACGGACAAGGCCAGTGCCTTCGCCACAGGAGAGGAGAGGCGACAGGATCCCTGAACACCGTCCGTTCCCTGGAATGGGGAGCTTTGGGGGACTGTTCCCACTCCTTCCCCGGCAAACCCCCTGCCACCGAAAACGCTGCCACATCTTGGAGGAAGATGGCATCTGACTGCCCATTTCACGAGGGAGCTGTTCCTCAAGTTCCGGGTTTGGCTCCTGGTAGCAAGCCCAAGTGTGCCCTACAGACAGGTGGTCAAGGACATGCTGTCCCCTTGGGACCAGAGGCACAAGACAGGCCTGCCTTCTGCCCAGACTCCTTCCTCAGAGTGGAGCAGGTGCCCCTGCCCTAGTCGTCACCTCATGTCTCATTAGCAGTGAGGCTTCGTGTCTCCGCACAGGGAGCGGGTGACACTTGTCTTGCCTCCGGCCTTCTCTTCCTGCCACGGCAGGCTCTCCTGCTTCCCGACCGTTTCCCAAACTCAAGGCCAATGGCACCTTCTCTTCTCTGGGGGCGGCTTGTTCGGCCTGCCCCAGACTTGCTCCTGGGGAGTGCAGTGAAAGACATGTCCCTTTCCTTAAGGCCCTTTCAGATGTGCAACCACGCTTCTCTCTTAGGCAAAGAGGTGCTAGGGCAAAGAGGATTTCGTTGCATGCGGGTATCTTCCAACGTGCTGTGGAGAGTAGCTTAGGTATTCAGCAGCAGCATCCCCCACATCCGATTCTGATTTCCCAATGAATGCTGTGCTTTCCCAGAGGAGATGCCCGGGCAAAGAGGATTTCGCTGTATGCGGGTTTCTCCCACCGCGAGACCGGGCTCAGGCAAGCAGCAGTAGAGCCCGCAGATCCGACTCTGATTTCTCAGCGAATGCTGTGCTTTCGCAGAGGCTTTGGCTTGGAGCGAACAGCACTTGGCCGCTGCTTCCTCAGCAAGGCTTTAGTCGCTTCAGGGAAGAAGAGCAGCGGGAGAGCTGGTGCCTCTTGGGCCTTGCTTTCCCGGGCTCCAAGTTCACATCCTGGGTTCATCCTACCAAGCCGAAATAAGCAGACCCAGCCTCGACCCTGCAGCAGCGTTCATGGCCTAGGATGGCACTCTGCTCACAATGACATCTCTCCTCGTAGGCAAGGCCTGCCCTTTCGCTCTGGCATTCATGGGGACAGGAGACTAGGCTCGTGCCTTCCCCATCCTTGAGGAGCCGCGAGAGGATCACTGCACACGGCCCGTGCCCTGGGATGGGGAGTAATGGGAAACTGTCCCTGTTTCCCCGACACACCCCCTGCCTCCGCCAAGGCTGCCACATCCTGGAGGAAGACGGCATTTGATTGCCCGTTCCTCCAGGAGGTGTTTCTGCGAGTTCAGGTTGGGGAGATTGGTGGCAAGCCCACGTCTGCCCTCTGGACAGGTGGCCAAGGACCTGCTATCCCCTTGGGCCCAGAGGCACAGGAAAGGCCTTGCTTCTGTCCAGACTCCTTCCTCAGATTAGAGCACGCTCCCGTGCCCAATCATCCGCCCGTGTCTCCTTAGCTTCGTCTCTCTGCACAAGCAGAGGGTGACAATTGTCTTGCCACCGGCCCGCTGTTCTTGCCAGGGCCGGCGCTCCTGCTTCGCGACCGTTTTCCGTCCACAAGGCCAACGACTCCTGCTCTTCTCCTGGGGCAGCATGCTGCACTTTCCCGAGACAGGCTCCTGGGGAGTGCAGTGACAGACATGTCCCTTTCTTTAAGGATCTTTCCACAGGCGCAACCACGCTTCTCTCTCAGGCAGAAGGGATGCCCAGGCAAAGTGGATCTCGCTCCATGCAGATTTATTACACCGTGCTGTGGAGTCTTCCTCAGGAAAACAGCAGCAGCATCCCACAGATCCGACTCTGATTTCCCAGAGAATGCTGTGCTTTCCCAGAGGGGATGCCCTAGCAAAGAGGCTTTTGCTCTATGCGGGTTCCTCCCGCCGTGCTCGAATACTAGGCTAAGGCAAGCAGCAACAGCAGCCCACAGAAACGACTCTGATTTCCCAGCGATGGCTATGCTTTAGCATAGGTTTTCAGCTTGGCGGGAACCGCACTTCGCTGCTGCTTCCTCAGCAAGGATTTCGGTGTTTGCTCTGTCGCGTCAGGGAAGAAGAGGTGCGGAGAGCTGGTCCGTCTTAGGCCTTGCTGTCCCGGGCTTCATGTTGGCGCCCTGGGTTCTCGCTGCCAGGCCGAAATAAGCAGACACAGCCACAAACCTGCAGCAGCGTGCGTGGCCTAGGATGGCACTCAATGCACACTACAAACTCCCGTTGTAGGCAACGCTTGGCCTTTGGTACTGGCTCTCAGGCGGACTCACGGACAAGGCCAGTGCCTTCGCCACAGGAGAGGAGAGGCGACAGGATCCCTGAACACCGTCCGTTCCCTGGAATGGGGAGCTTTGGGGGACTGTTCCCACTCCTTCCCCGGCAAACCCCCTGCCACCGAAAACGCTGCCACATCTTGGAGGAAGATGGCATCTGACTGCCCATTTCACGAGGGAGCTGTTCCTCAAGTTCCGGGTTTGGCTCCTGGTAGCAAGCCCAAGTGTGCCCTACAGACAGGTGGTCAAGGACATGCTGTCCCCTTGGGACCAGAGGCACAAGACAGGCCTGCCTTCTGCCCAGACTCCTTCCTCAGAGTGGAGCAGGTGCCCCTGCCCTAGTCGTCACCTCATGTCTCATTAGCAGTGAGGCTTCGTGTCTCCGCACAGGGAGCGGGTGACACTTGTCTTGCCTCCGGCCTTCTCTTCCTGCCACGGCAGGCTCTCCTGCTTCCCGACCGTTTCCCAAACTCAAGGCCAATGGCACCTTCTCTTCTCTGGGGGCGGCTTGTTCGGCCTGCCCCAGACTTGCTCCTGGGGAGTGCAGTGAAAGACATGTCCCTTTCCTTAAGGCCCTTTCAGATGTGCAACCACGCTTCTCTCTTAGGCAAAGAGGTGCTAGGGCAAAGAGGATTTCGTTGCATGCGGGTATCTTCCAACGTGCTGTGGAGAGTAGCTTAGGTATTCAGCAGCAGCATCCCCCACATCCGATTCTGATTTCCCAGTGAATGCTGTGCTTTCCCAGAGGAGATGCCCGGGCAAAGAGGATTTCGCTGTATGCGGGTTTCTCCCACCGCGAGACCGGCCTCAGGCAAGCAGCAGTAGAGCCCGCAGATCCGACTCTGATTTCTCAGCGAATGCTGTGCTTTCGCAGAGGCTTTGGCTTGGAGCGAACAGCACTTGGCCGCTGCTTCCTCAGCAAGGCTTTAGTCGCTTCAGGGAAGAAGAGCAGCGGGAGAGCTGGTGCCTCTTGGGCCTTGCTTTCCCGGGCTCCAAGTTCACATCCTGGGTTCATCCTACCAAGCCGAAATAAGCAGACCCAGCCTCGACCCTGCAGCAGCGTGCATGGCCTAGGATGGCACTCTGCTCACAATGACATCTCTCCTCGTAGGCAAGGCCTGCCCTTTCGCTCTGGCATTCAGGGGGACAGGGGACTAGGCTCGTGCCTTCCCCATCCTTGAGGAGCCGCGAGAGGATCACTGCACACGGCCCGTGCCCTGGGATGGGGAGTAATGGGAAACTGTCCCTGTTTCCCCGACACACCCCCTGCCTCCGCCAAGGCTGCCACATCCTGGAGGAAGACGGCATTTGATTGCCCGTTCCTCCAGGAGGTGTTTCTGCGAGTTCAGGTTGGGGAGATTGGTGGCAAGCCCACGTCTGCCCTCTGGACAGGTGGCCAAGGACCTGCTATCCCCTTGGGCCCAGAGGCACAGGAAAGGCCTTCCTTCTGTCCAGACTCCTTCCTCAGATTAGAGCACGCTCCCGTGCCCAATCATCCGCCCGTGTCTCCTTAGCTTCGTCTCTCTGCACAAGCAGAGGGTGACAATTGTCTTGCCACCGGCCCGCTGTTCTTGCCAGGGCCGGCGCTCCTGCTTCGCGACCGTTTTCCGTCCACAAGGCCAACGACTCCTTCTCTTCTCCTGGGGCAGCATGCTGCACTTTCCCGAGACAGGCTCCTGGGGAGTGCAGTGACAGACATGTCCCTTTCTTTAAGGATCTTTCCACAGGCGCAACCACGCTTCTCTCTCAGGCAGAAGGGATGCCCAGGCAAAGTGGATCTCGCTCCATGCAGATTTATTACACCGTGCTGTGGAGTCTTCCTCAGGAAAACAGAAGCAGCATCCCACAGATCCGACTCTGATTTCCCAGAGAATGCTGTGCTTTCCCAGAGGGGATGCCCTAGCAAAGAGGCTTTTGCTCTATGCGGGTTCCTCCCGCCGTGCTCGAATACTAGGCTAAGGCAAGCAGCAACAGCAGCCCACAGAAACGACTCTGATTTCCCAGCGATGGCTATGCTTTCGCATAGGTTTTCAGCTTGGCGGGAACCGCACTTCGATGCTGCTTCCTCAGCAAGGATTTCGGTGTTTGCTCTGTCGCGTCAGGGAAGAAGAGCTGCGGAGAGCTGGTCCGTCTTAGGCCTTGCTGTCCCGGGCTTCATGTTGGCGCCCTGGGTTCTCGCTGCCAGGCCGAAATAAGCAGACACAGCCACAAACCTGCAGCAGCGTGCGTGGCCTAGGATGGCACTCAATACACAATACCAACTCCCGTTGTAGGCAACGCTTGGCCTAAGGTACTGGCTCTCAGGCGGACTCACGGACAAGGCCAGTGCCTTCGCCACAGGAGAGGAGAGGCGACAGGATCCCTGAACACCGTCCGTTCCCTGGAATGGGGAGCTTTGGGGGACTGTCCCCACTCCTTCCCCGGCAAACCCCCTGCCACCGAAAACGCTGTCACATCTTGGAGGAAGATGGCATCTGACTGCCCATTTCACGAGGGAGCTGTTCCTCAAGTTCCGGGTTTGGCTCCTGGTAGCAAGCCCAAGTGTGCCCTACGGACAGGTGGTCAAGGACATGCTGTCCCCTTGGGACCAGAGGCACAAGACAGGCCTGCCTTCTGCCCAGACGCCTTCCTCAGAGTGGAGCAGGTGCCCCTGCCCTAGTCGTCACCTCATGTCTCATTAGCAGTGAGGCTTCGTCTCTCCGCACCGGGAGCGGGTGACACTTGTCTTGCCACCGGCCTGCTCTTCCTGCCACGGCAGGCTCTCCTGCTTCCCGACCGTTTCCCAAACTCAAGGCCAATGGCACCTTCTCTTCTCTGGGGGCGGCTTGTTCGGCCTGCCCCAGACTTGCTCCTGGGGAGTGCAGTGAAAGACATGTCCCTTTCCTTAAGGCCCTTTCAGATGTGCAACCACGCTTCTCTCTTAGGCAAAGAGGTGCTAGGGCAAAGAGGATTTCGTTGCATGTGGGTATCTTCCAACGTGCTGTGGAGAGTAGCTTAGGTATTCAGCAGCAGCATCCCCCACATCCGATTCTGATTTCCCAGTGAATGCTGTGCTTTCCCAGAGGAGATGCCCGGGCAAAGACGATTTCGCTGTATGCGGGTTTCTCCCACCGTTACACCGGGCTCAGGCAAGCAGCAGTAGAGCCCGCAGATCCGACTCTGATTTCTCGGCGAATGCTGTGCTTTCGCAGAGGCTTTGGCTTGGAGCGAACAGCACATGGCCGCTGCTTCCTCAGCAAGGCTTTAGTCGCTTCAGGGAAGAAGAGCAGCGGGAGAGCTGGTGCCTCTTGGGCCTTGCTTTCCCGGGCTCCAAGTTCACATCCTGGGTTCATCCTACCAAGCCGAAATAAGCAGACCCAGCCTCGACCCTGCAGCAGCGTGCATGGCCTAGGATGGCACTCTGCTCACAATGACATCTCTCCTCGTAGGCAAGGCCTGCCCTTTCGCTCTGGCATTCAGGGGGACAGGGGACTAGGCTCGTGCCTTCCCCATCCTTGAGGAGCCGCGAGAGGATCACTGCACACGGCCCGTGCCCTGGGATGGGGAGTAATGGGAAACTGTCCCTGTTTCCCCGACACACCCCCTGCCTCCGCCAAGGCTGCCACATCCTGGAGGAAGACGGCATTTGATTGCCCGTTCCTCTAGGAGGTGTTTCTGCGAGTTCAGGTTCGGGAGATTGGTGGCAAGCCCACGTCTGCCCTCTGGAAAGGTGGCCAAGGACCTGCTATCCCCTTGGGCCCAGAGGCACAGGAAAGGCCTTCCTTCTGTCCAGACTCCTTCCTCAGATTAGAGCACGCTCCCGTGCCCAATCATCCCCTCGTGTCTCCTTAGCTTCGTCTCTCTGCACAAGCAGAGGGTGTCAATTGTCTTGCCACCGGCCCGCTGTTCTTGCCAGGGCCGGCGCTCCTGCTTCGCGACCGTTTTCCGTCCACAAGGCCAACGACTCCTTCTCTTCTCCTGGGGCAGCATGCTGCACTTTCCCGAGACAGGCTCCTGCGGAGTGCAGTGACAGACATGTCCCTTTCTTTAAGGATCTTTCCACAGGCGCAACCACGCTTCTCTCTCAGGCAGAAGGGATGCCCAGGCAAAGTGGATCTCGCTCCATGCGGATTTATTACACCGTGCTGTGGAGTCTCCTCAGGAAAACAGCAGCAGCATCCCACAGATCCGACTCTGATTTCCCAGAGAATGCTGTGCTTTCTCAGAGGGGATGCCCTAGCAAAGAGGCTTTTGCTCTATGCGGGTTCCTCCCGCCGTGCTCGAATACTAGGCTAAGGCAAGCAGCAACAGCAGCCCACAGAAACGACTCTGATTTCCCAGCGATGGCTATGCTTTCGCATAGGTTTTCAGCTTGGCGGGAACCGCACTTCGCTGCTGCTTCCTCAGCAAGGATTTCGGTGTTTGCTCTGTCACGTCAGGGAAGAAGAGCTGCGGAGAGCTGTTCCGTCTTAGGCCTTGCTGTCCCGGGCTTCATGTTGGCGCCCTGGGTTCTCGCTGCCAGGCCGAAATAAGCAGACACAGCCACAAACCTGCAGCAGCGTGCGTGGCCTAGGATGGCACTCAATGCACACTACCAACTCCCGTTGTAGGCAACGCTTGGCCTTTGGTACTGGCTCTCAGGCGGACTCACGGACAAGGCCAGTGCCTTCGCCACAGGAGAGGGGAGGCGACAGGATCCCTGATCACCGTCCGTTCCCTGGAAATGGGAGCTTTGGGGGACTGTCCCCACTCCTTCCCCGGCAAACCCCCTGCCACCGAAAACGCTGTCACATCTTGGAGGAAGATGGCATCTGACTGCCCATTTCACGAGGGAGCTGTTCCTCAAGTTCCGGGTTTGGCTCCTGGTAGCAAGCCCAAGTGTGCCCTACGGACAGTTGGTCAAGGACATGCTGTCCCCTTGAGACCAGAGGCACAAGACAGGCCTGCCTTCTGCCCAGACTCCTTCCTCAGAGTGGAGCAGGTGCCCCTGCCCTAGTCGTCACCTCATGTCTCATTAGCAGTGAGGCTTCGTCTCTCCGCACCGGGAGCGGGTGACACTTGTCTTGCCACCGGCCTGCTCTTCCTGCCACGGCAGGCTCTCCTGCTTCCCGACCGTTTCCCAAACTCAAGGCCAATGGCACCTTCTCTTCTCTGGGGGCGGCTTGTTCGGCCTGCCCCAGACTTGCTCCTGGGGAGTGCAGTGAAAGACATGTCCCTTTCCTTAAGGCCCTTTCAGATGTGCAACCACGCTTCTCTCTTAGGCAAAGAGGTGCTAGGGCAAAGAGGATTTCGTTGCATGCGGGTATCTTCCAACGTGCTGTGGAGAGTAGCTTAGGTATTCAGCAGCAGCATCCCCCACATCCGATTCTGATTTCCCAGTGAATGCTGTGCTTTCCCAGAGGAGATGCCCGGGCAAAGACGATTTCGCTGTATGCGGGTTTCTCCCACCGTTACACCGGGCTCAGGCAAGCAGCTTTAGAGCCCGCAGATCCGACTCTGATTTCTCGGCGAATTCTGTGCTTTCGCAGAGGCTTTGGCTTGGAGCGAACAGCACTTGGCCGCTGCTACCTCAGCAAGGCTTTAGTCGCTTCAGGGAAGAAGAGCAGCGGGAGAGCTGGTGCCTCTTGGGCCTTGCTTTCCCGGGCTCCAAGTTCACATCCTGGGTTCATCCTACCAAGCCGAAATAAGCAGACCCAGCCTCGACCCTGCAGCAGCGTGCATGGCCTAGGATGGCACTCTGCTCACAATGACATCTCTCCTCGTAGGCAAGGCCTGCCCTTTCGCTCTGGCATTCAGGGGGACAGGGGACTAGGCTCGTGCCTTCCCCATCCTTGAGGAGCCGCGAGAGGATCACTGCACACGGCCCGTGCCCTGGGATGGGGAGTAATGGGAAACTGTCCCTGTTTCCCCGACACACCCCCTGCCTCCGCCAAGGCTGCCACATCCTGGAGGAAGACGGCATTTGATTGCCCGTTCCTCCAGGAGGTGTTTCTGCGAGTTCAGGTTGGGGAGATTGGTGGCAAGCCCACGTCTGCCCTCTGGACAGGTGGCCAAGGACCTGCTATCCCCTTGGGCCCAGAGGCACAGGAAAGGCCTTGCTTCTGTCCAGACTCCTTCCTCAGATTAGAGCACGCTCCCGTGCCCAATCATCCGCCCGTGTCTCCTTAGCTTCGTCTCTCTGCACAAGCAGAGGGTGACAATTGTCTTGCCACCGGCCCGCTGTTCTTGCCAGGGCCTGCGCTCCTGCTTCGCGACCATTTTCCGTCCACAAGGCCAACGACTCCTTCTCTTCTCCTGGGGCAGCATGCTGCACTTTCCCGAGACAGGCTCCTGGGGATTGCAGTGACAGACATGTCCCTTTCTTTAAGGCTCTTTCCACAGGCGCAACCACGCTTCTCTCTCAGGCAGAAGGGATGCCCAGGCAAAGTGGATCTCGCTCCATGCAGATTTATTACACCGTGCTGTGGAGTCTTCCTCAGGAAAACAGCAGCAGCATCCCACAGATCCGACTCTGATTTCCCAGAGAATGCTGTGCTTTCCCAGAGGGGATGCCCTAGCAAAGAGGCTTTTGCTCTATGCGGGTTCCTCCCGCCGGGCTCGAATACTAGGCTAAGGCAAGCAGCAACAGCAGCCCACAGAAACGACTCTGATTTCCCAGCGATGGCTATGCTTTCGCATAGGTTTTCAGCTTGGCGGGAACCGCACTTCGCTGCTGCTTCCTCAGCAAGGATTTCGGTGTTTGCTCTGTCGCGTCACGGAAGAAGAGCTGCGGAGAGCTGGTCCGTCTTAGGCCTTGCTGTCCCGGGCTTCATGTTGGCGCCCTGGGTTCTCGCTGCCAGGCCGAAATAAGCAGACACAGCCACAAACCTGCAGCAGCGTGCGTGGCCTAGGATGGCACTCAATGCACACTACGAACTCCCGTTGTAGGCAACGCTTGGCCTTTGGTACTGGCTCTCAGGCGGACTCACGGACAAGGCCAGTGCCTTCGCCACAGGAGAGGAGAGGCGACAGGATCCCTGAACACCGTCCGTTCCCTGGAATGGGGAGCTTTGGGGGACTGTCCCCACTCCTTCCCCGGCAAACCCCCTGCCACCGAAAACGCTGTCACATCTTGGAGGAAGATGGCATCTGACTGCCCATTTCACGAGGGAGCTGTTCCTCAAGTTCCGGGTTTGGCTCCTGGTAGCAAGCCCAAGTGTGCCCTACGGACAGGTGGTCAAGGACATGCTGTCCCCTTGGGACCAGAGGCACAAGACAGGCCTGCCTTCTGCCCAGACTCCTTCCTCAGAGTGGAGCAGGTGCCCCTGCCCTAGTCGTCACCTCATGTCTCATTAGCAGTGAGGCTTCGTCTCTCCGCACAGGGAGCGAGTGACACTTGTCTTGCCACCGGCCTGCTCTTCCTGCCACGGCAGGCTCTCCTGCTTCCCGACCGTTTCCCAAACTCAAGGCCAATGGCACCGTCTCTTCTCTGGGGGCGGCTTGTTCGGCCTGCCCCAGACTTGCTCCTGGGGAGTGCAGTGAAAGACATGTCCCTTTCCTTAAGGCCCTTTCAGATGTGCAACCACGCTTCTCTCTTAGGCAAAGAGGTGCTAGGGCAAAGAGGATTTCGTTGCATGCGGGTATCTTCCAACGTGCTGTGGAGAGTAGCTTAGGTATTCAGCAGCAGCATCCCCCACATCCGATTCTGATTTCCCAGTGAATGCTGTGCTTTCCCAGAGGAGATGCCCGGGCAAAGAGGATTTCGCTGTATGCGGGTTTCTCCCACCGTTACACCGGGCTCAGGCAAGCAGCAGTAGAGCCCGCAGATCCGACTCTGATTTCTCGGCGAATGCTGTGCTTTCACAGAGGCTTTGGCTTGGAGCGAACAGCACTTGCCGCTGCTTCCTCAGCAAGGCTTTAGTCGCTTCAGGGAAGAAGAGCAGCGGGAGAGCTGGTGCCTCTTGGGCCTTGCTTTCCCGGGCTCCAAGTTCACATCCTGGGTTCATCCTACCAAGCCGAAATAAGCAGACCCAGCCTCGACCCTGCAGCAGCGTGCATGGCCAAGGATGGCACTCTGCTCACAATGACATCTCTCCTCGTAGGCAAGGCCTGCCCTTTCGCTCTGGCATTCAGGGGGACAGGGGACTAGGCTCGTGCCTTCCCCATCCTTGAGGAGCCGCGAGAGGATCACTGCACACGGCCCGTGCCCTGGGATGGGGAGTAATGGGAAACTGTCCCTGTTTCCCCGACACACCCCCTGCCTCCGCCAAGGCTGCCACATCCTGGAGGAAGACGGCATTTGATTGCCCGTTCCTCCAGGAGGTGTTTCTGCGAGTTCAGGTTCGGGAGATTGGTGGCAAGCCCACGTCTGCCCTCTGGACAGGTGGCCAAGGACCTGCTATCCCCTTGGGCCCAGAGGCACAGGAAAGGCCTTCCTTCTGTCCAGACTCCTTCCTCAGATTAGAGCACGCTCCCGTGCCCAATCATCCCCTCGTGTCTCCTTAGCTTCGTCTCTCTGCACAAGCAGAGGGTGACAATTGTCTTGCCACCGGCCCGCTGTTCTTGCCAGGGCCTGCGCTCCTGCTTCGCGACCGTTTTCCGTCCACAAGGCCAACGACTCCTTCTCTTCTCCTGGGGCAGCATGCTGCACTTTCCCGAGACAGGCTCCTGGGGAGTGCAGTGACAGACTTGTCCCTTTCTTTAAGGCTCTTTCCACAGGCGCAACCACGCTTCTCTCTCAGGCAGAAGGGATGCCCAGGCAAAGTGGATCTCGCTCCATGCAGATTTATTACACCGTGCTGTGGAGTCTTCCTCAGGAAAACAGCAGCAGCATCCCACAGATCCGACTCTGATTTCCCAGAGAATGCTGTGCTTTCCCAGAGGGGATGCCCTAGCAAAGAGGCTTTTGCTCTATGCGGGTTCCTCCCGCCGTGCTCGAATACTAGGCTAAGGCAAGCAGCAACAGCAGCCCACAGAAACGACTCTGATTTCCCAGCGATGGCTATGCTTTCGCATAGGTTTTCAGCTTGGCGGGAACCGCACTTCGCTGCTGCTTCCTCAGCAAGGATTTCGGTGTTTGCTCTGTCGCGTCAGGGAAGAAGAGCTGCGGAGAGCTGGTCCGTCTTAGGCCTTGCTGTCCCGGGCTTCATGTTGGCGCCCTGGGTTCTCGCTGCCAGGCCGAAATAAGCAGACACAGCCACAAACCTGCAGCAGCGTGCGTGGCCTAGGATGGCACTCAATGCACACTACCAACTCCCGTTGTAGGCAACGCTTGGCCTTTGGTACTGGCTCTCAGGCGGACTCACGGACAAGGCCAGTGCCTTCGCCACAGGAGAGGAGAGGCGACAGGATCCCTGAACACCGTCCGTTCCCTGGAATGGGGAGCTTTGGCGGACTGTCCCCACTCCTTCCCCGGCAAACCCCCTGCCACCGAAAACGCTGTCACATCTTGGAGGAAGATGGCATCTGACTGCCCATTTCACGAGGGAGCTGTTCCTCAAGTTCCGGGTTTGGCTCCTGGTAGCAAGCCCAAGTGTGCCCTACGGACAGGTGGTCAAGGACATGCTGTCCCCTTGGGACCAGAGGCACAAGACAGGCCTGCCTTCTGCCCAGACTCCTTCCTCAGAGTGGAGCAGGTGCCCCTGCCCTAGTCGTCACCTCATGTCTCATTAGCAGTGAGGCTTCGTCTCTCCGCACCGGGAGCGGGTGACACTTGTCTTGCCACCGGCCTGCTCTTCCTGCCACGGCAGGCTCTCCTGCTTCCCGACCGTTTCCCAAACTCAAGGCCAATGGCACCTTCTCTTCTCTGGGGGCGGCTTGTTCGGCCTGCCCCAGACTTGCTCCTGGGGAGTGCAGTGAAAGACATGTCCCTTTCCTTAAGGCCCTTTCAGATGTGCAACCACGCTTCTCTCTTAGGCAAAGAGGTGCTAGGGCAAAGAGGATTTCGTTGCATGCGGGTATCTTCCAACGTGCTGTGGAGAGTAGCTTAGGTATTCAGCAGCAGCATCCCCCACATCCGATTCTGATTTCCCAGTGAATGCTGTGCTTTCCCAGAGGAGATGCCCGGGCAAAGAGCATTTCGCTGTATGCGGGTTTCTCCCACCGTTACACCGGGCTCAGGCAAGCAGCAGTAGAGCCCGCATATCCGACTCTGATTTCTCAGCGAATGCTGTGCTTTCGCAGAGGCTTTGGCTTGGAGCGAACAGCACTTGGCCGCTGCTTCCTCAGCAAGGCTTTAGTCGCTTCAGGGAAGAAGAGCAGCGGGAGAGCTGGTGCCTCTTGGGCCTTGCTTTCCCGGGCTCCAAGTTCACATCCTGGGTTCATCCTACCAAGCCGAAATAAGCAGACCCAGCCTCGACCCTGCAGCAGCGTGCATGGCCTAGGATGGCACTCTGCTCACAATGACATCTCTCCTCGTAGGCAAGGCCTGCCCTTTCGCTCTGGCATTCAGGGGGACAGGGGACTAGGCTCGTGCCTTCCCCATCCTTGAGGAGCCGCGAGAGGATCACTGCACACGGCCCGTGCCCTGGGATGGGGAGTAATGGGAAACTGTCCCTGTTTCCCCGACACACCCCCTGCCTCCGCCAAGGCTGCCACATCCTGGAGAAAGACGGCATTTGATTGCCCGTTCCTCCAGGAGGTGTTTCTGTGAGTTCAGGTTGGGGAGATTGGTGGCAAGCCCACGTCTGCCCTCTGGACAGGTGGCCAAGGACCTGCTATCCCCTTGGGCCCAGAGGCACAGGAAAGGCCTTCCTTCTGTCCAGACTCCTTCCTCAGATTAGAGCACGCTCCCGTGCCCAATCATCCGCCCGTGTCTCCTTAGCTTCGTCTCTCTGCACAAGCAGAGGGTGACAATTGTCTTGCCACCGGCCCGCTGTTCTTGCCAGGGCCGGCGCTCCTGCTTCGCGACCGTTTTCCGTCCACAAGGCCAACGACTCCTGCTCTTCTCCTGGGGCAGCATGCTGCACTTTCCCGAGACAGGCTCCTGGGGAGTGCAGTGACAGACATGTCCCTTTCTTTAAGGATCTTTCCACAGGCGCAACCACGCTTCTCTCTCAGGCAGAAGGGATGCCCAGGCAAAGTGGATCTCGCTCCATGCAGATTTATTACACCGTGCTGTGGAGTCTTCCTCAGGAAAACAGCAGCAGCATCCCACAGATCCGACTCTGATTTCCCAGAGAATGCTGTGCTTTCCCAGAGGGGATGCCCTAGCAAAGAGGCTTTTGCTCTATGCGGGTTCCTCCCGCCGTGCTCGAATACTAGGCTAAGGCAAGCAGCAACAGCAGCCCACAGAAACGACTCTGATTTCCCAGCGATGGCTATGCTTTAGCATAGGTTTTCAGCTTGGCGGGAACCGCACTTCGCTGCTGCTTCCTCAGCAAGGATTTCGGTGTTTGCTCTGTCGCGTCAGGGAAGAAGAGGTACGGAGAGCTGGTCCGTCTTAGGCCTTGCTGTCCCGGGCTTCATGTTGGCGCCCTGGGTTCTCGCTGCCAGGCCGAAATAAGCAGACACAGCCACAAACCTGCAGAGGCGTGCGTGGCCTAGGATGGCACTCAATGCACACTACCAACTCCCGTTGTAGGCAACGCTTGGCCTTTGGTACTGGCTCTCAGGCGGACTCACGGACAAGGCCAGTGCCTTCGCCACAGGAGAGGAGAGGCGACAGGATCCCTGAACACCGTCCGTTCCCTGGAATGGGGAGCTTTGGGGGACTGTTCCCACTCCTTCCCCGGCAAACCCCCTGCCACCGAAAACGCTGCCACATCTTGGAGGAAGATGGCATCTGACTGCCCATTTCACGAGGGAGCTGTTCCTCAAGTTCCGGGTTTGGCTCCTGGTAGCAAGCCCAAGTGTGCCCTACAGACAGGTGGTCAAGGACATGCTGTCCCCTTGGGACCAGAGGCACAAGACAGGCCTGCCTTCTGCCCAGACTCCTTCCTCAGAGTGGAGCAGGTGCCCCTGCCCTAGTCGTCACCTCATGTCTCATTAGCAGTGAGGCTTCGTGTCTCCGCACAGGGAGCGGGTGACACTTGTCTTGCCTCCGGCCTTCTCTTCCTGCCACGGCAGGCTCTCCTGCTTCCCGACCGTTTCCCAAACTCAAGGCCAATGGCACCTTCTCTTCTCTGGGGGCGGCTTGTTCGGCCTGCCCCAGACTTGCTCCTGGGGAGTGCAGTGAAAGACATGTCCCTTTCCTTAAGGCCCTTTCAGATGTGCAACCATGCTTCTCTCTTAGGCAAAGAGGTGCTAGGGCAAAGAGGATTTCGTTGCATGCGGGTATCTTCCAACGTGCTGTGGAGAGTAGCTTAGGTATTCAGCAGCAGCATCCCCCACATCCGATTCTGATTTCCCAGTGAATGCTGTGCTTTCCCAGAGGAGATGCCCGGGCAAAGAGGATTTCGCTGTATGCGGGTTTCTCCCACCGCGAGACCGGGCTCAGGCAAGCAGCAGTAGAGCCCGCAGATCCGACTCTGATTTCTCAGCGAATGCTGTGCTTTCGCAGAGGCTTTGGCTTGGAGCGAACAGCACTTGGCCGCTGCTTCCTCAGCAAGGCTTTAGTCGCTTCAGGGAAGAAGAGCAGCGGGAGAGCTGGTGCCTCTTGGGCCTTGCTTTCCCGGGCTCCAAGTTCACATCCTGGGTTCATCCTACCAAGCCGAAATAAGCAGACCCAGCCTCGACCCTGCAGCAGCGTGCATGGCCTAGGATGGCACTCTGCTCACAATGACATCTCTCCTCGTAGGCAAGGCCTGCCCTTTCGCTCTGGCATTCAGGGGGACAGGGGACTAGGCTCGTGCCTTCCCCATCCTTGAGGAGCCGCGAGAGGATCACTGCACACGGCCCGTGCCCTGGGATGGGGAGTAATGGGAAACTGTCCCTGTTTCCCCGACACACCCCCTGCCTCCGCCAAGGCTGCCACATCCTGGAGGAAGACGGCATTTGATTGCCCGTTCCTCCAGGAGGTGTTTCTGCGAGTTCAGGTTCGGGAGATTGGTGGCAAGCCCACGTCTGCCCTCTGGACAGGTGGCCAAGGACCTGCTATCCCCTTGGGCCCAGAGGCACAGGAAAGGCCTTCCTTCTGTCCAGACTCCTTCCTCAGATTAGAGCACGCTCCCGTGCCCAATCATCCGCCCGTGTCTCCTTAGCTTCGTCTCTCTGCACAAGCAGAGGGTGACAATTGTCTTGCCACCGGCCCGCTGTTCTTGCCAGGGCCGGCGCTCCTGCTTCGCGACCGTTTTCCGTCCACAAGGCCAACGACTCCTTCTCTTCTCCTGGGGCAGCATGCTGCACTTTCCCGAGACAGGCTCCTGGGGAGTGCAGTGACAGACATGTCCCTTTCTTTAAGGATCTTTCCACAGGCGCAACCACGCTTCTCTCTCAGGCAGAAGGGATGCCCAGGCAAAGTGGATCTCGCTCCATGCAGATTTATTACACCGTGCTGTGGAGTCTTCCTCAGGAAAACAGAAGCAGCATCCCACAGATCCGACTCTGATTTCCCAGAGAATGCTGTGCTTTCCCAGAGGGGATGCCCTAGCAAAGAGGCTTTTGCTCTATGCGGGTTCCTCCCGCCGTGCTCGAATACTAGGCTAAGGCAAGCAGCAACAGCAGCCCACAGAAACGACTCTGATTTCCCAGCGATGGCTATGCTTTCGCATAGGTTTTCAGCTTGGCGGGAACCGCACTTCGATGCTGCTTCCTCAGCAAAGATTTCGGTGTTTGCTCTGTCGCGTCAGGGAAGAAGAGCTGCGGAGAGCTGGTCCGTCTTAGGCCTTGCTGTCCCGGGCTTCATGTTGGCGCCCTGGGTTCTCGCTGCCAGGCCGAAATAAGCAGACACAGCCACAAACCTGCAGCAGCGTGCGTGGCCTAGGATGGCACTCAATACACAATACCAACTCCCGTTGTAGGCAACGCTTGGCCTTTGGTACTGGCTCTCAGGCGGACTCACGGACAAGGCCAGTGCCTTCGCCACAGGAGAGGAGAGGCGACAGGATCCCTGAACACCGTCCGTTCCCTGGAATGGGGAGCTTTGGGGGACTGTCCCCACTCCTTCCCCGGCAAACCCCCTGCCACCGAAAACGCTGTCACATCTTGGAGGAAGATGGCATCTGACTGCCCATTTCACGAGGGAGCTGTTCCTCAAGTTCCGGGTTTGGCTCCTGGTAGCAAGCCCAAGTGTGCCCTACGGACAGGTGGTCAAGGACATGCTGTCCCCTTGGGACCAGAGGCACAAGACAGGCCTGCCTTCTGCCCAGACGCCTTCCTCAGAGTGGAGCAGGTGCCCCTGCCCTAGTCGTCACCTCATGTCTCATTAGCAGTGAGGCTTCGTCTCTCCGCACCGGGAGCGGGTGAGACTTGTCTTGCCACCGGCCTGCTCTTCCTGCCACGGCAGGCTCTCCTGCTTCCCGACCGTTTCCCAAACTCAAGGCCAATGGCACCTTCTCTTCTCTGGGGGCGGCTTGTTCGGCCTGCCCCAGACTTGCTCCTGGGGAGTGCAGTGAAAGACATGTCCCTTTCCTTAAGGCCCTTTCAGATGTGCAACCACGCTTCTCTCTTAGGCAAAGAGGTGCTAGGGCAAAGAGGATTTCTTTGCATGTGGGTATCTTCCAACGTGCTGTGGAGAGTAGCTTAGGTATTCAGCAGCAGCATCCCCCACATCCGATTCTGATTTCCCAGTGAATGCTGTGCTTTCCCAGAGGAGATGCCCGGGCAAAGACGATTTCGCTGTATGCGGGTTTCTCCCACCGTTACACCGGGCTCAGGCAAGCAGCAGTAGAGCCCGCAGATCCGACTCTGATTTCTCGGCGAATGCTGTGCTTTCGCAGAGGCTTTGGCTTGGAGCGAACAGCACATGGCCGCTGCTTCCTCAGCAAGGCTTTAGTCGCTTCAGGGAAGAAGAGCAGCGGGAGAGCTGGTGCCTCTTGGGCCTTGCTTTCCCTGGCTCCAAGTTCACATCCTGGGTTCATCATACCAAGCCGAAATAAGCAGACCCAGCCTCGACCCTGCAGCAGCGTGCATGGCCTAGGATGGCACTCTGCTCACAATGACATCTCTCCTCGTAGGCAAGGCCTGCCCTTTCGCTCTGGCATTCAGGGGGACAGGGGACTAGGCTCGTGCCTTCCCCATCCTTGAGGAGCCGTGAGAGGATCACTGCACACGGCCCGTGCCCTGGGATGGGGAGTAATGGGAAACTGTCCCTGTTTCCCCGACACACCCCCTGCCTCCGCCAAGGCTGCCACATCCTGGAGGAAGACGGCATTTGATTGCCCGTTCCTCCAGGAGGTGTTTCTGCGAGTTCAGGTTCGGGAGATTGGTGGCAAGCCCACGTCTGCCCTCTGGAAAGGTGGCCAAGGACCTGCTATCCCCTTGGGCCCAGAGGCACAGGAAAGGCCTTCCTTCTGTCCAGACTCCTTCCTCAGATTAGAGCACGCTCCCGTGCCCAATCATCCCCTCGTGTCTCCTTAGCTTCGTCTCTCTGCACAAGCAGAGGGTGTCAATTGTCTTGCCACCGGCCCGCTGTTCTTGCCAGGGCCGGCGCTCCTGCTTCGCGACCGTTTTCCGTCCACAAGGCCAACGACTCCTTCTCTTCTCCTGGGGCAGCATGCTGCACTTTCCCGAGACAGGCTCCTGCGGAGTGCAGTGACAGACATGTCCCTTTCTTTAAGGATCTTTCCACAGGCGCAACCACGCTTCTCTCTCAGGCAGAAGGGATGCCCAGGCAAAGTGGATCTCGCTCCATGCGGATTTATTACACCGTGCTGTGGAGTCTCCTCAGGAAAACAGCAGCAGCATCCCACAGATCCGACTCTGATTTCCCAGAGAATGCTGTGCTTTCCCAGAGGGGATGCCCTAGCAAAGAGGCTTTTGCTCTATGCGGGTTCCTCCCGCCGTGCTCGAATACTAGGCTAAGGCAAGCAGCAACAGCAGCCCACAGAAACGACTCTGATTTCCCAGCGATGGCTATGCTTTCGCATAGGTTTTCAGCTTGGCGGGAACCGCACTTCGCTGCTGCTTCCTCAGCAAGGATTTCGGTGTTTGCTCTGTCGCGTCAGGGAAGAAGAGGTGCGGAGAGCTGGTCCGTCTTAGGCCTTGCTGTCCCGGGCTTCATGTTGGCGCCCTGGGTTCTCGCTGCCAGGCCGAAATAAGCAGACACAGCCACAAACCTGCAGCAGCGTGCGTGGCCTAGGATGGCACTCAATGCACACTACCAACTCCCGTTGTAGGCAACGCTTGGCCTTTGGTACTGGCTCTCAGGCGGACTCACGGACAAGGCCAGTGCCTTCGCCACAGGAGAGGAGAGGCGACAGGATCCCTGAACACCGTCCGTTCCCTGGAATGGGGAGCTTTGGGGGACTGTCCCCACTCCTTCCCCGGCAAACCCCCTGCCACCGAAAACGCTGTCACATCTTGGAGGAAGATGGCATCTGACTGCCCATTTCACGAGGGAGCTGTTCCTCAAGTTCCGGGTTTGGCTCCTGGTAGCAAGCCCACGTGTGCCCTACGGACAGGTGGTCAAGGACATGCTGTCCCCTTGGGACCAGAGGCACAAGACAGGCCTGCCTTCTGCCCAGACTCCTTCCTCAGAGTGGAGCAGGTGCCCCTGCCCTAGTCGTCACCTCATGTCTCATTAGCAGTGAGGCTTCGTCTCTCCGCACAGGGAGCGAGTGACACTTGTCTTGCCACCGGCCTGCTCTTCCTGCCACGGCAGGCTCTCCTGCTTCCCGACCGTTTCCCAAACTCAAGGCCAATGGCACCTTCTCTTCTCTGGGGGCGGCTTGTTCGGCCTGCCCCAGACTTGCTCCTGGGGAGTGCAGTGAAAGACATGTCCCTTTCCTTAAGGCCCTTTCAGATGTGCAACCACGCTTCTCTCTTAGGCAAAGAGGTGCTAGGGCAAAGAGGATTTCGTTGCATGTGGGTATCTTCCAACGTGCTGTGGAGAGTAGCTTAGGTATTCAGCAGCAGCATCCCCCACATCCGATTCTGATTTCCCAGTGAATGCTGTGCTTTCCCAGAGGAGATGCCCGGGCAAAGACGATTTCGCTGTATGCGGGTTTCTCCCACCGTTACACCGGGCTCAGGCAAGCAGCAGTAGAGCCCGCAGATCCGACTCTGATTTCTCGGCGAATGCTGTGCTTTCGCAGAGGCTTTGGCTTGGAGCGAACAGCACATGGCCGCTGCTTCCTCAGCAAGGCTTTAGTCGCTTCAGGGAAGAAGAGCAGCGGGAGAGCTGGTGCCTCTTGGGCCTTGCTTTCCCGGGCTCCAAGTTCACATCCTGGGTTCATCCTACCAAGCCGAAATAAGCAGACCCAGCCTCGACCCTGCAGCAGCGTGCATGGCCTAGGATGGCACTCTGCTCACAATGACATCTCTCCTCGTAGGCAAGGCCTGCCCTTTCGCTCTGGCATTCAGGGGGACAGGGGACTAGGCTCGTGCCTTCCCCATCCTTGAGGAGCCGCGAGAGGATCATTGCACACGGCCCGTGCCCTGGGATGGGGAGTAATGGGAAACTGTCCCTGTTTCCCCGACACACCCCCTGCCTCCGCCAAGGCTGCCACATCCTGGAGGAAGACGGCATTTGATTGCCCGTTCCTCTAGGAGGTGTTTCTGCGAGTTCAGGTTCGGGAGATTGGTGGCAAGCCCACGTCTGCCCTCTGGAAAGGTGGCCAAGGACCTGCTATCCCCTTGGGCCCAGAGGCACAGGAAAGGCCTTCCTTCTGTCCAGACTCCTTCCTCAGATTAGAGCACGCTCCCGTGCCCAATCATCCGCCCGTGTCTCCTTAGCTTCGTCTCTCTGCACAAGCAGAGGGTGACAATTGTCTTGCCACCGGCCCGCTGTTCTTGCCAGGGCCGGCGCTCCTGCTTCGCGACCGTTTTCCGTCCACAAGGCCAACGACTCCTGCTCTTCTCCTGGGGCAGCATGCTGCACTTTCCCGAGACAGGCTCCTGGGGAGTGCAGTGACAGACATGTCCCTTTCTTTAAGGATCTTTCCACAGGCGCAACCACGCTTCTCTCTCAGGCAGAAGGGATGCCCAGGCAAAGTGGATCTCGCTCCATGCAGATTTATTACACCGTGCTGTGGAGTCTTCCTCAGGAAAACAGCAGCAGCATCCCACAGATCCGACTCTGATTTCCCAGAGAATGCTGTGCTTTCCCAGAGGGGATGCCCTAGCAAAGAGGCTTTTGCTCTATGCGGGTTCCTCCCGCCGTGCTCGAATACTAGGCTAAGGCAAGCAGCAACAGCAGCCCACAGAAACGACTCTGATTTCCCAGCGATGGCTATGCTTTAGCATAGGTTTTCAGCTTGGCGGGAACCGCACTTCGCTGCTGCTTCCTCAGCAAGGATTTCGGTGTTTGCTCTGTCGCGTCAGGGAAGAAGAGGTGCGGAGAGCTGGTCCGTCTTAGGCCTTGCTGTCCCGGGCTTCATGTTGGCGCCCTGGGTTCTCGCTGCCAGGCCGAAATAAGCAGACACAGCCACAAACCTGCAGCAGCGTGCGTGGCCTAGGATGGCACTCAATGCACACTACCAACTCCCGTTGTAGGCAACGCTTGGCCTTTGGTACTGGCTCTCAGGCGGACTCACGGACAAGGCCAGTGCCTTCGCCACAGGAGAGGAGAGGCGACAGGATCCCTGAACACCGTCCGTTCCCTGGAATGGGGAGCTTTGGGGGACTGTTCCCACTCCTTCCCCGGCAAACCCCCTGCCACCGAAAACGCTGCCACATCTTGGAGGAAGATGGCATCTGACTGCCCATTTCACGAGGGAGCTGTTCCTCAAGTTCCGGGTTTGGCTCCTGGTAGCAAGCCCAAGTGTGCCCTACAGACAGGTGGTCAAGGACATGCTGTCCCCTTGGGACCAGAGGCACAAGACAGGCCTGCCTTCTGCCCAGACTCCTTCCTCAGAGTGGAGCAGGTGCCCCTGCCCTAGTCGTCACCTCATGTCTCATTAGCAGTGAGGCTTCGTGTCTCCGCACAGGGAGCGGGTGACACTTGTCTTGCCTCCGGCCTTCTCTTCCTGCCACGGCAGGCTCTCCTGCTTCCCGACCGTTTCCCAAACTCAAGGCCAATGGCACCTACTCTTCTCTGGGGGCGGCTTGTTCGGCCTGCCCCAGACTTGCTCCTGGGGAGTGCAGTGAAAGACATGTCCCTTTCCTTAAGGCCCTTTCAGATGTGCAACCACGCTTCTCTCTTAGGCAAAGAGGTGCTAGGGCAAAGAGGATTTCGTTGCATGCGGGTATCTTCCAACGTGCTGTGGAGAGTAGCTTAGGTATTCAGCAGCAGCATCCCCCACATCCGATTCTGATTTCCCAATGAATGCTGTGCTTTCCCAGAGGAGATGCCCGGGCAAAGAGGATTTCGCTGTATGCGGGTTTCTCCCACCGCGAGACCGGGCTCAGGCAAGCAGCAGTAGAGCCCGCAGATCCGACTCTGATTTCTCAGCGAATGCTGTGCTTTCGCAGAGGCTTTGGCTTGGAGCGAACAGCACTTGGCCGCTGCTTCCTCAGCAAGGCTTTAGTCGCTTCAGGGAAGAAGAGCAGCGGGAGAGCTGGTGCCTCTTGGGCCTTGCTTTCCCGGGCTCCAAGTTCACATCCTGGGTTCATCCTACCAAGCCGAAATAAGCAGACCCAGCCTCGACCCTGCAGCAGCGTTCATGGCCTAGGATGGCACTCTGCTCACAATGACATCTCTCCTCGTAGGCAAGGCCTGCCCTTTCGCTCTGGCATTCATGGGGACAGGGGACTAGGCTCGTGCCTTCCCCATCCTTGAGGAGCCGCGAGAGGATCACTGCACACGGCCCGTGCCCTGGGATGGGGAGTAATGGGAAACTGTCCCTGTTTCCCCGACACACCCCCTGCCTCCGCCAAGGCTGCCACATCCTGGAGGAAGACGGCATTTGATTGCCCGTTCCTCCAGGAGGTGTTTCTGCGAGTTCAGGTTGGGGAGATTGGTGGCAAGCCCACGTCTGCCCTCTGGACAGGTGGCCAAGGACCTGCTATCCCCTTGGGCCCAGAGGCACAGGAAAGGCCTTGCTTCTGTCCAGACTCCTTCCTCAGATTAGAGCACGCTCCCGTGCCCAATCATCCGCCCGTGTCTCCTTAGCTTCGTCTCTCTGCACAAGCAGAGGGTGACAATTGTCTTGCCACCGGCCCGCTGTTCTTGCCAGGGCCGGCGCTCCTGCTTCGCGACCGTTTTCCGTCCACAAGGCCAACGACTCCTGCTCTTCTCCTGGGGCAGCATGCTGCACTTTCCCGAGACAGGCTCCTGGGGAGTGCAGTGACAGACATGTCCCTTTCTTTAAGGATCTTTCCACAGGCGCAACCACGCTTCTCTCTCAGGCAGAAGGGATGCCCAGGCAAAGTGGATCTCGCTCCATGCAGATTTATTACACCGTGCTGTGGAGTCTTCCTCAGGAAAACAGCAGCAGCATCCCACAGATCCGACTCTGATTTCCCAGAGAATGCTGTGCTTTCCCAGAGGGGATGCCCTAGCAAAGAGGCTTTTGCTCTATGCGGGTTCCTCCCGCCGTGCTCGAATACTAGGCTAAGGCAAGCAGCAACAGCAGCCCACAGAAACGACTCTGATTTCCCAGCGATGGCTATGCTTTAGCATAGGTTTTCAGCTTGGCGGGAACCGCACTTCGCTGCTGCTTCCTCAGCAAGGATTTCGGTGTTTGCTCTGTCGCGTCAGGGAAGAAGAGGTGCGGAGAGCTGGTCCGTCTTAGGCCTTGCTGTCCCGGGCTTCATGTTGGCGCCCTGGGTTCTCGCTGCCAGGCCGAAATAAGCAGACACAGCCACAAACCTGCAGCAGCGTGCGTGGCCTAGGATGGCACTCAATGCACACTACAAACTCCCGTTGTAGGCAACGCTTGGCCTTTGGTACTGGCTCTCAGGCGGACTCACGGACAAGGCCAGTGCCTTCGCCACAGGAGAGGAGAGGCGACAGGATCCCTGAACACCGTCCGTTCCCTGGAATGGGGAGCTTTGGGGGACTGTTCCCACTCCTTCCCCGGCAAACCCCCTGCCACCGAAAACGCTGCCACATCTTGGAGGAAGATGGCATCTGACTGCCCATTTCACGAGGGAGCTGTTCCTCAAGTTCCGGGTTTGGCTCCTGGTAGCAAGCCCAAGTGTGCCCTACAGACAGGTGGTCAAGGACATGCTGTCCCCTTGGGACCAGAGGCACAAGACAGGCCTGCCTTCTGCCCAGACTCCTTCCTCAGAGTGGAGCAGGTGCCCCTGCCCTAGTCGTCACCTCATGTCTCATTAGCAGTGAGGCTTCGTGTCTCCGCACAGGGAGCGGGTGACACTTGTCTTGCCTCCGGCCTTCTCTTCCTGCCACGGCAGGCTCTCCTGCTTCCCGACCGTTTCCCAAACTCAAGGCCAATGGCACCTTCTCTTCTCTGGGGGCGGCTTGTTCGGCCTGCCCCAGACTTGCTCCTGGGGAGTGCAGTGAAAGACATGTCCCTTTCCTTAAGGCCCTTTCAGATGTGCAACCACGCTTCTCTCTTAGGCAAAGAGGTGCTAGGGCAAAGAGGATTTCGTTGCATGCGGGTATCTTCCAACGTGCTGTGGAGAGTAGCTTAGGTATTCAGCAGCAGCATCCCCCACATCCGATTCTGATTTCCCAGTGAATGCTGTGCTTTCCCAGAGGAGATGCCCGGGCAAAGAGGATTTCGCTGTATGCGGGTTTCTCCCACCGCGAGACCGGGCTCAGGCAAGCAGCAGTAGAGCCCGCAGATCCGACTCTGATTTCTCAGCGAATGCTGTGCTTTCGCAGAGGCTTTGGCTTGGAGCGAACAGCACTTGGCCGCTGCTTCCTCAGCAAGGCTTTAGTCGCTTCAGGGAAGAAGAGCAGCGGGAGAGCTGGTGCCTCTTGGGCCTTGCTTTCCCGGGCTCCAAGTTCACATCCTGGGTTCATCCTACCAAGCCGAAATAAGCAGACCCAGCCTCGACCCTGCAGCAGCGTGCATGGCCTAGGATGGCACTCTGCTCACAATGACATCTCTCCTCGTAGGCAAGGCCTGCCCTTTCGCTCTGGCATTCAGGGGGACAGGGGACTAGGCTCGTGCCTTCCCCATCCTTGAGGAGCCGCGAGAGGATCACTGCACACGGCCCGTGCCCTGGGATGGGGAGTAATGGGAAACTGTCCCTGTTTCCCCGACACACCCCCTGCCTCCGCCAAGGCTGCCACATCCTGGAGGAAGACGGCATTTGATTGCCCGTTCCTCCAGGAGGTGTTTCTGCGAGTTCAGGTTGGGGAGATTGGTGGCAAGCCCACGTCTGCCCTCTGGACAGGTGGCCAAGGACCTGCTATCCCCTTGGGCCCAGAGGCACAGGAAAGGCCTTCCTTCTGTCCAGACTCCTTCCTCAGATTAGAGCACGCTCCCGTGCCCAATCATCCGCCCGTGTCTCCTTAGCTTCGTCTCTCTGCACAAGCAGAGGGTGACAATTGTCTTGCCACCGGCCCGCTGTTCTTGCCAGGGCCGGCGCTCCTGCTTCGCGACCGTTTTCCGTCCACAAGGCCAACGACTCCTTCTCTTCTCCTGGGGCAGCATGCTGCACTTTCCCGAGACAGGCTCCTGGGGAGTGCAGTGACAGACATGTCCCTTTCTTTAAGGATCTTTCCACAGGCGCAACCACGCTTCTCTCTCAGGCAGAAGGGATGCCCAGGCAAAGTGGATCTCGCTCCATGCAGATTTATTACACCGTGCTGTGGAGTCTTCCTCAGGAAAACAGAAGCAGCATCCCACAGATCCGACTCTGATTTCCCAGAGAATGCTGTGCTTTCCCAGAGGGGATGCCCTAGCAAAGAGGCTTTTGCTCTATGCGGGTTCCTCCCGCCGTGCTCGAATACTAGGCTAAGGCAAGCAGCAACAGCAGCCCACAGAAACGACTCTGATTTCCCAGCGATGGCTATGCTTTCGCATAGGTTTTCAGCTTGGCGGGAACCGCACTTCGATGCTGCTTCCTCAGCAAGGATTTCGGTGTTTGCTCTGTCGCGTCAGGGAAGAAGAGCTGCGGAGAGCTGGTCCGTCTTAGGCCTTGCTGTCCCGGGCTTCATGTTGGCGCCCTGGGTTCTCGCTGCCAGGCCGAAATAAGCAGACACAGCCACAAACCTGCAGCAGCGTGCGTGGCCTAGGATGGCACTCAATACACAATACCAACTCCCGTTGTAGGCAACGCTTGGCCTAAGGTACTGGCTCTCAGGCGGACTCACGGACAAGGCCAGTGCCTTCGCCACAGGAGAGGAGAGGCGACAGGATCCCTGAACACCGTCCGTTCCCTGGAATGGGGAGCTTTGGGGGACTGTCCCCACTCCTTCCCCGGCAAACCCCCTGCCACCGAAAACGCTGTCACATCTTGGAGGAAGATGGCATCTGACTGCCCATTTCACGAGGGAGCTGTTCCTCAAGTTCCGGGTTTGGCTCCTGGTAGCAAGCCCAAGTGTGCCCTACGGACAGGTGGTCAAGGACATGCTGTCCCCTTGGGACCAGAGGCACAAGACAGGCCTGCCTTCTGCCCAGACGCCTTCCTCAGAGTGGAGCAGGTGCCCCTGCCCTAGTCGTCACCTCATGTCTCATTAGCAGTGAGGCTTCGTCTCTCCGCACCGGGAGCGGGTGACACTTGTCTTGCCACCGGCCTGCTCTTCCTGCCACGGCAGGCTCTCCTGCTTCCCGACCGTTTCCCAAACTCAAGGCCAATGGCACCTTCTCTTCTCTGGGGGCGGCTTGTTCGGCCTGCCCCAGACTTGCTCCTGGGGAGTGCAGTGAAAGACATGTCCCTTTCCTTAAGGCCCTTTCAGATGTGCAACCACGCTTCTCTCTTAGGCAAAGAGGTGCTAGGGCAAAGAGGATTTCGTTGCATGTGGGTATCTTCCAACGTGCTGTGGAGAGTAGCTTAGGTATTCAGCAGCAGCATCCCCCACATCCGATTCTGATTTCCCAGTGAATGCTGTGCTTTCCCAGAGGAGATGCCCGGGCAAAGACGATTTCGCTGTATGCGGGTTTCTCCCACCGTTACACCGGGCTCAGGCAAGCAGCAGTAGAGCCCGCAGATCCGACTCTGATTTCTCGGCGAATGCTGTGCTTTCGCAGAGGCTTTGGCTTGGAGCGAACAGCACATGGCCGCTGCTTCCTCAGCAAGGCTTTAGTCGCTTCAGGGAAGAAGAGCAGCGGGAGAGCTGGTGCCTCTTGGGCCTTGCTTTCCCGGGCTCCAAGTTCACATCCTGGGTTCATCCTACCAAGCCGAAATAAGCAGACCCAGCCTCGACCCTGCAGCAGCGTGCATGGCCTAGGATGGCACTCTGCTCACAATGACATCTCTCCTCGTAGGCAAGGCCTGCCCTTTCGCTCTGGCATTCAGGGGGACAGGGGACTAGGCTCGTGCCTTCCCCATCCTTGAGGAGCCGCGAGAGGATCACTGCACACGGCCCGTGCCCTGGGATGGGGAGTAATGGGAAACTGTCCCTGTTTCCCCGACACACCCCCTGCCTCCGCCAAGGCTGCCACATCCTGGAGGAAGACGGCATTTGATTGCCCGTTCTTCTAGGAGGTGTTTCTGCGAGTTCAGGTTCGGGAGATTGGTGGCAAGCCCACGTCTGCCCTCTGGAAAGGTGGCCAAGGACCTGCTATCCCCTTGGGCCCAGAGGCACAGGAAAGGCCTTCCTTCTGTCCAGACTCCTTCCTCAGATTAGAGCACGCTCCCGTGCCCAATCATCCCCTCGTGTCTCCTTAGCTTCGTCTCTCTGCACAAGCAGAGGGTGTCAATTGTCTTGCCACCGGCCCGCTGTTCTTGCCAGGGCCGGCGCTCCTGCTTCGCGACCGTTTTCCGTCCACAAGGCCAACGACTCCTTCTCTTCTCCTGGGGCAGCATGCTGCACTTTCCCGAGACAGGCTCCTGCGGAGTGCAGTGACAGACATGTCCCTTTCTTTAAGGATCTTTCCACAGGCGCAACCACGCTTCTCTCTCAGGCAGAAGGGATGCCCAGGCAAAGTGGATCTCGCTCCATGCGGATTTATTACACCGTGCTGTGGAGTCTCCTCAGGAAAACAGCAGCAGCATTCCACAGATCCGACTCTGATTTCCCAGAGAATGCTGTGCTTTCTCAGAGGGGATGCCCTAGCAAAGAGGCTTTTGCTCTATGCGGGTTCCTCCCGCCGTGCTCGAATACTAGGCTAAGGCAAGCAGCAACAGCAGCCCACAGAAACGACTCTGATTTCCCAGCGATGGCTATGCTTTCGCATAGGTTTTCAGCTTGGCGGGAACCGCACTTCGCTGCTGCTTCCTCAGCAAGGATTTCGGTGTTTGCTCTGTCACGTCAGGGAAGAAGAGCTGCGGAGAGCTGTTCCGTCTTAGGCCTTGCTGTCCCGGGCTTCATGTTGGCGCCCTGGGTTCTCGCTGCCAGGCCGAAATAAGCAGACACAGCCACAATCCTGCAGCAGCGTGCGTGGCCTAGGATGGCACTCAATGCACACTACCAACTCCCGTTGTAGGCAACGCTTGGCCTTTGGTACTGGCTCTCAGGCGGACTCACGGACAAGGCCAGTGCCTTCGCCACAGGAGAGGGGAGGCGACAGGATCCCTGATCACCGTCCGTTCCCTGGAAATGGGAGCTTTGGGGGACTGTCCCCACTCCTTCCCCGGCAAACCCCCTGCCACCGAAAACGCTGTCACATCTTGGAGGAAGATGGCATCTGACTGCCCATTTCACGAGGGAGCTGTTCCTCAAGTTCCGGGTTTGGCTCCTGGTAGCAAGCCCAAGTGTGCCCTACGGACAGTTGGTCAAGGACATGCTGTCCCCTTGAGACCAGAGGCACAAGACAGGCCTGCCTTCTGCCCAGACTCCTTCCTCAGAGTGGAGCAGGTGCCCCTGCCCTAGTCGTCACCTCATGTCTCATTAGCAGTGAGGCTTCGTCTCTCCGCACCGGGAGCGGGTGACACTTGTCTTGCCACCGGCCTGCTCTTCCTGCCACGGCAGGCTCTCCTGCTTCCCGACCGTTTCCCAAACTCAAGGCCAATGGCACCTTCTCTTCTCTGGGGGCGGCTTGTTCGGCCTGCCCCAGACTTGCTCCTGGGGAGTGCAGTGAAAGACATGTCCCTTTCCTTAAGGCCCTTTCAGATGTGCAACCACGCTTCTCTCTTAGGCAAAGAGGTGCTAGGGCAAAGAGGATTTCGTTGCATGCGGGTATCTTCCAACGTGCTGTGGAGAGTAGCTTAGGTATTCAGCAGCAGCATCCCCCACATCCGATTCTGATTTCCCAGTGAATGCTGTGCTTTCCCAGAGGAGATGCCCGGGCAAAGACGATTTCGCTGTATGCGGGTTTCTCCCACCGTTACACCGGGCTCAGGCAAGCAGCTTTAGAGCCCGCAGATCCGACTCTGATTTCTCGGCGAATGCTGTGCTTTCGCAGAGGCTTTGGCTTGGAGCGAACAGCACTTGGCCGCTGCTACCTCAGCAAGGCTTTAGTCGCTTCAGGGAAGAAGAGCAGCGGGAGAGCTGGTGCCTCTTGGGCCTTGCTTTCCCGGGCTCCAAGTTCACATCCTGGGTTCATCCTACCAAGCCGAAATAAGCAGACCCAGCCTCGACCCTGCAGCAGCGTGCATGGCCTAGGATGGCACTCTGCTCACAATGACATCTCTCCTCGTAGGCAAGGCCTGCCCTTTCGCTCTGGCATTCAGGGGGACAGGGGACTAGGCTCGTGCCTTCCCCATCCTTGAGGAGCCGCGAGAGGATCACTGCACACGGCCCGTGCCCTGGGATGGGGAGTAATGGGAAACTGTCCCTGTTTCCCCGACACACCCCCTGCCTCCGCCAAGGCTGCCACATCCTGGAGGAAGACGGCATTTGATTGCCCGTTCCTCCAGGAGGTGTTTCTGCGAGTTCAGGTTGGGGAGATTGGTGGCAAGCCCACGTCTGCCCTCTGGACAGGTGGCCAAGGACCTGCTATCCCCTTGGGCCCAGAGGCACAGGAAAGGCCTTGCTTCTGTCCAGACTCCTTCCTCAGATTAGAGCACGCTCCCGTGCCCAATCATCCGCCCGTGTCTCCTTAGCTTCGTCTCTCTGCACAAGCAGAGGGTGACAATTGTCTTGCCACCGGCCCGCTGTTCTTGCCAGGGCCTGCGCTCCTGCTTCGCGACCATTTTCCGTCCACAAGGCCAACGACTCCTTCTCTTCTCCTGGGGCAGCATGCTGCACTTTCCCGAGACAGGCTCCTGGGGATTGCAGTGACAGACATGTCCCTTTCTTTAAGGCTCTTTCCACAGGCGCAACCACGCTTCTCTCTCAGGCAGAAGGGATGCCCAGGCAAAGTGGATCTCGCTCCATGCAGATTTATTACACCGTGCTGTGGAGTCTTCCTCAGGAAAACAGCAGCAGCATCCCACAGATCCGACTCTGATTTCCCAGAGAATGCTGTGCTTTCCCAGAGGGGATGCCCTAGCAAAGAGGCTTTTGCTCTATGCGGGTTCCTCCCGCCGGGCTCGAATACTAGGCTAAGGCAAGCAGCAACAGCAGCCCACAGAAACGACTCTGATTTCCCAGCGATGGCTATGCTTTCGCATAGGTTTTCAGCTTGGCGGGAACCGCACTTCGCTGCTGCTTCCTCAGCAAGGATTTCGGTGTTTGCTCTGTCGCGTCACGGAAGAAGAGCTGCGGAGAGCTGGTCCGTCTTAGGCCTTGCTGTCCCGGGCTTCATGTTGGCGCCCTGGGTTCTCGCTGCCAGGCCGAAATAAGCAGACACAGCCACAAACCTGCAGCAGCGTGCGTGGCCTAGGATGGCACTCAATGCACACTACGAACTCCCGTTGTAGGCAACGCTTGGCCTTTGGTACTGGCTCTCAGGCGGACTCACGGACAAGGCCAGTGCCTTCGCCACAGGAGAGGAGAGGCGACAGGATCCCTGAACACCGTCCGTTCCCTGGAATGGGGAGCTTTGGGGGACTGTCCCCACTCCTTCCCCGGCAAACCCCCTGCCACCGAAAACGCTGTCACATCTTGGAGGAAGATGGCATCTGACTGCCCATTTCACGAGGGAGCTGTTCCTCAAGTTCCGGGTTTGGCTCCTGGTAGCAAGCCCAAGTGTGCCCTACGGACAGGTGGTCAAGGACATGCTGTCCCCTTGGGACCAGAGGCACAAGACAGGCCTGCCTTCTGCCCAGACTCCTTCCTCAGAGTGGAGCAGGTGCCCCTGCCCTAGTCGTCACCTCATGTCTCATTAGCAGTGAGGCTTCGTCTCTCCGCACAGGGAGCGAGTGACACTTGTCTTGCCACCGGCCTGCTCTTCCTGCCACGGCAGGCTCTCCTGCTTCCCGACCGTTTCCCAAACTCAAGGCCAATGGCACCGTCTCTTCTCTGGGGGCGGCTTGTTCGGCCTGCCCCAGACTTGCTCCTGGGGAGTGCAGTGAAAGACATGTCCCTTTCCTTAAGGCCCTTTCAGATGTGCAACCACGCTTTTCTCTTAGGCAAAGAGGTGCTAGGGCAAAGAGGATTTCGTTGCATGCGGGTATCTTCCAACGTGCTGTGGAGAGTAGCTTAGGTATTCAGCAGCAGCATCCCCCACATCCGATTCTGATTTCCCAGTGAATGCTGTGCTTTCCCAGAGGAGATGCCCGGGCAAAGAGGATTTCGCTGTATGCGGGTTTCTCCCACCGTTACACCGGGCTCAGGCAAGCAGCAGTAGAGCCCGCAGATCCGACTCTGATTTCTCGGCGAATGCTGTGCTTTCACAGAGGCTTTGGCTTGGAGCGAACAGCACTTGCCGCTGCTTCCTCAGCAAGGCTTTAGTCGCTTCAGGGAAGAAGAGCAGCGGGAGAGCTGGTGCCTCTTGGGCCTTGCTTTCCCGGGCTCCAAGTTCACATCCTGGGTTCATCCTACCAAGCCGAAATAAGCAGACCCAGCCTCGACCCTGCAGCAGCGTGCATGGCCAAGGATGGCACTCTGCTCACAATGACATCTCTCCTCGTAGGCAAGGCCTGCCCTTTCGCTCTGGCATTCAGGGGGACAGGGGACTAGGCTCGTGCCTTCCCCATCCTTGAGGAGCCGCGAGAGGATCACTGCACACGGCCCGTGCCCTGGGATGGGGAGTAATGGGAAACTGTCCCTGTTTCCCCGACACACCCCCTGCCTCCGCCAAGGCTGCCACATCCTGGAGGAAGACGGCATTTGATTGCCCGTTCCTCCAGGAGGTGTTTCTGCGAGTTCAGGTTCGGGAGATTGGTGGCAAGCCCACGTCTGCCCTCTGGACAGGTGGCCAAGGACCTGCTATCCCCTTGGGCCCAGAGGCACAGGAAAGGCCTTCCTTCTGTCCAGACTCCTTCCTCAGATTAGAGCACGCTCCCGTGCCCAATCATCCCCTCGTGTCTCCTTAGCTTCGTCTCTCTGCACAAGCAGAGGGTGACAATTGTCTTGCCACCGGCCCGCTGTTCTTGCCAGGGCCGGCGCTCCTGCTTCGCGACCGTTTTCCGTCCACAAGGCCAACGACTCCTTCTCTTCTCCTGGGGCAGCATGCTGCACTTTCCCGAGACAGGCTCCTGGGGAGTGCAGTGACAGACTTGTCCCTTTCTTTAAGGCTCTTTCCACAGGCGCAACCACGCTTCTCTCTCAGGCAGAAGGGATGCCCAGGCAAAGTGGATCTCGCTCCATGCAGATTTATTACACCGTGCTGTGGAGTCTTCCTCAGGAAAACAGCAGCAGCATCCCACAGATCCGACTCTGATTTCCCAGAGAATGCTGTGCTTTCCCAGAGGGGATGCCCTAGCAAAGAGGCTTTTGCTCTATGCGGGTTCCTCCCGCCGTGCTCGAATACTAGGCTAAGGCAAGCAGCAACAGCAGCCCACAGAAACGACTCTGATTTCCCAGCGATGGCTATGCTTTCGCATAGGTTTTCAGCTTGGCGGGAACCGCACTTCGCTGCTGCTTCCTCAGCAAGGATTTCGGTGTTTGCTCTGTCGCGTCAGGGAAGAAGAGCTGCGGAGAGCTGGTCCGTCTTAGGCCTTGCTGTCCCGGGCTTCATGTTGGCGCCCTGGGTTCTCGCTGCCAGGCCGAAATAAGCAGACACAGCCACAAACCTGCAGCAGCGTGCGTGGCCTAGGATGGCACTCAATGCACACTACCAACTCCCGTTGTAGGCAACGCTTGGCCTTTGGTACTGGCTCTCAGGCGGACTCACGGACAAGGCCAGTGCCTTCGCCACAGGAGAGGAGAGGCGACAGGATCCCTGAACACCGTCCGTTCCCTGGAATGGGGAGCTTTGGCGGACTGTCCCCACTCCTTCCCCGGCAAACCCCCTGCCACCGAAAACGCTGTCACATCTTGGAGGAAGATGGCATCTGACTGCCCATTTCACGAGGGAGCTGTTCCTCAAGTTCCGGGTTTGGCTCCTGGTAGCAAGCCCAAGTGTGCCCTACGGACAGGTGGTCAAGGACATGCTGTCCCCTTGGGACCAGAGGCACAAGACAGGCCTGCCTTCTGCCCAGACTCCTTCCTCAGAGTGGAGCAGGTGCCCCTGCCCTAGTCGTCACCTCATGTCTCATTAGCAGTGAGGCTTCGTCTCTCCGCACCGGGAGCGGGTGACACTTGTCTTGCCACCGGCCTGCTCTTCCTGCCACGGCAGGCTCTCCTGCTTCCCGACCGTTTCCCAAACTCAAGGCCAATGGCACCTTCTCTTCTCTGGGGGCGGCTTGTTCGGCCTGCCCCAGACTTGCTCCTGGGGAGTGCAGTGAAAGACATGTCCCTTTCCTTAAGGCCCTTTCAGATGTGCAACCACGCTTCTCTCTTAGGCAAAGAGGTGCTAGGGCAAAGAGGATTTCGTTGCATGCGGGTATCTTCCAACGTGCTGTGGAGAGTAGCTTAGGTATTCAGCAGCAGCATCCCCCACATCCGATTCTGATTTCCCAGTGAATGCTGTGCTTTCCCAGAGGAGATGCCCGGGCAAAGAGCATTTCGCTGTATGCGGGTTTCTCCCACCGTTACACCGGGCTCAGGCAAGCAGCAGTAGAGCCCGCATATCCGACTCTGATTTCTCAGCGAATGCTGTGCTTTCGCAGAGGCTTTGGCTTGGAGCGAACAGCACTTGGCCGCTGCTTCCTCAGCAAGGCTTTAGTCGCTTCAGGGAAGAAGAGCAGCGGGAGAGCTGGTGCCTCTTGGGCCTTGCTTTCCCGGGCTCCAAGTTCACATCCTGGGTTCATCCTACCAAGCCGAAATAAGCAGACCCAGCCTCGACCCTGCAGCAGCGTGCATGGCCTAGGATGGCACTCTGCTCACAATGACATCTCTCCTCGTAGGCAAGGCCTGCCCTTTCGCTCTGGCATTCAGGGGGACAGGGGACTAGGCTCGTGCCTTCCCCATCCTTGAGGAGCCGCGAGAGGATCACTGCACACGGCCCGTGCCCTGGGATGGGGAGTAATGGGAAACTGTCCCTGTTTCCCCGACACACCCCCTGCCTCCGCCAAGGCTGCCACATCCTGGAGAAAGACGGCATTTGATTGCCCGTTCCTCCAGGAGGTGTTTCTGTGAGTTCAGGTTGGGGAGATTGGTGGCAAGCCCACGTCTGCCCTCTGGACAGGTGGCCAAGGACCTGCTATCCCCTTGGGCCCAGAGGCACAGGAAAGGCCTTCCTTCTGTCCAGACTCCTTCCTCAGATTAGAGCACGCTCCCGTGCCCAATCATCCGCCCGTGTCTCCTTAGCTTCGTCTCTCTGCACAAGCAGAGGGTGACAATTGTCTTGCCACCGGCCCGCTGTTCTTGCCAGGGCCGGCGCTCCTGCTTCGCGACCGTTTTCCGTCCACAAGGCCAACGACTCCTGCTCTTCTCCTGGGGCAGCATGCTGCACTTTCCCGAGACAGGCTCCTGGGGAGTGCAGTGACAGACATGTCCCTTTCTTTAAGGATCTTTCCACAGGCGCAACCACGCTTCTCTCTCAGGCAGAAGGGATGCCCAGGCAAAGTGGATCTCGCTCCATGCAGATTTATTACACCGTGCTGTGGAGTCTTCCTCAGGAAAACAGCAGCAGCATCCCACAGATCCGACTCTGATTTCCCAGAGAATGCTGTGCTTTCCCAGAGGGGATGCCCTAACAAAGAGGCTTTTGCTCTATGCGGGTTCCTCCCGCCGTGCTCGAATACTAGGCTAAGGCAAGCAGCAACAGCAGCCCACAGAAACGACTCTGATTTCCCAGCGATGGCTATGCTTTAGCATAGGTTTTCAGCTTGGCGGGAACCGCACTTCGCTGCTGCTTCCTCAGCAAGGATTTCGGTGTTTGCTCTGTCGCGTCAGGGAAGAAGAGGTACGGAGAGCTGGTCCGTCTTAGGCCTTGCTGTCCCGGGCTTCATGTTGGCGCCCTGGGTTCTCGCTGCCAGGCCGAAATAAGCAGACACAGCCACAAACCTGCAGAGGCGTGCGTGGCCTAGGATGGCACTCAATGCACACTACCAACTCCCGTTGTAGGCAACGCTTGGCCTTTGGTACTGGCTCTCAGGCGGACTCACGGACAAGGCCAGTGCCTTCGCCACAGGAGAGGAGAGGCGACAGGATCCCTGAACACCGTCCGTTCCCTGGAATGGGGAGCTTTGGGGGACTGTTCCCACTCCTTCCCCGGCAAACCCCCTGCCACCGAAAACGCTGCCACATCTTGGAGGAAGATGGCATCTGACTGCCCATTTCACGAGGGAGCTGTTCCTCAAGTTCCGGGTTTGGCTCCTGGTAGCAAGCCCAAGTGTGCCCTACAGACAGGTGGTCAAGGACATGCTGTCCCCTTGGGACCAGAGGCACAAGACAGGCCTGCCTTCTGCCCAGACTCCTTCCTCAGAGTGGAGCAGGTGCCCCTGCCCTAGTCGTCACCTCATGTCTCATTAGCAGTGAGGCTTCGTGTCTCCGCACAGGGAGCGGGTGACACTTGTCTTGCCTCCGGCCTTCTCTTCCTGCCACGGCAGGCTCTCCTGCTTCCCGACCGTTTCCCAAACTCAAGGCCAATGGCACCTTCTCTTCTCTGGGGGCGGCTTGTTCGGCCTGCCCCAGACTTGCTCCTGGGGAGTGCAGTGAAAGACATGTCCCTTTCCTTAAGGCCCTTTCAGATGTGCAACCATGCTTCTCTCTTAGGCAAAGAGGTGCTAGGGCAAAGAGGATTTCGTTGCATGCGGGTATCTTCCAACGTGCTGTGGAGAGTAGCTTAGGTATTCAGCAGCAGCATCCCCCACATCCGATTCTGATTTCCCAGTGAATGCTGTGCTTTCCCAGAGGAGATGCCCGGGCAAAGAGGATTTCGCTGTATGCGGGTTTCTCCCACCGCGAGACCGGGCTCAGGCAAGCAGCAGTAGAGCCCGCAGATCCGACTCTGTTTTCTCAGCGAATGCTGTGCTTTCGCAGAGGCTTTGGCTTGGAGCGAACAGCACTTGGCCGCTGCTTCCTCAGCAAGGCTTTAGTCGCTTCAGGGAAGAAGAGCAGCGGGAGAGCTGGTGCCTCTTGGGCCTTGCTTTCCCGGGCTCCAAGTTCACATCCTGGGTTCATCCTACCAAGCCGAAATAAGCAGACCCAGCCTCGACCCTGCAGCAGCGTGCATGGCCTAGGATGGCACTCTGCTCACAATGACATCTCTCCTCGTAGGCAAGGCCTGCCCTTTCGCTCTGGCATTCAGGGGGACAGGGGACTAGGCTCGTGCCTTCCCCATCCTTGAGGAGCCGCGAGAGGATCACTGCACACGGCCCGTGCCCTGGGATGGGGAGTAATGGGAAACTGTCCCTGTTTCCCCGACACACCCCCTGCCTCCGCCAAGGCTGCCACATCCTGGAGGAAGACGGCATTTGATTGCCCGTTCCTCCAGGAGGTGTTTCTGCGAGTTCAGGTTCGGGAGATTGGTGGCAAGCCCACGTCTGCCCTCTGGACAGGTGGCCAAGGACCTGCTATCCCCTTGGGCCCAGAGGCACAGGAAAGGCCTTCCTTCTGTCCAGACTCCTTCCTCAGATTAGAGCACGCTCCCGTGCCCAATCATCCGCCCGTGTCTCCTTAGCTTCGTCTCTCTGCACAAGCAGAGGGTGACAATTGTCTTGCCACCGGCCCGCTGTTCTTGCCAGGGCCGGCGCTCCTGCTTCGCGACCGTTTTCCGTCCACAAGGCCAACGACTCCTTCTCTTCTCCTGGGGCAGCATGCTGCACTTTCCCGAGACAGGCTCCTGGGGAGTGCAGTGACAGACATGTCCCTTTCTTTAAGGATCTTTCCACAGGCGCAACCACGCTTCTCTCTCAGGCAGAAGGGATGCCCAGGCAAAGTGGATCTCGCTCCATGCAGATTTATTACACCGTGCTGTGGAGTCTTCCTCAGGAAAACAGAAGCAGCATCCCACAGATCCGACTCTGATTTCCCAGAGAATGCTGTGCTTTCCCAGAGGGGATGCCCTAGCAAAGAGGCTTTTGCTCTATGCGGGTTCCTCCCGCCGTGCTCGAATACTAGGCTAAGGCAAGCAGCAACAGCAGCCCACAGAAACGACTCTGATTTCCCAGCGATGGCTATGCTTTCGCATAGGTTTTCAGCTTGGCGGGAACCGCACTTCGATGCTGCTTCCTCAGCAAAGATTTCGGTGTTTGCTCTGTCGCGTCAGGGAAGAAGAGGTGCGGAGAGCTGGTCCGTCTTAGGCCTTGCTGTCCCGGGCTTCATGTTGGCGCCCTGGGTTCTCGCTGCCAGGCCGAAATAAGCAGACACAGCCACAAACCTGCAGCAGCGTGCGTGGCCTAGGATGGCACTCAATACACAATACCAACTCCCGTTGTAGGCAACGCTTGGCCTTTGGTACTGGCTCTCAGGCGGACTCACGGACAAGGCCAGTGCCTTCGCCACAGGAGAGGAGAGGCGACAGGATCCCTGAACACCGTCCGTTCCCTGGAATGGGGAGCTTTGGGGGACTGTCCCCACTCCTTCCCCGGCAAACCCCCTGCCACCGAAAACGCTGTCACATCTTGGAGGAAGATGGCATCTGACTGCCCATTTCACGAGGGAGCTGTTCCTCAAGTTCCGGGTTTGGCTCCTGGTAGCAAGCCCACGTGTGCCCTACGGACAGGTGGTCAAGGACATGCTGTCCCCTTGGGACCAGAGGCACAAGACAGGCCTGCCTTCTGCCCAGACTCCTTCCTCAGAGTGGAGCAGGTGCCCCTGCCCTAGTCGTCACCTCATGTCTCATTAGCAGTGAGGCTTCGTCTCTCCGCACAGGGAGCGAGTGACACTTGTCTTGCCACCGGCCTGCTCTTCCTGCCACGGCAGGCTCTCCTGCTTCCCGACCGTTTCCCAAACTCAAGGCCAATGGCACCTTCTCTTCTCTGGGGGCGGCTTGTTCGGCCTGCCCCAGACTTGCTCCTGGGGAGTGCAGTGAAAGACATGTCCCTTTCCTTAAGGCCCTTTCAGATGTGCAACCACGCTTCTCTCTTAGGCAAAGAGGTGCTAGGGCAAAGAGGATTTCGTTGCATGCGGGTATCTTCCAACGTGCTGTGGAGAGTAGCTTAGGTATTCAGCAGCAGCATCCCCCACATCCGATTCTGATTTCCCAGTGAATGCTGTGCTTTCCCAGAGGAGATGCCCGGGCAAAGAGGATTTCGCTGTATGCGGGTTTCTCCCACCGTTACACCGGGCTCAGGCAAGCAGCAGTAGAGCCCGCAGATCCGACTCTGATTTCTCGGCGAATGCTGTGCTTTCACAGAGGCTTTGGCTTGGAGCGAACAGCACTTGCCGCTGCTTCCTCAGCAAGGCTTTAGTCGCTTCAGGGAAGAAGAGCAGCGGGAGAGCTGGTGCCTCTTGGGCCTTGCTTTCCCGGGCTCCAAGTTCACATCCTGGGTTCATCCTACCAAGCCGAAATAAGCAGACCCAGCCTCGACCCTGCAGCAGCGTGCATGGCCTAGGATGGCACTCTGCTCACAATGACATCTCTCCTGTAGGCAAGGCCTGCCCTTTCGCTCTAGCATTCAGGGGGACAGGGGACTAGGCTCGTGCCTTCCCCATCCTTGAGGAGCCGCGAGAGGATCACTGCACACGGCCCGTGCCCTGGGATGGGGAGTAATGGGAAACTGTCCCTGTTTCCCCGACACACCCCCTGCCTCCGCCAAGGCTGCCACATCCTGGAGGAAGACGGCATTTGATTGCCCGTTCCTCCAGGAGGTGTTTCTGCGAGTTCAGGTTCGGGAGATTGGTGGCAAGCCCACGTCTGCCCTCTGGACAGGTGGCCAAGGACCTGCTATCCCCTTGGGCCCAGAGGCACAGGAAAGGCCTTCCTTCTGTCCAGACTCCTTCCTCAGATTAGAGCACGCTCCCGTGCCCAATCATCCCCTCGTGTCTCCTTAGCTTCGTCTCTCTGCACAAGCAGAGGGTGACAATTGTCTTGCCACCGGCCCGCTGTTCTTGCCAGGGCCGGCGCTCCTGCTTCGCGACCGTTTTCCGTCCACAAGGCCAACGACTCCTTCTCTTCTCCTGGGGCAGCATGCTGCACTTTCCCTAGACAGGCTCCTGCGGAGTGCAGTGACAGACATGTCCCTTTCTTTAAGGATCTTTCCACAGGCGCAACCACGCTTCTCTCTCAGGCAGAAGGGATGCCCAGGCAAAGTGGATCTCGCTCCATGCGGATTTATTACACCGTGCTGTGGAGTCTTCCTCAGGAAAACAGCAGCAGCATCCCACAGATCCGACTCTGATTTCCCAGAGAATGCTGTGCTTTCTCAGACGGGATGCCCTAGCAAAGAGGCTTTTGCTCTATGCGGGTTCCTCCCGCCGTGCTCGAATACTAGGCTAAGGCAAGCAGCAACAGCAGCCCACAGAAACGACTCTGATTTCCCAGCAATGGCTATGCTTTCGCATAGGTTTTCAGCTTGGCGGGAACCGCACTTCGCTGCTGCTTCCTCAGCAAGGATTTCGGTGTTTGCTCTGTCGCGTCAGGGAAGAAGAGCTGCGGAGAGCTGGTCCGTCTTAGGCCTTGCTGTCCCGGGCTTCATGTTGGCGCCCTGGGTTCTCGCTGCCCGGCCGAAATAAGCAGACACAGCCACAAACCTGCAGCAGCGTGCGTGGCCTAGGATGGCACTCAATGCACACTACCAACTCCCGTTGTAGGCAACGCTTGGCCTTTGGTACTGGCTCTCAGGCGGACTCACGGACAAGGCCAGTGCCTTCGCCACAGGAGAGGAGAGGCGACAGGATCCCTGAACACCGTCCGTTCCCTGGAATGGGGAGCTTTGGGGGACTGTCCCCACTCCTTCCCCGGCAAACCCCCTGCCACCGAAAACGCTGTCACATCTTGGAGGAAGATGGCATCTGACTGCCCATTTCACGAGGGAGCTGTTCCTCAAGTTCCGGGTTTGGCTCCTGGTAGCAAGCCCAAGTGTGCCCTACGGACAGGTGGTCAAGGACATGCTGTCCCCTTGGGACCAGAGGCACAAGACAGGCCTGCCTTCTGCCCAGACTCCTTCCTCAGAGTGGAGCAGGTGCCCCTGCCCTAGTCGTCACCTCATGTCTCATTAGCAGTGAGGCTTCGTCTCTCCGCACAGGGAGCGAGTGACACTTGTCTTGCCACCGGCCTGCTCTTCCTGCCACGGCAGGCTCTCCTGCTTCCCGACCGTTTCCCAAACTCAAGGCCAATGGCACCTTCTCTTCTCTGGGGGCGGCTTGTTCGGCCTGCCCCAGACTTGCTCCTGGGGAGTGCAGTGAAAGACATGTCCCTTTCCTTAAGGCCCTTTCAGATGTGCAACCACGCTTCTCTCTTAGGCAAAGAGGTGCTAGGGCAAAGAGGATTTCGTTGCATGCGGGTATCTTCCAACGTGCTGTGGAGAGTAGCTTAGGTATTCAGCAGCAGCATCCCCCACATCCGATTCTGATTTCCCAGTGAATGCTGTGCTTTCCCAGAGGAGATGCCCGGGCAAAGACGATTTCGCTGTATGCGGGTTTCTCCCACCGTTACACCGGGCTCAGGCAAGCAGCAGTAGAGCCCGCAGATCCGACTCTGATTTCTCGGCGAATGCTGTGCTTTCGCAGAGGCTTTGGCTTGGAGCGAACAGCACATGGCCGCTGCTTCCTCAGCAAGGCTTTAGTCGCTTCAGGGAAGAAGAGCAGCGGGAGAGCTGGTGCCTCTTGGGCCTTGCTTTCCCTGGCTCCAAGTTCACATCCTGGGTTCATCATACCAAGCCGAAATAAGCAGACCCAGCCTCGACCCTGCAGCAGCGTGCATGGCCTAGGATGGCACTCTGCTCACAATGACATCTCTCCTCGTAGGCAAGGCCTGCCCTTTCGCTCTGGCATTCAGGGGGACAGGGGACTAGGCTCGTGCCTTCCCCATCCTTGAGGAGCCGTGAGAGGATCACTGCACACGGCCCGTGCCCTGGGATGGGGAGTAATGGGAAACTGTCCCTGTTTCCCCGACACACCCCCTGCCTCCGCCAAGGCTGCCACATCCTGGAGGAAGACGGCATTTGATTGCCCGTTCCTCCAGGAGGTGTTTCTGCGAGTTCAGGTTCGGGAGATTGGTGGCAAGCCCACGTCTGCCCTCTGGAAAGGTGGCCAAGGACCTGCTATCCCCTTGGGCCCAGAGGCACAGGAAAGGCCTTCCTTCTGTCCAGACTCCTTCCTCAGATTAGAGCACGCTCCCGTGCCCAATCATCCCCTCGTGTCTCCTTAGCTTCGTCTCTCTGCACAAGCAGAGGGTGTCAATTGTCTTGCCACCGGCCCGCTGTTCTTGCCAGGGCCGGCGCTCCTGCTTCGCGACCGTTTTCCGTCCACAAGGCCAACGACTCCTTCTCTTCTCCTGGGGCAGCATGCTGCACTTTCCCGAGACAGGCTCCTGCGGAGTGCAGTGACAGACATGTCCCTTTCTTTAAGGATCTTTCCACAGGCGCAACCACGCTTCTCTCTCAGGCAGAAGGGATGCCCAGGCAAAGTGGATCTCGCTCCATGCGGATTTATTACACCGTGCTGTGGAGTCTCCTCAGGAAAACAGCAGCAGCATCCCACAGATCCGACTCTGATTTCCCAGAGAATGCTGTGCTTTCCCAGAGGGGATGCCCTAGCAAAGAGGCTTTTGCTCTATGCGGGTTCCTCCCGCCGTGCTCGAATACTAGGCTAAGGCAAGCAGCAACAGCAGCCCACAGAAACGACTCTGATTTCCCAGCGATGGCTATGCTTTCGCATAGGTTTTCAGCTTGGCGGGAACCGCACTTCGCTGCTGCTTCCTCAGCAAGGATTTCGGTGTTTGCTCTGTCGCGTCAGGGAAGAAGAGGTGCGGAGAGCTGGTCCGTCTTAGGCCTTGCTGTCCCGGGCTTCATGTTGGCGCCCTGGGTTCTCGCTGCCAGGCCGAAATAAGCAGACACAGCCACAAACCTGCAGCAGCGTGCGTGGCCTAGGATGGCACTCAATGCACACTACCAACTCCCGTTGTAGGCAACGCTTGGCCTTTGGTACTGGCTCTCAGGCGGACTCACGGACAAGGCCAGTGCCTTCGCCACAGGAGAGGAGAGGCGACAGGATCCCTGAACACCGTCCGTTCCCTGGAATGGGGAGCTTTGGGGGACTGTCCCCACTCCTTCCCCGGCAAACCCCCTGCCACCGAAAACGCTGTCACATCTTGGAGGAAGATGGCATCTGACTGCCCATTTCACGAGGGAGCTGTTCCTCAAGTTCCGGGTTTGGCTCCTGGTAGCAAGCCCACGTGTGCCCTACGGACAGGTGGTCAAGGACATGCTGTCCCCTTGGGACCAGAGGCACAAGACAGGCCTGCCTTCTGCCCAGACTCCTTCCTCAGAGTGGAGCAGGTGCCCCTGCCCTAGTCGTCACCTCATGTCTCATTAGCAGTGAGGCTTCGTCTCTCCGCACAGGGAGCGAGTGACACTTGTCTTGCCACCGGCCTGCTCTTCCTGCCACGGCAGGCTCTCCTGCTTCCCGACCGTTTCCCAAACTCAAGGCCAATGGCACCTTCTCTTCTCTGGGGGCGGCTTGTTCGGCCTGCCCCAGACTTGCTCCTGGGGAGTGCAGTGAAAGACATGTCCCTTTCCTTAAGGCCCTTTCAGATGTGCAACCACGCTTCTCTCTTAGGCAAAGAGGTGCTAGGGCAAAGAGGATTTCGTTGCATGCGGGTATCTTCCAACGTGCTGTGGAGAGTAGCTTAGGTATTCAGCAGCAGCATCCCCCACATCCGATTCTGATTTCCCAGTGAATGCTGTGCTTTCCCAGAGGAGATGCCCGGGCAAAGAGGATTTCGCTGTATGCGGGTTTCTCCCACCGTTACACCGGGCTCAGGCAAGCAGCAGTAGAGCCCGCAGATCCGACTCTGATTTCTCGGCGAATGCTGTGCTTTCACAGAGGCTTTGGCTTGGAGCGAACAGCACTTGCCGCTGCTTCCTCAGCAAGGCTTTAGTCGCTTCAGGGAAGAAGAGCAGCGGGAGAGCTGGTGCCTCTTGGGCCTTGCTTTCCCGGGCTCCAAGTTCACATCCTGGGTTCATCCTACCAAGCCGAAATAAGCAGACCCAGCCTCGACCCTGCAGCAGCGTGCATGGCCTAGGATGGCACTCTGCTCACAATGACATCTCTCCTGTAGGCAAGGCCTGCCCTTTCGCTCTAGCATTCAGGGGGACAGGGGACTAGGCTCGTGCCTTCCCCATCCTTGAGGAGCCGCGAGAGGATCACTGCACACGGCCCGTGCCCTGGGATGGGGAGTAATGGGAAACTGTCCCTGTTTCCCCGACACACCCCCTGCCTCCGCCAAGGCTGCCACATCCTGGAGGAAGACGGCATTTGATTGCCCGTTCCTCCAGGAGGTGTTTCTGCGAGTTCAGGTTCGGGAGATTGGTGGCAAGCCCACGTCTGCCCTCTGGACAGGTGGCCAAGGACCTGCTATCCCCTTGGGCCCAGAGGCACAGGAAAGGCCTTCCTTCTGTCCAGACTCCTTCCTCAGATTAGAGCACGCTCCCGTGCCCAATCATCCCCTCGTGTCTCCTTAGCTTCGTCTCTCTGCACAAGCAGAGGGTGACAATTGTCTTGCCACCGGCCCGCTGTTCTTGCCAGGGCCGGCGCTCCTGCTTCGCGACCGTTTTCCGTCCACAAGGCCAACGACTCCTTCTCTTCTCCTGGGGCAGCATGCTGCACTTTCCCTAGACAGGCTCCTGCGGAGTGCAGTGACAGACATGTCCCTTTCTTTAAGGATCTTTCCACAGGCGCAACCACGCTTCTCTCTCAGGCAGAAGGGATGCCCAGGCAAAGTGGATCTCGCTCCATGCGGATTTATTACACCGTGCTGTGGAGTCTTCCTCAGGAAAACAGCAGCAGCATCCCACAGATCCGACTCTGATTTCCCAGAGAATGCTGTGCTTTCTCAGACGGGATGCCCTAGCAAAGAGGCTTTTGCTCTATGCGGGTTCCTCCCGCCGTGCTCGAATACTAGGCTAAGGCAAGCAGCAACAGCAGCCCACAGAAACGACTCTGATTTCCCAGCAATGGCTATGCTTTCGCATAGGTTTTCAGCTTGGCGGGAACCGCACTTCGCTGCTGCTTCCTCAGCAAGGATTTCGGTGTTTGCTCTGTCGCGTCAGGGAAGAAGAGCTGCGGAGAGCTGGTCCGTCTTAGGCCTTGCTGTCCCGGGCTTCATGTTGGCGCCCTGGGTTCTCGCTGCCCGGCCGAAATAAGCAGACACAGCCACAAACCTGCAGCAGCGTGCGTGGCCTAGGATGGCACTCAATGCACACTACCAACTCCCGTTGTAGGCAACGCTTGGCCTTTGGTACTGGCTCTCAGGCGGACTCACGGACAAGGCCAGTGCCTTCGCCACAGGAGAGGAGAGGCGACAGGATCCCTGAACACCGTCCGTTCCCTGGAATGGGGAGCTTTGGGGGACTGTCCCCACTCCTTCCCCGGCAAACCCCCTGCCACCGAAAACGCTGTCACATCTTGGAGGAAGATGGCATCTGACTGCCCATTTCACGAGGGAGCTGTTCCTCAAGTTCCGGGTTTGGCTCCTGGTAGCAAGCCCAAGTGTGCCCTACGGACAGGTGGTCAAGGACATGCTGTCCCCTTGGGACCAGAGGCACAAGACAGGCCTGCCTTCTGCCCAGACTCCTTCCTCAGAGTGGAGCAGGTGCCCCTGCCCTAGTCGTCACCTCATGTCTCATTAGCAGTGAGGCTTCGTCTCTCCGCACCGGGAGCGGGTGACACTTGTCTTGCCACCGGCCTGCTCTTCCTGCCACGGCAGGCTCTCCTGCTTCCCGACCGTTTCCCAAACTCAAGGCCAATGGCACCTTCTCTTCTCTGGGGGCGGCTTGTTCGGCCTGCCCCAGACTTGCTCCTGGGGAGTGCAGTGAAAGACATGTCCCTTTCCTTAAGGCCCTTTCAGATGTGCAACCACGCTTCTCTCTTAGGCAAAGAGGTGCTAGGGCAAAGAGGATTTCGTTGCATGCGGGTATCTTCCAACGTGCTGTGGAGAGTAGCTTAGGTATTCAGCAGCAGCATCCCCCACATCCGATTCTGATTTCCCAGTGAATGCTGTGCTTTCCCAGAGGAGATGCCCGGGCAAAGAGGATTTCGCTGTATGCGGGTTTCTCCCACCGTTACACCGGGCTCAGGCAAGCAGCAGTAGAGCCCGCAGATCCGACTCTGATTTCTCGGCGAATGCTGTGCTTTCACAGAGGCTTTGGCTTGGAGCGAACAGCACTTGGCCGCTGCTTCCTCAGCAAGGCTTTAGTCGCTTCAGGGAAGAAGAGCAGCGGGAGAGCTGGTGCCTCTTGGGCCTTGCTTTCCCGGGCTCCAAGTTCACATCCTGGGTTCATCCTACCAAGCCGAAATAAGCAGACCCAGCCTCGACCCTGCAGCAGCGTGCATGGCCTAGGATGGCACTCTGCTCACAATGACATCTCTCCTCGTAGGCAAGGCCTGCCCTTTCGCTCTGGCATTCAGGGGGACAGGGGACTAGGCTCGTGCCTTCCCCATCCTTGAGGAGCCGCGAGAGGATCACTGCACACGGCCCGTGCCCTGGGATGGGGAGTAATGGGAAACTGTCCCTGTTTCCCCGACACACCCCCTGCCTCCGCCAAGGCTGCCACATCCTGGAGGAAGACGGCATTTGATTGCCCGTTCCTCCAGGAGGTGTTTCTGCGAGTTCAGGTTCGGGAGATTGGTGGCAAGCCCACGTCTGCCCTCTGGACAGGTGGCCAAGGACCTGCTATCCCCTTGGGCCCAGAGGCACAGGAAAGGCCTTCCTTCTGTCCAGACTCCTTCCTCAGATTAGAGCACGCTCCCGTGCCCAATCATCCCCTCGTGTCTCCTTAGCTTCGTCTCTCTGCACAAGCAGAGGGTGACAATTGTCTTGCCACCGGCCCGCTGTTCTTGCCAGGGCCGGCGCTCCTGCTTCGCGACCGTTTTCTGTCCACAAGGCCAACGACTCCTTCTCTTCTCCTGGGGCAGCATGCTGCACTTTCCCTAGACAGGCTCCTGCGGAGTGCAGTGACAGACATGTCCCTTTCTTTAAGGATCTTTCCACAGGCGCAACCACGCTTCTCTCTCAGGCAGAAGGGATGCCCAGGCAAAGTGGATCTCGCTCCATGCGGATTTATTACACCGTGCTGTGGAGTCTTCCTCAGGAAAACAGCAGCAGCATCCCACAGATCCGACTCTGATTTCCCAGAGAATGCTGTGCTTTCTCAGACGGGATGCCCTAGCAAAGAGGCTTTTGCTCTATGCGGGTTCCTCCCGCCGTGCTCGAATACTAGGCTAAGGCAAGCAGCAACAGCAGCCCACAGAAACGACTCTGATTTCCCAGCGATGGCTATGCTTTCGCATAGGTTTTCAGCTTGGCGGGAACCGCACTTCGCTGCTGCTTCCTCAGCAAGGATTTCGGTGTTTGCTCTGTCGCGTCAGGGAAGAAGAGCTGCGGAGAGCTGGTCCGTCTTAGGCCTTGCTGTCCCGGGCTTCATGTTGGCGCCCTGGGTTCTCGCTGCCAGGCCGAAATAAGCAGACACAGCCACAAACCTGCAGCAGCGTGCGTGGCCTAGGATGGCACTCAATGCACACTACCAACTCCCGTTGTAGGCAACGCTTGGCCTTTGGTACTGGCTCTCAGGCGGACTCACGGACAAGGCCAGTGCCTTCGCCACAGGAGAGGAGAGGCGACAGGATCCCTGAACACCGTCCGTTCCCTGGAATGGGGAGCTTTGGGGGACTGTCCCCACTCCTTCCCCGGCAAACCCCCTGCCACCGAAAACGCTGTCACATCTTGGAGGAAGATGGCATCTGACTGCCCATTTCACGAGGGAGCTGTTCCTCAAGTTCCGGGTTTGGCTCCTGGTAGCAAGCCCAAGTGTGCCCTACGGACAGGTGGTCAAGGACATGCTGTCCCCTTGGGACCAGAGGCACAAGACAGGCCTGCCTTCTGCCCAGACTCCTTCCTCAGAGTGGAGCAGGTGCCCCTGCCCTAGTCGTCACCTCATGTCTCATTAGCAGTGAGGCTTCGTCTCTCCGCACCGGGAGCGGGTGACACTTGTCTTGCCACCGGCCTGCTCTTCCTGCCACGGCAGGCTCTCCTGCTTCCCGACCGTTTCCCAAACTCAAGGCCAATGGCACCTTCTCTTCTCTGGGGGCGGCTTGTTCGGCCTGCCCCAGACTTGCTCCTGGGGAGTGCAGTGAAAGACATGTCCCTTTCCTTAAGGCCCTTTCAGATGTGCAACCACGCTTCTCTCTTAGGCAAAGAGGTGCTAGGGCAAAGAGGATTTCGTTGCATGCGGGTATCTTCCAACGTGCTGTGGAGAGTAGCTTAGGTATTCAGCAGCAGCATCCCCCACATCCGATTCTGATTTCCCAGTGAATGCTGTGCTTTCCCAGAGGAGATGCCCGGGCAAAGAGGATTTCGCTGTATGCGGGTTTCTCCCACCGTTACACCGGGCTCAGGCAAGCAGCAGTAGAGCCCGCAGATCCGACTCTGATTTCTCGGCGAATGCTGTGCTTTCACAGAGGCTTTGGCTTGGAGCGAACAGCACTTGGCCGCTGCTTCCTCAGCAAGGCTTTAGTCGCTTCAGGGAAGAAGAGCAGCGGGAGAGCTGGTGCCTCTTGGGCCTTGCTTTCCCGGGCTCCAAGTTCACATCCTGGGTTCATCCTACCAAGCCGAAATAAGCAGACCCAGCCTCGACCCTGCAGCAGCGTGCATGGCCTAGGATGGCACTCTGCTCACAATGACATCTCTCCTCGTAGGCAAGGCCTGCCCTTTCGCTCTGGCATTCAGGGGGACAGGGGACTAGGCTCGTGCCTTCCCCATCCTTGAGGAGCCGCGAGAGGATTACTGCACACGGCCCGTGCCCTGGGATGGGGAGTAATGGGAAACTGTCCCTGTTTCCCCGACACACCCCCTGCCTCCGCCAAGGCTGCCACATCCTGGAGGAAGACGGCATTTGATTGCCCGTTCCTCCAGGAGGTATTTCTGCGAGTTCAGGTTCGGGAGATTGGTGGCAAGCCCACGTCTGCCCTCTGGACAGGTGGCCAAGGACCTGCTATCCCCTTGGGCCCAGAGGCACAGGAAAGGCCTTCCTTCTGTCCAGACTCCTTCCTCAGATTAGAGCACGCTCCCGTGCCCAATCATCCCCTCGTGTCTCCTTAGCTTCGTCTCTCTGCACAAGCAGAGGGTGACAATTGTCTTGCCACCGGCCCGCTGTTCTTGCCAGGGCCGGCGCTCCTGCTTCGCGACCGTTTTCCGTCCACAAGGCCAACGACTCCTTCTCTTCTCCTGGGGCAGCATGCTGCACTTTTCCTAGACAGGCTCCTGCGGAGTGCAGTGACAGACATGTCCCTTTCTTTAAGGATCTTTCCACAGGCGCAACCACGCTTCTCTCTCAGGCAGAAGGGATGCCCAGGCAAAGTGGATCTCGCTCCATGCGGATTTATTACACCGTGCTGTGGAGTCTTCCTCAGGAAAACAGCAGCAGCATCCCACAGATCCGACTCTGATTTCCCAGAGAATGCTGTGCTTTCTCAGACGGGATGCCCTAGCAAAGAGGCTTTTGCTCTATGCGGGTTCCTCCCGCCGTGCTCGAATACTAGGCTAAGGCAAGCAGCAACAGCAGCCCACAGAAACGACTCTGATTTCCCAGCGATGGCTATGCTCTCGCATAGGTTTTCAGCTTGGCGGGAACCGCACTTCGCTGCTGCTTCCTCAGCAAGGATTTCGGTGTTTGCTCTGTCGCGTCAGGGAAGAAGAGCTGCGGAGAGCTGGTCCGTCTTAGGCCTTGCTGTCCCGGGCTTCATGTTGGCGCCCTGGGTTCTCGCTGCCAGGCCGAAATAAGCAGACACAGCCACAAACCTGCAGCAGCGTGCGTGGCCTAGGATGGCACTCAATGCACACTACCAACTCCCGTTGTAGGCAACGCTTGGCCTTTGGTACTGGCTCTCAGGCGGACTCACGGACAAGGCCAGTGCCTTCGCCACAGGAGAGGAGAGGCGACAGGATCCCTGAACACCGTCCGTTCCCTGGAATGGGGAGCTTTGGGGGACTGTCCCCACTCCTTCCCCGGCAAACCCCCTGCCACCGAAAACGCTGTCACATCTTGGAGGAAGATGGCATCTGACTGCCCATTTCACGAGGGAGCTGTTCCTCAAGTTCCGGGTTTGGCTCCTGGTAGCAAGCCCAAGTGTGCCCTACGGACAGGTGGTCAAGGACATGCTGTCCCCTTGGGACCAGAGGCACAAGACAGGCCTGCCTTCTGCCCAGACTCCTTCCTCAGAGTGGAGCAGGTGCCCCTGCCCTAGTCGTCACCTCATGTCTCATTAGCAGTGAGGCTTCGTCTCTCCGCACAGGGAGCGAGTGACACTTGTCTTGCCACCGGCCTGCTCTTCCTGCCACGGCAGGCTCTCCTGCTTCCCGACCGTTTCCCAAACTCAAGGCCAATGGCACCTTCTCTTCTCTGGGGGCGGCTTGTTCGGCCTGCCCCAGACTTGCTCCTGGGGAGTGCAGTGAAAGACATGTCCCTTTCCTTAAGGCCCTTTCAGATGTGCAACCACGCTTCTCTCTTAGGCAAAGAGGTGCTAGGGCAAAGAGGATTTCGTTGCATGCGGGTATCTTCCAACGTGCTGTGGAGAGTAGCTTAGGTATTCAGCAGCAGCATCCCCCACATCCGATTCTGATTTCCCAGTGAATGCTGTGCTTTCCCAGAGGAGATGCCCGGGCAAAGAGGATTTCGCTGTATGCGGGTTTCTCCCACCGTTACACCGGGCTCAGGCAAGCAGCAGTAGAGCCCGCAGATCCGACTCTGATTTCTCGGCGAATGCTGTGCTTTCACAGAGGCTTTGGCTTGGAGCGAACAGCACTTGGCCGCTGCTTCCTCATCAAGGCTTTAGTCGCTTCAGGGAAGAAGAGCAGCGGGAGAGCTGGTGCCTCTTGGGCCTTGCTTTCCCGGGCTCCAAGTTCACATCCTGGGTTCATCCTACCAAGCCGAAATAAGCAGACCCAGCCTCGACCCTGCAGCAGCGTGCATGGCCTAGGATGGCACTCTGCTCACAATGACATCTCTCCTCGTAGGCAAGGCCTGCCCTTTCGCTCTGGCATTCAGGGGGACAGGGGACTAGGCTCGTGCCTTCCCCATCCTTGAGGAGCCGCGAGAGGATCACTGCACACGGCCCGTGCCCTGGGATGGGGAGTAATGGGAAACTGTCCCTGTTTCCCCGACACACCCCCTGCCTCCGCCAAGGCTGCCACATCCTGGAGGAAGACGGCATTTGATTGCCCGTTCCTCCAGGAGGTGTTTCTGCGAGTTCAGGTTCGGGAGATTGGTGGCAAGCCCACGTCTGCCCTCTGGACAGGTGGCCAAGGACCTGCTATCCCCTTGGGCCCAGAGGCACAGGAAAGGCCTTCCTTCTGTCCAGACTCCTTCCTCAGATTAGAGCACGCTCCCGTGCCCAATCATCCCCTCGTGTCTCCTTAGCTTCGTCTCTCTGCACAAGCAGAGGGTGACAATTGTCTTGCCACCGGCCCGCTGTTCTTGCCAGGGCCGGCGCTCCTGCTTCGCGACCGTTTTCCGTCCACAAGGCCAACGACTCCTTCTCTTCTCCTGGGGCAGCATGCTGCACTTTCCCTAGACAGGCTCCTGCGGAGTGCAGTGACAGACATGTCCCTTTCTTTAAGGATCTTTCCACAGGCGCAACCACGCTTCTCTCTCAGGCAGAAGGGATGCCCAGGCAAAGTGGATCTCGCTCCATGCGGATTTATTACACCGTGCTGTGGAGTCTCCTCAGGAAAACAGCAGCAGCATCCCACAGATCCGACTCTGATTTCCCAGAGAATGCTGTGCTTTCTCAGAGGGGATGCCCTAGCAAAGAGGCTTTTGCTCTATGCGGGTTCCTCCCGCCGTGCTCGAATACTAGGCTAAGGCAAGCAGCAACAGCAGCCCACAGAAACGACTCTGATTTCCCAGCGATGGCTATGCTTTCGCATAGGTTTTCAGCTTGGCGGGAACCGCACTTCGCTGCTGCTTCCTCAGCAAGGATTTCGGTGTTTGCTCTGTCACGTCAGGGAAGAAGAGCTGCGGAGAGCTGTTCCGTCTTAGGCCTTGCTGTCCCGGGCTTCATGTTGGCGCCCTGGGTTCTCGCTGCCAGGCCGAAATAAGCAGACACAGCCACAAACCTGCAGCAGCGTGCGTGGCCTAGGATGGCACTCAATGCACACTACCAACTCCCGTTGTAGGCAACGCTTGGCCTTTGGTACTGGCTCTCAGGCGGACTCACGGACAAGGCCAGTGCCTTCGCCACAGGAGAGGGGAGGCGACAGGATCCCTGATCACCGTCCGTTCCCTGGAAATGGGAGCTTTGGGGGACTGTCCCCACTCCTTCCCCGGCAAACCCCCTGCCACCGAAAACGCTGTCACATCTTGGAGGAAGATGGCATCTGACTGCCCATTTCACGAGGGAGCTGTTCCTCAAGTTCCGGGTTTGGCTCCTGGTAGCAAGCCCAAGTGTGCCCTACGGACAGTTGGTCAAGGACATGCTGTCCCCTTGAGACCAGAGGCACAAGACAGGCCTGCCTTCTGCCCAGACTCCTTCCTCAGAGTGGAGCAGGTGCCCCTGCCCTAGTCGTCACCTCATGTCTCATTAGCAGTGAGGCTTCGTCTCTCCGCACCGGGAGCGGGTGACACTTGTCTTGCCACCGGCCTGCTCTTCCTGCCACGGCAGGCTCTCCTGCTTCCCGACCGTTTCCCAAACTCAAGGCCAATGGCACCTTCTCTTCTCTGGGGGCGGCTTGTTCGGCCTGCCCCAGACTTGCTCCTGGGGAGTGCAGTGAAAGACATGTCCCTTTCCTTAAGGCCCTTTCAGATGTGCAACCACGCTTCTCTCTTAGGCAAAGAGGTGCTAGGGCAAAGAGGATTTCGTTGCATGCGGGTATCTTCCAACGTGCTGTGGAGAGTAGCTTAGGTATTCAGCAGCAGCATCCCCCACATCCGATTCTGATTTCCCAGTGAATGCTGTGCTTTCCCAGAGGAGATGCCCGGGCAAAGACGATTTCGCTGTATGCGGGTTTCTCCCACCGTTACACCGGGCTCAGGCAAGCAGCTTTAGAGCCCGCAGATCCGACTCTGATTTCTCGGCGAATGCTGTGCTTTCGCAGAGGCTTTGGCTTGGAGCGAACAGCACTTGGCCGCTGCTACCTCAGCAAGGCTTTAGTCGCTTCAGGGAAGAAGAGCAGCGGGAGAGCTGGTGCCTCTTGGGCCTTGCTTTCCCGGGCTCCAAGTTCACATCCTGGGTTCATCCTACCAAGCCGAAATAAGCAGACCCAGCCTCGACCCTGCAGCAGCGTGCATGGCCTAGGATGGCACTCTGCTCACAATGACATCTCTCCTCGTAGGCAAGGCCTGCCCTTTCGCTCTGGCATTCAGGGGGACAGGGGACTAGGCTCGTGCCTTCCCCATCCTTGAGGAGCCGCGAGAGGATCACTGCACACGGCCCGTGCCCTGGGATGGGGAGTAATGGGAAACTGTCCCTGTTTCCCCGACACACCCCCTGCCTCCGCCAAGGCTGCCACATCCTGGAGGAAGACGGCATTTGATTGCCCGTTCCTCCAGGAGGTGTTTCTGCGAGTTCAGGTTGGGGAGATTGGTGGCAAGCCCACGTCTGCCCTCTGGACAGGTGGCCAAGGACCTGCTATCCCCTTGGGCCCAGAGGCACAGGAAAGGCCTTGCTTCTGTCAAGACTCCTTCCTCAGATTAGAGCACGCTCCCGTGCCCAATCATCCGCCCGTGTCTCCTTAGCTTCGTCTCTCTGCACAAGCAGAGGGTGACAATTGTCTTGCCACCGGCCCGCTGTTCTTGCCAGGGCCTGCGCTCCTGCTTCGCGACCATTTTCCGTCCACAAGGCCAACGACTCCTTCTCTTCTCCTGGGGCAGCATGCTGCACTTTCCCGAGACAGGCTCCTGGGGATTGCAGTGACAGACATGTCCCTTTCTTTAAGGCTCTTTCCACAGGCGCAACCACGCTTCTCTCTCAGGCAGAAGGGATGCCCAGGCAAAGTGGATCTCGCTCCATGCAGATTTATTACACCGTGCTGTGGAGTCTTCCTCAGGAAAACAGCAGCAGCATCCCACAGATCCGACTCTTATTTCCCAGAGAATGCTGTGCTTTCCCAGAGGGGATGCCCTAGCAAAGAGGCTTTTGCTCTATGCGGGTTCCTCCCGCCGGGCTCGAATACTAGGCTAAGGCAAGCAGCAACAGCAGCCCACAGAAACGACTCTGATTTCCCAGCGATGGCTATGCTTTCGCATAGGTTTTCAGCTTGGCGGGAACCGCACTTCGCTGCTGCTTCCTCAGCAAGGATTTCGGTGTTTGCTCTGTCGCGTCAGGGAAGAAGAGCTGCGGAGAGCTGGTCCGTCTTAGGCCTTGCTGTCCCGGGCTTCATGTTGGCGCCCTGGGTTCTCGCTGCCAGGCCGAAATAAGCAGACACAGCCACAAACCTGCAGCAGCGTGCGTGGCCTAGGATGGCACTCAATGCACACTACGAACTCCCGTTGTAGGCAACGCTTGGCCTTTGGTACTGGCTCTCAGGCGGACTCACGGACAAGGCCAGTGCCTTCGCCACAGGAGAGGAGAGGCGACAGGATCCCTGAACACCGTCCGTTCCCTGGAATGGGGAGCTTTGGGGGACTGTCCCCACTCCTTCCCCGGCAAACCCCCTGCCACCGAAAACGCTGTCACATCTTGGAGGAAGATGGCATCTGACTGCCCATTTCACGAGGGAGCTGTTCCTCAAGTTCCGGGTTTGGCTCCTGGTAGCAAGCCCAAGTGTGCCCTACGGACAGGTGGTCAAGGACATGCTGTCCCCTTGGGACCAGAGGCACAAGACAGGCCTGCCTTCTGCCCAGACTCCTTCCTCAGAGTGGAGCAGGTGCCCCTGCCCTAGTCGTCACCTCATGTCTCATTAGCAGTGAGGCTTCGTCTCTCCGCACAGGGAGCGAGTGACACTTGTCTTGCCACCGGCCTGCTCTTCCTGCCACGGCAGGCTCTCCTGCTTCCCGACCGTTTCCCAAACTCAAGGCCAATGGCACCTTCTCTTCTCTGGGGGCGGCTTGTTCGGCCTGCCCCAGACTTGCTCCTGGGGAGTGCAGTGAAAGACATGTCCCTTTCCTTAAGGCCCTTTCAGATGTGCAACCACGCTTCTCTCTTAGGCAAAGAGGTGCTAGGGCAAAGAGGATTTCGTTGCATGCGGGTATCTTCCAACGTGCTGTGGAGAGTAGCTTAGGTATTCAGCAGCAGCATCCCCCACATCCGATTCTGATTTCCCAGTGAATGCTGTGCTTTCCCAGAGGAGATGCCCGGGCAAAGAGGATTTCGCTGTATGCGGGTTTCTCCCACCGTTACACCGGGCTCAGGCAAGCAGCAGTAGAGCCCGCAGATCCGACTCTGATTTCTCGGCGAATGCTGTGCTTTCACAGAGGCTTTGGCTTGGAGCGAACAGCACTTGCCGCTGCTTCCTCAGCAAGGCTTTAGTCGCTTCAGGGAAGAAGAGCAGCGGGAGAGCTGGTGCCTCTTGGGCCTTGCTTTCCCGGGCTCCAAGTTCACATCCTGGGTTCATCCTACCAAGCCGAAATAAGCAGACCCAGCCTCGACCCTGCAGCAGCGTGCATGGCCAAGGATGGCACTCTGCTCACAATGACATCTCTCCTCGTAGGCAAGGCCTGCCCTTTCGCTCTGGCATTCAGGGGGACAGGGGACTAGGCTCGTGCCTTCCCCATCCTTGAGGAGCCGCGAGAGGATCACTGCACACGGCCCGTGCCCTGGGATGGGGAGTAATGGGAAACTGTCCCTGTTTCCCCGACACACCCCCTGCCTCCGCCAAGGCTGCCACATCCTGGAGGAAGACGGCATTTGATTGCCCGTTCCTCCAGGAGGTGTTTCTGCGAGTTCAGGTTCGGGAGATTGGTGGCAAGCCCACGTCTGCCCTCTGGACAGGTGGCCAAGGACCTGCTATCCCCTTGGGCCCAGAGGCACAGGAAAGGCCTTCCTTCTGTCCAGACTCCTTCCTCAGATTAGAGCACGCTCCCGTGCCCAATCATCCCCTCGTGTCTCCTTAGCTTCGTCTCTCTGCACAAGCAGAGGGTGACAATTGTCTTGCCACCGGCCCGCTGTTCTTGCCAGGGCCTGCGCTCCTGCTTCGCGACCGTTTTCCGTCCACAAGGCCAACGACTCCTTCTCTTCTCCTGGGGCAGCATGCTGCACTTTCCCGAGACAGGCTCCTGGGGAGTGCAGTGACAGACTTGTCCCTTTCTTTAAGGCTCTTTCCACAGGCGCAACCACGCTTCTCTCTCAGGCAGAAGGGATGCCCAGGCAAAGTGGATCTCGCTCCATGCAGATTTATTACACCGTGCTGTGGAGTCTTCCTCAGGAAAACAGCAGCAGCATCCCACAGATCCGACTCTGATTTCCCAGAGAATGCTGTGCTTTCCCAGAGGGGATGCCCTAGCAAAGAGGCTTTTGCTCTATGCGGGTTCCTCCCGCCGGGCTCGAATACTAGGCTAAGGCAAGCAGCAACAGCAGCCCACAGAAACGACTCTGATTTCCCAGCGATGGCTATGCTTTCGCATAGGTTTTCAGCTTGGCGGGAACCGCACTTCGTTGCTGCTTCCTCAGCAAGGATTTCGGTGTTTGCTCTGTCGCGTCAGGGAAGAAGAGCTGCGGAGAGCTGGTCCGTCTTAGGCCTTGCTGTCCCGGGCTTCATGTTGGCGCCCTGGGTTCTCGCTGCCAGGCCGAAATAAGCAGACACAGCCACAAACCTGCAGCAGCGTGCGTGGCCTAGGATGGCACTCAATGCACACTACCAACTCCCGTTGTAGGCAACGCTTGGCCTTTGGTACTGGCTCTCAGGCGGACTCACGGACAAGGCCAGTGCCTTCGCCACAGGAGAGGAGAGGCGACAGGATCCCTGAACACCGTCCGTTCCCTGGAATGGGGAGCTTTGGCGGACTGTCCCCACTCCTTCCCCGGCAAACCCCCTGCCACCGAAAACGCTGTCACATCTTGGAGGAAGATGGCATCTGACTGCCCATTTCACGAGGGAGCTGTTCCTCAAGTTCCGGGTTTGGCTCCTGGTAGCAAGCCCAAGTGTGCCCTACGGACAGGTGGTCAAGGACATGCTGTCCCCTTGGGACCAGAGGCACAAGACAGGCCTGCCTTCTGCCCAGACTCCTTCCTCAGAGTGGAGCAGGTGCCCCTGCCCTAGTCGTCACCTCATGTCTCATTAGCAGTGAGGCTTCGTCTCTCCGCACCGGGAGCGGGTGACACTTGTCTTGCCACCGGCCTGCTCTTCCTGCCACGGCAGGCTCTCCTGCTTCCCGACCGTTTCCCAAACTCAAGGCCAATGGCACCTTCTCTTCTCTGGGGGCGGCTTGTTCGGCCTGCCCCAGACTTGCTCCTGGGGAGTGCAGTGAAAGACATGTCCCTTTCCTTAAGTCCCTTTCAGATGTGCAACCACGCTTCTCTCTTAGGCAAAGAGGTGCTAGGGCAAAGAGGATTTCGTTGCATGCGGGTATCTTCCAACGTGCTGTGGAGAGTAGCTTAGGTATTCAGCAGCAGCATCCCCCACATCCGATTCTGATTTCCCAGTGAATGCTGTGCTTTCCCAGAGGAGATGCCCGGGCAAAGAGCATTTCGCTGTATGCGGGTTTCTCCCACCGTTACACCGGGCTCAGGCAAGCAGCAGTAGAGCCCGCATATCCGACTCTGATTTCTCAGCGAATGCTGTGCTTTCGCAGAGGCTTTGGCTTGGAGCGAACAGCACTTGGCCGCTGCTTCCTCAGCAAGGCTTTAGTCGCTTCAGGGAAGAAGAGCAGCGGGAGAGCTGGTGCCTCTTGGGCCTTGCTTTCCCGGGCTCCAAGTTCACATCCTGGGTTCATCCTACCAAGCCGAAATAAGCAGACCCAGCCTCGACCCTGCAGCAGCGTGCATGGCCTAGGATGGCACTCTGCTCACAATGACATCTCTCCTCGTAGGAAAGGCCTGCCCTTTCGCTCTGGCATTCAGGGGGACAGGGGACTAGGCTCGTGCCTTCCCCATCCTTGAGGAGCCGCGAGAGGATCACTGCACACGGCCCGTGCCCTGGGATGGGGAGTAATGGGAAACTGTCCCTGTTTCCCCGACACACCCCCTGCCTCCGCCAAGGCTGCCACATCCTGGAGAAAGACGGCATTTGATTGCCCGTTCCTCCAGGAGGTGTTTCTGTGAGTTCAGGTTGGGGAGATTGGTGGCAAGCCCACGTCTGCCCTCTGGACAGGTGGCCAAGGACCTGCTATCCCCTTGGGCCCAGAGGCACAGGAAAGGCCTTCCTTCTGTCCAGACTCCTTCCTCAGATTAGAGCACGCTCCCGTGCCCAATCATCCGCCCGTGTCTCCTTAGCTTCGTCTCTCTGCACAAGCAGAGGGTGACAATTGTCTTGCCACCGGCCCGCTGTTCTTGCCAGGGCCGGCGCTCCTGCTTCGCGACCGTTTTCCGTCCACAAGGCCAACGACTCCTGCTCTTCTCCTGGGGCAGCATGCTGCACTTTCCCGAGACAGGCTCCTGGGGAGTGCAGTGACAGACATGTCCCTTTCTTTAAGGATCTTTCCACAGGCGCAACCACGCTTCTCTCTCAGGCAGAAGGGATGCCCAGGCAAAGTGGATCTCGCTCCATGCAGATTTATTACACCGTGCTGTGGAGTCTTCCTCAGGAAAACAGCAGCAGCATCCCACAGATCCGACTCTGATTTCCCAGAGAATGCTGTGCTTTCCCAGAGGGGATGCCCTAGCAAAGAGGCTTTTACTCTATGCGGGTTCCTCCCGCCGTGCTCGAATACTAGGCTAAGGCAAGCAGCAACAGCAGCCCACAGAAACGACTCTGATTTCCCAGCGATGGCTATGCTTTAGCATAGGTTTTCAGCTTGGCGGGAACCGCACTTCGCTGCTGCTTCCTCAGCAAGGATTTCGGTGTTTGCTCTGTCGCGTCAGGGAAGAAGAGGTACGGAGAGCTGGTCCGTCTTAGGCCTTGCTGTCCCGGGCTTCATGTTGGCGCCCTGGGTTCTCGCTGCCAGGCCGAAATAAGCAGACACAGCCACAAACCTGCAGAGGCGTGCGTGGCCTAGGATGGCACTCAATGCACACTACCAACTCCCGTTGTAGGCAACGCTTGGCCTTTGGTACTGGCTCTCAGGCGGACTCACGGACAAGGCCAGTGCCTTCGCCACAGGAGAGGAGAGGCGACAGGATCCCTGAACACCGTCCGTTCCCTGGAATGGGGAGCTTTGGGGGACTGTTCCCACTCCTTCCCCGGCAAACCCCCTGCCACCGAAAACGCTGCCACATCTTGGAGGAAGATGGCATCTGACTGCCCATTTCACGAGGGAGCTGTTCCTCAAGTTCCGGGTTTGGCTCCTGGTAGCAAGCCCAAGTGTGCCCTACAGACAGGTGGTCAAGGACATGCTGTCCCCTTGGGACCAGAGGCACAAGACAGGCCTGCCTTCTGCCCAGACTCCTTCCTCAGAGTGGAGCAGGTGCCCCTGCCCTAGTCGTCACCTCATGTCTCATTAGCAGTGAGGCTTCGTGTCTCCGCACAGGGAGCGGGTGACACTTGTCTTGCCTCCGGCCTTCTCTTCCTGCCACGGCAGGCTCTCCTGCTTCCCGACCGTTTCCCAAACTCAAGGCCAATGGCACCTTCTCTTCTCTGGGGGCGGCTTGTTCGGCCTGCCCCAGACTTGCTCCTGGGGAGTGCAGTGAAAGACATGTCCCTTTCCTTAAGGCCCTTTCAGATGTGCAACCACGCTTCTCTCTTAGGCAAAGAGGTGCTAGGGCAAAGAGGATTTCGTTGCATGCGGGTATCTTCCAACGTGCTGTGGAGAGTAGCTTAGGTATTCAGCAGCAGCATCCCCCACATCCGATTCTGATTTCCCAGTGAATGCTGTGCTTTCCCAGAGGAGATGCCCGGGCAAAGAGGATTTCGCTGTATGCGGGTTTCTCCCACCGCGAGACCGGGCTCAGGCAAGCAGCAGTAGAGCCCGCAGATCCGACTCTGATTTCTCGGCGAATGCTGTGCTTTCACAGAGGCTTTGGCTTGGAGCGAACAGCACTTGCCGCTGCTTCCTCAGCAAGGCTTTAGTCGCTTCAGGGAAGAAGAGCAGCGGGAGAGCTGGTGCCTCTTGGGCCTTGCTTTCCCGGGCTCCAAGTTCACATCCTGGGTTCATCCTACCAAGCCGAAATAAGCAGACCCAGCCTCGACCCTGCAGCAGCGTGCATGGCCAAGGATGGCACTCTGCTCACAATGACATCTCTCCTCGTAGGCAAGGCCTGCCCTTTCGCTCTGGCATTCAGGGGGACAGGGGACTAGGCTCGTGCCTTCCCCATCCTTGAGGAGCCGCGAGAGGATCACTGCACACGGCCCGTGCCCTGGGATGGGGAGTAATGGGAAACTGTCCCTGTTTCCCCGACACACCCCCTGCCTCCGCCAAGGCTGCCACATCCTGGAGGAAGACGGCATTTGATTGCCCGTTCCTCCAGGAGGTGTTTCTGCGAGTTCAGGTTCGGGAGATTGGTGGCAAGCCCACGTCTGCCCTCTGGACAGGTGGCCAAGGACCTGCTATCCCCTTGGGCCCAGAGGCACAGGAAAGGCCTTCCTTCTGTCCAGACTCCTTCCTCAGATTAGAGCACGCTCCCGTGCCCAATCATCCCCTCGTGTCTCCTTAGCTTCGTCTCTCTGCACAAGCAGAGGGTGACAATTGTCTTGCCACCGGCCCGCTGTTCTTGCCAGGGCCTGCGCTCCTGCTTCGCGACCGTTTTCCGTCCACAAGGCCAACGACTCCTTCTCTTCTCCTGGGGCAGCATGCTGCACTTTCCCGAGACAGGCTCCTGGGGAGTGCAGTGACAGACTTGTCCCTTTCTTTAAGGCTCTTTCCACAGGCGCAACCACGCTTCTCTCTCAGGCAGAAGGGATGCCCAGGCAAAGTGGATCTCGCTCCATGCAGATTTATTACACCGTGCTGTGGAGTCTTCCTCAGGAAAACAGCAGCAGCATCCCACAGATCCGACTCTGATTTCCCAGAGAATGCTGTGCTTTCCCAGAGGGGATGCCCTAGCAAAGAGGCTTTTGCTCTATGCGGGTTCCTCCCGCCGGGCTCGAATACTAGGCTAAGGCAAGCAGCAACAGCAGCCCACAGAAACGACTCTGATTTCCCAGCGATGGCTATGCTTTCGCATAGGTTTTCAGCTTGGCGGGAACCGCACTTCGTTGCTGCTTCCTCAGCAAGGATTTCGGTGTTTGCTCTGTCGCGTCAGGGAAGAAGAGCTGCGGAGAGCTGGTCCGTCTTAGGCCTTGCTGTCCCGGGCTTCATGTTGGCGCCCTGGGTTCTCGCTGCCAGGCCGAAATAAGCAGACACAGCCACAAACCTGCAGCAGCGTGCGTGGCCTAGGATGGCACTCAATGCACACTACCAACTCCCGTTGTAGGCAACGCTTGGCCTTTGGTACTGGCTCTCAGGCGGACTCACGGACAAGGCCAGTGCCTTCGCCACAGGAGAGGAGAGGCGACAGGATCCCTGAACACCGTCCGTTCCCTGGAATGGGGAGCTTTGGCGGACTGTCCCCACTCCTTCCCCGGCAAACCCCCTGCCACCGAAAACGCTGTCACATCTTGGAGGAAGATGGCATCTGACTGCCCATTTCACGAGGGAGCTGTTCCTCAAGTTCCGGGTTTGGCTCCTGGTAGCAAGCCCAAGTGTGCCCTACGGACAGGTGGTCAAGGACATGCTGTCCCCTTGGGACCAGAGGCACAAGACAGGCCTGCCTTCTGCCCAGACTCCTTCCTCAGAGTGGAGCAGGTGCCCCTGCCCTAGTCGTCACCTCATGTCTCATTAGCAGTGAGGCTTCGTCTCTCCGCACCGGGAGCGGGTGACACTTGTCTTGCCACCGGCCTGCTCTTCCTGCCACGGCAGGCTCTCCTGCTTCCCGACCGTTTCCCAAACTCAAGGCCAATGGCACCTTCTCTTCTCTGGGGGCGGCTTGTTCGGCCTGCCCCAGACTTGCTCCTGGGGAGTGCAGTGAAAGACATGTCCCTTTCCTTAAGTCCCTTTCAGATGTGCAACCACGCTTCTCTCTTAGGCAAAGAGGTGCTAGGGCAAAGAGGATTTCGTTGCATGCGGGTATCTTCCAACGTGCTGTGGAGAGTAGCTTAGGTATTCAGCAGCAGCATCCCCCACATCCGATTCTGATTTCCCAGTGAATGCTGTGCTTTCCCAGAGGAGATGCCCGGGCAAAGAGCATTTCGCTGTATGCGGGTTTCTCCCACCGTTACACCGGGCTCAGGCAAGCAGCAGTAGAGCCCGCATATCCGACTCTGATTTCTCAGCGAATGCTGTGCTTTCGCAGAGGCTTTGGCTTGGAGCGAACAGCACTTGGCCGCTGCTTCCTCAGCAAGGCTTTAGTCGCTTCAGGGAAGAAGAGCAGCGGGAGAGCTGGTGCCTCTTGGGCCTTGCTTTCCCGGGCTCCAAGTTCACATCCTGGGTTCATCCTACCAAGCCGAAATAAGCAGACCCAGCCTCGACCCTGCAGCAGCGTGCATGGCCTAGGATGGCACTCTGCTCACAATGACATCTCTCCTCGTAGGAAAGGCCTGCCCTTTCGCTCTGGCATTCAGGGGGACAGGGGACTAGGCTCGTGCCTTCCCCATCCTTGAGGAGCCGCGAGAGGATCACTGCACACGGCCCGTGCCCTGGGATGGGGAGTAATGGGAAACTGTCCCTGTTTCCCCGACACACCCCCTGCCTCCGCCAAGGCTGCCACATCCTGGAGAAAGACGGCATTTGATTGCCCGTTCCTCCAGGAGGTGTTTCTGTGAGTTCAGGTTGGGGAGATTGGTGGCAAGCCCACGTCTGCCCTCTGGACAGGTGGCCAAGGACCTGCTATCCCCTTGGGCCCAGAGGCACAGGAAAGGCCTTCCTTCTGTCCAGACTCCTTCCTCAGATTAGAGCACGCTCCCGTGCCCAATCATCCGCCCGTGTCTCCTTAGCTTCGTCTCTCTGCACAAGCAGAGGGTGACAATTGTCTTGCCACCGGCCCGCTGTTCTTGCCAGGGCCGGCGCTCCTGCTTCGCGACCGTTTTCCGTCCACAAGGCCAACGACTCCTGCTCTTCTCCTGGGGCAGCATGCTGCACTTTCCCGAGACAGGCTCCTGGGGAGTGCAGTGACAGACATGTCCCTTTCTTTAAGGATCTTTCCACAGGCGCAACCACGCTTCTCTCTCAGGCAGAAGGGATGCCCAGGCAAAGTGGATCTCGCTCCATGCAGATTTATTACACCGTGCTGTGGAGTCTTCCTCAGGAAAACAGCAGCAGCATCCCACAGATCCGACTCTGATTTCCCAGAGAATGCTGTGCTTTCCCAGAGGGGATGCCCTAGCAAAGAGGCTTTTACTCTATGCGGGTTCCTCCCGCCGTGCTCGAATACTAGGCTAAGGCAAGCAGCAACAGCAGCCCACAGAAACGACTCTGATTTCCCAGCGATGGCTATGCTTTAGCATAGGTTTTCAGCTTGGCGGGAACCGCACTTCGCTGCTGCTTCCTCAGCAAGGATTTCGGTGTTTGCTCTGTCGCGTCAGGGAAGAAGAGGTACGGAGAGCTGGTCCGTCTTAGGCCTTGCTGTCCCGGGCTTCATGTTGGCGCCCTGGGTTCTCGCTGCCAGGCCGAAATAAGCAGACACAGCCACAAACCTGCAGAGGCGTGCGTGGCCTAGGATGGCACTCAATGCACACTACCAACTCCCGTTGTAGGCAACGCTTGGCCTTTGGTACTGGCTCTCAGGCGGACTCACGGACAAGGCCAGTGCCTTCGCCACAGGAGAGGAGAGTCGACAGGATCCCTGAACACCGTCCGTTCCCTGGAATGGGGAGCTTTGGGGGACTGTTCCCACTCCTTCCCCGGCAAACCCCCTGCCACCGAAAACGCTGCCACATCTTGGAGGAAGATGGCATCTGACTGCCCATTTCACGAGGGAGCTGTTCCTCAAGTTCCGGGTTTGGCTCCTGGTAGCAAGCCCAAGTGTACCCTACAGACAGGTGGTCAAGGACATGCTGTCCCCTTGGGACCAGAGGCACAAGACAGGCCTGCCTTCTGCCCAGACTCCTTCCTCAGAGTGGAGCAGGTGCCCCTGCCCTAGTCGTCACCTCATGTCTCATTAGCAGTGAGGCTTCGTGTCTCCGCACAGGGAGCGGGTGACACTTGTCTTGCCTCCGGCCTTCTCTTCCTGCCACGGCAGGCTCTCCTGCTTCCCGACCGTTTCCCAAACTCAAGGCCAATGGCACCTTCTCTTCTCTGGGGGCGGCTTGTTCGGCCTGCCCCAGACTTGCTCCTGGGGAGTGCAGTGAAAGACATGTCCCTTTCCTTAAGGCCCTTTCAGATGTGCAACCACGCTTCTCTCTTAGGCAAAGAGGTGCTAGGGCAAAGAGGATTTCGTTGCATGCGGGTATCTTCCAACGTGCTGTGGAGAGTAGCTTAGGTATTCAGCAGCAGCATCCCCCACATCCGATTCTGATTTCCCAGTGAATGCTGTGCTTTCCCAGAGGAGATGCCCGGGCAAAGAGGATTTCGCTGTATGCGGGTTTCTCCCACCGCGAGACCGGGCTCAGGCAAGCAGCAGTAGAGCCCGCAGATCCGACTCTGATTTCTCAGCGAATGCTGTGCTTTCGCAGAGGCTTTGGCTTGGAGCGAACAGCACTTGGCCGCTGCTTCCTCAGCAAGGCTTTAGTCGCTTCAGGGAAGAAGAGCAGCGGGAGAGCTGGTGCCTCTTGGGCCTTGCTTTCCCGGGCTCCAAGTTCACATCCTGGGTTCATCCTACCAAGCCGAAATAAGCAGACCCAGCCTCGACCCTGCAGCAGCGTGCATGGCCTAGGATGGCACTCTGCTCACAATGACATCTCTCCTCGTAGGCAAGGCCTGCCCTTTCGCTCTGGCATTCAGGGGGACAGGGGACTAGGCTCGTGCCTTCCCCATCCTTGAGGAGCCGCGAGAGGATCACTGCACACGGCCCGTGCCCTGGGATGGGGAGTAATGGGAAACTGTCCCTGTTTCCCCGACACACCCCCTGCCTCCGCCAAGGCTGCCACATCCTGGAGGAAGACGGCATTTGATTGCCCGTTCCTCCAGGAGGTGTTTCTGCGAGTTCAGGTTCGGGAGATTGGTGGCAAGCCCACGTCTGCCCTCTGGACAGGTGGCCAAGGACTTGCTATCCCCTTGGGCCCAGAGGCACAGGAAAGGCCTTCCTTCTGTCCAGACTCCTTCCTCAGATTAGAGCACGCTCCCGTGCCCAATCATCCCCTCGTGTCTCCTTAGCTTCGTCTCTCTGCACAAGCAGAGGGTGACAATTGTCTTGCCACCGGCCCGCTGTTCTTGCCAGGGCCGGCGCTCCTGCTTCGCGACCGTTTTCCGTCCACAAGGCCAACGACTCCTTCTCTTCTCCTGGGGCAGCATGCTGCATTTTCCCTAGACAGGCTCCTGCGGAGTGCAGTGACAGACATGTCCCTTTCTTTAAGGATCTTTCCACAGGCGCAACCACGCTTCTCTCTCAGGCAGAAGGGATGCCCAGGCAAAGTGGATCTCGCTCCATGCGGATTTATTACACCGTGCTGTGGAGTCTCCTCAGGAAAACAGCAGCAGCATCCCACAGATCCGACTCTGATTTCCCAGAGAATGCTGTGCTTTCTCAGAGGGGATGCCCTAGCAAAGAGGCTTTTGCTCTATGCGGGTTCCTCCCGCCGTGCTCGAATACTAGGCTAAGGCAAGCAGCAACAGCAGCCCACAGAAACGACTCTGATTTCCCAGCGATGGCTATGCTTTCGCATAGGTTTTCAGCTTGGCGGGAACCGCACTTCGCTGCTGCTTCCTCAGCAAGGATTTCGGTGTTTGCTCTGTCGCGTCAGGGAAGAAGAGCTGCGGAGAGCTGTTCCGTCTTAGGCCTTGCTGTCCCGGGCTTCATGTTGGCGCCCTGGGTTCTCGCTGCCAGGCCGAAATAAGCAGACACAGCCACAAACCTGCAGCAGCGTGCGTGGCCTAGGATGGCACTCAATGCACACTACCAACTCCCGTTGTAGGCAACGCTTGGCCTTTGGTACTGGCTCTCAGGCGGACTCACGGACAAGGCCAGTGCCTTCGCCACAGGAGAGGGGAGGCGACAGGATCCCTGATCACCGTCCGTTCCCTGGAAATGGGAGCTTTGGGGGACTGTCCCCACTCCTTCCCCGGCAAACCCCCTGCCACCGAAAACGCTGTCACATCTTGGAGGAAGATGGCATCTGACTGCCCATTTCACGAGGGAGCTGTTCCTCAAGTTCCGGGTTTGGCTCCTGGTAGCAAGCCCAAGTGTGCCCTACGGACAGTTGGTCAAGGACATGCTGTCCCCTTGAGACCAGAGGCACAAGACAGGCCTGCCTTCTGCCCAGACTCCTTCCTCAGAGTGGAGCAGGTGCCCCTGCCCTAGTCGTCACCTCATGTCTCATTAGCAGTGAGGCTTCGTCTCTCCGCACCGGGAGCGGGTGACACTTGTCTTGCCACCGGCCTGCTCTTCCTGCCACGGCAGGCTCTCCTGCTTCCCGACCGTTTCCCAAACTCAAGGCCAATGGCACCTTCTCTTCTCTGGGGGCGGCTTGTTCGGCCTGCCCCAGACTTGCTCCTGGGGAGTGCAGTGAAAGACATGTCCCTTTCCTTAAGGCCCTTTCAGATGTGCAACCACGCTTCTCTCTTAGGCAAAGAGGTGCTAGGGCAAAGAGGATTTCGTTGCATGCGGGTATCTTCCAACGTGCTGTGGAGAGTAGCTTAGGTATTCAGCAGCAGCATCCCCCACATCCGATTCTGATTTCCCAGTGAATGCTGTGCTTTCCCAGAGGAGATGCCCGGGCAAAGACGATTTCGCTGTATGCGGGTTTCTCCCACCGTTACACCGGGCTCAGGCAAGCAGCTTTAGAGCCCGCAGATCCGACTCTGATTTCTCGGCGAATGCTGTGCTTTCGCAGAGGCTTTGGCTTGGAGCGAACAGCACTTGGCCGCTGCTACCTCAGCAAGGCTTTAGTCGCTTCAGGGAAGAAGAGCAGCGGGAGAGCTGGTGCCTCTTGGGCCTTGCTTTCCCGGGCTCCAAGTTCACATCCTGGGTTCATCCTACCAAGCCGAAATAAGCAGACCCAGCCTCGACCCTGCAGCAGCGTGCATGGCCTAGGATGGCACTCTGCTCACAATGACATCTCTCCTCGTAGGCAAGGCCTGCCCTTTCGCTCTGGCATTCAGGGGGACAGGGGACTAGGCTCGTGCCTTCCCCATCCTTGAGGAGCCGCGAGAGGATCACTGCACACGGCCCGTGCCCTGGGATGGGGAGTAATGGGAAACTGTCCCTGTTTCCCCGACACACCCCCTGCCTCCGCCAAGGCTGCCACATCCTGGAGGAAGACGGCATTTGATTGCCCGTTCCTCCAGGAGGTGTTTCTGCGAGTTCAGGTTGGGGAGATTGGTGGCAAGCCCACGTCTGCCCTCTGGACAGGTGGCCAAGGACCTGCTATCCCCTTGGGCCCAGAGGCACAGGAAAGGCCTTGCTTCTGTCCAGACTCCTTCCTCAGATTAGAGCACGCTCCCGTGCCCAATCATCCGCCCGTGTCTCCTTAGCTTCGTCTCTCTGCACAAGCAGAGGGTGACAATTGTCTTGCCACCGGCCCGCTGTTCTTGCCAGGGCCTGCGCTCCTGCTTCGCGACCATTTTCCGTCCACAAGGCCAACGACTCCTTCTCTTCTCCTGGGGCAGCATGCTGCACTTTCCCGAGACAGGCTCCTGGGGATTGCAGTGACAGACATGTCCCTTTCTTTAAGGCTCTTTCCACAGGCGCAACCACGCTTCTCTCTCAGGCAGAAGGGATGCCCAGGCAAAGTGGATCTCGCTCCATGCAGATTTATTACACCGTGCTGTGGAGTCTTCCTCAGGAAAACAGCAGCAGCATCCCACAGATCCGACTCTGATTTCCCAGAGAATGCTGTGCTTTCCCAGAGGGGATGCCCTAGCAAAGAGGCTTTTGCTCTATGCGGGTTCCTCCCGCCGGGCTCGAATACTAGGCTAAGGCAAGCAGCAACAGCAGCCCACAGAAACGACTCTGATTTCCCAGCGATGGCTATGCTTTCGCATAGGTTTTCAGCTTGGCGGGAACCGCACTTCGTTGCTGCTTCCTCAGCAAGGATTTCGGTGTTTGCTCTGTCGCGTCAGGGAAGAAGAGCTGCGGAGAGCTGGTCCGTCTTAGGCCTTGCTGTCCCGGGCTTCATGTTGGCGCCCTGGGTTCTCGCTGCCAGGCCGAAATAAGCAGACACAGCCACAAACCTGCAGCAGCGTGCGTGGCCTAGGATGGCACTCAATGCACACTACCAACTCCCGTTGTAGGCAACGCTTGGCCTTTGGTACTGGCTCTCAGGCGGACTCACGGACAAGGCCAGTGCCTTCGCCACAGGAGAGGAGAGGCGACAGGATCCCTGAACACCGTCCGTTCCCTGGAATGGGGAGCTTTGGCGGACTGTCCCCACTCCTTCCCCGGCAAACCCCCTGCCACCGAAAACGCTGTCACATCTTGGAGGAAGATGGCATCTGACTGCCCATTTCACGAGGGAGCTGTTCCTCAAGTTCCGGGTTTGGCTCCTGGTAGCAAGCCCAAGTGTGCCCTACGGACAGGTGGTCAAGGACATGCTGTCCCCTTGGGACCAGAGGCACAAGACAGGCCTGCCTTCTGCCCAGACTCCTTCCTCAGAGTGGAGCAGGTGCCCCTGCCCTAGTCGTCACCTCATGTCTCATTAGCAGTGAGGCTTCGTCTCTCCGCACCGGGAGCGGGTGACACTTGTCTTGCCACCGGCCTGCTCTTCCTGCCACGGCAGGCTCTCCTGCTTCCCGACCGTTTCCCAAACTCAAGGCCAATGGCACCTTCTCTTCTCTGGGGGCGGCTTGTTCGGCCTGCCCCAGACTTGCTCCTGGGGAGTGCAGTGAAAGACATGTCCCTTTCCTTAAGTCCCTTTCAGATGTGCAACCACGCTTCTCTCTTAGGCAAAGAGGTGCTAGGGCAAAGAGGATTTCGTTGCATGCGGGTATCTTCCAACGTGCTGTGGAGAGTAGCTTAGGTATTCAGCAGCAGCATCCCCCACATCCGATTCTGATTTCCCAGTGAATGCTGTGCTTTCCCAGAGGAGATGCCCGGGCAAAGAGCATTTCGCTGTATGCGGGTTTCTCCCACCGTTACACCGGGCTCAGGCAAGCAGCAGTAGAGCCCGCATATCCGACTCTGATTTCTCAGCGAATGCTGTGCTTTCGCAGAGGCTTTGGCTTGGAGCGAACAGCACTTGGCCGCTGCTTCCTCAGCAAGGCTTTAGTCGCTTCAGGGAAGAAGAGCAGCGGGAGAGCTGGTGCCTCTTGGGCCTTGCTTTCCCGGGCTCCAAGTTCACATCCTGGGTTCATCCTACCAAGCCGAAATAAGCAGACCCAGCCTCGACCCTGCAGCAGCGTGCATGGCCTAGGATGGCACTCTGCTCACAATGACATCTCTCCTCGTAGGCAAGGCCTGCCCTTTCGCTCTGGCATTCAGGGGGACAGGGGACTAGGCTCGTGCCTTCCCCATCCTTGAGGAGCCGCGAGAGGATCACTGCACACGGCCCGTGCCCTGGGATGGGGAGTAATGGGAAACTGTCCCTGTTTCCCCGACACACCCCCTGCCTCCGCCAAGGCTGCCACATCCTGGAGAAAGACGGCATTTGATTGCCCGTTCCTCCAGGAGGTGTTTCTGTGAGTTCAGGTTGGGGAGATTGGTGGCAAGCCCACGTCTGCCCTCTGGACAGGTGGCCAAGGACCTGCTATCCCCTTGGGCCCAGAGGCACAGGAAAGGCCTTCCTTCTGTCCAGACTCCTTCCTCAGATTAGAGCACGCTCCCGTGCCCAATCATCCGCCCGTGTCTCCTTAGCTTCGTCTCTCTGCACAAGCAGAGGGTGACAATTGTCTTGCCACCGGCCCGCTGTTCTTGCCAGGGCCGGCGCTCCTGCTTCGCGACCGTTTTCCGTCCACAAGGCCAACGACTCCTGCTCTTCTCCTGGGGCAGCATGCTGCACTTTCCCGAGACAGGCTCCTGGGGAGTGCAGTGACAGACATGTCCCTTTCTTTAAGGATCTTTCCACAGGCGCAACCACGCTTCTCTCTCAGGCAGAAGGGATGCCCAGGCAAAGTGGATCTCGCTCCATGCAGATTTATTACACCGTGCTGTGGAGTCTTCCTCAGGAAAACAGCAGCAGCATCCCACAGATCCGACTCTGATTTCCCAGAGAATGCTGTGCTTTCCCAGAGGGGATGCCCTAGCAAAGAGGCTTTTGCTCTATGCGGGTTCCTCCCGCCGTGCTCGAATACTAGGCTAAGGCAAGCAGCAACAGCAGCCCACAGAAACGACTCTGATTTCCCAGCGATGGCTATGCTTTCGCATAGGTTTTCAGCTTGGCGGGAACCGCACTTCGATGCTGCTTCCTCAGCAAAGATTTCGGTGTTTGCTCTGTCGCGTCAGGGAAGAAGAGCTGCGGAGAGCTGGTCCGTCTTAGGCCTTGCTGTCCCGGGCTTCATGTTGGCGCCCTGGGTTCTCGCTGCCAGGCCGAAATAAGCAGACACAGCCACAAACCTGCAGCAGCGTGCGTGGCCTAGGATGGCACTCAATACACAATACCAACTCCCGTTGTAGGCAACGCTTGGCCTTTGGTACTGGCTCTCAGGCGGACTCACGGACAAGGCCAGTGCCTTCGCCACAGGAGAGGAGAGGCGACAGGATCCCTGAACACCGTCCGTTCCCTGGAATGGGGAGCTTTGGGGGACTGTCCCCACTCCTTCCCCGGCAAACCCCCTGCCACCGAAAACGCTGTCACATCTTGGAGGAAGATGGCATCTGACTGCCCATTTCACGAGGGAGCTGTTCCTCAAGTTCCGGGTTTGGCTCCTGGTAGCAAGCCCAAGTGTGCCCTACGGACAGGTGGTCAAGGACATGCTGTCCCCTTGGGACCAGAGGCACAAGACAGGCCTGCCTTCTGCCCAGACGCCTTCCTCAGAGTGGAGCAGGTGCCCCTGCCCTAGTCGTCACCTCATGTCTCATTAGCAGTGAGGCTTCGTCTCTCCGCACCGGGAGCGGGTGACACTTGTCTTGCCACCGGCCTGCTCTTCCTGCCACGGCAGGCTCTCCTGCTTCCCGACCGTTTCCCAAACTCAAGGCCAATGGCACCTTCTCTTCTCTGGGGGCGGCTTGTTCGGCCTGCCCCAGACTTGCTCCTGGGGAGTGCAGTGAAAGACATGTCCCTTTCCTTAAGGCCCTTTCAGATGTGCAACCACGCTTCTCTCTTAGGCAAAGAGGTGCTAGGGCAAAGAGGATTTCTTTGCATGTGGGTATCTTCCAACGTGCTGTGGAGAGTAGCTTAGGTATTCAGCAGCAGCATCCCCCACATCCGATTCTGATTTCCCAGTGAATGCTGTGCTTTCCCAGAGGAGATGCCCGGGCAAAGACGATTTCGCTGTATGCGGGTTTCTCCCACCGTTACACCGGGCTCAGGCAAGCAGCAGTAGAGCCCGCAGATCCGACTCTGATTTCTCGGCGAATGCTGTGCTTTCGCAGAGGCTTTGGCTTGGAGCGAACAGCACATGGCCGCTGCTTCCTCAGCAAGGCTTTAGTCGCTTCAGGGAAGAAGAGCAGCGGGAGAGCTGGTGCCTCTTGGGCCTTGCTTTCCCTGGCTCCAAGTTCACATCCTGGGTTCATCCTACCAAGCCGAAATAAGCAGACCCAGCCTCGACCCTGCAGCAGCGTGCATGGCCTAGGATGGCACTCTGCTCACAATGACATCTCTCCTCGTAGGCAAGGCCTGCCCTTTCGCTCTGGCATTCAGGGGGACAGGGGACTAGGCTCGTGCCTTCCCCATCCTTGAGGAGCCGTGAGAGGATCACTGCACACGGCCCGTGCCCTGGGATGGGGAGTAATGGGAAACTGTCCCTGTTTCCCCGACACACCCCCTGCCTCCGCCAAGGCTGCCACATCCTGGAGGAAGACGGCATTTGATTGCCCGTTCCTCCAGGAGGTGTTTCTGCGAGTTCAGGTTCGGGAGATTGGTGGCAAGCCCACGTCTGCCCTCTGGAAAGGTGGCCAAGGACCTGCTATCCCCTTGGGCCCAGAGGCACAGGAAAGGCCTTCCTTCTGTCCAGACTCCTTCCTCAGATTAGAGCACGCTCCCGTGCCCAATCATCCCCTCGTGTCTCCTTAGCTTCGTCTCTCTGCACAAGCAGAGGGTGTCAATTGTCTTGCCACCGGCCCGCTGTTCTTGCCAGGGCCGGCGCTCCTGCTTCGCGACCGTTTTCCGTCCACAAGGCCAACGACTCCTTCTCTTCTCCTGGGGCAGCATGCTGCACTTTCCCGAGACAGGCTCCTGCGGAGTGCAGTGACAGACATGTCCCTTTCTTTAAGGATCTTTCCACAGGCGCAACCACGCTTCTCTCTCAGGCAGAAGGGATGCCCAGTCAAAGTGGATCTCGCTCCATGCGGATTTATTACACCGTGCTGTGGAGTCTCCTCAGGAAAACAGCAGCAGCATCCCACAGATCCGACTCTGATTTCCCAGAGAATGCTGTGCTTTCTCAGAGGGGATGCCCTAGCAAAGAGGCTTTTGCTCTATGCGGGTTCCTCCCGCCGTGCTCGAATACTAGGCTAAGGCAAGCAGCAACAGCAGCCCACAGAAACGACTCTGATTTCCCAGCGATGGCTATGCTTTCGCATAGGTTTTCAGCTTGGCGGGAACCGCACTTCGCTGCTGCTTCCTCAGCAAGGATTTCGGTGTTTGCTCTGTCACGTCAGGGAAGAAGAGCTGCGGAGAGCTGGTCCGTCTTAGGCCTTGCTGTCCCGGGCTTCATGTTGGCGCCCTGGGTTCTCGCTGCCAGGCCGAAATAAGCAGACACAGCCACAAACCTGCAGCAGCGTGCGTGGCCTAGGATGGCACTCAATGCACACTACCAACTCCCGTTGTAGGCAACGCTTGGCCTTTGGTACTGGCTCTCAGGCGGACTCACGGACAAGGCCAGTGCCTTCGCCACAGGAGAGGAGAGGCGACAGGATCCCTGAACACCGTCCGTTCCCTGGAATGGGGAGCTTTGGGGGACTGTCCCCACTCCTTCCCCGGCAAACCCCCTGCCACCGAAAACGCTGTCACATCTTGGAGGAAGATGGCATCTGACTGCCCATTTCACGAGGGAGCTGTTCCTCAAGTTCCGGGTTTGGCTCCTGGTAGCAAGCCCAAGTGTGCCCTACGGACAGTTGGTCAAGGACATGATGTCCCCTTGAGACCAGAGGCACAAGACAGGCCTGCCTTCTGCCCAGACTCCTTCCTCAGAGTGGAGCAGGTGCCCCTGCCCTAGTCGTCACCTCATGTCTCATTAGCAGTGAGGCTTCGTCTCTCCGCACCGGGAGCGGGTGACACTTGTCTTGCCACCGGCCTGCTCTTCCTGCCACGGCAGGCTCTCCTGCTTCCCGACCGTTTCCCAAACTCAAGGCCAATGGCACCTTCTCTTCTCTGGGGGCGGCTTGTTCGGCCTGCCCCAGACTTGCTCCTGGGGAGTGCAGTGAAAGACATGTCCCTTTCCTTAAGGCCCTTTCAGATGTGCAACCACGATTCTCTCTTAGGCAAAGAGGTGCTAGGGCAAAGAGGATTTCGTTGCATGCGGGTATCTTCCAATGTGCTGTGGAGAGTAGCTTAGGTATTCAGCAGCAGCATCCCCCACATCCGATTCTGATTTCCCAGTGAATGCTGTGCTTTCCCAGAGGAGATGCCCGGGCAAAGACGATTTCGCTGTATGCGGGTTTCTCCCACCGTTACACCGGGCTCAGGCAAGCAGCTTTAGAGCCCGCAGATCCGACTCTGATTTCTCGGCGAATGCTGTGCTTTCGCAGAGGCTTTGGCTTGGAGCGAACAGCACTTGGCCGCTGCTTCCTCAGCAAGGCTTTAGTCGCTTCAGGGAAGAAGAGCAGCGGGAGAGCTGGTGCCTCTTGGGCCTTGCTTTCCCGGGCTCCAAGTTCACATCCTGGGTTCATCCTACCAAGCCGAAATAAGCAGACCCAGCCTCGACCCTGCAGCAGCGTGCATGGCCTAGGATGGCACTCTGCTCACAATGACATCTCTCCTCGTAGGCAAGGCCTGCCCTTTCGCTCTGGCATTCAGGGGGACAGGGGACTAGGCTCGTGCCTTCCCCATCCTTGAGGAGCCGCGAGAGGATCACTGCACACGGCCCGTGCCCTGGGATGGGGAGTAATGGGAAACTGTCCCTGTTTCCCCGACACACCCCCTGCCTCCGCCAAGGCTGCCACATCCTGGAGGAAGACGGCATTTGATTGCCCGTTCCTCCAGGAGGTGTTTCTGCGAGTTCAGGTTGGGGAGATTGGTGGCAAGCCCACGTCTGCCCTCTGGACAGGTGGCCAAGGACCTGCTATCCCCTTGGGCCCAGAGGCACAGGAAAGGCCTTCCTTCTGTCCAGACTCCTTCCTCAGATTAGAGCACGCTCCCGTGCCCAATCATCCCCCCGTGTCTCCTTAGCTTCGTCTCTCTGCACAAGCAGAGGGTGACAATTGTCTTGCCACCGGCCCGCTGTTCTTGCCAGGGCCTGCGCTCCTGCTTCGCGACCATTTTCCGTCCACAAGGCCAACGACTCCTTCTCTTCTCCTGGGGCAGCATGCTGCACTTTCCCGAGACAGGCTCCTGGGGAGTGCAGTGACAGACATGTCCCTTTCTTTAAGGCTCTTTCCACAGGCGCAACCACGCTTCTCTCTCAGGCAGAAGGGATGCCCAGGCAAAGTGGATCTCGCTCCATGCAGATTTATTACACCGTGCTGTGGAGTCTTCCTCAGGAAAACAGCAGCAGCATCCCACAGATCCGACTCTGATTTCCCAGAGAATGCTGTGCTTTCCCAGAGGGGATGCCCTAGCAAAGAGGCTTTTGCTCTATGCGGGTTCCTCCCGCCGTGCTCGAATACTAGGCTAAGGCAAGCAGCAACAGCAGCCCACAGAAACGACTCTGATTTCCCAGCGATGGCTATGCTTTCGCATAGGTTTTCAGCTTGGCGGGAACCGCACTTCGCTGCTGCTTCCTCAGCAAGGATTTCGGTGTTTGCTCTGTCGCGTCAGGGAAGAAGAGGTGCGGAGAGCTGGTCCGTCTTAGGCCTTGCTGTCCCGGGCTTCATGTTGGCGCCCTGGGTTCTCGCTGCCAGGCCGAAATAAGCAGACACAGCCACAAACCTGCAGCAGCGTGCGTGGCCTAGGATGGCACTCAATGCACACTACCAACTCCCGTTGTAGGCATCGCTTGGCCTTTGGTACTGGCTCTCAGGCGGACTCACGGACAAGGCCAGTGCCTTCGCCACAGGAGAGGAGAGGCGACAGGATCCCTGAACACCGTCCGTTCCCTGGAATGGGGAGCTTTGGGGGACTGTCCCCACTCCTTCCCCGGCAAACCCCCTGCCACCGAAAACGCTGTCACATCTTGGAGGAAGATGGCATCTGACTGCCCATTTCACGAGGGAGCTGTTCCTCAAGTTCCGGGTTTGGCTCCTGGTAGCAAGCCCAAGTGTGCCCTACGGACAGGTGGTCAAGGACATGCTGTCCCCTTGGGACCAGAGGCACAAGACAGGCCTGCCTTCTGCCCAGACTCCTTCCTCAGAGTGGAGCAGGTGCCCCTGCCCTAGTCGTCACCTCATGTCTCATTAGCAGTGAGGCTTCGTCTCTCCGCACAGGGAGCGAGTGACACTTGTCTTGCCACCAGCCTGCTCTTCCTGCCACGGCAGGCTCTCCTGCTTCCCGACCGTTTCCCAAACTCAAGGCCAATGGCACCTTCTCTTCTCTGGGGGCGGCTTGTTCGGCCTGCCCCAGACTTGCTCCTGGGGAGTGCAGTGAAAGACATGTCCCTTTCCTTAAGGCCCTTTCAGATGTGCAACCACGCTTCTCTCTTAGGCAAAGAGGTGCTAGGGCAAAGAGGATTTCGTTGCATGCGGGTATCTTCCAACGTGCTGTGGAGAATAGCTTAGGTATTCAGCAGCAGCATCCCCCACATCCGATTCTGATTTCCCAGTGAATGCTGTGCTTTCCCAGAGGAGATGCCCGGGCAAAGAGGATTTCGCTGTATGCGGGTTTCTCCCACCGTTACACCGGGCTCAGGCAAGCAGCAGTAGAGCCCGCAGATCCGACTCTGATTTCTCGGCGAATGCTGTGCTTTCACAGAGGCTTTGGCTTGGAGCGAACAGCACTTGCCGCTGCTTCCTCAGCAAGGCTTTAGTCGCTTCAGGGAAGAAGAGCAGCGGGAGAGCTGGTGCCTCTTGGGCCTTGCTTTCCCGGGCTCCAAGTTCACATCCTGGGTTCATCCTACCAAGCCGAAATAAGCAGACCCAGCCTCGACCCTGCAGCAGCGTGCATGGCCTAGGATGGCACTCTGCTCACAATGACATCTCTCCTCGTAGGCAAGGCCTGCCCTTTCGCTCTAGCATTCAGGGGGACAGGGGACTACGCTCGTGCCTTCCCCATCCTTGAGGAGCCGCGAGAGGATCACTGCACACGGCCCGTGCCCTGGGATGGGGAGTAATGGGAAACTGTCCCTGTTTCCCCGACACACCCCCTGCCTCCGCCAAGGCTGCCACATCCTGGAGGAAGACGGCATTTGATTGCCCGTTCCTCCAGGAGGTGTTTCTGCGAGTTCAGGTTCGGGAGATTGGTGGCAAGCCCACGTCTGCCCTCTGGACAGGTGGCCAAGGACCTGCTATCCCCTTGGGCCCAGAGGCACAGGAAAGGCCTTCCTTCTGTCCAGACTCCTTCCTCAGATTAGAGCACGCTCCCGTGCCCAATCATCCCCTCGTGTCTCCTTAGCTTCGTCTCTCTGCACAAGCAGAGGGTGACAATTGTCTTGCCACCGGCCCGCTGTTCTTGCCAGGGCCGGCGCTCCTGCTTCGCGACCGTTTTCCGTCCACAAGGCCAACGACTCCTTCTCTTCTCCTGGGGCAGCATGCTGCACTTTCCCTAGACAGGCTCCTGCGGAATGCAGTGACAGACATGTCCCTTTCTTTAAGGATCTTTCCACAGGCGCAACCACGCTTCTCTCTCAGGCAGAAGGGATGCCCAGGCAAAGTGGATCTCGCTCCATGCGGATTTATTACACCGTGCTGTGGAGTCTTCCTCAGGAAAACAGCAGCAGCATCCCACAGATCCGACTCTGATTTCCCAGAGAATGCTGTGCTTTCTCAGACGGGATGCCCTAGCAAAGAGGCTTTTGCTCTATGCGGGTTCCTCCCGCCGTGCTCGAATACTAGGCTAAGGCAAGCAGCAACAGCAGCCCACAGAAACGACTCTGATTTCCCAGCGATGGCTATGCTTTCGCATAGGTTTTCAGCTTGGCGGGAACCGCACTTCGCTGCTGCTTCCTCAGCAAGGATTTCGGTGTTTGCTCTGTCGCGTCAGGGAAGAAGAGCTGCGGAGAGCTGGTCCGTCTTAGGCCTTGCTGTCCCGGGCTTCATGTTGGCGCCCTGGGTTCTCGCTGCCCGGCCGAAATAAGCAGACACAGCCACAAACCTGCAGCAGCGTGCGTGGCCTAGGATGGCACTCAATGCACACTACCAACTCCCGTTGTAGGCAACGCTTGGCCTTTGGTACTGGCTCTCAGGCGGACTCACGGACAAGGCCAGTGCCTTCGCCACAGGAGAGGAGAGGCGACAGGATCCCTGAACACCGTCCGTTCCCTGGAATGGGGAGCTTTGGGGGACTGTCCCCACTCCTTCCCCGGCAAACCCCCTGCCACCGAAAACGCTGTCACATCTTGGAGGAAGATGGCATCTGACTGCCCATTTCACGAGGGAGCTGTTCCTCAAGTTCCGGGTTTGGCTCCTGGTAGCAAGCCCAAGTGTGCCCTACGGACAGGTGGTCAAGGACATGCTGTCCCCTTGGGACCAGAGGCACAAGACAGGCCTGCCTTCTGCCCAGACTCCTTCCTCAGAGTGGAGCAGGTGCCCCTGCCCTAGTCGTCACCTCATGTCTCATTAGCAGTGAGGCTTCGTCTCTCCGCACAGGGAGCGAGTGACACTTGTCTTGCCACCGGCCTGCTCTTCCTGCCACGGCAGGCTCTCCTGCTTCCCGACCGTTTCCCAAACTCAAGGCCAATGGCACCTTCTCTTCTCTGGGGGCGGCTTGTTCGGCCTGCCCCAGACTTGCTCCTGGGGAGTGCAGTGAAAGACATGTCCCTTTCCTTAAGGCCCTTTCAGATGTGCAACCACGCTTCTCTCTTAGGCAAAGAGGTGCTAGGGCAAAGAGGATTTCGTTGCATGCGGGTATCTTCCAACGTGCTGTGGAGAGTAGCTTAGGTATTCAGCAGCAGCATCCCCCACATCCGATTCTGATTTCCCAGTGAATGCTGTGCTTTCCCAGAGGAGATGCCCGGGCAAAGAGGATTTCGCTGTATGCGGGTTTCTCCCACCGTTACACCGGGCTCAGGCAAGCAGCAGTAGAGCCCGCAGATCCGACTCTGATTTCTCGGCGAATGCTGTGCTTTCACAGAGGCTTTGGCTTGGAGCGAACAGCACTTGGCCGCTGCTTCCTCAGCAAGGCTTTAGTCGCTTCAGGGAAGAAGAGCAGCGGGAGAGCTGGTGCCTCTTGGGCCTTGCTTTCCCGGGCTCCAAGTTCACATCCTGGGTTCATCCTACCAAGCCGAAATAAGCAGACCCAGCCTCGACCCTGCAGCAGCGTGCATGGCCTAGGATGGCACTCTGCTCACAATGACATCTCTCCTCGTAGGCAAGGCCTGCCCTTTCGCTCTGGCATTCAGGGGGACAGGGGACTAGGCTCGTGCCTTCCCCATCCTTGAGGAGCCGCGAGAGGATCACTGCACACGGCCCGTGCCCTGGGATGGGGAGTAATGGGAAACTGTCCCTGTTTCCCCGACACACCCCCTGCCTCCGCCAAGGCTGCCACATCCTGGAGGAAGACGGCATTTGATTGCCCGTTCCTCCAGGAGGTGTTTCTGCGAGTTCAGGTTCGGGAGATTGGTGGCAAGCCCACGTCTGCCCTCTGGACAGGTGGCCAAGGACCTGCTATCCCCTTGGGCCCAGAGGCACAGGAAAGGCCTTCCTTCTGTCCAGACTCCTTCCTCAGATTAGAGCACGCTCCCGTGCCCAATCATCCCCTCGTGTCTCCTTAGCTTCGTCTCTCTGCACAAGCAGAGGGTGACAATTGTCTTGCCACCGGCCCGCTGTTCTTGCCAGGGCCGGCGCTCCTGCTTCGCGACCGTTTTCCGTCCACAAGGCCAACGACTCCTTCTCTTCTCCTGGGGCAGCATGCTGCACTTTCCCTAGACAGGCTCCTGCGGAGTGCAGTGACAGACATGTCCCTTTCTTTAAGGATCTTTCCACAGGCGCAACCACGCTTCTCTCTCAGGCAGAAGGGATGCCCAGGCAAAGTGGATCTCGCTCCATGCGGATTTATTACACCGTGCTGTGGAGTCTTCCTCAGGAAAACAGCAGCAGCATCCCACAGATCCGACTCTGATTTCCCAGAGAATGCTGTGCTTTCTCAGACGGGATGCCCTAGCAAAGAGGCTTTTGCTCTATGCGGGTTCCTCCCGCCGTGCTCGAATACTAGGCTAAGGCAAGCAGCAACAGCAGCCCACAGAAACGACTCTGATTTCCCAGCGATGGCTATGCTTTCGCATAGGTTTTCAGCTTGGCGGGAACCGCACTTCGCTGCTGCTTCCTCAGCAAGGATTTCGGTGTTTGCTCTGTCGCGTCAGGGAAGAAGAGCTGCGGAGAGCTGGTCCGTCTTAGGCCTTGCTGTCCCGGGCTTCATGTTGGCGCCCTGGGTTCTCGCTGCCAGGCCGAAATAAGCAGACACAGCCACAAACCTGCAGCAGCGTGCGTGGCCTAGGATGGCACTCAATGCACACTACCAACTCCCGTTGTAGGCAACGCTTGGCCTTTGGTACTGGCTCTCAGGCGGACTCACGGACAAGGCCAGTGCCTTCGCCACAGGAGAGGAGAGGCGACAGGATCCCTGAACACCGTCCGTTCCCTGGAATGGGGAGCTTTGGGGGACTGTCCCCACTCCTTCCCCGGCAAACCCCCTGCCACCGAAAACGCTGTCACATCTTGGAGGAAGATGGCATCTGACTGCCCATTTCACGAGGGAGCTGTTCCTCAAGTTCCGGGTTTGGCTCCTGGTAGCAAGCCCAAGTGTGCCCTACGGACAGGTGGTCAAGGACATGCTGTCCCCTTGGGACCAGAGGCACAAGACAGGCCTGCCTTCTGCCCAGACTCCTTCCTCAGAGTGGAGCAGGTGCCCCTGCCCTAGTCGTCACCTCATGTCTCATTAGCAGTGAGGCTTCGTCTCTCCGCACAGGGAGCGAGTGACACTTGTCTTGCCACCGGCCTGCTCTTCCTGCCACGGCAGGCTCTCCTGCTTCCCGACCGTTTCCCAAACTCAAGGCCAATGGCACCTTCTCTTCTCTGGGGGCGGCTTGTTCGGCCTGCCCCAGACTTGCTCCTGGGGAGTGCAGTGAAAGACATGTCCCTTTCCTTAAGGCCCTTTCAGATGTGCAACCACGCTTCTCTCTTAGGCAAAGAGGTGCTAGGGCAAAGAGGATTTCGTTGCATGCGGGTATCTTCCAACGTGCTGTGGAGAGTAGCTTAGGTATTCAGCAGCAGCATCCCCCACATCCGATTCTGATTTCCCAGTGAATGCTGTGCTTTCCCAGAGGAGATGCCCGGGCAAAGAGGATTTCGCTGTATGCGGGTTTCTCCCACCGTTACACCGGGCTCAGGCAAGCAGCAGTAGAGCCCGCAGATCCGACTCTGATTTCTCGGCGAATGCTGTGCTTTCACAGAGGCTTTGGCTTGGAGCGAACAGCACTTGGCCGCTGCTTCCTCAGCAAGGCTTTAGTCGCTTCAGGGAAGAAGAGCAGCGGGAGAGCTGGTGCCTCTTGGGCCTTGCTTTCCCGGGCTCCAAGTTCACATCCTGGGTTCATCCTACCAAGCCGAAATAAGCAGACCCAGCCTCGACCCTGCAGCAGCGTGCATGGCCTAGGATGGCACTCTGCTCACAATGACATCTCTCCTCGTAGGCAAGGCCTGCCCTTTCGCTCTGGCATTCAGGGGGACAGGGGACTAGGCTCGTGCCTTCCCCATCCTTGAGGAGCCGCGAGAGGATCACTGCACACGGCCCGTGCCCTGGGATGGGGAGTAATGGGAAACTGTCCCTGTTTCCCCGACACACCCCCTGCCTCCGCCAAGGCTGCCACATCCTGGAGGAAGACGGCATTTGATTGCCCGTTCCTCCAGGAGGTGTTTCTGCGAGTTCAGGTTCGGGAGATTGGTGGCAAGCCCACGTCTGCCCTCTGGACAGGTGGCCAAGGACCTGCTATCCCCTTGGGCCCAGAGGCACAGGAAAGGCCTTCCTTCTGTCCAGACTCCTTCCTCAGATTAGAGCACGCTCCCGTGCCCAATCATCCCCTCGTGTCTCCTTAGCTTCGTCTCTCTGCACAAGCAGAGGGTGACAATTGTCTTGCCACCGGCCCGCTGTTCTTGCCAGGGCCGGCGCTCCTGCTTCGCGACCGTTTTCCGTCCACAAGGCCAACGACTCCTTCTCTTCTCCTGGGGCAGCATGCTGCACTTTCCCTAGACAGGCTCCTGCGGAGTGCAGTGACAGACATGTCCCTTTCTTTAAGGATCTTTCCACAGGCGCAACCACGCTTCTCTCTCAGGCAGAAGGGATGCCCAGGCAAAGTGGATCTCGCTCCATGCGGATTTATTACACCGTGCTGTGGAGTCTTCCTCAGGAAAACAGCAGCAGCATCCCACAGATCCGACTCTGATTTCCCAGAGAATGCTGTGCTTTCTCAGACGGGATGCCCTAGCAAAGAGGCTTTTGCTCTATGCGGGTTCCTCCCGCCGTGCTCGAATACTAGGCTAAGGCAAGCAGCAACAGCAGCCCACAGAAACGACTCTGATTTCCCAGCGATGGCTATGCTTTCGCATAGGTTTTCAGCTTGGCGGGAACCGCACTTCGCTGCTGCTTCCTCAGCAAGGATTTCGGTGTTTGCTCTGTCGCGTCAGGGAAGAAGAGCTGCGGAGAGCTGGTCCGTCTTAGGCCTTGCTGTCCCGGGCTTCATGTTGGCGCCCTGGGTTCTCGCTGCCAGGCCGAAATAAGCAGACACAGCCACAAACCTGCAGCAGCGTGCGTGGCCTAGGATGGCACTCAATGCACACTACCAACTCCCGTTGTAGGCAACGCTTGGCCTTTGGTACTGGCTCTCAGGCGGACTCACGGACAAGGCCAGTGCCTTCGCCACAGGAGAGGAGAGGCGACAGGATCCCTGAACACCGTCCGTTCCCTGGAATGGGGAGCTTTGGGGGACTGTCCCCACTCCTTCCCCGGCAAACCCCCTGCCACCGAAAACGCTGTCACATCTTGGAGGAAGATGGCATCTGACTGCCCATTTCACGAGGGAGCTGTTCCTCAAGTTCCGGGTTTGGCTCCTGGTAGCAAGCCCAAGTGTGCCCTACGGACAGGTGGTCAAGGACATGCTGTCCCCTTGGGACCAGAGGCACAAGACAGGCCTGCCTTCTGCCCAGACTCCTTCCTCAGAGTGGAGCAGGTGCCCCTGCCCTAGTCGTCACCTCATGTCTCATTAGCAGTGAGGCTTCGTCTCTCCGCACAGGGAGCGAGTGACACTTGTCTTGCCACCGGCCTGCTCTTCCTGCCACGGCAGGCTCTCCTGCTTCCCGACCGTTTCCCAAACTCAAGGCCAATGGCACCTTCTCTTCTCTGGGGGCGGCTTGTTCGGCCTGCCCCAGACTTGCTCCTGGGGAGTGCAGTGAAAGACATGTCCCTTTCCTTAAGGCCCTTTCAGATGTGCAACCACGCTTCTCTCTTAGGCAAAGAGGTGCTAGGGCAAAGAGGATTTCGTTGCATGCGGGTATCTTCCAACGTGCTGTGGAGAGTAGCTTAGGTATTCAGCAGCAGCATCCCCCACATCCGATTCTGATTTCCCAGTGAATGCTGTGCTTTCCCAGAGAAGATGCCCGGGCAAAGAGGATTTCGCTGTATGCGGGTTTCTCCCACCGTTACACCGGGCTCAGGCAAGCAGCAGTAGAGCCCGCAGATCCGACTCTGATTTCTCGGCGAATGCTGTGCTTTCACAGAGGCTTTGGCTTGGAGCGAACAGCACTTGGCCGCTGCTTCCTCAGCAAGGCTTTAGTCGCTTCAGGGAAGAAGAGCAGCGGGAGAGCTGGTGCCTCTTGGGCCTTGCTTTCCCGGGCTCCAAGTTCACATCCTGGGTTCATCCTACCAAGCCGAAATAAGCAGACCCAGCCTCGACCCTGCAGCAGCGTGCATGGCCTAGGATGGCACTCTGCTCACAATGACATCTCTCCTCGTAGGCAAGGCCTGCCATTTCGCTCTGGCATTCAGGGGGACAGGGGACTAGGCTCGTGCCTTCCCCATCCTTGAGGAGCCGCGAGAGGATCACTGCACACGGCCCGTGCCCTGGGATGGGGAGTAATGGGAAACTGTCCCTGTTTCCCCGACACACCCCCTGCCTCCGCCAAGGCTGCCACATCCTGGAGGAAGACGGCATTTGATTGCCCGTTCCTCCAGGAGGTGTTTCTGCGAGTTCAGGTTCGGGAGATTGGTGGCAAGCCCACGTCTGCCCTCTGGACAGGTGGCCAAGGACCTGCTATCCCCTTGGGCCCAGAGGCACAGGAAAGGCCTTCCTTCTGTCCAGACTCCTTCCTCAGATTAGAGCACGCTCCCGTGCCCAATCATCCCCTCGTGTCTCCTTAGCTTCGTCTCTCTGCACAAGCAGAGGGTGACAATTGTCTTGCCACCGGCCCGCTGTTCTTGCCAGGGCCGGCGCTCCTGCTTCGCGACCGTTTTCCGTCCACAAGGCCAACGACTCCTTCTCTTCTCCTGGGGCAGCATGCTGCACTTTTCCTAGACAGGCTCCTGCGGAGTGCAGTGACAGACATGTCCCTTTCTTTAAGGATCTTTCCACAGGCGCAACCACGCTTCTCTCTCAGGCAGAAGGGATGCCCAGGCAAAGTGGATCTCGCTCCATGCGGATTTATTACACCGTGCTGTGGAGTCTTCCTCAGGAAAACAGCAGCAGCATCCCACAGATCCGACTCTGATTTCCCAGAGAATGCTGTGCTTTCTCAGACGGGATGCCCTAGCAAAGAGGCTTTTGCTCTATGCGGGTTCCTCCCGCCGTGCTCGAATACTAGGCTAAGGCAAGCAGCAACAGCAGCCCACAGAAACGACTCTGATTTCCCAGCGATGGCTATGCTTTCGCATAGGTTTTCAGCTTGGCGGGAACCGCACTTCGCTGCTGCTTCCTCAGCAAGGATTTCGGTGTTTGCTCTGTCGCGTCAGGGAAGAAGAGCTGCGGAGAGCTGGTCCGTCTTAGGCCTTGCTGTCCCGGGCTTCATGTTGGCGCCCTGGGTTCTCGCTGCCAGGCCGAAATAAGCAGACACAGCCACAAACCTGCAGCAGCGTGCGTGGCCTAGGATGGCACTCAATGCACACTACCAACTCCCGTTGTAGGCAACGCTTGGCCTTTGGTACTGGCTCTCAGGCGGACTCACGGACAAGGCCAGTGCCTTCGCCACAGGAGAGGAGAGGCGACAGGATCCCTGAACACCGTCCGTTCCCTGGAATGGGGAGCTTTGGGGGACTGTCCCCACTCCTTCCCCGGCAAACCCCCTGCCACCGAAAACGCTGTCACATCTTGGAGGAAGATGGCATCTGACTGCCCATTTCACGAGGGAGCTGTTCCTCAAGTTCCGGGTTTGGCTCCTGGTAGCAAGCCCAAGTGTGCCCTACGGACAGGTGGTCAAGGACATGCTGTCCCCTTGGGACCAGAGGCACAAGACAGGCCTGCCTTCTGCCCAGACTCCTTCCTCAGAGTGGAGCAGGTGCCCCTGCCCTAGTCGTCACCTCATGTCTCATTAGCAGTGAGGCTTCGTCTCTCCGCACAGGGAGCGAGTGACACTTGTCTTGCCACCGGCCTGCTCTTCCTGCCACGGCAGGCTCTCCTGCTTCCCGACCGTTTCCCAAACTCAAGGCCAATGGCACCTTCTGTTCTCTGGGGGCGGCTTGTTCGGCCTGCCCCAGACTTGCTCCTGGGGAGTGCAGTGAAAGACATGTCCCTTTCCTTAAGGCCCTTTCAGATGTGCAACCACGCTTCTCTCTTAGGCAAAGAGGTGCTAGGGCAAAGAGGATTTCGTTGCATGCGGGTATCTTCCAACGTGCTGTGGAGAGTAGCTTAGGTATTCAGCAGCAGCATCCCCCACATCCGATTCTGATTTCCCAGTGAATGCTGTGCTTTCCCAGAGGAGATGCCCGGGCAAAGAGGATTTCGCTGTATGCGGGTTTCTCCCACCGTTACACCGGGCTCAGGCAAGCAGCAGTAGAGCCCGCAGATCCGACTCTGATTTCTCGGCGAATGCTGTGCTTTCACAGAGGCTTTGGCTTGGAGCGAACAGCACTTGGCCGCTGCTTCCTCAGCAAGGCTTTAGTCGCTTCAGGGAAGAAGAGCAGCGGGAGAGCTGGTGCCTCTTGGGCCTTGCTTTCCCGGGCTCCAAGTTCACATCCTGGGTTCATCCTACCAAGCCGAAATAAGCAGACCCAGCCTCGACCCTGCAGCAGCGTGCATGGCCTAGGATGGCACTCTGCTCACAATGACATCTCTCCTCGTAGGCAAGGCCTGCCCTTTCGCTCTGGCATTCAGGGGGACAGGGGACTAGGCTCGTGCCTTCCCCATCCTTGAGGAGCCGCGAGAGGATCACTGCACACGGCCCGTGCCCTGGGATGGGGAGTAATGGGAAACTGTCCCTGTTTCCCCGACACACCCCCTGCCTCCGCCAAGGCTGCCACATCCTGGAGGAAGACGGCATTTGATTGCCCGTTCCTCCAGGAGGTGTTTCTGCGAGTTCAGGTTCGGGAGATTGGTGGCAAGCCCACGTCTGCCCTCTGGACAGGTGGCCAAGGACCTGCTATCCCCTTGGGCCCAGAGGCACAGGAAAGGCCTTCCTTCTGTCCAGACTCCTTCCTCAGATTAGAGCACGCTCCCGTGCCCAATCATCCCCTCGTGTCTCCTTAGCTTCGTCTCTCTGCACAAGCAGAGGGTGACAATTGTCTTGCCACCGGCCCGCTGTTCTTGCCAGGGCCGGCGCTCCTGCTTCGCGACCGTTTTCCGTCCACAAGGCCAACGACTCCTTCTCTTCTCCTGGGGCAGCATGCTGCACTTTCCCTAGACAGGCTCCTGCGGAGTGCAGTGACAGACATGTCCCTTTCTTTAAGGATCTTTCCACAGGCGCAACCACGCTTCTCTCTCAGGCAGAAGGGATGCCCAGGCAAAGTGGATCTCGCTCCATGCGGATTTATTACACCGTGCTGTGGAGTCTTCCTCAGGAAAACAGCAGCAGCATCCCACAGATCCGACTCTGATTTCCCAGAGAATGCTGTGCTTTCTCAGACGGGATGCCCTAGCAAAGAGGCTTTTGCTCTATGCGGGTTCCTCCCGCCGTGCTCGAATACTAGGCTAAGGCAAGCAGCAACAGCAGCCCACAGAAACGACTCTGATTTCCCAGCGATGGCTATGCTTTCGCATAGGTTTTCAGCTTGGCGGGAACCGCACTTCGCTGCTGCTTCCTCAGCAAGGATTTCGGTGTTTGCTCTGTCGCGTCAGGGAAGAAGAGCTGCGGAGAGCTGGTCCGTCTTAGGCCTTGCTGTCCCGGGCTTCATGTTGGCGCCCTGGGTTCTCGCTGCCAGGCCGAAATAAGCAGACACAGCCACAAACCTGCAGCAGCGTGCGTGGCCTAGGATGGCACTCAATGCACACTACCAACTCCCGTTGTAGGCAACGCTTGGCCTTTGGTACTGGCTCTCAGGCGGACTCACGGACAAGGCCAGTGCCTTCGCCACAGGAGAGGAGAGGCGACAGGATCCCTGAACACCGTCCGTTCCCTGGAATGGGGAGCTTTGGGGGACTGTCCCCACTCCTTCCCCGGCAAACCCCCTGCCACCGAAAACGCTGTCACATCTTGGAGGAAGATGGCATCTGACTGCCCATTTCACGAGGGAGCTGTTCCTCAAGTTCCGGGTTTGGCTCCTGGTAGCAAGCCCAAGTGTGCCCTACGGACAGGTGGTCAAGGACATGCTGTCCCCTTGGGACCAGAGGCACAAGACAGGCCTGCCTTCTGCCCAGACTCCTTCCTCAGAGTGGAGCAGGTGCCCCTGCCCTAGTCGTCACCTCATGTCTCATTAGCAGTGAGGCTTCGTCTCTCCGCACAGGGAGCGAGTGACACTTGTCTTGCCACCGGCCTGCTCTTCCTGCCACGGCAGGCTCTCCTGCTTCCCGACCGTTTCCCAAACTCAAGGCCAATGGCACCTTCTCTTCTCTGGGGGCGGCTTGTTCGGCCTGCCCCAGACTTGCTCCTGGGGAGTGCAGTGAAAGACATGTCCCTTTCCTTAAGGCCCTTTCAGATGTGCAACCACGCTTCTCTCTTAGGCAAAGAGGTGCTAGGGCAAAGAGGATTTCGTTGCATGCTTGTATCTTCCAACGTGCTGTGGAGAGTAGCTTAGGTATTCAGCAGCAGCATCCCCCACATCCGATTCTGATTTCCCAGTGAATGCTGTGCTTTCCCAGAGGAGATGCCCGGGCAAAGAGGATTTCGCTGTATGCGGGTTTCTCCCACCGTTACACCGGGCTCAGGCAAGCAGCAGTAGAGCCCGCAGATCCGACTCTGATTTCTCGGCGAATGCTGTGCTTTCACAGAGGCTTTGGCTTGGAGCGAACAGCACTTGGCCGCTGCTTCCTCATCAAGGCTTTAGTCGCTTCAGGGAAGAAGAGCAGCGGGAGAGCTGGTGCCTCTTGGGCCTTGCTTTCCCGGGCTCCAAGTTCACATCCTGGGTTCATCCTACCAAGCCGAAATAAGCAGACCCAGCCTCGACCCTGCAGCAGCGTGCATGGCCTAGGATGGCACTCTGCTCACAATGACATCTCTCCTCGTAGGCAAGGCCTGCCCTTTCGCTCTGGCATTCAGGGGGACAGGGGACTAGGCTCGTGCCTTCCCCATCCTTGAGGAGCCGCGAGAGGATCACTGCACACGGCCCGTGCCCTGGGATGGGGAGTAATGGGAAACTGTCCCTGTTTCCCCGACACACCCCCTGCCTCCGCCAAGGCTGCCACATCCTGGAGGAAGACGGCATTTGATTGCCCGTTCCTCCAGGAGGTGTTTCTGCGAGTTCAGGTTCGGGAGATTGGTGGCAAGCCCACGTCTGCCCTCTGGACAGGTGGCCAAGGACCTGCTATCCCCTTGGGCCCAGAGGCACAGGAAAGGCCTTCCTTCTGTCCAGACTCCTTCCTCAGATTAGAGCACGCTCCCGTGCCCAATCATCCCCTCGTGTCTCCTTAGCTTCGTCTCTCTGCACAAGCAGAGGGTGACAATTGTCTTGCCACCGGCCCGCTGTTCTTGCCAGGGCCGGCGCTCCTGCTTCGCGACCGTTTTCCGTCCACAAGGCCAACGACTCCTTCTCTTCTCCTGGGGCAGCATGCTGCACTTTCCCTAGACAGGCTCCTGCGGAGTGCAGTGACAGACATGTCCCTTTCTTTAAGGATCTTTCCACAGGCGCAACCACGCTTCTCTCTCAGGCAGAAGGGATGCCCAGGCAAAGTGGATCTCGCTCCATGCGGATTTATTACACCGTGCTGTGGAGTCTTCCTCAGGAAAACAGCAGCAGCATCCCACAGATCCGACTCTGATTTCCCAGAGAATGCTGTGCTTTCTCAGAGGGGATGCCCTAGCAAGGAGGCTTTTGCTCTATGCGGGTTCCTCCCGCCGTGCTCGAATACTAGGCTAAGGCAAGCAGCAACAGCAGCCCACAGAAACGACTCTGATTTCCCAGCGATGGCTATGCTTTCGCATAGGTTTTCAGCTTGGCGGGAACCGCACTTCGCTGCTGCTTCCTCAGCAAGGATTTCGGTGTTTGCTCTGTCACGTCAGGGAAGAAGAGCTGCGGAGAGCTGGTCCGTCTTAGGCCTTGCTGTCCCGGGCTTCATGTTGGCGCCCTGGGTTCTCGCTGCCAGGCCGAAATAAGCAGACACAGCCACAAACCTGCAGCAGCGTGCGTGGCCTAGGATGGCACTCAATGCACACTACCAACTCCCGTTGTAGGCAACGCTTGGTCTTTGGTACTGGCACTCAGGCGGACTCACGGACAAGGCCAGTGCCTTCGCCACAGGAGAGGAGAGGCGACAGGATCCCTGAACACCGTCCGTTCCCTGGAATGGGGAGCTTTGGGGGACTGTCCCCACTCCTTCCCCGGCAAACCCCCTGCCACCGAAAACGCTGTCACATCTTGGAGGAAGATGGCATCTGACTGCCCATTTCACGAGGGAGCTGTTCCTCAAGTTCCGGGTTTGGCTCCTGGTAGCAAGCCCAAGTGTGCCCTACGGACAGGTGGTCAAGGACATGCTGTCCCCTTGGGAACAGAGGCACAAGACAGGCCTGCCTTCTGCCCAGACTCCTTCCTCAGAGTGGAGCAGGTGCCCCTGCCCTAGTCGTCACCTCATGTCTCATTAGCAGTGAGGCTTCGTCTCTCCGCACAGGGAGCGAGTGACACTTGTCTTGCCACCGGCCTGCTCTTCCTGCCACGGCAGGCTCTCCTGCTTCCCGACCGTTTCCCAAACTCAAGGCCAATGGCACCTTCTCTTCTCTGGGGGCGGCTTGTTTGGCCTGCCCCAGACTTGCTCCTGGGGAGTGCAGTGAAAGACATGTCCCTTTCCTTAAGGCCCTTTCAGATGTGCAACCACGCTTCTCTCTTAGGCAAAGAGGTGCTAGGGCAAAGAGGATTTCGTTGCATGCGGGTATCTTCCAACGTGCTGTGGAGAGTAGCTTAGGTATTCAGCAGCAGCATCCCCCACATCCGATTCTGATTTCCCAGTGAATGTTGTGCTTTCCCAGAGGAGATGCCCGGGCAAAGACGATTTCGCTGTATGCGGGTTTCTCCCACCGTTACACCGGGCTCAGGCAAGCAGCAGTAGAGCCCGCAGATCCGACTCTGATTTCTCGGCGAATGCTGTGCTTTCGCAGAGGCTTTGGCTTGGAGCGAACAGCACTTGGCCGCTGCTTCCTCAGCAAGGCTTTAGTCGCTTCAGGGAAGAAGAGCAGCGGGAGAGCTGGTGCCTCTTGGGCCTTGCTTTCCCGGGCTCCAAGTTCACATCCTGGGTTCATCCTACCAAGCCGAAATAAGCAGACCCAGCCTCGACCCTGCAGCAGCGTGCATGGCCTAGGATGGCACTCTGCTCACAATGACATCTCTCCTCGTAGGCAAGGCCTGCCCTTTCGCTCTGGCATTCAGGGGGACAGGGGACTAGGCTCGTGCCTTCCCCATCCTTGAGGAGCCGCGAGAGGATCACTGCACACGGCCCGTGCCCTGGGATGGGGAGTAATGGGAAACTGTCCCTGTTTCCCCGACACACCCCCTGCCTCCGCCAAGGCTGCCACATCCTGGAGGAAGACGGCATTTGATTGCCCGTTCCTCCAGGAGGTGTTTCTGCGAGTTCAGGTTGGGGAGATTGGTGGCAAGCCCACGTCTGCCCTCTGGACAGGTGGCCAAGGACCTGCTATCCCCTTGGGCCCAGAGGCACAGGAAAGGCCTTCCTTCTGTCCAGACTCCTTCCTCAGATTAGAGCACGCTCCCGTGCCCAATCATCCCCCCGTGTCTCCTTAGCTTCGTCTCTCTGCACAAGCAGAGGGTGACAATTGTCTTGCCACCGGCCCGCTGTTCTTGCCAGGGCCGGCGCTCCTGCTTCGCGACCGTTTTCCGTCCACAAGGCCAACGACTCCTTCTCTTCTCCTGGGGCAGCATGCTGCACTTTCCCGAGACAGGCTCCTGGGGAGTGCAGTGACAGACATGTCCCTTTCTTTAAGGCTCTTTCCACAGGCGCAACCACGCTTCTCTCTCAGGCAGAAGGGATGCCCAGGCAAAGTGGATCTCGCTCCATGCAGATTTATTACACCGTGCTGTGGAGTCTTCCTCAGGAAAACAGCAGCAGCATCCCACAGATCCGACTCTGATTTCCCAGAGAATGCTGTGCTTTCCCAGAGGGGATGCCCTAGCAAAGAGGCTTTTGCTCTATGCGGGTTCCTCCCGCCGTGCTCGAATACTAGGCTAAGGCAAGCAGCAACAGCAGCCCACAGAAACGACTCTGATTTCCCAGCGATGGCTATGCTTTCGCATAGGTATTCAGCTTGGCGGGAACCGCACTTCGTTGCTGCTTCCTCAGCAAGGATTTCGGTGTTTGCTCTGTCGCGTCAGGGAAGAAGAGCTGCGGAGAGCTGGTCCGTCTTAGGCCTTGCTGTCCCGGGCTTCATGTTGGCGCCCTGGGTTCTCGCTGCCAGGCCGAAATAAGCAGACACAGCCACAAACCTGCAGCAGCGTGCGTGGCCTAGGATGGCACTCAATGCACACTACCAACTCCCGTTGTAGGCAACGCTTGGCCTTTGGTACTGGCTCTCAGGCGGACTCACGGACAAGGCCAGTGCCTTCGCCACAGGAGAGGAGAGGCGACAGGATCCCTGAACACCGTCCGTTCCCTGGAATGGGGAGCTTTGGGGGACTGTCCCCACTCCTTCCCCGGCAAACCCCCTGCCACCGAAAACGCTGTCACATCTTGGAGGAAGATGGCATCTGACTGCCCATTTCACGAGGGAGCTGTTCCTCAAGTTCCGGGTTTGGCTCCTGGTAGCAAGCCCAAGTGTGCCCTACGGACAGGTGGTCAAGGACATGCTGTCCCCTTGGGACCAGAGGCACAAGACAGGCCTGCCTTCTGCCCAGACTCCTTCCTCAGAGTGGAGCAGGTGCCCCTGCCCTAGTCGTCACCTCATGTCTCATTAGCAGTGAGGCTTCGTCTCTCCGCACCGGGAGCGGGTGACACTTGTCTTGCCACCGGCCTGCTCTTCCTGCCACGGCAGGCTCTCCTGCTTCCCGACCGTTTCCCAAACTCAAGGCCAATGGCACCTTCTCTTCTCTGGGGGCGGCTCGTTCGGCCTGCCCCAGACTTGCTCCTGGGGAGTGCAGTGAAAGACATGTCCCTTTCCTTAAGGCCCTTTCAGATGTGCAACCACGCTTCTCTCTTAGGCAAAGAGGTGCTAGGGCAAAGAGGATTTCGTTGCATGCGGGTATCTTCCAACGTGCTGTGGAGAGTAGCTTAGGTATTCAGCAGCAGCATCCCCCACATCCGATTCTGATTTCCCAGTGAATGTTGTGCTTTCCCAGAGGAGATGCCCGGGCAAAGACGATTTCGCTGTATGCGGGTTTCTCCCACCGTTACACCGGGCTCAGGCAAGCAGCAGTAGAGCCCGCAGATCCGACTCTGATTTCTCGGCGAATGCTGTGCTTTCGCAGAGGCTTTGGCTTGGAGCGAACAGCACTTGGCCGCTGCTTCCTCAGCAAGGCTTTAGTCGCTTCAGGGAAGAAGAGCAGCGGGAGAGCTGGTGCCTCTTGGGCCTTGCTTTCCCGGGCTCCAAGTTCACATCCTGGGTTCATCCTACCAAGCCGAAATAAGCAGACCCAGCCTCGACCCTGCAGCAGCGTGCATGGCCTAGGATGGCACTCTGCTCACAATGACATCTCTCCTCGTAGGCAAGGCCTGCCCTTTCGCTCTGGCATTCAGGGGGACAGGGGACTAGGCTCGTGCCTTCCCCATCCTTGAGGAGGCGCGAGAGGATCACTGCACACGGCCCGTGCCCTGGGATGGGGAGTAATGGGAAACTGTCCCTGTTTCCCCGACACACCCCCTGCCTCCGCCAAGGCTGCCACATCCTGGAGGAAGACGGCATTTGATTGCCCGTTCCTCCAGGAGGTGTTTCTGCGAGTTCAGGTTGGGGAGATTGGTGGCAAGCCCACGTCTGCCCTCTGGACAGGTGGCCAAGGACCTGCTATCCCCTTGGGCCCAGAGGCACAGGAAAGGCCTTCCTTCTGTCCAGACTCCTTCCTCAGATTAGAGCACGCTCCCGTGCCCAATCATCCCCCCGTGTCTCCTTAGCTTCGTCTCTCTGCACAAGCAGAGGGTGACAATTGTCTTGCCACCGGCCCGCTGTTCTTGCCAGGGCCGGCGCTCCTGCTTCGCGACCGTTTTCCGTCCACAAGGCCAACGACTCCTTCTCTTCTCCTGGGGCAGCATGCTGCACTTTCCCTAGACAGGCTCCTGCGGAGTGCAGTGACAGACATGTCCCTTTCTTTAAGGATCTTTCCACAGGCGCAACCACGCTTCTCTCTCAGGCAGAAGGGATGCCCAGGCAAAGTGGATCTCGCTCCATGCGGATTTATTACACCGTGCTGTGGAGTCTTCCTCAGGAAAACAGCAGCAGCATCCCACAGATCCGACTCTGATTTCCCAGAGAATGCTGTGCTTTCTCAGAGGGGATGCCCTAGCAAGGAGGCTTTTGCTCTATGCGGGTTCCTCCCGCCGTGCTCGAATACTAGGCTAAGGCAAGCAGCAACAGCAGCCCACAGAAACGACTCTGATTTCCCAGCGATGGCTATGCTTTCGCATAGGTTTTCAGCTTGGCGGGAACCGCACTTCGCTGCTGCTTCCTCAGCAAGGATTTCGGTGTTTGCTCTGTCACGTCAGGGAAGAAGAGCTGCGGAGAGCTGGTCCGTCTTAGGCCTTGCTGTCCCGGGCTTCATGTTGGCGCCCTGGGTTCTCGCTGCCAGGCCGAAATAAGCAGACACAGCCACAAACCTGCAGCAGCGTGCGTGGCCTAGGATGGCACTCAATGCACACTACCAACTCCCGTTGTAGGCAACGCTTGGTCTTTGGTACTGGCACTCAGGCGGACTCACGGACAAGGCCAGTGCCTTCGCCACAGGAGAGGAGAGGCGACAGGATCCCTGAACACCGTCCGTTCCCTGGAATGGGGAGCTTTGGGGGACTGTCCCCACTCCTTCCCCGGCAAACCCCCTGCCACCGAAAACGCTGTCACATCTTGGAGGAAGATGGCATCTGACTGCCCATTTCACGAGGGAGCTGTTCCTCAAGTTCCGGGTTTGGCTCCTGGTAGCAAGCCCAAGTGTGCCCTACGGACAGGTGGTCAAGGACATGCTGTCCCCTTGGGAACAGAGGCACAAGACAGGCCTGCCTTCTGCCCAGACTCCTTCCTCAGAGTGGAGCAGGTGCCCCTGCCCTAGTCGTCACCTCATGTCTCATTAGCAGTGAGGCTTCGTCTCTCCGCACAGGGAGCGAGTGACACTTGTCTTGCCACCGGCCTGCTCTTCCTGCCACGGCAGGCTCTCCTGCTTCCCGACCGTTTCCCAAACTCAAGGCCAATGGCACCTTCTCTTCTCTGGGGGCGGCTTGTTTGGCCTGCCCCAGACTTGCTCCTGGGGAGTGCAGTGAAAGACATGTCCCTTTCCTTAAGGCCCTTTCAGATGTGCAACCACGCTTCTCTCTTAGGCAAAGAGGTGCTAGGGCAAAGAGGATTTCGTTGCATGCGGGTATCTTCCAACGTGCTGTGGAGAGTAGCTTAGGTATTCAGCAGCAGCATCCCCCACATCCGATTCTGATTTCCCAGTGAATGTTGTGCTTTCCCAGAGGAGATGCCCGGGCAAAGACGATTTCGCTGTATGCGGGTTTCTCCCACCGTTACACCGGGCTCAGGCAAGCAGCAGTAGAGCCCGCAGATCCGACTCTGATTTCTCGGCGAATGCTGTGCTTTCGCAGAGGCTTTGGCTTGGAGCGAACAGCACTTGGCCGCTGCTTCCTCAGCAAGGCTTTAGTCGCTTCAGGGAAGAAGAGCAGCGGGAGAGCTGGTGCCTCTTGGGCCTTGCTTTCCCGGGCTCCAAGTTCACATCCTGGGTTCATCCTACCAAGCCGAAATAAGCAGACCCAGCCTCGACCCTGCAGCAGCGTGCATGGCCTAGGATGGCACTCTGCTCACAATGACATCTCTCCTCGTAGGCAAGGCCTGCCCTTTCGCTCTGGCATTCAGGGGGACAGGGGACTAGGCTCGTGCCTTCCCCATCCTTGAGGAGCCGCGAGAGGATCACTGCACACGGCCCGTGCCCTGGGATGGGGAGTAATGGGAAACTGTCCCTGTTTCCCCGACACACCCCCTGCCTCCGCCAAGGCTGCCACATCCTGGAGGAAGACGGCATTTGATTGCCCGTTCCTCCAGGAGGTGTTTCTGCGAGTTCAGGTTGGGGAGATTGGTGGCAAGCCCACGTCTGCCCTCTGGACAGGTGGCCAAGGACCTGCTATCCCCTTGGGCCCAGAGGCACAGGAAAGGCCTTCCTTCTGTCCAGACTCCTTCCTCAGATTAGAGCACGCTCCCGTGCCCAATCATCCCCCCGTGTCTCCTTAGCTTCGTCTCTCTGCACAAGCAGAGGGTGACAATTGTCTTGCCACCGGCCCGCTGTTCTTGCCAGGGCCGGCGCTCCTGCTTCGCGACCGTTTTCCGTCCACAAGGCCAACGACTCCTTCTCTTCTCCTGGGGCAGCATGCTGCACTTTCCCGAGACAGGCTCCTGGGGAGTGCAGTGACAGACATGTCCCTTTCTTTAAGGCTCTTTCCACAGGCGCAACCACGCTTCTCTCTCAGGCAGAAGGGATGCCCAGGCAAAGTGGATCTCGCTCCATGCAGATTTATTACACCGTGCTGTGGAGTCTTCCTCAGGAAAACAGCAGCAGCATCCCACAGATCCGACTCTGATTTCCCAGAGAATGCTGTGCTTTCCCAGAGGGGATGCCCTAGCAAAGAGGCTTTTGCTCTATGCGGGTTCCTCCCGCCGTGCTCGAATACTAGGCTAAGGCAAGCAGCAACAGCAGCCCACAGAAACGACTCTGATTTCCCAGCGATGGCTATGCTTTCGCATAGGTATTCAGCTTGGCGGGAACCGCACTTCGTTGCTGCTTCCTCAGCAAGGATTTCGGTGTTTGCTCTGTCGCGTCAGGGAAGAAGAGCTGCGGAGAGCTGGTCCGTCTTAGGCCTTGCTGTCCCGGGCTTCATGTTGGCGCCCTGGGTTCTCGCTGCCAGGCCGAAATAAGCAGACACAGCCACAAACCTGCAGCAGCGTGCGTGGCCTAGGATGGCACTCAATGCACACTACCAACTCCCGTTGTAGGCAACGCTTGGCCTTTGGTACTGGCTCTCAGGCGGACTCACGGACAAGGCCAGTGCCTTCGCCACAGGAGAGGAGAGGCGACAGGATCCCTGAACACCGTCCGTTCCCTGGAATGGGGAGCTTTGGGGGACTGTCCCCACTCCTTCCCCGGCAAACCCCCTGCCACCGAAAACGCTGTCACATCTTGGAGGAAGATGGCATCTGACTGCCCATTTCACGAGGGAGCTGTTCCTCAAGTTCCGGGTTTGGCTCCTGGTAGCAAGCCCAAGTGTGCCCTACGGACAGGTGGTCAAGGACATGCTGTCCCCTTGGGACCAGAGGCACAAGACAGGCCTGCCTTCTGCCCAGACTCCTTCCTCAGAGTGGAGCAGGTGCCCCTGCCCTAGTCGTCACCTCATGTCTCATTAGCAGTGAGGCTTCGTCTCTCCGCACCGGGAGCGGGTGACACTTGTCTTGCCACCGGCCTGCTCTTCCTGCCACGGCAGGCTCTCCTGCTTCCCGACCGTTTCCCAAACTCAAGGCCAATGGCACCTTCTCTTCTCTGGGGGCGGCTCGTTCGGCCTGCCCCAGACTTGCTCCTGGGGAGTGCAGTGAAAGACATGTCCCTTTCCTTAAGGCCCTTTCAGATGTGCAACCACGCTTCTCTCTTAGGCAAAGAGGTGCTAGGGCAAAGAGGATTTCGTTGCATGCGGGTATCTTCCAACGTGCTGTGGAGAGTAGCTTAGGTATTCAGCAGCAGCATCCCCCACATCCGATTCTGATTTCCCAGTGAATGCTGTGCTTTCCCAGAGGAGATGCCCGGGCAAAGAGGATTTCGCTGTATGCGGGTTTCTCCCACCGTTACACCGGGCTCAGGCAAGCAGCAGTAGAGCCCGCAGATCCGACTCTGATTTCTCGGCGAATGCTGTGCTTTCACAGAGGCTTTGGCTTGGAGCGAACAGCACTTGGCCGCTGCTTCCTCAGCAAGGCTTTAGTCGCTTCAGGGAAGAAGAGCAGCGGGAGAGCTGGTGCCTCTTGGGCCTTGCTTTCCCGGGCTCCAAGTTCACATCCTGGGTTCATCCTACCAAGCCGAAATAAGCAGACCCAGCCTCGACCCTGCAGCAGCGTGCATGGCCTAGGATGGCACTCTGCTCACAATGACATCTCTCCTCGTAGGCAAGGCCTGCCCTTTCGCTCTGGCATTCAGGGGGACAGGGGACTAGGCTCGTGCCTTCCCCATCCTTGAGGAGCCGCGAGAGGATCACTGCACACGGCCCGTGCCCTGGGATGGGGAGTAATGGGAAACTGTCCCTGTTTCCCCGACACACCCCCTGCCTCCGCCAAGGCTGCCACATCCTGGAGGAAGACGGCATTTGATTGCCCGTTCCTCCAGGAGGTGTTTCTGCGAGTTCAGGTTGGGGAGATTGGTGGCAAGCCCACGTCTGCCCTCTGGACAGGTGGCCAAGGACCTGCTATCCCCTTGGGCCCAGAGGCACAGGAAAGGCCTTCCTTCTGTCCAGACTCCTTCCTCAGATTAGAGCACGCTCCCGTGCCCAATCATCCCCTCGTGTCTCCTTAGCTTCGTCTCTCTGCACAAGCAGAGGGTGACAATTGTCTTGCCACCGGCCCGCTGTTCTTGCCAGGGCCGGCGCTCCTGCTTCGCGACCGTTTTCCGTCCACAAGGCCAACGACTCCTTCTCTTCTCCTGGGGCAGCATGCTGCACTTTCCCGAGACAGGCTCCTGGGGAGTGCAGTGACAGACATGTCCCTTTCTTTAAGGCTCTTTCCACAGGCGCAACCACGCTTCTCTCTCAGGCAGAAGGGATGCCCAGGCAAAGTGGATCTCGCTCCATGCGGATTTATTACACCGTGCTGTGGAGTCTTCCTCAGGAAAACAGCAGCAGCATCCCACAGATCCGACTCTGATTTCCCAGAGAATGCTGTGCTTTCTCAGAGGGGATGCCCTAGCAAAGAGGCTTTTGCTCTATGCGGGTTCCTCCCGCCGTGCTCGAATACTAGGCTAAGGCAAGCAGCAACAGCAGCCCACAGAAACGACTCTGATTTCCCAGCGATGGCTATGCTTTCGCATAGGTTTTCAGCTTGGCGGGAACCGCACTTCGCTGCTGCTTCCTCAGCAAGGATTTCGGTGTTTGCTCTGTCGCGTCAGGGAAGAAGAGCTGCGGAGAGCTGGTCCGTCTTAGGCCTTGCTGTCCCGGGCTTCATGTTGGCGCCCTGGGTTCTCGCTGCCAGGCCGAAATAAGCAGACACAGCCACAAACCTGCAGCAGCGTGCGTGGCCTAGGATGGCACTCAATGCACACTACCAACTCCCGTTGTAGGCAACGCTTGGCCTTTGGTACTGGCTCTCAGGCGGACTCACGGACAAGGCCAGTGCCTTCGCCACAGGAGAGGAGAGGCGACAGGATCCCTGAACACCGTCCGTTCCCTGGAATGGGGAGCTTTGGGGGACTGTCCCCACTCCTTCCCCGGCAAACCCCCTGCCACCGAAAACGCTGTCACATCTTGGAGGAAGATGGCATCTGACTGCCCATTTCACGAGGGAGCTGTTCCTCAAGTTCCGGGTTTGGCTCCTGGTAGCAAGCCCAAGTGTGCCCTACGGACAGGTGGTCAAGGACATGCTGTCCCCTTGGGACCAGAGGCACAAGACAGGCCTGCCTTCTGCCCAGACTCCTTCCTCAGAGTGGAGCAGGTGCCCCTGCCCTAGTCGTCACCTCATGTCTCATTAGCAGTGAGGCTTCGTCTCTCCGCACCGGGAGCGGGTGACACTTGTCTTGCCACCGGCCTGCTCTTCCTGCCACGGCAGGCTCTCCTGCTTCCCGACCGTTTCCCAAACTCAAGGCCAATGGCACCTTCTCTTCTCTGGGGGCGGCTTGTTCGGCCTGCCCCAGACTTGCTCCTGGGGAGTGCAGTGAAAGACATGTCCCTTTCCTTAAGGCCCTTTCAGATGTGCAACCACGCTTCTCTCTTAGGCAAAGAGGTGCTAGGGCAAAGAGGATTTCGTTGCATGCGGGTATCTTCCAACGTGCTGTGGAGAGTAGCTTAGGTATTCAGCAGCAGCATCCCCCACATCCGATTCTGATTTCCCAGTGAATGCTGTGCTTTCCCAGAGGAGATGCCCGGGCAAAGAGGATTTCGCTGTATGCGGGTTTCTCCCACCGTTACACCGGGCTCAGGCAAGCAGCAGTAGAGCCCGCAGATCCGACTCTGATTTCTCGGCGAATGCTGTGCTTTCACAGAGGCTTTGGCTTGGAGCGAACAGCACTTGGCCGCTGCTTCCTCAGCAAGGCTTTAGTCGCTTCAGGGAAGAAGAGCAGCGGGAGAGCTGGTGCCTCTTGGGCCTTGCTTTCCCGGGCTCCAAGTTCACATCCTGGGTTCATCCTACCAAGCCGAAATAAGCAGACCCAGCCTCGACCCTGCAGCAGCGTGCATGGCCTAGGATGGCACTCTGCTCACAATGACATCTCTCCTCGTAGGCAAGGCCTGCCCTTTCGCTCTGGCATTCAGGGGGACAGGGGACTAGGCTCGTGCCTTCCCCATCCTTGAGGAGCCGCGAGAGGATCACTGCACACGGCCCGTGCCCTGGGATGGGGAGTAATGGGAAACTGTCCCTGTTTCCCCGACACACCCCCTGCCTCCGCCAAGGCTGCCACATCCTGGAGGAAGACGGCATTTGATTGCCCGTTCCTCCAGGAGGTGTTTCTGCGAGTTCAGGTTCGGGAGATTGGTGGCAAGCCCACGTCTGCCCTCTGGACAGGTGGCCAAGGACCTGCTATCCCCTTGGGCCCAGAGGCACAGGAAAGGCCTTCCTTCTGTCCAGACTCCTTCCTCAGATTAGAGCACGCTCCCGTGCCCAATCATCCCCTCGTGTCTCCTTAGCTTCGTCTCTCTGCACAAGCAGAGGGTGACAATTGTCTTGCCACCGGCCCGCTGTTCTTGCCAGGGCCGGCGCTCCTGCTTCGCGACCGTTTTCCGTCCACAAGGCCAACGACTCCTTCTCTTCTCCTGGGGCAGCATGCTGCACTTTCCCTAGACAGGCTCCTGCGGAGTGCAGTGACAGACATGTCCCTTTCTTTAAGGCTCTTTCCACAGGCGCAACCACGCTTCTCTCTCAGGCAGAAGGGATGCCCAGGCAAAGTGGATCTCGCTCCATGCGGATTTATTACACCGTGCTGTGGAGTCTTCCTCAGGAAAACAGCAGCAGCATCCCACAGATCCGACTCTGATTTCCCAGAGAATGCTGTGCTTTCTCAGACGGGATGCCCTAGCAAAGAGGCTTTTGCTCTATGCGGGTTCCTCCCGCCGTGCTCGAATACTAGGCTAAGGCAAGCAGCAACAGCAGCCCACAGAAACGACTCTGATTTCCCAGCGATGGCTATGCTTTCGCATAGGTTTTCAGCTTGGCGGGAACCGCACTTCGCTGCTGCTTCCTCAGCAAGGATTTCGGTGTTTGCTCTGTCGCGTCAGGGAAGAAGAGCTGCGGAGAGCTGGTCCGTCTTAGGCCTTGCTGTCCCGGGCTTCATGTTGGCGCCCTGGGTTCTCGCTGCCAGGCCGAAATAAGCAGACACAGCCACAAACCTGCAGCAGCGTGCGTGGCCTAGGATGGCACTCAATGCACACTACCAACTCCCGTTGTAGGCAACGCTTGGCCTTTGGTACTGGCTCTCAGGCGGACTCACGGACAAGGCCAGTGCCTTCGCCACAGGAGAGGAGAGGCGACAGGATCCCTGAACACCGTCCGTTCCCTGGAATGGGGAGCTTTGGGGGACTGTCCCCACTCCTTCCCCGGCAAACCCCCTGCCACCGAAAACGCTGTCACATCTTGGAGGAAGATGGCATCTGACTGCCCATTTCACGAGGGAGCTGTTCCTCAAGTTCCGGGTTTGGCTCCTGGTAGCAAGCCCAAGTGTGCCCTACGGACAGGTGGTCAAGGACATGCTGTCCCCTTGGGACCAGAGGCACAAGACAGGCCTGCCTTCTGCCCAGACTCCTTCCTCAGAGTGGAGCAGGTGCCCCTGCCCTAGTCGTCACCTCATGTCTCATTAGCAGTGAGGCTTCGTCTCTCCGCACAGGGAGCGAGTGACACTTGTCTTGCCACCGGCCTGCTCTTCCTGCCACGGCAGGCTCTCCTGCTTCCCGACCGTTTCCCAAACTCAAGGCCAATGGCACCTTCTCTTCTCTGGGGGCGGCTTGTTCGGCCTGCCCCAGACTTGCTCCTGGGGAGTGCAGTGAAAGACATGTCCCTTTCCTTAAGGCCCTTTCAGATGTGCAACCACGCTTCTCTCTTAGGCAAAGAGGTGCTAGGGCAAAGAGGATTTCGTTGCATGCGGGTATCTTCCAACGTGCTGTGGAGAGTAGCTTAGGTATTCAGCAGCAGCATCCCCCACATCCGATTCTGATTTCCCAGTGAATGCTGTGCTTTCCCAGAGGAGATGCCCGGGCAAAGAGGATTTCGCTGTATGCGGGTTTCTCCCACCGTTACACCGGGCTCAGGCAAGCAGCAGTAGAGCCCGCAGATCCGACTCTGATTTCTCGGCGAATGCTGTGCTTTCACAGAGGCTTTGGCTTGGAGCGAACAGCACTTGGCCGCTGCTTCCTCAGCAAGGCTTTAGTCGCTTCAGGGAAGAAGAGCAGCGGGAGAGCTGGTGCCTCTTGGGCCTTGCTTTCCCGGGCTCCAAGTTCACATCCTGGGTTCATCCTACCAAGCCGAAATAAGCAGACCCAGCCTCGACCCTGCAGCAGCGTGCATGGCCTAGGATGGCACTCTGCTCACAATGACATCTCTCCTCGTAGGCAAGGCCTGCCCTTTCGCTCTGGCATTCAGGGGGACAGGGGACTAGGCTCGTGCCTTCCCCATCCTTGAGGAGCCGCGAGAGGATCACTGCACACGGCCCGTGCCCTGGGATGGGGAGTAATGGGAAACTGTCCCTGTTTCCCCGACACACCCCCTGCCTCCGCCAAGGCTGCCACATCCTGGAGGAAGACGGCATTTGATTGCCCGTTCCTCCAGGAGGTGTTTCTGCGAGTTCAGGTTGGGGAGATTGGTGGCAAGCCCACGTCTGCCCTCTGGACAGGTGGCCAAGGACCTGCTATCCCCTTGGGCCCAGAGGCACAGGAAAGGCCTTCCTTCTGTCCAGACTCCTTCCTCAGATTAGAGCACGCTCCCGTGCCCAATCATCCCCTCGTGTCTCCTTAGCTTCGTCTCTCTGCACAAGCAGAGGGTGACAATTGTCTTGCCACCGGCCCGCTGTTCTTGCCAGGGCCGGCGCTCCTGCTTCGCGACCGTTTTCCGTCCACAAGGCCAACGACTCCTTCTCTTCTCCTGGGGCAGCATGCTGCACTTTCCCTAGACAGGCTCCTGCGGAGTGCAGTGACAGACATGTCCCTTTCTTTAAGGATCTTTCCACAGGCGCAACCACGCTTCTCTCTCAGGCAGAAGGGATGCCCAGGCAAAGTGGATCTCGCTCCATGCGGATTTATTACACCGTGCTGTGGAGTCTTCCTCAGGAAAACAGCAGCAGCATCCCACAGATCCGACTCTGATTTCCCAGAGAATGCTGTGCTTTCTCAGACGGGATGCCCTAGCAAAGAGGCTTTTGCTCTATGCGGGTTCCTCCCGCCGTGCTCGAATACTAGGCTAAGGCAAGCAGCAACAGCAGCCCACAGAAACGACTCTGATTTCCCAGCGATGGCTATGCTTTCGCATAGGTTTTCAGCTTGGCGGGAACCGCACTTCGCTGCTGCTTCCTCAGCAAGGATTTCGGTGTTTGCTCTGTCGCGTCAGGGAAGAAGAGCTGCGGAGAGCTGGTCCGTCTTAGGCCTTGCTGTCCCGGGCTTCATGTTGGCGCCCTGGGTTCTCGCTGCCAGGCCGAAATAAGCAGACACAGCCACAAACCTGCAGCAGCGTGCGTGGCCTAGGATGGCACTCAATGCACACTACCAACTCCCGTTGTAGGCAACGCTTGGCCTTTGGTACTGGCTCTCAGGCGGACTCACGGACAAGGCCAGTGCCTTCGCCACAGGAGAGGAGAGGCGACAGGATCCCTGAACACCGTCCGTTCCCTGGAATGGGGAGCTTTGGGGGACTGTCCCCACTCCTTCCCCGGCAAACCCCCTGCCACCGAAAACGCTGTCACATCTTGGAGGAAGATGGCATCTGACTGCCCATTTCACGAGGGAGCTGTTCCTCAAGTTCCGGGTTTGGCTCCTGGTAGCAAGCCCAAGTGTGCCCTACGGACAGGTGGTCAAGGACATGCTGTCCCCTTGGGACCAGAGGCACAAGACAGGCCTGCCTTCTGCCCAGACTCCTTCCTCAGAGTGGAGCAGGTGCCCCTGCCCTAGTCGTCACCTCATGTCTCATTAGCAGTGAGGCTTCGTCTCTCCGCACAGGGAGCGAGTGACACTTGTCTTGCCACCGGCCTGCTCTTCCTGCCACGGCAGGCTCTCCTGCTTCCCGACCGTTTCCCAAACTCAAGGCCAATGGCACCTTCTCTTCTCTGGGGGCGGCTTGTTCGGCCTGCCCCAGACTTGCTCCTGGGGAGTGCAGTGAAAGACATGTCCCTTTCCTTAAGGCCCTTTCAGATGTGCAACCACGCTTCTCTCTTAGGCAAAGAGGTGCTAGGGCAAAGAGGATTTCGTTGCATGCGGGTATCTTCCAACGTGCTGTGGAGAGTAGCTTAGGTATTCAGCAGCAGCATCCCCCACATCCGATTCTGATTTCCCAGTGAATGCTGTGCTTTCCCAGAGGAGATGCCCGGGCAAAGAGGATTTCGCTGTATGCGGGTTTCTCCCACCGTTACACCGGGCTCAGGCAAGCAGCAGTAGAGCCCGCAGATCCGACTCTGATTTCTCGGCGAATGCTGTGCTTTCACAGAGGCTTTGGCTTGGAGCGAACAGCACTTGGCCGCTGCTTCCTCAGCAAGGCTTTAGTCGCTTCAGGGAAGAAGAGCAGCGGGAGAGCTGGTGCCTCTTGGGCCTTGCTTTCCCGGGCTCCAAGTTCACATCCTGGGTTCATCCTACCAAGCCGAAATAAGCAGACCCAGCCTCGACCCTGCAGCAGCGTGCATGGCCTAGGATGGCACTCTGCTCACAATGACATCTCTCCTCGTAGGCAAGGCCTGCCCTTTCGCTCTGGCATTCAGGGGGACAGGGGACTAGGCTCGTGCCTTCCCCATCCTTGAGGAGCCGCGAGAGGATCACTGCACACGGCCCGTGCCCTGGGATGGGGAGTAATGGGAAACTGTCCCTGTTTCCCCGACACACCCCCTGCCTCCGCCAAGGCTGCCACATCCTGGAGGAAGACGGCATTTGATTGCCCGTTCCTCCAGGAGGTGTTTCTGCGAGTTCAGGTTCGGGAGATTGGTGGCAAGCCCACGTCTGCCCTCTGGACAGGTGGCCAAGGACCTGCTATCCCCTTGGGCCCAGAGGCACAGGAAAGGCCTTCCTTCTGTCCAGACTCCTTCCTCAGATTAGAGCACGCTCCCGTGCCCAATCATCCCCTCGTGTCTCCTTAGCTTCGTCTCTCTGCACAAGCAGAGGGTGACAATTGTCTTGCCACCGGCCCGCTGTTCTTGCCAGGGCCGGCGCTCCTGCTTCGCGACCGTTTTCCGTCCACAAGGCCAACGACTCCTTCTCTTCTCCTGGGGCAGCATGCTGCACTTTCCCTAGACAGGCTCCTGCGGAGTGCAGTGACAGACATGTCCCTTTCTTTAAGGATCTTTCCACAGGCGCAACCACGCTTCTCTCTCAGGCAGAAGGGATGCCCAGGCAAAGTGGATCTCGCTCCATGCGGATTTATTACACCGTGCTGTGGAGTCTTCCTCAGGAAAACAGCAGCAGCATCCCACAGATCCGACTCTGATTTCCCAGAGAATGCTGTGCTTTCTCAGACGGGATGCCCTAGCAAAGAGGCTTTTGCTCTATGCGGGTTCCTCCCGCCGTGCTCGAATACTAGGCTAAGGCAAGCAGCAACAGCAGCCCACAGAAACGACTCTGATTTCCCAGCGATGGCTATGCTTTCGCATAGGTTTTCAGCTTGGCGGGAACCGCACTTCGCTGCTGCTTCCTCAGCAAGGATTTCGGTGTTTGCTCTGTCGCGTCAGGGAAGAAGAGCTGCGGAGAGCTGGTCCGTCTTAGGCCTTGCTGTCCCGGGCTTCATGTTGGCGCCCTGGGTTCTCGCTGCCAGGCCGAAATAAGCAGACACAGCCACAAACCTGCAGCAGCGTGCGTGGCCTAGGATGGCACTCAATGCACACTACCAACTCCCGTTGTAGGCAACGCTTGGCCTTTGGTACTGGCTCTCAGGCGGACTCACGGACAAGGCCAGTGCCTTCGCCACAGGAGAGGAGAGGCGACAGGATCCCTGAACACCGTCCGTTCCCTGGAATGGGGAGCTTTGGGGGACTGTCCCCACTCCTTCCCCGGCAAACCCCCTGCCACCGAAAACGCTGTCACATCTTGGAGGAAGATGGCATCTGACTGCCCATTTCACGAGGGAGCTGTTCCTCAAGTTCCGGGTTTGGCTCCTGGTAGCAAGCCCAAGTGTGCCCTACGGACAGGTGGTCAAGGACATGCTGTCCCCTTGGGACCAGAGGCACAAGACAGGCCTGCCTTCTGCCCAGACTCCTTCCTCAGAGTGGAGCAGGTGCCCCTGCCCTAGTCGTCACCTCATGTCTCATTAGCAGTGAGGCTTCGTCTCTCCGCACAGGGAGCGAGTGACACTTGTCTTGCCACCGGCCTGCTCTTCCTGCCACGGCAGGCTCTCCTGCTTCCCGACCGTTTCCCAAACTCAAGGCCAATGGCACCTTCTCTTCTCTGGGGGCGGCTTGTTCGGCCTGCCCCAGACTTGCTCCTGGGGAGTGCAGTGAAAGACATGTCCCTTTCCTTAAGGCCCTTTCAGATGTGCAACCACGCTTCTCTCTTAGGCAAAGAGGTGCTAGGGCAAAGAGGATTTCGTTGCATGCGGGTATCTTCCAACGTGCTGTGGAGAGTAGCTTAGGTATTCAGCAGCAGCATCCCCCACATCCGATTCTGATTTCCCAGTGAATGCTGTGCTTTCCCAGAGGAGATGCCCGGGCAAAGAGGATTTCGCTGTATGCGGGTTTCTCCCACCGTTACACCGGGCTCAGGCAAGCAGCAGTAGAGCCCGCAGATCCGACTCTGATTTCTCGGCGAATGCTGTGCTTTCACAGAGGCTTTGGCTTGGAGCGAACAGCACTTGGCCGCTGCTTCCTCAGCAAGGCTTTAGTCGCTTCAGGGAAGAAGAGCAGCGGGAGAGCTGGTGCCTCTTGGGCCTTGCTTTCCCGGGCTCCAAGTTCACATCCTGGGTTCATCCTACCAAGCCGAAATAAGCAGACCCAGCCTCGACCCTGCAGCAGCGTGCATGGCCTAGGATGGCACTCTGCTCACAATGACATCTCTCCTCGTAGGCAAGGCCTGCCCTTTCGCTCTGGCATTCAGGGGGACAGGGGACTAGGCTCGTGCCTTCCCCATCCTTGAGGAGCCGCGAGAGGATCACTGCACACGGCCCGTGCCCTGGGATGGGGAGTAATGGGAAACTGTCCCTGTTTCCCCGACACACCCCCTGCCTCCGCCAAGGCTGCCACATCCTGGAGGAAGACGGCATTTGATTGCCCGTTCCTCCAGGAGGTGTTTCTGCGAGTTCAGGTTCGGGAGATTGGTGGCAAGCCCACGTCTGCCCTCTGGACAGGTGGCCAAGGACCTGCTATCCCCTTGGGCCCAGAGGCACAGGAAAGGCCTTCCTTCTGTCCAGACTCCTTCCTCAGATTAGAGCACGCTCCCGTGCCCAATCATCCCCTCGTGTCTCCTTAGCTTCGTCTCTCTGCACAAGCAGAGGGTGACAATTGTCTTGCCACCGGCCCGCTGTTCTTGCCAGGGCCGGCGCTCCTGCTTCGCGACCGTTTTCCGTCCACAAGGCCAACGACTCCTTCTCTTCTCCTGGGGCAGCATGCTGCACTTTCCCTAGACAGGCTCCTGCGGAGTGCAGTGACAGACATGTCCCTTTCTTTAAGGATCTTTCCACAGGCGCAACCACGCTTCTCTCTCAGGCAGAAGGGATGCCCAGGCAAAGTGGATCTCGCTCCATGCGGATTTATTACACCGTGCTGTGGAGTCTTCCTCAGGAAAACAGCAGCAGCATCCCACAGATCCGACTCTGATTTCCCAGAGAATGCTGTGCTTTCTCAGACGGGATGCCCTAGCAAAGAGGCTTTTGCTCTATGCGGGTTCCTCCCGCCGTGCTCGAATACTAGGCTAAGGCAAGCAGCAACAGCAGCCCACAGAAACGACTCTGATTTCCCAGCGATGGCTATGCTTTCGCATAGGTTTTCAGCTTGGCGGGAACCGCACTTCGCTGCTGCTTCCTCAGCAAGGATTTCGGTGTTTGCTCTGTCGCGTCAGGGAAGAAGAGCTGCGGAGAGCTGGTCCGTCTTAGGCCTTGCTGTCCCGGGCTTCATGTTGGCGCCCTGGGTTCTCGCTGCCAGGCCGAAATAAGCAGACACAGCCACAAACCTGCAGCAGCGTGCGTGGCCTAGGATGGCACTCAATGCACACTACCAACTCCCGTTGTAGGCAACGCTTGGCCTTTGGTACTGGCTCTCAGGCGGACTCACGGACAAGGCCAGTGCCTTCGCCACAGGAGAGGAGAGGCGACAGGATCCCTGAACACCGTCCGTTCCCTGGAATGGGGAGCTTTGGGGGACTGTCCCCACTCCTTCCCCGGCAAACCCCCTGCCACCGAAAACGCTGTCACATCTTGGAGGAAGATGGCATCTGACTGCCCATTTCACGAGGGAGCTGTTCCTCAAGTTCCGGGTTTGGCTCCTGGTAGCAAGCCCAAGTGTGCCCTACGGACAGGTGGTCAAGGACATGCTGTCCCCTTGGGACCAGAGGCACAAGACAGGCCTGCCTTCTGCCCAGACTCCTTCCTCAGAGTGGAGCAGGTGCCCCTGCCCTAGTCGTCACCTCATGTCTCATTAGCAGTGAGGCTTCGTCTCTCCGCACAGGGAGCGAGTGACACTTGTCTTGCCACCGGCCTGCTCTTCCTGCCACGGCAGGCTCTCCTGCTTCCCGACCGTTTCCCAAACTCAAGGCCAATGGCACCTTCTCTTCTCTGGGGGCGGCTTGTTCGGCCTGCCCCAGACTTGCTCCTGGGGAGTGCAGTGAAAGACATGTCCCTTTCCTTAAGGCCCTTTCAGATGTGCAACCACGCTTCTCTCTTAGGCAAAGAGGTGCTAGGGCAAAGAGGATTTCGTTGCATGCTTGTATCTTCCAACGTGCTGTGGAGAGTAGCTTAGGTATTCAGCAGCAGCATCCCCCACATCCGATTCTGATTTCCCAGTGAATGCTGTGCTTTCCCAGAGGAGATGCCCGGGCAAAGAGGATTTCGCTGTATGCGGGTTTCTCCCACCGTTACACCGGGCTCAGGCAAGCAGCAGTAGAGCCCGCAGATCCGACTCTGATTTCTCGGCGAATGCTGTGCTTTCACAGAGGCTTTGGCTTGGAGCGAACAGCACTTGGCCGCTGCTTCCTCATCAAGGCTTTAGTCGCTTCAGGGAAGAAGAGCAGCGGGAGAGCTGGTGCCTCTTGGGCCTTGCTTTCCCGGGCTCCAAGTTCACATCCTGGGTTCATCCTACCAAGCCGAAATAAGCAGACCCAGCCTCGACCCTGCAGCAGCGTGCATGGCCTAGGATGGCACTCTGCTCACAATGACATCTCTCCTCGTAGGCAAGGCCTGCCCTTTCGCTCTGGCATTCAGGGGGACAGGGGACTAGGCTCGTGCCTTCCCCATCCTTGAGGAGCCGCGAGAGGATCACTGCACACGGCCCGTGCCCTGGGATGGGGAGTAATGGGAAACTGTCCCTGTTTCCCCGACACACCCCCTGCCTCCGCCAAGGCTGCCACATCCTGGAGGAAGACGGCATTTGATTGCCCGTTCCTCCAGGAGGTGTTTCTGCGAGTTCAGGTTCGGGAGATTGGTGGCAAGCCCACGTCTGCCCTCTGGACAGGTGGCCAAGGACCTGCTATCCCCTTGGGCCCAGAGGCACAGGAAAGGCCTTCCTTCTGTCCAGACTCCTTCCTCAGATTAGAGCACGCTCCCGTGCCCAATCATCCCCTCGTGTCTCCTTAGCTTCGTCTCTCTGCACAAGCAGAGGGTGACAATTGTCTTGCCACCGGCCCGCTGTTCTTGCCAGGGCCGGCGCTCCTGCTTCGCGACCGTTTTCCGTCCACAAGGCCAACGACTCCTTCTCTTCTCCTGGGGCAGCATGCTGCACTTTCCCTAGACAGGCTCCTGCGGAGTGCAGTGACAGACATGTCCCTTTCTTTAAGGATCTTTCCACAGGCGCAACCACGCTTCTCTCTCAGGCAGAAGGGATGCCCAGGCAAAGTGGATCTCGCTCCATGCGGATTTATTACACCGTGCTGTGGAGTCTTCCTCAGGAAAACAGCAGCAGCATCCCACAGATCCGACTCTGATTTCCCAGAGAATGCTGTGCTTTCTCAGAGGGGATGCCCTAGCAAGGAGGCTTTTGCTCTATGCGGGTTCCTCCCGCCGTGCTCGAATACTAGGCTAAGGCAAGCAGCAACAGCAGCCCACAGAAACGACTCTGATTTCCCAGCGATGGCTATGCTTTCGCATAGGTTTTCAGCTTGGCGGGAACCGCACTTCGCTGCTGCTTCCTCAGCAAGGATTTCGGTGTTTGCTCTGTCACGTCAGGGAAGAAGAGCTGCGGAGAGCTGGTCCGTCTTAGGCCTTGCTGTCCCGGGCTTCATGTTGGCGCCCTGGGTTCTCGCTGCCAGGCCGAAATAAGCAGACACAGCCACAAACCTGCAGCAGCGTGCGTGGCCTAGGATGGCACTCAATGCACTCTACCAACTCCCGTTGTAGGCAACGCTTGGTCTTTGGTACTGGCACTCAGGCGGACTCACGGACAAGGCCAGTGCCTTCGCCACAGGAGAGGAGAGGCGACAGGATCCCTGAACACCGTCCGTTCCCTGGAATGGGGAGCTTTGGGGGACTGTCCCCACTCCTTCCCCGGCAAACCCCCTGCCACCGAAAACGCTGTCACATCTTGGAGGAAGATGGCATCTGACTGCCCATTTCACGAGGGAGCTGTTCCTCAAGTTCCGGGTTTGGCTCCTGGTAGCAAGCCCAAGTGTGCCCTACGGACAGGTGGTCAAGGACATGCTGTCCCCTTGGGAACAGAGGCACAAGACAGGCCTGCCTTCTGCCCAGACTCCTTCCTCAGAGTGGAGCAGGTGCCCCTGCCCTAGTCGTCACCTCATGTCTCATTAGCAGTGAGGCTTCGTCTCTCCGCACAGGGAGCGAGTGACACTTGTCTTGCCACCGGCCTGCTCTTCCTGCCACGGCAGGCTCTCCTGCTTCCCGACCGTTTCCCAAACTCAAGGCCAATGGCACCTTCTCTTCTCTGGGGGCGGCTTGTTTGGCCTGCCCCAGACTTGCTCCTGGGGAGTGCAGTGAAAGACATGTCCCTTTCCTTAAGGCCCTTTCAGATGTGCAACCACGCTTCTCTCTTAGGCAAAGAGGTGCTAGGGCAAAGAGGATTTCGTTGCATGCGGGTATCTTCCAACGTGCTGTGGAGAGTAGCTTAGGTATTCAGCAGCAGCATCCCCCACATCCGATTCTGATTTCCCAGTGAATGTTGTGCTTTCCCAGAGGAGATGCCCGGGCAAAGACGATTTCGCTGTATGCGGGTTTCTCCCACCGTTACACCGGGCTCAGGCAAGCAGCAGTAGAGCCCGCAGATCCGACTCTGATTTCTCGGCGAATGCTGTGCTTTCACAGAGGCTTTGGCTTGGAGCGAACAGCACTTGGCCGCTGCTTCCTCAGCAAGGCTTTAGTCGCTTCAGGGAAGAAGAGCAGCGGGAGAGCTGGTGCCTCTTGGGCCTTGCTTTCCCGGGCTCCAAGTTCACATCCTGGGTTCATCCTACCAAGCCGAAATAAGCAGACCCAGCCTCGACCCTGCAGCAGCGTGCATGGCCTAGGATGGCACTCTGCTCACAATGACATCTCTCCTCGTAGGCAAGGCCTGCCCTTTCGCTCTGGCATTCAGGGGGACAGGGGACTAGGCTCGTGCCTTCCCCATCCTTGAGGAGCCGCGAGAGGATCACTGCACACGGCCCGTGCCCTGGGATGGGGAGTAATGGGAAACTGTCCCTGTTTCCCCGACACACCCCCTGCCTCCGCCAAGGCTGCCACATCCTGGAGGAAGACGGCATTTGATTGCCCGTTCCTCCAGGAGGTGTTTCTGCGAGTTCAGGTTGGGGAGATTGGTGGCAAGCCCACGTCTGCCCTCTGGACAGGTGGCCAAGGACCTGCTATCCCCTTGGGCCCAGAGGCACAGGAAAGGCCTTCCTTCTGTCCAGACTCCTTCCTCAGATTAGAGCACGCTCCCGTGCCCAATCATCCCCCCGTGTCTCCTTAGCTTCGTCTCTCTGCACAAGCAGAGGGTGACAATTGTCTTGCCACCGGCCCGCTGTTCTTGCCAGGGCCGGCGCTCCTGCTTCGCGACCGTTTTCCGTCCACAAGGCCAACGACTCCTTCTCTTCTCCTGGGGCAGCATGCTGCACTTTCCCGAGACAGGCTCCTGGGGAGTGCAGTGACAGACATGTCCCTTTCTTTAAGGCTCTTTCCACAGGCGCAACCACGCTTCTCTCTCAGGCAGAAGGGATGCCCAGGCAAAGTGGATCTCGCTCCATGCAGATTTATTACACCGTGCTGTGGAGTCTTCCTCAGGAAAACAGCAGCAGCATCCCACAGATCCGACTCTGATTTCCCAGAGAATGCTGTGCTTTCCCAGAGGGGATGCCCTAGCAAAGAGGCTTTTGCTCTATGCGGGTTCCTCCCGCCGTGCTCGAATACTAGGCTAAGGCAAGCAGCAACAGCAGCCCACAGAAACGACTCTGATTTCCCAGCGATGGCTATGCTTTCGCATAGGTATTCAGCTTGGCGGGAACCGCACTTCGTTGCTGCTTCCTCAGCAAGGATTTCGGTGTTTGCTCTGTCGCGTCAGGGAAGAAGAGCTGCGGAGAGCTGGTCCGTCTTAGGCCTTGCTGTCCCGGGCTTCATGTTGGCGCCCTGGGTTCTCGCTGCCAGGCCGAAATAAGCAGACACAGCCACAAACCTGCAGCAGCGTGCGTGGCCTAGGATGGCACTCAATGCACACTACCAACTCCCGTTGTAGGCAACGCTTGGCCTTTGGTACTGGCTCTCAGGCGGACTCACGGACAAGGCCAGTGCCTTCGCCACAGGAGAGGAGAGGCGACAGGATCCCTGAACACCGTCCGTTCCCTGGAATGGGGAGCTTTGGGGGACTGTCCCCACTCCTTCCCCGGCAAACCCCCTGCCACCGAAAACGCTGTCACATCTTGGAGGAAGATGGCATCTGACTGCCCATTTCACGAGGGAGCTGTTCCTCAAGTTCCGGGTTTGGCTCCTGGTTGCAAGCCCAAGTGTGCCCTACGGACAGGTGGTCAAGGACATGCTGTCCCCTTGGGACCAGAGGCACAAGACAGGCCTGCCTTCTGCCCAGACTCCTTCCTCAGAGTGGAGCAGGTGCCCCTGCCCTAGTCGTCACCTCATGTCTCATTAGCAGTGAGGCTTCGTCTCTCCGCACCGGGAGCGGGTGACACTTGTCTTGCCACCGGCCTGCTCTTCCTGCCACGGCAGGCTCTCCTGCTTCCCGACCGTTTCCCAAACTCAAGGCCAATGGCACCTTCTCTTCTCTGGGGGCGGCTCGTTCGGCCTGCCCCAGACTTGCTCCTGGGGAGTGCAGTGAAAGACATGTCCCTTTCCTTAAGGCCCTTTCAGATGTGCAACCACGCTTCTCTCTTAGGCAAAGAGGTGCTAGGGCAAAGAGGATTTCGTTGCATGCGGGTATCTTCCAACGTGCTGTGGAGAGTAGCTTAGGTATTCAGCAGCAGCATCCCCCACATCCGATTCTGATTTCCCAGTGAATGTTGTGCTTTCCCAGAGGAGATGCCCGGGCAAAGACGATTTCGCTGTATGCGGGTTTCTCCCACCGTTACACCGGGCTCAGGCAAGCAGCAGTAGAGCCCGCAGATCCGACTCTGATTTCTCGGCGAATGCTGTGCTTTCGCAGAGGCTTTGGCTTGGAGCGAACAGCACTTGGCCGCTGCTTCCTCAGCAAGGCTTTAGTCGCTTCAGGGAAGAAGAGCAGCGGGAGAGCTGGTGCCTCTTGGGCCTTGCTTTCCCGGGCTCCAAGTTCACATCCTGGGTTCATCCTACCAAGCCGAAATAAGCAGACCCAGCCTCGACCCTGCAGCAGCGTGCATGGCCTAGGATGGCACTCTGCTCACAATGACATCTCTCCTCGTAGGCAAGGCCTGCCCTTTCGCTCTGGCATTCAGGGGGACAGGGGACTAGGCTCGTGCCTTCCCCATCCTTGAGGAGCCGCGAGAGGATCACTGCACACGGCCCGTGCCCTGGGATGGGGAGTAATGGGAAACTGTCCCTGTTTCCCCGACACACCCCCTGCCTCCGCCAAGGCTGCCACATCCTGGAGGAAGACGGCATTTGATTGCCCGTTCCTCCAGGAGGTGTTTCTGCGAGTTCAGGTTGGGGAGATTGGTGGCAAGCCCACGTCTGCCCTCTGGACAGGTGGCCAAGGACCTGCTATCCCCTTGGGCCCAGAGGCACAGGAAAGGCCTTCCTTCTGTCCAGACTCCTTCCTCAGATTAGAGCACGCTCCCGTGCCCAATCATCCCCCCGTGTCTCCTTAGCTTCGTCTCTCTGCACAAGCAGAGGGTGACAATTGTCTTGCCACCGGCCCGCTGTTCTTGCCAGGGCCGGCGCTCCTGCTTCGCGACCGTTTTCCGTCCACAAGGCCAACGACTCCTTCTCTTCTCCTGGGGCAGCATGCTGCACTTTCCCGAGACAGGCTCCTGGGGAGTGCAGTGACAGACATGTCCCTTTCTTTAAGGCTCTTTCCACAGGCGCAACCACGCTTCTCTCTCAGGCAGAAGGGATGCCCAGGCAAAGTGGATCTCGCTCCATGCGGATTTACTACACCGTGCTGTGGAGTCTTCCTCAGGAAAACAGCAGCAGCATCCCACAGATCCGACTCTGATTTCCCAGAGAATGCTGTGCTTTCCCAGAGGGGATGCCCTAGCAAAGAGGCTTTTGCTCTATGCGGGTTCCTCCCGCCGTGCTCGAATACTAGGCTAAGGCAAGCAGCAACAGCAGCCCACAGAAACGACTCTGATTTCCCAGCGATGGCTATGCTTTCGCATAGGTTTTCAGCTTGGCGGGAACCGCACTTCGTTGCTGCTTCCTCAGCAAGGATTTCTGTGTTTGCTCTGTCGCGTCAGGGAAGAAGAGCTGCGGAGAGCTGGTCCGTCTTAGGCCTTGCTGTCCCGGGCTTCATGTTGGCGCCCTGGGTTCTCGCTGCCAGGCCGAAATAAGCAGACACAGCCACAAACCTGCAGCAGCGTGCGTGGCCTAGGATGGCACTCAATGCACACTACCAACTCCCGTTGTAGGCAACGCTTGGCCTTTGGTACTGGCTCTCAGGCGGACTCACGGACAAGGCCAGTGCCTTCGCCACAGGAGAGGAGAGGCGACAGGATCCCTGAACACCGTCCGTTCCCTGGAATGGGGAGCTTTGGGGGACTGTCCCCACTCCTTCCCCGGCAAACCCCCTGCCACCGAAAACGCTGTCACATCTTGGAGGAAGATGGCATCTGACTGCCCATTTCACGAGGGAGCTGTTCCTCAAGTTCCGGGTTTGGCTCCTGGTAGCAAGCCCAAGTGTGCCCTACGGACAGGTGGTCAAGGACATGCTGTCCCCTTGGGACCAGAGGCACAAGACAGGCCTGCCTTCTGCCCAGACTCATTCCTCAGAGTGGAGCAGGTGCCCCTGCCCTAGTCGTCACCTCATGTCTCATTATCAGTGAGGCTTCGTCTCTCCGCACCGGGAGCGGGTGACACTTGTCTTGCCACCGGCCTGCTCTTCCTGCCACGGCAGGCTCTCCTGCTTCCCGACCGTTTCCCAAACTCAAGGCCAATGGCACCTTCTCTTCTCTGGGGGCGGCTCGTTCGGCCTGCCCCAGACTTGCTCCTGGGGAGTGCAGTGAAAGACATGTCCCTTTCCTTAAGGCCCTTTCAGATGTGCAACCACGCTTCTCTCTTAGGCAAAGAGGTGCTAGGGCAAAGAGGATTTCGTTGCATGCGGGTATCTTCCAACGTGCTGTGGAGAGTAGCTTAGGTATTCAGCAGCAGCATCCCCCACATCCGATTCTGATTTCCCAGTGAATGCTGTGCTTTCCCAGAGGAGATGCCCGGGCAAAGAGGATTTCGCTGTATGCGGGTTTCTCCCACCGTTACACCGGGCTCAGGCAAGCAGCAGTAGAGCCCGCAGATCCGACTCTGATTTCTCGGCGAATGCTGTGCTTTCGCAGAGGCTTTGGCTTGGAGCGAACAGCACTTGGCCGCTGCTTCCTCAGCAAGGCTTTAGTCGCTTCAGGGAAGAAGAGCAGCGGGAGAGCTGGTGCCTCTTGGGCCTTGCTTTCCCGGGCTCCAAGTTCACATCCTGGGTTCATCCTACCAAGCCGAAATAAGCAGACCCAGCCTCGACCCTGCAGCAGCGTGCATGGCCTAGGATGGCACTCTGCTCACAATGACATCTCTCCTCGTAGGCAAGGCCTGCCCTTTCGCTCTGGCATTCAGGGGGACAGGGGACTAGGCTCGTGCCTTCCCCATCCTTGAGGAGCCGCGAGAGGATCACTGCACACGGCCCGTGCCCTGGGATGGGGAGTAATGGGAAACTGTCCCTGTTTCCCCGACACACCCCCTGCCTCCGCCAAGGCTGCCACATCCTGGAGGAAGACGGCATTTGATTGCCCGTTCCTCCAGGAGGTGTTTCTGCGAGTTCAGGTTCGGGAGATTGGTGGCAAGCCCACGTCTGCCCTCTGGACAGGTGGCCAAGGACCTGCTATCCCCTTGGGCCCAGAGGCACAGGAAAGGCCTTCCTTCTGTCCAGACTCCTTCCTCAGATTAGAGCACGCTCCCGTGCCCAATCATCCGCCCGTGTCTCCTTAGCTTCGTCTCTCTGCACAAGCAGAGGGTGACAATTGTCTTGCCACCGGCCCGCTGTTCTTGCCAGGGCCGGCGCTCCTGCTTCGCGACCGTTTTCCGTCCACAAGGCCAACGACTCCTTCTCTTCTCCTGGGGCAGCATGCTGCACTTTCCCGAGACAGGCTCCTGGGGAGTGCAGTGACAGACATGTCCCTTTCTTTAAGGATCTTTCCACAGGCGCAACCACGCTTCTCTCTCAGGCAGAAGGGATGCCCAGGCAAAGTGGATCTCGCTCCATGCAGATTTATTACACCGTGCTGTGGAGTCTTCCTCAGGAAAACAGCAGCAGCATCCCACAGATCCGACTCTGATTTCCAAGAGAATGCTGTGCTTTCCCAGAGGGGATGACCTAGCAAAGAGGCTTTTGCTCTATGCGGGTTCCTCCCGCCGTGCTCGAATACTAGGCTAAGGCAAGCAGCAACAGCAGCCCACAGAAACGACTCTGATTTCCCAGCGATGGCTATGCTTTCGCATAGGTTTTCAGCTTGGCGGGAACCGCACTTCGATGCTGCTTCCTCAGCAAGGATTTCGGTGTTTGCTCTGTCGCGTCAGGGAAGAAGAGCTGCGGAGAGCTGGTCCGTCTTAGGCCTTGCTGTCCCGGGCTTCATGTTGGCGCCCTGGGTTCTCGCTGCCAGGCCGAAATAAGCAGACACAGCCACAAACCTGCAGCAGCGTGCGTGGCCTAGGATGGCACTCAATACACACTACCAACTCCCGTTGTAGGCAACGCTTGGCCTTTGGTACTGGCTCTCAGGCGGACTCACGGACAAGGCCAGTGCCTTCGCCACAGGAGAGGAGAGGCGACAGGATCCCTGAACACCGTCCGTTCCCTGGAATGGGGAGCTTTGGGGGACTGTCCCCACTCCTTCCCCGGCAAACCCCCTGCCACCGAAAACGCTGCCACATCTTGGAGGAAGATGGCATCTGACTGCCCATTTCACGAGGGAGCTGTTCCTCAAGTTCCGGGTTTGGCTCCTGGTAGCAAGCCCAAGTGTGCCCTACGGACAGGTGGTCAAGGACATGCTGTCCCCTTGGGACCAGAGGCACAAGACAGGCCTGCCTTCTGCCCAGACTCCTTCCTCAGAGTGGAGCAGGTGCCCCTGCCCTAGTCGTCACCTCATGTCTCATTATCAGTGAGGCTTCGTCTCTCCGCACCGGGAGCGGGTGACACTTGTCTTGCCACCGGCCTGCTCTTCCTGCCACGGCAGGCTCTCCTGCTTCCCGACCGTTTCCCAAACTCAAGGCCAATGGCACCTTCTCTTCTCTGGGGGCGGCTCGTTCGGCCTGCCCCAGACTTGCTCCTGGGGAGTGCAGTGAAAGACATGTCCCTTTCCTTAAGGCCCTTTCAGATGTGCAACCACGCTTCTCTCTTAGGCAAAGAGGTGCTAGGGCAAAGAGGATTTCGTTGCATGCGGGTATCTTCCAACGTGCTGTGGAGAGTAGCTTAGGTATTCAGCAGCAGCATCCCCCACATCCGATTCTGATTTCCCAGTGAATGCTGTGCTTTCCCAGAGGAGATGCCCGGGCAAAGAGGATTTCGCTGTATGCGGGTTTCTCCCACCGTTACACCGGGCTCAGGCAAGCAGCAGTAGAGCCCGCAGATCCGACTCTGATTTCTCGGCGAATGCTGTGCTTTCACAGAGGCTTTGGCTTGGAGCGAACAGCACTTGGCCGCTGCTTCCTCAGCAAGGCTTTAGTCGCTTCAGGGAAGAAGAGCAGCGGGAGAGCTGGTGCCTCTTGGGCCTTGCTTTCCCGGGCTCCAAGTTCACATCCTGGGTTCATCCTACCAAGCCGAAATAAGCAGACCCAGCCTCGACCCTGCAGCAGCGTGCATGGCCTAGGATGGCACTCTGCTCACAATGACATCTCTCCTCGTAGGCAAGGCCTGCCCTTTCGCTCTGGCATTCAGGGGGACAGGGGACTAGGCTCGTGCCTTCCCCATCCTTGAGGAGCCGCGAGAGGATCACTGCACACGGCCCGTGCCCTGGGATGGGGAGTAATGGGAAACTGTCCCTGTTTCCCCGACACACCCCCTGCCTCCGCCAAGGCTGCCACATCCTGGAGGAAGACGGCATTTGATTGCCCGTTCCTCCAGGAGGTGTTTCTGCGAGTTCAGGTTCGGGAGATTGGTGGCAAGCCCACGTCTGCCCTCTGGACAGGTGGCCAAGGACCTGCTATCCCCTTGGGCCCAGAGGCACAGGAAAGGCCTTCCTTCTGTCCAGACTCCTTCCTCAGATTAGAGCACGCTCCCGTGCCCAATCATCCCCTCGTGTCTCCTTAGCTTCGTCTCTCTGCACAAGCAGAGGGTGACAATTGTCTTGCCACCGGCCCGCTGTTCTTGCCAGGGCCGGCGCTCCTGCTTCGCGACCGTTTTCCGTCCACAAGGCCAACGACTCCTTCTCTTCTCCTGGGGCAGCATGCTGCACTTTCCCGAGACAGGCTCCTGCGGAGTGCAGTGACAGACATGTCCCTTTCTTTAAGGATCTTTCCACAGGCGCAACCACGCTTCTCTCTCAGGCAGAAGGGATGCCCAGGCAAAGTGGATCTCGCTCCATGCGGATTTATTACACCGTGCTGTGGAGTCTTCCTCAGGAAAACAGCAGCAGCATCCCACAGATCCGACTCTGATTTCCCAGAGAATGCTGTGCTTTCTCAGACGGGATGCCCTAGCAAAGAGGCTTTTGCTCTATGCGGGTTCCTCCCGCCGTGCTCGAATACTAGGCTAAGGCAAGCAGCAACAGCAGCCCACAGAAACGACTCTGATTTCCCAGCGATGGCTATGCTTTCGCATAGGTTTTCAGCTTGGCGGGAACCGCACTTCGCTGCTGCTTCCTCAGCAAGGATTTCGGTGTTTGCTCTGTCGCGTCAGGGAAGAAGAGCTGCGGAGAGCTGGTCCGTCTTAGGCCTTGCTGTCCCGGGCTTCATGTTGGCGCCCTGGGTTCTCGCTGCCAGGCCGAAATAAGCAGACACAGCCACAAACCTGCAGCAGCGTGCGTGGCCTAGGATGGCACTCAATGCACACTACCAACTCCCGTTGTAGGCAACGCTTGGCCTTTGGTACTGGCTCTCAGGCGGACTCACGGACAAGGCCAGTGCCTTCGCCACAGGAGAGGAGAGGCGACAGGATCCCTGAACACCGTCCGTTCCCTGGAATGGGGAGTTTTGGGGGACTGTCCCCACTCCTTCCCCGGCAAACCCCCTGCCACCGAAAACGCTGTCACATCTTGGAGGAAGATGGCATCTGACTGCCCATTTCACGAGGGAGCTGTTCCTCAAGTTCCGGGTTTGGCTCCTGGTAGCAAGCCCAAGTGTGCCCTACGGACAGGTGGTCAAGGACATGCTGTCCCCTTGGGACCAGAGGCACAAGACAGGCCTGCCTTCTGCCCAGACTCCTTCCTCAGAGTGGAGCAGGTGCCCCTGCCCTAGTCGTCACCTCATGTCTCATTAGCAGTGAGGCTTCGTCTCTCCGCACCGGGAGCGGGTGACACTTGTCTTGCCACCGGCCTGCTCTTCCTGCCACGGCAGGCTCTCCTGCTTCCCGACCGTTTCCCAAACTCAAGGCCAATGGCACCTTCTCTTCTCTGGGGGCGGCTTGTTCGGCCTGCCCCAGACTTGCTCCTGGGGAGTGCAGTGAAAGACATGTCCCTTTCCTTAAGGCCCTTTCAGATGTGCAACCACGCTTCTCTCTTAGGCAAAGAGGTGCTAGGGCAAAGAGGATTTCGTTGCATGCGGGTATCTTCCAACGTGCTGTGGAGAGTAGCTTAGGTATTCAGCAGCAGCATCCCCCACATCCGATTCTGATTTCCCAGTGAATGCTGTGCTTTCCCAGAGGAGATGCCCGGGCAAAGAGGATTTCGCTGTATGCGGGTTTCTCCCACCGTTACACCGGGCTCAGGCAAGCAGCAGTAGAGCCCGCAGATCCGACTCTGATTTCTCGGCGAATGCTGTGCTTTCACAGAGGCTTTGGCTTGGAGCGAACAGCACTTGGCCGCTGCTTCCTCAGCAAGGCTTTAGTCGCTTCAGGGAAGAAGAGCAGCGGGAGAGCTGGTGCCTCTTGGGCCTTGCTTTCCCGGGCTCCAAGTTCACATCCTGGGTTCATCCTACCAAGCCGAAATAAGCAGACCCAGCCTCGACCCTGCAGCAGCGTGCATGGCCTAGGATGGCACTCTGCTCACAATGACATCTCTCCTCGTAGGCAAGGCCTGCCCTTTCGCTCTGGCATTCAGGGGGACAGGGGACTAGGCTCGTGCCTTCCCCATCCTTGAGGAGCCGCGAGAGGATCACTGCACACGGCCCGTGCCCTGGGATGGGGAGTAATGGGAAACTGTCCCTGTTTCCCCGACACACCCCCTGCCTCCGCCAAGGCTGCCACATCCTGGAGGAAGACGGCATTTGATTGCCCGTTCCTCCAGGAGGTGTTTCTGCGAGTTCAGGTTCGGGAGATTGGTGGCAAGCCCACGTCTGCCCTCTGGACAGGTGGCCAAGGACCTGCTATCCCCTTGGGCCCAGAGGCACAGGAAAGGCCTTCCTTCTGTCCAGACTCCTTCCTCAGATTAGAGCACGCTCCCGTGCCCAATCATCCCCTCGTGTCTCCTTAGCTTCGTCTCTCTGCACAAGCAGAGGGTGACAATTGTCTTGCCACCGGCCCGCTGTTCTTGCCAGGGCCGGCGCTCCTGCTTCGCGACCGTTTTCCGTCCACAAGGCCAACGACTCCTTCTCTTCTCCTGGGGCAGCATGCTGCACTTTCCCTAGACAGGCTCCTGCGGAGTGCAGTGACAGACATGTCCCTTTCTTTAAGGATCTTTCCACAGGCGCAACCACGCTTCTCTCTCAGGCAGAAGGGATGCCCAGGCAAAGTGGATCTCGCTCCATGCGGATTTATTACACCGTGCTGTGGAGTCTTCCTCAGGAAAACAGCAGCAGCATCCCACAGATCCGACTCTGATTTCCCAGAGAATGCTGTGCTTTCTCAGACGGGATGCCCTAGCAAAGAGGCTTTTGCTCTATGCGGGTTCCTCCCGCCGTGCTCGAATACTAGGCTAAGGCAAGCAGCAAGAGCAGCCCACAGAAACGACTCTGATTTCCCAGCGATGGCTATGCTTTCGCATAGGTTTTCAGCTTGGCGGGAACCGCACTTCGCTGCTGCTTCCTCAGCAAGGATTTCGGTGTTTGCTCTGTCGCGTCAGGGAAGAAGAGCTGCGGAGAGCTGGTCCGTCTTAGGCCTTGCTGTCCCGGGCTTCATGTTGGCGCCCTGGGTTCTCGCTGCCAGGCCGAAATAAGCAGACACAGCCACAAACCTGCAGCAGCGTGCGTGGCCTAGGATGGCACTCAATGCACACTACCAACTCCCGTTGTAGGCAACGCTTGGCCTTTGGTACTGGCTCTCAGGCGGACTCACGGACAAGGCCAGTGCCTTCGCCACAGGAGAGGAGAGGCGACAGGATCCCTGAACACCGTCCGTTCCCTGGAATGGGGAGCTTTGGGGGACTGTCCCCACTCCTTCCCCGGCAAACCCCCTGCCACCGAAAACGCTGTCACATCTTGGAGGAAGATGGCATCTGACTGCCCATTTCACGAGGGAGCTGTTCCTCAAGTTCCGGGTTTGGCTCCTGGTAGCAAGCCCAAGTGTGCCCTACGGACAGGTGGTCAAGGACATGCTGTCCCCTTGGGACCAGAGGCACAAGACAGGCCTGCCTTCTGCCCAGACTCCTTCCTCAGAGTGGAGCAGGTGCCCCTGCCCTAGTCGTCACCTCATGTCTCATTAGCAGTGAGGCTTCGTCTCTCCGCACAGGGAGCGAGTGACACTTGTCTTGCCACCGGCCTGCTCTTCCTGCCACGGCAGGCTCTCCTGCTTCCCGACCGTTTCCCAAACTCAAGGCCAATGGCACCTTCTCTTCTCTGGGGGCGGCTTGTTCGGCCTGCCCCAGACTTGCTCCTGGGGAGTGCAGTGAAAGACATGTCCCTTTCCTTAAGGCCCTTTCAGATGTGCAACCACGCTTCTCTCTTAGGCAAAGAGGTGCTAGGGCAAAGAGGATTTCGTTGCATGCGGGTATCTTCCAACGTGCTGTGGAGAGTAGCTTAGGTATTCAGCAGCAGCATCCCCCACATCCGATTCTGATTTCCCAGTGAATGCTGTGCTTTCCCAGAGGAGATGCCCGGGCAAAGAGGATTTCGCTGTATGCGGGTTTCTCCCACCGTTACACCGGGCTCAGGCAAGCAGCAGTAGAGCCCGCAGATCCGACTCTGATTTCTCGGCGAATGCTGTGCTTTCACAGAGGCTTTGGCTTGGAGCGAACAGCACTTGGCCGCTGCTTCCTCAGCAAGGCTTTAGTCGCTTCAGGGAAGAAGAGCAGCGGGAGAGCTGGTGCCTCTTGGGCCTTGCTTTCCCGGGCTCCAAGTTCACATCCTGGGTTCATCCTACCAAGCCGAAATAAGCAGACCCAGCCTCGACCCTGCAGCAGCGTGCATGGCCTAGGATGGCACTCTGCTCACAATGACATCTCTCCTCGTAGGCAAGGCCTGCCCTTTCGCTCTGGCATTCAGGGGGACAGGGGACTAGGCTCGTGCCTTCCCCATCCTTGAGGAGCCGCGAGAGGATCACTGCACACGGCCCGTGCCCTGGGATGGGGAGTAATGGGAAACTGTCCCTGTTTCCCCGACACACCCCCTGCCTCCGCCAAGGCTGCCACATCCTGGAGGAAGACGGCATTTGATTGCCCGTTCCTCCAGGAGGTGTTTCTGCGAGTTCAGGTTCGGGAGATTGGTGGCAAGCCCACGTCTGCCCTCTGGACAGGTGGCCAAGGACCTGCTATCCCCTTGGGCCCAGAGGCACAGGAAAGGCCTTCCTTCTGTCCAGACTCCTTCCTCAGATTAGAGCACGCTCCCGTGCCCAATCATCCCCTCGTGTCTCCTTAGCTTCGTCTCTCTGCACAAGCAGAGGGTGACAATTGTCTTGCCACCGGCCCGCTGTTCTTGCCAGGGCCGGCGCTCCTGCTTCGCGACCGTTTTCCGTCCACAAGGCCAACGACTCCTTCTCTTCTCCTGGGGCAGCATGCTGCACTTTCCCTAGACAGGCTCCTGCGGAGTGCAGTGACAGACATGTCCCTTTCTTTAAGGATCTTTCCACAGGCGCAACCACGCTTCTCTCTCAGGCAGAAGGGATGCCCAGGCAAAGTGGATCTCGCTCCATGCGGATTTATTACACCGTGCTGTGGAGTCTTCCTCAGGAAAACAGCAGCAGCATCCCACAGATCCGACTCTGATTTCCCAGAGAATGCTGTGCTTTCTCAGACGGGATGCCCTAGCAAAGAGGCTTTTGCTCTATGCGGGTTCCTCCCGCCGTGCTCGAATACTAGGCTAAGGCAAGCAGCAACAGCAGCCCACAGAAACGACTCTGATTTCCCAGCGATGGCTATGCTTTCGCATAGGTTTTCAGCTTGGCGGGAACCGCACTTCGCTGCTGCTTCCTCAGCAAGGATTTCGGTGTTTGCTCTGTCGCGTCAGGGAAGAAGAGCTGCGGAGAGCTGGTCCGTCTTAGGCCTTGCTGTCCCGGGCTTCATGTTGGCGCCCTGGGTTCTCGCTGCCAGGCCGAAATAAGCAGACACAGCCACAAACCTGCAGCAGCGTGCGTGGCCTAGGATGGCACTCAATGCACACTACCAACTCCCGTTGTAGGCAACGCTTGGCCTTTGGTACTGGCTCTCAGGCGGACTCACGGACAAGGCCAGTGCCTTCGCCACAGGAGAGGAGAGGCGACAGGATCCCTGAACACCGTCCGTTCCCTGGAATGGGGAGCTTTGGGGGACTGTCCCCACTCCTTCCCCGGCAAACCCCCTGCCACCGAAAACGCTGTCACATCTTGGAGGAAGATGGCATCTGACTGCCCATTTCACGAGGGAGCTGTTCCTCAAGTTCCGGGTTTGGCTCCTGGTAGCAAGCCCAAGTGTGCCCTACGGACAGGTGGTCAAGGACATGCTGTCCCCTTGGGACCAGAGGCACAAGACAGGCCTGCCTTCTGCCCAGACTCCTTCCTCAGAGTGGAGCAGGTGCCCCTGCCCTAGTCGTCACCTCATGTCTCATTAGCAGTGAGGCTTCGTCTCTCCGCACAGGGAGCGAGTGACACTTGTCTTGCCACCGGCCTGCTCTTCCTGCCACGGCAGGCTCTCCTGCTTCCCGACCGTTTCCCAAACTCAAGGCCAATGGCACCTTCTCTTCTCTGGGGGCGGCTTGTTCGGCCTGCCCCAGACTTGCTCCTGGGGAGTGCAGTGAAAGACATGTCCCTTTCCTTAAGGCCCTTTCAGATGTGCAACCACGCTTCTCTCTTAGGCAAAGAGGTGCTAGGGCAAAGAGGATTTCGTTGCATGCAGGTATCTTCCAACGTGCTGTGGAGAGTAGCTTAGGTATTCAGCAGCAGCATCCCCCACATCCGATTCTGATTTCCCAGTGAATGCTGTGCTTTCCCAGAGGAGATGCCCGGGCAAAGAGGATTTCGCTGTATGCGGGTTTCTCCCACCGTTACACCGGGCTCAGGCAAGCAGCAGTAGAGCCCGCAGATCCGACTCTGATTTCTCGGCGAATGCTGTGCTTTCACAGAGGCTTTGGCTTGGAGCGAACAGCACTTGGCCGCTGCTTCCTCAGCAAGGCTTTAGTCGCTTCAGGGAAGAAGAGCAGCGGGAGAGCTGGTGCCTCTTGGGCCTTGCTTTCCCGGGCTCCAAGTTCACATCCTGGGTTCATCCTACCAAGCCGAAATAAGCAGACCCAGCCTCGACCCTGCAGCAGCGTGCATGGCCTAGGATGGCACTCTGCTCACAATGACATCTCTCCTCGTAGGCAAGGCCTGCCCTTTCGCTCTGGCATTCAGGGGGACAGGGGACTAGGCTCGTGCCTTCCCCATCCTTGAGGAGCCGCGAGAGGATCACTGCACACGGCCCGTGCCCTGGGATGGGGAGTAATGGGAAACTGTCCCTGTTTCCCCGACACACCCCCTGCCTCCGCCAAGGCTGCCACATCCTGGAGGAAGACGGCATTTGATTGCCCGTTCCTCCAGGAGGTGTTTCTGCGAGTTCAGGTTCGGGAGATTGGTGGCAAGCCCACGTCTGCCCTCTGGACAGGTGGCCAAGGACCTGCTATCCCCTTGGGCCCAGAGGCACAGGAAAGGCCTTCCTTCTGTCCAGACTCCTTCCTCAGATTAGAGCACGCTCCCGTGCCCAATCATCCCCTCGTGTCTCCTTAGCTTCGTCTCTCTGCACAAGCAGAGGGTGACAATTGTCTTGCCACCGGCCCGCTGTTCTTGCCAGGGCCGGCGCTCCTGCTTCGCGACCGTTTTCCGTCCACAAGGCCAACGACTCCTTCTCTTCTCCTGGGGCAGCATGCTGCACTTTTCCTAGACAGGCTCCTGCGGAGTGCAGTGACAGACATGTCCCTTTCTTTAAGGATCTTTCCACAGGCGCAACCACGCTTCTCTCTCAGGCAGAAGGGATGCCCAGGCAAAGTGGATCTCGCTCCATGCGGATTTATTACACCGTGCTGTGGAGTCTTCCTCAGGAAAACAGCAGCAGCATCCCACAGATCCGACTCTGATTTCCCAGAGAATGCTGTGCTTTCTCAGACGGGATGCCCTAGCAAAGAGGCTTTTGCTCTATGCGGGTTCCTCCCGCCGTGCTCGAATACTAGGCTAAGGCAAGCAGCAAGAGCAGCCCACAGAAACGACTCTGATTTCCCAGCGATGGCTATGCTTTCGCATAGGTTTTCAGCTTGGCGGGAACCGCACTTCGCTGCTGCTTCCTCAGCAAGGATTTCGGTGTTTGCTCTGTCGCGTCAGGGAAGAAGAGCTGCGGAGAGCTGGTCCGTCTTAGGCCTTGCTGTCCCGGGCTTCATGTTGGCGCCCTGGGTTCTCGCTGCCAGGCCGAAATAAGCAGACACAGCCACAAACCTGCAGCAGCGTGCGTGGCCTAGGATGGCACTCAATGCACACTACCAACTCCCGTTGTAGGCAACGCTTGGCCTTTGGTACTGGCTCTCAGGCGGACTCACGGACAAGGCCAGTGCCTTCGCCACAGGAGAGGAGAGGCGACAGGATCCCTGAACACCGTCCGTTCCCTGGAATGGGGAGCTTTGGGGGACTGTCCCCACTCCTTCCCCGGCAAACCCCCTGCCACCGAAAACGCTGTCACATCTTGGAGGAAGATGGCATCTGACTGCCCATTTCACGAGGGAGCTGTTCCTCAAGTTCCGGGTTTGGCTCCTGGTAGCAAGCCCAAGTGTGCCCTACGGACAGGTGGTCAAGGACATGCTGTCCCCTTGGGACCAGAGGCACAAGACAGGCCTGCCTTCTGCCCAGACTCCTTCCTCAGAGTGGAGCAGGTGCCCCTGCCCTAGTCGTCACCTCATGTCTCATTAGCAGTGAGGCTTCGTCTCTCCGCACCGGGAGCGGGTGAGACTTGTCTTGCCACCGGCCTGCTCTTCCTGCCACGGCAGGCTCTCCTGCTTCCCGACCGTTTCCCAAACTCAAGGCCAATGGCACCTTCTCTTCTCTGGGGGCGGCTTGTTCGGCCTGCCCCAGACTTGCTCCTGGGGAGTGCAGTGAAAGACATGTCCCTTTCCTTAAGGCCCTTTCAGATGTGCAACCACGCTTCTCTCTTAGGCAAAGAGGTGCTAGGGCAAAGAGGATTTCGTTGCATGCGGGTATCTTCCAACGTGCTGTGGAGAGTAGCTTAGGTATTCAGCAGCAGCATCCCCCACATCCGATTCTGATTTCCCAGTGAATGCTGTGCTTTCCCAGAGGAGATGCCCGGGCAAAGAGGATTTCGCTGTATGCGGGTTTCTCCCACCGTTACACCGGGCTCAGGCAAGCAGCAGTAGAGCCCGCAGATCCGACTCTGATTTCTCGGCGAATGCTGTGCTTTCACAGAGGCTTTGGCTTGGAGCGAACAGCACTTGGCCGCTGCTTCCTCAGCAAGGCTTTAGTCGCTTCAGGGAAGAAGAGCAGCGGGAGAGCTGGTGCCTCTTGGGCCTTGCTTTCCCGGGCTCCAAGTTCACATCCTGGGTTCATCCTACCAAGCCGAAATAAGCAGACCCAGCCTCGACCCTGCAGCAGCGTGCATGGCCTAGGATGGCACTCTGCTCACAATGACATCTCTCCTCGTAGGCAAGGCCTGCCCTTTCGCTCTGGCATTCAGGGGGACAGGGGACTAGGCTCGTGCCTTCCCCATCCTTGAGGAGCCGCGAGAGGATCACTGCACACGGCCCGTGCCCTGGGATGGGGAGTAATGGGAAACTGTCCCTGTTTCCCCGACACACCCCCTGCCTCCGCCAAGGCTGCCACATCCTGGAGGAAGACGGCATTTGATTGCCCGTTCCTCCAGGAGGTGTTTCTGCGAGTTCAGGTTCGGGAGATTGGTGGCAAGCCCACGTCTGCCCTCTGGACAGGTGGCCAAGGACCTGCTATCCCCTTGGGCCCAGAGGCACAGGAAAGGCCTTCCTTCTGTCCAGACTCCTTCCTCAGATTAGAGCACGCTCCCGTGCCCAATCATCCCCTCGTGTCTCCTTAGCTTCGTCTCTCTGCACAAGCAGAGGGTGACAATTGTCTTGCCACCGGCCCGCTGTTCTTGCCAGGGCCGGCGCTCCTGCTTCGCGACCGTTTTCCGTCCACAAGGCCAACGACTCCTTCTCTTCTCCTGGGGCAGCATGCTGCACTTTCCCTAGACAGGCTCCTGCGGAGTGCAGTGACAGACATGTCCCTTTCTTTAAGGATCTTTCCACAGGCGCAACCACGCTTCTCTCTCAGGCAGAAGGGATGCCCAGGCAAAGTGGATCTCGCTCCATGCGGATTTATTACACCGTGCTGTGGAGTCTTCCTCAGGAAAACAGCAGCAGCATCCCACAGATCCGACTCTGATTTCCCAGAGAATGCTGTGCTTTCTCAGACGGGATGCCCTAGCAAAGAGGCTTTTGCTCTATGCGGGTTCCTCCCGCCGTGCTCGAATACTAGGCTAAGGCAAGCAGCAACAGCAGCCCACAGAAACGACTCTGATTTCCCAGCGATGGCTATGCTTTCGCATAGGTTTTCAGCTTGGCGGGAACCGCACTTCGCTGCTGCTTCCTCAGCAAGGATTTCGGTGTTTGCTCTGTCGCGTCAGGGAAGAAGAGCTGCGGAGAGCTGGTCCGTCTTAGGCCTTGCTGTCCCGGGCTTCATGTTGGCGCCCTGGGTTCTCGCTGCCAGGCCGAAATAAGCAGACACAGCCACAAACCTGCAGCAGCGTGCGTGGCCTAGGATGGCACTCAATGCACACTACCAACTCCCGTTGTAGGCAACGCTTGGCCTTTGGTACTGGCTCTCAGGCGGACTCACGGACAAGGCCAGTGCCTTCGCCACAGGAGAGGAGAGGCGACAGGATCCCTGAACACCGTCCGTTCCCTGGAATGGGGAGCTTTGGGGGACTGTCCCCACTCCTTCCCCGGCAAACCCCCTGCCACCGAAAACGCTGTCACATCTTGGAGGAAGATGGCATCTGACTGCCCATTTCACGAGGGAGCTGTTCCTCAAGTTCCGGGTTTGGCTCCTGGTAGCAAGCCCAAGTGTGCCCTACGGACAGGTGGTCAAGGACATGCTGTCCCCTTGGGACCAGAGGCACAAGACAGGCCTGCCTTCTGCCCAGACTCCTTCCTCAGAGTGGAGCAGGTGCCCCTGCCCTAGTCGTCACCTCATGTCTCATTAGCAGTGAGGCTTCGTCTCTCCGCACAGGGAGCGAGTGACACTTGTCTTGCCACCGGCCTGCTCTTCCTGCCACGGCAGGCTCTCCTGCTTCCCGACCGTTTCCCAAACTCAAGGCCAATGGCACCTTCTCTTCTCTGGGGGCGGCTTGTTCGGCCTGCCCCAGACTTGCTCCTGGGGAGTGCAGTGAAAGACATGTCCCTTTCCTTAAGGCCCTTTCAGATGTGCAACCACGCTTCTCTCTTAGGCAAAGAGGTGCTAGGGCAAAGAGGATTTCGTTGCATGCGGGTATCTTCCAACGTGCTGTGGAGAGTAGCTTAGGTATTCAGCAGCAGCATCCCCCACATCCGATTCTGATTTCCCAGTGAATGCTGTGCTTTCCCAGAGGAGATGCCCGGGCAAAGAGGATTTCGCTGTATGCGGGTTTCTCCCACCGTTACACCGGGCTCAGGCAAGCAGCAGTAGAGCCCGCAGATCCGACTCTGATTTCTCGGCGAATGCTGTGCTTTCACAGAGGCTTTGGCTTGGAGCGAACAGCACTTGGCCGCTGCTTCCTCAGCAAGGCTTTAGTCGCTTCAGGGAAGAAGAGCAGCGGGAGAGCTGGTGCCTCTTGGGCCTTGCTTTCCCGGGCTCCAAGTTCACATCCTGGGTTCATCCTACCAAGCCGAAATAAGCAGACCCAGCCTCGACCCTGCAGCAGCGTGCATGGCCTAGGATGGCACTCTGCTCACAATGACATCTCTCCTCGTAGGCAAGGCCTGCCCTTTCGCTCTGGCATTCAGGGGGACAGGGGACTAGGCTCGTGCCTTCCCCATCCTTGAGGAGCCGCGAGAGGATCACTGCACACGGCCCGTGCCCTGGGATGGGGAGTAATGGGAAACTGTCCCTGTTTCCCCGACACACCCCCTGCCTCCGCCAAGGCTGCCACATCCTGGAGGAAGACGGCATTTGATTGCCCGTTCCTCCAGGAGGTGTTTCTGCGAGTTCAGGTTCGGGAGATTGGTGGCAAGCCCACGTCTGCCCTCTGGACAGGTGGCCAAGGACCTGCTATCCCCTTGGGCCCAGAGGCACAGGAAAGGCCTTCCTTCTGTCCAGACTCCTTCCTCAGATTAGAGCACGCTCCCGTGCCCAATCATCCCCTCGTGTCTCCTTAGCTTCGTCTCTCTGCACAAGCAGAGGGTGACAATTGTCTTGCCACCGGCCCGCTGTTCTTGCCAGGGCCGGCGCTCCTGCTTCGCGACCGTTTTCCGTCCACAAGGCCAACGACTCCTTCTCTTCTCCTGGGGCAGCATGCTGCACTTTCCCTAGACAGGCTCCTGCGGAGTGCAGTGACAGACATGTCCCTTTCTTTAAGGATCTTTCCACAGGCGCAACCACGCTTCTCTCTCAGGCAGAAGGGATGCCCAGGCAAAGTGGATCTCGCTCCATGCGGATTTATTACACCGTGCTGTGGAGTCTTCCTCAGGAAAACAGCAGCAGCATCCCACAGATCCGACTCTGATTTCCCAGAGAATGCTGTGCTTTCTCAGACGGGATGCCCTAGCAAAGAGGCTTTTGCTCTATGCGGGTTCCTCCCGCCGTGCTCGAATACTAGGCTAAGGCAAGCAGCAACAGCAGCCCACAGAAACGACTCTGATTTCCCAGCGATGGCTATGCTTTCGCATAGGTTTTCAGCTTGGCGGGAACCGCACTTCGCTGCTGCTTCCTCAGCAAGGATTTCGGTGTTTGCTCTGTCGCGTCAGGGAAGAAGAGCTGCGGAGAGCTGGTCCGTCTTAGGCCTTGCTGTCCCGGGCTTCATGTTGGCGCCCTGGGTTCTCGCTGCCAGGCCGAAATAAGCAGACACAGCCACAAACCTGCAGCAGCGTGCGTGGCCTAGGATGGCACTCAATGCACACTACCAACTCCCGTTGTAGGCAACGCTTGGCCTTTGGTACTGGCTCTCAGGCGGACTCACGGACAAGGCCAGTGCCTTCGCCACAGGAGAGGAGAGGCGACAGGATCCCTGAACACCGTCCGTTCCCTGGAATGGGGAGCTTTGGGGGACTGTCCCCACTCCTTCCCCGGCAAACCCCCTGCCACCGAAAACGCTGTCACATCTTGGAGGAAGATGGCATCTGACTGCCCATTTCACGAGGGAGCTGTTCCTCAAGTTCCGGGTTTGGCTCCTGGTAGCAAGCCCAAGTGTGCCCTACGGACAGGTGGTCAAGGACATGCTGTCCCCTTGGGACCAGAGGCACAAGACAGGCCTGCCTTCTGCCCAGACTCCTTCCTCAGAGTGGAGCAGGTGCCCCTGCCCTAGTCGTCACCTCATGTCTCATTAGCAGTGAGGCTTCGTCTCTCCGCACAGGGAGCGAGTGACACTTGTCTTGCCACCGGCCTGCTCTTCCTGCCACGGCAGGCTCTCCTGCTTCCCGACCGTTTCCCAAACTCAAGGCCAATGGCACCTTCTCTTCTCTGGGGGCGGCTTGTTCGGCCTGCCCCAGACTTGCTCCTGGGGAGTGCAGTGAAAGACATGTCCCTTTCCTTAAGGCCCTTTCAGATGTGCAACCACGCTTCTCTCTTAGGCAAAGAGGTGCTAGGGCAAAGAGGATTTCGTTGCATGCGGGTATCTTCCAACGTGCTGTGGAGAGTAGCTTAGGTATTCAGCAGCAGCATCCCCCACATCCGATTCTGATTTCCCAGTGAATGCTGTGCTTTCCCAGAGGAGATGCCCGGGCAAAGAGGATTTCGCTGTATGCGGGTTTCTCCCACCGTTACACCGGGCTCAGGCAAGCAGCAGTAGAGCCCGCAGATCCGACTCTGATTTCTCGGCGAATGCTGTGCTTTCACAGAGGCTTTGGCTTGGAGCGAACAGCACTTGGCCGCTGCTTCCTCAGCAAGGCTTTAGTCGCTTCAGGGAAGAAGAGCAGCGGGAGAGCTGGTGCCTCTTGGGCCTTGCTTTCCCGGGCTCCAAGTTCACATCCTGGGTTCATCCTACCAAGCCGAAATAAGCAGACCCAGCCTCGACCCTGCAGCAGCGTGCATGGCCTAGGATGGCACTCTGCTCACAATGACATCTCTCCTCGTAGGCAAGGCCTGCCCTTTCGCTCTGGCATTCAGGGGGACAGGGGACTAGGCTCGTGCCTTCCCCATCCTTGAGGAGCCGCGAGAGGATCACTGCACACGGCCCGTGCCCTGGGATGGGGAGTAATGGGAAACTGTCCCTGTTTCCCCGACACACCCCCTGCCTCCGCCAAGGCTGCCACATCCTGGAGGAAGACGGCATTTGATTGCCCGTTCCTCCAGGAGGTGTTTCTGCGAGTTCAGGTTCGGGAGATTGGTGGCAAGCCCACGTCTGCCCTCTGGACAGGTGGCCAAGGACCTGCTATCCCCTTGGGCCCAGAGGCACAGGAAAGGCCTTCCTTCTGTCCAGACTCCTTCCTCAGATTAGAGCACGCTCCCGTGCCCAATCATCCCCTCGTGTCTCCTTAGCTTCGTCTCTCTGCACAAGCAGAGGGTGACAATTGTCTTGCCACCGGCCCGCTGTTCTTGCCAGGGCCGGCGCTCCTGCTTCGCGACCGTTTTCCGTCCACAAGGCCAACGACTCCTTCTCTTCTCCTGGGGCAGCATGCTGCACTTTCCCTAGACAGGCTCCTGCGGAGTGCAGTGACAGACATGTCCCTTTCTTTAAGGATCTTTCCACAGGCGCAACCACGCTTCTCTCTCAGGCAGAAGGGATGCCCAGGCAAAGTGGATCTCGCTCCATGCGGATTTATTACACCGTGCTGTGGAGTCTTCCTCAGGAAAACAGCAGCAGCATCCCACAGATCCGACTCTGATTTCCCAGAGAATGCTGTGCTTTCTCAGACGGGATGCCCTAGCAAAGAGGCTTTTGCTCTATGCGGGTTCCTCCCGCCGTGCTCGAATACTAGGCTAAGGCAAGCAGCAACAGCAGCCCACAGAAACGACTCTGATTTCCCAGCGATGGCTATGCTTTCGCATAGGTTTTCAGCTTGGCGGGAACCGCACTTCGCTGCTGCTTCCTCAGCAAGGATTTCGGTGTTTGCTCTGTCGCGTCAGGGAAGAAGAGCTGCGGAGAGCTGGTCCGTCTTAGGCCTTGCTGTCCCGGGCTTCATGTTGGCGCCCTGGGTTCTCGCTGCCAGGCCGAAATAAGCAGACACAGCCACAAACCTGCAGCAGCGTGCGTGGCCTAGGATGGCACTCAATGCACACTACCAACTCCCGTTGTAGGCAACGCTTGGCCTTTGGTACTGGCTCTCAGGCGGACTCACGGACAAGGCCAGTGCCTTCGCCACAGGAGAGGAGAGGCGACAGGATCCCTGAACACCGTCCGTTCCCTGGAATGGGGAGCTTTGGGGGACTGTCCCCACTCCTTCCCCGGCAAACCCCCTGCCACCGAAAACGCTGTCACATCTTGGAGGAAGATGGCATCTGACTGCCCATTTCACGAGGGAGCTGTTCCTCAAGTTCCGGGTTTGGCTCCTGGTAGCAAGCCCAAGTGTGCCCTACGGACAGGTGGTCAAGGACATGCTGTCCCCTTGGGACCAGAGGCACAAGACAGGCCTGCCTTCTGCCCAGACTCCTTCCTCAGAGTGGAGCAGGTGCCCCTGCCCTAGTCGTCACCTCATGTCTCATTAGCAGTGAGGCTTCGTCTCTCCGCACAGGGAGCGAGTGACACTTGTCTTGCCACCGGCCTGCTCTTCCTGCCACGGCAGGCTCTCCTGCTTCCCGACCGTTTCCCAAACTCAAGGCCAATGGCACCTTCTCTTCTCTGGGGGCGGCTTGTTCGGCCTGCCCCAGACTTGCTCCTGGGGAGTGCAGTGAAAGACATGTCCCTTTCCTTAAGGCCCTTTCAGATGTGCAACCACGCTTCTCTCTTAGGCAAAGAGGTGCTAGGGCAAAGAGGATTTCGTTGCATGCGGGTATCTTCCAACGTGCTGTGGAGAGTAGCTTAGGTATTCAGCAGCAGCATCCCCCACATCCGATTCTGATTTCCCAGTGAATGCTGTGCTTTCCCAGAGGAGATGCCCGGGCAAAGAGGATTTCGCTGTATGCGGGTTTCTCCCACCGTTACACCGGGCTCAGGCAAGCAGCAGTAGAGCCCGCAGATCCGACTCTGATTTCTCGGCGAATGCTGTGCTTTCACAGAGGCTTTGGCTTGGAGCGAACAGCACTTGGCCGCTGCTTCCTCAGCAAGGCTTTAGTCGCTTCAGGGAAGAAGAGCAGCGGGAGAGCTGGTGCCTCTTGGGCCTTGCTTTCCCGGGCTCCAAGTTCACATCCTGGGTTCATCCTACCAAGCCGAAATAAGCAGACCCAGCCTCGACCCTGCAGCAGCGTGCATGGCCTAGGATGGCACTCTGCTCACAATGACATCTCTCCTCGTAGGCAAGGCCTGCCCTTTCGCTCTGGCATTCAGGGGGACAGGGGACTAGGCTCGTGCCTTCCCCATCCTTGAGGAGCCGCGAGAGGATCACTGCACACGGCCCGTGCCCTGGGATGGGGAGTAATGGGAAACTGTCCCTGTTTCCCCGACACACCCCCTGCCTCCGCCAAGGCTGCCACATCCTGGAGGAAGACGGCATTTGATTGCCCGTTCCTCCAGGAGGTGTTTCTGCGAGTTCAGGTTCGGGAGATTGGTGGCAAGCCCACGTCTGCCCTCTGGACAGGTGGCCAAGGACCTGCTATCCCCTTGGGCCCAGAGGCACAGGAAAGGCCTTCCTTCTGTCCAGACTCCTTCCTCAGATTAGAGCACGCTCCCGTGCCCAATCATCCCCTCGTGTCTCCTTAGCTTCGTCTCTCTGCACAAGCAGAGGGTGACAATTGTCTTGCCACCGGCCCGCTGTTCTTGCCAGGGCCGGCGCTCCTGCTTCGCGACCGTTTTCCGTCCACAAGGCCAACGACTCCTTCTCTTCTCCTGGGGCAGCATGCTGCACTTTTCCTAGACAGGCTCCTGCGGAGTGCAGTGACAGACATGTCCCTTTCTTTAAGGATCTTTCCACAGGCGCAACCACGCTTCTCTCTCAGGCAGAAGGGATGCCCAGGCAAAGTGGATCTCGCTCCATGCGGATTTATTACACCGTGCTGTGGAGTCTTCCTCAGGAAAACAGCAGCAGCATCCCACAGATCCGACTCTGATTTCCCAGAGAATGCTGTGCTTTCTCAGACGGGATGCCCTAGCAAAGAGGCTTTTGCTCTATGCGGGTTCCTCCCGCCGTGCTCGAATACTAGGCTAAGGCAAGCAGCAACAGCAGCCCACAGAAACGACTCTGATTTCCCAGCGATGGCTATGCTTTCGCATAGGTTTTCAGCTTGGCGGGAACCGCACTTCGCTGCTGCTTCCTCAGCAAGGATTTCGGTGTTTGCTCTGTCGCGTCAGGGAAGAAGAGCTGCGGAGAGCTGGTCCGTCTTAGGCCTTGCTGTCCCGGGCTTCATGTTGGCGCCCTGGGTTCTCGCTGCCAGGCCGAAATAAGCAGACACAGCCACAAACCTGCAGCAGCGTGCGTGGCCTAGGATGGCACTCAATGCACACTACCAACTCCCGTTGTAGGCAACGCTTGGCCTTTGGTACTGGCTCTCAGGCGGACTCACGGACAAGGCCAGTGCCTTCGCCACAGGAGAGGAGAGGCGACAGGATCCCTGAACACCGTCCGTTCCCTGGAATGGGGAGCTTTGGGGGACTGTCCCCACTCCTTCCCCGGCAAACCCCCTGCCACCGAAAACGCTGTCACATCTTGGAGGAAGATGGCATCTGACTGCCCATTTCACGAGGGAGCTGTTCCTCAAGTTCCGGGTTTGGCTCCTGGTAGCAAGCCCAAGTGTGCCCTACGGACAGGTGGTCAAGGACATGCTGTCCCCTTGGGACCAGAGGCACAAGACAGGCCTGCCTTCTGCCCAGACTCCTTCCTCAGAGTGGAGCAGGTGCCCCTGCCCTAGTCGTCACCTCATGTCTCATTAGCAGTGAGGCTTCGTCTCTCCGCACAGGGAGCGAGTGACACTTGTCTTGCCACCGGCCTGCTCTTCCTGCCACGGCAGGCTCTCCTGCTTCCCGACCGTTTCCCAAACTCAAGGCCAATGGCACCTTCTCTTCTCTGGGGGCGGCTTGTTCGGCCTGCCCCAGACTTGCTCCTGGGGAGTGCAGTGAAAGACATGTCCCTTTCCTTAAGGCCCTTTCAGATGTGCAACCACGCTTCTCTCTTAGGCAAAGAGGTGCTAGGGCAAAGAGGATTTCGTTGCATGCGGGTATCTTCCAACGTGCTGTGGAGAGTAGCTTAGGTATTCAGCAGCAGCATCCCCCACATCCGATTCTGATTTCCCAGTGAATGCTGTGCTTTCCCAGAGGAGATGCCCGGGCAAAGAGGATTTCGCTGTATGCGGGTTTCTCCCACCGTTACACCGGGCTCAGGCAAGCAGCAGTAGAGCCCGCAGATCCGACTCTGATTTCTCGGCGAATGCTGTGCTTTCACAGAGGCTTTGGCTTGGAGCGAACAGCACTTGGCCGCTGCTTCCTCAGCAAGGCTTTAGTCGCTTCAGGGAAGAAGAGCAGCGGGAGAGCTGGTGCCTCTTGGGCCTTGCTTTCCCGGGCTCCAAGTTCACATCCTGGGTTCATCCTACCAAGCCGAAATAAGCAGACCCAGCCTCGACCCTGCAGCAGCGTGCATGGCCTAGGATGGCACTCTGCTCACAATGACATCTCTCCTCGTAGGCAAGGCCTGCCCTTTCGCTCTGGCATTCAGGGGGACAGGGGACTAGGCTCGTGCCTTCCCCATCCTTGAGGAGCCGCGAGAGGATCACTGCACACGGCCCGTGCCCTGGGATGGGGAGTAATGGGAAACTGTCCCTGTTTCCCCGACACACCCCCTGCCTCCGCCAAGGCTGCCACATCCTGGAGGAAGACGGCATTTGATTGCCCGTTCCTCCAGGAGGTGTTTCTGCGAGTTCAGGTTCGGGAGATTGGTGGCAAGCCCACGTCTGCCCTCTGGACAGGTGGCCAAGGACCTGCTATCCCCTTGGGCCCAGAGGCACAGGAAAGGCCTTCCTTCTGTCCAGACTCCTTCCTCAGATTAGAGCACGCTCCCGTGCCCAATCATCCCCTCGTGTCTCCTTAGCTTCGTCTCTCTGCACAAGCAGAGGGTGACAATTGTCTTGCCACCGGCCCGCTGTTCTTGCCAGGGCCGGCGCTCCTGCTTCGCGACCGTTTTCCGTCCACAAGGCCAACGACTCCTTCTCTTCTCCTGGGGCAGCATGCTGCACTTTCCCTAGACAGGCTCCTGCGGAGTGCAGTGACAGACATGTCCCTTTCTTTAAGGATCTTTCCACAGGCGCAACCACGCTTCTCTCTCAGGCAGAAGGGATGCCCAGGCAAAGTGGATCTCGCTCCATGCGGATTTATTACACCGTGCTGTGGAGTCTTCCTCAGGAAAACAGCAGCAGCATCCCACAGATCCGACTCTGATTTCCCAGAGAATGCTGTGCTTTCTCAGACGGGATGCCCTAGCAAAGAGGCTTTTGCTCTATGCGGGTTCCTCCCGCCGTGCTCGAATACTAGGCTAAGGCAAGCAGCAACAGCAGCCCACAGAAACGACTCTGATTTCCCAGCGATGGCTATGCTTTCGCATAGGTTTTCAGCTTGGCGGGAACCGCACTTCGCTGCTGCTTCCTCAGCAAGGATTTCGGTGTTTGCTCTGTCGCGTCAGGGAAGAAGAGCTGCGGAGAGCTGGTCCGTCTTAGGCCTTGCTGTCCCGGGCTTCATGTTGGCGCCCTGGGTTCTCGCTGCCAGGCCGAAATAAGCAGACACAGCCACAAACCTGCAGCAGCGTGCGTGGCCTAGGATGGCACTCAATGCACACTACCAACTCCCGTTGTAGGCAACGCTTGGCCTTTGGTACTGGCTCTCAGGCGGACTCACGGACAAGGCCAGTGCCTTCGCCACAGGAGAGGAGAGGCGACAGGATCCCTGAACACCATCCGTTCCCTGGAATGGGGAGCTTTGGGGGACTGTCCCCACTCCTTCCCCGGCAAACCCCCTGCCACCGAAAACGCTGTCACATCTTGGAGGAAGATGGCATCTGACTGCCCATTTCACGAGGGAGCTGTTCCTCAAGTTCCGGGTTTGGCTCCTGGTAGCAAGCCCAAGTGTGCCCTACGGACAGGTGGTCAAGGACATGCTGTCCCCTTGGGACCAGAGGCACAAGACAGGCCTGCCTTCTGCCCAGACTCCTTCCTCAGAGTGGAGCAGGTGCCCCTGCCCTAGTCGTCACCTCATGTCTCATTAGCAGTGAGGCTTCGTCTCTCCGCACAGGGAGCGAGTGACACTTGTCTTGCCACCGGCCTGCTCTTCCTGCCACGGCAGGCTCTCCTGCTTCCCGACCGTTTCCCAAACTCAAGGCCAATGGCACCTTCTCTTCTCTGGGGGCGGCTTGTTCGGCCTGCCCCAGACTTGCTCCTGGGGAGTGCAGTGAAAGACATGTCCCTTTCCTTAAGGCCCTTTCAGATGTGCAACCACGCTTCTCTCTTAGGCAAAGAGGTGCTAGGGCAAAGAGGATTTCGTTGCATGCGGGTATCTTCCAACGTGCTGTGGAGAGTAGCTTAGGTATTCAGCAGCAGCATCCCCCACATCCGATTCTGATTTCCCAGTGAATGCTGTGCTTTCCCAGAGGAGATGCCCGGGCAAAGAGGATTTCGCTGTATGCGGGTTTCTCCCACCGTTACACCGGGCTCAGGCAAGCAGCAGTAGAGCCCGCAGATCCGACTCTGATTTCTCGGCGAATGCTGTGCTTTCACAGAGGCTTTGGCTTGGAGCGAACAGCACTTGGCCGCTGCTTCCTCAGCAAGGCTTTAGTCGCTTCAGGGAAGAAGAGCAGCGGGAGAGCTGGTGCCTCTTGGGCCTTGCTTTCCCGGGCTCCAAGTTCACATCCTGGGTTCATCCTACCAAGCCGAAATAAGCAGACCCAGCCTCGACCCTGCAGCAGCGTGCATGGCCTAGGATGGCACTCTGCTCACAATGACATCTCTCCTCGTAGGCAAGGCCTGCCCTTTCGCTCTGGCATTCAGGGGGACAGGGGACTAGGCTCGTGCCTTCCCCATCCTTGAGGAGCCGCGAGAGGATCACTGCACACGGCCCGTGCCCTGGGATGGGGAGTAATGGGAAACTGTCCCTGTTTCCCCGACACACCCCCTGCCTCCGCCAAGGCTGCCACATCCTGGAGGAAGACGGCATTTGATTGCCCGTTCCACCAGGAGGTGTTTCTGCGAGTTCAGGTTCGGGAGATTGGTGGCAAGCCCACGTCTGCCCTCTGGACAGGTGGCCAAGGACCTGCTATCCCCTTGGGCCCAGAGGCACAGGAAAGGCCTTCCTTCTGTCCAGACTCCTTCCTCAGATTAGAGCACGCTCCCGTGCCCAATCATCCCCTCGTGTCTCCTTAGCTTCGTCTCTCTGCACAAGCAGAGGGTGACAATTGTCTTGCCACCGGCCCGCTGTTCTTGCCAGGGCCGGCGCTCCTGCTTCGCGACCGTTTTCCGTCCACAAGGCCAACGACTCCTTCTCTTCTCCTGGGGCAGCATGCTGCACTTTCCCTAGACAGGCTCCTGCGGAGTGCAGTGACAGACATGTCCCTTTCTTTAAGGATCTTTCCACAGGCGCAACCACGCTTCTCTCTCAGGCAGAAGGGATGCCCAGGCAAAGTGGATCTCGCTCCATGCGGATTTATTACACCGTGCTGTGGAGTCTTCCTCAGGAAAACAGCAGCAGCATCCCACAGATCCGACTCTGATTTCCCAGAGAATGCTGTGCTTTCTCAGACGGGATGCCCTAGCAAAGAGGCTTTTGCTCTATGCGGGTTCCTCCCGCCGTGCTCGAATACTAGGCTAAGGCAAGCAGCAACAGCAGCCCACAGAAACGACTCTGATTTCCCAGCGATGGCTATGCTTTCGCATAGGTTTTCAGCTTGGCGGGAACCGCACTTCGCTGCTGCTTCCTCAGCAAGGATTTCGGTGTTTGCTCTGTCGCGTCAGGGAAGAAGAGCTGCGGAGAGCTGGTCCGTCTTAGGCCTTGCTGTCCCGGGCTTCATGTTGGCGCCCTGGGTTCTCGCTGCCAGGCCGAAATAAGCAGACACAGCCACAAACCTGCAGCAGCGTGCGTGGCCTAGAATGGCACTCAATGCACACTACCAACTCCCGTTGTAGGCAACGCTTGGCCTTTGGTACTGGCTCTCAGGCGGACTCACGGACAAGGCCAGTGCCTTCGCCACAGGAGAGGAGAGGCGACAGGATCCCTGAACACCGTCCGTTCCCTGGAATGGGGAGCTTTGGGGGACTGTCCCCACTCCTTCCCCGGCAAACCCCCTGCCACCGAAAACGCTGTCACATCTTGGAGGAAGATGGCATCTGACTGCCCATTTCACGAGGGAGCTGTTCCTCAAGTTCCGGGTTTGGCTCCTGGTAGCAAGCCCAAGTGTGCCCTACGGACAGGTGGTCAAGGACATGCTGTCCCCTTGGGACCAGAGGCACAAGACAGGCCTGCCTTCTGCCCAGACTCCTTCCTCAGAGTGAAGCAGGTGCCCCTGCCCTAGTCGTCACCTCATGTCTCATTAGCAGTGAGGCTTCGTCTCTCCGCACAGGGAGCGAGTGACACTTGTCTTGCCACCGGCCTGCTCTTCCTGCCACGGCAGGCTCTCCTGCTTCCCGACCGTTTCCCAAACTCAAGGCCAATGGCACCTTCTCTTCTCTGGGGGCGGCTTGTTCGGCCTGCCCCAGACTTGCTCCTGGGGAGTGCAGTGAAAGACATGTCCCTTTCCTTAAGGCCCTTTCAGATGTGCAACCACGCTTCTCTCTTAGGCAAAGAGGTGCTAGGGCAAAGAGGATTTCGTTGCATGCGGGTATCTTCCAACGTGCTGTGGAGAGTAGCTTAGGTATTCAGCAGCAGCATCCCCCACATCCGATTCTGATTTCCCAGTGAATGCTGTGCTTTCCCAGAGGAGATGCCCGGGCAAAGAGGATTTCGCTGTATGCGGGTTTCTCCCACCGTTACACCGGGCTCAGGCAAGCAGCAGTAGAGCCCGCAGATCCGACTCTGATTTCTCGGCGAATGCTGTGCTTTCACAGAGGCTTTGGCTTGGAGCGAACAGCACTTGGCCGCTTCTTCCTCAGCAAGGCTTTAGTCGCTTCAGGGAAGAAGAGCAGCGGGAGAGCTGGTGCCTCTTGGGCCTTGCTTTCCCGGGCTCCAAGTTCACATCCTGGGTTCATCCTACCAAGCCGAAATAAGCAGACCCAGCCTCGACCCTGCAGCAGCGTGCATGGCCTAGGATGGCACTCTGCTCACAATGACATCTCTCCTCGTAGGCAAGGCCTGCCCTTTCGCTCTGGCATTCAGGGGGACAGGGGACTAGGCTCGTGCCTTCCCCATCCTTGAGGAGCCGCGAGAGGATCACTGCACACGGCCCGTGCCCTGGGATGGGGAGTAATGGGAAACTGTCCCTGTTTCCCCGACACACCCCCTGCCTCCGCCAAGGCTGCCACATCCTGGAGGAAGACGGCATTTGATTGCCCGTTCCTCCAGGAGGTGTTTCTGCGAGTTCAGGTTCGGGAGATTGGTGGCAAGCCCACGTCTGCCCTCTGGACAGGTGGCCAAGGACCTGCTATCCCCTTGGGCCCAGAGGCACAGGAAAGGCCTTCCTTCTGTCCAGACTCCTTCCTCAGATTAGAGCACGCTCCCGTGCCCAATCATCCCCTCGTGTCTCCTTAGCTTCGTCTCTCTGCACAAGCAGAGGGTGACAATTGTCTTGCCACCGGCCCGCTGTTCTTGCCAGGGCCGGCGCTCCTGCTTCGCGACCGTTTTCCGTCCACAAGGCCAACGACTCCTTCTCTTCTCCTGGGGCAGCATGCTGCACTTTCCCTAGACAGGCTCCTGCGGAGTGCAGTGACAGACATGTCCCTTTCTTTAAGGATCTTTCCACAGGCGCAACCACGCTTCTCTCTCAGGCAGAAGGGATGCCCAGGCAAAGTGGATCTCGCTCCATGCGGATTTATTACACCGTGCTGTGGAGTCTTCCTCAGGAAAACAGCAGCAGCATCCCACAGATCCGACTCTGATTTCCCAGAGAATGCTGTGCTTTCTCAGACGGGATGCCCTAGCAAAGAGGCTTTTGCTCTATGCGGGTTCCTCCCGCCGTGCTCGAATACTAGGCTAAGGCAAGCAGCAACAGCAGCCCACAGAAACGACTCTGATTTCCCAGCGAAGGCTATGCTTTCGCATAGGTTTTCAGCTTGGCGGGAACCGCACTTCGCTGCTGCTTCCTCAGCAAGGATTTCGGTGTTTGCTCTGTCGCGTCAGGGAAGAAGAGCTGCGGAGAGCTGGTCCGTCTTAGGCCTTGCTGTCCCGGGCTTCATGTTGGCGCCCTGGGTTCTCGCTGCCAGGCCGAAATAAGCAGACACAGCCACAAACCTGCAGCAGCGTGCGTGGCCTAGGATGGCACTCAATGCACACTACCAACTCCCGTTGTAGGCAACGCTTGGCCTTTGGTACTGGCTCTCAGGCGGACTCACGGACAAGGCCAGTGCCTTCGCCACAGGAGAGGAGAGGCGACAGGATCCCTGAACACCGTCCGTTCCCTGGAATGGGGAGCTTTGGGGGACTGTCCCCACTCCTTCCCCGGCAAACCCCCTGCCACCGAAAACGCTGTCACATCTTGGAGGAAGATGGCATCTGACTGCCCATTTCACGAGGGAGCTGTTCCTCAAGTTCCGGGTTTGGCTCCTGGTAGCAAGCCCAAGTGTGCCCTACGGACAGGTGGTCAAGGACATGCTGTCCCCTTGGGACCAGAGGCACAAGACAGGCCTGCCTTCTGCCCAGACTCCTTCCTCAGAGTGGAGCAGGTGCCCCTGCCCTAGTCGTCACCTCATGTCTCATTAGCAGTGAGGCTTCGTCTCTCCGCACAGGGAGCGAGTGACACTTGTCTTGCCACCGGCCTGCTCTTCCTGCCACGGCAGGCTCTCCTGCTTCCCGACCGTTTCCCAAACTCAAGGCCAATGGCACCTTCTCTTCTCTGGGGGCGGCTTGTTCGGCCTGCCCCAGACTTGCTCCTGGGGAGTGCAGTGAAAGACATGTCCCTTTCCTTAAGGCCCTTTCAGATGTGCAACCACGCTTCTCTCTTAGGCAAAGAGGTGCTAGGGCAAAGAGGATTTCGTTGCATGCGGGTATCTTCCAACGTGCTGTGGAGAGTAGCTTAGGTATTCAGCAGCAGCATCCCCCACATCCGATTCTGATTTCCCAGTGAATGCTGTGCTTTCCCAGAGGAGATGCCCGGGCAAAGAGGATTTCGCTGTATGCGGGTTTCTCCCACCGTTACACCGGGCTCAGGCAAGCAGCAGTAGAGCCCGCAGATCCGACTCTGATTTCTCGGCGAATGCTGTGCTTTCACAGAGGCTTTGGCTTGGAGCGAACAGCACTTGGCCGCTGCTTCCTCAGCAAGGCTTTAGTCGCTTCAGGGAAGAAGAGCAGCGGGAGAGCTGGTGCCTCTTGGGCCTTGCTTTCCCGGGCTCCAAGTTCACATCCTGGGTTCATCCTACCAAGCCGAAATAAGCAGACCCAGCCTCGACCCTGCAGCAGCGTGCATGGCCTAGGATGGCACTCTGCTCACAATGACATCTCTCCTCGTAGGCAAGGCCTGCCCTTTCGCTCTGGCATTCAGGGGGACAGGGGACTAGGCTCGTGCCTTCCCCATCCTTGAGGAGCCGCGAGAGGATCACTGCACACGGCCCGTGCCCTGGGATGGGGAGTAATGGGAAACTGTCCCTGTTTCCCCGACACACCCCCTGCCTCCGCCAAGGCTGCCACATCCTGGAGGAAGACGGCATTTGATTGCCCGTTCCTCCAGGAGGTGTTTCTGCGAGTTCAGGTTCGGGAGATTGGTGGCAAGCCCACGTCTGCCCTCTGGACAGGTGGCCAAGGACCTGCTATCCCCTTGGGCCCAGAGGCACAGGAAAGGCCTTCCTTCTGTCCAGACTCCTTCCTCAGATTAGAGCACGCTCCCGTGCCCAATCATCCCCTCGTGTCTCCTTAGCTTCGTCTCTCTGCACAAGCAGAGGGTGACAATTGTCTTGCCACCGGCCCGCTGTTCTTGCCAGGGCCGGCGCTCCTGCTTCGCGACCGTTTTCCGTCCACAAGGCCAACGACTCCTTCTCTTCTCCTGGGGCAGCATGCTGCACTTTCCCTAGACAGGCTCCTGCGGAGTGCAGTGACAGACATGTCCCTTTCTTTAAGGATCTTTCCACAGGCGCAACCACGCTTCTCTCTCAGGCAGAAGGGATGCCCAGGCAAAGTGGATCTCGCTCCATGCGGATTTATTACACCGTGCTGTGGAGTCTTCCTCAGGAAAACAGCAGCAGCATCCCACAGATCCGACTCTGATTTCCCAGAGAATGCTGTGCTTTCTCAGAGGGGATGCCCTAGCAAAGAGGCTTTTGCTCTATGCGGGTTCCTCCCGCCGTGCTCGAATACTAGGCTAAGGCAAGCAGCAACAGCAGCCCACAGAAACGACTCTGATTTCCCAGCGATGGCTATGCTTTCGCATAGGTTTTCAGCTTGGCGGGAACCGCACTTCGCTGCTGCTTCCTCAGCAAGGATTTCGGTGTTTGCTCTGTCGCGTCAGGGAAGAAGAGCTGCGGAGAGCTGGTCCGTCTTAGGCCTTGCTGTCCCGGGCTTCATGTTGGCGCCCTGGGTTCTCGCTGCCAGGCCGAAATAAGCAGACACAGCCACAAACCTGCAGCAGCGTGCGTGGCCTAGGATGGCACTCAATGCACACTACCAACTCCCGTTGTAGGCAACGCTTGGCCTTTGGTACTGGCTCTCAGGCGGACTCACGGACAAGGCCAGTGCCTTCGCCACAGGAGAGGAGAGGCGACAGGATCCCTGAACACCGTCCGTTCCCTGGAATGGGGAGCTTTGGGGGACTGTCCCCACTCCTTCCCCGGCAAACCCCCTGCCACCGAAAACGCTGTCACATCTTGGAGGAAGATGGCATCTGACTGCCCATTTCACGAGGGAGCTGTTCCTCAAGTTCCGGGTTTGGCTCCTGGTAGCAAGCCCAAGTGTGCCCTACGGACAGGTGGTCAAGGACATGCTGTCCCCTTGGGACCAGAGGCACAAGACAGGCCTGCCTTCTGCCCAGACTCCTTCCTCAGAGTGGAGCAGGTGCCCCTGCCCTAGTCGTCACCTCATGTCTCATTAGCAGTGAGGCTTCGTCTCTCCGCACAGTGAGCGAGTGACACTTGTCTTGCCACCGGCCTGCTCTTCCTGCCACGGCAGGCTCTCCTGCTTCCCGACCGTTTCCCAAACTCAAGGCCAATGGCACCTTCTCTTCTCTGGGGGCGGCTTGTTCGGCCTGCCCCAGACTTGCTCCTGGGGAGTGCAGTGAAAGACATGTCCCTTTCCTTAAGGCCCTTTCAGATGTGCAACCACGCTTCTCTCTTAGGCAAAGAGGTGCTAGGGCAAAGAGGATTTCGTTGCATGCGGGTATCTTCCAACGTGCTGTGGAGAGTAGCTTAGGTATTCAGCAGCAGCATCCCCCACATCCGATTCTGATTTCCCAGTGAATGCTGTGCTTTCCCAGAGGAGATGCCCGGGCAAAGAGGATTTCGCTGTATGCGGGTTTCTCCCACCGTTACACCGGGCTCAGGCAAGCAGCAGTAGAGCCCGCAGATCCGACTCTGATTTCTCGGCGAATGCTGTGCTTTCACAGAGGCTTTGGCTTGGAGCGAACAGCACTTGGCCGCTGCTTCCTCAGCAAGGCTTTAGTCGCTTCAGGGAAGAAGAGCAGCGGGAGAGCTGGTGCCTCTTGGGCCTTGCTTTCCCGGGCTCCAAGTTCACATCCTGGGTTCATCCTACCAAGCCGAAATAAGCAGACCCAGCCTCGACCCTGCAGCAGCGTGCATGGCCTAGGATGGCACTCTGCTCACAATGACATCTCTCCTCGTAGGCAAGGCCTGCCCTTTCGCTCTGGCATTCAGGGGGACAGGGGACTAGGCTCGTGCCTTCCCCATCCTTGAGGAGCCGCGAGAGGATCACTGCACACGGCCCGTGCCCTGGGATGGGGAGTAATGGGAAACTGTCCCTGTTTCCCCGACACACCCCCTGCCTCCGCCAAGGCTGCCACATCCTGGAGGAAGACGGCATTTGATTGCCCGTTCCTCCAGGAGGTGTTTCTGCGAGTTCAGGTTTGGGAGATTGGTGGCAAGCCCACGTCTGCCCTCTGGACAGGTGGCCAAGGACCTGCTATCCCCTTGGGCCCAGAGGCACAGGAAAGGCCTTCCTTCTGTCCAGACTCCTTCCTCAGATTAGAGCACGCTCCCGTGCCCAATCATCCCCTCGTGTCTCCTTAGCTTCGTCTCTCTGCACAAGCAGAGGGTGACAATTGTCTTGCCACCGGCCCGCTGTTCTTGCCAGGGCCGGCGCTCCTGCTTCGCGACCGTTTTCCGTCCACAAGGCCAACGACTCCTTCTCTTCTCCTGGGGCAGCATGCTGCACTTTCCCGAGACAGGCTCCTGCGGAGTGCAGTGACAGACATGTCCCTTTCTTTAAGGATCTTTCCACAGGCGCAACCACGCTTCTCTCTCAGGCAGAAGGGATGCCCAGGCAAAGTGGATCTCGCTCCATGCGGATTTATTACACCGTGCTGTGGAGTCTTCCTCAGGAAAACAGCAGCAGCATCCCACAGATCCGACTCTGATTTCCCAGAGAATGCTGTGCTTTCTCAGAGGGGATGCCCTAGCAAAGAGGCTTTTGCTCTATGCGGGTTCCTCCCGCCGTGCTCGAATACTAGGCTAAGGCAAGCAGCAACAGCAGCCCACAGAAACGACTCTGATTTCCCAGCGATGGCTATGCTTTCGCATAGGTTTTCAGCTTGGCGGGAACCGCACTTCGCTGCTGCTTCCTCAGCAAGGATTTCGGTGTTTGCTCTGTCACGTCAGGGAAGAAGAGCTGCGGAGAGCTGGTCCGTCTTAGGCCTTGCTGTCCCGGGCTTCATGTTGGCGCCCTGGGTTCTCGCTGCCAGGCCGAAATAAGCAGACACAGCCACAAACCTGCAGCAGCGTGCGTGGCCTAGGATGGCACTCAATGCACACTACCAACTCCCGTTGTAGGCAACGCTTGGCCTTTGGTACTGGCACTCAGGCGGACTCACGGACAAGGCCAGTGCCTTCGCCACTGGAGAGGAGAGGCGACAGGATCCCTGAACACCGTCCGTTCCCTGGAATGGGGAGCTTTGGGGGACTGTCCCCACTCCTTCCCCGGCAAACCCCCTGCCACCGAAAACGCTGTCACATCTTGGAGGAAGATGGCATCTGACTGCCCATTTCACGAGGGAGCTGTTCCTCAAGTTCCGGGTTTGGCTCCTGGTAGCAAGCCCAAGTGTGCCCTACGGACAGGTGGTCAAGGACATGCTGTCCCCTTGGGACCAGAGGCACAAGACAGGCCTGCCTTCTGCCCAGACTCCTTCCTCAGAGTGGAGCAGGTGCCCCTGCCCTAGTCGTCACCTCATGTCTCATTAGCAGTGAGGCTTCGTCTCTCCGCACAGGGAGCGGGTGACACTTGTCTTGCCACCGGCCTGCTCTTCCTGCCACGGCAGGCTCTCCTGCTTCCCGACCGTTTCCCAAACTCAAGGCCAATGGCACCTTCTCTTCTCTGGGGGCGGCTTGTTCGGCCTGCCCCAGACTTGCTCCTGGGGAGTGCAGTGAAAGACATGTCCCTTTCCTTAAGGCCCTTTCAGATGTGCAACCACGCTTCTCTCTTAGGCAAAGAGGTGCTAGGGCAAAGAGGATTTCGTTGCATGCGGGTATCTTCCAACGTGCTGTGGAGAGTAGCTTAGGTATTCAGCAGCAGCATCCCCCACATCCGATTCTGATTTCCCAGTGAATGCTGTGCTTTCCCAGAGGAGATGCCCGGGCAAAGAGGATTTCGCTGTATGCGGGTTTCTCCCACCGTTACACCGGGCTCAGGCAAGCAGCAGTAGAGCCCGCAGATCCGACTCTGATTTCTCGGCGAATGCTGTGCTTTCACAGAGGCTTTGGCTTGGAGCGAACAGCACTTGGCCGCTGCTTCCTCAGCAAGGCTTTAGTCGCTTCAGGGAAGAAGAGCAGCGGGAGAGCTGGTGCCTCTTGGGCCTTGCTTTCCCGGGCTCCAAGTTCACATCCTGGGTTCATCCTACCAAGCCGAAATAAGCAGACCCAGCCTCGACCCTGCAGCAGCGTGCATGGCCTAGGATGGCACTCTGCTCACAATGACATCTCTCCTCGTAGGCAAGGCCTGCCCTTTCGCTCTGGCATTCAGGGGGACAGGGGACTAGGCTCGTGCCTTCCCCATCCTTGAGGAGCCGCGAGAGGATCACTGCACACGGCCCGTGCCCTGGGATGGGGAGTAATGGGAAACTGTCCCTGTTTCCCCGACACACCCCCTGCCTCCGCCAAGGCTGCCACATCCTGGAGGAAGACGGCATTTGATTGCCCGTTCCTCCAGGAGGTGTTTCTGCGAGTTCAGGTTCGGGAGATTGGTGGCAAGCCCACGTCTGCCCTCTGGACAGGTGGCCAAGGACCTGCTATCCCCTTGGGCCCAGAGGCACAGGAAAGGCCTTCCTTCTGTCCAGACTCCTTCCTCAGATTAGAGCACGCTCCCGTGCCCAATCATCCCCTCGTGTCTCCTTAGCTTCGTCTCTCTGCACAAGCAGAGGGTGACAATTGTCTTGCCACCGGCCCGCTGTTCTTGCCAGGGCCGGCGCTCCTGCTTCGCGACCGTTTTCCGTCCACAAGGCCAACGACTCCTTCTCTTCTCCTGGGGCAGCATGCTGCACTTTCCCTAGACAGGCTCCTGCGGAGTGCAGTGACAGACATGTCCCTTTCTTTAAGGATCTTTCCATAGGCGCAACCACGCTTCTCTCTCAGGCAGAAGGGATGCCCAGGCAAAGTGGATCTCGCTCCATGCGGATTTATTACACCGTGCTGTGGAGTCTTCCTCAGGAAAACAGCAGCAGCATCCCACAGATCCGACTCTGATTTCCCAGAGAATGCTGTGCTTTCTCAGAGGGGATGCCCTAGCAAGGAGGCTTTTGCTCTATGCGGGTTCCTCCCGCCGTGCTCGAATACTAGGCTAAGGCAAGCAGCAACAGCAGCCCACAGAAACGACTCTGATTTCCCAGCGATGGCTATGCTTTCGCATAGGTTTTCAGCTTGGCGGGAACCGCACTTCGCTGCTGCTTCCTCAGCAAGGATTTCGGTGTTTGCTCTGTCGCGTCAGGGAAGAAGAGCTGCGGAGAGCTGGTCCGTCTTAGGCCTTGCTGTCCCGGGCTTCATGTTGGCGCCCTGGGTTCTCGCTGCCAGGCCGAAATAAGCAGACACAGCCACAAACCTGCAGCAGCGTGCGTGGCCTAGGATGGCACTCAATGCACACTACCAACTCCCGTTGTAGGCAACGCTTGGTCTTTGGTACTGGCACTCAGGCGGACTCACGGACAAGGCCAGTGCCTTCGCCACAGGAGAGGAGAGGCGACAGGATCCCTGAACACCGTCCGTTCCCTGGAATGGGGAGCTTTGGGGGACTGTCCCCACTCCTTCCCCGGCAAACCCCCTGCCACCGAAAACGCTGTCACATCTTGGAGGAAGATGGCATCTGACTGCCCATTTCACGAGGGAGCTGTTCCTCAAGTTCCGGGTTTGGCTCCTGGTAGCAAGCCCAAGTGTGCCCTACGGACAGGTGGTCAAGGACATGCTGTCCCCTTGGGACCAGAGGCACAAGACAGGCCTGCCTTCTGCCCAGACTCCTTCCTCAGAGTGGAGCAGGTGCCCCTGCCCTAGTCGTCACCTCATGTCTCATTAGCAGTGAGGCTTCGTCTCTCCGCACCGGGAGCGGGTGACACTTGTCTTGCCACCGGCCTGCTCTTCCTGCCACGGCAGGCTCTCCTGCTTCCCGACCGTTTCCCAAACTCAAGGCCAATGGCACCTTCTCTTCTCTGGGGGCGGCTTGTTTGGCCTGCCCCAGACTTGCTCCTGCGGAGTGCAGTGAAAGACATGTCCCTTTCCTTAAGGCCCTTTCAGATGTGCAACCACGCTTCTCTCTTAGGCAAAGAGGTGCTAGGGCAAAGAGGATTTCGTTGCATGCGGGTATCTTCCAACGTGCTGTGGAGAGTAGCTTAGGTATTCAGCAGCAGCATCCCCCACATCCGATTCTGATTTCCCAGTGAATGTTGTGCTTTCCCAGAGGAGATGCCCGGGCAAAGACGATTTCGCTGTATGCGGGTTTCTCCCACCGTTACACCGGGCTCAGGCAAGCAGCAGTAGAGCCCGCAGATCCGACTCTGATTTCTCGGCGAATGCTGTGCTTTCGCAGAGGCTTTGGCTTGGAGCGAACAGCACTTGGCCGCTGCTTCCTCAGCAAGGCTTTAGTCGCTTCAGGGAAGAAGAGCAGCGGGAGAGCTGGTGCCTCTTGGGCCTTGCTTTCCCGGGCTCCAAGTTCACATCCTGGGTTCATCCTACCAAGCCGAAATAAGCAGACCCAGCCTCGACCCTGCAGCAGCGTGCATGGCCTAGGATGGCACTCTGCTCACAATGACATCTCTCCTCGTAGGCAAGGCCTGCCCTTTCGCTCTGGCATTCAGGGGGACAGGGGACTAGGCTCGTGCCTTCCCCATCCTTGAGGAGCCGCGAGAGGATCACTGCACACGGCCCGTGCCCTGGGATGGGGAGTAATGGGAAACTGTCCCTGTTTCCCCGACACACCCCCTGCCTCCGCCAAGGCTGCCACATCCTGGAGGAAGACGGCATTTGATTGCCCGTTCCTCCAGGAGGTGTTTCTGCGAGTTCAGGTTGGGGAGATTGGTGGCAAGCCCACGTCTGCCCTCTGGACAGGTGGCCAAGGACCTGCTATCCCCTTGGGCCCAGAGGCACAGGAAAGGCCTTCCTTCTGTCCAGACTCCTTCCTCAGATTAGAGCACGCTCCCGTGCCCAATCATCCCCCCGTGTCTCCTTAGCTTCGTCTCTCTGCACAAGCAGAGGGTGACAATTGTCTTGCCACCGGCCCGCTGTTCTTGCCAGGGCCGGCGCTCCTGCTTCGCGACCGTTTTCCGTCCACAAGGCCAACGACTCCTTCTCTTCTCCTGGGGCAGCATGCTGCACTTTCCCGAGACAGGCTCCTGGGGAGTGCAGTGACAGACATGTCCCTTTCTTTAAGGCTCTTTCCACAGGCGCAACCACGCTTCTCTCTCAGGCAGAAGGGATGCCCAGGCAAAGTGGATCTCGCTCCATGCAGATTTATTACACCGTGCTGTGGAGTCTTCCTCAGGAAAACAGCAGCAGCATCCCACAGATCCGACTCTGATTTCCCAGAGAATGCTGTGCTTTCCCAGAGGGGATGCCCTAGCAAAGAGGCTTTTGCTCTATGCGGGTTCCTCCCGCCGTGCTCGAATACTAGGCTAAGGCAAGCAGCAACAGCAGCCCACAGAAACGACTCTGATTTCCCAGCGATGGCTATGCTTTCGCATAGGTATTCAGCTTGGCGGGAACCGCACTTCGTTGCTGCTTTCTCAGCAAGGATTTCGGTGTTTGCTCTGTCGCGTCAGGGAAGAAGAGCTGCGGAGAGCTGGTCCGTCTTAGGCCTTGCTGTCCCGGGCTTCATGTTGGCGCCCTGGGTTCTCGCTGCCAGGCCGAAATAAGCAGACACAGCCACAAACCTGCAGCAGCGTGCGTGGCCTAGGATGGCACTCAATGCACACTACCAACTCCCGTTGTAGGCAACGCTTGGCCTTTGGTACTGGCTCTCAGGCGGACTCACGGACAAGGCCAGTGCCTTCGCCACAGGAGAGGAGAGGCGACAGGATCCCTGAACACCGTCCGTTGCCTGGAATGGGGAGCTTTGGGGGACTGTCCCCACTCCTTCCCCGGCAAACCCCCTGCCACCGAAAACGCTGTCACATCTTGGAGGAAGATGGCATCTGACTGCCCATTTCACGAGGGAGCTGTTCCTCAAGTTCCGGGTTTGGCTCCTGGTAGCAAGCCCAAGTGTGCCCTACGGACAGGTGGTCAAGGACATGCTGTCCCCTTGGGACCAGAGGCACAAGACAGGCCTGCCTTCTGCCCAGACTCCTTCCTCAGAGTGGAGCAGGTGCCCCTGCCCTAGTCGTCACCTCATGTCTCATTAGCAGTGAGGCTTCGTCTCTCCGCACCGGGAGCGGGTGACACTTGTCTTGCCACCGGCCTGCTCTTCCTGCCACGGCAGGCTCTCCTGCTTCCCGACCGTTTCCCAAACTCAAGGCCAATGGCACCTTCTCTTCTCTGGGGGCGGCTCGTTCGGCCTGCCCCAGACTTGCTCCTGGGGAGTGCAGTGAAAGACATGTCCCTTTCCTTAAGGCCCTTTCAGATGTGCAACCACGCTTCTCTCTTAGGCAAAGAGGTGCTAGGGCAAAGAGGATTTCGTTGCATGCGGGTATCTTCCAACGTGCTGTGGAGAGTAGCTTAGGTATTCAGCAGCAGCATCCCCCACATCCGATTCTGATTTCCCAGTGAATGTTGTGCTTTCCCAGAGGAGATGCCCGGGCAAAGAAGATTTCGCTGTATGCGGGTTTCTCCCACCGTTACACCGGGCTCAGGCAAGCAGCAGTAGAGCCCGCAGATCCGACTCTGATTTCTCGGCGAATGCTGTGCTTTCGCAGAGGCTTTGGCTTGGAGCGAACAGCACTTGGCCGCTGCTTCCTCAGCAAGGCTTTAGTCGCTTCAGGGAAGAAGAGCAGCGGGAGAGCTGGTGCCTCTTGGGCCTTGCTTTCCCGGGCTCCAAGTTCACATCCTGGGTTCATCCTACCAAGCCGAAATAAGCAGACCCAGCCTCGACCCTGCAGCAGCGTGCATGGCCTAGGATGGCACTCTGCTCACAATGACATCTCTCCTCGTAGGCAAGGCCTGCCCTTTCGCTCTGGCATTCAGGGGGACAGGGGACTAGGCTCGTGCCTTCCCCATCCTTGAGGAGCCGCGAGAGGATCACTGCACACGGCCCGTGCCCTGGGATGGGGAGTAATGGGAAACTGTCCCTGTTTCCCCGACACACCCCCTGCCTCCGCCAAGGCTGCCACATCCTGGAGGAAGACGGCATTTGATTGCCCGTTCCTCCAGGAGGTGTTTCTGCGAGTTCAGGTTGGGGAGATTGGTGGCAAGCCCACGTCTGCCCTCTGGACAGGTGGCCAAGGACCTGCTATCCCCTTGGGCCCAGAGGCACAGGAAAGGCCTTCCTTCTGTCCAGACTCCTTCCTCAGATTAGAGCACGCTCCCGTGCCCAATCATCCCCCCGTGTCTCCTTAGCTTCGTCTCTCTGCACAAGCAGAGGGTGACAATTGTCTTGCCACCGGCCCGCTGTTCTTGCCAGGGCCGGCGCTCCTGCTTCGCGACCGTTTTCCATCCACAAGGCCAACGACTCCTTCTCTTCTCCTGGGGCAGCATGCTGCACTTTCCCGAGACAGGCTCCTGGGGAGTGCAGTGACAGACATGTCCCTTTCTTTAAGGCTCTTTCCACAGGCGCAACCACGCTTCTCTCTCAGGCAGAAGGGATGCCCAGGCAAAGTGGATCTCGCTCCATGCAGATTTATTACACCGTGCTGTGGAGTCTTCCTCAGGAAAACAGCAGCAGCATCCCACAGATCCGACTCTGATTTCCCAGAGAATGCTGTGCTTTCCCAGAGGGGATGCCCTAGCAAAGAGGCTTTTGCTCTATGCGGGTTCCTCCCGCCGTGCTCGAATACTAGGCTAAGGCAAGCAGCAACAGCAGCCCACAGAAACGACTCTGATTTCCCAGCGATGGCTATGCTTTCGCATAGGTATTCAGCTTGGCGGGAACCGCACTTCGTTGCTGCTTCCTCAGCAAGGATTTCGGTGTTTGCTCTGTCGCGTCAGGGAAGAAGAGCTGCGGAGAGCTGGTCCGTCTTAGGCCTTGCTGTCCCGGGCTTCATGTTGGCGCCCTGGGTTCTCGCTGCCAGGCCGAAATAAGCAGACACAGCCACAAACCTGCAGCAGCGTGCGTGGCCTAGGATGGCACTCAATGCACACTACCAACTCCCGTTGTAGGCAACGCTTGGCCTTTGGTACTGGCTCTCAGGCGGACTCACGGACAAGGCCAGTGCCTTCGCCACAGGAGAGGAGAGGCGACAGGATCCCTGAACACCGTCCGTTCCCTGGAATGGGGAGCTTTGGGGGACTGTCCCCACTCCTTCCCCGGCAAACCCCCTGCCACCGAAAACGCTGTCACATCTTGGAGGAAGATGGCATCTGACTGCCCATTTCACGAGGGAGCTGTTCCTCAAGTTCCGGGTTTGGCTCCTGGTAGCAAGCCCAAGTGTGCCCTACGGACAGGTGGTCAAGGACATGCTGTCCCCTTGGGACCAGAGGCACAAGACAGGCCTGCCTTCTGCCCAGACTCCTTCCTCAGAGTGGAGCAGGTGCCCCTGCCCTAGTCGTCACCTCATGTCTCATTAGCAGTGAGGCTTCGTCTCTCCGCACCGGGAGCGGGTGACACTTGTCTTGCCACCGGCCTGCTCTTCCTGCCACGGCAGGCTCTCCTGCTTCCCGACCGTTTCCCAAACTCAAGGCCAATGGCACCTTCTCTTCTCTGGGGGCGGCTCGTTCGGCCTGCCCCAGACTTGCTCCTGGGGAGTGCAGTGAAAGACATGTCCCTTTCCTTAAGGCCCTTTCAGATGTGCAACCACGCTTCTCTCTTAGGCAAAGAGGTGCTAGGGCAAAGAGGATTTCGTTGCATGCGGGTATCTTCCAACGTGCTGTGGAGAGTAGCTTAGGTATTCAGCAGCAGCATCCCCCACATCCGATTCTGATTTCCCAGTGAATGTTGTGCTTTCCCAGAGGAGATGCCCGGGCAAAGAAGATTTCGCTGTATGCGGGTTTCTCCCACCGTTACACCGGGCTCAGGCAAGCAGCAGTAGAGCCCGCAGATCCGACTCTGATTTCTCGGCGAATGCTGTGCTTTCGCAGAGGCTTTGGCTTGGAGCGAACAGCACTTGGCCGCTGCTTCCTCAGCAAGGCTTTAGTCGCTTCAGGGAAGAAGAGCAGCGGGAGAGCTGGTGCCTCTTGGGCCTTGCTTTCCCGGGCTCCAAGTTCACATCCTGGGTTCATCCTACCAAGCCGAAATAAGCAGACCCAGCCTCGACCCTGCAGCAGCGTGCATGGCCTAGGATGGCACTCTGCTCACAATGACATCTCTCCTCGTAGGCAAGGCCTGCCCTTTCGCTCTGGCATTCAGGGGGACAGGGGACTAGGCTCGTGCCTTCCCCATCCTTGAGGAGCCGCGAGAGGATCACTGCACACGGCCCGTGCCCTGGGATGGGGAGTAATGGGAAACTGTCCCTGTTTCCCCGACACACCCCCTGCCTCCGCCAAGGCTGCCACATCCTGGAGGAAGACGGCATTTGATTGCCCGTTCCTCCAGGAGGTGTTTCTGCGAGTTCAGGTTGGGGAGATTGGTGGCAAGCCCACGTCTGCCCTCTGGACAGGTGGCCAAGGACCTGCTATCCCCTTGGGCCCAGAGGCACAGGAAAGGCCTTCCTTCTGTCCAGACTCCTTCCTCAGATTAGAGCACGCTCCCGTGCCCAATCATCCCCCCGTGTCTCCTTAGCTTCGTCTCTCTGCACAAGCAGAGGGTGACAATTGTCTTGCCACCGGCCCGCTGTTCTTGCCAGGGCCGGCGCTCCTGCTTCGCGACCGTTTTCCGTCCACAAGGCCAACGACTCCTTCTCTTCTCCTGGGGCAGCATGCTGCACTTTCCCGAGACAGGCTCCTGGGGAGTGCAGTGACAGACATGTCCCTTTCTTTAAGGCTCTTTCCACAGGCGCAACCACGCTTCTCTCTCAGGCAGAAGGGATGCCCAGGCAAAGTGGATCTCGCTCCATGCAGATTTATTACACCGTGCTGTGGAGTCTTCCTCAGGAAAACAGCAGCAGCATCCCACAGATCCGACTCTGATTTCCCAGAGAATGCTGTGCTTTCCCAGAGGGGATGCCCTAGCAAAGAGGCTTTTGCTCTATGCGGGTTCCTCCCGCCGTGCTCGAATACTAGGCTAAGGCAAGCAGCAACAGCAGCCCACAGAAACGACTCTGATTTCCCAGCGATGGCTATGCTTTCGCATAGGTTTTCAGCTTGGCGGGAACCGCACTTCGTTGCTGCTTCCTCAGCAAGGATTTCGGTGTTTGCTCTGTCGCGTCAGGGAAGAAGAGCTGCGGAGAGCTGGTCCGTCTTAGGCCTTGCTGTCCCGGGCTTCATGTTGGCGCCCTGGGTTCTCGCTGCCAGGCCGAAATAAGCAGACACAGCCACAAACCTGCAGCAGCGTGCGTGGCCTAGGATGGCACTCAATGCACACTACCAACTCCCGTTGTAGGCAACGCTTGGCCTTTGGTACTGGCTCTCAGGCGGACTCACGGACAAGGCCAGTGCCTTCGCCACAGGAGAGGAGAGGCGACAGGATCCCTGAACACCGTCCGTTGCCTGGAATGGGGAGCTTTGGGGGACTGTCCCCACTCCTTCCCCGGCAAACCCCCTGCCACCGAAAACGCTGTCACATCTTGGAGGAAGATGGCATCTGACTGCCCATTTCACGAGGGAGCTGTTCCTCAAGTTCCGGGTTTGGCTCCTGGTAGCAAGCCCAAGTGTGCCCTACGGACAGGTGGTCAAGGACATGCTGTCCCCTTGGGACCAGAGGCACAAGACAGGCCTGCCTTCTGCCCAGACTCCTTCCTCAGAGTGGAGCAGGTGCCCCTGCCCTAGTCGTCACCTCATGTCTCATTAGCAGTGAGGCTTCGTCTCTCCGCACCGGGAGCGGGTGACACTTGTCTTGCCACCGGCCTGCTCTTCCTGCCACGGCAGGCTCTCCTGCTTCCCGACCGTTTCCCAAACTCAAGGCCAATGGCACCTTCTCTTCTCTGGGGGCGGCTCGTTCGGCCTGCCCCAGACTTGCTCCTGGGGAGTGCAGTGAAAGACATGTCCCTTTCCTTAAGGCCCTTTCAGATGTGCAACCACGCTTCTCTCTTAGGCAAAGAGGTGCTAGGGCAAAGAGGATTTCGTTGCATGCGGGTATCTTCCAACGTGCTGTGGAGAGTAGCTTAGGTATTCAGCAGCAGCATCCCCCACATCCGATTCTGATTTCCCAGTGAATGTTGTGCTTTCCCAGAGGAGATGCCCGGGCAAAGACGATTTCGCTGTATGCGGGTTTCTCCCACCGTTACACCGGGCTCAGGCAAGCAGCAGTAGAGCCCGCAGATCCGACTCTGATTTCTCGGCGAATGCTGTGCTTTCGCAGAGGCTTTGGCTTGGAGCGAACAGCACTTGGCCGCTGCTTCCTCAGCAAGGCTTTAGTCGCTTCAGGGAAGAAGAGCAGCGGGAGAGCTGGTGCCTCTTGGGCCTTGCTTTCCCGGGCTCCAAGTTCACATCCTGGGTTCATCCTACCAAGCCGAAATAAGCAGACCCAGCCTCGACCCTGCAGCAGCGTGCATGGCCTAGGATGGCACTCTGCTCACAATGACATCTCTCCTCGTAGGCAAGGCCTGCCCTTTCGCTCTGGCATTCAGGGGGACAGGGGACTAGGCTCGTGCCTTCCCCATCCTTGAGGAGCCGCGAGAGGATCACTGCACACGGCCCGTGCCCTGGGATGGGGAGTAATGGGAAACTGTCCCTGTTTCCCCGACACACCCCCTGCCTCCGCCAAGGCTGCCACATCCTGGAGGAAGACGGCATTTGATTGCCCGTTCCTCCAGGAGGTGTTTCTGCGAGTTCAGGTTGGGGAGATTGGTGGCAAGCCCACGTCTGCCCTCTGGACAGGTGGCCAAGGACCTGCTATCCCCTTGGGCCCAGAGGCACAGGAAAGGCCTTCCTTCTGTCCAGACTCCTTCCTCAGATTAGAGCACGCTCCCGTGCCCAATCATCCCCCCGTGTCTCCTTAGCTTCGTCTCTCTGCACAAGCAGAGGGTGACAATTGTCTTGCCACCGGCCCGCTGTTCTTGCCAGGGCCGGCGCTCCTGCTTCGCGACCGTTTTCCGTCCACAAGGCCAACGACTCCTTCTCTTCTCCTGGGGCAGCATGCTGCACTTTCCCGAGACAGGCTCCTGGGGAGTGCAGTGACAGACATGTCCCTTTCTTTAAGGCTCTTTCCACAGGCGCAACCACGCTTCTCTCTCAGGCAGAAGGGATGCCCAGGCAAAGTGGATCTCGCTCCATGCAGATTTATTACACCGTGCTGTGGAGTCTTCCTCAGGAAAACAGCAGCAGCATCCCACAGATCCGACTCTGATTTCCCAGAGAATGCTGTGCTTTCCCAGAGGGGATGCCCTAGCAAAGAGGCTTTTGCTCTATGCGGGTTCCTCCCGCCGTGCTCGAATACTAGGCTAAGGCAAGCAGCAACAGCAGCCCACAGAAACGACTCTGATTTCCCAGCGATGGCTATGCTTTCGCATAGGTTTTCAGCTTGGCGGGAACCGCACTTCGTTGCTGCTTCCTCAGCAAGGATTTCGGTGTTTGCTCTGTCGCGTCAGGGAAGAAGAGCTGCGGAGAGCTGGTCCGTCTTAGGCCTTGCTGTCCCGGGCTTCATGTTGGCGCCCTGGGTTCTCGCTGCCAGGCCGAAATAAGCAGACACAGCCACAAACCTGCAGCAGCGTGCGTGGCCTAGGATGGCACTCAATGCACACTACCAACTCCCGTTGTAGGCAACGCTTGGCCTTTGGTACTGGCTCTCAGGCGGACTCACGGACAAGGCCAGTGCCTTCGCCACAGGAGAGGAGAGGCGACAGGATCCCTGAACACCGTCCGTTGCCTGGAATGGGGAGCTTTGGGGGACTGTCCCCACTCCTTCCCCGGCAAACCCCCTGCCACCGAAAACGCTGTCACATCTTGGAGGAAGATGGCATCTGACTGCCCATTTCACGAGGGAGCTGTTCCTCAAGTTCCGGGTTTGGCTCCTGGTAGCAAGCCCAAGTGTGCCCTACGGACAGGTGGTCAAGGACATGCTGTCCCCTTGGGACCAGAGGCACAAGACAGGCCTGCCTTCTGCCCAGACTCCTTCCTCAGAGTGGAGCAGGTGCCCCTGCCCTAGTCGTCACCTCATGTCTCATTAGCAGTGAGGCTTCGTCTCTCCGCACCGGGAGCGGGTGACACTTGTCTTGCCACCGGCCTGCTCTTCCTGCCACGGCAGGCTCTCCTGCTTCCCGACCGTTTCCCAAACTCAAGGCCAATGGCACCTTCTCTTCTCTGGGGGCGGCTCGTTCGGCCTGCCCCAGACTTGCTCCTGGGGAGTGCAGTGAAAGACATGTCCCTTTCCTTAAGGCCCTTTCAGATGTGCAACCACGCTTCTCTCTTAGGCAAAGAGGTGCTAGGGCAAAGAGGATTTCGTTGCATGCGGGTATCTTCCAACGTGCTGTGGAGAGTAGCTTAGGTATTCAGCAGCAGCATCCCCCACATCCGATTCTGATTTCCCAGTGAATGCTGTGCTTTCCCAGAGGAGATGCCCGGGCAAAGACGATTTCGCTGTATGCGGGTTTCTCCCACCGTTACACCGGGCTCAGGCAAGCAGCAGTAGAGCCCGCAGATCCGACTCTGATTTCTCGGCGAATGCTGTGCTTTCGCAGAGGCTTTGGCTTGGAGCGAACAGCACTTGGCCGCTGCTTCCTCAGCAAGGCTTTAGTCGCTTCAGGGAAGAAGAGCAGCGGGAGAGCTGGTGCCTCTTGGGCCTTGCTTTCCCGGGCTCCAAGTTCACATCCTGGGTTCATCCTACCAAGCCGAAATAAGCAGACCCAGCCTCGACCCTGCAGCAGCGTGCATGGCCTAGGATGGCACTCTGCTCACAATGACATCTCTCCTCGTAGGCAAGGCCTGCCCTTTCGCTCTGGCATTCAGGGGGACAGGGGACTAGGCTCGTGCCTTCCCCATCCTTGAGGAGCCGCGAGAGGATCACTGCACACGGCCCGTGCCCTGGGATGGGGAGTAATGGGAAACTGTCCCTGTTTCCCCGACACACCCCCTGCCTCCGCCAAGGCTGCCACATCCTGGAGGAAGACGGCATTTGATTGCCCGTTCCTCCAGGAGGTGTTTCTGCGAGTTCAGGTTGGGGAGATTGGTGGCAAGCCCACGTCTGCCCTCTGGACAGGTGGCCAAGGACCTGCTATCCCCTTGGGCCCAGAGGCACAGGAAAGGCCTTCCTTCTGTCCAGACTCCTTCCTCAGATTAGAGCACGCTCCCGTGCCCAATCATCCCCCCGTGTCTCCTTAGCTTCGTCTCTCTGCACAAGCAGAGGGTGACAATTGTCTTGCCACCGGCCCGCTGTTCTTGCCAGGGCCGGCGCTCCTGCTTCGCGACCGTTTTCCGTCCACAAGGCCAACGACTCCTTCTCTTCTCCTGGGGCAGCATGCTGCACTTTCCCGAGACAGGCTCCTGGGGAGTGCAGTGACAGACATGTCCCTTTCTTTAAGGCTCTTTCCACAGGCGCAACCACGCTTCTCTCTCAGGCAGAAGGGATGCCCAGGCAAAGTGGATCTCGCTCCATGCAGATTTATTACACCGTGCTGTGGAGTCTTCCTCAGGAAAACAGCAGCAGCATCCCACAGATCCGACTCTGATTTCCCAGAGAATGCTGTGCTTTCCCAGAGGGGATGCCCTAGCAAAGAGGCTTTTGCTCTATGCGGGTTCCTCCCGCCGTGCTCGAATACTAGGCTAAGGCAAGCAGCAACAGCAGCCCACAGAAACGACTCTGATTTCCCAGCGATGGCTATGCTTTCGCATAGGTTTTCAGCTTGGCGGGAACCGCACTTCGTTGCTGCTTCCTCAGCAAGGATTTCGGTGTTTGCTCTGTCGCGTCAGGGAAGAAGAGCTGCGGAGAGCTGGTCCGTCTTAGGCCTTGCTGTCCCGGGCTTCATGTTGGCGCCCTGGGTTCTCGCTGCCAGGCCGAAATAAGCAGACACAGCCACAAACCTGCAGCAGCGTGCGTGGCCTAGGATGGCACTCAATGCACACTACCAACTCCCGTTGTAGGCAACGCTTGGCCTTTGGTACTGGCTCTCAGGCGGACTCACGGACAAGGCCAGTGCCTTCGCCACAGGAGAGGAGAGGCGACAGGATCCCTGAACACCGTCCGTTCCCTGGAATGGGGAGCTTTGGGGGACTGTCCCCACTCCTTCCCCGGCAAACCCCCTGCCACCGAAAACGCTGTCACATCTTGGAGGAAGATGGCATCTGACTGCCCATTTCACGAGGGAGCTGTTCCTCAAGTTCCGGGTTTGGCTCCTGGTAGCAAGCCCAAGTGTGCCCTACGGACAGGTGGTCAAGGACATGCTGTCCCCTTGGGACCAGAGGCACAAGACAGGCCTGCCTTCTGCCCAGACTCCTTCCTCAGAGTGGAGCAGGTGCCCCTGCCCTAGTCGTCACCTCATGTCTCATTAGCAGTGAGGCTTCGTCTCTCCGCACCGGGAGCGGGTGACACTTGTCTTGCCACCGGCCTGCTCTTCCTGCCACGGCAGGCTCTCCTGCTTCCCGACCGTTTCCCAAACTCAAGGCCAATGGCACCTTCTCTTCTCTGGGGGCGGCTCGTTCGGCCTGCCCCAGACTTGCTCCTGGGGAGTGCAGTGAAAGACATGTCCCTTTCCTTAAGGCCCTTTCAGATGTGCAACCACGCTTCTCTCTTAGGCAAAGAGGTGCTAGGGCAAAGAGGATTTCGTTGCATGCGGGTATCTTCCAACGTGCTGTGGAGAGTAGCTTAGGTATTCAGCAGCAGCATCCCCCACATCCGATTCTGATTTCCCAGTGAATGCTGTGCTTTCCCAGAGGAGATGCCCGGGCAAAGACGATTTCGCTGTATGCGGGTTTCTCCCACCGTTACACCGGGCTCAGGCAAGCAGCAGTAGAGCCCGCAGATCCGACTCTGATTTCTCGGCGAATGCTGTGCTTTCGCAGAGGCTTTGGCTTGGAGCGAACAGCACTTGGCCGCTGCTTCCTCAGCAAGGCTTTAGTCGCTTCAGGGAAGAAGAGCAGCGGGAGAGCTGGTGCCTCTTGGGCCTTGCTTTCCCGGGCTCCAAGTTCACATCCTGGGTTCATCCTACCAAGCCGAAATAAGCAGACCCAGCCTCGACCCTGCAGCAGCGTGCATGGCCTAGGATGGCACTTTGCTCACAATGACATCTCTCCTCGTAGGCAAGGCCTGCCCTTTCGCTCTGGCATTCAGGGGGACAGGGGACTAGGCTCGTGCCTTCCCCATCCTTGAGGAGCCGCGAGAGGATCACTGCACACGGCCCGTGCCCTGGGATGGGGAGTAATGGGAAACTGTCCCTGTTTCCCCGACACACCCCCTGCCTCCGCCAAGGCTGCCACATCCTGGAGGAAGACGGCATTTGATTGCCCGTTCCTCCAGGAGGTGTTTCTGCGAGTTCAGGTTGGGGAGATTGGTGGCAAGCCCACGTCTGCCCTCTGGACAGGTGGCCAAGGACCTGCTATCCCCTTGGGCCCAGAGGCACAGGAAAGGCCTTCCTTCTGTCCAGACTCCTTCCTCAGATTAGAGCACGCTCCCGTGCCCAATCATCCCCCCGTGTCTCCTTAGCTTCGTCTCTCTGCACAAGCAGAGGGTGACAATTGTCTTGCCACCGGCCCGCTGTTCTTGCCAGGGCCGGCGCTCCTGCTTCGCGACCGTTTTCCATCCACAAGGCCAACGACTCCTTCTCTTCTCCTGGGGCAGCATGCTGCACTTTCCCGAGACAGGCTCCTGGGGAGTGCAGTGACAGACATGTCCCTTTCTTTAAGGCTCTTTCCACAGGCGCAACCACGCTTCTCTCTCAGGCAGAAGGGATGCCCAGGCAAAGTGGATCTCGCTCCATGCAGATTTATTACACCGTGCTGTGGAGTCTTCCTCAGGAAAACAGCAGCAGCATCCCACAGATCCGACTCTGATTTCCCAGAGAATGCTGTGCTTTCCCAGAGGGGATGCCCTAGCAAAGAGGCTTTTGCTCTATGCGGGTTCCTCCCGCCGTGCTCGAATACTAGGCTAAGGCAAGCAGCAACAGCAGCCCACAGAAACGACTCTGATTTCCCAGCGATGGCTATGCTTTCGCATAGGTTTTCAGCTTGGCGGGAACCGCACTTCGTTGCTGCTTCCTCAGCAAGGATTTCGGTGTTTGCTCTGTCGCGTCAGGGAAGAAGAGCTGCGGAGAGCTGGTCCCTCTTAGGCCTTGCTGTCCCGGGCTTCATGTTGGCGCCCTGGGTTCTCGCTGCCAGGCCGAAATAAGCAGACACAGCCACAAACCTGCAGCAGCGTGCGTGGCCTAGGATGGCACTCAATGCACACTACCAACTCCCGTTGTAGGCAACGCTTGGCCTTTGGTACTGGCTCTCAGGCGGACTCACGGACAAGGCCAGTGCCTTCGCCACAGGAGAGGAGAGGCGACAGGATCCCTGAACACCGTCCGTTCCCTGGAATGGGGAGCTTTGGGGGACTGTCCCCACTCCTTCCCCGGCAAACCCCCTGCCACCGAAAACGCTGTCACATCTTGGAGGAAGATGGCATCTGACTGCCCATTTCACGAGGGAGCTGTTCCTCAAGTTCCGGGTTTGGCTCCTGGTAGCAAGCCCAAGTGTGCCCTACGGACAGGTGGTCAAGGACATGCTGTCCCCTTGGGACCAGAGGCACAAGACAGGCCTGCCTTCTGCCCAGACTCCTTCCTCAGAGTGGAGCAGGTGCCCCTGCCCTAGTCGTCACCTCATGTCTCATTAGCAGTGAGGCTTCGTCTCTCCGCACCGGGAGCGGGTGACACTTGTCTTGCCACCGGCCTGCTCTTCCTGCCACGGCAGGCTCTCCTGCTTCCCGACCGTTTCCCAAACTCAAGGCCAATGGCACCTTCTCTTCTCTGGGGGCGGCTCGTTCGGCCTGCCCCAGACTTGCTCCTGGGGAGTGCAGTGAAAGACATGTCCCTTTCCTTAAGGCCCTTTCAGATGTGCAACCACGCTTCTCTCTTAGGCAAAGAGGTGCTAGGGCAAAGAGGATTTCGTTGCATGCGGGTATCTTCCAACGTGCTGTGGAGAGTAGCTTAGGTATTCAGCAGCAGCATCCCCCACATCCGATTCTGATTTCCCAGTGAATGCTGTGCTTTCCCAGAGGAGATGCCCGGGCAAAGAGGATTTCGCTGTATGCGGGTTTCTCCCACCGCGAGACCGGGCTCAGGCAAGCAGCAGTAGAGCCCGCAGATCCGACTCTGATTTCTCAGCGAATGCTGTGCTTTCGCAGAGGCTTTGGCTTGGAGCGAACAGCACTTGGCCGCTGCTTCCTCAGCAAGGCTTTAGTCGCTTCAGGGAAGAAGAGCAGCGGGAGAGCTGGTGCCTCTTGGGCCTTGCTTTCCCGGGCTCCAAGTTCACATCCTGGGTTCATCCTACCAAGCCGAAATAAGCAGACCCAGCCTCGACCCTGCAGCAGCGTGCATGGCCTAGGATGGCACTCTGCTCACAATGACATCTCTCCTCGTAGGCAAGGCCTGCCCTTTCGCTCTGGCATTCAGGGGGACAGGGGACTAGGCTCGTGCCTTCCCCATCCTTGAGGAGCCGCGAGAGGATCACTGCACACGGCCCGTGCCCTGGGATGGGGAGTAATGGGAAACTGTCCCTGTTTCCCCGACACACCCCCTGCCTCCGCCAAGGCTGCCACATCCTGGAGGAAGACGGCATTTGATTGCCCGTTCCTCCAGGAGGTGTTTCTGCGAGTTCAGGTTGGGGAGATTGGTGGCAAGCCCACGTCTGCCCTCTGGACAGGTGGCCAAGGACCTGCTATCCCCTTGGGCCCAGAGGCACAGGAAAGGCCTTCCTTCTGTCCAGACTCCTTCCTCAGATTAGAGCACGCTCCCATGCCCAATCATCCCCCCGTGTCTCCTTAGCTTCGTCTCTCTGCACAAGCAGAGGGTGACAATTGTCTTGCCACCGGCCCGCTGTTCTTGCCAGGGCCGGCGCTCCTGCTTCGCGACCGTTTTCCGTCCACAAGGCCAACGACTCCTTCTCTTCTCCTGGGGCAGCATGCTGCACTTTCCCGAGACAGGCTCCTGGGGAGTGCAGTGACAGACATGTCCCTTTCTTTAAGGATCTTTCCACAGGCGCAACCACGCTTCTCTCTCAGGCAGAAGGGATGCCCAGGCAAAGTGGATCTCGCTCCATGCAGATTTATTACACCGTGCTGTGGAGTCTTCCTCAGGAAAACAGCAGCAGCATCCCACAGATCCGACTCTGATTTCCCAGAGAATGCTGTGCTTTCCCAGAGGGGATGCCCTAGCAAAGAGGCTTTTGCTCTATGCGGGTTCCTCCCGCCGTGCTCGAATACTAGGCTAAGGCAAGCAGCAACAGCAGCCCACAGAAACGACTCTGATTTCCCAGCGATGGCTATGCTTTCTCATAGGTTTTCAGCTTGGCGGGAACCGCACTTCGCTGCTGCTTCCTCAGCCAGGATTTCGGTGTTTGCTCTGTCGCGTCAGGGAAGAAGAGCTGCGGAGAGCTGGTCCGTCTTAGGCCTTGCTGTCCCGGGCTTCATGTTGGCGCCCTGGGTTCTCGCTGCCAGGCCGAAATAAGCAGACACAGCCACAAACCTGCAGCAGCGTGCGTGGCCTAGGATGGCACTCAATACACAATACCAACTCCCGTTGTAGGCAACGCTTGGCCTTTGGTACTGGCTCTCAGGCGGACTCACGGACAAGGCCAGTGCCTTCGCCACAGGAGAGGAGAGGCGACAGGATCCCTGAACACCGTCCGTTCCCTGGAATGGGGAGCTTTGGGGGACTGTCCCCACTCCTTCCCCGGCAAACCCCCTGCCACCGAAAACGCTGTCACATCTTGGAGGAAGATGGCATCTGACTGCCCATTTCACGAGGGAGCTGTTCCTCAAGTTCCGGGTTTGGCTCCTGGTAGCAAGCCCAAGTGTGCCCTACGGACAGGTGGTCAAGGACATGCTGTCCCCTTGGGACCAGAGGCACAAGACAGGCCTGCCTTCTGCCCAGACTCCTTCCTCAGAGTGGAGCAGGTGCCCCTGCCCTAGTCGTCACCTCATGTCTCATTAGCAGTGAGGCTTCGTCTCTCCGCACCGGGAGCGGGTGACACTTGTCTTGCCACCGGCCTGCTCTTCCTGCCACGGCAGGCTCTCCTGCTTCCCGACCGTTTCCCAAACTCAAGGCCAATGGCACCTTCTCTTCTCTGGGGGCGCCTTGTTCGGCCTGCCCCAGACTTGCTCCTGGGGAGTGCAGTGAAAGACATGTCCCTTTCCTTAAGGCCCTTTCAGATGTGCAACCACGCTTCTCTCTTAGGCAAAGAGGTGCTAGGGCAAAGAGGATTTCGTTGCATGTGGGTATCTTCCAACGTGCTGTGGAGAGTAGCTTAGGTATTCAGCAGCAGCATCCCCCACATCCGATTCTGATTTCCCAGTGAATGCTGTGCTTTCCCAGAGGAGATGCCCGGGCAAAGAGGATTTCGCTGTATGCGGGTTTCTCCCACCGTTACACCGGGCTCAGGCAAGCAGCAGTAGAGCCCGCAGATCCGACTCTGATTTCTCGGCGAATGCTGTGCTTTCGCAGAGGCTTTGGCTTGGAGCGAACAGCACATGGCCGCTGCTTCCTCAGCAAGGCTTTAGTCGCTTCAGGGAAGAAGAGCAGCGGGAGAGCTGGTGCCTCTTGGGCCTTGCTTTCCCGGGCTCCAAGTTCACATCCTGGGTTCATACTACCAAGCCGAAATAAGCAGACCCAGCCTCGACCCTGCAGCAGCGTGCATGGCCTAGGATGGCACTCTGCTCACAATGACATCTCTCCTCGTAGGCAAGGCCTGCCCTTTCGCTCTGGCATTCAGGGGGACAGGGGACTAGGCTCGTGCCTTCCCCATCCTTGAGGAGCCGCGAGAGGATCACTGCACACGGCCCGTGCCCTGGGATGGGGAGTAATGGGAAACTGTCCCTGTTTCCCCGACACACCCCCTGCCTCCGCCAAGGCTGCCACATCCTGGAGGAAGACGGCATTTGATTGCCCGTTCCTCCAGGAGGTGTTTCTGCGAGTTCAGGTTGGGGAGATTGGTGGCAAGCCCACGTCTGCCCTCTGGACAGGTGGCCAAGGACCTGCTATCCCCTTGGGCCCAGAGGCACAGGAAAGGCCTTCCTTCTGTCCAGACTCCTTCCTCAGATTAGAGCACGCTCCCGTGCCCAATCATCCGCCCGTGTCTCCTTAGCTTCGTCTCTCTGCACAAGCAGAGGGTGACAATTGTCTTGCCACCGGCCCGCTGTTCTTGCCAGGGCCGGCGCTCCTGCTTCGCGACCGTTTTCCGTCCACAAGGCCAACGACTCCTTCTCTTCTCCTGGGGCAGCATGCTGCACTTTCCCGAGACAGGCTCCTGGGGAGTGCAGTGACAGACATGTCCCTTTCTTTAAGGCTCTTTCCACAGGCGCAACCACGCTTCTCTCTCAGGCAGAAGGGATGCCCAGGCAAAGTGGATCTCGCTCCATGCAGATTTATTACACCGTGCTGTGGAGTCTTCCTCAGGAAAACAGCAGCAGCATCCCACAGATCCGACTCTGATTTCCCAGAGAATGCTGTGCTTTCCCAGAGGGGATGCCCTAGCAAAGAGGCTTTTGCTCTATGCGGGTTCCTCCCGCCGTGCTCGAATACTAGGCTAAGGCAAGCAGCAACAGCAGCCCACAGAAACGACTCTGATTTCCCAGCGATGGCTATGCTTTAGCATAGGTTTTCAGCTTGGCGGGAACCGCACTTCGCTGCTGCTTCCTCAGCAAGGATTTCGGTGTTTGCTCTGTCGCGTCAGGGAAGAAGAGCTGCGGAGAGCTGGTCCGTCTTAGGCCTTGCTGTCCCGGGCTTCATGTTGGCGCCCTGGGTTCTCGCTGCCAGGCCGAAATAAGCAGACACAGCCACAAACCTGCAGCAGCGTGCGTGGCCTAGGATGGCACTCAATGCACACTACCAACTCCCGTTGTAGGCAACGCTTGGCCTTTGGTACTGGCTCTCAGGCGGACTCACGGACAAGGCCAGTGCCTTCGCCACAGGAGAGGAGAGGCGACAGGATCCCTGAACACCGTCCGTTCCCTGGAATGGGGAGCTTTGGGGGACTGTTCCCACTCCTTCCCCGGCAAACCCCCTGCCACCGAAAACGCTGCCACATCTTGGAGGAAGATGGCATCTGACTGCCCATTTCACGAGGGAGCTGTTCCTCAAGTTCCGGGTTTGGCTCCTGGTAGCAAGCCCAAGTGTGCCCTACGGACAGGTGGTCAAGGACATGCTGTCCCCTTGGGACCAGAGGCACAAGACAGGCCTGCCTTCTGCCCAGACTCCTTCCTCAGAGTGGAGCAGGTGCCCCTGCCCTAGTCGTCACCTCATGTCTCATTAGCAGTGAGGCTTCGTGTCTCCGCACAGGGAGCGGGTGACACTTGTCTTGCCTCCGGCCTTCTCTTCCTGCCACGGCAGGCTCTCCTGCTTCCCGACCGTTTCCCAAACTCAAGGCCAATGGCACCTTCTCTTCTCTGGGGGCGGCTTGTTCGGCCTGCCCCAGACTTGCTCCTGGGGAGTGCAGTGAAAGACATGTCCCTTTCCTTAAGGCCCTTTCAGATGTGCAACCACGCTTCTCTCTTAGGCAAAGAGGTGCTAGGGCAAAGAGGATTTCGTTGCATGCGGGTATCTTCCAACGTGCTGTGGAGAGTAGCTTAGGTATTCAGCAGCAGCATCCCCCACATCCGATTCTGATTTCCCAGTGAATGCTGTGCTTTCCCAGAGGAGATGCCCGGGCAAAGAGGATTTCGCTGTATGCGGGTTTCTCCCACCGCGAGACCGGGCTCAGGCAAGCAGCAGTAGAGCCCGCAGATCCGACTCTGATTTCTCAGCGAATGCTGTGCTTTCGCAGAGGCTTTGGCTTGGAGCGAACAGCACTTGGCCGCTGCTTCCTCAGCAAGGCTTTAGTCGCTTCAGGGAAGAAGAGCAGCGGGAGAGCTGGTGCCTCTTGGGCCTTGCTTTCCCGGGCTCCAAGTTCACATCCTGGGTTCATCCTACCAAGCCGAAATAAGCAGACCCAGCCTCGACCCTGCAGCAGCGTGCATGGCCTAGGATGGCACTCTGCTCACAATGACATCTCTCCTCGTAGGCAAGGCCTGCCCTTTCGCTCTGGCATTCAGGGGGACAGGGGACTAGGCTCGTGCCTTCCCCATCCTTGAGGAGCCGCGAGAGGATCACTGCACACGGCCCGTGCCCTGGGATGGGGAGTAATGGGAAACTGTCCCTGTTTCCCCGACACACCCCCTGCCTCCGCCAAGGCTGCCACATCCTGGAGGAAGACGGCATTTGATTGCCCGTTCCTCCAGGAGGTGTTTCTGCGAGTTCAGGTTCGGGAGATTGGTGGCAAGCCCACGTCTGCCCTCTGGACAGGTGGCCAAGGACCTGCTATCCCCTTGGGCCCAGAGGCACAGGAAAGGCCTTCCTTCTGTCCACACTCCTTCCTCAGATTAGAGCACGCTCCCGTGCCCAATCATCCCCCCGTGTCTCCTTAGCTTCGTCTCTCTGCACAAGCAGAGGGTGACAATTGTCTTGCCACCGGCCCGCTGTTCTTGCCAGGGCCGGCGCTCCTGCTTCGCGACCGTTTTCCGTCCACAAGGCCAACGACTCCTTCTCTTCTCCTGGGGCAGCATGCTGCACTTTCCCGAGACAGGCTCCTGGGGAGTGCAGTGACAGACATGTCCCTTTCTTTAAGGCTCTTTCCACAGGCGCAACCACGCTTCTCTCTCAGGCAGAAGGGATGCCCAGGCAAAGTGGATCTCGCTCCATGCAGATTTATTACACCGTGCTGTGGAGTCTTCCTCAGGAAAACAGCAGCAGCATCCCACAGATCCGACTCTGATTTCCCAGAGAATGCTGTGCTTTCCCAGAGGGGATGCCCTAGCAAAGAGGCTTTTGCTCTATGCGGGTTCCTCCCGCCGTGCTCGAATACTAGGCTAAGGCAAGCAGCAACAGCAGCCCACAGAAACGACTCTGATTTCCCAGCGATGGCTATGCTTTCGCATAGGTTTTCAGCTTGGCGGGAACCGCACTTCGATGCTGCTTCCTCAGCCAGGATTTCGGTGTTTGCTCTGTCGCGTCAGGGAAGAAGAGCTGCGGAGAGCTGGTCCGTCTTAGGCCTTGCTGTCCCGGGCTTCATGTTGGCGCCCTGGGTTCTCGCTGCCAGGCCGAAATAAGCAGACACAGCCACAAACCTGCAGCAGCGTGCGTGGCCTAGGATGGCACTCAATACACAATACCAACTCCCGTTGTAGGCAACGCTTGGCCTTTGGTACTGGCTCTCAGGCGGACTCACGGACAAGGCCAGTGCCTTCGCCACAGGAGAGGAGAGGCGACAGGATCCCTGAACACCGTCCGTTCCCTGGAATGGGGAGCTTTGGGGGACTGTCCCCACTCCTTCCCCGGCAAACCCCCTGCCACCGAAAACGCTGTCACATCTTGGAGGAAGATGGCATCTGACTGCCCATTTCACGAGGGAGCTGTTCCTCAAGTTCCGGGTTTGGCTCCTGGTAGCAAGCCCAAGTGTGCCCTACGGACAGGTGGTCAAGGACATGCTGTCCCCTTGGGACCAGAGGCACAAGACAGGCCTGCCTTCTGCCCAGACTCCTTCCTCAGAGTGGAGCAGGTGCCCCTGCCCTAGTCGTCACCTCATGTCTCATTAGCAGTGAGGCTTCGTCTCTCCGCACCGGGAGCGGGTGACACTTGTCTTGCCACCGGCCTGCTCTTCCTGCCACGGCAGGCTCTCCTGCTTCCCGACCGTTTCCCAAACTCAAGGCCAATGGCACCTTCTCTTCTCTGGGGGCGCCTTGTTCGGCCTGCCCCAGACTTGCTCCTGGGGAGTGCAGTGAAAGACATGTCCCTTTCCTTAAGGCCCTTTCAGATGTGCAACCACGCTTCTCTCTTAGGCAAAGAGGTGCTAGGGCAAAGAGGATTTCGTTGCATGTGGGTATCTTCCAACGTGCTGTGGAGAGTAGCTTAGGTATTCAGCAGCAGCATCCCCCACATCCGATTCTGATTTCCCAGTGAATGCTGTGCTTTCCCAGAGGAGATGCCCGGGCAAAGAGGATTTCGCTGTATGCGGGTTTCTCCCACCGTTACACCGGGCTCAGGCAAGCAGCAGTAGAGCCCGCAGATCCGACTCTGATTTCTCGGCGAATGCTGTGCTTTCGCAGAGGCTTTGGCTTGGAGCGAACAGCACATGGCCGCTGCTTCCTCAGCAAGGCTTTAGTCGCTTCAGGGAAGAAGAGCAGCGGGAGAGCTGGTGCCTCTTGGGCCTTGCTTTCCCGGGCTCCAAGTTCACATCCTGGGTTCATACTACCAAGCCGAAATAAGCAGACCCAGCCTCGACCCTGCAGCAGCGTGCATGGCCTAGGATGGCACTCTGCTCACAATGACATCTCTCCTCGTAGGCAAGGCCTGCCCTTTCGCTCTGGCATTCAGGGGGACAGGGGACTAGGCTCGTGCCTTCCCCATCCTTGAGGAGCCGCGAGAGGATCACTGCACACGGCCCGTGCCCTGGGATGGGGAGTAATGGGAAACTGTCCCTGTTTCCCCGACACACCCCCTGCCTCCGCCAAGGCTGCCACATCCTGGAGGAAGACGGCATTTGATTGCCCGTTCCTCCAGGAGGTGTTTCTGCGAGTTCAGGTTGGGGAGATTGGTGGCAAGCCCACGTCTGCCCTCTGGACAGGTGGCCAAGGACCTGCTATCCCCTTGGGCCCAGAGGCACAGGAAAGGCCTTCCTTCTGTCCAGACTCCTTCCTCAGATTAGAGCACGCTCCCGTGCCCAATCATCCCCTCGTGTCTCCTTAGCTTCGTCTCTCTGCACAAGCAGAGGGTGACAATTGTCTTGCCACCGGCCCGCTGTTCTTGCCAGGGCCGGCGCTCCTGCTTCGCGACCGTTTTCCGTCCACAAGGCCAACGACTCCTTCTCTTCTCCTGGGGCAGCATGCTGCACTTTCCCGAGACAGGCTCCTGGGGAGTGCAGTGACAGACATGTCCCTTTCTTTAAGGCTCTTTCCACAGGCGCAACCACGCTTCTCTCTCAGGCAGAAGGGATGCCCAGGCAAAGTGGATCTCGCTCCATGCAGATTTATTACACCGTGCTGTGGAGTCTTCCTCAGGAAAACAGCAGCAGCATCCCACAGATCCGACTCTGATTTCCCAGAGAATGCTGTGCTTTCTCAGAGGGGATGCCCTAGCAAAGAGGCTTTTGTTCTATGCGGGTTCCTCCCGCCGTGCTCGAATACTAGGCTAAGGCAAGCAGCAACAGCAGCCCACAGAAACGACTCTGATTTCCCAGCGATGGCTATGCTTTCGCATAGGTTTTCAGCTTGGCGGGAACCGCACTTCGCTGCTGCTTCCTCAGCAAGGATTTCGGTGTTTGCTCTGTCACGTCAGGGAAGAAGAGCTGCGGAGAGCTGGTCCGTCTTAGGCCTTGCTGTCCCGGGCTTCATGTTGGCGCCCTGGGTTCTCGCTGCCAGGCCGAAATAAGCAGACACAGCCACAAACCTGCAGCAGCGTGCGTGGCCTAGGATGGCACTCAATGCACACTACCAACTCCCGTTGTAGGCAACGCTTGGCCTTTGGTACTGGCTCTCAGGCGGACTCACGGACAAGGCCAGTGCCTTCGCCACAGGAGAGGAGAGGCGACAGGATCCCTGAACACCGTCCGTTCCCTGGAATGGGGAGCTTTGGGGGACTGTCCCCACTCCTGCCCCGGCAAACCCCCTGCCACCGAAAACGCTGTCACATCTTGGAGGAAGATGGCATCTGACTGCCCATTTCACGAGGGAGCTGTTCCTCAAGTTCCGGGTTTGGCTCCTGGTAGCAAGCCCAAGTGTGCCCTACGGACAGGTGGTCAAGGACATGCTGTCCCCTTGGGACCAGAGGCACAAGACAGGCCTGCCTTCTGCCCAGACTCCTTCCTCAGAGTGGAGCAGGTGCCCCTGCCCTAGTCGTCACCTCATGTCTCATTAGCAGTGAGGCTTCGTCTCTCCGCACCGGGAGCGGGTGACACTTGTCTTGCCACCGGCCTGCTCTTCCTGCCACGGCAGGCTCTCCTGCTTCCCGACCGTTTCCCAAACTCAAGGCCAATGGCACCTTCTCTTCTCTGGGGGCGGCTTGTTCGGCCTGCCCCAGACTTGCTCCTGGGGAGTGCAGTGAAAGACATGTCCCTTTCCTTAAGGCCCTTTCAGATGTGCAACCACGCTTCTCTCTTAGGCAAAGAGGTGCTAGGGCAAAGAGGATTTCGTTGCATGCGGGTATCTTCCAACGTGCTGTGGAGAGTAGCTTAGGTATTCAGCAGCAGCATCCCCCACATCCGATTCTGATTTCCCAGTGAATGCTGTGCTTTCCCAGAGGAGATGCCCGGGCAAAGAGGATTTCGCTGTATGCCGGTTTCTCCCACCGTTACACCGGGCTCAGGCAAGCAGCTTTAGAGCCCACAGATCCGACTCTGATTTCTCGGCGAATGCTGTGCTTTCACAGAGGCTTTGGCTTGGAGCGAACAGCACTTGGCCGCTGCTTCCTCAGCAAGGCTTTAGTCGCTTCAGGGAAGAAGAGCAGCGGGAGAGCTGGTGCCTCTTGGGCCTTGCTTTCCCGGGCTCCAAGTTCACATCCTGGGTTCATCCTACCAAGCCGAAATAAGCAGACCCAGCCTCGACCCTGCAGCAGCGTGCATGGCCTAGGATGGCACTCTGCTCACAATGACATCTCTCCTCGTAGGCAAGGCCTGCCCTTTCGCTCTGGCATTCAGGGGGACAGGGGACTAGGCTCGTGCCTTCCCCATCCTTGAGGAGCCGCGAGAGGATCACTGCACACGGCCCGTGCCCTGGGATGGGGAGTAATGGGAAACTGTCCCTGTTTCCCCGACACACCCCCTGCCTCCGCCAAGGCTGCCACATCCTGGAGGAAGACGGCATTTGATTGCCCGTTCCTCCAGGAGGTGTTTCTGCGAGTTCAGGTTCGGGAGATTGGTGGCAAGCCCACGTCTGCCCTCTGGACAGGTGGCCAAGGACCTGCTATCCCCTTGGGCCCAGAGGCACAGGAAAGGCCTTCCTTCTGTCCAGACTCCTTCCTCAGATTAGAGCACGCTCCCGTGCCCAATCATCCCCTCGTGTCTCCTTAGCTTCGTCTCTCTGCACAAGCAGAGGGTGACAATTGTCTTGCCACCGGCCCGCTGTTCTTGCCAGGGCCGGCGCTCCTGCTTCGCGACCGTTTTCCGTCCACAAGGCCAACGACTCCTTCTCTTCTCCTGGGGCAGCATGCTGCACTTTCCCGAGACAGGCTCCTGGGGAGTGCAGTGACAGACATGTCCCTTTCTTTAAGGCTCTTTCCACAGGCGCAACCACGCTTCTCTCTCAGGCAGAAGGGATGCCCAGGCAAAGTGGATCTCGCTCCATGCAGATTTATTACACCGTGCTGTGGAGTCTTCCTCAGGAAAACAGCAGCAGCATCCCACAGATCCGACTCTGATTTCCCAGAGAATGCTGTGCTTTCCCAGAGGGTATGCCCTAGCAAAGAGGCTTTTGCTCTATGCGGGTTCCTCCCGCCGTGCTCGAATACTAGGCTAAGGCAAGCAGCAACAGCAGCCCACAGAAACGACTCTGATTTCCCAGCGATGGCTATGCTTTCGCATAGGTTTTCAGCTTGGCGGGAACCGCACTTCGATGCTGCTTCCTCAGCCAGGATTTCGGTGTTTGCTCTGTCGCGTCAGGGAAGAAGAGCTGCGGAGAGCTGGTCCGTCTTAGGCCTTGCTGTCCCGGGCTTCATGTTGGCGCCCTGGGTTCTCGCTGCCAGGCCGAAATAAGCAGACACAGCCACAAACCTGCAGCAGCGTGCGTGGCCTAGGATGGCACTCAATACACAATACCAACTCCCGTTGTAGGCAACGCTTGGCCTTTGGTACTGGCTCTCAGGCGGACTCACGGACAAGGCCAGTGCCTTCGCCACAGGAGAGGAGAGGCGACAGGATCCCTGAACACCGTCCGTTCCCTGGAATGGGGAGCTTTGGGGGACTGTCCCCACTCCTTCCCCGGCAAACCCCCTGCCACCGAAAACGCTGTCACATCTTGGAGGAAGATGGCATCTGACTGCCCATTTCACGAGGGAGCTGTTCCTCAAGTTCCGGGTTTGGCTCCTGGTAGCAAGCCCAAGTGTGCCCTACGGACAGGTGGTCAAGGACATGCTGTCCCCTTGGGACCAGAGGCACAAGACAGGCCTGCCTTCTGCCCAGACTCCTTCCTCAGAGTGGAGCAGGTGCCCCTGCCCTAGTCGTCACCTCATGTCTCATTAGCAGTGAGGCTTCGTCTCTCCGCACCGGGAGCGGGTGACACTTGTCTTGCCACCGGCCTGCTCTTCCTGCCACGGCAGGCTCTCCTGCTTCCCGACCGTTTCCCAAACTCAAGGCCAATGGCACCTTCTCTTCTCTGGGGGCGCCTTGTTCGGCCTGCCCCAGACTTGCTCCTGGGGAGTGCAGTGAAAGACATGTCCCTTTCCTTAAGGCCCTTTCAGATGTGCAACCACGCTTCTCTCTTAGGCAAAGAGGTGCTAGGGCAAAGAGGATTTCGTTGCATGTGGGTATCTTCCAACGTGCTGTGGAGAGTAGCTTAGGTATTCAGCAGCAGCATCCCCCACATCCGATTCTGATTTCCCAGTGAATGCTGTGCTTTCCCAGAGGAGATGCCCGGGCAAAGAGGATTTCGCTGTATGCGGGTTTCTCCCACCGTTACACCGGGCTCAGGCAAGCAGCAGTAGAGCCCGCAGATCCGACTCTGATTTCTCGGCGAATGCTGTGCTTTCGCAGAGGCTTTGGCTTGGAGCGAACAGCACATGGCCGCTGCTTCCTCAGCAAGGCTTTAGTCGCTTCAGGGAAGAAGAGCAGCGGGAGAGCTGGTGCCTCTTGGGCCTTGCTTTCCCGGGCTCCAAGTTCACATCCTGGGTTCATACTACCAAGCCGAAATAAGCAGACCCAGCCTCGACCCTGCAGCAGCGTGCATGGCCTAGGATGGCACTCTGCTCACAATGACATCTCTCCTCGTAGGCAAGGCCTGCCCTTTCGCTCTGGCATTCAGGGGGACAGGGGACTAGGCTCGTGCCTTCCCCATCCTTGAGGAGCCGCGAGAGGATCACTGCACACGGCCCGTGCCCTGGGATGGGGAGTAATGGGAAACTGTCCCTGTTTCCCCGACACACCCCCTGCCTCCGCCAAGGCTGCCACATCCTGGAGGAAGACGGCATTTGATTGCCCGTTCCTCCAGGAGGTGTTTCTGCGAGTTCAGGTTGGGGAGATTGGTGGCAAGCCCACGTCTGCCCTCTGGACAGGTGGCCAAGGACCTGCTATCCCCTTGGGCCCAGAGGCACAGGAAAGGCCTTCCTTCTGTCCAGACTCCTTCCTCAGATTAGAGCACGCTCCCGTGCCCAATCATCCCCTCGTGTCTCCTTAGCTTCGTCTCTCTGCACAAGCAGAGGGTGACAATTGTCTTGCCACCGGCCCGCTGTTCTTGCCAGGGCCGGCGCTCCTGCTTCGCGACCGTTTTCCGTCCACAAGGCCAACGACTCCTTCTCTTCTCCTGGGGCAGCATGCTGCACTTTCCCGAGACAGGCTCCTGGGGAGTGCAGTGACAGACATGTCCCTTTCTTTAAGGCTCTTTCCACAGGCGCAACCACGCTTCTCTCTCAGGCAGAAGGGATGCCCAGGCAAAGTGGATCTCGCTCCATGCAGATTTATTACACCGTGCTGTGGAGTCTTCCTCAGGAAAACAGCAGCAGCATCCCACAGATCCGACTCTGATTTCCCAGAGAATGCTGTGCTTTCTCAGAGGGGATGCCCTAGCAAAGAGGCTTTTGTTCTATGCGGGTTCCTCCCGCCGTGCTCGAATACTAGGCTAAGGCAAGCAGCAACAGCAGCCCACAGAAACGACTCTGATTTCCCAGCGATGGCTATGCTTTCGCATAGGTTTTCAGCTTGGCGGGAACCGCACTTCGCTGCTGCTTCCTCAGCAAGGATTTCGGTGTTTGCTCTGTCACGTCAGGGAAGAAGAGCTGCGGAGAGCTGGTCCGTCTTAGGCCTTGCTGTCCCGGGCTTCATGTTGGCGCCCTGGGTTCTCGCTGCCAGGCCGAAATAAGCAGACACAGCCACAAACCTGCAGCAGCGTGCGTGGCCTAGGATGGCACTCAATGCACACTACCAACTCCCGTTGTAGGCAACGCTTGGCCTTTGGTACTGGCTCTCAGGCGGACTCACGGACAAGGCCAGTGCCTTCGCCACAGGAGAGGAGAGGCGACAGGATCCCTGAACACCGTCCGTTCCCTGGAATGGGGAGCTTTGGGGGACTGTCCCCACTCCTGCCCCGGCAAACCCCCTGCCACCGAAAACGCTGTCACATCTTGGAGGAAGATGGCATCTGACTGCCCATTTCACGAGGGAGCTGTTCCTCAAGTTCCGGGTTTGGCTCCTGGTAGCAAGCCCAAGTGTGCCCTACGGACAGGTGGTCAAGGACATGCTGTCCCCTTGGGACCAGAGGCACAAGACAGGCCTGCCTTCTGCCCAGACTCCTTCCTCAGAGTGGAGCAGGTGCCCCTGCCCTAGTCGTCACCTCATGTCTCATTAGCAGTGAGGCTTCGTCTCTCCGCACCGGGAGCGGGTGACACTTGTCTTGCCACCGGCCTGCTCTTCCTGCCACGGCAGGCTCTCCTGCTTCCCGACCGTTTCCCAAACTCAAGGCCAATGGCACCTTCTCTTCTCTGGGGGCGGCTTGTTCGGCCTGCCCCAGACTTGCTCCTGGGGAGTGCAGTGAAAGACATGTCCCTTTCCTTAAGGCCCTTTCAGATGTGCAACCACGCTTCTCTCTTAGGCAAAGAGGTGCTAGGGCAAAGAGGATTTCGTTGCATGCGGGTATCTTCCAACGTGCTGTGGAGAGTAGCTTAGGTATTCAGCAGCAGCATCCCCCACATCCGATTCTGATTTCCCAGTGAATGCTGTGCTTTCCCAGAGGAGATGCCCGGGCAAAGAGGATTTCGCTGTATGCCGGTTTCTCCCACCGTTACACCGGGCTCAGGCAAGCAGCTTTAGAGCCCACAGATCCGACTCTGATTTCTCGGCGAATGCTGTGCTTTCACAGAGGCTTTGGCTTGGAGCGAACAGCACTTGGCCGCTGCTTCCTCAGCAAGGCTTTAGTCGCTTCAGGGAAGAAGAGCAGCGGGAGAGCTGGTGCCTCTTGGGCCTTGCTTTCCCGGGCTCCAAGTTCACATCCTGGGTTCATCCTACCAAGCCGAAATAAGCAGACCCAGCCTCGACCCTGCAGCAGCGTGCATGGCCTAGGATGGCACTCTGCTCACAATGACATCTCTCCTCGTAGGCAAGGCCTGCCCTTTCGCTCTGGCATTCAGGGGGACAGGGGACTAGGCTCGTGCCTTCCCCATCCTTGAGGAGCCGCGAGAGGATCACTGCACACGGCCCGTGCCCTGGGATGGGGAGTAATGGGAAACTGTCCCTGTTTCCCCGACACACCCCCTGCCTCCGCCAAGGCTGCCACATCCTGGAGGAAGACGGCATTTGATTGCCCGTTCCTCCAGGAGGTGTTTCTGCGAGTTCAGGTTCGGGAGATTGGTGGCAAGCCCACGTCTGCCCTCTGGACAGGTGGCCAAGGACCTGCTATCCCCTTGGGCCCAGAGGCACAGGAAAGGCCTTCCTTCTGTCCAGACTCCTTCCTCAGATTAGAGCACGCTCCCGTGCCCAATCATCCCCTCGTGTCTCCTTAGCTTCGTCTCTCTGCACAAGCAGAGGGTGACAATTGTCTTGCCACCGGCCCGCTGTTCTTGCCAGGGCCGGCGCTCCTGCTTCGCGACCGTTTTCCGTCCACAAGGCCAACGACTCCTTCTCTTCTCCTGGGGCAGCATGCTGCACTTTCCCGAGACAGGCTCCTGGGGAGTGCAGTGACAGACATGTCCCTTTCTTTAAGGCTCTTTCCACAGGCGCAACCACGCTTCTCTCTCAGGCAGAAGGGATGCCCAGGCAAAGTGGATCTCGCTCCATGCAGATTTATTACACCGTGCTGTGGAGTCTTCCTCAGGAAAACAGCAGCAGCATCCCACAGATCCGACTCTGATTTCCCAGAGAATGCTGTGCTTTCTCAGAGGGGATGCCCTAGCAAAGAGGCTTTTGTTCTATGCGGGTTCCTCCCGCCGTGCTCGAATACTAGGCTAAGGCAAGCAGCAACAGCAGCCCACAGAAACGACTCTGATTTCCCAGCGATGGCTATGCTTTCGCATAGGTTTTCAGCTTGGCGGGAACCGCACTTCGCTGCTGCTTCCTCAGCAAGGATTTCGGTGTTTGCTCTGTCGCGTCAGGGAAGAAGAGCTGCGGAGAGCTGGTCCGTCTTAGGCCTTGCTGTCCCGGGCTTCATGTTGGCGCCCTGGGTTCTCGCTGCCAGGCCGAAATAAGCAGACACAGCCACAAACCTGCAGCAGCGTGCGTGGCCTAGGATGGCACTCAATGCACACTACCAACTCCCGTTGTAGGCAACGCTTGGTCTTTGGTACTGGCACTCAGGCGGACTCACGGACAAGGCCAGTGCCTTCGCCACTGGAGAGGAGAGGCGACAGGATCCCTGAACACCGTCCGTTCCCTGGAATGGGGAGCTTTGGGGGACTGTCCCCACTCCTTCCCCGGCAAACCCCCTGCCACTGAAAACGCTGTCACATCTTGGAGGAAGATGGCATCTGACTGCCCATTTCACGAGGGAGCTGTTCCTCAAGTTCCGGGTTTGGCTCCTGGTAGCAAGCCCAAGTGTGCCCTACGGACAGGTGGTCAAGGACATGCTGTCCCCTTGGGACCAGAGGCACAAGACAGGCCTGCCTTCTGCCCAGACTCCTTCCTCAGAGTGGAGCAGGTGCCCCTGCCCTAGTCGTCACCTCATGTCTCATTAGCAGTGAGGCTTCGTCTCTCCGCACAGGGAGCGGGTGACACTTGTCTTGCCACCGGCCTGCTCTTCCTGCCACGGCAGGCTCTCCTGCTTCCCGACCGTTTCCCAAACTCAAGGCCAATGGCACCTTCTCTTCTCTGGGGGCGGCTTGTTCGGCCTGCCCCAGACTTGCTCCTGGGGAGTGCAGTGAAAGACATGTCCCTTTCCTTAAGGCCCTTTCAGATGTGCAACCACGCTTCTCTCTTAGGCAAAGAGGTGCTAGGGCAAAGAGGATTTCGTTGCATGCGGGTATCTTCCAACGTGCTGTGGAGAGTAGCTTAGGTATTCAGCAGCAGCATCCCCCACATCCGATTCTGATTTCCCAGTGAATGCTGTGCTTTCCCAGAGGAGATGCCCGGGCAAAGAGGATTTCGCTGTATGCGGGTTTCTCCCACCGTTACACCGGGCTCAGGCAAGCAGCAGTAGAGCCCGCAGATCCGACTCTGATTTCTCGGCGAATGCTGTGCTTTCGCAGAGGCTTTGGCTTGGAGCGAACAGCACTTGGCCGCTGCTTCCTCAGCAAGGCTTTAGTCGCTTCTGGGAAGAAGAGCAGCGGGAGAGCTGGTGCCTCTTGGGCCTTGCTTTCCCGGGCTCCAAGTTCACATCCTGGGTTCATCCTACCAAGCCGAAATAAGCAGACCCAGCCTCGACCCTGCAGCAGCGTGCATGGCCTAGGATGGCACTCTGCTCACAATGACATCTCTCCTCGTAGGCAAGGCCTGCCCTTTCGCTCTGGCATTCAGGGGGACAGGGGACTAGGCTCGTGCCTTCCCCATCCTTGAGGAGCCGCGAGAGGATCACTGCACACGGCCCGTGCCCTGGGATGGGGAGTAATGGGAAACTGTCCCTGTTTCCCCGACACACCCCCTGCCTCCGCCAAGGCTGCCACATCCTGGAGGAAGACGGCATTTGATTGCCCGTTCCTCCAGGAGGTGTTTCTGCGAGTTCAGGTTCGGGAGATTGGTGGCAAGCCCACGTCTGCCCTCTGGACAGGTGGCCAAGGACCTGCTATCCCCTTGGGCCCAGAGGCACAGGAAAGGCCTTCCTTCTGTCCAGACTCCTTCCTCAGATTAGAGCACGCTCCCGTGCCCAATCATCCCCTCGTGTCTCCTTAGCTTCGTCTCTCTGCACAAGCAGAGGGTGACAATTGTCTTGCCACCGGCCCGCTGTTCTTGCCAGGGCCGGCGCTCCTGCTTCGCGACCGTTTTCCGTCCACAAGGCCAACGACTCCTTCTCTTCTCCTGGGGCAGCATGCTGCACTTTCCCTAGACAGGCTCCTGCGGAGTGCAGTGACAGACATGTCCCTTTCTTTAAGGATCTTTCCACAGGCGCAACCACGCTTCTCTCTCAGGCAGAAGGGATGCCCAGGCAAAGTGGATCTCGCTCCATGCGGATTTATTACACCGTGCTGTGGAGTCTTCCTCAGGAAAACAGCAGCAGCATCCCACAGATCCGACTCTGATTTCCCAGAGAATGCTGTGCTTTCTCAGACGGGATGCCCTAGCAAAGAGGCTTTTGCTCTATGCGGGTTCCTCCCGCCGTGCTCGAATACTAGGCTAAGGCAAGCAGCAACAGCAGCCCACAGAAACGACTCTGATTTCCCAGCGATGGCTATGCTTTCGCATAGGTTTTCAGCTTGGCGGGAACCGCACTTCGCTGCTGCTTCCTCAGCAAGGATTTCGGTGTTTGCTCTGTCGCGTCAGGGAAGAAGAGCTGCGGAGAGCTGGTCCGTCTTAGGCCTTGCTGTCCCGGGCTTCATGTTGGCGCCCTGGGTTCTCGCTGCCAGGCCGAAATAAGCAGACACAGCCACAAACCTGCAGCAGCGTGCGTGGCCTAGGATGGCACTCAATGCACACTACCAACTCCCGTTGTAGGCAACGCTTGGCCTTTGGTACTGGCTCTCAGGCGGACTCACGGACAAGGCCAGTGCCTTCGCCACAGGAGAGGAGAGGCGACAGGATCCCTGAACACCGTCCGTTCCCTGGAATGGGGAGCTTTGGGGGACTGTCCCCACTCCTTCCCCGGCAAACCCCCTGCCACCGAAAACGCTGTCACATCTTGGAGGAAGATGGCATCTGACTGCCCATTTCACGAGGGAGCTGTTCCTCAAGTTCCGGGTTTGGCTCCTGGTAGCAAGCCCAAGTGTGCCCTACGGACAGGTGGTCAAGGACATGCTGTCCCCTTGGGACCAGAGGCACAAGACAGGCCTGCCTTCTGCCCAGACTCCTTCCTCAGAGTGGAGCAGGTGCCCCTGCCCTTGTCGTCACCTCATGTCTCATTAGCAGTGAGGCTTCGTCTCTCCGCACCGGGAGCGGGTGACACTTGTCTTGCCACCGGCCTGCTCTTCCTGCCACGGCAGGCTCTCCTGCTTCCCGACCGTTTCCCAAACTCAAGGCCAATGGCACCTTCTCTTCTCTGGGGGCGGCTTGTTCGGCCTGCCCCAGACTTGCTCCTGGGGAGTGCAGTGAAAGACATGTCCCTTTCCTTAAGGCCCTTTCAGATGTGCAACCACGCTTCTCTCTTAGGCAAAGAGGTGCTAGGGCAAAGAGGATTTCGTTGCATGCGGGTATCTTCCAACGTGCTGTGGAGAGTAGCTTAGGTATTCAGCAGCAGCATCCCCCACATCCGATTCTGATTTCCCAGTGAATGCTGTGCTTTCCCAGAGGAGATGCCCGGGCAAAGACGATTTCGCTGTATGCGGGTTTCTCCCACCGCGAGACCGGGCTCAGGCAAGCAGCAGTAGAGCCCGCAGATCCGACTCTGATTTCTCAGCGAATGCTGTGCTTTCGCAGAGGCTTTGGCTTGGAGCGAACAGCACTTGGCCGCTGCTTCCTCAGCAAGGCTTTAGTCGCTTCAGGGAAGAAGAGCAGCGGGAGAGCTGGTGCCTCTTGGGCCTTGCTTTCCCGGGCTCCAAGTTCACATCCTGGGTTCATCCTACCAAGCCGAAATAAGCAGACCCAGCCTCGACCCTGCAGCAGCGTGCATGGCCTAGGATGGCACTCTGCTCACAATGACATCTCTCCTCGTAGGCAAGGCCTGCCCTTTCGCTCTGGCATTCAGGGGGACAGGGGACTAGGCTCGTGCCTTCCCCATCCTTGAGGAGCCGCGAGAGGATCACTGCACACGGCCCGTGCCCTGGGATGGGGAGTAATGGGAAACTGTCCCTGTTTCCCCGACACACCCCCTGCCTCCGCCAAGGCTGCCACATCCTGGAGGAAGACGGCATTTGATTGCCCGTTCCTCCAGGAGGTGTTTCTGCGAGTTCAGGTTCGGGAGATTGGTGGCAAGCCCACGTCTGCCCTCTGGACAGGTGGCCAAGGACCTGCTATCCCCTTGGGCCCAGAGGCACAGGAAAGGCCTTCCTTCTGTCCACACTCCTTCCTCAGATTAGAGCACGCTCCCGTGCCCAATCATCCCCCCGTGTCTCCTTAGCTTCGTCTCTCTGCACAAGCAGAGGGTGACAATTGTCTTGCCACCGGCCCGCTGTTCTTGCCAGGGCCGGCGCTCCTGCTTCGCGACCGTTTTCCGTCCACAAGGCCAACGACTCCTTCTCTTCTCCTGGGGCAGCATGCTGCACTTTCCCGAGACAGGCTCCTGGGGAGTGCAGTGACAGACATGTCCCTTTCTTTAAGGCTCTTTCCACAGGCGCAACCACGCTTCTCTCTCAGGCAGAAGGGATGCCCAGGCAAAGTGGATCTCGCTCCATGCAGATTTATTACACCGTGCTGTGGAGTCTTCCTCAGGAAAACAGCAGCAGCATCCCACAGATCCGACTCTGATTTCCCAGAGAATGCTGTGCTTTCCCAGAGGGGATGCCCTAGCAAAGAGGCTTTTGCTCTATGCGGGTTCCTCCCGCCGTGCTCGAATACTAGGCTAAGGCAAGCAGCAACAGCAGCCCACAGAAACGACTCTGATTTCCCAGCGATGGCTATGCTTTCGCATAGGTTTTCAGCTTGGCGGGAACCGCACTTCGATGCTGCTTCCTCAGCAAGGATTTCGGTGTTTGCTCTGTCGCGTCAGGGAAGAAGAGCTGCGGAGAGCTGGTCCGTCTTAGGCCTTGCTGTCCCGGGCTTCATGTTGGCGCCCTGGGTTCTCGCTGCCAGGCCGAAATAAGCAGACACAGCCACAAACCTGCAGCAGCGTGCGTGGCCTAGGATGGCACTCAATACACAATACCAACTCCCGTTGTAGGCAACGCTTGGCCTTTGGTACTGGCTCTCAGGCGGACTCACGGACAAGGCCAGTGCCTTCGCCACAGGAGAGGAGAGGCGACAGGATCCCTGAACACCGTCCGTTCCCTGGAATGGGGAGCTTTGGGGGACTGTCCCCACTCCTTCCCCGGCAAACCCCCTGCCACCGAAAACGCTGTCACATCTTGGAGGAAGATGGCATCTGACTGCCCATTTCACGAGGGAGCTGTTCCTCAATTTCCGGGTTTGGCTCCTGGTAGCAAGCCCAAGTGTGCCCTACGGACAGGTGGTCAAGGACATGCTGTCCCCTTGGGACCAGAGGCACAAGACAGGCCTGCCTTCTGCCCAGACTCCTTCCTCAGAGTGGAGCAGGTGCCCCTGCCCTAGTCGTCACCTCATGTCTCATTAGCAGTGAGGCTTCGTCTCTCCGCACCGGGAACGGGTGACACTTGTCTTGCCACCGGCCTGCTCTTCCTGCCACGGCAGGCTCTCCTGCTTCCCGACCGTTTCCCAAACTCAAGGCCAATGGCACCTTCTCTTCTCTGGGGGCGGCTTGTTCGGCCTGCCCCAGACTTGCTCCTGGGGAGTGCAGTGAAAGACATGTCCCTTTCCTTAAGGCCCTTTCAGATGTGCAACCACGCTTCTCTCTTAGGCAAAGAGGTGCTAGGGCAAAGAGGATTTCGTTGCATGCGGGTATCTTCCAACGTGCTGTGGAGAGTAGCTTAGGTATTCAGCAGCAGCATCCCCCACATCCGATTCTGTTTTCCCAGTGAAGGCTGTGCTTTCCCAGAGGAGATGCCCGGGCAAAGAGGATTTCACTGTATGCGGGTTTCTCCCACCGCGAGACCGGGCTCAGGCAAGCAGCAGTAGAGCCCGCAGATCCGACTCTGATTTCTCAGCGAATGCTGTGCTTTCGCAGAGGCTTTGGCTTTGAGCGAACAGCACATGGCCGCTGCTTCCTCAGCAAGGCTTTAGTCGCTTCAGGGAAGAAGAGCAGCGGGAGAGCTGGTGCCTCTTGGGCCTTGCTTTCCCGGGCTCCAAGTTCACATCCTGGGTTCATCCTACCAAGCCGAAATAAGCAGACCCAGCCTCGACCCTGCAGCAGCGTGCATGGCCTAGGATGGCACTCTGCTCACAATGACATCTCTCCTCGTAGGCAAGGCCTGCCCTTTCGCTCTGGCATTCAGGGGGACAGGGGACTAGGCTCGTGCCTTCCCCATCCTTGAGGAGCCGCGAGAGGATCACTGCACACGGCCCGTGCCCTGGGATGGGGAGTAATGGGAAACTGTCCCTGTTTCCCCGACACACCCCCTGCCTCCGCCAAGGCTGCCACATCCTGGAGGAAGACGGCATTTGATTGCCCGTTCCTCCAGGAGGTGTTTCTGCGAGTTCAGGTTGGGGAGATTGGTGGCAAGCCCACGTCTGCCCTCTGGACAGGTGGCCGAGGACCTGCTATCCCCTTGGGCCCAGAGGCACAGGAAAGGCCTTCCTTCTGTCCAGACTCCTTCCTCAGATTAGAGCACGCTCCCGTGCCCAATCATCCCCCCGTGTCTCCTTAGCTTCGTCTCTCTGCACAAGCAGAGGGTGACAATTGTCTTGCCACCGGCCCGCTGTTCTTGCCAGGGCCGGCGCTCCTGCTTCGCGACCGTTTTCCGTCCACAAGGCCAACGACTCCTTCTCTTCTCCTGGGGCAGCATGCTGCACTTTCCCGAGACAGGCTCCTGGGGAGTGTAGTGACAGACATGTCCCTTTCTTTAAGGATCTTTCCACAGGCGCAACCACGCTTCTCTCTCAGGCAGAAGGGATGCCCAGGCAAAGTGGATCTCGCTCCATGCGGATTTATTACACCGTGCTGTGGAGTCTTCCTCAGGAAAACAGCAGCAGCATCCCACAGATCCGACTCTGATTTCCCAGAGAATGCTGTGCTTTCCCAGAGGGGATGCCCTAGCAAAGAGGCTTTTGCTCTATGCGGGTTCCTCCCGCCGTGCTCGAATACTAGGCTAAGGCAAGCAGCAACAGCAGCCCACAGAAACGACTCTGATTTCCCAGCGATGGCTATGCTTTCGCATAGGTTTTCAGCTTGGCGGGAACCGCACTTCGCTGCTGCTTCCTCAGCAAGGATTTCGGTGTTTGCTCTGTCGCGTCAGGGAAGAAGAGCTTCGGAGAGCTGGTCCGTCTTAGGCCTTGCTGTCCCGGGCTTCATGTTGGCGCCCTGGGTTCTCGCTGCCAGGCCGAAATAAGCAGACACAGCCACAAACCTGCAGCAGCGTGCGTGGCCTAGGATGGCACTCAATACACAATACCAACTCCCGTTGTAGGCAACGCTTGGCCTTTGGTACTGGCTCTCAGGCGGACTCACGGACAAGGCCAGTGCCTTCGCCACAGGAGAGGAGAGGCGACAGGATCCCTGAACACCGTCCGTTCCCTGGAATGGGGAGCTTTGGGGGACTGTCCCCACTCCTTCCCCGGCAAACCCCCTGCCACCGAAAACGCTGTCACATCTTGGAGGAAGATGGCATCTGACTGCCCATTTCACGAGGGAGCTGTTCCTCAAGTTCCGGGTTTGGCTCCTGGTAGCAAGCCCAAGTGTGCCCTACGGACAGGTGGTCAAGGACATGCTGTCCCCTTGGGACCAGAGGCACAAGACAGGCCTGCCTTCTGCCCAGACTCCTTCCTCAGAGTGGAGCAGGTGCCCCTGCCCTAGTCGTCACCTCATGTCTCATTAGCAGTGAGGCTTCGTCTCTCCGCACCGGGAGCGGGTGACACTTGTCTTGCCACCGGCCTGCTCTTCCTGCCACGGCAGGCTCTCCTGCTTCCCGACCGTTTCCCAAACTCAAGGCCAATGGCACCTTCTCTTCTCTGGGGGCGGCTTGTTCGGCCTGCCCCAGACTTGCTCCTGGGGAGTGCAGTGAAAGACATGTCCCTTTCCTTAAGGCCCTTTCAGATGTGCAACCACGCTTCTCTCTTAGGCAAAGAGGTGCTAGGGCAAAGAGGATTTCGTTGCATGCGGGTATCTTCCAACGTGCTGTGGAGAGTAGCTTAGGTATTCAGCAGCAGCATCCCCCACATCCGATTCTGATTTCCCAGTGAATGCTGTGCTTTCCCAGAGGAGATGCCCGGGCAAAGAGGATTTCGCTGTATGCGGGTTTCTCCCACCGTTACACCGGGCTCAGGCAAGCAGCTTTAGAGCCCGCAGATCCGACTCTGATTTCTCGGCGAATGCTGTGCTTTCACAGAGGCTTTGGCTTGGAGCGAACAGCACTTGGCCGCTGCTTCCTCAGCAAGGCTTTAGTCGCTTCAGGGAAGAAGAGCAGCGGGAGAGCTGGTGCCTCTTGGGCCTTGCTTTCCCGGGCTCCAAGTTCACATCCTGGGTTCATCCTACCAAGCCGAAATAAGCAGACCCAGCCTCGACCCTGCAGCAGCGTGCATGGCCTAGGATGGCACTCTGCTCACAATGACATCTCTCCTCGTAGGCAAGGCCTGCCCTTTCGCTCTGGCATTCAGGGGGACAGGGGACTAGGCTCGTGCCTTCCCCATTCTTGAGGAGCCGCGAGAGGATCACTGCACACGGCCCGTGCCCTGGGATGGGGAGTAATGGGAAACTGTCCCTGTTTCCCCGACACACCCCCTGCCTCCGCCAAGGCTGCCACATCCTGGAGGAAGACGGCATTTGATTGCCCGTTCCTCCAGGAGGTGTTTCTGCGAGTTCAGGTTCGGGAGATTGGTGGCAAGCCCACGTCTGCCCTCTGGACACGTGGCCAAGGACCTGCTATCCCCTTGGGCCCAGAGGCACAGGAAAGGCCTTCCTTCTGTCCACACTCCTTCCTCAGATTAGAGCACGCTCCCGTGCCCAATCATCCCCCCGTGTCTCCTTAGCTTCGTCTCTCTGCACAAGCAGAGGGTGACAATTGTCTTGCCACCGGCCCGCTGTTCTTGCCAGGGCCGGCGCTCCTGCTTCGCGACCGTTTTCCGTCCACAAGGCCAACGACTCCTTCTCTTCTCCTGGGGCAGCATGCTGCACTTTCCCGAGACAGGCTCCTGGGGAGTGCAGTGACAGACATGTCCCTTTCTTTAAGGCTCTTTCCACAGGCGCAACCACGCTTCTCTCTCAGGCAGAAGGGATGCCCAGGCAAAGTGGATCTCGCTCCATGCAGATTTATTACACCGTGCTGTGGAGTCTTCCTCAGGAAAACAGCAGCAGCATCCCACAGATCCGACTCTGATTTCCCAGAGAATGCTGTGCTTTCCCAGAGGGGATGCCCTAGCAAAGAGGCTTTTGCTCTATGCGGGTTCCTCCCGCCGTGCTCGAATACTAGGCTAAGGCAAGCAGCAACAGCAGCCCACAGAAACGACTCTGATTTCCCAGCGATGGCTATGCTTTCGCATAGGTTTTCAGCTTGGCGGGAACCGCACTTCGCTGCTGCTTCCTCAGCAAGGATTTCGGTGTTTGCTCTGTCGCGTCAGGGAAGAAGAGCTGCGGAGAGCTGGTCCGTCTTAGGCCTTGCTGTCCCGGGCTTCATGTTGGCGCCCTGGGTTCTCGCTGCCAGGCCGAAATAAGCAGACACAGCCACAAACCTGCAGCAGCGTGCGTGGCCTAGGATGGCACTCAATGCACACTACCAACTCCCGTTGTAGGCAACGCTTGGCCTTTGGTACTGGCTCTCAGGCGGACTCACGGACAAGGCCAGTGCCTTCGCCACAGGAGAGGAGAGGCGACAGGATCCCTGAACACCGTCCGTTCCCTGGAATGGGGAGCTTTGGGGGACTGTCCCCACTCCTTCCCCGGCAAACCCCCTGCCACCGAAAACGCTGTCACATCTTGGAGGAAGATGGCATCTGACTGCCCATTTCACGAGGGAGCTGTTCCTCAAGTTCCGGGTTTGGCTCCTGGTAGCAAGCCCAAGTGTGCCCTACGGACAGGTGGTCAAGGACATGCTGTCCCCTTGGGACCAGAGGCACAAGACAGGCCTGCCTTCTGCCCAGACTCCTTCCTCAGAGTGGAGCAGGTGCCCCTGCCCTAGTCTTCACCTCATGTCTCATTAGCAGTGAGGCTTCGTCTCTCCGCACAGGGAGCGAGTGACACTTGTCTTGCCACCGGCCTGCTCTTCCTGCCACGGCAGGCTCTCCTGCTTCCCGACCGTTTCCCAAACTCAAGGCCAATGGCACCTTCTCTTCTCTGGGGGCGGCTTGTTCGGCCTGCCCCAGACTTGCTCCTGGGGAGTGCAGTGAAAGACATGTCCCTTTCCTTAAGGCCCTTTCAGATGTGCAACCACGCTTCTCTCTTAGGCAAAGAGGTGCTAGGGCAAAGAGGATTTCGTTGCATGCGGTTATCTTCCAATGTGCTGTGGAGAGTAGCTTAGGTATTCAGCAGCAGCATCCCCCACATCCGATTCTGATTTCCCAGTGAATGCTGTGCTTTCCCAGAGGAGATGCCCGGGCAAAGACGATTTCGCTGTATGCGGGTTTCTCCCACCGTTACACCGGGCTCAGGCAAGCAGCTTTAGAGCCCGCAGATCCGACTCTGATTTCTCGGCGAATGCTGTGCTTTCGCAGAGGCTTTGGCTTGGAGCGAACAGCACTTGGCCGCTGCTTCCTCAGCAAGGCTTTAGTCGCTTCAGGGAAGAAGAGCAGCGGGAGAGCTGGTGCCTCTTGGGCCTTGCTTTCCCGGGCTCCAAGTTCACATCCTGGGTTCATCCTACCAAGCCGAAATAAGCAGACCCAGCCTCGACCCTGCAGCAGCGTGCATGGCCTAGGATGGCACTCTGCTCACAATGACATCTCTCCTCGTAGGCAAGGCCTGCCCTTTCGCTCTGGCATTCAGGGGGACAGGGGACTAGGCTCGTGCCTTCCCCATCCTTGAGGAGCCGCGAGAGGATCACTGCACACGGCCCGTGCCCTGGGATGGGGAGTAATGGGAAACTGTCCCTGTTTCCCCGACACACCCCCTGCCTCCGCCAAGGCTGCCACATCCTGGAGGAAGATGGCATTTGATTGCCCGTTCCTCCAGGAGGTGTTTCTGCGAGTTCAGGTTGGGGAGATTGGTGGCAAGCCCACGTCTGCCCTCTTGACAGGTGGCCAAGGACCTGCTATCCCCTTGGGCCCAGAGGCACAGGAAAGGCCTTCCTTCTGTCCAGACTCCTTCCTCAGATTAGAGCACGCTCCCGTGCCCAATCATCCCCCCGTGTCTCCTTAGCTTCGTCTCTCTGCACAAGCAGAGGGTGACAATTGTCTTGCCACCGGCCCGCTGTTCTTGCCAGGGCCTGCGCTCCTGCTTCGCGACCATTTTCCGTCCACAAGGCCAACGACTCCTTCTCTTCTCCTGGGGCAGCATGCTGCACTTTCCCGAGACAGGCTCCTGGGGAGTGCAGTGACAGACATGTCCCTTTCTTTAAGGCTCTTTCCACAGGCGCAACCACGCTTCTCTCTCAGGCAGAAGGGATGCCCAGGCAAAGTGGATCTTGCTCCATGCAGATTTATTACACCGTGCTGTGGAGTCTTCCTCAGGAAAACAGCAGCAGCATCCCACAGATCCGACTCTGATTTCCCAGAGAATGCTGTGCTTTCCCAGAGGGGATGCCCTAGCAAAGAGGCTTTTGCTCTATGCGGGTTCCTCCCGCCGTGCTCGAATACTAGGCTAAGGCAAGCAGCAACAGCAGCCCACAGAAACGACTCTGATTTCCCAGCGATGGCTATGCTTTCGCATAGGTTTTCAGCTTGGCGGGAACCGCACTTCGATGCTGCTTCCTCAGCAAGGATTTCGGTGTTTGCTCTGTCGCGTCAGGGAAGAAGAGCTGCGGAGAGCTGGTCCGTCTTAGGCCTTGCTGTCCCGGGCTTCATTTTGGCGCCCTGGGTTCTCGCTGCCAGGCCGAAATAAGCAGACACAGCCACAAAACTGCAGCAGCGTGCGTGGCCTAGGATGGCACTCAATGCACACTACCAACTCCCGTTGTAGGCAACGCTTGGCCTTTGGTACTGGCTCTCAGGCGGACTCTCGGACAAGGCCAGTGCCTTCGCCACAGGAGAGGAGAGGCGACAGGATCCCTGAACACCGTCCGTTCCCTGGAATGGGGAGCTTTGGGGGACTGTCCCCACTCCTTCCCCGGCAAACCCCCTGCCACCGAAAACGCTGCCACATCTTGGAGGAAGATGGCATCTGACTGCCCATTTCACGAGGGAGCTGTTCCTCAAGTTCCGGGTTTGGCTCCTGGTAGCAAGCCCAAGTGTGCCCTACGGACAGGTGGTCAAGGACATGCTGTCCCCTTGGGACCAGAGGCACAAGACAGGCCTGCCTTCTGCCCAGACTCCTTCCTCAGAGTGGAGCAGGTGCCCCTGCCCTAGTCGTCACCTCATGTCTCATTAGCAGTGAGGCTTCGTCTCTCCGCACCGGGAGCGGGTGACACTTGTCTTGCCACCGGCCTGCTCTTCCTGCCACGGCAGGCTCTCCTGCTTCCCGACCGTTTCCCAAACTCAAGGCAATGGCACCTTCTCTTCTTTGGGGGCGGCTTGTTCGGCCTGCCCCAGACTTGCTCCTGGGGAGTGCAGTGAAAGACATGTCCCTTTCCTTAAGGCCCTTTCAGATGTGCAACCACGCTTCTCTCTTAGGCAAAGAGGTGCTAGGGCAAAGAGGATTTCGTTGCATGCGGGTATCTTCCAACGTGCTGTGGAGAGTAGCTTAGGTATTCAGCAGCAGCATCCCCCACATCCGATTCTGATTTCCCAATGAAGGCTGTGCTTTCCCAGAGGAGATGCCCGGGCAAAGAGGATTTCGCTGTATGCGGGTTTCTCCCACCGTTACACCGGGCTCAGGCAAGCAGCAGTAGAGCCCGCAGATCCGACTCTGATTTCTCGGCGAATGCTGTGCTTTCGCAGAGGCTTTGGCTTGGAGCGAACAGCACTTGGCCGCTGCTTCCTCAGCAAGGCTTTAGTCGCTTCTGGGAAGAAGAGCAGCGGGAGAGCTGGTGCCTCTTGGGCCTTGCTTTCCCGGGCTCCAAGTTCACATCCTGGGTTCATCCTACCAAGCCGAAATAAGCAGACCCAGCCTCGACCCTGCAGCAGCGTGCATGGCCTAGGATGGCACTCTGCTCACAATGACATCTCTCCTCGTAGGCAAGGCCTGCCCTTTCGCTCTGGCATTCAGGGGGACAGGGGACTAGGCTCGTGCCTTCCCCATCCTTGAGGAGCCGCGAGAGGATCACTGCACACGGCCCGTGCCCTGGGATGGGGAGTAATGGGAAACTGTCCCTGTTTCCCCGACACACCCCCTGCCTCCGCCAAGGCTGCCACATCCTGGAGGAAGATGGCATTTGATTGCCCGTTCCTCCAGGAGGTGTTTCTGCGAGTTCAGGTTGGGGAGATTGGTGGCAAGCCCACGTCTGCCCTCTTGACAGGTGGCCAAGGACCTGCTATCCCCTTGGGCCCAGAGGCACAGGAAAGGCCTTCCTTCTGTCCAGACTCCTTCCTCAGATTAGAGCACGCTCCCGTGCCCAATCATCCCCCCGTGTCTCCTTAGCTTCGTCTCTCTGCACAAGCAGAGGGTGACAATTGTCTTGCCACCGGCCCGCTGTTCTTGCCAGGGCCTGCGCTCCTGCTTCGCGACCATTTTCCGTCCACAAGGCCAACGACTCCTTCTCTTCTCCTGGGGCAGCATGCTGCACTTTCCCGAGACAGGCTCCTGGGGAGTGCAGTGACAGACATGTCCCTTTCTTTAAGGCTCTTTCCACAGGCGCAACCACGCTTCTCTCTCAGGCAGAAGGGATGCCCAGGCAAAGTGGATCTTGCTCCATGCAGATTTATTACACCGTGCTGTGGAGTCTTCCTCAGGAAAACAGCAGCAGCATCCCACAGATCCGACTCTGATTTCCCAGAGAATGCTGTGCTTTCCCAGAGGGGATGCCCTAGCAAAGAGGCTTTTGCTCTATGCGGGTTCCTCCCGCCGTGCTCGAATACTAGGCTAAGGCAAGCAGCAACAGCAGCCCACAGAAACGACTCTGATTTCCCAGCGATGGCTATGCTTTCGCATAGGTTTTCAGCTTGGCGGGAACCGCACTTCGATGCTGCTTCCTCAGCAAGGATTTCGGTGTTTGCTCTGTCGCGTCAGGGAAGAAGAGCTGCGGAGAGCTGGTCCGTCTTAGGCCTTGCTGTCCCGGGCTTCATTTTGGCGCCCTGGGTTCTCGCTGCCAGGCCGAAATAAGCAGACACAGCCACAAAACTGCAGCAGCGTGCGTGGCCTAGGATGGCACTCAATGCACACTACCAACTCCCGTTGTAGGCAACGCTTGGCCTTTGGTACTGGCTCTCAGGCGGACTCTCGGACAAGGCCAGTGCCTTCGCCACAGGAGAGGAGAGGCGACAGGATCCCTGAACACCGTCCGTTCCCTGGAATGGGGAGCTTTGGGGGACTGTCCCCACTCCTTCCCCGGCAAACCCCCTGCCACCGAAAACGCTGCCACATCTTGGAGGAAGATGGCATCTGACTGCCCATTTCACGAGGGAGCTGTTCCTCAAGTTCCGGGTTTGGCTCCTGGTAGCAAGCCCAAGTGTGCCCTACGGACAGGTGGTCAAGGACATGCTGTCCCCTTGGGACCAGAGGCACAAGACAGGCCTGCCTTCTGCCCAGACTCCTTCCTCAGAGTGGAGCAGGTGCCCCTGCCCTAGTCGTCACCTCATGTCTCATTAGCAGTGAGGCTTCGTCTCTCCGCACCGGGAGCGGGTGACACTTGTCTTGCCACCGGCCTGCTCTTCCTGCCACGGCAGGCTCTCCTGCTTCCCGACCGTTTCCCAAACTCAAGGCAATGGCACCTTCTCTTCTTTGGGGGCGGCTTGTTCGGCCTGCCCCAGACTTGCTCCTGGGGAGTGCAGTGAAAGACATGTCCCTTTCCTTAAGGCCCTTTCAGATGTGCAACCACGCTTCTCTCTTAGGCAAAGAGGTGCTAGGGCAAAGAGGATTTCGTTGCATGCGGGTATCTTCCAACGTGCTGTGGAGAGTAGCTTAGGTATTCAGCAGCAGCATCCCCCACATCCGATTCTGATTTCCCAATGAAGGCTGTGCTTTCCCAGAGGAGATGCCCGGGCAAAGAGGATTTCGCTGTATGCGGGTTTCTCCCACCGTTACACCGGGCTCAGGCAAGCAGCAGTAGAGCCCGCAGATCCGACTCTGATTTCTCGGCGAATGCTGTGCTTTCGCAGAGGCTTTGGCTTGGAGCGAACAGCACTTGGCCGCTGCTTCCTCAGCAAGGCTTTAGTCGCTTCTGGGAAGAAGAGCAGCGGGAGAGCTGGTGCCTCTTGGGCCTTGCTTTCCCGGGCTCCAAGTTCACATCCTGGGTTCATCCTACCAAGCCGAAATAAGCAGACCCAGCCTCGACCCTGCAGCAGCGTGCATGGCCTAGGATGGCACTCTGCTCACAATGACATCTCTCCTCGTAGGCAAGGCCTGCCCTTTCGCTCTGGCATTCAGGGGGACAGGGGACTAGGCTCGTGCCTTCCCCATCCTTGAGGAGCCGCGAGAGGATCACTGCACACGGCCCGTGCCCTGGGATGGGGAGTAATGGGAAACTGTCCCTGTTTCCCCGACACACCCCCTGCCTCCGCCAAGGCTGCCACATCCTGGAGGAAGACGGCATTTGATTGCCCGTTCCTCCAGGAGGTGTTTCTGCGAGTTCAGGTTCGGGAGATTGGTGGCAAGCCCACGTCTGCCCTCTGGACAGGTGGCCAAGGACCTGCTATCCCCTTGGGCCCAGAGGCACAGGAAAGGCCTTCCTTCTGTCCAGACTCCTTCCTCAGATTAGAGCACGCTCCCGTGCCCAATCATCCCCTCGTGTCTCCTTAGCTTCGTCTCTCTGCACAAGCAGAGGGTGACAATTGTCTTGCCACCGGCCCGCTGTTCTTGACAGGGCCGGCGCTCCTGCTTCGCGACCGTTTTCCGTCCACAAGGCCAACGACTCCTTCTCTTCTCCTGGGGCAGCATGCTGCACTTTCCCTAGACAGGCTCCTGCAGAGTGCAGTGACAGACATGTCCCTTTCTTTAAGGATCTTTCCACAGGCGCAACCACGCTTCTCTCTCAGGCAGAAGGGATGCCCAGGCAAAGTGGATCTCGCTCCATGCGGATTTATTACACCGTGCTGTGGAGTCTTCCTCAGGAAAACAGCAGCAGCATCCCACAGATCCGACTCTGATTTCCCAGAGAATGCTGTGCTTTCTCAGACGGGATGCCCTAGCAAAGAGGCTTTTGCTCTATGCGGGTTCCTCCCGCCGTGCTCGAATACTAGGCTAAGGCAAGCAGCAACAGCAGCCCACAGAAACGACTCTGATTTCCCAGCGATGGCTATGCTTTCGCATAGGTTTTCAGCTTGGCGGGAACCGCACTTCGCTGCTGCTTCCTCAGCAAGGATTTCGGTGTTTGCTCTGTCGCGTCAGGGAAGAAGAGCTGCGGAGAGCTGGTCCGTCTTAGGCCTTGCTGTCCCGGGCTTCATGTTGGCGCCCTGGGTTCTCGCTGCCAGGCCGAAATAAGCAGACACAGCCACAAACCTGCAGCAGCGTGCGTGGCCTAGGATGGCACTCAATGCACACTACCAACTCCCGTTGTAGGCAACGCTTGGTCTTTGGTACTGGCACTCAGGCGGACTCACGGACAAGGCCAGTGCCTTCGCCACTGGAGAGGAGAGGCGACAGGATCCCTGAACACCGTCCGTTCCCTGGAATGGGGAGCTTTGGGGGACTGTCCCCACTCCTTCCCCGGCAAACCCCCTGCCACTGAAAACGCTGTCACATCTTGGAGGAAGATGGCATCTGACTGCCCATTTCACGAGGGAGCTGTTCCTCAAGTTCCGGGTTTGGCTCCTGGTAGCAAGCCCAAGTGTGCCCTACGGACAGGTGGTCAAGGACATGCTGTCCCCTTGGGACCAGAGGCACAAGACAGGCCTGCCTTCTGCCCAGACTCCTTCCTCAGAGTGGAGCAGGTGCCCCTGCCCTAGTCGTCACCTCATGTCTCATTAGCAGTGAGGCTTCGTCTCTCCGCACAGGGAGCGGGTGACACTTGTCTTGCCACCGGCCTGCTCTTCCTGCCACGGCAGGCTCTCCTGCTTCCCGACCGTTTCCCAAACTCAAGGCCAATGGCACCTTCTCTTCTCTGGGGGCGGCTTGTTCGGCCTGCCCCAGACTTGCTCCTGGGGAGTGCAGTGAAAGACATGTCCCTTTCCTTAAGGCCCTTTCAGATGTGCAACCACGCTTCTCTCTTAGGCAAAGAGGTGCTAGGGCAAAGAGGATTTCGTTGCATGCGGGTATCTTCCAACGTGCTGTGGAGAGTAGCTTAGGTATTCAGCAGCAGCATCCCCCACATCCGATTCTGATTTCCCAGTGAATGCTGTGCTTTCCCAGAGGAGATGCCCGGGCAAAGAGGATTTCGCTGTATGCGGGTTTCTCCCACCGTTACACCGGGCTCAGGCAAGCAGCAGTAGAGCCCGCAGATCCGACTCTGATTTCTCGGCGAATGCTGTGCTTTCGCAGAGGCTTTGGCTTGGAGCGAACAGCACTTGGCCGCTGCTTCCTCAGCAAGGCTTTAGTCGCTTCTGGGAAGAAGAGCAGCGGGAGAGCTGGTGCCTCTTGGGCCTTGCTTTCCCGGGCTCCAAGTTCACATCCTGGGTTCATCCTACCAAGCCGAAATAAGCAGACCCAGCCTCGACCCTGCAGCAGCGTGCATGGCCTAGGATGGCACTCTGCTCACAATGACATCTCTCCTCGTAGGCAAGGCCTGCCCTTTCGCTCTGGCATTCAGGGGGACAGGGGACTAGGCTCGTGCCTTCCCCATCCTTGAGGAGCCGCGAGAGGATCACTGCACACGGCCCGTGCCCTGGGATGGGGAGTAATGGGAAACTGTCCCTGTTTCCCCGACACACCCCCTGCCTCCGCCAAGGCTGCCACATCCTGGAGGAAGACGGCATTTGATTGCCCGTTCCTCCAGGAGGTGTTTCTGCGAGTTCAGGTTCGGGAGACTGGTGGCAAGCCCACGTCTGCCCTCTGGACAGGTGGCCAAGGACCTGCTATCCCCTTGGGCCCAGAGGCACAGGAAAGGCCTTCCTTCTGTCCAGACTCCTTCCTCAGATTAGAGCACGCTCCCGTGCCCAATCATCCCCTCGTGTCTCCTTAGCTTCGTCTCTCTGCACAAGCAGAGGGTGACAATTGTCTTGCCACCGGCCCGCTGTTCTTGCCAGGGCCGGCGCTCCTGCTTCGCGACCGTTTTCCGTCCACAAGGCCAACGACTCCTTCTCTTCTCCTGGGGCAGCATGCTGCACTTTCCCTAGACAGGCTCCTGCGGAGTGCAGTGACAGACATGTCCCTTTCTTTAAGGATCTTTCCACAGGCGCAACCACGCTTCTCTCTCAGGCAGAAGGGATGCCCAGGCAAAGTGGATCTCGCTCCATGCGGATTTATTACACCGTGCTGTGGAGTCTTCCTCAGGAAAACAGCAGCAGCATCCCACAGATCCGACTCTGATTTCCCAGAGAATGCTGTGCTTTCTCAGACGGGATGCCCTAGCAAAGAGGCTTTTGCTCTATGCGGGTTCCTCCCGCCGTGCTCGAATACTAGGCTAAGGCAAGCAGCAACAGCAGCCCACAGAAACGACTCTGATTTCCCAGCGATGGCTATGCTTTCGCATAGGTTTTCAGCTTGGCGGGAACCGCACTTCGCTGCTGCTTCCTCAGCAAGGATTTCGGTGTTTGCTCTGTCGCGTCAGGGAAGAAGAGCTGCGGAGAGCTGGTCCGTCTTAGGCCTTGCTGTCCCGGGCTTCATGTTGGCGCCCTGGGTTCTCGCTGCCAGGCCGAAATAAGCAGACACAGCCACAAACCTGCAGCAGCGTGCGTGGCCTAGGATGGCACTCAATGCACACTACCAACTCCCGTTGTAGGCAACGCTTGGCCTTTGGTACTGGCTCTCAGGCGGACTCACGGACAAGGCCAGTGCCTTCGCCACAGGAGAGGAGAGGCGACAGGATCCCTGAACACCGTCCGTTCCCTGGAATGGGGAGCTTTGGGGGACTGTCCCCACTCCTTCCCCGGCAAACCCCCTGCCACCGAAAACGCTGTCACATCTTGGAGGAAGATGGCATCTGACTGCCCATTTCACGAGGGAGCTGTTCCTCAAGTTCCGGGTTTGGCTCCTGGTAGCAAGCCCAAGTGTGCCCTACGGACAGGTGGTCAAGGACATGCTGTCCCCTTGGGACCAGAGGCACAAGACAGGCCTGCCTTCTGCCCAGACTCCTTCCTCAGAGTGGAGCAGGTGCCCCTGCCCTTGTCGTCACCTCATGTCTCATTAGCAGTGAGGCTTCGTCTCTCCGCACCGGGAGCGGGTGACACTTGTCTTGCCACCGGCCTGCTCTTCCTGCCACGGCAGGCTCTCCTGCTTCCCGACCGTTTCCCAAACTCAAGGCCAATGGCACCTTCTCTTCTCTGGGGGCGGCTTGTTCGGCCTGCCCCAGACTTGCTCCTGGGGAGTGCAGTGAAAGACATGTCCCTTTCCTTAAGGCCCTTTCAGATGTGCAACCACGCTTCTCTCTTAGGCAAAGAGGTGCTAGGGCAAAGAGGATTTCGTTGCATGCGGGTATCTTCCAACGTGCTGTGGAGAGTAGCTTAGGTATTCAGCAGCAGCATCCCCCACATCCGATTCTGATTTCCCAGTGAATGCTGTGCTTTCCCAGAGGAGATGCCCGGGCAAAGAGGATTTCGCTGTATGCGGGTTTCTCCCACCGTTACACCGGGCTCAGGCAAGCAGCAGTAGAGCCCGCAGATCCGACTCTGATTTCTCGGCGAATGCTGTGCTTTCGCAGAGGCTTTGGCTTGGAGCGAACAGCACTTGGCCGCTGCTTCCTCAGCAAGGCTTTTGTCGCTTCAGGGAAGAAGAGCAGCGGGAGAGCTGGTGCCTCTTGGGCCTTGCTTTCCCGGGCTCCAAGTTCACATCCTGGGTTCATCCTACCAAGCCGAAATAAGCAGACCCAGCCTCGACCCTGCAGCAGCGTGCATGGCCTAGGATGGCACTCTGCTCACAATGACATCTCTCCTCGTAGGCAAGGCCTGCCCTTTCGCTCTGGCATTCAGGGGGACAGGGGACTAGGCTCGTGCCTTCCCCATCCTTGAGGAGCCGCGAGAGGATCACTGCACACGGCCCGTGCCCTGGGATGGGGAGTAATGGGAAACTGTCCCTGTTTCCCCGACACACCCCCTGCCTCCGCCAAGGCTGCCACATCCTGGAGGAAGACGGCATTTGATTGCCCGTTCCTCCAGGAGGTGTTTCTGCGAGTTCAGGTTCGGGAGATTGGTGGCAAGCCCACGTCTGCCCTCTGGACAGGTGGCCAAGGACCTGCTATCCCCTTGGGCCCAGAGGCACAGGAAAGGCCTTCCTTCTGTCCAGACTCCTTCCTCAGATTAGAGCACGCTCCCGTGCCCAATCATCCGCCCGTGTCTCCTTAGCTTCGTCTCTCTGCACAAGCAGAGGGTGACAATTGTCTTGCCACCGGCCCGCTGTTCTTGCCAGGGCCGGCGCTCCTGCTTCGCGACCGTTTTCCGTCCACAAGGCCAACGACTCCTTCTCTTCTCCTGGGGCAGCATGCTGCACTTTCCCGAGACAGGCTCCTGGGGAGTGCAGTGACAGACATGTCCCTTTCTTTAAGGATCTTTCCACAGGCGCAACCACGCTTCTCTCTCAGGCAGAAGGGATGCCCAGGCAAAGTGGATCTCGCTCCATGCAGATTTATTACACCGTGCTGTGGAGTCTTCCTCAGGAAAACAGCAGCAGCATCCCACAGATCCGACTCTGATTTCCCAGAGAATGCTGTGCTTTCCCAGAGTGGATGCCCTAGCAAAGAGGCTTTTGCTCTATGCGGGTTCCTCCCGCCGTGCTCGAATACTAGGCTAAGGCAAGCAGCAACAGCAGCCCACAGAAACGACTCTGATTTCCCAGCGATGGCTTTGCTTTCGCATAGGTTTTCAGCTTGGCGGGAACCGCACTTCGCTGCTGCTTCCTCAGCAAGGATTTCGGTGTTTGCTCTGTCGCGTCAGGGAAGAAGAGCTGCGGAGAGCTGGTCCGTCTTAGGCCTTGCTGTCCCGGGCTTCATGTTGGCGCCCTGGGTTCTCGCTGCCAGGCCGAAATAAGCAGACACAGCCACAAACCTGCAGCAGCGTGCGTGGCCTAGGATGGCACTCAATGCACACTACCAACTCCCGTTGTAGGCAACGCTTGGCCTTTGGTACTGGCTCTCAGGCGGACTCACGGACAAGGCCAGTGCCTTCGCCACAGGAGAGGAGAGGCGACAGGATCCCTGAACACCGTCCGTTCCCTGGAATGGGGAGCTTTGGGGGACTGTTCCCACTCCTTCCCCGGCAAACCCCCTGCCACCGAAAACGCTGCCACATCTTGGAGGAAGATGGCATCTGACTGCCCATTTCACGAGGGAGCTGTTCCTCAAGTTCCGGGTTTGGCTCCTGGTAGCAAGCCCAAGTGTGCCCTACGGACAGGTGGTCAAGGACATGCTGTCCCCTTGGGACCAGAGGCACAAGACAGGCCTGCCTTCTGCCCAGACTCCTTCCTCAGAGTGGAGCAGGTGCCCCTGCCCTAGTCGTCACCTCATGTCTCATTAGCAGTGAGGCTTCGTGTCTCCGCACAGGGAGCGGGTGACACTTGTCTTGCCTCCGGCCTTCTCTTCCTGCCACGGCAGGCTCTCCTGCTTCCCGACCGTTTCCCAAACTCAAGGCCAATGGCACCTTCTCTTCTCTGGGGGCGGCTTGTTCGGCCTGCCCCAGACTTGCTCCTGGGGAGTGCAGTGAAAGACATGTCCCTTTCCTTAAGGCCCTTTCAGATGTGCAACCACGCTTCTCTCTTAGGCAAAGAGGTGCTAGGGCAAAGAGGATTTCGTTGCATGCGGGTATCTTCCAACGTGCTGTGGAGAGTAGCTTAGGTATTCAGCAGCAGCATCCCCCACATCCGATTCTGATTTCCCAGTGAATGCTGTGCTTTCCCAGAGGAGATGCCCGGGCAAAGAGGATTTCGCTGTATGCGGGTTTCTCCCACCGCGAGACCGGGCTCAGGCAAGCAGCAGTAGAGCCCGCAGATCCGACTCTGATTTCTCAGCGAATGCTGTGCTTTCGCAGAGGCTTTGGCTTGGAGCGAACAGCACTTGGCCGCTGCTTCCTCAGCAAGGCTTTAGTCGCTTCAGGGAAGAAGAGCAGCGGGAGAGCTGGTGCCTCTTGGGCCTTGCTTTCCCGGGCTCCAAGTTCACATCCTGGGTTCATCCTACCAAGCCGAAATAAGCAGACCCAGCCTCGACCCTGCAGCAGCGTGCATGGCCTAGGATGGCACTCTGCTCACAATGACATCTCTCCTCGTAGGCAAGGCCTGCCCTTTCGCTCTGGCATTCAGGGGGACAGGGGACTAGGCTCGTGCCTTCCCCATCCTTGAGGAGCCGCGAGAGGATCACTGCACACGGCCCGTGCCCTGGGATGGGGAGTAATGGGAAACTGTCCCTGTTTCCCCGACACACCCCCTGCCTCCGCCAAGGCTGCCACATCCTGGAGGAAGACGGCATTTGATTGCCCGTTCCTCCAGGAGGTGTTTCTGCGAGTTCAGGTTGGGGAGATTGGTGGCAAGCCCACGTCTGCCCTCTGGACAGGTGGCCAAGGACCTGCTATCCCCTTGGGCCCAGAGGCACAGGAAAGGCCTTCCTTCTGTCCACACTCCTTCCTCAGATTAGAGCACGCTCCCGTGCCCAATCATCCCCCCGTGTCTCCTTAGCTTCGTCTCTCTGCACAAGCAGAGGGTGACAATTGTCTTGCCACCGGCCCGCTGTTCTTGCCAGGGCCGGCGCTCCTGGTTCGCGACCGTTTTCCGTCCACAAGGCCAACGACTCCTTCTCTTCTCCTGGGGCAGCATGCTGCACTTTCCCGAGACAGGCTCCTGGGGAGTGCAGTGACAGACATGTCCCTTTCTTTAAGGCTCTTTCCACAGGCGCAACCACGCTTCTCTCTCAGGCAGAAGGGATGCCCAGGCAAAGTGGATCTCGCTCCATGCAGATTTATTACACCGTGCTGTGGAGTCTTCCTCAGGAAAACAGCAGCAGCATCCCACAGATCCGACTCTGATTTCCCAGAGAATGCTGTGCTTTCCCAGAGGGGATGCCCTAGCAAAGAGGCTTTTGCTCTATGCGGGTTCCTCCCGCCGTGCTCGAATACTAGGCTAAGGCAAGCAGCAACAGCAGCCCACAGAAACGACTCTGATTTCCCAGCGATGGCTATGCTTTCGCATAGGTTTTCAGCTTGGCGGGAACCGCACTTCGATGCTGCTTCCTCAGCAAGGATTTCGGTGTTTGCTCTGTCGCGTCAGGGAAGAAGAGCTGCGGAGAGCTGGTCCGTCTTAGGCCTTGCTGTCCCGGGCTTCATGTTGGCGCCCTGGGTTCTCGCTGCCAGGCCGAAATAAGCAGACACAGCCACAAACCTGCAGCAGCGTGCGTGGCCTAGGATGGCACTCAATACACAATACCAACTCCCGTTGTAGGCAACGCTTGGCCTTTGGTACTGGCTCTCAGGCGGACTCACGGACAAGGCCAGTGCCTTCGCCACAGGAGAGGAGAGGCGACAGGATCCCTGAACACCGTCCGTTCCCTGGAATGGGGAGCTTTGGGGGACTGTCCCCACTCCTTCCCCGGCAAACCCCCTGCCACCGAAAACGCTGTCACATCTTGGAGGAAGATGGCATCTGACTGCCCATTTCACGAGGGAGCTGTTCCTCAATTTCCGGGTTTGGCTCCTGGTAGCAAGCCCAAGTGTGCCCTACGGACAGGTGGTCAAGGACATGCTGTCCCCTTGGGACCAGAGGCACAAGACAGGCCTGCCTTCTGCCCAGACTCCTTCCTCAGAGTGGAGCAGGTGCCCCTGCCCTAGTCGTCACCTCATGTCTCATTAGCAGTGAGGCTTCGTCTCTCCGCACCGGGAACGGGTGACACTTGTCTTGCCACCGGCCTGCTCTTCCTGCCACGGCAGGCTCTCCTGCTTCCCGACCGTTTCCCAAACTCAAGGCCAATGGCACCTTCTCTTCTCTGGGGGCGGCTTGTTCGGCCTGCCCCAGACTTGCTCCTGGGGAGTGCAGTGAAAGACATGTCCCTTTCCTTAAGGCCCTTTCAGATGTGCAACCACGCTTCTCTCTTAGGCAAAGAGGTGCTAGGGCAAAGAGGATTTCGTTGCATGCGGGTATCTTCCAACGTGCTGTGGAGAGTAGCTTAGGTATTCAGCAGCAGCATCCCCCACATCCGATTCTGTTTTCCCAGTGAAGGCTGTGCTTTCCCAGAGGAGATGCCCGGGCAAAGAGGATTTCACTGTATGCGGGTTTCTCCCACCGCGAGACCGGGCTCAGGCAAGCAGCAGTAGAGCCCGCAGATCCGACTCTGATTTCTCAGCGAATGCTGTGCTTTCGCAGAGGCTTTGGCTTGGAGCGAACAGCACATGGCCGCTGCTTCCTCAGCAAGGCTTTAGTCGCTTCAGGGAAGAAGAGCAGCGGGAGAGCTGGTGCCTCTTGGGCCTTGCTTTCCCGGGCTCCAAGTTCACATCCTGGGTTCATCCTACCAAGCCGAAATAAGCAGACCCAGCCTCGACCCTGCAGCAGCGTGCATGGCCTAGGATGGCACTCTGCTCACAATGACATCTCTCCTCGTAGGCAAGGCCTGCCCTTTCGCTCTGGCATTCAGGGGGACAGGGGACTAGGCTCGTGCCTTCCCCATCCTTGAGGAGCCGCGAGAGGATCACTGCACACGGCCCGTGCCCTGGGATGGGGAGTAATGGGAAACTGTCCCTGTTTCCCCGACACACCCCCTGCCTCCGCCAAGGCTGCCACATCCTGGAGGAAGACGGCATTTGATTGCCCGTTCCTCCAGGAGGTGTTTCTGCGAGTTCAGGTTGGGGAGATTGGTGGCAAGCCCACGTCTGCCCTCTGGACAGGTGGCCAAGGACCTGCTATCCCCTTGGGCCCAGAGGCACAGGAAAGGCCTTCCTTCTGTCCAGACTCCTTCCTCAGATTAGAGCACGCTCCCGTGCCCAATCATCCCCCCGTGTCTCCTTAGCTTCGTCTCTCTGCACAAGCAGAGGGTGACAATTGTCTTGCCACCGGCCCGCTGTTCTTGCCAGGGCCGGCGCTCCTGCTTCGCGACCGTTTTCCGTCCACAAGGCCAACGACTCCTTCTCTTCTCCTGGGGCAGCATGCTGCACTTTCCCGAGACAGGCTCCTGGGGAGTGCAGTGACAGACATGTCCCTTTCTTTAAGGATCTTTCCACAGGCGCAACCACGCTTCTCTCTCAGGCAGAAGGGATGCCCAGGCAAAGTGGATCTCGCTCCATGCGGATTTATTACACCGTGCTGTGGAGTCTTCCTCAGGAAAACAGCAGCAGCATCCCACAGATCCGACTCTGATTTCCCAGAGAATGCTGTGCTTTCCCAGAGGGGATGCCCTAGCAAAGAGGCTTTTGCTCTATGCGGGTTCCTCCCGCCGTGCTCGAATACTAGGCTAAGGCAAGCAGCAACAGCAGCCCACAGAAACGACTCTGATTTCCCAGCGATGGCTATGCTTTCGCATAGGTTTTCAGCTTGGCGGGAACCGCACTTCGCTGCTGCTTCCTCAGCAAGGATTTCGGTGTTTGCTCTGTCGCGTCAGGGAAGAAGAGCTGCGGAGAGCTGGTCCGTCTTAGGCCTTGCTGTCCCGGGCTTCATGTTGGCGCCCTGGGTTCTCGCTGCCAGGCCGAAATAAGCAGACACAGCCACAAACCTGCAGCAGCGTGCGTGGCCTAGGATGGCACTCAATACACAATACCAACTCCCGTTGTAGGCAACGCTTGGCCTTTGGTACTGGCTCTCAGGCGGACTCACGGACAAGGCCAGTGCCTTCGCCACAGGAGAGGAGAGGCGACAGGATCCATGAACACCGTCCGTTCCCTGGAATGGGGAGCTTTGGGGGACTGTCCCCACTCCTTCCCCGGCAAACCCCCTGCCACCGAAAACGCTGTCACATCTTGGAGGAAGATGGCATCTGACTGCCCATTTCACGAGGGAGCTGTTCCTCAAGTTCCGGGTTTGGCTCCTGGTAGCAAGCCCAAGTGTGCCCTACGGACAGGTGGTCAAGGACATGCTGTCCCCTTGGGACCAGAGGCACAAGACAGGCCTGCCTTCTGCCCAGACTCCTTCCTCAGAGTGGAGCAGGTGCCCCTGCCCTAGTCGTCACCTCATGTCTCATTAGCAGTGAGGCTTCGTCTCTCCGCACAGGGAGCGGGTGACACTTGTCTAGTCACCGGCCTGCTCTTCCTGCCACGGCAGGCTCTCCTGCTTCCCGACCGTTTCCCAAACTCAAGGCCAATGGCACCTTCTCTTCTCTGGGGGCGGCTTGTTCAGCCTGCCCCAGACTTGCTCCTGGGGAGTGCAGTGAAAGACATGTCCCTTTCCTTAAGGCCCTTTCAGATGTGCAACCACGCTTCTCTCTTAGGCAAAGAGGTGCTAGGGCAAAGAGGATTTCGTTGCATGTGGGTATCTTCCAACGTGCTGTGGAGAGTAGCTTAGGTATTCAGCAGCAGCATCCCCCACATCCGATTCTGATTTCCCAGTGAATGCTGGGCTTTCCAAGAGGAGATGCCCGGGCAAAGAGGATTTCGCTGTATGCGGGTTTCTCCCACCGTTACACCGGGCTCAGGCAAGCAGCAGTAGAGCCCGCAGATCCGACTCTGATTTCTCGGCGAATGCTGTGCTTTCGCAGAGGCTTTGGCTTGGAGCGAACAGCACATGGCCGCTGCTTCCTCAGCAAGGCTTTAGTCGCTTCAGGGAAGAAGAGCAGCGGGAGAGCTGGTGCCTCTTGGGCCTTGCTTTCCCGGGCTCCAAGTTCACATCCTGGGTTCATCCTACCAAGCCGAAATAAGCAGACCCAGCCTCGACCCTGCAGCAGCGTGCATGGCCTAGGATGGCACTCTGCTCACAATGACATCTCTCCTCGTAGGCAAGGCCTGCCCTTTCGCTCTGGCATTCAGGGGGTCAGGGGACTAGGCTCGTGCCTTCCCCATCCTTGAGGAGCCGCGAGAGGATCACTGCACACGGCCCGTGCCCTGGGATGGGGAGTAATGGGAAACTGTCCCTGTTTCCCCGACACACCCCCTGCCTCCGCCAAGGCTGCCACATCCTGGAGGAAGACGGCATTTGATTGCCCGTTCCTCCAGGAGGTGTTTCTGCGAGTTCAGGTTCGGGAGATTGGTGGCAAGCCCACGTCTGCCCTCTGGACAGGTGGCCAAGGACCTGCTATCCCCTTGGGCCCAGAGGCACAGGAAAGGCCTTCCTTCTGTCCAGACTCCTTCCTCAGATTAGAGCACGCTCCCGTGCCCAATCATCCCCTAGTGTCTCCTTAGCTTCGTCTCTCTGCACAAGCAGAGGGTGTCAATTGTCTTGCCACCGGCCCGCTGTTCTTGCCAGGGCCGGCGCTCCTGCTTCGCGACCGTTTTCCGTCCACAAGGCCAACGACTCCTTCTCTTCTCCTGGGGCAGCATGCTGCACTTTCCCGAGACAGGCTCCTGGGGAGTGCAGTGACAGACATGTCCCTTTCTTTAAGGCTCTTTCCACAGGCGCAACCACGCTTCTCTCTCAGGCAGAAGGGATGCCCAGGCAAAGTGGATCTCGCTCCATGCAGATTTATTACACCGTGCTGTGGAGTCTTCCTCAGGAAAACAGCAGCAGCATCCCACAGATCCGACTCTGATTTCCCAGAGAATGCTGTGCTTTCCCAGAGGGGATGCCCTAGCAAAGAGGCTTTTGCTCTATGCGGGTTCCTCCCGCCGTGCTCGAATACTAGGCTAAGGCAAGCAGCAACAGCAGCCCACAGAAACGACTCTGATTTCCCAGCGATGGCTATGCTTTCGCATAGGTTTTCAGCTTGGCGGGAACCGCACTTCGCTGCTGCTTCCTCAGCAAGGATTTCGGTGTTTGCTCTGTCACGTCAGGGAAGAAGAGCTGCGGAGAGCTGGTCCGTCTTAGGCCTTGCTGTCCCGGGTTTCATGTTGGCGCCCTGGGTTCTCGCTGCCAGGCCGAAATAAGCAGACACAGCCACAAACCTGCAGCAGCGTGCGTGGCCTAGGATGGCACTCAATGCACACTACCAACTCCCGTTGTAGGCAACGCTTGGCCTTTGGTACTGGCTCTCAGGCGGACTCACGGACAAGGCCAGTGCCTTCGCCACAGGAGAGGAGAGGCGACAGGATCCCTGAACACCGTCCGTTCCCTGGAATGGGGAGCTTTGGGGGACTGTCCCCACTCCTTCCCCGGCAAACCCCCTGCCACCGAAAACGCTGTCACATCTTGGAGGAAGATGGCATCTGACTGCCCATTTCACGAGGGAGCTGTTCCTCAAGTTCCGGGTTTGGCTCCTGGTAGCAAGCCCAAGTGTGCCCTACGGACAGGTGGTCAAGGACATGCTGTCCCCTTGGGACCAGAGGCACAAGACAGGCCTGCCTTCTGCCCAGACTCCTTCCTCAGAGTGGAGCAGGTGCCCCTGCCCTAGTCGTCACCTCATGTCTCATTAGCAGTGAGGCTTCGTCTCTCCGCACCGGGAGCGGGTGACACTTGTCTTGCCACCGGCCTGCTCTTCCTGCCACGGCAGGCTCTCCTGCTTCCCGACCGTTTCCCAAACTCAAGGCCAATGGCACCTTCTCTTCTCTGGGGGCGGCTTGTTCGGCCTGCCCCAGACTTGCTCCTGGGGAGTGCAGTGAAAGACATGTCCCTTTCCTTAAGGCCCTTTCAGATGTGCAACCACGCTTCTCTCTTAGGCAAAGAGGTGCTAGGGCAAAGAGGATTTCGTTGCATGCGGGTATCTTCCAACGTGCTGTGGAGAGTAGCTTAGGTATTCAGCAGCAGCATCCCCCACATCCGATTCTGATTTCCCAGTGAATGCTGTGCTTTCCCAGAGGAGATGCCCGGGCAAAGAGGATTCGCTGTATGCGGGTTTCTCCCACCGTTACACCGGGCTCAGGCAAGCAGCTTTAGAGCCCGCAGATCCGACTCTGATTTCTCGGCGAATGCTGTGCTTTCACAGAGGCTTTGGCTTGGAGCGAACAGCACTTGGCCGCTGCTTCCTCAGCAAGGCTTTAGTCGCTTCAGGGAAGAAGAGCAGCGGGAGAGCTGGTGCCTCTTGGGCCTTGCTTTCCCGGGCTCCAAGTTCACATCCTGGGTTCATCCTACCAAGCCGAAATAAGCAGACCCAGCCTCGACCCTGCAGCAGCGTGCATGGCCTAGGATGGCACTCTGCTCACAATGACATCTCTCCTCGTAGGCAAGGCCTGCCCTTTCGCTCTGGCATTCAGGGGGACAGGGGACTAGGCTCGTGCCTTCCCCATCCTTGAGGAGCCGCGAGAGGATCACTGCACACGGCCCGTGCCCTGGGATGGGGAGTAATGGGAAACTGTCCCTGTTTCCCCGACACACCCCCTGCCTCCGCCAAGGCTGCCACATCCTGGAGGAAGACGGCATTTGATTGCCCGTTCCTCCAGGAGGTGTTTCTGCGAGTTCAGGTTCGGGAGATTGGTGGCAAGCCCACGTCTGCCCTCTGGACAGGTGGCCAAGGACCTGCTATCCCCTTGGGCCCAGAGGCACAGGAAAGGCCTTCCTTCTGTCCAGACTCCTTCCTCAGATTAGAGCACGCTCCCGTGCCCAATCATCCCCTCGTGTCTCCTTAGCTTCGTCTCTCTGCACAAGCAGAGGGTGACAATTGTCTTGCCACCGGCCCGCTGTTCTTGCCAGGGCCGGCGCTCCTGCTTCGCGACCGTTTTCCGTCCACAAGGCCAACGACTCCTTCTCTTCTCCTGGGGCAGCATGCTGCACTTTCCCTAGACAGGCTCCTGCGGAGTGCAGTGACAGACATGTCCCTTTCTTTAAGGATCTTTCCACAGGCGCAACCACGCTTCTCTCTCAGGCAGAAGGGATGCCCAGGCAAAGTGGATCTCGCTCCATGCGGATTTATTACACCGTGCTGTGGAGTCTTCCTCAGGAAAACAGCAGCAGCATCCCACAGATCCGACTCTGATTTCCCAGAGAATGCTGTGCTTTCTCAGACGGGATGCCCTAGCAAAGAGGCTTTTGCTCTATGCGGGTTCCTCCCGCCGTGCTCGAATACTAGGCTAAGGCAAGCAGCAACAGCAGCCCACAGAAACGACTCTGATTTCCCAGCGATGGCTATGCTTTCGCATAGGTTTTCAGCTTGGCGGGAACCGCACTTCGCTGCTGCTTCCTCAGCAAGGATTTCGGTGTTTGCTCTGTCGCGTCAGGGAAGAAGAGCTGCGGAGAGCTGGTCCGTCTTAGGCCTTGCTGTCCCGGGCTTCATGTTGGCGCCCTGGGTTCTCGCTGCCAGGCCGAAATAAGCAGACACAGCCACAAACCTGCAGCAGCGTGCGTGGCCTAGGATGGCACTCAATGCACACTACCAACTCCCGTTGTAGGCAACGCTTGGTCTTTGGTACTGGCACTCAGGCGGACTCACGGACAAGGCCAGTGCCTTCGCCACTGGAGAGGAGAGGCGACAGGATCCCTGAACACCGTCCGTTCCCTGGAATGGGGAGCTTTGGGGGACTGTCCCCACTCCTTCCCCGGCAAACCCCCTGCCACCGAAAACGCTGTCACATCTTGGAGGAAGATGGCATCTGACTGCCCATTTCACGAGGGAGCTGTTCCTCAAGTTCCGGGTTTGGCTCCTGGTAGCAAGCCCAAGTGTGCCCTACGGACAGGTGGTCAAGGACATGCTGTCCCCTTGGGACCAGAGGCACAAGACAGGCCTGCCTTCTGCCCAGACTCCTTCCTCAGAGTGGAGCAGGTGCCCCTGCCCTAGTCGTCACCTCATGTCTCATTAGCAGTGAGGCTTCGTCTCTCCGCACAGGGAGCGGGTGACACTTGTCTTGCCACCGGCCTGCTCTTCCTGCCACGGCAGGCTCTCCTGCTTCCCGACCGTTTCCCAAACTCAAGGCCAATGGCACCTTCTCTTCTCTGGGGGCGGCTTGTTCGGCCTGCCCCAGACTTGCTCCTGGGGAGTGCAGTGAAAGACATGTCCCTTTCCTTAAGGCCCTTTCAGATGTGCAACCACGCTTCTCTCTTAGGCAAAGAGGTGCTAGGGCAAAGAGGATTTCGTTGCATGCGGGTATCTTCCAACGTGCTGTGGAGAGTAGCTTAGGTATTCAGCAGCAGCATCCCCCACATCCGATTCTGATTTCCCAGTGAATGCTGTGCTTTCCCAGAGGAGATGCCCGGGCAAAGAGGATTTCGCTGTATGCGGGTTTCTCCCACCGTTACACCGGGCTCAGGCAAGCAGCAGTAGAGCCCGCAGATCCGACTCTGATTTCTCGGCGAATGCTGTGCTTTCGCAGAGGCTTTGGCTTGGAGCGAACAGCACTTGGCCGCTGCTTCCTCAGCAAGGCTTTAGTCGCTTCTGGGAAGAAGAGCAGCGGGAGAGCTGGTGCCTCTTGGGCCTTGCTTTCCCGGGCTCCAAGTTCACATCCTGGGTTCATCCTACCAAGCCGAAATAAGCACACCCAGCCTCGACCCTGCAGCAGCGTGCATGGCCTAGGATGGCACTCTGCTCACAATGACATCTCTCCTCGTAGGCAAGGCCTGCCCTTTCGCTCTGGCATTCAGGGGGACAGGGGACTAGGCTCGTGCCTTCCCCATCCTTGAGGAGCCGCGAGAGGATCACTGCACACGGCCCGTGCCCTGGGATGGGGAGTAATGGGAAACTGTCCCTGTTTCCCCGACACACCCCCTGCCTCCGCCAAGGCTGCCACATCCTGGAGGAAGACGGCATTTGATTGCCCGTTCCTCCAGGAGGTGTTTCTGCGAGTTCAGGTTCGGGAGATTGGTGGCAAGCCCACGTCTGCCCTCTGGACAGGTGGCCAAGGACCTGCTATCCCCTTGGGCCCAGAGGCACAGGAAAGGCCTTCCTTCTGTCCAGACTCCTTCCTCAGATTAGAGCACGCTCCCGTGCCCAATCATCCCCTCGTGTCTCCTTAGCTTCGTCTCTCTGCACAAGCAGAGGGTGACAATTGTCTTGCCACCGGCCCGCTGTTCTTGCCAGGGCCGGCGCTCCTGCTTCGCGACCGTTTTCCGTCCACAAGGCCAACGACTCCTTCTCTTCTCCTGGGGCAGCATGCTGCACTTTCCCTAGACAGGCTCCTGCGGAGTGCAGTGACAGACATGTCCCTTTCTTTAAGGATCTTTCCACAGGCGCAACCACGCTTCTCTCTCAGGCAGAAGGGATGCCCAGGCAAAGTGGATCTCGCTCCATGCGGATTTATTACACCGTGCTGTGGAGTCTTCCTCAGGAAAACAGCAGCAGCATCCCACAGATCCGACTCTGATTTCCCAGAGAATGCTGTGCTTTCTCAGAGGGGATGCCCTAGCAAAGAGGCTTTTGCTCTATGCGGGTTCCTCCCGCCGTGCTCGAATACTAGGCTAAGGCAAGCAGCAACAGCAGCCCACAGAAACGACTCTGATTTCCCAGCGATGGCTATGCTTTCGCATAGCTTTTCAGCTTGGCGGGAACCGCACTTCGCTGCTGCTTCCTCAGCAAGGATTTCGGTGTTTGCTCTGTCGCGTCAGGGAAGAAGAGCTGCGGAGAGCTGGTCCGTCTTAGGCCTTGCTGTCCCGGGCTTCATGTTGGCGCCCTGGGTTCTCGCTGCCAGGCCGAAATAAGCAGACACAGCCACAAACCTGCAGCAGCGTGCGTGGCCTAGGATGGCACTCAATGCACACTACCAACTCCCGTTGTAGGCAACGCTTGGTCTTTGGTACTGGCACTCAGGCGGACTCACGGACAAGGCCAGTGCCTTCGCCACTGGAGAGGAGAGGCGACAGGATCCCTGAACACCGTCCGTTCCCTGGAATGGGGAGCTTTGGGGGACTGTCCCCACTCCTTCCCCGGCAAACCCCCTGCCACCGAAAACGCTGTCACATCTTGGAGGAAGATGGCATCTGACTGCCCATTTCACGAGGGAGCTGTTCCTCAAGTTCCGGGTTTGGCTCCTGGTAGCAAGCCCAAGTGTGCCCTACGGACAGGTGGTCAAGGACATGCTGTCCCCTTGGGACCAGAGGCACAAGACAGGCCTGCCTTCTGCCCAGACTCCTTCCTCAGAGTGGAGCAGGTGCCCCTGCCCTAGTCGTCACCTCATGTCTCATTAGCAGTGAGGCTTCGTCTCTCCGCACAGGGAGCGGGTGACACTTGTCTTGCCACCGGCCTGCTCTTCCTGCCACGGCAGGCTCTCCTGCTTCCCGACCGTTTCCCAAACTCAAGGCCAATGGCACCTTCTCTTCTCTGGGGGCGGCTTGTTCGGCCTGCCCCAGACTTGCTCCTGGGGAGTGCAGTGAAAGACATGTCCCTTTCCTTAAGGCCCTTTCAGATGTGCAACCACGCTTCTCTCTTAGGCAAAGAGGTGCTAGGGCAAAGAGGATTTCGTTGCATGCGGGTATCTTCCAACGTGCTGTGGAGAGTAGCTTAGGTATTCAGCAGCAGCATCCCCCACATCCGATTCTGATTTCCCAGTGAATGCTGTGCTTTCCCAGAGGAGATGCCCGGGCAAAGACGATTTCGCTGTATGCGGGTTTCTCCCACCGTTACACCGGGCTAAGGCAAGCAGCAGTAGAGCCCGCAGATCCGACTCTGATTTCTCGGCGAATGCTGTGCTTTCGCAGAGGCTTTGGCTTGGAGCGAACAGCACTTGGCCGCTGCTTCCTCAGCAAGGCTTTAGTCGCTTCAGGGAAGAAGAGCAGCGGGAGAGCTGGTGCCTCTTGGGCCTTGCTTTCCCGGGCTCCAAGTTCACATCCTGAGTTCATCCTACCAAGCCGACATAAGGAGACCCAGCCTCGACCCTGCAGCAGCGTGCATGGCCTAGGATGGCACTCTGCTCACAATGACATCTCTCCTCGTAGGCAAGGCCTGCCCTTTCGCTCTGGCATTCAGGGGGACAGGGGACTAGGCTCGTGCCTTCCCCATCCTTGAGGAGCCGCGAGAGGATCACTGCACACGGCCCGTGCCCTGGGATGGGGAGTAATGGGAAACTGTCCCTGTTTCCCCGACACACCCCATGCCTCCGCCAAGGCTGCCACATCCTGGAGGAAGACGGCATTTGATTGCCCGTTCCTCCAGGAGGTGTTTCTGCGAGTTCAGGTTGGGGAGATTGGTGGCAAGCCCACGTCTGCCCTCTGGACAGGTGGCCAGGGACCTGCTATCCCCTTGGGCCCAGAGGCACAGGAAAGGCATTCCTTCTGTCCAGACTACTTCCTCAGATTAGAGCACGCTCCCGTGCCCAATCATCCCCCCGTGTCTCCTTAGCTTCGTCTCTCTGCACAAGCAGAGGGTGACAATTGTCTTGCCACCGGCCCGCTGTTCTTGCCAGGGCCGGCGCTCCTGCTTCGCGACCGTTTTCCGTCCACAAGGCCAACGACTCCTTCTCTTCTCCTGGGGCAGCATGCTGCACTTTCCCGAGACAGGCTCCTGGGGAGTGCAGTGACAGACATGTCCCTTTCTTTAAGGCTCTTTCCACAGGCGCAACCACGCTTCTCTCTCAGGCAGAAGGGATGCCCAGGCAAAGTGGATCTCGCTCCATGCAGATTTATTACACCGTGCTGTGGAGTCTTCCTCAGGAAAACAGCAGCAGCATCCCACAGATCCGACTCTGATTTCCCAGAGAATGCTGTGCTTTCCCAGAGGGGATGCCCTAGCAAAGAGGCTTTTGCTCTATGCGGGTTCCTCCCGCCGTGCTCGAATACTAGGCTAAGGCAAGCAGCAACAGCAGCCCACAGAAACGACTCTGATTTCCCAGCGATGGCTATGCTTTCGCATAGGTTTTCAGCTTGGCGGGAACCGCACTTCGTTGCTGCTTCCTCATCAAGGATTTCGGTGTTTGCTCTGTCGCGTCAGGGAAGAAGAGCTGCGGAGAGCTGGTCCGTCTTAGGCCTTGCTGTCCCGGGCTTCATGTTGGCGCCCTGGGTTCTCGCTGCCAGGCCGAAATAAGCAGACACAGCCACAAACCTGCAGCAGCGTGCGTGGCCTAGGATGGCACTCAATGCACACTACCAACTCCCGTTGTAGGCAACGCTTGGCCTTTGGTACTGGCTCTCAGGCGGACTCACGGACAAGGCCAGTGCCTTCGCCACAGGAGAGGAGAGGCGACAGGATCCCTGAACACCGTCCGTTCCCTGGAATGGGGAGCTTTGGGGGACTGTCCCCACTCCTTCCCCGGCAAACCCCCTGCCACCGAAAACGCTGTCACATCTTGGAGGAAGATGGCATCTGACTGCCCATTTCACGAGGGAGCTGTTCCTCAAGTTCCGGGTTTGGCTCCTGGTAGCAAGCCCAAGTGTGCCCTACGGACAGGTGGTCAAGGACATGCTGTCCCCTTGGGACCAGAGGCACAAGACAGGCCTGCCTTCTGCCCAGACTCCTTCCTCAGAGTGGAGCAGGTGCCCCTGCCCTAGTCGTCACCTCATGTCTCATTAGCAGTGAGGCTTCGTCTCTCCGCACCGGGAGCGGGTGACACTTGTCTTGCCACCGGCCTGCTCTTCCTGCCACGGCAGGCTCTCCTGCTTCCCGACCGTTTCCCAAACTCAAGGCCAATGGCACCTTCTCTTCTCTGGGGGCGGCTTGTTCGGCCTGCCCCAGACTTGCTCCTGGGGAGTGCAGTGAAAGACATGTCCCTTTCCTTAAGGCCCTTTCAGATGTGCAACCACGCTTCTCTCTTAGGCAAAGAGGTGCTAGGGCAAAGAGGATTTCGTTGCATGCGGGTATCTTCCAACGTGCTGTGGAGAGTAGCTTAGGTATTCAGCAGCAGCATCCCCCACATCCGATTCTGATTTCCCAGTGAATGCTGTGCTTTCCCAGAGGAGATGCCCGGGCAAAGAGGATTTCGCTGTATGCGGGTTTCTCCCACCGTTACACCGGGCTCAGGCAAGCAGCAGTAGAGCCCGCAGATCCGACTCTGATCTCGGCGAATGCTGTGCTTTCGCAGAGGCTTTGGCTTGGAGCGAACAGCACTTGGCCGCTGCTTCCTCAGCAAGGCTTTAGTCGCTTCAGGGAAGAAGAGCAGCGGGAGAGCTGGTGCCTCTTGGGCCTTGCTTTCCCGGGCTCCAAGTTCACATCCTGGGTTCATCCTACCAAGCCGAAATAAGCAGACCCAGCCTCGACCCTGCAGCAGCGTGCATGGCCTAGGATGGCACTCTGCTCACAATGACATCTCTCCTCGTAGGCAAGGCCTGCCCTTTCGCTCTGGCATTCAGGGGGACAGGGGACTAGGCTCGTGCCTTCCCCATCCTTGAGGAGCCGCGAGAGGATCACTGCACACGGCCCGTGCCCTGGGATGGGGAGTAATGGGAAACTGTCCCTGTTTCCCCGACACACCCCCTGCCTCCGCCAAGGCTGCCACATCCTGGAGGAAGACGGCATTTGATTGCCCGTTCCTCCAGGAGGTGTTTCTGCGAGTTCAGGTTCGGGAGATTGGTGGCAAGCCCACGTCTGCCCTCTGGACAGGTGGCCAAGGACCTGCTATCCCCTTGGGCCCAGAGGCACAGGAAAGGCCTTCCTTCTGTCCAGACTCCTTCCTCAGATTAGAGCACGCTCCCGTGCCCAATCATCCGCCCGTGTCTCCTTAGCTTCGTCTCTCTGCACAAGCAGAGGGTGACAATTGTCTTGCCACCGGCCCGCTGTTCTTGCCAGGGCCGGCGCTCCTGCTTCGCGACCGTTTTCCGTCCACAAGGCCAACGACTCCTTCTCTTCTCCTGGGGCAGCATGTTGCACTTTCCCGAGACAGGCTCCTGGGGAGTGCAGTGACAGACATGTCCCTTTCCTTAAGGATCTTTGCACAGGCGCAACCACGCTTCTCTCTCAGGCAGAAGGGATGCCCAGGCAAAGTGGATCTCGCTCCATGCAGATTTATTACACCGTGCTGTGGAGTCTTCCTCAGGAAAACAGCAGCAGCATCCCACAGATCCGACTCTGATTTCCCAGAGAATGCTGTGCTTTCCCAGAGGGGATGCCCTAGCAAAGAGGCTTTTGCTCTATGCGGGTTCCTCCCGCCGTGCTCGAATACTAGGCTAAGGCAAGCAGCAACAGCAGCCCACAGAAACGACTCTGATTTCCCAGCGATGGCTATGCTTTCGCATAGGTTTTCAGCTTGGCGGGAACCGCACTTCCCTGCTGCTTCCTCAGCAAGGATTTCGGTGTTTGCTCTGTCGCGTCAGGGAAGAAGAGCTGCGGAGAGCTGGTCCGTCTTAGGCCTTGCTGTCCCGGGCTTCATGTTGGCGCCCTGGGTTCTCGCTGCCAGGCCGAAATAAGCAGACACAGCCACAAACCTGCAGCAGCGTGCGTGGCCTAGGATGGCACTCAATGCACACTACCAACTCCCGTTGTAGGCAACGCTTGGCCTTTGGTACTGGCTCTCAGGCGGACTCACGGACAAGGCCAGTGCCTTCGCCACAGGAGAGGAGAGGCGACAGGATTCCTGAACACCGTCCGTTCCCTGGAATGGGGAGCTTTGGGGGACTGTTCCCACTCCTTCCCCGGCAAACCCCCTGCCACCGAAAACGCTGCCACATCTTGGAGGAAGATGGCATCTGACTGCCCATTTCACGAGGGAGCTGTTCCTCAAGTTCCGGGTTTGGCTCCTGGTAGCAAGCCCAAGTGTGCCCTACGGACAGGTGGTCAAGGACATGCTGTCCCCTTGGGACCAGAGGCACAAGACAGGCCTGCCTTCTGCCCAGACTCCTTCCTCAGAGTGGAGCAGGTGCCCCTGCCCTAGTCGTCACCTCATGTCTCATTAGCAGTGAGGCTTCGTGTCTCCGCACAGGGAGCGGGTGACACTTGTCTTGCCTCCGGCCTTCTCTTCCTGCCACGGCAGGCTCTCCTGCTTCCCGACCGTTTCCCAAACTCAAGGCCAATGGCACCTTCTCTTCTCTGGGGGCGGCTTGTTCGGCCTGCCCCAGACTTGCTCCTGGGGAGTGCAGTGAAAGACATGTCCCTTTCCTTAAGGCCCTTTCAGATGTGCAACCACGCTTCTCTCTTAGGCAAAGAGGTGCTAGGGCAAAGAGGATTTCGTTGCATGCGGGTATCTTCCAACGTGCTGTGGAGAGTAGCTTAGGTATTCAGCAGCAGCATCCCCCACATCCGATTCTGATTTCCCAGTGAATGCTGTGCTTTCCCAGAGGAGATGCCCGGGCAAAGAGGATTTCGCTGTATGCGGGTTTCTCCCACCGCGAGACCGGGCTCAGGCAAGCAGCAGTAGAGCCCGCAGATCCGACTCTGATTTCTCAGCGAATGCTGTGCTTTCGCAGAGGCTTTGGCTTGGAGCGAACAGCACTTGGCCGCTGCTTCCTCAGCAAGGCTTTAGTCGCTTCAGGGAAGAAGAGCAGCGGGAGAGCTGGTGCCTCTTGGGCCTTGCTTTCCCGGGCTCCAAGTTCACATCCTGGGTTCATCCTACCAAGCCGAAATAAGCAGACCCAGCCTCGACCCTGCAGCAGCGTGCATGGCCTAGGATGGCACTCTGCTCACAATGACATCTCTCCTCGTAGGCAAGGCCTGCCCTTTCGCTCTGGCATTCAGGGGGACAGGGGACTAGGCTCGTGCCTTCCCCATCCTTGAGGAGCCGCGAGAGGATCACTGCACACGGCCCGTGCCCTGGGATGGGGAGTAATGGGAAACTGTCCCTGTTTCCCCGACACACCCCCTGCCTCCGCCAAGGCTGCCACATCCTGGAGGAAGACGGCATTTGATTGCCCGTTCCTCCAGGAGGTGTTTCTGCGAGTTCAGGTTCGGGAGATTGGTGGCAAGCCCACGTCTGCCCTCTGGACAGGTGGCCAAGGACCTGCTATCCCCTTGGGCCCAGAGGCACAGGAAAGGCCTTCCTTCTGTCCACACTCCTTCCTCAGATTAGAGCACGCTCCCGTGCCCAATCATCCCCCCGTGTCTCCTTAGCTTCGTCTCTCTGCACAAGCAGAGGGTGACAATTGTCTTGCCACCGGCCCGCTGTTCTTGCCAGGGCCGGCGCTCCTGCTTCGCGACCGTTTTCCGTCCACAAGGCCAACGACTCCTTCTCTTCTCCTGGGGCAGCATGCTGCACTTTCCCGAGACAGGCTCCTGGGGAGTGCAGTGAAAGACATGTCCCTTTCTTTAAGGCTCTTTCCACAGGCGCAACCACGCTTCTCTCTCAGGCAGAAGGGATGCCCAGGCAAAGTGGATCTCGCTCCATGCAGATTTATTACACCGTGCTGTGGAGTCTTCCTCAGGAAAACAGCAGCAGCATCCCACAGATCCGACTCTGATTTCCCAGAGAATGCTGTGCTTTCCCAGAGGGTATGCCCTAGCAAAGAGGCTTTTGCTCTATGCGGGTTCCTCCCGCCGTGCTCGAATACTAGGCTAAGGCAAGCAGCAACAGCAGCCCACAGAAACGACTCTGATTTCCCAGCGATGGCTATGCTTTCGCATAGGTTTTCAGCTTGGCGGGAACCGCACTTCGATGCTGCTTCCTCAGCAAGGATTTCGGTGTTTGCTCTGTCGCGTCAGGGAAGAAGAGCTGCGGAGAGCTGGTCCGTCTTAGGCCTTGCTGTCCCGGGCTTCATGTTGGCGCCCTGGGTTCTCGCTGCCAGGCCGAAATAAGCAGACACAGCCACAAACCTGCAGCAGCGTGCGTGGCCTAGGATGGCACTCAATACACAATACCAACTCCCGTTGTAGGCAACGCTTGGCCTTTGGTACTGGCTCTCAGGCGGACTCACGGACAAGGCCAGTGCCTTCGCCACAGGAGAGGAGAGGCGACAGGATCCCTGAACACCGTCCGTTCCCTGGAATGGGGAGCTTTGGGGGACTGTCCCCACTCCTTCCCCGGCAAACCCCCTGCCACCGAAAACGCTGTCACATCTTGGAGGAAGATGGCATCTGACTGCCCATTTCACGAGGGAGCTGTTCCTCAAGTTCCGGGTTTAGCTCCTGGTAGCAAGCCCAAGTGTGCCCTACGGACAGGTGGTCAAGGACATGCTGTCCCCTTGGGACCAGAGGCACAAGACAGGCCTGCCTTCTGCCCAGACTCCTTCCTCAGAGTGGAGCAGGTGCCCCTGCCCTAGTCGTCACCTCATGTCTCATTAGCAGTGAGGCTTCGTCTCTCCGCACCGGGAACGGGTGACACTTGTCTTGCCACCGGCCTGCTCTTCCTGCCACGGCAGGCTCTCCTGCTTCCCGACCGTTTCCCAAACTCAAGGCCAATGGCACCTTCTCTTCTCTGGGGGCGGCTTGTTCGGCCTGCCCCAGACTTGCTCCTGGGGAGTGCAGTGAAAGACATGTCCCTTTCCTTAAGGCCCTTTCAGATGTGCAACCACGCTTCTCTCTTAGGCAAAGAGGTGCTAGGGCAAAGAGGATTTCGTTGCATGTGGGTATCTTCCAAGGTGCTGTGGAGAGTAGCTTAGGTATTCAGCAGCAGCATCCCCCACATCCGATTCTGATTTCCCAGTGAATGCTGTGCTTTCCCAGAGGAGATGCCCGGGCAAAGAGGATTTCGCTGTATGCGGGTTTCTCCCACCGTTACACCGGGCTCAGGCAAGCAGCAGTAGAGCCCGCAGATCCGACTCTGATTTCTCGGCGAATGCTGTGCTTTCGCAGAGGCTTTGGCTTGGAGCGAACAGCACATGGCCGCTGCTTCCTCAGCAAGGCTTTAGTCGCTTCAGGGAAGAAGAGCAGCGGGAGAGCTGGTGCCTCTTGGGCCTTGCTTTCCCGGGCTCCAAGTTCACATCCTGGGTTCATCCTACCAAGCCGAAATAAGCAGACCCAGCCTCGACCCTGCAGCAGCGTGCATGGCCTAGGATGGCACTCTGCTCACAATGACATCTCTCCTCGTAGGCAAGGCCTGCCCTTTCGCTCTGGCATTCAGGGGGACAGGGGACTAGGCTCGTGCCTTCCCCATCCTTGAGGAGCCGCGAGAGGATCACTGCACACGGCCCGTGACCTGGGATGGGGAGTAATGGGACACTGTCCCTGTTTCCCCGACACACCCCCTGCCTCCGCCAAGGCTGCCACATCCTGGAGGAAGACGGCATTTGATTGCCCGTTCCTCCAGGAGGTGTTTCTGCGAGTTCAGGTTCGGGAGATTGGTGGCAAGCCCACGTCTGCCCTCTGGACAGGTGGCCAAGGACCTGCTATCCCCTTGGGCCCAGAGGCACAGGAAAGGCCTTCCTTCTGTCCAGACTCCTTCCTCAGATTAGAGCACGCTCCCGTGCCCAATCATCCCCTCGTGTCTCCTTAGCTTCGTCTCTCTGCACAAGCAGAGGGTGTCAATTGTCTTGCCACCGGCCCGCTGTTCTTGCCAGGGCCGGCGCTCCTGCTTCGCGACCGTTTTCCGTCCACAAGGCCAACGACTCCTTCTCTTCTCCTGGGGCAGCATGCTGCACTTTCCCGAGACAGGCTCCTGGGGAGTGCAGTGACAGACATGTCCCTTTCTTTAAGGCTCTTTCCACAGGCGCAACCACGCTTCTCTCTCAGGCAGAAGGGATGCCCAGGCAAAGTGGATCTCGCTCCATGCGGATTTATTACACCGTGCTGTGGAGTCTTCCTCAGGAAAACAGCAGCAGCATCCCACGGATCCGACTCTGATTTCCCAGAGAATGCTGTGCTTTCTCAGAGGGGATGCCCTAGCAAAGAGGCTTTTGCTCTATGCGGGTTCCTCCCGCCGTGCTCGAATACTAGGCTAAGGCAAGCAGCAACAGCAGCCCAGAGAAACGACTCTGATTTCCCAGCGATGGCTATGCTTTCGCATAGGTTTTCAGCTTGGCGGGAACCGCACTTCGCTGCTGCTTCCTCAGCAAGGATTTCGGTGTTTGCTCTGTCACGTCAGGGAAGAAGAGCTGCGGAGAGCTGGTCCGTCTTAGGCCTTGCTGTCCCGGGCTTCATGTTGGCGCCCTGGGTTCTCGCTGCCAGGCCGAAATAAGCAGACACAGCCACAAACCTGCAGCAGCGTGCGTGGCCTAGGATGGCACTCAATGCACACTACCAACTCCCGTTGTAGGCAACGCTTGGCCTTTGGTACTGGCTCTCAGGCGGACTCACGGACAAGGCCAGTGCCTTCGCCACAGGAGAGGAGAGGCGACAGGATCCCTGAACACCGTCCGTTCCCTGGAATGGGGAGCTTTGGGGGACTGTCCCCACTCCTTCCCCGGCAAACCCCCTGCCACCGAAAACGCTGTCACATCTTGGAGGAAGATGGCATCTGACTGCCCATTTCACGAGGGAGCTGTTCCTCAAGTTCCGGGTTTGGCTCCTGGTAGCAAGCCCAAGTGTGCCCTACGGACAGGTGGTCAAGGACATGCTGTCCCCTTGGGACCAGAGGCACAAGACAGGCCTGCCTTCTGCCCAGACTCCTTCCTCAGAGTGGAGCAGGTGCCCCTGCCCTAGTCGTCACCTCATGTCTCATTAGCAGTGAGGCTTCGTCTCTCCGCACCGGGAGCGGGTGACACTTGTCTTGCCACCGGCCTGCTCTTCCTGCCACGGCAGGCTCTCCTGCTTCCCGACCGTTTCCCAAACTCAAGGCCAATGGCACCTTCTCTTCTCTGGGGGCGGCTTGTTCGGCCTGCCCCAGACTTGCTCCTGGGGAGTGCAGTGAAAGACATGTCCCTTTCCTTAAGGCCCTTTCAGATGTGCAACCACGCTTCTCTCTTAGGCAAAGAGGTGCTAGGGCAAAGAGGATTTCGTTGCATGCGGGTATCTTCCAATGTGCTGTGGAGAGTAGCTTAGGTATTCAGCAGCAGCATCCCCCACATCCGATTCTGATTTCCCAGTGAATGCTGTGCTTTCCCAGAGGAGATGCCCGGGCAAAGACGATTTCGCTGTATGCGGGTTTCTCCCACTGTTACACCGGGCTCAGGCAAGCAGCAGTAGAGCCCGCAGATCCGACTCTGATTTCTCGGCGAATGCTGTGCTTTCGCAGAGGCTTTGGCTTGGAGCGAACAGCACTTGGCCGCTGCTTCCTCAGCAAGGCTTTAGTCGCTTCAGGGAAGAAGAGCAGCGGGAGAGCTGGTGCCTCATGGGCCTTGCTTTCCCGGGCTCCAAGTTCACATCCTGGGTTCATCCTACCAAGCCGAAATAAGCAGACCCAGCCTCGACCCTGCAGCAGCGTGCATGGCCTAGGATGGCACTCTGCTCACAATGACATCTCTCCTCGTAGGCAAGGCCTGCCCTTTCGCTCTGGCATTCAGGGGGACAGGGGACTAGGCTCGTGCCTTCCCCATCCTTGAGGAGCCGCGAGAGGATCACTGCACACGGCCCGTGCCCTGGGATGGGGAGTAATGGGAAACTGTCCCTGTTTCCCCGACACACCCCCTGCCTCCGCCAAGGCTGCCACATCCTGGAGGAAGATGGCATTTGATTGCCCGTTCCTCCAGGAGGTGTTTCTGCGAGTTCAGGTTGGGGAGATTGGTGGCAAGCCCACGTCTGCCCTCTGGACAGGTGGCCAAGGACCTGCTATCCCCTTGGGCCCAGAGGCACAGGAAAGGCCTTCCTTCTGTCCAGACTCCTTCCTCAGATTAGAGCACGCTCCCGTGCCCAATCATCCCCCCGTGTCTCCTTAGCTTCGTCTCTCTGCACAAGCAGAGGGTGACAATTGTCTTGCCACCGGCCCGCTGTTCTTGCCAGGGCCGGCGCTCCTGCTTCGCGACCGTTTTCCGTCCACAAGGCCAACGACTCCTTCTCTTCTCCTGGGGCAGCATGCTGCACTTTCCCGAGACAGGCTCCTGGGGAGTGCAGTGACAGACATGTCCCTTTCTTTAAGGATCTTTCCACAGGCGCAACCACGCTTCTCTCTCAGGCAGAAGGGATGCCCAGGCAAAGTGGATCTCGCTCCATGCGGATTTATTACACCGTGCTGTGGAGTCTTCCTCAGGAAAACAGCAGCAGCATCCCACAGATCCGACTCTGATTTCCCAGAGAATGCTGTGCTTTCCCAGAGGGGATGCCCTAGCAAAGAGGCTTTTGCTCTATGCGGGTTCCTCCCGCCGTGCTCGAATACTAGGCTAAGGCAAGCAGCAACAGCAGCCCACAGAAACGACTCTGATTTCCCAGCGATGGCTATGCTTTTGCATAGCTTTTCAGCTTGGCGGGAACCGCACTTCGCTGCTGCTTCCTCAGCAAGGATTTCGGTGTTTGCTCTGTCGCGTCAGGGAAGAAGAGCTGCGGAGAGCTGGTCCGTCTTAGGCCTTGCTGTCCCGGGCTTCATGTTGGCGCCCTGGGTTCTCGCTGCCAGGCCGAAATAAGCAGACACAGCCACAAACCTGCAGCAGCGTGCGTGGCCTAGGATGGCACTCAATACACAATACCAACTCCCGTTGTAGGCAACGCTTGGCCTTTGGTACTGGCTCTCAGGCGGACTCACGGACAAGGCCAGTGCCTTCGCCACAGGAGAGGAGAGGCGACAGGATCCCTGAACACCGTCCGTTCCCTGGAATGGGGAGCTTTGGGGGACTGTCCCCACTCCTTCCCCGGCAAACCCCCTGCCACCGAAAACGCTGTCACATCTTGGAGGAAGATGGCATCTGACTGCCCATTTCACGAGGGAGCTGTTCCTCAAGTTCCGGGTTTGGCTCCTGGTAGCAAGCCCAAGTGTGCCCTACGGACAGGTGGTCAAGGACATGCTGTCCCCTTGGGACCAGAGGCACAAGACAGGCCTGCCTTCTGCCCAGACTCCTTCCTCAGAGTGGAGCAGGTGCCCCTGCCCTAGTCGTCACCTCATGTCTCATTAGCAGTGAGGCTTCGTCTCTCCGCACCGGGAGCGGGTGACACTTGTCTTGCCACCGGCCTGCTCTTCCTGCCACGGCAGGCTCTCCTGCTTCCCGACCGTTTCCCAAACTCAAGGCCAATGGCACCTTCTCTTCTCTGGGGGCGGCTTGTTCGGCCTGCCCCAGACTTGCTCCTGGGGAGTGCAGTGAAAGACATGTCCCTTTCCTTAAGGCCCTTTCAGATGTGCAACCACGCTTCTCTCTTAGGCAAAGAGGTGCTAGGGCAAAGAGGATTTCGTTGCATGTGGGTATCTTCCAACGTGCTGTGGAGAGTAGCTTAGGTATTCAGCAGCAGCATCCCCCACATCCGATTCTGATTTCCCAGTGAATGCTGTGCTTTCCCAGAGGAGATGCCCGGGCAAAGAGGATTTCGCTGTATGCGGGTTTCTCCCACCGTTACACCGGGCTCAGGCAAGCAGCAGTAGAGCCCGCAGATCCGACTCTGATTTCTCGGCGAATGCTGTGCTTTCGCAGAGGCTTTGGCTTGGAGCGAACAGCACATGGCCGCTGCTTCCTCAGCAAGGCTTTAGTCGCTTCAGGGAAGAAGAGCAGCGGGAGAGCTGGTGCCTCTTGGGCCTTGCTTTCCCGGGCTCCAAGTTCACATCCTGGGTTCATCCTACCAAGCCGAAATAAGCAGACCCAGCCTCGACCCTGCAGCAGCGTGCATGGCCTAGGATGGCACTCTGCTCACAATGACATCTCTCCTCGTAGGCAAGGCCTGCCCTTTCGCTCTGGCATTCAGGGGGACAGGGGACTAGGCTCGTGCCTTCCCCATCCTTGAGGAGCCGCGAGAGGATCACTGCACACGGCCCGTGACCTGGGATGGGGAGTAATGGGACACTGTCCCTGTTTCCCCGACACACCCCCTGCCTCCGCCAAGGCTGCCACATCCTGGAGGAAGACGGCATTTGATTGCCCGTTCCTCCAGGAGGTGTTTCTGCGAGTTCAGGTTCGGGAGATTGGTGGCAAGCCCACGTCTGCCCTCTGGACAGGTGGCCAAGGACCTGCTATCCCCTTGGGCCCAGAGGCACAGGAAAGGCCTTCCTTCTGTCCAGACTCCTTCCTCAGATTAGAGCACGCTCCCGTGCCCAATCAACCCCTCGTGTCTCCTTAGCTTCGTCTCTCTGCACAAGCAGAGGGTGACAATTGTCTTGCCACCGGCCCGCTGTTCTTGCCAGGGCCGGCGCTCCTGCTTCGCGACCGTTTTCCGTCCACAAGGCCAACGACTCCTTCTCTTCTCCTGGGGCAGCATGCTACACTTTCCCGAGACAGGCTCCTGGGGAGTGCAGTGACAGACATGTCCCTTTCTTTAAGGCTCTTTCCACAGGTGCAACCACGCTTCTCTCTCAGGCAGAAGGGATGCCCAGGCAAAGTGGATCTCGCTCCATGCAGATTTATTACACCGTGCTGTGGAGTCTTCCTCAGGAAAACAGCAGCAGCATCCCACAGATCCGACTCTGATTTCCCAGAGAATGCTGTGCTTTCCCAGAGGGGATGCCCTAGCAAAGAGGCTTTTGCTCTATGCGGGTTCCTCCCGCCGTGTTCGAATACTAGGCTAAGGCAAGCAGCAACAGCAGCCCACAGAAACGACTCTGATTTCCCAGCGATGGCTATGCTTTCGCATAGGTTTTCAGCTTGGCGGGAACCGCACTTCGTTGCTGCTTCCTCAGCAAGGATTTCGGTGTTTGCTTTGTCGCGTCAGGGAAGAAGAGCTGCGGAGAGCTGGTCCGTCTTAGGCCTTGCTGTCCCGGGCTTCATGTTGGCGCCCTGGGTTCTCGCTGCCAGGCCGAAATAAGCAGACACAGCCACAAACCTGCAGCAGCGTGCGTGGCCTAGGATGGCACTCAATGCACACTACCAACTCCCGTTGTAGGCAACGCTTGGCCTTTGGTACTGGCTCTCAGGCGGACTCACGGACAAGGCCAGTGCCTTCGCCACAGGAGAGGAGAGGCGACAGGATCCCTGAACACCGTCCGTTCCCTGGAATGGGGAGCTTTGGGGGACTGTCCCCACTCCTTCCCCGGCCAACCCCCTGCCACCGAAAACGCTGTCACATCTTGGAGGAAGATGGCATCTGACTGCCCATTTCACGAGGGAGCTGTTCCTCAAGTTCCGGGTTTGGCTCCTGGTAGCAAGCCCAAGTGTGCCCTACGGACAGGTGGTCAAGGACATGCTGTCCCCTTGGGACCAGAGGCACAAGACAGGCCTGCCTTCTGCCCAGACTCCTTCCTCAGAGTGGAGCAGGTGCCCCTGCCCTAGTCGTCACCTCATGTCTCATTAGCAGTGAGGCTTCGTCTCTCCGCACCGGGAGCGGGTGACACTTGTCTTGCCACCGGCCTGCTCTTCCTGCCACGGCAGGCTCTCCTGCTTCCCGACCGTTTCCCAAACTCAAGGCCAATGGCACCTTCTCTTCTCTGGGGGCGGCTTGTTCGGCCTGCCCCAGACTTGCTCCTGGGGAGTGCAGTGAAAGACATGTCCCTTTCCTTAAGGCCCTTTCAGATGTGCAACCACGCTTCTCTCTTAGGCAAAGAGGTGCTAGGGCAAAGAGGATTTCGTTGCATGCGGGTATCTTCCAACGTGCTGTGGAGAGTAGCTTAGGTATTCAGCAGCAGCATCCCCCACATCCGATTCTGTTTTCCCAGTGAAGGCTGTGCTTTCCCAGCGGAGATGCCCGGGCAAAGAGGATTTCACTGTATGCGGGTTTCTCCCACCGCGAGACCGGGCTCAGGCAAGCAGCAGTAGAGCCCGCAGATCCGACTCTGATTTCTCAGCGAATGCTGTGCTTTCGCAGAGGCTTTGGCTTGGAGCGAACAGCACATGGCCGCTGCTTCCTCAGCAAGGCTTTAGTCGCTTCAGGGAAGAAGAGCAGCGGGAGAGCTGGTGCCTCTTGGGCCTTGCTTTCCCGGGCTCCAAGTTCACATCCTGGGTTCATCCTACCAAGCCGAAATAAGCAGACCCAGCCTCGACCCTGCAGCAGCGTGCATGGCCTAGGATGGCACTCTGCTCACAATGACATCTCTCCTCGTAGGCAAGGCCTGCCCTTTCGCTCTGGCATTCAGGGGGACAGGGGACTAGGCTCGTGCCTTCCCCATCCTTGAGGAGCCGCGAGAGGATCACTGCACACGGCCCGTGACCTGGGATGGGGAGTAATGGGACACTGTCCCTGTTTCCCCGACACACCCCCTGCCTCCGCCAAGGCTGCCACATCCTGGAGGAAGACGGCATTTGATTGCCCGTTCCTCCAGGAGGTGTTTCTGCGAGTTCAGGTTCGGGAGATTGGTGGCAAGCCCACGTCTGCCCTCTGGACAGGTGGCCAAGGACCTGCTATCCCCTTGGGCCCAGAGGCACAGGAAAGGCCTTCCTTCTGTCCAGACTCCTTCCTCAGATTAGAGCACGCTCCCGTGCCCAATCATCCCCTCGTGTCTCCTTAGCTTCGTCTCTCTGCACAAGCAGAGGGTGTCAATTGTCTTGCCACCGGCCCGCTGTTCTTGCCAGGGCCGGCGCTCCTGCTTCGCGACCGTTTTCCGTCCACAAGGCCAACGACTCCTTCTCTTCTCCTGGGGCAGCATGCTGCACTTTCCCGAGACAGGCTCCTGGGGAGTGCAGTGACAGTCATGTCCCTTTCTTTAAGGCTCTTTCCACAGGCGCAACCACGCTTCTCTCTCAGGCAGAAGGGATGCCCAGGCAAAGTGGATCTCGCTCCATGCGGATTTATTACACCGTGCTGTGGAGTCTTCCTCAGGAAAACAGCAGCAGCATCCCACGGATCCGACTCTGATTTCCCAGAGAATGCTGTGCTTTCTCAGAGGGGATGCCCTAGCAAAGAGGCTTTTGCTCTATGCGGGTTCCTCCCGCCGTGCTCGAATACTAGGCTAAGGCAAGCAGCAACAGCAGCCCAGAGAAACGACTCTGATTTCCCAGCGATGGCTATGCTTTCGCATAGGTTTTCAGCTTGGCGGGAACCGCACTTCGCTGCTGCTTCCTCAGCAAGGATTTCGGTGTTTGCTCTGTCACGTCAGGGAAGAAGAGCTGCGGAGAGCTGGTCCGTCTTAGGCCTTGCTGTCCCGGGCTTCATGTTGGCGCCCTGGGTTCTCGCTGCCAGGCCGAAATAAGCAGACACAGCCACAAACCTGCAGCAGCGTGCGTGGCCTAGGATGGCACTCAATGCACACTACCAACTCCCGTTGTAGGCAACGCTTGGCCTTTGGTACTGGCTCTCAGGCGGACTCACGGACAAGGCCAGTGCCTTCGCCACAGGAGAGGAGAGGCGACAGGATCCCTGAACACCGTCCGTTCCCTGGAATGGGGAGCTTTGGGGGACTGTCCCCACTCCTTCCCCGGCAAACCCCCTGCCACCGAAAACGCTGTCACATCTTGGAGGAAGATGGCATCTGACTGCCCATTTCACGAGGGAGCTGTTCCTCAAGTTCCGGGTTTAGCTCCTGGTAGCAAGCCCAAGTGTGCCCTACGGACAGGTGGTCAAGGACATGCTGTCCCCTTGGGACCAGAGGCACAAGACAGGCCTGCCTTCTGCCCAGACTCCTTCCTCAGAGTGGAGCAGGTGCCCCTGCCCTAGTCGTCACCTCATGTCTCATTAGCAGTGAGGCTTCGTCTCTCCGCACCGGGAGCGGGTGACACTTGTCTTGCCACCGGCCTGCTCTTCCTGCCACGGCAGGCTCTCCTGCTTCCCGACCGTTTCCCAAACTCAAGGCCAATGGCACCTTCTCTTCTCTGGGGGCGGCTTGTTCGGCCTGCCCCAGACTTGCTCCTGGGGAGTGCAGTGAAAGACATGTCCCTTTCCTTAAGGCCCTTTCAGATGTGCAACCACGCTTCTCTCTTAGGCAAAGAGGTGCTAGGGCAAAGAGGATTTCGTTGCATGCGGGTATCTTCCAATGTGCTGTGGAGAGTAGCTTAGGTATTCAGCAGCAGCATCCCCCACATCCGATTCTGATTTCCCAGTGAATGCTGTGCTTTCCCAGAGGAGATGCCCGGGCAAAGACGATTTCGCTGTATGCGGGTTTCTCCCACCGTTACACCGGGCTCAGGCAAGCAGCAGTAGAGCCCGCAGATCCGACTCTGATTTCTCGGCGAATGCTGTGCTTTCGCAGAGGCTTTGGCTTGGAGCGAACAGCACTTGGCCGCTGCTTCCTCAGCAAGGCTTTAGTCGCTTCAGGGAAGAAGAGCAGCGGGAGAGCTGGTGCCTCATGGGCCTTGCTTTCCCGGGCTCCAAGTTCACATCCTGGGTTCATCCTACCAAGCCGAAATAAGCAGACCCAGCCTCGACCCTGCAGCAGCGTGCATGGCCTAGGATGGCACTCTGCTCACAATGACATCTCTCCTCGTAGGCAAGGCCTGCCCTTTCGCTCTGGCATTCAGGGGGACAGGGGACTAGGCTCGTGCCTTCCCCATCCTTGAGGAGCCGCGAGAGGATCACTGCACACGGCCCGTGCCCTGGGATGGGGAGTAATGGGAAACTGTCCCTGTTTCCCCGACACACCCCCTGCCTCCGCCAAGGCTGCCACATCCTGGAGGAAGATGGCATTTGATTGCCCGTTCCTCCAGGAGGTGTTTCTGCGAGTTCAGGTTGGGGAGATTGGTGGCAAGCCCACGTCTGCCCTCTGGACAGGTGGCCAAGGACCTGCTATCCCCTTGGGCCCAGAGGCACAGGAAAGGCCTTCCTTCTGTCCAGACTCCTTCCTCAGATTAGAGCACGCTCCCGTGCCCAATCATCCCCCGTGTCTCCTTAGCTTAGTCTCTCTGCACATGCAGAGGGTGACAATTGTCTTGCCACCGGCCCGCTGTTCTTACCAGGGCCTGCGCTCCTGCTTCGCGACCATTTTCCGTCACAAGGCCAACGACTCCTTCTCTTCTCCTGGGGCAGCATGCTGCACTTTCCCGAGACAGGCTCCTGGGGAGTGCAGTGACAGACATGTCCCTTTCTTTAAGGCTCTTTCCACAGGCGCAACCACGCTTCTCTCTCAGGCAGAAGGGATGCCCAGGCAAAGTGGATCTCGCTCCATGCAGATTTATTACACCGTGCTGTGGAGTCTTCCTCAGGAAAACAGCAGCAGCATCCCACAGATCCGACTCTGATTTCCCAGAGAATGCTGTGCTTTCCCAGAGGGGATGCCCTAGCAAAGAGGCTTTTGCTCTATGCGGGTTCCTCCCGCCGTGCTCGAATACTAGGCTAAGGCAAGCAGCAACAGCAGCCCACAGAAACGACTCTGATTTCCCAGCGATGGCTATGCTTTCGCATAGGTTTTCAGCTTGGCGGGAACCGCACTTCGCTGCTGCTTCCTCAGCAAGGATTTCGGTGTTTGCTCTGTCACGTCAGGGAAGAAGAGCTGCGGAGAGCTGGTCCGTCTTAGGCCTTGCTGTCCCGGGCTTCATGTTGGCGCCCTGGGTTCTCGCTGCCAGGCCGAAATAAGCAGACACAGCCACAAACCTGCAGCAGCGTGCGTGGCCTAGGATGGCACTCAATGCACACTACCAACTCCCGTTGTAGGCAACGCTTGGCCTTTGGTACTGGCTCTCAGGCGGACTCACGGACAAGGCCAGTGCCTTCGCCACAGGAGAGGAGAGGCGACAGGATCCCTGAACACCGTCCGTTCCCTGGAATGGGGAGCTTTGGGGGACTGTCCCCACTCCTTCCCCGGCCAACCCCCTGCCACCGAAAACGCTGTCACATCTTGGAGGAAGATGGCATCTGACTGCCCATTTCACGAGGGAGCTGTTCCTCAAGTTCCGGGTTTGGCTCCTGGTAGCAAGCCCAAGTGTGCCCTACGGACAGGTGGTCAAGGACATGCTGTCCCCTTGGGACCAGAGGCACAAGACAGGCCTGCCTTCTGCCCAGACTCCTTCCTCAGAGTGGAGCAGGTGCCCCTGCCCTAGTCGTCACCTCATGTCTCATTAGCAGTGAGGCTTCGTCTCTCCGCACCGGGAGCGGGTGACACTTGTCTTGCCACCGGCCTGCTCTTCCTGCCACGGCAGGCTCTCCTGCTTCCCGACCGTTTCCCAAACTCAAGGCCAATGGCACCTTCTCTTCTCTGGGGGCGGCTTGTTCGGCCTGCCCCAGACTTGCTCCTGGGGAGTGCAGTGAAAGACATGTCCCTTTCCTTAAGGCCCTTTCAGATGTGCAACCACGCTTCTCTCTTAGGCAAAGAGGTGCTAGGGCAAAGAGGATTTCGTTGCATGCGGGTATCTTCCAACGTGCAGTGGAGAGTAGCTTAGGTATTCAGCAGCAGCATCCCCCACATCCGATTCTGTTTTCCCAGTGAAGGCTGTGCTTTCCCAGAGGAGATGCCCGGGCAAAGAGGATTTCACTGTATGCGGGTTTCTCCCACCGCGAGACCGGGCTCAGGCAAGCAGCAGTAGAGCCCGCAGATCCGACTCTGATTTCTCAGCGAATGCTGTGCTTTCGCAGAGGCTTTGGCTTGGAGCGAACAGCACATGGCCGCTGCTTCCTCAGCAAGGCTTTAGTCGCTTCAGGGAAGAAGAGCAGCGGGAGAGCTGGTGCCTCTTGGGCCTTGCTTTCCCGGGCTCCAAGTTCACATCCTGGGTTCATCCTACCAAGCCGAAATAAGCAGACCCAGCCTCGACCCTGCAGCAGCGTGCATGGCCTAGGATGGCACTCTGCTCACAATGACATCTCTCCTCGTAGGCAAGGCCTGCCCTTTCGCTCTGGCATTCAGGGGGACAGGGGACTAGGCTCGTGCCTTCCCCATCCTTGAGGAGCCGCGAGAGGATCACTGCACACGGCCCGTGCCCTGGGATGGGGAGTAATGGGAAACTGTCCCTGTTTCCCCGACACACCCCCTGCCTCCGCCAAGGCTGCCACATCCTGGAGGAAGACGGCATTTGATTGCCCGTTCCTCCAGGAGGTGTTTCTGCGAGTTCAGGTTGGGGAGATTGGTGGCAAGCCCACGTCTGCCCTCTGGACAGGTGGCCAAGGACCTGCTATCCCCTTGGGCCCAGAGGCACAGGAAAGGCCTTCCTTCTGTCCAGACTCCTTCCTCAGATTAGAGCACGCTCCCGTGCCCAATCATCCCCCCGTGTCTCCTTAGCTTCGTCTCTCTGCACAAGCAGAGGGTGACAATTGTCTTGCCACCGGCCCGCTGTTCTTGCCAGGGCCGGCGCTCCTGCTTCGCGACCGTTTTCCGTCCACAAGGCCAACGACTCCTTCTCTTCTCCTGGGGCAGCATGCTGCACTTTCCCGAGACAGGCTCCTGGGGAGTGCAGTGACAGACATGTCCCTTTCTTTAAGGATCTTTCCACAGGCGCAACCACGCTTCTCTCTCAGGCAGAAGGGATGCCCAGGCAAAGTGGATCTCGCTCCATGCGGATTTATTACACCGTGCTGTGGAGTCTTCCTCAGGAAAACAGCAGCAGCATCCCACAGATCCGACTCTGATTTCCCAGAGAATGCTGTGCTTTCCCAGAGGGGATGCCCTAGCAAAGAGGCTTTTGCTCTATGCGGGTTCCTCCCGCCGTGCTCGAATACTAGGCTAAGGCAAGCAGCAACAGCAGCCCACAGAAACGACTCTGATTTCCCAGCGATGGCTATGCTTTCGCATAGGTTTTCAGCTTGGCGGGAACCGCACTTCGCTGCTGCTTCCTCAGCAAGGATTTCGGTGTTTGCTCTGTCGCGTCAGGGAAGAAGAGCTGCGGAGAGCTGGTCCGTCTTAGGCCTTGCTGTCCCGGGCTTCATGTTGGCGCCCTGGGTTCTCGCTGCCAGGCCGAAATAAGCAGACACAGCCACAAACCTGCAGCAGCGTGCGTGGCCTAGGATGGCACTCAATACACAATACCAACTCCCGTTGTAGGCAACGCTTGGCCTTTGGTACTGGCTCTCAGGCGGACTCACGGACAAGGCCAGTGCCTTCGCCACAGGAGAGGAGAGGCGACAGGATCCCTGAACACCGTCCGTTCCCTGGAATGGGGAGCTTTGGGGGACTGTCCCCACTCCTTCCCCGGCAAACCCCCTGCCACCGAAAACGCTGTCACATCTTGGAGGAAGATGGCATCTGACTGCCCATTTCACGAGGGAGCTGTTCCTCAAGTTCCGGGTTTGGCTCCTGGTAGCAAGCCCAAGTGTGCCCTACGGACAGGTGGTCAAGGACATGCTGTCCCCTTGGGACCAGAGGCACAAGACAGGCCTGCCTTCTGCCCAGACTCCTTCCTCAGAGTGGAGCAGGTGCCCCTGCCCTAGTCGTCACCTCATGTCTCATTAGCAGTGAGGCTTCGTCTCTCCGCACCGGGAGCGGGTGACACTTGTCTTGCCACCGGCCTGCTCTTCCTGCCACGGCAGGCTCTCCTGCTTCCCGACCGTTTCCCAAACTCAAGGCCAATGGCACCTTCTCTTCTCTGGGGGCGGCTTGTTCGGCCTGCCCCAGACTTGCTCCTGGGGAGTGCAGTGAAAGACATGTCCCTTTCCTTAAGGCCCTTTCAGATGTGCAACCACGCTTCTCTCTTAGGCAAAGAGGTGCTAGGGCAAAGAGGATTTCGTTGCATGTGGGTATCTTCCAACGTGCTGTGGAGAGTAGCTTAGGTATTCAGCAGCAGCATCCCCCACATCCGATTCTGATTTCCCAGTGAATGCTGTGCTTTCCCAGAGGAGATGCCCGGGCAAAGAGGATTTCGCTGTATGTGGGTTTCTCCCACCGTTACACCGGGCTCAGGCAAGCAGCAGTAGAGCCCGCAGATCCGACTCTGATTTCTCGGCGAATGCTGTGCTTTCGCAGAGGCTTTGGCTTGGAGCGAACAGCACATGGCCGCTGCTTCCTCAGCAAGGCTTTAGTCGCTTCAGGGAAGAAGAGCAGCGGGAGAGCTGGTGCCTCTTGGGCCTTGCTTTCCCGGGCTCCAAGTTCACATCCTGGGTTCATCCTACCAAGCCGAAATAAGCAGACCCAGCCTCGACCCTGCAGCAGCGTGCATGGCCTAGGATGGCACTCTGCTCACAATGACATCTCTCCTCGTAGGCAAGGCCTGCCCTCTCGCTCTGGCATTCAGGGGGACAGGGGACTAGGCTCGTGCCTTCCCCATCCTTGAGGAGCCGCGAGAGGATCACTGCACACGGCCCGTGACCTGGGATGGGGAGTAATGGGACACTGTCCCTGTTTCCCCGACACACCCCCTGCCTCCGCCAAGGCTGCCACATCCTGGAGGAAGACGGCATTTGATTGCCCGTTCCTCCAGGAGGTGTTTCTGCGAGTTCAGGTTCGGGAGATTGGTGGCAAGCCCACGTCTGCCCTCTGGACAGGTGGCCAAGGACCTGCTATCCCCTTGGGCCCAGAGGCACAGGAAAGGCCTTCCTTCTGTCCAGACTCCTTCCTCAGATTAGAGCACGCTCCCGTGCCCAATCAACCCCTCGTGTCTCCTTAGCTTCGTCTCTCTGCACAAGCAGAGGGTGACAATTGTCTTGCCACCGGCCCGCTGTTCTTGCCAGGGCCGGCGCTCCTGCTTCGCGACCGTTTTCCGTCCACAAGGCCAACGACTCCTTCTCTTCTCCTGGGGCAGCATGCTACACTTTCCCGAGACAGGCTCCTGGGGAGTGCAGTGACAGACATGTCCCTTTCTTTAAGGCTCTTTCCACAGGTGCAACCACGCTTCTCTCTCAGGCAGAAGGGATGCCCAGGCAAAGTGGATCTCGCTCCATGCAGATTTATTACACCGTGCTGTGGAGTCTTCCTCAGGAAAACAGCAGCAGCATCCCACAGATCCGACTCTGATTTCCCAGAGAATGCTGTGCTTTCCCAGAGGGGATGCCCTAGCAAAGAGGCTTTTGCTCTATGCGGGTTCCTCCCGCCGTGCTCGAATACTAGGCTAAGGCAAGCAGCAACAGCAGCCCACAGAAACGACTCTGATTTCCCAGCGATGGCTATGCTTTCGCATAGGTTTTCAGCTTGGCGGGAACCGCACTTCGTTGCTGCTTCCTCAGCAAGGATTTCGGTGTTTGCTTTGTCGCGTCAGGGAAGAAGAGCTGCGGAGAGCTGGTCCGTCTTAGGCCTTGCTGTCCCGGGCTTCATGTTGGCGCCCTGGGTTCTCGCTGCCAGGCCGAAATAAGCAGACACAGCCACAAACCTGCAGCAGCGTGCGTGGCCTAGGATGGCACTCAATGCACACTACCAACTCCCGTTGTAGGCAACGCTTGGCCTTTGGTACTGGCTCTCAGGCGGACTCACGGACAAGGCCAGTGCCTTCGCCACAGGAGAGGAGAGGCGACAGGATCCCTGAACACCGTCCGTTCCCTGGAATGGGGAGCTTTGGGGGACTGTCCCCACTCCTTCCCCGGCCAACCCCCTGCCACCGAAAACGCTGTCACATCTTGGAGGAAGATGGCATCTGACTGCCCATTTCACGAGGGAGCTGTTCCTCAAGTTCCGGGTTTGGCTCCTGGTAGCAAGCCCAAGTGTGCCCTACGGACAGGTGGTCAAGGACATGCTGTCCCCTTGGGACCAGAGGCACAAGACAGGCCTGCCTTCTGCCCAGACTCCTTCCTCAGAGTGGAGCAGGTGCCCCTGCCCTAGTCGTCACCTCATGTCTCATTAGCAGTGAGGCTTCGTCTCTCCGCACCGGGAGCGGGTGACACTTGTCTTGCCACCGGCCTGCTCTTCCTGCCACGGCAGGCTCTCCTGCTTCCCGACCGTTTCCCAAACTCAAGGCCAATGGCACCTTCTCTTCTCTGGGGGCGGCTTGTTCGGCCTGCCCCAGACTTGCTCCTGGGGAGTGCAGTGAAAGACATGTCCCTTTCCTTAAGGCCCTTTCAGATGTGCAACCACGCTTCTCTCTTAGGCAAAGAGGTGCTAGGGCAAAGAGGATTTCGTTGCATGCGGGTATCTTCCAACGTGCTGTGGAGAGTAGCTTAGGTATTCAGCAGCAGCATCCCCCACATCCGATTCTGTTTTCCCAGTGAAGGCTGTGCTTTCCCAGAGGAGATGCCCGGGCAAAGAGGATTTCACTGTATGCGGGTTTCTCCCACCGCGAGACCGGGCTCAGGCAAGCAGCAGTAGAGCCCGCAGATCCGACTCTGATTTCTCAGCGAATGCTGTGCTTTCGCAGAGGCTTTGGCTTGGAGCGAACAGCACTTGGCCGCTGCTTCCTCAGCAAGGCTTTAGTCGCTTCAGGGAAGAAGAGCAGCGGGAGAGCTGGTGCCTCTTGGGCCTTGCTTTCCCGGGCTCCAAGTTCACATCCTGGGTTCATCCTACCAAGCCGAAATAAGCAGACCCAGCCTCGACCCTGCAGCAGCGTGCATGGCCTAGGATGGCACTCTGCTCACAATGACATCTCTCCTCGTAGGCAAGGCCTGCCCTTTCGCTCTGGCATTCAGGGGGACAGGGGACTAGGCTCGTGCCTTCCCCATCCTTGAGGAGCCGCGAGAGGATCACTGCACACGGCCCGTGCCCTGGGATGGGGAGTAATGGGAAACTGTCCCTGTTTCCCCGACACACCCCCTGCCTCCGCCAAGGCTGCCACATCCTGGAGGAAGACGGCATTTGATTGCCCGTTCCTCCAGGAGGTGTTTCTGCGAGTTCAGGTTCGGGAGATTGGTGGCAAGCCCACGTCTGCCCTCTGGACAGGTGGCCAAGGACCTGCTATCCCCTTAGGCCCAGAGGCACAGGAAAGGCCTTCCTTCTGTCCAGACTCCTTCCTCAGATTAGAGCACGCTCCCGTGCCCAATCATCCCCCCGTGTCTCCTTAGCTTCGTCTCTCTGCACAAGCAGAGGGTGACAATTGTCTTGCCACCGGCCCGCTGTTCTTGCCAGGGCCGGCGCTCCTGCTTCGCGACCGTTTTCCGTCCACAAGGCCAACGACTCCTTCTCTTCTCCTGGGGCAGCATGCTGCACTTTCCCGAGACAGGCTCCTGGGGAGTGCAGTGACAGACATGTCCCTTTCTTTAAGGATCTTTCCACAGGCGAAACCACGCTTCTCTCTCAGGCAGAAGGGATGCCCAGGCAAAGTGGATCTCGCTCCATGCGGATTTATTACACCGTGCTGTGGAGTCTTCCTCAGGAAAACAGCAGCAGCATCCCACAGATCCGACTCTGATTTCCCAGAGAATTCTGTGCTTTCCCAGAGGGGATGCCCTAGCAAAGAGGCTTTTGCTCTATGCGGGTTCCTCCCGCCGTGCTCGAATACTAGGCTAAGGCAAGCAGCAACAGCAGCCCACAGAAACGACTCTGATTTCCCAGCGATGGCTATGCTTTCGCATAGGTTTTCAGCTTGGCGGGAACCGCACTTCGCTGCTGCTTCCTCAGCAAGGATTTCGGTGTTTGCTCTGTCGCGTCAGGGAAGAAGAGCTGCGGAGAGCTGGTCCGTCTTAGGCCTTGCTGTCCCGGGCTTCATGTTGGCGCCCTGGGTTCTCGTTGCCAGGCCGAAATAAGCAGACACAGCCACAAACCTGCAGCAGCGTGCGTGGCCTAGGGTGGCACTCAATACACAATACCAACTCCCGTTGTAGGCAACGCTTGGCCTTTGGTACTGGCTCTCAGGCGGACTCACGGACAAGGCCAGTGCCTTCGCCACAGGAGAGGAGAGGCGACAGGATCCCTGAACACCGTCCGTTCCCTGGAATGGGGAGCTTTGGGGGACTGTCCCCACTCCTTCCCCGGCCAACCCCCTGCCACCGAAAACGCTGTCACATCTTGGAGGAAGATGGCATCTGACTGCCCATTTCACGAGGGAGCTGTTCCTCAAGTTCCGGGTTTGGCTCCTGGTAGCAAGCCCAAGTGTGCCCTACGGACAGGTGGTCAAGGACATGCTGTCCCCTTGGGACCAGAGGCACAAGACAGGCCTGCCTTCTGCCCAGACTCCTTCCTCAGAGTGGAGCAGGTGCCCCTGCCCTAGTCGTCACCTCATGTCTCATTAGCAGTGAGGCTTCGTCTCTCCGCACCGGGAGCGGGTGACACTTGTCTTGCCACCGGCCTGCTCTTCCTGCCACGGCAGGCTCTCCTGCTTCCCGACCGTTTCCCAAACTCAAGGCCAATGGCACCTTCTCTTCTCTGGGGGCGGCTCGTTCGGCCTGCCCCAGACTTGCTCCTGGGGAGTGCAGTGAAAGACATGTCCCTTTCCTTAAGTCCCTTTCAGATGTGCAACCACGCTTCTCTCTTAGGCAAAGAGGTGCTAGGGCAAAGAGGATTTCGTTGCATGCGGGTATCTTCCAACGTGCTGTGGAGAGTAGCTTAGGTATTCAGCAGCAGCATCCCCCACATCCGATTCTGATTTCCCAGTGAATGCTGTGCTTTCCCAGAGGAGATGCCCGGGCAAAGAGGATTTCGCTGTATGCGGGTTTCTCCCACCGTTACACCGGGCTCAGGCAAGCAGCAGTAGAGCCCGCAGATCCGACTCTGGTTTCTCAGCGAATGCTGTGCTTTCGCAGAGGCTTTGGCTTGGAGCGAACAGCACTTGGCCGCTGCTTCCTCAGCAAGGCTTTAGTCGCTTCAGGGAAGAAGAGCAGCGGGAGAGCTGGTGCCTCTTGGGCCTTGCTTTCCCGGGCTCCAAGTTCACATCCTGGGTTCATCCTACCAAGCCGAAATAAGCAGACCCAGCCTCGACCCTGCAGCAGCGTGCATGGCCTAGGATGGCACTCTGCTCACAATGACATCTCTCCTCGTAGGCAAGGCCTGCCCTTTCGCTCTGGCATTCAGGGGGACAGGGGACTAGGCTCGTGCCTTCCCCATCCTTGAGGAGCCGCGAGAGGATCACTGCACACGGCCCGTGCCCTGGGATGGGGAGTAATGGGAAACTGTCCCTGTTTCCCCGACACACCCCCTGCCTCCGCCAAGGCTGCCACATCCTGGAGGAAGACGGCATTTGATTGCCCGTTCCTCCAGGAGGTGTTTCTGCGAGTTCAGGTTCGGGAGATTGGTGGCAAGCCCACGTCTGCCCTCTGGACAGGTGGCCAAGGACCTGCTATCCCCTTGGGCCCAGAGGCACAGGAAAGGCCTTCCTTCTGTCCAGACTCCTTCCTCAGATTAGAGCACGCTCCCGTGCCCAATCATCCGCCCGTGTCTCCTTAGCTTCGTCTCTCTGCACAAGCAGAGGGTGACAATTGTCTTGCCACCGGCCCGCTGTTCTTGCCAGGGCCGGCGCTCCTGCTTCGCGACCGTTTTCCGTCCACAAGGCCAACGACTCCTTCTCTTCTCCTGGGGCAGCATGCTGCACTTTCCCGAGACAGGCTCCTGGGGAGTGCAGTGACAGACATGTCCCTTTCTTTAAGGATCTTTCCACAGGCGCAACCACGCTTCTCTCTCAGGCAGAAGGGATGACCAGGCAAAGTGGATCTCGCTCCATGCAGATTTATTACACCGTGCTGTGGAGTCTTCCTCAGGAAAACAGCAGCAGCATCCCACAGATCCGACTCTGATTTCCCAGAGAATGCTGTGCTTTCCCAGAGGGGATGCCCTAGCAAAGAGGCTTTTGCTCTATGCGGGTTCCTCCCGCCGTGCTCGAATACTAGGCTAAGGCAAGCAGCAACAGCAGCCCACAGAAACGACTCTGATTTCCCAGCGATGGATATGCTTTAGCATAGGTTTTCAGCTTGGCGGGAACCGCACTTCGCTGCTGCTTCCTCAGCAAGGATTTCGGTGTTTGCTCTGTCGCGTCAGGGAAGAAGAGCTGCGGAGAGCTGGTCCGTCTTAGGCCTTGCTGTCCCGGGCTTCATGTTGGCGCCCTGGGTTCTCGCTGCCAGGCCGAAATAAGCAGACACAGCCACAAACCTGCAGCAGCGTGCGTGGCCTAGGATGGCACTCAATGCACACTACCAACTCCCGTTGTAGGCAACGCTTGGCCTTTGGTACTGGCTCTCAGGCGGACTCACGGACAAGGCCAGTGCCTTCGCCACAGGAGAGGAGAGGCGACAGGATCCCTGAACACCGTCCGTTCCCTGGAATGGGGAGCTTTGGGGGACTGTTCCCACTCCTTCCCCGGCAAACCCCCTGCCACCGAAAACGCTGCCACATCTTGGAGGAAGATGGCATCTGACTGCCCATTTCACGAGGGAGCTGTTCCTCAAGTTCCGGGTTTGGCTCCTGGTAGCAAGCCCAAGTGTGCCCTACGGACAGGTGGTCAAGGACATGCTGTCCCCTTGGGACCAGAGGCACAAGACAGGCCTGCCTTCTACCCAGACTCCTTCCTCAGAGTGGAGCAGGTGCCCCTGCCCTAGTCGTCACCTCATGTCTCATTAGCAGTGAGGCTTCGTGTCTCCGCACAGGGAGCGGGTGACACTTGTCTTGCCTCCGGCCTTCTCTTCCTGCCACGGCAGGCTCTCCTGCTTCCCGACCGTTTCCCAAACTCAAGGCCAATGGCACCTTCTCTTCTCTGGGGGCGGCTTGTTCGGCCTGCCCCAGACTTGCTCCTGGGGAGTGCAGTGAAAGACATGTCCCTTTCCTTAAGGCCCTTTCAGATGTGCAACCACGCTTCTCTCTTAGGCAAAGAGGTGCTAGGGCAAAGAGGATTTCGTTGCATGCGGGTATCTTCCAACGTGCTGTGGAGAGTAGCTTAGGTATTCAGCAGCAGCATCCCCCACATCCGATTCTGATTTCCCAGTGAATGCTGTGCTTTCCCAGAGGAGATGCCCGGGCAAAGAGGATTTCGCTGTATGCGGGTTTCGCCCACCGCGAGACCGGGCTCAGGCAAGCAGCAGTAGAGCCCGCAGATCCGACTCTGATTTCTCAGCGAATGCTGTGCTTTCGCAGAGGCTTTGGCTTGGAGCGAACAGCACTTGGCCGCTGCTTCCTCAGCAAGGCTTCAGTCGCTTCAGGGAAGAAGAGCAGCGGGAGAGCTGGTGCCTCTTGGGCCTTGCTTTCCCGGGCTCCAAGTTCACATCCTGGGTTCATCCTACCAAGCCGAAATAAGCAGACCCAGCCTCGACCCTGCAGCAGCGTGCATGGCCTAGGATGGCACTCTGCTCACAATGACATCTCTCCTCGTAGGCAAGGCCTGCCCTTTCGCTCTGGCATTCAGGGGGACAGGGGACTAGGCTCGTGCCTTCCCCATCCTTGAGGAGCCGCGAGAGGATCACTGCACACGGCCCGTGCCCTGGGATGGGGAGTAATGGGAAACTGTCCCTGTTTCCCCGACACACTCCCTGCCTCCGCCAAGGCTGCCACATCCTGGAGGAAGACGGCATTTGATTGCCCGTTCCTCCAGGAGGTGTTTCTGCGAGTTCAGGTTCGGGAGATTGGTGGCAAGCCCACGTCTGCCCTCTGGACAGGTGGCCAAGGACCTGCTATCCCCTTGGGCCCAGAGGCACAGGAAAGGCCTTCCTTCTGTCCAGACTCCTTCCTCAGATTAGAGCACGCTCCCGTGCCCAATCATCCCCCCGTGTCTCCTTAGCTTCGTCTCTCTGCACAAGCAGAGGGTGACAATTGTCTTGCCACCGGCCCGCTGTTCTTGCCAGGGCCGGCGCTCCTGCTTCGCGACCGTTTTCCGTCCCCAAGGCCAACGACACCTTCTCTTCTCCTGGGGCAGCATGCTACACTTTCCCGAGACAGGCTCCTGGGGAGTGCAGTGACAGACATGTCCCTTTCTTTAAGGATCTTTCCACAGGCGCAACCACGCTTCTCTCTCAGGCAGAAGGGATGCCCAGGCAAAGTGGATCTCGCTCCATGCAGATTTATTACACCGTGCTGGGGAGTCTTCCTCAGGAAAACAGCAGCAGCATCCCACAGATCCGACTCTGATTTCCCAGAGAATGCTGTGCTTTCCCAGAGGGGATGCCCTAGCAAAGAGGCTTTTGCTCTATGCGGGTTCCTCCCGCCGTGCTCGAATACTAGGCTAAGGCAAGCAGCAACAGCAGCCCACAGAAACGACTCTGATTTCCCAGCGATGGCTATGCTTTAGCATAGGTTTTCAGCTTGGCGGGAACCGCACTTCGCTGCTGCTTCCTCAGCAAGGATTTCGGTGTTTGCTCTGTCGCGTCAGGGAAGAAGAGCTGCGGAGAGCTGGTCCGTCTTAGGCCTTGCTGTCCCGGGCTTCATGTTGGCGCCCTGGGTTCTCGCTGCCAGGCCGAAATAAGCAGACACAGCCACAAACCTGCAGCAGCGTGCGTGGCCTAGGATGGCACTCAATGCACACTACCAACTCCCGTTGTAGGCAACGCTTGGCCTTTGGTACTGGCTCTCAGGCGGACTCACGGATAAGGCCAGGGCCTTCGCCACAGGAGAGGAGAGGCGACAGGATTCCTGAACACCGTCCGTTCCCTGGAATGGGGAGCTTTGGGTGACTGTCCCCGCTCCTTCCCCGGCAAACCCCCTGCCACCGAAAACGCTGCCACATCTTCGAGGAAGATGGCATCTGACTGCCCATTTCACGAGGGAGCTGTTCCTCAAGTTCCGGGTTTGGCTCCTGGTAGCAAGCCCAAGTGTGCCCTACGGACAGGTGGTCAAGGACATGCTGTCCCCTTGGGACCAGAGGCACAAGACAGGCCTGCCTTCTGCCCAGACTCCTTCCTCAGAGTGGAGCAGGTGCCCCTGCCCTAGGCGTCACCTCATGTCTCATTAGCAGTGAGGCTTCGTCTCTGCGCACAGGGAGCGGGTGACACTTGTCTTGCCACCCACCGGCCTGCTCTTCCTGCCACGGCAGGCTCTCCTGCTTCCCGACCGTTTCCCAAACTCAAGGCCAATGGCACCTTCTCTTCTCTGGGGGCGGCTTGTTCGGCCTGCCCCAGACTTGCTCCTGGGGAGTGCAGTGAAAGACATGTCCCTTTCCTTAAGGCCCTTTCAGATGTGCAACCACGCTTCTCTCTTAGGCAAAGAGGTGCTAGGGCAAAGAGGATTTCGTTGCATGCGGGTATCTTCCAACGTGCTGTGGAGAGTAGCTTAGGTATTCAGCAGCAGCATCCCCCACATCCGATTCTGATTTCCCAGTGAATGCTGTGCTTTCCCAGAGGAGATGCCCGGGCAAAGACGATTTCGCTGTATGCGGGTTTCTCCCACCGCGAGACCGGGCTCAGGCAAGCAGCAGTAGAGCCCGCAGATCCGACTCTGATTTCTCAGCGAATGCTGTGCTTTCGCAGAGGCTTTGGCTTGGAGCGAACAGCACTTGGCCGCTGCTTCCTCAGCAAGGCTTCAGTCGCTTCAGGGAAGAAGAGCAACGGGAGAGCTGGTGCCTCTTGGGCCTTGCTTTCCCGGGCTCCAAGTTCACATCCTGGGTTCATCCTACCAAGCCGAAATAAGCAGACCCAGCCTCGACCCTGCAGCAGCGTGCATGGCCTAGGATGGCACTCTGCTCACAATGACATCTCTCCTCGTAGGCAAGGCCTGCCCTTTCGCTCTGGCATTCAGGGGGACAGGGGACTAGGCTCGTGCCTTCCCCATCCTTGAGGAGCCGCGAGAGGATCACTGCACACGGCCCGTGCCCTGGGATGGGGAGTAATGGGAAACTGTCCCTGTTTCCCCGACACACCCCCTGCCTCCGCCAAGGCTGCCACATCCTGGAGGAAGACGGCATTTGATTGCCCGTTCCTCCAGGAGGTGTTTCTGCGAGTTCAGGTTCGGGAGATTGGTGGCAAGCCCACGTCTGCCCTCTGGACAGGTGGCCAAGGACCTGCTATCCCCTTGGGCCCAGAGGCACAGGAAAGGCCTTCCTTCTGTCCAGACTCCTTCCTCAGATTAGAGCACGCTCCCGTGCCCAATCATCCCCTCGTGTCTCCTTAGCTTCGTCTCTCTGCACAAGCTGAGGGTGACAATTGTCTTGCCACCGGCCCGCTGTTCTTGCCAGGGCCGGCGCTCCTGCTTCGCGACCGTTTTCCGTCCACAAGGCCAACGACTCCTTCTCTTCTCCTGGGGCAGCATGCTGCACTTTCCCGAGACAGGCTCCTGGGGAGTGCAGTGACAGACATGTCCCTTTCTTTAAGGATCTTTCCACAGGCGCAACCACGCTTCTCTCTCAGGCAGAAGGGATGCCCAGGCAAAGTGGATCTCGCTCCATGCGGATTTATTACACCGTGCTGTGGAGTCTTCCTCAGGAAAACAGCAGCAGCATCCCACAGATCCGACTCTGATTTCCCAGAGAATGCTGTGCTTTCCCAGAGGGGATGCCCTAGCAAAGAGGCTTTTGCTCTATGCGGGTTCCTCCCGCCGTGCTCGAATACTAGGCTAAGGCAAGCAGCAACAGCAGCCCAGAGAAACGACTCTGATTTCCCAGCGATGGCTATGCTTTCGCATAGGTTTTCAGCTTGGCGGGAACCGCACTTCGCTGCTGCTTCCTCAGCAAGGATTTCGGTGTTTGCTCTGTCGCGTCAGGGAAGAAGAGCTGCGGAGAGCTGGTCCGTCTTAGGCCTTGCTGTCCCGGGCTTCATGTTGGCGCCCTGGGTTCTCGCTGCCAGGCCGAAATAAGCAGACACAGCCACAAACCTGCAGCAGCGTGCGTGGCCTAGGATGGCACTCAATACACAATACCAACTCCCGTTGTAGGCAACGCTTGGCCTTTGGTACTGGCTCTCAGGCGGACTCACGGACAAGGCCAGTGCCTTCGCCACAGGAGAGGAGAGGCGACAGGATCCCTGAACACCGTCCGTTCCCTGGAATGGGGAGCTTTGGGGGACTGTCTCCACTCCTTCCCCGGCAAACCCCCTGCCACCGAAAACGCTGCCACATCTTGGAGGAAGATGGCATCTGACTGCCCATTTCACGAGGGAGCTGTTCCTCAATTTCCGGGTTTAGCTCCTGGTAGCAAGCCCAAGTGTGCCCTACGGACAGGTGGTCAAGGACATGCTGTCCCCTTGGGACCAGAGGCACAAGACAGGCCTGCCTTCTGCCCAGACTCCTTCCTCAGAGTGGAGCAGGTGCCCCTGCCCTAGTCGTCACCTCATGTCTCATTAGCAGTGAGGCTTCGTCTCTCCGCACAGGGAGCGGGTGACACTTGTCTTGCCACCGGCCTGCTCTTCCTGCCACGGCAGGCTCTCCTGCTTCCCGACCGTTTCCCAAACTCAAGGCCAATGGCACCTTCTCTTCTCTGGGGGCGGCTAGTTCGGCCTGCCCCAGACTTGCTCCTGGGGAGTGCAGTGAAAGACATGTCCCTTTCCTTAAGGCCCTTTCTGATGTGCAACCACGCTTCTCTCTTAGGCAAAGAGGTGCTAGGGCAAAGAGGATTTCGTTGCATGCGGGTATCTTCCAACGTGCTGTGGAGAGTAGCTTAGGTATTCAGCAGCAGCATCCCCCACATCCGATTCTGATTTCCCAGTGAATGCTGTGCTTTCCCAGAGGAGAAGCCCGGGCAAAGAGGATTTCGCTGTATGCGGGTTTCTCCCACCGCGAGACCGGGCTCAGGCAAGCAGCAGTAGAGCCCGCAGATCCGACTGATTTCTCAGCGAATGCTGTGCTTTCGCAGAGGCTTTGGCTTGGAGCGAACAGCACTTGGCCGCTGCTTCCTCAGCAAGGCTTTAGTCGCTTCAGGGAAGAAGAGCAGCGGGAGAGCTGGTGCCTCTTGGGCCTTGCTTTCCCGGGCTCCAAGTTCACATCCTGGGTTCATCCTACCAAGCCGAAATAAGCAGACCCAGCCTCGACCCTGCAGCAGCGTGCATGGCCTAGGATGGCACTCTGCTCACAATGACATCTCTCCTCGTAGGCAAGGCCTGCCCTTTCGCTCTGGCATTCAGGGGGTCAGGGGACTAGGCTCGTGCCTTCCCCATCCTTGAGGAGCCGCGAGAAGATCACTGCACACGGCCCGTGCCCTGGGATGGGGAGTAATGGGAAACTGTCCCTGTTTCCCCGACACACCCCCTGCCTCCGCCAAGGCTGCCACATCCTGGAGGAAGACGGCATTTGATTGCCCGTTCCTCCAGGAGGTGTTTCTGCGAGTTCAGGTTCGGGAGATTGGTGGCAAGCCCACGTCTGCCCTCTGGACAGGTGGCCAAGGACCTGCTATCCCCTTGGGCCCAGAGGCACAGGAAAGGCCTTCCTTCTGTCCAGACTCCTTCCTCAGATTAGAGCACGCTCCCGTGCCCAATCATCCCCCCGTGTCTCCTTAGCTTCGTCTCTCTGCACAAGCAGAGGGTGACAATTGTCTTGCCACCGGCCCGCTGTTCTTGCCAGGGCCGGCGCTCCTGCTTCGCGACCGTTTTCCGTCCACAAGGCCAACGACTCCTTCTCTTCTCCTGGGGCAGCATGCTACACTTTCCCGAGACAGGCTCCTGGGGAGTGCAGTGACAGACATGTCCCTTTCTTTAAGGATCTTTCCACAGGCGCAACCACGCTTCTCTCTCAGGCAGAAGGGATGCCCAGGCAAAGTGGATCTCGCTCCATGCAGATTTATTACACCGTGCTGTGGAGTCTTCCTCAGGAAAACAGCAGCAGCATCAAACAGATCCGACTCTGATTTCCCAGAGAATGCTGTGCTTTCCCAGAGGGGATGCCCTAGCAAAGAGGCTTTTGCTCTATGCGGGTTCCTCCCGCCGTGCTCGAATACTAGGCTAAGGCAAGCAGCAACAGCAGCCCACAGAAACGACTCTGATTTCCCAGCGATGGCTATGCTTTAGCATAGGTTTTCAGCTTGGCGGGAACCGCACTTCGCTGCTGCTTCCTCAGCAAGGATTTCGGTGTTTGCTCTGTCGCGTCAGGGAAGAAGAGCTGCGGAGAGCTGGTCCGTCTTAGGCCTTGCTGTCCCGGGCTTCATGTTGGCGCCCTGGGTTCTCGCTGCCAGGCCGAAATAAGCAGACACAGCCACAAACCTGCAGCAGCGTGCGTGGCCTAGGATGGCACTCAATGCACACTACCAACTCCCGTTGTAGGCAACGCTTGGCCTTTGGTACTGGCTCTCAGGCGGACTCACGGATAAGGCCAGGGCCTTCGCCACAGGAGAGGAGAGGCGACAGGATTCCTGAACACCGTCCGTTCCCTGGAATGGGGAGCTTTGGGTGACTGTCCCCACTCCTTCCCCGGCAAACCCCCTGCCACCGAAAACGCTGCCACATCTTCGAGGAAGATGGCATCTGACTGCCCATTTCACGAGGGAGCTGTTCCTCAAGTTCCGGGTTTGGCTCCTGGTAGCAAGCCCAAGTGTGCCCTACGGACAGGTGGTCAAGGACATGCTGTCCCCTTGGGACCAGAGGCACAAGACAGGCCTGCCTTCTGCCCAGACTCCTTCCTCAGAGTGGAGCAGGTGCCCCTGCCCTAGGCGTCACCTCATGTCTCATTAGCAGTGAGGCTTCGTCTCTCCGCACAGGGAGCGGGTGACACTTGTCTTGCCACCCACCGGCCTGCTCTTCCTGCCACGGCAGGCTCTCCTGCTTCCCGACCGTTTCCCAAACTCAAGGCCAATGGCACCTTCTCTTCTCTGGGGGCGGCTTGTTCGGCCTGCCCCAGACTTGCTCCTGGGGAGTGCAGTGAAAGACATGTCCCTTTCCTTAAGGCCCTTCTAGATGTGCAACCACGCTTCTCTCTTAGGCAAAGAGGTGCTAGGGCAAAGAGGATTTCGTTGCATGCGGGTATCTTCCAACGTGCTGTGGAGAGTAGCTTAGGTATTCAGCAGCAGCATCCCCCACATCCGATTCTGATTTCCCAGTGAATGCTGTGCTTTCCCAGAGGAGATGCCCGGGCAAAGAGGATTTCGCTGTATGCGGGTTTCTCCCACCGCGAGACCGGGCTCAGGCAAGCAGCAGTAGAGCCCGCAGATCCGACTCTGATTTCTCAGCGAATGCTGTGCTTTCGCAGAGGCTTTGGCTTGGAGCGAACAGCACTTGGCCGCTGCTTCCTCAGCAAGGCTTTAGTCGCTTCAGGGAAGAAGAGCAGCGGGAGAGCTGGTGCCTCTTGGGCCTTGCTTTCCCGGGCTCCAAGTTCACATCCTGGGTTCATCCTACCAAGCCGAAATAAGCAGACCCAGCCTCGACCCTGCAGCAGCGTGCATGGCCTAGGATGGCACTCTGCTCACAATGACATCTCTCCTCGTAGGCAAGGCCTGCCCTTTCGCTCTGGCATTCAGGGGGACAGGGGACTAGGCTCGTGCCTTCCCCATCCTTGAGGAGCCGCGAGAGGATCACTGCACACGGCCCGTGCCCTGGGATGGGGAGTAATGGGAAACTGTCCCTGTTTCCCCGACACACCCCCTGCCTCCGCCAAGGCTGCCACATCCTGGAGGAAGACGGCATTTGATTGCCCGTTCCTCCAGGAGGTGTTTCTGCGAGTTCAGGTTCGGGAGATTGGTGGCAAGCCCACGTCTGCCCTCTGGACAGGTGGCCAAGGACCTGCTATCCCCTTGGGCCCAGAGGCACAGGAAAGGCCTTCCTTCTGTCCAGACTCCTTCCTCAGATTAGAGAACGCTCCCGTGCCCAATCATCCCCTCGTGTCTCCTTAGCTTCGTCTCTCTGCACAAGCTGAGGGTGACAATTGTCTTGCCACCGGCCCGCTGTTCTTGCCAGGGCCGGCGCTCCTGCTTCGCGACCGTTTTCCGTCCACAAGGCCAACGACTCCTTCTCTTCTCCTGGGGCAGCATGCTGCACTTTCCCGAGACAGGCTCCTGGGGAGTGCAGTGACAGACATGTCCCTTTCTTTAAGGATCTTTCCACAGGCGCAACCACGCTTCTCTCTCAGGCAGAAGGGATGCCCAGGCAAAGTGGATCTCGCTCCATGCGGATTTATTACACCGTGCTGTGGAGTCTTCCTCAGGAAAACAGCAGCAGCATCCCACAGATCCGACTCTGATTTCCCAGAGAATGCTGTGCTTTCCCAGAGGGGATGCCCTAGCAAAGAGGCTTTTGCTCTATGCGGGTTCCTCCCGCCGTGCTCGAATACTAGGCTAAGGCAAGCAGCAACAGCAGCCCACAGAAACGACTCTGATTTCCCAGCGATGGCTATGCTTTCGCATAGGTTTTCAGCTTGGCGGGAACCGCACTTCGCTGCTGCTTCCTCAGCAAGGATTTCGGTGTTTGCTCTGTCGCGTCAGGGAAGAAGAGCTGCGGAGAGCTGGTCCGTCTTAGGCCTTGCTGTCCCGGGCTTCATGTTGGCGCCCTGGGTTCTCGCTGCCAGGCCGAAATAAGCAGACACAGCCACAAACCTGCAGCAGCGTGCGTGGCCTAGGATGGCACTCAATGCACACTACCAACTCCCGTTGTAGGCAACGCTTGGCCTTTGGTACTGGCTCTCAGGCGGACTCACGGACAAGGCCAGTGCCTTCGCCACAGGAGAGGAGAGGCGACAGGATCCCTGAACACCGTCCGTTCCCTGGAATGGGGAGCTTTGGGTGACTGTCCCCACTCCTTCCCCGGCAAAACCCCTGCCACCGAAAACGCTGTCACATCTTGGAGGAAGATGGCATCTGACTGCCCATTTCACGAGGGAGCTGTTCCTCAAGTTCCGGGTTTGGCTCCTGGTAGCAAACCCAAGTGTGCCCTACGGACAGGTGGTCAAGGACATGCTGTCCCCTTGGGACCAGAGGCACAAGACAGGCCTGCCTTCTGCCCAGACTCCTTCCTCAGAGTGGAGCAGGTGCCCCTGCCCTAGTCGTCACCTCATGTCTCATTAGCAGTGAGGCTTCGTCTCTCCGCACCGGGAGCGGGTGACACTTGTCTTGCCACCGGCCTGCTCTTCCTGCCACGGCAGGCTCTCCTGCTTCCCGACCGTTTCCCAAACTCAAGGCCAATGGCACCTTCTCTTCTCTGGGGGCGGCTTGTTCGGCCTGCCCCAGACTTGCTCCTGGGGAGTGCAGTGAAAGACATGTCCCTTTCCTTAAGGCCCTTTCAGATGTGCAACCACGCTTCTCTCTTAGGCAAAGAGGTGCTAGGGCAAAGAGGATTTCGTTGCATGCGGGTATCTTCCAACGTGCTGTGGAGAGTAGCTTAGGTATTCAGCAGCAGCATCCCCCACATCCGATTCTGATTTCCCAGTGAATGCTGTGCTTTCCCAGAGGAGATGCCCGGGCAAAGAGGATTTCGCTGTATGCGGGTTTCTCCCACCGTTATACCGGGCTCAGGCAAGCAGCAGTAGAGCCCGCAGATCCGACTCTGATTTCTCAGCGAATGCTGTGCTTTCGCAGAGGCTTTGGCTTGGAGCGAACAGCACTTGGCCGCTGCTTCCTCAGCAAGGCTTTAGTCGCTTCAGGGAAGAAGAGCAGCGGGAGAGCTGGTGCCTCTTGGGCCTTGCTTTCCCGGGCTCCAAGTTCACATCCTGGGTTCATCCTACCAAGCCGAAATAAGCAGACCCAGCCTCGACCCTGCAGCAGCGTGCATGGCCTAGGATGGCACTCTGCTCACAATGACATCTCTCCTCGTAGGCAAGGCCTGCCCTTTCGCTCTGGCATTCAGGGGGACAGGGGACTAGGCTCGTGCCTTCCCCATCCTTGAGGAGCCGCGAGAGGATCACTGCACACGGCCCGTGCCCTGGGATGGGGAGTAATGGGAAACTGTCCCTGTTTCCCCGACACACCCCCTGCCTCCGCCAAGGCTGCCACATCCTGGAGGAAGACGGCATTTGATTGCCCGTTCCTCCAGGAGGTGTTTCTGCGAGTTCAGGTTCGGGAGATTGGTGGCAAGCCCACGTCTGCCCTCTGGACAGGTGGCCAAGGACCTGCTATCCCCTTGGGCCCAGAGGCACAGGAAAGGCCTTCCTTCTGTCCAGACTCCTTCCTCAGATTAGAGCACGCTCCCGTGCACAATCATCCCCTCGTGTCTCCTTAGCTTCGTCTCTCTGCACAAGCAGAGGGTGACAATTGTCTTGCCACCGGCCCGCTGTTCTTGCCAGGGCCGGCGCTCCTGCTTCGCGACCGTTTTCCGTCCACAAGGCCAACGACTGCTTCTCTTCTCCTGGGGCAGCATGCTGCACTTTCCCGAGACAGGCTCCTGGGGAGTGCAGTGACAGACATGTCCCTTTCTTTAAGGCTCTTTCCACAGGCGCAACCACACTTCTCTCTCAGGCAGAAGGGATGCCCAGGCAAAGTGGATCTCGCTCCATGCAGATTTATTACACCGTGCTGTGGAGTCTTCCTCAGGAAAACAGCAGCAGCATCCCACAGATCCGACTCTGATTTCCCAGAGAATGCTGTGCTTTCCCAGAGGGGATGCCCTAGCAAAGAGGCTTTTGCTCTATGCGGGTTCCTCCCGCCGTGCTCGAATACTAGGCTAAGGCAAGCAGCAACAGCAGCCCACAGAAACGACTCTGATTTCCCAGCGATGGCTATGCTTTCGCATAGCTTTTCAGCTTGGCGGGAACCGCACTTCGTTGCTGCTTCCTCAGCAAGGATTTCGGTGTTTGCTCTGTCGCGTCAGGGAAGAAGAGCTGCGGAGAGCTGGTCCGTCTTAGGCCTTGCTGTTCCGGGCTTCATGTTGGCGCCCTGGGTTCTCGCTGCCAGGCCGAAATAAGCAGACACAGCCACAAACCTGCAGCAGCGTGCGTGGCCTAGGATGGCACTCAATGCACACTACCAACTCCCGTTGTAGGCAACGCTTGGCCTTTGGTACTGGCTCTCAGGCGGACTCACGGACAAGGCCAGTGCCTTCGCCACAGGAGAGGAGAGGCGACAGGATCCCTGAACACCGTCCGTTCCCTGGAATGGGGAGCTTTGGGGGACTGTCCCCACTCCTTCCCCGGCAAACCCCCTGCCACCGAAAACGCTGTCACATCTTGGAGGAAGATGGCATCTGACTGCCCATTTCACGAGGGAGCTGTTCCTCAAGTTCCGGGTTTGGCTCCTGGTAGCAAGCCCAAGTGTGCCCTACGGACAGGTGGTCAAGGACATGCTGTCCCCTTGGGACCAGAGGCACAAGACAGGCCTGCCTTCTGCCCAGACTCCTTCCTCAGAGTGGAGCAGGTGCCCCTGCCCTAGTCGTCACCTCATGTCTCATTAGCAGTGAGGCTTCGTCTCTCCGCACGGGGAGCGGGTGACACTTGTCTTGCCACCGGCCTGCTCTTCCTGCCACGGCAGGCTCTCCTGCTTCCCGACCGTTTCCCAAACTCAAGGCCAATGGCACCTTCTCTTCTCTGGGGGCGGCTTGTTCGGCCTGCCCCAGACTTGCTCCTGGGGAGTGCAGTGAAAGACATGTCCCTTTCCTTAAGGCCCTTTCAGATGTGCAACCACGCTTCTCTCTTAGGCAAAGAGGTGCTAGGGCAAAGAGGATTTCGTTGCATGCGGGTATCTTCCAACGTGCTGTGGAGAGTAGCTTAGGTATTCAGCAGCAGCATCCCCCACATCCGATTCTGATTTCCCAGTGAATGCTGTGCTTTCCCAGAGGAGATGCCCGGGCAAAGAGGATTTCGCTGTATGCGGGTTTCTCCCACCGTTATACCGGGCTCAGGCAAGCAGCAGTAGAGCCCGCAGATCCGACTCTGATTTCTCAGCGAATGCTGTGCTTTCGCAGAGGCTTTGGCTTGGAGCGAACAGCACTTGGCCGCTGCTTCCTCAGCAAGGCTTTAGTCGCTTCAGGGAAGAAGAGCAGTTGGAGAGCTGGTGCCTCTTGGGCCTTGCTTTCCCGGGCTCCAAGTTCACATCCTGGGTTCATCCTACCAAGCCGAAATAAGCAGACCCAGCCTCGACCCTGCAGCAGCGTGCATGGCCTAGGATGGCACTCTGCTCACAATGACATCTCTCCTCGTAGGCAAGGCCTGCCCTTTCGCTCTGGCATTCAGGGGGACAGGGGACTAGGCTCGTGCCTTCCCCATCCTTGAGGAGCCGCGAGAGGATCACTGCACACGGCCCGTGCCCTGGGATGGGGAGTAATGGGAAACTGTCCCTGTTTCCCGGACACACCCCCTGCCTCCGCCAAGGCTGCCACATCCTGGAGGAAGACGGCATTTGATTGCAAGTTCCTCCAGGAGGTGTTTCTGCGAGTTCAGGTTCGGGAGATTGGTGGCAAGCCCACGTCTGCCCTCTGGACAGGTGGCCAAGGACCTGCTATCCCCTTGGGCCCAGAGGCACAGGAAAGGCCTTCCTTCTGTCCAGACTCCTTCCTCAGATTAGAGCACGCTCCCGTGCCCAATCATCCCCTCGTGTCTCCTTAGCTTCGTCTCTCTGCACAAGCAGAGGGTGACAATTGTCTTGCCACCGGCCCGCTGTTCTTGCCAGGGCCGGCGCTCCTGCTTCGCGACCGTTTTCCGTCCACAAGGCCAACGACTCCTTCTCTTCTCCTGGGGCAGCATGCTACACTTTCCCGAGACAGGCTCCTGGGGAGTGCAGTGACAGACATGTCCCTTTCTTTAAGGATCTTTCCACAGGCGCAACCACGCTTCTCTCTCAGGCAGAAGGGATGCCCAGGCAAAGTGGATCTCGCTCCATGCAGATTTATTACACCGTGCTGTGGAGTCTTCCTCAGGAAAACAGCAGCAGCATCCCACAGATCCGACTCTGATTTCCCAGAGAATGCTGTGCTTTCCCAGAGGGGATGCCCTAGCAAAGAGGCTTTTGCTCTATGCGGGTTCCTCCCGCCGTGCTCGAATACTAGGCTAAGGCAAGCAGCAACAGCAGCCCACAGAAACGACTCTGATTTCCCAGCGATGGCTATGCTTTCGCATAGGTTTTCAGCTTGGCGGGAACCGCACTTCGCTGCTGCTTCCTCAGCAAGGATTTCGGTGTTTGCTCTGTCGCGTCAGGGAAGAAGAGCTGCGGAGAGCTGGTCCGTCTTAGGCCTTGCTGTCCCGGGCTTCATGTTGGCGCCCTGGGTTCTCGCTGCCAGGCCGAAATAAGCAGACACAGCCACAAACCTGCAGCAGCGTGCGTGGCCTAGGATGGCACTCAATGCACACTACCAACTCCCGTTGTAGGCAACGCTTGGCCTTTGGTACTGGCTCTCAGGCGGACTCACGGACAAGGCCAGTGCCTTCGCCACAGGAGAGGAGAGGCGACAGGATCCCTGAACACCGTCCGTTCCCTGAATGGGGAGCTTTGGGGGACTGTCCCCACTCCTTCCCCGGCAAACCCCCTGCCACCGAAAACGCTGTCACATCTTGGAGGAAGATGGCATCTGACTGCCCATTTCACGAGGGAGCTGTTCCTCAAGTTCCGGGTTTGGCTCCTGGTAGCAAGCCCAAGTGTGCCCTACGGACAGGTGGTCAAGGACATGCTGTCCCCTTGGGACCAGAGGCACAAGACAGGCCTGCCTTCTGCCCAGACTCCTTCCTCAGAGTGGAGCAGGTGCCCCTGCCCTAGTCGTCACCTCATGTCTCATTAGCAGTGAGGCTTCGTCTCTCCGCACCGGGAGCGGGTGACACTTGTCTTGCCACCGGCCTGCTCTTCCTGCCACGGCAGGCTCTCCTGCTTCCCGACCGTTTCCCAAACTCAAGGCCAATGGCACCTTCTCTTCTCTGGGGGCGGCTTGTTCGGCCTGCCCCAGACTTGCTCCTGGGGAGTGCAGTGAAAGACATGTCCCTTTCCTTAAGTCCCTTTCAGATGTGCAACCACGCTTCTCTCTTAGGCAAAGAGGTGCTAGGGCAAAGAGGATTTCGTTGCATGCGGGTATCTTCCAACGTGCTGTGGAGAGTAGCTTAGGTATTCAGCAGCAGCATCCCCCACATCCGATTCTGATTTCCCAGTGAATGCTGTGCTTTCCCAGAGGAGATGCCCGGGCAAAGAGGATTTCGCTGTATGCGGGTTTCTCCCACCGTTATACAGGGCTCAGGCAAGCAGCAGTAGAGCCCGCAGATCCGACTCTGATTTCTCAGCGAATGCTGTGCTTTCGCAGAGGCTTTGGCTTGGAGCGAACAGCACTTGGCCGCTGCTTCCTCAGCAAGGCTTTAGTCGCTTCAGGGAAGAAGAGCAGCGGGAGAGCTGGTGCCTCTTGGGCCTTGCTTTCCCGGGCTCCAAGTTCACATCCTGGGTTCATCCTACCAAGCCGAAATAAGCAGACCCAGCCTCGACCCTGCAGCAGCGTGCATGGCCTAGGATGGCACTCTGCTCACAATGACATCTCTCCTCGTAGGCAAGGCCTGCCCTTTCGCTCTGGCATTCAGGGGGACAGGGGACTAGGCTCGTGCCTTCCCCATCCTTGAGGAGCCGCGAGAGGATCACTGCACACGGCCCGTGCCCTGGGATGGGGAGTAATGGGAAACTGTCCCTGTTTCCCCGACACACCCCCTGCCTCCGCCAAGGCTGCCACATCCTGGAGGAAGACGGCATTTGATTGCAAGTTCCTCCAGGAGGTGTTTCTGCGAGTTCAGGTTCGGGAGATTGGTGGCAAGCCCACGTCTGCCCTCTGGACAGGTGGCCAAGGACCTGCTATCCCCTTGGGCCCAGAGGCACAGGAAAGGCCTTCCTTCTGTCCAGACTCCTTCCTCAGATTAGAGCACGCTCCCGTGCCCAATCATCCCCTCGTGTCTCCTTAGCTTCGTCTCTCTGCACAAGCAGAGGGTGACAATTGTCTTGCCACCGGCCCGCTGTTCTTGCCAGGGCCGGCGCTCCTGCTTCGCGACCGTTTTCCGTCCACAAGGCCAACGACTCCTTCTCTTCTCCTGGGGCAGCATGCTGCACTTTCCCTAGACAGGCTCCTGGGGAGTGCAGTGTCAGACATGTCCCTTTCTTTAAGGCTCTTTCCACAGGCGCAACCACGCTTCTCTCTCAGGCAGAAGGGATGCCCAGGCAAAGTGGATCTCGCTCCATGCAGATTTATTACACCGTGCTGTGGAGTCTTCCTCAGGAAAACAGCAGCAGCATCCCACAGATCCGACTCTGATTTCCCAGAGAATGCTGTGCTTTCCCAGAGGGGATGCCCTACCAAAGAGGCTTTTGCTCTATGCGGGTTCCTCCCGCCGTGCTCGAATACTAGGCTAAGGCAAGCAGCAACAGCAGCCCACAGAAACGACTCTGATTTCCCAGCGATGGCTATGCTTTCGCATAGGTTTTCAGCTTGGCGGGAACCGCACTTCGTTGCTGCTTCCTCAGCAAGGATTTCGGTGTTTGCTCTGTCGCGTCAGGGAAGAAGAGCTGCGGAGAGCTGGTCCGTCTTAGGCCTTGCTGTCCCGGGCTTCATGTTGGCGCCCTGGGTTCTCGCTGCCAGGCCGAAATAAGCAGACACAGCCACAAACCTGCAGCAGCGTGCGTGGCCTAGGATGGCACTCAATGCACACTACCAACTCCCGTTGTAGGCAACGCTTGGCCTTTGGTACTGGCTCTCAGGCGGACTCACGGACAAGGCCAGTGCCTTCGCCACAGGAGAGGAGAGGCGACAGGATCCCTGAACACCGTCCGTTCCCTGGAATGGGGAGCTTTGGGGGACTGTCCCCACTCCTTCCCCGGCAAACCCCCTGCCACCGAAAACGCTGTCACATCTTGGAGGAAGATGGCATCTGACTGCCCATTTCACGAGGGAGCTGTTCCTCAAGTTCCGGGTTTGGCTCCTGGTAGCAAGCCCAAGTGTGCCCTACGGACAGGTGGTCAAGGACATGCTGTCCCCTTGGGACCAGAGGCACAAGACAGGCCTGCCTTCTGCCCAGACTCCTTCCTCAGAGTGGAGCAGGTGCCCCTGCCCTAGTCGTCACCTCATGTCTCATTAGCAGTGAGGCTTCGTCTCTCCGCACGGGGAGCGGGTGACACTTGTCTTGCCACCGGCCTGCTCTTCCTGCCACGGCAGGCTCTCCTGCTTCCCGACCGTTTCCCAAACTCAAGGCCAATGGCACCTTCTCTTCTCTGGGGGCGGCTTGTTCGGCCTGCCCCAGACTTGCTCCTGGGGAGTGCAGTGAAAGACATGTCCCTTTCCTTAAGGCCCTTTCAGATGTGCAACCACGCTTCTCTCTTAGGCAAAGAGGTGCTAGGGCAAAGAGGATTTCGTTGCATGCGGGTATCTTCCAACGTGCTGTGGAGAGTAGCTTAGGTATTCAGCAGCAGCATCCCCCACATCCGATTCTGTTTTCCCAGTGAAGGCTGTGCTTTCCCAGAGGAGATGCCCGGGCAAAGAGGATTTCACTGTATGCGGGTTTCTCCCACCGCGAGACCGGGCTCAGGCAAGCAGCAGTAGAGCCCGCAGATCCGACTCTGATTTCTCAGCGAATGCTGTGCTTTCGCAGAGGCTTTGGCTTGGAGCGAACAGCACTTGGCCGCTGCTTCCTCAGCAAGGCTTTAGTCGCTTCAGGGAAGAAGAGCAGCGGGAGAGCTGGTGCCTCTTGGGCCTTGCTTTCCCGGGCTCCAAGTTCACATCCTGGGTTCATCCTACCAAGCCGAAATAAGCAGACCCAGCCTCGACCCTGCAGCAGCGTGCATGGCCTAGGATGGCACTCTGCTCACAATGACATCTCTCCTCGTAGGCAAGGCCTGCCCTTTCGCTCTGGCATTCAGGGGGACAGGGGACTAGGCTCGTGCCTTCCCCATCCTTGAGGAGCCGCGAGAGGATCACTGCACACGGCCAGTGCCCTGGGATGGGGAGTAATGGGAAACTGTCCCTGTTTCCCCGACACACCCCCTGCCTCCGCCAAGGCTGCCACATCCTGGAGGAAGACGGCATTTGATTGCCCGTTCCTCCAGGAGGTGTTTCTGCGAGTTCAGGTTCGGGAGATTGGTGGCAAGCCCACGTCTGCCCTCTGGACAGGTGGCCAAGGACCTGCTATCCCCTTGGGCCCAGAGGCACAGGAAAGGCCTTCCTTCTGTCCAGACTCCTTCCTCAGATTAGAGCACGCTCCCGTGCACAATCATCCCCTCGTGTCTCCTTAGCTTCGTCTCTCTGCACAAGCAGAGGGTGACAATTGTCTTGCCACCGGCCCGCTGTTCTTGCCAGGGCCGGCGCTCCTGCTTCGCGACCGTTTTCCGTCCACAAGGCCAACGACTGCTTCTCTTCTCCTGGGGCAGCATGCTGCACTTTCCCGAGACAGGCTCCTGGGGAGTGCAGTGACAGACATGTCCCTTTCTTTAAGGCTCTTTCCACAGGCGCAACCACACTTCTCTCTCAGGCAGAAGGGATGCCCAGGCAAAGTGGATCTCGCTCCATGCAGATTTATTACACCGTGCTGTGGAGTCTTCCTCAGGAAAACAGCAGCAGCATCCCACAGATCCGACTCTGATTTCCCAGAGAATGCTGTGCTTTCCCAGAGGGGATGCCCTAGCAAAGAGGCTTTTGCTCTATGCGGGTTCCTCCCGCCGTGCTCGAATACTAGGCTAAGGCAAGCAGCAACAGCAGCCCACAGAAACGACTCTGATTTCCCAGCGATGGCTATGCTTTCGCATAGCTTTTCAGCTTGGCGGGAACCGCACTTCGTTGCTGCTTCCTCAGCAAGGATTTCGGTGTTTGCTCTGTCGCGTCAGGGAAGAAGAGCTGCGGAGAGCTGGTCCGTCTTAGGCCTTGCTGTTCCGGGCTTCATGTTGGCGCCCTGGGTTCTCGCTGCCAGGCCGAAATAAGCAGACACAGCCACAAACCTGCAGCAGCGTGCGTGGCCTAGGATGGCACTCAATGCACACTACCAACTCCCGTTGTAGGCAACGCTTGGCCTTTGGTACTGGCTCTCAGGCGGACTCACGGACAAGGCCAGTGCCTTCGCCACAGGAGAGGAGAGGCGACAGGATCCCTGAACACCGTCCGTTCCCTGGAATGGGGAGCTTTGGGGGACTGTCCCCACTCCTTCCCCGGCAAACCCCCTGCCACCGAAAACGCTGTCACATCTTGGAGGAAGATGGCATCTGACTGCCCATTTCACGAGGGAGCTGTTCCTCAAGTTCCGGGTTTGGCTCCTGGTAGCAAGCCCAAGTGTGCCCTACGGACAGGTGGTCAAGGACATGCTGTCCCCTTGGGACCAGAGGCACAAGACAGGCCTGCCTTCTGCCCAGACTCCTTCCTCAGAGTGGAGCAGGTGCCCCTGCCCTAGTCGTCACCTCATGTCTCATTAGCAGTGAGGCTTCGTCTCTCCGCACGGGGAGCGGGTGACACTTGTCTTGCCACCGGCCTGCTCTTCCTGCCACGGCAGGCTCTCCTGCTTCCCGACCGTTTCCCAAACTCAAGGCCAATGGCACCTTCTCTTCTCTGGGGGCGGCTCGTTCGGCCTGCCCCAGACTTGCTCCTGGGGAGTGCAGTGAAAGACATGTCCCTTTCCTTAAGGCCCTTTCAGATGTGCAACCACGCTTCTCTCTTAGGCAAAGAGGTGCTAGGGCAAAGAGGATTTCGTTGCATGCGGGTATCTTCCAACGTGCTGTGGAGAGTAGCTTAGGTATTCAGCAGCAGCATCCCCCACATCCGATTCTGATTTCCCAGTGAATGCTGTGCTTTCCCAGAGGAGATGCCCGGGCAAAGAGGATTTCGCTGTATGCGGGTTTCTCCCACCGTTATACCGGGCTCAGGCAAGCAGCAGTAGAGCCCGCAGATCCGACTCTGATTTCTCAGCGAATGCTGTGCTTTCGCAGAGGCTTTGGCTTGGAGCGAACAGCACTTGGCCGCTGCTTCCTCAGCAAGGCTTTAGTCGCTTCAGGGAAGAAGAGCAGTTGGAGAGCTGGTGCCTCTTGGGCCTTGCTTTCCCGGGCTCCAAGTTCACATCCTGGGTTCATCCTACCAAGCCGAAATAAGCAGACCCAGCCTCGACCCTGCAGCAGCGTGCATGGCCTAGGATGGCACTCTGCTCACAATGACATCTCTCCTCGTAGGCAAGGCCTGCCCTTTCGCTCTGGCATTCAGGGGGACAGGGGACTAGGCTCGTGCCTTCCCCATCCTTGAGGAGCCGCGAGAGGATCACTGCACACGGCCCGTGCCCTGGGATGGGGAGTAATGGGAAACTGTCCCTGTTTCCCGGACACACCCCCTGCCTCCGCCAAGGCTGCCACATCCTGGAGGAAGACGGCATTTGATTGCAAGTTCCTCCAGGAGGTGTTTCTGCGAGTTCAGGTTCGGGAGATTGGTGGCAAGCCCACGTCTGCCCTCTGGACAGGTGGCCAAGGACCTGCTATCCCCTTGGGCCCAGAGGCACAGGAAAGGCCTTCCTTCTGTCCACACTCCTTCCTCAGATTAGAGCACGCTCCCGTGCCCAATCATCCCCTCGTGTCTCCTTAGCTTCGTCTCTCTGCACAAGCAGAGGGTGACAATTGTCTTGCCACCGGCCCGCTGTTCTTGCCAGGGCCGGCGCTCCTGCTTCGCGACCGTTTTCCGTCCACAAGGCCAACGACTCCTTCTCTTCTCCTGGGGCAGCATGCTACACTTTCCCGAGACAGGCTCCTGGGGAGTGCAGTGACAGACATGTCCCTTTCTTTAAGGATCTTTCCACAGGCGCAACCACGCTTCTCTCTCAGGCAGAAGGGATGCCCAGGCAAAGTGGATCTCGCTCCATGCAGATTTATTACACCGTGCTGTGGAGTCTTCCTCAGGAAAACAGCAGCAGCATCCCACAGATCCGACTCTGATTTCCCAGAGAATGCTGTGCTTTCCCAGAGGGGATGCCCTAGCAAAGAGGCTTTTGCTCTATGCGGGTTCCTCCCGCCGTGCTCGAATACTAGGCTAAGGCAAGCAGCAACAGCAGCCCACAGAAACGACTCTGATTTCCCAGCGATGGCTATGCTTTCGCATAGGTTTTCAGCTTGGCGGGAACCGCACTTCGCTGCTGCTTCCTCAGCAAGGATTTCGGTGTTTGCTCTGTCGCGTCAGGGAAGAAGAGCTGCGGAGAGCTGGTCCGTCTTAGGCCTTGCTGTCCCGGGCTTCATGTTGGCGCCCTGGGTTCTCGCTGCCAGGCCGAAATAAGCAGACACAGCCACAAACCTGCAGCAGCGTGCGTGGCCTAGGATGGCACTCAATGCACACTACCAACTCCCGTTGTAGGCAACGCTTGGCCTTTGGTACTGGCTCTCAGGCGGACTCACGGACAAGGCCAGTGCCTTCGCCACAGGAGAGGAGAGGCGACAGGATCCCTGAACACCGTCCGTTCCCTGAATGGGGAGCTTTGGGGGACTGTCCCCACTCCTTCCCCGGCAAACCCCCTGCCACCGAAAACGCTGTCACATCTTGGAGGAAGATGGCATCTGACTGCCCATTTCACGAGGGAGCTGTTCCTCAAGTTCCGGGTTTGGCTCCTGGTAGCAAGCCCAAGTGTGCCCTACGGACAGGTGGTCAAGGACATGCTGTCCCCTTGGGACCAGAGGCACAAGACAGGCCTGCCTTCTGCCCAGACTCCTTCCTCAGAGTGGAGCAGGTGCCCCTGCCCTAGTCGTCACCTCATGTCTCATTAGCAGTGAGGCTTCGTCTCTCCGCACCGGGAGCGGGTGACACTTGTCTTGCCACCGGCCTGCTCTTCCTGCCACGGCAGGCTCTCCTGCTTCCCGACCGTTTCCCAAACTCAAGGCCAATGGCACCTTCTCTTCTCTGGGGGCGGCTTGTTCGGCCTGCCCCAGACTTGCTCCTGGGGAGTGCAGTGAAAGACATGTCCCTTTCCTTAAGTCCCTTTCAGATGTGCAACCACGCTTCTCTCTTAGGCAAAGAGGTGCTAGGGCAAAGAGGATTTCGTTGCATGCGGGTATCTTCCAACGTGCTGTGGAGAGTAGCTTAGGTATTCAGCAGCAGCATCCCCCACATCCGATTCTGATTTCCCAGTGAATGCTGTGCTTTCCCAGAGGAGATGCCCGGGCAAAGAGGATTTCGCTGTATGCGGGTTTCTCCCACCGTTATACAGGGCTCAGGCAAGCAGCAGTAGAGCCCGCAGATCCGACTCTGATTTCTCAGCGAATGCTGTGCTTTCGCAGAGGCTTTGGCTTGGAGCGAACAGCACTTGGCCGCTGCTTCCTCAGCAAGGCTTTAGTCGCTTCAGGGAAGAAGAGCAGCGGGAGAGCTGGTGCCTCTTGGGCCTTGCTTTCCCGGGCTCCAAGTTCACATCCTGGGTTCATCCTACCAAGCCGAAATAAGCAGACCCAGCCTCGACCCTGCAGCAGCGTGCATGGCCTAGGATGGCACTCTGCTCACAATGACATCTCTCCTCGTAGGCAAGGCCTGCCCTTTCGCTCTGGCATTCAGGGGGACAGGGGACTAGGCTCGTGCCTTCCCCATCCTTGAGGAGCCGCGAGAGGATCACTGCACACGGCCCGTGCCCTGGGATGGGGAGTAATGGGAAACTGTCCCTGTTTCCCCGACACACCCCCTGCCTCCGCCAAGGCTGCCACATCCTGGAGGAAGACGGCATTTGATTGCAAGTTCCTCCAGGAGGTGTTTCTGCGAGTTCAGGTTCGGGAGATTGGTGGCAAGCCCACGTCTGCCCTCTGGACAGGTGGCCAAGGACCTGCTATCCCCTTGGGCCCAGAGGCACAGGAAAGGCCTTCCTTCTGTCCAGACTCCTTCCTCAGATTAGAGCACGCTCCCGTGCCCAATCATCCCCTCGTGTCTCCTTAGCTTCGTCTCTCTGCACAAGCAGAGGGTGACAATTGTCTTGCCACCGGCCCGCTGTTCTTGCCAGGGCCGGCGCTCCTGCTTCGCGACCGTTTTCCGTCCACAAGGCCAACGACTCCTTCTCTTCTCCTGGGGCAGCATGCTGCACTTTCCCTAGACAGGCTCCTGGGGAGTGCAGTGTCAGACATGTCCCTTTCTTTAAGGCTCTTTCCACAGGCGCAACCACGCTTCTCTCTCAGGCAGAAGGGATGCCCAGGCAAAGTGGATCTCGCTCCATGCAGATTTATTACACCGTGCTGTGGAGTCTTCCTCAGGAAAACAGCAGCAGCATCCCACAGATCCGACTCTGATTTCCCAGAGAATGCTGTGCTTTCCCAGAGGGGATGCCCTACCAAAGAGGCTTTTGCTCTATGCGGGTTCCTCCCGCCGTGCTCGAATACTAGGCTAAGGCAAGCAGCAACAGCAGCCCACAGAAACGACTCTGATTTCCCAGCGATGGCTATGCTTTCGCATAGGTTTTCAGCTTGGCGGGAACCGCACTTCGTTGCTGCTTCCTCAGCAAGGATTTCGGTGTTTGCTCTGTCGCGTCAGGGAAGAAGAGCTGCGGAGAGCTGGTCCGTCTTAGGCCTTGCTGTCCCGGGCTTCATGTTGGCGCCCTGGGTTCTCGCTGCCAGGCCGAAATAAGCAGACACAGCCACAAACCTGCAGCAGCGTGCGTGGCCTAGGATGGCACTCAATGCACACTACCAACTCCCGTTGTAGGCAACGCTTGGCCTTTGGTACTGGCTCTCAGGCGGACTCACGGACAAGGCCAGTGCCTTCGCCACAGGAGAGGAGAGGCGACAGGATCCCTGAACACCGTCCGTTCCCTGGAATGGGGAGCTTTGGGGGACTGTCCCCACTCCTTCCCCGGCAAACCCCCTGCCACCGAAAACGCTGTCACATCTTGGAGGAAGATGGCATCTGACTGCCCATTTCACGAGGGAGCTGTTCCTCAAGTTCCGGGTTTGGCTCCTGGTAGCAAGCCCAAGTGTGCCCTACGGACAGGTGGTCAAGGACATGCTGTCCCCTTGGGACCAGAGGCACAAGACAGGCCTGCCTTCTGCCCAGACTCCTTCCTCAGAGTGGAGCAGGTGCCCCTGCCCTAGTCGTCACCTCATGTCTCATTAGCAGTGAGGCTTCGTCTCTCCGCACCGGGAGCGGGTGACACTTGTCTTGCCACCGGCCTGCTCTTCCTGCCACGGCAGGCTCTCCTGCTTCCCGACCGTTTCCCAAACTCAAGGCCAATGGCACCTTCTCTTCTCTGGGGGCGGCTTGTTCGGCCTGCCCCAGACTTGCTCCTGGGGAGTGCAGTGAAAGACATGTCCCTTTCCTTAAGGCCCTTTCAGATGTGCAACCACGCTTCTCTCTTAGGCAAAGAGGTGCTAGGGCAAAGAGGATTTCGTTGCATGCGGGTATCTTCCAACGTGCTGTGGAGAGTAGCTTAGGTATTCAGCAGCAGCATCCCCCACATCCGATTCTGTTTTCCCAGTGAAGGCTGTGCTTTCCCAGAGGAGATGCCCGGGCAAAGAGGATTTCACTGTATGCGGGTTTCTCCCACCGCGAGACCGGGCTCAGGCAAGCAGCAGTAGAGCCCGCAGATCCGACTCTGATTTCTCAGCGAATGCTGTGCTTTCGCAGAGGCTTTGGCTTGGAGCGAACAGCAGTTGGCCGCTGCTTCCTCAGCAAGGCTTTAGTCGCTTCAGGGAAGAAGAGCAGCGGGAGAGCTGGTGCCTCTTGGGCCTTGCTTTCCCGGGCTCCAAGTTCACATCCTGGGTTCATCCTACCAAGCCGAAATAAGCAGACCCAGCCTCGACCCTGCAGCTGCGTGCATGGCCTAGGATGGCACTCTGCTCACAATGACATCTCTCCTCGTAGGCAAGGCCTGCCGTTTCGCTCTGGCATTCAGGGGGACAGGGGACTAGGCTCGTGCCTTCCCCATCCTTGAGGAGCCGTGAGAGGATCACTGCACACGGCCCGTGCCCTGGGATGGGGAGTAATGGGAAACTGTCCCTGTTTCCCCGACACACCCACTGCCTCCGCCAAGGCTGCCACATCCTGGAGGAAGACGGCATTTGATTGCCCGTTCCTCCAGGAGGTGTTTCTGCGAGTTCAGGTTCGGGAGATTGGTGGCAAGCCCACGTCTGCCCTCTGGACAGGTGGCCAAGGACCTGCTATCCCCTTGGGCCCAGAGGCACAGGAAAGGCCTTCCTTCTGTCCAGACTCCTTCCTCAGATTAGAGCACGCTCCCGTGCACAATCATCCCCTCGTGTCTCCTTAGCTTCGTCTCTCTGCACAAGCAGAGGGTGACAATTGTCTTGCCACCGGCCCGCTGTTCTTGCCAGGGCCGGCGCTCCTGCTTCGCGACCGTTTTCCGTCCACAAGGCCAACGACTCCTTCTCTTCTCCTGGGGCAGCATGCTGCACTTTCCCGAGACAGGCTCCTGGGGAGTGCAGTGACAGACATGTCCCTTTCTTTAAGGCTCTTTCCACAGGCGCAACCACGCTTCTCTCTCAGGCAGAAGGGATGCCCAGGCAAAGTGGATCTCGCTCCATGCAGATTTATTACACCGTGCTGTGGAGTCTTCCTCAGGAAAACAGCAGCAGCATCCCACAGATCCGACTCTGATTTCCCAGAGAATGCTGTGCTTTCCCAGAGGGGATGCCCTAGCAAAGAGGCTTTTGCTCTATGCGGGTTCCTCCCGCCGTGCTCGAATACTAGGCTAAGGCAAGCAGCAACAGCAGCCCACAGAAACGACTCTGATTTCCCAGCGATGGCTATGCTTTCGCATAGGTTTTCAGCTTGGCGGGAACCGCACTTCGTTGCTGCTTCCTCAGCAAGGATTTCGGTGTTTGCTCTGTCGCGTCAGGGAAGAAGAGCTGCGGAGAGCTGGTCCGTCTTAGGCCTTGCTGTCCCGGGCTTCATGTTGGCGCCCTGGGTTCTCGCTGCCAGGCCGAAATAAGCAGACACAGCCACAAACCTGCAGCAGCGTGCGTGTCCTAGGATGGCACTCAATGCACACTACCAACTCCCGTTGTAGGCAACGCTTGGCCTTTGGTACTGGCTCTCAGGCGGACTCACGGACAAGGCCAGTGCCTTCGCCACAGGAGAGGAGAGGCGACAGGATCCCTGAACACCGTCCGTTCCCTGGAATGGGGAGCTTTGGGGGACTGTCCCCACTCCTTCCCCGGCAAACCCCATGCCACCGAAAACGCTGTCACATCTTGGAGGAAGATGGCATCTGACTGCCCATTTCACGAGGGAGCTGTTCCTCAAGTTCCGGGTTTGGCTCCTGGTAGCAAGCCCAAGTGTGCCCTACGGACAGGTGGTCAAGGACATGCTGTCCCCTTGGGACCAGAGGCACAAGACAGGCCTGCCTTCTGCCCAGACTCCTTCCTCAGAGTGGAGCAGGTGCCCCTGCCCTAGTCGTCACCTCATGTCTCATTAGCAGTGAGGCTTCGTCTCTCCGCACCGGGAGCGGGTGACACTTGTCTTGCCACCGGCCTGCTCTTCCTGCCACGGCAGGCTCTCCTGCTTCCCGACCGTTTCCCAAACTCAAGGCCAATGGCACCTTCTCTTCTCTGGGGGCGGCTCGTTCGGCCTGCCCCAGACTTGCTCCTGGGGAGTGCAGTGAAAGACATGTCCCTTTCCTTAAGGCCCTTTCAGATGTGCAACCACGCTTCTCTCTTAGGCAAAGAGGTGCTAGGGCAAAGAGGATTTCGTTGCATGCGGGTATCTTCCAACGTGCTGTGGAGAGTAGCTTAGGTATTCAGCAGCAGCATCCCCCACATCCGATTCTGATTTCCCAGTGAATGCTGTGCTTTCCCAGAGGAGATGCCCGGGCAAAGAGGATTTCGCTGTATGCGGGTTTCTCCCACCGTTACACCGGGCTCAGGCAAGCAGCAGTAGAGCCCGCAGATCCGACTCTGATTTCTCGGCGAATGCTGTGCTTTCGCAGAGGCTTTGGCTTGGAGCGAACAGCACTTGGCCGCTGCTTCCTCAGCAAGGCTTTAGTCGCTTCAGGGAAGAAGAGCAGCGGGAGAGCTGGTGCCTCTTGGGCCTTGCTTTCCCGGGCTCCAAGTTCACATCCTGGGTTCATCCTACCAAGCCGAAATAAGCAGACCCAGCCTCGACCCTGCAGCAGCGTGCATGGCCTAGGATGGCACTCTGCTCACAATGACATCTCTCCTCGTAGGCAAGGCCTGCCCTTTCGCTCTGGCATTCAGGGGGACAGGGGACTAGGCTCGTGCCTTCCCCATCCTTGAGGAGCCGCGAGAGGATCACTGCACACGGCCCGTGCCCTGGGATGGGGAGTAATGGGAAACTGTCCCTGTTTCCCCGACACACCCCCTGCCTCCGCCAAGGCTGCCACATCCTGGAGGAAGACGGCATTTGATTGCAAGTTCCTCCAGGAGGTGTTTCTGCGAGTTCAGGTTCGGGAGATTGGTGGCAAGCCCACGTCTGCCCTCTGGACAGGTGGCCAAGGACCTGCTATCCCCTTGGGCCCAGAGGCACAGGAAAGGCCTTCCTTCTGTCCAGACTCCTTCCTCAGATTAGAGCACGCTCCCGTGCCCAATCATCCCCTCGTGTCTCCTTAGCTTCGTCTCTCTGCACAAGCAGAGGGTGACAATTGTCTTGCCACCGGCCCGCTGTTCTTGCCAGGGCCGGCGCTCCTGCTTCGCGACCGTTTTCCGTCCACAAGGCCAACGACTCCTTCTCTTCTCCTGGGGCAGCATGCTGCACTTTCCCGAGACAGGCTCCTGGGGAGTGCAGTGACAGACATGTCCGTTTCTTTAAGGATCTTTCCACAGGCGCAACCACAGTTCTCTCTCAGGCAGAAGGGATGCCCAGGCAAAGTGGATCTCGCTCCATGCAGATTTATTACACCGTGCTGTGGAGTCTTCCTCAGGAAAACAGCAGCAGCATCCCACAGATCCGACTCTGATTTCCCAGAGAATGCTGTGCTTTCCCAGAGGGGATGCCCTAGCAAAGAGGCTTTTGCTCTATGCGGGTTCCTCCCGCCGTGCTCGAATACTAGGCTAAGGCAAGCAGCAACAGCAGCCCACAGAAACGACTCTGATTTCCCAGCGATGGCTATGCTTTCGCATAGGTTTTCAGCTTGGCGGGAACCACACTTCGCTGCTGCTTCCTCAGCAAGGATTTCGGTGTTTGCTCTGTCGCGTCAGGGAAGAAGAGCTGCGGAGAGCTGGTCCGTCTTAGGCCTTGCTGTCCCGGGCTTCATGTTGGCGCCCTGGGTTCTCGCTGCCAGGCCGAAATAAGCAGACACAGCCACAAACCTGCAGCAGCGTGCGTGGCCTAGGATGGCACTCAATGCACACTACCAACTCCCGTTGTAGGCAACGCTTGGCCTTTGGTACTGGCTCTCAGGCGGACTCACGGACAAGGCCAGTGCCTTCGCCACAGGAGAGGAGAGGCGACAGGATCCCTGAACACCGTCCGTTCCCTGGAATGGGGAGCTTTGGGGGACTGTCCCCACTCCTTCCCCGGCAAACCCCCTGCCACCGAAAACGCTGTCACATCTTGGAGGAAGATGGCATCTGACTGCCCATTTCACGAGGGAGCTGTTCCTCAAGTTCCGGGTTTGGCTCCTGGTAGCAAGCCCAAGTGTGCCCTACGGACAGGTGGTCAAGGTCCCCTTGGGACCAGAGGCACAAGACAGGCCTGCCTTCTGCCCAGACTCCTTCCTCAGAGTGGAGCAGGTGCCCCTGCCCTAGTCGTCACCTCATGTCTCATTAGCAGTGAGGCTTCGTCTCTCCGCACCGGGAGCGGGTGACACTTGTCTTGCCACCGGCCTGCTCTTCCTGCCACGGCAGGCTCTCCTGCTTCCCGACCGTTTCCCAAACTCAAGGCCAATGGCACCTTCTCTTCTCTGGGGGCGGCTTGTTCGGCCTGCCCCAGACTTGCTCCTGGGGAGTGCAGTGAAAGACATGTCCCTTTCCTTAAGGCCCTTTCAGATGTGCAACCACGCTTCTCTCTTAGGCAAAGAGGTGCTAGGGCAAAGAGGATTTCGTTGCATGCGGGTATCTTCCAACGTGCTGTGGAGAGTAGCTTAGGTATTCAGCAGCAGCATCCCCCACATCCGATTCTGATTTCCCAGTGAATGCTGTGCTTTCCCAGAGGAGATGCCCGGGCAAAGAGGATTTCGCTGTATGCGGGTTTCTCCCACCGTTACACCGGGCTCAGGCAAGCAGCAGTAGAGCCCGCAGATCCGACTCTGATTTCTCGGCGAATGCTGTGCTTTCGCAGAGGCTTTGGCTTGGAGCGAACAGCACTTGGCCGCTGCTTCCTCAGCAAGGCTTTAGTCGCTTCAGGGAAGAAGAGCAGCGGGAGAGCTGGTGCCTCTTGGGCCTTGCTTTCCCGGGCTCCAAGTTCACATCCTGGGTTCATCCTACCAAGCCGAAATAAGCAGACCCAGCCTCGACCCTGCAGCAGCGTGCATGGCCTAGGATGGCACTCTGCTCACAATGACATCTCTCCTCGTAGGCAAGGCCTGCCCTCTCGCTCTGGCATTCAGGGGGACAGGGGACTAGGCTCGTGCCTTCCCCATCCTTGAGGAGCCGCGAGAGGATCACTGCACACGGCCCGTGCCCTGGGATGGGGAGTAATGGGAAACTGTCCCTGTTTCCCCGACACACCCCCTGCCTCCGCCAAGGCTGCCACATCCTGGAGGAAGACGGCATTTGATTGCCAGTTCCTCCAGGAGGTGTTTCTGCGAGTTCAGGTTCGGGAGATTGGTGGCAAACCCACGTCTGCCCTCTGGACAGGTGGCCAAGGACCTGCTATCCCCTTGGGCCCAGAGGCACAGGAAAGGCCTTCCTTATGTCCAGACTCCTTCCTCAGATTAGAGCACGCTCCCGTGCCCAATCATCCCCTCGTGTCTCCTTAGCTTCGTCTCTCTGCACAAGCAGAGGGTGACAATTGTCTTGCCACCGGCCCGCTGTTCTTGCCAGGGCCGGCGCTCCTGCTTCGCGACCGTTTTCCGTCCACAAGGCCAACGACTCCTTCTCTTCTCCTGGGGCAGCATGCTGCACTTTCCCGAGACAGGCTCCTGGGGAGTGCAGTGACAGACATGTCCCTTTCTTTAAGGCTCTTTCCACAGGCGCAACCACGCTTCTCTCTCAGGCAGAAGGGATGCCCAGGCAAAGTGGATCTCGCTCCATGCAGATTTATTACACCGTGCTGTGGAGTCTTCCTCAGGAAAACAGCAGCAGCATCCCACAGATCCGACTCTGATTTCCCAGAGAATGCTGTGCTTTCCCAGAGGGGATGCCCTAGCAAAGAGGCTTTTGCTCTATGCGGGTTCCTCCCGCCGTGCTCGAATACTAGGCTAAGGCAAGCAGCAACAGCAGCCCACAGAAACGACTCTGATTTCCCAGCGATGGCTATGCTTTCGCATAGCTTTTCAGCTTGGCGGGAACCGCACTTCGCTGCTGCTTCCTCAGCAAGGATTTCGGTGTTTGCTCTGTCGCGTCAGGGAAGAAGAGCTGCGGAGAGCTGGTCCGTCTTAGGCCTTGCTGTCCCGGGCTTCATGTTGGCGCCCTGGGTTCTCGCTGCCAGGCCGAAATAAGCAGACACAGCCACAAACCTGCAGCAGCGTGCGTGGCCTAGGATGGCACTCAATGCACACTACCAACTCCCGTTGTAGGCAACGCTTGGCCTTTGGTACTGGCTCTCAGGCGGACTCACGGACAAGGCCAGTGCCTTCGCCACAGGAGAGGAGATGCGACAGGATCCCTGAACACCGTCCGTTCCCTGGAATGGGGAGCTTTGGGGGACTGTCCCCACTCCTTCCCCGGCAAACCCCCTGCCACCGAAAACGCTGTCACATCTTGGAGGAAGATGGCATCTGACTGCCCATTTCACGAGGGAGCTGTTCCTCAAGTTCCGGGTTTGGCTCCTGGTAGCAAGCCCAAGTGTGCCCTACGGACAGGTGGTCAAGGACATGCTGTCCCCTTGGGACCAGAGGCACAAGACAGGCCTGCCTTCTGCCCAGACTCCTTCCTCAGAGTGGAGCAGGTGCCCCTGCCCTAGTCGTCACCTCATGTCTCATTAGCAGTGAGGCTTCGTCTCTCCGCACCGGGAGCGGGTGACACTTGTCTTGCCACCGGCCTGCTCTTCCTGCCACGGCAGGCTCTCCTGCTTCCCGACCGTTTCCCAAACTCAAGGCCAATGGCACCTTCTCTTCTCTGGGGGCGGCTTGTTCGGCCTGCCCCAGACTTGCTCCTGGGGAGTGCAGTGAAAGACATGTCCCTTTCCTTAAGGCCCTTTCAGATGTGCAACCACGCTTCTCTCTTAGGCAAAGAGGTGCTAGGGCAAAGAGGATTTCGTTGCATGCGGGTATCTTCCAACGTGCTGTGGAGAGTAGCTTAGGTATTCAGCAGCAGCATCCCCCACATCCGATTCTGATTTCCCAGTGAATGCTGTGCTTTCCCAGAGGAGATGCCCGGGCAAAGAGGATTTCGCTGTATGCGGGTTTCTCCCACCGCGAGACAGGGCTCAGGCAAGCAGCAGTAGAGCCCGCACATCCGACTCTGATTTCTCGGCGAATGCTGTGCTTTCGCAGAGGCTTTGGCTTGGAGCGAACAGCACTTGGCCGCTGCTTCCTCAGCAAGGCTTTAGTCGCTTCAGGGAAGAAGAGCAGCGGGAGAGCTGGTGCCTCTTGGGCCTTGCTTTCCCGGGCTCCAAGTTCACATCCTGGGTTCATCCTACCAAGCCGAAATAAGCAGACCCAGCCTCGACCCTGCAGCAGCGTGCATGGCCTAGGATGGCACTCTGCTCACAATGACATCTCTCCTCGTAGGCAAGGCCTGCCCTCTCGCTCTGGCATTCAGGGGGACAGGGGACTAGGCTCGTGCCTTCCCCATCCTTGAGGAGCCGCGAGAGGATCACTGCACACGGCCCGTGCCCTGGGATGGGGAGTAATGGGAAACTGTCCCTGTTTCCCCGACACACCCCCTGCCTCCGCCAAGGCTGCCACATCCTGGAGGAAGACGGCATTTGATTGCCCGTTCCTCCAGGAGGTGTTTCTGCGAGTTCAGGTTCGGGAGATTGGTGGCAAGCCCACGTCTGCCCTCTGGACAGGTGGCCAAGGACCTGCTATCCCCTTGGGCCCAGAGGCACAGGAAAGGCCTTCCTTCTGTCCAGACTCCTTCCTCAGATTAGAGCACGCTCCCGTGCCCAATCATCCCCTCGTGTCTCCTTAGCTTCGTCTCTCTGCACAAGCAGAGGGTGACAATTGTCTTGCCACCGGCCCGCTGTTCTTGCCAGGGCCGGCGCTCCTGCTTCGCGACCGTTTTCCGTCCACAAGGCCAACGACTCCTTCTCTTCTCCTGGGGCAGCATGCTGCACTTTCCCGAGACAGGCTCCTGGGGAGTGCAGTGACAGACATGTCCCTTTCTTTAAGGATCTTTCCACAGGCGCAACCACGCTTCTCTCTCAGGCAGAAGGGATGCCCAGGCAAAGTGGATCTCGCTCCATGCAGATTTATTACACCGTGCTGTGGAGTCTTCCTCAGGAAAACAGCAGCAGCATCCCACAGATCCGACTCTGATTTCCCAGAGAATGCTGTGCTTTCCCAGAGGGGATGCCCTAGCAAAGAGGCTTTTGCTCTATGCGGGTTCCTCCCGCCGTGCTCGAATACTAGGCTAAGGCAAGCAGCAACAGCAGCCCACAGAAACGACTCTGATTTCCCAGCGATGGCTATGCTTTCGCATAGGTTTTCAGCTTGGCGGGAACCGCACTTCGCTGCTGCTTCCTCAGCAAGGATTTCGGTGTTTGCTCTGTCGCGTCAGGGAAGAAGAGCTGCGGAGAGCTGGTCCGTCTTAGGCCTTGCTGTCCCGGGCTTCATGTTGGCGCCCTGGGTTCTCGCTGCCAGGCCGAAATAAGCAGACACAGCCACAAACCTGCAGCAGCGTGCGTGGCCTAGGATGGCACTCAATGCACACTACCAACTCCCGTTGTAGGCAACGCTTGGCCTTTGGTACTGGCTCTCAGGCGGACTCACGGACAAGGCCAGTGCCTTCGCCACAGGAGAGGAGAGGCGACAGGATCCCTGAACACCGTCCGTTCCCTGGAATGGGGAGCTTTGGGGGACTGTCCCCACTCCTTCCCCGGCAAACCCCCTGCCACCGAAAACGCTGTCACATCTTGGAGGAAGATGGCATCTGACTGCCCATTTCACGAGGGAGCTGTTCCTCAAGTTCCGGGTTTGGCTCCTGGTAGCAAGCCCAAGTGTGCCCTACGGACAGGTGGTCAAGGACATGCTGTCCCCTTGGGACCAGAGGCACAAGACAGGCCTGCCTTCTGCCCAGACTCCTTCCTCAGAGTGGAGCAGGTGCCCCTGCCCTAGTCGTCACCTCATGTCTCATTAGCAGTGAGGCTTCGTCTCTCCGCACCGGGAGCGGGTGACACTTGTCTTGCCACCGGCCTGCTCTTCCTGCCACGGCAGGCTCTCCTGCTTCCCGACCGTTTCCCAAACTCAAGGCCAATGGCACCTTCTCTTCTCTGGGGGCGGCTTGTTCGGCCTGCCCCAGACTTGCTCCTGGGGAGTGCAGTGAAAGACATGTCCCTTTCCTTAAGGCCCTTTCAGATGTGCAACCACGCTTCTCTCTTAGGCAAAGAGGTGCTAGGGCAAAGAGGATTTCGTTGCATGCGGGTATCTTCCAACGTGCTGTGGAGAGTAGCTTAGGTATTCAGCAGCAGCATCCCCCACATCCGATTCTGATTTCCCAGTGAATGCTGTGCTTTCCCAGAGGAGATGCCCGGGCAAAGAGGATTTCGCTGTATGCGGGTTTCTCGCACCGTTACACCGGGCTCAGGCAAGCAGCAGTAGAGCCCGCAGATCCGACTCTGATTTCTCGGCGAATGCTGTGCTTTCGCAGAGGCTTTGGCTTGGAGCGAACAGCACTTGGCCGCTGCTTCCTCAGCAAGGCTTTAGTCGCTTCAGGGAAGAAGAGCAGCGGGAGAGCTGGTGCCTCTTGGGCCTTGCTTTCCCGGGCTCCAAGTTCACATCCTGGGTTCATCCTACCAAGCCGAAATAAGCAGACCCAGCCTCGACCCTGCAGCAGCGTGCATGGCCTAGGATGGCACTCTGCTCACAATGACATCTCTCCTCGTAGGCAAGGCCTGCCCTCTCGCTCTGGCATTCAGGGGGACAGGGGACTAGGCTCGTGCCTTCCCCATCCTTGAGGAGCCGCGAGAGGATCACTGCACACGGCCCGTGCCCTGGGATGGGGAGTAATGGGAAACTGTCCCTGTTTCCCCGACACACCCCCTGCCTCCGCCAAGGCTGCCACATCCTGGAGGAAGACGGCATTTGATTGCCCGTTCCTCCAGGAGGTGTTTCTGCGAGTTCAGGTTCGGGAGATTGGTGGCAAGCCCACGTCTGCCCTCTGGACAGGTGGCCAAGGACCTGCTATCCCCTTGGGCCCAGAGGCACAGGAAAGGCCTTCCTTCTGTCCAGACTCCTTCCTCAGATTAGAGCACGCTCCCGTGCCCAATCATCCCCCCGTGTCTCCTTAGCTTCGTCTCTCTGCACAAGCAGAGGGTGACAATTGTCTTGCCACCGGCCCGCTGTTCTTGCCAGGGCCGGCGCTCCTGCTCCGCGACCGTTTTCCGTCCACAAGGCCAACGACTCCTTCTCTTCTCCTGGGGCAGCATGCTGCACTTTCCCGAGACAGGCTCCTGGGTAGTGCAGTGACAGACATGTCCCTTTCTTTAAGGCTCTTTCCACAGGCGCAACCACGCTTCTCTCTCAGGCAGAAGGGATGCCCAGGCAAAGTGGATCTCGCTCCATGCAGATTTATTACACCGTGCTGTGGAGTCTTCCTCAGGAAAACAGCAGCAGCATCCCACAGATCCGACTCTGATTTCCCAGAGAATGCTGTGCTTTCCCAGAGGGGATGCCCTAGCAAAGAGGCTTTTGCTCTATGCGGGTTCCTCCCGCCGTGCTCGAATACTAGGCTAAGGCAAGCAGCAACAGCAGCCCACAGAAACGACTCTGATTTCCCAGCGATGGCTATGCTTTCGCATAGGTTTTCAGCTTGGCGGGAACCGCACTTCGCTGCTGCTTCCTCAGCAAGGATTTCGGTGTTTGCTCTGTCGCGTCAGGGAAGAAGAGCTGCGGAGAGCTGGTCCGTCTTAGGCCTTGCTGTCCCGGGCTTCATGTTGGCGCCCTGGGTTCTCGCTGCCAGGCCGAAATAAGCAGACACAGCCACAAACCTGCAGCAGCGTGCGTGGCCTAGGATGATACTCAATGCACACTACCAACTCCCGTTGTAGGCAACGCTTGGCCTTTGGTACTGGCTCTCAGGCGGACTCACGGACAAGGCCAGTGCCTTCGCCACAGGAGAGGAGAGGCGACAGGATCCCTGAACACCGTCCGTTCCCTGGAATGGGGAGCTTTGGGGGACTGTCCCCACTCCTTCCCCGGCAAACCCCCTGCCACCGAAAACGCTGTCACATCTTGGAGGAAGATGGCATCTGACTGCCCATTTCACGAGGGAGCTGTTCCTCAAATTCCGGGTTTGGCTCCTGGTAGCAAGCCCAAGTGTGCCCTACGGACAGGTGGTCAAGGACATGCTGTCCCCTTGGGACCAGAGGCACAAGACAGGCCTGCCTTCTGCCCAGACTCCTTCCTCAGAGTGGAGCAGGTGCCCCTGCCCTAGTCGTCACCTCATGTCTCATTAGCAGTGAGGCTTCGTCTCTCCGCACCGGGAGCGGGTGACACTTGTCTTGCCACCGGCCTGCTCTTCCTGCCACGGCAGGCTCTCCTGCTTCCCGACCGTTTCCCAAACTCAAGGCCAATGGCACCTTCTCTTCTCTGGGGGCGGCTTGTTCGGCCTGCCCCAGACTTGCTCCTGGGGAGTGCAGTGAAAGACATGTCCCTTTCCTTAAGGCCCTTTCAGATGTGCAACCACGCTTCTCTCTTAGGCAAAGAGGTGCTAGGGCAAAGAGGATTTCGTTGCATGCGGGTATCTTCCAACGTGCTGTGGAGAGTAGCTTAGGTATTCAGCAGCAGCATCCCCCACATCCGATTCTGATTTCCCAGTGAATGCTGTGCTTTCCCAGAGGAGATGCCCGGGCAAAGAGGATTTCGCTGTATGCGGGTTTCTCCCACCGCGAGACCGGGCTCAGGCAAGCAGCAGTAGAGCCCGCAGATCCGACTCTGATTTCTCGGCGAATGCTGTGCTTTCGCAGAGGCTTTGGCTTGGAGCGAACAGCACTTGGCCGCTGCTTCCTCAGCAAGGCTTTAGTCGCTTCAGGGAAGAAGAGCAGCGGGAGAGCTGGTGCCTCTTGGGCCTTGCTTTCCCGGGCTCCAAGTTCACATCCTGGGTTCATCCTACCAAGCCGAACTAAGCAGACCCAGCCTCGACCCTGCAGCAGCGTGCATGGCCTAGGATGGCACTCTGCTCACAATGACATCTCTCCTCGTAGGCAAGGCCTGCCCTCTCGCTCTGGCATTCAGGGGGACAGGGGACTAGGCTCGTGCCTTCCCCATCCTTGAGGAGCCGCGAGAGGATCACTGCACACGGCCCGTGCCCTGGGATGGGGAGTAATGGGAAACTGTCCCTGTTTCCCCGACACACCCCCTGCCTCCGCCAAGGCTGCCACATCCTGGAGGAAGACGGCATTTGATTGCCCGTTCCTCCAGGAGGTGTTTCTGCGAGTTCAGGTTCGGGAGATTGGTGGCAAGCCCACGTCTGCCCTCTGGACAGGTGGCCAAGGACCTGCTATCCCCTTGGGCCCAGAGGCACAGGAAAGGCCTTCCTTCTGTCCAGACTCCTTCCTCAGATTAGAGCACGCTCCCGTGCCCAATCATCCCCCCGTGTCTCCTTAGCTTCGTCTCTCTGCACAAGCAGAGGGTGACAATTGTCTTGCCACCGGCCCGCTGTTCTTGCCAGGGCCGGCGCTCCTGCTTCGCGACCGTTTTCCGTCCACAAGGCCAACGACTCCTTCTCTTCTCCTGGGGCAGCATGCTGCACTTTCCCGAGACAGGCTCCTGGGGAGTGCAGTGACAGACATGTCCCTTTCTTTAAGGCTCTTTCCACAGGCGCAACCACGCTTCTCTCTCAGGCAGAAGGGATGCCCAGGCAAAGTGGATCTCGCTCCATGCAGATTTATTACACCGTGCTGTGGAGTCTTCCTCAGGAAAACAGCAGCAGCATCCCACAGATCCGACTCTGATTTCCCAGAGAATGCTGTGCTTTCCCAGAGGGGATGCCCTAGCAAAGAGGCTTTTGCTCTATGCGGGTTCCTCCCGCCGTGCTCGAATACTAGGCTAAGGCAAGCAGCAACAGCAGCCCACAGAAACGACTCTGATTTCCCAGCGATGGCTATGCTTTCGCATAGGTTTTCAGCTTGGCGGGAACCGCACTTCGCTGCTGCTTCCTCAGCAAGGATTTCGGTGTTTGCTCTGTCGCGTCAGGGAAGAAGAGCTGCGGAGAGCTGGTCCGTCTTAGGCCTTGCTGTCCCGGGCTTCATGTTGGCGCCCTGGGTTCTCGCTGCCAGGCCGAAATAAGCAGACACAGCCACAAACCTGCAGCAGCGTGCGTGGCCTAGGATGGCACTCAATGCACACTACCAACTCCCGTTGTAGGCAACGCTTGGCCTTTGGTACTGGCTCTCAGGCGGACTCACGGACAAGGCCAGTGCCTTCGCCACAGGAGAGGAGAGGCGACAGGATCCCTGAACACCGTCCGTTCCCTGGAATGGGGAGCTTTGGGGGACTGTCCCCACTCCTTCCCCGGCAAACCCCCTGCCACCGAAAACGCTGTCACATCTTGGAGGAAGATGGCATCTGACTGCCCATTTCACGAGGGAGCTGTTCCTCAAGTTCCGGGTTTGGCTCCTGGTAGCAAGCCCAAGTGTGCCCTACGGACAGGTGGTCAAGGACATGCTGTCCCCTTGGGACCAGAGGCACAAGACAGGCCTGCCTTCTGCCCAGACTCCTTCCTCAGAGTGGAGCAGGTGCCCCTGCCCTAGTCGTCACCTCATGTCTCATTAGCAGTGAGGCTTCGTCTCTCCGCACCGGGAGCGGGTGACACTTGTCTTGCCACCGGCCTGCTCTTCCTGCCACGGCAGGCTCTCCTGCTTCCCGACCGTTTCCCAAACTCAAGGCCAATGGCACCTTCTCTTCTCTGGGGGCGGCTTGTTCGGCCTGCCCCAGACTTGCTCCTGGGGAGTGCAGTGAAAGACATGTCCCTTTCCTTAAGGCCCTTTCAGATGTGCAACCACGCTTCTCTCTTAGGCAAAGAGGTGCTAGGGCAAAGAGGATTTCGATGCATGCGGGTATCTTCCAACGTGCTGTGGAGAGTAGCTTAGGTATTCAGCAGCAGCATCCCCCACATCCAATTCTGATTTCCCAGTGAATGCTGTGCTTTCCCAGAGGAGATGCCCGGGCAAAGAGGATTTCGCTGTATGCGGGTTTCTCCCACCGCGAGACCGGGCTCAGGCAAGCAGCAGTAGAGCCCGCAGATCCGACTCTGATTTCTCGGCGAATGCTGTGCTTTCGCAGAGGCTTTGGCTTGGAGCGAACAGCACTTGGCCGCTGCTTCCTCAGCAAGGCTTTAGTCGCTTCAGGGAAGAAGAGCAGCGGGAGAGCTGGTGCCTCTTGGGCCTTGCTTTCCCGGGCTCCAAGTTCACATCCTGGGTTCATCCTACCAAGCCGAAATAAGCAGACCCAGCCTCGACCCTGCAGCAGCGTGCATGGCCTAGGATGGCACTCTGCTCACAATGACATCTCTCCTCGTAGGCAAGGCCTGCCCTCTCGCTCTGGCATTCAGGGGGACAGGGGACTAGGCTCGTGCCTTCCCCATCCTTGAGGAGCCGCGAGAGGATCACTGCACACGGCCCGTGCCCTGGGATGGGGAGTAATGGGAAACTGTCCCTGTTTCCCCGACACACCCCCTGCCTCCGCCAAGGCTGCCACATCCTGGAGGAAGACGGCATTTGATTGCAAGTTCCTCCAGGAGGTGTTTCTGCGAGTTCAGGTTCGGGAGATTGGTGGCAAGCCCACGTCTGCCCTCTGGACAGGTGGCCAAGGACCTGCTATCCCCTTGGGCCCAGAGGCACAGGAAAGGCCTTCCTTCTGTCCAGACTCCTTCCTCAGATTAGAGCACGCTCCCGTGCCCAATAATCCCCCCGTGTCTCCTTAGCTTCGTCTCTCTGCACAAGCAGAGGGTGACAATTGTCTTGCCACCGGCCCGCTGTTCTTGCCAGGGCCGGCGCTCCTGCTTCGCGACCGTTTTCCGTCCACAAGGCCAACGACTCCTTCTCTTCTCCTGGGGCAGCATGCTGCACTTTCCCGAGGCAGGCTCCTGGGGAGTGCAGTGACAGACATGTCCCTTTCTTTAAGGCTCTTTCCACAGGCGCAACCACGCTTCTCTCTCAGGCAGAAGGGATGCCCAGGCAAAGTGGATCTCGTTCCATGCAGATTTATTACACCGTGCTGTGGAGTCTTCCTCAGGAAAACAGCAGCAGCATCCCACAGATCCGACTCTGATTTCCCAGAGAATGCTGTGCTTTCCCAGAGGGGATGCCCTAGCAAAGAGGCTTTTGCTCTATGCGGGTTCCTCCCGCCGTGCTCGAATACTAGGCTAAGGCAAGCAGCAACAGCAGCCCACAGAAACGACTCTGATTTCCCAGCGATGGCTATGCTTTCGCATAGGTTTTCAGCTTGGCGGGAACCGCACTTCGCTGCTGCTTCCTCAGCAAGGATTTCGGTGTTTGCTCTGTCGCGTCAGGGAAGAAGAGCTGCGGAGAGCTGGTCCGTCTTAGGCCTTGCTGTCCCGGGCTTCATTTGGCGCCCTGGGTTCTCGCTGCCAGGCCGAAATAAGCAGACACAGCCACAAACCTGCAGCAGCGTGCGTGGCCTAGGATGGCACTCAATGCACACTACCAACTCCCGTTGTAGGCAACGCTTGGCCTTTGGTACTGGCTCTCAGGCGGACTCACGGACAAGGCCAGTGCCTTCGCCACAGGAGAGGAGAGGCGACAGGATCCCTGAACACCGTCCGTTCCCTGGAATGGGGAGCTTTGGGGGACTGTCCCCACTCCCTCCCCGGCAAACCCCCTGCCACCGAAAACGCTGTCACATCTTGGAGGAAGATGGCATCTGACTGCCCATTTCACGAGGGAGCTGTTCCTCAAGTTCCGGGTTTGGCTCCTGGTAGCAAGCCCAAGTGTGCCCTACGGACAGGTGGTCAAGGACATGCTGTCCCCTTGGGACCAGAGGCACAAGACAGGCCTGCCTTCTGCCCAGACTCCTTCCTCAGAGTGGAGCAGGTGCCACTGCCCTAGTCGTCACCTCATGTCTCATTAGCAGTGAGGCTTCGTCTCTCCGCACCGGGAGCGGGTGACACGTGTCTTGCCACCGGCCTGCTCTTCCTGCCACGGCAGGCTCTCCTGCTTCCCGACCGTTTCCCAAACTCAAGGCCAATGGCACCTTCTCTTCTCTGGGGGCGGCTTGTTCGGCCTGCCCCAGACTTGCTCCTGGGGAGTGCAGTGAAAGACATGTCCCTTTCCTTAAGGCCCTTTCAGATGTGCAACCACGCTTCTCTCTTAGGCAAAGAGGTGCTAGGGCAAAGAGGATTTCGTTGCATGCGGGTATCTTCCAACGTGCTGTGGAGAGTAGCTTAGGTATTCAGCAGCAGCATCCCCCACATCCGATTCTGATTTCCCAGTGAATGCTGTGCTTTCCCAGAGGAGATGCCCGGGCAAAGAGGATTTCGCTGTTTGCGAGTTTCTCCCACCGTTACACCGGGCTCAGGCAAGCAGCAGTAGAGCCCGCAGATCCGACTCTGATTTCTCGGCGAATGCTGTGCTTTCGCAGAGGCTTTGGCTTGGAGCGAACAGCACTTGGCCGCTGCTTCCTCAGCAAGGCTTTAGTCGCTTCAGGGAAGAAGAGCAGCGGGAGAGCTGGTGCCTCTTGGGCCTTGCTTTCCCGGGCTCCAAGTTCACATCCTGGGTTCATCCTACCAAGCCGAAATAAGCAGACCCAGCCTCGACCCTGCAGCAGCGTGCATGGCCTAGGATGGCACTCTGCTCACAATGACATCTCTCCTCGTAGGCAAGGCCTGCCCTCTCGCTCTGGCATTCAGGGGGACAGGGGACTAGGCTCGTGCCTTCCCCATCCTTGAGGAGCCGCGAGAGGATCACTGCACACGGCCCGTGCCCTGGGATGGGGAGTAATGGGAAACTGTCCCTGTTTCCCCGACACACCCCCTGCCTCTGCCAAGGCTGCCACATCCTGGAGGAAGACGGCATTTGATTGCCCGTTCCTCCAGGAGGTGTTTCTGCGAGTTCAGGTTCGGGAGATTGGTGGCAAGCCCACGTCTGCCCTCTGGACAGGTGGCCAAGGACCTGCTATCCCCTTGGGCCCAGAGGCACAGGAAAGGCCTTCCTTCTGTCCAGACTCCTTCCTCAGATTAGAGCACGCTCCCGTGCCCAATCATCCCCCCGTGTCTCCTTAGCTTCGTCTCTCTGCACAAGCAGAGGGTGACAATTGTCTTGCCACCGGCCCGCTGTACTTGCCAGGGCCGGCGCTCCTGCTTCGCGACCGTTTTCCGTCCACAAGGCCAACGACGCCTTCTCTTCTCCTGGGGCAGCATGCTGCACTTTCCCGAGACAGGCTCCTGGGGAGTGCAGTGACAGACATGTCCCTTTCTTTAAGGCTCTTTCCACAGGCGCAACCACGCTTCTCTCTCAGGCAGAAGGGATGCCCAGGCAAAGTGGATCTCGCTCCATGCAGATTTATTACACCGTGCTGTGGAGTCTTCCTCAGGAAAACAGCAGCAGCATCCCACAGATCCGACTCTGATTTCCCAGAGAATGCTGTGCTTTCCCAGAGGGGATGCCCTAGCAAAGAGGCTTTTGCTCTATGCGGGTTCCTCCCGCCGTGCTCGAATACTAGGCTAAGGCAAGCAGCAACAGCAGCCCACAGAAACGACTCTGATTTCCCAGCGATGGCTATGCTTTCGCATAGGTTTTCAGCTTGGCGGGAACCGCACTTCGCTGCTGCTTCCTCAGCAAGGATTTCGGTGTTTGCTCTGTCGCGTCAGGGAAGAAGAGCTGCGGAGAGCTGGTCCGTCTTAGGCCTTGCTGTCCCGGGCTTCATGTTGGCGCCCTGGGTTCTCGCTGCCAGGCCGAAATAAGCAGACACAGCCACAATCCTGCAGCAGCGTGCGTGGCCTAGGATGGCACTCAATGCACACTACCAACTCCCGTTGTAGGCAACGCTTGGCCTTTGGTACTGGCTCTCAGGCGGACTCACGGACAAGGCCAGTGCCTTCGCCACAGGAGAGGAGAGGCGACAGGATCCCTGAACACCGTCCGTTCCCTGGAATGGGGAGCTTTGGGGGACTGTCCCCACTCCTTCCCCGGCAAACCCCCTGCCACCGAAAACGCTGTCACATCTTGGAGGAAGATGGCATCTGACTGCCCATTTCACGAGGGAGCTGTTCCTCAAGTTCCGGGTTTGGCTCCTGGTAGCAAGCCCAAGTGTCCCTACGGACAGGTGGTCAAGGACATGCTGTCCCCTTGGGACCAGAGGCACAAGACAGGCCTGCCTTCTGCCCAGACTCCTTCCTCAGAGTGGAGCAGGTGCTCCTGCCCTAGTCGTCACCTCATGTCTCATTAGCAGTGAGGCTTCGTCTCTCCGCACCGGGAGCGGGTGACACTTGTCTTGCCACCGGCCTGCTCTTCCTGCCACGGCAGGCTCTCCTGCTTCCCGACCGTTTCACAAACTCAAGGCCAATGGCACCTTCTCTTCTCTGGGGGCGGCTTGTTCGGCCTGCCCCAGACTTGCTCCTGGGGAGTGCAGTGAAAGACATGTCCCTTTCCTTAAGGCCCTTTCAGATGTGCAACCACGCTTCTCTCTTAGGCAAAGAGGTGCTAGGGCAAAGAGGTTTTCGTTGCATGCGGGTATCTTCCAACGTGCTGTGGAGAGTAGCTTAGGTATTCAGCAGCAGCATCCCCCACATCCGATTCTGATTTCCCAGTGAATGCTGTGCTTTCCCAGAGGAGATGCCCGGGCAAAGAGGATTTCGCTGTATGCGGGTTTCTCCCACCGCGAGACCGGGCTCAGGCAAGCAGCAGTAGAGCCCGCAGATCCGACTCTGATTTCTCGGCGAATGCTGTGCTTTCGCAGAGGCTTTGGCTTGGAGCGAACAGCACTTGGCCGCTGCTTCCTCAGCAAGGCTTTAGTCGCTTCAGGGAAGAAGAGCAGCGGGAGAGCTGGTGCCTCTTGGGCCTTGCTTTCCCGGGCTCCAAGTTCACATCCTGGGTTCATCCTACCAAGCCGAACTAAGCAGACCCAGCCTCGACCCTGCAGCAGCGTGCATGGCCTAGGATGGCACTCTGCTCACAATGACATCTCTCCTCGTAGGCAAGGCCTGCCCTCTCGCTCTGGCATTCAGGGGGACAGGGGACTAGGCTCGTGCCTTCCCCATCCTTGAGGAGCCGCGAGAGGATCACTGCACACGGCCCGTGCCCTGGGATGGGGAGTAATGGGAAACTGTCCCTGTTTCCCCGACACACCCCCTGCCTCCGCCAAGGCTGCCACATCCTGGAGGAAGACGGCATTTGATTGCCCGTTCCTCCAGGAGGTGTTTCTGCGAGTTCAGGTTCGGGAGATTGGTGGCAAGCCCACGTCTGCCCTCTGGACAGGTGGCCAAGGACCTGCTATCCCCTTGGGCCCAGAGGCACAGGAAAGGCCTTCCTTCTGTCCAGACTCCTTCCTCAGATTAGAGCACGCTCCCGTGCCCAATCATCCCCCCGTGTCTCCTTAGCTTCGTCTCTCTGCACAAGCAGAGGGTGACAATTGTCTTGCCACCGGCCCGCTGTTCTTGCCAGGGCCGGCGCTCCTGCTTCGCGACCGTTTTCCGTCCACAAGGCCAACGACTCCTTCTCTTCTCCTGGGGCAGCATGCTGCACTTTCCCGAGACAGGCTCCTGGGGAGTGCAGTGACAGACATGTCCCTTTCTTTAAGGATCTTTCCACAGGCGCAACCACGCTTCTCTCTCAGGCAGAAGGGATGCCCAGGCAAAGTGGATCTCGCTCCATGCAGATTTATTACACCGTGCTGTGGAGTCTTCCTCAGGAAAACAGCAGCAGCATCCCACAGATCCGACTCTGATTTCCCAGAGAATGCTGTGCTTTCCCAGAGGGGATGCCCTAGCAAAGAGGCTTTTGCTCTATGCGGGTTCCTCCCGCCGTGCTCGAATACTAGGCTAAGGCAAGCAGCAACAGCAGCCCACAGAAACGACTCTGATTTCCCAGCGATGGCTATGCTTTCGCATAGGTTTTCAGCTTGGCGGGAACCGCACTTCGCTGCTGCTTCCTCAGCAAGGATTTCGGTGTTTGCTCTGTCGCGTCAGGGAAGAAGAGCTGCGGAGAGCTGGTCCGTCTTAGGCCTTGCTGTCCCGGGCTTCATGTTGGCGCCCTGGGTTCTCGCTGCCAGGCCGAAATAAGCAGACACAGCCACAAACCTGCAGCAGCGTGCGTGGCCTAGGATGGCACTCAATGCACACTACCAACTCCCGTTGTAGGCAACGCTTGGCCTTTGGTACTGGCTCTCAGGCGGACTCACGGACAAGGCCAGTGCCTTCGCCACAGGAGAGGAGAGGCGACAGGATCCCTGAACACCGTCCGTTCCCTGGAATGGGGAGCTTTGGGGGACTGTCCCCACTCCTTCCCCGGCAAACCCCCTGCCACCGAAAACGCTGTCACATCTTGGAGGAAGATGGCATCTGACTGCCCATTTCACGAGGGAGCTGTTCCTCAAGTTCCGGGTTTGGCTCCTGGTAGCAAGCCCAAGTGTGCCCTACGGACAGGTGGTCAAGGACATGCTGTCCCCTTGGGACCAGAGGCACAAGACAGGCCTGCCTTCTGCCCAGACTCCTTCCTCAGAGTGGAGCAGGTGCCCCTGCCCTAGTCGTCACCTCATGTCTCATTAGCAGTGAGGCTTCGTCTCTCCGCACCGGGAGCGGGTGACACTTGTCTTGCCACCGGCCTGCTCTTCCTGCCACGGCAGGCTCTCCTGCTTCCCGACCGTTTCCCAAACTCAAGGCCAATGGCACCTTCTCTTCTCTGGGGGCGGCTTGTTCGGCCTGCCCCAGACTTGCTCCTGGGGAGTGCAGTGAAAGACATGTCCCTTTCCTTAAGGCCCTTTCAGATGTGCAACCACGCTTCTCTCTTAGGCAAAGAGGTGCTAGGGCAAAGAGGATTTCGATGCATGCGGGTATCTTCCAACGTGCTGTGGAGAGTAGCTTAGGTATTCAGCAGCAGCATCCCCCACATCCGATTCTGATTTCCCAGTGAATGCTGTGCTTTCCCAGAGGAGATGCCCGGGCAAAGAGGATTTCGCTGTATGCGGGTTTCTCCCACCGCGAGACCGGGCTCAGGCAAGCAGCAGTAGAGCCCGCAGATCCGACTCTGATTTCTCGGCGAATGCTGTGCTTTCGCAGAGGCTTTGGCTTGGAGCGAACAGCACTTGGCCGCTGCTTCCTCAGCAAGGCTTTAGTCGCTTCAGGGAAGAAGAGCAGCGGGAGAGCTGGTGCCTCTTGGGCCTTGCTTTCCCGGGCTCCAAGTTCACATCCTGGGTTCATCCTACCAAGCCGAAATAAGCAGACCCAGCCTCGACCCTGCAGCAGCGTGCATGGCCTAGGATGGCACTCTGCTCACAATGACATCTCTCCTCGTAGGCAAGGCCTGCCCTCTCGCTCTGGCATTCAGGGGGACAGGGGACTAGGCTCGTGCCTTCCCCATCCTTGAGGAGCCGCGAGAGGATCACTGCACACGGCCCGTGCCCTGGGATGGGGAGTAATGGGAAACTGTCCCTGTTTCCCCGACACACCCCCTGCCTCCGCCAAGGCTGCCACATCCTGGAGGAAGACGGCATTTGATTGCAAGTTCCTCCAGGAGGTGTTTCTGCGAGTTCAGGTTCGGGAGATTGGTGGCAAGCCCACGTCTGCCCTCTGGACAGGTGGCCAAGGACCTGCTATCCCCTTGGGGCAGAGGCACAGGAAAGGCCTTCCTTCTGTCCAGACTCCTTCCTCAGATTAGAGCACGCTCCCGTGCCCAATCATCCCCCCGTGTCTCCTTAGCTTCGTCTCTCTGCACAAGCAGAGGGTGACAATTGTCTTGCCACCGGCCCGCTGTTCTTGCCAGGGCCGGCGCTCCTGCTTCGCGACCGTTTTCCGTCCACAAGGCCAACGACTCCTTCTCTTCTCCTGGGGCAGCATGCTGCACTTTCCCGAGGCAGGCTCCTGGGGAGTGCAGTGACAGACATGTCCCTTTCTTTAAGGCTCTTTCCACAGGCGCAACCACGCTTCTCTCTCAGGCAGAAGGGATGCCCAGGCAAAGTGGATCTCGTTCCATGCAGATTTATTACACCGTGCTGTGGAGTCTTCCTCAGGAAAACAGCAGCAGCATCCCACTGATCCGACTCTGATTTCCCAGAGAATGCTGTGCTTTCCCAGAGGGGATGCCCTAGCAAAGAGGCTTTTGCTCTATGCGGGTTCCTCCCGCCGTGCTCGAATACTAGGCTAAGGCAAGCAGCAACAGCAGCCCACAGAAACGACTCTGATTTCCCAGCGATGGCTATGCTTTCGCATAGGTTTTCAGCTTGGCGGGAACCGCACTTCGCTGCTGCTTCCTCAGCAAGGATTTCGGTGTTTGCTCTGTCGCGTCAGGGAAGAAGAGCTGCGGAGAGCTGGTCCGTCTTAGGCCTTGCTGTCCCGGGCTTCATTTGGCGCCCTGGGTTCTCGCTGCCAGGCCGAAATAAGCAGACACAGCCACAAACCTGCAGCAGCGTGCGTGGCCTAGGATGGCACTCAATGCACACTACCAACTCCCGTTGTAGGCAACGCTTGGCCTTTGGTACTGGCTCTCAGGCGGACTCACGGACAAGGCCAGTGCCTTCGCCACAGGAGAGGAGAGGCGACAGGATCCCTGAACACCGTCCGTTCCCTGGAATGGGGAGCTTTGGGGGACTGTCCCCACTCCCTCCCCGGCAAACCCCCTGCCACCGAAAACGCTGTCACATCTTGGAGGAAGATGGCATCTGACTGCCCATTTCACGAGGGAGCTGTTCCTCAAGTTCCGGGTTTGGCTCCTGGTAGCAAGCCCAAGTGTGCCCTACGGACAGGTGGTCAAGGACATGCTGTCCCCTTGGGACCAGAGGCACAAGACAGGCCTGCCTTCTGCCCAGACTCCTTCCTCAGAGTGGAGCAGGTGCCACTGCCCTAGTCGTCACCTCATGTCTCATTAGCAGTGAGGCTTCGTCTCTCCGCACCGGGAGCGGGTGACACGTGTCTTGCCACCGGCCTGCTCTTCCTGCCACGGCAGGCTCTCCTGCTTCCCGACCGTTTCCCAAACTCAAGGCCAATGGCACCTTCTCTTCTCTGGGGGCGGCTTGTTCGGCCTGCCCCAGACTTGCTCCTGGGGAGTGCAGTGAAAGACATGTCCCTTTCCTTAAGGCCCTTTCAGATGTGAAACCACGCTTCTCTCTTAGGCAAAGAGGTGCTAGGGCAAAGAGGATTTCGTTGCATGCGGGTATCTTCCAACGTGCTGTGGAGAGTAGCTTAGGTATTCAGCAGCAGCATCCCCCACATCCGATTCTGATTTCCCAGTGAATGCTGTGCTTTCCCAGAGGAGATGCCCGGGCAAAGAGGATTTCGCTGTATGCGGGTTTCTCCCACCGCGAGACCGGGCTCAGGCAAGCAGCAGTAGAGCCCGCAGATCCGACTCTGATTTCTCGGCGAATGCTGTGCTTTCGCAGAGGCTTTGGCTTGGAGCGAACAGCACTTGGCCGCTGCTTCCTCAGCAAGGCTTTAGTCGCTTCAGGGAAGAAGAGCAGCGGGAGAGCTGGTGCCTCTTGGGCCTTGCTTTCCCGGGCTCCAAGTTCACATCCTGGGTTCATCCTACCAAGCCGAACTAAGCAGACCCAGCCTCGACCCTGCAGCAGCGTGCATGGCCTAGGATGGCACTCTGCTCACAATGACATCTCTCCTCGTAGGCAAGGCCTGCCCTCTCGCTCTGGCATTCAGGGGGACAGGGGACTAGGCTCGTGCCTTCCCCATCCTTGAGGAGCCGCGAGAGGATCACTGCACACGGCCCGTGCCCTGGGATGGGGAGTAATGGGAAACTGTCCCTGTTTCCCCGACACACCCCCTGCCTCCGCCAAGGCTGCCACATCCTGGAGGAAGACGGCATTTGATTGCCCGTTCCTCCAGGAGGTGTTTCTGCGAGTTCAGGTTCGGGAGATTGGTGGCAAGCCCACGTCTGCCCTCTGGACAGGTGGCCAAGGACCTGCTATCCCCTTGGGCCCAGAGGCACAGGAAAGGCCTTCCTTCTGTCCAGACTCCTTCCTCAGATTAGAGCACGCTCCCGTGCCCAATCATCCCCTCGTGTCTCCTTAGCTTCGTCTCTCTGCACAAGCAGAGGGTGACAATTGTCTTGCCACCGGCCCGCTGTTCTTGCCAGGGCCGGCGCTCCTGCTTCGCGACCGTTTTCCGTCCACAAGGCCAACGACTCCTTCTCTTCTCCTGGGGCAGCATGCTGCACTTTCCCGAGACAGGCTCCTGGGGAGTGCAGTGACAGACATGTCCCTTTCTTTAAGGCTCTTTCCACAGGCGCAACCACGCTTCTCTCTCAGGCAGAAGGGATGCCCAGGCAAAGTGGATCTCGCTCCATGCAGATTTATTACACCGTGCTGTGGAGTCTTCCTCAGGAAAACAGCAGCAGCATCCCACAGATCCGACTCTGATTTCCCAGAGAATGCTGTGCTTTCCCAGAGGGGATGCCCTAGCAAAGAGGCTTTTGCTCTATGCGGGTTCCTCCCGCCGTGCTCGAATACTAGGCTAAGGCAAGCAGCAACAGCAGCCCACAGAAACGACTCTGATTTCCCAGCGATGGCTATGCTTTCGCATAGGTTTTCAGCTTGGCGGGAACCGCACTTCGCTGCTGCTTCCTCAGCAAGGATTTCGGTGTTTGCTCTGTCGCGTCAGGGAAGAAGAGCTGCGGAGAGCTGGTCCGTCTTAGGCCTTGCTGTCCCGGGCTTCATGTTGGCGCCCTGGGTTCTCGCTGCCAGGCCGAAATAAGCAGACACAGCCACAAACCTGCAGCAGCGTGCGTGGCCTAGGATGGCACTCAATGCACACTACCAACTCCCGTTGTAGGCAACGCTTGGCCTTTGGTACTGGCTCTCAGGCGGACTCACGGACAAGGCCAGTGCCTTCGCCACAGGAGAGGAGAGGCGACAGGATCCCTGAACACCGTCCGTTCCCTGGAATGGGGAGCTTTGGGGGACTGTCCCCACTCCTTCCCCGGCAAACCCCCTGCCACCGAAAACGCTGTCACATCTTGGAGGAAGATGGCATCTGACTGCCCATTTCACGAGGGAGCTGTTCCTCAAGTTCCGGGTTTGGCTCCTGGTAGCAAGCCCAAGTGTGCCCTACGGACAGGTGGTCAAGGACATGCTGTCCCCTTGGGACCAGAGGCACAAGACAGGCCTGCCTTCTGCCCAGACTCCTTCCTCAGAGTGGAGCAGGTGCCCCTGCCCTAGTCGTCACCTCATGTCTCATTAGCAGTGAGGCTTCGTCTCTCCGCACCGGGAGCGGGTGACACTTGTCTTGCCACCGGCCTGCTCTTCCTGCCACGGCAGGCTCTCCTGCTTCCCGACCGTTTCCCAAACTCAAGGCCAATGGCACCTTCTCTTCTCTGGGGGCGGCTTGTTCGGCCTGCCCCAGACTTGCTCCTGGGGAGTGCAGTGAAAGACATGTCCCTTTCCTTAAGGCCCTTTCAGATGTGCAACCACGCTTCTCTCTTAGGCAAAGAGGTGCTAGGGCAAAGAGGATTTCGATGCATGCGGGTATCTTCCAACGTGCTGTGGAGAGTAGCTTAGGTATTCAGCAGCAGCATCCCCCACATCCGATTCTGATTTCCCAGTGAATGCTGTGCTTTCCCAGAGGAGATGCCCGGGCAAAGAGGATTTCGCTGTATGCGGGTTTCTCCCACCGCGAGACCGGGCTCAGGCAAGCAGCAGTAGAGCCCGCAGATCCGACTCTGATTTCTCGGCGAATGCTGTGCTTTCGCAGAGGCTTTGGCTTGGAGCGAACAGCACTTGGCCGCTGCTTCCTCAGCAAGGCTTTAGTCGCTTCAGGGAAGAAGAGCAGCGGGAGAGCTGGTGCCTCTTGGGCCTTGCTTTCCCGGGCTCCAAGTTCACATCCTGGGTTCATCCTACCAAGCCGAAATAAGCAGACCCAGCCTCGACCCTGCAGCAGCGTGCATGGCCTAGGATGGCACTCTGCTCACAATGACATCTCTCCTCGTAGGCAAGGCCTGCCCTCTCGCTCTGGCATTCAGGGGGACAGGGGACTAGGCTCGTGCCTTCCCCATCCTTGAGGAGCCGCGAGAGGATCACTGCACACGGCCCGTGCCCTGGGATGGGGAGTAATGGGAAACTGTCCCTGTTTCCCCGACACACCCCCTGCCTCCGCCAAGGCTGCCACATCCTGGAGGAAGACGGCATTTGATTGCAAGTTCCTCCAGGAGGTGTTTCTGCGAGTTCAGGTTCGGGAGATTGGTGGCAAGCCCACGTCTGCCCTCTGGACAGGTGGCCAAGGACCTGCTATCCCCTTGGGCCCAGAGGCACAGGAAAGGCCTTCCTTCTGTCCAGACTCCTTCCTCAGATTAGAGCACGCTCCCGTGCCCAATCATACCCCGTGTCTCCTTAGCTTCGTCTCTCTGCACAAGCAGAGGGTGACAATTGTCTTGCCACCGGCCCGCTGTTCTTGCCAGGGCCGGCGCTCCTGCTTCGCGACCGTTTTCCGTCCACAAGGCCAACGACGCCTTCTCTTCTCCTGGGGCAGCATGCTGCACTTTCCCGAGGCAGGCTCCTGGGGAGTGCAGTGACAGACATGTCCCTTTCTTTAAGGCTCTTTCCACAGGCGCAACCACGCTTCTCTCTCAGGCAGAAGGGATGCCCAGGCAAAGTGGATCTCGCTCCATGCAGATTTATTACACCGTGCTGTGGAGTCTTCCTCAGGAAAACAGCAGCAGCATCCCACAGATCCGACTCTGATTTCCCAGAGAATGCTGTGCTTTCCCAGAGGGGATGCCCTAGCAAAGAGGCTTTTGCTCTATGCGGGTTCCTCCCGCCGTGCTCGAATACTAGGCTAAGGCAAGCAGCAACAGCAGCCCACAGAAACGACTCTGATTTCCCAGCGATGGCTATGCTTTCGCATAGGTTTTCAGCTTGGCGGGAACCGCACTTCGCTGCTGCTTCCTCAGCAAGGATTTCGGTGTTTGCTCTGTCGCGTCAGGGAAGAAGAGCTGCGGAGAGCTGGTCCGTCTTAGGCCTTGCTGTCCCGGGCTTCATGTTGGCGCCCTGGGTTCTCGCTGCCAGGCCGAAATAAGCAGACACAGCCACAATCCTGCAGCAGCGTGCGTGGCCTAGGATGGCACTCAATGCACACTACCAACTCCCGTTGTAGGCAACGCTTGGCCTTTGGTACTGGCTCTCAGGCGGACTCACGGACAAGGCCAGTGCCTTCGCCACAGGAGAGGAGAGGCGACAGGATCCCTGAACACCGTCCGTTCCCTGGAATGGGGAGCTTTGGGGGACTGTCCCCACTCCTTCCCCGGCAAACACCCTGCCACCGAAAACGCTGTCACATCTTGGAGGAAGATGGCATCTGACTGCCCATTTCACGAGGGAGCTGTTCCTCAAGTTCCGGGTTTGGCTCCTGGTAGCAAGCCCAAGTGTCCCTACGGACAGGTGGTCAAGGACATGCTGTCCCCTTGGGACCAGAGGCACAAGACAGGCCTGCCTTCTGCCCAGACTCCTTCCTCAGAGTGGAGCAGGTGCCCCTGCCCTAGTCGTCACCTCATGTCTCATTAGCAGTGAGGCTTCGTCTCTCCGCACCGGGAGCGGGTGACACTTGTCTTGCCACCGGCCTGCTCTTCCTGCCACGGCAGGCTCTCCTGCTTCCCGACCGTTTCCCAAACTCAAGGCCAATGGCACCTTCTCTTCTCTGGGGGCGGCTTGTTCGGCCTGCCCCAGACTTGCTCCTGGGGAGTGCAGTGAAAGACATGTCCCTTTCCTTAAGGCCCTTTCAGATGTGCAACCACGCTTCTCTCTTAGGCAAAGAGGTGCTAGGGCAAAGAGGATTTCGATGCATGCGGGTATCTTCCAACGTGCTGTGGAGAGTAGCTTAGGTATTCAGCAGCAGCATCCCCCACATCCGATTCTGATTTCCCAGTGAATGCTGTGCTTTCCCAGAGGAGATGCCCGGGCAAAGAGGATTTCGCTGTATGTGGGTTTCTCCCACCGCGAGACCGGGCTCAGGCAAGCAGCAGTAGAGCCCGCAGATCCGACTCTGATTTCTCGGCGAATGCTGTGCTTTCGCAGAGGCTTTGGCTTGGAGCGAACAGCACTTGGCCGCTGCTTCCTCAGCAAGGCTTTAGTCGCTTCAGGGAAGAAGAGCAGCGGGAGAGCTGGTGCCTCTTGGGCCTTGCTTTCCCGGGCTCCAAGTTCACATCCTGGGTTCATCCTACCAAGCCGAAATAAGCAGACCCAGCCTCGACCCTGCAGCAGCGTGCATGGCCTAGGATGGCACTCTGCTCACAATGACATCTCTCCTCGTAGGCAAGGCCTGCCCTCTCGCTCTGGCATTCAGGGGGACAGGGGACTAGGCTCGTGCCTTCCCCATCCTTGAGGAGCCGCGAGAGGATCACTGCACACGGCCCGTGCCCTGGGATGGGGAGTAATGGGAAACTGTCCCTGTTTCCCCGACACACCCCCTGCCTCCGCCAAGGCTGCCACATCCTGGAGGAAGACGGCATTTGATTGCAAGTTCCTCCAGGAGGTGTTTCTGCGAGTTCAGTTTCGGGAGATTGGTGGCAAGCCCACGTCTGCCCTCTGGACAGGTGGCCAAGGACCTGCTATCCCCTTGGGCCCAGAGGCACAGGAAAGGCCTTCCTTCTGTCCAGACTCCTTCCTCAGATTAGAGCACGCTCCCGTGCCCAATCATCCCCCCGTGTCTCCTTAGCTTCGTCTCTCTGCACAAGCAGAGGGTGACAATTGTCTTGCCACCGGCCCGCTGTTCTTGCCAGGGCCGGCGCTCCTGCTTCGCGACCGTTTTCCGTCCACAAGGCCAACGACTCCTTCTCTTCTCCTGGGGCAGCATGCTGCACTTTCCCGAGGCAGGCTCCTGGGGAGTGCAGTGACAGACATGTCCCTTTCTTTAAGGCTCTTTCCACAGGCGCAACCACGCTTCTCTCTCAGGCAGAAGGGATGCCCAGGCAAAGTGGATCTCGTTCCATGCAGATTTATTACACCGTGCTGTGGAGTCTTCCTCAGGAAAACAGCAGCAGCATCCCACAGATCCGACTCTGATTTCCCAGAGAATGCTGTGCTTTCCCAGAGGGGATGCCCTAGCAAAGAGGCTTTTGCTCTATGCGGGTTCCTCCCGCCGTGCTCGAATACTAGGCTAAGGCAAGCAGCAACAGCAGCCCACAGAAACGACTCTGATTTCCCAGCGATGGCTATGCTTTCGCATAGGTTTTCAGCTTGGCGGGAACCGCACTTCGCTGCTGCTTCCTCAGCAAGGATTTCGGTGTTTGCTCTGTCGCGTCAGGGAAGAAGAGCTGCGGAGAGCTGGTCCGTCTTAGGCCTTGCTGTCCCGGGCTTCATTTGGCGCCCTGGGTTCTCGCTGCCAGGCCGAAATAAGCAGACACAGCCACAAACCTGCAGCAGCGTGCGTGGCCTAGGATGGCACTCAATGCACACTACCAACTCCCGTTGTAGGCAACGCTTGGCCTTTGGTACTGGCTCTCAGGCGGACTCACGGACAAGGCCAGTGCCTTCGCCACAGGAGAGGAGAGGCGACAGGATCCCTGAACACCGTCCGTTCCCTGGAATGGGGAGCTTTGGGGGACTGTCCCCACTCCCTCCCCGGCAAACCCCCTGCCACCGAAAACGCTGTCACATCTTGGAGGAAGATGGCATCTGACTGCCCATTTCACGAGGGAGCTGTTCCTCAAGTTCCGGGTTTGGCTCCTGGTAGCAAGCCCAAGTGTGCCCTACGGACAGGTGGTCAAGGACATGCTGTCCCCTTGGGACCAGAGGCACAAGACAGGCCTGCCTTCTGCCCAGACTCCTTCCTCAGAGTGGAGCAGGTGCCACTGCCCTAGTCGTCACCTCATGTCTCATTAGCAGTGAGGCTTCGTCTCTCCGCACCGGGAGCGGGTGACACGTGTCTTGCCACCGGCCTGCTCTTCCTGCCACGGCAGGCTCTCCTGCTTCCCGACCGTTTCCCAAACTCAAGGCCAATGGCACCTTCTCTTCTCTGGGGGCGGCTTGTTCGGCCTGCCCCAGACTTGCTCCTGGGGAGTGCAGTGAAAGACATGTCCCTTTCCTTAAGGCCCTTTCAGATGTGAAACCACGCTTCTCTCTTAGGCAAAGAGGTGCTAGGGCAAAGAGGATTTCGTTGCATGCGGGTATCTTCCAACGTGCTGTGGAGAGTAGCTTAGGTATTCAGCAGCAGCATCCCCCACATCCGATTCTGATTTCCCAGTGAATGCTGTGCTTTCCCACAGGAGATGCCCGGGCAAAGAGGATTTCGCTGTATGCGAGTTTCTCCCACCGTTACACCGGGCTCAGGCAAGCAGCAGTAGAGCCCGCAGATCTGACTCTGATTTCTCGGCGAATGCTGTGCTTTCGCAGAGGCTTTGGCTTGGAGCGAACAGCACTTGGCCGCTGCTTCCTCAGCAAGGCTTTAGTCGCTTCAGGGAAGAAGAGCAGCGGGAGAGCTGGTGCCTCTTGGGCCTTGCTTTCCCGGGCTCCAAGTTCACATCCTGGGTTCATCCTACCAAGCCGAAATAAGCAGACCCAGCCTCGACCCTGCAGCAGCGTGCATGGCCTAGGATGGCACTCTGCTCACAATGACATCTCTCCTCGTAGGCAAGGCATGCCCTCTCGCTCTGGCATTCAGGGGGACAGGGGACTAGGCTCGTGCCTTCCCCATCCTTGAGGAGCCGCGAGAGGATCACTGCACACGGCCCGTGCCCTGGGATGGGGAGTAATGGGAAACTGTCCCTGTTTCCCCGACACACCCCCTGCCTCTGCCAAGGCTGCCACATCCTGGAGGAAGACGGCATTTGATTGCCCGTTCCTCCAGGAGGTGTTTCTGCGAGTTCAGGTTCGGGAGATTGGTGGCAAGCCCACGTCTGCCCTCTGGACAGGTGGCCAAGGACCTGCTATCCCCTTGGGCCCAGAGGCACAGGAAAGGCCTTCCTTCTGTCCAGACTCCTTCCTCAGATTAGAGCACGCTCCCGTGCCCAATCATCCCCCCGTGTCTCCTTAGCTTCGTCTCTCTGCACAAGCAGAGGGTGACAATTGTCTTGCCACCGGCCCGCTGTTCTTGCCAGGGCCGGCGCTCCTGCTTCGCGACCGTTTTCCGTCCACAAGGCCAACGACGCCTTCTCTTCTCCTGGGGCAGCATGCTGCACTTTCCCGAGACAGGCTCCTGGGGAGTGCAGTGACAGACATGTCCCTTTCTTTAAGGCTCTTTCCACAGGCGCAACCACGCTTCTCTCTCAGGCAGAAGGGATGCCCAGGCAAAGTGGATCTCGCTCCATGCAGATTTATTACACCGTGCTGTGGAGTCTTCCTCAGGAAAACAGCAGCAGCATCCCACAGATCCGACTCTGATTTCCCAGAGAATGCTGTGCTTTCCCAGAGGGGATGCCCTAGCAAAGAGGCTTTTGCTCTATGCGGGTTCCTCCCGCCGTGCTCGAATACTAGGCTAAGGCAAGCAGCAACAGCAGCCCACAGAAACGACTCTGATTTCCCAGCGATGGCTATGCTTTCGCATAGGTTTTCAGCTTGGCGGGAACCGCACTTCGCTGCTGCTTCCTCAGCAAGGATTTCGGTGTTTGCTCTGTCGCGTCAGGGAAGAAGAGCTGCGGAGAGCTGGTCCGTCTTAGGCCTTGCTGTCCCGGGCTTCATGTTGGCGCCCTGGGTTCTCGCTGCCAGGCCGAAATAAGCAGACACAGCCACAATCCTGCAGCAGCGTGCGTGGCCTAGGATGGCACTCAATGCACACTACCAACTCCCGTTGTAGGCAACGCTTGGCCTTTGGTACTGGCTCTCAGGCGGACTCACGGACAAGGCCAGTGCCTTCGCCACAGGAGAGGAGAGGCGACAGGATCCCTGAACACCGTCCGTTCCCTGGAATGGGGAGCTTTGGGGGACTGTCCCCACTCCTTCCCCGGCAAACCCCCTGCCACCGAAAACGCTGTCACATCTTGGAGGAAGATGGCATCTGACTGCCCATTTCACGAGGGAGCTGTTCCTCAAGTTCCGGGTTTGGCTCCTGGTAGCAAGCCCAAGTGTCCCTACGGACAGGTGGTCAAGGACATGCTGTCCCCTTGGGACCAGAGGCACAAGACAGGCCTGCCTTCTGCCCAGACTCCTTCCTCAGAGTGGAGCAGGTGCCCCTGCCCTAGTCGTCACCTCATGTCTCATTAGCAGTGAGGCTTCGTCTCTCCGCACCGGGAGCGGGTGACACTTGTCTTGCCACCGGCCTGCTCTTCCTGCCACGGCAGGCTCTCCTGCTTCCCGACCGTTTCCCAAACTCAAGGCCAATGGCACCTTCTCTTCTCTGGGGGCGGCTTGTTCGGCCTGCCCCAGACTTGCTCCTGGGGAGTGCAGTGAAAGACATGTCCCTTTCCTTAAGGCCCTTTCAGATGTGCAACCACGCTTCTCTCTTAGGCAAAGAGGTGCTAGGGCAAAGAGGATTTCGTTGCATGCGGGTATCTTCCAACGTGCTGTGGAGAGTAGCTTAGGTATTCAGCAGCAGCATCCCCCACATCCGATTCTGATTTCCCAGTGAATGCTGTGCTTTCCCAGAGGAGATGCCCGGGCAAAGAGGATTTCGCTGTATGCGGGTTTCTCCCACCGCGAGACCGGGCTCAGGCAAGCAGCAGTAGAGCCCGCAGATCCGACTCTGATTTCTCGGCGAATGCTGTGCTTTCGCAGAGGCTTTGGCTTGGAGCGAACAGCACTTGGCCGCTGCTTCCTCAGCAAGGCTTTAGTCGCTTCAGGGAAGAAGAGCAGCGGGAGAGCTGGTGCCTCTTGGGCCTTGCTTTCCCGGGCTCCAAGTTCACATCCTGGGTTCATCCTACCAAGCCGAACTAAGCAGACCCAGCCTCGACCCTGCAGCAGCGTGCATGGCCTAGGATGGCACTCTGCTCACAATGACATCTCTCCTCGTAGGCAAGGCCTGCCCTCTCGCTCTGGCATTCACGGGGACAGGGGACTAGGCTCGTGCCTTCCCCATCCTTGAGGAGCCGCGAGAGGATCACTGCACACGGCCCGTGCCCTGGGATGGGGAGTAATGGGAAACTGTCCCTGTTTCCCCGACACACCCCCTGCCTCCGCCAAGGCTGCCACATCCTGGAGGAAGACGGCATTTGATTGCCCGTTCCTCCAGGAGGTGTTTCTGCGAGTTCAGGTTCGGGAGATTGGTGGCAAGCCCACGTCTGCCCTCTGGACAGGTGGCCAAGGACCTGCTATCCCCTTGGGCCCAGAGGCACAGGAAAGGCCTTCCTTCTGTCCAGACTCCTTCCTCAGATTAGAGCACGCTCCCGTGCCCAATCATCCCCCCGTGTCTCCTTAGCTTCGTCTCTCTGCACAAGCAGAGGGTGACAATTGTCTTGCCACCGGCCCGCTGTTCTTGCCAGGGCCGGCGCTCCTGCTTCGCGACCGTTTTCCGTCCACAAGGCCAACGACTCCTTCTCTTCTCCTGTGGCAGCATGCTGCACTTTCCCGAGACAGGCTCCTGGGGAGTGGAGTGACAGACATGTCCCTTTCTTTAAGGATCTTTCCACAGGCGCAACCACGCTTCTCTCTCAGGCAGAAGGGATGCCCAGGCAAAGTGGATCTCGCTCCATGCAGATTTATTACACCGTGCTGTGGAGTCTTCCTCAGGAAAACAGCAGCAGCATCCCACAGATCCGACTCTGATTTCCCAGAGAATGCTGTGCTTTCCCAGAGGGGATGCCCTAGCAAAGAGGCTTTTGCTCTATGCGGGTTCCTCCCGCCGTGCTCGAATACTAGGCTAAGGCAAGCAGCAACAGCAGCCCACAGAAACGACTCTGATTTCCCAGCGATGGCTATGCTTTCGCATAGGTTTTCAGCTTGGCGGGAACCGCACTTCGCTGCTGCTTCCTCAGCAAGGATTTCGGTGTTTGCTCTGTCGCGTCAGGGAAGAAGAGCTGCGGAGAGCTGGTCCGTCTTAGGCCTTGCTGTCCCGGGCTTCATGTTGGCGCCCTGGGTTCTCGCTGCCAGGCCGAAATAAGCAGACACAGCCACAATCCTGCAGCAGCGTGCGTGGCCTAGGATGGCACTCAATGCACACTACCAACTCCCGTTGTAGGCAACGCTTGGCCTTTGGTACTGGCTCTCAGGCGGACTCACGGACAAGGCCAGTGCCTTCGCCACAGGAGAGGAGAGGCGACAGGATCCCTGAACACCGTCCGTTCCCTGGAATGGGGAGCTTTGGGGGACTGTCCCCACTCCTTCCCCGGCAAACCCCCTGCCACCGAAAACGCTGTCACATCTTGGAGGAAGATGGCATCTGACTGCCCATTTCACGAGGGAGCTGTTCCTCAAGTTCCGGGTTTGGCTCCTGGTAGCAAGCCCAAGTGTGCCCTACGGACAGGTGGTCAAGGACATGCTGTCCCCTTGGGACCAGAGGCACAAGACAGGCCTGCCTTCTGCCCAGACTCCTTCCTCAGAGTGGAGCAGGTGCCCCTGCCCTAGTCGTCACCTCATGTCTCATTAGCAGTGAGGCTTCGTCTCTCCGCACCGGGAGCGGGTGACACTTGTCTTGCCACCGGCCTGCTCTTCCTGCCACGGCAGGCTCTCCTGCTTCCCGACCGTTTCCCAAACTCAAGGCCAATGGCACCTTCTCTTCTCTGGGGGCGGCTTGTTCGGCCTGCCCCAGACTTGCTCCTGGGGAGTGCAGTGAAAGACATGTCCCTTTCCTTAAGGCCCTTTCAGATGTGCAACCACGCTTCTCTCTTAGGCAAAGAGGTGCTAGGGCAAAGAGGATTTCGTTGCATGCGGGTATCTTCCAACGTGCTGTGGAGAGTAGCTTAGGTATTCAGCAGCATCATCCCCCACATCCGATTCTGATTTCCCAGTGAATGCTGTGCTTTCCCAGAGGAGATGCCCGGGCAAAGAGGATTTCACTGTATGCGGGTTTCTCCCACCGCGAGACCGGGCTCAGGCAAGCAGCAGTAGAGCCCGCAGATCCGACTCTGATTTCTCGGCGAATGCTGTGCTTTCGCAGAGGCTTTGGCTTGGAGCGAACAGCACTTGGCCGCTGCTTCCTCAGCAAGGCTTTAGTCGCTTCAGGGAAGAAGAGCAGCGGGAGAGCTGGTGCCTCTTGGGCCTTGCTTTCCCGGGCTCCAAGTTCACATCCTGGGTTCATCCTACCAAGCCGAAATAAGCAGACCCAGCCTCGACCCTGCAGCAGCGTGCATGGCCTAGGATGGCACTCTGCTCACAATGACATCTCTCCTCGTAGGCAAGGCCTGCCCTCTCGCTCTGGCATTCAGGGGGACAGGGGACTAGGCTCGTGCCTTCCCCATCCTTGAGGAGCCGCGAGAGGATCACTGCACACGGCCCGTGCCCTGGGATGGGGAGTAATGGGAAACTGTCCCTGTTTCCCCGACACACCCCCTGCCTCCGCCAAGGCTGCCACATCCTGGAGGAAGACGGCATTTGATTGCCCTTTCCTCCAGGAGGTGTTTCTGCGAGTTCAGGTTCGGGAGATTGGTGGCAAGCCCACGTCTGCCCTCTGGACAGGTGGCCAAGGACCTGCTATCCCCTTGGGCCCAGAGGCACAGGAAAGGCCTTCCTTCTGTCCAGACTCCTTCCTCAGATTAGAGCACGCTCCCGTGCCCAATCATCCCCTCGTGTCTCCTTAGCTTCGTCTCTCTGCACAAGCAGAGGGTGACAATTGTCTTGCCACCGGCCCGCTGTTCTTGCCAGGGCCGGCGCTCCTGCTTCGCGACCGTTTTCCGTCCACAAGGCCAACGACTCCTTCTCTTCTCCTGGGGCAGCATGCTGCACTTTCCCGAAACAGGCTCCTGGGGAGTGCAGTGACAGACATGTCCGTTTCTTTAAGGATCTTTCCACAGGCGCAACCACGCTTCTCTCTCAGGCAGAAGGGATGCCCAGGCAAAGTGGATCTCGCTCCATGCAGATTTATTACACCGTGCTGTGGAGTCTTCCTCAGGAAAACAGCAGCAGCATCCCACAGATCCGACTCTGATTTCCCAGAGAATGCTGTGCTTTCCCAGAGGGGATGCCCTAGCAAAGAGGCTTTTGCTCTATGCGGGTTCCTCCCGCCGTGCTCGAATACTAGGCTAAGGCAAGCAGCAACAGCAGCCCACAGAAACGACTCTGATTTCCCAGCGATGGCTATGCTTTCGCATAGGTTTTCAGCTTGGCGGGAACCGCACTTCGCTGCTGCTTCCTCAGCAAGGATTTCGGTGTTTGCTCTGTCGCGTCAGGGAAGAAGAGCTGCGGAGAGCTGGTCCGTCTTAGGCCTTGCTGTCCCGGGCTTCATGTTGGCGCCCTGGGTTCTCGCTGCCAGGCCGAAATAAGCAGACACAGCCACAAACCTGCAGCAGCGTGCGTGGCCTAGGATGGCACTCAATGCACACTACCAACTCCCGTTGTAGGCAACGCTTGGCCTTTGGTACTGGCTCTCAGGCGGACTCACGGACAAGGCCAGTGCCTTCGCCACAGGAGAGGAGAGGCGACAGGATCCCTGAACACCGTCCGTTCCCTGGAATGGGGAGCTTTGGGGGACTGTCCCCACTCCTTCCCCGGCAAACCCCCTGCCACCGAAAACGCTGTCACATCTTGGAGGAAGATGGCATCTGACTGCCCATTTCACGAGGGAGCTGTTCCTCAAGTTCCGGGTTTGGCTCCTGGTAGCAAGCCCAAGTGTGCCCTACGGACAGGTGGTCAAGGACATGCTGTCCCCTTGGGACCAGAGGCACAAGACAGGCCTGCCTTCTGCCCAGACTCCTTCCTCAGAGTGGAGCAGGTGCCCCTGCCCTAGTCGTCACCTCATGTCTCATTAGCAGTGAGGCTTCGTCTCTCCGCACCGGGAGCGGGTGACACTTGTCTTGCCACCGGCCTGCTCTTCCTGCCACGGCAGGCTCTCCTGCTTCCCGACCGTTTCCCAAACTCAAGGCCAATGGCACCTTCTCTTCTCTGGGGGCGGCTTGTTCGGCCTGCCCCAGACTTGCTCCTGGGGAGTGCAGTGAAAGACATGTCCCTTTCCTTAAGGCCCTTTCAGATGTGCAACCACGCTTCTCTCTTAGGCAAAGAGGTGCTAGGGCAAAGACGATTTCGTTGCATGCGGGTATCTTCCAACGTGCTGTGGAGAGTAGCTTAGGTATTCAGCAGCAGCATCCCCCACATCCGATTCTGATTTCCCAGTGAATGCTGTGCTTTCCCAGAGGAGATGCCCGGGCAAAGAGGATTTCGCTGTATGCGGGTTTCTCCCACCGCGAGACCGGGCTCAGGCAAGCAGCAGTAGAGCCCGCAGATCCGACTCTGATTTCTCGGCGAATGCTGTGCTTTCGCAGAGGCTTTGGCTTGGAGCGAACAGCACTTGGCCGCTGCTTCCTCAGCAAGGCTTTAGTCGCTTCAGGGAAGAAGAGCAGCGGGAGAGCTGGTGCCTCTTGGGCCTTGCTTTCCCGGGCTCCAAGTTCACATCCTGGGTTCATCCTACCAAGCCGAACTAAGCAGACCCAGCCTCGACCCTGCAGCAGCGTGCATGGCCTAGGATGGCACTCTGCTCACAATGACATCTCTCCTCGTAGGCAAGGCCTGCCCTCTCGCTCTGGCATTCAGGGGGACAGGGGACTAGGCTCGTGCCTTCCCCATCCTTGAGGAGCCGCGAGAGGATCACTGCACACGGCCCGTGCCCTGGGATGGGGAGTAATGGGAAACTGTCCCTGTTTCCCCGACACACCCCCTGCCTCCGCCAAGGCTGCCACATCCTGGAGGAAGACGGCATTTGATTGCCCGTTCGTCCAGGAGGTGTTTCTGCGAGTTCAGGTTCGGGAGATTGGTGGCAAGCCCACGTCTGCCCTCTGGACAGGTGGCCAAGGACCTGCTATCCCCTTGGGCCCAGAGGCACAGGAAAGGCCTTCCTTCTGTCCAGACTCCTTCCTCAGATTAGAGCACGCTCCCGTGCCCAATCATCCCCTCGTGTCTCCTTAGCTTCGTCTCTCTGCACAAGCAGAGGGTGACAATTGTCTTGCCACCGGCCCGCTGTTCTTGCCAGGGCCGGCGCTCCTGCTTCGCGACCGTTTTCCGTCCACAAGGCCAACGACTCCTTCTCTTCTCCTGGGGCAGCATGCTGCACTTTCCCGAGACAGGCTCCTGGGGAGTGCAGTGACAGACATGTCCCTTTCTTTAAGGATCTTTCCACAGGCGCAACCACGCTTCTCTCTCAGGCAGAAGGGATGCCCAGGCAAAGTGGATCTCGCTCCATGCAGATTTATTACACCGTGCTGTGGAGTCTTCCTCAGGAAAACAGCAGCAGCATCCCACAGATCCGACTCTGATTTCCCAGAGAATGCTGTGCTTTCCCAGAGGGGATGCCCTAGCAAAGAGGCTTTTGCTCTATGCGGGTTCCTCCCGCCGTGCTCGAATACTAGGCTAAGGCAAGCAGCAACAGCAGCCCACAGAAACGACTCTGATTTCCCAGCGATGGCTATGCTTTCGCATAGGTTTTCAGCTTGGCGGGAACCGCACTTCGCTGCTGCTTCCTCAGCAAGGATTTCGGTGTTTGCTCTGTCGCGTCAGGGAAGAAGAGCTGCGGAGAGCTGGTCCGTCTTAGGCCTTGCTGTCCCGGGCTTCATGTTGGCGCCCTGGGTTCTCGCTGCCAGGCCGAAATAAGCAGACACAGCCACAAACCTGCAGCAGCGTGCGTGGCCTAGGATGGCACTCAATGCACACTACCAACTCCCGTTGTAGGCAACGCTTGGCCTTTGGTACTGGCTCTCAGGCGGACTCACGGACAAGGCCAGTGCCTTCGCCACAGGAGAGGAGAGGCGACAGGATCCCTGAACACCGTCCGTTCCCTGGAATGGGGAGCTTTGGGGGACTGTCCCCACTCCTTCCCCGGCAAACCCCCTGCCACCGAAAACGCTGTCACATCTTGGAGGAAGATGGCATCTGACTGCCCATTTCACGAGGGAGCTGTTCCTCAAGTTCCGGGTTTGGCTCCTGGTAGCAAGCCCAAGTGTTCCCTACGGACAGGTGGTCAAGGACATGCTGTCCCCTTGGGACCAGAGGCACAAGACAGGCCTGCCTTCTGCCCAGACTCCTTCCTCAGAGTGGAGCAGGTGCCCCTGCCCTAGTCGTCACCTCATGTCTCATTAGCAGTGAGGCTTCGTCTCTCCGCACCGGGAGCGGGTGACACTTGTCTTGCCACCGGCCTGCTCTTCCTGCCACGGCAGGCTCTCCTGCTTCCCGACCGTTTCCCAAACTCAAGGCCAATGGCACCTTCTCTTCTCTGGGGGCGGCTTGTTCGGCCTGCCCCAGACTTGCTCCTGGGGAGTGCAGTGAAAGACATGTCCCTTTCCTTAAGGCCCTTTCAGATGTGCAACCACGCTTCTCTCTTAGGCAAAGAGGTGCTAGGGCAAAGAGGATTTCGTTGCATGCGGGTATCTTCCAACGTGCTGTGGAGAGTAGCTTAGGTATTCAGCAGCAGCATCCCCCACATCCGATTCTGATTTCCCAGTGAATGCTGTGCTTTCCCAGAGGAGATGCCCGGGCAAAGAGGATTTCGCTGTATGCGGGTTTCTCCCACCGCGAGACCGGGCTCAGGCAAGCAGCAGTAGGGCCCGCAGATCCGACTCTGATTTCTCGGCGAATGCTGTGCTTTCGCAGAGGCTTTGGCTTGGAGCGAACAGCACTTGGCCGCTGCTTCCTCAGCAAGGCTTTAGTCGCTTCAGGGAAGAAGAGCAGCGGGAGAGCTGGTGCCTCTTGGGCCTTGCTTTCCCGGGCTCCAAGTTCACATCCTGGGTTCATCCTACCAAGCCGAACTAAGCAGACCCAGCCTCGACCCTGCAGCAGCGTGCATGGCCTAGGATGGCACTCTGCTCACAATGACATCTCTCCTCGTAGGCAAGGCCTGCCCTCTCGCTCTGGCATTCAGGGGGACAGGGGACTAGGCTCGTGCCTTCCCCATCCTTGAGGAGCCGCGAGAGGATCACTGCACACGGCCCGTGCCCTGGGATGGGGAGTAATGGGAAACTGTCCCTGTTTCCCCGACACACCCCCTGCCTCCGCCAAGGCTGCCACATCCTGGAGGAAGACGGCATTTGATTGCCCGTTCCTCCAGGAGGTGTTTCTGCGAGTTCAGGTTCGGGAGATTGGTGGCAAGCCCACGTCTGCCCTCTGGACAGGTGGCCAAGGACCTGCTATCCCCTTGGGCCCAGAGGCACAGGAAAGGCCTTCCTTCTGTCCAGACTCCTTCCTCAGATTAGAGCACGCTCCCGTGCCCAATCATCCCCTCGTGTCTCCTTAGCTTCGTCTCTCTGCACAAGCAGAGGGTGACAATTGTCTTGCCACCGGCCCGCTGTTCTTGCCAGGGCCGGCGCTCCTGCTTCGCGACCGTTTTCCGTCCACAAGGCCAACGACTCCTTCCCTTCTCCTGGAGCAGCATGCTGCACTTTCCCGAGACAGGCTCCTGGGGAGTGCAGTGACAGACATGTCCCTTTCTTTAAGGCTCTTTCCACAGGCGCAACCACGCTTCTCTCTCAGGCAGAAGGGATGCCCAGGCAAAGTGGATCTCGCTCCATGCAGATTTATTACACCGTGCTGTGGAGTCTTCCTCAGGAAAACAGCAGCAGCATCCCACAGATCCGACTCTGATTTCCCAGAGAATGCTGTGCTTTCCCAGAGGGGATGCCCTAGCAAAGAGGCTTTTGCTCTATGCGGGTTCCTCCCGCCGTGCTCGAATACTAGGCTAAGGCAAGCAGCAACAGCAGCCCACAGAAACGACTCTGATTTCCCAGCGATGGCTATGCTTTCGCATAGGTTTTCAGCTTGGCGGGAACCGCACTTCGCTGCTGCTTCCTCAGCAAGGATTTCGGTGTTTGCTCTGTCGCGTCAGGGAAGAAGAGCTGCGGAGAGCTGGTCCGTCTTAGGCCTTGCTGTCCCGGGCTTCATGTTGGCGCCCTGGGTTCTCGCTGCCAGGCCGAAATAAGCAGACACAGCCACAAACCTGCAGCAGCGTGCGTGGCCTAGGATGGCACTCAATGCACACTACCAACTCCCGTTGTAGGCAACGCTTGGCCTTTGGTACTGGCTCTCAGGCGGACTCACGGACAAGGCCAGTGCCTTCACCACAGGAGAGGAGAGGCGACAGGATCCCTGAACACCGTCCGTTCCCTGGAATGGGGAGCTTTGTGGGACTGTCCCGACTCCTTCCCCGGCAAACCCCCTGCCACCGAAAACGCTGTCACATCTTGGAGGAAGATGGCATCTGACTGCCCATTTCACGAGGGAGCTGTTCCTCAAGTTCCGGGTTTGGCTCCTGGTAGCAAGCCCAAGTGTGCCCTACGGACAGGTGGTCAAGGACATGCTGTCCCCTTGGGACCAGAGGCACAAGACAGGCCTGCCTTCTGCCCAGACTCCTTCCTCAGAGTGGAGCAGGTGCCCCTGCCCTAGTCGTCACCTCATGTCTCATTAGCAGTGAGGCTTCGTCTCTCCGCACCGGGAGCGGGTGACACTTGTCTTGCCACCGGCCTGCTCTTCCTGCCACGGCAGGCTCTCCTGCTTCCCGACCGTTTCCCAAACTCAAGGCCAATGGCACCTTCTCTTCTCTGGGGGCGGCTTGTTCGGCCTGCCCCAGACTTGCTCCTGGGGAGTGCAGTGAAAGACATGTCCCTTTCCTTAAGGCCCTTTCAGATGTGCAACCACGCTTCTCTCTTAGGCAAAGAGGTGCTAGGGCAAAGAGGATTTCGTTGCATGCGGGTATCTTCCAACGTGCTGTGGAGAGTAGCTTAGGTATTCAGCAGCAGCATCCCCCACATCCGATTCTGATTTCCCAGTGAATGCTGTGCTTTCCCAGAGGAGATGCCCGGGCAAAGAGGATTTCGCTGTATGCGGGTTTCTCCCACCGCGAGACCGGGTTCAGGCAAGCAGCAGTAGAGCCCGCAGATCCGACTCTGATTTCTCGGCGAATGCTGTGCTTTCGCAGAGGCTTTGGCTTGGAGCGAACAGCACTTGGCCGCTGCTTCCTCAGCAAGGCTTTAGTCGCTTCAGGGAAGAAGAGCAGCGGGAGAGCTGGTGCCTCTTGGGCCTTGCTTTCCCGGTCTCCAAGTTCACATCCTGGGTTCATCCTACCAAGCCGAACTAAGCAGACCCAGCCTCGACCCTGCAGCAGCGTGCATGGCCTAGGATGGCACTCTGCTCACAATGACATCTCTCCTCGTAGGCAAGGCCTGCCCTCTCGCTCTGGCATTCAGGGGGACAGGGGACTAGGCTCGTGCCTTCCCCATCCTTGAGGAGCCGCGAGAGGATCACTGCACACGGCCCGTGCCCTGGGATGGGGAGTAATGGGAAACTGTCCCTGTTTCCCTGACACACCCCCTGCCTCCGCCAAGGCTGCCACATCCTGGAGGAAGACGGCATTTGATTGCCCGTTCCTCCAGGAGGTGTTTCTGCGAGTTCAGGTTCGGGAGATTGGTGGCAAGCCCAGGTCTGCCCTCTGGACAGGTGGCCAAGGACCTGCTATCCCCTTGGGCCCAGAGGCACAGGAAAGGCCTTCCTTCTGTCCAGACTCCTTCCTCAGATTAGAGCACGCTCCCGTGCCCAATCATCCCCTCGTGTCTCCTTAGCTTCGTCTCTCTGCACAAGCAGAGGGTGACAATTGTCTTGCCACCGGCCCGCTGTTCTTGCCAGGGCCGGCGCTCCTGCTTCGCGACCGTTTTCCGTCCACAAGGCCAACGACTCCTTCTCTTCTCCTGGGGCAGCATGCTGCACTTTCCCGAGACAGGCTCCTGGGGAGTGCAGTGACAGACATGTCCGTTTCTTTAAGGATCTTTCCACAGGCGCAACCACGCTTCTCTCTCAGGCAGAAGGGATGCCCAGGCAAAGTGGATCTCGCTCCATGCAGATTTATTACACCGTGCTGTGGAGTCTTCCTCAGGAAAACAACAGCAGCATCCCACAGATCCGACTCTGATTTCCCAGAGAATGCTGTGCTTTCCCAGAGGGGATGCCCTAGCAAAGAGGCTTTTGCTCTATGCGGGTTCCTCCCGCCGTGCTCGAATACTAGGCTAAGGCAAGCAGCAACAGCAGCCCACAGAAACGACTCTGATTTCCCAGCGATGGCTATGCTTTCGCATAGGTTTTCAGCTTGGCGGGAACCGCACTTCGCTGCTGCTTCCTCAGCAAGGATTTCGGTGTTTGCTCTGTCGCGTCAGGGAAGAAGAGCTGCGGAGAGCTGGTCCGTCTTAGGCCTTGCTGTCCCGGGCTTCATGTTGGCGCCCTGGGTTCTCGCTGCCAGGCCGAAATAAGCAGACACAGCCACAAACCTGCAGCAGCGTGCGTGGCCTAGGATGGCACTCAATGCACACTACCAACTCCCGTTGTAGGCAACGCTTGGCCTTTGGTACTGGCTCTCAGGCGGACTCACGGACAAGGCCAGTGCCTTCGCCACAGGAGAGGAGAGGCGACAGGATCCCTGAACACCGTCCGTTCCCTGGAATGGGGAGCTTTGTGGGACTGTCCCGACTCCTTCCCCGGCAAACCCCCTGCCACCGAAAACGCTGTCACATCTTGGAGGAAGATGGCATCTGACTGCCCATTTCACGAGGGAGCTGTTCCTCAAGTTCCGGGTTTGGCTCCTGGTAGCAAGCCCAAGTGTGCCCTACGGACAGGTGGTCAAGGACATGCTGTCCCCTTGGGACCAGAGGCACAAGACAGGCCTGCCTTCTGCCCAGACTCCTTCCTCAGAGTGGAGCAGGTGCCCCTGCCCTAGTCGTCACCTCATGTCTCATTAGCAGTGAGGCTTCGTCTCTCCGCACCGGGAGCGGGTGACACTTGTCTTGCCACCGGCCTGCTCTTCCTGCCACGGCAGGCTCTCCTGCTTCCCGACCGTTTCCCAAACTCAAGGCCAATGGCACCTTCTCTTCTCTGGGGGCGGCTTGTTCGGCCTGCCCCAGACTTGCTCCTGGGGAGTGCAGTGAAAGACATGTCCCTTTCCTTAAGGCCCTTTCAGATGTGCAACCACGCTTCTCTCTTAGGCAAAGAGGTGCTAGGGCAAAGAGGATTTCGTTGCATGCGGGTATCTTCCAACGTGCTGTGGAGAGTAGCTTAGGTATTCAGCAGCAGCATCCCCCACATCCGATTCTGATTTCCCAGTGAATGCTGTGCTTTCCCAGAGGAGATGCCCGGGCAAAGAGGATTTCGCTGTATGCGGGTTTCTCCCACCGCGAGACCGGGTTCAGGCAAGCAGCAGTAGAGCCCGCAGATCCGACTCTGATTTCTCGGCGAATGCTGTGCTTTCGCAGAGGCTTTGGCTTGGAGCGAACAGCACTTGGCCGCTGCTTCCTCAGCAAGGCTTTAGTCGCTTCAGGGAAGAAGAGCAGCGGGAGAGCTGGTGCCTCTTGGGCCTTGCTTTCCCGGTCTCCAAGTTCACATCCTGGGTTCATCCTACCAAGCCGAACTAAGCAGACCCAGCCTCGACCCTGCAGCAGCGTGCATGGCCTAGGATGGCACTCTGCTCACAATGACATCTCTCCTCGTAGGCAAGGCCTGCCCTCTCGCTCTGGCATTCAGGGGGACAGGGGACTAGGCTCGTGCCTTCCCCATCCTTGAGGAGCCGCGAGAGGATCACTGCACACGGCCCGTGCCCTGGGATGGGGAGTAATGGGAAACTGTCCCTGTTTCCCTGACACACCCCCTGCCTCCGCCAAGGCTGCCACATCCTGGAGGAAGACGGCATTTGATTGCCCGTTCCTCCAGGAGGTGTTTCTGCGAGTTCAGGTTCGGGAGATTGGTGGCAAGCCCACGTCTGCCCTCTGGACAGGTGGCCAAGGACCTGCTATCCCCTTGGGCCCAGAGGCACAGGAAAGGCCTTCCTTCTGTCCAGACTCCTTCCTCAGATTAGAGCACGCTCCCGTGCCCAATCATCCCCTCGTGTCTCCTTAGCTTCGTCTCTCTGCACAAGCAGAGGGTGACAATTGTCTTGCCACCGGCCCGCTGTTCTTGCCAGGGCCGGCGCTCCTGCTTCGCGACCGTTTTCCGTCCACAAGGCCAACGACTCCTTCTCTTCTCCTGGGGCAGCATGCTGCACTTTCCCGAGACAGGCTCCTGGGGAGTGCAGTGACAGACATGTCCGTTTCTTTAAGGATCTTTCCACAGGCGCAACCACGCTTCTCTCTCAGGCAGAAGGGATGCCCAGGCAAAGTGGATCTCGCTCCATGCAGATTTATTACACCGTGCTGTGGAGTCTTCCTCAGGAAAACAACAGCAGCATCCCACAGATCCGACTCTGATTTCCCAGAGAATGCTGTGCTTTCCCAGAGGGGATGCCCTAGCAAAGAGGCTTTTGCTCTATGCGGGTTCCTCCCGCCGTGCTCGAATACTAGGCTAAGGCAAGCAGCAACAGCAGCCCACAGAAACGACTCTGATTTCCCAGCGATGGCTATGCTTTCGCATAGGTTTTCAGCTTGGCGGGAACCGCACTTCGCTGCTGCTTCCTCAGCAAGGATTTCGGTGTTTGCTCTGTCGCGTCAGGGAAGAAGAGCTGCGGAGAGCTGGTCCGTCTTAGGCCTTGCTGTCCCGGGCTTCATGTTGGCGCCCTGGGTTCTCGCTGCCAGGCCGAAATAAGCAGACACAGCCACAAACCTGCAGCAGCGTGCGTGGCCTAGGATGGCACTCAATGCACACTACCAACTCCCGTTGTAGGCAACGCTTGGCCTTTGGTACTGGCTCTCAGGCGGACTCACGGACAAGGCCAGTGCCTTCGCCACAGGAGAGGAGAGGCGACAGGATCCCTGAACACCGTCCGTTCCCTGGAATGGGGAGCTTTGGGGGACTGTCCCCACTCCTTCCCCGGCAAACGCCCTGCCACCGAAAACGCTGTCACATCTTGGAGGAAGATGGCATCTGACTGCCCATTTCACGAGGGAGCTGTTCCTCAAGTTCCGGGTTTGGCTCCTGGTAGCAAGCCCGAGTGTGCCCTACGGACAGGTGGTCAAGGTCCCCTTGGGACCAGAGGCACAAGACAGGCCTGCCTTCTGCCCAGACTCCTTCCTCAGAGTGGAGCAGGTGCCCCTGCCCTAGTCGTCACCTCATGTCTCATTAGCAGTGAGGCTTCGTCTCTCCGCACCGGGAGCGGGTGACACTTGTCTTGCCACCGGCCTGCTCTTCCTGCCACGGCAGGCTCTCCTGCTTCCCGACCGTTTCCCAAACTCAAGGCCAATGGCACCTTCTCTTCTCTGGGGGCGGCTTGTTCGGCCTGCCCCAGACTTGCTCCTGGGGAGTGCAGTGAAAGACATGTCCCTTTCCTTAAGGCCCTTTCAGATGTGCAACCACGCTTCTCTCTTAGGCAAAGAGGTGCTAGGGCAAAGAGGATTTCGTTGCATGCGGGTATCTTCCAACGTGCTGTGGAGAGTAGCTTAGGTATTCAGCAGCAGCATCCCCCACATCCGATTCTGATTTCCCAGTGAATGCTGTGCTTTCCCAGAGGAGATGCCCGGGCAAAGAGGATTTCGCTGTATGCGGGTTTCTCCCACCGTTACACCGGGCTCAGGCAAGCAGCAGTAGAGCCCGCAGATCCGACTCTGATTTCTCGGCGAATGCTGTGCTTTCGCAGAGGCTTTGGCTTGGAGCGAACAGCACTTGGCCGCTGCTTCCTCAGCAAGGCTTTAGTCGCTTCAGGGAAGAAGAGCAGCGGGAGAGCTGGTGCCTCTTGGGCCTTGCTTTCCCGGGCTCCAAGTTCACATCCTGGGTTCATCCTACCAAGCCGAAATAAGCAGACCCAGCCTCGACCCTGCAGCAGCGTGCATGGCCTAGGATGGCACTCTGCTCACAATGACATCTCTCCTCGTAGGCAAGGCCTGCCCTCTCGCTCTGGCATTCAGGGGGACAGGGGACTAGGCTCGTGCCTTCCCCATCCTTGAGGAGCCGCGAGAGGATCACTGCACACGGCCCGTGCCCTGGGATGGGGAGTAATGGGAAACTGTCCCTGTTTCCCCGACACACCCCCTGCCTCCGCCAAGGCTGCCACATCCTGGAGGAAGACGGCATTTGATTGCCCGTTCCTCCAGGAGGTGTTTCTGCGAGTTCAGGTTCGGGAGATTGGTGGCAAGCCCACGTCTGCCCTCTGGACAGGTGGCCAAGGACCTGCTATCCCCTTGGGCCCAGAGGCACAGGAAAGGCCTTCCTTCTGTCCAGACTCCTTCCTCAGATTAGAGCACGCTCCCGTGCCCAATCATCCCCTCGTGTCTCCTTAGCTTCGTCTCTCTGCACAAGCAGAGGGTGACAATTGTCTTGCCACCGGCCCGCTGTTCTTGCCAGGGCCAGCGCTCCTGCTTCGCGACCGTTTTCCGTCCACAAGGCCAACGACTCCTTCTCTTCTCCTGGGGCAGCATGCTGCACTTTCCCGAGACAGGCTCCTGGGGAGTGCAGTGACAGACATGCCCCTTTCTTTAAGGCTCTTTCCGCAGGCGCAACCACGCTTCTCTCTCAGGCAGAAGGGATGCCCAGGCAAAGTGGATCTCGCTCCATGCAGATTTATTACACCGTGCTGTGGAGTCTTCCTCAGGAAAACAGCAGCAGCATCCCACAGATCCGACTCTGATTTCCCAGAGAATGCTGTGCTTTCCCAGAGGGGATGCCCTAGCAAAGAGGCTTTTGCTCTATGCGGGTTCCTCCCGCCGTGCTCGAATACTAGGCTAAGGCAAGCAGCAACAGCAGCCCACAGAAACGACTCTGATTTCCCAGCGATGGCTATGCTTTCGCATAGCTTTTCAGCTTGGCGGGAACCGCACTTCGCTGCTGCTTCCTCAGCAAGGATTTCGGTGTTTGCTCTGTCGCGTCAGGGAAGAAGAGCTGCGGAGAGCTGGTCCGTCTTAGGCCTTGCTGTCCCGGGCTTCATGTTGGCGCCCTGGGTTCTCGCTGCCAGGCCGAAATAAGCAGACACAGCCACAAACCTGCAGCAGCGTGCGTGGCCTAGGATGGCACTCAATGCACACTACCAACTCCCGTTGTAGGCAACGCTTGGCCTTTGGTACTGGCTCTCAGGCGGACTCACGGACAAGGCCAGTGCCTTCGCCACAGGAGAGGAGAGGCGACAGGATCCCTGAACACCGTCCGTTCCCTGGAATGGGGAGCTTTGGGGGACTGTCCCCACTCCTTCCCCGGCAAACCCCCTGCCACCGAAAACGCTGTCACATCTTGGAGGAAGATGGCATCTGACTGCCCATTTCACGAGGGAGCTGTTCCTCAAGTTCCGGGTTTGGCTCCTGGTAGCAAGCCCAAGTGTTCCCTACGGACAGGTGGTCAAGGACATGCTGTCCCCTTGGGACCAGAGGCACAAGACAGGCCTGCCTTCTGCCCAGACTCCTTCCTCAGAGTGGAGCAGGTGCCCCTGCCCTAGTCGTCACCTCATGTCTCATTAGCAGTGAGGCTTCGTCTCTCCGCACCGGGAGCGGGTGACACTTGTCTTGCCACCGGCCTGCTCTTCCTGCCACGGCAGGCTCTCCTGCTTCCCGACCGTTTCCCAAACTCAAGGCCAATGGCACCTTCTCTTCTCTGGGGGCGGCTTGTTCGGCCTGCCCCAGACTTGCTCCTGGGGAGTGCAGTGAAAGACATGTCCCTTTCCTTAAGGCCCTTTCAGATGTGCAACCACGCTTCTCTCTTAGGCAAAGAGGTGCTAGGGCAAAGAGGATTTCGTTGCATGCGGGTATCTTCCAACGTGCTGTGGAGAGTAGCTTAGGTATTCAGCAGCAGCATCCCCCACATCCGATTCTGATTTCCCAGTGAATGCTGTGCTTTCCCAGAGGAGATGCCCGGGCAAAGAGGATTTCGCTGTATGCGGGTTTCTCCCACCGCGAGACCGGGCTCAGGCAAGCAGCAGTAGGGCCCGCAGATCCGACTCTGATTTCTCGGCGAATGCTGTGCTTTCGCAGAGGCTTTGGCTTGGAGCGAACAGCACTTGGCCGCTGCTTCCTCAGCAAGGCTTTAGTCGCTTCAGGGAAGAAGAGCAGCGGGAGAGCTGGTGCCTCTTGGGCCTTGCTTTCCCGGGCTCCAAGTTCACATCCTGGGTTCATCCTACCAAGCCGAACTAAGCAGACCCAGCCTCGACCCTGCAGCAGCGTGCATGGCCTAGGATGGCACTCTGCTCACAATGACATCTCTCCTCGTAGGCAAGGCCTGCCCTCTCGCTCTGGCATTCAGGGGGACAGGGGACTAGGCTCGTGCCTTCCCCATCCTTGAGGAGCCGCGAGAGGATCACTGCACACGGCCCGTGCCCTGGGATGGGGAGTAATGGGAAACTGTCCCTGTTTCCCCGACACACCCCCTGCCTCCGCCAAGGCTGCCACATCCTGGAGGAAGACGGCATTTGATTGCCCGTTCCTCCAGGAGGTGTTTCTGCGAGTTCAGGTTCGGGAGATTGGTGGCAAGCCCACGTCTGCCCTCTGGACAGGTGGCCAAGGACCTGCTATCCCCTTGGGCCCAGAGGCACAGGAAAGGCCTTCCTTCTGTCCAGACTCCTTCCTCAGATTAGAGCACGCTCCCGTGCCCAATCATCCCCTCGTGTCTCCTTAGCTTCGTCTCTCTGCACAAGCAGAGGGTGACAATTGTCTTGCCACCGGCCCGCTGTTCTTGCCAGGGCCGGCGCTCCTGCTTCGCGACCGTTTTCCGTCCACAAGGCCAACGACTCCTTCTCTTCTCCTGGGGCAGCATGCTGCACTTTCCCGAGACAGGCTCCTGGGGAGTGCAGTGACAGACATGTCCCTTTCTTTAAGGCTCTTTCCACAGGCGCAACCACGCTTCTCTCTCAGGCAGAAGGGATGCCCAGGCAAAGTGGATCTCGCTCCATGCAGATTTATTACACCGTGCTGTGGAGTCTTCCTCAGGAAAACAGCAGCAGCATCCCACAGATCCGACTCTGATTTCCCAGAGAATGCTGTGCTTTCCCAGAGGGGATGCCCTAGCAAAGAGGCTTTTGCTCTATGCGGGTTCCTCCCGCCGTGCTCGAATACTAGGCTAAGGCAAGCAGCAACAGCAGCCCACAGAAACGACTCTGATTTCCCAGCGATGGCTATGCTTTCGCATAGGTTTTCAGCTTGGCGGGAACCGCACTTCGCTGCTGCTTCCTCAGCAAGGATTTCGGTGTTTGCTCTGTCGCGTCAGGGAAGAAGAGCTGCGGAGAGCTGGTCCGTCTTAGGCCTTGCTGTCCCGGGCTTCATGTTGGCGCCCTGGGTTCTCGCTGCCAGGCCGAAATAAGCAGACACAGCCACAAACCTGCAGCAGCGTGCGTGGCCTAGGATGGCACTCAATGCACACTACCAACTCCCGTTGTAGGCAACGCTTGGCCTTTGGTACTGGCTCTCAGGCGGACTCACGGACAAGGCCAGTGCCTTCGCCACAGGAGAGGAGAGGCGACAGGATCCCTGAACACCGTCCGTTCCCTGGAATGGGGAGCTTTGTGGGACTGTCCCGACTCCTTCCCCGGCAAACCCCCTGCCACCGAAAACGCTGTCACATCTTGGAGGAAGATGGCATCTGACTGCCCATTTCACGAGGGAGCTGTTCCTCAAGTTCCGGGTTTGGCTCCTGGTAGCAAGCCCAAGTGTGCCCTACGGACAGGTGGTCAAGGACATGCTGTCCCCTTGGGACCAGAGGCACAAGACAGGCCTGCCTTCTGCCCAGACTCCTTCCTCAGAGTGGAGCAGGTGCCCCTGCCCTAGTCGTCACCTCATGTCTCATTAGCAGTGAGGCTTCGTCTCTCCGCACCGGGAGCGGGTGACACTTGTCTTGCCACCGGCCTGCTCTTCCTGCCACGGCAGGCTCTCCTGCTTCCCGACCGTTTCCCAAACTCAAGGCCAATGGCACCTTCTCTTCTCTGGGGGCGGCTTGTTCGGCCTGCCCCAGACTTGCTCCTGGGGAGTGCAGTGAAAGACATGTCCCTTTCCTTAAGGCCCTTTCAGATGTGCAACCACGCTTCTCTCTTAGGCAAAGAGGTGCTAGGGCAAAGAGGATTTCGTTGCATGCGGGTATCTTCCAACGTGCTGTGGAGAGTAGCTTAGGTATTCAGCAGCAGCATCCCCCACATCCGATTCTGATTTCCCAGTGAATGCTGTGCTTTCCCAGAGGAGATGCCCGGGCAAAGAGGATTTCGCTGTATGCGGGTTTCTCCCACCGCGAGACCGGGTTCAGGCAAGCAGCAGTAGAGCCCGCAGATCCGACTCTGATTTCTCGGCGAATGCTGTGCTTTCGCAGAGGCTTTGGCTTGGAGCGAACAGCACTTGGCCGCTGCTTCCTCAGCAAGGCTTTAGTCGCTTCAGGGAAGAAGAGCAGCGGGAGAGCTGGTGCCTCTTGGGCCTTGCTTTCCCGGTCTCCAAGTTCACATCCTGGGTTCATCCTACCAAGCCGAACTAAGCAGACCCAGCCTCGACCCTGCAGCAGCGTGCATGGCCTAGGATGGCACTCTGCTCACAATGACATCTCTCCTCGTAGGCAAGGCCTGCCCTCTCGCTCTGGCATTCAGGGGGACAGGGGACTAGGCTCGTGCCTTCCCCATCCTTGAGGAGCCGCGAGAGGATCACTGCACACGGCCCGTGCCCTGGGATGGGGAGTAATGGGAAACTGTCCCTGTTTCCCTGACACACCCCCTGCCTCCGCCAAGGCTGCCACATCCTGGAGGAAGACGGCATTTGATTGCCCGTTCCTCCAGGAGGTGTTTCTGCGAGTTCAGGTTCGGGAGATTGGTGGCAAGCCCACGTCTGCCCTCTGGACAGGTGGCCAAGGACCTGCTATCCCCTTGGGCCCAGAGGCACAGGAAAGGCCTTCCTTCTGTCCAGACTCCTTCCTCAGATTAGAGCACGCTCCCGTGCCCAATCATCCCCTCGTGTCTCCTTAGCTTCGTCTCTCTGCACAAGCAGAGGGTGACAATTGTCTTGCCACCGGCCCGCTGTTCTTGCCAGGGCCGGCGCTCCTGCTTCGCGACCGTTTTCCGTCCACAAGGCCAACGACTCCTTCTCTTCTCCTGGGGCAGCATGCTGCACTTTCCCGAGACAGGCTCCTGGGGAGTGCAGTGACAGACATGTCCGTTTCTTTAAGGATCTTTCCACAGGCGCAACCACGCTTCTCTCTCAGGCAGAAGGGATGCCCAGGCAAAGTGGATCTCGCTCCATGCAGATTTATTACACCGTGCTGTGGAGTCTTCCTCAGGAAAACAACAGCAGCATCCCACAGATCCGACTCTGATTTCCCAGAGAATGCTGTGCTTTCCCAGAGGGGATGCCCTAGCAAAGAGGCTTTTGCTCTATGCGGGTTCCTCCCGCCGTGCTCGAATACTAGGCTAAGGCAAGCAGCAACAGCAGCCCACAGAAACGACTCTGATTTCCCAGCGATGGCTATGCTTTCGCATAGGTTTTCAGCTTGGCGGGAACCGCACTTCGCTGCTGCTTCCTCAGCAAGGATTTCGGTGTTTGCTCTGTCGCGTCAGGGAAGAAGAGCTGCGGAGAGCTGGTCCGTCTTAGGCCTTGCTGTCCCGGGCTTCATGTTGGCGCCCTGGGTTCTCGCTGCCAGGCCGAAATAAGCAGACACAGCCACAAACCTGCAGCAGCGTGCGTGGCCTAGGATGGCACTCAATGCACACTACCAACTCCCGTTGTAGGCAACGCTTGGCCTTTGGTACTGGCTCTCAGGCGGACTCACGGACAAGGCCAGTGCCTTCGCCACAGGAGAGGAGAGGCGACAGGATCCCTGAACACCGTCCGTTCCCTGGAATGGGGAGCTTTGGGGGACTGTCCCCACTCCTTCCCCGGCAAACGCCCTGCCACCGAAAACGCTGTCACATCTTGGAGGAAGATGGCATCTGACTGCCCATTTCACGAGGGAGCTGTTCCTCAAGTTCCGGGTTTGGCTCCTGGTAGCAAGCCCGAGTGTGCCCTACGGACAGGTGGTCAAGGTCCCCTTGGGACCAGAGGCACAAGACAGGCCTGCCTTCTGCCCAGACTCCTTCCTCAGAGTGGAGCAGGTGCCCCTGCCCTAGTCGTCACCTCATGTCTCATTAGCAGTGAGGCTTCGTCTCTCCGCACCGGGAGCGGGTGACACTTGTCTTGCCACCGGCCTGCTCTTCCTGCCACGGCAGGCTCTCCTGCTTCCCGACCGTTTCCCAAACTCAAGGCCAATGGCACCTTCTCTTCTCTGGGGGCGGCTTGTTCGGCCTGCCCCAGACTTGCTCCTGGGGAGTGCAGTGAAAGACATGTCCCTTTCCTTAAGGCCCTTTCAGATGTGCAACCACGCTTCTCTCTTAGGCAAAGAGGTGCTAGGGCAAAGAGGATTTCGTTGCATGCGGGTATCTTCCAACGTGCTGTGGAGAGTAGCTTAGGTATTCAGCAGCAGCATCCCCCACATCCGATTCTGATTTCCCAGTGAATGCTGTGCTTTCCCAGAGGAGATGCCCGGGCAAAGAGGATTTCGCTGTATGCGGGTTTCTCCCACCGTTACACCGGGCTCAGGCAAGCAGCAGTAGAGCCCGCAGATCCGACTCTGATTTCTCGGCGAATGCTGTGCTTTCGCAGAGGCTTTGGCTTGGAGCGAACAGCACTTGGCCGCTGCTTCCTCAGCAAGGCTTTAGTCGCTTCAGGGAAGAAGAGCAGCGGGAGAGCTGGTGCCTCTTGGGCCTTGCTTTCCCGGGCTCCAAGTTCACATCCTGGGTTCATCCTACCAAGCCGAAATAAGCAGACCCAGCCTCGACCCTGCAGCAGCGTGCATGGCCTAGGATGGCACTCTGCTCACAATGACATCTCTCCTCGTAGGCAAGGCCTGCCCTCTCGCTCTGGCATTCAGGGGGACAGGGGACTAGGCTCGTGCCTTCCCCATCCTTGAGGAGCCGCGAGAGGATCACTGCACACGGCCCGTGCCCTGGGATGGGGAGTAATGGGAAACTGTCCCTGTTTCCCCGACACACCCCCTGCCTCCGCCAAGGCTGCCACATCCTGGAGGAAGACGGCATTTGATTGCCCGTTCCTCCAGGAGGTGTTTCTGCGAGTTCAGGTTCGGGAGATTGGTGGCAAGCCCACGTCTGCCCTCTGGACAGGTGGCCAAGGACCTGCTATCCCCTTGGGCCCAGAGGCACAGGAAAGGCCTTCCTTCTGTCCAGACTCCTTCCTCAGATTAGAGCACGCTCCCGTGCCCAATCATCCCCTCGTGTCTCCTTAGCTTCGTCTCTCTGCACAAGCAGAGGGTGACAATTGTCTTGCCACCGGCCCGCTGTTCTTGCCAGGGCCAGCGCTCCTGCTTCGCGACCGTTTTCCGTCCACAAGGCCAACGACTCCTTCTCTTCTCCTGGGGCAGCATGCTGCACTTTCCCGAGACAGGCTCCTGGGGAGTGCAGTGACAGACATGCCCCTTTCTTTAAGGCTCTTTCCGCAGGCGCAACCACGCTTCTCTCTCAGGCAGAAGGGATGCCCAGGCAAAGTGGATCTCGCTCCATGCAGATTTATTACACCGTGCTGTGGAGTCTTCCTCAGGAAAACAGCAGCAGCATCCCACAGATCCGACTCTGATTTCCCAGAGAATGCTGTGCTTTCCCAGAGGGGATGCCCTAGCAAAGAGGCTTTTGCTCTATGCGGGTTCCTCCCGCCGTGCTCGAATACTAGGCTAAGGCAAGCAGCAACAGCAGCCCACAGAAACGACTCTGATTTCCCAGCGATGGCTATGCTTTCGCATAGCTTTTCAGCTTGGCGGGAACCGCACTTCGCTGCTGCTTCCTCAGCAAGGATTTCGGTGTTTGCTCTGTCGCGTCAGGGAAGAAGAGCTGCGGAGAGCTGGTCCGTCTTAGGCCTTGCTGTCCCGGGCTTCATGTTGGCGCCCTGGGTTCTCGCTGCCAGGCCGAAATAAGCAGACACAGCCACAAACCTGCAGCAGCGTGCGTGGCCTAGGATGGCACTCAATGCACACTACCAACTCCCGTTGTAGGCAACGCTTGGCCTTTGGTACTGGCTCTCAGGCGGACTCACGGACAAGGCCAGTGCCTTCGCCACAGGAGAGGAGAGGCGACAGGATCCCTGAACACCGTCCGTTCCCTGGAATGGGGAGCTTTGGGGGACTGTCCCCACTCCTTCCCCGGCAAACGCCCTGCCACCGAAAACGCTGTCACATCTTGGAGGAAGATGGCATCTGACTGCCCATTTCACGAGGGAGCTGTTCCTCAAGTTCCGGGTTTGGCTCCTGGTAGCAAGCCCGAGTGTGCCCTACGGACAGGTGGTCAAGGTCCCCTTGGGACCAGAGGCACAAGACAGGCCTGCCTTCTGCCCAGACTCCTTCCTCAGAGTGGAGCAGGTGCCCCTGCCCTAGTCGTCACCTCATGTCTCATTAGCAGTGAGGCTTCGTCTCTCCGCACCGGGAGCGGGTGACACTTGTCTTGCCACCGGCCTGCTCTTCCTGCCACGGCAGGCTCTCCTGCTTCCCGACCGTTTCCCAAACTCAAGGCCAATGGCATCTTCTCTTCTCTGGGGGCGGCTTGTTCGGCCTGCCCCAGACTTGCTCCTGGGGAGTGCAGTGAAAGACATGTCCCTTTCCTTAAGGCCCTTTCAGATGTGCAACCACGCTTCTCTCTTAGGCAAAGAGGTGCTAGGGCAAAGAGGATTTCGTTGCATGCGGGTATCTTCCAACGTGCTGTGGAGAGTAGCTTAGGTATTCAGCAGCAGCATCCCCCACATCCGATTCTGATTTCCCAGTGAATGCTGTGCTTTCCCAGAGGAGATGCCCGGGCAAAGAGGATTTCGCTGTATGCGGGTTTCTCCCACCGCGAGACCGGGCTCAGGCAAGCAGCAGTAGAGCCCGCAGATCCGACTCTGATTTCTCGGCGAATGCTGTGCTTTCGCAGAGGCATTGGCTTGGAGCGAACAGCACTTGGCCGCTGCTTCCTCAGCAAGGCTTTAGTCGCTTCAGGGAAGAAGAGCAGCGGGAGAGCTGGTGCCTCTTGGGCCTTGCTTTCCCGGGCTCCAAGTTCACATCCTGGGTTCATCCTACCAAGCCGAACTAAGCAGACCCAGCCTCGACCCTGCAGCAGCGTGCATGGCCTAGGATGGCACTCTGCTCACAATGACATCTCTCCTCGTAGGCAAGGCCTGCCCTCTCGCTCTGGCATTCAGGGGGACAGGGGACTAGGCTCGTGCCTTCCCCATCCTTGAGGAGCCGCGAGAGGATCACTGCACACGGCCCGTGCCCTGGGATGGGGAGTAATGGGAAACTGTCCCTGTTTCCCCGACACACCCCCTGCATCCGCCAAGGCTGCCACATCCTGGAGGAAGACGGCATTTGATTGCCCGTTCCTCCAGGAGGTGTTTCTGCGAGTTCAGGTTCGGGAGATTGGTGGCAAGCCCACGTCTGCCCTCTGGACAGGTGGCCAAGGACCTGCTATCCCCTTGGGCCCAGAGGCACAGGAAAGGCCTTCCTTCTGTCCAGACTCCTTCCTCAGATTAGAGAACGCTCCCGTGCCCAATCATACCATCGTGTCTCCTTAGCTTCGTCTCTCTGCACAAGCAGAGGGTGACAATTGTCTTGCCACCGGCCCGCTGTTCTTGCCAGGGCCGGCGCTCCTGCTTCGCGACCGTTTTCCGTCCACAAGGCCAACGACTCCTTCTCTTCTCCTGGGGCAGCATGCTACACTTTCCCGAGACAGGCTCCTGGGGAGTGCAGTGACAGACATGTCCGTTTCTTTAAGGATCTTTCCACAGGCGCAACCACGCTTCTCTCTCAGGCAGAAGGGATGCCCAGGCAAAGTGGATCTCGCTCCATGCAGATTTATTACACCGTGCTGTGGAGTCTTCCTCAGGAAAACAGCAGCAGCATCCCACAGATCCGACTCTGATTTCCCAGAGAATGCTGTGCTTTCCCAGAGGGGATGCCCTAGCAAAGAGGCTTTTGCTCTATGTGGGTTCCTCCCGCCGTGCTCGAATACTAGGCTAAGGCAAGCAGCAACAGCAGCCCACAGAAACGACTCTGATTTCCCAGCGATGGCTATGCTTTCGCATAGGTTTTCAGCTTGGCGGGAACCGCACTTCGCTGCTGCTTCCTCAGCAAGGATTTCGGTGTTTGCTCTGTCGCGTCAGGGAAGAAGAGCTGCGGAGAGCTGGTCCGTCTTAGGCCTTGCTGTCCCGGGCTTCATGTTGGCGCCCTGGGTTCTCGCTGCCAGGCCGAAATAAGCAGACACAGCCACAAACCTGCAGCAGCGTGCGTGGCGAGGGTGGCACTCAATGCACACTACCAACTCCCGTTGTAGGCAACGCTTGGCCTTTGGTACTGGCTCTCAGGCGGACTCACGGACAAGGCCAGTGCCTTCGCCACAGGAGAGGAGAGGCGACAGGATCCCTGAACACCGTCCGTTCCCTGGAATGGGGAGCTTTGGGGGACTGTCCCCACTCCTTCCCCGGCAAACCCCCTGCCACCGAAAACGCTGTCACATCTTGGAGGAAGATGGCATCTGACTGCCCATTTCACGAGGGAGCTGTTCCTCAAGTTCCGGGTTTGGCTCCTGGTAGCAAGCCCGAGTGTGCCCTACGGACAGGTGGTCAAGGTCCCCTTGGGACCAGAGGCACAAGACAGGCCTGCCTTCTGCCCAGACTCCTTCCTCAGAGTGGAGCAGGTGCCCCTGCCCTAGTCGTCACCTCATGTCTCATTAGCAGTGAGGCTTCGTCTCTCCGCACCGGGAGCGGGTGACACTTGTCTTGCCACCGGCCTGCTCTTCCTGCCACGGCAGGCTCTCCTGCTTCCCGACCGTTTCCCAAACTCAAGGCCAATGGCACCTTCTCTTCCCTGGGGGCGGCTTGTTCGGCCTGCCCCAGACTTGCTCCTGGGGAGTGCAGTGAAAGACATGTCCCTTTCCTTAAGGCCCTTTCAGATGTGCAACCACGCTTCTCTCTTAGGCAAAGAGGTGCTAGGGCAAAGAGGATTTCGTTGCATGCGGGTATCTTCCAACGTGCTGTGGAGAGTAGCTTAGGTATTCAGCAGCAGCATCCCCCACATCCGATTCTGATTTCCCAGTGAATGCTGTGCTTTCACAGAGGAGATGCCCGGGCAAAGAGGATTTCGCTGTATGCGGGTTTCTTCCACCGTTACACCGGGCTCAGGCAAGCAGCAGTAGAGCCCGCAGATCCGACTCTGATTTATCAGTGAATGCTGTGCTTTCGCAGAGGCTTTGGCTTGGAGCGAACAGCACTTGGCCGCTGCTTCCTCAGCAAGGCTTTAGTCGCTTCAGGGAAGAAGAGCAGCGGGAGAGCTGGTGCCTCTTGGGCCTTGCTTTCCCGGGCTCCAAGTTCACATCCTGGGTTCATCCTACCAAGCCGAAATAAGCAGACCCAGCCTCGACCCTGCAGCAGCGTGCATGGCCTAGGATGGCACTCTGCTCACAATGACATCTCTCCTCGTAGGCAAGGCCTGCCCTTTCGCTCTGGCATTCAGGAGGACAGGGGACTAGGCTCGTGCCTTCCCCATCCTTGAGGAGCCGCGAGAGGATCACTGCACACGGCCCGTGCCCTGGGATGGGGAGTAATGGGAAACTGTCCCTGTTTCCCCGACACACCCCCTGCCTCCGCCAAGGCTGCCACATCCTGGAGGAAGATGGCATTTGATTGCCCGTTCCTCCAGGAGGTGTTTCTGCGAGTTCAGGTTCGGGAGATTGGTGGCAAGCCCACGTCTGCCCTCTGGACAGGTGGCCAAGGACCTGCTATCCCCTTGGGCCCAGAGGCACAGGAAAGGCCTTCCTTCTGTCCAGACTCCTTCCGCAGTTTAGAGCACGCTCCCGTGCCCAATCATCCCCTCGTGTCTCCTTAGCTTCGTCTCTCTGCACAAGCAGAGGGTGACAATTGTCTTGCCACCGGCCCGCTGTTCTTGCCAGGGCCGGCGCTCCTGCTTCGCGACCGTTTTCCGTCCACAAGGCCAACGACTCCTTCTCTTCTCCTGGGGCAGCATGCTGCACTTTCCCGAGACAGGCTCCTGGGGAGTGCAGTGACAGACATGTCCCTTTCTTTAAGGATCTTTCCACAGGCGCAACCACGCTTCTCTCTCAGGCAGAAGGGATGCCCAGGCAAAGTGGATCTCGCTCCATGCAGATTTATTACACCGTGCTGTGGAGTCTTCCTCAGGAAAACAGCAGCAGCATCCCACAGATCCGACTCTGATTTCCCAGAGAATGCTGTGCTTTCCCAGAGGGGATGCCCTAGCAAAGAGGCTTTTGCTCTATGCGGGTTCCTCCCGCCGTGCTCGAATACTAGGCTAAGGCAAGCAGCAACAGCAGCCCACAGAAACGACTCTGATTTCCCAGCGATGGCTATGCTTTCGCATAGCTTTTCAGCTTGGCGGGAACCGCACTTCGCTGCTGCTTCCTCAGCAAGGATTTCGGTGTTTGCTCTGTCGCGTCAGGGAAGAAGAGCTGCGGAGAGCTGGTCCGTCTTAGGCCTTGCTGTCCCGGGCTGCATGTTGGCGCCCTGGGTTCTCGCTGCCAGGCCGAAATAAGCAGACACAGCCACAAACCTGCAGCAGCGTGCGTGGCCTAGGATGGCACTCAATGCACACTACCAACTCCCGTTGTAGGCAACGCTTGGCCTTTGGTACTGGCTCTCAGGCGGACTCACGGACAAGGCCAGTGCCTTCGCCACAGGAGAGGAGAGGCGACAGGATCCCTGAACACCGTCCGTTCCCTGGAATGGGGAGCTTTGGGGGACTGTCCCCACTCCTTCCCCGGCAAACCCCCTGCCACCGAAAACGCTGTCACATCTTGGAGGAAGATGGCATCTGACTGCCCATTTCACGAGGGAGCTGTTCCTCAAGTTCCGGGTTTGGCTCCTGGTAGCAAGCCCGAGTGTGCCCTACGGACAGGTGGTCAAGGACATGCTGTCCCCTTGGGACCAGAGGCACAAGACAGGCCTGCCTTCTGCCCAGACTCCTTCCTCAGAGTGGAGCAGGTGCCCCTGCCCTAGTCGTCACCTCATGTCTCTTTAGCAGTGAGGCTTCGTCTCTCCGCACCGGGATCGGGTGACACTTGTCTTGCCACCGGCCTGCACTTCCTGCCACGGCAGGCTCTCCTGCTTCCCGACCGTTTCCCAAACTCAAGGCCAATGGCACCTTCTCTTCTCTGGGGGCGGCTTGTTCGGCCTGCCCCAGACTTGCTCCTGGGGAGTGCAGTGAAAGACATGTCCCTTTACTTAAGGCCCTTTCAGATGTGCAACCACGCTTCTCTCTTAGGCAAAGAGGTGCTAGGGCAAAGAGGATTTCGTTGCATGCGGGTATCTTCCAACGTGCTGTGGAGAGTAGCTTAGGTATTCAGCAGCAGCATCCCACACATCCGATTCTGATTTCCCAGTGAATGCTGTGCTTTCCCAGAGGAGATGCCCGGGCAAAGAGGATTTCACTGTATGCGGGTTTCTCCCACCGTTACACCGGGCTCAGGCAAGCAGCAGTAGAGCCCGCAGATCCGACTCTGATTTCTCAGCGAATGCTGTGCTTTCGCAGAGGCTTTGGCTTGGAGCGAACAGCACTTGGCCGCTGCTTCCTCAGCAAGGCTTTAGTCGCTTCAGGGAAGAAGAGCAGCGGGAGAGCTGGTGCCTCTTGGGCCTTGCTTTCCCGGGCTCCAAGTTCACATCCTGGGTTCATCCTACCAAGCCGAAATAAGCAGACCCAGCCTCGACCCTGCAGCAGCGTGCATGGCCTAGGATGGCACTCTGCTCACAATGACATCTCTCCTCGTAGGCAAGGCCTGTCCTTTCGCTCTGGCATTCAGGGGGACAGGGGACTAGGCTCGTGCCTTCCCCATCCTTGAGGAGCCGCGAGAGGATCACTGCACACGGCCCGTGCCCTGGGATGGGGAGTAATGGGAAACTGTCCCTGTTTCCCCGACACACCCCCTGCCTCCGCCAAGGCTGCCACATCCTGGAGGAAGACGGCATTTGATTGCCCGTTCCTCCAGGAGGTGTTTCTGCGAGTTCAGGTTCGGGAGATTCGTGGCAAGCCCACGTCTGCCCACTGGACAGGTGGCCAAGGACCTGCTATCCCCTTGGGCCCAGAGGCACAGGAAAGGCCTTCCTTCTGTCCAGACTCCTTCCTCAGATTAGAGCACGCTCCCGTGCCCAATCATCCCCTCGTGTCTCCTTAGCTTCGTCTCTCTGCACAAGCAGAGGGTGACAATTGTCTTGCCACCGTCCCCCTGTTCTTGCCAGGGCCGGCGCTCCTGCTTCGCGACCGTTTTCCGTCCACAAGGCCAACGACTCCTTCTCTTCTCCTGGGGCAGCATGCTGCACTTTCCCGAGACAGGCTCCTGGGGAGTGCAGTGACAGACATGTCCCTTTCTTTAAGGCTCTTTCCACAGGCGCAACCAGGCTTCTCTCTCAGGCAGAAGGGATGCCCAGGCAAAGTGGATCTCGCTCCATGCAGATTTATTACACCGTGCTGTGGAGTCTTCCTCAGGAAAACAGCAGCAGCATCCCACAGATCCGACTCTGATTTCCCAGAGAATGCTGTGCTTTCCCAGAGGGGATGCCCTAGCAAAGAGGCTTTTGCTCTATGCGGGTTCCTCCCGCCGTGCTCGAATACTAGGCTAAGGCAAGCAGCAACAGCAGCCCACAGAAACGACTCTGATTTCCCAGCGATGGCTATGCTTTCGCATAGGTTTTCAGCTTGGCGGGAACCGCACTTCGCTGCTGCTTCCTCAGCAAGGATTTCGGTGTTTGCTCTGTCGCGTCAGGGAAGAAGAGCTGCGGAGAGCTGGTCCGTCTTAGGCCTTGCTGTCCCGGGCTTCATGTTGGCGCCCTGGGTTCTCGCTGCCAGGCCGAAATAAGCAGACACAGCCACAAACCTGCAGCAGCGTGCGTGGCCTAGGATGGCACTCAATGCACACTACCAACTCCCGTTGTAGGCAACGCTTGGCCTTTGGTACTGGCTCTCAGGCGGACTCACGGACAAGGCCAGTGCCTTCGCCACAGGAGAGGAGAGGCGACAGGATCCCTGAACACCGTCCGTTCCCTGGAATGGGGAGCTTTGGGGGACTGTCCCCACTCCTTCCCCGGCAAACCCCCTGCCACCGAAAACGCTGTCACATCTTGGAGGAAGATGGCATCTGACTGCCCATTTCACGAGGGAGCTGTTCCTCAAGTTCCGGGTTTGGCTCCTGGTAGCAAGCCCAAGTGTGCCCTACGGACAGGTGGTCAAGGACATGCTGTCCCCTTGGGACCAGAGGCACAAGACAGGCCTGCCTTCTGCCCAGACTCCTTCCTCAGAGTGGAGCAGGTGCCCCTGCCCTAGTCGTCACCCTTGTCTCATTAGCAGTGAGGCTTCGTCTCTCCGCACCGGGAGCGGGTGACACTTGTCTTGCCACCGGCCTGCTCTTCCTGCCACGGCAGGCTCTCCTGCTTCCCGACCGTTTCCCAAACTCAAGGCCAATGGCATCTTCTCTTCTCTGGGGGCGGCTTGTTCGGCCTGCCCCAGACTTGCTCCTGGGGAGTGCAGTGAAAGACATGTCCCTTTCCTTAAGGCCCTTTCAGATGTGCAACCACGCTTCTCTCTTAGGCAAAGAGGTGCTAGGGCAAAGAGGATTTCGTTGCATGCGGGTATCTTCCAACGTGCTGTGGAGAGTAGCTTAGGTATTCAGCAGCAGCATCCCCCACATCCGATTCTGATTTCCCAGTGAATGCTGTGCTTTCACAGAGGAGATGCCCGGGCAAACAGGATTTCGCTGTATGCGGGTTTCTCCCACCGTTACACCGGGCTCAGGCAAGCAGCAGTAGAGCCCGCAGATCCGACTCTGATTTATCAGTGAATGCTGTGCTTTCGCAGAGGCTTTGGCTTGGAGCGAACAGCACTTGGCCGCTGCTTCCTCAGCAAGGCTTTAGTCGCTTCAGGGAAGAAGAGCAGCGGGAGAGCTGGTGCCTCTTGGGCCTTGCTTTCCCGGGCTCCAAGTTCACATCCTGGGTTCATCCTACCAAGCCGAAATAAGCAGACCCAGCCTCGACCCTGCAGCAGCGTGCATGGCCTAGGATGGCACTCTGCTCACAATGACATCTCTCCTCGTAGGCAAGGCCTGCCCTTTCGCTCTGGCATTCAGGGGGACAGGGGACTAGGCTCGTGCCTTCCCCATCCTTGAGGAGCCGCGAGAGGATCACTGCACACGGCCCGTGCCCTGGGATGGGGAGTAATGGGAAACTGTCCCTGTTTCCCCGACACACCCCCTGCCTCCGCCAAGGCTGCCACATCCTGGAGGAAGACGGCATTTGATTGCCCGTTCCTCCAGGAGGTGTTTCTGCGAGTTCAGGTTCGGGAGATTGGTGGCAAGCCCACGTCTGCCCTCTGGACAGGTGGCCAAGGACCTGCTATCCCCTTGGGCCCAGAGGCACAGGAAAGGCCTTCCTTCTGTCCAGACTCCTTCCTCAGATTAGAGCACGCTCCCGTGCCCAATCATCCCCTCGTGTCTCCTTAGCTTCGTCTCTCTGCACAAGCAGAGGGTGACAATTGTCTTGCCACCGGCCCGCTGTTCTTGCCAGGGCCGGCGCTCCTGCTTCGCGACCGTTTTCCGTCCACAAGGCCAACGACTCCTTCTCTTCTCCTGGGGCAGCATGCTGCACTTTCCCGAGACAGGCTCCTGGGGAGTTCAGTGACAGACATGTCCCTTTCTTTAAGGCTCTTTCCACAGGCGCAACCAGGCTTCTCTCTCAGGCAGAAGGGATGCCCAGGCAAAGTGGATCTCGCTCCATGCAGATTTATTACACCGTGCTGTGGAGTCTTCCTCAGGAAAACAGCAGCAGCATCCCACAGATCCGACTCTGATTTCCCAGAGAATGCTGTGCTTTCCCAGAGGGGATGCCCTAGCAAAGAGGCTTTTGCTCTATGCGGGTTCCTCCCGCCGTGCTCGAATACTAGGCTAAGGCAAGCAGCAACAGCAGCCCACAGAAACGACTCTGATTTCCCAGCGATGGCTATGCTTTCGCATAGCTTTTCAGCTTGGCGGGAACCGCACTTCGCTGCTGCTTCCTCAGCAAGGATTTCGGTGTTTGCTCTGTCGCGTCAGGGAAGAAGAGCTGCGGAGAGCTGGTCCGTCTTAGGCCTTGCTGTCCCGGGCTTCATGTTGGCGCCCTGGGTTCTCGCTGCCAGGCCGAAATAAGCAGACACAGCCACAAACCTGCAGCAGCGTGCGTGGCCTAGGATGGCACTCAATGCACACTACCAACTCCCGTTGTAGGCAACGCTTGGCCTTTGGTACTGGCTCTCAGGCGGACTCACGGACAAGGCCAGTGCCTTCGCCACAGGAGAGGAGAGGCGACAGGATCCCTGAACACCGTCCGTTCCCTGGAATGGGGAGCTTTGGGGGACTGTCCCCACTCCTTCCCCGGCAAACCCCCGGCCACCGAAAACGCTGTCACATCTTGGAGGAAGATGGCATCTGACTGCCCATTTCACGAGGGAGCTGTTCCTCAAGTTCCGGGTTTGGCTCCTGGTAGCAAGCCCGAGTGTGCCCTACGGACAGGTGGTCAAGGACATGCTGTCCCCTTGGGACCAGAGGCACAAGACAGGCCTGCCTTCTGCCCAGACTCCTTCCTCAGAGTGGAGCAGGTGCCCCTGCCCTAGTCGTCACCTCATGTCTCTTTAGCAGTGAGGCTTCGTCTCTCCGCACCGGGAGCGGGTGACACTTGTCTTGCCACCGGCCTGCTCTTCCTGCCACGGCAGGCTCTCCTGCTTCCCGACCGTTTCCCAAACTCAAGGCCAATGGCACCTTCTCTTCTCTGGGGGCGGCTTGTTCGGCCTGCCCCAGACTTGCTCCTGGGGAGTGCAGTGAAAGACATGTCCCTTTCCTTAAGGCCCTTTCAGATGTGCAACCACGCTTCTCTCTTAGGCAAAGAGGTGCTAGGGCAAAGAGGATTTCGTTGCATGCGGGTATCTTCCAACGTGCTGTGGAGAGTAGCTTAGGTATTCAGCAGCAGCATCCCCCACATCCGATTCTGATTTCCCAGAGAATGCTGTGCTTTCCCAGAGGAGATGCCCGGGCAAAGAGGATTTCACTGTATGCGGGTTTCTCCCACCGTTACACAGGGCTCAGGCAAGCAGCAGTAGAGCCCGCAGATCCGACTCTGATTTCTCAGCGAATGCTGTGCTTTCGCAGAGGCTTTGGCTTGGAGCGAACAGCACTTGGCCGCTGCTTCCTCAGCAAGGCTTTAGTCGCTTCAGGGAAGAAGAGCAGCGGGAGAGCTGGTGCCTCTTGGGCCTTGCTTTCCCGGGCTCCAAGTTCACATCCTGGGTTCATCCTACCAAGCCGAAATAAGCAGACCCAGCCTCGACCCTGCAGCAGCGTGCATGGCATAGGATGGCACTCTGCTCACAATGACATCTCTCCTCGTAGGCAAGGCCTGTCCTTTCGCTCTGGCATTCAGGGGGACAGGGGACTAGGCTCGTGCCTTCCCCATCCTTGAGGAGCCGCGAGAGGATCACTGCACACGGCCCGTGCCCTGGGATGGGGAGTAATGGGAAACTGTCCCTGTTTCCCCGACACACCCCCTGCCTCCGCCAAGGCTGCCACATCCTGGAGGAAGACGGCATTTGATTGCCCGTTCCTCCAGGAGGTGTTTCTGCGAGTTCAGGTTCGGGAGATTCGTGGCAAGCCCACGTCTGCCCTCTGGACAGGTGGCCAAGGACCTGCTATCCCCTTGGGCCCAGAGGCACAGGAAAGGCCTTCCTTCTGTCCAGACTCCTTCCTCAGATTAGAGCACGCTCCCGTGCCCAATCATACCCTCGTGTCTCCTTAGCTTCGTCTCTCTGCACAAGCAGAGGGTGACAATTGTCTTGCCACCGGCCCGCTGTTCTTGCCAGGGCCGGCGCTCCTGCTTCGCGACCGTTTTCCGTCCACAAGGCCAACGACTCCTTCTCTTCTCCTGGGGCAGCATGCTGCACTTTCCCGAGACAGGCTCCTGGGGAGTGCAGTGACAGACATGTCCCTTTCTTTAAGGCTCTTTCCACAGGCGCAACCAGGCTTCTCTCTCAGGCAGAAGGGATGCCCAGGCAAAGTGGATCTCGCTCCATGCAGATTTATTACACCGTGCTGTGGAGTCTTCCTCAGGAAAACAGCAGCAGCATCCCACAGATCCGACTCTGATTTCCCAGAGAATGCTGTGCTTTCCAGAGGGGATGCCCTAGCAAAGAGGCTTTTGCTCTATGCGGGTTCCTCCCGCCGTGCTCGAATACTAGGCTAAGGCAAGCAGCAACAGCAGCCCACAAAAACGACTCTGATTTCCCAGCGATGGCTATGCTTTCGCATAGGTTTTTCAGCTTGGCGGGAACCTCACTTCGCTGCTGCTTCCTCAGCAAGGATTTCGGTGTTTGCTCTGTCGCGTCAGGGAAGAAGAGCTGCGGAGAGCTGGTCCGTCTTAGGCCTTGCTGTCCCGGGCTTCATGTTGGCGCCCTGGGTTCTCGCTGCCAGGCCGAAATAAGCAGACACAGCCACAAACCTGCAGCAGCGTGCGTGGCCTAGGATGGCACTCAATGCACACTACCAACTCCCGTTGTAGGCAACGCTTGGCCTTTGGTACTGGCTCTCAGGCGGACTCACGGACAAGGCCAGTGCCTTCGCCACAGGAGAGGAGAGGCGACAGGATCCCTGAACACCGTCCGTTGCCTGGAATGGGGAGCTTTGGGGGACTGTCCCCACTCCTTCCCCGGCAAACCCCCTGCCACCGAAAACGCTGTCACATCTTGGAGGAAGATGGCATCTGACTGCCCATTTCACGAGGGAGCTGTTCCTCAAGTTCCGGGTTTGGCTCCTGGTAGCAAGCCCAAGTGTGCCCTACGGACAGGTGGTCAAGGACATGCTGTCCCCTTGGGACCAGAGGCACAAGACAGGCCTGCCTTCTGCCCAGACTCCTTCCTCAGAGTGGAGCAGGTGCCCCTGCCCTAGTCGTCACCTCATGTCTCATTAGCAGTGAGGCTTCGTCTCTCCGCACCGGGAGCGGGTGACACTTGTCTTGCCACCGGCCTGCTCTTCCTGCCACGGCAGGCTCTCCTGCTTCCCGACCGTTTCCCAAACTCAAGGCCAATGGCATCTTCTCTTCTCTGGGGGCGGCTTGTTCGGCCTGCCCCAGACTTGCTCCTGGGGAGTGCAGTGAAAGACATGTCCCTTTCCTTAAGGCCCTTTCAGATGTGCAACCACGCTTCTCTCTTAGGCAAAGAGGTGCTAGGGCAAAGAGGATTTCGTTGCATGCGGGTATCTTCCAACGTGCTGTGGAGAGTAGCTTAGGTATTCAGCAGCAGCATCCCCCACATCCGATTCTGATTTCCCAGTGAATGCTGTGCTTTCCCAGAGGAGAAGCCCGGGCAAAGAGGATTTCGCTGTATGCGGGTTTCTCCCACCGCGAGACCGGGCTCAGGCAAGCAGCAGTAGAGCCCGCAGATCCGACTCTGATTTCTCAGCGAATGCTGTGCTTTCGCAGAGGCTTTGGCTTGGAGCGAACTGCACTTGGCCGCTGCTTCCTCAGCAAGGCTTTAGTCGCTTCAGGGAAGAAGAGCAGCGGGAGAGCTGGTGCCTCTTGTGCCTTGCTTTCCCGGGCTCCAAGTTCACATCCTGGGTTCATCCTACCAAGCCGAAATAAGCAGACCCAGCCTCGACCCTGCAGCAGCGTGCATGGCCTAGGATGGCACTCTGCTCACAATGACATCTCTCCTCGTAGGCAAGGCCTGCCCTTTCGCTCTGGCATTCAGGGGGACAGGGGACTAGGCTCGTGCCTTCCCCATCCTTGAGGAGCCGCGAGAGGATCACTGCACACGGCCCGTGCCCTGGGATGTGGAGTAATGGGAAACTGTCCCTGTTTCCCCGACACACCCCCTGCCTCCGCCAAGGCTGCCACATCCTGGAGGAAGACGGCATTTGATTGCCCGTTCCTCCAGGAGGTGTTTCTGCGAGTTCAGGTTCGGGAGATTGGTGGCAAGCCCACGTCTGCCCTCTGGACAGGTGGCCAAGGACCTGCTATCCCCTTGGGCCCAGAGGCACAGGAAAGGCCTTCCTTCTGTCCAGACTCCTTCCTCAGATTAGAGCACGCTCCCGTGCCCAATCATCCCCTCGTGTCTCCTTAGCTTCGTCTCTCTGCACAAGCAGAGGGTGACAATTGTCTTGCCACCGGCCCGCTGTTCTTGCCAGGGCCGGCGCTCCTGCTTCGCGACCGTTTTCCGTCCACAAGGCCAACGACTCCTTCTCTTCTCCTGGGGCAGCATGCTGCACTTTCCCGAGACAGGCTCCTGGGGAGTTCAGTGACAGACATGTCCCTTTCTTTAAGGCTCTTTCCACAGGCGCAACCAGGCTTCTCTCTCAGGCAGAAGGGATGCCCAGGCAAAGTGGATCTCGCTCCATGCAGATTTATTACACCGTGCTGTGGAGTCTTCCTCAGGAAAACAGCAGCAGCATCCCACAGATCCGACTCTGATTTCCCAGAGAATGCTGTGCTTTCCCAGAGGGGATGCCCTAGCAAAGAGGCTTTTGCTCTATGCGGGTTCCTCCCGCCGTGCTCGAATACTAGGCTAAGGCAAGCAGCAACAGCAGCCCACAGAAACGACTCTGATTTCCCAGCGATGGCTATGCTTTCGCATAGCTTTTCAGCTTGGCGGGAACCGCACTTCGCTGCTGCTTCCTCAGCAAGGATTTCGGTGTTTGCTCTGTCGCGTCAGGGAAGAAGAGCTGCGGAGAGCTGGTCCGTCTTAGGCCTTGCTGTCCCGGGCTTCATGTTGGCGCCCTGGGTTCTCGCTGCCAGGCCGAAATAAGCAGACACAGCCACAAACCTGCAGCAGCGTGCGTGGCCTAGGATGGCACTCAATGCACACTACCAACTCCCGTTGTAGGCAACGCTTGGCCTTTGGTACTGGCTCTCAGGCGGACTCACGGACAAGGCCAGTGCCTTCGCCACAGGAGAGGAGAGGCGACAGGATCCCTGAACACCGTCCGTTCCCTGGAATGGGGAGCTTTGGGGGACTGTCCCCACTCCTTCCCCGGCAAACCCCCTGCCACCGAAAACGCTGTCACATCTTGGAGGAAGATGGCATCTGACTGCCCATTTCACGAGGGAGCTGTTCCTCAAGTTCCGGGTTTGGCTCCTGGTAGCAAGCCCGAGTGTGCCCTACGGACAGGTGGTCAAGGACATGCTGTCCCCTTGGGACCAGAGGCACAAGACAGGCCTGCCTTCTGCCCAGACTCCTTCCTCAGAGTGGAGCAGGTGCCCCTGCCCTAGTCGTCACCTCATGTCTCTTTAGCAGTGAGGCTTCGTCTCTCCGCACCGGGAGCGGGTGACACTTGTCTTGCCACCGGCCTGCTCTTCCTGCCACGGCAGGCTCTCCTGCTTCCCGACCGTTTCCCAAACTCAAGGCCAATGGCACCTTCTCTTCTCTGGGGGCGGCTTGTTCGGCCTGCCCCAGACTTGCTCCTGGGGAGTGCAGTGAAAGACATGTCCCTTTCCTTAAGGCCCTTTCAGATGTGCAACCACGCTTCTCTCTTAGGCAAAGAGGTGCTAGGGCAAAGAGGATTTCGTTGCATGCGGGTATCTTCCAACGTGCTGTGGAGAGTAGATTAGGTATTCAGCAGCAGCATCCCCCACATCCGATTCTGATTTCCCAGTGAATGCTGTGCTTTCCCAGAGGAGATGCCCGGGCAAAGAGGATTTCGCTGTATGCGGGTTTCTCCCACCGTTACACCGGGCTCAGGCAAGCAGCAGTAGAGCCCGCAGATCCGACTCTGATTTCTCAGCGAATGCTGTGCTTTCGCAGAGGCTTTGGCTTGGAGCGAACAGCACTTGGCCGCTGCTTCCTCAGCAAGGCTTTAGTCGCTTCAGGGAAGAAGAGCAGCGGGAGAGCTGGTGCCTCTTGGGCCTTGCTTTCCCGGGCTCCAAGTTCACATCCTGGGTTCATCCTACCAAGCCGAAATAAGCAGACCCAGCCTCGACCCTGCAGCAGCGTGCATGGCCTAGGATGGCACTCTGCTCACAATGACATCTCTCCTCGTAGGCAAGGCCTGCCCTTTCGCTCTGGCATTCAGGGGGACAGGGGACTAGGCTCGTGCCTTCCCCATCCTTGAGGAGCCGCGAGAGGATCACTGCACACGGCCCGTGCCCTGGGATGGGGAGTAATGGGAAACTGTCCCTGTTTCCCCGACACACCCCCTGCCTCCGCCAAGGCTGCCACATCCTGGAGGAAGACGGCATTTGATTGCCCGTTCCTCCAGGAGGTGTTTCTGCGAGTTCAGGTTCGGGAGATTGGTGGCAAGCCCACGTCTGCCCTCTGGACAGGTGGCCAAGGACCTGCTATCCCCTTGGGCCCAGAGGCACAGGAAAGGCCTTCCTTCTGTCCAGACTCCTTCCTCAGATTAGAGCACGCTCCCGTGCCCAATCATCCCCTCTTGTCTCCTTAGCTTCGTCTCTCTGCACAAGCAGAGGGTGACAATTGTCTTGCCACCGGCCCGCTGTTCTTGCCAGGGCCGGCGCTCCTGCTTCGCGACCGTTTTCCGTCCACAAGGCCAACGACTCCTTCTCTTCTCCTGGGGCAGCATGCTGCACTTTCCCGAGACAGGCTCCTGGGGAGTGCAGTGACAGACATGTCCCTTTCTTTAAGGCTCTTTCCACAGGCGCAACCAGGCTTCTCTCTCAGGCAGAAGGGATGCCCAGGCAAAGTGGATCTCGCTCCATGCAGATTTATTACACCGTGCTGTGGAGTCTTCCTCAGGAAAACAACAGCAGCATCCCACAGATCCGACTCTGATTTCCCAGAGAATGCTGTGCTTTCCAGAGGGGATGCCCTAGCAAAGAGGCTTTTGCTCTATGCGGGTTCCTCCCGCCGTGCTCGAATACTAGGCTAAGGCAAGCAGCAACAGCAGCCCACAAAAACGACTCTGATTTCCCAGCGATGGCTATGCTTTCGCATAGGTTTTTCAGCTTGGCGGGAACCGCACTTCGCTGCTGCTTCCTCAGCAAGGATTTCGGTGTTTGCTCTGTCGCGTCAGGGAAGAAGAGCTGCGGAGAGCTGGTCCGTCTTAGGCCTTGCTGTCCCAGGCTTCATGTTGGCGCCCTGGGTTCTCGCTGCCAGGCCGAATTAAGCAGACACAGCCACAAACCTGCAGCAGCGTGCGTGGCCTAGGATGGCACTCAATGCACACTACCAACTCCCGTTGTAGGCAACGCTTGGCCTTTGGTACTGGCTCTCAGGCGGACTCACGGACAAGGCCAGTGCCTTCGCCACAGGAGAGGAGAGGCGACAGGATCCCTGAACACCGTCCGTTGCCTGGAATGGGGAGCTTTGGGGGACTGTCCCCACTCCTTCCCCGGCAAACCCCCTGCCACCGAAAACGCTGTCACATCTTGGAGGAAGATGGCATCTGACTGCCCATTTCACGAGGGAGCTGTTCCTCAAGTTCCGGGTTTGGCTCCTGGTAGCAAGCCCAAGTGTGCCCTACGGACAGGTGGTCAAGGACATGCTGTCCCCTTGGGACCAGAGGCACAAGACAGGCCTGCCTTCTGCCCAGACTCCTTCCTCAGAGTGGAGCAGGTGCCCCTGCCCTAGTCGTCACCTCATGTCTCTTTAGCAGTGAGGCTTCGTCTCTCCGCACCGGGAGCGGGTGACACTTGTCTTGCCACCGGCCTGCTCTTCCTGCCACGGCAGGCTCTCCTGCTTCCCGACCGTTTCCCAAACTCAAGGCCAATGGCACCTTCTCTTCTCTGGGGGCGGCTTGTTCGGCCTGCCCCAGACTTGCTCCTGGGGAGTGCAGTGAAAGACATGTCCCTTTCCTTAAGGCCCTTTCAGATGTGCAACCACGCTTCTCTCTTAGGCAAAGAGGTGCTAGGGCAAAGAGGATTTCGTTGCATGCGGGTATCTTCCAACGTGCTGTGGAGAGTAGCTTAGGTATTCAGCAGCAGCATCCCCCACATCCGATTCTGATTTCCCAGTGAATGCTGTGCTTTCCCAGAGGAGATGCCCGGGCAAAGAGGATTTCACTCTATGCGGGTTTCTCCCACCGTTACACCGGGCTCAGGCAAGCAGCAGTAGAGCCCGCAGATCCGACTCTGATTTCTCAGCGAATGCTGTGCTTTCGCACAGGCTTTGGCTTAGAGCGAACTGCACTTGGCCGCTGCTTCCTCAGCAAGGCTTTAGTCGCTTCAGGGAAGAAGAGCAGCGGGAGAGCTGGTGCCTCTTGGGCCTTGCTTTCCCGGGCTCCAAGTTCACATCCTGGGTTCATCCTACCAAGCCGAAATAAGCAGACCCAGCCTCGACCCTGCAGCAGCGTGCATGGCATAGGATGGCACTCTGCTCACAATGACATCTCTCCTCGTAGGCAAGGCCTGTCCTTTCGCTCTGGCATTCAGGGGGACAGGGGACTAGGCTCGTGCCTTCCCCATCCTTGAGGAGCCGCGAGAGGATCACTGCACACGGCCCGTGCCCTGGGATGGGGAGTAATGGGAAACTGTCCCTGTTTCCCCGACACACCCCCTGCCTCCGCCAAGGCTGCCACATACTGGAGGAAGACGGCATTTGATTGCCCGTTCCTCCAGGAGGTGTTTCTGCGAGTTCAGGTTCGGGAGATTCGTGGCAAGCCCACGTCTGCCCTCTGGACAGGTGGCCAAGGACCTGCTATCCCCTTGGGCCCAGAGGCACAGGAAAGGCCTTCCTTCTGTCCAGACTCCTTCCTCAGATTAGAGCACGCTCCCGTGCCCAATCATCCCCTCGTGTCTCCTTAGCTTCGTCTCTCTGCACAAGCAGAGGGTGACAATTGTCTTGCCACCGGCCCGCTGTTCTTGCCAGGGCCGGCGCTCCTGCTTCGCGACCGTTTTCCGTCCACAAGGCCAACGACTCCTTCTCTTCTCCTGGGGCAGCATGCTGCACTTTCCCGAGACAGGCTCCTGGGGAGTGCAGTGACAGACATGTCCCTTTCTTTAAGGCTCTTTCCACAGGCGCAACCAGGCTTCTCTCTCAGGCAGAAGGGATGCCCAGGCAAAGTGGATCTCGCTCCATGCAGATTTATTACACCGTGCTGTGGAGTCTTCCTCAGGAAAACAGCAGCAGCATCCCACAGATCCGACTCTGATTTCCCAGAGAATGCTGTGCTTTCCAGAGGGGATGCCCTAGCAAAGAGGCTTTTGCTCTATGCGGGTTCCTCCCGCCGTGCTCGAATACTAGGCTAAGGCAAGCAGCAACAGCAGCCCACAAAAACGACTCTGATTTCCCAGCGATGGCTATGCTTTCGCATAGGTTTTTCAGCTTGGCGGGAACCGCACTTCGCTGCTGCTTCCTCAGCAAGGATTTCGGTGTTTGCTCTGTCGCGTCAGGGAAGAAGAGCTGCGGAGAGCTGGTCCGTCTTAGGCCTTGCTGTCCCGGGCTTCATGTTGGCGCCCTGGGTTCTCGCTGCCAGGCCGAAATAAGCAGACACAGCCACAAACCTGCAGCAGCGTGCGTGGCCTAGGATGGCACTCAATGCACACTACCAACTCCCGTTGTAGGCAACGCTTGGCCTTTGGTACTGGCTCTCAGGCGGACTCACGGACAAGGCCAGTGCCTTCGCCACAGGAGAGGAGAGGCGACAGGATCCCTGAACACCGTCCGTTCCCTGGAATGGGGAGCTTTGGGGGACTGTCCCCACTCCTTCCCCGGCAAACCCCCTGCCACCGAAAACGCTGTCACATCTTGGAGGAAGATGGCATCTGACTGCCCATTTCACGAGGGAGCTGTTCCTCAAGTTCCGGGTTTGGCTCCTGGTAGCAAGCCCAAGTGTGCCCTACGGACAGGTGGTCAAGGACATGCTGTCCCCTTGGGACCAGAGGCACAAGACAGGCCTGCCTTCTGCCCAGACTCCTTCCTCAGAGTGGAGCAGGTGCCCCTGCCCTAGTCGTCACCTCATGTCTCATTAGCAGTGAGGCTTCGTCTCTCCGCACCGGGAGCGGGTGACACTTGTCTTGCCACCGGCCTGCTCTTCCTGCCACGGCAGGCTCTCCTGCTTCCCGACCGTTTCCCAAACTCAAGGCCAATGGCACCTTCTCTTCTCTGGGGGCGGCTTGTTCGGCCTGCCCCAGACTTGCTCCTGGGGAGTGCAGTGAAAGACATGTCCCTTTCCTTAAGGCCCTTTCAGATGTGCAACCACGCTTCTCTCTTAGGCAAAGAGGTGCTAGGGCAAAGACGATTTCGTTGCATGCGGGTATCTTCCAACGTGCTGTGGAGAGTAGCTTAGGTATTCAGCAGCAGCATCCCCCACATCCGATTCTGATTTCCCAGTGAATGCTGTGCTTTCCCAGAGGAGATGCCCGGGCAAAGAGGATTTCGCTGTATGCGGGTTTCTCCCACCGTTACACCGGGCTCAGGCAAGCAGCAGTAGAGCCCGCAGATCCGACTCTGATTTCTCAGCGAATGCTGTGCTTTCGCAGAGGCTTTGGCTTGGAGCGAACAGCACTTGGCCGCTGCTTCCTCAGCAAGGCTTTAGTCGCTTCAGGGAAGAAGAGCAGCGGGAGAGCTGGTGCCTCTTGGGCCTTGCTTTCCCGGGCTCCAAGTTCACATCCTGGGTTCATCCTACCAAGCCGAAATAAGCAGACCTAGCCTCGACCCTGCAACAGCGTGCATGGCCTAGGATGGCACTCTGCTCACAATGACATCTCTCCTCGTAGGCAAGGCCTGCCCTTTCGCTCTGGCATTCAGGGGGACAGGGGACTAGGCTCGTGCCTTCCCCATCCTTGAGGAGCCGCGAGAGGATCACTGCACACGGCCCGTGCCCTGGGATGGGGAGTAATGGGAAACTGTCCCTGTTTCCCCGACACACCCCCTGCCTCCGCCAAGGCTGCCACATCCTGGAGGAAGACGGCATTTGATTGCCCGTTCCTCCAGGAGGTGTTTCTGCGAGTTCAGGTTCGGGAGATTGGTGGAAAGCCCACGTCTGCCCTCTGGACAGGTGGCCAAGGACCTGCTATCCCCTTGGGCCCAGAGGCACAGGAAAGGCCTTCCTTCTGTCCAGACTCCTTCCTCAGATTAGAGCACGCTCCCGTGCCCAATCATCCCCTCTTGTCTCCTTAGCTTCGTCTCTCTGCACAAGCAGAGGGTGACAATTGTCTTGCCACCGGCCCGCTGTTCTTGCCAGGGCCGGCGCTCCTGCTTCGCGACCGTTTTCCGTCCACAAGGCCAACGACTCCTTCTCTTCTCCTGGGGCAGCATGCTGCACTTTCCCGAGACAGGCTCCTGGGGAGTGCAGTGACAGACATGTCCCTTTCTTTAAGGCTCTTTCCACAGGCGCAACCAGGCTTCTCTCTCAGGCAGAAGGGATGCCCAGGCAAAGTGGATCTCGCTCCATGCAGATTTATTACACCGTGCTGTGGAGTCTTCCTCAGGAAAACAACAGCAGCATCCCACAGATCCGACTCTGATTTCCCAGAGAATGCTGTGCTTTCCAGAGGGGATGCCCTAGCAAAGAGGCTTTTGCTCTATGCGGGTTCCTCCCGCCGTGCTCGAATACTAGGCTAAGGCAAGCAGCAACAGCAGCCCACAAAAACGACTCTGATTTCCCAGCGATGGCTATGCTTTCGCATAGGTTTTTCAGCTTGGCGGGAACCGCACTTCGCTGCTGCTTCCTCAGCAAGGATTTCGGTGTTTGCTCTGTCGCGTCAGGGAAGAAGAGCTGCGGAGAGCTGGTCCGTCTTAGGCCTTGCTGTCCCAGGCTTCATGTTGGCGCCCTGGGTTCTCGCTGCCAGGCCGAAATAAGCAGACACAGCCACAAACCTGCAGCAGCGTGCGTGGCCTAGGATGGCACTCAATGCACACTACCAACTCCCGTTGTAGGCAACGCTTGGCCTTTGGTACTGGCTCTCAGGCGGACTCACGGACAAGGCCAGTGCCTTCGCCACAGGAGAGGAGAGGCGACAGGATCCCTGAACACCGTCCGTTGCCTGGAATGGGGAGCTTTGGGGGACTGTCCCCACTCCTTCCCCGGCAAACCCCCTGCCACCGAAAACGCTGTCACATCTTGGAGGAAGATGGCATCTGACTGCCCATTTCACGAGGGAGCTGTTCCTCAAGTTCCGGGTTTGGCTCCTGGTAGCAAGCCCAAGTGTGCCCTACGGACAGGTGGTCAAGGATATGCTGTCCCCTTGGGACCAGAGGCACAAGACAGGCCTGCCTTCTGCCCAGACTCCTTCCTCAGAGTGGAGCAGGTGCCCCTGCCCTAGTCGTCACCTCATGTCTCATTAGTAGTGAGGCTTCGTCTCTCCGCACCGGGAGTGGGTGACACTTGTCTTGCCACCGGCCTGCTCTTCCTGCCACGGCAGGCTCTCCTGCTTCCCGACCGTTTCCCAAACTCAAGGCCAATGGCATCTTCTCTTCTCTGGGGGCGGCTTGTTCGGCCTGCCCCAGACTTGCTCCTGGGGAGTGCAGTGAAAGACATGTCCCTTTCCTTAAGGCCCTTTCAGATGTGCAACCACGCTTCTCTCTTAGGCAAAGAGGTGCTAGGGCAAAGAGGATTTCGTTGCATGCGGGTATCTTCCAACGTGCTGTGGAGAGTAGCTTAGGTATTCAGCAGCAGCATCCCCCACATCCGATTCTGATTTCCCAGTGAATGCTGTGCTTTCCCAGAGGAGAAGCCCGGGCAAAGAGGATTTCGCTATATGCGGGTTTCTCCCACCGCGAGACCGGGCTCAGGCAAGCAGCAGTAGAGCCCGCAGATCCGACTCTGATTTCTCGGCGAATGCTGTGCTTTCACAGAGGCTTTGGCTTGGAGCGAACTGCACTTGGCCGCTGCTTCCTCAGCAAGGCTTTAGTCGCTTCAGGGAAGAAGAGCAGCGGGAGAGCTGGTGCCTCTTGGGCCTTGCTTTCCCGGGCTCCAAGTTCACATCCTGGGTTCATCCTACCAAGCCGAAATAAGCAGACCCAGCCTCGACCCTGCAGCAGCGTGCATGGCCTAGGATGGCACTCTGCTCACAATGACATCTCTCCTCGTAGGCAAGTCCTGCCCTTTCGCTCTGGCATTCAGGGGGACAGGGGACTAGGCTCGTGCCTTCCCCATCCTTCAGGAGCCGCGAGAGGATCACTGCACACGGCCCGTGCCCTGGGTTAGGGAGTAATGGGAAACTGTCCCTGTTTCCCCGACACACCCCCTGCCTCCGCCAAGGCTGCCACATCCTGGAGGAAGACGGCATTTGATTGCCCGTTCCTCCAGGAGGTGTTTCTGCGAGTTCAGGTTCGGGAGATTGGTGGCAAGCCCACGTCTGCCCTCTGGACAGGTGGCCAAGGACCTGCTATCCCCTTGGGCCCAGAGGCACAGGAAAGGCCTTCCTTCTGTCCAGACGCCTTCCTCAGATTAGAGCACGCTCCCGTGCCCAATCATCAACTCGTGTCTCCTTAGCTTCGTCTCTCTGCACAAGCAGAGGGTGACAATTGTCTTGCCACCGGCCCGCTGTTCTTGCCAGGGCCGGCGCTCCTGCTTCGCGACCGTTTTCCGTCCACAAGGCCAACGACTCCTTCTCTTCTCCTGGGGCAGCATGCTGCACTTTCCCGAGACAGGCTCCTGGGGAGTGCAGTGACAGACATGTCCCTTTCTTTAAGGATCTTTCCACAGGCGCAACCACGCTTCTCTCTCAGGCAGAAGGGATGCCCAGGCAAAGTGGATCTCGCTCCATGCAGATTTATTACACCGTGCTGTGGAGTCTTCCTCAGGAAAACAGCAGCAGCATCCCACAGATCCGACTCTGATTTCCCAGAGAATGCTGTGCTTTCCCAGAGGGGATGCCCTAGCAAAGAGGCTTTTGCTCTATGCGGGTTCCTCCCGCCGTGCTCGAATACTAGGCTAAGGCAAGCAGCAACAGCAGCCCACAGAAACGACTCTGATTTCCCAGCGATGGCTATGCTTTCGCATAGCTTTTCAGCTTGGCGGGAACCGCACTTCGCTGCTGCTTCCTCAGCAAGGATTTCGGTGTTTGCTCTGTCGCGTCAGGGAAGAAGAGCTGCGGAGAGCTGGTCCGTCTTAGGCCTTGCTGTCCCGGGCTTCATGTTGGCGCCCTGGGTTCTCGCTGCCAGGCCGAAATAAGCAGACACAGCCACAAACCTGCAGCAGCGTGCGTGGCCTAGGATGGCACTCAATGCACACTACCAACTCCCGTTGTAGGCAACGCTTGGCCTTTGGTACTGGCTCTCAGGCGGACTCACGGACAAGGCCAGTGCCTTCGCCACAGGAGAGGAGAGGCGACAGGATCCCTGAACACCGTCCGTTGCCTGGAATGGGGAGCTTTGGGGGACTGTCCCCACTCCTTCCCCGGCAAACCCCCTGCCACCGAAAACGCTGTCACATCTTGGAGGAAGATGGCATCTGACTGCCCATTTCACGAGGGAGCTGTTCCTCAAGTTCCGGGTTTGGCTCCTGGTAGCAAGCCCAAGTGTGCCCTACGGACAGGTGGTCAAGGACATGCTGTCCCCTTGGGACCAGAGGCACAAGACAGGCCTGCCTTCTGCCCAGACTCCTTCCTCAGAGTGGAGCAGGTGCCCCTGCCCTAGTCGTCACCTCATGTCTCTTTAGCAGTGAGGCTTCGTCTCTCCGCACCGGGAGCGGGTGACACTTGTCTTGCCACCGGCCTGCTCTTCCTGCCACGGCAGGCTCTCCTGCTTCCCGACCGTTTCCCAAACTCAAGGCCAATGGCACCTTCTCTTCTCTGGGGGCGGCTTGTTCGGCCTGCCCCAGACTTGCTCCTGGGGAGTGCAGTGAAAGACATGTCCCTTTCCTTAAGGCCCTTTCAGATGTGCAACCACGCTTCTCTCTTAGGCAAAGAGGTGCTAGGGCAAAGAGGATTTCGTTGCATGCGGGTATCTTCCAACGTGCTGTGGAGAGTAGCTTAGGTATTCAGCAGCAGCATCCCCCACATCCGATTCTGATTTCCCAGTGAATGCTGTGCTTTCCCAGAGGAGATGCCCGGGCAAAGAGGATTTCACTGTATGCGGGTTTCTCCCACCGTTACACCGGGCTCAGGCAAGCAGCAGTAGAGCCCGCAGATCCGACTCTGATTTCTCAGCGAATGCTGTGCTTTCGCAGAGGCTTTGGCTTGGAGCGAACAGCACTTGGCCGCTGCTTCCTCAGCAAGGCTTTATTCGCTTCAGGGAAGAAGAGCAGCGGGAGAGCTGGTGCCTCTTGGGCCTTGCTTTCCCGGGCTCCAAGTTCACATCCTGGGTTCATCCTACCAAGCCGAAATAAGCAGACCCAGCCTCGACCCTGCAGCAGCGTGCATGGCATAGGATGGCACTCTGCTCACAATGACATCTCTCCTCGTAGGCAAGGCCTGTCCTTTCGCTCTGGCATTCAGGGGGACAGGGGACTAGGCTCGTGCCTTCCCCATCCTTGAGGAGCCGCGAGAGGATCACTGCACACGGCCCGTGCCCTGGGATGGGGAGTAATGGGAAACTGTCCCTGTTTCCCCGACACACCCCCTGCCTCCGCCAATGCTGCCACATACTGGAGGAAGACGGCATTTGATTGCCCGTTCCTCCAGGAGGTGTTTCTGCGAGTTCAGGTTCGGGAGATTCGTGGCAAGCCCACGTCTGCCCTCTGGACAGGTGGCCAAGGACCTGCTATCCCCTTGGGCCCAGAGGCACAGGAAAGGCCTTCCTTCTGTCCAGACTCCTTCCTCAGATTAGAGCACGCTCCCGTGCCCAATCATCCCCTCGTGTCTCCTTAGCTTCGTCTCTCTGCACAAGCAGATGGTGACAATTGTCTTGCCACCGGCCCGCTGTTCTTGCCAGGGCCGGCGCTCCTGCTTCGCGACCGTTTTCCGTCCACAAGGCCAACGACTCCTTCTCTTCTCCTGGGGCAGCATGCTGCACTTTCCCGAGACAGGCTCCTGGGGAGTGCAGTGACAGACATGTCCCTTTCTTTAAGGCTCTTTCCACAGGCGCAACCAGGCTTCTCTCTCAGGCAGAAGGGATGCCCAGGCAAAGTGGATCTCGCTCCATGCAGATTTATTACACCGTGCTGTGGAGTCTTCCTCAGGAAAACAGCAGCAGCATCCCACAGATCCGACTCTGATTTCCCAGAGAATGCTGTGCTTTCCAGAGGGGATGCCCTAGCAAAGAGGCTTTTGCTCTATGCGGGTTCCTCCCGCCGTGCTCGAATACTAGGCTAAGGCAAGCAGCAACAGCAGCCCACAAAAACGACTCTGATTTCCCAGCGATGTCTATGCTTTCGCATAGGTTTTTCAGCTTGGCGGGAACCGCACTTCGCTGCTGCTTCCTCAGCAAGGATTTCGGTGTTTGCTCTGTCGCGTCAGGGAAGAAGAGCTGCGGAGAGCTGGTCCGTCTTAGGCCTTGCTGTCCCGGGCTTCATGTTGGCGCCCTGGGTTCTCGCTGCCAGGCCGAAATAAGCAGACACAGCCACAAACCTGCAGCAGCGTGCGTGGCCTAGGATGGCACTCAATGCACACTACCAACTCCCGTTGTAGGCAACGCTTGGCCTTTGGTACTGGCTCTCAGGCGGACTCACGGACAAGGCCAGTGCCTTCGCCACAGGAGAGGAGAGGCGACAGGATCCCTGAACACCGTCCGTTCCCTGGAATGGGGAGCTTTGGGGGACTGTCCCCACTCCTTCCCCGGCAAACCCCCTGCCACCGAAAACGCTGTCACATCTTGGAGGAAGATGGCATCTGACTGCCCATTTCACGAGGGAGCTGTTCCTCAAGTTCCGGGTTTGGCTCCTGGTAGCAAGCCCAAGTGTGCCCTACGGACAGGTGGTCAAGGACATGCTGTCCCCTTGGGACCAGAGGCACAAGACAGGCCTGCCTTCTGCCCAGACTCCTTCCTCAGAGTGGAGCAGGTGCCCCTGCCCTAGTCGTCACCTCATGTCTCATTAGCAGTGAGGCTTCGTCTCTCCGCACTGGGAGCGGGTGACACTTGTCTTGCCACCGGCCTGCTCTTCCTGCAACGGCAGGCTCTCCTGCTTCCCGACCGTTTCCCAAACTCAAGGCCAATGGCACCTTCTCTTCTCTGGGGGCGGCTTGTTCGGCCTGCCCCAGACTTGCTCCTGGGGAGTGCAGTGAAAGACATGTCCCTTTCCTTAAGGCCCTTTCAGATGTGCAACCACGCTTCTCTCTTAGGCAAAGAGGTGCTAGGGCAAAGAGGATTTCGTTGCATGCGGGTATCTTCCAACGTGCTGTGGAGAGTAGCTTAGGTATTCAGCAGCAGCATCCCCCACATCCGATTATGATTTCCCAGTGAATGCTGTGCTTTCCCAGAGGAGATGCCCGGGCAAAGAGGATTTCGCTGTATGCGGGTTTCTCCCACCGTTACACCGGGCTCAGGCAAGCAGCAGTAGAGCCCGCAGATCCGACTCTGATTTCTCAGCGAATGCTGTGCTTTCGCAGAGGCTTTGGCTTGGAGCGAACAGCACTTGGCCGCTGCTTCCTCAGCAAGGCTTTAGTCGCTTCAGGGAAGAAGAGCAGCGGGAGAGCTGGTGCCTCTTGGGCCTTGCTTTCCCGGGCTCCAAGTTCACATCCTGGGTTCATCCTACCAAGCCGAAATAAGCAGACCCAGCCTCGACCCTGCAGCAGCGTGCATGGCCTAGGATGGCACTCTGCTCACAATGACATCTCTCCTCGTAGGCAAGGCCTGCCCTTTCGCTCTGGCATTCAGGGGGACAGGGGACTAGGCTCGTGCCTTCCCCATCCTTGAGGAGCCGCGAGAGGATCACTGCACACGGCCCGTGCCCTGGGATGGGGAGTAATGGGAAACTGTCCCTGTTTCCCCGACACACCCCCTGCCTCCGCCAAGGCTGCCACATCCTGGAGGAAGACGGCATTTGATTGCCCGTTCCTCCAGGAGGTGTTTCTGCGAGTTCAGGTTCGGGAGATTGGTGGCAAGCCCACGTCTGCCCTCTGGACAGGTGGCCAAGGACCTGCTATCCCCTTGGGCCCAGAGGCACAGGAAAGGCCTTCCTTCTGTCCAGACTCCTTCCTCAGATTAGAGCACGCTCCCGTGCCCAATCATCCCCTCTTGTCTCCTTAGCTTCGTCTCTCTGCACAAGCAGAGGGTGACAATTGTCTTGCCACCGGCCCGCTGTTCTTGCCAGGGCCGGCGCTCCTGCTTCGCGACCGTTTTCCGTCCACAAGGCCAACGACTCCTTCTCTTCTCCTGGGGCAGCATGCTGCACTTTCCCGAGACAGGCTCCTGGGGAGTGCAGTGACAGACATGTCCCTTTCTTTAAGGCTCTTTCCACAGGCGCAACCAGGCTTCTCTCTCAGGCAGAAGGGATGCCCAGGCAAAGTGGATCTCGCTCCATGCAGATTTATTACACCGTGCTGTGGAGTCTTCCTCAGGAAAACAACAGCAGCATCCCACAGATCCGACTCTGATTTCCCAGAGAATGCTGTGCTTTCCAGAGGGGATGCCCTAGCAAAGAGGCTTTTGCTCTATGCGGGTTCCTCCCGCCGTGCTCGAATACTAGGCTAAGGCAAGCAGCAACAGCAGCCCACAAAAACGACTCTGATTTCCCAGCGATGGCTATGCTTTCGCATAGGTTTTTCAGCTTGGCGGGAACCGCACTTCGCTGCTGCTTCCTCAGCAAGGATTTCGGTGTTTGCTCTGTCGCGTCAGGGAAGAAGAGCTGCGGAGAGCTGGTCCGTCTTAGGCCTTGCTGTCCCAGGCTTCATGTTGGCGCCCTGGGTTCTCGCTGCCAGGCCGAAATAAGCAGACACAGCCACAAACCTGCAGCAGCGTGCGTGGCCTAGGATGGCACTCAATGCACACTACCAACTCCCGTTGTAGGCAACGCTTGGCCTTTGGTACTGGCTCTCAGGCGGACTCACGGACAAGGCCAGTGCCTTCGCCACAGGAGAGGAGAGGCGACAGGATCCCTGAACACCGTCCGTTGCCTGGAATGGGGAGCTTTGGGGGACTGTCCCCACTCCTTCCCCGGCAAACCCCCTGCCACCGAAAACGCTGTCACATCTTGGAGGAAGATGGCATCTGACTGCCCATTTCACGAGGGAGCTGTTCCTCAAGTTCCGGGTTTGGCTCCTGGTAGCAAGCCCAAGTGTGCCCTACGGACAGGTGGTCAAGGATATGCTGTCCCCTTGGGACCAGAGGCACAAGACAGGCCTGCCTTCTGCCCAGACTCCTTCCTCAGAGTGGAGCAGGTGCCCCTGCCCTAGTCGTCACCTCATGTCTCATTAGTAGTGAGGCTTCGTCTCTCCGCACCGGGAGCGGGTGACACTTGTCTTGCCACCGGCCTGCTCTTCCTGCCACGGCAGGCTCTCCTGCTTCCCGACCGTTTCCCAAACTCAAGGCCAATGGCATCTTCTCTTCTCTGGGGGCGGCTTGTTCGGCCTGCCCCAGACTTGCTCCTGGGGAGTGCAGTGAAAGACATGTCCCTTTCCTTAAGGCCCTTTCAGATGTGCAACCACGCTTCTCTCTTAGGCAAAGAGGTGCTAGGGCAAAGAGGATTTCGTTGCATGCGGGTATCTTCCAACGTGCTGTGGAGAGTAGCTTAGGTATTCAGCAGCAGCATCCCCCACATCCGATTCTGATTTCCCAGTGAATGCTGTGCTTTCCCAGAGGAGAAGCCCGGGCAAAGAGGATTTCGCTATATGCGGGTTTCTCCCACCGCGAGACCGGGCTCAGGCAAGCAGCAGTAGAGCCCGCAGATCCGACTCTGATTTCTCGGCGAATGCTGTGCTTTCACAGAGGCTTTGGCTTGGAGCGAACTGCACTTGGCCGCTGCTTCCTCAGCAAGGCTTTAGTCGCTTCAGGGAAGAAGAGCAGCGGGAGAGCTGGTGCCTCTTGGGCCTTGCTTTCCCGGGCTCCAAGTTCACATCCTGGGTTCATCCTACCAAGCCGAAATAAGCAGACCCAGCCTCGACCCTGCAGCAGCGTGCATGGCCTAGGATGGCACTCTGCTCACAATGACATCTCTCCTCGTAGGCAAGTCCTGCCCTTTCGCTCTGGCATTCAGGGGGACAGGGGACTAGGCTCGTGCCTTCCCCATCCTTGAGGAGCCGCGAGAGGATCACTGCACACGGCCCGTGCCCTGGGATGGGGAGTAATGGGAAACTGTCCCTGTTTCCCCGACACACCCCCTGCCTCCGCCAAGGCTGCCACATCCTGGAGGAAGACGGCATTTGATTGCCCGTTCCTCCAGGAGGTGTTTCTGCGAGTTCAGGTTCGGGAGATTGGTGGCAAGCCCACGTCTGCCCTCTGGACAGGTGGCCAAGGACCTGCTATCCCCTTGGGCCCAGAGGCACAGGAAAGGCCTTCCTTCTGTCCAGACGCCTTCCTCAGATTAGAGCACGCTCCCGTGCCCAATCATCAACTCGTGTCTCCTTAGCTTCGTCTCTCTGCACAAGCAGAGGGTGACAATTGTCTTGCCACCGGCCCGCTGTTCTTGCCAGGGCCGGCGCTCCTGCTTCGCGACCGTTTTCCGTCCACAAGGCCAACGACTCCTTCTCTTCTCCTGGGGCAGCATGCTGCACTTTCCCGAGACAGGCTCCTGGGGAGTGCAGTGACAGACATGTCCCTTTCTTTAAGGATCTTTCCACAGGCGCAACCACGCTTCTCTCTCAGGCAGAAGGGATGCCCAGGCAAAGTGGATCTCGCTCCATGCAGATTTATTACACCGTGCTGTGGAGTCTTCCTCAGGAAAACAGCAGCAGCATCCCACAGATCCGACTCTGATTTCCCAGAGAATGCTGTGCTTTCCCAGAGGGGATGCCCTAGCAAAGAGGCTTTTGCTCTATGCGGGTTCCTCCCGCCGTGCTCGAATACTAGGCTAAGGCAAGCAGCAACAGCAGCCCACAGAAACGACTCTGATTTCCCAGCGATGGCTATGCTTTCGCATAGCTTTTCAGCTTGGCGGGAACCGCACTTCGCTGCTGCTTCCTCAGCAAGGATTTCGGTGTTTGCTCTGTCGCGTCAGGGAAGAAGAGCTGCGGAGAGCTGGTCCGTCTTAGGCCTTGCTGTCCCGGGCTTCATGTTGGCGCCCTGGGTTCTCGCTGCCAGGCCGAAATAAGCAGACACAGCCACAAACCTGCAGCAGCGTGCGTGGCCTAGGATGGCACTCAATGCACACTACCAACTCCCGTTGTAGGCAACGCTTGGCCTTTGGTACTGGCTCTCAGGCGGACTCACGGACAAGGCCAGTGCCTTCGCCACAGGAGAGGAGAGGCGACAGGATCCCTGAACACCGTCCGTTGCCTGGAATGGGGAGCTTTGGGGGACTGTCCCCACTCCTTCCCCGGCAAACCCCCTGCCACCGAAAACGCTGTCACATCTTGGAGGAAGATGGCATCTGACTGCCCATTTCACGAGGGAGCTGTTCCTCAAGTTCCGGGTTTGGCTCCTGGTAGCAAGCCCAAGTGTGCCCTACGGACAGGTGGTCAAGGACATGCTGTCCCCTTGGGACCAGAGGCACAAGACAGGCCTGCCTTCTGCCCAGACTCCTTCCTCAGAGTGGAGCAGGTGCCCCTGCCCTAGTCGTCACCTCATGTCTCTTTAGCAGTGAGGCTTCGTCTCTCCGCACCGGGAGCGGGTGACACTTGTCTTGCCACCGGCCTGCTCTTCCTGCCACGGCAGGCTCTCCTGCTTCCCGACCGTTTCCCAAACTCAAGGCCAATGGCACCTTCTCTTCTCTGGGGGCGGCTTGTTCGGCCTGCCCCAGACTTGCTCCTGGGGAGTGCAGTGAAAGACATGTCCCTTTCCTTAAGGCCCTTTCAGATGTGCAACCACGCTTCTCTCTTAGGCAAAGAGGTGCTAGGGCAAAGAGGATTTCGTTGCATGCGGGTATCTTCCAACGTGCTGTGGAGAGTAGCTTAGGTATTCAGCAGCAGCATCCCCCACATCCGATTCTGATTTCCCAGTGAATGCTGTGCTTTCCCAGAGGAGATGCCCGGGCAAAGAGGATTTCACTGTATGCGGGTTTCTCCCACCGTTACACCGGGCTCAGGCAAGCAGCAGTAGAGCCCGCAGATCCGACTCTGATTTCTCAGCGAATGCTGTGCTTTCGCAGAGGCTTTGGCTTGGAGCGAACAGCACTTGGCCGCTGCTTCCTCAGCAAGGCTTTATTCGCTTCAGGGAAGAAGAGCAGCGGGAGAGCTGGTGCCTCTTGGGCCTTGCTTTCCCGGGCTCCAAGTTCACATCCTGTGTTCATCCTACCAAGCCGAAATAAGCAGACCCAGCCTCGACCCTGCAGCAGCGTGCATGGCATAGGATGGCACTCTGCTCACAATGACATCTCTCCTCGTAGGCAAGGCCTGTCCTTTCGCTCTGGCATTCAGGGGGACAGGGGACTAGGCTCGTGCCTTCCCCATCCTTGAGGAGCCGCGAGAGGATCACTGCACACGGCCCGTGCCCTGGGATGGGGAGTAATGGGAAACTGTCCCTGTTTCCCCGACACACCCCCTGCCTCCGCCAAGGCTGCCACATACTGGAGGAAGACGGCATTTGATTGCCCGTTCCTCCAGGAGGTGTTTCTGCGAGTTCAGGTTCGGGAGATTGGTGGCAAGCCCACGTCTGCCCTCTGGACAGGTGGCCAAGGACCTGCTATCCCCTTGGGCCCAGAGGCACAGGAAAGGCCTTCCTTCTGTCCAGACTCCTTCCTCAGATTAGAGCACGCTCCCGTGCCCAATCATCCCCTCGTGTCTCCTTAGCTTCGTCTCTCTGCACAAGCAGAGGGTGACAATTGTCTTGCCACCGGCCCGCTGTTCTTGCCAGGGCCGGCGCTCCTGCTTCGCGACCGTTTTCCGTCCACAAGGCCAACGACTCCTTCTCTTCTCCTGGGGCAGCATGCTGCACTTTCCCGAGACAGGCTCCTGGGGAGTGCAGTGACAGACATGTCCCTTTCTTTAAGGCTCTTTCCACAGGCGCAACCAGGCTTCTCTCTCAGGCAGAAGGGATGCCCAGGCAAAGTGGATCTCGCTCCATGCAGATTTATTACACCGTGCTGTGGAGTCTTCCTCAGGAAAACAGCAGCAGCATCCCACAGATCCGACTCTGATTTCCCAGAGAATGCTGTGCTTTCCAGAGGGGATGCCCTAGCAAAGAGGCTTTTGCTCTATGCGGGTTCCTCCCGCCGTGCTCGAATACTAGGCTAAGGCAAGCAGCAACAGCAGCCCACAAAAACGACTCTGATTTCCCAGCGATGGCTATGCTTTCGCATAGGTTTTTCAGCTTGGCGGGAACCGCACTTCGCTGCTGCTTCCTCAGCAAGGATTTCGGTGTTTGCTCTGTCGCGTCAGGGAAGAAGAGCTGCGGAGAGCTGGTCCGTCTTAGGCCTTGCTGTCCCGGGCTTCATGTTGGCGCCCTGGGTTCTCGCTGCCAGGCCGAAATAAGCAGACACAGCCACAAACCTGCAGCAGCGTGCGTGGCCTAGGATGGCACTCAATACACACTACCAACTCCCGTTGTAGGCAACGCTTGGCCTTTGGTACTGGCTCTCAGGCGGACTCACGGACAAGGCCAGTGCCTTCGCCACAGGAGAGGAGAGGCGACAGGATCCCTGAACACCGTCCGTTCCCTGGAATGGGGAGCTTTGGGGGACTGTCCCCACTCCTTCCCCGGCAAAACCCCTGCCACCGAAAACGCTGTCACATCTTGGAGGAAGATGGCATCTGACTGCCCATTTCACGAGGGAGCTGTTCCTCAAGTTCCGGGTTTGGCTCCTGGTAGCAAGCCCAAGTGTGCCCTACGGACAGGTGGTCAAGGACATGCTGTCCCCTTGGGACCAGAGGCACAAGACAGGCCTGCCTTCTGCCCAGACTCCTTCCTCAGAGTGGAGCAGGTGCCCCTGCCCTAGTCGTCACCTCATGTCTCATTAGCAGTGAGGCTTCGTCTCTCCGCACCGGGAGCGGGTGACACTTGTCTTGCCACCGGCCTGCTCTTCCTGCAACGGCAGGCTCTCCTGCTTCCCGACCGTTTCCCAAACTCAAGGCCAATGGCACCTTCTCTTCTCTGGGGGCGGCTTGTTCGGCCTGCCCCAGACTTGCTCCTGGGGAGTGCAGTGAAAGACATGTCCCTTTCCTTAAGGCCCTTTCAGATGTGCAACCACGCTTCTCTCTTAGGCAAAGAGGTGCTAGGGCAAAGAGGATTTCGTTGCATGCGGGTATCTTCCAACGTGCTGTGGAGAGTAGCTTAGGTATTCAGCAGCAGCATCCCCCACATCCGATTCTGATTTCCCAGTGAATGCTGTGCTTTCCCAGAGGAGATGCCCGGGCAAAGAGGATTTCGCTGTATGCGGGTTTCTCCCATCGTTACACCGGGCTCAGGCAAGCAGCAGTAGAGCCCGCAGATCCGACTCTGATTTCTCAGCGAATGCTGTGCTTTCGCAGAGGCTTTGGCTTGGAGCGAACAGCACTTGGCCGCTGCTTCCTCAGCAAGGCTTTAGTCGCTTCTGGGAAGAAGAGCAGCGGGAGAGCTGGTGCCTCTTGGGCCTTGCTTTCCCGGGCTCCAAGTTCACATCCTGGGTTCATCCTACCAAGCCGAAATAAGCAGACCCAGCCTCGACCCTGCAGCAGCGTGCATGGCCTAGGATGGCACTCTGCTCACAATGACATCTCTCCTCGTAGGCAAGGCCTGCCCTTTCGCTCTGGCATTCAGGGGGATAGGGGACTAGGCTCGTGCCTTCCCCATCCTTGAGGAGCCGCGAGAGGATCACTGCACACGGCCCGTGCCCTGGGATGGGGAGTAATGGGAAACTGTCCCTGTTTCCCCGACACACCCCCTGCCTCCGCCAAGGCTGCCACATCCTGGAGGAAGACGGCATTTGATTGCCCGTTCCTCCAGGAGGTGTTTCTGCGAGTTCAGGTTCGGGAGATTGGTGGCAAGCCCACGTCTGCCCTCTGGACAGGTGGCCAAGGACCTGCTATCCCCTTGGGCCCAGAGGCACAGGAAAGGCCTTCCTTCTGTCCAGACTCCTTCCTCAGATTAGAGCACGCTCCCGTGCCCAATCATACCCTCGTGTCTCCTTAGCTTCGTCTCTCTGCACAAGCAGAGGGTGACAATTGTCTTGCCACCGGCCCGCTGTTCTTGCCAGGGCCGGCGCTCCTGCTTCGCGACCGTTTTCCGTCCACAAGGCCAACGACTCCTTCTCTTCTCCTGGGGCAGCATGCTGCACTTTCCCGAGACAGGCTCCTGGGGAGTGCAGTGACAGACATGTCCCTTTCTTTAAGGCTCTTTCCACAGGCGCAACCAGGCTTCTCTCTCAGGCAGAAGGGATGCCCAGGCAAAGTGGATCTCGCTCCATGCAGATTTATTACACCGTGCTGTGGAGTCTTCCTCAGGAAAACAGCAGCAGCATCCCACAGATCCGACTCTGATTTCCCAGAGAATGCTGTGCTTTCCCAGAGGGGATGCCCTAGCAAAGAGGCTTTTGCTCTATGCGGGTTCCTCCCGCCGTGCTCGAATACTAGGCTAAGGCAAGCAGCAACAGCAGCCCACAGAAACGACTCTGATTTCCCAGCGATGGCTATGCTTTCGCATAGCTTTTCAGCTTGGCGGGAACCGCACTTCGCTGCTGCTTCCTCAGCAAGGATTTCGGTGTTTGCTCTGTCGCGTCAGGGAAGAAGAGCTGCGGAGAGCTGGTCCGTCTTAGGCCTTGCTGTCCCGGGCTTCATGTTGGCGCCCTGGGTTCTCGCTGCCAGGCCGAAATAAGCAGACACAGCCACCAACCTGCAGCAGCGTGCGTGGCCTAGGATGGCACTCAATGCACACTACCAACTCCCGTTGTAGGCAACGCTTGGCCTTTGGTACTGGCTCTCAGGCGGACTCACGGACAAGGCCAGTGCCTTCGCCACAGGAGAGGAGAGGCGACAGGATCCCTGAACACCGTCCGTTCCCTGGAATGGGGAGCTTTGGGGGACTGTCCCCACTCCTTCCCCGGCAAACCCCCTGCCACCGAAAACGCTGTCACATCTTGGAGGAAGATGGCATCTGACTGCCCATTTCACGAGGGAGCTGTTCCTCAAGTTCCGGGTTTGGCTCCTGGTAGCAAGCCCAAGTGTGCCCTACGGACAGGTGGTCAAGGACATGCTGTCCCCTTGGGACCAGAGGCACAAGATAGGCCTGCCTTCTGCCCAGACTCCTTCCTCAGAGTGGAGCAGGTGCCCCTGCCCTAGTCGTCACCTCATGTCTCATTATCAGTGAGGCTTCGTCTCTCCGCACAGGGAGCGGGTGACACTTGTCTTGCCACCGGCCTGCTCTTCCTGCCACGGCAGGCTCTCCTGCTTCCCGACCGTTTCCCAAACTCAAGGCCAATGGCACCTTCTCTTCTCTGGGGGCGGCTTGTTCGGCCTGCCCCAGACTTGCTCCTGGGGAGTGCAGTGAAAGACATGTCCCTTTCCTTAAGGCCCTTTCAGATGTGCAACCACGCTTCTCTCTTAGGCAAAGAGGTGCTAGGGCAAAGAGGATTTCGTTGCATGCGGGTATCTTCCAACGTGCTGTGGAGAGTAGCTTAGGTATTCAGCAGCAGCATCCCCCACATCCGATTCTGATTTCCCAGTGAATGCTGTGCTTTCCCAGAGGAGATGTCCGGTCAAAGAGGATTTCGCTGTATGCGGGTTTCTCCCACCGCGAGACCGGGCTCAGGCAAGCAGCAGTAGAGCCCGCAGATCCGACTCTGATTTCTCAGCGAATGCTGTGCTTTCGCAGAGGCTTTGGCTTGGATAGAACAGCACTTGGCCGCTGCTTCCTCAGCAAGGCTTTAGTCGCTTCAGGGAAGAAGAGCAGCGGGAGAGCTGGTGCCTCTTGGGCCTTGCTTTCCCGGGCTCCAAGTTCACATCCTGGGTTCATCCTAGCAAGCCGAAATAAGCAGACCCAGCCTCGACCCTGCAGCAGCGTGCATGGCCTAGGATGACACTCTGCTCACAATGACATCTCTCCTCGTAGGCAAGGCCTGCCCTTTCGCTCTGGCATTCAGGGGGACAGGGGACTAGGCTCGTGCCTTCCCCATCCTTGAGGAGCCGCGAGAGGATCACTGCACACGGCCCGTGCCCTGGGATGGGGAGTAATGGGAAACTGTCCCTGTTTCCCCGACACACCCCCTGCCTCCGCCAAGGCTGCCACATCCTGGAGGAAGACGGCATTTGATTGCCCGTTCCTCCAGGAGGTGTTTCTGCGAGTTCAGGTTTGGGAGATTCGTGGCAAGCCCACGTCTGCCCTCTGGACAGGTGGCCAAGGACCTGCTATCCCCTTGGGCCCAGAGGCACAGGAAAGGCCTTCCTTCTGTCCAGACTCCTTCCTCAGATTAGAGCACGCTCCCGTGCCCAATCATCCCCTCGTGTCTCCTTAGCTTCGTCTCTCTGCACAAGCAGAGGGTGACAATTGTCTTGCCACCGGCCCGCTGTTCTTGCCAGGGCAGGCGCTCCTGCTTCGCGACCGTTTTCCGTCCACAAGGCCAACGACTCCTTCTCTTCTCCTGGGGCAGCATGCTGCACTTTCCCGAGACAGGCTCCTGGGGAGTGCAGTGACAGACATGTCCCTTTCTTTAAGGCTCTTTCCACAGGCGCAACCAGGCTTCTCTCTCAGGCAGAAGGGATGCCCAGGCAAAGTGGATCTCGCTCCATGCAGATTTATTACACCGTGCTGTGGAGTCTTCCTCAGGAAAACAGCAGCAGCATCCCACATATCCGACTCTGATTTCCCAGAGAATGCTGTGCTTTCCAGAGGGGATGCCCTAGCAAAGAGGCTTTTGCTCTATGCGGGTTCCTCCCGCCGTGCTCGAATACTAGGCTAAGGCAAGCAGCAACAGCAGCCCACAGAAACGACTCTGATTTCCCAGCGATGGCTATGCTTTCGCATAGGTTTTTCAGCTTGGCGGGAACCGCACTTCGCTGCTGCTTCCTCAGCAAGGATTTCGGTGTTTGCTCTGTCGCGTCAGGGAAGAAGAGCTGCGGAGAGCTGGTCCGTCTTAGGCCTTGCTGTCCCGGGCTTCATGTTGGCGCCCTGGGTTCTCGCTGCCAGGCCGAAATAAGCAGACACAGCCACAAACCTGCAGCAGCGTGCGTGGCCTAGGATGGCACTCAATGCACACTACCAACTCCCGTTGTAGGCAACGATTGGCCTTTGGTACTGGCTCTCAGGCGGACTCACGGACAAGGCCAGTGCCTTCGCCACAGGAGAGGAGATGCGACAGGATCCCTGAACACCGTCCGTTCCCTGGAATGGGGAGCTTTGGGGGACTGTCCCCACTCCTTCCCCGGCAAACCCCCTGCCACCGAAAACGCTGTCACATCTTGGAGGAAGATGGCATCTGACTGCCCATTTCACGAGGGAGCTGTTCCTCAAGTTCCGGGTTTGGCTCCTGGTAGCAAGCCCAAGTGTGCCCTACGGACAGGTGGTCAAGGACATGCTGTCCCCTTGGGACCAGAGGCACAAGACAGGCCTGCCTTCTGCCCAGACTCCTTCCTCAGAGTGGAGCAGGTGCCCCTGCCCTAGTCGTCACCTCATGTCTCATTAGCAGTGAGGCTTCGTCTCTCCGCACCGGGAGCGGGTGACACTTGTCTTGCCACCGGCCTGCTCTTCCTGCCACGGCAGGCTCTCCTGCTTCCCGACCGTTTCCCAAACTCAAGGCCAATGGCATCTTCTCTTCTCTGGGGGCGGCTTGTTCGGCCTGCCCCAGACTTGCTCCTGGGGAGTGCAGTGAAAGACATGTCCCTTTCCTTAAGGCCCTTTCAGATGTGCAACCACGCTTCTCTCTTAGGCAAAGAGGTGCTAGGGCAAAGAGGATTTCGTTGCATGCGGGTATCTTCCAACGTGCTGTGGAGAGTAGCTTAGGTATTCAGCAGCAGCATCCCCCACATCCGATTCTGATTTCCCAGTGAATGCTGTGCTTTCCCAGAGGAGATGCCCGGCCAAAGAGGATTTCGCTGTATGCGGGTTTCTCCCACCGCGAGACCGGGCTCAGGCAAGCAGCAGTAGAGCCCGCCTATCCGACTCTGATTTCTCAGCGAATGCTGTGCTTTCGCAGAGGCTTTGGCTTGTATAGAACAGCACTTGGCCACTGCTTCCTCAATAAGGCTTTAGTCGCTTCAGGGAAGAAGAGCAGCGGGAGAGCTGGTGCCTCTTGGGCCTTGCTTTCCCGGGCTCCAAGTTCACATCCTGGGTTCATCCTACCAAGCCGAAATAAGCAGACCCAGCCTCGACCCTGCAGCAGCGTGCATGGCCTAGGATGGCACTCTGCTCACAATGACATCTCTCCTCGTAGGCAAGGCCTGCCCTTTCGCTCTGGCATTCAGGGGGACAGGGGACTAGGCTCGTGCCTTCCCCATCCTTGAGGAGCCGCGAGAGGATCACTGCACACGGCCCGTGCCCTGGGATGGGGAGTAATGGGAAACTGTCCCTGTTTCCCCGACACACCCCCTGCCTCCGCCAAGGCTGCCACATCCTGGAGGAAGACGGCATTTGATTGCCCGTTCCTCCAGGAGGTGTTTCTGCGAGTTCAGGTTCGGGAGACTGGTGGCAAGCCCACGTCTGCCCTCTGGACAGGTGGCCAAGGACCTGCTATCCCCTTGGGCCCAGAGGCACAGGAAAGGCCTTCCTTCTGTCCAGACTCCTTCCTCAGATTAGAGCACGCTCCCGTGCCCAATCATACCCTCGTGTCTCCTTAGCTTCGTCTCTCTGCACAAGCAGAGGGTGACAATTGTCTTGCCACCGGCCCGCTGTTCTTGCCAGGGCCGGCGCTCCTGCTTCGCGACCGTTTTCCGTCCACAAGGCCAACGACTCCTCTTCTCCTGGGGCAGCATGCTGCACTTTCCCGAGACAGGCTCCTGGGGAGTGCAGTGACAGACATGTCCCTTTCTTTAAGGATCTTTCCACAGGCACAACCACGCTTCTCTCTCAGGCAGAAGGGATTCCCAGGCAAAGTGGATCTCGCTCCATGCAGATTTATTACACCGTGCTGTGGAGTCTTCCTCAGGAAAACAGCAGCAGCATCCCACAGATCCGACTCTGATTTCCCAGAGAATGCTGTGCTTTCCCAGAGGGGATGCCCTAGCAAAGAGGCTTTTGCTCTATGCGGGTTCCTCCCGCCGTGCTCGAATACTAGGCTAAGGCAAGCAGCAACAGCAGCCCACAGAAACGACTCTGATTTCCCAGCGATGGCTATGTTTTCGCATAGGTTTTCAGCTTGGCGGGAACCGCACTTCGCTGCTGCTTCCTCAGCAAGGATTTCGGTGTTTGCTCTGTCGCGTCAGGGAAGAAGAGCTGCGGAGAGCTGGTCCGTCTTAGGCCTTGCTGTCCCGGGCTTCATGTTGGCGCCCTGGGTTCTCGCTGCCAGGCCGAAATAAGCAGACACAGCCACAAACCTGCAGCAGCGTGCGTGGCCTAGGATGGCACTCAATGCACACTACCAACTCCCGTTGTAGGCAACGCTTGGCCTTTGGTACTGGCTCTCAGGCGGACTCACGGAAAGGCCAGTGCCTTCGCCACAGGAGAGGAGAGGCGACAGGATCCCTGAACACCGTCCGTTCCCTGGAATGGGGAGCTTTGGGGGACTGTCCCCACTCCTTCCCCGGCAAACCCCCTGCCACCGAAAACGCTGTCACATCTTGGAGGAAGATGGCATCTGACTGCCCATTTCACGAGGGAGCTGTTCCTCAAGTTCCGGGTTTGGCTCCTGGTAGCAAGCCCGAGTGTGCCCTACGGACAGGTGGTCAAGGACATCCTGTCCCCTTGGGACCAGAGGCACAAGACAGGCCTGCCTTCTGCCCAGACTCCTTCCTCAGAGTGGAGCAGGTGCCCCTGCCCTAGTATCACCTCATGTCTCTCCGCACCGGGAGCGGGTGACACTTGTCTTGCCACCGGCCTGCTCTTCCTGCCATCAGGCTCTCCTGCTTCCCGACCGTTTCCCAAACTCAAGGCCAATGGCACCTTCTCTTCTCTGGGGGCGGCTTGTTCGGCCTGCCCCAGACTTGCTCCTGGGGAGTGCAGTGAAAGACATGTCCCTTTCCTTAAGGCCCTTTCAGATGTGCAACCACGCTTCTCTCTTAGGCAAAGAGGTTCTAGGGCAAAGAGGATTTCGTTGCATGCGGGTATCTTCCAACGTGCTGTGGAGAGTAGCTTAGGTATTCAGCAGCAGCATCCCCCACATCCGATTCTGATTTCCCAGTGAATGCTGTGCTTTCCCAGAGGAGATGCCCGGGCAAAGAGGATTTCACTGTATGCGGGTTTCTCCCACCGCGAGACCGGGCTCAGGCAAGCAGCAGTAGAGCCCGCAGATCCGACTCTGATTTCTCAGCGAATGCTGTGCTTTCGCAGAGGCTTTGGCTTGGAGCGAACAGCACTTGGCCGCTGCTTCCTCAGCAAGGCTTTAGTCGCTTCAGGGAAGAAGAGCAGCGGGAGAGCTGGTGCCTCTTGGGCCTTGCTTTCCCGGGCTCCAAGTTCACATCCTGGGTTCATCCTACCAAGCCGAAATAAGCAGACCCAGCCTCGACCCTGCAGCAGCGTGCATGGCCTAGGATGGCACTCTGCTCACAATGACATCTCTCCTCGTAGGCAAGGCCTGTGCTTTCGCTCTGGCATTCAGGGGGACAGGGGACTAGGCTCGTACCTTCCCCATCCTTGAGGAGCCGCGAGAGGATCACTGCACACGGCACGTGCCCTGGGATGGGGAGTAATGGGAAACTGTCCCTGTTTCCCCGACACACCCCCTGCCTCCGCCAAGGCTGCCAAATCCTGGAGGAAGACGGCATTTGATTGCCCGTTCCTCCAGGAGGTGTTTCTGTGAGTTCAGGTTCGGGAGATTGGTGGCAAGCCCACGTCTGCCCTCTGGACAGGTGGCCAAGGACCTGCTATCCCCTTGGGCCCAGAGGCACAGGAAAGGCCTTCCTTCTGTCCAGACTCCTTCCTCAGATTAGAGCACGCTCCCGTGCCCAATCATCCCCTCGTGTCTCCTTAGCTTCGTCTCTCTGCACAAGCAGAGGGTGACAATTGTCTTGCCACCGGCCCGCTGTTCTTGCCAGGGCCGGCGCTCCTGCTTCGCGACCGTTTTCCGTCCACAAGGCCAACGACTCCTTCTCTTCTCCTGGGGCAGCATGCTGCACTTTCCCGAGACAGGCTCCTGGGGAGTGCAATGACAGACATGTCCCTTTCTTTAAGGATATTTCCACAGGCGCAACCACGCTTCTCTCTCAGGCAGAAGGGATGCCCAGGCAAAGTGGATCTCGCTCCATGCAGATTTATTACACCGTGCTGTGGAGTCTTCCTCAGGAAAACAGCAGCAGCATCCCACAGATCCGACTCTGATTTCCCAGAGAATGCTGTGCTTTCCCAGAGGGGATGCCCTAGCAAAGAGGCTTTTGCTCTATGCGGGTTCCTCCCGCCGTGCTCGAATACTAGGCTAAGGCAAGCAGCAACAGCAGCCCACAGAAACGACTCTGATTTCCCAGCGATGGCTATGCTTTCGCATAGGTTTTCAGCTTGGCGGGAACCGCACTTCGCTGCTGCTTCCTCAGCAAGGATTTCGGTGTTTGCTCTGTCGCGTCAGGGAAGAAGAGCTGCGGAGAGCTGGTCCGTCTTAGGCCTTGCTGTCCCGGGCTTCATGTTGGCGCCCTGGGTTCTCGCTGCCAGGCCGAAATAAGCAGACACAGCCACAAACCTGCAGCAGCGTGCGTCGCCTAGGATGGCACTCAATGCACACTACCAACTCCCGTTGTAGGCAACGCTTGGCCTTTGGTACTGGCTCTCAGGCGGACTCACGGACAAGGCCAGTGCCTTCGCCACAGGAGAGGAGAGGCGACAGGATCCCTGAACACCGTCCGTTCCCTGGAATGGGGAGCTTTGGGGGACTGTCCCCACTCCTTCCCCGGCAAACCCCCTGCCACCGAAAACGCTGTCACATCTTGGAGGAAGATGGCATCTGACTGCCCATTTCACGAGGGAGCTGTTCCTCAAGTTCCGGGTTTGGCTCCTGGTAGCAAGCCCAAGTGTGCCCTACGGACAGGTGGTCAAGGACATGCTGTCCCCTTGGGACCAGAGGCACAAGACAGGCCTGCCTTCTGCCCAGACTGCTTCCTCAGAGTGGAGCAGGTGCCCCTGCCCTAGTCGTCACCTCATGTCTCATTAGCAGTGAGGCTTCGTCTCTCCGCACAGGGAGCGGGTGACACTTGTCTTGCCACCGGCCTGCTCTTCCTGCCACGGCAGGCTCTCCTGCTTCCCGACCGTTTCCCAAACTCAAGGCCAATGGCACCTTCTCTTCTCTGGGGGCGGCTTGTTCGGCCTGCCCCAGACTTGCTCCTGGGGAGTGCAGTGAAAGACATGTCCCTTTCCTTAAGGCCCTTTCAGATGTGCAACCACGCTTCTCTCTTAGGCAAAGAGGTGCTAGGGCAAAGAGGATTTCGTTGCATGCGGGTATCTTCCAACGTGCTGTGGAGAGTAGCTTAGGTATTCAGCAGCAGCATCCCCCACATCCGATTCTGATTTCCCAGTGAATGCTGTGCTTTCCCAGAGGAGATGCCCGGGCAAAGAGGATTTCACTGTATGCGGGTTTCTCCCACCGCGAGACCGGGCTCAGGCAAGCAGCAGTAGAGCCCGCAGATCCGACTCTGATTTCTCAGCGAATGCTGTGCTTTCGCAGAGGCTTTGGCTTGGAGCGAACAGCACTTGGCCGCTGCTTCCTCAGCAAGGCTTTAGTCGCTTCAGGGAAGAAGAGCAGCGGGAGAGCTGGTGCCTCTTGGGCCTTGCTTTCCCGGGCTCCAAGTTCACATCCTGGGTTCATCCTACCATGCCGAAATAAGCAGACCCAGCCTCGACCCTGCAGCAGCGTGCATGGCCTAGGATGGCACTCTGCTCACAATGACATCTCTCCTCGTAGGCAAGGCCTGTCCTTTCGCTCTGGCATTCAGGGGGACAGGGGACTAGGCTCGTGCCTTCCCCATCCTTGAGGAGCCGCGAGAGGATCACTGCACACGGCCCGTGCCCTGGGATGGGGAGTAATGGGAAACTGTCCCTGTTTCCCCGACACACCCCCTGCCTCCGCCAAGGCTGCCACATCCTGGAGGAAGACGGCATTTGATTGCCCGTTCCTCCAGGAGGTGTTTCTGCGAGTTCAGGTTCGGGAGATTGGTGGCAAGCCCACGTCTGCCCTCTGGACAGGTGGCCAAGGACCTGCTATCCCCTTGGGCCCAGAGGCACAGGAAAGGCCTTCCTTCTGTCCAGACTCCTTCCTCAGATTAGAGCACGCTCCCGTGCCCAATCATCCCCTCGTGTCTCCTTAGCTTCGTCTCTCTGCACAAGCAGAGGGTGACAATTGTCTTGCCACCGGCCCGCTGTTCTTGCCAGGGCCGGCGCTCCTGCTTCGCGACCGTTTTCCGTCCACAAGGCCAACGACTCCTTCTCTTCTCCTGGGGCAGCATGCTGCACTTTCCCGAGACAGGCTCCTGGGGAGTGCAGTGACAGACATGTCCCTTTCTTTAAGGCTCTTTCCACAGGCGCAACCAGGCTTCTCTCTCAGGCAGAAGGGATGCCCAGGCAAAGTGGATCTCGCTCCATGCAGATTTATTACACCGTGCTGTGGAGTCTTCCTCAGGAAAACAGCAGCAGCATCCCACAGATCCGACTCTGATTTCCCAGAGAATGCTGTGCTTTCCAGAGGGGATGCCCTAGCAAAGAGGCTTTTGCTCTATGCGGGTTCCTCCCGCCGTGCTCGAATACTAGGCTAAGGCAAGCAGCAACAGCAGCCCACAAAAACGACTCTGATTTCCCAGCGATGGCTATGCTTTCGCATAGGTTTTTCAGCTTGGCGGGAACCGCACTTCGCTGCTGCTTCCTCAGCAAGGATTTCGGTGTTTGCTCTGTCGCGTCAGGGAAGAAGTGCTGCGGAGAGCTGGTCTGTCTTAGGCCTTGCTGTCCCGGGCTTCATGTTGGCGCCCTGGGTTCTCGCTGCCAGGCCGAAATAAGCAGACACAGCCACAAACCTGCAGCAGCGTGCGTGGCCTAGGTTGGCACTCAATGCACACTACCAACTCCCGTTGTAGGCAACGCTTGGCCTTTGGTACTGGCTCTCAGGCAGACTCACGGACAAGGCCAGTGCCTTCGCCACAGGAGAGGAGAGGCGACAGGATCCCTGAACACCGTCCGTTCCCTGGAATGGGGAGCTTTGGGGGACTGTCCCCACTCCTTCCCCGGCAAACCCCCTGCCACCAAAAACGCTGTCACATCTTGGAGGAAGATGGCATCTGACTGCCCATTTCACGAGGGAGCTGTTCCTCAACTTCCGGGTTTGGCTCCTGGTAACAAGCCCAAGTGTGCCCTACGGACAGGTGGTCAAGGACATGCTGTCCCCTTGGGACCAGAGGCACAAGACAGGCCTGCCTTCTGCCCAGACTCCTTCCTCAGAGTGGAGCAGGTGCCCCTGCCCTAGTCGTCACCTCATGTCTCATTAGCAGTGAGGCTTCGTCTCTCCGCACCGGGAGCGGGTGACACTTGTCTTGCCACCGGCCTGCTCTTCCTGCCACGGCAGGCTCTCCTGCTTCCCGACCGTTTCCCAAACTCAAGGCCAATGGCATCTTCTCTTCTCTGGGGGCGGCTTGTTCGGCCTGCCCCAGACTTGCTCCTGGGGAGTGCAGTGAAAGACATGTCCCTTTCCTTAAGGCCCTTTCAGATGTGCAACCACGCTTCTCTCTTAGGCAAAGAGGTGCTAGGGCAAAGAGGATTTCGTTGCATGCGGGTATCTTCCAACGTGCTGTGGAGAGTAGCTTAGGTATTCAGCAGCAGCATCCCCCACATCCGATTCTGATTTCCCAGTGAATGCTGTGCTTTCCCAGAGGAGAAGCCCGGGCAAAGAGGATTTCGCTGTATGCGGGTTTCTCCCACCGCGAGACCGGGCTCAGGCAAGCAGCAGTAGAGCCCGCAGATCCGACTCTGATTTCTGAGCGAATGCTGTGCTTTCGCAGAGGCTTTGGCTTGGAGCGAACTGCACTTGGCCGCTGCTTCCTCAGCAAGGCTTTAGTCGCTTCAGGGAAGAAGAGCAGCGGGAGAGCTGGTGCCTCTTGGGCCTTGCTTTCCCGGGCTCCAAGTTCACATCCTGGGTTCATCCTACCAAGCCGAAATAAGCAGACCCAGCCTCGACCCTGCAGCAGCGTGCATGGCCTAGGATGGCACTCTGCTCACAATGACATCTCTCCTCGTAGGCAAGGCCTGCCCTTTCGCTCTGGCATTCAGGGGGACAGGGGACTAGGCTCGTGCCTTCCCCATCCTTGAGGAGCCGCGAGAGGATCACTGCACACGGCCCGTGCCCTGGGATGGGGAGTAATGGGAAACTGTCCCTGTTTCCCCGACACACCCCCTGCCTCCGCCAAGGCTGCCACATCCTGGAGGAAGACGGCATTTGATTGCCCGTTCCTCCAGGAGGTGTTTCTGCGAGTTCAGGTTCGGGAGATTGGTGGCAAGCCCACGTCTGCCCTCTGGACAGGTGGCCAAGGACCTGCTATCCCCTTGGGCCCAGAGCACAGGAAAGGCCTTCCTTCTGTCCAGACTCCTTCCTCAGATTAGAGCACGCTCCCGTGCCCAATCATACCCTCGTGTCTCCTTAGCTTCGTCTCTCTGCACAAGCAGAGGGTGACAATTGTCTTGCCACCGGCCCGCTGTTCTTGCCAGGGCCGGCGCTCCTGCTTCGCGACCGTTTTCCGTCCACAAGGCCAACGACTCCTTCTCTTCTCCTGGGGCAGCATGCTGCACTTTCCCGAGACAGGCTCCTGGGGAGTGCAGTGACAGACATGTCCCTTTCTTTAAGGCTCTTTCCACAGGCGCAACCAGGCTTCTCTCTCAGGCAGAAGGGATGCCCAGGCAAAGTGTATCTCGCTCCATGCAGATTTATTACACCGTGCTGTGGAGTCTTCCTCAGGAAAACAACAGCAGCATCCCACAGATCCGACTCTGATTTCCCAGAGAATGCTGTGCTTTCCAGAGGGGATGCCCTAGCAAAGAGGCTTTTGCTCTATGCGGGTTCCTCCCGCCGTGCTCGAATACTAGGCTAAGGCAAGCAGCAACAGCAGCCCACAGAAACGACTCTGATTTCCCAGCGATGGCTATGCTTTCGCATAGGTTTTTCAGCTTGGCGGGAACCGCACGTCGCTGCTGCTTCCTCAGCAAGGATTTCGGTGTTTGCTCTGTCGTGTCAGGGAAGAAGAGCTGCGGAGAGCTGGTCCGTCTTAGGCCTTGCTGTCCCAGGCTTCATGTTGGCGCCCTGGGTTCTCGCTGCCAGGCCGAAATAAGCAGACACAGCCACAAACCTGCAGCAGCGTGCGTGGCCTAGGATGGCACTCAATGCACACTACCAACTCCCGTTGTAGGCAACGCTTGGCCTTTGGTACTGGCTCTCAGGCGGACTCACGGACAAGGCCAGTGCCTTCGCCACAGGAGAGGAGAGGCGACAGGATCCCTGAACACCGTCCGTTCCCTGGAATGGGGAGCTTTGGGGGACTGTCCCCACTCCTTCCCCGGCAAACCCCCTGCCACCGAAAACGCTGTCACATCTTGGAGGAAGATGGCATCTGACTGCCCATTTCACGAGGGAGCTGTTCCTCAAGTTCCGGGTTTGGCTCCTGGTAGCAAGCCCGAGTGTGCCCTACGGACAGGTGGTCAAGGATATGCTGTCCCCTTGGGACCAGAGGCACAAGACAGGCCTGCCTTCTGCCCAGACTCCTTCCTCAGAGTGGAGCAGGTGCCCCTGCCCTAGTCGTCACCTCATGTCTCATTAGCAGTGAGGCTTCGTCTCTCCGCACCGGGAGCGGGTGACACTTGTCTTGCCACCGGCCTGCTCTTCCTGCCACGGCAGGCTCTCCTGCTTCCCGACCGTTTCCCAAACTCAAGGCCAATGGCATCTTCTCTTCTCTGGGGGCGGCTTGTTCGGCCTGCCCCAGACTTGCTCCTGGGGAGTGCAGTGAAAGACATGTCCCTTTCCTTAAGGCCCTTTCAGATGTGCAACCACGCTTCTCTCTTAGGCAAAGAGGTGCTAGGGCAAAGAGGATTTCGTTGCATGCGGGTATCTTCCAACGTGCTGTGGAGAGTAGCTTAGGTATTCAGCAGCAGCATCCCCCACATCCGATTCTGATTTCCCAGTGAATGCTGTGCTTTCCCAGAGGAGATGCCCGGGCAAAGAGGATTTCGCTATATGCGGGTTTCTCCCACCGCGAGACCGGGCTCAGGCAAGCAGCAGTAGAGCCCGCAGATCCGACTCTGATTTCTCAGCGAATGCTGTGCTTTCGCAGAGGCTTTGGCTTGGATAGAACAGCACTTGGCCGCTGCTTCCTCAGCAAGGCTTTAGTCGCTTCAGGGAAGAAGAGCAGCGGGAGAGCTGGTGCCTCTGGGCCTTGCTTTCCCGGGCTCCAAGTTCACATCCTGGGTTCATCCTAGCAAGCCGAAATAAGCAGACCCAGCCTCGACCCTGCAGCAGCGTGCATGGCCTAGGATGACACTCTGCTCACAATGACATCTCTCCTCGTAGGCAAGGCCTGCCCTTTCGCTCTGGCATTCAGGGGGACAGGGGACTAGGCTCGTGCCTTCCCCATCCTTGAGGAGCCGCGAGAGGATCACTGCACACGGCCCGTGCCCTGGGATGGGGAGTAATGGGAAACTGTCCCTGTTTCCCCGACACACCCCTTGCCTCCGCCAAGGCTGCCACATCCTGGAGGAAGACGGCATTTGATTGCCCGTTCCTCCAGGAGGTGTTTCTGCGAGTTCAGGTTTGGGAGATTCGTGGCAAGCCCACGTCTGCCCTCTGGACAGGTGGCCAAGGACGTGCTATCCCCTTGGGCCCAGAGGCACAGGAAAGGCCTTCCTTCTGTCCAGACTCCTTCCTCAGATAAGAGCACGCTCCCGTGCCCAATCATCCCCTCGTGTCTCCTTAGCTTCGTCTCCCTGCACAAGCAGAGGGTGACAATTGTCTTGCCACCGGCCCGCTGTTCTTGCCAGGGCAGGCGCTCCTGCTTCGCGACCGTTTTCCGTCCACAAGGCCAACGACTCCTTCTCTTCTCCTGGGGCAGCATGCTGCACTTTCCCGAGACAGGCTCCTGGGGAGTGCAGTGACAGACATGTCCCTTTCTTTAAGGCTCTTTCCACAGGCGCAACCAGGCTTCTCTCTCAGGCAGAAGGGATGCCCAGGCAAAGTGGATCTCGCTCCATGCAGATTTATTACACCGTGCTGTGGAGTCTTCCTCAGGAAAACAGCAGCAGCATCCCACATATCCGACTCTGATTTCCCAGAGAATGCTGTGCTTTCCAGAGGGGATGCCCTAGCAAAGAGGCTTTTGCTCTATGCGGGTTCCTCCCGCCGTGCTCGAATACTAGGCTAAGGCAAGCAGCAACAGCAGCCCACAGAAACGACTCTGATTTCCCAGCGATGGCTATGCTTTCGCATAGGTTTTTCAGCTTGGCGGGAACCGCACTTCGCTGCTGCTTCCTCAGCAAGGATTTCGGTGTTTGCTCTGTCACGTCAGGGAAGAAGAGCTGCGGAGAGCTGGTCCGTCTTAGGCCTTGCTGTCCCGGGCTTCATGTTGGCGCCCTGGGTTCTCGCTGCCAGGCCGAAATAAGCAGACACAGCCACAAACCTGCAGCAGCGTGCGTGGCCTAGGATGGCACTCAATGCACACTACCAACTCCCGTTGTAGGCAACGCTTGGCCTTTGGTACTGGCTCTCAGGCGGACTCACGGACAAGGCCAGTGCCTTCGCCACAGGAGAGGAGATGCGACAGGATCCCTGAACACCGTCCGTTCCCTGGAATGGGGAGCTTTGGGGGACTGTCCCCACTCCTTCCCCGGCAAACCCCCTGCCACCGAAAACGCTGTCACATCTTGGAGGAAGATGGCATCTGACTGCCCATTTCACGAGGGAGCTGTTCCTCAAGTTCTGGGTTTGGCTCCTGGTAGCAAGCCCAAGTGTGCCCTACGGACAGGTGGTCAAGGACATGCTGTCCCCTTGGGACCAGAGGCACAAGACAGGCCTGCCTTCTGCCCAGACTCCTTCCTCAGAGTGGAGCAGGTGCCCCTGCCCTAGTCGTCACCTCATGTCTCATTAGCAGTGAGGCTTCGTCTCTCCGCACCGGGAGCGGGTGACACTTGTCTTGCCACCGGCCTGCTCTTCCTGCCACGGCAGGCTCTCCTGCTTCCCGACCGTTTCCCAAACTCAAGGCCAATGGCATCTTCTCTTCTCTGGGGGCGGCTTGTTCGGCCTGCCCCAGACTTGCTCCTGGGGAGTGCAGTGAAAGACATGTCCCTTTCCTTAAGGCCCTTTCAGATGTGCAACCACGCTTCTCTCTTAGGCAAAGAGGTGCTAGGGCAAAGAGGATTTCGTTGCATGCGGGTATCTTCCAACGTGCTGTGGAGAGTAGCTTAGGTATTCAGCAGCAGCATCCCCCACATCCGATTCTGATTTCCCAGTGAATGCTGTGCTTTCCCAGAGGAGATGCCCGGGCAAAGAGGATTTCGCTGTATGCGGGTTTCTCCCACCGCGAGACCGGGCTCAGGCAAGCAGCAGTAGAGCCCGCAGATCCGACTCTGATTTCTCAGCGAATGCTGTGCTTTCGCAGAGGCTTTGGCTTGGAGCGAACAGCACTTGGCCGCTGCTTCCTCAGCAAGGCTTTAGTCGCTTCAGGGAAGAAGAGCAGCGGGAGAGCTGGTGCCTCTTGGGCCTTGCTTTCCCGGGCTCCAAGTTCACATCCTGGGTTCATCCTACCAAGCCGAAATAAGCAGACCCAGCCTCGACCCTGCAGTAGCGTGCATGGCATAGGATGGCACTCTGCTCACAATGACATCTCTCCTCGTAGGCAAGGCCTGTCCTTTCGCTCTGGCATTCAGGGGGACAGGGGACTAGGCTCGTGCCTTCCCCATCCTTGAGGAGCCGCGAGAGGATCACTGCACACGGCCCGTGCCCTGGGATGGGGAGTAATGGGAAACTGTCCCTGTTTCCCCGACACACCCCCTGCCTCCGCCAAGGCTGCCACATCCTGGAGGAAGACGGCATTTGATTGCCCGTTCCTCCAGGAGGTGTTTCTGCGAGTTCAGGTTCGGGAGATTGGTGGCAAGCCCACGTCTGCCCTCTGGACAGGTGGCCAAGGACCTGCTATCCCCTTGGGCCCAGAGGCACAGGAAAGGCCTTCCTTCTGTCCAGACTCCTTCCTCAGATTAGAGCACGCTCCCGTGCCCAATCATCCCCTCGTGTCTCCTTAGCTTCGTCTCTCTGCACAAGCAGAGGGTGACAATTGTCTTGCCACCGGCCCGCTGTTCTTGCCAGGGCCGGCGCTCCTGCTTCGCGACCGTTTTCCGTCCACAAGGCCAACGACTCCTTCTCTTCTCCTGGGGCAGCATGCTGCACTTTCCCGAGACAGGCTCCTGGGGAGTGCAGTGACAGACATGTCCCTTTCTTTAAGGCTCTTTCCACAGGCGCAACCAGGCTTCTCTCTCAGGCAGAAGGGATGCCCAGGCAAAGTGGATCTCGCTCCATGCAGATTTATTACACCGTGCTGTGGAGTCTTCCTCAGGAAAACAGCAGCAGCATCCCACAGATCCGACTCTGATTTCCCAGAGAATGCTGTGCTTTCCAGAGGGGATGCCCTAGCAAAGAGGCTTTTGCTCTATGCGGGTTCCTCCCGCCGTGCTCGAATACTAGGCTAAGGCAAGCAGCAACAGTAGCCCACAAAAACGACTCTGATTTCCCAGCGATGGCTATGCTTTCGCATAGGTTTTTCAGCTTGGCGGGAACCGCACTTCGCTGCTGCTTCCTCAGCAAGGATTTCGGTGTTTGCTCTGTCGCGTCAGGGAAGAAGTGCTGCGGAGAGCTGGTCTGTCTTAGGCCTTGCTGTCCCGGGCTTCATGTTGGCGCCCTGGGTTCTCGCTGCCAGGCCGAAATAAGCAGACACAGCCACAAACCTGCAGCAGCGTGCGTGGCCTAGGATGGCACTCAATGCACACTACCAACTCCCGTTGTAGGCAACGCTTGGCCTTTGGTACTGGCTCTCAGGCAGACTCACGGACAAGGCCAGTGCCTTCGCCACAGGAGAGGAGAGGCGACAGGATCCCTGAACACCGTCCGTTCCCTGGAATGGGGAGCTTTGGGGGACTGTCCCCACTCCTTCCCCGGCAAACCCCCTGCCACCGAAAACGCTGTCACATCTTGGAGGAAGATGGCATCTGACTGCCCATTTCACGAGGGAGCTGTTCCTCAAGTTCCGGGTTTGGCTCCTGGTAGCAAGCCCAAGTGTGCCCTACGGACAGGTGGTCAAGGACATGCTGTCCCCTTGGGACAAGAGGCACAAGACAGGCCTGCCTTCTGCCCAGACTCCTTCCTCAGAGTGGAGCAGGTGCCCCTGCCCTAGTCGTCACCTCATGTCTCATTAGCAGTGAGGCTTCGTCTCTCCGCACCGGGAGCGGGTGACACTTGTCTTGCCACCGGCCTGCTCTTCCTGCCACGGCAGGCTCTCCTGCTTCCCGACCGTTTCCCAAACTCAAGGCCAATGGCATCTTCTCTTCTCTGGGGGCGGCTTGTTCGGCCTGCCCCAGACTTGCTCCTGGGGAGTGCAGTGAAAGACATGTCCCTTTCCTTAAGGCCCTTTCAGATGTGCAACCACGCTTCTCTCTTAGGCAAAGAGGTGCTAGGGCAAAGAGGATTTCGTTGCATGCGGGTATCTTCCAACGTGCTGTGGAGAGTAGCTTAGGTATTCAGCAGCAGCATCCCCCACATCCGATTCTGATTTCCCAGTGAATGCTGTGCTTTCCCAGAGGAGAAGCCCGGGCAAAGAGGATTTCGCTGTATGCGGGTTTCTCCCACCGCGAGACCGGGCTCAGGCAAGCAGCAGTAGAGCCCGCAGATCCGACTCTGATTTCTCAGCGAATGCTGTGCTTTCGCAGAGGCTTTGGCTTGGAGCGAACTGCACTTGGCCGCTGCTTCCTCAGCAAGGCTTTAGTCGCTTCAGGGAAGAAGAGCAGCGGGAGAGCTGGTGCCTCTTGGGCCTTGCTTTCCCGGGCTCCAAGTTCACATCCTGGGTACATCCTACCAAGCCGAAATAAGCAGACCCAGCCTCGACCCTGCAGCAGCGTGCATGGCCTAGGATGGCACTCTGCTCACAATGACATCTCTCCTCGTAGGCAAGGCCTGCCCTTTCGCTCTGGCATTCAGGGGGACAGGGGACTAGGCTCGTGCCTTCCCCATCCTTGAGGAGCCGCGAGAGGATCACTGCACACGGCCCGTGCCCTGGGATGGGGAGTAATGGGAAACTGTCCCAGTTTCCCCGACACACCCCCTGCCTCCGCCAAGGCTGCCACATCCTGGAGGAAGACGGCATTTGATTGCCCGTTCCTCCAGGAGGTGTTTCTGCGAGTTCAGGTTCGGGAGATTGGTGGCAAGCCCACGTCTGCCCTCTGGACAGGTGGCCAAGGACCTGCTATCCCCTTGGGCCCAGAGGCACAGGAAAGGCCTTCCTTCTGTCCAGACTCCTTCCTCAGATTAGAGCACGCTCCCGTGCCCAATCATACCCTCGTGTCTCCTTAGCTTCGTCTCTCTGCACAAGCAGAGGGAGACAATTGTCTTGCCACCGGCCCGCTGTTCTTGCCAGGGCCGGCGCTCCTGCTTCGCGACCGTTTTCCGTCCACAAGGCCAACGACTCCTTCTCTTCTCCTGGGGCAGCATGCTGCACTTTCCCGAGACAGGCTCCTGGGGAGTGCAGTGACAGACATGTCCCTTTCTTTAAGGCTCTTTCCACAGGCGCAACCAGGCTTCTCTCTCAGGCAGAAGGGATGCCCAGGCAAAGTGGATCTCGCTCCATGCAGATTTATTACACCGTGCTGTGGAGTCTTCCTCAGGAAAACAACAGCAGCATCCCACAGATCCGACTCTGATTTCCCAGAGAATGCTGTGCTTTCCAGAGGGGATGCCCTAGCAAAGAGGCTTTTGCTCTATGCGGGTTCCTCCCGCCGTGCTCGAATACTAGGCTAAGGCAAGCAGCAACAGCAGCCCACAGAAACGACTCTGATTTCCCAGCGATGGCTATGCTTTCGCATAGGTTTTTCAGCTTGGCGGGAACCGCACGTCGCTGCTGCTTCCTCAGCAAGGATTTCGGTGTTTGCTCTGTCGCGTCAGGGAAGAAGAGCTGCGGAGAGCTGGTCCGTCTTAGGCCTTGCTGTCCCAGGCTTCATGTTGGCGCCCTGGGTTCTCGCTGCCAGGCCGAAATAAGCAGACACAGCCACAAACCTGCAGCAGCGTGCGTGGCCTAGGATGGCACTCAATGCACACTACCAACTCCCGTTGTAGGCAACGCTTGGCCTTTGGTACTGGCTCTCAGGCGGACTCACGGACAAGGCCAGTGCCTTCGCCACAGGAGAGGAGAGGCGACAGGATCCCTGAACACCGTCCGTTCCCTGGAATGGGGAGCTTTGGGGGACTGTCCCCACTCCTTCCCCGGCAAACCCCCTGCCACCGAAAACGCTGTCACATCTTGGAGGAAGATGGCATCTGACTGCCCATTTCACGAGGGAGCTGTTCCTCAAGTTCCGGGTTTGGCTCCTGGTAGCAAGCCCGAGTGTGCCCTACGGACAGGTGGTCAAGGATATGCTGTCCCCTTGGGACCAGAGGCACAAGACAGGCCTGCCTTCTGCCCAGACTCCTTCCTCAGAGTGGAGCAGGTGCCCCTGCCCTAGTCGTCACCTCATGTCTCTTTAGCAGTGAGGCTTCGTCTCTCCGCACCGGGAGCGGGTGACACTTGTCTTGCCACCGGCCTGCTCTTCCTGCCACGGCAGGCTCTCCTGCTTCCCGACCGTTTCCCAAACTCAAGGCCAATGGCACCTTCTCTTCTCTGGGGGCGGCTTGTTCGGCCTGCCCCAGACTTGCTCCTGGGGAGTGCAGTGAAAGACATGTCCCTTTCCTTAAGGCCCTTTCAGATGTGCAACCACGCTTCTCTCTTAGGCAAAGAGGTGCTAGGGCAAAGAGGATTTCGTTGCATGCGGGTATCTTCCAACGTGCTGTGGAGAGTAGCTTAGGTATTCAGCAGCAGCATCCCCCACATCCGATTCTGATTTCCCAGAGAATGCTGTGCTTTCCCAGAGGAGATGCCCGGGCAAAGAGGATTTCACTGTATGCGGGTTTCTCCCACCGTTACACAGGGCTCAGGCAAGCAGCAGTAGAGCCCGCAGATCCGACTCTGATTTCTCAGCGAATGCTGTGCTTTCGCAGAGGCTTTGGCTTGGAGCGAACAGCACTTGGCCGCTGCTTCCTCAGCAAGGCTTTAGTCGCTTCAGGGAAGAAGAGCAGCGGGAGAGCTGGTGCCTCTTGGGCCTTGCTTTCCCGGGCTCCAAGTTCACATCCTGGGTTCATCCTACCAAGCCGAAATAAGCAGACCCAGCCTCGACCCTGCAGCAGCGTGCATGGCATAGGATGGCACTCTGCTCACAATGACATCTCTCCTCGTAGGCAAGGCCTGTCCTTTCGCTCTGGCATTCAGGGGGACAGGGGACTAGGCTCGTGCCTTCCCCATCCTTGAGGAGCCGCGAGAGGATCACTGCACACGGCCCGTGCCCTGGGATGGGGAGTAATGGGAAACTGTCCCTGTTTCCCCGACACACCCCCTGCCTCCGCCAAGGCTGCCACATCCTGGAGGAAGACGGCATTTGATTGCCCGTTCCTCCAGGAGGTGTTTCTGCGAGTTCAGGTTCGGGAGATTCGTGGCAAGCCCACGTCTGCCCTCTGGACAGGTGGCCAAGGACCTGCTATCCCCTTGGGCCCAGAGGCACAGGAAAGGCCTTCCTTCTGTCCAGACTCCTTCCTCAGATTAGAGCACGCTCCCGTGCCCAATCATACCCTCGTGTCTCCTTAGCTTCGTCTCTCTGCACAAGCAGAGGGTGACAATTGTCTTGCCACCGGCCCGCTGTTCTTGCCAGGGCCGGCGCTCCTGCTTCGCGACCGTTTTCCGTCCACAAGGCCAACGACTCCTTCTCTTCTCCTGGGGCAGCATGCTGCACTTTCCCGAGACAGGCTCCTGGGGAGTGCAGTGACAGACATGTCCCTTTCTTTAAGGCTCTTTCCACAGGCGCAACCAGGCTTCTCTCTCAGGCAGAAGGGATGCCCAGGCAAAGTGGATCTCGCTCCATGCAGATTTATTACACCGTGCTGTGGAGTCTTCCTCAGGAAAACAGCAGCAGCATCCCACAGATCCGACTCTGATTTCCCAGAGAATGCTGTGCTTTCCAGAGGGGATGCCCTAGCAAAGAGGCTTTTGCTCTATGCGGGTTCCTCCCGCCGTGCTCGAATACTAGGCTAAGGCAAGCAGCAACAGCAGCCCACAAAAACGACTCTGATTTCCCAGCGATGGCTATGCTTTCGCATAGGTTTTTCAGCTTGGCGGGAACCTCACTTCGCTGCTGCTTCCTCAGCAAGGATTTCGGTGTTTGCTCTGTCGCGTCAGGGAAGAAGAGCTGCGGAGAGCTGGTCCGTCTTAGGCCTTGCTGTCCCGGGCTTCATGTTGGCGCCCTGGGTTCTCGCTGCCAGGCCGAAATAAGCAGACACAGCCACAAACCTGCAGCAGCGTGCGTGGCCTAGGATGGCACTCAATGCACACTACCAACTCCCGTTGTAGGCAACGCTTGGCCTTTGGTACTGGCTCTCAGGCGGACTCACGGACAAGGCCAGTGCCTTCGCCACAGGAGAGGAGAGGCGACAGGATCCCTGAACACCGTCCGTTGCCTGGAATGGGGAGCTTTGGGGGACTGTCCCCACTCCTTCCCCGGCAAACCCCCTGCCACCGAAAACGCTGTCACATCTTGGAGGAAGATGGCATCTGACTGCCCATTTCACGAGGGAGCTGTTCCTCAAGTTCCGGGTTTGGCTCCTGGTAGCAAGCCCAAGTGTGCCCTACGGACAGGTGGTCAAGGACATGCTGTCCCCTTGGGACCAGAGGCACAAGACAGGCCTGCCTTCTGCCCAGACTCCTTCCTCAGAGTGGAGCAGGTGCCCCTGCCCTAGTCGTCACCTCATGTCTCATTAGCAGTGAGGCTTCGTCTCTCCGCACCGGGAGCGGGTGACACTTGTCTTGCCACCGGCCTGCTCTTCCTGCCACGGCAGGCTCTCCTGCTTCCCGACCGTTTCCCAAACTCAAGGCCAATGGCATCTTCTCTTCTCTGGGGGCGGCTTGTTCGGCCTGCCCCAGACTTGCTCCTGGGGAGTGCAGTGAAAGACATGTCCCTTTCCTTAAGGCCCTTTCAGATGTGCAACCACGCTTCTCTCTTAGGCAAAGAGGTGCTAGGGCAAAGAGGATTTCGTTGCATGCGGGTATCTTCCAACGTGCTGTGGAGAGTAGCTTAGGTATTCAGCAGCAGCATCCCCCACATCCGATTCTGATTTCCCAGTGAATGCTGTGCTTTCCCAGAGGAGAAGCCCGGGCAAAGAGGATTTCGCTGTATGCGGGTTTCTCCCACCGCGAGACCGGGCTCAGGCAAGCAGCAGTAGAGCCCGCAGATCCGACTCTGATTTCTCAGCGAATGCTGTGCTTTCGCAGAGGCTTTGGCTTGGAGCGAACTGCACTTGGCCGCTGCTTCCTCAGCAAGGCTTTAGTCGCTTCAGGGAAGAAGAGCAGCGGGAGAGCTGGTGCCTCTTGTGCCTTGCTTTCCCGGGCTCCAAGTTCACATCCTGGGTTCATCCTACCAAGCCGAAATAAGCAGACCCAGCCTCGACCCTGCAGCAGCGTGCATGGCCTAGGATGGCACTCTGCTCACAATGACATCTCTCCTCGTAGGCAAGGCCTGCCCTTTCGCTCTGGCATTCAGGGGGACAGGGGACTAGGCTCGTGCCTTCCCCATCCTTGAGGAGCCGCGAGAGGATCACTGCACACGGCCCGTGCCCTGGGATGTGGAGTAATGGGAAACTGTCCCTGTTTCCCCGACACACCCCCTGCCTCCGCCAAGGCTGCCACATCCTGGAGGAAGACGGCATTTGATTGCCCGTTCCTCCAGGAGGTGTTTCTGCGAGTTCAGGTTCGGGAGATTGGTGGCAAGCCCACGTCTGCCCTCTGGACAGGTGGCCAAGGACCTGCTATCCCCTTGGGCCCAGAGGCACAGGAAAGGCCTTCCTTCTGTCCAGACTCCTTCCTCAGATTAGAGCACGCTCCCGTGCCCAATCATCCCCTCGTGTCTCCTTAGCTTCGTCTCTCTGCACAAGCAGAGGGTGACAATTGTCTTGCCACCGGCCCGCTGTTCTTGCCAGGGCCGGCGCTCCTGCTTCGCGACCGTTTTCCGTCCACAAGGCCAACGACTCCTTCTCTTCTCCTGGGGCAGCATGCTGCACTTTCCCGAGACAGGCTCCTGGGGAGTTCAGTGACAGACATGTCCCTTTCTTTAAGGCTCTTTCCACAGGCGCAACCAGGCTTCTCTCTCAGGCAGAAGGGATGCCCAGGCAAAGTGGATCTCGCTCCATGCAGATTTATTACACCGTGCTGTGGAGTCTTCCTCAGGAAAACAGCAGCAGCATCCCACAGATCCGACTCTGATTTCCCAGAGAATGCTGTGCTTTCCCAGAGGGGATGCCCTAGCAAAGAGGCTTTTGCTCTATGCGGGTTCCTCCCGCCGTGCTCGAATACTAGGCTAAGGCAAGCAGCAACAGCAGCCCACAGAAACGACTCTGATTTCCCAGCGATGGCTATGCTTTCGCATAGCTTTTCAGCTTGGCGGGAACCGCACTTCGCTGCTGCTTCCTCAGCAAGGATTTCGGTGTTTGCTCTGTCGCGTCAGGGAAGAAGAGCTGCGGAGAGCTGGTCCGTCTTAGGCCTTGCTGTCCCGGGCTTCATGTTGGCGCCCTGGGTTCTCGCTGCCAGGCCGAAATAAGCAGACACAGCCACAAACCTGCAGCAGCGTGCGTGGCCTAGGATGGCACTCAATGCACACTACCAACTCCCGTTGTAGGCAACGCTTGGCCTTTGGTACTGGCTCTCAGGCGGACTCACGGACAAGGCCAGTGCCTTCGCCACAGGAGAGGAGAGGCGACAGGATCCCTGAACACCGTCCGTTCCCTGGAATGGGGAGCTTTGGGGGACTGTCCCCACTCCTTCCCCGGCAAACCCCCTGCCACCGAAAACGCTGTCACATCTTGGAGGAAGATGGCATCTGACTGCCCATTTCACGAGGGAGCTGTTCCTCAAGTTCCGGGTTTGGCTCCTGGTAGCAAGCCCGAGTGTGCCCTACGGACAGGTGGTCAAGGACATGCTGTCCCCTTGGGACCAGAGGCACAAGACAGGCCTGCCTTCTGCCCAGACTCCTTCCTCAGAGTGGAGCAGGTGCCCCTGCCCTAGTCGTCACCTCATGTCTCTTTAGCAGTGAGGCTTCGTCTCTCCGCACCGGGAGCGGGTGACACTTGTCTTGCCACCGGCCTGCTCTTCCTGCCACGGCAGGCTCTCCTGCTTCCCGACCGTTTCCCAAACTCAAGGCCAATGGCACCTTCTCTTCTCTGGGGGCGGCTTGTTCGGCCTGCCCCAGACTTGCTCCTGGGGAGTGCAGTGAAAGACATGTCCCTTTCCTTAAGGCCCTTTCAGATGTGCAACCACGCTTCTCTCTTAGGCAAAGAGGTGCTAGGGCAAAGAGGATTTCGTTGCATGCGGGTATCTTCCAACGTGCTGTGGAGAGTAGATTAGGTATTCAGCAGCAGCATCCCCCACATCCGATTCTGATTTCCCAGTGAATGCTGTGCTTTCCCAGAGGAGATGCCCGGGCAAAGAGGATTTCGCTGTATGCGGGTTTCTCCCACCGTTACACCGGGCTCAGGAAAGCAGCAGTAGAGCCCGCAGATCCGACTCTGATTTCTCAGCGAATGCTGTGCTTTCGCAGAGGCTTTGGCTTGGAGCGAACAGCACTTGGCCGCTGCTTCCTCAGCAAGGCTTTAGTCGCTTCAGGGAAGAAGAGCAGCGGGAGAGCTGGTGCCTCTTGGGCCTTGCTTTCCCGGGCTCCAAGTTCACATCCTGGGTTCATCCTACCAAGCCGAAATAAGCAGACCCAGCCTCGACCCTGCAGCAGCGTGCATGGCCTAGGATGGCACTCTGCTCACAATGACATCTCTCCTCGTAGGCAAGGCCTGCCCTTTCGCTCTGGCATTCAGGGGGACAGGGGACTAGGCTCGTGCCTTCCCCATCCTTGAGGAGCCGCGAGAGGATCACTGCACACGGCCCGTGCCCTGGGATGGGGAGTAATGGGAAACTGTCCCTGTTTCCCCGACACACCCCCTGCCTCCGCCAAGGCTGCCACATCCTGTTGGAAGACGGCATTTGATTGCCCGTTCCTCCAGGAGGTGTTTCTGCGAGTTCAGGTTCGGGAGATTGGTGGCAAGCCCACGTCTGCCCTCTGGACAGGTGGCCAAGGACCTGCTATCCCCTTGGGCCCAGAGGCACAGGAAAGGCCTTCCTTCTGTCCAGACTCCTTCCTCAGATTAGAGCACGCTCCCGTGCCCAATCATACCCTCGTGTCTCCTTAGCTTCGTCTCTCTGCACAAGCAGAGGGTGACAATTGTCTTGCCACCGGCCCGCTGTTCTTGCCAGGGCCGGCGCTCCTGCTTCGCGACCGTTTTCCGTCCACAAGGCCAACGACTCCTTCTCTTCTCCTGGGGCAGCATGCTGCACTTTCCCGAGACAGGCTCCTGGGGAGTGCAGTGACAGACATGTCCCTTTATTTAAGGCTCTTTCCACAGGCGCAACCAGGCTTCTCTCTCAGGCAGAAGGGATGCCCAGGCAAAGTGGATCTCGCTCCATGCAGATTTATTACACCGTGCTGTGGAGTCTTCCTCAGGAAAACAACAGCAGCATCCCACAGATCCGACTCTGATTTCCCAGAGAATGCTGTGCTTTCCAGAGGGGATGCCCTAGCAAAGAGGCTTTTGCTCTATGCGGGTTCCTCCCGCCGTGCTCGAATACTAGGCTAAGGCAAGCAGCAACAGCAGCCCACAAAAACGACTCTGATTTCCCAGCGATGGCTATGCTTTCGCATAGGTTTTTCAGCTTGGCGGGAACCGCACTTCGCTGCTGCTTCCTCAGCAAGGATTTCGGTGTTTGCTCTGTCGCGTCAGGGAAGAAGAGCTGCGGAGAGCTGGTCCGTCTTAGGCCTTGCTGTCCCGGGCTTCATGTTGGCGCCCTGGGTTCTCGCTGCCAGGCCGAAATAAGCAGACACAGCCACAAACCTGCAGCAGCGTGCGTGGCCTAGGATGGCACTCAATGCACACTACCAACTCCCGTTGTAGGCAACGCTTGGCCTTTGGTACTGGCTCTCAGGCGGACTCACGGACAAGGCCAGTGCCTTCGCCACAGGAGAGGAGAGGCGACAGGATCCCTGAACACCGTCCGTTCCCTGGAATGGGGAGCTTTGGGGGACTGTCCCCACTCCTTCCCCGGCAAACCCCCTGCCACCGAAAACGCTGTCACATCTTGGAGGAAGATGGCATCTGACTGCCCATTTCACGAGGGAGCTGTTCCTCAAGTTCCGGGTTTGGCTCCTGGTAGCAAGCCCGAGTGTGCCCTACGGACAGGTGGTCAAGGACATGCTGTCCCCTTGGGACCAGAGGCACAAGACAGGCCTGCCTTCTGCCCAGACTCCTTCCTCAGAGTGGAGCAGGTGCCCCTGCCCTAGTCGTCACCTCATGTCTCTTTAGCAGTGAGGCTTCGTCTCTCCGCACCGGGAGCGGGTGACACTTGTCTTGCCACCGGCCTGCTCTTCCTGCCACGGCAGGCTCTCCTGCTTCCCGACCGTTTCCCAAACTCAAGGCCAATGGCACCTTCTCTTCTCTGGGGGCGGCTTGTTCGGCCTGCCCCAGACTTGCTCCTGGGGAGTGCAGTGAAAGACATGTCCCTTTCCTTAAGGCCCTTTCAGATGTGCAACCACGCTTCTCTCTTAGGCAAAGAGGTGCTAGGGCAAAGAGGATTTCGTTGCATGCGGGTATCTTCCAACGTGCTGTGGAGAGTAGCTTAGGTATTCAGCAGCAGCATCCCCCACATCCGATTCTGATTTCCCAGTGAATGCTGTGCTTTCCCAGAGGAGATGCCCGGGCAAAGAGGATTTCACTGTATGCGGGTTTCTCCCACCGTTACACCGGGCTCAGGCAAGCAGCAGTAGAGCCCGCAGAACCGACTCTGATTTCTCAGCGAATGCTGTGCTTTCGCAGAGGCTTTGGCTTGGAGCGAACAGCACTTGGCCGCTGCTTCCTCAGCAAGGCTTTAGTCGCTTCAGGGAAGAAGAGCAGCGGGAGAGCTGGTGCCTCTTGGGCCTTGCTTTCCCGGGCTCCAAGTTCACATCCTGGGTTCATCCTACCAAGCCGAAATAAGCAGACCCAGCCTCGACCCTGCAGCAGCGTGCATGGCATAGGATGGCACTCTGCTCACAATGACATCTCTCCTCGTAGGCAAGGCCTGTCCTTTCGCTCTGGCATTCAGGGGGACAGGGGACTAGGCTCGTGCCTTCCCCATCCTTGAGGAGCCGCGAGAGGATCACTGCACACGGCCCGTGCCCTGGGATGGGGAGTAATGGGAAACTGTCCCTGTTTCCCCGACACACCCCCTGCCTCCGCCAAGGCTGCCACATACTGGAGGAAGACGGCATTTGATTGCCCGTTCCTCCAGGAGGTGTTTCTGCGAGTTCAGGTTCGGGAGATTGGTGGCAAGCCCACGTCTGCCCTCTGGACAGGTGGCCAAGGACCTGCTATCCCCTTGGGCCCAGAGGCACAGGAAAGGCCTTCCTTCTGTCCAGACTCCTTCCTCAGATTAGAGCACGCTCCCGTGCCCAATCATCCCCTCGTGTCTCCTTAGCTTCGTCTCTCTGCACAAGCAGAGGGTGACAATTGTCTTGCCACCGGCCCGCTGTTCTTGCCAGGGCCGGCGCTCCTGCTTCGCGACCGTTTTCCGTCCACAAGGCCAACGACTCCTTCTCTTCTCCTGGGGCAGCATGCTGCACTTTCCCGAGACAGGCTCCTGGGGAGTGCAGTGACAGACATGTCCCTTTCTTTAAGGCTCTTTCCACAGGCGCAACCAGGCTTCTCTCTCAGGCAGAAGGGATGCCCAGGCAAAGTGGATCTCGCTCCATGCAGATTTATTACACCGTGCTGTGGAGTCTTCCTCAGGAAAACAGCAGCAGCATCCCACAGATCCGACTCTGATTTCCCAGAGAATGCTGTGCTTTCCAGAGGGGATGCCCTAGCAAAGAGGCTTTTGCTCTATGCGGGTTCCTCCCGCCGTGCTCGAATACTAGGCTAAGGCAAGCAGCAACAGCAGCCCACAAAAACGACTCTGATTTCCCAGCGATGGCTATGCTTTCGCATAGGTTTTTCAGCTTGGCGGGAACCGCACTTCGCTGCTGCTTCCTCAGCAAGGATTTCGGTGTTTGCTCTGTCGCGTCAGGGAAGAAGAGCTGCGGAGAGCTGGTCCGTCTTAGGCCTTGCTGTCCCGGGCTTCATGTTGGCGCCCTGGGTTCTCGCTGCCAGGCCGAAATAAGCAGACACAGCCACAAACCTGCAGCAGCGTGCGTGGCCTAGGATGGCACTCAATGCACACTACCAACTCCCGTTGTAGGCAACGCTTGGCCTTTGGTACTGGCTCTCAGGCGGACTCACGGACAAGGCCAGTGCCTTCGCCACAGGAGAGGAGAGGCGACAGGATCCCTGAACACCGTCCGTTCCCTGGAATGGGGAGCTTTGGGGGACTGTCCCCACTCCTTCCCCGGCAAACCCCCTGCCACCGAAAACGCTGTCACATCTTGGAGGAAGATGGCATCTGACTCCCCATTTCACGAGGGAGCTGTTCCTCAAGTTCCGGGTTTGGCTCCTGGTAGCAAGCCCAAGTGTTCCCTACGGACAGGTGGTCAAGGACATGCTGTCCCCTTGGGACCAGAGGCACAAGACAGGCCTGCCTTCTGCCCAGACTCCTTCCTCAGAGTGGAGCAGGTGCCCCTGCCCTAGTCGTCACCTCATGTCTCATTAGCAGTGAGGCTTCGTCTCTCCGCACCGGGAGCGGGTGACACTTGTCTTGCCACCGGCCTGCTCTTCCTGCAACGGCAGGCTCTCCTGCTTCCCGACCGTTTCCCAAACTCAAGGCCAATGGCACCTTCTCTTCTCTGGGGGCGGCTTGTTCGGCCTGCCCCAGACTTGCTCCTGGGGAGTGCAGTGAAAGACATGTCCCTTTCCTTAAGGCCCTTTCAGATGTGCAACCACGCTTCTCTCTTAGGCAAAGAGGTGCTAGGGCAAAGAGGATTTCGTTGCATGCGGGTATCTTCCAACGTGCTGTGGAGAGTAGCTTAGGTATTCAGCAGCAGCATCCCCCACATCCGATTCTGATTTCCCAGTGAATGCTGTGCTTTCCCAGAGGAGATGCCCGGGCAAAGAGGATTTCGCTGTATGCGGGTTTCTCCCACCGTTACACCGGGCTCAGGCAAGCAGCAGTAGAGCCCGCAGATCCGACTCTGATTTCTCAGCGAATGCTGTGCTTTCGCAGAGGCTTTGGCTTGGAGCGAACAGCACTTGGCCGCTGCTTCCTCAGCAAGGCTTTAGTCGCTTCAGGGAAGAAGAGCAGCGGGAGAGCTGGTGCCTCTTGGGCCTTGCTTTCCCGGGCTCCAAGTTCACATCCTGGGTTCATCCTACCAAGCCGAAATAAGCAGACCCAGCCTCGACCCTGCAGCAGCGTGCATGGCCTAGGATGGCACTCTGCTCACAATGACATCTCTCCTCGTAGGCAAGGCCTGACCTTTCGCTCTGGCATTCAGGGGGACAGGGGACTAGGCTCGTGCCTTCCCCATCCTTGAGGAGCCGCGAGAGGATCACTGCACACGGCCCGTGCCCTGGGATGGGGAGTAATGGGAAACTGTCCCTGTTTCCCCGACACACCCCCTGCCTCCGCCAAGGCTGCCACATCCTGGAGGAAGACGGCATTTGATTGCCCGTTCCTCCAGGAGGTGTTTCTGCGAGTTCAGGTTCGGGAGATTGGTGGCAAGCCCACGTCTGCCCTCTGGACAGGTGGCCAAGGACCTGCTATCCCCTTGGGCCCAGAGGCACAGGAAAGGCCTTCCTTCTGTCCAGACTCCTTCCTCAGATTAGAGCACGCTCCCGTGCCCAATCATCCCCTCTTGTCTCCTTAGCTTCGTCTCTCTGCACAAGCAGAGGGTGACAATTGTCTTGCCACCGGCCCGCTGTTCTTGCCAGGGCCGGCGCTCCTGCTTCGCGACCGTTTTCCGTCCACAAGGCCAACGACTCCTTCTCTTCTCCTGGGGCAGCATGCTGCACTTTCCCGAGACAGGCTCCTGGGGAGTGCAGTGACAGACATGTCCCTTTCTTTAAGGCTCTTTCCACAGGCGCAACCAGGCTTCTCTCTCAGGCAGAAGGGATGCCCAGGCAAAGTGGATCTCGCTCCATGCAGATTTATTACACCGTGCTGTGGAGTCTTCCTCAGGAAAACAACAGCAGCATCCCACAGATCCGACTCTGATTTCCCAGAGAATGCTGTGCTTTCCAGAGGGGATGCCCTAGCAAAGAGGCTTTTGCTCTATGCGGGTTCCTCCCGCCGTGCTCGAATACTAGGCTAAGGCAAGCAGCAACAGCAGCCCACAAAAACGACTCTGATTTCCCAGCGATGGCTATGCTTTCGCATAGGTTTTTCAGCTTGGCGGGAACCGCACTTCGCTGCTGCTTCCTCAGCAAGGATTTCGGTGTTTGCTCTGTCGCGTCAGGGAAGAAGAGCTGCGGAGAGCTGGTCCGTCTTAGGCCTTGCTGTCCCAGGCTTCATGTTGGCGCCCTGGGTTCTCGCTGCCAGGCCGAATTAAGCAGACACAGCCACAAACCTGCAGCAGCGTGCGTGGCCTAGGATGGCACTCAATGCACACTACCAACTCCCGTTGTAGGCAACGCTTGGCCTTTGGTACTGGCTCTCAGGCGGACTCACGGACAAGGCCAGTGCCTTCGCCACAGGAGAGGAGAGGCGACAGGATCCCTGAACACCGTCCGTTGCCTGGAATGGGGAGCTTTGGGGGACTGTCCCCACTCCTTCCCCGGCAAACCCCCTGCCACCGAAAACGCTGTCACATCTTGGAGGAAGATGGCATCTGACTGCCCATTTCACGAGGGAGCTGTTCCTCAAGTTCCGGGTTTGGCTCCTGGTAGCAAGCCCAAGTGTGCCCTACGGACAGGTGGTCAAGGACATGCTGTCCCCTTGGGACCAGAGGCACAAGACAGGCCTGCCTTCTGCCCAGACTCCTTCCTCAGAGTGGAGCAGGTGCCCCTGCCCTAGTCGTCACCTCATGTCTCTTTAGCAGTGAGGCTTCGTCTCTCCGCACCGGGAGCGGGTGACACTTGTCTTGCCACCGGCCTGCTCTTCCTGCCACGGCAGGCTCTCCTGCTTCCCGACCGTTTCCCAAACTCAAGGCCAATGGCACCTTCTCTTCTCTGGGGGCGGCTTGTTCGGCCTGCCCCAGACTTGCTCCTGGGGAGTGCAGTGAAAGACATGTCCCTTTCCTTAAGGCCCTTTCAGATGTGCAACCACGCTTCTCTCTTAGGCAAAGAGGTGCTAGGGCAAAGAGGATTTCGTTGCATGCGGGTATCTTCCAACGTGCTGTGGAGAGTAGCTTAGGTATTCAGCAGCAGCATCCCCCACATCCGATTCTGATTTCCCAGTGAATGCTGTGCTTTCCCAGAGGAGATGCCCGGGCAAAGAGGATTTCACTCTATGCGGGTTTCTCCCACCGTTACACCGGGCTCAGGCAAGCAGCAGTAGAGCCCGCAGATCCGACTCTGATTTCTCAGCGAATGCTGTGCTTTCGCACAGGCTTTGGCTTAGAGCGAACTGCACTTGGCCGCTGCTTCCTCAGCAAGGCTTTAGTCGCTTCAGGGAAGAAGAGCAGCGGGAGAGCTGGTGCCTCTTGGGCCTTGCTTTCCCGGGCTCCAAGTTCACATCCTGGGTTCATCCTACCAAGCCGAAATAAGCAGACCCAGCCTCGACCCTGCAGCAGCGTGCATGGCATAGGATGGCACTCTGCTCACAATGACATCTCTCCTCGTAGGCAAGGCCTGTCCTTTCGCTCTGGCATTCAGGGGGACAGGGGACTAGGCTCGTGCCTTCCCCATCCTTGAGGAGCCGCGAGAGGATCACTGCACACGGCCCGTGCCCTGGGATGGGGAGTAATGGGAAACTGTCCCTGTTTCCCCGACACACCCCCTGCCTCCGCCAAGGCTGCCACATACTGGAGGAAGACGGCATTTGATTGCCCGTTCCTCCAGGAGGTGTTTCTGCGAGTTCAGGTTCGGGAGATTGGTGGCAAGCCCACGTCTGCCCTCTGGACAGGTGGCCAAGGACCTGCTATCCCCTTGGGCCCAGAGGCACAGGAAAGGCCTTCCTTCTGTCCAGACTCCTTCCTCAGATTAGAGCACGCTCCCGTGCCCAATCATCCCCTCGTGTCTCCTTAGCTTCGTCTCTCTGCACAAGCAGAGGGTGACAATTGTCTTGCCACCGGCCCGCTGTTCTTGCCAGGGCCGGCGCTCCTGCTTCGCGACCGTTTTCCGTCCACAAGGCCAACGACTCCTTCTCTTCTCCTGGGGCAGCATGCTGCACTTTCCCGAGACAGGCTCCTGGGGAGTGCAGTGACAGACATGTCCCTTTCTTTAAGGCTCTTTCCACAGGCGCAACCAGGCTTCTCTCTCAGGCAGAAGGGATGCCCAGGCAAAGTGGATCTCGCTCCATGCAGATTTATTACACCGTGCTGTGGAGTCTTCCTCAGGAAAACAGCAGCAGCATCCCACAGATCCGACTCTGATTTCCCAGAGAATGCTGTGCTTTCCAGAGGGGATGCCCTAGCAAAGAGGCTTTTGCTCTATGCGGGTTCCTCCCGCCGTGCTCGAATACTAGGCTAAGGCAAGCAGCAACAGCAGCCCACAAAAACGACTCTGATTTCCCAGCGATGGCTATGCTTTCGCATAGGTTTTTCAGCTTGGCGGGAACCGCACTTCGCTGCTGCTTCCTCAGCAAGGATTTCGGTGTTTGCTCTGTCGCGTCAGGGAAGAAGAGCTGCGGAGAGCTGGTCCGTCTTAGGCCTTGCTGTCCCGGGCTTCATGTTGGCGCCCTGGGTTCTCGCTGCCAGGCCGAAATAAGCAGACACAGCCACAAACCTGCAGCAGCGTGCGTGGCCTAGGATGGCACTCAATGCACACTACCAACTCCCGTTGTAGGCAACGCTTGGCCTTTGGTACTGGCTCTCAGGCGGACTCACGGACAAGGCCAGTGCCTTCGCCACAGGAGAGGAGAGGCGACAGGATCCCTGAACACCGTCCGTTCCCTGGAATGGGGAGCTTTGGGGGACTGTCCCCACTCCTTCCCCGGCAAACCCCCTGCCACCGAAAACGCTGTCACATCTTGGAGGAAGATGGCATCTGACTGCCCATTTCACGAGGGAGCTGTTCCTCAAGTTCCGGGTTTGGCTCCTGGTAGCAAGCCCAAGTGTGCCCTACGGACAGGTGGTCAAGGACATGCTGTCCCCTTGGGACCAGAGGCACAAGACAGGCCTGCCTTCTGCCCAGACTCCTTCCTCAGAGTGGAGCAGGTGCCCCTGCCCTAGTCGTCACCTCATGTCTCATTAGCAGTGAGGCTTCGTCTCTCCGCACCGGGAGCGGGTGACACTTGTCTTGCCACCGGCCTGCTCTTCCTGCCACGGCAGGCTCTCCTGCTTCCCGACCGTTTCCCAAACTCAAGGCCAATGGCACCTTCTCTTCTCTGGGGGCGGCTTGTTCGGCCTGCCCCAGACTTGCTCCTGGGGAGTGCAGTGAAAGACATGTCCCTTTCCTTAAGGCCCTTTCAGATGTGCAACCACGCTTCTCTCTTAGGCAAAGAGGTGCTAGGGCAAAGACGATTTCGTTGCATGCGGGTATCTTCCAACGTGCTGTGGAGAGTAGCTTAGGTATTCAGCAGCAGCATCCCCCACATCCGATTCTGATTTCCCAGTGAATGCTGTGCTTTCCCAGAGGAGATGCCCGGGCAAAGAGGATTTCGCTGTATGCGGGTTTCTCCCACCGTTACACCGGGCTCAGGCAAGCAGCAGTAGAGCCCGCAGATCCGACTCTGATTTCTCAGCGAATGCTGTGCTTTCGCAGAGGCTTTGGCTTGGAGCGAACAGCACTTGGCCGCTGCTTCCTCAGCAAGGCTTTAGTCGCTTCAGGGAAGAAGAGCAGCGGGAGAGCTGGTGCCTCTTGGGCCTTGCTTTCCCGGGCTCCAAGTTCACATCCTGGGTTCATCCTACCAAGCCGAAATAAGCAGACCTAGCCTCGACCCTGCAACAGCGTGCATGGCCTAGGATGGCACTCTGCTCACAATGACATCTCTCCTCGTAGGCAAGGCCTGCCCTTTCGCTCTGGCATTCAGGGGGACAGGGGACTAGGCTCGTGCCTTCCCCATCCTTGAGGAGCCGCGAGAGGATCACTGCACACGGCCCGTGCCCTGGGATGGGGAGTAATGGGAAACTGTCCCTGTTTCCCCGACACACCCCCTGCCTCCGCCAAGGCTGCCACATCCTGGAGGAAGACGGCATTTGATTGCCCGTTCCTCCAGGAGGTGTTTCTGCGAGTTCAGGTTCGGGAGATTGGTGGAAAGCCCACGTCTGCCCTCTGGACAGGTGGCCAAGGACCTGCTATCCCCTTGGGCCCAGAGGCACAGGAAAGGCCTTCCTTCTGTCCAGACTCCTTCCTCAGATTAGAGCACGCTCCCGTGCCCAATCATCCCCTCTTGTCTCCTTAGCTTCGTCTCTCTGCACAAGCAGAGGGTGACAATTGTCTTGCCACCGGCCCGCTGTTCTTGCCAGGGCCGGCGCTCCTGCTTCGCGACCGTTTTCCGTCCACAAGGCCAACGACTCCTTCTCTTCTCCTGGGGCAGCATGCTGCACTTTCCCGAGACAGGCTCCTGGGGAGTGCAGTGACAGACATGTCCCTTTCTTTAAGGCTCTTTCCACAGGCGCAACCAGGCTTCTCTCTCAGGCAGAAGGGATGCCCAGGCAAAGTGGATCTCGCTCCATGCAGATTTATTACACCGTGCTGTGGAGTCTTCCTCAGGAAAACAACAGCAGCATCCCACAGATCCGACTCTGATTTCCCAGAGAATGCTGTGCTTTCCAGAGGGGATGCCCTAGCAAAGAGGCTTTTGCTCTATGCGGGTTCCTCCCGCCGTGCTCGAATACTAGGCTAAGGCAAGCAGCAACAGCAGCCCACAAAAACGACTCTGATTTCCCAGCGATGGCTATGCTTTCGCATAGGTTTTTCAGCTTGGCGGGAACCGCACTTCGCTGCTGCTTCCTCAGCAAGGATTTCGGTGTTTGCTCTGTCGCGTCAGGGAAGAAGAGCTGCGGAGAGCTGGTCCGTCTTAGGCCTTGCTGTCCCAGGCTTCATGTTGGCGCCCTGGGTTCTCGCTGCCAGGCCGAAATAAGCAGACACAGCCACAAACCTGCAGCAGCGTGCGTGGCCTAGGATGGCACTCAATGCACACTACCAACTCCCGTTGTAGGCAACGCTTGGCCTTTGGTACTGGCTCTCAGGCGGACTCACGGACAAGGCCAGTGCCTTCGCCACAGGAGAGGAGAGGCGACAGGATCCCTGAACACCGTCCGTTCCCTGGAATGGGGAGCTTTGGGGGACTGTCCCCACTCCTTCCCCGGCAAACCCCCTGCCACCGAAAACGCTGTCACATCTTGGAGGAAGATGGCATCTGACTGCCCATTACACGAGGGAGCTGTTCCTCAAGTTCCGGGTTTGGCTCCTGGTAGCAAGCCCGAGTGTGCCCTACGGACAGGTGGTCAAGGACATGCTGTCCCCTTGGGACCAGAGGCACAAGACAGGCCTGCCTTCTGCCCAGACTCCTTCCTCAGAGTGGAGCAGGTGCCCCTGCCCTAGTCGTCACCTCATGTCTCTTTAGCAGTGAGGCTTCGTCTCTCCGCACCGGGAGCGGGTGACACTTGTCTTGCCACCGGCCTGCTCTTCCTGCCACGGCAGGCTCTCCTGCTTCCCGACCGTTTCCCAAACTCAAGGCCAATGGCACCTTCTCTTCTCTGGGGGCGGCTTGTTCGGCCTGCCCCAGACTTGCTCCTGGGGAGTGCAGTGAAAGACATGTCCCTTTCCTTAAGGCCCTTTCAGATGTGCAACCACGCTTCTCTCTTAGGCAAAGAGGTGCTAGGGCAAAGAGGATTTCGTTGCATGCGGGTATCTTCCAACGTGCTGTGGAGAGTAGCTTAGGTATTCAGCAGCAGCATCCCCCACATCCGATTCTGATTTCCCAGTGAATGCTGTGCTTTCCCAGAGGAGATGCCCGGGCAAAGAGGATTTCACTGTATGCGGGTTTCTCCCACCGTTACACCGGGCTCAGGCAAGCAGCAGTAGAGCCCGCAGATCCGACTCTGATTTCTCAGCGAATGCTGTGCTTTCGCAGAGGCTTTGGCTTGGAGCGAACAGCACTTGGCCGCTGCTTCCTCAGCAAGGCTTTAGTCGCTTCAGGGAAGAAGAGCAGCGGGAGAGCTGGTGCCTCTTGGGCCTTGCTTTCCCGGGCTCCAAGTTCACATCCTGGGTTCATCCTACCAAGCCGAAATAAGCAGACCCAGCCTCGACCCTGCAGCAGCGTGCATGGCATAGGATGGCACTCTGCTCACAATGACATCTCTCCTCGTAGGCAAGGCCTGTCCTTTCGCTCTGGCATTCAGGGGGACAGGGGACTAGGCTCGTGCCTTCCCCATCCTTGAGGAGCCGCGAGAGGATCACTGCACACGGCCCGTGCCCTGGGATGGGGAGTAATGGGAAACTGTCCCTGTTTCCCCGACACACCCCCTGCCTCCGCCAATGCTGCCACATACTGGAGGAAGACGGCATTTGATTGCCCGTTCCTCCAGGAGGTGTTTCTGCGAGTTCAGGTTCGGGAGATTCGTGGCAAGCCCACGTCTGCCCTCTGGACAGGTGGCCAAGGACCTGCTATCCCCTTGGGCCCAGAGGCACAGGAAAGGCCTTCCTTCTGTCCAGACTCCTTCCTCAGATTAGAGCACGCTCCCGTGCCCAATCATCCCCTCGTGTCTCCTTAGCTTCGTCTCTCTGCACAAGCAGATGGTGACAATTGTCTTGCCACCGGCCCGCTGTTCTTGCCAGGGCCGGCGCTCCTGCTTCGCGACCGTTTTCCGTCCACAAGGCCAACGACTCCTTCTCTTCTCCTGGGGCAGCATGCTGCACTTTCCCGAGACAGGCTCCTGGGGAGTGCAGTGACAGACATGTCCCTTTCTTTAAGGCTCTTTCCACAGGCGCAACCAGGCTTCTCTCTCAGGCAGAAGGGATGCCCAGGCAAAGTGGATCTCGCTCCATGCAGATTTATTACACCGTGCTGTGGAGTCTTCCTCAGGAAAACAGCAGCAGCATCCCACAGATCCGACTCTGATTTCCCAGAGAATGCTGTGCTTTCCAGAGGGGATGCCCTAGCAAAGAGGCTTTTGCTCTATGCGGGTTCCTCCCGCCGTGCTCGAATACTAGGCTAAGGCAAGCAGCAACAGCAGCCCACAAAAACGACTCTGATTTCCCAGCGATGTCTATGCTTTCGCATAGGTTTTTCAGCTTGGCGGGAACCGCACTTCGCTGCTGCTTCCTCAGCAAGGATTTCGGTGTTTGCTCTGTCGCGTCAGGGAAGAAGAGCTGCGGAGAGCTGGTCCGTCTTAGGCCTTGCTGTCCCGGGCTTCATGTTGGCGCCCTGGGTTCTCGCTGCCAGGCCGAAATAAGCAGACACAGCCACAAACCTGCAGCAGCGTGCGTGGCCTAGGATGGCACTCAATGCACACTACCAACTCCCGTTGTAGGCAACGCTTGGCCTTTGGTACTGGCTCTCAGGCGGACTCACGGACAAGGCCAGTGCCTTCGCCACAGGAGAGGAGAGGCGACAGGATCCCTGAACACCGTCCGTTCCCTGGAATGGGGAGCTTTGGGGGACTGTCCCCACTCCTTCCCCGGCAAACCCCCTGCCACCGAAAACGCTGTCACATCTTGGAGGAAGATGGCATCTGACTGCCCATTTCACGAGGGAGCTGTTCCTCAAGTTCCGGGTTTGGCTCCTGGTAGCAAGCCCAAGTGTGCCCTACGGACAGGTGGTCAAGGACATGCTGTCCCCTTGGGACCAGAGGCACAAGACAGGCCTGCCTTCTGCCCAGACTCCTTCCTCAGAGTGGAGCAGGTGCCCCTGCCCTAGTCGTCACCTCATGTCTCATTAGCAGTGAGGCTTCGTCTCTCCGCACTGGGAGCGGGTGACACTTGTCTTGCCACCGGCCTGCTCTTCCTGCAACGGCAGGCTCTCCTGCTTCCCGACCGTTTCCCAAACTCAAGGCCAATGGCACCTTCTCTTCTCTGGGGGCGGCTTGTTCGGCCTGCCCCAGACTTGCTCCTGGGGAGTGCAGTGAAAGACATGTCCCTTTCCTTAAGGCCCTTTCAGATGTGCAACCACGCTTCTCTCTTAGGCAAAGAGGTGCTAGGGCAAAGAGGATTTCGTTGCATGCGGGTATCTTCCAACGTGCTGTGGAGAGTAGCTTAGGTATTCAGCAGCAGCATCCCCCACATCCGATTATGATTTCCCAGTGAATGCTGTGCTTTCCCAGAGGAGATGCCCGGGCAAAGAGGATTTCGCTGTATGCGGGTTTCTCCCACCGTTACACCGGGCTCAGGCAAGCAGCAGTAGAGCCCGCAGATCCGACTCTGATTTCTCAGCGAATGCTGTGCTTTCGCAGAGGCTTTGGCTTGGAGCGAACAGCACTTGGCCGCTGCTTCCTCAGCAAGGCTTTAGTCGCTTCAGGGAAGAAGAGCAGCGGGAGAGCTGGTGCCTCTTGGGCCTTGCTTTCCCGGGCTCCAAGTTCACATCCTGGGTTCATCCTACCAAGCCGAAATAAGCAGACCCAGCCTCGACCCTGCAGCAGCGTGCATGGCCTAGGATGGCACTCTGCTCACAATGACATCTCTCCTCGTAGGCAAGGCCTGCCCTTTCGCTCTGGCATTCAGGGGGACAGGGGACTAGGCTCGTGCCTTCCCCATCCTTGAGGAGCCGCGAGAGGATCACTGCACACGGCCCGTGCCCTGGGATGGGGAGTAATGGGAAACTGTCCCTGTTTCCCCGACACACCCCCTGCCTCCGCCAAGGCTGCCACATCCTGGAGGAAGACGGCATTTGATTGCCCGTTCCTCCAGGAGGTGTTTCTGCGAGTTCAGGTTCGGGAGATTGGTGGCAAGCCCACGTCTGCCCTCTGGACAGGTGGCCAAGGACCTGCTATCCCCTTGGGCCCAGAGGCACAGGAAAGGCCTTCCTTCTGTCCAGACTCCTTCCTCAGATTAGAGCACGCTCCCGTGCCCAATCATCCCCTCTTGTCTCCTTAGCTTCGTCTCTCTGCACAAGCAGAGGGTGACAATTGTCTTGCCACCGGCCCGCTGTTCTTGCCAGGGCCGGCGCTCCTGCTTCGCGACCGTTTTCCGTCCACAAGGCCAACGACTCCTTCTCTTCTCCTGGGGCAGCATGCTGCACTTTCCCGAGACAGGCTCCTGGGGAGTGCAGTGACAGACATGTCCCTTTCTTTAAGGCTCTTTCCACAGGCGCAACCAGGCTTCTCTCTCAGGCAGAAGGGATGCCCAGGCAAAGTGGATCTCGCTCCATGCAGATTTATTACACCGTGCTGTGGAGTCTTCCTCAGGAAAACAACAGCAGCATCCCACAGATCCGACTCTGATTTCCCAGAGAATGCTGTGCTTTCCAGAGGGGATGCCCTAGCAAAGAGGCTTTTGCTCTATGCGGGTTCCTCCCGCCGTGCTCGAATACTAGGCTAAGGCAAGCAGCAACAGCAGCCCACAAAAACGACTCTGATTTCCCAGCGATGGCTATGCTTTCGCATAGGTTTTTCAGCTTGGCGGGAACCGCACTTCGCTGCTGCTTCCTCAGCAAGGATTTCGGTGTTTGCTCTGTCGCGTCAGGGAAGAAGAGCTGCGGAGAGCTGGTCCGTCTTAGGCCTTGCTGTCCCAGGCTTCATGTTGGCGCCCTGGGTTCTCGCTGCCAGGCCGAAATAAGCAGACACAGCCACAAACCTGCAGCAGCGTGCGTGGCCTAGGATGGCACTCAATGCACACTACCAACTCCCGTTGTAGGCAACGCTTGGCCTTTGGTACTGGCTCTCAGGCGGACTCACGGACAAGGCCAGTGCCTTCGCCACAGGAGAGGAGAGGCGACAGGATCCCTGAACACCGTCCGTTGCCTGGAATGGGGAGCTTTGGGGGACTGTCCCCACTCCTTCCCCGGCAAACCCCCTGCCACCGAAAACGCTGTCACATCTTGGAGGAAGATGGCATCTGACTGCCCATTTCACGAGGGAGCTGTTCCTCAAGTTCCGGGTTTGGCTCCTGGTAGCAAGCCCAAGTGTGCCCTACGGACAGGTGGTCAAGGATATGCTGTCCCCTTGGGACCAGAGGCACAAGACAGGCCTGCCTTCTGCCCAGACTCCTTCCTCAGAGTGGAGCAGGTGCCCCTGCCCTAGTCGTCACCTCATGTCTCATTAGTAGTGAGGCTTCGTCTCTCCGCACCGGGAGCGGGTGACACTTGTCTTGCCACCGGCCTGCTCTTCCTGCCACGGCAGGCTCTCCTGCTTCCCGACCGTTTCCCAAACTCAAGGCCAATGGCATCTTCTCTTCTCTGGGGGCGGCTTGTTCGGCCTGCCCCAGACTTGCTCCTGGGGAGTGCAGTGAAAGACATGTCCCTTTCCTTAAGGCCCTTTCAGATGTGCAACCACGCTTCTCTCTTAGGCAAAGAGGTGCTAGGGCAAAGAGGATTTCGTTGCATGCGGGTATCTTCCAACGTGCTGTGGAGAGTAGCTTAGGTATTCAGCAGCAGCATCCCCCACATCCGATTCTGATTTCCCAGTGAATGCTGTGCTTTCCCAGAGGAGAAGCCCGGGCAAAGAGGATTTCGCTATATGCGGGTTTCTCCCACCGCGAGACCGGGCTCAGGCAAGCAGCAGTAGAGCCCGCAGATCCGACTCTGATTTCTCGGCGAATGCTGTGCTTTCACAGAGGCTTTGGCTTGGAGCGAACTGCACTTGGCCGCTGCTTCCTCAGCAAGGCTTTAGTCGCTTCAGGGAAGAAGAGCAGCGGGAGAGCTGGTGCCTCTTGGGCCTTGCTTTCCCGGGCTCCAAGTTCACATCCTGGGTTCATCCTACCAAGCCGAAATAAGCAGACCCAGCCTCGACCCTGCAGCAGCGTGCATGGCCTAGGATGGCACTCTGCTCACAATGACATCTCTCCTCGTAGGCAAGTCCTGCCCTTTCGCTCTGGCATTCAGGGGGACAGGGGACTAGGCTCGTGCCTTCCCCATCCTTCAGGAGCCGCGAGAGGATCACTGCACACGGCCCGTGCCCTGGGTTAGGGAGTAATGGGAAACTGTCCCTGTTTCCCCGACACACCCCCTGCCTCCGCCAAGGCTGCCACATCCTGGAGGAAGACGGCATTTGATTGCCCGTTCCTCCAGGAGGTGTTTCTGCGAGTTCAGGTTCGGGAGATTGGTGGCAAGCCCACGTCTGCCCTCTGGACAGGTGGCCAAGGACCTGCTATCCCCTTGGGCCCAGAGGCACAGGAAAGGCCTTCCTTCTGTCCAGACGCCTTCCTCAGATTAGAGCACGCTCCCGTGCCCAATCATCAACTCGTGTCTCCTTAGCTTCGTCTCTCTGCACAAGCAGAGGGTGACAATTGTCTTGCCACCGGCCCGCTGTTCTTGCCAGGGCCGGCGCTCCTGCTTCGCGACCGTTTTCCGTCCACAAGGCCAACGACTCCTTCTCTTCTCCTGGGGCAGCATGCTGCACTTTCCCGAGACAGGCTCCTGGGGAGTGCAGTGACAGACATGTCCCTTTCTTTAAGGATCTTTCCACAGGCGCAACCACGCTTCTCTCTCAGGCAGAAGGGATGCCCAGGCAAAGTGGATCTCGCTCCATGCAGATTTATTACACCGTGCTGTGGAGTCTTCCTCAGGAAAACAGCAGCAGCATCCCACAGATCCGACTCTGATTTCCCAGAGAATGCTGTGCTTTCCCAGAGGGGATGCCCTAGCAAAGAGGCTTTTGCTCTATGCGGGTTCCTCCCGCCGTGCTCGAATACTAGGCTAAGGCAAGCAGCAACAGCAGCCCACAGAAACGACTCTGATTTCCCAGCGATGGCTATGCTTTCGCATAGCTTTTCAGCTTGGCGGGAACCGCACTTCGCTGCTGCTTCCTCAGCAAGGATTTCGGTGTTTGCTCTGTCGCGTCAGGGAAGAAGAGCTGCGGAGAGCTGGTCCGTCTTAGGCCTTGCTGTCCCGGGCTTCATGTTGGCGCCCTGGGTTCTCGCTGCCAGGCCGAAATAAGCAGACACAGCCACAAACCTGCAGCAGCGTGCGTGGCCTAGGATGGCACTCAATGCACACTACCAACTCCCGTTGTAGGCAACGCTTGGCCTTTGGTACTGGCTCTCAGGCGGACTCACGGACAAGGCCAGTGCCTTCGCCACAGGAGAGGAGAGGCGACAGGATCCCTGAACACCGTCCGTTGCCTGGAATGGGGAGCTTTGGGGGACTGTCCCCACTCCTTCCCCGGCAAACCCCCTGCCACCGAAAACGCTGTCACATCTTGGAGGAAGATGGCATCTGACTGCCCATTTCACGAGGGAGCTGTTCCTCAAGTTCCGGGTTTGGCTCCTGGTAGCAAGCCCAAGTGTGCCCTACGGACAGGTGGTCAAGGACATGCTGTCCCCTTGGGACCAGAGGCACAAGACAGGCCTGCCTTCTGCCCAGACTCCTTCCTCAGAGTGGAGCAGGTGCCCCTGCCCTAGTCGTCACCTCATGTCTCTTTAGCAGTGAGGCTTCGTCTCTCCGCACCGGGAGCGGGTGACACTTGTCTTGCCACCGGCCTGCTCTTCCTGCCACGGCAGGCTCTCCTGCTTCCCGACCGTTTCCCAAACTCAAGGCCAATGGCACCTTCTCTTCTCTGGGGGCGGCTTGTTCGGCCTGCCCCAGACTTGCTCCTGGGGAGTGCAGTGAAAGACATGTCCCTTTCCTTAAGGCCCTTTCAGATGTGCAACCACGCTTCTCTCTTAGGCAAAGAGGTGCTAGGGCAAAGAGGATTTCGTTGCATGCGGGTATCTTCCAACGTGCTGTGGAGAGTAGCTTAGGTATTCAGCAGCAGCATCCCCCACATCCGATTCTGATTTCCCAGTGAATGCTGTGCTTTCCCAGAGGAGATGCCCGGGCAAAGAGGATTTCACTGTATGCGGGTTTCTCCCACCGTTACACCGGGCTCAGGCAAGCAGCAGTAGAGCCCGCAGATCCGACTCTGATTTCTCAGCGAATGCTGTGCTTTCGCAGAGGCTTTGGCTTGGAGCGAACAGCACTTGGCCGCTGCTTCCTCAGCAAGGCTTTATTCGCTTCAGGGAAGAAGAGCAGCGGGAGAGCTGGTGCCTCTTGGGCCTTGCTTTCCCGGGCTCCAAGTTCACATCCTGTGTTCATCCTACCAAGCCGAAATAAGCAGACCCAGCCTCGACCCTGCAGCAGCGTGCATGGCATAGGATGGCACTCTGCTCACAATGACATCTCTCCTCGTAGGCAAGGCCTGCCCTTTCGCTCTGGCATTCAGGGGGACAGGGGACTAGGCTCGTGCCTTCCCCATCCTTGAGGAGCCGCGAGAGGATCACTGCACACGGCCCGTGCCCTGGGATGGGGAGTAATGGGAAACTGTCCCTGTTTCCCCGACACACCCCCTGCCTCCGCCAAGGCTGCCACATACTGGAGGAAGACGGCATTTGATTGCCCGTTCCTCCAGGAGGTGTTTCTGCGAGTTCAGGTTCGGGAGATTGGTGGCAAGCCCACGTCTGCCCTCTGGACAGGTGGCCAAGGACCTGCTATCCCCTTGGGCCCAGAGGCACAGGAAAGGCCTTCCTTCTGTCCAGACTCCTTCCTCAGATTAGAGCACGCTCCCGTGCCCAATCATCCCCTCGTGTCTCCTTAGCTTCGTCTCTCTGCACAAGCAGAGGGTGACAATTGTCTTGCCACCGGCCCGCTGTTCTTGCCAGGGCCGGCGCTCCTGCTTCGCGACCGTTTTCCGTCCACAAGGCCAACGACTCCTTCTCTTCTCCTGGGGCAGCATGCTGCACTTTCCCGAGACAGGCTCCTGGGGAGTGCAGTGACAGACATGTCCCTTTCTTTAAGGCTCTTTCCACAGGCGCAACCAGGCTTCTCTCTCAGGCAGAAGGGATGCCCAGGCAAAGTGGATCTCGCTCCATGCAGATTTATTACACCGTGCTGTGGAGTCTTCCTCAGGAAAACAGCAGCAGCATCCCACAGATCCGACTCTGATTTCCCAGAGAATGCTGTGCTTTCCAGAGGGGATGCCCTAGCAAAGAGGCTTTTGCTCTATGCGGGTTCCTCCCGCCGTGCTCGAATACTAGGCTAAGGCAAGCAGCAACAGCAGCCCACAAAAACGACTCTGATTTCCCAGCGATGGCTATGCTTTCGCATAGGTTTTTCAGCTTGGCGGGAACCGCACTTCGCTGCTGCTTCCTCAGCAAGGATTTCGGTGTTTGCTCTGTCGCGTCAGGGAAGAAGAGCTGCGGAGAGCTGGTCCGTCTTAGGCCTTGCTGTCCCGGGCTTCATGTTGGCGCCCTGGGTTCTCGCTGCCAGGCCGAAATAAGCAGACACAGCCACAAACCTGCAGCAGCGTGCGTGGCCTAGGATGGCACTCAATACACACTACCAACTCCCGTTGTAGGCAACGCTTGGCCTTTGGTACTGGCTCTCAGGCGGACTCACGGACAAGGCCAGTGCCTTCGCCACAGGAGAGGAGAGGCGACAGGATCCCTGAACACCGTCCGTTCCCTGGAATGGGGAGCTTTGGGGGACTGTCCCCACTCCTTCCCCGGCAAAACCCCTGCCACCGAAAACGCTGTCACATCTTGGAGGAAGATGGCATCTGACTGCCCATTTCACGAGGGAGCTGTTCCTCAAGTTCCGGGTTTGGCTCCTGGTAGCAAGCCCAAGTGTGCCCTACGGACAGGTGGTCAAGGACATGCTGTCCCCTTGGGACCAGAGGCACAAGACAGGCCTGCCTTCTGCCCAGACTCCTTCCTCAGAGTGGAGCAGGTGCCCCTGCCCTAGTCGTCACCTCATGTCTCATTAGCAGTGAGGCTTCGTCTCTCCGCACCGGGAGCGGGTGACACTTGTCTTGCCACCGGCCTGCTCTTCCTGCAACGGCAGGCTCTCCTGCTTCCCGACCGTTTCCCAAACTCAAGGCCAATGGCACCTTCTCTTCTCTGGGGGCGGCTTGTTCGGCCTGCCCCAGACTTGCTCCTGGGGAGTGCAGTGAAAGACATGTCCCTTTCCTTAAGGCCCTTTCAGATGTGCAACCACGCTTCTCTCTTAGGCAAAGAGGTGCTAGGGCAAAGAGGATTTCGTTGCATGCGGGTATCTTCCAACGTGCTGTGGAGAGTAGCTTAGGTATTCAGCAGCAGCATCCCCCACATCCGATTCTGATTTCCCAGTGAATGCTGTGCTTTCCCAGAGGAGATGCCCGGGCAAAGAGGATTTCGCTGTATGCGGGTTTCTCCCATCGTTACACCGGGCTCAGGCAAGCAGCAGTAGAGCCCGCAGATCCGACTCTGATTTCTCAGCGAATGCTGTGCTTTCGCAGAGGCTTTGGCTTGGAGCGAACAGCACTTGGCCGCTGCTTCCTCAGCAAGGCTTTAGTCGCTTCTGGGAAGAAGAGCAGCGGGAGAGCTGGTGCCTCTTGGGCCTTGCTTTCCCGGGCTCCAAGTTCACATCCTGGGTTCATCCTACCAAGCCGAAATAAGCAGACCCAGCCTCGACCCTGCAGCAGCGTGCATGGCCTAGGATGGCACTCTGCTCACAATGACATCTCTCCTCGTAGGCAAGGCCTGCCCTTTCGCTCTGGCATTCAGGGGGATAGGGGACTAGGCTCGTGCCTTCCCCATCCTTGAGGAGCCGCGAGAGGATCACTGCACACGGCCCGTGCCCTGGGATGGGGAGTAATGGGAAACTGTCCCTGTTTCCCCGACACACCCCCTGCCTCCGCCAAGGCTGCCACATCCTGGAGGAAGACGGCATTTGATTGCCCGTTCCTCCAGGAGGTGTTTCTGCGAGTTCAGGTTCGGGAGATTGGTGGCAAGCCCACGTCTGCCCTCTGGACAGGTGGCCAAGGACCTGCTATCCCCTTGGGCCCAGAGGCACAGGAAAGGCCTTCCTTCTGTCCAGACTCCTTCCTCAGATTAGAGCACGCTCCCGTGCCCAATCATACCCTCGTGTCTCCTTAGCTTCGTCTCTCTGCACAAGCAGAGGGTGACAATTGTCTTGCCACCGGCCCGCTGTTCTTGCCAGGGCCGGCGCTCCTGCTTCGCGACCGTTTTCCGTCCACAAGGCCAACGACTCCTTCTCTTCTCCTGGGGCAGCATGCTGCACTTTCCCGAGACAGGCTCCTGGGGAGTGCAGTGACAGACATGTCCCTTTCTTTAAGGCTCTTTCCACAGGCGCAACCAGGCTTCTCTCTCAGGCAGAAGGGATGCCCAGGCAAAGTGGATCTCGCTCCATGCAGATTTATTACACCGTGCTGTGGAGTCTTCCTCAGGAAAACAGCAGCAGCATCCCACAGATCCGACTCTGATTTCCCAGAGAATGCTGTGCTTTCCCAGAGGGGATGCCCTAGCAAAGAGGCTTTTGCTCTATGCGGGTTCCTCCCGCCGTGCTCGAATACTAGGCTAAGGCAAGCAGCAACAGCAGCCCACAGAAACGACTCTGATTTCCCAGCGATGGCTATGCTTTCGCATAGCTTTTCAGCTTGGCGGGAACCGCACTTCGCTGCTGCTTCCTCAGCAAGGATTTCGGTGTTTGCTCTGTCGCGTCAGGGAAGAAGAGCTGCGGAGAGCTGGTCCGTCTTAGGCCTTGCTGTCCCGGGCTTCATGTTGGCGCCCTGGGTTCTCGCTGCCAGGCCGAAATAAGCAGACACAGCCACCAACCTGCAGCAGCGTGCGTGGCCTAGGATGGCACTCAATGCACACTATCAACTCCCGTTGTAGGCAACGCTTGGCCTTTGGTACTGGCTCTCAGGCGGACTCACGGACAAGGCCAGTGCCTTCGCCACAGGAGAGGAGAGGCGACAGGATCCCTGAACACCGTCCGTTCCCTGGAATGGGGAGCTTTGGGGGACTGTCCCCACTCCTTCCCCGGCAAAACCCCTGCCACCGAAAACGCTGTCACATCTTGGAGGAAGATGGCATCTGACTGCCCATTTCACGAGGGAGCTGTTCCTCAAGTTCCGGGTTTGGCTCCTGGTAGCAAGCCCAAGTGTGCCCTACGGACAGGTGGTCAAGGACATGCTGTCCCCTTGGGACCAGAGGCACAAGATAGGCCTGCCTTCTGCCCAGACTCCTTCCTCAGAGTGGAGCAGGTGCCCCTGCCCTAGTCGTCACCTCATGTCTCATTATCAGTGAGGCTTCGTCTCTCCGCACAGGGAGCGGGTGACACTTGTCTTGCCACCGGCCTGCTCTTCCTGCCACGGCAGGCTCTCCTGCTTCCCGACCGTTTCCCAAACTCAAGGCCAATGGCACCTTCTCTTCTCTGGGGGCGGCTTGTTCGGCCTGCCCCAGACTTGCTCCTGGGGAGTGCAGTGAAAGACATGTCCCTTTCCTTAAGGCCCTTTCAGATGTGCAACCACGCTTCTCTCTTAGGCAAAGAGGTGCTAGGGCAAAGAGGATTTCGTTGCATGCGGGTATCTTCCAACGTGCTGTGGAGAGTAGCTTAGGTATTCAGCAGCAGCATCCCCCACATCCGATTCTGATTTCCCAGTGAATGCTGTGCTTTCCCAGAGGAGATGTCCGGTCAAAGAGGATTTCGCTGTATGCGGGTTTCTCCCACCGCGAGACCGGGCTCAGGCAAGCAGCAGTAGAGCCCGCAGATCCGACTCTGATTTCTCAGCGAATGCTGTGCTTTCGCAGAGGCTTTGGCTTGGATAGAACAGCACTTGGCCGCTGCTTCTTCAGCAAGGCTTTAGTCGCTTCAGGGAAGAAGAGCAGCGGGAGAGCTGGTGCCTCTTGGGCCTTGCTTTCCCGGGCTCCAAGTTCACATCCTGGGTTCATCCTAGCAAGCCGAAATAAGCAGACCCAGCCTCGACCCTGCAGCAGCGTGCATGGCCTAGGATGACACTCTGCTCACAATGACATCTCTCCTCGTAGGCAAGGCCTGCCCTTTCGCTCTGGCATTCAGGGGGACAGGGGACTAGGCTCGTGCCTTCCCCATCCTTGAGGAGCCGCGAGAGGATCACTGCACACGGCCCGTGCCCTGGGATGGGGAGTAATGGGAAACTGTCCCTGTTTCCCCGACACACCCCCTGCCTCCGCCAAGGCTGCCACATCCTGGAGGAAGACGGCATTTGATTGCCCGTTCCTCCAGGAGGTGTTTCTGCGAGTTCAGGTTTGGGAGATTCGTGGCAAGCCCACGTCTGCCCTCTGGACAGGTGGCCAAGGACCTGCTATCCCCTTGGGCCCAGAGGCACAGGAAAGGCCTTCCTTCTGTCCAGACTCCTTCCTCAGATTAGAGCACGCTCCCGTGCCCAATCATCCCCTCGTGTCTCCTTAGCTTCGTCTCTCTGCACAAGCAGAGGGTGACAATTGTCTTGCCACCGGCCCGCTGTTCTTGCCAGGGCAGGCGCTCCTGCTTCGCGACCGTTTTCCGTCCACAAGGCCAACGACTCCTTCTCTTCTCCTGGGGCAGCATGCTGCACTTTCCCGAGACAGGCTCCTGGGGAGTGCAGTGACAGACATGTCCCTTTCTTTAAGGCTCTTTCCACAGGCGCAACCAGGCTTCTCTCTCAGGCAGAAGGGATGCCCAGGCAAAGTGGATCTCGCTCCATGCAGATTTATTACACCGTGCTGTGGAGTCTTCCTCAGGAAAACAGCAGCAGCATCCCACATATCCGACTCTGATTTCCCAGAGAATGCTGTGCTTTCCAGAGGGGATGCCCTAGCAAAGAGGCTTTTGCTCTATGCGGGTTCCTCCCGCCGTGCTCGAATACTAGGCTAAGGCAAGCAGCAACAGCAGCCCACAGAAACGACTCTGATTTCCCAGCGATGGCTATGCTTTCGCATAGGTTTTTCAGCTTGGCGGGAACCGCACTTCGCTGCTGCTTCCTCAGCAAGGATTTCGGTGTTTGCTCTGTCGCGTCAGGGAAGAAGAGCTGCGGAGAGCTGGTCCGTCTTAGGCCTTGCTGTCCCGGGCTTCATGTTGGCGCCCTGGGTTCTCGCTGCCAGGCCGAAATAAGCAGACACAGCCACAAACCTGCAGCAGCGTGCGTGGCCTAGGATGGCACTCAATGCACACTACCAACTCCCGTTGTAGGCAACGCTTGGCCTTTGGTACTGGCTCTCAGGCGGACTCACGGACAAGGCCAGTGCCTTCGCCACAGGAGAGGAGATGCGACAGGATCCCTGAACACCGTCCGTTCCCTGGAATGGGGAGCTTTGGGGGACTGTCCCCACTCCTTCCCCGGCAAACCCCCTGCCACCGAAAACGCTGTCACATCTTGGAGGAAGATGGCATCTGACTGCCCATTTCACGAGGGAGCTGTTCCTCAAGTTCCGGGTTTGGCTCCTGGTAGCAAGCCCAAGTGTGCCCTACGGACAGGTGGTCAAGGACATGCTGTCCCCTTGGGACCAGAGGCACAAGACAGGCCTGCCTTCTGCCCAGACTCCTTCCTCAGAGTGGAGCAGGTGCCCCTGCCCTAGTCGTCACCTCATGTCTCATTAGCAGTGAGGCTTCGTCTCTCCGCACCGGGAGCGGGTGACACTTGTCTTGCCACCGGCCTGCTCTTCCTGCCACGGCAGGCTCTCCTGCTTCCCGACCGTTTCCCAAACTCAAGGCCAATGGCATCTTCTCTTCTCTGGGGGCGGCTTGTTCGGCCTGCCCCAGACTTGCTCCTGGGGAGTGCAGTGAAAGACATGTCCCTTTCCTTAAGGCCCTTTCAGATGTGCAACCACGCTTCTCTCTTAGGCAAAGAGGTGCTAGGGCAAAGAGGATTTCGTTGCATGCGGGTATCTTCCAACGTGCTGTGGAGAGTAGCTTAGGTATTCAGCAGCAGCATCCCCCACATCCGATTCTGATTTCCCAGTGAATGCTGTGCTTTCCCAGAGGAGATGCCCGGCCAAAGAGGATTTCGCTGTATGCGGGTTTCTCCCACCGCGAGACCGGGCTCAGGCAAGCAGCAGTAGAGCCCGCCTATCCGACTCTGATTTCTCAGCGAATGCTGTGCTTTCGCAGAGGCTTTGGCTTGTATAGAACAGCACTTGGCCACTGCTTCCTCAGCAAGGCTTTAGTCGCTTCAGGGAAGAAGAGCAGCGGGAGAGCTGGTGCCTCTTGGGCCTTGCTTTCCCGGGCTCCAAGTTCACATCCTGGGTTCATCCTACCAAGCCGAAATAAGCAGACCCAGCCTCGACCCTGCAGCAGCGTGCATGGCCTAGGATGGCACTCTGCTCACAATGACATCTCTCCTCGTAGGCAAGGCCTGCCCTTTCGCTCTGGCATTCAGGGGGACAGGGGACTAGGCTCGTGCCTTCCCCATCCTTGAGGAGCCGCGAGAGGATCACTGCACACGGCCCGTGCCCTGGGATGGGGAGTAATGGGAAACTGTCCCTGTTTCCCCGACACACCCCCTGCCTCCGCCAAGGCTGCCACATCCTGGAGGAAGACGGCATTTGATTGCCCGTTCCTCCAGGAGGTGTTTCTGCGAGTTCAGGTTCGGGAGACTGGTGGCAAGCCCACGTCTGCCCTCTGGACAGGTGGCCAAGGACCTGCTATCCCCTTGGGCCCAGAGGCACAGGAAAGGCCTTCCTTCTGTCCAGACTCCTTCCTCAGATTAGAGCACGCTCCCGTGCCCAATCATACCCTCGTGTCTCCTTAGCTTCGTCTCTCTGCACAAGCAGAGGGTGACAATTGTCTTGCCACCGGCCCGCTGTTCTTGCCAGGGCCGGCGCTCCTGCTTCGCGACCGTTTTCCGTCCACAAGGCCAACGACTCCTCTTCTCCTGGGGCAGCATGCTGCACTTTCCCGAGACAGGCTCCTGGGGAGTGCAGTGACAGACATGTCCCTTTCTTTAAGGATCTTTCCACAGGCACAACCACGCTTCTCTCTCAGGCAGAAGGGATTCCCAGGCAAAGTGGATCTCGCTCCATGCAGATTTATTACACCGTGCTGTGGAGTCTTCCTCAGGAAAACAGCAGCAGCATCCCACAGATCCGACTCTGATTTCCCAGAGAATGCTGTGCTTTCCCAGAGGGGATGCCCTAGCAAAGAGGCTTTTGCTCTATGCGGGTTCCTCCCGCCGTGCTCGAATACTAGGCTAAGGCAAGCAGCAACAGCAGCCCACAGAAACGACTCTGATTTCCCAGCGATGGCTATGTTTTCGCATAGGTTTTCAGCTTGGCGGGAACCGCACTTCGCTGCTGCTTCCTCAGCAAGGATTTCGGTGTTTGCTCTGTCGCGTCAGGGAAGAAGAGCTGCGGAGAGCTGGTCCGTCTTAGGCCTTGCTGTCCCGGGCTTCATGTTGGCGCCCTGGGTTCTCGCTGCCAGGCCGAAATAAGCAGACACAGCCACAAACCTGCAGCAGCGTGCGTGGCCTAGGATGGCACTCAATGCACACTACCAACTCCCGTTGTAGGCAACGCTTGGCCTTTGGTACTGGCTCTCAGGCGGACTCACGGAAAGGCCAGTGCCTTCGCCACAGGAGAGGAGAGGCGACAGGATCCCTGAACACCGTCCGTTCCCTGGAATGGGGAGCTTTGGGGGACTGTCCCCACTCCTTCCCCGGCAAACCCCCTGCCACCGAAAACGCTGTCACATCTTGGAGGAAGATGGCATCTGACTGCCCATTTCACGAGGGAGCTGTTCCTCAAGTTCCGGGTTTGGCTCCTGGTAGCAAGCCCGAGTGTGCCCTACGGACAGGTGGTCAAGGACATCCTGTCCCCTTGGGACCAGAGGCACAAGACAGGCCTGCCTTCTGCCCAGACTCCTTCCTCAGAGTGGAGCAGGTGCCCCTGCCCTAGTATCACCTCATGTCTCTCCGCACCGGGAGCGGGTGACACTTGTCTTGCCACCGGCCTGCTCTTCCTGCCATCAGGCTCTCCTGCTTCCCGACCGTTTCCCAAACTCAAGGCCAATGGCACCTTCTCTTCTCTGGGGGCGGCTTGTTCGGCCTGCCCCAGACTTGCTCCTGGGGAGTGCAGTGAAAGACATGTCCCTTTCCTTAAGGCCCTTTCAGATGTGCAACCACGCTTCTCTCTTAGGCAAAGAGGTTCTAGGGCAAAGAGGATTTCGTTGCATGCGGGTATCTTCCAACGTGCTGTGGAGAGTAGCTTAGGTATTCAGCAGCAGCATCCCCCACATCCGATTCTGATTTCCCAGTGAATGCTGTGCTTTCCCAGAGGAGATGCCCGGGCAAAGAGGATTTCACTGTATGCGGGTTTCTCCCACCGCGAGACCGGGCTCAGGCAAGCAGCAGTAGAGCCCGCAGATCCGACTCTGATTTCTCAGCGAATGCTGTGCTTTCGCAGAGGCTTTGGCTTGGAGCGAACAGCACTTGGCCGCTGCTTCCTCAGCAAGGCTTTAGTCGCTTCAGGGAAGAAGAGCAGCGGGAGAGCTGGTGCCTCTTGGGCCTTGCTTTCCCGGGCTCCAAGTTCACATCCTGGGTTCATCCTACCAAGCCGAAATAAGCAGACCCAGCCTCGACCCTGCAGCAGCGTGCATGGCCTAGGATGGCACTCTGCTCACAATGACATCTCTCCTCGTAGGCAAGGCCTGTGCTTTCGCTCTGGCATTCAGGGGGACAGGGGACTAGGCTCGTACCTTCCCCATCCTTGAGGAGCCGCGAGAGGATCACTGCACACGGCACGTGCCCTGGGATGGGGAGTAATGGGAAACTGTCCCTGTTTCCCCGACACACCCCCTGCCTCCGCCAAGGCTGCCAAATCCTGGAGGAAGACGGCATTTGATTGCCCGTTCCTCCAGGAGGTGTTTCTGTGAGTTCAGGTTCGGGAGATTGGTGGCAAGCCCACGTCTGCCCTCTGGACAGGTGGCCAAGGACCTGCTATCCCCTTGGGCCCAGAGGCACAGGAAAGGCCTTCCTTCTGTCCAGACTCCTTCCTCAGATTAGAGCACGCTCCCGTGCCCAATCATCCCCTCGTGTCTCCTTAGCTTCGTCTCTCTGCACAAGCAGAGGGTGACAATTGTCTTGCCACCGGCCCGCTGTTCTTGCCAGGGCCGGCGCTCCTGCTTCGCGACCGTTTTCCGTCCACAAGGCCAACGACTCCTTCTCTTCTCCTGGGGCAGCATGCTGCACTTTCCCGAGACAGGCTCCTGGGGAGTGCAATGACAGACATGTCCCTTTCTTTAAGGATATTTCCACAGGCGCAACCACGCTTCTCTCTCAGGCAGAAGGGATGCCCAGGCAAAGTGGATCTCGCTCCATGCAGATTTATTACACCGTGCTGTGGAGTCTTCCTCAGGAAAACAGCAGCAGCATCCCACAGATCCGACTCTGATTTCCCAGAGAATGCTGTGCTTTCCCAGAGGGGATGCCCTAGCAAAGAGGCTTTTGCTCTATGCGGGTTCCTCCCGCCGTGCTCGAATACTAGGCTAAGGCAAGCAGCAACAGCAGCCCACAGAAACGACTCTGATTTCCCAGCGATGGCTATGCTTTCGCATAGGTTTTCAGCTTGGCGGGAACCGCACTTCGCTGCTGCTTCCTCAGCAAGGATTTCGGTGTTTGCTCTGTCGCGTCAGGGAAGAAGAGCTGCGGAGAGCTGGTCCGTCTTAGGCCTTGCTGTCCCGGGCTTCATGTTGGCGCCCTGGGTTCTCGCTGCCAGGCCGAAATAAGCAGACACAGCCACAAACCTGCAGCAGCGTGCGTCGCCTAGGATGGCACTCAATGCACACTACCAACTCCCGTTGTAGGCAACGCTTGGCCTTTGGTACTGGCTCTCAGGCGGACTCACGGACAAGGCCAGTGCCTTCGCCACAGGAGAGGAGAGGCGACAGGATCCCTGAACACCGTCCGTTCCCTGGAATGGGGAGCTTTGGGGGACTGTCCCCACTCCTTCCCCGGCAAACCCCCTGCCACCGAAAACGCTGTCACATCTTGGAGGAAGATGGCATCTGACTGCCCATTTCACGAGGGAGCTGTTCCTCAAGTTCCGGGTTTGGCTCCTGGTAGCAAGCCCAAGTGTGCCCTACGGACAGGTGGTCAAGGACATGCTGTCCCCTTGGGACCAGAGGCACAAGACAGGCCTGCCTTCTGCCCAGACTGCTTCCTCAGAGTGGAGCAGGTGCCCCTGCCCTAGTCGTCACCTCATGTCTCATTAGCAGTGAGGCTTCGTCTCTCCGCACAGGGAGCGGGTGACACTTGTCTTGCCACCGGCCTGCTCTTCCTGCCACGGCAGGCTCTCCTGCTTCCCGACCGTTTCCCAAACTCAAGGCCAATGGCACCTTCTCTTCTCTGGGGGCGGCTTGTTCGGCCTGCCCCAGACTTGCTCCTGGGGAGTGCAGTGAAAGACATGTCCCTTTCCTTAAGGCCCTTTCAGATGTGCAACCACGCTTCTCTCTTAGGCAAAGAGGTGCTAGGGCAAAGAGGATTTCGTTGCATGCGGGTATCTTCCAACGTGCTGTGGAGAGTAGCTTAGGTATTCAGCAGCAGCATCCCCCACATCCGATTCTGATTTCCCAGTGAATGCTGTGCTTTCCCAGAGGAGATGCCCGGGCAAAGAGGATTTCACTGTATGCGGGTTTCTCCCACCGCGAGACCGGGCTCAGGCAAGCAGCAGTAGAGCCCGCAGATCCGACTCTGATTTCTCAGCGAATGCTGTGCTTTCGCAGAGGCTTTGGCTTGGAGCGAACAGCACTTGGCCGCTGCTTCCTCAGCAAGGCTTTAGTCGCTTCAGGGAAGAAGAGCAGCGGGAGAGCTGGTGCCTCTTGGGCCTTGCTTTCCCGGGCTCCAAGTTCACATCCTGGGTTCATCCTACCATGCCGAAATAAGCAGACCCAGCCTCGACCCTGCAGCAGCGTGCATGGCCTAGGATGGCACTGTGCTCACAATGACATCTCTCCTCGTAGGCAAGGCCTGTCCTTTCGCTCTGGCATTCAGGGGGACAGGGGACTAGGCTCGTGCCTTCCCCATCCTTGAGGAGCCGCGAGAGGATCACTGCACACGGCCCGTGCCCTGGGATGGGGAGTAATGGGAAACTGTCCCTGTTTCCCCGACACACCCCCTGCCTCCGCCAAGGCTGCCACATCCTGGAGGAAGACGGCATTTGATTGCCCGTTCCTCCAGGAGGTGTTTCTGCGAGTTCAGGTTCGGGAGATTGGTGGCAAGCCCACGTCTGCCCTCTGGACAGGTGGCCAAGGACCTGCTATCCCCTTGGGCCCAGAGGCACAGGAAAGGCCTTCCTTCTGTCCAGACTCCTTCCTCAGATTAGAGCACGCTCCCGTGCCCAATCATCCCCTCGTGTCTCCTTAGCTTCGTCTCTCTGCACAAGCAGAGGGTGACAATTGTCTTGCCACCGGCCCGCTGTTCTTGCCAGGGCCGGCGCTCCTGCTTCGCGACCGTTTTCCGTCCACAAGGCCAACGACTCCTTCTCTTCTCCTGGGGCAGCATGCTGCACTTTCCCGAGACAGGCTCCTGGGGAGTGCAGTGACAGACATGTCCCTTTCTTTAAGGCTCTTTCCACAGGCGCAACCAGGCTTCTCTCTCAGGCAGAAGGGATGCCCAGGCAAAGTGGATCTCGCTCCATGCAGATTTATTACACCGTGCTGTGGAGTCTTCCTCAGGAAAACAGCAGCAGCATCCCACAGATCCGACTCTGATTTCCCAGAGAATGCAGTGCTTTCAAGAGGGGATGCCCTAGCAAAGAGGCTTTTGCTCTATGCGGGTTCCTCCCGCCGTGCTCGAATACTAGGCTAAGGCAAGCAGCAACAGCAGCCCACAAAAACGACTCTGATTTCCCAGCGATGGCTATGCTTTCGCATAGGTTTTTCAGCTTGGCGGGAACCGCACTTCGCTGCTGCTTCCTCAGCAAGGATTTCGGTGTTTGCTCTGTCGCGTCAGGGAAGAAGTGCTGCGGAGAGCTGGTCTGTCTTAGGCCTTGCTGTCCCGGGCTTCATGTTGGCGCCCTGGGTTCTCGCTGCCAGGCCGAAATAAGCAGACACAGCCACAAACCTGCAGCAGCGTGCGTGGCCTAGGTTGGCACTCAATGCACACTACCAACTCCCGTTGTAGGCAACGCTTGGCCTTTGGTACTGGCTCTCAGGCAGACTCACGGACAAGGCCAGTGCCTTCGCCACAGGAGAGGAGAGGCGACAGGATCCCTGAACACCGTCCGTTCCCTGGAATGGGGAGCTTTGGGGGACTGTCCCCACTCCTTCCCCGGCAAACCCCCTGCCACCAAAAACGCTGTCACATCTTGGAGGAAGATGGCATCTGACTGCCCATTTCACGAGGGAGCTGTTCCTCAAGTTCCGGGTTTGGCTCCTGGTAACAAGCCCAAGTGTGCCCTACGGACAGGTGGTCAAGGACATGCTGTCCCCTTGGGACCAGAGGCACAAGACAGGCCTGCCTTCTGCCCAGACTCCTTCCTCAGAGTGGAGCAGGTGCCCCTGCCCTAGTCGTCACCTCATGTCTCATTAGCAGTGAGGCTTCGTCTCTCCGCACCGGGAGCGGGTGACACTTGTCTTGCCACCGGCCTGCTCTTCCTGCCACGGCAGGCTCTCCTGCTTCCCGACCGTTTCCCAAACTCAAGGCCAATGGCATCTTCTCTTCTCTGGGGGCGGCTTGTTCGGCCTGCCCCAGACTTGCTCCTGGGGAGTGCAGTGAAAGACATGTCCCTTTCCTTAAGGCCCTTTCAGATGTGCAACCACGCTTCTCTCTTAGGCAAAGAGGTGCTAGGGCAAAGAGGATTTCGTTGCATGCGGGTATCTTCCAACGTGCTGTGGAGAGTAGCTTAGGTATTCAGCAGCAGCATCCCCCACATCCGATTCTGATTTCCCAGTGAATGCTGTGCTTTCCCAGAGGAGAAGCCCGGGCAAAGAGGATTTCGCTGTATGCGGGTTTCTCCCACCGCGAGACCGGGCTCAGGCAAGCAGCAGTAGAGCCCGCAGATCCGACTCTGATTTCTGAGCGAATGCTGTGCTTTCGCAGAGGCTTTGGCTTGGAGCGAACTGCACTTGGCCGCTGCTTCCTCAGCAAGGCTTTAGTCGCTTCAGGGAAGAAGAGCAGCGGGAGAGCTGGTGCCTCTTGGGCCTTGCTTTCCCGGGCTCCAAGTTCACATCCTGGGTTCATCCTACCAAGCCGAAATAAGCAGACCCAGCCTCGACCCTGCAGCAGCGTGCATGGCCTAGGATGGCACTCTGCTCACAATGACATCTCTCCTCGTAGGCAAGGCCTGCCCTTTCGCTCTGGCATTCAGGGGGACAGGGGACTAGGCTCGTGCCTTCCCCATCCTTGAGGAGCCGCGAGAGGATCACTGCACACGGCCCGTGCCCTGGGATGGGGAGTAATGGGAAACTGTCCCTGTTTCCCCGACACACCCCCTGCCTCCGCCAAGGCTGCCACATCCTGGAGGAAGACGGCATTTGATTGCCCGTTCCTCCAGGAGGTGTTTCTGCGAGTTCAGGTTCGGGAGATTGGTGGCAAGCCCACGTCTGCCCTCTGGACAGGTGGCCAAGGACCTGCTATCCCCTTGGGCCCAGAGCACAGGAAAGGCCTTCCTTCTGTCCAGACTCCTTCCTCAGATTAGAGCACGCTCCCGTGCCCAATCATACCCTCGTGTCTCCTTAGCTTCGTCTCTCTGCACAAGCAGAGGGTGACAATTGTCTTGCCACCGGCCCGCTGTTCTTGCCAGGGCCGGCGCTCCTGCTTCGCGACCGTTTTCCGTCCACAAGGCCAACGACTCCTTCTCTTCTCCTGGGGCAGCATGCTGCACTTTCCCGAGACAGGCTCCTGGGGAGTGCAGTGACAGACATGTCCCTTTCTTTAAGGCTCTTTCCACAGGCGCAACCAGGCTTCTCTCTCAGGCAGAAGGGATGCCCAGGCAAAGTGGATCTCGCTCCATGCAGATTTATTACACCGTGCTGTGGAGTCTTCCTCAGGAAAACAACAGCAGCATCCCACAGATCCGACTCTGATTTCCCAGAGAATGCTGTGCTTTCCAGAGGGGATGCCCTAGCAAAGAGGCTTTTGCTCTATGCGGGTTCCTCCCGCCGTGCTCGAATACTAGGCTAAGGCAAGCAGCAACAGCAGCCCACAGAAACGACTCTGATTTCCCAGCGATGGCTATGCTTTCGCATAGGTTTTTCAGCTTGGCGGGAACCGCACGTCGCTGCTGCTTCCTCAGCAAGGATTTCGGTGTTTGCTCTGTCGTGTCAGGGAAGAAGAGCTGCGGAGAGCTGGTCCGTCTTAGGCCTTGCTGTCCCAGGCTTCATGTTGGCGCCCTGGGTTCTCGCTGCCAGGCCGAAATAAGCAGACACAGCCACAAACCTGCAGCAGCGTGCGTGGCCTAGGATGGCACTCAATGCACACTACCAACTCCCGTTGTAGGCAACGCTTGGCCTTTGGTACTGGCTCTCAGGCGGACTCACGGACAAGGCCAGTGCCTTCGCCACAGGAGAGGAGAGGCGACAGGATCCCTGAACACCGTCCGTTCCCTGGAATGGGGAGCTTTGGGGGACTGTCCCCACTCCTTCCCCGGCAAACCCCCTGCCACCGAAAACGCTGTCACATCTTGGAGGAAGATGGCATCTGACTGCCCATTTCACGAGGGAGCTGTTCCTCAAGTTCCGGGTTTGGCTCCTGGTAGCAAGCCCGAGTGTGCCCTACGGACAGGTGGTCAAGGATATGCTGTCCCCTTGGGACCAGAGGCACAAGACAGGCCTGCCTTCTGCCCAGACTCCTTCCTCAGAGTGGAGCAGGTGCCCCTGCCCTAGTCGTCACCTCATGTCTCATTAGCAGTGAGGCTTCGTCTCTCCGCACCGGGAGCGGGTGACACTTGTCTTGCCACCGGCCTGCTCTTCCTGCCACGGCAGGCTCTCCTGCTTCCCGACCGTTTCCCAAACTCAAGGCCAATGGCATCTTCTCTTCTCTGGGGGCGGCTTGTTCGGCCTGCCCCAGACTTGCTCCTGGGGAGTGCAGTGAAAGACATGTCCCTTTCCTTAAGGCCCTTTCAGATGTGCAACCACGCTTCTCTCTTAGGCAAAGAGGTGCTAGGGCAAAGAGGATTTCGTTGCATGCGGGTATCTTCCAACGTGCTGTGGAGAGTAGCTTAGGTATTCAGCAGCAGCATCCCCCACATCCGATTCTGATTTCCCAGTGAATGCTGTGCTTTCCCAGAGGAGATGCCCGGGCAAAGAGGATTTCGCTATATGCGGGTTTCTCCCACCGCGAGACCGGGCTCAGGCAAGCAGCAGTAGAGCCCGCAGATCCGACTCTGATTTCTCAGCGAATGCTGTGCTTTCGCAGAGGCTTTGGCTTGGATAGAACAGCACTTGGCCGCTGCTTCCTCAGCAAGGCTTTAGTCGCTTCAGGGAAGAAGAGCAGCGGGAGAGCTGGTGCCTCTGGGCCTTGCTTTCCCGGGCTCCAAGTTCACATCCTGGGTTCATCCTAGCAAGCCGAAATAAGCAGACCCAGCCTCGACCCTGCAGCAGCGTGCATGGCCTAGGATGACACTCTGCTCACAATGACATCTCTCCTCGTAGGCAAGGCCTGCCCTTTCGCTCTGGCATTCAGGGGGACAGGGGACTAGGCTCGTGCCTTCCCCATCCTTGAGGAGCCGCGAGAGGATCACTGCACACGGCCCGTGCCCTGGGATGGGGAGTAATGGGAAACTGTCCCTGTTTCCCCGACACACCCCTTGCCTCCGCCAAGGCTGCCACATCCTGGAGGAAGACGGCATTTGATTGCCCGTTCCTCCAGGAGGTGTTTCTGCGAGTTCAGGTTTGGGAGATTCGTGGCAAGCCCACGTCTGCCCTCTGGACAGGTGGCCAAGGACGTGCTATCCCCTTGGGCCCAGAGGCACAGGAAAGGCCTTCCTTCTGTCCAGACTCCTTCCTCAGATAAGAGCACGCTCCCGTGCCCAATCATCCCCTCGTGTCTCCTTAGCTTCGTCTCCCTGCACAAGCAGAGGGTGACAATTGTCTTGCCACCGGCCCGCTGTTCTTGCCAGGGCAGGCGCTCCTGCTTCGCGACCGTTTTCCGTCCACAAGGCCAACGACTCCTTCTCTTCTCCTGGGGCAGCATGCTGCACTTTCCCGAGACAGGCTCCTGGGGAGTGCAGTGACAGACATGTCCCTTTCTTTAAGGCTCTTTCCACAGGCGCAACCAGGCTTCTCTCTCAGGCAGAAGGGATGCCCAGGCAAAGTGGATCTCGCTCCATGCAGATTTATTACACCGTGCTGTGGAGTCTTCCTCAGGAAAACAGCAGCAGCATCCCACATATCCGACTCTGATTTCCCAGAGAATGCTGTGCTTTCCAGAGGGGATGCCCTAGCAAAGAGGCTTTTGCTCTATGCGGGTTCCTCCCGCCGTGCTCGAATACTAGGCTAAGGCAAGCAGCAACAGCAGCCCACAGAAACGACTCTGATTTCCCAGCGATGGCTATGCTTTCGCATAGGTTTTTCAGCTTGGCGGGAACCGCACTTCGCTGCTGCTTCCTCAGCAAGGATTTCGGTGTTTGCTCTGTCACGTCAGGGAAGAAGAGCTGCGGAGAGCTGGTCCGTCTTAGGCCTTGCTGTCCCGGGCTTCATGTTGGCGCCCTGGGTTCTCGCTGCCAGGCCGAAATAAGCAGACACAGCCACAAACCTGCAGCAGCGTGCGTGGCCTAGGATGGCACTCAATGCACACTACCAACTCCCGTTGTAGGCAACGCTTGGCCTTTGGTACTGGCTCTCAGGCGGACTCACGGACAAGGCCAGTGCCTTCGCCACAGGAGAGGAGATGCGACAGGATCCCTGAACACCGTCCGTTCCCTGGAATGGGGAGCTTTGGGGGACTGTCCCCACTCCTTCCCCGGCAAACCCCCTGCCACCGAAAACGCTGTCACATCTTGGAGGAAGATGGCATCTGACTGCCCATTTCACGAGGGAGCTGTTCCTCAAGTTCTGGGTTTGGCTCCTGGTAGCAAGCCCAAGTGTGCCCTACGGACAGGTGGTCAAGGACATGCTGTCCCCTTGGGACCAGAGGCACAAGACAGGCCTGCCTTCTGCCCAGACTCCTTCCTCAGAGTGGAGCAGGTGCCCCTGCCCTAGTCGTCACCTCATGTCTCATTAGCAGTGAGGCTTCGTCTCTCCGCACCGGGAGCGGGTGACACTTGTCTTGCCACCGGCCTGCTCTTCCTGCCACGGCAGGCTCTCCTGCTTCCCGACCGTTTCCCAAACTCAAGGCCAATGGCATCTTCTCTTCTCTGGGGGCGGCTTGTTCGGCCTGCCCCAGACTTGCTCCTGGGGAGTGCAGTGAAAGACATGTCCCTTTCCTTAAGGCCCTTTCAGATGTGCAACCACGCTTCTCTCTTAGGCAAAGAGGTGCTAGGGCAAAGAGGATTTCGTTGCATGCGGGTATCTTCCAACGTGCTGTGGAGAGTAGCTTAGGTATTCAGCAGCAGCATCCCCCACATCCGATTCTGATTTCCCAGTGAATGCTGTGCTTTCCCAGAGGAGATGCCCGGGCAAAGAGGATTTCACTGTATGCGGGTTTCTCCCACCGCGAGACCGGGCTCAGGCAAGCAGCAGTAGAGCCCGCCTATCCGACTCTGATTTCTCAGCGAATGCTGTGCTTTCGCAGAGGCTTTGGCTTGGATAGAACAGCACTTGGCCACTGCTTCCTCAGCAAGGCTTTAGTCGCTTCAGGGAAGAAGAGCAGCGGGAGAGCTGGTGCCTCTTGGGCCTTGCTTTCCCGGGCTCCAAGTTCACATCCTGGGTTCATCCTACCAAGCCGAAATAAGCAGACCCAGCCTCGACCCTGCAGCAGCGTGCATGGCCTAGGATGGCACTCTGCTCACAATGACATCTCTCCTCGTAGGCAAGGCCTGCCCTTTCGCTCTGGCATTCAGGGGGACAGGGGACTAGGCTCGTGCCTTCCCCATCCTTGAGGAGCCGCGAGAGGATCACTGCACACGGCCCGTGCCCTGGGATGGGGAGTAATGGGAAACTGTCCCTGTTTCCCCGACACACCCCCTGCCTCCGCCAAGGCTGCCACATCCTGGAGGAAGACGGCATTTGATTGCCCGTTCCTCCAGGAGGTGTTTCTGCGAGTTCAGGTTCGGGAGATTGGTGGCAAGCCCACGTCTGCCCTCTGGACAGGTGGCCAAGGACCTGCTATCCCCTTGGGCCCAGAGGCACAGGAAAGGCCTTCCTTCTGTCCAGACTCCTTCCTCAGATTAGAGCACGCTCCCGTGCCCAATCATACCCTCGTGTCTCCTTAGCTTCGTCACTCTGCACAAGCAGAGGGTGACAATTGTCTTGCCACCGGCCCGCTGTTCTTGCCAGGGCCGGCGCTCCTGCTTCGCGACCGTTTTCCGTCCACAAGGCCAACGACTCCTTCTCTTCTCCTGGGGCAGCATGCTGCACTTTCCCGAGACAGGCTCCTGGGGAGTGCAGTGACAGACATGTCCCTTTCTTTAAGGCTCTTTCCACAGGCGCAACCAGGCTTCTCTCTCAGGCAGAAGGGATGCCCAGGCAAAGTGGATCTCGCTCCATGCAGATTTATTACACCGTGCTGTGGAGTCTTCCTCAGGAAAACAACAGCAGCATCCCACAGATCCGACTCTGATTTCCCAGAGAATGCTGTGCTTTCCAGAGGGGATGCCCTAGCAAAGAGGCTTTTGCTCTATGCGGGTTCCTCCCGCCGTGCTCGAATACTAGGCTAAGGCAAGCAGCAACAGCAGCCCACAGAAACGACTCTGATTTCCCAGCGATGGCTATGCTTTCGCATAGGTTTTTCAGCTTGGCGGGAACCGCACGTCGCTGCTGCTTCCTCAGCAAGGATTTCGGTGTTTGCTCTGTCGCGTCAGGGAAGAAGAGCTGCGGAGAGCTGGTCCGTCTTAGGCCTTGCTGTCCCAGGCTTCATGTTGGCGCCCTGTGTTCTCGCTGCCAGGCCGAAATAAGCAGACACAGCCACAAACCTGCAGCAGCGTGCGTGGCCTAGGATGGCACTCAATGCACACTACCAACTCCCGTTGTAGGCAACGCTTGGCCTTTGGTACTGGCTCTCAGGCGGACTCACGGACAAGGCCAGTGCCTTCGCCACAGGAGAGGAGAGGCGACAGGATCCCTGAACACCGTCCGTTCCCTGGAATGGGGAGCTTTGGGGGACTGTCCCCACTCCTTCCCCGGCAAACCCCCTGCCACCGAAAACGCTGTCACATCTTGGAGGAAGATGGCATCTGACTGCCCATTTCACGAGGGAGCTGTTCCTCAAGTTCCGGGTTTGGCTCCTGGTAGCAAGCCCGAGTGTGCCCTACGGACAGGTGGTCAAGGATATGCTGTCCCCTTGGGACCAGAGGCACAAGACAGGCCTGCCTTCTGCCCAGACTCCTTCCTCAGAGTGGAGCAGGTGCCCCTGCCCTAGTCGTCACCTCATGTCTCATTAGCAGTGAGGCTTCGTCTCTCCGCACCGGGAGCGGGTGACACTTGTCTTGCCACCGGCCTGCTCTTCCTGCCACGGCAGGCTCTCCTGCTTCCCGACCGTTTCCCAAACTCAAGGCCAATGGCATCTTCTCTTCTCTGGGGGCGGCTTGTTCGGCCTGCCCCAGACTTGCTCCTGGGGAGTGCAGTGAAAGACATGTCCCTTTCCTTAAGGCCCTTTCAGATGTGCAACCACGCTTCTCTCTTAGGCAAAGAGGTGCTAGGGCAAAGAGGATTTCGTTGCATGCGGGTATCTTCCAACGTGCTGTGGAGAGTAGCTTAGGTATTCAGCAGCAGCATCCCCCACATCCGATTCTGATTTCCCAGTGAATGCTGTGCTTTCCCAGAGGAGATGCCCGGGCAAAGAGGATTTCGCTATATGCGGGTTTCTCCCACCGCGAGACCGGGCTCAGGCAAGCAGCAGTAGAGCCCGCAGATCCGACTCTGATTTCTCAGCGAATGCTGTGCTTTCGCAGAGGCTTTGGCTTGGATAGAACAGCACTTGGCCGCTGCTTCCTCAGCAAGGCTTTAGTCGCTTCAGGGAAGAAGAGCAGCGGGAGAGCTGGTGCCTCTTGGGCCTTGCTTTCCCGGGCTCCAAGTTCACATCCTGGGTTCATCCTACCAAGCCGAAATAAGCAGATCCAGCCTCGACCCTGCAGCAGCGTGCATGGCCTAGGATGGCACTCTGCTCACAATGACATCTCTCCTCGTAGGCAAGGCCTGCCCTTTCGCTCTGGCATTCAGGGGGACAGGGGACTAGGCTCGTGCCTTCCCCATCCTTGAGGAGCCGCGAGAGGATCACTGCACACGGCCCGTGCCCTGGGATGGGGAGTAATGGGAAACTGTCCCTGTTTCCCCGACACACCCCCTGCCTCCGCCAAGGCTGCCACATCCTGGAGGAAGACGGCATTTGATTGCCCGTTCCTCCAGGAGGTGTTTCTGCGAGTTCAGGTTCGGGAGATTGGTGGCAAGCCCACGTCTGCCCTCTGGACAGGTGGCCAAGGACCTGCTATCCCCTTGGGCCCAGAGGCACAGGAAAGGCCTTCCTTCTGTCCAGACTCCTTCCTCAGATTAGAGCACGCTCCCGTGCCCAATCATACCCTCGTGTCTCCTTAGCTTCGTCTCTCTGCACAAGCAGAGGGTGACAATTGTCTTGCCACCGGCCCGCTGTTCTTGCCAGGGGCGGCGCTCCTGCTTCGCGACCGTTTTCCGTCCACAAGGCCAACGACTCCTTCTCTTCTCCTGGGGCAGCATGCTGCACTTTCCCGAGACAGGCTCCTGGGGAGTGCAGTGACAGACATGTCCCTTTCTTTAAGGCTCTTTCCACAGGCGCAACCAGGCTTCTCTCTCAGGCAGAAGGGATGCCCAGGCAAAGTGGATCTCGCTCCATGCAGATTTATTACACCGTGCTGTGGAGTCTTCCTCAGGAAAACAACAGCAGCATCCCACAGATCCGACTCTGATTTCCCAGAGAATGCTGTGCTTTCCAGAGGGGATGCCCTAGCAAAGAGGCTTTTGCTCTATGCGGGTTCCTCCCGCCGTGCTCGAATACTAGGCTAAGGCAAGCAGCAACAGCAGCCCACAAAAACGACTCTGATTTCCCAGCGATGGCTATGCTTTCGCATAGGTTTTTCAGCTTGGCGGGAACCGCACTTCGCTGCTGCTTCCTCAGCAAGGATTTCGGTGTTTGCTCTGTCGCGTCAGGGAAGAAGAGCTGCGGAGAGCTGGTCCGTCTTAGGCCTTGCTGTCCCAGGCTTCATGTTGGCGCCCTGGGTTCTCGCTGCCAGGCCGAAATAAGCAGACACAGCCACAAACCTGCAGCAGCGTGCGTGGCCTAGGATGGCACTCAATGCACACTACCAACTCCCGTTGTAGGCAACGCTTGGCCTTTGGTACTGGCTCTCAGGCGGACTCACGGACAAGGCCAGTGCCTTCGCCACAGGAGAGGAGAGGCGACAGGATCCCTGAACACCGTCCGTTGCCTGGAATGGGGAGCTTTGGGGGACTGTCCCCACTCCTTCCCCGGCAAACCCCCTGCCACCGAAAACGCTGTCACATCTTGGAGGAAGATGGCATCTGACTGCCCATTTCACGAGGGAGCTGTTCCTCAAGTTCCGGGTTTGGCTCCTGGTAGCAAGCCCAAGTGTGCCCTACGGACAGGTGGTCAAGGATATGCTGTCCCCTTGGGACCAGAGGCACAAGACAGGCCTGCCTTCTGCCCAGACTCCTTCCTCAGAGTGGAGCAGGTGCCCCTGCCCTAGTCGTCACCTCATGTCTCATTAGTAGTGAGGCTTCGTCTCTCCGCACCGGGAGCGGGTGACACTTGTCTTGCCACCGGCCTGCTCTTCCTGCCACGGCAGGCTCTCCTGCTTCCCGACCGTTTCCCAAACTCAAGGCCAATGGCACCTTCTCTTCTCTGGGGGCGGCTTGTTCGGCCTGCCCCAGACTTGCTCCTGGGGAGTGCAGTGAAAGACATGTCCCTTTCCTTAAGGCCCTTTCAGATGTGCAACCACGCTTCTCTCTTAGGCAAAGAGGTGCTAGGGCAAAGAGGATTTCGTTGCATGCGGGTATCTTCCAACGTGCTGTGGAGAGTAGCTTAGGTATTCAGCAGCAGCATCCCCCACATCCGATTCTGATTTCCCAGTGAATGCTGTGCTTTCCCAGAGGAGATGCCCGGGCAAAGAGGATTTCGCTATATGCGGGTTTCTCCCACCGCGAGACCGGGCTCAGGCAAGCAGCAGTAGAGCCCGCAGATCCGACTCTGATTTCTCAGCGAATGCTGTGCTTTCGCAGAGGCTTTGGCTTGGATAGAACAGCACTTGGCCGCTGCTTCCTCAGCAAGGCTTTAGTCGCTTCAGGGAAGAAGAGCAGCGGGAGAGCTGGTGCCTCTTGGGCCTTGCTTTCCCGGGCTCCAAGTTCACATCCTGGGTTCATCCTACCAAGCCGAAATAAGCAGATCCAGCCTCGACCCTGCAGCAGCGTGCATGGCCTAGGATGGCACTCTGCTCACAATGACATCTCTCCTCGTAGGCAAGGCCTGCCCTTTCGCTCTGGCATTCAGGGGGACAGGGGACTAGGCTCGTGCCTTCCCCATCCTTGAGGAGCCGCGAGAGGATCACTGCACACGGCCCGTGCCCTGGGATGGGGAGTAATGGGAAACTGTCCCTGTTTCCCCGACACACCCCCTGCCTCCGCCAAGGCTGCCACATCCTGGAGGAAGACGGCATTTGATTGCCCGTTCCTCCAGGAGGTGTTTCTGCGAGTTCAGGTTCGGGAGATTGGTGGCAAGCCCACGTCTGCCCTCTGGACAGGTGGCCAAGGACCTGCTATCCCCTTGGGCCCAGAGGCACAGGAAAGGCCTTCCTTCTGTCCAGACTCCTTCCTCAGATTAGAGCACGCTCCCGTGCCCAATCATACCCTCGTGTCTCCTTAGCTTCGTCTCTCTGCACAAGCAGAGGGTGACAATTGTCTTGCCACCGGCCCGCTGTTCTTGCCAGGGGCGGCGCTCCTGCTTCGCGACCGTTTTCCGTCCACAAGGCCAACGACTCCTTCTCTTCTCCTGGGGCAGCATGCTGCACTTTCCCGAGACAGGCTCCTGGGGAGTGCAGTGACAGACATGTCCCTTTCTTTAAGGCTCTTTCCACAGGCGCAACCAGGCTTCTCTCTCAGGCAGAAGGGATGCCCAGGCAAAGTGGATCTCGCTCCATGCAGATTTATTACACCGTGCTGTGGAGTCTTCCTCAGGAAAACAACAGCAGCATCCCACAGATCCGACTCTGATTTCCCAGAGAATGCTGTGCTTTCCAGAGGGGATGCCCTAGCAAAGAGGCTTTTGCTCTATGCGGGTTCCTCCCGCCGTGCTCGAATAGTAGGCTAAGGCAAGCAGCAACAGCAGCCCACAAAAACGACTCTGATTTCCCAGCGATGGCTATGCTTTCGCATAGGTTTTTCAGCTTGGCGGGAACCGCACTTCGCTGCTGCTTCCTCAGCAAGGATTTCGGTGTTTGCTCTGTCGCGTCAGGGAAGAAGAGCTGCGGAGAGCTGGTCCGTCTTAGGCCTTGCTGTCCCAGGCTTCATGTTGGCGCCCTGGGTTCTCGCTGCCAGGCCGAAATAAGCAGACACAGCCACAAACCTGCAGCAGCGTGCGTGGCCTAGGATGGCACTCAATGCACACTACCAACTCCCGTTGTAGGCAACGCTTGGCCTTTGGTACTGGCTCTCAGGCGGACTCACGGACAAGGCCAGTGCCTTCGCCACAGGAGAGGAGAGGCGACAGGATCCCTGAACACCGTCCGTTGCCTGGAATGGGGAGCTTTGGGGGACTGTCCCCACTCCTTCCCCGGCAAACCCCCTGCCACCGAAAACGCTGTCACATCTTGGAGGAAGATGGCATCTGACTGCCCATTTCACGAGGGAGCTGTTCCTCAAGTTCCGGGTTTGGCTCCTGGTAGCAAGCCCAAGTGTGCCCTACGGACAGGTGGTCAAGGATATGCTGTCCCCTTGGGACCAGAGGCACAAGACAGGCCTGCCTTCTGTCCAGACTTCTTCCTCAGAGTGGAGCAGGTGCCCCTGCCCTAGTCGTCACCTCATGTCTCATTAGTAGTGAGGCTTCGTCTCTCCGCACCGGGAGCGGGTGACACTTGTCTTGCCACCGGCCTGCTCTTCCTGCCACGGCAGGCTCTCCTGCTTCCCGACCGTTTCCCAAACTCAAGGCCAATGGCACCTTCTCTTCTCTGGGGGCGGCTTGTTCGGCCTGCCCCAGACTTGCTCCTGGGGAGTGCAGTGAAAGACATGTCCCTTTCCTTAAGGCCCTTTCAGATGTGCAACCACGCTTCTCTCTTAGGCAAAGAGGTGCTAGGGCAAAGAGGATTTCGTTGCATGCGGGTATCTTCCAACGTGCTGTGGAGAGTAGCTTAGGTATTCAGCAGCAGCATCCCCCACATCCGATTCTGATTTCCCAGTGAATGCTGTGCTTTCCCAGAGGAGATGCCCGGGCAAAGAGGATTTCACTGTATGCGGGTTTCTCCCACCGTTACACCGGGCTCAGGCAAGCAGCAGTAGAGCCCGCAGATCCGACTCTGATTTCTCAGCGAATGCTGTGCTTTCGCAGAGGCTTTGGCTTGGAGCGAACAGCACTTGGCCGCTGCTTCCTCAGCAAGGCTTTAGTCGCTTCAGGGAAGAAGAGCAGCGGGAGAGCTGGTGCCTCTTGGGCCTTGCTTTCCCGGGCTCCAAGTTCACATCCTGGGTTCATCCTACCAAGCCGAAATAAGCAGACCCAGCCTCGACCCTGCAGCAGCGTGCATGGCATAGGATGGCACTCTGCTCACAATGACATCTCTCCTCGTAGGCAAGGCCTGTCCTTTCGCTCTGGCATTCAGGGGGACAGGGGACTAGGCTCGTGCCTTCCCCATCCTTGAGGAGCCGCGAGAGGATCACTGCACACGGCCCGTGCCCTGGGATGGGGAGTAATGGGAAACTGTCCCTGTTTCCCCGACACACCCCCTGCCTCCGCCAAGGCTGCCACATCCTGGAGGAAGACGGCATTTGATTGCCCGTTCCTCCAGGAGGTGTTTCTGCGAGTTCAGGTTCGGGAGATTGGTGGCAAGCCCACGTCTGCCCTCTGGACAGGTGGCCAAGGACCTGCTATCCCCTTGGGCCCAGAGGCACAGGAAAGGCCTTCCTTCTGTCCAGACTCCTTCCTCAGATTAGAGCACGCTCCCGTGCCCAATCATCCCCTCGTGTCTCCTTAGCTTCGTCTCTCTGCACAAGCAGATGGTGACAATTGTCTTGCCACCGGCCCGCTGTTCTTGCCAGGGCCGGCGCTCCTGCTTCGCGACCGTTTTCCGTCCACAAGGCCAACGACTCCTTCTCTTCTCCTGGGGCAGCATGCTGCACTTTCCCGAGACAGGCTCCTGGGGAGTGCAGTGACAGACATGTCCCTTTCTTTAAGGCTCTTTCCACAGGCGCAACCAGGCTTCTCTCTCAGGCAGAAGGGATGCCCAGGCAAAGTGGATCTCGCTCCATGCAGATTTATTACACCGTGCTGTGGAGTCTTCCTCAGGAAAACAACAGCAGCATCCCACAGATCCGACTCTGATTTCCCAGAGAATGCTGTGCTTTCCAGAGGGGATGCCCTAGCAAAGAGGCTTTTGCTCTATGCGGGTTCCTCCCGCCGTGCTCGAATACTAGGCTAAGGCAAGCAGCAACAGCAGCCCACAAAAACGACTCTGATTTCCCAGCGATGGCTATGCTTTCGCATAGGTTTTTCAGCTTGGCGGGAACCGCACTTCGCTGCTGCTTCCTCAGCAAGGATTTCGGTGTTTGCTCTGTCGCGTCAGGGAAGAAGAGCTGCGGAGAGCTGGTCCGTCTTAGGCCTTGCTGTCCCGGGCTTCATGTTGGCGCCCTGGGTTCTCGCTGCCAGGCCGAAATAAGCAGACACAGCCACAAACCTGCAGCAGCGTGCGTGGCCTAGGATGGCACTCAATGCACACTACCAACTCCCGTTGTAGGCAACGCTTGGCCTTTGGTACTGGCTCTCAGGCGGACTCACGGACAAGGCCAGTGCCTTCGCCACAGGAGAGGAGAGGCGACAGGATCCCTGAACACCGTCCGTTGCCTGGAATGGGGAGCTTTGGGGGACTGTCCCCACTCCTTCCCCGGAGGGTGACAATTGTCTTGCCACCGGCCCGCTGTTCTTGCCAGGGCCGGCGCTCCTGCTTCGCGACCGTTTTCCGTCCACAAGGCCAACGACTCCTTCTCTTCTCCTGGGGCAGCATGCTGCACTTTCCCGAGACAGGCTCCTGGGGAGTGCAGTGACAGACATGTCCCTTTCTTTAAGGCTCTTTCCACAGGCGCAACCAGGCTTCTCTCTCAGGCAGAAGGGATGCCCAGGCAAAGTGGATCTCGCTCCATGCAGATTTATTACACCGTGCTGTGGAGTCTTCCTCAGGAAAACAGCAGCAGCATCCCACAGATCCGACTCTGATTTCCCAGAGAATGCTGTGCTTTCCCAGAGGGGATGCCCTAGCAAAGAGGCTTTTTCTCTATGCGGGTTCCTCCCGCCGTGCTCGAATACTAGGCTAAGGCAAGCAGCAACAGCAGCCCACAGAAACGACTCTGATTTCCCAGCGATGGCTATGCTTTCGCATAGCTTTTCAGCTTGGCGGGAACCGCACTTCGCTGCTGCTTCCTCAGCAAGGATTTCGGTGTTTGCTCTGTCGCGTCAGGGAAGAAGAGCTGCGGAGAGCTGGTCCGTCTTAGGCCTTGCTGTCCCGGGCTTCATGTTGGCGCCCTGGGTTCTCGCTGCCAGGCCGAAATAAGCAGACACAGCCACAAACCTGCAGCAGCGTGCGTGGCCTAGGATGGCACTCAATGCACACTACCAACTCCCGTTGTAGGCAACGCTTGGCCTTTGGTACTGGCTCTCAGGCGGACTCACGGACAAGGCCAGTGCCTTCGCCACAGGAGAGGAGAGGCGACAGGATCCCTGAACACCGTCCGTTCCCTGGAATGGGGAGCTATGGGGGACTGTCCCCACTCCTTCCCCGGGAAAACCCCCTGCCACCGAAAACGCTGTCACATCTTGGAGGAAGATGGCATCTGACTGCCCATTTCACGAGGGAGCTGTTCCTCAAGTTCCGGGTTTGGCTCCTGGTAGCAAGCCCGAGTGTGCCCTACGGACAGGTGGTCAAGGACATGCTGTCCCCTTGGGACCAGAGGCACAAGACAGGCCTGCCTTCTGCCCAGACTCCTTCCTCAGAGTGGAGCAGGTGCCCCTGCCCTAGTCGTCACCTCATGTCTCTTTAGCAGTGAGGCTTCGTCTCTCCGCACCGGGAGCGGGTGACACTTGTCTTGCCACCGGCCTGCTCTTCCTGCCACGGCAGGCTCTCCTGCTTCCCGACCGTTTCCCAAACTCAAGGCCAATGGCACATTCTCTTCTCTGGGGGCGGCTTGTTCGGCCTGCCCCAGACTTGCTCCTGGGGAGTGCAGTGAAAGACATGTCCCTTTCCTTAAGGCCCTTTCAGATGTGCAACCACGCTTCTCTCTTAGGCAAAGAGGTGCTAGGGCAAAGAGGATTTCGTTGCATGCGGGTATCTTCCAACGTGCTGTGGAGAGTAGCTTAGGTATTCAGCAGCAGCATCCCCCACATCCGATTCTGATTTCCCAGTGAATGCTGTGCTTTCCCAGAGGAGATGCCCGGGCAAAGAGGATTTCACTGTATGCGGGTTTCTCCCACCGCGAGACCGGGCTCAGGCAAGCAGCAGTAGAGCCCGCAGATCCGACTCTGATTTCTCAGCGAATGCTGTGCTTTCGCAGAGGCTTTGGCTTGGAGCGAACAGCACTTGGCCGCTGCTTCCTCAGCAAGGCTTTAGTCGCTTCAGGGAAGAAGAGCAGCGGGAGAGCTGGTGCCTCTTGGGCCTTGCTTTCCCGGGCTCCAAGTTCACATCCTGGGTTCATCCTACCAAGCCGAAATAAGCAGACCCAGCCTCGACCCTGCAGTAGCGTGCATGGCATAGGATGGCACTCTGCTCACAATGACATCTCTCCTCGTAGGCAAGGCCTGTCCTTTCGCTCTGGCATTCAGGGGGACAGGGGACTAGGCTCGTGCCTTCCCCATCCTTGAGGAGCCGCGAGAGGATCACTGCACACGGCCCGTGCCCTGGGATGGGGAGTAATGGGAAACTGTCCCTGTTTCCCCGACACACCCCCTGCCTCCGCCAAGGCTGCCACATCCTGGAGGAAGACGGCATTTGATTGCCCGTTCCTCCAGGAGGTGTTTCTGCGAGTTCAGGTTCGGGAGATTGGTGGCAAGCCCACGTCTGCCCTCTGGACAGGTGGCCAAGGACCTGCTATCCCCTTGGGCCCAGAGGCACAGGAAAGGCCTTCCTTCTGTCCAGACTCCTTCCTCAGATTAGAGCACGCTCCCGTGCCCAATCATCCCCTCGTGTCTCCTTAGCTTCGTCTCTCTGCACAAGCAGAGGGTGACAATTGTCTTGCCACCGGCCCGCTGTTCTTGCCAGGGCCGGCGCTCCTGCTTCGCGACCGTTTTCCGTCCACAAGGCCAACGACTCCTTCTCTTCTCCTGGGGCAGCATGCTGCACTTTCCCGAGACAGGCTCCTGGGGAGTGCAGTGACAGACATGTCCCTTTCTTTAAGGCTCTTTCCACAGGCGCAACCAGGCTTCTCTCTCAGGCAGAAGGGATGCCCAGGCAAAGTGGATCTCGCTCCATGCAGATTTATTACACCGTGCTGTGGAGTCTTCCTCAGGAAAACAGCAGCAGCATCCCACAGATCCGACTCTGATTTCCCAGAGAATGCTGTGCTTTCCAGAGGGGATGCCCTAGCAAAGAGGCTTTTGCTCTATGCGGGTTCCTCCCGCCGTGCTCGAATACTAGGCTAAGGCAAGCAGCAACAGTAGCCCACAAAAACGACTCTGATTTCCCAGCGATGGCTATGCTTTCGCATAGGTTTTTCAGCTTGGCGGGAACCGCACTTCGCTGCTGCTTCCTCAGCAAGGATTTCGGTGTTTGCTCTGTCGCGTCAGGGAAGAAGTGCTGCGGAGAGCTGGTCTGTCTTAGGCCTTGCTGTCCCGGGCTTCATGTTGGCGCCCTGGGTTCTCGCTGCCAGGCCGAAATAAGCAGACACAGCCACAAACCTGCAGCAGCGTGCGTGGCCTAGGATGGCACTCAATGCACACTACCAACTCCCGTTGTAGGCAACGCTTGGCCTTTGGTACTGGCTCTCAGGCAGACTCACGGACAAGGCCAGTGCCTTCGCCACAGGAGAGGAGAGGCGACAGGATCCCTGAACACCGTCCGTTCCCTGGAATGGGGAGCTTTGGGGGACTGTCCCCACTCCTTCCCCGGCAAACCCCCTGCCACCGAAAACGCTGTCACATCTTGGAGGAAGATGGCATCTGACTGCCCATTTCACGAGGGAGCTGTTCCTCAAGTTCCGGGTTTGGCTCCTGGTAGCAAGCCCAAGTGTGCCCTACGGACAGGTGGTCAAGGACATGCTGTCCCCTTGGGACAAGAGGCACAAGACAGGCCTGCCTTCTGCCCAGACTCCTTCCTCAGAGTGGAGCAGGTGCCCCTGCCCTAGTCGTCACCTCATGTCTCATTAGCAGTGAGGCTTCGTCTCTCCGCACCGGGAGCGGGTGACACTTGTCTTGCCACCGGCCTGCTCTTCCTGCCACGGCAGGCTCTCCTGCTTCCCGACCGTTTCCCAAACTCAAGGCCAATGGCATCTTCTCTTCTCTGGGGGCGGCTTGTTCGGCCTGCCCCAGACTTGCTCCTGGGGAGTGCAGTGAAAGACATGTCCCTTTCCTTAAGGCCCTTTCAGATGTGCAACCACGCTTCTCTCTTAGGCAAAGAGGTGCTAGGGCAAAGAGGATTTCGTTGCATGCGGGTATCTTCCAACGTGCTGTGGAGAGTAGCTTAGGTATTCAGCAGCAGCATCCCCCACATCCGATTCTGATTTCCCAGTGAATGCTGTGCTTTCCCAGAGGAGAAGCCCGGGCAAAGAGGATTTCGCTGTATGCGGGTTTCTCCCACCGCGAGACCGGGCTCAGGCAAGCAGCAGTAGAGCCCGCAGATCCGACTCTGATTTCTCAGCGAATGCTGTGCTTTCGCAGAGGCTTTGGCTTGGAGCGAACTGCACTTGGCCGCTGCTTCCTCAGCAAGGCTTTAGTCGCTTCAGGGAAGAAGAGCAGCGGGAGAGCTGGTGCCTCTTGGGCCTTGCTTTCCCGGGCTCCAAGTTCACATCCTGGGTACATCCTACCAAGCCGAAATAAGCAGACCCAGCCTCGACCCTGCAGCAGCGTGCATGGCCTAGGATGGCACTCTGCTCACAATGACATCTCTCCTCGTAGGCAAGGCCTGCCCTTTCGCTCTGGCATTCAGGGGGACAGGGGACTAGGCTCGTGCCTTCCCCATCCTTGAGGAGCCGCGAGAGGATCACTGCACACGGCCCGTGCCCTGGGATGGGGAGTAATGGGAAACTGTCCCAGTTTCCCCGACACACCCCCTGCCTCCGCCAAGGCTGCCACATCCTGGAGGAAGACGGCATTTGATTGCCCGTTCCTCCAGGAGGTGTTTCTGCGAGTTCAGGTTCGGGAGATTGGTGGCAAGCCCACGTCTGCCCTCTGGACAGGTGGCCAAGGACCTGCTATCCCCTTGGGCCCAGAGGCACAGGAAAGGCCTTCCTTCTGTCCAGACTCCTTCCTCAGATTAGAGCACGCTCCCGTGCCCAATCATACCCTCGTGTCTCCTTAGCTTCGTCTCTCTGCACAAGCAGAGGGAGACAATTGTCTTGCCACCGGCCCGCTGTTCTTGCCAGGGCCGGCGCTCCTGCTTCGCGACCGTTTTCCGTCCACAAGGCCAACGACTCCTTCTCTTCTCCTGGGGCAGCATGCTGCACTTTCCCGAGACAGGCTCCTGGGGAGTGCAGTGACAGACATGTCCCTTTCTTTAAGGCTCTTTCCACAGGCGCAACCAGGCTTCTCTCTCAGGCAGAAGGGATGCCCAGGCAAAGTGGATCTCGCTCCATGCAGATTTATTACACCGTGCTGTGGAGTCTTCCTCAGGAAAACAACAGCAGCATCCCACAGATCCGACTCTGATTTCCCAGAGAATGCTGTGCTTTCCAGAGGGGATGCCCTAGCAAAGAGGCTTTTGCTCTATGCGGGTTCCTCCCGCCGTGCTCGAATACTAGGCTAAGGCAAGCAGCAACAGCAGCCCACAGAAACGACTCTGATTTCCCAGCGATGGCTATGCTTTCGCATAGGTTTTTCAGCTTGGCGGGAACCGCACGTCGCTGCTGCTTCCTCAGCAAGGATTTCGGTGTTTGCTCTGTCGCGTCAGGGAAGAAGAGCTGCGGAGAGCTGGTCCGTCTTAGGCCTTGCTGTCCCAGGCTTCATGTTGGCGCCCTGGGTTCTCGCTGCCAGGCCGAAATAAGCAGACACAGCCACAAACCTGCAGCAGCGTGCGTGGCCTAGGATGGCACTCAATGCACACTACCAACTCCCGTTGTAGGCAACGCTTGGCCTTTGGTACTGGCTCTCAGGCGGACTCACGGACAAGGCCAGTGCCTTCGCCACAGGAGAGGAGAGGCGACAGGATCCCTGAACACCGTCCGTTCCCTGGAATGGGGAGCTTTGGGGGACTGTCCCCACTCCTTCCCCGGCAAACCCCCTGCCACCGAAAACGCTGTCACATCTTGGAGGAAGATGGCATCTGACTGCCCATTTCACGAGGGAGCTGTTCCTCAAGTTCCGGGTTTGGCTCCTGGTAGCAAGCCCGAGTGTGCCCTACGGACAGGTGGTCAAGGATATGCTGTCCCCTTGGGACCAGAGGCACAAGACAGGCCTGCCTTCTGCCCAGACTCCTTCCTCAGAGTGGAGCAGGTTCCCCTGCCCTAGTCGTCACCTCATGTCTCATTAGCAGTGAGGCTTCGTCTCTCCGCACCGGGAGCGGGTGACACTTGTCTTGCCACCGGCCTGCTCTTCCTGCCACGGCAGGCTCTCCTGCTTCCCGACCGTTTCCCAAACTCAAGGCCAATGGCATCTTCTCTTCTCTGGGGGCGGCTTGTTCGGCCTGCCCCAGACTTGCTCCTGGGGAGTGCAGTGAAAGACATGTCCCTTTCCTTAAGGCCCTTTCAGATGTGCAACCACGCTTCTCTCTTAGGCAAAGAGGTGCTAGGGCAAAGAGGATTTCGTTGCATGCGGGTATCTTCCAACGTGCTGTGGAGAGTAGCTTAGGTATTCAGCAGCAGCATCCCCCACATCCGATTCTGATTTCCCAGTGAATGCTGTGCTTTCCCAGAGGAGATGCCCGGGCAAAGAGGATTTCTCTATATGCGGGTTTCTCCCACCGCGAGACCGGGCTCAGGCAAGCAGCAGTAGAGCCCGCAGATCCGACTCTGATTTCTCAGCGAATGCTGTGCTTTCGCAGAGGCTTTGGCTTGGAGCGAACTGCACTTGGCCGCTGCTTCCTCAGCAAGGCTTTAGTCGCTTCAGGGAAGAAGAGCAGCGGGAGAGCTGGTGCCTCTTGGGCCTTGCTTTCCCGTGCTCCAAGTTCACATCCTGGGTTCATCCTACCAAGCCGAAATAAGCAGACCCAGCCTCGACCCTGCAGCAGCGTGCATGGCCTAGGATGGCACTCTGCTCACAATGACATCTCTCCTCGTAGGCAAGTCCTGCCCTTTCGCTCTGGCATTCAGGGGGACAGGGGACTAGGCTCGTGCCTTCCCCATCCTTCAGGAGCCGCGAGAGGATCACTGCACACGGCCCGTGCCCTGGGATGGGGAGTAATGGGAAACTGTCCCTGTTTCCCCGACACACCCCCTGCCTCCGCCAAGGCTGCCACATCCTGGAGGAAGACGGCATTTGATTGCCCGTTCCTCCAGGAAGTGTTTCTGCGAGTTCAGGTTCGGGAGATTGGTGGCAAGCCCACGTCTGCCCTCTGGACAGGTGGCCAAGGACCTGCTATCCCCTTGGGCCCAGAGGCACAGGAAAGGCCTTCCTTCTGTCCAGACTCCTTCCTCAGATTAGAGCACGCTCCCGTGCCCAATCATCCCCTCGTGTCTCCTTAGCTTCGTCTCTCTGCACAAGCAGAGGGTGACAATTGTCTTGCCACCGGCCCGCTGTTCTTGCCAGGGCCGGCGCTCCTGCTTCGCGACCGTTTTCCGTCCACAAGGCCAACGACACCTTCTCTTCTCCTGGGGCAGCATGCTGCACTTTCCCGAGACAGGCTCCTGGGGAGTGCAGTGACAGACATGTCCCTTTCTTTAAGGCTCTTTCCACAGGCGCAACCAGGCTTCTCTCTCAGGCAGAAGGGATGCCCAGGCAAAGTGGATCTCGCTCCATGCAGATTTATTACACCGTGCTGTGGAGTCTTCCTCAGGAAAACAGCAGCAGCATCCCACAGATCCGACTCTGATTTCCCAGAGAATGCTGTGCTTTCCCAGAGGGGATGCCCTAGCAAAGAGGCTTTTGCTCTATGCGGGTTCCTCCCGCCGTGCTCGAATACTAGGCTAAGGCAAGCAGCAACAGCAGCCCACAGAAACGACTCTGATTTCCCAGCGATGGCTATGCTTTCGCATAGCTTTTCAGCTTGGCGGGAACCGCACTTCGCTGCTGCTTCCTCAGCAAGGATTTCGGTGTTTGCTCTGTCGCGTCAGGGAAGAAGAGCTGCGGAGAGCTGGTCCGTCTTAGGCCTTGCTGTCCCGGGCTTCATGTTGGCGCCCTGGGTTCTCGCTGCCAGGCCGAAATAAGCAGACACAGCCACAAACCTGCAGCAGCGTGCGTGGCCTAGGATGGCACTCAATGCACACTACCAACTCCCGTTGTAGGCAACGCTTGGCCTTTGGTACTGGCTCTCAGGCGGACTCACGGACAAGGCCAGTGCCTTCGCCACAGGAGAGGAGAGGCGACAGGATCCCTGAACACCGTCCGTTGCCTGGAATGGGGAGCTTTGGGGGACTGTCCCCACTCCTTCCCCGGCAAACCCCCTGCCACCGAAAACGCTGTCACATCTTGGAGGAAGATGGCATCTGACTGCCCATTTCACGAGGGAGCTGTTCCTCAAGTTCCGGGTTTGGCTCCTGGTAGCAAGCCCAAGTGTGCCCTACGGACAGGTGGTCAAGGACATGCTGTCCCCTTGGGACCAGAGGCACAAGACAGGCCTGCCTTCTGCCCAGACTCCTTCCTCAGAGTGGAGCAGGTGCCCCTGCCCTAGTCGTCACCTCATGTCTCATTAGCAGTGAGGCTTCGTCTCTCCGCACCGGGAGCGGGTGACACTTGTCTTGCCACCGGCCTGTTCTTCCTGCCACGGCAGGCTCTCCTGCTTCCCGACCGTTTCCCAAACTCAAGGCCAATGGCACCTTCTCTTCTCTGGGGGCGGCGTGTTCGGCCTGCCCCAGACTTGCTCCTGGGGAGTGCAGTGAAAGACATGTCCCTTTCCTTAAGGCCCTTTCAGATGTGCAACCACGCTTCTCTCTTAGGCAAAGAGGTGCTAGGGCAAAGAGGATTTCGTTGCATGCGGGTATCTTCCAACGTGCTGTGGAGAGTAGCTTAGGTATTCAGCAGCAGCATCCCCCACATCCGATTCTGATTTCCCAGTGAATGCTGTGCTTTCCCAGAGGAGAAGCCCGGGCAAAGAGGATTTCGCTGTATGCGGCTTTCTCCCACCGCGAGACCGGGCTCAGGCAAGCAGCAGTAGAGCCCGCAGATCCGACTCTGATTTCTCAGCGAATGCTGTGCTTTCGCAGAGGCTTTGGCTTGGAGCGAACTGCACTTGGCCGCTGCTTCCTCAGCAAGGCTTTAGTCGCTTCAGGGAAGAAGAGCAGCGGGAGAGCTGGTGCCTCTTGGGCCTTGCTTTCCCGGGCTCCAAGTTCACATCCTGGGTTCATCCTACCAAGCCGAAATAAGCAGACCCAGCCTCGACCCTGCAGCAGCGTGCATGGCCTAGGATGGCACTCTGCTCACAATGACATCTCTCCTCGTAGGCAAGGCCTGCCCTTTCGCTCTGGCATTCAGGGGGACAGGGGACTAGGCTCGTGCCTTCCCCATCCTTGAGGAGCCGCGAGAGGATCACTGCACACGGCCCGTGCCCTGGGATGGGGAGTAATGGGAAACTGTCCCTGTTTCCCCGACACACCCCCTGCCTCCGCCAAGGCTGCCACATCCTGGAGGAAGACGGCATTTGATTGCCCGTTCCTCCAGGAGGTGTTTCTGCGAGTTCAGGTTCGGGAGATTGGTGGCAAGCCCACGTCTGCCCTCTGGACAGGTGGCCAAGGACCTGCTATCCCCTTGGGCCCAGAGGCACAGGAAAGGCCTTCCTTCTGTCCAGACTCCTTCCTCAGATTAGAGCACGCTCCCGTGCCCAATCATACCCTCGTGTCTCCTTAGCTTCGTCTCTCTGCACAAGCAGAGGGTGACAATTGTCTTGCCACCGGCCCGCTGTTCTTGCCAGGGCCGGCGCTCCTGCTTCGCGACCGTTTTCCGTCCACAAGGCCAACGACTCCTTCTCTTCTCCTGGGGCAGCATGCTGCACTTTCCCGAGACAGGCTCCTGGGGAGTGCAGTGACAGACATGTCCCTTTCTTTAAGGCTCTTTCCACAGGCGCAACCAGGCTTCTCTCTCAGGCAGAAGGGATGCCCAGGCAAAGTGGATCTCGCTCCATGCAGATTTATTACACCGTGCTGTGGAGTCTTCCTCAGGAAAACAGCAGCAGCATCCCACAGATCCGACTCTGATTTCCCAGAGAATGCTGTGCTTTCCCAGAGGGGATGCCCTAGCAAAGAGGCTTTTGCTCTATGCGGGTTCCTCCCGCCGTGCTCGAATACTAGGCTAAGGCAAGCAGCAACAGCAGCCCACAGAAACGACTCTGATTTCCCAGCGATGGCTATGCTTTCGCATAGCTTTTCAGCTTGGCGGGAACCGCACTTCGCTGCTGCTTCCTCAGCAAGGATTTCGGTGTTTGCTCTGTCGCGTCAGGGAAGAAGAGCTGCGGAGAGCTGGTCCGTCTTAGGCCTTGCTGTCCCGGGCTTCATGTTGGCGCCCTGGGTTCTCGCTGCCAGGCCGAAATAAGCAGACACAGCCACAAACCTGCAGCAGCGTGCGTGGCCTAGGATGGCACTCAATGCACACTACCAACTCCCGTTGTAGGCAACGCTTGGCCTTTGGTACTGGCTCTCAGGCGGACTCACGGACAAGGCCAGTGCCTTCGCCACAGGAGAGGAGAGGCGACAGGATCCCTGAACACCGTCCGTTCCCTGGAATGGGGAGCTATGGGGGACTGTCCCCACTCCTTCCCCGGGAAAACCCCCTGCCACCGAAAACGCTGTCACATCTTGGAGGAAGATGGCATCTGACTGCCCATTTCACGAGGGAGCTGTTCCTCAAGTTCCGGGTTTGGCTCCTGGTAGCAAGCCCGAGTGTGCCCTACGGACAGGTGGTCAAGGACATGCTGTCCCCTTGGGACCAGAGGCACAAGACAGGCCTGCCTTCTGCCCAGACTCCTTCCTCAGAGTGGAGCAGGTGCCCCTGCCCTAGTCGTCACCTCATGTCTCTTTAGCAGTGAGGCTTCGTCTCTCCGCACCGGGAGCGGGTGACACTTGTCTTGCCACCGGCCTGCTCTTCCTGCCACGGCAGGCTCTCCTGCTTCCCGACCGTTTCCCAAACTCAAGGCCAATGGCACATTCTCTTCTCTGGGGGCGGCTTGTTCGGCCTGCCCCAGACTTGCTCCTGGGGAGTGCAGTGAAAGACATGTCCCTTTCCTTAAGGCCCTTTCAGATGTGCAACCACGCTTCTCTCTTAGGCAAAGAGGTGCTAGGGCAAAGAGGATTTCGTTGCATGCGGGTATCTTCCAACGTGCTGTGGAGAGTAGCTTAGGTATTCAGCAGCAGCATCCCCCACATCCGATTCTGATTTCCCAGTGAATGCTGTGCTTTCCCAGAGGAGATGCCCGGGCAAAGAGGATTTCACTGTATGCGGGTTTCTCCCACCGCGAGACCGGGCTCAGGCAAGCAGCAGTAGAGCCCGCAGATCCGACTCTGATTTCTCAGCGAATGCTGTGCTTTCGCAGAGGCTTTGGCTTGGAGCGAACAGCACTTGGCCGCTGCTTCCTCAGCAAGGCTTTAGTCGCTTCAGGGAAGAAGAGCAGCGGGAGAGCTGGTGCCTCTTGGGCCTTGCTTTCCCGGGCTCCAAGTTCACATCCTGGGTTCATCCTACCAAGCCGAAATAAGCAGACCCAGCCTCGACCGTGCAGTAGCGTGCATGGCATAGGATGGCACTCTGCTCACAATGACATCTCTCCTCGTAGGCAAGGCCTGTCCTTTCGCTCTGGCATTCAGGGGGACAGGGGACTAGGCTCGTGACTTCCCCATCCTTGAGGAGCCGCGAGAGGATCACTGCACACGGCCCGTGCCCTGGGATGGGGAGTAATGGGAAACTGTCCCTGTTTCCCCGACACACCCCCTGCCTCCGCCAAGGCTGCCACATCCTGGAGGAAGACGGCATTTGATTGCCCGTTCCTCCAGGAGGTGTTTCTGCGAGTTCAGGTTCGGGAGATTGGTGGCAAGCCCACGTCTGCCCTCTGGACAGGTGGCCAAGGACCTGCTATCCCCTTGGGCCCAGAGGCACAGGAAAGGCCTTCCTTCTGTCCAGACTCCTTCCTCAGATTAGAGCACGCTCCCGTGCCCAATCATCCCCTCGTGTCTCCTTAGCTTCGTCTCTCTGCACAAGCAGAGGGTGACAATTGTCTTGCCACCGGCCCGCTGTTCTTGCCAGGGCCGGCGCTCCTGCTTCGCGACCGTTTTCCGTCCACAAGGCCAACGACTCCTTCTCTTCTCCTGGGGCAGCATGCTGCACTTTCCCGAGACAGGCTCCTGGGGAGTGCAGTGACAGACATGTCCCTTTCTTTAAGGCTCTTTCCACAGGCGCAACCAGGCTTCTCTCTCAGGCAGAAGGGATGCCCAGGCAAAGTGGATCTCGCTCCATGCAGATTTATTACACCGTGCTGTGGAGTCTTCCTCAGGAAAACAGCAGCAGCATCCCACAGATCCGACTCTGATTTCCCAGAGAATGCTGTGCTTTCCAGAGGGGATGCCCTAGCTAAGAGGCTTTTGCTCTATGCGGGTTCCTCCCGCCGTGCTCGAATACTAGGCTAAGGCAAGCAGCAACAGCAGCCCACAAAAACGACTCTGATTTCCCAGCGATGGCTATGCTTTCGCATAGGTTTTTCAGCTTGGCGGGAACCGCACTTCGCTGCTGCTTCCTCAGCAAGGATTTCGGTGTTTGCTCTGTCGCGTCAGGGAAGAAGTGCTGTGGAGAGCTGGTCCGTCTTAGGCCTTGCTGTCCCGGGCTTCATGTTGGCGCCCTGGGTTCTCGCTGCCAGGCCGAAATAAGCAGACACAGCCACAAACCTGCAGCAGCGTGCGTGGCCTAGGATGGCACTCAATGCACACTACCAACTCCCGTTGTAGGCAACGCTTGGCCTTTGGTACTGGCTCTCAGGCAGACTCACGGACAAGGCCAGTGCCTTCGCCACAGGAGAGGAGAGGCGACAGGATCCCTGAACACCGTCCGTTCCCTGGAATGGGGAGCTTTGGGGGACTGTCCCCACTCCTTCCCCGGCAAACCCCCTGCCACCGAAAACGCTGTCACATCTTGGAGGAAGATGGCATCTGACTGCCCATTTCACGAGGGAGCTGTTCCTCAAGTTCCGGGTTTGGCTCCTGGTAGCAAGCCCAAGTGTGCCCTACGGACAGGTGGTCAAGGACATGCTGTCCCCTTGGGACAAGAGGCACAAGACAGGCCTGCCTTCTGCCCAGACTCCTTCCTCAGAGTGGAGCAGGTGCCCCTGCCCTAGTCGTCACCTCATGTCTCATTAGCAGTGAGGCTTCGTCTCTCCGCACCGGGAGCGGGTGACACTTGTCTTGCCACCGGCCTGCTCTTCCTGCCACGGCAGGCTCTCCTGCTTCCCGACCGTTTCCCAAACTCAAGGCCAATGGCATCTTCTCTTCTCTGGGGGCGGCTTGTTCGGCCTGCCCCAGACTTGCTCCTGGGGAGTGCAGTGAAAGACATGTCCCTTTCCTTAAGGCCCTTTCAGATGTGCAACCACGCTTCTCTCTTAGGCAAAGAGGTGCTAGGGCAAAGAGGATTTCGTTGCATGCGGGTATCTTCCAACGTGCTGTGGAGAGTAGCTTAGGTATTCAGCAGCAGCATCCCCCACATCCGATTCTGATTTCCCAGTGAATGCTGTGCTTTCCCAGAGGAGAAGCCCGGGCAAAGAGGATTTCGCTGTATGCGGGTTTCTCCCACCGCGAGACCGGGCTCAGGCAAGCAGCAGTAGAGCCCGCAGATCCGACTCTGATTTCTCAGCGAATGCTGTGCTTTCGCAGAGGCTTTGGCTTGGAGCGAACTGCACTTGGCCGCTGCTTCCTCAGCAAGGCTTTAGTCGCTTCAGGGAAGAAGAGCAGCGGGAGAGCTGGTGCCTCTTGGGCCTTGCTTTCCCGGGCTCCAAGTTCACATCCTGGGTACATCCTACCAAGCCGAAATAAGCAGACCCAGCCTCGACCCTGCAGCAGCGTGCATGGCCTAGGATGGCACTCTGCTCACAATGACATCTCTCCTCGTAGGCAAGGCCTGCCCTTTCGCTCTGGCATTCAGGGGGACAGGGGACTAGGCTCGTGCCTTCCCCATCCTTGAGGAGCCGCGAGAGGATCACTGCACACGGCCCGTGCCCTGGGATGGGGAGTAATGGGAAACTGTCCCAGTTTCCCCGACACACCCCCTGCCTCCGCCAAGGCTGCCACATCCTGGAGGAAGACGGCATTTGATTGCCCGTTCCTCCAGGAGGTGTTTCTGCGAGTTCAGGTTCGGGAGATTGGTGGCAAGCCCACGTCTGCCCTCTGGACAGGTGGCCAAGGACCTGCTATCCCCTTGGGCCCAGAGGCACAGGAAAGGCCTTCCTTCTGTCCAGACTCCTTCCTCAGATTAGAGCACGCTCCCGTGCCCAATCATACCCTCGTGTCTCCTTAGCTTCGTCTCTCTGCACAAGCAGAGGGAGACAATTGTCTTGCCACCGGCCCGCTGTTCTTGCCAGGGCCGGCGCTCCTGCTTCGCGACCGTTTTCCGTCCACAAGGCCAACGACTCCTTCTCTTCTCCTGGGGCAGCATGCTGCACTTTCCCGAGACAGGCTCCTGGGGAGTGCAGTGACAGACATGTCCCTTTCTTTAAGGCTCTTTCCACAGGCGCAACCAGGCTTCTCTCTCAGGCAGAAGGGATGCCCAGGCAAAGTGGATCTCGCTCCATGCAGATTTATTACACCGTGCTGTGGAGTCTTCCTCAGGAAAACAACAGCAGCATCCCACAGATCCGACTCTGATTTCCCAGAGAATGCTGTGCTTTCCAGAGGGGATGCCCTAGCAAAGAGGCTTTTGCTCTATGCGGGTTCCTCCCGCCGTGCTCGAATACTAGGCTAAGGCAAGCAGCAACAGCAGCCCACAGAAACGACTCTGATTTCCCAGCGATGGCTATGCTTTCGCATAGGTTTTTCAGCTTGGCGGGAACCGCACGTCGCTGCTGCTTCCTCAGCAAGGATTTCGGTGTTTGCTCTGTCGCGTCAGGGAAGAAGAGCTGCGGAGAGCTGGTCCGTCTTAGGCCTTGCTGTCCCAGGCTTCATGTTGGCGCCCTGGGTTCTCGCTGCCAGGCCGAAATAAGCAGACACAGCCACAAACCTGCAGCAGCGTGCGTGGCCTAGGATGGCACTCAATGCACACTACCAACTCCCGTTGTAGGCAACGCTTGGCCTTTGGTACTGGCTCTCAGGCGGACTCACGGACAAGGCCAGTGCCTTCGCCACAGGAGAGGAGAGGCGACAGGATCCCTGAACACCGTCCGTTCCCTGGAATGGGGAGCTTTGGGGGACTGTCCCCACTCCTTCCCCGGCAAACCCCCTGCCACCGAAAACGCTGTCACATCTTGGAGGAAGATGGCATCTGACTGCCCATTTCACGAGGGAGCTGTTCCTCAAGTTCCGGGTTTGGCTCCTGGTAGCAAGCCCGAGTGTGCCCTACGGACAGGTGGTCAAGGATATGCTGTCCCCTTGGGACCAGAGGCACAAGACAGGCCTGCCTTCTGCCCAGACTCCTTCCTCAGAGTGGAGCAGGTTCCCCTGCCCTAGTCGTCACCTCATGTCTCATTAGCAGTGAGGCTTCGTCTCTCCGCACCGGGAGCGGGTGACACTTGTCTTGCCACCGGCCTGCTCTTCCTGCCACGGCAGGCTCTCCTGCTTCCCGACCGTTTCCCAAACTCAAGGCCAATGGCATCTTCTCTTCTCTGGGGGCGGCTTGTTCGGCCTGCCCCAGACTTGCTCCTGGGGAGTGCAGTGAAAGACATGTCCCTTTCCTTAAGGCCCTTTCAGATGTGCAACCACGCTTCTCTCTTAGGCAAAGAGGTGCTAGGGCAAAGAGGATTTCGTTGCATGCGGGTATCTTCCAACGTGCTGTGGAGAGTAGCTTAGGTATTCAGCAGCAGCATCCCCCACATCCGATTCTGATTTCCCAGTGAATGCTGTGCTTTCCCAGAGGAGATGCCCGGGCAAAGAGGATTTCTCTATATGCGGGTTTCTCCCACCGCGAGACCGGGCTCAGGCAAGCAGCAGTAGAGCCCGCAGATCCGACTCTGATTTCTCAGCGAATGCTGTGCTTTCGCAGAGGCTTTGGCTTGGAGCGAACTGCACTTGGCCGCTGCTTCCTCAGCAAGGCTTTAGTCGCTTCAGGGAAGAAGAGCAGCGGGAGAGCTGGTGCCTCTTGGGCCTTGCTTTCCCGTGCTCCAAGTTCACATCCTGGGTTCATCCTACCAAGCCGAAATAAGCAGACCCAGCCTCGACCCTGCAGCAGCGTGCATGGCCTAGGATGGCACTCTGCTCACAATGACATCTCTCCTCGTAGGCAAGTCCTGCCCTTTCGCTCTGGCATTCAGGGGGACAGGGGACTAGGCTCGTGCCTTCCCCATCCTTCAGGAGCCGCGAGAGGATCACTGCACACGGCCCGTGCCCTGGGATGGGGAGTAATGGGAAACTGTCCCTGTTTCCCCGACACACCCCCTGCCTCCGCCAAGGCTGCCACATCCTGGAGGAAGACGGCATTTGATTGCCCGTTCCTCCAGGAAGTGTTTCTGCGAGTTCAGGTTCGGGAGATTGGTGGCAAGCCCACGTCTGCCCTCTGGACAGGTGGCCAAGGACCTGCTATCCCCTTGGGCCCAGAGGCACAGGAAAGGCCTTCCTTCTGTCCAGACTCCTTCCTCAGATTAGAGCACGCTCCCGTGCCCAATCATCCCCTCGTGTCTCCTTAGCTTCGTCTCTCTGCACAAGCAGAGGGTGACAATTGTCTTGCCACCGGCCCGCTGTTCTTGCCAGGGCCGGCGCTCCTGCTTCGCGACCGTTTTCCGTCCACAAGGCCAACGACACCTTCTCTTCTCCTGGGGCAGCATGCTGCACTTTCCCGAGACAGGCTCCTGGGGAGTGCAGTGACAGACATGTCCCTTTCTTTAAGGCTCTTTCCACAGGCGCAACCAGGCTTCTCTCTCAGGCAGAAGGGATGCCCAGGCAAAGTGGATCTCGCTCCATGCAGATTTATTACACCGTGCTGTGGAGTCTTCCTCAGGAAAACAGCAGCAGCATCCCACAGATCCGACTCTGATTTCCCAGAGAATGCTGTGCTTTCCCAGAGGGGATGCCCTAGCAAAGAGGCTTTTGCTCTATGCGGGTTCCTCCCGCCGTGCTCGAATACTAGGCTAAGGCAAGCAGCAACAGCAGCCCACAGAAACGACTCTGATTTCCCAGCGATGGCTATGCTTTCGCATAGCTTTTCAGCTTGGCGGGAACCGCACTTCGCTGCTGCTTCCTCAGCAAGGATTTCGGTGTTTGCTCTGTCGCGTCAGGGAAGAAGAGCTGCGGAGAGCTGGTCCGTCTTAGGCCTTGCTGTCCCGGGCTTCATGTTGGCGCCCTGGGTTCTCGCTGCCAGGCCGAAATAAGCAGACACAGCCACAAACCTGCAGCAGCGTGCGTGGCCTAGGATGGCACTCAATGCACACTACCAACTCCCGTTGTAGGCAACGCTTGGCCTTTGGTACTGGCTCTCAGGCGGACTCACGGACAAGGCCAGTGCCTTCGCCACAGGAGAGGAGAGGCGACAGGATCCCTGAACACCGTCCGTTGCCTGGAATGGGGAGCTTTGGGGGACTGTCCCCACTCCTTCCCCGGCAAACCCCCTGCCACCGAAAACGCTGTCACATCTTGGAGGAAGATGGCATCTGACTGCCCATTTCACGAGGGAGCTGTTCCTCAAGTTCCGGGTTTGGCTCCTGGTAGCAAGCCCAAGTGTGCCCTACGGACAGGTGGTCAAGGACATGCTGTCCCCTTGGGACCAGAGGCACAAGACAGGCCTGCCTTCTGCCCAGACTCCTTCCTCAGAGTGGAGCAGGTGCCCCTGCCCTAGTCGTCACCTCTTGTCTCTTTAGCAGTGAGGCTTCGTCTCTCCGCACCGGGAGCGGGTGACACTTGTCTTGCCACCGGCCTGCTCTTCCTGCCACGGCAGGCTCTCCTGCTTCCCGACCGTTTCCCAAACTCAAGGCCAATGGCACCTTCTCTTCTCTGGGGGCGGCTTGTTCGGCCTGCCCCAGACTTGCTCCTGGGGAGTGCAGTGAAAGACATGTCCCTTTCCTTAAGGCCCTTTCAGATGTGCAACCACGCTTCTCTCTTAGGCAAAGAGGTGCTAGGGCAAAGAGGATTTCGTTGCATGCGGGTATCTTCCAACGTGCTGTGGAGAGTAGCTTAGGTATTCAGCAGCAGCATCCCCCACATCCGATTCTGATTTCCCAGTGAATGCTGTGCTTTCCCAGAGGAGATGCCCGGGCAAAGAGGATTTCTCTATATGCGGGTTTCTCCCACCGCGAGACCGGGCTCAGGCAAGCAGCAGTAGAGCCCGCAGATCCGACTCTGATTTCTCAGCGAATGCTGTGCTTTCGCAGAGGCTTTGGCTTGGAGCGAACTGCACTTGGCCGCTGCTTCCTCAGCAAGGCTTTAGTCGCTTCAGGGAAGAAGAGCAGCGGGAGAGCTGGTGCCTCTTGGGCCTTGCTTTCCCGTGCTCCAAGTTCACATCCTGGGTTCATCCTACCAAGCCGAAATAAGCAGACCCAGCCTCGACCCTGCAGCAGCGTGCATGGCCTAGGATGGCACTCTGCTCACAATGACATCTCTCCTCGTAGGCAAGTCCTGCCCTTTCGCTCTGGCATTCAGGGGGACAGGGGACTAGGCTCGTGCCTTCCCCATCCTTCAGGAGCCGCGAGAGGATCACTGCACACGGCCCGTGCCCTGGGATGGGGAGTAATGGGAAACTGTCCCTGTTTCCCCGACACACCCCCTGCCTCCGCCAAGGCTGCCACATCCTGGAGGAAGACGGCATTTGATTGCCCGTTCCTCCAGGAAGTGTTTCTGCGAGTTCAGGTTCGGGAGATTGGTGGCAAGCCCACGTCTGCCCTCTGGACAGGTGGCCAAGGACCTGCTATCCCCTTGGGCCCAGAGGCACAGGAAAGGCCTTCCTTCTGTCCAGACTCCTTCCTCAGATTAGAGCACGCTCCCGTGCCCAATCATCCCCTCGTGTCTCCTTAGCTTCGTCTCTCTGCACAAGCAGAGGGTGACAATTGTCTTGCCACCGGCCCGCTGTTCTTGCCAGGGCCGGCGCTCCTGCTTCGCGACCGTTTTCCGTCCACAAGGCCAACGACACCTTCTCTTCTCCTGGGGCAGCATGCTGCACTTTCCCGAGACAGGCTCCTGGGGAGTGCAGTGACAGACATGTCCCTTTCTTTAAGGCTCTTTCCACAGGCGCAACCAGGCTTCTCTCTCAGGCAGAAGGGATGCCCAGGCAAAGTGGATCTCGCTCCATGCAGATTTATTACACCGTGCTGTGGAGTCTTCCTCAGGAAAACAGCAGCAGCATCCCACAGATCCGACTCTGATTTCCCAGAGAATGCTGTGCTTTCCCAGAGGGGATGCCCTAGCAAAGAGGCTTTTGCTCTATGCGGGTTCCTCCCGCCGTGCTCGAATACTAGGCTAAGGCAAGCAGCAACAGCAGCCCACAGAAACGACTCTGATTTCCCAGCGATGGCTATGCTTTCGCATAGCTTTTCAGCTTGGCGGGAACCGCACTTCGCTGCTGCTTCCTCAGCAAGGATTTCGGTGTTTGCTCTGTCGCGTCAGGGAAGAAGAGCTGCGGAGAGCTGGTCCGTCTTAGGCCTTGCTGTCCCGGGCTTCATGTTGGCGCCCTGGGTTCTCGCTGCCAGGCCGAAATAAGCAGACACAGCCACAAACCTGCAGCAGCGTGCGTGGCCTAGGATGGCACTCAATGCACACTACCAACTCCCGTTGTAGGCAACGCTTGGCCTTTGGTACTGGCTCTCAGGCGGACTCACGGACAAGGCCAGTGCCTTCGCCACAGGAGAGGAGAGGCGACAGGATCCCTGAACACCGTCCGTTGCCTGGAATGGGGAGCTTTGGGGGACTGTCCCCACTCCTTCCCCGGCAAACCCCCTGCCACCGAAAACGCTGTCACATCTTGGAGGAAGATGGCATCTGACTGCCCATTTCACGAGGGAGCTGTTCCTCAAGTTCCGGGTTTGGCTCCTGGTAGCAAGCCCAAGTGTGCCCTACGGACAGGTGGTCAAGGACATGCTGTCCCCTTGGGACCAGAGGCACAAGACAGGCCTGCCTTCTGCCCAGACTCCTTCCTCAGAGTGGAGCAGGTGCCCCTGCCCTAGTCGTCACCTCATGTCTCTTTAGCAGTGAGGCTTCGTCTCTCCGCACCGGGAGCGGGTGACACTTGTCTTGCCACCGGCCTGCTCTTCCTGCCACGGCAGGCTCTCCTGCTTCCCGACCGTTTCCCAAACTCAAGGCCAATGGCACCTTCTCTTCTCTGGGGGCGGCTTGTTCGGCCTGCCCCAGACTTGCTCCTGGGGAGTGCAGTGAAAGACATGTCCCTTTCCTTAAGGCCCTTTCAGATGTGCAACCACGCTTCTCTCTTAGGCAAAGAGGTGCTAGGGCAAAGAGGATTTCGTTGCATGCGGGTATCTTCCAACGTGCTGTGGAGAGTAGCTTAGGTATTCAGCAGCAGCATCCCCCACATCCGATTCTGATTTCCCAGTGAATGCTGTGCTTTCCCAGAGGAGATGCCCGGGCAAAGAGGATTTCACTGTATGCGGGTTTCTCCCACCGTTACACCGGGCTCAGGCAAGCAGCAGTAGAGCCCGCAGATCCGACTCTGATTTCTCAGCTAATGCTGTGCTTTCGCAGAGGCTTTGGCTTGGAGCGAACAGCACTTGGCCGCTGCTTCCTCAGCAAGGCTTTAGTCGCTTCAGGGAAGAAGAGCAGCGGGAGAGCTGGTGCCTCTTGGGCCTTGCTTTCCCGGGCTCCAAGTTCACATCCTGGGTTCATCCTACCAAGCCGAAATAAGCAGACCCAGCCTCGACCCTGCAGCAGCGTGCATGGCATAGGATGGCACTCTGCTCACAATGACATCTCTCCTCGTAGGCAAGGCCTGTCCTTTCGCTCTGGCATTCAGGGGGACAGGGGACTAGGCTCGTGCCTTCCCCATCCTTCAGGAGCCGCGAGAGGATCACTGCACACGGCCCGTGCCCTTGGATGGGGAGTAATGGGAAACTGTCCCTGTTTCCCCGACACACCCCCTGCCTCCGCCAAGGCTGCCACATACTGGAGGAAGACGGCATTTGATTGCCCGTTCCTCCAGGGGGTGTTTCTGCGAGTTCAGGTTCGGGAGATTGGTGGCAAGCCCACGTCTGCCCTCTGGACAGGTGGCCAAGGACCTGCTATCCCCTTGGGCCCAGAGGCACAGGAAAGGCCTTCCTTCTGTCCAGACTCCTTCCTCAGATTAGAGCACGCTCCCGTGCCCAATCATCCCCTCGTGTCTCCTTAGCTTCGTCTCTCTGCACAAGCAGATGGTGACAATTGTCTTGCCACCGGCCCGCTGTTCTTGCCAGGGCCGGCGCTCCTGCTTCGCGACCGTTTTCCGTCCACAAGGCCAACGACTCCTTCTCTTCTCCTGGGGCAGCATGCTGCACTTTCCCGAGACAGGCTCCTGGGGAGTGCAGTGACAGACATGTCCCTTTCTTTAAGGCTCTTTCCACAGGCGCAACCAGGCTTCTCTCTCAGGCAGAAGGGATGCCCAGGCAAAGTGGATCTCGCTCCATGCAGATTTATTACACCGTGCTGTGGAGTCTTCCTCAGGAAAACAGCAGCAGCATCCCACAGATCCGACTCTGATTTCCCAGAGAATGCTGTGCTTTCCAGAGGGGATGCCCTAGCAAAGAGGCTTTTGCTCTATGCGGGTTCCTCCCGCCGTGCTCGAATACTAGGCTAAGGCAAGCAGCAACAGCAGCCCACAAAAACGACTCTGATTTCCCAGCGATGGCTATGCTTTCGCATAGGTTTTTCAGCTTGGCGGGAACCGCACTTCGCTGCTGCTTCCTCAGCAAGGATTTCGGTGTTTGCTCTGTCGCGTCAGGGAAGAAGAGCTGCGGAGAGCTGGTCCGTCTTAGGCCTTGCTGTCCCGGGCTTCATGTTGGCGCCCTGGGTTCTCGCTGCCAGGCCGAAATAAGCAGACACAGCCACAAACCTGCAGCAGCGTGCGTGGCCTAGGATGGCCGTCAATGCACACTACCAACTCCCGTTGTAGGCAACGCTTGGCCTTTGGTACTGGCTCTCAGGCGGACTCACGGACAAGGCCAGTGCCTTCGCCACAGGAGAGGAGAGGCGACAGGATCCCTGAACACCGTCCGTTCCCTGGAATGGGGAGCTTTGGGGGACTGTCCCCACTCCTTCCCCGGCAAACCCCCTGCCACCGAAAACGCTGTCACATCTTGGAGGAAGATGGCATCTGACTGCCCATTTCACGAGGGAGCTGTTCCTCAAGTTCCGGGTTTGGCTCCTGGTAGCAAGCCCAAGTGTGCCCTACGGACAGGTGGTCAAGGACATGCTGTCCCCTTGGGACCAGAGGCACAAGACAGGCCTGCCTTCTGCCCAGACTCCTTCCTCAGAGTGGAGCAGGTGCCCCTGCCCTAGTCGTCACCTCATGTCTCATTAGCAGTGAGGCTTCGTCTCTCCGCACCGGGAGCGGGTGACACTTCTCTTGCCACCGGCCTGCTCTTCCTGCCACGGCAGGCTCTCCTGCTTCCCAACCGTTTCCCAAACTCAAGGCCAATGGCACCTTCTCTTCTCTGGGGGCGGCTTGTTCGGCCTGCCCCAGACTTGCTCCTGGGGAGTGCAGTGAAAGACATGTCCCTTTCCTTAAGGCCCTTTCAGATGTGCAACCACGCTTCTCTCTTAGGCAAAGAGGTGCTAGGGCAAAGAGGATTTCGTTGCATGCGGGTATCTTCCAACGTGCTGTGGAGAGTAGCTTAGGTATTCAGCAGCAGCATCCCCCACATCCGATTCTGATTTCCCAGTGAATGCTGTGCTTTCCCAGAGGAGAAGCCCGGGCAAAGAGGATTTCGCTGTATGCGGCTTTCTCCCACCGCGAGACCGGGCTCAGGCAAGCAGCAGTAGAGCCCGCAGATCCGACTCTGATTTCTCAGCGAATGCTGTGCTTTCGCAGAGGCTTTGGCTTGGAGCGAACTGCACTTGGCCGCTGCTTCCTCAGCAAGGCTTTAGTCGCTTCAGGGAAGAAGAGCAGCGGGAGAGCTGGTGCCTCTTGGGCCTTGCTTTCCCGGGCTCCAAGTTCACATCCTGGGTTCATCCTACCAAGCCGAAATAAGCAGACCCAGCCTCGACCCTGCAGCAGCGTGCATGGCCTAGGATGGCACTCTGCTCACAATGACATCTCTCCTCGTAGGCAAGGCCTGCCCTTTCGCTCTGGCATTCAGGGGGACAGGGGACTAGGCTCGTGCCTTCCCCATCCTTGAGGAGCCGCGAGAGGATCACTGCACACGGCCCGTGCCCTGGGATGGGGAGTAATGGGAAACTGTCCCTGTTTCCCCGACACACCCCCTGCCTCCGCCAAGGCTGCCACATCCTGGAGGAAGACGGCATTTGATTGCCCGTTCCTCCAGGAGGTGTTTCTGCGAGTTCAGGTTCGGGAGATTGGTGGCAAGCCCACGTCTGCCCTCTGGACAGGTGGCCAAGGACCTGCTATCCCCTTGGGCCCAGAGGCACAGGAAAGGCCTTCCTTCTGTCCAGACTCCTTCCTCAGATTAGAGCACGCTCCCGTGCCCAATCATCAACTCGTGTCTCCTTAGCTTCGTCTCTCTGCACAAGCAGAGGGTGACAATTGTCTTGCCACCGGCCCGCTGTTCTTGCCAGGGCCGGCGCTCCTGCTTCGCGACCGTTTTCCGTCCACAAGGCCAACGACTCCTTCTCTTCTCCTGGGGCAGCATGCTGCACTTTCCCGAGACAGGCTCCTGGGGAGTGCAGTGACAGACATGTCCCTTTCTTTAAGGCTCTTTCCACAGGCGCAACCAGGCTTCTCTCTCAGGCAGAAGGGATGCCCAGGCAAAGTGGATCTCGCTCCATGCAGATTTATTACACCGTGCTGTGGAGTCTTCCTCAGGAAAACAGCAGCAGCATCCCACAGATCCGACTCTGATTTCCCAGAGAATGCTGTGCTTTCCCAGAGGGGATGCCCTAGCAAAGAGGCTTTTGCTCTATGCGGGTTCCTCCCGCCGTGCTCGAATACTAGGCTAAGGCAAGCAGCAACAGCAGCCCACAGAAACGACTCTGATTTCCCAGCGATGGCTATGCTTTCGCATAGCTTTTCAGCTTGGCGGGAACCGCACTTCGCTGCTGCTTCCTCAGCAAGGATTTCGGTGTTTGCTCTGTCGCGTCAGGGAAGAAGAGCTGCGGAGAGCTGGTCCGTCTTAGGCCTTGCTGTCCCGGGCTTCATGTTGGCGCCCTGGGTTCTCGCTGCCAGGCCGAAATAAGCAGACACAGCCACAAACCTGCAGCAGCGTGCGTGGCCTAGGATGGCACTCAATGCACACTACCAACTCCCGTTGTAGGCAACGCTTGGCCTTTGGTACTGGCTCTCAGGCGGACTCACGGACAAGGCCAGTGCCTTCGCCACAGGAGAGGAGAGGCGACAGGATCCCTGAACACCGTCCGTTGCCTGGAATGGGGAGCTTTGGGGGACTGTCCCCACTCCTTCCCCGGCAAACCCCCTGCCACCGAAAACGCTATCACATCTTGGAGGAAGATGGCATCTGACTGCCCATTTCACGAGGGAGCTGTTCCTCAAGTTCCGGGTTTGGCTCCTGGTAGCAAGCCCAAGTGTGCCCTACGGACAGGTGGTCAAGGACATGCTGTCCCCTTGGGACCAGAGGCACAAGACAGGCCTGCCTTCTGCCCAGACTCCTTCCTCAGAGTGGAGCAGGTGCCCCTGCCCTAGTCGTCACCTCATGTCTCATTAGCAGTGAGGCTTCGTCTCTCCGCACCGGGAGCGGGTGACACTTGTCTTGCCACCGGCCTGCTCTTCCTGCCACGGCAGGCTCTCCTGCTTCCCGACCGTTTCCCAAACTCAAGGCCAATGGCATCTTCTCTTCTCTGGGGGCGGCTTGTTCGGCCTGCCCCAGACTTGCTCCTGGGGAGTGCAGTGAAAGACATGTCCCTTTCCTTAAGGCCCTTTCAGATGTGCAACCACGCTTCTCTCTTAGGCAAAGAGGTGCTAGGGCAAAGAGGATTTCGTTGCATGCGGGTATCTTCCAACGTGCTGTGGAGAGTAGCTTAGGTATTCAGCAGCAGCATCCCCCACAACCGATTCTGATTTCCCAGTGAATGCTGTGCTTTCCCAGAGGAGATGCCCGGGCAAAGAGGATTTCTCTATATGCGGGTTTCTCCCACCGCGAGACCGGGCTCAGGCAAGCAGCAGTAGAGCCCGCAGATCCGACTCTGATTTCTCAGCGAATGCTGTGCTTTCGCAGAGGCTTTGGCTTGGAGCGAACTGCACTTGGCCGCTGCTTCCTCAGCAAGGCTTTAGTCGCTTCAGGGAAGAAGAGCAGCGGGAGAGCTGGTGCCTCTTGGGCCTTGCTTTCCCGTGCTCCAAGTTCACATCCTGGGTTCATCCTACCAAGCCGAAATAAGCAGACCCAGCCTCGACCCTGCAGCAGCGTGCATGGCCTAGGATGGCACTCTGCTCACAATGACATCTCTCCTCGTAGGCAAGTCCTGCCCTTTCGCTCTGGCATTCAGGGGGACAGGGGACTAGGCTCGTGCCTTCCCCATCCTTCAGGAGCCGCGAGAGGATCACTGCACACGGCCCGTGTCCTGGGATGGGGAGTAATGGGAAACTGTCCCTGTTTCCCCGACACACCCCCTGCCTCCGCCAAGGCTGCCACATCCTGGAGGAAGACGGCATTTGATTGCCCGTTCCTCCAGGAAGTGTTTCTGCGAGTTCAGGTTCGGGAGATTGGTGGCAAGCCCACGTCTGCCCTCTGGACAGGTGGCCAAGGACCTGCTATCCCCTTGGGCCCAGAGGCACAGGAAAGGCCTTCCTTCTGTCCAGACTCCTTCCTCAGATTAGAGCACGCTCCCGTGCCCAATCATCCCCTCGTGTCTCCTTAGCTTCGTCTCTCTGCACAAGCAGAGGGTGACAATTGTCTTGCCACCGGCCCGCTGTTCTTGCCAGGGCCGGCGCTCCTGCTTCGCGACCGTTTTCCGTCCACAAGGCCAACGACACCTTCTCTTCTCCTGGGGCAGCATGCTGCACTTTCCCGAGACAGGCTCCTGGGGAGTGCAGTGACAGACATGTCCCTTTCTTTAAGGCTCTTTCCACAGGCGCAACCAGGCTTCTCTCTCAGGCAGAAGGGATGCCCAGGCAAAGTGGATCTCGCTCCATGCAGATTTATTACACCGTGCTGTGGAGTCTTCCTCAGGAAAACAGCAGCAGCATCCCACAGATCCGACTCTGATTTCCCAGAGAATGCTGTGCTTTCCCAGAGGGGATGCCCTAGCAAAGAGGCTTTTGCTCTATGCGGGTTCCTCCCGCCGTGCTCGAATACTAGGCTAAGGCAAGCAGCAACAGCAGCCCACAGAAACGACTCTGATTTCCCAGCGATGGCTATGCTTTCGCATAGCTTTTCAGCTTGGCGGGAACCGCACTTCGCTGCTGCTTCCTCAGCAAGGATTTCGGTGTTTGCTCTGTCGCGTCAGGGAAGAAGAGCTGCGGAGAGCTGGTCCGTCTTAGGCCTTGCTGTCCCGGGCTTCATGTTGGCGCCCTGGGTTCTCGCTGCCAGGCCGAAATAAGCAGACACAGCCACAAACCTGCAGCAGCGTGCGTGGCCTAGGATGGCACTCAATGCACACTACCAACTCCCGTTGTAGGCAACGCTTGGCCTTTGGTACTGGCTCTCAGGCGGACTCACGGACAAGGCCAGTGCCTTCGCCACAGGAGAGGAGAGGCGACAGGATCCCTGAACACCGTCCGTTGCCTGGAATGGGGAGCTTTGGGGGACTGTCCCCACTCCTTCCCCGGCAAACCCCCTGCCACCGAAAACGCTGTCACATCTTGGAGGAAGATGGCATCTGACTGCCCATTTCACGAGGGAGCTGTTCCTCAAGTTCCGGGTTTGGCTCCTGGTAGCAAGCCCAAGTGTGCCCTACGGACAGGTGGTCAAGGACATGCTGTCCCCTTGGGACCAGAGGCACAAGACAGGCCTGCCTTCTGCCCAGACTCCTTCCTCAGAGTGGAGCAGGTGCCCCTGCCCTAGTCGTCACCTCATGTCTCTTTAGCAGTGAGGCTTCGTCTCTCCGCACCGGGAGCGGGTGACACTTGTCTTGCCACCGGCCTGCTCTTCCTGCCACGGCAGGCTCTCCTGCTTCCCGACCGTTTCCCAAACTCAAGGCCAATGGCACCTTCTCTTCTCTGGGGGCGGCTTGTTCGGCCTGCCCCAGACTTGCTCCTGGGGAGTGCAGTGAAAGACATGTCCCTTTCCTTAAGGCCCTTTCAGATGTGCAACCACGCTTCTCTCTTAGGCAAAGAGGTGCTAGGGCAAAGAGGATTTCGTTGCATGCGGGTATCTTCCAACGTGCTGTGGAGAGTAGCTTAGGTATTCAGCAGCAGCATCCCCCACATCCGATTCTGATTTCCCAGTGAATGCTGTGCTTTCCCAGAGGAGATGCCCGGGCAAAGAGGATTTCACTGTATGCGGGTTTCTCCCACCGTTACACCGGGCTCAGGCAAGCAGCAGTAGAGCCCGCAGATCCGACTCTGATTTCTCAGCTAATGCTGTGCTTTCGCAGAGGCTTTGGCTTGGAGCGAACAGCACTTGGCCGCTGCTTCCTCAGCAAGGCTTTAGTCGCTTCAGGGAAGAAGAGCAGCGGGAGAGCTGGTGCCTCTTGGGCCTTGCTTTCCCGGGCTCCAAGTTCACATCCTGGGTTCATCCTACCAAGCCGAAATAAGCAGACCCAGCCTCGACCCTGCAGCAGCGTGCATGGCATAGGATGGCACTCTGCTCACAATGACATCTCTCCTCGTAGGCAAGGCCTGTCCTTTCGCTCTGGCATTCAGGGGGACAGGGGACTAGGCTCGTGCCTTCCCCATCCTTCAGGAGCCGCGAGAGGATCACTGCACACGGCCCGTGCCCTTGGATGGGGAGTAATGGGAAACTGTCCCTGTTTCCCCGACACACCCCCTGCCTCCGCCAAGGCTGCCACATACTGGAGGAAGACGGCATTTGATTGCCCGTTCCTCCAGGGGGTGTTTCTGCGAGTTCAGGTTCGGGAGATTGGTGGCAAGCCCACGTCTGCCCTCTGGACAGGTGGCCAAGGACCTGCTATCCCCTTGGGCCCAGAGGCACAGGAAAGGCCTTCCTTCTGTCCAGACTCCTTCCTCAGATTAGAGCACGCTCCCGTGCCCAATCATCCCCTCGTGTCTCCTTAGCTTCGTCTCTCTGCACAAGCAGATGGTGACAATTGTCTTGCCACCGGCCCGCTGTTCTTGCCAGGGCCGGCGCTCCTGCTTCGCGACCGTTTTCCGTCCACAAGGCCAACGACTCCTTCTCTTCTCCTGGGGCAGCATGCTGCACTTTCCCGAGACAGGCTCCTGGGGAGTGCAGTGACAGACATGTCCCTTTCTTTAAGGCTCTTTCCACAGGCGCAACCAGGCTTCTCTCTCAGGCAGAAGGGATGCCCAGGCAAAGTGGATCTCGCTCCATGCAGATTTATTACACCGTGCTGTGGAGTCTTCCTCAGGAAAACAGCAGCAGCATCCCACAGATCCGACTCTGATTTCCCAGAGAATGCTGTGCTTTCCAGAGGGGATGCCCTAGCAAAGAGGCTTTTGCTCTATGCGGGTTCCTCCCGCCGTGCTCGAATACTAGGCTAAGGCAAGCAGCAACAGCAGCCCACAAAAACGACTCTGATTTCCCAGCGATGGCTATGCTTTCGCATAGGTTTTTCAGCTTGGCGGGAACCGCACTTCGCTGCTGCTTCCTCAGCAAGGATTTCGGTGTTTGCTCTGTCGCGTCAGGGAAGAAGAGCTGCGGAGAGCTGGTCCGTCTTAGGCCTTGCTGTCCCGGGCTTCATGTTGGCGCCCTGGGTTCTCGCTGCCAGGCCGAAATAAGCAGACACAGCCACAAACCTGCAGCAGCGTGCGTGGCCTAGGATGGCACTCAATGCACACTACCAACTCCCGTTGTAGGCAACGCTTGGCCTTTGGTACTGGCTCTCAGGCGGACTCACGGACAAGGCCAGTGCCTTCGCCACAGGAGAGGAGAGGCGACAGGATCCCTGAACACCGTCCGTTCCCTGGAATGGGGAGCTTTGGGGGACTGTCCCCACTCCTTCCCCGGCAAACCCCCTGCCACCGAAAACGCTGTCACATCTTGGAGGAAGATGGCATCTGACTGCCCATTTCACGAGGGAGCTGTTCCTCAAGTTCCGGGTTTGGCTCCTGGTAGCAAGCCCAAGTGTGCCCTACGGACAGGTGGTCAAGGACATGCTGTCCCCTTGGGACCAGAGGCACAAGACAGGCCTGCCTTCTGCCCAGACTCCTTCCTCAGAGTGGAGCAGGTGCCCCTGCCCTAGTCGTCACCTCATGTCTCATTAGCAGTGAGGCTTCGTCTCTCCGCACCGGGAGCGGGTGACACTTCTCTTGCCACCGGCCTGCTCTTCCTGCCACGGCAGGCTCTCCTGCTTCCCGACCGTTTCCCAAACTCAAGGCCAATGGCACCTTCTCTTCTCTGGGGGCGGCTTGTTCGGCCTGCCCCAGACTTGCTCCTGGGGAGTGCAGTGAAAGACATGTCCCTTTCCTTAAGGCCCTTTCAGATGTGCAACCACGCTTCTCTCTTAGGCAAAGAGGTGCTAGGGCAAAGAGGATTTCGTTGCATGCGGGTATCTTCCAACGTGCTGTGGAGAGTAGCTTAGGTATTCAGCAGCAGCATCCCCCACATCCGATTCTGATTTCCCAGTGAATGCTGTGCTTTCCCAGAGGAGAAGCCCGGGCAAAGAGGATTTCGCTGTATGCGGCTTTCTCCCACCGCGAGACCGGGCTCAGGCAAGCAGCAGTAGAGCCCGCAGATCCGACTCTGATTTCTCAGCGAATGCTGTGCTTTCGCAGAGGCTTTGGCTTGGAGCGAACTGCACTTGGCCGCTGCTTCCTCAGCAAGGCTTTAGTCGCTTCAGGGAAGAAGAGCAGCGGGAGAGCTGGTGCCTCTTGGGCCTTGCTTTCCCGGGCTCCAAGTTCACATCCTGGGTTCATCCTACCAAGCCGAAATAAGCAGACCCAGCCTCGACCCTGCAGCAGCGTGCATGGCCTAGGATGGCACTCTGCTCACAATGACATCTCTCCTCGTAGGCAAGGCCTGCCCTTTCGCTCTGGCATTCAGGGGGACAGGGGACTAGGCTCGTGCCTTCCCCATCCTTGAGGAGCCGCGAGAGGATCACTGCACACGGCCCGTGCCCTGGGATGGGGAGTAATGGGAAACTGTCCCTGTTTCCCCGACACACCCCCTGCCTCCGCCAAGGCTGCCACATCCTGGAGGAAGACGGCATTTGATTGCCCGTTCCTCCAGGAGGTGTTTCTGCGAGTTCAGGTTCGGGAGATTGGTGGCAAGCCCACGTCTGCCCTCTGGACAGGTGGCCAAGGACCTGCTATCCCCTTGGGCCCAGAGGCACAGGAAAGGCCTTCCTTCTGTCCAGACTCCTTCCTCAGATTAGAGCACGCTCCCGTGCCCAATCATCAACTCGTGTCTCCTTAGCTTCGTCTCTCTGCACAAGCAGAGGGTGACAATTGTCTTGCCACCGGCCCGCTGTTCTTGCCAGGGCCGGCGCTCCTGCTTCGCGACCGTTTTCCGTCCACAAGGCCAACGACTCCTTCTCTTCTCCTGGGGCAGCATGCTGCACTTTCCCGAGACAGGCTCCTGGGGAGTGCAGTGACAGACATGTCCCTTTCTTTAAGGCTCTTTCCACAGGCGCAACCAGGCTTCTCTCTCAGGCAGAAGGGATGCCCAGGCAAAGTGGATCTCGCTCCATGCAGATTTATTACACCGTGCTGTGGAGTCTTCCTCAGGAAAACAGCAGCAGCATCCCACAGATCCGACTCTGATTTCCCAGAGAATGCTGTGCTTTCCCAGAGGGGATGCCCTAGCAAAGAGGCTTTTGCTCTATGCGGGTTCCTCCCGCCGTGCTCGAATACTAGGCTAAGGCAAGCAGCAACAGCAGCCCACAGAAACGACTCTGATTTCCCAGCGATGGCTATGCTTTCGCATAGCTTTTCAGCTTGGCGGGAACCGCACTTCGCTGCTGCTTCCTCAGCAAGGATTTCGGTGTTTGCTCTGTCGCGTCAGGGAAGAAGAGCTGCGGAGAGCTGGTCCGTCTTAGGCCTTGCTGTCCCGGGCTTCATGTTGGCGCCCTGGGTTCTCGCTGCCAGGCCGAAATAAGCAGACACAGCCACAAACCTGCAGCAGCGTGCGTGGCCTAGGATGGCACTCAATGCACACTACCAACTCCCGTTGTAGGCAACGCTTGGCCTTTGGTACTGGCTCTCAGGCGGACTCACGGACAAGGCCAGTGCCTTCGCCACAGGAGAGGAGAGGCGACAGGATCCCTGAACACCGTCCGTTGCCTGGAATGGGGAGCTTTGGGGGACTGTCCCCACTCCTTCCCCGGCAAACCCCCTGCCACCGAAAACGCTATCACATCTTGGAGGAAGATGGCATCTGACTGCCCATTTCACGAGGGAGCTGTTCCTCAAGTTCCGGGTTTGGCTCCTGGTAGCAAGCCCAAGTGTGCCCTACGGACAGGTGGTCAAGGACATGCTGTCCCCTTGGGACCAGAGGCACAAGACAGGCCTGCCTTCTGCCCAGACTCCTTCCTCAGAGTGGAGCAGGTGCCCCTGCCCTAGTCGTCACCTCATGTCTCATTAGCAGTGAGGCTTCGTCTCTCCGCACCGGGAGCGGGTGACACTTGTCTTGCCACCGGCCTGCTCTTCCTGCCACGGCAGGCTCTCCTGCTTCCCGACCGTTTCCCAAACTCAAGGCCAATGGCATCTTCTCTTCTCTGGGGGCGGCTTGTTCGGCCTGCCCCAGACTTGCTCCTGGGGAGTGCAGTGAAAGACATGTCCCTTTCCTTAAGGCCCTTTCAGATGTGCAACCACGCTTCTCTCTTAGGCAAAGAGGTGCTAGGGCAAAGAGGATTTCGTTGCATGCGGGTATCTTCCAACGTGCTGTGGAGAGTAGCTTAGGTATTCAGCAGCAGCATCCCCCACAACCGATTCTGATTTCCCAGTGAATGCTGTGCTTTCCCAGAGGAGATGCCCGGCCAAAGAGGATTTCGCTGTATGCGGGTTTCTCCCACCGCGAGACCGGGCTCAGGCAAGCAGCAGTAGAGCCCGCCTATCCGACTCTGATTTCTCAGCGAATGCTGTGCTTTCGCAGAGGCTTTGGCTTGGATAGAACAGCACTTGGCCGCTGCTTCCTCAGCAAGGCTTTAGTCGCTTCAGGGAAGAAGAGCAGCGGGAGAGCTGGTGCCTCTTGGGCCTTGCTTTCCCGGGCTCCAAGTTCACATCCTGGGTTCATCCTACCAAGCCGAAATAAGCAGACCCAGCCTCGACCCTGCAGCAGCGTGCATGGCCTAGGATGGCACTCTGCTCACAATGACATCTCTCCTCGTAGGCAAGGCCTGCCCTTTCGCTCTGGCATTCAGGGGGACAGGGGACTAGGCTCGTGCCTTCCCCATCCTTGAGGAGCCGCGAGAGGATCACTGCACACGGCCCGTGCCCTGGGATGGGGAGTAATGGGAAACTGTCCCTGTTTCCCCGACACACCCCCTGCCTCCGCCAAGGCTGCCACATACTGGAGGAAGACGGCATTTGATTGCCCGTTCCTCCAGGGGGTGTTTCTGCGAGTTCAGGTTCGGGAGATTGGTGGCAAGCCCACGTCTGCCCTCTGGACAGGTGGCCAAGGACCTGCTATCCCCTTGGGCCCAGAGGCACAGGAAAGGCCTTCCTTCTGTCCAGACTCCTTCCTCAGATTAGAGCACGCTCCCGTGCCCAATCATCCCCTCGTGTCTCCTTAGCTTCGTCTCTCTGCACAAGCAGAGGGTGACAATTGTCTTGCCACCGGCCCGCTGTTCTTGCCAGGGCCGGCGCTCCTGCTTCGCGACCGTTTTCGGTCCACAAGGCCAACGACTCCTTCTCTTCTCCTGGGGCAGCATGCTGCACTTTCCCGAGACAGGCTCCTGGGGAGTGCAGTGACAGACATGTCCCTTTCTTTAAGGCTCTTTCCACAGGCGCAACCAGGCTTCTCTCTCAGGCAGAAGGGATGCCCAGGCAAAGTGGATCTCGCTCCATGCAGATTTATTACACCATGCTGTGGAGTCTTCCTCAGGAAAACAGCAGCAGCATCCCACAGATCCGACTCTGATTTCCCAGAGAATGCTGTGCTTTCCCAGAGGGGATGCCCTAGCAAAGAGGCTTTTGCTCTATGCGGGTTCCTCCCGCCGTGCTCGAATACTAGGCTAAGGCAAGCAGCAACAGCAGCCCACAAAAACGACTCTGATTTCCCAGCGATGGCTATGCTTTCGCATAGCTTTTCAGCTTGGCGGGAACCGCACTTCGCTGCTGCTTCCTCAGCAAGGATTTCGGTGTTTGCTCTGTCGCGTCAGGGAAGAAGAGCTGCGGAGAGCTGGTCCGTCTTAGGCCTTGCTGTCCCGGGCTTCATGTTGGCGCCCTGGGTTCTCGCTGCCAGGCCGAAATAAGCAGACACAGCCACAAACCTGCAGCAGCGTGCGTGGCCTAGGATGGCACTCAATGCACACTACCAACTCCCGTTGTAGGCAACGCTTGGCCTTTGGTACTGGCTCTCAGGCGGACTCACGGACAAGGCCAGTGCCTTCGCCACAGGAGAGGAGAGGCGACAGGATCCCTGAACACCGTCCGTTCCCTGGAATGGGGAGCTTTGGGGGACTGTCCCCACTCCTTCCCCGGCAAACCCCCTGCCACCGAAAACGCTGTCACATCTTGGAGGAAGATGGCATCTGACTGCCCATTTCACGAGGGAGCTGTTCCTCAAGTTCCGGGTTTGGCTCCTGGTAGCAAGCCCAAGTGTGCCCTACGGACAGGTGGTCAAGGACATGCTGTCCCCTTGGGACCAGAGGCACAAGACAGGCCTGCCTTCTGCCCAGACTCCTTCCTCAGAGTGGAGCAGGTGCCCCTGCCCTAGTCGTCACCTCATGTCTCATTAGCAGTGAGGCTTCGTCTCTCCGCACAGGGAGCGGGTGACACTTCTCTTGCCACCGGCCTGCTCTTCCTGCCACGGCAGGCTCTCCTGCTTCCCGACCGTTTCCAAAACTCAAGGCCAATGGCACCTTCTCTTCTCTGGGGGCGGCTTGTTCGGCCTGCCCCAGACTTGCTCCTGGGGAGTGCAGTGAAAGACATGTCCCTTTCCTTAAGGCCCTTTCAGATGTGCAACCACGCTTCTCTCTTAGGCAAAGAGGTGCTAGGGCAAAGAGGATTTCGTTGCATGCGGGTATCTTCCAACGTGCTGTGGAGAGTAGCTTAGGTATTCAGCAGCAGCATCCCCCACATCCGATTCTGATTTCCCAGTGAATGCTGTGCTTTCCCAGAGGAGAAGCCCGGGCAAAGAGGATTTCGCTGTATGCGGGTTTCTCCCACCGCGAGACCGGGCTCAGGCAAGCAGCAGTAGAGCCCGCAGATCCGACTCTGATTTCTCAGCGAATGCTGTGCTTTCGCAGAGGCTTTGGCTTGGAGCGAACAGCACTTGGCCGCTGCTTCCTCAGCAAGGCTTTAGTCGCTTCAGGGAAGAAGAGCAGCGGGAGAGCTGGTGCCTCTTGGGCCTTGCTTTCCCGGGCTCCAAGTTCACATCCTGGGTTCATCCTACCAAGCCGAAATAAGCAGACCCAGCCTCGACCCTGCAGCAGCGTGCATGGCCTAGGATGGCACTCTGCTCACAATGACATCTCTCCTCGTAGGCAAGGCCTGTCCTTTCGCTCTGGCATTCAGGGGGACAGGGGACTAGGCTCGTGCCTTCCCCATCCTTGAGGAGCCGCGAGAGGATCACTGCACACGGCCCGTGCCCTGGGATGGGGAGTAATGGGAAACTGTCCCTGTTTCCCCGACACACCCCCTGCCTCCGCCAAGGCTGCCACATCCTGGAGGAAGACGGCATTTGATTGCCCGTTCCTCCAGGAGGTGTTTCTGCGAGTTCAGGTTCGGGAGATTGGTGGCAAGCCCACGTCTGCCCTCTGGACAGGTGGCCAAGGACCTGCTATCCCCTTGGGCCCAGAGGCACAGGAAAGGCCTTCCTTCTGTCCAGACTCCTTCCTCAGATTAGAGCACGCTCCCGTGCCCAATCATACCCTCGTGTCTCCTTAGCTTCGTCTCTCTGCACAAGCAGAGGGTGACAATTGTCTTGCCACCGGCCCGCTGTTCTTGCCAGGGCCGGCGCTCCTGCTTCGCGACCGTTTTCCGTCCACAAGGCCAACGACTCCTTCTCTTCTCCTGGGGCAGCATGCTGCACTTTCCCGAGACAGGCTCCTGGGGAGTGCAGTGACAGACATGTCCCTTTCTTTAAGGCTCTTTCCACAGGCGCAACCAGGCTTCTCTCTCAGGCAGAAGGGATGCCCAGGCAAAGTGGATCTCGCTCCATGCAGATTTATTACACCGTGCTGTGGAGTCTTCCTCAGGAAAACAGCAGCAGCATCCCACAGATCCGACTCTGATTTCCCAGAGAATGCTGTGCTTTCCCAGAGGGGATGCCCTAGCAAAGAGGCTTTTGCTCTATGCGGGTTCCTCCCGCCGTGCTCGAATACTAGGCTAAGGCAAGCAGCAACAGCAGCCCACAGAAACGACTCTGATTTCCCAGCGATGGCTATGCTTTCGCATAGCTTTTCAGCTTGGCGGGAACCGCACTTCGCTGCTGCTTCCTCAGCAAGGATTTCGGTGTTTGCTCTGTCGCGTCAGGGAAGAAGAGCTGCGGAGAGCTGGTCCGTCTTAGGCCTTGCTGTCCCGGGCTTCATGTTGGCGCCCTGGGTTCTCGCTGCCAGGCCGAAATAAGCAGACACAGCCACAAACCTGCAGCAGCGTGCGTGGCCTAGGATGGCACTCAATGCACACTACCAACTCCCGTTGTAGGCAACGCTTGGCCTTTGGTACTGGCTCTCAGGCGGACTCACGGACAAGGCCAGTGCCTTCGCCACAGGAGAGGAGAGGCGACAGGATCCCTGAACACCGTCCGTTGCCTGGAATGGGGAGCTTTGGGGGACTGTCCCCACTCCTTCCCCGGCAAACCCCCTGCCACCGAAAACGCTGTCACATCTTGGAGGAAGATGGCATCTGACTGCCCATTTCACGAGGGAGCTGTTCCTCAAGTTCCGGGTTTGGCTCCTGGTAGCAAGCCCAAGTGTGCCCTACGGACAGGTGGTCAAGGACATGCTGTCCCCTTGGGACCAGAGGCACAAGACAGGCCTGCCTTCTGCCCAGACTCCTTCCTCAGAGTGGAGCAGGTGCCCCTGCCCTAGTCGTCACCTCATGTCTCATTAGCAGTGAGGCTTCGTCTCTCCGCACCGGGAGCGGGTGACACTTGTCTTGCCACCGGCCTGCTCTTCCTGCCACGGCAGGCTCTCCTGCTTCCCGACCGTTTCCCAAACTCAAGGCCAATGGCATCTTCTCTTCTCTGGGGGCGGCTTGTTCGGCCTGCCCCAGACTTGCTCCTGGGGAGTGCAGTGAAAGACATGTCCCTTTCCTTAAGGCCCTTTCAGATGTGCAACCACGCTTCTCTCTTAGGCAAAGAGGTGCTAGGGCAAAGAGGATTTCGTTGCATGCGGGTATCTTCCAACGTGCTGTGGAGAGTAGCTTAGGTATTCAGCAGCAGCATCCCCCACAACCGATTCTGATTTCCCAGTGAATGCTGTGCTTTCCCAGAGGAGATGCCCGGCCAAAGAGGATTTCGCTGTATGCGGGTTTCTCCCACCGCGAGACCGGGCTCAGGCAAGCAGCAGTAGAGCCCGCCTATCCGACTCTGATTTCTCAGCGAATGCTGTGCTTTCGCAGAGGCTTTGGCTTGGATAGAACAGCACTTGGCCGCTGCTTCCTCAGCAAGGCTTTAGTCGCTTCAGGGAAGAAGAGCAGCGGGAGAGCTGGTGCCTCTTGGGCCTTGCTTTCCCGGGCTCCAAGTTCACATCCTGGGTTCATCCTACCAAGCCGAAATAAGCAGACCCAGCCTCGACCCTGCAGCAGCGTGCATGGCCTAGGATGGCACTCTGCTCACAATGACATCTCTCCTCGTAGGCAAGGCCTGCCCTTTCGCTCTGGCATTCAGGGGGACAGGGGACTAGGCTCGTGCCTTCCCCATCCTTGAGGAGCCGCGAGAGGATCACTGCACACGGCCCGTGCCCTGGGATGGGGAGTAATGGGAAACTGTCCCTGTTTCCCCGACACACCCCCTGCCTCCGCCAAGGCTGCCACATCCTGGAGGAAGACGGCATTTGATTGCCCGTTCCTCCAGGAGGTGTTTCTGCGAGTTCAGGTTCGGGAGATTGGTGGCAAGCCCACGTCTGCCCTCTGGACAGGTGGCCAAGGACCTGCTATCCCCTTGGGCCCAGAGGCACAGGAAAGGCCTTCCTTCTGTCCAGACTCCTTCCTCAGATTAGAGCACGCTCCCGTGCCCAATCATCCCCTCGTGTCTCCTTAGCTTCGTCTCTCTGCACAAGCAGAGGGTGACAATTGTCTTGCCACCGGCCCGCTGTTCTTGCCAGGGCCGGCGCTCCTGCTTCGCGACCGTTTTCCGTCCACAAGGCCAACGACTCCTTCTCTTCTCCTGGGGCAGCATGCTGCACTTTCCCGAGACAGGCTCCTGGGGAGTGCAGTGACAGACATGTCCCTTTCTTTAAGGCTCTTTCCACAGGCGCAACCAGGCTTCTCTCTCAGGCAGAAGGGATGCCCAGGCAAAGTGGATCTCGCTCCATGCAGATTTATTACACCATGCTGTGGAGTCTTCCTCAGGAAAACAGCAGCAGCATCCCACAGATCCGACTCTGATTTCCCAGAGAATGCTGTGCTTTCCCAGAGGGGATGCCCTAGCAAAGAGGCTTTTGCTCTATGCGGGTTCCTCCCGCCGTGCTCGAATACTAGGCTAAGGCAAGCAGCAACAGCAGCCCACAGAAAAGACTCTGATTTCCCAGCGATGGCTATGCTTTCGCATAGCTTTTCAGCTTGGCGGGAACCGCACTTCGCTGCTGCTTCCTCAGCAAGGATTTCGGTGTTTGCTCTGTCGCGTCAGGGAAGAAGAGCTGCGGAGAGCTGGTCCGTCTTAGGCCTTGCTGTCCCGGGCTTCATGTTGGCGCCCTGGGTTCTCGCTGCCAGGCCGAAATAAGCAGACACAGCCACAAACCTGCAGCAGCGTGCGTGGCCTAGGATGGCACTCTATGCACACTACCAACTCCCGTTGTAGGCAACGCTTGGCCTTTGGTACTGGCTCTCAGGCGGACTCACGGACAAGGCCAGTGCCTTCGCCACAGGAGAGGAGAGGCGACAGGATCCCTGAACACCGTCCGTTCCGTGGAATGGGGAGCTTTGGGGGACTGTCCCCACTCCTTCCCCGGCAAACCCCCTGCCACCGAAAACGCTGTCACATCTTGGAGGAAGATGGCATCTGACTGCCCATTTCACGAGGGAGCTGTTCCTCAAGTTCCGGGTTTGGCTCCTGGTAGCAAGCCCAAGTGTGCCCTACGGACAGGTGGTCAAGGACATGCTGTCCCCTTGGGACCAGAGGCACAAGACAGGCCTGCCTTCTGCCCAGACTGCTTCCTCAGAGTGGAGCAGGTGCCCCTGCCCTAGTCGTCACCTCATGTCTCATTAGCAGTGAGGCTTCGTCTCTCCGCACAGGGAGCGGGTGACACTTGTCTTGCCACCGGCCTGCTCTTCCTGCCACGGCAGGCTCTCCTGCTTCCCGACCGTTTCCCAAACTCAAGGCCAATGGCACCTTCTCTTCTCTGGGGGCGGCTTGTTCGGCCTGCCCCAGACTTGCTCCTGGGGAGTGCAGTGAAATCATGTCCCTTTCCTTAAGGCCCTTTCAGATGTGCAACCACGCTTCTCTCTTAGGCAAAGAGGTGCTAGGGCAAAGAGGATTTCGTTGCATGCGGGTATCTTCCAACGTGCTGTGGAGAGTAGCTTAGGTATTCAGCAGCAGCATCCCCCACATCCGATTCTGATTTCCCAGTGAATGCTGTGCTTTCCCAGAGGAGAAGCCCGGGCAAAGAGGATTTCGCTGTATGCGGGTTTCTCCCACCGCGAGACCGGGCTCAGGCAAGCAGCAGTAGAGCCCGCAGATCCGACTCTGATTTCTCAGCGAATGCTGTGCTTTCGCAGAGGCTTTGGCTTGGAGCGAACAGCACTTGGCCGCTGCTTCCTCAGCAAGGCTTTAGTCGCTTCAGGGAAGAAGAGCAGCGGGAGAGCTGGTGCCTCTTGGGCCTTGCTTTCCCGGGCTCCAAGTTCACATCCTGGGTTCATCCTACCAAGCCGAAATAAGCAGACCCAGCCTCGACCCTGCAGCAGCGTGCATGGCCTAGGATGGCACTCTGCTCACAATGACATCTCTCCTCGTAGGCAAGGCCTGTCCTTTCGCTCTGGCATTCAGGGGGACAGGGGACTAGGCTCGTGCCTTCCCCATCCTTGAGGAGCCGCGAGAGGATCACTGCACACGGCCCGTGCCCTGGGATGGGGAGTAATGGGAAACTGTCCCTGTTTCCCCGACACACCCCCTGCCTCCGCCAAGGCTGCCACATCCTGGAGGAAGACGGCATTTGATTGCCCGTTCCTCCAGGAGGTGTTTCTGCGAGTTCAGGTTCGGGAGATTGGTGGCAAGCCCACGTCTGCCCTCTGGACAGGTGGCCAAGGACCTGCTATCCCCTTGGGCCCAGAGGCACAGGAAAGGCCTTCCTTCTGTCCAGACTCCTTCCTCAGATTAGAGCACGCTCCCGTGCCCAATCATACCCTCGTGTCTCCTTAGCTTCGTCTCTCTGCACAAGCAGAGGGTGACAATTGTCTTGCCACCGGCCCGCTGTTCTTGCCAGGGCCGGCGCTCCTGCTTCGCGACCGTTTTCCGTCCACAAGGCCAACGACTCCTTCTCTTCTCCTGGGGCAGCATGCTGCACTTTCCCGAGACAGGCTCCTGGGGAGTGCAGTGACAGACATGTCCCTTTCTTTAAGGCTCTTTCCACAGGCGCAACCAGGCTTCTCTCTCAGGCAGAAGGGATGCCCAGGCAAAGTGGATCTCGCTCCATGCAGATTTATTACACCGTGCTGTGGAGTCTTCCTCAGGAAAACAGCAGCAGCATCCCACAGATCCGACTCTGATTTCCCAGAGAATGCTGTGCTTTCCCAGAGGGGATGCCCTAGCAAAGAGGCTTTTGCTCTATGCGGGTTCCTCCCGCCGTGCTCGAATACTAGGCTAAGGCAAGCAGCAACAGCAGCCCACAGAAACGACTCTGATTTCCCAGCGATGGCTATGCTTTCGCATAGCTTTTCAGCTTGGCGGGAACCGCACTTCGCTGCTGCTTCCTCAGCAAGGATTTCGGTGTTTGCTCTGTCGCGTCAGGGAAGAAGAGCTGCGGAGAGCTGGTCCGTCTTAGGCCTTGCTGTCCCGGGCTTCATGTTGGCGCCCTGGGTTCTCGCTGCCAGGCCGAAATAAGCAGACACAGCCACAAACCTGCAGCAGCGTGCGTGGCCTAGGATGGCACTCAATGCACACTACCAACTCCCGTTGTAGGCAACGCTTGGCCTTTGGTACTGGCTCTCAGGCGGACTCACGGACAAGGCCAGTGCCTTCGCCACAGGAGAGGAGAGGCGACAGGATCCCTGAACACCGTCCGTTGCCTGGAATGGGGAGCTTTGGGGGACTGTCCCCACTCCTTCCCCGGCAAACCCCCTGCCACCGAAAACGCTGTCACATCTTGGAGGAAGATGGCATCTGACTGCCCATTTCACGAGGGAGCTGTTCCTCAAGTTCCGGGTTTGGCTCCTGGTAGCAAGCCCAAGTGTGCCCTACGGACAGGTGGTCAAGGACATGCTGTCCCCTTGGGACCAGAGGCACAAGACAGGCCTGCCTTCTGCCCAGACTCCTTCCTCAGAGTGGAGCAGGTGCCCCTGCCCTAGTCGTCACCTCATGTCTCATTAGCAGTGAGGCTTCGTCTCTCCGCACCGGGAGCGGGTGACACTTGTCTTGCCACCGGCCTGCTCTTCCTGCCACGGCAGGCTCTCCTGCTTCCCGACCGTTTCCCAAACTCAAGGCCAATGGCATCTTCTCTTCTCTGGGGGCGGCTTGTTCGGCCTGCCCCAGACTTGCTCCTGGGGAGTGCAGTGAAAGACATGTCCCTTTCCTTAAGGCCCTTTCAGATGTGCAACCACGCTTCTCTCTTAGGCAAAGAGGTGCTAGGGCAAAGAGGATTTCGTTGCATGCGGGTATCTTCCAACGTGCTGTGGAGAGTAGCTTAGGTATTCAGCAGCAGCATCCCCCACAACCGATTCTGATTTCCCAGTGAATGCTGTGCTTTCCCAGAGGAGATGCCCGGCCAAAGAGGATTTCGCTGTATGCGGGTTTCTCCCACCGCGAGACCGGGCTCAGGCAAGCAGCAGTAGAGCCCGCCTATCCGACTCTGATTTCTCAGCGAATGCTGTGCTTTCGCAGAGGCTTTGGCTTGGATAGAACAGCACTTGGCCGCTGCTTCCTCAGCAAGGCTTTAGTCGCTTCAGGGAAGAAGAGCAGCGGGAGAGCTGGTGCCTCTTGGGCCTTGCTTTCCCGGGCTCCAAGTTCACATCCTGGGTTCATCCTACCAAGCCGAAATAAGCAGACCCAGCCTCGACCCTGCAGCAGCGTGCATGGCCTAGGATGGCACTCTGCTCACAATGACATCTCTCCTCGTAGGCAAGGCCTGCCCTTTCGCTCTGGCATTCAGGGGGACAGGGGACTAGGCTCGTGCCTTCCCCATCCTTGAGGAGCCGCGAGAGGATCACTGCACACGGCCCGTGCCCTGGGATGGGGAGTAATGGGAAACTGTCCCTGTTTCCCCGACACACCCCCTGCCTCCGCCAAGGCTGCCACATCCTGGAGGAAGACGGCATTTGATTGCCCGTTCCTCCAGGAGGTGTTTCTGCGAGTTCAGGTTCGGGAGATTGGTGGCAAGCCCACGTCTGCCCTCTGGACAGGTGGCCAAGGACCTGCTATCCCCTTGGGCCCAGAGGCACAGGAAAGGCCTTCCTTCTGTCCAGACTCCTTCCTCAGATTAGAGCACGCTCCCGTGCCCAATCATCCCCTCGTGTCTCCTTAGCTTCGTCTCTCTGCACAAGCAGAGGGTGACAATTGTCTTGCCACCGGCCCGCTGTTCTTGCCAGGGCCGGCGCTCCTGCTTCGCGACCGTTTTCCGTCCACAAGGCCAACGACTCCTTCTCTTCTCCTGGGGCAGCATGCTGCACTTTCCCGAGACAGGCTCCTGGGGAGTGCAGTGACAGACATGTCCCTTTCTTTAAGGCTCTTTCCACAGGCGCAACCAGGCTTCTCTCTCAGGCAGAAGGGATGCCCAGGCAAAGTGGATCTCGCTCCATGCAGATTTATTACACCATGCTGTGGAGTCTTCCTCAGGAAAACAGCAGCAGCATCCCACAGATCCGACTCTGATTTCCCAGAGAATGCTGTGCTTTCCCAGAGGGGATGCCCTAGCAAAGAGGCTTTTGCTCTATGCGGGTTCCTCCCGCCGTGCTCGAATACTAGGCTAAGGCAAGCAGCAACAGCAGCCCACAGAAAAGACTCTGATTTCCCAGCGATGGCTATGCTTTCGCATAGCTTTTCAGCTTGGCGGGAACCGCACTTCGCTGCTGCTTCCTCAGCAAGGATTTCGGTGTTTGCTCTGTCGCGTCAGGGAAGAAGAGCTGCGGAGAGCTGGTCCGTCTTAGGCCTTGCTGTCCCGGGCTTCATGTTGGCGCCCTGGGTTCTCGCTGCCAGGCCGAAATAAGCAGACACAGCCACAAACCTGCAGCAGCGTGCGTGGCCTAGGATGGCACTCAATGCACACTACCAACTCCCGTTGTAGGCAACGCTTGGCCTTTGGTACTGGCTCTCAGGCGGACTCACGGACAAGGCCAGTGCCTTCGCCACAGGAGAGGAGAGGCGACAGGATCCCTGAACACCGTCCGTTCCCTGGAATGGGGAGCTTTGGGGGACTGTCCCCACTCCTTCCCCGGCAAACCCCCTGCCACCGAAAACGCTGTCACATCTTGGAGGAAGATGGCATCTGACTGCCCATTTCACGAGGGAGCTGTTCCTCAAGTTCCGGGTTTGGCTCCTGGTAGCAAGCCCAAGTGTGCCCTACGGACAGGTGGTCAAGGACATGCTGTCCCCTTGGGACCAGAGGCACAAGACAGGCCTGCCTTCTGCCCAGACTGCTTCCTCAGAGTGGAGCAGGTGCCCCTGCCCTAGTCGTCACCTCATGTCTCATTAGCAGTGAGGCTTCGTCTCTCCGCACAGGGAGCGGGTGACACTTGTCTTGCCACCGGCCTGCTCTTCCTGCCACGGCAGGCTCTCCTGCTTCCCGACCGTTTCCCAAACTCAAGGCCAATGGCACCTTCTCTTCTCTGGGGGCGGCTTGTTCGGCCTGCCCCAGACTTGCTCCTGGGGAGTGCAGTGAAATCATGTCCCTTTCCTTAAGGCCCTTTCAGATGTGCAACCACGCTTCTCTCTTAGGCAAAGAGGTGCTAGGGCAAAGAGGATTTCGTTGCATGCGGGTATCTTCCAACGTGCTGTGGAGAGTAGCTTAGGTATTCAGCAGCAGCATCCCCCACATCCGATTCTGATTTCCCAGTGAATGCTGTGCTTTCCCAGAGGAGAAGCCCGGGCAAAGAGGATTTCGCTGTATGCGGGTTTCTCCCACCGCGAGACCGGGCTCAGGCAAGCAGCAGTAGAGCCCGCAGATCCGACTCTGATTTCTCAGCGAATGCTGTGCTTTCGCAGAGGCTTTGGCTTGGATAGAACAGCACTTGGCCGCTGCTTCCTCAGCAAGGCTTTAGTCGCTTCAGGGAAGAAGAGCAGCGGGAGAGCTGGTGCCTCTTGGGCCTTGCTTTCCCGGGCTCCAAGTTCACATCCTGGGTTCATCCTACCAAGCCGAAATAAGCAGACCCAGCCTCGACCCTGCAGCAGCGTGCATGGCCTAGGATGGCACTCTGCTCACAATGACATCTCTCCTCGTAGGCAAGGCCTGTCCTTTCGCTCTGGCATTCAGGGGGACAGGGGACTAGGCTCGTGCCTTCCCCATCCTTGAGGAGCCGCGAGAGGATCACTGCACACGGCCCGTGCCCTGGGATGGGGAGTAATGGGAAACTGTCCCTGTTTCCCCGACACACCCCCTGCCTCCGCCAAGGCTGCCACATCCTGGAGGAAGACGGCATTTGATTGCCCGTTCCTCCAGGAGGTGTTTCTGCGAGTTCAGGTTCGGGAGATTGGTGGCAAGCCCACGTCTGCCCTCTGGACAGGTGGCCAAGGACCTGCTATCCCCTTGGGCCCAGAGGCACAGGAAAGGCCTTCCTTCTGTCCAGACTCCTTCCTCAGATTAGAGCACGCTCCCGTGCCCAATCATACCCTCGTGTCTCCTTAGCTTCGTCTCTCTGCACAAGCAGAGGGTGACAATTGTCTTGCCACCGGCCCGCTGTTCTTGCCAGGGCCGGCGCTCCTGCTTCGCGACCGTTTTCCGTCCACAAGGCCAACGACTCCTTCTCTTCTCCTGGGGCAGCATGCTGCACTTTCCCGAGACAGGCTCCTGGGGAGTGCAGTGACAGACATGTCCCTTTCTTTAAGGCTCTTTCCACAGGCGCAACCAGGCTTCTCTCTCAGGCAGAAGGGATGCCCAGGCAAAGTGGATCTCGCTCCATGCAGATTTATTACACCGTGCTGTGGAGTCTTCCTCAGGAAAACAGCAGCAGCATCCCACAGATCCGACTCTGATTTCCCAGAGAATGCTGTGCTTTCCCAGAGGGGATGCCCTAGCAAAGAGGCTTTTGCTCTATGCGGGTTCCTCCCGCCGTGCTCGAATACTAGGCTAAGGCAAGCAGCAACAGCAGCCCACAGAAACGACTCTGATTTCCCAGCGATGGCTATGCTTTCGCATAGCTTTTCAGCTTGGCGGGAACCGCACTTCGCTGCTGCTTCCTCAGCAAGGATTTCGGTGTTTGCTCTGTCGCGTCAGGGAAGAAGAGCTGCGGAGAGCTGGTCCGTCTTAGGCCTTGCTGTCCCGGGCTTCATGTTGGCGCCCTGGGTTCTCGCTGCCAGGCCGAAATAAGCAGACACAGCCACAAACCTGCAGCAGCGTGCGTGGCCTAGGATGGCACTCAATGCACACTACCAACTCCCGTTGTAGGCAACGCTTGGCCTTTGGTACTGGCTCTCAGGCGGACTCACGGACAAGACCAGTGCCTTCGCCACAGGAGAGGAGAGGCGACAGGATCCCTGAACACCGTCCGTTGCCTGGAATGGGGAGCTTTGGGGGACTGTCCCCACTCCTTCCCCGGCAAACCCCCTGCCACCGAAAACGCTGTCACATCTTGGAGGAAGATGGCATCTGACTGCCCATTTCACGAGGGAGCTGTTCCTCAAGTTCCGGGTTTGGCTCCTGGTAGCAAGCCCAAGTGTGCCCTACGGACAGGTGGTCAAGGACATGCTGTCCCCTTGGGACCAGAGGCACAAGACAGGCCTGCCTTCTGCCCAGACTCCTTCCTCAGAGTGGAGCAGGTGCCCCTGCCCTAGTCGTCACCTCATGTCTCATTAGCAGTGAGGCTTCGTCTCTCCGCACCGGGAGCGGGTGACACTTGTCTTGCCACCGGCCTGCTCTTCCTGCCACGGCAGGCTCTCCTGCTTCCCGACCGTTTCCCAAACTCAAGGCCAATGGCATCTTCTCTTCTCTGGGGGCGGCTTGTTCGGCCTGCCCCAGACTTGCTCCTGGGGAGTGCAGTGAAAGACATGTCCCTTTCCTTAAGGCCCTTTCAGATGTGCAACCACGCTTCTCTCTTAGGCAAAGAGGTGCTAGGGCAAAGAGGATTTCGTTGCATGCGGGTATCTTCCAACGTGCTGTGGAGAGTAGCTTAGGTATTCAGCAGCAGCATCCCCCACAACCGATTCTGATTTCCCAGTGAATGCTGTGCTTTCCCAGAGGAGATGCCCGGCCAAAGAGGATTTCGCTGTATGCGGGTTTCTCCCACCGCGAGACCGGGCTCAGGCAAGCAGCAGTAGAGCCCGCCTATCCGACTCTGATTTCTCAGCGAATGCTGTGCTTTCGCAGAGGCTTTGGCTTGGATAGAACAGCACTTGGCCGCTGCTTCCTCAGCAAGGCTTTAGTCGCTTCAGGGAAGAAGAGCAGCGGGAGAGCTGGTGCCTCTTGGGCCTTGCTTTCCCGGGCTCCAAGTTCACATCCTGGGTTCATCCTACCAAGCCGAAATAAGCAGACCCAGCCTCGACCCTGCAGCAGCGTGCATGGCCTAGGATGGCACTCTGCTCACAATGACATCTCTCCTCGTAGGCAAGGCCTGCCCTTTCGCTCTGGCATTCAGGGGGACAGGGGACTAGGCTCGTGCCTTCCCCATCCTTGAGGAGCCGCGAGAGGATCACTGCACACGGCCCGTGCCCTGGGATGGGGAGTAATGGGAAACTGTCCCTGTTTCCCCGACACACCCCCTGCCTCCGCCAAGGCTGCCACATCCTGGAGGAAGACGGCATTTGATTGCCCGTTCCTCCAGGAGGTGTTTCTGCGAGTTCAGGTTCGGGAGATTGGTGGCAAGCCCACGTCTGCCCTCTGGACAGGTGGCCAAGGACCTGCTATCCCCTTGGGCCCAGAGGCACAGGAAAGGCCTTCCTTCTGTCCAGACTCCTTCCTCAGATTAGAGCACGCTCCCGTGCCCAATCATCCCCTCGTGTCTCCTTAGCTTCGTCTCTCTGCACAAGCAGAGGGTGACAATTGTCTTGCCACCGGCCCGCTGTTCTTGCCAGGGCCGGCGCTCCTGCTTCGCGACCGTTTTCCGTCCACAAGGCCAACGACTCCTTCTCTTCTCCTGGGGCAGCATGCTGCACTTTCCCGAGACAGGCTCCTGGGGAGTGCAGTGACAGACATGTCCCTTTCTTTAAGGCTCTTTCCACAGGCGCAACCAGGCTTCTCTCTCAGGCAGAAGGGATGCCCAGGCAAAGTGGATCTCGCTCCATGCAGATTTATTACACCATGCTGTGGAGTCTTCCTCAGGAAAACAGCAGCAGCATCCCACAGATCCGACTCTGATTTCCCAGAGAATGCTGTGCTTTCCCAGAGGGGATGCCCTAGCAAAGAGGCTTTTGCTCTATGCGGGTTCCTCCCGCCGTGCTCGAATACTAGGCTAAGGCAAGCAGCAACAGCAGCCCACAGAAAAGACTCTGATTTCCCAGCGATGGCTATGCTTTCGCATAGCTTTTCAGCTTGGCGGGAACCGCACTTCGCTGCTGCTTCCTCAGCAAGGATTTCGGTGTTTGCTCTGTCGCGTCAGGGAAGAAGAGCTGCGGAGAGCTGGTCCGTCTTAGGCCTTGCTGTCCCGGGCTTCATGTTGGCGCCCTGGGTTCTCGCTGCCAGGCCGAAATAAGCAGACACAGCCACAAACCTGCAGCAGCGTGCGTGGCCTAGGATGGCACTCAATGCACACTACCAACTCCCGTTGTAGGCAACGCTTGGCCTTTGGTACTGGCTCTCAGGCGGACTCACGGACAAGGCCAGTGCCTTCGCCACAGGAGAGGAGAGGCGACAGGATCCCTGAACACCGTCCGTTGCCTGGAATGGGGAGCTTTGGGGGACTGTCCCCACTCCTTTCCCGGCAAACCCCCTGCCACCGAAAACGCTGTCACATCTTGGAGGAAGATGGCATCTGACTGCCCATTTCACGAGGGAGCTGTTCCTCAAGTTCCGGGTTTGGCTCCTGGTAGCAAGCCCAAGTGTGCCCTACGGACAGGTGGTCAAGGACATGCTGTCCCCTTGGGACCAGAGGCACAAGACAGGCCTGCCTTCTGCCCAGACTGCTTCCTCAGAGTGGAGCAGGTGCCCCTGCCCTAGTCGTCACCTCATGTCTCATTAGCAGTGAGGCTTCGTCTCTCCGCACAGGGAGCGGGTGACACTTGTCTTGCCACCGGCCTGCTCTTCCTGCCACGGCAGGCTCTCCTGCTTCCCGACCGTTTCCCAAACTCAAGGCCAATGGCACCTTCTCTTCTCTGGGGGCGGCTTGTTCGGCCTGCCCCAGACTTGCTCCTGGGGAGTGCAGTGAAATCATGTCCCTTTCCTTAAGGCCCTTTCAGATGTGCAACCACGCTTCTCTCTTAGGCAAAGAGGTGCTAGGGCAAAGAGGATTTCGTTGCATGCGGGTATCTTCCAACGTGCTGTGGAGAGTAGCTTAGGTATTCAGCAGCAGCATCCCCCACATCCGATTCTGATTTCCCAGTGAATGCTGTGCTTTCCCAGAGGAGAAGCCCGGGCAAAGAGGATTTCGCTGTATGCGGGTTTCTCCCACCGCGAGACCGGGCTCAGGCAAGCAGCAGTAGAGCCCGCAGATCCGACTCTGATTTCTCAGCGAATGCTGTGCTTTCGCAGAGGCTTTGGCTTGGATAGAACAGCACTTGGCCGCTGCTTCCTCAGCAAGGCTTTAGTCGCTTCAGGGAAGAAGAGCAGCGGGAGAGCTGGTGCCTCTTGGGCCTTGCTTTCCCGGGCTCCAAGTTCACATCCTGGGTTCATCCTACCAAGCCGAAATAAGCAGACCCAGCCTCGACCCTGCAGCAGCTTGCATGGCATAGGATGGCACTCTGCTCACAATGACATCTCTCCTCGTAGGCAAGGCCTGTCCTTTCGCTCTGGCATTCAGGGGGACAGGGGACTAGGCTCGTGCCTTCCCCATCCTTGAGGAGCCGCGAGAGGATCACTGCACACGGCCCGTGCCCTGGGATGGGGAGTAATGGGAAACTGTCCCTGTTTCCCCGACACACCCCCTGCCTCCGCCAAGGCTGCCACATCCTGGAGGAAGACGGCATTTGATTGCCCGTTCCTCCAGGAGGTGTTTCTGCGAGTTCAGGTTCGGGAGATTGGTGGCAAGCCCACGTCTGCCCTCTGGACAGGTGGCCAAGGACCTGCTATCCCCTTGGGCCCAGAGGCACAGGAAAGGCCTTCCTTCTGTCCAGACTCCTTCCTCAGATTAGAGCACGCTCCCGTGCCCAATCATACCCTCGTGTCTCCTTAGCTTCGTCTCTCTGCACAAGCAGAGGGTGACAATTGTCTTGCCACCGGCCCGCTGTTCTTGCCAGGGCCGGCGCTCCTGCTTCGCGACCGTTTTCCGTCCACAAGGCCAACGACTCCTTCTCTTCTCCTGGGGCAGCATGCTGCACTTTCCCGAGACAGGCTCCTGGGGAGTGCAGTGACAGACATGTCCCTTTCTTTAAGGCTCTTTCCACAGGCGCAACCAGGCTTCTCTCTCAGGCAGAAGGGATGCCCAGGCAAAGTGGATCTCGCTCCATGCAGATTTATTACACCGTGCTGTGGAGTCTTCCTCAGGAAAACAGCAGCAGCATCCCACAGATCCGACTCTGATTTCCCAGAGAATGCTGTGCTTTCCCAGAGGGGATGCCCTAGCAAAGAGGCTTTTGCTCTATGCGGGTTCCTCCCGCCGTGCTCGAATACTAGGCTAAGGCAAGCAGCAACAGCAGCCCACAGAAACGACTCTGATTTCCCAGCGATGGCTATGCTTTCGCATAGCTTTTCAGCTTGGCGGGAACCGCACTTCGCTGCTGCTTCCTCAGCAAGGATTTCGGTGTTTGCTCTGTCGCGTCAGGGAAGAAGAGCTGCGGAGAGCTGGTCCGTCTTAGGCCTTGCTGTCCCGGGCTTCATGTTGGCGCCCTGGGTTCTCGCTGCCAGGCCGAAATAAGCAGACACAGCCACAAACCTGCAGCAGCGTGCGTGGCCTAGGATGGCACTCAATGCACACTACCAACTCCCGTTGTAGGCAACGCTTGGCCTTTGGTACTGGCTCTCAGGCGGACTCACGGACAAGGCCAGTGCCTTCGCCACAGGAGAGGAGAGGCGACAGGATCCCTGAACACCGTCCGTTGCCTGGAATGGGGAGCTTTGGGGGACTGTCCCCACTCCTTCCCCGGCAAACCCCCTGCCACCGAAAACGCTGTCACATCTTGGAGGAAGATGGCATCTGACTGCCCATTTCACGAGGGAGCTGTTCCTCAAGTTCCGGGTTTGGCTCCTGGTAGCAAGCCCAAGTGTGCCCTACGGACAGGTGGTCAAGGACATGCTGTCCCCTTGGGACCAGAGGCACAAGACAGGCCTGCCTTCTGCCCAGACTCCTTCCTCAGAGTGGAGCAGGTGCCCCTGCCCTAGTCGTCACCTCATGTCTCATTAGCAGTGAGGCTTCGTCTCTCCGCACCGGGAGCGGGTGACACTTGTCTTGCCACCGGCCTGCTCTTCCTGCCACGGCAGGCTCTCCTGCTTCCCGACCGTTTCCCAAACTCAGGGCCAATGGCATCTTCTCTTCTCTGGGGGCGGCTTGTTCGGCCTGCCCCAGACTTGCTCCTGGGGAGTGCAGTGAAAGACATGTCCCTTTCCTTAAGGCCCTTTCAGATGTGCAACCACGCTTCTCTCTTAGGCAAAGAGGTGCTAGGGCAAAGAGGATTTCGTTGCATGCGGGTATCTTCCAACGTGCTGTGGAGAGTAGCTTAGGTATTCAGCAGCAGCATCCCCCACAACCGATTCTGATTTCCCAGTGAATGCTGTGCTTTCCCAGAGGAGATGCCCGGCCAAAGAGGATTTCGCTGTATGCGGGTTTCTCCCACCGCGAGACCGGGCTCAGGCAAGCAGCAGTAGAGCCCGCCTATCCGACTCTGATTTCTCAGCGAATGCTGTGCTTTCGCAGAGGCTTTGGCTTGGATAGAACAGCACTTGGCCGCTGCTTCCTCAGCAAGGCTTTAGTCGCTTCAGGGAAGAAGAGCAGCGGGAGAGCTGGTGCCTCTTGGGCCTTGCTTTCCCGGGCTCCAAGTTCACATCCTGGGTTCATCCTACCAAGCCGAAATAAGCAGACCCAGCCTCGACCCTGCAGCAGCGTGCATGGCCTAGGATGGCACTCTGCTCACAATGACATCTCTCCTCGTAGGCAAGGCCTGCCCTTTCGCTCTGGCATTCAGGGGGACAGGGGACTAGGCTCGTGCCTTCCCCATCCTTGAGGAGCCGCGAGAGGATCACTGCACACGGCACGTGCCCTGGGATGGGGAGTAATGGGAAACTGTCCCTGTTTCCCCGACACACCCCCTGCCTCCGCCAAGGCTGCCACATCCTGGAGGAAGACGGCATTTGATTGCCCGTTCCTCCAGGAGGTGTTTCTGCGAGTTCAGGTTCGGGAGATTGGTGGCAAGCCCACGTCTGCCCTCTGGACAGGTGGCCAAGGACCTGCTATCCCCTTGGGCCCAGAGGCACAGGAAAGGCCTTCCTTCTGTCCAGACTCCTTCCTCAGATTAGAGCACGCTCCCGTGCCCAATCATACCCTCGTGTCTCCTTAGCTTCGTCTCTCTGCACAAGCAGAGGGTGACAATTGTCTTGCCACCGGCCCGCTGTTCTTGCCAGGGCCGGCGCTCCTGCTTCGCGACCGTTTTCCGTCCACAAGGCCAACGACTCCTTCTCTTCTCCTGGGGCAGCATGCTGCACTTTCCCGAGACAGGCTCCTGGGGAGTGCAGTGACAGACATGTCCCTTTCTTTAAGGCTCTTTCCACAGGCGCAACCAGGCTTCTCTCTCAGGCAGAAGGGATGCCCAGGCAAAGTGGATCTCGCTCCATGCAGATTTATTACACCGTGCTGTGGAGTCTTCCTCAGGAAAACAGCAGCAGCATCCCACAGATCCGACTCTGATTTCCCAGAGAATGCTGTGCTTTCCCAGAGGGGATGCCCTAGCAAAGAGGCTTTTGCTCTATGCGGGTTCCTCCCGCCGTGCTCGAATACTAGGCTAAGGCAAGCAGCAACAGCAGCCCACAGAAACGACTCTGATTTCCCAGCGATGGCTATGCTTTCGCATAGCTTTTCAGCTTGGCGGGAACCGCACTTCGCTGCTGCTTCCTCAGCAAGGATTTCGGTGTTTGCTCTGTCGCGTCAGGGAAGAAGAGCTGCGGAGAGCTGGTCCGTCTTAGGCCTTGCTGTCCCGGGCTTCATGTTGGCGCCCTGGGTTCTCGCTGCCAGGCCGAAATAAGCAGACACAGCCACAAACCTGCAGCAGCGTGCGTGGCCTAGGATGGCACTCAATGCACACTACCAACTCCCGTTGTAGGCAACGCTTGGCCTTTGGTACTGGCTCTCAGGCGGACTCACGGACAAGGCCAGTGCCTTCGCCACAGGAGAGGAGAGGCGACAGGATCCCTGAACACCGTCCGTTGCCTGGAATGGGGAGCTTTGGGGGACTGTCCCCACTCCTTCCCCGGCAAACCCCCTGCCACCGAAAACGCTGTCACATCTTGGAGGAAGATGGCATCTGACTGCCCATTTCACGAGGGAGCTGTTCCTCAAGTTCCGGGTTTGGCTCCTGGTAGCAAGCCCAAGTGTGCCCTACGGACAGGTGGTCAAGGACATGCTGTCCCCTTGGGACCAGAGGCACAAGACAGGCCTGCCTTCTGCCCAGACTCCTTCCTCAGAGTGGAGCAGGTGCCCCTGCCCTAGTCGTCACCTCATGTCTCATTAGCAGTGAGGCTTCGTCTCTCCGCACCGGGAGCGGGTGACACTTGTCTTGCCACCGGCCTGCTCTTCCTGCCACGGCAGGCTCTCCTGCTTCCCGACCGTTTCCCAAACTCAGGGCCAATGGCATCTTCTCTTCTCTGGGGGCGGCTTGTTCGGCCTGCCCCAGACTTGCTCCTGGGGAGTGCAGTGAAAGACATGTCCCTTTCCTTAAGGCCCTTTCAGATGTGCAACCACGCTTCTCTCTTAGGCAAAGAGGTGCTAGGGCAAAGAGGATTTCGTTGCATGCGGGTATCTTCCAACGTGCTGTGGAGAGTAGCTTAGGTATTCAGCAGCAGCATCCCCCACAACCGATTCTGATTTCCCAGTGAATGCTGTGCTTTCCCAGAGGAGATGCCCGGCCAAAGAGGATTTCGCTGTATGCGGGTTTCTCCCACCGCGAGACCGGGCTCAGGCAAGCAGCAGTAGAGCCCGCCTATCCGACTCTGATTTCTCAGCGAATGCTGTGCTTTCGCAGAGGCTTTGGCTTGGATAGAACAGCACTTGGCCGCTGCTTCCTCAGCAAGGCTTTAGTCGCTTCAGGGAAGAAGAGCAGCGGGAGAGCTGGTGCCTCTTGGGCCTTGCTTTCCCGGGCTCCAAGTTCACATCCTGGGTTCATCCTACCAAGCCGAAATAAGCAGACCCAGCCTCGACCCTGCAGCAGCGTGCATGGCCTAGGATGGCACTCTGCTCACAATGACATCTCTCCTCGTAGGCAAGGCCTGCCCTTTCGCTCTGGCATTCAGGGGGACAGGGGACTAGGCTCGTGCCTTCCCCATCCTTGAGGAGCCGCGAGAGGATCACTGCACACGGCCCGTGCCCTGGGATGGGGAGTAATGGGAAACTGTCCCTGTTTCCCCGACACACCCCCTGCCTCCGCCAAGGCTGCCACATCCTGGAGGAAGACGGCATTTGATTGCCCGTTCCTCCAGGAGGTGTTTCTGCGAGTTCAGGTTCGGGAGATTGGTGGCAAGCCCACGTCTGCCCTCTGGACAGGTGGCCAAGGACCTGCTATCCCCTTGGGCCCAGAGGCACAGGAAAGGCCTTCCTTCTGCCCAGACTCCTTCCTCAGATTAGAGCACGCTCCCGTGCCCAATCATCCCCTCGTGTCTCCTTAGCTTCGTCTCTCTGCACAAGCAGAGGGTGACAATTGTCTTGCCACCGGCCCGCTGTTCTTGCCAGGGCCGGCGCTCCTGCTTCGCGACCGTTTTCCGTCCACAAGGCCAACGACTCCTTCTCTTCTCCTGGGGCAGCATGCTGCACTTTCCCGAGACAGGCTCCTGGGGAGTGCAGTGACAGACATGTCCCTTTCTTTAAGGCTCTTTCCACAGGCGCAACCAGGCTTCTCTCTCAGGCAGAAGGGATGCCCAGGCAAAGTGGATCTCGCTCCATGCAGATTTATTACACCATGCTGTGGAGTCTTCCTCAGGAAAACAGCAGCAGCATCCCACAGATCCGACTCTGATTTCCCAGAGAATGCTGTGCTTTCCCAGAGGGGATGCCCTAGCAAAGAGGCTTTTGCTCTATGCGGGTTCCTCCCGCCGTGCTCGAATACTAGGCTAAGGCAAGCAGCAACAGCAGCCCACAGAAAAGACTCTGATTTCCCAGCGATGGCTATGCTTTCGCATAGCTTTTCAGCTTGGCGGGAACCGCACTTCGCTGCTGCTTCCTCAGCAAGGATTTCGGTGTTTGCTCTGTCGCGTCAGGGAAGAAGAGCTGCGGAGAGCTGGTCCGTCTTAGGCCTTGCTGTCCCGGGCTTCATGTTGGCGCCCTGGGTTCTCGCTGCCAGGCCGAAATAAGCAGACACAGCCACAAACCTGCAGCAGCGTGCGTGGCCTAGGATGGCACTCAATGCACACTACCAACTCCCGTTGTAGGCAACGCTTGGCCTTTGGTACTGGCTCTCAGGCGGACTCACGGACAAGGCCAGTGCCTTCGCCACAGGAGAGGAGAGGCGACAGGATCCCTGAACACCGTCCGTTGCCTGGAATGGGGAGCTTTGGGGGACTGTCCCCACTCCTTCCCCGGCAAACCCCCTGCCACCGAAAACGCTGTCACATCTTGGAGGAAGATGGCATCTGACTGCCCATTTCACGAGGGAGCTGTTCCTCAAGTTCCGGGTTTGGCTCCTGGTAGCAAGCCCAAGTGTGCCCTACGGACAGGTGGTCAAGGACATGCTGTCCCCTTGGGACCAGAGGCACAAGACAGGCCTGCCTTCTGCCCAGACTCCTTCCTCAGAGTGGAGCAGGTGCCCCTGCCCTAGTCGTCACCTCATGTCTCATTAGCAGTGAGGCTTCGTCTCTCCGCACAGGGAGCGGGTGACACTTGTCTTGCCACCGGCCTGCTCTTCCTGCCACGGCAGGCTCTCCTGCTTCCCGACCGTTTCCCAAACTCAAGGCCAATGGCATCTTCTCTTCTCTGGGGGCGGCTTGTTCGGCCTGCCCCAGACTTGCTCCTGGGGAGTGCAGTGAAAGACATGTCCCTTTCCTTAAGGCCCTTTCAGATGTGCAACCACGCTTCTCTCTTAGGCAAAGAGGTGCTAGGGCAAAGAGGATTTCGTTGCATGCGGGTATCTTCCAACGTGCTGTGGAGAGTAGCTTAGGTATTCAGCAGCAGCATCCCCCACATCCGATTCTGATTTCCCAGTGAATGCTGTGCTTTCCCAGAGGAGAAGCCCGGTCAAAGAGGATTTCGCTGTATGCGGCTTTCTCCTACCGCGAGACCGGGCTCAGGCAAGCAGCAGTAGAGCCCGCAGATCCGACTCTGATTTCTCAGCGAATGCTGTGCTTTCGCAGAGGCTTTGGCTTGGATAGAACAGCACTTGGCCGCTGCTTCCTCAGCAAGGCTTTAGTCGCTTCAGGGAAGAAGAGCAGCGGGAGAGCTGGTGCCTCTTGGGCCTTGCTTTCCCGGGCTCCAAGTTCACATCCTGGGTTCATCCTAGCAAGCCGAAATAAGCAGACCCAGCCTCGACCCTGCAGCAGCGTGCATGACCTAGGATGACACTCTGCTCACAATGACATCTCTCCTCGTAGGCAAGGCCTGCCCTTTCGCTCTGGCATTCAGGGGGACAGGGGACTAGGCTCGTGCCTTCCCCATCCTTGAGGAGCCGCGAGAGGATCACTGCACACGGCCCGTGCCCTGGGATGGGGAGTAATGGGAAACTGTCCCTGTTTCCCCGACACACCCCCTGCCTCCGCCAAGGCTGCCACATCCTGGAGGAAGACGGCATTTGATTGCCCGTTCCTCCAGGAGGTGTTTCTGCGAGTTCAGGTTCGGGAGATTGGTGGCAAGCCCACGTCTGCCCTCTGGACAGGTGGCCAAGGACCTGCTATCCCCTTGGGCCCAGAGGCACAGGAAAGGCCTTCCTTCTGTCCAGACTCCTTCCTCAGATTAGAGCACGCTCCCGTGCCCAATCATACCCTCGTGTCTCCTTAGCTTCGTCTCTCTGCACAAGCAGAGGGTGACAATTGTCTTGCCACCGGCCCGCTGTTCTTGCCAGGGCCGGCGCTCCTGCTTCGCGACCGTTTTCCGTCCACAAGGCCAACGACTCCTTCTCTTCTCCTGGGGCAGCATGCTGCACTTTCCCGAGACAGGCTCCTGGGGAGTGCAGTGACAGACATGTCCCTTTCTTTAAGGCTCTTTCCACAGGCGCAACCAGGCTTCTCTCTCAGGCAGAAGGGATGCCCAGGCAAAGTGGATCTCGCTCCATGCAGATTTATTACACCGTGCTGTGGAGTCTTCCTCAGGAAAACAGCAGCAGCATCCCACAGATCCGACTCTGATTTCCCAGAGAATGCTGTGCTTTCCAGAGGGGATGCCCTAGCAAAGAGGCTTTTGCTCTATGCGGGTTCCTCCCGCCGTGCTCGAATACTAGGCTAAGGCAAGCAGCAACAGCAGCCCACAGAAACGACTCTGATTTCCCAGCGATGGCTATGCTTTCGCATAGGTTTTTCAGCTTGGCGGGAACCGCACTTCGCTGCTGCTTCCTCAGCAAGGATTTCGGTGTTTGCTCTGTCGCGTCAGGGAAGAAGAGCTGCGGAGAGCTGGTCCGTCTTAGGCCTTGCTGTCCCGGGCTTCATGTTGGCGCCCTGGGTTCTCGCTGCCAGGCCGAAATAAGCAGACACAGCCACAAACCTGCAGCAGCGTGCGTGGCCTAGGATGGCACTCAATGCACACTATCAACTCCCGTTGTAGGCAACGCTTGGCCTTTGGTACTGGCTCTCAGGCGGAATCACGGACAAGGCCAGTGCCTTCGCCACAGGAGAGGAGAGGCGACAGGATCCCTGAACACCGTCCGTTCCCTGGAATGGGGAGCTTTGGGGGACTGTCCCCACTCCTTCCCCGGCAAACCCCCTGCCACCGAAAACGCTGTCACATCTTGGAGGAAGATGGCATCTGACTGCCCATTTCACGAGGGAGCTGTTCCTCAAGTTCCGGGTTTGGCTCCTGGTAGCAAGCCCAAGTGTGCCCTACGGACAGGTGGTCAAGGACATGCTGTCCCCTTGGGACCAGAGGCACAAGACAGGCCTGCCTTCTGCCCAGACTCCTTCCTCAGAGTGGAGCAGGTGCCCCTGCCCTAGTCGTCACCTCATGTCTCATTAGCAGTGAGGCTTCGTCTCTCCGCACAGGGAGCGGGTGACACTTGTCTTGCCACCGGCCTGCTCTTCCTGCCACGGCAGGCTCTCCTGCTTCCCGACCGTTTCCCAAACTCAAGGCCAATGGCATCTTCTCTTCTCTGGGGGCGGCTTGTTCGGCCTGCCCCAGACTTGCTCCTGGGGAGTGCAGTGAAAGACATGTCCCTTTCCTTAAGGCCCTTTCAGATGTGCAACCACGCTTCTCTCTTAGGCAAAGAGGTGCTAGGGCAAAGAGGATTTCGTTGCATGCGGGTATCTTCCAACGTGCTGTGGAGAGTAGCTTAGGTATTCAGCAGCAGCATCCCCCACATCCGATTCTGATTTCCCAGTGAATGCTGTGCTTTCCCAGAGGAGATGCCCGGCCAAAGAGGATTTCGCTGTATGCGGGTTTCTCCCACCGCGAGACCGGGCTCAGGCAAGCAGCAGTAGAGCCCGCCTATCCGACTCTGATTTCTCAGCGAATGCTGTGCTTTCGCAGAGGCTTTGGCTTGGATAGAACAGCACTTGGCCGCTGCTTCCTCAGCAAGGCTTTAGTCGCTTCAGGGAAGAAGAGCAGCGGGAGAGCTGGTGCCTCTTGGGCCTTGCTTTCCCGGGCTCCAAGTTCACATCCTGGGTTCATCCTACCAAGCCGAAATAAGCAGACCCAGCCTCGACCCTGCAGCAGCGTGCATGGCCTAGGATGGCACTCTGCTCACAATGACATCTCTCCTCGTAGGCAAGGCCTGTGCTTTCGCTCTGGCATTCAGGGGGACAGGGGACTAGGCTCGTACCTTCCCCATCCTTGAGGAGCCGCGAGAGGATCACTGCACACGGCACGTGCCCTGGGATGGGGAGTAATGGGAAACTGTCCCTGTTTCCCCGACACACCCCCTGCCTCCGCCAAGGCTGCCAAATCCTGGAGGAAGACGGCATTTGATTGCCCGTTCCTCCAGGAGGTGTTTCTGCGAGTTCAGGTTCGGGAGATTGGTGGCAAGCCCACGTCTGCCCTCTGGACAGGTGGCCAAGGACCTGCTATCCCCTTGGGCCCAGAGGCACAGGAAAGGCCTTCCTTCTGTCCAGACTCCTTCCTCAGATTAGAGCACGCTCCCGTGCCCAATCATCCCCTCGTGTCTCCTTAGCTTCGTCTCTCTGCACAAGCAGAGGGTGACAATTGTCTTGCCACCGGCCCGCTGTTCTTGCCAGGGCCGGCGCTCCTGCTTCGCGACCGTTTTCCGTCCACAAGGCCAACGACTCCTTCTCTTCTCCTGGGGCAGCATGCTGCACTTTCCCGAGACAGGCTCCTGGGGAGTGCAGTGACAGACATGTCCCTTTCTTTAAGGCTCTTTCCACAGGCGCAACCACGCTTCTCTCTCAGGCAGAAGGGATGCCCAGGCAAAGTGGATCTCGCTCCATGCAGATTTATTACACCGTGCTGTGGAGTCTTCCTCAGGAAAACAGCAGCAGCATCCCACAGATCCGACTCTGATTTCCCAGAGAATGCTGTGCTTTCCCAGAGGGGATGCCCTAGCAAAGAGGCTTTTGCTCTATGCGGGTTCCTCCCGCCGTGCTCGAATACTAGGCTAAGGCAAGCAGCAACAGCAGCCCACAGAAACGACTCTGATTTCCCAGCGATGGCTATGCTTTCGCATAGCTTTTCAGCTTGGCGGGAACCGCACTTCGCTGCTGCTTCCTCAGCAAGGATTTCGGTGTTTGCTCTGTCGCGTCAGGGAAGAAGAGCTGCGGAGAGCTGGTCCGTCTTAGGCCTTGCTGTCCCGGGCTTCATGTTGGCGCCCTGGGTTCTCGCTGCCAGGCCGAAATAAGCAGACACAGCCACAAACCTGCAGCAGCGTGCGTGGCCTAGGATGGCACTCAATGCACACTACCAACTCCCGTTGTAGGCAACGCTTGGCCTTTGGTACTGGCTCTCAGGCGGACTCACGGACAAGGCCAGTGCCTTCGCCACAGGAGAGGAGAGGCGACAGGATCCCTGAACACCGTCCGTTGCCTGGAATGGGGAGCTTTGGGGGACTGTCCCCACTCCTTCCCCGGCAAACCCCCTGCCACCGAAAACGCTGTCACATCTTGGAGGAAGATGGCATCTGACTGCCCATTTCACGAGGGAGCTGTTCCTCAAGTTCCGGGTTTGGCTCCTGGTAGCAAGCCCAAGTGTGCCCTACGGACAGGTGGTCAAGGACATGCTGTCCCCTTGGGACCAGAGGCACAAGACAGGCCTGCCTTCTGCCCAGACTCCTTCCTCAGAGTGGAGCAGGTGCCCCTGCCCTAGTCGTCACCTCATGTCTCATTAGCAGTGAGGCTTCGTCTCTCCGCACAGGGAGCGGGTGACACTTGTCTTGCCACCGGCCTGCTCTTCCTGCCACGGCAGGCTCTCCTGCTTCCCGACCGTTTCCCAAACTCAAGGCCAATGGCATCTTCTCTTCTCTGGGGGCGGCTTGTTCGGCCTGCCCCAGACTTGCTCCTGGGGAGTGCAGTGAAAGACATGTCCCTTTCCTTAAGGCCCTTTCAGATGTGCAACCACGCTTCTCTCTTAGGCAAAGAGGTGCTAGGGCAAAGAGGATTTCGTTGCATGCGGGTATCTTCCAACGTGCTGTGGAGAGTAGCTTAGGTATTCAGCAGCAGCATCCCCCACATCCGATTCTGATTTCCCAGTGAATGCTGTGCTTTCCCAGAGGAGAAGCCCGGTCAAAGAGGATTTCGCTGTATGCGGCTTTCTCCTACCGCGAGACCGGGCTCAGGCAAGCAGCAGTAGAGCCCGCAGATCCGACTCTGATTTCTCAGCGAATGCTGTGCTTTCGCAGAGGCTTTGGCTTGGATAGAACAGCACTTGGCCGCTGCTTCCTCAGCAAGGCTTTAGTCGCTTCAGGGAAGAAGAGCAGCGGGAGAGCTGGTGCCTCTTGGGCCTTGCTTTCCCGGGCTCCAAGTTCACATCCTGGGTTCATCCTAGCAAGCCGAAATAAGCAGACCCAGCCTCGACCCTGCAGCAGCGTGCATGACCTAGGATGACACTCTGCTCACAATGACATCTCTCCTCGTAGGCAAGGCCTGCCCTTTCGCTCTGGCATTCAGGGGGACAGGGGACTAGGCTCGTGCCTTCCCCATCCTTGAGGAGCCGCGAGAGGATCACTGCACACGGCCCGTGCCCTGGGATGGGGAGTAATGGGAAACTGTCCCTGTTTCCCCGACACACCCCCTGCCTCCGCCAAGGCTGCCACATCCTGGAGGAAGACGGCATTTGATTGCCCGTTCCTCCAGGAGGTGTTTCTGCGAGTTCAGGTTCGGGAGATTGGTGGCAAGCCCACGTCTGCCCTCTGGACAGGTGGCCAAGGACCTGCTATCCCCTTGGGCCCAGAGGCACAGGAAAGGCCTTCCTTCTGTCCAGACTCCTTCCTCAGATTAGAGCACGCTCCCGTGCCCAATCATACCCTCGTGTCTCCTTAGCTTCGTCTCTCTGCACAAGCAGAGGGTGACAATTGTCTTGCCACCGGCCCGCTGTTCTTGCCAGGGCCGGCGCTCCTGCTTCGCGACCGTTTTCCGTCCACAAGGCCAACGACTCCTTCTCTTCTCCTGGGGCAGCATGCTGCACTTTCCCGAGACAGGCTCCTGGGGAGTGCAGTGACAGACATGTCCCTTTCTTTAAGGCTCTTTCCACAGGCGCAACCAGGCTTCTCTCTCAGGCAGAAGGGATGCCCAGGCAAAGTGGATCTCGCTCCATGCAGATTTATTACACCGTGCTGTGGAGTCTTCCTCAGGAAAACAGCAGCAGCATCCCACAGATCCGACTCTGATTTCCCAGAGAATGCTGTGCTTTCCAGAGGGGATGCCCTAGCAAAGAGGCTTTTGCTCTATGCGGGTTCCTCCCGCCGTGCTCGAATACTAGGCTAAGGCAAGCAGCAACAGCAGCCCACAGAAACGACTCTGATTTCCCAGCGATGGCTATGCTTTCGCATAGGTTTTTCAGCTTGGCGGGAACCGCACTTCGCTGCTGCTTCCTCAGCAAGGATTTCGGTGTTTGCTCTGTCGCGTCAGGGAAGAAGAGCTGCGGAGAGCTGGTCCGTCTTAGGCCTTGCTGTCCCGGGCTTCATGTTGGCGCCCTGGGTTCTCGCTGCCAGGCCGAAATAAGCAGACACAGCCACAAACCTGCAGCAGCGTGCGTGGCCTAGGATGGCACTCAATGCACACTATCAACTCCCGTTGTAGGCAACGCTTGGCCTTTGGTACTGGCTCTCAGGCGGAATCACGGACAAGGCCAGTGCCTTCGCCACAGGAGAGGAGAGGCGACAGGATCCCTGAACACCGTCCGTTCCCTGGAATGGGGAGCTTTGGGGGACTGTCCCCACTCCTTCCCCGGCAAACCCCCTGCCACCGAAAACGCTGTCACATCTTGGAGGAAGATGGCATCTGACTGCCCATTTCACGAGGGAGCTGTTCCTCAAGTTCCGGGTTTGGCTCCTGGTAGCAAGCCCAAGTGTGCCCTACGGACAGGTGGTCAAGGACATGCTGTCCCCTTGGGACCAGAGGCACAAGACAGGCCTGCCTTCTGCCCAGACTCCTTCCTCAGAGTGGAGCAGGTGCCCCTGCCCTAGTCGTCACCTCATGTCTCATTAGCAGTGAGGCTTCGTCTCTCCGCACAGGGAGCGGGTGACACTTGTCTTGCCACCGGCCTGCTCTTCCTGCCACGGCAGGCTCTCCTGCTTCCCGACCGTTTCCCAAACTCAAGGCCAATGGCATCTTCTCTTCTCTGGGGGCGGCTTGTTCGGCCTGCCCCAGACTTGCTCCTGGGGAGTGCAGTGAAAGACATGTCCCTTTCCTTAAGGCCCTTTCAGATGTGCAACCACGCTTCTCTCTTAGGCAAAGAGGTGCTAGGGCAAAGAGGATTTCGTTGCATGCGGGTATCTTCCAACGTGCTGTGGAGAGTAGCTTAGGTATTCAGCAGCAGCATCCCCCACATCCGATTCTGATTTCCCAGTGAATGCTGTGCTTTCCCAGAGGAGATGCCCGGCCAAAGAGGATTTCGCTGTATGCGGGTTTCTCCCACCGCGAGACCGGGCTCAGGCAAGCAGCAGTAGAGCCCGCCTATCCGACTCTGATTTCTCAGCGAATGCTGTGCTTTCGCAGAGGCTTTGGCTTGGATAGAACAGCACTTGGCCGCTGCTTCCTCAGCAAGGCTTTAGTCGCTTCAGGGAAGAAGAGCAGCGGGAGAGCTGGTGCCTCTTGGGCCTTGCTTTCCCGGGCTCCAAGTTCACATCCTGGGTTCATCCTACCAAGCCGAAATAAGCAGACCCAGCCTCGACCCTGCAGCAGCGTGCATGGCCTAGGATGGCACTCTGCTCACAATGACATCTCTCCTCGTAGGCAAGGCCTGTGCTTTCGCTCTGGCATTCAGGGGGACAGGGGACTAGGCTCGTACCTTCCCCATCCTTGAGGAGCCGCGAGAGGATCACTGCACACGGCACGTGCCCTGGGATGGGGAGTAATGGGAAACTGTCCCTGTTTCCCCGACACACCCCCTGCCTCCGCCAAGGCTGCCAAATCCTGGAGGAAGACGGCATTTGATTGCCCGTTCCTCCAGGAGGTGTTTCTGCGAGTTCAGGTTCGGGAGATTGGTGGCAAGCCCACGTCTGCCCTCTGGACAGGTGGCCAAGGACCTGCTATCCCCTTGGGCCCAGAGGCACAGGAAAGGCCTTCCTTCTGTCCAGACTCCTTCCTCAGATTAGAGCACGCTCCCGTGCCCAATCATCCCCTCGTGTCTCCTTAGCTTCGTCTCTCTGCACAAGCAGAGGGTGACAATTGTCTTGCCACCGGCCCGCTGTTCTTGCCAGGGCCGGCGCTCCTGCTTCGCGACCGTTTTCCGTCCACAAGGCCAACGACTCCTTCTCTTCTCCTGGGGCAGCATGCTGCACTTTCCCGAGACAGGCTCCTGGGGAGTGCAGTGACAGACATGTCCCTTTCTTTAAGGCTCTTTCCACAGGCGCAACCACGCTTCTCTCTCAGGCAGAAGGGATGCCCAGGCAAAGTGGATCTCGCTCCATGCAGATTTATTACACCGTGCTGTGGAGTCTTCCTCAGGAAAACAGCAGCAGCATCCCACAGATCCGACTCTGATTTCCCAGAGAATGCTGTGCTTTCCCAGAGGGGATGCCCTAGCAAAGAGGCTTTTGCTCTATGCGGGTTCCTCCCGCCGTGCTCGAATACTAGGCTAAGGCAAGCAGCAACAGCAGCCCACAGAAACGACTCTGATTTCCCAGCGATGGCTATGCTTTCGCATAGCTTTTCAGCTTGGCGGGAACCGCACTTCGCTGCTGCTTCCTCAGCAAGGATTTCGGTGTTTGCTCTGTCGCGTCAGGGAAGAAGAGCTGCGGAGAGCTGGTCCGTCTTAGGCCTTGCTGTCCCGGGCTTCATGTTGGCGCCCTGGGTTCTCGCTGCCAGGCCGAAATAAGCAGACACAGCCACAAACCTGCAGCAGCGTGCGTGGCCTAGGATGGCACTCAATGCACACTACCAACTCCCGTTGAAGGCAACGCTTGGCCTTTGGTACTGGCTCTCAGGCGGACTCACGGACAAGGCCAGTGCCTTCGCCACAGGAGAGGAGAGGCGACAGGATCCCTGAACACCGTCCGTTCCCTGGAATGGGGAGCTTTGGGGGACTGTCCCCACTCCTTCCCCGGCAAACCCCCTGCCACCGAAAACGCTGTCACATCTTGGAGGAAGATGGCATCTGACTGCCCATTTCACGAGGGAGCTGTTCCTCAAGTTCCGGGTTTGGCTCCTGGTAGCAAGCCCAAGTGTGCCCTACGGACAGGTGGTCAAGGACATGCTGTCCCCTTGGGACCAGAGGCACAAGACAGGCCTGCCTTCTGCCCAGACTCCTTCCTCAGAGTGGAGCAGGTGCCCCTGCCCTAGTCGTCACCTCATGTCTCATTAGCAGTGAGGCTTCGTCTCTCCGCACCGGGAGCGGGTGACACTTGTCTTGCCACCGGCCTGCTCTTCCTGCCACGGCAGGCTCTCCTGCTTCCCGACCGTTTCCCAAACTCAAGGCCAATGGCATCTTCTCTTCTCTGGGGGCGGCTTGTTCGGCCTGCCCCAGACTTGCTCCTGGGGAGTGCAGTGAAAGACATGTCCCTTTCCTTAAGGCCCTTTCAGATGTGCAACCACGCTTCTCTCTTAGGCAAAGAGGTGCTAGGGCAAAGAGGATTTCGTTGCATGCGGGTATCTTCCAACGTGCTGTGGAGAGTAGCTTAGGTATTCAGCAGCAGCATCCCCCACATCCGATTCTGATTTCCCAGTGAATGCTGTGCTTTCCCAGAGGAGATGCCCGGCCAAAGAGGATTTCGCTGTATGCGGGTTTCTCCCACCGCGAGACCGGGCTCAGGCAAGCAGCAGTAGAGCCCGCCTATCCGACTCTGATTTCTCAGCGAATGCTGTGCTTTCGCAGAGGCTTTGGCTTGGATAGAACAGCACTTGGCCGCTGCTTCCTCAGCAAGGCTTTAGTCGCTTCAGGGAAGAAGAGCAGCGGGAGAGCTGGTGCCTCTTGGGCCTTGCTTTCCCGGGCTCCAAGTTCACATCCTGGGTTCATCCTACCAAGCCGAAATAAGCAGACCCAGCCTCGACCCTGCAGCAGCGTGCATGGCCTAGGATGGCACTCTGCTCACAATGACATCTCTCCTCGTAGGCAAGGCCTGCCCTTTCGCTCTGGCATTCAGGGGGACAGGGGACTAGGCTCGTGCCTTCCCCATCCTTGAGGAGCCGCGAGAGGATCACTGCACACGGCCCGTGCCCTGGGATGGGGAGTAATGGGAAACTGTCCCTGTTTCCCCGACACACCCCCTGCCTCCGCCAAGGCTGCCACATCCTGGAGGAAGACGGCATTTGATTGCCCGTTCCTCCAGGAGGTGTTTCTGCGAGTTCAGGTTCGGGAGATTCGTGGCAAGCCCACGTCTGCCCTCTGGACAGGTGGCCAAGGACCTGCTATCCCCTTGGGCCCAGAGGCACAGGAAAGGCCTTCCTTCTGTCCAGACTCCTTCCTCAGATTAGAGCACGCTCCCGTGCCCAATCATACCCTCGTGTCTCCTTAGCTTCGTCTCTCTGCACAAGCAGAGGGTGACAATTGTCTTGCCACCGGCCCGCTGTTCTTGCCAGGGCCGGCGCTCCTGCTTCGCGACCGTTTTCCGTCCACAAGGCCAACGACTCCTTCTCTTCTCCTGGGGCAGCATGCTGCACTTTCCCGAGACAGGCTCCTGGGGAGTGCAGTGACAGACATGTCCCTTTCTTTAAGGCTCTTTCCACAGGCGCAACCAGGCTTCTCTCTCAGGCAGAAGGGATGCCCAGGCAAAGTGGATCTCGCTCCATGCAGATTTATTACACCGTGCTGTGGAGTCTTCCTCAGGAAAACAGCAGCAGCATCCCACAGATCCGACTCTGATTTCCCAGAGAATGCTGTGCTTTCCAGAGGGGATGCCCTAGCAAAGAGGCTTTTGCTCTATGCGGGTTCCTCCCGCCGTGCTCGAATACTAGGCTAAGGCAAGCAGCAACAGCAGCCCACAAAAACGACTCTGATTTCCCAGCGATGGCTATGCTTTCGCATAGGTTTTTCAGCTTGGCGGGAACCGCACTTCGCTGCTGCTTCCTCAGCAAGGATTTCGGTGTTTGCTCTGTCGCGTCAGGGAAGAAGAGCAGCGGGAGAGCTGGTGCCTCTTGGGCCTTGCTTTCCCGGGCTCCAAGTTCACATCCTGGGTTCATCCTAGCAAGCCGAAATAAGCAGACCCAGCCTCGACCCTGCAGCAGCGTGCATGACCTAGGATGACACTCTGCTCACAATGACATCTCTCCTCGTAGGCAAGGCCTGCCCTTTCGCTCTGGCATTCAGGGGGACAGGGGACTAGGCTCGTGCCTTCCCCATCCTTGAGGAGCCGCGAGAGGATCACTGCACACGGCCCGTGCCCTGGGATGGGGAGTAATGGGAAACTGTCCCTGTTTCCCCGACACACCCCCTGCCTCCGCCAAGGCTGCCACATCCTGGAGGAAGACGGCATTTGATTGCCCGTTCCTCCAGGAGGTGTTTCTGCGAGTTCAGGTTCGGGAGATTGGTGGCAAGCCCACGTCTGCCCTCTGGACAGGTGGCCAAGGACCTGCTATCCCCTTGGGCCCAGAGGCACAGGAAAGGCCTTCCTTCTGTCCAGACTCCTTCCTCAGATTAGAGCACGCTCCCGTGCCCAATCATACCCTCGTGTCTCCTTAGCTTCGTCTCTCTGCACAAGCAGAGGGTGACAATTGTCTTGCCACCGGCCCGCTGTTCTTGCCAGGGCCGGCGCTCCTGCTTCGCGACCGTTTTCCGTCCACAAGGCCAACGACTCCTTCTCTTCTCCTGGGGCAGCATGCTGCACTTTCCCGAGACAGGCTCCTGGGGAGTGCAGTGACAGACATGTCCCTTTCTTTAAGGCTCTTTCCACAGGCGCAACCAGGCTTCTCTCTCAGGCAGAAGGGATGCCCAGGCAAAGTGGATCTCGCTCCATGCAGATTTATTACACCGTGCTGTGGAGTCTTCCTCAGGAAAACAGCAGCAGCATCCCACAGATCCGACTCTGATTTCCCAGAGAATGCTGTGCTTTCCAGAGGGGATGCCCTAGCAAAGAGGCTTTTGCTCTATGCGGGTTCCTCCCGCCGTGCTCGAATACTAGGCTAAGGCAAGCAGCAACAGCAGCCCACAGAAACGACTCTGATTTCCCAGCGATGGCTATGCTTTCGCATAGGTTTTTCAGCTTGGCGGGAACCGCACTTCGCTGCTGCTTCCTCAGCAAGGATTTCGGTGTTTGCTCTGTCGCGTCAGGGAAGAAGAGCTGCGGAGAGCTGGTCCGTCTTAGGCCTTGCTGTCCCGGGCTTCATGTTGGCGCCCTGGGTTCTCGCTGCCAGGCCGAAATAAGCAGACACAGCCACAAACCTGCAGCAGCGTGCGTGGCCTAGGATGGCACTCAATGCACACTATCAACTCCCGTTGTAGGCAACGCTTGGCCTTTGGTACTGGCTCTCAGGCGGAATCACGGACAAGGCCAGTGCCTTCGCCACAGGAGAGGAGAGGCGACAGGATCCCTGAACACCGTCCGTTCCCTGGAATGGGGAGCTTTGGGGGACTGTCCCCACTCCTTCCCCGGCAAACCCCCTGCCACCGAAAACGCTGTCACATCTTGGAGGAAGATGGCATCTGACTGCCCATTTCACGAGGGAGCTGTTCCTCAAGTTCCGGGTTTGGCTCCTGGTAGCAAGCCCAAGTGTGCCCTACGGACAGGTGGTCAAGGACATGCTGTCCCCTTGGGACCAGAGGCACAAGACAGGCCTGCCTTCTGCCCAGACTCCTTCCTCAGAGTGGAGCAGGTGCCCCTGCCCTAGTCGTCACCTCATGTCTCATTAGCAGTGAGGCTTCGTCTCTCCGCACAGGGAGCGGGTGACACTTGTCTTGCCACCGGCCTGCTCTTCCTGCCACGGCAGGCTCTCCTGCTTCCCGACCGTTTCCCAAACTCAAGGCCAATGGCATCTTCTCTTCTCTGGGGGCGGCTTGTTCGGCCTGCCCCAGACTTGCTCCTGGGGAGTGCAGTGAAAGACATGTCCCTTTCCTTAAGGCCCTTTCAGATGTGCAACCACGCTTCTCTCTTAGGCAAAGAGGTGCTAGGGCAAAGAGGATTTCGTTGCATGCGGGTATCTTCCAACGTGCTGTGGAGAGTAGCTTAGGTATTCAGCAGCAGCATCCCCCACATCCGATTCTGATTTCCCAGTGAATGCTGTGCTTTCCCAGAGGAGATGCCCGGCCAAAGAGGATTTCGCTGTATGCGGGTTTCTCCCACCGCGAGACCGGGCTCAGGCAAGCAGCAGTAGAGCCCGCCTATCCGACTCTGATTTCTCAGCGAATGCTGTGCTTTCGCAGAGGCTTTGGCTTGGATAGAACAGCACTTGGCCGCTGCTTCCTCAGCAAGGCTTTAGTCGCTTCAGGGAAGAAGAGCAGCGGGAGAGCTGGTGCCTCTTGGGCCTTGCTTTCCCGGGCTCCAAGTTCACATCCTGGGTTCATCCTACCAAGCCGAAATAAGCAGACCCAGCCTCGACCCTGCAGCAGCGTGCATGGCCTAGGATGGCACTCTGCTCACAATGACATCTCTCCTCGTAGGCAAGGCCTGTGCTTTCGCTCTGGCATTCAGGGGGACAGGGGACTAGGCTCGTACCTTCCCCATCCTTGAGGAGCCGCGAGAGGATCACTGCACACGGCACGTGCCCTGGGATGGGGAGTAATGGGAAACTGTCCCTGTTTCCCCGACACACCCCCTGCCTCCGCCAAGGCTGCCAAATCCTGGAGGAAGACGGCATTTGATTGCCCGTTCCTCCAGGAGGTGTTTCTGCGAGTTCAGGTTCGGGAGATTGGTGGCAAGCCCACGTCTGCCCTCTGGACAGGTGGCCAAGGACCTGCTATCCCCTTGGGCCCAGAGGCACAGGAAAGGCCTTCCTTCTGTCCAGACTCCTTCCTCAGATTAGAGCACGCTCCCGTGCCCAATCATCCCCTCGTGTCTCCTTAGCTTCGTCTCTCTGCACAAGCAGAGGGTGACAATTGTCTTGCCACCGGCCCGCTGTTCTTGCCAGGGCCGGCGCTCCTGCTTCGCGACCGTTTTCCGTCCACAAGGCCAACGACTCCTTCTCTTCTCCTGGGGCAGCATGCTGCACTTTCCCGAGACAGGCTCCTGGGGAGTGCAGTGACAGACATGTCCCTTTCTTTAAGGCTCTTTCCACAGGCGCAACCACGCTTCTCTCTCAGGCAGAAGGGATGCCCAGGCAAAGTGGATCTCGCTCCATGCAGATTTATTACACCGTGCTGTGGAGTCTTCCTCAGGAAAACAGCAGCAGCATCCCACAGATCCGACTCTGATTTCCCAGAGAATGCTGTGCTTTCCCAGAGGGGATGCCCTAGCAAAGAGGCTTTTGCTCTATGCGGGTTCCTCCCGCCGTGCTCGAATACTAGGCTAAGGCAAGCAGCAACAGCAGCCCACAGAAACGACTCTGATTTCCCAGCGATGGCTATGCTTTCGCATAGCTTTTCAGCTTGGCGGGAACCGCACTTCGCTGCTGCTTCCTCAGCAAGGATTTCGGTGTTTGCTCTGTCGCGTCAGGGAAGAAGAGCTGCGGAGAGCTGGTCCGTCTTAGGCCTTGCTGTCCCGGGCTTCATGTTGGCGCCCTGGGTTCTCGCTGCCAGGCCGAAATAAGCAGACACAGCCACAAACCTGCAGCAGCGTGCGTGGCCTAGGATGGCACTCAATGCACACTACCAACTCCCGTTGAAGGCAACGCTTGGCCTTTGGTACTGGCTCTCAGGCGGACTCACGGACAAGGCCAGTGCCTTCGCCACAGGAGAGGAGAGGCGACAGGATCCCTGAACACCGTCCGTTCCCTGGAATGGGGAGCTTTGGGGGACTGTCCCCACTCCTTCCCCGGCAAACCCCCTGCCACCGAAAACGCTGTCACATCTTGGAGGAAGATGGCATCTGACTGCCCATTTCACGAGGGAGCTGTTCCTCAAGTTCCGGGTTTGGCTCCTGGTAGCAAGCCCAAGTGTGCCCTACGGACAGGTGGTCAAGGACATGCTGTCCCCTTGGGACCAGAGGCACAAGACAGGCCTGCCTTCTGCCCAGACTCCTTCCTCAGAGTGGAGCAGGTGCCCCTGCCCTAGTCGTCACCTCATGTCTCATTAGCAGTGAGGCTTCGTCTCTCCGCACCGGGAGCGGGTGACACTTGTCTTGCCACCGGCCTGCTCTTCCTGCCACGGCAGGCTCTCCTGCTTCCCGACCGTTTCCCAAACTCAAGGCCAATGGCATCTTCTCTTCTCTGGGGGCGGCTTGTTCGGCCTGCCCCAGACTTGCTCCTGGGGAGTGCAGTGAAAGACATGTCCCTTTCCTTAAGGCCCTTTCAGATGTGCAACCACGCTTCTCTCTTAGGCAAAGAGGTGCTAGGGCAAAGAGGATTTCGTTGCATGCGGGTATCTTCCAACGTGCTGTGGAGAGTAGCTTAGGTATTCAGCAGCAGCATCCCCCACATCCGATTCTGATTTCCCAGTGAATGCTGTGCTTTCCCAGAGGAGATGCCCGGCCAAAGAGGATTTCGCTGTATGCGGGTTTCTCCCACCGCGAGACCGGGCTCAGGCAAGCAGCAGTAGAGCCCGCCTATCCGACTCTGATTTCTCAGCGAATGCTGTGCTTTCGCAGAGGCTTTGGCTTGGATAGAACAGCACTTGGCCGCTGCTTCCTCAGCAAGGCTTTAGTCGCTTCAGGGAAGAAGAGCAGCGGGAGAGCTGGTGCCTCTTGGGCCTTGCTTTCCCGGGCTCCAAGTTCACATCCTGGGTTCATCCTACCAAGCCGAAATAAGCAGACCCAGCCTCGACCCTGCAGCAGCGTGCATGGCCTAGGATGGCACTCTGCTCACAATGACATCTCTCCTCGTAGGCAAGGCCTGCCCTTTCGCTCTGGCATTCAGGGGGACAGGGGACTAGGCTCGTGCCTTCCCCATCCTTGAGGAGCCGCGAGAGGATCACTGCACACGGCCCGTGCCCTGGGATGGGGAGTAATGGGAAACTGTCCCTGTTTCCCCGACACACCCCCTGCCTCCGCCAAGGCTGCCACATCCTGGAGGAAGACGGCATTTGATTGCCCGTTCCTCCAGGAGGTGTTTCTGCGAGTTCAGGTTCGGGAGATTCGTGGCAAGCCCACGTCTGCCCTCTGGACAGGTGGCCAAGGACCTGCTATCCCCTTGGGCCCAGAGGCACAGGAAAGGCCTTCCTTCTGTCCAGACTCCTTCCTCAGATTAGAGCACGCTCCCGTGCCCAATCATACCCTCGTGTCTCCTTAGCTTCGTCTCTCTGCACAAGCAGAGGGTGACAATTGTCTTGCCACCGGCCCGCTGTTCTTGCCAGGGCCGGCGCTCCTGCTTCGCGACCGTTTTCCGTCCACAAGGCCAACGACTCCTCTTCTCCTGGGGCAGCATGCTGCACTTTCCCGAGACAGGCTCCTGGGGAGTGCAGTGACAGACATGTCCCTTTCTTTAAGGATCTTTCCACAGGCGCAACCACGCTTCTCTCTCAGGCAGAAGGGATGCCCAGGCAAAGTGGATCTCGCTCCATGCAGATTTATTACACCGTGCTGTGGAGTCTTCCTCAGGAAAACAGTAGCAGCATCCCACAGATCCGACTCTGATTTCCCAGAGAATGCTGTGCTTTCCCAGAGGGGATGCCCTAGCAAAGAGGCTTTTGCTCTATGCGGGTTCCTCCGGCCGTGCTCGAATACTAGGCTAAGGCAAGCAGCAACAGCAGCCCACAGAAACGACTCTGATTTCCCAGCGATGGCTATGCTTTCGCATAGGTTTTCAGCTTGGCGGGAACCGCACTTCGCTGCTGCTTCCTCAGCAAGGATTTCGGTGTTTGCTCTGTCGCGTCAGGGAAGAAGAGCTGCGGAGAGCTGGTCCGTCTTAGGCCTTGCTGTCCCGGGCTTCATGTTGGCGCCCTGGGTTCTCGCTGCCAGGCCGAAATAAGCAGACACAGCCACAAACCTGCAGCAGCGTGCGTGGCCTAGGATGGCACTCAATGCACACTACCAACTCCCGTTGTAGGCAACGCTTGGCCTTTGGTACTGGCTCTCAGGCGGACTCACGGACAAGGCCAGTGCCTTCGCCACAGGAGAGGAGAGGCGACAGGATCCCTGAACACCGTCCGTTCCCTGGAATGGGGAGCTTTGGGGGACTGTCCCCACTCCTTCCCCGGCAAACCCCCTGCCACCGAAAACGCTGTCACATCTTGGAGGAAGATGGCATCTGACTGCCCATTTCACGAGGGAGCTGTTCCTCAAGTTCCGGGTTTGGCTCCTGGTAGCAAGCCCGAGTGTGCCCTACGGACAGGTGGTCAAGGACATCCTGTCCCCTTGGGACCAGAGGCACAAGACAGGCCTGCCTTCTGCCCAGACTCCTTCCTCAGAGTGGAGCAGGTGCCCCTGCCCTAGTTGTCACCTCATGTCTCATTAGCAGTGAGGCTTCGTCTCTCCGAACCGGGAGCGGGTGACACTTGTCTTGCCACCGGCCTGCTCTTCCTGCCACGGCAGGCTCTCCTGCTTCCCGACCGTTTCCCAAACTCAAGGCCAATGGCACCTTCTCTTCTCTGGGGGCGGCTTGTTCGGCCTGCCCCAGACTTGCTCCTGGGGAGTGCAGTGAAAGACATGTCCCTTTCCTTAAGGCCCTTTCAGATGTGCAACCACGCTTCTCTCTTAGGCAAAGAGGTGCTAGGGCAAAGAGGATTTCGTTGCATGCGGGTATCTTCCAACGTGCTGTGGAGAGTAGCTTAGGTATTCAGCAGCAGCATCCCCCACATCCGATTCTGATTTCCCAGTGAATGCTGTGCTTTCCCAGAGGAGATGCCCGGGCAAAGAGGATTTCACTGTATGCGGGTTTCTCCCACCGCGAGACCGGGCTCAGGCAAGCAGCAGTAGAGCCCGCAGATCCGACTCTGATTTCTCAGCGAATGCTGTGCTTTCGCAGAGGCTTTGGCTTGGAGCGAACAGCACTTGGCCGCTGCTTCCTCAGCAAGGCTTTAGTCGCTTCAGGGAAGAAGAGCAGCGGGAGAGCTGGTGCCTCTTGGGCCTTGCTTTCCCGGGCTCCAAGTTCACATCCTGGGTTCATCCTACCAAGCCGAAATAAGCAGACCCAGCCTCGACCCTGCAGCAGCGTGCATGGCCTAGGATGGCACTCTGCTCACAATGACATCTCTCCTCGTAGGCAAGGCCTGTGCTTTCGCTCTGGCATTCAGGGGGACAGGGGACTAGGCTCGTACCTTCCCCATCCTTGAGGAGCCGCGAGAGGATCACTGCACACGGCACGTGCCCTGGGATGGGGAGTAATGGGAAACTGTCCCTGTTTCCCCGACACACCCCCTGCCTCCGCCAAGGCTGCCAAATCCTGGAGGAAGACGGCATTTGATTGCCCGTTCCTCCAGGAGGTGTTTCTGCGAGTTCAGGTTCGGGAGATTGGTGGCAAGCCCACGTCTGCCCTCTGGACAGGTGGCCAAGGACCTGCTATCCCCTTGGGCCCAGAGGCACAGGAAAGGCCTTCCTTCTGTCCAGACTCCTTCCTCAGATTAGAGCACGCTCCCGTGCCCAATCATCCCCTCGTGTCTCCTTAGCTTCGTCTCTCTGCACAAGCAGATGGTGACAATTGTCTTGCCACCGGCCCGCTGTTCTTTCCAGGGCCGGCGCTCCTGCTTCGCGACCGTTTTCCGTCCACAAGGCCAACGACTCCTTCTCTTCTCCTGGGGCAGCATGCTGCACTTTCCCGAGACAGGCTCCTGGGGAGTGCAGTGACAGACATGTCCCTTTCTTTAAGGCTCTTTCCACAGGCGCAACCACGCTTCTCTCTCAGGCAGAAGGGATGCCCAGGCAAAGTGGATCTCGCTCCATGCAGATTTATTACACCGTGCTGTGGAGTCTTCCTCAGGAAAACAGCAGCAGCATCCCACAGATCCGACTCTGATTTCCCAGAGAATGCTGTGCTTTCCCAGAGGGGATGCCCTAGCAAAGAGGCTTTTGCTCTATGCGGGTTCCTCCCGCCGGGCTCGAATAATAGGCTAAGGCAAGCAGCAACAGCAGCCCACAGAAACGACTCTGATTTCCCAGCGATGGCTATGCTTTCGCATAGCTTTTCAGCTTGGCGGGAACCGCACTTCGCTGCTGCTTCCTCAGCAAGGATTTCGGTGTTTGCTCTGTCGCGTCAGGGAAGAAGAGCTGCGGAGAGCTGGTCCGTCTTAGGCCTTGCTGTCCCGGGCTTCATGTTGGCGCCCTGGGTTCTCGCTGCCAGGCCGAAATAAGCAGACACAGCCACAAACCTGCAGCAGCGTGCGTGGCCTAGGATGGCACTCAATGCACACTACCAACTCCCGTTGTAGGCAACGCTTGGCCTTTGGTACTGGCTCTCAGGCGGACTCACGGACAAGGCCAGTGCCTTCGCCACAGGAGAGGAGAGGCGACAGGATCCCTGAACACCGTCCGTTCCGTGGAATGGGGAGCTTTGGGGGACTGTCCCCACTCCTTCCCCGGCAAACCCCCTGCCACCGAAAACGCTGTCACATCTTGGAGGAAGATGGCATCTGACTGCCCATTTCACGAGGGAGCTGTTCCTCAAGTTCCGGGTTTGGCTCCTGGTAGCAAGCCCAAGTGTGCCCTACGGACAGGTGGTCAAGGACATGCTGTCCCCTTGGGACCAGAGGCACAAGACAGGCCTGCCTTCTGCCCAGACTCCTTCCTCAGAGTGGAGCAGGTGCCCCTGCCCTAGTCGTCACCTCATGTCTCATTAGCAGTGAGGCTTCGTCTCTCCGCACCGGGAGCGGGTGACACTTGTCTTGCCACCGGCCTGCTCTTCCTGCCACGGCAGGCTCTCCTGCTTCCCGACCGTTTCCCAAACTCAAGGCCAATGGCATCTTCTCTTCTCTGGGGGCGGCTTGTTCGGCCTGCCCCAGACTTGCTCCTGGGGAGTGCAGTGAAAGACATGTCCCTTTCCTTAAGGCCCTTTCAGATGTGCAACCACGCTTCTCTCTTAGGCAAAGAGGTGCTAGGGCAAAGAGGATTTCGTTGCATGCGGGTATCTTCCAACGTGCTGTGGAGAGTAGCTTAGGTATTCAGCAGCAGCATCCCCCACAACCGATTCTGATTTCCCAGTGAATGCTGTGCTTTCCCAGAGGAGATGCCCGGCCAAAGAGGATTTTGCTGTATGCGGGTTTCTCCCACCGCGAGACCGGGCTCAGGCAAGCAGCAGTAGAGCCCGCCTATCCGACTCTGATTTCTCAGCGAATGCTGTGCTTTCGCAGAGGCTTTGGCTTGGATAGAACAGCACTTGGCCGCTGCTTCCTCAGCAAGGCTTTAGTCGCTTCAGGGAAGAAGAGCAGCGGGAGAGCTGGTGCCTCTTGGGCCTTGCTTTCCCGGGCTCCAAGTTCACATCCTGGGTTCATCCTACCAAGCCGAAATAAGCAGACCCAGCCTCGACCCTGCAGCAGCGTGCATGGCCTAGGATGGCACTCTGCTCACAATGACATCTCTCCTCGTAGGCAAGGCCTGCCCTTTCGCTCTGGCATTCAGGGGGACAGGGGACTAGGCTCGTGCCTTCCCCATCCTTGAGGAGCCGCGAGAGGATCACTGCACACGGCCCGTGCCCTGGGATGGGGAGTAATGGGAAACTGTCCCTGTTTCCCCGACACACCCCCTGCCTCCGCCAAGGCTGCCACATCCTGGAGGAAGACGGCATTTGATTGCCCGTTCCTCCAGGAGGTGTTTCTGCGAGTTCAGGTTCGGGAGATTGGTGGCAAGCCCACGTCTGCCCTCTGGACAGGTGGCCAAGGACCTGCTATCCCCTTGGGCCCAGAGGCACAGGAAAGGCCTTCCTTCTGTCCAGACTCCTTCCTCAGATTAGAGCACGCTCCCGTGCCCAATCATCCCCTCGTGTCTCCTTAGCTTCGTCTCTCTGCACAAGCAGAGGGTGACAATTGTCTTGCCACCGGCCCGCTGTTCTTGCCAGGGCCGGCGCTCCTGCTTCGCGACCGTTTTCCGTCCACAAGGCCAACGACTCCTTCTCTTCTCCTGGGGCAGCATGCTGCACTTTCCCGAGACAGGCTCCTGGGGAGTGCAGTGACAGACATGTCCCTTTCTTTAAGGCTCTTTCCACAGGCGCAACCAGGCTTCTCTCTCAGGCAGAAGGGATGCCCAGGCAAAGTGGATCTCGCTCCATGCAGATTTATTACACCATGCTGTGGAGTCTTCCTCAGGAAAACAGCAGCAGCATCCCACAGATCCGACTCTGATTTCCCAGAGAATGCTGTGCTTTCCCAGAGGGGATGCCCTAGCAAAGAGGCTTTTGCTCTATGCGGGTTCCTCCCGCCGTGCTCGAATACTAGGCTAAGGCAAGCAGCAACAGCAGCCCACAGAAAAGACTCTGATTTCCCAGCGATGGCTATGCTTTCGCATAGCTTTTCAGCTTGGCGGGAACCGCACTTCGCTGCTGCTTCCTCAGCAAGGATTTCGGTGTTTGCTCTGTCGCGTCAGGGAAGAAGAGCTGCGGAGAGCTGGTCCGTCTTAGGCCTTGCTGTCCCGGGCTTCATGTTGGCGCCCTGGGTTCTCGCTGCCAGGCCGAAATAAGCAGACACAGCCACAAACCTGCAGCAGCGTGCGTGGCCTAGGATGGCACTCTATGCACACTACCAACTCCCGTTGTAGGCAACGCTTGGCCTTTGGTACTGGCTCTCAGGCGGACTCACGGACAAGGCCAGTGCCTTCGCCACAGGAGAGGAGAGGCGACAGGATCCCTGAACACCGTCCGTTCCGTGGAATGGGGAGCTTTGGGGGACTGTCCCCACTCCTTCCCCGGCAAACCCCCTGCCACCGAAAACGCTGTCACATCTTGGAGGAAGATGGCATCTGACTGCCCATTTCACGAGGGAGCTGTTCCTCAAGTTCCGGGTTTGGCTCCTGGTAGCAAGCCCAAGTGTGCCCTACGGACAGGTGGTCAAGGACATGCTGTCCCCTTGGGACCAGAGGCACAAGACAGGCCTGCCTTCTGCCCAGACTGCTTCCTCAGAGTGGAGCAGGTGCCCCTGCCCTAGTCGTCACCTCATGTCTCATTAGCAGTGAGGCTTCGTCTCTCCGCACAGGGAGCGGGTGACACTTGTCTTGCCACCGGCCTGCTCTTCCTGCCACGGCAGGCTCTCCTGCTTCCCGACCGTTTCCCAAACTCAAGGCCAATGGCACCTTCTCTTCTCTGGGGGCGGCTTGTTCGGCCTGCCCCAGACTTGCTCCTGGGGAGTGCAGTGAAAGACATGTCCCTTTCCTTAAGGCCCTTTCAGATGTGCAACCACGCTTCTCTCTTAGGCAAAGAGGTGCTAGGGCAAAGAGGATTTCGTTGCATGCGGGTATCTTCCAACGTGCTGTGGAGAGTAGCTTAGGTATTCAGCAGCAGCATCCCCCACATCCGATTCTGATTTCCCAGTGAATGCTGTGCTTTCCCAGAGGAGATGCCCGGGCAAAGAGGATTTCACTGTATGCGGGTTTCTCCCACCGCGAGACCGGGCTCAGGCAAGCAGCAGTAGAGCCCGCAGATCCGACTCTGATTTCTCAGCGAATGCTGTGCTTTCGCAGAGGCTTTGGCTTGGAGCGAACAGCACTTGGCCGCTGCTTCCTCAGCAAGGCTTTAGTCGCTTCAGGGAAGAAGAGCAGCGGGAGAGCTGGTGCCTCTTGGGCCTTGCTTTCCCGGGCTCCAAGTTCACATCCTGGGTTCATCCTACCAAGCCGAAATAAGCAGACCCAGCCTCGACCCTGCAGCAGCGTGCATGGCCTAGGATGGCACTCTGCTCACAATGACATCTCTCCTCGTAGGCAAGGCCTGTGCTTTCGCTCTGGCATTCAGGGGGACAGGGGACTAGGCTCGTACCTTCCCCATCCTTGAGGAGCCGCGAGAGGATCACTGCACACGGCACGTGCCCTGGGATGGGGAGTAATGGGAAACTGTCCCTGTTTCCCCGACACACCCCCTGCCTCCGCCAAGGCTGCCAAATCCTGGAGGAAGACGGCATTTGATTGCCCGTTCCTCCAGGAGGTGTTTCTGCGAGTTCAGGTTCGGGAGATTGGTGGCAAGCCCACGTCTGCCCTCTGGACAGGTGGCCAAGGACCTGCTATCCCCTTGGGCCCAGAGGCACAGGAAAGGCCTTCCTTCTGTCCAGACTCCTTCCTCAGATTAGAGCACGCTCCCGTGCCCAATCATCCCCTCGTGTCTCCTTAGCTTCGTCTCTCTGCACAAGCAGATGGTGACAATTGTCTTGCCACCGGCCCGCTGTTCTTTCCAGGGCCGGCGCTCCTGCTTCGCGACCGTTTTCCGTCCACAAGGCCAACGACTCCTTCTCTTCTCCTGGGGCAGCATGCTGCACTTTCCCGAGACAGGCTCCTGGGGAGTGCAGTGACAGACATGTCCCTTTCTTTAAGGCTCTTTCCACAGGCGCAACCACGCTTCTCTCTCAGGCAGAAGGGATGCCCAGGCAAAGTGGATCTCGCTCCATGCAGATTTATTACACCGTGCTGTGGAGTCTTCCTCAGGAAAACAGCAGCAGCATCCCACAGATCCGACTCTGATTTCCCAGAGAATGCTGTGCTTTCCCAGAGGGGATGCCCTAGCAAAGAGGCTTTTGCTCTATGCGGGTTCCTCCCGCCGGGCTCGAATAATAGGCTAAGGCAAGCAGCAACAGCAGCCCACAGAAACGACTCTGATTTCCCAGCGATGGCTATGCTTTCGCATAGCTTTTCAGCTTGGCGGGAACCGCACTTCGCTGCTGCTTCCTCAGCAAGGATTTCGGTGTTTGCTCTGTCGCGTCAGGGAAGAAGAGCTGCGGAGAGCTGGTCCGTCTTAGGCCTTGCTGTCCCGGGCTTCATGTTGGCGCCCTGGGTTCTCGCTGCCAGGCCGAAATAAGCAGACACAGCCACAAACCTGCAGCAGCGTGCGTGGCCTAGGATGGCACTCAATGCACACTACCAACTCCCGTTGTAGGCAACGCTTGGCCTTTGGTACTGGCTCTCAGGCGGACTCACGGACAAGGCCAGTGCCTTCGCCACAGGAGAGGAGAGGCGACAGGATCCCTGAACACCGTCCGTTCCGTGGAATGGGGAGCTTTGGGGGACTGTCCCCACTCCTTCCCCGGCAAACCCCCTGCCACCGAAAACGCTGTCACATCTTGGAGGAAGATGGCATCTGACTGCCCATTTCACGAGGGAGCTGTTCCTCAAGTTCCGGGTTTGGCTCCTGGTAGCAAGCCCAAGTGTGCCCTACGGACAGGTGGTCAAGGACATGCTGTCCCCTTGGGACCAGAGGCACAAGACAGGCCTGCCTTCTGCCCAGACTCCTTCCTCAGAGTGGAGCAGGTGCCCCTGCCCTAGTCGTCACCTCATGTCTCATTAGCAGTGAGGCTTCGTCTCTCCGCACCGGGAGCGGGTGACACTTGTCTTGCCACCGGCCTGCTCTTCCTGCCACGGCAGGCTCTCCTGCTTCCCGACCGTTTCCCAAACTCAAGGCCAATGGCATCTTCTCTTCTCTGGGGGCGGCTTGTTCGGCCTGCCCCAGACTTGCTCCTGGGGAGTGCAGTGAAAGACATGTCCCTTTCCTTAAGGCCCTTTCAGATGTGCAACCACGCTTCTCTCTTAGGCAAAGAGGTGCTAGGGCAAAGAGGATTTCGTTGCATGCGGGTATCTTCCAACGTGCTGTGGAGAGTAGCTTAGGTATTCAGCAGCAGCATCCCCCACAACCGATTCTGATTTCCCAGTGAATGCTGTGCTTTCCCAGAGGAGATGCCCGGCCAAAGAGGATTTTGCTGTATGCGGGTTTCTCCCACCGCGAGACCGGGCTCAGGCAAGCAGCAGTAGAGCCCGCCTATCCGACTCTGATTTCTCAGCGAATGCTGTGCTTTCGCAGAGGCTTTGGCTTGGATAGAACAGCACTTGGCCGCTGCTTCCTCAGCAAGGCTTTAGTCGCTTCAGGGAAGAAGAGCAGCGGGAGAGCTGGTGCCTCTTGGGCCTTGCTTTCCCGGGCTCCAAGTTCACATCCTGGGTTCATCCTACCAAGCCGAAATAAGCAGACCCAGCCTCGACCCTGCAGCAGCGTGCATGGCCTAGGATGGCACTCTGCTCACAATGACATCTCTCCTCGTAGGCAAGGCCTGCCCTTTCGCTCTGGCATTCAGGGGGACAGGGGACTAGGCTCGTGCCTTCCCCATCCTTGAGGAGCCGCGAGAGGATCACTGCACACGGCCCGTGCCCTGGGATGGGGAGTAATGGGAAACTGTCCCTGTTTCCCCGACACACCCCCTGCCTCCGCCAAGGCTGCCACATCCTGGAGGAAGACGGCATTTGATTGCCCGTTCCTCCAGGAGGTGTTTCTGCGAGTTCAGGTTCGGGAGATTGGTGGCAAGCCCACGTCTGCCCTCTGGACAGGTGGCCAAGGACCTGCTATCCCCTTGGGCCCAGAGGCACAGGAAAGGCCTTCCTTCTGTCCAGACTCCTTCCTCAGATTAGAGCACGCTCCCGTGCCCAATCATCCCCTCGTGTCTCCTTAGCTTCGTCTCTCTGCACAAGCAGAGGGTGACAATTGTCTTGCCACCGGCCCGCTGTTCTTGCCAGGGCCGGCGCTCCTGCTTCGCGACCGTTTTCCGTCCACAAGGCCAACGACTCCTTCTCTTCTCCTGGGGCAGCATGCTGCACTTTCCCGAGACAGGCTCCTGGGGAGTGCAGTGACAGACATGTCCCTTTCTTTAAGGCTCTTTCCACAGGCGCAACCAGGCTTCTCTCTCAGGCAGAAGGGATGCCCAGGCAAAGTGGATCTCGCTCCATGCAGATTTATTACACCATGCTGTGGAGTCTTCCTCAGGAAAACAGCAGCAGCATCCCACAGATCCGACTCTGATTTCCCAGAGAATGCTGTGCTTTCCCAGAGGGGATGCCCTAGCAAAGAGGCTTTTGCTCTATGCGGGTTCCTCCCGCCGTGCTCGAATACTAGGCTAAGGCAAGCAGCAACAGCAGCCCACAGAAAAGACTCTGATTTCCCAGCGATGGCTATGCTTTCGCATAGCTTTTCAGCTTGGCGGGAACCGCACTTCGCTGCTGCTTCCTCAGCAAGGATTTCGGTGTTTGCTCTGTCGCGTCAGGGAAGAAGAGCTGCGGAGAGCTGGTCCGTCTTAGGCCTTGCTGTCCCGGGCTTCATGTTGGCGCCCTGGGTTCTCGCTGCCAGGCCGAAATAAGCAGACACAGCCACAAACCTGCAGCAGCGTGCGTGGCCTAGGATGGCACTCTATGCACACTACCAACTCCCGTTGTAGGCAACGCTTGGCCTTTGGTACTGGCTCTCAGGCGGACTCACGGACAAGGCCAGTGCCTTCGCCACAGGAGAGGAGAGGCGACAGGATCCCTGAACACCGTCCGTTCCGTGGAATGGGGAGCTTTGGGGGACTGTCCCCACTCCTTCCCCGGCAAACCCCCTGCCACCGAAAACGCTGTCACATCTTGGAGGAAGATGGCATCTGACTGCCCATTTCACGAGGGAGCTGTTCCTCAAGTTCCGGGTTTGGCTCCTGGTAGCAAGCCCAAGTGTGCCCTACGGACAGGTGGTCAAGGACATGCTGTCCCCTTGGGACCAGAGGCACAAGACAGGCCTGCCTTCTGCCCAGACTGCTTCCTCAGAGTGGAGCAGGTGCCCCTGCCCTAGTCGTCACCTCATGTCTCATTAGCAGTGAGGCTTCGTCTCTCCGCACAGGGAGCGGGTGACACTTGTCTTGCCACCGGCCTGCTCTTCCTGCCACGGCAGGCTCTCCTGCTTCCCGACCGTTTCCCAAACTCAAGGCCAATGGCACCTTCTCTTCTCTGGGGGCGGCTTGTTCGGCCTGCCCCAGACTTGCTCCTGGGGAGTGCAGTGAAATCATGTCCCTTTCCTTAAGGCCCTTTCAGATGTGCAACCACGCTTCTCTCTTAGGCAAAGAGGTGCTAGGGCAAAGAGGATTTCGTTGCATGCGGGTATCTTCCAACGTGCTGTGGAGAGTAGCTTAGGTATTCAGCAGCAGCATCCCCCACATCCGATTCTGATTTCCCAGTGAATGCTGTGCTTTCCCAGAGGAGAAGCCCGGGCAAAGAGGATTTCGCTGTATGCGGGTTTCTCCCACCGCGAGACCGGGCTCAGGCAAGCAGCAGTAGAGCCCGCAGATCCGACTCTGATTTCTCAGCGAATGCTGTGCTTTCGCAGAGGCTTTGGCTTGGAGCGAACAGCACTTGGCCGCTGCTTCCTCAGCAAGGCTTTAGTCGCTTCAGGGAAGAAGAGCAGCGGGAGAGCTGGTGCCTCTTGGGCCTTGCTTTCCCGGGCTCCAAGTTCACATCCTGGGTTCATCCTACCAAGCCGAAATAAGCAGACCCAGCCTCGACCCTGCAGCAGCGTGCATGGCCTAGGATGGCACTCTGCTCAAAATGACATCTCTCCTCGTAGGCAAGGCCTGTCCTTTCGCTCTGGCATTCAGGGGGACAGGGGACTAGGCTCGTGCCTTCCCCATCCTTGAGGAGCCGCGAGAGGATCACTGCACACGGCCCGTGCCCTGGGATGGGGAGTAATGGGAAACTGTCCCTGTTTCCCCGACACACCCCCTGCCTCCGCCAAGGCTGCCACATCCTGGAGGAAGACGGCATTTGATTGCCCGTTCCTCCAGGAGGTGTTTCTGCGAGTTCAGGTTCGGGAGATTGGTGGCAAGCCCACGTCTGCCCTCTGGACAGGTGGCCAAGGACCTGCTATCCCCTTGGGCCCAGAGGCACAGGAAAGGCCTTCCTTCTGTCCAGACTCCTTCCTCAGATTAGAGCACGCTCCCGTGCCCAATCATACCCTCGTGTCTCCTTAGCTTCGTCTCTCTGCACAAGCAGAGGGTGACAATTGTCTTGCCACCGGCCCGCTGTTCTTGCCAGGGCCGGCGCTCCTGCTTCGCGACCGTTTTCCGTCCACAAGGCCAACGACTCCTTCTCTTCTCCTGGGGCAGCATGCTGCACTTTCCCGAGACAGGCTCCTGGGGAGTGCAGTGACAGACATGTCCCTTTCTTTAAGGCTCTTTCCACAGGCGCAACCACGCTTCTCTCTCAGGCAGAAGGGATGCCCAGGCAAAGTGGATCTCGCTCCATGCAGATTTATTACACCGTGCTGTGGAGTCTTCCTCAGGAAAACAGCAGCAGCATCCCACAGATCCGACTCTGATTTCCCAGAGAATGCTGTGCTTTCCCAGAGGGGATGCCCTAGCAAAGAGGCTTTTGCTCTATGCGGGTTCCTCCCGCCGGGCTCGAATACTAGGCTAAGGCAAGCAGCAACAGCAGCCCACAGAAACGACTCTGATTTCCCAGCGATGGCTATGCTTTCGCATAGCTTTTCAGCTTGGCGGGAACCGCACTTCGCTGCTGCTTCCTCAGCAAGGATTTCGGTGTTTGCTCTGTCGCGTCAGGGAAGAAGAGCTGCGGAGAGCTGGTCCGTCTTAGGCCTTGCTGTCCCGGGCTTCATGTTGGCGCCCTGGGTTCTCGCTGCCAGGCCGAAATAAGCAGACACAGCCACAAACCTGCAGCAGCGTGCGTGGCCTAGGATGGCACTCAATGCACACTACCAACTCCCGTTGTAGGCAACGCTTGGCCTTTGGTACTGGCTCTCAGGCGGACTCACGGACAAGGCCAGTGCCTTCGCCACAGGAGAGGAGAGGCGACAGGATCCCTGAACACCGTCCGTTGCCTGGAATGGGGAGCTTTGGGGGACTGTCCCCACTCCTTCCCCGGCAAACCCCCTGCCACCGAAAACGCTGTCACATCTTGGAGGAAGATGGCATCTGACTGCCCATTTCACGAGGGAGCTGTTCCTCAAGTTCCGGGTTTGGCTCCTGGTAGCAAGCCCAAGTGTGCCCTACGGACAGGTGGTCAAGGACATGCTGTCCCCTTGGGACCAGAGGCACAAGACAGGCCTGCCTTCTGCCCAGACTCCTTCCTCAGAGTGGAGCAGGTGCCCCTGCCCTAGTCGTCACCTCATGTCTCATTAGCAGTGAGGCTTCGTCTCTCCGCACCGGGAGCGGGTGACACTTGTCTTGCCACCGGCCTGCTCTTCCTGCCACGGCAGGCTCTCCTGCTTCCCGACCGTTTCCCAAACTCAAGGCCAATGGCATCTTCTCTTCTCTGGGGGCGGCTTGTTCGGCCTGCCCCAGACTTGCTCCTGGGGAGTGCAGTGAAAGACATGTCCCTTTCCTTAAGGCCCTTTCAGATGTGCAACCACGCTTCTCTCTTAGGCAAAGAGGTGCTAGGGCAAAGAGGATTTCGTTGCATGCGGGTATCTTCCAACGTGCTGTGGAGAGTAGCTTAGGTATTCAGCAGCAGCATCCCCCACAACCGATTCTGATTTCCCAGTGAATGCTGTGCTTTCCCAGAGGAGATGCCCGGCCAAAGAGGATTTCGCTGTATGCGGGTTTCTCCCACCGCGAGACCGGGCTCAGGCAAGCAGCAGTAGAGCCCGCCTATCCGACTCTGATTTCTCAGCGAATGCTGTGCTTTCGCAGAGGCTTTGGCTTGGATAGAACAGCACTTGGCCGCTGCTTCCTCAGCAAGGCTTTAGTCGCTTCAGGGAAGAAGAGCAGCGGGAGAGCTGGTGCCTCTTGGGCCTTGCTTTCCCGGGCTCCAAGTTCACATCCTGGGTTCATCCTACCAAGCCGAAATAAGCAGACCCAGCCTCGACCCTGCAGCAGCGTGCATGGCCTAGGATGGCACTCTGCTCACAATGACATCTCTCCTCGTAGGCAAGGCCTGCCCTTTCGCTCTGGCATTCAGGGGGACAGGGGACTAGGCTCGTGCCTTCCCCATCCTTGAGGAGCCGCGAGAGGATCACTGCACACGGCCCGTGCCCTGGGATGGGGAGTAATGGGAAACTGTCCCTGTTTCCCCGACACACCCCCTGCCTCCGCCAAGGCTGCCACATCCTGGAGGAAGACGGCATTTGATTGCCCGTTCCTCCAGGAGGTGTTTCTGCGAGTTCAGGTTCGGGAGATTGGTGGCAAGCCCACGTCTGCCCTCTGGACAGGTGGCCAAGGACCTGCTATCCCCTTGGGCCCAGAGGCACAGGAAAGGCCTTCCTTCTGTCCAGACTCCTTCCTCAGATTAGAGCACGCTCCCGTGCCCAATCATCCCCTCGTGTCTCCTTAGCTTCGTCTCTCTGCACAAGCAGAGGGTGACAATTGTCTTGCCACCGGCCCGCTGTTCTTGCCAGGGCCGGCGCTCCTGCTTCGCGACCGTTTTCCGTCCACAAGGCCAACGACTCCTTCTCTTCTCCTGGGGCAGCATGCTGCACTTTCCCGAGACAGGCTCCTGGGGAGTGCAGTGACAGACATGTCCCTTTCTTTAAGGCTCTTTCCACAGGCGCAACCAGGCTTCTCTCTCAGGCAGAAGGGATGCCCAGGCAAAGTGGATCTCGCTCCATGCAGATTTATTACACCATGCTGTGGAGTCTTCCTCAGGAAAACAGCAGCAGCATCCCACAGATCCGACTCTGATTTCCCAGAGAATGCTGTGCTTTCCCAGAGGGGATGCCCTAGCAAAGAGGCTTTTGCTCTATGCGGGTTCCTCCCGCCGTGCTCGAATACTAGGCTAAGGCAAGCAGCAACAGCAGCCCACAGAAAAGACTCTGATTTCCCAGCGATGGCTATGCTTTCGCATAGCTTTTCAGCTTGGCGGGAACCGCACTTCGCTGCTGCTTCCTCAGCAAGGATTTCGGTGTTTGCTCTGTCGCGTCAGGGAAGAAGAGCTGCGGAGAGCTGGTCCGTCTTAGGCCTTGCTGTCCCGGGCTTCATGTTGGCGCCCTGGGTTCTCGCTGCCAGGCCGAAATAAGCAGACACAGCCACAAACCTGCAGCAGCGTGCGTGGCCTAGGATGGCACTCAATGCACACTACCAACTCCCGTTGTAGGCAACGCTTGGCCTTTGGTACTGGCTCTCAGGCGGACTCACGGACAAGGCCAGTGCCTTCGCCACAGGAGAGGAGAGGCGACAGGATCCCTGAACACCGTCCGTTGCCTGGAATGGGGAGCTTTGGGGGACTGTCCCCACTCCTTCCCCGGCAAACCCCCTGCCACCGAAAACGCTGTCACATCTTGGAGGAAGATGGCATCTGACTGCCCATTTCACGAGGGAGCTGTTCCTCAAGTTCCGGGTTTGGCTCCTGGTAGCAAGCCCAAGTGTGCCCTACGGACAGGTGGTCAAGGACATGCTGTCCCCTTGGGACCAGAGGCACAAGACAGGCCTGCCTTCTGCCCAGACTGCTTCCTCAGAGTGGAGCGGTGCCCCTGCCCTAGTCGTCACCTCATGTCTCATTAGCAGTGAGGCTTCGTCTCTCCGCACAGGGAGCGGGTGACACTTGTCTTGCCACCGGCCTGCTCTTCCTGCCACGGCAGGCTCTCCTGCTTCCCGACCGTTTCCCAAACTCAAGGCCAATGGCACCTTCTCTTCTCTGGGGGCGGCTTGTTCGGCCTGCCCCAGACTTGCTCCTGGGGAGTGCAGTGAAATCATGTCCCTTTCCTTAAGGCCCTTTCAGATGTGCAACCACGCTTCTCTCTTAGGCAAAGAGGTGCTAGGGCAAAGAGGATTTCGTTGCATGCGGGTATCTTCCAACGTGCTGTGGAGAGTAGCTTAGGTATTCAGCAGCAGCATCCCCCACATCCGATTCTGATTTCCCAGTGAATGCTGTGCTTTCCCAGAGGAGAAGCCCGGGCAAAGAGGATTTCGCTGTATGCGGGTTTCTCCCACCGCGAGACCGGGCTCAGGCAAGCAGCAGTAGAGCCCGCAGATCCGACTCTGATTTCTCAGCGAATGCTGTGCTTTCGCAGAGGCTTTGGCTTGGAGCGAACAGCACTTGGCCGCTGCTTCCTCAGCAAGGCTTTAGTCGCTTCAGGGAAGAAGAGCAGCGGGAGAGCTGGTGCCTCTTGGGCCTTGCTTTCCCGGGCTCCAAGTTCACATCCTGGGTTCATCCTACCAAGCCGAAATAAGCAGACCCAGCCTCGACCCTGCAGCAGCGTGCATGGCATAGGATGGCACTCTGCTCAAAATGACATCTCTCCTCGTAGGCAAGGCCTGTCCTTTCGCTCTGGCATTCAGGGGGACAGGGGACTAGGCTCGTGCCTTCCCCATCCTTGAGGAGCCCCGAGAGGATCACTGCACACGGCCCGTGCCCTGGGATGGGGAGTAATGGGAAACTGTCCCTGTTTCCCCGACACACCCCCTGCCTCCGCCAAGGCTGCCACATCCTGGAGGAAGACGGCATTTGATTGCCCGTTCCTCCAGGAGGTGTTTCTGCGAGTTCAGGTTCGGGAGATTGGTGGCAAGCCCACGTCTGCCCTCTGGACAGGTGGCCAAGGACCTGCTATCCCCTTGGGCCCAGAGGCACAGGAAAGGCCTTCCTTCTGTCCAGACTCCTTCCTCAGATTAGAGCACGCTCCCGTGCCCAATCATACCCTCGTGTCTCCTTAGCTTCGTCTCTCTGCACAAGCAGAGGGTGACAATTGTCTTGCCACCGGCCCGCTGTTCTTGCCAGGGCCGGCGCTCCTGCTTCGCGACCGTTTTCCGTCCACAAGGCCAACGACTCCTTCTCTTCTCCTGGGGCAGCATGCTGCACTTTCCCGAGACAGGCTCCTGGGGAGTGCAGTGACAGACATGTCCCTTTCTTTAAGGCTCTTTCCACAGGCGCAACCAGGCTTCTCTCTCAGGCAGAAGGGATGCCCAGGCAAAGTGGATCTCGCTCCATGCAGATTTATTACACCGTGCTGTGGAGTCTTCCTCAGGAAAACAGCAGCAGCATCCCACAGATCCGACTCTGATTTCCCAGAGAATGCTGTGCTTTCCCAGAGGGGATGCCCTAGCAAAGAGGCTTTTGCTCTATGCGGGTTCCTCCCGCCGTGCTCGAATACTAGGCTAAGGCAAGCAGCAACAGCAGCCCACAGAAACGACTCTGATTTCCCAGCGATGGCTATGCTTTCGCATAGCTTTTCAGCTTGGCGGGAACCGCACTTCGCTGCTGCTTCCTCAGCAAGGATTTCGGTGTTTGCTCTGTCGCGTCAGGGAAGAAGAGCTGCGGAGAGCTGGTCCGTCTTAGGCCTTGCTGTCCCGGGCTTCATTTTCGCGCCCTGGGTTCTCGCTGCCAGGCCGAAATAAGCAGACACAGCCACAAACCTGCAGCAGCGTGCGTGGCCTAGGATGGCACTCAATGCACACTACCAACTCCCGTTGTAGGCAACGCTTGGCCTTTGGTACTGGCTCTCAGGCGGACTCACGGACAAGGCCAGTGCCTTCGCCACAGGAGAGGAGAGGCGACAGGATCCCTGAACACCGTCCGTTGCCTGGAATGGGGAGCTTTGGGGGACTGTCCCCACTCCTTCCCCGGCAAACCCCCTGCCACCGAAAACGCTGTCACATCTTGGAGGAAGATGGCATCTGACTGCCCATTTCACGAGGGAGCTGTTCCTCAAGTTCCGGGTTTGGCTCCTGGTAGCAAGCCCAAGTGTGCCCTACGGACAGGTGGTCAAGGACATGCTGTCCCCTTGGGACCAGAGGCACAAGACAGGCCTGCCTTCTGCCCAGACTCCTTCCTCAGAGTGGAGCAGGTGCCCCTGCCCTAGTCGTCACCTCATGTCTCATTAGCAGTGAGGCTTCGTCTCTCCGCACCGGGAGCGGGTGACACTTGTCTTGCCACCGGCCTGCTCTTCCTGCCACGGCAGGCTCTCCTGCTTCCCGACCGTTTCCCAAACTCAAGGCCAATGGCATCTTCTCTTCTCTGGGGGCGGCTTGTTCGGCCTGCCCCAGACTTGCTCCTGGGGAGTGCAGTGAAAGACATGTCCCTTTCCTTAAGGCCCTTTCAGATGTGCAACCACGCTTCTCTCTTAGGCAAAGAGGTGCTAGGGCAAAGAGGATTTCGTTGCATGCGGGTATCTTCCAACGTGCTGTGGAGAGTAGCTTAGGTATTCAGCAGCAGCATCCCCCACAACCGATTCTGATTTCCCAGTGAATGCTGTGCTTTCCCAGAGGAGATGCCCGGCCAAAGAGGATTTCGCTGTATGCGGGTTTCTCCCACCGCGAGACCGGGCTCAGGCAAGCAGCAGTAGAGCCCGCCTATCCGACTCTGATTTCTCAGCGAATGCTGTGCTTTCGCAGAGGCTTTGGCTTGGATAGAACAGCACTTGGCCGCTGCTTCCTCAGCAAGGCTTTAGTCGCTTCAGGGAAGAAGAGCAGCGGGAGAGCTGGTGCCTCTTGGGCCTTGCTTTCCCGGGCTCCAAGTTCACATCCTGGGTTCATCCTACCAAGCCGAAATAAGCAGACCCAGCCTCGACCCTGCAGCAGCGTGCATGGCCTAGGATGGCACTCTGCTCACAATGACATCTCTCCTCGTAGGCAAGGCCTGCCCTTTCGCTCTGGCATTCAGGGGGACAGGGGACTAGGCTCGTGCCTTCCCCATCCTTGAGGAGCCGCGAGAGGATCACTGCACACGGCCCGTGCCCTGGGATGGGGAGTAATGGGAAACTGTCCCTGTTTCCCCGACACACCCCCTGCCTCCGCCAAGGCTGCCACATCCTGGAGGAAGACGGCATTTGATTGCCCGTTCCTCCAGGAGGTGTTTCTGCGAGTTCAGGTTCGGGAGATTGGTGGCAAGCCCACGTCTGCCCTCTGGACAGGTGGCCAAGGACCTGCTATCCCCTTGGGCCCAGAGGCACAGGAAAGGCCTTCCTTCTGTCCAGACTCCTTCCTCAGATTAGAGCACGCTCCCGTGCCCAATCATCCCCTCGTGTCTCCTTAGCTTCGTCTCTCTGCACAAGCAGAGGGTGACAATTGTCTTGCCACCGGCCCGCTGTTCTTGCCAGGGCCGGCGCTCCTGCTTCGCGACCGTTTTCCGTCCACAAGGCCAACGACTCCTTCTCTTCTCCTGGGGCAGCATGCTGCACTTTCCCGAGACAGGCTCCTGGGGAGTGCAGTGACAGATATGTCCCTTTCTTTAAGGCTCTTTCCACAGGCGCAACCAGGCTTCTCTCTCAGGCAGAAGGGATGCCCAGGCAAAGTGGATCTCGCTCCATGCAGATTTATTACACCATGCTGTGGAGTCTTCCTCAGGAAAACAGCAGCAGCATCCCACAGATCCGACTCTGATTTCCCAGAGAATGCTGTGCTTTCCCAGAGGGGATGCCCTAGCAAAGAGGCTTTTGCTCTATGCGGGTTCCTCCCGCCGTGCTCGAATACTAGGCTAAGGCAAGCAGCAACAGCAGCCCACAGAAAAGACTCTGATTTCCCAGCGATGGCTATGCTTTCGCATAGCTTTTCAGCTTGGCGGGAACCGCACTTCGCTGCTGCTTCCTCAGCAAGGATTTCGGTGTTTGCTCTGTCGCGTCAGGGAAGAAGAGCTGCGGAGAGCTGGTCCGTCTTAGGCCTTGCTGTCCCGGGCTTCATGTTGGCGCCCTGGGTTCTCGCTGCCAGGCCGAAATAAGCAGACACAGCCACAAACCTGCAGCAGCGTGCGTGGCCTAGGATGGCACTCAATGCACAGTACCAACTCCCGTTGTAGGCAACGCTTGGCCTTTGGTACTGGCTCTCAGGCGGACTCACGGACAAGGCCAGTGCCTTCGCCACAGGAGAGGAGAGGCGACAGGATCCCTGAACACCGTCCGTTCCGTGGAATGGGGAGCTTTGGGGGACTGTCCCCACTCCTTCCCCGGCAAACCCCCTGCCACCGAAAACGCTGTCACATCTTGGAGGAAGATGGCATCTGACTGCCCATTTCACGAGGGAGCTGTTCCTCAAGTTCCGGGTTTGGCTCCTGGTAGCAAGCCCAAGTGTGCCCTACGGACAGGTGGTCAAGGACATGCTGTCCCCTTGGGACCAGAGGCACAAGACAGGCCTGCCTTCTGCCCAGACTGCTTCCTCAGAGTGGAGCAGGTGCCCCTGCCCTAGTCGTCACCTCATGTCTCATTAGCAGTGAGGCTTCGTCTCTCCGCACAGGGAGCGGGTGACACTTGTCTTGCCACCGGCCTGCTCTTCCTGCCACGGCAGGCTCTCCTGCTTCCCGACCGTTTCCCAAACTCAAGGCCAATGGCACCTTCTCTTCTCTGGGGGCGGCTTGTTCGGCCTGCCCCAGACTTGCTCCTGGGGAGTGCAGTGAAATCATGTCCCTTTCCTTAAGGCCCTTTCAGATGTGCAACCACGCTTCTCTCTTAGGCAAAGAGGTGCTAGGGCAAAGAGGATTTCGTTGCATGCGGGTATCTTCCAACGTGCTGTGGAGAGTAGCTTAGGTATTCAGCAGCAGCATCCCCCACATCCGATTCTGATTTCCCAGTGAATGCTGTGCTTTCCCAGAGGAGAAGCCCGGGCAAAGAGGATTTCGCTGTATGCGGGTTTCTCCCACCGCGAGACCGGGCTCAGGCAAGCAGCAGTAGAGCCCGCAGATCCGACTCTGATTTCTCAGCGAATGCTGTGCTTTCGCAGAGGCTTTGGCTTGGAGCGAACAGCACTTGGCCGCTGCTTCCTCAGCAAGGCTTTAGTCGCTTCAGGGAAGAAGAGCAGCGGGAGAGCTGGTGCCTCTTGGGCCTTGCTTTCCCGGGCTCCAAGTTCACATCCTGGGTTCATCCTACCAAGCCGAAATAAGCAGACCCAGCCTCGACCCTGCAGCAGCGTGCATGGCATAGGATGGCACTCTGCTCAAAATGACATCTCTCCTCGTAGGCAAGGCCTGTCCTTTCGCTCTGGCATTCAGGGGGACAGGGGACTAGGCTCGTGCCTTCCCCATCCTTGAGGAGCCGCGAGAGGATCACTGCACACGGCCCGTGCCCTGGGATGGGGAGTAATGGGAAACTGTCCCTGTTTCCCCGACACACCCCCTGCCTCCGCCAAGGCTGCCACATCCTGGAGGAAGACGGCATTTGATTGCCCGTTCCTCCAGGAGGTGTTTCTGCGAGTTCAGGTTCGGGAGATTGGTGGCAAGCCCACGTCTGCCCTCTGGACAGGTGGCCAAGGACCTGCTATCCCCTTGGGCCCAGAGGCACAGGAAAGGCCTTCCTTCTGTCCAGACTCCTTCCTCAGATTAGAGCACGCTCCCGTGCCCAATCATACCCTCGTGTCTCCTTAGCTTCGTCTCTCTGCACAAGCAGAGGGTGACAATTGTCTTGCCACCGGCCCGCTGTTCTTGCCAGGGCCGGCGCTCCTGCTTCGCGACCGTTTTCCGTCCACAAGGCCAACGACTCCTTCTCTTCTCCTGGGGCAGCATGCTGCACTTTCCCGAGACAGGCTCCTGGGGAGTGCAGTGACAGACATGTCCCTTTCTTTAAGGCTCTTTCCACAGGCGCAACCAGGCTTCTCTCTCAGGCAGAAGGGATGCCCAGGCAAAGTGGATCTCGCTCCATGCAGATTTATTACACCGTGCTGTGGAGTCTTCCTCAGGAAAACAGCAGCAGCATCCCACAGATCCGACTCTGATTTCCCAGAGAATGCTGTGCTTTCCCAGAGGGGATGCCCTAGCAAAGAGGCTTTTGCTCTATGCGGGTTCCTCCCGCCGTGCTCGAATACTAGGCTAAGGCAAGCAGCAACAGCAGCCCACAGAAACGACTCTGATTTCCCAGCGATGGCTATGCTTTCGCATAGCTTTTCAGCTTGGCGGGAACCGCACTTCGCTGCTGCTTCCTCAGCAAGGATTTCGGTGTTTGCTCTGTCGCGTCAGGGAAGAAGAGCTGCGGAGAGCTGGTCCGTCTTAGGCCTTGCTGTCCCGGGCTTCATTTTGGCGCCCTGGGTTCTCGCTGCCAGGCCGAAATAAGCAGACACAGCCACCAACCTGCAGCAGCGTGCGTGGCCTAGGATGGCACTCAATGCACACTACCAACTCCCGTTGTAGGCAACGCTTGGCCTTTGGTACTGGCTCTCAGGCGGACTCACGGACAAGGCCAGTGCCTTCGCCACAGGAGAGGAGAGGCGACAGGATCCCTGAACACCGTCCGTTGCCTGGAATGGGGAGCTTTGGGGGACTGTCCCCACTCCTTCCCCGGCAAACCCCCTGCCACCGAAAACGCTGTCACATCTTGGAGGAAGATGGCATCTGACTGCCCATTTCACGAGGGAGCTGTTCCTCAAGTTCCGGGTTTGGCTCCTGGTAGCAAGCCCAAGTGTGCCCTACGGACAGGTGGTCAAGGACATGCTGTCCCCTTGGGACCAGAGGCACAAGACAGGCCTGCCTTCTGCCCAGACTCCTTCCTCAGAGTGGAGCAGGTGCCCCTGCCCTAGTCGTCACCTCATGTCTCATTAGCAGTGAGGCTTCGTCTCTCCGCACCGGGAGCGGGTGACACTTGTCTTGCCACCGGCCTGCTCTTCCTGCCACGGCAGGCTCTCCTGCTTCCCGACCGTTTCCCAAACTCAAGGCCAATGGCATCTTCTCTTCTCTGGGGGCGGCTTGTTCGGCCTGCCCCAGACTTGCTCCTGGGGAGTGCAGTGAAATCATGTCCCTTTCCTTAAGGCCCTTTCAGATGTGCAACCACGCTTCTCTCTTAGGCAAAGAGGTGCTAGGGCAAAGAGGATTTCGTTGCATGCGGGTATCTTCCAACGTGCTGTGGAGAGTAGCTTAGGTATTCAGCAGCAGCATCCCCCACAACCGATTCTGATTTCCCAGTGAATGCTGTGCTTTCCCAGAGGAGATGCCCGGCCAAAGAGGATTTCGCTGTATGCGGGTTTCTCCCACCGCGAGACCGGGCTCAGGCAAGCAGCAGTAGAGCCCGCCTATCCGACTCTGATTTCTCAGCGAATGCTGTGCTTTCGCAGAGGCTTTGGCTTGGATAGAACAGCACTTGGCCGCTGCTTCCTCAGCAAGGCTTTAGTCGCTTCAGGGAAGAAGAGCAGCGGGAGAGCTGGTGCCTCTTGGGCCTTGCTTTCCCGGGCTCCAAGTTCACATCCTGGGTTCATCCTACCAAGCCGAAATAAGCAGACCCAGCCTCGACCCTGCAGCAGCGTGCATGGCCTAGGATGGCACTCTGCTCACAATGACATCTCTCCTCGTAGGCAAGGCCTGCCCTTTCGCTCTGGCATTCAGGGGGACAGGGGACTAGGCTCGTGCCTTCCCCATCCTTGAGGAGCCGCGAGAGGATCACTGCACACGGCCCGTGCCCTGGGATGGGGAGTAATGGGAAACTGTCCCTGTTTCCCCGACACACCCCCTGCCTCCGCCAAGGCTGCCACATCCTGGAGGAAGACGGCATTTGATTGCCCGTTCCTCCAGGAGGTGTTTCTGCGAGTTCAGGTTCGGGAGATTGGTGGCAAGCCCACGTCTGCCCTCTGGACAGGTGGCCAAGGACCTGCTATCCCCTTGGGCCCAGAGGCACAGGAAAGGCCTTCCTTCTGTCCAGACTCCTTCCTCAGATTAGAGCACGCTCCCGTGCCCAATCATCCCCTCGTGTCTCCTTAGCTTCGTCTCTCTGCACAAGCAGAGGGTGACAATTGTCTTGCCACCGGCCCGCTGTTCTTGCCAGGGCCGGCGCTTCTGCTTCGCGACCGTTTTCCGTCCACAAGGCCAACGACTCCTTCTCTTCTCCTGGGGCAGCATGCTGCACTTTCCCGAGACAGGCTCCTGGGGAGTGCAGTGACAGACATGTCCCTTTCTTTAAGGCTCTTTCCACAGGCGCAACCACGCTTCTCTCTCAGGCAGAAGGGATGCCCAGGCAAAGTGGATCTCGCTCCATGCAGATTTATTACACCATGCTGTGGAGTCTTCCTCAGGAAAACAGCAGCAGCATCCCACAGATCCGACTCTGATTTCCCAGAGAATGCTGTGCTTTCCCAGAGGGGATGCCCTAGCAAAGAGGCTTTTGCTCTATGCGGGTTCCTCCCGCCGTGCTCGAATACTAGGCTAAGGCAAGCAGCAACAGCAGCCCACAGAAAAGTCTCTGATTTCCCAGCGATGGCTATGCTTTCGCATAGCTTTTCAGCTTGGCGGGAACCGCACTTCGCTGCTGCTTCCTCAGCAAGGATTTCGGTGTTTGCTCTGTCGCGTCAGGGAAGAAGAGCTGCGGAGAGCTGGTCCGTCTTAGGCCTTGCTGTCCCGGGCTTCATGTTGGCGCCCTGGGTTCTCGCTGCCAGGCCGAAATAAGCAGACACAGCCACAAACCTGCAGCAGCGTGCGTGGCCTAGGATGGCACTCAATGCACACTACCAACTCCCGTTGTAGGCAACGCTTGGCCTTTGGTACTGGCTCTCAGGCGGACTCACGGACAAGGCCAGTGCCTTCGCCACAGGAGAGGAGAGGCGACAGGATCCCTGAACACCGTCCGTTCCGTGGAATGGGGAGCTTTGGGGGACTGTCCCCACTCCTTCCCCGGCAAACCCCCTGCCACCGAAAACGCTGTCACATCTTGGAGGAAGATGGCATCTGACTGCCCATTTCACGAGGGAGCTGTTCCTCAAGTTCCGGGTTTGGCTCCTGGTAGCAAGCCCAAGTGTGCCCTACGGACAGGTGGTCAAGGACATGCTGTCCCCTTGGGACCAGAGGCACAAGACAGGCCTGCCTTCTGCCCAGACTGCTTCCTCAGAGTGGAGCAGGTGCCCCTGCCCTAGTCGTCACCTCATGTCTCATTAGCAGTGAGGCTTCGTCTCTCCGCACAGGGAGCGGGTGACACTTGTCTTGCCACCGGCCTGCTCTTCCTGCCACGGCAGGCTCTCCTGCTTCCCGACCGTTTCCCAAACTCAAGGCCAATGGCACCTTCTCTTCTCTGGGGGCGGCTTGTTCGGCCTGCCCCAGACTTGCTCCTGGGGAGTGCAGTGAAATCATGTCCCTTTCCTTAAGGCCCTTTCAGATGTGCAACCACGCTTCTCTCTTAGGCAAAGAGGTGCTAGGGCAAAGAGGATTTCGTTGCATGCGGGTATCTTCCAACGTGCTGTGGAGAGTAGCTTAGGTATTCAGCAGCAGCATCCCCCACATCCGATTCTGATTTCCCAGTGAATGCTGTGCTTTCCCAGAGGAGATGCCCGGCCAAAGAGGATTTCGCTGTATGCGGGTTTCTCCCACCGCGAGACCGGGCTCAGGCAAGCAGCAGTAGAGCCCGCAGATCCGACTCTGATTTCTCAGCGAATGCTGTGCTTTCGCAGAGGCTTTGGCTTGGATAGAACAGCACTTGGCCGCTGCTTCCTCAGCAAGGCTTTAGTCGCTTCAGGGAAGAAGAGCAGCGGGAGAGCTGGTGCCTCTTGGGCCTTGCTTTCCCGGGCTCCAAGTTCACATCCTGGGTTCATCCTACCAAGCCGAAATAAGCAGACCCAGCCTCGACCCTGCAGCAGCGTGCATGGCCTAGGATGGCACTCTGCTCACAATGACATCTCTCCTCGTAGGCAAGGCCTGCCCTTTCGCTCTGGCATTCAGGGGGACAGGGGACTAGGCTCGTGCCTTCCCCATCCTTGAGGAGCCGCGAGAGGATCACTGCACACGGCCCGTGCCCTGGGATGGGGAGTAATGGGAAACTGTCCCTGTTTCCCCGACACACCCCCTGCCTCCGCCAAGGCTGCCACATCCTGGAGGAAGACGGCATTTGATTGCCCGTTCCTCCAGGAGGTGTTTCTGCGAGTTCAGGTTCGGGAGATTGGTGGCAAGCCCACGTCTGCCCTCTGGACAGGTGGCCAAGGACCTGCTATCCCCTTGGGCCCAGAGGCACAGGAAAGGCCTTCCTTCTGTCCAGACTCCTTCCTCAGATTAGAGCACGCTCCCGTGCCCAATCATACCCTCGTGTCTCCTTAGCTTCGTCTCTCTGCACAAGCAGAGGGTGACAATTGTCTTGCCACCGGCCCGCTGTTCTTGCCAGGGCCGGCGCTCCTGCTTCGCGACCGTTTTCCGTCCACAAGGCCAACGACTCCTTCTCTTCTCCTGGGGCAGCATGCTGCACTTTCCCGAGACAGGCTCCTGGGGAGTGCAGTGACAGACATGTCCCTTTCTTTAAGGCTCTTTCCACAGGCGCAACCAGGCTTCTCTCTCAGGCAGAAGGGATGCCCAGGCAAAGTGGATCTCGCTCCATGCAGATTTATTACACCGTGCTGTGGAGTCTTCCTCAGGAAAACAGCAGCAGCATCCCACAGATCCGACTCTGATTTCCCAGAGAATGCTGTGCTTTCCCAGAGGGGATGCCCTAGCAAAGAGGCTTTTGCTCTATGCGGGTTCCTCCCGCCGTGCTCGAATACTAGGCTAAGGCAAGCAGCAACAGCAGCCCACAGAAACGACTCTGATTTCCCAGCGATGGCTATGCTTTCGCATAGCTTTTCAGCTTGGCGGGAACCGCACTTCGCTGCTGCTTCCTCAGCAAGGATTTCGGTGTTTGCTCTGTCGCGTCAGGGAAGAAGAGCTGCGGAGAGCTGGTCCGTCTTAGGCCTTGCTGTCCCGGGCTTCATGTTGGCGCCCTGGGTTCTCGCTGCCAGGCCGAAATAAGCAGACACAGCCACAAACCTGCAGCAGCGTGCGTGGCCTAGGATGGCACTCAATGCACACTACCAACTCCCGTTGAAGGCAACGCTTGGCCTTTGGTACTGGCTCTCAGGCGGACTCACGGACAAGGCCAGTGCCTTCGCCACAGGAGAGGAGAGGCGACAGGATCCCTGAACACCGTCCGTTGCCTGGAATGGGGAGCTTTGGGGGACTGTCCCCACTCCTTCCCCGGCAAACCCCCTGCCACCGAAAACGCTGTCACATCTTGGAGGAAGATGGCATCTGACTGCCCATTTCACGAGGGAGCTGTTCCTCAAGTTCCGGGTTTGGCTCCTGGTAGCAAGCCCAAGTGTGCCCTACGGACAGGTGGTCAAGGACATGCTGTCCCCTTGGGACCAGAGGCACAAGACAGGCCTGCCTTCTGCCCAGACTGCTTCCTCAGAGTGGAGCAGGTGCCCCTGCCCTAGTCGTCACCTCATGTCTCATTAGCAGTGAGGCTTCGTCTCTCCGCACAGGGAGCGGGTGACACTTGTCTTGCCACCGGCCTGCTCTTCCTGCCACGGCAGGCTCTCCTGCTTCCCGACCGTTTCCCAAACTCAAGGCCAATGGCACCTTCTCTTCTCTGGGGGCGGCTTGTTCGGCCTGCCCCAGACTTGCTCCTGGAGAGTGCAGTGAAATCATGTCCCTTTCCTTAAGGCCCTTTCAGATGTGCAACCACGCTTCTCTCTTAGGCAAAGAGGTGCTAGGGCAAAGAGGATTTCGTTGCATGCGGGTATCTTCCAACGTGCTGTGGAGAGTAGCTTAGGTATTCAGCAGCAGCATCCCCCACATCCGATTCTGATTTCCCAGTGAATGCTGTGCTTTCCCAGAGGAGAAGCCCGGGCAAAGAGGATTTCGCTGTATGCGGGTTTCTCCCACCGCGAGACCGGGCTCAGGCAAGCAGCAGTAGAGCCCGCAGATCCGACTCTGATTTCTCAGCGAATGCTGTGCTTTCGCAGAGGCTTTGGCTTGGAGCGAACAGCACTTGGCCGCTGCTTCCTCAGCAAGGCTTTAGTCGCTTCAGGGAAGAAGAGCAGCGGGAGAGCTGGTGCCTCTTGGGCCTTGCTTTCCCGGGCTCCAAGTTCACATCCTGGGTTCATCCTACCAAGCCGAAATAAGCAGACCCAGCCTCGACCCTGCAGCAGCGTGCATGGCATAGGATGGCACTCTGCTCACAATGACATCTCTCCTCGTAGGCAAGGCCTGTCCTTTCGCTCTGGCATTCAGGGGGACAGGGGACTAGGCTCGTGCCTTCCCCATCCTTGAGGAGCCGCGAGAGGATCACTGCACACGGCCCGTGCCCTGGGATGGGGAGTAATGGGAAACTGTCCCTGTTTCCCCGACACACCCCCTGCCTCCGCCAAGGCTGCCACATCCTGGAGGAAGACGGCATTTGATTGCCCGTTCCTCCAGGAGGTGTTTCTGCGAGTTCAGGTTCGGGAGATTGGTGGCAAGCCCACGTCTGCCCTCTGGACAGGTGGCCAAGGACCTGCTATCCCCTTGGGCCCAGAGGCACAGGAAAGGCCTTCCTTCTGTCCAGACTCCTTCCTCAGATTAGAGCACGCTCCCGTGCCCAATCATACCCTCGTGTCTCCTTAGCTTCGTCTCTCTGCACAAGCAGAGGGTGACAATTGTCTTGCCACCGGCCCGCTGTTCTTGCCAGGGCCGGCGCTCCTGCTTCGCGACCGTTTTCCGTCCACAAGGCCAACGACTCCTTCTCTTCTCCTGGGGCAGCATGCTGCACTTTCCCGAGACAGGCTCCTGGGGAGTGCAGTGACAGACATGTCCCTTTCTTTAAGGCTCTTTCCACAGGCGCAACCAGGCTTCTCTCTCAGGCAGAAGGGATGCCCAGGCAAAGTGGATCTCGCTCCATGCAGATTTATTACACCGTGCTGTGGAGTCTTCCTCAGGAAAACAGCAGCAGCATCCCACAGATCCGACTCTGATTTCCCAGAGAATGCTGTGCTTTCCCAGAGGGGATGCCCTAGCAAAGAGGCTTTTGCTCTATGCGGGTTCCTCCCGCCGTGCTCGAATACTAGGCTAAGGCAAGCAGCAACAGCAGCCCACAGAAACGACTCTGATTTCCCAGCGATGGCTATGCTTTCGCATAGCTTTTCAGCTTGGCGGGAACCGCACTTCGCTGCTGCTTCCTCAGCAAGGATTTCGGTGTTTGCTCTGTCGCGTCAGGGAAGAAGAGCTGCGGAGAGCTGGTCCGTCTTAGGCCTTGCTGTCCCGGGCTTCATTTTGGCGCCCTGGGTTCTCGCTGCCAGGCCGAAATAAGCAGACACAGCCACAAACCTGCAGCAGCGTGCGTGGCCTAGGATGGCACTCAATGCACACTACCAACTCCCGTTGTAGGCAACGCTTGGCCTTTGGTACTGGCTCTCAGGCGGACTCACGGACAAGGCCAGGGCCTTCGCCACAGGAGAGGAGAGGCGACAGGATCCCTGAACACCGTCCGTTGCCTGGAATGGGGAGCTTTGGGGGACTGTCCCCACTCCTTCCCCGGCAAACCCCCTGCCACCGAAAACGCTGTCACATCTTGGAGGAAGATGGCATCTGACTGCCCATTTCACGAGGGAGCTGTTCCTCAAGTTCCGGGTTTGGCTCCTGGTAGCAAGCCCAAGTGTGCCCTACGGACAGGTGGTCAAGGACATGCTGTCCCCTTGGGACCAGAGGCACAAGACAGGCCTGCCTTCTGCCCAGACTCCTTCCTCAGAGTGGAGCAGGTGCCCCTGCCCTAGTCGTCACCTCATGTCTCATTAGCAGTGAGGCTTCGTCTCTCCGCACAGGGAGCGGGTGACACTTGTCTTGCCACCGGCCTGCTCTTCCTGCCACGGCAGGCTCTCCTGCTTCCCGACCGTTTCCCAAACTCAAGGCCAATGGCATCTTCTCTTCTCTGGGGGCGGCTTGTTCGGCCTGCCCCAGACTTGCTCCTGGGGAGTGCAGTGAAAGACATGTCCCTTTCCTTAAGGCCCTTTCAGATGTGCAACCACGCTTCTCTCTTAGGCAAAGAGGTGCTAGGGCAAAGAGGATTTCGTTGCATGCGGGTATCTTCCAACGTGCTGTGGAGAGTAGCTTAGGTATTCAGCAGCAGCATCCCCCACAACCGATTCTGATTTCCCAGTGAATGCTGTGCTTTCCCAGAGGAGATGCCCGGCCAAAGAGGATTTCGCTGTATGCGGGTTTCTCCCACCGCGAGACCGGGCTCAGGCAAGCAGCAGTAGAGCCCGCCTATCCGACTCTGATTTCTCAGCGAATGCTGTGCTTTCGCAGAGGCTTTGGCTTGGATAGAACAGCACTTGGCCGCTGCTTCCTCAGCAAGGCTTTAGTCGCTTCAGGGAAGAAGAGCAGCGGGAGAGCTGGTGCCTCTTGGGCCTTGCTTTCCCGGGCTCCAAGTTCACATCCTGGGTTCATCCTACCAAGCCGAAATAAGCAGACCCAGCCTCGACCCTGCAGCAGCGTGCATGGCCTAGGATGGCACTCTGCTCACAATGACATCTCTCCTCGTAGGCAAGGCCTGCCCTTTCGCTCTGGCATTCAGGGGGACAGGGGACTAGGCTCGTGCCTTCCCCATCCTTGAGGAGCCGCGAGAGGATCACTGCACACGGCCCGTGCCCTGGGATGGGGAGTAATGGGAAACTGTCCCTGTTTCCCCGACACACCCCCTGCCTCCGCCAAGGCTGCCACATCCTGGAGGAAGACGGCATTTGATTGCCCGTTCCTCCAGGAGGTGTTTCTGCGAGTTCAGGTTCGGGAGATTGGTGGCAAGCCCACGTCTGCCCTCTGGACAGGTGGCCAAGGACCTGCTATCCCCTTGGGCCCAGAGGCACAGGAAAGGCCTTCCTTCTGTCCAGACTCCTTCCTCAGATTAGAGCACGCTCCCGTGCCCAATCATACCCTCGTGTCTCCTTAGCTTCGTCTCTCTGCACAAGCAGAGGGTGACAATTGTCTTGCCACCGGCCCGCTGTTCTTGCCAGGGCCGGCGCTCCTGCTTCGCGACCGTTTTCCGTCCACAAGGCCAACGACTCCTTCTCTTCTCCTGGGGCAGCATGCTGCACTTTCCCGAGACAGGCTCCTGGGGAGTGCAGTGACAGACATGTCCCTTTCTTTAAGGCTCTTTCCACAGGCGCAACCAGGCTTCTCTCTCAGGCAGAAGGGATGCCCAGGCAAAGTGGATCTCGCTCCATGCAGATTTATTACACCATGCTGTGGAGTCTTCCTCAGGAAAACAGCAGCAGCATCCCACAGATCCGACTCTGATTTCCCAGAGAATGCTGTGCTTTCCCAGAGGGGATGCCCTAGCAAAGAGGCTTTTGCTCTATGCGGGTTCCTCCCGCCGTGCTCGAATACTAGGCTAAGGCAAGCAGCAATAGCAGCCCACAGAAACGACTCTGATTTCCCAGCGATGGCTATTCTTTCGCATAGGTTTTCAGCTTGGCGGGAACCGCACTTCGCTGCTGCTTCCTCAGCAAGGATTTCGGTGTTTGCTCTGTCGCGTCAGGGAAGAAGAGCTGCGGAGAGCTGGTCCGTCTTAGGCCTTGCTGTCCCGGGCTTCATGTTGGCGCCCTGGGTTCTCGCTGCCAGGCCGAAATAAGCAGACACAGCCACCAACCTGCAGCAGCGTGCGTGGCCTAGGATGGCACTCAATGCACACTATCAACTCCCGTTGTAGGCAACGCTTGGCCTTTGGTACTGGCTTTCAGGCGGACTCACGGACAAGGCCAGTGCCTTCGCCACAGGAGAGGAGAGGCGACAGGATCCCTGAACACCGTCCGTTCCCTGGAATGGGGAGCTTTGGGGGACTGTCCCCACTCCTTCCCCGGCAAACCCCCTGCCACCGAAAACGCTGTCACATCTTGGAGGAAGATGGCATCTGACTGCCCATTTCACGAGGGAGCTGTTCCTCAAGTTCCGGGTTTGGCTCCTGGTAGCAAGCCCAAGTGTGCCCTACGGACAGGTGGTCAAGGACATGCTGTCCCCTTGGGACCAGAGGCACAAGACAGGCCTGCCTTCTGCCCAGACTCCTTCCTCAGAGTGGAGCAGGTGCCCCTGCCCTAGTCGTCACCTCATGTCTCATTAGCAGTGAGGCTTCGTCTCTCCGCACAGGGAGCGGGTGACACTTGTCTTGCCACCGGCCTGCTCTTCCTGCCACGGCAGGCTCTCCTGCTTCCCGACCGTTTCCCAAACTCAAGGCCAATGGCACCTTCTCTTCTCTGGGGGCGGCTTGTTCGGCCTGCCCCAGACTTGCTCCTGGGGAGTGCAGTGAAAGACATGTCCCTTTCCTTAAGGCCCTTTCAGATGTGCAACCACGCTTCTCTCTTAGGCAAAGACGTGCTAGGGCAAAGAGGATTTCGTTGCATGCGGGTATCTTCCAACGTGCTGTGGAGAGTAGCTTAGGTATTCAGCAGCAGCATCCCCCACATCCGATTCTGATTTCCCAGTGAATGCTGTGCTTTCCCAGAGGAGATGTCCGGTCAAAGAGGATTTCGCTGTATGCGGGTTTCTCCCACCGCGAGACCGGGCTCAGGCAAGCAGCAATAGAGCCCGCAGATCCGACTCTGATTTCTCAGCGAATGCTGTGCTTTCGCAGAGGCTTTGGCTTGGATAGAACAGCACTTGGCCGCTGCTTCCTCAGCAAGGCTTTAGTCGCTTCAGGGAAGAAGAGCAGCGGGAGAGCTGGTGCCTCTTGGGCCTTGCTTTCCCGGGCTCCAAGTTCACATCCTGGGTTCATCCTAGCAAGCCGAAATAAGCAGACCCAGCCTCGACCCTGCAGCAGCGTGCATGGCCTAGGATGACACTCTGCTCACAATGACATCTCTCCTCGTAGGCAAGGCCTGCCCTTTCGCTCTGGCATTCAGGGGGACAGGGGACTAGGCTCGTGCCTTCCCCATCCTTGAGGAGCCGCGAGAGGATCACTGCACACGGCCCGTGCCCTGGGATGGGGAGTAATGGGAAACTGTCCCTGTTTCCCCGACACACCCCCTGCCTCCGCCAAGGCTGCCACATCCTGGAGGAAGACGGCATTTGATTGCCCGTTCCTCCAGGAGGTGTTTCTGCGAGTTCAGGTTCGGGAGATTCGTGGCAAGCCCACGTCTGCCCTCTGGACAGGTGGCCAAGGACCTGCTATCCCCTTGGGCCCAGAGGCACAGGAAAGGCCTTCCTTCTGTCCAGACTCCTTCCTCAGATTAGAGCACGCTCCCGTGCCCAATCATACCCTCGTGTCTCCTTAGCTTCGTCTCTCTGCACAAGCAGAGGGTGACAATTGTCTTGCCACCGGCCCGCTGTTCTTGCCAGGGCCGGCGCTCCTGCTTCGCGACCGTTTTCCGTCCACAAGGCCAACGACTCCTTCTCTTCTCCTGGGGCAGCATGCTGCACTTTCCCGAGACAGGCTCCTGGGGAGTGCAGTGACAGACATGTCCCTTTCTTTAAGGCTCTTTCCACAGGCGCAACCAGGCTTCTCTCTCAGGCAGAAGGGATGCCCAGGCAAAGTGGATCTCGCTCCATGCAGATTTATTACACCGTGCTGTGGAGTCTTCCTCAGGAAAACAGCAGCAGCATCCCACAGATCCGACTCTGATTTCCCAGAGAATGCTGTGCTTTCCAGAGGGGATGCCCTAGCAAAGAGGCTTTTGCTCTATGCGGGTTCCTCCCGCCGTGCTCGAATACTAGGCTAAGGCAAGCAGCAACAGCAGCCCACAGAAACGACTCTGATTTCCCAGCGATGGCTATGCTTTTGCATAGGTTTTTCAGCTTGGCGGGAACCGCACTTCGCTGCTGCTTCCTCAGCAAGGATTTCGGTGTTTGCTCTGTCGCGTCAGGGAAGAAGAGCTGCGGAGAGCTGGTCCGTCTTAGGCCTTGCTGTCCCGGGCTTCATGTTGGCGCCCTGGGTTCTCGCTGCCAGGCCGAAATAAGCAGACACAGCCACAAACCTGCAGCAGCGTGCGTGGCCTAGGATGGCACTCAATGCACACTACCAACTCCCGTTGAAGGCAACGCTTGGCCTTTGGTACTGGCTCTCAGGCGGACTCACGGACAATGCCAGTGCCTTCGCCACAGGAGAGGAGAGGCGACAGGATCCCTGAACACCGTCCGTTCCCTGGAATGGGGAGCTTTGGGGGACTGTCCCCACTCCTTCCCCGGCAAACCCCCTGCCACCGAAAACGCTGTCACATCTTGGAGGAAGATGGCATCTGACTGCCCATTTCACGAGGGAGCTGTTCCTCAAGTTCCGGGTTTGGCTCCTGGTAGCAAGCCCAAGTGTGCCCTACGGACAGGTGGTCAAGGACATGCTGTCCCCTTGGGACCAGAGGCACAAGACAGGCCTGCCTTCTGCCCAGACTCCTTCCTCAGAGTGGAGCAGGTGCCCCTGCCCTAGTCGTCACCTCATGTCTCATTAGCAGTGAGGCTTCGTCTCTCCGCACAGGGAGCGGGTGACACTTGTCTTGCCACCGGCCTGCTCTTCCTACCACGGCAGGCTCTCCTGCTTCCCGACCGTTTCCCAAACTCAAGGCCAATGGCATCTTCTCTTCTCTGGGGGCGGCTTGTTCGGCCTGCCCCAGACTTGCTCCTGGGGAGTGCAGTGAAAGACATGTCCCTTTCCTTAAGGCCCTTTCAGATGTGCAACCACGCTTCTCTCTTAGGCAAAGAGGTGCTAGGGCAAAGAGGATTTCGTTGCATGCGGGTATCTTCCAACGTGCTGTGGAGAGTAGCTTAGGTATTCAGCAGCAGCATCCCCCACATCCGATTCTGATTTCCCAGTGAATGCTGTGCTTTCCCAGAGGAGATGCCCGGCCAAAGAGGATTTCGCTGTATGCGGGTTTCTCCCACCGCGAGACCGGGCTCAGGCAAGCAGCAGTAGAGCCCGCCTATCCGACTCTGATTTCTCAGCGAATGCTGTGCTTTCGCAGAGGCTTTGGCTTGGATAGAACAGCACTTGGCCGCTGCTTCCTCAGCAAGGCTTTAGTCGCTTCAGGGAAGAAGAGCAGCGGGAGAGCTGGTGCCTCTTGGGCCTTGCTTTCCCGGGCTCCAAGTTCACATCCTGGGTTCATCCTACCAAGCCGAAATAAGCAGACCCAGCCTCGACCCTGCAGCAGCGTGCATGGCCTAGGATGGCACTCTGCTCACAATGACATCTCTCCTCGTAGGCAAGGCCTGCCCTTTCGCTCTGGCATTCAGGGGGACAGGGGACTAGGCTCGTGCCTTCCCCATCCTTGAGGAGCCGCGAGAGGATCACTGCACACGGCCCGTGCCCTGGGATGGGGAGTAATGGGAAACTGTCCCTGTTTCCCCGACACACCCCCTGCCTCCGCCAAGGCTGCCACATCCTGGAGGAAGACGGCATTTGATTGCCCGTTCCTCCAGGAGGTGTTTCTGCGAGTTCAGGTTCGGGAGATTCGTGGCAAGCCCACGTCTGCCCTCTGGACAGGTGGCCAAGGACCTGCTATCCCCTTGGGCCCAGAGGCACAGGGAAGGCCTTCCTTCTGTCCAGACTCCTTCCTCAGATTAGAGCACGCTCCCGTGCCCAATCATACCCTCGTGTCTCCTTAGCTTCGTCTCTCTGCACAAGCAGAGGGTGACAATTGTCTTGCCACCGGCCCGCTGTTCTTGCCAGGGCCGGCGCTCCTGCTTCGCGACCGTTTTCCGTCCACAAGGCCAACGAATCCTCTTCTCCTGGGGCAGCATGCTGCACTTTCCCGAGACAGGCTCCTGGGGAGTGCAGTGACAGACATGTCCCTTTCTTTAAGGATCTTTCCACAGGCGCAACCACGCTTCTCTCTCAGGCAGAAGGGATGCCCAGGCAAAGTGGATCTCGCTCCATGCAGATTTATTACACCGTGCTGTGGAGTCTTCCTCAGGAAAACAGTAGCAGCATCCCACAGATCCGACTCTGATTTCCCAGAGAATGCTGTGCTTTCCCAGAGGGGATGCCCTAGCAAAGAGGCTTTTGCTCTATGCGGGTTCCTCCGGCCGTGCTCGAATACTAGGCTAAGGCAAGCAGCAACAGCAGCCCACAGAAACGACTCTGATTTCCCAGCGATGGCTATGCTTTCGCATAGGTTTTCAGCTTGGCGGGAACCGCACTTCGCTGCTGCTTCCTCAGCAAGGATTTCGGTGTTTGCTCTGTCGCGTCAGGGAAGAAGAGCTGCGGAGAGCTGGTCCGTCTTAGGCCTTGCTGTCCCGGGCTTCATGTTGGCGCCCTGGGTTCTCGCTGCCAGGCCGAAATAAGCAGACACAGCCACAAACCTGCAGCAGCGTGCGTGGCCTAGGATGGCACTCAATGCACACTACCAACTCCCGTTGTAGGCAACGCTTGGCCTTTGGTACTGGCTCTCAGGCGGACTCACGGACAAGGCCAGTGCCTTCGCCACAGGAGAGGAGAGGCGACAGGATCCCTGAACACCGTCCGTTGCCTGGAATGGGGAGCTTTGGGGGACTGTCCCCACTCCTTCCCCGGCAAACCCCCTGCCACCGAAAACGCTGTCACATCTTGGAGGAAGATGGCATCTGACTGCCCATTTCACGAGGGAGCTGTTCCTCAAGTTCCGGGTTAGGCTCCTGGTAGCAAGCCCAAGTGTGCCCTACGGACAGGTGGTCAAGGACATGCTGTCCCCTTGGGACCAGAGGCACAAGACAGGCCTGCCTTCTGCCCAGACTCCTTCCTCAGAGTGGAGCAGGTGCCCCTGCCCTAGTCGTCACCTCATGTCTCATTAGCAGTGAGGCTTCGTCTCTCCGCACCGGGAGCGGGTGACACTTGTCTTGCCACCGGCCTGCTCTTCCTGCCACGGCAGGCTCTCCTGCTTCCCGACCGTTTCCCAAACTCAAGGCCAATGGCATCTTCTCTTCTCTGGGGGCGGCTTGTTCGGCCTGCCCCAGACTTGCTCCTGGGGAGTGCAGTGAAAGACATGTCCCTTTCCTTAAGGCCCTTTCAGATGTGCAACCACGCTTCTCTCTTAGGCAAAGAGGTGCTAGGGCAAAGAGGATTTCGTTGCATGCGGGTATCTTCCAACGTGCTGTGGAGAGTAGCTTAGGTATTCAGCAGCAGCATCCCCCACAACCGATTCTGATTTCCCAGTGAATGCTGTGCTTTCCCAGAGGAGATGCCCGGCCAAAGAGGATTTCGCTGTATGCGGGTTTCTCCCACCGCGAGACCGGGCTCAGGCAAGCAGCAGTAGAGCCCGCCTATCCGACTCTGATTTCTCAGCGAATGCTGTGCTTTCGCAGAGGCTTTGGCTTGGATAGAACAGCACTTGGCCGCTGCTTCCTCAGCAAGGCTTTAGTCGCTTCAGGGAAGAAGAGCAGCGGGAGAGCTGGTGCCTCTTGGGCCTTGCTTTCCCGGGCTCCAAGTTCACATCCTGGGTTCATCCTACCAAGCCGAAATAAGCAGACCCAGCCTCGACCCTGCAGCAGCGTGCATGGCCTAGGATGGCACTCTGCTCACAATGACATCTCTCCTCGTAGGCAAGGCCTGCCCTTTCGCTCTGGCATTCAGGGGGACAGGGGACTAGGCTCGTGCCTTCCCCATCCTTGAGGAGCCGCGAGAGGATCACTGCACACGGCCCGTGCCCTGGGATGGGGAGTAATGGGAAACTGTCCCTGTTTCCCCGACACACCCCCTGCCTCCGCCAAGGCTGCCACATCCTGGAGGAAGACGGCATTTGATTGCCCGTTCCTCCAGGAGGTGTTTCTGCGAGTTCAGGTTCGGGAGATTGGTGGCAAGCCCACGTCTGCCCTCTGGACAGGTGGCCAAGGACCTGCTATCCCCTTGGGCCCAGAGGCACAGGAAAGGCCTTCCTTCTGTCCAGACTCCTTCCTCAGATTAGAGCACGCTCCCGTGCCCAATCATCCCCTCGTGTCTCCTTAGCTTCGTCTCTCTGCACAAGCAGAGGGTGACAATTGTCTTGCCACCGGCCCGCTGTTCTTGCCAGGGCCGGCGCTCCTGCTTCGCGACCGTTTTCCGTCCACAAGGCCAACGACTCCTTCTCTTCTCCTGGGGCAGCATGCTGCACTTTCCCGAGACAGGCTCCTGGGGAGTGCAGTGACAGACATGTCCCTTTCTTTAAGGCTCTTTCCACAGGCGCAACCAGGCTTCTCTCTCAGGCAGAAGGGATGCCCAGGCAAAGTGGATCTCGCTCCATGCAGATTTATTACACCGTGCTGTGGAGTCTTCCTCAGGAAAACAGCAGCAGCATCCCACAGATCCGACTCTGATTTCCCAGAGAATGCTGTGCTTTCCCAGAGGGGATGCCCTAGCAAAGAGGCTTTTGCTCTATGCGGGTTCCTCCCGCCGTGCTCGAATACTAGGCTAAGGCAAGCAGCAACAGCAGCCCACAGAAACGACTCTGATTTCCCAGCGATGGCTATGCTTTCGCATAGCTTTTCAGCTTGGCGGGAACCGCACTTCGCTGCTGCTTCCTCAGCAAGGATTTCGGTGTTTGCTCTGTCGCGTCAGGGAAGAAGAGCTGCGGAGAGCTGGTCCGTCTTAGGCCTTGCTGTCCCGGGCTTCATGTTGGCGCCCTGGGTTCTCGCTGCCAGGCCGAAATAAGCAGACACAGCCACAAACCTGCAGCAGCGTGCGTGGCCTAGGATGGCACTCAATGCACACTACCAACTCCCGTTGTAGGCAACGCTTGGCCTTTGGTACTGGCTCTCAGGCGGACTCACGGACAAGGCCAGTGCCTTCGCCACAGGAGAGGAGAGGCGACAGGATCCCTGAACACCGTCCGTTGCCTGGAATGGGGAGCTTTGGGGGACTGTCCCCACTCCTTCCCCGGCAAACCCCCTGCCACCGAAAACGCTGTCACATCTTGGAGGAAGATGGCATCTGACTGCCCATTTCACGAGGGAGCTGTTCCTCAAGTTCCGGGTTTGGCTCCTGGTAGCAAGCCCAAGTGTGCCCTACGGACAGGTGGTCAAGGACATGCTGTCCCCTTGGGACCAGAGGCACAAGACAGGCCTGCCTTCTGCCCAGACTGCTTCCTCAGAGTGGAGCAGGTGCCCCTGCCCTAGTCGTCACCTCATGTCTCATTAGCAGTGAGGCTTCGTCTCTCCGCACAGGGAGCGGGTGACACTTGTCTTGCCACCGGCCTGCTCTTCCTGCCACGGCAGGCTCTCCTGCTTCCCGACCGTTTCCCAAACTCAAGGCCAATGGCACCTTCTCTTCTCTGGGGGCGGCTTGTTCGGCCTGCCCCAGACTTGCTCCTGGGGAGTGCAGTGAAATCATGTCCCTTTCCTTAAGGCCCTTTCAGATGTGCAACCACGCTTCTCTCTTAGGCAAAGAGGTGCTAGGGCAAAGAGGATTTCGTTGCATGCGGGTATCTTCCAACGTGCTGTGGAGAGTAGCTTAGGTATTCAGCAGCAGCATCCCCCACATCCGATTCTGATTTCCCAGTGAATGCTGTGCTTTCCCAGAGGAGAAGCCCGGGCAAAGAGGATTTCGCTGTATGCGGGTTTCTCCCACCGCGAGACCGGGCTCAGGCAAGCAGCAGTAGAGCCCGCAGATCCGACTCTGATTTCTCAGCGAATGCTGTGCTTTCGCAGAGGCTTTGGCTTGGAGCGAACAGCACTTGGCCGCTGCTTCCTCAGCAAGGCTTTAGTCGCTTCAGGGAAGAAGAGCAGCGGGAGAGCTGGTGCCTCTTGGGCCTTGCTTTCCCGGGCTCCAAGTTCACATCCTGGGTTCATCCTACCAAGCCGAAATAAGCAGACCCAGCCTCGACCCTGCAGCAGCGTGCATGGCATAGGATGGCACTCTGCTCAAAATGACATCTCTCCTCGTAGGCAAGGCCTGTCCTTTCGCTCTGGCATTCAGGGGGACAGGGGACTAGGCTCGTGCCTTCCCCATCCTTGAGGAGCCGCGAGAGGATCACTGCACACGGCCCGTGCCCTGGGATGGGGAGTAATGGGAAACTGTCCCTGTTTCCCCGACACACCCCCTGCCTCCGCCAAGGCTGCCACATCCTGGAGGAAGACGGCATTTGATTGCCCGTTCCTCCAGGAGGTGTTTCTGCGAGTTCAGGTTCGGGAGATTGGTGGCAAGCCCACGTCTGCCCTCTGGACAGGTGGCCAAGGACCTGCTATCCCCTTGGGCCCAGAGGCACAGGAAAGGCCTTCCTTCTGTCCAGACTCCTTCCTCAGATTAGAGCACGCTCCCGTGCCCAATCATACCCTCGTGTCTCCTTAGCTTCGTCTCTCTGCACAAGCAGAGGGTGACAATTGTCTTGCCACCGGCCCGCTGTTCTTGCCAGGGCCGGCGCTCCTGCTTCGCGACCGTTTTCCGTCCACAAGGCCAACGACTCCTTCTCTTCTCCTGGGGCAGCATGCTGCACTTTCCCGAGACAGGCTCCTGGGGAGTGCAGTGACAGACATGTCCCTTTCTTTAAGGCTCTTTCCACAGGCGCAACCAGGCTTCTCTCTCAGGCAGAAGGGATGCCCAGGCAAAGTGGATCTCGCTCCATGCAGATTTATTACACCGTGCTGTGGAGTCTTCCTCAGGAAAACAGCAGCAGCATCCCACAGATCCGACTCTGATTTCCCAGAGAATGCTGTGCTTTCCCAGAGGGGATGCCCTAGCAAAGAGGCTTTTGCTCTATGCGGGTTCCTCCCGCCGTGCTCGAATACTAGGCTAAGGCAAGCAGCAACAGCAGCCCACAGAAACGACTCTGATTTCCCAGCGATGGCTATGCTTTCGCATAGCTTTTCAGCTTGGCGGGAACCGCACTTCGCTGCTGCTTCCTCAGCAAGGATTTCGGTGTTTGCTCTGTCGCGTCAGGGAAGAAGAGCTGCGGAGAGCTGGTCCGTCTTAGGCCTTGCTGTCCCGGGCTTCATGTTGGCGCCCTGGGTTCTCGCTGCCAGGCCGAAATAAGCAGACACAGCCACAAACCTGCAGCAGCGTGCGTGGCCTAGGATGGCACTCAATGCACACTACCAACTCCCGTTGTAGGCAACGCTTGGCCTTTGGTACTGGCTCTCAGGCGGACTCACGGACAAGGCCAGTGCCTTCGCCACAGGAGAGGAGAGGCGACAGGATCCCTGAACACCGTCCGTTGCCTGGAATGGGGAGCTTTGGGGGACTGTCCCCACTCCTTCCCCGGCAAACCCCCTGCCACCGAAAACGCTGTCACATCTTGGAGGAAGATGGCATCTGACTGCCCATTTCACGAGGGAGCTGTTCCTCAAGTTCCGGGTTTGGCTCCTGGTAGCAAGCCCAAGTGTGCCCTACGGACAGGTGGTCAAGGACATGCTGTCCCCTTGGGACCAGAGGCACAAGACAGGCCTGCCTTCTGCCCAGACTCCTTCCTCAGAGTGGAGCAGGTGCCCCTGCCCTAGTCGTCACCTCATGTCTCATTAGCAGTGAGGCTTCGTCTCTCCGCACCGGGAGCGGGTGACACTTGTCTTGCCACCGGCCTGCTCTTCCTGCCACGGCAGGCTCTCCTGCTTCCCGACCGTTTCCCAAACTCAAGGCCAATGGCATCTTCTCTTCTCTGGGGGCGGCTTGTTCGGCCTGCCCCAGACTTGCTCCTGGGGAGTGCAGTGAAAGACATGTCCCTTTCCTTAAGGCCCTTTCAGATGTGCAACCACGCTTCTCTCTTAGGCAAAGAGGTGCTAGGGCAAAGAGGATTTCGTTGCATGCGGGTATCTTCCAACGTGCTTTGGAGAGTAGCTTAGGTATTCAGCAGCAGCATCCCCCACAACCGATTCTGATTTCCCAGTGAATGCTGTGCTTTCCCAGAGGAGATGCCCGGCCAAAGAGGATTTCGCTGTATGCGGGTTTCTCCCACCGCGAGACCGGGCTCAGGCAAGCAGCAGTAGAGCCCGCCTATCCGACTCTGATTTCTCAGCGAATGCTGTGCTTTCGCAGAGGCTTTGGCTTGGATAGAACAGCACTTGGCCGCTGCTTCCTCAGCAAGGCTTTAGTCGCTTCAGGGAAGAAGAGCAGCGGGAGAGCTGGTGCCTCTTGGGCCTTGCTTTCCCGGGCTCCAAGTTCACATCCTGGGTTCATCCTACCAAGCCGAAATAAGCAGACCCAGCCTCGACCCTGCAGCAGCGTGCATGGCCTAGGATGGCACTCTGCTCACAATGACATCTCTCCTCGTAGGCAAGGCCTGCCCTTTCGCTCTGGCATTCAGGGGGACAGGGGACTAGGCTCGTGCCTTCCCCATCCTTGAGGAGCCGCGAGAGGATCACTGCACACGGCCCGTGCCCTGGGATGGGGAGTAATGGGAAACTGTCCCTGTTTCCCCGACACACCCCCTGCCTCCGCCAAGGCTGCCACATCCTGGAGGAAGACGGCATTTGATTGCCCGTTCCTCCAGGAGGTGTTTCTGCGAGTTCAGGTTCGGGAGATTGGTGGCAAGCCCACGTCTGCCCTCTGGACAGGTGGCCAAGGACCTGCTATCCCCTTGGGCCCAGAGGCACAGGAAAGGCCTTCCTTCTGTCCAGACTCCTTCCTCAGATTAGAGCACGCTCCCGTGCCCAATCATCCCCTCGTGTCTCCTTAGCTTCGTCTCTCTGCACAAGCAGAGGGTGACAATTGTCTTGCCACCGGCCCGCTGTTCTTGCCAGGGCCGGCGCTCCTGCTTCGCGACCGTTTTCCGTCCACAAGGCCAACGACTCCTTCTCTTCTCCTGGGGCAGCATGCTGCACTTTCCCGAGACAGGCTCCTGGGGAGTGCAGTGACAGACATGTCCCTTTCTTTAAGGCTCTTTCCACAGGCGCAACCACGCTTCTCTCTCAGGCAGAAGGGATGCCCAGGCAAAGTGGATCTCGCTCCATGCAGATTTATTACACCGTGCTGTGGAGTCTTCCTCAGGAAAACAGCAGCAGCATCCCACAGATCCGACTCTGATTTCCCAGAGAATGCTGTGCTTTCCCAGAGGGGATGCCCTAGCAAATAGGCTTTTGCTCTATGCGGGTTCCTCCCGCCGTGCTCGAATACTAGGCTAAGGCAAGCAGCAACAGCAGCCCACAGAAAAGTCTCTGATTTCCCAGCGATGGCTATGCTTTCGCATAGCTTTTCAGCTTGGCGGGAACCGCACTTCGCTGCTGCTTCCTCAGCAAGGATTTCGGTGTTTGCTCTGTCGCGTCAGGGAAGAAGAGCTGCGGAGAGCTGGTCCGTCTTAGGCCTTGCTGTCCCGGGCTTCATGTTGGCGCCCTGGGTTCTCGCTGCCAGGCCGAAATAAGCAGACACAGCCACAAACCTGCAGCAGCGTGCGTGGCCTAGGATGGCACTCAATGCACACTACCAACTCCCGTTGTAGGCAACGCTTGGCCTTTGGTACTGGCTCTCAGGCGGACTCACGGACAAGGCCAGTGCCTTCGCCACAGGAGAGGAGAGGCGACAGGATCCCTGAACACCGTCCGTTCCGTGGAATGGGGAGCTTTGGGGGACTGTCCCCACTCCTTCCCCGGCAAACCCCCTGCCACCGAAAACGCTGTCACATCTTGGAGGAAGATGGCATCTGACTGCCCATTTCACGAGGGAGCTGTTCCTCAAGTTCCGGGTTTGGCTCCTGGTAGCAAGCCCAAGTGTGCCCTACGGACAGGTGGTCAAGGACATGCTGTCCCCTTGGGACCAGAGGCACAAGACAGGCCTGCCTTCTGCCCAGACTGCTTCCTCAGAGTGGAGCAGGTGCCCCTGCCCTAGTCGTCACCTCATGTCTCATTAGCAGTGAGGCTTCGTCTCTCCGCACAGGGAGCGGGTGACACTTGTCTTGCCACCGGCCTGCTCTTCCTGCCACGGCAGGCTCTCCTGCTTCCCGACCGTTTCCCAAACTCAAGGCCAATGGCACCTTCTCTTCTCTGGGGGCGGCTTGTTCGGCCTGCCCCAGACTTGCTCCTGGGGAGTGCAGTGAAATCATGTCCCTTTCCTTAAGGCCCTTTCAGATGTGCAACCACGCTTCTCTCTTAGGCAAAGAGGTGCTAGGGCAAAGAGGATTTCGTTGCATGCGGGTATCTTCCAACGTGCTGTGGAGAGTAGCTTAGGTATTCAGCAGCAGCATCCCCCACATCCGATTCTGATTTCCCAGTGAATGCTGTGCTTTCCCAGAGGAGAAGCCCGGGCAAAGAGGATTTCGCTGTATGCGGGTTTCTCCCACCGCGAGACCGGGCTCAGGCAAGCAGCAGTAGAGCCCGCAGATCCGACTCTGATTTCTCAGCGAATGCTGTGCTTTCGCAGAGGCTTTGGCTTGGAGCGAACAGCACTTGGCCGCTGCTTCCTCAGCAAGGCTTTAGTCGCTTCAGGGAAGAAGAGCAGCGGGAGAGCTGGTGCCTCTTGGGCCTTGCTTTCCCGGGCTCCAAGTTCACATCCTGGGTTCATCCTACCAAGCCGAAATAAGCAGACCCAGCCTCGACCCTGCAGCAGCGTGCATGGCCTAGGATGGCACTCTGCTCACAATGACATCTCTCCTCGTAGGCAAGGCCTGTCCTTTCGCTCTGGCATTCAGGGGGACAGGGGACTAGGCTCGTGCCTTCCCCATCCTTGAGGAGCCGCGAGAGGATCACTGCACACGGCCCGTGCCCTGGGATGGGGAGTAATGGGAAACTGTCCCTGTTTCCCCGACACACCCCCTGCCTCCGCCAAGGCTGCCACATCCTGGAGGAAGACGGCATTTGATTGCCCGTTCCTCCAGGAGGTGTTTCTGCGAGTTCAGGTTCGGGAGATTGGTGGCAAGCCCACGTCTGCCCTCTGGACAGGTGGCCAAGGACCTGCTATCCCCTTGGGCCCAGAGGCACAGGAAAGGCCTTCCTTCTGTCCAGACTCCTTCCTCAGATTAGAGCACGCTCCCGTGCCCAATCATACCCTCGTGTCTCCTTAGCTTCGTCTCTCTGCACAAGCAGAGGGTGACAATTGTCTTGCCACCGGCCCGCTGTTCTTGCCAGGGCCGGCGCTCCTGCTTCGCGACCGTTTTCCGTCCACAAGGCCAACGACTCCTTCTCTTCTCCTGGGGCAGCATGCTGCACTTTCCCGAGACAGGCTCCTGGGGAGTGCAGTGACAGACATGTCCCTTTCTTTAAGGCTCTTTCCACAGGCGCAACCAGGCTTCTCTCTCAGGCAGAAGGGATGCCCAGGCAAAGTGGATCTCGCTCCATGCAGATTTATTACACCGTGCTGTGGAGTCTTCCTCAGGAAAACAGCAGCAGCATCCCACAGATCCGACTCTGATTTCCCAGAGAATGCTGTGCTTTCCCAGAGGGGATGCCCTAGCAAAGAGGCTTTTGCTCTATGCGGGTTCCTCCCGCCGTGCTCGAATACTAGGCAAAGGCAAGCAGCAATTGCAGCCCACAGAAACGACTCTGATTTCCCAGCGATGGCTATTCTTTCGCATAGGTTTTCAGCTTGGCGGGAACCGCACTTCGCTGCTGCTTCCTCAGCAAGGATTTCGGTGTTTGCTCTGTCGCGTCAGGGAAGAAGAGCTGCGGAGAGCTGGTCCGTCTTAGGCCTTGCTGTCCCGGGCTTCATGTTGGCGCCCTGGGTTCTCGCTGCCAGGCCGAAATAAGCAGACACAGCCACCAACCTGCAGCAGCGTGCGTGGCCTAGGATGGCACTCAATGCACACTATCAACTCCCGTTGTAGGCAACGCTTGGCCTTTGGTACTGGCTCTCAGGCGGACTCACGGACAAGGCCAGTGCCTTCGCCACAGGAGAGGAGAGGCGACAGGATCCCTGAACACCGTCCGTTCCCTGGAATGGGGAGCTTTGGGGGACTGTCCCCACTCCTTCCCCGGCAAACCCCCTGCCACCGAAAACGCTGTCACATCTTGGAGGAAGATGGCATCTGACTGCCCATTTCACGAGGGAGCTGTTCCTCAAGTTCCGGGTTTGGCTCCTGGTAGCAAGCCCAAGTGTGCCCTACGGACAGGTGGTCAAGGACATGCTGTCCCCTTGGGACCAGAGGCACAAGACAGGCCTGCCTTCTGCCCAGACTCCTTCCTCAGAGTGGAGCAGGTGCCCCTGCCCTAGTCGTCACCTCATGTCTCATTAGCAGTGAGGCTTCGTCTCTCCGCACAGGGAGCGGGTGACACTTGTCTTGCCACCGGCCTGCTCTTCCTGCCACGGCAGGCTCTCCTGCTTCCCGACCGTTTCCCAAACTCAAGGCCAATGGCACCTTCTCTTCTCTGGGGGCGGCTTGTTCGGCCTGCCCCAGACTTGCTCCTGGGGAGTGCAGTGAAAGACATGTCCCTTTCCTTAAGGCCCTTTCAGATGTGCAACCACGCTTCTCTCTTAGGCAAAGAGGTGCTAGGGCAAAGAGGATTTCGTTGCATGCGGGTATCTTCCAACGTGCTGTGGAGAGTAGCTTAGGTATTCAGCAGCAGCATCCCCCACATCCGATTCTGATTTCCCAGTGAATGCTGTGCTTTCCCAGAGGAGATGTCCGGTCAAAGAGGATTTCGCTGTATGCGGGTTTCTCCCACCGCGAGACCGGGCTCAGGCAAGCAGCAATAGAGCCCGCAGATCCGACTCTGATTTCTCAGCGAATGCTGTGCTTTCGCAGAGGCTTTGGCTTGGATAGAACAGCACTTGGCCGCTGCTTCCTCAGCAAGGCTTTAGTCGCTTCAGGGAAGAAGAGCAGCGGGAGAGCTGGTGCCTCTTGGGCCTTGCTTTCCCGGGCTCCAAGTTCACATCCTGGGTTCATCCTAGCAAGCCGAAATAAGCAGACCCAGCCTCGACCCTGCAGCAGCGTGCATGGCCTAGGATGGCACTCTGCTCACAATGACATCTCTCCTCGTAGGCAAGGCCTGCCCTTTCGCTCTGGCATTCAGGGGGACAGGGGACTAGGCTCGTGCCTTCCCCATCCTTGAGGAGCCGCGAGAGGATCACTGCACACGGCCCGTGCCCTGGGATGGGGAGTAATGGGAAACTGTCCCTGTTTCCCCGACACACCCCCTGCCTCCGCCAAGGCTGCCACATCCTGGAGGAAGACGGCATTTGATTGCCCGTTCCTCCAGGAGGTGTTTCTGCGAGTTCAGGTTCGGGAGATTGGTGGCAAGCCCACGTCTGCCCTCTGGACAGGTGGCCAAGGACCTGCTATCCCCTTGGGCCCAGAGGCACAGGAAAGGCCTTCCTTCTGTCCAGACTCCTTCCTCAGATTAGAGCACGCTCCCGTGCCCAATCATCCCCTCGTGTCTCCTTTTCTTCGTCTCTCTGCACAAGCAGAGGGTGACAATTGTCTTGCCACCGGCCCGCTGTTCTTGCCAGGGCCGGCGCTCCTGCTTCGCGACCGTTTTCCGTCCACAAGGCCAACGACTCCTTCTCTTCTCCTGGGGCAGCATGCTGCACTTTCCCGAGACAGGCTCCTGGGGAGTGCAGTGACAGACATGTCCCTTTCTTTAAGGCTCTTTCCACAGGCGCAACCAGGCTTCTCTCTCAGGCAGAAGGGATGCCCAGGCAAAGTGGATCTCGCTCCATGCAGATTTATTACACCGTGCTGTGGAGTCTTCCTCAGGAAAACAGCAGCAGCATCCCACAGATCCGACTCTGATTTCCCAGAGAATGCTGTGCTTTCCAGAGGGGATGCCCTAGCAAAGAGGCTTTTGCTCTATGCGGGTTCCTCCCGCCGTGCTCGAATACTAGGCTAAGGCAAGCAGCAACAGCAGCCCACAGAAACGACTCTGATTTCCCAGCGATGGCTATGCTTTCGCATAGGTTTTTCAGCTTGGCGGGAACCGCACTTCGCTGCTGCTTCCTCAGCAAGGATTTCGGTGTTTGCTCTGTCGCGTCAGGGAAGAAGAGCTGCGGAGAGCTGGTCCGTCTTAGGCCTTGCTGTCCCGGGCTTCATGTTGGCGCCCTGGGTTCTCGCTGCCAGGCCGAAATAAGCAGACACAGCCACCAACCTGCAGCAGCGTGCGTGGCCTAGGATGGCACTCAATGCACACTATCAACTCCCGTTGTAGGCAACGCTTGGCCTTTGGTACTGGCTCTCAGGCGGACTCACGGACAAGGCCAGTGCCTTCGCCACAGGAGAGGAGAGGCGACAGGATCCCTGAACACCGTCCGTTCCCTGGAATGGGGAGCTTTGGGGGACTGTCCCCACTCCTTCCCCGGCAAACCCCCTGCCACCGAAAACGCTGTCACATCTTGGAGGAAGATGGCATCTGACTGCCCATTTCACGAGGGAGCTGTTCCTCAAGTTCCGGGTTTGGCTCCTGGTAGCAAGCCCAAGTGTGCCCTACGGACAGGTGGTCAAGGACATGCTGTCCCCTTGGGACCAGAGGCACAAGACAGGCCTGCCTTCTGCCCAGACTCCTTCCTCAGAGTGGAGCAGGTGCCCCTGCCCTAGTCGTCACCTCATGTCTCATTAGCAGTGAGGCTTCGTCTCTCCGCACCGGTAGCGGGTGACACTTGTCTTGCCACCGGCCTGCTCTTCCTGCCACGGCAGGCTCTCCTGCTTCCCGACCGTTTCCCAAACTCAAGGCCAATGGCATCTTCTCTTCTCTGGGGGCGGCTTGTTCGGCCTGCCCCAGACTTGCTCCTGGGGAGTGCAGTGAAAGACATGTCCCTTTCCTTAAGGCCCTTTCAGATGTGCAACCACGCTTCTCTCTTAGGCAAAGAGGTGCTAGGGCAAAGAGGATTTCGTTGCATGCGGGTATCTTCCAACGTGCTGTGGAGAGTAGCTTAGGTATTCAGCAGCAGCATCCCCCACATCCGATTCTGATTTCCCAGTGAATGCTGTGCTTTCCCAGAGGAGATGCCCGGCCAAAGAGGATTTCGCTGTATGCGGGTTTCTCCCACCGCGAGACCGGGCTCAGGCAAGCAGCAGTAGAGCCCGCCTATCCGACTCTGATTTCTCAGCGAATGCTGTGCTTTCGCAGAGGCTTTGGCTTGGATAGAACAGCACTTGGCCGCTGCTTCCTCAGCAAGGCTTTAGTCGCTTCAGGGAAGAAGAGCAGCGGGAGAGCTGGTGCCTCTTGGGCCTTGCTTTCCCGGGCTCCAAGTTCACATCCTGGGTTCATCCTACCAAGCCGAAATAAGCAGGCCCAGCCTCGACCCTGCAGCAGCGTGCATGGCCTAGGATGGCACTCTGCTCACAATGACATCTCTCCTCGTAGGCAAGGCCTGCCCTTTCGCTCTGGCATTCAGGGGGACAGGGGACTAGGCTCGTGCCTTCCCCATCCTTGAGGAGCCGCGAGAGGATCACTGCACACGGCCCGTGCCATGGGATGGGGAGTAATGGGAAACTGTCCCTGTTTCCCCGACACACCCCTGCCTCCGCCAAGGCTGCCACATCCTGGAGGAAGACGGCATTTGATTGCCCGTTCCTCCAGGAGGTGTTTCTGCGAGTTCAGGTTCGGGAGATTCGTGGCAAGCCCACGTCTGCCCTCTGGACAGGTGGCCAAGGACCTGCTATCCCCTTGGGCCCAGAGGCACAGGAAAGGCCTTCCTTCTGTCCAGACTCCTTCCTCAGATTAGAGCACGCTCCCGTGCCCAATCATACCCTCGTGTCTCCTTAGCTTCGTCTCTCTGCACAAGCAGAGGGTGACAATTGTCTTGCCACCGGCCCGCTGTTCTTGCCAGGGCCGGCGCTCCTGCTTCGCGACCGTTTTCCGTCCACAAGGCCAACGACTCCTCTTCTCCTGGGGCAGCATGCTGCACTTTCCCGAGACAGGCTCCTGGGGAGTGCAGTGACAGACATGTCCCTTTCTTTAAGGATCTTTCCACAGGCGCAACCACGCTTCTCTCTCAGGCAGAAGGGATGCCCAGGCAAAGTGGATCTCGCTCCATGCAGATTTATTACACCGTGCTGTGGAGTCTTCCTCAGGAAAACAGTAGCAGCATCCCACAGATCCGACTCTGATTTCCCAGAGAATGCTGTGCTTTCCCAGAGGGGATGCCCTAGCAAAGAGGCTTTTGCTCTATGCGGGTTCCTCCCGCCGTGCTCGAATACTAGGCTAAGGCAAGCAGCAACAGCAGCCCACAGAAACGACTCTGATTTCCCAGCGATGGCTATGCTTTCGCATAGCTTTTCAGCTTGGCGGGAACCGCACTTCGCTGCTGCTTCCTCAGCAAGGATTTCGGTGTTTGCTCTGTCGCGTCAGGGAAGAAGAGCTGCGGAGAGCTGGTCCGTCTTAGGCCTTGCTGTCCCGGGCTTCATGTTGGCGCCCTGGGTTCTCGCTGCCAGGCCGAAATAAGCAGACACAGCCACAAACCTGCAGCAGCGTGCGTGGCCTAGGATGGCACTCAATGCACACTACCAACTCCCGTTGTAGGCAACGCTTGGCCTTTGGTACTGGCTCTCAGGCGGACTCACGGACAAGGCCAGTGCCTTCGCCACAGGAGAGGAGAGGCGACAGGATCCCTGAACACCGTCCGTTCCCTGGAATGGGGAGCTTTGGGGGACTGTCCCCACTCCTTCCCCGGCAAACCCCCTGCCACCGAAAACGCTGTCACATCTTGGAGGAAGATGGCATCTGACTGCCCATTTCACGAGGGAGCTGTTCCTCAAGTTCCGGGTTTGGCTCCTGGTAGCAAGCCCGAGTGTGCCCTACGGACAGGTGGTCAAGGACATCCTGTCCCCTTGGGACCAGAGGCACAAGACAGGCCTGCCTTCTGCCCAGACTCCTTCCTCAGAGTGGAGCAGGTGCCCCTGCCCTAGTTGTCACCTCATGTCTCATTAGCAGTGAGGCTTCGTCTCTCCGCACCGGGAGCGGGTGACACTTGTCTTGCCACCGGCCTGCTCTTCCTGCCACGGCAGGATCTCCTGCTTCCCGACCGTTTCCCAAACTCAAGGCCAATGGCACCTTCTCTTCTCTGGGGGCGGCTTGTTCGGCCTGCCCCAGACTTGCTCCTGGGGAGTGCAGTGAAAGACATGTCCCTTTCCTTAAGGCCCTTTCAGATGTGCAACCACGCTTCTCTCTTAGGCAAAGAGGTGCTAGGGCAAAGAGGATTTCGTTGCATGCGGGTATCTTCCAACGTGCTGTGGAGAGTAGCTTAGGTATTCAGCAGCAGCATCCCCCACATCCGATTCTGATTTCCCAGTGAATGCTGTGCTTTCCCAGAGGAGATGCCCGGGCAAAGAGGATTTCACTGTATGCGGGTTTCTCCCACCGCGAGACCGGGCTCAGGCAAGCAGCAGTAGAGCCCGCAGATCCGACTCTGATTTCTCGGCGAATGCTGTGCTTTCGCAGAGGCTTTGGCTTAGAGCGAACAGCACTTGGCCGCTGCTTCTTCAGCAAGGCTTTAGTCGCTTCAGGGAAGAAGAGCAGCGGGAGAGCTGGTGCCTCTTGGGCCTTGCTTTCCCGGGCTCCAAGTTCACATCCTGGGTTCATCCTACCAAGCCGAAATAAGCAGACCCAGCCTCGACCCTGCAGCAGCGTGCATGGCATAGGATGGCACTCTGCTCAAAATGACATCTCTCCTCGTAGGCAAGGCCTGTCCTTTCGCTCTGGCATTCAGGGGGACAGGGGACTAGGCTCGTGCCTTCCCCATCCTTGAGGAGCCCCGAGAGGATCACTGCACACGGCCCGTGCCCTGGGATGGGGAGTAATGGGAAACTGTCCCTGTTTCCCCGACACACCCCCTGCCTCCGCCAAGGCTGCCACATCCTGGAGGAAGACGGCATTTGATTGCCCGTTCCTCCAGGAGGTGTTTCTGCGAGTTCAGGTTCGGGAGATTGGTGGCAAGCCCACGTCTGCCCTCTGGACAGGTGGCCAAGAACCTGCTATCCCCTTGGGCCCAGAGGCACAGGAACGGCCTTCCTTCTGTCCAGACTCCTTCCTCAGATTAGAGCACGCTCCCGTGCCCAATCATCCCCTCGTGTCTCCTTAGCTTCGTCTCTCTGCACAAGCAGAGGGTGACAATTGTCTTGCCACCGGCCCGCTGTTCTTGCCAGGGCCGGCGCTCCTGCTTCGCGACCGTTTTCCGTCCACAAGGCCAACGACTCCTTCTCTTCTCCTGGGGCAGCATGCTGCACTTTCCCGAGACAGGCTCCTGGGGAGTGCAGTGACAGACATGTCTCTTTCTTTAAGGATCTTTCCACAGGCGCAACCACGCTTCTCTCTCAGGCAGAAGGGATGCCCAGGCAAAGTGGATCTCGCTCCATGCAGATTTATTACACCGTGCTGTGGAGTCTTCCTCAGGAAAACAGCAGCAGCATCCCACAGATCCGACTCTGATTTCCCAGAGAAAGCTGTGCTTTCCCAGAGGGGATGCCCTAGCAAAGAGGCTTTTGCTCTATGCGGGTTCCTACCGCCGTACTCGAATACTAGGCTAAGGCAAGCAGCAACAGCAGCCCACAGAAACGACTCTGATTTCCCAGCGATGGCTATGCTTTCGCATAGGTTTTCAGCTTGGCGGGAACCGCACTTCGCTGCTGCTTCCTCAGCAAGGATTTCGGTGTTTGCTCTGTCGCGTCAGGGAAGAAGAGCTGCGGAGAGCTGGTCCGTCTTAGGCCTTGCTGTCCCGGGCTTCATTTTCGCGCCCTGGGTTCTCGCTGCCAGGCCGAAATAAGCAGACACAGCCACAAACCTGCAGCAGCGTGCGTGGCCTAGGATGGCACTCAATGCACACTACCAACTCCCGTTGTAGGCAACGCTTGGCCTTTGGTACTGGCTCTCAGGCGGACTCACGGACAAGGCCAGTGCCTTCGCCACAGGAGAGGAGAGGCGACAGGATCCCTGAACACCGTCCGTTCCCTGGAATGGGGAGCTTTGGGGGACTGTCCCCACTCCCTCCCCGGCAAACCCCCTGCCACCGAAAACGCTGTCACATCTTGGAGGAAGATGGCATCTGACTGCCCATTTCACGAGGGAGCTGTTCCTCAAGTTCCGGGTTTGGCTCCTGCTAGCAAGCCCAAGTGTGCCCTACGGACAGGTGGTCAAGGACATGCTGTCCCCTTGGGACCAGAGGCACAAGACAGGCCTGCCTTCTGCCCAGACTCCTTCCTCAGAGTGGAGCAGGTGCCCCTGCCCTAGTCGTCACCTCATGTCTCATTAGCAGTGAGGCTTCGTCTCTCCGCACCGGGAGCGGGTGACACTTGTCTTGCCACCGGCCTGCTCTTCCTGCCACGGCAGGCTCTCCTGCTTCCCAACCGTTTCCCAAACTCAAGGCCAATGGCATCTTCTCTTCTCTGGGGGCGGCTTGTTCGGCCTGCCCCAGACTTGCTCCTGGGGAGTGCAGTGAAAGACATGTCCCTTTCCTTAAGGCCCTTTCAGATGTGCAACCACGCTTCTCTCTTAGGCAAAGAGGTGCTAGGGCAAAGAGGATTTCGTTGCATGCGGGTATCTTCCAACGTGCTGTGGAGAGTACCTTAGGTATTCAGCAGCAGCATCCCCCACATCCGATTCTGATTTCCCAGTGAATGCTTTGCTTTCCCAGAGGAGATGCCCGGGCAAAGAGGATTTCGCTGTATGCGGGTTTCTTCCACCGTTACACCGGGCTCAGGCAAGCAGCAGTAGAGCCCGCAGATCCGACTCTGATTTCTCAGTGAATGCTGTGCTTTCGCAGAGGCTTTGGCTTGGAGCGAACAGCACTTGGCCGCTGCTTCCTCAGCAAGGCTTTAGTCGCTTCAGGGAAGAAGAGCAGCGGGAGAGCTGGTGCCTCTTGGGCCTTGCTTTCCCGGGCTCCAAGTTCACATCCTGGGTTCATCCTAGCAAGCCGAAATAAGCAGACCCAGCCTCGACCCTGCAGCAGCGTGCATGGCCTAGGATGGCACTCTGCTCACAATGACATCTCTCCTCGTAGGCAAGGCCTGTCCTTTCGCTCTGGCATTCAGGGGGACAGGGGACTAGGCTCGTGCCTTCCCCATCCTTGAGGAGCCGCTAGAGGATCACTGCACACGGCCCGTGCCCTGGGATGGGGAGTAATGGGAAACTGTCCCTGTTTCCACGACACACCCCCTGCCTCCGCCAAGGCTGCCACATCCTGGAGGAAGACGGCATTTGATTGCCCGTTCCTCCAGGATGTGTTTCTGCGAGTTCAGGTTCGGGAGATTGGTGGCAAGCCCACGTCTGGCCTCTGGACAGGTGGCCAAGGACCTGCTATCCCCTTGGGCCCAGAGGCACAGGAAAGGCCTTCCTTCTGTCCAGACTCCTTCCTCAGATTAGAGCACGCTCCCGTGCCCAATCATACCCTCGTGTCTCCTTAGCTTCGTCTCTCTGCACAAGCAGAGGGTGACAATTGTCTTGCCACCGGCCCGCTGTTCTTGCCAGGGCCGGCGCTCCTGCTTCGCGACCGTTTTCCGTCCACAAGGCCAACGACTCCTTCTCTACTCCTGGGGCAGCATGCTGCACTTTCCCGAGACAGGCTCCTGGGGAGTGCAGTGACAGACATGTCCCTTTCTTTAAGGATATTTCCACAGGCGCAACCACGCTTCTCTCTCAGGCAGAAGGGATGCCCAGGCAAAGTGGATCTCGCTCCATGCAGATTTATTACACCGTGCTGTGGAGTCTTCCTCAGGATAACAGCAGCAGCATCCCACAGATCCGACTCTGATTTCCCAGAGAAAGCTGTGCTTTCCCAGAGGGGATGCCCTAGCAAAGAGGCTTTTGCTCTATGCGGGTTCCTCCCGCCGTGCTCGAATACTAGTCTAAGGCAAGCAGCAACAGCAGCCCACAGAAACGACTCTGATTTCCCAGCGATGGCTATGCTTTCGCATAGGTTTTTCAGCTTGGCGGGAACCGCACTTCGCTGCTGCTTCCTCAGCAAGGATTTCGGTGTTTGCTCTGTCGCGTCAGGGAAGAAGAGCTGCGGAGAGCTGGTCCGTCTTAGGCCTTGCTGTCCCGGGCTTCATGTTGGCGCCCTGGGTTGTCGCTGCCAGGACGAAATAAGCAGACACAGCCACAAACCTGCAGCAGCGTGCGTGGCCTAGGATGGCACTCAATGCACACTACCAACTCCCGTTGTAGGCAACGCTTGGCCTTTGGTACTGGCTCTCAGGCGGACTCACGGACAAGGCCAGTGCCTTCGCCACAGGAGAGGAGAGGCGACAGGATCCCTGAACACAGTCCGTTCCCTGGAATGGGGAGCTTTGGGGGACTGTCCCCACTCCTTCCCCGGCAAACCCCCTGCCACCGAAAACGCTGTCATATCTTGGAGGAAGATGGCATCTGACTGCCCATTTCACGAGGGAGCTGTTCCTCAAGTTCCGGGTTTGGCTCCTGGTAGCAAGCCCGAGTGTGCCCTACGGACAGGTGGTCAAGGACATGCTGTCCCCTTGGGACCAGAGGCACAAGACAGGCCTGCCTTCTGCCCAGACTCCTTCCTCAGAGTGGAGCAGGTGCCCCTGCCCTAGTCGTCACCTCATGTCTCTTTAGCAGTGAGGCTTCGTCTCTCCGCACCGGGAGCGGGTGACACTTGTCTTGCCACCGGCCTGCTCTTCCTGCCACGGCAGGCTCTCCTGCTTCCCGACCGTTTCCCAAACTCAAGGCCAATGGCACCTTCTCTTCTCTGGGGGCGGCTTGTTCGGCCTGCCCCAGACTTGCTCCTGGGGAGTGCAGTGAAATCATGTCCCTTTCCTTAAGGCCCTTTCAGATGTGCAACCACGCTTCTCTCTTAGGCAAAGAGGTGCTAGGGCAAAGAGGATTTCGTTGCATGCGGGTATCTTCCAACGTGCTGTGGAGAGTAGCTTAGGTATTCAGCAGCAGCATCCCCCACATCCGATTCTGATTTCCCAGTGAATGCTGTGCTTTCCCAGAGGAGATGCCCGGGCAAAGAGGATTTCACTGTATGCGGGTTTCTCCCACCTTTACACCGGGCTCAGGCAAGCAGCAGTAGAGCCCGCAGATCCGACTCTGATTTCTCAACGAATGCTGTGCTTTCGCAGAGGCTTTGGCTTGGAGCGAACAGCACTTGGCCGCTGCTTCCTCAGCAAGGCTTTAGTCGCTTCAGGGAAGAAGAGCAGCGGGAGAGCTGGTGCCTCTTGGGCCTTGCTTTCCCGGGCTCCAAGTTCACATCCTGGGTTCATCCTACCAAGCTGAAATAAGCAGACCCAGCCTCGACCCTGCAGCAGCGTGCATGGCCTAGGATGGCACTCTGCTCACAATGACATCTCTCCTCGTAGGCAAGGCCTGTCCTTTCGCTCTGGCATTCAGGGGGACAGGGGACTAGGCTCGTGCCTTCCCCATCCTTGAGGAGCCGCGAGAGGATCACTGCACACGGCCCGTGCCCTGGGATGGGGAGTAATGGGAAACTGTCCCTGTTTCCCCGACACACCCCCTGCCTCCGCCAAGGCTGCCACATCCTGGAGGAAGACGGCATTTGATTGCCCGTTCCTCCAGGAGGTGTTTCTGCGAGTTCAGGTTCGGGAGATTGGTGGCAAGCCCACGTCTGCCCTCTGGACAGGTGGCCAAGGACCTGCTATCCCCTTGGGCCCAGAGGCACAGGAAAGGCCTTCCTTCTGTCCAGACTCCTTCCTCAGATTAGAGCACGCTCCCGTGCCCAATCATCCCCTCGTGTCTCCTTAGCTTCGTCTCTCTGCACAAGCAGATGGTGACAATTGTCTTGCCACCGGCCCGCTGTTCTTGCCAGGGCCGGCGCTCCTGCTTCGCGACCGTTTTCCGTCCACAAGGCCAACGACTCCTTCTCTTCTCCTGGGGCAGCATGCTGCACTTTCCCGAGACAGGCTCCTGGGGAGTGCAGTGACAGACATGTCCCTTTCTTTAAGGATCTTTCCACAGGCGCAACCACGCTTCTCTCTCAGGCAGAAGGGATGCCCAGGCAAAGTGGATCTCGCTCCATGCAGATTTATTACACCGTGCTGTGGAGTCTTCCTCAGGAAAACAGCAGCAGCATCCCACAGATCCGACTCTGATTTCCCAGAGAATGCTGTGCTTTCCAGAGGGGATGCCCTAGCAAAGAGGCTTTTGCTCTATGCGGGTTCCTCCCGCCGTGTTCGAATACTAGGCTAAGGCAAGCAGGAACAGCAGCCCACAGAAACGACTCTGATTTCCCAGCGATGGCTATGCTTTCGCATAGGTTTTTCAGCTTGGCGGGAACCGCACTTCGCTGCTGCTTCCTCAGCAAGGATTTCGGTGTTTGCTCTGTCGCGTCAGGGAAGAAGAGCTGCGGAGAGCTGGTCCGTCTTAGGCCTTGCTGTCCAGGGCTTCATGTTGGCGCCCTGGGTTCTCGCTGCCAGGCCGAAATAAGCAGACACAGCCACAAACCTGCAGCAGCGTGCGTGGCCTAGGATGGCACTCAATGCACACTACCAACTCCCGTTGTAGGCAACGCTTGGCCTTTGGTACTGGCTCTCAGACGGACTCACGGACAAGGCCAGTGCCTTCGCCACAGGAGAGGAGAGGCGACAGGATCCCTGAACACAGTCCGTTCCCTGGAATGGGGAGCTTTGGGGGACTGTCCCCACTCCTTCCCCGGCAAACCCCCTGCCACCGAAAACGCTGTCACATCTTGGAGGAAGATGGCATCTGACTGCCCATTTCACGAGGGAGCTGTTCCTCAAGTTCCGGGTTTGGCTCCTGGTAGCAAGCCCGAGTGTACCCTACAGACAGGTGGTCAAGGACATGCTGTCCCCTTGGGACCAGAGGCACAAGACAGGCCTGCCTTCTGCCCAGACTCCTTCCTCAGAGTGGAGCAGGTGCCCCTGCCCTAGTCGTCACCTCATGTCTCTTTAGCAGTGAGGCTTCGTCTCTCCGCACCGGGAGCGGGTGACACTTGTCTTGCCACCGGCCTGCTCTTCCTGCCACGGCAGGCTCTCCTGCTTCCCGACCGTTTCCCAAACTCAAGGCCAATGGACCTTCTCTTCTCTGGGGGCGGCTTGTTCGGCCTGCCCCAGACTTTCTCCTGGGGAGTGCAGTGAAAGACATGTCCCTTTCCTTAAGGCCCTTTCAGATGTGCAACCACGCTTCTCTCTTAGGCAAAGAGGTGCTAGGGCAAAGAGGATTTCGTTGCATGCGGGTATCTTCCAACGTGCTGTGGAGAGTAGCTTAGGTATTCAGCAGCAGCATCCCCCACATCCGATTCTGATTTCCCAGTGAATGCTGTGCTTTCCCAGAGGAGATGCCCGGGCAAAAAGGATTTCACTGTATGCGGGTTTCTCCCACCGTTACACCGGGCTCAGGCAAGCAGCAGTAGAGCTCGCAGATCCGACTCTGATTTCTCAGCGAATGCTGTGCTTTCACAGAGGCTTTGCCTTGGAGCGAACAGCACTTGGCCGCTGCTTCCTCAGCAAGGCTTTAGTCGCTTCAGGGAAGAAGAGCAGCGGGAGAGCTGGTGCCTCTTGGGCCTTGCTTTCCCGGGCTCCAAGTTCACATCCTGGGTTCTTCCTACCAAGCCGAAATAAGCAGACCCAGCCTCGACCCTGCAGCAGCGTGCATGGCCTAGGATGGCACTCTGCTCACAATGACATCTCTCCTCGTAGGCAAGGCCTGCCCTTTCGCTCTGGCATTCAGGGGGACAGGGGACTAGGCTCGTGCCTTCCCCATCCTTGAGGAGCCGCGAGAGGATCACTGCACACGGCACGTGCCCTGGGATGGGGAGTAATGGGAAACTGTCCCTGTTTCCCCGACACACCCCCTGCCTCCGCCAAGGCTGCCACATCCTGGAGGAAGACGGCATTTGATTGCCCGTTCCTCCAGGAGGTGTTTCTGCGAGTTCAGGTTCGGGAGATTGGTGGCAAGCCCACGTCTGCCCTCTGGACAGGTGGCCAAGGACCTGCTATCCCCTTGGGCCCAGAGGCACAGGAAAGGCCTTCCTTCTGTCCAGACTCCTTCCTCAGATTAGAGCACGCTCCCGTGCCCAATCATCCCCTCGTGTCTCTTTAGCTTCGTCTCTCTGCACAAGCAGAGGGTGACAATTGTCTTGCCACCGGCCCGCTGTTCTTGCCAGGGCCGGCGCTCCTGCTTCGCGACCGTTTTCCGTCCACAAGGCCAACGACTCCTTCTCTTCTCCTGGGGCAGCATGCTGCACTTTCCCGAGACAGGCTCCTGGGGAGTGCAGTGACAGACATGTCCCTTTCTTTAAGGATCTTTCCACAGGCGCAACCACGCTTCTCTCTCAGGCAGAAGGGATGCCCAGGCAAAGTGGATCTCGCTCCATGCAGATTTATTACACCGTGCTGTGGAGTCTTCCTCAGGAAAACAGCAGCAGCATCCCACAGATCCGACTCTGATTTCCCAGAGAATGCTGTGCTTTCCCAGAGGGGATGCCCTAGCAAAGAGGCTTTTGCTCTATGCGGGTTCCTCCCGCCGTGCTCGAATACTAGGCTAAGGCAAGCAGCAACAGCAGCCCACAGAAACGACTCTGATTTCCCAGCGATGGCTATGCTTTCGCATAGGTTTTCAGCTTGGCGGGAACCGCACTTCGCTGCTGCTTCCTCAGCAAGGATTTCGGTGTTTGCTCTGTCGCGTCAGGGAAGAAGAGCTGCGGAGAGCTGGTCCGTCTTAGGCCTTGCTGTCCCGGGCTTCATGTTGGCGCCCTGGGTTGTCGCTGCCAGGCCGAAATAAGCAGACACAGCCACAAACCTGCAGCAGCGTGCGTGGCCTAGGATGGCACTCAATGCACACTACCAACTCCCGTTGTAGGCAACGCTTGGCCTTTGGTACTGGCTCTCAGGCGGACTCACGGACAAGGCCAGTGCCTTCGCCACAGGAGAGGAGAGGCGACAGGATCCCTGAACACCGTCCGTTCCCTGGAATGGGGAGCTTTGGGGGACTGTCCCCACTCCTTCCCCGGCAAACCCCCTGCCACCGAAAACGCTGTCACATCTTGGAGGAAGATGGCATCTGACTGCCCATTTCACGAGGGAGCTGTTCCTCAAGTTCCGGGTTTGGCTCCTGGTAGCAAGCCCAAGTGTGCCCTACGGACATGTGGTCAAGGACATGCTGTCCCCTTGGGACCAGAGGCACAAGACAGGCCTGCCTTCTGCCCAGACTCCTTCCTCAGAGTGGAGCAGGTGCCCCTGCCCTAGTCGTCACCTCATGTCTCTTTAGCAGTGAGGCTTCTTCTCTCCGCACAGGGAGCGGGTGACACTTGTCTTGCCACCGGCCTGCTCTTCCTGCCACGGCAGGCTCTCCTGCTTCCCGACCGTTTCCCAAACTCAAGGCCAATGGCACCTTCTCTTCTCTGGGGGCGGCTTGTTCGGCCTGCCCCAGACTTGCTCCTGGGGAGTGCAGTGAAAGACATGTCCCTTTCCTTAATGCCCTTTCAGATGTGCAACCACGCATCTCTCTTAGGCAAAGAGGTGCTAGGGCAAAGAGGATTTCGTTGCATGCGGGTATCTTCCAACGTGCTGTGGAGAGTAGCTTAGGTATTCAGCAGCAGCATCCCCCACATCCGATTCTGATTTCCCAGTGAATGCTGTGCTTTCCCAGAGGAGATGCCCGGGCAAAGAGGATTTCACTGTATGCGGGTTTCTCCCACCGCGAGACCGGGCTCAGGCAAGCAGCAGTAGAGCCCGCAGATCCGACTCTGATTTCTCGGCGAATGCTGTGCTTTCGCAGAGGCTTTGGCTTAGAGCGAACAGCACTTGGCCGCTGCTTCCTCAGCAAGGCTTTAGTCGCTTCAGGGAAGAAGAGCAGCGGGAGAGCTGGTGCCTCTTGGGCCTTGCTTTCCCGGGCTCCAAGTTCACATCCTGGGTTCATCCTAGCAAGCCGAAATAAGCAGACCCAGCCTCGACCCTGCAGCAGCGTGCATGGCCTAGGATGGCACTCTGCTCACAATGACATCTCTCCTCGTAGGCAAGGCCTGCCCTTTCGCTCTGGCATTCAGGGGGACAGGGGACTAGGCTCGTGCCTTCCCCATCCTTGAGGAGCCGCGAGAGGATCACTGCACACGGCCCGTGCCCTGGGATGGGGAGTAATGGGAAACTGTCCCTGTTTCCCCGACACACCCCCTGCCTCCGCCAAGGCTGCCACATCCTGGAGGAAGACGGCATTTGATTGCCCGTTCCTCCAGGAGGTGTTTCTGCGAGTTCAGGTGCGGGAGATTGGTGGCAAGCCCACGTCTGCCCTCTGGACAGGTGGCCAAGGACCTGCTATCCCCTTGGGCCCAGAGGCACAGGAAAGGCCTTCCTTCTGTCCAGACTCCTTCCTCAGATTAGAGCACGCTCCCGTGCCCAATCATCCCCTCGTGTCTCCTTAGCTTCGTCTCTCTGCACAAGCAGAGGGTGACAATTGTCTTGCCACCGGCCCGCTGTTCTTGCCAGGGCCGGCGCTCCTGCTTCGCGACCGTTTTCCGTCCACAAGGCCAAGGACTCCTTCTCTTCTCCTGGGGCAGCATGCTGCACTTTCCCGAGACAGGCTCCTGGGGAGTGCAGTGACAGACATGTCCCTTTCTTTAAGGCTCTTTCCACAGGCGCAACCACGCTTCTCTCTCAGGCAGAAGGGATGCCCAGGCAAAGTGGATCTCGCTCCATGCAGATTTATTACACCGTGCTGTGGAGTCTTCCTCAGGAAAACAGCAGCAGCATCCCACAGATCCGACTCTGATTTCCCAGAGAATGCTGTGCTTTCCCAGAGGGGATGCCCTAGCAAAGAGGCTTTTGCTCTATGCGGGTTCCTCCCGCCGTGCTCGAATACTAGGCTAAGGCAAGCAGCAACAGCAGCCCACAGAAACGACTCTGATTTCCCAGCGATGGCTATGCTTTCGCATAGCTTTTCAGCTTGGCGGGAACCGCACTTCGCTGCTGCTTCCTCAGCAAGGATTTCGGTGTTTGCTCTGTCGCGTCAGGGAAGAAGAGCTGCGGAGAGCTGGTCCGTCTTAGGCCTTGCTGTCCCGGGCTTCATGTTGGCGCCCTGGGTTGTCGCTGCCAGGCCGAAATAAGCAGACACAGCCACAAACCTGCAGCAGCGTGCGTGGCCTAGGATGGCACTCAATGCACACTACCAACTCCCGTTGTAGGCAACGCTTGGCCTTTGGTACTGGCTCTCAGGCGGACTCACGGACAAGGCCAGTGCCTTCGCCACAGGAGAGGAGAGGCGACAGGATCCCTGAACACAGTCCGTTCCCTGGAATGGGGAGCTTTGGGGGACTGTCCCCACTCCTTCCCCGGCAAACCCCCTGCCACCGAAAACGCTGTCATATCTTGGAGGAAGATGGCATCTGACTGCCCATTTCACGAGGGAGCTGTTCCTCAAGTTCCGGGTTTGGCTCCTGGTAGCAAGCCCGAGTGTGCCCTACGGACAGGTGGTCAAGGACATGCTGTCCCCTTGGGACCAGAGGCACAAGACAGGCCTGCCTTCTGCCCAGACTCCTTCCTCAGAGTGGAGCAGGTGCCCCTGCCCTAGTCGTCACCTCATGTCTCTTTAGCAGTGAGGCTTCGTCTCTCCGCACCGGGAGCGGGTGACACTTGTCTTACCACCGGCCTGCTCTTCCTGCCACGGCAGGCTCTCCTGCTTCCCTCCCGTTTCCCAAACTCAAGGCCAATGGCACCTTCTCTTCTCTGGGGGCGGCTTGTTCGGCCTGCCCCAGACTTGCTCCTGGGGAGTGCAGTGAAATCATGTCCCTTTCCTTAAGGCCCTTTCAGATGTGCAACCACGCTTCTCTCTTAGGCAAAGAGGTGCTAGGGCAAAGAGGATTTCGTTGCATGCGGGTATCTTCCAACGTGCTGTGAAGAGTAGCTTAGGTATTCAGCAGCAGCATCCCCCACATCCGATTCTGATTTCCCAGTGAATGCTGTGCTTTCCCAGAGGAGATGCCCGGGCAAAGAGGATTTCACTGTATGCGGGTTTCTCCCACCTTTACACCGGGCTCAGGCAAGCAGCAGTAGAGCCCGCAGATCCGACTCTGATTTCTCAACGAATGCTGTGCTTTCGCAGAGGCTTTGGCTTGGAGCGAACAGCACTTGGCCGCTGCTTCCTCAGCAAGGTTTTAGTCGCTTCAGGGAAGAAGAGCAGCGGGAGAGCTGGTGCCTCTTGGGCCTTGCTTTCCCGGGCTCCAAGTTCACATCCTGGGTTCATCCTACCAAGCCGAAATAAGCAGACCCAGCCTCGACCCTGCAGCAGCGTGCATGGCCTAGGATGGCACTCTGCTCACAATGACATCTCTCCTCGTAGGCAAGGCCTGTCCTTTCGCTCTGGCATTCAGGGGGACAGGGGACTAGGCTCGTGCCTTCCCCATCCTTGAGGAGCCGCGAGAGGATCACTGCACACGGCCCGTGCCCTGGGATGGGGAGTAATGGGAAACTGTCCCTGTTTCCCCGACACACCCCCTGCCTCCGCCAAGGCTGCCACATCCTGGAGGAAGACGGCATTTGATTGCCCGTTCCTCCAGGAGGTGTTTCTGCGAGTTCAGGTTCGGGAGATTGGTGGCAAGCCCACGTCTGCCCTCTGGACAGGTGGCCAAGGACCTGCTATCCCCTTGGGCCCAGAGGCACAGGAAAGGCCTTCCTTCTGTCCAGACTCCTTCCTCAGATTAGAGCACGCTCCCGTGCCCAATCATCCCCTCGTGTCTCCTTAGCTTCGTCTCTCTGCACAAGCAGATGGTGACAATTGTCTTGCCACCGGCCCGCTGTTCTTGCCAGGGCCGGCGCTCCTGCTTCGCGACCGTTTTCCGTCCACAAGGCCAACGACTCCTTCTCTTCTCCTGGGGCAGCATGCTGCACTTTCCCGAGACAGGCTCCTGGGGAGTGCAGTGACAGACATGTCCCTTTCTTTAAGGATCTTTCCACAGGCGCAACCACGCTTCTCTCTCAGGCAGAAGGGATGCCCAGGCAAAGTGGGTCTCGCTCCATGCAGATTTATTACACCGTGCTGTGGAGTCTTCCTCAGGAAAACAGCAGCAGCATCCCACAGATCCGACTCTGATTTCCCAGAGAATGCTGTGCTTTCCAGAGGGGATGCCCTAGCAAAGAGGCTTTTGCTCTATGCGGGTTCCTCCCGCCGTGTTCGAATACTAGGCTAAGGCAAGCAGGAACAGCAGCCCACAGAAACGACTCTGATTTCCCAGCGATGGCTATGCTTTCGCATAGGTTTTTCAGCTTGGCGGGAACCGCACTTCGCTGCTGCTTCCTCAGCAAGGATTTCGGTGTTTGCTCTGTCGCGTCAGGGAAGAAGAGCTGCGGAGAGCTGGTCCGTCTTAGGCCTTGCTGTCCCGGGCTTCATGTTGGCGCCCTGGGTTCTCGCTGCCAGGCCGAAATAAGCAGACACAGCCACAAACCTGCAGCAGCGTGCGTGGCCTAGGATGGCACTCAATGCACACTACCAACTCCCGTTGTAGGCAACGCTTGGCCTTTGGTACTGGCTCTCAGACGGACTCACGGACAAGGCCAGTGCCTTCGCCACAGGAGAGGAGAGGCGACAGGATCCCTGAACACAGTCCGTTCCCTGGAATGGGGAGCTTTGGGGGACTGTCCCCACTCCTTCCCCGGCAAACCCCCTGCCACCGAAAACGCTGTCACATCTTGGAGGAAGATGGCATCTGACTGCCCATTTCACGAGGGAGCTGTTCCTCAAGTTCCGGGTTTGGCTCCTGGTAGCAAGCCCGAGTGTACCCTACAGACAGGTGGTCAAGGACATGCTGTCCCCTTGGGACCAGAGGCACAAGACAGGCCTGCCTTCTGCCCAGACTCCTTCCTCAGAGTGGAGCAGGTGCCCCTGCCCTAGTCGTCACCTCATGTCTCATTAGCAGTGAGGCTTCGTCTCTCCGCACAGGGAGCGGGTGACACTTGTCTTGCCACCGGCCTGCTCTTCCTGCCACGGCAGGCTCTCCTGCTTCCCGACCGTTTCCCAAACTCAAGGCCAATGGCACCTTCTCTTCTCTGGGGGCGGCTTGTTCGGCCTGCCCCAGACTTTCTCCTGGGGAGTGCAGTGAAAGACATGTCCCTTTCCTTAAGGCCCTTTCAGATGTGCAACCACGCTTCTCTCTTAGGCAAAGAGGTGCTAGGGCAAAGAGGATTTCGTTGCATGCGGGTATCTTCCAACGTGCTGTGGAGAGTAGCTTAGGTATTCAGCAGCAGCATCCCCCACATCCGATTCTGATTTCCCAGTGAATGCTGTGCTTTCCCAGAGGAGATGCCCGGGCAAAAAGGATTTCACTGTATGCGGGTTTCTCCCACCGTTACACCGGGCTCAGGCAAGCAGCAGTAGAGCTCGCAGATCCGACTCTGATTTCTCAGCGAATGCTGTGCTTTCACAGAGGCTTTGCCTTGGAGCGAACAGCACTTGGCCGCTGCTTCCTCAGCAAGGCTTTAGTCGCTTCAGGGAAGAAGAGCAGCGGGAGAGCTGGTGCCTCTTGGGCCTTGCTTTCCCGGGCTCCAAGTTCACATCCTGGGTTCTTCCTACCAAGCCGAAATAAGCAGACCCAGCCTCGACCCTGCAGCAGCGTGCATGGCCTAGGATGGCACTCTGCTCACAATGACATCTCTCCTCGTAGGCAAGGCCTGCCCTTTCGCTCTGGCATTCAGGGGGACAGGGGACTAGGCTCGTGCCTTCCCCATCCTTGAGGAGCCGCGAGAGGATCACTGCACACGGCACGTGCCCTGGGATGGGGAGTAATGGGAAACTGTCCCTGTTTCCCCGACACACCCCCTGCCTCCGCCAAGGCTGCCACATCCTGGAGGAAGACGGCATTTGATTGCCCGTTCCTCCAGGAGGTGTTTCTGCGAGTTCAGGTTCGGGAGATTGGTGGCAAGCCCACGTCTGCCCTCTGGACAGGTGGCCAAGGACCTGCTATCCCCTTGGGCCCAGAGGCACAGGAAAGGCCTTCCTTCTGTCCAGACTCCTTCCTCAGATTAGAGCACGCTCCCGTGCCCAATCATCCCCTCGTGTCTCTTTAGCTTCGTCTCTCTGCACAAGCAGAGGGTGACAATTGTCTTGCCACCGGCCCGCTGTTCTTGCCAGGGCCGGCGCTCCTGCTTCGCGACCATTTTCCGTCCACAAGGCCAACGACTCCTTCTCTTCTCCTGGGGCAGCATGCTGCACTTTCCCGAGACAGGCTCCTGGGGAGTGCAGTGACAGACATGTCCCTTTCTTTAAGGATCTTTCCACAGGCGCAACCACGCTTCTCTCTCAGGCAGAAGGGATGCCCAGGCAAAGTGGATCTCGCTCCATGCAGATTTATTACACCGTGCTGTGGAGTCTTCCTCAGGAAAACAGCAGCAGCATCCCACAGATCCGACTCTGATTTCCCAGAGAATGCTGTGCTTTCCCAGAGGGGATGCCCTAGCAAAGAGGCTTTTGCTCTATGCGGGTTCCTCCCGCCGTGCTCGAATACTAGGCTAAGGCAAGCAGCAACAGCAGCCCACAGAAACGACTCTGATTTCCCAGCGATGGCTATGCTTTCGCATAGGTTTTCAGCTTGGCGGGAACCGCACTTCGCTGCTGCTTCCTCAGCAAGGATTTCGGTGTTTGCTCTGTCGCGTCAGGGAAGAAGAGCTGCGGAGAGCTGGTCCGTCTTAGGCCTTGCTGTCCCGGGCTTCATGTTGGCGCCCTGGGTTCTCGCTGCCAGGCCGAAATAAGCAGACACAGCCACAAACCTGCAGCAGCGTGCGTGGCCTAGGATGGCACTCAATGCACACTACCAACTCCCGTTGTAGGCAACGCTTGGCCTTTGGTACTGGCTCTCAGGCGGACTCACGGACAAGGCCAGTGCCTTCGCCACAGGAGAGGAGAGGCGACAGGATCCCTGAACACCGTCCGTTCCCTGGAATGGGGAGCTTTGGGGGACTGTCCCCACTCCTTCCCCGGCAAACCCCCTGCCACCGAAAACGCTGTCACATCTTGGAGGAAGATGGCATCTGACTGCCCATTTCACGAGGGAGCTGTTCCTCAAGTTCCGGGTTTGGCTCCTGGTAGCAAGCCCAAGTGTGCCCTACGGACAGGTGGTCAAGGACATGCTGTCCCCTTGGGACCAGAGGCACAAGACAGGCCTGCCTTCTGCCCAGACTCCTTCCTCAGAGTGGAGCAGGTGCCCCTGCCCTAGTCGTCACCTCATGTCTCTTTAGCAGTGAGGCTTCTTCTCTCCGCACAGGGAGCGGGTGACACTTGTCTTGCCACCGGCCTGCTCTTCCTGCCACGGCAGGCTCTCCTGCTTCCCGACCGTTTCCCAAACTCAAGGCCAATGGCACCTTCTCTTCTCTGGGGGCGGCTTGTTCGGCCTGCCCCAGACTTGCTCCTGGGGAGTGCAGTGAAAGACATGTCCCTTTCCTTAATGCCCTTTCAGATGTGCAACCACGCATCTCTCTTAGGCAAAGAGGTGCTAGGGCAAAGAGGATTTCGTTGCATGCGGGTATCTTCCAACGTGCTGTGGAGAGTAGCTTAGGTATTCAGCAGCAGCATCCCCCACATCCGATTCTGATTTCCCAGTGAATGCTGTGCTTTCCCAGAGGAGATGCCCGGGCAAAGAGGATTTCACTGTATGCGGGTTTCTCCCACCGCGAGACCGGGCTCAGGCAAGCAGCAGTAGAGCCCGCAGATCCGACTCTGATTTCTCGGCGAATGCTGTGCTTTCGCAGAGGCTTTGGCTTAGAGCGAACAGCACTTGGCCGCTGCTTCCTCAGCAAGGCTTTAGTCGCTTCAGGGAAGAAGAGCAGCGGGAGAGCTGGTGCCTCTTGGGCCTTGCTTTCCCGGGCTCCAAGTTCACATCCTGGGTTCATCCTACCAAGCCGAAATAAGCAGACCCAGCCTCGACCCTGCAGCAGCGTGCATGGCCTAGGATGGCACTCTGCTCACAATGACATCTCTCCTCGTAGGCAAGGCCTGCCCTTTCGCTCTGGCATTCAGGGGGACAGGGGACTAGGCTCGTGCCTTCCCCATCCTTGAGGAGCCGCGAGAGGATCACTGCACACGGCCCGTGCCCTGGGATGGGGAGTAATGGGAAACTGTCCCTGTTTCCCCGACACACCCCCTGCCTCCGCCAAGGCTGCCACATCCTGGAGGAAGACGGCATTTGATTGCCCGTTCCTCCAGGAGGTGTTTCTGCGAGTTCAGGTGCGGGAGATTGGTGGCAAGCCCACGTCTGCCCTCTGGACAGGTGGCCAAGGACCTGCTATCCCCTTGGGCCCAGAGGCACAGGAAAGGCCTTCCTTCTGTCCAGACTCCTTCCTCAGATTAGAGCACGCTCCCGTGCCCAATCATCCCCTCGTGTCTCCTTAGCTTCGTCTCTCTGCACAAGCAGAGGGTGACAATTGTCTTGCCACCGGCCCGCTGTTCTTGCCAGGGCCGGCGCTCCTGCTTCGCGACCGTATTCCGTCCACAAGGCCAACGACTCCTTCTCTTCTCCTGGGGCAGCATGCTGCACTTTCCCGAGACAGGCTCCTGGGGAGTGCAGTGACAGACATGTCCCTTTCTTTAAGGCTCTTTCCACAGGCGCAACCACGCTTCTCTCTCAGGCAGAAGGGATGCCCAGGCAAAGTGGATCTCGCTCCATGCAGATTTATTACACCGTGCTGTGGAGTCTTCCTCAGGAAAACAGCAGCAGCATCCCACAGATCCGACTCTGATTTCCCAGAGAATGCTGTGCTTTCCCAGAGGGGATGCCCTAGCAAAGAGGCTTTTGCTCTATGCGGGTTCCTCCCGCCGTGCTCGAATACTAGGCTAAGGCAAGCAGCAACAGCAGCCCACAGAAACGACTCTGATTTCCCAGCGATGGCTATGCTTTCGCATAGCTTTTCAGCTTGGCGGGAACCGCACTTCGCTGCTGCTTCCTCAGCAAGGATTTCGGTGTTTGCTCTGTCGCGTCAGGGAAGAAGAGCTGCGGAGAGCTGGTCCGTCTTAGGCCTTGCTGTCCCGGGCTTCATGTTGGCGCCCTGGGTTGTCGCTGCCAGGCCGAAATAAGCAGACACAGCCACAAACCTGCAGCAGCGTGCGTGGCCTAGGATGGCACTCAATGCACACTACCAACTCCCGTTGTAGGCAACGCTTGGCCTTTGGTACTGGCTCTCAGGCGGACTCACGGACAAGGCCAGTGCCTTCGCCACAGGAGAGGAGAGGCGACAGGATCCCTGAACACAGTCCGTTCCCTGGAATGGGGAGCTTTGGGGGACTGTCCCCACTCCTTCCCCGGCAAACCCCCTGCCACCGAAAACGCTGTCATATCTTGGAGGAAGATGGCATCTGACTGCCCATTTCACGAGGGAGCTGTTCCTCAAGTTCCGGGTTTGGCTCCTGGTAGCAAGCCCGAGTGTGCCCTACGGACAGGTGGTCAAGGACATGCTGTCCCCTTGGGACCAGAGGCACAAGACAGGCCTGCCTTCTGCCCAGACTCCTTCCTCAGAGTGGAGCAGGTGCCCCTGCCCTAGTCGTCACCTCATGTCTCTTTAGCAGTGAGGCTTCGTCTCTCCGCACCGGGAGCGGGTGACACTTGTCTTGCCACCGGCCTGCTCTTCCTGCCACGGCAGGCTCTCCTGCTTCCCGACCGTTTCCCAAACTCAAGGCCAATGGCACCTTCTCTTCTCTGGGGGCGGCTTGTTCGGCCTGCCCCAGACTTGCTCCTGGGGAGTGCAGTGAAATCATGTCCCTTTCCTTAAGGCCCTTTCAGATGTGCAACCACGCTTCTCTCTTAGGCAAAGAGGTGCTAGGGCAAAGAGGATTTCGTTGCATGCGGGTATCTTCCAACGTGCTGTGGAGAGTAGCTTAGGTATTCAGCAGCAGCATCCCCCACATCCGATTCTGATTTCCCAGTGAATGCTGTGCTTTCCCAGAGGAGATGCCCGGGCAAAGAGGATTTCACTGTATGCGGGTTTCTCCCACCTTTACACCGGGCTCAGGCAAGCAGCAGTAGAGCCCGCAGATCCGACTCTGATTTCTCAACGAATGCTGTGCTTTCGCAGAGGCTTTGGCTTGGAGCGAACAGCACTTGGCCGCTGCTTCCTCAGCAAGGTTTTAGTCGCTTCAGGGAAGAAGAGCAGCGGGAGAGCTGGTGCCTCTTGGGCCTTGCTTTCCCGGGCTCCAAGTTCACATCCTGGGTTCATCCTACCAAGCCGAAATAAGCAGACCCAGCCTCGACCCTGCAGCAGCGTGCATGGCCTAGGATGGCACTCTGCTCACAATGACATCTCTCCTCGTAGGCAAGGCCTGTCCTTTCGCTCTGGCATTCAGGGGGACAGGGGACTAGGCTCGTGCCTTCCCCATCCTTGAGGAGCCGCGAGAGGATCACTGCACACGGCCCGTGCCCTGGGATGGGGAGTAATGGGAAACTGTCCCTGTTTCCCCGACACACCCCCTGCCTCCGCCAAGGCTGCCACATCCTGGAGGAAGACGGCATTTGATTGCCCGTTCCTCCAGGAGGTGTTTCTGCGAGTTCAGGTTCGGGAGATTGGTGGCAAGCCCACGTCTGCCCTCTGGACAGGTGGCCAAGGACCTGCTATCCCCTTGGGCCCAGAGGCACAGGAAAGGCCTTCCTTCTGTCCAGACTCCTTCCTCAGATTAGAGCACGCTCCCGTGCCCAATCATCCCCTCGTGTCTCCTTAGCTTCGTCTCTCTGCACAAGCGATGGTGACAATTGTCTTGCCACCGGCCCGCTGTTCTTGCCAGGGCCGGCGCTCCTGCTTCGCGACCGTTTTCCGTCCACAAGGCCAACGACTCCTTCTCTTCTCCTGGGGCAGCATGCTGCACTTTCCCGAGACAGGCTCCTGGGGAGTGCAGTGACAGACATGTCCCTTTCTTTAAGGATCTTTCCACAGGCGCAACCACGCTTCTCTCTCAGGCAGAAGGGATGCCCAGGCAAAGTGGGTCTCGCTCCATGCAGATTTATTACACCGTGCTGTGGAGTCTTCCTCAGGAAAACAGCAGCAGCATCCCACAGATCCGACTCTGATTTCCCAGAGAATGCTGTGCTTTCCAGAGGGGATGCCCTAGCAAAGAGGCTTTTGCTCTATGCGGGTTCCTCCCGCCGTGTTCGAATACTAGGCTAAGGCAAGCAGGAACAGCAGCCCACAGAAACGACTCTGATTTCCCAGCGATGGCTATGCTTTCGCATAGGTTTTTCAGCTTGGCGGGAACCGCACTTCGCTGCTGCTTCCTCAGCAAGGATTTCGGTGTTAGCTCTGTCGCGTCAGGGAAGAAGAGCTGCGGAGAGCTGGTCCGTCTTAGGCCTTGCTGTCCCGGGCTTCATGTTGGCGCCCTGGGTTCTCGCTGCCAGGCCGAAATAAGCAGACACAGCCACAAACCTGCAGCAGCGTGCGTGGCCTAGGATGGCACTCAATGCACACTACCAACTCCCGTTGTAGGCAACGCTTGGCCTTTGGTACTGGCTCTCAGACGGACTCACGGACAAGGCCAGTGCCTTCGCCACAGGAGAGGAGAGGCGACAGGATCCCTGAACACAGTCCGTTCCCTGGAATGGGGAGCTTTGGGGGACTGTCCCCACTCCTTCCCCGGCAAACCCCCTGCCACCGAAAACGCTGTCACATCTTGGAGGAAGATGGCATCTGACTGCCCATTTCACGAGGGAGCTGTTCCTCAAGTTCCGGGTTTGGCTCCTGGTAGCAAGCCCGAGTGTACCCTACAGACAGGTGGTCAAGGACATGCTGTCCCCTTGGGACCAGAGGCACAAGACAGGCCTGCCTTCTGCCCAGACTCCTTCCTCAGAGTGGAGCAGGTGCCCCTGCCCTAGTCGTCACCTCATGTCTCTTTAGCAGTGAGGCTTCGTCTCTCCGCACCGGGAGCGGGTGACACTTGTCTTGCCACCGGCCTGCTCTTCCTGCCACGGCAGGCTCTCCTGCTTCCCGACCGTTTCCCAAACTCAAGGCCAATGGCACCTTCTCTTCTCTGGGGGCGGCTTGTTCGGCCTGCCCCAGACTTTCTCCTGGGGAGTGCAGTGAAAGACATGTCCCTTTCCTTAAGGCCCTTTCAGATGTGCAACCACGCTTCTCTCTTAGGCAAAGAGGTGCTAGGGCAAAGAGGATTTCGTTGCATGCGGGTATCTTCCAACGTGCTGTGGAGAGTAGCTTAGGTATTCAGCAGCAGCATCCCCCACATCCGATTCTGATTTCCCAGTGAATGCTGTGCTTTCCCAGAGGAGATGCCCGGGCAAAAAGGATTTCACTGTATGCGGGTTTCTCCCACCGTTACACCGGGCTCAGGCAAGCAGCAGTAGAGCTCGCAGATCCGACTCTGATTTCTCAGCGAATGCTGTGCTTTCACAGAGGCTTTGCCTTGGAGCGAACAGCACTTGGCCGCTGCTTCCTCAGCAAGGCTTTAGTCGCTTCAGGGAAGAAGAGCAGCGGGAGAGCTGGTGCCTCTTGGGCCTTGCTTTCCCGGGCTCCAAGTTCACATCCTGGGTTCTTCCTACCAAGCCGAAATAAGCAGACCCAGCCTCGACCCTGCAGCAGCGTGCATGGCCTAGGATGGCACTCTGCTCACAATGACATCTCTCCTCGTAGGCAAGGCCTGTCCTTTCGCTCTGGCATTCAGGGGGACAGGGGACTAGGCTCGTGCCTTCCCCATCCTTGAGGAGCCGCGAGAGGATCACTGCACACGGCCCGTGCCCTGGGATGGGGAGTAATGGGAAACTGTCCCTGTTTCCCCGACACACCCCCTGCCTCCGCCAAGGCTGCCACATCCTGGAGGAAGACGGCATTTGATTGCCCGTTCCTCCAGGAGGTGTTTCTGCGAGTTCAGGTTCGGGAGATTGGTGGCAAGCCCACGTCTGCCCTCTGGACAGGTGGCCAAGGACCTGCTATCCCCTTGGGCCCAGAGGCACAGGAAAGGCCTTCCTTCTGTCCAGACTCCTTCCTCAGATTAGAGCACGCTCCCGTGCCCAATCATCCCCTCGTGTCTCTTTAGCTTCGTCTCTCTGCACAAGCAGAGGGTGACAATTGTCTTGCCACCGGCCCGCTGTTCTTGCCAGGGCCGGCGCTCCTGCTTCGCGACCATTTTCCGTCCACAAGGCCAACGACTCCTTCTCTTCTCCTGGGGCAGCATGCTGCACTTTCCCGAGACAGGCTCCTGGGGAGTGCAGTGACAGACATGTCCCTTTCTTTAAGGATCTTTCCACAGGCGCAACCACGCTTCTCTCTCAGGCAGAAGGGATGCCCAGGCAAAGTGGATCTCGCTCCATGCAGATTTATTACACCGTGCTGTGGAGTCTTCCTCAGGAAAACAGCAGCAGCATCCCACAGATCCGACTCTGATTTCCCAGAGAATGCTGTGCTTTCCCAGAGGGGATGCCCTAGCAAAGAGGCTTTTGCTCTATGCGGGTTCCTCCCGCCGTGCTCGAATACTAGGCTAAGGCAAGCAGCAACAGCAGCCCACAGAAACGACTCTGATTTCCCAGCGATGGCTATGCTTTCGCATAGCTTTTCAGCTTGGCGGGAACCGCACTTCGCTGCTGCTTCCTCAGCAAGGATTTCGGTGTTTGCTCTGTCGCGTCAGGGAAGAAGAGCTGCGGAGAGCTGGTCCGTCTTAGGCCTTGCTGTCCCGGGCTTCATGTTGGCGCCCTGGGTTGTCGCTGCCAGGCCGAAATAAGCAGACACAGCCACAAACCTGCAGCAGCGTGCGTGGCCTAGGATGGCACTCAATGCACACTACCAACTCCCGTTGTAGGCAACGCTTGGCCTTTGGTACTGGCTCTCAGGCGGACTCACGGACAAGGCCAGTGCCTTCGCCACAGGAGAGGAGAGGCGACAGGATCCCTGAACACAGTCCGTTCCCTGGAATGGGGAGCTTTGGGGGACTGTCCCCACTCCTTCCCCGGCAAACCCCCTGCCACCGAAAACGCTGTCATATCTTGGAGGAAGATGGCATCTGACTGCCCATTTCACGAGGGAGCTGTTCCTCAAGTTCCGGGTTTGGCTCCTGGTAGCAAGCCCGAGTGTGCCCTACGGACAGGTGGTCAAGGACATGCTGTCCCCTTGGGACCAGAGGCACAAGACAGGCCTGCCTTCTGCCCAGACTCCTTCCTCAGAGTGGAGCAGGTGCCCCTGCCCTAGTCGTCACCTCATGTCTCTTTAGCAGTGAGGCTTCGTCTCTCCGCACCGGGAGCGGGTGACACTTGTCTTGCCACCGGCCTGCTCTTCCTGCCACGGCAGGCTCTCCTGCTTCCCGACCGTTTCCCAAACTCAAGGCCAATGGCACCTTCTCTTCTCTGGGGGCGGCTTGTTCGGCCTGCCCCAGACTTGCTCCTGGGGAGTGCAGTGAAATCATGTCCCTTTCCTTAAGGCCCTTTCAGATGTGCAACCACGCTTCTCTCTTAGGCAAAGAGGTGCTAGGGCAAAGAGGATTTCGTTGCATGCGGGTATCTTCCAACGTGCTGTGGAGAGTAGCTTAGGTATTCAGCAGCAGCATCCCCCACATCCGATTCTGATTTCCCAGTGAATGCTGTGCTTTCCCAGAGGAGATGCCCGGGCAAAGAGGATTTCACTGTATGCGGGTTTCTCCCACCTTTACACCGGGCTCAGGCAAGCAGCAGTAGAGCCCGCAGATCCGACTCTGATTTCTCAACGAATGCTGTGCTTTCGCAGAGGCTTTGGCTTGGAGCGAACAGCACTTGGCCGCTGCTTCCTCAGCAAGGTTTTAGTCGCTTCAGGGAAGAAGAGCAGCGGGAGAGCTGGTGCCTCTTGGGCCTTGCTTTCCCGGGCTCCAAGTTCACATCCTGGGTTCATCCTACCAAGCCGAAATAAGCAGACCCAGCCTCGACCCTGCAGCAGCGTGCATGGCCTAGGATGGCACTCTGCTCACAATGACATCTCTCCTCGTAGGCAAGGCCTGTCCTTTCGCTCTGGCATTCAGGGGGACAGGGGACTAGGCTCGTGCCTTCCCCATCCTTGAGGAGCCGCGAGAGGATCACTGCACACGGCCCGTGCCCTGGGATGGGGAGTAATGGGAAACTGTCCCTGTTTCCCCGACACACCCCCTGCCTCCGCCAAGGCTGCCACATCCTGGAGGAAGACGGCATTTGATTGCCCGTTCCTCCAGGAGGTGTTTCTGCGAGTTCAGGTTCGGGAGATTGGTGGCAAGCCCACGTCTGCCCTCTGGACAGGTGGCCAAGGACCTGCTATCCCCTTGGGCCCAGAGGCACAGGAAAGGCCTTCCTTCTGTCCAGACTCCTTCCTCAGATTAGAGCACGCTCCCGTGCCCAATCATCCCCTCGTGTCTCCTTAGCTTCGTCTCTCTGCACAAGCGATGGTGACAATTGTCTTGCCACCGGCCCGCTGTTCTTGCCAGGGCCGGCGCTCCTGCTTCGCGACCGTTTTCCGTCCACAAGGCCAACGACTCCTTCTCTTCTCCTGGGGCAGCATGCTGCACTTTCCCGAGACAGGCTCCTGGGGAGTGCAGTGACAGACATGTCCCTTTCTTTAAGGATCTTTCCACAGGCGCAACCACGCTTCTCTCTCAGGCAGAAGGGATGCCCAGGCAAAGTGGGTCTCGCTCCATGCAGATTTATTACACCGTGCTGTGGAGTCTTCCTCAGGAAAACAGCAGCAGCATCCCACAGATCCGACTCTGATTTCCCAGAGAATGCTGTGCTTTCCAGAGGGGATGCCCTAGCAAAGAGGCTTTTGCTCTATGCGGGTTCCTCCCGCCGTGTTCGAATACTAGGCTAAGGCAAGCAGGAACAGCAGCCCACAGAAACGACTCTGATTTCCCAGCGATGGCTATGCTTTCGCATAGGTTTTTCAGCTTGGCGGGAACCGCACTTCGCTGCTGCTTACTCAGCAAGGATTTCGGTGTTAGCTCTGTCGCGTCAGGGAAGAAGAGCTGCGGAGAGCTGGTCCGTCTTAGGCCTTGCTGTCCCGGGCTTCATGTTGGCGCCCTGGGTTCTCGCTGCCAGGCCGAAATAAGCAGACACAGCCACAAACCTGCAGCAGCGTGCGTGGCCTAGGATGGCACTCAATGCACACTACCAACTCCCGTTGTAGGCAACGCTTGGCCTTTGGTACTGGCTCTCAGACGGACTCACGGACAAGGCCAGTGCCTTCGCCACAGGAGAGGAGAGGCGACAGGATCCCTGAACACAGTCCGTTCCCTGGAATGGGGAGCTTTGGGGGACTGTCCCCACTCCTTCCCCGGCAAACCCCCTGCCACCGAAAACGCTGTCACATCTTGGAGGAAGATGGCATCTGACTGCCCATTTCACGAGGGAGCTGTTCCTCAAGTTCCGGGTTTGGCTCCTGGTAGCAAGCCCGAGTGTACCCTACAGACAGGTGGTCAAGGACATGCTGTCCCCTTGGGACCAGAGGCACAAGACAGGCCTGCCTTCTGCCCAGACTCCTTCCTCAGAGTGGAGCAGGTGCCCCTGCCCTAGTCGTCACCTCATGTCTCTTTAGCAGTGAGGCTTCGTCTCTCCGCACCGGGAGCGGGTGACACTTGTCTTGCCACCGGCCTGCTCTTCCTGCCACGGCAGGCTCTCCTGCTTCCCGACCGTTTCCCAAACTCAAGGCCAATGGCACCTTCTCTTCTCTGGGGGCGGCTTGTTCGGCCTGCCCCAGACTTTCTCCTGGGGAGTGCAGTGAAAGACATGTCCCTTTCCTTAAGGCCCTTTCAGATGTGCAACCACGCTTCTCTCTTAGGCAAAGAGGTGCTAGGGCAAAGAGGATTTCGTTGCATGCGGGTATCTTCCAACGTGCTGTGGAGAGTAGCTTAGGTATTCAGCAGCAGCATCCCCCACATCCGATTCTGATTTCCCAGTGAATGCTGTGCTTTCCCAGAGGAGATGCCCGGGCAAAAAGGATTTCACTGTATGCGGGTTTCTCCCACCGTTACACCGGGCTCAGGCAAGCAGCAGTAGAGCTCGCAGATCCGACTCTGATTTCTCAGCGAATGCTGTGCTTTCACAGAGGCTTTGCCTTGGAGCGAACAGCACTTGGCCGCTGCTTCCTCAGCAAGGCTTTAGTCGCTTCAGGGAAGAAGAGCAGCGGGAGAGCTGGTGCCTCTTGGGCCTTGCTTTCCCGGGCTCCAAGTTCACATCCTGGGTTCTTCCTACCAAGCCGAAATAAGCAGACCCAGCCTCGACCCTGCAGCAGCGTGCATGGCCTAGGATGGCACTCTGCTCACAATGACATCTCTCCTCGTAGGCAAGGCCTGTCCTTTCGCTCTGGCATTCAGGGGGACAGGGGACTAGGCTCGTGCCTTCCCCATCCTTGAGGAGCCGCGAGAGGATCACTGCACACGGCCCGTGCCCTGGGATGGGGAGTAATGGGAAACTGTCCCTGTTTCCCCGACACACCCCCTGCCTCCGCCAAGGCTGCCACATCCTGGAGGAAGACGGCATTTGATTGCCCGTTCCTCCAGGAGGTGTTTCTGCGAGTTCAGGTTCGGGAGATTGGTGGCAAGCCCACGTCTGCCCTCTGGACAGGTGGCCAAGGACCTGCTATCCCCTTGGGCCCAGAGGCACAGGAAAGGCCTTCCTTCTGTCCAGACTCCTTCCTCAGATTAGAGCACGCTCCCGTGCCCAATCATCCCCTCGTGTCTCTTTAGCTTCGTCTCTCTGCACAAGCAGAGGGTGACAATTGTCTTGCCACCGGCCCGCTGTTCTTGCCAGGGCCGGCGCTCCTGCTTCGCGACCATTTTCCGTCCACAAGGCCAACGACTCCTTCTCTTCTCCTGGGGCAGCATGCTGCACTTTCCCGAGACAGGCTCCTGGGGAGTGCAGTGACAGACATGTCCCTTTCTTTAAGGATCTTTCCACAGGCGCAACCACGCTTCTCTCTCAGGCAGAAGGGATGCCCAGGCAAAGTGGATCTCGCTCCATGCAGATTTATTACACCGTGCTGTGGAGTCTTCCTCAGGAAAACAGCAGCAGCATCCCACAGATCCGACTCTGATTTCCCAGAGAATGCTGTGCTTTCCCAGAGGGGATGCCCTAGCAAAGAGGCTTTTGCTCTATGCGGGTTCCTCCCGCCGTGCTCGAATACTAGGCTAAGGCAAGCAGCAACAGCAGCCCACAGAAACGACTCTGATTTCCCAGCGATGGCTATGCTTTCGCATAGGTTTTCAGCTTGGCGGGAACCGCACTTCGCTGCTGCTTCCTCAGCAAGGATTTCGGTGTTTGCTCTGTCGCGTCAGGAAAGAAGAGCTGCGGAGAGCTGGTCCGTCTTAGGCCTTGCTGTCCCGGGCTTCATGTTGGCGCCCTGGGTTCTCGCTGCCAGGCCGAAATAAGCAGACACAGCCACAAACCTGCAGCAGCGTGCGTGGCCTAGGATGGCACTCAATGCACACTACCAACTCCCGTTGTAGGCAACGCTTGGCCTTTGGTACTGGCTCTCAGGCGGACTCACGGACAAGGCCAGTGCCTTCGCCACAGGAGAGGAGAGGCGACAGGATCCCTGAACACCGTCCGTTCCCTGGAATGGGGAGCTTTGGGGGACTGTCCCCACTCCTTCCCCGGCAAACCCCCTGCCACCGAAAACGCTGTCACATCTTGGAGGAAGATGGCATCTGACTGCCCATTTCACGAGGGAGCTGTTCCTCAAGTTCCGGGTTTGGCTCCTGGTAGCAAGCCCAAGTGTGCCCTACGGACAGGTGGTCAAGGACATGCTGTCCCCTTGGGACCAGAGGCACAAGACAGGCCTGCCTTCTGCCCAGACTCCTTCCTCAGAGTGGAGCAGGTGCCCCTGCCCTAGTCGTCACCTCATGTCTCTTTAGCAGTGAGGCTTCTTCTCTCCGCACAGGGAGCGGGTGACACTTGTCTTGCCACCGGCCTGCTCTTCCTGCCACGGCAGGCTCTCCTGCTTCCCGACCGTTTCCCAAACTCAAGGCCAATGGCACCTTCTCTTCTCTGGGGGCGGCTTGTTCGGCCTGCCCCAGACTTGCTCCTGGGGAGTGCAGTGAAAGACATGTCCCTTTCCTTAATGCCCTTTCAGATGTGCAACCACGCATCTCTCTTAGGCAAAGAGGTGCTAGGGCAAAGAGGATTTCGTTGCATGCGGGTATCTTCCAACGTGCTGTGGAGAGTAGCTTAGGTATTCAGCAGCAGCATCCCCCACATCCGATTCTGATTTCCCAGTGAATGCTGTGCTTTCCCAGAGGAGATGCCCGGGCAAAGAGGATTTCACTGTATGCGGGTTTCTCCCACCGCGAGACCGGGCTCAGGCAAGCAGCAGTAGAGCCCGCAGATCCGACTCTGATTTCTCGGCGAATGCTGTGCTTTCGCAGAGGCTTTGGCTTAGAGCGAACAGCACTTGGCCGCTGCTTCCTCAGCAAGGCTTTAGTCGCTTCAGGGAAGAAGAGCAGCGGGAGAGCTGGTGCCTCTTGGGCCTTGCTTTCCCGGGCTCCAAGTTCACATCCTGGGTTCATCCTACCAAGCCGAAATAAGCAGACCCAGCCTCGACCCTGCAGCAGCGTGCATGGCCTAGGATGGCACTCTGCTCACAATGACATCTCTCCTCGTAGGCAAGGCCTGCCCTTTCGCTCTGGCATTCAGGGGGACAGGGGACTAGGCTCGTGCCTTCCCCATCCTTGAGGAGCCGCGAGAGGATCACTGCACACGGCCCGTGCCCTGGGATGGGGAGTAATGGGAAACTGTCCCTGTTTCCCCGACACACCCCCTGCCTCCGCCAAGGCTGCCACATCCTGGAGGAAGACGGCATTTGATTGCCCGTTCCTCCAGGAGGTGTTTCTGCGAGTTCAGGTGCGGGAGATTGGTGGCAAGCCCACGTCTGCCCTCTGGACAGGTGGCCAAGGACCTGCTATCCCCTTGGGCCCAGAGGCACAGGAAAGGCCTTCCTTCTGTCCAGACTCCTTCCTCAGATTAGAGCACGCTCCCGTGCCCAATCATCCCCTCGTGTCTCCTTAGCTTCGTCTCTCTGCACAAGCAGAGGGTGACAATTGTCTTGCCACCGGCCCGCTGTTCTTGCCAGGGCCGGCGCTCCTGCTTCGCGACCGTATTCCGTCCACAAGGCCAACGACTCCTTCTCTTCTCCTGGGGCAGCATGCTGCACTTTCCCGAGACAGGCTCCTGGGGAGTGCAGTGACAGACATGTCCCTTTCTTTAAGGCTCTTTCCACAGGCGCAACCACGCTTCTCTCTCAGGCAGAAGGGATGCCCAGGCAAAGTGGATCTCGCTCCATGCAGATTTATTACACCGTGCTGTGGAGTCTTCCTCAGGAAAACAGCAGCAGCATCCCACAGATCCGACTCTGATTTCCCAGAGAATGCTGTGCTTTCCCAGAGGGGATGCCCTAGCAAAGAGGCTTTTGCTCTATGCGGGTTCCTCCCGCCGTGCTCGAATACTAGGCTAAGGCAAGCAGCAACAGCAGCCCACAGAAACGACTCTGATTTCCCAGCGATGGCTATGCTTTCGCATAGCTTTTCAGCTTGGCGGGAACCGCACTTCGCTGCTGCTTCCTCAGCAAGGATTTCGGTGTTTGCTCTGTCGCGTCAGGGAAGAAGAGCTGCGGAGAGCTGGTCCGTCTTAGGCCTTGCTGTCCCGGGCTTCATGTTGGCGCCCTGGGTTGTCGCTGCCAGGCCGAAATAAGCAGACACAGCCACAAACCTGCAGCAGCGTGCGTGGCCTAGGATGGCACTCAATGCACACTACCAACTCCCGTTGTAGGCAACGCTTGGCCTTTGGTACTGGCTCTCAGGCGGACTCACGGACAAGGCCAGTGCCTTCGCCACAGGAGAGGAGAGGCGACAGGATCCCTGAACACAGTCCGTTCCCTGGAATGGGGAGCTTTGGGGGACTGTCCCCACTCCTTCCCCGGCAAAACCCCTGCCACCGAAAACGCTGTCATATCTTGGAGGAAGATGGCATCTGACTGCCCATTTCACGAGGGAGCTGTTCCTCAAGTTCCGGGTTTGGCTCCTGGTAGCAAGCCCGAGTGTGCCCTACGGACAGGTGGTCAAGGACATGCTGTCCCCTTGGGACCAGAGGCACAAGACAGGCCTGCCTTCTGCCCAGACTCCTTCCTCAGAGTGGAGCAGGTGCCCCTGCCCTAGTCGTCACCTCATGTCTCTTTAGCAGTGAGGCTTCGTCTCTCCGCACCGGGAGCGGGTGACACTTGTCTTGCCACCGGCCTGCTCTTCCTGCCACGGCAGGCTCTCCTGCTTCCCGACCGTTTCCCAAACTCAAGGCCAATGGCACCTTCTCTTCTCTGGGGGCGGCTTGTTCGGCCTGCCCCAGACTTGCTCCTGGGGAGTGCAGTGAAATCATGTCCCTTTCCTTAAGGCCCTTTCAGATGTGCAACCACGCTTCTCTCTTAGGCAAAGAGGTGCTAGGGCAAAGAGGATTTCGTTGCATGCGGGTATCTTCCAACGTGCTGTGGAGAGTAGCTTAGGTATTCAGCAGCAGCATCCCCCACATCCGATTCTGATTTCCCAGTGAATGCTGTGCTTTCCCAGAGGAGATGCCCGGGCAAAGAGGATTTCACTGTATGCGGGTTTCTCCCACCTTTACACCGGGCTCAGGCAAGCAGCAGTAGAGCCCGCAGATCCGACTCTGATTTCTCAACGAATGCTGTGCTTTCGCAGAGGCTTTGGCTTGGAGCGAACAGCACTTGGCCGCTGCTTCCTCAGCAAGGTTTTAGTCGCTTCAGGGAAGAAGAGCAGCGGGAGAGCTGGTGCCTCTTGGGCCTTGCTTTCCCGGGCTCCAAGTTCACATCCTGGGTTCATCCTACCAAGCCGAAATAAGCAGACCCAGCCTCGACCCTGCAGCAGCGTGCATGGCCTAGGATGGCACTCTGCTCACAATGACATCTCTCCTCGTAGGCAAGGCCTGTCCTTTCGCTCTGGCATTCAGGGGGACAGGGGACTAGGCTCGTGCCTTCCCCATCCTTGAGGAGCCGCGAGAGGATCACTGCACACGGCCCGTGCCCTGGGATGGGGAGTAATGGGAAACTGTCCCTGTTTCCCCGACACACCCCCTGCCTCCGCCAAGGCTGCCACATCCTGGAGGAAGACGGCATTTGATTGCCCGTTCCTCCAGGAGGTGTTTCTGCGAGTTCAGGTTCGGGAGATTGGTGGCAAGCCCACGTCTGCCCTCTGGACAGGTGGCCAAGGACCTGCTATCCCCTTGGGCCCAGAGGCACAGGAAAGGCCTTCCTTCTGTCCAGACTCCTTCCTCAGATTAGAGCACGCTCCCGTGCCCAATCATCCCCTCGTGTCTCCTTAGCTTCGTCTCTCTGCACAAGCAGATGGTGACAATTGTCTTGCCACCGGCCCGCTGTTCTTGCCAGGGCCGGCGCTCCTGCTTCGCGACCGTTTTCCGTCCACAAGGCCAACGACTCCTTCTCTTCTCCTGGGGCAGCATGCTGCACTTTCCCGAGACAGGCTCCTGGGGAGTGCAGTGACAGACATGTCCCTTTCTTTAAGGATCTTTCCACAGGCGCAACCACGCTTCTCTCTCAGGCAGAAGGGATGCCCAGGCAAAGTGGGTCTCGCTCCATGCAGATTTATTACACCGTGCTGTGGAGTCTTCCTCAGGAAAACAGCAGCAGCATCCCACAGATCCGACTTTGATTTCCCAGAGAATGCTGTGCTTTCCAGAGGGGATGCCCTAGCAAAGAGGCTTTTGCTCTATGCGGGTTCCTCCCGCCGTGTTCGAATACTAGGCTAAGGCAAGCAGGAACAGCAGCCCACAGAAACGACTCTGATTTCCCAGCGATGGCTATGCTTTCGCATAGGTTTTTCAGCTTGGCGGGAACCGCACTTCGCTGCTGCTTCCTCAGCAAGGATTTCGGTGTTAGCTCTGTCGCGTCAGGGAAGAAGAGCTGCGGAGAGCTGGTCCGTCTTAGGCCTTGCTGTCCCGGGCTTCATGTTGGCGCCCTGGGTTCTCGCTGCCAGGCCGAAATAAGCAGACACAGCCACAAACCTGCAGCAGCGTGCGTGGCCTAGGATGGCACTCAATGCACACTACCAACTCCCGTTGTAGGCAACGCTTGGCCTTTGGTACTGGCTCTCAGACGGACTCACGGACAAGGCCAGTGCCTTCGCCACAGGAGAGGAGAGGCGACAGGATCCCTGAACACAGTCCGTTCCCTGGAATGGGGAGCTTTGGGGGACTGTCCCCACTCCTTCCCCGGCAAACCCCCTGCCACCGAAAACGCTGTCACATCTTGGAGGAAGATGGCATCTGACTGCCCATTTCACGAGGGAGCTGTTCCTCAAGTTCCGGGTTTGGCTCCTGGTAGCAAGCCCGAGTGTACCCTACAGACAGGTGGTCAAGGACATGCTGTCCCCTTGGGACCAGAGGCACAAGACAGGCCTGCCTTCTGCCCAGACTCCTTCCTCAGAGTGGAGCAGGTGCCCCTGCCCTAGTCGTCACCTCATGTCTCTTTAGCAGTGAGGCTTCGTCTCTCCGCACCGGGAGCGGGTGACACTTGTCTTGCCACCGGCCTGCTCTTCCTGCCACGGCAGGCTCTCCTGCTTCCCGACCGTTTCCCAAACTCAAGGCCAATGGCACCTTCTCTTCTCTGGGGGCGGCTTGTTCGGCCTGCCCCAGACTTTCTCCTGGGGAGTGCAGTGAAAGACATGTCCCTTTCCTTAAGGCCCTTTCAGATGTGCAACCACGCTTCTCTCTTAGGCAAAGAGGTGCTAGGGCAAAGAGGATTTCGTTGCATGCGGGTATCTTCCAACGTGCTGTGGAGAGTAGCTTAGGTATTCAGCAGCAGCATCCCCCACATCCGATTCTGATTTCCCAGTGAATGCTGTGCTTTCCCAGAGGAGATGCCCGGGCAAAAAGGATTTCACTGTATGCGGGTTTCTCCTACCGTTACACCGGGCTCAGGCAAGCAGCAGTAGAGCTCGCAGATCCGACTCTGATTTCTCAGCGAATGCTGTGCTTTCACAGAGGCTTTGCCTTGGAGCGAACAGCACTTGGCCGCTGCTTCCTCAGCAAGGCTTTAGTCGCTTCAGGGAAGAAGAGCAGCGGGAGAGCTGGTGCCTCTTGGGCCTTGCTTTCCCGGGCTCCAAGTTCACATCCTGGGTTCTTCCTACCAAGCCGAAATAAGCAGACCCAGCCTCGACCCTGCAGCAGCGTGCATGGCCTAGGATGGCACTCTGCTCACAATGACATCTCTCCTCGTAGGCAAGGCCTGCCCTTTCGCTCTGGCATTCAGGGGGACAGGGGACTAGGCTCGTGCCTTCCCCATCCTTGAGGAGCCGCGAGAGGATCACTGCACACGGCACGTGCCCTGGGATGGGGAGTAATGGGAAACTGTCCCTGTTTCCCCGACACACCCCCTGCCTCCGCCAAGGCTGCCACATCCTGGAGGAAGACGGCATTTGATTGCCCGTTCCTCCAGGAGGTGTTTCTGCGAGTTCAGGTTCGGGAGATTGGTGGCAAGCCCACGTCTGCCCTCTGGACAGGTGGCCAAGGACCTGCTATCCCCTTGGGCCCAGAGGCACAGGAAAGGCCTTCCTTCTGTCCAGACTCCTTCCTCAGATTAGAGCACGCTCCCGTGCCCAATCATCCCCTCGTGTCTCCTTAGCTTCGTCTCTCTGCACAAGCAGATGGTGACAATTGTCTTGCCACCGGCCCGCTGTTCTTGCCAGGGCCGGCGCTCCTGCTTCGCGACCGTTTTCCGTCCACAAGGCCAACGACTCCTTCTCTTCTCCTGGGGCAGCATGCTGCACTTTCCCGAGACAGGCTCCTGGGGAGTGCAGTGACAGACATGTCCCTTTCTTTAAGGATCTTTCCACAGGCGCAACCACGCTTCTCTCTCAGGCAGAAGGGATGCCCAGGCAAAGTGGATCTCGCTCCATGCAGATTTATTACACCGTGCTGTGGAGTCTTCCTCAGGAAAACAGCAGCAGCATCCCACAGATCCGACTCTGATTTCCCAGAGAATGCTGTGCTTTCCAGAGGGGATGCCCTAGCAAAGAGGCTTTTGCTCTATGCGGGTTCCTCCCGCCGTGTTCGAATACTAGGCTAAGGCAAGCAGGAACAGCAGCCCACAGAAACGACTCTGATTTCCCAGCGATGGCTATGCTTTCGCATAGGTTTTTCAGCTTGGCGGGAACCGCACTTCGCTGCTGCTTCCTCAGCAAGGATTTCGGTGTTTGCTCTGTCGCGTCAGGGAAGAAGAGCTGCGGAGAGCTGGTCCGTCTTAGGCCTTGCTGTCCCGGGCTTCATGTTGGCGCCCTGGGTTCTCGCTGCCAGGCCGAAATAAGCAGACACAGCCACAAACCTGCAGCAGCGTGCGTGGCCTAGGATGGCACTCAATGCACACTACCAACTCCCGTTGTAGGCAACGCTTGGCCTTTGGTACTGGCTCTCAGACGGACTCACGGACAAGGCCAGTGCCTTCGCCACAGGAGAGGAGAGGCGACAGGATCCCTGAACACAGTCCGTTCCCTGGAATGGGGAGCTTTGGGGGACTGTCCCCACTCCTTCCCCGGCAAACCCCCTGCCACCGAAAACGCTGTCACATCTTGGAGGAAGATGGCATCTGACTGCCCATTTCACGAGGGAGCTGTTCCTCAAGTTCCGGGTTTGGCTCCTGGTAGCAAGCCCGAGTGTACCCTACAGACAGGTGGTCAAGGACATGCTGTCCCCTTGGGACCAGAGGCACAAGACAGGCCTGCCTTCTGCCCAGACTCCTTCCTCAGAGTGGAGCAGGTGCCCCTGCCCTAGTCGTCACCTCATGTCTCTTTAGCAGTGAGGCTTCGTCTCTCCGCACCGGGAGCGGGTGACACTTGTCTTGCCACCGGCCTGCTCTTCCTGCCACGGCAGGCTCTCTTGCTTCCCGACCGTTTCCCAAACTCAAGGCCAATGGCACCTTCTCTTCTCTGGGGGCGGCTTGTTCGGCCTGCCCCAGACTTGCTCCTGGGGAGTGCAGTGAAAGACATGTCCCTTTCCTTAAGGCCCTTTCAGATGTGCAACCACGCATCTCTCTTAGGCAAAGAGGTGCTAGGGCAAAGAGGATTTCGTTGCATGCGGGTATCTTCCAACGTGCTGTGGAGAGTAGCTTAGGTATTCAGCAGCAGCATCCCCCACATCCGATTCTGATTTCCCAGTGAATGCTGTGCTTTCCCAGAGGAGATGCCCGGGCAAAGAGGATTTCACTGTATGCGGGTTTCTCCCACCGCGAGACCGGGCTCAGGCAAGCAGCAGTAGAGCCCGCAGATCCGACTCTGATTTCTCGGCGAATGCTGTGCTTTCGCAGAGGCTTTGGCTTAGAGCGAACAGCACTTGGCCGCTGCTTCCTCAGCAAGGCTTTAGTCGCTTCAGGGAAGAAGAGCAGCGGGAGAGCTGGTGCCTCTTGGGCCTTGCTTTCCCGGGCTCCAAGTTCACATCCTGGGTTCATCCTACCAAGCCGAAATAAGCAGACCCAGCCTCGACCCTGCAGCAGCGTGCATGGCCTAGGATGGCACTCTGCTCACAATGACATCTCTCCTCGTAGGCAAGGCCTGCCCTTTCGCTCTGGCATTCAGGGGGACAGGGGACTAGGCTCGTGCCTTCCCCATCCTTGAGGAGCCGCGAGAGGATCACTGCACACGGCCCGTGCCCTGGGATGGGGAGTAATGGGAAACTGTCCCTGTTTCCCCGACACACCCCCTGCCTCCGCCAAGGCTGCCACATCCTGGAGGAAGACGGCATTTGATTGCCCGTTCCTCCAGGAGGTGTTTCTGCGAGTTCAGGTGCGGGAGATTGGTGGCAAGCCCACGTCTGCCCTCTGGACAGGTGGCCAAGGACCTGCTATCCCCTTGGGCCCAGAGGCACAGGAAAGGCCTTCCTTCTGTCCAGACTCCTTCCTCAGATTAGAGCACGCTCCCGTGCCCAATCAACCCCTCGTGTCTCCTTAGCTTCGTCTCTCTGCACAAGCAGAGGGTGACAATTGTCTTGCCACAGGCCCGCTGTTCTTGCCAGGGCCGGCGCTCCTGCTTCGCGACCGTTTTCCGTCCACAAGGCCAACGACTCCTTCTCTTCTCCTGGGGCAGCATGCTGCACTTTCCCGAGACAGGCTCCTGGGGAGTGCAGTGACAGACATGTCCCTTTCTTTAAGGCTCTTTCCACAGGCGCAACCACGCTTCTCTCTCAGGCAGAAGGGATGCCCAGGCAAAGTGGATCTCGCTCCATGCAGATTTATTACACCGTGCTGTGGAGTCTTCCTCAGGAAAACAGCAGCAGCATCCCACAGATCCGACTCTGATTTCCCAGAGAATGCTGTGCTTTCCCAGAGGGGATGCCCTAGCAAAGAGGCTTTTGCTCTATGCGGGTTCCTCCCGCCGTGCTCGAATACTAGGCTAAGGCAAGCAGCAACAGCAGCCCACAGAAACGACTCTGATTTCCCAGCGATGGCTATGCTTTCGCATAGCTTTTCAGCTTGGCGGGAACCGCACTTCGCTGCTGCTTCCTCAGCAAGGATTTCGGTGTTTGCTCTGTCGCGTCAGGGAAGAAGAGCTGCGGAGAGCTGGTCCGTCTTAGGCCTTGCTGTCCCGGGCTTCATGTTGGCGCCCTGGGTTGTCGCTGCCAGGCCGAAATAAGCAGACACAGCCACAAACCTGCAGCAGCGTGCGTGGCCTAGGATGGCACTCAATGCACACTACCAACTCCCGTTGTAGGCAACGCTTGGCCTTTGGTACTGGCTCTCAGGCGGACTCACGGACAAGGCCAGTGCCTTCGCCACAGGAGAGGAGAGGCGACAGGATCCCTGAACACAGTCCGTTCCCTGGAATGGGGAGCTTTGGGGGACTGTCCCCACTCCTTCCCCGGCAAACCCCCTGCCACCGAAAACGCTGTCATATCTTGGAGGAAGATGGCATCTGACTGCCCAGTTCACGAGGGAGCTGTTCCTCAAGTTCCGGGTTTGGCTCCTGGTAGCAAGCCCGAGTGTGCCCTACGGACAGGTGGTCAAGGACATGCTGTCCCCTTGGGACCAGAGGCACAAGACAGGCCTGCCTTCTGCCCAGACTCCTTCCTCAGAGTGGAGCAGGTGCCCCTGCCCTAGTCGTCACCTCATGTCTCTTTAGCAGTGAGGCTTCGTCTCTCCGCACCGGGAGCGGGTGACACTTGTCTTGCCACCGGCCTGCTCTTCCTGCCACGGCAGGCTCTCCTGCTTCCCGACCGTTTCCCAAACTCAAGGCCAATGGCACCTTCTCTTCTCTGGGGGCGGCTTGTTCGGCCTGCCCCAGACTTGCTCCTGGGGAGTGCAGTGAAATCATGTCCCTTTCCTTAAGGCCCTTTCAGATGTGCAACCACGCTTCTCTCTTAGGCAAAGAGGTGCTAGGGCAAAGAGGATTTCGTTGCATGCGGGTATCTTCCAACGTGCTGTGGAGAGTAGCTTAGGTATTCAGCAGCAGCATCCCCCACATCCGATTCTGATTTCCCAGTGAATGCTGTGCTTTCCCAGAGGAGATGCCCGGGCAAAGAGGATTTCACTGTATGCGGGTTTCTCCCACCTTTACACCGGGCTCAGGCAAGCAGCAGTAGAGCCCGCAGATCCGACTCTGATTTCTCAGCGAATGCTGTGCTTTCGCAGAGGCTTTGGCTTGGAGCGAACAGCACTTGGCCGCTGCTTCCTCAGCAAGGCTTTAGTCGCTTCAGGGAAGAAGAGCAGCGGGAGAGCTGGTGCCTCTTGGGCCTTGCTTTCCCGGGCTCCAAGTTCACATCCTGGGTTCATCCTACCAAGCCGAAATAAGCAGACCCAGCCTCGACCCTGCAGCAGCGTGCATGGCCTAGGATGGCACTCTGCTCACAATGACATCTCTCCTCGTAGGCAAGGCCTGTCCTTTCGCTCTGGCATTCAGGGGGACAGGGGACTAGGCTCGTGCCTTCCCCATCCTTGAGGAGCCGCGAGAGGATCACTGCACACGGCCCGTGCCCTGGGATGGGGAGTAATGGGAAACTGTCCCTGTTTCCCCGACACACCCCCTGCCTCCGCCAAGGCTGCCACATCCTCGAGGAAGACGGCATTTGATTGCCCGTTCCTCCAGGAGGTGTTTCTGCGAGTTCAGGTTCGGGAGATTGGTGGCAAGCCCACGTCTGCCCTCTGGACAGGTGGCCAAGGACCTGCTATCCCCTTGGGCCCAGAGGCACAGGAAAGGCCTTCCTTCTGTCCAGACTCCTTCCTCAGATTAGAGCACGCTCCCGTGCCCAATCATCCCCTCGTGTCTCCTTAGCTTCGTCTCTCTGCACAAGCAGAGGGTGACAATTGTCTTGCCACCGGCCCGCTGTTCTTGCCAGGGCCGGCGCTCCTGCTTCGCGACCGTTTTCCGTCCACAAGGCCAACGACTCCTTCTCTTCTCCTGGGGCAGCATGCTGCACTTTCCCGAGACAGGCTCCTGGGGAGTGCAGTGACAGACATGTCCCTTTCTTTAAGGATCTTTCCACAGGCGCAACCACGCTTCTCTCTCAGGCAGAAGGGATGCCCAGGCAAAGTGGATCTCGCTCCATGCAGATTTATTACACCGTGCTGTGGAGTCTTCCTCAGGAAAACAGCAGCAGCATCCCACAGATCCGACTCTGATTTCCCAGAGAATGCTGTGCTTTCCAGAGGGGATGCCCTAGCAAAGAGGCTTTTGCTCTATGCGGGTTCCTCCCGCCGTGTTCGAATACTAGGCTAAGGCAAGCAGGAACAGCAGCCCACAGAAACGACTCTGATTTCCCAGCGATGGCTATGCTTTCGCATAGGTTTTTCAGCTTGGCGGGAACCGCACTTCGCTGCTGCTTCCTCAGCAAGGATTTCGGTGTTTGCTCTGTCGCGTCAGGGAAGAAGAGCTGCGGAGAGCTGGTCCGTCTTAGGCCTTGCTGTCCCGGGCTTCATGTTGGCGCCCTGGGTTCTCGCTGCCAGGCCGAAATAAGCAGACACAGCCACAAACCTGCAGCAGCGTGCGTGGCCTAGGATGGCACTCAATGCACACTACCAACTCCCGTTGTAGGCAACGCTTGGCCTTTGGTACTGGCTCTCAGACGGACTCACGGACAAGGCCAGTGCCTTCGCCACAGGAGAGGAGAGGCGACAGGATCCCTGAACACAGTCCGTTCCCTGGAATGGGGAGCTTTGGGGGACTGTCCCCACTCCTTCCCCGGCAAACCCCCTGCCACCGAAAACGCTGTCACATCTTGGAGGAAGATGGCATCTGACTGCCCATTTCACGAGGGAGCTGTTCCTCAAGTTCCGGGTTTGGCTCCTGGTAGCAAGCCCGAGTGTACCCTACAGACAGGTGGTCAAGGACATGCTGTCCCCTTGGGACCAGAGGCACAAGACAGGCCTGCCTTCTGCCCAGACTCCTTCCTCAGAGTGGAGCAGGTGCCCCTGCCCTAGTCGTCACCTCATGTCTCTTTAGCAGTGAGGCTTCGTCTCTCCGCACCGGGAGCGGGTGACACTTGTCTTGCCACCGGCCTGCTCTTCCTGCCACGGCAGGCTCTCCTGCTTCCCGACCGTTTCCCAAACTCAAGGCCAATGGCACCTTCTCTTCTCTGGGGGCGGCTTGTTCGGCCTGCCCCAGACTTTCTCCTGGGGAGTGCAGTGAAAGACATGTCCCTTTCCTTAAGGCCCTTTCAGATGTGCAACCACGCTTCTCTCTTAGGCAAAGAGGTGCTAGGGCAAAGAGGATTTCGTTGCATGCGGGTATCTTCCAACGTGCTGTGGAGAGTAGCTTAGGTATTCAGCAGCAGCATCCCCCACATCCGATTCTGATTTCCCAGTGAATGCTGTGCTTTCCCAGAGGAGATGCCCGGGCAAAGAGGATTTCACTGTATGCGGGTTTCTCCCACCGTTACACCGGGCTCAGGCAAGCAGCAGTAGAGCTCGCAGATCCGACTCTGATTTCTCAGCGAATGCTGTGCTTTCACAGAGGCTTTGCCTTGGAGCGAACAGCACTTGGCCGCTGCTTCCTCAGCAAGGCTTTAGTCGCTTCAGGGAAGAAGAGCAGCGGGAGAGCTGGTGCCTCTTGGGCCTTGCTTTCCCGGGCTCCAAGTTCACATCCTGGGTTCTTCCTACCAAGCCGAAATAAGCAGACCCAGCCTCGACCCTGCAGCAGCGTGCATGGCCTAGGATGGCACTCTGCTCACAATGACATCTCTCCTCGTAGGCAAGGCCTGCCCTTTCGCTCTGGCATTCAGGGGGACAGGGGACTAGGCTCGTGCCTTCCCCATCCTTGAGGAGCCGCGAGAGGATCACTGCACACGGCACGTGCCCTGGGATGGGGAGTAATGGGAAACTGTCCCTGTTTCCCCGACACACCCCCTGCCTCCGCCAAGGCTGCCACATCCTGGAGGAAGACGGCATTTGATTGCCCGTTCCTCCAGGAGGTGTTTCTGCGAGTTCAGGTTCGGGAGATTGGTGGCAAGCCCACGTCTGCCCTCTGGACAGGTGGCCAAGGACCTGCTATCCCCTTGGGCCCAGAGGCACAGGAAAGGCCTTCCTTCTGTCCAGACTCCTTCCTCAGATTAGAGCACGCTCCCGTGCCCAATCATCCCCTCGTGTCTCTTTAGCTTCGTCTCTCTGCACAAGCAGAGGGTGACAATTGTCTTGCCACCGGCCCGCTGTTCTTGCCAGGGCCGGCGCTCCTGCTTCGCGACCATTTTCCGTCCACAAGGCCAACGACTCCTTCTCTTCTCCTGGGGCAGCATGCTGCACTTTCCCGAGACAGGCTCCTGGGGAGTGCAGTGACAGACATGTCCCTTTCTTTAAGGATCTTTCCACAGGCGCAACCACGCTTCTCTCTCAGGCAGAAGGGATGCCCAGGCAAAGTGGATCTCGCTCCATGCAGATTTATTACACCGTGCTGTGGAGTCTTCCTCAGGAAAACAGCAGCAGCATCCCACAGATCCGACTCTGATTTCCCAGAGAATGCTGTGCTTTCCCAGAGGGGATGCCCTAGCAAAGAGGCTTTTGCTCTATGCGGGTTCCTCCCGCCGTGCTCGAATACTAGGCTAAGGCAAGCAGCAACAGCAGCCCACAGAAACGACTCTGATTTCCCAGCGATGGCTATGCTTTCGCATAGGTTTTCAGCTTGGCGGGAACCGCACTTCGCTGCTGCTTCCTCAGCAAGGATTTCGGTGTTTGCTCTGTCGCGTCAGGGAAGAAGAGCTGCGGAGAGCTGGTCCGTCTTAGGCCTTGCTGTCCCGGGCTTCATGTTGGCGCCCTGGGTTCTCGCTGCCAGGCCGAAATAAGCAGACACAGCCACAAACCTGCAGCAGCGTGCGTGGCCTAGGATGGCACTCAATGCACACTACCAACTCCCGTTGTAGGCAACGCTTGGCCTTTGGTACTGGCTCTCAGGCGGACTCACGGACAAGGCCAGTGCCTTCGCCACAGGAGAGGAGAGGCGACAGGATCCCTGAACACCGTCCGTTCCCTGGAGTGGGGAGCTTTGGGGGACTGTCCCCACTCCTTCCCCGGCAAACCCCCTGCCACCGAAAACGCTGTCACATCTTGGAGGAAGATGGCATCTGACTGCCCATTTCACGAGGGAGCTGTTCCTCAAGTTCCGGGTTTGGCTCCTGGTAGCAAGCCCAAGTGTGCCCTACGGACAGGTGGTCAAGGACATGCTGTCCCCTTGGGACCAGAGGCACAAGACAGGCCTGCCTTCTGCCCAGACTCCTTCCTCAGAGTGGAGCAGGTGCCCCTGCCCTAGTCGTCACCTCATGTCTCTTTAGCAGTGAGGCTTCTTCTCTCCGCACAGGGAGCGGGTGACACTTGTCTTGCCACCGGCCTGCTCTTCCTGCCACGGCAGGCTCTCCTGCTTCCCGACCGTTTCCCAAACTCAAGGCCAATGGCACCTTCTCTTCTCTGGGGGCGGCTTGTTCGGCCTGCCCCAGACTTGCTCCTGGGGAGTGCAGTGAAAGACATGTCCCTTTCCTTAATGCCCTTTCAGATGTGCAACCACGCATCTCTCTTAGGCAAAGAGGTGCTAGGGCAAAGAGGATTTCGTTGCATGCGGGTATCTTCCAACGTGCTGTGGAGAGTAGCTTAGGTATTCAGCAGCAGCATCCCCCACATCCGATTCTGATTTCCCAGTGAATGCTGTGCTTTCCCAGAGGAGATGCCCGGGCAAAGAGGATTTCACTGTATGCGGGTTTCTCCCACCGCGAGACCGGGCTCAGGCAAGCAGCAGTAGAGCCCGCAGATCCGACTCTGATTTCTCGGCGAATGCTGTGCTTTCGCAGAGGCTTTGGCTTAGAGCGAACAGCACTTGGCCGCTGCTTCCTCAGCAAGGCTTTAGTCGCTTCAGGGAAGAAGAGCAGCGGGAGAGCTGGTGCCTCTTGGGCCTTGCTTTCCCGGGCTCCAAGTTCACATCCTGGGTTCATCCTACCAAGCCGAAATAAGCAGACCCAGCCTCGACCCTGCAGCAGCGTGCATGGCCTAGGATGGCACTCTGCTCACAATGACATCTCTCCTCGTAGGCAAGGCCTGCCCTTTCGCTCTGGCATTCAGGGGGACAGGGGACTAGGCTCGTGCCTTCCCCATCCTTGAGGAGCCGCGAGAGGATCACTGCACACGGCCCGTGCCCTGGGATGGGGAGTAATGGGAAACTGTCCCTGTTTCCCCGACACACCCCCTGCCTCCGCCAAGGCTGCCACATCCTGGAGGAAGACGGCATTTGATTGCCCGTTCCTCCAGGAGGTGTTTCTGCGAGTTCAGGTGCGGGAGATTCGTGGCAAGCCCACGTCTGCCCTCTGGACAGGTGGCCAAGGACCTGCTATCCCCTTGGGCCCAGAGGCACAGGAAAGGCCTTCCTTCTGTCCAGACTCCTTCCTCAGATTAGAGCACGCTCCCGTGCCCAATCATCCCCTCGTGTCTCCTTAGCTTCGTCTCTCTGCACAAGCAGAGGGTGACAATTGTCTTGCCACCGGCCCGCTGTTCTTGCCAGGGCCGGCGCTCCTGCTTCGCGACCGTTTTCCGTCCACAAGGCCAACGATTCCTTCTCTTCTCCTGGGGCAGCATGCTGCACTTTCCCGAGACAGGCTCCTGGGGAGTGCAGTGACAGACATGTCCCTTTCTTTAAGGCTCTTTCCACAGGCGCAACCACGCTTCTCTCTCAGGCAGAAGGGATGCCCAGGCAAAGTGGATCTCGCTCCATGCAGATTTATTACACCGTGCTGTGGAGTCTTCCTCAGGAAAACAGCAGCAGCATCCCACAGATCCGACTCTGATTTCCCAGAGAATGCTGTGCTTTCCCAGAGGGGATGCCCTAGCAAAGAGGCTTTTGCTCTATGCGGGTTCCTCCCGCCGTGCTCGAATACTAGGCTAAGGCAAGCAGCAACAGCAGCCCACAGAAACGACTCTGATTTCCCAGCGATGGCTATGCTTTCGCATAGCTTTTCAGCTTGGCGGGAACCGCACTTCGCTGCTGCTTCCTCAGCAAGGATTTCGGTGTTTGCTCTGTCGCGTCAGGGAAGAAGAGCTGCGGAGAGCTGGTCCGTCTTAGGCCTTGCTGTCCCGGGCTTCATGTTGGCGCCCTGGGTTCTCGCTGCCAGGCCGAAATAAGCAGACACAGCCACAAACCTGCAGCAGCGTGCGTGGCCTAGGATGGCACTCAATGCACACTACCAACTCCCGTTGTAGGCAACGCTTGGCCTTTGGTACTGGCTCTCAGACGGACTCACGGACAAGGCCAGTGCCTTCGCCACAGGAGAGGAGAGGCGACAGGATCCCTGAACACAGTCCGTTCCCTGGAATGGGGAGCTTTGGGGGACTGTCCCCACTCCTTCCCCGGCAAACCCCCTGCCACCGAAAACGCTGTCATATCTTGGAGGAAGATGGCATCTGACTGCCCATTTCACGAGGGAGCTGTTCCTCAAGTTCCGGGTTTGGCTCCTGGTAGCAAGCCCGAGTGTGCCCTACGGACAGGTGGTCAAGGACATGCTGTCCCCTTGGGACCAGAGGCACAAGACAGGCCTGCCTTCTGCCCAGACTCCTTCCTCAGAGTGGAGCAGGTGCCCCTGCCCTAGTCGTCACCTCATGTCTCTTTAGCAGTGAGGCTTCGTCTCTCCGCACCGGGAGCGGGTGACACTTGTCTTGCCACCGGCCTGCTCTTCCTGCCACGGCAGGCTCTCCTGCTTCCCGACCGTTTCCCAAACTCAAGGCCAATTGCACCTTCTCTTCTCTGGGGGCGGCTTGTTCGGCCTGCCCCAGACTTGCTCCTGGGGAGTGCAGTGAAATCATGTCCCTTTCCTTAAGGCCCTTTCAGATGTGCAACCACGCTTCTCTCTTAGGCAAAGAGGTGCTAGGGCAAAGAGGATTTCGTTGCATGCGGGTATCTTCCAACGTGCTGTGGAGAGAAGCTTAGGTATTCAGCAGCAGCATCCCCCACATCCGATTCTGATTTCCCAGTTAATGCTGTGCTTTCCCAGAGGAGATGCCCGGGCAAAGAGGATTTCACTGTATGCGGGTTTCTCCCACCTTTACACCGGGCTCAGGCAAGCAGCAGTAGAGCCCGCAGATCCGACTCTGATTTCTCAACGAATGCTGTGCTTTCGCAGAGGCTTTGGCTTGGAGCGAACAGCACTTGGCCGCTGCTTCCTCAGCAAGGCTTTAGTCGCTTCAGGGAAGAAGAGCAGCGGGAGAGCTGGTGCCTCTTGGGCCTTGCTTTCCCGGGCTCCAAGTTCACATCCTGGGTTCATCCTACCAAGCCGAAATAAGCAGACCCAGCCTCGACCCTGCAGCAGCGTGCATGGCCTAGGATGGCACTCTGCTCACAATGACATCTCTCCTCGTAGGCAAGGCCTGTCCTTTCGCTCTGGCATTCAGGGGGACAGGGGACTAGGCTCGTGCCTTCCCCATCCTTGAGGAGCCGCGAGAGGATCACTGCACACGGCCCGTGCCCTGGGATGGGGAGTAATGGGAAACTGTCCCTGTTTCCCCGACACACCCCCTGCCTCCGCCAAGGCTGCCACATCCTGGAGGAAGACGGCATTTGATTGCCCGTTCCTCCAGGAGGTGTTTCTGCGAGTTCAGGTTCGGGAGATTGGTGGCAAGCCCACGTCTGCCCTCTGGACAGGTGGCCAAGGACCTGCTATCCCCTTGGGCCCAGAGGCACAGGAAAGGCCTTCCTTCTGTCCAGACTCCTTCCTCAGATTAGAGCACGCTCCCGTGCCCAATCATCCCCTCGTGTCTCCTTAGCTTCGTCTCTCTGCACAAGCAGATGGTGACAATTGTCTTGCCACCGGCCCGCTGTTCTTGCCAGGGCCGGCGCTCCTGCTTCGCGACCGTTTTCCGTCCACAAGGCCAACGACTCCTTCTCTTCTCCTGGGGCAGCATGCTGCACTTTCCCGAGACAGGCTCCTGGGGAGTGCAGTGACAGACATGTCCCTTTCTTTAAGGATCTTTCCACAGGCGCAACCACGCTTCTCTCTCAGGCAGAAGGGATGCCCAGGCAAAGTGGATCTCGCTCCATGCAGATTTATTACACCGTGCTGTGGAGTCTTCCTCAGGAAAACAGCAGCAGCATCCCACAGATCCGACTCTGATTTCCCAGAGAATGCTGTGCTTTCCAGAGGGGATGCCCTAGCAAAGAGGCTTTTGCTCTATGCGGGTTCCTCCCGCCGTGTTCGAATACTAGGCTAAGGCAAGCAGGAACAGCAGCCCACAGAAACGACTCTGATTTCCCAGCGATGGCTATGCTTTCGCATAGGTTTTTCAGCTTGGCGGGAACCGCACTTCGCTGCTGCTTCCTCAGCAAGGATTTCGGTGTTTGCTCTGTCGCGTCAGGGAAGAAGAGCTGCGGAGAGCTGGTCCGTCTTAGGCCTTGCTGTCCCGGGCTTCATGTTGGCGCCCTGGGTTCTCGCTGCCAGGCCGAAATAAGCAGACACAGCCACAAACCTGCAGCAGCGTGCGTGGCCTAGGATGGCACTCAATGCACACTACCAACTCCCGTTGTAGGCAACGCTTGGCCTTTGGTAATGGCTCTCAGGCGGACTCACGGACAAGGCCAGTGCCTTCGCCACAGGAGAGGAGAGGCGACAGGATCCCTGAACACAGTCCGTTCCCTGGAATGGGGAGCTTTGGGGGACTGTCCCCACTCCTTCCCCGGCAAACCCCCTGCCACCGAAAACGCTGTCACATCTTGGAGGAAGATGGCATCTGACTGCCCATTTCACGAGGGAGCTGTTCCTCAAGTTCCGGGTTTGGCTCCTGGTAGCAAGCCCAAGTGTGCCCTACGGACAGGTGGTCAAGGACATGCTGTCCCCTTGGGACCAGAGGCACAAGACAGGCCTGCCTTCTGCCCAGACTCCTTCCTCAGAGTGGAGCAGGTGCCCCTGCCCTAGTCGTCACCTCATGTCTCTTTAGCAGTGAGGCTTCTTCTCTCCGCACAGGGAGCGGGTGACACTTGTCTTGCCACCGGCCTGCTCTTCCTGCCACGGCAGGCTCTCCTGCTTCCCGACCGTTTCCCAAACTCAAGGCCAATGGCACCTTCTCTTCTCTGGGGGCGGCTTGTTCGGCCTGCCCCAGACTTGCTCCTGGGGAGTGCAGTGAAAGACATGTCCCTTTCCTTAAGGCCCTTTCAGATGTGCAACCACGCTTCTCTCTTAGGCAAAGAGGTGCTAGGGCAAAGAGGATTTCGTTGCATGCGGGTATCTTCCAACGTGCTGTGGAGAGTAGCTTAGGTATTCAGCAGCAGCATCCCCCACATCCGATTCTGATTTCCCAGTGAATGCTGTGCTTTCCCAGAGGAGATGCCCGGGCAAAGAGGATTTCGCTGTATGCGGGTTTCTCCCACCGCGAGACCGGGCTCAGGCAAGCAGCAGTAGAGCCCGCAGATCCGACTCTGATTTCTCAGCGAATGCTGTGCTTTCGCAGAGGCTTTGGCTTGGATCGAACAGCACTTGGCCGCTGCTTCCTCAGCAAGGCTTTAGTCGCTTCAGGGAAGAAGAGCAGCGGGAGAGCTGGTGCCTCTTGGGCCTTGCTTTCCCGGGATCCAAGTTCACATGCTGGGTTCATCCTACCAAGCCGAAATAAGCAGACCCAGCCTCGACCCTGCAGCAGCGTGCATGGCCTAGGATGGCACTCTGCTCACAATGACATCTCTCCTCGTAGGCAAGGCCTGCCCTTTCGCTCTGGCATTCAGGGGGACAGGGGACTAGGCTCGTGCCTTCCCCATCCTTGAGGAGCCTCGAGAGGATCACTGCACACGGCCCGTGCCCTGGGATGGGGAGTAATGGGAAACTGTCCCTGTTTCCCCGACACACCCCCTGCCTCCGCCAAGGCTGCCACATCCTGGAGGAAGACGGCATTTGATTGCCCGTTCCTCCAGGAGGTGTTTCTGCGAGTTCAGGTGCGGGAGATTGGTGGCAAGCCCACGTCTGCCCTCTGGACAGGTGGCCAAGGACCTGCTATCCCCTTGGGCCCAGAGGCACAGGAAAGGCCTTCCTTCTGTCCAGACTCCTTCCTCAGATTAGAGCACGCTCCCGTGCCCAATCATTCCCTCGTGTCTCCTTAGCTTCGTCTCTCTGCACAAGCAGAGGGTGACAATTGTCTTGCCACCGGCCCGCTGTTCTTGCCAGGGCCGGCGCTCCTGCTTCGCGACCGTTTTCCGTCCACAAGGCCAACGACTCCTTCTCTTCTCCTGGGGCAGCATGCTGCACTTTCCCGAGACAGGCTCCTGGGGAGTGCAGTGACAGACATGTCCCTTTCTTTAAGGCTCTTTCCACAGGCGCAACCACGCTTCTCTCTCAGGCAGAAGGGATGCCCAGGCAAAGTGGATCTCGCTCCATGCAGATTTATTACACCGTGCTGTGGAGTCTTCCTCAGGAAAACAGCAGCAGCATCCCACAGATCCGACTCTGATTTCCCAGAGAATGCTGTGCTTTCCAGAGGGGATGCCCTAGCAAAGAGGCTTTTGCTCTATGCGGGTTCCTCCCGCCGTGCTCGAATACTAGGCTAAGGCAAGCAGCAACAGCAGCCCACAGAAACGACTCTGATTTCCCAGCGATGGCTATGCTTTCGCATAGGTTTTCAGCTTGGCGGGAACCGCACTTCGCTGCTGCTTCCTCAGCAAGGATTTCGGTGTTTGCTCTGTCGCGTCAGGGAAGAAGAGCTGCGGAGAGCTGGTCCGTCTTAGGCCTTGCTGTCCCGGGCTTCATGTTGGCGCCCTGGGTTCTCGCTGCCAGGCCGAAATAAGCAGACACAGCCACAAACCTGCAGCAGCGTGCGTGGCCTAGGATGGCACTCAATGCACACTACCAACTCCCGTTGTAGGCAACGCTTGGCCTTTGGTACTGGCTCTCAGGCGGACTCACGGACAAGGCCAGTGCCTTCGCCACAGGAGAGGAGAGGCGACAGGATCCCTGAACACCGTCCGTTCCCTGGAATGGGGAGCTTTGGGGGACTGTCCCCACTCCTCTCCCGGCAAACCCCCTGCCACCGAAAACGCTGTCACATCTTGGAGGAAGATGGCATCTGACTGCCCATTTCACGAGGGAGCTGTTCCTCAAGTTCCGGGTTTGGCTCCTGGTAGCAAGCCCGAGTGTGCCCTACGGACAGGTGGTCAAGGACATCCTGTCCCCTTGGGACCAGAGGCACAAGACAGGCCTGCCTTCTGCCCAGACTCCTTCCTCAGAGTGGAGCAGGTGCCCCTGCCCTAGTTGTCACCTCATGTCTCATTAGCAGTGAGGCTTCGTCTCTCCGCACCGGGAGCGGGTGACACTTGTCTTGCCACCGGCCTGCTCTTCCTGCCACGGCAGGCTCTCCTGCTTCCCGACCGTTTCCCAAACTCAAGGCCAATGGCACCTTCTCTTCTCTGGGGGCGGCTTGTTCGGCCTGCCCCAGACTTGCTCCTGGGGAGTGCAGTGAAAGACATGTCCCTTTCCTTAAGGCCCTTTCAGATGTGCAACCACGCTTCTCTCTTAGGCAAAGAGGTGCTAGGGCAAAGAGGATTTCGTTGCATGCGGGTATCTTCCAACGTGCTGTGGAGAGTAGCTTAGGTATTCAGCAGCAGCATCCCCCACATCCGATTCTGATTTCCCAGTGAATGCTGTGCTTTCCCAGAGGAGATGCCCGGGCAAAGAGGATTTCGCTGTATGCGGGTTTCTCCCACCGCGAGACCGGGCTCAGGCAAGCAGCAGTAGAGCCCGCAGATCCGACTCTGATTTCTCGGCGAATGCTGTGCTTTCGCAGAGGCTTTGGCTTGGATCGAACAGCACTTGGCCGCTGCTTCCTCAGCAAGGCTTTAGTCGCTTCAGGGAAGAAGAGCAGCGGGAGAGCTGGTGCCTCTTGGGCCTTGCTTTCCCGGGCTCCAAGTTCACATGCTGGGTTCATCCTACCAAGCCGAAATAAGCAGACCCAGCCTCGACCCTGCAGCAGCGTGCATGGCCTAGGATGGCACTCTGCTCACAATGACATCTCTCCTCGTAGGCAAGGCCTGCCCTTTCGCTCTATCATTCAGGGGGACAGGGGACTAGGCTCGTGCCTTCCCCATCCTTGAGGAGCCGCGAGAGGATCACTGCACACGGCCCGTGCCCTGGGATGGGGAGTAATGGGAAACTGTCCCTGTTTCCCCGACACACCCCCTGCCTCCGCCAAGGCTGCCACATCCTGGAGGAAGACGGCATTTGATTGCCCGTTCCTCCAGGAGGTGTTTCTGCGAGTTCAGGTGCGGGAGATTGGTGGCAAGCCCACGTCTGCCCTCTGGACAGGTGGCCAAGGACCTGCTATCCCCTTGGGCCCAGAGGCACAGGAAAGGCCTTCCTTCTGTCCAGACTCCTTCCTCAGATTAGAGCACGCTCCCGTGCCCAATCATCCCCTCGTGTCTCCTTAGCTTCGTCTCTCTGCACAAGCAGAGGGTGACAATTGTCTTGCCACCGGCCCGCTGTTCTTGCCAGGGCCGGCGCTCCTGCTTCGCGACCGTTTTCCGTCCACAAGGCCAACGACTCCTTCTCTTCTCCTGGGGCAGCATGCTGCACTTTCCCGAGACAGGCTCCTGGGGAGTGCAGTGACAGACATGTCCCTTTCTTTAAGGATCTTTCCACAGGCGCAACCACGCTTCTCTCTCAGGCAGAAGGGATGCCCAGGCAAAGTGGATCTCGCTCCATGCAGATTTATTACACCGTGCTGTGGAGTCTTCCTCAGGAAAACAGCAGCAGCATCCCACAGATCCGACTCTGATTTCCCAGAGAATGCTGTGCTTTCCCAGAGGGGATGCCCTAGCAAAGAGGCTTTTGCTCTATGCGGGTTCCTCCCGCCGTGCTCGAATACTAGGCTAAGGCAAGCAGCAACAGCAGCCCACAGAAACGACTCTGATTTCCCAGCGATGGCTATGCTTTCGCATAGGTTTTCAGCTTGGCGGGAACCGCACTTCGCTGCTGCTTCCTCAGCAAGGATTTCGGTGTTTGCTCTGTCGCGTCAGGGAAGAAGAGCTGCGGAGAGCTGGTCCGTCTTAGGCCTTGCTGTCCCGGGCTTCATGTTGGCGCCCTGGGTTCTCGCTGCCAGGCCGAAATAAGCAGACACAGCCACAAACCTGCAGCAGCGTGCGTGGCCTAGGATGGCACTCAATGCACACTACCAACTCCCGTTGTAGGCAACGCTTGGCCTTTGGTACTGGCTCTCAGGCGGACTCACGGACAAGGCCAGTGCCTTCGCCACAGGAGAGGAGAGGCGACAGGATCCCTGAACACCGTCCGTTCCCTGGAATGGGGAGCTTTGGGGGACTGTCCCCACTCCTCTCCCGGCAAACCCCCTGCCACCGAAAACGCTGTCACATCTTGGAGGAAGATGGCATCTGACTGCCCATTTCACGAGGGAGCTGTTCCTCAAGTTCCGGGTTTGGCTCCTGGTAGCAAGCCCGAGTGTGCCCTACGGACAGGTGGTCAAGGACATCCTGTCCCCTTGGGACCAGAGGCACAAGACAGGCCTGCCTTCTGCCCAGACTCCTTCCTCAGAGTGGAGCAGGTGCCCCTGCCCTAGTTGTCACCTCATGTCTCATTAGCAGTGAGGCTTCGTCTCTCCGCACCGGGAGCGGGTGACACTTGTCTTGCCACCGGCCTGCTCTTCCTGCCACGGCAGGCTCTCCTGCTTCCCGACCGTTTCCCAAACTCAAGGCCAATGGCACCTTCTCTTCTCTGGGGGCGGCTTGTTCGGCCTGCCCCAGACTTGCTCCTGGGGAGTGCAGTGAAAGACGTGTCCCTTTCCTTAAGGCCCTTTCAGATGTGCAACCACGCTTCTCTCTTAGGCAAAGAGGTGCTAGGGCAAAGAGGATTTCGTTGCATGCGGGTATCTTCCAACGTGCTGTGGAGAGTAGCTTAGGTATTCAGCAGCAGCATCCCCCACATCCGATTCTGATTTCCCAGTGAATGCTGTGCTTTCCCAGAGGAGATGCCCGGGCAAAGAGGATTTCACTGTATGCGGGTTTCTCCCACCGCGAGACCGGGCTCAGGCAAGCAGCAGTAGAGCCCGCAGATCCGACTCTGATTTCTCAGCGAATGCTGTGCTTTCGCAGAGGCTTTGGCTTGGAGCGAACAGCACTTGGCCGCTGCTTCCTCAGCAAGGCTTTAGTCGCTTCAGGGTAGAAGAGCAGCGGGAGAGCTGGTGCCTCTTGGGCCTTGCTTTCCCGGGCTCCAAGTTCACATCCTGGGTTCATCCTACCAAGCCGAAATAAGCAGACCCAGCCTCGACCCTGCAGCAGCGTGCATGGCCTAGGATGGCACTCTGCTCACAATGACATCTCTCCTCGTAGGCAAGGCCTGTGCTTTCGCTCTGGCATTCAGGGGGACAGGGGACTAGGCTCGTACCTTCCCCATCCTTGAGGAGCCGCGAGAGGATCACTGCACACGGCACGTGCCCTGGGATGGGGAGTAATGGGAAACTGTCCCTGTTTCCCCGACACACCCCCTGCCTCCGCCAAGGCTACCAAAACCTGGAGGAAGACGGCATTTGATTGCCCGTTCCTCCAGGAGGTGTTTCTGCGAGTTCAGGTTCGAGAGATTGGTGGCAAGCCCACGTCTGCCCTCTGGACAGGTGGCCAAGGACCTGCTATCCCCTTGGGCCCAGAGGCACAGGAAAGGCCTTCCTTCTGTCCAGACTCCTTCCTCAGATTAGAGCACGCTCCCGTGCCCAATCATCCCCTCGTGTCTCCTTAGCTTCGTCTCTCTGCACAAGCAGATGGTGACAATTGTCTTGCCACCGGCCCGCTGTTCTTGCCAGGGCCGGCGCTCCTGCTTCGCGACCGTTTTCCGTCCACAAGGCCAACGACTCCTTCTCTTCTCCTGGGGCAGCATGCTGCACTTTCCCGAGACAGGCTCCTGGGGAGTGCAGTGACAGACATGTCCCTTTCTTTAAGGCTCTTTCCACAGGCGCAACCAGGCTTCTCTCTCAGGCAGAAGGGATGCCCAGGCAAAGTGGATCTCGCTCCATGCAGATTTATTACACCGTGCTGTGGAGTCTTCCTCAGGAAAACAGCAGCAGCATCCCACAGATCCGACTCTGATTTCCCAGAGAATGCTGTGCTTTCCAGAGGGGATGCCCTAGCAAAGAGGCTTTTGCTCTATGCGGGTTCCTCCCGCCGTGCTCGAATACTAGGCTAAGGCAAGCAGCAACAGCAGCCCACAGAAACGACTCTGATTTCCCAGCGATGGCTATGCTTTCGCATAGGTTTTCAGCTTGGCGGGAACCGCACTTAGCTGCTGCTTCCTCAGCAAGGATTTCGGTGTTTGCTCTGTCGCGTCAGGGAAGAAGAGCTGCGGAGAGCTGGTCCGTCTTAGGCCTTGCTGTCCCGGGCTTCATGTTGGCGCCCTGGGTTCTCGCTGCCAGGCCGAAATAAGCAGACACAGCCACAAACCTGCAGCAGCGTGCGTGGCCTAGGATGGCACTCAATGCACACTACCAACTCCCGTTGTAGGCAACGCTTGGCCTTTGGTACTGGCTCTCAGGCGGACTCACGGACAAGGCCAGTGCCTTCGCCACAGGAGAGGAGAGGCGACAGGATCCCTGAACACCGTCCGTTCCCTGGTATGGGGAGCTTTGGGGGACTGTCCCCACTCCTTCCCCGGCAAACCCCCTGCCACCGAAAACGCTGTCACATCTTGGAGGAAGATGGCATCTGACTGCCCATTTCACGAGGGAGCTGTTCCTCAAGTTCCGGGTTTTGCTCCTGGTAGCAAGCCCGAGTGTGCCCTACGGACAGGTGGTCAAGGTCCCCTTGGGACCAGAGGCACAAGACAGGCCTGCCTTCTGCCCAGACTCCTTCCTCAGAGTGGAGCAGGTGCCCCTGCCCTAGTCGTCACCTCATGTCTCTTTAGCAGTGAGGCTTCGTCTCTCCGCACCGGGAGCGGGTGACACTTGTCTTGCCACCGGCCTGCTCTTCCTGCCACGGCAGGCTCTCCTGCTTCCCGACCGTTTCCCAAACTCAAGGCCAATGGCATCTTCTCTTCTCTGGGGGCGGCTTGTTCGGCCTGCCCCAGACTTGCTCCTGGGGAGTGCAGTGAAAGACATGTCCCTTTCCTTAAGGCCCTTTCAGATGTGCAACCACGCTTCTCTCTTAGGCAAAGAGGTGCTAGGGCAAAGAGGATTTCGTTGCATGCGGGTATCTTCCAACGTGCTGTGGAGAGTACCTTAGGTATTCAGCAGCAGCATCCCCCACATCCGATTCTGATTTCCCAGTGAATGCTTTGCTTTCCCAGAGGAGATGCCCGGGCAAAGAGGATTTCGCTGTATGCGGGTTTCTTCCACCGTTACACCGGGCTCAGGCAAGCAGCAGTAGAGCCCGCAGATCCGACTCTGATTTCTCAGTGAATGCTGTGCTTTCGCAGAGGCTTTGGCTTGGAGCGATCAGCACTTGGCCGCTGCTTCCTCAGCAAGGCTTTAGTCGCTTCAGGGAAGAAGAGCAGCGGGAGAGCTGGTGCCTCTTGGGCCTTGCTTTCCCGGGCTCCAAGTTCACATCCTGGGTTCATCCTAGCAAGCCGAAATAAGCAGACCCAGCCTCGACCCTGCAGCAGCGTGCATGGCCTAGGATGGCACTCTGCTCACAATGACATCTCTCCTCGTAGGCAAGGCCTGCCCTTTCGCTCTGGCATTCAGGGGGACAGGGGACTAGGCTCGTGCCTTCCCCATCCTTGAGGAGCCGCTAGAGGATCACTGCACACGGCCCGTGCCCTGGGATGGGGAGTAATGGGAAACTGTCCCTGTTTCCCCGACACACCCCCTGCCTCCGCCAAGGCTGCCACATCCTGGAGGAAGACGGCATTTGATTGCCCGTTCCTCCAGGAGGTGTTTCTGCGAGTTCAGGTTCGGGAGATTGGTGGCAAGCCCACGTCTGCCCTCTGGACAGGTGGCCAAGGACCTGCTATCCCCTTGGGCCCAGAGGCACAGGAAAGGCCTTCCTTCTGTCCAGACTCCTTCCTCAGATTAGAGCACGCTCCCGTGCCCAATCATCCCCTCGTGTCTCCTTAGCTTCGTCTCTCTGCACAAGCAGAGGGTGACAATTGTCTTGCCACCGGCCCGCTGTTCTTGCCAGGGCCGGCGCTCCTGCTTCGCGACCGTTTTCCGTCCACAAGGCCAACGACTCCTTCTCTTCTCCTGGGGCAGCATGCTGCACTTTCCCGAGACAGGCTCCTGGGGAGAGCAGTGACAGACATGTCCCTTTCTTTAAGGCTCTTTCCACAGGCGCAACCACGCTTCTCTCTCAGGCAGAAGGGATGCCCAGGCAAAGTGGATCTCGCTCCATGCAGATTTATTACACCGTGCTGTGGAGTCTTCCTCAGGATAACAGCAGCAGCATCCCACAGATCCGACTCTGATTTCCCAGAGAAAGCTGTGCTTTCCCAGAGGGGATGCCCTAGCAAAGAGGCTTTTGCTCTATGCGGGTTCCTCCCGCCGTGCTCGAATACTAGGCTAAGGCAAGCAGCAACAGCAGCCCACAGAAACGACTCTGATTTCCCAGCGATGGCTATGCTTTCGCATAGCTTTTCAGCTTGGCGGGAACCGCACTTCGCTGCTGCTTCCTCAGCAAGGATTTCGGTGTTTGCTCTGTCGCGTCAGGGAAGAAGAGCTGCGGAGAGCTGGTCCGTCTTAGGCCTTGCTGTCCCGGGCTTCATGTTGGCGCCCTGGGTTCTCGCTGCCAGGCCGAAATAAGCAGACACAGCCACAAACCTGCAGCAGCGTGCGTGGCCTAGGATGGCACTCAATGCACACTACCAACTCCCGTTGTAGGCAACGCTTGGCCTTTGGTACTGGCTCTCAGGCGGACTCACGGACAAGGCCAGTGCCTTCGCCACAGGAGAGGAGAGGCGACAGGATCCCTGAACACCGTCCGTACCCTGGAATGGGGAGCTTTGGGGGACTGTACCCACTCCTTCCCCGGCAAACCCCCTGCCACCGAAAACGCTGTCATATCTTGGAGGAAGATGGCATCTGACTGCCCATTTCACGAGGGAGCTGTTCCTCAAGTTCCGGGTTTGGCTCCTGGTAGCAAGCCCGAGTGTGCCCTACGGACAGGTGGTCAAGGACATGCTGTCCCCTTGGGACCAGAGGCACAAGACAGGCCTGCCTTCTGCCCAGACTCCTTCCTCAGAGTGGAGCAGGTGCCCCTGCCCTAGTCGTCTCCTCATGTCTCTTTAGCAGTGAGGCTTCGTCTCTCCGCACCGGGAGCGGGTGACACTTGTCTTGCCACCGGCCTGCTCTTCCTGCCACGGCAGGCTCTCCTGCTTCCCGACCGTTTCCCAAACTCAAGGCCAATTGCACCTTCTCTTCTCTGGGGGCGGCTTGTTCGGCCTGCCCCAGACTTGCTCCTGGGGAGTGCAGTGAAATCATGTCCCTTTCCTTAAGGCCCTTTCAGATGTGCAACCACGCTTCTCTCTTAGGCAAAGAGGTGCTAGGGCAAAGAGGATTTCGTTGCATGCGGGTATCTTCCAACGTGCTGTGGAGAGTAGCTTAGGTATTCAGCAGCAGCATCCCCCACATCCGATTCTGATTTCCCAGTGAATGCTGTGCTTTCCCAGAGGAGATGCCCGGGCAAAGAGGATTTCACTGTATGCGGGTTTCTCCCACCGTTACACCGGGCTCAGGCAAGCAGCAGTAGAGCCCGCAGATCCGACTCTGATTTCTCAGCGAATGCTGTGCTTTCGCAGAGGCTTTAGCTTGGAGCGAACAGCACTTGGCCGCTGCTTCCTCAGCAAGGCTTTAGTCGCTTCAGGGAAGAAGAGCAGCGGGAGAGCTGGTGCCTCTTGGGCCTTGCTTTCCCGGGCTCCAAGTTCACATCCTGGGTTCATCCTAGCAAGCCGAAATAAGCAGACCCAGCCTCGACCCTGCAGCAGCGTGCATGGCCTAGGATGGCACTCTGCTCACAATGACATCTCTCCTCGTAGGCAAGGCCTGTCCTTTCGCTCTGGCATTCAGGGGGACAGGGGACTAGGCTCGTGCCTTCCCCATCCTTGAGGAGCCGCGAGAGGATCACTGCACACGGCCCGTGCCCTGGGATGGGGAGTAATGGGAAACTGTCCCTGTTTCCCCGACACACCCCCTGCCTCCGCCAAGGCTGCCACATCCTGGAGGAAGACGGCATTTGATTGCCCGTTCCTCCAGGAGGTGTTTCTGCGAGTTCAGGTTCGGGAGATTGGTGGCAAGCCCACGTCTGCCCTCTGGACAGGTGGCCAAGGACCTGCTATCCCCTTGGGCCCAGAGGCACAGGAAAGGCCTTCCTTCTGTCCAGACTCCTTCCTCAGATTAGAGCACGCTCCCGTGCCCAATCATCCCCTCGTGTCTCCTTAGCTTCGTCTCTCTGCACAAGCAGATGGTGACAATTGTCTTGCCACCGGCCCGCTGTTCTTGCCAGTGCCGGCGCTCCTGCTTCGCGACCGTTTTCCGTCCACAAGGCCAACGACTCCTTCTCTTCTCCTGGGGCAGCATGCTGCACTTTCCCGAGACAGGCTCCTGGGGAGTGCAGTGACAGACATGTCCCTTTCTTTAAGGATCTTTCCACAGGCGCAACCACGCTTCTCTCTCAGGCAGAAGGGATGCCCAGGCAAAGTGGATCTCGCTCCATGCAGATTTATTACACCGTGCTGTGGAGTCTTCCTCAGGAAAACAGCAGCAGCATCCCACAGATCCGACTCTGATTTCCCAGAGAATGCTGTGCTTTCCAGAGGGGATGCCCTAGCAAAGAGGCTTTTGCTCTATGCGGGTTCCTCCCGCCGTGTTCGAATACTAGGCTAAGGCAAGCAGGAACAGCAGCCCACAGAAACGACTCTGATTTCCCAGCGATGGCTATGCTTTCGCATAGGTTTTTCAGCTTGGCGGGAACCGCACTTCGCTGCTGCTTCCTCAGCAAGGATTTCGGTGTTTGCTCTGTCGCGTCAGGGAAGAAGAGCTGCGGAGAGCTGGTCCGTCTTAGGCCTTGCTGTCCCGGGCTTCATGTTGGCGCCCTGGGTTCTCGCTGCCAGGCCGAAATAAGCAGACACAGCCACAAACCTGCAGCAGCGTGCGTGGCCTAGGATGGCACTCAATGCACACTACCAACTCCCGTTGTAGGCAACGCTTGGCCTTTGGTACTGGCTCTCAGGCGGACTCACGGACAAGGCCAGTGCCTTCGCCACAGGAGAGGAGAGGCGACAGGATCCCTGAACACAGTCCGTTCCCTGGAATGGGGAGCTTTGGGGGACTGTCCCCACTCCTTCCCCGGCAAACCCCCTGCCACCGAAAACGCTGTCACATCTTGGAGGAAGATGGCATCTGACTGCCCATTTCACGAGGGAGCTGTTCCTCAAGTTCCGGGTTTGGCTCCTGGTAGCAAGCCCGAGTGTGCCCTACGGACAGGTGGTCAAGGACATGCTGTCCCCTTGGGACCAGAGGCAAAAGACAGGCCTGCCTTCTGCCCAGACTCCTTCCTCAGAGTGGAGCAGGTGCCCCTGCCCTAGTCGTCACCTCATGTCTCATTAGCAGTGAGGCTTCGTCTCTCCGCACCGGGAGCGGGTGACACTTGTCTTGCCACCGGCCTGCTCTTCCTGCCACGGCAGGCTCTCCTGCTTCCCGACCGTTTCCCAAACTCAAGGCCAATGGCACCTTCTCTTCTCTGGGGGCGGCTTGTTCGGCCTGCCCCAGACTTTCTCCTGGGGAGTGCAGTGAAAGACATGTCCCTTTCCTTAAGGCCCTTTCAGATGTGCAACCACGCTTCTCTCTTAGGCAAAGAGGTGCTAGGGCAAAGAGGATTTCGTTGCATGCGGGTATCTTCCAACGTGCTGTGGAGAGTAGCTTAGGTATTCAGCAGCAGCATCCCCCACATCCGATTCTGATTTCCCAGTGAATGCTGTGCTTTCCCAGAGGAGATGCCCGGGCAAAGAGGATTTCACTGTATGCGGGTTTCTCCCACCGTTACACCGGGCTCAGGCAAGCAGCAGTAGAGCTCGCAGATCCGACTCTGATTTCTCAGCGAATGCTTTGCTTTCACAGAGGCTTTGCCTTGGAGCGAACAGCACTTGGCCGCTGCTTCCTCAGCAAGGCTTTAGTCGCTTCAGGGAAGAAGAGCAGCGGGAGAGCTGGTGCCTCTTGGGCCTTGCTTTCCCGGGCTCCAAGTTCACATGCTGGGTTCATCCTACCAAGCCGAAATAAGCAGACCCAGCCTCGACCCTGCAGCAGCGTGCATGGCCTAGGATGGCACTCTGCTCACAATGACATCTCTCCTCGTAGGCAAGGCCTGCCCTTTCGCTCTGGCATTCAGGGGGACAGGGGACTAGGCTCGTGCCTTCCCCATCCTTGAGGAGCCGCGAGAGGATCACTGCACACGGCCCGTGCCCTGGGATGGGGAGTAATGGGAAACTGTCCCTGTTTCCCCGACACACCCCCTGCCTCCGCCAAGGCTGCCACATCCTGGAGGAAGACGGCATTTGATTGCCCGTTCCTCCAGGAGGTGTTTCTGCGAGTTCAGGTGCGGGAGATTGGTGGCAAGCCCACGTCTGCCCTCTGGACAGGTGGCCAAGGACCTGCTATCCCCTTGGGCCCAGAGGCACAGGAAAGGCCTTCCTTCTGTCCAGACTCCTTCCTCAGATTAGAGCACGCTCCCGTGCCCAATCATCCCCTCGTGTCTCCTTAGCTTCGTCTCTCTGCACAAGCAGAGGGTGACAATTGTCTTGCCACCGGCCCGCTGTTCTTGCCAGGGCCGGCGCTCCTGCTTCGCGACCGTTTTCCGTCCACAAGGCCAACGACTCCTTCTCTTCTCCTGGGGCAGCATGCTGCACTTTCCCGAGACAGGCTCCTGGGGAGTGCAGTGACAGACATGTCCCTTTCTTTAAGGCTCTTTCCACAGGCGCAACCACGCTTCTCTCTCAGGCAGAAGGGATGCCCAGGCAAAGTGGATCTCGCTCCATGCAGATTTATTACACCGTGCTGTGGAGTCTTCCTCAGGAAAACAGCAGCAGCATCCCACAGATCCGACTCTGATTTCCCAGAGAATGCTGTGCTTTCCCAGAGGGGATGCCCTAGCAAAGAGGCTTTTGCTCTATGCGGGTTCCTCCCGCCGTGCTCGAATACTAGGCTAAGGCAAGCAGCAACAGCAGCCCACAGAAACGACTCTGATTTCCCAGCGATGGCTATGCTTTCGCATAGCTTTTCAGCTTGGCGGGAACCGCACTTCGCTGCTGCTTCCTCAGCAAGGATTTCGGTGTTTGCTCTGTCGCGTCAGGGAAGAAGAGCTGCGGAGAGCTGGTCCGTCTTAGGCCTTGCTGTCCCGGGCTTCATGTTGGCGCCCTGGGTTGTCGCTGCCAGGCCGAAATAAGCAGACACAGCCACAAACCTGCAGCAGCGTGCGTGGCCTAGGATGGCACTCAATGCACACTACCAACTCCCGTTGTAGGCAACGCTTGGCCTTTGGTACTGGCTCTCAGGCGGACTCACGGACAAGGCCAGTGCCTTCGCCACAGGAGAGGAGAGGCGACAGGATCCCTGAACACCGTCCGTTCCCTGGAATGGGGAGCTTTGGGGGACTGTCCCCACTCCTTCCCCGGCAAACCCCCTGCCACCGAAAACGCTGTCACATCTTGGAGGAAGATGGCATCTGACTGCCCATTTCACGAGGGAGCTGTTCCTCAAGTTCCGGGTTTGGCTCCTGGTAGCAAGCCCAAGTGTGCCCTACGGACAGGTGGTCAAGGACATGCTGTCCCCTTGGGACCAGAGGCACAAGACAGGCCTGCCTTCTGCCCAGACTCCTTCCTCAGAGTGGAGCAGGTGCCCCTGCCCTAGTCGTCACCTCATGTCTCATTAGCAGTGAGGCTTCGTCTCTCCGCACCGGGAGCGGGTGACACTTGTCTTGCCACCGGCCTGCTCTTCCTGCCACGGCAGGCTCTCCTGCTTCCCGACCGTTTCCCAAACTCAAGGCCAATGGCTTCTTCTCTTCTCTGGGGGCGGCTTGTTCGGCCTGTCCCAGACTTGCTCCTGGGGAGTGCAGTGAAAGACATGTCCCTTTCCTTAAGGCCCTTTCAGATGTGCAACCACGCTTCTCTCTTAGGCAAAGAGGTGCTAGGGCAAAGAGGATTTCGTTGCATGCGGGTATCTTCCAACGTGCTGTGGAGAGTAGCTTAGGTATTCAGCAGCAGCATCCCCCACATCCGATTCTGATTTCCCAGTGAATGCTGTGCTTTCCCAGAGGAGATGCCCGGGCAAAGAGGATTTCGCTGTATGCGGGTTTCTCCCACCGCGAGACCGGGCTCAGGCAAGCAGCAGTAGAGCCCGCAGATCCGACTCTGATTTCTCAGCGAATGCTGTGCTTTCGCAGAGGCTTTGGCTTGGAGCGAACAGCACTTGGCCGCTGCTTCCTCAGCAAGGCTTTAGTCGCTTCAGGGAAGAAGAGCAGCGGGAGAGCTGGTGCCTCTTGGGCCTTGCTTTCCCGGGCTCCAAGTTCACATCCTGGGTTCATCCTAGCAAGCCGAAATAAGCAGACCCAGCCTCGACCCTGCAGCAGCGTCATGGCCTAGGATGGCACTCTGCTCACAATGACATCTCTCCTCGTAGGCAAGGCCTGCCCTTTCGCTCTGGCATTCAGGGGGACAGGGGACTAGGCTCGTGCCTTCCCCATCCTTGAGGAGCCGCGAGAGGATCACTGCACACGGCCCGTGCCCTGGGATGGGGAGTAATGGGAAACTGTCCCTGTTTCCCCGACACACCCTCTGCCTCCGCCAAGGCTGCCACATCCTGGAGGAAGACGGCATTTGATTGCCCGTTCCTCCAGGAGGTGTTTCTGCGAGTTCAGGTGCGGGAGATTGGTGGCAAGCCCACGTCTGCCCTCTGGACAGGTGGCCAAGGACCTGCTATCCCCTTGGGCCCAGAGGCACAGGAAAGGCCTTCCTTCTGTCCAGACTCCTTCCTCAGATTAGAGCACGCTCCCGTGCCCAATCATCCCCTCGTGTCTCCTTAGCTTCGTCTCTCTGCACAAGCAGATGGTGACAATTGTCTTGCCACCGGCCCGCTGTTCTTGCCAGGGCCGGCGCTCCTGCTTCGCGACCGTTTTCCGTCCACAAGGCCAACGACTCCTTCTCTTCTCCTGGGGCAGCATGCTGCACTTTCCCGAGACAGGCTCCTGGGGAGTGCAGTGACAGACATGTCCCTTTCTTTAAGGCTCTTTCCACAGGCGCAACCAGGCTTCTCTCTCAGGCAGAAGGGATGCCCAGGCAAAGTGGATCTCGCTCCATGCAGATTTATTACACCGTGCTGTGGAGTCTTCCTCAGGAAAACAGCAGCAGCATCCCACAGATCCGACTCTGATTTCCCAGAGAATGCTGTGCTTTCCCAGAGGGGATGCCCTAGCAAAGAGGCTTTTGCTCTATGCGGGTTCCTCCCGCCGTGCTCGAATACTAGGCTAAGGCAAGCAGCAACAGCAGCCCACAGAAACGACTCTGATTTCCCAGCGATGGCTATGCTTTCGCATAGGTTTTTCAGCTTGGCGGGAACCGCACTTCGCTGCTGCTTCCTCAGCAAGGATTTCGGTGTTTGCTCTGTCGCGTCAGGGAAGAAGAGCTGCGGAGAGCTGGTCCGTCTTAGGCCTTGCTGTCCCGGGCTTCATGTTGGCGCCCTGGGTTCTCGCTGCCAGGCCGAAATAAGCAGACACAGCCACCAACCTGCAGCAGCGTGCGTGGCCTAGGATGGCACTCAATGCACACTACCAACTCCCGTTGTAGGCAACGCTTGGCCTTTGGTACTGGCTCTCAGGCGGACTCACGGACAAGGCCAGTGCCTTCGCCACAGGAGAGGAGAGGCGACAGGATCCCTGAACACCGTCCGTTCCCTGGAATGGGGAGCTTTGGGGGACTGTCCCCACTCCTTCCCCGGCAAACCCCCTGCCACCGAAAACGCTGTCACATCTTGGAGGTAGATGGCATCTGACTGCCCATTTCACGAGGGAGCTGTTCCTCAAGTTCCGGGTTTGGCTCCTGGTAGCAAGCCCAAGTATGCCCTACGGACAGGTGGTCAAGAACATGCTGTCCCCTTGGGACCAGAGGCACAAGACAGGCCTGCCTTCTGCCCAGACTCCTTCCTCAGAGTGGAGCAGGTGCCCCTGCCCTAGTCGTCACCTCATGTCTCATTATCAGTGAGGCTTCGTCTCTCCGCACAGGGAGCGGGTGACACTTGTCTTGCCACCGGCCTGCTCTTCCTGCCACGGCAAGCTCTCCTGCTTCCTGACCGTTTCCCGCCCACAAGGCCAATGGCTCCTTCTCTTCTCTGGGGCGCGGCTAGTTGCGCCTTCCCCAGACTTGTTCCTGGGGAGTGCGGTGAAAGACGTGTCCCTTTCCTTAAGGCCCTTTCAGATGTGCAACCACGCTTCTCTCTTAGGCATAGAGGTGCTAGGGCAAAGAGGATTTCGCTCCATGCGGGTAACTTCCACCGTGCTGTGGAGACTAGCTCAGGCATTCAGCAGCAGCATCCCCCACATCCGATTCTGATTTCCCAGTGAATGCTCTGCTTTCCCAGAGGAGATGCCCGGGCAAAGAGGCTTTCGCTGTATGCGGGTTTCTCCCACCGCGAGACCGGGCTCAGGCAAGCAGCAGCAGAGCCCGCAGAACCGACTCTGTCTTCTTAGCGAATGCTGTGCTTTCGCAGAGGCTTTGGCTTGGACCGAACAGCACTTGGCCCCTGCTTCCTCAGCAAGGCTTTAGTCGCTTCAGGGAAGAAGAGCAGCGGGAGAGCTGGTGCCTCTTGGGCCTTGCTTTCCCGGGCTCCAAGTTCACATCCTGGGTTCATCCTACCAAGCCGAAATAAGCAGACCCAGCCTCGACCCTGCAGCAGCGTGCGTGGTCTAGGATGGCACTCTGCTCACAATGCCATCTCTCGGCGTAGGCAAGGCCTGCCCTTTTGCTCTGTCGTTCAGGGGGACTAGGGACTAGGCCCGTGCCTTCCCCATCCTTGCCCTGGGATGGGGAGTAATGGGAAACTGTCCCTGTTTCCCCGGGACACCCCCTGCCTCCGCCAAGGCTGCCACATCCTGGAGGAAGACGGCATCTTATTGCCGGTTCCTCCACGAGGTGTTTCTGCGAATTCAGGACCGGGAGCTTAGTGGCAAGCCCACATCTGCCCTCTGGACCGGTGGCCAAGGAGCTGCTTTCCCCTTGGGCCCAGAGGCACAGGAAAGGCCTTCCTTCTGCCCAGACTCCTTCCTCAGATTGGAGCACGCACCCTTGACCAATCGTCCCCTCGTGTCTCTTAGCAGCCAGGCTTCGTCTCTCTGCACAGGGAGAGGGTGACACTTGCCTTGCCGCCGGCCCACTGTTCCTGCCAGGGCCGGCGCTCCTGCTTCGCGACCGTTTCCCGTCCACAAGGCCAACGACTCCTTCTCCTGGGGCAGCGTGCTGCACTTTCCCGAGACAGGCTCCTGGGGAGTGCAGTGACAGACATGTTCCTTTCCTTAAAGCTCTTTCCAAAGGCAACCAGGCTTCTCTCTCAGGCATAAGGGATGGCCTGGCAAAGAGGATCCCACTCCATGCGGATTTATTAAACCGTGCTGTGGAGTCTTGCTCAGGCAAGCAGCAGCAGCATCCCACAGACCCGACTCTGATTTCCCAAAGAATTCTGTGCTTTCCTAGAAGGTTTGCCCTAGCTTCTGAAACCACTATCTAATAAGCAAAAACAAACAAATTAACAGGGGTTCGATACAGGAATTAACTAATCTAAAAATAGCACATGTTCACTGAAATACACAACCCATATCCCAAGTACTACTATAGGTTTCAAGTAATAGTCAAAACAATAGTAAACATGATTCATACCCTACCAGTCAAATCATAAATGGGACCTTAACTGTAAATCCTTATCTTTAGTTCAAAGCGGGTAATCGGGTGCTGAAGATACATTATAGTACTAATATGTTATAGATCTCCTCTGAAATGAGTCATTTATTCCATCACTTTTCCTGCACAGCTGTTGACCCATGTTTTGGTTCCTGGAATTAGCTGCTACATGTCATACTTCTTAAAAGCACATATATTGATAACTCTACTCATTCCTCCATTCCTCTGTGACTGTCAGTGTGTTAAAATGTGGAGTCAGCTGACTCACTTGTGGTGGTAATAAAGTAGATGAGTTTGCAAAGTATTTTGTTATTTCTAAAAATGCAAAAACCAAATTACATTGAAATCATAAGGGGTGTTTCAGGGAGAGCTGTAGGTTGTGGTTTCTTGTGTAATCCACAGAGATTAGCTCCAACACATATTTAAACTCTCCTCTAGGAGCAACCTTAGTGGTATAGCAAGAAGATAAACAGATGTATACACACCCTGGCACAAAATTATCACTTATGTTTGGCTTCATAGTCTCCTCGTGTTACTTATTTATCTTAACTTCTCTCTGAAATCAGGGAACACAGAATCTCAATCAGTTGACATTTTTCTACTGAATTACCCAATAGTCTGATCATACCCCTAAGACTTTTTTAAATTATTTCACTCATAATCCCAAATCTGCTTTGCTTCCTCATATTAGTACACTGTAATTTGATTTCAAAATGAGGACAGTTGTCAGTAATGCCACATTCATTAATCTATTTTACAATTCCATATACTTAGAATTATGAAGATATGTTAATAACATCCATTCCAATAAGCCACCCTAAATTTATTATCATGAAACAAGACCTCAAGAAAGAGAATTCAAAATCATCCATGTATATGCAATTTATTACAATAAAGCCTTTATCAATAGACTTCCCTGTGCACATGATGGTCAAATTGCTGGTGAAAACCAGCCAGATCTATTACAAGCTTTCTCATGGCTTCTAGGTAACCCAAGGGAGCCTTTAATGATACTGGGAAGGGATAAAGCAGGGAAGGGATAAACAGTGATGTAAGAATTGGCTAGACAAAAGTAATGACTCTCATTACAAAGTGAGTATTTTAAAACAAAAGAGCCTGTTGGGAATATTGTTTTATAAAATAGTGATATTTTTTTATTAACTTTTTAAAATTCAATCAGTTAACATATAGTGTACCATTAGTTTCCAATGTAGATTTCAGTTATTCATCCATAGCATATAATAGCTAATGCTCAGTACTTACTGTTATAGCTTCTTGAAAGCAGAATTTTAACCCACTGAGCCACCCAGGCGCCCTTGAAAGCAGAATTTTAGATCGTATTTTCTGATTACTTCCATGTAGTACAACACTTTTCTGCTAGCAACCTTCAAAACGTACTGTTTGCTAGAGGAATTTCTTTAATAATAAATAATTAGGAATTTATTCAAATTTTAAATATATAAAATAAACAGGAATTTATTTAAATTTATTTAAATATTGCACACTGTTTCATTGTTCATAAATAAGGTGATGATATTATAGCCACTGATATATCACTGATATATCACTTTCTTTTTACTTCTCAGTGCATTCTCTTTGCACAAAATAGATATATATTTTAAAAGAATCTGAATCTGTGGCAAACTTTTAAAAAACCCTAAACAGTAAAGTTTATCATTTTAAGTAATCTCAATTATCTTCCTCAATTGTGATAGTATATCCTTCTATAGCCAGATATTGTATGAGGGATTTGAAGAGTCATATTTCTCTAAATTTTACTTTTCTCATCTGCAAAATGCTGATCATGATCCTACAATAAAATATACTTACAATTTTTTGATGAAAATTATTTATTTTAAGATTTTATTTATCAGAGAGAGTGGGCGAGAGAGCAAGCACAGGAAGACAGAATGGCAGGCAGAGGCAGAGGGAGAAGCAGGCTCCCGGCCAAGCCAGGAGCCCGATGCGGGACTCGATCCCAGGACGCTGGGATCATGACCTGAGCCAAAGGCAGCTGCTTAACCGACTGAGGCACCCAGGCATCCCTTATGATGAAAATTTAATCTGTATAAACAATATATTTGCTGTAATGCGTGGTTCATGGAAAACATCTTATTTAATTATAAGCAACAACAGTATTAGAAATTAAGTCAATGTGTCTATAATATTTAAAGTTTTAACACATAATTCCAGTGCTTTGCCTTATTTTCTCAAATCCCTTTACCACTTTCACTGACCGAGTCAAATGTACTTTTCTACTAGTAGCCAGCTCTTTGTCTTTTGTCAGAAAGTTGCCCTTGTGAATTATTTATAATAGAGATATTAGCAATAATAATAATAATAATAAATAGCAATGAAAATGTTAAAAAAAGTTTTCTTAACTAATTAGGGTTCTTAGACGTCAATTAGAGGAACCACCACTGGCAAGCAAATTAATCTGCAAACATTCCCAGAATTAACAAGTCAGTCAGATACAGGGTTGTCGGTAGACTGAAAGGTGAAGCAAAAGGACTAGGTTTGGAAAATAGGTAAGGACAGTGAAAAAAATGATCAAATTTTTGGGAAAAATAAATTCTTAGGTGTCCTTTCAATGGTGTCCTGGGCATTATGTAGCAGAAACACTGGAGATTATATCAATCCATTGGAGTCACCCCGTTTATTATCTTGCTATTTACAAAGTTATTTACAGACTGTACAGCAAGAGGATATAATGTAGAAAACTGATGGTAATGCACAAGATTCTTGTTAACAATAATGCAAGTTAGTGATTTTTCATTAGAAAACATAAATTGTATAACCCATGTTATGGGCCCAGAGCACTTCTGCTGCACAACTCTGCTTATATCCCAAATAACCATGTGAACTAGTTTTAATATCTGCTTCTCTTATTAATATTTGAATAAAAATTCTTGACACAAGTATTTTATAATTGTGTGATAATCATGCATTTAATTTCTTGGAGAACAAAATACAGTTTAGCATAACTATGTTCGTTCACAGAACCAGCCTTGATAACACACTTCTATATGTTAGAAATGATATAATAAATGTAGAATATTGGGCACTTGTTTGGTATTCTTTGCCATGTTTTGCACTATCTAAAAAGAGATCAGTTTTCTTGGACTTCAGTTAGTAGACATGGAAGAAAATAAAATATTACAGAGTAGAATACTCTGTGGTCCACAACCTAAACGGGCTGGGATTCCCATCATTTGGATCCCTGTAGCTTTACAAAATTCATTAAATTTTTGTATCTCCGATTAAAGTTGATTCCCCAGTACTTTTTCAAACATCTCTTGTAAAGTATTGTTTCCCAGAAAAAAAGGGATTTTGCACATGTATCTGCCTTTGTCTCTGGTCATGATCTAAGTCAGGATCCTGGAATCGAGCTCCATATCGGGCTTCCTGCTCATTAGGGAGTATACTTCTCAGTCTCTCTCTGAAGCTACCTCCCCCTGCCCCACTCATGCTCTCTCTCTCTCTCAAATAAATAAATACAATCTTTAATTTTTTAATTAAAAATAAGATAAATAAAATAAAATAAAAAGTCTGGTCTTACTGCCCCATTTAGCTCCTTTTTTTTTTTTTTTGAGTTGTATTTAAAGCATGAGAGAACATGAGGCTCTCAAACTTAAAAAAAAATAAAGGAAAAAATTGAGTTTTGTTAGGATTTAAGATCTTGTCTGCTAGACAAAAACGTTGGCTTTGTTAACATGTGAAAATTAACAAAAGAGAATAAGATCGAATTCTAATAATTTTTGTAAAAATTAAAAATTTCCTCCAACCCAATAACATACAGACGCATTAAGTAAATTCATTCCAATGTCCCAAACCAACCTTTTCTAATAGTAATGCATCTGTGTAAACAGGGTCAACCCAAGGAATAAATAAATATTATTATTTTTTTCCTGTCTCTTCCACAGTCACATCTGGGTATATTGGTAGCAAGCCAATTATTTATCTTATAAGACATGATATCATAAGGAAGGGTATTCTATCCATTTGGAACAACTGAAAACCATTGTAATTTTATCTTGTTGCAGTAACTTGAGATGGCACAGTGTGGGTTATGAATATATTTTATTTTTTTTTACTGGGAAGAAGAGATTATAGAGATATTGGTTATCCAAGAGAGACAGACAGGTGTTGATAGTGGCCAGGTCAATATCCATCTACTTTTTCCTTTAATCTCAGAAAGCACTGAGGGATTGACAACAAGGAAACTTAAAACAACATCAAATATTTTATTGTCTCTTTTCTAGTTACATTGAAACCATATGACAAAGTATCAGTCACACAAGATATCATTCTCTTTTACCTCTATCTTTCTGCCAGAAATGTGGGCTTAATAGTGAGAACTCCAACAGCAATATTTGCAACCGTGAATAAAAAATTGTGAAAACCTCTAAGATAGTTCACTTGACTTCTTTAAGATTCTGAACCAACACCAGAAAACACTCTCTGTAGTCTTCTTGTTAAATGAAAAAATATCATTAAACCACTTTTGACAGTCTACTACATACAGCAAAATGTAAATCTTAATTGAAATATGTCCTCTCAGCTGTGTTTAAGCAACTGAGTCCTGAGCTTTTCAGGTTTTCAGTCTGAAAGAGTACACCTCTGGTGCTCTGAAAGGGAAGGAAAGGACACCCTGTTCTCCATATAAATTAAAGAAGAGAAATCTGTGCATTTAAGTGGGCCATATAAAATTTATCAAGCAATTATCCCCTAACTCCTTCCTATCCAAATTACCTGATATGCTCTCCCTACTCCTTTATTCCACGTTACTGCCTTTTCCAGGATTCTGTATCACATCACAACATTTCTTCTGTTATTTCCTTCTTGCAAGCTAGTTTTGTTTTCTCCATCTAAAAAAAATCAACAATCATTGTGTATTTCAATTCCCATTTTCCTCAAATGCATTGATTCTTCTTATCTATTACTCTTTTCTCATACTCTGTGTCTTTGTCTTTATGGGGTTTGTACTTTGCTTTTTCCCATCCTTTACTGCCATTATATAATCAAATCTAATAACTTCTTAGAGAACGTTAAAAATTCCTGCATAGCCACACGTGAACACAAAGTCACTGATTTTTAGCAAACCTATAAGATAGTCAGACATCCATTCAATTTCTTTTTTTAATAAGGTTTTATTTATTTATTTGACAGAGAGAGATGACAAGCAGGCAGAGAGGCAGGCAGAGAGAGAGGAGGAAGCAGGCTCCCTGCTGAGCAGAGAGCCTAATTTGGGTATTGATCCCAGGACCCTGGGATCATGACCTGAGCCGAAGACAGTGGCTTAACCCACTGAGCCACCCAGGCGTCCCTCCATTCAATTTCTTAACTGAGTCTCAAATGCATCCTGAGTTCTAACCAAAACCTAAGTTCCACTTCTTACACGTTGTTATATGACCAAATTCTTTCAGTTCAGCATTTTGTAACATTTAAATATTAATCAATTGATGCTTTGTCTGTGAATTTCTATGAAAATAATTTGAATACTGTAGATTTATTGTTATGTTTATAGATTTATAATCAAAATTTCATCAGTTGAAGTTTTTGGAAATTTCAGATATAATGATTAACCTAAAATGATACTGCCTCAAATAACTCTGATATCAAGGCCCAACACCTGATTATAGCCAAACCTGTGATGGATAGTTCCATGGGAAATTACAGTTACTTAACCCTGATAGCATCTCATGTTCTATCTCTCATTTTAGAATGTGTCCAACACAACCCAAAAGTGTAGGAGAGTTAATGTCCTCTGTACAGTGAAGTGGAAATAAGAACCATAGATAAAATTGTCAGTTTTCAGGTCTTCATGAGGACAACTTAAAGAAGTTTCTCAGGACCTTTCAGTAAAAGCAAGCCTTCATTTTCTATAAACAACAACAGTGTACCTTTTTGACAAAGTTGCTTCTTCACTGTCTCACTTTCCCATTCTTTTCTACCTTGGATAATCTCCCTGATAAACGAACAGTACTCAAATCCTTTGTCCTACTCTTTGCTCTCTGGATAAATGGAGCCAAAAGACTTAGATTAATATCAATTTCTGAATGGGATCTTAGAGCTATTTCTGTCCAGATTTTCATAAACATAGGGACCTTTGAATTATCAGGCTATAAATAAGTTCCAAGAGGCGGGGGCAAAAGCAAAAAGTAGAAATTTTTATGTTTGATTTTTAATCATGATTAATTGACTTTATTGATTATTAAAAATACTAACATTATAAAAGTGTGGATCTTTGTAAAACAATGTCATAATGTAGAAATAAGTTGCATAGTCCTTTTGAGAATATTAAACCAAGTGTTCAGGTGCCATCTAATTTCTTGTTTAATCCAGAATTTGGTGTGCATTATTATCTTGAGGAATAGGATTTTGAAGTCCGGACAGACTAACAGAAAACTGATCCAAATGTGTGTGTTTATATTTCAACTTTTGTTGTAAAACTCAAAGTGTGATTGCTGGTTTAAAATGGTAAAACTAATAATGTTCATGGACTCTATTATAAATTTTCTAATTGTATGGGAAGAATCCAATAAATATATAATTAATTGATTTGCAAATCCTCAAAAAGCTACAGGATCAGGTAGTGGTATGTTCTGATTCAACAGCATCATAATGCAGCATTTTATATGTGTGGCTAATGGATATTTTCATGAATGTTTGCTAGCTAGTCAGCCAATACAGAGAAATATTAGGTAGGGTAATTACTCACAGTTGTGTTTAATAAAATGAGAGAAAATTATCAAATGACACTAATAATAATAATCCTATAGCAGGCTAAATAATTCAATGATAATTACAAGTATTCATCTAGCTTTCTTCCCTGATTATGACTCTTCTCTCCTTTATCATAATGGGAGTAGCAGATTGTCTGCAATGAATTGTGAAAACCCAGCAGTGACTTTGGCAGTGAAGGCCTCCCATCAATTTTGATAGGTTAAAATGATTCTGGTTGGTCTTGAACAAAAGTGTCAGTTTTTCTTCTGTGTGTGTTATAAAAGAAAGAAGCAATTGTAAATTCTTGCTGTTATTCCATGGATCCAATAAAATCATACTGCCAACAAGAGGCTGTTGACACCGTAAGTGTAGTTAACTGTCTTGAAATACTAGGCCTCGAAATAAAATTCCAATATTTCACATAACCTCTTTTTTTTAAAGAAAAACAAAACAAAACAAAACAAAACAGAACAACTATACTGCTTAAATTTAGGGCCCTGCTGTTGTGTAACTATTTTTGAACATGTCTACTGTAAGTGTATATATATTTTTTTTTTCTGTGCAATAAATTCATTTAGAGATAAATTTGGATTGCAAATTATTTTGGGGGAGGCATGGTATTTGTGGCTAGTCTTACAAGTTAAAAGGACTAAAAGAAAGAAGAAAAACATTTCTTATTACAGCATATTTACATCTGTCCAAAGTACATATTTACTATAATACTGACTAATGTATAATACTGTACACAAAGAAAGAAGTAAAATGAGTTATAATTCAGTCGAAGTATAGCTGGCCATTTTAAAACTTACCACTGAATCTTTCTGGTATGAAATGTGATATCTGGCAATCTGGTCCAGTTCATTACATCAGGTCATTTGTATGTTCTTATTACCATTTTGATAGCATAGCACATTTTATAACCCAGACATTTTACAATGGAACTATGATGCATGTATTTTCAAAAGTATAGACATACATGAAGCTATGAGGTCAAAAAAGATGAATGTCCGTAGTACCATATAGACTCAACAAATAAAAGTGTCCAAGGCTCAGAGTGAGATTTATGAATATTGTATAAGATTAGGCCAACATGTGATTTTGATATAAATAATCTGTTCTTAATTTAGAATTACAATCGTTGAGTACAGTGTTGAAAATGGCAGATAGATTTTAGCTATCTTAGCTCACTAGGGAAAATGGAAAAATGTTTAGTTTGGTCAGGTTTTCACTTAACTTCTGAAAAATCTTACGTTTGAGAGAACCCTTCTGAAATAAGATTCCTTAAAGACATAACCCCTTTGGCACAAGTTTTCAAGAAGCATGCAATTTATTAAATATTACACTAAAAAAAAGAAGAATGGTCATATATAGAATGGTTGTAAGAATATCAGGTGTTCACCCCTGTAATCTTCTAGCTGATTGGGAGCTGTGGCTCACTGCCCCTGCCCAGCATCACAAGGCGGCACCATACCACATGTCACTAGCCCTTTTTATAAAGACCCAAATTCAAAATTCAAAGTACAGTTTCTACTGAATCACTTTCATTTTCACATCATTGCAAAATATATCATAAGTTGAATCATTGTAAATCAGGAGCCATCTTATTTGAAAGTTAAATCACAGTCACCCATATACACACAAAAAAGGCCTTCATGTAGGGCCATGTATGTATCTCTAAACAACATAGCATGACATATCAATAGCAAAAAATGGATGTGAAGGGGACAATTGCTTTGCGTCAGTACTCTGAGCAGTAACATACATGGCCTTACTCACCTAGCAGAACTCCAGAGCTCGCTGACAGCAAGGAATTTTACAAATGTTTGCTGAACATATTAAGCACTATTATGTTTAAATTAGTGTGCATGTCTGTTTTCTAAAGATATGTTAGTTTATTTTATTGACTTGTTACAAAACCAAATAATTTCCTCTTATTTAAGTGGCAGGTAAATAGAATTCTTTTTAATTTAAATCAAATGGTTTTTATAGGGAAAATATACTAAAAATTCTGAAACTTGTATTGCTTATGAATCTTTTATTGGAATCCGTATCATGTTGTATTTTTCAAGTTTTTCCTAAATAATCTTCAATGAATTGAAAATATTTTTTGGATTTTATTCAAGGCTATTAACACACAATTTCACTTTGTTAAATATAGTGCTAAACTTTCAACCAAAACGTTGTGTCTTTTTTTTTTTCCACTACCACATCCTCCAACTACTGACTGGATTATCTCCCCAACTAGCACATATATACCATTGTCTATCTTTAGGATAAGTAAGGGTCATCTTTTGTCTTTATTCTATTCCTCGTATGTTTCTGAACTTGTTGAATTTTAATATAGTCACACCATAAGCATCACATATTTGATTCCTCTTTAAATAGTAAACAGTGCACAACCAGAGCATACCTTCAAAGCTCTCAATAGACTTACTCTGATATATTATTTTTGTATTTTTGTAAATTAAAATAATTAAATCATAGAACAAGAGTTTCAGGTGGTAGGTGTTGTAAGTTTTACCCAAACTGACTTTTGTCAAACTCGTTTTTGTCATCATATATGTCAAGTAGTTTTCTCACGTTTATTTTTAGAATATCCTTGTATAATGAATATTTACACTGATATCTAGTATAAAAATCTTGCAATTTATTTTAGAAACATTAAGATATTGAAAATTAATCTATTTCTTTAATTCATTAAAGATTTTTGGCTTGTTTCCAGTACTTTCTTACTGGTTAAAAAATGAATTTGAAGTAGTCTGAATTTCATTATTATATGGCACTTTCCCTTTGATGAATACAAAGATGATATTCTATATTAGCTATCTGCGAAGAACTTATTTTTTTAATTTTAATTTAATTTTAAGAGAGAGAGTGAGAGAGAGCACAAGCAGCGGGAGTGGCAGGGTGAGGGAGAAGCAAACTCCCGGCTAAGCAGGGAATCTGTTGCAGAACTGAGTCCCAGCACCCTAAGATCATGACCTGAGCTAAAGGCTCAGGCGTTTAACTGACTGAGCCACCCAGGTGTCCCAATCTGAGAAGAGTTCTGTATGATATTCCTACTAATATGCAGTTTAAAGTCAAGGTAATTAACTTAATTTATTGGCTTATTTTAGTGGCTATTACATAGATAACACTATGTTCCAGGCAGAGAGTAAGAAAGAAATATTAAATCAACCATATTCTATGCATTCTAAATGAAAATAATTAATCCATCATAATAAATCCTTCTATTTATGGAATATCAACTTCTAAGCTTTCCTCCATATGAACAATGCTAAATACCAGAATAAAGAGTCATCTAATACAAATAAAGGATAGAATTAAAGAATTCTGGTAAGCCATTTAATTTTGAAAAATGGTGCTATATTTTTGCTGAGTTGTGGATTTCAGTTACATAATATCTGATAAGTGTAGAAGTAACATGAGTGTTACGTGAGATGAGAAATGGTATATAATTAAGATATTTTTTAAAGTACAGGTAAATACAAATTTGTAAACATAGCATTATGGAGGAATAAAAATAAATGATAGCTACACACTCTAAAGTGAATAAATCTTGGAAAGTTAATAGAGAAGTAAAACAAGGACAGTGCAAAAAGTATGGTACATTTTTATGAAGTTCAAACAAATTCTGTGAAACCGTAGATGGACTTAAAGATACTATTATGTATCAAATATTTTAAAAATTAAGCAAGGAAATAGCAAACATTAAATAACCAAAGCATACAAACTTGGGTAGATACAATAGGTGTGATCATATTCTACTTCATAAAGAGATGAGTTAATAGATAAATAGAAGTAACTAGACTTTTTAGAAGTTAATAAAACTTTGTTATTTCTTATTAATATAAAATATATGGTTTTCTAACAAAAACGTTTATCTTAAAAATATTTAAAAATAAATTTCAGGCTACTCATAAGGTTATACTTAATTTTCCACTGAAGGAAAAGCTGGTTGTTATAGTTGTTTGTTTGTTTTAGTCGCCTCCTAGTTTTTATTATTATAATGTGGAATGAGGAATGTTAGATTGAAAAGTGAATTATTTTATAGACAAAAATCAATACTTGATTCACCTCCTGGTACAGCAGATGGAACTCCTGAAAACATGCCCTTTTGCCTTACAGAAGAGTAACAGTTATGCTTACTTCTGAAACATACTTGGTGGTGGCCCTAAATAGTGACACCATAGTAAACATTTTGAATATTTGCAATTAATTTTTATAGTCATAGGGCTCCAAAAGGCACTGCTGGTATCTTAGCAGGTATTTCAATAAAGCTAAAAGTTGCCTGTTTAAAAATATTAACAAGGCACAAAACATGGCAGAAGTATTGACCTCAGATATTTTTTTTTCCATATGCTTCTGATTCCAGACATGACAAGTTATTTTTAAAAATTTTTTTTATAAAAGATTTTATTTATTTATTTGACAGAGATCACAAGAAGGCAGAGTGAGGCAGAGAGAGAGGAGGAAGCAGGCTCCCTGCTGAGCTGAGAGCCCGATGTGGGACTCAATCCCAGGATCCTGGGATCATGACCTGAGCCGAAGGCAGAGGCTTTAACCCACTGAGCCACCCAGGTGCCCTCATGACAAGTTATTTTTGATATATATATATACAATGTATTTTCCAGGTTATAAGAAAAATGGTTCTGCTATTTTTAACCTTTTTATAAAATTACATAAGTTTTTAAATTAAAATTTTATTTTTTAATGTTTTCCTTTTCTTTTCTATTTTTTAAGATTTTATTTATTTATTTGACAGACAGTGATCACAAGTAGGCAGAGAGACAGGCAGAGAGAGAGGGGGGGGGGAAGCAGGCTCCCTGCGGAGCAGAGAGCCGGATGCGGGGCTCAATCCCAGGACCTTGAGATCATGACCCGAGCCGAAGGCAGCGACCAACCCACTGAGCCATCCAGGCGCCCCAATGTTTTACCTTTCAATATACTTCTTAGAATATAAAACCTATTCCATTTTGTAAGAAGTTTACCACTTAAAAAATGGTCATTTTCTCATTGTGTCTTCCCCTCACATTGCTTTATTTTGAATAAAAAATTCACAATAAACATAACTGATGCTTTCCTTCTGATGGTCCCTCTGTTGCTCATACTGTATATGAGCCATGACAATTAGTTTTACAAAATTTATTGATGTTTGTTGATATGTTTTATCATAACTAATTTTCCCTCCCTTATCTAGATTCCCCAGCTTTCAGACAGATGGACACTTCAATGAACCATACCCAAGGGATGTATCAAGTACTTCTTAGACATTCTCTCAGATCCTTGAGGTCTCATTTTGCCTAGGGATTTGCAATAGGTTCTGCCAGAGGCACCACTGTGACAACTGATGTCCATATTCTATCTCCTGCTAAACTCAAGAGGTCACTGGTTTCCAAGTTTATCTATACAATTAATGCATTCCAGCAAGTTCTTTTTTTTAATATTAACAAACTTATTTTAAAGTTTATATGGAGAGGCAAAGACTCACAATAGTCAACATAGTGTTGAAGGAGAACAAAGACTGAGAACTGACTTCAAAGTTTACCATAACGATAGGGCGCCTGGGTGGCTCAGTGGGTTAAGCCTCTGCCTTTGGCTCAGGTCATGATCCCAGGGGCCTGGGATTGAGTCCCGCATTGGGCTCTCTGCTAAGGAGGGAGCCTGCTTCTCCTCATCTCTCTCTCTGTCTGTCTCTCTAAGTATTTGTGATCTCTCTCTGTGTCAAATAAATAAATAAAATCTTTAAAAAAAGTTTACCATAACGATAATTGTAAGCAAGATACTGTAATACCACAGAAAGACTAGATTAAAGGAATAGAGTATATATTATCAATTATATTTTATATTTAATATAAAAGCAAAAGCAATACAAGAGAGCAAAATACAATCTTTTAAACAAATGGTTCAGGAGTAATGGTGAAGCTAAATGTAAAAATATAAAATAAAAAATTTATAAAATAATAAAATAAAATAAATCCAGGCAGATATCAAACACTCTTCACAAAAATTAACTCAGATTGGATTATAAACCTAAACATGAAACATGTAGAAGGTAATATAGAGGAAAATTTAAATGACCTTGGTTTTGGCAATAACTTTAGCTACAAAAGCACAAGCACTGAATTAAAAAATGTCTACTCTGTGAAACACAATGCCAAGATAATGAAAATGCAAAGCACAGACTATGAGAAAAAATTTGCAAAATACACATCTGGCAAAGGAATGTTTATCAAAAATACACAAAGACCCCTTAAAACTCAACAATGGGGGGAAAACCTGATTAAAAATGACCCAAAACCTTAGCAGATAACTCACAAAAGAAAATATTACAGATGGCAAATAAGCATATAAAAAGATGCTTCACATCATATGTCATCAGGAAAATGCAAATTAAAACAAAAAAGAGACACCAGTACATACCCAGAATCCAGAACACTGACAACAGAACACGAAATGTTGGTGAGGATGTGGAGCAACAGGAATGTTCTTCCATGTCTATTGAGAATAAAGAATGGAAAACAACTTGGCAGGTTCTCACAAAACTAAACATATTCTTGCCAGATGATTCAGCATTAGCAGTTCTTGGTATTTATCCAAAGAAGATGAAATCTATACCCACAAAGATGTCTATAGTAGTTTTATTCATAACTGACAAAGCTTGGAAGCAACCAAGATATCCTTCCATAGGTGAAAGGTCAAATAAAGTGTAGTACATGCAAACAATGGAATATTATTTAATGCTAGAGAAATGAATTACCAAGCCATGAAAAGATATGGATATAAATATTTAATAAATATTTGATTTTAGGCTTCTACCAGTCTATCAATAGTATCAGTATATTTTAACAGTGAATGCTCAGCATTCATGAATTTACCTAATAAAATATTTTGGGTTCAATATTTTAAATACTTCAACCTCTATGATTATATTCCTAATAATTTTGAATTGGGGTAAATAAACCTTAATTTTTTGTAACTTGTTTCTTATTGCAAAAGAGCTCAATGAAATTTTAGAAAATAAAAATTTACCAAAAAAAAGTTTAGTTTACTATTGCCAAATAATTTAAAACTTTATCTTATATTCAAATACATATATTTTTCTAAATTGATTTATATGCTACTAAAAAAACATTGTAGTTATACTAGATTTCATATCATGCAATCAATGCCAGAAAGCCATCTGGCAATGATTTGTCTTAAATAGAGTTAAGATGGGTGTTATTACAATGCAAGATGGAAACAACAGTATAACAATTGAGTGTTACATAACTTTTCTGTTTTGTATCAAGTTACTAATCTACAAAAGGCTTTTATCGGTGACAGACTTGGGAATTTAACAAAACTTTTAAACTAGCATGTGCGACTCATTCCTAGAAAACAACACAATGAATAACACTTTATTTAGATTAAATCATGACTATTTCTCCATTTGAATAAAAAAGGTAGCAACCCCAATAAGTTTATTGAACATGAAAAGTTGAAATGCTGTAATGCTCCTAAGGAATTAAATGATCCAGTCATGTATTACAAAAAAAAGGATATAAATTACCAAAGTGTTTGTATAATTGTAATGTACAACTGCCCATTATCGTTCAATAGTGTAGGCTTGTACAAGAACTCTATAAAAGAACTCCACTTCTAAACTGTGGAAAAAATGTTCTCTTTCCCCCTATATACAACTATTAAGCCATTCATTTAGCTTTTAAAATATCCACTTAATACAGGCTTTTTACACCTTTGAACAGGCAGCAGGGCTCTATTCTTATTGCTTACATCTGAAGGATAGACTTCTAGCATAAGAGGTAAAGCCCATAAAGGAGCCCAATAATAACAACAAAATACAGTTTAGTGAGCCCTTACAATCTGCCAGCTACCTTTCTGAGAATACTTCAATTAATAAAACATATAAAATACCTGACCACAAAGAGCTTACATTCTTTTGAAATATAATAGTGAAATAAACCAATAATAGAGGGGCACCTCGGTGGCTCAGTCCATTGAGTGACTGCCTTTGGCTTGGGTCATGATCTCAGGTCCTGGGATGTAACTCCCCAGCAGGCTTTCTAGGCAGTGGGGTGTTTTCTTCTTCCTCTGCGCCCCCTCCCAATTCTCTCTCTCTCTCTCAAATAAGAAAATAAACCAGTAATAGAAGAATGGTTGATGGTTGATGGTGATAAGTGTTACAAAGAAATACAAGAAAGGTAAAAGCCATTGGAGAATGCTGGGATGAAAGTTAATTTTATTTTGTGTTGGGTGGTTATATCTCATTTATGAGATGTTATTTGCATAAAGACCCAGGAAGTGAAGGAGGGTGTTATACAAATATTAAAGGAAAAGATTGCTCTAGGCAGAGCAAGTAAGTATAGAGAATTTGTGTGAACAGCTTGTCTGTTACTTTTGAGGAAAAGCAAGGAGGCCAATGAGGAGTTCATAGTGGTGGAGAGAGGAAGAACGTATTGATGTATGACTTTCTAGTACATTGAAATGCCTTTAGTTTTTATTTAATATGAAAAGGGAAGATACCAAAAGACTTTCAACAGCAGAATAAAATCATCTGACTTGATTTTTAGGTTAAGTTGCTGTACCAAAATAAATTTGCACGGAGAAAGGTGTGCAGTATGTGTGGAAGTGGGGTTATCAATCAAGTCAATAATTCAGGAACATATGATGGTGTTTTTAGCATGCTGGGTGGTAATAGAAGCGGTGAGATATGGTTTTCATTTTGTATATATTTTGATGGTGAATATTCTGGTGAACAGGATGGGGTATGTGCAATACAGACAATATCAACATTTATTTTACCTGCACAAACAGAAGGGTGGAGTCTTCATTCCCTGATATGGAGAGAACTCTGAGTTCAAATGTTCTTTCTGATTAAATGGCATAGGGATGATGAGGATTTAGTCAGACAGTGAAAGAGAACAGTAAGCATAGTGTTAAGCAGTAAGACATTTTAATACATTTGAACATCAAAAAACGTTGTGTTGGATCATCTGTTTATGTGAGTAAATAAATAAATAAAGCTTGCTGGGGTTCTGATAGAGGTAAAGAAGACTACTATATGATACAAAGGGGCACGTGCACCAAATGTTTATAGCAGCAATATCCACAATAGCCAAACTATGGAAAGAACCTAGATGTCCATCAACAATGAATGGTATATATATATATATATATATATATATATATATATATATATATAATGCAGCCATCAAAAGAAGTGAAATCTTGCCATTTGCGATGACATGGAAGGAACTAGAGGTTATTATGCTTAGCAAAATAAATCAATCAGAAAAAGACACTATCATATGATCTCCCTGATATGAGGAAATGGAGGTGCAATGTGGGGGGTTTGGGTGACAGGAAAAGAGTAAATGAAACAAGATGGGATTGGGAGGGAGACAAACCATAAGAGACTCTTAATCTCACAAAACAAACTGAGAGTTGCCGTGGGGGTGTGGGGAGGGTAGGGAGAGGGTGGTAGGGCTATGAACATTGCGGAGGGGATGTGCTGTGGTGAGTGCTGTGAAGTGTGTAAACTTGGAGATTCACAGACCTGTACCCCTGGGGCTAATAATACATTTTATGTTAATTTAAAAAAGAAGAAGAAGAAGAAGAAGAAGAAGAAGAAGAAGAAGAAGAAGAAGAAGAGGAAGAAGACTACTATAAATCAAATGCTATGGTTTTCAGCAAAGAGTGTGTAATCAGGCATATTTTATTAAAGTAACCAAGTAAAATGACGGTCGAAATTTGGAATAACAGAAAACATAAAAATCAGATATTTTAAAAAGAGATATGGGACAGTGTAGAGAGTATAGTCAATGATATTTTAATAGTGTTATATGATGACAGATGGTGGCTATATTTGTAGTGATCATAGAATAATGTATGGAGATATTGAAAACCTGAAACCAATGTAACACTGAATATCAACTATACTCAAATACAAAAATAGTAAAAATAAAACATTTTAATTTAAAAAGATAAAAAGAGGGACAAGAATTTGAAATGTGAATTTCAAAAAGAGTAAAGATGAGGCTAAGTCATACTCTGAACCTTGAGGAAAACACCATTTTGAAAATTCTTCCCATTTTGAGAAAACTCAAATGAATCAATACCATAAAAGAACCCATTTTAACTGAGAGATGTAATGAATTCTCAAGAAATAATTTTATGACAGGATAATTCTTCCCTATGAAACAGAATACAGAAACCAGGGGAAACACCTGGAAGCAAAATAAACTATACTGAAAATAAGAATTATGAAAAAGATAAATGATGAAAGATAAGAAAATTAGACCTGTGACAGAGACCTAGTGAGGAGAATTTTTAGCTTGTGGTTTAATGTTTTTGAGGATAATCTTGAGTTCATAACTGCCTTGAGACAGGCTGGTTGTAGGCAGGTTAGGCAAACCCCTAAGACAGACCTACTTTGGGCAGGTGGTGTTGGAGGAGGCAATGGGGCTGGACAAAGACAAATCCAACCATTTGACTAAAGTGTCTGTGAAGATGTTGAAGTCAGATGCAACCTGTCAAACCTAATCTCAGAAATGGAGATGATGAAGATGATTGGAAAGCACAAGGACACCATCAACCTGCTGGGTCCTGCACACAGGACGGTCCTTCATACACTATCATGGAGTATGCCTCCAAAGACAACATACAGGAGTACCTGCAGGCCCAGAGGCCTCCTGACCTGGAGTACTGTTACAATATCAGCCACAATGCAGCAGAGCAACTCTCCTCCAAGGACCTGGTATCCTGTGCCTATCAGGTAACCTGAGGCATGGAGTACTTTGCCTCCAAGAAGTGCATACACCAAGACCTGGCCACCAGGGAAGTGCTGGTGACAAAGGACAACATGATAAAGATCTCAGACTTCAGCCTTGCCAGAGATATCACCACATCAGTTACTATAAAAAGACAACCAACAGTGGACTGCCTGTGAAGTGGACAGTCCCTAAGGCCATATTTGACCAGATCTACATCCACCAGACTGACTTCTAGTCTTTTGAGGTGATCCTGTGCAAAATCTTCACTCTGGAAGCCTCCCATATCCTGGAGTGCCTGTGGAGGTGGTTTTCAAGCTGCTGAAGGAGTCATTTGATGGATAAGCCAATAAGTGCACCAGAGAGGTATACACAATAATGAGGGGTGGCTGGCATGTGGTACCTTCAAGCTGCTGGTAGAAGAACTGGATCATACTGTGGCCTTGACCTCCAACCAGGAGTACCCGGACCTGTCCTTGGCCCTGGAACAATACTGTCTATGCTTTCCCAACACCCAAATCTCCACCTGCTCCTCAGAGAAGAATTGCACCTTCTCTCTTGTGCCGTTGCCCAGGGAGGCCTATCTGCCCTGACACCCAGCCCAGCTTGCCAATGGTGGACTCAAATGACTAGTATCCCTATTACTCCTGTCCAGATTCCATCATAAGCTGTAACCCTTACCCCCCACCCTCCCTGTAAGACTCACTGCCTTCTCCTTTGTCCCTTTCCTACTGGCAGGAGCCAGCTGCCTACCTGAGGCCTTCACCCCTTGAAGTTCAACTCTCTTCCCCTTTCTCTTCCTCCTCCTTACAAACTGCTTATGAAAGAAAGGGACAGAGAGGCAAGTACTTTCTCGTGTCTACTTCCTTCCCTCCCATATGTTGGAGCAAGACCCCTCCCTGGAATCTGGTACTGCCTGGACGTTGTGGGAGTGGGAGATGAGGCATGCCAGTGAAAGCTGTCGGAGCTTTCCTGTTTTGGTTTTGTCTGCTTAGCATAATATGTAAGACTGAGTTCTGGTGGCAGGGACCTAGTCCTTGGGGCTATAGCACTAGCGAGGGGAGGTCAACTGCTCTGGGCCTTGGCTAAGTGCAACCCCTGCTCCAGAGATATGGTGCCAAGGGCTTATTAATTTTGATACTAATTTGCTTTGCTGACCAAATACCTGGTATCAAAAGATGGGAAGGCAAAGACTGGAAGCAGTGTTGTGACCATGGGGTCCAGCCCCAAACTATGAAGAAAACACAAAGTGTATAATTCTGAGTAAGTATATATTTACACACATTTTTAAATAGGTTGTTATCAAAGATTTAATCAGGGGGGAATATGCTCCTCGTGGCTGGGAAGCATCAGTTGCCATATATTAAAAACAAAGAAAAGAGGTGTCTGGGTGGCTTCCTCCATAAGTGTCCGTTCTTTTCAGGTCATGATCCCAGGGTCCTGGGATGGAGCCCCACATCAGGCTCTCTTCTCCTTTTCCCCCTTCACTGCTTACAGTTCCTCTTCCTGTCTCTCTGTCTGTCAAATAAATAAAATATTAGAAAGAAAAGAAAGAAAGAAAATGTTTTTAAAAGGACTTTTTTTTTTTTTAATTTTCTAGCGGTGTCTGGATGACTCAGTTGTTTCAGCAGATGTATGCCTTTGGCGGAGGTCATGATTGCAGTGTACAGGGATCCAGCCCTGCATGGGACTACTTGCACGCCAAGGAGCTTGCTTCTTCCTCTCCCTTTGCACGTGATTCCCCCTGCTTGTGCGCCTCTTCTCTCTCTCTCCCTCTCTCTCGCTGTCAATAAAGAAAATAAAATCTTTTACTAAATAAATAAATAAATAAATAAGTTCTAAACCTACTTTCAGTTTAGGTCCCTTAACAAAAATTGCTACTGCTTCATTAAAAAAAAAAAAAAAAAAAAAAGATAATTTAGAAAGATGCTTCCAGAGCTAAAAAGCTGTTTTTTTTTTTTTTTCCTGTCAGGATTAAATATAGAAGTGCTTTAAAATGTAAAAGAAAAAATATGCTATATTAACACTAATCACACTATAACTTTGGTGGTTATATCGAGATAATGAAAAGTGATTTTAAAGAAAATTTCATTATCAGACATAAAGATCAAGTCAAAATTACAGAAGAGTAAAAGGATGAATTCCTCAGGGAGTATAATAATTCTTGACTTTTAATACTTAATAACAGATTTGGGGATATATAGGGAAAAACTAAGAACAAAAATCATAACTTCTACCTTAGAAGAGAAATGGAAAAAAATTTCAACACCTTTATTTTAAGATTATATGGTCGTCAAATTGGTAAGATATGTAAGACTTAAACAAAATTATCAACTAACTAGATATGCTTGATATTACACAACACTCCCAACAACTGCAGACTACATATATCTTAAGCCATGATTTTCTTTGCAAAGGTCAACATTGATAATGTTCTAGTCATACCTCCGTGTACCAGGAAAGAAGTAGCATATTTCTTGAAAGACACATATATCAAAGCTCCACTGAGAAACCGTAAAGATGGAGAAGGGATTTGCAAATTATATATCTGATAATGGACATCTACTCTGATTATTAAAAAATGAATAAAAATAAAAAACCTTACTAATAACTAAACAGAGTATCCAATTTTACATGTGAAGAAAATTATTGAAGAGACATGTCACCAAAAGGATATGGATGGCTTATAAGCACATGACAAATTTCTCAACGTTCAGACTTTAAAGAAATACAAATTAAAGTCATAATGACACATGCTTACATATCTATTAGAATGGAGAAATTTATAAAGGTTAATTGTACTTCGTCTGAGCTAGATTGAGAAGCAACAAAAAATCTAAACTGTTCTTGGCATATATCATGATACCACCACTTTGGAAAATAGTTTGAAAATTTTTTTAAATGCAAAATATGTTGCAGTTACACGAATAGCCATTTTACTTGTAGGCGTTTAACCAAGAGAAACAAACCCTATGTTCATACAAGGACTTGTATATGAACTTCATAGCAGCTTTATTTTTAAGAATTGAAAACAGTGGAAATGTTCATCAATGTCCATCAAAAGAGCAAAGACAAATTATGATCTATTCATTAAAGAGATTACTATTCAACATCAAAATGAACTATTTACAATTGGAGATTCTCAAGGTAATGATGCTGAGAAAAGAAAAGCCAGGCAATGAATAGTATATACTGTGTGATTCCATGACTATAAAAAATCTAGAAAATACAAATTTATATATAGTCACAGTCATCAAATATAGTGGTGTGATTTTAGTGCCTTCTTCTGTGCTCCCATAGCTTCCTACACTTGGATCTCCGAGCATTTGTTACACCATGTGAAAATAGGAACTCTTTTTCTTTATTCTGTCTTACTAGAATAAGAATCCTTGAAATTTTATGGACATTTGAACTCTCAGTTATTAGCAGAACTTCTATCACACAGTAAGTTTCCAAATATAAAAGCCAGAGTTTTACAATGACTTCTAAGCTTTTACATGATCTAGCCACTCATTTAACCTCTGTGACCTCTTTCCCTGCTACTCTTCAGTCACTCACAGTGGCCTCCTTGCTATTCTTCAGATATGCCAGGCACGATCCAACCTTATGGCCTTCAAGATAGCCAATTGCTTTGTCTGGAGTGACCTTATTGCTGATAGTTCTGGGCAAATTCATCACCTTTCCATACCTTTGTTCAATTGTCAGCTTCATTGTAACTACCCTGATCTTCCTATTAAAAATTTTAACTCCCCATCCCCTGCCTAGCAACCTTGATTTTTCTCACCCTGATCTAATTTTTCTTTATCCCCATTGTACTCATCATTTTTGAATGCACTATGCAATTTTTATTAAGGTTTATAGCTTTTAATTGTCTCACCCATTAAAATAAAAGTTCTACAAAGCCAAGTATTTCATTTACCAGTGTAGTCTGAAGTAATATCTGCCATATAATAGGTTCAATAGACAATTGGTAAATTTCAGAATAAATTAATGTTGAGAGTATACTGAATTTCATAAGTCATTTCAATGATTTTTTCCAAAAAATAAACTATGTAAAACATACCTTAAATTTACTTTCAAAATATTTTATAGCATATAATGGACAATATACATAAGCCTTAAAGAAACAATCATATAAATAACCATTTCATACCTACTTAAAAACTGCATAATACCACACTCCTAGATCCTCTCTGAACGCTCTAAAATAACCCTTCAAAGGAAATACATTTTTAAAAATAACAGATTTTTTGTCAAATAATTTTAAAAAATAAAAGTTTTATTCATCTGTGCAGATCATAATAAATGCTTTTAATAAGCATGAAATTATAACTCTGAAGTGTGCTAAAATGAAACCACCTGCTAAGGGTGAGAGAACAAAAATAAACATCATTTTTCCAAATAAGAGGAATTTATTACCTTTGAATCAAAGCATGTGGATTTGTTCAAACTGGCAATAAAGGAATATGGAAACACAAACCATAGAAAGTCATATTTTAGTTTCTAAAAGACTTTGAAGTGAAGAGTATACATTTTTTAAATGCTACATAATGCTACATAATGACAAGATGACAGGTTGTGACAATTAGCATTTTAAAAGCTCTACTCCTGATGGAACGGAAGGTGTCATTTCCCTATAATTTTATATATGTCATTAATTTACTATATCTGGATACAACATATTACCAAACAGATGTTCATCAAAGACTAAATCACTTTTAATGGAACATAATAATTTGAACCTACATCTATTAATCATTTTTTCGGTCTAACATTTATAGTCTCACTAAACATTTTATCAGTTGTCGACAAAATTAAAAAATATATCGGATAAAAAGTCGTGTTTGGAAAAGTAGGTTTTTTCCAAATTTGCATTTAAATGAAAATATTTGCTGATATTTTTAAAACTTTAAATCTAATTTTATATATACCTAACCTATCAGATGATATAAAATTTCGGAGAAAATATGACATTTTTTTATCTTGGTTGAAGGTATTAATAAAGAGCAACTGTTTGTATTATTTGTATTGTGATATCTTAGTTAATAAACATGAATAACTGGTATAAAATATGTTTTTTTAAAAATTTTATTTATTTATTTGACAGAGATCACAGGTAGGCAGAGAGGCAGGCAGAGAGAGAGGAATGGAAGCAGGCTTCCTGCTGAGAAGAGAGCCCATTGTGGGACTCAATCCCAGGAACCTGGAATCATGACCTGAGCCGAAGGCAGAGATTTTAACCCACTGAGCCACCCAGGCGCCCTAAAATATGTTTTTTTTTAATATAGAATTATAGTTCTTGCCAAAATATGGAACTAGCTGGAACAGAATGCCTCCTTCAAAGTCAGCTCTGGAGAAATTATGCAAGTGTAATATAGAACTATTTCAGATATTAATCAAAAACAAAGAAATGATGATAAATTCCTTAAAAGACTCAAAGTTGCTCTTGACTGGTATGTTTCAAGCTCTATTCCTGGTTTGAGGACAGGTTTTAACAGGCCTGTCACGGTAGATATTAGCTGGATGTTTAGAGGCTATCAGGACTGTGCTAAAACCTTGAAGGGGTAAAGACTTGAAAATTCTTTAGAGAGATTAACTCCCTAAGGCATTATTCCTCCACACATTTTCCTCCAAAAAATTAAGGCTGATGGATGAGGGGCACCTGAGTGACTCTCTCATCACGTGTGTGGTGGGTTAAGCCTCTGCCTTCATCTCAAGTCATGGTCTCTGGGTCCTGGGATTCAGCCCCACATCGGGCTCTGCTCAAAAGGAAGCCTGCTTCCCTCCCTGCTTGCCTGGCTCTCTGCTTACTTGTGATCTCTCTCTCTCTCTCTCTGTGTCCAATAAATAAATAAAATCTTAAAAAATAGGCTTATGGATGATAAATTATGAAAATGGCTCCCTCCAAATGATGCTTCTTCATAAGGATTTAAGAATTTAAAATTGTAAGAATTTAAAATTGAAACTTGATCGTAGGATTTATCTTATAGAATAACATCAAGTGAAGGCAGTTATTATTAGTTCTGAAGTATTTGTGATTCTGAATTCTTGGCCTCATTAGTAAATTTATTTTTAAACTCTCCCATGGAGTGGTGATTGGCCTTTTATAAACATATATTTTTATCCCCAGGGGTACAGATCTGTGAATCACCAGGTTTACACACTTCACAGCACTCACCAAAGCACATACCCTCCCCAATGTCCATAATCCCACCCTCTTCTCCCAAACCCCCTCCCCCCAGCAACCCTCAGTTTGTTTTGTGAGATTAAGAGACTCTTCTTTGTATTTCATTGGAGATGGCATTGCTGAGATTTGTTCAATTGGATTTGGACAGATGTTTTAATAGTCACTTCTAGAGTTGGCCCTGGAGAATATCTTCCTTTTTTTCTCTTCCCGATTCTCTGAAAAACCTTGACTAATTCACATTATCACAGTGATATCACAATTCAAGTTTTTCCAAACACTATAGCTGCAAAATAGAAGGAAGCTACTCAGAATGTAATGCTATTGTGAATGATTGAGAAAGAAAACATTATTATAATTAAGCTACCAGGTTTCAATGTATTTTATTGTTGCTTAGAAAATCCTAGCATACCCAGACTTTACAGAGATTTGATGATCCTAAGGGGAGCTGAACTCATGGACCAAAATAACTATGCACATAAAAGTACAATTACTTATCTAAAAAAGATGATGTGGTTAACTTTATATGGCAGTCCAAGTGTTATTGGAACAGGAATTAAAAAAATAGCTTAGGGGTGCCTAGGTGGCTCAATGGATTAAGCCACTGCCTTCAGCTCAGGTCATGATCTCAGAGTCCTGGGATCATGTCCTGCATCAAGCTCTCTGCTCAGCCGGGAGTCTGCTTCCCTCTCTCTCTCTCTCTCTGCCTGCCTCTCCATCTACTTGTGATCTCTCTATGTCAAATAATAAATAAATAAAATCTTAAAAAAAAGAATGACTGTACTTCTAAAAAATAGCTTAAAAGTATATGATTAAATAATGATATACATATACAAAGAAAAGAAAGATATTATACTGTGAATATAAATTAAGTGAAAATTGTTGAAATAAAGAATACAATAAATGGAGACTAAGATGAATATAGCTTTAAAATGAATAAATCAGTTGGGAAAAACAAACAAACAAACAAATTAATGACTTCTGCCCAAATGCAGCAGAAGAGAAAAAAAAATAAAGAAAATATTTAAATAAGTACTGAGATAAATTTTGGAGAATTAAAGAAAGATGAATGATACCAGACTTAAAAGAATGCCAAACATGAGAAATCAGAAACAAAACCAAAGAAAAACCACACACACAAAAACCTCCCATATGTATTATGGTGCGTTTTAAGTATATCAAAAACAGAGAAGAGCATAAATGATGTCCAAGAGAAGAACAGATCACCTAAAATGTATAAGAATAATACTGACAGCAGAATTCTCAATAGTAATCGCATATAAAGGAGACAGCTGGGTGTTTGTATAGATGGAAAAGATATTTGAAACTAGATATTATACATCAAGCCAACTTTTTGATTAAATTTGAGAGTACAGTAAAAATACAATGAAGCATGTTAGGTCTTAGAACATTTATCACACAGAGACACACATTTTAGAAAACTTCCTTGGAGGACAGCTCAATTTAGATAGAGAAAACAGAATTATGTACTCAAAGGCACATTTTGAAGGAAGGATTGAATATAGTCTGCACTGCAAATATTCTTTAATCCTTATGTTCTGAATTTCCTAAATTTAAGAAGTATTTGTTCAAATATTTATCTTTAAATAAACCCTAGGAGACTTTTTCTTGGATTCTGGAAAATCAGTCCATTTGGATACAAATCTTTTTGTCCCTGATGGAAATTTTGATAGCTCTTAACTGTGGAATGCCTAATGTATTGTTACAGCAATTGTGATTTGCCAATACATGGGAGATGTGTGTGTTGTGTGTGTTTATTTTAATTTTTGATGGTTTTACTCTTCTATGAGATTTTTTTTTTTTAAAGATTTTATTTATTTATTTGACAGAGAGAAATCACAAGTAGATGGAGAGGCAGGCAGAGAGAGAGAGAGAGAGAGAGAGAGAGAGGGAAGCAGGCTCCCTGCTGAGCAGAGAGCCCGATGCGGGACTCGATCCCAGGACCCTGAGATCATGACCTGAGCCGAAGGCAGCGGCTTAACGCACTGAGCCACCCAGGCGCCCTCTTCTATGAGATTTTTAAGTAGACATAATTTTAATAAATTATGATTTGTTGAAATTTATCTGAGGTTATATATAATAAAATGAAATTTGTGTGAACTAAAGGAGTGCGTCTCCATTTTTTTTTTTTTAAAGATTAGACTGGTCTTTAAAAATTGTCCAAAGAAGTACATTATATTCATTATTAAATTTGATAATATACAATAAAGTATTTATGGTCATATGGAACCATATCAAATTCTACTATTAATTCATATTAATAATTACCATAAGAGGAAAAAGGGATATTTTTCAAAATGAAAATTAGTGTATTTTTCAGAATATGCTATAGTGTTATTCACTGAACAGAGGGAACAAATGTCAAAGTTTAACAAGTTTACAGAATGTTTTAACATAAATTGAAATTTAAATCTGACTAAATTTCACAGTTGAAGTAAAATGATAGCACTTTATATCCTTGAAAAGTGGTAAGTGACCCAAAACATTGCTTAGGAAAACAAATTTAACACTACACTAGTCTGAGATGGTTAAGTTATGGTACAACTTGCCATTGTGTATCATCAAATGGTATATTTTTTTCTTTTGGTCTTGTCATTATATTTTATTTTAGCCATTCTGATAAGTGTGTAGTGATACCTCAGTGTCATTTTAATTGCATTTCCTTGATGCCTAATTATGTCAAAATATATTATTTTGATGTTTAATGTTCTGAGCTTCTTCAGTTCAAGACCATGAAGCCACTTAGGAAAAATACAGTTGCAGATGCACTCATAGACCAACTCTTATTTAGAAATAAGAAGAAACATTACTACCCATTCCAACAAAAAATAGATTTGTTATGCAGTAAGGATTTTATAAATTACCTGATACAACTTATATAGTAAGATGAAATGGGACAGGCGGCTTCTTGCAGCTATATACAACATCATTTTAATTTCAATTTTCAGTATAATTTTTCCAAGGTATACACAGAATATATATTTAATGTAAATTGTGAACATTTTAAACTCTGTATATTGAAATTAATCAATTTTAAGTTTATAACAATCAAAATTAATGGAAGTTTATTTTAAATTAGTTAGCTTTCTCTGCATTGCAAGACAGAATAATCAAGAATTGATAAGTGGGGCACCTGGGTGGCTCACTGGATTAAGCCTCTGCCTTCGGCTCAGGTCATGATCCCAGGGTCCTGGGATCGAGCCCCACATCATGCTCTCTGCGCTGCAGGGAGCCTGATTCCTCATCTCTCTCTGCCTGCCTCTCTGCCTACTTGTGATCTCTGTCAGATAAATAAAGAAAAAATTTTAAAAAATTGGTAAGAAAAAAATAATCTCTGTAAAATTACCGGGGGTGCATTATAAAGTGTTCGGTAACCGATCAGACTCACAATTTGGATTGAATGGCAAGTGATTTTTAAAATCTGGAATTCATTGTCAATTTTTTTTTCTTCATTGTGTCTTAATAAATTACTGTGTTCATTTGCATGGAAGTGAAGAAAAATGCATGACATTTCATCTCAACACTAACACTTTTAACTGGCAACTCTGAATGTACTTTAGAGCAGTGTAACAAAGTAAAGATCAATGATGTTTCATGAAATATTTGTTATAATTCTCAAGGAGATAGGGAGTTTGTGCAACAATGCAAATCACTTTGCGACTAAACACATTGTTTATTTCAGCTAATTTTAAGAAAATATGCTAAGACTCTCTCAAAAAAGGAAGCAATGATTTAGGTTTTCCTTCAAACTCCTTTTCTAATCCTGAAGCAACAGCACATAGTTCAAAGAGTAACTAATTTGAGCAGCTCCAATTTACATGTTTCCTAACAATGCTTAATTTAGTGGAATTTCTGTCCAATTATGTTAATTTGATGTAGTGAAAGACAAACATTCAAAATGATCATCCTTAATTTATATAGATTGCCAAACTCTGCATTTTCTGAATAATGCCCAGGAAAGTACAAACAAACAAACAATGCCAGAACCACTATTAGGTCATCTCTAGGCAGAAAGTGACTCAGAGCCTACATTACTCTCTCCCTGAAAGTATACTGTAGGTACTGAAACTACTACCTGAGTCTCTGCTATCCAATTCCTTAAGTTAGAAAGTTTTAAAACCAGTCTGTGTGGGAGTGTTTCATTTACAGATAGAGACTTGGTTGTCTATACATTTTCATACTTGATTTTTAGGGTGTAATAACTATGTTTTAAAATTCATGGTGGTTTTGAATACTGTTGGATAATTGTGCTAAAATGGTATATCCATTCCTCCTAGGAAGCAGAAATTATAGAAAGGTAGTGCTTTTCAGATCTGACGTCTTTGAGTCATTGCAGTTTCAGTATAAATGCAATAGGAAAAGTGACATTCATGTTTATGATATTTTCTATAAATAAATTAGAATGTACTGGAGGCCTGATATAAAGTGGGATGACTAAACTTCAGTAAGATCTTGTTTTCAATTCAAAATAAATTTTAAATTGAATTATGCACCTCTAAGTTCAGAGACAATAAACATTAACCAACACAATTAATAAGTTCTATTTCTTGAAATTTCGGGAACATTGATAGTCTCACCTAATGGATGAACATAGCTAAAATCTTTGGTCATGGATTCTTGCTAAAATATCACTTTCCCAAAGAAAATTAATGTTATGAATTTTCATTGATTGTTATTGATCATGAAGAATATAACAACCACGATAAAAAGAGTAGGAAAAACACGATATCTCATCTGTAAGGGCATGTGGAAAGTAGGAAATGCTAATAAAAATAACTACCATTATTTCCCAAGTTAACATAATATAACAGAACAAAAATATTTCATAACAATATTTTCTAGGCTCATTCTGATAACTCTTTCCTACATTCAAATTTAAAGGTTGAGGCATGTGATATATATTACACAAAAACCAGCCCAAGGAATTCGTTTTTAAAAAAACCTCTTAATAAAGGAGAAATCCAAAGGAATTTTATTTCTAATCTAATTAACAAATTATGAATCGACTTACCTATTTCATCACAGTGTATCAGGCACCAATAATATTTTTTAATCGTCATACCTGATGCAATAGTTACCATCTTTCAGACATACTGATCACGAACAAGCAAATAAACAAGAGCACTGTAGCTTAAGATCTACCTGCATAAATCTAGGACTACTTCAGACAATCTCTTCACCACAACATAGCAATGAATAGAAATCATACATGCTCTGTAATGGACATACAGATGAGATAGAAGGGGATGGGTGTTAATATATGCAGAATCTTTATTAATTACATTTTAAAACATAATATGGAAAAACAGAATACAATTTTAGAAATCTCCAGGTCACCATCATTGTTTTATTTTTATATGTGTAGATAAGGTGTTTAGTAAACAATCCATGACTATTCAACTTCTTATATTTTGAAAATTTTAGCAAAAGTAACAAACCTAGCAACTAGAAAATTGTATCTATCTGCAAAATACAGCTTTGCCAGCATGGTAGAGGAAAAGCAAAACAAAATAAGTAAGAAAAGTTTAACATTTCACAAGAGTTTTACTTTTATTTTTTTATTTATTATTTTTTATTTTTCATTTGTTATTTACTTTTATTTTCTACTTTATTTTAATGAAAATGTCATGACCATAACATAAGAGCAGAATTAAACCAACATGAGAAATTATTTTTTCATAAGTTATAATAAACTAGCTTGGTGATTAATTCAAAAATTATATTACAAACTTCAGTGTTCTTGCAGTAAGTATCACTGCATAAACAAATGAGTCAGGAGTCATAAACTAATGATGATTCTAAATGTTATTTAGAGAGACATTCTGTTCTTAATATATTTCAAATATTCTACACAAGGCAAAGTGGAATCCAAGTAATCTGTAGGCAAAATAAGATTTTAGAGAAGTATATATTTCCAACAGTATTTATAAAATATTACCGTTATGTAAGGCATCATCCTGGACTTTGTGGAAAACACACAAAGGAGTAAGAAGTGGCCCCTCAAGAAACATATACAATATCAAGGTTTAACATGAAGCAGCATGTCTTCTCTAAGTAAAAAAACATTGTACCAACTGACTTTACTGAAACTTTATATTTATTGCTCTCATTTTAGGTCATATTGTCCTTCTGCATGCAGGCTGCTATAACAGACATGATATAGACTGAATAGCTTATAAAGGACAGGAATTTATTTCTCACAGTTCTAGAACTGAGAAGTTCAAGATTAAGGAATGGGCAGATCCAGGGAGAGCCCAGTTCCTCATAGATGGCTATCTTCTCACTGTAAACGTACATGATGAATGAAGCAAGAGAACTCTCTGGGGTCTCCTTTAAAAGGACTGTAATCCCACTTATGACCTAATCACCTCCCAAAGGCCCCTATGTTTTAATACTATCACTTCCAGAGTTAGATTTCATAATATGATTTCGGGAGACACAAACATTCACACCATAGTATATATAAACAAAAAAGGACACAAAAACAACGAACAACAAAAATTATTTTAACTACCTATTATTTTCAACTATATAAAATTTTAATTTGTTTCTGTATAATATTAAATAACTCATTTGAGTGATTCACTTATATCCAATGCATCTGAGTGCAATTAAATTTGCTTACCCAACATATCCAGCAGCATATTTCTTCAGACTATCCCATTCCCCACCTTAATGATTGAGCCACTCAGACGCCCCTCAATGCTTTTATTTTGACCAGTATGATATAAGATAGTGAGAAATAAAAAGGAGACCACAAATTATGTGTTCTGAAGAAACAGTTTTCTTCTACCTTGAGTAAATAATAGAATCAAATTCCAGATGGAAGCCTATTGAGTATTTTCTTGAATCAAATGAGTTATCCAGAGAGTGGAGGTATAGTGTGTCCATCTTATAGGAGAAAAAAAAATTCTATGAAATTTTTTTCATCATAAATCTTATTTGGAGTTAATTAAAATAACCTACATCAAGTAAATCCATCATTCTATCCCTGGAACGAATCCACCAGTAATGGAAACATTTCTACTCCATTAAATGTGTGCTTATTTATAGCTTTAAATTTTGAAACCAATTTTCCATCTAGACAAGGACACTTTGATGTACTTATTTAGTCAGTCTTAAAGGTTAGATAATGCCCTCATACTCTTCTGATTTTTATATCGTAGTACCTCAATTTCTCTATGTCTGTCTTATAGCATAATTTCAAAGTAGTGGGTTTTTATTGCATTTTATTATTTTATTGCATATTACTGATCTTTGTTGCATTAATAACTTATCTGAGAGTCTGAGTGTCCTATGAATAAAGCTCTGCTGTGAAAGTTGAATACTAATAATAGTTCTTCCAGAATTCTGTTATTCTCTGTCTTCTTGCATGAAATTCATCTTATACTTGGCTTAGGCCCTTTGGCTAATTATGTACTCATTTTTATGTGGTGAATGCTTACCATGTTCTGAATATAGTGGCATGTTTCTCCTATCTAGACTGACATTCCATTTTTAACCTGCTCTGAGGCATAAACCTATAAACCTATTTCTCATATTAGAACAAGTTTCTCAGGGCTTGTTTCTTAGGGAACTCAATAATACTCTTGAGTTGGAGAAACCCTTGCAAACCACCCACAATCAAATCTTATGATTATAAAACATATTATTTGATTTATATCATAATAATCATTTTTGGACTCACATTTTCATATGAAGAGAATATTTAAATCTATGTTTCACATTTTCTAAGTGCTGTTCTGGCACTTTTTAAGTTCAGCCACTGAGTTGATAGGGCTCAGAGGAAAACAAAATGGATTTATCCATCACTGAACACAATTAATTGTATATTGGCCTCTTTAGGAATGGAGTTAGATAAAATGACTTAATCACAATTTTTCAGGGGAAAATTATAAATAATTAACCACTCTGACTATGACTCCGATAAAAGAAAGTGAAATTCAGCACATACAAGCAAATGACAATCAGATAAGGAAATTACTTATAAGGAATATTTCATTATTATAACTGATTCTGCCCCATATAGCAATACCTACTGGTTGAGGTTACTATTTTTCAATACAGATCTACGCAGAATAAGACTGATAGTCAAGTCTAGGTGCACAAATACCCTAAATATATTGCAAGTTCCTCTATTATGTATTACATATATTAATATTTCTACTTTTCATACTTGCCTATTTCAGAAAACTCAAAAATGAATGTGAAACCTTGCATTACAATCAAATCACTAAAATTGAAGCAGTTTTAGAATCTCAAATCACTGCATACTCTATGTTGGACAAAGCCATGGAGTATCATTGGTGCAAGGATTTGTCAAGTATGGCAAATTTTTTGATACATTTGCCTCCACCTAAGATTCAGAGACACATATTTGGGAAGAGGCATATTTATTGATGCTCCCCAGGAATAATATAATTTCCTGATAAAGCATTTACTTCAAATACTAAGTCTGCTCATTTCATGTATATTTAAAACATTTATAAAGGTCTTATACAGTGGAACATTCAACCAAAACAAATAAACATACTGTATTATTTGTTAGGGGTGCGATAACAAAATACGATAGGCTTTGTGGCTTAAACTACACACATTTGTTTTTTCACAGTTCTGAAAGGTGACATTTCAAGATATCAGCAGGTTAGGTTTTCTCTGAGGTCTCTCTGCCTCGCCAATGGCTTCCTTCTTTCTGCCTCTTCATAGGTGTATCCCTGTATCTCTTCTTATAAGGACATCAGTTATATGGGATTAGGGCCTCACCCTAAAGACCTCGTTTAATTTCACTACAGCTTTAAAGACCATCTTGGGGTTTGGACTTCAACATATTAATTTTAGGGGGACACAACTCAGTCCATAACAAAACAAAACAAGACTAAAGAAAACACGTTTGTTCCTCAAATAAATCCCTAAAATTATTATGCTGTTTCTTTAATCTTATTTAGAAGACTATGCTTCCCAGAACTGTTTGCATCTAGGTTACTAGGTATTAGATACATGCTACCAATTATATGTTGTCATGTGAAATCTTGAAGGTTGAGTGTCCTGATGGCCCTCTTCTTGCATGCCTTGGTTATTATCTTCTTGTAAGAAAGTTCATATATACAGTGGGTCTTCTTGAGGTGTTTGTTCTTTTAATATTTACTTAATATATCCTAGGTGTTAAGAGCCTAAACATTTATACTCCAGTCTTCTGACACTTGTAGTAGCAATGACTTCTTTCTAATCTAACTCTAGAATTAGCTTCAAATGGAAGAGCACTCATAATATAATAATTTGCTAAGGTTCTCAAAATAATTCTAAGATATCAATCTAGAACTTGTTATTTGACCCATTCTATTATCTCAGATAAATTCCTGTATTAAAGTTCTTGTTTAAGGTACTGAGGGTGCCTTTTTTTCCTACACTGAGTTCTCACTGATGCAGATATAAAGCTCTTCCCCTCACAATCTCCTTCTACAACTCTATTCTGTACTCTCCATCTAGAACATTCCTCTTTGTATGTATGTATATATATATATATATATATATATATATATATATATACACACATATATATATATATGCCTATTTTTATTCATTCATCAATATTTAGATCAGAAATTATTCCCCATATATAATTTTAATAGCCCAACTGCAAGATCATAGTTATAACATTTTTTTGCTGGTATAAATGCCTCATCCAGTACTTTAAAAAATTAAAAAACTTGGAAACAAATGAACACTGTTGGAATGGGATTCAGCTGGTTTCCATCAACTAAAGTGTCAACCTCTTATAAGATCCCAAATTATTGTGGGATAAAACCTCTCCTTTGTAAGAATCTGAAACAATAATTTAAAGAATTTCTTTCACAATGTGTTGACAACTCAAATATAAAATATAGAATGGGGTCAGAGAGAAAAGAAGAGAGAGAGCAAGTGCTGTGCTCTGAAGCTTCATCTACTCTTTGGGGAAGAGGGAGGAATGTGCTACAGCCTGAGCTCAAACCTATTAAAAGAGGTTTCACAAAGAGCGCTTAGAACATTTTAAAGATTTCTCTTTATATGAGAGACACAGAGAACTGGGATCTTAACTGCATCTATATAAAGTGAACTGTGGATAAAATACAGAGAGTACGAATTGATGCCTAAGTGCATTGGTAACTGTAAAGAGAGAGTGGTGGGTGTTGGGAGCAGAGCATTATGTCAGAGTTTGAGTAAACCAAACATGCTTGGGTGTTCTCATTGTACCAAATGCAGGTTTTTGCCTTGCAAAACCACAGTGTATGTAGTCATCTTTGGATCTGAAAGCACAAAAAAGCATGAACAAAAAATGCCAGAGTTGAACCACTAGCTGCCCAGGCCTAAAGAATTTATGAACCATCAGTTGGAATAGAGTTCCTTCTTCTCTCCAAGTCAAAAGAACTGTAGTAGAGAGAAGTCAGGCAGAATCAAGGGAAGGCAAGAGCTTGTAGAATCTTCTTGAGAAGAAAGGGTAATATTTAAGCAATGGTTAGGCTCCAACACAACAAAGAAAAAAGATGATTTGTAAAATTCCTATTTAAGAAAGAACAGTCCTGGGACGCCTGGGTGGCTCAGTTGGTTAAGCAGCTGCCTTTGGCTCAGGTCATGATCCCAGCGTCCTGGGATCGAGTCCCACATTGGGCTCCTTGCTCCACGGGGAGCCTGCTTCTCCCTCTGACTCTGCCTTCCACTCTGTCTGCCTGTGCTTGCTTTCGCTCACTCTCTCTCTGACAAATAAATAAATAAAATCTTAAAAAAAAAAAAAAAGAAAGAAAGAAAGAACAGTCCTGGGGCTCAGTCAGTTAAGCAACTACCTTCAGCTCAGGTCATGAAGTCAGTGTCCTGGCATTGAGCTCCCCATCAGGCTCTCTGCTCAGTGAGGAGTCTGCTTCTCGCTCTCCCTCTGCCCCTCCTCCGTGCTTGTGCTCTCTCTCTCTTAAATCAATAAATAATATCTTTAAAAAGCAAGCAAGCAAGCAAGCAAGCACAGTCCTGCCACCATTTTTCTCTGCTCAAATCAGCTGTAGGTGTGTGGAACTTGGAGTTTTGTTTATGACATGGAACTAGATATCCCATTTTCTGAATCAATACTGCTGCACTTCACTTCTAAAAGTATCTTTAGGACAGTATATTTCTTAAGGGCAACCAGTATAGCCTTGGGTTTAGCAAAAGTTGTCATACATGAACAAGGGAAACTAATTCCCTGAATAACATATAAGTAAAGGAGAGTATTCCAGTATTTTTAACTTTATGAATCATATATGCAGACATATTAAACAGGACATAATAGACAAAACAACCATAACATAGACAATTCATTTCCTTCCAGCTATTGCTCTATTTTTCTGCTTTATGTTTGCAGCCACATTTGTTTCAGCAGTGATTTGCTTCTATTTTTCTAATACCTTACTTAACTCTTCAGCGTATACTATTTCTCCCTCAACCACAAACCCTATTTAGTTCTAAAATTACAAAAACCTCAATATTCCAAAATATGAGAGATACACTTGCCGTTCTTTCATTCTTGACAACTTTTCTTAGTTCTCTTCATGTCAAAGACCATTCTTTGATCATCGTTACTATTCAAATTTAAACATTGTCATTTTATAAAGAAACTTCTGGGACTCTCTACTTATGTTTTTTGTTTGTTTGTTTTCACTGTTTCTATTAGAATGTGTCTGCCTATTGATTTATGTACTGTTTTTTTTAAAATTTTTGTTTATTTGACAGAAAGAGGTCAAAAGTAGGCAGAGAAGCAGGCAGAGAGAGAGGGAGAAACAGGTTCCCTGCTGAGCAGAGAGCCCGATGTGGGGCTCGATCCCAGGACCCTGGGATCATGACCTGAGCCGAAGGCAGAGGCTTAACCCACTGAGCCACCCAGGTGCCCCTTTCCTATTTTTTTAATGGATAAATCTCATCCTCTGGATTCCAATCTATCTATCAATCTATCTCTACAAGAGTTCTATCTCAGAACTATCTCAGTGTCTCAAATGTAATATATCCTTATCAAACATCTTGATATAAATTACTGAAATCTATTTGTCCACTTTATTCATTCCATTGTCATTATTAAGACAACCCTTGATATCTACATAAATTTACTTCTGTCTCTAAAAATAAAATTCTGTCCTGATGAGGATTACTCACAACAACCAAAAAACAAACCCAAAAGTCCATCAAATGATGACTGGATTAGACAATGCAGAATAGCCATACAATCCAATATTATTCAGCAATAAAAAGGAATGAAGTACATAATGTACACTACAACATAGGAACCTTGCGAAAGAAAACATTTGCTGCATTCCCTGTGCCTACGTGGCAACTAAAATCTAATAGTGAAAAAAAAATGCTAGGCTAAATGTCAGAATGAATAATAATCCTGTTGTCAGTAGTGCCTGGATAAATAACTTTGAAAGAGGTTTTTGAAGTCCCACATCCTCATTTTTCTCCACTCCAAAATCATGACCTTGATACCTGGCCCACCTACAATAGAAGATGGACAATAATTTCCAACAAGATAAAAAACAAGTCAGGCTTTTAAAAATCATAAAATGGTGCTCAAATAAGAATGATATTACAACAATAGACTGAGACACTACAAGGCAATTTAAAAAATTCTTCCCTTGCTATCAATGGATTTCTTTTCCTCTATCAGGGTTTTCTTAGTCACAGATAACAACCTGGATCTTTTCTGTATTACTCGACCTTAAAACTAAGGTTAGCATTTGCTGTGCCATTGATTTTCTTTTAAGAATACTATTAACTTTCCAATAGATTATTATCTCTCTCCACCTACCTATTCACCATCAGAACTGAGCTAGGTCTTTTGGAAAATTCATGAGTATAGAACAATTTGACTTTAACAATTGTTTTGACCATTCAGTTTTCTTTCGCAATTTTTATAAAGACTTCTGTTTTTCCTTAAACCTATAATTTAAAATGTCTTGAATGGCAATGACAATGGTATACCTTTTCTCACTATTTATAGTTTTACAAAGGGTGGTTTACAGAACACTTTGAAATATATTATGTTATATGATTGTAACAATAATTTTATTCTCCCTTTACAAATGGTAATATTGACAATCAAGAAATTTAGCATTTTGCTTGAGTTGACAAAGAAGGTGGAGTGCACAGAATTTAAACTGAAAATTTATTATTATTAACTGATAAACTCTTATTAAAGAATTAAATCAGATCCCAGTTTTCCTGTTTTCATCACTTTGCCTCCTGTCCTTTGTTTGTATTCTCTTGTATCTCTTCTCCATCCCCATACTTTTCCTTTCTTATCCCACACCCCTGAAACTTAACTGGCATGAGACAGTTTACAAACAACTCACAAATCTTACAAAGATAGTTCTCGAAATAACTACCCTGACAGCTGCCAAAATAAGATTGTACCAAAGATTCTGAACCAGAGACAAGAAAAACAAATAATCTCCCAACTGTACCAACCACAGCTTTTGTAGCAGTTTACAAAAAAAAAAAAAAAAAGAAAAAGAAAAAAGAAAATAGTGAGCTGAGAAAGATCCTAAGTCACACAGTCTTCCCTTCCCTATAAGATACCCTGTAAAATACCATAAAACTGCCTATAAAACTCCAATCTTTCTTAGTTCCTTGAGTTTCCTGGCTCAAGGTGTTCTTTGATGTGGGTTAGCTGATTAAAGACCTCAACCTCTATTTAACAAAAATTTTAAAATATTTTATTTATTTATTTTGAAAAGTGGGAAGAATAGGAGATAGAGAGAATCTCAAGCAGACTGCATGCTGAGAGCAAAGCATGAAAGGTTTAATCTCACAATCCTGAGATCATGGCCTGAGCTAAAATTAAGAGTCAGTCACTTAACTGATGGAACCACTCAGTGCCCCTCTAATCTTTGCATTTTTTTCTAACCTTGATGCTGTTTAGGAGCAGAATAAAATTAATTTTTAATTTATTTTTTTACATATAAGTCACATTTCTTCAGACCTAATCAAAATCTCTTGTTCATAGTAGTCTGTCAATATGATCAGAAAGATTCATAATCATTTCGAAGTTCAGTGAAACCAAGTCATAATTACATACATTGTGCATTTCCCAGACATCATTAGAAACCAGATAAAATGAGTTATTGTTTTACATGCTAAAGATATTACCCATATTTCTCTAGTGAATATATATTAGTATATTTTTAGCATGTTATAGTCTTGTGTGACATTCATTCACTATGACCTCTCTCCTAATTCAAGAATATAAAACCTTGACCTGAATTCACTCATGAAATCAATTATTGTTTTAAGAGTATCCCTGAACACTTCGGAGGTGAGATATGGATTAAACTCTCAACTTCCTCATGAAAGTGTTGTTGTTATGCTTAGATTACATAATTTATGTAAGAATACCCAATTATCATATAGGTCACAAAGAATGTGGTTTGTAATCATTTTTTAAAAGCTCCATAAAGTAGTGTTGGGAACTTGAGGTCAATAGATTATGAAAAGATGATATGCAAAGAGAAAGAAAAGGACCTAAAACAAGTGAATATTCATGATTTTAACTAATCCTAGATTTCTGCACTTAAGTTTAAGAATATAAGACTGAAAGTCAACCTTACAAGTGTTCTAGTATCTTTGAGTTATGAACTAGCACAAAATACAGTAATGAAGAAATGCACTTGATTCTATAGTGTCAATAATAATATGGAAGCATTTTAATAATTGATTATAAATATTCCCAAAGAAAATAGAAAAACTTTATATTAGATATTTTAACCAAAACATTGATAAGAATTGATCCCCCAAAGAGATCTGATCTCAGGTTGTTAGATTAGAAAATTTAAATATTTTAATAATTTTTTTGTAGTTTCACATTTTTGTTAAAATTCCAGTTAATATATAGTATAATATTAGTTTTAGGAGTAGAATTTAGTGACTCATTACTTACATACCACACCCAGTGCTCATCACAAGTGCCCTCCTTAATACCCATCACCCATTTAAGTCATCTTCCTACCTGCCTCCTCTCTGGCAAACCTCAGTTTGTTCTCCATAGTTAAGAATCTGTTTTATGGTTTACCTCTCTCTCTGTTTCCCCACTCTGCCTGTATTCATCTGCTTCATTTCTTAAATTCCACATATGAGTGAAATAATATATTTATCTATTATTTAGCTTACCATAATACACTCCACTACATCTACAACATTGCAAATTTCAAAATTTCATTCTTTTTTATGGCTGAGTAATATTCCATTATATATGTAACATTTGAGTAAATACCCAGTAGTGCAATTAGTGGATCATAGGGTAATTCTATTTCTAACTTTTTGAGGAAACTCCATATTGTTTTTAGGAATGGCTGTACCAGTTTGCATTCCTACCAAAAGTGTAATAGGGTTCTCCTTTCTCTGCATCCTCACTAACACTTGTTATTTCCTACCATTCTGACAGGGGTGAGGTGGTGTCTCATTATAGTTTTAATTGTATTTCCCTGATGATCTTTTCATGTGTCTGTTAGACATCTGTATGCCATCTTACTAGACATGTCTCTGAAGGCAAGGGAAACAAAAGCAAAGATAAACTATTAGTACTTAATCAAAATAAAAACGTTCTGCACAGTGAAGGGAACAATCACCAAAACTAAAAGACAACCTATGGAATGGAAGAACATACTTGCAAGTGACATATCTGATAAAGGGTTACTATCCAAAATCTATAAAGCACTTATCAAACTAGGGGCACCTGGGTGGCTAAATCAGTTAAGCATCTGCCGTCAGCTCAGATTATAATCTCAGGGTCCTGGGATTGAGCACCCCGAGTTCTACTCCCTGCTTAGCATGGAGTATGCTCCCCCCTCCTTCTACAACTCTCCCAGATTGTACTCTCTCTCTCTTTCGCCTTCTCCATCAAATAAATAAATGTAATCCCATTTTTAAAGAACTAACCGAACTCAAACTCAAAACAAATAATTAAGTTAATAAATGGGTAAAACATTGTAAGAATTATGATAGAGCAAACTATCTGATATTTATAGTCAAATTTTCCAATAAATTTGAATTTAAGTAGTTTGCTTTTGTATTGTGAATATACAAAAAAAACCCCTGATATTTGAATGGAAAAATATATTTTCAATATAAAATGTTCCTTAAAGCAAAACTTTACAAACAAGTTACGAAGGTTTATAAATCTTTTTTTGACTCTGTAAACAATTTTTATTTCATTTTCTTTTGTTATGTTCTATTAGCCAACATTAGCACATCAGTAATTTTTGAGGTAGTGTTCAGTGATTCATTAGTCATGTATAACACCCAGTGCTCATCACATCATGTGCCCTCCTTAATACCCATCACCTGGTTTCCCCATCCTCTTCCTTCTGTAACCCTCAGTTTGTTTCCCAGAGTCCAGAACCTCTCATGGTTTGTCTCCTTCTCTGAATTCTTCCCATTCAGTTTTCCCTTTGGTCCTATGTGCTATTCCTTATATTCCACATATAAGTGAAACCATATGCTAGTTGTCTTTCTCTGCCTGACTTATTTCACCTAGCACAATCCCCTCCAGTTCCATCCATGTCGATGAGAAAGGTATGGATTTGTCCTTTCTGATGGCTAATATTCCATTGTATATATGCACCACATCTTCTTTATCTATTAATCTGTTGAAGGGCATCTTGACTCCTTCGACAGTTTGGCGATTGTGAACATTGCTGCTATGAACATTGGGGTGCATGTGCCCCTTATAAGTTTTATAAAGCTTATTAAAAGATACACAACACATATGAACATTTACAAGTTTATATGTATTTATGGAACTCAAGTAAATGACAAAAATATAAACACACAACTCATATTCATAACAATTGATAAAGTAAGCATTATTTGAAACAAACTAGTGTTTCAAATAATTTAAACAAACATCAGTATTAAAAATTGTGATTTCTGTGTGATGGAACAAAGTTATGTATTATACTGCATCTGGTAGCTATGTCAGACTAAACAAAGACAATAACCAAGAAACATAAATATTGTATACATAACCCAAAGCACATATTTCTTAATTAGTATTAATAACACCTCTTTTCAATTTATATAAACTAACTAAATTACCTAAACCCACAAAGCTAGTAAATATCAAAGTGAGGCTTCCAGAACTGGTCTATAACTACAGAGTCTGAGTGCTGGTGAGAGGAAGTATTTTGGTTTCCATTTGAAAGAAGGAAGAAATACTATATATATATATATATATATATATATATATATATATATATATATATATAAACTTAGTTTCATTTGATTTAATGATTTGGAGTTTAATTATGTCTTAGTCAAGTTGGGCTGCCATAACAAAATATTATACTGGGTGACTTAAACAAGATAAATTTATTTCTCACAGTTCTGGAGGTGGGAAAATCCAGTGTTAATTAACGTGACAGCTAATTTGGTTTCTGGTGAGAGTTCTCTCCTTGGCTTGCAGACAGCTGCTTTCTTGCTGTGTGTTCACATGACCTTTCCTCAGTGCATATTTACATGTAGAAAAAGAGACCTCTCTCCTTATCTTCTTAGAAGGCCACCAATCCTATTAGATTAGAATCCCATCCTGTGACCTTATTTAACCTTAATTACCTCCTAAAAGCATTATCTCCAAATCCAGTGACATTGAGGGTTAAAGGTTCAAGATAGAAGTTTTAGGGAGACATCAGTGTGCCTGTGGTAAAACACATATAGTAGTCTTCACCTAACACTTGCCTTATTTGTGGTTTAGCTTTCCAAAGTTTCAGCTACCCATAGCCAGCTGTGGTCTAGAAACAGAGGATTCTCCTTCTGATTTAGCATCAAAAGGTCAGTAGAAGCCTAACACTGTCACAAGGCCTCTTTCATCTCGCTTATCATGTAGACATTTTATCATCTCATACCATCACAAGAAAAAAAAATATGTAAGTATAGTACAGTATGATTTTTTGAGAGAGAGACCACATTCACATAACTCTAAGTATATTATACTCTATTTTGTACTCTACATTTCTTAATGTCTTCCTGTGTGTAATTTATAAATTAAAATTTGTCCTAGACATGTACATATAAGAAAAAACAGTATATATAAGGTTTGGTACTATCTGTGATTTCAGGCATCTGCTGAGGGTCTTGGAAAATACAGCCTGCAGACAAGAGGTGGGGCTACTCTACTGCCTTTTGGTACCACCATATAATCTCTGAAAGGGTTCTGTTGGGGAGCCAGAGGAATTCCTGCAAAACACATGTATTATCTCAAATTAATAATTTTAGAAGATCTTATATTCTTCCTACCAGAAAATCAAACAAGAAAAAGTTTGTTATTCTTAGATAAAATTGACCTTTCAGTACAAAATGAATTGGCACTCAGTGGTCGCTTATATAAAGCACAGCTAATAAGAGGGAAAATAAAGTGATTAAAGAACACTTCAGAATTAGGACTTGGACCATAATTGTCCACAAGTCAAGACCAAAACTATGAATAATGAATATCATGTAAGAGAGGTTAGAGATAATGCTGGAGGAAAGTGTTGTCTAACTTAATGAACAATCCAAGATAAAGAGTTTTCAATGAGAGATTTGAATTTCATATTTGTGTGTATGTGTCTGTGTGTATAATATGTTATCTTAATTTATTAAATAATAGTTTTCTTGACCAGCATATAAATTTGGCATTGTTTATTGAACCATGATTCTTGCAGGTTAGAAATTGCTCTTGATTCAAGATAATATATCCATTGAAATTTGACCATTGATTAAGAATACTATTGGAATTTCAGCTCTCTTGTCATTTTTAAATAAACTTTTGAGACTTTACACTTTAATTTAAAATGTGCAGGGCATTTATGTCCCACGTATTCTCATACCACTCTTAGTTTTCCTAAGTGAATAAAATTATGATCAGTTCATGGATTTTTAAAATGTTTTGTAAACTAGAAATTCTAATTAAAACAGAATGTACCATGAACCTTAAAAGCTGATTTCATCCCAATTTTCTGTGCATATTAGATCCGCAATAGAAATAATTTCTGAATAGCTATACCTGAAAGTGTATTGCTGCTCCTTCCAGTAGAAGGTGGACTTCTCCATTTTGAGATACTCTCATCTAAAGTCCATTAGGCTCACTCACCCAGTTCAAGACTGAATTTTCCGTTTCATAATTTATGGCCAAAAACACTTACACAGGAAACGTGTGTCTATGATTTAGTTTATGGAACTTCAATCCCAGTTGGGACATTGGCATTAAACTAATTAAACTACTCAGCAAAAAACTAGAACTGAGGAAACAGAGAATCACCTTTCTAAAATAGTTTCAACTGACTTTAATTGGAATGTTCAGGATAGGTATTTATCTAATGAAATTCAACCTGAAACAGAAATGTTTATACATTAAAAGACCATCATCATTATCTTGCATTTTCAAAATCACTCAGGCCATCTCCACCAAATCAAATAGAAGAGTTTATATAATTAAGGCAAGTCTGCTTAATGAAAATAAATGGAAAACAAATATTTTGAAGCCAATTAACTGAACATAACAGAAATGTGGTTGATGGTGTCTTACACTCCTTTATTTTATAAAAATAAACATAGCTTAGTGCTCATAGTATGAATATAAAAATGATGCATTTTTTAGAAGCATTTATCTTCACATTTAAACATTTATTAACAACTGCTCCTTACTAAAAAGTAGCCATAGGCAAAGTTTAAATTGTGAAATTCACCAACATTAGAATTTTGGGGGCCCATGGACAAAGACGAAAACATACACTTCTTACAGTTCCTTAACTTGAAAGTTCTGAGTGGCATTAATTTATGGTTTTGGAAGCGAATCACCTCTTGCCTGGAACTAGAAGTGGAAAATATTAGCTGTAACATAAATTTTAAGGAAAAAAAAATCAAGCGATTTAAAATAATGCTGAGCTAAATTTTTCCTCTGAAGAACTCCCACACTGTGTTTTATAACCGATTTGTTGCAAATATTCATTCAAAATTAGTTTTAGGCACTGAATTTGTAAGTTCGGAAATACTAAAAATAATACCCAACTTTTGGTAACAACTAGATTGTTATATTTAGTAATAATTTATGATTTTTCAGGTAATCAGTGTGGAGCTAGTAAGTAAAATAAAGTAGCTTGTCTATTGTTACATAGTATAACAATATTATTATGTGTAGTATTACTCTAAAGGGGTATTTTCTGGGAAATCTATATTCATTAAACATCTTACAAAATTCAAGAAAATGCTATCAAACCCAATATTCAGATACACAAGAATAACTACCAAGAAAGACCAAGAATATTTTCCTAATTATTTTATTCCCTCACTTTTGCTTTATGCTTGAGTTTCTATCACCTGTGCTCTGAGCTATCTGGAGTTTAGATAAGGTTCTAATAACCACAGGCAAACAATCAAGTAAAAGCACTCAGCCTCTATACTTAATTTCATTTGTTTAGGTAGTATAATTTTATGTTTTAATTGAGTATAATGGGTATTTGGTAAACTGGATTTTTTAAAATAGGGGAAGTCTAGAATGCACACAGTAAGTATAAATATGTAAATTAACAACGTCTGAGTTTAACAGTGCCTGCACCCCGAAACAATATCAAATCATTTTATCAAGTTTGGAATTTTTTTTTAATATTACATCTTAGTAAGACTATATTTTAATGATAGGGTTAGAAATTTAGAATGGTAGGATTTCCATATTATTGGACAAATAAACTAAATGATTACAAATATCTAGCTAACTAGAATTCATTCCCTACTATAGCTCTTTTGTGTATGGAACGGTATCTTTTGCTTAGTTAATTTAAATATTTCACTACATGGTAACTTATAGACTCAGAAAATTATTGTTTATTTAGTTTTTTTTAAACATATATAGAGGGGTAGATAATTGGAATTATCAATGATACAGAAAACAGTAATTAGACTCTATTAAGTTTGAAGATATGAAGGTGGAAGTGAGAAATTTGTCCACACTTTGTCTCATCAGCGGTTGCAATCCTCTATTTCCTGTGAAAATATGTATACATCACTTAACTTTGTACTTTAGCCTAAAGTTTGTAATAAATATCTCAATGTATTAAAATTCAATGTATCTATACCATGTAAGGAAACCTGTTACATTATAAATTGCATTGGAAATATAATTATTGGGAAATATTTTAAACAAACTAGAAACAACAACCAAGGTTAAACAAATATTTTAATTATAAAAATAAAAATAAAGAAACTATTACCACTATCATAAAAAATATATTTTCTATAACTTTTCACTGGTAACTCAACACAGGACCCACTTAGTCTGTATACATACAGACAGGTAGTATATAGCAGTCTAGAAACTCCAGATTTCCATTCAAAGTAATCTGAAATGCCATTCCATAGTAAGATGTCATAAGAATATGTTTGACAAAATTTTTCTCAGTCTGTTTCAACAGACGTTGTAAAAGAGCCATTTTTAGTTTTATAGCCGCCAAAATCTGTGGAGGGAAAAACGGTTCAAATGATTTTATGATCATGGCCTAAGAAAAAGAAAAAAAATATATATATAACAGAGACAGTATTGATTTGGCACTAAGTTACTCTCAAATATTCATTGAACTTGACAAAATTTGCCAGTGTTGGAGTTAATACAAAGCAATAGATATTCTGAACATAGCAGTTCCATCTGACTGCAAATTATACTTTTGTTGAGCATCTATGTGTTTATTTTATTATACCTCAAAGCAAACTGTGTAATATTATCTTGAAAACTCCACTTTCATGTATTTTTAAATGTTTTGAAAAACTTCTAGCTCTATCTCCTTGGAACAGAGAACCTTTCTAAGAATATTGTCAAAAACTTTTATATATCGAACAATAACTTTCAAGAAAGAGTCTCATATGGTACTGTGATATTTAAAATAAAACAAAACAAAAAAGAAAAGGAAAATTTTAGAAGACAAAGAATGTTGGAAAATGCTTGTGCATAACAAACAACATTGTTCTAAAAGTCAGGTCACTCAGTCGTGCTAATAAGACCCTTGTGATGAACAATTTAATTGGGTTTAACAAGGCTGTTTATAGTTAATCCTAAATGCAGTAATAGGCAGTTTCCTATACTCAGTGTTAGACCTATACTCAATGTTAGTTTTGCCTCCTTTAGAACTTGCTTGTAATTACAATTTAGCCTTTAATTATTCTGCTTCTCATTTTCAATTTATGATTAAGACCAACAGTATGCCCTGGAGATGGTAAGTGCTGACGTGAACAGGAATAAAACGGACAGCAATTCCTTTAGCCTCTTGGCCCAGATGGACAAGATGGAATCGTTTTGTTGTGTTTGTTGTTTTGTTTTTTAAACAACTTGTTCCAGAATAAAAATAAAGAACATATTAGTCAAGGAAACCAGTATATATCTTTCCAAATACAGGCCAGGGCACATTTTTAACTTTTTAAATATATTTTTTGTGAGGTTAGCTGTGAAAAAGGCCCATAGTCCTGGGCCTACAAGGTAATTTAATTCCAACTCTATAAAGTACCAGCTTCAGGACTGTAAAAAAGTTTCTGAAACTATCCATGTTTAAGGCACTGCACAATGAAGAATGATAGAACACCAAGTATAAGAGTTGTTTGGTTGATTGACTCAACATAGGCAAATCATTTTGAATACTACCTGACCTATTGTAAGCCTTCAAGTTTATGTAAGATATTGCTCTTATTATTAATTTAAATACTTTCAGTGATAATGACAAGATCTTGCTAATTCCAAATTGGAGAGGTTTTCATTTGACTTTGACACTTAATTTCAAATAGGTAGAGTGCAAAATTATACAACCTGTTAGTTTAAGAAACCTGAGATGTTTATGAAGAATATAAAATCAAGCTTATAATGTTTAACTATTGTTAGTCATGTGACAGATATCATGTTCATTCAAATAACCACTTGAAATTAATGGTATGCTTTATAAACTTCCTTCACACCCTAAACTAGAAACATCTTTCTGAACCCTGCTTCAAAGAAACATCAGTTAATTGTGACAAAAGAGAAATGGAAAAATCCCAACAAGAGTATTAAAATGTAATTAGACTGCAAGAGTAGCACATATGCCTGAATCTTTAGCGATATGAATAATGAAATAGGTTTAGGAGATTAACAGGACAGTATGAAGCAGGCAGGATAAAACTAGAATCCAGTGAGCAGCTGATGTTATTTTAATGTCAATCAGGGCAAACAGAAATAGTGAGTCACCTTTTTTATTGTGTGGTCTTAAACATTAAATTTTGGGCTTCAGTTACCCATGTAACAGACTCATGTCAGCCCATATGATGTCCTAAATCATGTCCCTCATGGAATTCACAAAATTCCTCTGGTCCACTTTAAGTGTTTGGAACAGTTTGAGGTATAGGTTATAGATCCTTCTAAGCCTTGATTAAAATACCTAATCATTCTGTCCTTCCTGATGTCCTTATGTCCATCTAGAAGCAATCTTTTCCTTATCTAAATTCTTATAACATTAATATCCATGAAAATCTGTATGCCTTTTATTATCATCCTCTAGAGAATTATGTATCAGTGTTTGTAACCATAGACACTAGTCCCTGCAACACTAAGAGGAATAAGGAATGATGAACTAAGTTAACTCACTGGCATGACATCCCACCCAAACACTATTGAGCCTTAACTTTCTCCCAGAAAAACATCAAAGTATCTTGAATCCCTCGGTCCTGAGTCATTGTGGTACCAAAAAAGCACTACTAATTATGGAAAACAGGTGGTCCTCTTTTCTTTTTATCACATTTCCTTTTTTGTTTTTTTGTTTACTTGGTTCTTTTTTTAATCACTTCATTTTATTTCTTTTTAGTGTTCCAAACTTCATTGTTTATGCACCACACCCAGTGCTCCATGCAATATGTGCGCTCCATAATACCCACCACCAGGCTCACACAATCCCAACCTCCATCCCCTCCAAATCCCTCAATTTGTTCTCAGAGTCCACAGTCTCTCATGGTTTGTCTCCCCCTCTGATTTCCCCCAAGTCACTTCTCCTCTCCATCTCCCAATGTCTTCTGTCTTATTCCTTATGCTCCACAAATAAGTGAGACCATATGATAATTGATTCTTTCTGCTTGACTTATTTCACTCAGCATAATCTCTTCCGGTCCTGCCCATGTTGATACAAAATTTGGGTATTCATCCTTTCTGATGGAGGCATTTTAAATATGGACCATATCTTCTTTATCCATTCACTCATTGAAGGGCATCTTGGTTCTTTCCCCAGTTTGGTGACTGTGGCCATTGCTGCTATGAACATTTTGATCACATTTTTTAACATTACAGAAAGCACAGTCATAATAAGTCATATATTTTCCTAGTGTATTACAAAATGTAAAACATTTTGCTTCAGTATTTACTGGTAGTCACTCTACCCTCATAGCCTCAGAAACCATAATAATTGCTAATGTATATTAAAAACTTGCTATCCTGTCATGTGCCAAACACAGTTCTGTGTTCTTTTCGTGGATTATCTGGTCACTTCAAATTCACACCCTTGAGGTTATAACCTCTATTTTCACTTCCTGCTTCCTTTGAGAGATGGAAAAGCTGAGCGTCAGAAGGGTGAAGCAGTTTACCACAGGTCATACACTTCCAAGGCAGGAGTGACAGAATTTGAACCCAGGTGGTACGACTCCTGAGCCTGCAGTCTTCACTATCGGAAGGAAGGAAGAAAGGAAGGATGGAAGGAAGAAAGGAAGGAAAGGAGGGACTAATTTGGGAGCAAACAGCACCAGCCTCTATCCTCAAGTTCTTTTCTCCCTCTGCTAACTAAACTTATGTTACTAGGTCTCTTTATGGTCAGTTTTTATTCCATTGGATATCATCCAAAGTACTCAGAAATTGCAAATGGATATATCATTAACGACTGTCCATCTTTCATCTACACTTCCAAAAATGTATGGCTTATACGAGTCTAAATTAAAGGCTGGCAAAAAATTTATATGAATGATGAAATCAGAAATATTTTAGTATTTCAGTTCATATAGTCTTTGTGGAAATTACTCAGCTCTATAGTTGTAGTACAGATAATATGTAAAAGCAGGGTTTGGCCTAGCATGAGGATGAGTGAAGTGTGAAGTACTTGTGACAGAATTTCAGGAGACACCCATTTTCAAGGTTATTTGAATACAAGACCCTGCAAGTGAGTTCCCATTTAAATTTTGGGCCTTGAGGGCCTTACTTGCCTCATAGTAATCCCTTTCTTGAGTACAGGAATGCTGTAATTGTATTTCAATAGAACTAGTCACAGAGAAGAAGTACCCAAGATTAGAGGCTTCTTTCTATCTTGGAGAATAATCGAGAAGGAGGGGGAGACAATATAGTATTGGGGCCTCAGGAAAAAATAATAATAATAATTGAAGAGGAGAGAATGTGGATTTCTAAAAAGGAGGGGATTAGGGGAAACTGTGGCAACAGTTTTGGATAAAATAACCAGCACAGAGATATAAATTATAATCAAGACTGCAGGCAGACAGAGTTGAGTTGCTTTTCTATATATATTTTTTTTGGTGGGGGAGGGGAGCATACTTAAACTAGGCATTTATACCTAAACCTGCATTTGGTCTACCCCACGACTGACATATTGCCACATATTTGTAATATTTAGGAGAAGTCTTACAAAGAATTTGTGAACTAGTTTCTCTCATGCAATAAGAACACAAGATGAATAAAATACATTGAGGCATTTTTGACACCCAAAAGGTGATCACATGTCATTGCTAGTGTCCATCATTAGTAGCTATAGGAGACAATGTTATACAAAGGCAGTGAAGGTAGAAAATAGTTTCTCGGTTGTCAACACATAAGACAAAATAAAATGAAAGAAATGGTAGATAATGTAAAGCATTGAACATTAATTATATGTACTAGTTGTATGTTATCACGTATGTGGAAACCTCTCAAAAATTCCCAGAACTAATAGAGGGATGGATCATCAGAAGTCTTATTTCCTGGGGCACCTGCGTAGCTCAGTGGGTTAAGCCTCAGCCTTAGGCTGAAGCCATGATCTTAGGGTCCTGCAATCGAGCCCCACGTTGGGTTCTCTGCTGGCGGGGAGTCTGCTTCCCCTCTCTTTATGCCTGCCTCTCTGCCTACTTGTGGTTTCTCTCTGTCAAATAAATAAATAAAATATTTTTTAAAAAGATGGTTTTTTTCAGCATCCGAGATCAAGAACCAGGAACTGTAGGTTTCATATCATGATCAAAATATTCATGTAAAACCATTTTTGTACGTTATGGTAAGTGTCAAGTATTTTTAAACTATATGAAATAAAAGAAAAAAAAAACTTCTCTGAAACCTCATATAGTACAATGTAAAAAAATGACAAATTGAAAATATTAAATTTTATTTTCAATACATTTCACTTACCCTCCACTTTCCATCCCAAAGTGGCATCAGTGCATACTTATAAGACTGATGCATTATTTTAGTCATTTGGCTATTAAGGACATGAGGAAAATACTCAAAACTATGAATTCTATGAAATATTTTGGAGTCTTACACACTGAGTTCTGCATTACCTACAATAGCTCAAGATGAAAATTACAACTAGGTAAAAGTTTCCAAAAATAAGGATCCTCAGTAAATCTTTATAGTTTGAATAGGCAGAAAAATTAAATCTCATTTTCTGTAATTAACAAATAAGTTGTTAAAGTTGTGCCACTGGGAACTACTTTATATTATAAACACTATAGCAAATTCTGAGGGAAAATAATCAGAAGAAAATGTCCATAATGTAACCAGGACGTACCTTACTATACTAATCGGCTCTAATAAGGAAACACAATTCTTTTCTTCAGTACATCTGCACAATAATTTTCATAGCCATGCTATAATTGGATATTGGAATCACTAGGTTCTAGATTCTAGAGAGCAAAACAGATTTGCCAGTGTAGTTAAAAAATATATATTTGAAATTAAATATATAAGGCATGAAAATAGTCTTAAGCATTGTGTGTGTTTTAATTCTCCATTAAAAAAAATTAGTTAGAATCTAGTTTACCTTGGGGCCTCTCATCTAAAACTTTAATTAGAACTTTAATGTCTTAAAAGACATTTATTTATTTATTTATTTATTTATTTATAAGAAAGTGGTAGCAGGGGTAGGGACTGTGAAGGAGGGTTAGTGGGATTGAGGGGTGGTAAGAACAGAGCAGAGGGAAAGGGACAAGCAGACTTCCTGCTGAGTGGGGAGCCTGACGGGGGCTCAATCTTGAAACCTTAAGATTCTGTCCTGACCTGAAATCAAGAGTCAGATGCTCAACAGACTGAGCCACCCAGGATCCTCTGACCTAAAAGGTAACTCTAAGTGAATCATGTAAACAATCTGATTAATGTCCATTAGCTGAACCCTAATGATAACGTGCTGAATTTGCAGAATACCTCTCATTGCATCATGTCAGGAATAAGAAAACAAGTGATCAAAAAGTCATCTCATAAAAAGAAAAGTGCAGAGGTAAGATGGACTTTGATGTCTCCTAGAAATGTGTTTTTATTTTCTTTCTCCTTTAGAGTTGGCTTTTTCCCCCTCGGAAAGCCCATCCCTTCTTTTTCAAATTACATTTTGCATTGTCTGCCATTTCAGCAGTTGATTAAGTTTCATGTCACTCCTTGGCTGGCAGAGATAGGGTCTGGTTCATCACATGCCCAGCACACACTGTGCTTTCTTCCTTTTTTATTTACAATGGTTTGTATATTATGAGGAAACTCAGGTGACCCTACAAAGAATAAGATGACCATTTCTCTTATTAAATTAAAGAGAAAATCTTGGTTGCATAGCTAAGGGATTTTGGAAAGTATAATACAAATTTATATTCTTGTTCTTTCTAATAAGCTTAAAATAACCAGTCTCTTTCATAGTTCTCCTTTTTGCCCTTACTTCTCTACTTACTTAACTGGCATAAATGTATAGTGTTGGCAAACTTAAATTGGGTCATATCCCATAGGAACTCAAGTTCAGGACCTCTTTTGTTTTCTTTTATATCATCTATGTTTTATGATGGGCATAAGAGAATTGATGAATGTGTCCCGTCCTGGGATGAGAGGTTAGCACAATACAATCTCTCTCTCTCTTTCTCTCTCTTTTTTTATCACCTATGTCTTAGAATTATAGCAAACAGTAGGATACATACCATACTTACTTGAAAAATCTGACCACTTTTAAAATCTGGTAATACAGTTAAAAGAGAGTTATAAGGTTTTTTAAGTGCAAAATAACAACAAATTCTAGCAACGGTCTCATTAAATAATGTTGTCCCAAGGCATTGACTCTTTAACTCTATTGAACTGTCATTTCTCTGACAAAGTCAGTTGGCTGACACACAACATGACTCATAGAACCCCAGCCCTGAGGTTTATAAGCCAATCTAACAAGCATCACCTATCCAGAATGGGTTTTGTAGTTTGATGAAAAGCAAGTAGATGAAGTACAGATCTATAATTGACTCTCTATCCATCATGATCTTAGATATCCACAGGCTTTCCCATTCCAGTTTGTTTTACTTTGGAAAAAAAAATCACAATTTCCTTTTATTTTTTTTCTTTCAGAAACCCTTTAGGATTCAATGAATCAAAATATTTTGTGGGACTGAAAATTTAGTGAGTCAACAGTATTTTGGGGAAATCAAGTATGCAAGAGAATATGTACACAAATAAATAGAGGCAAGAAACTTGAAGAAGAGATTCTTACAACTGTTTAACTGTTATCTGAGTACAGAAATTAACGAATTTTAGCTTTTGTTCTATGGAAAATTCAAATCCACACCTACCTGAGGTTGATTTATTCATTCAGTATATATTTACTGACCACCTATTTGATGAAAACAAGGGATTTTAAAAGGAACAAAGCCAGCTTATTATTATTTCTGTTTCAGGAAGCCTATGCCCTTCAACAAATAAAATATTAATCAAATGACAAAATAAAAACTATGATGAGTTTTATAAAAGAAAGTAACCTGTGACATGAGAGACACTGAGTTTCACCTAATTGATGAATGGGGCAATTTGGTAGAGAAAGTGATATTTGAGTTGAAATATAAAACACAAATAAAAATGCAAAGGATCCATGAGATGTAGAGGAAAAGAACATTCACTGGGCAGAAGGGACAGCATAAAATAAGAAAGGACAAGGCACATGCAAGAAAGTGAAAGAAGGCTAGTGTCACTGTTAAGGAGTGAAGGTATTGCAGAAGTAGGGGACACACCTGCACATTCTTTGGGCGATGTTTACATCTTCCTCTTCATATCAAAATCAATTAAAAAAAAACACCAAGTTTTGTAAATATGGATGAGTCTAATAGAGCAGGAGATGGGGATTGATACAAATAGCATTGTCTATGGAATGATTACTTTGGCTATACAAATAACAATTTTGTGGAGGGGGTGTTAGGAGATTAATTGTATAGTCAGGACAAAAAGTAAATCTTTATTGTACAAGATGGGGACATATGAGATCTAAGGAATTAGTTCTGAAAACTTATTTGGGATATAAAATGGAGAGAATTTGATGAGAGATTGCAAGTAGCTGTGACAGAAAAACATGATTTCCAGGTTTTTGACTTGTGGAAATTGTTGTACAACCATGTTAGTCAATTAATATTAAAGATTCTGGGGGAAAACATAACAGTGCTAGAATATTGGGCTGTGGCAAGGGGCAGAGAAAGGACAAGGAGACAAAAGAATCCGATCCTTAAAAAAAATGGGATGTTAATAAAGTGATACTATGTAGCACTCCCTAAACTTCTTTAACATATATCCCATATGAAATATGTTATTATCTATATCTCTAATAAAAAATAAATAATGGCGGGGTGCTTGGGTGGCTCAGTCAGTTAAATGTCTGATATCAGCTCAGAACATGATCTCAGGGTCCCGGGATCAAGCCCTGCATCAGGCCCCCTGCTCAGTGGGGAGTCTGCTTCTCCCTCTCCTTTCCCCCACTGGTGCTTGCTTGCTCTCTCTCTCAAATAAATAAACACAAGCTTTAAATAAATAAATAAATAAATAAATAAATAAATAAAAAAGACTAATGTGATTACACAGTCAAACTTAGAATGTAGAGATGGTAGTCCTAAATTTAATTGTTAATAATATGCAGCTGCATCTGGATTTTGAGAGTAGGATGCTAAGACTGTGAATAAAGTAGCCACTCCCAACCAATGCTACCTTGTGTATGTGTATAGAGGGATCTTGGCTCCAGCCATTTAACATATATGTCTTCCAAGTGTGGAAATCTGACAATGATTTTAACAGATCATTTAGAATAAAGTAAATCAATGGAATGTCTCAGAACTTTTGAGCCCTTGAAGTACTTTAACATTATTTTTTTTTACTGGTTGTTTCCTAAGCATCTAAGCATGGACATCATCAGCTGTCATCTAGAATACTGAAATTATTTTCTAGGCAGTCTCCAATATCTAATTTGTGCTTCTTGCAAACACTGTCTCTTCTAACCTACAATTTATTTTTTTGAAAACACAAATCTCTCCCCTACTTAAAACTCTTCAAAGGGTACCTAGGTGGCTCAGCTGGTTAAGCGACTGCCTTTGGCTCAGGTCATGATCCCAGAGTCCGGACCCACATCAGGCTCCTTGCCCAGCAAGGAGCTTGCTTCTTCTTCTCCCTTTACCTGCTACTCTACCTTCTTGTGCTCTCTTTGTGTCAAATAAATAAATACAAATTCTTCAAAAAAAAAAAAAAAAACGTTCAAGGCCTCTCATTGCTCTTAAGGTAATGATCCAAATCATTCTCTGGACAATTTTGCTATAGTCCTGATGTAACTATTCATACTCTTTCACTTTCAGAATTGTAGCTATCTATCTAGGTATCTAGCTATCTATCTCACATGTTTCTTTCTTTTTCAGAATGCTTGGATATATTTAATCTTCTATATTCTATCTCCTTTTTTTTTCTTTTTTAAGATTTTTTTTATTTGACAGACAGAGATCACAAGTAGGCAGAGAGGCAGGCAGAGAGAGGAGGAAGCAGGCTCCCTGCTGAACAGAGAGCCTGATGTGGGGCTTGATCCCAAGACCCTGAGATCATGACTTGAGCCGAAGGCAGAGGCCCTAACCCACTGAGCCACCCAGGCACCCCTTCTATATTCTATTTTCTGATACCTGTTTCTGATGGCTTACTTTTGTGAAATTTGAAACTACTTCACTTTTAAATATTAAGTCAATAATGATATTTTTAAATAACAATGTATAGCAAACTTCTTTGACTAGCCACATATTCCCTGTATAGCATAACAAACACCATATAAGATAAAATCTGGTGCTGGACTAAATCAGATACCTCCAATATGATTTCCCATAGTTCTCAGTATGAAACTTACGTTTAAATACTAAAACACATAAATTGCCTTTTAATGAGTTTTTCTCTGGCAGAATATAAACTCCATGAGATCAGAACTAACTGTCTTATTTAATATTCATCTTCCTTAGTAGAATGCTAATTACTTGAGGATGGGGATTATAATATTTCTTTTTCACTACAGTTTCTTCAACAGTCTGGTGTTTCTGACAGGTGTAAGGCTCTCAGTGAATATTACTGAGAGAAAAAATGAAGATAGAATCAAGGAGAGAATGAGACACTCAGTGTCCCAAATTGGGAAATGTGAGTCTCATTCTCAGTCAGGAAAATTGGTGATCTTATTTTTCCTTCTGGGAACACAAAATGATAGAATGATTTACCAGGAAGTTCTCTAAGTGTGACACAATGGTGCAAAATAGGCAAGTTTTGCTGATGTAATTTTCAAGAGAAAGCCCAACAGAGCCAGAGTTGATGTTCAACAAAGTGGTGCCAAGGAAACTTTCAGATAAACAGCAGTTGAAGAATGATATACCCATCAGGTAAGGGAAACCCATTCTACCAACAGACATCATTGTCTGTATAGACACTGATACAATTAATAAAAGGCATTATTGAATAGAGGTGAAGTTCCCTCTAATTTGTGGTTCATTGAGCAATCAGAATCAGGGAGGGACATGTTCTTACTCAAAGTTTTATGCCTACCCCATTTCTCCAGTCTTAGCCACAGTTGATATTTCATTTTTTCCAATTGGCATACAATGATAACTTACTTTTTGCAAATGTGTTTGTGTGAGTTTGAATCAATAAAATCATTTTCCACCTAGAAATGGGTGTAATTGAAGAAGTAACATCTCTTGATGTGGGCTCTAAGACAAGATATAACACACATGAAAGGAGTATGATATCTCTTTAAAACTGTTAAATACTTAAAAGTGTTCACATTTCAGAAATATATAACCTAAATATAAAGCAGTTTTCCTTATATATAACAAACCATTTTGATCAGCTCTTCAAAGTAAACATTATTGTGTCTAGTACTTCTGATATGTATTTTGAGTTGCTTTAAAAATATATATATTCTCAGCATCATCTATAATTCAGGTCTGCAGTTCACATCAGTCACCTAGGAGTATAAACCAACTCATAGGTAGCAAAATTAAATATTTGTGGTTAGAAAAAATGAGCTTATGAAGCTATACACACATACACACACACATGCATGCACACACATGATGAGGTAAATAAAAATCTTTTGTAGTTTCTTTAAATTACAATATTTTAAAAATATATACAATTCTTCAAGATATAAAATATTATTTTATTTGAAATGTAGAAATTCCTTATTGTTCTAACAAAGTTTGTATTTTTGTGAAAGATACACGATTTTTGAAAGATATGAATATGTTTTAACCTTCCGGGGATAAAATGGACAGTAAAAATAAAATAGAAGCAACCAAAAGGCATTGTAATGCTTATCTTTGGTAAAACTCAGACCAAAATATGTGGTCTGGGAGAAAATTTTAAAATCAGGAATGTTTATATTCACTAATATTTAGCTTTTAGCCAGTTCTGCCTTCTTTAAATACTTGAGAAACTTATCCACTTTGGTAGCTTTGAATGTACTTCTTTAGGGAAACTATATATTAAATTTAGATATTTAGGGCATTAAAATATAAATCTCTTCCCTGCTCATTATGTCCAAGTGCCAGCTGATGATACTCACTGGGATTCTTTGCTTTCATCTTAGTGTAGCATATCTTATTCATCACCTCCCCCTCATTCAGACTTTTCTATTTCTATTAATGTAATAACCACTAAGGTCAAAATATTACTTGTTATAATTTCTCTTTTTCACTGACTTTACCCCCATGGCTGATAAATGTGTAATGTTAGATGTCCTTTATATGTAACACCCTTTGAAGCAGAGCAAATTGCAAGTAAGTAAAAAAGCAAATAAGTTTTCCAACCAATAAAAACAAAATTCATTGTTTCATCTAAATAAACATGAATCAAACCTTTTTAATAAATGTTTTCTTGATTAATTCTTCATAGGGTCTCAAATTCATCACTTTCAACCATGTCACACTTGCTTCAGTCTAATTTGGACCATAATAACTTGATTTAACTCAAGTTAAATCCTCCTCTCCTTTCTAAATAAACCACATTCTCCGCCACTAGGGATATGTTCATCTTATCAAACAACAACACAAAAAGAACAAAGCAATCAAACAAAAGAAACAAGAAAGAAAACAAAGCAACATGAAACAACAACAACAACAACAAAGAAAGTTTATTCTGGCCTCTATAAAGTGGTCAGCCAGTTAGCATCTTGCTAACTCTAACCCTCAATTCTACTTTTGGTTCAACTTTGTACTGCAGTCATACTTGGAGTTCAACAACTAACTGTGCTCTTAGGTCTTCATACCTACTGTTCACTCTCCCAGGAACAGTGTCTTCTGCCTCTCTCAACCATCAACATGCTAAGTAATACTCATCCTTTAATTTGCAAGTTAGAGAGAGATTTCTCTTCACATCCTCCTAGAAAGGTACTGATTCATTTAGTACCCCTCCATATGTCAGTACACTTATTTTGCAATTTTTTTGCTCTTATTCAATATAGTTAAATTAACTAAAGGTGCTGATTAATGTATTTATCTCACTATTGCATTACACATATATGCTAAATTCATACCTCAAACTATATTCAGTGACAGAGGTTTTCCAGCTTGATGTCCTACTAATTTTCTGCTAAAGCTTTTTATCTGACCTTCATGCCTTATATGGACTATAGAAAAAGATTCACTCACAAATCAAATCTATATTGGGACTCAATCATGTTATCTTTAGCTGGAATTGTGCTGTTAATCACAATAATATGATGATCTATAATGTTATTCAGACTGTACTTTCAATATTGAATTTTACTTATAGTTTCAGGTGGATGTGTGAATGTCTTCAAATAACTGCAACCACTTTGAGGCAAAATATTGGGACATATTAAATAGGTATTTAATACTTATTAAATAGGTATACTTTTGTATATATTTTTGTATTTAATGCCTATTAAATAGTAAACTTTTGTGATATCTTTTTGGTATCTCAATCACACCTGCATATGTGCATTTTGTTTAGTATATGATTTCTTCATTTTCAACATTTTAAATATATTTTTTTAAAGTTAATGTTAACCAGTTAATTCTCAAAGAAATGAGAACAGACTTAAAAAAGAAAATTAGAAGAAGGAAGAAGAGACAGAGGAGGAGGAAAAAGGCAATGTGAACAAAAAAGAGGAAAAGAAAACAGATAAGATGAGAGAAAAGAAAATCTAACATTTGGAAGGCATAGTGAAATCAGAGCCTCAAGAATGTGATATCACTGCTTCTTCCAAATCAGACCAATTTTGTCCCATTATATGAGACTCTACTACTCACAATTAGGTAGAGAAAAAATGAGTTTTTGATCATTAGTTTTTGGATATCACTGAATTGAATACAATTTTAATAAAGGAGTATAGCAAAGACCATAACAATAAAGTTATTGCATATGAATAGTAATGAAGGAAATGGGAAGATTTGCTTTGTTATAGAGTTGGTTTTAAATATTGGAAGGGAATACACTAAGGTCCACCAAGATATTTAACTAAGGGAAAATGGAACACTCAGAGGAAGTGAATTTTAGTTTTATATAAGTAACAAGTTTTCAACAAAAAAAAAGTTGTTTAAAATAATATGTACTGGCATGGAATGCAAAACAAATTGAGTCATTGACATATCCATTCATTTATCAATTCACATTTATGGATTATCAAATGATAAACAGGCATCATAAGAAAAATGAAAAGAAAAATGAATAGTTCTGACCCTTCAGAAACTTATAGTTTAATGGGGGATATGACCACATTAAAAAAAAAAAGATTATTTGAAAATTAGAATTAAATATGAGTGCAGGAAAGTATGCATGCTCACTTTGTAGCCAGATGGCTTGATGTCACTTTCCAGCTTAACCACCTGTTTGCCTTTGGGGAAGTTAAAAAATTCCTATGAGTTTTTATGTCTCATCCGTATCACTGGAATAACAAAGTTCATTATAAAATAAAGTGATGAAAGTTTAATGTGTTTTGCACAGAAATGGAGAGAGAGAAAGCAAAATTGTACCATTTTTTTTTTTAGATAACCACTGAACTGAATCTTGAATGAGGAAGAAATTTAGCAAAACATAAAACTAAGTATTTTAATTTAATTTATTTTATTTTTTAAGACCATTTTAGACAGAGGAAGTAGCATGGGCAAAGTCATTGAGAAATGAGGGCTCACACTGCATTGTGAAATAGAGCATATTAATTTATCAGAAAACCATGGAAAAAAGCATCCATACATCTAACCTAGATGTAGCATTTTATAACAGTGTTATGTATACAAAATGAAGTTTTCACAACTACAGGCCACAACTCAGGTAAGTTGCATGGGAACATAGAAGAGTTTTCTCTTAATATATGGATAATGCATGGTTTAACTAAAAATATCAATGGTATGTTCACTTTGAAAAGCAACAGTTGTAAAAGGATAACCATGAGATGCTTGGTGTCTTCAAGAACTCTTAAATATGAAATGGTCCTTTGTATGAATACTGCGTGTATTGATATATGGTCACTAAATAATTACTTTTCAGGATTAGGACAATCAGTGTAACTTCAACAATGCAAATTTAAAACAAAGCAATTAAAGGATTTTCCTGTACAATGAACAATATAATTTAGAGCATCTGTTTTGTTAAGCTAACAATCACTACAATAATAGCCACTCTTTCCTGTAACTATGTAATTATTTAATGATATTTAATTGCATGTGTCTATACATGTGTATGTATATGAATGACAATCATAAGTCACTATAAAAATAATCTGATACATATTTTACTTCAAAATTGGCATAGAGTATAAGTATCATGAATTCAGATCTTCTTTACTCGGTTCACTGCTTTTTTTCTTATCACTTTAATCAGATTCTTAATTTTGGCATGTGCCAAGAAATATTTGCTGAATGAACAACTCAATTATGTAAAGAGGCTCCATCCCATAATTGGCCATGATTCTGATCCAGGATGACAATCACCACATTCTTATCAATGCAGAATTAATATGCAAATGATGTCCTATGTTCAGCTTAACTTCTTGCTGCATTTGGGAAATTAGTGGAAGATAAACTTTCCTACATTAAATTTATAGGAATTTCATAAAATATCAATTTTAGGTGCTAAGCAGAAATTATTTTTGAACCCACAGGATATTTTTAAAATATTTGAACATAACATTTTCTCTTGTAAATTGTGGTAAATCTGAAGAAGAAGGGATGAATTGAGTCTTGCAGGTCAAAGGAAGTACTGTGACCAAATGACAGAATAATAAATATGTGTGGAGTTCTGCATTGTACAATACCATAGTCTGATTTAAGAAATGAACTGTTGATTGAGTGGCAGTTTTCTATCTTAAGTGGTATTCTTTGATAAGTATCTAAGTTGAATAGATTTTATTTTGCACTGCTATCTCCTGACCCTTGCAGAACTTTTGATTACAATCATTGCACCATAGAATTACAGACTCAGTGAACATGTATTTCCAGCCTATGGCCTGAATATTTTTATTTTCTTGTTGTGTTTATTAGCAAATCAAAATGCCGATAAGAAGAATATAGTCTGAGAAAATTCCTGTGAGTTGTTAGAAGTGTTCCAAGATACATGGGAAAATAGAGAAAGTCATAAAAACTGAGACAATATTTTTCTTTCTTACACCATTTGAGACATGTACACAAAAAGTTTAATGCAAAACTGTTTGTAGATATTAACTACTTTTTCTATCTTGTTGCATATTTCTAATTTTATATAAAAGGAATTAAATAAAAAGTTCACAATCAGAATGACACACACACACACACACACACACACACACACACATGCACACACACACTGTTCTTGTAGAGAAAGGAAAAGCCCAGACCTGAACTGGGATCTGAGAATCCATGAGTGATTGCTGAATTATGCCACGGTGGGCTTTTGTCTGCATCATGGTAAATAGCATTCCTCTGAAAGGCAAAATTAAGAACCAAGAAATAATAGTACAAAGAGTCAAATGATGGCTTGTGAGTGGGGACAGCCATTGGTATGGATTCAATCTGAAATAAAATATCTACAAATGAGGATAATAAAAAAGAGTGAGCAGATTCAGAAGGGTAAGCAGGAGATGAATCCAAGAAAGAGTTGTATAGGGTACTGGAAAGCTGTGGGATAACATTCCCATCCCCACCCCCCCCCGGAGTGCTCATGATTTACCTATGTTCTACCAGAAGATATTCTAGTTCTATGAAACCCCACAGAGAAACAAAAAATAAAGCTTATGCATAAATGAGAGAAAATATTATCTTCCCCAAACCCAGTGAGGCAAAAAGAGTGTGGAATCATTTTATCTATCAAAAAAAGTGGAAGTAAAAAATGCTTAAAATGCAAAAAGATACTGCCAGTTGCATGCCCAACATTGTTTGCCTTCTCTTAAGACATCATAAACATTAGCTTCTGTGATCTCTGTTAGGTTGACTCTCTTGTGTATTAACTCAGGAGCAAACATTGCTTCTTCATGTGAAATTGAGATTAATTCTCTTTTGCTATCTTCTTTTCCAGTGGCAGAGTGGGAGTACACTGGGACATATCCTGCCTGACCCTGGCCCCTCCACTTGAAAGGAAAAAAAGATGATAGTGAGATTGGCCAACAATGAAGGCCTCAGGAATTCTCCTGCCTTTCTCTGTAGGCCTCAAGTTTGCCACAAGACGTTTGTCTGTGGTTGAATGCCATGTAGGTATTGTTTGGCTGAGACAGTCCCCATTGCCTGGTGGGTATATCTTGCAGGTTATCTATCACATAGATGGTCATCTTGTTCAGGCCAAGACCATGAGCACATTTAGGGTTCTCCTGAGTTAGCAGAGGTTGTAGCATGTGTGGGCTTCAGGACAAGTCTGATTCAGCCCTCAGCAATGTAATGGAGCATCTGGCTTCCTGAGCTCTCTGTGGCACTGGCACAGGCGTGGCTGAGGCCACTTCTGCAGTCATGATGGGAAACCCTCCTGTCCTGGGCAGTTCGCCCCATCCTTGGCCCTGCAGGCTAAGACCCAAGGTTCCTCCCACCTCATTGGCTGGGACCAGGTCACATGCCCATGAATGAACCAATCCCTGGAGCCAGGGAGTGGAGCCATGGAGGTTGGCACATGTTGTTAGGACCTCTGTTGTAATGACTTTTCTAATGGCTGTGGTGGCAAGATCTTATGGGATGCATCTGTTAATAAAATGAATATTAATTTCTAATAGTAAGTGGGTCCAAGGTGCTGGCTTAGCACCTAGCACCTCAGTCCCAGCACCTCAGTACTGATGTACTTCTCTGCAGAGACAATGACTGAGGAGCAAAGTGGATGGAAACTGGCCCAGAGTGCACAAGGGAAGTGTGTGTGTTTAGGGGGTTGGGGATAATAGCTATGGGCAAGCTATAGCTCCAACTTACCTAGGTTCAAGAAGGTGCAGGGAATTCGTGGTGTTTCACCATCCATCATTTTGCAGATGGAGAATATGCCTTTGCATAGAGTCTGACAAGACTTGTTCCAAGTCTTCTCTAGTTGGTACAGAAGTCGGGGAGACAGTACCCTCCATCTGCTGGGATAGGCATGAGAGGCTGAGTGCTCTCAAGAAAGTGTCTGGCTTTCTGTGAGCCTGCACACAGGCCTGATGAGGACAGTTCACGGTTTTGTTCTGAGGAGGGAGTGGTGCCACGTGTGATCCCGGGAAGAGGACAGACCTGGAGTCCTCTGTACAGCTACTTCATGGGAGTGGGGGTGATCTGCAGCATCCGCCCCATGGGATGTCTGTCCTTTATTGAGTTCTGGGTATGGTTTCTGTGACTGTGTCCCAATGGCTGGGATTTCCAAGGAGCAGGATTTTTTGGCTTTACATTAAGAGTTGGTCCACCCGGACTGGGCAAGGCCCATTCTGCTGCTGAGAACTGTGTCTCCAGTGGTTGGAGTGTGTATTACAGGCCTATAGGTCAATGGTGGGGTGGTTACAGTGGTCAGTAGACTACTGTTATTGATGATTTTTGTAAGTGAAATCTATAGGATGATATGTTAGATCTTATGGTTAGGGATCTACATTACGTGCCCATAAATGGTGCTTTTTCTGAATTTCATATTTGGTATCTTTTTACTACTTCTAATAGCCCTCCTTGTACTTGGTATTCCAAGAAGCAATGCATTACAACGTTGCCTGCATTGCGTTGATGGGAATTTGAGCATGAAAAGGTTGTCAGTGCTTCCACAAATTGTCCACTGGAACAGCCAAAAAAAAAAAAATTTTATTTTTGACACTAAGTAGGAAATATCCTGCTGTGATTCTTAATTTAAACCAGGGGAGGGGTCCTCTTTTGGTACTGGTAATGAGTACCATAAGCCTTCCTAGGGAACATTATCAGATTCTATTGGAAACTTGGTCTTTGCTTTTGTGGAAGAATCAGGAGTCAACCAGTTATTTGTGTCCTGTCTCATTTTCCATGATAGTTCCACAATATCTGGTTTCACACCTCTACCATTGTGAAATCCCAACTTTGGCACCAAACTGCCCTTCTCTGTCAAGGGCAGAGAGCCAAGTTTGAGCCAAGACAAGAGCCGCTTCTGGGTGACTGGGAGACTCTAGGATCAGAATGCTGTTGGTAGGGAGTTACTGGGATCCTAAATTCCAAACCAACTCCTGACACCCAGATGAAATACATTTCCTTTTTTTTTTTTTTTAATTCTATTTATTTGACAGACAGAGATCACAAGTAGGCAGAGAGGCAGGCAGAGAGAAAGATGGGGAAGCAGGCTCCCCGCCAAGCAGAGAGCCTGATGAAGGGCTCGATCCCAGGACCCTGAGATCATGACCTGAGCCCAAGGCAGAGGCTTAACACGCGTAGCCACCCAGGCGCCCCCAGATGAAATACATTTCTGACTTAGAAACTTCAGATAGAATTTTTTTGTCCATGATGACAACTGAAGAAAATGTGTCATCCCTAAACCTAACCTTAACCCCTAACAACGCTGAAACCTAAGCTGACCTTAAAGCCCAAACTAGAACCCTGAATCCCAAACCTGAAATGGAACCCAAAGCCTGTACCTGAGCCCTGGATCCAAGCCCTGAACCATGAACCCAAACCCTAAACCAGACCTCCAAGTCATGAACCCTGAACCCAAATCTCAGCATGAAGCCAAACCCCAAATTTGACCTTGAACTTGATCCCATAAGCCCTGAGTCTTAAAGCCTAAATCATAAACTTAAAGCCCTAAACTATAACTCTGTTCCCTTGTCCTTCACTCTAAATCCTCACCCTAATACTAAACCCAAAGCCTGATGTAGAACTCTGACTAAAACCTGAACCTGAACCCAAATTCAAACCCTTCACCACACTTTGCTTATGCACTTGCCATTGATGGATATTTGCAGTTTCTACCTTTTGATTCTTGTGAACATTGTTTGGGTTGGGGGCTAGGGTTAGGGTCTTGGATTAGGGTAGGGTCCAGGCTTGAGACCAAGTTGAGGTCAGAGTGTGGGTCTGCATCAGGGCCATGTTCAGTGCCTCTGTTTGGGTCAAGGACTGTTGTAATTCCACATTGTTTCCAATTCATTGTTCCTTAGCTATTTTGGGGGAAGTTGGGGGGTATTGGGCTCCATGCAGCTTGAATTTCCGGAATGAAATGGCGTCAGCTGGACCCTGGGAGGGAGCAGGACCTTCCACTGAAGGGTGAGCTCCCACAGTCCTGCACTGCCTTCCACGGCCTGCAGAGGGCGCCAGACCCCAGCTCCCGCCCTGAGCCCAGGCTGCGCAGCCACAGCTCGGACCGGAGCCCCGCCTCTTCAGGACCCACTGTGGAGACTTCTGGAGAATGTGGGGCGCCTCCCACCCTGACAGGACAAACTGAGGAGGGTGTGGCTCTGCATCCACACTGACCGGACCCGTTGTGGAGGACGCGCCCACACTGGCAGCAGTCCAACCTTCTAAGGACCAAACGCTGGAGGAGGTGAGGAGAAGCCGCCTGAGTGGACTGTCAAGGGGTTCATGGTCTCAGGACCCCACAGAGGAAGGGCGCCCTGTGTAGACACTGGGGCTTCCGTCGTTTTGTGTGAGGAGACGTGGCCTCCTGCTGTGCTGTGCGCGGGGCTGTGGGGTCCCCCCTTTCTGGGCTCCGGTGCTCCTCGGTCCTCATCTGTGTTTGTGTGCTCGCGGATTCGGTTCCTGGGGCTCCTCAGATGGTCTGCAGTCAGGGAGCGTCCGCCTGCTTCCGTGCTTGTGCTCCCCCCACCTCAGCCCTGCGGGGTCCTTCCCGTGTCCACACCCACTCCAGCCTTGCGCCGAGTCCGGAAATTCGGGAGCCAGAGTGAGGACTCTGTAGACGGTTTTGGGGAGAGTAGGTATTTTCCCAGTGTGGGTTCTTCCCTGAGCACAGTGCCTCCCCATCTCCGTGTGTCCCCCTCCCTGTCTGTTGTCATTGTTGCAGGGCTGTCAGAGGACAGGTCTGTCACCTTCTTGGTTCAGGGGCCTCCCGGGTATCTTGCTGTCTTGGATGCAGGTGTAAATGAGATCGTTCTCAGTAGTCTCTTTCTGATGGTTCCTTCCGAGCACGTAGGAGTGCCACTAATTTGTGCATATTGATTTTGTTCCTTGCAAGTTCTTGAATTTATTAGTTCGATTTGCCTTAAACTCAATCTGCCAGTTATTTGACCAGCAGCATGGGTTTATTTGGGAAGAGCAGAGAATGGCAGTCTGGGCTGAGCAAGCTATGGTCCCATCACAGGCAAGTGCGAGAAACAAAGGAGAGGATCATTATTTCATGGAGGAGGAAGAAGTTGGGAAGGGTGCTTGAAGGAAAGTCCCCTGGAGAAAGGCAGGGTGATGGAGAATTCTCACCAGCTGAGCTGCAAAGCTCCTACAAAAAGTCAGGAGATGAACCTCCAGCTTCCCCTGTGGGGCCTGGAATTGGTGAGTCTCTCCTGTGGGGGATTGCAATGTGGGGTCTGTAATGGGCACTGAGCACCAGGCGCCCCTTTCAAGCCTCCCCTTCTGGCATCCCCAGTCCACTTTACTGGGGCTTCCCTTCCTGCTTTTGCACAGTTCTAACCAGCTTGTGGTGGAATGTTGTGGAAAACTGAAATTCCAAATCCACTGCTTCTACTGCACCTGAGATACAGGGGCCCATGATTTAATCCTCCCACGAGTCTCTTGCTAACGTGTGTCCTCTCCATGTTGGGTGACCTGGATCTGGGAGGGCTTGGCCTCCATCCCAAAGTCTGATGTTCTCTCTGCTTCCGTGTCGTCGTGCTAACATGGCTGTTTGGAAGAGTCATTTCCTCTGCGGTGATTTCAAAGTGCAGTCAGCTTGTTATAGCAGCACAAATACGTGCTGTCTCCACACTCAGATTCCCCAGCCATCATTTCTTTACCACGTTTGCCACTTCACACGGGATGCTTCAGTGTGTTTGATCCCACACCAGGACAATGTCCTGCAGAACCACCACATAACCTGAAATGAGGAGATCATTACAGAACCCATCCAAGGGTTAGTGTTAGGGACATGGCAGGACTGACCTGAAGACCCCATGGAGAGCTGTCTGGGTGGCTGAGTTGACAGTGTAGGTGAGGGTGAGTGTCTGGCTCTGGCTTTGTGTCCAGGAGTCAGCTCTGTGTGGGTGTGTCCTCAGGTGGGCATGCAGATTTCTGCTCCTCTGAATCCTTTCCGGAGTTCCAAATGGCACAGTTTCCTTCTGGGCGGCAGGCTGAGTCCTCTGGGATTGCCCAGGTGTCCCCAAATTGTAGGGCACCTACTGCAAGGCCTTTGGGGTCAGAATACTGAGAATCAAACCAAAGGTTATGGTTAGGGCCCACCACATGGCAGGCCCCATCTGCCAGCACTCTGTCCATCTTTTGGGGGGGGGGCAGTCGAGGGATTGGTTCAGGGTGAGTGTAAAGCTCCAGGTTTGCATCCAGGGGCCTGCTGAATATGGGGGTGTCCAGAGGTAGGAATGCAGATTTCAGTTCCTCTGAATCCTTTCTGGAGTTCCAAATGGCATGATTCCTTTCAGGGTGGCAGGGTGATTCCTATGGTGTTCCTCACTGTCCCCAATCTCTGAGGCTTTGGAGCCAGGCCGTCGGGGACAGACCTCTCAGGACAGAATCTAGGCTTAAGAGTTTGTGCCTATGGGCATGGCTGCACTGATATGAAAGCACTGTGGCGAGGATCACAGGGGTCTGAGTTGAGAGCATGGTTCAGGATCAGTATCAAGGTCTGGGTGTGTGTCCAGGGGACCGCTGAATGTGGGGGTGGTCTCAGATGTCCAAGACGATTTCCCCTACTCTGAATCCTTTCCAGCATTCCAAATAGCCTGGTTTCCTCCTGGGTGGCAAGCTGAAATCTCTGGGATTTCTCAGGTCTTGCCCTTGCCCTTGCAAGGGCAAGATACTTTTTACAGTAAAAGAATTCACCAGATGAGCTGAACAGCAGAAAAGACACAGCTCAGGAGTAAATCAGTGAACAGGAATATCATGCCAAAAACTTCTTTGAGAACACACTACAGAGCAAGGGAAGATAGGAGAGAAAGCTGAGATATAAAGGACAAACCCTCCAACTTTCCAACATCATTCCCTACTTGTTTATTTCCATTGCTGTCAGCTCCTTCCCAGTCAAAAATAAGTCACCTGAGCCAGTCTTTTTTCTTCCTGAGTTTGGGGCACTGCAAAGCCCACCAGAGGGGACAAGGGCACCCCTGTACCTGCTGAGCTGAGCCCATTTGTACCCCAACAGTGAGAAGGTACCAGCCTGGCCCTCTGGTGCTCCATGGTCTGTGGCAGTCCTTCCTTCTGGACCCTACTTTGCTGCTCTTCCTTCCCTAACCCTGGTCTCAAACTAGGGATTGCTCCTGGAGGAGGAACTCAGGGAGATGAGGCTCGGGAGGGCCTCCCTGCCTGGAATCTCCATGTGAGGAGTGCACAGCCAACAGATTTTGCCCAGGGACTTGCAAAATGCAGAGAGGCAGATTTATTTTCTCTCTTTCTCTCTCTCTCTAGCCTCATACCAAGCAGGAGTTCTTAGAACTTTCTTCAGTGACTTCTAGGTGTAGCTTGGCCACTATTTCCACAGAAAGGCCACTTGAGCATGATCAAACACACGTATAAGCAATTACATTAAAAAAAAAAAAAACAATAAGCCAATGCACACAGACCTTTGACAGCAGCACAGGACGCTCAAGGGACCAGAGTCCCTACCTTGGGCAATAGTGGTAGAGGCCGGGTTCTGCCACGCAGGTTCCTAGACCTTTGGCAGTTTCCACGATTGCAAATCCAGACATGCAGAATCCTGAGGGACAACCTACTAACTGCAAAAGAGCAAAAATTCATCAGGATTCAGAGAGTGGAAATCCATTTGTACTGGAAAAGAAAGAAGTAGGCTTGCTGTGAATCCAGCAGGGAGGACAGGCATAGATAAAGGCTGGTGTATGGGTCACGGCAACTATTGTTTCTCAAGGGTCCTGCTGTCTCTGTAAAATGCTATGAGGACTCTCTCTTGGGGAACTCCTGCTTTCCTACCAGTGACGCCCCCAGATTCTGCTTTGCTAGTCCCATGGATTCCTGGGGATACCCAGTTGATAAGCTACGCTGTCCTCATGACAACACTTGCTAATAGACTGAATGTTTGTGTCTTGTCCCAATTCAGATGTTGAAGCCCTGACCCTCAAGGAGTGCCATCAGGAGGTATGGGCTTTGAGAGGTGATGAGGTCATGAGATTGGAACACTTGTGAATGAGATAAAAGCACATCTGAGAAAATACCTGAGAGATTGTTCTGCCAGCTGTCATCCATGCAAGGCTACAACAGAAATATGGGCATCTATAGATAATAAAGCAGTCTCTTGCTAGATATCAGATCTCCCAGGATCTTGCTTTTGGACTTCTCAGTCTCTAGAACTGCAAGGAATAGTACATGCTTTGCTGTTTCAGCCACCCAGTCTGTCATCATTTGTTGCAGCAACTTGAACTGAATAAGGCAGAGCCCAAGTCCTGGTTAATCCCTGCTTCTACTCATTTCCCCTCAGAAAGAGCTTCTAATCCAGAACTGACCTCTGCTTTCCATACACGTGCTTCAGACTCCTTCTGTGGGAGCCCAGACTTTGTAAAAGACTCCTCCCTCATGGCAACCAGCATTCTGTGACTCCTGAGGAATGTCCTCCCTGACTGTATTGAGTCAATCAATCTGATTTTGATTCTGGAGTCCCAGGATCAAGGACTGCATCAAGCTCCCAGCTTCATGGGGAGTCCGCTTCTCCCTCTGACCTTCTCCCCTCTCATGCTCTCTCTCTCTCACTCTCTCTCTCTCTCAAATAAATAAATAAAAATCTTTTAAAAATATGATTTTAACAGACCATAAGCTTGTTCTTGCTGGTCTTTGGAAGATTAGGCATTAGCCCTTCGGAGAAAGTTCTGAATGGCTGCTTCATGAAGGGGTGAACTGTGTCCCCAAAGTCTCTTTTTGCTGCCTTCTAATCACAGATGCTAATACAAATCCTCCCAGGTGCTGGTTTTTCAAAGCACTTAATGCTTTGGCTTTGAAGTTCCTCACTTGACAGTTCTGCTTTAATCAGTTTGTGACAAAACAGCCAATTGGTGTTGGATGCAAAGTGCACTGATACAGTTAATATCAGGGAACAATTTTTTGAGTGTCAAGCATGTGCAAGTGTGTGCACACACATATCCATGTGCTAAGTATTATGGTAAATGTCTGACAAGAACTAAAACATCAAAAAGTCAGGATACCCCATTAGCTGATATTTTTATTATTCCTACATCCTAAACTATGAAAAACAGGGTCAGAGAATAAGAAGTGGCAAAAAGAATCAAGATTTGAGGCAGTTCGATTTCACAGCCAGCCTTGATCAATAGGCATGTACACCTATGTCTAGTTTCAGCTCTGTGTAACCTTGCCATAACCTTGGATAAGCCATTCATCTCTCAAGTTCAGGTTCTTGGTCCAAAGAGGGAAGGGGCACAGGTTGAGTACCTCCAGTGGGACTTCCTGGCAGGCTTGTTCATCCAAGAATTCCTGTTTCAGTTTGAGTAATTGAATCCAGTCTTTGTTTTACCGAAGGCCAAGCTTGTCCAGTGTGTCCATGCCACCAGCCAAGAGCATTTGCCCATGCCATGTAACAACTGAGCAACACTCATAGGAATGGGGGAGGAAAAGATGTCCACAGGTGTTGACATATGTTCTTCATGGAGGGATAGGAGCTGGGGCCATCACCTGCTGTTTCTAGTGGCCTTCTCTGTCGAGTTAAAATAAATGGCAATTATTTGCAACGACAGGGATGAAAGTAGAGGGTATTATGCCAAGCGAAATAAGTCAGTCAGAGAAAGACAATTATCATATGATCTCACTCATATGTGGAGTTTAAGAAACAAAACAGAATCATAGGGGAGTAAAGGAAAAAAATAAAACAAGATGAAGTCAAAGAGGGAGACAAACCAGAAGAGACTTTAAAAAAAAAAAAAAGATTTTTATTTACTTATTTGACAAACAGAGATCACAAGTAGGCAGAGAGGCAGGAAGAGAGAGAGAGAGGAGGATGCAGACTCCCCAGGGAGCAGAGAGCCTGATGTGGGGCTCGATCCCAGGACCCTGAGATCATAACCTGAGTTGAAGGCAGAGGCTTTAACCCACTGAGCCAGACAGGTACTCCTCAGAAGAGACTCTTAATCACAGTAAACACACTTAGGGTTCTTGGAGGGGAGGAGGATGGGTGGATGGGGTAACTGGGTGATGGACATTAAGGAAGGCATGTGATACAGTGAGCACTGGGTGTTATAAAAGACTGATGAATCACTAACCTGTATGTCTGAAACTAGTATTATATGTTAATTAATTGTATTTAGATTAAAATTTTCTTTGAAAATAATTTTAAAATAAAATAAGTAACAATCAAATAATGATCAGAGTTATCCAGCAGGGAGTATCAGATCTAGATGTCAGTTAAATTTAAGGGGCTTGCCGAAGTTTAGGAGAGTCACGCTAGGTCATTTTCCTGTGTGGGGAAGTCTTCAGGGGCAGTTCCAAAGACAAAGATTATTAATATTTCTCCTTCCCCAATTCCTCCTAGAGCCAAAGATGTTTCCTCCACTCACCCACTGGCCCTGTATGTAGGTGTTGCTTTCTCTCTTCCAATCAAAAAATCAGTGAGTAACTATAACTTCACCTTTTCCAATATCCCCCTACCCCCGACCTTTTGTTTTTAATGGCCATGGGCAACAGGGACAAAGACACTTTTTAAAAACTTACAGAGATCTATTATGCTCTACTACCTTGGCCCACATGGGCCACTGCAGAGGGATTCTGTGAACCGTGTACTCAGATGAATGGTCATTATCTTCAAAAAGGCAGGGGCAGTGATAGACACAGGAACCAAAAAAGCAAGAGTTAATGGACCATCAGAATAATGGAGTACCAACACTTTTTTGTCCTTGGCTTGAATCCTCAAGGTCCAGTGTCTCAACAGAATTTTCATTTTGGCCTCATCTGACTCACTTGTCCACCCCTGGGCCAGTTGGCATTTATACTGAGAACTGGAAATTTTCCTTAGAAGAGAAAAAGAGTATTTGTCAGGTAAACCAAGGAAATGTCCATTATAGGAAGTTAGGCCTTTTGTCATGGTACTCCATTAGCACCCTCCTGACTGTTAAAGAAAAAAAAAAAATTTGTGACACCCATTAAAGACAGTAAGGAAGATTTTATTCAAGGGATGTTACTACGATGGGATTTTATTTTATAGTATGGGAGAGAAATGTGGCTCAGCTCAGACAAATGGAGATTTACAGCTAAAGAGCATGGTGGGGGTCACTGAATGTAAAATTAAGATGGAACATCAAGGGTAAGGATGAAGGGATTCTGGTTAAACTATCTGGACAGTAATATTGTTGAAGGAAGGCTAGGGTCATAAACTATTGAGATCAGGGGATAAGGAATTTTTTAAAAGACTTATTAATACATTTTAGAGAGAGGGAGCAGGGGTAGGGGTAGAGGGAGAGGGAAAGAGAATTTTAATCAGACTCTTCACTGAGCATAGAGCCTGAGGTGAGGCTTAATCTCAGGACCGTGAGATCATGACCAGAGCAGAAACCAAGAGTCAAACGTTCAACCAGCTGCACCAACCAGGTGCCCTGGGAATAAGGGATTTGATCAGATATTAAGCGTTATAGATACTGAAGCACCTGGGTGGCTTAGTTGGTTAAATCTCTGGCTTTGGCTTAGGTCATGATCTGATCCCAAGATCAAGCCTGGCACTGGGCTTGCTGCTCAGTGGGGATTCTGGTTCTCTCTCTCCCTCTGCTATTCCCCCTGCTCAGGCTCTCTCTCTGTCAAAATAAATAAATCTTAAAAAAAAAAAAAAAAGAGTGGTAAGATACCAGGGGTGAGAGATAAGGAATTTGATCAGATATCAAGAGTAGGATAGGAGATTGCTGAAAAATTGACTAAGCAGATTTCTTGCTAAAACTGGGCTAAGTGGGCGGAGCCTGAGGTCAAGGCTGGACAGAAAGAGGACTCAGAGGAACTTGACTCCAGTCTGGTCAAGGAGAAAATCTTCATCATCCATGACCATTGTATTTTCTGCAGTCACACATTTTACTAATTCTTTTATCAGACATTCAGTGAACGAGAAACATGAACACAGCAGCAATAATATAAAAAATGTAAGTGCTCTAGCAGAGATAAAGGCCGTATAGGAATCCACCTCATCAGATTTAGAATATGCATGACTCCATGACTGAATTACTACCACTGCTTGACTATTGAGATTAAGATGTAGTACAGAGGATCAGAGGGAAGGGAGGGAAAACTGAATGGGAGTCATCAGAAAGGGAGACAAACCATGAGGCACCTTTAACTATAGGAAATAAACCGAGAGTTGCTGGGGGGGGGGAGGGGAGTGGGAGACATGGAGTAACTGGGTGATAGGCATTAAGGAGGACACGTGATGTGATGAGCACCAAGGGTTATCCACAACTGATGAGTTACTAAATTCTCTGAAACCAATGATGTACTATCTAATGGCTAATTGAATTTAAATATCTAAAAAAGACACTTAAAAAAAAAAGAGGTAGCATAACTCACAATATCCTTTGAGTGGAAGAATGTGCGGACTTTCCACACCTCCGCTGTCCAAGTCCCATGGATAGTAGCCACATGTGGCTAATGACCACTTAAAAGGTGGCCAGTTCAAATGTAGAAATGCTGTAAAAGAAGAATAAACACTGGCTTTCACAGACATATTGTAACCAAAGCTCAGAGAGTATTGCCACCCTCACATCACAAACATCGCATGACTTCTACAGCTAATGAGAGTGGGACCCAAGATGGGAGAGGTCAACCTGAAAGTCCATGATGTCAGAAAGAACATGGGGAAGAAAGAGTCACAATCCTGGAGTGGATGGGCTGAGGACTGTCAGAATGCTTTTTTTTTTTTTTTTTTTTTTGGTGATTCTGTATACGGACAAGGAGAATTCACTGGAGATGACATCTGTATGCCTCACATTTTCAAGGGAAAATTATGAAAGCGCATATAGACCCACAGCCATAGTTTAATTATGTTTGAAATGTATTCAGAACTACTCCAGTCAGTAAATTGCATATTTTCACATTTAGCTTCTCAATTTTCTCTTCGGCCCCTCCCATTCTTGAAATCCCAACACAAATCCCATCTCTTGCCTAAGGACCATAAACTACCTCACTATCAAAGGCTACAGTTCATTCATTCATTTGATTCATTCAAAGCAACCTAATCTTGAGTGATGTCTTAGGCGCTCTTCTAGGGACTGGTGACACGGTGAACAAAATAGGTAAAGATCTCACTTTCATGGAGCCTATCTGGTATTTAGGGGAAAATCTTTCCTTATCAACATGAAAAGACTTATTATGGATGTTGCTTAGAATTTCAGTTTTTTTTTTTTTTTTTTCTTGACAGTATCTCAGGTGATCATCTTTGAGGTGGTTCTCCTGAAAATACCTTTGGGGGGTACTGACTCGACTTTCTGAGTCAGACACTTTCCTAAAGACAGGGGTCACAGGAAAAGTGACAACTGTCACTCTTGCAGTAAGAACAGGGATCACAATGCTTAAAACAGAGATATTCTGCTCAGCTGTCAGAAAGTCCTCAAGGCTCCAAATGTGTGTGGCCAACTAATGGAACCTGTAACTCAGAGGTTATCATCCTGAGAGCAATGGGAAATCCCTCTAGTTAAGGACTCTCCTTGACGGAAGCTTGACAATGGCCTTGATTTACTTACTATGATGTTTAGGTAATTATACACATTAAGAAAAGTGCACAAGGCACTTACATTTCCATGATACCATCAAAGATATTGTCGTTTTATTAAAATGTTACATCTAGAGCTGTAACGTATAGAGTAGTTAAGTCAATCACTATGTGGTACAGGTGAGACTATTGTAACAGCCATACTTCCATAAAAAAGAAAAAAATTTTGTGGTTTCTGATCTAGGAATCAGCCAGTGAATAATTCTATATCAGTGTCCAGTTACCGGGCTAAACATGTAATCTATTTATACTTCTGAGGGTAAGCTGAATTGTGACCACTGAGTCAGCTGTGTTCTAGTAACTACTCATTTACCCAACATAACAGATATAAGAAGGTAAAAGGCTTCTAAGGAGACTGGTTACTTATATTTTGAACCACATTTTGGCAGGTATAACTTGCAACTTGTGTTTAGTGGTAAGATTTCTGATATTTACTTTCTCCTTCCTTTGGCAAGTCAAGTTAGTTAAAAAGTAATTAGAGTTGAGTCCATTGTTTTTCTTAAATGTTTACAGAGATGTAGAACTCTCAAGTTTCTTTACTAGACAGGATTAGATCACATTAGTGATAAAGATAAGAATGATTTACATTGCTAAAACGAGAACTTCCTGTCAGTTTGGAGAAAGCTCATTTTTATAACCAACATATTGGCTGGGCTAGAGATTAATGAGTGCTATGGGTGGGGTGATGAAAGTGATATATTCAATGACCTGTGGAATTTGTTCTGTAATTTCCCCACTCCTCTGGTCAGCAGAGCGTCTTCTTCAGTACCCAGCACTGCCCATAACTGCATTCAGAAAATCACTCTCCAAAAATGGTTATTTGTTTTGCCTTTTTTATAATTTTTTAAAACATTTGATTTATTTACTTGTCAGAGAGAGAGAATGAGAGCACAAGCAGGGGGAGCAGCAGAGGGAGGGGGAGAAGCAAGCTTCCTGCTTGGTGGGATTGCACAAGGGCTGAAGAAGACAGAATGGGAAGGGGACAAGGAGAATAGTGGGTTTCAGATTCTTGGGAACAGAGCCCACATCTATTTCTATGTTTATCTCACTGCTCTAAACCCAGGTCACAGCACAGTGCCTGCAGCAGAGTCATGGAAGTGCTCCAGAACTGATAACTATTGCTATTTATACTACTAAAATTCCTCCACAAAGGGCCAAGTGTCATAGCTTCTCCCAGTTCCCCACACTGAACACAATGAAGAATCGAACTATCGGTTTAAGGATGGCGAGGGGCATTTAACAGGACCCAGATCACAGGAGCCATATTGTATTGCAGGACCAGGGGTCTTACCAGTGACTAGGTATTCACTCCTCTTAAGAGGCTAGCTCCTTGGATCTCCCTCTTCAATCCTCTGAACCCATGTCTGGCATCAGAAACAAAAGTAAACATAACATATCGCCCTCATTTATTTTTTACTATTATTTGTTACAGAGGAAGAGAGAGATCACAAGCAAGGGGAGCAACAGGCAGAGGGAAGGCAGGCCCCCCACTAGAGCCTGGTATGGGATCCAATACCAGGACCCTGGGATCATGACCTGAACCAAAGGTAGATGCTTAACTAAGTAAGCTACCCAGACATCCCTTATTGTCCTTCTTTAAAATTTAATGTATTCTCTCTCCCTCTCTCTTTGTCCCCACTCTGTCACTCATACTCACACAATCACAGAGTCACAGACAATAGCAAGGTATTTCCCATTCTAATTCGCTAAGGCACTATGAGCTTAAGCCCAACAGAATCACTTTGCCAGCTGCTGCTCTACCGTGCCCTGATCCCTTCTCTATCCCCAAGCTCGATCTGTAACTCAAGTGTCATGGTGGTGGCTCTTTCTGCCCTCCCTCCACAAGGCTGTCATCAGCACACTCTTCCCCGTGGCTCCACTCCCCGGCACTGGCTGCCTTTGGTCTACTGGTATGCCCTCTCCTAGAGCTTTTCCACTCTCCCTGAGGGGAAGACCACCCTTACTTCTCCCCTGTGGCTGTCACGTGTCTGCTATATATTGTGATGATCAGCCTGATTAAGAGATTGGGAACTAAAAGACCGGCTTCTGCTTATGGATAAAACTAACTCTGGGGCTTGGGACACATGACAGCAGCACATGGTGGTAGAACTGAGATGGTTAGGGAGTTAATCTGCATTTTCACATCTGGTCAGCAGCAGAACAAAGAGGACACCCCAGATCTCCTATCTCCCAGAACAGTACTCTTCAAGTAACTTATAGCACCATCCTTCTCCAGCTTTGGAAGTGGCACTTTTCCAACCCCAAAGTCTTGATTCTAGGCAGCACTCCAAGAGATACTCCCTCCAGAATCACCCCTGGCTGGAAGTAGTGGTTGGCCAAGGCATCCCAAATATCTTCCCTTCAGAGTTGCGCTTGCATCAAACTCAAAACTGTGGCACGTACGGGACTTTCCTGTCGGCCTCTAGCTCTAAGGACCTATTGGACTTCAGAGGTGCTCTTTTATACCCACTTACCTTATAACATCAACGTGTGACTCCTCTAGAATTCTCTCCATGGTTTTTCTCCTGTACTAATTGTTATGGACTGAATTGTGTCCCCACAAAAGTCATATGAAGAATTCCTAATCTCCAGTGTGACTCCATCTGGAGATAGGGCCTACCTAGAAGGAGGTACTGAAAGCTTGGTGAGGTCACAGGAGTCCTAATCTGCTAGGACTAGTGTCCTCATAAGGGGGAAACACATGAAAGCACTCCCCCTACCTCCCCTCTGGGGGCCCACAGAGAAAAGGTCATCTGAGGGCACAGTTGAAAAGATAGTGATCTATAGACCAACAAGAAAAGGCTCACTGGAGACCAACCTTGCTGGCACCTTGATCTGGAACTTCTGGCCTCCAGATCTGTGAGAAAATACATTTCTTCCATTTAAGCCCTCCATCCTGTGTTTGGTATAGCAGCCTGAGTAGACAAAAATATACTGATAAAGCCTTCTTTCAAGCTTGGGAGAAACTTTCTATACACTGTGCTCCATGCTTTTGGGTCTAACCCTTCTCTCCATAGCCATTGCTAATATTTGAGCCAGAGAAGTCATAAATACTAGGAATTTTGGAATTGGATAGGGGATCAATAACCATCTAACTCAGTATCCCCAGCTATGAAGAATTAACACACACACACTACAAACATGGTTATCACATTGGTGATTTCTTGATACCCAAGCCCACATGCCAGCTCCCCTTCGGAGTACTAACCTCACTATCTCCCTGTGACCTACCCACCTCCATGCAGACCTAGGACCTTATACCTCAACTCCTGCCAAGCTAACGACAAAAGTTTATGATTCAGTTCCTATCTCTCCTGCTTTATTCATGACCTCTTAAAGTCTAGTGACCCATCCTCCTCTTCTTTCTAAAAAACAAAACAAAACAAAACAAAACAAAACCCACTGCTTCCTGGGAACCCTTCAGATTTTTTTTTATTTTTTTTAAATTTTTTATTTCTTTTCAGCGTAACAGTATCCAGTGTTTTTGCACCACACCCAGTGCTCCATGCAATACGTGCCCTCCCCAATACCCACCACCTCGTTCCCCCTACCACCCCCCACACCTTCTAAATCCTCAGATTGTTTTTCAGAGTCCATAGTCTCATGTTTCACCTCCCCTTCCAATTTCCCCCAACTCCCTTCTCCTCTCCATCTCCCCTTGCCCTCCATGCTATTTGTTATGCTCCACAAATAAGGGAAACCCTATGATCATTGACTCTCTCTGCTTGACTTATTTCACTCAGCATCATCTCTTCCAGTCCCATCCATGTTGCTACAAAAGTTGAGTATTCATCCTTCTTTCAGATGTTTTTTTACCACTATAATCTACTGGAGGATAACAATGTACCAGAACCCTTGAGTGACCATTAATGCCTATTGGTCACATCGTGTATGCTACGTAGGACCCTATTCTGTGTTCTTAACAATCATGGCTTCGACTCGTAGCTGAAGGTGGACTTTAACTGGAGTCTATTGCGCAAATACCTGAAGCAGGAAGTCCCCTGTCCAGTGAACGAGGCATGCAGACTTCCAGAGTTCTTGAGGTCCTCTCTTCAAATATACACATACACTTTGAGAAATCAGGATTCCCACCCAAACGAGAGACAAAAGAAAAGAAAAAAAGTAAAAAAAGGAAAGAAGAGAGAGAGAGAGACAGGAAAGAAAGGGAAGATGAAAAATAAGGTTCAGCCCAGATGGGCCCCAAGTTAAGATTAATGAAGTAGAAAAACAAAAAGAGATAAAAAGACTGATACAAGTATATGACAAGAGAAAAAAAAAATATATATATATATATATGCAAATAAAGAAAGAACCTCGTCAAAAAGAACCACAAGTGTAAAATTTATATGCTATCAGGACAAACACAAAAAACACAGAAACACTGGTGGAAGAAGATGGGAGAGTTCTTATAAATTCTCAGTGTGTGTGAGGAAGGTTGTTTTGATTCTTCCTAGATGTATCTTGATATCTTTGTTAAAGGACTCAACTTTCCTAAGATAAAGGGGATTAAAAATTGGTTTACCTATAGGGGTAGTATTGATTGGAGAAAGGGGATTACTTTGAAGTTTAACTCTATATGAATATTAGAGGATAAAACTAAAAAGGAATAAACTAGACTAAACTAAAATTTAAAAAAAGGAATTCAAAAAATAAAAATGCAAAAGAAAAACATAGGTGTATGTATCAAAAAGTTAGGTTAGAAAGGTATTTGGAATTTGATGTACTGTACAACTTGCTGTGATGGTAAATAGGTTAAAAAAATTACCTATGTGTAAAAAAAAAAAAAAAAAATGAACCGGAATAGTGGGAACAAGTGAACAATACAAGTTTTCCTATGAAGTAGTGGTTGTTCTCTTGTAGTCCTTTTTTTTTTCTTTCTTGGTTTGTTTTCTGGGGGAGGGGCCTTCCACGTGGGTTGTCAGTCAATTATGAGTGGCTGCCTTCGGCTCAGGTCATGATCCCAGGATCCTGGGATCGAGTCCATCTTCAGTCTCTCTGCTCAGCAGAAAGCCTGCTTGTAACTCTCCCTTTGCCTGAAGCTCTACCTACTTGTGCTCTCTCTGTCAAATAAATAAATAAAATCTTTTTAAAAAACTGGAAGGGCTTCTCAGTCACTCTTTCCTACTATCCCCATTTGTACATAAGGAAAGGCAGTGCAAACCTGGAGGGAGGAGCCCAGAATGAAAATGAAAGAAAGAAAGAAAAGAGAGAAAGAAAGAAAGAAAATAAAAAAGAAAGAAAATGAAAGGGGAACTGGCTGAGAGACTAGAACCAAAGCTTCACCAAAGTATAGCCTTCCAGGAAGTAGAAAATGGGATGTTTGCTTCCAGCTTGGAGAGTAGTATGGGAGCTTGGGTAAAAGAAACAAGCAAAATCCCAATGATTATGAGGCTCTGGAGGAATGGGGTGGGGTACCCAGGTGACCAGTAGGTTACAAACCCTGATTCTACCCATTTTCATTAAAAAGAAAAAAAAATACCCTGCAGTTCATCCTCTTCATGCCCCTCCCTCCTGCAAAGAGAGTACAAAGCAGTGACTCTCGAGGTACATAAAAATGAGTGAGACATAAACCAACAATCACAAATGTTTCAGAAAAATCAAGCCACGGAAAAAAAGAACAGCTTCAATATGTTTTATCCTTTCTTTCAAGAGAGAATATGCACCTAAGGAGGGGGGGAAAGTGTTAGACATTAACATCAATGTAATTAAATTAATCATATGGATAAGCCAGAATATCTTATCATGAAATGAGAGCAGGCAGTTATAAAAAATAATTAACCGATATCTTGGAAATACAAATAGCAACAGAAGTAAAAAGAAACCCTTCAAAGAGATGGGTTGAATAGCAGAATGAGCACTGCTTAAAACCAAACCAGAGAGATGGAATATCAAGCTAAGGAATTCTCTAAGAAGGCAACCCAAGGAAGAAAAAGAAAAACCCTCTGAGTGACAGGTAAGGAATTACAGAAGACAGACCTAAAAGTTCCAGTAGAAGTCTACAGACTTCCCATTGGTTTGTTATCCTTCCTGCTTATCTTCTCAGCCAAAAGTAAAGCACCTCAGCACCGTTGGACTTTTTCCCAGTTATTGTTGGCTTCTGGCTCAGAGGCTCAAAGTGCTGGTTTGGGCCCCAGTTTTCCCCCAGGATTCCCCTACCAGCACCTGTGACTTTTTCAGACAGCCTCCTCAGGAAGCCCAGGACAACCAGCAGCTTCAGCGCTACCCAGTCCCTAGCACTGTGCCTCCTAAGCTAACACTTCGTTACACTCTACCCGTCGAGAGCCGGTCCGAGGCGACGCCCCAGGACTCCAATGAGTCCAGCTGCCAGATGCCAATCCAGCGATGAGAAAGCTCCTGAGCTCCAGAAAGCCACATGGGGACGCTGAGCCCCAAGGCCCCTGCATCATGGTCCCGCCCCTCCACGCAGACCCCGCCCCTTTATCAGCCAGGCTCTGTTGGAGAGTGGGGCCTTGTGAGAGTTGTGGTCCCCCCAGGGCCTCCAGCCTCCTGCGGGAAGGTGGGGCTGGCAGCTGGAAGAACCCGGGAACCACAGCTGGGAAGGACAGATGCCTCTGCCTCCCTGGGAACTCAGGCTCTATGGCGGCCAATTAGGCAGGGCCACATGAGTCTCCAAAACAAAGAGCAGGAGCAGGCTGGGCTCCTTCCCCTAGGCCCGCCGCCCTCCCGCCCTCCCACTCTCTCGCACTCCCTCACTCCCACGAGCCCCCTCTCAGGTTTGGAACTTGATGAGGGAGCAGGAGGCTGACTGAGGACAAAGCAAAAGCTGGCACCTTGCACCCCCTCTCCACCCGCTCCCCTCTGTAATATGTGTAACATTCCTCAGGCACCCCTGACCGCCATAAACGAGAAACAAAGAGTTAACTTGCAGAGCTCACAATCCTGAAAGACAGGCATCTCCCAACTATCTTGATGTTAATGGCTTGGTAAAAGACAACTCCTCTTTAGCATATGAAAACTCCTTTGGAACCTCCCTTTCCCTTACCTTCCCCCAACCACAGATTACTTAACCTGCAGCTCTTCCTGCCCACAGGTGCTGTCCCCATGCCTCCATAAACCACCCTTTTGCAGCAAATATGTCTCAAGAATTCTTTCTTGGTCATCAGCTCCGGACCTCAGCCCACTGAACCTCGACATTAAAGAAATACAAATTAAAATCATAATGAGACATGCTTACATATCTATTAGAATGGCTAAAATTATAAAGGCTAATTGTACTTGGTCTGAGCTAGATTGAGAAGCAACAAAAAATCTAAACTGTTGTTGGCATATATCATGATACCACCACTTTGGAAAATAGTTTGAAAATTTTTTTAAATGCAAAATATGTTGCAGTTACACGAATAGCCATTTTACTTGTAGGCGTTTAACCAAGAGAAACAAACCCTATGTTCATACAAGGACTTGTATATGAACTTCATAGCAGCTTTATTTTTAAGAATTGAAAACAGTGGAAATGTTCATCAATGTCCATCAAAAGAGCAAAGACAAATTATGATCTATTCATTAAAGAGATTACTATTCAACATCAAAATGAACTATTTACAATTGGAGATTCTCAAGGTAATGATGCTGAGAAAAGAAAAGCCAGGCAATGAATAGTATATACTGTGTGATTCCATGACTATAAAAAATCTAGAAAATACAAATTTATATATAGTCACAGTCATCAAATATAGTGGTGTGATTTTAGTGCCTTCTTCTGTGCTCCCATAGCTTCCTACACTTGGATCTCCGAGCATTTGTTACACCATGTGAAAATAGGAACTCTTTTTCTTTATTCTGTCTTACTAGAATAAGAATCCTTGAAATTTTATGGACATTTGAACTCTCAGTTATTAGCAGAACTTCTATCACACAGTAAGTTTCCAAATATAAAAGCCAGAGTTTTACAATGACTTCTAAGCTTTTACATGATCTAGCCACTCATTTAACCTCTGTGACCTCTTTCCCTGCTACTCTTCAGTCACTCACAGTGGCCTCCTTGCTATTCCTCAGATATGCCAGGCACGATCCAACCTTATGGCCTTCAAGATAGCCAATTGCTTTGTCTGGAGTGACCTTATTGCTGATAGTTCTGGGCAAATTCATCACCTTTCCATACCTTTGTTCAATTGTCAGCTTCATTGTAACTACCCTGATCTTCCTATTAAAAATTTTAACTCCCCATCCCCTGCCTAGCAACCTTGATTTTTCTCACCCTGATCTAATTTTTCTTTATCCCCATTGTACTCATCATTTTTGAATGCACTATGCAATTTTTATTAAGGTTTATAGCTTTTAATTGTCTCACCCATTAAAATAAAAGTTCTACAAAGCCAAGTATTTCATTTACCAGTGTAGTCTGAAGTAATATCTGCCATATAATAGGTTCAATAGACAATTGGTAAATTTCAGAATAAATTAATGTTGAGAGTATACTGAATTTCATAAGTCATTTCAATGATTTTTTCCAAAAAATAAACTATGTAAAACATACCTTAAATTTACTTTCAAAATATTTTATAGCATATAATGGACAATATACATAAGCCTTAAAGAAACAATCATATAAATAACCATTTCATACCTACTTAAAAACTGCATAATACCACACTCCTAGATCCTCTCTGAACGCTCTAAAATAACCCTTCAAAGGAAATACATTTTTAAAAATAACAGATTTTTTGGTCAAATAATTTAATAAAATAAAAGTTTCATTCATCTATGCAGATCATAATAAATGCTTTTAATAAGCATGAAATTATAACTCTGAAGTGTGCTAAAATGAAACCACCTGCTAAGGGTGAGAGAACAAAAATAAACATCATTTTTCCAAATAAGAGGAATTTATTACCTTTGAATCAAAGCATGTGGATTTGTTCAAACCGGCAATAAAGCAATATGGAGACACAAACCATAGAAAGTCATATTTTAGATTTCTAAAAGACTTCGAAGTGAAGAGTATACATTTTTTAAATGCTACATAATGCTACTGTTTTACAAAGAACCACTTATTTAACTGTCGTCTTTGATGATGATTGAGATTTAGATCTTTAGGATTTTCTTTTATACTTTTCTGTCAAGAGTAGCCTTTTAAAGTTTCATTTTGCATCAGGGTCGATAGTTGGCACAGTGTAAATGGAAACTTCTTTATGAAAGAATAAATAGTCAATGAAAAATACAGTGCACTATTAAATGAACTAAACAAATCATTTCCTAAAACATAGTTATATAGGCATACAGAATCTCCCAAAGAAAAATAGTAAAGAAGAACAAATCAATCTTATTTACTATATTTTGTTAGGCTATCCAGAATGTTGTTGTTTCCAAATGCTTATGTTTTTATTTTTTAAATAATTAAGATTTAAAGGGGAACCTGGGTGGCTCCTTTAGTTAAGAGGCTGACTCTTGGTTTTGGCTCAGATCATAATCATGGGGTGCTGGGATCAAGTCCTGCACCAGGCGCTACACTCAGCAGGGAGTCCACTTGAGACTTTCTCCCTCTGCCCATCCCCCTGCTTGCTTTCTCTCTCTCTCTCAAATAAGTAAATCTTTAAAAAATAATTACAATTTAAAGAAATAAACAAAATTCAAGGCAAATTACTACATAGAGAAAATAACTATTGGTTTTTGGATGTTTACAAATAATTTCTTTGTAAATATATGTTTACAAACAAATTGAAATTGCAGGCTCAATTTAGTACCCAGAATTTTCACTGTGCATTATATTCACCATGCACTATATTATCATGGGGTTAACAATGGTCCATAAATTTAATTATAACTTATGGCTGGTTTCAGTCTATGATATACTATTATTTGGGAGTATGCTGTTTCTCCCTGGCTTCATGTTCTTTGCAGGGGGAAACTCTACTATGATACTTCTCACTTATTGCTCCTACATATTCATGAATTTGGGAGAAAAAAATAGGCCCTGTGTGTCTTAGCAACTAATGGGATATATTTTGATATTTACATGCTTACACATATTATGTGTTATAGTCTTCTCTTTTACATGCAGTAAAAAGGTTAACCCCTTTTCTGCAGAGATCTGAAAATGTGAAACAGTGCCTGAGTAGCTGAATTCATCTAATTTGAATTCCTTGCAGGTCTAAGACCGATTGTTTTTCACTTGACTGCCTCCTTTTCATCTGTCAATTGGTTACAAATTCTGGTACTGAAGAGAATGCATTGGGGCTGGTGGCTCAGTGGGTTAAAGCCTCTGCCTTCAGTTCAGGTCATGATCTCAGGATCCTGGGATCGAGCTCCACATCGGGACATAATGTAACGACAGATAGTTTATATGGGAGCCCTTTGGGTACTCTGGTGGATGAATGTTTTTAAATTAGTTTTTCATGGACATGGGGAGTTAGAGAGGAGAAGGGAGGTGGGGGAAACTGGAAGGGGAGCTGAACCATGAGAGACTATGGACTCCGAAAAACAATCTGAGGGTTTTGAAGGGGCGGGGGGTTGGGAGGTTGGGGTACCAGGTGGTGGGTATTATAGAGGGCACTGCTTGCATGGAGCACTGGGTGTGGTGCAAAAAGAATGAATACTGTTATGCTGAAAATAAATAAAAAATAAATTTTAAAATATTAGTTTTTCGTAAACTACAAAAAAAAAAAAAAGAAAAGCACTCCCATTTATAGCGTACACTTTATGGTTCACAAAGCACGTGCCAACAATAAAAATAATGATGGGTTACCGTTACAATTCATAGAAAATGAGGTACAGGGAAATTGAATGAAAGGGAATAACAAAGTAGGTTCATAAGTCAATCTTCCTTGTAAAAAAATTAACCTGAAAGTGCGTTTCTGCCCCCTCTCTCCTGTGTGATATGATAAAGAATGACCACGATACATGAATTATAGTTCGGGGTCTTGAAAAACATAATAGCTTTATACCAACACTTGAGCTTTTATTTATTTATTTATTTATTGCTAAGAAGATAGCTCAATTTGATATGCGGTTCCTGACAACCAACCTCAGAAATAATTCCATCTTCATGAGAAGTCAGAAAGAACCACAAACCAAACCTCAAAATAGATTCAAAGAGAAAATACTCTTAAAAAAATTTCCCTCCTGGGGCACTGGCGTGGCTCAGTGAGTTAAAGCCTCTGCGTTTGGCTCAGGTCATGATCCTAGGGTCCTGGGATTGAGCCCCATGTCTGTCTCTCTGCTCAGCAGGGAGCCTGCTTCCACCTCTCTCTCTCTGCCTGCTCTCTGCCTACTTGTGATCTCTGTCTGTCAAATAAATAAATAAATAAAATCTTAAAAATAAAATTTCCCTTCCTTTCAGAGCTGACCAAACCTCTAACAAATTTTCCAGAAAGCTTCGTCTAAAATGTTGTACTTTCTTCAGATACCCAGCAGGACCTTCTTCTCTGATCCTGGCATTTCTTCAATGGCTTATTCCAGAGAATAAGACACTAAACTACTGAGCGCCATGGGCCTCAGAACCACGAAAGAGATGATGAGGGGCACAAAGCATGCCTCTGGTCACCAAGAGGGTATGGAAACGTTTGCTGCTTTTCTGCATTTTTCATAGCTGAGTTTTTAGCTGGAGGCCGCTCCTTTAGGATAAATTGCTGATACCGTATAGTAAAAGCTATTATATGATCTTTTACAAACCATTTCCTATCTTTGCATTCTCATGTGCCAAGACAGACACGGATTATTTAAAACCCTGAAGAGAGTGCTCTTGCCTTTAAATTGCCTGTAACCTTCGTGTAATAGATTTATGATTGATGATAGATTTAGTTAAAATATAACTATTTTAAATATTTACTCTCAGTAAACGATTTCAACCTATGCTCATTTAAGTAACTTGGTGCATAATCCCTTTTCTATTAAACCATAGTGCAAGGACCAATGCCGCGTTTCTGAGAGAACCCCAAGCTATTTTTCTAGAATGGCCGTATGCGTATATATCAGGCGTCCTGTTTTCACTCCCTTTGTGGAGCACCTACCCTGGAGGTCATGTAATAACCAATGACCAAAAAAAAAAAACGAACAAAAAACCCAAACATCCAGGTCGAAGTGCCATCCCTACCTGGAGATGAGTAGACTGCTCAAACAGATCCTGGGCAGGCATCTCAGCCCAGGCCTCTGCTGGGGAAGCTGGTTCCTGGCTTTGGGCACAATCTGGAAGCCAGCAAACTGACCCAAGAGTGCATCCAGGGTTAACAGGACTGATGATCTTTTTGCAGCCAGGCCTTGCGCGGACACCCGCTCAGGGAGCCAGGCTAGGAGGCTGCCCAGCGCCTGCGCTGGCAATGCTTGCAGCCCCCCGAGGCTTCACCCCGCGCCCCAGCCCAGGCCGGGCCTCAGGAGGGAGGGGGCGGGGGCGGCGCAGAGAAGGGGCTTTGCTAATTGCCAAAGCGGGAAGTGAGCTCAGGGAGGATGTGGTGGAGAGTCTGGGAGGAAGTGGAGGGACTGGCAGAGGAGGGGCCAGCAGCGCTGCGGTGCTGTGCTGCGGCCCAGTCGGGACTGTAGGACCCACCGGACTCGCCGCCCCGGTGCTCCCGCGCGAGGCCGTGCTGTCTAGCTCCTTCTGCCTGCTGCCCCTCCCCGCCCCAAGGCTTCTCCGGACCACCCTCTGCACACAGGTAAAGTGACACCGCGCCGCGCCCTCACCTGGAGCAGAAAGCAGGGGACGTGACCTGGGGGCTGGGAGGGGGGTTGTCGAGGCCCAGCCTCCCGCGAACCCCAGGGCACCGGACCACCCCGCGGAACCCGGGTCCGCATGGGGTCGGGCTGGGGACAGCACCCTGCGAGGTGCCCCCCTTCAGCGGGCGCGCTATTCCCCATCGTTCGGCACCCCCACGCGTGCGTGCCAAGGACCCCCTTCCCTCCCCCGCCGTGGCCCCGCTGCTTTTGTTCTGGACTTGGGATCCCAGGTGGAAACTAGTCCCTCAGACCTCCCTGGCAGCAAGGAGGGCAGGGAGGGATTCTTGGTTTTCTGCCCTGGCTCTTCCTCTCTCCCCATTCACATGCCTTCTGGCTTCCCTTTCCTCTCCTCATTGTCAGTTTTATTAAATGGTTTTCTTCTGCATGTTGACCCGAAGAGCTATTTCATGAATGAATATACACGAAACTGAGTCGGAGCCCACCTGTGAGAGCCCACCTGTAGAGGCCTTTCCTTAGAATGGTCTCTGGTTCTAACCTCAGTTCAGAATACTGCATGTACCTGAGGACCAAGTCCAGATGTTTCTTTCATCTCTGACTTGAATTTGAAATCCTCCTCAGACTTCAGCTTCCAGGATTTCTCCCGTCCTTGCTCTCCCACTGTCTTGGTGGGGATCCGCTATGAGTGGTGAACACAGGAATGAATGAATGATATATACCCCCAGATCGCTGGGGCTTTGTCTTGTTTTGCTGAGGTTGGAAAGGCTTGGGAGAGACCCCCTGTATGCAGATACAGAGTTGCATGCAATTGCTTAGATAAACGTGTTCCCCACTTAATTGCTTGGGCATTGAACATTTCGCCCTTAACCTGTGGCTTGAGCAGTTAGGAGGAGACAATCTGGAGGTGAATCAGAAGATGACTTAATCCACATGGTGGTGGGCTGGGTTTGGAAGATTTTCCTGGAGATTCAAAAGAAAGATCTAAATTCTTCCAGTGGGGAGTGGTAAACATTTTATCGATGGGAGATGGAAAATAAATGGTCTGGTTAACCTTTCCCTCCCCCTCAAAACCCATTATTTGAAAAAACAAAAAGGGAAGTGAAGGGAGAAATCCTCCCACTCCCATCCCCACTCACCTCCATAGCCACCTCCTCTTCCAAGAACCTAACAGACAAGGTGCCAAGAAGTGTTAGGTACCAGCAGTGGTCTCAGAGCTCATTCAAGGATCATGGTGAAAGGCATTCAAAGAGATTGTGGGGGCACAGGGATCCAATTAAGGGGGACAAGTTTAAGGTTTGCCTGGTCCCCTAAAAATTAATGGCACTAGAGAAGATGAGCTTTGGGAACTATAGCTTAATGGATACAACGTGTAAAAAGCTTCAGTGAGTCATGGTGGGAAGAGGCCATGAGGGCAGCAAAGACAGTCTTAGATGATGTTATTAATAGCACTACAGGCTCTAGATTTCCTGTGGTGGTGTTCTTGGCAAGACCAGCCCGGCCAAAGTGGATACTCACAACCTGGAACAGAGGGTCTTGGAGATCCCAGCATGTGAGGTATGATGAGAGGGTAAAATGATAGGAGGTGTCCTTTGGAAGGACTGTCTCCTTGACTTTAAAAGGGAGAACCCAAATCTGTAGGTGAAATCATTTTGGCTACAAAGAGGGCCAAGGCCTCCTAAGGTCAAGGTCTCCTCGTCACTTGCAAAGATGTCGAAGAACATATTCAGACATTTCAAAGATGTCTTCATGTCCATCGGTTCCCACTCTGGAATTCTATCAATAAGGTGAGAGTTCCTCTACTTGAAAAAAAGATCTAAAAAGACTTCCCTTTCTCATGTAATTTCTGTAACCTCCAGGACACACCCACCTCCCCCTTCCAGCTCTGTATTGAAACCACAGCTGGTGCCAATTTGTGGAACTCCTTAAAGGCTATTCTCCCTTATATAGCCCCGGACCACGTTCCCATGCTCCCTCACCTGATTTCCTGCACTCACCTCCCACCTGGTGTGTTCACACCTGCAAGTGCCCTTTACCAACCCCTTTGCCAAAAGGCAGCCAGAGTGACCTTTCAAAGACCTATCAGTTCCTGGCATTTGTCTCCATAGAAATCTGCACTGATCTTCTAACAAATTCTCAGTCCTCCAAAGGCACCCATAATCCTCCCATCAGTCTCTTCATACCCCTCCAACTGCCTGATGCCTGTTCTGCCCCATCTCTCTGCCCTTCAACCACACTGCCTCCCTCTTCCTGTGGAGACCCCTCATGGCGCCTGCCTCCAAGCACAGGTGATTCCCATTGATGGGAAGACCCTCTTCCTCTCCCCCATCTCCCCACTCCAGTTACTCCCATTTATTCGTGAGCTCACAAGCCCCATGGTACACGCTCTCCATGCAGCCTGCTCTCTCTTTTCTAGCACTGGCTTCCATTTCTAGCTGTGGTTGTGTCATGGATGTCCCTCCCCAGCCAGCCTCCAAGCTCTCCTTCCCTTTAGCTCCAACACCTGACACAGTGCCTGGCACGTAGTAAGCCCTGGCTAGCTTCTAAGAGCCTCACTGAGGGACTGAAAGCATTTTTAAAATGTCACCACGTAGGCTCCAAACTGTAGGCAGAAAAAGCTTTGCCTGGATTGACATTTTAGAGACGTATTCGTCAAGTTGGATGTGTTCACTGAGTTTACCTTGTACAATTTTTTTTAAAAAAAGGACCTCTGTATCAGTTCGCATCTAACGAAGGCACATGTATACTATTAGACCACGTTATGAGCTTAATGGAAGGAGACAAGATGTTTTCGCTAAGAAAATGTATAAGACTGTTGAGGTCAAGTGGGAGGAAATAGTCCGTTTGTTGGAGCATTGCTATCTTACTCTATCACAGCCACTAATAAAAATCTGACACGGGGTGAGTCAGAATTGTCTGTCGGAGATGAGTTAGATCTGGCTCATGTTCCTACAGACATGAAAGCCAGGAACAAAGAAGGAGGCTTTGAAAGCCTGGGTTGAGGAGGCGGTGTGGTTCACTGCGATGAGCTAAGTGCCCAGGGCCACCAGCAGACATGCGGGCCTGTGTCCTTCCTTTGTTCTGGGGTCCCTCTTGCACCATGTGGTGAGGCTGGTGGCTGGGAACAGCTCAGGACAGGACCCAGTGGCATCTTACCTCTCCCACCCTCCTGTGGGCTCCAGTGGGCTCCAGTATGTCCCAGGGGACAGCCTGCCTTCCTTGCAAAGCCCAGTAGCACTGGGAGCAGAAACTGGGACCAAAGAGTGAGCACCCTGTTTGACAAGCTGGACCAGCCACCTCTTCTTCAGATGCAGGGGGAGCCCTGGCATGCTGACTCCTCCCTTCTCCCTTTCCCCTTTCCTCTCTTCCTCCCTCTTCCCTTCCACTCTCTCCTTCCCTGGTGGTGCCCTTTCCCAATGCCCACTCCATCCCTTTTCCTTTCTACATGCCTGTCTTCTAGAGTTTCTTCTCTTTCCTCCCCATTACTTCCCTTAATCTGAATCTCCTCTTTGGTCCCTTTGTTGTCCCCGCTCTCTTCTCCTCCTCCCCTTCCCTGGCCCCTGTTCAGCTCCATCCCAACTGCATGCAGAGCTGGACTAACATGCTCACTTGCTACCTCAGCCACCCTCCAAAGAAGTCACTCTTCGGTGGCCACCTTCCTGACCCCCTGGTCCTTTCTCCACTTGTTCAGCTATTGCTCTGAAGTCTGAGGAGGACAGAGCGGGGCTGCCGCAGAATCAGGCCAGAGGAGAAACCAAACCATGTGTCCACACTATCCCCCAGCACTGCTGCTCTGAGAGCTTTTGGAGTCCTCAACAGGGTTAGGATTTAGGGGCTTCTTCAGAACCGGGAGAGAAAACAACCATAGGTCAAAAGAAAAGCTATGGCCCCCACACAAAAATAATAATCACAAATGAAAACTATGTTAACTCTGAAGTCCCAAAGTCGAAGAATTGCCTTGAATCTGTCACTAGAAAGCACCCAAGGCCTCACTCTCTGGGTTCTGGGTGCCCTGGGAATGGCAGGAGGCTCTGACACGCACGTGGGGGTGCCGAACGATGGGGGCTAGCCCGCCCGCTGGCGGGGGGGGGGGGGTTACCTCGTGGGGCGCTGTCCCCGCCGGACCCCTTGCGGACGGGTGCGGCATGGCGTCCGGGGTGGTCCCGGTGCCCTGGGGTTCGCGGGGGGCTGGGTCCCGACCCCCCCCCCCCTCATGACCCGTGTTTTCTGCTCCAGGTGAGGGCGTGGCGCGGTGTCACTTTACCTGTGAGCAGAGGGTCCTCCGCAGAAGCCATGGGGCGGGGAGGGGCAGCAGGCAGCGGGAACGGGACAGCGCGGCCTTGGGGGCTAGGCTGGAGCGTGGGAGCGCATGGGCGGCGAGTATGGTGGGTCCTGCAGTCCCGACTGGGCTGCAGCACAGCACCCCGGCGCTGCGCGCCCCTCCTCCGCCAGCCCCTCCACGTCCTCCCAGACTCTCCGCCCCGTCCTCCGCGAGCTCACTTCCCACCTCTGCAATTAACAAAGCCCCATCTCCGGGCCGCTCCGGACTAGCCCCCGCCCCCCTCCCTCCTGAGTCCTCCGCTAGCTCACTTCCCGCTTTGGCAATTAGCAAAGCCCCTTCTCTGCGCCGCCCCCGCCCCCCTCCCTCCTGAAACCCCGGCCCGGTGGGCTGCGAGCATTGCCAGGGCGGGGGAAGCCCGGGGGGCTGTGAGCGTTGCCAGAGCCGGCGCTGGGCAGCCTCCTAGCCTGGCTCCCGGAGTGGGTGTCTGCGCGAGGCCTGGCTGAGAAAAGATCATCTGTCCTAAAGGCCGGCTGCACTCTTGGGTCAGTTTGCTGGCTTCCAGATTGTGCCCAAAACCAGGAACAAGCTTCCCCAGCACAGGCCTGGGCTGAGATGCCTGCCCGCAATCTGTCTGAGCAGTCTCCTCCTCTCCAGGCAGGGATGGCACTTCGACCTGGATGTTTGGGTTTTTTGTTTGGTTTTTTTTGGTCATTGGTTATTACATGACCTCCAGGGTAGGAGCTCCACAAATGGAGTGAAAACAGGATGCCTGATATATATGCATACGGCCATTCTAGTAAAATAGCTTGGGGTTCTCTCAGAAACGCGGTATTGGTCCTTGCACTATGGTTTAATAGAAAAGGGATTATGCACCAAGTTACTTAAATGAGCATAGGTTGAAATCGTTTACTGAGAGTAAATATTTAAAATAGTTATATTTTAACTAAATCTATCATCAATCATAAATCTATTACACGAAGGTTACAGGCAATTTAAAGGCAAGAGCACTCTCTTCAGGGTTTTAAATAATCCGTGTCTGTCTTGGCACATGAGAATGCAAAGATAGGAAATGGTTTGTAAAAGATCATATAATAGCTTTTACTATACGATATCAGCAATTTATGCTAAAGGAGCGGCCTCCAGCTAAAAACTCAGCTTTGAAAAATGCAGAAATGCAGCAAACGTTTCCATACCCTCTTGGTGACCAGAGGCATGCTTTGTGCCCCTCATCATCCCTTTTGTGGTTCTGAGGCCCATGGCGCTCAGTAGTTTAGTGTCTTATTCTCTGGAATAGGCCATTAAAGAAATACCAGGCCCAGAGAAGAAGGTCCTGCTGGGTGTCTGAAGAAAGTACAACCTTTTAGATGAAGCTTTCTGGGGAATTTGTTAGTGGTTTGTTCTGCTTCTGATAGGAAGGGAAATTTTATTTTTAAGATTTTATTTATTTATTTATTTGACAGACAGAGATCACAAGTAGGCAGAGAGCAGGCAGAGAGAGAGAGGTGGAAGCAGGCTCCCTGCTGAGCAGAGAGACAGACATGGGGCTCAATCCCAGGACCCTAGGATCATGACCTGAGCCAAACGCAGAGGCTTTAACTCACTGAGCCACGCCAGTGCCCCAGGAGGGAAATTTTTTTAAGAGTATTTTCTCTTTGAATCTATTTTGAGGTTTGGTTTGTGGTTCTTTCTGACTTCTCATGAAGATGGAATTATTTCTGAGGTTGGTTGTCAGGAACCGCATATCAAATTGAGCTATCTTCTTAGCAATAAATAAATAAATAAATAAAAGCTCAAGTGTTGGTATAAAGCTATTATGTTTTTCAAGACCCCGAACTATAATTCATGTATCGTGGTCATTCTTTATCATATCACACAGGAGAGAGGGGGCAGAAACGCACTTTCAGGTTAATTTTTTTACAAGGAAGATTGACTTATGAACCTACTTTGTTATTCCCTTTCATTCAATTTCCCTGTACCTCATTTTCTATGAATTGTAACGGTAACCCATCATTATTTTTATTGTTGGCACGTGCTTTGTGAACCATAAAGTGTACGCTATAAATGGGAGTGCTTTTCTTTTTTTTTTTTTTTGTAGTTTACGAAAAACTAATATTTTAAAATTTATTTTTTATTTATTTTCAGCATAACAGTATTCATTCTTTTTGCACCACACCCAGTGCTCCATGCAAGCAGTGCCCTCTATAATACCCACCACCTGGTACCCCAACCTCCCAACCCCCCGCCCCTTCAAAACCCTCAGATTGTTTTTCGGAGTCCATAGTCTCTCATGGTTCAGCTCCCCTTCCAGTTTCCCCCACCTCCCTTCTCCTCTCTAACTCCCCATGTCCATGAAAAACTAATTTAAAAACATTCATCCACCAGAGTACCCAAAGGGCTCCCATATAAACTATCTGTCGTTACATTATGTCCCGATGTGGAGCTCGATCCCAGGATCCTGAGATCATGACCTGAACTGAAGGCAGAGGCTTTAACCCACTGAGCCACCAGCCCCAATGCATTCTCTTCAGTACCAGAATTTGTAACCAATTGACAGATGAAAAGGAGGCAGTCAAGTGAAAAACAATCGGTCTTAGACCTGCAAGGAATTCAAATTAGATGAATTCAGCTACTCAGGCACTGTTTCACATTTTCAGATCTCTGCAGAAAAGGGGTTAACCTTTTTACTGCATGTAAAAGAGAAGACTATAACACATAATATGTGTAAGCATGTAAATATCAAAATATATCCCATTAGTTGCTAAGACACACAGGGCCTATTTTTTTCTCCCAAATTCATGAATATGTAGGAGCAATAAGTGAGAAGTATCATAGTAGAGTTTCCCCCTGCAAAGAACATGAAGCCAGGGAGAAACAGCATACTCCCAAATAATAGTATATCATAGACTGAAACCAGCCATAAGTTATAATTAAATTTATGGACCATTGTTAACCCCATGATAATATAGTGCATGGTGAATATAATGCACAGTGAAAATTCTGGGTACTAAATTGAGCCTGCAATTTCAATTTGTTTGTAAACATATATTTACAAAGAAATTATTTGTAAACATCCAAAAACCAATAGTTATTTTCTCTATGTAGTAATTTGCCTTGAATTTTGTTTATTTCTTTAAATTGTAATTATTTTTTAAAGATTTACTTATTTGAGAGAGAGAGAGAAAGCAAGCAGGGGGATGGGCAGAGGGAGAAAGTCTCAAGTGGACTCCCTGCTGAGTGTAGCGCCTGGTGCAGGACTTGATCCCAGCACCCCATGATTATGATCTGAGCCAAAACCAAGAGTCAGCCTCTTAACTAAAGGAGCCACCCAGGTTCCCCTTTAAATCTTAATTATTTAAAAAATAAAAACATAAGCATTTGGAAACAACAACATTCTGGATAGCCTAACAAAATATAGTAAATAAGATTGATTTGTTCTTCTTTACTATTTTTCTTTGGGAGATTCTGTATGCCTATATAACTATGTTTTAGGAAATGATTTGTTTAGTTCATTTAATAGTGCACTGTATTTTTCATTGACTATTTATTCTTTCATAAAGAAGTTTCCATTTACACTGTGCCAACTATCGACCCTGATGCAAAATGAAACTTTAAAAGGCTACTCTTGACAGAAAAGTATAAAAGAAAATCCTAAAGATCTAAATCTCAATCATCATCAAAGACGACAGTTAAATAAGTGGTTCTTTGTAAAACAGTAGCATTATGTAGCATTTAAAAAATGTATACTCTTCACTTCGAAGTCTTTTAGAAATCTAAAATATGACTTTCTATGGTTTGTGTCTCCATATTGCTTTATTGCCGGTTTGAACAAATCCACATGCTTTGATTCAAAGGTAATAAATTCCTCTTATTTGGAAAAATGATGTTTATTTTTGTTCTCTCACCCTTAGCAGGTGGTTTCATTTTAGCACACTTCAGAGTTATAATTTCATGCTTATTAAAAGCATTTATTATGATCTGCATAGATGAATGAAACTTTTATTTTATTAAATTATTTGACCAAAAAATCTGTTATTTTTAAAAATGTATTTCCTTTGAAGGGTTATTTTAGAGCGTTCAGAGAGGATCTAGGAGTGTGGTATTATGCAGTTTTTAAGTAGGTATGAAATGGTTATTTATATGATTGTTTCTTTAAGGCTTATGTATATTGTCCATTATATGCTATAAAATATTTTGAAAGTAAATTTAAGGTATGTTTTACATAGTTTATTTTTTGGAAAAAATCATTGAAATGACTTATGAAATTCAGTATACTCTCAACATTAATTTATTCTGAAATTTACCAATTGTCTATTGAACCTATTATATGGCAGATATTACTTCAGACTACACTGGTAAATGAAATACTTGGCTTTGTAGAACTTTTATTTTAATGGGTGAGACAATTAAAAGCTATAAACCTTAATAAAAATTGCATAGTGCATTCAAAAATGATGAGTACAATGGGGATAAAGAAAAATTAGATCAGGGTGAGAAAAATCAAGGTTGCTAGGCAGGGGATGGGGAGTTAAAATTTTTAATAGGAAGATCAGGGTAGTTACAATGAAGCTGACAATTGAACAAAGGTATGGAAAGGTGATGAATTTGCCCAGAACTATCAGCAATAAGGTCACTCCAGACAAAGCAATTGGCTATCTTGAAGGCCATAAGGTTGGATCGTGCCTGGCATATCTGAGGAATAGCAAGGAGGCCACTGTGAGTGACTGAAGAGTAGCAGGGAAAGAGGTCACAGAGGTTAAATGAGTGGCTAGATCATGTAAAAGCTTAGAAGTCATTGTAAAACTCTGGCTTTTATATTTGGAAACTTACTGTGTGATAGAAGTTCTGCTAATAACTGAGAGTTCAAATGTCCATAAAATTTCAAGGATTCTTATTCTAGTAAGACAGAATAAAGAAAAAGAGTTCCTATTTTCACATGGTGTAACAAATGCTCGGAGATCCAAGTGTAGGAAGCTATGGGAGCACAGAAGAAGGCACTAAAATCACACCACTATATTTGATGACTGTGACTATATATAAATTTGTATTTTCTAGATTTTTTATAGTCATGGAATCACACAGTATATACTATTCATTGCCTGGCTTTTCTTTTCTCAGCATCATTACCTTGAGAATCTCCAATTGTAAATAGTTCATTTTGATGTTGAATAGTAATCTCTTTAATGAATAGATCATAATTTGTCTTTGCTCTTTTGATGGACATTGATGAACATTTCCACTGTTTTCAATTCTTAAAAATAAAGCTGCTATGAAGTTCATATACAAGTCCTTGTATGAACATAGGGTTTGTTTCTCTTGGTTAAACGCCTACAAGTAAAATGGCTATTCGTGTAACTGCAACATATTTTGCATTTAAAAAAATTTTCAAACTATTTTCCAAAGTGGTGGTATCATGATATATGCCAACAACAGTTTAGATTTTTTGTTGCTTCTCAATCTAGCTCAGACCAAGTACAATTAGCCTTTATAATTTTAGCCATTCTAATAGATATGTAAGCATGTCTCATTATGATTTTAATTTGTATTTCTTTAATGTCGAGGTTCAGTGGGCTGAGGTCCGGAGCTGATGACCAAGAAAGAATTCTTGAGACATATTTGCTGCAAAAGGGTGGTTTATGGAGGCATGGGGACAGCACCTGTGGGCAGGAAGAGCTGCAGGTTAAGTAATCTGTGGTTGGGGGAAGGTAAGGGAAAGGGAGGTTCCAAAGGAGTTTTCATATGCTAAAGAGGAGTTGTCTTTTACCAAGCCATTAACATCAAGATAGTTGGGAGATGCCTGTCTTTCAGGATTGTGAGCTCTGCAAGTTAACTCTTTGTTTCTCGTTTATGGCGGTCAGGGGTGCCTGAGGAATGTTACACATATTACAGAGGGGAGCGGGTGGAGAGGGGGTGCAAGGTGCCAGCTTTTGCTTTGTCCTCAGTCAGCCTCCTGCTCCCTCATCAAGTTCCAAACCTGAGAGGGGGCTCGTGGGAGTGAGGGAGTGCGAGAGAGTGGGAGGGCGGGAGGGCGGCGGGCCTAGGGGAAGGAGCCCAGCCTGCTCCTGCTCTTTGTTTTGGAGACTCATGTGGCCCTGCCTAATTGGCCGCCATAGAGCCTGAGTTCCCAGGGAGGCAGAGGCATCTGTCCTTCCCAGCTGTGGTTCCCGGGTTCTTCCAGCTGCCAGCCCCACCTTCCCGCAGGAGGCTGGAGGCCCTGGGGGGACCACAACTCTCACAAGGCCCCACTCTCCAACAGAGCCTGGCTGATAAAGGGGCGGGGTCTGCGTGGAGGGGCGGGACCATGATGCAGGGGCCTTGGGGCTCAGCGTCCCCATGTGGCTTTCTGGAGCTCAGGAGCTTTCTCATCGCTGGATTGGCATCTGGCAGCTGGACTCATTGGAGTCCTGGGGCGTCGCCTCGGACCGGCTCTCGACGGGTAGAGTGTAACGAAGTGTTAGCTTAGGAGGCACAGTGCTAGGGACTGGGTAGCGCTGAAGCTGCTGGTTGTCCTGGGCTTCCTGAGGAGGCTGTCTGAAAAAGTCACAGGTGCTGGTAGGGGAATCCTGGGGGAAAACTGGGGCCCAAACCAGCACTTTGAGCCTCTGAGCCAGAAGCCAACAATAACTGGGAAAAAGTCCAACGGTGCTGAGGTGCTTTACTTTTGGCTGAGAAGATAAGCAGGAAGGATAACAAACCAATGGGAAGTCTGTAGACTTCTACTGGAACTTTTAGGTCTGTCTTCTGTAATTCCTTACCTGTCACTCAGAGGGTTTTTCTTTTTCTTCCTTGGGTTGCCTTCTTAGAGAATTCCTTAGCTTGATATTCCATCTCTCTGGTTTGGTTTTAAGCAGTGCTCATTCTGCTATTCAACCCATCTCTTTGAAGGGTTTCTTTTTACTTCTGTTGCTATTTGTATTTCCAAGATATCGGTTAATTATTTTTTATAACTGCCTGCTCTCATTTCATGATAAGATATTCTGGCTTATCCATATGATTAATTTAATTACATTGATGTTAATGTCTAACACTTTCCCCCCCTCCTTAGGTGCATATTCTCTCTTGAAAGAAAGGATAAAACATATTGAAGCTGTTCTTTTTTTCCGTGGCTTGATTTTTCTGAAACATTTGTGATTGTTGGTTTATGTCTCACTCATTTTTATGTACCTCGAGAGTCACTGCTTTGTACTCTCTTTGCAGGAGGGAGGGGCATGAAGAGGATGAACTGCAGGGTATTTTTTTTTCTTTTTAATGAAAATGGGTAGAATCAGGGTTTGTAACCTACTGGTCACCTGGGTACCCCACCCCATTCCTCCAGAGCCTCATAATCATTGGGATTTTGCTTGTTTCTTTTACCCAAGCTCCCATACTACTCTCCAAGCTGGAAGCAAACATCCCATTTTCTACTTCCTGGAAGGCTATACTTTGGTGAAGCTTTGGTTCTAGTCTCTCAGCCAGTTCCCCTTTCATTTTCTTTCTTTTTTATTTTCTTTCTTTCTTTCTCTCTTTTCTTTCTTTCTTTCATTTTCATTCTGGGCTCCTCCCTCCAGGTTTGCACTGCCTTTCCTTATGTACAAATGGGGATAGTAGGAAAGAGTGACTGAGAAGCCCTTCCAGTTTTTTAAAAAGATTTTATTTATTTATTTGACAGAGAGAGCACAAGTAGGTAGAGCTTCAGGCAAAGGGAGAGTTACAAGCAGGCTTTCTGCTGAGCAGAGAGACTGAAGATGGACTCGATCCCAGGATCCTGGGATCATGACCTGAGCCGAAGGCAGCCACTCATAATTGACTGACAACCCACGTGGAAGGCCCCTCCCCCAGAAAACAAACCAAGAAAGAAAAAAAAAAGGACTACAAGAGAACAACCACTACTTCATAGGAAAACTTGTATTGTTCACTTGTTCCCACTATTCCGGTTCATTTTTTTTTTTTTTTTTTACACATAGGTAATTTTTTTAACCTATTTACCATCACAGCAAGTTGTACAGTACATCAAATTCCAAATACCTTTCTAACCTAACTTTTTGATACATACACCTATGTTTTTCTTTTGCATTTTTATTTTTTGAATTCCTTTTTTTAAATTTTAGTTTAGTCTAGTTTATTCCTTTTTAGTTTTATCCTCTAATATTCATATAGAGTTAAACTTCAAAGTAATCCCCTTTCTCCAATCAATACTACCCCTATAGGTAAACCAATTTTTAATCCCCTTTATCTTAGGAAAGTTGAGTCCTTTAACAAAGATATCAAGATACATCTAGGAAGAATCAAAACAACCTTCCTCACACACACTGAGAATTTATAAGAACTCTCCCATCTTCTTCCACCAGTGTTTCTGTGTTTTTTGTGTTTGTCCTGATAGCATATAAATTTTACACTTGTGGTTCTTTTTGACGAGGTTCTTTCTTTATTTGCATATATATATATATATATTTTTTTTTTCTCTTGTCATATACTTGTATCAGTCTTTTTATCTCTTTTTGTTTTTCTACTTCATTAATCTTAACTTGGGGCCCATCTGGGCTGAACCTTATTTTTCATCTTCCCTTTCTTTCCTGTCTCTCTCTCTCTCTTCTTTCCTTTTTTTACTTTTTTTCTTTTCTTTTGTCTCTCGTTTGGGTGGGAATCCTGATTTCTCAAAGTGTATGTGTATATTTGAAGAGAGGACCTCAAGAACTCTGGAAGTCTGCATGCCTCGTTCACTGGACAGGGGACTTCCTGCTTCAGGTATTTGCGCAATAGACTCCAGTTAAAGTCCACCTTCAGCTACGAGTCGAAGCCATGATTGTTAAGAACACAGAATAGGGTCCTACGTAGCATACACGATGTGACCAATAGGCATTAATGGTCACTCAAGGGTTCTGGTACATTGTTATCCTCCAGTAGATTATAGTGGTAAAAAAACATCTGAAAGAAGGATGAATACTCAACTTTTGTAGCAACATGGATGGGACTGGAAGAGATGATGCTGAGTGAAATAAGTCAAGCAGAGAGAGTCAATGATCATAGGGTTTCCCTTATTTGTGGAGCATAACAAATAGCATGGAGGGCAAGGGGAGATGGAGAGGAGAAGGGAGTTGGGGGAAATTGGAAGGGGAGGTGAAACATGAGACTATGGACTCTGAAAAACAATCTGAGGATTTAGAAGGTGTGGGGGGTGGTAGGGGGAACGAGGTGGTGGGTATTGGGGAGGGCACGTATTGCATGGAGCACTGGGTGTGGTGCAAAAACACTGGATACTGTTACGCTGAAAAGAAATAAAAAATTTAAAAAAAATAAAAAAAAATCTGAAGGGTTCCCAGGAAGCAGTGGGTTTTGTTTTGTTTTGTTTTGTTTTGTTTTTTAGAAAGAAGAGGAGGATGGGTCACTAGACTTTAAGAGGTCATGAATAAAGCAGGAGAGATAGGAACTGAATCATAAACTTTTGTCGTTAGCTTGGCAGGAGTTGAGGTATAAGGTCCTAGGTCTGCATGGAGGTGGGTAGGTCACAGGGAGATAGTGAGGTTAGTACTCCGAAGGGGAGCTGGCATGTGGGCTTGGGTATCAAGAAATCACCAATGTGATAACCATGTTTGTAGTGTGTGTGTGTTAATTCTTCATAGCTGGGGATACTGAGTTAGATGGTTATTGATCCCCTATCCAATTCCAAAATTCCTAGTATTTATGACTTCTCTGGCTCAAATATTAGCAATGGCTATGGAGAGAAGGGTTAGACCCAAAAGCATGGAGCACAGTGTATAGAAAGTTTCTCCCAAGCTTGAAAGAAGGCTTTATCAGTATATTTTTGTCTACTCAGGCTGCTATACCAAACACAGGATGGAGGGCTTAAATGGAAGAAATGTATTTTCTCACAGATCTGGAGGCCAGAAGTTCCAGATCAAGGTGCCAGCAAGGTTGGTCTCCAGTGAGCCTTTTCTTGTTGGTCTATAGATCACTATCTTTTCAACTGTGCCCTCAGATGACCTTTTCTCTGTGGGCCCCCAGAGGGGAGGTAGGGGGAGTGCTTTCATGTGTTTCCCCCTTATGAGGACACTAGTCCTAGCAGATTAGGACTCCTGTGACCTCACCAAGCTTTCAGTACCTCCTTCTAGGTAGGCCCTATCTCCAGATGGAGTCACACTGGAGATTAGGAATTCTTCATATGACTTTTGTGGGGACACAATTCAGTCCATAACAATTAGTACAGGAGAAAAACCATGGAGAGAATTCTAGAGGAGTCACACGTTGATGTTATAAGGTAAGTGGGTATAAAAGAGCACCTCTGAAGTCCAATAGGTCCTTAGAGCTAGAGGCCGACAGGAAAGTCCCGTACGTGCCACAGTTTTGAGTTTGATGCAAGCGCAACTCTGAAGGGAAGATATTTGGGATGCCTTGGCCAACCACTACTTCCAGCCAGGGGTGATTCTGGAGGGAGTATCTCTTGGAGTGCTGCCTAGAATCAAGACTTTGGGGTTGGAAAAGTGCCACTTCCAAAGCTGGAGAAGGATGGTGCTATAAGTTACTTGAAGAGTACTGTTCTGGGAGATAGGAGATCTGGGGTGTCCTCTTTGTTCTGCTGCTGACCAGATGTGAAAATGCAGATTAACTCCCTAACCATCTCAGTTCTACCACCATGTGCTGCTGTCATGTGTCCCAAGCCCCAGAGTTAGTTTTATCCATAAGCAGAAGCCGGTCTTTTAGTTCCCAATCTCTTAATCAGGCTGATCATCACAATATATAGCAGACACGTGACAGCCACAGGGGAGAAGTAAGGGTGGTCTTCCCCTCAGGGAGAGTGGAAAAGCTCTAGGAGAGGGCATACCAGTAGACCAAAGGCAGCCAGTGCCGGGGAGTGGAGCCACGGGGAAGAGTGTGCTGATGACAGCCTTGTGGAGGGAGGGCAGAAAGAGCCACCACCATGACACTTGAGTTACAGATCGAGCTTGGGGATAGAGAAGGGATCAGGGCACGGTAGAGCAGCAGCTGGCAAAGTGATTCTGTTGGGCTTAAGCTCATAGTGCCTTAGCGAATTAGAATGGGAAATACCTTGCTATTGTCTGTGACTCTGTGATTGTGTGAGTATGAGTGACAGAGTGGGGACAAAGAGAGAGGGAGAGAGAATACATTAAATTTTAAAGAAGGACAATAAGGGATGTCTGGGTAGCTTACTTAGTTAAGCATCTACCTTTGGTTCAGGTCATGATCCCAGGGTCCTGGTATTGGATCCCATACCAGGCTCTAGTGGGGGGCCTGCCTTCCCTCTGCCTGTTGCTCCCCTTGCTTGTGATCTCTCTCTTCCTCTGTAACAAATAATAGTAAAAAATAAATGAGGGCGATATGTTATGTTTACTTTTGTTTCTGATGCCAGACATGGGTTCAGAGGATTGAAGAGGGAGATCCAAGGAGCTAGCCTCTTAAGAGGAGTGAATACCTAGTCACTGGTAAGACCCCTGGTCCTGCAATACAATATGGCTCCTGTGATCTGGGTCCTGTTAAATGCCCCTCGCCATCCTTAAACCGATAGTTCGATTCTTCATTGTGTTCAGTGTGGGGAACTGGGAGAAGCTATGACACTTGGCCCTTTGTGGAGGAATTTTAGTAGTATAAATAGCAATAGTTATCAGTTCTGGAGCACTTCCATGACTCTGCTGCAGGCACTGTGCTGTGACCTGGGTTTAGAGCAGTGAGATAAACATAGAAATAGATGTGGGCTCTGTTCCCAAGAATCTGAAACCCACTATTCTCCTTGTCCCCTTCCCATTCTGTCTTCTTCAGCCCTTGTGCAATCCCACCAAGCAGGAAGCTTGCTTCTCCCCCTCCCTCTGCTGCTCCCCCTGCTTGTGCTCTCATTCTCTCTCTCTGACAAGTAAATAAATCAAATGTTTTAAAAAATTATAAAAAAGGCAAAACAAATAACCATTTTTGGAGAGTGATTTTCTGAATGCAGTTATGGGCAGTGCTGGGTACTGAAGAAGACGCTCTGCTGACCAGAGGAGTGGGGAAATTACAGAACAAATTCCACAGGTCATTGAATATATCACTTTCATCACCCCACCCATAGCACTCATTAATCTCTAGCCCAGCCAATATGTTGGTTATAAAAATGAGCTTTCTCCAAACTGACAGGAAGTTCTCGTTTTAGCAATGTAAATCATTCTTATCTTTATCACTAATGTGATCTAATCCTGTCTAGTAAAGAAACTTGAGAGTTCTACATCTCTGTAAACATTTAAGAAAAACAATGGACTCAACTCTAATTACTTTTTAACTAACTTGACTTGCCAAAGGAAGGAGAAAGTAAATATCAGAAATCTTACCACTAAACACAAGTTGCAAGTTATACCTGCCAAAATGTGGTTCAAAATATAAGTAACCAGTCTCCTTAGAAGCCTTTTACCTTCTTATATCTGTTATGTTGGGTAAATGAGTAGTTACTAGAACACAGCTGACTCAGTGGTCACAATTCAGCTTACCCTCAGAAGTATAAATAGATTACATGTTTAGCCCGGTAACTGGACACTGATATAGAATTATTCACTGGCTGATTCCTAGATCAGAAACCACAAAATTTTTTTCTTTTTTATGGAAGTATGGCTGTTACAATAGTCTCACCTGTACCACATAGTGATTGACTTAACTACTCTATACGTTACAGCTCTAGATGTAACATTTTAATAAAACGACAATATCTTTGATGGTATCATGGAAATGTAAGTGCCTTGTGCACTTTTCTTAATGTGTATAATTACCTAAACATCATAGTAAGTAAATCAAGGCCATTGTCAAGCTTCCGTCAAGGAGAGTCCTTAACTAGAGGGATTTCCCATTGCTCTCAGGATGATAACCTCTGAGTTACAGGTTCCATTAGTTGGCCACACACATTTGGAGCCTTGAGGACTTTCTGACAGCTGAGCAGAATATCTCTGTTTTAAGCATTGTGATCCCTGTTCTTACTGCAAGAGTGACAGTTGTCACTTTTCCTGTGACCCCTGTCTTTAGGAAAGTGTCTGACTCAGAAAGTCGAGTCAGTACCCCCCAAAGGTATTTTCAGGAGAACCACCTCAAAGATGATCACCTGAGATACTGTCAAGAAAAAAAAAAAAAAAAAACTGAAATTCTAAGCAACATCCATAATAAGTCTTTTCATGTTGATAAGGAAAGATTTTCCCCTAAATACCAGATAGGCTCCATGAAAGTGAGATCTTTACCTATTTTGTTCACCGTGTCACCAGTCCCTAGAAGAGCGCCTAAGACATCACTCAAGATTAGGTTGCTTTGAATGAATCAAATGAATGAATGAACTGTAGCCTTTGATAGTGAGGTAGTTTATGGTCCTTAGGCAAGAGATGGGATTTGTGTTGGGATTTCAAGAATGGGAGGGGCCGAAGAGAAAATTGAGAAGCTAAATGTGAAAATATGCAATTTACTGACTGGAGTAGTTCTGAATACATTTCAAACATAATTAAACTATGGCTGTGGGTCTATATGCGCTTTCATAATTTTCCCTTGAAAATGTGAGGCATACAGATGTCATCTCCAGTGAATTCTCCTTGTCCGTATACAGAATCACCAAAAAAAAAAAAAAAAAAAAAAGCATTCTGACAGTCCTCAGCCCATCCACTCCAGGATTGTGACTCTTTCTTCCCCATGTTCTTTCTGACATCATGGACTTTCAGGTTGACCTCTCCCATCTTGGGTCCCACTCTCATTAGCTGTAGAAGTCATGCGATGTTTGTGATGTGAGGGTGGCAATACTCTCTGAGCTTTGGTTACAATATGTCTGTGAAAGCCAGTGTTTATTCTTCTTTTACAGCATTTCTACATTTGAACTGGCCACCTTTTAAGTGGTCATTAGCCACATGTGGCTACTATCCATGGGACTTGGACAGCGGAGGTGTGGAAAGTCCGCACATTCTTCCACTCAAAGGATATTGTGAGTTATGCTACCTCTTTTTTTTTTAAGTGTCTTTTTTAGATATTTAAATTCAATTAGCCATTAGATAGTACATCATTGGTTTCAGAGAATTTAGTAACTCATCAGTTGTGGATAACCCTTGGTGCTCATCACATCACGTGTCCTCCTTAATGCCTATCACCCAGTTACTCCATGTCTCCCACTCCCCTCCCCCCCCCCAGCAACTCTCGGTTTATTTCCTATAGTTAAAGGTGCCTCATGGTTTGTCTCCCTTTCTGATGACTCCCATTCAGTTTTCCCTCCCTTCCCTCTGATCCTCTGTACTACATCTTAATCTCAATAGTCAAGCAGTGGTAGTAATTCAGTCATGGAGTCATGCATATTCTAAATCTGATGAGGTGGATTCCTATACGGCCTTTATCTCTGCTAGAGCACTTACATTTTTTATATTATTGCTGCTGTGTTCATGTTTCTCGTTCACTGAATGTCTGATAAAAGAATTAGTAAAATGTGTGACTGCAGAAAATACAATGGTCATGGATGATGAAGATTTTCTCCTTGACCAGACTGGAGTCAAGTTCCTCTGAGTCCTCTTTCTGTCCAGCCTTGACCTCAGGCTCCGCCCACTTAGCCCAGTTTTAGCAAGAAATCTGCTTAGTCAATTTTTCAGCAATCTCCTATCCTACTCTTGATATCTGATCAAATTCCTTATCTCTCACCCCTGGTATCTTACCACTCTTTTTTTTTTTTTTTTAAGATTTATTTATTTTGACAGAGAGAGAGCCTGAGCAGGGGGAATAGCAGAGGGAGAGAGAGAACCAGAATCCCCACTGAGCAGCAAGCCCAGTGCCAGGCTTGATCTTGGGATCAGATCATGACCTAAGCCAAAGCCAGAGATTTAACCAACTAAGCCACCCAGGTGCTTCAGTATCTATAACGCTTAATATCTGATCAAATCCCTTATTCCCAGGGCACCTGGTTGGTGCAGCTGGTTGAACGTTTGACTCTTGGTTTCTGCTCTGGTCATGATCTCACGGTCCTGAGATTAAGCCTCACCTCAGGCTCTATGCTCAGTGAAGAGTCTGATTAAAATTCTCTTTCCCTCTCCCTCTACCCCTACCCCTGCTCCCTCTCTCTAAAATGTATTAATAAGTCTTTTAAAAAATTCCTTATCCCCTGATCTCAATAGTTTATGACCCTAGCCTTCCTTCAACAATATTACTGTCCAGATAGTTTAACCAGAATCCCTTCATCCTTACCCTTGATGTTCCATCTTAATTTTACATTCAGTGACCCCCACCATGCTCTTTAGCTGTAAATCTCCATTTGTCTGAGCTGAGCCACATTTCTCTCCCATACTATAAAATAAAATCCCATCGTAGTAACATCCCTTGAATAAAATCTTCCTTACTGTCTTTAATGGGTGTCACAAATTTTTTTTTTTTCTTTAACAGTCAGGAGGGTGCTAATGGAGTACCATGACAAAAGGCCTAACTTCCTATAATGGACATTTCCTTGGTTTACCTGACAAATACTCTTTTTCTCTTCTAAGGAAAATTTCCAGTTCTCAGTATAAATGCCAACTGGCCCAGGGGTGGACAAGTGAGTCAGATGAGGCCAAAATGAAAATTCTGTTGAGACACTGGACCTTGAGGATTCAAGCCAAGGACAAAAAAGTGTTGGTACTCCATTATTCTGATGGTCCATTAACTCTTGCTTTTTTGGTTCCTGTGTCTATCACTGCCCCTGCCTTTTTGAAGATAATGACCATTCATCTGAGTACACGGTTCACAGAATCCCTCTGCAGTGGCCCATGTGGGCCAAGGTAGTAGAGCATAATAGATCTCTGTAAGTTTTTAAAAAGTGTCTTTGTCCCTGTTGCCCATGGCCATTAAAAACAAAAGGTCGGGGGTAGGGGGATATTGGAAAAGGTGAAGTTATAGTTACTCACTGATTTTTTGATTGGAAGAGAGAAAGCAACACCTACATACAGGGCCAGTGGGTGAGTGGAGGAAACATCTTTGGCTCTAGGAGGAATTGGGGAAGGAGAAATATTAATAATCTTTGTCTTTGGAACTGCCCCTGAAGACTTCCCCACACAGGAAAATGACCTAGCGTGACTCTCCTAAACTTCGGCAAGCCCCTTAAATTTAACTGACATCTAGATCTGATACTCCCTGCTGGATAACTCTGATCATTATTTGATTGTTACTTATTTTATTTTAAAATTATTTTCAAAGAAAATTTTAATCTAAATACAATTAATTAACATATAATACTAGTTTCAGACATACAGGTTAGTGATTCATCAGTCTTTTATAACACCCAGTGCTCACTGTATCACATGCCTTCCTTAATGTCCATCACCCAGTTACCCCATCCACCCATCCTCCTCCCCTCCAAGAACCCTAAGTGTGTTTACTGTGATTAAGAGTCTCTTCTGAGGAGTACCTGTCTGGCTCAGTGGGTTAAAGCCTCTGCCTTCAACTCAGGTTATGATCTCAGGGTCCTGGGATCGAGCCCCACATCAGGCTCTCTGCTCCCTGGGGAGTCTGCATCCTCCTCTCTCTCTCTCTTCCTGCCTCTCTGCCTACTTGTGATCTCTGTTTGTCAAATAAGTAAATAAAAATCTTTTTTTTTTTTTTAAAGTCTCTTCTGGTTTGTCTCCCTCTTTGACTTCATCTTGTTTTATTTTTTTCCTTTACTCCCCTATGATTCTGTTTTGTTTCTTAAACTCCACATATGAGTGAGATCATATGATAATTGTCTTTCTCTGACTGACTTATTTCGCTTGGCATAATACCCTCTACTTTCATCCCTGTCGTTGCAAATAATTGCCATTTATTTTAACTCGACAGAGAAGGCCACTAGAAACAGCAGGTGATGGCCCCAGCTCCTATCCCTCCATGAAGAACATATGTCAACACCTGTGGACATCTTTTCCTCCCCCATTCCTATGAGTGTTGCTCAGTTGTTACATGGCATGGGCAAATGCTCTTGGCTGGTGGCATGGACACACTGGACAAGCTTGGCCTTCGGTAAAACAAAGACTGGATTCAATTACTCAAACTGAAACAGGAATGCTTGGATGAACAAGCCTGCCAGGAAGTCCCACTGGAGGTACTCAACCTGTGCCCCTTCCCTCTTTGGACCAAGAACCTGAACTTGAGAGATGAATGGCTTATCCAAGGTTATGGCAAGGTTACACAGAGCTGAAACTAGACATAGGTGTACATGCCTATTGATCAAGGCTGGCTGTGAAATCGAACTGCCTCAAATCTTGATTCTTTTTGCCACTTCTTATTCTCTGACCCTGTTTTTCATAGTTTAGGATGTAGGAATAATAAAAATATCAGCTAATGGGGTATCCTGACTTTTTGATGTTTTAGTTCTTGTCAGACATTTACCATAATACTTAGCACATGGATATGTGTGTGCACACACTTGCACATGCTTGACACTCAAAAAATTGTTCCCTGATATTAACTGTATCAGTGCACTTTGCATCCAACACCAATTGGCTGTTTTGTCACAAACTGATTAAAGCAGAACTGTCAAGTGAGGAACTTCAAAGCCAAAGCATTAAGTGCTTTGAAAAACCAGCACCTGGGAGGATTTGTATTAGCATCTGTGATTAGAAGGCAGCAAAAAGAGACTTTGGGGACACAGTTCACCCCTTCATGAAGCAGCCATTCAGAACTTTCTCCGAAGGGCTAATGCCTAATCTTCCAAAGACCAGCAAGAACAAGCTTATGGTCTGTTAAAATCATATTTTTAAAAGATTTTTATTTATTTATTTGAGAGAGAGAGAGAGTGAGAGAGAGAGAGCATGAGAGGGGAGAAGGTCAGAGGGAGAAGCGGACTCCCCATGAAGCTGGGAGCTTGATGCAGTCCTTGATCCTGGGACTCCAGAATCAAAATCAGATTGATTGACTCAATACAGTCAGGGAGGACATTCCTCAGGAGTCACAGAATGCTGGTTGCCATGAGGGAGGAGTCTTTTACAAAGTCTGGGCTCCCACAGAAGGAGTCTGAAGCACGTGTATGGAAAGCAGAGGTCAGTTCTGGATTAGAAGCTCTTTCTGAGGGGAAATGAGTAGAAGCAGGGATTAACCAGGACTTGGGCTCTGCCTTATTCAGTTCAAGTTGCTGCAACAAATGATGACAGACTGGGTGGCTGAAACAGCAAAGCATGTACTATTCCTTGCAGTTCTAGAGACTGAGAAGTCCAAAAGCAAGATCCTGGGAGATCTGATATCTAGCAAGAGACTGCTTTATTATCTATAGATGCCCATATTTCTGTTGTAGCCTTGCATGGATGACAGCTGGCAGAACAATCTCTCAGGTATTTTCTCAGATGTGCTTTTATCTCATTCACAAGTGTTCCAATCTCATGACCTCATCACCTCTCAAAGCCCATACCTCCTGATGGCACTCCTTGAGGGTCAGGGCTTCAACATCTGAATTGGGACAAGACACAAACATTCAGTCTATTAGCAAGTGTTGTCATGAGGACAGCGTAGCTTATCAACTGGGTATCCCCAGGAATCCATGGGACTAGCAAAGCAGAATCTGGGGGCGTCACTGGTAGGAAAGCAGGAGTTCCCCAAGAGAGAGTCCTCATAGCATTTTACAGAGACAGCAGGACCCTTGAGAAACAATAGTTGCCGTGACCCATACACCAGCCTTTATCTATGCCTGTCCTCCCTGCTGGATTCACAGCAAGCCTACTTCTTTCTTTTCCAGTACAAATGGATTTCCACTCTCTGAATCCTGATGAATTTTTGCTCTTTTGCAGTTAGTAGGTTGTCCCTCAGGATTCTGCATGTCTGGATTTGCAATCGTGGAAACTGCCAAAGGTCTAGGAACCTGCGTGGCAGAACCCGGCCTCTACCACTATTGCCCAAGGTAGGGACTCTGGTCCCTTGAGCGTCCTGTGCTGCTGTCAAAGGTCTGTGTGCATTGGCTTATTGTTTTTTTTTTTTTTAATGTAATTGCTTATACGTGTGTTTGATCATGCTCAAGTGGCCTTTCTGTGGAAATAGTGGCCAAGCTACACCTAGAAGTCACTGAAGAAAGTTCTAAGAACTCCTGCTTGGTATGAGGCTAGAGAGAGAGAGAAAGAGAGAAAATAAATCTGCCTCTCTGCATTTTGCAAGTCCCTGGGCAAAATCTGTTGGCTGTGCACTCCTCACATGGAGATTCCAGGCAGGGAGGCCCTCCCGAGCCTCATCTCCCTGAGTTCCTCCTCCAGGAGCAATCCCTAGTTTGAGACCAGGGTTAGGGAAGGAAGAGCAGCAAAGTAGGGTCCAGAAGGAAGGACTGCCACAGACCATGGAGCACCAGAGGGCCAGGCTGGTACCTTCTCACTGTTGGGGTACAAATGGGCTCAGCTCAGCAGGTACAGGGGTGCCCTTGTCCCCTCTGGTGGGCTTTGCAGTGCCCCAAACTCAGGAAGAAAAAAGACTGGCTCAGGTGACTTATTTTTGACTGGGAAGGAGCTGACAGCAATGGAAATAAACAAGTAGGGAATGATGTTGGAAAGTTGGAGGGTTTGTCCTTTATATCTCAGCTTTCTCTCCTATCTTCCCTTGCTCTGTAGTGTGTTCTCAAAGAAGTTTTTGGCATGATATTCCTGTTCACTGATTTACTCCTGAGCTGTGTCTTTTCTGCTGTTCAGCTCATCTGGTGAATTCTTTTACTGTAAAAAGTATCTTGCCCTTGCAAGGGCAAGGGCAAGACCTGAGAAATCCCAGAGATTTCAGCTTGCCACCCAGGAGGAAACCAGGCTATTTGGAATGCTGGAAAGGATTCAGAGTAGGGGAAATCGTCTTGGACATCTGAGACCACCCCCACATTCAGCGGTCCCCTGGACACACACCCAGACCTTGATACTGATCCTGAACCATGCTCTCAACTCAGACCCCTGTGATCCTCGCCACAGTGCTTTCATATCAGTGCAGCCATGCCCATAGGCACAAACTCTTAAGCCTAGATTCTGTCCTGAGAGGTCTGTCCCCGACGGCCTGGCTCCAAAGCCTCAGAGATTGGGGACAGTGAGGAACACCATAGGAATCACCCTGCCACCCTGAAAGGAATCATGCCATTTGGAACTCCAGAAAGGATTCAGAGGAACTGAAATCTGCATTCCTACCTCTGGACACCCCCATATTCAGCAGGCCCCTGGATGCAAACCTGGAGCTTTACACTCACCCTGAACCAATCCCTCGACTGCCCCCCCCCCAAAAGATGGACAGAGTGCTGGCAGATGGGGCCTGCCATGTGGTGGGCCCTAACCATAACCTTTGGTTTGATTCTCAGTATTCTGACCCCAAAGGCCTTGCAGTAGGTGCCCTACAATTTGGGGACACCTGGGCAATCCCAGAGGACTCAGCCTGCCGCCCAGAAGGAAACTGTGCCATTTGGAACTCCGGAAAGGATTCAGAGGAGCAGAAATCTGCATGCCCACCTGAGGACACACCCACACAGAGCTGACTCCTGGACACAAAGCCAGAGCCAGACACTCACCCTCACCTACACTGTCAACTCAGCCACCCAGACAGCTCTCCATGGGGTCTTCAGGTCAGTCCTGCCATGTCCCTAACACTAACCCTTGGATGGGTTCTGTAATGATCTCCTCATTTCAGGTTATGTGGTGGTTCTGCAGGACATTGTCCTGGTGTGGGATCAAACACACTGAAGCATCCCGTGTGAAGTGGCAAACGTGGTAAAGAAATGATGGCTGGGGAATCTGAGTGTGGAGACAGCACGTATTTGTGCTGCTATAACAAGCTGACTGCACTTTGAAATCACCGCAGAGGAAATGACTCTTCCAAACAGCCATGTTAGCACGACGACACGGAAGCAGAGAGAACATCAGACTTTGGGATGGAGGCCAAGCCCTCCCAGATCCAGGTCACCCAACATGGAGAGGACACACGTTAGCAAGAGACTCGTGGGAGGATTAAATCATGGGCCCCTGTATCTCAGGTGCAGTAGAAGCAGTGGATTTGGAATTTCAGTTTTCCACAACATTCCACCACAAGCTGGTTAGAACTGTGCAAAAGCAGGAAGGGAAGCCCCAGTAAAGTGGACTGGGGATGCCAGAAGGGGAGGCTTGAAAGGGGCGCCTGGTGCTCAGTGCCCATTACAGACCCCACATTGCAATCCCCCACAGGAGAGACTCACCAATTCCAGGCCCCACAGGGGAAGCTGGAGGTTCATCTCCTGACTTTTTGTAGGAGCTTTGCAGCTCAGCTGGTGAGAATTCTCCATCACCCTGCCTTTCTCCAGGGGACTTTCCTTCAAGCACCCTTCCCAACTTCTTCCTCCTCCATGAAATAATGATCCTCTCCTTTGTTTCTCGCACTTGCCTGTGATGGGACCATAGCTTGCTCAGCCCAGACTGCCATTCTCTGCTCTTCCCAAATAAACCCATGCTGCTGGTCAAATAACTGGCAGATTGAGTTTAAGGCAAATCGAACTAATAAATTCAAGAACTTGCAAGGAACAAAATCAATATGCACAAATTAGTGGCACTCCTACGTGCTCGGAAGGAACCATCAGAAAGAGACTACTGAGAACGATCTCATTTACACCTGCATCCAAGACAGCAAGATACCCGGGAGGCCCCTGAACCAAGAAGGTGACAGACCTGTCCTCTGACAGCCCTGCAACAATGACAACAGACAGGGAGGGGGACACACGGAGATGGGGAGGCACTGTGCTCAGGGAAGAACCCACACTGGGAAAATACCTACTCTCCCCAAAACCGTCTACAGAGTCCTCACTCTGGCTCCCGAATTTCCGGACTCGGCGCAAGGCTGGAGTGGGTGTGGACACGGGAAGGACCCCGCAGGGCTGAGGTGGGGGGAGCACAAGCACGGAAGCAGGCGGACGCTCCCTGACTGCAGACCATCTGAGGAGCCCCAGGAACCGAATCCGCGAGCACACAAACACAGATGAGGACCGAGGAGCACCGGAGCCCAGAAAGGGGGGACCCCACAGCCCCGCGCACAGCACAGCAGGAGGCCACGTCTCCTCACACAAAACGACGGAAGCCCCAGTGTCTACACAGGGCGCCCTTCCTCTGTGGGGTCCTGAGACCATGAACCCCTTGACAGTCCACTCAGGCGGCTTCTCCTCACCTCCTCCAGCGTTTGGTCCTTAGAAGGTTGGACTGCTGCCAGTGTGGGCGCGTCCTCCACAACGGGTCCGGTCAGTGTGGATGCAGAGCCACACCCTCCTCAGTTTGTCCTGTCAGGGTGGGAGGCGCCCCACATTCTCCAGAAGTCTCCACAGTGGGTCCTGAAGAGGCGGGGCTCCGGTCCGAGCTGTGGCTGCGCAGCCTGGGCTCAGGGCGGGAGCTGGGGTCTGGCGCCCTCTGCAGGCCGTGGAAGGCAGTGCAGGACTGTGGGAGCTCACCCTTCAGTGGAAGGTCCTGCTCCCTCCCAGGGTCCAGCTGACGCCATTTCATTCCGGAAATTCAAGCTGCATGGAGCCCAATACCCCCCAACTTCCCCCAAAATAGCTAAGGAACAATGAATTGGAAACAATGTGGAATTACAACAGTCCTTGACCCAAACAGAGGCACTGAACATGGCCCTGATGCAGACCCACACTCTGACCTCAACTTGGTCTCAAGCCTGGACCCTACCCTAATCCAAGACCCTAACCCTAGCCCCCAACCCAAACAATGTTCACAAGAATCAAAAGGTAGAAACTGCAAATATCCATCAATGGCAAGTGCATAAGCAAAGTGTGGTGAAGGGTTTGAATTTGGGTTCAGGTTCAGGTTTTAGTCAGAGTTCTACATCAGGCTTTGGGTTTAGTATTAGGGTGAGGATTTAGAGTGAAGGACAAGGGAACAGAGTTATAGTTTAGGGCTTTAAGTTTATGATTTAGGCTTTAAGACTCAGGGCTTATGGGATCAAGTTCAAGGTCAAATTTGGGGTTTGGCTTCATGCTGAGATTTGGGTTCAGGGTTCATGACTTGGAGGTCTGGTTTAGGGTTTGGGTTCATGGTTCAGGGCTTGGATCCAGGGCTCAGGTACAGGCTTTGGGTTCCATTTCAGGTTTGGGATTCAGGGTTCTAGTTTGGGCTTTAAGGTCAGCTTAGGTTTCAGCGTTGTTAGGGGTTAAGGTTAGGTTTAGGGATGACACATTTTCTTCAGTTGTCATCATGGACAAAAAAATTCTATCTGAAGTTTCTAAGTCAGAAATGTATTTCATCTGGGGGCGCCTGGGTGGCTACGCGTGTTAAGCCTCTGCCTTGGGCTCAGGTCATGATCTCAGGGTCCTGGGATCGAGCCCTTCATCAGGCTCTCTGCTTGGCGGGGAGCCTGCTTCCCCATCTTTCTCTCTGCCTGCCTCTCTGCCTACTTGTGATCTCTGTCTGTCAAATAAATAGAATTAAAAAAAAAAAAAAAGGAAATGTATTTCATCTGGGTGTCAGGAGTTGGTTTGGAATTTAGGATCCCAGTAACTCCCTACCAACAGCATTCTGATCCTAGAGTCTCCCAGTCACCCAGAAGCGGCTCTTGTCTTGGCTCAAACTTGGCTCTCTGCCCTTGACAGAGAAGGGCAGTTTGGTGCCAAAGTTGGGATTTCACAATGGTAGAGGTGTGAAACCAGATATTGTGGAACTATCATGGAAAATGAGACAGGACACAAATAACTGGTTGACTCCTGATTCTTCCACAAAAGCAAAGACCAAGTTTCCAATAGAATCTGATAATGTTCCCTAGGAAGGCTTATGGTACTCATTACCAGTACCAAAAGAGGACCCCTCCCCTGGTTTAAATTAAGAATCACAGCAGGATATTTCCTACTTAGTGTCAAAAATAAAATTTTTTTTTTTTTGGCTGTTCCAGTGGACAATTTGTGGAAGCACTGACAACCTTTTCATGCTCAAATTCCCATCAACGCAATGCAGGCAACGTTGTAATGCATTGCTTCTTGGAATACCAAGTACAAGGAGGGCTATTAGAAGTAGTAAAAAGATACCAAATATGAAATTCAGAAAAAGCACCATTTATGGGCACGTAATGTAGATCCCTAACCATAAGATCTAACATATCATCCTATAGATTTCACTTACAAAAATCATCAATAACAGTAGTCTACTGACCACTGTAACCACCCCACCATTGACCTATAGGCCTGTAATACACACTCCAACCACTGGAGACACAGTTCTCAGCAGCAGAATGGGCCTTGCCCAGTCCGGGTGGACCAACTCTTAATGTAAAGCCAAAAAATCCTGCTCCTTGGAAATCCCAGCCATTGGGACACAGTCACAGAAACCATACCCAGAACTCAATAAAGGACAGACATCCCATGGGGCGGATGCTGCAGATCACCCCCACTCCCATGAAGTAGCTGTACAGAGGACTCCAGGTCTGTCCTCTTCCCGGGATCACACGTGGCACCACTCCCTCCTCAGAACAAAACCGTGAACTGTCCTCATCAGGCCTGTGTGCAGGCTCACAGAAAGCCAGACACTTTCTTGAGAGCACTCAGCCTCTCATGCCTATCCCAGCAGATGGAGGGTACTGTCTCCCCGACTTCTGTACCAACTAGAGAAGACTTGGAACAAGTCTTGTCAGACTCTATGCAAAGGCATATTCTCCATCTGCAAAATGATGGATGGTGAAACACCACGAATTCCCTGCACCTTCTTGAACCTAGGTAAGTTGGAGCTATAGCTTGCCCATAGCTATTATCCCCAACCCCCTAAACACACACACTTCCCTTGTGCACTCTGGGCCAGTTTCCATCCACTTTGCTCCTCAGTCATTGTCTCTGCAGAGAAGTACATCAGTACTGAGGTGCTGGGACTGAGGTGCTAGGTGCTAAGCCAGCACCTTGGACCCACTTACTATTAGAAATTAATATTCATTTTATTAACAGATGCATCCCATAAGATCTTGCCACCACAGCCATTAGAAAAGTCATTACAACAGAGGTCCTAACAACATGTGCCAACCTCCATGGCTCCACTCCCTGGCTCCAGGGATTGGTTCATTCATGGGCATGTGACCTGGTCCCAGCCAATGAGGTGGGAGGAACCTTGGGTCTTAGCCTGCAGGGCCAAGGATGGGGCGAACTGCCCAGGACAGGAGGGTTTCCCATCATGACTGCAGAAGTGGCCTCAGCCACGCCTGTGCCAGTGCCACAGAGAGCTCAGGAAGCCAGATGCTCCATTACATTGCTGAGGGCTGAATCAGACTTGTCCTGAAGCCCACACATGCTACAACCTCTGCTAACTCAGGAGAACCCTAAATGTGCTCATGGTCTTGGCCTGAACAAGATGACCATCTATGTGATAGATAACCTGCAAGATATACCCACCAGGCAATGGGGACTGTCTCAGCCAAACAATACCTACATGGCATTCAACCACAGACAAACGTCTTGTGGCAAACTTGAGGCCTACAGAGAAAGGCAGGAGAATTCCTGAGGCCTTCATTGTTGGCCAATCTCACTATCATCTTTTTTTCCTTTCAAGTGGAGGGGCCAGGGTCAGGCAGGATATGTCCCAGTGTACTCCCACTCTGCCACTGGAAAAGAAGATAGCAAAAGAGAATTAATCTCAATTTCACATGAAGAAGCAATGTTTGCTCCTGAGTTAATACACAAGAGAGTCAACCTAACAGAGATCACAGAAGCTAATGTTTATGATGTCTTAAGAGAAGGCAAACAATGTTGGGCATGCAACTGGCAGTATCTTTTTGCATTTTAAGCATTTTTTACTTCCACTTTTTTTGATAGATAAAATGATTCCACACTCTTTTTGCCTCACTGGGTTTGGGGAAGATAATATTTTCTCTCATTTATGCATAAGCTTTATTTTTTGTTTCTCTGTGGGGTTTCATAGAACTAGAATATCTTCTGGTAGAACATAGGTAAATCATGAGCACTCCGGGGGGGGGTGGGGATGGGAATGTTATCCCACAGCTTTCCAGTACCCTATACAACTCTTTCTTGGATTCATCTCCTGCTTACCCTTCTGAATCTGCTCACTCTTTTTTATTATCCTCATTTGTAGATATTTTATTTCAGATTGAATCCATACCAATGGCTGTCCCCACTCACAAGCCATCATTTGACTCTTTGTACTATTATTTCTTGGTTCTTAATTTTGCCTTTCAGAGGAATGCTATTTACCATGATGCAGACAAAAGCCCACCGTGGCATAATTCAGCAATCACTCATGGATTCTCAGATCCCAGTTCAGGTCTGGGCTTTTCCTTTCTCTACAAGAACAGTGTGTGTGTGCATGTGTGTGTGTGTGTGTGTGTGTGTGTGTGTGTGTCATTCTGATTGTGAACTTTTTATTTAATTCCTTTTATATAAAATTAGAAATATGCAACAAGATAGAAAAAGTAGTTAATATCTACAAACAGTTTTGCATTAAACTTTTTGTGTACATGTCTCAAATGGTGTAAGAAAGAAAAATATTGTCTCAGTTTTTATGACTTTCTCTATTTTCCCATGTATCTTGGAACACTTCTAACAACTCACAGGAATTTTCTCAGACTATATTCTTCTTATCGGCATTTTGATTTGCTAATAAACACAACAAGAAAATAAAAATATTCAGGCCATAGGCTGGAAATACATGTTCACTGAGTCTGTAATTCTATGGTGCAATGATTGTAATCAAAAGTTCTGCAAGGGTCAGGAGATAGCAGTGCAAAATAAAATCTATTCAACTTAGATACTTATCAAAGAATACCACTTAAGATAGAAAACTGCCACTCAATCAACAGTTCATTTCTTAAATCAGACTATGGTATTGTACAATGCAGAACTCCACACATATTTATTATTCTGTCATTTGGTCACAGTACTTCCTTTGACCTGCAAGACTCAATTCATCCCTTCTTCTTCAGATTTACCACAATTTACAAGAGAAAATGTTATGTTCAAATATTTTAAAAATATCCTGTGGGTTCAAAAATAATTTCTGCTTAGCACCTAAAATTGATATTTTATGAAATTCCTATAAATTTAATGTAGGAAAGTTTATCTTCCACTAATTTCCCAAATGCAGCAAGAAGTTAAGCTGAACATAGGACATCATTTGCATATTAATTCTGCATTGATAAGAATGTGGTGATTGTCATCCTGGATCAGAATCATGGCCAATTATGGGATGGAGCCTCTTTACATAATTGAGTTGTTCATTCAGTAAATATTTCTTGGCACATGCCAAAATTAAGAATCTGATTAAAGTGATAAGAAAAAAAGCAGTGAACCGAGTAAAGAAGATCTGAATTCATGATACTTATACTCTATGCCAATTTTGAAGTAAAATATGTATCAGATTATTTTTATAGTGACTTATGATTGTCATTCATATACATACACATGTATAGACACATGCAATTAAATATCATTAAATAATTACATAGTTACAGGAAAGAGTGGCTATTATTGTAGTGATTGTTAGCTTAACAAAACAGATGCTCTAAATTATATTGTTCATTGTACAGGAAAATCCTTTAATTGCTTTGTTTTAAATTTGCATTGTTGAAGTTACACTGATTGTCCTAATCCTGAAAAGTAATTATTTAGTGACCATATATCAATACACGCAGTATTCATACAAAGGACCATTTCATATTTAAGAGTTCTTGAAGACACCAAGCATCTCATGGTTATCCTTTTACAACTGTTGCTTTTCAAAGTGAACATACCATTGATATTTTTAGTTAAACCATGCATTATCCATATATTAAGAGAAAACTCTTCTATGTTCCCATGCAACTTACCTGAGTTGTGGCCTGTAGTTGTGAAAACTTCATTTTGTATACATAACACTGTTATAAAATGCTACATCTAGGTTAGATGTATGGATGCTTTTTTCCATGGTTTTCTGATAAATTAATATGCTCTATTTCACAATGCAGTGTGAGCCCTCATTTCTCAATGACTTTGCCCATGCTACTTCCTCTGTCTAAAATGGTCTTAAAAAATAAAATAAATTAAATTAAAATACTTAGTTTTATGTTTTGCTAAATTTCTTCCTCATTCAAGATTCAGTTCAGTGGTTATCTAAAAAAAAAAAATGGTACAATTTTGCTTTCTCTCTCTCCATTTCTGTGCAAAACACATTAAACTTTCATCACTTTATTTTATAATGAACTTTGTTATTCCAGTGATACGGATGAGACATAAAAACTCATAGGAATTTTTTAACTTCCCCAAAGGCAAACAGGTGGTTAAGCTGGAAAGTGACATCAAGCCATCTGGCTACAAAGTGAGCATGCATACTTTCCTGCACTCATATTTAATTCTAATTTTCAAATAATCTTTTTTTTTTTAATGTGGTCATATCCCCCATTAAACTATAAGTTTCTGAAGGGTCAGAACTATTCATTTTTCTTTTCATTTTTCTTATGATGCCTGTTTATCATTTGATAATCCATAAATGTGAATTGATAAATGAATGGATATGTCAATGACTCAATTTGTTTTGCATTCCATGCCAGTACATATTATTTTAAACAACTTTTTTTTTGTTGAAAACTTGTTACTTATATAAAACTAAAATTCACTTCCTCTGAGTGTTCCATTTTCCCTTAGTTAAATATCTTGGTGGACCTTAGTGTATTCCCTTCCAATATTTAAAACCAACTCTATAACAAAGCAAATCTTCCCATTTCCTTCATTACTATTCATATGCAATAACTTTATTGTTATGGTCTTTGCTATACTCCTTTATTAAAATTGTATTCAATTCAGTGATATCCAAAAACTAATGATCAAAAACTCATTTTTTCTCTACCTAATTGTGAGTAGTAGAGTCTCATATAATGGGACAAAATTGGTCTGATTTGGAAGAAGCAGTGATATCACATTCTTGAGGCTCTGATTTCACTATGCCTTCCAAATGTTAGATTTTCTTTTCTCTCATCTTATCTGTTTTCTTTTCCTCTTTTTTGTTCACATTGCCTTTTTCCTCCTCCTCTGTCTCTTCTTCCTTCTTCTAATTTTCTTTTTTAAGTCTGTTCTCATTTCTTTGAGAATTAACTGGTTAACATTAACTTTAAAAAAATATATTTAAAATGTTGAAAATGAAGAAATCATATACTAAACAAAATGCACATATGCAGGTGTGATTGAGATACCAAAAAGATATCACAAAAGTTTACTATTTAATAGGCATTAAATACAAAAATATATACAAAAGTATACCTATTTAATAAGTATTAAATACCTATTTAATATGTCCCAATATTTTGCCTCAAAGTGGTTGCAGTTATTTGAAGACATTCACACATCCACCTGAAACTATAAGTAAAATTCAATATTGAAAGTACAGTCTGAATAACATTATAGATCATCATATTATTGTGATTAACAGCACAATTCCAGCTAAAGATAACATGATTGAGTCCCAATATAGATTTGATTTGTGAGTGAATCTTTTTCTATAGTCCATATAAGGCATGAAGGTCAGATAAAAAGCTTTAGCAGAAAATTAGTAGGACATCAAGCTGGAAAACCTCTGTCACTGAATATAGTTTGAGGTATGAATTTAGCATATATGTGTAATGCAATAGTGAGATAAATACATTAATCAGCACCTTTAGTTAATTTAACTATATTGAATAAGAGCAAAAAAATTGCAAAATAAGTGTACTGACATATGGAGGGGTACTAAATGAATCAGTACCTTTCTAGGAGGATGTGAAGAGAAATCTCTCTCTAACTTGCAAATTAAAGGATGAGTATTACTTAGCATGTTGATGGTTGAGAGAGGCAGAAGACACTGTTCCTGGGAGAGTGAACAGTAGGTATGAAGACCTAAGAGCACAGTTAGTTGTTGAACTCCAAGTATGACTGCAGTACAAAGTTGAACCAAAAGTAGAATTGAGGGTTAGAGTTAGCAAGATGCTAACTGGCTGACCACTTTATAGAGGCCAGAATAAACTTTCTTTGTTGTTGTTGTTGTTGTTTCATGTTGCTTTGTTTTCTTTCTTGTTTCTTTTGTTTGATTGCTTTGTTCTTTTTGTGTTGTTGTTTGATAAGATGAACATATCCCTAGTGGCGGAGAATGTGGTTTATTTAGAAAGGAGAGGAGGATTTAACTTGAGTTAAATCAAGTTATTATGGTCCAAATTAGACTGAAGCAAGTGTGACATGGTTGAAAGTGATGAATTTGAGACCCTATGAAGAATTAATCAAGAAAACATTTATTAAAAAGGTTTGATTCATGTTTATTTAGATGAAACAATGAATTTTGTTTTTATTGGTTGGAAAACTTATTTGCTTTTTTACTTACTTGCAATTTGCTCTGCTTCAAAGGGTGTTACATATAAAGGACATCTAACATTACACATTTATCAGCCATGGGGGTAAAGTCAGTGAAAAAGAGAAATTATAACAAGTAATATTTTGACCTTAGTGGTTATTACATTAATAGAAATAGAAAAGTCTGAATGAGGGGGAGGTGATGAATAAGATATGCTACACTAAGATGAAAGCAAAGAATCCCAGTGAGTATCATCAGCTGGCACTTGGACATAATGAGCAGGGAAGAGATTTATATTTTAATGCCCTAAATATCTAAATTTAATATATAGTTTCCCTAAAGAAGTACATTCAAAGCTACCAAAGTGGATAAGTTTCTCAAGTATTTAAAGAAGGCAGAACTGGCTAAAAGCTAAATATTAGTGAATATAAACATTCCTGATTTTAAAATTTTCTCCCAGACCACATATTTTGGTCTGAGTTTTACCAAAGATAAGCATTACAATGCCTTTTGGTTGCTTCTATTTTATTTTTACTGTCCATTTTATCCCCGGAAGGTTAAAACATATTCATATCTTTCAAAAATCGTGTATCTTTCACAAAAATACAAACTTTGTTAGAACAATAAGGAATTTCTACATTTCAAATAAAATAATATTTTATATCTTGAAGAATTGTATATATTTTTAAAATATTGTAATTTAAAGAAACTACAAAAGATTTTTATTTACCTCATCATGTGTGTGCATGCATGTGTGTGTGTATGTGTGTATAGCTTCATAAGCTCATTTTTTCTAACCACAAATATTTAATTTTGCTACCTATGAGTTGGTTTATACTCCTAGGTGACTGATGTGAACTGCAGACCTGAATTATAGATGATGCTGAGAATATATATATTTTTAAAGCAACTCAAAATACATATCAGAAGTACTAGACACAATAATGTTTACTTTGAAGAGCTGATCAAAATGGTTTGTTATATATAAGGAAAACTGCTTTATATTTAGGTTATATATTTCTGAAATGTGAACACTTTTAAGTATTTAACAGTTTTAAAGAGATATCATACTCCTTTCATGTGTGTTATATCTTGTCTTAGAGCCCACATCAAGAGATGTTACTTCTTCAATTACACCCATTTCTAGGTGGAAAATGATTTTATTGATTCAAACTCACACAAACACATTTGCAAAAAGTAAGTTATCATTGTATGCCAATTGGAAAAAATGAAATATCAACTGTGGCTAAGACTGGAGAAATGGGGTAGGCATAAAACTTTGAGTAAGAACATGTCCCTCCCTGATTCTGATTGCTCAATGAACCACAAATTAGAGGGAACTTCACCTCTATTCAATAATGCCTTTTATTAATTGTATCAGTGTCTATACAGACAATGATGTCTGTTGGTAGAATGGGTTTCCCTTACCTGATGGGTATATCATTCTTCAACTGCTGTTTATCTGAAAGTTTCCTTGGCACCACTTTGTTGAACATCAACTCTGGCTCTGTTGGGCTTTCTCTTGAAAATTACATCAGCAAAACTTGCCTATTTTGCACCATTGTGTCACACTTAGAGAACTTCCTGGTAAATCATTCTATCATTTTGTGTTCCCAGAAGGAAAAATAAGATCACCAATTTTCCTGACTGAGAATGAGACTCACATTTCCCAATTTGGGACACTGAGTGTCTCATTCTCTCCTTGATTCTATCTTCATTTTTTCTCTCAGTAATATTCACTGAGAGCCTTACACCTGTCAGAAACACCAGACTGTTGAAGAAACTGTAGTGAAAAAGAAATATTATAATCCCCATCCTCAAGTAATTAGCATTCTACTAAGGAAGATGAATATTAAATAAGACAGTTAGTTCTGATCTCATGGAGTTTATATTCTGCCAGAGAAAAACTCATTAAAAGGCAATTTATGTGTTTTAGTATTTAAACGTAAGTTTCATACTGAGAACTATGGGAAATCATATTGGAGGTATCTGATTTAGTCCAGCACCAGATTTTATCTTATATGGTGTTTGTTATGCTATACAGGGAATATGTGGCTAGTCAAAGAAGTTTGCTATACATTGTTATTTAAAAATATCATTATTGACTTAATATTTAAAAGTGAAGTAGTTTCAAATTTCACAAAAGTAAGCCATCAGAAACAGGTATCAGAAAATAGAATATAGAAGGGGTGCCTGGGTGGCTCAGTGGGTTAGGGCCTCTGCCTTCGGCTCAAGTCATGATCTCAGGGTCTTGGGATCAAGCCCCACATCAGGCTCTCTGTTCAGCAGGGAGCCTGCTTCCTCCTCTCTCTGCCTGCCTCTCTGCCTACTTGTGATCTCTGTCTGTCAAATAAAAAAAATCTTAAAAAAGAAAAAAAAAGGAGATAGAATATAGAAGATTAAATATATCCAAGCATTCTGAAAAAGAAAGAAACATGTGAGATAGATAGCTAGATACCTAGATAGATAGCTACAATTCTGAAAGTGAAAGAGTATGAATAGTTACATCAGGACTATAGCAAAATTGTCCAGAGAATGATTTGGATCATTACCTTAAGAGCAATGAGAGGCCTTGAACGTTTTTTTTTTTTTTTTTGAAGAATTTGTATTTATTTATTTGACACAAAGAGAGCACAAGAAGGTAGAGTAGCAGGTAAAGGGAGAAGAAGAAGCAAGCTCCTTGCTGGGCAAGGAGCCTGATGTGGGTCCGGACTCTGGGATCATGACCTGAGCCAAAGGCAGTCGCTTAACCAGCTGAGCCACCTAGGTACCCTTTGAAGAGTTTTAAGTAGGGGAGAGATTTGTGTTTTCAAAAAAATAAATTGTAGGTTAGAAGAGACAGTGTTTGCAAGAAGCACAAATTAGATATTGGAGACTGCCTAGAAAATAATTTCAGTATTCTAGATGACAGCTGATGATGTCCATGCTTAGATGCTTAGGAAACAACCAGTAAAAAAAAATAATGTTAAAGTACTTCAAGGGCTCAAAAGTTCTGAGACATTCCATTGATTTACTTTATTCTAAATGATCTGTTAAAATCATTGTCAGATTTCCACACTTGGAAGACATATATGTTAAATGGCTGGAGCCAAGATCCCTCTATACACATACACAAGGTAGCATTGGTTGGGAGTGGCTACTTTATTCACAGTCTTAGCATCCTACTCTCAAAATCCAGATGCAGCTGCATATTATTAACAATTAAATTTAGGACTACCATCTCTACATTCTAAGTTTGACTGTGTAATCACATTAGTCTTTTTTATTTATTTATTTATTTATTTATTTATTTATTTAAAGCTTGTGTTTATTTATTTGAGAGAGAGAGCAAGCAAGCACCAGTGGGGGAAAGGAGAGGGAGAAGCAGACTCCCCACTGAGCAGGGGGCCTGATGCAGGGCTTGATCCCGGGACCCTGAGATCATGTTCTGAGCTGATATCAGACATTTAACTGACTGAGCCACCCAAGCACCCCGCCATTATTTATTTTTTATTAGAGATATAGATAATAACATATTTCATATGGGATATATGTTAAAGAAGTTTAGGGAGTGCTACATAGTATCACTTTATTAACATCCCATTTTTTTTAAGGATCGGATTCTTTTGTCTCCTTGTCCTTTCTCTGCCCCTTGCCACAGCCCAATATTCTAGCACTGTTATGTTTTCCCCCAGAATCTTTAATATTAATTGACTAACATGGTTGTACAACAATTTCCACAAGTCAAAAACCTGGAAATCATGTTTTTCTGTCACAGCTACTTGCAATCTCTCATCAAATTCTCTCCATTTTATATCCCAAATAAGTTTTCAGAACTAATTCCTTAGATCTCATATGTCCCCATCTTGTACAATAAAGATTTACTTTTTGTCCTGACTATACAATTAATCTCCTAACACCCCCTCCACAAAATTGTTATTTGTATAGCCAAAGTAATCATTCCATAGACAATGCTATTTGTATCAATCCCCATCTCCTGCTCTATTAGACTCATCCATATTTACAAAACTTGGTGTTTTTTTTTAATTGATTTTGATATGAAGAGGAAGATGTAAACATCGCCCAAAGAATGTGCAGGTGTGTCCCCTACTTCTGCAATACCTTCACTCCTTAACAGTGACACTAGCCTTCTTTCACTTTCTTGCATGTGCCTTGTCCTTTCTTATTTTATGCTGTCCCTTCTGCCCAGTGAATGTTCTTTTCCTCTACATCTCATGGATCCTTTGCATTTTTATTTGTGTTTTATATTTCAACTCAAATATCACTTTCTCTACCAAATTGCCCCATTCATCAATTAGGTGAAACTCAGTGTCTCTCATGTCACAGGTTACTTTCTTTTATAAAACTCATCATAGTTTTTATTTTGTCATTTGATTAATATTTTATTTGTTGAAGGGCATAGGCTTCCTGAAACAGAAATAATAATAAGCTGGCTTTGTTCCTTTTAAAATCCCTTGTTTTCATCAAATAGGTGGTCAGTAAATATATACTGAATGAATAAATCAACCTCAGGTAGGTGTGGATTTGAATTTTCCATAGAACAAAAGCTAAAATTCGTTAATTTCTGTACTCAGATAACAGTTAAACAGTTGTAAGAATCTCTTCTTCAAGTTTCTTGCCTCTATTTATTTGTGTACATATTCTCTTGCATACTTGATTTCCCCAAAATACTGTTGACTCACTAAATTTTCAGTCCCACAAAATATTTTGATTCATTGAATCCTAAAGGGTTTCTGAAAGAAAAAAAATAAAAGGAAATTGTGATTTTTTTTTCCAAAGTAAAACAAACTGGAATGGGAAAGCCTGTGGATATCTAAGATCATGATGGATAGAGAGTCAATTATAGATCTGTACTTCATCTACTTGCTTTTCATCAAACTACAAAACCCATTCTGGATAGGTGATGCTTGTTAGATTGGCTTATAAACCTCAGGGCTGGGGTTCTATGAGTCATGTTGTGTGTCAGCCAACTGACTTTGTCAGAGAAATGACAGTTCAATAGAGTTAAAGAGTCAATGCCTTGGGACAACATTATTTAATGAGACCGTTGCTAGAATTTGTTGTTATTTTGCACTTAAAAAACCTTATAACTCTCTTTTAACTGTATTACCAGATTTTAAAAGTGGTCAGATTTTTCAAGTAAGTATGGTATGTATCCTACTGTTTGCTATAATTCTAAGACATAGGTGATAAAAAAAGAGAGAGAAAGAGAGAGAGAGATTGTATTGTGCTAACCTCTCATCCCAGGACGGGACACATTCATCAATTCTCTTATGCCCATCATAAAACATAGATGATATAAAAGAAAACAAAAGAGGTCCTGAACTTGAGTTCCTATGGGATATGACCCAATTTAAGTTTGCCAACACTATATATTTATGCCAGTTAAGTAAGTAGAGAAGTAAGGGCAAAAAGGAGAACTATGAAAGAGACTGGTTATTTTAAGCTTATTAGAAAGAACAAGAATATAAATTTGTATTATACTTTCCAAAATCCCTTAGCTATGCAACCAAGATTTTCTCTTTAATTTAATAAGAGAAATGGTCATCTTATTCTTTGTAGGGTCACCTGAGTTTCCTCATAATATACAAACCATTGTAAATAAAAAAGGAAGAAAGCACAGTGTGTGCTGGGCATGTGATGAACCAGACCCTATCTCTGCCAGCCAAGGAGTGACATGAAACTTAATCAACTGCTGAAATGGCAGACAATGCAAAATGTAATTTGAAAAAGAAGGGATGGGCTTTCCGAGGGGGAAAAAGCCAACTCTAAAGGAGAAAGAAAATAAAAACACATTTCTAGGAGACATCAAAGTCCATCTTACCTCTGCACTTTTCTTTTTATGAGATGACTTTTTGATCACTTGTTTTCTTATTCCTGACATGATGCAATGAGAGGTATTCTGCAAATTCAGCACGTTATCATTAGGGTTCAGCTAATGGACATTAATCAGATTGTTTACATGATTCACTTAGAGTTACCTTTTAGGTCAGAGGATCCTGGGTGGCTCAGTCTGTTGAGCATCTGACTCTTGATTTCAGGTCAGGACAGAATCTTAAGGTTTCAAGATTGAGCCCCCGTCAGGCTCCCCACTCAGCAGGAAGTCTGCTTGTCCCTTTCCCTCTGCTCTGTTCTTACCACCCCTCAATCCCACTAACCCTCCTTCACAGTCCCTACCCCTGCTACCACTTTCTTATAAATAAATAAATAAATAAATAAATAAATGTCTTTTAAGACATTAAAGTTCTAATTAAAGTTTTAGATGAGAGGCCCCAAGGTAAACTAGATTCTAACTAATTTTTTTTAATGGAGAATTAAAACACACACAATGCTTAAGACTATTTTCATGCCTTATATATTTAATTTCAAATATATATTTTTTAACTACACTGGCAAATCTGTTTTGCTCTCTAGAATCTAGAACCTAGTGATTCCAATATCCAATTATAGCATGGCTATGAAAATTATTGTGCAGATGTACTGAAGAAAAGAATTGTGTTTCCTTATTAGAGCCGATTAGTATAGTAAGGTACGTCCTGGTTACATTATGGACATTTTCTTCTGATTATTTTCCCTCAGAATTTGCTATAGTGTTTATAATATAAAGTAGTTCCCAGTGGCACAACTTTAACAACTTATTTGTTAATTACAGAAAATGAGATTTAATTTTTCTGCCTATTCAAACTATAAAGATTTACTGAGGATCCTTATTTTTGGAAACTTTTACCTAGTTGTAATTTTCATCTTGAGCTATTGTAGGTAATGCAGAACTCAGTGTGTAAGACTCCAAAATATTTCATAGAATTCATAGTTTTGAGTATTTTCCTCATGTCCTTAATAGCCAAATGACTAAAATAATGCATCAGTCTTATAAGTATGCACTGATGCCACTTTGGGATGGAAAGTGGAGGGTAAGTGAAATGTATTGAAAATAAAATTTAATATTTTCAATTTGTCATTTTTTTACATTGTACTATATGAGGTTTCAGAGAAGTTTTTTTTTTCTTTTATTTCATATAGTTTAAAAATACTTGACACTTACCATAACGTACAAAAATGGTTTTACATGAATATTTTGATCATGATATGAAACCTACAGTTCCTGGTTCTTGATCTCGGATGCTGAAAAAAACCATCTTTTTAAAAAATATTTTATTTATTTATTTGACAGAGAGAAACCACAAGTAGGCAGAGAGGCAGGCATAAAGAGAGGGGAAGCAGACTCCCCGCCAGCAGAGAACCCAACGTGGGGCTCGATTGCAGGACCCTAAGATCATGGCTTCAGCCTAAGGCTGAGGCTTAACCCACTGAGCTACGCAGGTGCCCCAGGAAATAAGACTTCTGATGATCCATCCCTCTATTAGTTCTGGGAATTTTTGAGAGGTTTCCACATACGTGATAACATACAACTAGTACATATAATTAATGTTCAATGCTTTACATTATCTACCATTTCTTTCATTTTATTTTGTCTTATGTGTTGACAACCGAGAAACTATTTTCTACCTTCACTGCCTTTGTATAACATTGTCTCCTATAGCTACTAATGATGGACACTAGCAATGACATGTGATCACCTTTTGGGTGTCAAAAATGCCTCAATGTATTTTATTCATCTTGTGTTCTTATTGCATGAGAGAAACTAGTTCACAAATTCTTTGTAAGACTTCTCCTAAATATTACAAATATGTGGCAATATGTCAGTCGTGGGGTAGACCAAATGCAGGTTTAGGTATAAATGCCTAGTTTAAGTATGCTCCCCTCCCCCACCAAAAAAAATATATATAGAAAAGCAACTCAACTCTGTCTGCCTGCAGTCTTGATTATAATTTATATCTCTGTGCTGGTTATTTTATCCAAAACTGTTGCCACAGTTTCCCCTAATCCCCTCCTTTTTAGAAATCCACATTCTCTCCTCTTCAATTATTATTATTATTTTTTCCTGAGGCCCCAATACTATATTGTCTCCCCCTCCTTCTCGATTATTCTCCAAGATAGAAAGAAGCCTCTAATCTTGGGTACTTCTTCTCTGTGACTAGTTCTATTGAAATACAATTACAGCATTCCTGTACTCAAGAAAGGGATTACTATGAGGCAAGTAAGGCCCTCAAGGCCCAAAATTTAAATGGGAACTCACTTGCAGGGTCTTGTATTCAAATAACCTTGAAAATGGGTGTCTCCTGAAATTCTGTCACAAGTACTTCACACTTCACTCATCCTCATGCTAGGCCAAACCCTGCTTTTACATATTATCTGTACTACAACTATAGAGCTGAGTAATTTCCACAAAGACTATATGAACTGAAATACTAAAATATTTCTGATTTCATCATTCATATAAATTTTTTGCCAGCCTTTAATTTAGACTCGTATAAGCCATACATTTTTGGAAGTGTAGATGAAAGATGGACAGTCGTTAATGATATATCCATTTGCAATTTCTGAGTACTTTGGATGATATCCAATGGAATAAAAACTGACCATAAAGAGACCTAGTAACATAAGTTTAGTTAGCAGAGGGAGAAAAGAACTTGAGGATAGAGGCTGGTGCTGTTTGCTCCCAAATTAGTCCCTCCTTTCCTTCCTTTCTTCCTTCCATCCTTCCTTTCTTCCTTCCTTCCGATAGTGAAGACTGCAGGCTCAGGAGTCGTACCACCTGGGTTCAAATTCTGTCACTCCTGCCTTGGAAGTGTATGACCTGTGGTAAACTGCTTCACCCTTCTGACGCTCAGCTTTTCCATCTCTCAAAGGAAGCAGGAAGTGAAAATAGAGGTTATAACCTCAAGGGTGTGAATTTGAAGTGACCAGATAATCCACGAAAAGAACACAGAACTGTGTTTGGCACATGACAGGATAGCAAGTTTTTAATATACATTAGCAATTATTATGGTTTCTGAGGCTATGAGGGTAGAGTGACTACCAGTAAATACTGAAGCAAAATGTTTTACATTTTGTAATACACTAGGAAAATATATGACTTATTATGACTGTGCTTTCTGTAATGTTAAAAAATGTGATCAAAATGTTCATAGCAGCAATGGCCACAGTCACCAAACTGGGGAAAGAACCAAGATGCCCTTCAATGAGTGAATGGATAAAGAAGATATGGTCCATATTTAAAATGCCTCCATCAGAAAGGATGAATACCCAAATTTTGTATCAACATGGGCAGGACCGGAAGAGATTATGCTGAGTGAAATAAGTCAAGCAGAAAGAATCAATTATCATATGGTCTCACTTATTTGTGGAGCATAAGGAATAAGACAGAAGACATTGGGAGATGGAGAGGAGAAGTGACTTGGGGGAAATCAGAGGGGGAGACAAACCATGAGAGACTGTGGACTCTGAGAACAAATTGAGGGATTTGGAGGGGATGGAGGTTGGGATTGTGTGAGCCTGGTGGTGGGTATTATGGAGCGCACATATTGCATGGAGCACTGGGTGTGGTGCATAAACAATGAAGTTTGGAACACTAAAAAGAAATAAAATGAAGTGATTAAAAAAAGAACCAAGTAAACAAAAAAACAAAAAAGGAAATGTGATAAAAAGAAAAGAGGACCACCTGTTTTCCATAATTAGTAGTGCTTTTTTGGTACCACAATGACTCAGGACCGAGGGATTCAAGATACTTTGATGTTTTTCTGGGAGAAAGTTAAGGCTCAATAGTGTTTGGGTGGGATGTCATGCCAGTGAGTTAACTTAGTTCATCATTCCTTATTCCTCTTAGTGTTGCAGGGACTAGTGTCTATGGTTACAAACACTGATACATAATTCTCTAGAGGATGATAATAAAAGGCATACAGATTTTCATGGATATTAATGTTATAAGAATTTAGATAAGGAAAAGATTGCTTCTAGATGGACATAAGGACATCAGGAAGGACAGAATGATTAGGTATTTTAATCAAGGCTTAGAAGGATCTATAACCTATACCTCAAACTGTTCCAAACACTTAAAGTGGACCAGAGGAATTTTGTGAATTCCATGAGGGACATGATTTAGGACATCATATGGGCTGACATGAGTCTGTTACATGGGTAACTGAAGCCCAAAATTTAATGTTTAAGACCACACAATAAAAAAGGTGACTCACTATTTCTGTTTGCCCTGATTGACATTAAAATAACATCAGCTGCTCACTGGATTCTAGTTTTATCCTGCCTGCTTCATACTGTCCTGTTAATCTCCTAAACCTATTTCATTATTCATATCGCTAAAGATTCAGGCATATGTGCTACTCTTGCAGTCTAATTACATTTTAATACTCTTGTTGGGATTTTTCCATTTCTCTTTTGTCACAATTAACTGATGTTTCTTTGAAGCAGGGTTCAGAAAGATGTTTCTAGTTTAGGGTGTGAAGGAAGTTTATAAAGCATACCATTAATTTCAAGTGGTTATTTGAATGAACATGATATCTGTCACATGACTAACAATAGTTAAACATTATAAGCTTGATTTTATATTCTTCATAAACATCTCAGGTTTCTTAAACTAACAGGTTGTATAATTTTGCACTCTACCTATTTGAAATTAAGTGTCAAAGTCAAATGAAAACCTCTCCAATTTGGAATTAGCAAGATCTTGTCATTATCACTGAAAGTATTTAAATTAATAATAAGAGCAATATCTTACATAAACTTGAAGGCTTACAATAGGTCAGGTAGTATTCAAAATGATTTGCCTATGTTGAGTCAATCAACCAAACAACTCTTATACTTGGTGTTCTATCATTCTTCATTGTGCAGTGCCTTAAACATGGATAGTTTCAGAAACTTTTTTACAGTCCTGAAGCTGGTACTTTATAGAGTTGGAATTAAATTACCTTGTAGGCCCAGGACTATGGGCCTTTTTCACAGCTAACCTCACAAAAAATATATTTAAAAAGTTAAAAATGTGCCCTGGCCTGTATTTGGAAAGATATATACTGGTTTCCTTGACTAATATGTTCTTTATTTTTATTCTGGAACAAGTTGTTTAAAAAACAAAACAACAAACACAACAAAACGATTCCATCTTGTCCATCTGGGCCAAGAGGCTAAAGGAATTGCTGTCCGTTTTATTCCTGTTCACGTCAGCACTTACCATCTCCAGGGCATACTGTTGGTCTTAATCATAAATTGAAAATGAGAAGCAGAATAATTAAAGGCTAAATTGTAATTACAAGCAAGTTCTAAAGGAGGCAAAACTAACATTGAGTATAGGTCTAACACTGAGTATAGGAAACTGCCTATTACTGCATTTAGGATTAACTATAAACAGCCTTGTTAAACCCAATTAAATTGTTCATCACAAGGGTCTTATTAGCACGACTGAGTGACCTGACTTTTAGAACAATGTTGTTTGTTATGCACAAGCATTTTCCAACATTCTTTGTCTTCTAAAATTTTCCTTTTCTTTTTTGTTTTGTTTTATTTTAAATATCACAGTACCATATGAGACTCTTTCTTGAAAGTTATTGTTCGATATATAAAAGTTTTTGACAATATTCTTAGAAAGGTTCTCTGTTCCAAGGAGATAGAGCTAGAAGTTTTTCAAAACATTTAAAAATACATGAAAGTGGAGTTTTCAAGATAATATTACACAGTTTGCTTTGAGGTATAATAAAATAAACACATAGATGCTCAACAAAAGTATAATTTGCAGTCAGATGGAACTGCTATGTTCAGAATATCTATTGCTTTGTATTAACTCCAACACTGGCAAATTTTGTCAAGTTCAATGAATATTTGAGAGTAACTTAGTGCCAAATCAATACTGTCTCTGTTATATATATTTTTTTTTTCTTTTTCTTAGGCCATGATCATAAAATCATTTGAACCGTTTTTCCCTCCACAGATTTTGGCGGCTATAAAACTAAAAATGGCTCTTTTACAACGTCTGTTGAAACAGACTGAGAAAAATTTTGTCAAACATATTCTTATGACATCTTACTATGGAATGGCATTTCAGATTACTTTGAATGGAAATCTGGAGTTTCTAGACTGCTATATACTACCTGTCTGTATGTATACAGACTAAGTGGGTCCTGTGTTGAGTTACCAGTGAAAAGTTATAGAAAATATATTTTTTATGATAGTGGTAATAGTTTCTTTATTTTTATTTTTATAATTAAAATATTTGTTTAACCTTGGTTGTTGTTTCTAGTTTGTTTAAAATATTTCCCAATAATTATATTTCCAATGCAATTTATAATGTAACAGGTTTCCTTACATGGTATAGATACATTGAATTTTAATACATTGAGATATTTATTACAAACTTTAGGCTAAAGTACAAAGTTAAGTGATGTATACATATTTTCACAGGAAATAGAGGATTGCAACCGCTGATGAGACAAAGTGTGGACAAATTTCTCACTTCCACCTTCATATCTTCAAACTTAATAGAGTCTAATTACTGTTTTCTGTATCATTGATAATTCCAATTATCTACCCCTCTATATATGTTTAAAAAAAACTAAATAAACAATAATTTTCTGAGTCTATAAGTTACCATGTAGTGAAATATTTAAATTAACTAAGCAAAAGATACCGTTCCATACACAAAAGAGCTATAGTAGGGAATGAATTCTAGTTAGCTAGATATTTGTAATCATTTAGTTTATTTGTCCAATAATATGGAAATCCTACCATTCTAAATTTCTAACCCTATCATTAAAATATAGTCTTACTAAGATGTAATATTAAAAAAAAATTCCAAACTTGATAAAATGATTTGATATTGTTTCGGGGTGCAGGCACTGTTAAACTCAGACGTTGTTAATTTACATATTTATACTTACTGTGTGCATTCTAGACTTCCCCTATTTTAAAAAATCCAGTTTACCAAATACCCATTATACTCAATTAAAACATAAAATTATACTACCTAAACAAATGAAATTAAGTATAGAGGCTGAGTGCTTTTACTTGATTGTTTGCCTGTGGTTATTAGAACCTTATCTAAACTCCAGATAGCTCAGAGCACAGGTGATAGAAACTCAAGCATAAAGCAAAAGTGAGGGAATAAAATAATTAGGAAAATATTCTTGGTCTTTCTTGGTAGTTATTCTTGTGTATCTGAATATTGGGTTTGATAGCATTTTCTTGAATTTTGTAAGATGTTTAATGAATATAGATTTCCCAGAAAATACCCCTTTAGAGTAATACTACACATAATAATATTGTTATACTATGTAACAATAGACAAGCTACTTTATTTTACTTACTAGCTCCACACTGATTACCTGAAAAATCATAAATTATTACTAAATATAACAATCTAGTTGTTACCAAAAGTTGGGTATTATTTTTAGTATTTCCGAACTTACAAATTCAGTGCCTAAAACTAATTTTGAATGAATATTTGCAACAAATCGGTTATAAAACACAGTGTGGGAGTTCTTCAGAGGAAAAATTTAGCTCAGCATTATTTTAAATCGCTTGATTTTTTTTTCCTTAAAATTTATGTTACAGCTAATATTTTCCACTTCTAGTTCCAGGCAAGAGGTGATTCGCTTCCAAAACCATAAATTAATGCCACTCAGAACTTTCAAGTTAAGGAACTGTAAGAAGTGTATGTTTTCGTCTTTGTCCATGGGCCCCCAAAATTCTAATGTTGGTGAATTTCACAATTTAAACTTTGCCTATGGCTACTTTTTAGTAAGGAGCAGTTGTTAATAAATGTTTAAATGTGAAGATAAATGCTTCTAAAAAATGCATCATTTTTATATTCATACTATGAGCACTAAGCTATGTTTATTTTTATAAAATAAAGGAGTGTAAGACACCATCAACCACATTTCTGTTATGTTCAGTTAATTGGCTTCAAAATATTTGTTTTCCATTTATTTTCATTAAGCAGACTTGTCTTAATTATATAAACTCTTCTATTTGATTTGGTGGAGATGGCCTGAGTGATTTTGAAAATGCAAGATAATGATGATGGTCTTTTAATGTATAAACATTTCTGTTTCAGGTTGAATTTCATTAGATAAATACCTATCCTGAACATTCCAATTAAAGTCAGTTGAAACTATTTTAGAAAGGTGATTCTCTGTTTCCTCAGTTCTAGTTTTTTGCTGAGTAGTTTAATTAGTTTAATGCCAATGTCCCAACTGGGATTGAAGTTCCATAAACTAAATCATAGACACACGTTTCCTGTGTAAGTGTTTTTGGCCATAAATTATGAAACGGAAAATTCAGTCTTGAACTGGGTGAGTGAGCCTAATGGACTTTAGATGAGAGTATCTCAAAATGGAGAAGTCCACCTTCTACTGGAAGGAGCAGCAATACACTTTCAGGTATAGCTATTCAGAAATTATTTCTATTGCGGATCTAATATGCACAGAAAATTGGGATGAAATCAGCTTTTAAGGTTCATGGTACATTCTGTTTTAATTAGAATTTCTAGTTTACAAAACATTTTAAAAATCCATGAACTGATCATAATTTTATTCACTTAGGAAAACTAAGAGTGGTATGAGAATACGTGGGACATAAATGCCCTGCACATTTTAAATTAAAGTGTAAAGTCTCAAAAGTTTAATTAAAAATGACAAGAGAGCTGAAATTCCAATAGTATTCTTAATCAATGGTCAAATTTCAATGGATATATTATCTTGAATCAAGAGCAATTTCTAACCTGCAAGAATCATGGTTCAATAAACAATGCCAAATTTATATGCTGGTCAAGAAAACTATTATTTAATAAATTAAGATAACATATTATACACACAGACACATACACACAAATATGAAATTCAAATCTCTCATTGAAAACTCTTTATCTTGGATTGTTCATTAAGTTAGACAACACTTTCCTCCAGCATTATCTCTAACCTCTCTTACATGATATTCATTATTCATAGTTTTGGTCTTGACTTGTGGACAATTATGGTCCAAGTCCTAATTCTGAAGTGTTCTTTAATCACTTTATTTTCCCTCTTATTAGCTGTGCTTTATATAAGCGACCACTGAGTGCCAATTCATTTTGTACTGAAAGGTCAATTTTATCTAAGAATAACAAACTTTTTCTTGTTTGATTTTCTGGTAGGAAGAATATAAGATCTTCTAAAATTATTAATTTGAGATAATACATGTGTTTTGCAGGAATTCCTCTGGCTCCCCAACAGAACCCTTTCAGAGATTATATGGTGGTACCAAAAGGCAGTAGAGTAGCCCCACCTCTTGTCTGCAGGCTGTATTTTCCAAGACCCTCAGCAGATGCCTGAAATCACAGATAGTACCAAACCTTATATATACTGTTTTTTCTTATATGTACATGTCTAGGACAAATTTTAATTTATAAATTACACACAGGAAGACATTAAGAAATGTAGAGTACAAAATAGAGTATAATATACTTAGAGTTATGTGAATGTGGTCTCTCTCTCAAAAAATCATACTGTACTATACTTACATATTTTTTTTTCTTGTGATGGTATGAGATGATAAAATGTCTACATGATAAGCGAGATGAAAGAGGCCTTGTGACAGTGTTAGGCTTCTACTGACCTTTTGATGCTAAATCAGAAGGAGAATCCTCTGTTTCTAGACCACAGCTGGCTATGGGTAGCTGAAACTTTGGAAAGCTAAACCACAAATAAGGCAAGTGTTAGGTGAAGACTACTATATGTGTTTTACCACAGGCACACTGATGTCTCCCTAAAACTTCTATCTTGAACCTTTAACCCTCAATGTCACTGGATTTGGAGATAATGCTTTTAGGAGGTAATTAAGGTTAAATAAGGTCACAGGATGGGATTCTAATCTAATAGGATTGGTGGCCTTCTAAGAAGATAAGGAGAGAGGTCTCTTTTTCTACATGTAAATATGCACTGAGGAAAGGTCATGTGAACACACAGCAAGAAAGCAGCTGTCTGCAAGCCAAGGAGAGAACTCTCACCAGAAACCAAATTAGCTGTCACGTTAATTAACACTGGATTTTCCCACCTCCAGAACTGTGAGAAATAAATTTATCTTGTTTAAGTCACCCAGTATAATATTTTGTTATGGCAGCCCAACTTGACTAAGACATAATTAAACTCCAAATCATTAAATCAAATGAAACTAAGTTATATATATATATATATATATATATATATATATATATATATATAGTATTTCTTCCTTCTTTCAAATGGAAACCAAAATACTTCCTCTCACCAGCACTCAGACTCTGTAGTTATAGACCAGTTCTGGAAGCCTCACTTTGATATTTACTAGCTTTGTGGGTTTAGGTAATTTAGTTAGTTTATATAAATTGAAAAGAGGTGTTATTAATACTAATTAAGAAATATGTGCTTTGGGTTATGTATACAATATTTATGTTTCTTGGTTATTGTCTTTGTTTAGTCTGACATAGCTACCAGATGCAGTATAATACATAACTTTGTTCCATCACACAGAAATCACAATTTTTAATACTGATGTTTGTTTAAATTATTTGAAACACTAGTTTGTTTCAAATAATGCTTACTTTATCAATTGTTATGAATATGAGTTGTGTGTTTATATTTTTGTCATTTACTTGAGTTCCATAAATACATATAAACTTGTAAATGTTCATATGTGTTGTGTATCTTTTAATAAGCTTTATAAAACTTATAAGGGGCACATGCACCCCAATGTTCATAGCAGCAATGTTCACAATCGCCAAACTGTCGAAGGAGTCAAGATGCCCTTCAACAGATTAATAGATAAAGAAGATGTGGTGCATATATACAATGGAATATTAGCCATCAGAAAGGACAAATCCATACCTTTCTCATCGACATGGATGGAACTGGAGGGGATTGTGCTAGGTGAAATAAGTCAGGCAGAGAAAGACAACTAGCATATGGTTTCACTTATATGTGGAATATAAGGAATAGCACATAGGACCAAAGGGAAAACTGAATGGGAAGAATTCAGAGAAGGAGACAAACCATGAGAGGTTCTGGACTCTGGGAAACAAACTGAGGGTTACAGAAGGAAGAGGATGGGGAAACCAGGTGATGGGTATTAAGGAGGGCACATGATGTGATGAGCACTGGGTGTTATACATGACTAATGAATCACTGAACACTACCTCAAAAATTACTGATGTGCTAATGTTGGCTAATAGAACATAACAAAAGAAAATGAAATAAAAATTGTTTACAGAGTCAAAAAAAGATTTATAAACCTTCGTAACTTGTTTGTAAAGTTTTGCTTTAAGGAACATTTTATATTGAAAATATATTTTTCCATTCAAATATCAGGGGTTTTTTTTGTATATTCACAATACAAAAGCAAACTACTTAAATTCAAATTTATTGGAAAATTTGACTATAAATATCAGATAGTTTGCTCTATCATAATTCTTACAATGTTTTACCCATTTATTAACTTAATTATTTGTTTTGAGTTTGAGTTCGGTTAGTTCTTTAAAAATGGGATTACATTTATTTATTTGATGGAGAAGGCGAAAGAGAGAGAGAGTACAATCTGGGAGAGTTGTAGAAGGAGGGGGGAGCATACTCCATGCTAAGCAGGGAGTAGAACTCGGGGTGCTCAATCCCAGGACCCTGAGATTATAATCTGAGCTGACGGCAGATGCTTAACTGATTTAGCCACCCAGGTGCCCCTAGTTTGATAAGTGCTTTATAGATTTTGGATAGTAACCCTTTATCAGATATGTCACTTGCAAGTATGTTCTTCCATTCCATAGGTTGTCTTTTAGTTTTGGTGATTGTTCCCTTCACTGTGCAGAACGTTTTTATTTTGATTAAGTACTAATAGTTTATCTTTGCTTTTGTTTCCCTTGCCTTCAGAGACATGTCTAGTAAGATGGCATACAGATGTCTAACAGACACATGAAAAGATCATCAGGGAAATACAATTAAAACTATAATGAGACACCACCTCACCCCTGTCAGAATGGTAGGAAATAACAAGTGTTAGTGAGGATGCAGAGAAAGGAGAACCCTATTACACTTTTGGTAGGAATGCAAACTGGTACAGCCATTCCTAAAAACAATATGGAGTTTCCTCAAAAAGTTAGAAATAGAATTACCCTATGATCCACTAATTGCACTACTGGGTATTTACTCAAATGTTACATATATAATGGAATATTACTCAGCCATAAAAAAGAATGAAATTTTGAAATTTGCAATGTTGTAGATGTAGTGGAGTGTATTATGGTAAGCTAAATAATAGATAAATATATTATTTCACTCATATGTGGAATTTAAGAAATGAAGCAGATGAATACAGGCAGAGTGGGGAAACAGAGAGAGAGGTAAACCATAAAACAGATTCTTAACTATGGAGAACAAACTGAGGTTTGCCAGAGAGGAGGCAGGTAGGAAGATGACTTAAATGGGTGATGGGTATTAAGGAGGGCACTTGTGATGAGCACTGGGTGTGGTATGTAAGTAATGAGTCACTAAATTCTACTCCTAAAACTAATATTATACTATATATTAACTGGAATTTTAACAAAAATGTGAAACTACAAAAAAATTATTAAAATATTTAAATTTTCTAATCTAACAACCTGAGATCAGATCTCTTTGGGGGATCAATTCTTATCAATGTTTTGGTTAAAATATCTAATATAAAGTTTTTCTATTTTCTTTGGGAATATTTATAATCAATTATTAAAATGCTTCCATATTATTATTGACACTATAGAATCAAGTGCATTTCTTCATTACTGTATTTTGTGCTAGTTCATAACTCAAAGATACTAGAACACTTGTAAGGTTGACTTTCAGTCTTATATTCTTAAACTTAAGTGCAGAAATCTAGGATTAGTTAAAATCATGAATATTCACTTGTTTTAGGTCCTTTTCTTTCTCTTTGCATATCATCTTTTCATAATCTATTGACCTCAAGTTCCCAACACTACTTTATGGAGCTTTTAAAAAATGATTACAAACCACATTCTTTGTGACCTATATGATAATTGGGTATTCTTACATAAATTATGTAATCTAAGCATAACAACAACACTTTCATGAGGAAGTTGAGAGTTTAATCCATATCTCACCTCCGAAGTGTTCAGGGATACTCTTAAAACAATAATTGATTTCATGAGTGAATTCAGGTCAAGGTTTTATATTCTTGAATTAGGAGAGAGGTCATAGTGAATGAATGTCACACAAGACTATAACATGCTAAAAATATACTAATATATATTCACTAGAGAAATATGGGTAATATCTTTAGCATGTAAAACAATAACTCATTTTATCTGGTTTCTAATGATGTCTGGGAAATGCACAATGTATGTAATTATGACTTGGTTTCACTGAACTTCGAAATGATTATGAATCTTTCTGATCATATTGACAGACTACTATGAACAAGAGATTTTGATTAGGTCTGAAGAAATGTGACTTATATGTAAAAAAATAAATTAAAAATTAATTTTATTCTGCTCCTAAACAGCATCAAGGTTAGAAAAAAATGCAAAGATTAGAGGGGCACTGAGTGGTTCCATCAGTTAAGTGACTGACTCTTAATTTTAGCTCAGGCCATGATCTCAGGATTGTGAGATTAAACCTTTCATGCTTTGCTCTCAGCATGCAGTCTGCTTGAGATTCTCTCTATCTCCTATTCTTCCCACTTTTCAAAATAAATAAATAAAATATTTTAAAATTTTTGTTAAATAGAGGTTGAGGTCTTTAATCAGCTAACCCACATCAAAGAACACCTTGAGCCAGGAAACTCAAGGAACTAAGAAAGATTGGAGTTTTATAGGCAGTTTTATGGTATTTTACAGGGTATCTTATAGGGAAGGGAAGACTGTGTGACTTAGGATCTTTCTCAGCTCACTATTTTCTTTTTTCTTTTTCTTTTTTTTTTTTTTTTTGTAAACTGCTACAAAAGCTGTGGTTGGTACAGTTGGGAGATTATTTGTTTTTCTTGTCTCTGGTTCAGAATCTTTGGTACAATCTTATTTTGGCAGCTGTCAGGGTAGTTATTTCGAGAACTATCTTTGTAAGATTTGTGAGTTGTTTGTAAACTGTCTCATGCCAGTTAAGTTTCAGGGGTGTGGGATAAGAAAGGAAAAGTATGGGGATGGAGAAGAGATACAAGAGAATACAAACAAAGGACAGGAGGCAAAGTGATGAAAACAGGAAAACTGGGATCTGATTTAATTCTTTAATAAGAGTTTATCAGTTAATAATAATAAATTTTCAGTTTAAATTCTGTGCACTCCACCTTCTTTGTCAACTCAAGCAAAATGCTAAATTTCTTGATTGTCAATATTACCATTTGTAAAGGGAGAATAAAATTATTGTTACAATCATATAACATAATATATTTCAAAGTGTTCTGTAAACCACCCTTTGTAAAACTATAAATAGTGAGAAAAGGTATACCATTGTCATTGCCATTCAAGACATTTTAAATTATAGGTTTAAGGAAAAACAGAAGTCTTTATAAAAATTGCGAAAGAAAACTGAATGGTCAAAACAATTGTTAAAGTCAAATTGTTCTATACTCATGAATTTTCCAAAAGACCTAGCTCAGTTCTGATGGTGAATAGGTAGGTGGAGAGAGATAATAATCTATTGGAAAGTTAATAGTATTCTTAAAAGAAAATCAATGGCACAGCAAATGCTAACCTTAGTTTTAAGGTCGAGTAATACAGAAAAGATCCAGGTTGTTATCTGTGACTAAGAAAACCCTGATAGAGGAAAAGAAATCCATTGATAGCAAGGGAAGAATTTTTTAAATTGCCTTGTAGTGTCTCAGTCTATTGTTGTAATATCATTCTTATTTGAGCACCATTTTATGATTTTTAAAAGCCTGACTTGTTTTTTATCTTGTTGGAAATTATTGTCCATCTTCTATTGTAGGTGGGCCAGGTATCAAGGTCATGATTTTGGAGTGGAGAAAAATGAGGATGTGGGACTTCAAAAACCTCTTTCAAAGTTATTTATCCAGGCACTACTGACAACAGGATTATTATTCATTCTGACATTTAGCCTAGCATTTTTTTTTCACTATTAGATTTTAGTTGCCACGTAGGCACAGGGAATGCAGCAAATGTTTTCTTTCGCAAGGTTCCTATGTTGTAGTGTACATTATGTACTTCATTCCTTTTTATTGCTGAATAATATTGGATTGTATGGCTATTCTGCATTGTCTAATCCAGTCATCATTTGATGGACTTTTGGGTTTGTTTTTTGGTTGTTGTGAGTAATCCTCATCAGGACAGAATTTTATTTTTAGAGACAGAAGTAAATTTATGTAGATATCAAGGGTTGTCTTAATAATGACAATGGAATGAATAAAGTGGACAAATAGATTTCAGTAATTTATATCAAGATGTTTGATAAGGATATATTACATTTGAGACACTGAGATAGTTCTGAGATAGAACTCTTGTAGAGATAGATTGATAGATAGATTGGAATCCAGAGGATGAGATTTATCCATTAAAAAAATAGGAAAGGGGCACCTGGGTGGCTCAGTGGGTTAAGCCTCTGCCTTCGGCTCAGGTCATGATCCCAGGGTCCTGGGATCGAGCCCCACATCGGGCTCTCTGCTCAGCAGGGAACCTGTTTCTCCCTCTCTCTCTGCCTGCTTCTCTGCCTACTTTTGACCTCTTTCTGTCAAATAAACAAAAATTTTAAAAAAAACAGTACATAAATCAATAGGCAGACACATTCTAATAGAAACAGTGAAAACAAACAAACAAAAAACATAAGTAGAGAGTCCCAGAAGTTTCTTTATAAAATGACAATGTTTAAATTTGAATAGTAACGATGATCAAAGAATGGTCTTTGACATGAAGAGAACTAAGAAAAGTTGTCAAGAATGAAAGAACGGCAAGTGTATCTCTCATATTTTGGAATATTGAGGTTTTTGTAATTTTAGAACTAAATAGGGTTTGTGGTTGAGGGAGAAATAGTATACGCTGAAGAGTTAAGTAAGGTATTAGAAAAATAGAAGCAAATCACTGCTGAAACAAATGTGGCTGCAAACATAAAGCAGAAAAATAGAGCAATAGCTGGAAGGAAATGAATTGTCTATGTTATGGTTGTTTTGTCTATTATGTCCTGTTTAATATGTCTGCATATATGATTCATAAAGTTAAAAATACTGGAATACTCTCCTTTACTTATATGTTATTCAGGGAATTAGTTTCCCTTGTTCATGTATGACAACTTTTGCTAAACCCAAGGCTATACTGGTTGCCCTTAAGAAATATACTGTCCTAAAGATACTTTTAGAAGTGAAGTGCAGCAGTATTGATTCAGAAAATGGGATATCTAGTTCCATGTCATAAACAAAACTCCAAGTTCCACACACCTACAGCTGATTTGAGCAGAGAAAAATGGTGGCAGGACTGTGCTTGCTTGCTTGCTTGCTTGCTTTTTAAAGATATTATTTATTGATTTAAGAGAGAGAGAGCACAAGCACGGAGGAGGGGCAGAGGGAGAGCGAGAAGCAGACTCCTCACTGAGCAGAGAGCCTGATGGGGAGCTCAATGCCAGGACACTGACTTCATGACCTGAGCTGAAGGTAGTTGCTTAACTGACTGAGCCCCAGGACTGTTCTTTCTTTCTTTCTTTTTTTTTTTTTTTAAGATTTTATTTATTTATTTGTCAGAGAGAGAGTGAGCGAAAGCAAGCACAGGCAGACAGAGTGGAAGGCAGAGTCAGAGGGAGAAGCAGGCTCCCCGTGGAGCAAGGAGCCCAATGTGGGACTCGATCCCAGGACGCTGGGATCATGACCTGAGCCAAAGGCAGCTGCTTAACCAACTGAGCCACCCAGGCGTCCCAGGACTGTTCTTTCTTAAATAGGAATTTTACAAATCATCTTTTTTCTTTGTTGTGTTGGAGCCTAACCATTGCTTAAATATTACCCTTTCTTCTCAAGAAGATTCTACAAGCTCTTGCCTTCCCTTGATTCTGCCTGACTTCTCTCTACTACAGTTCTTTTGACTTGGAGAGAAGAAGGAACTCTATTCCAACTGATGGTTCATAAATTCTTTAGGCCTGGGCAGCTAGTGGTTCAACTCTGGCATTTTTTGTTCATGCTTTTTTGTGCTTTCAGATCCAAAGATGACTACATACACTGTGGTTTTGCAAGGCAAAAACCTGCATTTGGTACAATGAGAACACCCAAGCATGTTTGGTTTACTCAAACTCTGACATAATGCTCTGCTCCCAACACCCACCACTCTCTCTTTACAGTTACCAATGCACTTAGGCATCAATTCGTACTCTCTGTATTTTATCCACAGTTCACTTTATATAGATGCAGTTAAGATCCCAGTTCTCTGTGTCTCTCATATAAAGAGAAATCTTTAAAATGTTCTAAGCGCTCTTTGTGAAACCTCTTTTAATAGGTTTGAGCTCAGGCTGTAGCACATTCCTCCCTCTTCCCCAAAGAGTAGATGAAGCTTCAGAGCACAGCACTTGCTCTCTCTCTTCTTTTCTCTCTGACCCCATTCTATATTTTATATTTGAGTTGTCAACACATTGTGAAAGAAATTCTTTAAATTATTGTTTCAGATTCTTACAAAGGAGAGGTTTTATCCCACAATAATTTGGGATCTTATAAGAGGTTGACACTTTAGTTGATGGAAACCAGCTGAATCCCATTCCAACAGTGTTCATTTGTTTCCAAGTTTTTTAATTTTTTAAAGTACTGGATGAGGCATTTATACCAGCAAAAAAATGTTATAACTATGATCTTGCAGTTGGGCTATTAAAATTATATATGGGGAATAATTTCTGATCTAAATATTGATGAATGAATAAAAATAGGCATATATATATATATGTGTGTATATATATATATATATATATATATATATATATATATATATACATACATACAAAGAGGAATGTTCTAGATGGAGAGTACAGAATAGAGTTGTAGAAGGAGATTGTGAGGGGAAGAGCTTTATATCTGCATCAGTGAGAACTCAGTGTAGGAAAAAAAGGCACCCTCAGTACCTTAAACAAGAACTTTAATACAGGAATTTATCTGAGATAATAGAATGGGTCAAATAACAAGTTCTAGATTGATATCTTAGAATTATTTTGAGAACCTTAGCAAATTATTATATTATGAGTGCTCTTCCATTTGAAGCTAATTCTAGAGTTAGATTAGAAAGAAGTCATTGCTACTACAAGTGTCAGAAGACTGGAGTATAAATGTTTAGGCTCTTAACACCTAGGATATATTAAGTAAATATTAAAAGAACAAACACCTCAAGAAGACCCACTGTATATATGAACTTTCTTACAAGAAGATAATAACCAAGGCATGCAAGAAGAGGGCCATCAGGACACTCAACCTTCAAGATTTCACATGACAACATATAATTGGTAGCATGTATCTAATACCTAGTAACCTAGATGCAAACAGTTCTGGGAAGCATAGTCTTCTAAATAAGATTAAAGAAACAGCATAATAATTTTAGGGATTTATTTGAGGAACAAACGTGTTTTCTTTAGTCTTGTTTTGTTTTGTTATGGACTGAGTTGTGTCCCCCTAAAATTAATATGTTGAAGTCCAAACCCCAAGATGGTCTTTAAAGCTGTAGTGAAATTAAACGAGGTCTTTAGGGTGAGGCCCTAATCCCATATAACTGATGTCCTTATAAGAAGAGATACAGGGATACACCTATGAAGAGGCAGAAAGAAGGAAGCCATTGGCGAGGCAGAGAGACCTCAGAGAAAACCTAACCTGCTGATATCTTGAAATGTCACCTTTCAGAACTGTGAAAAAACAAATGTGTGTAGTTTAAGCCACAAAGCCTATCGTATTTTGTTATCGCACCCCTAACAAATAATACAGTATGTTTATTTGTTTTGGTTGAATGTTCCACTGTATAAGACCTTTATAAATGTTTTAAATATACATGAAATGAGCAGACTTAGTATTTGAAGTAAATGCTTTATCAGGAAATTATATTATTCCTGGGGAGCATCAATAAATATGCCTCTTCCCAAATATGTGTCTCTGAATCTTAGGTGGAGGCAAATGTATCAAAAAATTTGCCATACTTGACAAATCCTTGCACCAATGATACTCCATGGCTTTGTCCAACATAGAGTATGCAGTGATTTGAGATTCTAAAACTGCTTCAATTTTAGTGATTTGATTGTAATGCAAGGTTTCACATTCATTTTTGAGTTTTCTGAAATAGGCAAGTATGAAAAGTAGAAATATTAATATATGTAATACATAATAGAGGAACTTGCAATATATTTAGGGTATTTGTGCACCTAGACTTGACTATCAGTCTTATTCTGCGTAGATCTGTATTGAAAAATAGTAACCTCAACCAGTAGGTATTGCTATATGGGGCAGAATCAGTTATAATAATGAAATATTCCTTATAAGTAATTTCCTTATCTGATTGTCATTTGCTTGTATGTGCTGAATTTCACTTTCTTTTATCGGAGTCATAGTCAGAGTGGTTAATTATTTATAATTTTCCCCTGAAAAATTGTGATTAAGTCATTTTATCTAACTCCATTCCTAAAGAGGCCAATATACAATTAATTGTGTTCAGTGATGGATAAATCCATTTTGTTTTCCTCTGAGCCCTATCAACTCAGTGGCTGAACTTAAAAAGTGCCAGAACAGCACTTAGAAAATGTGAAACATAGATTTAAATATTCTCTTCATATGAAAATGTGAGTCCAAAAATGATTATTATGATATAAATCAAATAATATGTTTTATAATCATAAGATTTGATTGTGGGTGGTTTGCAAGGGTTTCTCCAACTCAAGAGTATTATTGAGTTCCCTAAGAAACAAGCCCTGAGAAACTTGTTCTAATATGAGAAATAGGTTTATAGGTTTATGCCTCAGAGCAGGTTAAAAATGGAATGTCAGTCTAGATAGGAGAAACATGCCACTATATTCAGAACATGGTAAGCATTCACCACATAAAAATGAGTACATAATTAGCCAAAGGGCCTAAGCCAAGTATAAGATGAATTTCATGCAAGAAGACAGAGAATAACAGAATTCTGGAAGAACTATTATTAGTATTCAACTTTCACAGCAGAGCTTTATTCATAGGACACTCAGACTCTCAGATAAGTTATTAATGCAACAAAGATCAGTAATATGCAATAAAATAATAAAATGCAATAAAAACCCACTACTTTGAAATTATGCTATAAGACAGACATAGAGAAATTGAGGTACTACGATATAAAAATCAGAAGAGTATGAGGGCATTATCTAACCTTTAAGACTGACTAAATAAGTACATCAAAGTGTCCTTGTCTAGATGGAAAATTGGTTTCAAAATTTAAAGCTATAAATAAGCACACATTTAATGGAGTAGAAATGTTTCCATTACTGGTGGATTCGTTCCAGGGATAGAATGATGGATTTACTTGATGTAGGTTATTTTAATTAACTCCAAATAAGATTTATGATGAAAAAAATTTCATAGAATTTTTTTTTCTCCTATAAGATGGACACACTATACCTCCACTCTCTGGATAACTCATTTGATTCAAGAAAATACTCAATAGGCTTCCATCTGGAATTTGATTCTATTATTTACTCAAGGTAGAAGAAAACTGTTTCTTCAGAACACATAATTTGTGGTCTCCTTTTTATTTCTCACTATCTTATATCATACTGGTCAAAATAAAAGCATTGAGGGGCGTCTGAGTGGCTCAATCATTAAGGTGGGGAATGGGATAGTCTGAAGAAATATGCTGCTGGATATGTTGGGTAAGCAAATTTAATTGCACTCAGATGCATTGGATATAAGTGAATCACTCAAATGAGTTATTTAATATTATACAGAAACAAATTAAAATTTTATATAGTTGAAAATAATAGGTAGTTAAAATAATTTTTGTTGTTCGTTGTTTTTGTGTCCTTTTTTGTTTATATATACTATGGTGTGAATGTTTGTGTCTCCCGAAATCATATTATGAAATCTAACTCTGGAAGTGATAGTATTAAAACATAGGGGCCTTTGGGAGGTGATTAGGTCATAAGTGGGATTACAGTCCTTTTAAAGGAGACCCCAGAGAGTTCTCTTGCTTCATTCATCATGTACGTTTACAGTGAGAAGATAGCCATCTATGAGGAACTGGGCTCTCCCTGGATCTGCCCATTCCTTAATCTTGAACTTCTCAGTTCTAGAACTGTGAGAAATAAATTCCTGTCCTTTATAAGCTATTCAGTCTATATCATGTCTGTTATAGCAGCCTGCATGCAGAAGGACAATATGACCTAAAATGAGAGCAATAAATATAAAGTTTCAGTAAAGTCAGTTGGTACAATGTTTTTTTACTTAGAGAAGACATGCTGCTTCATGTTAAACCTTGATATTGTATATGTTTCTTGAGGGGCCACTTCTTACTCCTTTGTGTGTTTTCCACAAAGTCCAGGATGATGCCTTACATAACGGTAATATTTTATAAATACTGTTGGAAATATATACTTCTCTAAAATCTTATTTTGCCTACAGATTACTTGGATTCCACTTTGCCTTGTGTAGAATATTTGAAATATATTAAGAACAGAATGTCTCTCTAAATAACATTTAGAATCATCATTAGTTTATGACTCCTGACTCATTTGTTTATGCAGTGATACTTACTGCAAGAACACTGAAGTTTGTAATATAATTTTTGAATTAATCACCAAGCTAGTTTATTATAACTTATGAAAAAATAATTTCTCATGTTGGTTTAATTCTGCTCTTATGTTATGGTCATGACATTTTCATTAAAATAAAGTAGAAAATAAAAGTAAATAACAAATGAAAAATAAAAAATAATAAATAAAAAAATAAAAGTAAAACTCTTGTGAAATGTTAAACTTTTCTTACTTATTTTGTTTTGCTTTTCCTCTACCATGCTGGCAAAGCTGTATTTTGCAGATAGATACAATTTTCTAGTTGCTAGGTTTGTTACTTTTGCTAAAATTTTCAAAATATAAGAAGTTGAATAGTCATGGATTGTTTACTAAACACCTTATCTACACATATAAAAATAAAACAATGATGGTGACCTGGAGATTTCTAAAATTGTATTCTGTTTTTCCATATTATGTTTTAAAATGTAATTAATAAAGATTCTGCATATATTAACACCCATCCCCTTCTATCTCATCTGTATGTCCATTACAGAGCATGTATGATTTCTATTCATTGCTATGTTGTGGTGAAGAGATTGTCTGAAGTAGTCCTAGATTTATGCAGGTAGATCTTAAGCTACAGTGCTCTTGTTTATTTGCTTGTTCGTGATCAGTATGTCTGAAAGATGGTAACTATTGCATCAGGTATGACGATTAAAAAATATTATTGGTGCCTGATACACTGTGATGAAATAGGTAAGTCGATTCATAATTTGTTAATTAAATTAGAAATAAAATTCCTTTGGATTTCTCCTTTATTAAGAGGTTTTTTTAAAAACGAATTCCTTGGGCTGGTTTTTGTGTAATATATATCACATGCCTCAACCTTTAAATTTGAATGTAGGAAAGAGTTATCAGAATGAGCCTAGAAAATATTGTTATGAAATATTTTTGTTCTGTTATATTATGTTAACTTGGGAAATAATGGTAGTTATTTTTATTAGCATTTCCTACTTTCCACATGCCCTTACAGATGAGATATCGTGTTTTTCCTACTCTTTTTATCGTGGTTGTTATATTCTTCATGATCAATAACAATCAATGAAAATTCATAACATTAATTTTCTTTGGGAAAGTGATATTTTAGCAAGAATCCATGACCAAAGATTTTAGCTATGTTCATCCATTAGGTGAGACTATCAATGTTCCCGAAATTTCAAGAAATAGAACTTATTAATTGTGTTGGTTAATGTTTATTGTCTCTGAACTTAGAGGTGCATAATTCAATTTAAAATTTATTTTGAATTGAAAACAAGATCTTACTGAAGTTTAGTCATCCCACTTTATATCAGGCCTCCAGTACATTCTAATTTATTTATAGAAAATATCATAAACATGAATGTCACTTTTCCTATTGCATTTATACTGAAACTGCAATGACTCAAAGACGTCAGATCTGAAAAGCACTACCTTTCTATAATTTCTGCTTCCTAGGAGGAATGGATATACCATTTTAGCACAATTATCCAACAGTATTCAAAACCACCATGAATTTTAAAACATAGTTATTACACCCTAAAAATCAAGTATGAAAATGTATAGACAACCAAGTCTCTATCTGTAAATGAAACACTCCCACACAGACTGGTTTTAAAACTTTCTAACTTAAGGAATTGGATAGCAGAGACTCAGGTAGTAGTTTCAGTACCTACAGTATACTTTCAGGGAGAGAGTAATGTAGGCTCTGAGTCACTTTCTGCCTAGAGATGACCTAATAGTGGTTCTGGCATTGTTTGTTTGTTTGTACTTTCCTGGGCATTATTCAGAAAATGCAGAGTTTGGCAATCTATATAAATTAAGGATGATCATTTTGAATGTTTGTCTTTCACTACATCAAATTAACATAATTGGACAGAAATTCCACTAAATTAAGCATTGTTAGGAAACATGTAAATTGGAGCTGCTCAAATTAGTTACTCTTTGAACTATGTGCTGTTGCTTCAGGATTAGAAAAGGAGTTTGAAGGAAAACCTAAATCATTGCTTCCTTTTTTGAGAGAGTCTTAGCATATTTTCTTAAAATTAGCTGAAATAAACAATGTGTTTAGTCGCAAAGTGATTTGCATTGTTGCACAAACTCCCTATCTCCTTGAGAATTATAACAAATATTTCATGAAACATCATTGATCTTTACTTTGTTACACTGCTCTAAAGTACATTCAGAGTTGCCAGTTAAAAGTGTTAGTGTTGAGATGAAATGTCATGCATTTTTCTTCACTTCCATGCAAATGAACACAGTAATTTATTAAGACACAATGAAGAAAAAAAAATTGACAATGAATTCCAGATTTTAAAAATCACTTGCCATTCAATCCAAATTGTGAGTCTGATCGGTTACCGAACACTTTATAATGCACCCCCGGTAATTTTACAGAGATTATTTTTTTCTTACCAATTTTTTAAAATTTTTTCTTTATTTATCTGACAGAGATCACAAGTAGGCAGAGAGGCAGGCAGAGAGAGATGAGGAATCAGGCTCCCTGCAGCGCAGAGAGCATGATGTGGGGCTCGATCCCAGGACCCTGGGATCATGACCTGAGCCGAAGGCAGAGGCTTAATCCAGTGAGCCACCCAGGTGCCCCACTTATCAATTCTTGATTATTCTGTCTTGCAATGCAGAGAAAGCTAACTAATTTAAAATAAACTTCCATTAATTTTGATTGTTATAAACTTAAAATTGATTAATTTCAATATACAGAGTTTAAAATGTTCACAATTTACATTAAATATATATTCTGTGTATACCTTGGAAAAATTATACTGAAAATTGAAATTAAAATGATGTTGTATATAGCTGCAAGAAGCCGCCTGTCCCATTTCATCTTACTATATAAGTTGTATCAGGTAATTTATAAAATCCTTACTGCATAACAAATCTATTTTTTGTTGGAATGGGTAGTAATGTTTCTTCTTATTTCTAAATAAGAGTTGGTCTATGAGTGCATCTGCAACTGTATTTTTCCTAAGTGGCTTCATGGTCTTGAACTGAAGAAGCTCAGAACATTAAACATCAAAATAATATATTTTGACATAATTAGGCATCAAGGAAATGCAATTAAAATGACACTGAGGTATCACTACACACTTATCAGAATGGCTAAAATAAAATATAATGACAAGACCAAAAGAAAAAAATATACCATTTGATGATACACAATGGCAAGTTGTACCATAACTTAACCATCTCAGACTAGTGTAGTGTTAAATTTGTTTTCCTAAGCAATGTTTTGGGTCACTTACCACTTTTCAAGGATATAAAGTGCTATCATTTTACTTCAACTGTGAAATTTAGTCAGATTTAAATTTCAATTTATGTTAAAACATTCTGTAAACTTGTTAAACTTTGACATTTGTTCCCTCTGTTCAGTGAATAACACTATAGCATATTCTGAAAAATACACTAATTTTCATTTTGAAAAATATCCCTTTTTCCTCTTATGGTAATTATTAATATGAATTAATAGTAGAATTTGATATGGTTCCATATGACCATAAATACTTTATTGTATATTATCAAATTTAATAATGAATATAATGTACTTCTTTGGACAATTTTTAAAGACCAGTCTAATCTTTAAAAAAAAAAAAATGGAGACGCACTCCTTTAGTTCACACAAATTTCATTTTATTATATATAACCTCAGATAAATTTCAACAAATCATAATTTATTAAAATTATGTCTACTTAAAAATCTCATAGAAGAGGGCGCCTGGGTGGCTCAGTGCGTTAAGCCGCTGCCTTCGGCTCAGGTCATGATCTCAGGGTCCTGGGATCGAGTCCCGCATCGGGCTCTCTGCTCAGCAGGGAGCCTGCTTCCCTCTCTCTCTCTCTCTCTCTCTCTCTCTGCCTGCCTCTCCATCTACTTGTGATTTCTCTCTGTCAAATAAATAAATAAAATCTTTAAAAAAAAAAAATCTCATAGAAGAGTAAAACCATCAAAAATTAAAATAAACACACACAACACACACATCTCCCATGTATTGGCAAATCACAATTGCTGTAACAATACATTAGGCATTCCACAGTTAAGAGCTATCAAAATTTCCATCAGGGACAAAAAGATTTGTATCCAAATGGACTGATTTTCCAGAATCCAAGAAAAAGTCTCCTAGGGTTTATTTAAAGATAAATATTTGAACAAATACTTCTTAAATTTAGGAAATTCAGAACATAAGGATTAAAGAATATTTGCAGTGCAGACTATATTCAATCCTTCCTTCAAAATGTGCCTTTGAGTACATAATTCTGTTTTCTCTATCTAAATTGAGCTGTCCTCCAAGGAAGTTTTCTAAAATGTGTGTCTCTGTGTGATAAATGTTCTAAGACCTAACATGCTTCATTGTATTTTTACTGTACTCTCAAATTTAATCAAAAAGTTGGCTTGATGTATAATATCTAGTTTCAAATATCTTTTCCATCTATACAAACACCCAGCTGTCTCCTTTATATGCGATTACTATTGAGAATTCTGCTGTCAGTATTATTCTTATACATTTTAGGTGATCTGTTCTTCTCTTGGACATCATTTATGCTCTTCTCTGTTTTTGATATACTTAAAACGCACCATAATACATATGGGAGGTTTTTGTGTGTGTGGTTTTTCTTTGGTTTTGTTTCTGATTTCTCATGTTTGGCATTCTTTTAAGTCTGGTATCATTCATCTTTCTTTAATTCTCCAAAATTTATCTCAGTACTTATTTAAATATTTTCTTTATTTTTTTTTCTCTTCTGCTGCATTTGGGCAGAAGTCATTAATTTGTTTGTTTGTTTGTTTTTCCCAACTGATTTATTCATTTTAAAGCTATATTCATCTTAGTCTCCATTTATTGTATTCTTTATTTCAACAATTTTCACTTAATTTATATTCACAGTATAATATCTTTCTTTTCTTTGTATATGTATATCATTATTTAATCATATACTTTTAAGCTATTTTTTAGAAGTACAGTCATTCTTTTTTTTAAGATTTTATTTATTTATTATTTGACATAGAGAGATCACAAGTAGATGGAGAGGCAGGCAGAGAGAGAGAGAGAGAGGGAAGCAGACTCCCGGCTGAGCAGAGAGCTTGATGCAGGACATGATCCCAGGACTCTGAGATCATGACCTGAGCTGAAGGCAGTGGCTTAATCCATTGAGCCACCTAGGCACCCCTAAGCTATTTTTTTAATTCCTGTTCCAATAACACTTGGACTGCCATATAAAGTTAACCACATCATCTTTTTTAGATAAGTAATTGTACTTTTATGTGCATAGTTATTTTGGTCCATGAGTTCAGCTCCCCTTAGGATCATCAAATCTCTGTAAAGTCTGGGTATGCTAGGATTTTCTAAGCAACAATAAAATACATTGAAACCTGGTAGCTTAATTATAATAATGTTTTCTTTCTCAATCATTCACAATAGCATTACATTCTGAGTAGCTTCCTTCTATTTTGCAGCTATAGTGTTTGGAAAAACTTGAATTGTGATATCACTGTGATAATGTGAATTAGTCAAGGTTTTTCAGAGAATCGGGAAGAGAAAAAAAGGAAGATATTCTCCAGGGCCAACTCTAGAAGTGACTATTAAAACATCTGTCCAAATCCAATTGAACAAATCTCAGCAATGCCATCTCCAATGAAATACAAAGAAGAGTCTCTTAATCTCACAAAACAAACTGAGGGTTGCTGGGGGGAGGGGGTTTGGGAGAAGAGGGTGGGATTATGGACATTGGGGAGGGTATGTGCTTTGGTGAGTGCTGTGAAGTGTGTAAACCTGGTGATTCACAGATCTGTACCCCTGGGGATAAAAATATATGTTTATAAAAGGCCAATCACCACTCCATGGGAGAGTTTAAAAATAAATTTACTAATGAGGCCAAGAATTCAGAATCACAAATACTTCAGAACTAATAATAACTGCCTTCACTTGATGTTATTCTATAAGATAAATCCTACGATCAAGTTTCAATTTTAAATTCTTACAATTTTAAATTCTTAAATCCTTATGAAGAAGCATCATTTGGAGGGAGCCATTTTCATAATTTATCATCCATAAGCCTATTTTTTAAGATTTTATTTATTTATTGGACACAGAGAGAGAGAGAGAGAGATCACAAGTAAGCAGAGAGCCAGGCAAGCAGGGAGGGAAGCAGGCTTCCTTTTGAGCAGAGCCCGATGTGGGGCTGAATCCCAGGACCCAGAGACCATGACTTGAGATGAAGGCAGAGGCTTAACCCACCACACACGTGATGAGAGAGTCACTCAGGTGCCCCTCATCCATCAGCCTTAATTTTTTGGAGGAAAATGTGTGGAGGAATAATGCCTTAGGGAGTTAATCTCTCTAAAGAATTTTCAAGTCTTTACCCCTTCAAGGTTTTAGCACAGTCCTGATAGCCTCTAAACATCCAGCTAATATCTACCGTGACAGGCCTGTTAAAACCTGTCCTCAAACCAGGAATAGAGCTTGAAACATACCAGTCAAGAGCAACTTTGAGTCTTTTAAGGAATTTATCATCATTTCTTTGTTTTTGATTAATATCTGAAATAGTTCTATATTACACTTGCATAATTTCTCCAGAGCTGACTTTGAAGGAGGCATTCTGTTCCAGCTAGTTCCATATTTTGGCAAGAACTATAATTCTATATTAAAAAAAAACATATTTTAGGGCGCCTGGGTGGCTCAGTGGGTTAAAATCTCTGCCTTCGGCTCAGGTCATGATTCCAGGTTCCTGGGATTGAGTCCCACAATGGGCTCTCTTCTCAGCAGGAAGCCTGCTTCCATTCCTCTCTCTCTGCCTGCCTCTCTGCCTACCTGTGATCTCTGTCAAATAAATAAATAAAATTTTTAAAAAAACATATTTTATACCAGTTATTCATGTTTATTAACTAAGATATCACAATACAAATAATACAAACAGTTGCTCTTTATTAATACCTTCAACCAAGATAAAAAAATGTCATATTTTCTCCGAAATTTTATATCATCTGATAGGTTAGGTATATATAAAATTAGATTTAAAGTTTTAAAAATATCAGCAAATATTTTCATTTAAATGCAAATTTGGAAAAAACCTACTTTTCCAAACACGACTTTTTATCCGATATATTTTTTAATTTTGTCGACAACTGATAAAATGTTTAGTGAGACTATAAATGTTAGACCGAAAAAATGATTAATAGATGTAGGTTCAAATTATTATGTTCCATTAAAAGTGATTTAGTCTTTGATGAACATCTGTTTGGTAATATGTTGTATCCAGATATAGTAAATTAATGACATATATAAAATTATAGGGAAATGACACCTTCCGTTCCATCAGGAGTAGAGCTTTTAAAATGCTAATTGTCACAACCTGTCATCTTGTCATTATGTAGCATTATGTAGCATTTAAAAAATGTATACTCTTCACTTCAAAGTCTTTTAGAAACTAAAATATGACTTTCTATGGTTTGTGTTTCCATATTCCTTTATTGCCAGTTTGAACAAATCCACATGCTTTGATTCAAAGGTAATAAATTCCTCTTATTTGGAAAAATGATGTTTATTTTTGTTCTCTCACCCTTAGCAGGTGGTTTCATTTTAGCACACTTCAGAGTTATAATTTCATGCTTATTAAAAGCATTTATTATGATCTGCACAGATGAATAAAACTTTTATTTTTTAAAATTATTTGACAAAAAATCTGTTATTTTTAAAAATGTATTTCCTTTGAAGGGTTATTTTAGAGCGTTCAGAGAGGATCTAGGAGTGTGGTATTATGCAGTTTTTAAGTAGGTATGAAATGGTTATTTATATGATTGTTTCTTTAAGGCTTATGTATATTGTCCATTATATGCTATAAAATATTTTGAAAGTAAATTTAAGGTATGTTTTACATAGTTTATTTTTTGGAAAAAATCATTGAAATGACTTATGAAATTCAGTATACTCTCAACATTAATTTATTCTGAAATTTACCAATTGTCTATTGAACCTATTATATGGCAGATATTACTTCAGACTACACTGGTAAATGAAATACTTGGCTTTGTAGAACTTTTATTTTAATGGGTGAGACAATTAAAAGCTATAAACCTTAATAAAAATTGCATAGTGCATTCAAAAATGATGAGTACAATGGGGATAAAGAAAAATTAGATCAGGGTGAGAAAAATCAAGGTTGCTAGGCAGGGGATGGGGAGTTAAAATTTTTAATAGGAAGATCAGGGTAGTTACAATGAAGCTGACAATTGAACAAAGGTATGGAAAGGTGATGAATTTGCCCAGAACTATCAGCAATAAGGTCACTCCAGACAAAGCAATTGGCTATCTTGAAGGCCATAAGGTTGGATCGTGCCTGGCATATCTGAAGAATAGCAAGGAGGCCACTGTGAGTGACTGAAGAGTAGCAGGGAAAGAGGTCACAGAGGTTAAATGAGTGGCTAGATCATGTAAAAGCTTAGAAGTCATTGTAAAACTCTGGCTTTTATATTTGGAAACTTACTGTGTGATAGAAGTTCTGCTAATAACTGAGAGTTCAAATGTCCATAAAATTTCAAGGATTCTTATTCTAGTAAGACAGAATAAAGAAAAAGAGTTCCTATTTTCACATGGTGTAACAAATGCTCGGAGATCCAAGTGTAGGAAGCTATGGGAGCACAGAAGAAGGCACTAAAATCACACCACTATATTTGATGACTGTGACTATATATAAATTTGTATTTTCTAGATTTTTTATAGTCATGGAATCACACAGTATATACTATTCATTGCCTGGCTTTTCTTTTCTCAGCATCATTACCTTGAGAATCTCCAATTGTAAATAGTTCATTTTGATGTTGAATAGTAATCTCTTTAATGAATAGATCATAATTTGTCTTTGCTCTTTTGATGGACATTGATGAACATTTCCACTGTTTTCAATTCTTAAAAATAAAGCTGCTATGAAGTTCATATACAAGTCCTTGTATGAACATAGGGTTTGTTTCTCTTGGTTAAACGCCTACAAGTAAAATGGCTATTCGTGTAACTGCAACATATTTTGCATTTAAAAAAATTTTCAAACTATTTTCCAAAGTGGTGGTATCATGATATATGCCAAGAACAGTTTAGATTTTTTGTTGCTTCTCAATCTAGCTCAGACGAAGTACAATTAACCTTTATAAATTTCTCCATTCTAATAGATATGTAAGCATGTGTCATTATGACTTTAATTTGTATTTCTTTAAAGTCTGAACGTTGAGAAATTTGTCATGTGCTTATAAGCCATCCATATCCTTTTGGTGACATGTCTCTTCAATAATTTTCTTCACATGTAAAATTGGATACTCTGTTTAGTTATTAGTAAGGTTTTTTATTTTTATTCATTTTTTAATAATCAGAGTAGATGTCCATTATCAGATATATAATTTGCAAATCCCTTCTCCATCTTTACGGTTTCTCAGTGGAGCTTTGATATATGTGTCTTTCAAGAAATATGCTACTTCTTTCCTGGTACACGGAGGTATGACTAGAACATTATCAATGTTGACCTTTGCAAAGAAAATCATGGCTTAAGATATATGTAGTCTGCAGTTGTTGGGAGTGTTGTGTAATATCAAGCATATCTAGTTAGTTGATAATTTTGTTTAAGTCTTACATATCTTACCAATTTGACGACCATATAATCTTAAAATAAAGGTGTTGAAATTTTTTTCCATTTCTCTTCTAAGGTAGAAGTTATGATTTTTGTTCTTAGTTTTTCCCTATATATCCCCAAATCTGTTATTAAGTATTAAAAGTCAAGAATTATTATACTCCCTGAGGAATTCATCCTTTTACTCTTCTGTAATTTTGACTTGATCTTTATGTCTGATAATGAAATTTTCTTTAAAATCACTTTTCATTATCTCGATATAACCACCAAAGTTATAGTGTGATTAGTGTTAATATAGCATATTTTTTCTTTTACATTTTAAAGCACTTCTATATTTAATCCTGACAGGAAAAAAAAAAAAAAACAGCTTTTTAGCTCTGGAAGCATCTTTCTAAATTATCTTTTTTTTTTTTTTTTTTTTTTAATGAAGCAGTAGCAATTTTTGTTAAGGGACCTAAACTGAAAGTAGGTTTAGAACTTATTTATTTATTTATTTATTTAGTAAAAGATTTTATTTTCTTTATTGACAGCGAGAGAGAGGGAGAGAGAGAGAAGAGGCGCACAAGCAGGGGGAATCACGTGCAAAGGGAGAGGAAGAAGCAAGCTCCTTGGCGTGCAAGTAGTCCCATGCAGGGCTGGATCCCTGTACACTGCAATCATGACCTCCGCCAAAGGCATACATCTGCTGAAACAACTGAGTCATCCAGACACCGCTAGAAAATTAAAAAAAAAAAAAGTCCTTTTAAAAACATTTTCTTTCTTTCTTTTCTTTCTAATATTTTATTTATTTGACAGACAGAGAGACAGGAAGAGGAACTGTAAGCAGTGAAGGGGGAAAAGGAGAAGAGAGCCTGATGTGGGGCTCCATCCCAGGACCCTGGGATCATGACCTGAAAAGAACGGACACTTATGGAGGAAGCCACCCAGACACCTCTTTTCTTTGTTTTTAATATATGGCAACTGATGCTTCCCAGCCACGAGGAGCATATTCCCCCCTGATTAAATCTTTGATAACAACCTATTTAAAAATGTGTGTAAATATATACTTACTCAGAATTATACACTTTGTGTTTTCTTCATAGTTTGGGGCTGGACCCCATGGTCACAACACTGCTTCCAGTCTTTGCCTTCCCATCTTTTGATACCAGGTATTTGGTCAGCAAAGCAAATTAGTATCAAAATTAATAAGCCCTTGGCACCATATCTCTGGAGCAGGGGTTGCACTTAGCCAAGGCCCAGAGCAGTTGACCTCCCCTCGCTAGTGCTATAGCCCCAAGGACTAGGTCCCTGCCACCAGAACTCAGTCTTACATATTATGCTAAGCAGACAAAACCAAAACAGGAAAGCTCCGACAGCTTTCACTGGCATGCCTCATCTCCCACTCCCACAACGTCCAGGCAGTACCAGATTCCAGGGAGGGGTCTTGCTCCAACATATGGGAGGGAAGGAAGTAGACACGAGAAAGTACTTGCCTCTCTGTCCCTTTCTTTCATAAGCAGTTTGTAAGGAGGAGGAAGAGAAAGGGGAAGAGAGTTGAACTTCAAGGGGTGAAGGCCTCAGGTAGGCAGCTGGCTCCTGCCAGTAGGAAAGGGACAAAGGAGAAGGCAGTGAGTCTTACAGGGAGGGTGGGGGGTAAGGGTTACAGCTTATGATGGAATCTGGACAGGAGTAATAGGGATACTAGTCATTTGAGTCCACCATTGGCAAGCTGGGCTGGGTGTCAGGGCAGATAGGCCTCCCTGGGCAACGGCACAAGAGAGAAGGTGCAATTCTTCTCTGAGGAGCAGGTGGAGATTTGGGTGTTGGGAAAGCATAGACAGTATTGTTCCAGGGCCAAGGACAGGTCCGGGTACTCCTGGTTGGAGGTCAAGGCCACAGTATGATCCAGTTCTTCTACCAGCAGCTTGAAGGTACCACATGCCAGCCACCCCTCATTATTGTGTATACCTCTCTGGTGCACTTATTGGCTTATCCATCAAATGACTCCTTCAGCAGCTTGAAAACCACCTCCACAGGCACTCCAGGATATGGGAGGCTTCCAGAGTGAAGATTTTGCACAGGATCACCTCAAAAGACTAGAAGTCAGTCTGGTGGATGTAGATCTGGTCAAATATGGCCTTAGGGACTGTCCACTTCACAGGCAGTCCACTGTTGGTTGTCTTTTTATAGTAACTGATGTGGTGATATCTCTGGCAAGGCTGAAGTCTGAGATCTTTATCATGTTGTCCTTTGTCACCAGCACTTCCCTGGTGGCCAGGTCTTGGTGTATGCACTTCTTGGAGGCAAAGTACTCCATGCCTCAGGTTACCTGATAGGCACAGGATACCAGGTCCTTGGAGGAGAGTTGCTCTGCTGCATTGTGGCTGATATTGTAACAGTACTCCAGGTCAGGAGGCCTCTGGGCCTGCAGGTACTCCTGTATGTTGTCTTTGGAGGCATACTCCATGATAGTGTATGAAGGACCGTCCTGTGTGCAGGACCCAGCAGGTTGATGGTGTCCTTGTGCTTTCCAATCATCTTCATCATCTCCATTTCTGAGATTAGGTTTGACAGGTTGCATCTGACTTCAACATCTTCACAGACACTTTAGTCAAATGGTTGGATTTGTCTTTGTCCAGCCCCATTGCCTCCTCCAACACCACCTGCCCAAAGTAGGTCTGTCTTAGGGGTTTGCCTAACCTGCCTACAACCAGCCTGTCTCAAGGCAGTTATGAACTCAAGATTATCCTCAAAAACATTAAACCACAAGCTAAAAATTCTCCTCACTAGGTCTCTGTCACAGGTCTAATTTTCTTATCTTTCATCATTTATCTTTTTCATAATTCTTATTTTCAGTATAGTTTATTTTGCTTCCAGGTGTTTCCCCTGGTTTCTGTATTCTGTTTCATAGGGAAGAATTATCCTGTCATAAAATTATTTCTTGAGAATTCATTACATCTCTCAGTTAAAATGGGTTCTTTTATGGTATTGATTCATTTGAGTTTTCTCAAAATGGGAAGAATTTTCAAAATGGTGTTTTCCTCAAGGTTCAGAGTATGACTTAGCCTCATCTTTACTCTTTTTGAAATTCACATTTCAAATTCTTGTCCCTCTTTTTATCTTTTTAAATTAAAATGTTTTATTTTTACTATTTTTGTATTTGAGTATAGTTGATATTCAGTGTTACATTGGTTTCAGGTTTTCAATATCTCCATACATTATTCTATGATCACTACAAATATAGCCACCATCTGTCATCATATAACACTATTAAAATATCATTGACTATACTCTCTACACTGTCCCATATCTCTTTTTAAAATATCTGATTTTTATGTTTTCTGTTATTCCAAATTTCGACCGTCATTTTACTTGGTTACTTTAATAAAATATGCCTGATTACACACTCTTTGCTGAAAACCATAGCATTTGATTTATAGTAGTCTTCTTCCTCTTCTTCTTCTTCTTCTTCTTCTTCTTCTTCTTCTTCTTCTTCTTCTTCTTCTTCTTCTTCTTTTTTAAATTAACATAAAATGTATTATTAGCCCCAGGGGTACAGGTCTGTGAATCTCCAAGTTTACACACTTCACAGCACTCACCACAGCACATCCCCTCCGCAATGTTCATAGCCCTACCACCCTCTCCCTACCCTCCCCACACCCCCACGGCAACTCTCAGTTTGTTTTGTGAGATTAAGAGTCTCTTATGGTTTGTCTCCCTCCCAATCCCATCTTGTTTCATTTACTCTTTTCCTGTCACCCAAACCCCCCACATTGCACCTCCATTTCCTCATATCAGGGAGATCATATGATAGTGTCTTTTTCTGATTGATTTATTTTGCTAAGCATAATAACCTCTAGTTCCTTCCATGTCATCGCAAATGGCAAGATTTCACTTCTTTTGATGGCTGCATTATATATATATATATATATATATATATATATATATATATATATACCATTCATTGTTGATGGACATCTAGGTTCTTTCCATAGTTTGGCTATTGTGGATATTGCTGCTATAAACATTTGGTGCACGTGCCCCTTTGTATCATATAGTAGTCTTCTTTACCTCTATCAGAACCCCAGCAAGCTTTATTTATTTATTTACTCACATAAACAGATGATCCAACACAACGTTTTTTGATGTTCAAATGTATTAAAATGTCTTACTGCTTAACACTATGCTTACTGTTCTCTTTCACTGTCTGACTAAATCCTCATCATCCCTATGCCATTTAATCAGAAAGAACATTTGAACTCAGAGTTCTCTCCATATCAGGGAATGAAGACTCCACCCTTCTGTTTGTGCAGGTAAAATAAATGTTGATATTGTCTGTATTGCACATACCCCATCCTGTTCACCAGAATATTCACCATCAAAATATATACAAAATGAAAACCATATCTCACCGCTTCTATTACCACCCAGCATGCTAAAAACACCATCATATGTTCCTGAATTATTGACTTGATTGATAACCCCACTTCCACACATACTGCACACCTTTCTCCGTGCAAATTTATTTTGGTACAGCAACTTAACCTAAAAATCAAGTCAGATGATTTTATTCTGCTGTTGAAAGTCTTTTGGTATCTTCCCTTTTCATATTAAATAAAAACTGAAGGCATTTCAATGTACTAGAAAGTCATACATCAATACGTTCTTCCTCTCTCCACCACTATGAACTCCTCATTGGCCTCCTTGCTTTTCCTCAAAAGTAACAGACAAGCTGTTCACACAAATTCTCTATACTTACTTGCTCTGCCTAGAGCAATCTTTTCCTTTAATATTTGTATAACACCCTCCTTCACTTCCTGGGTCTTTATGCAAATAACATCTCATAAATGAGATATAACCACCCAACACAAAATAAAATTAACTTTCATCCCAGCATTCTCCAATGGCTTTTACCTTTCTTGTATTTCTTTGTAACACTTATCACCATCAACCATCAACCATTCTTCTATTACTGGTTTATTTTCTTATTTGAGAGAGAGAGAGAGAATTGGGAGGGGGCGCAGAGGAAGAAGAAAACACCCCACTGCCTAGAAAGCCTGCTGGGGAGTTACATCCCAGGACCTGAGATCATGACCCAAGCCAAAGGCAGTCACTCAATGGACTGAGCCACCGAGGTGCCCCTCTATTATTGGTTTATTTCACTATTATATTTCAAAAGAATGTAAGCTCTTTGTGGTCAGGTATTTTATATGTTTTATTAATTGAAGTATTCTCAGAAAGGTAGCTGGCAGATTGTAAGGGCTCACTAAACTGTATTTTGTTGTTATTATTGGGCTCCTTTATGGGCTTTACCTCTTATGCTAGAAGTCTATCCTTCAGATGTAAGCAATAAGAATAGAGCCCTGCTGCCTGTTCAAAGGTGTAAAAAGCCTGTATTAAGTGGATATTTTAAAAGCTAAATGAATGGCTTAATAGTTGTATATAGGGGGAAAGAGAACATTTTTTCCACAGTTTAGAAGTGGAGTTCTTTTATAGAGTTCTTGTACAAGCCTACACTATTGAACGATAATGGGCAGTTGTACATTACAATTATACAAACACTTTGGTAATTTATATCCTTTTTTTTGTAATACATGACTGGATCATTTAATTCCTTAGGAGCATTACAGCATTTCAACTTTTCATGTTCAATAAACTTATTGGGGTTGCTACCTTTTTTATTCAAATGGAGAAATAGTCATGATTTAATCTAAATAAAGTGTTATTCATTGTGTTGTTTTCTAGGAATGAGTCGCACATGCTAGTTTAAAAGTTTTGTTAAATTCCCAAGTCTGTCACCGATAAAAGCCTTTTGTAGATTAGTAACTTGATACAAAACAGAAAAGTTATGTAACACTCAATTGTTATACTGTTGTTTCCATCTTGCATTGTAATAACACCCATCTTAACTCTATTTAAGACAAATCATTGCCAGATGGCTTTCTGGCATTGATTGCATGATATGAAATCTAGTATAACTACAATGTTTTTTTAGTAGCATATAAATCAATTTAGAAAAATATATGTATTTGAATATAAGATAAAGTTTTAAATTATTTGGCAATAGTAAACTAAACTTTTTTTTGGTAAATTTTTATTTTCTAAAATTTCATTGAGCTCTTTTGCAATAAGAAACAAGTTACAAAAAATTAAGGTTTATTTACCCCAATTCAAAATTATTAGGAATATAATCATAGAGGTTGAAGTATTTAAAATATTGAACCCAAAATATTTTATTAGGTAAATTCATGAATGCTGAGCATTCACTGTTAAAATATACTGATACTATTGATAGACTGGTAGAAGCCTAAAATCAAATATTTATTAAATATTTATATCCATATCTTTTCATGGCTTGGTAATTCATTTCTCTAGCATTAAATAATATTCCATTGTTTGCATGTACTACACTTTATTTGACCTTTCACCTATGGAAGGATATCTTGGTTGCTTCCAAGCTTTGTCAGTTATGAATAAAACTACTATAGACATCTTTGTGGGTATAGATTTCATCTTCTTTGGATAAATACCAAGAACTGCTAATGCTGAATCATCTGGCAAGAATATGTTTAGTTTTGTGAGAACCTGCCAAGTTGTTTTCCATTCTTTATTCTCAATAGACATGGAAGAACATTCCTGTTGCTCCACATCCTCACCAACATTTCGTGTTCTGTTGTCAGTGTTCTGGATTCTGGGTATGTACTGGTGTCTCTTTTTTGTTTTAATTTGCATTTTCCTGATGACATATGATGTGAAGCATCTTTTTATATGCTTATTTGCCATCTGTAATATTTTCTTTTGTGAGTTATCTGCTAAGGTTTTGGGTCATTTTTAATCAGGTTTTCCCCCCATTGTTGAGTTTTAAGGGGTCTTTGTGTATTTTTGATAAACATTCCTTTGCCAGATGTGTATTTTGCAAATTTTTTCTCATAGTCTGTGCTTTGCATTTTCATTATCTTGGCATTGTGTTTCACAGAGTAGACATTTTTTAATTCAGTGCTTGTGCTTTTGTAGCTAAAGTTATTGCCAAAACCAAGGTCATTTAAATTTTCCTCTATATTACCTTCTACATGTTTCATGTTTAGGTTTATAATCCAATCTGAGTTAATTTTTGTGAAGAGTGTTTGATATCTGCCTGGATTTATTTTATTTTATTATTTTATAAATTTTTTATTTTATATTTTTACATTTAGCTTCACCATTACTCCTGAACCATTTGTTTAAAAGATTGTATTTTGCTCTCTTGTATTGCTTTTGCTTTTATATTAAATATAAAATATAATTGATAATATATACTCTATTCCTTTAATCTAGTCTTTCTGTGGTATTACAGTATCTTGCTTACAATTATCGTTATGGTAAACTTTTTTTAAAGATTTTATTTATTTATTTGACACAGAGAGAGATCACAAATACTTAGAGAGACAGACAGAGAGAGAGATGAGGAGAAGCAGGCTCCCTCCTTAGCAGAGAGCCCAATGCGGGACTCAATCCCAGGCCCCTGGGATCATGACCTGAGCCAAAGGCAGAGGCTTAACCCACTGAGCCACCCAGGCGCCCTATCGTTATGGTAAACTTTGAAGTCAGTTCTCAGTCTTTGTTCTCCTTCAACACTATGTTGACTATTGTGAGTCTTTGCCTCTCCATATAAACTTTAAAATAAGTTTGTTAATATTAAAAAAAAGAACTTGCTGGAATGCATTAATTGTATAGATAAACTTGGAAACCAGTGACCTCTTGAGTTTAGCAGGAGATAGAATATGGACATCAGTTGTCACAGTGGTGCCTCTGGCAGAACCTATTGCAAATCCCTAGGCAAAATGAGACCTCAAGGATCTGAGAGAATGTCTAAGAAGTACTTGATACATCCCTTGGGTATGGTTCATTGAAGTGTCCATCTGTCTGAAAGCTGGGGAATCTAGATAAGGGAGGGAAAATTAGTTATGATAAAACATATCAACAAACATCAATAAATTTTGTAAAACTAATTGTCATGGCTCATATACAGTATGAGCAACAGAGGGACCATCAGAAGGAAAGCATCAGTTATGTTTATTGTGAATTTTTTATTCAAAATAAAGCAATGTGAGGGGAAGACACAATGAGAAAATGACCATTTTTTAAGTGGTAAACTTCTTACAAAATGGAATAGGTTTTATATTCTAAGAAGTATATTGAAAGGTAAAACATTGGGGCGCCTGGATGGCTCAGTGGGTTGGTCGCTGCCTTCGGCTCGGGTCATGATCTCAAGGTCCTGGGATTGAGCCCCGCATCCGGCTCTCTGCTCCGCAGGGAGCCTGCTTCCCCCCCCCCCTCTCTCTCTGCCTGTCTCTCTGCCTACTTGTGATCACTGTCTGTCAAATAAATAAATAAAATCTTAAAAAATAGAAAAGAAAAGGAAAACATTAAAAAATAAAATTTTAATTTAAAAACTTATGTAATTTTATAAAAAGGTTAAAAATAGCAGAACCATTTTTCTTATAACCTGGAAAATACATTGTATATATATATATCAAAAATAACTTGTCATGAGGGCACCTGGGTGGCTCAGTGGGTTAAAGCCTCTGCCTTCGGCTCAGGTCATGATCCCAGGATCCTGGGATTGAGTCCCACATCGGGCTCTCAGCTCAGCAGGGAGCCTGCTTCCTCCTCTCTCTCTGCCTCACTCTGCCTTCTTGTGATCTCTGTCAAATAAATAAATAAAATCTTTTATAAAAAAAATTTTTAAAAATAACTTGTCATGTCTGGAATCAGAAGCATATGGAAAAAAAAATATCTGAGGTCAATACTTCTGCCATGTTTTGTGCCTTGTTAATATTTTTAAACAGGCAACTTTTAGCTTTATTGAAATACCTGCTAAGATACCAGCAGTGCCTTTTGGAGCCCTATGACTATAAAAATTAATTGCAAATATTCAAAATGTTTACTATGGTGTCACTATTTAGGGCCACCACCAAGTATGTTTCAGAAGTAAGCATAACTGTTACTCTTCTGTAAGGCAAAAGGGCATGTTTTCAGGAGTTCCATCTGCTGTACCAGGAGGTGAATCAAGTATTGATTTTTGTCTATAAAATAATTCACTTTTCAATCTAACATTCCTCATTCCACATTATAATAATAAAAACTAGGAGGCGACTAAAACAAACAAACAACTATAACAACCAGCTTTTCCTTCAGTGGAAAATTAAGTATAACCTTATGAGTAGCCTGAAATTTATTTTTAAATATTTTTAAGATAAACGTTTTTGTTAGAAAACCATATATTTTATATTAATAAGAAATAACAAAGTTTTATTAACTTCTAAAAAGTCTAGTTACTTCTATTTATCTATTAACTCATCTCTTTATGAAGTAGAATATGATCACACCTATTGTATCTACCCAAGTTTGTATGCTTTGGTTATTTAATGTTTGCTATTTCCTTGCTTAATTTTTACAATATTTGATACATAATAGTATCTTTAAGTCCATCTACGGTTTCACAGAATTTGTTTGAACTTCATAAAAATGTACCATACTTTTTGCACTGTCCTTGTTTTACTTCTCTATTAACTTTCCAAGATTTATTCACTTTAGAGTGTGTAGCTATCATTTATTTTTATTCCTCCATAATGCTATGTTTACAAATTTGTATTTACCTGTACTTTAAAAAATATCTTAATTATATACCATTTCTCATCTCACGTAACACTCATGTTACTTCTACACTTATCAGATATTATGTAACTGAAATCCACAACTCAGCAAAAATATAGCACCATTTTTCAAAATTAAATGGCTTACCAGAATTCTTTAATTCTATCCTTTATTTGTATTAGATGACTCTTTATTCTGGTATTTAGCATTGTTCATATGGAGGAAAGCTTAGAAGTTGATATTCCATAAATAGAAGGATTTATTATGATGGATTAATTATTTTCATTTAGAATGCATAGAATATGGTTGATTTAATATTTCTTTCTTACTCTCTGCCTGGAACATAGTGTTATCTATGTAATAGCCACTAAAATAAGCCAATAAATTAAGTTAATTACCTTGACTTTAAACTGCATATTAGTAGGAATATCATACAGAACTCTTCTCAGATTGGGACACCTGGGTGGCTCAGTCAGTTAAACGCCTGAGCCTTTAGCTCAGGTCATGATCTTAGGGTGCTGGGACTCAGTTCTGCAACAGATTCCCTGCTTAGCCGGGAGTTTGCTTCTCCCTCACCCTGCCACTCCCGCTGCTTGTGCTCTCTCTCACTCTCTCTCTTAAAATTAAATTAAAATTAAAAAAATAAGTTCTTCGCAGATAGCTAATATAGAATATCATCTTTGTATTCATCAAAGGGAAAGTGCCATATAATAATGAAATTCAGACTACTTCAAATTCATTTTTTAACCAGTAAGAAAGTACTGGAAACAAGCCAAAAATCTTTAATGAATTAAAGAAATAGATTAATTTTCAATATCTTAATGTTTCTAAAATAAATTGCAAGATTTTTATACTAGATATCAGTGTAAATATTCATTATACAAGGATATTCTAAAAATAAACGTGAGAAAACTACTTGACATATATGATGACAAAAACGAGTTTGACAAAAGTCAGTTTGGGTAAAACTTACAACACCTACCACCTGAAACTCTTGTTCTATGATTTAATTATTTTAATTTACAAAAATACAAAAATAATATATCAGAGTAAGTCTATTGAGAGCTTTGAAGGTATGCTCTGGTTGTGCACTGTTTACTATTTAAAGAGGAATCAAATATGTGATGCTTATGGTGTGACTATATTAAAATTCAACAAGTTCAGAAACATACGAGGAATAGAATAAAGACAAAAGATGACCCTTACTTATCCTAAAGATAGACAATGGTATATATGTGCTAGTTGGGGAGATAATCCAGTCAGTAGTTGGAGGATGTGGTAGTGGAAAAAAAAAAAGACACAACGTTTTGGTTGAAAGTTTAGCACTATATTTAACAAAGTGAAATTGTGTGTTAATAGCCTTGAATAAAATCCAAAAAATATTTTCAATTCATTGAAGATTATTTAGGAAAAACTTGAAAAATACAACATGATACGGATTCCAATAAAAGATTCATAAGCAATACAAGTTTCAGAATTTTTAGTATATTTTCCCTATAAAAACCATTTGATTTAAATTAAAAAGAATTCTATTTACCTGCCACTTAAATAAGAGGAAATTATTTGGTTTTGTAACAAGTCAATAAAATAAACTAACATATCTTTAGAAAACAGACATGCACACTAATTTAAACATAATAGTGCTTAATATGTTCAGCAAACATTTGTAAAATTCCTTGCTGTCAGCGAGCTCTGGAGTTCTGCTAGGTGAGTAAGGCCATGTATGTTACTGCTCAGAGTACTGACGCAAAGCAATTGTCCCCTTCACATCCATTTTTTGCTATTGATATGTCATGCTATGTTGTTTAGAGATACATACATGGCCCTACATGAAGGCCTTTTTTGTGTGTATATGGGTGACTGTGATTTAACTTTCAAATAAGATGGCTCCTGATTTACAATGATTCAACTTATGATATATTTTGCAATGATGTGAAAATGAAAGTGATTCAGTAGAAACTGTACTTTGAATTTTGAATTTGGGTCTTTATAAAAAGGGCTAGTGACATGTGGTATGGTGCCGCCTTGTGATGCTGGGCAGGGGCAGTGAGCCACAGCTCCCAATCAGCTAGAAGATTACAGGGGTGAACACCTGATATTCTTACAACCATTCTATATATGACCATTCTTCTTTTTTTTAGTGTAATATTTAATAAATTGCATGCTTCTTGAAAACTTGTGCCAAAGGGGTTATGTCTTTAAGGAATCTTATTTCAGAAGGGTTCTCTCAAACGTAAGATTTTTCAGAAGTTAAGTGAAAACCTGACCAAACTAAACATTTTTCCATTTTCCCTAGTGAGCTAAGATAGCTAAAATCTATCTGCCATTTTCAACACTGTACTCAACGATTGTAATTCTAAATTAAGAACAGATTATTTATATCAAAATCACATGTTGGCCTAATCTTATACAATATTCATAAATCTCACTCTGAGCCTTGGACACTTTTATTTGTTGAGTCTATATGGTACTACGGACATTCATCTTTTTTGACCTCATAGCTTCATGTATGTCTATACTTTTGAAAATACATGCATCATAGTTCCATTGTAAAATGTCTGGGTTATAAAATGTGCTATGCTATCAAAATGGTAATAAGAACATACAAATGACCTGATGTAATGAACTGGACCAGATTGCCAGATATCACATTTCATACCAGAAAGATTCAGTGGTAAGTTTTAAAATGGCCAGCTATACTTCGACTGAATTATAACTCATTTTACTTCTTTCTTTGTGTACAGTATTATACATTAGTCAGTATTATAGTAAATATGTACTTTGGACAGATGTAAATATGCTGTAATAAGAAATGTTTTTCTTCTTTCTTTTAGTCCTTTTAACTTGTAAGACTAGCCACAAATACCATGCCTCCCCCAAAATAATTTGCAATCCAAATTTATCTCTAAATGAATTTATTGCACAGAAAAAAAAAATATATATACACTTACAGTAGACATGTTCAAAAATAGTTACACAACAGCAGGGCCCTAAATTTAAGCAGTATAGTTGTTCTGTTTTGTTTTGTTTTGTTTTGTTTTTCTTTAAAAAAAAGAGGTTATGTGAAATATTGGAATTTTATTTCGAGGCCTAGTATTTCAAGACAGTTAACTACACTTACGGTGTCAACAGCCTCTTGTTGGCAGTATGATTTTATTGGATCCATGGAATAACAGCAAGAATTTACAATTGCTTCTTTCTTTTATAACACACACAGAAGAAAAACTGACACTTTTGTTCAAGACCAACCAGAATCATTTTAACCTATCAAAATTGATGGGAGGCCTTCACTGCCAAAGTCACTGCTGGGTTTTCACAATTCATTGCAGACAATCTGCTACTCCCATTATGATAAAGGAGAGAAGAGTCATAATCAGGGAAGAAAGCTAGATGAATACTTGTAATTATCATTGAATTATTTAGCCTGCTATAGGATTATTATTATTAGTGTCATTTGATAATTTTCTCTCATTTTATTAAACACAACTGTGAGTAATTACCCTACCTAATATTTCTCTGTATTGGCTGACTAGCTAGCAAACATTCATGAAAATATCCATTAGCCACACATATAAAATGCTGCATTATGATGCTGTTGAATCAGAACATACCACTACCTGATCCTGTAGCTTTTTGAGGATTTGCAAATCAATTAATTATATATTTATTGGATTCTTCCCATACAATTAGAAAATTTATAATAGAGTCCATGAACATTATTAGTTTTACCATTTTAAACCAGCAATCACACTTTGAGTTTTACAACAAAAGTTGAAATATAAACACACACATTTGGATCAGTTTTCTGTTAGTCTGTCCGGACTTCAAAATCCTATTCCTCAAGATAATAATGCACACCAAATTCTGGATTAAACAAGAAATTAGATGGCACCTGAACACTTGGTTTAATATTCTCAAAAGGACTATGCAACTTATTTCTACATTATGACATTGTTTTACAAAGATCCACACTTTTATAATGTTAGTATTTTTAATAATCAATAAAGTCAATTAATCATGATTAAAAATCAAACATAAAAATTTCTACTTTTTGCTTTTGCCCCCGCCTCTTGGAACTTATTTATAGCCTGATAATTCAAAGGTCCCTATGTTTATGAAAATCTGGACAGAAATAGCTCTAAGATCCCATTCAGAAATTGATATTAATCTAAGTCTTTTGGCTCCATTTATCCAGAGAGCAAAGAGTAGGACAAAGGATTTGAGTACTGTTCGTTTATCAGGGAGATTATCCAAGGTAGAAAAGAATGGGAAAGTGAGACAGTGAAGAAGCAACTTTGTCAAAAAGGTACACTGTTGTTGTTTATAGAAAATGAAGGCTTGCTTTTACTGAAAGGTCCTGAGAAACTTCTTTAAGTTGTCCTCATGAAGACCTGAAAACTGACAATTTTATCTATGGTTCTTATTTCCACTTCACTGTACAGAGGACATTAACTCTCCTACACTTTTGGGTTGTGTTGGACACATTCTAAAATGAGAGATAGAACATGAGATGCTATCAGGGTTAAGTAACTGTAATTTCCCATGGAACTATCCATCACAGGTTTGGCTATAATCAGGTGTTGGGCCTTGATATCAGAGTTATTTGAGGCAGTATCATTTTAGGTTAATCATTATATCTGAAATTTCCAAAAACTTCAACTGATGAAATTTTGATTATAAATCTATAAACATAACAATAAATCTACAGTATTCAAATTATTTTCATAGAAATTCACAGACAAAGCATCAATTGATTAATATTTAAATGTTACAAAATGCTGAACTGAAAGAATTTGGTCATATAACAACGTGTAAGAAGTGGAACTTAGGTTTTGGTTAGAACTCAGGATGCATTTGAGACTCAGTTAAGAAATTGAATGGAGGGACGCCTGGGTGGCTCAGTGGGTTAAGCCACTGTCTTCGGCTCAGGTCATGATCCCAGGGTCCTGGGATCAATACCCAAATTAGGCTCTCTGCTCAGCAGGGAGCCTGCTTCCTCCTCTCTCTCTGCCTGCCTCTCTGCCTGCTTGTCATCTCTCTCTGTCAAATAAATAAATAAAACCTTATTAAAAAAAGAAATTGAATGGATGTCTGACTATCTTATAGGTTTGCTAAAAATCAGTGACTTTGTGTTCACGTGTGGCTATGCAGGAATTTTTAACGTTCTCTAAGAAGTTATTAGATTTGATTATATAATGGCAGTAAAGGATGGGAAAAAGCAAAGTACAAACCCCATAAAGACAAAGACACAGAGTATGAGAAAAGAGTAATAGATAAGAAGAATCAATGCATTTGAGGAAAATGGGAATTGAAATACACAATGATTGTTGATTTTTTTTAGATGGAGAAAACAAAACTAGCTTGCAAGAAGGAAATAACAGAAGAAATGTTGTGATGTGATACAGAATCCTGGAAAAGGCAGTAACGTGGAATAAAGGAGTAGGGAGAGCATATCAGGTAATTTGGATAGGAAGGAGTTAGGGGATAATTGCTTGATAAATTTTATATGGCCCACTTAAATGCACAGATTTCTCTTCTTTAATTTATATGGAGAACAGGGTGTCCTTTCCTTCCCTTTCAGAGCACCAGAGGTGTACTCTTTCAGACTGAAAACCTGAAAAGCTCAGGACTCAGTTGCTTAAACACAGCTGAGAGGACATATTTCAATTAAGATTTACATTTTGCTGTATGTAGTAGACTGTCAAAAGTGGTTTAATGATATTTTTTCATTTAACAAGAAGACTACAGAGAGTGTTTTCTGGTGTTGGTTCAGAATCTTAAAGAAGTCAAGTGAACTATCTTAGAGGTTTTCACAATTTTTTATTCACGGTTGCAAATATTGCTGTTGGAGTTCTCACTATTAAGCCCACATTTCTGGCAGAAAGATAGAGGTAAAAGAGAATGATATCTTGTGTGACTGATACTTTGTCATATGGTTTCAATGTAACTAGAAAAGAGACAATAAAATATTTGATGTTGTTTTAAGTTTCCTTGTTGTCAATCCCTCAGTGCTTTCTGAGATTAAAGGAAAAAGTAGATGGATATTGACCTGGCCACTATCAACACCTGTCTGTCTCTCTTGGATAACCAATATCTCTATAATCTCTTCTTCCCAGTAAAAAAAAATAAAATATATTCATAACCCACACTGTGCCATCTCAAGTTACTGCAACAAGATAAAATTACAATGGTTTTCAGTTGTTCCAAATGGATAGAATACCCTTCCTTATGATATCATGTCTTATAAGATAAATAATTGGCTTGCTACCAATATACCCAGATGTGACTGTGGAAGAGACAGGAAAAAAATAATAATATTTATTTATTCCTTGGGTTGACCCTGTTTACACAGATGCATTACTATTAGAAAAGGTTGGTTTGGGACATTGGAATGAATTTACTTAATGCGTCTGTATGTTATTGGGTTGGAGGAAATTTTTAATTTTTACAAAAATTATTAGAATTCGATCTTATTCTCTTTTGTTAATTTTCACATGTTAACAAAGCCAACGTTTTTGTCTAGCAGACAAGATCTTAAATCCTAACAAAACTCAATTTTTTCCTTTATTTTTTTTTAAGTTTGAGAGCCTCATGTTCTCTCATGCTTTAAATACAACTCAAAAAAAAAAAAAAAGGAGCTAAATGGGGCAGTAAGACCAGACTTTTTATTTTATTTTATTTATCTTATTTTTAATTAAAAAATTAAAGATTGTATTTATTTATTTGAGAGAGAGAGAGAGCATGAGTGGGGCAGGGGGAGGTAGCTTCAGAGAGAGACTGAGAAGTATACTCCCTAATGAGCAGGAAGCCCGATATGGAGCTCGATTCCAGGATCCTGACTTAGATCATGACCAGAGACAAAGGCAGATACATGTGCAAAATCCCTTTTTTTCTGGGAAACAATACTTTACAAGAGATGTTTGAAAAAGTACTGGGGAATCAACTTTAATCGGAGATACAAAAATTTAATGAATTTTGTAAAGCTACAGGGATCCAAATGATGGGAATCCCAGCCCGTTTAGGTTGTGGACCACAGAGTATTCTACTCTGTAATATTTTATTTTCTTCCATGTCTACTAACTGAAGTCCAAGAAAACTGATCTCTTTTTAGATAGTGCAAAACATGGCAAAGAATACCAAACAAGTGCCCAATATTCTACATTTATTATATCATTTCTAACATATAGAAGTGTGTTATCAAGGCTGGTTCTGTGAACGAACATAGTTATGCTAAACTGTATTTTGTTCTCCAAGAAATTAAATGCATGATTATCACACAATTATAAAATACTTGTGTCAAGAATTTTTATTCAAATATTAATAAGAGAAGCAGATATTAAAACTAGTTCACATGGTTATTTGGGATATAAGCAGAGTTGTGCAGCAGAAGTGCTCTGGGCCCATAACATGGGTTATACAATTTATGTTTTCTAATGAAAAATCACTAACTTGCATTATTGTTAACAAGAATCTTGTGCATTACCATCAGTTTTCTACATTATATCCTCTTGCTGTACAGTCTGTAAATAACTTTGTAAATAGCAAGATAATAAACGGGGTGACTCCAATGGATTGATATAATCTCCAGTGTTTCTGCTACATAATGCCCAGGACACCATTGAAAGGACACCTAAGAATTTATTTTTCCCAAAAATTTGATCATTTTTTTCACTGTCCTTACCTATTTTCCAAACCTAGTCCTTTTGCTTCACCTTTCAGTCTACCGACAACCCTGTATCTGACTGACTTGTTAATTCTGGGAATGTTTGCAGATTAATTTGCTTGCCAGTGGTGGTTCCTCTAATTGACGTCTAAGAACCCTAATTAGTTAAGAAAACTTTTTTTAACATTTTCATTGCTATTTATTATTATTATTATTATTGCTAATATCTCTATTATAAATAATTCACAAGGGCAACTTTCTGACAAAAGACAAAGAGCTGGCTACTAGTAGAAAAGTACATTTGACTCGGTCAGTGAAAGTGGTAAAGGGATTTGAGAAAATAAGGCAAAGCACTGGAATTATGTGTTAAAACTTTAAATATTATAGACACATTGACTTAATTTCTAATACTGTTGTTGCTTATAATTAAATAAGATGTTTTCCATGAACCACGCATTACAGCAAATATATTGTTTATACAGATTAAATTTTCATCATAAGGGATGCCTGGGTGCCTCAGTCGGTTAAGCAGCTGCCTTTGGCTCAGGTCATGATCCCAGCGTCCTGGGATCGAGTCCCGCATCGGGCTCCTGGCTTGGCCGGGAGCCTGCTTCTCCCTCTGCCTCTGCCTGCCATTCTGTCTTCCTGTGCTTGCTCTCTCGCCCACTCTCTCTGATAAATAAAATCTTAAAATAAATAATTTTCATCAAAAAATTGTAAGTATATTTTATTGTAGGATCATGATCAGCATTTTGCAGATGAGAAAAGTAAAATTTAGAGAAGTATGACTCTTCAAATCCCTCATACAATATCTGGCTATAGAAGGATATACTATCACAATTGAGGAAGATAATTGAGATTACTTAAAATGATAAACTTTACTGTTTAGGGTTTTTTAAAAGTTTGCCACAGATTCAGATTCTTTTAAAATATATATCTATTTTGTGCAAAGAGAATGCACTGAGAAGTAAAAAGAAAGTGATATATCAGTGATATATCAGTGGCTATAATATCATCACCTTATTTATGAACAATGAAACAGTGTGCAATATTTAAATAAATTTAAATAAATTCCTGTTTATTTTATATATTTAAAATTTGAATAAATTCCTAATTATTTATTATTAAAGAAATTCCTCTAGCAAACAGTACGTTTTGAAGGTTGCTAGCAGAAAAGTGTTGTACTACATGGAAGTAATCAGAAAATACGATCTAAAATTCTGCTTTCAAGGGCGCCTGGGTGGCTCAGTGGGTTAAAATTATGCTTTCAAGAAGCTATAACAGTAAGTACTGAGCATTAGCTATTATATGCTATGGATGAATAACTGAAATCTACATTGGAAACTAATGGTACACTATATGTTAACTGATTGAATTTTAAAAAGTTAATAAAAAAATATCACTATTTTATAAAACAATATTCCCAACAGGCTCTTTTGTTTTAAAATACTCACTTTGTAATGAGAGTCATTACTTTTGTCTAGCCAATTCTTACATCACTGTTTATCCCTTCCCTGCTTTATCCCTTCCCAGTATCATTAAAGGCTCCCTTGGGTTACCTAGAAGCCATGAGAAAGCTTGTAATAGATCTGGCTGGTTTTCACCAGCAATTTGACCATCATGTGCACAGGGAAGTCTATTGATAAAGGCTTTATTGTAATAAATTGCATATACATGGATGATTTTGAATTCTCTTTCTTGAGGTCTTGTTTCATGATAATAAATTTAGGGTGGCTTATTGGAATGGATGTTATTAACATATCTTCATAATTCTAAGTATATGGAATTGTAAAATAGATTAATGAATGTGGCATTACTGACAACTGTCCTCATTTTGAAATCAAATTACAGTGTACTAATATGAGGAAGCAAAGCAGATTTGGGATTATGAGTGAAATAATTTAAAAAAGTCTTAGGGGTATGATCAGACTATTGGGTAATTCAGTAGAAAAATGTCAACTGATTGAGATTCTGTGTTCCCTGATTTCAGAGAGAAGTTAAGATAAATAAGTAACACGAGGAGACTATGAAGCCAAACATAAGTGATAATTTTGTGCCAGGGTGTGTATACATCTGTTTATCTTCTTGCTATACCACTAAGGTTGCTCCTAGAGGAGAGTTTAAATATGTGTTGGAGCTAATCTCTGTGGATTACACAAGAAACCACAACCTACAGCTCTCCCTGAAACACCCCTTATGATTTCAATGTAATTTGGTTTTTGCATTTTTAGAAATAACAAAATACTTTGCAAACTCATCTACTTTATTACCACCACAAGTGAGTCAGCTGACTCCACATTTTAACACACTGACAGTCACAGAGGAATGGAGGAATGAGTAGAGTTATCAATATATGTGCTTTTAAGAAGTATGACATGTAGCAGCTAATTCCAGGAACCAAAACATGGGTCAACAGCTGTGCAGGAAAAGTGATGGAATAAATGACTCATTTCAGAGGAGATCTATAACATATTAGTACTATAATGTATCTTCAGCACCCGATTACCCGCTTTGAACTAAAGATAAGGATTTACAGTTAAGGTCCCATTTATGATTTGACTGGTAGGGTATGAATCATGTTTACTATTGTTTTGACTATTACTTGAAACCTATAGTAGTACTTGGGATATGGGTTGTGTATTTCAGTGAACATGTGCTATTTTTAGATTAGTTAATTCCTGTATCGAACCCCTGTTAATTTGTTTGTTTTTGCTTATTAGATAGTGGTTTCAGAAGCTAGGGCAAACCTTCTAGGAAAGCACAGAATTCTTTGGGAAATCAGAGTCGGGTCTGTGGGATGCTGCTGCTGCTTGCCTGAGCAAGACTCCACAGCACGGTTTAATAAATCCGCATGGAGTGGGATCCTCTTTGCCAGGCCATCCCTTATGCCTGAGAGAGAAGCCTGGTTGCCTTTGGAAAGAGCTTTAAGGAAAGGAACATGTCTGTCACTGCACTCCCCAGGAGCCTGTCTCGGGAAAGTGCAGCACGCTGCCCCAGGAGAAGGAGTCGTTGGCCTTGTGGACGGGAAACGGTCGCGAAGCAGGAGCGCCGGCCCTGGCAGGAACAGTGGGCCGGCGGCAAGGCAAGTGTCACCCTCTCCCTGTGCAGAGAGACGAAGCCTGGCTGCTAAGAGACACGAGGGGACGATTGGTCAAGGGTGCGTGCTCCAATCTGAGGAAGGAGTCTGGGCAGAAGGAAGGCCTTTCCTGTGCCTCTGGGCCCAAGGGGAAAGCAGCTCCTTGGCCACCGGTCCAGAGGGCAGATGTGGGCTTGCCACTAAGCTCCCGGTCCTGAATTCGCAGAAACACCTCGTGGAGGAACCGGCAATAAGATGCCGTCTTCCTCCAGGATGTGGCAGCCTTGGCGGAGGCAGGGGGTGTCCCGGGGAAACAGGGACAGTTTCCCATTACTCCCCATCCCAGGGCAAGGATGGGGAAGGCACGGGCCTAGTCCCTAGTCCCCCTGAACGACAGAGCAAAAGGGCAGGCCTTGCCTACGCCGAGAGATGGCATTGTGAGCAGAGTGCCATCCTAGACCACGCACGCTGCTGCAGGGTCGAGGCTGGGTCTGCTTATTTCGGCTTGGTAGGATGAACCCAGGATGTGAACTTGGAGCCCGGGAAAGCAAGGCCCAAGAGGCACCAGCTCTCCCGCTGCTCTTCTTCCCTGAAGCGACTAAAGCCTTGCTGAGGAAGCAGGGGCCAAGTGCTGTTCGGTCCAAGCCAAAGCCTCTGCGAAAGCACAGCATTCGCTAAGAAGACAGAGTCGGTTCTGCGGGCTCTGCTGCTGCTTGCCTGAGCCCGGTCTCGCGGTGGGAGAAACCCGCATACAGCGAAAGCCTCTTTGCCCGGGCATCTCCTCTGGGAAAGCAGAGCATTCACTGGGAAATCAGAATCGGATGTGGGGGATGCTGCTGCTGAATGCCTGAGCTAGTCTCCACAGCACGGTGGAAGTTACCCGCATGGAGCGAAATCCTCTTTGCCCTAGCACCTCTATGCCTAAGAGAGAAGCGTGGTTGCACATCTGAAAGGGCCTTAAGGAAAGGGACACGTCTTTCACCGCACTCCCCAGGAACAAGTCTGGGGAAGGCGCAACTAGCCGCGCCCCAGAGAAGAGAAGGAGCCATTGGCCTTGTGGGCGGGAAACGGTCAGGAAGCAGGAGAGCTTGCCGTGGCAGGAAGAGCAGGCCGGTGGCAAGACAAGTGTCACCCGCTCCCTGTGCGGAGAGACGAAGCCTCACTGATAATGAGACATGAGGTGACGACTAGGGCAGGGGCACCTGCTCCACTCTGAGGAAGGAGTCTGGGCAGAAGGCAGGCCTGTCTTGTGCCTCTGGTCCCAAGGGGACAGCATGTTCTTGACCACCTGTCCGTAGGGCATACTTGGGCTTGCTACCAGGAGCCAAACCCGGAACTTGAGGAACAGCTCCCTCGTGAAATGGGCAGTCAGATGCCATCTACCTCCAAGATGTGACAGCGTTTTCGGTGGCAGGGGGTTTGCCGGGGAAGGAGTGGGGACAGTCCCCCAAAGCTCCCCATTCCAGGGAACGGACGGTGTTCAGGGATCCTGTCGCCTCTCCTCTCCTGTGGCGAAGGCACTGGCCTTGTCCGTGAGTCCGCCTGAGAGCCAGTACCAAAGGCCAAGCGTTGCCTACAACGGGAGTTGGTAGTGTGCATTGAGTGCCATCCTAGGCCACGCACGCTGCTGCAGGTTGGTGGCTGTGTCTGCTTATTTCGGCCTGGCAGCGAGAACCCAGGGCGCCAACATGAAGCCCGGGACAGCAAGGCCTAAGACGGACCAGCTCTCCGCAGCTCTTCTTCCCTGACGCGACAGAGCAAACACCGAAATCCTTGCTGAGGAAGCAGCAGCGAAGTGCGGTTCCCGCCAAGCTGAAAAACCTATGCGAAAGCATAGCCATCGCTGGGAAATCAGAGTCGTTTCTGTGGGCTGCTGTTGCTGCTTGCCTTAGCCTAGTATTCGAGCACGGCGGGAGGAACCCGCATAGAGCAAAAGCCTCTTTGCTAGGGCATCCCCTCTGGGAAAGCACAGCATTCTCTGGGAAATCAGAGTCGGATCTGTGGGATGCTGCTGCTGTTTTCCTGAGGAAGACTCCACAGCACGGTGTAATAAATCTGCATGGAGCGAGATCCACTTTGCCTGGGCATCCCTTCTGCCTGAGAGAGAAGCCTGGTTGCGCCTGTGGAAAGAGCCTTAAAGAAAGGGACATGTCTGTCACTGCACTCCCCAGGAGCCTGTCTCGGGAAAGTGCAGCATGCTGCCCCAGGAGAAGAGAAGGAGTCGTTGGCCTTGTGGACGGAAAACGGTCGCGAAGCAGGAGCGCCGGCCCTGGCAAGAACAGCGGGCCGGTGGCAAGACAATTGTCACCATCTGCTTGTGCAGAGAGACGAAGCTAAGGAGACACGAGGGGATGATTGGGCACGGGAGCGTGCTCTAATCTGAGGAAGGAGTCTGGACAGAAGGAAGGCCTTTCCTGTGCCTCTGGGCCCAAGGGGATAGCAGGTCCTTGGCCACCTGTCCAGAGGGCAGACGTGGGCTTGCCACCAATCTCCCGCACCTGAACTCGCAGAAACACCTCCTGGAGGAACGGGCAATCAAATGCCGTCTTCCTCCAGGATGTGGCAGCCTTGGCGGAGGCAGGGGGTGTGTCGGGGAAACAGGGACAGTTTCCCATTACTCCCCATCCCAGGGCACGGGCCGTGTGCAGTGATCCTCTCGCGGCTCCTCAAGGATGGGGAAGGCACGAGCCTAGTCCCCTGTCCCCCTGAATGCCAGAGCGAAAGGGCAGGCCTTGCCTACGAGGAGAGATGTCATTGTGAGCAGAGTGCCATCCTAGGCCATGACGCTGCTGCAGGGTCGAGGCTGGGTCTGCTTATTTCGGCTTGCTAGGATGAACCCAGGATGTGAACTTGGAGCCCGGGAAAGCAAGGCCCAAGAGGCACCAGCTCTCCCGCTGCTCTTCTTCCCTGAAGCGACTAAAGCCTTGCTGAGGAAGCAGCGGCCAAGTGCTGTTCGCTCCAAGCCAAAGCCTCTGCGAAAGCACAGCATTCGCTGAGAAATCAGAGTCGGATCTGCGGGCTCTACTGCTGCTTGCCTGAGCCCGGTCTCGCGGTGGGAGAAACCCGCATACAGCGAAATCCTCTTTGCCCGGGCATCTCCTCTGGGAAAGCACAGCATTCACTGGGAAATCAGAATCGGATGTGGGGGATGCTGCTGCTGAATACCTAAGCTACTCTCCACAGCACGTTGGAAGATACCCGCATGCAACGAAATCCTCTTTGCCCTAGCACCTCTTTGCCTAAGAGAGAAGCGTGGTTGCACATCTGAAAGGGCCTTAAGGAAAGGGACATGTCTTTCACTGCACTCCCCAGGAGCAAGTCTGGGGCAGGCCGAACAAGCCGCCCCCAGAGAAGAGAAGAAGCCATTGGCCTTGAGTTTGGGAAACGGTCGGGAAGCAGGAGAGCCTGCCGTGGCAGGAAGAGCAGGCCGGTGGCAAGACAAGTGTCACCCGCTCCCGGTGCGGAGAGACGAAGCCTCACTGCTAATGAGACATGAGGTGACGACTAGGGCAGGGGCACCTGCTCCACTCTGAGGAAGGAGTCTGGGCAGAAGGCAGGCCTGTCTTGTGCCTCTGGTCCCAAGGGGACAGCATGTCCTTGACCACCTGTCCGTAGGGCACACTTGGGCTTGCTACCAGGAGCCAAACCCGGAACTTGAGGAACAGCTCCCTCGTGAAATGGGCAGTCAGATGCCATCTTCCTCCAAGATGTGACAGCGTTTTCGGTGGCAGGGGGTTTGCCGGGGAAGGAGTGGGGACAGTCCCCCAAAGCTCCCCATTCCAGGGAACGGACGGTGTTCAGGGATCCTGTCGCCTCTCCTCTCCTGTGGCGAAGGCACTGGCCTTGTCCGTGAGTCCGCCTGAGAGCCAGTACCAAAGGCCAAGCGTTGCCTACAACGGGAGTTGGTAGTGTGCATTGAGTGCCATCCTAGGCCACGCACGCTGCTGCAGGTTTGTGGCTGTGTCTGCTTATTTCGGCCTGGCAGCGAGAACCCAGGGCGCCAACATGAAGCCCGGGACAGCAAGGCCTAAGACGGACCAGCTCTCCGCAGCTCTTCTTCCCTGACGCGACAGAGCAAACACCGAAATCCTTGCTGAGGAAGCAGCAGCGAAGTGCGGTTCCCGCCAAGCTGAAAAGCTATGCGAAAGCATAGCCATCGCTGGGAAATCAGAGTCGTTTCTGTGGGCTGCTGTTGCTGCTTGCCTTAGCCTAGTATTCGAGCACGGCGGGAGGAACCCGCATAGAGCAAAAGCCTCTTTGCTAGGGCATCCCCTCTGGGAAAGCACAGCATTCTCTGGGAAATCAGAGTCGGATCTGTGGGATGCTGCTGCTGTTATCCTGAGGAAGACTCCACAGCACGGTGTAATAAATCTGCATGGAGCGAGATCCACTTTGCCTGGGCATCCCTTCTGCCTGAGAGAGAAGCGTGGTTGCGCCTGTGGAAAGAGCCTTAAAGAAAGGGACATGTCTGTCACTGCACTCCCCAGGAGCCTGTCTCGGGAAAGTGCAGCATGCTGCCCCAGGAGAAGAGAAGGAGTCGTTGGCCTTGTGGACGGAAAACGGTCGCGAAGCAGGAGCGCCGGCCCTGGCAAGAACAGCGGGCCGGTGGCAAGACAATTGTCACCCTCTGCTTGTGCAGAGAGACGAAGCTAAGGAGACACGAGGGGATGATTGGGCACGGGAGCGTGCTCTAATCTGAGGAAGGAGTCTGGACAGAAGGAAGGCCTTTCCTGTGCCTCTGGGCCCAAGGGGATAGCAGGTCCTTGGCCACCTGTCCAGAGGGCAGACGTGGGCTTGCCACCAATCTCCCGCACCTGAACTCGCAGAAACACCTCCTGGAGGAACGGGCAATCAAATGCCGTCTTCCTCCAGGATGTGGCAGCCTTGGCGGAGGCAGGGGGTGTGTCGGGGAAACAGGGACAGTTTCCCATTACTCCCCATCCCAGGGCACGGGCCGTGTGCAGTGATCCTCTCGCGGCTCCTCAAGGATGGGGAAGGCACGAGCCTAGTCCCCTGTCCCCCTGAATGCCAGAGCGAAAGGGCAGGCCTTGCCTACGAGGAGAGATGTCATTGTGAGCAGAGTGCCATCCTAGGCCATGCACGCTGCTGCAGGGTCGAGGCTGGGTCTGCTTATTTCGGCTTGGTAGGATGAACCCAGCATGTGAACTTGGAGCCCGGGAAAGCAAGGCCCAAGAGGCACCAGCTCTCCCGCTGCTCTTCTTCCCTGAAGCGACTAAAGCCTTGCTGAGGAAGCAGCGGCCAAGTGCTGTTCGCTCCAAGGCAAAGCCTCTGTGAAAGCAAAGCATTCGCTGAGAAATCAGAGTCGGATCTGCGAGCTCTACTGCTGCTTGCCTGAGCCCGGTGTAACGGTGGGAGAAACCCGCATACAGTGAAATCCTCTTTGCCCGGGCATCTCCTCTGGGAAAGCACAGCATTCACTGGGAAATCAGAATCGGATGTGGGGTATGCTGCTGCTGAATACCTAAGCTACTCTCCACAGCACGTTGGAAGATACCCGCATGCAACGAAATCCTCTTTGCCCTAGCACCTCTTTGCCTAAGAGAGAAGCGTGGTTGCACATCTGAAAGGGCCTTAAGGAAAGGGACATGTCTTTCACTGCACTCCCCAGGAGAAAGTCTGGGGCAGGCCGAACAAGCCGCCCCCAGAGAAGAGAAGGTGCCATTGGCCTTGAGTTTGGGAAACGGTCGGGAAGCAGGAGAGCCTGCCGTGGCAGGAAGAGCAGGCCGGTGGCAAGACAAGTGTCACCCGCTCCCGGTGCGGAGAGACGAAGCCTCACTGCTAATGAGACATGAGGTGACGACTAGGGCAGGGGCACCTGCTCCACTCTGAGGAAGGAGTCTGGGCAGAAGGCAGGCCTGTCTTTTGCCTCTGGTCCCAAGGGGACAGCATGTCCTTGACCACCTGTCCGTAGGGCACACTCGGGCTTGCTACCAGGAGCCAAACCCGGAACTTGAGGAACAGCTCCCTCGTGAAATGGGCAGTCAGATGCCATCTTCCTCCAAGATGTGACAGCGTTTTCGGTGGCAGGGGGTTTGCCGGGGAAGGAGTGGGGACAGTCCCCCAAAGCTCCCCATTCCAGGGAACGGACTGTGTTCAGGGATCCTGTCGCCTCTCCTCTCCTGTGGCGAAGGCACTGGCCTTGTCCGTGAGTCCGCCTGAGAGCCAGTACCAAAGGCCAAGCGTTGCCTACAACGGGAGTTGGTAGTGTGCATTGAGTGCCATCCTAGGCCACGCACGCTGCTGCAGGTTTGTGGCTGTGTCTGCTTATTTCGGCCTGGCAGCGAGAACCCAGGGCGCCAACATGAAGCCCGGGACAGCAAGGCCTAAGACGGACCAGCTCTCCGCAGCTCTTCTTCCCTGACGCGACAGAGCAAACACCGAAATCCTTGCTGAGGAAGCAGCAGCGAAGTGCGGTTCCCGCCAAGCTGAAAAACCTATGCGAAAGCATAGCCATCGCTGGGAAATCAGAGTCGTTTCTGTGGGCTGCTGTTCCTGCTTGCCTTAGCCTAGTATTCGAACACGGCGGGAGGAACCCGCATAGAGCAAAAGCCTCTTTGCTAGGGCATCCCCTCTGGAAAGCACAGCATTCTCTGGGAAATCAGAGTCGGATCTGTGGGATGCTGCTGCTGTTTTCCTGAGGAAGACTCCACAGCACGGTGTAATAAATCTGCATGGAGCGAGATCCACTTTGCCTGGGCATCCCTTCTGCCTGAGAGAGAAGCGTGGTTGCGCCTGTGGAAAGATCCTTAAAGAAAGGGACATGTCTGTCACTGCACTCCCCAGGAGCCTGTCTCGGGAAAGTGCAGCATGCTGCCCCAGGAGAAGAGAAGGAGTCGTTGGCCTTGTGGACGGAAAACGGTCGCGAAGCAGGAGCGCCGGCCCTGGCAAGAACAGCGGGCCGGTGGCAAGACAATTGTCACCATCTGCTTGTGCAGAGAGACGAAGCTAAGGAGACACGAGGGGATGATTGGGCACGGGAGCGTGCTCTAATCTGAGGAAGGAGTCTGGACAGAAGGAAGGCCTTTCCTGTGCCTCTGGGCCCAAGGGGATAGCAGGTCCTTGGCCACCTGTCCAGAGGGCAGACGTGGGCTTGCCACCAATCTCCCGAACCTGAACTCGCAGAAACACCTCCTGGAGGAACGGGCAATCAAATGCCGTCTTCCTCCAGGATGTGGCAGCCTTGGCGGAGGCAGGGGGTGTGTCGGGGAAACAGGGACAGTTTCCCATTACTCCCCATCCCAGGGCACGGGCCGTGTGCAGTGATCCTCTCGCGGCTCCTCAAGGATGGGGAAGGCACGAGCCTAGTCCCCTGTCCCCCTGAATGCCAGAGCGAAAGGACAGGCCTTGCCTACGAGGAGAGATGTCATTGTGAGCAGAGTGCCATCCTAGGCCATGCACGCTGCTGCAGGGTCGAGGCTGGGTCTGCTTATTTCGGCTTGCTAGGATGAACCCAGGATGTGAACTTGGAGCCCGGGAAAGCAAGGCCCAAGAGGCACCAGCTCTCCCGCTGCTCTTCTTCCCTGAAGCGACTAAAGCCTTGCTGAGGAAGCAGCGGCCAAGTGCTGTTCGCTCCAAGCTAAAGCCTCTGCGAAAGCACAGCATTCGCTGAGAAATCAGAGTCGGATCTGCGGGCTCTACTGCTGCTTGCCTGAGCCCGGTGTAACGGTGGGAGAAACCCGCATACAGTGAAATCCTCTTTGCCCGGGCATCTCCTCTGGGAAAGCACAGCATTCACTGGGAAATCAGAATCGGATGTGGGGGATGCTGCTGCTGAATACCTAAGCTACTCTCCACAGCACGTTGGAAGATACCCGCATGCAACGAAATCCTCTTTGCCCTAGCACCTCTTTGCCTAAGAGAGAAGCGTGGTTGCACATCTGAAAGGGCCTTAAGGAAAGGGACATGATTTCACTGCACTCCCCAGGAGCAAGTCTGGGGCAGGCCGAACAAGCCGCCCCCAGAGAAGAGAAGGTGCAATTGGCCTTGAGTTTGGGAAACGGTCGGGAAGCAGGAGAGCCTGCCGTGGCAGGAAGAGCAGGCCGGTGGCAAGACAAGTGTCACCCGCTCCCGGTGCGGAGAGACGAAGCCTCACTGCTAAAGAGACATGAGGAGACGACTAGGGCAGGGGCACCTGCTCCACTCTGAGGAAGGAGTCTGGGCAGAAGGCAGGCCTGTCTTGTGCCTCTGGTCCCAAGGGGACAGCATGTCCTTGACCACCTGTCCGTAGGGCACACTCGGGCTTGCTACCAGGAGCCAAACCCGGAACTTGAGGAACAGCTCCCTCGTGAAATGGGCAGTCAGATGCCATCTTCCTCCAAGATATGACAGCGTTTTCGGTGGCAGGGGGTTTGCCGGGGAAGGAGTGGGTACAGTCCCCCAAAGCTCCCCATTCCAGGGTACGGACGGTGTTCAGGGATCCTGTCGCCTCTCCTCTCCTGTGGCGAAGGCACTGGCCTTGTCCGTGAGTCCGCCTGAGAGCCAGTACCAAAGGCCAAGCGTTGCCTACAACGGGAGTTGGTAGTGTGCATTGAGTGCCATCCTAGGCCACGCACGCTGCTGCAGGTTTGTGGCTGTGTCTGCTTATTTCGGCCTGGCAGCGAGAACCCAGGGCGCCAACATGAAGCCCGGGACAGCAAGGCCTAAGACGGACCAGCTCTCCGCAGCTCTTCTTCCCTGACGCGACAGAGCAAACACCGAAATCCTTGCTGAGGAAGCAGCAGCGAAGTGCGGTTCCCGCCAAGCTGAAAAGCTATGCGAAAGCATAGCCATCGCTGGGAAATCAGAGTCGTTTCTGTGGGCTGCTGTTGCTGCTTGCCTTAGCCTAGTATTCGAGCACGGCGGGAGGAACCCGCATAGAGCAAAAGCCTCTTTGCTAGGGCATCCCCTCTGGGAAAGCACAGCTTTCTCTGGGAAATCAGAGTCGGATCTGTGGGATGCTGCTGCTGTTATCCTGAGGAAGACTCCACAGCACGGTGTAATAAATCTGCATGGAGCGAGATCCACTTTGCCTGGGCATCCCTTCTGCCTGAGAGAGAAGCGTGGTTGCGCCTGTGGAAAGAGCCTTAAAGAAAGGGACATGTCTGTCACTGCTCTCCCCAGGAGCCTGTCTCGGGAAAGTGCAGCATGCTGCCCCAGGAGAAGAGAAGGAGTCGTTGGCCTTGTGGACGGAAAACGGTCGCGAAGCAGGAGCGCCGGCCCTGGCAAGAACAGCGGGCCGGTGGCAAGACAATTGTCACCCTCTGCTTGTGCAGAGAGACGAAGCTAAGGAGACACGAGGGGATGATTGGGCACGGGAGCGTGCTCTAATCTGAGGAAGGAGTCTGGACAGAAGGAAGGCCTTTCCTGTGCCTCTGGGCCCAAGGGGATAGCAGGTCCTTGGCCACCTGTCCAGAGGGCAGACGTGGGCTTGCCACCAATCTCCCGAACCTGAACTCGCAGAAACACCTCCTGGAGGAACGGGCAATCAAATGCCGTCTTCCTCCAGGATGTGGCAGCCTTGGCGGAGGCAGGGGGTGTGTCGGGGAAACAGGGACAGTTTCCCATTACTCCCCATCCCAGGGCACGGGCCGTGTGCAGTGATCCTCTAGCGGCTCCTCAAGGATGGGGAAGGCACGAGCCTAGTCCCCTGTCCCCCTGAATGCCAGAGCTAAAGGGCAGGCCTTGCCTACGAGGAGAGATGTCATTGTGAGCAGAGTGCCATCCTAGGCCATGCACGCTGCTGCAGGGTCGAGGCTGGGTCTGCTTATTTCGGCTTGCTAGGATGAACCCAGGATGTGAACTTGGAGCCCGGGAAAGCAAGGCCCAAGAGGCACCAGCTCTCCCGCTGACTTCTTCCCTGAAGCGACTAAAGCCTTGCTGAGGAAGCAGCGGCCAAGTGCTGATCGCTCCAAGCCAAAGCCTCTGCGAAAGCACAGCATTCACTGAGAAATCAGAGTCGGATCTGCGGGCTCTACTGCTGCTTGCCTGAGCCCGGTGTAACGGTGGAAGAAACCCGCATACAGCGAAATCCTCTTTGCCCGGGCATCTCCTCTGGGAAAGCAAAGCATTCACTGGGAAATCAGAATCGGATGTGGGGGATGCTGCTGCTGAATACCTAAGGTACTCTCCACAGCACGTTGGAAGATACCCGCATGCAACGAAATCCTCTTTGCCCTAGCACCTCTTTGCCTAAGAGAGAAGCGTGGTTGCACATCTGAAAGGGCCTTAAGGAAAGGGACATGTCTTTCACTGCACTCCCCAGGAGCAAGTCTGGGGCAGGCCGAACAAGCCGCCCCCAGAGAAGAGAAGATGCCATTGGCCTTGAGTTTGGGAAACGGTCGGGAAGCAGGAGAGCCTGCCGTGGCAGGAAGAGCAGGCCGGTGGCAAGACAAGTGTCACCCGCTCCCGGTGCGGAGAGACGAAGCCTCACTGCTAAAGAGACATGAGGTGACGACTAGGGCAGGGGCACCTGCTCCACTCTGAGGAAGGAGTCTGGGCAGAAGGCAGGCCTGTCTTGTGCCTCTGGTCCCAAGGGGACCTTGACCACCTGTCCGTAGGGCACACTCGGGCTTGCTACCAGGAGCAAAACCCGGAACTTGAGGAACAGCTCCCTCGTGAAATGGGCAGTCAGATGCCATCTTCCTCCAAGATATGACAGCGTTTTCGGTGGCAGGGGGTTTGCCGGGGAAGGAGTGGGTACAGTCCCCCAAAGCTCCCCATTCCAGGGTACGGACGGTGTTCAGGGATCCTGTCGCCTCTCCTCTCCTGTGGCGAAGGCACTGGCCTTGTCCGTGAGTCCGCCTGAGAGCCAGTACCAAAGGCCAAGCGTTGCCTACAACGGGAGTTGGTAGTGTGCATTGAGTGCCATCCTAGGCCACGCACGCTGCTGCAGGTTTGTGGCTGTGTCTGCTTATTTCGGCCTGGCAGCGAGAACCCAGGGCGCCAACATGAAGCCCGGGACAGCAAGGCCTAAGACGGACCAGCTCTCCGCAGCTCTTCTTCCCTGACGCGACAGAGCAAACACCGAAATCCTTGCTGAGGAAGCAGCAGCGAAGTGCGGTTCCCGCCAAGCTGAAAACCTATGCGAAAGCATAGCCATCGCTGGGAAATCAGAGTCGTTTCTGTGGGCTGCTGTTGCTGCTTGCCTTAGCCTAGTATTCGAGCACGGCGGGAGGAACCCGCATAGAGCAAAAGCCTCTTTGCTAGGGCATCCCCTCTGGGAAAGCACAGCTTTCTCTGGGAAATCAGAGTCGGATCTGTGGGATGCTGCTGCTGTTATCCTGAGGAAGACTCCACAGCACGGTGTAATAAATCTGCATGGAGCGAGATCCACTTTGCCTGGGCATCCCTTCTGCCTGAGAGAGAAGCGTGGTTGCGCCTGTGGAAAGAGCCTTAAAGAAAGGGACATGTCTGTCACTGCTCTCCCCAGGAGCCTGTCTCGGGAAAGTGCAGCATGCTGCCCCAGGAGAAGAGAAGGAGTCGTTGGCCTTGTGGACGGAAAACGGTCGCGAAGCAGGAGCGCCGGCCCTGGCAAGAACAGCGGGCCGGTGGCAAGACAATTGTCACCCTCTGCTTGTGCAGAGAGACGAAGCTAAGGAGACACGAGGGGATGATTGGGCACGGGAGCGTGCTCTAATCTGAGGAAGGAGTCTGGACAGAAGGAAGGCCTTTCCTGTGCCTCTGGGCCCAAGGGGATAGCAGGTCCTTGGCCACCTGTCCAGAGGGCAGACGTGGGCTTGCCACCAATCTCCCGAACCTGAACTCGCAGAAACACCTCCTGGAGGAACGGGCAATCAAATGCCGTCTTCCTCCAGGATGTGGCAGCCTTGGCGGAGGCAGGGGGTGTGTCGGGGAAACAGGGACAGTTTCCCATTACTCCCCATCCCAGGGCACGGGCCGTGTGCAGTGATCCTCTAGCGGCTCCTCAAGGATGGGGAAGGCACGAGCCTAGTCCCCTGTCCCCCTGAATGCCAGAGCGAAAGGGCAGGCCTTGCCTACGAGGAGAGATGTCATTGTGAGCAGAGTGCCATCCTAGGCCATGCACGCTGCTGCAGGGTCGAGGCTGGGTCTGCTTATTTCGGCTTGCTAGGATGAACCCAGGATGTGAACTTGGAGCCCGGGAAAGCAAGGCCCAAGAGGCACCAGCTCTCCCGCTGACTTCTTCCCTGAAGCGACTAAAGCCTTGCTGAGGAAGCAGCGGCCAAGTGCTGATCGCTCCAAGCCAAAGCCTCTGCGAAAGCACAGCATTCACTGAGAAATCAGAGTCGGATCTGCGGGCTCTACTGCTGCTTGCCTGAGCCCGGTGTAACGGTGGAAGAAACCCGCATACAGCGAAATCCTCTTTGCCCGGGCATCTCCTCTGGGAAAGCAAAGCATTCACTGGGAAATCAGAATCGGATGTGGGGGATGCTGCTGCTGAATACCTAAGGTACTCTCCACAGCACGTTGGAAGATACCCGCATGCAACGAAATCCTCTTTGCCCTAGCACCTCTTTGCCTAAGAGAGAAGCGTGGTTGCACATCTGAAAGGGCCTTAAGGAAAGGGACATGTCTTTCACTGCACTCCCCAGGAGCAAGTCTGGGGCAGGCCGAACAAGCCGCCCCCAGAGAAGAGAAGATGCCATTGGCCTTGAGTTTGGGAAACGGTCGGGAAGCAGGAGAGCCTGCCGTGGCAGGAAGAGCAGGCCGGTGGCAAGACAAGTGTCACCCGCTCCCGGTGCGGAGAGACGAAGCCTCACTGCTAAAGAGACATGAGGTGACGACTAGGGCAGGGGCACCTGCTCCACTCTGAGGAAGGAGTCTGGGCAGAAGGCAGGCCTGTCTTGTGCCTCTGGTCCCAAGGGGACCTTGACCACCTGTCCGTAGGGCACACTCGGGCTTGCTACCAGGAGCAAAACCCGGAACTTGAGGAACAGCTCCCTCGTGAAATGGGCAGTCAGATGCCATCTTCCTCCAAGATGTGACAGCGTTTTCGGTGGCAGGGGGTTTGCCGGGGAAGGAGTGGGGACAGTCCCCCAAAGCTCCCCATACCAGGGAACGGACGGTGTTCAGGGATCCTGTCGCCTCTCCTCTCCTGTGGCGAAGGCACTGGCCTTGTCCGTGAGTCCGCCTGAGAGCCAGTACCAAAGGCCAAGCGTTGCCTACAACGGGAGTTGGTAGTGTGCATTGAGTGCCATCCTAGGCCACGCACGCTGCTGCAGGTTTGTGGCTGTGTCTGCTTATTTCGGCCTGGCAGCGAGAACCCAGGGCGCCAACATGAAGCCCGGGACAGCAAGGCCTAAGACGGACCAGCTCTCCGCAGCTCTTCTTCCCTGACGCGACAGAGCAAACACCGAAATCCTTGCTGAGGAAGCAGCAGCTAAGTGCGGTTCCCGCCAAGCTGAAAACCTATGCGAAAGCATAGCCATCGCTGGGAAATCAGAGTCGTTTCTGTGGGCTGCTGTTGCTGCTTGCCTTAGCCTAGTATTCGAGCACGGCGGGAGGAACCCGCATAGAGCAAAAGCCTCTTTGCTAGGGCATCCCCTCTGGAAAGCACAGCATTCTCTGGGAAATCAGAGTCGGATCTGTGGGATGCTGCTGCTGTTTTCCTGAGGAAGACTCCACAGCACGGTGTAATAAATCTGCATGGAGCGAGATCCACTTTGCCTGGGCATCCCTTCTGCCTGAGAGAGAAGCCTGGTTGCGCCTGTGGAAAGAGCCTTAAAGAAAGGGACATGTCTGTCACTGCACTCCCCAGGAGCCTGTCTCGGGAAAGTGCAGCATGCTGCCCCAGGAGAAGAGAAGGAGTCGTTGGCCTTGTGGACGGAAAACGGTCGCGAAGCAGGAGCGCCGGCCCTGGCAAGAACAGCGGGCCGGTGGCAAGACAACTGTCACCATCTGCTTGTGCAGAGAGACGAAGCTAAGGAGACACGAGGGGATGATTGGGCACGGGAGCGTGCTCTAATCTGAGGAAGGAGTCTGGACAGAAGGAAGGCCTTTCCTGTGCCTCTGGGCCCAAGGGGATAGCAGGTCCTTGGCCACCTGTCCAGAGGGCAGACGTGGGCTTGCCACCAATCTCTCGAACCTGAACTCGCAGAAACACCTCCTGGAGGAACGGGCAATCAAATGCCGTCTTCCTCCAGGATGTGGCAGCCTTGGCGGAGGCAGGGGGTGTGTCGGGGAAACAGGGACAGTTTCCCATTACTCCCCATCCCAGGGCACGTGCCGTGTGCAGTGATCCTCTCGCGGCTCCTCAAGGATGGGGAAGGTACGAGCCTAGTCCCCTGTCCCCCTGAATGCCAGAGCGAAAGCACAGGCCTTGCCTACGAGGAGAGATGTCATTGTGAGCAGAGTGCCATCCTAGGCCATGCACGCTGCTGCAGGGTCGAGGCTGGGTCTGCTTGTTTCGGCTTGGTAGGATGAACCCAGGATGTGAACTTGGAGCCCGGGAAAGCAAGGCCCAAGAGGCACCAGCTCTCCCGCTGCTCTTCTACCCTGAAGCGACTAAAGCCTTGCTGAGGAAGCAGCGGCCAAGTGCTGTTCGCTCCAAGCCAAAGCCTCTGCGAAAGCACAGCATTCGCTGAGAAATCAGAGTCGGATCTGCGGGCTCTACTGCTGCTTGCCTGAGCCCGGTCTCGCGGTGGGAGAAACCCGCATACAGTGAAATCCTCTTTGCCCGGGCATCTCCTCTGGGAAAGCACAGCATTCACTGGGAAATCAGAATCGGATGTGGGGGATGCTGCTGCTGAATACCTAAGCTACTCTCCACAGCACGTTGGAAGATACCCGCATGCAACGAAATCCTCTTTGCCCTAGCACCTCTTTGCCTAAGAGAGAAGCGTGGTTGCACATCTGAAAGGGCCTTAAGGAAAGGGACATGTCTTTCACTGCACTCCCCAGGAGCAAGTCTGGGGCAGGCCGAACAAGCCGCCCCCAGAGAAGAGAAGGTGCCATTGGCCTTGAGTTTGGGAAACGGTCGGGAAGCAGGAGAGCCTGCCGTGGCAGGAAGAGCAGGCCGGTGGCAAGACAAGTGTCACCCGCTCCCGGTGCGGAGAGACGAAGCCTCACTGCTAATGAGACATGAGGTGACAACTAGGGCAGGGGCACCTGCTCCACTCTGAGGAAGGAGTCTGGGCAGAAGGCAGGCCTGTCTTGTGCCTCTGGTCCCAAGGGGACAGGATGTCCTTGACCACCTGTCCGTAGGGCACACTCGGGCTTGCTACCAGGAGCCAAACCCGGAACTTGAGGAACAGCTCCCTCGTGAAATGGGCAGTCAGATGCCATCTTCCTCCAAGATGTGACAGCGTTTTCGGTGGCAGGGGGTTTGCCGGGAGAGGAGTGGGGACAGTCCCCCAAAGCTCCCCATTCCAGGGAACGGACGGTGTTCAGGGATCCTGTCGCCTCTCCTCTCCTGTGGCGAAGGCACTGGCCTTGTCCGTGAGTCCGCCTGAGAGCCAGTACCAAAGGCCAAGCGTTGCCTACAACGGGAGTTGGTAGTGTGCATTGAGTGCCATCCTAGGCCACGCACGCTGCTGCAGGTTTGTGGCTGTGTCTGCTTATTTCGGCCTGGCAGCGAGAACCCAGGGCGCCAACATGAAGCCCGGGACAGCAAGGCCTAAGACGGACCAGCTCTCCGCAGCTCTTCTTCCCTGACGCGACAGAGCAAACACCGAAATCCTTGCTGAGGAAGCAGCAGCGAAGTGCGGTTCCCGCCAAGCTGAAAACCTATGCGAAAGCATAGCCATCGCTGGGAAATCAGAGTCGTTTCTGTGGGCTGCTGTTGCTGCTTGCCTTAGCCTAGTATTCGAGCACGGCGGGAGGAACCCGCATAGAGCAAAAGCCTCTTTGCTAGGGCATCCCCTCTGGGAAAGCACAGCATTCTCTGGGAAATCAGAGTCGGATCTGTGGGATGCTGCTGCTGTTTTCCTGAGGAAGACTCCACAGCACGGTGTAATAAATCTGCATGGAGCGAGATCCACTTTGCCTGGGCATCCCTTCTGCCTGAGAGAGAAGCGTGGTTGCGCCTGTGGAAAGATCCTTAAAGAAAGGGACATGTCTGTCACTGCACTCCCCAGGAGCCTGTCTCGGGAAAGTGCAGCATGCTGCCCCAGGAGAAGAGAAGGAGTCGTTGGCCTTGTGGACGGAAAACGGTCGCGAAGCAGGAGCGCCGGCCCTGGCAAGAACAGCGGGCCGGTGGCAAGACAATTGTCACCCTCTGCTTGTGCAGAGAGACGAAGCTAAGGAGACACGAGGGGATGATTGGGCACGGGAGCGTGCTCTAATCTGAGGAAGGAGTCTGGACAGAAGGAAGGCCTTTCCTGTGCCTCTGGGCCCAAGGGGATAGCAGGTCCTTGGCCACCTGTCCAGAGGGCAGACGTGGGCTTGCCACCAATCTCCCGAACCTGAACTCGCAGAAACACCTCCTGGAGGAACGGGCAATCAAATGCCGTCTTCCTCCAGGATGTGGCAGCCTTGGCGGAGGCAGGGGGTGTGTCGGGGAAACAGGGACAGTTTCCCATTACTCCCCATCCCAGGGCACGGGCCGTGTGCAGTGATCCTCTCGCGGCTCCTCAAGGATGGGGAAGGCACGAGCCTAGTCCCCTGTCCCCCTGAATGCCAGAGCGAAAGGACAGGCCTTGCCTACGAGGAGAGATGTCATTGTGAGCAGAGTGCCATCCTAGGCCATGCACGCTGCTGCAGGGTCGAGGCTGGGTCTGCTTATTTCGGCTTGCTAGGATGAACCCAGGATGTGAACTTGGAGCCCGGGAAAGCAAGGCCCAAGAGGCACCAGCTCTCCCGCTGCTCTTCTTCCCTGAAGCGACTAAAGCCTTGCTGAGGAAGCAGCGGCCAAGTGCTGTTCGATCCAAGCCAAAGCCTCTGCGAAAGCACAGCATTCGCCGAGAAATCAGAGTCGGATCTGCGGGCTCTACTGCTGCTTGCCTGAGCCCGGTCTCGCGGTGGGAGAAACCCGCATACAGCGAAATCCTCTTTGCCCGGGCATCTCCTCTGGGAAAGCACAGCATTCACTGGGAAATCAGAATCGGATGTGGGGGATGCTGCTGCTGAATACCTAAGCTACTCTCCACAGCACGTTGGAAGATACCCGCATGCAACGAAATCCTCTTTGCCCTAGCACCTCTTTGCCTAAGAGAGAAGCGTGGTTGCACATCTGAAAGGGCCTTAAGGAAAGGGACATGTCTTTCACTGCACTCCCCAGGAGCAAGTCTGGGGCAGGCCGAACAAGCCGCCCCCAGAGAAGAGAAGGTGCCATTGGCCTTGAGTTTGGGAAACGGTCGGGAAGCAGGAGAGCCTGCCGTGGCAGGAAGAGCAGGCCGGTGGCAAGACAAGTGTCACCCGCTCCCGGTGCGGAGAGACGAAGCCTCACTGCTAATGAGACATGAGGTGACAACTAGGGCAGGGGCACCTGCTCCACTCTGAGGAAGGAGTCTGGGCAGAAGGCAGGCCTGTCTTGTGCCTCTGGTCCCAAGGGGACAGGATGTCCTTGACCACCTGTCCGTAGGGCACACTCGGGCTTGCTACCAGGAGCCAAACCCGGAACTTGAGGAACAGCTCCCTCGTGAAATGGGCAGTCAGATGCCATCTTCCTCCAAGATGTGACAGCGTTTTCGGTGGCAGGGGGTTTGCCGGGAGAGGAGTGGGGACAGTCCCCCAAAGCTCCCCATTCCAGGGAACGGACGGTGTTCAGGGATCCTGTCGCCTCTCCTCTCCTGTGGCGAAGGCACTGGCCTTGTCCGTGAGTCCGCCTGAGAGCCAGTACCAAAGGCCAAGCGTTGCCTACAACGGGAGTTGGTAGTGTGCATTGAGTGCCATCCTAGGCCACGCACGCTGCTGCAGGTTTGTGGCTGTGTCTGCTTATTTCGGCCTGGCAGCGAGAACCCAGGGCGCCAACATGAAGCCCGGGACAGCAAGGCCTAAGACGGACCAGCTCTCCGCAGCTCTTCTTCCCTGACGCGACAGAGCAAACACCGAAATCCTTGCTGAGGAAGCAGCAGCGAAGTGCGGTTCCCGCCAAGCTGAAAACCTATGCGAAAGCATAGCCATCGCTGGGAAATCAGAGTCGTTTCTGTGGGCTGCTGTTGCTGCTTGCCTTAGCCTAGTATTCGAGCACGGCGGGAGGAACCCGCATAGAGCAAAAGCCTCTTTGCTAGGGCATCCCCTCTGGGAAAGCACAGCATTCTCTGGGAAATCAGAGTCGGATCTGTGGGATGCTGCTGCTGTTTTCCTGAGGAAGACTCCACAGCACGGTGTAATAAATCTGCATGGAGCGAGATCCACTTTGCCTGGGCATCCCTTCTGCCTGAGAGAGAAGCGTGGTTGCGCCTGTGGAAAGAGCCTTAAAGAAAGGGACATGTCTGTCACTGCACTCCCCAGGAGCCTGTCTCGGGAAAGTGCAGCATGCTGCCCCAGGAGAAGAGAAGGAGTCGTTGGCCTTGTGGACGGAAAACGGTCGCGAAGCAGGAGCGCCGGCCCTGGCAAGAACAGCGGGCCGGTGGCAAGACAATTGTCACCCTCTGCTTGTGCAGAGAGACGAAGCTAAGGAGACACGAGGGAATGATTGGGCACGGGAGCGTGCTCTAATCTGAGGAAGGAGTCTGGACAGAAGGAAGGCCTTTCCTGTGCCTCTGGGCCCAAGGGGATAGCAGGTCCTTGGCCACCTGTCCAGAGGGCAGACGTGGGCTTGCCACCAATCTCCCGCACCTGAACTCGCAGAAACACCTCCTGGAGGAACGGGCAATCAAATGCCGTCTTCCTCCAGGATGTGGCAGCCTTGGCGGAGGCAGGGGGTGTGTCGGGGAAACAGGGACAGTTTCCCATTACTCCCCATCCCAGGGCACGGGCCGTGTGCAGTGATCCTCTCGCGGCTCCTCAAGGATGGGGAAGGCACGAGCCTAATCCCCTGTCCCCCTGAATGCCAGAGCGAAAGGGCAGGCCTTGCCTACGAGGAGAGATGTCATTGTGAGCAGAGTGCCATCCTAGGCCATGCACGCTGCTGCAGGGTCGAGGCTGGGTCTGCTTATTTCGGCTTGGTAGGATGAACCCAGCATGTGAACTTGGAGCCCGGGAAAGCAAGGCCCAAGAGGCACCAGCTCTCCCGCTGCTCTTCTTCCCTGAAGCGACTAAAGCCTTGCTGAGGAAGCAGCGGCCAAGTGCTGTTCGATCCAAGCCAAAGCCTCTGCGAAAGCACAGCATTCGCTGAGAAATCAGAGTCGGATCTGCGGGCTCTACTGCTGCTTGCCTGAGCCCGGTCTCGCGGTGGGAGAAACCCGCATACAGCGAAATCCTCTTTGCCCGGGCATCTCCTCTGGGAAAGCACAGCATTCACTGGGAAATCAGAATCGGATGTGGGGGATGCTGCTGCTGAATACCTAAGCTACTCTCCACAGCACGTTGGAAGATACCCGCATGCAACGAAATCCTCTTTGCCCTAGCACCTCTTTGCCTAAGAGAGAAGCGTGGTTGCACATCTGAAAGGGCCTTAAGGAAAGGGACATGTCTTTCACTGCACTCCCCAGGAGCAAGTCTGGGGCAGGCCGAACAAGCCGCCCCCAGAGAAGAGAAGGTGCCATTGGCCTTGAGTTTGGGAAACGGTCGGGAAGCAGGAGAGCCTGCCGTGGCAGGAAGAGCAGGCCGGTGGCAAGACAAGTGTCACCCGCTCCCTGTGCGGAGAGAAGAAGCCTCACTGCTAAAGAGACATGAGGTGACGACTAGGGCAGGGGCACCTGCTCCACTCTGAGGAAGGAGTCTGGGCAGAAGGCAGGCCTGTCTTGTGCCTCTGGTCCCAAGGGGACAGCATGTCCTTGACCACCTGTCCGTAGGGCACACTTGGGCTTGCTACCAGGAGCCAAACCCGGAACTTGAGGAACAGCTCCCTCGTGAAATGGGCAGTCAGATGCCATCTTCCTCCAAGATGTGACAGCGTTTTCGGTGGCAGGGGGTTTGCCGGGGAAGGAGTGGGGACAGTCCCCCAAAGCTCCCCATTCCAGGGAACGGACGGTGTTCAGGGATCCTGTCGCCTCTCCTCTCCTGTGGCGAAGGCACTGGCCTTGTCCGTGAGTCCGCCTGAGAGCCAGTACCAAAGGCCAAGCGTTGCCTACAACGGGAGTTGGTAGTGTGCATTGAGTGCCATCCTAGGCCACGCACGCTGCTGCAGGTTTGTGGCTGTGTCTGCTTATTTCGGCCTGGCAGCGAGAACCCAGGGCGCCAACATGAAGCCCGGGACAGCAAGGCCTAAGACGGACCAGCTCTCCGCAGCTCTTCTTCCCTGACGCGACAGAGCAAACACCGAAATCCTTGCTGAGGAAGCAGCAGCGAAGTGCGGTTCCCGCCAAGCTGAAAAACCTATGCGAAAGCATAGCCATCGCTGGGAAATCAGAGTCGTTTCTGTGGGCTGCTGTTCCTGCTTGCCTTAGCCTAGTATTCGAACACGGCGGGAGGAACCCGCATAGAGCAAAAGCCTCTTTGCTAGGGCATCCCCTCTGGAAAGCACAGCATTCTCTGGGAAATCAGAGTCGGATCTGTGGGATGCTGCTGCTGTTTTCCTGAGGAAGACTCCACAGCACGGTGTAATAAATCTGCATGGAGCGAGATCCACTTTGCCTGGGCATCCCTTCTGCCTGAGAGAGAAGCGTGGTTGCGCCTGTGGAAAGATCCTTAAAGAAAGGGACATGTCTGTCACTGCACTCCCCAGGAGCCTGTCTCGGGAAAGTGCAGCATGCTGCCCCAGGAGAAGAGAAGGAGTCGTTGGCCTTGTGGACGGAAAACGGTCGCGAAGCAGGAGCGCCGGCCCTGGCAAGAACAGCGGGCCGGTGGCAAGACAATTGTCACCATCTGCTTGTGCAGAGAGACGAAGCTAAGGAGACACGAGGGGATGATTGGGCACGGGAGCGTGCTCTAATCTGAGGAAGGAGTCTGGACAGAAGGAAGGCCTTTCCTGTGCCTCTGGGCCCAAGGGGATAGCAGGTCCTTGGCCACCTGTCCAGAGGGCAGACGTGGGCTTGCCACCAATCTCCCGAACCTGAACTCGCAGAAACACCTCCTGGAGGAACGGGCAATCAAATGCCGTCTTCCTCCAGGATGTGGCAGCCTTGGCGGAGGCAGGGGGTGTGTCGGGGAAACAGGGACAGTTTCCCATTACTCCCCATCCCAGGGCACGGGCCGTGTGCAGTGATCCTCTCGCGGCTCCTCAAGGATGGGGAAGGCACGAGCCTAGTCCCCTGTCCCCCTGAATGCCAGAGCGAAAGGACAGGCCTTGCCTACGAGGAGAGATGTCATTGTGAGCAGAGTGCCATCCTAGGCCATGCACGCTGCTGCAGGGTCGAGGCTGGGTCTGCTTATTTCGGCTTGGTAGGATGAACCCAGGATGTGAACTTGGAGCCCGGGAAAGCAAGGCCCAAGAGGCACCAGCTCTCCCGCTGCTCTTCTTCCCTGAAGCGACTAAAGCCTTGCTGAGGAAGCAGCGGCCAAGTGCTGTTCGCTCCAAGCCAAAGCCTCTGCGAAAGCACAGCATTCGTTGAGAAATCAGAGTCGGATCTGCGGGCTCTACTGCTGCTTGCCTGAGCCCGGTGTAAAGGTGGGAGAAACCCGCATACAGTGAAATCCTCTTTGCCCGGGCATCTCCTCTGGGAAAGCACAGCATTCACTGGGAAATCAGAATCGGATGTGGGGGATGCTGCTGCTGAATACCTAAGCTACTCTCCACAGCACGTTGGAAGATACCCGCATGCAACGAAATCCTCTTTGCCCTAGCACCTCTTTGCCTAAGAGAGAAGCGTGGTTGCACATCTGAAAGGGCCTTAAGGAAAGGGACATGATTTCACTGCACTCCCCAGGAGCAAGTCTGGGGCAGGCCGAACAAGCCGCCCCCAGAGAAGAGAAGGTGCAATTGGCCTTGAGTTTGGGAAACGGTCGGGAAGCAGGAGAGCCTGCCGTGGCAGGAAGAGCAGGCCGGTGGCAAGACAAGTGTCACCCGCTCCCGGTGCGGAGAGACGAAGCCTCACTGCTAAAGAGACATGAGGTGACGACTAGGGCAGGGGCACCTGCTCCACTCTGAGGAAGGAGTCTGGGCAGAAGGCAGGCCTGTCTTGTGCCTCTGGTCCCAAGGGGACAGCATGTCCTTGACCACCTGTCCGTAGGGCACACTCGGGCTTGCTACCAGGAGCCAAACCCGGAACTTGAGGAACAGCTCCCTCGTGAAATGGGCAGTCAGATGCCATCTTCCTCCAAGATATGACAGCGTTTTCGGTGGCAGGGGGTTTGCCGGGGAAGGAGTGGGGACAGTCCCCCAAAGCTCCCCATTCCAGGGAACGGACTGTGTTCAGGGATCCTGTCGCCTCTCCTCTCCTGTGGCGAAGGCACTGGCCTTGTCCGTGAGTCCGCCTGAGAGCCAGTACCAAAGGCCAAGCGTTGCCTACAACGGGAGTTGGTAGTGTGCATTGAGTGCCATCCTAGGCCACGCACGCTGCTGCAGGTTTGTGGCTGTGTCTGCTTATTTCGGCCTGGCAGCGACAACCCAGGGCGCCAACATGAAGCCCGGGACAGCAAGGCCTAAGACGGACCAGCTCTCCGCAGCTCTTCTTCCCTGACGCGACAGAGCAAACACCGAAATCCTTGCTGAGGAAGCAGCAGCGAAGTGCGGTTCCCGCCAAGCTGAAAAGCTATGCGAAAGCATAGCCATCGCTGGGAAATCAGAGTCGTTTCTGTGGGCTGCTGTTGCTGCTTGCCTTAGCCTAGTATTCGAGCACGGCGGGAGGAACCCGCATAGAGCAAAAGCCTCTTTGCTAGGGCATCCCCTCTGGGAAAGCACAGCATTCTCTGGGAAATCAGAGTCGGATCTGTGGGATGCTGCTGCTGTTTTCCTGAGGAAGACTCCACAGCACGGTGTAATAAATCTGCATGGAGCGAGATCCACTTTGCCTGGGCATCCCTTCTGCCTGAGAGAGAAGCGTGGTTGCGCCTGTGGAAAGAGCCTTAAAGAAAGGGACATGTCTGTCACTGCACTCCCCAGGAGCCTGTCTCGGGAAAGTGCAGCATGCTGCCCCAGGAGAAGAGAAGGAATCGTTGGCCTTGTGGACGGAAAACGGTCGCGAAGCAGGAGCGCCGGCCCTGGCAAGAACAGCGGGCCGGTGGCAAGACAATTGTCACCCTCTGCTTGTGCAGAGAGACGAAGCTAAGGAGACACGAGGGGATGATTGGGCACGGGAGCGTGCTCTAATCTGAGGAAGGAGTCTGGACAGAAGGAAGGCCTTTCCTGTGCCTCTGGGCCCAAGGGGATAGCAGGTCCTTGGCCACCTGTCCAGAGGGCAGACGTGGGCTTGCCACCAATCTCCCGCACCTGAACTCGCAGAAACACCTCCTGGAGGAACGGGCAATCAAATGCCGTCTTCCTCCAGGATGTGGCAGCCTTGGCGGAGGCAGGGGGTGTGTCGGGGAAACAGGGACAGTTTCCCATTACTCCCCATCCCAGGGCACGGGCCGTGTGCAGTGATCCTCTCGCGGCTCCTCAAGGATGGGGAAGGCACGAGCCTAGTCCCCTGTCCCCCTGAATGCCAGAGCGAAAGGGCAGGCCTTGCCTACGAGGAGAGATGTCATTGTGAGCAGAGTGCCATCCTAGGCCATGCACGCTGCTGCAGGGTCGAGGCTGGGTCTGCTTATTTCGGCTTGGTAGGATGAACCCAGGATGTGAACTTGGAGCCCGGGAAAGCAAGGCCCAAGAGGCACCAGCTCTCCCGCTGCTCTTCTTCCCTGAAGCGACTAAAGCCTTGCTGAGGAAGCAGCGGCCAAGTGCTGTTCGCTCTAAGCCAAAGCCTCTGCGAAAGCACAGCATTCGCCGAGAAATCAGAGTCGGATCTGCGGGCTCTACTGCTGCTTGCCTGAGCCCGGTCTCGCGGTGGGAGAAACCCGCATACAGTGAAATCCTCTTTGCCCGGGCATCTCCTCTGGGAAAGCACAGCATTCACTGGGAAATCAGAATCGGATGTGGGGGATGCTGCTGCTGAATACCTAAGCTACTCTCCACAGCACGTTGGAAGATACCCGCATGCAACGAAATCCTCTTTGCCCTAGCACCTCTTTGCCTAAGAGAGATGCGTGGTTGCACATCTGAAAGGGCCTTAAGGAAAGGGACATGTCTTTCACTGCACTCCCCAGGAGCAAGTCTGGGGCAGGCCGAACAAGCCGCCCCCAGAGAAGAGAAGGTGCCATTGGCCTTGAGTTTGGGAAACGGTCGGGAAGCAGGAGAGCCTGCCGTGGCAGGAAGAGCAGGCCGGTGGCAAGACAAGTGTCACCCGCTCCCTGTGCGGAGAGAAGAAGCCTCACTGCTAAAGAGACATGAGGTGACGACTAGGGCAGGGGCACCTGCTCCACTCTGAGGAAGGAGTCTGGGCAGAAGGCAGGCCTGTCTTGTGCCTCTGGTCCCAAGGGGACAGCATGTCCTTGACCACCTGTCCGTAGGGCACACTTGGGCTTGCTACCAGGAGCCAAACCCGGAACTTGAGGAACAGCTCCCTCGTGAAATGGGCAGTCAGATGCCATCTTCCTCCAAGATGTGACAGCGTTTTCGGTGACAGGGGGTTTGCCGGGGAAGGAGTGGGGACAGTCCCCCAAAGCTCCCCATTCCAGGGAACGGACGGTGTTCAGGGATCCTGTCGCCTCTCCTCTCCTGTGGCGAAGGCACTGGCCTTGTCCGTGAGTCCGCCTGAGAGCCAGTACCAAAGGCCAAGCGTTGCCTACAACGGGAGTTGGTAGTGTGCATTGAGTGCCATCCTAGGCCACGCACGCTGCTGCAGGTTTGTGGCTGTGTCTGCTTATTTCGGCCTGGCAGCGAGAACCCAGGGCGCCAACATGAAGCCCGGGACAGCAAGGCCTAAGACGGACCAGCTCTCCGCAGCTCTTCTTCCCTGACGCGACAGAGCAAACACCGAAATCCTTGCTGAGGAAGCAGCAGCGAAGTGCGGTTCCCGCCAAGCTGAAAACCTATGCGAAAGCATAGCCATCGCTGGGAAATCAGAGTCGTTTCTGTGGGCTGCTGTTGCTGCTTGCCTTAGCCTAGTATTCGAGCACGGCGGGAGGAACCCGCATAGAGCAAAAGCCTCTTTGCTAGGGCATCCCCTCTGGGAAAGCACAGCATTCTCTGGGAAATCAGAGTCGGATCTGTGGGATGCTGCTGCTGTTTTCCTGAGGAAGACTCCACAGCACGGTGTAATAAATCTGCATGGAGCGAGATCCACTTTGCCTGGGCATCCCTTCTGCCTGAGAGAGAAGCGTGGTTGCGCCTGTGGAAAGATCCTTAAAGAAAGGGACATGTCTGTCACTGCACTCCCCAGGAGCCTGTCTCGGGAAAGTGCAGCATGCTGCCCCAGGAGAAGAGAAGGAGTCGTTGGCCTTGTGGACGGAAAATGGTCGCGAAGCAGGAGCGCCGGCCCTGGCAAGAACAGCGGGCCGGTGGCAAGACAATTGTCACCCTCTGCTTGTGCAGAGAGACGAAGCTAAAGAGACACGAGGGGATGATTGGGCACGGGAGCGTGCTCTAATCTGAGGAAGGAGTCTGGACAGAAGGAAGGCCTTTCCTGTGCCTCTGGGCCCAAGGGGATAGCAGGTCCTTGGCCACCTGTCCAGAGGGCAGACGTGGGCTTGCCACCAATCTCCCGAACCTGAACTCGCAGAAACACCTCCTGGAGGAACGGGCAATCAAATGCCGTCTTCCTCCAGGATGTGGCAGCCTTGGCGGAGGCAGGGGGTGTGTCGGGGAAACAGGGACAGTTTCCCATTACTCCCCATCCCAGGGCACGTGCCGTGTGCAGTGATCCTCTCGCGGCTCCTCAAGGATGGGGAAGGCACGAGCCTAGTCCCCTGTCCCCCTGAATGCCAGAGCGAAAGGGCAGGCCTTGCCTACGAGGAGAGATGTCATTGTGAGCAGAGTGCCATCCTAGGCCATGCACGCTGCTGCAGGGTCGAGGCTGGGTCTGCTTATTTCGGCTTGGTAGGAAGAACCCAGGATGTGAACTTGGAGCCCGGGAAAGCAAGGCCCAAGAGGCACCAGCTCTCCCGCTGCTCTTCTTCCCTGAAGCGACTAAAGCCTTGCTGAGGAAGCAGCGGCCAAGTGCTGTTCGCTCCAAGGCAAAGCCTCTGTGAAAGCACAGCATTCGCTGAGAAATCAGAGTCGGATCTGCGAGCTCTACTGCTGCTTGCCTGAGCCCGGTGTAACGGTGGGAGAAACCCGCATACAGTGAAATCCTCTTTGCCCGGGCATCTCCTCTGGGAAAGCACAGCATTCACTGGGAAATCAGAATCGGATGTGGGGGATGCTGCTGCTGAATACCTAAGCTACTCTCCACAGCACGTTGGAAGATACCCGCATGCAACGAAATCCTCTTTGCCCTAGCACCTCTTTGCCTAAGAGAGAAGCGTGGTTGCACATCTGAAAGGGCCTTAAGGAAAGGGACATGTCTTTCACTGCACTCCCCAGGAGAAAGTCTGGGGCAGGCCGAACAAGCCGCCCCCAGAGAAGAGAAGGTGCCATTGGCCTTGAGTTTGGGAAACGGTCGGGAAGCAGGAGAGCCTGCCGTGGCAGGAAGAGCAGGCCGGTGGCAAGACAAGTGTCACCCGCTCCCGGTGCGGAGAGACGAAGCCTCACTGCTAAAGAGACATGAGGTGACGACTAGGGCAGGGGCACCTGCTCCACTCTGAGGAAGGAGTCTGGGCAGAAGGCAGGCCTGTCTTGTGCCTCTGGTCCCAAGGGGACAGCATGTCCTTGACCACCTGTCTGTAGGGTACACTCGGGCTTGCTACCAGGAGCCAAACCCGGAACTTGAGGAACAGCTCCCTCGTGAAATGGGCAGTCAGATGCCATCTTCCTCCAAGATGTGACAGCGTTTTCGGTGGCAGGGGGTTTGCCGGGGAAGGAGTGGGGACAGTCCCCCAAAGCTCCCCATTCCAGGGAACGGACTGTGTTCAGGGATCCTGTCGCCTCTCCTCTCCTGTGGCGAAGGCACTGGCCTTGTCCGTGAGTCCGTCTGAGAGCCAGTACCAAAGGCCAAGCGTTGCCTACAACGGGAGTTGGTAGTGTGCATTGAGTGCCATCCTAGGCCACGCACGCTGCTGCAGGTTTGTGGCTGTGTCTGCTTATTTCGGCCTGGCAGCGAGAACCCAGGGCGCCAACATGAAGCCCGGGACAGCAAGGCCTAAGACGGACCAGCTCTCCGCAGCTCTTCTTCCCTGACGCGACAGAGCAAACACCGAAATCCTTGCTGAGGAAGCAGCAGCGAAGTGCGGTTCCCGCCAAGCTGAAAAACCTATGCGAAAGCATAGCCATCGCTGGGAAATCAGAGTCGTTTCTGTGGGCTGCTGTTCCTGCTTGCCTTAGCCTAGTATTCGAACACGGCGGGAGGAACCCGCATAGAGCAAAAGCCTCTTTGCTAGGGCATCCCCTCTGGAAAGCACAGCATTCTCTGGGAAATCAGAGTCGGATCTGTGGGATGCTGCTGCTGTTTTCCTGAGGAAGACTCCACAGCACGGTGTAATAAATCTGCATGGAGCGAGATCCACTTTGCCTGGGCATCCCTTCTGCCTGAGAGAGAAGCGTGGTTGCGCCTGTGGAAAGATCCTTAAAGAAAGGGACATGTCTGTCACTGCACTCCCCAGGAGCCTGTCTCGGGAAAGTGCAGCATGCTGCCCCAGGAGAAGAGAAGGAGTCGTTGGCCTTGTGGACGGAAAACGGTCGCGAAGCAGGAGCGCCGGCCCTGGCAAGAACAGCGGGCCGGTGGCAAGACAATTGTCACCATCTGCTTGTGCAGAGAGACGAAGCTAAGGAGACACGAGGGGATGATTGGGCACGGGAGCGTGCTCTAATCTGAGGAAGGAGTCTGGACAGAAGGAAGGCCTTTCCTGTGCCTCTGGGCCCAAGGGGATAGCAGGTCCTTGGCCACCTGTCCAGAGGGCAGACGTGGGCTTGCCACCAATCTCCCGAACCTGAACTCGCAGAAACACCTCCTGGAGGAACGGGCAATCAAATGCCGTCTTCCTCCAGGATGTGGCAGCCTTGGCGGAGGCAGGGGGTGTGTCGGGGAAACAGGGACAGTTTCCCATTACTCCCCATCCCAGGGCACGGGCCGTGTGCAGTGATCCTCTCGCGGCTCCTCAAGGATGGGGAAGGCACGAGCCTAGTCCCCTGTCCCCCTGAATGCCAGAGCGAAAGGACAGGCCTTGCCTACGAGGAGAGATGTCATTGTGAGCAGAGTGCCATCCTAGGCCATGCACGCTGCTGCAGGGTCGAGGCTGGGTCTGCTTATTTCGGCTTGGTAGGATGAACCCAGGATGTGAACTTGGAGCCCGGGAAAGCAAGGCCCAAGAGGCACCAGCTCTCCCGCTGCTCTTCTTCCCTGAAGCGACTAAAGCCTTGCTGAGGAAGCAGCGGCCAAGTGCTGTTCGCTCCAAGCCAAAGCCTCTGCGAAAGCACAGCATTCGTTGAGAAATCAGAGTCGGATCTGCGGGCTCTACTGCTGCTTGCCTGAGCCCGGTGTAAAGGTGGGAGAAACCCGCATACAGTGAAATCCTCTTTGCCCGGGCATCTCCTCTGGGAAAGCACAGCATTCACTGGGAAATCAGAATCGGATGTGGGGGATGCTGCTGCTGAATACCTAAGCTACTCTCCACAGCACGTTGGAAGATACCCGCATGCAACGAAATCCTCTTTGCCCTAGCACCTCTTTGCCTAAGAGAGAAGCGTGGTTGCACATCTGAAAGGGCCTTAAGGAAAGGGACATGATTTCACTGCACTCCCCAGGAGCAAGTCTGGGGCAGGCCGAACAAGCCGCCCCCAGAGAAGAGAAGGTGCCATTGGCCTTGAGTTTGGGAAACGGTCGGGAAGCAGGAGAGCCTGCCGTGGCAGGAAGAGCAGGCCGGTGGCAAGACAAGTGTCACCCGCTCCCGGTGCGGAGAGACGAAGCCTCACTGCTAAAGAGACATGAGGTGACGACTAGGGCAGGGGCACCTGCTCCACTCTGAGGAAGGAGTCTGGGCAGAAGGCAGGCCTGTCTTGTGCCTCTGGTCCCAAGGGGACAGCATGTCCTTGACCACCTGTCCGTAGGGCACACTCGGGCTTGCTACCAGGAGCCAAACCCGGAACTTGAGGAACAGCTCCCTCGTGAACTGGGCAGTCAGATGCCATCTTCCTCCAAGATGTGGCAGCGTTTTCGGTGGCAGGGGGTTTGCCGGGGAAGGAGTGGGGACAGTCCCCCAAAGCTCCCCATTCCAGGGAACGGACTGTGTTCAGGGATCCTGTCGCCTCTCCTCTCCTGTGGCGAAGGCACTGGCCTTGTCCGTGAGTCCGCCTGAGAGCCAGTACCAAAGGCCAAGCGTTGCCTACAACGGGAGTTGGTAGTGTGCATTGAGTGCCATCCTAGGCCACGCACGCTGCTGCAGGTTTGTGGCTGTGTCTGCTTATTTCGGCCTGGCAGCGACAACCCAGGGCGCCAACATGAAGCCCGGGACAGCAAGGCCTAAGACGGACCAGCTCTCCGCAGCTCTTCTTCCCTGACGCGACAGAGCAAACACCGAAATCCTTGCTGAGGAAGCAGCAGCGAAGTGCGGTTCCCGCCAAGCTGAAAAGCTATGCGAAAGCATAGCCATCGCTGGGAAATCAGAGTCGTTTCTGTGGGCTGCTGTTGCTGCTTGCCTTAGCCTAGTATTCGAGCACGGCGGGAGGAACCCGCATAGAGCAAAAGCCTCTTTGCTAGGGCATCCCCTCTGGGAAAGCACAGCATTCTCTGGGAAATCAGAGTCGGATCTGTGGGATGCTGCTGCTGTTTTCCTGAGGAAGACTCCACAGCACGGTGTAATAAATCTGCATGGAGCGAGATCCACTTTGCCTGGGCATCCCTTCTGCCTGAGAGAGAAGCGTGGTTGCGCCTGTGGAAAGAGCCTTAAAGAAAGGGACATGTCTGTCACTGCACTCCCCAGGAGCCTGTCTCGGGAAAGTGCAGCATGCTGCCCCAGGAGAAGAGAAGGAGTCGTTGGCCTTGTGGACGGAAAACGGTCGCGAAGCAGGAGCGCCGGCCCTGGCAAGAACAGCGGGCCGGTGGCAAGACAATTGTCACCCTCTGCTTGTGCAGAGAGACGAAGCTAAGGAGACACGAGGGGTTGATTGGGCACGGGAGCGTGCTCTAATCTGAGGAAGGAGTCTGGACAGAAGGAAGGCCTTTCCTGTGCCTCTGGGCCCAAGGGGATAGCAGGTCCTTGGCCACCTGTCCAGAGGGCAGACGTGGGCTTGCCACCAATCTCCCGCACCTGAACTCGCAGAAACACCTCCTGGAGGAACGGGCAATCAAATGCCGTCTTCCTCCAGGATGTGGCAGCCTTGGCGGAGGCAGGGGGTGTGTCGGGGAAACAGGGACAGTTTCCCATTACTCCCCATCCCAGGGCACGGGCCGTGTGCAGTGATCCTCTCGCGGCTCCTCAAGGATGGGGAAGGCACGAGCCTAGTCCCCTGTCCCCCTGAATGCCAGAGCGAAAGGGCAGGCCTTGCCTACGAGGAGAGATGTCATTGTGAGCAGAGTGCCATCCTAGGCCATGCACGCTGCTGCAGGGTCGAGGCAGGGTCTGCTTATTTCGGCTTGGTAGGATGAACCCAGGATGTGAACTTGGAGCCCGGGAAAGCAAGGCCCAAGAGGCACCAGCTCTCCCGCTGCTCTTCTTCCCTGAAGCGACTAAAGCCTTGCTGAGGAAGCAGCGGCCAAGTGCTGTTCGCTCTAAGCCAAAGCCTCTGCGAAAGCACAGCATTCGCCGAGAAATCAGAGTCGGATCTGCGGGCTCTACTGCTGCTTGCCTGAGCCCGGTCTCGCGGTGGGAGAAACCCGCATACAGTGAAATCCTCTTTGCCCGGGCATCTCCTCTGGGAAAGCACAGCATTCACTGGGAAATCAGAATCGGATGTGGGGGATGCTGCTGCTGAATACCTAAGCTACTCTCCACAGCACGTTGGAAGATACCCGCATGCAACGAAATCCTCTTTGCCCTAGCACCTCTTTGCCTAAGAGAGATGCGTGGTTGCACATCTGAAAGGGCATTAAGGAAAGGGACATGTCTTTCACTGCACTCCCCAGGAGCAAGTCTGGGGCAGGCCGAACAAGCCGCCCCCAGAGAAGAGAAGGTGCCATTGGCCTTGAGTTTGGGAAACGGTCGGGAAGCAGGAGAGCCTGCCGTGGCAGGAAGAGCAGGCCGGTGGCAAGACAAGTGTCACCCGCTCCCGGTGCGGAGAGACGAAGCCTCACTGCTAAAGAGACATGAGGTGACGACTAGGGCAGGGGCACCTGCTCCACTCTGAGGAAGGAGTCTGGGCAGAAGGCAGGCCTGTCTTGTGCCTCTGGTCCCAAGGGGACAGCATGTCCTTGACCACCTGTCTGTAGGGTACACTCGGGCTTGCTACCAGGAGCCAAACCCGGAACTTGAGGAACAGCTCCCTCGTGAAATGGGCAGTCAGATGCCATCTTCCTCCAAGATGTGACAGCGTTTTCGGTGGCAGGGGGTTTGCCGGGGAAGGAGTGGGGACAGTCCCCCAAAGCTCCCCATTCCAGGGAACGGACTGTGTTCAGGGATCCTGTCGCCTCTCCTCTCCTGTGGCGAAGGCACTGGCCTTGTCCGTGAGTCCGTCTGAGAGCCAGTACCAAAGGCCAAGCGTTGCCTACAACGGGAGTTGGTAGTGTGCATTGAGTGCCATCCTAGGCCACGCACGCTGCTGCAGGTTTGTGGCTGTGTCTGCTTATTTCGGCCTGGCAGCGAGAACCCAGGGCGCCAACATGAAGCCCGGGACAGCAAGGCCTAAGACGGACCAGCTCTCCGCAGCTCTTCTTCCCTGACGCGACAGAGCAAACACCGAAATCCTTGCTGAGGAAGCAGCAGCGAAGTGCGGTTCCCGCCAAGCTGAAAACCTATGCGAAAGCATAGCCATCGCTGGGAAATCAGAGTCGTTTCTGTGGGCTGCTGTTGCTGCTTGCCTTAGCCTAGTATTCGAGCACGGCGGGAGGAACCCGCATAGAGCAAAAGCCTCTTTGCTAGGGCATCCCCTCTGGGAAAGCACAGCATTCTCTGGGAAATCAGAGTCGGATCTGTGGGATGCTGCTGCTGTTTTCCTGAGGAAGACTCCACAGCACGGTGTAATAAATCTGCATGGAGCGAGATCCACTTTGCCTGGGCATCCCTTCTGCCTGAGAGAGAAGCGTGGTTGCGCCTGTGGAAAGATCCTTAAAGAAAGGGACATGTCTGTCACTGCACTCCCCAGGAGCCTGTCTCGGGAAAGTGCAGCATGCTGCCCCAGGAGAAGAGAAGGAGTCGTTGGCCTTGTGGACGGAAAACGGTCGCGAAGCAGGAGCGCCGGCCCTGGCAAGAACAGCGGGCCGGTGGCAAGACAATTGTCACCCTCTGCTTGTGCAGAGAGACGAAGCTAAGGAGACACGAGGGGATGATTGGGCACGGGAGCGTGCTCTAATCTGAGGAAGGAGTCTGGACAGAAGGAAGGCCTTTCCTGTGCCTCTGGGCCCAAGGGGATAGCAGGTCCTTGGCCACCTGTCCAGAGGGCAGACGTGGGCTTGCCACCAATCTCCCGCACCTGAACTCGCAGAAACACCTCCTGGAGGAACGGGCAATCAAATGCCGTCTTCCTCCAGGATGTGGCAGCCTTGGCGGAGGCAGGGGGTGTGTCGGGGAAACAGGGACAGTTTCCCATTACTCCCCATCCCAGGGCACGGGCCGTGTGCAGTGATCCTCTCGCGGCTCTTCAAGGATGGGGAAGGCACGAGCCTAGTCCCCTGTCCCCCTGAATGATAGAGCGAAAGGGCAGGCCTTGCCTACGAGGAGAGATGTCATTGTGAGCAGAGTGCCATCCTAGGCCATGCACGCTGCTGCAGGGTCGAGGCTGGGTCTGCTTATTTCGGCTTGGTAGGATGAACCCAGCATGTGAACTTGGAGCCCGGGAAAGCAAGGCCCAAGAGGCACCAGCTCTCCCGCTGCTCTTCTTCCCTGAAGCGACTAAAGCCTTGCTGAGGAAGCAGCGGCCAAGTGCTGTTCGATCCAAGCCAAAGCCTCTGCGAAAGCACAGCATTCGCCGAGAAATCAGAGTCGGATCTGCGGGCTCTACTGCTGCTTGCCTGAGCCCGGTCTCGCGGTGGGAGAAACCCGCATACAGCGAAATCCTCTTTGCCCGGGCATCTCCTCTGGGAAAGCACAGCATTCACTGGGAAATCAGAATCGGATGTGGGGGATGCTGCTGCTGAATACCTAAGCTACTCTCCACAGCACGTTGGAAGATACCCGCATGCAACGAAATCCTCTTTGCCCTAGCACCTCTTTGCCTAAGAGAGAAGCGTGGTTGCACATCTGAAAGGGCCTTAAGGAAAGGGACATGTCTTTCACTGCACTCCCCAGGAGCAAGTCTGGGGCAGGCCGAACAAGCCGCCCCCAGAGAAGAGAAGGTGCCATTGGCCTTGAGTTTGGGAAACGGTCGGGAAGCAGGAGAGCCTGCCGTGGCAGGAAGAGCAGGCCGGTGGCAAGACAAGTGTCACCCGCTCCCGGTGCGGAGAGACGAAGCCTCACTGCTAATGAGACATGAGGTGACAACTAGGGCAGGGGCACCTGCTCCACTCTGAGGAAGGAGTCTGGGCAGAAGGCAGGCCTGTCTTGTGCCTCTGGTCCCAAGGGGACAGGATGTCCTTGACCACCTGTCCGTAGGGCACACTCGGGCTTGCTACCAGGAGCCAAACCCGGAACTTGAGGAACAGCTCCCTCGTGAAATGGGCAGTCAGATGCCATCTTCCTCCAAGATGTGACAGCGTTTTCGGTGGCAGGGGGTTTGCCGGGAGAGGAGTGGGGACAGTCCCCCAAAGCTCCCCATTCCAGGGAACGGACGGTGTTCAGGGATCCTGTCGCCTCTCCTCTCCTGTGGCGAAGGCACTGGCCTTGTCCGTGAGTCCGCCTGAGAGCCAGTACCAAAGGCCAAGCGTTGCCTACAACGGGAGTTGGTAGTGTGCATTGAGTGCCATCCTAGGCCACGCACGCTGCTGCAGGTTTGTGGCTGTGTCTGCTTATTTCGGCCTGGCAGCGAGAACCCAGGGCGCCAACATGAAGCCCGGGACAGCAAGGCCTAAGACGGACCAGCTCTCCGCAGCTCTTCTTCCCTGACGCGACAGAGCAAACACCGAAATCCTTGCTGAGGAAGCAGCAGCGAAGTGCGGTTCCCGCCAAGCTGAAAACCTATGCGAAAGCATAGCCATCGCTGGGAAATCAGAGTCGTTTCTGTGGGCTGCTGTTGCTGCTTGCCTTAGCCTAGTATTCGAGCACGGCGGGAGGAACCCGCATAGAGCAAAAGCCTCTTTGCTAGGGCATCCCCTCTGGGAAAGCACAGCATTCTCTGGGAAATCAGAGTCGGATCTGTGGGATGCTGCTGCTGTTTTCCTGAGGAAGACTCCACAGCACGGTGTAATAAATCTGCATGGAGCGAGATCCACTTTGCCTGGGCATCCCTTCTGCCTGAGAGAGAAGCGTGGTTGCGCCTGTGGAAAGAGCCTTAAAGAAAGGGACATGTCTGTCACTGCACTCCCCAGGAGCCTGTCTCGGGAAAGTGCAGCATGCTGCCCCAGGAGAAGAGAAGGAGTCGTTGGCCTTGTGGACGGAAAACGGTCGCGAAGCAGGAGCGCCGGCCCTGGCAAGAACAGCGGGCCGGTGGCAAGACAATTGTCACCCTCTGCTTGTGCAGAGAGACGAAGCTAAGGAGACACGAGGGAATGATTGGGCACGGGAGCGTGCTCTAATCTGAGGAAGGAGTCTGGACAGAAGGAAGGCCTTTCCTGTGCCTCTGGGCCCAAGGGGATAGCAGGTCCTTGGCCACCTGTCCAGAGGGCAGACGTGGGCTTGCCACCAATCTCCCGCACCTGAACTCGCAGAAACACCTCCTGGAGGAACGGGCAATCAAATGCCGTCTTCCTCCAGGATGTGGCAGCCTTGGCGGAGGCAGGGGGTGTGTCGGGGAAACAGGGACAGTTTCCCATTACTCCCCATCCCAGGGCACGGGCCGTGTGCAGTGATCCTCTCGCGGCTCCTCAAGGATGGGGAAGGCACGAGCCTAATCCCCTGTCCCCCTGAATGCCAGAGCGAAAGGGCAGGCCTTGCCTACGAGGAGAGATGTCATTGTGAGCAGAGTGCCATCCTAGGCCATGCACGCTGCTGCAGGGTCGAGGCTGGGTCTGCTTATTTCGGCTTGGTAGGATGAACCCAGCATGTGAACTTGGAGCCCGGGAAAGCAAGGCCCAAGAGGCACCAGCTCTCCCGCTGCTCTTCTTCCCTGAAGCGACTAAAGCCTTGCTGAGGAAGCAGCGGCCAAGTGCTGTTCGATCCAAGCCAAAGCCTCTGCGAAAGCACAGCATTCGCTGAGAAATCAGAGTCGGATCTGCGGGCTCTACTGCTGCTTGCCTGAGCCCGGTCTCGCGGTGGGAGAAACCCGCATACAGCGAAATCCTCTTTGCCCGGGCATCTCCTCTGGGAAAGCACAGCATTCACTGGGAAATCAGAATCGGATGTGGGGGATGCTGCTGCTGAATACCTAAGCTACTCTCCACAGCACGTTGGAAGATACCCGCATGCAACGAAATCCTCTTTGCCCTAGCACCTCTTTGCCTAAGAGAGAAGCGTGGTTGCACATCTGAAAGGGCCTTAAGGAAAGGGACATGTCTTTCACTGCACTCCCCAGGAGCAAGTCTGGGGCAGGCCGAACAAGCCGCCCCCAGAGAAGAGAAGGTGCCATTGGCCTTGAGTTTGGGAAACGGTCGGGAAGCAGGAGAGCCTGCCGTGGCAGGAAGAGCAGGCCGGTGGCAAGACAAGTGTCACCCGCTCCCTGTGCGGAGAGAAGAAGCCTCACTGCTAAAGAGACATGAGGTGACGACTAGGGCAGGGGCACCTGCTCCACTCTGAGGAAGGAGTCTGGGCAGAAGGCAGGCCTGTCTTGTGCCTCTGGTCCCAAGGGGACAGCATGTCCTTGACCACCTGTCCGTAGGGCACACTTGGGCTTGCTACCAGGAGCCAAACCCGGAACTTGAGGAACAGCTCCCTCGTGAAATGGGCAGTCAGATGCCATCTTCCTCCAAGATGTGACAGCGTTTTCGGTGGCAGGGGGTTTGCCGGGGAAGGAGTGGGGACAGTCCCCCAAAGCTCCCCATTCCAGGGAACGGACGGTGTTCAGGGATCCTGTCGCCTCTCCTCTCCTGTGGCGAAGGCACTGGCCTTGTCCGTGAGTCCGCCTGAGAGCCAGTACCAAAGGCCAAGCGTTGCCTACAACGGGAGTTGGTAGTGTGCATTGAGTGCCATCCTAGGCCACGCACGCTGCTGCAGGTTTGTGGCTGTGTCTGCTTATTTCGGCCTGGCAGCGAGAACCCAGGGCGCCAACATGAAGCCCGGGACAGCAAGGCCTAAGACGGACCAGCTCTCCGCAGCTCTTCTTCCCTGACGCGACAGAGCAAACACCGAAATCCTTGCTGAGGAAGCAGCAGCGAAGTGCGGTTCCCGCCAAGCTGAAAAACCTATGCGAAAGCATAGCCATCGCTGGGAAATCAGAGTCGTTTCTGTGGGCTGCTGTTCCTGCTTGCCTTAGCCTAGTATTCGAACACGGCGGGAGGAACCCGCATAGAGCAAAAGCCTCTTTGCTAGGGCATCCCCTCTGGAAAGCACAGCATTCTCTGGGAAATCAGAGTCGGATCTGTGGGATGCTGCTGCTGTTTTCCTGAGGAAGACTCCACAGCACGGTGTAATAAATCTGCATGGAGCGAGATCCACTTTGCCTGGGCATCCCTTCTGCCTGAGAGAGAAGCGTGGTTGCGCCTGTGGAAAGATCCTTAAAGAAACGGACATGTCTGTCACTGCACTCCCCAGGAGCCTGTCTCGGGAAAGTGCAGCATGCTGCCCCAGGAGAAGAGAAGGAGTCGTTGGCCTTGTGGACGGAAAACGGTCGCGAAGCAGGAGCGCCGGCCCTGGCAAGAACAGCGGGCCGGTGGCAAGACAATTGTCACCATCTGCTTGTGCAGAGAGACGAAGCTAAGGAGACACGAGGGGATGATTGGGCACGGGAGCGTGCTCTAATCTGAGGAAGGAGTCTGGACAGAAGGAAGGCCTTTCCTGTGCCTCTGGGCCCAAGGGGATAGCAGGTCCTTGGCCACCTGTCCAGAGGGCAGACGTGGGCTTGCCACCAATCTCCCGAACCTGAACTCGCAGAAACACCTCCTGGAGGAACGGGCAATCAAATGCCGTCTTCCTCCAGGATGTGGCAGCCTTGGCGGAGGCAGGGGGTGTGTCGGGGAAACAGGGACAGTTTCCCATTACTCCCCATCCCAGGGCACGGGCCGTGTGCAGTGATCCTCTCGCGGCTCCTCAAGGATGGGGAAGGCACGAGCCTAGTCCCCTGTCCCCCTGAATGCCAGAGCGAAAGGACAGGCCTTGCCTACGAGGAGAGATGTCATTGTGAGCAGAGTGCCATCCTAGGCCATGCACGCTGCTGCAGGGTCGAGGCTGGGTCTGCTTATTTCGGCTTGGTAGGATGAACCCAGGATGTGAACTTGGAGCCCGGGAAAGCAAGGCCCAAGAGGCACCAGCTCTCCCGCTGCTCTTCTTCCCTGAAGCGACTAAAGCCTTGCTGAGGAAGCAGCGGCCAAGTGCTGTTCGCTCCAAGCCAAAGCCTCTGCGAAAGCACAGCATTCGTTGAGAAATCAGAGTCGGATCTGCGGGCTCTACTGCTGCTTGCCTGAGCCCGGTGTAAAGGTGGGAGAAACCCGCATACAGTGAAATCCTCTTTGCCCGGGCATCTCCTCTGGGAAAGCACAGCATTCACTGGGAAATCAGAATCGGATGTGGGGGATGCTGCTGCTGAATACCTAAGCTACTCTCCACAGCACGTTGGAAGATACCCGCATGCAACGAAATCCTCTTTGCCCTAGCACCTCTTTGCCTAAGAGAGAAGCGTGGTTGCACATCTGAAAGGGCCTTAAGGAAAGGGACATGATTTCACTGCACTCCCCAGGAGCAAGTCTGGGGCAGGCCGAACAAGCCGCCCCCAGAGAAGAGAAGGTGCAATTGGCCTTGAGTTTGGGAAACGGTCGGGAAGCAGGAGAGCCTGCCGTGGCAGGAAGAGCAGGCCGGTGGCAAGACAAGTGTCACCCGCTCCCGGTGCGGAGAGACGAAGCCTCACTGCTAAAGAGACATGAGGTGACGACTAGGGCAGGGGCACCTGCTCCACTCTGAGGAAGGAGTCTGGGCAGAAGGCAGGCCTGTCTTGTGCCTCTGGTCCCAAGGGGACAGCATGTCCTTGACCACCTGTCCGTAGGGCACACTCGGGCTTGCTACCAGGAGCCAAACCCGGAACTTGAGGAACAGCTCCCTCGTGAAATGGGCAGTCAGATGCCATCTTCCTCCAAGATATGACAGCGTTTTCGGTGGCAGGGGGTTTGCCGGGGAAGGAGTGGGGACAGTCCCCCAAAGCTCCCCATTCCAGGGAACGGACTGTGTTCAGGGATCCTGTCGCCTCTCCTCTCCTGTGGCGAAGGCACTGGCCTTGTCCGTGAGTCCGCCTGAGAGCCAGTACCAAAGGCCAAGCGTTGCCTACAACGGGAGTTGGTAGTGTGCATTGAGTGCCATCCTAGGCCACGCACGCTGCTGCAGGTTTGTGGCTGTGTCTGCTTATTTCGGCCTGGCAGCGACAACCCAGGGCGCCAACATGAAGCCCGGGACAGCAAGGCCTAAGACGGACCAGCTCTCCGCAGCTCTTCTTCCCTGACGCGACAGAGCAAACACCGAAATCCTTGCTGAGGAAGCAGCAGCGAAGTGCGGTTCCCGCCAAGCTGAAAAGCTATGCGAAAGCATAGCCATCGCTGGGAAATCAGAGTCGTTTCTGTGGGCTGCTGTTGCTGCTTGCCTTAGCCTAGTATTCGAGCACGGCGGGAGGAACCCGCATAGAGCAAAAGCCTCTTTGCTAGGGCATCCCCTCTGGGAAAGCACAGCATTCTCTGGGAAATCAGAGTCGGATCTGTGGGATGCTGCTGCTGTTTTCCTGAGGAAGACTCCACAGCACGGTGTAATAAATCTGCATGGAGCGAGATCCACTTTGCCTGGGCATCCCTTCTGCCTGAGAGAGAAGCGTGGTTGCGCCTGTGGAAAGAGCCTTAAAGAAAGGGACATGTCTGTCACTGCACTCCCCAGGAGCCTGTCTCGGGAAAGTGCAGCATGCTGCCCCAGGAGAAGAGAAGGAATCGTTGGCCTTGTGGACGGAAAACGGTCGCGAAGCAGGAGCGCCGGCCCTGGCAAGAACAGCGGGCCGGTGGCAAGACAATTGTCACCCTCTGCTTGTGCAGAGAGACGAAGCTAAGGAGACACGAGGGGATGATTGGGCACGGGAGCGTGCTCTAATCTGAGGAAGGAGTCTGGACAGAAGGAAGGCCTTTCCTGTGCCTCTGGGCCCAAGGGGATAGCAGGTCCTTGGCCACCTGTCCAGAGGGCAGACGTGGGCTTGCCACCAATCTCCCGCACCTGAACTCGCAGAAACACCTCCTGGAGGAACGGGCAATCAAATGCCGTCTTCCTCCAGGATGTGGCAGCCTTGGCGGAGGCAGGGGGTGTGTCGGGGAAACAGGGACAGTTTCCCATTACTCCCCATCCCAGGGCACGGGCCGTGTGCAGTGATCCTCTCGCGGCTCCTCAAGGATGGGGAAGGCACGAGCCTAGTCCCCTGTCCCCCTGAATGCCAGAGCGAAAGGGCAGGCCTTGCCTACGAGGAGAGATGTCATTGTGAGCAGAGTGCCATCCTAGGCCATGCACGCTGCTGCAGGGTCGAGGCTGGGTCTGCTTATTTCGGCTTGGTAGGATGAACCCAGGATGTGAACTTGGAGCCCGGGAAAGCAAGGCCCAAGAGGCACCAGCTCTCCCGCTGCTCTTCTTCCCTGAAGCGACTAAAGCCTTGCTGAGGAAGCAGCGGCCAAGTGCTGTTCGCTCTAAGCCAAAGCCTCTGCGAAAGCACAGCATTCGCCGAGAAATCAGAGTCGGATCTGCGGGCTCTACTGCTGCTTGCCTGAGCCCGGTCTCGCGGTGGGAGAAACCCGCATACAGTGAAATCCTCTTTGCCCGGGCATCTCCTCTGGGAAAGCACAGCATTCACTGGGAAATCAGAATCGGATGTGGGGGATGCTGCTGCTGAATACCTAAGCTACTCTCCACAGCACGTTGGAAGATACCCGCATGCAACGAAATCCTCTTTGCCCTAGCACCTCTTTGCCTAAGAGAGATGCGTGGTTGCACATCTGAAAGGGCCTTAAGGAAAGGGACATGTCTTTCACTGCACTCCCCAGGAGCAAGTCTGGGGCAGGCCGAACAAGCCGCCCCCAGAGAAGAGAAGGTGCCATTGGCCTTGAGTTTGGGAAACGGTCGGGAAGCAGGAGAGCCTGCCGTGGCAGGAAGAGCAGGCCGGTGGCAAGACAAGTGTCACCCGCTCCCTGTGCGGAGAGAAGAAGCCTCACTGCTAAAGAGACATGAGGTGACGACTAGGGCAGGGGCACCTGCTCCACTCTGAGGAAGGAGTCTGGGCAGAAGGCAGGCCTGTCTTGTGCCTCTGGTCCCAAGGGGACAGCATGTCCTTGACCACCTGTCCGTAGGGCACACTTGGGCTTGCTACCAGGAGCCAAACCCGGAACTTGAGGAACAGCTCCCTCGTGAAATGGGCAGTCAGATGCCATCTTCCTCCAAGATGTGACAGCGTTTTCGGTGACAGGGGGTTTGCCGGGGAAGGAGTGGGGACAGTCCCCCAAAGCTCCCCATTCCAGGGAACGGACGGTGTTCAGGGATCCTGTCGCCTCTCCTCTCCTGTGGCGAAGGCACTGGCCTTGTCCGTGAGTCCGCCTGAGAGCCAGTACCAAAGGCCAAGCGTTGCCTACAACGGGAGTTGGTAGTGTGCATTGAGTGCCATCCTAGGCCACGCACGCTGCTGCAGGTTTGTGGCTGTGTCTGCTTATTTCGGCCTGGCAGCGAGAACCCAGGGCGCCAACATGAAGCCCGGGACAGCAAGGCCTAAGACGGACCAGCTCTCCGCAGCTCTTCTTCCCTGACGCGACAGAGCAAACACCGAAATCCTTGCTGAGGAAGCAGCAGCGAAGTGCGGTTCCCGCCAAGCTGAAAACCTATGCGAAAGCATAGCCATCGCTGGGAAATCAGAGTCGTTTCTGTGGGCTGCTGTTGCTGCTTGCCTTAGCCTAGTATTCGAGCACGGCGGGAGGAACCCGCATAGAGCAAAAGCCTCTTTGCTAGGGCATCCCCTCTGGGAAAGCACAGCATTCTCTGGGAAATCAGAGTCGGATCTGTGGGATGCTGCTGCTGTTTTCCTGAGGAAGACTCCACAGCACGGTGTAATAAATCTGCATGGAGCGAGATCCACTTTGCCTGGGCATCCCTTCTGCCTGAGAGAGAAGCGTGGTTGCGCCTGTGGAAAGATCCTTAAAGAAAGGGACATGTCTGTCACTGCACTCCCCAGGAGCCTGTCTCGGGAAAGTGCAGCATGCTGCCCCAGGAGAAGAGAAGGAGTCGTTGGCCTTGTGGACGGAAAATGGTCGCGAAGCAGGAGCGCCGGCCCTGGCAAGAACAGCGGGCCGGTGGCAAGACAATTGTCACCCTCTGCTTGTGCAGAGAGACGAAGCTAAAGAGACACGAGGGGATGATTGGGCACGGGAGCGTGCTCTAATCTGAGGAAGGAGTCTGGACAGAAGGAAGGCCTTTCCTGTGCCTCTGGGCCCAAGGGGATAGCAGGTCCTTGGCCACCTGTCCAGAGGGCAGACGTGGGCTTGCCACCAATCTCCCGAACCTGAACTCGCAGAAACACCTCCTGGAGGAACGGGCAATCAAATGCCGTCTTCCTCCAGGATGTGGCAGCCTTGGCGGAGGCAGGGGGTGTGTCGGGGAAACAGGGACAGTTTCCCATTACTCCCCATCCCAGGGCACGTGCCGTGTGCAGTGATCCTCTCGCGGCTCCTCAAGGATGGGGAAGGCACGAGCCTAGTCCCCTGTCCCCCTGAATGCCAGAGCGAAAGGGCAGGCCTTGCCTACGAGGAGAGATGTCATTGTGAGCAGAGTGCCATCCTAGGCCATGCACGCTGCTGCAGGGTCGAGGCTGGGTCTGCTTATTTCGGCTTGGTAGGAAGAACCCAGGATGTGAACTTGGAGCCCGGGAAAGCAAGGCCCAAGAGGCACCAGCTCTCCCGCTGCTCTTCTTCCCTGAAGCGACTAAAGCCTTGCTGAGGAAGCAGCGGCCAAGTGCTGTTCGCTCCAAGGCAAAGCCTCTGTGAAAGCACAGCATTCGCTGAGAAATCAGAGTCGGATCTGCGAGCTCTACTGCTGCTTGCCTGAGCCCGGTGTAACGGTGGGAGAAACCCGCATACAGTGAAATCCTCTTTGCCCGGGCATCTCCTCTGGGAAAGCACAGCATTCACTGGGAAATCAGAATCGGATGTGGGGGATGCTGCTGCTGAATACCTAAGCTACTCTCCACAGCACGTTGGAAGATACCCGCATGCAACGAAATCCTCTTTGCCCTAGCACCTCTTTGCCTAAGAGAGAAGCGTGGTTGCACATCTGAAAGGGCCTTAAGGAAAGGGACATGTCTTTCACTGCACTCCCCAGGAGAAAGTCTGGGGCAGGCCGAACAAGCCGCCCCCAGAGAAGAGAAGGTGCCATTGGCCTTGAGTTTGGGAAACGGTCGGGAAGCAGGAGAGCCTGCCGTGGCAGGAAGAGCAGGCCGGTGGCAAGACAAGTGTCACCCGCTCCCGGTGCGGAGAGACGAAGCCTCACTGCTAAAGAGACATGAGGTGACGACTAGGGCAGGGGCACCTGCTCCACTCTGAGGAAGGAGTCTGGGCAGAAGGCAGGCCTGTCTTGTGCCTCTGGTCCCAAGGGGACAGCATGTCCTTGACCACCTGTCTGTAGGGTACACTCGGGCTTGCTACCAGGAGCCAAACCCGGAACTTGAGGAACAGCTCCCTCGTGAAATGGGCAGTCAGATGCCATCTTCCTCCAAGATGTGACAGCGTTTTCGGTGGCAGGGGGTTTGCCGGGGAAGGAGTGGGGACAGTCCCCCAAAGCTCCCCATTCCAGGGAACGGACTGTGTTCAGGGATCCTGTCGCCTCTCCTCTCCTGTGGCGAAGGCACTGGCCTTGTCCGTGAGTCCGTCTGAGAGCCAGTACCAAAGGCCAAGCGTTGCCTACAACGGGAGTTGGTAGTGTGCATTGAGTGCCATCCTAGGCCACGCACGCTGCTGCAGGTTTGTGGCTGTGTCTGCTTATTTCGGCCTGGCAGCGAGAACCCAGGGCGCCAACATGAAGCCCGGGACAGCAAGGCCTAAGACGGACCAGCTCTCCGCAGCTCTTCTTCCCTGACGCGACAGAGCAAACACCGAAATCCTTGCTGAGGAAGCAGCAGCGAAGTGCGGTTCCCGCCAAGCTGAAAAACCTATGCGAAAGCATAGCCATCGCTGGGAAATCAGAGTCGTTTCTGTGGGCTGCTGTTCCTGCTTGCCTTAGCCTAGTATTCGAACACGGCGGGAGGAACCCGCATAGAGCAAAAGCCTCTTTGCTAGGGCATCCCCTCTGGAAAGCACAGCATTCTCTGGGAAATCAGAGTCGGATCTGTGGGATGCTGCTGCTGTTTTCCTGAGGAAGACTCCACAGCACGGTGTAATAAATCTGCATGGAGCGAGATCCACTTTGCCTGGGCATCCCTTCTGCCTGAGAGAGAAGCGTGGTTGCGCCTGTGGAAAGATCCTTAAAGAAAGGGACATGTCTGTCACTGCACTCCCCAGGAGCCTGTCTCGGGAAAGTGCAGCATGCTGCCCCAGGAGAAGAGAAGGAGTCGTTGGCCTTGTGGACGGAAAACGGTCGCGAAGCAGGAGCGCCGGCCCTGGCAAGAACAGCGGGCCGGTGGCAAGACAATTGTCACCATCTGCTTGTGCAGAGAGACGAAGCTAAGGAGACACGAGGGGATGATTGGGCACGGGAGCGTGCTCTAATCTGAGGAAGGAGTCTGGACAGAAGGAAGGCCTTTCCTGTGCCTCTGGGCCCAAGGGGATAGCAGGTCCTTGGCCACCTGTCCAGAGGGCAGACGTGGGCTTGCCACCAATCTCCCGAACCTGAACTCGCAGAAACACCTCCTGGAGGAACGGGCAATCAAATGCCGTCTTCCTCCAGGATGTGGCAGCCTTGGCGGAGGCAGGGGGTGTGTCGGGGAAACAGGGACAGTTTCCCATTACTCCCCATCCCAGGGCACGGGCCGTGTGCAGTGATCCTCTCGCGGCTCCTCAAGGATGGGGAAGGCACGAGCCTAGTCCCCTGTCCCCCTGAATGCCAGAGCGAAAGGACAGGCCTTGCCTACGAGGAGAGATGTCATTGTGAGCAGAGTGCCATCCTAGGCCATGCACGCTGCTGCAGGGTCGAGGCTGGGTCTGCTTATTTCGGCTTGGTAGGATGAACCCAGGATGTGAACTTGGAGCCCGGGAAAGCAAGGCCCAAGAGGCACCAGCTCTCCCGCTGCTCTTCTTCCCTGAAGCGACTAAAGCCTTGCTGAGGAAGCAGCGGCCAAGTGCTGTTCGCTCCAAGCCAAAGCCTCTGCGAAAGCACAGCATTCGTTGAGAAATCAGAGTCGGATCTGCGGGCTCTACTGCTGCTTGCCTGAGCCCGGTGTAAAGGTGGGAGAAACCCGCATACAGTGAAATCCTCTTTGCCCGGGCATCTCCTCTGGGAAAGCACAGCATTCACTGGGAAATCAGAATCGGATGTGGGGGATGCTGCTGCTGAATACCTAAGCTACTCTCCACAGCACGTTGGAAGATACCCGCATGCAACGAAATCCTCTTTGCCCTAGCACCTCTTTGCCTAAGAGAGAAGCGTGGTTGCACATCTGAAAGGGCCTTAAGGAAAGGGACATGATTTCACTGCACTCCCCAGGAGCAAGTCTGGGGCAGGCCGAACAAGCCGCCCCCAGAGAAGAGAAGGTGCCATTGGCCTTGAGTTTGGGAAACGGTCGGGAAGCAGGAGAGCCTGCCGTGGCAGGAAGAGCAGGCCGGTGGCAAGACAAGTGTCACCCGCTCCCGGTGCGGAGAGACGAAGCCTCACTGCTAAAGAGACATGAGGTGACGACTAGGGCAGGGGCACCTGCTCCACTCTGAGGAAGGAGTCTGGGCAGAAGGCAGGCCTGTCTTGTGCCTCTGGTCCCAAGGGGACAGCATGTCCTTGACCACCTGTCCGTAGGGCACACTCGGGCTTGCTACCAGGAGCCAAACCCGGAACTTGAGGAACAGCTCCCTCGTGAACTGGGCAGTCAGATGCCATCTTCCTCCAAGATGTGGCAGCGTTTTCGGTGGCAGGGGGTTTGCCGGGGAAGGAGTGGGGACAGTCCCCCAAAGCTCCCCATTCCAGGGAACGGACTGTGTTCAGGGATCCTGTCGCCTCTCCTCTCCTGTGGCGAAGGCACTGGCCTTGTCCGTGAGTCCGCCTGAGAGCCAGTACCAAAGGCCAAGCGTTGCCTACAACGGGAGTTGGTAGTGTGCATTGAGTGCCATCCTAGGCCACGCACGCTGCTGCAGGTTTGTGGCTGTGTCTGCTTATTTCGGCCTGGCAGCGACAACCCAGGGCGCCAACATGAAGCCCGGGACAGCAAGGCCTAAGACGGACCAGCTCTCCGCAGCTCTTCTTCCCTGACGCGACAGAGCAAACACCGAAATCCTTGCTGAGGAAGCAGCAGCGAAGTGCGGTTCCCGCCAAGCTGAAAAGCTATGCGAAAGCATAGCCATCGCTGGGAAATCAGAGTCGTTTCTGTGGGCTGCTGTTGCTGCTTGCCTTAGCCTAGTATTCGAGCACGGCGGGAGGAACCCGCATAGAGCAAAAGCCTCTTTGCTAGGGCATCCCCTCTGGGAAAGCACAGCATTCTCTGGGAAATCAGAGTCGGATCTGTGGGATGCTGCTGCTGTTTTCCTGAGGAAGACTCCACAGCACGGTGTAATAAATCTGCATGGAGCGAGATCCACTTTGCCTGGGCATCCCTTCTGCCTGAGAGAGAAGCGTGGTTGCGCCTGTGGAAAGAGCCTTAAAGAAAGGGACATGTCTGTCACTGCACTCCCCAGGAGCCTGTCTCGGGAAAGTGCAGCATGCTGCCCCAGGAGAAGAGAAGGAGTCGTTGGCCTTGTGGACGGAAAACGGTCGCGAAGCAGGAGCGCCGGCCCTGGCAAGAACAGCGGGCCGGTGGCAAGACAATTGTCACCCTCTGCTTGTGCAGAGAGACGAAGCTAAGGAGACACGAGGGGTTGATTGGGCACGGGAGCGTGCTCTAATCTGAGGAAGGAGTCTGGACAGAAGGAAGGCCTTTCCTGTGCCTCTGGGCCCAAGGGGATAGCAGGTCCTTGGCCACCTGTCCAGAGGGCAGACGTGGGCTTGCCACCAATCTCCCGCACCTGAACTCGCAGAAACACCTCCTGGAGGAACGGGCAATCAAATGCCGTCTTCCTCCAGGATGTGGCAGCCTTGGCGGAGGCAGGGGGTGTGTCGGGGAAACAGGGACAGTTTCCCATTACTCCCCATCCCAGGGCACGGGCCGTGTGCAGTGATCCTCTCGCGGCTCCTCAAGGATGGGGAAGGCACGAGCCTAGTCCCCTGTCCCCCTGAATGCCAGAGCGAAAGGGCAGGCCTTGCCTACGAGGAGAGATGTCATTGTGAGCAGAGTGCCATCCTAGGCCATGCACGCTGCTGCAGGGTCGAGGCAGGGTCTGCTTATTTCGGCTTGGTAGGATGAACCCAGGATGTGAACTTGGAGCCCGGGAAAGCAAGGCCCAAGAGGCACCAGCTCTCCCGCTGCTCTTCTTCCCTGAAGCGACTAAAGCCTTGCTGAGGAAGCAGCGGCCAAGTGCTGTTCGCTCTAAGCCAAAGCCTCTGCGAAAGCACAGCATTCGCCGAGAAATCAGAGTCGGATCTGCGGGCTCTACTGCTGCTTGCCTGAGCCCGGTCTCGCGGTGGGAGAAACCCGCATACAGTGAAATCCTCTTTGCCCGGGCATCTCCTCTGGGAAAGCACAGCATTCACTGGGAAATCAGAATCGGATGTGGGGGATGCTGCTGCTGAATACCTAAGCTACTCTCCACAGCACGTTGGAAGATACCCGCATGCAACGAAATCCTCTTTGCCCTAGCACCTCTTTGCCTAAGAGAGATGCGTGGTTGCACATCTGAAAGGGCATTAAGGAAAGGGACATGTCTTTCACTGCACTCCCCAGGAGCAAGTCTGGGGCAGGCCGAACAAGCCGCCCCCAGAGAAGAGAAGGTGCCATTGGCCTTGAGTTTGGGAAACGGTCGGGAAGCAGGAGAGCCTGCCGTGGCAGGAAGAGCAGGCCGGTGGCAAGACAAGTGTCACCCGCTCCCGGTGCGGAGAGAAGAAGCCTCACTGCTAAAGAGACATGAGGTGACGACTAGGGCAGGGGCACCTGCTCCACTCTGAGGAAGGAGTCTGGGCAGAAGGCAGGCCTGTCTTGTGCCTCTGGTCCCAAGGGGACAGCATGTCCTTGACCACCTGTCTGTAGGGTACACTCGGGCTTGCTACCAGGAGCCAAACCCGGAACTTGAGGAACAGCTCCCTCGTGAAATGGGCAGTCAGATGCCATCTTCCTCCAAGATGTGACAGCGTTTTCGGTGGCAGGGGGTTTGCCGGGGAAGGAGTGGGGACAGTCCCCCAAAGCTCCCCATTCCAGGGAACGGACTGTGTTCAGGGATCCTGTCGCCTCTCCTCTCCTGTGGCGAAGGCACTGGCCTTGTCCGTGAGTCCGTCTGAGAGCCAGTACCAAAGGCCAAGCGTTGCCTACAACGGGAGTTGGTAGTGTGCATTGAGTGCCATCCTAGGCCACGCACGCTGCTGCAGGTTTGTGGCTGTGTCTGCTTATTTCGGCCTGGCAGCGAGAACCCAGGGCGCCAACATGAAGCCCGGGACAGCAAGGCCTAAGACGGACCAGCTCTCCGCAGCTCTTCTTCCCTGACGCGACAGAGCAAACACCGAAATCCTTGCTGAGGAAGCAGCAGCGAAGTGCGGTTCCCGCCAAGCTGAAAAACCTATGCGAAAGCATAGCCATCGCTGGGAAATCAGAGTCGTTTCTGTGGGCTGCTGTTCCTGCTTGCCTTAGCCTAGTATTCGAACACGGCGGGAGGAACCCGCATAGAGCAAAAGCCTCTTTGCTAGGGCATCCCCTCTGGAAAGCACAGCATTCTCTGGGAAATCAGAGTCGGATCTGTGGGATGCTGCTGCTGTTTTCCTGAGGAAGACTCCACAGCACGGTGTAATAAATCTGCATGGAGCGAGATCCACTTTGCCTGGGCATCCCTTCTGCCTGAGAGAGAAGCGTGGTTGCGCCTGTGGAAAGATCCTTAAAGAAAGGGACATGTCTGTCACTGCACTCCCCAGGAGCCTGTCTCGGGAAAGTGCAGCATGCTGCCCCAGGAGAAGAGAAGGAGTCGTTGGCCTTGTGGACGGAAAACGGTCGCGAAGCAGGAGCGCCGGCCCTGGCAAGAACAGCGGGCCGGTGGCAAGACAATTGTCACCATCTGCTTGTGCAGAGAGACGAAGCTAAGGAGACACGAGGGGATGATTGGGCACGGGAGCGTGCTCTAATCTGAGGAAGGAGTCTGGACAGAAGGAAGGCCTTTCCTGTGCCTCTGGGCCCAAGGGGATAGCAGGTCCTTGGCCACCTGTCCAGAGGGCAGACGTGGGCTTGCCACCAATCTCCCGAACCTGAACTCGCAGAAACACCTCCTGGAGGAACGGGCAATCAAATGCCGTCTTCCTCCAGGATGTGGCAGCCTTGGCGGAGGCAGGGGGTGTGTCGGGGAAACAGGGACAGTTTCCCATTACTCCCCATCCCAGGGCACGGGCCGTGTGCAGTGATCCTCTCGCGGCTCCTCAAGGATGGGGAAGGCACGAGCCTAGTCCCCTGTCCCCCTGAATGCCAGAGCGAAAGGACAGGCCTTGCCTACGAGGAGAGATGTCATTGTGAGCAGAGTGCCATCCTAGGCCATGCACGCTGCTGCAGGGTCGAGGCTGGGTCTGCTTATTTCGGCTTGGTAGGATGAACCCAGGATGTGAACTTGGAGCCCGGGAAAGCAAGGCCCAAGAGGCACCAGCTCTCCCGCTGCTCTTCTTCCCTGAAGCGACTAAAGCCTTGCTGAGGAAGCAGCGGCCAAGTGCTGTTCGCTCCAAGCCAAAGCCTCTGCGAAAGCACAGCATTCGTTGAGAAATCAGAGTCGGATCTGCGGGCTCTACTGCTGCTTGCCTGAGCCCGGTGTAAAGGTGGGAGAAACCCGCATACAGTGAAATCCTCTTTGCCCGGGCATCTCCTCTGGGAAAGCACAGCATTCACTGGGAAATCAGAATCGGATGTGGGGGATGCTGCTGCTGAATACCTAAGCTACTCTCCACAGCACGTTGGAAGATACCCGCATGCAACGAAATCCTCTTTGCCCTAGCACCTCTTTGCCTAAGAGAGAAGCGTGGTTGCACATCTGAAAGGGCCTTAAGGAAAGGGACATGATTTCACTGCACTCCCCAGGAGCAAGTCTGGGGCAGGCCGAACAAGCCGCCCCCAGAGAAGAGAAGGTGCCATTGGCCTTGAGTTTGGGAAACGGTCGGGAAGCAGGAGAGCCTGCCGTGGCAGGAAGAGCAGGCCGGTGGCAAGACAAGTGTCACCCGCTCCCGGTGCGGAGAGACGAAGCCTCACTGCTAAAGAGACATGAGGTGACGACTAGGGCAGGGGCACCTGCTCCACTCTGAGGAAGGAGTCTGGGCAGAAGGCAGGCCTGTCTTGTGCCTCTGGTCCCAAGGGGACAGCATGTCCTTGACCACCTGTCCGTAGGGCACACTCGGGCTTGCTACCAGGAGCCAAACCCGGAACTTGAGGAACAGCTCCCTCGTGAACTGGGCAGTCAGATGCCATCTTCCTCCAAGATATGACAGCGTTTTCGGTGGCAGGGGGTTTGCCGGGGAAGGAGTGGGGACAGTCCCCCAAAGCTCCCCATTCCAGGGAACGGACTGTGTTCAGGGATCCTGTCGCCTCTCCTCTCCTGTGGCGAAGGCACTGGCCTTGTCCGTGAGTCCGCCTGAGAGCCAGTACCAAAGGCCAAGCGTTGCCTACAACGGGAGTTGGTAGTGTGCATTGAGTGCCATCCTAGGCCACGCACGCTGCTGCAGGTTTGTGGCTGTGTCTGCTTATTTCGGCCTGGCAGCGACAACCCAGGGCGCCAACATGAAGCCCGGGACAGCAAGGCCTAAGACGGACCAGCTCTCCGCAGCTCTTCTTCCCTGACGCGACAGAGCAAACACCGAAATCCTTGCTGAGGAAGCAGCAGCGAAGTGCGGTTCCCGCCAAGCTGAAAAGCTATGCGAAAGCATAGCCATCGCTGGGAAATCAGAGTCGTTTCTGTGGGCTGCTGTTGCTGCTTGCCTTAGCCTAGTATTCGAGCACGGCGGGAGGAACCCGCATAGAGCAAAAGCCTCTTTGCTAGGGCATCCCCTCTGGGAAAGCACAGCATTCTCTGGGAAATCAGAGTCGGATCTGTGGGATGCTGCTGCTGTTTTCCTGAGGAAGACTCCACAGCACGGTGTAATAAATCTGCATGGAGCGAGATCCACTTTGCCTGGGCATCCCTTCTGCCTGAGAGAGAAGCGTGGTTGCGCCTGTGGAAAGAGCCTTAAAGAAAGGGACATGTCTGTCACTGCACTCCCCAGGAGCCTGTCTCGGGAAAGTGCAGCATGCTGCCCCAGGAGAAGAGAAGGAGTCGTTGGCCTTGTGGACGGAAAACGGTCGCGAAGCAGGAGCGCCGGCCCTGGCAAGAACAGCGGGCCGGTGGCAAGACAATTGTCACCCTCTGCTTGTGCAGAGAGACGAAGCTAAGGAGACACGAGGGGTTGATTGGGCACGGGAGCGTGCTCTAATCTGAGGAAGGAGTCTGGACAGAAGGAAGGCCTTTCCTGTGCCTCTGGGCCCAAGGGGATAGCAGGTCCTTGGCCACCTGTCCAGAGGGCAGACGTGGGCTTGCCACCAATCTCCCGCACCTGAACTCGCAGAAACACCTCCTGGAGGAACGGGCAATCAAATGCCGTCTTCCTCCAGGATGTGGCAGCCTTGGCGGAGGCAGGGGGTGTGTCGGGGAAACAGGGACAGTTTCCCATTACTCCCCATCCCAGGGCACGGGCCGTGTGCAGTGATCCTCTCGCGGCTCCTCAAGGATGGGGAAGGCACGAGCCTAGTCCCCTGTCCCCCTGAATGCCAGAGCGAAAGGGCAGGCCTTGCCTACGAGGAGAGATGTCATTGTGAGCAGAGTGCCATCCTAGGCCATGCACGCTGCTGCAGGGTCGAGGCTGGGTCTGCTTATTTCGGCTTGGTAGGATGAACCCAGGATGTGAACTTGGAGCCCGGGAAAGCAAGGCCCAAGAGGCACCAGCTCTCCCGCTGCTCTTCTTCCCTGAAGCGACTAAAGCCTTGCTGAGGAAGCAGCGGCCAAGTGCTGTTCGCTCTAAGCCAAAGCCTCTGCGAAAGCACAGCATTCGTTGAGAAATCAGAGTCGGATCTGCGGGCTCTACTGCTGCTTGCCTGAGCCCGGTCTCGCGGTGGGAGAAACCCGCATACAGTGAAATCCTCTTTGCCCGGGCATCTCCTCTGGGAAAGCACAGCATTCACTGGGAAATCAGAATCGGATGTGGGGGATGCTGCTGCTGAATACCTAAGCTACTCTCCACAGCACGTTGGAAGATACCCGCATGCAACGAAATCCTCTTTGCCCTAGCACCTCTTTGCCTAAGAGAGATGCGTGGTTGCACATCTGAAAGGGCATTAAGGAAAGGGACATGTCTTTCACTGCACTCCCCAGGAGCAAGTCTGGGGCAGGCCGAACAAGCCGCCCCCAGAGAAGAGAAGGTGCCATTGGCCTTGAGTTTGGGAAACGGTCGGGAAGCAGGAGAGCCTGCCGTGGCAGGAAGAGCAGGCCGGTGGCAAGACAAGTGTCACCCGCTCCCTGTGCGGAGAGAAGAAGCCTCACTGCTAAAGAGACATGAGGTGACGACTAGGGCAGGGGCACCTGCTCCACTCTGAGGAAGGAGTCTGGGCAGAAGGCAGGCCTGTCTTGTGCCTCTGGTCCCAAGGGGACAGCATGTCCTTGACCACCTGTCCGTAGGGCACACTTGGGCTTGCTACCAGGAGCCAAACCCGGAACTTGAGGAACAGCTCCCTCGTGAAATGGGCAGTCAGATGCCATCTTCCTCCAAGATGTGACAGCGTTTTCGGTGGCAGGGGGTTTGCCGGGGAAGGAGTGGGGACAGTCCCCCAAAGCTCCCCATTCCAGGGAACGGACGGTGTTCAGGGATCCTGTCGCCTCTCCTCTCCTGTGGCGAAGGCACTGGCCTTGTCCGTGAGTCCGCCTGAGAGCCAGTACCAAAGGCCAAGCGTTGCCTACAACGGGAGTTGGTAGTGTGCATTGAGTGCCATCCTAGGCCACGCACGCTGCTGCAGGTTTGTGGCTGTGTCTGCTTATTTCGGCCTGGCAGCGAGAACCCAGGGCGCCAACATGAAGCCCGGGACAGCAAGGCCTAAGACGGACCAGCTCTCCGCAGCTCTTCTTCCCTGACGCGACAGAGCAAACACCGAAATCCTTGCTGAGGAAGCAGCAGCGAAGTGCGGTTCCCGCCAAGCTGAAAACCTATGCGAAAGCATAGCCATCGCTGGGAAATCAGAGTCGTTTCTGTGGGCTGCTGTTGCTGCTTGCCTTAGCCTAGTATTCGAGCACGGCGGGAGGAACCCGCATAGAGCAAAAGCCTCTTTGCTAGGGCATCCCCTCTGGGAAAGCACAGCATTCTCTGGGAAATCAGAGTCGGATCTGTGGGATGCTGCTGCTGTTTTCCTGAGGAAGACTCCACAGCACGGTGTAATAAATCTGCATGGAGCGAGATCCACTTTGCCTGGGCATCCCTTCTGCCTGAGAGAGAAGCGTGGTTGCGCCTGTGGAAAGATCCTTAAAGAAAGGGACATGTCTGTCACTGCACTCCCCAGGAGCCTGTCTCGGGAAAGTGCAGCATGCTGCCCCAGGAGAAGAGAAGGAGTCGTTGGCCTTGTGGATGGAAAATGGTCGCGAAGCAGGAGCGCCGGCCCTGGCAAGAACAGCGGGCCGGTGGCAAGACAATTGTCACCCTCTGCTTGTGCAGAGAGACGAAGCTAAAGAGACACGAGGGGATGATTGGGCACGGGAGCGTGCTCTAATCTGAGGAAGGAGTCTGGACAGAAGGAAGGCCTTTCCTGTGCCTCTGGGCCCAAGGGGATAGCAGGTCCTTGGCCACCTGTCCAGAGGGCAGACGTGGGCTTGCCACCAATCTCCCGAACCTGAACTCGCAGAAACACCTCCTGGAGGAACGGGCAATCAAATGCCGTCTTCCTCCAGGATGTGGCAGCCTTGGCGGAGGCAGGGGGTGTGTCGGGGAAACAGGGACAGTTTCCCATTACTCCCCATCCCAGGGCACGTGCCGTGTGCAGTGATCCTCTCGCGGCTCCTCAAGGATGGGGAAGGCACGAGCCTAGTCCCCTGTCCCCCTGAATGCCAGAGCGAAAGGGCAGGCCTTGCCTACGAGGAGAGATGTCATTGTGAGCAGAGTGCCATCCTAGGCCATGCACGCTGCTGCAGGGTCGAGGCTGGGTCTGCTTATTTCGGCTTGGTAGGAAGAACCCAGGATGTGAACTTGGAGCCCGGGAAAGCAAGGCCCAAGAGGCACCAGCTCTCCCGCTGCTCTTCTTCCCTGAAGCGACTAAAGCCTTGCTGAGGAAGCAGCGGCCAAGTGCTGTTCGCTCCAAGGCAAAGCCTCTGTGAAAGCACAGCATTCGCTGAGAAATCAGAGTCGGATCTGCGAGCTCTACTGCTGCTTGCCTGAGCCCGGTGTAACGGTGGGAGAAACCCGCATACAGTGAAATCCTTTTTGCCCGGGCATCTCCTCTGGGAAAGCACAGCATTCACTGGGAAATCAGAATCGGATGTGGGGGATGCTGCTGCTGAATACCTAAGCTACTCTCCACAGCACGTTGGAAGATACCCGCATGCAACGAAATCCTCTTTGCCCTAGCACCTCTTTGCCTAAGAGAGAAGCGTGGTTGCACATCTGAAAGGGCCTTAAGGAAAGGGACATGTCTTTCACTGCACTCCCCAGGAGAAAGTCTGGGGCAGGCCGAACAAGCCGCCCCCAGAGAAGAGAAGGTGCCATTGGCCTTGAGTTTGGGAAACGGTCGGGAAGCAGGAGAGCCTGCCGTGGCAGGAAGAGCAGGCCGGTGGCAAGACAAGTGTCACCCGCTCCCGGTGCGGAGAGACGAAGCCTCACTGCTAAAGAGACATGAGGTGACGACTAGGGCAGGGGCACCTGCTCCACTCTGAGGAAGGAGTCTGGGCAGAAGGCAGGCCTGTCTTGTGCCTCTGGTCCCAAGGGGACAGCATGTCCTTGACCACCTGTCTGTAGGGTACACTCGGGCTTGCTACCAGGAGCCAAACCCGGAACTTGAGGAACAGCTCCCTCGTGAAATGGGCAGTCAGATGCCATCTTCCTCCAAGATGTGACAGCGTTTTCGGTGGCAGGGGGTTTGCCGGGGAAGGAGTGGGGACAGTCCCCCAAAGCTCCCCATTCCAGGGAACGGACTGTGTTCAGGGATCCTGTCGCCTCTCCTCTCCTGTGGCGAAGGCACTGGCCTTGTCCGTGAGTCCGTCTGAGAGCCAGTACCAAAGGCCAAGCGTTGCCTACAACGGGAGTTGGTAGTGTGCATTGAGTGCCATCCTAGGCCACGCACGCTGCTGCAGGTTTGTGGCTGTGTCTGCTTATTTCGGCCTGGCAGCGAGAACCCAGGGCGCCAACATGAAGCCCGGGACAGCAAGGCCTAAGACGGACCAGCTCTCCGCAGCTCTTCTTCCCTGACGCGACAGAGCAAACACCGAAATCCTTGCTGAGGAAGCAGCAGCGAAGTGCGGTTCCCGCCAAGCTGAAAAACCTATGCGAAAGCATAGCCATCGCTGGGAAATCAGAGTCGTTTCTGTGGGCTGCTGTTCCTGCTTGCCTTAGCCTAGTATTCGAACACGGCGGGAGGAACCCGCATAGAGCAAAAGCCTCTTTGCTAGGGCATCCCCTCTGGAAAGCACAGCATTCTCTGGGAAATCAGAGTCGGATCTGTGGGATGCTGCTGCTGTTTTCCTGAGGAAGACTCCACAGCACGGTGTAATAAATCTGCATGGAGCGAGACCCACTTTGCCTGGGCATCCCTTCTGCCTGAGAGAGAAGCGTGGTTGCGCCTGTGGAAAGATCCTTAAAGAAAGGGACATGTCTGTCACTGCACTCCCCAGGAGCCTGTCTCGGGAAAGTGCAGCATGCTGCCCCAGGAGAAGAGAAGGAGTCGTTGGCCTTGTGGACGGAAAACGGTCGCGAAGCAGGAGCGCCGGCCCTGGCAAGAACAGCGGGCCGGTGGCAAGACAATTGTCACCATCTGCTTGTGCAGAGAGACGAAGCTAAGGAGACACGAGGGGATGATTGGGCACGGGAGCGTGCTCTAATCTGAGGAAGGAGTCTGGACAGAAGGAAGGCCTTTCCTGTGCCTCTGGGCCCAAGGGGATAGCAGGTCCTTGGCCACCTGTCCAGAGGGCAGACGTGGGCTTGCCACCAATCTCCCGAACCTGAACTCGCAGAAACACCTCCTGGAGGAACGGGCAATCAAATGCCGTCTTCCTCCAGGATGTGGCAGCCTTGGCGGAGGCAGGGGGTGTGTCGGGGAAACAGGGACAGTTTCCCATTACTCCCCATCCCAGGGCACGGGCCGTGTGCAGTGATCCTCTCGCGGCTCCTCAAGGATGGGGAAGGCACGAGCCTAGTCCCCTGTCCCCCTGAATGCCAGAGCGAAAGGACAGGCCTTGCCTACGAGGAGAGATGTCATTGTGAGCAGAGTGCCATCCTAGGCCATGCACGCTGCTGCAGGGTCGAGGCTGGGTCTGCTTATTTCGGCTTGGTAGGATGAACCCAGGATGTGAACTTGGAGCCCGGGAAAGCAAGGCCCAAGAGGCACCAGCTCTCCCGCTGCTCTTCTTCCCTGAAGCGACTAAAACCTTGCTGAGGAAGCAGCGGCCAAGTGCTGTTCGCTCCAAGCCAAAGCCTCTGCGAAAGCACAGCATTCGTTGAGAAATCAGAGTCGGATCTGCGGGCTCTACTGCTGCTTGCCTGAGCCCGGTGTAAAGGTGGGAGAAACCCGCATACAGTGAAATCCTCTTTGCCCGGGCATCTCCTCTGGGAAAGCACAGCATTCACTGGGAAATCAGAATCGGATGTGGGGGATGCTGCTGCTGAATACCTAAGCTACTCTCCACAGCACGTTGGAAGATACCCGCATGCAACGAAATCCTCTTTGCCCTAGCACCTCTTTGCCTAAGAGAGAAGCGTGGTTGCACATCTGAAAGGGCCTTAAGGAAAGGGACATGATTTCACTGCACTCCCCAGGAGCAAGTCTGGGGCAGGCCGAACAAGCCGCCCCCAGAGAAGAGAAGGTGCCATTGGCCTTGAGTTTGGGAAACGGTCGGGAAGCAGGAGAGCCTGCCGTGGCAGGAAGAGCAGGCCGGTGGCAAGACAAGTGTCACCCGCTCCCGGTGCGGAGAGACGAAGCCTCACTGCTAAAGAGACATGAGGTGACGACTAGGGCAGGGGCACCTGCTCCACTCTGAGGAAGGAGTCTGGGCAGAAGGCAGGCCTGTCTTGTGCCTCTGGTCCCAAGGGGACAGCATGTCCTTGACCACCTGTCCGTAGGGCACACTCGGGCTTGCTACCAGGAGCCAAACCCGGAACTTGAGGAACAGCTCCCTCGTGAAATGGGCAGTCAGATGCCATCTTCCTCCAAGATATGACAGCGTTTTCGGTGGCAGGGGGTTTGCCGGGGAAGGAGTGGGGACAGTCCCCCAAAGCTCCCCATTCCAGGGAACGGACTGTGTTCAGGGATCCTGTCGCCTCTCCTCTCCTGTGGCGAAGGCACTGGCCTTGTCCGTGAGTCCGCCTGAGAGCCAGTACCAAAGGCCAAGCGTTGCCTACAACGGGAGTTGGTAGTGTGCATTGAGTGCCATCCTAGGCCACGCACGCTGCTGCAGGTTTGTGGCTGTGTCTGCTTATTTCGGCCTGGCAGCGACAACCCAGGGCGCCAACATGAAGCCCGGGACAGCAAGGCCTAAGACGGACCAGCTCTCCGCAGCTCTTCTTCCCTGACGCGACAGAGCAAACACCGAAATCCTTGCTGAGGAAGCAGCAGCGAAGTGCGGTTCCCGCCAAGCTGAAAAGCTATGCGAAAGCATAGCCATCGCTGGGAAATCAGAGTCGTTTCTGTGGGCTGCTGTTGCTGCTTGCCTTAGCCTAGTATTCGAGCACGGCGGGAGGAACCCGCATAGAGCAAAAGCCTCTTTGCTAGGGCATCCCCTCTGGGAAAGCACAGCATTCTCTGGGAAATCAGAGTCGGATCTGTGGGATGCTGCTGCTGTTTTCCTGAGGAAGACTCCACAGCACGGTGTAATAAATCTGCATGGAGCGAGATCCACTTTGCCTGGGCATCCCTTCTGCCTGAGAGAGAAGCGTGGTTGCGCCTGTGGAAAGAGCCTTAAAGAAAGGGACATGTCTGTCACTGCACTCCCCAGGAGCCTGTCTCGGGAAAGTGCAGCATGCTGCCCCAGGAGAAGAGAAGGAGTCGTTGGCCTTGTGGACGGAATACGGTCGCGAAGCAGGAGCGCCGGCCCTGGCAAGAACAGCGGGCCGGTGGCAAGACAATTGTCACCCTCTGCTTGTGCAGAGAGACGAAGCTAAGGAGACACGAGGGGATGATTGGGCACGGGAGCGTGCTCTAATCTGAGGAAGGAGTCTGGACAGAAGGAAGGCCTTTCCTGTGCCTCTGGGCCCAAGGGGATAGCAGGTCCTTGGCCACCTGTCCAGAGGGCAGACGTGGGCTTGCCACCAATCTCCCGCACCTGAACTCGCAGAAACACCTCCTGGAGGAACGGGCAATCAAATGCCGTCTTCCTCCAGGATGTGGCAGCCTTGGCGGAGGCAGGGGGTGTGTCGGGGAAACAGGGACAGTTTCCCATTACTCCCCATCCCAGGGCACGGGCCGTGTGCAGTGATCCTCTCGCGGCTCCTCAAGGATGGGGAAGGCACGAGCCTAGTCCCCTGTCCCCCTGAATGCCAGAGCGAAAGGGCAGGCCTTGCCTACGAGGAGAGATGTCATTGTGAGCAGAGTGCCATCCTAGGCCATGCACGCTGCTGCAGGGTCGAGGCTGGGTCTGCTTATTTCGGCTTGCTAGGATGAACCCAGGATGTGAACTTGGAGCCCGGGAAAGCAAGGCCCAAGAGGCACCAGCTCTCCCGCTGCTCTTCTTCCCTGAAGCGACTAAAGCCTTGCTGAGGAAGCAGCGGCCAAGTGCTGTTCGCTCTAAGCCAAAGCCTCTGCGAAAGCACAGCATTCGCCGAGAAATCAGAGTCGGATCTGCGGGCTCTACTGCTGCTTGCCTGAGCCCGGTCTCGCGGTGGGAGAAACCCGCATACAGTGAAATCCTCTTTGCCCGGGCATCTCCTCTGGGAAAGCACAGCATTCACTGGGAAATCAGAGTCGGATGTGGGGGATGCTGCTGCTGAATACCTAAGCTACTCTCCACAGCACGTTGGAAGATACCCGCATGCAACGAAATCCTCTTTGCCCTAGCACCTCTTTGCCTAAGAGAGATGCGTGGTTGCACATCTGAAAGGGCATTAAGGAAAGGGACATGTCTTTCACTGCACTCCCCAGGAGCAAGTCTGGGGCAGGCCGAACAAGCCGCCCCCAGAGAAGAGAAGGTGCCATTGGCCTTGAGTTTGGGAAACGGTCGGGAAGCAGGAGAGCCTGCCGTGGCAGGAAGAGCAGGCCGGTGGCAAGACAAGTGTCACCCGCTCCCTGTGCGGAGAGAAGAAGCCTCACTGCTAAAGAGACATGAGGTGACGACTAGGGCAGGGGCACCTGCTCCACTCTGAGGAAGGAGTCTGGGCAGAAGGCAGGCCTGTCTTGTGCCTCTGGTCCCAAGGGGACAGCATGTCCTTGACCACATGTCCGTAGGGCACACTTGGGCTTGCTACCAGGAGCCAAACCCGGAACTTGAGGAACAGCTCCCTCGTGAAATGGGCAGTCAGATGCCATCTTCCTCCAAGATGTGACAGCGTTTTCGGTGGCAGGGGGTTTGCCGGGGAAGGAGTGGCGACAGTCCCCCAAAGCTCCCCATTCCAGGGAACGGACGGTGTTCAGGGATCCTGTCGCCTCTCCTCTCCTGTGGCGAAGGCACTGGCCTTGTCCGTGAGTCCGCCTGAGAGCCAGTACCAAAGGCCAAGCGTTGCCTACAACGGGAGTTGGTAGTGTGCATTGAGTGCCATCCTAGGCCACGCACGCTGCTGCAGGTTTGTGGCTGTGTCTGCTTATTTCGGCCTGGCAGCGACAACCCAGGGCGCCAACATGAAGCCCGGGACAGCAAGGCCTAAGACGGACCAGCTCTCCGCAGCTCTTCTTCCCTGACGCGACAGAGCAAACACCGAAATCCTTGCTGAGGAAGCAGCAGCGAAGTGCGGTTCCCGCCAAGCTGAAAACCTATGCGAAAGCATAGCCATCGCTGGGAAATCAGAGTCGTTTCTGTGGGCTGCTGTTGCTGCTTGCCTTAGCCTAGTATTCGAGCCCGGCGGGAGGAACCCGCATAGAGCAAAAGCCTCTTTGCTAGGGCATCCCCTCTGGGAAAGCACAGCATTCTCTGGGAAATCAGAGTCGGATCTGTGGGATGCTGCTGCTGTTTTCCTGAGGAAGACTCCACAGCACGGTGTAATAAATCTGCATGGAGCGAGATCCACTTTGCCTGGGCATCCCTTCTGCCTGAGAGAGAAGCGTGGTTGCGCCTGTGGAAAGATCCTTAAAGAAAGGGACATGTCTGTCACTGCACTCCCCAGGAGCCTGTCTCGGGAAAGTGCAGCATGCTGCCCCAGGAGAAGAGAAGGAGTCGTTGGCCTTGTGGACGGAAAATGGTCGCGAAGCAGGAGCGCCGGCCCTGGCAAGAACAGCGGGCCGGTGGCAAGACAATTGTCACCCTCTGCTTGTGCAGAGAGACGAAGCTAAAGAGACACGAGGGGATGATTGGGCACGGGAGCGTGCTCTAATCTGAGGAAGGAGTCTGGACAGAAGGAAGGCCTTTCCTGTGCCTCTGGGCCCAAGGGGATAGCAGGTCCTTGGCCACCTGTCCAGAGGGCAGACGTGGGCTTGCCACCAATCTCCCGAACCTGAACTCGCAGAAACACCTCCTGGAGGAACGGGCAATCAAATGCCGTCTTCCTCCAGGATGTGGCAGCCTTGGCGGAGGCAGGGGGTGTGTCGGGGAAACAGGGACAGTTTCCCATTACTCCCCATCCCAGGGCACGTGCCGTGTGCAGTGATCCTCTCGCGGCTCCTCAAGGATGGGGAAGGCACGAGCCTAGTCCCCTGTCCCCCTGAATGCCAGAGCGAAAGGGCAGGCCTTGCCTACGAGGAGAGATGTCATTGTGAGCAGAGTGCCATCCTAGGCCATGCACGCTGCTGCAGGGTCGAGGCTGGGTCTGCTTATTTCGGCTTGGTAGGAAGAACCCAGGATGTGAACTTGGAGCCCGGGAAAGCAAGGCCCAAGAGGCACCAGCTCTCCCGCTGCTCTTCTTCCCTGAAGCGACTAAAGCCTTGCTGAGGAAGCAGCGGCCAAGTGCTGTTCGCTCCAAGGCAAAGCCTCTGTGAAAGCACAGCATTCGCTGAGAAATCAGAGTCGGATCTGCGAGCTCTACTGCTGCTTGCCTGAGCCCGGTGTAACGGTGGGAGAGACCCGCATACAGTGAAATCCTTTTTGCCCGGGCATCTCCTCTGGGAAAGCACAGCATTCACTGGGAAATCAGAATCGGATGTGGGGGATGCTGCTGCTGAATACCTAAGCTACTCTCCACAGCACGTTGGAAGATACCCGCATGCAACGAAATCCTCTTTGCCCTAGCACCTCTTTGCCTAAGAGAGAAGCGTGGTTGCACATCTGAAAGGGCCTTAAGGAAAGGGACATGTCTTTCACTGCACTCCCCAGGAGAAAGTCTGGGGCAGGCCGAACAAGCCGCCCCCAGAGAAGAGAAGGTGCCATTGGCCTTGAGTTTGGGAAACGGTCGGGAAGCAGGAGAGCCTGCCGTGGCAGGAAGAGCAGGCCGGTGGCAAGACAAGTGTCACCCGCTCCCGGTGCGGAGAGACGAAGCCTCACTGCTAAAGAGACATGAGGTGACGACTAGGGCAGGGGCACCTGCTCCACTCTGAGGAAGGAGTCTGGGCAGAAGGCAGGCCTGTCTTGTGCCTCTGGTCCCAAGGGGACAGCATGTCCTTGACCACCTGTCTGTAGGGTACACTCGGGCTTGCTACCAGGAGCCAAACCCGGAACTTGAGGAACAGCTCCCTCGTGAAATGGGCAGTCAGATGCCATCTTCCTCCAAGATGTGACAGCGTTTTCGGTGGCAGGGGGTTTGCCGGGGAAGGAGTGGGGACAGTCCCCCAAAGCTCCCCATTCCAGGGAACGGACTGTGTTCAGGGATCCTGTCGCCTATCCTCTCCTGTGGCGAAGGCACTGGCCTTGTCCGTGAGTCCGTCTGAGAGCCAGTACCAAAGGCCAAGCGTTGCCTACAACGGGAGTTGGTAGTGTGCATTGAGTGCCATCCTAGGCCACGCACGCTGCTGCAGGTTTGTGGCTGTGTCTGCTTATTTCGGCCTGGCAGCGAGAACCCAGGGCGCCAACATGAAGCCCGGGACAGCAAGGCCTAAGACGGACCAGCTCTCCGCAGCTCTTCTTCCCTGACGCGACAGAGCAAACACCGAAATCCTTGCTGAGGAAGCAGCAGCGAAGTGCGGTTCCCGCCAAGCTGAAAAACCTATGCGAAAGCATAGCCATCGCTGGGAAATCAGAGTCGTTTCTGTGGGCTGCTGTTCCTGCTTGCCTTAGCCTAGTATTCGAACACGGCGGGAGGAACCCGCATAGAGCAAAAGCCTCTTTGCTAGGGCATCCCCTCTGGAAAGCACAGCATTCTCTGGGAAATCAGAGTCGGATCTGTGGGATGCTGCTGCTGTTTTCCTGAGGAAGACTCCACAGCACGGTGTAATAAATCTGCATGGAGCGAGATCCACTTTGCCTGGGCATCCCTTCTGCCTGAGAGAGAAGCGTGGTTGCGCCTGTGGAAAGATCCTTAAAGAAAGGGACATGTCTGTCACTGCACTCCCCAGGAGCCTGTCTCGGGAAAGTGCAGCATGCTGCCCCAGGAGAAGAGAAGGAGTCGTTGGCCTTGTGGACGGAAAACGGTCGCGAAGCAGGAGCGCCGGCCCTGGCAAGAACAGCGGGCCGGTGGCAAGACAATTGTCACCATCTGCTTGTGCAGAGAGACGAAGCTAAGGAGACACGAGGGGATGATTGGGCACGGGAGCGTGCTCTAATCTGAGGAAGGAGTCTGGACAGAAGGAAGGCCTTTCCTGTGCCTCTGGGCCCAAGGGGATAGCAGGTCCTTGGCCACCTGTCCAGAGGGCAGACGTGGGCTTGCCACCAATCTCCCGAACCTGAACTCGCAGAAACACCTCCTGGAGGAACGGGCAATCAAATGCCGTCTTCCTCCAGGATGTGGCAGCCTTGGCGGAGGCAGGGGGTGTGTCGGGGAAACAGGGACAGTTTCCCATTACTCCCCATCCCAGGGCACGGGCCGTGTGCAGTGATCCTCTCGCGGCTCCTCAAGGATGGGGAAGGCACGAGCCTAGTCCCCTGTCCCCCTGAATGCCAGAGCGAAAGGACAGGCCTTGCCTACGAGGAGAGATGTCATTGTGAGCAGAGTGCCATCCTAGGCCATGCACGCTGCTGCAGGGTCGAGGCTGGGTCTGCTTATTTCGGCTTGGTAGGATGAACCCAGGATGTGAACTTGGAGCCCGGGAAAGCAAGGCCCAAGAGGCACCAGCTCTCCCGCTGCTCTTCTTCCCTGAAGCGACTAAAGCCTTGCTGAGGAAGCAGCGGCCAAGTGCTGTTCGCTCCAAGCCAAAGCCTCTGCGAAAGCACAGCATTCGTTGAGAAATCAGAGTCGGATCTGCGGGCTCTACTGCTGCTTGCCTGAGCCCGGTGTAAAGGTGGGAGAAACCCGCATACAGTGAAATCCTCTTTGCCCGGGCATCTCCTCTGGGAAAGCACAGCATTCACTGGGAAATCAGAATCGGATGTGGGGGATGCTGCTGCTGAATACCTAAGCTACTCTCCACAGCACGTTGGAAGATACCCGCATGCAACGAAATCCTCTTTGCCCTAGCACCTCTTTGCCTAAGAGAGAAGCGTGGTTGCACATCTGAAAGGGCCTTAAGGAAAGGGACATGATTTCACTGCACTCCCCAGGAGCAAGTCTGGGGCAGGCCGAACAAGCCGCCCCCAGAGAAGAGAAGGTGCCATTGGCCTTGAGTTTGGGAAACGGTCGGGAAGCAGGAGAGCCTGCCGTGGCAGGAAGAGCAGGCCGGTGGCAAGACAAGTGTCACCCGCTCCCGGTGCGGAGAGACGAAGCCTCACTGCTAAAGAGACATGAGGTGACGACTAGGGCAGGGGCACCTGCTCCACTCTGAGGAAGGAGTCTGGGCAGAAGGCAGGCCTGTCTTGTGCCTCTGGTCCCAAGGGGACAGCATGTCCTTGACCACCTGTCCGTAGGGCACACTCGGGCTTGCTACCAGGAGCCAAACGCGGAACTTGAGGAACAGCTCCCTCGTGAACTGGGCAGTCAGATGCCATCTTCCTCCAAGATATGACAGCGTTTTCGGTGGCAGGGGGTTTGCCGGGGAAGGAGTGGGGACAGTCCCCCAAAGCTCCCCATTCCAGGGAACGGACGGTGTTCAGGGATCCTGTCGCCTCTCCTCTCCTGTGGCGAAGGCACTGGCCTTGTCCGTGAGTCCGCCTGAGAGCCAGTACCAAAGGCCAAGCGTTGCCTACAACGGGAGTTGGTAGTGTGCATTGAGTGCCATCCTAGGCCACGCACGCTGCTGCAGGTTTGTGGCTGTGTCTGCTTATTTCGGCCTGGCAGCGAGAACCCAGGGCGCCAACATGAAGCCCGGGACAGCAAGGCCTAAGACGGACCAGCTCTCCGCAGCTCTTCTTCCCTGACGCGACAGAGCAAACACCGAAATCCTTGCTGAGGAAGCAGCAGCGAAGTGCGGTTCCCGCCAAGCTGAAAACCTATGCGAAAGCATAGCCATCGCTGGGAAATCAGAGTCGTTTCTGTGGGCTGCTGTTGCTGCTTGCCTTAGCCTAGTATTCGAGTACGGCGGTAGGAACCCGCATAGAGCAAAAGCCTCTTTGCTAGGGCATCCCCTCTGGGAAAGCACAGCTTTCTCTGGGAAATCAGAGTCGGATCTGTGGGATGCTGCTGCTGTTTTCCTGAGGAAGACTCCACAGCACGGTGTAATAAATCTGCATGGAGCGAGATCCACTTTGCCTGGGCATCCCTTCTGCCTGAGAGAGAAGCGTGGTTGCGCCTGTGGAAAGATCCTTAAAGAAAGAGACATGTCTGTCACTGCACTCCCCAGGAGCCTGTCTCGGGAAAGTGCAGCATGCTGCCCCAGGAGAAGAGAAGGAGTCGTTGGCCTTGTGGACGGAAAACGGTCGCGAAGCAGGAGCGCCGGCCCTGGCAAGAACAGCGGGCCGGTGGCAAGACAATTGTCACCCTCTGCTTGTGCAGAGAGACGAAGCTAAGGAGACACGAGGGGATGATTGGGCACGGGAGCGTGCTCTAATCTGAGGAAGGAGTCTGGACAGAAGGAAGGCCTTTCCTGTGCCTCTGGGCCCAAGGGGATAGCAGGTTCTTGGCCACCTGTCCAGAGGGCAGACGTGGGCTTGCCACCAATCTCCCGAACCTGAACTCGCAGAAACACCTCCTGGAGGAACGGGCAATCAAATGCCATCTTCCTCCAGGATGTGGCAGCCTTGGCGGAGGCAGGGGGTGTGTCGGGGAAACAGGGACAGTTTCCCATTACTCCCCATCCCAGGGCACGGGCCGTGTGCAGTGATCCTCTCGCGGCTCCTCAAGGATGGGGAAGGCACGAGCCTAGTCCCCTGTCCCCCTGAATGCCAGAGCGAAAGGGCAGGCCTTGCCTACGAGGAGAGATGTCATTGTGAGCAGAGTGCCATCCTAGGCCATGCACGCTGCTGCAGGGTCGAGGCTGGGTCTGCTTATTTCGGCTTGGTAGGCTGAACCCAGTATGTGAACTTGGAGCCCGGGAAAGCAAGGCCCAAGAGGCACCAGCTCTCCCGCTGCTCTTCTTCCCTGAAGCGACTAAAGCCTTGCTGAGGAAGCAGCGGCCAAGTGCTGTTCGCTCCAAGCCAAAGCCTCTGCGAAAGCACAGCATTCGCTGAGAAATCAGAGTCGGATCTGCGGGCTCTACTGCTGCTTGCCTGAGCCCGGTCTCGCGGTGGGAGAAACCCGCATACAGTGAAATCCTCTTTGCCCGGGCATCTCCTCTGGGAAAGCACAGCATTCACTGGGAAATCAGAATCGGATGTGGGGGATGCTGCTGCTGAATACCTAAGCTACTCTCCACAGCACGTTGGAAGATACCCGCATGCAACGAAATCCTCTTTGCCCTAGCACCTCTTTGCCTAAGAGAGAAGCGTGGTTGCACATCTGAAAGGGCCTTAAGGAAAGGGACATGTCTTTCACTGCACTCCCCAGGAGCAAGTCTGGGGCAGGCCGAACAAGCCGCCCCCAGAGAAGTGAAGGTGCCATTGGCCTTGAGTTTGGGAAACGGTCGGGAAGCAGGAGAGCCTGCCGTGGCAGGAAGAGCAGGCCGGTGGCAAGACAAGTGTCACCCGCTCCCGGTGCGGAGAGACGAAGCCTCACTGCTAATGAGACATGAGGTGACGACTAGGGCAGGGGCACCTGCTCCACTCTGAGGAAGGAGTCTGGGCAGAAGGCAGGCCTGTCTTGTGCCTCTGGTCCCAAGGGGACCTTGACCACCTGTCCGTAGGGCACACTCGGGCTTGCTACCAGGAGCCAAACCCGGAACTTGAGGAACAGCTCCCTCGTGAAATGGGCAGTCAGATGCCATCTTCCTCCAAGATGTGACAGCGTTTTCGGTGGCAGGGGGTTTGCCGGGGAAGGAGTGGGGACAGTCCCCCAAAGCTCCCCATACCAGGGAACGGACGGTGTTCAGGGATCCTGTCGCCTCTCCTCTCCTGTGGCGAAGGCACTGGCCTTGTCCGTGAGTCCGCCTGAGAGCCAGTACCAAAGGCCAAGCGTTGCCTACAACGGGAGTTGGTAGTGTGCATTGAGTGCCATCCTAGGCCACGCACGCTGCTGCAGGTTTGTGGCTGTGTCTGCTTATTTCGGCCTGGCAGCGAGAACCCAGGGCGCCAACATGAAGCCCGGGACAGCAAGGCCTAAGACGGACCAGCTCTCCGCAGCTCTTCTTCCCTGACGCGACAGAGCAAACACCGAAATCCTTGCTGAGGAAGCAGCAGCTAAGTGCGGTTCCCGCCAAGCTGAAAACCTATGCGAAAGCATAGCCATCGCTGGGAAATCAGAGTCGTTTCTGTGGGCTGCTGTTGCTGCTTGCCTTAGCCTAGTATTCGAGCACAGCGGGAGGAACCCGCATAGAGCAAAAGCCTCTTTGCTAGGGCATCCCCTCTGGAAAGCACAGCATTCTCTGGGAAATCAGAGTCGGATCTGTGGGATGCTGCTGCTGTTTTCCTGAGGAAGACTCCACAGCACGGTGTAATAAATCTGCATGGAGCGAGATCCACTTTGCCTGGGCATCCCTTCTGCCTGAGATAGAAGCCTGGTTGCGCCTGTGGAAAGAGCCTTAAAGAAAGGGACATCTCTGTCACTGCACTCCCCAGGAGCCTGTCTCGGGAAAGTGCAGCATGCTGCCCCAGGAGAAGAGAAGGAGTCGTTGGCCTTGTGGACGGAAAACGGTCGCGAAGCAGGAGCGCCGGCCCTGGCAAGAACAGCGGGCCGGTGGCAAGACAATTGTCACCATCTGCTTGTGCAGAGAGACGAAGCTAAGGAGACACGAGGGGATGATTGGGCACGGGAGCGTGCTCTAATCTGAGGAAGGAGTCTGGACAGAAGGAAGGCCTTTCCTGTGCCTCTGGGCCCAAGGGGATAGCAGGTCCTTGGCCACCTGTCCAGAGGGCAGACGTGGGCTTGCCACCAATCTCCCGAACCTGAACTCGTAGAAACACCTCCTGGAGGAACGGGCAATCAAATGCCGTCTTCCTCCAGGATTTGGCAGCCTTGGCGGAGGCAGGGGGTGTGTCGGGGAAACAGGGACAGTTTCCCATTACTCCCCATCCCAGGGCACGTGCCGTGTGCAGTGATCCTCTCGCGGCTCCTCAAGGATGGGGAAGGCACGAGCCTAGTCCCCTGTCCCCCTGAATGCCAGAGCGAAAGCACAGGCCTTGCCTACGAGGAGAGATGTCATTGTGAGCAGAGTGCCATCCTAGGCCATGCACGCTGCTGCAGGGTCGAGGCTGGGTCTGCTTATTTCGGCTTGGTAGGATGAACCCAGGATGTGAATTTGGAGCCCGGGAAAGCAAGGCCCAAGAGGCACCAGCTCTCCCGCTGCTCTTCTACCCTGAAGCGACTAAAGCCTTGCTGAGGAAGCAGCGGCCAAGTGCTGTTCGCTCCAAGCCAAAGCCTCTGCGAAAGCACAGCATTCGCTGAGAAATCAGAGTCGGATAGGCGGGCTCTACTGCTGCTTGCCTGAGCCCGGTCTCGCGGTGGGAGAAACCCGCATACAGCGAAATCCTCTTTGCCCGGGCTTCTCCTCTGGGAAAGCACAGCATTCACTGGGAAATCAGAATCGGATGTGGGGGATGCTGCTGCTGAATACCTAAGCTACTCTCCACAGCACGTTGGAAGATACCCGCATGCAACGAAATCCTCTTTGCCCTAGCACCTCTTTGCCTAAGAGAGAAGCGTGGTTGCACATCTGAAAGGGCCTTAAGGAAAGGGACATGTCTTTCACTGCACTCCCCAGGAGCAAGTCTGGGGCAGGCCGAACAAGCCGCCCCCAGAGAAGAGAAGATGCCATTGGCCTTGAGTTTGGGAAACGGTCGGGAAGCAGGAGAGCCTGCCGTGGCAGGAAGAGCAGGCCGGTGGCAAGACAAGTGTCACCCGCTACCGGTGCGGAGAGACGAAGCCTCACTGCTAATGAGACATGAGGTGACGACTAGGGCAGGGGCACCTGCTCCACTCTGAGGAAGGAGTCTGGGCAGAAGGCAGGCCTGTCTTGTGCCTCTGGTCCCAAGGGGACAGCATGTCCTTGACCACCTGTCCGTAGGGCACACTTGGGCTTGCTACCAGGAGCCAAACCCGGAACTTGAGGAACAGCTCCCTCGTGAAATGGGCAGTCAGATGCCATCTTCCTCCAAGATGTGACAGCGTTTTCGGTGGCAGGGGGTTTGCCGGGGAAGGAGTGGGGACAGTCCCCCAAAGCTCCCCATTCCAGGGAACGGACGGTGTTCAGGGATCCTGTCGCCTCTCCTCTCCTGTGGCGAAGGCACTGGCCTTGTCCGTGAGTCCGCCTGAGAGCCAGTACCAAAGGCCAAGCGTTGCCTACAACGGGAGTTGATAGTGTGCATTGAGTGCCATCCTAGGCCACGCACGCTGCTGCAGGTTGGTGGCTGTGTCTGCTTATTTCGGCCTGGCAGCGAGAACCCAGGGCGCCAACATGAAGCCCGGGACAGCAAGGCCTAAGACGGACCAGCTCTCCGCAGCTCTTCTTCCCTGACGCGACAGAGCAAACACCGAAATCCTTGCTGAGGAAGCAGCAGCGAAGTGCGGTTCCCGCCAAGCTGAAAAACCTATGCGAAAGCATAGCCATCGCTGGGAAATCAGAGTCGTTTCTGTGGGCTGCTGTTGCTGCTTGCCTTAGCCTAGTATTCGAGCACGGCGGGAGGAACCCGCATAGAGCAAAAGCCTCTTTGCTAGGGCATCCCCTCTGGAAAGCACAGCATTCTCTGGGAAATCAGAGTCGGATCTGTGGGATGCTGCTGCTGTTTTCCTGAGGAAGACTCCACAGCACGGTGTAATAAATCTGCATGGAGCGAGATCCACTTTGCCTGGGCATCCCTTCTGCCTGAGAGAGAAGCCTGGTTGCGCCTGTGGAAAGAGCCTTAAAGAAAGGGACATGTCTGTCACTGCACTCCCCAGGAGCCTGTCTCGGGAAAGTGCAGCATGCTGCCCCAGGAGAAGAGAAGGAGTCGTTGGCCTTGTGGACGGAAAACGGTCGCGAAGCAGGAGCGCCGGCCCTGGCAAGAACAGCGGGCCGGTGGCAAGACAATTGTCACCCTCTGCTTGTGCAGAGAGACGAAGAAAAGGAGACACGAGGGGATGATTGGGCACGGGAGCGTGCTCTAATCTGAGGAAGGAGTCTGGACAGAAGGAAGGCCTTTCCTGTGCCTCTGGGCCCAAGGGGATAGCAGGTCCTTGGCCACCTGTCCAGAGGGCAGACGTGGGCTTGCCACCAATCTCCCGAACCTGAACTCGCAGAAACACCTCCTGGAGGAACGGGCAATCAAATGCCGTCTTCCTCCAGGATGTGGCAGCCTTGGCGGAGGCAGGGGGTGTGTCGGGGAAACAGGGACAGTTTCCCATTACTCCCCATCCCAGGGCACGGGCCGTGTGCAGTGATCCTCTCGCGGCTCCTCAAGGATGGGGAAGGCACGAGCCTAGTCCCCTGTCCCCCTGAATGCCAGAGCGAAAGGGCAGGCCTTGCCTACGAGGAGAGATGTCATTGTGAGCAGAGTGCCATCCTAGGCCATGCACGCTGCTGCAGGGTCGAGGCTGGGTCTGCTTATTTCGGCTTGCTAGGATGAACCCAGGATGTGAACTTGGAGCCCGGGAAAGCAAGGCCCAAGAGGCACCAGCTCTCCCGCTGCTCTTCTTCCCTGAAGCGACTAAAGCCTTGCTGAGGAAGCAGCGGCCAAGTGCTGTTCTATCCAAGCCAAAGCCTCTGCGAAAGCACAGCATTCGCTGAGAAATCAGAGTCGGATCTGCGGGCTCTATTGCTGCTTGCCTGAGCCCGGTCTCGCGGTGGGAGAAACCCGCATACAGCGAAATCCTCTTTGACCGGACATCTCCTCTGGGAAAGCACAGCATTCACTGGGAAATCAGAATCGGATGTGGGGGATGCTGCTGCTGAATACCTAAGCTACTCTCCACAGCACGTTGGAAGATACCCGCATGCAACGAAATCCTCTTTGCCCTAGCACGTCTTTGCCTAAGAGAGAAGCGTGGTTGCACATCTGAAAGGGCCTTAAGGAAAGGGACATGTCTTTCACTGCACTCCCCAGGAGCAAGTCTGGGGCAGGCCGAACAAGCCGCCCCCAGAGAAGAGAAGGTGCCATTGGCCTTGAGTTTGGGAAACGGTCGGGAAGCAGGAGAGCCTGCCGTGGCAGGAAGAGCAGGCCGGTGGCAAGACAAGTGTCACCCGCTCCCTGTGCGGAGAGACGAAGCCTCACTGCTAATGAGACATGAGGTGACGACTAGGGCAGGGGCACCTGCTCCACTCTGAGGAAGGAGTCTGGGCAGAAGGCAGGCCTGTCTTGTGCCTCTGGTCCCAAGGGGACAGCATGTCCTTGACCACCTGTCCGTAGGGCACACTTGGGCTTGCTACCAGGAGCCAAACCCGGAACTTGAGGAACAGCTCCCTCGTGAAATGGGCAGTCAGATGCCATCTTCCTCCAAGATGTGACAGCGTTTTCGGTGGCAGGGGGTTTGCCGGGGAAGGAGTGGGGACAGTCCCCCAAAGCTCCCCATTCCAGGGAACGGACGGTGTTCAGGGATCCTGTCGCCTCTCCTCTCCTGTGGCGAAGGCACTGGCCTTGTCCGTGAGTCCGCCTGAGAGCCAGTACCAAAGGCCAAGCGTTGCCTACAACGGGAGTTGATAGTGTGCATTGAGTGCCATCCTAGGCCACGCACGCTGCTGCAGGTTGGTGGCTGTGTCTGCTTATTTCGGCCTGGCAGCGAGAACCCAGGGCGCCAACATGAAGCCCGGGACAGCAAGGCCTAAGACGGACCAGCTCTCCGCAGCTCTTCTTCCCTGACGCGACAGAGCAAACACCGAAATCCTTGCTGAGGAAGCAGCAGCGAAGTGCGGTTCCCGCCAAGCTGAAAACCTATGCGAAAGAATAGCCATCGCTGGGAAATCAGAGTCGTTTCTGTGGGCTGCTATTGCTGCTTGCCTTAGCCTAGTATTCGAGCACGGCGGGAGGAACCCGCATAGAGCAAAAGCCTCTTTGCTAGGGCATCCCCTCTGGGAAAGCACAGCATTCTCTGGGAAATCAGAGTCGGATCTGTGGGATGCTGCTGCTGTTTTCCTGAGGAAGACTCCACAGCATGGTGTAATAAATCTGCATGGAGCGAGATCCACTTTGCCTGGGCATCCCTTCTGCCTGAGAGAGAAGCCTGGTTGCGCCTGTGGAAAGAGCCTTAAAGAAAGGGACATGTCTGTCACTGCACTCCCCAGGAGCCTGTCTCGGGAAAGTGCAGCATGCTGCCCCAGGAGAAGAGAAGGAGTCGTTGGCCTTGTGGACGGAAAACGGTCGCGAAGCAGGAGCGCCGGCCCTGGCAAGAACAGCGGGCCGGTGGCAAGACAATTGTCACCCTCTGCTTGTGCAGAGAGACGAAGCTAAGGAGACACGAGGGTATGATTGGGCACGGGAGCGTGCTCTAATCTGAGGAAGGAGTCTGGACAGAAGGAAGGCCTTTCCTGTGCCTCTGGGCCCAAGGGGATAGCAGGTCCTTGGCCACCTGTCCAGAGGGCAGACGTGGGCTTGCCACCAATCTCCCGAACCTGAACTCGCAGAAACACCTCCTGGAGGAACGGGCAATCAAATGCCGTCTTCCTCCAGGATGTGGCAGCCTTGGCGGAGGCAGGGGGTGTGTCGGGGAAACAGGGACAGTTTCCCATTACTCCCCATCCCAGGGCACGGGCCGTGTGCAGTGATCCTCTCGCGGCTCCTCAAGGATGGGGAAGGCACGAGCCTAGTCCCCTGTCCCCCTGAATGCCAGAGCGAAAGGACAGGCCTTGCCTACGAGGAGAGATGTCATTGTGAGCAGAGTGCCATCCTATGCCATGCACGCTGCTGCAGGGTCGAGGCTGGGTCTGCTTATTTCGGCTTGGTAGGATGAACCCAGGATGTGAACTTGGAGCCCGGGAAAGCAAGGCCCAAGAGGCACCAGCTCTCCCGCTGCTCTTCTTCCCTGAAGCGACTAAAGCCTTGCTGAGGAAGCAGCGGCCAAGTGCTGTTCGCTCCAAGCCAAAGCCTCTGCGAAAGCACAGCATTCGCTGAGAAATCAGAGTCGGATCTGCGGGCTCTACTGCTGCTTGCCTGAGCCCGGTCTCGCGGTGGGAGAAACCCGCATACAGCGAAATCCTCTTTGCCCGGGCTTCTCCTCTGGGAAAGCACAGCATTCACTGGGAAATCAGAATCGGATGTGGGGGATGCTGCTGCTGAATACCTAAGCTACTCTCCACAGCACGTTGGAAGATACCCGCATGCAACGAAATCCTCTTTGCCCTAGCACCTCTTTGCCTAAGAGAGAAGCGTGGTTGCACATCTGAAAGGGCCTTAAGGAAAGGGACATGATTTCACTGCACTCCCCAGGAGCAAGTCTGGGGCAGGCCGAACAAGCCGCCCCCAGAGAAGAGAAGGTGCCATTGGCCTTGAGTTTGGGAAACGGTCGGGAAGCAGGAGAGCCTGCCGTGGCAGGAAGAGCAGGCCGGTTGCAAGACAAGTGTCACCCGCTCCCTGTGCGGAGAGACGAAGCCTCACTGCTAATGAGACATGAGGTGACGACTAGGGCAGGGGCACCTGCTCCACTCTGAGGAAGCAGTCTGGGCAGAAGGCAGGCCTGTCTTGTGCCTCTGGTCCCAAGGGGACAGCATGTCCTTGACCACCTGTCCGTAGGGCACACTTGGGCTTGCTACCAGGAGCCAAACCCGGAACTTGAGGAACAGCTCCCTCGTGAAATGGGCAGTCAGATGCCATCTTCCTCCAAGATGTGACAGCGTTTTCGGTGGCAGGGGGTTTGCCGGGGAAGGAGTGGGGACAGTCCCCCAAAGCTCCCCATTCCAGGCAACGGACGGTGTTCAGGGATCCTGTCGCCTCTCCTCTCCTGTGGCGAAGGCACTGGCCTTGTCCGTGAGTCCGCCTGAGAGCCAGTACCAAAGGCCAAGCGTTGCCTACAACGGGAGTTGATAGTGTGCATTGAGTGCCATCCTAGGCCACGCACGCTGCTGCAGGTTGGTGGCTGTGTCTGCTTATTTCGGCCTGGCAGCGAGAACCCAGGGCGCCAACATGAAGCCCGGGACAGCAAGGCCTAAGACGGACCAGCTCTCCGCAGCTCTTCTTCCCTGACGCGACAGAGCAAACACCGAAATCCTTGCTGAGGAAGCAGCAGCGAAGTGCGGTTCCCGCCAAGCTGAAAAACCTATGCGAAAGCATAGCCATCGCTGGGAAATCAGAGTCGTTTCTGTGGGCTGCTGTTGCTGCTTGCCTTAGCCTAGTATTCGAGCACGGCGGGAGGAACCCGCATAGAGCAAAAGCCTCTTTGCTAGGGCATCCCCTCTGGAAAGCACAGCATTCTCTGGGAAATCAGAGTCGGATCTGTGGGATGCTGCTGCTGTTTTCCTGAGGAAGACTCCACAGCACGGTGTAATAAATCTGCATGGAGCGAGATCCACTTTGCCTGGGCATCCCTTCTGCCTGAGAGAGAAGCCTGGTTGCGCCTGTGGAAATAGCCTTAAAGAAAGGGACATGTCTGTCACTGCACTCCCCAGGAGCCTGTCTCGGGAAAGTGCAGCATGCTGCCCCAGGAGAAGAGAAGGAGTCGTTGGCCTTGTGGACGGAAAACGGTCGCGAAGCAGGAGCGCCGGCCCTGGCAAGAACAGCGGGCCGGTGGCAAGACAATTGTCACCCTCTGCTTGTGCAGAGAGACGAAGAAAAGGAGACACGAGGGGATGATTGGGCACGGGAGCGTGCTCTAATCTGAGGAAGGAGTCTGGACAGAAGGAAGGCCTTTCCTGTGCCTCTGGGCCCAAGGGGATAGCAGGTCCTTGGCCACCTGTCCAGAGGGCAGACGTGGGCTTGCCACCAATCTCCCGAACCTGAACTCGCAGAAACACCTCCTGGAGGAACGGGCAATCAAATGCCGTCTTCCTCCAGGATGTGGCAGCCTTGGCGGAGGCAGGGGGTGTGTCGGGGAAACAGGGACAGTTTCCCATTACTCCCCATCCCAGGGCACGGGCCGTGTGCAGTGATCCTCTCGCGGCTCCTCAAGGATGGGGAAGGCACGAGCCTAGTCCCCTGTCCCCCTGAATGCCAGAGCGAAAGGGCAGGCCTTGCCTACGAGGAGAGATGTCATTGTGAGCAGAGTGCCATCCTAGGCCATGCACGCTGCTGCAGGGTCGAGGCTGGGTCTGCTTATTTCGGCTTGCTAGGATGAACCCAGGATGTGAACTTGGAGCCCGGGAAAGCAAGGCCCAAGAGGCACCAGCTCTCCCGCTGCTCTTCTTCCCTGAAGCGACTAAAGCCTTGCTGAGGAAGCAGCGGCCAAGTGCTGTTCTATCCAAGCCAAAGCCTCTGCGAAAGCACAGCATTCGCTGAGAAATCAGAGTCGGATCTGCGGGCTCTATTGCTGCTTGCCTGAGCCCGGTCTCGCGGTGGGAGAAACCCGCATACAGCGAAATCCTCTTTGACCGGACATCTCCTCTGGGAAAGCACAGCATTCACTGGGAAATCAGAATCGGATGTGGGGGATGCTGCTGCTGAATACCTAAGCTACTCTCCACAGCACGTTGGAAGATACCCGCATGCAACGAAATCCTCTTTGCCCTAGCACGTCTTTGCCTAAGAGAGAAGCGTGGTTGCACATCTGAAAGGGCCTTAAGGAAAGGGACATGTCTTTCACTGCACTCCCCAGGAGCAAGTCTGGGGCAGGCCGAACAAGCCGCCCCCAGAGAAGAGAAGGTGCCATTGGCCTTGAGTTTGGGAAACGGTCGGGAAGCAGGAGAGCCTGCCGTGGCAGGAAGAGCAGGCCGGTGGCAAGACAAGTGTCACCCGCTCCCTGTGCGGAGAGACGAAGCCTCACTGCTAATGAGACATGAGGTGACGACTAGGGCAGGGGCACCTGCTCCACTCTGAGGAAGGAGTCTGGGCAGAAGGCAGGCCTGTCTTGTGCCTCTGGTCCCAAGGGGACAGCATGTCCTTGACCACCTGTCTGTAGGGTACACTCGGGCTTGCTACCAGGAGCCAAACCCGGAACTTGAGGAACAGCTCCCTCGTGAAATGGGCAGTCAGATGCCATCTTCCTCCAAGATGTGACAGCGTTTTCGGTGGCAGGGGGTTTGCCGGGGAAGGAGTGGGGACAGTCCCCCAAAGCTCCCCATTCCAGGGAACGGACGGTGTTCAGGGATCCTGTCGCCTCTCCTCTCCTGTGGCGAAGGCACTGGCCTTGTCCGTGAGTCCGCCTGAGAGCCAGTACCAAAGGCCAAGCGTTGCCTACAACGGGAGTTGATAGTGTGCATTGAGTGCCATCCTAGGCCACGCACGCTGCTGCAGGTTGGTGGCTGTGTCTGCTTATTTCGGCCTGGCAGCGAGAACCCAGGGCGCCAACATGAAGCCCGGGACAGCAAGGCCTAAGACGGACCAGCTCTCCGCAGCTCTTCTTCCCTGACGCGACAGAGCAAACACCGAAATCCTTGCTGAGGAAGCAGCAGCGAAGTGCGGTTCCCGCCAAGCTGAAAACCTATGCGAAAGAATAGCCATCGCTGGGAAATCAGAGTCGTTTCTGTGGGCTGCTATTGCTGCTTGCCTTAGCCTAGTATTCGAGCACGGCGGGAGGAACCCGCATAGAGCAAAAGCCTCTTTGCTAGGGCATCCCCTCTGGGAAAGCACAGCATTCTCTGGGAAATCAGAGTCGGATCTGTGGGATGCTGCTGCTGTTTTCCTGAGGAAGACTCCACAGCATGGTGTAATAAATCTGCATGGAGCGAGATCCACTTTGCCTGGGCATCCCTTCTGCCTGAGAGAGAAGCCTGGTTGCGCCTGTGGAAAGAGCCTTAAAGAAAGGGACATGTCTGTCACTGCACTCCCCAGGAGCCTGTCTCGGGAAAGTGCAGCATGCTGCCCCAGGAGAAGAGAAGGAGTCGTTGGCCTTGTGGACGGAAAACGGTCGCGAAGCAGGAGCACCGGCCCTGGCAAGAACAGCGGGCCGGTGGCAAGACAATTGTCACCCTCTGCTTGTGCAGAGAGACGAAGCTAAGGAGACACGAGGGTATGATTGGGCACGGGAGCGTGCTCTAATCTGAGGAAGGAGTCTGGACAGAAGGAAGGCCTTTCCTGTGCCTCTGGGCCCAAGGGGATAGCAGGTCCTTGGCCACCTGTCCAGAGGGCAGACGTGGGCTTGCCACCAATCTCCCGAACCTGAACTCGCAGAAACACCTCCTGGAGGAACGGGCAATCAAATGCCGTCTTCCTCCAGGATGTGGCAGCCTTGGCGGAGGCAGGGGGTGTGTCGGGGAAACAGGGACAGTTTCCCATTACTCCCCATCCCAGGGCACGGGCCGTGTGCAGTGATCCTCTCGCGGCTCCTCAAGGATGGGGAAGGCACGAGCCTAGTCCCCTGTCCCCCTGAATGCCAGAGCGAAAGGACAGGCCTTGCCTACGAGGAGAGATGTCATTGTGAGCAGAGTGCCATCCTATGCCATGCACGCTGCTGCAGGGTCGAGGCTGGGTCTGCTTATTTCGGCTTGGTAGGATGAACCCAGGATGTGAACTTGGAGCCCGGGAAAGCAAGGCCCAAGAGGCACCAGCTCTCCCGCTGCTCTTCTTCCCTGAAGCGACTAAAGCCTTGCTGAGGAAGCAGCGGCCAAGTGCTGTTCGCTCCAAGCCAAAGCCTCTGCGAAAGCACAGCATTCGCTGAGAAATCAGAGTCGGATCTGCGGGCTCTACTGCTGCTTGCCTGAGCCCGGTCTCGCGGTGGGAGAAACCCGCATACAGCGAAATCCTCTTTGCCCGGGCTTCTCCTCTGGGAAAGCACAGCATTCACTGGGAAATCAGAATCGGATGTGGGGGATGCTGCTGCTGAATACCTAAGCTACTCTCCACAGCACGTTGGAAGATACCCGCATGCAACGAAATCCTCTTTGCCCTAGCACCTCTTTGCCTAAGAGAGAAGCGTGGTTGCACATCTGAAAGGGCCTTAAGGAAAGGGACATGATTTCACTGCACTCCCCAGGAGCAAGTCTGGGGCAGGCCGAACAAGCCGCCCCCAGAGAAGAGAAGGTGCCATTGGCCTTGAGTTTGGGAAACGGTCGGGAAGCAGGAGAGCCTGCCGTGGCAGGAAGAGCAGGCCGGTTGCAAGACAAGTGTCACCCGCTCCCTGTGCGGAGAGACGAAGCCTCACTGCTAATGAGACATGAGGTGACGACTAGGGCAGGGGCACCTGCTCCACTCTGAGGAAGCAGTCTGGGCAGAAGGCAGGCCTGTCTTGTGCCTCTGGTCCCAAGGGGACAGCATGTCCTTGACCACCTGTCCGTAGGGCACACTTGGGCTTGCTACCAGGAGCCAAACCCGGAACTTGAGGAACAGCTCCCTCGTGAAATGGGCAGTCAGATGCCATCTTCCTCCAAGATGTGACAGCGTTTTCGGTGGCAGGGGGTTTGCCGGGGAAGGAGTGGGGACAGTCCCCCAAAGCTCCCCATTCCAGGCAACGGACGGTGTTCAGGGATCCTGTCGCCTCTCCTCTCCTGTGGCGAAGGCACTGGCCTTGTCCGTGAGTCCGCCTGAGAGCCAGTACCAAAGGCCAAGCGTTGCCTACAACGGGAGTTGGTAGTGTGCATTGAGTGCCATCCTAGGCCACGCACGCTGCTGCAGGTTTGTGGCTGTGTCTGCTTATTTCGGCCTGGCAGCGAGAACCCAGGGCGCCAAAATGAAGCCCGGGACAGCAAGGCCTAAGACGGACCAGCTCTCCGCAGCTCTTCTTCCCTGACGCGACAGAGCAAACACCGAAATCCTTGCTGAGGAAGCAGCAGCGAAGTGCGGTTCCCGCCAAGCTGAAAAGCTATGCGAAAGCATAGCCATCGCTGGGAAATCAGAGTCGTTTCTGTGGGCTGCTGTTGCTGCTTGCCTTAGCCTAGTATTCGAGCACGGCGGGAGGAACCCGCATAGAGCAAAAGCCTCTTTGCTAGGGCATCCCCTCTGGGAAAGCACAGCATTCTCTGGGAAATCAGAGTCGGATCTGTGGGATGCTGCTGCTGTTTTCCTGAGGAAGACTCCACAGCATGGTGTAATAAATCTGCATGGAGCGAGATCCACTTTGCCTGGGCATCCCTTCTGCCTGAGAGAGAAGCGTGGTTGCGCCTGTGGAAAGAGCCTTAAAGAAAGGGACATGTCTGTCACTGCACTCCCCAGGAGCCTGTCTCGGGAAAGTGCAGCATGCTGCCCCAGGAGAAGAGAAGGAGTCGTTGGCCTTGTGGACGGAAAACGGTCGCGAAGCAGGAGCGCCGGCCCTGGCAAGAACAGCGGGCCGGTGGCAAGACAATTGTCACCCTCTGCTTGTGCAGAGAGACGAAGCTAAGGAGACACGAGGGTATGATTGGGCACGAGAGCGTGCTCTAATCTGAGGAAGGAGTCTGGACAGAAGGAAGGCCTTTCCTGTGCCTCTGGGCCCAAGGGGATAGCAGGTCCTTGGCCACCTGTCCAGAGGGCAGACGTGGGCTTGCCACCAATCTCCCGAACCTGAACTCGCAGAAACACCTCCTGGAGGAACGGGCAATCAAATGCCGTCTTCCTCCAGGATGTGGCAGCCTTGGCGGAGGCAGGGGGTGTGTCGGGGAAACAGGGACAGTTTCCCATTACTCCCCATCCCAGGGCACGGTCCGTGTGCAGTGATCCTCTCGCGGCTCCTCAAGGATGGGGAAGGCACGAGCCTAGTCCCCTGTCCCCCTGAATGCCAGAGCGAAAGGACAGGCCTTGCCTACGAGGAGAGATGTCATTGTGAGCAGAGTGCCATCCTATGCCATGCACGCTGCTGCAGGGTCGAGGCTGGGTCTGCTTATTTCGGCTTGGTAGGATGAACCCAGGATGTGAACTTGGAGCCCGGGAAAGCAAGGCCCAAGAGGCACCAGCTCTCCCGCTGCTCTTCTTCCCTGAAGCGACTAAAGCCTTGCTGAGGAAGCAGCGGCCAAGTGCTGTTCGCTCCAAGCCAAAGCCTCTGCGAAAGCACAGCATTCGCTGAGAAATCAGAGTCGGATCTGCGGGCTCTACTGCTGCTTGCCTGAGCCCGGTCTCGCGGTGGGAGAAACCCGCATACAGCGAAATCCTCTTTGCCCGGGCTTCTCCTCTGGGAAAGCACAGCATTCACTGGGAAATCAGAATCGGATGTGGGGGATGCTGCTGCTGAATACCTAAGCTACTCTCCACAGCACGTTGGAAGATACCCGCATGCAACGAAATCCTCTTTGCCCTAGCACCTCTTTGCCTAAGAGAGAAGCGTGGTTGCACATCTGAAAGGGCCTTAAGGAAAGGGACATGATTTCACTGCACTCCCCAGGAGCAAGTCTGGGGCAGGCCGAACAAGCCGCCCCCAGAGAAGAGAAGGTGCCATTGGCCTTGAGTTTGGGAAACGGTCGGGAAGCAGGAGAGCCTGCCGTGGCAGGAAGAGCAGGCCGGTGGCAAGACAAGTGTCACCCGCTCCCTGTGCGGAGAGACGAAGCCTCACTGCTAATGAGACATGAGGTGACGACTAGGGCAGGGGCACCTGCTCCACTCTGAGGAAGCAGTCTGGGCAGAAGGCAGGCCTGTCTTGTGCCTCTGGTCCCAAGGGGACAGCATGTCCTTGACCACCTGTCCGTAGGGCACACTTGGGCTTGCTACCAGGAGCCAAACCCGGAACTTGAGGAACAGCTCCCTCGTGAAATGGGCAGTCAGATGCCATCTTCCTCCAAGATGTGACAGCGTTTTCGGTGGCAGGGGGTTTGCCGGGGAAGGAGTGGGGACAGTCCCCCAAAGCTCCCCATTCCAGGCAACGGACGGTGTTCAGGGATCCTGTCGCCTCTCCTCTCCTGTGGCGAAGGCACTGGCCTTGTCCGTGAGTCCGCCTGAGAGCCAGTACCAAAGGCCAAGCGTTGCCTACAACGGGAGTTGGTAGTGTGCATTGAGTGCCATCCTAGGCCACGCACGCTGCTGCAGGTTTGTGGCTGTGTCTGCTTATTTCGGTCTGGCAGCGAGAACCCAGGGCGCCAACATGAAGCCCGGGACAGCAAGGCCTAAGACGGACCAGCTCTCCGCAGCTCTTCTTCCCTGACGCGACAGAGCAAACACCGAAATCCTTGCTGAGGAAGCAGCAGCGATGTGCGGTTCCCGCCAAGCTGAAAAGCTATGCGAAAGCATAGCCATCGCTGGGAAATCAGAGACTTTTCTGTGGGCTGCTGTTGCTGCTTGCCTTAGCCTAGTATTCGAGCACGGCGGGAGGAACCCGCATAGAGCAAAAGCCTCTTTGCTAGGGCATCCCCTCTGGGAAAGCACAGCATTCTCTGGGAAATCAGAGTCGGATCTGTGGGATGCTGCTGCTGTTTTCCTGAGGAAGACTCCACAGCATGGTGTAATAAATCTGCATGGAGCGAGATCCACTTTGCCTGGGCATCCCTTCTGCCTGAGAGAGAAGCGTGGTTGCGCCTGTGGAAAGAGCCTTAAAGAAAGGGACATGTCTGTCACTGCACTCCCCAGGAGCCTGTCTCGGGAAAGTGCAGCATGCTGTCCCAGGAGAAGAGAAGGAGTCGTTGGCCTTGTGGACGGAAAACGGTCGCGAAGCAGGAGCGCCGGCCCTGGCAAGAACAGCGGGCCGGTGGCAAGACAATTGTCACCCTCTGCTTGTGCAGAGAGACGAAGCTAAGGAGACACGAGGGGATGATTGGGCACGGGAGCGTGCTCTAATCTGAGGAAGGAGTCTGGACAGAAGGAAGGCCTTTCCTGTGCCTCTGGGCCCAAGGGGATAGCAGGTCCTTGGCCACCTGTCCAGAGGGCAGACGTGGGCTTGCCACCAATCTCCCGAACCTGAACTCGCAGAAACACCTCCTGGAGGAACGGGCAATCAAATGCCGTCTTCCTCCAGGATGTGGCAGCCTTGGCGGAGGCAGGGGGTGTGTCGGGGAAACAGGGACAGTTTCCCATTACTCCCCATCCCAGGGCACGGGCCGTGTGCAGTGATCCTCTCGCGGCTCCTCAAGGATGGGGAAGGCACGAGCCTAGTCCCCTGTCCCCCTGAATGCCAGAGCGAAAGGGCAGGCCTTGCCTACGAGGAGAGATGTCATTGTGAGCAGAGTGCCATCCTAGGCCATGCACGCTGCTGCAGGGTCGAGGCTGGGTCTGCTTATTTCGGCTTGGTAGGATGAACCCAGGATGTGAACTTGGAGCCCGGGAAAGCAAGGCCCAAGAGGCACCAGCTCTCCCGCTGCTCTTCTTCCCTGAAGCGACTAAAGCCTTGCTGAGGAAGCAGCGGCCAAGTGCTGTTCTATCCAAGCCAAAGCCTCTGCGAAAGCACAGCATTCGCTGAGAAATCAGAGTCGGATAGGCGGGCTCTACTGCTGCTTGCCTGAGCCCGGTCTCGCGGTGGGAGAAACCCGCATACAGCGAAATCCTCTTTGGCCGGGCATCTCCTCTGGGAAAGCACAGCATTCACTGGGAAATCAGAATCGGTTGTGGGGGATGCTGCTGCTGAATACCTAAGCTACTCTCCACAGCACGTTGGAAGATACCCGCATGCAACGAAATCCTCTTTGCCCTAGCACCTCTTTGCCTAAGAGAGAAGCGTGGTTGCACATCTGAAAGGGCCTTAAGGAAAGGGACATGTCTTTCACTGCACTCCCCAGGAGCAAGTCTGGGGCAGGCCGAACAAGCCGCCCCCAGAGAAGAGAAGATGCCATTGGCCTTGAGTTTGGGAAACGGTAGGGAAGCAGGAGAGCCTGCCGTGGCAGGAAGAGCAGGCCGGTGGCAAGACAAGTGTCACCCGCTCCCGGTGCGGAGAGACGAAGCCTCACTGCTAATGAGACATGAGGTGACGACTAGGGCAGGGGCACCTGCTCCACTCTGAGGAAGGAGTCTGGGCAGAAGGCAGGCCTGTCTTGTGCCTCTGGTCCCAAGGGGACAGCATGTCCTTGACCACCTGTCCGTAGGGCACACTTGGGCTTGCTACCAGGAGCCAAACCCGGAACTTGAGGAACAGCTCCCTCGTGAAATGGGCAGTCAGATGCCATCTTCCTCCAAGATGTGACAGCGTTTTCGGTGGCAGGGGGTTTGCCGGGGAAGGAGTGGGGACAGTCCCCCAAAGCTCCCCATTCCAGGCAACGGACGGTGTTCAGGGATCCTGTCGCCTCTCCTCTCCTGTGGCGAAGGCACTGGCCTTGTCCGTGAGTCCGCCTGAGAGCCAGTACCAAAGGCCAAGCGTTGCCTACAACGGGAGTTGGTAGTGTGCATTGAGTGCCATCCTAGGCCACGCACGCTGCTGCAGGTTTGTGGCTGTGTCTGCTTATTTCGGCCTGGCAGCGAGAACCCAGGGCGCCAACATGAAGCCCGGGACAGCAAGGCCTAAGACGGACCAGCTCTCCGCAGCTCTTCTTCCCTGACGCGACAGAGCAAACACCGAAATCCTTGCTGAGGAAGCAGCAGCGAAGTGCGGTTCCCGCCAAGCTGAAAAGCTATGCGAAAGCATAGCCATCGCTGGGAAATCAGAGTCGTTTCTGTGGGCTGCTGTTGCTGCTTGCCTTAGCCTAGTATTCGAGCACGGCGGGAGGAACCCGCATAGAGCAAAAGCCTCTTTGCTAGGGCATCCCCTCTGGGAAAGCACAGCATTCTCTGGGAAATCAGAGTCGGATCTGTGGGATGCGGCTGCTGTTTTCCTGAGGAAGACTCCACAGCACGGTGTAATAAATCTGCATGGAGCGAGATCCACTTTGCCTGGGCATCCCTTCTGCCTGAGAGAGAAGCCTGGTTGCGCCTGTGGAAAGAGCCTTAAAGAAAGGGACATGTCTGTCACTGCACTCCCCAGGAGCCTGTCTCGGGAAAGTGCAGCATGCTGCCCCAGGAGAAGAGAAGGAGTCGTTGGCCTTGTGGACGGAAAACGGTCGCGAAGCAGGAGCGCCGGCCCTGGCAAGAACAGCGGGCCGGTGGCAAGACAATTGTCACCCTCTGCTTGTGCAGAGAGACGAAGCTAAGGAGACACGAGGGTATGATTGGGCACGGGAGCGTGCTCTAATCTGAGGAAGGAGTCTGGACAGAAGGAAGGCCTTTCCTGTGCCTCTGGGCCCAAGGGGATAGCAGGTCCTTGGCCACCTGTCCAGAGGGCAGACGTGGGCTTGCCACCAATCTCCCGAACCTGAACTCGCAGAAACACCTCCTGGAGGAACGGGCAATCAAATGCCGTCTTCCTCCAGGATGTGGCAGCCTTGGCGGAGGCAGGGGGTGTGTCGGGGAAACAGGGACAGTTTCCCATTACTCCCCATCCCAGGGCACGGGCCGTGTGCAGTGATCCTCTCGCGGCTCCTCAAGGATGGGGAAGGCACGAGCCTAGTCCCCTGTCCCCCTGAATGCCAGAGCGAAAGGACAGGCCTTGCCTACGAGGAGAGATGTCATTGTGAGCAGAGTGCCATCCTATGCCATGCACGCTGCTGCAGGGTCGAGGCTGGGTCTGCTTATTTCGGCTTGGTAGGATGAACCCAGGATGTGAACTTGGAGCCCGGGAAAGCAAGGCCCAAGAGGCACCAGCTCTCCCGCTGCTCTTCTTCCCTGAAGCGACTAAAGCCTTGCTGAGGAAGCAGCGGCCAAGTGCTGTTCGCTCCAAGCCAAAGCCTCTGCGAAAGCACAGCATTCGCTGAGAAATCAGAGTCGGATCTGCGGGCTCTACTGCTGCTTGCCTGAGCCCGGTCTCGCGGTGGGAGAAACCCGCATACAGCGAAATCCTCTTTGCCCGGGCTTCTCCTCTGGGAAAGCACAGCATTCACTGGGAAATCAGAATCGGATGTGGGGGATGCTGCTGCTGAATACCTAAGCTACTCTCCACAGCACGTTGGAAGATACCCGCATGCAACGAAATCCTCTTTGCCCTAGCACCTCTTTGCCTAAGAGAGAAGCGTGGTTGCACATCTGAAAGGGCCTTAAGGAAAGGGACATGATTTCACTGCACTCCCCAGGAGCAAGTCTGGGGCAGGCCGAACAAGCCGCCCCCAGAGAAGAGAAGGTGCCATTGGCCTTGAGTTTGGGAAACGGTCGGGAAGCAGGAGAGCCTGCCGTGGCAGGAAGAGCAGGCCGGTGGCAAGACAAGTGTCACCCGCTCCCTGTGCGGAGAGACGAAGCCTCACTGCTAATGAGACATGAGGTGACGACTAGGGCAGGGGCACCTGCTCCACTCTGAGGAAGCAGTCTGGGCAGAAGGCAGGCCTGTCTTGTGCCTCTGGTCCCAAGGGGACAGCATGTCCTTGACCACCTGTCCGTAGGGCACACTTGGGCTTGCTACCAGGAGCCAAACCCGGAACTTGAGGAACAGCTCCCTCGTGAAATGGGCAGTCAGATGCCATCTTCCTCCAAGATGTGACAGCGTTTTCGGTGGCAGGGGGTTTGCCGGGGAAGGAGTGGGGACAGTCCCCCAAAGCTCCCCATTCCAGGCAACGGACGGTGTTCAGGGATCCTGTCGCCTCTCCTCTCCTGTGGCGAAGGCACTGGCCTTGTCCGTGAGTCCGCCTGAGAGCCAGTACCAAAGGCCAAGCGTTGCCTACAACGGGAGTTGGTAGTGTGCATTGAGTGCCATCCTAGGCCACGCACGCTGCTGCAGGTTTGTGGCTGTGTCTGCTTATTTCGGCCTGGCAGCGAGAACCCAGGGCGCCAAAATGAAGCCCGGGACAGCAAGGCCTAAGACGGACCAGCTCTCCGCAGCTCTTCTTCCCTGACGCGACAGAGCAAACACCGAAATCCTTGCTGAGGAAGCAGCAGCGAAGTGCGGTTCCCGCCAAGCTGAAAAGCTATGCGAAAGCATAGCCATCGCTGGGAAATCAGAGTCGTTTCTGTGGGCTGCTGTTGCTGCTTGCCTTAGCCTAGTATTCGAGCACGGCGGGAGGAACCCGCATAGAGCAAAAGCCTCTTTGCTAGGGCATCCCCTCTGGGAAAGCACAGCATTCTCTGGGAAATCAGAGTCGGATCTGTGGGATGCGGCTGCTGTTTTCCTGAGGAAGACTCCACAGCACGGTGTAATAAATCTGCATGGAGCGAGATCCACTTTGCCTGGGCATCCCTTCTGCCTGAGAGAGAAGCCTGGTTGCGCCTGTGGAAAGAGCCTTAAAGAAAGGGACATGTCTGTCACTGCACTCCCCAGGAGCCTGTCTCGGGAAAGTGCAGCATGCTGCCCCAGGAGAAGAGAAGGAGTCGTTGGCCTTGTGGACGGAAAACGGTCGCGAAGCAGGAGCGCCGGCCCTGGCAAGAACAGCGGGCCGGTGGCAAGACAATTGTCACCCTCTGCTTGTGCAGAGAGACGAAGCTAAGGAGACACGAGGGTATGATTGGGCACGAGAGCGTGCTCTAATCTGAGGAAGGAGTCTGGACAGAAGGAAGGCCTTTCCTGTGCCTCTGGGCCCAAGGGGATAGCAGGTCCTTGGCCACCTGTCCAGAGGGCAGACGTGGGCTTGCCACCAATCTCCCGAACCTGAACTCGCAGAAACACCTCCTGGAGGAACGGGCAATCAAATGCCGTCTTCCTCCAGGATGTGGCAGCCTTGGCGGAGGCAGGGGGTGTGTCGGGGAAACAGGGACAGTTTCCCATTACTCCCCATCCCAGGGCACGGGCCGTGTGCAGTGATCCTCTCGCGGCTCCTCAAGGATGGGGAAGGCACGAGCCTAGTCCCCTGTCCCCCTGAATGCCAGAGCGAAAGGACAGGCCTTGCCTACGAGGAGAGATGTCATTGTGAGCAGAGTGCCATCCTATGCCATGCACGCTGCTGCAGGGTCGAGGCTGGGTCTGCTTATTTCGGCTTGGTAGGATGAACCCAGGATGTGAACTTGGAGCCCGGGAAAGCAAGGCCCAAGAGGCACCAGCTCTCCCGCTGCTCTTCTTCCCTGAAGCGACTAAAGCCTTGCTGAGGAAGCAGCGGCCAAGTGCTGTTCGCTCCAAGCCAAAGCCTCTGCGAAAGCACAGCATTCGCTGAGAAATCAGAGTCGGATCTGCGGGCTCTACTGCTGCTTGCCTGAGCCCGGTCTCGCGGTGGGAGAAACCCGCATACAGCGAAATCCTCTTTGCCCGGGCTTCTCCTCTGGGAAAGCACAGCATTCACTGGGAAATCAGAATCGGATGTGGGGGATGCTGCTGCTGAATACCTAAGCTACTCTCCACAGCACGTTGGAAGATACCCGCATGCAACGAAATCCTCTTTGCCCTAGCACCTCTTTGCCTAAGAGAGAAGCGTGGTTGCACATCTGAAAGGGCCTTAAGGAAAGGGACATGATTTCACTGCACTCCCCAGGAGCAAGTCTGGGGCAGGCCGAACAAGCCGCCCCCAGAGAAGAGAAGGTGCCATTGGCCTTGAGTTTGGGAAACGGTCGGGAAGCAGGAGAGCCTGCCGTGGCAGGAAGAGCAGGCCGGTGGCAAGACAAGTGTCACCCGCTCCCTGTGCGGAGAGACGAAGCCTCACTGCTAATGAGACATGAGGTGACGACTAGGGCAGGGGCACCTGCTCCACTCTGAGGAAGCAGTCTGGGCAGAAGGCAGGCCTGTCTTGTGCCTCTGGTCCCAAGGGGACAGCATGTCCTTGACCACCTGTCCGTAGGGCACACTTGGGCTTGCTACCAGGAGCCAAACCCGGAACTTGAGGAACAGCTCCCTCGTGAAATGGGCAGTCAGATGCCATCTTCCTCCAAGATGTGACAGCGTTTTCGGTGGCAGGGGGTTTGCCGGGGAAGGAGTGGGGACAGTCCCCCAAAGCTCCCCATTCCACGGAACGGACGGTGTTCAGGGATCCTGTCGCCTCTCCTCTCCTGTGGCGAAGGCACTGGCCTTGTCCGTGAGTCCGCCTGAGAGCCAGTACCAAAGGCCAAGCGTTGCCTACAACGGGAGTTGGTAGTGTGCATTGAGTGCCATCCTAGGCCACGCACGCTGCTGCAGGTTTGTGGCTGTGTCTGCTTATTTCGGCCTGGCAGCGAGAACCCAGGGCGCCAACATGAAGCCCGGGACAGCAAGGCCTAAGATGGACCAGCTCTCCGCAGCTCTTCTTCCCTGACGCGACAGAGCAAACACCGAAATCCTTGCTGAGGAAGCAGCAGCGAAGTGCGGTTCCCGCCAAGCTGAAAAGCTATGCGAAAGCATAGCCATCGCTGGGAAATCAGAGACTTTTCTGTGGGCTGCTGTTGCTGCTTGCCTTAGCCTAGTATTCGAGCACGGCGGGAGGAACCCGCATAGAGCAAAAGCCTCTTTGCTAGGGCATCCCCTCTGGGAAAGCACAGCATTCTCTGGGAAATCAGAGTCGGATCTGTGGGATGCTGCTGCTGTTTTCCTGAGGAAGACTCCACAGCATGGTGTAATAAATCTGCATGGAGCGAGATCCACTTTGCCTGGGCATCCCTTCTGCCTGAGAGAGAAGCGTGGTTGCGCCTGTGGAAAGAGCCTTAAAGAAAGGGACATGTCTGTCACTGCACTCCCCAGGAGCCTGTCTCGGGAAAGTGCAGCATGCTGCCCCAGGAGAAGAGAAGGAGTCGTTGGCCTTGTGGACGGAAAACGGTCGCGAAGCAGGAGCGCCGGCCCTGGCAAGAACAGCGGGCCGGTGGCAAGACAATTGTCACCCTCTGCTTGTGCAGAGAGACGAAGCTAAGGAGACACGAGGGGATGATTGGGCACGGGAGCGTGCTCTAATCTGAGGAAGGAGTCTGGACAGAAGGAAGGCCTTTCCTGTGCCTCTGGGCCCAAGGGGATAGCAGGTCCTTGGCCACCTGTCCAGAGGGCAGACGTGGGCTTGCCACCAATCTCCCGAACCTGAACTCGCAGAAACACCTCCTGGAGGAACGGGCAATCAAATGCCGTCTTCCTCCAGGATGTGGCAGCCTTGGCGGAGGCAGGGGGTGTGTCGGGGAAACAGGGACAGTTTCCCATTACTCCCCATCCCAGGGCACGGGCCGTGTGCAGTGATCCTCTCGCGGCTCCTCAAGGATGGGGAAGGCACGAGCCTAGTCCCCTGTCCCCCTGAATGCCAGAGCGAAAGGGCAGGCCTTGCCTACGAGGAGAGATGTCATTGTGAGCAGAGTGCCATCCTAGGCCATGCACGCTGCTGCAGGGTCGAGGCTGGGTCTGCTTATTTCGGCTTGGTAGGATGAACCCAGGATGTGAACTTGGAGCCCGGGAAAGCAAGGCCCAAGAGGCACCAGCTCTCCCGCTGCTCTTCTTCCCTGAAGCGACTAAAGCCTTGCTGAGGAAGCAGCGGCCAAGTGCTGTTCTATCCAAGCCAAAGCCTCTGCGAAAGCACAGCATTCGCTGAGAAATCAGAGTCGGATAGGCGGGCTCTACTGCTGCTTGCCTGAGCCCGGTCTCGCGGTGGGAGAAACCCGCATACAGCGAAATCCTCTTTGGCCGGGCATCTCCTCTGGGAAAGCACAGCATTCACTGGGAAATCAGAATCGGTTGTGGGGGATGCTGCTGCTGAATACCTAAGCTACTCTCCACAGCACGTTGGAAGATACCCGCATGCAACGAAATCCTCTTTGCCCTAGCACCTCTTTGCCTAAGAGAGAAGCGTGGTTGCACATCTGAAAGGGCCTTAAGGAAAGGGACATGTCTTTCACTGCACTCCCCAGGAGCAAGTCTGGGGCAGGCCGAACAAGCCGCCCCCAGAGAAGAGAAGATGCCATTGGCCTTGAGTTTGGGAAACGGTAGGGAAGCAGGAGAGCCTGCCGTGGCAGGAAGAGCAGGCCGGTGGCAAGACAAGTGTCACCCGCTCCCGGTGCGGAGAGACGAAGCCTCACTGCTAATGAGACATGAGGTGACGACTAGGGCAGGGGCACCTGCTCCACTCTGAGGAAGGAGTCTGGGCAGAAGGCAGGCCTGTCTTGTGCCTCTGGTCCCAAGGGGACAGCATGTCCTTGACCACCTGTCCGTAGGGCACACTTGGGCTTGCTACCAGGAGCCAAACCCGGAACTTGAGGAACAGCTCCCTCGTGAAATGGGCAGTCAGATGCCATCTTCCTCCAAGATGTGACAGCGTTTTCGGTGGCAGGGGGTTTGCCGGGGAAGGAGTGGGGACAGACCCCCAAAGCTCCCCATTCCAGGCAACGGACGGTGTTCAGGGATCCTGTCGCCTCTCCTCTCCTGTGGCGAAGGCACTGGCCTTGTCCGTGAGTCCGCCTGAGAGCCAGTACCAAAGGCCAAGCGTTGCCTACAACGGGAGTTGGTAGTGTGCATTGAGTGCCATCCTAGGCCACGCACGCTGCTGCAGGTTTGTGGCTGTGTCTGCTTATTTCGGCCTGGCAGCGAGAACCCAGGGCGCCAACATGAAGCCCGGGACAGCAAGGCCTAAGACGGACCAGCTCTCCGCAGCTCTTCTTCCCTGACGCGACAGAGCAAACACCGAAATCCTTGCTGAGGAAGCAGCAGCGAAGTGCGGTTCCCGCCAAGCTGAAAAGCTATGCGAAAGCATAGCCATCGCTGGGAAATCAGAGTCGTTTCTGTGGGCTGCTGTTGCTGCTTGCCTTAGCCTAGTATTCGAGCACGGCGGGAGGAACCCGCATAGAGCAAAAGCCTCTTTGCTAGGGCATCCCCTCTGGGAAAGCACAGCATTCTCTGGGAAATCAGAGTCGGATCTGTGGGATGCTGCTGCTGTTTTCCTGAGGAAGACTCCACAGCACGGTGTAATAAATCTGCATGGAGCGAGATCCACTTTGCCTGGGCATCCCTTCTGCCTGAGAGAGAAGCCTGGTTGCGCCTGTTGAAAGAGCCTTAAAGAAAGGGACATGTCTGTCACTGCACTCCCCAGGAGCCTGTCTCGGGAAAGTGCAGCATGCTGCCCCAGGAGAAGAGAAGGAGTCGTTGGCCTTGTGGACGGAAAACGGTCGCGAAGCAGGAGCGCCGGCCCTGGCAAGAACAGCGGGCCGGTGGCAAGACAATTGTCACCCTCTGCTTGTGCAGAGAGACGAAGCTAAGGAGACACGAGGGTATGATTGGGCACGGGAGCGTGCTCTAATCTGAGGAAGGAGTCTGGACAGAAGGAAGGCCTTTCCTGTGCCTCTGGGCCCAAGGGGATAGCAGGTCCTTGGCCACCTGTCCAGAGGGCAGACGTGGGCTTGCCACCAATCTCCCGAACCTGAACTCGCAGAAACACCTCCTGGAGGAACGGGCAATCAAATGCCGTCTTCCTCCAGGATGTGGCAGCCTTGGCGGAGGCAGGGGGTGTGTCGGGGAAACAGGGACAGTTTCCCATTACTCCCCATCCCAGGGCACGGGCCGTGTGCAGTGATCCTCTCGCGGCTCCTCAAGGATGGGGAAGGCACGAGCCTAGTCCCCTGTCCCCCTGAATGCCAGAGCGAAAGGACAGGCCTTGCCTACGAGGAGAGATGTCATTTTGAGCAGAGTGCCATCCTATGCCATGCACGCTGCTGCAGGGTCGAGGCTGGGTCTGCTTATTTCGGCTTGGTAGGATGAACCCAGGATGTGAACTTGGAGCCCGGGAAAGCAAGGCCCAAGAGGCACCAGCTCTCCCGCTGCTCTTCTTCCCTGAAGCGACTAAAGCCTTGCTGAGGAAGCAGCGGCCAAGTGCTGTTCGCTCCAAGCCAAAGCCTCTGCGAAAGCACAGCATTCGCTGAGAAATCAGAGTCGGATCTGCGGGCTCTACTGCTGCTTGCCTGAGCCCGGTCTCGCGGTGGGAGAAACCCGCATACAGCGAAATCCTCTTTGCCCGGGCTTCTCCTCTGGGAAAGCACAGCATTCACTGGGAAATCAGAATCGGATGTGGGGGATGCTGCTGCTGAATACCTAAGCTACTCTCCACAGCACGTTGGAAGATACCCGCATGCAACGAAATCCTCTTTGCCCTAGCACCTCTTTGCCTAAGAGAGAAGCGTGGTTGCACATCTGAAAGGGCCTTAAGGAAAGGGACATGATTTCACTGCACTCCCCAGGAGCAAGTCTGGGGCAGGCCGAACAAGCCGCCCCCAGAGAAGAGAAGGTGCCATTGGCCTTGAGTTTGGGAAACGGTCGGGAAGCAGGAGAGCCTGCCGTGGCAGGAAGAGCAGGCCGGTGGCAAGACAAGTGTCACCCGCTCCCTGTGCGGAGAGACGAAGCCTCACTGCTAATGAGACATGAGGTGACGACTAGGGCAGGGGCACCTGCTCCACTCTGAGGAAGCAGTCTGGGCAGAAGGCAGGCCTGTCTTGTGCCTCTGGTCCCAAGGGGACAGCATGTCCTTGACCACCTGTCCGTAGGGCACACTTGGGCTTGCTACCAGGAGCCAAACCCGGAACTTGAGGAACAGCTCCCTCGTGAAATGGGCAGTCAGATGCCATCTTCCTCCAAGATGTGACAGCGTTTTCGGTGGCAGGGGGTTTGCCGGGGAAGGAGTGGGGACAGTCCCCCAAAGCTCCCCATTCCAGGGAACGGACGGTGTTCAGGGATCCTGTCGCCTCTCCTCTCCTGTGGCGAAGGCACTGGCCTTGTCCGTGAGTCCGCCTGAGAGCCAGTACCAAAGGCCAAGCGTTGCCTACAACGGGAGTTGGTAGTGTGCATTGAGTGCCATCCTAGGCCACGCACGCTGCTGCAAGTTTGTGGCTGTGTCTGCTTATTTCGGCCTGGCAGCGAGAACCCAGGGCGCCAACATGAAGCCCGGGACAGCAAGGCCTAAGACGGACCAGCTCTCCGCAGCTCTTCTTCCCTGACGCGACAGAGCAAACACCGAAATCCTTGCTGAGGAAGCAGCAGCGAAGTGCGGTTCCCGCCAAGCTGAAAAGCTATGCGAAAGCATAGCCATCGCTGGGAAATCAGAGTCTTTTCTGTGGGCTGCTGTTGCTGCTTGCCTTAGCCTAGTATTCGAGCACGGCGGGAGGAACCCGCATAGAGCAAAAGCCTCTTTGCTAGGGCATCCCCTCTGGGAAAGCACAGCATTCTCTGGGAAATCAGAGTCGGATCTGTGGGTTGCTGCTGCTGTTTTCCTGAGGAAGACTCCACAGCATGGTGTAATAAATCTGCATGGAGCGAGATCCACTTTGCCTGGGCATCCCTTCTGCCTGAGAGAGAAGCCTGGTTGCGCCTGTGGAAAGAGCCTTAAAGAAAGGGACATGTCTGTCACTGCACTCCCCAGGAGCCTGTCTCGGGAAAGTGCAGCATGCTGCCCCAGGAGAAGAGAAGGAGTCGTTGGCCTTGTGGACGGAAAACGGTCGCGAAGCAGGAGCGCCGGCCCTGGCAAGAACAGCGGGCCGGTGGCAAGACAATTGTCACCCTCTGCTTGTGCAGAGAGACGAAGCTAAGGAGACACGAGGGGATGATTGGGCACGGGAGCGTGCTCTAATCTGAGGAAGGAGTCTGGACAGAAGGAAGGCCTTTCCTGTGCCTCTGGGCCCAAGGGGATAGCAGGTCCTTGGCCACCTGTCCAGAGGGCAGACGTGGGCTTGCCACCAATCTCCCGAACCTGAACTCGCAGAAACACCTCCTGGAGGAACGGGCAATCAAATGCCGTCTTCCTCCAGGATGTGGCAGCCTTGGCGGAGGCAGGGGGTGTGTCGGGGAAACAGGGACAGTTTCCCATTACTCCCCATCCCAGGGCACGGGCCGTGTGCAGTGATCCTCTCGCGGCTCCTCAAGGATGGGGAAGGCACGAGCCTAGTCCCCTGTCCCCCTGAATGCCAGAGCGAAAGGGCAGGCCTTGCCTACGAGGAGAGATGTCATTGTGAGCAGAGTGCCATCCTAGGCCATGCACGCTGCTGCAGGGTCGAGGCTGGGTCTGCTTATTTCGGCTTGGTAGGATGAACCCAGGATGTGAACTTGGAGCCCGGGAAAGCAAGGCCCAAGAGGCACCAGCTCTCCCGCTGCTCTTCTTCCCTGAAGCGACTAAAGCCTTGCTGAGGAAGCAGCGGCCAAGTGCTGTTCTATCCAAGCCAAAGCCTCTGCGAAAGCACAGCATTCGCTGAGAAATCAGAGTCGGATAGGCGGGCTCTACTGCTGCTTGCCTGAGCCCGGTCTCGCGGTGGGAGAAACCCGCATACAGCGAAATCCTCTTTGGCCGGGCATCTCCTCTGGGAAAGCACAGCATTCACTGGGAAATCAGAATCGGTTGTGGGGGATGCTGCTGCTGAATACCTAAGCTACTCTCCACAGCACGTTGGAAGATACCCGCATGCAACGAAATCCTCTTTGCCCTAGCACCTCTTTGCCTAAGAGAGAAGCGTGGTTGCACATCTGAAAGGGCCTTAAGGAAAGGGACATGTCTTTCACTGCACTCCCCAGGAGCAAGTCTGGGGCAGGCCGAACAAGCCGCCCCCAGAGAAGAGAAGATGCCATTGGCCTTGAGTTTGGGAAACGGTCGGGAAGCAGGAGAGCCTGCCGTGGCAGGAAGAGCAGGCCGGTGGCAAGACAAGTGTCACCCGCTCCCGGTGCGGAGAGACGAAGCCTCACTGCTAATGAGACATGAGGTGACGACTAGGGCAGGGGCACCTGCTCCACTCTGAGGAAGGAGTCTGGGCAGAAGGCAGGCCTGTCTTGTGCCTCTGGTCCCAAGGGGACAGCATGTCCTTGACCACCTGTCCGTAGGGCACACTTGGGCTTGCTACCAGGAGCCTAACCCGGAACTTGAGGAACAGCTCCCTCGTGAAATGGGCAGTCAGATGCCATCTTCCTCCAAGATGTGACAGCGTTTTCGGTGGCAGGGGGTTTGCCGGGGAAGGAGTGGGGACAGTCCCCCAAAGCTCTCCATTCCAGGCAACGGACGGTGTTCAGGGATCCTGTCGCCTCTCCTCTCCTGTGGCGAAGGCACTGGCCTTGTCCGTGAGTCCGCCTGAGAGCCAGTACCAAAGGCCAAGCGTTGCCTACAACGGGAGTTGGTAGTGTGCATTGAGTGCCATCCTAGGCCACGCACGCTGCTGCAGGTTTGTGGCTGTGTCTGCTTATTTCGGCCTGGCAGCGAGAACCCAGGGCGCCAACATGAAGCCCGGGACAGCAAGGCCTAAGACGGACCAGCTCTCCGCAGCTCTTCTTCCCTGACGCGACAGAGCAAACACCGAAATCCTTGCTGAGGAAGCAGCAGCGAAGTGCGGTTCCCGCCAAGCTGAAAAGCTATGCGAAAGCATAGCCATCGCTGGGAAATCAGAGTCGTTTCTGTGGGCTGCTGTTGCTGCTTGCCTTAGCCTAGTATTCGAGCCCGGCGGGAGGAACCCGCATAGAGCAAAAGCCTCTTTGCTAGGGCATCCCCTCTGGGAAAGCACAGCATTCTCTGGGAAATCAGAGTCGGATCTGTGGGATGCTGCTGCTGTTTTCCTGAGGAAGACTCCACAGCACGGTGTAATAAATCTGCATGGAGCGAGATCCACTTTGCCTGGGCATCCCTTCTGCCTGAGAGAGAAGCGTGGTTGCGCCTGTGGAAAGAGCCTTAAAGAAAGGGACATGTCTGTCACTGCACTCCCCAGGAGCCTGTCTCAGGAAAGTGCAGCATGCTGCCCCAGGAGAAGAGAAGGAGTCGTTGGCCTTGTGGACGGAAAACGGTCGCGAAGCAGGAGCGCCGGCCCTGGCAAGAACAGCGGGCCGGTGGCAAGACAATTGTCACCATCTGCTTGTGCAGAGAGACGAAGCTAAGGAGACACGAGGGGATGATTGGGCACGGGAGCGTGCTCTAATCTGAGGAAGGAGTCTGGACAGAAGGAAGGCCTTTCCTGTGCCTCTGGGCCCAAGGGGATAGCAGGTCCTTGGCCACCTGTCCAGAGGGCAGACGTGGGCTTGCCACCAATCTCCCGAACCTGAACTCGCAGAAACACCTCCTGGAGGAACGGGCAATCAAATGCCGTCTTCCTCCAGGATTTGGCAGCCTTGGCGGAGGCAGGGGGTGTGTCGGGGAAACAGGGACAGTTTCCCATTACTCCCCATCCCAGGGCACGTGCCGTGTGCAGTGATCCTCTCGCGGCTCCTCAAGGATGGAGAAGGTACGAGCCTAGTCCCCTGTCCCCCTGAATGCCAGAGCGAAAGCACAGGCCTTGCCTACGAGGAGAGATGTCATTGTGAGCAGAGTGCCATCCTAGGCCATGCACGCTGCTGCAGGGTCGAGGCTGGGTCTGCTTATTTAGGCTTGGTAGGATGAACCCAGGATGTGAACTTGGAGCCCGGGAAAGCAAGGCCCAAGAGGCACCAGCTCTCCCGCTGCTCTTCTTCCCTGAAGCGACTAAAGCCTTGCTGAGGAAGCAGCGGCCAAGTGCTGTTCGCTCCAAGCCAAAGCCTCTGCGAAAGCACAGCATTCGCTGAGAAATCAGAGTCGGATCTGCGGGCTCTACTGCTGCTTGCCTGAGCCCGGTCTCGCGGTGGGAGAAACCCGCATACAGTGAAATCCTCTTTGCCCGGGCATCTCCTCTGGGAAAGCACAGCATTCACTGGGAAATCAGAATCGGATGTGGGGGATGCTGCTGCTGAATACCTAAGCTACTCTCCACAGCACGTTGGAAGATACCCGCATGCAACGAAATCCTCTTTGCCCTAGCACCTCTTTGCCTAAGAGAGAAGCGTGGTTGCACATCTGAAAGGGCCTTAAGGAAAGGGACATGTCTTTCACTGCACTCCCCAGGAGCAAGTCTGGGGCAGGCCGAACAAGCCGCCCCCAGAGAAGAGAAGGTGCCATTGGCCTTGAGTTTGGGAAACGGTCGGGAAGCAGGAGAGCCTGCCGTGGCAGGAAGAGCAGGCCGGTGGCAAGACAAGTGTCACCCGCTCCCGGTGCGGAGAGACGAAGCCTCACTGCTAATGAGACATGAGGTGACAACTAGGGCAGGGGCACCTGCTCCACTCTGAGGAAGGAGTCTGGGCAGAAGGCAGGCCTGTCTTGTGCCTCTGGTCCCAAGGGGACAGGATGTCCTTGACCACCTGTCCGTAGGGCACACTCGGGCTTGCTACCAGGAGCCAAACCCGGAACTTGAGGAACAGCTCCCTCGTGAAATGGGCAGTCAGATGCCATCTTCCTCCAAGATGTGACAGCGTTTTCGGTGGCAGGGGGTTTGCCGGGGAAGGAGTGGGGACAGTCCCCCAAAGCTCCCCATTCCAGGCAACGGACGGTGTTCAGGGATCCTGTCGCCTCTCCTCTCCTGTGGCGAAGGCACTGGCCTTGTCCGTGAGTCCGCCTGAGAGCCAGTACCAAAGGCCAAGCGTTGCCTACAACGGGAGTTGGTAGTGTGCATTGAGTGCCATCCTAGGCCACGCACGCTGCTGCAGGTTTGTGGCTGTGTCTGCTTATTTCGGCCTGGCAGCGAGAACCCAGGGCGCCAACATGAAGCCCGGGACAGCAAGGCCTAAGACGGACCAGCTCTCCGCAGCTCTTCTTCCCTGACGCGACAGAGCAAACACCGAAATCCTTGCTGAGGAAGCAGCAGCAAAGTGCGGTTCCCGCCAAGCTGAAAACCTATGCGAAAGCATAGCCATCGCTGGGAAATCAGAGTCGTTTCTGTGGGCTGCTGTTGCTGCTTGCCTTAGCCTAGTATTCGAGCACGGCGGGAGGAACCCGCATAGAGCAAAAGCCTCTTTGCTAGGGCATCCCCTCTGGGAAAGCACAGCATTCTCTGGGAAATCAGAGTCGGATCTGTGGGATGCTGCTACTGTTTTCCTGAGGAAGACTCCACAGCACGGTGTAATAAATCTGCATGGAGCGAGATCCACTTTGCCTGGGCATCCCTTCTGCCTGAGAGAGAAGCGTGGTTGCGCCTGTGGAAAGATCCTTAAAGAAAGGGACATGTCTGTCACTGCACTCCCCAGGAGCCTGTCTCGGGAAAGTGCAGCATGCTGCCCCAGGAGAAGAGGAATCGTTGGCCTTGTGGACGGAAAACGGTCGCGAAGCAGGAGCGCCGGCCCTGGCAAGAACAGCGGGCCGGTGGCAAGACAATTGTCACCCTCTGCTTGTGCAGAGAGACGAAGCTAAGGAGACACGAGGGTATGATTGGGCACGGGAGCGTGCTCTAATCTGAGGAAGGAGTCTGGACAGAAGGAAGGCCTTTCCTGTGCCTCTGGGCCCAAGGGGATAGCAGGTCCTTGGCCACCTGTCCAGAGGGCAGACGTGGGCTTGCCACCAATCTCCCGAACCTGAACTCGCAGAAACACCTCCTGGAGGAACGGGCAATCAAATGCCGTCTTCCTCCAGGATGTGGCAGCCTTGGCGGAGGCAGGGGGTGTGTCGGGGAAACAGGGACAGTTTCCCATTACTCCCCATCCCAGGGCACGGGCCGTGTGCAGTGATCCTCTCGCGGCTCCTCAAGGATGGGGAAGGCACGAGCCTAGTCCCCTGTCCCCCTGAATGCCAGAGCGAAAGGGCAGGCCTTGCCTACGAGGAGAGATGTCATTGTGAGCAGAGTGCCATCCTAGGCCATGCACGCTGCTGCAGGGTCGAGGCTGGGTCTGCTTATTTCGGCTTGGTAGGATGAACCCAGGATGTGAACTTGGAGCCCGGGAAAGCAAGGCCCAAGAGGCACCAGCTCTCCCGCTGCTCTTCTTCCCTGAAGCGACTAAAGCCTTGCTGAGGAAGCAGCGGCCAAGTGCTGTTCTATCCAAGCCAAAGCCTCTGCGAAAGCACAGCATTCGCTGAGAAATCAGAGTCGGATAGGCGGGCTCTACTGCTGCTTGCCTGAGCCCGGTCTCGCGGTGGGAGAAACCCGCATACAGCGAAATCCTCTTTCGCCGGGCATCTCCTCTGGGAAAGCACAGCATTCACTGGGAAATCAGAATCGGATGTGGGGGATGCTGCTGCTGAATACCTAAGCTACTCTCCACAGCACGTTGGAAGATACCCGCATGCAACGAAATCCTCTTTGCCCTAGCACCTCTTTGCCTAAGAGAGAAGCGTGGTTGCACATCTGAAAGGGCCTTAAGGAAAGGGACATGTCTTTCACTGCACTCCCCAGGAGCAAGTCTGGGGCAGGCCGAACAAGCCGCCCCCAGAGAAGAGAAGATGCCATTGGCCTTGAGTTTGGGAAACGGTCGGGAAGCAGGAGAGCCTGCCGTGGCAGGAAGAGCAGGCCGGTGGCAAGACAAGTGTCACCCGCTCCCTGTGCGGAGAGACGAAGCCTCACTGCTAATGAGACATGAGGTGACGACTAGGGCAGGGGCACCTGCTCCACTCTGAGGAAGGAGTCTGGGCAGAAGGCAGGCCTGTCTTGTGCCTCTGGTCCCAAGGGGACAGCATGTCCTTGACCACCTGTCCGTAGGGCACACTTGGGCTTGCTACCAGGAGCCAAACCCGGAACTTGAGGAACAGCTCCCTCGTGAAATGGGCAGTCAGATGCCATCTTCCTCCAAGATGTGACAGCGTTTTCGGTGGCAGGGGGTTTGCCGGGGAAGGAGTGGGGACAGTCCCCCAAAGCTCCCCATTCCAGGGAACGGACGGTGTTCAGGGATCCTGTCGCCTCTCCTCTCCTGTGGCGAAGGCACTGGCATTGTCCGTGAGTCCGCCTGAGAGCCAGTACCAAAGGCCAAGCGTTGCCTTCAACGGGAGTTGGTAGTGTGCATTGAGTGCCATCCTAGGCCACGCACGCTGCTGCAGGTTTGTGGCTGTGTCTGCTTATTTCGGCCTGGCAGCGAGAACCCAGGGCGCCAACATGAAGCCCGGGACAGCAAGGCCTAAGACGGACCAGCTCTCCGCAGCTCTTCTTCCCTGACGCGACAGAGCAAACACCGAAATCCTTGCTGAGGAAGCAGCAGCGAAGTGCGGTTCCCGCCAAGCTGAAAAACCTATGCGAAAGCATAGCCATCGCTGGGAAATCAGAGTCGTTTCTGTGGGCTGCTGTTGCTGCTTGCCTTAGCCTAGTATTCGAGCACGGCGGGAGGAACCCGCATAGAGCAAAAGCCTCTTTGCTAGGGCATCCCCTCTGGAAAGCACAGCATTCTCTGGGAAATCAGAGTCGGATCTGTGGGATGCTGCTGCTGTTTTCCTGAGGAAGACTCCACAGCACGGTGTAATAAATCTGCATGGAGCGAGATCCACTTTGCCTGGGCATCCCTTCTGCCTGAGAGAGAAGCCTGGTTGCGCCTGTGGAAAGAGCCTTAAAGAAAGGGACATGTCTGTCACTGCACTCCCCAGGAGCCTGTCTCGGGAAAGTGCAGCATGCTGCCCCAGGAGAAGAGAAGGAGTCGTTGGCCTTGTGGACGGAAAACGGTCGCGAAGCAGGAGCGCCGGCCCTGGCAAGAACAGCGGGCCGGTGGCAAGACAATTGTCACCCTCTGCTTGTGCAGAGAGACGAAGCTAAGGAGACACGAGGGGATGATTGGGCACGGGAGCGTGCTCTAATCTGAGGAAGGAGTCTGGACAGAAGGAAGGCCTTTCCTGTGCCTCTGGGCCCAAGGGGATAGCAGGTCCTTGGCCACCTGTCCAGAGGGCAGACGTGGGCTTGCCACCAATCTCCCGAACCTGAACTCGCAGAAACACCTCCTGGAGGAACGGGCAATCAAATGCCGTCTTCCTCCAGGATGTGGCAGCCTTGGCGGAGGCAGGGGGTGTGTCGGGGAAACAGGGACAGTTTCCCATTACTCCCCATCCCAGGGCACGGGCCGTGTGCAGTGATCCTCTCGCGGCTCCTCAAGGATGGGGAAGGCACGAGCCTAGTCCCCTGTCCCCCTGAATGCCAGAGCGAAAGGGCAGGCCTTGCCTACGAGGAGAGATGTCATTGTGAGCAGAGTGTCATCCTAGGCCATGCACGCTGCTGCAGGGTCGAGGCTGGGTCTGCTTATTTCGGCTTGGTAGGATGAACCCAGGATGTGAACTTGGAGCCCGGGAAAGCAAGGCCCAAGAGGCACCAGCTCTCCCGCTGCTCTTCTTCCCTGAAGCGACTAAAGCCTTGCTGAGGAAGCAGCGGCCAAGTGCTGTTCTATCCAAGCCAAAGCCTCTGCGAAAGCACAGCATTCGCTGAGAAATCAGAGTCGGATCTGCGGGCTCTATTGCTGCTTGCCTGAGCCCGGTCTCGCGGTGGGAGAAACCCGCATACAGCGAAATCCTCTTTGACCGGACATCTCCTCTGGGAAAGCACAGCATTCACTGGGAAATCAGAATCGGATGTGGGGGATGCTGCTGCTGAATACCTAAGCTACTCTCCACAGCACGTTGGAAGATACCCGCATGCAACGAAATCCTCTTTGCCCTAGCACGTCTTTGCCTAAGAGAGAAGCGTGGTTGCACATCTGAAAGGGCCTTAAGGAAAGGGACATGTCTTTCACTGCACTCCCCAGGAGCAAGTCTGGGGCAGGCCGAACAAGCCGCCCCCAGAGAAGAGAAGGTGCCATTGGCCTTGAGTTTGGGAAACGGTCGGGAAGCAGGAGAGCCTGCCGTGGCAGGAAGAGCAGGCCGGTGGCAAGACAAGTGTCACCCGCTCCCTGTGCGGAGAGACGAAGCCTCACTGCTAATGAGACATGAGGTGACGACTAGGGCAGGGGCACCTGCTCCACTCTGAGGAAGGAGTCTGGGCAGAAGGCAGGCCTGTCTTGTGCCTCTGGTCCCAAGGGGACAGCATGTCCTTGACCACCTGTCCGTAGGGCACACTTGGGCTTGCTACCAGGAGCCAAACCCGGAACTTGAGGAACAGCTCCCTCGTGAAATGGGCAGTCAGATGCCATCTTCCTCCAAGATGTGACAGCGTTTTCGGTGGCAGGGGGTTTGCCGGGGAAGGAGTGGGGACAGTCCCCCAAAGCTCCCCATTCCAGGGAACGGACGGTGTTCAGGGATCCTGTCGCCTCTCCTCTCCTGTGGCGAAGGCACTGGCCTTGTCCGTGAGTCCGCCTGAAAGCCAGTACCAAAGGCCAAGCGTTGCCTACAACGGGAGTTGATAGTGTGCATTGAGTGTCATCCTAGGCCACGCACGCTGCTGCAGGTTGGTGGCTGTGTCTGCTCATTTCGGCCTGGCAGCGAGAACCCAGGGCGCCAACATGAAGCCCGGGACAGCAAGGCCTAAGACGGACCAGCTCTCCGCAGCTCTTCTTCCCTGACGCGACAGAGCAAACACCGAAATCCTTGCTGAGGAAGCAGCAGCGAAGTGCGGTTCCCGCCAAGCTGAAAACCTATGCGAAAGAATAGCCATCGCTGGGAAATCAGAGTCGTTTCTGTGGGCTGCTATTGCTGCTTGCCTTAGCCTAGTATTCGAGCACGGCGGGAGGAACCCGCATAGAGCAAAAGCCTCTTTGCTAGGGCATCCCCTCTGGGAAAGCACAGCATTCTCTGGGAAATCAGAGTCGGATCTGTGGGATGCTGCTGCTGTTTTCCTGAGGAAGACTCCACAGCACGGTGTAATAAATCTGCATGGAGCGAGATCCACTTTGCCTGGGCATCCCTTCTGCCTGAGAGAGAAGCCTGGTTGCGCCTGTGGAAAGAGCCTTAAAGAAAGGGACATGTCTGTCACTGCACTCCCCAGGAGCCTGTCTCGGGAAAGTGCAGCATGCTGCCCCAGGAGAAGAGAAGGTGTCGTTGGCCTTGTGGACGGAAAACGGTCGCGAAGCAGGAGCGCCGGCCCTGGCAAGAACAGCGGGCCGGTGGCAAGACAATTGTCACCCTCTGCTTGTGCAGAGAGACGAAGCTAAGGAGACACGAGGGGATGATTGGGCACGGGAGCGTGCTCTAATCTGAGGAAGGAGTCTGGACAGAAGGAAGGCCTTTCCTGTGCCTCTGGGCCCAAGGGGATAGCAGGTCCTTGGCCACCTGTCCAGAGGGCAGACGTGGGCTTGCCACGAATCTCCCGAACCTGAACTCGCAGAAACACCTCCTGGAGGAACGGGCAATCAAATGCCGTCTTCCTCCAGGATGTGGCAGCCTTGGCGGAGGCAGGGGGTGTGTCGGGGAAACAGGGACAGTTTCCCATTACTCCCCATCCCAGGGCACGGGCCGTGTGCAGTGATCCTCTCGCGGCTCCTCAAGGATGGGGAAGGCACGAGCCTAGTCCCCTGTCCCCCTGAATGCCAGAGCGAAAGGGCAGGCCTTGCCTACGAGGAGAGATGTCATTGTGAGCAGAGTGCCATCCTAGGCCATGCACGCTGCTGCAGGGTCGAGGCTGGGTCTCCTTATTTCGGCTTGGTAGGATGAACCCAGGATGTGAACTTGGAGCCCGGGAAAGCAAGGCCCAAGAGGCACCAGCTCTCCCGCTGCTCTTCTTCCCTGAAGCGACTAAAGCCTTGCTGAGGAAGCAGCGGCCAAGTGCTGTTCTATCCAAGCCAAAGCCTCTGCGAAAGCACAGCATTCGCTGAGAAATCAGAGTCGGATAGGCGGGCTCTACTGCTGCTTGCCTGAGCCCGGTCTCGCGGTGGGAGAAACCCGCATACAGCGAAATCCTCTTTGGCCGGGCATCTCCTCTGGGAAAGCACAGCATTCACTGGGAAATCAGAATCGGTTGTGGGGGATGCTGCTGCTGAATACCTAAGCTACTCTCCACAGCACGTTGGAAGATACCCGCATGCAACGAAATCCTCTTTGCCCTAGCACCTCTTTGCCTAAGAGAGAAGCGTGGTTGCACATCTGAAAGGGCCTTAAGGAAAGGGACATGTCTTTCACTGCACTCCCCAGGAGCAAGTCTGGGGCAGGCCGAACAAGCCGCCCCCAGAGAAGAGAAGATGCCATTGGCCTTGAGTTTGGGAAACGGTCGGGAAGCAGGAGAGCCTGCCGTGGCAGGAAGAGCAGGCCGGTGGCAAGACAAGTGTCACCCGCTCCCGGTGCGGAGAGACGAAGCCTCACTGCTAATGAGACATGAGGTGACGACTAGGGCAGGGGCACCTGCTCCACTCTGAGGAAGGAGTCTGGGCAGAAGGCAGGCCTGTCTTGTGCCTCTGGTCCCAAGGGGACAGCATGTCCTTGACCACCTGTCCGTAGGGCACACTTGGGCTTGCTACCAGGAGCCAAACCCGGAACTTGAGGAACAGCTCCCTCGTGAAATGGGCAGTCAGATGCCATCTTCCTCCAAGATGTGACAGCGTTTTCGGTGGCAGGGGGTTTGCCGGGGAAGGAGTGGGGACAGTCCCCCAAAGCTCCCCATTCCAGGCAACGGACGGTGTTCAGGGATCCTGTCGCCTCTCCTCTCCTGTGGCGAAGGCCCTGGCCTTGTCCGTGAGTCCGCCTGAGAGCCAGTACCAAAGGCCAAGCGTTGCCTACAACGGGAGTTGGTAGTGTGCATTGAGTGCCATCCTAGGCCACGCACGCTGCTGCAGGTTTGTGGCTGTGTCTGCTTATTTCGGCCTGGCAGCGAGAACCCAGGGCGCCAAAATGAAGCCCGGGACAGCAAGGCCTAAGACGGACCAGCTCTCCGCAGCTCTTCTTCCCTGACGCGACAGAGCAAACACCGAAATCCTTGCTGAGGAAGCAGCAGCGAAGTGCGGTTCCCGCCAAGCTGAAAAGCTATGCGAAAGCATAGCCATCGCTGGGAAATCAGAGTCGTTTCTGTGGGCTGCTGTTGCTGCTTGCCTTAGCCTAGTATTCGAGCACGGCGGGAGGAACCCGCATAGAGCAAAAGCCTCTTTGCTAGGGCATCCCCTCTGGGAAAGCACAGCATTCTCTGGGAAATCAGAGTCGGATCTGTGGGATGCTGCTGCTGTTTTCCTGAGGAAGACTACACAGCACGGTGTAATAAATCTGCATGGAGCGAGATCCACTTTGCCTGGGCATCCCTTCTGCCTGAGAGAGAAGCCTGGTTGCGCCTGTGGAAAGAGCCTTAAAGAAAGGGACATGTCTGTCACTGCACTCCCCAGGAGCCTGTCTCGGGAAAGTGCAGCATGCTGCCCCAGGAGAAGAGAAGGAGTCGTTGGCCTTGTGGACGGAAAACGGTCGCGAAGCAGGAGCGCCGGCCCTGGCAAGAACAGCGGGCCGGTGGCAAGACAATTGTCACCCTCTGCTTGTGCAGAGAGACGAAGCTAAGGAGACACGAGGGTATGATTGGGCACGGGAGCGTGCTCTAATCTGAGGAAGGAGTCTGGACAGAAGGAAGGCCTTTCCTGTGCCTCTGGGCCCAAGGGGATAGCAGGTCCTTGGCCACCTGTCCAGAGGGCAGACGTGGGCTTGCCACCAATCTCCCGAACCTGAACTCGCAGAAACACCTCCTGGAGGAACGGGCAATCAAATGCCGTCTTCCTCCAGGATGTGGCAGCCTTGGCGGAGGCAGGGGGTGTGTCGGGGAAACAGGGACAGTTTCCCATTACTCCCCATCCCAGGGCACGGGCCGTGTGCAGTGATCCTCTCGCGGCTCCTCAAGGATGGGGAAGGCACGAGCCTAGTCCCCTGTCCCCCTGAATGCCAGAGCGAAAGGGCAGGCCTTGCCTACGAGGAGAGATGTCATTGTGAGCAGAGTGCCATCCTAGGCCATGCACGCTGCTGCAGGGTCGAGGCTGGGTCTGCTTATTTCGGCTTGGTAGGATGAACCCAGGATGTGAACTTGGAGCCCGGGAAAGCAAGGCCCAAGAGGCACCAGCTCTCCCGCTGCTCTTCTTCCCTGAAGCGACTAAAGCCTTGCTGAGGAAGCAGCGGCCAAGTGCTGTTCTATCCAAGCCAAAGCCTCTGCGAAAGCACAGCATTCGCTGAGAAATCAGAGTCGGATAGGCGGGCTCTACTGCTGCTTGCCTGAGCCCGGTCTCGCGGTGGGAGAAACCCGCATACAGCGAAATCCTCTTTGGCCGGGCATCTCCTCTGGGAAAGCACAGCATTCACTGGGAAATCAGAATCGGTTGTGGGGGATGCTGCTGCTGAATACCTAAGCTACTCTCCACAGCACGTTGGAAGATACCCGCATGCAACGAAATCCTCTTTGCCCTAGCACCTCTTTGCCTAAGAGAGAAGCGTGGTTGCACATCTGAAAGGGCCTTAAGGAAAGGGACATGTCTTTCACTGCACTCCCCAGGAGCAAGTCTGGGGCAGGCCGAACAAGCCGCCCCCAGAGAAGAGAAGATGCCATTGGCCTTGAGTTTGGGAAACGGTCGGGAAGCAGGAGAGCCTGCCGTGGCAGGAAGAGCAGGCCGGTGGCAAGACAAGTGTCACCCGCTCCCGGTGCGGAGAGACGAAGCCTCACTGCTAATGAGACATGAGGTGACGACTAGGGCAGGGGCACCTGCTCCACTCTGAGGAAGGAGTCTGGGCAGAAGGCAGGCCTGTCTTGTGCCTCTGGTCCCAAGGGGACAGCATGTCCTTGACCACCTGTCCGTAGGGCACACTTGGGCTTGCTACCAGGAGCCAAACCCGGAACTTGAGGAACAGCTCCCTCGTGAAATGGGCAGTCAGATGCCATCTTCCTCCAAGATGTGACAGCGTTTTCGGTGGTAGGGGGTTTGCCGGGGAAGGAGTGGGGACAGTCCCCCAAAGCTCCCCATTCCAGGCAACGGACGGTGTTCAGGGATCCTGTCGCCTCTCCTCTCCTGTGGCGAAGGCACTGGCCTTGTCCGTGAGTCCGCCTGAGAGCCAGTACCAAAGGCCAAGCGTTGCCTACAACGGGAGTTGGTAGTGTGCATTGAGTGCCATCCTAGGCCACGCACGCTGCTGCAGGTTTGTGGCTGTGTCTGCTTATTTCGGCCTGGCAGCGAGAACCCAGGGCGCCAAAATGAAGCCCGGGACAGCAAGGCCTAAGACGGACCAGCTCTCCGCAGCTCTTCTTCCCTGACGCGACAGAGCAAACACCGAAATCCTTGCTGAGGAAGCAGCAGCGAAGTGCGGTTCCCGCCAAGCTGAAAAGCTATGCGAAAGCATAGCCATCGCTGGGAAATCAGAGTCGTTTCTGTGGGCTGCTGTTGCTGCTTGCCTTAGCCTAGTATTCGAGCACGGCGGGAGGAACCCGCATAGAGCAAAAGCCTCTTTGCTAGGGCATCCCCTCTGGGAAAGCACAGCATTCTCTGGGAAATCAGAGTCGGATCTGTGGGATGCTGCTGCTGTTTTCCTGAGGAAGACTCCACAGCACGGTGTAATAAATCTGCATGGAGCGAGATCCACTTTGCCTGGGCATCCCTTCTGCCTGAGAGAGAAGCCTGGTTGCGCCTGTGGAAAGAGCCTTAAAGAAAGGGACATGTCTGTCACTGCACTCCCCAGGAGCCTGTCTCGGGAAAGTGCAGCATGCTGCCCCAGGAGAAGAGAAGGAGTCGTTGGCCTTGTGGACGGAAAACGGTCGCGAAGCAGGAGCGCCGGCCCTGGCAAGAACAGCGGGCCGGTGGCAAGACAATTGTCACCCTCTGCTTGTGCAGAGAGACGAAGCTAAGGAGACACGAGGGTATGATTGGGCACGGGAGCGTGCTCTAATCTGAGGAAGGAGTCTGGACAGAAGGAAGGCCTTTCCTGTGCCTCTGGGCCCAAGGGGATAGCAGGTCCTTGGCCACCTGTCCAGAGGGCAGACGTGGGCTTGCCACCAATCTCCCGAACCTGAACTCGCAGAAACACCTCCTGGAGGAACGGGCAATCAAATGCCGTCTTCCTCCAGGATGTGGCAGCCTTGGCGGAGGCAGGGGGTGTGTCGGGGAAACAGGGACAGTTTCCCATTACTCCCCATCCCAGGGCACGGGCCGTGTGCAGTGATCCTCTCGCGGCTCCTCAAGGATGGGGAAGGCACGAGCCTAGTCCCCTGTCCCCCTGAATGCCAGAGCGAAAGGACAGGCCTTGCCTACGAGGAGAGATGTCATTTTGAGCAGAGTGCCATCCTATGCCATGCACGCTGCTGCAGGGTCGAGGCTGGGTCTGCTTATTTCGGCTTGGTAGGATGAACCCAGGATGTGAACTTGGAGCCCGGGAAAGCAAGGCCCAAGAGGCACCAGCTCTCCCGCTGCTCTTCTTCCCTGAAGCGACTAAAGCCTTGCTGAGGAAGCAGCGGCCAAGTGCTGTTCGCTCCAAGCCAAAGCCTCTGCGAAAGCACAGCATTCGCTGAGAAATCAGAGTCGCATCTGCGGGCTCTACTGCTGCTTGCCTGAGCCCGGTCTCGCGGTGGGAGAAACCCGCATACAGCGAAATCCTCTTTGCCCGGGCTTCTCCTCTGGGAAAGCACAGCATTCACTGGGAAATCAGAATCGGATGTGGGGGATGCTGCTGCTGAATACCTAAGCTACTCTCCACAGCACGTTGGAAGATACCCGCATGCAACGAAATCCTCTTTGCCCTAGCACCTCTTTGCCTAAGAGAGAAGCGTGGTTGCACATCTGAAAGGGCCTTAAGGAAAGGGACATGATTTCACTGCACTCCCCAGGAGCAAGTCTGGGGCAGGCCGAACAAGCCGCCCCCAGAGAAGAGAAGGTGCCATTGGCCTTGAGTTTGGGAAACGGTCGGGAAGCAGGAGAGCCTGCCGTGGCAGGAAGAGCAGGCCGGTGGCAAGACAAGTGTCACCCGCTCCCTGTGCGGAGAGACGAAGCCTCACTGCTAATGAGACATGAGGTGACGACTAGGGCAGGGGCACCTGCTCCACTCTGAGGAAGCAGTCTGGGCAGAAGGCAGGCCTGTCTTGTGCCTCTGGTCCCAAGGGGACAGCATGTCCTTGACCACCTGTCCGTAGGGCACACTTGGGCTTGCTACCAGGAGCCAAACCCGGAACTTGAGGAACAGCTCCCTCGTGAAATGGGCAGTCAGATGCCATCTTCCTCCAAGATGTGACAGCGTTTTCGGTGGCAGGGGGTTTGCCGGGGAAGGAGTGGGGACAGTCCCCCAAAGCTCCCCATTCCACGGAACGGACGGTGTTCAGGGATCCTGTCGCCTCTCCTCTCCTGTGGCGAAGGCACTGGCCTTGTCCGTGAGTCCGCCTGAGAGCCAGTACCAAAGGCCAAGCGTTGCCTACAACGGGAGTTGGTAGTGTGCATTGAGTGCCATCCTAGGCCACGCACGCTGCTGCAGGTTTGTGGCTGTGTCTGCTTATTTCGGCCTGGCAGCGAGAACCCAGGGCGCCAACATGAAGCCCGGGACAGCAAGGCCTAAGACGGACCAGCTCTCCGCAGCTCTTCTTCCCTGACGCGACAGAGCAAACACCGAAATCCTTGCTGAGGAAGCAGCAGCGAAGTGCGGTTCCCGCCAAGCTGAAAAGCTATGCGAAAGCATAGCCATCGCTGGGAAATCAGAGTCTTTTCTGTGGGCTGCTGTTGCTGCTTGCCTTAGCCTAGTATTCGAGCACGGCGGGAGGAACCCGCATAGAGCAAAAGCCTCTTTGCTAGGGCATCCCCTCTGGGAAAGCACAGCATTCTCTGGGAAATCAGAGTCGGATCTGTGGGATGCTGCTGCTGTTTTCCTGAGGAAGACTCCACAGCATGGTGTAATAAATCTGCATGGAGCGAGATCCACTTTGCCTGGGCATCCCTTCTGCCTGAGAGAGAAGCCTGGTTGCGCCTGTGGAAAGAGCCTTAAAGAAAGGGACATGTCTGTCACTGCACTCCCCAGGAGCCTGTCTCGGGAAAGTGCAGCATGCTGCCCCAGGAGAAGAGAAGGAGTCGTTGGCCTTGTGGACGGAAAACGGTCGCGAAGCAGGAGCGCCGGCCCTGGCAAGAACAGCGGGCCGGTGGCAAGACAATTGTCACCCTCTGCTTGTGCAGAGAGACGAAGCTAAGGAGACACGAGGGGATGATTGGGCACGGGAGCGTGCTCTAATCTGAGGAAGGAGTCTGGACAGAAGGAAGGCCTTTCCTGTGCCTCTGGGCCCAAGGGGATAGCAGGTCCTTGGCCACCTGTCCAGAGGGCAGACGTGGGCTTGCCACCAATCTCCCGAACCTGAACTCGCAGAAACACCTCCTGGAGGAACGGGCAATCAAATGCCGTCTTCCTCCAGGATGTGGCAGCCTTGGCGGAGGCAGGGGGTGTGTCGGGGAAACAGGGACAGTTTCCCATTACTCCCCATCCCAGGGCACGGGCCGTGTGCAGTGATCCTCTCGCGGCTCCTCAAGGATGGGGAAGGCACGAGCCTAGTCCCCTGTCCCCCTGAATGCCAGAGCGAAAGGGCAGGCCTTGCCTACGAGGAGAGATGTCATTGTGAGCAGAGTGCCATCCTAGGCCATGCACGCTGCTGCAGGGTCGAGGCTGGGTCTGCTTATTTCGGCTTGGTAGGATGAACCCAGGATGTGAACTTGGAGCCCGGGAAAGCAAGGCCCAAGAGGCACCAGCTCTCCCGCTGCTCTTCTTCCCTGAAGCGACTAAAGCCTTGCTGAGGAAGCAGCGGCCAAGTGCTGTTCTATCCAAGCCAAAGCCTCTGCGAAAGCACAGCATTCGCTGAGAAATCAGAGTCGGATAGGCGGGCTCTACTGCTGCTTGCCTGAGCCCGGTCTCGCGGTGGGAGAAACCCGCATACAGCGAAATCCTCTTTGGCCGGGCATCTCCTCTGGGAAAGCACAGCATTCACTGGGAAATCAGAATCGGTTGTGGGGGATGCTGCTGCTGAATACCTAAGCTACTCTCCACAGCACGTTGGAAGATACCCGCATGCAACGAAATCCTCTTTGCCCTAGCACCTCTTTGCCTAAGAGAGAAGCGTATTTGCACATCTGAAAGGGCCTTAAGGAAAGGGACATGTCTTTCACTGCACTCCCCAGGAGCAAGTCTGGGGCAGGCCGAACAAGCCGCCCCCAGAGAAGAGAAGATGCCATTGGCCTTGAGTTTGGGAAACGGTCGGGAAGCAGGAGAGCCTGCCGTGGCAGGAAGAGCAGGCCGGTGGCAAGACAAGTGTCACCCGCTCCCGGTGCGGAGAGACGAAGCCTCACTGCTAATGAGACATGAGGTGACGACTAGGGCAGGGGCACCTGCTCCACTCTGAGGAAGGAGTCTGGGCAGAAGGCAGGCCTGTCTTGTGCCTCTGGTCCCAAGGGGACAGCATGTCCTTGACCACCTGTCCGTAGGGCACACTTGGGCTTGCTACCAGGAGCCAAACCCGGAACTTGAGGAACAGCTCCCTCGTGAAATGGGCAGTCAGATGCCATCTTCCTCCAAGATGTGACAGCGTTTTCGGTGGCAGGGGGTTTGCCGGGGAAGGAGTGGGGACAGTCCCCCAAAGCTCCCCATTCCAGGCAACGGACGGTGTTCAGGGATCCTGTCGCCTCTCCTCTCCTGTGGCGAAGGCACTGGCCTTGTCCGTGAGTCCGCCTGAGAGCCAGTACCAAGGCCAAGCGTTGCCTACAACGGGAGTTGGTAGTGTGCATTGAGTGCCATCCTAGGCCACGCACGCTGCTGCAGGTTTGTGGCTGTGTCTGCTTATTTCGGCCTGGCAGCGAGAACCCAGGGCGCCAACATGAAGCCCGGGACAGCAAGGCCTAAGACGGACCAGCTCTCCGCAGCTCTTCTTCCCTGACGCGACAGAGCAAACACCGAAATCCTTGCTGAGGAAGCAGCAGCGAAGTGCGGTTCCCGCCAAGCTGAAAAGCTATGCGAAAGCATAGCCATCGCTGGGAAATCAGAGTCGTTTCTGTGGGCTGCTGTTGCTGCTTGCCTTAGCCTAGTATTCGAGCCCGGCGGGAGGAACCCGCATAGAGCAAAAGCCTCTTTGCTAGGGCATCCCCTCTGGGAAAGCACAGCATTCTCTGGGAAATCAGAGTCGGATCTGTGGGATGCTGCTGCTGTTTTCCTGAGGAAGACTCCACAGCACGGTGTAATAAATCTGCATGGAGCGAGATCCACTTTGCCTGGGCATCCCTTCTGCCTGAGAGAGAAGCCTGGTTGCGCCTGTGGAAAGAGCCTTAAAGAAAGGGACATGTCTGTCACTGCACTCCCCAGGAGCCTGTCTCGGGAAAGTGCAGCATGCTGCCCCAGGAGAAGAGAAGGTGTCGTTGGCCTTGTGGACGGAAAACGGTCGCGAAGCAGGAGCGCCGGCCCTGGCAAGAACAGCGGGCCGGTGGCAAGACAATTGTCACCCTCTGCTTGTGCAGAGAGACGAAGCTAAGGAGACACGAGGGTATGATTGGGCACGGGAGCGTGCTCTAATCTGAGGAAGGAGTCTGGACAGAAGGAAGGCCTTTCCTGTGCCTCTGGGCCCAAGGGGATAGCAGGTCCTTGGCCACCTGTCCAGAGGGCAGACGTGGGCTTGCCACCAATCTCCCGAACCTGAACTCGCAGAAACACCTCCTGGAGGAACGGGCAATCAAATGCCGTCTTCCTCCAGGATGTGGCAGCCTTGGCGGAGGCAGGGGGTGTGTCGGGGAAACAGGGACAGTTTCCCATTACTCCCCATCCCAGGGCACGGGCCGTGTGCAGTGATCCTCTCGCGGCTCCTCAAGGATGGGGAAGGCACGAGCCTAGTCCCCTGTCCCCCTGAATGCCAGAGCGAAAGGACAGGCCTTGCCTACGAGGAGAGATGTCATTTTGAGCAGAGTGCCATCCTAGGCCATGCACGCTGCTGCAGGGTCGAGGCTGGGTCTGCTTATTTCGGCTTGGTAGGATGAACCCAGGATGTGAACTTGGAGCCCGGGAAAGCAAGGCCCAAGAGGCACCAGCTCTCCCGCTGCTCTTCTTCCCTGAAGCGACTAAAGCCTTGCTGAGGAAGCAGCGGCCAAGTGCTGTTCTATCCAAGCCAAAGCCTCTGCGAAAGCACAGCATTCGCTGAGAAATCAGAGTCGGATCTGCGGGCTCTACTGCTGCTTGCCTGAGCCCGGTCTCGCGGTGGGAGAAACCCGCATACAGCGAAATCCTCTTTGCCCGGGCTTCTCCTCTGGGAAAGCACAGCATTCACTGGGAAATCAGAATCGGATGTGGGGGATGCTGCTGCTGAATACCTAAGCTACTCTCCACAGCACGTTGGAAGATACCCGCATGCAACGAAATCCTCTTTGCCCTAGCACCTCTTTGCCTAAGAGAGAAGCGTGGTTGCACATCTGAAAGGGCCTTAAGGAAAGGGACATGATTTCACTGCACTCCCCAGGAGCAAGTCTGGGGCAGGCCGAACAAGCCGCCCCCAGAGAAGAGAAGGTGCCATTGGCCTTGAGTTTGGGAAACGGTCGGGAAGCAGGAGAGCCTGCCGTGGCAGGAAGAGCAGGCCGGTGGCAAGACAAGTGTCACCTGCTCCCTGTGCGGAGAGACGAAGCCTCACTGCTAATGAGACATGAGGTGACGACTAGGGCAGGGGCACCTGCTCCACTCTGAGGAAGCAGTCTGGGCAGAAGGCAGGCCTGTCTTGTGCCTCTGGTCCCAAGGGGACAGCATGTCCTTGACCACCTGTCCGTAGGGCACACTTGGGCTTGCTACCAGGAGCCAAACCCGGAACTTGAGGAACAGCTCCCTCGTGAAATGGGCAGTCAGATGCCATCTTCCTCCAAGATGTGACAGCGTTTTCGGTGGCAGGGGGTTTGCCGGGGAAGGAGTGGGGACAGTCCCCCAAAGCTCCCCATTCCACGGAACGGACGGTGTTCAGGGATCCTGTCGCCTCTCCTCTCCTGTGGCGAAGGCACTGGCCTTGTCCGTGAGTCCGCCTGAGAGCCAGTACCAAAGGCCAAGCGTTGCCTACAACGGGAGTTGGTAGTGTGCATTGAGTGCCATCCTAGGCCACGCACGCTGCTGCAGGTTTGTGGCTGTGTCTGCTTATTTCGGCCTGGCAGCGAGAACCCAGGGCGCCAACATGAAGCCCGGGACAGCAAGGCCTAAGACGGACCAGCTCTCCGCAGCTCTTCTTCCCTGACGCGACAGAGCAAACACCGAAATCCTTGCTGAGGAAGCAGCAGCGAAGTGCGGTTCCCGCCAAGCTGAAAAGCTATGCGAAAGCATAGCCATCGCTGGGAAATCAGAGTCTTTTCTGTGGGCTGCTGTTGCTGCTTGCCTTAGCCTAGTATTCGAGCACGGCGGGAGGAACCCGCATAGAGCAAAAGCCTCTTTGCTAGGGCATCCCCTCTGGGAAAGCACAGCATTCTCTGGGAAATCAGAGTCGGATCTGTGGGATGCTGCTGCTGTTTTCCTGAGGAAGACTCCACAGCATGGTGTAATAAATCTGCATGGAGCGAGATCCACTTTGCCTGGGCATCCCTTCTGCCTGAGAGAGAAGCCTGGTTGCGCCTGTGGAAAGAGCCTTAAAGAAAGGGACATGTCTGTCACTGCACTCCCCAGGAGCCTGTCTCGGGAAAGTGCAGCATGCTGCCCCAGGAGAAGAGAAGGAGTCGTTGGCCTTGTGGACGGAAAACGGTCGCGAAGCAGGAGCGCCGGCCCTGGCAAGAACAGCGGGCCGGTGGCAAGACAATTGTCACCCTCTGCTTGTGCAGAGAGACGAAGCTAAGGAGACACGAGGGGATGATTGGGCACGGGAGCGTGCTCTAATCTGAGGAAGGAGTCTGGACAGAAGGAAGGCCTTTCCTGTGCCTCTGGGCCCAAGGGGATAGCAGGTCCTTGGCCACCTGTCCAGAGGGCAGACGTGGGCTTGCCACCAATCTCCCGAACCTGAACTCGCAGAAACACCTCCTGGAGGAACGGGCAATCAAATGCCGTCTTCCTCCAGGATGTGGCAGCCTTGGCGGAGGCAGGGGGTGTGTCGGGGAAACAGGGACAGTTTCCCATTACTCCCCATCCCAGGGCACGGGCCGTGTGCAGTGATCCTCTCGCGGCTCCTCAAGGATGGGGAAGGCACGAGCCTAGTCCCCTGTCCCCCTGAATGCCAGAGCGAAAGGGCAGGCCTTGCCTACGAGGAGAGATGTCATTGTGAGCAGAGTGCCATCCTAGGCCATGCACGCTGCTGCAGGGTCGAGGCTGGGTCTGCTTATTTCGGCTTGGTAGGATGAACCCAGGATGTGAACTTGGAGCCCGGGAAAGCAAGGCCCAAGAGGCACCAGCTCTCCCGCTGCTCTTCTTCCCTGAAGCGACTAAAGCCTTGCTGAGGAAGCAGCGGCCAAGTGCTGTTCTATCCAAGCCAAAGCCTCTGCGAAAGCACAGCATTCGCTGAGAAATCAGAGTCGGATAGGCGGGCTCTACTGCTGCTTGCCTGAGCCCGGTCTCGCGGTGGGAGAAACCCGCATACAGCAAAATCCTCTTTGGCCGGGCATCTCCTCTGGGAAAGCACAGCATTCACTGGGAAATCAGAATCGGTTGTGGGGGATGCTGCTGCTGAATACCTAAGCTACTCTCCACAGCACGTTGGAAGATACCCGCATGCAATGAAATCCTCTTTGCCCTAGCACCTCTTTGCCTAAGAGAGAAGCGTGGTTGCACATCTGAAAGGGCCTTAAGGAAAGGGACATGTCTTTCACTGCACTCCCCAGGAGCAAGTCTGGGGCAGGCCGAACAAGCCGCCCCCAGAGAAGAGAAGATGCCATTGGCCTTGAGTTTGGGAAACGGTCGGGAAGCAGGAGAGCCTGCCGTGGCAGGAAGAGCAGGCCGGTGGCAAGACAAGTGTCACCCGCTCCCGGTGCGGAGACACGAAGCCTCACTGCTAATGAGACATGAGGTGACGACTAGGGCAGGGGCACCTGCTCCACTCTGAGGAAGGAGTCTGGGCAGAAGGCAGGCCTGTCTTGTGCCTCTGGTCCCAAGGGGACAGCATGTCCTTGACCACCTGTCCGTAGGGCACACTTGGGCTTGCTACCAGGAGCCAAACCCGGAACTTGAGGAACAGCTCCCTCGTGAAATGGGCAGTCAGATGCCATCTTCCTCCAAGATGTGACAGCGTTTTCGGTGGCAGGGGGTTTGCCGGGGAAGGAGTGGGGACAGTCCCCCAAAGCTCCCCATTCCACGGAACGGACGGTGTTCAGGGATCCTGTCGCCTCTCCTCTCCTGTGGCGAAGGCACTGGCCTTGTCCGTGAGTCCGCCTGAGAGCCAGTACCAAAGGCCAAGCGTTGCCTACAACGGGAGTTGGTAGTGTGCATTGAGTGCCATCCTAGGCCACGCACGCTGCTGCAGGTTTGTGGCTGTGTCTGCTTATTTCGGCCTGGCAGCGAGAACCCAGGGCGCCAACATGAAGCCCGGGACACCAAGGCCTAAGACGGACCAGCTCTCCGCAGCTCTTCTTCCCTGACGCGACAGAGCAAACACCGAAATCCTTGCTGAGGAAGCAGCAGCGAAGTGCGGTTCCCGCCAAGCTGAAAAGCTATGCGAAAGCATAGCCATCGCTGGGAAATCAGAGTCGTTTCTGTGGGCTGCTGTTGCTGCTTGCCTTAGCCTAGTATTCGAGCCCGGCGGGAGGAACCCGCATAGAGCAAAAGCCTCTTTGCTAGGGCATCCCCTCTGGGAAAGCACAGCATTCTCTGGGAAATCAGAGTCGGATCTGTGGGATGCTGCTGCTGTTTTCCTGAGGAAGACTCCACAGCACGGTGTAATAAATCTGCATGGAGCGAGATCCACTTTGCCTGGGCATCCCTTCTGCCTGAGAGAGAAGCGTGGTTGCGCCTGTGGAAAGAGCCTTAAAGAAAGGGACATGTCTGTCACTGCACTCCCCAGGAGCCTGTCTCGGGAAAGTGCAGCATGCTGCCCCAGGAGAAGAGAAGGAGTCGTTGGCCTTGTGGACGGAAAACGGTCGCGAAGCAGGAGCGCCGGCCCTGGCAAGAACAGCGGGCCGGTGGCAAGACAATTGTCACCCTCTGCTTGTGCAGAGAGACGAAGCTAAGGAGACACGAGGGGATGATTGGGCACGGGAGCGTGCTCTAATCTGAGGAAGGAGTCTGGACAGAAGGAAGGCCTTTCCTGTGCCTCTGGGCCCAAGGGGATAGCAGGTCCTTGGCCACCTGTCCAGAGGGCAGACGTGGGCTTGCCACCAATCTCCCGAACCTGAACTCGCAGAAACACCTCCTGGAGGAACGGGCAATCAAATGCCGTCTTCCTCCAGGATTTGGCAGCCTTGGCGGAGGCAGGGGGTGTGTCGGGGAAACAGGGACAGTTTCCCATTACTCCCCATCCCAGGGCACGTGCCGTGTGCAGTGATCCTCTCGCGGCTCCTCAAGGATGGGGAAGGTACGAGCCTAGTCCCCTGTCCCCCTGAATGCCAGAGCGAAAGCACAGGCCTTGCCTACGAGGAGAGATATCATTGTGAGCAGAGTGCCATCCTAGGCCATGCACGCTGCTGCAGGGTCGAGGCTGGGTCTGCTTATTTCGGCTTGGTAGGATGAACCCAGGATGTGAACTTGGAGCCCGGGAAAGCAAGGCCCAAGAGGCACCAGCTCTCCCGCTGCTCTTCTTCCCTGAAGCGACTAAAGCCTTGCTGAGGAAGCAGCGGCCAAGTGCTGTTCGCTCCAAGCCAAAGCCTCTGCGAAAGCACAGCATTCGCTGAGAAATCAGAGTCGGATCTGCGGGCTCTACTGCTGCTTGCCTGAGCCCGGTCTCGCGGTGGGAGAAACCCGCATACAGTGAAATCCTCTTTGCCCGGGCATCTCCTCTGGGAAAGCACAGCATTCACTGGGAAATCAGAATCGGATGTGGGGGATGCTGCTGCTGAATACCTAAGCTACTCTCCACAGCACGTTGGAAGATACCCGCATGCAACGAAATCCTCTTTGCCCTAGCACCTCTTTGCCTAAGAGAGAAGCGTGGTTGCACATCTGAAAGGGCCTTAAGGAAAGGGACATGTCTTTCACTGCACTCCCCAGGAGCAAGTCTGGGGCGGGCCGAACAAGCCGCCCCCAGAGAAGAGAAGGTGCCATTGGCCTTGAGTTTGGGAAACGGTCGGGAAGCAGTAGAGCCTGCCGTGGCAGGAAGAGCAGGCCGGTGGCAAGACAAGTGTCACCCGCTCCCGGTGCGGAGAGACGAAGCCTCACTGCTAATGAGACATGAGGTGACAACTAGGGCAGGGGCACCTGCTCCACTCTGAGGAAGGAGTCTGGGCAGAAGGCAGGCCTGTCTTGTGCCTCTGGTCCCAAGGGGACAGGATGTCCTTGACCACCTGTCCGTAGGGCACACTCGGGCTTGCTACCAGGAGCCAAACCCGGAACTTGAGGAACAGCTCCCTCGTGAAATGGGCAGTCAGATGCCATCTTCCTCCAAGATGTGACAGCGTTTTCGGTGGCAGGGGGTTTGCCGGGGAAGGAGTGGGGACAGTCCCCCAAAGCTCCCCATTCCAGGGAACGGACGGTGTTCAGGGATCCTGTCGCCTCTCCTCTCCTGTGGCGAAGGCACTGGCCTTGTCCGTGAGTCCGCCTGAGAGCCAGTACCAAAGGCCAAGCGTTGCCTACAACGGGAGTTGGTAGTGTGCATTGAGTGCCATCCTAGGCCACGCACGCTGCTGCAGGTTTGTGGCTGTGTCTGCTTATTTCGGCCTGGCAGCGAGAACCCAGGGCGCCAACATGAAGCCCGGGACAGCAAGGCCTAAGACGGACCAGCTCTCCGCAGCTCTTCTTCCCTGACGCGACAGAGCAAACACCGAAATCCTTGCTGAGGAAGCAGCAGCGAAGTGCGGTTCCCGCCAAGCTGAAAAGCTATGCGAAAGCATAGCCATCGCTGGGAAATCAGAGTCGTTTCTGTGGGCTGCTGTTGCTGCTTGCCTTAGCCTAGTATTCGAGCACGGCCGGAGGAACCCGCATAGAGCAAAAGCCTCTTTGCTAGGGCATCCCCTCTGGGAAAGCACAGCATTCTCTGGGAAATCAGAGTCGGATCTGTGGGATGCTGCTACTGTTTTCCTGAGGAAGACTCCACAGCACGGTGTAATAAATCTGCATGGAGCGAGATCCACTTTGCCTGGGCATCCCTTCTGCCTGAGAGAGAAGCGTGGTTGCGCCTGTGGAAAGATCCTTAAAGAAAGGGACATGTCTGTCACTGCACTCCCCAGGAGCCTGTCTCGGGAAAGTGCAGCATGCTGCCCCAGGAGAAGAGGAGTCGTTGGCCTTGTGGACGGAAAACGGTCGCGAAGCAGGAGCGCCGGCCCTGGCAAGAACAGCGGGCCGGTGGCAAGACAATTGTCACCCTCTGCTTGTGCAGAGAGACGAAGCTAAGGAGACACGAGGGTATGATTGGGCACGGGAGCGTGCTCTAATCTGAGGAAGGAGTCTGGACAGAAGGAAGGCCTTTCCTGTGCCTCTGGGCCCAAGGGGATAGCAGGTCCTTGGCCACCTGTCCAGAGGGCAGACGTGGGCTTGCCACGAATCTCCCGAACCTGAACTCGCAGAAACACCTCCTGGAGGAACGGGCAATCAAATGCCGTCTTCCTCCAGGATGTGGCAGCCTTGGCGGAGGCAGGGGGTGTGTCGGGGAAACAGGGACAGTTTCCCATTACTCCCCATCCCAGGGCACGGGCCGTGTGCAGTGATCCTCTCGCGGCTCCTCAAGGATGGGGAAGGCACGAGCCTAGTCCCCTGTCCCCCTGAATGCCAGAGCGAAAGGGCAGGCCTTGCCTACGAGGAGAGATGTCATTGTGAGCAGAGTGCCATCCTAGGCCATGCACGCTGCTGCAGGGTCGAGGCTGGGTCTGCTTATTTCGGCTTGGTAGGATGAACCCAGGATGTGAACTTGGAGCCCGGGAAAGCAAGGCCCAAGAGGCACCAGCTCTCCCGCTGCTCTTCTTCCCTGAAGCGACTAAAGCCTTGCTGAGGAAGCAGCGGCCAAGTGCTGTTCTATCCAAGCCAAAGCCTCTGCGAAAGCACAGCATTCGCTGAGAAATCAGAGTCGGATCTGCGGGCTCTACTGCTGCTTGCCTGAGCCCGGTCTCGCGGTGGGAGAAACCCGCATACAGCGAAATCCTCTTTGCCCGGGCATCTCCTCTGGGAAAGCACAGCATTCACTGGGAAATCAGAATCGGATGTGGGGGATGCTGCTGCTGAATACCTAAGCTACTCTCCACAGCACGTTGGAAGATACCCGCATGCAACGAAATCCTCTTTGCCCTAGCACGTCTTTGCCTAAGAGAGAAGCGTGGTTGCACATCTGAAAGGGCCTTAAGGAAAGGGACATGTCTTTCACTGCACTCCCCAGGAGCAAGTCTGGGGCAGGCCGAACAAGCCGCCCCCAGAGAAGAGAAGGTGCCATTGGCCTTGAGTTTGGGAAACGGTCGGGAAGCAGGAGAGCCTGCCGTGGCAGGAAGAGCAGGCCGGTGGCAAGACAAGTGTCACCCGCTCCCTGTGCGGAGAGACGAAGCCTCACTGCTAATGAGACATGAGGTGACGACTAGGGCAGGGGCACCTGCTCCACTCTGAGGAAGGAGTCTGGGCAGAAGGCAGGCCTGTCTTGTGCCTCTGGTCCCAAGGGGACAGCATGTCCTTGACCACCTGTCCGTAGGGCACACTTGGGCTTGCTACCAGGAGCCAAACCCGGAACTTGAGGAACAGCTCCCTCGTGAAATGGGCAGTCAGATGCCATCTTCCTCCAAGATGTGACAGCGTTTTCGGTGGCAGGGGGTTTGCCGGGGAAGGAGTGGGGACAGTCCCCCAAAGCTCCCCATTCCAGGGAACGGACTGTGTTCAGGGATCCTGTCGCCTCTCCTCTCCTGTGGCGAAGGCACTGGCCTTGTCCGTGAGTCCGCCTGAGAGCCAGTACCAAAGGCCAAGCGTTGCCTACAACGGGAGTTGATAGTGTGCATTGAGTGCCATCCTAGGCCACGCACGCTGCTGCAGGTTTGTGGCTGTGTCTGCTTATTTCGGCCTGGCAGCGAGAACCCAGGGCGCCAACATGAAGCCCGGGACAGCAAGGCCTAAGACGGACCAGCTCTCCGCAGCTCTTCTTCCCTGACGCGACAGAGCAAACACCGAAATCCTTGCTGAGGAAGCAGCAGCGAAGTGCGGTTCCCGCCAAGCTGAAAAGCTATGCGAAAGCATAGCCATCGCTGGGAAATCAGAGTCGTTTCTGTGGGCTGCTGTTGCTGCTTGCCTTAGCCTAGTATTCGAGCCCGGCGGGAGGAACCCGCATAGAGCAAAAGCCTCTTTGCTAGGGCATCCCCTCTGGGAAAGCACAGCATTCTCTGGGAAATCAGAGTCGGATCTGTGGGATGCTGCTGCTGTTTTCCTGAGGAAGACTCCACAGCACGGTGTAATAAATCTGCATGGAGCGAGATCCACTTTGCCTGGGCATCCCTTCTGCCTGAGAGAGAAGCGTGGTTGCGCCTGTGGAAAGAGCCTTAAAGAAAGGGACATGTCTGTCACTGCACTCCCCAGGAGCCTGTCTCGGGAAAGTGCAGCATGCTGCCCCAGGAGAAGAGAAGGAGTCGTTGGCCTTGTGGACGGAAAACGGTCGCGAAGCAGGAGCGCCGGCCCTGGCAAGAACAGCGGGCCGGTGGCAAGACAATTGTCACCCTCTGCTTGTGCAGAGAGACGAAGCTAAGGAGACACGAGGGGATGATTGGGCACGGGAGCGTGCTCTAATCTGAGGAAGGAGTCTGGACAGAAGGAAGGCCTTTCCTGTGCCTCTGGGCCCAAGGGGATAGCAGGTCCTTGGCCACCTGTCCAGAGGGCAGACGTGGGCTTGCCACCAATCTCCCGAACCTGAACTCGCAGAAACACCTCCTGGAGGAACGGGCAATCAAATGCCGTCTTCCTCCAGGATTTGGCAGCCTTGGCGGAGGCAGGGGGTGTGTCGGGGAAACAGGGACAGTTTCCCATTACTCCCCATCCCAGGGCACGTGCCGTGTGCAGTGATCCTCTCGCGGCTCCTCAAGGATGGGGAAGGTACGAGCCTAGTCCCCTGTCCCCCTGAATGCCAGAGCGAAAGCACAGGCCTTGCCTACGAGGAGAGATGTCATTGTGAGCAGAGTGCCATCCTAGGCCATGCACGCTGCTGCAGGGTCGAGGCTGGGTCTGCTTATTTCGGCTTGGTAGGATGAACCCAGGATGTGAACTTGGAGCCCGGGAAAGCAAGGCCCAAGAGGCACCAGCTCTCCCGCTGCTCTTCTACCCTGAAGCGACTAAAGCCTTGCTGAGGAAGCAGCGGCCAAGTGCTGTTCGCTCCAAGCCAAAGCCTCTGCGAAAGCACAGCATTCGCTGAGAAATCAGAGTCGGATCTGCGGGCTCTACTGCTGCTTGCCTGAGCCCGGTCTCGCGGTGGGAGAAACCCGCATACAGTGAAATCCTCTTTGCCCGGGCATCTCCTCTGGGAAAGCACAGCATTCACTGGGAAATCAGAATCGGATGTGGGGGATGCTGCTGCTGAATACCTAAGCTACTCTCCACAGCACGTTGGAAGATACCCGCATGCAACGAAATCCTCTTTGCCCTAGCACCTCTTTGCCTAAGAGAGAAGCGTGGTTGCACATCTGAAAGGGCCTTAAGGAAAGGGACATGTCTTTCACTGCACTCCCCAGGAGCAAGTCTGGGGCAGGCCGAACAAGCCGCCCCCAGAGAAGAGAAATTGCCATTGGCCTTGAGTTTGGGAAACGGTCGGGAAGCAGGAGAGCCTGCCGTGGCAGGAAGAGCAGGCCGGTGGCAAGACAAGTGTCACCCGCTCCCGGTGCGGAGAGACGAAGCCTCACTGCTAATGAGACATGAGGTGACAACTAGGGCAGGGGCACCTGCTCCACTCTGAGGAAGGAGTCTGGGCAGAAGGCAGGCCTGTCTTGTGCCTCTGGTCCCAAGGGGACAGGATGTCCTTGACCACCTGTCCGTAGGGCACACTCGGGCTTGCTACCAGGAGCCAAACCCGGAACTTGAGGAACAGCTCCCTCGTGAAATGGGCAGTCAGATGCCATCTTCCTCCAAGATGTGACAGCGTTTTCGGTGGCAGGGGGTTTGCCGGGGTAGGAGTGGGGACAGTCCCCCAAAGCTCCCCATTCCAGGGAACGGACGGTGTTCAGGGATCCTGTCGCCTCTCCTCTCCTGTGGCGAAGGCACTGGCCTTGTCCGTGAGTCCGCCTGAGAGCCAGTACCAAAGGCCAAGCGTTGCCTACAACGGGAGTTGGTAGTGTGCATTGAGTGCCATCCTAGGCCACGCACGCTGCTGCAGGTTTGTGGCTGTGTCTGCTTATTTCGGCCTGGCAGCGAGAACCCAGGGCGCCAACATGAAGCCCGGGACAGCAAGGCCTAAGACGGACCAGCTCTCCGCAGCTCTTCTTCCCTGACGCGACAGAGCAAACACCGAAATCCTTGCTGAGGAAGCAGCAGCGAAGTGCGGTTCCCGCCAAGCTGAAAAGCTATGCGAAAGCATAGCCATCGCTGGGAAATCAGAGTCGTTTCTGTGGGCTGCTGTTGCTGCTTGCCTTAGCCTAGTATTCGAGCACGGCGGGAGGAACCCGCATAGAGCAAAAGCCTCTTTGCTAGGGCATCCCCTCTGGGAAAGCACAGCATTCTCTGGGAAATCAGAGTCGGATCTGTGGGATGCTGCTACTGTTTTCCTGAGGAAGACTCCACAGCACGGTGTAATAAATCTGCATGGAGCGAGATCCACTTTGCCTGGGCATCCCTTCTGCCTGAGAGAGAAGCGTGGTTGCGCCTGTGGAAAGATCCTTAAAGAAAGGGACATGTCTGTCACTGCACTCCCCAGGAGCCTGTCTCGGGAAAGTGCAGCATGCTGCCCCAGGAGAAGAGGAGTCGTTGGCCTTGTGGACGGAAAACGGTCGCGAAGCAGGAGCGCCGGCCCTGGCAAGAACAGCGGGCCGGTGGCAAGACAATTGTCACCCTCTGCTTGTGCAGAGAGACGAAGCTAAGGAGACACGAGGGGATGATTGGGCACGGGAGCGTGCTCTAATCTGAGGAAGGAGTCTGGACAGAAGGAAGGCCTTTCCTGTGCCTCTGGGCCCAAGGGGATAGCAGGTCCTTGGCCACCTGTCCAGAGGGCAGACGTGGGCTTGCCACGAATCTCCCGAACCTGAACTCGCAGAAACACCTCCTGGAGGAACGGGCAATCAAATGCCGTCTTCCTCCAGGATGTGGCAGCCTTGGCGGAGGCAGGGGGTGTGTCGGGGAAACAGGGACAGTTTCCCATTACTCCCCATCCCAGGGCACGGGCCGTGTGCAGTGATCCTCTCGCGGCTCCTCAAGGATGGGGAAGGCACGAGCCTAGTCCCCTGTCGCCCTGAATGCCAGAGCGAAAGGGCAGGCCTTGCCTACGAGGAGAGATGTCATTGTGAGCAGAGTGCCATCCTAGGCCATGCACGCTGCTGCAGGGTCGAGGCTGGGTCTGCTTATTTCGGCTTGGTAGGATGAACCCAGGATGTGAACTTGGAGCCCGGGAAAGCAAGGCCCAAGAGGCACCAGCTCTCCCGCTGCTCTTCTTCCCTGAAGCGACTAAAGCCTTGCTGAGGAAGCAGCGGCCAAGTGCTGTTCTATCCAAGCCAAAGCCTCTGCGAAAGCACAGCATTCGCTGAGAAATCAGAGTCGGATAGGCGGGCTCTACTGCTGCTTGCCTGAGCCCGGTCTCGCGGTGGGAGAAACCCGCATACAGCGAAATCCTCTTTGGCCGGGCATCTCCTCTGGGAAAGCACAGCATTCACTGGGAAATCAGAATCGGATGTGGGGGATGCTGCTGCTGAATACCTAAGCTACTCTCCACAGCACGTTGGAAGATACCCGCATGCAACGAAATCCTCTTTGCCCTAGCACCTCTTTGCCTAAGAGAGAAGCGTGGTTGCACATCTGAAAGGGCCTTAAGGAAAGGGACATGTCTTTCACTGCACTCCCCAGGAGCAAGTCTGGGGCAGGCCGAACAAGCCGCCCCCAGAGAAGAGAAGATGCCATTGGCCTTGAGTTTGGGAAACGGTCGGGAAGCAGGAGAGCCTGCCGTGGCAGGAAGAGCAGGCCGGTGGCAAGACAAGTGTCACCCGCTCCCTGTGCGGAGAGACGAAGCCTCACTGCTAATGAGACATGAGGTGACGACTAGGGCAGGGGCACCTGCTCCACTCTGAGGAAGGAGTCTGGGCAGAAGGCAGGCCTGTCTTGTGCCTCTGGTCCCAAGGGGACAGCATGTCCTTGACCACCTGTCCGTAGGGCACACTTGGGCTTGCTACCAGGAGCCAAACCCGGAACTTGAGGAACAGCTCCCTCGTGAAATGGGCAGTCAGATGCCATCTTCCTCCAAGATGTGACAGCGTTTTCGGTGGCAGGGGGTTTGCCGGGGAAGGAGTGGGGACAGTCCCCCAAAGCTCCCCATTCCAGGGAACGGACGGTGTTCAGGGATCCTGTCGCCTCTCCTCTCCTGTGGCGAAGGCACTGGCCTTGTCCGTGAGTCCGCCTGAGAGCCAGTACCAAAGGCCAAGCGTTGCCTACAACGGGAGTTGATAGTGTGCATTGAGTGCCATCCTAGGCCACGCACGCTGCTGCAGGTTTGTGGCTGTGTCTGCTTATTTCGGCCTGGCAGCGAGAACCCAGGGCGCCAACATGAAGCCCGGGACAGCAAGGCCTAAGACGGACCAGCTCTCCGCAGCTCTTCTTCCCTGACGCGACAGAGCAAACACCGAAATCCTTGCTGAGGAAGCAGCAGCGAAGTGCGGTTCCCGCCAAGCTGAAAAGCTATGCGAAAGCATAGCCATCGCTGGGAAATCAGAGTCGTTTCTGTGGGCTGCTATTGCTGCTTGCCTTAGCCTAGTATTCGAGCACGGCGGGAGGAACCCGCATAGAGCAAAAGCCTCTTTGCTAGGGCATCCCCTCTGGGAAAGCACAGCATTCTCTGGGAAATCAGAGTCGGATCTGTGGGATGCTGCTGCTGTTTTCCTGAGGAAGACTCCACAGCACGGTGTAATAAATCTGCATGGAGCGAGATCCACTTTGCCTGGGCATCCCTTCTGCCTGAGAGAGAAGCCTGGTTGCGCCTGTGGAAAGAGCCTTAAAGAAAGGGACATGTCTGTCACTGCACTCCCCAGGAGCCTGTCTCGGGAAAGTGCAGCATGCTGCCCCAGGAGAAGAGAAGGAGTCGTTGGCCTTGTGGACCGAAAACGGTCGCGAATCAGGAGCGCCGGGCTTGGCAAGAACAGCGGGCCGGTGGCAAGACAATTGTCACCCTCTGCTTGTGCAGAGAGACGAAGCTAAGGAGACACGAGGGGATGATTGGGCACGGGAGCGTGCTCTAATCTGAGGAAGGAGTCTGGACAGAAGGAAGGCCTTTCCTGTGCCTCTGGGCCCAAGGGGATAGCAGGTCCTTGGCCACCTGTCCAGAGGGCAGACGTGGGCTTGCCACCAATCTCCCGAACCTGAACTCGCAGAAACACCTCCTGGAGGAACGGGCAATCAAATGCCGTCTTCCTCCAGGATGTGGCAGCCTTGGCGGAGGCAGGGGGTGTGTCGGCGAAACAGGGACAGTTTCCCATTACTCCCCATCCCAGGGCACGGGCCGTGTGCAGTGATCCTCTCGCGGCTCCTCAAGGATGGGGAAGGCACGAGCCTAGTCCCCTGTCCCCCTGAATGCCAGAGCGAAAGGACAGGCCTTGCCTACGAGGAGAGATGTCATTGTGAGCAGAGTGCCATCCTAGGCCATGCACGCTGCTGCAGGGTCGAGGCTGGGTCTGCTTATTTCGGCTTGGTAGGATGAACCCAGGATGTGAACTTGGAGCCCGGGAAAGCAAGGCCCAAGAAGCACCAGCTCTCCCGCTGCTCTTCTTCCCTGAAGCGACTAAAGCCTTGCTGAGGAAGCAGCGGCCAAGTGCTGTTCGCTCCAAGCCAAAGCCTCTGCGAAAGCACAGCATTCGCTGAGAAATCAGAGTCGGATCTGCGGGCTCTACTGCTGCTTGCCTGAGCCCGGTCTCGCGGTGGGAGAAACCCGCATACAGCGAAATCCTCTTTGCCCGGGCTTCTCCTCTGGGAAAGCACAGCATTCACTGGGAAATCAGAATCGGATGTGGGGGATGCTGCTGCTGAATACCTAAGCTACTCTCCACAGCACGTTGGAAGATACCCGCATGCAACGAAATCCTCTTTTCTCTAGCACCTCTTTGCCTAAGAGAGAAGCGTGGTTGCACATCTGAAAGGGCCTTAAGGAAAGGGACATGATTTCACTGCACTCCCCAGGAGCAAGTCTGGGGCAGGCCGAACAAGCCGCCCCCAGAGAAGAGAAGGTGCCATTGGCCTTGAGTTTGGGAAACGGTCGGGAAGCAGGAGAGCCTGCCGTGGCAGGAAGAGCAGGCCGGTGGCAAGACTAGTGTCACCCGCTCCCTGTGCGGAGAGACGAAGCCTCACTGCTAATGAGACATGAGGTGACGACTAGGGCAGGGGCACCTGCTCCACTCTGAGGAAGCAGTCTGGGCAGAAGGCAGGCCTGTCTTGTGCTTCTGGTCCCAAGGGGACAGCATGTCCTTGACCACCTGTCCGTAGGGCACACTTGGGCTTGCTACCAGGAGCCAAACCCGGAACTTGAGGAACAGCTCCCTCGTGAAATGGGCAGTCAGATGCCATCTTCCTCCAAGATGTGACAGCGTTTTCGGTGGCAGGGGGTTTGCCGGGGAAGGAGTGGGGACAGTCCCCCAAAGCTCCCCATTCCACGGAACGGACGGTGTTCAGGGATCCTGTCGCCTCTCCTCTCCTGTGGCGAAGGCACTGGCCTTGTCCGTGAGTCCGCCTGAGAGCCAGTACCAAAGGCCAAGCGTTGCCTACAACGGGAGTTGGTAGTGTGCATTGAGTGCCATCCTAGGCCACGCACGCTGCTGCAGGTTTGTGGCTGTGTCTGCTTATTTCGGCCTGGCAGCGAGAACCCAGGGCGCCAACATGAAGCCCGGGACAGCAAGGCCTAAGACGGACCAGCTCTCCGCAGCTCTTCTTCCCTGACGCGACAGAGCAAACACCGAAATCCTTGCTGAGGAAGCAGCAGCGAAGTGCGGTTCCCGCCAAGCTGAAAAGCTATGCGAAAGCATAGCCATCGCTGGGAAATCAGAGTCGTTTCTGTGGGCTGCTGTTGCTGCTTGCCTTAGCCTAGTATTCGAGCACGGCGGGAGGAACCCGCATAGAGCAAAAGCCTCTTTGCTAGGGCATCCCCTCTGGGAAAGCACAGCATTCTCTGGGAAATCAGAGTCGGATCTGTGGGATGCTGCTGCTGTTTTCCTGAGGAAGACTCCACAGCATGGTGTAATAAATCTGCATGGAGCGAGATCCACTTTGCCTGGGCATCCCTTCTGCCTGAGAGAGAAGCCTGGTTGCGCCTGTGGAAAGAGCCTTAAAGAAAGGGACATGTCTGTCACTGCACTCCCCAGGAGCCTGTCTCGGGAAAGTGCAGCATGCTGCCCCAGGAGAAGAGAAGGAGTCGTTGGCCTTGTGGACGGAAAACGGTCGCGAAGCAGGAGCGCCGGCCCTGGCAAGAACAGCGGGCCGGTGGCAAGACAATTGTCACCCTCTGCTTGTGCAGAGAGACGAAGCTAAGGAGACACGAGGGGATGATTGGGCACGGGAGCGTGCTCTAATCTGAGGAAGGAGTCTGGACAGAAGGAAGGCCTTTCCTGTGCCTCTGGGCCCAAGGGGATAGCAGGTCCTTGGCCACCTGTCCAGAGGGCAGACGTGGGCTTGCCACCAATCTCCCGAACCTGAACTCGCAGAAACACCTCCTGGAGGAACGGGCAATCAAATGCCGTCTTCCTCCAGGATGTGGCAGCCTTGGCGGAGGCAGGGGGTGTGTCGGGGAAACAGGGACAGTTTCCCATTACTCCCCATCCCAGGGCACGGGCCGTGTGCAGTGATCCTCTCGCGGCTCCTCAAGGATGGGGAAGGCACGAGCCTAGTCCCCTGTCCCCCTGAATGCCAGAGCGAAAGGGCAGGCCTTGCCTACGAGGAGAGATGTCATTGTGAGCAGAGTGCCATCCTAGGCCATGCACGCTGCTGCAGGGTCGAGGCTGGGTCTGCTTATTTCGGCTTGGTAGGATGAACCCAGGATGTGAACTTGGAGCCCGGGAAAGCAAGGCCCAAGAGGCACCAGCTCTCCCGCTGCTCTTCTTCCCTGAAGCGACTAAAGCCTTGCTGAGGAAGCAGCGGCCAAGTGCTGTTCTATCCAAGCCAAAGCCTCTGCGAAAGCACAGCATTCGCTGAGAAATCAGAGTCGGATAGGCGGGCTCTACTGCTGCTTGCCTGAGCCCGGTCTCGCGGTGGGAGAAACCCGCATACAGCGAAATCCTCTTTGGCCGGGCATCTCCTCTGGGAAAGCACAGCATTCACTGGGAAATCAGAATCGGTTGTGGGGGATGCTGCTGCTGAATACCTAAGCTACTCTCCACAGCACGTTGGAAGATACCCGCATGCAACGAAATCCTCTTTGCCCTAGCACCTCTTTGCCTAAGAGAGAAGCGTGGTTGCACATCTGAAAGGGCCTTAAGGAAAGGGACATGTCTTTCACTGCACTCCCCAGGAGCAAGTCTGGGGCAGGCCGAACAAGCCGCCCCCAGAGAAGAGAAGATGCCATTGGCCTTGAGTTTGGGAAACGGTCGGGAAGCAGGAGAGCCTGCCGTGGCAGGAAGAGCAGGCCGGTGGCAAGACAAGTGTCACCCGCTCCCGGTGCGGAGAGACGAAGCCTCACTGCTAATGAGACATGAGGTGACGACTAGGGCAGGGGCACCTGCTCCACTCTGAGGAAGGAGTCTGGGCAGAAGGCAGGCCTGTCTTGTGCCTCTGGTCCCAAGGGGACAGCATGTCCTTGACCACCTGTCCGTAGGGCACACTTGGGCTTGCTACCAGGAGCCAAACCCGGAACTTGAGGAACAGCTCCCTCGTGAAATGGGCAGTCAGATGCCATCTTCCTCCAAGATGTGACAGCGTTTTCGGTGGCAGGGGGTTTGCCGGGGAAGGAGTGGGGACAGTCCCCCAAAGCTCCCCATTCCAGGCAACGGACGGTGTTCAGGGATCCTGTCGCCTCTCCTCTCCTGTGGCGAAGGCACTGGCCTTGTCCGTGAGTCCGCCTGAGAGCCAGTACCAAAGGCCAAGCGTTGCCTACAACGGGAGTTGGTAGTGTGCATTGAGTGCCATCCTAGGCCACGCACGCTGCTGCAGGTTTGTGGCTGTGTCTGCTTATTTCGGCCTGGCAGCGAGAACCCAGGGCGCCAACATGAAGCCCGGGACAGCAAGGCCTATGACGGACCAGCTCTCCGCAGCTCTTCTTCCCTGACGCGACAGAGCAAACACCGAAATCCTTGCTGAGGAAGCAGCAGCGAAGTGCGGTTCCCGCCAAGCTGAAAACCTATGCGAAAGCATAGCCATCGCTGGGAAATCAGAGTCGTTTCTGTGGGCTGCTGTTGCTGCTTGCCTTAGCCTAGTATTCGAGCACGGCGGGAGGAACCCGCATAGAGCAAAAGCCTCTTTGCTAGGGCATCCCCTCTGGGAAAGCACAGCATTCTCTGGGAAATCAGAGTCGGATCTGTGGGATGCTGCTGCTGTTTTCCTGAGGAAGACTCCACAGCACGGTGTAATAAATCTGCATGGAGCGAGATCCACTTTGCCTGGGCATCCCTTCTGCCTGAGAGAGAAGCCTGGTTGCGCCTGTGGAAAGAGCCTTAAAGAAAGGGACATGTCTGTCACTGCACTCCCCAGGAGCCTGTCTCGGGAAAGTGCAGCATGCTGCCCCAGGAGAAGAGAAGGAGTCGTTGGCCTTGTGGACGGAAAACGGTCGCGAAGCAGGAGCGCCGGCCCTGGCAAGAACAGCGGGCCGGTGGCAAGACAATTGTCACCCTCTGCTTGTGCAGAGAGACGAAGCTAAGGAGACACGAGGGTATGATTGGGCACGGGAGCGTGCTCTAATCTGAGGAAGGAGTCTGGACAGAAGGAAGGCCTTTCCTGTGCCTCTGGGCCCAAGGGGATAGCAGGTCCTTGGCCACCTGTCCAGAGGGCAGACGTGGGCTTGCCACCAATCTCCCGAACCTGAACTCGCAGAAACACCTCCTGGAGGAACGGGCAATCAAATGCCGTCTTCCTCCAGGATGTGGCAGCCTTGGCGGAGGCAGGGGGTGTGTCGGGGAAACAGGGACAGTTTCCCATTACTCCCCATCCCAGGGCACGGGCCGTGTGCAGTGATCCTCTCGCGGCTCCTCAAGGATGGGGAAGGCACGAGCCTAGTCCCCTGTCCCCCTGAATGCCAGAGCGAAAGGACAGGCCTTGCCTACGAGGAGAGATGTCATTGTGAGCAGAGTGCCATCCTATGCCATGCACGCTGCTGCAGGGTCGAGGCTGGGTCTGCTTATTTCGGCTTGGTAGGATGAACCCAGGATGTGAACTTGGAGCCCGGGAAAGCAAGGCCCAAGAGGCACCAGCTCTCCCGCTGCTCTTCTTCCCTGAAGCGACTAAAGCCTTGCTGAGGAAGCAGCGGCCAAGTGCTGTTCTATCCAAGCCAAAGCCTCTGCGAAAGCACAGCATTCGCTGAGAAATCAGAGTCGGATCTGCGGGCTCTACTGCTGCTTGCCTGAGCCCGGTCTCGCGGTGGGAGAAACCCGCATACAGCGAAATCCTCTTTGCCCGGGCTTCTCCTCTGGGAAAGCACAGCATTCACTGGGAAATCAGAATCGGATGTGGGGGATGCTGCTGCTGAATACCTAAGCTACTCTCCACAGCACGTTGGAAGATACCCGCATGCAACGAAATCCTCTTTGCCCTAGCACCTCTTTGCCTAAGAGAGAAGCGTGGTTGCACATCTGAAAGGGCCTTAAGGAAAGGGACATGATTTCACTGCACTCCCCAGGAGCAAGTCTGGGGCAGGCCGAACAAGCCGCCCCCAGAGAAGAGAAGGTGCCATTGGCCTTGAGTTTGGGAAACGGTCGGGAAGCAGGAGAGCCTGCCGTGGCAGGAAGAGCAGGCCGGTGGCAAGACAAGTGTCACCCGCTCCCTGTGCGGAGAGACGAAGCCTCACTGCTAATGAGACATGAGGTGACGACTAGGGCAGGGGCACCTGCTCCACTCTGAGGAAGCAGTCTGGGCAGAAGGCAGGCCTGTCTTGTGCCTCTGGTCCCAAGGGGACAGCATGTCCTTGACCACCTGTCCATAGGGCACACTTGGGCTTGCTACCAGGAGCCAAACCCGGAACTTGAGGAACAGCTCCCTCGTGAAATGGGCAGTCAGATGCCATCTTCCTCCAAGATGTGACAGCGTTTTCGGTGGCAGGGGGTTTGCCGGGGAAGGAGTGGGGACAGTCCCCCAAAGCTCCCCATTCCACGGAACGGACGGTGTTCAGGGATCCTGTCGCCTCTCCTCTCCTGTGGCGAAGGCACTGGCCTTGTCCGTGAGTCCGCCTGAGAGCCAGTACCAAAGGCCAAGCGTTGCCTACAACGGGAGTTGGTAGTGTGCATTGAGTGCCATCCTAGGCCACGCACGCTGCTGCAGGTTTGTGGCTGTGTCTGCTTATTTCGGCCTGGCAGCGAGAACCCAGGGCGCCAACATGAAGCCCGGGACAGCAAGGCCTAAGACGGACCAGCTCTCCGCAGCTCTTCTTCCCTGACGCGACAGAGCAAACACCGAAATCCTTGCTGAGGAAGCAGCAGCGAAGTGCGGTTCCCGCCAAGCTGAAAAGCTATGCGAAAGCATAGCCATCGCTGGGAAATCAGAGTCTTTTCTGTGGGCTGCTGTTGCTGCTTGCCTTAGCCTAGTATTCGAGCACGGCGGGAGGAACCCGCATAGAGCAAAAGCCTCTTTGCTAGGGCATCCCCTCTGGGAAAGCACAGCATTCTCTGGGAAATCAGAGTCGGATCTGTGGGATGCTGCTGCTGTTTTCCTGAGGAAGACTCCACAGCATGGTGTAATAAATCTGCATGGAGCGAGATCCACTTTGCCTGGGCATCCCTTCTGCCTGAGAGAGAAGCCTGGTTGCGCCTGTGGAAAGAGCCTTAAAGAAAGGGACATGTCTGTCACTGCACTCCCCAGGAGCCTGTCTCGGGAAAGTGCAGCATGCTGCCCCAGGAGAAGAGAAGGAGTCGTTGGCCTTGTGGACGGAAAACGGTCGCGAAGCAGGAGCGCCGGCCCTGGCAAGAACAGCGGGCCGGTGGCAAGACAATTGTCACCCTCTGCTTGTGCAGAGAGACGAAGCTAAGGAGACACGAGGGGATGATTGGGCACGGGAGCGTGCTCTAATCTGAGGAAGGAGTCTGGACAGAAGGAAGGCCTTTCCTGTGCCTCTGGGCCCAAGGGGATAGCAGGTCCTTGGCCACCTGTCCAGAGGGCAGACGTGGGCTTGCCACCAATCTCCCGAACCTGAACTCGCAGAAACACCTCCTGGAGGAACGGGCAATCAAATGCCGTCTTCCTCCAGGATGTGGCAGCCTTGGCGGAGGCAGGGGGTGTGTCGGGGAAACAGGGACAGTTTCCCATTACTCCCCATCCCAGGGCACGGGCCGTGTGCAGTGATCCTCTCGCGGCTCCTCAAGGATGGGGAAGGCACGAGCCTAGTCCCCTGTCCCCCTGAATGCCAGAGCGAAAGGGCAGGCCTTGCCTACGAGGAGAGATGTCATTGTGAGCAGAGTGCCATCCTAGGCCATGCACGCTGCTGCAGGGTCGAGGCTGGGTCTGCTTATTTCGGCTTGGTAGGATGAACCCAGGATGTGAACTTGGAGCCCGGGAAAGCAAGGCCCAAGAGGCACCAGCTCTCCCGCTGCTCTTCTTCCCTGAAGCGACTAAAGCCTTGCTGAGGAAGCAGCGGCCAAGTGCTGTTCTATCCAAGCCAAAGCCTCTGCGAAAGCACAGCATTCGCTGAGAAATCAGAGTCGGATAGGCGGGCTCTACTGCTGCTTGCCTGAGCCCGGTCTCGCGGTGGGAGAAACCCGCATACAGCGAAATCCTCTTTGGCCGGGCATCTCCTCTGGGAAAGCACAGCATTCACTGGGAAATCAGAATCGGTTGTGGGGGATGCTGCTGCTGAATACCTAAGCTACTCTCCACAGCACGTTGGAAGATACCCGCATGCAACGAAATCCTCTTTGCCCTAGCACCTCTTTGCCTAAGACAGAAGCGTGGTTGCACATCTGAAAGGGCCTTAAGGAAAGGGACATGTCTTTCACTGCACTCCCCAGGAGCAAGTCTGGGGCAGGCCGAACAAGCCGCCCCCAGAGAAGAGAAGATGCCATTGGCCTTGAGTTTGGGAAACGGTCGGGAAGCAGGAGAGCCTGCCGTGGCAGGAAGAGCAGGCCGGTGGCAAGACAAGTGTCACCCGCTCCCGGTGCGGAGAGACGAAGCCTCACTGCTAATGAGACATGAGGTGACGACTAGGGCAGGGGCACCTGCTCCACTCTGAGGAAGGAGTCTGGGCAGAAGGCAGGCCTGTCTTGTGCCTCTGGTCCCAAGGGGACAGCATGTCCTTGACCACCTGTCCGTAGGGCACACTTGGGCTTGCTACCAGGAGCCAAACCCGGAACTTGAGGAACAGCTCCCTCGTGAAATGGGCAGTCAGATGCCATCTTCCTCCAAGATGTGACAGCGTTTTCGGTGGCAGGGGGTTTGCCGGGGAAGGAGTGGGGACAGTCCCCCAAAGCTCCCCATTCCAGGCAACGGACGGTGTTCAGGGATCCTGTCGCCTCTCCTCTCCTGTGGCGAAGGCACTGGCCTTGTCCGTGAGTCCGCCTGAGAGCCAGTACCAAAGGCCAAGCGTTGCCTACAACGGGAGTTGGTAGTGTGCATTGAGTGCCATCCTAGGCCACGCACGCTGCTGCAGGTTTGTGGCTGTGTCTGCTTATTTCGGCCTGGCAGCGAGAACCCAGGGCGCCAACATGAAGCCCGGGACAGCAAGGCCTAAGACGGACCAGCTCTCCGCAGCTCTTCTTCCCTGACGCGACAGAGCAAACACCGAAATCCTTGCTGAGGAAGCAGCAGCGAAGTGCGGTTCCCGCCAAGCTGAAAAGCTATGCGAAAGCATAGCCATCGCTGGGAAATCAGAGTCGTTTCTGTGGGCTGCTGTTGCTGCTTGCCTTAGCCTAGTATTCGAGCACGGCGGGAGGAACCCGCATAGAGCAAAAGCCTCTTTGCTAGGGCATCCCCTCTGGGAAAGCACAGCATTCTCTGGGAAATCAGAGTCGGATCTGTGGGATGCTGCTGCTGTTTTCCTGAGGAAGACTCCACAGCACGGTGTAATAAATCTGCATGGAGCGAGATCCACTTTGCCTGGGAATCCCTTCTGCCTGAGAGAGAAGCCTGGTTGCGCCTGTGGAAAGAGCCTTAAAGAAAGGGACATGTCTGTCACTGCACTCCCCAGGAGCCTGTCTCGGGAAAGTGCAGCATGCTGCCCCAGGAGAAGAGAAGGAGTCGTTGGCCTTGTGGACGGAAAACGGTCGCGAAGCAGGTGCGCCGGCCCTGGCAAGAACAGCGGGCCGGTGGCAAGACAATTGTCACCCTCTGCTTGTGCAGAGAGACGAAGCTAAGGAGACACGAGGGTATGATTGGGCACGGGAGCGTGCTCTAATCTGAGGAAGGAGTCTGGACAGAAGGAAGGCCTTTCCTGTGCCTCTGGGCCCAAGGGGATAGCAGGTCCTTGGCCACCTGTCCAGAGGGCAGACGTGGGCTTGCCACCAATCTCCCGAACCTGAACTCGCAGAAACACCTCCTGGAGGAACGGGCAATCAAATGCCGTCTTCCTCCAGGATGTGGCAGCCTTGGCGGAGGCAGGGGGTGTGTCGGGGAAACAGGGACAGTTTCCCATTACTCCCCATCCCAGGGCACGGGCCGTGTGCAGTGATCCTCTCGCGGCTCCTCAAGGATGGGGAAGGCACGAGCCTAGTCCCCTGTCCCCCTGAATGCCAGAGCGAAAGGGCAGGCCTTGCCTACGAGGAGAGATGTCATTGTGAGCAGAGTGTCATCCTAGGCCATGCACGCTGCTGCAGGGTCGAGGCTGGGTCTGCTTATTTCGGCTTGCTAGGATGAACCCAGGATGTGAACTTGGAGCCCGGGAAAGCAAGGCCCAAGAGGCACCAGCTCTCCCGCTGCTCTTCTTCCCTGAAGCGACTAAAGCCTTGCTGAGGAAGCAGCGGCCAAGTGCTGTTCTATCCAAGCCAAAGCCTCTGCGAAAGCACAGCATTCGCTGAGAAATCAGAGTCGGATCTGCGGGCTCTACTGCTGCTTGCCTGAGCCCGGTCTCGCGGTGGGAGAAACCCGCATACAGCGAAATCCTCTTTGGCCGGGCATCTCCTCTGGGAAAGCACAGCATTCACTGGGAAATCAGAATCGGTTGTGGGGGATGCTGCTGCTGAATACCTAAGCTACTCTCCACAGCACGTTGGAAGATACCCGCATGCAACGAAATCCTCTTTGCCCTAGCACCTCTTTGCCTAAGAGAGAAGCGTGGTTGCACATCTGAAAGGGCCTTAAGGAAAGGGACATGTCTTTCACTGCACTCCCCAGGAGCAAGTCTGGGGCAGGCCGAACAAGCCGCCCCCAGAGAAGAGAAGGTGCCATTGGCCTTGAGTTTGGGAAACGGTCGGGAAGCAGGAGAGCCTGCCGTGGCAGGAAGAGCAGGCCGGTGGCAAGACAAGTGTCACCCGCTCCCTGTGCGGAGAGACGAAGCCTCACTGCTAATGAGACATGAGGTGACGACTAGGGCAGGGGCACCTGCTCCACTCTGAGGAAGGAGTCTGGGCAGAAGGCAGGCCTGTCTTGTGCCTCTGGTCCCAAGGGGACAGCATGTCCTTGACCACCTGTCCGTAGGGCACACTTGGGCTTGCTACCAGGAGCCAAACCCGGAACTTGAGGAACAGCTCCCTCGTGAAATGGGCAGTCAGATGCCATCTTCCTCCAAGATGTGACAGCGTTTTCGGTGGCAGGGGGTTTGCCGGGGAAGGAGTGGGGACAGTCCCCCAAAGCTCCCCATTCCAGGCAACGGACGGTGTTCAGGGATCCTGTCGCCTCTCCTCTCCTGTGGCGAAGGCACTGGCCTTGTCCGTGAGTCCGCCTGAGAGCCAGTACCAAAGGCCAAGCGTTGCCTACAAGGGGAGTTGATAGTGTGCATTGAGTGCCATCCTAGGCCACGCACGCTGCTGCAGGTTGGTGGCTGTGTCTGCTTATTTCGGCCTGGCAGCGAGAACCCAGGGCGCCAACATGAAGCCCGGGACAGCAAGGCCTAAGACGGACCAGCTCTCCGCAGCTCTTCTTCCCTGACGCGACAGAGCAAACACCGAAATCCTTGCTGAGGAAGCAGCAGCGAAGTGCGGTTCCCGCCAAGCTGAAAACCTATGCGAAAGCATAGCCATCGCTGGGAAATCAGAGTCGTTTCTGTGGGCTGCTATTGCTGCTTGCCTTAGCCTAGTATTCGAGCACGGCGGGAGGAACCCGCATAGAGCAAAAGCCTCTTTGCTAGGGCATCCCCTCTGGGAAAGCACAGCATTCTCTGGGAAATCAGAGTCGGATCTGTGGGATGCTGCTGCTGTTTTCCTGAGGAAGACTCCACAGCACGGTGTAATAAATCTGCATGGAGCGAGATCCACTTTGCCTGGGCATCCCTTCTGCCTGAGAGAGAAGCCTGGTTGCGCCTGTGGAAAGAGCCTTAAAGAAAGGGACATGTCTGTCACTGCACTCCCCAGGAGCCTGTCTCGGGAAAGTGCAGCATGCTGCCCCAGGAGAAGAGAAGGAGTCGTTGGCCTTGTGGACCGAAAACGGTCGCGAAGCAGGAGCGCCGGGCTTGGCAAGAACAGCGGGCCGGTGGCAAGACAATTGTCACCCTCTGCTTGTGCAGAGAGACGAAGCTAAGGAGACACGAGGGGATGATTGGGCACGGGAGCGTGCTCTAATCTGAGGAAGGAGTCTGGACAGAAGGAAGGCCTTTCCTGTGCCTCTGGGCCCAAGGGGATAGCAGGTCCTTGGCCACCTGTCCAGAGGGCAGACGTGGGCTTGCCACCAATCTCCCGAACCTGAACTCGCAGAAACACCTCCTGGAGGAACGGGCAATCAAATGCTGTCTTCCTCCAGGATGTGGCAGCCTTGGCGGAGGCAGGGGGTGTGTCGGGGAAACAGGGACAGTTTCCCATTACTCCCCATCCCAGGGCACGGGCCGTGTGCAGTGATCCTCTCGCGGCTCCTCAAGGATGGGGAAGGCACGAGCCTAGTCCCCTGTCCCCCTGAATGCCAGAGCGAAAGGACAGGCCTTGCCTACGAGGAGAGATGTCATTGTGAGCAGAGTGCCATCCTAGGCCATGCACGCTGCTGCAGGGTCGAGGCTGGGTCTGCTTATTTCGGCTTGGTAGGATGAACCCAGGATGTGAACTTGGAGCCCGGGAAAGCAAGGCCCAAGAGGCACCAGCTCTCCCGCTGCTCTTCTTCCCTGAAGCGACTAAAGCCTTGCTGAGGAAGCAGCGGCCAAGTGCTGTTCGCTCCAAGCCAAAGCCTCTGCGAAAGCACAGCATTCGCTGAGAAATCAGAGTCGGATCAGCGGGCTCTACTGCTGCTTGCCTGAGCCCGGTCTCGCGGTGGGAGAAACCCGCATACAGCGAAATCCTCTTTGCCCGGGCTTCTCCTCTGGGAAAGCACAGCATTCACTGGGAAATCAGAATCGGATGTGGGGGATGCTGCTGCTGAATACCTAAGCTACTCTCCACAGCACGTTGGAAGATACCCGCATGCAACGAAATCCTCTTTGCCCTAGCACCTCTTTGCCTAAGAGAGAAGCGTGGTTGCACATCTGAAAGGGCCTTAAGGAAAGGGACATGATTTCACTGCACTCCCCAGGAGCAAGTCTGGGGCAGGCCGAACAAGCCGCCCCCAGAGAAGAGAAGGTGCCATTGGCCTTGAGTTTGGGAAACGGTCGGGAAGCAGGAGAGCCTGCCGTGGCAGGAAGAGCAGGCCGGTGGCAAGACAAGTGTCACCCGCTCCCTGTGCGGAGAGACGAAGCCTCACTGCTAATGAGACATGAGGTGACGACTAGGGCAGGGGCACCTGCTCCACTCTGAGGAAGGAGTCTGGGCAGAAGGCAGGCCTGTCTTGTGCCTCTGGTCCCAAGGGGACAGCATGTCCTTGACCACCTGTCCGTAGGGCACACTTGGGCTTGCTACCAGGAGCCAAACCCGGAACTTGAGGAACAGCTCCCTCGTGAAATGGGCAGTCAGATGCCATCTTCCTCCAAGATGTGACAGCGTTTTCGGTGGCAGGGGGTTTGCCGGGGAAGGAGTGGGGACAGTCCCCCAAAGCTCCCCATTCCAGGGAACGGACGGTGTTCAGGGATCCTGTCGCCTCTCCTCTCCTGTGGCGAAGGCACTGGCCTTGTCCGTGAGTCCGCCTGAGAGCCAGTACCAAAGGCCAAGCGTTGCCTACAACGGGAGTTGGTAGTGTGCATTGAGTGCCATCCTAGGCCACGCACGCTGCTGCAGGTTTGTGGCTGTGTCTGCTTATTTCGGCCTGGCAGCGAGAACCCAGGGCGCCAACATGAAGCCCGGGACAGCAAGGCCTAAGACGGACCAGCTCTCCGCAGCTCTTCTTCCCTGACGCGACAGAGCAAACACCGAAATCCTTGCTGAGGAAGCAGCAGCGAAGTGCGGTTCCCGCCAAGCTGAAAAGCTATGCGAAAGCATAGCCATCGCTGGGAAATCAGAGTCTTTTCTGTGGGCTGCTGTTGCTGCTTGCCTTAGCCTAGTATTCGAGCACGGCGGGAGGAACCCGCATAGAGCAAAAGCCTCTTTGCTAGGGCATCCCCTCTGGGAAAGCACAGCATTCTCTGGGAAATCAGAGTCGGATCTGTGGGATGCTGCTGCTGTTTTCCTGAGGAAGACTCCACAGCATGGTGTAATAAATCTGCATGGAGCGAGATCCACTTTGCCTGGGCATCCCTTCTGCCTGAGAGAGAAGCCTGGTTGCGCCTGTGGAAAGAGCCTTAAAGAAAGGGACATGTCTGTCACTGCACTCCCCAGGAGCCTGTCTCGGGAAAGTGCAGCATGCTGCCCCAGGAGAAGAGAAGGAGTCGTTGGCCTTGTGGACGGAAAACGGTCGCGAAGCAGGAGCGCCGGCCCTGGCAAGAACAGCGGGCCGGTGGCAAGACAATTGTCACCCTCTGCTTGTGCAGAGAGACGAAGCTAAGGAGACACGAGGGGATGATTGGGCACGGGAGCGTGCTCTAATCTGAGGAAGGAGTCTGGACAGAAGGAAGGCCTTTCCTGTGCCTCTGGGCCCAAGGGGATAGCAGGTCCTTGGCCACCTGTCCAGAGGGCAGACGTGGGCTTGCCACCAATCTCCCGAACCTGAACTCGCAGAAACACCTCCTGGAGGAACGGGCAATCAAATGCCGTCTTCCTCCAGGATGTGGCAGCCTTGGCGGAGGCAGGGGGTGTGTCGGGGAAACAGGGACAGTTTCCCATTACTCCCCATCCCAGGGCACGGGCCGTGTGCAGTGATCCTCTCGCGGCTCCTCAAGGATGGGGAAGGCACGAGCCTAGTCCCCTGTCCCCCTGAATGCCAGAGCGAAAGGGCAGGCCTTGCCTACGAGGAGAGATGTCATTGTGAGCAGAGTGCCATCCTAGGCCATGCACGCTGCTGCAGGGTCGAGGCTGGGTCTGCTTATTTCGGCTTGGTAGGATGAACCCAGGATGTGAACTTGGAGCCCGGGAAAGCAAGGCCCAAGAGGCACCAGCTCTCCCGCTGCTCTTCTTCCCTGAAGCGACTAAAGCCTTGCTGAGGAAGCAGCGGCCAAGTGCTGTTCTATCCAAGCCAAAGCCTCTGCGAAAGCACAGCATTCGCTGAGAAATCAGAGTCGGATAGGCGGGCTCTACTGCTGCTTGCCTGAGCCCGGTCTCGCGGTGGGAGAAACCCGCATACAGCGAAATCCTCTTTGGCCGGGCATCTCCTCTGGGAAAGCACAGCATTCACTGGGAAATCAGAATCGGTTGTGGGGGATGCTGCTGCTGAATACCTAAGCTACTCTCCACAGCACGTTGGAAGATACCCGCATGCAACGAAATCCTCTTTGCCCTAGCACCTCTTTGCCTAAGAGAGAAGCGTGGTTGCACATCTGAAAGGGCCTTAAGGAAAGGGACATGTCTTTCACTGCACTCCCCAGGAGCAAGTCTGGGGCAGGCCGAACAAGCCGCCCCCAGAGAAGAGAAGATGCCATTGGCCTTGAGTTTGGGAAACGGTCGGGAAGCAGGAGAGCCTGCCGTGGCAGGAAGAGCAGGCCGGTGGCAAGACAAGTGTCACCCGCTCCCGGTGCGGAGAGACGAAGCCTCACTGCTAATGAGACATGAGGTGACGACTAGGGCAGGGGCACCTGCTCCACTCTGAGGAAGGAGTCTGGGCAGAAGGCAGGCCTGTCTTGTGCCTCTGGTCCCAAGGGGACAGCATGTCCTTGACCACCTGTCCGTAGGGCACACTTGGGCTTGCTACCAGGAGCCAAACCCGGAACTTGAGGAACAGCTCCCTCGTGAAATGGGCAGTCAGATGCCATCTTCCTCCAAGATGTGACAGCGTTTTCGGTGGCAGGGGGTTTGCCGGGGAAGGAGTGGGGACAGTCCCCCAAAGCTCCCCATTCCAGGCAACGGACGGTGTTCAGGGATCCTGTCGCCTCTCCTCTCCTGTGGCGAAGGCACTGGCCTTGTCCGTGAGTCCGCCTGAGAGCCAGTACCAAAGGCCAAGCGTTGCCTACAACGGGAGTTGGTAGTGTGCATTGAGTGCCATCCTAGGCCACGCACGCTGCTGCAGGTTTGTGGCTGTGTCTGCTTATTTCGGCCTGGCAGCGAGAACCCAGGGCGCCAACATGAAGCCCGGGACAGCAAGGCCTAAGACGGACCAGCTCTCCGCAGCTCTTCTTCCCTGACGCGACAGAGCAAACACCGAAATCCTTGCTGAGGAAGCAGCAGCGAAGTGCGGTTCCCGCCAAGCTGAAAAGCTATGCGAAAGCATAGCCATCGCTGGGAAATCAGAGTCGTTTCTGTGGGCTGCTGTTGCTGCTTGCCTTAGCCTAGTATTCGAGCACGGCGGGAGGAACCCGCATAGAGCAAAAGCCTCTTTGCTAGGGCATCCCCTCTGGGAAAGCACAGCATTCTCTGGGAAATCAGAGTCGGATCTGTGGGATGCTGCTGCTGTTTTCCTGAGGAAGACTCCACAGCACGGTGTAATAAATCTGCATGGAGCGAGATCCACTTTGCCTGGGCATCCCTTCTGCCTGAGAGAGAAGCCTGGTTGCGCCTGTGGAAAGAGCCTTAAAGAAAGGGACATGTCTGTCACTGCACTCCCCAGGAGCCTGTCTCGGGAAAGTGCAGCATGCTGCCCCAGGAGAAGAGAAGGAGTCGTTGGCCTTGTGGACCGAAAACGGTCGCGAATCAGGAGCGCCGGGCTTGGCAAGAACAGCGGGCCGGTGGCAAGACAATTGTCACCCTCTGCTTGTGCAGAGAGACGAAGCTAAGGAGACACGAGGGGATGATTGGGCACGGGAGCGTGCTCTAATCTGAGGAAGGAGTCTGGACAGAAGGAAGGCCTTTCCTGTGCCTCTGGGCCCAAGGGGATAGCAGGTCCTTGGCCACCTGTCCAGAGGGCAGACGTGGGCTTGCCACCAATCTCCCGAACCTGAACTCGCAGAAACACCTCCTGGAGGAACGGGCAATCAAATGCCGTCTTCCTCCAGGATGTGGCAGCCTTGGCGGAGGCAGGGGGTGTGTCGGCGAAACAGGGACAGTTTCCCATTACTCCCCATCCCAGGGCACGGGCCGTGTGCAGTGATCCTCTCGCGGCTCCTCAAGGATGGGGAAGGCACGAGCCTAGTCCCCTGTCCCCCTGAATGCCAGAGCGAAAGGACAGGCCTTGCCTACGAGGAGAGATGTCATTGTGAGCAGAGTGCCATCCTAGGCCATGCACGCTGCTGCAGGGTCGAGGCTGGGTCTGCTTATTTCGGCTTGGTAGGATGAACCCAGGATGTGAACTTGGAGCCCGGGAAAGCAAGGCCCAAGAAGCACCAGCTCTCCCGCTGCTCTTCTTCCCTGAAGCGACTAAAGCCTTGCTGAGGAAGCAGCGGCCAAGTGCTGTTCGCTCCAAGCCAAAGCCTCTGCGAAAGCACAGCATTCGCTGAGAAATCAGAGTCGGATCTGCGGGCTCTACTGCTGCTTGCCTGAGCCCGGTCTCGCGGTGGGAGAAACCCGCATACAGCGAAATCCTCTTTGCCCGGGCTTCTCCTCTGGGAAAGCACAGCATTCACTGGGAAATCAGAATCGGATGTGGGGGATGCTGCTGCTGAATACCTAAGCTACTCTCCACAGCACGTTGGAAGATACCCGCATGCAACGAAATCCTCTTTTCTCTAGCACCTCTTTGCCTAAGAGAGAAGCGTGGTTGCACATCTGAAAGGGCCTTAAGGAAAGGGACATGATTTCACTGCACTCCCCAGGAGCAAGTCTGGGGCAGGCCGAACAAGCCGCCCCCAGAGAAGAGAAGGTGCCATTGGCCTTGAGTTTGGGAAACGGTCGGGAAGCAGGAGAGCCTGCCGTGGCAGGAAGAGCAGGCCGGTGGCAAGACTAGTGTCACCCGCTCCCTGTGCGGAGAGACGAAGCCTCACTGCTAATGAGACATGAGGTGACGACTAGGGCAGGGGCACCTGCTCCACTCTGAGGAAGCAGTCTGGGCAGAAGGCAGGCCTGTCTTGTGCTTCTGGTCCCAAGGGGACAGCATGTCCTTGACCACCTGTCCGTAGGGCACACTTGGGCTTGCTACCAGGAGCCAAACCCGGAACTTGAGGAACAGCTCCCTCGTGAAATGGGCAGTCAGATGCCATCTTCCTCCAAGATGTGACAGCGTTTTCGGTGGCAGGGGGTTTGCCGGGGAAGGAGTGGGGACAGTCCCCCAAAGCTCCCCATTCCACGGAACGGACGGTGTTCAGGGATCCTGTCGCCTCTCCTCTCCTGTGGCGAAGGCACTGGCCTTGTCCGTGAGTCCGCCTGAGAGCCAGTACCAAAGGCCAAGCGTTGCCTACAACGGGAGTTGGTAGTGTGCATTGAGTGCCATCCTAGGCCACGCACGCTGCTGCAGGTTTGTGGCTGTGTCTGCTTATTTCGGCCTGGCAGCGAGAACCCAGGGCGCCAACATGAAGCCCGGGACAGCAAGGCCTAAGACGGACCAGCTCTCCGCAGCTCTTCTTCCCTGACGCGACAGAGCAAACACCGAAATCCTTGCTGAGGAAGCAGCAGCGAAGTGCGGTTCCCGCCAAGCTGAAAAGCTATGCGAAAGCATAGCCATCGCTGGGAAATCAGAGTCGTTTCTGTGGGCTGCTGTTGCTGCTTGCCTTAGCCTAGTATTCGAGCACGGCGGGAGGAACCCGCATAGAGCAAAAGCCTCTTTGCTAGGGCATCCCCTCTGGGAAAGCACAGCATTCTCTGGGAAATCAGAGTCGGATCTGTGGGATGCTGCTGCTGTTTTCCTGAGGAAGACTCCACAGCATGGTGTAATAAATCTGCATGGAGCGAGATCCACTTTGCCTGGGCATCCCTTCTGCCTGAGAGAGAAGCCTGGTTGCGCCTGTGGAAAGAGCCTTAAAGAAAGGGACATGTCTGTCACTGCACTCCCCAGGAGCCTGTCTCGGGAAAGTGCAGCATGCTGCCCCAGGAGAAGAGAAGGAGTCGTTGGCCTTGTGGACGGAAAACGGTCGCGAAGCAGGAGCGCCGGCCCTGGCAAGAACAGCGGGCCGGTGGCAAGACAATTGTCACCCTCTGCTTGTGCAGAGAGACGAAGCTAAGGAGACACGAGGGGATGATTGGGCACGGGAGCGTGCTCTAATCTGAGGAAGGAGTCTGGACAGAAGGAAGGCCTTTCCTGTGCCTCTGGGCCCAAGGGGATAGCAGGTCCTTGGCCACCTGTCCAGAGGGCAGACGTGGGCTTGCCACCAATCTCCCGAACCTGAACTCGCAGAAACACCTCCTGGAGGAACGGGCAATCAAATGCCGTCTTCCTCCAGGATGTGGCAGCCTTGGCGGAGGCAGGGGGTGTGTCGGGGAAACAGGGACAGTTTCCCATTACTCCCCATCCCAGGGCACGGGCCGTGTGCAGTGATCCTCTCGCGGCTCCTCAAGGATGGGGAAGGCACGAGCCTAGTCCCCTGTCCCCCTGAATGCCAGAGCGAAAGGGCAGGCCTTGCCTACGAGGAGAGATGTCATTGTGAGCAGAGTGCCATCCTAGGCCATGCACGCTGCTGCAGGGTCGAGGCTGGGTCTGCTTATTTCGGCTTGGTAGGATGAACCCAGGATGTGAACTTGGAGCCCGGGAAAGCAAGGCCCAAGAGGCACCAGCTCTCCCGCTGCTCTTCATCCCTGAAGCGACTAAAGCCTTGCTGAGGAAGCAGCGGCCAAGTGCTGTTCTATCCAAGCCAAAGCCTCTGCGAAAGCACAGCATTCGCTGAGAAATCAGAGTCGGATAGGCGGGCTCTACTGCTGCTTGCCTGAGCCCGGTCTCGCGGTGGGAGAAACCCGCATACAGCGAAATCCTCTTTGGCCGGGCATCTCCTCTGGGAAAGCACAGCATTCACTGGGAAATCAGAATCGGTTGTGGGGGATGCTGCTGCTGAATACCTAAGCTACTCTCCACAGCACGTTGGAAGATACCCGCATGCAACGAAATCCTCTTTGCCCTAGCACCTCTTTGCCTAAGAGAGAAGCGTGGTTGCACATCTGAAAGGGCCTTAAGGAAAGGGACATGTCTTTCACTGCACTCCCCAGGAGCAAGTCTGGGGCAGGCCGAACAAGCCGCCCCCAGAGAAGAGAAGATGCCATTGGCCTTGAGTTTGGGAAACGGTCGGGAAGCAGGAGAGCCTGCCGTGGCAGGAAGAGCAGGCCGGTGGCAAGACAAGTGTCACCCGCTCCCGGTGCGGAGAGACGAAGCCTCACTGCTAATGAGACATGAGGTGACGACTAGGGCAGGGGCACCTGCTCCACTCTGAGGAAGGAGTCTGGGCAGAAGGCAGGCCTGTCTTGTGCCTCTGGTCCCAAGGGGACAGCATGTCCTTGACCACCTGTCCGTAGGGCACACTTGGGCTTGCTACCAGGAGCCAAACCCGGAACTTGAGGAACAGCTCCCTCGTGAAATGGGCAGTCAGATGCCATCTTCCTCCAAGATGTGACAGCGTTTTCGGTGGCAGGGGGTTTGCCGGGGAAGGAGTGGGGACAGTCCCCCAAAGCTCCCCATTCCAGGGAACGGACGGTGTTCAGGGATCCTGTCGCCTCTCCTCTCCTGTGGCGAAGGCACTGGCCTTGTCCGTGAGTCCGCCTGAGAGCCAGTACCAAAGGCCAAGCGTTGCCTACAACGGGAGTTGGTAGTGTGCATTGAGTGCCATCCTAGGCCACGCACGCTGCTGCAGGTTTGTGGCTGTGTCTGCTTATTTCGGCCTGGCAGCGAGAACCCAGGGCGCCAACATGAAGCCCGGGACAGCAAGGCCTATGACGGACCAGCTCTCCGCAGCTCTTCTTCCCTGACGCGACAGAGCAAACACCGAAATCCTTGCTGAGGAAGCAGCAGCGAAGTGCGGTTCCCGCCAAGCTGAAAACCTATGCGAAAGCATAGCCATCGCTGGGAAATCAGAGTCGTTTCTGTGGGCTGCTGTTGCTGCTTGCCTTAGCCTAGTATTCGAGCACGGCGGGAGGAACCCGCATAGAGCAAAAGCCTCTTTGCTAGGGCATCCCCTCTGGGAAAGCACAGCATTCTCTGGGAAATCAGAGTCGGATCTGTGGGATGCTGCTGCTGTTTTCCTGAGGAAGACTCCACAGCACGGTGTAATAAATCTGCATGGAGCGAGATCCACTTTGCCTGGGCATCCCTTCTGCCTGAGAGAGAAGCCTGGTTGCGCCTGTGGAAAGAGCCTTAAAGAAAGGGACATGTCTGTCACTGCACTCCCCAGGAGCCTGTCTCGGGAAAGTGCAGCATGCTGCCCCAGGAGAAGAGAAGGAGTCGTTGGCCTTGTGGACGGAAAACGGTCGCGAAGCAGGAGCGCCGGCCCTGGCAAGAACAGCGGGCCGGTGGCAAGACAATTGTCACCCTCTGCTTGTGCAGAGAGACGAAGCTAAGGAGACACGAGGGTATGATTGGGCACGGGAGCGTGCTCTAATCTGAGGAAGGAGTCTGGACAGAAGGAAGGCCTTTCCTGTGCCTCTGGGCCCAAGGGGATAGCAGGTCCTTGGCCACCTGTCCAGAGGGCAGACGTGGGCTTGCCACCAATCTCCCGAACCTGAACTCGCAGAAACACCTCCTGGAGGAACGGGCAATCAAATGCCGTCTTCCTCCAGGATGTGGCAGCCTTGGCGGAGGCAGGGGGTGTGTCGGGGAAACAGGGACAGTTTCCCATTACTCCCCATCCCAGGGCACGGGCCGTGTGCAGTGATCCTCTCGCGGCTCCTCAAGGATGGGGAAGGCACGAGCCTAGTCCCCTGTCCCCCTGAATGCCAGAGCGAAAGGACAGGCCTTGCCTACGAGGAGAGATGTCATTGTGAGCAGAGTGCCATCCTATGCCATGCACGCTGCTGCAGGGTCGAGGCTGGGTCTGCTTATTTCGGCTTGGTAGGATGAACCCAGGATGTGAACTTGGAGCCCGGGAAAGCAAGGCCCAAGAGGCACCAGCTCTCCCGCTGCTCTTCTTCCCTGAAGCGACTAAAGCCTTGCTGAGGAAGCAGCGGCCAAGTGCTGTTCTATCCAAGCCAAAGCCTCTGCGAAAGCACAGCATTCGCTGAGAAATCAGAGTCGGATCTGCGGGCTCTACTGCTGCTTGCCTGAGCCCGGTCTCGCGGTGGGAGAAACCCGCATACAGCGAAATCCTCTTTGCCCGGGCTTCTCCTCTGGGAAAGCACAGCATTCACTGGGAAATCAGAATCGGATGTGGGGGATGCTGCTGCTGAATACCTAAGCTACTCTCCACAGCACGTTGGAAGATACCCGCATGCAACGAAATCCTCTTTGCCCTAGCACCTCTTTGCCTAAGAGAGAAGCGTGGTTGCACATCTGAAAGGGCCTTAAGGAAAGGGACATGATTTCACTGCACTCCCCAGGAGCAAGTCTGGGGCAGGCCGAACAAGCCGCCCCCAGAGAAGAGAAGGTGCCATTGGCCTTGAGTTTGGGAAACGGTCGGGAAGCAGGAGAGCCTGCCGTGGCAGGAAGAGCAGGCCGGTGGCAAGACAAGTGTCACCCGCTCCCTGTGCGGAGAGACGAAGCCTCACTGCTAATGAGACATGAGGTGACGACTAGGGCAGGGGCACCTGCTCCACTCTGAGGAAGCAGTCTGGGCAGAAGGCAGGCCTGTCTTGTGCCTCTGGTCCCAAGGGGACAGCATGTCCTTGACCACCTGTCCATAGGGCACACTTGGGCTTGCTACCAGGAGCCAAACCCGGAACTTGAGGAACAGCTCCCTCGTGAAATGGGCAGTCAGATGCCATCTTCCTCCAAGATGTGACAGCGTTTTCGGTGGCAGGGGGTTTGCCGGGGAAGGAGTGGGGACAGTCCCCCAAAGCTCCCCATTCCACGGAACGGACGGTGTTCAGGGATCCTGTCGCCTCTCCTCTCCTGTGGCGAAGGCACTGGCCTTGTCCGTGAGTCCGCCTGAGAGCCAGTACCAAAGGCCAAGCGTTGCCTACAACGGGAGTTGGTAGTGTGCATTGAGTGCCATCCTAGGCCACGCACGCTGCTGCAGGTTTGTGGCTGTGTCTGCTTATTTCGGCCTGGCAGCGAGAACCCAGGGCGCCAACATGAAGCCCGGGACAGCAAGGCCTAAGACGGACCAGCTCTCCGCAGCTCTTCTTCCCTGACGCGACAGAGCAAACACCGAAATCCTTGCTGAGGAAGCAGCAGCGAAGTGCGGTTCCCGCCAAGCTGAAAAGCTATGCGAAAGCATAGCCATCGCTGGGAAATCAGAGTCTTTTCTGTGGGCTGCTGTTGCTGCTTGCCTTAGCCTAGTATTCGAGCACGGCGGGAGGAACCCGCATAGAGCAAAAGCCTCTTTGCTAGGGCATCCCCTCTGGGAAAGCACAGCATTCTCTGGGAAATCAGAGTCGGATCTGTGGGATGCTGCTGCTGTTTTCCTGAGGAAGACTCCACAGCATGGTGTAATAAATCTGCATGGAGCGAGATCCACTTTGCCTGGGCATCCCTTCTGCCTGAGAGAGAAGCCTGGTTGCGCCTGTGGAAAGAGCCTTAAAGAAAGGGACATGTCTGTCACTGCACTCCCCAGGAGCCTGTCTCGGGAAAGTGCAGCATGCTGCCCCAGGAGAAGAGAAGGAGTCGTTGGCCTTGTGGACGGAAAACGGTCGCGAAGCAGGAGCGCCGGCCCTGGCAAGAACAGCGGGCCGGTGGCAAGACAATTGTCACCCTCTGCTTGTGCAGAGAGACGAAGCTAAGGAGACACGAGGGGATGATTGGGCACGGGAGCGTGCTCTAATCTGAGGAAGGAGTCTGGACAGAAGGAAGGCCTTTCCTGTGCCTCTGGGCCCAAGGGGATAGCAGGTCCTTGGCCACCTGTCCAGAGGGCAGACGTGGGCTTGCCACCAATCTCCCGAACCTGAACTCGCAGAAACACCTCCTGGAGGAACGGGCAATCAAATGCCGTCTTCCTCCAGGATGTGGCAGCCTTGGCGGAGGCAGGGGGTGTGTCGGGGAAACAGGGACAGTTTCCCATTACTCCCCATCCCAGGGCACGGGCCGTGTGCAGTGATCCTCTCGCGGCTCCTCAAGGATGGGGAAGGCACGAGCCTAGTCCCCTGTCCCCCTGAATGCCAGAGCGAAAGGGCAGGCCTTGCCTACGAGGAGAGATGTCATTGTGAGCAGAGTGCCATCCTAGGCCATGCACGCTGCTGCAGGGTCGAGGCTGGGTCTGCTTATTTCGGCTTGGTAGGATGAACCCAGGATGTGAACTTGGAGCCCGGGAAAGCAAGGCCCAAGAGGCACCAGCTCTCCCGCTGCTCTTCTTCCCTGAAGCGACTAAAGCCTTGCTGAGGAAGCAGCGGCCAAGTGCTGTTCTATCCAAGCCAAAGCCTCTGCGAAAGCACAGCATTCGCTGAGAAATCAGAGTCGGATAGGCGGGCTCTACTGCTGCTTGCCTGAGCCCGGTCTCGCGGTGGGAGAAACCCGCATACAGCGAAATCCTCTTTGGCCGGGCATCTCCTCTGGGAAAGCACAGCATTCACTGGGAAATCAGAATCGGTTGTGGGGGATGCTGCTGCTGAATACCTAAGCTACTCTCCACAGCACGTTGGAAGATACCCGCATGCAACGAAATCCTCTTTGCCCTAGCACCTCTTTGCCTAAGACAGAAGCGTGGTTGCACATCTGAAAGGGCCTTAAGGAAAGGGACATGTCTTTCACTGCACTCCCCAGGAGCAAGTCTGGGGCAGGCCGAACAAGCCGCCCCCAGAGAAGAGAAGATGCCATTGGCCTTGAGTTTGGGAAACGGTCGGGAAGCAGGAGAGCCTGCCGTGGCAGGAAGAGCAGGCCGGTGGCAAGACAAGTGTCACCCGCTCCCGGTGCGGAGAGACGAAGCCTCACTGCTAATGAGACATGAGGTGACGACTAGGGCAGGGGCACCTGCTCCACTCTGAGGAAGGAGTCTGGGCAGAAGGCAGGCCTGTCTTGTGCCTCTGGTCCCAAGGGGACAGCATGTCCTTGACCACCTGTCCGTAGGGCACACTTGGGCTTGCTACCAGGAGCCAAACCCGGAACTTGAGGAACAGCTCCCTCGTGAAATGGGCAGTCAGATGCCATCTTCCTCCAAGATGTGACAGCGTTTTCGGTGGCAGGGGGTTTGCCGGGGAAGGAGTGGGGACAGTCCCCCAAAGCTCCCCATTCCAGGCAACGGACGGTGTTCAGGGATCCTGTCGCCTCTCCTCTCCTGTGGCGAAGGCACTGGCCTTGTCCGTGAGTCCGCCTGAGAGCCAGTACCAAAGGCCAAGCGTTGCCTACAACGGGAGTTGGTAGTGTGCATTGAGTGCCATCCTAGGCCACGCACGCTGCTGCAGGTTTGTGGCTGTGTCTGCTTATTTCGGCCTGGCAGCGAGAACCCAGGGCGCCAACATGAAGCCCGGGACAGCAAGGCCTAAGACGGACCAGCTCTCCGCAGCTCTTCTTCCCTGACGCGACAGAGCAAACACCGAAATCCTTGCTGAGGAAGCAGCAGCGAAGTGCGGTTCCCGCCAAGCTGAAAAGCTATGCGAAAGCATAGCCATCGCTGGGAAATCAGAGTCGTTTCTGTGGGCTGCTGTTGCTGCTTGCCTTAGCCTAGTATTCGAGCACGGCGGGAGGAACCCGCATAGAGCAAAAGCCTCTTTGCTAGGGCATCCCCTCTGGGAAAGCACAGCATTCTCTGGGAAATCAGAGTCGGATCTGTGGGATGCTGCTGCTGTTTTCCTGAGGAAGACTCCACAGCACGGTGTAATAAATCTGCATGGAGCGAGATCCACTTTGCCTGGGAATCCCTTCTGCCTGAGAGAGAAGCCTGGTTGCGCCTGTGGAAAGAGCCTTAAAGAAAGGGACATGTCTGTCACTGCACTCCCCAGGAGCCTGTCTCGGGAAAGTGCAGCATGCTGCCCCAGGAGAAGAGAAGGAGTCGTTGGCCTTGTGGACGGAAAACGGTCGCGAAGCAGGTGCGCCGGCCCTGGCAAGAACAGCGGGCCGGTGGCAAGACAATTGTCACCCTCTGCTTGTGCAGAGAGACGAAGCTAAGGAGACACGAGGGTATGATTGGGCACGGGAGCGTGCTCTAATCTGAGGAAGGAGTCTGGACAGAAGGAAGGCCTTTCCTGTGCCTCTGGGCCCAAGGGGATAGCAGGTCCTTGGCCACCTGTCCAGAGGGCAGACGTGGGCTTGCCACCAATCTCCCGAACCTGAACTCGCAGAAACACCTCCTGGAGGAACGGGCAATCAAATGCCGTCTTCCTCCAGGATGTGGCAGCCTTGGCGGAGGCAGGGGGTGTGTCGGGGAAACAGGGACAGTTTCCCATTACTCCCCATCCCAGGGCACGGGCCGTGTGCAGTGATCCTCTCGCGGCTCCTCAAGGATGGGGAAGGCACGAGCCTAGTCCCCTGTCCCCCTGAATGCCAGAGCGAAAGGGCAGGCCTTGCCTACGAGGAGAGATGTCATTGTGAGCAGAGTGTCATCCTAGGCCATGCACGCTGCTGCAGGGTCGAGGCTGGGTCTGCTTATTTCGGCTTGCTAGGATGAACCCAGGATGTGAACTTGGAGCCCGGGAAAGCAAGGCCCAAGAGGCACCAGCTCTCCCGCTGCTCTTCTTCCCTGAAGCGACTAAAGCCTTGCTGAGGAAGCAGCGGCCAAGTGCTGTTCTATCCAAGCCAAAGCCTCTGCGAAAGCACAGCATTCGCTGAGAAATCAGAGTCGGATCTGCGGGCTCTACTGCTGCTTGCCTGAGCCCGGTCTCGCGGTGGGAGAAACCCGCATACAGCGAAATCCTCTTTGGCCGGGCATCTCCTCTGGGAAAGCACAGCATTCACTGGGAAATCAGAATCGGTTGTGGGGGATGCTGCTGCTGAATACCTAAGCTACTCTCCACAGCACGTTGGAAGATACCCGCATGCAACGAAATCCTCTTTGCCCTAGCACCTCTTTGCCTAAGAGAGAAGCGTGGTTGCACATCTGAAAGGGCCTTAAGGAAAGGGACATGTCTTTCACTGCACTCCCCAGGAGCAAGTCTGGGGCAGGCCGAACAAGCCGCCCCCAGAGAAGAGAAGGTGCCATTGGCCTTGAGTTTGGGAAACGGTCGGGAAGCAGGAGAGCCTGCCGTGGCAGGAAGAGCAGGCCGGTGGCAAGACAAGTGTCACCCGCTCCCTGTGCGGAGAGACGAAGCCTCACTGCTAATGAGACATGAGGTGACGACTAGGGCAGGGGCACCTGCTCCACTCTGAGGAAGGAGTCTGGGCAGAAGGCAGGCCTGTCTTGTGCCTCTGGTCCCAAGGGGACAGCATGTCCTTGACCACCTGTCCGTAGGGCACACTTGGGCTTGCTACCAGGAGCCAAACCCGGAACTTGAGGAACAGCTCCCTCGTGAAATGGGCAGTCAGATGCCATCTTCCTCCAAGATGTGACAGCGTTTTCGGTGGCAGGGGGTTTGCCGGGGAAGGAGTGGGGACAGTCCCCCAAAGCTCCCCATTCCAGGCAACGGACGGTGTTCAGGGATCCTGTCGCCTCTCCTCTCCTGTGGCGAAGGCACTGGCCTTGTCCGTGAGTCCGCCTGAGAGCCAGTACCAAAGGCCAAGCGTTGCCTACAAGGGGAGTTGATAGTGTGCATTGAGTGCCATCCTAGGCCACGCACGCTGCTGCAGGTTGGTGGCTGTGTCTGCTTATTTCGGCCTGGCAGCGAGAACCCAGGGCGCCAACATGAAGCCCGGGACAGCAAGGCCTAAGACGGACCAGCTCTCCGCAGCTCTTCTTCCCTGACGCGACAGAGCAAACACCGAAATCCTTGCTGAGGAAGCAGCAGCGAAGTGCGGTTCCCGCCAAGCTGAAAACCTATGCGAAAGCATAGCCATCGCTGGGAAATCAGAGTCGTTTCTGTGGGCTGCTATTGCTGCTTGCCTTAGCCTAGTATTCGAGCACGGCGGGAGGAACCCGCATAGAGCAAAAGCCTCTTTGCTAGGGCATCCCCTCTGGGAAAGCACAGCATTCTCTGGGAAATCAGAGTCGGATCTGTGGGATGCTGCTGCTGTTTTCCTGAGGAAGACTCCACAGCACGGTGTAATAAATCTGCATGGAGCGAGATCCACTTTGCCTGGGCATCCCTTCTGCCTGAGAGAGAAGCCTGGTTGCGCCTGTGGAAAGAGCCTTAAAGAAAGGGACATGTCTGTCACTGCACTCCCCAGGAGCCTGTCTCGGGAAAGTGCAGCATGCTGCCCCAGGAGAAGAGAAGGAGTCGTTGGCCTTGTGGACCGAAAACGGTCGCGAAGCAGGAGCGCCGGGCTTGGCAAGAACAGCGGGCCGGTGGCAAGACAATTGTCACCCTCTGCTTGTGCAGAGAGACGAAGCTAAGGAGACACGAGGGGATGATTGGGCACGGGAGCGTGCTCTAATCTGAGGAAGGAGTCTGGACAGAAGGAAGGCCTTTCCTGTGCCTCTGGGCCCAAGGGGATAGCAGGTCCTTGGCCACCTGTCCAGAGGGCAGACGTGGGCTTGCCACCAATCTCCCGAACCTGAACTCGCAGAAACACCTCCTGGAGGAACGGGCAATCAAATGCTGTCTTCCTCCAGGATGTGGCAGCCTTGGCGGAGGCAGGGGGTGTGTCGGGGAAACAGGGACAGTTTCCCATTACTCCCCATCCCAGGGCACGGGCCGTGTGCAGTGATCCTCTCGCGGCTCCTCAAGGATGGGGAAGGCACGAGCCTAGTCCCCTGTCCCCCTGAATGCCAGAGCGAAAGGACAGGCCTTGCCTACGAGGAGAGATGTCATTGTGAGCAGAGTGCCATCCTAGGCCATGCACGCTGCTGCAGGGTCGAGGCTGGGTCTGCTTATTTCGGCTTGGTAGGATGAACCCAGGATGTGAACTTGGAGCCCGGGAAAGCAAGGCCCAAGAGGCACCAGCTCTCCCGCTGCTCTTCTTCCCTGAAGCGACTAAAGCCTTGCTGAGGAAGCAGCGGCCAAGTGCTGTTCGCTCCAAGCCAAAGCCTCTGCGAAAGCACAGCATTCGCTGAGAAATCAGAGTCGGATCAGCGGGCTCTACTGCTGCTTGCCTGAGCCCGGTCTCGCGGTGGGAGAAACCCGCATACAGCGAAATCCTCTTTGCCCGGGCTTCTCCTCTGGGAAAGCACAGCATTCACTGGGAAATCAGAATCGGATGTGGGGGATGCTGCTGCTGAATACCTAAGCTACTCTCCACAGCACGTTGGAAGATACCCGCATGCAACGAAATCCTCTTTGCCCTAGCACCTCTTTGCCTAAGAGAGAAGCGTGGTTGCACATCTGAAAGGGCCTTAAGGAAAGGGACATGATTTCACTGCACTCCCCAGGAGCAAGTCTGGGGCAGGCCGAACAAGCCGCCCCCAGAGAAGAGAAGGTGCCATTGGCCTTGAGTTTGGGAAACGGTCGGGAAGCAGGAGAGCCTGCCGTGGCAGGAAGAGCAGGCCGGTGGCAAGACAAGTGTCACCCGCTCCCTGTGCGGAGAGACGAAGCCTCACTGCTAATGAGACATGAGGTGACGACTAGGGCAGGGGCACCTGCTCCACTCTGAGGAAGGAGTCTGGGCAGAAGGCAGGCCTGTCTTGTGCCTCTGGTCCCAAGGGGACAGCATGTCCTTGACCACCTGTCCGTAGGGCACACTTGGGCTTGCTACCAGGAGCCAAACCCGGAACTTGAGGAACAGCTCCCTCGTGAAATGGGCAGTCAGATGCCATCTTCCTCCAAGATGTGACAGCGTTTTCGGTGGCAGGGGGTTTGCCGGGGAAGGAGTGGGGACAGTCCCCCAAAGCTCCCCATTCCAGGGAACGGACGGTGTTCAGGGATCCTGTCGCCTCTCCTCTCCTGTGGCGAAGGCACTGGCCTTGTCCGTGAGTCCGCCTGAGAGCCAGTACCAAAGGCCAAGCGTTGCCTACAACGGGAGTTGGTAGTGTGCATTGAGTGCCATCCTAGGCCACGCACGCTGCTGCAGGTTTGTGGCTGTGTCTGCTTATTTCGGCCTGGCAGCGAGAACCCAGGGCGCCAACATGAAGCCCGGGACAGCAAGGCCTAAGACGGACCAGCTCTCCGCAGCTCTTCTTCCCTGACGCGACAGAGCAAACACCGAAATCCTTGCTGAGGAAGCAGCAGCGAAGTGCGGTTCCCGCCAAGCTGAAAAGCTATGCGAAAGCATAGCCATCGCTGGGAAATCAGAGTCTTTTCTGTGGGCTGCTGTTGCTGCTTGCCTTAGCCTAGTATTCGAGCACGGCGGGAGGAACCCGCATAGAGCAAAAGCCTCTTTGCTAGGGCATCCCCTCTGGGAAAGCACAGCATTCTCTGGGAAATCAGAGTCGGATCTGTGGGATGCTGCTGCTGTTTTCCTGAGGAAGACTCCACAGCATGGTGTAATAAATCTGCATGGAGCGAGATCCACTTTGCCTGGGCATCCCTTCTGCCTGAGAGAGAAGCCTGGTTGCGCCTGTGGAAAGAGCCTTAAAGAAAGGGACATGTCTGTCACTGCACTCCCCAGGAGCCTGTCTCGGGAAAGTGCAGCATGCTGCCCCAGGAGAAGAGAAGGAGTCGTTGGCCTTGTGGACGGAAAACGGTCGCGAAGCAGGAGCGCCGGCCCTGGCAAGAACAGCGGGCCGGTGGCAAGACAATTGTCACCCTCTGCTTGTGCAGAGAGACGAAGCTAAGGAGACACGAGGGGATGATTGGGCACGGGAGCGTGCTCTAATCTGAGGAAGGAGTCTGGACAGAAGGAAGGCCTTTCCTGTGCCTCTGGGCCCAAGGGGATAGCAGGTCCTTGGCCACCTGTCCAGAGGGCAGACGTGGGCTTGCCACCAATCTCCCGAACCTGAACTCGCAGAAACACCTCCTGGAGGAACGGGCAATCAAATGCCGTCTTCCTCCAGGATGTGGCAGCCTTGGCGGAGGCAGGGGGTGTGTCGGGGAAACAGGGACAGTTTCCCATTACTCCCCATCCCAGGGCACGGGCCGTGTGCAGTGATCCTCTCGCGGCTCCTCAAGGATGGGGAAGGCACGAGCCTAGTCCCCTGTCCCCCTGAATGCCAGAGCGAAAGGGCAGGCCTTGCCTACGAGGAGAGATGTCATTGTGAGCAGAGTGCCATCCTAGGCCATGCACGCTGCTGCAGGGTCGAGGCTGGGTCTGCTTATTTCGGCTTGGTAGGATGAACCCAGGATGTGAACTTGGAGCCCGGGAAAGCAAGGCCCAAGAGGCACCAGCTCTCCCGCTGCTCTTCTTCCCTGAAGCGACTAAAGCCTTGCTGAGGAAGCAGCGGCCAAGTGCTGTTCTATCCAAGCCAAAGCCTCTGCGAAAGCACAGCATTCGCTGAGAAATCAGAGTCGGATAGGCGGGCTCTACTGCTGCTTGCCTGAGCCCGGTCTCGCGGTGGGAGAAACCCGCATACAGCGAAATCCTCTTTGGCCGGGCATCTCCTCTGGGAAAGCACAGCATTCACTGGGAAATCAGAATCGGTTGTGGGGGATGCTGCTGCTGAATACCTAAGCTACTCTCCACAGCACGTTGGAAGATACCCGCATGCAACGAAATCCTCTTTGCCCTAGCACCTCTTTGCCTAAGAGAGAAGCGTGGTTGCACATCTGAAAGGGCCTTAAGGAAAGGGACATGTCTTTCACTGCACTCCCCAGGAGCAAGTCTGGGGCAGGCCGAACAAGCCGCCCCCAGAGAAGAGAAGATGCCATTGGCCTTGAGTTTGGGAAACGGTCGGGAAGCAGGAGAGCCTGCCGTGGCAGGAAGAGCAGGCCGGTGGCAAGACAAGTGTCACCCGCTCCCGGTGCGGAGAGACGAAGCCTCACTGCTAATGAGACATGAGGTGACGACTAGGGCAGGGGCACCTGCTCCACTCTGAGGAAGGAGTCTGGGCAGAAGGCAGGCCTGTCTTGTGCCTCTGGTCCCAAGGGGACAGCATGTCCTTGACCACCTGTCCGTAGGGCACACTTGGGCTTGCTACCAGGAGCCAAACCCGGAACTTGAGGAACAGCTCCCTCGTGAAATGGGCAGTCAGATGCCATCTTCCTCCAAGATGTGACAGCGTTTTCGGTGGCAGGGGGTTTGCCGGGGAAGGAGTGGGGACAGTCCCCCAAAGCTCCCCATTCCAGGCAACGGACGGTGTTCAGGGATCCTGTCGCCTCTCCTCTCCTGTGGCGAAGGCACTGGCCTTGTCCGTGAGTCCGCCTGAGAGCCAGTACCAAAGGCCAAGCGTTGCCTACAACGGGAGTTGGTAGTGTGCATTGAGTGCCATCCTAGGCCACGCACGCTGCTGCAGGTTTGTGGCTGTGTCTGCTTATTTCGGCCTGGCAGCGAGAACCCAGGGCGCCAACATGAAGCCCGGGACAGCAAGGCCTAAGACGGACCAGCTCTCCGCAGCTCTTCTTCCCTGACGCGACAGAGCAAACACCGAAATCCTTGCTGAGGAAGCAGCAGCGAAGTGCGGTTCCCGCCAAGCTGAAAAGCTATGCGAAAGCATAGCCATCGCTGGGAAATCAGAGTCGTTTCTGTGGGCTGCTGTTGCTGCTTGCCTTAGCCTAGTATTCGAGCACGGCGGGAGGAACCCGCATAGAGCAAAAGCCTCTTTGCTAGGGCATCCCCTCTGGGAAAGCACAGCATTCTCTGGGAAATCAGAGTCGGATCTGTGGGATGCTGCTGCTGTTTTCCTGAGGAAGACTCCACAGCACGGTGTAATAAATCTGCATGGAGCGAGATCCACTTTGCCTGGGCATCCCTTCTGCCTGAGAGAGAAGCCTGGTTGCGCCTGTGGAAAGAGCCTTAAAGAAAGGGACATGTCTGTCACTGCACTCCCCAGGAGCCTGTCTCGGGAAAGTGCAGCATGCTGCCCCAGGAGAAGAGAAGGAGTCGTTGGCCTTGTGGACGGAAAACGGTCGCGAAGCAGGAGCGCCGGCCCTGGCAAGAACAGCGGGCCGGTGGCAAGACAATTGTCACCCTCTGCTTGTGCAGAGAGACGAAGCTAAGGAGACACGAGGGTATGATTGGGCACGGGAGCGTGCTCTAATCTGAGGAAGGAGTCTGGACAGAAGGAAGGCCTTTCCTGTGCCTCTGGGCCCAAGGGGATAGCAGGTCCTTGGCCACCTGTCCAGAGGGCAGACGTGGGCTTGCCACCAATCTCCCGAACCTGAACTCGCAGAAACACCTCCTGGAGGAACGGGCAATCAAATGCCGTCTTCCTCCAGGATGTGGCAGCCTTGGCGGAGGCAGGGGGTGTGTCGGGGAAACAGGGACAGTTTCCCATTACTCCCCATCCCAGGGCACGGGCCGTGTGCAGTGATCCTCTCGCGGCTCCTCAAGGATGGGGAAGGCACGAGCCTAGTCCCCTGTCCCCCTGAATGCCAGAGCGAAAGGGCAGGCCTTGCCTACGAGGAGAGATGTCATTGTGAGCAGAGTGCCATCCTAGGCCATGCACGCTGCTGCAGGGTCGAGGCTGGGTCTGCTTATTTCGGCTTGGTAGGATGAACCCAGGATGTGAACTTGGAGCCCGGGAAAGCAAGGCCCAAGAGGCACCAGCTCTCCCGCTGCTCTTCTTCCCTGAAGCGACTAAAGCCTTGCTGAGGAAGCAGCGGCCAAGTGCTGTTCTATCCAAGCCAAAGCCTCTGCGAAAGCACAGCATTCGCTGAGAAATCAGAGTCGGATCTGCGGGCTCTACTGCTGCTTGCCTGAGCCCGGTCTCGCGGTGGGAGAAACCCGCATACAGCGAAATCCTCTTTGCCCGGGCTTCTCCTCTGGGAAAGCACAGCATTCACTGGGAAATCAGAATCGGATGTGGGGGATGCTGCTGCTGAATACCTAAGCTACTCTCCACAGCACGTTGGAAGATACCCGCATGCAACGAAATCCTCTTTGCCCTAGCACCTCTTTGCCTAAGAGAGAAGCGTGGTTGCACATCTGAAAGGGCCTTAAGGAAAGGGACATGATTTCACTGCACTCCCCAGGAGCAAGTCTGGGGCAGGCCGAACAAGCCGCCCCCAGAGAAGAGAAGGTGCCATTGGCCTTGAGTTTGGGAAACGGTCGGGAAGCAGGAGAGCCTGCCGTGGCAGGAAGAGCAGGCCGGTGGCAAGACAAGTGTCACCCGCTCCCTGTGCGGAGAGACGAAGCCTCACTGCTAATGAGACATGAGGTGACGACTAGGGCAGGGGCACCTGCTCCACTCTGAGGAAGCAGTCTGGGCAGAAGGCAGGCCTGTCTTGTGCCTCTGGTCCCAAGGGGACAGCATGTCCTTGACCACCTGTCCGTAGGGCACACTTGGGCTTGCTACCAGGAGCCAAACCCGGAACTTGAGGAACAGCTCCCTCGTGAAATGGGCAGTCAGATGCCATCTTCCTCCAAGATGTGACAGCGTTTTCGGTGGCAGGGGGTTTGCCGGGGAAGGAGTGGGGACAGTCCCCCAAAGCTCCCCATTCCACGGAACGGACGGTGTTCAGGGATCCTGTCGCCTCTCCTCTCCTGTGGCGAAGGCACTGGCCTTGTCCGTGAGTCCGCCTGAGAGCCAGTACCAAAGGCCAAGCGTTGCCTACAACGGGAGTTGGTAGTGTGCATTGAGTGCCATCCTAGGCCACGCACGCTGCTGCAGGTTTGTGGCTGTGTCTGCTTATTTCGGCCTGGCAGCGAGAACCCAGGGCGCCAACATGAAGCCCGGGACAGCAAGGCCTAAGACGGACCAGCTCTCCGCAGCTCTTCTTCCCTGACGCGACAGAGCAAACACCGAAATCCTTGCTGAGGAAGCAGCAGCGAAGTGCGGTTCCCGCCAAGCTGAAAAGCTATGCGAAAGCATAGCCATCGCTGGGAAATCAGAGTCTTTTCTGTGGGCTGCTGTTGCTGCTTGCCTTAGCCTAGTATTCGAGCACGGCGGGAGGAACCCGCATAGAGCAAAAGCCTCTTTGCTAGGGCATCCCCTCTGGGAAAGCACAGCATTCTCTGGGAAATCAGAGTCGGATCTGTGGGATGCTGCTGCTGTTTTCCTGAGGAAGACTCCACAGCATGGTGTAATAAATCTGCATGGAGCGAGATCCACTTTGCCTGGGCATCCCTTCTGCCTGAGAGAGAAGCCTGGTTGCGCCTGTGGAAAGAGCCTTAAAGAAAGGGACATGTCTGTCACTGCACTCCCCAGGAGCCTGTCTCGGGAAAGTGCAGCATGCTGCCCCAGGAGAAGAGAAGGAGTCGTTGGCCTTGTGGACGGAAAACGGTCGCGAAGCAGGAGCGCCGGCCCTGGCAAGAACAGCGGGCCGGTGGCAAGACAATTGTCACCCTCTGCTTGTGCAGAGAGACGAAGCTAAGGAGACACGAGGGGATGATTGGGCACGGGAGCGTGCTCTAATCTGAGGAAGGAGTCTGGACAGAAGGAAGGCCTTTCCTGTGCCTCTGGGCCCAAGGGGATAGCAGGTCCTTGGCCACCTGTCCAGAGGGCAGACGTGGGCTTGCCACCAATCTCCCGAACCTGAACTCGCAGAAACACCTCCTGGAGGAACGGGCAATCAAATGCCGTCTTCCTCCAGGATGTGGCAGCCTTGGCGGAGGCAGGGGGTGTGTCGGGGAAACAGGGACAGTTTCCCATTACTCCCCATCCCAGGGCACGGGCCGTGTGCAGTGATCCTCTCGCGGCTCCTCAAGGATGGGGAAGGCACGAGCCTAGTCCCCTGTCCCCCTGAATGCCAGAGCGAAAGGGCAGGCCTTGCCTACGAGGAGAGATGTCATTGTGAGCAGAGTGCCATCCTAGGCCATGCACGCTGCTGCAGGGTCGAGGCTGGGTCTGCTTATTTCGGCTTGGTAGGATGAACCCAGGATGTGAACTTGGAGCCCGGGAAAGCAAGGCCCAAGAGGCACCAGCTCTCCCGCTGCTCTTCTTCCCTGAAGCGACTAAAGCCTTGCTGAGGAAGCAGCGGCCAAGTGCTGTTCTATCCAAGCCAAAGCCTCTGCGAAAGCACAGCATTCGCTGAGAAATCAGAGTCGGATAGGCGGGCTCTACTGCTGCTTGCCTGAGCCCGGTCTCGCGGTGGGAGAAACCCGCATACAGCGAAATCCTCTTTGGCCGGGCATCTCCTCTGGGAAAGCACAGCATTCACTGGGAAATCAGAATCGGTTGTGGGGGATGCTGCTGCTGAATACCTAAGCTACTCTCCACAGCACGTTGGAAGATACCCGCATGCAACGAAATCCTCTTTGCCCTAGCACCTCTTTGCCTAAGACAGAAGCGTGGTTGCACATCTGAAAGGGCCTTAAGGAAAGGGACATGTCTTTCACTGCACTCCCCAGGAGCAAGTCTGGGGCAGGCCGAACAAGCCGCCCCCAGAGAAGAGAAGATGCCATTGGCCTTGAGTTTGGGAAACGGTCGGGAAGCAGGAGAGCCTGCCGTGGCAGGAAGAGCAGGCCGGTGGCAAGACAAGTGTCACCCGCTCCCGGTGCGGAGAGACGAAGCCTCACTGCTAATGAGACATGAGGTGACGACTAGGGCAGGGGCACCTGCTCCACTCTGAGGAAGGAGTCTGGGCAGAAGGCAGGCCTGTCTTGTGCCTCTGGTCCCAAGGGGACAGCATGTCCTTGACCACCTGTCCGTAGGGCACACTTGGGCTTGCTACCAGGAGCCAAACCCGGAACTTGAGGAACAGCTCCCTCGTGAAATGGGCAGTCAGATGCCATCTTCCTCCAAGATGTGACAGCGTTTTCGGTGGCAGGGGGTTTGCCGGGGAAGGAGTGGGGACAGTCCCCCAAAGCTCCCCATTCCAGGCAACGGACGGTGTTCAGGGATCCTGTCGCCTCTCCTCTCCTGTGGCGAAGGCACTGGCCTTGTCCGTGAGTCCGCCTGAGAGCCAGTACCAAAGGCCAAGCGTTGCCTACAACGGGAGTTGGTAGTGTGCATTGAGTGCCATCCTAGGCCACGCACGCTGCTGCAGGTTTGTGGCTGTGTCTGCTTATTTCGGCCTGGCAGCGAGAACCCAGGGCGCCAACATGAAGCCCGGGACAGCAAGGCCTAAGACGGACCAGCTCTCCGCAGCTCTTCTTCCCTGACGCGACAGAGCAAACACCGAAATCCTTGCTGAGGAAGCAGCAGCGAAGTGCGGTTCCCGCCAAGCTGAAAAGCTATGCGAAAGCATAGCCATCGCTGGGAAATCAGAGTCGTTTCTGTGGGCTGCTGTTGCTGCTTGCCTTAGCCTAGTATTCGAGCACGGCGGGAGGAACCCGCATAGAGCAAAAGCCTCTTTGCTAGGGCATCCCCTCTGGGAAAGCACAGCATTCTCTGGGAAATCAGAGTCGGATCTGTGGGATGCTGCTGCTGTTTTCCTGAGGAAGACTCCACAGCACGGTGTAATAAATCTGCATGGAGCGAGATCCACTTTGCCTGGGAATCCCTTCTGCCTGAGAGAGAAGCCTGGTTGCGCCTGTGGAAAGAGCCTTAAAGAAAGGGACATGTCTGTCACTGCACTCCCCAGGAGCCTGTCTCGGGAAAGTGCAGCATGCTGCCCCAGGAGAAGAGAAGGAGTCGTTGGCCTTGTGGACGGAAAACGGTCGCGAAGCAGGTGCGCCGGCCCTGGCAAGAACAGCGGGCCGGTGGCAAGACAATTGTCACCCTCTGCTTGTGCAGAGAGACGAAGCTAAGGAGACACGAGGGTATGATTGGGCACGGGAGCGTGCTCTAATCTGAGGAAGGAGTCTGGACAGAAGGAAGGCCTTTCCTGTGCCTCTGGGCCCAAGGGGATAGCAGGTCCTTGGCCACCTGTCCAGAGGGCAGACGTGGGCTTGCCACCAATCTCCCGAACCTGAACTCGCAGAAACACCTCCTGGAGGAACGGGCAATCAAATGCCGTCTTCCTCCAGGATGTGGCAGCCTTGGCGGAGGCAGGGGGTGTGTCGGGGAAACAGGGACAGTTTCCCATTACTCCCCATCCCAGGGCACGGGCCGTGTGCAGTGATCCTCTCGCGGCTCCTCAAGGATGGGGAAGGCACGAGCCTAGTCCCCTGTCCCCCTGAATGCCAGAGCGAAAGGGCAGGCCTTGCCTACGAGGAGAGATGTCATTGTGAGCAGAGTGTCATCCTAGGCCATGCACGCTGCTGCAGGGTCGAGGCTGGGTCTGCTTATTTCGGCTTGCTAGGATGAACCCAGGATGTGAACTTGGAGCCCGGGAAAGCAAGGCCCAAGAGGCACCAGCTCTCCCGCTGCTCTTCTTCCCTGAAGCGACTAAAGCCTTGCTGAGGAAGCAGCGGCCAAGTGCTGTTCTATCCAAGCCAAAGCCTCTGCGAAAGCACAGCATTCGCTGAGAAATCAGAGTCGGATCTGCGGGCTCTACTGCTGCTTGCCTGAGCCCGGTCTCGCGGTGGGAGAAACCCGCATACAGCGAAATCCTCTTTGGCCGGGCATCTCCTCTGGGAAAGCACAGCATTCACTGGGAAATCAGAATCGGTTGTGGGGGATGCTGCTGCTGAATACCTAAGCTACTCTCCACAGCACGTTGGAAGATACCCGCATGCAACGAAATCCTCTTTGCCCTAGCACCTCTTTGCCTAAGAGAGAAGCGTGGTTGCACATCTGAAAGGGCCTTAAGGAAAGGGACATGTCTTTCACTGCACTCCCCAGGAGCAAGTCTGGGGCAGGCCGAACAAGCCGCCCCCAGAGAAGAGAAGGTGCCATTGGCCTTGAGTTTGGGAAACGGTCGGGAAGCAGGAGAGCCTGCCGTGGCAGGAAGAGCAGGCCGGTGGCAAGACAAGTGTCACCCGCTCCCTGTGCGGAGAGACGAAGCCTCACTGCTAATGAGACATGAGGTGACGACTAGGGCAGGGGCACCTGCTCCACTCTGAGGAAGGAGTCTGGGCAGAAGGCAGGCCTGTCTTGTGCCTCTGGTCCCAAGGGGACAGCATGTCCTTGACCACCTGTCCGTAGGGCACACTTGGGCTTGCTACCAGGAGCCAAACCCGGAACTTGAGGAACAGCTCCCTCGTGAAATGGGCAGTCAGATGCCATCTTCCTCCAAGATGTGACAGCGTTTTCGGTGGCAGGGGGTTTGCCGGGGAAGGAGTGGGGACAGTCCCCCAAAGCTCCCCATTCCAGGCAACGGACGGTGTTCAGGGATCCTGTCGCCTCTCCTCTCCTGTGGCGAAGGCACTGGCCTTGTCCGTGAGTCCGCCTGAGAGCCAGTACCAAAGGCCAAGCGTTGCCTACAAGGGGAGTTGATAGTGTGCATTGAGTGCCATCCTAGGCCACGCACGCTGCTGCAGGTTGGTGGCTGTGTCTGCTTATTTCGGCCTGGCAGCGAGAACCCAGGGCGCCAACATGAAGCCCGGGACAGCAAGGCCTAAGACGGACCAGCTCTCCGCAGCTCTTCTTCCCTGACGCGACAGAGCAAACACCGAAATCCTTGCTGAGGAAGCAGCAGCGAAGTGCGGTTCCCGCCAAGCTGAAAACCTATGCGAAAGCATAGCCATCGCTGGGAAATCAGAGTCGTTTCTGTGGGCTGCTATTGCTGCTTGCCTTAGCCTAGTATTCGAGCACGGCGGGAGGAACCCGCATAGAGCAAAAGCCTCTTTGCTAGGGCATCCCCTCTGGGAAAGCACAGCATTCTCTGGGAAATCAGAGTCGGATCTGTGGGATGCTGCTGCTGTTTTCCTGAGGAAGACTCCACAGCACGGTGTAATAAATCTGCATGGAGCGAGATCCACTTTGCCTGGGCATCCCTTCTGCCTGAGAGAGAAGCCTGGTTGCGCCTGTGGAAAGAGCCTTAAAGAAAGGGACATGTCTGTCACTGCACTCCCCAGGAGCCTGTCTCGGGAAAGTGCAGCATGCTGCCCCAGGAGAAGAGAAGGAGTCGTTGGCCTTGTGGACCGAAAACGGTCGCGAAGCAGGAGCGCCGGGCTTGGCAAGAACAGCGGGCCGGTGGCAAGACAATTGTCACCCTCTGCTTGTGCAGAGAGACGAAGCTAAGGAGACACGAGGGGATGATTGGGCACGGGAGCGTGCTCTAATCTGAGGAAGGAGTCTGGACAGAAGGAAGGCCTTTCCTGTGCCTCTGGGCCCAAGGGGATAGCAGGTCCTTGGCCACCTGTCCAGAGGGCAGACGTGGGCTTGCCACCAATCTCCCGAACCTGAACTCGCAGAAACACCTCCTGGAGGAACGGGCAATCAAATGCTGTCTTCCTCCAGGATGTGGCAGCCTTGGCGGAGGCAGGGGGTGTGTCGGGGAAACAGGGACAGTTTCCCATTACTCCCCATCCCAGGGCACGGGCCGTGTGCAGTGATCCTCTCGCGGCTCCTCAAGGATGGGGAAGGCACGAGCCTAGTCCCCTGTACCCCTGAATGCCAGAGCGAAAGGACAGGCCTTGCCTACGAGGAGAGATGTCATTGTGAGCAGAGTGCCATCCTAGGCCATGCACGCTGCTGCAGGGTCGAGGCTGGGTCTGCTTATTTCGGCTTGGTAGGATGAACCCAGGATGTGAACTTGGAGCCCGGGAAAGCAAGGCCCAAGAGGCACCAGCTCTCCCGCTGCTCTTCTTCCCTGAAGCGACTAAAGCCTTGCTGAGGAAGCAGCGGCCAAGTGCTGTTCGCTCCAAGCCAAAGCCTCTGCGAAAGCACAGCATTCGCTGAGAAATCAGAGTCGGATCAGCGGGCTCTACTGCTGCTTGCCTGAGCCCGGTCTCGCGGTGGGAGAAACCCGCATACAGCGAAATCCTCTTTGCCCGGGCATCTCCTCTGGGAAAGCACAGCATTCACTGGGAAATCAGAATCGGATGTGGGGGATGCTGCTGCTGAATACCTAAGCTACTCTCCACAGCACGTTGGAAGATACCCGCATGCAACGAAATCCTCTTTGCCCTAGCACCTCTTTGCCTAAGAGAGAAGCGTGGTTGCACATCTGAAAGGGCCTTAAGGAAAGGGACATGATTTCACTGCACTCCCCAGGAGCAAGTCTGGGGCAGGCCGAACAAGCCGCCCCCAGAGAAGAGAAGGTGCCATTGGCCTTGAGTTTGGGAAACGGTCGGGAAGCAGGAGAGCCTGCCGTGGCAGGAAGAGCAGGCCGGTGGCAAGACAAGTGTCACCCGCTCCCTGTGCGGAGAGACGAAGCCTCACTGCTAATGAGACATGAGGTGACGACTAGGGCAGGGGCACCTGCTCCACTCTGAGGAAGGAGTCTGGGCAGAAGGCAGGCCTGTCTTGTGCCTCTGGTCCCAAGGGGACAGCATGTCCTTGACCACCTGTCCGTAGGGCACACTTGGGCTTGCTACCAGGAGCCAAACCCGGAACTTGAGGAACAGCTCCCTCGTGAAATGGGCAGTCAGATGCCATCTTCCTCCAAGATGTGACAGCGTTTTCGGTGGCAGGGGGTTTGCCGGGGAAGGAGTGGGGACAGTCCCCCAAAGCTCCCCATTCCAGGGAACGGACGGTGTTCAGGGATCCTGTCGCCTCTCCTCTCCTGTGGCGAAGGCACTGGCCTTGTCCGTGAGTCCGCCTGAGAGCCAGTACCAAAGGCCAAGCGTTGCCTACAACGGGAGTTGGTAGTGTGCATTGAGTGCCATCCTAGGCCACGCACGCTGCTGCAGGTTTGTGGCTGTGTCTGCTTATTTCGGCCTGGCAGCGAGAACCCAGGGCGCCAACATGAAGCCCGGGACAGCAAGGCCTAAGACGGACCAGCTCTCCGCAGCTCTTCTTCCCTGACGCGACAGAGCAAACACCGAAATCCTTGCTGAGGAAGCAGCAGCGAAGTGCGGTTCCCGCCAAGCTGAAAAGCTATGCGAAAGCATAGCCATCGCTGGGAAATCAGAGTCTTTTCTGTGGGCTGCTGTTGCTGCTTGCCTTAGCCTAGTATTCGAGCACGGCGGGAGGAACCCGCATAGAGCAAAAGCCTCTTTGCTAGGGCATCCCCTCTGGGAAAGCACAGCATTCTCTGGGAAATCAGAGTCGGATCTGTGGGATGCTGCTGCTGTTTTCCTGAGGAAGACTCCACAGCATGGTGTAATAAATCTGCATGGAGCGAGATCCACTTTGCCTGGGCATCCCTTCTGCCTGAGAGAGAAGCCTGGTTGCGCCTGTGGAAAGAGCCTTAAAGAAAGGGACATGTCTGTCACTGCACTCCCCAGGAGCCTGTCTCGGGAAAGTGCAGCATGCTGCCCCAGGAGAAGAGAAGGAGTCGTTGGCCTTGTGGACGGAAAACGGTCGCGAAGCAGGAGCGCCGGCCCTGGCAAGAACAGCGGGCCGGTGGCAAGACAATTGTCACCCTCTGCTTGTGCAGAGAGACGAAGCTAAGGAGACACGAGGGGATGATTGGGCACGGGAGCGTGCTCTAATCTGAGGAAGGAGTCTGGACAGAAGGAAGGCCTTTCCTGTGCCTCTGGGCCCAAGGGGATAGCAGGTCCTTGGCCACCTGTCCAGAGGGCAGACGTGGGCTTGCCACCAATCTCCCGAACCTGAACTCGCAGAAACACCTCCTGGAGGAACGGGCAATCAAATGCCGTCTTCCTCCAGGATGTGGCAGCCTTGGCGGAGGCAGGGGGTGTGTCGGGGAAACAGGGACAGTTTCCCATTACTCCCCATCCCAGGGCACGGGCCGTGTGCAGTGATCCTCTCGCGGCTCCTCAAGGATGGGGAAGGCACGAGCCTAGTCCCCTGTCCCCCTGAATGCCAGAGCGAAAGGGCAGGCCTTGCCTACGAGGAGAGATGTCATTGTGAGCAGAGTGCCATCCTAGGCCATGCACGCTGCTGCAGGGTCGAGGCTGGGTCTGCTTATTTCGGCTTGGTAGGATGAACCCAGGATGTGAACTTGGAGCCCGGGAAAGCAAGGCCCAAGAGGCACCAGCTCTCCCGCTGCTCTTCTTCCCTGAAGCGACTAAAGCCTTGCTGAGGAAGCAGCGGCCAAGTGCTGTTCTATCCAAGCCAAAGCCTCTGCGAAAGCACAGCATTCGCTGAGAAATCAGAGTCGGATAGGCGGGCTCTACTGCTGCTTGCCTGAGCCCGGTCTCGCGGTGGGAGAAACCCGCATACAGCGAAATCCTCTTTGGCCGGGCATCTCCTCTGGGAAAGCACAGCATTCACTGGGAAATCAGAATCGGTTGTGGGGGATGCTGCTGCTGAATACCTAAGCTACTCTCCACAGCACGTTGGAAGATACCCGCATGCAACGAAATCCTCTTTGCCCTAGCACCTCTTTGCCTAAGAGAGAAGCGTGGTTGCACATCTGAAAGGGCCTTAAGGAAAGGGACATGTCTTTCACTGCACTCCCCAGGAGCAAGTCTGGGGCAGGCCGAACAAGCCGCCCCCAGAGAAGAGAAGATGCCATTGGCCTTGAGTTTGGGAAACGGTCGGGAAGCAGGAGAGCCTGCCGTGGCAGGAAGAGCAGGCCGGTGGCAAGACAAGTGTCACCCGCTCCCGGTGCGGAGAGACGAAGCCTCACTGCTAATGAGACATGAGGTGACGACTAGGGCAGGGGCACCTGCTCCACTCTGAGGAAGGAGTCTGGGCAGAAGGCAGGCCTGTCTTGTGCCTCTGGTCCCAAGGGGACAGCATGTCCTTGACCACCTGTCCGTAGGGCACACTTGGGCTTGCTACCAGGAGCCAAACCCGGAACTTGAGGAACAGCTCCCTCGTGAAATGGGCAGTCAGATGCCATCTTCCTCCAAGATGTGACAGCGTTTTCGGTGGCAGGGGGTTTGCCGGGGAAGGAGTGGGGACAGTCCCCCAAAGCTCCCCATTCCAGGCAACGGACGGTGTTCAGGGATCCTGTCGCCTCTCCTCTCCTGTGGCGAAGGCACTGGCCTTGTCCGTGAGTCCGCCTGAGAGCCAGTACCAAAGGCCAAGCGTTGCCTACAACGGGAGTTGGTAGTGTGCATTGAGTGCCATCCTAGGCCACGCACGCTGCTGCAGGTTTGTGGCTGTGTCTGCTTATTTCGGCCTGGCAGCGAGAACCCAGGGCGCCAACATGAAGCCCGGGACAGCAAGGCCTAAGACGGACCAGCTCTCCGCAGCTCTTCTTCCCTGACGCGACAGAGCAAACACCGAAATCCTTGCTGAGGAAGCAGCAGCGAAGTGCGGTTCCCGCCAAGCTGAAAAGCTATGCGAAAGCATAGCCATCGCTGGGAAATCAGAGTCGTTTCTGTGGGCTGCTGTTGCTGCTTGCCTTAGCCTAGTATTCGAGCACGGCGGGAGGAACCCGCATAGAGCAAAAGCCTCTTTGCTAGGGCATCCCCTCTGGGAAAGCACAGCATTCTCTGGGAAATCAGAGTCGGATCTGTGGGATGCTGCTGCTGTTTTCCTGAGGAAGACTCCACAGCACGGTGTAATAAATCTGCATGGAGCGAGATCCACTTTGCCTGGGCATCCCTTCTGCCTGAGAGAGAAGCCTGGTTGCGCCTGTGGAAAGAGCCTTAAAGAAAGGGACATGTCTGTCACTGCACTCCCCAGGAGCCTGTCTCGGGAAAGTGCAGCATGCTGCCCCAGGAGAAGAGAAGGAGTCGTTGGCCTTGTGGACGGAAAACGGTCGCGAAGCAGGAGCGCCGGCCCTGGCAAGAACAGCGGGCCGGTGGCAAGACAATTGTCACCCTCTGCTTGTGCAGAGAGACGAAGCTAAGGAGACACGAGGGTATGATTGGGCACGGGAGCGTGCTCTAATCTGAGGAAGGAGTCTGGACAGAAGGAAGGCCTTTCCTGTGCCTCTGGGCCCAAGGGGATAGCAGGTCCTTGGCCACCTGTCCAGAGGGCAGACGTGGGCTTGCCACCAATCTCCCGAACCTGAACTCGCAGAAACACCTCCTGGAGGAACGGGCAATCAAATGCCGTCTTCCTCCAGGATGTGGCAGCCTTGGCGGAGGCAGGGGGTGTGTCGGGGAAACAGGGACAGTTTCCCATTACTCCCCATCCCAGGGCACGGGCCGTGTGCAGTGATCCTCTCGCGGCTCCTCAAGGATGGGGAAGGCACGAGCCTAGTCCCCTGTCCCCCTGAATGCCAGAGCGAAAGGACAGGCCTTGCCTACGAGGAGAGATGTCATTGTGAGCAGAGTGCCATCCTATGCCATGCACGCTGCTGCAGGGTCGAGGCTGGGTCTGCTTATTTCGGCTTGGTAGGATGAACCCAGGATGTGAACTTGGAGCCCGGGAAAGCAAGGCCCAAGAGGCACCAGCTCTCCCGCTGCTCTTCTTCCCTGAAGCGACTAAAGCCTTGCTGAGGAAGCAGCGGCCAAGTGCTGTTCTATCCAAGCCAAAGCCTCTGCGAAAGCACAGCATTCGCTGAGAAATCAGAGTCGGATCTGCGGGCTCTACTGCTGCTTGCCTGAGCCCGGTCTCGCGGTGGGAGAAACCCGCATACAGCGAAATCCTCTTTGCCCGGGCTTCTCCTCTGGGAAAGCACAGCATTCACTGGGAAATCAGAATCGGATGTGGGGGATGCTGCTGCTGAATACCTAAGCTACTCTCCACAGCACGTTGGAAGATACCCGCATGCAACGAAATCCTCTTTGCCCTAGCACCTCTTTGCCTAAGAGAGAAGCGTGGTTGCACATCTGAAAGGGCCTTAAGGAAAGGGACATGATTTCACTGCACTCCCCAGGAGCAAGTCTGGGGCAGGCCGAACAAGCCGCCCCCAGAGAAGAGAAGGTGCCATTGGCCTTGAGTTTGGGAAACGGTCGGGAAGCAGGAGAGCCTGCCGTGGCAGGAAGAGCAGGCCGGTGGCAAGACAAGTGTCACCCGCTCCCTGTGCGGAGAGACGAAGCCTCACTGCTAATGAGACATGAGGTGACGACTAGGGCAGGGGCACCTGCTCCACTCTGAGGAAGCAGTCTGGGCAGAAGGCAGGCCTGTCTTGTGCCTCTGGTCCCAAGGGGACAGCATGTCCTTGACCACCTGTCCGTAGGGCACACTTGGGCTTGCTACCAGGAGCCAAACCCGGAACTTGAGGAACAGCTCCCTCGTGAAATGGGCAGTCAGATGCCATCTTCCTCCAAGATGTGACAGCGTTTTCGGTGGCAGGGGGTTTGCCGGGAAAGGAGTGGGGACAGTCCCCCAAAGCTCCCCATTCCACGGAACGGACGGTGTTCAGGGATCCTGTCGCCTCTCCTCTCCTGTGGCGAAGGCACTGGCCTTGTCCGTGAGTCCGCCTGAGAGCCAGTACCAAAGGCCAAGCGTTGCCTACAACGGGAGTTGGTAGTGTGCATTGAGTGCCATCCTAGGCCACGCACGCTGCTGCAGGTTTGTGGCTGTGTCTGCTTATTTCGGCCTGGCAGCGAGAACCCAGGGCGCCAACATGAAGCCCGGGACAGCAAGGCCTAAGACGGACCAGCTCTCCGCAGCTCTTCTTCCCTGACGCGACAGAGCAAACACCGAAATCCTTGCTGAGGAAGCAGCAGCGAAGTGCGGTTCCCGCCAAGCTGAAAAGCTATGCGAAAGCATAGCCATCGCTGGGAAATCAGAGTCTTTTCTGTGGGCTGCTGTTGCTGCTTGCCTTAGCCTAGTATTCGAGCACGGCGGGAGGAACCCGCATAGAGCAAAAGCCTCTTTGCTAGGGCATCCCCTCTGGGAAAGCACAGCATTCTCTGGGAAATCAGAGTCGGATCTGTGGGATGCTGCTGCTGTTTTCCTGAGGAAGACTCCACAGCATGGTGTAATAAATCTGCATGGAGCGAGATCCACTTTGCCTGGGCATCCCTTCTGCCTGAGAGAGAAGCCTGGTTGCGCCTGTGGAAAGAGCCTTAAAGAAAGGGACATGTCTGTCACTGCACTCCCCAGGAGCCTGTCTCGGGAAAGTGCAGCATGCTGCCCCAGGAGAAGAGAAGGAGTCGTTGGCCTTGTGGACGGAAAACGGTCGCGAAGCAGGAGCGCCGGCCCTGGCAAGAACAGCGGGCCGGTGGCAAGACAATTGTCACCCTCTGCTTGTGCAGAGAGACGAAGCTAAGGAGACACGAGGGGATGATTGGGCACGGGAGCGTGCTCTAATCTGAGGAAGGAGTCTGGACAGAAGGAAGGCCTTTCCTGTGCCTCTGGGCCCAAGGGGATAGCAGGTCCTTGGCCACCTGTCCAGAGGGCAGACGTGGGCTTGCCACCAATCTCCCGAACCTGAACTCGCAGAAACACCTCCTGGAGGAACGGGCAATCAAATGCCGTCTTCCTCCAGGATGTGGCAGCCTTGGCGGAGGCAGGGGGTGTGTCGGGGAAACAGGGACAGTTTCCCATTACTCCCCATCCCAGGGCACGGGCCGTGTGCAGTGATCCTCTCGCGGCTCCTCAAGGATGGGGAAGGCACGAGCCTAGTCCCCTATCCCCCTGAATGCCAGAGCGAAAGGGCAGGACTTGCCTACGAGGAGAGATGTCATTGTGAGCAGAGTGCCATCCTAGGCCATGCACGCTGCTGCAGGGTCGAGGCTGGGTCTGCTTATTTCGGCTTGGTAGGATGAACCCAGGATGTGAACTTGGAGCCCGGGAAAGCAAGGCCCAAGAGGCACCAGCTCTCCCGCTGCTCTTCTTCCCTGAAGCGACTAAAGCCTTGCTGAGGAAGCAGCGGCCAAGTGCTGTTCTATCCAAGCCAAAGCCTCTGCGAAAGCACAGCATTCGCTGAGAAATCAGAGTCGGATCTGCGGGCTCTACTGCTGCTTGCCTGAGCCCGGTCTCGCGGTGGGAGAAACCCGCATACAGCGAAATCCTCTTTGACCGGACATCTCCTCTGGGAAAGCACAGCATTCACTGGGAAATCAGAATCGGATGTGGGGGATGCTGCTGCTGAATACCTAAGCTACTCTCCACAGCACGTTGGAAGATACCCGCATGCAACGAAATCCTCTTTGCCCTAGCACGTCTTTGCCTAAGAGAGAAGCGTGGTTGCACATCTGAAAGGGCCTTAAGGAAAGGGACATGTCTTTCACTGCACTCCCCAGGAGCAAGTCTGGGGCAGGCCGAACAAGCCGCCCCCAGAGAAGAGAAGGTGCCATTGGCCTTGAGTTTGGGAAACGGTCGGGAAGCAGGAGAGCCTGCCGTGGCAGGAAGAGCAGGCCGGTGGCAAGACAAGTGTCACCCGCTCCCTGTGCGGAGAGACGAAGCCTCACTGCTAATGAGACATGAGGTGACGACTAGGGCAGGGGCACCTGCTCCACTCTGAGGAAGGAGTCTGGGCAGAAGGCAGGCCTGTCTTGTGCCTCTGGTCCCAAGGGGACAGCATGTCCTTGACCACCTGTCCGTAGGGCACACTTGGGCTTGCTACCAGGAGCCAAACCCGGAACTTGAGGAACAGCTCCCTCGTGAAATGGGCAGTCAGATGCCATCTTCCTCCAAGATGTGACAGCGTTTTCGGTGGCAGGGGGTTTGCCGGGGAAGGAGTGGGGACAGTCCCCCAAAGCTCCCCATTCCAGGGAACGGACGGTGTTCAGGGATCCTGTCGCCTCTCCTCTCCTGTGGCGAAGGCACTGGCCTTGTCCGTGAGTCCGCCTGAGAGCCAGTACCAAAGGCCAAGCGTTGCCTACAAGGGGAGTTGATAGTGTGCATTGAGTGCCATCCTAGGCCACGCACGCTGCTGCAGGTTGGTGGCTGTGTCTGCTTATTTCGGCCTGGCAGCGAGAACCCAGGGCGCCAACATGAAGCCCGGGACAGCAAGGCCTAAGACGGACCAGCTCTCCGCAGCTCTTCTTCCCTGACGCGACAGAGCAAACACCGAAATCCTTGCTGAGGAAGCAGCAGCGAAGTGCGGTTCCCGCCAAGCTGAAAAGCTATGCGAAAGCATAGCCATCGCTGGGAAATCAGAGTCGTTTCTGTGGGCTGCTATTGCTGCTTGCCTTAGCCTAGTATTCGAGCACGGCGGGAGGAACCCGCATAGAGCAAAAGCCTCTTTGCTAGGGCATCCCCTCTGGGAAAGCACAGCATTCTCTGGGAAATCAGAGTCGGATCTGTGGGATGCTGCTGCTGTTTTCCTGAGGAAGACTCCACAGCACGGTGTAATAAATCTGCATGGAGCGAGATCCACTTTGCCTGGGCATCCCTTCTGCCTGAGAGAGAAGCCTGGTTGCGCCTGTGGAAAGAGCCTTAAAGAAAGGGACATGTCTGTCACTGCACTCCCCAGGAGCCTGTCTCGGGAAAGTGCAGCATGCTGCCCCAGGAGAAGAGAAGGAGTCGTTGGCCTTGTGGACCGAAAACGGTCGCGAAGCAGGAGCGCCGGGCTTGGCAAGAACAGCGGGCCGGTGGCAAGACAATTGTCACCCTCTGCTTGTGCAGAGAGACGAAGCTAAGGAGACACGAGGGTATGATTGGGCACGGGAGCGTGCTCTAATCTGAGGAAGGAGTCTGGACAGAAGGAAGGCCTTTCCTGTGCCTCTGGGCCCAAGGGGATAGCAGGTCCTTGGCCACCTGTCCAGAGGGCAGACGTGGGCTTGCCACCAATCTCCCGAACCTGAACTCGCAGAAACACCTCCTGGAGGAACGGGCAATCAAATGCCGTCTTCCTCCAGGATGTGGCAGCCTTGGCGGAGGCAGGGGGTGTGTCGGGGAAACAGGGACAGTTTCCCATTACTCCCCATCCCAGGGCACGGGCCGTGTGCAGTGATCCTCTCGCGGCTCCTCAAGGATGGGGAAGGCACGAGCCTAGTCCCCTGTCCCCCTGAATGCCAGAGCGAAAGGACAGGCCTTGCCTACGAGGAGAGATGTCATTGTGAGCAGAGTGCCATCCTAGGCCATGCACGCTGCTGCAGGGTCGAGGCTGGGTCTGCTTATTTCGGCTTGGTAGGATGAACCCAGGATGTGAACTTGGAGCCCGGGAAAGCAAGGCCCAAGAGGCACCAGCTCTCCCGCTGCTCTTCTTCCCTGAAGCGACTAAAGCCTTGCTGAGGAAGCAGCGGCCAAGTGCTGTTCGCTCCAAGCCAAAGCCTCAGCGAAAGCACAGCATTCGCTGAGAAATCAGAGTCGGATCAGCGGGCTCTACTGCTGCTTGCCTGAGCCCGGTCTCGCGGTGGGAGAAACCCGCATACAGCGAAATCCTCTTTGCCCGGGCTTCTCCTCTGGGAAAGCACAGCATTCACTGGGAAATCAGAATCGGATGTGGGGGATGCTGCTGCTGAATACCTAAGCTACTCTCCACAGCACGTTGGAAGATACCCGCATGCAACGAAATCCTCTTTGCCCTAGCACCTCTTTGCCTAAGAGAGAAGCGTGGTTGCACATCTGAAAGGGCCTTAAGGAAAGGGACATGATTTCACTGCACTCCCCAGGAGCAAGTCTGGGGCAGGCCGAACAAGCCGCCCCCAGAGAAGAGAAGGTGCCATTGGCCTTGAGTTTGGGAAACGGTCGGGAAGCAGGAGAGCCTGCCGTGGCAGGAAGAGCAGGCCGGTGGCAAGACAAGTGTCACCCGCTCCCTGTGCGGAGAGACGAAGCCTCACTGCTAATGAGACATGAGGTGACGACTAGGGCAGGGGCACCTGCTCCACTCTGAGGAAGCAGTCTGGGCAGAAGGCAGGCCTGTCTTGTGCCTCTGGTCCCAAGGGGACAGCATGTCCTTGACCACCTGTCCGTAGGGCACACTTGGGCTTGCTACCAGGAGCCAAACCCGGAACTTGAGGAACAGCTCCCTCGTGAAATGGGCAGTCAGATGCCATCTTCCTCCAAGATGTGACAGCGTTTTCGGTGGCAGGGGGTTTGCCGGGAAAGGAGTGGGGACAGTCCCCCAAAGCTCCCCATTCCAGGGAACGGACGGTGTTCAGGGATCCTGTCGCCTCTCCTCTCCTGTGGCGAAGGCACTGGCCTTGTCCGTGAGTCCGCCTGAGAGCCAGTACCAAAGGCCAAGCGTTGCCTACAACGGGAGTTGGTAGTGTGCATTGAGTGCCATCCTAGGCCACGCACGCTGCTGCAGGTTTGTGGCTGTGTCTGCTTATTTCGGCCTGGCAGCGAGAACCCAGGGCGCCAACATGAAGCCCGGGACAGCAAGGCCTAAGACGGACCAGCTCTCCGCAGCTCTTCTTCCCTGACGCGACAGAGCAAACACCGAAATCCTTGCTGAGGAAGCAGCAGCGAAGTGCGGTTCCCGCCAAGCTGAAAAGCTATGCGAAAGCATAGCCATCGCTGGGAAATCAGAGTCTTTTCTGTGGGCTGCTGTTGCTGCTTGCCTTAGCCTAGTATTCGAGCACGGCGGGAGGAACCCGCATAGAGCAAAAGCCTCTTTGCTAGGGCATCCCCTCTGGGAAAGCACAGCATTCTCTGGGAAATCAGAGTCGGATCTGTGGGATGCTGCTGCTGTTTTCCTGAGGAAGACTCCACAGCATGGTGTAATAAATCTGCATGGAGCGAGATCCACTTTGCCTGGGCATCCCTTCTGCCTGAGAGAGAAGCGTGGTTGCGCCTGTGGAAAGAGCCTTAAAGAAAGGGACATGTCTGTCACTGCACTCCCCAGGAGCCTGTCTCGGGAAAGTGCAGCATGCTGCCCCAGGAGAAGAGAAGGAGTCGTTGGCCTTGTGGACGGAAAACGGTCGCGAAGCAGGAGCGCCGGCCCTGGCAAGAACAGCGGGCCGGTGGCAAGACAATTGTCACCCTCTGCTTGTGCAGAGAGACGAAGCTAAGGAGACACGAGGGGATGATTGGGCACGGGAGCGTGCTCTAATCTGAGGAAGGAGTCTGGACAGAAGGAAGGCCTTTCCTGTGCCTCTGGGCCCAAGGGGATAGCAGGTCCTTGGCCACCTGTCCAGAGGGCAGACGTGGGCTTGCCACCAATCTCCCGAACCTGAACTCGCAGAAACACCTCCTGGAGGAACGGGCAATCAAATGCCGTCTTCCTCCAGGATGTGGCAGCCTTGGCGGAGGCAGGGGGTGTGTCGGGGAAACAGGGACAGTTTCCCATTACTCCCCATCCCAGGGCACGGGCCGTGTGCAGTGATCCTCTCGCGGCTCCTCAAGGATGGGGAAGGCACGAGCCTAGTCCCCTGTCCCCCTGAATGCCAGAGCGAAAGGGCAGGCCTTGCCTACGAGGAGAGATGTCATTGTGAGCAGAGTGCCATCCTAGGCCATGCACGCTGCTGCAGGGTCGAGGCTGGGTCTGCTTATTTCGGCTTGGTAGGATGAACCCAGGATGTGAACTTGGAGCCCGGGAAAGCAAGGCCCAAGAGGCACCAGCTCTCCCGCTGCTCTTCTTCCCTGAAGCGACTAAAGCCTTGCTGAGGAAGCAGCGGCCAAGTGCTGTTCTATCCAAGCCAAAGCCTCTGCGAAAGCACAGCATTCGCTGAGAAATCAGAGTCGGATAGGCGGGCTCTACTGCTGCTTGCCTGAGCCCGGTCTCGCGGTGGGAGAAACCCGCATACAGCGAAATCCTCTTTGGCCGGGCATCTCCTCTGGGAAAGCACAGCATTCACTGGGAAATCAGAATCGGTTGTGGGGGATGCTGCTGCTGAATACCTAAGCTACTCTCCACAGCACGTTGGAAGATACCCGCATGCAACGAAATCCTCTTTGCCCTAGCACCTCTTTGCCTAAGAGAGAAGCGTGGTTGCACATCTGAAAGGGCCTTAAGGAAAGGGACATGTCTTTCACTGCACTCCCCAGGAGCAAGTCTGGGGCAGGCCGAACAAGCCGCCCCCAGAGAAGAGAAGATGCCATTGGCCTTGAGTTTGGGAAACGGTCGGGAAGCAGGAGAGCCTGCCGTGGCAGGAAGAGCAGGCCGGTGGCAAGACAAGTGTCACCCGCTCCCGGTGTGGAGAGACGAAGCCTCACTGCTAATGAGACATGAGGTGACGACTAGGGCAGGGGCACCTGCTCCACTCTGAGGAAGGAGTCTGGGCAGAAGGCAGGCCTGTCTTGTGCCTCTGGTCCCAAGGGGACAGCATGTCCTTGACCACCTGTCCGTAGGGCACACTTGGGCTTGCTACCAGGAGCCAAACCCGGAACTTGAGGAACAGCTCCCTCGTGAAATGGGCAGTCAGATGCCATCTTCCTCCAAGATGTGACAGCGTTTTCGGTGGCAGGGGGTTTGCCGGGGAAGGAGTGGGGACAGTCCCCCAAAGCTCCCCATTCCAGGCAACGGACGGTGTTCAGGGATCCTGTCGCCTCTCCTCTCCTGTGGCGAAGGCACTGGCCTTGTCCGTGAGTCCGCCTGAGAGCCAGTACCAAAGGCCAAGCGTTGCCTACAACGGGAGTTGGTAGTGTGCATTGAGTGCCATCCTAGGCCACGCACGCTGCTGCAGGTTTGTGGCTGTGTCTGCTTATTTCGGCCTGGCAGCGAGAACCCAGGGCGCCAACATGAAGCCCGGGACAGCAAGGCCTAAGACGGACCAGCTCTCCGCAGCTCTTCTTCCCTGACGCGACAGAGCAAACACCGAAATCCTTGCTGAGGAAGCAGCAGCGAAGTGCGGTTCCCGCCAAGCTGAAAAGCTATGCGAAAGCATAGCCATCGCTGGGAAATCAGAGTCGTTTCTGTGGGCTGCTGTTGCTGCTTGCCTTAGCCTAGTATTCGAGCACGGCGGGAGGAACCCGCATAGAGCAAAAGCCTCTTTGCTAGGGCATCCCCTCTGGGAAAGCACAGCATTCTCTGGGAAATCAGAGTCGGATCTGTGGGATGCTGCTGCTGTTTTCCTGAGGAAGACTCCACAGCACGGTGTAATAAATCTGCATGGAGCGAGATCCACTTTGCCTGGGCATCCCTTCTGCCTGAGAGAGAAGCCTGGTTGCGCCTGTGGAAAGAGCCTTAAAGAAAGGGACATGTCTGTCACTGCACTCCCCAGGAGCCTGTCTCGGGAAAGTGCAGCATGCTGCCCCAGGAGAAGAGAAGGAGTCGTTGGCCTTGTGGACGGAAAACGGTCGCGAAGCAGGAGCGCCGGCCCTGGCAAGAACAGCGGGCCGGTGGCAAGACAATTGTCACCCTCTGCTTGTGCAGAGAGACGAAGCTAAGGAGACACGAGGGTATGATTGGGCACGGGAGCGTGCTCTAATCTGAGGAAGGAGTCTGGACAGAAGGAAGGCCTTTCCTGTGCCTCTGGGCCCAAGGGGATAGCAGGTCCTTGGCCACCTGTCCAGAGGGCAGACGTGGGCTTGCCACCAATCTCCCGAACCTGAACTCGCAGAAACACCTCCTGGAGGAACGGGCAATCAAATGCCGTCTTCCTCCAGGATGTGGCAGCCTTGGCGGAGGCAGGGGGTGTGTCGGGGAAACAGGGACAGTTTCCCATTACTCCCCATCCCAGGGCACGGGCCGTGTGCAGTGATCCTCTCGCGGCTCCTCAAGGATGGGGAAGGCACGAGCCTAGTCCCCTGTCCCCCTGAATGCCAGAGCGAAAGGACAGGCCTTGCCTACGAGGAGAGATGTCATTGTGAGCAGAGTGCCATCCTATGCCATGCACGCTGCTGCAGGGTCGAGGCTGGGTCTGCTTATTTCGGCTTGGTAGGATGAACCCAGGATGTGAACTTGGAGCCCGGGAAAGCAAGGCCCAAGAGGCACCAGCTCTCCCGCTGCTCTTCTTCCCTGAAGCGACTAAAGCCTTGCTGAGGAAGCAGCGGCCAAGTGCTGTTCTATCCAAGCCAAAGCCTCTGCGAAAGCACAGCATTCGCTGAGAAATCAGAGTCGGATCTGCGGGCTCTACTGCTGCTTGCCTGAGCCCGGTCTCGCGGTGGGAGAAACCCGCATACAGCGAAATCCTCTTTGCCCGGGCTTCTCCTCTGGGAAAGCACAGCATTCACTGGGAAATCAGAATCGGATGTGGGGGATGCTGCTGCTGAATACCTAAGCTACTCTCCACAGCACGTTGGAAGATACCCGCATGCAACGAAATCCTCTTTGCCCTAGCACCTCTTTGCCTAAGAGAGAAGCGTGGTTGCACATCTGAAAGGGCCTTAAGGAAAGGGACATGATTTCACTGCACTCCCCAGGAGCAAGTCTGGGGCAGGCCGAACAAGCCGCCCCCAGAGAAGAGAAGGTGCCATTGGCCTTGAGTTTGGGAAACGGTCGGGAAGCAGGAGAGCCTGCCGTGGCAGGAAGAGCAGGCCGGTGGCAAGACAAGTGTCACCCGCTCCCTGTGCGGAGAGACGAAGCCTCACTGCTAATGAGACATGAGGTGACGACTAGGGCAGGGGCACCTGCTCCACTCTGAGGAAGCAGTCTGGGCAGAAGGCAGGCCTGTCTTGTGCCTCTGGTCCCAAGGGGACAGCATGTCCTTGACCACCTGTCCGTAGGGCACACTTGGGCTTGCTACCAGGAGCCAAACCCGGAACTTGAGGAACAGCTCCCTCGTGAAATGGGCAGTCAGATGCCATCTTCCTCCAAGATGTGACAGCGTTTTCGGTGGCAGGGGGTTTGCCGGGGAAGGAGTGGGGACAGTCCCCCAAAGCTCCCCATTCCAGGGAACGGACGGTGTTCAGGGATCCTGTCGCCTCTCCTCTCCTGTGGCGAAGGCACTGGCCTTGTCCGTGAGTCCGCCTGAGAGCCAGTACCAAAGGCCAAGCGTTGCCTACAACGGGAGTTGGTAGTGTGCATTGAGTGCCATCCTAGGCCACGCACGCTGCTGCAGGTTTGTGGCTGTGTCTGCTTATTTCGGCCTGGCAGCGAGAACCCAGGGCGCCAACATGAAGCCCGGGACAGCAAGGCCTAAGACGGACCAGCTCTCCGCAGCTCTTCTTCCCTGACGCGACAGAGCAAACACCGAAATCCTTGCTGAGGAAGCAGCAGCGAAGTGCGGTTCCCGCCAAGCTGAAAAGCTATGCGAAAGCATAGCCATCGCTGGGAAATCAGAGTCTTTTCTGTGGGCTGCTGTTGCTGCTTGCCTTAGCCTAGTATTCGAGCACGGCGGGAGGAACCCGCATAGAGCAAAAGCCTCTTTGCTAGGGCATCCCCTCTGGGAAAGCACAGCATTCTCTGGGAAATCAGAGTCGGATCTGTGGGATGCTGCTGCTGTTTTCCTGAGGAAGACTCCACAGCATGGTGTAATAAATCTGCATGGAGCGAGATCCACTTTGCCTGGGCATCCCTTCTGCCTGAGAGAGAAGCCTGGTTGCGCCTGTGGAAAGAGCCTTAAAGAAAGGGACATGTCTGTCACTGCACTCCCCAGGAGCCTGTCTCGGGAAAGTGCAGCATGCTGCCCCAGGAGAAGAGAAGGAGTCGTTGGCCTTGTGGACGGAAAACGGTCGCGAAGCAGGAGCGCCGGCCCTGGCAAGAACAGCGGGCCGGTGGCAAGACAATTGTCACCCTCTGCTTGTGCAGAGAGACGAAGCTAAGGAGACACGAGGGGATGATTGGGCACGGGAGCGTGCTCTAATCTGAGGAAGGAGTCTGGACAGAAGGAAGGCCTTTCCTGTGCCTCTGGGCCCAAGGGGATAGCAGGTCCTTGGCCACCTGTCCAGAGGGCAGACGTGGGCTTGCCACCAATCTCCCGAACCTGAACTCGCAGAAACACCTCCTGGAGGAACGGGCAATCAAATGCCGTCTTCCTCCAGGATGTGGCAGCCTTGGCGGAGGCAGGGGGTGTGTCGGGGAAACAGGGACAGTTTCCCATTACTCCCCATCCCAGGGCACGGGCCGTGTGCAGTGATCCTCTCGCGGCTCCTCAAGGATGGGGAAGGCACGAGCCTAGTCCCCTGTCCCCCTGAATGCCAGAGCGAAAGGGCAGGCCTTGCCTACGAGGAGAGATGTCATTGTGAGCAGAGTGCCATCCTAGGCCATGCACGCTGCTGCAGGGTCGAGGCTGGGTCTGCTTATTTCGGCTTGGTAGGATGAACCCAGGATGTGAACTTGGAGCCCGGGAAAGCAAGGCCCAAGAGGCACCAGCTCTCCCGCTGCTCTTCTTCCCTGAAGCGACTAAAGCCTTGCTGAGGAAGCAGCGGCCAAGTGCTGTTCTATCCAAGCCAAAGCCTCTGCGAAAGCACAGCATTCGCTGAGAAATCAGAGTCGGATAGGCGGGCTCTACTGCTGCTTGCCTGAGCCCGGTCTCGCGGTGGGAGAAACCCGCATACAGCGAAATCCTCTTTGGCCGGGCATCTCCTCTGGGAAAGCACAGCATTCACTGGGAAATCAGAATCGGTTGTGGGGGATGCTGCTGCTGAATACCTAAGCTACTCTCCACAGCACGTTGGAAGATACCCGCATGCAACGAAATCCTCTTTGCCCTAGCACCTCTTTGCCTAAGAGAGAAGCGTGGTTGCACATCTGAAAGGGCCTTAAGGAAAGGGACATGTCTTTCACTGCACTCCCCAGGAGCAAGTCTGGGGCAGGCCGAACAAGCCGCCCCCAGAGAAGAGAAGATGCCATTGGCCTTGAGTTTGGGAAACGGTCGGGAAGCAGGAGAGCCTGCCGTGGCAGGAAGAGCAGGCCGGTGGCAAGACAAGTGTCACCCGCTCCCGGTGCGGAGAGACGAAGCCTCACTGCTAATGAGACATGAGGTGACGACTAGGGCAGGGGCACCTGCTCCACTCTGAGGAAGGAGTCTGGGCAGAAGGCAGGCCTGTCTTGTGCCTCTGGTCCCAAGGGGACAGCATGTCCTTGACCACCTGTCCGTAGGGCACACTTGGGCTTGCTACCAGGAGCCAAACCCGGAACTTGAGGAACAGCTCCCTCGTGAAATGGGCAGTCAGATGCCATCTTCCTCCAAGATGTGACAGCGTTTTCGGTGGCAGGGGGTTTGCCGGGGAAGGAGTGGGGACAGTCCCCCAAAGCTCCCCATTCCAGGCAACGGACGGTGTTCAGGGATCCTGTCGCCTCTCCTCTCCTGTGGCGAAGGCACTGGCCTTGTCCGTGAGTCCGCCTGAGAGCCAGTACCAAAGGCCAAGCGTTGCCTACAACGGGAGTTGGTAGTGTGCATTGAGTGCCATCCTAGGCCACGCACGCTGCTGCAGGTTTGTGGCTGTGTCTGCTTATTTCGGCCTGGCAGCGAGAACCCAGGGCGCCAACATGAAGCCCGGGACAGCAAGGCCTAAGACGGACCAGCTCTCCGCAGCTCTTCTTCCCTGACGCGACAGAGCAAACACCGAAATCCTTGCTGAGGAAGCAGCAGCGAAGTGCGGTTCCCGCCAAGCTGAAAAGCTATGCGAAAGCATAGCCATCGCTGGGAAATCAGAGTCGTTTCTGTGGGCTGCTGTTGCTGCTTGCCTTAGCCTAGTATTCGAGCACGGCGGGAGGAACCCGCATAGAGCAAAAGCCTCTTTGCTAGGGCATCCCCTCTGGGAAAGCACAGCATTCTCTGGGAAATCAGAGTCGGATCTGTGGGATGCTGCTGCTGTTTTCCTGAGGAAGACTCCACAGCACGGTGTAATAAATCTGCATGGAGCGAGATCCACTTTGCCTGGGCATCCCTTCTGCCTGAGAGAGAAGCCTGGTTGCGCCTGTGGAAAGAGCCTTAAAGAAAGGGACATGTCTGTCACTGCACTCCCCAGGAGCCTGTCTCGGGAAAGTGCAGCATGCTGCCCCAGGAGAAGAGAAGGAGTCGTTGGCCTTGTGGACCGAAAACGGTCGCGAATCAGGAGCGCCGGGCTTGGCAAGAACAGCGGGCCGGTGGCAAGACAATTGTCACCCTCTGCTTGTGCAGAGAGACGAAGCTAAGGAGACACGAGGGGATGATTGGGCACGGGAGCGTGCTCTAATCTGAGGAAGGAGTCTGGACAGAAGGAAGGCCTTTCCTGTGCCTCTGGGCCCAAGGGGATAGCAGGTCCTTGGCCACCTGTCCAGAGGGCAGACGTGGGCTTGCCACCAATCTCCCGAACCTGAACTCGCAGAAACACCTCCTGGAGGAACGGGCAATCAAATGCCGTCTTCCTCCAGGATGTGGCAGCCTTGGCGGAGGCAGGGGGTGTGTCGGCGAAACAGGGACAGTTTCCCATTACTCCCCATCCCAGGGCACGGGCCGTGTGCAGTGATCCTCTCGCGGCTCCTCAAGGATGGGGAAGGCACGAGCCTAGTCCCCTGTCCCCCTGAATGCCAGAGCGAAAGGACAGGCCTTGCCTACGAGGAGAGATGTCATTGTGAGCAGAGTGCCATCCTAGGCCATGCACGCTGCTGCAGGGTCGAGGCTGGGTCTGCTTATTTCGGCTTGGTAGGATGAACCCAGGATGTGAACTTGGAGCCCGGGAAAGCAAGGCCCAAGAGGCACCAGCTCTCCCGCTGCTCTTCTTCCCTGAAGCGACTAAAGCCTTGCTGAGGAAGCAGCGGCCAAGTGCAGTTCGCTCCAAGCCAAAGCCTCTGCGAAAGCACAGCATTCGCTGAGAAATCAGAGTCGGATCTGCGGGCTCTACTGCTGCTTGCCTGAGCCCGGTCTCGCGGTGGGAGAAAGCCGCATACAGCGAAATCCTCTTTGCCCGGGCTTCTCCTCTGGGAAAGCACAGCATTCACTGGGAAATCAGAATCGGATGTGGGGGATGCTGCTGCTGAATACCTAAGCTACTCTCCACAGCACGTTGGAAGATACCCGCATGCAACGAAATCCTCTTTGCCCTAGCACCTCTTTGCCTAAGAGAGAAGCGTGGTTGCACATCTGAAAGGGCCTTAAGGAAAGGGACATGTCTTTCACTGCACTCCCCAGGAGCAAGTCTGGGGCAGGCCGAACAAGCCGCCCCCAGAGAAGAGAAGGTGCCATTGGCCTTGAGTTTGGGAAACGGTCGGGAAGCAGGAGAGCCTGCCGTGGCAGGAAGAGCAGGCCGGTGGCAAGAGAAGTGTCACCCGCTCCCTGTGCGGAGAGACGAAGCCTCACTGCTAATGAGACATGAGGTGACGACTAGGGCAGGGGCACCTGCTCCACTCTGAGGAAGGAGTCTGGGCAGAAGGCAGGCCTGTCTTGTGCCTCTGGTCCCAAGGGGACAGCATGTCCTTGACCACCTGTCCGTAGGGCACACTTGGGCTTGCTACCAGGAGCCAAACCCGGAACTTGAGGAACAGCTCCCTCGTGAAATGGGCAGTCAGATGCCATCTTCCTCCAAGATGTGACAGCGTTTTCGGTGGCAGGGGGTTTGCCGGGGAAGGAGTGGGGACAGTCCCCCAAAGCTCCCCATTCCAGGGAACGGACGGTGTTCAGGGATCCTGTCGCCTCTCCTCTCCTGTGGCGAAGGCACTGGCCTTGTCCGTGAGTCCGCCTGAGAGCCAGTACCAAAGGCCAAGCGTTGCCTACAACGGGAGTTGGTAGTGTGCATTGAGTGCCATCCTAGGCCACGCACGCTGCTGCAGGTTTGTGGCTGTGTCTGCTTATTTCGGCCTGGCAGCGAGAACCCAGGGCGCCAACATGAAGCCCGGGACAGCAAGGCCTAAGACGGACCAGCTCTCCGCAGCTCTTCTTCCCTGACGGGACAGAGCAAACACCGAAATCCTTGCTGAGGAAGCAGCAGCGAAGTGCGGTTCCCGCCAAGCTGAAAAGCTATGCGAAAGCATAGCCATCGCTGGGAAATCAGAGTCGTTTCTGTGGGCTGCTGTTGCTGCTTGCCTTAGCCTAGTATTCGAGCACGGCGGGAGGAACCCGCATAGAGCAAAAGCCTCTTTGCTAGGGCATCCCCTCTGGGAAAGCACAGCATTCTCTGGGAAATCAGAGTCGGATCTGTGGGATGCTGCTGCTGTTTTCCTGAGGAAGACTCCACAGCATGGTGTAATAAATCTGCATGGAGCGAGATCCACTTTGCCTGGGCATCCCTTCTGCCTGAGAGAGAAGCCTGGTTGCGCCTGTGGAAAGAGCCTTAAAGAAAGGGACATGTCTGTCACTGCACTCCCCAGGAGCCTGTCTCGGGAAAGTGCAGCATGCTGCCCCAGGAGAAGAGAAGGAGTCGTTGGCCTTGTGGACGGAAAACGGTCGCGAAGCAGGAGCGCCGGCCCTGGCAAGAACAGCGGGCCGGTGGCAAGACAATTGTCACCCTCTGCTTGTGCAGAGAGACGAAGCTAAGGAGACACGAGGGGATGATTGGGCACGGGAGCGTGCTCTAATCTGAGGAAGGAGTCTGGACAGAAGGAAGGCCTTTCCTGTGCCTCTGGGCCCAAGGGGATAGCAGGTCCTTGGCCACCTGTCCAGAGGGCAGACGTGGGCTTGCCACCAATCTCCCGAACCTGAACTCGCAGAAACACCCCCTGGAGGAACGGGCAATCAAATGCCGTCTTCCTCCAGGATGTGGCAGCCTTGGCGGAGGCAGGGGGTGTGTCGGGGAAACAGGGACAGTTTCCCATTACTCCCCATCCCAGGGCACGGGCCGTGTGCAGTGATCCTCTCGCGGCTCCTCAAGGATGGGGAAGGCACGAGCCTAGTCCCCTGTCCCCCTGAATGCCAGAGCGAAAGGGCAGGCCTTGCCTACGAGGAGAGATGTCATTGTGAGCAGAGTGCCATCCTAGGCCATGCACGCTGCTGCAGGGTCGAGGCTGGGTCTGCTTATTTCGGCTTGGTAGGATGAACCCAGGATGTGAACTTGGAGCCCGGGAAAGCAAGGCCCAAGAGGCACCAGCTCTCCCGCTGCTCTTCTTCCCTGAAGCGACTAAAGCCTTGCTGAGGAAGCAGCGGCCAAGTGCTGTTCTATCCAAGCCAAAGCCTCTGCGAAAGCACAGCATTCGCTGAGAAATCAGAGTCGGATAGGCGGGCTCTACTGCTGCTTGCCTGAGCCCGGTCTCGCGGTGGGAGAAACCCGCATACAGCGAAATCCTCTTTGGCCGGGCATCTCCTCTGGGAAAGCACAGCATTCACTGGGAAATCAGAATCGGTTGTGGGGGATGCTGCTGCTGAATACCTAAGCTACTCTCCACAGCACGTTGGAAGATACCCGCATGCAACGAAATCCTCTTTGCCCTAGCACCTCTTTGCCTAAGAGAGAAGCGTGGTTGCACATCTGAAAGGGCCTTAAGGAAAGGGACATGTCTTTCACTGCACTCCCCAGGAGCAAGTCTGGGGCAGGCCGAACAAGCCGCCCCCAGAGAAGAGAAGATGCCATTGGCCTTGAGTTTGGGAAACGGTCGGGAAGCAGGAGAGCCTGCCGTGGCAGGAAGAGCAGGCCGGTGGCAAGACAAGTGTCACCCGCTCCCGGTGCGGAGAGACGAAGCCTCACTGCTAATGAGACATGAGGTGACGACTAGGGCAGGGGCACCTGCTCCACTCTGAGGAAGGAGTCTGGGCAGAAGGCAGGCCTGTCTTGTGCCTCTGGTCCCAAGGGGACAGCATGTCCTTGACCACCTGTCCGTAGGGCACACTTGGGCTTGCTACCAGGAGCCAAACCCGGAACTTGAGGAACAGCTCCCTCGTGAAATGGGCAGTCAGATGCCATCTTCCTCCAAGATGTGATAGCGTTTTCGGTGGCAGGGGGTTTGCCGGGGAAGGAGTGGGGACAGTCCCCCAAAGCTCCCCATTCCAGGCAACGGACGGTGTTCAGGGATCCTGTCGCCTCTCCTCTCCTGTGGCGAAGGCACTGGCCTTGTCCGTGAGTCCGCCTGAGAGCCAGTACCAAAGGCCAAGCGTTGCCTACAACGGGAGTTGGTAGTGTGCATTGAGTGCCATCCTAGGCCACGCACGCTGCTGCAGGTTTGTGGCTGTGTCTGCTTATTTCGGCCTGGCAGCGAGAACCCAGGGCGCCAACATGAAGCCCGGGACAGCAAGGCCTAAGACGGACCAGCTCTCCGCAGCTCTTCTTCCCTGACGCGACAGAGCAAACACCGAAATCCTTGCTGAGGAAGCAGCAGCGAAGTGCGGTTCCCGCCAAGCTGAAAAGCTATGCGAAAGCATAGCCATCGCTGGGAAATCAGAGTCTTTTCTGTGGGCTGCTGTTGCTGCTTGCCTTAGCCTAGTATTCGAGCACGGCGGGAGGAACCCGCATAGAGCAAAAGCCTCTTTGCTAGGGCATCCCCTCTGGGAAAGCACAGCATTCTCTGGGAAATCAGAGTCGGATCTGTGGGATGCTGCTGCTGTTTTCCTGAGGAAGACTCCACAGCACGGTGTAATAAATCTGCATGGAGCGAGATCCACTTTGCCTGGGCATCCCTTCTGCCTGAGAGAGAAGCCTGGTTGCGCCTGTGGAAAGAGCCTTAAAGAAAGGGACATGTCTGTCACTGCACTCCCCAGGAGCCTGTCTCGGGAAAGTGCAGCATGCTGCCCCAGGAGAAGAGAAGGAGTCGTTGGCCTTGTGGACGGAAAACGGTCGCGAAGCAGGAGCGCCGGCCCTGGCAAGAACAGCGGGCCGGTGGCAAGACAATTGTCACCCTCTGCTTGTGCAGAGAGACGAAGCTAAGGAGACACGAGTTGATGATTGGGCACGGGAGCGTGCTCTAATCTGAGGAAGGAGTCTGGACAGAAGGAAGGCCTTTCCTGTGCCTCTGGGCCCAAGGGGATAGCAGGTCCTTGGCCACCTGTCCAGAGGGCAGACGTGGGCTTGCCACCAATCTCCCGAACCTGAACTCGCAGAAACACCTCCTGGAGGAACGGGCAATCAAATGCCGTCTTCCTCCAGGATGTGGCAGCCTTGGCGGAGGCAGGGCGTGTGTCGGGGAAACAGGGACAGTTTCCCATTACTCCCCATCCCAGGGCACGGGCCGTGTGCAGTGATCCTCTCGCGGCTCCTCAAGGATGGGGAAGGCACGAGCCTAGTCCCCTGTCCCCCTGAATGCCAGAGCGAAAGGGCAGGCCTTGCCTACGAGGAGAGATGTCATTGTGAGCAGAGTGCCATCCTAGGCCATGCACGCTGCTGCAGGGTCGAGGCTGGGTCTGCTTATTTCGGCTTGGTAGGATGAACCCAGGATGTGAACTTGGAGCCCGGGAAAGCAAGGCCCAAGAGGCACCAGCTCTCCCGCTGCTCTTCTTCCCTGAAGCGACTAAAGCCTTGCTGAGGAAGCAGCGGCCAAGTGCAGTTCGCTCCAAGCCAAAGCCTCTGCGAAAGCACAGCATTCGCTGAGAAATCAGAGTCGGATCTGCGGGCTCTACTGCTGCTTGCCTGAGCCCGGTCTCGCGGTGGGAGAAAGCCGCATACAGCGAAATCCTCTTTGCCCGGGCTTCTCCTCTGGGAAAGCACAGCATTCACTGGGAAATCAGAATCGGATGTGGGGGATGCTGCTGCTGAATACCTAAGCTACTCTCCACAGCACGTTGGAAGATACCCGCATGCAACGAAATCCTCTTTGCCCTAGCACCTCTTTGCCTAAGAGAGAAGCGTGGTTGCACATCTGAAAGGGCCTTAAGGAAAGGGACATGTCTTTCACTGCACTCCCCAGGAGCAAGTCTGGGGCAGGCCGAACAAGCCGCCCCCAGAGAAGAGAAGGTGCCATTGGCCTTGAGTTTGGGAAACGGTCGGGAAGCAGGAGAGCCTGCCGTGGCAGGAAGAGCAGGCCGGTGGCAAGAGAAGTGTCACCCGCTCCCGGTGCGGAGAGACGAAGCCTCACTGCTAATGAGACATGAGGTGACGACTAGGGCAGGGGCACCTGCTCCACTCTGAGGAAGGAGTCTGGGCAGAAGGCAGGCCTGTCTTGTGCCTCTGGTCCCAAGGGGACAGCATGTCCTTGACCACCTGTCCGTAGGGCACACTTGGGCTTGCTACCAGGAGCCAAACCCGGAACTTGAGGAACAGCTCCCTCGTGAAATGGGCAGTCAGATGCCATCTTCCTCCAAGATGTGACAGCGTTTTCGGTGGCAGGGGGTTTGCCGGGGAAGGAGTGGGGACAGTCCCCCAAAGCTCCCCATTCCAGGGAACGGACGGTGTTCAGGGATCCTGTCGCCTCTCCTCTCCTGTGGCGAAGGCACTGGCCTTGTCCGTGAGTCCGCCTGAGAGCCAGTACCAAAGGCCAAGCGTTGCCTACAACGGGAGTTGGTAGTGTGCATTGAGTGCCATCCTAGGCCACGCACGCTGCTGCAGGTTTGTGGCTGTGTCTGCTTATTTCGGCCTGGCAGCGAGAACCCAGGGCGCCAACATGAAGCCCGGGACAGCAAGGCCTAAGACGGACCAGCTCTCCGCAGCTCTTCTTCCCTGACGCGACAGAGCAAACACCGAAATCCTTGCTGAGGAAGCAGCAGCGAAGTGCGGTTCCCGCCAAGCTGAAAAACCTATGCGAAAGCATAGCCATCGCTGGGAAATCAGAGTCGTTTTTGTGGGCTGCTGTTGCTGCTTGCCTTAGCCTAGTATTCGAGCACGGCGGGAGGAACCCGCATAGAGCAAAAGCCTCTTTGCTAGGGCATCCCCTCTGGAAAGCACAGCATTCTCTGGGAAATCAGAGTCGGATCTGTGGGTTGCTGCTGCTGTTTTCCTGAGGAAGACTCCACAGCACGGTGTAATAAATCTGCATGGAGCGAGATCCACTTTGCCTGGGCATCCCTTCTGCCTGAGAGAGAAGCCTGGTTGCGCCTGTGGAAAGAGCCTTAAAGAAAGGGACATGTCTGTCACTGCACTCCCCAGGAGCCTGTCTCGGGAAAGTGCAGCATGCTGCCCCAGGAGAAGAGAAGGAGTCGTTGGCCTTGTGGACGGAAAACGGTCGCGAAGCAGGAGCGCCGGCCCTGGCAAGAACAGCGGGCCGGTGGCAAGACAATTGTCACCATCTGCTTGTGCAGAGAGACGAAGCTAAGGAGACACGAGGGGATGATTGGGCACGGGAGCGTGCTCTAATCTGAGGAAGGAGTCTGGACAGAAGGAAGGCCTTTCCTGTGCCTCTGGGCCCAAGGGGATAGCAGGTCCTTGGCCACCTGTCCAGAGGGCAGACGTGGGCTTGCCACCAATCTCCCGAACCTGAACTCGCAGAAACACCCCCTGGAGGAACGGGCAATCAAATGCCGTCTTCCTCCAGTATGTGGCAGCCTTGGCGGAGGCAGGGGGTGTGTCGGGGAAACAGGGACAGTTTCCCATTACTCCCCATCCAAGGGCACGGGCCGTGTGCAGTGATCCTCTCGCGGCTCCTGAAGGATGGGGAAGGCACGAGCCTAGTCCCCTGTCCCCCTGAATGCCAGAGCGAAAGGACAGGCCTTGCCTACGAGGAGAGATGTCATTGTGAGCAGAGTGCCATCCTATGCCATGCACGCTGCTGCAGGGTCGAGGCTGGGTCTGCTTATTTCGGCTTGGTAGGATGAACCCAGGATGTGAACTTGGAGCCCGGGAAAGCAAGGCCCAAGAGGCACCAGCTCTCCCGCTGCTCTTCTTCCCTGAAGCGACTAAAGCCTTGCTGAGGAAGCAGCGGCCAAGTGCTGTTCGCTCCAAGCCAAAGCCTCTGCGAAAGCACAGCATTAGCTGAGAAATCAGAGTCGGATCTGCGGGCTCTACTGCTGCTTGCCTGAGCCCGGTGTAACGGTGGGAGAAACCCGCATACAGTGAAATCCTCTTTGCCCGGGCATCTCCTCTGGGAAAGCACAGCATTCACTGGGAAATCAGAATCGGATGTGGGGGATGCTGCTGCTGAATACCTAAGCTACTCTCCACAGCACGTTGGAAGATACCCGCATGCAACGAAATCCTCTTTGCCCTAGCACCTCTTTGCCTAAGAGAGAAGCGTGGTTGCACATCTGAAAGGGCCTTAAGGAAAGGGACATGTCTTTCACTGCACTCCCCAGGAGCAAGTCTGGGGCAGGCCGAACAAGCCGCCCCCAGAGAAGAGAAGGTGCCATTGGCCTTGAGTTTGGGAAACGGTCGGGAAGCAGGAGAGCCTGCCGTGGCAGGAAGAGCAGGCCGGTGGCAAGACAAGTGTCACCCGCTCCCGGTGCGGAGAGTCGAAGCCTCACTGCTAAAGAGACATGAGGTGACGACTAGGGCAGGGGCACCTGCTCCACTCTGAGGAAGGAGTCTGGGCAGAAGGCAGGCCTGTCTTGTGCCTCTGGTCCCAAGGGGACAGCATGTCCTTGACCACCTGTCCGTAGGGCACACTTGGGCTTGCTACCAGGAGCCAAACCCGGAACTTGAGGAACAGCTCCCTCGTGAAATGGGCAGTCAGATGCCATCTTCCTCCAAGATGTGACAGCGTTTTCGGTGGCAGGGGGTTTGCCGGGGAAGGAGTGGGGACAGTCCCCCAAAGCTCCCCATTCCAGGCAACGGACGGTGTTCAGGGATCCTGTCGCCTCTCCTCTCCTGTGGCGAAGGCACTGGCCTTGTCCGTGAGTCCGCCTGAGAGCCAGTACCAAAGGCCAAGCGTTGCCTACAACGGGAGTTGGTAGTGTGCATTGAGTGCCATCCTAGGCCACGCACGCTGCTGCAGGTTTGTGGCTGTGTCTGCTTATTTCGGCCTGGCAGCGAGAACCCAGGGCGCCAACATGAAGCCCGGGACAGCAAGGCCTAAGACGGACCAGCTCTCCGCAGCTCTTCTTCCCTGACGCGACAGAGCAAACACCGAAATCCTTGCTGAGGAAGCAGCAGCGAAGTGCGGTTCCCGCCAAGCTGAAAAGCTATGCGAAAGCATAGCCATCGCTGGGAAATCAGAGTCGTTTCTGTGGGCTGCTGTTGCTGCTTGCCTTAGCCTAGTATTCGAGCACGGCGGGAGGAACCCGCATAGAGCAAAAGCCTCTTTGCTAGGGCATCCCCTCTGGGAAAGCACAGCATTCTCTGGGAAATCAGAGTCGGATCTGTGGGATGCTGCTGCTGTTTTCCTGAGGAAGACTCCACAGCACGGTGTAATAAATCTGCATGGAGCGAGATCCACTTTGCCTGGGCATCCCTTCTGCCTGAGAGAGAAGCCTGGTTGCGCCTGTGGAAAGAGCCTTAAAGAAAGGGACATGTCTGTCACTGCACTCCCCAGGAGCCTGTCTCGGGAAAGTGCAGCATGCTGCCCCAGGAGAAGAGAAGGTGTCGTTGGCCTTGTGGACGGAAAACGGTCGCGAAGCAGGAGCGCCGGCCCTGGCAAGAACAGCGGGCCGGTGGCAAGACAATTGTCACCCTCTGCTTGTGCAGAGAGACGAAGCTAAGGAGACACGAGGGGATGATTGGGCACGGGAGCGTGCTCTAATCTGAGGAAGGAGTCTGGACAGAAGGAAGGCCTTTCCTGTGCCTCTGGGCCCAAGGGGATAGCAGGTCCTTGGCCACCTGTCCAGAGGGCAGACGTGGGCTTGCCACCAATCTCCCGAACCTGAACTCGCAGAAACACTTCCTGGAGGAACGGGCAATCAAATGCCGTCTTCCTCCAGGATGTGGCAGCCTTGGCGGAGGCAGGGGGTGTGTCGGGGAAACAGGGACAGTTTCCCATTACTCCCCATCCCAGGGCACGGGCCGTGTGCAGTGATCCTCTCGCGGCTCCTGAAGGATGGGGAAGGCACGAGCCTAGTCCCCTGTCCCCCTGAATGCCAGAGCGAAAGGGCAGGACTTGCCTACGAGGAGAGATGTCATTGTGAGCAGAGTGCCATCCTAGGCCATGCACGCTGCTGCAGGGTCGAGGCTGGGTCTGCTTATTTCGGCTTGGTAGGATGAACCCAGGATGTGAACTTGGAGCACGGGAAAGCAAGGCCCAAGAGGCACCAGCTCTCCCGCTGCTCTTCTTCCCTGAAGCGACTAAAGCCTTGCTGAGGAAGCAGCGGCCAAGTGCAGTTCGCTCCAAGCCAAAGCCTCTGCGAAAGCACAGCATTCGCTGAGAAATCAGAGTCGGATCTGCGGGCTCTACTGCTGCTTGCCTGAGCCCGGTCTCGCGGTGGGAGAAACCCGCATATAGAGAAATCCTCTTTGCCCGGGCATCTCCTCTGGGAAAGCACAGCATTCACTGGGAAATCAGAATCGGATGTGGGGGATGCTGCTGCTGAATACCTAAGCTACTCTCCACAGCACGTTGGAAGATACCCGCATGCAACGAAATCCTCTTTGCCCTAGCACCTCTTTGCCTAAGAGAGAAGCGTGGTTGCACATCTGAAAGGGCCTTAAGGAAAGGGACATGTCTTTCACTGCACTCCCCAGGAGCAAGTCTGGGGCAGGCCGAACAAGCCGCCCCCAGAGAAGAGAAGATGCCATTGGCCTTGAGTTTGGGAAACGGTCGGGAAGCAGGAGAGCCTGCCGTGGCAGGAAGAGCAGGCCGGTGGCAAGACAAGTGTCACCCGCTCCCGGTGCGGAGAGACGAAGCCTCACTGCTAAAGAGACATGAGGTGACGACTAGGGCAGGGGAACCTGCTCCACTCTGAGGAAGGAGTCTGGGCAGAAGGCAGGCCTGTCTTGTGCCTCTGGTCCCAAGGGGACAGCATATCCTTGACCACCTGTCCGTAGGGCACACTCGGGCTTGCTACCAGGAGCCAAACCCGGAACTTGAGGAACAGCTCCCTCGTGAAATGGGCAGTCAGATGCCATCTTCCTCCAAGATGTGACAGCGTTTTCGGTGGCAGGGGGTTTGCCGGGGAAGGAGTGGGGACAGTCCCCCAAAGCTCCCCATTCCAGGCAACGGACGGTGTTCAGGGATCCTGTCGCCTCTCCTCTCCTGTGGCGAAGGCACTGGCCTTGTCCGTGAGTCCGCCTGAGAGCCAGTACCAAAGGCCAAGCGTTGCCTACAACGGGAGTTGGTAGTGTGCATTGAGTGCCATCCTAGGCCACGCACGCTGCTGCAGGTTTGTGGCTGTGTCTGCTTATTTCGGCCTGGCAGCGAGAACCCAGGGCGCCAACATGAAGCCCGGGACAGCAAGGCCTAAGACGGACCAGCTCTCCGCAGCTCTTCTTCTCTGACGCGACAGAGCAAACACCGAAATCCTTGCTGAGGAAGCAGCAGCGAAGTGCGGTTCCCGCCAAGCTGAAAAGCTATGCGAAAGCATAGCCATCGCTGGGAAATCAGAGTCGTTTCTGTGGGCTGCTGTTGCTGCTTGCCTTAGCCTAGTATTCGAGCACGGCGGGAGGAACCCGCATAGAGCAAAAGCCTCTTTGCTAGGGCATCCCCTCTGGGAAAGCACAGCATTCTCTGGGAAATCAGAGTCGGATCTGTGGGATGCTGCTGCTGTTTTCCTGAGGAAGACTCCACAGCATGGTGTAATAAATCTGCATGGAGCGAGATCCACTTTGCCTGGGCATCCCTTCTGCCTGAGAGAGAAGCCTGGTTGCGCCTGTGGAAAGAGCCTTAAAGAAAGGGACATGTCTGTCACTGCACTCCCCAGGAGCCTGTCTCGGGAAAGTGCAGCATGCTGCCCCAGGAGAAGAGAAGGAGTCGTTGGCCTTGTGGACGGAAAACGGTCGCGAAGCAGGAGCGCCGGCCCTGGCAAGAACAGCGGGCCGGTGGCAAGACAATTGTCACCCTCTGCTTGTGCAGAGAGACGAAGCTAAGGAGACACGAGGGGATGATTGGGCACGGGAGCGTGCTCTAATCTGAGGAAGGAGTCTGGACAGAAGGAAGGCCTTTCCTGTGCCTCTGGGCCCAAGGGGATAGCAGGTCCTTGGCCACCTGTCCAGAGGGCAGACGTGGGCTTGCCACCAATCTCCCGAACCTGAACTCGCAGAAACACCCCCTGGAGGAACGGGCAATCAAATGCCGTCTTCCTCCAGGATGTGGCAGCCTTGGCGGAGGCAGGGGGTGTGTCGGGGAAACAGGGACAGTTTCCCATTACTCCCCATCCCAGGGCACGGGCCGTGTGCAGTGATCCTCTCGCGGCTCCTCAAGGATGGGGAAGGCACGAGCCTAGTCCCCTGTCCCCCTGAATGCCAGAGCGAAAGGGCAGGCCTTGCCTACGAGGAGAGATGTCATTGTGAGCAGAGTGCCATCCTAGGCCATGCACGCTGCTGCAGGGTCGAGGCTGGGTCTGCTTATTTCGGCTTGGTAGGATGAACCCAGGATGTGAACTTGGAGCCCGGGAAAGCAAGGCCCAAGAGGCACCAGCTCTCCCGCTGCTCTTCTTCCCTGAAGCGACTAAAGCCTTGCTGAGGAAGCAGCGGCCAAGTGCTGTTCTATCCAAGCCAAAGCCTCTGCGAAAGCACAGCATTCGCTGAGAAATCAGAGTCGGATAGGCGGGCTCTACTGCTGCTTGCCTGAGCCCGGTCTCGCGGTGGGAGAAACCCGCATACAGCGAAATCCTCTTTGGCCGGGCATCTCCTCTGGGAAAGCACAGCATTCACTGGGAAATCAGAATCGGTTGTGGGGGATGCTGCTGCTGAATACCTAAGCTACTCTCCACAGCACGTTGGAAGATACCCGCATGCAACGAAATCCTCTTTGCCCTAGCACCTCTTTGCCTAAGAGAGAAGCGTGGTTGCACATCTGAAAGGGCCTTAAGGAAAGGGACATGTCTTTCACTGCACTCCCCAGGAGCAAGTCTGGGGCAGGCCGAACAAGCCGCCCCCAGAGAAGAGAAGATGCCATTGGCCTTGAGTTTGGGAAACGGTCGGGAAGCAGGAGAGCCTGCCGTGGCAGGAAGAGCAGGCCGGTGGCAAGACAAGTGTCACCCGCTCCCGGTGCGGAGAGACGAAGCCTCACTGCTAATGAGACATGAGGTGACGACTAGGGCAGGGGCACCTGCTCCACTCTGAGGAAGGAGTCTGGGCAGAAGGCAGGCCTGTCTTGTGCCTCTGGTCCCAAGGGGACAGCATGTCCTTGACCACCTGTCCGTAGGGCACACTTGGGCTTGCTACCAGGAGCCAAACCCGGAACTTGAGGAACAGCTCCCTCGTGAAATGGGCAGTCAGATGCCATCTTCCTCCAAGATGTGATAGCGTTTTCGGTGGCAGGGGGTTTGCCGGGGAAGGAGTGGGGACAGTCCCCCAAAGCTCCCCATTCCAGGCAACGGACGGTGTTCAGGGATCCTGTCGCCTCTCCTCTCCTGTGGCGAAGGCACTGGCCTTGTCCGTGAGTCCGCCTGAGAGCCAGTACCAAAGGCCAAGCGTTGCCTACAACGGGAGTTGGTAGTGTGCATTGAGTGCCATCCTAGGCCACGCACGCTGCTGCAGGTTTGTGGCTGTGTCTGCTTATTTCGGCCTGGCAGCGAGAACCCAGGGCGCCAACATGAAGCCCGGGACAGCAAGGCCTAAGACGGACCAGCTCTCCGCAGCTCTTCTTCCCTGACGCGACAGAGCAAACACCGAAATCCTTGCTGAGGAAGCAGCAGCGAAGTGCGGTTCCCGCCAAGCTGAAAAGCTATGCGAAAGCATAGCCATCGCTGGGAAATCAGAGTCGTTTCTGTGGGCTGCTGTTGCTGCTTGCCTTAGCCTAGTATTCGAGCACGGCGGGAGGAACCCGCATAGAGCAAAAGCCTCTTTGCTAGGGCATCCCCTCTGGGAAAGCACAGCATTCTCTGGGAAATCAGAGTCGGATCTGTGGGATGCTAATGCTGTTTTCCTGAGGAAGACTCCACAGCACGGTGTAATAAATCTGCATGGAGCGAGATCCACTTTGCCTGGGCATCCCTTCTGCCTGAGAGAGAAGCCTGGTTGCGCCTGTGGAAAGAGCCTTAAAGAAAGGGACATGTCTGTCACTGCACTCCCCAGGAGCCTGTCTCGGGAAAGTGCAGCATGCTGCCCCAGGAGAAGAGAAGGAGTCGTTGGCCTTGTGGACGGAAAACGGTCGCGAAGCAGGAGCGCCGGCCCTGGCAAGAACAGCGGGCCGGTGGCAAGACAATTGTCACCCTCTGCTTGTGCAGAGAGACGAAGCTAAGGAGACACGAGTTGATGATTGGGCACGGGAGCGTGCTCTAATCTGAGGAAGGAGTCTGGACAGAAGGAAGGCCTTTCCTGTGCCTCTGGGCCCAAGGGGATAGCAGGTCCTTGGCCACCTGTCCAGAGGGCAGACGTGGGCTTGCCACCAATCTCCCGAACCTGAACTCGCAGAAACACCTCCTGGAGGAACGGGCAATCAAATGCCGTCTTCCTCCAGGATGTGGCAGCCTTGGCGGAGGCAGGGCGTGTGTCGGGGAAACAGGGACAGTTTCCCATTACTCCCCATCCCAGGGCACGGGCCGTGTGCAGTGATCCTCTCGCGGCTCCTCAAGGATGGGGAAGGCACGAGCCTAGTCCCCTGTCCCCCCTGAATGCCAGAGCGAAAGGGCAGGCCTTGCCTACGAGGAGAGATGTCATTGTGAGCAGAGTGCCATCCTAGGCCATGCACGCTGCTGCAGGGTCGAGGCTGGGTCTGCTTATTTCGGCTTGGTAGGATGAACCCAGGATGTGAACTTGGAGCCCGGGAAAGCAAGGCCCAAGAGGCACCAGCTCTCCCGCTGCTCTTCTTCCCTGAAGCGACTAAAGCCTTGCTGAGGAAGCAGCGGCCAAGTGCAGTTCGCTCCAAGCCAAAGCCTCTGCGAAAGCACAGCATTCGCTGAGAAATCAGAGTCGGATCTGCGGGCTCTACTGCTGCTTGCCTGAGCCCGGTCTCGCGGTGGGAGAAAGCCGCATACAGCGAAATCCTCTTTGCCCGGGCTTCTCCTCTGGGAAAGCACAGCATTCACTGGGAAATCAGAATCGGATGTGGGGGATGCTGCTGCTGAATACCTAAGCTACTCTCCACAGCACGTTGGAAGATACCCGCATGCAACGAAATCCTCTTTGCCCTAGCACCTCTTTGCCTAAGAGAGAAGCGTGGTTGCACATCTGAAAGGGCCTTAAGGAAAGGGACATGTCTTTCACTGCACTCCCCAGGAGCAAGTCTGGGGCAGGCCGAACAAGCCGCCCCCAGAGAAGAGAAGGTGCCATTGGCCTTGAGTTTGGGAAACGGTCGGGAAGCAGGAGAGCCTGCCGTGGCAGGAAGAGCAGGCCGGTGGCAAGAGAAGTGTCACCCGCTCCCGGTGCGGAGAGACGAAGCCTCACTGCTAATGAGACATGAGGTGACGACTAGGGCAGGGGCACCTGCTCCACTCTGAGGAAGGAGTCTGGGCAGAAGGCAGGCCTGTCTTGTGCCTCTGGTCCCAAGGGGACAGCATGTCCTTGACCACCTGTCCGTAGGGCACACTTGGGCTTGCTACCAGGAGCCAAACCCGGAACTTGAGGAACAGCTCCCTCGTGAAATGGGCAGTCAGATGCCATCTTCCTCCAAGATGTGACAGCGTTTTCGGTGGCAGGGGGTTTGCCGGGGAAGGAGTGGGGACAGTCCCCCAAAGCTCCCCATTCCAGGGAACGGACGGGGTTCAGGGATCCTGTCGCCTCTCCTCTCCTGTGGCGAAGGCACTGGCCTTGTCCGTGAGTCCGCCTGAGAGCCAGTACCAAAGGCCAAGCGTTGCCTACAACGGGAGTTGGTAGTGTGCATTGAGTGCCATCCTAGGCCACGCACGCTGCTGCAGGTTTGTGGCTGTGTCTGCTTATTTCGGCCTGGCAGCGAGAACCCAGGGCGCCAACATGAAGCCCGGGACAGCAAGGCCTAAGACGGACCAGCTCTCCGCAGCTCTTCTTCCCTGACGCGACAGAGCAAACACCGAAATCCTTGCTGAGGAAGCAGCAGCGAAGTGCGGTTCACGCCAAGCTGAAAAACCTATGCGAAAGCATAGCCATCGCTGGGAAATCAGAGTCGTTTTTGTGGGCTGCTGTTGCTGCTTGCCTTAGCCTAGTATTCGAGCACGGCGGGAGGAACCCGCATAGAGCAAAAGCCTCTTTGCTAGGGCATCCCCTCTGGAAAGCACAGCATTCTCTGGGAAATCAGAGTCGGATCTGTGGGTTGCTGCTGCTGTTTTCCTGAGGAAGACTCCACAGCACGGTGTAATAAATCTGCATGGAGCGAGATCCACTTTGCCTGGGCATCCCTTCTGCCTGAGAGAGAAGCCTGGTTGCGCCTGTGGAAAGAGCCTTAAAGAAAGGGACATGTCTGTCACTGCACTCCCCAGGAGCCTGTCTCGGGAAAGTGCAGCATGCTGCCCCAGGAGAAGAGAAGGAGTCGTTGGCCTTGTGGACGGAAAACGGTCGCGAAGCAGGAGCGCCGGCCCTGGCAAGAACAGCGGGCCGGTGGCAAGACAATTGTCACCATCTGCTTGTGCAGAGAGACGAAGCTAAGGAGACACGAGGGGATGATTGGGCACGGGAGCGTGCTCTAATCTGAGGAAGGAGTCTGGACAGAAGGAAGGCCTTTCCTGTGCCTCTGGGCCCAAGGGGATAGCAGGTCCTTGGCCACCTGTCCAGAGGGCAGACGTGGGCTTGCCACCAATCTCCCGAACCTGAACTCGCAGAAACACCCCCTGGAGGAACGGGCAATCAAATGCCGTCTTCCTCCAGTATGTGGCAGCCTTGGCGGAGGCAGGGGGTGTGTCGGGGAAACAGGGACAGTTTCCCATTACTCCCCATCCAAGGGCACGGGCCGTGTGCAGTGATCCTCTCGCGGCTCCTGAAGGATGGGGAAGGCACGAGCCTAGTCCCCTGTCCCCCTGAATGCCAGAGCGAAAGGACAGGCCTTGCCTACGAGGAGAGATGTCATTGTGAGCAGAGTGCCATCCTATGCCATGCACGCTGCTGCAGGGTCGAGGCTGGGTCTGCTTATTTCGGCTTGGTAGGATGAACCCAGGATGTGAACTTGGAGCCCGGGAAAGCAAGGCCCAAGAGGCACCAGCTCTCCCGCTGCTCTTCTTCCCTGAAGCGACTAAAGCCTTGCTGAGGAAGCAGCGGCCAAGTGCTGTTCGCTCCAAGCCAAAGCCTCTGCGAAAGCACAGCATTAGCTGAGAAATCAGAGTCGGATCTGCGGGCTCTACTGCTGCTTGCCTGAGCCCGGTGTAACGGTGGGAGAAACCCGCATACAGCGAAATCCTCTTTGCCCGGGCATCTCCTCTGGGAAAGCACAGCATTCACTGGGAAATCAGAATCGGATGTGGGGGATGCTGCTGCTGAATACCTAAGCTACTCTCCACAGCACGTTGGAAGATACCCGCATGCAACGAAATCCTCTTTGCCCTAGCACCTCTTTGCCTAAGAGAGAAGCGTGGTTGCACATCTGAAAGGGCCTTAAGGAAAGGGACATGTCTTTCACTGCACTCCCCAGGAGCAAGTCTGGGGCAGGCCGAACAAGCCGCCCCCAGAGAAGAGAAGGTGCCATTGGCCTTGAGTTTGGGAAACGGTCGGGAAGCAGGAGAGCCTGCCGTGGCAGGAAGAGCAGGCCGGTGGCAAGACAAGTGTCACCCGCTCCCGGTGCGGAGAGTCGAAGCCTCACTGCTAAAGAGACATGAGGTGACGACTAGGGCAGGGGCACCTGCTCCACTCTGAGGAAGGAGTCTGGGCAGAAGGCAGGCCTGTCTTGTGCCTCTGGTCCCAAGGGGACAGCATGTCCTTGACCACCTGTCCGTAGGGCACACTTGGGCTTGCTACCAGGAGCCAAACCCGGAACTTGAGGAACAGCTCCCTCGTGAAATGGGCAGTCAGATGCCATCTTCCTCCAAGATGTGACAGCGTTTTCGGTGGCAGGGGGTTTGCCGGGGAAGGAGTGGGGACAGTCCCCCAAAGCTCCCCATTCCAGGCAACGGACGGTGTTCAGGGATCCTGTCGCCTCTCCTCTCCTGTGGCGAAGGCACTGGCCTTGTCCGTGAGTCCGCCTGAGAGCCAGTACCAAAGGCCAAGCGTTGCCTACAACGGGAGTTGGTAGTGTGCATTGAGTGCCATCCTAGGCCACGCACGCTGCTGCAGGTTTGTGGCTGTGTCTGCTTATTTCGGCCTGGCAGCGAGAACCCAGGGCGCCAACATGAAGCCCGGGACAGCAAGGCCTAAGACGGACCAGCTCTCCGCAGCTCTTCTTCCCTGACGCGACAGAGCAAACACCGAAATCCTTGCTGAGGAAGCAGCAGCGAAGTGCGGTTCCCGCCAAGCTGAAAAGCTATGCGAAAGCATAGCCATCGCTGGGAAATCAGAGTCGTTTCTGTGGGCTGCTGTTGCTGCTTGCCTTAGCCTAGTATTCGAGCACGGCGGGAGGAACCCGCATAGAGCAAAAGCCTCTTTGCTAGGGCATCCCCTCTGGGAAAGCACAGCATTCTCTGGGAAATCAGAGTCGGATCTGTGGGATGCTGCTGCTGTTTTCCTGAGGAAGACTCCACAGCACGGTGTAATAAATCTGCATGGAGCGAGATCCACTTTGCCTGGGCATCCCTTCTGCCTGAGAGAGAAGCCTGGTTGCGCCTGTGGAAAGAGCCTTAAAGAAAGGGACATGTCTGTCACTGCACTCCCCAGGAGCCTGTCTCGGGAAAGTGCAGCATGCTGCCCCAGGAGAAGAGAAGGTGTCGTTGGCCTTGTGGACGGAAAACGGTCGCGAAGCAGGAGCGCCGGCCCTGGCAAGAACAGCGGGCCGGTGGCAAGACAATTGTCACCCTCTGCTTGTGCAGAGAGACGAAGCTAAGGAGACACGAGGGGATGATTGGGCACGGGAGCGTGCTCTAATCTGAGGAAGGAGTCTGGACAGAAGGAAGGCCTTTCCTGTGCCTCTGGGCCCAAGGGGATAGCAGGTCCTTGGCCACCTGTCCAGAGGGCAGACGTGGGCTTGCCACCAATCTCCCGAACCTGAACTCGCAGAAACACTTCCTGGAGGAACGGGCAATCAAATGCCGTCTTCCTCCAGGATGTGGCAGCCTTGGCGGAGGCAGGGGGTGTGTCGGGGAAACAGGGACAGTTTCCCATTACTCCCCATCCCAGGGCACGGGCCGTGTGCAGTGATCCTCTCGCGGCTCCTGAAGGATGGGGAAGGCACGAGCCTAGTCCCCTGTCCCCCTGAATGCCAGAGCGAAAGGGCAGGACTTGCCTACGAGGAGAGATGTCATTGTGAGCAGAGTGCCATCCTAGGCCATGCACGCTGCTGCAGGGTCGAGGCTGGGTCTGCTTATTTCGGCTTGGTAGGATGAACCCAGGATGTGAACTTGGAGCACGGGAAAGCAAGGCCCAAGAGGCACCAGCTCTCCCGCTGCTCTTCTTCCCTGAAGCGACTAAAGCCTTGCTGAGGAAGCAGCGGCCAAGTGCAGTTCGCTCCAAGCCAAAGCCTCTGCGAAAGCACAGCATTCGCTGAGAAATCAGAGTCGGATCTGCGGGCTCTACTGCTGCTTGCCTGAGCCCGGTCTCGCGGTGGGAGAAACCCGCATATAGAGAAATCCTCTTTGCCCGGGCATCTCCTCTGGGAAAGCACAGCATTCACTGGGAAATCAGAATCGGATGTGGGGGATGCTGCTGCTGAATACCTAAGCTACTCTCCACAGCACGTTGGAAGATACCCGCATGCAACGAAATCCTCTTTGCCCTAGCACCTCTTTGCCTAAGAGAGAAGCGTGGTTGCACATCTGAAAGGGCCTTAAGGAAAGGGACATGTCTTTCACTGCACTCCCCAGGAGCAAGTCTGGGGCAGGCCGAACAAGCCGCCCCCAGAGAAGAGAAGATGCCATTGGCCTTGAGTTTGGGAAACGGTCGGGAAGCAGGAGAGCCTGCCGTGGCAGGAAGAGCAGGCCGGTGGCAAGACAAGTGTCACCCGCTCCCGGTGCGGAGAGACGAAGCCTCACTGCTAATGAGACATGAGGTGACGACTAGGGCAGGGGCACCTGCTCCACTCTGAGGAAGGAGTCTGGGCAGAAGGCAGGCCTGTCTTGTGCCTCTGGTCCCAAGGGGACAGCATGTCCTTGACCACCTGTCCGTAGGGCACACTTGGGCTTGCTACCAGGAGCCAAACCCGGAACTTGAGGAACAGCTCCCTCGTGAAATGGGCAGTCAGATGCCATCTTCCTCCAAGATGTGATAGCGTTTTCGGTGGCAGGGGGTTTGCCGGGGAAGGAGTGGGGACAGTCCCCCAAAGCTCCCCATTCCAGGCAACGGACGGTGTTCAGGGATCCTGTCGCCTCTCCTCTCCTGTGGCGAAGGCACTGGCCTTGTCCGTGAGTCCGCCTGAGAGCCAGTACCAAAGGCCAAGCGTTGCCTACAACGGGAGTTGGTAGTGTGCATTGAGTGCCATCCTAGGCCACGCACGCTGCTGCAGGTTTGTGGCTGTGTCTGCTTATTTCGGCCTGGCAGCGAGAACCCAGGGCGCCAACATGAAGCCCGGGACAGCAAGGCCTAAGACGGACCAGCTCTCCGCAGCTCTTCTTCCCTGACGCGACAGAGCAAACACCGAAATCCTTGCTGAGGAAGCAGCAGCGAAGTGCGGTTCCCGCCAAGCTGAAAAGCTATGCGAAAGCATAGCCATCGCTGGGAAATCAGAGTCGTTTCTGTGGGCTGCTGTTGCTGCTTGCCTTAGCCTAGTATTCGAGCACGGCGGGAGGAACCCGCATAGAGCAAAAGCCTCTTTGCTAGGGCATCCCCTCTGGGAAAGCACAGCATTCTCTGGGAAATCAGAGTCGGATCTGTGGGATGCTGCTGCTGTTTTCCTGAGGAAGACTCCACAGCACGGTGTAATAAATCTGCATGGAGCGAGATCCACTTTGCCTGGGCATCCCTTCTGCCTGAGAGAGAAGCCTGGTTGCGCCTGTGGAAAGAGCCTTAAAGAAAGGGACATGTCTGTCACTGCACTCCCCAGGAGCCTGTCTCGGGAAAGTGCAGCATGCTGCCCCAGGAGAAGAGAAGGTGTCGTTGGCCTTGTGGACGGAAAACGGTCGCGAAGCAGGAGCGCCGGCCCTGGCAAGAACAGCGGGCCGGTGGCAAGACAATTGTCACCCTCTGCTTGTGCAGAGAGACGAAGCTAAGGAGACACGAGGGGATGATTGGGCACGGGAGCGTGCTCTAATCTGAGGAAGGAGTCTGGACAGAAGGAAGGCCTTTCCTGTGCCTCTGGGCCCAAGGGGATAGCAGGTCCTTGGCCACCTGTCCAGAGGGCAGACGTGGGCTTGCCACCAATCTCCCGAACCTGAACTCGCAGAAACACTTCCTGGAGGAACGGGCAATCAAATGCCGTCTTCCTCCAGGATGTGGCAGCCTTGGCGGAGGCAGGGGGTGTGTCGGGGAAACAGGGACAGTTTCCCATTACTCCCCATCCCAGGGCACGGGCCGTGTGCAGTGATCCTCTCGCGGCTCCTGAAGGATGGGGAAGGCACGAGCCTAGTCCCCTGTCCCCCTGAATGCCAGAGCGAAAGGGCAGGACTTGCCTACGAGGAGAGATGTCATTGTGAGCAGAGTGCCATCCTAGGCCATGCACGCTGCTGCAGGGTCGAGGCTGGGTCTGCTTATTTCGGCTTGGTAGGATGAACCCAGGATGTGAACTTGGAGCACGGGAAAGCAAGGCCCAAGAGGCACCAGCTCTCCCGCTGCTCTTCTTCCCTGAAGCGACTAAAGCCTTGCTGAGGAAGCAGCGGCCAAGTGCAGTTCGCTCCAAGCCAAAGCCTCTGCGAAAGCACAGCATTCGCTGAGAAATCAGAGTCGGATCTGCGGGCTCTACTGCTGCTTGCCTGAGCCCGGTCTCGCGGTGGGAGAAACCCGCATATAGAGAAATCCTCTTTGCCCGGGCATCTCCTCTGGGAAAGCACAGCATTCACTGGGAAATCAGAATCGGATGTGGGGGATGCTGCTGCTGAATACCTAAGCTACTCTCCACAGCACGTTGGAAGATACCCGCATGCAACGAAATCCTCTTTGCCCTAGCACCTCTTTGCCTAAGAGAGAAGCGTGGTTGCACATCTGAAAGGGCCTTAAGGAAAGGGACATGTCTTTCACTGCACTCCCCAGGAGCAAGTCTGGGGCAGGCCGAACAAGCCGCCCCCAGAGAAGAGAAGATGCCATTGGCCTTGAGTTTGGGAAACGGTCGGGAAGCAGGAGAGCCTGCCGTGGCAGGAAGAGCAGGCCGGTGGCAAGACAAGTGTCACCCGCTCCCGGTGCGGAGAGACGAAGCCTCACTGCTAATGAGACATGAGGTGACGACTAGGGCAGGGGCACCTGCTCCACTCTGAGGAAGGAGTCTGGGCAGAAGGCAGGCCTGTCTTGTGCCTCTGGTCCCAAGGGGACAGCATGTCCTTGACCACCTGTCCGTAGGGCACACTTGGGCTTGCTACCAGGAGCCAAACCCGGAACTTGAGGAACAGCTCCCTCGTGAAATGGGCAGTCAGATGCCATCTTCCTCCAAGATGTGATAGCGTTTTCGGTGGCAGGGGGTTTGCCGGGGAAGGAGTGGGGACAGTCCCCCAAAGCTCCCCATTCCAGGCAACGGACGGTGTTCAGGGATCCTGTCGCCTCTCCTCTCCTGTGGCGAAGGCACTGGCCTTGTCCGTGAGTCCGCCTGAGAGCCAGTACCAAAGGCCAAGCGTTGCCTACAACGGGAGTTGGTAGTGTGCATTGAGTGCCATCCTAGGCCACGCACGCTGCTGCAGGTTTGTGGCTGTGTCTGCTTATTTCGGCCTGGCAGCGAGAACCCAGGGCGCCAACATGAAGCCCGGGACAGCAAGGCCTAAGACGGACCAGCTCTCCGCAGCTCTTCTTCCCTGACGCGACAGAGCAAACACCGAAATCCTTGCTGAGGAAGCAGCAGCGAAGTGCGGTTCCCGCCAAGCTGAAAAGCTATGCGAAAGCATAGCCATCGCTGGGAAATCAGAGTCGTTTCTGTGGGCTGCTGTTGCTGCTTGCCTTAGCCTAGTATTCGAGCACGGCGGGAGGAACCCGCATAGAGCAAAAGCCTCTTTGCTAGGGCATCCCCTCTGGGAAAGCACAGCATTCTCTGGGAAATCAGAGTCGGATCTGTGGGATGCTGCTGCTGTTTTCCTGAGGAAGACTCCACAGCACGGTGTAATAAATCTGCATGGAGCGAGATCCACTTTGCCTGGGCATCCCTTCTGCCTGAGAGAGAAGCCTGGTTGCGCCTGTGGAAAGAGCCTTAAAGAAAGGGACATGTCTGTCACTGCACTCCCCAGGAGCCTGTCTCGGGAAAGTGCAGCATGCTGCCCCAGGAGAAGAGAAGGAGTCGTTGGCCTTGTGGACGGAAAACGGTCGCGAAGCAGGAGCGCCGGCCCTGGCAAGAACAGCGGGCCGGTGGCAAGACAATTGTCACCCTCTGCTTGTGCAGAGAGACGAAGCTAAGGAGACACGAGTTGATGATTGGGCACGGGAGCGTGCTCTAATCTGAGGAAGGAGTCTGGACAGAAGGAAGGCCTTTCCTGTGCCTCTGGGCCCAAGGGGATAGCAGGTCCTTGGCCACCTGTCCAGAGGGCAGACGTGGGCTTGCCACCAATCTCCCGAACCTGAACTCGCAGAAACACCTCCTGGAGGAACGGGCAATCAAATGCCGTCTTCCTCCAGGATGTGGCAGCCTTGGCGGAGGCAGGGCGTGTGTCGGGGAAACAGGGACAGTTTCCCATTACTCCCCATCCCAGGGCACGGGCCGTGTGCAGTGATCCTCTCGCGGCTCCTCAAGGATGGGGAAGGCACGAGCCTAGTCCCCTGTCCCCCCTGAATGCCAGAGCGAAAGGGCAGGCCTTGCCTACGAGGAGAGATGTCATTGTGAGCAGAGTGCCATCCTAGGCCATGCACGCTGCTGCAGGGTCGAGGCTGGGTCTGCTTATTTCGGCTTGGTAGGATGAACCCAGGATGTGAACTTGGAGCCCGGGAAAGCAAGGCCCAAGAGGCACCAGCTCTCCCGCTGCTCTTCTTCCCTGAAGCGACTAAAGCCTTGCTGAGGAAGCAGCGGCCAAGTGCAGTTCGCTCCAAGCCAAAGCCTCTGCGAAAGCACAGCATTCGCTGAGAAATCAGAGTCGGATCTGCGGGCTCTACTGCTGCTTGCCTGAGCCCGGTCTCGCGGTGGGAGAAAGCCGCATACAGCGAAATCCTCTTTGCCCGGGCTTCTCCTCTGGGAAAGCACAGCATTCACTGGGAAATCAGAATCGGATGTGGGGGATGCTGCTGCTGAATACCTAAGCTACTCTCCACAGCACGTTGGAAGATACCCGCATGCAACGAAATCCTCTTTGCCCTAGCACCTCTTTGCCTAAGAGAGAAGCGTGGTTGCACATCTGAAAGGGCCTTAAGGAAAGGGACATGTCTTTCACTGCACTCCCCAGGAGCAAGTCTGGGGCAGGCCGAACAAGCCGCCCCCAGAGAAGAGAAGGTGCCATTGGCCTTGAGTTTGGGAAACGGTCGGGAAGCAGGAGAGCCTGCCGTGGCAGGAAGAGCAGGCCGGTGGCAAGAGAAGTGTCACCCGCTCCCGGTGCGGAGAGACGAAGCCTCACTGCTAATGAGACATGAGGTGACGACTAGGGCAGGGGCACCTGCTCCACTCTGAGGAAGGAGTCTGGGCAGAAGGCAGGCCTGTCTTGTGCCTCTGGTCCCAAGGGGACAGCATGTCCTTGACCACCTGTCCGTAGGGCACACTTGGGCTTGCTACCAGGAGCCAAACCCGGAACTTGAGGAACAGCTCCCTCGTGAAATGGGCAGTCAGATGCCATCTTCCTCCAAGATGTGACAGCGTTTTCGGTGGCAGGGGGTTTGCCGGGGAAGGAGTGGGGACAGTCCCCCAAAGCTCCCCATTCCAGGGAACGGACGGTGTTCAGGGATCCTGTCGCCTCTCCTCTCCTGTGGCGAAGGCACTGGCCTTGTCCGTGAGTCCGCCTGAGAGCCAGTACCAAAGGCCAAGCGTTGCCTACAACGGGAGTTGGTAGTGTGCATTGAGTGCCATCCTAGGCCACGCACGCTGCTGCAGGTTTGTGGCTGTGTCTGCTTATTTCGGCCTGGCAGCGAGAACCCAGGGCGCCAACATGAAGCCCGGGACAGCAAGGCCTAAGACGGACCAGCTCTCCGCAGCTCTTCTTCCCTGACGCGACAGAGCAAACACCGAAATCCTTGCTGAGGAAGCAGCAGCGAAGTGCGGTTCCCGCCAAGCTGAAAAACCTATGCGAAAGCATAGCCATCGCTGGGAAATCAGAGTCGTTTTTGTGGGCTGCTGTTGCTGCTTGCCTTAGCCTAGTATTCGAGCACGGCGGGAGGAACCCGCATAGAGCAAAAGCCTCTTTGCTAGGGCATCCCCTCTGGAAAGCACAGCATTCTCTGGGAAATCAGAGTCGGATCTGTGGGTTGCTGCTGCTGTTTTCCTGAGGAAGACTCCACAGCACGGTGTAATAAATCTGCATGGAGCGAGATCCACTTTGCCTGGGCATCCCTTCTGCCTGAGAGAGAAGCCTGGTTGCGCCTGTGGAAAGAGCCTTAAAGAAAGGGACATGTCTGTCACTGCACTCCCCAGGAGCCTGTCTCGGGAAAGTGCAGCATGCTGCCCCAGGAGAAGAGAAGGAGTCGTTGGCCTTGTGGACGGAAAACGGTCGCGAAGCAGGAGCGCCGGCCCTGGCAAGAACAGCGGGCCGGTGGCAAGACAATTGTCACCATCTGCTTGTGCAGAGAGACGAAGCTAAGGAGACACGAGGGGATGATTGGGCACGGGAGCGTGCTCTAATCTGAGGAAGGAGTCTGGACAGAAGGAAGGCCTTTCCTGTGCCTCTGGGCCCAAGGGGATAGCAGGTCCTTGGCCACCTGTCCAGAGGGCAGACGTGGGCTTGCCACCAATCTCCCGAACCTGAACTCGCAGAAACACCCCCTGGAGGAACGGGCAATCAAATGCCGTCTTCCTCCAGTATGTGGCAGCCTTGGCGGAGGCAGGGGGTGTGTCGGGGAAACAGGGACAGTTTCCCATTACTCCCCATCCAAGGGCACGGGCCGTGTGCAGTGATCCTCTCGCGGCTCCTGAAGGATGGGGAAGGCACGAGCCTAGTCCCCTGTCCCCCTGAATGCCAGAGCGAAAGGACAGGCCTTGCCTACGAGGAGAGATGTCATTGTGAGCAGAGTGCCATCCTATGCCATGCACGCTGCTGCAGGGTCGAGGCTGGGTCTGCTTATTTCGGCTTGGTAGGATGAACCCAGGATGTGAACTTGGAGCCCGGGAAAGCAAGGCCCAAGAGGCACCAGCTCTCCCGCTGCTCTTCTTCCCTGAAGCGACTAAAGCCTTGCTGAGGAAGCAGCGGCCAAGTGCTGTTCGCTCCAAGCCAAAGCCTCTGCGAAAGCACAGCATTAGCTGAGAAATCAGAGTCGGATCTGCGGGCTCTACTGCTGCTTGCCTGAGCCCGGTGTAACGGTGGGAGAAACCCGCATACAGCGAAATCCTCTTTGCCCGGGCATCTCCTCTGGGAAAGCACAGCATTCACTGGGAAATCAGAATCGGATGTGGGGGATGCTGCTGCTGAATACCTAAGCTACTCTCCACAGCACGTTGGAAGATACCCGCATGCAACGAAATCCTCTTTGCCCTAGCACCTCTTTGCCTAAGAGAGAAGCGTGGTTGCACATCTGAAAGGGCCTTAAGGAAAGGGACATGTCTTTCACTGCACTCCCCAGGAGCAAGTCTGGGGCAGGCCGAACAAGCCGCCCCCAGAGAAGAGAAGGTGCCATTGGCCTTGAGTTTGGGAAACGGTCGGGAAGCAGGAGAGCCTGCCGTGGCAGGAAGAGCAGGCCGGTGGCAAGACAAGTGTCACCCGCTCCCGGTGCGGAGAGTCGAAGCCTCACTGCTAAAGAGACATGAGGTGACGACTAGGGCAGGGGCACCTGCTCCACTCTGAGGAAGGAGTCTGGGCAGAAGGCAGGCCTGTCTTGTGCCTCTGGTCCCAAGGGGACAGCATGTCCTTGACCACCTGTCCGTAGGGCACACTTGGGCTTGCTACCAGGAGCCAAACCCGGAACTTGAGGAACAGCTCCCTCGTGAAATGGGCAGTCAGATGCCATCTTCCTCCAAGATGTGACAGCGTTTTCGGTGGCAGGGGGTTTGCCGGGGAAGGAGTGGGGACAGTCCCCCAAAGCTCCCCATTCCAGGCAACGGACGGTGTTCAGGGATCCTGTCGCCTCTCCTCTCCTGTGGCGAAGGCACTGGCCTTGTCCGTGAGTCCGCCTGAGAGCCAGTACCAAAGGCCAAGCGTTGCCTACAACGGGAGTTGGTAGTGTGCATTGAGTGCCATCCTAGGCCACGCACGCTGCTGCAGGTTTGTGGCTGTGTCTGCTTATTTCGGCCTGGCAGCGAGAACCCAGGGCGCCAACATGAAGCCCGGGACAGCAAGGCCTAAGACGGACCAGCTCTCCGCAGCTCTTCTTCCCTGACGCGACAGAGCAAACACCGAAATCCTTGCTGAGGAAGCAGCAGCGAAGTGCGGTTCCCGCCAAGCTGAAAAGCTATGCGAAAGCATAGCCATCGCTGGGAAATCAGAGTCGTTTCTGTGGGCTGCTGTTGCTGCTTGCCTTAGCCTAGTATTCGAGCACGGCGGGAGGAACCCGCATAGAGCAAAAGCCTCTTTGCTAGGGCATCCCCTCTGGGAAAGCACAGCATTCTCTGGGAAATCAGAGTCGGATCTGTGGGATGCTGCTGCTGTTTTCCTGAGGAAGACTCCACAGCACGGTGTAATAAATCTGCATGGAGCGAGATCCACTTTGCCTGGGCATCCCTTCTGCCTGAGAGAGAAGCCTGGTTGCGCCTGTGGAAAGAGCCTTAAAGAAAGGGACATGTCTGTCACTGCACTCCCCAGGAGCCTGTCTCGGGAAAGTGCAGCATGCTGCCCCAGGAGAAGAGAAGGTGTCGTTGGCCTTGTGGACGGAAAACGGTCGCGAAGCAGGAGCGCCGGCCCTGGCAAGAACAGCGGGCCGGTGGCAAGACAATTGTCACCCTCTGCTTGTGCAGAGAGACGAAGCTAAGGAGACACGAGGGGATGATTGGGCACGGGAGCGTGCTCTAATCTGAGGAAGGAGTCTGGACAGAAGGAAGGCCTTTCCTGTGCCTCTGGGCCCAAGGGGATAGCAGGTCCTTGGCCACCTGTCCAGAGGGCAGACGTGGGCTTGCCACCAATCTCCCGAACCTGAACTCGCAGAAACACTTCCTGGAGGAACGGGCAATCAAATGCCGTCTTCCTCCAGGATGTGGCAGCCTTGGCGGAGGCAGGGGGTGTGTCGGGGAAACAGGGACAGTTTCCCATTACTCCCCATCCCAGGGCACGGGCCGTGTGCAGTGATCCTCTCGCGGCTCCTGAAGGATGGGGAAGGCACGAGCCTAGTCCCCTGTCCCCCTGAATGCCAGAGCGAAAGGGCAGGACTTGCCTACGAGGAGAGATGTCATTGTGAGCAGAGTGCCATCCTAGGCCATGCACGCTGCTGCAGGGTCGAGGCTGGGTCTGCTTATTTCGGCTTGGTAGGATGAACCCAGGATGTGAACTTGGAGCACGGGAAAGCAAGGCCCAAGAGGCACCAGCTCTCCCGCTGCTCTTCTTCCCTGAAGCGACTAAAGCCTTGCTGAGGAAGCAGCGGCCAAGTGCAGTTCGCTCCAAGCCAAAGCCTCTGCGAAAGCACAGCATTCGCTGAGAAATCAGAGTCGGATCTGCGGGCTCTACTGCTGCTTGCCTGAGCCCGGTCTCGCGGTGGGAGAAACCCGCATATAGAGAAATCCTCTTTGCCCGGGCATCTCCTCTGGGAAAGCACAGCATTCACTGGGAAATCAGAATCGGATGTGGGGGATGCTGCTGCTGAATACCTAAGCTACTCTCCACAGCACGTTGGAAGATACCCGCATGCAACGAAATCCTCTTTGCCCTAGCACCTCTTTGCCTAAGAGAGAAGCGTGGTTGCACATCTGAAAGGGCCTTAAGGAAAGGGACATGTCTTTCACTGCACTCCCCAGGAGCAAGTCTGGGGCAGGCCGAACAAGCCGCCCCCAGAGAAGAGAAGATGCCATTGGCCTTGAGTTTGGGAAACGGTCGGGAAGCAGGAGAGCCTGCCGTGGCAGGAAGAGCAGGCCGGTGGCAAGACAAGTGTCACCCGCTCCCGGTGCGGAGAGACGAAGCCTCACTGCTAATGAGACATGAGGTGACGACTAGGGCAGGGGCACCTGCTCCACTCTGAGGAAGGAGTCTGGGCAGAAGGCAGGCCTGTCTTGTGCCTCTGGTCCCAAGGGGACAGCATGTCCTTGACCACCTGTCCGTAGGGCACACTTGGGCTTGCTACCAGGAGCCAAACCCGGAACTTGAGGAACAGCTCCCTCGTGAAATGGGCAGTCAGATGCCATCTTCCTCCAAGATGTGATAGCGTTTTCGGTGGCAGGGGGTTTGCCGGGGAAGGAGTGGGGACAGTCCCCCAAAGCTCCCCATTCCAGGCAACGGACGGTGTTCAGGGATCCTGTCGCCTCTCCTCTCCTGTGGCGAAGGCACTGGCCTTGTCCGTGAGTCCGCCTGAGAGCCAGTACCAAAGGCCAAGCGTTGCCTACAACGGGAGTTGGTAGTGTGCATTGAGTGCCATCCTAGGCCACGCACGCTGCTGCAGGTTTGTGGCTGTGTCTGCTTATTTCGGCCTGGCAGCGAGAACCCAGGGCGCCAACATGAAGCCCGGGACAGCAAGGCCTAAGACGGACCAGCTCTCCGCAGCTCTTCTTCCCTGACGCGACAGAGCAAACACCGAAATCCTTGCTGAGGAAGCAGCAGCGAAGTGCGGTTCCCGCCAAGCTGAAAAGCTATGCGAAAGCATAGCCATCGCTGGGAAATCAGAGTCGTTTCTGTGGGCTGCTGTTGCTGCTTGCCTTAGCCTAGTATTCGAGCACGGCGGGAGGAACCCGCATAGAGCAAAAGCCTCTTTGCTAGGGCATCCCCTCTGGGAAAGCACAGCATTCTCTGGGAAATCAGAGTCGGATCTGTGGGATGCTGCTGCTGTTTTCCTGAGGAAGACTCCACAGCACGGTGTAATAAATCTGCATGGAGCGAGATCCACTTTGCCTGGGCATCCCTTCTGCCTGAGAGAGAAGCCTGGTTGCGCCTGTGGAAAGAGCCTTAAAGAAAGGGACATGTCTGTCACTGCACTCCCCAGGAGCCTGTCTCGGGAAAGTGCAGCATGCTGCCCCAGGAGAAGAGAAGGAGTCGTTGGCCTTGTGGACGGAAAACGGTCGCGAAGCAGGAGCGCCGGCCCTGGCAAGAACAGCGGGCCGGTGGCAAGACAATTGTCACCCTCTGCTTGTGCAGAGAGACGAAGCTAAGGAGACACGAGTTGATGATTGGGCACGGGAGCGTGCTCTAATCTGAGGAAGGAGTCTGGACAGAAGGAAGGCCTTTCCTGTGCCTCTGGGCCCAAGGGGATAGCAGGTCCTTGGCCACCTGTCCAGAGGGCAGACGTGGGCTTGCCACCAATCTCCCGAACCTGAACTCGCAGAAACACCTCCTGGAGGAACGGGCAATCAAATGCCGTCTTCCTCCAGGATGTGGCAGCCTTGGCGGAGGCAGGGCGTGTGTCGGGGAAACAGGGACAGTTTCCCATTACTCCCCATCCCAGGGCACGGGCCGTGTGCAGTGATCCTCTCGCGGCTCCTCAAGGATGGGGAAGGCACGAGCCTAGTCCCCTGTCCCCCCTGAATGCCAGAGCGAAAGGGCAGGCCTTGCCTACGAGGAGAGATGTCATTGTGAGCAGAGTGCCATCCTAGGCCATGCACGCTGCTGCAGGGTCGAGGCTGGGTCTGCTTATTTCGGCTTGGTAGGATGAACCCAGGATGTGAACTTGGAGCCCGGGAAAGCAAGGCCCAAGAGGCACCAGCTCTCCCGCTGCTCTTCTTCCCTGAAGCGACTAAAGCCTTGCTGAGGAAGCAGCGGCCAAGTGCAGTTCGCTCCAAGCCAAAGCCTCTGCGAAAGCACAGCATTCGCTGAGAAATCAGAGTCGGATCTGCGGGCTCTACTGCTGCTTGCCTGAGCCCGGTCTCGCGGTGGGAGAAAGCCGCATACAGCGAAATCCTCTTTGCCCGGGCTTCTCCTCTGGGAAAGCACAGCATTCACTGGGAAATCAGAATCGGATGTGGGGGATGCTGCTGCTGAATACCTAAGCTACTCTCCACAGCACGTTGGAAGATACCCGCATGCAACGAAATCCTCTTTGCCCTAGCACCTCTTTGCCTAAGAGAGAAGCGTGGTTGCACATCTGAAAGGGCCTTAAGGAAAGGGACATGTCTTTCACTGCACTCCCCAGGAGCAAGTCTGGGGCAGGCCGAACAAGCCGCCCCCAGAGAAGAGAAGGTGCCATTGGCCTTGAGTTTGGGAAACGGTCGGGAAGCAGGAGAGCCTGCCGTGGCAGGAAGAGCAGGCCGGTGGCAAGAGAAGTGTCACCCGCTCCCGGTGCGGAGAGACGAAGCCTCACTGCTAATGAGACATGAGGTGACGACTAGGGCAGGGGCACCTGCTCCACTCTGAGGAAGGAGTCTGGGCAGAAGGCAGGCCTGTCTTGTGCCTCTGGTCCCAAGGGGACAGCATGTCCTTGACCACCTGTCCGTAGGGCACACTTGGGCTTGCTACCAGGAGCCAAACCCGGAACTTGAGGAACAGCTCCCTCGTGAAATGGGCAGTCAGATGCCATCTTCCTCCAAGATGTGACAGCGTTTTCGGTGGCAGGGGGTTTGCCGGGGAAGGAGTGGGGACAGTCCCCCAAAGCTCCCCATTCCAGGGAACGGACGGTGTTCAGGGATCCTGTCGCCTCTCCTCTCCTGTGGCGAAGGCACTGGCCTTGTCCGTGAGTCCGCCTGAGAGCCAGTACCAAAGGCCAAGCGTTGCCTACAACGGGAGTTGGTAGTGTGCATTGAGTGCCATCCTAGGCCACGCACGCTGCTGCAGGTTTGTGGCTGTGTCTGCTTATTTCGGCCTGGCAGCGAGAACCCAGGGCGCCAACATGAAGCCCGGGACAGCAAGGCCTAAGACGGACCAGCTCTCCGCAGCTCTTCTTCCCTGACGCGACAGAGCAAACACCGAAATCCTTGCTGAGGAAGCAGCAGCGAAGTGCGGTTCCCGCCAAGCTGAAAAACCTATGCGAAAGCATAGCCATCGCTGGGAAATCAGAGTCGTTTTTGTGGGCTGCTGTTGCTGCTTGCCTTAGCCTAGTATTCGAGCACGGCGGGAGGAACCCGCATAGAGCAAAAGCCTCTTTGCTAGGGCATCCCCTCTGGAAAGCACAGCATTCTCTGGGAAATCAGAGTCGGATCTGTGGGTTGCTGCTGCTGTTTTCCTGAGGAAGACTCCACAGCACGGTGTAATAAATCTGCATGGAGCGAGATCCACTTTGCCTGGGCATCCCTTCTGCCTGAGAGAGAAGCCTGGTTGCGCCTGTGGAAAGAGCCTTAAAGAAAGGGACATGTCTGTCACTGCACTCCCCAGGAGCCTGTCTCGGGAAAGTGCAGCATGCTGCCCCAGGAGAAGAGAAGGAGTCGTTGGCCTTGTGGACGGAAAACGGTCGCGAAGCAGGAGCGCCGGCCCTGGCAAGAACAGCGGGCCGGTGGCAAGACAATTGTCACCATCTGCTTGTGCAGAGAGACGAAGCTAAGGAGACACGAGGGGATGATTGGGCACGGGAGCGTGCTCTAATCTGAGGAAGGAGTCTGGACAGAAGGAAGGCCTTTCCTGTGCCTCTGGGCCCAAGGGGATAGCAGGTCCTTGGCCACCTGTCCAGAGGGCAGACGTGGGCTTGCCACCAATCTCCCGAACCTGAACTCGCAGAAACACCCCCTGGAGGAACGGGCAATCAAATGCCGTCTTCCTCCAGTATGTGGCAGCCTTGGCGGAGGCAGGGGGTGTGTCGGGGAAACAGGGACAGTTTCCCATTACTCCCCATCCAAGGGCACGGGCCGTGTGCAGTGATCCTCTCGCGGCTCCTGAAGGATGGGGAAGGCACGAGCCTAGTCCCCTGTCCCCCTGAATGCCAGAGCGAAAGGACAGGCCTTGCCTACGAGGAGAGATGTCATTGTGAGCAGAGTGCCATCCTATGCCATGCACGCTGCTGCAGGGTCGAGGCTGGGTCTGCTTATTTCGGCTTGGTAGGATGAACCCAGGATGTGAACTTGGAGCCCGGGAAAGCAAGGCCCAAGAGGCACCAGCTCTCCCGCTGCTCTTCTTCCCTGAAGCGACTAAAGCCTTGCTGAGGAAGCAGCGGCCAAGTGCTGTTCGCTCCAAGCCAAAGCCTCTGCGAAAGCACAGCATTAGCTGAGAAATCAGAGTCGGATCTGCGGGCTCTACTGCTGCTTGCCTGAGCCCGGTGTAACGGTGGGAGAAACCCGCATACAGCGAAATCCTCTTTGCCCGGGCATCTCCTCTGGGAAAGCACAGCATTCACTGGGAAATCAGAATCGGATGTGGGGGATGCTGCTGCTGAATACCTAAGCTACTCTCCACAGCACGTTGGAAGATACCCGCATGCAACGAAATCCTCTTTGCCCTAGCACCTCTTTGCCTAAGAGAGAAGCGTGGTTGCACATCTGAAAGGGCCTTAAGGAAAGGGACATGTCTTTCACTGCACTCCCCAGGAGCAAGTCTGGGGCAGGCCGAACAAGCCGCCCCCAGAGAAGAGAAGGTGCCATTGGCCTTGAGTTTGGGAAACGGTCGGGAAGCAGGAGAGCCTGCCGTGGCAGGAAGAGCAGGCCGGTGGCAAGACAAGTGTCACCCGCTCCCGGTGCGGAGAGTCGAAGCCTCACTGCTAAAGAGACATGAGGTGACGACTAGGGCAGGGGCACCTGCTCCACTCTGAGGAAGGAGTCTGGGCAGAAGGCAGGCCTGTCTTGTGCCTCTGGTCCCAAGGGGACAGCATGTCCTTGACCACCTGTCCGTAGGGCACACTTGGGCTTGCTACCAGGAGCCAAACCCGGAACTTGAGGAACAGCTCCCTCGTGAAATGGGCAGTCAGATGCCATCTTCCTCCAAGATGTGACAGCGTTTTCGGTGGCAGGGGGTTTGCCGGGGAAGGAGTGGGGACAGTCCCCCAAAGCTCCCCATTCCAGGCAACGGACGGTGTTCAGGGATCCTGTCGCCTCTCCTCTCCTGTGGCGAAGGCACTGGCCTTGTCCGTGAGTCCGCCTGAGAGCCAGTACCAAAGGCCAAGCGTTGCCTACAACGGGAGTTGGTAGTGTGCATTGAGTGCCATCCTAGGCCACGCACGCTGCTGCAGGTTTGTGGCTGTGTCTGCTTATTTCGGCCTGGCAGCGAGAACCCAGGGCGCCAACATGAAGCCCGGGACAGCAAGGCCTAAGACGGACCAGCTCTCCGCAGCTCTTCTTCCCTGACGCGACAGAGCAAACACCGAAATCCTTGCTGAGGAAGCAGCAGCGAAGTGCGGTTCCCGCCAAGCTGAAAAGCTATGCGAAAGCATAGCCATCGCTGGGAAATCAGAGTCGTTTCTGTGGGCTGCTGTTGCTGCTTGCCTTAGCCTAGTATTCGAGCACGGCGGGAGGAACCCGCATAGAGCAAAAGCCTCTTTGCTAGGGCATCCCCTCTGGGAAAGCACAGCATTCTCTGGGAAATCAGAGTCGGATCTGTGGGATGCTGCTGCTGTTTTCCTGAGGAAGACTCCACAGCACGGTGTAATAAATCTGCATGGAGCGAGATCCACTTTGCCTGGGCATCCCTTCTGCCTGAGAGAGAAGCCTGGTTGCGCCTGTGGAAAGAGCCTTAAAGAAAGGGACATGTCTGTCACTGCACTCCCCAGGAGCCTGTCTCGGGAAAGTGCAGCATGCTGCCCCAGGAGAAGAGAAGGTGTCGTTGGCCTTGTGGACGGAAAACGGTCGCGAAGCAGGAGCGCCGGCCCTGGCAAGAACAGCGGGCCGGTGGCAAGACAATTGTCACCCTCTGCTTGTGCAGAGAGACGAAGCTAAGGAGACACGAGGGGATGATTGGGCACGGGAGCGTGCTCTAATCTGAGGAAGGAGTCTGGACAGAAGGAAGGCCTTTCCTGTGCCTCTGGGCCCAAGGGGATAGCAGGTCCTTGGCCACCTGTCCAGAGGGCAGACGTGGGCTTGCCACCAATCTCCCGAACCTGAACTCGCAGAAACACTTCCTGGAGGAACGGGCAATCAAATGCCGTCTTCCTCCAGGATGTGGCAGCCTTGGCGGAGGCAGGGGGTGTGTCGGGGAAACAGGGACAGTTTCCCATTACTCCCCATCCCAGGGCACGGGCCGTGTGCAGTGATCCTCTCGCGGCTCCTGAAGGATGGGGAAGGCACGAGCCTAGTCCCCTGTCCCCCTGAATGCCAGAGCGAAAGGGCAGGACTTGCCTACGAGGAGAGATGTCATTGTGAGCAGAGTGCCATCCTAGGCCATGCACGCTGCTGCAGGGTCGAGGCTGGGTCTGCTTATTTCGGCTTGGTAGGATGAACCCAGGATGTGAACTTGGAGCACGGGAAAGCAAGGCCCAAGAGGCACCAGCTCTCCCGCTGCTCTTCTTCCCTGAAGCGACTAAAGCCTTGCTGAGGAAGCAGCGGCCAAGTGCAGTTCGCTCCAAGCCAAAGCCTCTGCGAAAGCACAGCATTCGCTGAGAAATCAGAGTCGGATCTGCGGGCTCTACTGCTGCTTGCCTGAGCCCGGTCTCGCGGTGGGAGAAACCCGCATATAGAGAAATCCTCTTTGCCCGGGCATCTCCTCTGGGAAAGCACAGCATTCACTGGGAAATCAGAATCGGATGTGGGGGATGCTGCTGCTGAATACCTAAGCTACTCTCCACAGCACGTTGGAAGATACCCGCATGCAACGAAATCCTCTTTGCCCTAGCACCTCTTTGCCTAAGAGAGAAGCGTGGTTGCACATCTGAAAGGGCCTTAAGGAAAGGGACATGTCTTTCACTGCACTCCCCAGGAGCAAGTCTGGGGCAGGCCGAACAAGCCGCCCCCAGAGAAGAGAAGATGCCATTGGCCTTGAGTTTGGGAAACGGTCGGGAAGCAGGAGAGCCTGCCGTGGCAGGAAGAGCAGGCCGGTGGCAAGACAAGTGTCACCCGCTCCCGGTGCGGAGAGACGAAGCCTCACTGCTAATGAGACATGAGGTGACGACTAGGGCAGGGGCACCTGCTCCACTCTGAGGAAGGAGTCTGGGCAGAAGGCAGGCCTGTCTTGTGCCTCTGGTCCCAAGGGGACAGCATGTCCTTGACCACCTGTCCGTAGGGCACACTTGGGCTTGCTACCAGGAGCCAAACCCGGAACTTGAGGAACAGCTCCCTCGTGAAATGGGCAGTCAGATGCCATCTTCCTCCAAGATGTGATAGCGTTTTCGGTGGCAGGGGGTTTGCCGGGGAAGGAGTGGGGACAGTCCCCCAAAGCTCCCCATTCCAGGCAACGGACGGTGTTCAGGGATCCTGTCGCCTCTCCTCTCCTGTGGCGAAGGCACTGGCCTTGTCCGTGAGTCCGCCTGAGAGCCAGTACCAAAGGCCAAGCGTTGCCTACAACGGGAGTTGGTAGTGTGCATTGAGTGCCATCCTAGGCCACGCACGCTGCTGCAGGTTTGTGGCTGTGTCTGCTTATTTCGGCCTGGCAGCGAGAACCCAGGGCGCCAACATGAAGCCCGGGACAGCAAGGCCTAAGACGGACCAGCTCTCCGCAGCTCTTCTTCCCTGACGCGACAGAGCAAACACCGAAATCCTTGCTGAGGAAGCAGCAGCGAAGTGCGGTTCCCGCCAAGCTGAAAAGCTATGCGAAAGCATAGCCATCGCTGGGAAATCAGAGTCGTTTCTGTGGGCTGCTGTTGCTGCTTGCCTTAGCCTAGTATTCGAGCACGGCGGGAGGAACCCGCATAGAGCAAAAGCCTCTTTGCTAGGGCATCCCCTCTGGGAAAGCACAGCATTCTCTGGGAAATCAGAGTCGGATCTGTGGGATGCTGCTGCTGTTTTCCTGAGGAAGACTCCACAGCACGGTGTAATAAATCTGCATGGAGCGAGATCCACTTTGCCTGGGCATCCCTTCTGCCTGAGAGAGAAGCCTGGTTGCGCCTGTGGAAAGAGCCTTAAAGAAAGGGACATGTCTGTCACTGCACTCCCCAGGAGCCTGTCTCGGGAAAGTGCAGCATGCTGCCCCAGGAGAAGAGAAGGAGTCGTTGGCCTTGTGGACGGAAAACGGTCGCGAAGCAGGAGCGCCGGCCCTGGCAAGAACAGCGGGCCGGTGGCAAGACAATTGTCACCCTCTGCTTGTGCAGAGAGACGAAGCTAAGGAGACACGAGTTGATGATTGGGCACGGGAGCGTGCTCTAATCTGAGGAAGGAGTCTGGACAGAAGGAAGGCCTTTCCTGTGCCTCTGGGCCCAAGGGGATAGCAGGTCCTTGGCCACCTGTCCAGAGGGCAGACGTGGGCTTGCCACCAATCTCCCGAACCTGAACTCGCAGAAACACCTCCTGGAGGAACGGGCAATCAAATGCCGTCTTCCTCCAGGATGTGGCAGCCTTGGCGGAGGCAGGGCGTGTGTCGGGGAAACAGGGACAGTTTCCCATTACTCCCCATCCCAGGGCACGGGCCGTGTGCAGTGATCCTCTCGCGGCTCCTCAAGGATGGGGAAGGCACGAGCCTAGTCCCCTGTCCCCCCTGAATGCCAGAGCGAAAGGGCAGGCCTTGCCTACGAGGAGAGATGTCATTGTGAGCAGAGTGCCATCCTAGGCCATGCACGCTGCTGCAGGGTCGAGGCTGGGTCTGCTTATTTCGGCTTGGTAGGATGAACCCAGGATGTGAACTTGGAGCCCGGGAAAGCAAGGCCCAAGAGGCACCAGCTCTCCCGCTGCTCTTCTTCCCTGAAGCGACTAAAGCCTTGCTGAGGAAGCAGCGGCCAAGTGCAGTTCGCTCCAAGCCAAAGCCTCTGCGAAAGCACAGCATTCGCTGAGAAATCAGAGTCGGATCTGCGGGCTCTACTGCTGCTTGCCTGAGCCCGGTCTCGCGGTGGGAGAAAGCCGCATACAGCGAAATCCTCTTTGCCCGGGCTTCTCCTCTGGGAAAGCACAGCATTCACTGGGAAATCAGAATCGGATGTGGGGGATGCTGCTGCTGAATACCTAAGCTACTCTCCACAGCACGTTGGAAGATACCCGCATGCAACGAAATCCTCTTTGCCCTAGCACCTCTTTGCCTAAGAGAGAAGCGTGGTTGCACATCTGAAAGGGCCTTAAGGAAAGGGACATGTCTTTCACTGCACTCCCCAGGAGCAAGTCTGGGGCAGGCCGAACAAGCCGCCCCCAGAGAAGAGAAGGTGCCATTGGCCTTGAGTTTGGGAAACGGTCGGGAAGCAGGAGAGCCTGCCGTGGCAGGAAGAGCAGGCCGGTGGCAAGAGAAGTGTCACCCGCTCCCGGTGCGGAGAGACGAAGCCTCACTGCTAATGAGACATGAGGTGACGACTAGGGCAGGGGCACCTGCTCCACTCTGAGGAAGGAGTCTGGGCAGAAGGCAGGCCTGTCTTGTGCCTCTGGTCCCAAGGGGACAGCATGTCCTTGACCACCTGTCCGTAGGGCACACTTGGGCTTGCTACCAGGAGCCAAACCCGGAACTTGAGGAACAGCTCCCTCGTGAAATGGGCAGTCAGATGCCATCTTCCTCCAAGATGTGACAGCGTTTTCGGTGGCAGGGGGTTTGCCGGGGAAGGAGTGGGGACAGTCCCCCAAAGCTCCCCATTCCAGGGAACGGACGGTGTTCAGGGATCCTGTCGCCTCTCCTCTCCTGTGGCGAAGGCACTGGCCTTGTCCGTGAGTCCGCCTGAGAGCCAGTACCAAAGGCCAAGCGTTGCCTACAACGGGAGTTGGTAGTGTGCATTGAGTGCCATCCTAGGCCACGCACGCTGCTGCAGGTTTGTGGCTGTGTCTGCTTATTTCGGCCTGGCAGCGAGAACCCAGGGCGCCAACATGAAGCCCGGGACAGCAAGGCCTAAGACGGACCAGCTCTCCGCAGCTCTTCTTCCCTGACGCGACAGAGCAAACACCGAAATCCTTGCTGAGGAAGCAGCAGCGAAGTGCGGTTCCCGCCAAGCTGAAAAACCTATGCGAAAGCATAGCCATCGCTGGGAAATCAGAGTCGTTTTTGTGGGCTGCTGTTGCTGCTTGCCTTAGCCTAGTATTCGAGCACGGCGGGAGGAACCCGCATAGAGCAAAAGCCTCTTTGCTAGGGCATCCCCTCTGGAAAGCACAGCATTCTCTGGGAAATCAGAGTCGGATCTGTGGGTTGCTGCTGCTGTTTTCCTGAGGAAGACTCCACAGCACGGTGTAATAAATCTGCATGGAGCGAGATCCACTTTGCCTGGGCATCCCTTCTGCCTGAGAGAGAAGCCTGGTTGCGCCTGTGGAAAGAGCCTTAAAGAAAGGGACATGTCTGTCACTGCACTCCCCAGGAGCCTGTCTCGGGAAAGTGCAGCATGCTGCCCCAGGAGAAGAGAAGGAGTCGTTGGCCTTGTGGACGGAAAACGGTCGCGAAGCAGGAGCGCCGGCCCTGGCAAGAACAGCGGGCCGGTGGCAAGACAATTGTCACCATCTGCTTGTGCAGAGAGACGAAGCTAAGGAGACACGAGGGGATGATTGGGCACGGGAGCGTGCTCTAATCTGAGGAAGGAGTCTGGACAGAAGGAAGGCCTTTCCTGTGCCTCTGGGCCCAAGGGGATAGCAGGTCCTTGGCCACCTGTCCAGAGGGCAGACGTGGGCTTGCCACCAATCTCCCGAACCTGAACTCGCAGAAACACCCCCTGGAGGAACGGGCAATCAAATGCCGTCTTCCTCCAGTATGTGGCAGCCTTGGCGGAGGCAGGGGGTGTGTCGGGGAAACAGGGACAGTTTCCCATTACTCCCCATCCAAGGGCACGGGCCGTGTGCAGTGATCCTCTCGCGGCTCCTGAAGGATGGGGAAGGCACGAGCCTAGTCCCCTGTCCCCCTGAATGCCAGAGCGAAAGGACAGGCCTTGCCTACGAGGAGAGATGTCATTGTGAGCAGAGTGCCATCCTATGCCATGCACGCTGCTGCAGGGTCGAGGCTGGGTCTGCTTATTTCGGCTTGGTAGGATGAACCCAGGATGTGAACTTGGAGCCCGGGAAAGCAAGGCCCAAGAGGCACCAGCTCTCCCGCTGCTCTTCTTCCCTGAAGCGACTAAAGCCTTGCTGAGGAAGCAGCGGCCAAGTGCTGTTCGCTCCAAGCCAAAGCCTCTGCGAAAGCACAGCATTAGCTGAGAAATCAGAGTCGGATCTGCGGGCTCTACTGCTGCTTGCCTGAGCCCGGTGTAACGGTGGGAGAAACCCGCATACAGCGAAATCCTCTTTGCCCGGGCATCTCCTCTGGGAAAGCACAGCATTCACTGGGAAATCAGAATCGGATGTGGGGGATGCTGCTGCTGAATACCTAAGCTACTCTCCACAGCACGTTGGAAGATACCCGCATGCAACGAAATCCTCTTTGCCCTAGCACCTCTTTGCCTAAGAGAGAAGCGTGGTTGCACATCTGAAAGGGCCTTAAGGAAAGGGACATGTCTTTCACTGCACTCCCCAGGAGCAAGTCTGGGGCAGGCCGAACAAGCCGCCCCCAGAGAAGAGAAGGTGCCATTGGCCTTGAGTTTGGGAAACGGTCGGGAAGCAGGAGAGCCTGCCGTGGCAGGAAGAGCAGGCCGGTGGCAAGACAAGTGTCACCCGCTCCCGGTGCGGAGAGTCGAAGCCTCACTGCTAAAGAGACATGAGGTGACGACTAGGGCAGGGGCACCTGCTCCACTCTGAGGAAGGAGTCTGGGCAGAAGGCAGGCCTGTCTTGTGCCTCTGGTCCCAAGGGGACAGCATGTCCTTGACCACCTGTCCGTAGGGCACACTTGGGCTTGCTACCAGGAGCCAAACCCGGAACTTGAGGAACAGCTCCCTCGTGAAATGGGCAGTCAGATGCCATCTTCCTCCAAGATGTGACAGCGTTTTCGGTGGCAGGGGGTTTGCCGGGGAAGGAGTGGGGACAGTCCCCCAAAGCTCCCCATTCCAGGCAACGGACGGTGTTCAGGGATCCTGTCGCCTCTCCTCTCCTGTGGCGAAGGCACTGGCCTTGTCCGTGAGTCCGCCTGAGAGCCAGTACCAAAGGCCAAGCGTTGCCTACAACGGGAGTTGGTAGTGTGCATTGAGTGCCATCCTAGGCCACGCACGCTGCTGCAGGTTTGTGGCTGTGTCTGCTTATTTCGGCCTGGCAGCGAGAACCCAGGGCGCCAACATGAAGCCCGGGACAGCAAGGCCTAAGACGGACCAGCTCTCCGCAGCTCTTCTTCCCTGACGCGACAGAGCAAACACCGAAATCCTTGCTGAGGAAGCAGCAGCGAAGTGCGGTTCCCGCCAAGCTGAAAAGCTATGCGAAAGCATAGCCATCGCTGGGAAATCAGAGTCGTTTCTGTGGGCTGCTGTTGCTGCTTGCCTTAGCCTAGTATTCGAGCACGGCGGGAGGAACCCGCATAGAGCAAAAGCCTCTTTGCTAGGGCATCCCCTCTGGGAAAGCACAGCATTCTCTGGGAAATCAGAGTCGGATCTGTGGGATGCTGCTGCTGTTTTCCTGAGGAAGACTCCACAGCACGGTGTAATAAATCTGCATGGAGCGAGATCCACTTTGCCTGGGCATCCCTTCTGCCTGAGAGAGAAGCCTGGTTGCGCCTGTGGAAAGAGCCTTAAAGAAAGGGACATGTCTGTCACTGCACTCCCCAGGAGCCTGTCTCGGGAAAGTGCAGCATGCTGCCCCAGGAGAAGAGAAGGTGTCGTTGGCCTTGTGGACGGAAAACGGTCGCGAAGCAGGAGCGCCGGCCCTGGCAAGAACAGCGGGCCGGTGGCAAGACAATTGTCACCCTCTGCTTGTGCAGAGAGACGAAGCTAAGGAGACACGAGGGGATGATTGGGCACGGGAGCGTGCTCTAATCTGAGGAAGGAGTCTGGACAGAAGGAAGGCCTTTCCTGTGCCTCTGGGCCCAAGGGGATAGCAGGTCCTTGGCCACCTGTCCAGAGGGCAGACGTGGGCTTGCCACCAATCTCCCGAACCTGAACTCGCAGAAACACTTCCTGGAGGAACGGGCAATCAAATGCCGTCTTCCTCCAGGATGTGGCAGCCTTGGCGGAGGCAGGGGGTGTGTCGGGGAAACAGGGACAGTTTCCCATTACTCCCCATCCCAGGGCACGGGCCGTGTGCAGTGATCCTCTCGCGGCTCCTGAAGGATGGGGAAGGCACGAGCCTAGTCCCCTGTCCCCCTGAATGCCAGAGCGAAAGGGCAGGACTTGCCTACGAGGAGAGATGTCATTGTGAGCAGAGTGCCATCCTAGGCCATGCACGCTGCTGCAGGGTCGAGGCTGGGTCTGCTTATTTCGGCTTGGTAGGATGAACCCAGGATGTGAACTTGGAGCACGGGAAAGCAAGGCCCAAGAGGCACCAGCTCTCCCGCTGCTCTTCTTCCCTGAAGCGACTAAAGCCTTGCTGAGGAAGCAGCGGCCAAGTGCAGTTCGCTCCAAGCCAAAGCCTCTGCGAAAGCACAGCATTCGCTGAGAAATCAGAGTCGGATCTGCGGGCTCTACTGCTGCTTGCCTGAGCCCGGTCTCGCGGTGGGAGAAACCCGCATATAGAGAAATCCTCTTTGCCCGGGCATCTCCTCTGGGAAAGCACAGCATTCACTGGGAAATCAGAATCGGATGTGGGGGATGCTGCTGCTGAATACCTAAGCTACTCTCCACAGCACGTTGGAAGATACCCGCATGCAACGAAATCCTCTTTGCCCTAGCACCTCTTTGCCTAAGAGAGAAGCGTGGTTGCACATCTGAAAGGGCCTTAAGGAAAGGGACATGTCTTTCACTGCACTCCCCAGGAGCAAGTCTGGGGCAGGCCGAACAAGCCGCCCCCAGAGAAGAGAAGATGCCATTGGCCTTGAGTTTGGGAAACGGTCGGGAAGCAGGAGAGCCTGCCGTGGCAGGAAGAGCAGGCCGGTGGCAAGACAAGTGTCACCCGCTCCCGGTGCGGAGAGACGAAGCCTCACTGCTAAAGAGACATGAGGTGACGACTAGGGCAGGGGAACCTGCTCCACTCTGAGGAAGGAGTCTGGGCAGAAGGCAGGCCTGTCTTGTGCCTCTGGTCCCAAGGGGACAGCATATCCTTGACCACCTGTCCGTAGGGCACACTCGGGCTTGCTACCAGGAGCCAAACCCGGAACTTGAGGAACAGCTCCCTCGTGAAATGGGCAGTCAGATGCCATCTTCCTCCAAGATGTGACAGCGTTTTCGGTGGCAGGGGGTTTGCCGGGGAAGGAGTGGGGACAGTCCCCCAAAGCTCCCCATTCCAGGCAACGGACGGTGTTCAGGGATCCTGTCGCCTCTCCTCTCCTGTGGCGAAGGCACTGGCCTTGTCCGTGAGTCCGCCTGAGAGCCAGTACCAAAGGCCAAGCGTTGCCTACAACGGGAGTTGGTAGTGTGCATTGAGTGCCATCCTAGGCCACGCACGCTGCTGCAGGTTTGTGGCTGTGTCTGCTTATTTCGGCCTGGCAGCGAGAACCCAGGGCGCCAACATGAAGCCCGGGACAGCAAGGCCTAAGACGGACCAGCTCTCCGCAGCTCTTCTTCTCTGACGCGACAGAGCAAACACCGAAATCCTTGCTGAGGAAGCAGCAGCGAAGTGCGGTTCCCGCCAAGCTGAAAAGCTATGCGAAAGCATAGCCATCGCTGGGAAATCAGAGTCGTTTCTGTGGGCTGCTGTTGCTGCTTGCCTTAGCCTAGTATTCGAGCACGGCGGGAGGAACCCGCATAGAGCAAAAGCCTCTTTGCTAGGGCATCCCCTCTGGGAAAGCACAGCATTCTCTGGGAAATCAGAGTCGGATCTGTGGGATGCTGCTGCTGTTTTCCTGACGAAGACTCCACAGCACGGTGTAATAAATCTGCATGGAGCGAGATCCACTTTGCCTGGGCATCCCTTCTGCCTGAGAGAGAAGCCTGGTTGCGCCTGTGGAAAGAGCCTTAAAGAAAGGGACATGTCTGTCACTGCACTCCCCAGGAGCCTGTCTCGGGAAAGTGCAGCATGCTGCCCCAGGAGAAGAGAAGGTGTCGTTGGCCTTGTGGACGGAAAACGGTCGCGAAGCAGGAGCGCCGGCCCTGGCAAGAACAGCGGGCCGGTGGCAAGACAATTGTCACCCTCTGCTTGTGCAGAGAGACGAAGCTAAGGAGACACGAGGGGATGATTGGGCACGGGAGCGTGCTCTAATCTGAGGAAGGAGTCTGGACAGAAGGAAGGCCTTTCCTGTGCCTCTGGGCCCAAGGGGATAGCAGGTCCTTGGCCACCTGTCCAGAGGGCAGACGTGGGCTTGCCACCAATCTCCCGAACCTGAACTCGCAGAAACACTTCCTGGAGGAACGGGCAATCAAATGCCGTCTTCCTCCAGGATGTGGCAGCCTTGGCGGAGGCAGGGGGTGTGTCGGGGAAACAGGGACAGTTTCCCATTACTCCCCATCCCAGGGCACGGGCCGTGTGCAGTGATCCTCTCGCGGCTCCTGAAGGATGGGGAAGGCACGAGCCTAGTCCCCTGTCCCCCTGAATGCCAGAGCGAAAGGGCAGGACTTGCCTACGAGGAGAGATGTCATTGTGAGCAGAGTGCCATCCTAGGCCATGCACGCTGCTGCAGGGTCGAGGCTGGGTCTGCTTATTTCGGCTTGGTAGGATGAACCCAGGATGTGAACTTGGAGCCCGGGAAAGCAAGGCACAAGAGGCACCAGCTCTCCCGCTGCTCTTCTTCCCTGAAGCGACTAAAGCCTTGCTGAGGAAGCAGCGGCCAAGTGCAGTTCGCTCCAAGCCAAAGCCTCTGCGAAAGCACAGCATTCGCTGAGAAATCAGAGTCGGATCTGCGGGCTCTACTGCTGCTTGCCTGAGCCCGGTCTCGCGGTGGGAGAAACCCGCATATAGAGAAATCCTCTTTGCCCGGGCATCTCCTCTGGGAAAGCACAGCATTCACTGGGAAATCAGAATCGGATGTGGGGGATGCTGCTGCTGAATACCTAAGCTACTCTCCACAGCACGTTGGAAGATACCCGCATGCAACGAAATCCTCTTTGCCCTAGCACCTCTTTGCCTAAGAGAGAAGCGTGGTTGCACATCTGAAAGGGCCTTAAGGAAAGGGACATGTCTTTCACTGCACTCCCCAGGAGCAAGTCTGGGGCAGGCCGAACAAGCCGCCCCCAGAGAAGAGAAGATGCCATTGGCCTTGAGTTTGGGAAACGGTCGGGAAGCAGGAGAGCCTGCCGTGGCAGGAAGAGCAGGCCGGTGGCAAGACAAGTGTCACCCGCTACCGGTGCGGAGAGACGAAGCCTCACTGCTAATGAGACATGAGGTGACGACTAGGGCAGGGGAACCTGCTCCACTCTGAGGAAGGAGTCTGGGCAGAAGGCAGGCCTGTCTTGTGCCTCTGGTCCCAAGGGGACAGCATATCCTTGACCACCTGTCCGTAGGGCACACTCGGGCTTGCTACCAGGAGCCAAACCCGGAACTTGAGGAACAGCTCCCTCGTGAAATGGGCAGTCAGATGCCATCTTCCTCCAAGATGTGACAGCGTTTTCGGTGGCAGGGGGTTTGCCGGGGAAGGAGTGGGGACAGTCCCCCAAAGCTCCCCATTCCAGGGAACGGATGGTGTTCAGGGATCCTGTCGCCTCTCCTCTCCTGTGGCGAAGGCACTGGCCTTGTCCGTGAGTCCGCCTGAGAGCCAGTACCAAAGGCCAAGCGTTGCCTACAACGGGAGTTGGTAGTGTGCATTGAGTGCCATCCTAGGCCACGCACGCTGCTGCAGGTTTGTGGCTGTGTCTGCTTATTTCGGCCTGGCAGCGAGAACCCAGGGCGCCAACATGAAGCCTGGGACAGCAAGGCCTAAGACGGACCAGCTCTCCGCAGCTCTTCTTCCCTGACGCGACAGAGCAAACACCGAAATCCTTGCTGAGGAAGCAGCAGCGACGTGCAGTTCCCGCCAAGCTGAAAAACCTATGCGAAAGCATAGCCATCGCTGGGAAATCAGAGTCGTTTCTGTGGGCTGCTGTTGCTGCTTGCCTTAGCCTAGTATTCGAGCACGGCGGGAGGAACCCGCATAGAGCAAAAGCCTCTTTGCTAGGGCATCCCCTCTGGAAAGCACAGCATTCTCTGGGAAATCAGAGTCGGATCTGTGGGATGCTGCTGTTGTTTTCCTGAGGAAGACTCCACAGCACGGTGTAATAAATCTGCATGGAGCGAGATCCACTTTGCCTGGGCATCCCTTCTGCCTGAGAGAGAAGCCTGGTTGCGCCTGTGGAAAGAGCCTTAAAGAAAGGGACATGTCTGTCACTGCACTCCCCAGGAGCCTGTCTCGGGAAAGTGCAGCATGCTGCCCCAGGAGAAGAGAAGGAGTCGTTGGCCTTGTGGACGGAAAACGGTCGCGAAGCAGGAGCGCCGGCCCTGGCAAGAACAGCGGGCCGGTGGCAAGACAATTGTCTCCCTCTGCTTGTGCAGAGAGACGAAGCTAAGGAGACACGAGGGTATGATTGGGCACGGGAGCGTGCTCTAATCTGAGGAAGGAGTCTGGACAGAAGGAAGGCCTTTCCTGTGCCTCTGGGCCCAAGGGGATAGCAGGTCCTTGGCCATCTGTCCAGAGGGCAGACGTGGGCTTGCCACCAATCTCCCGAACCTGAACTCGCAGAAACACCTCCTGGAGGAACGGGCAATCAAATGCCGTCTTCCTCCAGGATGTGGCAGCCTTGGCGGAGGCAGGGGGTGTGTCGGGGAAACAGGGACAGTTTCCCATTACTCCCCATCCCAGGGCACGGGCCGTGTGCAGTGATCCTCTCGCGGCTCCTCAAGGATGGGGAAGGCACGAGCCTAGTCCCCTGTCCCCCTGAATGCCAGAGCGAAAGGGCAGGCCTTGCCTACGAGGAGAGATGTCATTGTGAGCAGAGTGCCATCCTAGGCCATGCACGCTGCTGCAGGGTCGAGGCTGGGTCTGCTTATTTCGGCTTGGTAGGATGTACCCAGGATGTGAACTTGGAGCCCGGGAAAGCAAGGCCCAAGAGGCACCAGCTCTCCCGCTGCTCTTCTTCCCTGAAGCGACTAAAGCCTTGCTGAGGAAGCAGCGGCCAAGTGCAGTTCGCTCCAAGCCAAAGCCTCTGCGAAAGCACAGCATTCGCTGAGAAATCAGAGTCGGATCTGCGGGCTCTACTGCTGCTTGCCTGAGCCCGGTCTCGCGGTGGGAGAAACCCGCATACAGCGAAATCCTCTTTGCCCGGGCTTCTCCTCTGGGAAAGCACAGCATTCACTGGGAAATCAGAATCGGATGTGGGGGATGCTGCTGCTGAATACCTAAGCTACTCTCCACAGCACGTTGGAAGATACCCGCATGCAACGAAATCCTCTTTGCCCTAGCACCTCTTTGCCTAAGAGAGAAGCGTGGTTGCACATCTGAAAGGGCCTTAAGGAAAGGGACATGTCTTTCACTGCACTCCCCAGGAGCAAGTCTGGGGCAGGCCGAACAAGCCGCCCCCAGAGAAGAGAAGATGCCATTGGCCTTGAGTTTGGGAAACGGTCGGGAAGCAGGAGAGCCTGCCGTGGCAGGAAGAGCAGGCCGGTGGCAAGACAAGTGTCACCCGCTCCCGGTGCGGAGAGACGAAGCCTCACTGCTAATGAGACATGAGGTGACGACTAGGGCAGGGGCACCTGCTCCACTCTGAGGAAGGAGTCTGGGCAGAAGGCAGGCCTGTCTTGTGCCTCTTGTCCCAAGGGGACAGCATGTCCTTGACCACCTGTCCGTAGGGCACACTTGGGCTTGCTACCAGGAGCCAAACCCGGAACTTGAGGAACAGCTCCCTCGTGAAATGGGCAGTCAGATGCCATCTTCCTCCAAGATGTGACAGCGTTTTCGGTGGCAGGGGGTTTGCCGGGGAAGGAGTGGGGACAGTCCCCCAAAGCTCCCCATTCCAGGGAACGGACGGTGTTCAGGGATCCTGTCGCCTCTCCTCTCCTGTGGCGAAGGCACTGGCCTTGTCCGTGAGTCTGCCTGAGAGCCAGTACCAAAGGCCAAGCGTTGCCTACAACGGGAGTTGGTAGTGTGCATTGAGTGCCATCCTAGGCCACGCACGCTGCTGCAGGTTTGTGGCTGTGTCTGCTTATTTCGGCCTGGCAGCGAGAACCCAGGGCGCCAACATGAAGCCCGGGACAGCAAGGCCTAAGACAGACCAGCTCTCCGCAGCACTTCTTCCCTGACGCGACAGAGCAAACACCGAAATCCTTGCTGAGGAAGCAGCAGCGAAGTGCGGTTCCCGCCAAGCTGAAAAACCTATGCGAAAGCATAGCCATCGCTGGGAAATCAGAGTCGTTTTTGTGGGCTGCTGTTGCTGCTTGCCTTAGCCTAGTATTCGAGCACGGCGGGAGGAACCCGCAAGGAGCAAAAGCCTCTTTGCTAGGGCATCCCCTCTGGAAAGCACAGCATTCTCTGGGAAATCAGAGTCGGATCTGTGGGATGCTGCTGCTGTTTTCCTGAGGAAGACTCCACAGCACGGTGTAATAAATCTGCATGGAGCGAGATCCACTTTGCCTGGGCATCCCTTCTGCCTGAGAGAGAAGCCTGGTTGCGCCTGTGGAAAGAGCCTTAAAGAAAGGGACATGTCTGTCACTGCACTCCCCAGGAGCCTGTCTCGGGAAAGTGCAGCATGCTGCCCCAGGAGAAGAGAAGGAGTCGTTGGCCTTGTGGACGGAAAACGGTCGCGAAGCAGGAGCGCCGGCCCTGGCAAGAACAGCGGGCCGGTGGCAAGACAATTGTCACCCTCTGCTTGTGCAGAGAGACGAAGCTAAGGAGACACGAGGGGATGATTGGGCACGGGAGCGTGCTCTAATCTGAGGAAGGAGTCTGGACAGAAGGAAGGCCTTTCCTGTGCCTCTGGGCCCAAGGGGATAGCAGGTCCTTGGCCACCTGTCCAGAGGGCAGACGTGGGCTTGCCACCAATCTCCCGAACCTGAACTCGCAGAAACACCTCCTGGAGGAACGGGCAATCAAATGCCGTCTTCCTCCAGGATGTGGCAGCCTTGGCGGAGGCAGGGGGTGTGTCGGGGAAACAGGGACAGTTTCCCATTACTCCCCATCCCAGGGCACGGGCCGTGTGCAGTGATCCTCTCGCGGCTCCTCAAGGATGGGGAAGGCACGAGCCTAGTCCCCTGTCCCCCTGAATGCCAGAGCGAAAGGACAGGCCTTGCCTACGAGGAGAGATGTCATTGTGAGCAGAGTGCCATCCTATGCCATGCACGCTACTGCAGGGTCGAGGCTGGGTCTGCTTATTTCGGCTTGGTAGGATGAACCCAGGATGTGAACTTGGAGCCCGGGAAAGCAAGGCCCAAGAGGCACCAGCTCTCCCGCTGCTCTTCTTCCCTGAAGCGACTAAAGCCTTGCTGAGGAAGCAGCGGCCAAGTGCTGTTCGCTCCAAGCCAAAGCCTCTGCGAAAGCACAGCATTCGCTGAGAAATCAGAGTCGGATCTGCGGGCTCTACTGCTGCTTGCCTGAGCCCGGTCTCGCGGTGGGAGAAACCCGCATACAGTGAAATCCTCTTTGCCCGGGCATCTCCTCTGGGAAAGCACAGCATTCACTGGGAAATCAGAATCGGATGTGGGGGATGCTGCTGCTGAATACCTAAGCTACTCTCCACAGCACGTTGGAAGATACCCGCATGCAACGAAATCCTCTTTGCCCTAGCACCTCTTTGCCTAAGAGAGAAGCGTGGTTGCACATCTGAAAGGGCCTTAAGGAAAGGGACATGTCTTTCACTGCACTCCCCAGGAGCAAGTCTGGGGCAGGCCGAACAAGCCGCCCCCAGAGAAGAGAAGGTGCCATTGGCCTTGAGTTTGGGAAACGGTCGGGAAGCAGGAGAGCCTGCCGTGGCAGGAAGAGCAGGCCGGTGGCAAGACAAGTGTCACCCGCTCCCGGTGCGGAGAGACGAAGCCTCACTGCTAAAGAGACATGAGGTGACGACTAGGGCAGGGGCACCTGCTCCACTCTGAGGAAGGAGTCTGGGCAGAAGGCAGGCCTGTCTTGTGCCTCTGGTCCCAAGGGGACAGCATGTCCTTGACCACCTGTCCGTAGGGCACACTCGGGCTTGCTACCAGGAGCCAAACCCGGAACTTGAGGAACAGCTCCCTCGTGAAATGGGCAGTCAGATGCCATCTTCCTCCAAGATGTGACAGCGTTTTCGGTGGCAGGGGGTTTTCCCGGGGAAGGAGTGGGGACAGTCCCCCAAAGCTCCCCATTCCAGGGAACGGACGGTGTTCAGGGATCCTGTCGCCTCTCCTCTCCTGTGGCGAAGGCACTGGCCTTGTCCGTGAGTCCGCCTGAGAGCCAGTACCAAAGGCCAAGCGTTGCCTACAACGGGAGTTGGTAGTGTGCATTGAGTGCCATCCTAGGCCACGCACGCTGCTGCAGGTTTGTGGCTGTGTCTGCTTATTTCGGCCTGGCAGCGAGAACCCAGGGCGCCAACATGAAGCCCGGGACAGCAAGGCCTAAGACGGACCAGCTCTCCGCAGCTCTTCTTCCCTGACGCGACAGAGCAAACACCGAAATCCTTGCTGAGGAAGCAGCAGCGAAGTGCGGTTCCCGCCAAGCTGAAAAGCTATGCGAAAGCATAGCCATCGCTGGGAAATCAGAGTCGTTTCTGTGGGCTGCTGTTGCTGCTTGCCTTAGCCTAGTATTCGAGCACGGCGGGAGGAACCCGCATAGAGCAAAAGCCTCTTTGCTAGGGCATCCCCTCTGGGAAAGCACAGCATTCTCTGGGAAATCAGAGTCGGATCTGTGGGATGCTGCTGCTGTTTTCCTGAGGAAGACTCCACAGCACGGTGTAATAAATCTGCATGGAGCGAGATCCACTTTGCCTGGGCATCCCTTCTGCCTGAGAGAGAAGCCTGGTTGCGCCTGTGGAAAGAGCCTTAAAGAAAGGGACATGTCTGTCACTGCACTCCCCAGGAGCCTGTCTCGGGAAAGTGCAGCATGCTGCCCCAGGAGAAGAGAAGGAGTCGTTGGCCTTGTGGACGGAAAACGGTCGCGAAGCAGGAGCGCCGGCCCTGGCAAGAACAGCGGGCCGGTGGCAAGACAATTGTCACCCTCTGCTTGTGCAGAGAGACGAAGCTAAGGAGACACGAGGGTATGATTGGGCACGGGAGCGTGCTCTAATCTGAGGAAGGAGTCTGGACAGAAGGAAGGCCTTTCCTGTGCCTCTGGGCCAAAGGGGATAGCAGGTCCTTGGCCACCTGTCCAGAGGGCAGACGTGGGCTTGCCACCAATCTCCCGAACCTGAACTCGCAGAAACACCTCCTGGAGGAACGGGCAATCAAATGCCGTCTTCCTCCAGGATGTGGCAGCCTTGGCGGAGGCAGGGGGTGTGTCGGGGAAACAGGGACAGTTTCCCATTACTCCCCATCCCAGGGCACGGGCCGTGTGCAGTGATCCTCTCGCGGCTCCTCAAGGATGGGGAAGGCACGAGCCTAGTCCCCTGTCCCCCTGAATGCCAGAGCGAAAGGGCAGGCCTTGCCTACGAGGAGAGATGTCATTGTGAGCAGAGTGCCATCCTAGGCCATGCACGCTGCTGCAGGGTCGAGGCTGGGTCTGCTTATTTCGGCTTGGTAGGATGAACCCAGGATGTGAACTTGGAGCCCGGGAAAGCAAGGCCCAAGAGGCACCAGCTCTCCCGCTGCTCTTCTTCCCTGAAGCGACTAAAGCCTTGCTGAGGAAGCAGCGGCCAAGTGCAGTTCGCTCCAAGCCAAAGCCTCTGCGAAAGCACAGCATTCGCTGAGAAATCAGAGTCGGATCTGCGGGCTCTACTGCTGCTTGCCTGAGCCCGGTCTCGCGGTGGGAGAAAGCCGCATACAGCGAAATCCTCTTTGCCCGGGCTTCTCCTCTGGGAAAGCACAGCATTCACTGGGAAATCAGAATCGGATGTGGGGGATGCTGCTGCTGAATACCTAAGCTACTCTCCACAGCACGTTGGAAGATACCCGCATGCAACGAAATCCTCTTTGCCCTAGCACCTCTTTGCCTAAGAGAGAAGCGTGGTTGCACATCTGAAAGGGCCTTAAGGAAAGGGACATGTCTTTCACTGCACTCCCCAGGAGCAAGTCTGGGGCAGGCCGAACAAGCCGCCCCCAGAGAAGAGAAGGTGCCATTGGCCTTGAGTTTGGGAAACGGTCGGGAAGCAGGAGAGCCTGCCGTGGCAGGAAGAGCAGGCCGGTGGCAAGAGAAGTGTCACCCGCTCCCGGTGCGGAGAGACGAAGCCTCACTGCTAATGAGACATGAGGTGACGACTAGGGCAGGGGCACCTGCTCCACTCTGAGGAAGGAGTCTGGGCAGAAGGCAGGCCTGTCTTGTGCCTCTGGTCCCAAGGGGACAGCATGTCCTTGACCACCTGTCCGTAGGGCACACTTGGGCTTGCTACCAGGAGCCAAACCCGGAACTTGAGGAACAGCTCCCTCGTGAAATGGGCAGTCAGATGCCATCTTCCTCCAAGATGTGACAGCGTTTTCGGTGGCAGGGGGTTTGCCGGGGAAGGAGTGGGGACAGTCCCCCAAAGCTCCCCATTCCAGGGAACGGACGGTGTTCAGGGATCCTGTCGCCTCTCCTCTCCTGTGGCGAAGGCACTGGCCTTGTCCGTGAGTCCGCCTGAGAGCCAGTACCAAAGGCCAAGCGTTGCCTACAACGGGAGTTGGTAGTGTGCATTGAGTGCCATCCTAGGCCACGCACGCTGCTGCAGGTTTGTGGCTGTGTCTGCTTATTTCGGCCTGGCAGCGAGAACCCAGGGCGCCAACATGAAGCCCGGGACAGCAAGGCCTAAGACGGACCAGCTCTCCGCAGCTCTTCTTCCCTGACGCGACAGAGCAAACACCGAAATCCTTGCTGAGGAAGCAGCAGCGAAGTGCGGTTCCCGCCAAGCTGAAAAGCTATGCGAAAGCATAGCCATCGCTGGGAAATCAGAGTCGTTTTTGTGGGCTGCTGTTGCTGCTTGCCTTAGCCTAGTATTCGAGCACGGCGGGAGGAACCCGCATAGAGCAAAAGCCTCTTTGCTAGGGCATCCCCTCTGGAAAGCACAGCATTCTCTGGGAAATCAGAGTCGGATCTGTGGGTTGCTGCTGCTGTTTTCCTGAGGAAGACTCCACAGCACGGTGTAATAAATCTGCATGGAGCGAGATCCACTTTGCCTGGGCATCCCTTCTGCCTGAGAGAGAAGCCTGGTTGCGCCTGTGGAAAGAGCCTTAAAGAAAGGGACATGTCTGTCACTGCACTCCCCAGGAGCCTGTCTCGGGAAAGTGCAGCATGCTGCCCCAGGAGAAGAGAAGGAGTCGTTGGCCTTGTGGACGGAAAACGGTCGCGAAGCAGGAGCGCCGGCCCTGGCAAGAACAGCGGGCCGGTGGCAAGACAATTGTCACCATCTGCTTGTGCAGAGAGACGAAGCTAAGGAGACACGAGGGGATGATTGGGCACGGGAGCGTGCTCTAATCTGAGGAAGGAGTCTGGACAGAAGGAAGGCCTTTCCTGTGCCTCTGGGCCCAAGGGGATAGCAGGTCCTTGGCCACCTGTCCAGAGGGCAGACGTGGGCTTGCCACCAATCTCCCGAACCTGAACTCGCAGAAACACCCCCTGGAGGAACGGGCAATCAAATGCCGTCTTCCTCCAGTATGTGGCAGCCTTGGCGGAGGCAGGGGGTGTGTCGGGGAAACAGGGACAGTTTCCCATTACTCCCCATCCAAGGGCACGGGCCGTGTGCAGTGATCCTCTCGCGGCTCCTGAAGGATGGGGAAGGCACGAGCCTAGTCCCCTGTCCCCCTGAATGCCAGAGCGAAAGGACAGGCCTTGCCTACGAGGAGAGATGTCATTGTGAGCAGAGTGCCATCCTATGCCATGCACGCTGCTGCAGGGTCGAGGCTGGGTCTGCTTATTTCGGCTTGGTAGGATGAACCCAGGATGTGAACTTGGAGCCCGGGAAAGCAAGGCCCAAGAGGCACCAGCTCTCCCGCTGCTCTTCTTCCCTGAAGCGACTAAAGCCTTGCTGAGGAAGCAGCGGCCAAGTGCTGTTCGCTCCAAGCCAAAGCCTCTGCGAAAGCACAGCATTAGCTGAGAAATCAGAGTCGGATCTGCGGGCTCTACTGCTGCTTGCCTGAGCCCGGTGTAACGGTGGGAGAAACCCGCATACAGTGAAATCCTCTTTGCCCGGGCATCTCCTCTGGGAAAGCACAGCATTCACTGGGAAATCAGAATCGGATGTGGGGGATGCTGCTGCTGAATACCTAAGCTACTCTCCACAGCACGTTGGAAGATACCCGCATGCAACGAAATCCTCTTTGCCCTAGCACCTCTTTGCCTAAGAGAGAAGCGTGGTTGCACATCTGAAAGGGCCTTAAGGAAAGGGACATGTCTTTCACTGCACTCCCCAGGAGCAAGTCTGGGGCAGGCCGAACAAGCCGCCCCCAGAGAAGAGAAGGTGCCATTGGCCTTGAGTTTGGGAAACGGTCGGGAAGCAGGAGAGCCTGCCGTGGCAGGAAGAGCAGGCCGGTGGCAAGACAAGTGTCACCCGCTCCCGGTGCGGAGAGTCGAAGCCTCACTGCTAAAGAGACATGAGGTGACGACTAGGGCAGGGGCACCTGCTCCACTCTGAGGAAGGAGTCTGGGCAGAAGGCAGGCCTGTCTTGTGCCTCTGGTCCCAAGGGGACAGCATGTCCTTGACCACCTGTCCGTAGGGCACACTTGGGCTTGCTACCAGGAGCCAAACCCGGAACTTGAGGAACAGCTCCCTCATGAAATGGGCAGTCAGATGCCATCTTCCTCCAAGATGTGACAGCGTTTTCGGTGGCAGGGGGTTTGCCGGGGAAGGAGTGGGGACAGTCCCCCAAAGCTCCCCATTCCAGGCAACGGACGGTGTTCAGGGATCCTGTCGCCTCTCCTCTCCTGTGGCGAAGGCACTGGCCTTGTCCGTGAGTCCGCCTGAGAGCCAGTACCAAAGGCCAAGCGTTGCCTACAACGGGAGTTGGTAGTGTGCATTGAGTGCCATCCTAGGCCACGCACGCTGCTGCAGGTTTGTGGCTGTGTCTGCTTATTTCGGCCTGGCAGCGAGAACCCAGGGCGCCAACATGAAGCCCGGGACAGCAAGGCCTAAGACGGACCAGCTCTCCGCAGCTCTTCTTCCCTGACGCGACAGAGCAAACACCGAAATCCTTGCTGAGGAAGCAGCAGCGAAGTGCGGTTCCCGCCAAGCTGAAAAGCTATGCGAAAGCATAGCCATCGCTGGGAAATCAGAGTCGTTTCTGTGGGCTGCTGTTGCTGCTTGCCTTAGCCTAGTATTCGAGCACGGCGGGAGGAACCCGCATAGAGCAAAAGCCTCTTTGCTAGGGCATCCCCTCTGGGAAAGCACAGCATTCTCTGGGAAATCAGAGTCGGATCTGTGGGATGCTGCTGCTGTTTTCCTGAGGAAGACTCCACAGCACGGTGTAATAAATCTGCATGGAGCGAGATCCACTTTGCCTGGGCATCCCTTCTGCCTGAGAGAGAAGCCTGGTTGCGCCTGTGGAAAGAGCCTTAAAGAAAGGGACATGTCTGTCACTGCACTCCCCAGGAGCCTGTCTCGGGAAAGTGCAGCATGCTGCCCCAGGAGAAGAGAAGGTGTCGTTGGCCTTGTGGACGGAAAACGGTCGCGAAGCAGGAGCGCCGGCCCTGGCAAGAACAGCGGGCCGGTGGCAAGACAATTGTCACCCTCTGCTTGTGCAGAGAGACGAAGCTAAGGAGACACGAGGGGATGATTGGGCACGGGAGCGTGCTCTAATCTGAGGAAGGAGTCTGGACAGAAGGAAGGCCTTTCCTGTGCCTCTGGGCCCAAGGGGATAGCAGGTCCTTGGCCACCTGTCCAGAGGGCAGACGTGGGCTTGCCACCAATCTCCCGAACCTGAACTCGCAGAAACACTTCCTGGAGGAACGGGCAATCAAATGCCGTCTTCCTCCAGGATGTGGCAGCCTTGGCGGAGGCAGGGGGTGTGTCGGGGAAACAGGGACAGTTTCCCATTACTCCCCATCCCAGGGCACGGGCCGTGTGCAGTGATCCTCTCGCGGCTCCTGAAGGATGGGGAAGGCACGAGCCTAGTCCCCTGTCCCCCTGAATGCCAGAGCGAAAGGGCAGGACTTGCCTACGAGGAGAGATGTCATTGTGAGCAGAGTGCCATCCTAGGCCATGCACGCTGCTGCAGGGTCGAGGCTGGGTCTGCTTATTTCGGCTTGGTAGGATGAACCCAGGATGTGAACTTGGAGCACGGGAAAGCAAGGCCCAAGAGGCACCAGCTCTCCCGCTGCTCTTCTTCCCTGAAGCGACTAAAGCCTTGCTGAGGAAGCAGCGGCCAAGTGCAGTTCGCTCCAAGCCAAAGCCTCTGCGAAAGCACAGCATTCGCTGAGAAATCAGAGTCGGATCTGCGGGCTCTACTGCTGCTTGCCTGAGCCCGGTCTCGCGGTGGGAGAAACCCGCATATAGAGAAATCCTCTTTGCCCGGGCATCTCCTCTGGGAAAGCACAGCATTCACTGGGAAATCAGAATCGGATGTGGGGGATGCTGCTGCTGAATACCTAAGCTACTCTCCACAGCACGTTGGAAGATACCCGCATGCAACGAAATCCTCTTTGCCCTAGCACCTCTTTGCCTAAGAGAGAAGCGTGGTTGCACATCTGAAAGGGCCTTAAGGAAAGGGACATGTCTTTCACTGCACTCCCCAGGAGCAAGTCTGGGGCAGGCCGAACAAGCCGCCCCCAGAGAAGAGAAGATGCCATTGGCCTTGAGTTTGGGAAACGGTCGGGAAGCAGGAGAGCCTGCCGTGGCAGGAAGAGCAGGCCGGTGGCAAGACAAGTGTCACCCGCTCCCGGTGCGGAGAGACGAAGCCTCACTGCTAAAGAGACATGAGGTGACGACTAGGGCAGGGGAACCTGCTCCACTCTGAGGAAGGAGTCTGGGCAGAAGGCAGGCCTGTCTTGTGCCTCTGGTCCCAAGGGGACAGCATATCCTTGACCACCTGTCCGTAGGGCACACTCGGGCTTGCTACCAGGAGCCAAACCCGGAACTTGAGGAACAGCTCCCTCGTGAAATGGGCAGTCAGATGCCATCTTCCTCCAAGATGTGACAGCGTTTTCGGTGGCAGGGGGTTTGCCGGGGAAGGAGTGGGGACAGTCCCCCAAAGCTCCCCATTCCAGGCAACGGACGGTGTTCAGGGATCCTGTCGCCTCTCCTCTCCTGTGGCGAAGGCACTGGCCTTGTCCGTGAGTCCGCCTGAGAGCCAGTACCAAAGGCCAAGCGTTGCCTACAACGGGAGTTGGTAGTGTGCATTGAGTGCCATCCTAGGCCACGCACGCTGCTGCAGGTTTGTGGCTGTGTCTGCTTATTTCGGCCTGGCAGCGAGAACCCAGGGCGCCAACATGAAGCCCGGGACAGCAAGGCCTAAGACGGACCAGCTCTCCGCAGCTCTTCTTCTCTGACGCGACAGAGCAAACACCGAAATCCTTGCTGAGCAAGCAGCAGCGAAGTGCGGTTCCCGCCAAGCTGAAAAGCTATGCGAAAGCATAGCCATCGCTGGGAAATCAGAGTCGTTTCTGTGGGCTGCTGTTGCTGCTTGCCTTAGCCTAGTATTCGAGCACGGCGGGAGGAACCCGCATAGAGCAAAAGCCTCTTTGCTAGGGCATCCCCTCTGGGAAAGCACAGCATTCTCTGGGAAATCAGAGTCGGATCTGTGGGATGCTGCTGCTGTTTTCCTGAGGAAGACTCCACAGCACGGTGTAATAAATCTGCATGGAGCGAGATCCACTTTGCCTGGGCATCCCTTCTGCCTGAGAGAGAAGCCTGGTTGCGCCTGTGGAAAGAGCCTTAAAGAAAGGGACATGTCTGTCACTGCACTCCCCAGGAGCCTGTCTCGGGAAAGTGCAGCATGCTGCCCCAGGAGAAGAGAAGGTGTCGTTGGCCTTGTGGACGGAAAACGGTCGCGAAGCAGGAGCGCCGGCCCTGGCAAGAACAGCGGGCCGGTGGCAAGACAATTGTCACCCTCTGCTTGTGCAGAGAGACGAAGCTAAGGAGACACGAGGGGATGATTGGGCACGGGAGCGTGCTCTAATCTGAGGAAGGAGTCTGGACAGAAGGAAGGCCTTTCCTGTGCCTCTGGGCCCAAGGGGATAGCAGGTCCTTGGCCACCTGTCCAGAGGGCAGACGTGGGCTTGCCACCAATCTCCCGAACCTGAACTCGCAGAAACACTTCCTGGAGGAACGGGCAATCAAATGCCGTCTTCCTCCAGGATGTGGCAGCCTTGGCGGAGGCAGGGGGTGTGTCGGGGAAACAGGGACAGTTTCCCATTACTCCCCATCCCAGGGCACGGGCCGTGTGCAGTGATCCTCTCGCGGCTCCTGAAGGATGGGGAAGGCACGAGCCTAGTCCCCTGTCCCCCTGAATGCCAGAGCGAAAGGGCAGGACTTGCCTACGAGGAGAGATGTCATTGTGAGCAGAGTGCCATCCTAGGCCATGCACGCTGCTGCAGGGTCGAGGCTGGGTCTGCTTATTTCGGCTTGGTAGGATGAACCCAGGATGTGAACTTGGAGCACGGGAAAGCAAGGCCCAAGAGGCACCAGCTCTCCCGCTGCTCTTCTTCCCTGAAGCGACTAAAGCCTTGCTGAGGAAGCAGCGGCCAAGTGCAGTTCGCTCCAAGCCAAAGCCTCTGCGAAAGCACAGCATTCGCTGAGAAATCAGAGTCGGATCTGCGGGCTCTACTGCTGCTTGCCTGAGCCCGGTCTCGCGGTGGGAGAAACCCGCATATAGAGAAATCCTCTTTGCCCGGGCATCTCCTCTGGGAAAGCACAGCATTCACTGGGAAATCAGAATCGGATGTGGGGGATGCTGCTGCTGAATACCTAAGCTACTCTCCACAGCACGTTGGAAGATACCCGCATGCAACGAAATCCTCTTTGCCCTAGCACCTCTTTGCCTAAGAGAGAAGCGTGGTTGCACATCTGAAAGGGCCTTAAGGAAAGGGACATGTCTTTCACTGCACTCCCCAGGAGCAAGTCTGGGGCAGGCCGAACAAGCCGCCCCCAGAGAAGAGAAGATGCCATTGGCCTTGAGTTTGGGAAACGGTCGGGAAGCAGGAGAGCCTGCCGTGGCAGGAAGAGCAGGCCGGTGGCAAGACAAGTGTCACCCGCTCCCGGTGCGGAGAGACGAAGCCTCACTGCTAATGAGACATGAGGTGACGACTAGGGCAGGGGAACCTGCTCCACTCTGAGGAAGGAGTCTGGGCAGAAGGCAGGCCTGTCTTGTGCCTCTGGTCCCAAGGGGACAGCATATCCTTGACCACCTGTCCGTAGGGCACACTCGGGCTTGCTACCAGGAGCCAAACCCGGAACTTGAGGAACAGCTCCCTCGTGAAATGGGCAGTCAGATGCCATCTTCCTCCAAGATGTGACAGCGTTTTCGGTGACAGGGGGTTTGCCGGGGAAGGAGTGGGGACAGTCCCCCAAAGCTCCCCATTCCAGGGAACGGACGGTGTTCAGGGATCCTGTCGCCTCTCCTCTCCTGTGGCGAAGGCACTGGCCTTGTCCGTGAGTCCGCCTGAGAGCCAGTACCAAAGGCCAAGCGTTGCCTACAACGGGAGTTGGTAGTGTGCATTGAGTGCCATCCTAGGCCACGCACGCTGCTGCAGGTTTGTGGCTGTGTCTGCTTATTTCGGCCTGGCAGCGAGAACCCAGGGCGCCAACATGAAGCCTGGGACAGCAAGGCCTAAGACGGACCAGCTCTCCGCAGCTCTTCTTCCCTGACGCGACAGAGCAAACACCGAAATCCTTGCTGAGGAAGCAGCAGCGACGTGCAGTTCCCGCCAAGCTGAAAAACCTATGCGAAAGCATAGCCATCGCTGGGAAATCAGAGTCGTTTCTGTGGGCTGCTGTTGCTGCTTGCCTTAGCCTAGTATTCGAGCACGGCGGGAGGAACCCGCATAGAGCAAAAGACTCTTTGCTAGGGCATCCCCTCTGGAAAGCACAGCATTCTCTGGGAAATCAGAGTCGGATCTGTGGGATGCTGCTGTTGTTTTCCTGAGGAAGACTCCACAGCACGGTGTAATAAATCTGCATGGAGCGAGATCCACTTTGCCTGGGCATCCCTTCTGCCTGAGAGAGAAGCCTGGTTGCGCCTGTGGAAAGAGCCTTAAAGAAAGGGACATGTCTGTCACTGCACTCCCCAGGAGCCTGTCTCGGGAAAGTGCAGCATGCTGCCCCAGGAGAAGAGAAGGAGTCGTTGGCCTTGTGGACGGAAAACGGTCGCGAAGCAGGAGCGCCGGCCCTGGCAAGAACAGCGGGCCGGTGGCAAGACAATTGTCTCCCTCTGCTTGTGCAGAGAGACGAAGCTAAGGAGACACGAGGGTATGATTGGGCACGGGAGCGTGCTCTAATCTGAGGAAGGAGTCTGGACAGAAGGAAGGCCTTTCCTGTGCCTCTGGGCCCAAAGGGATAGCAGGTCCTTGGCCATCTGTCCAGAGGGCAGACGTGGGCTTGCCACCAATCTCCCGAACCTGAACTCGCAGAAACACCTCCTGGAGGAACGGGCAATCAAATGCCGTCTTCCTCCAGGATGTGGCAGCCTTGGCGGAGGCAGGGGGTGTGTCGGGGAAACAGGGACAGTTTCCCATTACTCCCCATCCCAGGGCACGGGCCGTGTGCAGTGATCCTCTCGCGGCTCCTCAAGGATGGGGAAGGCACGAGCCTAGTCCCCTGTCCCCCTGAATGCCAGAGCGAAAGGGCAGGCCTTGCCTACGAGGAGAGATGTCATTGTGAGCAGAGTGCCATCCTAGGCCATGCACGCTGCTGCAGGGTCGAGGCTGGGTCTGCTTATTTCGGCTTGGTAGGATGTACCCAGGATGTGAACTTGGAGCCCGGGAAAGCAAGGCCCAAGAGGCACCAGCTCTCCCGCTGCTCTTCTTCCCTGAAGCGACTAAAGCCTTGCTGAGGAAGCAGCGGCCAAGTGCAGTTCGCTCCAAGCCAAAGCCTCTGCGAAAGCACAGCATTCGCTGAGAAATCAGAGTCGGATCTGCGGGCTCTACTGCTGCTTGCCTGAGCCCGGTCTCGCGGTGGGAGAAACCCGCATACAGCGAAATCCTCTTTGCCCGGGCATCTCCTCTGGGAAAGCACAGCATTCACTGGGAAATCAGAATCGGATGTGGGGGATGCTGCTGCTGAATACCTAAGCTACTCTCCACAGCACGTTGGAAGATACCCGCATGCAACGAAATCCTCTTTGCCCTAGCACCTCTTTGCCTAAGAGAGAAGCGTGGTTGCACATCTGAAAGGGCCTTAAGGAAAGGGACATGTCTTTCACTGCACTCCCCAGGAGCAAGTCTGGGGCAGGCCGAACAAGCCGCCCCCAGAGAAGAGAAGATGCCATTGGCCTTGAGTTTGGGAAACGGTCGGGAAGCAGGAGAGCCTGCCGTGGCAGGAAGAGCAGGCCGGTGGCAAGACAAGTGTCACCCGCTCCCGGTGCGGAGAGACGAAGCCTCACTGCTAATGAGACATGAGGTGACGACTAGGGCAGGGGCACCTGCTCCACTCTGAGGAAGGAGTCTGGGCAGAAGGCAGGCCTGTCTTGTGCCTCTGGTCCCAAGGGGACAGCATGTCCTTGACCACCTGTCCGTAGGGCACACTTGGGCTTGCTACCAGGAGCCAAACCCGGAACTTGAGGAACAGCTCCCTCGTGAAATGGGCAGTCAGATGCCATCTTCCTCCAAGATGTGATAGCGTTTTCGGTGGCAGGGGGTTTGCCGGGGAAGGAGTGGGGACAGTCCCCCAAAGCTCCCCATTCCAGGCAACGGACGGTGTTCAGGGATCCTGTCGCCTCTCCTCTCCTGTGGCGAAGGCACTGGCCTTGTCCGTGAGTCCGCCTGAGAGCCAGTACCAAAGGCCAAGCGTTGCCTACAACGGGAGTTGGTAGTGTGCATTGAGTGCCATCCTAGGCCACGCACGCTGCTGCAGGTTTGTGGCTGTGTCTGCTTATTTCGGCCTGGCAGCGAGAACCCAGGGCGCCAACATGAAGCCCGGGACAGCAAGGCCTAAGACGGACCAGCTCTCCGCAGCTCTTCTTCCCTGACGCGACAGAGCAAACACCGAAATCCTTGCTGAGGAAGCAGCAGCGAAGTGCGGTTCCCGCCAAGCTGAAAAGCTATGCGAAAGCATAGCCATCGCTGGGAAATCAGAGTCGTTTCTGTGGGCTGCTGTTGCTGCTTGCCTTAGCCTAGTATTCGAGCACGGCGGGAGGAACCCGCATAGAGCAAAAGCCTCTTTGCTAGGGCATCCCCTCTGGGAAAGCACAGCATTCTCTGGGAAATCAGAGTCGGATCTGTGGGATGCTGCTGCTGTTTTCCTGAGGAAGACTCCACAGCACGGTGTAATAAATCTGCATGGAGCGAGATCCACTTTGCCTGGGCATCCCTTCTGCCTGAGAGAGAAGCCTGGTTGCGCCTGTGGAAAGAGCCTTAAAGAAAGGGACATGTCTGTCACTGCACTCCCCAGGAGCCTGTCTCGGGAAAGTGCAGCATGCTGCCCCAGGAGAAGAGAAGGAGTCGTTGGCCTTGTGGACGGAAAACGGTCGCGAAGCAGGAGCGCCGGCCCTGGCAAGAACAGCGGGCCGGTGGCAAGACAATTGTCACCCTCTGCTTGTGCAGAGAGACGAAGCTAAGGAGACACGAGTTGATGATTGGGCACGGGAGCGTGCTCTAATCTGAGGAAGGAGTCTGGACAGAAGGAAGGCCTTTCCTGTGCCTCTGGGCCCAAGGGGATAGCAGGTCCTTGGCCACCTGTCCAGAGGGCAGACGTGGGCTTGCCACCAATCTCCCGAACCTGAACTCGCAGAAACACCTCCTGGAGGAACGGGCAATCAAATGCCGTCTTCCTCCAGGATGTGGCAGCCTTGGCGGAGGCAGGGCGTGTGTCGGGGAAACAGGGACAGTTTCCCATTACTCCCCATCCCAGGGCACGGGCCGTGTGCAGTGATCCTCTCGCGGCTCCTCAAGGATGGGGAAGGCACGAGCCTAGTCCCCTGTCCCCCCTGAATGCCAGAGCGAAAGGGCAGGCCTTGCCTACGAGGAGAGATGTCATTGTGAGCAGAGTGCCATCCTAGGCCATGCACGCTGCTGCAGGGTCGAGGCTGGGTCTGCTTATTTCGGCTTGGTAGGATGAACCCAGGATGTGAACTTGGAGCCCGGGAAAGCAAGGCCCAAGAGGCACCAGCTCTCCCGCTGCTCTTCTTCCCTGAAGCGACTAAAGCCTTGCTGAGGAAGCAGCGGCCAAGTGCTGTTCGCTCCAAGCCAAAGCCTCTGCGAAAGCACAGCATTCGCTGAGAAATCAGAGTCGGATCTGCGGGCTCTACTGCTGCTTGCCTGAGCCCGGTCTCGCGGTGGGAGAATCCCACATACAGTGAAATCCTCTTTGGCCGGGCATCTCCTCTGGGAAAGCACAGCATTCACTGGGAAATCAGAATCGGATGTGGGGGATGCTGCTGCTGAATACCTAAGCTACTCTCCACAGCACGTTGGAAGATACCCGCATGCAACGAAATCCTCTTTGCCCTAGCACCTCTTTGCCTAAGAGAGAAGCGTGGTTGCACATCTGAAAGGGCCTTAAGGAAAGGGACATGTCTTTCACTGCACTCCCCAGGAGCAAGTCTGGGGCAGGCCGAACAAGCCGCCCCCAGAGAAGAGAAGGTGCCATTGGCCTTGAGTTTGGGAAACGGTCGGGAAGCAGGAGAGCCTGCCGTGGCAGGAAGAGCAGGCCGGTGGCAAGACAAGTGTCACCCTCTCCCTGTGCGGAGAGACGAAGCCTCACTGCTAATGAGACATGAGGTGATGACTAGGGCAGGGGCACCTGCTCCACTCTGAGGAAGGAGTCTGGGCAGAAGGCAGGCCTGTCTTGTGCCTCTGGTCCCAAGGGGACAGCATGTCCTTGACCACCTGTCCGTAGGGCACACTCTGGCTTGCTACCAGGAGCCAAACCCGGAACTTGAGGAACAGCTCCCTCGTGAAATGGGCAGTCAGATGCCATCTTCCTCCAAGATGTGACAGCGTTTTCGGTGGCAGGGGGTTTGCCGGGGAAGGAGTGGGGACAGTCCCCCAAAGCTCCCCATTCCAGGGAACGGACGGTGTTCAGGGATCCTGTCGCCTCTCCTCTCCTGTGGCGAAGGCACTGGCCTTGTCCGTGAGTCCGCCTGAGAGCCAGTACCAAAGGCCAAGCGTTGCCTACAACGGGAGTTGGTAGTGTGCATTGAGTGCCATCCTAGGCCACGCACGCTGCTGCAGGTTTGTGGCTGTGTCTGCTTATTTCGGCCTGGCAGCGAGAACCCAGGGCGCCAACATGAAGCCCGGGACAGCAAGGCCTAAGACGGACCAGCTCTCCGCAGCTCTTCTTCCCTGACGCGACAGAGCAAACACCGAAATCCTTGCTGAGGAAGCAGCAGCGAAGTGCGGTTCCCGCCAAGCTGAAAAACCTATGCGAAAGCATAGCCATCGCTGGGAAATCAGAGTCGTTTTTGTGGGCTGCTGTTGCTGCTTGCCTTAGCCTAGTATTCGAGCACGGCGGGAGGAACCCGCATAGAGCAAAAGCCTCTTTGCTAGGGCATCCCCTCTGGAAAGCACAGCATTCTCTGGGAAATCAGAGTCGGATCTGTGGGTTGCTGCTGCTGTTTTCCTGAGGAAGACTCCACAGCACGGTGTAATAAATCTGCATGGAGCGAGATCCACTTTGCCTGGGCATCCCTTCTGCCTGAGAGAGAAGCCTGGTTGCGCCTGTGGAAAGAGCCTTAAAGAAAGGGACATGTCTGTCACTGCACTCCCCAGGAGCCTGTCTCGGGAAAGTGCAGCATGCTGCCCCAGGAGAAGAGAAGGAGTCGTTGGCCTTGTGGACGGAAAACGGTCGCGAAGCAGGAGCGCCGGCCCTGGCAAGAACAGCGGGCCGGTGGCAAGACAATTGTCACCATCTGCTTGTGCAGAGAGACGAAGCTAAGGAGACACGAGGGGATGATTGGGCACGGGAGCGTGCTCTAATCTGAGGAAGGAGTCTGGACAGAAGGAAGGCCTTTCCTGTGCCTCTGGGCCCAAGGGGATAGCAGGTCCTTGGCCACCTGTCCAGAGGGCAGACGTGGGCTTGCCACCAATCTCCCGAACCTGAACTCGCAGAAACACCCCCTGGAGGAACGGGCAATCAAATGCCGTCTTCCTCCAGTATGTGGCAGCCTTGGCGGAGGCAGGGGGTGTGTCGGGGAAACAGGGACAGTTTCCCATTACTCCCCATCCAAGGGCACGGGCCGTGTGCAGTGATCCTCTCGCGGCTCCTGAAGGATGGGGAAGGCACGAGCCTAGTCCCCTGTCCCCCTGAATGCCAGAGCGAAAGGACAGGCCTTGCCTACGAGGAGAGATGTCATTGTGAGCAGAGTGCCATCCTATGCCATGCACGCTGCTGCAGGGTCGAGGCTGGGTCTGCTTATTTCGGCTTGGTAGGATGAACCCAGGATGTGAACTTGGAGCCCGGGAAAGCAAGGCCCAAGAGGCACCAGCTCTCCCGCTGCTCTTCTTCCCTGAAGCGACTAAAGCCTTGCTGAGGAAGCAGCGGCCAAGTGCTGTTCGCTCCAAGCCAAAGCCTCTGCGAAAGCACAGCATTAGCTGAGAAATCAGAGTCGGATCTGCGGGCTCTACTGCTGCTTGCCTGAGCCCGGTGTAACGGTGGGAGAAACCCGCATACAGTGAAATCCTCTTTGCCCGGGCATCTCCTCTGGGAAAGCACAGCATTCACTGGGAAATCAGAATCGGATGTGGGGGATGCTGCTGCTGAATACCTAAGCTACTCTCCACAGCACGTTGGAAGATACCCGCATGCAACGAAATCCTCTTTGCCCTAGCACCTCTTTGCCTAAGAGAGAAGCGTGGTTGCACATCTGAAAGGGCCTTAAGGAAAGGGACATGTCTTTCACTGCACTCCCCAGGAGCAAGTCTGGGGCAGGCCGAACAAGCCGCCCCCAGAGAAGAGAAGGTGCCATTGGCCTTGAGTTTGGGAAACGGTCGGGAAGCAGGAGAGCCTGCCGTGGCAGGAAGAGCAGGCCGGTGGCAAGACAAGTGTCACCCGCTCCCGGTGCGGAGAGTCGAAGCCTCACTGCTAAAGAGACATGAGGTGACGACTAGGGCAGGGGCACCTGCTCCACTCTGAGGAAGGAGTCTGGGCAGAAGGCAGGCCTGTCTTGTGCCTCTGGTCCCAAGGGGACAGCATGTCCTTGACCACCTGTCCGTAGGGCACACTTGGGCTTGCTACCAGGAGCCAAACCCGGAACTTGAGGAACAGCTCCCTCATGAAATGGGCAGTCAGATGCCATCTTCCTCCAAGATGTGACAGCGTTTTCGGTGGCAGGGGGTTTGCCGGGGAAGGAGTGGGGACAGTCCCCCAAAGCTCCCCATTCCAGGGAACGGACGGTGTTCAGGGATCCTGTCGCCTCTCCTCTCCTGTGGCGAAGGCACTGGCCTTGTCCGTGAGTCCGCCTGAGAGCCAGTACCAAAGGCCAAGCGTTGCCTACAACGGGAGTTGGTAGTGTGCATTGAGTGCCATCCTAGGCCACGCACGCTGCTGCAGGTTTGTGGCTGTGTCTGCTTATTTCGGCCTGGCAGCGAGAACCCAGGGCGCCAACATGAAGCCCGGGACAGCAAGGCCTAAGACGGACCAGCTCTCCGCAGCTCTTCTTCCCTGACGCGACAGAGCAAACACCGAAATCCTTGCTGAGGAAGCAGCAGCGAAGTGCGGTTCCCGCCAAGCTGAAAAGCTATGCGAAAGCATAGCCATCGCTGGGAAATCAGAGTCGTTTCTGTGGGCTGCTGTTGCTGCTTGCCTTAGCCTAGTATTCGAGCACGGCGGGAGGAACCCGCATAGAGCAAAAGCCTCTTTGCTAGGGCATCCCCTCTGGGAAAGCACAGCATTCTCTGGGAAATCAGAGTCGGATCTGTGGGATGCTGCTGCTGTTTTCCTGAGGAAGACTCCACAGCACGGTGTAATAAATCTGCATGGAGCGAGATCCACTTTGCCTGGGCATCCCTTCTGCCTGAGAGAGAAGCCTGGTTGCGCCTGTGGAAAGAGCCTTAAAGAAAGGGACATGTCTGTCACTGCACTCCCCAGGAGCCTGTCTCGGGAAAGTGCAGCATGCTGCCCCAGGAGAAGAGAAGGTGTCGTTGGCCTTGTGGACGGAAAACGGTCGCGAAGCAGGAGCGCCGGCCCTGGCAAGAACAGCGGGCCGGTGGCAAGACAATTGTCACCCTCTGCTTGTGCAGAGAGACGAAGCTAAGGAGACACGAGGGGATGATTGGGCACGGGAGCGTGCTCTAATCTGAGGAAGGAGTCTGGACAGAAGGAAGGCCTTTCCTGTGCCTCTGGGCCCAAGGGGATAGCAGGTCCTTGGCCACCTGTCCAGAGGGCAGACGTGGGCTTGCCACCAATCTCCCGAACCTGAACTCGCAGAAACACTTCCTGGAGGAACGGGCAATCAAATGCCGTCTTCCTCCAGGATGTGGCAGCCTTGGCGGAGGCAGGGGGTGTGTCGGGGAAACAGGGACAGTTTCCCATTACTCCCCATCCCAGGGCACGGGCCGTGTGCAGTGATCCTCTCGCGGCTCCTGAAGGATGGGGAAGGCACGAGCCTAGTCCCCTGTCCCCCTGAATGCCAGAGCGAAAGGGCAGGACTTGCCTACGAGGAGAGATGTCATTGTGAGCAGAGTGCCATCCTAGGCCATGCACGCTGCTGCAGGGTCGAGGCTGGGTCTGCTTATTTCGGCTTGGTAGGATGAACCCAGGATGTGAACTTGGAGCACGGGAAAGCAAGGCCCAAGAGGCACCAGCTCTCCCGCTGCTCTTCTTCCCTGAAGCGACTAAAGCCTTGCTGAGGAAGCAGCGGCCAAGTGCAGTTCGCTCCAAGCCAAAGCCTCTGCGAAAGCACAGCATTCGCTGAGAAATCAGAGTCGGATCTGCGGGCTCTACTGCTGCTTGCCTGAGCCCGGTCTCGCGGTGGGAGAAACCCGCATATAGAGAAATCCTCTTTGCCCGGGCATCTCCTCTGGGAAAGCACAGCATTCACTGGGAAATCAGAATCGGATGTGGGGGATGCTGCTGCTGAATACCTAAGCTACTCTCCACAGCACGTTGGAAGATACCCGCATGCAACGAAATCCTCTTTGCCCTAGCACCTCTTTGCCTAAGAGAGAAGCGTGGTTGCACATCTGAAAGGGCCTTAAGGAAAGGGACATGTCTTTCACTGCACTCCCCAGGAGCAAGTCTGGGGCAGGCCGAACAAGCCGCCCCCAGAGAAGAGAAGATGCCATTGGCCTTGAGTTTGGGAAACGGTCGGGAAGCAGGAGAGCCTGCCGTGGCAGGAAGAGCAGGCCGGTGGCAAGACAAGTGTCACCCGCTCCCGGTGCGGAGAGACGAAGCCTCACTGCTAAAGAGACATGAGGTGACGACTAGGGCAGGGGAACCTGCTCCACTCTGAGGAAGGAGTCTGGGCAGAAGGCAGGCCTGTCTTGTGCCTCTGGTCCCAAGGGGACAGCATATCCTTGACCACCTGTCCGTAGGGCACACTCGGGCTTGCTACCAGGAGCCAAACCCGGAACTTGAGGAACAGCTCCCTCGTGAAATGGGCAGTCAGATGCCATCTTCCTCCAAGATGTGACAGCGTTTTCGGTGGCAGGGGGTTTGCCGGGGAAGGAGTGGGGACAGTCCCCCAAAGCTCCCCATTCCAGGCAACGGACGGTGTTCAGGGATCCTGTCGCCTCTCCTCTCCTGTGGCGAAGGCACTGGCCTTGTCCGTGAGTCCGCCTGAGAGCCAGTACCAAAGGCCAAGCGTTGCCTACAACGGGAGTTGGTAGTGTGCATTGAGTGCCATCCTAGGCCACGCACGCTGCTGCAGGTTTGTGGCTGTGTCTGCTTATTTCGGCCTGGCAGCGAGAACCCAGGGCGCCAACATGAAGCCCGGGACAGCAAGGCCTAAGACGGACCAGCTCTCCGCAGCTCTTCTTCTCTGACGCGACAGAGCAAACACCGAAATCCTTGCTGAGCAAGCAGCAGCGAAGTGCGGTTCCCGCCAAGCTGAAAAGCTATGCGAAAGCATAGCCATCGCTGGGAAATCAGAGTCGTTTCTGTGGGCTGCTGTTGCTGCTTGCCTTAGCCTAGTATTCGAGCACGGCGGGAGGAACCCGCATAGAGCAAAAGCCTCTTTGCTAGGGCATCCCCTCTGGGAAAGCACAGCATTCTCTGGGAAATCAGAGTCGGATCTGTGGGATGCTGCTGCTGTTTTCCTGAGGAAGACTCCACAGCACGGTGTAATAAATCTGCATGGAGCGAGATCCACTTTGCCTGGGCATCCCTTCTGCCTGAGAGAGAAGCCTGGTTGCGCCTGTGGAAAGAGCCTTAAAGAAAGGGACATGTCTGTCACTGCACTCCCCAGGAGCCTGTCTCGGGAAAGTGCAGCATGCTGCCCCAGGAGAAGAGAAGGTGTCGTTGGCCTTGTGGACGGAAAACGGTCGCGAAGCAGGAGCGCCGGCCCTGGCAAGAACAGCGGGCCGGTGGCAAGACAATTGTCACCCTCTGCTTGTGCAGAGAGACGAAGCTAAGGAGACACGAGGGGATGATTGGGCACGGGAGCGTGCTCTAATCTGAGGAAGGAGTCTGGACAGAAGGAAGGCCTTTCCTGTGCCTCTGGGCCCAAGGGGATAGCAGGTCCTTGGCCACCTGTCCAGAGGGCAGACGTGGGCTTGCCACCAATCTCCCGAACCTGAACTCGCAGAAACACTTCCTGGAGGAACGGGCAATCAAATGCCGTCTTCCTCCAGGATGTGGCAGCCTTGGCGGAGGCAGGGGGTGTGTCGGGGAAACAGGGACAGTTTCCCATTACTCCCCATCCCAGGGCACGGGCCGTGTGCAGTGATCCTCTCGCGGCTCCTGAAGGATGGGGAAGGCACGAGCCTAGTCCCCTGTCCCCCTGAATGCCAGAGCGAAAGGGCAGGACTTGCCTACGAGGAGAGATGTCATTGTGAGCAGAGTGCCATCCTAGGCCATGCACGCTGCTGCAGGGTCGAGGCTGGGTCTGCTTATTTCGGCTTGGTAGGATGAACCCAGGATGTGAACTTGGAGCACGGGAAAGCAAGGCCCAAGAGGCACCAGCTCTCCCGCTGCTCTTCTTCCCTGAAGCGACTAAAGCCTTGCTGAGGAAGCAGCGGCCAAGTGCAGTTCGCTCCAAGCCAAAGCCTCTGCGAAAGCACAGCATTCGCTGAGAAATCAGAGTCGGATCTGCGGGCTCTACTGCTGCTTGCCTGAGCCCGGTCTCGCGGTGGGAGAAACCCGCATATAGAGAAATCCTCTTTGCCCGGGCATCTCCTCTGGGAAAGCACAGCATTCACTGGGAAATCAGAATCGGATGTGGGGGATGCTGCTGCTGAATACCTAAGCTACTCTCCACAGCACGTTGGAAGATACCCGCATGCAACGAAATCCTCTTTGCCCTAGCACCTCTTTGCCTAAGAGAGAAGCGTGGTTGCACATCTGAAAGGGCCTTAAGGAAAGGGACATGTCTTTCACTGCACTCCCCAGGAGCAAGTCTGGGGCAGGCCGAACAAGCCGCCCCCAGAGAAGAGAAGATGCCATTGGCCTTGAGTTTGGGAAACGGTCGGGAAGCAGGAGAGCCTGCCGTGGCAGGAAGAGCAGGCCGGTGGCAAGACAAGTGTCACCCGCTCCCGGTGCGGAGAGACGAAGCCTCACTGCTAATGAGACATGAGGTGACGACTAGGGCAGGGGAACCTGCTCCACTCTGAGGAAGGAGTCTGGGCAGAAGGCAGGCCTGTCTTGTGCCTCTGGTCCCAAGGGGACAGCATATCCTTGACCACCTGTCCGTAGGGCACACTCGGGCTTGCTACCAGGAGCCAAACCCGGAACTTGAGGAACAGCTCCCTCGTGAAATGGGCAGTCAGATGCCATCTTCCTCCAAGATGTGACAGCGTTTTCGGTGACAGGGGGTTTGCCGGGGAAGGAGTGGGGACAGTCCCCCAAAGCTCCCCATTCCAGGGAACGGACGGTGTTCAGGGATCCTGTCGCCTCTCCTCTCCTGTGGCGAAGGCACTGGCCTTGTCCGTGAGTCCGCCTGAGAGCCAGTACCAAAGGCCAAGCGTTGCCTACAACGGGAGTTGGTAGTGTGCATTGAGTGCCATCCTAGGCCACGCACGCTGCTGCAGGTTTGTGGCTGTGTCTGCTTATTTCGGCCTGGCAGCGAGAACCCAGGGCGCCAACATGAAGCCTGGGACAGCAAGGCCTAAGACGGACCAGCTCTCCGCAGCTCTTCTTCCCTGACGCGACAGAGCAAACACCGAAATCCTTGCTGAGGAAGCAGCAGCGACGTGCAGTTCCCGCCAAGCTGAAAAACCTATGCGAAAGCATAGCCATCGCTGGGAAATCAGAGTCGTTTCTGTGGGCTGCTGTTGCTGCTTGCCTTAGCCTAGTATTCGAGCACGGCGGGAGGAACCCGCATAGAGCAAAAGCCTCTTTGCTAGGGCATCCCCTCTGGAAAGCACAGCATTCTCTGGGAAATCAGAGTCGGATCTGTGGGATGCTGCTGTTGTTTTCCTGAGGAAGACTCCACAGCACGGTGTAATAAATCTGCATGGAGCGAGATCCACTTTGCCTGGGCATCCCTTCTGCCTGAGAGAGAAGCCTGGTTGCGCCTGTGGAAAGAGCCTTAAAGAAAGGGACATGTCTGTCACTGCACTCCCCAGGAGCCTGTCTCGGGAAAGTGCAGCATGCTGCCCCAGGAGAAGAGAAGGAGTCGTTGGCCTTGTGGACGGAAAACGGTCGCGAAGCAGGAGCGCCGGCCCTGGCAAGAACAGCGGGCCGGTGGCAAGACAATTGTCTCCCTCTGCTTGTGCAGAGAGACGAAGCTAAGGAGACACGAGGGTATGATTGGGCACGGGAGCGTGCTCTAATCTGAGGAAGGAGTCTGGACAGAAGGAAGGCCTTTCCTGTGCCTCTGGGCCCAAGGGGATAGCAGGTCCTTGGCCATCTGTCCAGAGGGCAGACGTGGGCTTGCCACCAATCTCCCGAACCTGAACTCGCAGAAACACCTCCTGGAGGAACGGGCAATCAAATGCCGTCTTCCTCCAGGATGTGGCAGCCTTGGCGGAGGCAGGGGGTGTGTCGGGGAAACAGGGACAGTTTCCCATTACTCCCCATCCCAGGGCACGGGCCGTGTGCAGTGATCCTCTCGCGGCTCCTCAAGGATGGGGAAGGCACGAGCCTAGTCCCCTGTCCCCCTGAATGCCAGAGCGAAAGGGCAGGCCTTGCCTACGAGGAGAGATGTCATTGTGAGCAGAGTGCCATCCTAGGCCATGCACGCTGCTGCAGGGTCGAGGCTGGGTCTGCTTATTTCGGCTTGGTAGGATGTACCCAGGATGTGAACTTGGAGCCCGGGAAAGCAAGGCCCAAGAGGCACCAGCTCTCCCGCTGCTCTTCTTCCCTGAAGCGACTAAAGCCTTGCTGAGGAAGCAGCGGCCAAGTGCAGTTCGCTCCAAGCCAAAGCCTCTGCGAAAGCACAGCATTCGCTGAGAAATCAGAGTCGGATCTGCGGGCTCTACTGCTGCTTGCCTGAGCCCGGTCTCGCGGTGGGAGAAACCCGCATACAGCGAAATCCTCTTTGCCCGGGCTTCTCCTCTGGGAAAGCACAGCATTCACTGGGAAATCAGAATCGGATGTGGGGGATGCTGCTGCTGAATACCTAAGCTACTCTCCACAGCACGTTGGAAGATACCCGCATGCAACGAAATCCTCTTTGCCCTAGCACCTCTTTGCCTAAGAGAGAAGCGTGGTTGCACATCTGAAAGGGCCTTAAGGAAAGGGACATGTCTTTCACTGCACTCCCCAGGAGCAAGTCTGGGGCAGGCCGAACACGCCGCCCCCAGAGAAGAGAAGGTGCCATTGGCCTTGAGTTTGGGAAACGGTCGGGAAGCAGGAGAGCCTGCCGTGGCAGGAAGAACAGGCCGGTGGCAAGACAAGTGTCACCCGCTCCCGGTGCGGAGAGACGAAGCCTCACTGCTAAAGAGACATGAGGTGACGACTAGGGCAGGGGCACCTGCTCCACTCTGAGGAAGGAGTCTGGGCAGAAGGCAGGCCTGTCTTGTGCCTCTGGTCCCAAGGGGACAGCATGTCCTTGACCACCTGTCCGTAGGGCACACTTGGGCTTGCTACCAGGAGCCAAACCCGGAACTTGAGGAACAGCTCCCTCGTGAAATGGGCAGTCAGATGCCATCTTCCTCCAAGATGTGACAGCGTTTTCGGTGGCAGGGGGTTTGCCGGGGAAGGAGTGGGGACAGTCCCCCAAAGCTCCCCATTCCAGGCAACGGACGGTGTTCAGGGATCCTGTCGCCTCTCCTCTCCTGTGGCGAAGGCACTGGCCTTGTCCGTGAGTCCGCCTGAGAGCCAGTACCAAAGGCCAAGCGTTGCCTACAACGGGAGTTGGTAGTGTGCATTGAGTGCCATCCTAGGCCACGCACGCTGCTGCAGGTTTGTGGCTGTGTCTGCTTATTTCGGCCTGGCAGCGAGAACCCAGGGCGCCAACATGAAGCCCGGGACAGCAAGGCCTAAGACGGACCAGCTCTCCGCAGCTCTTCTTCTCTGACGCGACAGAGCAAACACCGAAATCCTTGCTGAGGAAGCAGCAGCGAAGTGCGGTTCCCGCCAAGCTGAAAAGCTATGCGAAAGCATAGCCATCGCTGGGAAATCAGAGTCGTTTCTGTGGGCTGCTGTTGCTGCTTGCCTTAGCCTAGTATTCGAGCACGGCGGGAGGAACCCGCATAGAGCAAAAGCCTCTTTGCTAGGGCATCCCCTCTGGGAAAGCACAGCATTCTCTGGGAAATCAGAGTCGGATCTGTGGGATGCTGCTGCTGTTTTCCTGAGGAAGACTCCACAGCACGGTGTAATAAATCTGCATGGAGCGAGATCCACTTTGCCTGGGCATCCCTTCTGCCTGAGAGAGAAGCCTGGTTGCGCCTGTGGAAAGAGCTTTAAAGAAAGGGACATGTCTGTCACTGCACTCCCCAGGAGCATGTCTCGGGAAAGTGCAGCATGCTGCCCCAGGAGAAGAGAAGGAGTCGTTGGCCTTGTGGACGGAAAACGGTCGCGAAGCAGGAGCGCCGGCCCTGGCAAGAACAGCGGGCCGGTGGCAAGACAATTGTCACCCTCTGCTTGTGCAGAGAGACGAAGCTAAGGAGACACGAGGGTATGATTGGGCACGGGAGCGTGCTCTAATCTGAGGAAGGAGTCTGGACAGAAGGAAGGCCTGTCCTGTGCCTCTGGGCCCAAGGGGATACCAGGTCCTTGGCCACCTGTCCAGAGGGCAGACGTGGGCTTGCCACCAATCTCCCGAACCTGAACTCGCAGAAACACCTCCTGGAGGAACGGGCAATCAAATGCCGTCTTCCTCCAGGATGTGGCAGCCTTGGCGGAGGCAGGGGGTGTGTCGGGGAAACAGGGACAGTTTCCCATTACTCCCCATCCCAGGGCACGGGCCGTGTGCAGTGATCCTCTCGCGGCTCCTCAAGGATGGGGAAGGCACGAGCCTAGTCCCCTGTCCCCCTGAATGCCAGAGCGAAAGGGCAGGCCTTGCCTACGAGGAGAGATGTCATTGTGAGCAGAGTGCCATCCTAGGCCATGCACGCTGCTGCAGGGTCGAGGCTGGGACTGCTTATTTCGGCTTGGTAGGATGAACCCAGGATGTGAACTTGGAGCCCGGGAAAGCAAGGCCCAAGAGGCACCAGCTCTCCCGCTGCTCTTCTTCCCTGAAGCGACTAAAGCCTTGCTGAGGAAGCAGCGGCCAAGTGCAGTTCGCTCCAAGCCAAAGCCTCTGCGAAAGCACAGCATTCGCTGAGAAATCAGAGTCGGATCTGCGGGCTCTACTGCTGCTTGCCTGAGCCCGGTCTCGAGGTGGGAGAAACCCGCATACAGCGAAATCCTCTTTGCCCGGGCTTCTCCTCTGGGAAAGCACAGCATTCACTGGGAAATCAGAATCGGATGTGGGGGATGCTGCTGCTGAATACCTAAGCTACTCTCCACAGCACGTTGGAAGATACCCGCATGCAACGAAATCATCTTTGCCCTAGCACCTCTTTGCCTAAGAGAGAAGCGTGGTTGCACATCTGAAAGGGCCTTAAGGAAAGGGACATGTCTTTCACTGCACTCCCCAGGAGCAAGTCTGGGGCAGGCCGAACAAGCCGCCCCCAGAGAAGAGAAGATGCCATTGGCCTTGAGTTTGGGAAACGGTCGGGAAGCAGGAGAGCCTGCCGTGGCAGGAAGAGCAGGCCGGTGGCAAGACAAGTGTCACCCGCTCCCGGTGCGGAGAGACGAAGCCTCACTGCTAATGAGACATGAGGTGACGACTAGGGCAGGGGCACCTGCTCCACTCTGAGGAAGGAGTCTGGGCAGAAGGCAGGCCTGTCTTGTGCCTCTGGTCCCAAGGGGACAGCATGTCCCTGACCACCTGTCCGTAGGGCACACTTGGGCTTGCTACCAGGAGCCAAACCCGGAACTTGAGGAACAGCTCCCTCGTGAAATGGGCAGTCAGATGCCATCTTCCTCCAAGATGTGACAGCGTTTTTGGTGGCAGGGGGTTTGCCGGGGAAGGAGTGGGGACAGTCCCCCAAAGCTCCCCATTCCAGGGAACGGACGGTGTTCAGGGATCCTGTCGCCTCTCCTCTCCTGTGGCGAAGGCACTGGCCTTGTCCGTGAGTCTGCCTGAGAGCCAGTACCAAAGGCCAAGCGTTGCCTACAACGGGAGTTGGTAGTGTGCATTGAGTGCCATCCTAGGCCACGCACGCTGCTGCAGGTTTGTGGCTGTGTCTGCTTATTTCGGCCTGGCAGCGAGAACCCAGGGCGCCAACATGAAGCCCGGGACAGCAAGGCCTAAGACAGACCAGCTCTCCGCAGCACTTCTTCCCTGACGCGACAGAGCAAACACCGAAATCCTTGCTGAGGAAGCAGCAGCGAAGTGCGGTTCCCGCCAAGCTGAAAAACTTATGCGAAAGCATAGCCATCGCTGGGAAATCAGAGTCGTTTTTGTGGGCTGCTGTTGCTGCTTGCCTTAGCCTAGTATTCGAGCACGGCGGGAGGAACCCGCATAGAGCAAAAGCCTCTTTGCTAGGGCATCCCCTCTGGAAAGCACAGCATTCTCTGGGAAATCAGAGTCGGATCTGTGGGATGCTGCTGCTGTTTTCCTGAGGAAGACTCCACAGCACGGTGTAATAAATCTGCATGGAGCGAGATCCACTTTGCCTGGGCATCCCTTCTGCCTGAGAGAGAAGCCTGGTTGCGCCTGTGGAAAGAGCCTTAAAGAAAGGGACATGTCTGTCACTGCACTCCCCAGGAGCCTGTCTCGGGAAAGTGCAGCATGCTGCCCCAGGAGAAGAGAAGGAGTCGTTGGCCTTGTGGACGGAAAACGGTCGCGAAGCAGGAGCGCCGGCCCTGGCAAGAACAGCGGGCCGGTGGCAAGACAATTGTCACCCTCTGCTTGTGCAGAGAGACGAAGCTAAGGAGACACGAGGGGATGATTGGGCACGGGAGCGTGCTCTAATCTGAGGAAGGAGTCTGGACAGAAGGAAGGCCTTTCCTGTGCCTCTGGGCCCAAGGGGATAGCAGGTCCTTGGCCACCTGTCCAGAGGGCAGACGTGGGCTTGCCACCAATCTCCCGAACCTGAACTCGCAGAAACACCTCCTGGAGGAACGGGCAATCAAATGCCGTCTTCCTCCAGGATGTGGCAGCCTTGGCGGAGGCAGGGGGTGTGTCGGGGAAACAGGGACAGTTTCCCATTACTCCCCATCCCAGGGCACGGGCCGTGTGCAGTGATCCTCTCGCGGCTCCTCAAGGATGGGGAAGGCACGAGCCTAGTCCCCTGTCCCCCTGAATGCCAGAGCGAAAGGACAGGCCTTGCCTACGAGGAGAGATGTCATTGTGAGCAGAGTGCCATCCTAGGCCATGCACGCTGCTGCAGGGTCGAGGCTGGGTCTGCTTATTTCGGCTTGGTAGGATGAACCCAGGATGTGAACTTGGAGCCCGGGAAAGCAAGGCCCAAGAGGCACCAGCTCTCCCGCTGCTCTTCTTCCCTGAAGCGACTAAAGCCTTGCTGAGGAAGCAGCGGCCAAGTGCTGTTCGCTCCAAGCCAAAGCCTCTGCGAAAGCACAGCATTCGCTGAGAAATCAGAGTCGGATCTGCGGGCTCTACTGCTGCTTGCCTGAGCCCGGTCTCGCGGTGGGAGAATCCCACATACAGTGAAATCCTCTTTGGCCGGGCATCTCCTCTGGGAAAGCACAGCATTCACTGGGAAATCAGAATCGGATGTGGGGGATGCTGCTGCTGAATACCTAAGCTACTCTCCACAGCACGTTGGAAGATACCCGCATGCAACGAAATCCTCTTTCCCCTAGCACCTCTTTGCCTAAGAGAGAAGCGTGGTTGCACATCTGAAAGGGCCTTAAGGAAAGGGACATGTCTTTCACTGCACTCCCCAGGAGCAAGTCTGGGGCAGGCCGAACAAGCCGCCCCCAGAGAAGAGAAGGTGCCATTGGCCTTGAGTTTGGGAAACGGTCGGGAAGCAGGAGAGCCTGCCGTGGCAGGAAGAGCAGGCCGGTGGCAAGACAAGTGTCACCCTCTCCCTGTGCGGAGAGACGAAGCCTCACTGCTAATGAGACATGAGGTGATGACTAGGGCAGGGGCACCTGCTCCACTCTGAGGAAGGAGTCTGGGCAGAAGGCAGGCCTGTCTTGTGCCTCTGGTCCCAAGGGGACAGCATGTCCTTGACCACCTGTCCGTAGGGCACACTCTGGCTTGCTACCAGGAGCCAAACCCGGAACTTGAGGAACAGCTCCCTCGTGAAATGGGCAGTCAGATGCCATCATCCTCCAAGATGTGACAGCGTTTTCGGTGGCAGGGGGTTTGCCGGGGAAGGAGTGGGGACAGTCCCCCAAAGCTCCCCATTCCAGGGAACGGACGGTGTTCAGGGATCCTGTCGCCTCTCCTCTCCTGTGGCGAAGGCACTGGCCTTGTCCGTGAGTCCGCCTGAGAGCCAGTACCAAAGGCCAAGCGTTGCCTACAACGGGAGTTGGTAGTGTGCATTGAGTGCCATCCTAGGCCACGCACGCTGCTGCAGGTTTGTGGCTGTGTCTGCTTATTTCGGCCTGGCAGCGAGAACCCAGGGCGCCAACATGAAGCCCGGGACAGCAAGGCCTAAGACGGACCAGCTCTCCGCAGCTCTTCTTCCCTGACGCGACAGAGCAAACACCGAAATCCTTGCTGAGGAAGCAGCAGCGAAGTGCGGTTCCCGCCAAGCTGAAAAGCTATGCGAAAGCATAGCCATCGCTGGGAAATCAGAGTCGTTTCTGTGGGCTGCTGTTGCTGCTTGCCTTAGCCTAGTATTCGAGCACGGCGGGAGGAACCCGCATAGAGCAAAAGCCTCTTTGCTAGGGCATCCCCTCTGGGAAAGCACAGCATTCTCTGGGAAATCAGAGTCGGATCTGTGGGATGCTGCTGCTGTTTTCCTGAGGAAGACTCCACAGCACGGTGTAATAAATCTGCATGGAGCGAGATCCACTTTGCCTGGGCATCCCTTCTGCCTGAGAGAGAAGCCTGGTTGCGCCTGTGGAAAGAGCCTTAAAGAAAGGGACATGTCTGTCACTGCACTCCCCAGGAGCCTGTCTCGGGAAAGTGCAGCATGCTGCCCCAGGAGAAGAGAAGGAGTCGTTGGCCTTGTGGACGGAAAACGGTCGCGAAGCAGGAGCGCCGGCCCTGGCAAGAACAGCGGGCCGGTGGCAAGACAATTGTCACCCTCTGCTTGTGCAGAGAGACGAAGCTAAGGAGACACGAGGGGATGATTGGGCACGGGAGCGTGCTCTAATCTGAGGAAGGAGTCTGGACAGAAGGAAGGCCTTTCCTGTGCCTCTGGGCCCAAGGGGATAGCAGGTCCTTGGCCACCTGTCCAGAGGGCAGACGTGGGCTTGCCACCAATCTCCCGAACCTGAACTCGCAGAAACACCTCCTGGAGGAACGGGCAATCAAATGCCGTCTTCCTCCAGGATTTGGCAGCCTTGGCGGAGGCAGGGGGTGTGTCGGGTTAACAGGGACAGTTTCCCATTACTCCCCATCCCAGGGCACGTGCCGTGTGCAGTGATCCTCTCGCGGCTCCTCAAGGATGGGGAAGGTACGAGCCTAGTCCCCTGTCCCCCTGAATGCCAGAGCGAAAGCACAGGCCTTGCCTACGAGGAGAGATGACATTGTGAGCAGAGTGCCATCCTAGGCCATGCACGCTGCTGCAGGGTCGAGGCTGGGTCTGCTTATTTCGGCTTGGTAGGATGAACCCAGGATGTGAACTTGGAGCACGGGAAAGCAAGGCCCAAGAGGCACCAGCTCTCCCGCTGCTCTTCTTCCCTGAAGCGACTAAAGCCTTGCTGAGGAAGCAGCGGCCAAGTGCTGTTCGCTCCAAGCCAAAGCCTCTGCGAAAGCACAGCATTCGCTGAGAAATCAGAGTCGGATCTGCGGGCTCTACTGCTGCTTGCCTGAGCCCGGTGTAACGGTGGGAGAAACCCGCATACAGTGAAATCCTCTTTGCCCGGGCATCTCCTCTGGGAAAGCACAGCATTCACTGGGAAATCAGAATCGGATGTGGGGGATGCTACTGCTGAATACCTAAGCTACTATCCACAGCACGTTGGAAGATACCCGCATGCAACGAAATCCTCTTTGCCCTAGAACCTCTTTGCCTAAGAGAGAAGCGTGGTTGCACATCTGAAAGGGCCTTAAGGAAAGGGACATGTCTTTCACTGCACTCCCCAGGAGCAAGTCTGGGGCAGGCCGAACAAGCCGCCCCCAGAGAAGAGAAGGTGCCATTGGCCTTGAGTTTGGGAAACGGTCGGGAAGCAGGAGAGCCTGATGGCAGGAAGAGCAGGCCGGTGGCAAGACAAGTGTCACCCGCTCCCGGTGCGGAGAGACGAAGCCTCACTGCTAATGAGACATGAGGTGACGACTAGGGCAGGGGCACCTGCTCCACTCTGAGGAAGGAGTCTGGGCAGAAGGCAGGCCTGTCTTGTGCCTCTGGTCCCAAGGGGACAGGATGTCCTTGACCACCTGTCCGTAGGGCACACTCGGGCTTGCTACCAGGAGCCAAACCCGGAACTTGAGGAACAGCTCCCTCGTGAAATGGGCAGTCAGATGCCATCTTCCTCCAAGATGTGACAGCGTTTTCGGTGGCAGGGGGTTTGCCGGGGAAGGAGTGGGGACAGTCCCCCAAAGCTCCCCATTCCAGGGAACGGACGGTGTTCAGGGATCCTGTCGCCTCTCCTCTCCTGTGGCGAAGGCACTGGCCTTGTCCGTGAGTCCGCCTGAGAGCCAGTACCAAAGGCCAAGCGTTGCCTACAACGGGAGTTGGTAGTGTGCATTGAGTGCCATCCTAGGCCACGCACGCTGCTGCAGGTTTGTGGCTGTGTCTGCTTATTTCGGCCTGGCAGCGAGAACCCAGGGCGCCAACATGAAGCCCGGGACAGCAAGGCCTAAGACGGACCAGCTCTCCGCAGCTCTTCTTCCCTGACGCGACAGAGCAAACACCGAAATCCTTGCTGAGGAAGCAGCAGCGAAGTGCGGTTCCCGCCAAGCTGAAAACCTATGCGAAAGCATAGCCATCGCTGGGAAATCAGAGTCGTTTCTGTGGGCTGCTGTTGCTGCTTGCCTTAGCCTAGTATTCGAGCACGGCGGGAGGAACCCGCATAGAGCAAAAGCCTCTTTGCTAGGGCATCCCCTCTGGGAAAGCACAGCATTCTCTGGGAAATCAGAGTCGGATCTGTGGGATGCTGCTGCTGTTTTCCTGAGGAAGACTCCACAGCACGGTGTAATAAATCTGCATGGAGCGAGATCCACTTTGCCTGGGAATCCCTTCTGCCTGAGAGAGAAGCGTGGTTGCGCCTGTGGAAAGATCCTTAAAGAAAGGGACATGTCTGTCACTGCACTCCCCAGGAGCCTGTCTCGGGAAAGTGCCGCATGCTGCCCCAGGAGAAGAGGAGTCGTTGGCCTAGTGGACGGAAAACGGTCGCGAAGCAGGAGCGCCGGCCCTGGCAAGAACAGCGGGCCGGTGGCAAGACAATTGTCACCCTCTGCTTGTGCAGAGAGACGAAGCTAAGGAGACACGAGGGGATGATTGGGCACGGGAGCGTGCTCTAATCTGAGGAAGGAGTCTGGACAGAAGGAAGGCCTTTCCTGTGCCTCTGGGCCCAAGGGGATAGCAGGTCCTTGGCCACCTGTCCAGAGGGCAGACGTGGGCTTGCCACCAATCTCCCGAACCTGAACTCGCAGAAACACCTCCTGGAGGAACGGGCAATCAAATGCCGTCTTCCTCCAGGATGTGGCAGCCTTGGCGGAGGCAGGGGGTGTGTCGGGGAAACAGGGACAGTTTCCCATTACTCCCCATCCCAGGGCACGGGCCGTGTGCAGTGATCCTCTCGCGGCTCCTCAAGGATGGGGAAGGCACGAGCCTAGTCCCCTGTCCACCTGAATGCCAGAGCGAAAGGGCAGGCCTTGCCTACGAGGAGAGATGTCATTGTGAGCAGAGTGCCATCCTAGGCCATGCACGCTGCTGCAGGGTCGAGGCTGGGTCTGCTTATTTCGGCTTGGTAGGATGAACCCAGGATGTGAACTTGGAGCCCGGGAAAGCAAGGCCCAAGAGGCACCAGCTCTCCCGCTGCTCTTCTTCCCTGAAGCGACTAAAGCCTTGCTGAGGAAGCAGTGGCCAAGTGCTGTTCTATCCAAGCCAAAGCCTCTGCGAAAGCACAGCATTCGCTGAGAAATCAGAGTCGGATAGGCGGGCTCTACTGCTGCTTGCCTGAGCCCGGTCTCGCGGTGGGAGAAACCCGCATACAGCGAAATCCTCTTTGGCCGGGCATCTCCTCTGGGAAAGCACAGCATTCACTGGGAAATCAGAATCGGATGTGGGGGATGCTGCTGCTGAATACCTAAGCTACTCTCCACAGCACGTTGGAAGATACCCGCATGCAACTAAATCCTCTTTGCCCTAGCACCTCTTTGCCTAAGAGAGAAGCGTGGTTGCACATCTGAAAGGGCCTTAAGGAAAGGGACATGTCTTTCACTGCACTCCCCAGGAGCAAGTCTGGGGCAGGCCGAACAAGCCGCCCCCAGAGAAGAGAAGATGCCATTGGCCTTGAGTTTGGGAAACGGTCGGGAAGCAGGAGAGCCTGCCGTGGCAGGAAGAGCAGGCCGGTGGCAAGACAAGTGTCACCCGCTCCCGGTGCGGAGAGACGAAGCCTCACTGCTAGAGACATGAGGTGACGACTAGGGCAGGGGCACCTGCTCCACTCTGAGGAAGGAGTCTGGGCAGAAGGCAGGCCTGTCTTGTGCCTCTGGTCCCAAGGAAACAGCATGTCCTTGACCACCTGTCCGTAGGGCACACTTGGGCTTGCTACCAGGAGCCAAACCCGGAACTTGAGGAACAGCTCCCTCGTGAAATGGGCAGTCAGATGCCATCTTCCTCCAAGATGTGACAGCGTTTTCGGTGGCAGGGGGTTTGCCGGGGAAGGAGTGGGGACAGTCCCCCAAAGCTCCCCATTCCAGGGAACGGACGGTGTTCAGGGATCCTGTCGCATCTCCTCTCCTGTGGCGAAGGCACTGGCCTTGTCCGTGAGTCCGCCTGAGAGCCAGTACCAAAGGCCAAGCGTTGCCTACAACGGGAGTTGGTAGTGTGCATTGAGTGCCATCCTAGGCCACGCACGCTGCTGCAGGTTTGTGGCTGTGTCTGCTTATTTCGGCCTGGCAGCGAGAACCCAGGGCGCCAACATGAAGCCCGGGACAGCAAGGCCTAAGACGGACCAGCTCTCCGCAGCTCTTCTTCCCTGACGCGACAGAGCAAACACCGAAATCCTTGCTGAGGAAGCAGCAGCGAAGTGCGGTTCCCGCCAAGCTGAAAAACCTATGCGAAAGCATAGCCATCGCTGGGAAATCAGAGTCGTTTCTGTGGGCTGCTGTTGCTGCTTGCCTTAGCCTAGTATTCGAGCACGGCGGGAGGAACCCGCATAGAGCAAAAGCCTCTTTGCTAGGGCATCCCCTCTGGAAAGCACAGCATTCTCTGGGAAATCAGAGTCGGATCTGTGGGATGCTGCTGCTGTTTTCCTGAGGAAGACTCCACAGCACGGTGTAATAAATCTGCATGGAGCGAGATCCACTTTGCCTGGGCATCCCTTCTGCCTGAGAGAGAAGCCTGGTTGCGCCTGTGGAAAGAGCCTTAAAGAAAGGGACATGTCTGTCACTGCACTCCCCAGGAGCCTGTCTCGGGAAAGTGCAGCATGCTGCCCCAGGAGAAGAGAAGGAGTCGTTGGCCTTGTGGACGGAAAACGGTCGCGAAGCAGGAGCGCCTGCCCTGGCAAGAACAGCGGGCCGGTGGCAAGACAATTGTCACCCTCTGCTTGTGCAGAGAGACGAAGCTAAGGAGACACGAGGGGATGATTGGGCACGGGAGAGTGCTCTAATCTGAGGAAGGAGTCTGGACAGAAGGAAGGCCTTTCCTGTGCCTCTGGGCCCAAGGGGATAGCAGGTCCTTGGCCACCTGTCCAGAGGGCAGACGTGGGCTTGCCACGAATCCCCAAACCTGAACTCGCAGAAACACCTCCTGGAGGAACGGGCAATCAAATGCCGTCTTCCTCCAGGATGTGGCAGCCTTGGCGGAGGCAGGGGGTGTGTCGGGGAAAAAGGGACAGTTTCCCATTACTCCCCATCCCAGGGCTCGGGCCGTGTGCAGTGATCCTCTCGCGGCTCCTCAAGGATGGGGAAGGCACGAGCCTATTCCCCTGTCCCCCTGAATGCCAGAGCGAAAGGGCAGGCCTTGCCTACGAGGAGAGATGTCATTGTGAGCAGAGTGTCATCCTAGGCCATGCACGCTGCTGCAGGGTCGAGGCTGGGTCTGCTTATTTCGGCTTGGTAGGATGAACCCAGGATGTGAACTTGGAGCCCGGGAAAGCAAGGCCCAAGAGGCACCAGCTCTCCCGCTGCTCTTCTTCCCTGAAGCGACTAAAGCCTTGCTGAGGAAGCAGCGGCCAAGTGCTGTTCTATCCAAGCCAAAGCCTCTGCGAAAGCACAGCATTCGCTGAGAAATCAGAGTCGGATCTGCGGGCTCTACTGCTGCTTGCCTGAGCCCGGTCTCGCGGTGGGAGAAACCCGCGTATAGCGAAATCCTCTTTGCCCGGGCATCTCCTCTGGGAAAGCACAGCATTCACTGGGAAATCAGAATCGGATGTGGGGGATGCTGCTGCTGAATACCTAAGCTACTCTACACAGCACGTTGGAAGATACCCGCATGCAACGAAATCCTCTTTGCCCTAGCACCTCTTTGCCTAAGAGAGAAGCGTGGTTGCACATCTGAAAGGGCCTTAAGGAAAGGGACATGTCTTTCACTGCACTCCCCAGGAGCAAGTCTGGGGCAGGCCGAACAAGCCGCCCCCAGAGAAAAGAAGATGCCATTGGCCTTGAGTTTGGGAAACGGTCGGGAAGCAGGAGAGCCTGCCGTGGCAGGAAGAGCAGGCCGGTGGCAAGACAAGTGTCACCCGCTCCCGGTGCGGAGAGACGAAGCCTCACTGCTAATGAGACATGAGGTGACGACTAGGGCAGGGGCACCTGCTCCACTCTGAGGAAGGAGTCTGGGCAGAAGGCAGGCCTGTCTTGTGCCTCTGGTCCCAAGGGGACAGCATATCCTTGACCACCTGTCCGTAGGGCACACTCGGGCTTGCTACCAGGAGCCAAACCCGGAACTTGAGGAACAGCTCCCTCGTGAAATGGGCAGTCAGATGCCATCTTCCTCCAAGATGTGACAGCGTTTTCGGTGGCAGGGGGTTTGCCGGGGAAGGAGTGGGGACAGTCCCCCAAAGCTCCCCATTCCAGGGAACGGACGGTGTTCAGGGATCCTGTCGCCTCTCCTCTCCTGTGGCGAAGGCACTGGCCTTGTCCGTGAGTCCGCCTGAGAGCCAGTACCAAAGGCCAAGCGTTGCCTACAACGGGAGTTGGTAGTGTGCATTGAGTGCCATCCTAGGCCACGCACGCTGCTGCAGGTTTGTGGCTGTGTCTGCTTATTTCGGCCTGGCAGCGAGAACCCAGGGCGCCAACATGAAGCCTGGGACAGCAAGGCCTAAGACGGACCAGCTCTCCGCAGCTCTTCTTCCCTGACGCGACAGAGCAAACACCGAAATCCTTGCTGAGGAAGCAGCAGCGACGTGCGGTTCCCGCCAAGCTGAAAAACCTATGCGAAAGCATAGCCATCGCTGGGAAATCAGAGTCGTTTCTGTGGGCTGCTGTTGCTGCTTGCCTTAGCCTAGTATTCGAGCACGGCGGGAGGAACCCGCATAGAGCAAAAGCCTCTTTGCTAGGGCATCCCCTCTGGAAAGCACAGCATTCTCTGGGAAATCAGAGTCGGATCTGTGGGATGCTGCTGTTGTTTTCCTGAGGAAGACTCCACAGCACGGTGTAATAAATCTGCATGGAGCGAGATCCACTTTGCCTGGGCATCCCTTCTGCCTGAGAGAGAAGCCTGGTTGCGCCTGTGGAAAGAGCCTTAAAGAAAGGGACATGTCTGTCACTGCACTCCCCAGGAGCCTGTCTCGGGAAAGTGCAGCATGCTGCCCCAGGAGAAGAGAAGGAGTCGTTGGCCTTGTGGACGGAAAACGGTCGCGAAGCAGGAGCGCCGGCCCTGGCAAGAACAGCGGGCCGGTGGCAAGACAATTGTCACCCTCTGCTTGTGCAGAGAGACGAAGCTAAGGAGACACGAGGGTATGATTGGGCACGGGAGCGTGCTCTAATCTGAGGAAGGAGTCTGGACAGAATGAAGGCCTTTCCTGTGCCTCTGGGCCCAAGGGGATAGCAGGTCCTTGGCCACCTGTCCAGAGGGCAGACGTGGGCTTGCCACCAATCTCCCGAACCTGAACTCGCAGAAACACCTCCTGGAGGAACGGGCAATCAAATGCCGTCTTCCTCCAGGATGTGGCAGCCTTGGCGGAGGCAGGGGGTGTGTCGGGGAAACAGGGACAGTTTCCCATTACTCCCCATCCCAGGGCACGGGCCGTGTGCAGTGATCCTCTCGCGGCTCCTCAAGGATGGGGAAGGCACGAGCCTAGTCCCCTGTCCCCCTGAATGCCAGAGCGAAAGGGCAGGCCTTGCCTACGAGGAGAGATGTCATTGTGAGCAGAGTGCCATCCTAGGCCATGCACGCTGCTGCAGGGTCGAGGCTGGGTCTGCTTATTTCGGCTTGGTAGGATGAACCCAGGATGTGAACTTGGAGCCCGGGAAAGCAAGGCCCAAGGGGCACCAGCTCTCCCGCTGCTCTTCTTCCCTGAAGCGACTAAAGCCTTGCTGAGGAAGCAGTGGCCAATTGCTGTTCTATCCAAGTCAAAGCCTCTGCGAAAGCACAGCATTCGCTGAGAAATCAGAGTCGGATAGGCGGGCTCTACTGCTGCTTGCCTGAGCCCGGTCTCGCGGTGGGAGAAACCCGCATACAGCGAAATCCTCTTTGGCCGGGCATCTCCTCTGGGAAAGCACAGCATTCACTGGGAAATCAGATTCGGATGTGGGGGATGCTGCTGCTGAATACCTAAGCTACTCTCCACAGCACGTTGGAAGATACCCGCATGCAACGAAATCCTCTTTGCCCTAGCACCTCTTTGCCTAAGAGAGAAGCGTGGTTGCACATCTGAAAGGGCCTTAAGGAAAGGGACATGTCTTTCACTGCACTCCCCAGGAGCAAGTCTGGGGCAGGCCGAACAAGCCGCCCCCAGAGAAGAGAAGATGCCATTGGCCTTGAGTTTGGGAAACGGTCGGGAAGCAGGAGAGCCTGCCGTGGCAGGAAGAGCAGGCCGGTGGCAAGACAAGTGTCACCCGCTCCCGGTGCGGAGAGACGAAGCCTCACTGCTAATGAGACATGAGGTGACGACTAGGGCAGGGGCACCTGCTCCACTCTGAGGAAGGAGTCTGGGCAGAAGGCAGGCCTGTCTTGTGCCTCTGGTCCCAAGGGGACAGCATGTCCTTGACCACCTGTCCGTAGGGCACACTTGGGCTTGCTACCAGGAGCCAAACCCGGAACTTGAGGAACAGCTCCCTCGTGAAATGGGCAGTCAGATGCCATCTTCCTCCAAGATGTGACAGCGTTTTCGGTGGCAGGGGGTTTGCCGGGGAAGGAGTGGGGACAGTCCCCCAAAGCTCCCCATTCCAGGGAACGGACGGTGTTCAGGGATCCTGTCGCATCTCCTCTCCTGTGGCGAAGGCACTGGCCTTGTCCGTGAGTCCGCCTGAGAGCCAGTACCAAAGGCCAAGCGTTGCCTACAACGGGAGTTGGTAGTGTGCATTGAGTGCCATCCTAGGCCACGCACGCTGCTGCAGGTTTGTGGCTGTGACTGCTTATTTCGGCCTGGCAGCGAGAACCCAGGGCGCCAACATGAAGCCCGGGACAGCAAGGCCTAAGACGGACCAGCTCTCCGCAGCTCTTCTTCCCTGACGCGACAGAGCAAACACCGAAATCCTTGCTGAGGAAGCAGCAGCGAAGTGCGGTTCCCGCCAAGCTGAAAAACCTATGCGAAAGCATAGCCATCGCTGGGAAATCAGAGTCGTTTCTGTGGGCTGCTGTTGCTGCTTGCCTTAGCCTAGTATTCGAGCACGGCGGGAGGAACCCGCATAGAGCAAAAGCCTCTTTGCTAGGGCATCCCCTCTGGAAAGCACAGCATTCTCTGGGAAATCAGAGTCGGATATGTGGGATGCTGCTGCTGTTTTCCTGAGGAAGACTCCACAGCACGGTGTAATAAATCTGCATGGAGCGAGATCCACTTTGCCTGGGCATCCCTTCTGCCTGAGAGAGAAGCCTGGTTGCGCCTGTGGAAAGAGCCTTAAAGAAAGGGACATGTCTGTCACTGCACTCCCCAGGAGCCTGTCTCGGGAAAGTGCAGCATGCTGCCCCAGGAGAAGAGAAGGAGTCGTTGGCCTTGTGGACGGAAAACGGTCGCGAAGCAGGAGCGCCGGCCCTGGCAAGAACAGCGGGCCGGTGGCAAGACAATTGTCACCATCTGCTTGTGCAGGGAGACGAAGCTAAGGAGACACGAGGGGATGATTGGGCACGGGAGCGTGCTCTAATCTGAGGAAGGAGTCTGGACAGAAGGAAGGCCTTTCCTGTGCCTCTGGGCCCAAGGGGATAGCAGGTCCTTGGCCACCTGTCCAGAGGGCAGACGTGGGCTTGCCACGAATCTCCCGAACCTGAACTCGCAGAAACACCTCCTGGAGGAACGGGCAATCAAATGCCGTCTTCCTCCAGGATGTGGCAGCCTTGGCGGAGGCAGGGGGTGTGTCGGGGAAACAGGGACAGTTTCCCATTACTCCCCATCCCAGGGCACGGGCCGTGTGCAGTGATCCTCTCGCGGCTCCTCAAGGATGGGGAAGGCACGAGCCTAGTCCCCTGTCCCCCTGAATGCCAGAGCGAAAGGGCAGGCCTTGCCTACGAGGAGAGATGTCATTGTGAGCAGAGTGCCATCCTAGGCCATGCACGCTGCTGCAGGGTCGAGGCTGGGTCTGCTTATTTCGGCTTGCTAGGATGAACCCAGGATGTGAACTTGGAGCCCGGGAAAGCAAGGCCCAAGAGGCACCAGCTCTCCCGCTGCTCTTCTTCCCTGAAGCGACTAAAGCCTTGCTGAGGAAGCAGCGGCCAAGTGCTGTTCTATCCAAGCCAAAGCCTCTGCGAAAGCACAGCATTCGCTGAGAAATCAGAGTCGGATCTGCGGGCTCTACTGCTGCTTGCCTGAGCCCGGTCTCGCGGTGGGAGAAACCCGCGTATAGCGAAATCCTCTTTGCCCGGGCATCTCCTCTGGGAAAGCACAGCATTCACTGGGAAATCAGAATCGGATGTGGGGGATGCTGCTGCTGAATACCTAAGCTACTCTCCACAGCACGTTGGAAGATACCCGCATGCAACGAAATCCTCTTTGCCCTAGCACCTCTTTGCCTAAGAGAGAAGCGTGGTTGCACATCTGAAAGGGCCTTAAGGAAAGGGACATGTCTTTCACTGCACTCCCCAGGAGCAAGTCTGGGGCAGGCCGAACAAGCCGCCCCCAGAGAAGAGAAGATGCCATTGGCCTTGAGTTTGGGAAACGGTCGGGAAGCAGGAGAGCCTGCCGTGGCAGGAAGAGCAGGCCGGTGGCAAGACAAGTGTCACCCGCTCCCGGTGCGGAGAGACGAAGCCTCACTGCTAATGAGACATGAGGTGACGACTAGGGCAGGGGCACCTGCTCCACTCTGAGGAAGGAGTCTGGGCAGAAGGCAGGCCTGTCTTGTGCCTCTGGTCCCAAGGGGACAGCATGTCCTTGACCACCTGTCCGTAGGGCACACTCGGGCTTGCTACCAGGAGCCAAACCCGGAACTTGAGGAACAGCTCCCTCGTGAAATGGGCAGTCAGATGCCATCTTCCTCCAAGATGTGACAGCGTTTTCGGTGGCAGGGGGTTTGCCGGGGAAGGAGTGGGGACAGTCCCCCAAAGCTCCCCATTCCAGGGAACGGACGGTGTTCAGGGATCCTGTCGCATCTCCTCTCCTGTGGCGAAGGCACTGGCCTTGTCCGTGAGTCCGCCTGAGAGCCAGTACCAAAGGCCAAGCGTTGCCTACAACGGGAGTTGGTAGTGTGCATTGAGTGCCATCCTAGGCCACGCACGATGCTGCAGGTTTGTGGCTGTGACTGCTTATTTCGGCCTGGCAGCGAGAACCCAGGGCGCCAACATGAAGCCCGGGACAGCAAGGCCTAAGACGGACCAGCTCTCCGCAGCTCTTCTTCCCTGACGCGACAGAGCAAACACCGAAATCCTTGCTGAGGAAGCAGCAGCGACGTGCGGTTCCCGCCAAGCTGAAAAACCTATGCGAAAGCATAGCCATCGCTGGGAAATCAGAGTCGTTTCTGTGGGCTGCTGTTGCTGCTTGCCTTAGCCTAGTATTCGAGCACGGCGGGAGGAACCCGCATAGAGCAAAAGCCTCTTTGCTAGGGCATCCCCTCTGGAAAGCACAGCATTGTCTGGGAAATCAGAGTCGGATCTGTGGGATGCTGCTGTTGTTTTCCTGAGGAAGACTCCACAGCACGGTGTAATAAATCTGCATGGAGCGAGATCCACTTTGCCTGGGCATCCCTTCTGCCTGAGAGAGAAGCCTGGTTGCGCCTGTGGAAAGAGCCTTAAAGAAAGGGACATGTCTGTCACTGCACTCCCCAGGAGCCTGTCTCGGGAAAGTGCAGCATGCTGCCCCAGGAGAAGAGAAGGAGTCGTTGGCCTTGTGGACGGAAAACGGTCGCGAAGCAGGAGCGCCTGTCCTGGCAAGAACAGCGGGCCGGTGGCAAGACAATTGTCACCCTCTGCTTGTGCAGGGAGACGAAGCTAAGGAGACACGAGGGTATGATTGGGCACGGGAGCGTGCTCTAATCTGAGGAAGGAGTCTGGACAGAAGGAAGGCCTTTCCTGTGCCTCTGGGCCCAAGGGGATAGCAGGTCCTTGGCCACCTGTCCAGAGGGCAGACGTGGGCTTGCCACGAATCTCCCGAACCTGAACTCGCAGAAACACCTCCTGGAGGAACGGGCAATCAAATGCCGTCTTCCTCCAGGATGTGGCAGCCTTGGCGGAGGCAAGGGGTGTGTCGGGGAAACAGGGACAGTTTCCCATTACTCCCCATCCCAGGGCACGGGCCGTGTGCAGTGATCCTCTCGCGGCTCCTCAAGGATGGGGAAGGCACGAGCCTAGTCCCCTGTCCCCCTGAATGCCAGAGCGAAAGGGCAGGCCTTGCCTACGAGGAGAGATGTCATTGTGAGCAGAGTGCCTTCCTAGGCCATGCACGCTGCTGCAGGGTCGAGGCTGGGTCTGCTTATTTCGGCTTGCTAGGATGAACCCAGGATGTGAACTTGGAGCCCGGGAAAGCAAGGCCCAAGAGGCACCAGCTCTCCCGCTGCTCTTCTTCCCTGAAGCGACTAAAGCCTTGCTGAGGAAGCAGCGGCCAAGTGCTGTTCTATCCAAGCCAAAGCCTCTGCGAAAGCACAGCATTCGCTGAGAAATCAGAGTCGGATAGGCGGGCTCTACTGCTGCTTGCCTGAGCCCGGTCTCGCGGTGGGAGAAACCCGCATATAGCGAAATCCTCTTTGCCCGGGCATCTCCTCTGGGAAAGCACAGCATTCACTGGGAAATCAGAATCGGATGTGGGGGATGCTGCTGCTGAATACCTAAGCTACTCTCCACAGCACGTTGGAAGATACCCGCATGCAACGAAATCCTCTTTGCCCTAGCACCTCTTTGCCTAAGAGAGAAGCGTGGTTGCACATCTGAAAGGGCCTTAAGGAAAGGGACATGTCTTTCACTGCACTCCCCAGGAGCAAGTCTGGGGCAGGCCGAACAAGCCGCACCCAGAGAAGAGAAGATGCCATTGGCCTTGAGTTTGGGAAACGGTCGGGAAGCAGGAGAGCCTGCCGTGGCAGGAAGAGCAGGCCGGTGGCAAGACAAGTGTCACCCGCTCCCGGTGCGGAGAGACGAAGCCTCACTGCTAATGAGACATGAGGTGACGACTAGGGCAGGGGCACCTGCTCCACTCTGAGGAAGGAGTCTGGGCAGAAGGCAGGCCTGTCTTGTGCCTCTGGTCCCAAGGGGACAGCATATCCTTGACCACCTGTCCGTAGGGCACACTCGGGCTTGCTACCAGGAGCCAAACCCGGAACTTGAGGAACAGCTCCCTCGTGAAATGGGCAGTCAGATGCCATCTTCCTCCAAGATGTGACAGCGTTTTCGGTGGCAGGGGGTTTGCCGGGGAAGGAGTGGGGACAGTCCCCCAAAGCTCCCCATTCCAGGGAACGGACGGTGTTCAGGGATCCTGTCGCCTCTCCTCTCCTGTGGCGAAGGCACTGGCCTTGTCCGTGAGTCCGCCTGAGAGCCAGTACCAAAGGCCAAGCGTTGCCTACAACGGGAGTTGGTAGTGTGCATTGAGTGCCATCCTAGGCCACGCACGCTGCTGCAGGTTTGAGGCTGTGTCTGCTTATTTCGGCCTGGCAGCGAGAACCCAGGGCGCCAACATGAAGCCTGGGACAGCAAGGCCTAAGACGGACCAGCTCTCCGCAGCTCTTCTTCCCTGACGCGACAGAGCAAACACCGAAATCCTTGCTGAGGAAGCAGCAGCGACGTGCGGTTCCCGCCAAGCTGAAAAACCTATGCGAAAGCATAGCCATCGCTGGGAAATCAGAGTCGTTTCTGTGGGCTGCTGTTGCTGCTTGCCTTAGCCTAGTATTCGAGCACGGCGGGAGGAACCCGCATAGAGCAAAAGCCTCTTTGCTAGGGCATCCCCTCTGGAAAGCACAGCATTCTCTGGGAAATCAGAGTCGGATCTGTGGGATGCTGCTGTTGTTTTCCTGAGGAAGACTCCACAGCACGGTGTAATAAATCTGCATGGAGCGAGATCCACTTTGCCTGGGCATCCCTTCTGCCTGAGAGAGAAGCCTGGTTGCGCCTGTGGAAAGAGCCTTAAAGAAAGGGACATGTCTGTCACTGCACTCCCCAGGAGCCTGTCTCGGGAAAGTGCAGCATGCTGCCCCAGGAGAAGAGAAGGAGTCGTTGGCCTTGTGGACGGAAAACGGTCGCGAAGCAGGAGCGCCGGCCCTGGCAAGAACAGCGGGCCGGTGGCAAGACAATTGTCACCCTCTGCTTGTGCAGAGAGACGAAGCTAAGGAGACACGAGGGGATGATTGGGCACGGGAGCGTGCTCTAATCTGAGGAAGGAGTCTGGACAGAAGGAAGGCCTTTCCTGTGCCTCTGGGCCCAAGGGGATAGCAGGTCCTTGGCCACCTGTCCAGAGGGCAGACGTGGGCTTGCCACCAATCTCCCGAACCTGAACTCGCAGAAACACCTCCTGGAGGAACGGGCAATCAAATGCCGTCTTCCTCCAGGATGTGGCAGCCTTGGCGGAGGCAGGGGGTGTGTCGGGGAAACAGGGACAGTTTCCCATTACTCCCCATCCCAGGGCACGGGCCGTGTGCAGTGATCCTCTCGCGGCTCCTCAAGGATGGGGAAGGCACGAGCCTAGTCCCCTGTCCCCCTGAATGCCAGAGCGAAAGGGCAGGCCTTGCCTACGAGGAGAGATGTCATTGTGAGCAGAGTGCCATCCTAGGCCATGCACGCTGCTGCAGGGTCGAGGCTGGGTCTGCTTATTTCGGCTTGGTAGGATGAACCCAGGATGTGAACTTGGAGCCCGGGAAAGCAAGGCCCAAGAGGCACCAGCTCTCCCGCTGCTCTTCTTCCCTGAAGCGACTAAAGCCTTGCTGAGGAAGCAGCGGCCAAGTGCTGTTCTATCCAAGCCAAAGCCTCTGCGAAAGCACAGCATTCGCTGAGAAATCAGAGTCGGATAGGCGGGCTCTACTGCTGCTTGCCTGAGCCCGGTCTCGCGGTGGGAGAAACCCGCATATAGCGAAATCCTCTTTGGCCGGGCATCTCCTCTGGGAAAGCACAGCATTCACTGGGAAATCAGAATCGGATGTGGGGGATGCTGCTGCTGAATACCTAAGCTACTCTCCACAGCACGTTGGAAGATACCCGCATGCAACGAAATCCTCTTTGCCCTAGCACCTCTTTGCCTAAGAGAGAAGCGTGGTTGCACATCTGAAAGGGCCTTAAGGAAAGGGACATGTCTTTCACTGCACTCCCCAGGAGCAAGTCTGGGGCAGGCCGAACAAGCCGCCCCCAGAGAAGAGAAGATGCCATTGGCCTTGAGTTTGGGAAACGGTCGGGAAGCAGGAGAGCCTGCCGTGGCAGGAAGAGCAGGCCGGTGGCAAGACAAGTGTCACCCGCTCCCGGTGCGGAGAGACGAAGCCTCACTGCTAATGAGACATGAGGTGACGACTAGGGCAGGGGCACCTGCTCCACTCTGAGGAAGGAGTCTGGGCAGAAGGCAGGCCTGTCTTGTGCCTCTGGTCCCAAGGGGACAGCATATCCTTGACCACCTGTCCGTAGGGCACACTCGGGCTTGCTACCAGGAGCCAAACCCGGAACTTGAGGAACAGCTCCCTCGTGAAATGGGCAGTCAGATGCCATCTTCCTCCAAGATGTGACAGCGTTTTCGGTGGCAGGGGGTTTGCCGGGGAAGGAGTGGGGACAGTCCCCCAAAGCTCCCCATTCCAGGGAACGGACGGTGTTCAGGGATCCTGTCGCCTCTCCTCTCCTGTGGCGAAGGCACTGGCCTTGTCCGTGAGTCCGCCTGAGAGCCAGTACCAAAGGCCAAGCGTTGCCTACAACGGGAGTTGGTAGTGTGCATTGAGTGCCATCCTAGGCCACGCACGCTGCTGCAGGTTTGTGGCTGTGTCTGCTTATTTCGGCCTGGCAGCGAGAACCCAGGGCGCCAACATGAAGCCTGGGACAGCAAGGCCTAAGACGGACCAGCTCTCCGCAGCTCTTCTTCCCTGACGCGACAGAGCAAACACCGAAATCCTTGCTGAGGAAGCAGCAGCGACGTGCGGTTCCCGCCAAGCTGAAAAACCTATGCGAAAGCATAGCCATCGCTGGGAAATCAGAGTCGTTTCTGTGGGCTGCTGTTGCTGCTTGCCTTAGCCTAGTATTCGAGCACGGCGGGAGGAACCCGCATAGAGCAAAAGCCTCTTTGCTAGGGCATCCCCTCTGGAAAGCACAGCATTCTCTGGGAAATCAGAGTCGGATCTGTGGGATGCTGCTGCTGTTTTCCTGAGGAAGACTCCACAGCACGGTGTAATAAATCTGCATGGAGCGAGATCCACTTTGCCTGGGCATCCCTTCTGCCTGAGAGAGAAGCCTGGTTGCGCCTGTGGAAAGAGCCTTAAAGAAAGGGACATGTCTGTCACTGCACTCCCCAGGAGCCTGTCTCGGGAAAGTGCAGCATGCTGCCCCAGGAGAAGAGAAGGAGTCGTTGGCCTTGTGGACGGAAAACGGTCGCGAAGCAGGAGCGCCGGCCCTGGCAAGAACAGCGGGCCGGTGGCAAGACAATTGTCACCCTCTGCTTGTGCAGGGAGACGAAGCTAAGGAGACACGAGGGGATGATTGGGCACGGGAGCGTGCTCTAATCTGAGGAAGGAGTCTGGACAGAAGGAAGGCCTTTCCTGTGCCTCTGGGCCCAAGGGGATAGCAGGTCCTTGGCCACCTGTCCAGAGGGCAGACGTGGGCTTGCCACGAATCTCCCGAACCTGAACTCGCAGAAACACCTCCTGGAGGAACGGGCAATCAAATGCCGTCTTCCTCCAGGATGTGGCAGCCTTGGCGGAGGCAAGGGGTGTGTCGGGGAAACAGGGACAGTTTCCCATTACTCCCCATCCCAGGGCACGGGCCGTGTGCAGTGATCCTCTCGCGGCTCCTCAAGGATGGGGAAGGCACGAGCCTAGTCCCCTGTCCCCCTGAATGCCAGAGCGAAAGGGCAGGCCTTGCCTACGAGGAGAGATGTCATTGTGAGCAGAGTGTCATCCTAGGCCATGCACGCTGCTGCAGGGTCGAGGCTGGGTCTGCTTATTTCGGCTTGCTAGGATGAACCCAGGATGTGAACTTGGAGCCCGGGAAAGCAAGGCCCAAGAGGCACCAGCTCTCCCGCTGCTCTTCTTCCCTGAAGCGACTAAAGCCTTGCTGAGGAAGCAGCGGCCAAGTGCTGTTCTATCCAAGCCAAAGCCTCTGCGAAAGCACAGCATTCGCTGAGAAATCAGAGTCGGATCTGCGGGCTCTACTGCTGCTTGCCTGAGCCCGGTCTCGCGGTGGGAGAAACCCGCATATAGAGAAATCCTCTTTGCCCGGGCATCTCCTCTGGGAAAGCACAGCATTCACTGGGAAATCAGAATCGGATGTGGGGGATGCTGCTGCTGAATACCTAAGCTACTCTCCACAGCACGTTGGAAGATACCCGCATGCAACGAAATCCTCTTTGCCCTAGCACCTCTTTGCCTAAGAGAGAAGCGTGGTTGCACATCTGAAAGGGCCTTAAGGAAAGGGACATGTCTTTCACTGCACTCCCCAGGAGCAAGTCTGGGGCAGGCCGAACAAGCCGCCCCCAGAGAAGAGAAGATGCCATTGGCCTTGAGTTTGGGAAACGGTCGGGAAGCAGGAGAGCCTGCCGTGGCAGGAAGAGCAGGCCGGTGGCAAGACAAGTGTCACCCGCTCCCGGTGCGGAGAGACGAAGCCTCACTGCTAATGAGACATGAGGTGACGACTAGGGCAGGGGCACCTGCTCCACTCTGAGGAAGGAGTCTGGGCAGAAGACAGGCCTGTCTTGTGCCTCTGGTCCCAAGGGGACAGCATATCCTTGACCACCTGTCCGTAGGGCACACTCGGGCTTGCTACCAGGAGGCAAACCCGGAACTTGAGGAACAGCTCCCTCGTGAAATGGGCAGTCAGATGCCATCTTCCTCCAAGATGTGACAGCGTTTTCGGTGGCAGGGGGTTTGCCGGGGAAGGAGTGGGGACAGTCCCCCAAAGCTCCCCATTCCAGGGAACGGACGGTGTTCAGGGATCCTGTCGCCTCTCCTCTCCTGTGGCGAAGGCACTGGCCTTGTCCGTGAGTCCGCCTGAGAGCCAGTACCAAAGGCCAAGCGTTGCCTACAACGGGAGTTGGTAGTGTGCATTGAGTGCCATCCTAGGCCACGCACGCTGCTGCAGGTTTGAGGCTGTGTCTGCTTATTTCGGCCTGGCAGCGAGAACCCAGGGCGCCAACATGAAGCCTGGGACAGCAAGGCCTAAGACGGACCAGCTCTCCGCAGCTCTTCTTCCCTGACGCGACAGAGCAAACACCGAAATCCTTGCTGAGGAAGCAGCAGCGACGTGCGGTTCCCGCCAAGCTGAAAAACCTATGCGAAAGCATAGCCATCGCTGGGAAATCAGAGTCGTTTCTGTGGGCTGCTGTTGCTGCTTGCCTTAGCCTAGTATTCGAGCACGGCGGGAGGAACCCGCATAGAGCAAAAGCCTCTTTGCTAGGGCATCCCCTCTGGAAAGCACAGCATTCTCTGGGAAATCAGAGTCGGATCTGTGGGATGCTGCTGTTGTTTTCCTGAGGAAGACTCCACAGCACGGTGTAATAAATCTGCATGGAGCGAGATCCACTTTGCCTGGGCATCCCTTCTGCCTGAGAGAGAAGCCTGGTTGCGCCTGTGGAAAGAGCCTTAAAGAAAGGGACATGTCTGTCACTGCACTCCCCAGGAGCCTGTCTCGGGAAAGTGCAGCATGCTGCCCCAGGAGAAGAGAAGGAGTCGTTGGCCTTGTGGACGGAAAACGGTCGCGAAGCAGGAGCGCCGGCCCTGGCAAGAACAGCGGGCCGGTGGCAAGACAATTGTCACCCTCTGCTTGTGCAGAGAGACGAAGCTAAGGAGACACGAGGGTATGATTGGGCACGGGAGCGTGCTCTAATCTGAGGAAGGAGTCTGGACAGAAGGAAGGCCTTTCCTGTGCCTCTGGGCCCAAGGGGATAGCAGGTCCTTGGCCACCTGTCCAGAGGGCAGACGTGGGCTTGCCACCAATCTCCCGAACCTGAACTCGCAGAAACACCTCCTGGAGGAACGGGCAATCAAATGCCGTCTTCCTCCAGGATGTGGCAGCCTTGGCGGAGGCAGGGGGTGTGTCGGGGAAACAGGGACAGTTTCCCATTACTCCCCATCCCAGGGCACGGGCCGTGTGCAGTGATCCTCTCGCGGCTCCTCAAGGATGGGGAAGGCACGAGCCTAGTCCCCTGTCCCCCTGAATGCCAGAGCGAAAGGGCAGGCCTTGCCTACGAGGAGAGATGTCATTGTGAGCAGAGTGCCATCCTAGGCCATGCACGCTGCTGCAGGGTCGAGGCTGGGTCTGCTTATTTCGGCTTGGTAGGATGAACCCAGGATGTGAACTTGGAATCCGGGAAAGCAAGGCCCAAGAGGCACCAGCTCTCCCGCTGCTCTTCTTCCCTGAAGCGACTAAAGCCTTGCTGAGGAAGCAGCGGCCAAGTGCAGTTCGCTCCAAGCCAAAGCCTCTGCGAAAGCACAGCATTCGCTCAGAAATCAGAGTCGGATCTGCGGGCTCTACTGCTGCTTGCCTGAGCCCGGTCTCGCGGTGGGAGAAAGCCGCATACAGCGAAATCCTCTTTGCCCGGGCTTCTCCTCTGGGAAAGCACAGCATTCACTGGGAAATCAGAATCGGATGTGGGGGATGCTGCTGCTGAATACCTAAGCTACTCTCCACAGCACGTTGGAAGATACCCGCATGCAACGAAATCCTCTTTGCCCTAGCACCTCTTTGCCTAAGAGAGAAGCGTGGTTGCACATCTGAAAGGGCCTTAAGGAAAGGGACATGTCTTTCACTGCACTCCCCAGGAGCAAGTCTGGGGCAGGCCGAACAAGCCGCCCCCAGAGAAGAGAAGATGCCATTGGCCTTGAGTTTGGGAAACGGTCGGGAAGCAGGAGAGCCTGCCGTGGCAGGAAGAGCAGGCCGGTGGCAAGACAAGTGTCACCCGCTCCCGGTGCGGAGAGACGAAGCCTCACTGCTAAAGAGACATGAGGTGACGACTAGGGCAGGGGCACCTGCTCCACTCTGAGGAAGGAGTCTGGGCAGAAGGCAGGCCTGTCTTGTGCCTCTGGTCCCAAGGGGACAGCATGTCCTTGACCACCTGTCCGTAGGGCACACTTGGGCTGGCTACCAGGAGCCAAACCCGGAACTTGAGGAACAGCTCCCTCGTGAAATGGGCAGTCAGATGCCATCTTCCTCCAAGATGTGACAGCGTTTTTGGTGGCAGGGGGTTTGCCGGGGAAGGAGTGGGGACAGTCCCCCAAAGCTCCCCATTCCAGGGAACGGACGGTGTTCAGGGATCCTGTCGCCTCTCCTCTCCTGTGGCGAAGGCACTGGCCTTGTCCGTGAGTCTGCCTGAGAGCCAGTACCAAAGGCCAAGCGTTGCCTACAACGGGAGTTGGTAGTGTGCATTGAGTGCCATCCTAGGCCACGCACGCTGCTGCAGGTTTGTGGCTGTGTCTGCTTATTTCGGCCTGGCAGCGAGAACCCAGGGCGCCAACATGAAGCCCGGGACAGCAAGGCCTAAGACAGACCAGCTCTCCGCAGCACTTCTTCCCTGACGCGACAGAGCAAACACCGAAATCCTTGCTGAGGAAGCAGCAGCGAAGTGCGGTTCCCGCCAAGCTGAAAAACCTATGCGAAAGCATAGCCATCGCTGGGAAATCAGAGTCGTTTTTGTGGGCTGCTGTTGCTGCTTGCCTTAGCCTAGTATTCGAGCACGGCGGGAGGAACCCGCATAGAGCAAAAGCCTCTTTGCTAGGGCATCCCCTCTGGAAAGCACAGCATTCTCTGGGAAATCAGAGTCGGATCTGTGGGATGCTGCTGCTGTTTTCCTGAGGAAGACTCCACAGCACGGTGTAATAAATCTGCATGGAGCGAGATCCACTTTGCCTGGGCATCCCTTCTGCCTGAGAGAGAAGCCTGGTTGCGCCTGTGGAAAGAGCCTTAAAGAAAGGGACATGTCTGTCACTGCACTCCCCAGGAGCCTGTCTCGGGAAAGTGCAGCATGCTGCCCCAGGAGAAGAGAAGGAGTCGTTGGCCTTGTGGACGGAAAACGGTCGCGAAGCAGGAGCGCCGGCCCTGGCAAGAACAGCGGGCCGGTGGCAAGACAATTGTCACCCTCTGCTTGTGCAGAGAGACGAAGCTAAGGAGACACGAGGGGATGATTGGGCACGGGAGCGTGCTCTAATCTGAGGAAGGAGTCTGGACAGAAGGAAGGCCTTTCCTGTGCCTCTGGGCCCAAGGGGATAGCAGGTCCTTGGCCACCTGTCCAGAGGGCAGACGTGGGCTTGCCACCAATCTCCCGAACCTGAACTCGCAGAAACACCTCCTGGAGGAACGGGCAATCAAATGCCGTCTTCCTCCAGGATGTGGCAGCCTTGGCGGAGGCAGGGGGTGTGTCGGGGAAACAGGGACAGTTTCCCATTACTCCCCATCCCAGGGCACGGGCCGTGTGCAGTGATCCTCTCGCGGCTCCTCAAGGATGGGGAAGGCACGAGCCTAGTCCCCTGTCCCCCTGAATGCCAGAGCGAAAGGACAGGCCTTGCCTACGAGGAGAGATGTCATTGTGAGCAGAGTGCCATCCTAGGCCATGCACGCTGCTGCAGGGTCGAGGCTGGGTCTGCTTATTTCGGCATGGTAGGATGAACCCAGGATGTGAACTTGGAGCCCGGGAAAGCAAGGCCCAAGAGGCACCAGCTCTCCCGCTGCTCTTCTTCCCTGAAGCGACTAAAGCCTTGCTGAGGAAGCAGCGGCCAAGTGCTGTTCGCTCCAAGCCAAAGCCTCTGCGAAAGCACAGCATTCGCTGAGAAATCAGAGTCGGATCTGCGGGCTCTACTGCTGCTTGCCTGAGCCCGGTCTCGCGGTGGGAGAAACCCGCATACAGTGAAATCCTCTTTGCCCGGGCATCTCCTCTGGGAAAGCACAGCATTCACTGGGAAATCAGAATCGGATGTGGGGGATGCTGCTGCTGAATACCTAAGCTACTCTCCACAGCACGTTGGAAGATACCCGCATGCAACGAAATCCTCTTTGCCCTAGCACCTCTTTGCCTAAGAGAGAAGCGTGGTTGCACATCTGAAAGGGCCTTAAGGAAAGGGACATGTCTTTCACTGCACTCCCCAGGAGCAAGTCTGGGGCAGGCCGAACAAGCCGCCCCAGAGAAGAGAAGGTGCCATTGGCCTTGAGTTTGGGAAACGGTTGGGAAGCAGGAGAGCCTGCCGTGGCAGGAAGAGCAGGCCGGTGGCAAGACAAGTGTCACCCGCTCCCGGTGCGGAGAGACGAAGCCTCACTGCTAAAGAGACATGAGGTGACGACTAGGGCAGGGGCACCTGCTCCACTCTGAGGAAGGAGTCTGGGCAGAAGGCAGGCCTGTCTTGTGCCTCTGGTCCCAAGGGGACAGCATGTCCTTGACCACCTGTCCGTAGGGCACACTCGGGCTTGCTACCAGGAGCCAAACCCGGAACTTGAGGAACAGCTCCCTCGTGAAATGGGCAGTCAGATGCCATCTTCCTCCAAGATGTGACAGCGTTTTCGGTGGCAGGGGGTTTGCCGGGGAAGGAGTGGGGACAGTCCCCCAAAGCTCCCCATTCCAGGGAACGGACGGTGTTCAGGGATCCTGTCGCCTCTCCTCTCCTGTGGCGAAGGCACTGGCCTTGTCCGTGAGTCCGCCTGAGAGCCAGTACCAAAGGCCAAGCGTTGCCTACAACGGGAGTTGGTAGTGTGCATTGAGTGCCATCCTAGGCCACGCACGCTGCTGCAGGTTTGTGGCTGTGTCTGCTTATTTCGGCCTGGCAGCGAGAACCCAGGGCGCCAACATGAAGCCCGGGACAGCAAGGCCTAAGACGGACCAGCTCTCCGCAGCTCTTCTTCCCTGACGCGACAGAGCAAACACCGAAATCCTTGCTGAGGAAGCAGCAGCGAAGTGCGGTTCCCGCCAAGCTGAAAAGCTATGCGAAAGCATAGCCATCGCTGGGAAATCAGAGTCGTTTCTGTGGGCTGCTGTTGCTGCTTGCCTTAGCCTAGTATTCGAGCACGGCGGGAGGAACCCGCATAGAGCAAAAGCCTCTTTGCTAGGGCATCCCCTCTGGGAAAGCACAGCATTCTCTGGGAAATCAGAGTCGGATCTGTGGGATGCTGCTGCTGTTTTCCTGAGGAAGACTCCACAGCACGGTGTAATAAATCTGCATGGAGCGAGATCCACTTTGCCTGGGCATCCCTTCTGCCTGAGAGAGAAGCGTGGTTGCGCCTGTGGAAATATCCTTAAAGAAAGGGACATGTCTGTCACTGCACTCCCCAGGAGCCTGTCTCGGGAAAGTGCAGCATGCTGCCCCAGGAGAAGACAAGGAGTCGTTGGCCTTGTGGACGGAAAACGGTCGCAAAGCAGGAGCGCCGGCCCTGGCAAGAACAGCGGGCCGGTGGCAAGACAATTGTCACCCTCTGCTTGTGCAGAGAGACGAAGCTAAGGAGACACGAGGGGATGATTGGGCACGGGAGCGTGCTCTAATCTGAGGAAGGAGTCTGGACAGAAGGAAGGCCTTTCCTGTGCCTCTGGGCCCAAGGGGATAGCAGGTCCTTGGCCACCTGCCCAGAGGGCAGACGTGGGCTTGCCACCAATCTCCCGAACCTGAACTCACAGAAACACCTCCTGGAGGAACGGGCAATCAAATGCCGTCTTCCTGCAGGATGTGGCAGCCTTGGCGGAGGCAGGGGGTGTGTCGGGGAAACAGGGACAGTTTCCCATTACTCCCCATCCCAGGGCACGTGCCGTGTGCAGTGATCCTCTCGCGGCTCCTCAAGGATGGGGAAGGTACGAGCCTAGTCCCCTGTCCCCCTGAATGCCAGAGCGAAAGCACAGGCCTTGCCTACGAGGAGAGATGTCATTGTGAGCAGAGTGCCATCCTAGGCCATGCACGCTGCTGCAGGGTCGAGGCTGGGTCTGCTTATTTCGGCTTGGTAGGATGAACCCAGGATGTGAACTTGGAGCCCGGGAAAGCAAGGCCCAAGAGGCACCAGCTCTCCCGCTGCTCTTCTTCCCTGAAGCGACTAAAGCCTTGCTGAGGAAGCAGCCGCCAAGTGCTGTTCGCTCCAAGCCAAAGCCTCTGCGAAAGCACAGCATTCGCTGAGAAATCAGAGTCGGATCTGCGGGCTCTACTGCTGCTTGCCTGAGCCCGGTCTCGCGGTGGGAGAAACCCGCATACAGTGAAATCCTCTTTGCCCGGGCATCTCCTCTGGGAAAGCACAGCATTCACTGGGAAATCAGAATCGGATGTGGGGGATGCTGCTGCTGAATACCTAAGCTACTCTCCACAGCACGTTGGAAGATACCCGCATGCAACGAAATCCTCTTTGCCCTAGAACCTCTTTGCCTAAGAGAGAAGCGTGGTTGCACATCTGAAAGGGCCTTAAGGAAAGGGACATGTCTTTCACTGCACTCCCCAGGAGCAAGTCTGGGGCAGGCCGAACAAGCCGCCCCCAGAGAAGAGAAGGTGCCATTGGCCTTGAGTTTGGGAAACGGTCGGGAAGCAGGAGAGCCTGATGGCAGGAAGAGCAGGCCGGTGGCAAGACAAGTGTCACCCGCTCCCGGTGCGGAGAGACGAAGCCTCACTGCTAATGAGACATGAGGTGATGACTAGGGCAGGGGCACCTGCTCCACTCTGAGGAAGGAGTCTGGGCAGAAGGCAGGCCTGTCTTGTGCCTCTGGTCCCAAGGGGACAGGATGTCCTAGACCACCTGTCCGTAGGGCACACTCGGGCTTGCTACCAGGAGCCAAACCCGGAACTTGAGGAACAGCTCCCTCGTGAAATGGGCAGTCAGATGCCATCTTCCTCCAAGATGTGACAGCGTTTTCGGTGGCAGGGGGTTTGCCGGGGAAGGAGTGGGGACAGTCCCCCAAAGCTCCCCATTCCAGGGAACGGACGGTGTTCAGGGATCCTGTCGCCTCTCCTCTCCTGTGGCGAAGGCACTGGCCTTGTCCGTGAGTCCGCCTGAGAGCCAGTACCAAAGGCCAAGCGTTGCCTACAACGGGAGTTGGTAGTGTGCATTGAGTGCCATCCTAGGCCACGCACGCTGCTGCAGGTTTGTGGCTGTGTCTGCTTATTTCGGCCTGGCAGCGAGAACCCAGGGCGCCAACATGAAGCCCGGGACAGCAAGGCCTAAGACGGACCAGCTCTCCGCAGCTCTTCTTCCCTGACGCGACAGAGCAAACACCGAAATCCTTGCTGAGGAAGCAGCAGCGAAGTGCGGTTCCCGCCAAGCTGAAAACCTATGCGAAAGCATAGCCATCGCTGGGAAATCAGAGTCGTTTCTGTGGGCTGCTGTTGCTGCTTGCCTTAGCCTAGTATTCGAGCACGGCGGGAGGAACCCGCATAGAGCAAAAGCCTCTTTGCTAGGGCATCCCCTCTGGGAAAGCACAGCATTCTCTGGGAAATCAGAGTCGGATCTGTGGGATGCTGCTGCTGTTTTCCTGAGGAAGACTCCACAGCACGGTGTAATAAATCTGCATGGAGCGAGATCCACTTTGCCTGGGAATCCCTTCTGCCTGAGAGAGAAGCGTGGTTGCGCCTGTGGAAAGATCCTTAAAGAAAGGGACATGTCTGTCACTGCACTCCCCAGGAGCCTGTCTCGGGAAAGTGCAGCATGCTGCCCCAGGAGAAGAGGAGTCGTTGGCCTTGTGGACGGAAAACGGTCGCGAAGCAGGAGCCCCGGCCCTGGCAAGAACAGCGGGCCGGAGGCAAGACAATTGTCACCCTCTGCTTGTGCAGAGAGACGAAGCTAAGGAGACACGAGGGTATGATTGGGCACGGGAGCGTGCTCTAATCTGAGGAAGGAGTCTGGACAGAAGGAAGGCCTTTCCTGTGCCTCTGGGCCCAAGGGGATAGCAGGTCCTTGGCCACCTGTCCAGAGGGCAGACGTGGGCTTGCCACCAATCTCCCGAACCTGAACTCGCAGAAACACCTCCTGGAGGAACGGGCAATCAAATGCCGTCTTCCTCCAGGATGTGGCAGCCTTGGCGGAGGCAGGGGGTGTGTCGGGGAAACAGGGACAGTTTCCCATTACTCCCCATCCCAGGGCACGGGCCGTGTGCAGTGATCCTCTCGCGGCTCCTCAAGGATGGGGAAGGCACGAGCCTAGTCCCCTGTCCCCCTGAATGCCAGAGCGAAAGGGCAGGCCTTGCCTACGAGGAGAGATGTCATTGTGAGCAGAGTGCCATCCTAGGCCATGCACGCTGCTGCAGGGTCGAGGCTGGGTCTGCTTATTTCGGCTTGGTAGGATGAACCCAGGATGTGAACTTGGAGCCCGGGAAAGCAAGGCCCAAGAGGCACCAGCTCTCCCGCTGCTCTTCTTCCCTGAAGCGACTAAAGCCTTGCTGAGGAAGCAGTGGCCAAGTGCTGTTCTATCCAAGCCAAAGCCTCTGCGAAAGCACAGCATTCGCTGAGAAATCAGAGTCGGATAGGCGGGCTCTACTGCTGCTTGCCTGAGCCCGGTCTCGCGGTGGGAGAAACCCGCATACAGCGAAATCCTCTTTGGCCGGGCATCTCCTCTGGGAAAGCACAGCATTCACTGGGAAATCAGAATCGGATGTGGGGGATGCTGCTGCTGAATACCTAAGCTACTCTCCACAGCACGTTGGAAGATACCCGCATGCAACGAAATCCTCTTTGCCCTAGCACCTCTTTGCCTAAGAGAGAAGCGTGGTTGCACATCTGAAAGGGCCTTAAGGAAAGGGACATGTCTTTCACTGCACTCCCCAGGAGCAAGTCTGGGGCAGGCCGAACAAGCCGCCCCCAGAGAAGAGAAGATGCCATTGGCCTTGAGTTTGGGAAACGGTCGGGAAGCAGGAGAGCCTGCCGTGGCAGGAAGAGCAGGCCGGTGGCAAGACAAGTGTCACCCGCTCCCGGTGCGGAGAGACGAAGCCTCACTGCTAATGAGACATGAGGTGACGACTAGGGCAGGGGCACCTGCTCCACTCTGAGGAAGGAGTCTGGGCAGAAGGCAGGCCTGTCTTGTGACTCTGGTCCCAAGGGGACAGCATGTCCTTGACCACCTGTCCGTAGGGCACACTTGGGCTTGCTACCAGGAGCCAAACCCGGAACTTGAGGAACAGCTCCCTCGTGAAATGGGCAGTCAGATGCCATCTTCCTCCAAGATGTGACAGCGTTTTCGGTGGCAGGGGGTTTGCCGGGGAAGGAGTGGGGACAGTCCCCCAAAGCTCCCCATTCCAGGGAACGGACGGTGTTCAGGGATCCTGTCGCATCTCCTCTCCTGTGGCGAAGGCACTGGCCTTGTCCGTGAGTCCGCCTGAGAGCCAGTACCAAAGGCCAAGCGTTGCCTACAACGGGAGTTGGTAGTGTGCATTGAGTGCCATCCTAGGCCACGCACGCTGCTGCAGGTTTGTGGCTGTGTCTGCTTATTTCGGCCTGGCAGCGAGAACCCAGGGCGCCAACATGAAGCCCGGGACAGCAAGGCCTAAGACGGACCAGCTCTCCGCAGCTCTTCTTCCCTGACGCGACAGAGCAAACACCGAAATCCTTGCTGAGGAAGCAGCAGCGAAGTGCGGTTCCCGCCAAGCTGAAAAACCTATGCGAAAGCATAGCCATCGCTGGGAAATCAGAGTCGTTTCTGTGGGCTGCTGTTGCTGCTTGCCTTAGCCTAGTATTCGAGCACGGCGGGAGGAACCCGCATAGAGCAAAAGCCTCTTTGCTAGGGCATCCCCTCTGGAAAGCACAGCATTCTCTGGGAAATCAGAGTCGGATATGTGGGATGCTGCTGCTGTTTTCCTGAGGAAGACTCCACAGCACGGTGTAATAAATCTGCATGGAGCGAGATCCACTTTGCCTGGGCATCCCTTCTGCCTGAGAGAGAAGCCTGGTTGCGCCTGTGGAAAGAGCCTTAAAGAAAGGGACATGTCTGTCACTGCACTCCCCAGGAGCCTGTCTCGGGAAAGTGCAGCATGCTGCCCCAGGAGAAGAGAAGGAGTCGTTGGCCTTGTGGACGGAAAACGGTCGCGAAGCAGGAGCGCCGGCCCTGGCAAGAACAGCGGGCCGGTGGCAAGACAATTGTCACCCTCTGCTTGTGCAGAGAGACGAAGCTAAGGAGACACGAGGGGATGATTGGGCACGGGAGCGTGCTCTAATCTGAGGAAGGAGTCTGGACAGAAGGAAGGCCTTTCCTGTGCCTCTGGGCCCAAGGGGATAGCAGGTCCTTGGCCACCTGTCCAGAGGGCAGACGTGGGCTTCCCACGAATCTCCCGAACCTGAACTCGCAGAAACACCTCCTGGAGGAACGGGCAATCAAATGCCGTCTTCCTCCAGGATGTGGCAGCCTTGGCGGAGGCAGGGGGTGTGTCGGGGAAACAGGGACAGTTTCCCATTACTCCCCATCCCAGGGCACGGGCCGTGTGCACTGATCCTCTCGCGGCTCCTCAAGGATGGGGAAGGCACGAGCCTAGTCCCCTGTCCCCCTGAATGCCAGAGCGAAAGGGCAGGCCTTGCCTACGAGGAGAGATGTCATTGTGAGCAGAGTGTCATCCTAGGCCATGCACGCTGCTGCAGGGTCGAGGCTGGGTCTGCTTATTTCGGCTTGCTAGGATGAACCCAGGATGTGAACTTGGAGCCCGGGAAAGCAAGGCCCAAGAGGCACCAGCTCTCCCGCTGCTCTTCTTCCCTGAAGCGACTAAAGCCTTGCTGAGGAAGCAGCGGCCAAGTGCTGTTCTATCCAAGCCAAAGCCTCTGCGAAAGCACAGCATTCGCTGAGAAATCAGAGTCGGATCTGCGGGCTCTACTGCTGCTTGCCTGAGCCCGGTCTCGCGGTGGGAGAAACCCGCATACAGCGAAATCCTCTTTGACCGGACATCTCCTCTGGGAAAGCACAGCATTCACTGGGAAATCAGAATCGGATGTGGGGGATGCTGCTGCTGAATACCTAAGCTACTCTCCACAGCACGTTGGAAGATACCCGCATGCAACGAAATCCTCTTTGCCCTAGCACCTCTTTGCCTAAGAGAGAAGCGTGGTTGCACATCTGAAAGGGCCTTAAGGAAAGGGACATGTCTTTCACTGCACTCCCCAGGAGCAAGTCTGGGGCAGGCCGAACAAGCCGCCCCCAGAGAAGAGAAGGTGCCATTGGCCTTGAGTTTGGGAAACGGTCGGGAAGCAGGAGAGCCTGCCGTGGCAGGAAGAGCAGGCCGGTGGCAAGACAAGTGTCACCCGCTCCCTGTGCGGAGAGACGAAGCCTCACTGATAATGAGACATGAGGTGACGACTAGGGCAGGGGCACCTGCTCCACTCTGAGGAAGGAGTCTGGGCAGAAGGCAGGCCTGTCTTGTGCCTCTGGTCCCAAGGGGACAGCATGTCCTTGACCACCTGTCCGTAGGGCACACTTGGGCTTGCTACCAGGAGCCAAACCCGGAACTTGAGGAACAGCTCCCTCGTGAAATGGGCAGTCAGATGCCATCTTCCTCCAAGATGTGACAGCGTTTTCGGTGGCAGGGGGTTTGCCGGGGAAGGAGTGGGGACAGTCCCCCAAAGCTCCCCATTCCAGGGAACGGACGGTGTTCAGGGATCCTGTCGCCTCTCCTCTCCTGTGGCGAAGGCACTGGCCTTGTCCGTGAGTCCGCCTGAGAGCCAGTACCAAAGGCCAAGCGTTGCCTACAACGGGAGTTGATAGTGTGCATTGAGTGCCATCCTAGGCCACGCACGCTGCTGCAGGTTGGTGGCTGTGTCTGCTTATTTCGGCCTGGCAGCGAGAACCCAGGGCGCCAACATGAAGCCCGGGACAGCAAGGCCTAAGACGGACCAGCTCTCCGCAGCTCTTCTTCCCTGACGCGACAGAGCAAACACCGAAATCCTTGCTGAGGAAGCAGCAGCGAAGTGCGGTTCCCGCCAAGCTGAAAAGCTATGCGAAAGCATAGCCATCGCTGGGAAATCAGAGTCGTTTCTGTGGGCTGCTGTTGCTGCTTGCCTTAGCCTAGTATTCGAGCACGGCGGGAGGAACCCGCATAGAGCAAAAGCCTCTTTGCTAGGGCATCCCCTCTGGGAAAGCACAGCATTCTCTGGGAAATCAGAGTCGGATCTGTGGGATGCTGCTGCTGTTTTCCTGAGGAAGACTCCACAGCACGGTGTAATAAATCTGCATGGAGCGAGATCCACTTTGCCTGGGCATCCCTTCTGCCTGAGAGAGAAGCCTGGTTGCGCCTGTGGAAAGAGCCTTAAAGAAAGGGACATGTCTGTCACTGCACTCCCCAGGAGCCTGTCTCGGGAAAGTGCAGCATGCTGCCCCAGGAGAAGAGAAGGAGTCGTTGGCCTTGTGGACGGAAAACGGTCGCGAAGCAGGAGCGCCGGCCCTGGCAAGAACAGCGGGCCGGTGGCAAGACAATTGTCACGCTCTGCTTGTGCAGAGAGACGAAGCTAAGGAGACACGAGGGTATGATTGGGCACGGGAGCGTGCTCTAATCTGAGGAAGGAGTCTGGACAGAAGGAAGGCCTTTCCTGTGCCTCTGGGCCCAAGGGGATAGCAGGTCCTTGGCCACCTGTCCAGAGGGCAGACGTGGGCTTGCCACCAATCTCCCGAACCTGAACTCGCAGAAACACCTCCTGGAGGAACGGGCAATCAAATGCCGTCTTCCTCCAGGATGTGGCAGCCTTGGCGGAGGCAGGGGGTGTGTCGGGGAAACAGGGACAGTTTCCCATTACTCCCCATCCCAGGGCACGGGCCGTGTGCAGTGATCCTCTCGCGGCTCCTCAAGGATGGGGAAGGCACGAGCCTAGTCCCCTGTCCCCCTGAATGCCAGAGCGAAAGGGCAGGCCTTGCCTACGAGGAGAGATGTCATTGTGAGCAGAGTGCCATCCTAGGCCATGCACGCTGCTGCAGGGTCGAGGCTGGGTCTGCTTATTTCGGCTTGGTAGGATGAACCCAGGATGTGAACTTGGAGCCCGGGAAAGCAAGGCCCAAGAGGCACCAGCTCTCCCGCTGCTCTTCTTCCCTGAAGCGACTAAAGCCTTGCTGAGGAAGCAGTGGCCAAGTGCTGTTCTATCCAAGCCAAAGCCTCTGCGAAAGCACAGCATTCGCTGAGAAATCAGAGTCGGATAGGCGGGCTCTACTGCTGCTTGCCTGAGCCCGGTCTCGCGGTGGGAGAAACCCGCATACAGCGAAATCCTCTTTGCCCGGGCATCTCCTCTGGGAAAGCACAGCATTCACTGGGAAATCAGAATCGGATGTGGGGGATGCTGCTGCTGAATACCTAAGCTACTCTCCACAGCACGTTGGAAGATACCCGCATGCAACGAAATCCTCTTTGCCCTAGCACCTCTTTGCCTAAGAGAGAAGCGTGGTTGCACATCTGAAAGGGCCTTAAGGAAAGGGACATGTCTTTCACTGCACTCCCCAGGAGCAAGTCTGGGGCAGGCCGAACAAGCCGCCCCCAGAGAAGAGAAGATGCCATTGGCCTTGAGTTTGGGAAACGGTCGGGAAGCAGGAGAGCCTGCCGTGGCAGGAAGAGCAGGCCGGTGGCAAGACAAGTGTCACCCGCTCCCGGTGCGGAGAGACGAAGCCTCACTGCTAATGAGACATGAGGTGACGACTAGGGCAGGGGCACCTGCTCCACTCTGAGGAAGGAGTCTGGGCAGAAGGCAGGCCTGTCTTGTGACTCTGGTCCCAAGGGGACAGCATGTCCTTGACCACCTGTCCGTAGGGCACACTTGGGCTTGCTACCAGGAGCCAAACCCGGAACTTGAGGAACAGCTCCCTCGTGAAATGGGCAGTCAGATGCCATCTTCCTCCAAGATGTGACAGCGTTTTCGGTGGCAGGGGGTTTGCCGGGGAAGGAGTGGGGACAGTCCCCCAAAGCTCCCCATTCCAGGGAACGGACGGTGTTCAGGGATCCTGTCGCATCTCCTCTCCTGTGGCGAAGGCACTGGCCTTGTCCGTGAGTCCGCCTGAGAGCCAGTACCAAAGGCCAAGCGTTGCCTACAACGGGAGTTGGTAGTGTGCATTGAGTGCCATCCTAGGCCACGCACGCTGCTGCAGGTTTGTGGCTGTGTCTGCTTATTTCGGCCTGGCAGCGAGAACCCAGGGCGCCAACATGAAGCCCGGGACAGCAAGGCCTAAGACGGACCAGCTCTCCGCAGCTCTTCTTCCCTGACGCGACAGAGCAAACACCGAAATCCTTGCTGAGGAAGCAGCAGCGAAGTGCGGTTCCCGCCAAGCTGAAAAACCTATGCGAAAGCATAGCCATCGCTGGGAAATCAGAGTCGTTTCTGTGGGCTGCTGTTGCTGCTTGCCTTAGCCTAGTATTCGAGCACGGCGGGAGGAACCCGCATAGAGCAAAAGCCTCTTTGCTAGGGCATCCCCTCTGGAAAGCACAGCATTCTCTGGGAAATCAGAGTCGGATATGTGGGATGCTGCTGCTGTTTTCCTGAGGAAGACTCCACAGCACGGTGTAATAAATCTGCATGGAGCGAGATCCACTTTGCCTGGGCATCCCTTCTGCCTGAGAGAGAAGCCTGGTTGCGCCTGTGGAAAGAGCCTTAAAGAAAGGGACATGTCTGTCACTGCACTCCCCAGGAGCCTGTCTCGGGAAAGTGCAGCATGCTGCCCCAGGAGAAGAGAAGGAGTCGTTGGCCTTGTGGACGGAAAACGGTCGCGAAGCAGGAGCGCCGGCCCTGGCAAGAACAGCGGGCCGGTGGCAAGACAATTGTCACCCTCTGCTTGTGCAGAGAGACGAAGCTAAGGAGACACGAGGGGATGATTGGGCACGGGAGCGTGCTCTAATCTGAGGAAGGAGTCTGGACAGAAGGAAGGCCTTTCCTGTGCCTCTGGGCCCAAGGGGATAGCAGGTCCTTGGCCACCTGTCCAGAGGGCAGACGTGGGCTTCCCACGAATCTCCCGAACCTGAACTCGCAGAAACACCTCCTGGAGGAACGGGCAATCAAATGCCGTCTTCCTCCAGGATGTGGCAGCCTTGGCGGAGGCAGGGGGTGTGTCGGGGAAACAGGGACAGTTTCCCATTACTCCCCATCCCAGGGCACGGGCCGTGTGCACTGATCCTCTCGCGGCTCCTCAAGGATGGGGAAGGCACGAGCCTAGTCCCCTGTCCCCCTGAATGCCAGAGCGAAAGGGCAGGCCTTGCCTACGAGGAGAGATGTCATTGTGAGCAGAGTGTCATCCTAGGCCATGCACGCTGCTGCAGGGTCGAGGCTGGGTCTGCTTATTTCGGCTTGCTAGGATGAACCCAGGATGTGAACTTGGAGCCCGGGAAAGCAAGGCCCAAGAGGCACCAGCTCTCCCGCTGCTCTTCTTCCCTGAAGCGACTAAAGCCTTGCTGAGGAAGCAGCGGCCAAGTGCTGTTCTATCCAAGCCAAAGCCTCTGCGAAAGCACAGCATTCGCTGAGAAATCAGAGTCGGATCTGCGGGCTCTACTGCTGCTTGCCTGAGCCCGGTCTCGCGGTGGGAGAAACCCGCATACAGCGAAATCCTCTTTGACCGGACATCTCCTCTGGGAAAGCACAGCATTCACTGGGAAATCAGAATCGGATGTGGGGGATGCTGCTGCTGAATACCTAAGCTACTCTCCACAGCACGTTGGAAGATACCCGCATGCAACGAAATCCTCTTTGCCCTAGCACCTCTTTGCCTAAGAGAGAAGCGTGGTTGCACATCTGAAAGGGCCTTAAGGAAAGGGACATGTCTTTCACTGCACTCCCCAGGAGCAAGTCTGGGGCAGGCCGAACAAGCCGCCCCCAGAGAAGAGAAGGTGCCATTGGCCTTGAGTTTGGGAAACGGTCGGGAAGCAGGAGAGCCTGCCGTGGCAGGAAGAGCAGGCCGGTGGCAAGACAAGTGTCACCCGCTCCCTGTGCGGAGAGACGAAGCCTCACTGATAATGAGACATGAGGTGACGACTAGGGCAGGGGCACCTGCTCCACTCTGAGGAAGGAGTCTGGGCAGAAGGCAGGCCTGTCTTGTGCCTCTGGTCCCAAGGGGACAGCATGTCCTTGACCACCTGTCCGTAGGGCACACTTGGGCTTGCTACCAGGAGCCAAACCCGGAACTTGAGGAACAGCTCCCTCGTGAAATGGGCAGTCAGATGCCATCTTCCTCCAAGATGTGACAGCGTTTTCGGTGGCAGGGGGTTTGCCGGGGAAGGAGTGGGGACAGTCCCCCAAAGCTCCCCATTCCAGGGAACGGACGGTGTTCAGGGATCCTGTCGCCTCTCCTCTCCTGTGGCGAAGGCACTGGCCTTGTCCGTGAGTCCGCCTGAGAGCCAGTACCAAAGGCCAAGCGTTGCCTACAACGGGAGTTGATAGTGTGCATTGAGTGCCATCCTAGGCCACGCACGCTGCTGCAGGTTGGTGGCTGTGTCTGCTTATTTCGGCCTGGCAGCGAGAACCCAGGGCGCCAACATGAAGCCCGGGACAGCAAGGCCTAAGACGGACCAGCTCTCCGCAGCTCTTCTTCCCTGACGCGACAGAGCAAACACCGAAATCCTTGCTGAGGAAGCAGCAGCGAAGTGCGGTTCCCGCCAAGCTGAAAAGCTATGCGAAAGCATAGCCATCGCTGGGAAATCAGAGTCGTTTCTGTGGGCTGCTGTTGCTGCTTGCCTTAGCCTAGTATTCGAGCACGGCGGGAGGAACCCGCATAGAGCAAAAGCCTCTTTGCTAGGGCATCCCCTCTGGGAAAGCACAGCATTCTCTGGGAAATCAGAGTCGGATCTGTGGGATGCTGCTGCTGTTTTCCTGAGGAAGACTCCACAGCACGGTGTAATAAATCTGCATGGAGCGAGATCCACTTTGCCTGGGCATCCCTTCTGCCTGAGAGAGAAGCCTGGTTGCGCCTGTGGAAAGAGCCTTAAAGAAAGGGACATGTCTGTCACTGCACTCCCCAGGAGCCTGTCTCGGGAAAGTGCAGCATGCTGCCCCAGGAGAAGAGAAGGAGTCGTTGGCCTTGTGGACGGAAAACGGTCGCGAAGCAGGAGCGCCGGCCCTGGCAAGAACAGCGGGCCGGTGGCAAGACAATTGTCACGCTCTGCTTGTGCAGAGAGACGAAGCTAAGGAGACACGAGGGTATGATTGGGCACGGGAGCGTGCTCTAATCTGAGGAAGGAGTCTGGACAGAAGGAAGGCCTTTCCTGTGCCTCTGGGCCCAAGGGGATAGCAGGTCCTTGGCCACCTGTCCAGAGGGCAGACGTGGGCTTGCCACCAATCTCCCGAACCTGAACTCGCAGAAACACCTCCTGGAGGAACGGGCAATCAAATGCCGTCTTCCTCCAGGATGTGGCAGCCTTGGCGGAGGCAGGGGGTGTGTCGGGGAAACAGGGACAGTTTCCCATTACTCCCCATCCCAGGGCACGGGCCGTGTGCAGTGATCCTCTCGCGGCTCCTCAAGGATGGGGAAGGCACGAGCCTAGTCCCCTATCCCCCTGAATGCCAGAGCGAAAGGGCAGGCCTTGCCTACGAGGAGAGATGTCATTGTGAGCAGAGTGCCATCCTAGGCCATGCACGCTGCTGCAGGGTCGAGGCTGGGTCTGCTTATTTCGGCTTGGTAGGATGAACCCAGGATGTGAACTTGGAGCCCGGGAAAGCAAGGCCCAAGAGGCACCAGCTCTCCCGCTGCTCTTCTTCCCTGAAGCGACTAAAGCCTTGCTGAGGAAGCAGCGGCCAAGTGCTGTTCGCTCCATGCCAAAGCCTCTGCGAAAGCACAGCATTCGCTGAGAAATCAGAGTCGGATCTGCGGGCTCTACTGCTGCTTGCCTGAGCCCGGTGTAACGGTGGGAGAAACCCGCATACAGCGAAATCCTCTTTGCCCGGGCATCTCCTCTGGGAAAGCACAGCATTCACTGGGAAATCAGAATCGGATGTGGGGGATGCTGCTGCTGAATACCTAAGCTACTCTCCACAGCACGTTGGAAGATACCCGCATGCAACGAAATCCTCTTTGCCCTAGCACCTCTTTGCCTAAGAGAGAAGCGTGGTTGCACATCTGAAAGGGCCTTAAGGAAAGGGACATGTCTTTCACTGCACTCCCCAGGAGCAAGTCTGGGGCAGGCCGAACAAGCCGCCCCCAGAGAAGAGAAGGTGCCATTGGCCTTGAGTTTGGGAAACGGTCGGGAAGCAGGAGAGCCTGCCGTTGCAGGAAGAGCAGGCCGGTGGCAAGACAAGTGTCACCCGCTCCCGGTGCGGAGAGACGAAGCCTCACTGCTAATGAGACATGAGGTGACGACTAGGGCAGGGGCACCTGCTCCACTCTGAGGAAGGAGTCTGGGCAGAAGGCAGGCCTGTCTTGTGCCTCTGGTCCCAAGGGGACAGCATGTCCTTGACCACCTGTCCGTAGGGCACACTTGGGCTTGCTACCAGGAGCCAAACCCGGAACTTGAGGAACAGCTCCCTCGTGAAATGGGCAGTCAGATGCCATCTTCCTCCAAGATGTGACAGCGTTTTCGGTGGCAGGGGGTTTCCCGGGGAAGGAGTGGGGACAGTCCCCCAAAGCTCCCCATTCCAGGGAACGGACGGTGTTCAGGGATCCTGTCGCCTCTCCTCTCCTGTGGCGAAGGCACTGGCCTTGTCCGTGAGTCCGCCTGAGAGCCAGTACCAAAGGCCAAGCGTTGCCTACAACGGGAGTTGGTAGTGTGCATTGAGTGCCATCCTAGGCCACGCACGCTGCTGCAGGTTTGTGGCTGTGTCTGCTTATTTCGGCCTGGCAGCGAGAACCCAGGGCGCCAACATGAAGCCCGGGACAGCAAGGCCTAAGACGGACCAGCTCTCCGCAGCTCTTCTTCCCTGACGCGACAGAGCAAACACCGAATCCTTGCTGAGGAAGCAGCAGCGAAGTGCGGTTCCCGCCAAGCTGAAAAACCTATGCGAAAGCATAGCCATAGCTGGGAAATCAGAGTCGTTTTTGTGGGCTGCTGTTGCTGCTTGCCTTAGCCTAGTATTCGAGCACGGCGGGAGGAACCCGCATAGAGCAAAAGCCTCTTTGCTAGGGCATCCCCTCTGGAAAGCACAGCATTCTCTGGGAAATCAGAGTCGGATCTGTGGGATGCTGCTGCTGTTTTCCTGAGGAAGACTCCACAGCACGGTGTAATAAATCTGCATGGAGCGAGATCCACTTTGCCTGGGCATCCCTTCTGCCTGAGAGAGAAGCCTGGTTGCGCCTGTGGAAAGAGCCTTAAAGAAAGGGACATGTCTGTCACTGCACTCCCCAGGAGCCTGTCTCGGGAAAGTGCAGCATGCTGCCCCAGGAGAAGAGAAGGAGTCGTTGGCCTTGTGGACGGAAAACGGTCGCGAAGCAGGAGCGCCGGCCCTGGCAAGAACAGCGGGCCGGTGGCAAGACAATTGTCACCATCTGCTTGTGCAGAGAGACGAAGCTAAGGAGACACGAGGGGATGATTGGGCACGGGAGCGTGCTCTAATCTGAGGAAGGAGTCTGGACAGAAGGAAGGCCTTTCCTGTGCCTCTGGGCCCAAGGGGATAGCAGGTCCTTGGCCACCTGTCCAGAGGGCAGACGTGGGCTTGCCACCAATCTCCCGAACCTGAACTCGCAGAAACACCTCCTGGAGGAACGGGCAATCAAATGCCGTCTTCCTCCAGGATGTGGCAGCCTTGGCGGAGGCAGGGGGTGTGTCGGGGAAACAGGGACAGTTTCCCATTACTCCCCATCCCAGGGCACGGGCCGTGTGCAGTGATCCTCTCGCGGCTCCTCAAGGATGGGGAAGGCACGAGCCTAGTCCCCTATCCCCCTGAATGCCAGAGCGAAAGGGCAGGCCTTGCCTACGAGGAGAGATGTCATTGTGAGCAGAGTGCCATCCTAGGCCATGCACGCTGCTGCAGGGTCGAGGCTGGGTCTGCTTATTTCGGCTTGGTAGGATGAACCCAGGATGTGAACTTGGAGCCCGGGAAAGCAAGGCCCAAGAGGCACCAGCTCTCCCGCTGCTCTTCTTCCCTGAAGCGACTAAAGCCTTGCTGAGGAAGCAGCGGCCAAGTGCTGTTCGCTCCATGCCAAAGCCTCTGCGAAAGCACAGCATTCGCTGAGAAATCAGAGTCGGATCTGCGGGCTCTACTGCTGCTTGCCTGAGCCCGGTGTAACGGTGGGAGAAACCCGCATACAGCGAAATCCTCTTTGCCCGGGCATCTCCTCTGGGAAAGCACAGCATTCACTGGGAAATCAGAATCGGATGTGGGGGATGCTGCTGCTGAATACCTAAGCTACTCTCCACAGCACGTTGGAAGATACCCGCATGCAACGAAATCCTCTTTGCCCTAGCACCTCTTTGCCTAAGAGAGAAGCGTGGTTGCACATCTGAAAGGGCCTTAAGGAAAGGGACATGTCTTTCACTGCACTCCCCAGGAGCAAGTCTGGGGCAGGCCGAACAAGCCGCCCCCAGAGAAGAGAAGGTGCCATTGGCCTTGAGTTTGGGAAACGGTCGGGAAGCAGGAGAGCCTGCCGTTGCAGGAAGAGCAGGCCGGTGGCAAGACAAGTGTCACCCGCTCCCGGTGCGGAGAGACGAAGCCTCACTGCTAATGAGACATGAGGTGACGACTAGGGCAGGGGCACCTGCTCCACTCTGAGGAAGGAGTCTGGGCAGAAGGCAGGCCTGTCTTGTGCCTCTGGTCCCAAGGGGACAGCATGTCCTTGACCACCTGTCCGTAGGGCACACTTGGGCTTGCTACCAGGAGCCAAACCCGGAACTTGAGGAACAGCTCCCTCGTGAAATGGGCAGTCAGATGCCATCTTCCTCCAAGATGTGACAGCGTTTTCGGTGGCAGGGGGTTTCCCGGGGAAGGAGTGGGGACAGTCCCCCAAAGCTCCCCATTCCAGGGAACGGACGGTGTTCAGGGATCCTGTCGCCTCTCCTCTCCTGTGGCGAAGGCACTGGCCTTGTCCGTGAGTCCGCCTGAGAGCCAGTACCAAAGGCCAAGCGTTGCCTACAACGGGAGTTGGTAGTGTGCATTGAGTGCCATCCTAGGCCACGCACGCTGCTGCAGGTTTGTGGCTGTGTCTGCTTATTTCGGCCTGGCAGCGAGAACCCAGGGCGCCAACATGAAGCCCGGGACAGCAAGGCCTAAGACGGACCAGCTCTCCGCAGCTCTTCTTCCCTGACGCGACAGAGCAAACACCGAAATCCTTGCTGAGGAAGCAGCAGCGAAGTGCGGTTCCCGCCAATCTGAAAACCTATGCGAAAGCATAGCCATCGCTGGGAAATCAGAGTCGTTTCTGTGGGCTGCTGTTGCTGCTTGCCTTAGCCTAGTATTCGAGCACGGCGGGAGGAACCCGCATAGAGCAAAAGCCTCTTTGCTAGGGCATCCCCTCTGGGAAAGCACAGCATTCTCTGGGAAATCAGAGTCGGATCTGTGGGATGCTGCTGCTGTTTTCCTGAGGAAGACTCCACAGCACGGTGTAATAAATCTGCATGGAGCGAGATCCACTTTGCCTGGGAATCCCTTCTGCCTGAGAGAGAAGCGTGGTTGCGCCTGTGGAAAGATCCTTAAAGAAAGGGACATGTCTGTCACTGCACTCCCCAGGAGCCTGTCTCGGGAAAGTGCAGCATGCTGCCCCAGGAGAAGAGGAGTCGTTGGCCTTGTGGACGGAAAACGGTCGCGAAGCAGGAGCCCCGGCCCTGGCAAGAACAGCGGGCCGGAGGCAAGACAATTGTCACCCTCTGCTTGTGCAGAGAGACGAAGCTAAGGAGACACGAGGGTATGATTGGGCACGGGAGCGTGCTCTAATCTGAGGAAGGAGTCTGGACAGAAGGAAGGCCTTTCCTGTGCCTCTGGGCCCAAGGGGATAGCAGGTCCTTGGCCACCTGTCCAGAGGGCAGACGTGGGCTTGCCACCAATCTCCCGAACCTGAACTCGCAGAAACACCTCCTGGAGGAACGGGCAATCAAATGCCGTCTTCCTCCAGGATGTGGCAGCCTTGGCGGAGGCAGGGGGTGTGTCGGGGAAACAGGGACAGTTTCCCATTACTCCCCATCCCAGGGCACGGGCCGTGTGCAGTGATCCTCTCGCGGCTCCTCAAGGATGGGGAAGGCACGAGCCTAGTCCCCTGTCCCCCTGAATGCCAGAGCGAAAGGGCAGGCCTTGCCTACGAGGAGAGATGTCATTGTGAGCAGAGTGCCATCCTAGGCCATGCACGCTGCTGCAGGGTCGAGGCTGGGTCTGCTTATTTCGGCTTGGTAGGATGAACCCAGGATGTGAACTTGGAGCCCGGGAAAGCAAGGCCCAAGAGGCACCAGCTCTCCCGCTGCTCTTCTTCCCTGAAGCGACTAAAGCCTTGCTGAGGAAGCAGTGGCCAAGTGCTGTTCTATCCAAGCCAAAGCCTCTGCGAAAGCACAGCATTCGCTGAGAAATCAGAGTCGGATAGGCGGGCTCTACTGCTGCTTGCCTGAGCCCGGTCTCGCGGTGGGAGAAACCCGCATACAGCGAAATCCTCTTTGGCCGGGCATCTCCTCTGGGAAAGCACAGCATTCACTGGGAAATCAGAATCGGATGTGGGGGATGCTGCTGCTGAATACCTAAGCTACTCTCCACAGCACGTTGGAAGATACCCGCATGCAACGAAATCCTCTTTGCCCTAGCACCTCTTTGCCTAAGAGAGAAGCGTGGTTGCACATCTGAAAGGGCCTTAAGGAAAGGGACATGTCTTTCACTGCACTCCCCAGGAGCAAGTCTGGGGCAGGCCGAACAAGCCGCCCCCAGAGAAGAGAAGATGCCATTGGCCTTGAGTTTGGGAAACGGTCGGGAAGCAGGAGAGCCTGCCGTGGCAGGAAGAGCAGGCCGGTGGCAAGACAAGTGTCACCCGCTCCCGGTGCGGAGAGACGAAGCCTCACTGCTAATGAGACATGAGGTGACGACTAGGGCAGGGGCACCTGCTCCACTCTGAGGAAGGAGTCTGGGCAGAAGGCAGGCCTGTCTTGTGACTCTGGTCCCAAGGGGACAGCATGTCCTTGACCACCTGTCCGTAGGGCACACTTGGGCTTGCTACCAGGAGCCAAACCCGGAACTTGAGGAACAGCTCCCTCGTGAAATGGGCAGTCAGATGCCATCTTCCTCCAAGATGTGACAGCGTTTTCGGTGGCAGGGGGTTTGCCGGGGAAGGAGTGGGGACAGTCCCCCAAAGCTCCCCATTCCAGGGAACGGACGGTGTTCAGGGATCCTGTCGCATCTCCTCTCCTGTGGCGAAGGCACTGGCCTTGTCCGTGAGTCCGCCTGAGAGCCAGTACCAAAGGCCAAGCGTTGCCTACAACGGGAGTTGGTAGTGTGCATTGAGTGCCATCCTAGGCCACGCACGCTGCTGCAGGTTTGTGGCTGTGTCTGCTTATTTCGGCCTGGCAGCGAGAACCCAGGGCGCCAACATGAAGCCCGGGACAGCAAGGCCTAAGACGGACCAGCTCTCCGCAGCTCTTCTTCCCTGACGCGACAGAGCAAACACCGAAATCCTTGCTGAGGAAGCAGCAGCGAAGTGCGGTTCCCGCCAAGCTGAAAAACCTATGCGAAAGCATAGCCATCGCTGGGAAATCAGAGTCGTTTCTGTGGGCTGCTGTTGCTGCTTGCCTTAGCCTAGTATTCGAGCACGGCGGGAGGAACCCGCATAGAGCAAAAGCCTCTTTGCTAGGGCATCCCCTCTGGAAAGCACAGCATTCTCTGGGAAATCAGAGTCGGATATGTGGGATGCTGCTGCTGTTTTCCTGAGGAAGACTCCACAGCACGGTGTAATAAATCTGCATGGAGCGAGATCCACTTTGCCTGGGCATCCCTTCTGCCTGAGAGAGAAGCCTGGTTGCGCCTGTGGAAAGAGCCTTAAAGAAAGGGACATGTCTGTCACTGCACTCCCCAGGAGCCTGTCTCGGGAAAGTGCAGCATGCTGCCCCAGGAGAAGAGAAGGAGTCGTTGGCCTTGTGGACGGAAAACGGTCGCGAAGCAGGAGCGCCGGCCCTGGCAAGAACAGCGGGCCGGTGGCAAGACAATTGTCACCCTCTGCTTGTGCAGAGAGACGAAGCTAAGGAGACACGAGGGGATGATTGGGCACGGGAGCGTGCTCTAATCTGAGGAAGGAGTCTGGACAGAAGGAAGGCCTTTCCTGTGCCTCTGGGCCCAAGGGGATAGCAGGTCCTTGGCCACCTGTCCAGAGGGCAGACGTGGGCTTCCCACGAATCTCCCGAACCTGAACTCGCAGAAACACCTCCTGGAGGAACGGGCAATCAAATGCCGTCTTCCTCCAGGATGTGGCAGCCTTGGCGGAGGCAGGGGGTGTGTCGGGGAAACAGGGACAGTTTCCCATTACTCCCCATCCCAGGGCACGGGCCGTGTGCACTGATCCTCTCGCGGCTCCTCAAGGATGGGGAAGGCACGAGCCTAGTCCCCTGTCCCCCTGAATGCCAGAGCGAAAGGGCAGGCCTTGCCTACGAGGAGAGATGTCATTGTGAGCAGAGTGTCATCCTAGGCCATGCACGCTGCTGCAGGGTCGAGGCTGGGTCTGCTTATTTCGGCTTGCTAGGATGAACCCAGGATGTGAACTTGGAGCCCGGGAAAGCAAGGCCCAAGAGGCACCAGCTCTCCCGCTGCTCTTCTTCCCTGAAGCGACTAAAGCCTTGCTGAGGAAGCAGCGGCCAAGTGCTGTTCTATCCAAGCCAAAGCCTCTGCGAAAGCACAGCATTCGCTGAGAAATCAGAGTCGGATCTGCGGGCTCTACTGCTGCTTGCCTGAGCCCGGTCTCGCGGTGGGAGAAACCCGCATACAGCGAAATCCTCTTTGACCGGACATCTCCTCTGGGAAAGCACAGCATTCACTGGGAAATCAGAATCGGATGTGGGGGATGCTGCTGCTGAATACCTAAGCTACTCTCCACAGCACGTTGGAAGATACCCGCATGCAACGAAATCCTCTTTGCCCTAGCACCTCTTTGCCTAAGAGAGAAGCGTGGTTGCACATCTGAAAGGGCCTTAAGGAAAGGGACATGTCTTTCACTGCACTCCCCAGGAGCAAGTCTGGGGCAGGCCGAACAAGCCGCCCCCAGAGAAGAGAAGGTGCCATTGGCCTTGAGTTTGGGAAACGGTCGGGAAGCAGGAGAGCCTGCCGTGGCAGGAAGAGCAGGCCGGTGGCAAGACAAGTGTCACCCGCTCCCTGTGCGGAGAGACGAAGCCTCACTGATAATGAGACATGAGGTGACGACTAGGGCAGGGGCACCTGCTCCACTCTGAGGAAGGAGTCTGGGCAGAAGGCAGGCCTGTCTTGTGCCTCTGGTCCCAAGGGGACAGCATGTCCTTGACCACCTGTCCGTAGGGCACACTTGGGCTTGCTACCAGGAGCCAAACCCGGAACTTGAGGAACAGCTCCCTCGTGAAATGGGCAGTCAGATGCCATCTTCCTCCAAGATGTGACAGCGTTTTCGGTGGCAGGGGGTTTGCCGGGGAAGGAGTGGGGACAGTCCCCCAAAGCTCCCCATTCCAGGGAACGGACGGTGTTCAGGGATCCTGTCGCCTCTCCTCTCCTGTGGCGAAGGCACTGGCCTTGTCCGTGAGTCCGCCTGAGAGCCAGTACCAAAGGCCAAGCGTTGCCTACAACGGGAGTTGATAGTGTGCATTGAGTGCCATCCTAGGCCACGCACGCTGCTGCAGGTTGGTGGCTGTGTCTGCTTATTTCGGCCTGGCAGCGAGAACCCAGGGCGCCAACATGAAGCCCGGGACAGCAAGGCCTAAGACGGACCAGCTCTCCGCAGCTCTTCTTCCCTGACGCGACAGAGCAAACACCGAAATCCTTGCTGAGGAAGCAGCAGCGAAGTGCGGTTCCCGCCAAGCTGAAAAGCTATGCGAAAGCATAGCCATCGCTGGGAAATCAGAGTCGTTTCTGTGGGCTGCTGTTGCTGCTTGCCTTAGCCTAGTATTCGAGCACGGCGGGAGGAACCCGCATAGAGCAAAAGCCTCTTTGCTAGGGCATCCCCTCTGGGAAAGCACAGCATTCTCTGGGAAATCAGAGTCGGATCTGTGGGATGCTGCTGCTGTTTTCCTGAGGAAGACTCCACAGCACGGTGTAATAAATCTGCATGGAGCGAGATCCACTTTGCCTGGGCATCCCTTCTGCCTGAGAGAGAAGCCTGGTTGCGCCTGTGGAAAGAGCCTTAAAGAAAGGGACATGTCTGTCACTGCACTCCCCAGGAGCCTGTCTCGGGAAAGTGCAGCATGCTGCCCCAGGAGAAGAGAAGGAGTCGTTGGCCTTGTGGACGGAAAACGGTCGCGAAGCAGGAGCGCCGGCCCTGGCAAGAACAGCGGGCCGGTGGCAAGACAATTGTCACGCTCTGCTTGTGCAGAGAGACGAAGCTAAGGAGACACGAGGGTATGATTGGGCACGGGAGCGTGCTCTAATCTGAGGAAGGAGTCTGGACAGAAGGAAGGCCTTTCCTGTGCCTCTGGGCCCAAGGGGATAGCAGGTCCTTGGCCACCTGTCCAGAGGGCAGACGTGGGCTTGCCACCAATCTCCCGAACCTGAACTCGCAGAAACACCTCCTGGAGGAACGGGCAATCAAATGCCGTCTTCCTCCAGGATGTGGCAGCCTTGGCGGAGGCAGGGGGTGTGTCGGGGAAACAGGGACAGTTTCCCATTACTCCCCATCCCAGGGCACGGGCCGTGTGCAGTGATCCTCTCGCGGCTCCTCAAGGATGGGGAAGGCACGAGCCTAGTCCCCTATCCCCCTGAATGCCAGAGCGAAAGGGCAGGCCTTGCCTACGAGGAGAGATGTCATTGTGAGCAGAGTGCCATCCTAGGCCATGCACGCTGCTGCAGGGTCGAGGCTGGGTCTGCTTATTTCGGCTTGGTAGGATGAACCCAGGATGTGAACTTGGAGCCCGGGAAAGCAAGGCCCAAGAGGCACCAGCTCTCCCGCTGCTCTTCTTCCCTGAAGCGACTAAAGCCTTGCTGAGGAAGCAGCGGCCAAGTGCTGTTCGCTCCATGCCAAAGCCTCTGCGAAAGCACAGCATTCGCTGAGAAATCAGAGTCGGATCTGCGGGCTCTACTGCTGCTTGCCTGAGCCCGGTGTAACGGTGGGAGAAACCCGCATACAGCGAAATCCTCTTTGCCCGGGCATCTCCTCTGGGAAAGCACAGCATTCACTGGGAAATCAGAATCGGATGTGGGGGATGCTGCTGCTGAATACCTAAGCTACTCTCCACAGCACGTTGGAAGATACCCGCATGCAACGAAATCCTCTTTGCCCTAGCACCTCTTTGCCTAAGAGAGAAGCGTGGTTGCACATCTGAAAGGGCCTTAAGGAAAGGGACATGTCTTTCACTGCACTCCCCAGGAGCAAGTCTGGGGCAGGCCGAACAAGCCGCCCCCAGAGAAGAGAAGGTGCCATTGGCCTTGAGTTTGGGAAACGGTCGGGAAGCAGGAGAGCCTGCCGTTGCAGGAAGAGCAGGCCGGTGGCAAGACAAGTGTCACCCGCTCCCGGTGCGGAGAGACGAAGCCTCACTGCTAATGAGACATGAGGTGACGACTAGGGCAGGGGCACCTGCTCCACTCTGAGGAAGGAGTCTGGGCAGAAGGCAGGCCTGTCTTGTGCCTCTGGTCCCAAGGGGACAGCATGTCCTTGACCACCTGTCCGTAGGGCACACTTGGGCTTGCTACCAGGAGCCAAACCCGGAACTTGAGGAACAGCTCCCTCGTGAAATGGGCAGTCAGATGCCATCTTCCTCCAAGATGTGACAGCGTTTTCGGTGGCAGGGGGTTTCCCGGGGAAGGAGTGGGGACAGTCCCCCAAAGCTCCCCATTCCAGGGAACGGACGGTGTTCAGGGATCCTGTCGCCTCTCCTCTCCTGTGGCGAAGGCACTGGCCTTGTCCGTGAGTCCGCCTGAGAGCCAGTACCAAAGGCCAAGCGTTGCCTACAACGGGAGTTGGTAGTGTGCATTGAGTGCCATCCTAGGCCACGCACGCTGCTGCAGGTTTGTGGCTGTGTCTGCTTATTTCGGCCTGGCAGCGAGAACCCAGGGCGCCAACATGAAGCCCGGGACAGCAAGGCCTAAGACGGACCAGCTCTCCGCAGCTCTTCTTCCCTGACGCGACAGAGCAAACACCGAAATCCTTGCTGAGGAAGCAGCAGCGAAGTGCGGTTCCCGCCAAGCTGAAAAACCTATGCGAAAGCATAGCCATAGCTGGGAAATCAGAGTCGTTTTTGTGGGCTGCTGTTGCTGCTTGCCTTAGCCTAGTATTCGAGCACGGCGGGAGGAACCCGCATAGAGCAAAAGCCTCTTTGCTAGGGCATCCCCTCTGGAAAGCACAGCATTCTCTGGGAAATCAGAGTCGGATCTGTGGGATGCTGCTGCTGTTTTCCTGAGGAAGACTCCACAGCACGGTGTAATAAATCTGCATGGAGCGAGATCCACTTTGCCTGGGCATCCCTTCTGCCTGAGAGAGAAGCCTGGTTGCGCCTGTGGAAAGAGCCTTAAAGAAAGGGACATGTCTGTCACTGCACTCCCCAGGAGCCTGTCTCGGGAAAGTGCAGCATGCTGCCCCAGGAGAAGAGAAGGAGTCGTTGGCCTTGTGGACGGAAAACGGTCGCGAAGCAGGAGCGCCGGCCCTGGCAAGAACAGCGGGCCGGTGGCAAGACAATTGTCACCATCTGCTTGTGCAGAGAGACGAAGCTAAGGAGACACGAGGGGATGATTGGGCACGGGAGCGTGCTCTAATCTGAGGAAGGAGTCTGGACAGAAGGAAGGCCTTTCCTGTGCCTCTGGGCCCAAGGGGATAGCAGGTCCTTGGCCACCTGTCCAGAGGGCAGACGTGGGCTTGCCACCAATCTCCCGAACCTGAACTCGCAGAAACACCTCCTGGAGGAACGGGCAATCAAATGCCGTCTTCCTCCAGGATGTGGCAGCCTTGGCGGAGGCAGGGGGTGTGTCGGGGAAACAGGGACAGTTTCCCATTACTCCCCATCCCAGGGCACGGGCCGTGTGCAGTGATCCTCTCGCGGCTCCTCAAGGATGGGGAAGGCACGAGCCTAGTCCCCTGTCCCCCTGAATGCCAGAGCGAAAGGACAGGCCTTGCCTACGAGGAGAGATGTCATTGTGAGCAGAGTGCCATCCTATGCCATGCACGCTGCTGCAGGGTCGAGGCTGGGTCTGCTTATTTCGGCTTGGTAGGATGAACCCAGGATGTGAACTTGGAGCCCGGGAAAGCAAGGCCCAAGAGGCACCAGCTCTCCCGCTGCTCTTCTTCCCTGAAGCGACTAAAGCCTTGCTGAGGAAGCAGCGGCCAAGTGCTGTTCGCTCCAAGCCAAAGCCTCTGCGAAAGCACAGCATTCGCTGAGAAATCAGAGTCGGATCTGCGGGCTCTACTGCTGCTTGCCTGAGCCCGGTCTCGCGGTGGGAGAAACCCGCATACAGCGAAATCCTCTTTGGCCGGGCATCTCCTCTGGGAAAGCACAGCATTCACTGGGAAATCAGAATCGGATGTGGGGGATGCTGCTGCTGAATACCTAAGCTACTCTCCACAGCACGTTGGAAGATACCCGCATGCAACGAAATCCTCTTTGCCCTAGCACCTCTTTGCCTAAGAGAGAAGCGTGGTTGCACATCTGAAAGGGCCTTAAGGAAAGGGACATGTCTTTCACTGCACTCCCCAGGAGCAAGTCTGGGGCAGGCCGAACAAGCCGCCCCCAGAGAAGAGAAGATGCCATTGGCCTTGAGTTTGGGAAACGGTCGGGAAGCAGGAGAGCCTGCCGTGGCAGGAAGAGCAGGCCGGTGGCAAGACAAGTGTCACCCGCTCCCGGTGCGGAGAGACGAAGCCTCACTGCTAATGAGACATGAGGTGACGACTAGGGCAGGGGCACCTGCTCCACTCTGAGGAAGGAGTCTGGGCAGAAGGCAGGCCTGTCTTGTGCCTCTGGTCCCAAGGGGACAGCATATCCTTGACCACCTGTCCGTAGGGCACACTCGGGCTTGCTACCAGGAGCCAAACCCGGAACTTGAGGAACAGCTCCCTCGTGAAATGGGCAGTCAGATGCCATCTTCCTCCAAGATGTGACAGCGTTTTCGGTGGCAGGGGGTTTGCCGGGGAAGGAGTGGGGACAGTCCCCCAAAGCTCCCCATTCCAGGGAACGGACGGTGTTCAGGGATCCTGTCGCCTCTCCTCTCCTGTGGCGAAGGCACTGGCCTTGTCCGTGAGTCCGCCTGAGAGCCAGTACCAAAGGCCAAGCGTTGCCTACAACGGGAGTTGGTAGTGTGCATTGAGTGCCATCCTAGGCCACGCACGCTGCTGCAGGTTTGTGGCTGTGTCTGCTTATTTCGGCCTGGCAGCGAGAACCCAGGGCGCCAACATGAAGCCTGGGACAGCAAGGCCTAAGACGGACCAGCTCTCCGCAGCTCTTCTTCCCTGACGCGACAGAGCAAACACCGAAATCCTTGCTGAGGAAGCAGCAGCGACGTGCGGTTCCCGCCAAGCTGAAAAACCTATGCGAAAGCATAGCCATCGCTGGGAAATCAGAGTCGTTTCTGTGGGCTGCTGTTGCTGCTTGCCTTAGCCTAGTATTCGAGCACGGCGGGAGGAACCCGCATAGAGCAAAAGCCTCTTTGCTAGGGCATCCCTTCTGGAAAGCACAGCATTCTCTGGGAAATCAGAGTCGGATCTGTGGGATGCTGCTGTTGTTTTCCTGAGGAAGACTCCACAGCACGGTGTAATAAATCTGCATGGAGCGAGATCCACTTTGCCTGGGCATCCCTTCTGCCTGAGAGAGAAGCCTGGTTGCGCCTGTGGAAAGAGCCTTAAAGAAAGGGACATGTCTGTCACTGCACTCCCCAGGAGCCTGTCTCGGGAAAGTGCAGCATGCTGCCCCAGGAGAAGAGAAGGAGTCGTTGGCCTTGTGGACGGAAAACGGTCGCGAAGCAGGAGCGCCGGCCCTGGCAAGAACAGCGGGCCGGTGGCAAGACAATTGTCACCCTCTGCTTGTGCAGAGTGACGAAGCTAAGGAGACACGAGGGTATGATTGGGCACGGGAGCGTGCTCTAATCTGAGGAAGGAGTCTGGACAGAAGGAAGGCCTTTCCTGTGCCTCTGGGCCCAAGGGGATAGCAGGTCCTTGGCCACCTGTCCAGAGGGCAGACGTGGGCTTGCCACCAATCTCCCGAACCTGAACTCGCAGAAACACCTCCTGGAGGAACGGGCAATCAAATGCCGTCTTCCTCCAGGATGTGGCAGCCTTGGCGGAGGCAGGGGGTGTGTCGGGGAAACAGGGACAGTTTCCCATTACTCCCCATCCCAGGGCACGGGCCGTGTGCAGTGATCCTCTCGCGGCTCCTCAAGGATGGGGAAGGCACGAGCCTAGTCCCCTGTCCCCCTGAATGCCAGAGCGAAAGGGCAGGCCTTGCCTACGAGGAGAGATGTCATTGTGAGCAGAGTGCCATCCTAGGCCATGCACGCTGCTGCAGGGTCGAGGCTGGGTCTGCTTATTTCGGCTTGGTAGGATGAACCCAGGATGTGAACTTGGAGCCCGGGAAAGCAAGGCCCAAGAGGCACCAGCTCTCCCGCTGCTCTTCTTCCCTGAAGCGACTAAAGCCTTGCTGAGGAAGCAGTGGCCAAGTGCTGTTCTATCCAAGCCAAAGCCTCTGCGAAAGCACAGCATTCGCTGAGAAATCAGAGTCGGATAGGCGGGCTCTACTGCTGCTTGCCTGAGCCCGGTCTCGCGGTGGGAGAAACCCGCATACAGCGAAATCCTCTTTGGCCGGGCATCTCCTCTGGGAAAGCACAGCATTCACTGGGAAATCAGAATCGGATGTGGGGGATGCTGCTGCTGAATACCTAAGCTACTCTCCACAGCACGTTGGAAGATACCCGCATGCAACGAAATCCTCTTTGCCCTAGCACCTCTTTGCCTAAGAGAGAAGCGTGGTTGCACATCTGAAAGGGCCTTAAGGAAAGGGACATGTCTTTCACTGCACTCCCCAGGAGCAAGTCTGGGGCAGGCCGAACAAGCCGCCCCCAGAGAAGAGAAGATGCCATTGGCCTTGAGTTTGGGAAACGGTCGGGAAGCAGGAGAGCCTGCCGTGGCAGGAAGAGCAGGCCGGTGGCAAGACAAGTGTCACCCGCTCCCGGTGCGGAGAGACGAAGCCTCACTGCTAATGAGACATGAGGTGACGACTAGGGCAGGGGCACCTGCTCCACTCTGAGGAAGGAGTCTGGGCAGAAGGCAGGCCTGTCTTGTGCCTCTGGTCCCAAGGGGACAGCATGTCCTTGACCACCTGTCCGTAGGGCACACTTGGGCTTGCTACCAGGAGCCAAACCCAGAACTTGAGGAACAGCTCCCTCGTGAAATGGGCAGTCAGATGCCATCTTCCTCCAAGATGTGACAGCGTTTTCGGTGGCAGGGGGTTTGCCGGGGAAGGAGTGGGGACAGTCCCCCAAAGCTCCCCATTCCAGGGAACGGACGGTGTTCAGGGATCCTGTCGCATCTCCTCTCCTGTGGCGAAGGCACTGGCCTTGTCCGTGAGTCCGCCTGAGAGCCAGTACCAAAGGCCAAGCGTTGCCTACAACGGGAGTTGGTAGTGTGCATTGAGTGCCATCCTAGGCCACGCACGCTGCTGCAGGTTTGTGGCTGTGTCTGCTTATTTCGGCCTGGCAGCGAGAACCCAGGGCGCCAACATGAAGCCCGGGACAGCAAGGCCTAAGACGGACCAGCTCTCCGCAGCTCTTCTTCCCTGACGTGACAGAGCAAACACCGAAATCCTTGCTGAGGAAGCAGCAGCGAAGTGCGGTTCCCGCCAAGCTGAAAAACCTATGCGAAAGCATAGCCATCGCTGGGAAATCAGAGTCGTTTCTGTGGGCTGCTGTTGCTGCTTGCCTTAGCCTAGTATTCGAGCACGGCGGGAGGAACCCGCATAGAGCAAAAGCCTCTTTGCTAGGGCATCCCCTCTGGAAAGCACAGCATTCTCTGGGAAATCAGAGTCGGATATGTGGGATGCTGCTGCTGTTTTCCTGAGGAAGACTCCACAGCACGGTGTAATAAATCTGCATGGAGCGAGATCCACTTTGCCTGGGCATCCCTTCTGCCTGAGAGAGAAGCCTGGTTGCGCCTGTGGAAAGAGCCTTAAAGAAAGGGACATGTCTGTCACTGCACTCCCCAGGAGCCTGTCTCGGGAAAGTGCAGCATGCTGCCCCAGGAGAAGAGAAGGAGTCGTTGGCCTTGTGGACGGAAAACGGTCGCGAAGCAGGAGCGCCTGCCCTGGCAAGAACAGCGGGCCGGTGGCAAGACAATTGTCACCCTCTGCTTGTGCAGGGAGACGAAGCTAAGGAGACACGAGGGGATGATTGGGCACGGGAGCGTGCTCTTATCTGAGGAAGGAGTCTGGACAGAAGGAAGGCCTTTCCTGTGCCTCTGGGCCCAAGGGGATAGCACGTCCTTGGCCACCTGTCCAGAGGGCAGACGTGGGCTTGCCACGAATCTCCCAAACCTGAACTCGCAGAAACACCTCCTGGAGGAACGGGCAATCAAATGCCGTCTTCCTCCAGGATGTGGCAGCCTTGGCGGAGGCAAGGGGTGTGTCGGGGAAACAGGGACAGTTTCCCATTACTCCCCATCCCAGGGCACGGGCCGTGTGCAGTGATCCTCTCGCGGCTCCTCAAGGATGGGGAAGGCACGAGCCTAGTCCCCTGTCCCCCTGAATGCCAGAGCGAAAGGGCAGGCCTTGCCTACGAGGAGAGATGTCATTGTGAGCAGAGTGTCATCCTAGGCCATGCACGCTGCTGCAGGGTCGAGGCTGGGTCTGCTTATTTCGGCTTGCTAGGATGAACCCAGGATGTGAACTTGGAGCCCGGGAAAGCAAGGCCCAGAGGCACCAGCTCTCCCGCTGCTCTTCTTCCCTGAAGCGACTAAAGCCTTGCTGAGGAAGCAGCGGCCAAGTGCTGTTCTATCCAAGCCAAAGCCTCTGCGAAAGCACAGCATTCGCTGAGAAATCAGAGTCGGATCTGCGGGCTCTACTGCTGCTTGCCTGAGCCCGGTCTCGCGGTGGGAGAAACCCGCATATAGCGAAATCCTCTTTGCCCGGGCATCTCCTCTGGGAAAGCACAGCATTCACTGGGAAATCAGAATCGGATGTGGGGGATGCTGCTGCTGAATACCTAAGCTACTCTCCACAGCACGTTGGAAGATACCCGCATGCAACGAAATCCTCTTTGCCCTAGCACCTCTTTGCCTAAGAGAGAAGCGTGGTTGCACATCTGAAAGGGCCTTAAGGAAAGGGACATGTCTTTCACTGCACTCCCCAGGAGCAAGTCTGGGGCAGGCCGAACAAGCCGCCCCCAGAGAAGAGAAGATGCCATTGGCCTTGAGTTTGGGAAACGGTCGGGAAGCAGGAGAGCCTGCCGTGGCAGGAAGAGCAGGCCGGTGGCAAGACAAGTGTCACCCGCTCCCGGTGCGGAGAGACGAAGCCTCACTGCTAATGAGACATGAGGTGACGACTAGGGCAGGGGCACCTGCTCCACTCTGAGGAAGGAGTCTGGGCAGAAGGCAGGCCTGTCTTGTGCCTCTGGTCCCAAGGGGACAGCATATCCTTGACCACCTGTCCGTAGGGCACACTCGGGCTTGCTACCAGGAGCCAAACCCGGAACTTGAGGAACAGCTCCCTCGTGAAATGGGCAGTCAGATGCCATCTTCCTCCAAGATGTGACAGCGTTTTCGGTGGCAGGGGGTTTGCCGGGGAAGGAGTGGGGACAGTCCCCCAAAGCTCCCCATTCCAGGGAACGGACGGTGTTCAGGGATCCTGTCGCCTCTCCTCTCCTGTGGCGAAGGCACTGGCCTTGTCCGTGAGTCCGCCTGAGAGCCAGTACCAAAGGCCAAGCGTTGCCTACAACGGGAGTTGGTAGTGTGCATTGAGTGCCATCCTAGGCCACGCACGCTGCTGCAGGTTTGTGGCTGTGTCTGCTTATTTCGGCCTGGCAGCGAGAACCCAGGGCGCCAACATGAAGCCCGGGACAGCAAGGCCTAAGACGGACCAGCTCTCCGCAGCTCTTCTTCCCTGACGCGACAGAGCAAACACCGAAATCCTTGCTGAGGAAGCAGCAGCGAAGTGCGGTTCCCGCCAAGCTGAAAAACCTATGCGAAAGCATAGCCATCGCTGGGAAATCAGAGTCGTTTCTGTGGGCTGCTGTTGCTGCTTGCCTTAGCCTAGTATTCGAGCACGGCGGGAGGAACCCGCATAGAGCAAAAGCCTCTTTGCTAGGGCATCCCCTCTGGAAAGCACAGCATTCTCTGGGAAATCAGAGTCGGATCTGTGGGATGCTGCTGTTGTTTTCCTGAGGAAGACTCCACAGCACGGTGTAATAAATCTGCATGGAGCGAGATCCACTTTGCCTGGGCATCCCTTCTGCCTGAGAGAGAAGCCTGGTTGCGCCTGTGGAAAGAGCCTTAAAGAAAGGGACATGTCTGTCACTGCACTCCCCAGGAGCCTGTCTCGGGAAAGTGCAGCATGCTGCCCCAGGAGAAGAGAAGGAGTCGTTGGCCTTGTGGACGGAAAACGGTCGCGAAGCAGGAGCGCCGGCCCTGGCAAGAACAGCGGGCCGGTGGCAAGACAATTGTCACCCTCTGCTTGTGCAGAGAGACGAAGCTAAGGAGACACGAGGGTATGATTGGGCACGGGAGCGTGCTCTAATCTGAGGAAGGAGTCTGGACAGAAGGAAGGCCTTTCCTGTGCTCTGGGCCCAAGGGGATAGCAGGTCCTTGGCCACCTGTCCAGAGGGCAGACGTGGGCTTGCCACCAATCTCCCGAACCTGAACTCGCAGAAACACCTCCTGGAGGAACGGGCAATCAAATGCCGTCTTCCTCCAGGATGTGGCAGCCTTGGCGGAGGCAGGGGGTGTGTCGGGGAAACAGGGACAGTTTCCCATTACTCCCCATCCCAGGGCACGGGCCGTGTGCAGTGATCCTCTCGCGGCTCCTCAAGGATGGGGAAGGCACGAGCCTAGTCCCCTGTCCCCCTGAATGCCAGAGCGAAAGGGCAGGCCTTGCCTACGAGGAGAGATGTCATTGTGAGCAGAGTGCCATCCTAGGCCATGCACGCTGCTGCAGGGTCGAGGCTGGGTCTGCTTATTTCGGCTTGGTAGGATGAACCCAGGATGTGAACTTGGAGCCCGGGAAAGCAAGGCCCAAGAGGCACCAGCTCTCCCGCTGCTCTTCTTCCCTGAAGCGACTAAAGCCTTGCTGAGGAAGCAGCGGCCAAGTGCAGTTCGCTCCAAGCCAAAGCCTCTGCGAAAGCACAGCATTCGCTCAGAAATCAGAGTCGGATCTGCGGGCTCTACTGCTGCTTGCCTGAGCCCGGTCTCGCGGTGGGAGAAACCCGCATACAGCGAAATCCTCTTTGCCCGGGCTTCTCCTCTGGGAAAGCACAGCATTCACTGGGAAATCAGAATCGGATGTGGGGGATGCTGCTGCTGAATACCTAAGCTACTCTCCACAGCACGTTGGAAGATACCCGCATGCAACGAAATCCTCTTTGCCCTAGCACCTCTTTGCCTAAGAGAGAAGCGTGGTTGCACATCTGAAAGGGCCTTAAGGAAAGGGACATGTCTTTCACTGCACTCCCCAGGAGCAAGTCTGGGGCAGGCCGAACAAGCCGCCCCCAGAGAAGAGAAGATGCCATTGGCCTTGAGTTTGGGAAACGGTCGGGAAGCAGGAGAGCCTGCCGTGGCAGGAAGAGCAGGCCGGTGGCAAGACAAGTGTCACCCGCTCCCGGTGCGGAGAGACGAAGCCTCACTGCTAATGAGACATGAGGTGACGACTAGGGCAGGGGCACCTGCTCCACTCTGAGGAAGGAGTCTGGGCAGAAGGCAGGCCTGTCTTGTGCCTCTGGTCCCAAGGGGACAGCATGTCCTTGACCACCTGTCCGTAGGGCACACTTGGGCTTGTTACCAGGAGCCAAACCCGGAACTTGAGGAACAGCTCCCTCGTGAAATGGGCAGTCAGATGCCATCTTCCTCCAAGATGTGACAGCGTTTTTGGTGGCAGGGGGTTTGCCGGGGAAGGAGTGGGGACAGTCCCCCAAAGCTCCCCATTCCAGGGAACGGACGGTGTTCAGGGATCCTGTCGCCTCTCCTCTCCTGTGGCGAAGGCACTGGCCTTGTCCGTGAGTCTGCCTGAGAGCCAGTACCAAAGGCCAAGCGTTGCCTACAACGGGAGTTGGTAGTGTGCATTGAGTGCCAACCTAGGCCACGCACGCTGCTGCAGGTTTGTGGCTGTGTCTGCTTATTTCGGCCTGGCAGCGAGAACCCAGGGCGCCAACATGAAGCCCGGGACAGCAAGGCCTAAGACAGACCAGCTCTCCGCAGCACTTCTTCCCTGACGCGACAGAGCAAACACCGAAATCCTTGCTGAGGAAGCAGCAGCGAAGTGCAGTTCCCGCCAAGCTGAAAAACCTATGCGAAAGCATAGCCATCGCTGGGAAATCAGAGTCGTTTTTGTGGGCTGCTGTTGCTGCTTGCCTTAGCCTAGTATTCGAGCACGGCGGGAGGAACCCGCATAGAGCAAAAGCCTCTTTGCTAGGGCATCCCCTCTGGAAAGCACAGCATTCTCTGGGAAATCAGAGTCGGATCTGTGGGATGCTGCTGCTGTTTTCCTGAGGAAGACTCCACAGCACGGTGTAATAAATCTGCATGGAGCGAGATCCACTTTGCCTGGGCATCCCTTCTGCCTGAGAGAGAAGCCTGGTTGCGCCTGTGGAAAGAGCCTTAAAGAAAGGGACATGTCTGTCACTGCACTCCCCAGGAGCCTGTCTCGGGAAAGTGCAGCATGCTGCCCCAGGAGAAGAGAAGGAGTCGTTGGCCTTGTGGACGGAAAACGGTCGCGAAGCAGGAGCGCCGGCCCTGGCAAGAACAGCGGGCCGGTGGCAAGACAATTGTCACCCTCTGCTTGTGCAGAGAGACGAAGCTAAGGAGACACGAGGGGATGATTGGGCACGGGAGCGTGCTCTAATCTGAGGAAGGAGTCTGGACAGAAGGAAGGCCTTTCCTGTGCCTCTGGGCCCAAGGGGATAGCAGGTCCTTGGCCACCTGTCCAGAGGGCAGACGTGGGCTTGCCACCAATCTCCCGAACCTGAACTCGCAGAAACACCTCCTGGAGGAACGGGCAATCAAATGCCGTCTTCCTCCAGGATGTGGCAGCCTTGGCGGAGGCAGGGGGTGTGTCGGGGAAACAGGGACAGTTTCCCATTACTCCCCATCCCAGGGCACGGGCCGTGTGCAGTGATCCTCTCGCGGCTCCTCAAGGATGGGGAAGGCACGAGCCTAGTCCCCTGTCCCCCTGAATGCCAGAGCGAAAGGACAGGCCTTGCCTACGAGGAGAGATGTCATTGTGAGCAGAGTGCCATCCTAGGCCATGCACGCTGCTGCAGGGTCGAGGCTGGGTCTGCTTATTTCGGCATGGTAGGATGAACCCAGGATGTGAACTTGGAGCCCGGGAAAGCAAGGCCCAAGAGGCACCAGCTCTCCCGCTGCTCTTCTTCCCTGAAGCGACTAAAGCCTTGCTGAGGAAGCAGCGGCCAAGTGCTGTTCGCTCCAAGCCAAAGCCTCTGCGAAAGCACAGCATTCGCTGAGAAATCAGAGTCGGATCTGCGGGCTCTACTGCTGCTTGCCTGAGCCCGGTCTCGCGGTGGGAGAAACCCGCATACAGTGAAATCCTCTTTGCCCGGGCATCTCCTCTGGGAAAGCACAGCATTCACTGGGAAATCAGAATCGGATGTGGGGGATGCTGCTGCTGAATACCTAAGCTACTCTCCACAGCACGTTGGAAGATACCCGCATGCAACGAAATCCTCTTTGCCCTAGCACCTCTTTGCCTAAGAGAGAAGCGTGGTTGCACATCTGAAAGGGCCTTAAGGAAAGGGACATGTCTTTCACTGCACTCCCCAGGAGCAAGTCTGGGGCAGGCCGAACAAGCCGCCCCCAGAGAAGAGAAGGTGCCATTGGCCTTGAGTTTGGGAAACGGTCGGGAAGCAGGAGAGCCTGCCGTGGCAGGAAGAGCAGGCCGGTGGCAAGACAAGTGTCACCCGCTCCCTGTGCGGAGAGACGAAGCCTCACTGCTAATGAGACATGAGGTGACGACTAGGGCAGGGGCACCTGCTCCACTCTGAGGAAGCAGTCTGGGCAGAAGGCAGGCCTGTCTTGTGCCTCTGGTCCCAAGGGGACAGCATGTCCTTGACCACCTGTCCGTAGGGCACACTTGGGCTTGCTACCAGGAGCCAAACCCGGAACTTGAGGAACAGCTCCCTCGTGAAATGGGCAGTCAGATGCCATCTTCCTCCAAGATGTGACAGCGTTTTCGGTGGCAGGGGGTTTGCCGGGGAAGGAGTGGGGACAGTCCCCCAAAGCTCCCCATTCCAGGGAACGGACGGTGTTCAGGGATCCTGTCGCCTCTCCTCTCCTGTGGCGAAGGCACTGGCCTTGTCCGTGAGTCCGCCTGAGAGCCAGTACCAAAGGCCAAGCGTTGCCTACAACGGGAGTTGGTAGTGTGCATTGAGTGCCATCCTAGGCCACGCACGCTGCTGCAGGTTTGTGGCTGTGTCTGCTTATTTCGGCCTGGCAGCGAGAACCCAGGGCGCCAACATGAAGCCCGGGACAGCAAGGCCTAAGACGGACCAGCTCTCCGCAGCTCTTCTTCCCTGACGCGACAGAGCAAACACCGAAATCCTTGCTGAGGAAGCAGCAGCGAAGTGCGGTTCCCGCCAAGCTGAAAAGCTATGCGAAAGCATAGCCATCGCTGGGAAATCAGAGTCGTTTCTGTGGGCTGCTGTTGCTGCTTGCCTTAGCCTAGTATTCGAGCACGGCGGGAGGAACCCGCATAGAGCAAAAGCCTCTTTGCTAGGGCATCCCCTCTGGGAAAGCACAGCATTCTCTGGGAAATCAGAGTCGGATCTGTGGGATGCTGCTGCTGTTTTCCTGAGGAAGACTCCACAGCACGGTGTAATAAATCTGCATGGAGCGAGATCCACTTTGCCTGGGCATCCCTTCTGCCTGAGAGAGAAGCGTGGTTGCGCCTGTGGAAATATCCTTAAAGAAAGGGACATGTCTGTCATTGCACTCCCCAGGAGCCTGTCTCGGGAAAGTGCAGCATGCTGCCCCAGGAGAAGAGAAGGAGTCGTTGGCCTTGTGGACGGAAAACGGTCGCGAAGCAGGAGCGCCGGCCCTGGCAAGAACAGCGGGCCGGTGGCAAGACAATTGTCACCCTCTGCTTGTGCAGAGAGACGAAGCTAAGGAGACACGAGGGGATGATTGGGCACGGGAGCGTGCTCTAATCTGAGGAAGGAGTCTGGACAGAAGGAAGGCCTTTCCTGTGCCTCTGGGCCCAAGGGGATAGCAGGTCCTTGGCCACCTGTCCAGAGGGCAGACGTGGGCTTGCCACCAATCTCCCGAACCTGAACTCACAGAAACACCTCCTGGAGGAACGGGCAATCAAATGCCGTCTTCCTCCAGGATTTGGCAGCCTTGGCGGAGGCAGGGGGTGTGTCGGGGAAACAGGGACAGTTTCCCATTACTCCCCATCCCAGGGCACGTGCCGTGTGCAGTGATCCTCTCGCGGCTCCTCAAGGATGGGGAAGGTACGAGCCTAGTCCCCTGTCCCCCTGAATGCCAGAGCGAAAGCACAGGCCTTGCCTACGAGGAGAGATGTCATTGTGAGCAGAGTGCCATCCTAGGCCATGCACGCTGCTGCAGGGTCGAGGCTGGGTCTGCTTATTTCGGCTTGGTAGGATGAACCCAGGATGTGAACTTGGAGCCCGGGAAAGCAAGGCCCAAGAGGCACCAGCTCTCCCGCTGCTCTTCTTCCCTGAAGCGACTAAAGCCTTGCTGAGGAAGCAGCGGCCAAGTGCTGTTCGCTCCAAGCCAAAGCCTCTGCGAAAGCACAGCATTCGCTGAGAAATCAGAGTCGGATCTGCGGGCTCTACTGCTGCTTGCCTGAGCCCGGTCTCGCGGTGGGAGAAACCCGCATACAGTGAAATCCTCTTTGCCCGGGCATCTCCTCTGGGAAAGCACAGCATTCACTGGGAAATCAGAATCGGATGTGGGGGATGCTGCTGCTGAATACCTAAGCTACTCTCCACAGCACGTTGGAAGATACCCGCATGCAACGAAATCCTCTTTGCCCTAGAACCTCTTTGCCTAAGAGAGAAGCGTGGTTGCACATCTGAAAGGGCCTTAAGGAAAGGGACATGTCTTTCACTGCACTCCCCAGGAGCAAGTCTGGGGCAGGCCGAACAAGCCGCCCCCAGAGAAGAGAAGGTGCCATTGGCCTTGAGTTTGGGAAACGGTCGGGAAGCAGGAGAGCCTGATGGCAGGAAGAGCAGGCCGGTGGCAAGACAAGTGTCACCCGCTCCCGGTGCGGAGAGACATGAGGTGATGACTAGGGCAGGGGCACCTGCTCCACTCTGAGGAAGGAGTCTGGGCAGAAGGCAGGCCTGTCTTGTGCCTCTGGTCCCAAGGGGACAGGATGTCCTTGACCACCTGTCCGTAGGGCACACTCGGGCTTGCTACCAGGAGCCAAACCCGGAACTTGAGGAACAGCTCCCTCGTGAAATGGGCAGTCAGATGCCATCTTCCTCCAAGATGTGACAGCGTTTTCGGTGGCAGGGGGTTTGCCGGGGAAGGAGTGGGGACAGTCCCCCAAAGCTCCCCATTCCAGGGAACGGACGGTGTTCAGGGATCCTGTCGCCTCTCCTCTCCTGTGGCGAAGGCACTGGCCTTTCCGTGAGTCCGCCTGAGAGCCAGTACCAAAGGCCAAGCGTTGCCTACAACGGGAGTTGGTAGTGTGCATTGAGTGCCATCCTAGGCCACGCACGCTGCTGCAGGTTTGTGGCTGTGTCTGCTTATTTCGGCCTGGCAGCGAGAACCCAGGGCGCCAACATGAAGCCCGGGACAGCAAGGCCTAAGACGGACCAGCTCTCCGCAGCTCTTCTTCCCTGACGCGACAGAGCAAACACCGAAATCCTTGCTGAGGAAGCAGCAGCGAAGTGCGGTTCCCGCCAAGCTGAAAACCTATGCGAAAGCATAGCCATCGCTGGGAAATCAGAGTCGTTTCTGTTGGCTGCTGTTGCTGCTTGCCTTAGCCTAGTATTCGAGCACGGCGGGAGGAACCCGCATAGAGCAAAAGCCTCTTTGCTAGGGCATCCCCTCTGGGAAAGCACAGCATTCTCTGGGAAATCAGAGTCGGATCTGTGGGATGCTGCTGCTGTTTTCCTGAGGAAGACTCCACAGCACGGTGTAATAAATCTGCATGGAGCGAGATCCACTTTGCCTGGGAATCCCTTCTGCCTGAGAGAGAAGCGTGGTTGTGCCTGTGGAAAGATCCTTAAAGAAAGGGACATGTCTGTCACTGCACTCCCCAGGAGCCTGTCTCGGGAAAGTGCAGCATGCTGCCCCAGGAGAAGAGGAGTCGTTGGCCTTGTGGACGGAAAACGGTCGCGAAGCAGGAGCGCCGGCCCTGGCAAGAACAGCGGGCCGGTGGCAAGACAATTGTCACCCTCTGCTTGTGCAGAGAGACGAAGCTAAGGAGACACGAGGGGATGATTGGGCACGGGAGCGTGCTCTAATCTGAGGAAGGAGTCTGGACAGAAGGAAGGCCTTTCCTGTGCCTCTGGGCCCAAGGGGATAGCAGGTCCTTGGCCACCTGTCCAGAGGGCAGACGTGGGTTTGCCACCAGTCTCCCGAACCTGAACTCGCAGAAACACCTCCTGGAGGAACGGGCAATCAAATGCCGTCTTCCTCCAGGATGTGGCAGCCTTGGCGGAGGCAGGGGGTGTGTCGGGGAAACAGGGACAGTTTCCCATTACTCCCCATCCCAGGGCACGGGCCGTGTGCAGTGATCCTCTCGCGGCTCCCCAAGGATGGGGAAGGCACGAGCCTAGTCCCCTGTCCCCCTGAATGCCAGAGCGAAAGGGCAGGCCTTGCCTACGAGGAGAGATGTCATTGTGAGCAGAGTGCCATCCTAGGCCATGCACGCTGCTGCAGGGTCGAGGCTGGGTCTGCTTATTTCGGCTTGGTAGGATGAACCCAGGATGTGAACTTGGAGCCCGGGAAAGCAAGGCCCAAGAGGCACCAGCTCTCCCGCTGCTCTTCTTCCCTGAAGCGACTAAAGCCTTGCTGAGGAAGCAGTGGCCAAGTGCTGTTCTATCCAAGCCAAAGCCTCTGCGAAAGCACAGCATTCGCTGAGAAATCAGAGTCGGATAGGCGGGCTCTCCTGCTGCTTGCCTGAGCCCGGTCTCGCGGTGGGAGAAACCCGCATACAGCGAAATCCTCTTTGGCCGGGCATCTCCTCTGGGAAAGCACAGCATTCACTGGGAAATCAGAATCGGATGTGGGGGATGCTGCTGCTGAATACCTAAGCTACTCTCCACAGCACGTTGGAAGATACCCGCATGCAACGAAATCCTCTTTGCCCTAGCACCTCTTTGCCTAAGAGAGAAGCGTGGTTGCACATCTGAAAGGGCCTTAAGGAAAGGGACATGTCTTTCACTGCACTCCCCAGGAGCAAGTCTGGGGCAGGCCGAACAAGCCGCCCCCAGAGAAGAGAAGATGCCATTGGCCTTGAGTTTGGGAAACGGTCGGGAAGCAGGAGAGCCTGCCGTGGCAGGAAGAGCAGGCCGGTGGCAAGACAAGTGTCACCCGCTCCCGGTGCGGAGAGACGAAGCCTCACTGCTAATGAGACATGAGGTGATGACTAGGGCAGGGGCACCTGCTCCACTCTGAGGAAGGAGTCTGGGCAGAAGGCAGGCCTGTCTTGTGCCTCTGGTCCCAAGGGGACAGCATGTCCTTGACCACCTGTCCGTAGGGCACACTTGGGCTTGCTACCAGGAGCCAAACCCGGAACTTGAGGAACAGCTCCCTCGTGAAATGGGCAGTCAGATGCCATCTTCCTCCAAGATGTGACAGCGTTTTCGGTGGCAGGGGGTTTGCCGGGGAAGGAGTGGGGACAGTCCCCCAAAGCTCCCCATTCCAGGGAACGGACGGTGTTCAGGGATCCTGTCGCATCTCCTCTCCTGTGGCGAAGGCACTGGCCTTGTCCGTGAGTCCGCCTGAGAGCCAGTACCAAAGGCCAAGCGTTGCCTACAACGGGAGTTGGTAGTGTGCATTGAGTGCCATCCTAGGCCACGCACGCTGCTGCAGGTTTGTGGCTGTGTCTGCTTATTTCGGCCTGGCAGCGAGAACCCAGGGCGCCAACATGAAGCCCGGGACAGCAAGGCCTAAGACGGACCAGCTCTCCGCAGCTCTTCTTCCCTGACGCGACAGAGCAAACACCGAAATCCTTGCTGAGGAAGCAGCAGCGAAGTGCGGTTCCCGCCAAGCTGAAAAACCTATGCGAAAGCATAGCGATCGCTGGGAAATCAGAGTCGTTTCTGTGGGGTGCTGTTGCTGCTTGCCTTAGCCTAGTATTCGAGCACGGCGGGAGGAACCCGCATAGAGCAAAAGCCTCTTTGCTAGGGCATCCCCTCTGGAAAGCACAGCATTCTCTGGGAAATCAGAGTCGGATCTGTGGGATGCTGCTGCTGTTTTCCTGAGGAAGACTCCACAGCACGGTGTAATAAATCTGCATGGAGCGAGATCCACTTTGCCTGGGCATCCCTTCTGCCTGAGAGAGAAGCCTGGTTGCGCCTGTGGAAAGAGCCTTAAAGAAAGGGACATGTCTGTCACTGCACTCCCCAGGAGCCTGTCTCGGGAAAGTGCAGCATGCTGCCCCAGGAGAAGAGAAGGAGTCGTTGGCCTTGTGGACGGAAAACGGTCGCGAAGCAGGAGCGCCGGCCCTGGCAAGAACAGCGGGCCGGTGGCAAGACAATTGTCACCCTCTGCTTGTGCAGAGAGACGAAGCTAAGGAGACACGAGGGGATGATTGGGCACGGGAGCGTGCTCTAATCTGAGGAAGGAGTCTGGACAGAAGGAAGGCCTTTCCTGTGCCTCTGGGCCCAAGGGGATAGCAGGTCCTTGGCCACCTGTCCAGAGGGCAGACGTGGGCTTGCCACGAATCTCCCAAACCTGAACTCGCAGAAACACCTCCTGGAGGAACGGGCAATCAAATGCCGTCTTCCTCCAGGATGTGGCAGCCTTGGCGGAGGCAGGGGGTGTGTCGGGGAAACAGGGACAGTTTCCCATTACTCCCCATCCCAGGGCACGGGCCGTGTGCAGTGATCCTCTCGCGGCTCCTCAAGGATGGGGAAGGCACGAGCCTAGTCCCCTGTCCCCCTGAATGCCAGAGCGAAAGGGCAGGCCTTGCCTACGAGGAGAGATGTCATTGTGAGCAGAGTGTCATCCTAGGCCATGCACGCTGCTGCAGGGTCGAGGCTGGGTCTGCTTATTTCGGCTTGCTAGGATGAACCCAGGATGTGAACTTGGAGCCCGGGAAAGCAAGGCCCAAGAGGCACCAGCTCTCCCGCTGCTCTTCTTCCCTGAAGCGACTAAAGCCTTGCTGAGGAAGCAGCGGCCAAGTGCTGTTCTATCCAAGCCAAAGCCTCTGCGAAAGCACAGCATTCGCTGAGAAATCAGAGTCGGATCTGCGGGCTCTACTGCTGCTTGCCTGAGCCCGGTCTCGCGGTGGGAGAAACCCGCATACAGCGAAATCCTCTTTGACCGGACATCTCCTCTGGGAAAGCACAGCATTCACTGGGAAATCAGAATCGGATGTGGGGGATGCTGCTGCTGAATACCTAAGCTACTCTCCACAGCACGTTGGAAGATACCCGCATGCAACGAAATCCTCTTTGCCCTAGCACCTCTTTGCCTAAGAGAGAAGCGTGGTTGCACATCTGAAAGGGCCTTAAGGAAAGGGACATGTCTTTCACTGCACTCCCCAGGAGCAAGTCTGGGGCAGGCCGAACAAGCCGCCCCCAGAGAAGAGAAGGTGCCATTGGCCTTGAGTTTGGGAAACGGTCGGGAAGCAGGAGAGCCTGCCGTGGCAGGAAGAGCAGGCCGGTGGCAAGACAAGTGTCACCCGCTCCCTGTGCGGAGAGACGAAGCCTCACTGATAATGAGACATGAGGTGACGACTAGGGCAGGGGCACCTGCTCCACTCTGAGGAAGGAGTCTGGGCAGAAGGCAGGCCTATCTTGTGCCTCTGGTCCCAAGGGGACAGCATGTCCTTGACCACCTGTCCGTAGGGCACACTTGGGCTTGCTACCAGGAGCCAAACCCGGAACTTGAGGAACAGCTCCCTCGTGAAATGGGCAGTCAGATGCCATCTTCCTCCAAGATGTGACAGCGTTTTCGGTGGCAGGGGGTTTGCCGGGGAAGGAGTGGGGACAGTCCCCCAAAGCTCCCCATTCCAGGGAACGGACGGTGTTCAGGGATCCTGTCGCCTCTCCTCTCCTGTGGCGAAGGCACTGGCCTTGTCCGTGAGTCCGCCTGAGAGCCAGTACCAAAGGCCAAGCGTTGCCTACAACGGGAGTTGATAGTGTGCATTGAGTGCCATCCTAGGCCACGCACGCTGCTGCAGGTTGGTGGCTGTGTCTGCTTATTTCGGCCTGGCAGCGAGAACCCAGGGCGCCAACATGAAGCCCGGGACAGCAAGGCCTAAGACGGACCAGCTCTCCGCAGCTCTTCTTCCCTGACGCGACAGAGCAAACACCGAAATCCTTGCTGAGGAAGCAGCAGCGAAGTGCGGTTCCCGCCAAGCTGAAAAGCTATGCGAAAGCATAGCCATCGCTGGGAAATCAGAGTCGTTTCTGTGGGCTGCTGTTGCTGCTTGCCTTAGCCTAGTATTCGAGCACGGCGGGAGGAACCCGCATAGAGCAAAAGCCTCTTTGCTAGGGCATCCCCTCTGGGAAAGCACAGCATTCTCTGGGAAATCAGAGTCGGATCTGTGGGATGCTGCTGCTGTTTTCCTGAGGAAGACTCCACAGCACGGTGTAATAAATCTGCATGGAGCGAGATCCACTTTGCCTGGGCATCCCTTCTGCCTGAGAGAGAAGCCTGGTTGCGCCTGTGGAAAGAGCCTTAAAGAAAGGGACATGTCTGTCACTGCACTCCCCAGGAGCCTGTCTCGGGAAAGTGCAGCATGCTGCCCCAGGAGAAGAGAAGGAGTCGTTGGCCTTGTGGACGGAAAACGGTCGCGAAGCAGGAGCGCCGGCCCTGGCAAGAACAGCGGGCCGGTGGCAAGACAATTGTCACCCTCTGCTTGTGCAGAGAGACGAAGCTAAGGAGACACGAGGGTATGATTGGGCACGGGAGCGTGCTCTAATCTGAGGAAGGAGTCTGGACAGAAGGAAGGCCTTTCCTGTGCCTCTGGGCCCAAGGGGATAGCAGGTCCTTGGCCACCTGTCCAGAGGGCAGACGTGGGCTTGCCACCAATCTCCCGAACCTGAACTCGCAGAAACACCTCCTGGAGGAACGGGCAATCAAATGCCGTCTTCCTCCAGGATGTGGCAGCCTTGGCGGAGGCAGGGGGTGTGTCGGGGAAACAGGGACAGTTTCCCATTACTCCCCATCCCAGGGCACGGGCCGTGTGCAGTGATCCTCTCGCGGCTCCTCAAGGATGGGGAAGGCACGAGCCTAGTCCCCTATCCCCCTGAATGCCAGAGCGAAAGGGCAGGCCTTGCCTACGAGGAGAGATGTCATTGTGAGCAGAGTGCCATCCTAGGCCATGCACGCTGCTGCAGGGTCGAGGCTGGGTCTGCTTATTTCGGCTTGGTAGGATGAACCCAGGATGTGAACTTGGAGCCCGGGAAAGCAAGGCCCAAGAGGCACCAGCTCTCCCGCTGCTCTTCTTCCCTGAAGCGAATAAAGCCTTGCTGAGGAAGCAGCGGCCAAGTGCTGTTCGCTCCAAGCCAAAGCCTCTGCGAAAGCACAGCATTCGCTGAGAAATCAGAGTCGGATCTGCGGGCTCTACTGCTGCTTGCCTGAGCCCGGTGTAACGATGGGAGAAACCCGCATACAGCGAAATCCTCTTTGCCCGGGCATCTCCTCTGGGAAAGCACAGCATTCACTGGGAAATCAGAATCGGATGTGGGGGATGCTGCTGCTGAATACCTAAGCTACTCTCCACAGCACGTTGGAAGATACCCGCATGCAACGAAATCCTCTTTGCCCTAGCACCTCTTTGCCTAAGAGAGAAGCGTGGTTGCACATCTGAAAGGGCCTTAAGGAAAGGGACATGTCTTTCACTGCACTCCCCAGGAGCAAGTCTGGGGCAGGCCGAACAAGCCGCCCCCAGAGAAGAGAAGGTGCCATTGGCCTTGAGTTTGGGAAACGGTCGGGAAGCAGGAGAGCCTGCCGTTGCAGGAAGAGCAGGCCGGTGGCAAGACAAGTGTCACCCGCTCCCGGTGCGGAGAGACGAAGCCTCACTGCTAATGAGACATGAGGTGACGACTAGGGCAGGGGCACCTGCTCCACTCTGAGGAAGGAGTCTGGGCAGAAGGCAGGCCTGTCTTGTGCCTCTGGTCCCAAGGGGACAGCATGTCCTTGACCACCTGTCCGTAGGGCACACTTGGGCTTGCTACCAGGAGCCAAACCCGGAACTTGAGGAACAGCTCCCTCGTGAAATGGGCAGTCAGATGCCATCTTCCTCCAAGATGTGACAGCGTTTTCGGTGGCAGGGGTTTTGCCGGGGAAGGAGTGGGGACAGTCCCCCAAAGCTCCCCATTCCAGGGAACGGACGGTGTTCAGGGATCCTGTCGCCTCTCCTCTCCTGTGGCGAAGGCACTGGCCTTGTCCGTGAGTCCGCCTGAGAGCCAGTACCAAAGGCCAAGCGTTGCCTACAACGGGAGTTGGTAGTGTGCATTGAGTGCCATCCTAGGCCACGCACGCTGCTGCAGGTTTGTGGCTGTGTCTGCTTATTTCGGCCTGGCAGCGAGAACCCAGGGCGCCAACATGAAGCCCGGGACAGCAAGGCCTAAGACGGACCAGCTCTCCGCAGCTCTTCTTCCCTGACGCGACAGAGCAAACACCGAAATCCTTGCTGAGGAAGCAGCAGCGAAGTGCGGTTCCCGCCAAGCTGAAAAACCTATGCGAAAGCATAGCCATCGCTGGGAAATCAGAGTCGTTTTTGTGGGCTGCTGTTGCTGCTTGCCTTAGCCTAGTATTCGAGCACGGCGGGAGGAACCCGCATAGAGCAAAAGCCTCTTTGCTAGGGCATCCCCTCTGGAAAGCACAGCATTCTCTGGGAAATCAGAGTCGGATCTGTGCGATGCTGCTGCTGTTTTCCTGAGGAAGACTCCACAGCACGGTGTAATAAATCTGCATGGAGCGAGATCCACTTTGCCTGGGCATCCCTTCTGCCTGAGAGAGAAGCCTGGTTGCGCCTGTGGAAAGAGCCTTAAAGAAAGGGACATGTCTGTCACTGCACTCCCCAGGAGCCTGTCTCGGGAAAGTGCAGCATGCTGCCCCAGGAGAAGAGAAGGAGTCGTTGGCCTTGTGGACGGAAAACGGTCGCGAAGCAGGAGCGCCGGCCCTGGCAAGAACAGCGGGCCGGTGGCAAGACAATTGTCACCATCTGCTTGTGCAGAGAGACGAAGCTAAGGAGACACGAGGGGATGATTGGGCACGGGAGCGTGCTCTAATCTGAGGAAGGAGTCTGGACAGAAGGAAGGCCTTTCCTGTGCCTCTGGGCCCAAGGGGATAGCAGGTCCTTGGCCACCTGTCCAGAGGGCAGACGTGGGCTTGCCACCAATCTCCCGAACCTGAACTCGCAGAAACACCTCCTGGAGGAACGGGCAATCAAATGCCGTCTTCCTCCAGTATGTGGCAGCCTTGGCGGAGGCAGGGGGTGTGTCGGGGAAACAGGGACAGTTTCCCATTACTCCCCATCCCAGGGCACGGGCCGTGTGCAGTGATCCTCTCGCGGCTCCTCAAGGATGGGGAAGGCACGAGCCTAGTCCCCTGTCCCCCTGAATGCCAGAGCGAAAGGACAGGCCTTGCCTACGAGGAGAGATGTCATTGTGAGCAGAGTGCCATCCTATGCCATGCACGCTGCTGCAGGGTCGAGGCTGGGTCTGCTTATTTCGGCTTGGTAGGATGAACACAGGATGTGAACTTGGAGCCCGGGAAAGCAAGGCCCAAGAGGCACCAGCTCTCCCGCTGCTCTTCTTCCCTGAAGCGACTAAAGCCTTGCTGAGGAAGCAGCGGCCAAGTGCTGTTCGCTCCAAGCCAAAGCCTCTGCGAAAGCACAGCATTCGCTGAGAAATCAGAGTCGGATCTGCGGGCTCTACTGCTGCTTGCCTGAGCCCGGTGTAACTGTGGGAGAAACCCGCATACAGTGAAATCCTCTTTGCCCGGGCATCTCCTCTGGGAAAGCACAGCATTCACTGGGAAATCAGAATCGGATGTGGGGGATGCTGCTGCTGAATACCTAAGCTACTCTCCACAGCACGTTGGAAGATACCCGCATGCAACGAAATCCTCTTTGCCCTAGCACCTCTTTGCCTAAGAGAGAAGCGTGGTTGCACATCTGAAAGGGCCTTAAGGAAAGGGACATGTCTTTCACTGCACTCCCCAGGAGCAAGTCTGGGGCAGGCCGAACAAGCCGCCCCCAGAGAAGAGAAGGTGCCATTGGCCTTGAGTTTGGGAAACGGTCGGGAAGCAGGAGAGCCTGCCGTGGCAGGAAGAGCAGGCCGGTGGCAAGACAAGTGTCACCCGCTCCCGGTGCGGAGAGACGAAGCCTCACTGCTAAAGAGACATGAGGTGACGACTAGGGCAGGGGCACCTGCTCCACTCTGAGGAAGGAGTCTGGGCAGAAGGCAGGCCTGTCTTGTGCCTCTGGTCCCAAGGGGACAGCATGTCCTTGACCACCTGTCCGTAGGGCACACTTGGGCTTGCTACCAGGAGCCAAACCCGGAACTTGAGGAACAGCTCCCTCGTGAAATGGGCAGTCAGATGCCATCTTCCTCCAAGATGTGACAGCGTTTTCGGTGGCAGGGGGTTTGCCGGGGAAGGAGTGGGGACAGTCCCCCAAAGCTCCCCATTCCAGGCAACGGACGGTGTTCAGGGATCCTGTCGCCTCTCCTCTCCTGTGGCGAAGGCACTGGCCTTGTCCGTGAGTCCGCCTGAGAGCCAGTACCAAAGGCCAAGCGTTGCCTACAACGGGAGTTGGTAGTGTGCATTGAGTGCCATCCTAGGCCACGCACGCTGCTGCAGGTTTGTGGCTGTGTCTGCTTATTTCGGCCTGGCAGCGAGAACCCAGGGCGCCAACATGAAGCCCGGGACAGCAAGGCCTAAGACGGACCAGCTCTCCGCAGCTCTTCTTCCCTGACGCGACAGAGCAAACACCGAAATCCTTGCTGAGGAAGCAGCAGCGAAGTGCGGTTCCCGCCAAGCTGAAAAGCTATGCGAAAGCATAGCCATCGCTGGGAAATCAGAGTCGTTTCTGTGGGCTGCTGTTGCTGCTTGCCTTAGCCTAGTATTCGAGCACGGCGGGAGGAACCCGCATAGAGCAAAAGCCTCTTTGCTAGGGCATCCCCTCTGGGAAAGCACAGCATTCTCTGGGAAATCAGAGTCGGATCTGTGGGATGCTGCTGCTGTTTTCCTGAGGAAGACTCCACAGCACGGTGTAATAAATCTGCATGGAGCGAGATCCACTTTGCCTGGGCATCCCTTCTGCCTGAGAGAGAAGCGTGGTTGCGCCTGTGGAAAGATCCTTAAAGAAAGGGACATGTCTGTCACTGCACTCCCCAGGAGCCTGTCTCGGGAAAGTGCAGCATGCTGCCCCAGGAGAAGAGAAGGAGTCGTTGGCCTTGTGGACGGAAAACGGTCGCGAAGCAGGAGCGCCGGCCCTGGCAAGAACAGCGGGCCGGTGGCAAGACAATTGTCACCCTCTGCTTGTGCAGAGAGACGAAGCTAAGGAGACACGAGTTGATGATTGGGCACGGGAGCGTGCTCTAATCTGAGGAAGGCGTCTGGACAGAAGGAAGGCCTTTCCTGTGCCTCTGGGCCCAAGGGGATAGCAGGTCCTTGGCCACCTGTCCAGAGGGCAGACGTGGGCTTGCCACCAATCTCCCGAACCTGAACTCGCAGAAACACCTCCTGGAGGAACGGGCAATCAAATGCCGTCTTCCTCCAGGATGTGGCAGCCTTGGCGGAGGCAGGGGGTGTGTCGGGGAAACAGGGACAGTTTCCCATTACTCCCTAACCCAGGGCACGGGCCGTGTGCAGTGATCCTCTCGCGGCTCCTGAAGGATGGGGAAGGCACGAGCCTAGTCCCCTGTCCCCCTGAATGCCAGAGCGAAAGGGCAGGACTTGCCTACGAGGAGAGATGTCATTGTGAGCAGAGTGCCATCCTAGGCCATGCACGCTGCTGCAGGGTCGAGGCTGGGTCTGCTTATTTCGGCTTGCTAGGATGAACCCAGGATGTGAACTTGGAGCCCGGGAAAGCAAGGCCCAAGAGGCACCAGCTCTCCCGCTGCTCTTCTTCCCTGAAGCGACTAAAGCCTTGCTGAAAGCAGCGGCCAAGTGCAGTTCGCTCCAAGCCAAAGCCTCTGCGAAAGCACAGCATTCGCTGAGAAATCAGAGTCGGATCTGCGGGCTCTACTGCTGCTTGCCTGAGCCCGGTCTCGCGGTGGGAGAAACCCGCATATAGCGAAATCCTCTTTGCCCGGGCTTCTCCTCTGGGAAAGCACAGCATTCACTGGGAAATCAGAATCGGATGTGGGGGATGCTGCTGCTGAATACCTAAGCTACTCTCCACAGCACGTTGGAAGATACCCGCATGCAACGAAATCCTCTTTGCCCTAGCACCTCTTTGCCTAAGAGAGAAGCGTGGTTGCACATCTGAAAGGGCCTTAAGGAAAGGGACATGTCTTTCACTGCACTCCCCAGGAGCAAGTCTGGGGCAGGCCGAACAAGCCGCCCCCAGAGAAGAGAAGATGCCATTGGCCTTGAGTTTGGGAAACGGTCGGGAAGCAGGAGAGCCTGCCGTGGCAGGAAGAGCAGGCCGGTGGCAAGACAAGTGTCACCCGCTCCCGGTGCGGAGAGACGAAGCCTCACTACTAATGAGACATGAGGTGACGACTAGGGCAGGGGCACCTGCTCCACTCTGAGGAAGGAGTCTGGGCAGAAGGCAGGCCTGTCTTGTGCCTCTGGTCCCAAGGGGACAGCATATCCTTGACCACCTGTCCGTAGGGCACACTTGGGCTTGCTACCAGGAGCCAAACCCGGAACTTGAGGAACAGCTCCCTCGTGAAATGGGCAGTCAGATGCCATCTTCCTCCAAGATGTGACAGCGTTTTCGGTGGCAGGGGGTTTGCCGGGGAAGGAGTGGGGACAGTCCCCCAAAGCTCCCCATTCCAGGCAACGGACGGTGTTCAGGGATCCTGTCGCCTCTCCTCTCCTGTGGCGAAGGCACTGGCCTTGTCCGTGAGTCCGCCTGAGAGCCAGTACCAAAGGCCAAGCGTTGCCTACAACGGGAGTTGGTAGTGTGCATTGAGTGCCATCCTAGGCCACGCACGCTGCTGCAGGTTTGTGGCTGTGTCTGCTTATTTCGGCCTGGCAGCGAGAACCCAGGGCGCCAACATGAAGCCCGGGACAGCAAGGCCTAAGACGGACCAGCTCTCCGCAGCTCTTCTTCCCTGACGCGACAGAGCAAACACCGAAATCCTTGCTGAGGAAGCAGCAGCGAAGTGCGGTTCCCGCCAAGCTGAAAAACCTATGCGAAAGCATAGACATCGCTGGGAAATCAGAGTCGTTTTTGTGGGCTGCTGTTGCTGCTTGCCTTAGCCTAGTATTCGAGCACGGCGGGAGGAACCCGCATAGAGCAAAAGCCTCTTTGCTAGGGCATCCCCTCTGGAAAGCACAGCATTCTCTGGGAAATCAGAGTCGGATCTGTGGGATGCTGCTGCTGTTTTCCTGAGGAAGACTCCACAGCACGGTGTAATAAATCTGCATGGAGCGAGATCCACTTTGCCTGGGCATCCCTTCTGCCTGAGAGAGAAGCCTGGTTGCGCCTGTGGAAAGAGCCTTAAAGAAAGGGACATGTCTGTCACTGCACTCCCCAGGAGCCTGTCTCGGGAAAGTGCAGCATGCTGCCCCAGGAGAAGAGAAGGAGTCGTTGGCCTTGTGGACGGAAAACGGTCGCGAAGCAGGAGCGCCGGCCCTGGCAAGAACAGCGGGCCGGTGGCAAGACAATTGTCACCATCTGCTTGTGCAGAGAGACGAAGCTAAGGAGACACGAGGGGATGATTGGGCACGGGAGCGTGCTCTAATCTGAGGAAGGAGTCTGGACAGAAGGAAGGCCTTTCCTGTGCCTCTGGGCCCAAGGGGATAGCAGGTCCTTGGCCACCTGTCCAGAGGGCAGACGTGGGCTTGCCACGAATCTCCCGAACCTGAACTCGCAGAAACACCTCCTGGAGGAACGGGCAATCAAATGCCGTCTTCCTCCAGTATGTGGCAGCCTTGGCGGAGGCAGGGGGTGTGTCGGGGAAACAGGGACAGTTTCCCATTACTCCCCATCCCAGGGCACGGGCCGTGTGCAGTGATCCTCTCGCGGCTCCTCAAGGATGGGGAAGGCACGAGCCTAGTCCCCTGTCCCCCTGAATGCCAGAGCGAAAGGACAGGCCTTGCCTACGAGGAGAGATGTCATTGTGAGCAGAGTGCCATCCTATGCCATGCACGCTGCTGCAGGGTCGAGGCTGGGTCTGCTTATTTCGGCTTGGTAGGATGAACCCAGGATGTGAACTTGGAGCCCGGGAAAGCAAGGCCCAAGAGGCACCAGCTCTCCCGCTGCTCTTCTTCCCTGAAGCGACTAAAGCCTTGCTGAGGAAGCAGCGGCCAAGTGCTGTTCGCTCCAAGCCAAAGCCTCTGCGAAAGCACAGCATTCGCTGAGAAATCAGAGTCGGATCTGCGGGCTCTACTGCTGCTTGCCTGAGCCCGGTGTAACGGTGGGAGAAACCCGCATACAGTGAAATCCTCTTTGCCCGGGCATCTCCTCTGGGAAAGCACAGCATTCACTGGGAAATCAGAATCGGATGTGGGGGATGCTGCTGCTGAATACCTAAGCTACTCTCCACAGCACGTTGGAAGATACCCGCATGCAACGAAATCCTCTTTGCCCTAGCACCTCTTTGCCTAAGAGAGAAGCGTGGTTGCACATCTGAAAGGGCCTTAAGGAAAGGGACATGTCTTTCACTGCACTCCCCTGGAGCAAGTCTGGGGCAGGCCGAACAAGCCGCCCCCAGAGAAGAGAAGGTGCCATTGGCCTTGAGTTTGGGAAACGGTCGGGAAGCAGGAGAGCCTGCCGTGGCAGGAAGAGCAGGCCGGTGGCAAGACAAGTGTCACCCGCTCCCGGTGCGGAGAGACGAAGCCTCACTGCTAAAGAGACATGAGGTGACGACTAGGGCAGGGGCACCTGCTCCACTCTGAGGAAGGAGTCTGGGCAGAAGGCAGGCCTGTCTTGTGCCTCTGGTCCCAAGGGGACAGCATGTCCTTGACCACCTGTCCGTAGGGCACACTTGGGCTTGCTACCAGGAGCCAAACCCGGAACTTGAGGAACAGCTCCCTCGTGAAATGGGCAGTCAGATGCCATCTTCCTCCAAGATGTGACAGCGTTTTCGGTGGCAGGGGGTTTGCCGGGGAAGGAGTGGGGACAGTCCCCCAAAGCTCCCCATTCCAGGCAACGGACGGTGTTCAGGGATCCTGTCGCCTCTCCTCTCCTGTGGCGAAGGCACTGGCCTTGTCCGTGAGTCCGCCTGAGAGCCAGTACCAAAGGCCAAGCGTTGCCTACAACGGGAGTTGGTAGTGTGCATTGAGTGCCATCCTAGGCCACGCACGCTGCTGCAGGTTTGTGGCTGTGTCTGCTTATTTCGGCCTGGCAGCGAGAACCCAGGGCGCCAACATGAAGCCTGGGACAGCAAGGCCTAAGACGGACCAGCTCTCCGCAGCTCTTCTTCCCTGACGCGACAGAGCAAACACCGAAATCCTTGCTGAGGAAGCAGCAGCGAAGTGCGGTTCCCGCCAAGCTGAAAAACCTATGCGAAAGCATAGCCATCGCTGGGAAATCAGAGTCGTTTTTGTGGGCTGCTGTTGCTGCTTGCCTTAGCCTAGTATTCGAGCACGGCGGGAGGAACCCGCATAGAGCAAAAGCCTCTTTGCTAGGGCATCCCCTCTGGAAAGCACAGCATTCTCTGGGAAATCAGAGTCGGATCTGTGGGATGCTGCTGTTGTTTTCCTGAGGAAGACTCCACAGCACGGTGTAATAAATCTGCATGGAGCGAGATCCACTTTGCCTGGGCATCCCTTCTGCCTGAGAGAGAAGCGTGGTTGCGCCTGTGGAAAGAGCCTTAAAGAAAGGGACATGTCTGTCACTGCACTCCCCAGGAGCCTGTCTCGGGAAAGTGCAGCATGCTGCCCCAGGAGAAGAGAAGGAGTCGTTGGCCTTGTGGACGGAAAACGGTCGCGAAGCAGGAGCGCCGGCCCTGGCAAGAACAGCGGGCCGGTGGCAAGACAATTGTCACCCTCTGCTTGTGCAGAGAGACGAAGCTAAGGAGACACGAGGGTATGATTGGGCACGGGAGCGTGCTCTAATCTGAGGAAGGAGTCTGGACAGAAGGAAGGCCTTTCCTGTGCCTCTGGGCCCAAGGGGATAGCAGGTCCTTGGCCACCTGTCCAGAGGGCAGACGTGGGCTTGCCACCAATCTCCCGAACCTGAACTTGCAGAAACACCTCCTGGAGGAACGGGCAATCAAATGCCGTCTTCCTCCAGGATGTGGCAGCCTTGGCGGAGGCAGGGGGTGTGTCGGGGAAACAGGGACAGTTTCCCATTACTCCCCATCCCAGGGCACGGGCCGTGTGCAGTGATCCTCTCGCGGCTCCTCAAGGATGGGGAAGGCACGAGCCTAGTCCCCTGTCCCCCTGAATGCCAGAGCGAAAGGGCAGGCCTTGCCTACGAGGAGAGATGTCATTGTGAGCAGAGTGCCATCCTAGGCCATGCACGCTGCTGCAGGGTCGAGGCTGGGTCTGCTTATTTCGGCTTGGTAGGATGAACCCAGGATGTGAACTTGGAGCCCGGGAAAGCAAGGCCCAAGAGGCACCAGCTCTCCCGCTGCTCTTCTTCCCTGAAGCGACTAAAGCCTTGCTGAGGAAGCAGCGGCCAAGTGCTGTTCGCTCCAAGCCAAAGCCTCTGCGAAAGCACAGCATTCGCTGAGAAATCAGAGTCGGATCTGCGGGCTCTACTGCTGCTTGCCTGAGCCCGGTGTAACGGTGGGAGAAACCCGCATACAGCGAAATCCTCTTTGCCCGGGCATCTCCTCTGGGAAAGCACAGCATTCACTGGGAAATCAGAATCGGATGTGGGGGATGCTGCTGCTGAATACCTAAGCTACTCTCCACAGCACGTTGGAAGATACCCGCATGCAACGAAATCCTCTTTGCCCTAGCACCTCTTTGCCTAAGAGAGAAGCGTGGTTGCACATCTGAAAGGGCCTTAAGGAAAGGGACATGTCTTTCACTGCACTCCCCAGGAGCAAGTCTGGGGCAGGCCGAACAAGCCGCCCCCAGAGAAGAGAAGGTGCCATTGGCCTTGAGTTTGGGAAACGGTCGGGAAGCAGGAGAGCCTGCCGTGGCAGGAAGAGCAGGCCGGTGGCAAGACAAGTGTCACCCGCTCCCGGTGCGGAGAGACGAAGCCTCACTGCTAATGAGACATGAGGTGACGACTAGGGCAGGGGCACCTGCTCCACTCTGAGGAAGGAGTCTGGGCAGAAGGCAGGCCTGTCTTGTGCCTCTGGTCCCAAGGGGACAGCATGTCCTTGACCACCTGTCCGTAGGGCACACTTGGGCTTGCTACCAGGAGCCAAACCCGGAACTTGAGGAACAGCTCCCTCGTGAAATGGGCAGTCAGATGCCATCTTCCTCCAAGATGTGACAGCGTTTTCGGTGGCAGGGGGTTTGCCGGGGAAGGAGTGGGGACAGTCCCCCAAAGCTCCCCATTCCAGGGAACGGACGGTGTTCAGGGATCCTGTCGCCTCTCCTCTCCTGTGGCGAAGGCACTGGCCTTGTCCGTGAGTCCGCCTGAGAGCCAGTACCAAAGGCCAAGCGTTGCCTACAACGGGAGTTGGTAGTGTGCATTGAGTGCCATCCTAGGCCACGCACGCTGCTGCAGGTTTGTGGCTGTGTCTGCTTATTTCGGCCTGGCAGCGAGAACCCAGGGCGCCAACATGAAGCCCGGGACAGCAAGGCCTAAGACGGACCAGCTCTCCGCAGCTCTTCTTCCCTGACGCGACAGAGCAAACACCGAAATCCTTGCTGAGGAAGCAGCAGCGAAGTGCGGTTCCCGCCAAGCTGAAAAACCTATGCGAAAGCATAGCCATCGCTGGGAAATCAGAGTCGTTTTTGTGGGCTGCTGTTGCTGCTTGCCTTAGCCTAGTATTCGAGCACGGCGGGAGGAACCCGCATAGAGCAAAAGCCTCTTTGCTAGGGCATCCCCTCTGGAAAGCACAGCATTCTCTGGGAAATCAGAGTCGGATCTGTGGGATGCTGCTGCTGTTTTCCTGAGGAAGACTCCACAGCACGGTGTAATAAATCTGCATGGAGCGAGATCCACTTTGCCTGGGCATCCCTTCTGCCTGAGAGAGAAGCCTGGTTGCGCCTGTGGAAAGAGCCTTAAAGAAAGGGACATGTCTGTCACTGCACTCCCCAGGAGCCTGTCTCGGGAAAGTGCAGCATGCTGCCCCAGGAGAAGAGAAGGAGTCGTTGGCCTTGTGGACGGAAAACGGTCGCGAAGCAGGAGCGCCGGCCCTGGCAAGAACAGCGGGCCGGTGGCAAGACAATTGTCACCCTCTGCTTGTGCAGAGAGACGAAGCTAAGGAGACACGAGGGGATGATTGGGCACGGGAGCGTGCTCTAATCTGAGGAAGGAGTCTGGACAGAAGGAAGGCCTTTCCTGTGCCTCTGGGCCCAAGGGGATAGCAGGTCCTTGGCCACCTGTCCAGAGGGCAGACGTGGGCTTGCCACGAATCTCCCGAACCTGAACTCGCAGAAACACCTCCTGGAGGAACGGGCAATCAAATGCCGTCTTCCTCCAGTATGTGGCAGCCTTGGCGGAGGCAGGGGGTGTGTCGGGGAAACAGGGACAGTTTCCCATTACTCCCCATCCCAGGGCACGGGCCGTGTGCAGTGATCCTCTCGCGGCTCCTCAAGGATGGGGAAGGCACGAGCCTAGTCCCCTGTCCCCCTGAATGCCAGAGCGAAAGGACAGGCCTTGCCTACGAGGAGAGATGTCATTGTGAGCAGAGTGCCATCCTATGCCATGCACGCTGCTACAGGGTCGAGGCTGGGTCTGCTTATTTCGGCTTGGTAGGATGAACCCAGGATGTGAACTTGGAGCCCGGGAAAGCAAGGCCCAAGAGGCACCAGCTCTCCCGCTGCTCTTCTTCCCTGAAGCGACTAAAGCCTTGCTGAGGAAGCAGCGGCCAAGTGCTGTTCGCTCCAAGCCAAAGCCTCTGCGAAAGCACAGCATTCGCTGAGAAATCAGAGTCGGATCTGCGGGCTCTACTGCTGCTTGCCTGAGCCCGGTGTAACGGTGGGAGAAACCCGCATACAGTGAAATCCTCTTTGCCCGGGCATCTCCTCTGGGAAAGCACAGCATTCACTGGGAAATCAGAATCGGATGTGGGGGATGCTGCTGCTGAATACCTAAGCTACTCTCCACAGCACGTTGGAAGATACCCGCATGCAACGAAATCCTCTTTGCCCTAGCACCTCTTTGCCTAAGAGAGAAGCGTGGTTGCACATCTGAAAGGGCCTTAAGGAAAGGGACATGTCTTTCACTGCACTCCCCAGGAGCAAGTCTGGGGCAGGCCGAACAAGCCGCCCCCAGAGAAGAGAAGGTGCCATTGGCCTTGAGTTTGGGAAACGGTCGGGAAGCAGGAGAGCCTGCCGTGGCAGGAAGAGCAGGCCGGTGGCAAGACAAGTGTCACCCGCTCCCGGTGCGGAGAGACGAAGCCTCACTGCTAAAGAGACATGAGGTGACGACTAGGGCAGGGGCACCTGCTCCACTCTGAGGAAGGAGTCTGGGCAGAAGGCAGGCCTGTCTTGTGCCTCTGGTCCCAAGGGGACAGCATGTCCTTGACCACCTGTCCGTAGGGCACACTTGGGCTTGCTACCAGGAGCCAAACCCGGAACTTGAGGAACAGCTCCCTCGTGAAATGGGCAGTCAGATGCCATCTTCCTCCAAGATGTGACAGCGTTTTCGGTGGCAGGGGGTTTGCCGGGGAAGGAGTGGGGACAGTCCCCCAAAGCTCCCCATTCCAGGCAACGGACGGTGTTCAGGGATCCTGTCGCCTCTCCTCTCCTGTGGCGAAGGCACTGGCCTTGTCCGTGAGTCCGCCTGAGAGCCAGTACCAAAGGCCAAGCGTTGCCTACAACGGGAGTTGGTAGTGTGCATTGAGTGCCATCCTAGGCCACGCACGCTGCTGCAGGTTTGTGGCTGTGTCTGCTTATTTCGGCCTGGCAGCGAGAACCCAGGGCGCCAACATGAAGCCCGGGACAGCAAGGCCTAAGACGGACCAGCTCTCCGCAGCTCTTCTTCCCTGACGCGACAGAGCAAACACCGAAATCCTTGCTGAGGAAGCAGCAGCGAAGTGCGGTTCCCGCCAAGCTGAAAAGCTATGCGAAAGCATAGCCATCGCTGGGAAATCAGAGTCGTTTCTGTGGGCTGCTGTTGCTGCTTGCCTTAGCCTAGTATTCGAGCACGGCGGGAGGAACCCGCATAGAGCAAAAGCCTCTTTGCTAGGGCATCCCCTCTGGGAAAGCACAGCATTCTCTGGGAAATCAGAGTCGGATCTGTGGGATGCTGCTGCTGTTTTCCTGAGGAAGACTCCACAGCACGGTGTAATAAATCTGCATGGAGCGAGATCCACTTTGCCTGGGCATCCCTTCTGCCTGAGAGAGAAGCGTGGTTGCGCCTGTGGAAAGATCCTTAAAGAAAGGGACATGTCTGTCACTGCACTCCCCAGGAGCCTGTCTCGGGAAAGTGCAGCATGCTGCCCCAGGAGAAGAGAAGGAGTCGTTGGCCTTGTGGACGGAAAACGGTCGCGAAGCAGGAGCGCCGGCCCTGGCAAGAACAGCGGGCCGGTGGCAAGACAATTGTCACCCTCTGCTTGTGCAGAGAGACGAAGCTAAGGAGACACGAGTTGATGATTGGGCACGGGAGCGTGCTCTAATCTGAGGAAGGCGTCTGGACAGAAGGAAGGCCTTTCCTGTGCCTCTGGGCCCAAGGGGATAGCAGGTCCTTGGCCACCTGTCCAGAGGGCAGACGTGGGCTTGCCACCAATCTCCCGAACCTGAACTCGCAGAAACACCTCCTGGAGGAACGGGCAATCAAATGCCGTCTTCCTCCAGGATGTGGCAGCCTTGGCGGAGGCAGGGGGTGTGTCGGGGAAACAGGGACAGTTTCCCATTACTCCCTAACCCAGGGCACGGGCCGTGTGCAGTGATCCTCTCGCGGCTCCTGAAGGATGGGGAAGGCACGAGCCTAGTCCCCTGTCCCCCTGAATGCCAGAGCGAAAGGGCAGGACTTGCCTACGAGGAGAGATGTCATTGTGAGCAGAGTGCCATCCTAGGCCATGCACGCTGCTGCAGGGTCGAGGCTGGGTCTGCTTATTTCGGCTTGCTAGGATGAACCCAGGATGTGAACTTGGAGCCCGGGAAAGCAAGGCCCAAGAGGCACCAGCTCTCCCGCTGCTCTTCTTCCCTGAAGCGACTAAAGCCTTGCTGAAAGCAGCGGCCAAGTGCAGTTCGCTCCAAGCCAAAGCCTCTGCGAAAGCACAGCATTCGCTGAGAAATCAGAGTCGGATCTGCGGGCTCTACTGCTGCTTGCCTGAGCCCGGTCTCGCGGTGGGAGAAACCCGCATATAGCGAAATCCTCTTTGCCCGGGCTTCTCCTCTGGGAAAGCACAGCATTCACTGGGAAATCAGAATCGGATGTGGGGGATGCTGCTGCTGAATACCTAAGCTACTCTCCACAGCACGTTGGAAGATACCCGCATGCAACGAAATCCTCTTTGCCCTAGCACCTCTTTGCCTAAGAGAGAAGCGTGGTTGCACATCTGAAAGGGCCTTAAGGAAAGGGACATGTCTTTCACTGCACTCCCCAGGAGCAAGTCTGGGGCAGGCCGAACAAGCCGCCCCCAGAGAAGAGAAGATGCCATTGGCCTTGAGTTTGGGAAACGGTCGGGAAGCAGGAGAGCCTGCCGTGGCAGGAAGAGCAGGCCGGTGGCAAGACAAGTGTCACCCGCTCCCGGTGCGGAGAGACGAAGCCTCACTACTAATGAGACATGAGGTGACGACTAGGGCAGGGGCACCTGCTCCACTCTGAGGAAGGAGTCTGGGCAGAAGGCAGGCCTGTCTTGTGCCTCTGGTCCCAAGGGGACAGCATATCCTTGACCACCTGTCCGTAGGGCACACTTGGGCTTGCTACCAGGAGCCAAACCCGGAACTTGAGGAACAGCTCCCTCGTGAAATGGGCAGTCAGATGCCATCTTCCTCCAAGATGTGACAGCGTTTTCGGTGGCAGGGGGTTTGCCGGGGAAGGAGTGGGGACAGTCCCCCAAAGCTCCCCATTCCAGGCAACGGACGGTGTTCAGGGATCCTGTCGCCTCTCCTCTCCTGTGGCGAAGGCACTGGCCTTGTCCGTGAGTCCGCCTGAGAGCCAGTACCAAAGGCCAAGCGTTGCCTACAACGGGAGTTGGTAGTGTGCATTGAGTGCCATCCTAGGCCACGCACGCTGCTGCAGGTTTGTGGCTGTGTCTGCTTATTTCGGCCTGGCAGCGAGAACCCAGGGCGCCAACATGAAGCCCGGGACAGCAAGGCCTAAGACGGACCAGCTCTCCGCAGCTCTTCTTCCCTGACGCGACAGAGCAAACACCGAAATCCTTGCTGAGGAAGCAGCAGCGAAGTGCGGTTCCCGCCAAGCTGAAAAACCTATGCGAAAGCATAGACATCGCTGGGAAATCAGAGTCGTTTTTGTGGGCTGCTGTTGCTGCTTGCCTTAGCCTAGTATTCGAGCACGGCGGGAGGAACCCGCATAGAGCAAAAGCCTCTTTGCTAGGGCATCCCCTCTGGAAAGCACAGCATTCTCTGGGAAATCAGAGTCGGATCTGTGGGATGCTGCTGCTGTTTTCCTGAGGAAGACTCCACAGCACGGTGTAATAAATCTGCATGGAGCGAGATCCACTTTGCCTGGGCATCCCTTCTGCCTGAGAGAGAAGCCTGGTTGCGCCTGTGGAAAGAGCCTTAAAGAAAGGGACATGTCTGTCACTGCACTCCCCAGGAGCCTGTCTCGGGAAAGTGCAGCATGCTGCCCCAGGAGAAGAGAAGGAGTCGTTGGCCTTGTGGACGGAAAACGGTCGCGAAGCAGGAGCGCCGGCCCTGGCAAGAACAGCGGGCCGGTGGCAAGACAATTGTCACCATCTGCTTGTGCAGAGAGACGAAGCTAAGGAGACACGAGGGGATGATTGGGCACGGGAGCGTGCTCTAATCTGAGGAAGGAGTCTGGACAGAAGGAAGGCCTTTCCTGTGCCTCTGGGCCCAAGGGGATAGCAGGTCCTTGGCCACCTGTCCAGAGGGCAGACGTGGGCTTGCCACGAATCTCCCGAACCTGAACTCGCAGAAACACCTCCTGGAGGAACGGGCAATCAAATGCCGTCTTCCTCCAGTATGTGGCAGCCTTGGCGGAGGCAGGGGGTGTGTCGGGGAAACAGGGACAGTTTCCCATTACTCCCCATCCCAGGGCACGGGCCGTGTGCAGTGATCCTCTCGCGGCTCCTCAAGGATGGGGAAGGCACGAGCCTAGTCCCCTGTCCCCCTGAATGCCAGAGCGAAAGGACAGGCCTTGCCTACGAGGAGAGATGTCATTGTGAGCAGAGTGCCATCCTATGCCATGCACGCTGCTGCAGGGTCGAGGCTGGGTCTGCTTATTTCGGCTTGGTAGGATGAACCCAGGATGTGAACTTGGAGCCCGGGAAAGCAAGGCCCAAGAGGCACCAGCTCTCCCGCTGCTCTTCTTCCCTGAAGCGACTAAAGCCTTGCTGAGGAAGCAGCGGCCAAGTGCTGTTCGCTCCAAGCCAAAGCCTCTGCGAAAGCACAGCATTCGCTGAGAAATCAGAGTCGGATCTGCGGGCTCTACTGCTGCTTGCCTGAGCCCGGTGTAACGGTGGGAGAAACCCGCATACAGTGAAATCCTCTTTGCCCGGGCATCTCCTCTGGGAAAGCACAGCATTCACTGGGAAATCAGAATCGGATGTGGGGGATGCTGCTGCTGAATACCTAAGCTACTCTCCACAGCACGTTGGAAGATACCCGCATGCAACGAAATCCTCTTTGCCCTAGCACCTCTTTGCCTAAGAGAGAAGCGTGGTTGCACATCTGAAAGGGCCTTAAGGAAAGGGACATGTCTTTCACTGCACTCCCCAGGAGCAAGTCTGGGGCAGGCCGAACAAGCCGCCCCCAGAGAAGAGAAGGTGCCATTGGCCTTGAGTTTGGGAAACGGTCGGGAAGCAGGAGAGCCTGCCGTGGCAGGAAGAGCAGGCCGGTGGCAAGACAAGTGTCACCCGCTCCCGGTGCGGAGAGACGAAGCCTCACTGCTAAAGAGACATGAGGTGACGACTAGGGCAGGGGCACCTGCTCCACTCTGAGGAAGGAGTCTGGGCAGAAGGCAGGCCTGTCTTGTGCCTCTGGTCCCAAGGGGACAGCATGTCCTTGACCACCTGTCCGTAGGGCACACTTGGGCTTGCTACCAGGAGCCAAACCCGGAACTTGAGGAACAGCTCCCTCGTGAAATGGGCAGTCAGATGCCATCTTCCTCCAAGATGTGACAGCGTTTTCGGTGGCAGGGGGTTTGCCGGGGAAGGAGTGGGGACAGTCCCCCAAAGCTCCCCATTCCAGGCAACGGACGGTGTTCAGGGATCCTGTCGCCTCTCCTCTCCTGTGGCGAAGGCACTGGCCTTGTCCGTGAGTCCGCCTGAGAGCCAGTACCAAAGGCCAAGCGTTGCCTACAACGGGAGTTGGTAGTGTGCATTGAGTGCCATCCTAGGCCACGCACGCTGCTGCAGGTTTGTGGCTGTGTCTGCTTATTTCGGCCTGGCAGCGAGAACCCAGGGCGCCAACATGAAGCCTGGGACAGCAAGGCCTAAGACGGACCAGCTCTCCGCAGCTCTTCTTCCCTGACGCGACAGAGCAAACACCGAAATCCTTGCTGAGGAAGCAGCAGCGAAGTGCGGTTCCCGCCAAGCTGAAAAACCTATGCGAAAGCATAGCCATCGCTGGGAAATCAGAGTCGTTTTTGTGGGCTGCTGTTGCTGCTTGCCTTAGCCTAGTATTCGAGCACGGCGGGAGGAACCCGCATAGAGCAAAAGCCTCTTTGCTAGGGCATCCCCTCTGGAAAGCACAGCATTCTCTGGGAAATCAGAGTCGGATCTGTGGGATGCTGCTGTTGTTTTCCTGAGGAAGACTCCACAGCACGGTGTAATAAATCTGCATGGAGCGAGATCCACTTTGCCTGGGCATCCCTTCTGCCTGAGAGAGAAGCGTGGTTGCGCCTGTGGAAAGAGCCTTAAAGAAAGGGACATGTCTGTCACTGCACTCCCCAGGAGCCTGTCTCGGGAAAGTGCAGCATGCTGCCCCAGGAGAAGAGAAGGAGTCGTTGGCCTTGTGGACGGAAAACGGTCGCGAAGCAGGAGCGCCGGCCCTGGCAAGAACAGCGGGCCGGTGGCAAGACAATTGTCACCCTCTGCTTGTGCAGAGAGACGAAGCTAAGGAGACACGAGGGTATGATTGGGCACGGGAGCGTGCTCTAATCTGAGGAAGGAGTCTGGACAGAAGGAAGGCCTTTCCTGTGCCTCTGGGCCCAAGGGGATAGCAGGTCCTTGGCCACCTGTCCAGAGGGCAGACGTGGGCTTGCCACCAATCTCCCGAACCTGAACTTGCAGAAACACCTCCTGGAGGAACGGGCAATCAAATGCCGTCTTCCTCCAGGATGTGGCAGCCTTGGCGGAGGCAGGGGGTGTGTCGGGGAAACAGGGACAGTTTCCCATTACTCCCCATCCCAGGGCACGGGCCGTGTGCAGTGATCCTCTCGCGGCTCCTCAAGGATGGGGAAGGCACGAGCCTAGTCCCCTGTCCCCCTGAATGCCAGAGCGAAAGGGCAGGCCTTGCCTACGAGGAGAGATGTCATTGTGAGCAGAGTGCCATCCTAGGCCATGCACGCTGCTGCAGGGTCGAGGCTGGGTCTGCTTATTTCGGCTTGGTAGGATGAACCCAGGATGTGAACTTGGAGCCCGGGAAAGCAAGGCCCAAGAGGCACCAGCTCTCCCGCTGCTCTTCTTCCCTGAAGCGACTAAAGCCTTGCTGAGGAAGCAGCGGCCAAGTGCTGTTCGCTCCAAGCCAAAGCCTCTGCGAAAGCACAGCATTCGCTGAGAAATCAGAGTCGGATCTGCGGGCTCTACTGCTGCTTGCCTGAGCCCGGTGTAACGGTGGGAGAAACCCGCATACAGCGAAATCCTCTTTGCCCGGGCATCTCCTCTGGGAAAGCACAGCATTCACTGGGAAATCAGAATCGGATGTGGGGGATGCTGCTGCTGAATACCTAAGCTACTCTCCACAGCACGTTGGAAGATACCCGCATGCAACGAAATCCTCTTTGCCCTAGCACCTCTTTGCCTAAGAGAGAAGCGTGGTTGCACATCTGAAAGGGCCTTAAGGAAAGGGACATGTCTTTCACTGCACTCCCCAGGAGCAAGTCTGGGGCAGGCCGAACAAGCCGCCCCCAGAGAAGAGAAGGTGCCATTGGCCTTGAGTTTGGGAAACGGTCGGGAAGCAGGAGAGCCTGCCGTGGCAGGAAGAGCAGGCCGGTGGCAAGACAAGTGTCACCCGCTCCCGGTGCGGAGAGACGAAGCCTCACTGCTAATGAGACATGAGGTGACGACTAGGGCAGGGGCACCTGCTCCACTCTGAGGAAGGAGTCTGGGCAGAAGGCAGGCCTGTCTTGTGCCTCTGGTCCCAAGGGGACAGCATGTCCTTGACCACCTGTCCGTAGGGCACACTTGGGCTTGCTACCAGGAGCCAAACCCGGAACTTGAGGAACAGCTCCCTCGTGAAATGGGCAGTCAGATGCCATCTTCCTCCAAGATGTGACAGCGTTTTCGGTGGCAGGGGGTTTGCCGGGGAAGGAGTGGGGACAGTCCCCCAAAGCTCCCCATTCCAGGGAACGGACGGTGTTCAGGGATCCTGTCGCCTCTCCTCTCCTGTGGCGAAGGCACTGGCCTTGTCCGTGAGTCCGCCTGAGAGCCAGTACCAAAGGCCAAGCGTTGCCTACAACGGGAGTTGGTAGTGTGCATTGAGTGCCATCCTAGGCCACGCACGCTGCTGCAGGTTTGTGGCTGTGTCTGCTTATTTCGGCCTGGCAGCGAGAACCCAGGGCGCCAACATGAAGCCCGGGACAGCAAGGCCTAAGACGGACCAGCTCTCCGCAGCTCTTCTTCCCTGACGCGACAGAGCAAACACCGAAATCCTTGCTGAGGAAGCAGCAGCGAAGTGCGGTTCCCGCCAAGCTGAAAAACCTATGCGAAAGCATAGCCATCGCTGGGAAATCAGAGTCGTTTTTGTGGGCTGCTGTTGCTGCTTGCCTTAGCCTAGTATTCGAGCACGGCGGGAGGAACCCGCATAGAGCAAAAGCCTCTTTGCTAGGGCATCCCCTCTGGAAAGCACAGCATTCTCTGGGAAATCAGAGTCGGATCTGTGGGATGCTGCTGCTGTTTTCCTGAGGAAGACTCCACAGCACGGTGTAATAAATCTGCATGGAGCGAGATCCACTTTGCCTGGGCATCCCTTCTGCCTGAGAGAGAAGCCTGGTTGCGCCTGTGGAAAGAGCCTTAAAGAAAGGGACATGTCTGTCACTGCACTCCCCAGGAGCCTGTCTCGGGAAAGTGCAGCATGCTGCCCCAGGAGAAGAGAAGGAGTCGTTGGCCTTGTGGACGGAAAACGGTCGCGAAGCAGGAGCGCCGGCCCTGGCAAGAACAGCGGGCCGGTGGCAAGACAATTGTCACCCTCTGCTTGTGCAGAGAGACGAAGCTAAGGAGACACGAGGGGATGATTGGGCACGGGAGCGTGCTCTAATCTGAGGAAGGAGTCTGGACAGAAGGAAGGCCTTTCCTGTGCCTCTGGGCCCAAGGGGATAGCAGGTCCTTGGCCACCTGTCCAGAGGGCAGACGTGGGCTTGCCACGAATCTCCCGAACCTGAACTCGCAGAAACACCTCCTGGAGGAACGGGCAATCAAATGCCGTCTTCCTCCAGTATGTGGCAGCCTTGGCGGAGGCAGGGGGTGTGTCGGGGAAACAGGGACAGTTTCCCATTACTCCCCATCCCAGGGCACGGGCCGTGTGCAGTGATCCTCTCGCGGCTCCTCAAGGATGGGGAAGGCACGAGCCTAGTCCCCTGTCCCCCTGAATGCCAGAGCGAAAGGACAGGCCTTGCCTACGAGGAGAGATGTCATTGTGAGCAGAGTGCCATCCTATGCCATGCACGCTGCTGCAGGGTCGAGGCTGGGTCTGCTTATTTCGGCTTGGTAGGATGAACCCAGGATGTGAACTTGGAGCCCGGGAAAGCAAGGCCCAAGAGGCACCAGCTCTCCCGCTGCTCTTCTTCCCTGAAGCGACTAAAGCCTTGCTGAGGAAGCAGCGGCCAAGTGCTGTTCGCTCCAAGCCAAAGCCTCTGCGAAAGCACAGCATTCGCTGAGAAATCAGAGTCGGATCTGCGGGCTCTACTGCTGCTTGCCTGAGCCCGGTGTAACGGTGGGAGAAACCCGCATACAGTGAAATCCTCTTTGCCCGGGCATCTCCTCTGGGAAAGCACAGCATTCACTGGGAAATCAGAATCGGATGTGGGGGATGCTGCTGCTGAATACCTAAGCTACTCTCCACAGCACGTTGGAAGATACCCGCATGCAACGAAATCCTCTTTGCCCTAGCACCTCTTTGCCTAAGAGAGAAGCGTGGTTGCACATCTGAAAGGGCCTTAAGGAAAGGGACATGTCTTTCACTGCACTCCCCTGGAGCAAGTCTGGGGCAGGCCGAACAAGCCGCCCCCAGAGAAGAGAAGGTGCCATTGGCCTTGAGTTTGGGAAACGGTCGGGAAGCAGGAGAGCCTGCCGTGGCAGGAAGAGCAGGCCGGTGGCAAGACAAGTGTCACCCGCTCCCGGTGCGGAGAGACGAAGCCTCACTGCTAAAGAGACATGAGGTGACGACTAGGGCAGGGGCACCTGCTCCACTCTGAGGAAGGAGTCTGGGCAGAAGGCAGGCCTGTCTTGTGCCTCTGGTCCCAAGGGGACAGCATGTCCTTGACCACCTGTCCGTAGGGCACACTTGGGCTTGCTACCAGGAGCCAAACCCGGAACTTGAGGAACAGCTCCCTCGTGAAATGGGCAGTCAGATGCCATCTTCCTCCAAGATGTGACAGCGTTTTCGGTGGCAGGGGGTTTGCCGGGGAAGGAGTGGGGACAGTCCCCCAAAGCTCCCCATTCCAGGCAACGGACGGTGTTCAGGGATCCTGTCGCCTCTCCTCTCCTGTGGCGAAGGCACTGGCCTTGTCCGTGAGTCCGCCTGAGAGCCAGTACCAAAGGCCAAGCGTTGCCTACAACGGGAGTTGGTAGTGTGCATTGAGTGCCATCCTAGGCCACGCACGCTGCTGCAGGTTTGTGGCTGTGTCTGCTTATTTCGGCCTGGCAGCGAGAACCCAGGGCGCCAACATGAAGCCTGGGACAGCAAGGCCTAAGACGGACCAGCTCTCCGCAGCTCTTCTTCCCTGACGCGACAGAGCAAACACCGAAATCCTTGCTGAGGAAGCAGCAGCGAAGTGCGGTTCCCGCCAAGCTGAAAAACCTATGCGAAAGCATAGCCATCGCTGGGAAATCAGAGTCGTTTTTGTGGGCTGCTGTTGCTGCTTGCCTTAGCCTAGTATTCGAGCACGGCGGGAGGAACCCGCATAGAGCAAAAGCCTCTTTGCTAGGGCATCCCCTCTGGAAAGCACAGCATTCTCTGGGAAATCAGAGTCGGATCTGTGGGATGCTGCTGTTGTTTTCCTGAGGAAGACTCCACAGCACGGTGTAATAAATCTGCATGGAGCGAGATCCACTTTGCCTGGGCATCCCTTCTGCCTGAGAGAGAAGCCTGGTTGCGCCTGTGGAAAGAGCCTTAAAGAAAGGGACATGTCTGTCACTGCACTCCCCAGGAGCCTGTCTCGGGAAAGTGCAGCATGCTGCCCCAGGAGAAGAGAAGGAGTCGTTGGCCTTGTGGACGGAAAACGGTCGCGAAGCAGGAGCGCCGGCCCTGGCAAGAACAGCGGGCCGGTGGCAAGACAATTGTCACCCTCTGCTTGTGCAGAGAGACGAAGCTAAGGAGACACGAGGGTATGATTGGGCACGGGAGCGTGCTCTAATCTGAGGAAGGAGTCTGGACAGAAGGAAGGCCTTTCCTGTGCCTCTGGGCCCAAGGGGATAGCAGGTCCTTGGCCACCTGTCCAGAGGGCAGACGTGGGCTTGCCACCAATCTCCCGAACCTGAACTCGCAGAAACACCTCCTGGAGGAACGGGCAATCAAATGCCGTCTTCCTCCAGGATGTGGCAGCCTTGGCGGAGGCAGGGGGTGTGTCGGGGAAACAGGGACAGTTTCCCATTACTCCCCATCCCAGGGCACGGGCCGTGTGCAGTGATCCTCTCGCGGCTCCTCAAGGATGGGGAAGGCACGAGCCTAGTCCCCTGTCCCCCTGAATGCCAGAGCGAAAGGGCAGGCCTTGCCTACGAGGAGAGATGTCATTGTGAGCAGAGTGCCATCCTAGGCCATGCACGCTGCTGCAGGGTCGAGGCTGGGTCTGCTTATTTCGGCTTGGTAGGATGAACCCAGGATGTGAACTTGGAGCCCGGGAAAGCAAGGCCCAAGAGGCACGAGCTCTCCCGCTGCTCTTCTTCCCTGAAGCGACTAAAGCCTTGCTGAGGAAGCAGCGGCCAAGTGCTGTTCGCTCCAAGCCAAAGCCTCTGCGAAAGCACAGCATTCGCTGAGAAATCAGAGTCGGATCTGCGGGCTCTACTGCTGCTTGCCTGAGCCCGGTGTAACGGTGGGAGAAACCCGCATACAGCGAAATCCTCTTTGCCCGGGCATCTCCTCTGGGAAAGCACAGCATTCACTGGGAAATCAGAATCGGATGTGGGGGATGCTGCTGCTGAATACCTAAGCTACTCTCCACAGCACGTTGGAAGATACCCGCATGCAACGAAATCCTCTTTGCCCTAGCACCTCTTTGCCTAAGAGAGAAGCGTGGTTGCACATCTGAAAGGGCCTTAAGGAAAGGGACATGTCTTTCACTGCACTCCCCAGGAGCAAGTCTGGGGCAGGCCGAACAAGCCGCCCCCAGAGAAGAGAAGGTGCCATTGGCCTTGAGTTTGGGAAACGGTCGGGAAGCAGGAGAGCCTGCCGTTGCAGGAAGAGCAGGCCGGTGGCAAGACAAGTGTCACCCGCTCCCGGTGCGGAGAGACGAAGCCTCACTGCTAATGAGACATGAGGTGACGACTAGGGCAGGGGCACCTGCTCCACTCTGAGGAAGGAGTCTGGGCAGAAGGCAGGCCTGTCTTGTGCCTCTGGTCCCAAGGGGACAGCATGTCCTTGACCACCTGTCCGTAGGGCACACTTGGGCTTGCTACCAGGAGCCAAACCCGGAACTTGAGGAACAGCTCCCTCGTGAAATGGGCAGTCAGATGCCATCTTCCTCCAAGATGTGACAGCGTTTTCGGTGGCAGGGGGTTTGCCGGGGAAGGAGTGGGGACAGTCCCCCAAAGCTCCCCATTCCAGGGAACGGACGGTGTTCAGGGATCCTGTCGCCTCTCCTCTCCTGTGGCGAAGGCACTGGCCTTGTCCGTGAGTCCGCCTGAGAGCCAGTACCAAAGGCCAAGCGTTGCCTACAACGGGAGTTGGTAGTGTGCATTGAGTGCCATCCTAGGCCACGCACGCTGCTGCAGGTTTGTGGCTGTGTCTGCTTATTTCGGCCTGGCAGCGAGAACCCAGGGCGCCAACATGAAGCCCGGGACAGCAAGGCCTAAGACGGACCAGCTCTCCGCAGCTCTTCTTCCCTGACGCCACAGAGCAAACACCGAAATCCTTGCTGAGGAAGCAGCAGCGAAGTGCGGTTCCCGCCAAGCTGAAAAACCTATGCGAAAGCATAGCCATCGCTGGGAAATCAGAGTCGTTTTTGTGGGCTGCTGTTGCTGCTTGCCTTAGCCTAGTATTCGAGCACGGCGGGAGGAACCCGCATAGAGCAAAAGCCTCTTTGCTAGGGCATCCCCTCTGGAAAGCACAGCATTCTCTGGGAAATCAGAGTCGGATCTGTGGGATGCTGCTGCTGTTTTCCTGAGGAAGACTCCACAGCACGGTGTAATAAATCTGCATGGAGCGAGATCCACTTTGCCTGGGCATCCCTTCTGCCTGAGAGAGAAGCCTGGTTGCGCCTGTGGAAAGAGCCTTAAAGAAAGGGACATGTCTGTCACTGCACTCCCCAGGAGCCTGTCTCGGGAAAGTGCAGCATGCTGCCCCAGGAGAAGAGAAGGAGTCGTTGGCCTTGTGGACGGAAAACGGTCGCGAAGCAGGAGCGCCGGCCCTGGCAAGAACAGCGGGCCGGTGGCAAGACAATTGTCACCCTCTGCTTGTGCAGAGAGACGAAGCTAAGGAGACACGAGGGGATGATTGGGCACGGGAGCGTGCTCTAATCTGAGGAAGGAGTCTGGACAGAAGGAAGGCCTTTCCTGTGCCTCTGGGCCCAAGGGGATAGCAGGTCCTTGGCCACCTGTCCAGAGGGCAGACGTGGGCTTGCCACCAATCTCCCGAACCTGAACTCGCAGAAACACCTCCTGGAGGAACGGGCAATCAAATGCCGTCTTCCTCCAGGATGTGGCAGCCTTGGCGGAGGCAGGGGGTGTGTCGGGGAAACAGGGACAGTTTCCCATTACTCCCCATCCCAGGGCACGGGCCGTGTGCAGTGATCCTCTCGCGGCTCCTCAAGGATGGGGAAGGCACGAGCCTAGTCCCCTATCCCCCTGAATGCCAGAGCGAAAGGGCAGGCCTTGCCTACGAGGAGAGATGTCATTGTGAGCAGAGTGCCATCCTAGGCCATGCACGCTGCTGCAGGGTCGAGGCTGGGTCTGCTTATTTCGGCTTGGTAGGATGAACCCAGGATGTGAACTTGGAGCCCGGGAAAGCAAGGCCCAAGAGGCACCAGCTCTCCCGCTGCTCTTCTTCCCTGAAGCGACTAAAGCCTTGCTGAGGAAGCAGCGGCCAAGTGCTGTTCGCTCCAAGCCAAAGCCTCTGCGAAAGCACAGCATTCGCTGAGAAATCAGAGTCGGATCTGCGGGCTCTACTGCTGCTTGCCTGAGCCCGGTGTAACGGTGGGAGAAACCCGCATACAGTGAAATCCTCTTTGCCCGGGCATCTCCTCTGGGAAAGCACAGCATTCACTGGGAAATCAGAATCGGATGTGGGGGATGCTGCTGCTGAATACCTAAGCTACTCTCCACAGCACGTTGGAAGATACCCGCATGCAACGAAATCCTCTTTGCCCTAGCACCTCTTTGCCTAAGAGAGAAGCGTGGTTGCACATCTGAAAGGGCCTTAAGGAAAGGGACATGTCTTTCACTGCACTCCCCAGGAGCAAGTCTGGGGCAGGCCGAACAAGCCGCCCCCAGAGAAGAGAAGGTGCCATTGGCCTTGAGTTTGGGAAACGGTCGGGAAGCAGGAGAGCCTGCCGTGGCAGGAAGAGCAGGCCGGTGGCAAGACAAGTGTCACCCGCTCCCGGTGCGGAGAGACGAAGCCTCACTGCTAAAGAGACATGAGGTGACGACTAGGGCAGGGGCACCTGCTCCACTCTGAGGAAGGAGTCTGGGCAGAAGGCAGGCCTGTCTTGTGCCTCTGGTCCCAAGGGGACAGCATGTCCTTGACCACCTGTCCGTAGGGCACATTTGGGCTTGCTACCAGGAGCCAAACCCGGAACTTGAGGAACAGCTCCCTCGTGAAATGGGCAGTCAGATGCCATCTTCCTCCAAGATGTGACAGCGTTTTCGGTGGCAGGGGGTTTGCCGGGGAAGGAGTGGGGACAGTCCCCCAAAGCTCCCCATTCCAGGCAACGGACGGTGTTCAGGGATCCTGTCGCCTCTCCTCTCCTGTGGCGAAGGCACTGGCCTTGTCCGTGAGTCCGCCTGAGAGCCAGTACCAAAGGCCAAGCGTTGCCTACAACGGGAGTTGGTAGTGTGCATTGAGTGCCATCCTAGGCCACGCACGCTGCTGCAGGTTTGTGGCTGTGTCTGCTTATTTCGGCCTGGCAGCGAGAACCCAGGGCGCCAACATGAAGCCTGGGACAGCGAGGCCTAAGACGGACCAGCTCTCCGCAGCTCTTCTTCCCTGACGCGACAGAGCAAACACCGAAATCCTTGCTGAGGAAGCAGCAGCGAAGTGCGGTTCCCGCCAAGCTGAAAAACCTATGCGAAAGCATAGCCATCGCTGGGAAATCAGAGTCGTTTTTGTGGGCTGCTGTTGCTGCTTGCCTTAGCCTAGTATTCGAGCACGGCGGGAGGAACCCGCATAGAGCAAAAGCCTCTTTGCTAGGGCATCCCCTCTGGAAAGCACAGCATTCTCTGGGAAATCAGAGTCGGATCTGTGGGATGCTGCTGTTGTTTTCCTGAGGAAGACTCCACAGCACGGTGTAATAAATCTGCATGGAGCGAGATCCACTTTGCCTGGGCATCCCTTCTGCCTGAGAGAGAAGCCTGGTTGCGCCTGTGGAAAGAGCCTTAAAGAAAGGGACATGTCTGTCACTGCACTCCCCAGGAGCCTGTCTCGGGAAAGTGCAGCATGCTGCCCCAGGAGAAGAGAAGGAGTCGTTGGCCTTGTGGACGGAAAACGGTCGCGAAGCAGGAGCGCCGGCCCTGGCAAGAACAGCGGGCCGGTGGCAAGACAATTGTCACCCTCTGCTTGTGCAGAGAGACGAAGCTAAGGAGACAAGAGGGGATGATTGGGCACGGGAGCGTGCTCTAATCTGAGGAAGGAGTCTGGACAGAAGGAAGGCCTTTCCTGTGCCTCTGGGCCCAAGGGGATAGCAGGTCCTTGGCCACCTGTCCAGAGGGCAGACGTGGGCTTGCCACCAATCTCCCGAACCTGAACTCGCAGAAACACCTCCTGGAGGAACGGGCAATCAAATGCCGTCTTCCTCCAGGATGTGGCAGCCTTGGCGGAGGCAGGGGGTGTGTCGGGGAAACAGGGACAGTTTCCCATTACTCCCCATCCCAGGGCACGGGCCGTGTGCAGTGATCCTCTCGCGGCTCCTCAAGGATGGGGAAGGCACGAGCCTAGTCCCCTGTCCCCCTGAATGCCAGAGCGAAAGGGCAGGCCTTGCCTACGAGGAGAGATGTCATTGTGAGCAGAGTGCCATCCTAGGCCATGCACGCTGCTGCAGGGTCGAGGCTGGGTCTGCTTATTTCGGCTTGGTAGGATGAACCCAGGATGTGAACTTGGAGCCCGGGAAAGCAAGGCCCAAGAGGCACCAGCTCTCCCGCTGCTCTTCTTCCCTGAAGCGACTAAAGCCTTGCTGAGGAAGCAGCGGCCAAGTGCTGTTCGCTCCAAGCCAAAGCCTCTGCGAAAGCACAGCATTCGCTGAGAAATCAGAGTCGGATCTGCGGGCTCTACTGCTGCTTGCCTGAGCCCGGTGTAACGGTGGGAGAAACCCGCATACAGCGAAATCCTCTTTGCCCGGGCATCTCCTCTGGGAAAGCACAGCATTCACTGGGAAATCAGAATCGGATGTGGGGGATGCTGCTGCTGAATACCTAAGCTACTCTCCACAGCACGTTGGAAGATACCCGCATGCAACGAAATCCTCTTTGCCCTAGCACCTCTTTGCCTAAGAGAGAAGCGTGGTTGCACATCTGAAAGGGCCTTAAGGAAAGGGACATGTCTTTCACTGCACTCCCCAGGAGCAAGTCTGGGGCAGGCCGAACAAGCCGCCCCCAGAGAAGAGAAGGTGCCATTGGCCTTGAGTTTGGGAAACGGTCGGGAAGCAGGAGAGCCTGCCGTTGCAGGAAGAGCAGGCCGGTGGCAAGACAAGTGTCACCCGCTCCCGGTGCGGAGAGACGAAGCCTCACTGCTAATGAGACATGAGGTGACGACTAGGGCAGGGGCACCTGCTCCACTCTGAGGAAGGAGTCTGGGCAGAAGGCAGGCCTGTCTTGTGCCTCTGGTCCCAAGGGGACAGCATGTCCTTGACCACCTGTCCGTAGGGCACACTTGGGCTTGCTACCAGGAGCCAAACCCGGAACTTGAGGAACAGCTCCCTCGTGAAATGGGGAGTCAGATGCCATCATCCTCCAAGATGTGACAGCGTTTTCGGTGGCAGGGGGTTTGCCGGGGAAGGAGTGGGGACAGTCCCCCAAAGCTCCCCATTCCAGGGAACGGACGGTGTTCAGGGATCCTGTCGCCTCTCCTCTCCTGTGGCGAAGGCACTGGCCTTGTCCGTGAGTCCGCCTGAGAGCCAGTACCAAAGGCCAAGCGTTGCCTACAACGGGAGTTGGTAGTGTGCATTGAGTGCCATCCTAGGCCACGCACGCTGCTGCAGGTTTGTGGCTGTGTCTGCTTATTTCGGCCTGGCAGCGAGAACCCAGGGCGCCAACATGAAGCCCGTGACAGCAAGGCCTAAGACGGACCAGCTCTCCGCAGCTCTTCTTCCCTGACGCGACAGAGCAAACACCGAAATCCTTGCTGAGGAAGCAGCAGCGAAGTGCGGTTCCCGCCAAGCTGAAAAACCTATGCGAAAGCATAGCCATCGCTGGGAAATCAGAGTCGTTTTTGTGGGCTGCTGTTGCTGCTTGCCTTAGCCTAGTATTCGAGCACGGCGGGAGGAACCCGCATAGAGCAAAAGCCTCTTTGCTAGGGCATCCCCTCTGGAAAGCACAGCATTCTCTGGGAAATCAGAGTCGGATCTGTGGGATGCTGCTGCTGTTTTCCTGAGGAAGACTCCACAGCACGGTGTAATAAATCTGCATGGAGCGAGATCCACTTTGCCTGGGCATCCCTTCTGCCTGAGAGAGAAGCCTGGTTGCGCCTGTGGAAAGAGCCTTAAAGAAAGGGACATGTCTGTCACTGCACTCCCCAGGAGCCTGTCTCGGGAAAGTGCAGCATGCTGCCCCAGGAGAAGAGAAGGAGTCGTTGGCCTTGTGGACGGAAAACGGTCGCGAAGCAGGAGCGCCGGCCCTGGCAAGAACAGCGGGCCGGTGGCAAGACAATTGTCACCCTCTGCTTGTGCAGAGAGACGAAGCTAAGGAGACACGAGGGGATGATTGGGCACGGGAGCGTGCTCTAATCTGAGGAAGGAGTCTGGACAGAAGGAAGGCCTTTCCTGTGCCTCTGGGCCCAAGGGGATAGCAGGTCCTTGGCCACCTGTCCAGAGGGCAGACGTGGGCTTGCCACCAATCTCCCGAACCTGAACTCGCAGAAACACCTCCTGGAGGAACGGGCAATCAAATGCCGTCTTCCTCCAGTATGTGGCAGCCTTGGCGGAGGCAGGGGGTGTGTCGGGGAAACAGGGACAGTTTCCCATTACTCCCCATCCCAGGGCACGGGCCGTGTGCAGTGATCCTCTCGCGGCTCCTCAAGGATGGGGAAGGCACGAGCCTAGTCCCCTGTCCCCCTGAATGCCAGAGCGAAAGGACAGGCCTTGCCTACGAGGAGAGATGTCATTGTGAGCAGAGTGCCATCCTATGCCATGCACGCTGCTGCAGGGTCGAGGCTGGGTCTGCTTATTTCGGCTTGGTAGGATGAACCCAGGATGTGAACTTGGAGCCCGGGAAAGCAAGGCCCAAGAGGCACCAGCTCTCCCGCTGCTCTTCTTCCCTGAAGCGACTAAAGCCTTGCTGAGGAAGCAGCGGCCAAGTGCTGTTCGCTCCAAGCCAAAGCCTCTGCGAAAGCACAGCATTCGCTGAGAAATCAGAGTCGGTTCTGCGGGCTCTACTGCTGCTTGCCTGAGCCCGGTGTAACGGTGAGAGAAACCCGCATACAGTGAAATCCTCTTTGCCCGGGCATCTCCTCTGGGAAAGCACAGCATTCACTGGGAAATCAGAATCGGATGTGGGGGATGCTGCTGCTGAATACCTAAGCTACTCTCCACAGCACGTTGGAAGATACCCGCATGCAACGAAATCCTCTTTGCCCTAGCACCTCTTTGCCTAAGAGAGAAGCGTGGTTGCACATCTGAAAGGGCCTTAAGGAAAGGGACATGTCTTTCACTGCACTCCCCAGGAGCAAGTCTGGGGCAGGCCGAACAAGCCGCCCCCAGAGAAGAGAAGGTGCCATTGGCCTTGAGTTTGGGAAACGGTCGGGAAGCAGGAGAGCCTGCCGTGGCAGGAAGAGCAGGCCGGTGGCAAGACAAGTGTCACCCGCTCCCGGTGCGGAGAGACGAAGCCTCACTGCTAAAGAGACATGAGGTGACGACTAGGGCAGGGGCACCTGCTCCACTCTGAGGAAGGAGTCTGGGCAGAAGGCAGGCCTGTCTTGTGCCTCTGGTCCCAAGGGGACAGCATGTCCTTGACCACCTGTCCGTAGGGCACACTCGGGCTTGCTACCAGGAGCCAAACCCGGAACTTGAGGAACAGCTCCCTCGTGAAATGGGCAGTCAGATGCCATCTTCCTCCAAGATGTGACAGCGTTTTCGGTGGCAGGGGGTTTGCCGGGGAAGGAGTGGGGACAGTCCCCCAAAGCTCCCCATTCCAGGGAACGGACGGTGTTCAGGGATCCTGTCGCCTCTCCTCTCCTGTGGCGAAGGCACTGGCCTTGTCCGTGAGTCCGCCTGAGAGCCAGTACCAAAGGCCAAGCGTTGCCTACAACGGGAGTTGGTAGTGTGCATTGAGTGCCATCCTAGGCCACGCACGCTGCTGCAGGTTTGTGGCTGTGTCTGCTTATTTCGGCCTGGCAGCGAGAACCCAGGGCGCCAACATGAAGCCCGGGACAGCAAGGCCTAAGACGGACCAGCTCTCCGCAGCTCTTCTTCCCTGACGCGACAGAGCAAACACCGAAATCCTTGCTGAGGAAGCAGCAGCGAAGTGCGGTTCCCGCCAAGCTGAAAAGCTATGCGAAAGCATAGCCATCGCTGGGAAATCAGAGTCGTTTCTGTGGGCTGCTGTTGCTGCTTGCCTTAGCCTAGTATTCGAGCACGGCGGGAGGAACCCGCATAGAGCAAAAGCCTCTTTGCTAGGGCATCCCCTCTGGGAAAGCACAGCATTCTCTGGGAAATCAGAGTCGGATCTGTGGGATGCTGCTGCTGTTTTCCTGAGGAAGACTCCACAGCACGGTGTAATAAATCTGCATGGAGCGAGATCCACTTTGCCTGGGCATCCCTTCTGCCTGAGAGAGAAGCCTGGTTGCGCCTGTGGAAAGAGCCTTAAAGAAAGGGACATGTCTGTCACTGCACTCCCCAGGAGCCTGTCTCGGGAAAGTGCAGCATGCTGCCCCAGGAGAAGAGAAGGAGTCGTTGGCCTTGTGGACGGAAAACGGTCGCGAAGCAGGAGCGCCGGCCCTGGCAAGAACAGCGGGCCGGTGGCAAGACAATTGTCACCCTCTGCTTGTGCAGAGAGACGAAGCTAAGGAGACACGAGGGGATGATTGGGCACGGGAGCGTGCTCTAATCTGAGGAAGGAGTCTGGACAGAAGGAAGGCCTTTCCTGTGCCTCTGGGCCCAAGGGGATAGCAGGTCCTTGGCCACCTGTCCAGAGGGCAGACGTGGGCTTGCCACCAATCTCCCGAACCTGAACTCGCAGAAACACCTCCTGGAGGAACGGGCAATCAAATGCCGTCTTCCTCCAGGATGTGGCAGCCTTGGCGGAGGCAGGGGGTGTGTCGGGGAAACAGGGACAGTTTCCCATTACTCCCCATCCCAGGGCACGGGCCGTGTGCAGTGATCCTCTCGCGGCTCCTGAAGGATGGGGAAGGCACGAGCCTAGTCCCCTGTCCCCCTGAATGCCAGAGCGAAAGGGCAGGACTTGCCTACGAGGAGAGATGTCATTGTGAGCAGAGTGCCATCCTAGGCCATGCACGCTGCTGCAGGGTCGAGGCTGGGTCTGCTTATTTCGGCTTGGTAGGATGAACCCAGGATGTGAACTTGGAGCCCGGGAAAGCAAGGCACAAGAGGCACCAGCTCTCCCGCTGCTCTTCTTCCCTGAAGCGACTAAAGCCTTGCTGAGGAAGCAGCGGCCAAGTGCAGTTCGCTCCAAGCCAAAGCCTCTGCGAAAGCACAGCATTCGCTGAGAAATCAGAGTCGGATCTGCGGGCTCTACTGCTGCTTGCCTGAGCCCGGTCTCGCGGTGGGAGAAACCCGCATACAGCGAAATCCTCTTTGCCCGGGCTTCTCCTCTGGGAAAGCACAGCATTCACTGGGAAATCAGAATCGGATGTGGGGGATGCTGCTGCTGAATACGTAAGCTACTCTCCACAGCACGTTGGAAGATACCCGCATGCAACGAAATCCTCTTTGCCCTAGCACCTCTTTGCCTAAGAGAGAAGCGTGGTTGCACATCTGAAAGGGCCTTAAGGAAAGGGACATGTCTTTCACTGCACTCCCCAGGAGCAAGTCTGGGGCAGGCCGAACAAGCCGCCCCCAGAGAAGAGAAGATGCCATTGGCCTTGAGTTTGGGAAACGGTCGGGAAGCAGGAGAGCCTGCCGTGGCAGGAAGAGCAGGCCGGTGGCAAGACAAGTGTCACCCGCTCCCGGTGCGGAGAGACGAAGCCTCACTGCTAATGAGACATGAGGTGACGACTAGGGCAGGGGCACCTGCTCCACTCTGAGGAAGGAGTCTGGGCAGAAGGCAGGCCTGTCTTGTGCCTCTGGTCCCAAGGGGACAGCATGTCCTTGACCACCTGTCCGTAGGGCACACTTGGGCTTGCTACCAGGAGCCAAACCCGGAACTTGAGGAACAGCTCCCTCGTGAAATGGGCAGTCAGATGCCATCTTCCTCCAAGATGTGACAGCGTTTTCGGTGGCAGGGGGTTTGCCGGGGAAGGAGTGGGGACAGTCCCCCAAAGCTCCCCATTCCAGGGAACGGACGGTGTTCAGGGATCCTGTCGCCTCTCCTCTCCTGTGGCGAAGGCACTGGCCTTGTCCGTGAGTCCGCCTGAGAGCCAGTACCAAAGGCCAAGCGTTGCCTACAACGGGAGTTGGTAGTGTGCATTGAGTGCCATCCTAGGCCACGCACGCTGCTGCAGGTTTGTGGCTGTGTCTGCTTATTTCGGCCTGGCAGCGAGAACCCAGGGCGCCAACATGAAGCCCGGGACAGCAAGGCCTAAGACGGACCAGCTCTCCGCAGCTCTTCTTCCCTGACGCGACAGAGCAAACACCGAAATCCTTGCTGAGGAAGCAGCAGCGAAGTGCGGTTCCCGCCAAGCTGAAAAACCTATGCGAAAGCATAGCCATCGCTGGGAAATCAGAGTCGTTTTTGTGGGCTGCTGTTGCTGCTTGCCTTAGCCTAGTATTCGAGCACGGCGGGAGGAACCCGCATAGAGCAAAAGCCTCTTTGCTAGGGCATCCCCTCTGGAAAGCACAGCATTCTCTGGGAAATCAGAGTCGGATCTGTGGGATGCTGCTGTTGTTTTCCTGAGGAAGACTCCACAGCACGGTGTAATAAATCTGCATGGAGCGAGATCCACTTTGCCTGGGCATCCCTTCTGCCTGAGAGAGAAGCCTGGTTGCGCCTGTGGAAAGAGCCTTAAATAAAGGGACATGTCTGTCACTGCACTCCCCAGGAGCCTGTCTCGGGAAAGTGCAGCATGCTGCCCCAGGAGAAGAGAAGGAGTCGTTGGCCTTGTGGACGGAAAACGGTCGCGAAGCAGGAGCGCCGGCCCTGGCAAGAACAGCGGGCCGGTGGCAAGACAATTGTCACCCTCTGCTTGTGCAGAGAGACGAAGCTAAGGAGACACGAGGGTATGATTGGGCACGGGAGCGTGCTCTAATCTGAGGAAGGAGTCTGGACAGAAGGAAGGCCTTTCCTGTGCCTCTGGGCCCAAGGGGATAGCAGGTCCTTGGCCACCTGTCCAGAGGGCAGACGTGGGCTTGCCACCAATCTCCCGAACCTGAACTCGCAGAAACACCTCCTGGAGGAACGGGCAATCAAATGCCGTCTTCCAACAGGATGTGGCAGCCTTGGCGGAGGCAGGGGGTGTGTCGGGGAAACAGGGACAGTTTCCCATTACTCCCCATCCCAGGGCACGGGCCGTGTGCAGTGATCCTCTCGCGGCTCCTCAAGGATGGGGAAGGCACGAGCCTAGTCCCCTGTCCCCCTGAATGCCAGAGCGAAAGGGCAGGCCTTGCCTACGAGGAGAGATGTCATTGTGAGCAGAGTGCCATCCTAGGCCATGCACGCTGCTGCAGGGTCGAGGCTGGGTCTGCTTATTTCGGCTTGGTAGGATGAACCCAGGATGTGAACTTGGAGCCCGGGAAAGCAAGGCCCAAGAGGCACCAGCTCTCCCGCTGCTCTTCTTCCCTGAAGCGACTAAAGCCTTGCTGAGGAAGCAGCGGCCAAGTGCTGTTCGCTCCAAGCCAAAGCCTCTGCGAAAGCACAGCATTCGCTGAGAAATCAGAGTCGGATCTGCGGGCTCTACTGCTGCTTTCCTGAGCCCGGTGTAACGGTGGGAGAAACCCGCATACAGCGAAATCCTCTTTGCCCGGGCATCTCCTCTGGGAAAGCACAGCATTCACTGGGAAATCAGAATCGGATGTGGGGGATGCTGCTGCTGAATACCTAAGCTACTCTCCACAGCACGTTGGAAGATACCCGCATGCAACGAAATCCTCTTTGCCCTAGCACCTCTTTGCCTAAGAGAGAAGCGTGGTTGCACATCTGAAAGGGCCTTAAGGAAAGGGACATGTCTTTCACTGCACTCCCCAGGAGCAAGTCTGGGGCAGGCCGAACAAGCCGCCCCCAGAGAAGAGAAGGTGCCATTGGCCTTGAGTTTGGGAAACGGTCGGGAAGCAGGAGAGCCTGCCGTGGCAGGAAGAGCAGGCCGGTGGCAAGACAAGTGTCACCCGCTCCCGGTGCGGAGAGACGAAGCCTCACTGCTAAAGAGACATGAGGTGACGACTAGGGCAGGGGCACCTGCTCCACTCTGAGGAAGGAGTCTGGGCAGAAGGCAGGCCTGTCTTGTGCCTCTGGTCCCAAGGGGACAGCATGTCCTTGACCACCTGTCCGTAGGGCACACTCGGGCTTGCTACCAGGAGCCAAACCCGGAACTTGAGGAACAGCTCCCTCGTGAAATGGGCAGTCAGATGCCATCTTCCTCCAAGATGTGACAGCGTTTTCGGTGGCAGGGGGTTTGCCGGGGAAGGAGTGGGGACAGTCCCCCAAAGCTCCCCATTCCAGGGAACGGACGGTGTTCAGGGATCCTGTCGCCTCTCCTCTCCTGTGGCGAAGGCACTGGCCTTGTCCGTGAGTCCGCCTGAGAGCCAGTACCAAAGGCCAAGCGTTGCCTACAACGGGAGTTGGTAGTGTGCATTGAGTGCCATCCTAGGCCACGCACGCTGCTGCAGGTTTGTGGCTGTGTCTGCTTATTTCGGCCTGGCAGCGAGAACCCAGGGCGCCAACATGAAGCCCGGGACAGCAAGGCCTAAGACGGACCAGCTCTCCGCAGCTCTTCTTCCCTGACGCGACAGAGCAAACACCGAAATCCTTGCTGAGGAAGCAGCAGCGAAGTGCGGTTCCCGCCAAGCTGAAAAGCTATGCGAAAGCATAGCCATCGCTGGGAAATCAGAGTCGTTTCTGTGGGCTGCTGTTGCTGCTTGCCTTAGCCTAGTATTCGAGCACGGCGGGAGGAACCCGCATAGAGCAAAAGCCTCTTTGCTAGGGCATCCCCTCTGGGAAAGCACAGCATTCTCTGGGAAATCAGAGTCGGATCTGTGGGATGCTGCTGCTGTTTTCCTGAGGAAGACTCCACAGCACGGTGTAATAAATCTGCATGGAGCGAGATCCACTTTGCCTGGGCATCCCTTCTGCCTGAGAGAGAAGCCTGGTTGCGCCTGTGGAAAGAGCCTTAAAGAAAGGGACATGTCTGTCACTGAACTCCCCAGGAGCCTGTCTCGGGAAAGTGCAGCATGCTGCCCCAGGAGAAGAGAAGGAGTCGTTGGCCTTGTGGACGGAAAACGGTCGCGAAGCAGGAGCGCCGGCCCTGGCAAGAACAGCGGGCCGGTGGCAAGACAATTGTCACCCTCTGCTTGTGCAGAGAGACGAAGCTAAGGAGACACGAGGGGATGATTGGGCACGGGAGCGTGCTCTAATCTGAGGAAGGAGTCTGGACAGAAGGAAGGCCTTTCCTGTGCCTCTGGGCCCAAGGGGATAGCAGGTCCTTGGCCACCTGTCCAGAGGGCAGACGTGGGCTTGCCACCAATCTCCCGAACCTGAACTCGCAGAAACACCTCCTGGAGGAACGGGCAATCAAATGCCGTCTTCCTCCAGGATGTGGCAGCCTTGGCGGAGGCAGGGGGTGTGTCGGGGAAACAGGGACAGTTTCCCATTACTCCCCATCCCAGGGCACGGGCCGTGTGCAGTGATCCTCTCGCGGCTCCTGAAGGATGGGGAAGGCACGAGCCTAGTCCCCTGTCCCCCTGAATGCCAGAGCGAAAGGGCAGGACTTGCCTACGAGGAGAGATGTCATTGTGAGCAGAGTGCCATCCTAGGCCATGCACGCTGCTGCAGGGTCGAGGCTGGGTCTGCTTATTTCGGCTTGGTAGGATGAACCCAGGATGTGAACTTGGAGCCCGGGAAAGCAAGGCACAAGAGGCACCAGCTCTCCCGCTGCTCTTCTTCCCTGAAGCGACTAAAGCCTTGCTGAGGAAGCAGCGGCCAAGTGCAGTTCGCTCCAAGCCAAAGCCTCTGCGAAAGCACAGCATTCGCTGAGAAATCAGAGTCGGATCTGCGGGCTCTACTGCTGCTTGCCTGAGCCCGGTCTCGCGGTGGGAGAAACCCGCATACAGCGAAATCCTCTTTGCCCGGGCTTCTCCTCTGGGAAAGCACAGCATTCACTGGGAAATCAGAATCGGATGTGGGGGATGCTGCTGCTGAATACGTAAGCTACTCTCCACAGCACGTTGGAAGATACCCGCATGCAACGAAATCCTCTTTGCCCTAGCACCTCTTTGCCTAAGAGAGAAGCGTGGTTGCACATCTGAAAGGGCCTTAAGGAAAGGGACATGTCTTTCACTGCACTCCCCAGGAGCAAGTCTGGGGCAGGCCGAACAAGCCGCCCCCAGAGAAGAGAAGATGCCATTGGCCTTGAGTTTGGGAAACGGTCGGGAAGCAGGAGAGCCTGCCGTGGCAGGAAGAGCAGGCCGGTGGCAAGACAAGTGTCACCCGCTCCCGGTGCGGAGAGACGAAGCCTCACTGCTAATGAGACATGAGGTGACGACTAGGGCAGGGGCACCTGCTCCACTCTGAGGAAGGAGTCTGGGCAGAAGGCAGGCCTGTCTTGTGCCTCTGGTCCCAAGGGGACAGCATGTCCTTGACCACCTGTCCGTAGGGCACACTTGGGCTTGCTACCAGGAGCCAAACCCGGAACTTGAGGAACAGCTCCCTCGTGAAATGGGCAGTCAGATGCCATCTTCCTCCAAGATGTGACAGCGTTTTCGGTGGCAGGGGGTTTGCCGGGGAAGGAGTGGGGACAGTCCCCCAAAGCTCCCCATTCCAGGGAACGGACGGTGTTCAGGGATCCTGTCGCCTCTCCTCTCCTGTGGCGAAGGCACTGGCCTTGTCCGTGAGTCCGCCTGAGAGCCAGTACCAAAGGCCAAGCGTTGCCTACAACGGGAGTTGGTAGTGTGCATTGAGTGCCATCCTAGGCCACGCACGCTGCTGCAGGTTTGTGGCTGTGTCTGCTTATTTCGGCCTGGCAGCGAGAACCCAGGGCGCCAACATGAAGCCCGGGACAGCAAGGCCTAAGACGGACCAGCTCTCCGCAGCTCTTCTTCCCTGACGCGACAGAGCAAACACCGAAATCCTTGCTGAGGAAGCAGCAGCGAAGTGCGGTTCCCGCCAAGCTGAAAAACCTATGCGAAAGCATAGCCATCGCTGGGAAATCAGAGTCGTTTTTGTGGGCTGCTGTTGCTGCTTGCCTTAGCCTAGTATTCGAGCACGGCGGGAGGAACCCGCATAGAGCAAAAGCCTCTTTGCTAGGGCATCCCCTCTGGAAAGCACAGCATTCTCTGGGAAATCAGAGTCGGATCTGTGGGATGCTGCTGTTGTTTTCCTGAGGAAGACTCCACAGCACGGTGTAATAAATCTGCATGGAGCGAGATCCACTTTGCCTGGGCATCCCTTCTGCCTGAGAGAGAAGCCTGGTTGCGCCTGTGGAAAGAGCCTTAAAGAAAGGGACATGTCTGTCACTGCACTCCCCAGGAGCCTGTCTCGGGAAAGTGCAGCATGCTGCCCCAGGAGAAGAGAAGGAGTCGTTGGCCTTGTGGACGGAAAACGGTCGCGAAGCAGGAGCGCCGGCCCTGGCAAGAACAGCGGGCCGGTGGCAAGACAATTGTCACCCTCTGCTTGTGCAGAGAGACGAAGCTAAGGAGACACGAGGGTATGATTGGGCACGGGAGCGTGCTCTAATCTGAGGAAGGAGTCTGGACAGAAGGAAGGCCTTTCCTGTGCCTCTGGGCCCAAGGGGATAGCAGGTCCTTGGCCACCTGTCCAGAGGGCAGACGTGGGCTTGCCACCAATCTCCCGAACCTGAACTCGCAGAAACACCTCCTGGAGGAACGGGCAATCAAATGCCGTCTTCCAACAGGATGTGGCAGCCTTGGCGGAGGCAGGGGGTGTGTCGGGGAAACAGGGACAGTTTCCCATTACTCCCCATCCCAGGGCACGGGCCGTGTGCAGTGATCCTCTCGCGGCTCCTCAAGGATGGGGAAGGCACGAGCCTAGTCCCCTGTCCCCCTGAATGCCAGAGCGAAAGGGCAGGCCTTGCCTACGAGGAGAGATGTCATTGTGAGCAGAGTGCCATCCTAGGCCATGCACGCTGCTGCAGGGTCGAGGCTGGGTCTGCTTATTTCGGCTTGGTAGGATGAACCCAGGATGTGAACTTGGAGCCCGGGAAAGCAAGGCCCAAGAGGCACCAGCTCTCCCGCTGCTCTTCTTCCCTGAAGCGACTAAAGCCTTGCTGAGGAAGCAGCGGCCAAGTGCTGTTCGCTCCAAGCCAAAGCCTCTGCGAAAGCACAGCATTCGCTGAGAAATCAGAGTCGGATCTGCGGGCTCTACTGCTGCTTTCCTGAGCCCGGTGTAACGGTGGGAGAAACCCGCATACAGCGAAATCCTCTTTGCCCGGGCATCTCCTCTGGGAAAGCACAGCATTCACTGGGAAATCAGAATCGGATGTGGGGGATGCTGCTGCTGAATACCTAAGCTACTCTCCACAGCACGTTGGAAGATACCCGCATGCAACGAAATCCTCTTTGCCCTAGCACCTCTTTGCCTAAGAGAGAAGCGTGGTTGCACATCTGAAAGGGCCTTAAGGAAAGGGACATGTCTTTCACTGCACTCCCCAGGAGCAAGTCTGGGGCAGGCCGAACAAGCCGCCCCCAGAGAAGAGAAGGTGCCATTGGCCTTGAGTTTGGGAAACGGTCGGGAAGCAGGAGAGCCTGCCGTGGCAGGAAGAGCAGGCCGGTGGCAAGACAAGTGTCACCCGCTCCCGGTGCGGAGAGACGAAGCCTCACTGCTAAAGAGACATGAGGTGACGACTAGGGCAGGGGCACCTGCTCCACTCTGAGGAAGGAGTCTGGGCAGAAGGCAGGCCTGTCTTGTGCCTCTGGTCCCAAGGGGACAGCATGTCCTTGACCACCTGTCCGTAGGGCACACTCGGGCTTGCTACCAGGAGCCAAACCCGGAACTTGAGGAACAGCTCCCTCGTGAAATGGGCAGTCAGATGCCATCTTCCTCCAAGATGTGACAGCGTTTTCGGTGGCAGGGGGTTTGCCGGGGAAGGAGTGGGGACAGTCCCCCAAAGCTCCCCATTCCAGGGAACGGACGGTGTTCAGGGATCCTGTCGCCTCTCCTCTCCTGTGGCGAAGGCACTGGCCTTGTCCGTGAGTCCGCCTGAGAGCCAGTACCAAAGGCCAAGCGTTGCCTACAACGGGAGTTGGTAGTGTGCATTGAGTGCCATCCTAGGCCACGCACGCTGCTGCAGGTTTGTGGCTGTGTCTGCTTATTTCGGCCTGGCAGCGAGAACCCAGGGCGCCAACATGAAGCCCGGGACAGCAAGGCCTAAGACGGACCAGCTCTCCGCAGCTCTTCTTCCCTGACGCGACAGAGCAAACACCGAAATCCTTGCTGAGGAAGCAGCAGCGAAGTGCGGTTCCCGCCAAGCTGAAAAGCTATGCGAAAGCATAGCCATCGCTGGGAAATCAGAGTCGTTTCTGTGGGCTGCTGTTGCTGCTTGCCTTAGCCTAGTATTCGAGCACGGCGGGAGGAACCCGCATAGAGCAAAAGCCTCTTTGCTAGGGCATCCCCTCTGGGAAAGCACAGCATTCTCTGGGAAATCAGAGTCGGATCTGTGGGATGCTGCTGCTGTTTTCCTGAGGAAGACTCCACAGCACGGTGTAATAAATCTGCATGGAGCGAGATCCACTTTGCCTGGGCATCCCTTCTGCCTGAGAGAGAAGCCTGGTTGCGCCTGTGGAAAGAGCCTTAAAGAAAGGGACATGTCTGTCACTGAACTCCCCAGGAGCCTGTCTCGGGAAAGTGCAGCATGCTGCCCCAGGAGAAGAGAAGGAGTCGTTGGCCTTGTGGACGGAAAACGGTCGCGAAGCAGGAGCGCCGGCCCTGGCAAGAACAGCGGGCCGGTGGCAAGACAATTGTCACCCTCTGCTTGTGCAGAGAGACGAAGCTAAGGAGACACGAGGGGATGATTGGGCACGGGAGCGTGCTCTAATCTGAGGAAGGAGTCTGGACAGAAGGAAGGCCTTTCCTGTGCCTCTGGGCCCAAGGGGATAGCAGGTCCTTGGCCACCTGTCCAGAGGGCAGACGTGGGCTTGCCACCAATCTCCCGAACCTGAACTCGCAGAAACACCTCCTGGAGGAACGGGCAATCAAATGCCGTCTTCCTCCAGGATGTGGCAGCCTTGGCGGAGGCAGGGGGTGTGTCGGGGAAACAGGGACAGTTTCCCATTACTCCACATCCCAGGGCACGGGCCGTGTGCAGTGATCCTCTCGCGGCTCCTCAAGGATGGGGAAGGCACGAGCCTAGTCCCCTGTCCCCCTGAATGCCAGAGCGAAAGGGCAGGCCTTGCCTACGAGGAGAGATGTCATTGTGAGCAGAGTGCCATCCTAGGCCATGCACGCTGCTGCAGGGTCGAGGCTGGGTCTGCTTATTTCGGCTTGGTAGGATGAACCCAGGATGTGAACTTGGAGCCCGGGAAAGCAAGGCACAAGAGGCACCAGCTCTCCCGCTGCTCTTCTTCCCTGAAGCGACTAAAGCCTTGCTGAGGAAGCAGCGGCCAAGTGCAGTTCGCTCCAAGCCAAAGCCTCTGCGAAAGCACAGCATTCGCTGAGAAATCAGAGTCGGATCTGCGGGCTCTACTGCTGCTTGCCTGAGCCCGGTCTCGCGGTGGGAGAAACCCGCATACAGCGAAATCCTCTTTGCCCGGGCTTCTCCTCTGGGAAAGCACAGCATTCACTGGGAAATCAGAATCGGATGTGGGGGATGCTGCTGCTGAATACCTAAGCTACTCTCCACAGCACGTTGGAAGATACCCGCATGCAACGAAATCCTCTTTGCCCTAGCACCTCTTTGCCTAAGAGAGAAGCGTGGTTGCACATCTGAAAGGGCCTTAAGGAAAGGGACATGTCTTTCACTGCACTCCCCAGGAGCAAGTCTGGGGCAGGCCGAACAAGCCGCCCCCAGAGAAGAGAAGATGCCATTGGCCTTGAGTTTGGGAAACGGTCGGGAAGCAGGAGAGCCTGCCGTGGCAGGAAGAGCAGGCCGGTGGCAAGACAAGTGTCACCCGCTCCCGGTGCGGAGAGACGAAGCCTCACTGCTAATGAGACATGAGGTGACGACTAGGGCAGGGGCACCTGCTCCACTCTGAGGAAGGAGTCTGGGCAGAAGGCAGGCCTGTCTTGTGCCTCTGGTCCCAAGGGGACAGCATGTCCTTGACCACCTGTCCGTAGGGCACACTTGGGCTTGCTACCAGGAGCCAAACCCGGAACTTGAGGAACAGCTCCCTCGTGAAATGGGCAGTCAGATGCCATCTTCCTCCAAGATGTGACAGCGTTTTCGGTGGCAGGGGGTTTGCCGGGGAAGGAGTGGGGACAGTCCCCCAAAGCTCCCCATTCCAGGCAACGGACGGTGTTCAGGGATCCTGTCGCCTCTCCTCTCCTGTGGCGAAGGCACTGGCCTTGTCCGTGAGTCCGCCTGAGAGCCAGTACCAAAGGCCAAGCGTTGCCTACAACGGGAGTTGGTAGTGTGCATTGAGTGCCATCCTAGGCCACGCACGCTGCTGCAGGTTTGTGGCTGTGTCTGCTTATTTCGGCCTGGCAGCGAGAACCCAGGGCGCCAACATGAAGCCCGGGACAGCAAGGCCTAAGACGGACCAGCTCTCCGCAGCTCTTCTTCCCTGACGCGACAGAGCAAACACCGAAATCCTTGCTGAGGAAGCAGCAGCGAAGTGCGGTTCCCGCCAAGCTGAAAAACCTATGCGAAAGCATAGCCATCGCTGGGAAATCAGAGTCGTTTTTGTGGGCTGCTGTTGCTGCTTGCCTTAGCCTAGTATTCGAGCACGGCGGGAGGAACCCGCATAGAGCAAAAGCCTCTTTGCTAGGGCATCCCCTCTGGAAAGCACAGCATTCTCTGGGAAATCAGAGTCGGATCTGTGGGATGCTGCTGTTGTTTTCCTGAGGAAGACTCCACAGCACGGTGTAATAAATCTGCATGGAGCGAGATCCACTTTGCCTGGGCATCCCTTCTGCCTGAGAGAGAAGCCTGGTTGCGCCTGTGGAAAGAGCCTTAAAGAAAGGGACATGTCTGTCACTGCACTCCCCAGGAGCCTGTCTCGGGAAAGTGCAGCATGCTGCCCCAGGAGAAGAGAAGGAGTCGTTGGCCTTGTGGACGGAAAACGGTCGCGAAGCAGGAGCGCCGGCCCTGGCAAGAACAGCGGGCCGGTGGCAAGACAATTGTCACCCTCTGCTTGTGCAGAGAGACGAAGCTAAGGAGACACGAGGGTATGATTGGGCACGGGAGCGTGCTCTAATCTGAGGAAGGAGTCTGGACAGAAGGAAGGCCTTTCCTGTGCCTCTGGGCCCAAGGGGATAGCACGTCCTTGGCCACCTGTCCAGAGGGCAGACGTGGGCTTGCCACCAATCTCCCGAACCTGAACTCGCAGAAACACCTCCTGGAGGAACGGGCAATCAAATGCCGTCTTCCTCCAGGATGTGGCAGCCTTGGCGGAGGCAGGGGGTGTGTCGGGGAAACAGGGACAGTTTCCCATTACTCCCCATCCCAGGGCACGGGCCGTGTGCAGTGATCCTCTCGCGGCTCCTCAAGGATGGGGAAGGCACGAGCCTAGTCCCCTGTCCCCCTGAATGCCAGAGCGAAAGGGCAGGCCTTGCCTACGAGGAGAGATGTCATTGTGAGCAGAGTGCCATCCTAGGCCATGCACGCTGCTGCAGGGTCGAGGCTGGGTCTGCTTATTTCGGCTTGGTAGGATGAACCCAGGATGTGAACTTGGAGCCCGGGAAAGCAAGGCCCAAGAGGCACCAGCTCTCCCGCTGCTCTTCTTCCCTGAAGCGACTAAAGCCTTGCTGAGGAAGCAGCGGCCAAGTGCTGTTCGCTCCAAGCCAAAGCCTCTGCGAAAGCACAGCATTCGCTGAGAAATCAGAGTCGGATCTGCGGGCTCTACTGCTGCTTGCCTGAGCCCGGTGTAACGGTGGGAGAAACCCGCATACAGCGAAATCCTCTTTGCCCGGGCATCTCCTCTGGGAAAGCACAGCATTCACTGGGAAATCATAATCGGATGTGGGGGATGCTGCTGCTGAATACCTAAGCTACTCTCCACAGCACGTTGGAAGATACCCGCATGCAACGAAATCCTCTTTGCCCTAGCACCTCTTTGCATAAGAGAGAAGCGTGGTTGCACATCTGAAAGGGCCTTAAGGAAAGGGACATGTCTTTCACTGCACTCCCCAGGAGCAAGTCTGGGGCAGGCCGAACAAGCCGCCCCCAGAGAAGAGAAGGTGCCATTGGCCTTGAGTTTGGGAAACGGTCGGGAAGCAGGAGAGCCTGCCGTTGCAGGAAGAGCAGGCCGGTGGCAAGACAAGTGTCACCCGCTCCCGGTGCGGAGAGACGAAGCCTCACTGCTAATGAGACATGAGGTGACGACTAGGGCAGGGGCACCTGCTCCACTCTGAGGAAGGAGTCTGGGCAGAAGGCAGGCCTGTCTTGTGCCTCTGGTCCCAAGGGGACAGCATGTCCTTGACCACCTGTCCGTAGGGCACACTTGGGCTTGCTACCAGGAGCCAAACCCGGAACTTGAGGAACAGCTCCCTCGTGAAATGGGCAGTCAGATGCCATCTTCCTCCAAGATGTGACAGCGTTTTCGGTGGCAGGGGGTTTGCCGGGGAAGGAGTGGGGACAGTCCCCCAAAGCTCCCCATTCCAGGGAACGGACGGTGTTCAGGGATCCTGTCGCCTCTCCTCTCCTGTGGCGAAGGCACTGGCCTTGTCCGTGAGTCCGCCTGAGAGCCAGTACCAAAGGCCAAGCGTTGCCTACAACGGGAGTTGGTAGTGTGCATTGAGTGCCATCCTAGGCCACGCACGCTGCTGCAGGTTTGTGGCTGTGTCTGCTTATTTCGGCCTGGCAGCGAGAACCCAGGGCGCCAACATGAAGCCCGGGACAGCAAGGCCTAAGACGGACCAGCTCTCCGCAGCTCTTCTTCCCTGACGCGACAGAGCAAACACCGAAATCCTTGCTGAGGAAGCAGCAGCGAAGTGAGGTTCCCGCCAAGCTGAAAAACCTATGCGAAAGCATAGCCATCGCTGGGAAATCAGAGTCGTTTTTGTGGGCTGCTGTTGCTGCTTGCCTTAGCCTAGTATTCGAGCACGGCGGGAGGAACCCGCATAGAGCAAAAGCCTCTTTGCTAGGGCATCCCCTCTGGAAAGCACAGCATTCTCTGGGAAATCAGAGTCGGATCTGTGGGATGCTGCTGCTGTTTTCCTGAGGAAGACTCCACAGCACGGTGTAATAAATCTGCATGGAGCGAGATCCACTTTGCCTGGGCATCCCTTCTGCCTGAGAGAGAAGCCTGGTTGCGCCTGTGGAAAGAGCCTTAAAGAAAGGGACATGTCTGTCACTGCACTCCCCAGGAGCCTGTCTCGGGAAAGTGCAGCATGCTGCCCCAGGAGAAGAGAAGGAGTCGTTGGCCTTGTGGACGGAAAACGGTCGCGAAGCAGGAGCGCCGGCCCTGGCAAGAACAGCGGGCCGGTGGCAAGACAATTGTCACGCTCTGCTTGTGCAGAGAGACGAAGCTAAGGAGACACGAGGGTATGATTGGGCACGGGAGCGTGCTCTAATCTGAGGAAGGAGTCTGGACAGAAGGAAGGCCTTTCCTGTGCCTCTGGGCCCAAGGGGATAGCAGGTCCTTGGCCACCTGTCCAGAGGGCAGACGTGGGCTTGCCACGAATCTCCCGAACCTGAACTCGCAGAAACACCTCCTGGAGGAACGGGCAATCAAATGCCGTCTTCCTCCAGGATGTGGCAGCCTTGGCGGAGGCAGGGGGTGTGTCGGGGAAACAGGGACAGTTTCCCATTACTCCCCATCCCAGGGCACGGGCCGTGTGCAGTGATCCTCTCGCGGCTCCTCAAGGATGGGGAAGGCACGAGCCTAGTCCCCTGTCCCCCTGAATGCCAGAGCGAAAGGACAGGCCTTGCCTACGAGGAGAGATGTCATTGTGAGCAGAGTGCCATCCTATGCCATGCACGCTGCTGCAGGGTCGAGGCTGGGTCTGCTTATTTCGGCTTGGTAGGATGAACCCAGGATGTGAACTTGGAGCCCGGGAAAGCAAGGCCCAAGAGGCACCAGCTCTCCCGCTGCTCTTCTTCCCTGAAGCGACTAAAGCCTTGCTGAGGAAGCAGCGGCCAAGTGCTGTTCGCTCCAAGCCAAAGCCTCTGCGAAAGCACAGCATTCGCTGAGAAATCAGAGTCGGATCTGCGGGCTCTACTGCTGCTTGCCTGAGCCCGGTGTAACGGTGGGAGAAACCCGCATACAGCGAAATCCTCTTTGCCCGGGCATCTCCTCTGGGAAAGCACAGCATTCACTGGGAAATCATAATCGGATGTGGGGGATGCTGCTGCTGAATACCTAAGCTACTCTCCACAGCACGTTGGAAGATACCCGCATGCAACGAAATCCTCTTTGCCCTAGCACCTCTTTGCATAAGAGAGAAGCGTGGTTGCACATCTGAAAGGGCCTTAAGGAAAGGGACATGTCTTTCACTGCACTCCCCAGGAGCAAGTCTGGGGCAGGCCGAACAAGCCGCCCCCAGAGAAGAGAAGGTGCCATTGGCCTTGAGTTTGGGAAACGGTCGGGAAGCAGGAGAGCCTGCCGTTGCAGGAAGAGCAGGCCGGTGGCAAGACAAGTGTCACCCGCTCCCGGTGCGGAGAGACGAAGCCTCACTGCTAATGAGACATGAGGTGACGACTAGGGCAGGGGCACCTGCTCCACTCTGAGGAAGGAGTCTGGGCAGAAGGCAGGCCTGTCTTGTGCCTCTGGTCCCAAGGGGACAGCATGTCCTTGACCACCTGTCCGTAGGGCACACTTGGGCTTGCTACCAGGAGCCAAACCCGGAACTTGAGGAACAGCTCCCTCGTGAAATGGGCAGTCAGATGCCATCTTCCTCCAAGATGTGACAGCGTTTTCGGTGGCAGGGGGTTTGCCGGGGAAGGAGTGGGGACAGTCCCCCAAAGCTCCCCATTCCAGGGAACGGACGGTGTTCAGGGATCCTGTCGCCTCTCCTCTCCTGTGGCGAAGGCACTGGCCTTGTCCGTGAGTCCGCCTGAGAGCCAGTACCAAAGGCCAAGCGTTGCCTACAACGGGAGTTGGTAGTGTGCATTGAGTGCCATCCTAGGCCACGCACGCTGCTGCAGGTTTGTGGCTGTGTCTGCTTATTTCGGCCTGGCAGCGAGAACCCAGGGCGCCAACATGAAGCCCGGGACAGCAAGGCCTAAGACGGACCAGCTCTCCGCAGCTCTTCTTCCCTGACGCGACAGAGCAAACACCGAAATCCTTGCTGAGGAAGCAGCAGCGAAGTGAGGTTCCCGCCAAGCTGAAAAACCTATGCGAAAGCATAGCCATCGCTGGGAAATCAGAGTCGTTTTTGTGGGCTGCTGTTGCTGCTTGCCTTAGCCTAGTATTCGAGCACGGCGGGAGGAACCCGCATAGAGCAAAAGCCTCTTTGCTAGGGCATCCCCTCTGGAAAGCACAGCATTCTCTGGGAAATCAGAGTCGGATCTGTGGGATGCTGCTGCTGTTTTCCTGAGGAAGACTCCACAGCACGGTGTAATAAATCTGCATGGAGCGAGATCCACTTTGCCTGGGCATCCCTTCTGCCTGAGAGAGAAGCCTGGTTGCGCCTGTGGAAAGAGCCTTAAAGAAAGGGACATGTCTGTCACTGCACTCCCCAGGAGCCTGTCTCGGGAAAGTGCAGCATGCTGCCCCAGGAGAAGAGAAGGAGTCGTTGGCCTTGTGGACGGAAAACGGTCGCGAAGCAGGAGCGCCGGCCCTGGCAAGAACAGCGGGCCGGTGGCAAGACAATTGTCACCCTCTGCTTGTGCAGAGAGACGAAGCTAAGGAGACACGAGGGTATGATTGGGCACGGGAGCGTGCTCTAATCTGAGGAAGGAGTCTGGACAGAAGGAAGGCCTTTCCTGTGCCTCTGGGCCCAAGGGGATAGCAGGTCCTTGGCCACCTGTCCAGAGGGCAGACGTGGGCTTGCCACGAATCTCCCGAACCTGAACTCGCAGAAACACCTCCTGGAGGAACGGGCAATCAAATGCCGTCTTCCTCCAGGATGTGGCAGCCTTGGCGGAGGCAGGGGGTGTGTCGGGGAAACAGGGACAGTTTCCCATTACTCCCCATCCCAGGGCACGGGCCGTGTGCAGTGATCCTCTCGCGGCTCCTCAAGGATGGGGAAGGCACGAGCCTAGTCCCCTGTCCCCCTGAATGCCAGAGCGAAAGGACAGGCCTTGCCTACGAGGAGAGATGTCATTGTGAGCAGAGTGCCATCCTATGCCATGCACGCTGCTGCAGGGTCGAGGCTGGGTCTGCTTATTTCGGCTTGGTAGGATGAACCCAGGATGTGAACTTGGAGCCCGGGAAAGCAAGGCCCAAGAGGCACCAGCTCTCCCGCTGCTCTTCTTCCCTGAAGCGACTAAAGCCTTGCTGAGGAAGCAGCGGCCAAGTGCTGTTCGCTCCAAGCCAAAGCCTCTGCGAAAGCACAGCATTCGCTGAGAAATCAGAGTCGGATCTGCGGGCTCTACTGCTGCTTGCCTGAGCCCGGTGTAACGGTGGGAGAAACCCGCATACAGTGAAATCCTCTTTGCCCGGGCATCTCCTCTGGGAAAGCACAGCATTCACTGGGAAATCAGAATCGGATGTGGGGGATGCTGCTGCTGAATACCTAAGCTACTCTCCACAGCACGTTGGAAGATACCCGCATGCAACGAAATCCTCTTTGCCCTAGCACCTCTTTGCCTAAGAGAGAAGCGTGGTTGCACATCTGAAAGGGCCTTAAGGAAAGGGACATGTCTTTCACTGCACTCCCCAGGAGCAAGTCTGGGGCAGGCCGAACAAGCCGCCCCCAGAGAAGAGAAGGTGCCATTGGCCTTGAGTTTGGGAAACGGTCGGGAAGCAGGAGAGCCTGCCGTGGCAGGAAGAGCAGGCCGGTGGCAAGACAAGTGTCACCCGCTCCCGGTGCGGAGAGACGAAGCCTCACTGCTAAAGAGACATGAGGTGACGACTAGGGCAGGGGCACCTGCTCCACTCTGAGGAAGGAGTCTGGGCAGAAGGCAGGCCTGTCTTGTGCCTCTGGTCCCAAGGGGACAGCATGTCCTTGACCACCTGTCCGTAGGGCACACTCGGGCTTGCTACCAGGAGCCAAACCCGGAACTTGAGGAACAGCTCCCTCGTGAAATGGGCAGTCAGATGCCATCTTCCTCCAAGATGTGACAGCGTTTTCGGTGGCCGGGGGTTTGCCCGGGAAGGAGTGGGGACAGTCCCCCAAAGCTCCCCATTCCAGGGAACGGACGGTGTTCAGGGATCCTGTCGCCTCTCCTCTCCTGTGGCGAAGGCACTGGCCTTGTCCGTGAGTCCGCCTGAGAGCCAGTACCAAAGGCCAAGCGTTGCCTACAACGGGAGTTGGTAGTGTGCATTGAGTGCCATCCTAGGCCACGCACGCTGCTGCAGGTTTGTGGCTGTGTCTGCTTATTTCGGCCTGGCAGCGAGAACCCAGGGCGCCAACATGAAGCCCGGGACAGCAAGGCCTAAGACGGACCAGCTCTCCGCAGCTCTTCTTCCCTGACGCGACAGAGCAAACACCGAAATCCTTGCTGAGGAAGCAGCAGCGAAGTGCGGTTCCCGCCAAGCTGAAAAGCTATGCGAAAGCATAGCCATCGCTGGGAAATCAGAGTCGTTTCTGTGGGCTGCTGTTGCTGCTTGCCTTAGCCTAGTATTCGAGCACGGCGGGAGGAACCCGCATAGAGCAAAAGCCTCTTTGCTAGGGCATCCCCTCTGAGAAAGCACAGCATTCTCTGGGAAATCAGAGTCGGATCTGTGGGATGCTGCTGCTGTTTTCCTGAGGAAGACTCCACAGCACGGTGTAATAAATCTGCATGGAGCGAGATCCACTTTGCCTGGGCATCCCTTCTGCCTGAGAGAGAAGCCTGGTTGCGCCTGTGGAAAGAGCCTTAAAGAAAGGGACATGTCTGTCACTGAACTCCCCAGGAGCCTGTCTCGGGAAAGTGCAGCATGCTGCCCCAGGAGAAGAGAAGGAGTCGTTGGCCTTGTGGACGGAAAACGGTCGCGAAGCAGGAGCGCCGGCCCTGGCAAGAACAGCGGGCCGGTGGCAAGGCAATTGTCACCCTCTGCTTGTGCAGAGAGACGAAGCTAAGGAGACACAAGGGGATGATTGGGCACGGGAGCGTGCTCTAATCTGAGGAAGGAGTCTGGACAGAAGGAAGGCCTTTCCTGTGCCTCTGGGCCCAAGGGGATAGCAGGTCCTTGGCCACCTGTCCAGAGGGCAGACGTGGGCTTGCCACCAATCTCCCGAACCTGAACTCGCAGAAACACCTCCTGGAGGAACGGGCAATCAAATGCCGTCTTCCTCCAGGATGTGGCAGCCTTGGCGGAGGCAGGGGGTGTGTCGGGGAAACAGGGACAGTTTCCCATTACTCCCCATCCCAGGGCACGGGCCGTGTGCAGTGATCCTCTGGCGGCTCCTCAAGGATGGGGAAGGCACGAGCCTAGTCCCCTGTCCCCCTGAATGCCAGAGCGAAAGGGCAGGCCTTGCCTACGAGGAGAGATGTCATTGTGAGCAGAGTGCCATCCTAGGCCATGCACGCTGCTGCAGGGTCGAGGCTGGGTCTGCTTATTTCGGCTTGGTAGGATGAACCCAGGATGTGAACTTGGAGCCCGGGAAAGCAAGGCCCAAGAGGCACCAGCTCTCCCGCTGCTCTTCTTCCCTGAAGCGACTAAAGCCTTGCTGAGGAAGCAGCGGCCAAGTGCTGTTCGCTCCAAGCCAAAGCCTCTGCGAAAGCACAGCATTCACTGATAAATCAGAGTCGGATCTGCGGGCTCTACTGCTGCTTGCCTGAGCCCGGTGTAACGGTGGGAGAAACCCGCATACAGCGAAATCCTGTTTGCCCGGGCATCTCCTCTGTGAAAGCACAGCATTCACTGGGAAATCAGAATCGGATGTGGGGGATGCTGCTGCTGAATACCTAAGCTACTCTCCACAGCACGTTGGAAGATACCCGCATGCAACGAAATCCTCTTTGCCCTAGCACCTCTTTGCCTAAGAGAGAAGCGTGGTTGCACATCTGAAAGGGCCTTAAGGAAAGGGACATGTCTTTCACTGCACTCCCCAGGAGCAAGTCTGGGGCAGGCCGAACAAGCCGCCCCCAGAGAAGAGAAGATGCCATTGGCCTTGAGTTTGGGAAACGGTCGGGAAGCAGGAGAGCCTGCCGTGGCAGGAAGAGCAGGCCGGTGGCAAGACAAGTGTCACCCGCTCCCGGTGCGGAGAGACGAAGCCTCACTGCTAATGAGACATGAGGTGACGACTAGGGCAGGGGCACCTGCTCCACTCTGAGGAAGGAGTCTGGGCAGAAGGCAGGCCTGTCTTGTGCCTCTGGTCCCAAGGGGACAGCATGTCCTTGACCACCTGTCCGTAGGGCACACTTGGGCTTGCTACCAGGAGCCAAACCCGGAACTTGAGGAACAGCTCCCTCGTGAAATGGGCAGTCAGATGCCATCTTCCTCCAAGATGTGACAGCGTTTTCGGTGGCAGGGGGTTTGCCGGGGAAGGAGTGGGGACAGTCCCCCAAAGCTCCCCATTCCAGGGAACGGACGGTGTTCAGGGATCCTGTCGCCTCTCCTCTCCTGTGGCGAAGGCACTGGCCTTGTCCGTGAGTCCGCCTGAGAGCCAGTACCAAAGGCCAAGCGTTGCCTACAACGGGAGTTGGTAGTGTGCATTGAGTGCCATCCTAGGCCACGCACGCTGCTGCAGGTTTGTGGCTGTGTCTGCTTATTTCGGCCTGGCAGCGAGAACCCAGGGCGCCAACATGAAGCCCGGGACAGCAAGGCCTAAGACGGACCAGCTCTCCGCAGCTCTTCTTCCCTGACGCGACAGAGCAAACACCGAAATCCTTGCTGAGGAAGCAGCAGCGAAGTGCGGTTCCCGCCAAGCTGAAAACCTATGCGAAAGCATAGCCATCGCTGGGAAATCAGAGTCGTTTCTGTGGGCTGCTGTTGCTGCTTGCCTTAGCCTAGTATTCGAGCACGGCGGGAGGAACCCGCATAGATCAAAAGCCTCTTTGCTAGGGCATCCCCTCTGGGAAAGCACAGCATTCTCTGGGAAATCAGAGTCGGATCTGTGGGATGCTGCTGCTGTTTTCCTGAGGAAGACTCCACAGCACGGTGTAATAAATCTGCATGGAGCGAGATCCACTTTGCCTGGGCATCCCTTCTGCCTGAGAGAGAAGCCTGGTTGCGCCTGTGGAAAGAGCCTTAAAGAAAGGGACATGTCTGTCACTGCACTCCCCAGGAGCCTGTCTCGGGAAAGTGCAGCATGCTGCCCCAGGAGAAGAGAAGGAGTCGTTGGCCTTGTGGACGGAAAACGGTCGCGAAGCAGGAGCGCCGGCCCTGGCAAGAACAGGGGGACGGTGGCAAGACAATTGTCACCCTCTGCTTGTGCAGAGAGACGAAGCTAAGGAGACACGAGGGGATGATTGGGCACGGGAGCGTGCTCTAATCTGAGGAAGGAGTCTGGACAGAAGGAAGGCCTTTCCTGTGCCTCTGGGCCCAAGGGGATAGCAGGTCCTTGGCCACCTGTCCAGTGGGCAGACGTGGGCTTGCCACGAATCTCCCGAACCTGAACTCGCAGAAACACCTCCTGGAGGAACGGGCAATCAAATGCCGTCTTCCTCCAGGATGTGGCAGCCTTGGCGGAGGCAGGGGGTGTGTCGGGGAAACAGGGACAGTTTCCCATTACTCCCCATCCCAGGGCACGGGCCGTGTGCAGTGATCCTCTCGCGGCTCCTCAAGGATGGGGAAGGCACGAGCCTAGTCCCCTGTCCCCCTGAATGCCAGAGCGAAAGGACAGGCCTTGCCTACGAGGAGAGATGTCATTGTGAGCAGAGTGCCATCCTAGGCCATGCACGCTGCTGCAGGGTCGAGGCTGGGTCTGCTTATTTCGGCTTGGTAGGATGAACCCAGGATGTGAACTTGGAGCCCGGGAAAGCAAGGCCCAAGAGGCACCAGCTCTCCCGCTGCTCTTCTTCCCTGAAGCGACTAAAGCCTTGCTGAGGAAGCAGCGGCCAAGTGCTGTTCGCTCCAAGCCAAAGCCTCTGCGAAAGCACAGCATTCGCTGAGAAATCAGAGTCGGATCTGCGGGCTCTACTGCTGCTTGCCTGAGCCCGGTGTAACGGTGGGAGAAACCCGCATACAGTGAAATCCTCTTTGCCCGGGCATCTCCTCTGGGAAAGCACAGCATTCACTGGGAAATCAGAATCGGATGTGTGGGATGCTGCTGCTGAATACCTAAGCTACTCTCCACAGCACGTTGGAAGATACCCGCATGCAACGAAATCCTCTTTGCCCTAGCACCTCTTTGCCTAAGAGAGAAGCGTGGTTGCACATCTGAAAGGGCCTTAAGTAAAGGGACATGTCTTTCACTGCACTCCCCAGGAGCAAGTCTGGGGCAGGCCGAACAAGCCGCCCCCAGAGAAGAGAAGGTGCCATTGGCCTTGAGTTTGGGAAACGGTCGGGAAGCAGGAGAGCCTGCCGTGGCAGGAAGTGCAGGCCGGTGGCAAGACAAGTGTCACCCGATCCCGGTGCGGAGAGACGAAGCCTCACTGCTAAAGAGACATGAGGTGACGACTAGGGCAGGGGCACCTGCTCCACTCTGAGGAAGGAGTCTGGGCAGAAGGCAGGCCTGTCTTGTGCCTCTGGTCCCAAGGGGACAGCATGTCCTTGAACACCTGTCCGTAGGGCACACTCGGGCTTGCTACCAGGAGCCAAACCCGGAACTTGAGGAACAGCTCCCTCGTGAAATGGGCAGTCAGATGCCATCTTCCTCCAAGATGTGACAGCGTTTTCGGTGGCAGGGGGTTTGCCGGGGAAGGAGTGGGGACAGTCCCCCAAAGCTCCCCATTCCAGGGAACGGACGGTGTTCAGGGATCCTGTCGCCTCTCCTCTCCTGTGGCGAAGGCACTGGCCTTGTCCGTGAGTCCGCCTGAGAGCCAGTACCAAAGGCCAAGCGTTGCCTACAACGGGAGTTGGTAGTGTGCATTGAGTGCCATCCTAGGCCACGCACGCTGCTGCAGGTTTGTGGCTGTGTCTGCTTATTTCGGCCTGGCAGCGAGAACCCAGGGCGCCAACATGAAGCCCGGGACAGCAAGGCCTAAGACGGACCAGCTCTCCGCAGCTCTTCTTCCCTGACGCGACAGAGCAAACACCGAAATCCTTGCTGAGGAAGCAGCAGCGAAGTGCGGTTCCCGCCAAGCTGAAAAGCTATGCGAAAGCATAGCCATCGCTGGGAAATCAGAGTCGTTTCTGTGGGCTGCTGTTGCTGCTTGCCTTAGCCTAGTATTCGAGCACGGCGGGAGGAACCCGCATAGAGCAAAAGCCTCTTTGCTAGGGCATCCCCTCTGGGAAAGCACAGCATTCTCTGGGAAATCAGAGTCGGATCTGTGGGATGCTGCTGCTGTTTTCCTGAGGAAGACTCCACAGCACGGTGTAATAAATCTGCATGGAGCGAGATCCACTTTGCCTGGGCATCCCTTCTGCCTGAGAGAGAAGCGTGGTTGCGCCTGTGGAAAGATCCTTAAAGAAAGGGACATGTCTGTCACTGCACTCCCCAGGAGCCTGTCTCGGGAAAGTGCAGCATGCTGCCCCAGGAGAAGAGAAGGAGTCGTTGGCCTTGTGGACGGAAAACGGTCGCGAAGCAGGAGCGCCGGCCCTGGCAAGAACAGCGGGCCGGTGGCAAGACAATTGTCACCCTCTGCTTGTGCAGAGAGACGAAGCTAAGGAGACACGAGGGGATGATTGGGCACGGGAGCGTGCTCTAAACTGCGGAAGGAGTCTGGACAGAAGGAAGGCCTTTCCTGTGCCTCTGGGCCCAAGGGGATAGCAGGTCCTTGGCCACCTGTCCAGAGGGCAGACGTGGGCTTGCCACCAATCTCCCGAACCTGAACTCGCAGAAACACCTCCTGGAGGAACGGGCAATCAAATGCCATCTTCCTCCAGGATGTGGCAGCCTTGGCGGAGGCAGGGGGTGTGTCGGGGAAACAGGGACAGTTTCCCATTACTCCCCATCCCAGGGCACGGGCCGTGTGCAGTGATCCTCTCGCGGCTCCTCAAGAATGGGGAAGGCACGAGCCTAGTCCCCTGTCCTCCTGAATGCCAGAGCGAAAGGGCAGGCCTTGCCTACGAGGAGAGATGTCATTGTGAGCAGAGTGCCATCCTAGGCCATGCACGCTGCTGCAGGGTCGAGGCTGGGTCTGCTTATTTCGGCTTGGTAGGATGAACCCAGGATGTGAACTTGGAGCCCGGGAAAGCAAGGCCCAAGAGGCACCAGCTCTCCCGCTGCTCTTCTTCCCTGAAGCGACTAAAGCCTTGCTGAGGAAGCAGCGGCCAAGTGCTGTTCGCTCCAAGCCAAAGCCTCTGCGAAAGCACAGCATTCACTGATAAATCAGAGTCGGATCTGCGGGCTCTACTGCTGCTTGCCTGAGCCCGGTGTAACGGTGGAAGAAACCCGCATACAGCGAAATCCTCTTTGCCCGGGCATCTCCTCTGTGAAAGCACAGCATTCACTGGGAAATCAGAATCGGATGTGGGGGATGCTGCTGCTGAATACCTAAGCTACTCTCCACAGCACGTTGGAAGATACCCGCATGCAACGAAATCCTCTTTGCCCTAGCACCTCTTTGCCTAAGAGAGAAGCGTGGTTGCACATCTGAAAGGGCCTTAAGGAAAGGGACATGTCTTTCACTGCACTCCCCAGGAGCAAGTCTGGGGCAGGCCGAACAAGCCGCCCCCAGGGAAGAGAAGGTGCCATTGGCCTTGAGTTTGGGAAACGGTCGGGAAGCAGGAGAGCCTGCCGTGGCAGGAAGAGCAGGCCGGTGGCAAGACAAGTGTCACCCGCTCCCGGTGCGGAGAGACGAAGCCTCACTGCTAATGAGACATGAGGTGACGACTAGGGCAGGGGCACCTGCTCCACTCTGAGGAAGGAGTCTGGGCAGAAGGCAGGCCTGTCTTGTGCCTCTGGTCCCAAGGGGACCTTGACCACCTGTCCGTAGGGCACACTCGGGCTTGCTACCAGGAGCCAAACCCGGAACTTGAGGAACAGCTCCCTCGTGAAATGGGCAGTCAGATGCCATCTTCCTCCAAGATGTGACAGCGTTTTCGGTGGCAGGGGGTTTGCCGGGGAAGGAGTGGGGACAGTCCCCCAAAGCTCCCCATTCCAGGGAACGGACGGTGTTCAGGGATCCTGTCGCCTCTCCTCTCCTGTGGCGAAGGCACTGGCCTTGTCCGTGAGTCCGCCTGAGAGCCAGTACCAAAGGCCAAGCGTTGCCTACAACGGGAGTTGGTAGTGTGCATTGAGTGCCATCCTAGGCCACGCACGCTGCTGCAGGTTTGTGGCTGTGTCTGCTTATTTCGGCCTGGCAGCGAGAACCCAGGGCGCCAACATGAAGCCCGGGACAGCAAGGCCTAAGACGGACCAGCTCTCCGCAGCTCTTCTTCCCTGACGCGACAGAGCAAACACCGAAATCCTTGCTGAGGAAGCAGCAGCGAAGTGCGGTTCCCGCCAAGCTGAAAAACCTATGCGAAAGCATAGCCATCGCTGGGAAATCAGAGTCGTTTTTGTGGGCTGCTGTTGCTGCTTGCCTTAGCCTAGTATTCGAGCACGGCGGGAGGAACCCGCATAGAGCAAAAGCCTCTTTGCTAGGGCATCCCCTCTGGAAAGCACAGCATTCTCTGGGAAATCAGAGTCGGATCTGTGGGATGCTGCTGCTGTTTTCCTGAGGAAGACTCCACAGCACGGTGTAATAAATCTGCATGGAGCGAGATCCACTTTGCCTGGGCATCCCTTCTGCCTGAGAGAGAAGCCTGGTTGCGCCTGTGGAAAGAGCCTTAAAGAAAGGGACATGTCTGTCACTGCACTCCCCAGGAGCCTGTCTCGGGAAAGTGCAGCATGCTGCCCCAGGAGAAGAGAAGGAGTCGTTGGCCTTGTGGACGGAAAACGGTCGCGAAGCAGGAGCGCCGGCCCTGGCAAGAACAGCGGGCCGGTGGCAAGACAATTGTCACCCTCTGCTTGTGCAGAGAGACGAAGCTAAGGAGACACGAGGGGATGATTGGGCACGGGAGCGTGCTCTAATCTGAGGAAGGAGTCTGGACAGAAGGAAGGCCTTTCCTGTGCCTCTGGGCCCAAGGGGATAGCAGGTCCTTGGCCACCTGTCCAGAGGGCAGACGTGGGCTTGCCACCAATCTCCCGAACCTGAACTCGCAGAAACACCTCCTGGAGGAACGGGCAATCAAATGCCGTCTTCCTCCAGTATGTGGCAGCCTTGGCGGAGGCAGGGGGTGTGTCGGGGAAACAGGGACAGTTTCCCATTACTCCCCATCCCAGGGCACGGGCCGTGTGCAGTGATCCTCTCGCGGCTCCTCAAGGATGGGGAAGGCACGAGCCTAGTCCCCTGTCCCCCTGAATGCCAGAGCGAAAGGACAGGCCTTGCCTACGAGGAGAGATGTCATTGTGAGCAGAGTGCCATCCTATGCCATGCACGCTGCTGCAGGGTCGAGGCTGGGTCTGCTTATTTCGGCTTGGTAGGATGAACCCAGGATGTGAACTTGGAGCCCGGGAAAGCAAGGCCCAAGAGGCACCAGCTCTCCCGCTGCTCTTCTTCCCTGAAGCGACTAAAGCCTTGCTGAGGAAGCAGCGGCCAAGTGCTGTTCGCTCCAAGCCAAAGCCTCTGCGAAAGCACAGCATTCGCTGAGAAATCAGAGTCGGTTCTGCGGGCTCTACTGCTGCTTGCCTGAGCCCGGTGTAACGGTGGGAGAAACCCGCATACAGCGAAATCCTGTTTGCCCGGGCATCTCCTCTGTGAAAGCACAGCATTCACTGGGAAATCAGAATCGGATGTGGGGGATGCTGCTGCTGAATACCTAAGCTACTCTCCACAGCACGTTGGAAGATACCCGCATGCAACGAAATCCTCTTTGCCCTAGCACCTCTTTGCCTAAGAGAGAAGCGTGGTTGCACATCTGAAAGGGCCTTAAGGAAAGGGACATGTCTTTCACTGCACTCCCCAGGAGCAAGTCTGGGGCAGGCCGAACAAGCCGCCCCCAGAGAAGAGAAGATGCCATTGGCCTTGAGTTTGGGAAACGGTCGGGAAGCAGGAGAGCCTGCCGTGGCAGGAAGAGCAGGCCGGTGGCAAGACAAGTGTCACCCGCTCCCGGTGCGGAGAGACGAAGCCTCACTGCTAATGAGACATGAGGTGACGACTAGGGCAGGGGCACCTGCTCCACTCTGAGGAAGGAGTCTGGGCAGAAGGCAGGCCTGTCTTGTGCCTCTGGTCCCAAGGGGACAGCATGTCCTTGACCACCTGTCCGTAGGGCACACTTGGGCTTGCTACCAGGAGCCAAACCCGGAACTTGAGGAACAGCTCCCTCGTGAAATGGGCAGTCAGATGCCATCTTCCTCCAAGATGTGACAGCGTTTTCGGTGGCAGGGGGTTTGCCGGGGAAGGAGTGGGGACAGTCCCCCAAAGCTCCCCATTCCAGGGAACGGACGGTGTTCAGGGATCCTGTCGCCTCTCCTCTCCTGTGGCGAAGGCACTGGCCTTGTCCGTGAGTCCGCCTGAGAGCCAGTACCAAAGGCCAAGCGTTGCCTACAACGGGAGTTGGTAGTGTGCATTGAGTGCCATCCTAGGCCACGCACGCTGCTGCAGGTTTGTGGCTGTGTCTGCTTATTTCGGCCTGGCAGCGAGAACCCAGGGCGCCAACATGAAGCCCGGGACAGCAAGGCCTAAGACGGACCAGCTCTCCGCAGCTCTTCTTCCCTGACGCGACAGAGCAAACACCGAAATCCTTGCTGAGGAAGCAGCAGCGAAGTGCGGTTCCCGCCAAGCTGAAAACCTATGCGAAAGCATAGCCATCGCTGGGAAATCAGAGTCGTTTCTGTGGGCTGCTGTTGCTGCTTGCCTTAGCCTAGTATTCGAGCACGGCGGGAGGAACCCGCATAGAGCAAAAGCCTCTTTGCTAGGGCATCCCCTCTGGGAAAGCACAGCATTCTCTGGGAAATCAGAGTCGGATCTGTGGGATGCTGCTGCTGTTTTCCTGAGGAAGACTCCACAGCACGGTGTAATAAATCTGCATGGAGCGAGATCCACTTTGCCTGGGCATCCCTTCTGCCTGAGAGAGAAGCCTGGTTGCGCCTGTGGAAAGAGCCTTAAAGAAAGGGACATGTCTGTCACTGCACTCCCCAGGAGCCTGTCTCGGGAAAGTGCAGCATGCTGCCCCAGGAGAAGAGAAGGAGTCGTTGGCCTTGTGGACGGAAAACGGTCGCGAAGCAGGAGCGCCGGCCCTGGCAAGAACAGGGGGACGGTGGCAAGACAATTGTCACCCTCTGCTTGTGCAGAGAGACGAAGCTAAGGAGACACGAGGGGATGATTGGGCACGGGAGCGTGCTCTAATCTGAGGAAGGAGTCTGGACAGAAGGAAGGCCTTTCCTGTGCCTCTGGGCCCAAGGGGATAGCAGGTCCTTGGCCACCTGTCCAGAGGGCAGACGTGGGCTTGCCACCAATCTCCCGAACCTGAACTCGCAGAAACACCTCCTGGAGGAACGGGCAATCAAATGCCGTCTTCCTCCAGGATGTGGCAGCCTTGGCGGAGGCAGGGGGTGTGTCGGGGAAACAGGGACAGTTTCCCATTACTCCCCATCCCAGGGCACGGGCCGTGTGCAGTGATCCTCTCGCGGCTCCTCAAGGATGGGGAAGGCACGAGCCTAGTCCCCTGTCCCCCTGAATGCCAGAGCGAAAGGGCAGGCCTTGCCTACGAGGAGAGATGTCATTGTGAGCAGAGTGCCATCCTAGGCCATGCACGCTGCTGCAGGGTCGAGGCTGGGTCTGCTTATTTCGGCTTGGTAGGATGAACCCAGGATGTGAACTTGGAGCCCGGGAAAGCAAGGCCCAAGAGGCACCAGCTCTCCCGCTGCTCTTCTTCCCTGAAGCGACTAAAGCCTTGCTGAGGAAGCAGCGGCCAAGTGCTGTTCGCTCCAAGCCAAAGCCTCTGCGAAAGCACAGCATTCGCTGAGAAATCAGAGTCGGATCTGCGGGCTCTACTGCTGCTTGCCTGAGCCCGGTGTAACGATGGGAGAAACCCGCATACAGTGAAATCCTCTTTGCCCGGGCATCTCCTCTGGGAAAGCACAGCATTCACTGGGAAATCAGAATCGGATGTGTGGGATGCTGCTGCTGAATACCTAAGCTACTCTCCACAGCACGTTGGAAGATACCCGCATGCAACGAAATCCTCTTTGCCCTAGCACCTCTTTGCCTAAGAGAGAAGCGTGGTTGCACATCTGAAAGGGCCTTAAGTAAAGGGACATGTCTTTCACTGCACTCCCCAGGAGCAAGTCTGGGGCAGGCCGAACAAGCCGCCCCCAGAGAAGAGAAGGTGCCATTGGCCTTGAGTTTGGGAAACGGTCGGGAAGCAGGAGAGCCTGCCGTGGCAGGAAGTGCAGGCCGGTGGCAAGACAAGTGTCACCCGATCCCGGTGCGGAGAGACGAAGCCTCACTGCTAAAGAGACATGAGGTGACGACTAGGGCAGGGGCACCTGCTCCACTCTGAGGAAGGAGTCTGGGCAGAAGGCAGGCCTGTCTTGTGCCTCTGGTCCCAAGGGGACAGCATGTCCTTGACCACCTGTCCGTAGGGCACACTCGGGCTTGCTACCAGGAGCCAAACCCGGAACTTGAGGAACAGCTCCCTCGTGAAATGGGCAGTCAGATGCCATCTTCCTCCAAGATGTGACAGCGTTTTCGGTGGCAGGGGGTTTGCCGGGGAAGGAGTGGGGACAGTCCCCCAAAGCTCCCCATTCCAGGGAACGGACGGTGTTCAGGGATCCTGTCGCCTCTCCTCTCCTGTGGCGAAGGCACTGGCCTTGTCCGTGAGTCCGCCTGAGAGCCAGTACCAAAGGCCAAGCGTTGCCTACAACGGGAGTTGGTAGTGTGCATTGAGTGCCATCCTAGGCCACGCACGCTGCTGCAGGTTTGTGGCTGTGTCTGCTTATTTCGGCCTGGCAGCGAGAACCCAGGGCGCCAACATGAAGCCCGGGACAGCAAGGCCTAAGACGGACCAGCTCTCCGCAGCTCTTCTTCCCTGACGCGACAGAGCAAACACCGAAATCCTTGCTGAGGAAGCAGCAGCGAAGTGCGGTTCCCGCCAAGCTGAAAAGCTATGCGAAAGCATAGCCATCGCTGGGAAATCAGAGTCGTTTCTGTGGGCTGCTGTTGCTGCTTGCCTTAGCCTAGTATTCGAGCACGGCGGGAGGAACCCGCATAGAGCAAAAGCCTCTTTGCTAGGGCATCCCCTCTGGGAAAGCACAGCATTCTCTGGGAAATCAGAGTCGGATCTGTGGGATGCTGCTGCTGTTTTCCTGAGGAAGACTCCACAGCACGGTGTAATAAATCTGCATGGAGCGAGATCCACTTTGCCTGGGCATCCCTTCTGCCTGAGAGAGAAGCGTGGTTGCGCCTGTGGAAAGATCCTTAAAGAAAGGGACATGTCTGTCACTGCACTCCCCAGGAGCCTGTCTCGGGAAAGTGCAGCATGCTGCCCCAGGAGAAGAGAAGGAGTCGTTGGCCTTGTGGACGGAAAACGGTCGCGAAGCAGGAGCGCCGGCCCTGGCAAGAACAGCGGGCCGGTGGCAAGACAATTGTCACCCTCTGCTTGTGCAGAGAGACGAAGCTAAGGAGACACGAGGGGATGATTGGGCACGGGAGCGTGCTCTAAACTGCGGAAGGAGTCTGGACAGAAGGAAGGCCTTTCCTGTGCCTCTGGGCCCAAGGGGATAGCAGGTCCTTGGCCACCTGTCCAGAGGGCAGACGTGGGCTTGCCACCAATCTCCCGAACCTGAACTCGCAGAAACACCTCCTGGAGGAACGGGCAATCAAATGCCATCTTCCTCCAGGATGTGGCAGCCTTGGCGGAGGCAGGGGGTGTGTCGGGGAAACAGGGACAGTTTCCCATTACTCCCCATCCCAGGGCACGGGCCGTGTGCAGTGATCCTCTCGCGGCTCCTCAAGGATGGGGAAGGCACGAGCCTAGTCCCCTGTCCTCCTGAATGCCAGAGCGAAAGGGCAGGCCTTGCCTACGAGGAGAGATGTCATTGTGAGCAGAGTGCCATCCTAGGCCATGCACGCTGCTGCAGGGTCGAGGCTGGGTCTGCTTATTTCGGCTTGGTAGGATGAACCCAGGATGTGAACTTGGAGCCCGGGAAAGCAAGGCCCAAGAGGCACCAGCTCTCCCGCTGCTCTTCTTCCCTGAAGCGACTAAAGCCTTGCTGAGGAAGCAGCGGCCAAGTGCTGTTCGCTCCAAGCCAAAGCCTCTGCGAAAGCACAGCATTCACTGATAAATCAGAGTCGGATCTGCGGGCTCTACTGCTGCTTGCCTGAGCCCGGTGTAACGGTGGAAGAAACCCGCATACAGCGAAATCCTCTTTGCCCGGGCATCTCCTCTGTGAAAGCACAGCATTCACTGGGAAATCAGAATCGGATGTGGGGGATGCTGCTGCTGAATACCTAAGCTACTCTCCACAGCACGTTGGAAGATACCCGCATGCAACGAAATCCTCTTTGCCCTAGCACCTCTTTGCCTAAGAGAGAAGCGTGGTTGCACATCTGAAAGGGCCTTAAGGAAAGGGACATGTCTTTCACTGCACTCCCCAGGAGCAAGTCTGGGGCAGGCCGAACAAGCCGCCCCCAGGGAAGAGAAGGTGCCATTGGCCTTGAGTTTGGGAAACGGTCGGGAAGCAGGAGAGCCTGCCGTGGCAGGAAGAGCAGGCCGGTGGCAAGACAAGTGTCACCCGCTCCCGGTGCGGAGAGACGAAGCCTCACTGCTAATGAGACATGAGGTGACGACTAGGGCAGGGGCACCTGCTCCACTCTGAGGAAGGAGTCTGGGCAGAAGGCAGGCCTGTCTTGTGCCTCTGGTCCCAAGGGGACCTTGACCACCTGTCCGTAGGGCACACTCGGGCTTGCTACCAGGAGCCAAACCCGGAACTTGAGGAACAGCTCCCTCGTGAAATGGGCAGTCAGATGCCATCTTCCTCCAAGATGTGACAGCGTTTTCGGTGGCAGGGGGTTTGCCGGGGAAGGAGTGGGGACAGTCCCCCAAAGCTCCCCATTCCAGGGAACGGACGGTGTTCAGGGATCCTGTCGCCTCTCCTCTCCTGTGGCGAAGGCACTGGCCTTGTCCGTGAGTCCGCCTGAGAGCCAGTACCAAAGGCCAAGCGTTGCCTACAACGGGAGTTGGTAGTGTGCATTGAGTGCCATCCTAGGCCACGCACGCTGCTGCAGGTTTGTGGCTGTGTCTGCTTATTTCGGCCTGGCAGCGAGAACCCAGGGCGCCAACATGAAGCCCGGGACAGCAAGGCCTAAGACGGACCAGCTCTCCGCAGCTCTTCTTCCCTGACGCGACAGAGCAAACACCGAAATCCTTGCTGAGGAAGCAGCAGCGAAGTGCGGTTCCCGCCAAGCTGAAAAACCTATGCGAAAGCATAGCCATCGCTGGGAAATCAGAGTCGTTTTTGTGGGCTGCTGTTGCTGCTTGCCTTAGCCTAGTATTCGAGCACGGCGGGAGGAACCCGCATAGAGCAAAAGCCTCTTTGCTAGGGCATCCCCTCTGGAAAGCACAGCATTCTCTGGGAAATCAGAGTCGGATCTGTGGGATGCTGCTGCTGTTTTCCTGAGGAAGACTCCACAGCACGGTGTAATAAATCTGCATGGAGCGAGATCCACTTTGCCTGGGCATCCCTTCTGCCTGAGAGAGAAGCCTGGTTGCGCCTGTGGAAAGAGCCTTAAAGAAAGGGACATGTCTGTCACTGCACTCCCAAGGAGCCTGTCTCGGGAAAGTGCAGCATGCTGCCCCAGGAGAAGAGAAGGAGTCGTTGGCCTTGTGGACGGAAAACGGTCGCGAAGCAGGAGCGCCGGCCCTGGCAAGAACAGCGGGCCGGTGGCAAGACAATTGTCACCCTCTGCTTGTGCAGAGAGACGAAGCTAAGGAGACACGAGGGGATGATTGGGCACGGGAGCGTGCTCTAATCTGAGGAAGGAGTCTGGACAGAAGGAAGGCCTTTCCTGTGCCTCTGGGCCCAAGGGGATAGCAGGTCCTTGGCCACCTGTCCAGAGGGCAGACGTGGGCTTGCCACCAATCTCCCGAACCTGAACTCGCAGAAACACCTCCTGGAGGAACGGGCAATCAAATGCCGTCTTCCTCCAGTATGTGGCAGCCTTGGCGGAGGCAGGGGGTGTGTCGGGGAAACAGGGACAGTTTCCCATTACTCCCCATCCCAGGGCACGGGCCGTGTGCAGTGATCCTCTCGCGGCTCCTCAAGGATGGGGAAGGCACGAGCCTAGTCCCCTGTCCCCCTGAATGCCAGAGCGAAAGGACAGGCCTTGCCTACGAGGAGAGATGTCATTGTGAGCAGAGTGCCATCCTATGCCATGCACGCTGCTGCAGGGTCGAGGCTGGGTCTGCTTATTTCGGCTTGGTAGGATGAACCCAGGATGTGAACTTGGAGCCCGGGAAAGCAAGGCCCAAGAGGCACCAGCTCTCCCGCTGCTCTTCTTCCCTGAAGCGACTAAAGCCTTGCTGAGAAAGCAGCGGCCAAGTGCTGTTCGCTCCAAGCCAAAGCCTCTGCGAAAGCACAGCATTCGCTGAGAAATCAGAGTCGGTTCTGCGGGCTCTACTGCTGCTTGCCTGAGCCCGGTGTAACGGTGGGAGAAACCCGCATACAGTGAAATCCTCTTTGCCCGGGCATCTCCTCTGGGAAAGCACAGCATTCACTGGGAAATCAGAATCGGATGTGGGGGATGCTGCTGCTGAATACCTAAGCTACTCTCCACAGCACGTTGGAAGATACCCGCATGCAACGAAATCCTCTTTGCCCTAGCACCTCTTTGCCTAAGAGAGAAGCGTGGTTGCACATCTGAAAGGGCCTTAAGGAAAGGGACATGTCTTTCACTGCACTCCCCAGGAGCAAGTCTGGGGCAGGCCGAACAAGCCGCCCCCAGAGAAGAGAAGGTGCCATTGGCCTTGAGTTTGGGAAACGGTCGGGAAGCAGGAGAGCCTGCCGTGGCAGGAAGAGCAGGCCGGTGGCAAGACAAGTGTCACCCGCTCCCGGTGCGGAGAGACGAAGCCTCACTGCTAAAGAGACATGAGGTGACGACTAGGGCAGGGGCACCTGCTCCACTCTGAGGAAGGAGTCTGGGCAGAAGGCAGGCCTGTCTTGTGCCTCTGGTCCCAAGGGGACAGCATGTCCTTGACCACCTGTCCGTAGGGCACACTCGGGCTTGCTACCAGGAGCCAAACCCGGAACTTGAGGAACAGCTCCCTCGTGAAATGGGCAGTCAGATGCCATCTTCCTCCAAGATGTGACAGCGTTTTCGGTGGCAGGGGGTTTGCCGGGGAAGGAGTGGGGACAGTTCCCCAAAGCTCCCCATTCCAGGGAACGGACGGTGTTCAGGGATCCTGTCGCCTCTCCTCTCCTGTGGCGAAGGCACTGGCCTTGTCCGTGAGTCCGCCTGAGAGCCAGTACCAAAGGCCAAGCGTTGCCTACAACGGGAGTTGGTAGTGTGCATTGAGTGCCATCCTAGGCCACGCACGCTGCTGCAGGTTTGTGGCTGTGTCTGCTTATTTCGGCCTGGCAGCGAGAACCCAGGGCGCCAACATGAAGCCCGGGACAGCAAGGCCTAAGACGGACCAGCTCTCCGCAGCTCTTCTTCCCTGACGCGACAGAGCAAACACCGAAATCCTTGCTGAGGAAGCAGCAGCGAAGTGCGGTTCCCGTCAAGCTGAAAAGCTATGCGAAAGCATAGCCATCGCTGGGAAATCAGAGTCGTTTCTGTGGGCTGCTGTTGCTGCTTGCCTTAGCCTAGTATTCGAGCACGGCGGGAGGAACCCGCATAGAGCAAAAGCCTCTTTGCTAGGGCATCCCCTCTGGGAAAGCACAGCATTCTCTGGGAAATCAGAGTCGGATCTGTGGGATGCTGCTGCTGTTTTCCTGAGGAAGACTCCACAGCACGGTGTAATAAATCTGCATGGAGCGAGATCCACTTTGCCTGGGCATCCCTTCTGCCTGAGAGAGAAGCCTGGTTGCGCCTGTGGAAAGAGCCTTAAAGAAAGGGACATGTCTGTCACTGCACTCCCCAGGAGCCTGTCTCGGGAAAGTGCAGCATGCTGCCCCAGGAGAAGAGAAGGAGTCGTTCGCCTTGTGGACGGAAAACGGTCGCGAAGCAGGAGCGCCGGCCCTGGCAAGAACAGCGGGCCGGTGGCAAGACAATTGTCACCCTCTGCTTGTTCAGAGAGACGAAGCTAAGGAGACACGAGGGGATGATTGGGCACGGGAGCGTGCTCTAATCTGAGGAAGGAGTCTGGACAGAAGGAAGGCCTTTCCTGTGCCTCTGGGCCCAAGGGGATAGCAGGTCCTTGGCCACCTGTCCAGAGGGCAGACGTGGGCTTGCCACCAATCTCCCGAACCTGAACTCGCAGAAACACCTCCTGGAGGAACGGGCAATCAAATGCCGTCTTCCTCCAGGATGTGGCAGCCTTGGCGGAGGCAGGGGGTGTGTCGGGGAAACAGGGACAGTTTCCCATTACTCCCCATCCCAGGGCACGGGCCGTGTGCAGTGATCCTCTCGCGGCTCCTGAAGGATGGGGAAGGCACGAGCCTAGTCCCCTGTCCCCCTGAATGCCAGAGCGAAAGGGCAGGACTTGCCTACGAGGAGAGATGTCATTGTGAGCAGAGTGCCATCCTAGGCCATGCACGCTGCTGCAGGGTCGAGGCTGGGTCTGCTTATTTCGGCTTGGTAGGATGAACCCAGGATGTGAACTTGGAGCCCGGGAAAGCAAGGCACAAGAGGCACCAGCTCTCCCGCTGCTCTTCTTCCCTGAAGCGACTAAAGCCTTGCTGAGGAAGCAGCGGCCAAGTGCAGTTCGCTCCAAGCCAAAGCCTCTGCGAAAGCACAGCATTCGCTGAGAAATCAGAGTCGGATCTGCGGGCTCTACTGCTGCTTGCCTGAGCCCGGTCTCGCGGTGGGAGAAACCCGCATACAGCGAAATCCTCTTTGCCCGGGCTTCTCCTCTGGGAAAGCACAGCATTCACTGGGAAATCAGAATCGGATGTGGGGGATGCTGCTGCTGAATACCTAAGCTACTCTCCACAGCACGTTGGAAGATACCCGCATGCAACGAAATCCTCTTTGCCCTAGCACCTCTTTGCCTAAGAGAGAAGCGTGGTTGCACATCTGAAAGGGCCTTAAGGAAAGGGACATGTCTTTCACTGCACTCCCCAGGAGCAAGTCTGGGGCAGGCCGAACAAGCCGCCCCCAGAGAAGAGAAGATGCCATTGGCCTTGAGTTTGGGAAACGGTCGGGAAGCAGGAGAGCCTGCCGTGGCAGGAAGAGCAGGCCGGTGGCAAGACAAGTGTCACCCGCTCCCGGTGCGGAGAGACGAAGCCTCACTGCTAATGAGACATGAGGTGACGACTAGGGCAGGGGCACCTGCTCCACTCTGAGGAAGGAGTCTGGGCAGAAGGCAGGCCTGTCTTGTGCCTCTGGTCCCAAGGGGACAGCATGTCCTTGACCACCTGTCCGTAGGGCACACTTGGGCTTGCTACCAGGAGCCAAACCCGGAACTTGAGGAACAGCTCCCTCGTGAAATGGGCAGTCAGATGCCATCTTCCTCCAAGATGTGACAGCGTTTTCGGTGGCAGGGGGTTTGCCGGGGAAGGAGTGGGGACAGTCCCCCAAAGCTCCCCATTCCAGGCAACGGACGGTGTTCAGGGATCCTGTCGCCTCTCCTCTCCTGTGGCGAAGGCACTGGCCTTGTCCGTGAGTCCGCCTGAGAGCCAGTACCAAAGGCCAAGCGTTGCCTACAACGGGAGTTGGTAGTGTGCATTGAGTGCCATCCTAGGCCACGCACGCTGCTGCAGGTTTGTGGCTGTGTCTGCTTATTTCGGCCTGGCAGCGAGAACCCAGGGCGCCAACATGAAGCCCGGGACAGCAAGGCCTAAGACGGACCAGCTCTCCGCAGCTCTTCTTCCCTGACGCGACAGAGCAAACACCGAAATCCTTGCTGAGGAAGCAGCAGCGAAGTGCGGTTCCCGCCAAGCTGAAAAACCTATGCGAAAGCATAGCCATCGCTGGGAAATCAGAGTCGTTTTTGTGGGCTGCTGTTGCTGCTTGCCTTAGCCTAGTATTCGAGCACGGCGGGAGGAACCCGCATAGAGCAAAAGCCTCTTTGCTAGGGCATCCCCTCTGGAAAGCACAGCATTCTCTGGGAAATCAGAGTCGGATCTGTGGGATGCTGCTGTTGTTTTCCTGAGGAAGACTCCACAGCACGGTGTAATAAATCTGCATGGAGCGAGATCCACTTTGCCTGGGCATCCCTTCTGCCTGAGAGAGAAGCCTGGTTGCGCCTGTGGAAAGAGCCTTAAATAAAGGGACATGTCTGTCACTGCACTCCCCAGGAGCCTGTCTCGGGAAAGTGCAGCATGCTGCCCCAGGAGAAGAGAAGGAGTCGTTGGCCTTGTGGACGGAAAACGGTCGCGAAGCAGGAGCGCCGGCCCTGGCAAGAACAGCGGGCCGGTGGCAAGACAATTGTCACCCTCTGCTTGTGCAGAGAGACGAAGCTAAGGAGACACGAGGGTATGATTGGGCACGGGAGCGTGCTCTAATCTGAGGAAGGAGTCTGGACAGAAGGAAGGCCTTTCCTGTGCCTCTGGGCCCAAGGGGATAGCAGGTCCTTGGCCACCTGTCCAGAGGGCAGACGTGGGCTTGCCACCAATCTCCCGAACCTGAACTCGCAGAAACACCTCCTGGAGGAACGGGCAATCAAATGCCGTCTTCCAACAGGATGTGGCAGCCTTGGCGGAGGCAGGGGGTGTGTCGGGGAAACAGGGACAGTTTCCCATTACTCCCCATCCCAGGGCACGGGCCGTGTGCAGTGATCCTCTCGCGGCTCCTCAAGGATGGGGAAGGCACGAGCCTAGTCCCCTGTCCCCCTGAATGCCAGAGCGAAAGGGCAGGCCTTGCCTACGAGGAGAGATGTCATTGTGAGCAGAGTGCCATCCTAGGCCATGCACGCTGCTGCAGGGTCGAGGCTGGGTCTGCTTATTTCGGCTTGGTAGGATGAACCCAGGATGTGAACTTGGAGCCCGGGAAAGCAAGGCCCAAGAGGCACCAGCTCTCCCGCTGCTCTTCTTCCCTGAAGCGACTAAAGCCTTGCTGAGGAAGCAGCGGCCAAGTGCTGTTCGCTCCAAGCCAAAGCCTCTGCGAAAGCACAGCATTCGCTGAGAAATCAGAGTCGGATCTGCGGGCTCTACTGCTGCTTTCCTGAGCCCGGTGTAACGGTGGGAGAAACCCGCATACAGCGAAATCCTCTTTGCCCGGGCATCTCCTCTGGGAAAGCACAGCATTCACTGGGAAATCAGAATCGGATGTGGGGGATGCTGCTGCTGAATACCTAAGCTACTCTCCACAGCACGTTGGAAGATACCCGCATGCAACGAAATCCTCTTTGCCCTAGCACCTCTTTGCCTAAGAGAGAAGCGTGGTTGCACATCTGAAAGGGCCTTAAGGAAAGGGACATGTCTTTCACTGCACTCCCCAGGAGCAAGTCTGGGGCAGGCCGAACAAGCCGCCCCCAGAGAAGAGAAGGTGCCATTGGCCTTGAGTTTGGGAAACGGTCGGGAAGCAGGAGAGCCTGCCGTGGCAGGAAGAGCAGGCCGGTGGCAAGACAAGTGTCACCCGCTCCCGGTGCGGAGAGACGAAGCCTCACTGCTAAAGAGACATGAGGTGACGACTAGGGCAGGGGCACCTGCTCCACTCTGAGGAAGGAGTCTGGGCAGAAGGCAGGCCTGTCTTGTGCCTCTGGTCCCAAGGGGACAGCATGTCCTTGACCACCTGTCCGTAGGGCACACTCGGGCTTGCTACCAGGAGCCAAACCCGGAACTTGAGGAACAGCTCCCTCGTGAAATGGGCAGTCAGATGCCATCTTCCTCCAAGATGTGACAGCGTTTTCGGTGGCAGGGGGTTTGCCGGGGAAGGAGTGGGGACAGTCCCCCAAAGCTCCCCATTCCAGGGAACGGACGGTGTTCAGGGATCCTGTCGCCTCTCCTCTCCTGTGGCGAAGGCACTGGCCTTGTCCGTGAGTCCGCCTGAGAGCCAGTACCAAAGGCCAAGCGTTGCCTACAACGGGAGTTGGTAGTGTGCATTGAGTGCCATCCTAGGCCACGCACGCTGCTGCAGGTTTGTGGCTGTGTCTGCTTATTTCGGCCTGGCAGCGAGAACCCAGGGCGCCAACATGAAGCCCGGGACAGCAAGGCCTAAGACGGACCAGCTCTCCGCAGCTCTTCTTCCCTGACGCGACAGAGCAAACACCGAAATCCTTGCTGAGGAAGCAGCAGCGAAGTGCGGTTCCCGCCAAGCTGAAAAGCTATGCGAAAGCATAGCCATCGCTGGGAAATCAGAGTCGTTTCTGTGGGCTGCTGTTGCTGCTTGCCTTAGCCTAGTATTCGAGCACGGCGGGAGGAACCCGCATAGAGCAAAAGCCTCTTTGCTAGGGCATCCCCTCTGGGAAAGCACAGCATTCTCTGGGAAATCAGAGTCGGATCTGTGGGATGCTGCTGCTGTTTTCCTGAGGAAGACTCCACAGCACGGTGTAATAAATCTGCATGGAGCGAGATCCACTTTGCCTGGGCATCCCTTCTGCCTGAGAGAGAAGCCTGGTTGCGCCTGTGGAAAGAGCCTTAAAGAAAGGGACATGTCTGTCACTGAACTCCCCAGGAGCCTGTCTCGGGAAAGTGCAGCATGCTGCCCCAGGAGAAGAGAAGGAGTCGTTGGCCTTGTGGACGGAAAACGGTCGCGAAGCAGGAGCGCCGGCCCTGGCAAGAACAGCGGGCCGGTGGCAAGACAATTGTCACCCTCTGCTTGTGCAGAGAGACGAAGCTAAGGAGACACGAGGGGATGATTGGGCACGGGAGCGTGCTCTAATCTGAGGAAGGAGTCTGGACAGAAGGAAGGCCTTTCCTGTGCCTCTGGGCCCAAGGGGATAGCAGGTCCTTGGCCACCTGTCCAGAGGGCAGACGTGGGCTTGCCACCAATCTCCCGAACCTGAACTCGCAGAAACACCTCCTGGAGGAACGGGCAATCAAATGCCGTCTTCCTCCAGGATGTGGCAGCCTTGGCGGAGGCAGGGGGTGTGTCGGGGAAACAGGGACAGTTTCCCATTACTCCACATCCCAGGGCACGGGCCGTGTGCAGTGATCCTCTCGCGGCTCCTCAAGGATGGGGAAGGCACGAGCCTAGTCCCCTGTCCCCCTGAATGCCAGAGCGAAAGGGCAGGCCTTGCCTACGAGGAGAGATGTTATTGTGAGCAGAGTGCCATCCTAGGCCATGCACGCTGCTGCAGGGTCGAGGCTGGGTCTGCTTATTTCGGCTTGGTAGGATGAACCCAGGATGTGAACTTGGAGCCCGGGAAAGCAAGGCACAAGAGGCACCAGCTCTCCCGCTGCTCTTCTTCCCTGAAGCGACTAAAGCCTTGCTGAGGAAGCAGCGGCCAAGTGCAGTTCGCTCCAAGCCAAAGCCTCTGCGAAAGCACAGCATTCGCTGAGAAATCAGAGTCGGATCTGCGGGCTCTACTGCTGCTTGCCTGAGCCCGGTCTCGCGGTGGGAGAAACCCGCATACAGCGAAATCCTCTTTGCCCGGGCTTCTCCTCTGGGAAAGCACAGCATTCACTGGGAAATCAGAATCGGATGTGGGGGATGCTGCTGCTGAATACCTAAGCTACTCTCCACAGCACGTTGGAAGATACCCGCATGCAACGAAATCCTCTTTGCCCTAGCACCTCTTTGCCTAAGAGAGAAGCGTGGTTGCACATCTGAAAGGGCCTTAAGGAAAGGGACATGTCTTTCACTGCACTCCCCAGGAGCAAGTCTGGGGCAGGCCGAACAAGCCGCCCCCAGAGAAGAGAAGATGCCATTGGCCTTGAGTTTGGGAAACGGTCGGGAAGCAGGAGAGCCTGCCGTGGCAGGAAGAGCAGGCCGGTGGCAAGACAAGTGTCACCCGCTCCCGGTGCGGAGAGACGAAGCCTCACTGCTAATGAGACATGAGGTGACGACTAGGGCAGGGGCACCTGCTCCACTCTGAGGAAGGAGTCTGGGCAGAAGGCAGGCCTGTCTTGTGCCTCTGGTCCCAAGGGGACAGCATGTCCTTGACCACCTGTCCGTAGGGCACACTTGGGCTTGCTACCAGGAGCCAAACCCGGAACTTGAGGAACAGCTCCCTCGTGAAATGGGCAGTCAGATGCCATCTTCCTCCAAGATGTGACAGCGTTTTCGGTGGCAGGGGGTTTGCCGGGGAAGGAGTGGGGACAGTCCCCCAAAGCTCCCCATTCCAGGCAACGGACGGTGTTCAGGGATCCTGTCGCCTCTCCTCTCCTGTGGCGAAGGCACTGGCCTTGTCCGTGAGTCCGCCTGAGAGCCAGTACCAAAGGCCAAGCGTTGCCTACAACGGGAGTTGGTAGTGTGCATTGAGTGCCATCCTAGGCCACGCACGCTGCTGCAGGTTTGTGGCTGTGTCTGCTTATTTCGGCCTGGCAGCGAGAACCCAGGGCGCCAACATGAAGCCCGGGACAGCAAGGCCTAAGACGGACCAGCTCTCCGCAGCTCTTCTTCCCTGACGCGACAGAGCAAACACCGAAATCCTTGCTGAGGAAGCAGCAGCGAAGTGCGGTTCCCGCCAAGCTGAAAAACCTATGCGAAAGCATAGCCATCGCTGGGAAATCAGAGTCGTTTTTGTGGGCTGCTGTTGCTGCTTGCCTTAGCCTAGTATTCGAGCACGGCGGGAGGAACCCGCATAGAGCAAAAGCCTCTTTGCTAGGGCATCCCCTCTGGAAAGCACAGCATTCTCTGGGAAATCAGAGTCGGATCTGTGGGATGCTGCTGTTGTTTTCCTGAGGAAGACTCCACAGCACGGTGTAATAAATCTGCATGGAGCGAGATCCACTTTGCCTGGGCATCCCTTCTGCCTGAGAGAGAAGCCTGGTTGCGCCTGTGGAAAGAGCCTTAAAGAAAGGGACATGTCTGTCACTGCACTCCCCAGGAGCCTGTCTCGGGAAAGTGCAGCATGCTGCCCCAGGAGAAGAGAAGGAGTCGTTGGCCTTGTGGACGGAAAACGGTCGCGAAGCAGGAGCGCCGGCCCTGGCAAGAACAGCGGGCCGGTGGCAAGACAATTGTCACCCTCTGCTTGTGCAGAGAGACGAAGCTAAGGAGACACGAGGGTATGATTGGGCACGGGAGCGTGCTCTAATCTGAGGAAGGAGTCTGGACAGAAGGAAGGCCTTTCCTGTGCTCTGGGCCCAAGGGGATAGCAGGTCCTTGGCCACCTGTCCAGAGGGCAGACGTGGGCTTGCCACCAATCTCCCGAACCTGAACTCGCAGAAACACCTCCTGGAGGAACGGGCAATCAAATGCCGTCTTCCTCCAGGATGTGGCAGCCTTGGCGGAGGCAGGGGGTGTGTCGGGGAAACAGGGACAGTTTCCCATTACTCCCCATCCCAGGGCACGGGCCGTGTGCAGTGATCCTCTCGCGGCTCCTCAAGGATGGGGAAGGCACGAGCCTAGTCCCCTGTCCCCCTGAATGCCAGAGCGAAAGGGCAGGCCTTGCCTACGAGGAGAGATGTCATTGTGAGCAGAGTGCCATCCTAGGCCATGCACGCTGCTGCAGGGTCGAGGCTGGGTCTGCTTATTTCGGCTTGGTAGGATGAACCCAGGATGTGAACTTGGAGCCCGGGAAAGCAAGGCCCAAGAGGCACCAGCTCTCCCGCTGCTCTTCTTCCCTGAAGCGACTAAAGCCTTGCTGAGGAAGCAGCGGCCAAGTGCAGTTCGCTCCAAGCCAAAGCCTCTGCGAAAGCACAGCATTCGCTCAGAAATCAGAGTCGGATCTGCGGGCTCTACTGCTGCTTGCCTGAGCCCGGTCTCGCGGTGGGAGAAACCCGCATACAGCGAAATCCTCTTTGCCCGGGCTTCTCCTCTGGGAAAGCACAGCATTCACTGGGAAATCAGAATCGGATGTGGGGGATGCTGCTGCTGAATACCTAAGCTACTCTCCACAGCACGTTGGAAGATACCCGCATGCAACGAAATCCTCTTTGCCCTAGCACCTCTTTGCCTAAGAGAGAAGCGTGGTTGCACATCTGAAAGGGCCTTAAGGAAAGGGACATGTCTTTCACTGCACTCCCCAGGAGCAAGTCTGGGGCAGGCCGAACAAGCCGCCCCCAGAGAAGAGAAGATGCCATTGGCCTTGAGTTTGGGAAACGGTCGGGAAGCAGGAGAGCCTGCCGTGGCAGGAAGAGCAGGCCGGTGGCAAGACAAGTGTCACCCGCTCCCGGTGCGGAGAGACGAAGCCTCACTGCTAATGAGACATGAGGTGACGACTAGGGCAGGGGCACCTGCTCCACTCTGAGGAAGGAGTCTGGGCAGAAGGCAGGCCTGTCTTGTGCCTCTGGTCCCAAGGGGACAGCATGTCCTTGAACACCTGTCCGTAGGGCACACTTGGGCTTGTTACCAGGAGCCAAACCCGGAACTTGAGGAACAGCTCCCTCGTGAAATGGGCAGTCAGATGCCATCTTCCTCCAAGATGTGACAGCGTTTTTGGTGGCAGGGGGTTTGCCGGGGAAGGAGTGGGGACAGTCCCCCAAAGCTCCCCATTCCAGGGAACGGACGGTGTTCAGGGATCCTGTCGCCTCTCCTCTCCTGTGGCGAAGGCACTGGCCTTGTCCGTGAGTCTGCCTGAGAGCCAGTACCAAAGGCCAAGCGTTGCCTACAACGGGAGTTGGTAGTGTGCATTGAGTGCCAACCTAGGCCACGCACGCTGCTGCAGGTTTGTGGCTGTGTCTGCTTATTTCGGCCTGGCAGCGAGAACCCAGGGCGCCAACATGAAGCCCGGGACAGCAAGGCCTAAGACAGACCAGCTCTCCGCAGCACTTCTTCCCTGACGCGACAGAGCAAACACCGAAATCCTTGCTGAGGAAGCAGCAGCGAAGTGCGGTTCCCGCCAAGCTGAAAAACCTATGCGAAAGCATAGCCATCGCTGGGAAATCAGAGTCGTTTTTGTGGGCTGCTGTTGCTGCTTGCCTTAGCCTAGTATTCGAGCACGGCGGGAGGAACCCGCATAGAGCAAAAGCCTCTTTGCTAGGGCATCCCCTCTGGAAAGCACAGCATTCTCTGGGAAATCAGAGTCGGATCTGTGGGATGCTGCTGCTGTTTTCCTGAGGAAGACTCCACAGCACGGTGTAATAAATCTGCATGGAGCGAGATCCACTTTGCCTGGGCATCCCTTCTGCCTGAGAGAGAAGCCTGGTTGCGCCTGTGGAAAGAGCCTTAAAGAAAGGGACATGTCTGTCACTGCACTCCCCAGGAGCCTGTCTCGGGAAAGTGCAGCATGCTGCCCCAGGAGAAGAGAAGGAGTCGTTGGCCTTGTGGACGGAAAACGGTCGCGAAGCAGGAGCGCCGGCCCTGGCAAGAACAGCGGGCCGGTGGCAAGACAATTGTCACCCTCTGCTTGTGCAGAGAGACGAAGCTAAGGAGACACGAGGGGATGATTGGGCACGGGAGCGTGCTCTAATCTGAGGAAGGAGTCTGGACAGAAGGAAGGCCTTTCCTGTGCCTCTGGGCCCAAGGGGATAGCAGGTCCTTGGCCACCTGTCCAGAGGGCAGACGTGGGCTTGCCACCAATCTCCCGAACCTGAACTCGCAGAAACACCTCCTGGAGGAACGGGCAATCAAATGCCGTCTTCCTCCAGGATGTGGCAGCCTTGGCGGAGGCAGGGGGTGTGTCGGGGAAACAGGGACAGTTTCCCATTACTCCCCATCCCAGGGCACGGGCCGTGTGCAGTGATCCTCTCGCGGCTCCTCAAGGATGGGGAAGGCACGAGCCTAGTCCCCTGTCCCCCTGAATGCCAGAGCGAAAGGACAGGCCTTGCCTACGAGGAGAGATGTCATTGTGAGCAGAGTGCCATCCTAGGCCATGCACGCTGCTGCAGGGTCGAGGCTGGGTCTGCTTATTTCGGCATGGTAGGATGAACCCAGGATGTGAACTTGGAGCCCGGGAAAGCAAGGCCCAAGAGGCACCAGCTCTCCCGCTGCTCTTCTTCCCTGAAGCGACTAAAGCCTTGCTGAGGAAGCAGCGGCCAAGTGCTGTTCGCTCCAAGCCAAAGCCTCTGCGAAAGCACAGCATTCGCTGAGAAATCAGAGTCGGATCTGCGGGCTCTACTGCTGCTTGCCTGAGCCCGGTCTCGCGGTGGGAGAAACCCGCATACAGTGAAATCCTCTTTGCCCGGGCATCTCCTCTGGGAAAGCACAGCATTCACTGGGAAATCAGAATCGGATGTGGGGGATGCTGCTGCTGAATACCTAAGCTACTCTCCACAGCACGTTGGAAGATACCCGCATGCAACGAAATCCTCTTTGCCCTAGCACCTCTTTGCCTAAGAGAGAAGCGTGGTTGCACATCTGAAAGGGCCTTAAGGAAAGGGACATGTCTTTCACTGCACTCCCCAGGAGCAAGTCTGGGGCAGGCCGAACAAGCCGCCCCCAGAGAAGAGAAGGTGCCATTGGCCTTGAGTTTGGGAAACGGTCGGGAAGCAGGAGAGCCTGCCGTGGCAGGAAGAGCAGGCCGGTGGCAAGACAAGTGTCACCCGCTCCCTGTGCGGAGAGACGAAGCCTCACTGCTAATGAGACATGAGGTGACGACTAGGGCAGGGGCACCTGCTCCACTCTGAGGAAGCAGTCTGGGCAGAAGGCAGGCCTGTCTTGTGCCTCTGGTCCCAAGGGGACAGCATGTCCTTGACCACCTGTCCGTAGGGCACACTTGGGCTTGCTACCAGGAGCCAAACCCGGAACTTGAGGAACAGCTCCCTCGTGAAATGGGCAGTCAGATGCCATCTTCCTCCAAGATGTGACAGCGTTTTCGGTGGCAGGGGGTTTGCCGGGGAAGGAGTGGGGACAGTCCCCCAAAGCTCCCCATTCCAGGGAACGGACGGTGTTCAGGGATCCTGTCGCCTCTCCTCTCCTGTGGCGAAGGCACTGGCCTTGTCCGTGAGTCCGCCTGAGAGCCAGTACCAAAGGCCAAGCGTTGCCTACAACGGGAGTTGGTAGTGTGCATTGAGTGCCATCCTAGGCGACGCACGCTGCTGCAGGTTTGTGGCTGTGTCTGCTTATTTCGGCCTGGCAGCGAGAACCCAGGGCGCCAACATGAAGCCCGGGACAGCAAGGCCTAAGACGGACCAGCTCTCCGCAGCTCTTCTTCCCTGACGCGACAGAGCAAACACCGAAATCCTTGCTGAGGAAGCAGCAGCGAAGTGCGGTTCCCGCCAAGCTGAAAAGCTATGCGAAAGCATAGCCATCGCTGGGAAATCAGAGTCGTTTCTGTGGGCTGCTGTTGCTGCTTGCCTTAGCCTAGTATTCGAGCACGGCGGGAGGAACCCGCATAGAGCAAAAGCCTCTTTGCTAGGGCATCCCCTCTGGGAAAGCACAGCATTCTCTGGGAAATCAGAGTCCGATCTGTGGGATGCTGCTGCTGTTTTCCTGAGGAAGACTCCACAGCACGGTGTAATAAATCTGCATGGAGCGAGATCCACTTTGCCTGGGCATCCCTTCTGCCTGAGAGAGAAGCGTGGTTGCGCCTGTGGAAATATCCTTAAAGAAAGGGACATGTCTGTCATTGCACTCCCCAGGAGCCTGTCTCGGGAAAGTGCAGCATGCTGCCCCAGGAGAAGAGAAGGAGTCGTTGGCCTTGTGGACGGAAAACGGTCGCGAAGCAGGAGCGCCGGCCCTGGCAAGAACAGCGGGCCGGTGGCAAGACAATTGTCACCCTCTGCTTGTGCAGAGAGACGAAGCTAAGGAGACACGAGGGGATGATTGGGCACGGGAGCGTGCTCTAATCTGAGGAAGGAGTCTGGACAGAAGGAAGGCCTTTCCTGTGCCTCTGGGCCCAAGGGGATAGCAGGTCCTTGGCCACCTGTCCAGAGGGCAGACGTGGGCTTGCCACCAATCTCCCGAACCTGAACTCACAGAAACACCTCCTGGAGGAACGGGCAATCAAATGCCGTCTTCCTCCAGGATTTGGCAGCCTTGGCGGAGGCAGGGGGTGTGTCGGGGAAACAGGGACAGTTTCCCATTACTCCCCATCCCAGGGCACGTGCCGTGTGCAGTGATCCTCTCGCGGCTCCTCAAGGATGGGGAAGGTACGAGCCTAGTCCCCTGTCCCCCTGAATGCCAGAGCGAAAGCACAGGCCTTGCCTACGAGGAGAGATGTCATTGTGAGCAGAGTGCCATCCTAGGCCATGCACGCTGCTGCAGGGTCGAGGCTGGGTCTGCTTATTTCGGCTTGGTAGGATGAACCCAGGATGTGAACTTGGAGCCCGGGAAAGCAAGGCCCAAGAGGCACCAGCTCTCCCGCTGCTCTTCTTCCCTGAAGCGACTAAAGCCTTGCTGAGGAAGCAGCGGCCAAGTGCTGTTCGCTCCAAGCCAAAGCCTCTGCGAAAGCACAGCATTCACTGATAAATCAGAGTCGGATCTGCGGGCTCTACTGCTGCTTGCCTGAGCCCGGTGTAACGGTGGGAGAAACCCGCATACAGCGAAATCCTGTTTGCCCGGGCATCTCCTCTGTGAAAGCACAGCATTCACTGGGAAATCAGAATCGGATGTGGGGGATGCTGCTGCTGAATACCTAAGCTACTCTCCACAGCACGTTGGAAGATACCCGCATGCAACGAAATCCTCTTTGCCCTAGCACCTCTTTGCCTAAGAGAGAAGCGTGGTTGCACATCTGAAAGGGCCTTAAGGAAAGGGACATGTCTTTCACTGCACTCCCCAGGAGCAAGTCTGGGGCAGGCCGAACAAGCCGCCCCCAGAGAAGAGAAGATGCCATTGGCCTTGAGTTTGGGAAACGGTCGGGAAGCAGGAGAGCCTGCCGTGGCAGGAAGAGCAGGCCGGTGGCAAGACAAGTGTCACCCGCTCCCGGTGCGGAGAGACGAAGCCTCACTGCTAATGAGACATGAGGTGACGACTAGGGCAGGGGCACCTGCTCCACTCTGAGGAAGGAGTCTGGGCAGAAGGCAGGCCTGTCTTGTGCCTCTGGTCCCAAGGGGACAGCATATCCTTGACCACCTGTCCGTAGGGCACACTCGGGCTTGCTACCAGGAGCCAAACCCGGAACTTGAGGAACAGCTCCCTCGTGAAATGGGCAGTCAGATGCCATCTTCCTCCAAGATGTGACAGCGTTTTCGGTGGCAGGGGGTTTGCCGGGGAAGGAGTGGGGACAGTCCCCCAAAGCTCCCCATTCCAGGGAACGGACGGTGTTCAGGGATCCTGTCGCCTCTCCTCTCCTGTGGCGAAGGCACTGGCCTTGTCCGTGAGTCCGCCTGAGAGCCAGTACCAAAGGCCAAGCGTTGCCTACAACGGGAGTTGGTAGTGTGCATTGAGTGCCATCCTAGGCCACGCACGCTGCTGCAGGTTTGTGGCTGTGTCTGCTTATTTCGGCCTGGCAGCGAGAACCCAGGGCGCCAACATGAAGCCTGGGACAGCAAGGCCTAAGACGGACCAGCTCTCCGCAGCTCTTCTTCCCTGACGCGACAGAGCAAACACCGAAATCCTTGCTGAGGAAGCAGCAGCGACGTGCGGTTCCCGCCAAGCTGAAAAACCTATGCGAAAGCATAGCCATCGCTGGGAAATCAGAGTCGTTTCTGTGGGCTGCTGTTGCTGCTTGCCTTAGCCTAGTATTCGAGCACGGCGGGAGGAACCCGCATAGAGCAAAAGCCTCTTTGCTAGGGCATCCCCTCTGGAAAGCACAGCATTCTCTGGGAAATCAGAGTCGGATCTGTGGGATGCTGCTGTTGTTTTCCTGAGGAAGACTCCACAGCACGGTGTAATAAATCTGCATGGAGCGAGATCCACTTTGCCTGGGCATCCCTTCTGCCTGAGAGAGAAGCCTGGTTGCGCCTGTGGAAAGAGCCTTAAAGAAAGGGACATGTCTGTCACTGCACTCCCCAGGAGCCTGTCTCGGGAAAGTGCAGCATGCTGCCCCAGGAGAAGAGAAGGAGTCGTTGGCCTTGTGGACGGAAAACGGTCGCGAAGCAGGAGCGCCGGCCCTGGCAAGAACAGCGGGCCGGTGGCAAGACAATTGTCACCCTCTGCTTGTGCAGAGAGACGAAGCTAAGGAGACACGAGGGTATGATTGGGCACGGGAGCGTGCTCTAATCTGAGGAAGGAGTCTGGACAGAAGGAAGGCCTTTCCTGTGCTCTGGGCCCAAGGGGATAGCAGGTCCTTGGCCACCTGTCCAGAGGGCAGACGTGGGCTTGCCACCAATCTCCCGAACCTGAACTCGCAGAAACACCTCCTGGAGGAACGGGCAATCAAATGCCGTCTTCCTCCAGGATGTGGCAGCCTTGGCGGAGGCAGGGGGTGTGTCGGGGAAACAGGGACAGTTTCCCATTACTCCCCATCCCAGGGCACGGGCCGTGTGCAGTGATCCTCTCGCGGCTCCTCAAGGATGGGGAAGGCACGAGCCTAGTCCCCTGTCCCCCTGAATGCCAGAGCGAAAGGGCAGGCCTTGCCTACGAGGAGAGATGTCATTGTGAGCAGAGTGCCATCCTAGGCCATGCACGCTGCTGCAGGGTCGAGGCTGGGTCTGCTTATTTCGGCTTGGTAGGATGAACCCAGGATGTGAACTTGGAGCCCGGGAAAGCAAGGCCCAAGAGGCACCAGCTCTCCCGCTGCTCTTCTTCCCTGAAGCGACTAAAGCCTTGCTGAGGAAGCAGCGGCCAAGTGCAGTTCGCTCCAAGCCAAAGCCTCTGCGAAAGCACAGCATTCGCTCAGAAATCAGAGTCGGATCTGCGGGCTCTACTGCTGCTTGCCTGAGCCCGGTCTCGCGGTGGGAGAAACCCGCATACAGCGAAATCCTCTTTGCCCGGGCTTCTCCTCTGGGAAAGCACAGCATTCACTGGGAAATCAGAATCGGATGTGGGGGATGCTGCTGCTGAATACCTAAGCTACTCTCCACAGCACGTTGGAAGATACCCGCATGCAACGAAATCCTCTTTGCCCTAGCACCTCTTTGCCTAAGAGAGAAGCGTGGTTGCACATCTGAAAGGGCCTTAAGGAAAGGGACATGTCTTTCACTGCACTCCCCAGGAGCAAGTCTGGGGCAGGCCGAACAAGCCGCCCCCAGAGAAGAGAAGATGCCATTGGCCTTGAGTTTGGGAAACGGTCGGGAAGCAGGAGAGCCTGCCGTGGCAGGAAGAGCAGGCCGGTGGCAAGACAAGTGTCACCCGCTCCCGGTGCGGAGAGACGAAGCCTCACTGCTAATGAGACATGAGGTGACGACTAGGGCAGGGGCACCTGCTCCACTCTGAGGAAGGAGTCTGGGCAGAAGGCAGGCCTGTCTTGTGCCTCTGGTCCCAAGGGGACAGCATGTCCTTGAACACCTGTCCGTAGGGCACACTTGGGCTTGTTACCAGGAGCCAAACCCGGAACTTGAGGAACAGCTCCCTCGTGAAATGGGCAGTCAGATGCCATCTTCCTCCAAGATGTGACAGCGTTTTTGGTGGCAGGGGGTTTGCCGGGGAAGGAGTGGGGACAGTCCCCCAAAGCTCCCCATTCCAGGGAACGGACGGTGTTCAGGGATCCTGTCGCCTCTCCTCTCCTGTGGCGAAGGCACTGGCCTTGTCCGTGAGTCTGCCTGAGAGCCAGTACCAAAGGCCAAGCGTTGCCTACAACGGGAGTTGGTAGTGTGCATTGAGTGCCAACCTAGGCCACGCACGCTGCTGCAGGTTTGTGGCTGTGTCTGCTTATTTCGGCCTGGCAGCGAGAACCCAGGGCGCCAACATGAAGCCCGGGACAGCAAGGCCTAAGACAGACCAGCTCTCCGCAGCACTTCTTCCCTGACGCGACAGAGCAAACACCGAAATCCTTGCTGAGGAAGCAGCAGCGAAGTGCGGTTCCCGCCAAGCTGAAAAACCTATGCGAAAGCATAGCCATCGCTGGGAAATCAGAGTCGTTTTTGTGGGCTGCTGTTGCTGCTTGCCTTAGCCTAGTATTCGAGCACGGCGGGAGGAACCCGCATAGAGCAAAAGCCTCTTTGCTAGGGCATCCCCTCTGGAAAGCACAGCATTCTCTGGGAAATCAGAGTCGGATCTGTGGGATGCTGCTGCTGTTTTCCTGAGGAAGACTCCACAGCACGGTGTAATAAATCTGCATGGAGCGAGATCCACTTTGCCTGGGCATCCCTTCTGCCTGAGAGAGAAGCCTGGTTGCGCCTGTGGAAAGAGCCTTAAAGAAAGGGACATGTCTGTCACTGCACTCCCCAGGAGCCTGTCTCGGGAAAGTGCAGCATGCTGCCCCAGGAGAAGAGAAGGAGTCGTTGGCCTTGTGGACGGAAAACGGTCGCGAAGCAGGAGCGCCGGCCCTGGCAAGAACAGCGGGCCGGTGGCAAGACAATTGTCACCCTCTGCTTGTGCAGAGAGACGAAGCTAAGGAGACACGAGGGGATGATTGGGCACGGGAGCGTGCTCTAATCTGAGGAAGGAGTCTGGACAGAAGGAAGGCCTTTCCTGTGCCTCTGGGCCCAAGGGGATAGCAGGTCCTTGGCCACCTGTCCAGAGGGCAGACGTGGGCTTGCCACCAATCTCCCGAACCTGAACTCGCAGAAACACCTCCTGGAGGAACGGGCAATCAAATGCCGTCTTCCTCCAGGATGTGGCAGCCTTGGCGGAGGCAGGGGGTGTGTCGGGGAAACAGGGACAGTTTCCCATTACTCCCCATCCCAGGGCACGGGCCGTGTGCAGTGATCCTCTCGCGGCTCCTCAAGGATGGGGAAGGCACGAGCCTAGTCCCCTGTCCCCCTGAATGCCAGAGCGAAAGGACAGGCCTTGCCTACGAGGAGAGATGTCATTGTGAGCAGAGTGCCATCCTAGGCCATGCACGCTGCTGCAGGGTCGAGGCTGGGTCTGCTTATTTCGGCATGGTAGGATGAACCCAGGATGTGAACTTGGAGCCCGGGAAAGCAAGGCCCAAGAGGCACCAGCTCTCCCGCTGCTCTTCTTCCCTGAAGCGACTAAAGCCTTGCTGAGGAAGCAGCGGCCAAGTGCTGTTCGCTCCAAGCCAAAGCCTCTGCGAAAGCACAGCATTCGCTGAGAAATCAGAGTCGGATCTGCGGGCTCTACTGCTGCTTGCCTGAGCCCGGTCTCGCGGTGGGAGAAACCCGCATACAGTGAAATCCTCTTTGCCCGGGCATCTCCTCTGGGAAAGCACAGCATTCACTGGGAAATCAGAATCGGATGTGGGGGATGCTGCTGCTGAATACCTAAGCTACTCTCCACAGCACGTTGGAAGATACCCGCATGCAACGAAATCCTCTTTGCCCTAGCACCTCTTTGCCTAAGAGAGAAGCGTGGTTGCACATCTGAAAGGGCCTTAAGGAAAGGGACATGTCTTTCACTGCACTCCCCAGGAGCAAGTCTGGGGCAGGCCGAACAAGCCGCCCCCAGAGAAGAGAAGGTGCCATTGGCCTTGAGTTTGGGAAACGGTCGGGAAGCAGGAGAGCCTGCCGTGGCAGGAAGAGCAGGCCGGTGGCAAGACAAGTGTCACCCGCTCCCTGTGCGGAGAGACGAAGCCTCACTGCTAATGAGACATGAGGTGACGACTAGGGCAGGGGCACCTGCTCCACTCTGAGGAAGCAGTCTGGGCAGAAGGCAGGCCTGTCTTGTGCCTCTGGTCCCAAGGGGACAGCATGTCCTTGACCACCTGTCCGTAGGGCACACTTGGGCTTGCTACCAGGAGCCAAACCCGGAACTTGAGGAACAGCTCCCTCGTGAAATGGGCAGTCAGATGCCATCTTCCTCCAAGATGTGACAGCGTTTTCGGTGGCAGGGGGTTTGCCGGGGAAGGAGTGGGGACAGTCCCCCAAAGCTCCCCATTCCAGGGAACGGACGGTGTTCAGGGATCCTGTCGCCTCTCCTCTCCTGTGGCGAAGGCACTGGCCTTGTCCGTGAGTCCGCCTGAGAGCCAGTACCAAAGGCCAAGCGTTGCCTACAACGGGAGTTGGTAGTGTGCATTGAGTGCCATCCTAGGCGACGCACGCTGCTGCAGGTTTGTGGCTGTGTCTGCTTATTTCGGCCTGGCAGCGAGAACCCAGGGCGCCAACATGAAGCCCGGGACAGCAAGGCCTAAGACGGACCAGCTCTCCGCAGCTCTTCTTCCCTGACGCGACAGAGCAAACACCGAAATCCTTGCTGAGGAAGCAGCAGCGAAGTGCGGTTCCCGCCAAGCTGAAAAGCTATGCGAAAGCATAGCCATCGCTGGGAAATCAGAGTCGTTTCTGTGGGCTGCTGTTGCTGCTTGCCTTAGCCTAGTATTCGAGCACGGCGGGAGGAACCCGCATAGAGCAAAAGCCTCTTTGCTAGGGCATCCCCTCTGGGAAAGCACAGCATTCTCTGGGAAATCAGAGTCCGATCTGTGGGATGCTGCTGCTGTTTTCCTGAGGAAGACTCCACAGCACGGTGTAATAAATCTGCATGGAGCGAGATCCACTTTGCCTGGGCATCCCTTCTGCCTGAGAGAGAAGCGTGGTTGCGCCTGTGGAAATATCCTTAAAGAAAGGGACATGTCTGTCATTGCACTCCCCAGGAGCCTGTCTCGGGAAAGTGCAGCATGCTGCCCCAGGAGAAGAGAAGGAGTCGTTGGCCTTGTGGACGGAAAACGGTCGCGAAGCAGGAGCGCCGGCCCTGGCAAGAACAGCGGGCCGGTGGCAAGACAATTGTCACCCTCTGCTTGTGCAGAGAGACGAAGCTAAGGAGACACGAGGGGATGATTGGGCACGGGAGCGTGCTCTAATCTGAGGAAGGAGTCTGGACAGAAGGAAGGCCTTTCCTGTGCCTCTGGGCCCAAGGGGATAGCAGGTCCTTGGCCACCTGTCCAGAGGGCAGACGTGGGCTTGCCACCAATCTCCCGAACCTGAACTCACAGAAACACCTCCTGGAGGAACGGGCAATCAAATGCCGTCTTCCTCCAGGATTTGGCAGCCTTGGCGGAGGCAGGGGGTGTGTCGGGGAAACAGGGACAGTTTCCCATTACTCCCCATCCCAGGGCACGTGCCGTGTGCAGTGATCCTCTCGCGGCTCCTCAAGGATGGGGAAGGTACGAGCCTAGTCCCCTGTCCCCCTGAATGCCAGAGCGAAAGCACAGGCCTTGCCTACGAGGAGAGATGTCATTGTGAGCAGAGTGCCATCCTAGGCCATGCACGCTGCTGCAGGGTCGAGGCTGGGTCTGCTTATTTCGGCTTGGTAGGATGAACCCAGGATGTGAACTTGGAGCCCGGGAAAGCAAGGCCCAAGAGGCACCAGCTCTCCCGCTGCTCTTCTTCCCTGAAGCGACTAAAGCCTTGCTGAGGAAGCAGCGGCCAAGTGCTGTTCGCTCCAAGCCAAAGCCTCTGCGAAAGCACAGCATTCGCTGAGAAATCAGAGTCGGATCTGCGGGCTCTACTGCTGCTTGCCTGAGCCCGGTCTCGCGGTGGGAGAAACCCGCATACAGTGAAATCCTCTTTGCCCGGGCATCTCCTCTGGGAAAGCACAGCATTCACTGGGAAATCAGAATCGGATGTGGGGGATGCTGCTGCTGAATACCTAAGCTACTCTCCACAGCACGTTGGAAGATACCCGCATGCAACGAAATCCTCTTTGCCCTAGAACCTCTTTGCCTAAGAGAGAAGCGTGGTTGCACATCTGAAAGGGCCTTAAGGAAAGGGACATGTCTTTCACTGCACTCCCCAGGAGCAAGTCTGGGGCAGGCCGAACAAGCCGCCCCCAGAGAAGAGAAGGTGCCATTGGCCTTGAGTTTGGGAAACGGTCGGGAAGCAGGAGAGCCTGATGGCAGGAAGAGCAGGCCGGTGGCAAGACAAGTGTCACCCGCTCCCGGTGCGGAGAGACATGAGGTGATGACTAGGGCAGGGGCACCTGCTCCACTCTGAGGAAGGAGTCTGGGCAGAAGGCAGGCCTGTCTTGTGCCTCTGGTCCCAAGGGGACAGGATGTCCTTGACCACCTGTCCGTAGGGCACACTCGGGCTTGCTACCAGGAGCCAAACCCGGAACTTGAGGAACAGCTCCCTCGTGAAATGGGCAGTCAGATGCCATCTTCCTCCAAGATGTGACAGCGTTTTCGGTGGCAGGGGGTTTGCCGGGGAAGGAGTGGGGACAGTCCCCCAAAGCTCCCCATTCCAGGGAACGGACGGTGTTCAGGGATCCTGTCGCCTCTCCTCTCCTGTGGCGAAGGCACTGGCCTTTCCGTGAGTCCGCCTGAGAGCCAGTACCAAAGGCCAAGCGTTGCCTACAACGGGAGTTGGTAGTGTGCATTGAGTGCCATCCTAGGCCACGCACGCTGCTGCAGGTTTGTGGCTGTGTCTGCTTATTTCGGCCTGGCAGCGAGAACCCAGGGCGCCAACATGAAGCCCGGGACAGCAAGGCCTAAGACGGACCAGCTCTCCGCAGCTCTTCTTCCCTGACGCGACAGAGCAAACACCGAAATCCTTGCTGAGGAAGCAGCAGCGAAGTGCGGTTCCCGCCAAGCTGAAAACCTATGCGAAAGCATAGCCATCGCTGGGAAATCAGAGTCGTTTCTGTGGGCTGCTGTTGCTGCTTGCCTTAGCCTAGTATTCGAGCACGGCGGGAGGAACCCGCATAGAGCAAAAGCCTCTTTGCTAGGGCATCCCCTCTGGGAAAGCACAGCATTCTCTGGGAAATCAGAGTCGGATCTGTGGGATGCTGCTGCTGTTTTCCTGAGGAAGACTCCACAGCACGGTGTAATAAATCTGCATGGAGCGAGATCCACTTTGCCTGGGAATCCCTTCTGCCTGAGAGAGAAGCGTGGTTGTGCCTGTGGAAAGATCCTTAAAGAAAGGGACATGTCTGTCACTGCACTCCCCAGGAGCCTGTCTCGGGAAAGTGCAGCATGCTGCCCCAGGAGAAGAGGAGTCGTTGGCCTTGTGGACGGAAAACGGTCGCGAAGCAGGAGCGCCGGCCCTGGCAAGAACAGCGGGCCGGTGGCAAGACAATTGTCACCCTCTGCTTGTGCAGAGAGACGAAGCTAAGGAGACACGAGGGGATGATTGGGCACGGGAGCGTGCTCTAATCTGAGGAAGGAGTCTGGACAGAAGGAAGGCCTTTCCTGTGCCTCTGGGCCCAAGGGGATAGCAGGTCCTTGGCCACCTGTCCAGAGGGCAGACGTGGGTTTGCCACCAGTCTCCCGAACCTGAACTCGCAGAAACACCTCCTGGAGGAACGGGCAATCAAATGCCGTCTTCCTCCAGGATGTGGCAGCCTTGGCGGAGGCAGGGGGTGTGTCGGGGAAACAGGGACAGTTTCCCATTACTCCCCATCCCAGGGCACGGGCCGTGTGCAGTGATCCTCTCGCGGCTCCTCAAGGATGGGGAAGGCACGAGCCTAGTCCCCTGTCCCCCTGAATGCCAGAGCGAAAGGGCAGGCCTTGCCTACGAGGAGAGATGTCATTGTGAGCAGAGTGCCATCCTAGGCCATGCACGCTGCTGCAGGGTCGAGGCTGGGTCTGCTTATTTCGGCTTGGTAGGATGAACCCAGGATGTGAACTTGGAGCCCGAGAAAGCAAGGCCCAAGAGGCACCAGCTCTCCCGCTGCTCTTCTTCCCTGAAGCGACTAAAGCCTTGCTGAGGAAGCAGTGGCCAAGTGCTGTTCTATCCAAGCCAAAGCCTCTGCGAAAGCACAGCATTCGCTGAGAAATCAGAGTCGGATAGGCGGGCTCTACTGCTGCTTGCCTGAGCCCGGTCTCGCGGTGGGAGAAACCCGCATACAGCGAAATCCTCTTTGGCCGGGCATCTCCTCTGGGAAAGCACAGCATTCACTGGGAAATCAGAATCGGATGTGGGGGATGCTGCTGCTGAATACCTAAGCTACTCTCCACAGCACGTTGGAAGATACCCGCATGCAACGAAATCCTCTTTGCCCTAGCACCTCTTTGCCTAAGAGAGAAGCGTGGTTGCACATCTGAAAGGGCCTTAAGGAAAGGGACATGTCTTTCACTGCACTCCCCAGGAGCAAGTCTGGGGCAGGCCGAACAAGCCGCCCCCAGAGAAGAGAAGATGCCATTGGCCTTGAGTTTGGGAAACGGTCGGGAAGCAGGAGAGCCTGCCGTGGCAGGAAGAGCAGGCCGGTGGCAAGACAAGTGTCACCCGCTCCCGGTGCGGAGAGACGAAGCCTCACTGCTAATGAGACATGAGGTGATGACTAGGGCAGGGGCACCTGCTCCACTCTGAGGAAGGAGTCTGGGCAGAAGGCAGGCCTGTCTTGTGCCTCTGGTCCCAAGGGGACAGCATGTCCTTGACCACCTGTCCGTAGGGCACACTTGGGCTTGCTACCAGGAGCCAAACCCGGAACTTGAGGAACAGCTCCCTCGTGAAATGGGCAGTCAGATGCCATCTTCCTCCAAGATGTGACAGCGTTTTCGGTGGCAGGGGGTTTGCCGGGGAAGGAGTGGGGACAGTCCCCCAAAGCTCCCCATTCCAGGGAACGGACGGTGTTCCGGGATCCTGTCGCATCTCCTCTCCTGTGGCGAAGGCACTGGCCTTGTCCGTGAGTCCGCCTGAGAGCCAGTACCAAAGGCCAAGCGTTGCCTACAACGGGAGTTGGTAGTGTGCATTGAGTGCCATCCTAGGCCACGCACGCTGCTGCAGGTTTGTGGCTGTGTCTGCTTATTTCGGCCTGGCAGCGAGAACCCAGGGCGCCAACATGAAGCCCGGGACAGCAAGGCCTAAGACGGACCAGCTCTCCGCAGCTCTTCTTCCCTGACGCGACAGAGCAAACACCGAAATCCTTGCTGAGGAAGCAGCAGCGAAGTGCGGTTCCCGCCAAGCTGAAAAACCTATGCGAAAGCATAGCCATCGCTGGGAAATCAGAGTCGTTTCTGTGGGCTGCTGTTGCTGCTTGCCTTAGCCTAGTATTCGAGCACGGCGGGAGGAACCCGCATAGAGCAAAAGCCTCTTTGCTAGGGCATCCCCTCTGGAAAGCACAGCATTCTCTGGGAAATCAGAGTCGGATATGTGGGATGCTGCTGCTGTTTTCCTGAGGAAGACTCCACAGCACGGTGTAATAAATCTGCATGGAGCGAGATCCACTTTGCCTGGGCATCCCTTCTGCCTGAGAGAGAAGCCTGGTTGCGCCTGTGGAAAGAGCCTTAAAGAAAGGGACATGTCTGTCACTGCACTCCCCAGGAGCCTGTCTCGGGAAAGTGCAGCATGCTGCCCCAGGAGAAGAGAAGGAGTCGTTGGCCTTGTGGACGGAAAACGGTCGCGAAGCAGGAGCGCCGGCCCTGGCAAGAACAGCGGGCCGGTGGCAAGACAATTGTCACCCTCTGCTTGTGCAGAGAGACGAAGCTAAGGAGACACGAGGGGATGATTGGGCACGGGAGCGTGCTCTAATCTGAGGAAGGAGTCTGGACAGAAGGAAGGCCTTTCCTGTGCCTCTGGGCCCAAGGGGATAGCAGGTCCTTGGCCACCTGTCCAGAGGGCAGACGTGGGCTTGCCACGAATCTCCCAAACCTGAACTCGCAGAAACACCTCCTGGAGGAACGGGCAATCAAATGCCGTCTTCCTCCAGGATGTGGCAGCCTTGGCGGAGGCAGGGGGTGTGTCGGGGAAACAGGGACAGTTTCCCATTACTCCCCATCCCAGGGCACGGGCCGTGTGCAGTGATCCTCTCGCGGCTCCTCAAGGATGGGGAAGGCACGAGCCTAGTCCCCTGTCCCCCTGAATGCCAGAGCGAAAGGGCAGGCCTTGCCTACGAGGAGAGATGTCATTGTGAGCAGAGTGTCATCCTAGGCCATGCACGCTGCTGCAGGGTCGAGGCTGGGTCTGCTTATTTCGGCTTGCTAGGATGAACCCAGGATGTGAACTTGGAGCCCGGGAAAGCAAGGCCCAAGAGTCACCAGCTCTCCCGCTGCTCTTCTTCCCTGAAGCGACTAAAGCCTTGCTGAGGAAGCAGCGGCCAAGTGCTGTTCTATCCAAGCCAAAGCCTCTGCGAAAGCACAGCATTCGCTGAGAAATCAGAGTCGGATCTGCGGGCTCTACTGCTGCTTGCCTGAGCCCGGTCTCGCGGTGGGAGAAACCCGCATACAGCGAAATCCTCTTTGACCGGACATCTCCTCTGGGAAAGCACAGCATTCACTGGGAAATCAGAATCGGATGTGGGGGATGCTGCTGCTGAATACCTAAGCTACTCTCCACAGCACGTTGGAAGATACCCGCATGCAACGAAATCCTCTTTGCCCTAGCACCTCTTTGCCTAAGAGAGAAGCATGGTTGCACATCTGAAAGGGCCTTAAGGAAAGGGACATGTCTTTCACTGCACTCCCCAGGAGCAAGTCTGGGGCAGGCCGAACAAGCCGCCCCCAGAGAAGAGAAGGTGCCATTGGCCTTGAGTTTGGGAAACGGTCGGGAAGCAGGAGAGCCTGCCGTGGCAGGAAGAGCAGGCCGGTGGCAAGACAAGTGTCACCCGCTCCCTGTGCGGAGAGAAGAAGCCTCACTGATAATGAGACATGAGGTGACGACTAGGGCAGGGGCACCTGCTCCACTCTGAGGAAGGAGTCTGGGCAGAAGGCAGGCCTATCTTGTGCCTCTGGTCCCAAGGGGACAGCATGTCCTTGACCACCTGTCCGTAGGGCACACTTGGGCTTGCTACCAGGAGCCAAACCCGGAACTTGAGGAACAGCTCCCTCGTGAAATGGGCAGTCAGATGCCATCTTCCTCCAAGATGTGACAGCGTTTTCGGTGGCAGGGGGTTTGCCGGGGAAGGAGTGGGGACAGTCCCCCAAAGCTCCCCATTCCAGGGAACGGACGGTGTTCAGGGATCCTGTCGCCTCTCCTCTCCTGTGGCGAAGGCACTGGCCTTGTCCGTGAGTCCGCCTGAGAGCCAGTACCAAAGGCCAAGCGTTGCCTACAACGGGAGTTGATAGTGTGCATTGAGTGCCATCCTAGGCCACGCACGCTGCTGCAGGTTGGTGGCTGTGTCTGCTTATTTCGGCCTGGCAGCGAGAACCCAGGGCGCCAACATGAAGCCCGGGACAGCAAGGCCTAAGACGGACCAGCTCTCCGCAGCTCTTCTTCCCTGACGCGACAGAGCAAACACCGAAATCCTTGCTGAGGAAGCAGCAGCGAAGTGCGGTTCCCGCCAAGCTGAAAAGCTATGCGAAAGCATAGCCATCGCTGGGAAATCAGAGTCGTTTCTGTGGGCTGCTGTTGCTGCTTGCCTTAGCCTAGTATTCGAGCACGGCGGGAGGAACCCGCATAGAGCAAAAGCCTCTTTGCTAGGGCATCCCCTCTGGGAAAGCACAGCATTCTCTGGGAAATCAGAGTCGGATCTGTGGGATGCTGCTGCTGTTTTCCTGAGGAAGACTCCACAGCACGGTGTAATAAATCTGCATGGAGCGAGATCCACTTTGCCTGGGCATCCCTTCTGCCTGAGAGAGAAGCCTGGTTGCGCCTGTGGAAAGAGCCTTAAAGAAAGGGACATGTCTGTCACTGCACTCCCCAGGAGCCTGTCTCGGGAAAGTGCAGCATGCTGCCCCAGGAGAAGAGAAGGAGTCGTTGGCCTTGTGGACGGAAAACGGTCGCGAAGCAGGAGCGCCGGCCCTGGCAAGAACAGCGGGCCGGTGGCAAGACAATTGTCACCCTCTGCTTGTGCAGAGAGACGAAGCTAAGGAGACACGAGGGTATGATTGGGCACGGGAGCGTGCTCTAATCTGAGGAAGGAGTCTGGACAGAAGGAAGGCCTTTCCTGTGCCTCTGGGCCCAAGGGGATAGCAGGTCCTTGGCCACCTGTCCAGAGGGCAGACGTGGGCTTGCCACCAATCTCCCGAACCTGAACTCGCAGAAACACCTCCTGGAGGAACGGGCAATCAAATGCCGTCTTCCTCCAGGATGTGGCAGCCTTGGCGGAGGCAGGGGGTGTGTCGGGGAAACAGGGACAGTTTCCCATTACTCCCCATCCCAGGGCACGGGCCGTGTGCAGTGATCCTCTCGCGGCTCCTCAAGGATGGGGAAGGCACGAGCCTAGTCCCCTATCCCCCTGAATGCCAGAGCGAAAGGGCAGGCCTTGCCTACGAGGAGAGATGTCATTGTGAGCAGAGTGCCATCCTAGGCCATGCACGCTGCTGCAGGGTCGAGGCTGGGTCTGCTTATTTCGGCTTGGTAGGATGAACCCAGGATGTGAACTTGGAGCCCGGGAAAGCAAGGCCCAAGAGGCACCAGCTCTCCCGCTGCTCTTCTTCCCTGAAGCGACTAAAGCCTTGCTGAGGAAGCAGCGGCCAAGTGCTGTTCGCTCCAAGCCAAAGCCTCTGCGAAAGCACAGCATTCGCTGAGAAATCAGAGTCGGATCTGCGGGCTCTACTGCTGCTTGCCTGAGCCCGGTGTAACGGTGGGAGAAACCCGCATACAGTGAAATCCTCTTTGCCCGGGCATCTCCTCTGGGAAAGCACAGCATTCACTGGGAAATCAGAATCGGATGTGGGGGATGCTGCTGCTGAATACCTAAGCTACTCTCCACAGCACGTTGGAAGATACCCGCATGCAACGAAATCCTCTTTGCCCTAGCACCTCTTTGCCTAAGAGAGAAGCGTGGTTGCACATCTGAAAGGGCCTTAAGGAAAGGGACATGTCTTTCACTGCACTCCCCAGGAGCAAGTCTGGGGCAGGCCGAACAAGCCGCCCCCAGAGAAGAGAAGGTGCCATTGGCCTTGAGTTTGGGAAACGGTCGGGAAGCAGGAGAGCCTGCCGTGGCAGGAAGAGCAGGCCGGTGGCAAGACAAGTGTCACCCGCTCCCGGTGCGGAGAGACGAAGCCTCACTGCTAAAGAGACATGAGGTGACGACTAGGGCAGGGGCACCTGCTCCACTCTGAGGAAGGAGTCTGGGCAGAAGGCAGGCCTGTCTTGTGCCTCTGGTCCCAAGGGGACAGCATGTCCTTGACCACCTGTCCGTAGGGCACACTTGGGCTTGCTACCAGGAGCCAAACCCGGAACTTGAGGAACAGCTCCCTCGTGAAATGGGCAGTCAGATGCCATCTTCCTCCAAGATGTGACAGCGTTTTCGGTGGCAGGGGGTTTGCCGGGGAAGGAGTGGGGACAGTCCCCCAAAGCTCCCCATTCCAGGCAACGGACGGTGTTCAGGGATCCTGTCGCCTCTCCTCTCCTGTGGCGAAGGCACTGGCCTTGTCCGTGAGTCCGCCTGAGAGCCAGTACCAAAGGCCAAGCGTTGCCTACAACGGGAGTTGGTAGTGTGCATTGAGTGCCATCCTAGGCCACGCACGCTGCTGCAGGTTTGTGGCTGTGTCTGCTTATTTCGGCCTGGCAGCGAGAACCCAGGGCGCCAACATGAAGCCCGGGACAGCAAGGCCTAAGACGGACCAGCTCTCCGCAGCTCTTCTTCCCTGACGCGACAGAGCAAACACCGAAATCCTTGCTGAGGAAGCAGCAGCGAAGTGCGGTTCCCGCCAAGCTGAAAAGCTATGCGAAAGCATAGCCATCGCTGGGAAATCAGAGTCGTTTCTGTGGGCTGCTGTTGCTGCTTGCCTTAGCCTAGTATTCGAGCACGGCGGGAGGAACCCGCATAGAGCAAAAGCCTCTTTGCTAGGGCATCCCCTCTGGGAAAGCACAGCATTCTCTGGGAAATCAGAGTCGGATCTGTGGGATGCTGCTGCTGTTTTCCTGAGGAAGACTCCACAGCACGGTGTAATAAATCTGCATGGAGCGAGATCCACTTTGCCTGGGCATCCCTTCTGCCTGAGAGAGAAGCGTGGTTGCGCCTGTGGAAAGATCCTTAAAGAAACGGACATGTCTGTCACTGCACTCCCCAGGAGCCTGTCTCGGGAAAGTGCAGCATGCTGCCCCAGGAGAAGAGAAGGAGTCGTTGGCCTTGTGGACGGAAAACGGTCGCGAAGCAGGAGCGCCGGCCCTGGCAAGAACAGCGGGCCGGTGGCAAGACAATTGTCACCCTCTGCTTGTGCAGAGAGACGAAGCTAAGGAGACACGAGTTGATGATTGGGCACGGGAGCGTGCTCTAATCTGAGGAAGGCGTCTGGACAGAAGGAAGGCCTTTCCTGTGCCTCTGGGCCCAAGGGGATAGCAGGTCCTTGGCCACCTGTCCAGAGGGCAGACGTGGGCTTGCCACCAATCTCCCGAACCTGAACTCGCAGAAACACCTCCTGGAGGAACGGGCAATCAAATGCCGTCTTCCTCCAGGATGTGGCAGCCTTGGCGGAGGCAGGGGGTGTGTCGGGGAAACAGGGACAGTTTCCCATTACTCCCTAACCCAGGGCACGGGCCGTGTGCAGTGATCCTCTCGCGGCTCCTGAAGGATGGGGAAGGCACGAGCCTAGTCCCCTGTCCCCCTGAATGCCAGAGCGAAAGGGCAGGACTTGCCTACGAGGAGAGATGTCATTGTGAGCAGAGTGCCATCCTAGGCCATGCACGCTGCTGCAGGGTCGAGGCTGGGTCTGCTTATTTCGGCTTGCTAGGATGAACCCAGGATGTGAACTTGGAGCCCGGGAAAGCAAGGCCCAAGAGGCACCAGCTCTCCCGCTGCTCTTCTTCCCTGAAGCGACTAAAGCCTTGCTGAGGAAGCAGCGGCCAAGTGCAGTTCGCTCCAAGCCAAAGCCTCTGCGAAAGCACAGCATTCGCTGAGAAATCAGAGTCGGATCTGCGGGCTCTACTGCTGCTTGCCTGAGCCCGGTCTCGCGGTGGGAGAAACCCGCATATAGCGAAATCCTCTTTGCCCGGGCTTCTCCTCTGGGAAAGCACAGCATTCACTGGGAAATCAGAATCGGATGTGGGGGATGCTGCTGCTGAATACCTAAGCTACTCTCCACAGCACGTTGGAAGATACCCGCATGCAACGAAATCCTCTTTGCCCTAGCACCTCTTTGCCTAAGAGAGAAGCGTGGTTGCACATCTGAAAGGGCCTTAAGGAAAGGGACATGTCTTTCACTGCACTCCCCAGGAGCAAGTCTGGGGCAGGCCGAACAAGCCGCCCCCAGAGAAGAGAAGATGCCATTGGCCTTGAGTTTGGGAAACGGTCGGGAAGCAGGAGAGCCTGCCGTGGCAGGAAGAGCAGGCCGGTGGCAAGACAAGTGTCACCCGCTCCCGGTGCGGAGAGACGAAGCCTCACTACTAATGAGACATGAGGTGACGACTAGGGCAGGGGCACCTGCTCCACTCTGAGGAAGGAGTCTGGGCAGAAGGCAGGCCTGTCTTGTGCCTCTGGTCCCAAGGGGACAGCATATCCTTGACCACCTGTCCGTAGGGCACACTTGGGCTTGCTACCAGGTGCCAAACCCGGAACTTGAGGAACAGCTCCCTCGTGAAATGGGCAGTCAGATGCCATCTTCCTCCAAGATGTGACAGCGTTTTCGGTGGCAGGGGGTTTGCCGGGGAAGGAGTGGGGACAGTCCCCCAAAGCTCCCCATTCCAGGCAACGGACGGTGTTCAGGGATCCTGTCGCCTCTCCTCTCCTGTGGCGAAGGCACTGGCCTTGTCCGTGAGTCCGCCTGAGAGCCAGTACCAAAGGCCAAGCGTTGCCTACAACGGGAGTTGGTAGTGTGCATTGAGTGCCATCCTAGGCCACGCACGCTGCTGCAGGTTTGTGGCTGTGTCTGCTTATTTCGGCCTGGCAGCGAGAACCCAGGGCGCCAACATGAAGCCCGGGACAGCAAGGCCTAAGACGGACCAGCTCTCCGCAGCTCTTCTTCCCTGACGCGACAGAGCAAACACCGAAATCCTTGCTGAGGAAGCAGCAGCGAAGTGCGGTTCCCGCCAAGCTGAAAAACCTATGCGAAAGCATAGACATCGCTGGGAAATCAGAGTCGTTTTTGTGGGCTGCTGTTGCTGCTTGCCTTAGCCTAGTATTCGAGCACGGCGGGAGGAACCCGCATAGAGCAAAAGCCTCTTTGCTAGGGCATCCCCTCTGGAAAGCACAGCATTCTCTGGGAAATCAGAGTCGGATCTGTGGGATGCTGCTGCTGTTTTCCTGAGGAAGACTCCACAGCACGGTGTAATAAATCTGCATGGAGCGAGATCCACTTTGCCTGGGCATCCCTTCTGCCTGAGAGAGAAGCCTGGTTGCGCCTGTGGAAAGAGCCTTAAAGAAAGGGACATGTCTGTCACTGCACTCCCCAGGAGCCTGTCTCGGGAAAGTGCAGCATGCTGCCCCAGGAGAAGAGAAGGAGTCGTTGGCCTTGTGGACGGAAAACGGTCGCGAAGCAGGAGCGCCGGCCCTGGCAAGAACAGCGGGCCGGTGGCAAGACAATTGTCACCATCTGCTTGTGCAGAGAGACGAAGCTAAGGAGACACGAGGGTATGATTGGGCACGGGAGCGTGCTCTAATCTGAGGAAGGAGTCTGGACAGAAGGAAGGCCTTTCCTGTGCCTCTGGGCCCAAGGGGATAGCAGGTCCTTGGCCACCTGTCCAGAGGGCAGACGTGGGCTTGCCACGAATCTCCCGAACCTGAACTCGCAGAAACACCTCCTGGAGGAACGGGCAATCAAATGCCGTCTTCCTCCAGTATGTGGCAGCCTTGGCGGAGGCAGGGGGTGTGTCGGGGAAACAGGGACAGTTTCCCATTACTCCCCATCCCAGGGCACGGGCCGTGTGCAGTGATCCTCTCGCGGCTCCTCAAGGATGGGGAAGGCACGAGCCTAGTCCCCTGTCCCCCTGAATGCCAGAGCGAAAGGACAGGCCTTGCCTACGAGGAGAGATGTCATTGTGAGCAGAGTGCCATCCTATGCCATGCACGCTGCTGCAGGGTCGAGGCTGGGTCTGCTTATTTCGGCTTGGTAGGATGAACCCAGGATGTGAACTTGGAGCCCGGGAAAGCAAGGCCCAAGAGGCACCAGCTCTCCCGCTGCTCTTCTTCCCTGAAGCGACTAAAGCCTTGCTGAGGAAGCAGCGGCCAAGTGCTGTTCGCTCCAAGCCAAAGCCTCTGCGAAAGCACAGCATTCGCTGAGAAATCAGAGTCGGATCTGCGGGCTCTACTGCTGCTTGCCTGAGCCCGGTGTAACGGTGGGAGAAACCCGCATACAGTGAAATCCTCTTTGCCCGGGCATCTCCTCTGGGAAAGCACAGCATTCACTGGGAAATCAGAATCGGATGTGGGGGATGCTGCTGCTGAATACCTAAGCTACTCTCCACAGCACGTTGGAAGATACCCGCATGCAACGAAATCCTCTTTGCCCTAGCACCTCTTTGCCTAAGAGAGAAGCGTGGTTGCACATCTGAAAGGGCCTTAAGGAAAGGGACATGTCTTTCACTGCACCCCCCAGGAGCAAGTCTGGGGCAGGCCGAACAAGCCGCCCCCAGAGAAGAGAAGGTGCCATTGGCCTTGAGTTTGGGAAACGGTCGGGAAGCAGGAGAGCCTGCCGTGGCAGGAAGAGCAGGCCGGTGGCAAGACAAGTGTCACCCGCTCCCGGTGCGGAGAGACGAAGCCTCACTGCTAAAGAGACATGAGGTAACGACTAGGGCAGGGGCACCTGCTCCACTCTGAGGAAGGAGTCTGGGCAGAAGGCAGGCCTGTCTTGTGCCTCTGGTCCCAAGGGGACAGCATGTCCTTGACCACCTGTCCGTAGGGCACACTTGGGCTTGCTACCAGGAGCCAAACCCGGAACTTGAGGAACAGCTCCCTCGTGAAATGGGCAGTCAGATGCCATCTTCCTCCAAGATGTGACAGCGTTTTCGGTGGCAGGGGGTTTGCCGGGGAAGGAGTGGGGACAGTCCCCCAAAGCTCCCCATTCCAGGCAACGGACGGTGTTCAGGGATCCTGTCGCCTCTCCTCTCCTGTGGCGAAGGCACTGGCCTTGTCCGTGAGTCCGCCTGAGAGCCAGTACCAAAGGCCAAGCGTTGCCTACAACGGGAGTTGGTAGTGTGCATTGAGTGCCATCCTAGGCCACGCACGCTGCTGCAGGTTTGTGGCTGTGTCTGCTTATTTCGGCCTGGCAGCGAGAACCCAGGGCGCCAACATGAAGCCCGGGACAGCAAGGCCTAAGACGGACCAGCTCTCCGCAGCTCTTCTTCCCTGACGCGACAGAGCAAACACCGAAATCCTTGCTGAGGAAGCAGCAGCGAAGTGCGGTTCCCGCCAAGCTGAAAAACCTATGCGAAAGCATAGCCATCGCTGGGAAATCAGAGTCGTTTTTGTGGGCTGCTGTTGCTGCTTGCCTTAGCCTAGTATTCGAGCACGGCGGGAGGAACCCGCATAGAGCAAAAGCCTCTTTGCTAGGGCATCCCCTCTGGAAAGCACAGCATTCTCTGGGAAATCAGAGTCGGATCTGTGGGATGCTGCTGCTGTTTTCCTGAGGAAGACTCCACAGCACGGTGTAATAAATCTGCATGGAGCGAGATCCACTTTGCCTGGGCATCCCTTCTGCCTGAGAGAGAAGCCTGGTTGCGCCTGTGGAAAGAGCCTTAAAGAAAGGGACATGTCTGTCACTGCACTCCCCAGGAGCCTGTCTCGGGAAAGTGCAGCATGCTGCCCCAGGAGAAGAGAAGGAGTCGTTGGCCTTGTGGACGGAAAACGGTCGCGAAGCAGGAGCGCCGGCCCTGGCAAGAACAGCGGGCCGGTGGCAAGACAATTGTCACCCTCTGCTTGTGCAGAGAGACGAAGCTAAGGAGACACGAGGGTATGATTGGGCACGGGAGCGTGCTCTAATCTGAGGAAGGAGTCTGGACAGAAGGAAGGCCTTTCCTGTGCCTCTGGGCCCAAGGGGATAGCAGGTCCTTGGCCACCTGTCCAGAGGGCAGACGTGGGCTTGCCACCAATCTCCCGAACCTGAACTCGCAGAAACACCTCCTGGAGGAACGGGCAATCAAATGCCGTCTTCCTCCAGGATGTGGCAGCCTTGGCGGAGGCAGGGGGTGTGTCGGGGAAACAGGGACAGTTTCCCATTACTCCCCATCCCAGGGCACGGGCCGTGTGCAGTGATCCTCTCGCGGCTCCTCAAGGATGGGGAAGGCACGAGCCTAGTCCCCTGTCCCCCTGAATGCCAGAGCGAAAGGGCAGGCCTTGCCTACGAGGAGAGATGTCATTGTGAGCAGAGTGCCATCCTAGGCCATGCACGCTGCTGCAGGGTCGAGGCTGGGTCTGCTTATTTCGGCTTGGTAGGATGAACCCAGGATGTGAACTTGGAGCCCGGGAAAGCAAGGCCCAAGAGGCACCAGCTCTCCCGCTGCTCTTCTTCCCTGAAGCGACTAAAGCCTTGCTGAGGAAGCAGCGGCCAAGTGCTGTTCGCTCCAAGCCAAAGCCTCTGCGAAAGCACAGCATTCGCTGAGAAATCAGAGTCGGATCTGCGGGCTCTACTGCTGCTTGCCTGAGCCCGGTGTAACGGTGGGAGAAACCCGCATACAGCGAAATCCTCTTTGCCCGGGCATCTCCTCTGGGAAAGCACAGCATTCACTGGGAAATCAGAATCGGATGTGGGGGATGCTGCTGCTGAATACCTAAGCTACTCTCCACAGCACGTTGGAAGATACCCGCATGCAACGAAATCCTCTTTGCCCTAGCACCTCTTTGCCTAAGAGAGAAGCGTGGTTGCACATCTGAAAGGGCCTTAAGGAAAGGGACATGTCTTTCACTGCACTCCCCAGGAGCAAGTCTGGGGCAGGCCGAACAAGCCGCCCCCAGAGAAGAGAAGGTGCCATTGGCCTTGAGTTTGGGAAACGGTCGGGAAGCAGGAGAGCCTGCCGTGGCAGGAAGAGCAGGCCGGTGGCAAGACAAGTGTCACCCGCTCCCGGTGCGGAGAGACGAAGCCTCACTGCTAATGAGACATGAGGTGACGACTAGGGCAGGGGCACCTGCTCCACTCTGAGGAAGGAGTCTGGGCAGAAGGCAGGCCTGTCTTGTGCCTCTGGTCCCAAGGGGACAGCATGTCCTTGACCACCTGTCCGTAGGGCACACTTGGGCTTGCTACCAGGAGCCAAACCCGGAACTTGAGGAACAGCTCCCTCGTGAAATGGGCAGTCAGATGCCATCTTCCTCCAAGATGTGACAGCGTTTTCGGTGGCAGGGGGTTTGCCGGGGAAGGAGTGGGGACAGTACCCCAAAGCTCCCCATTCCAGGGAACGGACGGTGTTCAGGGATCCTGTCGCCTCTCCTCTCCTGTGGCGAAGGCACTGGCCTTGTCCGTGAGTCCGCCTGAGAGCCAGTACCAAAGGCCAAGCGTTGCCTACAACGGGAGTTGGTAGTGTGCATTGAGTGCCATCCTAGGCCACGCACGCTGCTGCAGGTTTGTGGCTGTGTCTGCTTATTTCGGCCTGGCAGCGAGAACCCAGGGCGCCAACATGAAGCCCGGGACAGCAAGGCCTAAGACGGACCAGCTCTCCGCAGCTCTTCTTCCCTGACGCGACAGAGCAAACACCGAAATCCTTGCTGAGGAAGCAGCAGCGAAGTGCGGTTCCCGCCAAGCTGAAAAACCTATGCGAAAGCATAGCCATCGCTGGGAAATCAGAGTCGTTTTTGTGGGCTGCTGTTGCTGCTTGCCTTAGCCTAGTATTCGAGCACGGCGGGAGGAACCCGCATAGAGCAAAAGCCTCTTTGCTAGGGCATCCCCTCTGGAAAGCACAGCATTCTCTGGGAAATCAGAGTCGGATCTGTGGGATGCTGCTGCTGTTTTCCTGAGGAAGACTCCACAGCACGGTGTAATAAATCTGCATGGAGCGAGATCCACTTTGCCTGGGCATCCCTTCTGCCTGAGAGAGAAGCCTGGTTGCGCCTGTGGAAAGAGCCTTAAAGAAAGGGACATGTCTGTCACTGCACTCCCCAGGAGCCTGTCTCGGGAAAGTGCAGCATGCTGCCCCAGGAGAAGAGAAGGAGTCGTTGGCCTTGTGGACGGAAAACGGTCGCGAAGCAGGAGCGCCGGCCCTGGCAAGAACAGCGGGCCGGTGGCAAGACAATTGTCACCCTCTGCTTGTGCAGAGAGACGAAGCTAAGGAGACACGAGGGGATGATTGGGCACGGGAGCGTGCTCTAATCTGAGGAAGGAGTCTGGACAGAAGGAAGGCCTTTCCTGTGCCTCTGGGCCCAAGGGGATAGCAGGTCCTTGGCCACCTGTCCAGAGGGCAGACGTGGGCTTGCCACGAATCTCCCGAACCTGAACTCGCAGAAACACCTCCTGGAGGAACGGGCAATCAAATGCCGTCTTCCTCCAGTATGTGGCAGCCTTGGCGGAGGCAGGGGGTGTGTCGGGGAAACAGGGACAGTTTCCCATTACTCCCCATCCCAGGGCACGGGCCGTGTGCAGTGATCCTCTCGCGGCTCCTCAAGGATGGGGAAGGCACGAGCCTAGTCCCCTGTCCCCCTGAATGCCAGAGCGAAAGGACAGGCCTTGCCTACGAGGAGAGATGTCATTGTGAGCAGAGTGCCATCCTATGCCATGCACGCTGCTGCAGGGTCGAGGCTGGGTCTGCTTATTTCGGCTTGGTAGGATGAACCCAGGATGTGAACTTGGAGCCCGGGAAAGCAAGGCCCAAGAGGCACCAGCTCTCCCGCTGCTCTTCTTCCCTGAAGCGACTAAAGCCTTGCTGAGGAAGCAGCGGCCAAGTGCTGTTCGCTCCAAGCCAAAGCCTCTGCGAAAGCACAGCATTCGCTGAGAAATCAGAGTCGGATCTGCGGGCTCTACTGCTGCTTGCCTGAGCCCGGTGTAACGGTGGGAGAAACCCGCATACAGTGAAATCCTCTTTGCCCGGGCATCTCCTCTGGGAAAGCACAGCATTCACTGGGAAATCAGAATCGGATGTGGGGGATGCTGCTGCTGAATACCTAAGCTACTCTCCACAGCACGTTGGAAGATACCCGCATGCAACGAAATCCTCTTTGCCCTAGCACCTCTTTGCCTAAGAGAGAAGCGTGGTTGCACATCTGAAAGGGCCTTAAGGAAAGGGACATGTCTTTCACTGCACTCCCCAGGAGCAAGTCTGGGGCAGGCCGAACAAGCCGCCCCCAGAGAAGAGAAGGTGCCATTGGCCTTGAGTTTGGGAAACGGTCGGGAAGCAGGAGAGCCTGCCGTGGCAGGAAGAGCAGGCCGGTGGCAAGACAAGTGTCACCCGCTCCCGGTGCGGAGAGACGAAGCCTCACTGCTAAAGAGACATGAGGTGACGACTAGGGCAGGGGCACCTGCTCCACTCTGAGGAAGGAGTCTGGGCAGAAGGCAGGCCTGTCTTGTGCCTCTGGTCCCAAGGGGACAGCATGTCCTTGACCACCTGTCCGTAGGGCACACTTGGGCTTGCTACCAGGAGCCAAACCCGGAACTTGAGGAACAGCTCCCTCGTGAAATGGGCAGTCAGATGCCATCTTCCTCCAAGATGTGACAGCGTTTTCGGTGGCAGGGGGTTTGCCGGGGAAGGAGTGGGGACAGTCCCCCAAAGCTCCCCATTCCAGGCAACGGACGGTGTTCAGGGATCCTGTCGCCTCTCCTCTCCTGTGGCGAAGGCACTGGCCTTGTCCGTGAGTCCGCCTGAGAGCCAGTACCAAAGGCCAAGCGTTGCCTACAACGGGAGTTGGTAGTGTGCATTGAGTGCCATCCTAGGCCACGCACGCTGCTGCAGGTTTGTGGCTGTGTCTGCTTATTTCGGCCTGGCAGCGAGAACCCAGGGCGCCAACATGAAGCCTGGGACAGCAAGGCCTAAGACGGACCAGCTCTCCGCAGCTCTTCTTCCCTGACGCGACAGAGCAAACACCGAAATCCTTGCTGAGGAAGCAGCAGCGAAGTGCGGTTCCCGCCAAGCTGAAAAACCTATGCGAAAGCATAGCCATCGCTGGGAAATCAGAGTCGTTTTTGTGGGCTGCTGTTGCTGCTTGCCTTAGCCTAGTATTCGAGCACGGCGGGAGGAACCCGCATAGAGCAAAAGCCTCTTTGCTAGGGCATCCCCTCTGGAAAGCACAGCATTCTCTGGGAAATCAGAGTCGGATCTGTGGGATGCTGCTGTTGTTTTCCTGAGGAAGACTCCACAGCACGGTGTAATAAATCTGCATGGAGCGAGATCCACTTTGCCTGGGCATCCCTTCTGCCTGAGAGAGAAGCCTGGTTGCGCCTGTGGAAAGAGCCTTAAAGAAAGGGACATGTCTGTCACTGCACTCCCCAGGAGCCTGTCTCGGGAAAGTGCAGCATGCTGCCCCAGGAGAAGAGAAGGAGTCGTTGGCCTTGTGGACGGAAAACGGTCGCGAAGCAGGAGCGCCGGCCCTGGCAAGAACAGCGGGCCGGTGGCAAGACAATTGTCACCCTCTGCTTGTGCAGAGAGACGAAGCTAAGGAGACACGAGGGTATGATTGGGCACGGGAGCGTGCTCTAATCTGAGGAAGGAGTCTGGACAGAAGGAAGGCCTTTCCTGTGCCTCTGGGCCCAAGGGGATAGCAGGTCCTTGGCCACCTGTCCAGAGGGCAGACGTGGGCTTGCCACCAATCTCCCGAACCTGAACTCGCAGAAACACCTCCTGGAGGAACGGGCAATCAAATGCCGTCTTCCTCCAGGATGTGGCAGCCTTGGCGGAGGCAGGGGGTGTGTCGGGGAAACAGGGACAGTTTCCCATTACTCCCCATCCCAGGGCACGGGCCGTGTGCAGTGATCCTCTCGCGGCTCCTCAAGGATGGGGAAGGCACGAGCCTAGTCCCCTGTCCCCCTGAATGCCAGAGCGAAAGGGCAGGCCTTGCCTACGAGGAGAGATGTCATTGTGAGCAGAGTGCCATCCTAGGCCATGCACGCTGCTGCAGGGTCGAGGCTGGGTCTGCTTATTTCGGCTTGGTAGGATGAACCCAGGATGTGAACTTGGAGCCCGGGAAAGCAAGGCCCAAGAGGCACCAGCTCTCCCGCTGCTCTTCTTCCCTGAAGCGACTAAAGCCTTGCTGAGGAAGCAGCGGCCAAGTGCTGTTCGCTCCAAGCCAAAGCCTCTGCGAAAGCACAGCATTCGCTGAGAAATCAGAGTCGGATCTGCGGGCTCTACTGCTGCTTGCCTGAGCCCGGTGTAACGGTGGGAGAAACCCGCATACAGCGAAATCCTCTTTGCCCGGGCATCTCCTCTGGGAAAGCACAGCATTCACTGGGAAATCAGAATCGGATGTGGGGGATGCTGCTGCTGAATACCTAAGCTACTCTCCACAGCACGTTGGAAGATACCCGCATGCAACGAAATCCTCTTTGCCCTAGCACCTCTTTGCCTAAGAGAGAAGCGTGGTTGCACATCTGAAAGGGCCTTAAGGAAAGGGACATGTCTTTCACTGCACTCCCCAGGAGCAAGTCTGGGGCAGGCCGAACAAGCCGCCCCCAGAGAAGAGAAGGTGCCATTGGCCTTGAGTTTGGGAAACGGTCGGGAAGCAGGAGAGCCTGCCGTGGCAGGAAGAGCAGGCCGGTGGCAAGACAAGTGTCACCCGCTCCCGGTGCGGAGAGACGAAGCCTCACTGCTAATGAGACATGAGGTGACGACTAGGGCAGGGGCACCTGCTCCACTCTGAGGAAGGAGTCTGGGCAGAAGGCAGGCCTGTCTTGTGCCTCTGGTCCCAAGGGGACAGCATGTCCTTGACCACCTGTCCGTAGGGCACACTTGGGCTTGCTACCAGGAGCCAAACCCGGAACTTGAGGAACAGCTCCCTCGTGAAATGGGCAGTCAGATGCCATCTTCCTCCAAGATGTGACAGCGTTTTCGGTGGCAGGGGGTTTGCCGGGGAAGGAGTGGGGACAGTCCCCCAAAGCTCCCCATTCCAGGGAACGGACGGTGTTCAGGGATCCTGTCGCCTCTCCTCTCCTGTGGCGAAGGCACTGGCCTTGTCCGTGAGTCCGCCTGAGAGCCAGTACCAAAGGCCAAGCGTTGCCTACAACGGGAGTTGGTAGTGTGCATTGAGTGCCATCCTAGGCCACGCACGCTGCTGCAGGTTTGTGGCTGTGTCTGCTTATTTCGGCCTGGCAGCGAGAACCCAGGGCGCCAACATGAAGCCCGGGACAGCAAGGCCTAAGACGGACCAGCTCTCCGCAGCTCTTCTTCCCTGACGCGACAGAGCAAACACCGAAATCCTTGCTGAGGAAGCAGCAGCGAAGTGCGGTTCCCGCCAAGCTGAAAAACCTATGCGAAAGCATAGCCATCGCTGGGAAATCAGAGTCGTTTTTGTGGGCTGCTGTTGCTGCTTGCCTTAGCCTAGTATTCGAGCACGGCGGGAGGAACCCGCATAGAGCAAAAGCCTCTTTGCTAGGGCATCCCCTCTGGAAAGCACAGCATTCTCTGGGAAATCAGAGTCGGATCTGTGGGATGCTGCTGCTGTTTTCCTGAGGAAGACTCCACAGCACGGTGTAATAAATCTGCATGGAGCGAGATCCACTTTGCCTGGGCATCCCTTCTGCCTGAGAGAGAAGCCTGGTTGCGCCTGTGGAAAGAGCCTTAAAGAAAGGGACATGTCTGTCACTGCACTCCCCAGGAGCCTGTCTCGGGAAAGTGCAGCATGCTGCCCCAGGAGAAGAGAAGGAGTCGTTGGCCTTGTGGACGGAAAACGGTCGCGAAGCAGGAGCGCCGGCCCTGGCAAGAACAGCGGGCCGGTGGCAAGACAATTGTCACCCTCTGCTTGTGCAGAGAGACGAAGCTAAGGAGACACGAGGGTATGATTGGGCACGGGAGCGTGCTCTAATCTGAGGAAGGAGTCTGGACAGAAGGAAGGCCTTTCCTGTGCCTCTGGGCCCAAGGGGATAGCAGGTCCTTGGCCACCTGTCCAGAGGGCAGACGTGGGCTTGCCACCAATCTCCCGAACCTGAACTCGCAGAAACACCTCCTGGAGGAACGGGCAATCAAATGCCGTCTTCCTCCAGGATGTGGCAGCCTTGGCGGAGGCAGGGGGTGTGTCGGGGAAACAGGGACAGTTTCCCATTACTCCCCATCCCAGGGCACGGGCCGTGTGCAGTGATCCTCTCGCGGCTCCTCAAGGATGGGGAAGGCACGAGCCTAGTCCCCTGTCCCCCTGAATGCCAGAGCGAAAGGACAGGCCTTGCCTACGAGGAGAGATGTCATTGTGAGCAGAGTGCCATCCTATGCCATGCACGCTGCTGCAGGGTCGAGGCTGGGTCTGCTTATTTCGGCTTGGTAGGATGAACCCAGGATGTGAACTTGGAGCCCGGGAAAGCAAGGCCCAAGAGGCACCAGCTCTCCCGCTGCTCTTCTTCCCTGAAGCGACTAAAGCCTTGCTGAGGAAGCAGCGGCCAAGTGCTGTTCGCTCTAAGCCAAAGCCTGTGCGAAAGCACAGCATTCGCTGAGAAATCAGAGTCGGATCTGCGGGCTCTACTGCTGCTTGCCTGAGCCCGGTGTAACGGTGGGAGAAACCCGCATACAGTGAAATCCTCTTTGCCCGGGCATCTCCTCTGGGAAAGCACAGCATTCACTGGGAAATCAGAATCGGATGTGGGGGATGCTGCTGCTGAATACCTAAGCTACTCTCCACAGCACGTTGGAAGATACCCGCATGCAACGAAATCCTCTTTGCCCTAGCACCTCTTTGCCTAAGAGAGAAGCGTGGTTGCACATCTGAAAGGGCCTTAAGGAAAGGGACATGTCTTTCACTGCACTCCCCAGGAGCAAGTCTGGGGCAGGCCGAACAAGCCGCCCCCAGAGAAGAGAAGGTGCCATTGGCCTTGAGTTTGGGAAACGGTCGGGAAGCAGGAGAGCCTGCCGTGGCAGGAAGAGCAGGCCGGTGGCAAGACAAGTGTCACCCGCTCCCGGTGCGGAGAGACGAAGCCTCACTGCTAAAGAGACATGAGGTGACGACTAGGGCAGGGGCACCTGCTCCACTCTGAGGAAGGAGTCTGGGCAGAAGGCAGGCCTGTCTTGTGCCTCTGGTCCCAAGGGGACAGCATGTCCTTGACCACCTGTCCGTAGGGCACATTTGGGCTTGCTACCAGGAGCCAAACCCGGAACTTGAGGAACAGCTCCCTCGTGAAATGGGCAGTCAGATGCCATCTTCCTCCAAGATGTGACAGCGTTTTCGGTGGCAGGGGGTTTGCCGGGGAAGGAGTGGGGACAGTCCCCCAAAGCTCCCCATTCCAGGCAACGGACGGTGTTCAGGGATCCTGTCGCCTCTCCTCTCCTGTGGCGAAGGCACTGGCCTTGTCCGTGAGTCCGCCTGAGAGCCAGTACCAAAGGCCAAGCGTTGCCTACAACGGGAGTTGGTAGTGTGCATTGAGTGCCATCCTAGGCCACGCACGCTGCTGCAGGTTTGTGGCTGTGTCTGCTTATTTCGGCCTGGCAGCGAGAACCCAGGGCGCCAACATGAAGCCTGGGACAGCGAGGCCTAAGACGGACCAGCTCTCCGCAGCTCTTCTTCCCTGACGCGACAGAGCAAACACCGAAATCCTTGCTGAGGAAGCAGCAGCGAAGTGCGGTTCCCGCCAAGCTGAAAAACCTATGCGAAAGCATAGCCATCGCTGGGAAATCAGAGTCGTTTTTGTGGGCTGCTGTTGCTGCTTGCCTTAGCCTAGTATTCGAGCACGGCGGGAGGAACCCGCATAGAGCAAAAGCCTCTTTGCTAGGGCATCCCCTCTGGAAAGCACAGCATTCTCTGGGAAATCAGAGTCGGATCTGTGGGATGCTGCTGTTGTTTTCCTGAGGAAGACTCCACAGCACGGTGTAATAAATCTGCATGGAGCGAGATCCACTTTGCCTGGGCATCCCTTCTGCCTGAGAGAGAAGCCTGGTTGCGCCTGTGGAAAGAGCCTTAAAGAAAGGGACATGTCTGTCACTGCACTCCCCAGGAGCCTGTCTCGGGAAAGTGCAGCATGCTGCCCCAGGAGAAGAGAAGGAGTCGTTGGCCTTGTGGACGGAAAACGGTCGCGAAGCAGGAGCGCCGGCCCTGGCAAGAACAGCGGGCCGGTGGCAAGACAATTGTCACCCTCTGCTTGTGCAGAGAGACGAAGCTAAGGAGACAAGAGGGGATGATTGGGCACGGGAGCGTGCTCTAATCTGAGGAAGGAGTCTGGACAGAAGGAAGGCCTTTCCTGTGCCTCTGGGCCCAAGGGGATAGCAGGTCCTTGGCCACCTGTCCAGAGGGCAGACGTGGGCTTGCCACCAATCTCCCGAACCTGAACTCGCAGAAACACCTCCTGGAGGAACGGGCAATCAAATGCCGTCTTCCTCCAGGATGTGGCAGCCTTGGCGGAGGCAGGGGGTGTGTCGGGGAAACAGGGACAGTTTCCCATTACTCCCCATCCCAGGGCACGGGCCGTGTGCAGTGATCCTCTCGCGGCTCCTCAAGGATGGGGAAGGCACGAGCCTAGTCCCCTGTCCCCCTGAATGCCAGAGCGAAAGGGCAGGCCTTGCCTACGAGGAGAGATGTCATTGTGAGCAGAGTGCCATCCTAGGCCATGCACGCTGCTGCAGGGTCGAGGCTGGGTCTGCTTATTTCGGCTTGGTAGGATGAACCCAGGATGTGAACTTGGAGCCCGGGAAAGCAAGGCCCAAGAGGCACCAGCTCTCCCGCTGCTCTTCTTCCCTGAAGCGACTAAAGCCTTGCTGAGGAAGCAGCGGCCAAGTGCTGTTCGCTCCAAGCCAAAGCCTCTGCGAAAGCACAGCATTCGCTGAGAAATCAGAGTCGGATCTGCGGGCTCTACTGCTGCTTGCCTGAGCCCGGTGTAACGGTGGGAGAAACCCGCATACAGCGAAATCCTCTTTGCCCGGGCATCTCCTCTGGGAAAGCACAGCATTCACTGGGAAATCAGAATCGGATGTGGGGGATGCTGCTGCTGAATACCTAAGCTACTCTCCACAGCACGTTGGAAGATACCCGCATGCAACGAAATCCTCTTTGCCCTAGCACCTCTTTGCCTAAGAGAGAAGCGTGGTTGCACATCTGAAAGGGCCTTAAGGAAAGGGACATGTCTTTCACTGCACTCCCCAGGAGCAAGTCTGGGGCAGGCCGAACAAGCCGCCCCCAGAGAAGAGAAGGTGCCATTGGCCTTGAGTTTGGGAAACGGTCGGGAAGCAGGAGAGCCTGCCGTTGCAGGAAGAGCAGGCCGGTGGCAAGACAAGTGTCACCCGCTCCCGGTGCGGAGAGACGAAGCCTCACTGCTAATGAGACATGAGGTGACGACTAGGGCAGGGGCACCTGCTCCACTCTGAGGAAGGAGTCTGGGCAGAAGGCAGGCCTGTCTTGTGCCTCTGGTCCCAAGGGGACAGCATGTCCTTGACCACCTGTCCGTAGGGCACACTTGGGCTTGCTACCAGGAGCCAAACCCGGAACTTGAGGAACAGCTCCCTCGTGAAATGGGGAGTCAGATGCCATCTTCCTCCAAGATGTGACAGCGTTTTCGGTGGCAGGGGGTTTGCCGGGGAAGGAGTGGGGACAGTCCCCCAAAGCTCCCCATTCCAGGGAACGGACGGTGTTCAGGGATCCTGTCGCCTCTCCTCTCCTGTGGCGAAGGCACTGGCCTTGTCCGTGAGTCCGCCTGAGAGCCAGTACCAAAGGCCAAGCGTTGCCTACAACGGGAGTTGGTAGTGTGCATTGAGTGCCATCCTAGGCCACGCACGCTGCTGCAGGTTTGTGGCTGTGTCTGCTTATTTCGGCCTGGCAGCGAGAACCCAGGGCGCCAACATGAAGCCCGTGACAGCAAGGCCTAAGACGGACCAGCTCTCCGCAGCTCTTCTTCCCTGACGCGACAGAGCAAACACCGAAATCCTTGCTGAGGAAGCAGCAGCGAAGTGCGGTTCCCGCCAAGCTGAAAAACCTATGCGAAAGCATAGCCATCGCTGGGAAATCAGAGTCGTTTTTGTGGGCTGCTGTTGCTGCTTGCCTTAGCCTAGTATTCGAGCACGGCGGGAGGAACCCGCATAGAGCAAAAGCCTCTTTGCTAGGGCATCCCCTCTGGAAAGCACAGCATTCTCTGGGAAATCAGAGTCGGATCTGTGGGATGCTGCTGCTGTTTTCCTGAGGAAGACTCCACAGCACGGTGTAATAAATCTGCATGGAGCGAGATCCACTTTGCCTGGGCATCCCTTCTGCCTGAGAGAGAAGCCTGGTTGCGCCTGTGGAAAGAGCCTTAAAGAAAGGGACATGTCTGTCACTGCACTCCCCAGGAGCCTGTCTCGGGAAAGTGCAGCATGCTGCCCCAGGAGAAGAGAAGGAGTCGTTGGCCTTGTGGACGGAAAACGGTCGCGAAGCAGGAGCGCCGGCCCTGGCAAGAACAGCGGGCCGGTGGCAAGACAATTGTCACCCTCTGCTTGTGCAGAGAGACGAAGCTAAGGAGACACGAGGGGATGATTGGGCACGGGAGCGTGCTCTAATCTGAGGAAGGAGTCTGGACAGAAGGAAGGCCTTTCCTGTGCCTCTGGGCCCAAGGGGATAGCAGGTCCTTGGCCACCTGTCCAGAGGGCAGACGTGGGCTTGCCACCAATCTCCCGAACCTGAACTCGCAGAAACACCTCCTGGAGGAACGGGCAATCAAATGCCGTCTTCCTCCAGTATGTGGCAGCCTTGGCGGAGGCAGGGGGTGTGTCGGGGAAACAGGGACAGTTTCCCATTACTCCCCATCCCAGGGCACGGGCCGTGTGCAGTGATCCTCTCGCGGCTCCTCAAGGATGGGGAAGGCACGAGCCTAGTCCCCTGTCCCCCTGAATGCCAGAGCGAAAGGACAGGCCTTGCCTACGAGGAGAGATGTCATTGTGAGCAGAGTGCCATCCTATGCCATGCACGCTGCTGCAGGGTCGAGGCTGGGTCTGCTTATTTCGGCTTGGTAGGATGAACCCAGGATGTGAACTTGGAGCCCGGGAAAGCAAGGCCCAAGAGGCACCAGCTCTCCCGCTGCTCTTCTTCCCTGAAGCGACTAAAGCCTTGCTGAGGAAGCAGCGGCCAAGTGCTGTTCGCTCCAAGCCAAAGCCTCTGCGAAAGCACAGCATTCGCTGAGAAATCAGAGTCGGTTCTGCGGGCTCTACTGCTGCTTGCCTGAGCCCGGTGTAACGGTGAGAGAAACCCGCATACAGTGAAATCCTCTTTGCCCGGGCATCTCCTCTGGGAAAGCACAGCATTCACTGGGAAATCAGAATCGGATGTGGGGGATGCTGCTGCTGAATACCTAAGCTACTCTCCACAGCACGTTGGAAGATACCCGCATGCAACGAAATCCTCTTTGCCCTAGCACCTCTTTGCCTAAGAGAGAAGCGTGGTTGCACATCTGAAAGGGCCTTAAGGAAAGGGACATGTCTTTCACTGCACTCCCCAGGAGCAAGTCTGGGGCAGGCCGAACAAGCCGCCCCCAGAGAAGAGAAGGTGCCATTGGCCTTGAGTTTGGGAAACGGTCGGGAAGCAGGAGAGCCTGCCGTGGCAGGAAGAGCAGGCCGGTGGCAAGACAAGTGTCACCCGCTCCCGGTGCGGAGAGACGAAGCCTCACTGCTAAAGAGACATGAGGTGACGACTAGGGCAGGGGCACCTGCTCCACTCTGAGGAAGGAGTCTGGGCAGAAGGCAGGCCTGTCTTGTGCCTCTGGTCCCAAGGGGACAGCATGTCCTTGACCACCTGTCCGTAGGGCACACTCGGGCTTGCTACCAGGAGCCAAACCCGGAACTTGAGGAACAGCTCCCTCGTGAAATGGGCAGTCAGATGCCATCTTCCTCCAAGATGTGACAGCGTTTTCGGTGGCAGGGGGTTTGCCGGGGAAGGAGTGGGGACAGTCCCCCAAAGCTCCCCATTCCAGGGAACGGACGGTGTTCAGGGATCCTGTCGCCTCTCCTCTCCTGTGGCGAAGGCACTGGCCTTGTCCGTGAGTCCGCCTGAGAGCCAGTACCAAAGGCCAAGCGTTGCCTACAACGGGAGTTGGTAGTGTGCATTGAGTGCCATCCTAGGCCACGCACGCTGCTGCAGGTTTGTGGCTGTGTCTGCTTATTTCGGCCTGGCAGCGAGAACCCAGGGCGCCAACATGAAGCCCGGGACAGCAAGGCCTAAGACGGACCAGCTCTCCGCAGCTCTTCTTCCCTGACGCGACAGAGCAAACACCGAAATCCTTGCTGAGGAAGCAGCAGCGAAGTGCGGTTCCCGCCAAGCTGAAAACCTATGCGAAAGCATAGCCATCGCTGGGAAATCAGAGTCGTTTCTGTGGGCTGCTGTTGCTGCTTGCCTTAGCCTAGTATTCGAGCACGGCGGGAGGAACCCGCATAGAGCAAAAGCCTCTTTGCTAGGGCATCCCCTCTGGGAAAGCACAGCATTCTCTGGGAAATCAGAGTCGGATCTGTGGGATGCTGCTGCTGTTTTCCTGAGGAAGACTCCACAGCACGGTGTAATAAATCTGCATGGAGCGAGATCCACTTTGCCTGGGCATCCCTTCTGCCTGAGAGAGAAGCCTGGTTGCGCCTGTGGAAAGAGCCTTAAAGAAAGGGACATGTCTGTCACTGCACTCCCCAGGAGCCTGTCTCGGGAAAGTGCAGCATGCTGCCCCAGGAGAAGAGAAGGAGTCGTTGGCCTTGTGGACGGAAAACGGTCGCGAAGCAGGAGCGCCGGCCCTGGCAAGAACAGCGGGCCGGTGGCAAGACAATTGTCACCCTCTGCTTGTGCAGAGAGACGAAGCTAAGGAGACACGAGGGGATGATTGGGCACGGGAGCGTGCTCTAATCTGAGGAAGGAGTCTGGACAGAAGGAAGGCCTTTCCTGTGCCTCTGGGCCCAAGGGGATAGCAGGTCCTTGGCCACCTGTCCAGAGGGCAGACGTGGGCTTGCCACCAATCTCCCGAACCTGAACTCGCAGAAACACCTCCTGGAGGAACGGGCAATCAAATGCCGTCTTCCTCCAGGATGTGGCAGCCTTGGCGGAGGCAGGGGGTGTGTCGGGGAAACAGGGACAGTTTCCCATTACTCCCCATCCCAGGGCACGGGCCGTGTGCAGTGATCCTCTCGCGGCTCCTGAAGGATGGGGAAGGCACGAGCCTAGTCCCCTGTCCCCCTGAATGCCAGAGCGAAAGGGCAGGACTTGCCTACGAGGAGAGATGTCATTGTGAGCAGAGTGCCATCCTAGGCCATGCACGCTGCTGCAGGGTCGAGGCTGGGTCTGCTTATTTCGGCTTGGTAGGATGAACCCAGGATGTGAACTTGGAGCCCGGGAAAGCAAGGCACAAGAGGCACCAGCTCTCCCGCTGCTCTTCTTCCCTGAAGCGACTAAAGCCTTGCTGAGGAAGCAGCGGCCAAGTGCAGTTCGCTCCAAGCCAAAGCCTCTGCGAAAGCACAGCATTCGCTGAGAAATCAGAGTCGGATCTGCGGGCTCTACTGCTGCTTGCCTGAGCCCGGTCTCGCGGTGGGAGAAACCCGCATACAGCGAAATCCTCTTTGCCCGGGCTTCTCCTCTGGGAAAGCACAGCATTCACTGGGAAATCAGAATCGGATGTGGGGGATGCTGCTGCTGAATACGTAAGCTACTCTCCACAGCACGTTGGAAGATACCCGCATGCAACGAAATCCTCTTTGCCCTAGCACCTCTTTGCCTAAGAGAGAAGCGTGGTTGCACATCTGAAAGGGCCTTAAGGAAAGGGACATGTCTTTCACTGCACTCCCCAGGAGCAAGTCTGGGGCAGGCCGAACAAGCCGCCCCCAGAGAAGAGAAGATGCCATTGGCCTTGAGTTTGGGAAACGGTCGGGAAGCAGGAGAGCCTGCCGTGGCAGGAAGAGCAGGCCGGTGGCAAGACAAGTGTCACCCGCTCCCGGTGCGGAGAGACGAAGCCTCACTGCTAATGAGACATGAGGTGACGACTAGGGCAGGGGCACCTGCTCCACTCTGAGGAAGGAGTCTGGGCAGAAGGCAGGCCTGTCTTGTGCCTCTGGTCCCAAGGGGACAGCATGTCCTTGACCACCTGTCCGTAGGGCACACTTGGGCTTGCTACCAGGAGCCAAACCCGGAACTTGAGGAACAGCTCCCTCGTGAAATGGGCAGTCAGATGCCATCTTCCTCCAAGATGTGACAGCGTTTTCGGTGGCAGGGGGTTTGCCGGGGAAGGAGTGGGGACAGTCCCCCAAAGCTCCCCATTCCAGGCAACGGACGGTGTTCAGGGATCCTGTCGCCTCTCCTCTCCTGTGGCGAAGGCACTGGCCTTGTCCGTGAGTCCGCCTGAGAGCCAGTACCAAAGGCCAAGCGTTGCCTACAACGGGAGTTGGTAGTGTGCATTGAGTGCCATCCTAGGCCACGCACGCTGCTGCAGGTTTGTGGCTGTGTCTGCTTATTTCGGCCTGGCAGCGAGAACCCAGGGCGCCAACATGAAGCCCGGGACAGCGAGGCCTAAGACGGACCAGCTCTCCGCAGCTCTTCTTCCCTGACGCGACAGAGCAAACACCGAAATCCTTGCTGAGGAAGCAGCAGCGAAGTGCGGTTCCCGCCAAGCTGAAAAACCTATGCGAAAGCATAGCCATCGCTGGGAAATCAGAGTCGTTTTTGTGGGCTGCTGTTGCTGCTTGCCTTAGCCTAGTATTCGAGCACGGCGGGAGGAACCCGCATAGAGCAAAAGCCTCTTTGCTAGGGCATCCCCTCTGGAAAGCACAGCATTCTCTGGGAAATCAGAGTCGGATCTGTGGGATGCTGCTGTTGTTTTCCTGAGGAAGACTCCACAGCACGGTGTAATAAATCTGCATGGAGCGAGATCCACTTTGCCTGGGCATCCCTTCTGCCTGAGAGAGAAGCCTGGTTGCGCCTGTGGAAAGAGCCTTAAATAAAGGGACATGTCTGTCACTGCACTCCCCAGGAGCCTGTCTCGGGAAAGTGCAGCATGCTGCCCCAGGAGAAGAGAAGGAGTCGTTGGCCTTGTGGACGGAAAACGGTCGCGAAGCAGGAGCGCCGGCCCTGGCAAGAACAGCGGGCCGGTGGCAAGACAATTGTCACCCTCTGCTTGTGCAGAGAGACGAAGCTAAGGAGACACGAGGGTATGATTGGGCACGGGAGCGTGCTCTAATCTGAGGAAGGAGTCTGGACAGAAGGAAGGCCTTTCCTGTGCCTCTGGGCCCAAGGGGATAGCAGGTCCTTGGCCACCTGTCCAGAGGGCAGACGTGGGCTTGCCACCAATCTCCCGAACCTGAACTCGCAGAAACACCTCCTGGAGGAACGGGCAATCAAATGCCGTCTTCCAACAGGATGTGGCAGCCTTGGCGGAGGCAGGGGGTGTGTCGGGGAAACAGGGACAGTTTCCCATTACTCCCCATCCCAGGGCACGGGCCGTGTGCAGTGATCCTCTCGCGGCTCCTCAAGGATGGGGAAGGCACGAGCCTAGTCCCCTGTCCCCCTGAATGCCAGAGCGAAAGGGCAGGCCTTGCCTACGAGGAGAGATGTCATTGTGAGCAGAGTGCCATCCTAGGCCATGCACGCTGCTGCAGGGTCGAGGCTGGGTCTGCTTATTTCGGCTTGGTAGGATGAACCCAGGATGTGAACTTGGAGCCCGGGAAAGCAAGGCCCAAGAGGCACCAGCTCTCCCGCTGCTCTTCTTCCCTGAAGCGACTAAAGCCTTGCTGAGGAAGCAGCGGCCAAGTGCTGTTCGCTCCAAGCCAAAGCCTCTGCGAAAGCACAGCATTCGCTGAGAAATCAGAGTCGGATCTGCGGGCTCTACTGCTGCTTTCCTGAGCCCGGTGTAACGGTGGGAGAAACCCGCATACAGCGAAATCCTCTTTGCCCGGGCATCTCCTCTGGGAAAGCACAGCATTCACTGGGAAATCAGAATCGGATGTGGGGGATGCTGCTGCTGAATACCTAAGCTACTCTCCACAGCACGTTGGAAGATACCCGCATGCAACGAAATCCTCTTTGCCCTAGCACCTCTTTGCCTAAGAGAGAAGCGTGGTTGCACATCTGAAAGGGCCTTAAGGAAAGGGACATGTCTTTCACTGCACTCCCCAGGAGCAAGTCTGGGGCAGGCCGAACAAGCCGCCCCCAGAGAAGAGAAGGTGCCATTGGCCTTGAGTTTGGGAAACGGTCGGGAAGCAGGAGAGCCTGCCGTGGCAGGAAGAGCAGGCCGGTGGCAAGACAAGTGTCACCCGCTCCCGGTGCGGAGAGACGAAGCCTCACTGCTAAAGAGACATGAGGTGACGACTAGGGCAGGGGCACCTGCTCCACTCTGAGGAAGGAGTCTGGGCAGAAGGCAGGCCTGTCTTGTGCCTCTGGTCCCAAGGGGACAGCATGTCCTTGACCACCTGTCCGTAGGGCACACTCGGGCTTGCTACCAGGAGCCAAACCCGGAACTTGAGGAACAGCTCCCTCGTGAAATGGGCAGTCAGATGCCATCTTCCTCCAAGATGTGACAGCGTTTTCGGTGGCAGGGGGTTTGCCGGGGAAGGAGTGGGGACAGTCCCCCAAAGCTCCCCATTCCAGGGAACGGACGGTGTTCAGGGATCCTGTCGCCTCTCCTCTCCTGTGGCGAAGGCACTGGCCTTGTCCGTGAGTCCGCCTGAGAGCCAGTACCAAAGGCCAAGCGTTGCCTACAACGGGAGTTGGTAGTGTGCATTGAGTGCCATCCTAGGCCACGCACGCTGCTGCAGGTTTGTGGCTGTGTCTGCTTATTTCGGCCTGGCAGCGAGAACCCAGGGCGCCAACATGAAGCCCGGGACAGCAAGGCCTAAGACGGACCAGCTCTCCGCAGCTCTTCTTCCCTGACGCGACAGAGCAAACACCGAAATCCTTGCTGAGGAAGCAGCAGCGAAGTGCGGTTCCCGCCAAGCTGAAAAGCTATGCGAAAGCATAGCCATCGCTGGGAAATCAGAGTCGTTTCTGTGGGCTGCTGTTGCTGCTTGCCTTAGCCTAGTATTCGAGCACGGCGGGAGGAACCCGCATAGAGCAAAAGCCTCTTTGCTAGGGCATCCCCTCTGGGAAAGCACAGCATTCTCTGGGAAATCAGAGTCGGATCTGTGGGATGCTGCTGCTGTTTTCCTGAGGAAGACTCCACAGCACGGTGTAATAAATCTGCATGGAGCGAGATCCACTTTGCCTGGGCATCCCTTCTGCCTGAGAGAGAAGCCTGGTTGCGCCTGTGGAAAGAGCCTTAAAGAAAGGGACATGTCTGTCACTGAACTCCCCAGGAGCCTGTCTCGGGAAAGTGCAGCATGCTGCCCCAGGAGAAGAGAAGGAGTCGTTGGCCTTGTGGACGGAAAACGGTCGCGAAGCAGGAGCGCCGGCCCTGGCAAGAACAGCGGGCCGGTGGCAAGACAATTGTCACCCTCTGCTTGTGCAGAGAGACGAAGCTAAGGAGACACGAGGGGATGATTGGGCACGGGAGCGTGCTCTAATCTGAGGAAGGAGTCTGGACAGAAGGAAGGCCTTTCCTGTGCCTCTGGGCCCAAGGGGATAGCAGGTCCTTGGCCACCTGTCCAGAGGGCAGACGTGGGCTTGCCACCAATCTCCCGAACCTGAACTCGCAGAAACACCTCCTGGAGGAACGGGCAATCAAATGCCGTCTTCCTCCAGAATGTGGCAGCCTTGGCGGAGGCAGGGGGTGTGTCGGGGAAACAGGGACAGTTTCCCATTACTCCACATCCCAGGGCACGGGCCGTGTGCAGTGATCCTCTCGCGGCTCCTCAAGGATGGGGAAGGCACGAGCCTAGTCCCCTGTCCCCCTGAATGCCAGAGCGAAAGGGCAGGCCTTGCCTACGAGGAGAGATGTCATTGTGAGCAGAGTGCCATCCTAGGCCATGCACGCTGCTGCAGGGTCGAGGCTGGGTCTGCTTATTTCGGCTTGGTAGGATGAACCCAGGATGTGAACTTGGAGCCCGGGAAAGCAAGGCACAAGAGGCACCAGCTCTCCCGCTGCTCTTCTTCCCTGAAGCGACTAAAGCCTTGCTGAGGAAGCAGCGGCCAAGTGCAGTTCGCTCCAAGCCAAAGCCTCTGCGAAAGCACAGCATTCGCTGAGAAATCAGAGTCGGATCTGCGGGCTCTACTGCTGCTTGCCTGAGCCCGGTCTCGCGGTGGGAGAAACCCGCATACAGCGAAATCCTCTTTGCCCGGGCTTCTCCTCTGGGAAAGCACAGCATTCACTGGGAAATCAGAATCGGATGTGGGGGATGCTGCTGCTGAATACCTAAGCTACTCTCCACAGCACGTTGGAAGATACCCGCATGCAACGAAATCCTCTTTGCCCTAGCACCTCTTTGCCTAAGAGAGAAGCGTGGTTGCACATCTGAAAGGGCCTTAAGGAAAGGGACATGTCTTTCACTGCACTCCCCAGGAGCAAGTCTGGGGCAGGCCGAACAAGCCGCCCCCAGAGAAGAGAAGATGCCATTGGCCTTGAGTTTGGGAAACGGTCGGGAAGCAGGAGAGCCTGCCGTGGCAGGAAGAGCAGGCCGGTGGCAAGACAAGTGTCACCCGCTCCCGGTGCGGAGAGACGAAGCCTCACTGCTAATGAGACATGAGGTGACGACTAGGGCAGGGGCACCTGCTCCACTCTGAGGAAGGAGTCTGGGCAGAAGGCAGGCCTGTCTTGTGCCTCTGGTCCCAAGGGGACAGCATGTCCTTGACCACCTGTCCGTAGGGCACACTTGGGCTTGCTACCAGGAGCCAAACCCGGAACTTGAGGAACAGCTCCCTCGTGAAATGGGCAGTCAGATGCCATCTTCCTCCAAGATGTGACAGCGTTTTCGGTGGCAGGGGGTTTGCCGGGGAAGGAGTGGGGACAGTCCCCCAAAGCTCCCCATTCCAGGCAACGGACGGTGTTCAGGGATCCTGTCGCCTCTCCTCTCCTGTGGCGAAGGCACTGGCCTTGTCCGTGAGTCCGCCTGAGAGCCAGTACCAAAGGCCAAGCGTTGCCTACAACGGGAGTTGGTAGTGTGCATTGAGTGCAATCCTAGGCCACGCACGCTGCTGCAGGTTTGTGGCTGTGTCTGCTTATTTCGGCCTGGCAGCGAGAACCCAGGGCGCCAACATGAAGCCCGGGACAGCAAGGCCTAAGACGGACCAGCTCTCCGCAGCTCTTCTTCCCTGACGCGACAGAGCAAACACCGAAATCCTTGCTGAGGAAGCAGCAGCGAAGTGCGGTTCCCGCCAAGCTGAAAAACCTATGCGAAAGCATAGCCATCGCTGGGAAATCAGAGTCGTTTTTGTGGGCTGCTGTTGCTGCTTGCCTTAGCCTAGTATTCGAGCACGGCGGGAGGAACCCGCATAGAGCAAAAGCCTCTTTGCTAGGGCATCCCCTCTGGAAAGCACAGCATTCTCTGGGAAATCAGAGTCGGATCTGTGGGATGCTGCTGTTGTTTTCCTGAGGAAGACTCCACAGCACGGTGTAATAAATCTGCATGGAGCGAGATCCACTTTGCCTGGGCATCCCTTCTGCCTGAGAGAGAAGCCTGGTTGCGCCTGTGGAAAGAGCCTTAAAGAAAGGGACATGTCTGTCACTGCACTCCCCAGGAGCCTGTCTCGGGAAAGTGCAGCATGCTGCCCCAGGAGAAGAGAAGGAGTCGTTGGCCTTGTGGACGGAAAACGGTCGCGAAGCAGGAGCGCCGGCCCTGGCAAGAACAGCGGGCCGGTGGCAAGACAATTGTCACCCTCTGCTTGTGCAGAGAGACGAAGCTAAGGAGACACGAGGGTATGATTGGGCACGGGAGCGTGCTCTAATCTGAGGAAGGAGTCTGGACAGAAGGAAGGCCTTTCCTGTGCCTCTGGGCCCAAGGGGATAGCACGTCCTTGGCCACCTGTCCAGAGGGCAGACGTGGGCTTGCCACCAATCTCCCGAACCTGAACTCGCAGAAACACCTCCTGGAGGAACGGGCAATCAAATGCCGTCTTCCTCCAGGATGTGGCAGCCTTGGCGGAGGCAGGGGGTGTGTCGGGGAAACAGGGACAGTTTCCCATTACTCCCCATCCCAGGGCACGGGCCGTGTGCAGTGATCCTCTCGCGGCTCCTCAAGGATGGGGAAGGCACGAGCCTAGTCCCCTGTCCCCCTGAATGCCAGAGCGAAAGGGCAGGCCTTGCCTACGAGGAGAGATGTCATTGTGAGCAGAGTGCCATCCTAGGCCATGCACGCTGCTGCAGGGTCGAGGCTGGGTCTGCTTATTTCGGCTTGGTAGGATGAACCCAGGATGTGAACTTGGAGCCCGGGAAAGCAAGGCCCAAGAGGCACCAGCTCTCCCGCTGCTCTTCTTCCCTGAAGCGACTAAAGCCTTGCTGAGGAAGCAGCGGCCAAGTGCTGTTCGCTCCAAGCCAAAGCCTCTGCGAAAGCACAGCATTCGCTGAGAAATCAGAGTCGGATCTGCGGGCTCTACTGCTGCTTGCCTGAGCCCGGTGTAACGGTGGGAGAAACCCGCATACAGCGAAATCCTCTTTGCCCGGGCATCTCCTCTGGGAAAGCACAGCATTCACTGGGAAATCATAATCGGATGTGGGGGATGCTGCTGCTGAATACCTAAGCTACTCTCCACAGCACGTTGGAAGATACCCGCATGCAACGAAATCCTCTTTGCCCTAGCACCTCTTTGCATAAGAGAGAAGCGTGGTTGCACATCTGAAAGGGCCTTAAGGAAAGGGACATGTCTTTCACTGCACTCCCCAGGAGCAAGTCTGGGGCAGGCCGAACAAGCCGCCCCCAGAGAAGAGAAGGTGCCATTGGCCTTGAGTTTGGGAAACGGTCGGGAAGCAGGAGAGCCTGCCGTTGCAGGAAGAGCAGGCCGGTGGCAAGACAAGTGTCACCCGCTCCCGGTGCGGAGAGACGAAGCCTCACTGCTAATGAGACATGAGGTGACGACTAGGGCAGGGGCACCTGCTCCACTCTGAGGAAGGAGTCTGGGCAGAAGGCAGGCCTGTCTTGTGCCTCTGGTCCCAAGGGGACAGCATGTCCTTGACCACCTGTCCGTAGGGCACACTTGGGCTTGCTACCAGGAGCCAAACCCGGAACTTGAGGAACAGCTCCCTCGTGAAATGGGCAGTCAGATGCCATCTTCCTCCAAGATGTGACAGCGTTTTCGGTGGCAGGGGGTTTGCCGGGGAAGGAGTGGGGACAGTCCCCCAAAGCTCCCCATTCCAGGGAACGGACGGTGTTCAGGGATCCTGTCGCCTCTCCTCTCCTGTGGCGAAGGCACTGGCCTTGTCCGTGAGTCCGCCTGAGAGCCAGTACCAAAGGCCAAGCGTTGCCTACAACGGGAGTTGGTAGTGTGCATTGAGTGCCATCCTAGGCCACGCACGCTGCTGCAGGTTTGTGGCTGTGTCTGCTTATTTCGGCCTGGCAGCGAGAACCCAGGGCGCCAACATGAAGCCCGGGACAGCAAGGCCTAAGACGGACCAGCTCTCCGCAGCTCTTCTTCCCTGACGCGACAGAGCAAACACCGAAATCCTTGCTGAGGAAGCAGCAGCGAAGTGAGGTTCCCGCCAAGCTGAAAAACCTATGCGAAAGCATAGCCATCGCTGGGAAATCAGAGTCGTTTTTGTGGGCTGCTGTTGCTGCTTGCCTTAGCCTAGTATTCGAGCACGGCGGGAGGAACCCGCATAGAGCAAAAGCCTCTTTGCTAGGGCATCCCCTCTGGAAAGCACAGCATTCTCTGGGAAATCAGAGTCGGATCTGTGGGATGCTGCTGCTGTTTTCCTGAGGAAGACTCCACAGCACGGTGTAATAAATCTGCATGGAGCGAGATCCACTTTGCCTGGGCATCCCTTCTGCCTGAGAGAGAAGCCTGGTTGCGCCTGTGGAAAGAGCCTTAAAGAAAGGGACATGTCTGTCACTGCACTCCCCAGGAGCCTGTCTCGGGAAAGTGCAGCATGCTGCCCCAGGAGAAGAGAAGGAGTCGTTGGCCTTGTGGACGGAAAACGGTCGCGAAGCAGGAGCGCCGGCCCTGGCAAGAACAGCGGGCCGGTGGCAAGACAATTGTCACCCTCTGCTTGTGCAGAGAGACGAAGCTAAGGAGACACGAGGGTATGATTGGGCACGGGAGCGTGCTCTAATCTGAGGAAGGAGTCTGGACAGAAGGAAGGCCTTTCCTGTGCCTCTGGGCCCAAGGGGATAGCAGGTCCTTGGCCACCTGTCCAGAGGGCAGACGTGGGCTTGCAACGAAACTCCCGAACCTGAACTCGCAGAAACACCTCCTGGAGGAACGGGCAATCAAATGCCGTCTTCCTCCAGGATGTGGCAGCCTTGGCGGAGGCAGGGGGTGTGTCGGGGAAACAGGGACAGTTTCCCATTACTCCCCATCCCAGGGCACGGGCCGTGTGCAGTGATCCTCTCGCGGCTCCTCAAGGATGGGGAAGGCACGAGCCTAGTCCCCTGTCCCCCTGAATGCCAGAGCGAAAGGACAGGCCTTGCCTACGAGGAGAGATGTCATTGTGAGCAGAGAGCCATCCTATGCCATGCACGCTGCTGCAGGGTCGAGGCTGGGTCTGCTTATTTCGGCTTGGTAGGATGAACCCAGGATGTGAACTTGGAGCCCGGGAAAGCAAGGCCCAAGAGGCACCAGCTCTCCCGCTGCTCTTCTTCCCTGAAGCGACTAAAGCCTTGCTGAGGAAGCAGCGGCCAAGTGCTGTTCGCTCCAAGCCAAAGCCTCTGCGAAAGCACAGCATTCGCTGAGAAATCAGAGTCGGATCTGCGGGCTCTACTGCTGCTTGCCTGAGCCCGGTGTAACGGTGGGAGAAACCCGCATACAGTGAAATCCTCTTTGCCCGGGCATCTCCTCTGGGAAAGCACAGCATTCACTGGGAAATCAGAATCGGATGTGGGGGATGCTGCTGCTGAATACCTAAGCTACTCTCCACAGCACGTTGGAAGATACCCGCATGCAACGAAATCCTCTTTGCCCTAGCACCTCTTTGCCTAAGAGAGAAGCGTGGTTGCACATCTGAAAGGGCCTTAAGGAAAGGGACATGTCTTTCACTGCACTCCCCAGGAGCAAGTCTGGGGCAGGCCGAACAAGCCGCCCCCAGAGAAGAGAAGGTGCCATTGGCCTTGAGTTTGGGAAACGGTCGGGAAGCAGGAGAGCCTGCCGTGGCAGGAAGAGCAGGCCGGTGGCAAGACAAGTGTCACCCGCTCCCGGTGCGGAGAGACGAAGCCTCACTGCTAAAGAGACATGAGGTGACGACTAGGGCAGGGGCACCTGCTCCACTCTGAGGAAGGAGTCTGGGCAGAAGGCAGGCCTGTCTTGTGCCTCTGGTCCCAAGGGGACAGCATGTCCTTGACCACCTGTCCGTAGGGCACACTCGGGCTTGCTACCAGGAGCCAAACCCGGAACTTGAGGAACAGCTCCCTCGTGAAATGGGCAGTCAGATGCCATCTTCCTCCAAGATGTGACAGCGTTTTCGGTGGCCGGGGGTTTGCCGGGGAAGGAGTGGGGACAGTCCCCCAAAGCTCCCCATTCCAGGGAACGGACGGTGTTCAGGGATCCTGTCGCCTCTCCTCTCCTGTGGCGAAGGCACTGGCCTTGTCCGTGAGTCCGCCTGAGAGCCAGTACCAAAGGCCAAGCGTTGCCTACAACGGGAGTTGGTAGTGTGCATTGAGTGCCATCCTAGGCCACGCACGCTGCTGCAGGTTTGTGGCTGTGTCTGCTTATTTCGGCCTGGCAGCGAGAACCCAGGGCGCCAACATGAAGCCCGGGACAGCAAGGCCTAAGACGGACCAGCTCTCCGCAGCTCTTCTTCCCTGACGCGACAGAGCAAACACCGAAATCCTTGCTGAGGAAGCAGCAGCGAAGTGCGGTTCCCGCCAAGCTGAAAAGCTATGCGAAAGCATAGCCATCGCTGGGAAATCAGAGTCGTTTCTGTGGGCTGCTGTTGCTGCTTGCCTTAGCCTAGTATTCGAGCACGGCGGGAGGAACCCGCATAGAGCAAAAGCCTCTTTGCTAGGGCATCCCCTCTGGGAAAGCACAGCATTCTCTGGGAAATCAGAGTCGGATCTGTGGGATGCTGCTGCTGTTTTCCTGAGGAAGACTCCACAGCACGGTGTAATAAATCTGCATGGAGCGAGATCCACTTTGCCTGGGCATCCCTTCTGCCTGAGAGAGAAGCCTGGTTGCGCCTGTGGAAAGAGCCTTAAAGAAAGGGACATGTCTGTCACTGAACTCCCCAGGAGCCTGTCTCGGGAAAGTGCAGCATGCTGCCCCAGGAGAAGAGAAGGAGTCGTTGGCCTTGTGGACGGAAAACGGTCGCGAAGCAGGAGCGCCGGCCCTGGCAAGAACAGCGGGCCGGTGGCAAGACAATTGTCACCCTCTGCTTGTGCAGAGAGACGAAGCTAAGGAGACACAAGGGGATGATTGGGCACGGGAGCGTGCTCTAATCTGAGGAAGGAGTCTGGACAGAAGGAAGGCCTTTCCTGTGCCTCTGGGCCCAAGGGGATAGCAGGTCCTTGGCCACCTGTCCAGAGGGCAGACGTGGGCTTGCCACCAATCTCCCGAACCTGAACTCGCAGAAACACCTCCTGGAGGAACGGGCAATCAAATGCCGTCTTCCTCCAGGATGTGGCAGCCTTGGCGGAGGCAGGGGGTGTGTCGGGGAAACAGGGACAGTTTCCCATTACTCCCCATCCCAGGGCACGGGCCGTGTGCAGTGATCCTCTCGCGGCTCCTCAAGGATGGGGAAGGCACGAGCCTAGTCCCCTGTCCCCCTGAATGCCAGAGCGAAAGGGCAGGCCTTGCCTACGAGGAGAGATGTCATTGTGAGCAGAGTGCCATCCTAGGCCATGCACGCTGCTGCAGGGTCGAGGCTGGGTCTGCTTATTTCGGCTTGGTAGGATGAACCCAGGATGTGAACTTGGAGCCCGGGAAAGCAAGGCCCAAGAGGCACCAGCTCTCCCGCTGCTCTTCTTCCCTGAAGCGACTAAAGCCTTGCTGAGGAAGCAGCGGCCAAGTGCTGTTCGCTCCAAGCCAAAGCCTCTGCGAAAGCACAGCATTCACTGATAAATCAGAGTCGGATCTGCGGGCTCTACTGCTGCTTGCCTGAGCCCGGTGTAACGGTGGGAGAAACCCGCATACAGCGAAATCCTGTTTGCCCGGGCATCTCCTCTGTGAAAGCACAGCATTCACTGGGAAATCAGAATCGGATGTGGGGGATGCTGCTGCTGAATACCTAAGCTACTCTCCACAGCACGTTGGAAGATACCCGCATGCAACGAAATCCTCTTTGCCCTAGCACCTCTTTGCCTAAGAGAGAAGCGTGGTTGCACATCTGAAAGGGCCTTAAGGAAAGGGACATGTCTTTCACTGCACTCCCCAGGAGCAAGTCTGGGGCAGGCCGAACAAGCCGCCCCCAGAGAAGAGAAGATGCCATTGGCCTTGAGTTTGGGAAACGGTCGGGAAGCAGGAGAGCCTGCCGTGGCAGGAAGAGCAGGCCGGTGGCAAGACAAGTGTCACCCGCTCCCGGTGCGGAGAGACGAAGCCTCACTGCTAATGAGACATGAGGTGACGACTAGGGCAGGGGCACCTGCTCCACTCTGAGGAAGGAGTCTGGGCAGAAGGCAGGCCTGTCTTGTGCCTCTGGTCCCAAGGGGACAGCATGTCCTTGACCACCTGTCCGTAGGGCACACTTGGGCTTGCTACCAGGAGCCAAACCCGGAACTTGAGGAACAGCTCCCTCGTGAAATGGGCAGTCAGATGCCATCTTCCTCCAAGATGTGACAGCGTTTTCGGTGGCAGGGGGTTTGCCGGGGAAGGAGTGGGGACAGTCCCCCAAAGCTCCCCATTCCAGGGAACGGACGGTGTTCAGGGATCCTGTCGCCTCTCCTCTCCTGTGGCGAAGGCACTGGCCTTGTCCGTGAGTCCGCCTGAGAGCCAGTACCAAAGGCCAAGCGTTGCCTACAACGGGAGTTGGTAGTGTGCATTGAGTGCCATCCTAGGCCACGCACGCTGCTGCAGGTTTGTGGCTGTGTCTGCTTATTTCGGCCTGGCAGCGAGAACCCAGGGCGCCAACATGAAGCCCGGGACAGCAAGGCCTAAGACGGACCAGCTCTCCGCAGCTCTTCTTCCCTGACGCGACAGAGCAAACACCGAAATCCTTGCTGAGGAAGCAGCAGCGAAGTGCGGTTCCCGCCAAGCTGAAAACCTATGCGAAAGCATAGCCATCGCTGGGAAATCAGAGTCGTTTCTGTGGGCTGCTGTTGCTGCTTGCCTTAGCCTAGTATTCGAGCACGGCGGGAGGAACCCGCATAGAGCAAAAGCCTCTTTGCTAGGGCATCCCCTCTGGGAAAGCACAGCATTCTCTGGGAAATCAGAGTCGGATCTGTGGGATGCTGCTGCTGTTTTCCTGAGGAAGACTCCACAGCACGGTGTAATAAATCTGCATGGAGCGAGATCCACTTTGCCTGGGCATCCCTTCTGCCTGAGAGAGAAGCCTGGTTGCGCCTGTGGAAAGAGCCTTAAAGAAAGGGACATGTCTGTCACTGCACTCCCCAGGAGCCTGTCTCGGGAAAGTGCAGCATGCTGCCCCAGGAGAAGAGAAGGAGTCGTTGGCCTTGTGGACGGAAAACGGTCGCGAAGCAGGAGCGCCGGCCCTGGCAAGAACAGGGGGACTGTGGCAAGACAATTGTCACCCTCTGCTTGTGCAGAGAGACGAAGCTAAGGAGACACGAGGGGATGATTGGGCACGGGAGCGTGCTCTAATCTGAGGAAGGAGTCTGGACAGAAGGAAGGCCTTTCCTGTGCCTCTGGGCCCAAGGGGATAGCAGGTCCTTGGCCACCTGTCCAGTGGGCAGACGTGGGCTTGCCACGAATCTCCCGAACCTGAACTCGCAGAAACACCTCCTGGAGGAACGGGCAATCAAATGCCGTCTTCCTCCAGGATGTGGCAGCCTTGGCGGAGGCAGGGGGTGTGTCGGGGAAACAGGGACAGTTTCCCATTACTCCCCATCCCAGGGCACGGGCCGTGTGCAGTGATCCTCTCGCGGCTCCTCAAGGATGGGGAAGGCACGAGCCTAGTCCCCTGTCCCCCTGAATGCCAGAGCGAAAGGACAGGCCTTGCCTACGAGGAGAGATGTCATTGTGAGCAGAGTGCCATCCTAGGCCATGCACGCTGCTGCAGGGTCGAGGCTGGGTCTGCTTATTTCGGCTTGGTAGGATGAACCCAGGATGTGAACTTGGAGCCCGGGAAAGCAAGGCCCAAGAGGCACCAGCTCTCCCGCTGCTCTTCTTCCCTGAAGCGACTAAAGCCTTGCTGAGGAAGCAGCGGCCAAGTGCTGTTCGCTCCAAGCCAAAGCCTCTGCGAAAGCACAGCATTCGCTGAGAAATCAGAGTCGGATCTGCGGGCTCTACTGCTGCTTGCCTGAGCCCGGTGTAACGGTGGGAGAAACCCGCATACAGTGAAATCCTCTTTGCCCGGGCATCTCCTCTGGGAAAGCACAGCATTCACTGGGAAATCAGAATCGGATGTGTGGGATGCTGCTGCTGAATACCTAAGCTACTCTCCACAGCACGTTGGAAGATACCCGCATGCAACGAAATCCTCTTTGCCCTAGCACCTCTTTGCCTAAGAGAGAAGCGTGGTTGCACATCTGAAAGGGCCTTAAGTAAAGGGACATGTCTTTCACTGCACTCCCCAGGAGCAAGTCTGTGGCAGGCCGAACAAGCCGCCCCCAGAGAAGAGAAGGTGCCATTGGCCTTGAGTTTGGGAAACGGTCGGGAAGCAGGAGAGCCTGCCGTGGCAGGAAGTGCAGGCCGGTGGCAAGACAAGTGTCACCCGATCCCGGTGCGGAGAGACGAAGCCTCACTGCTAAAGAGACATGAGGTGACGACTAGGGCAGGGGCACCTGCTCCACTCTGAGGAAGGAGTCTGGGCAGAAGGCAGGCCTGTCTTGTGCCTCTGGTCCCAAGGGGACAGCATGTCCTTGACCACCTGTCCGTAGGGCACACTCGGGCTTGCTACCAGGAGCCAAACCCGGAACTTGAGGAACAGCTCCCTCGTGAAATGGGCAGTCAGATGCCATCTTCCTCCAAGATGTGACAGCGTTTTCGGTGGCAGGGGGTTTGCCGGGGAAGGAGTGGGGACAGTCCCCCAAAGCTCCCCATTCCAGGGAACGGACGGTGTTCAGGGATCCTGTCGCCTCTCCTCTCCTGTGGCGAAGGCACTGGCCTTGTCCGTGAGTCCGCCTGAGAGCCAGTACCAAAGGCCAAGCGTTGCCTACAACGGGAGTTGGTAGTGTGCATTGAGTGCCATCCTAGGCCACGCACGCTGCTGCAGGTTTGTGGCTGTGTCTGCTTATTTCGGCCTGGCAGCGAGAACCCAGGGCGCCAACATGTAGCCCGGGACAGCAAGGCCTAAGACGGACCAGCTCTCCGCAGCTCTTCTTCCCTGACGCGACAGAGCAAACACCGAAATCCTTGCTGAGGAAGCAGCAGCGAAGTGCGGTTCCCGCCAAGCTGAAAACCTATGCGAAAGCATAGCCATCGCTGGGAAATCAGAGTCGTTTCTGTGGGCTGCTGTTGCTGCTTGCCTTAGCCTAGTATTCGAGCACGGCGGGAGGAACCCGCATAGAGCAAAAGCCTCTTTGCTAGGGCATCCCCTCTGGGAAAGCACAGCATTCTCTGGGAAATCAGAGTCGGATCTGTGGGATGCTGCTGCTGTTTTCCTGAGGAAGACTCCACAGCACGGTGTAATAAATCTGCATGGAGCGAGATCCACTTTGCCTGGGCATCCCTTCTGCCTGAGAGAGAAGCGTGGTTGCGCCTGTGGAAAGATCCTTAAAGAAAGGGACATGTCTGTCACTGCACTCCCCAGGAGCCTGTCTCGGGAAAGTGCAGCATGCTGCCCCAGGAGAAGAGAAGGAGTCGTTGGCCTTGTGGACGGAAAACGGTCGCGAAGCAGGAGCGCCGGCCCTGGCAAGAACAGCGGGCCGGTGGCAAGACAATTGTCACCCTCTGCTTGTGCAGAGAGACGAAGCTAAGGAGACACGAGGGGATGATTGGGCACGGGAGCGTGCTCTAAACTGCGGAAGGAGTCTGGACAGAAGGAAGGCCTTTCCTGTGCCTCTGGGCCCAAGGGGATAGCAGGTCCTTGGCCACCTGTCCAGAGGGCAGACGTGGGCTTGCCACCAATCTCCCGAACCTGAACTCGCAGAAACACCTCCTGGAGGAACGGGCAATCAAATGCCATCTTCCTCCAGGATGTGGCAGCCTTGGCGGAGGCAGGGGGTGTGTCGGGGAAACAGGGACAGTTTCCCATTACTCCCCATCCCAGGGCACGGGCCGTGTGCAGTGATCCTCTCGCGGCTCCTCAAGGATGGGGAAGGCACGAGCCTAGTCCCCTGTCCTCCTGAATGCCAGAGCGAAAGGGCAGGCCTTGCCTACGAGGAGAGATGTCATTGTGAGCAGAGTGCCATCCTAGGCCATGCACGCTGCTGCAGGGTCGAGGCTGGGTCTGCTTATTTCGGCTTGGTAGGATGAACCCAGGATGTGAACTTGGAGCCCGGGAAAGCAAGGCCCAAGAGGCACCAGCTCTCCCGCTGCTCTTCTTCCCTGAAGCGACTAAAGCCTTGCTGAGGAAGCAGCGGCCAAGTGCTGTTCGCTCCAAGCCAAAGCCTCTGCGAAAGCACAGCATTCACTGATAAATCAGAGTCGGATCTGCGGGCTCTACTGCTGCTTGCCTGAGCCCGGTGTAACGGTGGAAGAAACCCGCATACAGCGAAATCCTCTTTGCCCGGGCATCTCCTCTGTGAAAGCACAGCATTCACTGGGAAATCAGAATCGGATGTGGGGGATGCTGCTGCTGAATACCTAAGCTACTCTCCACAGCACGTTGGAAGATACCCGCATGCAACGAAATCCTCTTTGCCCTAGCACCTCTTTGCCTAAGAGAGAAGCGTGGTTGCACATCTGAAAGGGCCTTAAGGAAAGGGACATGTCTTTCACTGCACTCCCCAGGAGCAAGTCTGGGGCAGGCCGAACAAGCCGCCCCCAGGGAAGAGAAGGTGCCATTGGCCTTGAGTTTGGGAAACGGTCGGGAAGCAGGAGAGCCTGCCGTGGCAGGAAGAGCAGGCCGGTGGCAAGACAAGTGTCACCCGCTCCCGGTGCGGAGAGACGAAGCCTCACTGCTAATGAGACATGAGGTGACGACTAGGGCAGGGGCACCTGCTCCACTCTGAGGAAGGAGTCTGGGCAGAAGGCAGGCCTGTCTTGTGCCTCTGGTCCCAAGGGGACCTTGACCACCTGTCCGTAGGGCACACTCGGGCTTGCTACCAGGAGCCAAACCCGGAACTTGAGGAACAGCTCCCTCGTGAAATGGGCAGTCAGATGCCATCTTCCTCCAAGATGTGACAGCGTTTTCGGTGGCAGGGGGTTTGCCGGGGAAGGAGTGGGGACAGTCCCCCAAAGCTCCCCATTCCAGGGAACGGACGGTGTTCAGGGATCCTGTCGCCTCTCCTCTCCTGTGGCGAAGGCACTGGCCTTGTCCGTGAGTCCGCCTGAGAGCCAGTACCAAAGGCCAAGCGTTGCCTACAACGGGAGTTGGTAGTGTGCATTGAGTGCCATCCTAGGCCACGCACGCTGCTGCAGGTTTGTGGCTGTGTCTGCTTATTTCGGCCTGGCAGCGAGAACCCAGGGCGCCAACATGAAGCCCGGGACAGCAAGGCCTAAGACGGACCAGCTCTCCGCAGCTCTTCTTCCCTGACGCGACAGAGCAAACACCGAAATCCTTGCTGAGGAAGCAGCAGCGAAGTGCGGTTCCCGCCAAGCTGAAAAACCTATGCGAAAGCATAGCCATCGCTGGGAAATCAGAGTCGTTTTTGTGGGCTGCTGTTGCTGCTTGCCTTAGCCTAGTATTCGAGCACGGCGGGAGGAACCCGCATAGAGCAAAAGCCTCTTTGCTAGGGCATCCCCTCTGGAAAGCACAGCATTCTCTGGGAAATCAGAGTCGGATCTGTGGGATGCTGCTGCTGTTTTCCTGAGGAAGACTCCACAGCACGGTGTAATAAATCTGCATGGAGCGAGATCCACTTTGCCTGGGCATCCCTTCTGCCTGAGAGAGAAGCCTGGTTGCGCCTGTGGAAAGAGCCTTAAAGAAAGGGACATGTCTGTCACTGCACTCCCCAGGAGCCTGTCTCGGGAAAGTGCAGCATGCTGCCCCAGGAGAAGAGAAGGAGTCGTTGGCCTTGTGGACGGAAAACGGTCGCGAAGCAGGAGCGCCGGCCCTGGCAAGAACAGCGGGCCGGTGGCAAGACAATTGTCACCCTCTGCTTGTGCAGAGAGACGAAGCTAAGGAGACACGAGGGGATGATTGGGCACGGGAGCGTGCTCTAATCTGAGGAAGGAGTCTGGACAGAAGGAAGGCCTTTCCTGTGCCTCTGGGCCCAAGGGGATAGCAGGTCCTTGGCCACCTGTCCAGAGGGCAGACGTGGGCTTGCCACCAATCTCCCGAACCTGAACTCGCAGAAACACCTCCTGGAGGAACGGGCAATCAAATGCCGTCTTCCTCCAGTATGTGGCAGCCTTGGCGGAGGCAGGGGGTGTGTCGGGGAAACAGGGACAGTTTCCCATTACTCCCCATCCCAGGGCACGGGCCGTGTGCAGTGATCCTCTCGCGGCTCCTCAAGGATGGGGAAGGCACGAGCCTAGTCCCCTGTCCCCCTGAATGCCAGAGCGAAAGGACAGGCCTTGCCTACGAGGAGAGATGTCATTGTGAGCAGAGTGCCATCCTATGCCATGCACGCTGCTGCAGGGTCGAGGCTGGGTCTGCTTATTTCGGCTTGGTAGGATGAACCCAGGATGTGAACTTGGAGCCCGGGAAAGCAAGGCCCAAGAGGCACCAGCTCTCCCGCTGCTCTTCTTCCCTGAAGCGACTAAAGCCTTGCTGAGGAAGCAGCGGCCAAGTGCTGTTCGCTCCAAGCCAAAGCCTCTGCGAAAGCACAGCATTCGCTGAGAAATCAGAGTCGGTTCTGCGGGCTCTACTGCTGCTTGCCTGAGCCCGGTGTAACGGTGGGAGAAACCCGCATACAGCGAAATCCTGTTTGCCCGGGCATCTCCTCTGTGAAAGCACAGCATTCACTGGGAAATCAGAATCGGATGTGGGGGATGCTGCTGCTGAATACCTAAGCTACTCTCCACAGCACGTTGGAAGATACCCGCATGCAACGAAATCCTCTTTGCCCTAGCACCTCTTTGCCTAAGAGAGAAGCGTGGTTGCACATCTGAAAGGGCCTTAAGGAAAGGGACATGTCTTTCACTGCACTCCCCAGGAGCAAGTCTGGGGCAGGCCGAACAAGCCGCCCCCAGAGAAGAGAAGATGCCATTGGCCTTGAGTTTGGGAAACGGTCGGGAAGCAGGAGAGCCTGCCGTGGCAGGAAGAGCAGGCCGGTGGCAAGACAAGTGTCACCCGCTCCCGGTGCGGAGAGACGAAGCCTCACTGCTAATGAGACATGAGGTGACGACTAGGGCAGGGGCACCTGCTCCACTCTGAGGAAGGAGTCTGGGCAGAAGGCAGGCCTGTCTTGTGCCTCTGGTCCCAAGGGGACAGCATGTCCTTGACCACCTGTCCGTAGGGCACACTTGGGCTTGCTACCAGGAGCCAAACCCGGAACTTGAGGAACAGCTCCCTCGTGAAATGGGCAGTCAGATGCCATCTTCCTCCAAGATGTGACAGCGTTTTCGGTGGCAGGGGGTTTGCCGGGGAAGGAGTGGGGACAGTCCCCCAAAGCTCCCCATTCCAGGGAACGGACGGTGTTCAGGGATCCTGTCGCCTCTCCTCTCCTGTGGCGAAGGCACTGGCCTTGTCCGTGAGTCCGCCTGAGAGCCAGTACCAAAGGCCAAGCGTTGCCTACAACGGGAGTTGGTAGTGTGCATTGAGTGCCATCCTAGGCCACGCACGCTGCTGCAGGTTTGTGGCTGTGTCTGCTTATTTCGGCCTGGCAGCGAGAACCCAGGGCGCCAACATGAAGCCCGGGACAGCAAGGCCTAAGACGGACCAGCTCTCCGCAGCTCTTCTTCCCTGACGCGACAGAGCAAACACCGAAATCCTTGCTGAGGAAGCAGCAGCGAAGTGCGGTTCCCGCCAAGCTGAAAACCTATGCGAAAGCATAGCCATCGCTGGGAAATCAGAGTCATTTCTGTGGGCTGCTGTTGCTGCTTGCCTTAGCCTAGTATTCGAGCACGGCGGGAGGAACCCGCATAGAGCAAAAGCCTCTTTGCTAGGGCATCCCCTCTGGGAAAGCACAGCATTCTCTGGGAAATCAGAGTCGGATCTGTGGGATGCTGCTGCTGTTTTCCTGAGGAAGACTCCACAGCACGGTGTAATAAATCTGCATGGAGCGAGATCCACTTTGCCTGGGCATCCCTTCTGCCTGAGAGAGAAGCCTGGTTGCGCCTGTGGAAAGAGCCTTAAAGAAAGGGACATGTCTGTCACTGCACTCCCCAGGAGCCTGTCTCGGGAAAGTGCAGCATGCTGCCCCAGGAGAAGAGAAGGAGTCGTTGGCCTTGTGGACGGAAAACGGTCGCGAAGCAGGAGCGCCGGCCCTGGCAAGAACAGGGGGACGGTGGCAAGACAATTGTCACCCTCTGCTTGTGCAGAGAGACGAAGCTAAGGAGACACGAGGGGATGATTGGGCACGGGAGCGTGCTCTAATCTGAGGAAGGAGTCTGGACAGAAGGAAGGCCTTTCCTGTGCCTCTGGGCCCAAGGGGATAGCAGGTCCTTGGCCACCTGTCCAGTGGGCAGACGTGGGCTTGCCACGAATCTCCCGAACCTGAACTCGCAGAAACACCTCCTGGAGGAACGGGCAATCAAATGCCGTCTTCCTCCAGGATGTGGCAGCCTTGGCGGAGGCAGGGGGTGTGTCGGGGAAACAGGGACAGTTTCCCATTACTCCCCATCCCAGGGCACGGGCCGTGTGCAGTGATCCTCTCGCGGCTCCTCAAGGATGGGGAAGGCACGAGCCTAGTCCCCTGTCCCCCTGAATGCCAGAGCGAAAGGACAGGCCTTGCCTACGAGGAGAGATGTCATTGTGAGCAGAGTGCCATCCTAGGCCATGCACGCTGCTGCAGGGTCGAGGCTGGGTCTGCTTATTTCGGCTTGGTAGGATGAACCCAGGATGTGAACTTGGAGCCCGGGAAAGCAAGGCCCAAGAGGCACCAGCTCTCCCGCTGCTCTTCTTCCCTGAAGCGACTAAAGCCTTGCTGAGGAAGCAGCGGCCAAGTGCTGTTCGCTCCAAGCCAAAGCCTCTGCGAAAGCACAGCATTCGCTGAGAAATCAGAGTCGGATCTGCGGGCTCTACTGCTGCTTGCCTGAGCCCGGTGTAACGGTGGGAGAAACCCGCATACAGTGAAATCCTCTTTGCCCGGGCATCTCCTCTGGGAAAGCACAGCATTCACTGGGAAATCAGAATCGGATGTGTGGGATGCTGCTGCTGAATACCTAAGCTACTCTCCACAGCACGTTGGAAGATACCCGCATGCAACGAAATCCTCTTTGCCCTAGCACCTCTTTGCCTAAGAGAGAAGCGTGGTTGCACATCTGAAAGGGCCTTAAGGAAAGGGACATGTCTTTCACTGCACTCCCCAGGAGCAAGTCTGGGGCAGGCCGAACAAGCCGCCCCCAGAGAAGAGAAGGTGCCATTGGCCTTGAGTTTGGGAAACGGTCGGGAAGCAGGAGAGCCTGCCGTGGCAGGAAGTGCAGGCCGGTGGCAAGACAAGTGTCACCCGATCCCGGTGCGGAGAGACGAAGCCTCACTGCTAAAGAGACATGAGGTGACGACTAGGGCAGGGGCACCTGCTCCACTCTGAGGAAGGAGTCTGGGCAGAAGGCAGGCCTGTCTTGTGCCTCTGGTCCCAAGGGGACAGCATGTCCTTGACCACCTGTCCGTAGGGCACACTCGGGCTTGCTACCAGGAGCCAAACCCGGAACTTGAGGAACAGCTCCCTCGTGAAATGGGCAGTCAGATGCCATCTTCCTCCAAGATGTGACAGCGTTTTCGGTGGCAGGGGGTTTGCCGGGGAAGGAGTGGGGACAGTCCCCCAAAGCTCCCCATTCCAGGGAACGGACGGTGTTCAGGGATCCTGTCGCCTCTCCTCTCCTGTGGCGAAGGCACTGGCCTTGTCCGTGAGTCCGCCTGAGAGCCAGTACCAAAGGCCAAGCGTTGCCTACAACGGGAGTTGGTAGTGTGCATTGAGTGCCATCCTAGGCCACGCACGCTGCTGCAGGTTTGTGGCTGTGTCTGCTTATTTCGGCCTGGCAGCGAGAACCCAGGGCGCCAACATGAAGCCCGGGACAGCAAGGCCTAAGACGGACCAGCTCTCCGCAGCTCTTCTTCCCTGACGCGACAGAGCAAACACCGAAATCCTTGCTGAGGAAGCAGCAGCGAAGTGCGGTTCCCGCCAAGCTGAAAAGCTATGCGAAAGCATAGCCATCGCTGGGAAATCAGAGTCGTTTCTGTGGGCTGCTGTTGCTGCTTGCCTTAGCCTAGTATTCGAGCACGGCGGGAGGAACCCGCATAGAGCAAAAGCCTCTTTGCTAGGGCATCCCCTCTGGGAAAGCACAGCATTCTCTGGGAAATCAGAGTCGGATCTGTGGGATGCTGCTGCTGTTTTCCTGAGGAAGACTCCACAGCACGGTGTAATAAATCTGCATGGAGCGAGATCCACTTTGCCTGGGCATCCCTTCTGCCTGAGAGAGAAGCGTGGTTGCGCCTGTGGAAAGATCCTTAAAGAAAGGGACATGTCTGTAACTGCACTCCCCAGGAGCCTGTCTCGGGAAAGTGCAGCATGCTGCCCCAGGAGAAGAGAAGGAGTCGTTGGCCTTGTGGACGGAAAACGGTCGCGAAGCAGGAGCGCCGGCCCTGGCAAGAACAGCGGGCCGGTGGCAAGACAATTGTCACCCTCTGCTTGTGCAGAGAGACGAAGCTAAGGAGACACGAGGGGATGATTGGGCACGGGAGCGTGCTCTAAACTGCGGAAGGAGTCTGGACAGAAGGAAGGCCTTTCCTGTGCCTCTGGGCCCAAGGGGATAGCAGGTCCTTGGCCACCTGTCCAGAGGGCAGACGTGGGCTTGCCACCAATCTCCCGAACCTGAACTCGCAGAAACACCTCCTGGAGGAACGGGCAATCAAATGCCATCTTCCTCCAGGATGTGGCAGCCTTGGCGGAGGCAGGGGGTGTGTCGGGGAAACAGGGACAGTTTCCCATTACTCCCCATCCCAGGGCACGGGCCGTGTGCAGTGATCCTCTCGCGGCTCCTCAAGGATGGGGAAGGCACGAGCCTAGTCCCCTGTCCTCCTGAATGCCAGAGCGAAAGGGCAGGCCTTGCCTACGAGGAGAGATGTCATTGTGAGCAGAGTGCCATCCTAGGCCATGCACGCTGCTGCAGGGTCGAGGCTGGGTCTGCTTATTTCGGCTTGGTAGGATGAACCCAGGATGTGAACTTGGAGCCCGGGAAAGCAAGGCCCAAGAGGCACCAGCTCTCCCGCTGCTCTTCTTCCCTGAAGCGACTAAAGCCTTGCTGAGGAAGCAGCGGCCAAGTGCTGTTCGCTCCAAGCCAAAGCCTCTGCGAAAGCACAGCATTCACTGATAAATCAGAGTCGGATCTGCGGGCTCTACTGCTGCTTGCCTGAGCCCGGTGTAACGGTGGAAGAAACCCGCATACAGCGAAATCCTCTTTGCCCGGGCATCTCCTCTGTGAAAGCACAGCATTCACTGGGAAATCAGAATCGGATGTGGGGGATGCTGCTGCTGAATACCTAAGCTACTCTCCACAGCACGTTGGAAGATACCCGCATGCAACGAAATCCTCTTTGCCCTAGCACCTCTTTGCCTAAGAGAGAAGCGTGGTTGCACATCTGAAAGGGCCTTAAGGAAAGGGACATGTCTTTCACTGCACTCCCCAGGAGCAAGTCTGGGGCAGGCCGAACAAGCCGCCCCCAGGGAAGAGAAGGTGCCATTGGCCTTGAGTTTGGGAAACGGTCGGGAAGCAGGAGAGCCTGCCGTGGCAGGAAGAGCAGGCCGGTGGCAAGACAAGTGTCACCCGCTCCCGGTGCGGAGAGACGAAGCCTCACTGCTAATGAGACATGAGGTGACGACTAGGGCAGGGGCACCTGCTCCACTCTGAGGAAGGAGTCTGGGCAGAAGGCAGGCCTGTCTTGTGCCTCTGGTCCCAAGGGGACCTTGACCACCTGTCCGTAGGGCACACTCGGGCTTGCTACCAGGAGCCAAACCCGGAACTTGAGGAACAGCTCCCTCGTGAAATGGGCAGTCAGATGCCATCTTCCTCCAAGATGTGACAGCGTTTTCGGTGGCAGGGGGTTTGCCGGGGAAGGAGTGGGGACAGTCCCCCAAAGCTCCCCATTCCAGGGAACGGACGGTGTTCAGGGATCCTGTCGCCTCTCCTCTCCTGTGGCGAAGGCACTGGCCTTGTCCGTGAGTCCGCCTGAGAGCCAGTACCAAAGGCCAAGCGTTGCCTACAACGGGAGTTGGTAGTGTGCATTGAGTGCCATCCTAGGCCACGCACGCTGCTGCAGGTTTGTGGCTGTGTCTGCTTATTTCGGCCTGGCAGCGAGAACCCAGGGCGCCAACATGAAGCCCGGGACAGCAAGGCCTAAGACGGACCAGCTCTCCGCAGCTCTTCTTCCCTGACGCGACAGAGCAAACACCGAAATCCTTGCTGAGGAAGCAGCAGCGAAGTGCGGTTCCCGCCAAGCTGAAAAACCTATGCGAAAGCATAGCCATCGCTGGGAAATCAGAGTCGTTTTTGTGGGCTGCTGTTGCTGCTTGCCTTAGCCTAGTATTCGAGCACGGCGGGAGGAACCCGCATAGAGCAAAAGCCTCTTTGCTAGGGCATCCCCTCTGGAAAGCACAGCATTCTCTGGGAAATCAGAGTCGGATCTGTGGGATGCTGCTGCTGTTTTCCTGAGGAAGACTCCACAGCACGGTGTAATAAATCTGCATGGAGCGAGATCCACTTTGCCTGGGCATCCCTTCTGCCTGAGAGAGAAGCCTGGTTGCGCCTGTGGAAAGATCCTTAAAGAAAGGGACATGTCTGTCACTGCACTCCCCAGGAGCCTGTCTCGGGAAAGTGCAGCATGCTGCCCCAGGAGAAGAGAAGGAGTCGTTGGCCTTGTGGACGGAAAACGGTCGCGAAGCAGGAGCGCCGGCCCTGGCAAGAACAGCGGGCCGGTTGCAAGACAATTGTCACCCTCTGCTTGTGCAGAGAGACGAAGCTAAGGAGACACGAGGGGATGATTGGGCACGGGAGCGTGCTCTAATCTGAGGAAGGAGTCTGGACAGAAGGAAGGCCTTTCCTGTGCCTCTGGGCCCAAGGGGATAGCAGGTCCTTGGCCACCTGTCCAGAGGGCAGACGTGGGCTTGCCACCAATCTCCCGAACCTGAACTCGCAGAAACACCTCCTGGAGGAACGGGCAATCAAATGCCGTCTTCCTCCAGTATGTGGCAGCCTTGGCGGAGGCAGGGGGTGTGTCGGGGAAACAGGGACAGTTTCCCATTACTCCCCATCCCAGGGCACGGGCCGTGTGCAGTGATCCTCTCGCGGCTCCTCAAGGATGGGGAAGGCACGAGCCTAGTCCCCTGTCCCCCTGAATGCCAGAGCGAAAGGACAGGCCTTGCCTACGAGGAGAGATGTCATTGTGAGCAGAGTGCCATCCTATGCCATGCACGCTGCTGCAGGGTCGAGGCTGGGTCTGCTTATTTCGGCTTGGTAGGATGAACCCAGGATGTGAACTTGGAGCCCGGGAAAGCAAGGCCCAAGAGGCACCAGCTCTCCCGCTGCTCTTCTTCCCTGAAGCGACTAAAGCCTTGCTGAGGAAGCAGCGGCCAAGTGCTGTTCGCTCCAAGCCAAAGCCTCTGCGAAAGCACAGCATTCGCTGAGAAATCAGAGTCGGTTCTGCGGGCTCTACTGCTGCTTGCCTGAGCCCGGTGTAACGGTGGGAGAAACCCGCATACAGTGAAATCCTCTTTGCCCGGGCATCTCCTCTGGGAAAGCACAGCATTCACTGGGAAATCAGAATCGGATGTGGGGGATGCTGCTGCTGAATACCTAAGCTACTCTCCACAGCACGTTGGAAGATACCCGCATGCAACGAAATCCTCTTTGCCCTAGCACCTCTTTGCCTAAGAGAGAAGCGTGGTTGCACATCTGAAAGGGCCTTAAGGAAAGGGACATGTCTTTCACTGCACTCCCCAGGAGCAAGTCTGGGGCAGGCCGAACAAGCCGCCCCCAGAGAAGAGAAGGTGCCATTGGCCTTGAGTTTGGGAAACGGTCGGGAAGCAGGAGAGCCTGCCGTGGCAGGAAGAGCAGGCCGGTGGCAAGACAAGTGTCACCCGCTCCCGGTGCGGAGAGACGAAGCCTCACTGCTAAAGAGACATGAGGTGACGACTAGGGCAGGGGCACCTGCTCCACTCTGAGGAAGGAGTCTGGGCAGAAGGCAGGCCTGTCTTGTGCCTCTGGTCCCAAGGGGACAGCATGTCCTTGACCACCTGTCCGTAGGGCACACTCGGGCTTGCTACCAGGAGCCAAACCCGGAACTTGAGGAACAGCTCCCTCGTGAAATGGGCAGTCAGATGCCATCTTCCTCCAAGATGTGACAGCGTTTTCGGTGGCAGGGGGTTTGCCGGGGAAGGAGTGGGGACAGTCCCCCAAAGCTCCCCATTCCAGGGAACGGACGGTGTTCAGGGATCCTGTCGCCTCTCCTCTCCTGTGGCGAAGGCACTGGCCTTGTCCGTGAGTCCGCCTGAGAGCCAGTACCAAAGGCCAAGCGTTGCCTACAACGGGAGTTGGTAGTGTGCATTGAGTGCCATCCTAGGCCACGCACGCTGCTGCAGGTTTGTGGCTGTGTCTGCTTATTTCGGCCTGGCAGCGAGAACCCAGGGCGCCAACATGAAGCCCGGGACAGCAAGGCCTAAGACGGACCAGCTCTCCGCAGCTCTTCTTCCCTGACGCGACAGAGCAAACACCGAAATCCTTGCTGAGGAAGCAGCAGCGAAGTGCGGTTCCCGCCAAGCTGAAAAGCTATGCGAAAGCATAGCCATCGCTGGGAAATCAGAGTCGTTTCTGTGGGCTGCTGTTGCTGCTTGCCTTAGCCTAGTATTCGAGCACGGCGGGAGGAACCCGCATAGAGCAAAAGCCTCTTTGCTAGGGCATCCCCTCTGGGAAAGCACAGCATTCTCTGGGAAATCAGAGTCGGATCTGTGGGATGCTGCTGCTGTTTTCCTGAGGAAGACTCCACAGCACGGTGTAATAAATCTGCATGGAGCGAGATCCACTTTGCCTGGGCATCCCTTCTGCCTGAGAGAGAAGCCTGGTTGCGCCTGTGGAAAGATCCTTAAAGAAAGGGATGTCTGTCACTGCACTCCCCAGGAGCCTGTCTCGGGAAAGTGCAGCATGCTGCCCCAGGAGAAGAGAAGGAGTCGTTGGCCTTGTGGACGGAAAACGGTCGCGAAGCAGGAGCGCCGGCCCTGGCAAGAACAGCGGGCCGGTGGCAAGACAATTGTCACCCTCTGCTTGTTCAGAGAGACGAAGCTAAGGAGACACGAGGGGATGATTGGGCACGGGAGCGTGCTCTAATCTGAGGAAGGAGTCTGGACAGAAGGAAGGCCTTTCCTGTGCCTCTGGGCCCAAGGGGATAGCAGGTCCTTGGCCACCTGTCCAGAGGGCAGACGTGGGCTTGCCACCAATCTCCCGAACCTGAACTCGCAGAAACACCTCCTGGAGGAACGGGCAATCAAATGCCGTCTTCCTCCAGGATGTGGCAGCCTTGGCGGAGGCAGGGGGTGTGTCGGGGAAACAGGGACAGTTTCCCATTACTCCCCATCCCAGGGCACGGGCCGTGTGCAGTGATCCTCTCGCGGCTCCTGAAGGATGGGGAAGGCACGAGCCTAGTCCCCTGTCCCCCTGAATGCCAGAGCGAAAGGGCAGGACTTGCCTACGAGGAGAGATGTCATTGTGAGCAGAGTGCCATCCTAGGCCATGCACGCTGCTGCAGGGTCGAGGCTGGGTCTGCTTATTTCGGCTTGGTAGGATGAACCCAGGATGTGAACTTGGAGCCCGGGAAAGCAAGGCACAAGAGGCACCAGCTCTCCCGCTGCTCTTCTTCCCTGAAGCGACTAAAGCCTTGCTGAGGAAGCAGCGGCCAAGTGCAGTTCGCTCCAAGCCAAAGCCTCTGCGAAAGCACAGCATTCGCTGAGAAATCAGAGTCGGATCTGCGGGCTCTACTGCTGCTTGCCTGAGCCCGGTCTCGCGGTGGGAGAAACCCGCATACAGCGAAATCCTCTTTGCCCGGGCTTCTCCTCTGGGAAAGCACAGCATTCACTGGGAAATCAGAATCGGATGTGGGGGATGCTGCTGCTGAATACCTAAGCTACTCTCCACAGCACGTTGGAAGATACCCGCATGCAACGAAATCCTCTTTGCCCTAGCACCTCTTTGCCTAAGAGAGAAGCGTGGTTGCACATCTGAAAGGGCCTTAAGGAAAGGGACATGTCTTTCACTGCACTCCCCAGGAGCAAGTCTGGGGCAGGCCGAACAAGCCGCCCCCAGAGAAGAGAAGATGCCATTGGCCTTGAGTTTGGGAAACGGTCGGGAAGCAGGAGAGCCTGCCGTGGCAGGAAGAGCAGGCCGGTGGCAAGACAAGTGTCACCCGCTCCCGGTGCGGAGAGACGAAGCCTCACTGCTAATGAGACATGAGGTGACGACTAGGGCAGGGGCACCTGCTCCACTCTGAGGAAGGAGTCTGGGCAGAAGGCAGGCCTGTCTTGTGCCTCTGGTCCCAAGGGGACAGCATGTCCTTGACCACCTGTCCGTAGGGCACACTTGGGCTTGCTACCAGGAGCCAAACCCGGAACTTGAGGAACAGCTCCCTCGTGAAATGGGCAGTCAGATGCCATCTTCCTCCAAGATGTGACAGCGTTTTCGGTGGCAGGGGGTTTGCCGGGGAAGGAGTGGGGACAGTCCCCCAAAGCTCCCCATTCCAGGCAACGGACGGTGTTCAGGGATCCTGTCGCCTCTCCTCTCCTGTGGCGAAGGCACTGGCCTTGTCCGTGAGTCCGCCTGAGAGCCAGTACCAAAGGCCAAGCGTTGCCTACAACGGGAGTTGGTAGTGTGCATTGAGTGCCATCCTAGGCCACGCACGCTGCTGCAGGTTTGTGGCTGTGTCTGCTTATTTCGGCCTGGCAGCGAGAACCCAGGGCGCCAACATGAAGCCCGGGACAGCAAGGCCTAAGACGGACCAGCTCTCCGCAGCTCTTCTTCCCTGACGCGACAGAGCAAACACCGAAATCCTTGCTGAGGAAGCAGCAGCGAAGTGCGGTTCCCGCCAAGCTGAAAAACCTATGCGAAAGCATAGCCATCGCTGGGAAATCAGAGTCGTTTTTGTGGGCTGCTGTTGCTGCTTGCCTTAGCCTAGTATTCGAGCACGGCGGGAGGAACCCGCATAGAGCAAAAGCCTCTTTGCTAGGGCATCCCCTCTGGAAAGCACAGCATTCTCTGGGAAATCAGAGTCGGATCTGTGGGATGCTGCTGTTGTTTTCCTGAGGAAGACTCCACAGCACGGTGTAATAAATCTGCATGGAGCGAGATCCACTTTGCCTGGGCATCCCTTCTGCCTGAGAGAGAAGCCTGGTTGCGCCTGTGGAAAGAGCCTTAAATAAAGGGACATGTCTGTCACTGCACTCCCCAGGAGCCTGTCTCGGGAAAGTGCAGCATGCTGCCCCAGGAGAAGAGAAGGAGTCGTTGGCCTTGTGGACGGAAAACGGTCGCGAAGCAGGAGCGCCGGCCCTGGCAAGAACAGCGGGCCGGTGGCAAGACAATTGTCACCCTCTGCTTGTGCAGAGAGACGAAGCTAAGGAGACACGAGGGTATGATTGGGCACGGGAGCGTGCTCTAATCTGAGGAAGGAGTCTGGACAGAAGGAAGGCCTTTCCTGTGCCTCTGGGCCCAAGGGGATAGCAGGTCCTTGGCCACCTGTCCAGAGGGCAGACGTGGGCTTGCCACCAATCTCCCGAACCTGAACTCGCAGAAACACCTCCTGGAGGAACGGGCAATCAAATGCCGTCTTCCTCCAGGATGTGGCAGCCTTGGCGGAGGCAGGGGGTGTGTCGGGGAAACAGGGACAGTTTCCCATTACTCCCCATCCCAGGGCACGGGCCGTGTGCAGTGATCCTCTCGCGGCTCCTCAAGGATGGGGAAGGCACGAGCCTAGTCCCCTGTCCCCCTGAATGCCAGAGCGAAAGGGCAGGCCTTGCCTACGAGGAGAGATGTCATTGTGAGCAGAGTGCCATCCTAGGCCATGCACGCTGCTGCAGGGTCGAGGCTGGGTCTGCTTATTTCGGCTTGGTAGGATGAACCCAGGATGTGAACTTGGAGCCCGGGAAAGCAAGGCCCAAGAGGCACCAGCTCTCCCGCTGCTCTTCTTCCCTGAAGCGACTAAAGCCTTGCTGAGGAAGCAGCGGCCAAGTGCTGTTCGCTCCAAGCCAAAGCCTCTGCGAAAGCACAGCATTCGCTGAGAAATCAGAGTCGGATCTGCGGGCTCTACTGCTGCTTTCCTGAGCCCGGTGTAACGGTGGGAGAAACCCGCATACAGCGAAATCCTCTTTGCCCGGGCATCTCCTCTGGGAAAGCACAGCATTCACTGGGAAATCAGAATCGGATGTGGGGGATGCTGCTGCTGAATACCTAAGCTACTCTCCACAGCACGTTGGAAGATACCCGCATGCAACGAAATCCTCTTTGCCCTAGCACCTCTTTGCCTAAGAGAGAAGCGTGGTTGCACATCTGAAAGGGCCTTAAGGAAAGGGACATGTCTTTCACTGCACTCCCCAGGAGCAAGTCTGGGGCAGGCCGAACAAGCCGCCCCCAGAGAAGAGAAGGTGCCATTGGCCTTGAGTTTGGGAAACGGTCGGGAAGCAGGAGAGCCTGCCGTGGCAGGAAGAGCAGGCCGGTGGCAAGACAAGTGTCACCCGCTCCCGGTGCGGAGAGACGAAGCCTCACTGCTAAAGAGACATGAGGTGACGACTAGGGCAGGGGCACCTGCTCCACTCTGAGGAAGGAGTCTGGGCAGAAGGCAGGCCTGTCTTGTGCCTCTGGTCCCAAGGGGACAGCATGTCCTTGACCACCTGTCCGTAGGGCACACTCGGGCTTGCTACCAGGAGCCAAACCCGGAACTTGAGGAACAGCTCCCTCGTGAAATGGGCAGTCAGATGCCATCTTCCTCCAAGATGTGACAGCGTTTTCGGTGGCAGGGGGTTTGCCGGGGAAGGAGTGGGGACAGTCCCCCAAAGCTCCCCATTCCAGGGAACGGACGGTGTTCAGGGATCCTGTCGCCTCTCCTCTCCTGTGGCGAAGGCACTGGCCTTGTCCGTGAGTCCGCCTGAGAGCCAGTACCAAAGGCCAAGCGTTGCCTACAACGGGAGTTGGTAGTGTGCATTGAGTGCCATCCTAGGCCACGCACGCTGCTGCAGGTTTGTGGCTGTGTCTGCTTATTTCGGCCTGGCAGCGAGAACCCAGGGCGCCAACATGAAGCCCGGGACAGCAAGGCCTAAGACGGACCAGCTCTCCGCAGCTCTTCTTCCCTGACGCGACAGAGCAAACACCGAAATCCTTGCTGAGGAAGCAGCAGCGAAGTGCGGTTCCCGCCAAGCTGAAAAGCTATGCGAAAGCATAGCCATCGCTGGGAAATCAGAGTCGTTTCTGTGGGCTGCTGTTGCTGCTTGCCTTAGCCTAGTATTCGAGCACGGCGGGAGGAACCCGCATAGAGCAAAAGCCTCTTTGCTAGGGCATCCCCTCTGGGAAAGCACAGCATTCTCTGGGAAATCAGAGTCGGATCTGTGGGATGCTGCTGCTGTTTTCCTGAGGAAGACTCCACAGCACGGTGTAATAAATCTGCATGGAGCGAGATCCACTTTGCCTGGGCATCCCTTCTGCCTGAGAGAGAAGCCTGGTTGCGCCTGTGGAAAGAGCCTTAAAGAAAGGGACATGTCTGTCACTGAACTCCCCAGGAGCCTGTCTCGGGAAAGTGCAGCATGCTGCCCCAGGAGAAGAGAAGGAGTCGTTGGCCTTGTGGACGGAAAACGGTCGCGAAGCAGGAGCGCCGGCCCTGGCAAGAACAGCGGGCCGGTGGCAAGACAATTGTCACCCTCTGCTTGTGCAGAGAGACGAAGCTAAGGAGACACGAGGGGATGATTGGGCACGGGAGCGTGCTCTAATCTGAGGAAGGAGTCTGGACAGAAGGAAGGCCTTTCCTGTGCCTCTGGGCCCAAGGGGATAGCAGGTCCTTGGCCACCTGTCCAGAGGGCAGACGTGGGCTTGCCACCAATCTCCCGAACCTGAACTCGCAGAAACACCTCCTGGAGGAACGGGCAATCAAATGCCGTCTTCCTCCAGGATGTGGCAGCCTTGGCGGAGGCAGGGGGTGTGTCGGGGAAACAGGGACAGTTTCCCATTACTCCACATCCCAGGGCACGGGCCGTGTGCAGTGATCCTCTCGCGGCTCCTCAAGGATGGGGAAGGCACGAGCCTAGTCCCCTGTCCCCCTGAATGCCAGAGCGAAAGGGCAGGCCTTGCCTACGAGGAGAGATGTTATTGTGAGCAGAGTGCCATCCTAGGCCATGCACGCTGCTGCAGGGTCGAGGCTGGGTCTGCTTATTTCGGCTTGGTAGGATGAACCCAGGATGTGAACTTGGAGCCCGGGAAAGCAAGGCACAAGAGGCACCAGCTCTCCCGCTGCTCTTCTTCCCTGAAGCGACTAAAGCCTTGCTGAGGAAGCAGCGGCCAAGTGCAGTTCGCTCCAAGCCAAAGCCTCTGCGAAAGCACAGCATTCGCTGAGAAATCAGAGTCGGATCTGCGGGCTCTACTGCTGCTTGCCTGAGCCCGGTCTCGCGGTGGGAGAAACCCGCATACAGCGAAATCCTCTTTGCCCGGGCTTCTCCTCTGGGAAAGCACAGCATTCACTGGGAAATCAGAATCGGATGTGGGGGATGCTGCTGCTGAATACCTAAGCTACTCTCCACAGCACGTTGGAAGATACCCGCATGCAACGAAATCCTCTTTGCCCTAGCACCTCTTTGCCTAAGAGAGAAGCGTGGTTGCACATCTGAAAGGGCCTTAAGGAAAGGGACATGTCTTTCACTGCACTCCCCAGGAGCAAGTCTGGGGCAGGCCGAACAAGCCGCCCCCAGAGAAGAGAAGATGCCATTGGCCTTGAGTTTGGGAAACGGTCGGGAAGCAGGAGAGCCTGCCGTGGCAGGAAGAGCAGGCCGGGGCAAGACAAGTGTCACCCGCTCCCGGTGCGGAGAGACGAAGCCTCACTGCTAATGAGACATGAGGTGACGACTAGGGCAGGGCCACCTGCTCCACTCTGAGGAAGGAGTCTGGGCAGAAGGCAGGCCTGTCTTGTGCCTCTGGTCCCAAGGGGACAGCATGTCCTTGACCACCTGTCCGTAGGGCACACTTGGGCTTGCTACCAGGAGCCAAACCCGGAACTTGAGGAACAGCTCCCTCGTGAAATGGGCAGTCAGATGCCATCTTCCTCCAAGATGTGACAGCGTTTTCGGTGGCAGGGGGTTTGCCGGGGAAGGAGTGGGGACAGTCCCCCAAAGCTCCCCATTCCAGGCAACGGACGGTGTTCAGGGATCCTGTCGCCTCTCCTCTCCTGTGGCGAAGGCACTGGCCTTGTCCGTGAGTCCGCCTGAGAGCCAGTACCAAAGGCCAAGCGTTGCCTACAACGGGAGTTGGTAGTGTGCATTGAGTGCCATCCTAGGCCACGCACGCTGCTGCAGGTTTGTGGCTGTGTCTGCTTATTTCGGCCTGGCAGCGAGAACCCAGGGCGCCAACATGAAGCCCGGGACAGCAAGGCCTAAGACGGACCAGCTCTCCGCAGCTCTTCTTCCCTGACGCGACAGAGCAAACACCGAAATCCTTGCTGAGGAAGCAGCAGCGAAGTGCGGTTCCCGCCAAGCTGAAAAACCTATGCGAAAGCATAGCCATCGCTGGGAAATCAGAGTCGTTTTTGTGGGCTGCTGTTGCTGCTTGCCTTAGCCTAGTATTCGAGCACGGCGGGAGGAACCCGCATAGAGCAAAAGCCTCTTTGCTAGGGCATCCCCTCTGGAAAGCACAGCATTCTCTGGGAAATCAGAGTCGGATCTGTGGGATGCTGCTGTTGTTTTCCTGAGGAAGACTCCACAGCACGGTGTAATAAATCTGCATGGAGCGAGATCCACTTTGCCTGGGCATCCCTTCTGCCTGAGAGAGAAGCCTGGTTGCGCCTGTGGAAAGAGCCTTAAAGAAAGGGACATGTCTGTCACTGCACTCCCCAGGAGCCTGTCTCGGGAAAGTGCAGCATGCTGCCCCAGGAGAAGAGAAGGAGTCGTTGGCCTTGTGGACGGAAAACGGTCGCGAAGCAGGAGCGCCGGCCCTGGCAAGAACAGCGGGCCGGTGGCAAGACAATTGTCACCCTCTGCTTGTGCAGAGAGACGAAGCTAAGGAGACACGAGGGTATGATTGGGCACGGGAGCGTGCTCTAATCTGAGGAAGGAGTCTGGACAGAAGGAAGGCCTTTCCTGTGCCTCTGGGTCCAAGGGGATAGCACGTCCTTGGCCACCTGTCCAGAGGGCAGACGTGGGCTTGCCACCAATCTCCCGAACCTGAACTCGCAGAAACACCTCCTGGAGGAACGGGCAATCAAATGCCGTCTTCCTCCAGGATGTGGCAGCCTTGGCGGAGGCAGGGGGTGTGTCGGGGAAACAGGGACAGTTTCCCATTACTCCCCATCCCAGGGCACGGGCCGTGTGCAGTGATCCTCTCGCGGCTCCTCAAGGATGGGGAAGGCACGAGCCTAGTCCCCTGTCCCCCTGAATGCCAGAGCGAAAGGGCAGGCCTTGCCTACGAGGAGAGATGTCATTGTGAGCAGAGTGCCATCCTAGGCCATGCACGCTGCTGCAGGGTCGAGGCTGGGTCTGCTTATTTCGGCTTGGTAGGATGAACCCAGGATGTGAACTTGGAGCCCGGGAAAGCAAGGCCCAAGAGGCACCAGCTCTCCCGCTGCTCTTCTTCCCTGAAGCGACTAAAGCCTTGCTGAGGAAGCAGCGGCCAAGTGCTGTTCGCTCCAAGCCAAAGCCTCTGCGAAAGCACAGCATTCGCTGAGAAATCAGAGTCGGATCTGCGGGCTCTACTGCTGCTTGCCTGAGCCCGGTGTAACGGTGGGAGAAACCCGCATACAGCGAAATCCTCTTTGCCCGGGCATCTCCTCTGGGAAAGCACAGCATTCACTGGGAAATCATAATCGGATGTGGGGGATGCTGCTGCTGAATACCTAAGCTACTCTCCACAGCACGTTGGAAGATACCCGCATGCAACGAAATCCTCTTTGCCCTAGCACCTCTTTGCATAAGAGAGAAGCGTGGTTGCACATCTGAAAGGGCCTTAAGGAAAGGGACATGTCTTTCACTGCACTCCCCAGGAGCAAGTCTGGGGCAGGCCGAACAAGCCGCCCCCAGAGAAGAGAAGGTGCCATTGGCCTTGAGTTTGGGAAACGGTCGGGAAGCAGGAGAGCCTGCCGTTGCAGGAAGAGCAGGCCGGTGGCAAGACAAGTGTCACCCGCTCCCAGTGCGGAGAGACGAAGCCTCACTGCTAATGAGACATGAGGTGACGACTAGGGCAGGGGCACCTGCTCCACTCTGAGGAAGGAGTCTGGGCAGAAGGCAGGCCTGTCTTGTGCCTCTGGTCCCAAGGGGACAGCATGTCCTTGACCACCTGTCCGTAGGGCACACTTGGGCTTGCTACCAGGAGCCAAACCCGGAACTTGAGGAACAGCTCCCTCGTGAAATGGGCAGTCAGATGCCATCTTCCTCCAAGATGTGACAGCGTTTTCGGTGGCAGGGGGTTTGCCGGGGAAGGAGTGGGGACAGTCCCCCAAAGCTCCCCATTCCAGGGAACGGACGGTGTTCAGGGATCCTGTCGCCTCTCCTCTCCTGTGGCGAAGGCACTGGCCTTGTCCGTGAGTCCGCCTGAGAGCCAGTACCAAAGGCCAAGCGTTGCCTACAACGGGAGTTGGTAGTGTGCATTGAGTGCCATCCTAGGCCACGCACGCTGCTGCAGGTTTGTGGCTGTGTCTGCTTATTTCGGCCTGGCAGCGAGAACCCAGGGCGCCAACATGAAGCCCGGGACAGCAAGGCCTAAGACGGACCAGCTCTCCGCAGCTCTTCTTCCCTGACGCGACAGAGCAAACACCGAAATCCTTGCTGAGGAAGCAGCAGCGAAGTGAGGTTCCCGCCAAGCTGAAAAACCTATGCGAAAGCATAGCCATCGCTGGGAAATCAGAGTCGTTTTTGTGGGCTGCTGTTGCTGCTTGCCTTAGCCTAGTATTCGAGCACGGCGGGAGGAACCCGCATAGAGCAAAAGCCTCTTTGCTAGGGCATCCCCTCTGGAAAGCACAGCATTCTCTGGGAAATCAGAGTCGGATCTGTGGGATGCTGCTGCTGTTTTCCTGAGGAAGACTCCACAGCACGGTGTAATAAATCTGCATGGAGCGAGATCCACTTTGCCTGGGCATCCCTTCTGCCTGAGAGAGAAGCCTGGTTGCGCCTGTGGAAAGAGCCTTAAAGAAAGGGACATGTCTGTCACTGCACTCCCCAGGAGCCTGTCTCGGGAAAGTGCAGCATGCTGCCCCAGGAGAAGAGAAGGAGTCGTTGGCCTTGTGGACGGAAAACGGTCGCGAAGCAGGAGCGCCGGCCCTGGCAAGAACAGCGGGCCGGTGGCAAGACAATTGTCACCCTCTGCTTGTGCAGAGAGACGAAGCTAAGGAGACACGAGGGTATGATTGGGCACGGGAGCGTGCTCTAATCTGAGGAAGGAGTCTGGACAGAAGGAAGGCCTTTCCTGTGCCTCTGGGCCCAAGGGGATAGCAGGTCCTTGGCCACCTGTCCAGAGGGCAGACGTGGGCTTGCCACGAATCTCCCGAACCTGAACTCGCAGAAACACCTCCTGGAGGAACGGGCAATCAAATGCCGTCTTCCTCCAGGATGTGGCAGCCTTGGCGGAGGCAGGGGGTGTGTCGGGGAAACAGGGACAGTTTCCCATTACTCCCCATCCCAGGGCACGGGCCGTGTGCAGTGATCCTCTCGCGGCTCCTCAAGGATGGGGAAGGCACGAGCCTAGTCCCCTGTCCCCCTGAATGCCAGAGCGAAAGGACAGGCCTTGCCTACGAGGAGAGATGTCATTGTGAGCAGAGTGCCATCCTATGCCATGCACGCTGCTGCAGGGTCGAGGCTGGGTCTGCTTATTTCGGCTTGGTAGGATGAACCCAGGATGTGAACTTGGAGCCCGGGAAAGCAAGGCCCAAGAGGCACCAGCTCTCCCGCTGCTCTTCTTCCCTGAAGCGACTAAAGCCTTGCTGAGGAAGCAGCGGCCAAGTGCTGTTCGCTCCAAGCCAAAGCCTCTGCGAAAGCACAGCATTCGCTGAGAAATCAGAGTCGGATCTGCGGGCTCTACTGCTGCTTGCCTGAGCCCGGTGTAACGGTGGGAGAAACCCGCATACAGTGAAATCCTCTTTGCCCGGGCATCTCCTCTGGGAAAGCACAGCATTCACTGGGAAATCAGAATCGGATGTGGGGGATGCTGCTGCTGAATACCTAAGCTACTCTCCACAGCACGTTGGAAGATACCCGCATGCAACGAAATCCTCTTTGCCCTAGCACCTCTTTGCCTAAGAGAGAAGCGTGGTTGCACATCTGAAAGGGCCTTAAGGAAAGGGACATGTCTTTCACTGCACTCCCCAGGAGCAAGTCTGGGGCAGGCCGAACAAGCCGCCCCCAGAGAAGAGAAGGTGCCATTGGCCTTGAGTTTGGGAAACGGTCGGGAAGCAGGAGAGCCTGCCGTGGCAGGAAGAGCAGGCCGGTGGCAAGACAAGTGTCACCCGCTCCCGGTGCGGAGAGACGAAGCCTCACTGCTAAAGAGACATGAGGTGACGACTAGGGCAGGGGCACCTGCTCCACTCTGAGGAAGGAGTCTGGGCAGAAGGCAGGCCTGTCTTGTGCCTCTGGTCCCAAGGGGACAGCATGTCCTTGACCACCTGTCCGTAGGGCACACTCGGGCTTGCTACCAGGAGCCAAACCCGGAACTTGAGGAACAGCTCCCTCGTGAAATGGGCAGTCAGATGCCATCTTCCTCCAAGATGTGACAGCGTTTTCGGTGGCCGGGGGTTTGCCGGGGAAGGAGTGGGGACAGTCCCCCAAAGCTCCCCATTCCAGGGAACGGACGGTGTTCAGGGATCCTGTCGCCTCTCCTCTCCTGTGGCGAAGGCACTGGCCTTGTCCGTGAGTCCGCCTGAGAGCCAGTACCAAAGGCCAAGCGTTGCCTACAACGGGAGTTGGTAGTGTGCATTGAGTGCCATCCTAGGCCACGCACGCTGCTGCAGGTTTGTGGCTGTGTCTGCTTATTTCGGCCTGGCAGCGAGAACCCAGGGCGCCAACATGAAGCCCGGGACAGCAAGGCCTAAGACGGACCAGCTCTCCGCAGCTCTTCTTCCCTGACGCGACAGAGCAAACACCGAAATCCTTGCTGAGGAAGCAGCAGCGAAGTGCGGTTCCCGCCAAGCTGAAAAGCTATGCGAAAGCATAGCCATCGCTGGGAAATCAGAGTCGTTTCTGTGGGCTGCTGTTGCTGCTTGCCTTAGCCTAGTATTCGAGCACGGCGGGAGGAACCCGCATAGAGCAAAAGCCTCTTTGCTAGGGCATCCCCTCTGGGAAAGCACAGCATTCTCTGGGAAATCAGAGTCGGATCTGTGGGATGCTGCTGCTGTTTTCCTGAGGAAGACTCCACAGCACGGTGTAATAAATCTGCATGGAGCGAGATCCACTTTGCCTGGGCATCCCTTCTGCCTGAGAGAGAAGCCTGGTTGCGCCTGTGGAAAGAGCCTTAAAGAAAGGGACATGTCTGTCACTGAACTCCCCAGGAGCCTGTCTCGGGAAAGTGCAGCATGCTGCCCCAGGAGAAGAGAAGGAGTCGTTGGCCTTGTGGACGGAAAACGGTCGCGAAGCAGGAGCGCCGGCCCTGGCAAGAACAGCGGGCCGGTGGCAAGACAATTGTCACCCTCTGCTTGTGCAGAGAGACGAAGCTAAGGAGACACGAGGGGATGATTGGGCACGGGAGCGTGCTCTAATCTGAGGAAGGAGTCTGGACAGAAGGAAGGCCTTTCCTGTGCCTCTGGGCCCAAGGGGATAGCAGGTCCTTGGCCACCTGTCCAGAGGGCAGACGTGGGCTTGCCACCAATCTCCCGAACCTGAACTCGCAGAAACACCTCCTGGAGGAACGGGCAATCAAATGCCGTCTTCCTCCAGGATGTGGCAGCCTTGGCGGAGGCAGGGGGTGTGTCGGGGAAACAGGGACAGTTTCCCATTACTCCCCATCCCAGGGCACGGGCCGTGTGCAGTGATCCTCTCGCGGCTCCTCAAGGATGGGGAAGGCACGAGCCTAGTCCCCTGTCCCCCTGAATGCCAGAGCGAAAGGACAGGCCTTGCCTACGAGGAGAGATGTCATTGTGAGCAGAGTGCCATCCTAGGCCATGCACGCTGCTGCAGGGTCGAGGCTGGGTCTGCTTATTTCGGCTTGGTAGGATGAACCCAGGATGTGAACTTGGAGCCCGGGAAAGCAAGGCCCAAGAGGCACCAGCTCTCCCGCTGCTCTTCTTCCCTGAAGCGACTAAAGCCTTGCTGAGGAAGCAGCGGCCATGTGCTGTTCGCTCCAAGCCAAAGCCTCTGCGAAAGCACAGCATTCGCCGAGAAATCAGAGTCGGATCTGCGGGCTCTACTGCTGCTTGCCTGAGCCCGGTGTAACGGTGGGAGAAACCCGCATACAGCGAAATCCTCTTTGCCCGGGCATCTCCTCTGGGAAAGCACAGCATTCACTGGGAAATCAGAATCGGATGTGGGGGATGCTGCTGCTGAATACCTAAGCTACTCTCCACAGCACGTTGGAAGATACCCACATGCAACGAAATCCTCTTTGCCCTAGCACCTCTTTGCCTAAGAGAGAAGCGTGGTTGCACATCTGAAAGGGCCTTAAGGAAAGGGACATGTCTTTCACTGCACTCCCCAGGAGCAAGTCTGGGGCAGGCCGAACAAGCCGCCCCCAGAGAAGAGAAGGTGCCATTGGCCTTGAGTTTGGGAAACGGTCGGGAAGCAGGAGAGCCTGCCGTGGCAGGAAGAGCAGGCCGGTGGCAAGACAAGTGTCACCCGCTCCCGGTGCGGAGAGACGAAGCCTCACTGCTAATGAGACATGAGGTGACGACTAGGGCAGGGGCACCTGCTCCACTCTGAGGAAGGAGTCTGGGCAGAAGGCAGGCCTGTCTTGTGCCTCTGGTCCCAAGGGGACAGCATGTCCTTGACCACCTGTCCGTAGGGCACACTTGGGCTTGCTACCAGGAGCCAAACCCGGAACTTGAGGAACAGCTCCCTCGTGAAATGGGCAGTCAGATGCCATCTTCCTCCAAGATGTGACAGCGTTTTCGGTGGCAGGGGGTTTGCCGGGGAAGGAGTGGGGACAGTCCCCCAAAGCTCCCCATTCCAGGGAACGGACGGTGTTCAGGGATCCTGTCGCCTCTCCTCTCCTGTGGCGAAGGCACTGGCCTTGTCCGTGAGTCCGCCTGAGAGCCAGTACCAAAGGCCAAGCGTTGCCTACAACGGGAGTTGGTAGTGTGCATTGAGTGCCATCCTAGGCCACGCACGCTGCTGCAGGTTTGTGGCTGTGTCTGCTTATTTCGGCCTGGCAGCGAGAACCCAGGGCGCCAACATGAAGCCCGGGACAGCAAGGCCTAAGACGGACCAGCTCTCCGCAGCTCTTCTTCCCTGACGCGACAGAGCAAACACCGAAATCCTTGCTGAGGAAGCAGCAGCGAAGTGCGGTTCCCGCCAAGCTGAAAACCTATGCGAAAGCATAGCCATCGCTGGGAAATCAGAGTCGTTTCTGTGGGCTGCTGTTGCTGCTTGCCTTAGCCTAGTATTCGAGCACGGCGGGAGGAACCCGCATAGAGCAAAAGCCTCTTTGCTAGGGCATCCCCTCTGGGAAAGCACAGCATTCTCTGGGAAATCAGAGTCGGATCTGTGGGATGCTGCTGCTCTTTTCCTGAGGAAGCCTCCACAGCACGGTGTAATAAATCTGCATGGAGCGAGATCCACTTTGCCTGGGCATCCCTTCTGCCTGAGAGAGAAGCCTGGTTGCGCCTGTGGAAAGAGCCTTAAATAAAGGGACATGTCTGTCACTGCACTCCCCAGGAGCCTGTCTCGGGAAAGTGCAGCATGCTGCCCCAGGAGAAGAGAAGGAGTCGTTGGCCTTGTGGACGGAAAACGGTCGCGAAGCAGGAGCGCCGGCCCTGGCAAGAACAGGGGGACGGTGGCAAGACAATTGTCACCCTCTGCTTGTGCAGAGAGACGAAGCTAAGGAGACACGAGGGGATGATTGGGCACGGGAGCGTGCTCTAATCTGAGGAAGGAGTCTGGACAGAAGGAAGGCCTTTCCTGTGCCTCTGGGCCCAAGGGGATAGCAGGTCCTTGGCCACCTGTCCAGTGGGCAGACGTGGGCTTGCCACCAATCTCCCGAACCTGAACTCGCAGAAACACCTCCTGGAGGAACGGGCAATCAAATGCCGTCTTCCTCCAGGATGTGGCAGCCTTGGCGGAGGCAGGGGGTGTGTCGGGGAAACAGGGACAGTTTCCCATTACTCCCCATCCCAGGGCACGGGCCGTGTGCAGTGATCCTCTCGCGGCTCCTCAAGGATGGGGAAGGCACGAGCCTAGTCCCCTGTCCCCCTGAATGCCAGAGCGAAAGGACAGGCCTTGCCTACGAGGAGAGATGTCATTGTGAGCAGAGTGCCATCCTAGGCCATGCACGCTGCTGCAGGGTCGAGGCTGGGTCTGCTTATTTCGGCTTGGTAGGATGAACCCAGGATGTGAACTTGGAGCCCGGGAAAGCAAGGCCCAAGAGGCACCAGCTCTCCCGCTGCTCTTCTTCCCTGAAGCGACTAAAGCCTTGCTGAGGAAGCAGCGGCCAAGTGCTGTTCGCTCCAAGCCAAAGCCTCTGCGAAAGCACAGCATTCGCTGAGAAATCAGAGTCGGATCTGCGGGCTCTACTGCTGCTTGCCTGAGCCCGGTGTAACGGTGGGAGAAACCCGCATACAGTGAAATCCTCTTTGCCCGGGCATCTCCTCTGGGAAAGCACAGCATTCACTGGGAAATCAGAATCGGATGTGTGGGATGCTGCTGCTGAATACCTAAGCTACTCTCCACAGCACGTTGGAAGATACCCGCATGCAACGAAATCCTCTTTGCCCTAGCACCTCTTTGCCTAAGAGAGAAGCGTGGTTGCACATCTGAAAGGGCCTTAAGTAAAGGGACATGTCTTTCACTGCACTCCCCAGGAGCAAGTCTGGGGCAGGCCGAACAAGCCGCCCCCAGAGAAGAGAAGGTGCCATTGGCCTTGAGTTTGGGAAACGGTCGGGAAGCAGGAGAGCCTGCCGTGGCAGGAAGTGCAGGCCGGTGGCAAGACAAGTGTCACCCGATCCCGGTGCGGAGAGACGAAGCCTCACTGCTAAAGAGACATGAGGTGACGACTAGGGCAGGGGCACCTGCTCCACTCTGAGGAAGGAGTCTGGGCAGAAGGCAGGCCTGTCTTGTGCCTCTGGTCCCAAGGGGACAGCATGTCCTTGACCACCTGTCCGTAGGGCACACTCGGGCTTGCTACCAGGAGCCAAACCCGGAACTTGAGGAACAGCTCCCTCGTGAAATGGGCAGTCAGATGCCATCTTCCTCCAAGATGTGACAGCGTTTTCGGTGGCAGGGGGTTTGCCGGGGAAGGAGTGGGGACAGTCCCCCAAAGCTCCCCATTCCAGGGAACGGACGGTGTTCAGGGATCCTGTCGCCTCTCCTCTCCTGTGGCGAAGGCACTGGCCTTGTCCGTGAGTCCGCCTGAGAGCCAGTACCAAAGGCCAAGCGTTGCCTACAACGGGAGTTGGTAGTGTGCATTGAGTGCCATCCTAGGCCACGCACGCTGCTGCAGGTTTGTGGCTGTGTCTGCTTATTTCGGCCTGGCAGCGAGAACCCAGGGCGCCAACATGAAGCCCGGGACAGCAAGGCCTAAGACGGACCAGCTCTCCGCAGCTCTTCTTCCCTGACGCGACAGAGCAAACACCGAAATCCTTGCTGAGGAAGCAGCAGCGAAGTGCGGTTCCCGCCAAGCTGAAAAGCTATGCGAAAGCATAGCCATCGCTGGGAAATCAGAGTCGTTTCTGTGGGCTGCTGTTGCTGCTTGCCTTAGCCTAGTATTCGAGCACGGCGGGAGGAACCCGCATAGAGCAAAAGCCTCTTTGCTAGGGCATCCCCTCTGGGAAAGCACAGCATTCTCTGGGAAATCAGAGTCGGATCTGTGGGATGCTGCTGCTGTTTTCCTGAGGAAGACTCCACAGCACGGTGTAATAAATCTGCATGGAGCGAGATCCACTTTGCCTGGGCATCCCTTCTGCCTGAGAGAGAAGCGTGGTTGCGCCTGTGGAAAGATCCTTAAAGAAAGGGACATGTCTGTCACTGCACTCCCCAGGAGCCTGTCTCGGGAAAGTGCAGCATGCTGCCCCAGGAGAAGAGAAGGAGTCGTTGGCCTTGTGGACGGAAAACGGTCGCGAAGCAGGAGCGCCGGCCCTGGCAAGAACAGCGGGCCGGTGGCAAGACAATTGTCACCCTCTGCTTGTGCAGAGAGACGAAGCTAAGGAGACACGAGGGGATGATTGGGCACGGGAGCGTGCTCTAAACTGCGGAAGGAGTCTGGACAGAAGGAAGGCCTTTCCTGTGCCTCTGGGCCCAAGGGGATAGCAGGTCCTTGGCCACCTGTCCAGAGGGCAGACGTGGGCTTGCCACCAATCTCCCGAACCTGAACTCGCAGAAACACCTCCTGGAGGAACGGGCAATCAAATGCCATCTTCCTCCAGGATGTGGCAGCCTTGGCGGAGGCAGGGGGTGTGTCGGGGAAACAGGGACAGTTTCCCATTACTCCCCATCCCAGGGCACGGGCCGTGTGCAGTGATCCTCTCGCGGCTCCTCAAGGATGGGGAAGGCACGAGCCTAGTCCCCTGTCCTCCTGAATGCCAGAGCGAAAGGGCAGGCCTTGCCTACGAGGAGAGATGTCATTGTGAGCAGAGTGCCATCCTAGGCCATGCACGCTGCTGCAGGGTCGAGGCTGGGTCTGCTTATTTCGGCTTGGTAGGATGAACCCAGGATGTGAACTTGGAGCCCGGGAAAGCAAGGCCCAAGAGGCACCAGCTCTCCCGCTGCTCTTCTTCCCTGAAGCGACTAAAGCCTTGCTGAGGAAGCAGCGGCCAAGTGCTGTTCGCTCCAAGCCAAAGCCTCTGCGAAAGCACAGCATTCACTGATAAATCAGAGTCGGATCTGCGGGCTCTACTGCTGCTTGCCTGAGCCCGGTGTAACGGTGGAAGAAACCCGCATACAGCGAAATCCTCTTTGCCCGGGCATCTCCTCTGTGAAAGCACAGCATTCACTGGGAAATCAGAATCGGATGTGGGGGATGCTGCTGCTGAATACCTAAGCTACTCTCCACAGCACGTTGGAAGATACCCGCATGCAACGAAATCCTCTTTGCCCTAGCACCTCTTTGCCTAAGAGAGAAGCGTGGTTGCACATCTGAAAGGGCCTTAAGGAAAGGGACATGTCTTTCACTGCACTCCCCAGGAGCAAGTCTGGGGCAGGCCGAACAAGCCGCCCCCAGGGAAGAGAAGGTGCCATTGGCCTTGAGTTTGGGAAACGGTCGGGAAGCAGGAGAGCCTGCCGTGGCAGGAAGAGCAGGCCGGTGGCAAGACAAGTGTCACCCGCTCCCGGTGCGGAGAGACGAAGCCTCACTGCTAATGAGACATGAGGTGACGACTAGGGCAGGGGCACCTGCTCCACTCTGAGGAAGGAGTCTGGGCAGAAGGCAGGCCTGTCTTGTGCCTCTGGTCCCAAGGGGACCTTGACCACCTGTCCGTAGGGCACACTCGGGCTTGCTACCAGGAGCCAAACCCGGAACTTGAGGAACAGCTCCCTCGTGAAATGGGCAGTCAGATGCCATCTTCCTCCAAGATGTGACAGCGTTTTCGGTGGCAGGGGGTTTGCCGGGGAAGGAGTGGGGACAGTCCCCCAAAGCTCCCCATTCCAGGGAACGGACGGTGTTCAGGGATCCTGTCGCCTCTCCTCTCCTGTGGCGAAGGCACTGGCCTTGTCCGTGAGTCCGCCTGAGAGCCAGTACCAAAGGCCAAGCGTTGCCTACAACGGGAGTTGGTAGTGTGCATTGAGTGCCACCCTCGCCACGCACGCTGCTGCAGGTTTGTGGCTGTGTCTGCTTATTTCGGCCTGGCAGCGAGAACCCAGGGCGCCAACATGAAGCCCGGGACAGCAAGGCCTAAGACGGACCAGCTCTCCGCAGCTCTTCTTCCCTGACGCGACAGAGCAAACACCGAAATCCTTGCTGAGGAAGCAGCAGCGAAGTGCGGTTCCCGCCAAGCTGAAAACCTATGCGAAAGCATAGCCATCGCTGGGAAATCAGAGTCGTTTCTGTGGGCTGCTGTTGCTGCTTGCCTTAGCCTAGTATTCGAGCACGGCGGGAGGAACCCACATAGAGCAAAAGCCTCTTTGCTAGGGCATCCCCTCTGGGAAAGCACAGCATTCTCTGGGAAATCAGAGTCGGATCTGTGGGATGCTGCTGCTGTTTTCCTGAGGAAGACTCCACAGCACGGTGTAATAAATCTGCATGGAGCGAGATCCACTTTGCCTGGGCATCCCTTCTGCCTGAGAGAGAAGCGTGGTTGCGCCTGTGGAAAGATCCTTAAAGAAACGGACATGTCTGTCACTGCACTCCCCAGGAGCCTGTCTCGGGAAAGTGCAGCATGCTGCCCCAGGAGAAGAGAAGGAGTCGTTGGCCTTGTGGACGGAAAACGGTCGCGAAGCAGGAGCGCCGGCCCTGGCAAGAACAGCGGGCCGGTGGCAAGACAATTGTCACCCTCTGCTTGTGCAGAGAGACGAAGCTAAGGAGACACGATGGTATGATTGGGCACGGGAGCGTGCTCTAATCTGAGGAAGGAGTCTGGACAGAAGGAAGGCCTTTCCTGTGCCTCTGGGCCCAAGGGGATAGCAGGTCCTTGGCCACCTGTCCAGAGGGCAGACGTGGGCTTGCCACCAATCTCCCGAACCTGAACTCGCAGAAACACCTCCTGGAGGAACGGGCAATCAAATGCCGTCTTCCTCCAGGATGTGGCAGCCTTGGCGGAGGCAGGGGGTGTGTCGGGGAAACAGGGACAGTTTCCCATTACTCCCCATCCCAGGGCACGGGCCGTGTGCAGTGATCCTCTCGCGGCTCCTCAAGGATGGGGAAGGCACGAGCATAGTCCCCTGTCCCCCTGAATGCCAGAGCGAGAGGGCAGGCCTTGCCTACGAGGAGAGATGTCATTGTGAGCAGAGTGCCATCCTAGGCCATGCACGCTGCTGCAGGGTCGAGGCTGGGTCTGCTTAGTTCGGCTTGGTAGGATGAACCCAGGATGTGAACTTGGAGCCCGGGAAAGCAAGGCCCAAGAGGCACCAGCTCTCCCGCTGCTCTTCTTCCCTGAAGCGACTAAAGCCTTGCTGAGGAAGCAGCGGCCAAGTGCTGTTCGCTCCAAGCCAATGCCTCTGCGAAAGCACAGCATTCGCCCAGAAATCAGAGTCGGATCTGCGGGCTCTACTGCTGCTTGCCTGAGCCCGGTCTCGCGGTGGGAGAAACCCGCATACAGCGAAATCCTCTTTGCCCGGGCATCTCCTCTGGGAAAGCACAGCATTCACTGGGAAATCAGAATCGGATGTGGGGGATGCTGCTGCTGAATACCTAAGCTACTCTCCACAGCACGTTGGAAGATACCCGCATGCAACGAAATCCTCTTTGCCCTAGCACCTCTTTGCCTAAGAGAGAAGCGTGGTTGCACATCTGAAAGGGCCTTAAGGAAAGGGACATGTCTTTCACTGCACTCCCCAGGAGCAAGTCTGGGGCAGGCCGAACAAGCCGCCCCCAGAGAAGAGAAGATGCCATTGGCCTTGAGTTTGGGAAACGGTCGGGAAGCAGGAGAGCCTGCCGTGGCAGGAAGAGCAGGCCGGTGGCAAGACAAGTGTCACCCGCTCCCGGTGCGGAGAGACGAAGCCTCACTGCTAATGAGACATGAGGTGACGACTAGGGCAGGGGCACCTGCTCCACTCTGAGGAAGGAGTCTGGGCAGAAGGCAGGCCTGTCTTGTGCCTCTGGTCCCAAGGGGACCTTGACCACCTGTCCGTAGGGCACACTCGGGCTTGCTACCAGGAGCCAAACCCGGAACTTGAGGAACAGCTCCCTCGTGAAATGGGCAGTCAGATGCCATCTTCCTCCAAGATGTGACAGCGTTTTCGGTGGCAGGGCGTTTGCCGGGGAAGGAGTGGGGACAGTCCCCCAAAGCTCCCCATTCCAGGGAACGGACGGTGTTCAGGGATCCTGTCGCCTCTCCTCTCCTGTGGCGAAGGCACTGGCCTTGTCCGTGAGTCCGCCTGAGAGCCAGTACCAAAGGCCAAGCGTTGCCTACAACGGGAGTTGGTAGTGTGCATTGAGTGCCATCCTAGGCCACGCACGCTGCTGCAGGTTTGTGGCTGTGTCTGCTTATTTCGGCCTGGCAGCGAGAACCCAGGGCGCCAACATGAAGCCCGGGACAGCAAGGCCTAAGACGGACCAGCTCTCCGCAGCTCTTCTTCCCTGACGCGACAGAGCAAACACCGAAATCCTTGCTGAGGAAGCAGCAGCGAAGTGCGGTTCCCGCCAAGCTGAAAAGCTATGCGAAAGCATAGCCATCGCTGGGAAATCAGAGTCGTTTCTGTGGGCTGCTGTTGCTGCTTGCCTTAGCCTAGTATTCGAGCACGGCGGGAGGAACCCGCATAGAGCAAAAGCCTCTTTGCTAGGGCATCCCCTCTGGGAAAGCACAGCATTCTCTGGGAAATCAGAGTCGGATCTGTGGGATGCTGCTGCTGTTTTCCTGAGGAAGACTCCACAGCACGGTGTAATAAATCTGCATGGAGCGAGATCCACTTTGCCTGGGCATCCCTTCTGCCTGAGAGAGAAGCGTGGTTGCGCCTGCGGAAAGAGCCTTAAAGAAAGGGGCATGTCTGTCACTGCACTCCCCAGGAGCCTGTCTCGGGAAAGTGCAGCATGCTGCCCCAGGAGAAGAGAAGGAGTCGTTGGCCTTGTGGACGGAAAACGGTCGCGAAGCAGGAGCGCTGGCCCTGGCAAGAACAGCGGGCCGGTGGCAAGACAATTGTCACCCTCTGCTTGTGCAGAGAGACGAAGCTAAGGAGACACGAGGGGATTATTGGGCACGGGAGCGTGCTCTAATCTGAGGAAGGAGTCTGGACAGAAGGAAGGCCTTTCCTGTGCCTCTGGGCCCAAGGGGATAGCAGGTCCTTGGCCACCTGTCCAGAGGGCAGACGTGGGCTTGCCACCAATCTCCCGAACCTGAACTCGCAGAAACACCTCCTGGAGGAACGGGCAATCAAATGCCGTCTTCCTCCAGGATGTGGCAGCCTTGGCGGAGGCAGGGGGTGTGTCGGGGAAACAGGGACAGTTTCCCATTACTCCCCATCCCAGGGCACGGGCCGTGTGCAGTGATCCTCTCGCGGCTCCTCAAGGATGGGGAAGGCACGAGCCTAGTCCCCTGTCCCCCTGAATGCCAGAGCGAGAGGGCAGGCCTTGCCTACGAGGAGAGATGTCATTGTGAGCAGAGTGCCATCCTAGGCCATGCACGCTGCTGCAGGGTCGAGGCTGGGTCTGCTTATTTCGGCTTGGTAGGATGAACCCAGGATGTGAACTTGGAGCCCGGGAAAGCAAGGCCCAAGAGGCACCAGCTCTCCCGCTGCTCTTCTTCCCTGAAGCGACTAAAGCCTTGCTGAGGAAGCAGCGGCCAAGTGCTGTTCGCTCCAAGCCAAAGCCTCTGCGAAAGCACAGCATTCGCCGAGAAATCAGAGTCGGATCTGCGGGCTCTACTGCTGCTTGCCTGAGCCCGGTGTAACGGTGGGAGAAACCCGCATACAGCGAAATCCTCTTTGCCCGGGCATCTCCTCTGGGAAAGCACAGCATTCACTGGGAAATCAGAATCGGATGTGGGGGATGCTGCTGCTGAATACCTAAGCTACTCTCCACAGCACGTTGGAAGATACCCGCATGCAACGAAATCCTCTTTGCCCTAGCACCTCTTTGCCTAAGAGAGAAGCGTGGTTGCACATCTGAAAGGGCCTTAAGGAAAGGGACATGTCTTTCACTGCACTCCCCAGGAGCAAGTCTGGGGCAGGCCGAACAAGCCGCCCCCAGAGAAGAGAAGGTGCCATTGGCCTTGAGTTTGGGAAACGGTCGGGAAGCAGGAGAGTCTGCCGTGGCAGGAAGAGCAGGCCGGTGGCAAGACAAGTGTCACCCGCTCCCGGTGCGGAGAGACGAAGCCTCACTGCTAAAGAGACATGAGGTGACGACTAGGGCAGGGGCACCTGCTCCACTCTGAGGAAGGAGTCTGGGCAGAAGGCAGGCCTGTCTTGTGCCTCTGGTCCCAAGGGGACCTTGACCACCTGTCCGTAGGGCACACTCGGGCTTGCTACCAGGAGCCAAACCCGGAACTTGAGGAACAGCTCCCTCGTGAAATGGGCAGTCAGATGCCATCTTCCTCCAAGATGTGACAGCGTTTTCGGTGGCAGGGCGTTTGCCGGGGAAGGAGTGGGGACAGTCCCCCAAAGCTCCCCATTCCAGGGAACGGACGGTGTTCAGGGATCCTGTCGCCTCTCCTCTCCTGTGGCGAAGGCACTGGCCTTGTCCGTGAGTCCGCCTGAGAGCCAGTACCAAAGGCCAAGCGTTGCCTACAACGGGAGTTGGTAGTGTGCATTGAGTGCCATCCTAGGCCACGCACGCTGCTGCAGGTTTGTGGCTGTGTCTGCCTATTTCGGCCTGGCAGCGAGAACCCAGGGCGCCAACATGAAGCCCGGGACAGCAAGGCCTAAGACGGACCAGCTCTCCGCAGCTCTTCTTCCCTGACGCGACAGAGCAAACACCGAAATCCTTGCTGAGGAAGCAGCAGCGAAGTGCGGTTCCCGCCAAGCTGAAAACCTATGCGAAAGCATAGCCATCGCTGGGAAATCAGAGTCGTTTCTGTGGGCTGCTGTTGCTGCTTGCCTTAGCCTAGTATTCGAGCACGGCGGGAGGAACCCGCATAGAGCAAAAGCCTCTTTGCTAGGGCATCCCCTCTGGGAAAGCACAGCATTCTCTGGGAAATCAGAGTCGGATCTGTGGGATGCTGCTGTTGTTTTCCTGAGGAAGACTCCACAGCACGGTGTAATAAATCTGCATGGAGCGAGATCCACTTTGCCTGGGCATCCCTTCTGCCTGAGAGAGAAGCGTGGTTGCGCCTGTGGAAAGATCCTTAAAGAAAGGGACATGTCTGTCACTGCACTCCCCAGGAGCCTGTCTCGGGAAAGTGCAGCATGCTGCCCCAGGAGAAGAGAAGGAGTCGTTGGCCTTGTGGACGGAAAACGGTCGCGAAGCAGGAGCGCCGGCCCTGGCAAGAACAGCGGGCCGGTGGCAAGACAATTGTCACCCTCTGCTTGTGCAGAGAGACGAAGCTAAGGAGACACGAGGGGATGATTGGGCACGGGAGCGTGCTCTAATCTGAGGAAGGAGTCTGGACAGAAGGAAGGCCTTTCCTGTGCCTCTGGGCCCAAGGGGATAGCAGGTCCTTGGCCACCTGTCCAGAGGGCAGACGTGGGCTTGCCACCAATCTCCCGAACCTGAACTCGCAGAAACACCTCCTGGAGGAACGGGCAATCAAATGCCGTCTTCCTCCAGGATGTGGCAGCCTTGGCGGAGGCAGGGGGTGTGTCAGGGAAACAGGGACAGTTTCCCATTACTCCCCATCCCAGGGCACGGGCCGTGTGCAGTGATCCTCTCGCGGCTCCTCAAGGATGGGGAAGGCACGAGCCTAGTCCCCTGTCCCCCTGAATGCCAGAGCGAGAGGGCAGGCCTTGCCTACGAGGAGAGATGTCATTGTGAGCAGAGTGCCATCCTAGGCCATGCACGCTGCTGCAGGGTCGAGGCTGGGTCTGCTTATTTCGGCTTGGTAGGATGAACCCAGGATGTGAACTTGGAGCCCGGGAAAGCAAGGCCCAAGAGGCACCAGCTCTCCCGCTGCTCTTCTTCCCTGAAGCGACTAAAGCCTTGCTGAGGAAGCAGCGGCCAAGTGTTGTTCGCTCCAAGCCAAAGCCTCTGCGAAAGCACAGCATTCGCCGAGAAATCAGAGTCGGATCTGCGGGCTCTACTGCTGCTTGCCTGAACCCGGTCTCGCGGTGGGAGAAACCCGCATACAGCGAAATCCTCTTTGCCCGGGCATCTCCTCTGGGAAAGCACAGCATTCACTGGGAAATCAGAATCGGATGTGGGGGATGCTGCTGCTGAATACCTAAGCTACTCTCCACAGCACGTTGGAAGATACCCGCATGCAACGAAATCCTCTTTGCCCTAGCACATCTTTGCCTAAGAGAGAAGCGTGGTTGCACATCTGAAAGGGCCTTAAGGAAAGGGACATGTCTTTCACTGCACTCCCCAGGAGCAAGTCTGGGGCAGGCCGAACAAGCCGCCCCCAGAGAAGAGAAGGTGCCATTGGCCTTGAGTTTGGGAAACGGTCGGGAAGCAGGAGAGCCTGCCGTGGCAGGAAGAGCAGGCCGGTGGCAAGACAAGTGTCACCCGCTCCCGGTGCGGAGAGACGAAGCCTCACTGCTAATGAGACATGAGGTGACGACTAGGGCAGGGGCACCTGCTCCACTCTGAGGAAGGAGTCTGGGCAGAAGGCAGGCCTGTCTTGTGCCTCTGGTCCCAAGGGGACAGCATGTCCTTGACCACCTGTCCGTAGGGCACACTTGGGCTTGCTACCAGGAGCCAAACCCGGAACTTGAGGAACAGCTCCCTCGTGAAATGGGCAGTCAGATGCCATCTTCCTCCAAGATGTGACAGCGTTTTCGGTGGCAGGGGGTTTGCCGGGGAAGGAGTCGGGACAGTCCCACAAAGCTCCCCATTCCAGGGAACGGACGGTGTTCAGGGATCCTGTCGCCTCTCCTCTCCTGTGGCGAAGGCACTGGCCTTGTCCGTGAGTCCGCCTGAGAGCCAGTACCAAAGGCCAAGCGTTGCCTACAACGGGAGTTGGTAGTGTGCATTGAGTGCCATCCTAGGCCACGCACGCTGCTGCAGGTTTGTGGCTGTGTCTGCTTATTTCGGCCTGGCAGCGAGAACCCAGGGCGCCAACATGAAGCCCGGGACAGCAAGGCCTAAGACGGACCAGCTCTCCGCAGCTCTTCTTCCCTGACGCGACAGAGTAAACACCGAAATCCTTGCTGAGGAAGCAGCAGCGAAGTGCGGTTCCCGCCAAGCTGAAAACCTATGCGAAAGCATAGCCATCGCTGGGAAATCAGAGTCGTTTCTGTGGGCTGCTGTTGCTGCTTGCCTTAGCCTAGTATTCGAGCACGGCGGGAGGAACCCGCATAGAGCAAAAGCCTCTTTGCTAGGGCATCCCCTCTGGGAAAGCACAGCATTCTCTGGGAAATCAGAGTCGGATCTGTGGGATGCTGCTGCTGTTTTCCTGAGGAAGACTCCACAGCACGGTGTAATAAATCTGCATGGAGCGAGATCCACTTTGCCTGGGCATCCCTTCTGCCTGAGAGAGAAGCGTGGTTGCGCCTGTGGAAAGAGCCTTAAAGAAAGGGACATGTCTGTCACTGCACTCCCCAGGAGCCTGTCTCGGGAAAGTGCAGCATGCTGCCCCAGGAGAAGAGAAGGAGTCGTTGGCCTTGTGGACGGAAAACGGTCGCGAAGCAGGAGCGCCGGCCCTGGCAAGAACAGCGGGCCGGTGGCAAGACAATTGTCACCCTCTGCTTGTGCAGAGAGACGAAGCTAAGGAGACACGAGGGTATGATTGGGCACGGGAGCGTGCTCTAATCTGAGGAAGGAGTCTGGACAGAAGGAAGGCCTTTCCTGTGCCTCTGGGCCCAAGGGGATAGCAGGTCCTTGGCCACCTGTCCAGAGGGCAGACGTGGGCTTGCCACCAATCTCCCGAACCTGAACTCGCAGAAACACCTCCTGGAGGAACGGGCAATCAAATGCCGTCTTCCTCCAGGATGTGGCAGCCTTGGCGGAGGCAGGGGGTGTGTCGGGGAAACAGGGACAGTTTCCCATTACTCCCCATCCCAGGGCACGGGCCGTGTGCAGTGATCCTCTCGCGGCTCCTCAAGGATGGGGAAGGCACGAGCCTAGTCCCCTGTCCCCCTGAATGCCAGAGCGAGAGGGCAGGCCTTGCCTACGAGGAGAGATGTCATTGTGAGCAGAGTGCCATCCTAGGCCATGCACGCTGCTGCAGGGTCGAGGCTGGGTCTGCTTAGTTCGGCTTGGTAGGATGAACCAAGGATGTGAACTTGGAGCCCGGGAAAGCAAGGCCCAAGAGGCACCAGCTCTCCCGCTGCTCTTCTTCCCTGAAGCGACTAAAGCCTTGCTGAGGAAGCAGCGGCCAAGTGCTGTTCGCTCCAAGCCAAAGCCTCTGCGAAAGCACAGCATTCGCTGAGAAATCAGAGTCGGATCTGCGGGCTCTACTGCTGCTTGCCTGAGCCCGGTCTCGCGGTGGGAGAAACCCGCATACAGCGAAATCCTCTTTGCCCGGGCTTCTCCTCTGGGAAAGCACAGCATTCACTGGGAAATCAGAATCGGATGTGGGGGATGCTGCTGCTGAATACCTAAGCTACTCTCCACAGCACGTTGGAAGATACCCGCATGCAACGAAATCCTCTTTGCCCTAGCACCTCTTTGCCTAAGAGAGAAGCGTGGTTGCACATCTGAAAGGGCCTTAAGGAAAGGGACATGTCTTTCACTGCACTCCCCAGGAGCAAGTCTGGGGCAGGCCGAACAAGCCGCCCCCAGAGAAGAGAAGATGCCATTGGCCTTGAGTTTGGGAAACGGTCGGGAAGCAGGAGAGCCTGCCGTGGCAGGAAGAGCAGGCCGGTGGCAAGACAAGTGTCACCCGCTCCCGGTGCGGAGAGACGAAGCCTCACTGCTAATGAGACATGAGGTGACGACTAGGGCAGGGGCACCTGCTCCACTCTGAGGAAGGAGTCTGGGCAGAAGGCAGGCCTGTCTTGTGCCTCTGGTCCCAAGGGGACAGCATGTCCTTGACCACCTGTCCGTAGGGCACACTTGGGCTTGCTACCAGGAGCCAAACCCGGAACTTGAGGAACAGCTCCCTCGTGAAATGGGCAGTCAGATGCCATCTTCCTCCAAGATGTGACAGCGTTTTCGGTGGCAGGGGTTTTGCCGGGGAAGGAGTGGGGACAGTCCCCCAAAGCTCCCCATTCCAGGCAACGGACGGTGTTCAGGGATCCTGTCGCCTCTCCTCTCCTGTGGCGAAGGCACTGGCCTTGTCCGTGAGTCCGCCTGAGAGCCAGTACCAAAGGCCAAGCGTTGCCTACAACGGGAGTTGGTAGTGTGCATTGAGTGCCATCCTAGGCCACGCACGCTGCTGCAGGTTTGTGGCTGTGTCTGCTTATTTCGGCCTGGCAGCGAGAACCCAGGGCGCCAACATGAAGCCCGGGACAGCAAGGCCTAAGACGGACCAGCTCTCCGCAGCTCTTCTTCCCTGACGCGACAGAGCAAACACCGAAATCCTTGCTGAGGAAGCAGCAGCGAAGTGCGGTTCCCGCCAAGCTGAAAAGCTATGCGAAAGCATAGCCATCGCTGGGAAATCAGAGTCGTTTCTGTGTGCTGCTGTTGCTGCTGCCTTAGCCTAGTATTCGAGCACGGCGGGAGGAACCCGCATAGAGCAAAAGCCTCTTTGCTAGGGCATCCCCTCTGGGAAAGCACAGCATTCTCTGGGAAATCAGAGTCGGATCTGTGGGATGCTGCTGCTGTTTTCCTGAGGAAGACTCCACAGCACGGTGTAATAAATCTGCATGGAGCGAGATCCACTTTGCCTGGGCATCCCTTCTGCCTGAGAGAGAAGCCTGGTTGCGCCTGTGGAAAGAGCCTTAAAGAAAGGGACATGTCTGTCACTGAACTCCCCAGGAGCCTGTCTCGGGAAAGTGCAGCATGCTGCCCCAGGAGAAGAGAAGGAGTCGTTGGCCTTGTGGACGGAAAACGGTCGCGAAGCAGGAGCGCCGGCCCTGGCAAGAACAGCGGGCCGGTGGCAAGACAATTGTCACCCTCTGCTTGTGCAGAGAGACGAAGCTAAGGAGACACGAGGGGATGATTGGGCACGGGAGCGTGCTCTAATCTGAGGAAGGAGTCTGGACAGAAGGAAGGCCTTTCCTGTGCCTCTGGGCCCAAGGGGATAGCAGGTCCTTGGCCACCTGTCCAGAGGGCAGACGTGGGCTTGCCACCAATCTCCCGAACCTGAACTCGCAGAAACACCTCCTGGAGGAACGGGCAATCAAATGCCGTCTTCCTCCAGGATGTGGCAGCCTTGGCGGAGGCAGGGGGTGTGTCGGGGAAACAGGGACAGTTTCCCATTACTCCACATCCCAGGGCACGGGCCGTGTGCAGTGATCCTCTCGCGGCTCCTCAAGGATGGGGAAGGCACGAGCCTAGTCCCCTGTCCCCCTGAATGCCAGAGCGAAAGGGCAGGCCTTGCCTACGAGGAGAGATGTCATTGTGAGCATAGTGCCATCCTAGGCCATGCACGCTGCTGCAGGGTCGAGGCTGGGTCTGCTTATTTCGGCTTGGTAGGATGAACCCAGGATGTGAACTTGGAGCCCGGGAAAGCAAGGCACAAGAGGCACCAGCTCTCCCGCTGCTCTTCTTCCCTGAAGCGACTAAAGCCTTGCTGAGGAAGCAGCGGCCAAGTGCAGTTCGCTCCAAGCCAAAGCCTCTGCGAAAGCACAGCATTCGCTGAGAAATCAGAGTCGGATCTGCGGGCTCTACTGCTGCTTGCCTGAGCCCGGTCTCGCGGTGGGAGAAACCCGCATACAGCGAAATCCTCTTTGCCCGGGCTTCTCCTCTGGGAAAGCACAGCATTCACTGGGAAATCAGAATCGGATGTGGGGGATGCTGCTGCTGAATACCTAAGCTACTCTCCACAGCACGTTGGAAGATACCCGCATGCAACGAAATCCTCTTTGCCCTAGCACCTCTTTGCCTAAGAGAGAAGCGTGGTTGCACATCTGAAAGGGCCTTAAGGAAAGGGACATGTCTTTCACTGCACTCCCCAGGAGCAAGTCTGGGGCAGGCCGAACAAGCCGCCCCCAGAGAAGAGAAGATGCCATTGGCCTTGAGTTTGGGAAACGGTCGGGAAGCAGGAGAGCCTGCCGTGGCAGGAAGAGCAGGCCGGTGGCAAGACAAGTGTCACCCGCTCCCGGTGCGGAGAGACGAAGCCTCACTGCTAATGAGACATGAGGTGACGACTAGGGCAGGGGCACCTGCTCCACTCTGAGGAAGGAGTCTGGGCAGAAGGCAGGCCTGTCTTGTGCCTCTGGTCCCAAGGGGACAGCATGTCCTTGACCACCTGTCCGTAGGGCACACTTGGGCTTGCTACCAGGAGCCAAACCCGGAACTTGAGGAACAGCTCCCTCGTGAAATGGGCAGTCAGATGCCATCTTCCTCCAAGATGTGACAGCGTTTTCGGTGGCAGGGGGTTTGCCGGGGAAGGAGTGGGGACAGTCCCCCAAAGCTCCCCATTCCAGGCAACGGACGGTGTTCAGGGATCCTGTCGCCTCTCCTCTCCTGTGGCGAAGGCACTGGCCTTGTCCGTGAGTCCGCCTGAGAGCCAGTACCAAAGGCCAAGCGTTGCCTACAACGGGAGTTGGTAGTGTGCATTGAGTGCCATCCTAGGCCACGCACGCTGCTGCAGGTTTGTGGCTGTGTCTGCTTATTTCGGCCTGGCAGCGAGAACCCAGGGCGCCAACATGAAGCCCGGGACAGCAAGGCCTAAGACGGACCAGCTCTCCGCAGCTCTTCTTCCCTGACGCGACAGAGCAAACACCGAAATCCTTGCTGAGGAAGCAGCAGCGAAGTGCGGTTCCCGCCAAGCTGAAAAACCTATGCGAAAGCATAGCCATCGCTGGGAAATCAGAGTCGTTTTTGTGGGCTGCTGTTGCTGCTTGCCTTAGCCTAGTATTCGAGCACGGCGGGAGGAACCCGCATAGAGCAAAAGCCTCTTTGCTAGGGCATCCCCTCTGGAAAGCACAGCATTCTCTGGGAAATCAGAGTCGGATCTGTGGGATGCTGCTGTTGTTTTCCTGAGGAAGACTCCACAGCACGGTGTAATAAATCTGCATGGAGCGAGATCCACTTTGCCTGGGCATCCCTTCTGCCTGAGAGAGAAGCCTGGTTGCGCCTGTGGAAAGAGCCTTAAAGAAAGGGACATGTCTGTCACTGCACTCCCCAGGAGCCTGTCTCGGGAAAGTGCAGCATGCTGCCCCAGGAGAAGAGAAGGAGTCGTTGGCCTTGTGGACGGAAAACGGTCGCGAAGCAGGAGCGCCGGCCCTGGCAAGAACAGCGGGCCGGTGGCAAGACAATTGTCACCCTCTGCTTGTGCAGAGAGACGAAGCTAAGGAGACACGAGGGTATGATTGGGCACGGGAGCGTGCTCTAATCTGAGGAAGGAGTCTGGACAGAAGGAAGGCCTTTCCTGTGCCTCTGGGCCCAAGGGGATAGCACGTCCTTGGCCACCTGTCCAGAGGGCAGACGTGGGCTTGCCACCAATCTCCCGAACCTGAACTCGCAGAAACACCTCCTGGAGGAACGGGCAATCAAATGCCGTCTTCCTCCAGGATGTGGCAGCCTTGGCGGAGGCAGGGGGTGTGTCGGGGAAACAGGGACAGTTTCCCATTACTCCCCATCCCAGGGCACGGGCCGTGTGCAGTGATCCTCTCGCGGCTCCTCAAGGATGGGGAAGGCACGAGCCTAGTCCCCTGTCCCCCTGAATGCCAGAGCGAAAGGGCAGGCCTTGCCTACGAGGAGAGATGTCATTGTGAGCAGAGTGCCATCCTAGGCCATGCACGCTGCTGCAGGGTCGAGGCTGGGTCTGCTTATTTCGGCTTGGTAGGATGAACCCAGGATGTGAACTTGGAGCCCGGGAAAGCAAGGCCCAAGAGGCACCAGCTCTCCCGCTGCTCTTCTTCCCTGAAGCGACTAAAGCCTTGCTGAGGAAGCAGCGGCCAAGTGCTGTTCGCTCCAAGCCAAAGCCTCTGCGAAAGCACAGCATTCGCTGAGAAATCAGAGTCGGATCTGCGGGCTCTACTGCTGCTTGCCTGAGCCCGGTGTAACGGTGGGAGAAACCCGCATACAGCGAAATCCTCTTTGCCCGGGCATCTCCTCTGGGAAAGCACAGCATTCACTGGGAAATCATAATCGGATGTGGGGGATGCTGCTGCTGAATACCTAAGCTACTCTCCACAGCACGTTGGAAGATACCCGCATGCAACGAAATCCTCTTTGCCCTAGCACCTCTTTGCATAAGAGAGAAGCGTGGTTGCACATCTGAAAGGGCCTTAAGGAAAGGGATATGTCTTTCACTGCACTCCCCAGGAGCAAGTCTGGGGCAGGCCGAACAAGCCGCCCCCAGAGAAGAGAAGGTGCCATTGGCCTTGAGTTTGGGAAACGGTCGGGAAGCAGGAGAGCCTGCCGTTGCAGGAAGAGCAGGCCGGTGGCAAGACAAGTGTCACCCGCTCCCAGTGCGGAGAGACGAAGCCTCACTGCTAATGAGACATGAGGTGACGACTAGGGCAGGGGCACCTGCTCCACTCTGAGGAAGGAGTCTGGGCAGAAGGCAGGCCTGTCTTGTGCCTCTGGTCCCAAGGGGACAGCATGTCCTTGACCACCTGTCCGTAGGGCACACTTGGGCTTGCTACCAGGAGCCAAACCCGGAACTTGAGGAACAGCTCCCTCGTGAAATGGGCAGTCAGATGCCATCTTCCTCCAAGATGTGACAGCGTTTTCGGTGGCAGGGGGTTTGCCGGGGAAGGAGTGGGGACAGTCCCCCAAAGCTCCCCATTCCAGGGAACGGACGGTGTTCAGGGATCCTGTCGCCTCTCCTCTCCTGTGGCGAAGGCACTGGCCTTGTCCGTGAGTCCGCCTGAGAGCCAGTACCAAAGGCCAAGCGTTGCCTACAACGGGAGTTGGTAGTGTGCATTGAGTGCCATCCTAGGCCACGCACGCTGCTGCAGGTTTGTGGCTGTGTCTGCTTATTTCGGCCTGGCAGCGAGAACCCAGGGCGCCAACATGAAGCCCGGGACAGCAAGGCCTAAGACGGACCAGCTCTCCGCAGCTCTTCTTCCCTGACGCGACAGAGCAAACACCGAAATCCTTGCTGAGGAAGCAGCAGCGAAGTGAGGTTCCCGCCAAGCTGAAAAACCTATGCGAAAGCATAGCCATCGCTGGGAAATCAGAGTCGTTTTTGTGGGCTGCTGTTGCTGCTTGCCTTAGCCTAGTATTCGAGCACGGCGGGAGGAACCCGCATAGAGCAAAAGCCTCTTTGCTAGGGCATCCCCTCTGGAAAGCACAGCATTCTCTGGGAAATCAGAGTCGGATCTGTGGGATGCTGCTGCTGTTTTCCTGAGGAAGACTCCACAGCACGGTGTAATAAATCTGCATGGAGCGAGATCCACTTTGCCTGGGCATCCCTTCTGCCTGAGAGAGAAGCCTGGTTGCGCCTGTGGAAAGAGCCTTAAAGAAAGGGACATGTCTGTCACTGCACTCCCCAGGAGCCTGTCTCGGGAAAGTGCAGCATGCTGCCCCAGGAGAAGAGAAGGAGTCGTTGGCCTTGTGGACGGAAAACGGTCGCGAAGCAGGAGCGCCGGCCCTGGCAAGAACAGCGGGCCGGTGGCAAGACAATTGTCACCCTCTGCTTGTGCAGAGAGACGAAGCTAAGGAGACACGAGGGTATGATTGGGCACGGGAGCGTGCTCTAATCTGAGGAAGGAGTCTGGACAGAAGGAAGGCCTTTCCTGTGCCTCTGGGCCCAAGGGGATAGCAGGTCCTTGGCCACCTGTCCAGAGGGCAGACGTGGGCTTGCCACGAATCTCCCGAACCTGAACTCGCAGAAACACCTCCTGGAGGAACGGGCAATCAAATGCCGTCTTCCTCCAGGATGTGGCAGCCTTGGCGGAGGCAGGGGGTGTGTCGGGGAAACAGGGACAGTTTCCCATTACTCCCCATCCCAGGGCACGGGCCGTGTGCAGTGATCCTCTCGCGGCTCCTCAAGGATGGGGAAGGCACGAGCCTAGTCCCCTGTCCCCCTGAATGCCAGAGCGAAAGGGCAGGCCTTGCCTACGAGGAGAGATGTCATTGTGAGCAGAGTGCCATCCTAGGCCATGCACGCTGCTGCAGGGTCGAGGCTGGGTCTGCTTATTTCGGCTTGGTAGGATGAACCCAGGATGTGAACTTGGAGCCCGGGAAAGCAAGGCCCAAGAGGCACCAGCTCTCCCGCTGCTCTTCTTCCCTGAAGCGACTAAAGCCTTGCTGAGGAAGCAGCGGCCAAGTGCTGTTCGCTCCAAGCCAAAGCCTCTGCGAAAGCACAGCATTCGCTGAGAAATCAGAGTCGGATCTGCGGGCTCTACTGCTGCTTGCCTGAGCCCGGTGTAACGGTGGGAGAAACCCGCATACAGTGAAATCCTCTTTGCCCGGGCATCTCCTCTGGGAAAGCACAGCATTCACTGGGAAATCAGAATCGGATGTGGGGGATGCTGCTGCTGAATACCTAAGCTACTCTCCACAGCACGTTGGAAGATACCCGCATGCAACGAAATCCTCTTTGCCCTAGCACCTCTTTGCCTAAGAGAGAAGCGTGGTTGCACATCTGAAAGGGCCTTAAGGAAAGGGACATGTCTTTCACTGCACTCCCCAGGAGCAAGTCTGGGGCAGGCCGAACAAGCCGCCCCCAGAGAAGAGAAGGTGCCATTGGCCTTGAGTTTGGGAAACGGTCGGGAAGCAGGAGAGCCTGCCGTGGCAGGAAGAGCAGGCCGGTGGCAAGACAAGTGTCACCCGCTCCCGGTGCGGAGAGACGAAGCCTCACTGCTAAAGAGACATGAGGTGACGACTAGGGCAGGGGCACCTGCTCCACTCTGAGGAAGGAGTCTGGGCAGAAGGCAGGCCTGTCTTGTGCCTCTGGTCCCAAGGGGACAGCATGTCCTTGACCACCTGTCCGTAGGGCACACTCGGGCTTGCTACCAGGAGCCAAACCCGGAACTTGAGGAACAGCTCCCTCGTGAAATGGGCAGTCAGATGCCATCTTCCTCCAAGATGTGACAGCGTTTTCGGTGGCCGGGGGTTTGCCGGGGAAGGAGTGGGGACAGTCCCCCAAAGCTCCCCATTCCAGGGAACGGACGGTGTTCAGGGATCCTGTCGCCTCTCCTCTCCTGTGGCGAAGGCACTGGCCTTGTCCGTGAGTCCGCCTGAGAGCCAGTACCAAAGGCCAAGCGTTGCCTACAACGGGAGTTGGTAGTGTGCATTGAGTGCCATCCTAGGCCACGCACGCTGCTGCAGGTTTGTGGCTGTGTCTGCTTATTTCGGCCTGGCAGCGAGAACCCAGGGCGCCAACATGAAGCCCGGGACAGCAAGGCCTAAGACGGACCAGCTCTCCGCAGCTCTTCTTCCCTGACGCGACAGAGCAAACACCGAAATCCTTGCTGAGGAAGCAGCAGCGAAGTGCGGTTCCCGCCAAGCTGAAAAGCTATGCGAAAGCATAGCCATCGCTGGGAAATCAGAGTCGTTTCTGTGGGCTGCTGTTGCTGCTTGCCTTAGCCTAGTATTCGAGCACGGCGGGAGGAACCCGCATAGAGCAAAAGCCTCTTTGCTAGGGCATCCCCTCTGGGAAAGCACAGCATTCTCTGGGAAATCAGAGTCGGATCTGTGGGATGCTGCTGCTGTTTTCCTGAGGAAGACTCCACAGCACGGTGTAATAAATCTGCATGGAGCGAGATCCACTTTGCCTGGGCATCCCTTCTGCCTGAGAGAGAAGCCTGGTTGCGCCTGTGGAAAGAGCCTTAAAGAAAGGGACATGTCTGTCACTGAACTCCCCAGGAGCCTGTCTCGGGAAAGTGCAGCATGCTGCCCCAGGAGAAGAGAAGGAGTCGTTGGCCTTGTGGACGGAAAACGGTCGCGAAGCAGGAGCGCCGGCCCTGGCAAGAACAGCGGGCCGGTGGCAAGACAATTGTCACCCTCTGCTTGTGCAGAGAGACGAAGCTAAGGAGACACGAGGGGATGATTGGGCACGGGAGCGTGCTCTAATCTGAGGAAGGAGTCTGGACAGAAGGAAGGCCTTTCCTGTGCCTCTGGGCCCAAGGGGATAGCAGGTCCTTGGCCACCTGTCCAGAGGGCAGACGTGGGCTTGCCACCAATCTCCCGAACCTGAACTCGCAGAAACACCTCCTGGAGGAACGGGCAATCAAATGCCGTCTTCCTCCAGGATGTGGCAGCCTTGGCGGAGGCAGGGGGTGTGTCGGGGAAACAGGGACAGTTTCCCATTACTCCCCATCCCAGGGCACGGGCCGTGTGCAGTGATCCTCTCGCGGCTCCTCAAGGATGGGGAAGGCACGAGCCTAGTCCCCTGTCCCCCTGAATGCCAGAGCGAAAGGACAGGCCTTGCCTACGAGGAGAGATGTCATTGTGAGCAGAGTGCCATCCTAGGCCATGCACGCTGCTGCAGGGTCGAGGCTGGGTCTGCTTATTTCGGCTTGGTAGGATGAACCCAGGATGTGAACTTGGAGCCCGGGAAAGCAAGGCCCAAGAGGCACCAGCTCTCCCGCTGCTCTTCTTCCCTGAAGCGACTAAAGCCTTGCTGAGGAAGCAGCGGCCAAGTGCTGTTCGCTCCAAGCCAAAGCCTCTGCGAAAGCACAGCATTCACTGATAAATCAGAGTCGGATCTGCGGGCTCTACTGCTGCTTGCCTGAGCCCGGTGTAACGGTGGGAGAAACCCGCATACAGCGAAATCCTGTTTGCCCGGGCATCTCCTCTGTGAAAGCACAGCATTCACTGGGAAATCAGAATCGGATGTGGGGGATGCTGCTGCTGAATACCTAAGCTACTCTCCACAGCACGTTGGAAGATACCCGCATGCAACGAAATCCTCTTTGCCCTAGCACCTCTTTGCCTAAGAGAGAAGCGTGGTTGCACATCTGAAAGGGCCTTAAGGAAAGGGACATGTCTTTCACTGCACTCCCCAGGAGCAAGTCTGGGGCAGGCCGAACAAGCCGCCCCCAGAGAAGAGAAGATGCCATTGGCCTTGAGTTTGGGAAACGGTCGGGAAGCAGGAGAGCCTGCCGTGGCAGGAAGAGCAGGCCGGTGGCAAGACAAGTGTCACCCGCTCCCGGTGCGGAGAGACGAAGCCTCACTGCTAATGAGACATGAGGTGACGACTAGGGCAGGGGCACCTGCTCCACTCTGAGGAAGGAGTCTGGGCAGAAGGCAGGCCTGTCTTGTGCCTCTGGTCCCAAGGGGACAGCATGTCCTTGACCACCTGTCCGTAGGGCACACTTGGGCTTGCTACCAGGAGCCAAACCCGGAACTTGAGGAACAGCTCCCTCGTGAAATGGGCAGTCAGATGCCATCTTCCTCCAAGATGTGACAGCGTTTTCGGTGGCAGGGGGTTTGCCGGGGAAGGAGTGGGGACAGTCCCCCAAAGCTCCCCATTCCAGGGAACGGACGGTGTTCAGGGATCCTGTCGCCTCTCCTCTCCTGTGGCGAAGGCACTGGCCTTGTCCGTGAGTCCGCCTGAGAGCCAGTACCAAAGGCCAAGCGTTGCCTACAACGGGAGTTGGTAGTGTGCATTGAGTGCCATCCTAGGCCACGCACGCTGCTGCAGGTTTGTGGCTGTGTCTGCTTATTTCGGCCTGGCAGCGAGAACCCAGGGCGCCAACATGAAGCCCGGGACAGCAAGGCCTAAGACGGACCAGCTCTCCGCAGCTCTTCTTCCCTGACGCGACAGAGCAAACACCGAAATCCTTGCTGAGGAAGCAGCAGCGAAGTGCGGTTCCCGCCAAGCTGAAAAGCTATGCGAAAGCATAGCCATCGCTGGGAAATCAGAGTCGTTTCTGTGGGCTGCTGTTGCTGCTTGCCTTAGCCTAGTATTCGAGCACGGCGGGAGGAACCCGCATAGAGCAAAAGCCTCTTTGCTAGGGCATCCCCTCTGGGAAAGCACAGCATTCTCTGGGAAATCAGAGTCGGATCTGTGGGATGCTGCTGCTCTTTTCCTGAGGAAGCCTCCACAGCACGGTGTAATAAATCTGCATGGAGCGAGATCCACTTTGCCTGGGCATCCCTTCTGCCTGAGAGAGAAGCCTGGTTGCGCCTGTGGAAAGAGCCTTAAAGAAAGGGACATGTCTGTCACTGCACTCCCCAGGAGCCTGTCTCGGGAAAGTGCAGCATGCTGCCCCAGGAGAAGAGAAGGAGTCGTTGGCCTTGTGGACGGAAAACGGTCGCGAAGCAGGAGCGCCGGCCCTGGCAAGAACAGGGGGACGGTGGCAAGACAATTGTCACCCTCTGCTTGTGCAGAGAGACGAAGCTAAGGAGACACGAGGGGATGATTGGGCACGGGAGCGTGCTCTAATCTGAGGAAGGAGTCTGGACAGAAGGAAGGCCTTTCCTGTGCCTCTGGGCCCAAGGGGATAGCAGGTCCTTGGCCACCTGTCCAGTGGGCAGACGTGGGCTTGCCACGAATCTCCCGAACCTGAACTCGCAGAAACACCTCCTGGAGGAACGGGCAATCAAATGCCGTCTTCCTCCAGGATGTGGCAGCCTTGGCGGAGGCAGGGGGTGTGTCGGGGAAACAGGGACAGTTTCCCATTACTCCCCATCCCAGGGCACGGGCCGTGTGCAGTGATCCTCTCGCGGCTCCTCAAGGATGGGGAAGGCACGAGCCTAGTCCCCTGTCCCCCTGAATGCCAGAGCGAAAGGACAGGCCTTGCCTACGAGGAGAGATGTCATTGTGAGCAGAGTGCCATCCTAGGCCATGCACGCTGCTGCAGGGTCGAGGCTGGGTCTGCTTATTTCGGCTTGGTAGGATGAACCCAGGATGTGAACTTGGAGCCCGGGAAAGCAAGGCCCAAGAGGCACCAGCTCTCCCGCTGCTCTTCTTCCCTGAAGCGACTAAAGCCTTGCTGAGGAAGCAGCGGCCAAGTGCTGTTCGCTCCAAGCCAAAGCCTCTGCGAAAGCACAGCATTCGCTGAGAAATCAGAGTCGGATCTGCGGGCTCTACTGCTGCTTGCCTGAGCCCGGTGTAACGGTGGGAGAAACCCGCATACAGTGAAATCCTCTTTGCCCGGGCATCTCCTCTGGGAAAGCACAGCATTCACTGGGAAATCAGAATCGGATGTGTGGGATGCTGCTGCTGAATACCTAAGCTACTCTCCACAGCACGTTGGAAGATACCCGCATGCAACGAAATCCTCTTTGCCCTAGCACCTCTTTGCCTAAGAGAGAAGCGTGGTTGCACATCTGAAAGGGCCTTAAGGAAAGGGACATGTCTTTCACTGCACTCCCCAGGAGCAAGTCTGGGGCAGGCCGAACAAGCCGCCCCCAGAGAAGAGAAGGTGCCATTGGCCTTGAGTTTGGGAAACGGTCGGGAAGCAGGAGAGCCTGCCGTGGCAGGAAGTGCAGGCCGGTGGCAAGACAAGTGTCACCCGATCCCGGTGCGGAGAGACGAAGCCTCACTGCTAAAGAGACATGAGGTGACGACTAGGGCAGGGGCACCTGCTCCACTCTGAGGAAGGAGTCTGGGCAGAAGGCAGGCCTGTCTTGTGCCTCTGGTCCCAAGGGGACAGCATGTCCTTGACCACCTGTCCGTAGGGCACACTCGGGCTTGCTACCAGGAGCCAAACCCGGAACTTGAGGAACAGCTCCCTCGTGAAATGGGCAGTCAGATGCCATCTTCCTCCAAGATGTGACAGCGTTTTCGGTGGCAGGGGGTTTGCCGGGGAAGGAGTGGGGACAGTCCCCCAAAGCTCCCCATTCCAGGGAACGGACGGTGTTCAGGGATCCTGTCGCCTCTCCTCTCCTGTGGCGAAGGCACTGGCCTTGTCCGTGAGTCCGCCTGAGAGCCAGTACCAAAGGCCAAGCGTTGCCTACAACGGGAGTTGGTAGTGTGCATTGAGTGCCATCCTAGGCCACGCACGCTGCTGCAGGTTTGTGGCTGTGTCTGCTTATTTCGGCCTGGCAGCGAGAACCCAGGGCGCCAACATGAAGCCCGGGACAGCAAGGCCTAAGACGGACCAGCTCTCCGCAGCTCTTCTTCCCTGACGCGACAGAGCAAACACCGAAATCCTTGCTGAGGAAGCAGCAGCGAAGTGCTGTTCCCGCCAAGCTGAAAAGCTATGCGAAAGCATAGCCATCGCTGGGAAATCAGAGTCGTTTCTGTGGGCTGCTGTTGCTGCTTGCCTTAGCCTAGTATTCGAGCACGGCGGGAGGAACCCGCATAGAGCAAAAGCCTCTTTGCTAGGGCATCCCCTCTGGGAAAGCACAGCATTCTCTGGGAAATCAGAGTCGGATCTGTGGGATGCTGCTGCTGTTTTCCTGAGGAAGACTCCACAGCACGGTGTAATAAATCTGCATGGAGCGAGATCCACTTTGCCTGGGCATCCCTTCTGCCTGAGAGAGAAGCGTGGTTGCGCCTGTGGAAAGATCCTTAAAGAAAGGGACATGTCTGTCACTGCACTCCCCAGGAGCCTGTCTCGGGAAAGTGCAGCATGCTGCCCCAGGAGAAGAGAAGGAGTCGTTGGCCTTGTGGACGGAAAACGGTCGCGAAGCAGGAGCGCCGGCCCTGGCAAGAACAGCGGGCCGGTGGCAAGACAATTGTCACCCTCTGCTTGTGCAGAGAGACGAAGCTAAGGAGACACGAGGGGATGATTGGGCACGGGAGCGTGCTCTAAACTGCGGAAGGAGTCTGGACAGAAGGAAGGCCTTTCCTGTGCCTCTGGGCCCAAGGGGATAGCAGGTCCTTGGCCACCTGTCCAGAGGGCAGACGTGGGCTTGCCACCAATCTCCCGAACCTGAACTCGCAGAAACACCTCCTGGAGGAACGGGCAATCAAATGCCATCTTCCTCCAGGATGTGGCAGCCTTGGCGGAGGCAGGGGGTGTGTCGGGGAAACAGGGACAGTTTCCCATTACTCCCCATCCCAGGGCACGGGCCGTGTGCAGTGATCCTCTCGCGGCTCCTCAAGGATGGGGAAGGCACGAGCCTAGTCCCCTGTCCTCCTGAATGCCAGAGCGAAAGGGCAGGCCTTGCCTACGAGGAGAGATGTCATTGTGAGCAGAGTGCCATCCTAGGCCATGCACGCTGCTGCAGGGTCGAGGCTGGGTCTGCTTATTTCGGCTTGGTAGGATGAACCCAGGATGTGAACTTGGAGCCCGGGAAAGCAAGGCCCAAGAGGCACCAGCTCTCCCGCTGCTCTTCTTCCCTGAAGCGACTAAAGCCTTGCTGAGGAAGCAGCGGCCAAGTGCTGTTCGCTCCAAGCCAAAGCCTCTGCGAAAGCACAGCATTCACTGATAAATCAGAGTCGGATCTGCGGGCTCTACTGCTGCTTGCCTGAGCCCGGTGTAACGGTGGAAGAAACCCGCATACAGCGAAATCCTCTTTGCCCGGGCATCTCCTCTGTGAAAGCACAGCATTCACTGGGAAATCAGAATCGGATGTGGGGGATGCTGCTGCTGAATACCTAAGCTACTCTCCACAGCACGTTGGAAGATACCCGCATGCAACGAAATCCTCTTTGCCCTAGCACCTCTTTGCCTAAGAGAGAAGCGTGGTTGCACATCTGAAAGGGCCTTAAGGAAAGGGACATGTCTTTCACTGCACTCCCCAGGAGCAAGTCTGGGGCAGGCCGAACAAGCCGCCCCCAGGGAAGAGAAGGTGCCATTGGCCTTGAGTTTGGGAAACGGTCGGGAAGCAGGAGAGCCTGCCGTGGCAGGAAGAGCAGGCCGGTGGCAAGACAAGTGTCACCCGCTCCCGGTGCGGAGAGACGAAGCCTCACTGCTAATGAGACATGAGTTGACGACTAGGGCAGGGGCACCTGCTCCACTCTGAGGAAGGAGTCTGGGCAGAAGGCAGGCCTGTCTTGTGCCTCTGGTCCCAAGGGGACCTTGACCACCTGTCCGTAGGGCACACTCGGGCTTGCTACCAGGAGCCAAACCCGGAACTTGAGGAACAGCTCCCTCGTGAAATGGGCAGTCAGATGCCATCTTCCTCCAAGATGTGACAGCGTTTTCGGTGGCAGGGGGTTTGCCGGGGAAGGAGTGGGGACAGTCCCCCAAAGCTCCCCATTCCAGGGAACGGACGGTGTTCAGGGATCCTGTCGCCTCTCCTCTCCTGTGGCGAAGGCACTGGCCTTGTCCGTGAGTCCGCCTGAGAGCCAGTACCAAAGGCCAAGCGTTGCCTACAACGGGAGTTGGTAGTGTGCATTGAGTGCCACCCTCGCCACGCACGCTGCTGCAGGTTTGTGGCTGTGTCTGCTTATTTCGGCCTGGCAGCGAGAACCCAGGGCGCCAACATGAAGCCCGGGACAGCAAGGCCTAAGACGGACCAGCTCTCCGCAGCTCTTCTTCCCTGACGCGACAGAGCAAACACCGAAATCCTTGCTGAGGAAGCAGCAGCGAAGTGCGGTTCCCGCCAAGCTGAAAACCTATGCGAAAGCATAGCCATCGCTGGGAAATCAGAGTCGTTTCTGTGGGCTGCTGTTGCTGCTTGCCTTAGCCTAGTATTCGAGCACGGCGGGAGGAACCCACATAGAGCAAAAGCCTCTTTGCTAGGGCATCCCCTCTGGGAAAGCACAGCATTCTCTGGGAAATCAGAGTCGGATCTGTGGGATGCTGCTGCTGTTTTCCTGAGGAAGACTCCACAGCACGGTGTAATAAATCTGCATGGAGCGAGATCCACTTTGCCTGGGCATCCCTTCTGCCTGAGAGAGAAGCGTGGTTGCGCCTGTGGAAAGATCCTTAAAGAAACGGACATGTCTGTCACTGCACTCCACAGGAGCCTGTCTCGGGAAAGTGCAGCATGCTGCCCCAGGAGAAGAGAAGGAGTCGTTGGCCTTGTGGACGGAAAACGGTCGCGAAGCAGGAGCGCCGGCCCTGGCAAGAACAGCGGGCCGGTGGCAAGACAATTGTCACCCTCTGCTTGTGCAGAGAGACGAAGCTAAGGAGACACGATGGTATGATTGGGCACGGAAGCGTGCTCTAATCTGAGGAAGGAGTCTGGACAGAAGGAAGGCCTTTCCTGTGCCTCTGGGCCCAAGGGGATAGCAGGTCCTTGGCCACCTGTCCAGAGGGCAGACGTGGGCTTGCCACCAATCTCCCGAACCTGAACTCGCAGAAACACCTCCTGGAGGAACGGGCAATCAAATGCCGTCTTCCTCCAGGATGTGGCAGCCTTGGCGGAGGCAGGGGGTGTGTCGGGGAAACAGGGACAGTTTCCCATTACTCCCCATCCCAGGGCACGGGCCGTGTGCAGTGATCCTCTCGCGGCTCCTCAAGGATGGGGAAGGCACGAGCCTAGTCCCCTGTCCCCCTGAATGCCAGAGCGAGAGGGCAGGCCTTGCCTACGAGGAGAGATGTCATTGTGAGCAGAGTGCCATCCTAGGCCATGCACGCTGCTGCAGGGTCGAGGCTGGGTCTGCTTAGTTCGGCTTGGTAGGATGAACCCAGGATGTGAACTTGGAGCCCGGGAAAGCAAGGCCCAAGAGGCACCAGCTCTCCCGCTGCTCTTCTTCCCTGAAGCGACTAAAGCCTTGCTGAGGAAGCAGCGGCCAAGTGCTGTTCGCTCCAAGCCAATGCCTCTGCGAAAGCACAGCATTCGCCGAGAAATCAGAGTCGGATCTGCGGGCTCTACTGCTGCTTGCCTGAGCCCGGTCTCGCGGTGGGAGAAACCCGCATACAGCGAAATCCTCTTTGCCCGGGCATCTCCTCTGGGAAAGCACAGCATTCACTGGGAAATCAGAATCGGATGTGGGGGATGCTGCTGCTGAATACCTAAGCTACTCTCCACAGCACGTTGGAAGATACCCGCATGCAACGAAATCCTCTTTGCCCTAGCACCTCTTTGCCTAAGAGAGAAGCGTGGTTGCACATCTGAAAGGGCCTTAAGGAAAGGGACATGTCTTTCACTGCACTCCCCAGGAGCAAGTCTGGGGCAGGCCGAACAAGCCGCCCCCAGAGAAGAGAAGATGCCATTGGCCTTGAGTTTGGGAAACGGTCGGGAAGCAGGAGAGCCTGCCGTGGCAGGAAGAGCAGGCCGGTGGCAAGACAAGTGTCACCCGCTCCCGGTGCGGAGAGACGAAGCCTCACTGCTAATGAGACATGAGGTGACGACTAGGGCAGGGGCACCTGCTCCACTCTGAGGAAGGAGTCTGGGCAGAAGGCAGGCCTGTCTTGTGCCTCTGGTCCCAAGGGGACCTTGACCACCTGTCCGTAGGGCACACTCGGGCTTGCTACCAGGAGCCAAACCCGGAACTTGAGGAACAGCTCCCTCGTGAAATGGGCAGTCAGATGCCATCTTCCTCCAAGATGTGACAGCGTTTTCGGTGGCAGGGCGTTTGCCGGGGAAGGAGTGGGGACAGTCCCCCAAAGCTCCCCATTCCAGGGAACGGACGGTGTTCAGGGATCCTGTCGCCTCTCCTCTCCTGTGGCGAAGGCACTGGCCTTGTCCGTGAGTCCGCCTGAGAGCCAGTACCAAAGGCCAAGCGTTGCCTACAACGGGAGTTGGTAGTGTGCATTGAGTGCCATCCTAGGCCACGCACGCTGCTGCAGGTTTGTGGCTGTGTCTGCTTATTTCGGCCTGGCAGCGAGAACCCAGGGCGCCAACATGAAGCCCGGGACAGCAAGGCCTAAGACGGACCAGCTCTCCGCAGCTCTTCTTCCCTGACGCGACAGAGCAAACACCGAAATCCTTGCTGAGGAAGCAGCAGCGAAGTGCGGTTCCCGCCAAGCTGAAAAGCTATGCGAAAGCATAGCCATCGCTGGGAAATCAGAGTCGTTTCTGTGGGCTGCTGTTGCTGCTTGCCTTAGCCTAGTATTCGAGCACGGCGGGAGGAACCCGCATAGAGCAAAAGCCTCTTTGCTAGGGCATCCCCTCTGGGAAAGCACAGCATTCTCTGGGAAATCAGAGTCGGATCTGTGGGATGCTGCTGCTGTTTTCCTGAGGAAGACTCCACAGCACGGTGTAATAAATCTGCATGGAGCGAGATCCACTTTGCCTGGGCATCCCTTCTGCCTGAGAGAGAAGCGTGGTTGCGCCTGCGGAAAGAGCCTTAAAGAAAGGGGCATGTCTGTCACTGCACTCCCCAGGAGCCTGTCTCGGGAAAGTGCAGCATGCTGCCCCAGGAGAAGAGAAGGAGTCGTTGGCCTTGTGGACGGAAAACGGTCGCGAAGCAGGAGCGCTGGCCCTGGCAAGAACAGCGGGCCGGTGGCAAGACAATTGTCACCCTCTGCTTGTGCAGAGAGACGAAGCTAAGGAGACACGAGGGGATGATTGGGCACGGGAGCGTGCTCTAATCTGAGGAAGGAGTCTGGACAGAAGGAAGGCCTTTCCTGTGCCTCTGGGCCCAAGGGGATAGCAGGTCCTTGGCCACCTGTCCAGAGGGCAGACGTGGGCTTGCCACCAATCTCCCGAACCTGAACTCGCAGAAACACCTCCTGGAGGAACGGGCAATCAAATGCCGTCTTCCTCCAGGATGTGGCAGCCTTGGCGGAGGCAGGGGGTGTGTCGGGGAAACAGGGACAGTTTCCCATTACTCCCCATCCCAGGGCACGGGCCGTGTGCAGTGATCCTCTCGCGGCTCCTCAAGGATGGGGAAGGCACGAGCCTAGTCCCCTGTCCCCCTGAATGCCAGAGCGAGAGGGCAGGCCTTGCCTACGAGGAGAGATGTCATTGTGAGCAGAGTGCCATCCTAGGCCATGCACGCTGCTGCAGGGTCGAGGCTGGGTCTGCTTATTTCGGCTTGGTAGGATGAACCCAGGATGTGAACTTGGAGCCCGGGAAAGCAAGGCCCAAGAGGCACCAGCTCTCCCGCTGCTCTTCTTCCCTGAAGCGACTAAAGCCTTGCTGAGGAAGCAGCGGCCAAGTGCTGTTCGCTCCAAGCCAAAGCCTCTGCGAAAGCACAGCATTCGCCGAGAAATCAGAGTCGGATCTGCGGGCTCTACTGCTGCTTGCCTGAGCCCGGTGTAACGGTGGGAGAAACCCGCATACAGCGAAATCCTCTTTGCCCGGGCATCTCCTCTGGGAAAGCACAGCATTCACTGGGAAATCAGAATCGGATGTGGGGGATGCTGCTGCTGAATACCTAAGCTACTCTCCACAGCACGTTGGAAGATACCCGCATGCAACGAAATCCTCTTTGCCCTAGCACCTCTTTGCCTAAGAGAGAAGCGTGGTTGCACATCTGAAAGGGCCTTAAGGAAAGGGACATGTCTTTCACTGCACTCCCCAGGAGCAAGTCTGGGGCAGGCCGAACAAGCCGCCCCCAGAGAAGAGAAGGTGCCATTGGCCTTGAGTTTGGGAAACGGTCGGGAAGCAGGAGAGCCTGCCGTGGCAGGAAGAGCAGGCCGGTGGCAAGACAAGTGTCACCCGCTCCCGGTGCGGAGAGACGAAGCCTCACTGCTAATGAGACATGAGGTGACGACTAGGGCAGGGGCACCTGCTCCACTCTGAGGAAGGAGTCTGGGCAGAAGGCAGGCCTGTCTTGTGCCTCTGGTCCCAAGGGGACCTTGACCACCTGTCCGTAGGGCACACTCGGGCTTGCTACCAGGAGCCAAACCCGGAACTTGAGGAACAGCTCCCTCGTGAAATGGGCAGTCAGATGCCATCTTCCTCCAAGATGTGACAGCGTTTTCGGTGGCAGGGCGTTTGCCGGGGAAGGAGTGGGGACAGTCCCCCAAAGCTCCCCATTCCAGGGAACGGACGGTGTTCAGGGATCCTGTCGCCTCTCCTCTCCTGTGGCGAAGGCACTGGCCTTGTCCGTGAGTCCGCCTGAGAGCCAGTACCAAAGGCCAAGCGTTGCCTACAACGGGAGTTGGTAGTGTGCATTGAGTGCCATCCTAGGCCACGCACGCTGCTGCAGGTTTGTGGCTGTGTCTGCCTATTTCGGCCTGGCAGCGAGAACCCAGGGCGCCAACATGAAGCCCGGGACAGCAAGGCCTAAGACGGACCAGCTCTCCGCAGCTCTTCTTCCCTGACGCGACAGAGCAAACACCGAAATCCTTGCTGAGGAAGCAGCAGCGAAGTGCGGTTCCCGCCAAGCTGAAAACCTATGCGAAAGCATAGCCATCGCTGGGAAATCAGAGTCGTTTCTGTGGGCTGCTGTTGCTGCTTGCCTTAGCCTAGTATTCGAGCACGGCGGGAGGAACCCGCATAGAGCAAAAGCCTCTTTGCTAGGGCATCCCCTCTGGGAAAGCACAGCATTCTCTGGGAAATCAGAGTCGGATCTGTGGGATGCTGCTGTTGTTTTCCTGAGGAAGACTCCACAGCACGGTGTAATAAATCTGCATGGAGCGAGATCCACTTTGCCTGGGCATCCCTTCTGCCTGAGAGAGAAGCGTGGTTGCGCCTGTGGAAAGATCCTTAAAGAAACGGACATGTCTGTCACTGCACTCCCCAGGAGCCTGTCTCGGGAAAGTGCAGCATGCTGCCCCAGGAGAAGAGAAGGAGTCGTTGGCCTTGTGGACGGAAAACGGTCGCGAAGCAGGAGCGCCGGCCCTGGCAAGAACAGCGGGCCGGTGGCAAGACAATTGTCACCCTCTGCTTGTGCAGAGAGACGAAGCTAAGGAGACACGAGGGGATGATTGGGCACGGGAGCGTGCTCTAATCTGAGGAAGGAGTCTGGACAGAAGGAAGGCCTTTCCTGTGCCTCTGGGCCCAAGGGGATAGCAGGTCCTTGGCCACCTGTCCAGAGGGCAGACGTGGGCTTGCCAACAATCTCCCGAACCTGAACTCGCAGAAACACCTCCTGGAGGAACGGGCAATCAAATGCCGTCTTCCTCCAGGATGTGGCAGCCTTGGCGGAGGCAGGGGGTGTGTCAGGGAAACAGGGACAGTTTCCCATTACTCCCCATCCCAGGGCACGGGCCGTGTGCAGTGATCCTCTCGCGGCTCCTCAAGGATGGGGAAGGCACGAGCCTAGTCCCCTGTCCCCCTGAATGCCAGAGCGAGAGGGCAGGCCTTGCCTACGAGGAGAGATGTCATTGTGAGCAGAGTGCCATCCTAGGCCATGCACGCTGCTGCAGGGTCGAGGCTGGGTCTGCTTAGTTCGGCTTGGTAGGATGAACCCAGGATGTGAACTTGGATCCCGGGAAAGCAAGGCCCAAGAGGCACCAGCTCTCCCGCTGCTCTTCTTCCCTGAAGCGACTAAAGCCTTGCTGAGGAAGCAGCGGCCAAGTGCTGTTCGCTCCAAGCCAATGCCTCTGCGAAAGCACAGCATTCGCCGAGAAATCAGAGTCGGATCTGCGGGCTCTACTGCTGCTTGCCTGAGCCCGGTCTCGCGGTGAGAGAAACCCGCATAAAGCGAAATCCTCTTTGCCCGGGCATCTCCTCTGGGAAAGCACAGCATTCACTGGGAAATCAGAATCGGATGTGGGGGATGCTGCTGCTGAATACCTAAGCTACTCTCCACAGCACGTTGGAAGATACCCGCATGCAACGAAATCCTCTTTGCCCTAGCACCTCTTTGCCTAAGAGAGAAGCGTGGTTGCACATCTGAAAGGGCCTTAAGGAAAGGGACATGTCTTTCACTGCACTCCCCAGGAGCAAGTCTGGGGCAGGCCGAACAAGCCGCCCCCAGAGAAGAGAAGATGCCATTGGCCTTGAGTTTGGGAAACGGTCGGGAAGCAGGAGAGCCTGCCGTGGCAGGAAGAGCAGGCCGGTGGCAAGACAAGTGTCACCCGCTCCCGGTGCGGAGAGACGAAGCCTCACTGCTAATGAGACATGAGGTGACGACTAGGGCAGGGGCACCTGCTCCACTCTGAGGAAGGAGTCTGGGCAGAAGGCAGGCCTGTCTTGTGCCTCTGGTCCCAAGGGGACCTTGACCACCTGTCCGTAGGGCACACTCGGGCTTGCTACCAGGAGCCAAACCCGGAACTTGAGGAACAGCTCCCTCGTGAAATGGGCAGTCAGATGCCATCTTCCTCCAAGATGTGACAGCGTTTTCGGTGGCAGGGCGTTTGCCGGGGAAGGAGTGGGGACAGTCCCCCAAAGCTCCCCATTCCAGGGAACGGACGGTGTTCAGGGATCCTGTCGCCTCTCCTCTCCTGTGGCGAAGGCACTGGCCTTGTCCGTGAGTCCGCCTGAGAGCCAGTACCAAAGGCCAAGCGTTGCCTACAACGGGAGTTGGTAGTGTGCATTGAGTGCCATCCTAGGCCACGCACGCTGCTGCAGGTTTGTGGCTGTGTCTGCTTATTTCGGCCTGGCAGCGAGAACCCAGGGCGCCAACATGAAGCCCGGGACAGCAAGGCCTAAGACGGACCAGCTCTCCGCAGCTCTTCTTCCCTGACGCGACAGAGCAAACACCGAAATCCTTGCTGAGGAAGCAGCAGCGAAGTGCGGTTCCCGCCAAGCTGAAAACCTATGCGAAAGCATAGCCATCGCTGGGAAATCAGAGTCGTTTCTGTGGGCTGCTGTTGCTGCTTGCCTTAGCCTAGTATTCGAGCACGGCGGGAGGAACCCGCATAGAGCAAAAGCCTCTTTGCTAGGGCATCCCCTCTGGGAAAGCACAGCATTCTCTGGGAAATCAGAGTCGGATCTGTGGGATGCTGCTGCTGTTTTCCTGAGGAAGACTCCACAGCACGGTGTAATAAATCTGCATGGAGCGAGATCCACTTTGCCTGGGCATCCCTTCTGCCTGAGAGAGAAGCGTGGTTGCGCCTGTGGAAAGAGCCTTAAAGAAAGGGACATGTCTGTCACTGCACTCCCCAGGAGCCTGTCTCGGGAAAGTGCAGCATGCTGCCCCAGGAGAAGAGAAGGAGTCGTTGGCCTTGTGGACGGAAAACGGTCGCGAAGCAGGAGCGCCGGCCCTGGCAAGAACAGCGGGCCGGTGGCAAGACAATTGTCACCCTCTGCTTGTGCAGAGAGACGAAGCTAAGGAGACACGAGGGGATGATTGGGCACGGGAGCGTGCTCTAATCTGAGGAAGGAGTCTGGACAGAAGGAAGGCCTTTCCTGTGCCTCTGGGCCCAAGGGGATAGCAGGTCCTTGGCCACCTGTCCAGAGGGCAGACGTGGGCTTGCCACCAATCTCCCGAACCTGAACTCGCAGAAACACCTCCTGGAGGAACGGGCAATCAAATGCCGTCTTCCTCCAGGATGTGGCAGCCTTGGCGGAGGCAGGGGGTGTGTCGGGGAAACAGGGACAGTTTCCCATTACTCCCCATCCCAGGGCACGGGCCGTGTGCAGTGATCCTCTCGCGGCTCCTCAAGGATGGGGAAGGCACGAGCCTAGTCCCCTGTCCCCCTGAATGCCAGAGCGAGAGGGCAGGCCTTGCCTACGAGGAGAGATGTCATTGTGAGCAGAGTGCCATCCTAGGCCATGCACGCTGCTGCAGGGTCGAGGCTGGGTCTGCTTATTTCGGCTTGGTAGGATGAACCCAGGATGTGAACTTGGAGCCCGGGAAAGCAAGGCCCAAGAGGCACCAGCTCTCCCGCTGCTCTTCTTCCCTGAAGCGACTAAAGCCTTGCTGAGGAAGCAGCGGCCAAGTGCTGTTCGCTCCAAGCCAAAGCCTCTGCGAAAGCACAGCATTCGCCGAGAAATCAGAGTCGGATCTGCGGGCCCTACTGCTGCTTGCCTGAGCCCGGTCTCGCGGTGGGAGAAACCCGCATACAGCGAAATCCTCTTTGCCCGGGCATCTCCTCTGGGAAAGCACAGCATTCACTGGGAAATCAGAATCGGATGTGGGGGATGCTGCTGCTGAATACCTAAGCTACTCTCCACAGCACGTTGGAAGATACCCGCATGCAACGAAATCCTCTTTGCCCTAGCACCTCTTTGCCTAAGAGAGAAGCGTGGTTGCACATCTGAAAGGGCCTTAAGGAAAGGGACATGTCTTTCACTGCACTCCCCAGGAGCAAGTCTGGGGCAGGCCGAACAAGCCGCCCCCAGAGAAGAGAAGGTGCCATTGGCCTTGAGTTTGGGAAACGGTCGGGAAGCAGGAGAGCCTGCCGTGGCAGGAAGAGCAGGCCGGTGGCAAGACAAGTGTCACCCGCTCCCGGTGCGGAGAGACGAAGCCTCACTGCTAATGAGACATGAGGTGACGACTAGGGCAGGGGCACCTGCTCCACTCTGAGGAAGGAGTCTGGGCAGAAGGCAGGCCTGTCTTGTGCCTCTGGTCCCAAGGGGACAGCATGTCCTTGACCACCTGTCCGTAGGGAACACTTGGGCTTGCTACCAGGAGCCAAACCCGGAACTTGAGGAACAGCTCCCTCGTGAAATGGGCAGTCAGATGCCATCTTCCTCCAAGATGTGACAGCGTTTTCGGTGGCAGGGGGTTTGCCGGGGAAGGAGTGGGGACAGTCCCCCAAAGCTCCCCATTCCAGGGAACGGACGGTGTTCAGGGATCCTGTCGCCTCTCCTCTCCTGTGGCGAAGGCACTGGCCTTGTCCGTGAGTCCGCCTGAGAGCCAGTACCAAAGGCCAAGCGTTGCCTACAACGGGAGTTGGTAGTGTGCATTGAGTGCCATCCTAGGCCACGCACGCTGCTGCAGGTTTGTGGCTGTGTCTGCTTATTTCGGCCTGGCAGCGAGAACCCAGGGCGCCAACATGAAGCCCGGGACAGCAAGGCCTAAGACGGACCAGCTCTCCGCAGCTCTTCTTCCCTGACGCGACAGAGCAAACACCGAAATCCTTGCTGAGGAAGCAGCAGCGAAGTGCGGTTCCCGCCAAGCTGAAAACCTATGCGAAAGCATAGCCATCGCTGGGAAATCAGAGTCGTTTCTGTGGGCTGCTGTTGCTGCTTGCCTTAGCCTAGTATTCGAGCACGGCGGGAGGAACCCGCATAGAGCAAAAGCCTCTTTGCTAGGGCATCCCCTCTGGGAAAGCACAGCATTCTCTGGGAAATCAGAGTCGGATCTGTGGGATGCTGCTGCTGTTTTCCTGAGGAAGACTCCACAGCACGGTGTAATAAATCTGCATGGAGCGAGATCCACTTTGCCTGGGCATCCCTTCTGCCTGAGAGAGAAGCGTGGTTGCGCCTGTGGAAAGATCCTTAAAGAAAGGGACATGTCTGTCACTGCACTCCCCAGGAGCCTGTCTCGGGAAAGTGCAGCATGCTGCCCCAGGAGAAGAGAAGGAGTCGTTGGCCTTGTGGACGGAAAACGGTCGCGAAGCAGGAGCGCCGGCCCTGGCAAGAACAGCGGGCCGGTGGCAAGACAATTGTCACCCTCTGCTTGTGCAGAGAGACGAAGCTAAGGAGACACGAGGGGATGATTGGGCACGGGAGCGTGCTCTAATCTGAGGAAGGAGTCTGGACAGAAGGAAGGCCTTTCCTGTGCCTCTGGGCCCAAGGGGATAGCAGGTCCTTGGCCACCTGTCCAGAGGGCAGACGTGGGCTTGCCACCAATCTCCCGAACCTGAACTCGCAGAAACACCTCCTGGAGGAACGGGCAATCAAATGCCGTCTTCCTCCAGGATGTGGCAGCCTTGGCGGAGGCAGGGGGTGTGTCGGGGAAACAGGGACAGTTTCCCATTACTCCCCATCCCAGGGCACGGGCCGTGTGCAGTGATCCTCTCGCGGCTCCTCAAGGATGGGGAAGGCACGAGCCTAGTCCCCTGTCCCCCTGAATGCCAGAGCGAGAGGGCAGGCCTTGCCTACGAGGAGAGATGTCATTGTGAGCAGAGTGCCATCCTAGGCCATGCACGCTGCTGCAGGGTCGAGGCTGGGTCTGCTTAGTTCGGCTTGGTAGGATGAACCCAGGATGTGAACTTGGAGCCCAGGAAAGCAAGGCCCAAGAGGCACCAGCTCTCCCGCTGCTCTTCTTCCCTGAAGCGACTAAAGCCTTGCTGAGGAAGCAGCGGCCAAGTGCTGTTCGCTCCAAGCCAAAGCCTCTGCGAAAGCACAGCATTCGCCGAGAAATCAGAGTCGGATCTGCGGGCTCTACTGCTGCTTGCCTGAGCCCGGTCTCGCGGTGGGAGAAACCCGCATACAGCGAAATCCTCTTTGCCCGGGCATCTCCTCTGGGAAAGCACAGCATTCACTGGGAAATCAGAATCGGATGTGGGGGATGCTGCTGCTGAATACCTAAGCTACTCTCCACAGCACGTTGGAAGATACCCGCATGCAACGAAATCCTCTTTGCCCTAGCACCTCTTTGCCTAAGAGAGAAGCGTGGTTGCACATCTGAAAGGGCCTTAAGGAAAGGGACATGTCTTTCACTGCACTCCCCAGGAGCAAGTCTGGGGCAGGCCGAACAAGCCGCCCCCAGAGAAGAGAAGGTGCCATTGGCCTTGAGTTTGGGAAACGGTCGGGAAGCAGGAGAGCCTGCCGTGGCAGGAAGAGCAGGCCGGTGGCAAGACAAGTGTCACCCGCTCCCGGTGCGGAGAGACGAAGCCTCACTGCTAATGAGACATGAGGTGACGACTAGGGCAGGGGCACCTGCTCCACTCTGAGGAAGGAGTCTGGGCAGAAGGCAGGCCTGTCTTGTGCCTCTGGTCCCAAGGGGACAGCATGTCCTTGACCACCTGTCCGTAGGGCACACTTGGGCTTGCTACCAGGAGCCAAACCCGGAACTTGAGGAACAGCTCCCTCGTGAAATGGGCAGTCAGATGCCATCTTCCTCCAAGATGTGACAGCGTTTTCGGTGGCAGGGGGTTTGCCGGGGAAGGAGTGGGGACAGTCCCCCAAAGCTCCCCATTCCAGGGAACGGACGGTGTTCAGGGATCCTGTCGCCTCTCCTCTCCTGTGGCGAAGGCACTGGCCTTGTCCGTGAGTCCGCCTGAGAGCCAGTACCAAAGGCCAAGCGTTGCCTACAACGGGAGTTGGTAGTGTGCATTGAGTGCCATCCTAGGCCACGCACGCTGCTGCAGGTTTGTGGCTGTGTCTGCTTATTTCGGCCTGGCAGCGAGAACCCAGGGCGCCAACATGAAGCCCGGGACAGCAAGGCCTAAGACGGACCAGCTCTCCGCAGCTCTTCTTCCCTGACGCGACAGAGCAAACACCGAAATCCTTGCTGAGGAAGCAGCAGCGAAGTGCGGTTCCCGCCAAGCTGAAAACCTATGCGAAAGCATAGCCATCGCTGGGAAATCAGAGTCGTTTCTGTGGGCTGCTGTTGCTGCTTGCCTTAGCCTAGTATTCGAGCACGGCGGGAGGAACCCGCATAGAGCAAAAGCCTCTTTGCTAGGGCATCCCCTCTGGGAAAGCACAGCATTCTCTGGGAAATCAGAGTCGGATCTGTGGGATGCTGCTGCTGTTTTCCTGAGGAAGACTCCACAGCACGGTGTAATAAATCTGCATGGAGCGAGATCCACTTTGCCTGGGCATCCCTTCTGCCTGAGAGAGAAGCGTGGTTGCGCCTGTGGAAAGATCCTTAAAGAAACGGACATGTCTGTCACTGCACTCCCCAGGAGCCTGTCTCGGGAAAGTGCAGCATGCTGCCCCAGGAGAAGAGAAGGAGTCGTTGGCCTTGTGGACGGAAAACGGTCGCGAAGCAGGAGCGCCGGCCCTGGCAAGAACAGCGGGCCGGTGGCAAGACAATTGTCACCCTCTGCTTGTGCAGAGAGACGAAGCTAAGGAGACACGAGGGGATGATTGGGCACGGGAGCGTGCTCTAATCTGAGGAAGGAGTCTGGACAGAAGGAAGGCCTTTCCTGTGCCTCTGGGCCCAAGGGGATAGCAGGTCCTTGGCCACCTGTCCAGAGGGCAGACGTGGGCTTGCCACCAATCTCCCGAACCTGAACTCGCAGAAACACCTCCTGGAGGAAAGGGCAATCAAATGCCGTCTTCCTCCAGGATGTGGCAGCCTTGGCGGAGGCAGGGGGTGTGTCGGGGAAACAGGGACAGTTTCCCATTACTCCCCATCCCAGGGCACGGGCCGTGTGCAGTGATCCTCTCGCGGCTCCTCAAGGATGGGGAAGGCACGAGCCTAGTCCCCTGTCCCCCTGAATGCCAGAGCGAGAGGGCAGGCCTTGCCTACGAGGAGAGATGTCATTGTGAGCAGAGTGCCATCCTAGGCCATGCACGCTGCTGCAGGGTCGAGGCTGGGTCTGCTTATTTCGGCTTGGTAGGATGAACCCAGGATGTGAACTTGGAGCCCGGGAAAGCAAGGCCCAAGAGGCACCAGCTCTCCCGCTGCTCTTCTTCCCTGAAGCGACTAAAGCCTTGCTGAGGAAGCAGCGGCCAAGTGCTGTTCGCTCCAAGCCAAAGCCTCTGCGAAAGCACAGCATTCGCCGAGAAATCAGAGTCGGATCTGCGGGCTCTACTGCTGCTTGCCTGAGCCCGGTCTCGCGGTGGGAGAAACCCGCATACAGTGAAATCCTCTTTGCCCGGGCATCTCCTCTGGGAAAGCACAGCATTCACTGGGAAATCAGAATCGGATGTGGGGGATGATGCTGCTGAATACCTAAGCTACTCTCCACAGCACGTTGGAAGATACCCGCATGCAACGAAATCCTCTTTGCCCTAGCACCTCTTTGCCTAAGAGAGAAGCGTGGTTGCACATCTGAAAGGGCCTTAAGGAAAGGGACATGTCTTTCACTGCACTCCCCAGGAGCAAGTCTGGGGCAGGCCGAACAAGCCGCCCCCAGAGAAGAGAAGGTGCCATTGGCCTTGAGTTTGGGAAACGGTCGGGAAGCAGGAGAGCCTGCCGTGGCAGGAAGAGCAGGCCGGTGGCAAGACAAGTGTCACCCGCTCCCGGTGCGGAGAGACGAAGCCTCACTGCTAATGAGACATGAGGTGACGACTAGGGCAGGGGCACCTGCTCCACTCTGAGGAAGGAGTCTGGGCAGAAGGCAGGCCTGTCTTGTGCCTCTGGTCCCAAGGGGACAGCATGTCCTTGACCACCTGTCCGTAGGGCACACTCGGGCTTGCTACCAGGAGCCAAACCCGGAACTTGAGGAACAGCTCCCTCGTGAAATGGGCAGTCAGATGCCATCTTCCTCCAAGATGTGACAGCGTTTTCGGTGGCAGGGGGTTTGCCGGGGAAGGAGTGGGGACAGTCCCCCAAAGCTCCCCATTCCAGGGAACGGACGGTGTTCAGGGATCCTGTCGCCTCTCCTCTCCTGTGGCGAAGGCACTGGCCTTGTCCGTGAGTCCGCCTGAGAGCCAGTACCAAAGGCCAAGCGTTGCCTACAACGGGAGTTGGTAGTGTGCATTGAGTGCCATCCTAGGCCACGCACGCTGCTGCAGGATTGTGGCTGTGTCTGCTTATTTCGGCCTGGCAGCGAGAACCCAGGGCGCCAACATGAAGCCCGGGACAGCAAGGCCTAAGACGGACCAGCTCTCCGCAGCTCTTCTTCCCTGACGCGACAGAGCAAACACCGAAATCCTTGCTGAGGAAGCAGCAGCGAAGTGCGGTTCCCGCCAAGCTGAAAACCTATGCGAAAGCATAGCCATCGCTGGGAAATCAGAGTCGTTTCTGTGGGCTGCTGTTGCTGCTTGCCTTAGCCTAGTATTCGAGCACGGCGGGAGGAACCCGCATAGAGCAAAAGCCTCTTTGCTAGGGCATCCCCTCTGGGAAAGCACAGCATTCTCTGGGAAATCAGAGTCGGATCTGTGGGATGCTGCTGCTGTTTTCCTGAGGAAGACTCCACAGCACGGTGTAATAAATCTGCATGGAGCGAGATCCACTTTGCCTGGGCATCCCTTCTGCCTGAGAGAGAAGCGTGGTTGCGCCTGTGGAAAGATCCTTAAAGAAAGGGACATGTCTGTCACTGCACTCCCCAGGAGCCTGTCTCGGGAAAGTGCAGCATGCTGCCCCAGGAGAAGAGAAGGAGTCGTTGGCCTTGTGGACGGAAAACGGTCGCGAAGCAGGAGCGCCGGCCCTGGCAAGAACAGCGGGCCGGTGGCAAGACAATTGTCACCCTCTGCTTGTGCAGAGAGACGAAGCTAAGGAGACACGGGGGGATGATTGGGCACGGGAGCGTGCTCTAATCTGAGGAAGGAGTCTGGACAGAAGGAAGGCCTTTCCTGTGCCTCTGGGCCCAAGGGGATAGCAGGTCCTTGGCCACCTGTCCAGAGGGCAGACGTGGGCTTGCCACCAATCTCCCGAACCTGAACTCGCAGAAACACCTCCTGGAGGAACGGGCAATCAAATGCCGTCTTCCTCCAGGATGTGGCAGCCTTGGCGGAGGCAGGGGGTGTGTCGGGGAAACAGGGACAGTTTCCCATTACTCCCCATCCCAGGGCACGGGCCGTGTGCAGTGATCCTCTCGCGGCTCCTCAAGGATGGGGAAGGCACGAGCCTAGTCCCCTGTCCCCCTGAATGCCAGAGCGAGAGGGCAGGCCTTGCCTACGAGGAGAGATGTCATTGTGAGCAGAGTGCCATCCTAGGCCATGCACGCTGCTGCAGGGTCGAGGCTGGGTCTGCTTAGTTCGGCTTGGTAGGATGAACCCAGGATGTGAACTTGGAGCCCGGGAAAGCAAGGCCCAAGAGGCACCAGCTCTCCCGCTGCTCTTCTTCCCTGAAGCGACTAAAGCCTTGCTGAGGAAGCAGCGGCCAAGTGCTGTTCGCTCCAAGCCAAAGCCTCTGCGAAAGCACAGCATTCGCCGAGAAATCAGAGTCGGATCTGCGGGCTCTACTGCTGCTTGCCTGAGCCCGGTCTCGCGGTGGGAGAAACCCGCATACAGCGAAATCCTCTTTGCCCGGGCATCTCCTCTGGGAAAGCACAGCATTCACTGGGAAATCAGAATCGGATGTGGGGGATGCTGCTGCTGAATACCTAAGCTACTCTCCACAGCACGTTGGAAGATACCCGCATGCAACGAAATCCTCTTTGCCCTAGCACCTCTTTGCCTAAGAGAGAAGCGTGGTTGCACATCTGAAAGGGCCTTAAGGAAAGGGACATGTCTTTCACTGCACTCCCCAGGAGCAAGTCTGGGGCAGGCCGAACAAGCCGCCCCCAGAGAAGAGAAGGTGCCATTGGCCTTGAGTTTGGGAAACGGTCGGGAAGCAGGAGAGCCTGCCGTGGCAGGAAGAGCAGGCCGGTGGCAAGACAAGTGTCACCCGCTCCCGGTGCGGAGAGACGAAGCCTCACTGCTAATGAGACATGAGGTGACGACTAGGGCAGGGGCACCTGCTCCACTCTGAGGAAGGAGTCTGGGCAGAAGGCAGGCCTGTCTTGTGCCTCTGGTCCCAAGGGGACAGCATGTCCTTGACCACCTGTCCGTAGGGACACTTGGGCTTGCTACCAGGAGCCAAACCCGGAACTTGAGGAACAGCTCCCTCGTGAAATGGGCAGTCAGATGCCATCTTCCTCCAAGATGTGACAGCGTTTTCGGTGGCAGGGGGTTTGCCGGGGAAGGAGTGGGGACAGTCCCCCAAAGCTCCCCATTCCAGGGAACGGACGGTGTTCAGGGATCCTGTCGCCTCTCCTCTCCTGTGGCGAAGGCACTGGCCTTGTCCGTGAGTCCGCCTGAGAGCCAGTACCAAAGGCCAAGCGTTGCCTACAACGGGAGTTGGTAGTGTGCATTGAGTGCCATCCTAGGCCACGCACGCTGCTGCAGGATTGTGGCTGTGTCTGCTTATTTCGGCCTGGCAGCGAGAACCCAGGGCGCCAACATGAAGCCCGGGACAGCAAGGCCTAAGACGGACCAGCTCTCCGCAGCTCTTCTTCCCTGACGCGACAGAGCAAACACCGAAATCCTTGCTGAGGAAGCAGCAGCGAAGTGCGGTTCCCGCCAAGCTGAAAACCTATGCGAAAGCATAGCCATCGCTGGGAAATCAGAGTCGTTTCTGTGGGCTGCTGTTGCTGCTTGCCTTAGCCTAGTATTCGAGCACGGCGGGAGGAACCCGCATAGAGCAAAAGCCTCTTTGCTAGGGCATCCCCTCTGGGAAAGCACAGCATTCTCTGGGAAATCAGAGTCGGATCTGTGGGATGCTGCTGCTGTTTTCCTGAGGAAGACTCCACAGCACGGTGTAATAAATCTGCATGGAGCGAGATCCACTTTGCCTGGGCATCCCTTCTGCCTGAGAGAGAAGCGTGGTTGCGCCTGTGGAAAGAGCCTTAAAGAAAGGGACATGTCTGTCACTGCACTCCCCAGGAGCCTGTCTCGGGAAAGTGCAGCATGCTGCCCCAGGAGAAGAGAAGGCGTCGTTGGCCTTGTGGACGGAAAACGGTCGCGAAGCAGGAGCGCCGGCCCTGGCAAGAACAGCGGGCCGGTGGCAAGACAATTGTCACCCTCTGCTTGTGCAGAGAGACGAAGCTAAGGAGACACGGGGGGATGATTGGGCACGGGAGCGTGCTCTAATCTGAGGAAGGAGTCTGGACAGAAGGAAGGCCTTTCCTGTGCCTCTGGGCCCAAGGGGATAGCAGGTCCTTGGCCACCTGTCCAGAGGGCAGACGTGGGCTTGCCACCAATCTCCCGAACCTGAACTCGCAGAAACACCTCCTGGAGGAACGGGCAATCAAATGCCGTCTTCCTCCAGGATGTGGCAGCCTTGGCAGAGGCAGGGGGTGTGTCGGGGAAACAGGGACAGTTTCCCATTACTCCCCATCCCAGGGCACGGGCCGTGTGCAGTGATCCTCTCGCGGCTCCTCAAGGATGGGGAAGGCACGAGCCTAGTCCCCTGTCCCCCTGAATGCCAGAGCGAGAGGGCAGGCCTTGCCTACGAGGAGAGATGTCATTGTGAGCAGAGTGCCATCCTAGGCCATGCACGCTGCTGCAGGGTCGAGGCTGGGTCTGCTTATTTCGGCTTGGTAGGATGAACCCAGGATGTGAACTTGGAGCCCGGGAAAGCAAGGCCCAAGAGGCACCAGCTCTCCCGCTGCTCTTCTTCCCTGAAGCGACTAAAGCCTTGCTGAGGAAGCAGCGGCCAAGTGCTGTTCGCTCCAAGCCAAAGCCTCTGCGAAAGCACAGCATTCGCCGAGAAATCAGAGTCGGATCTGCGGGCTCTACTGCTGCTTGCCTGAGCCCGGTGTAACGGTGGGAGAAACTCGCATACAGCGAAATCCTCTTTGCCCGGGCATCTCCTCTGGGAAAGCACAGCATTCACTGGGAAATCAGAATCGGATGTGGGGGATGCTGCTGCTGAATACCTAAGCTACTCTCCACAGCACGTTGGAAGATACCCGCATGCAACGAAATCCTCTTTGCCCTAGCACCTCTTTGCCTAAGAGAGAAGCGTGGTTGCACATCTGAAAGGGCCTTAAGGAAAGGGACATGTCTTTCACTGCACTCCCCAGGAGCAAGTCTGGGGCAGGCCGAACAAGCCGCCCCCAGAGAAGAGAAGGTGCCATTGGCCTTGAGTTTGGGAAACGGTCGGGAAGCAGGAGAGCCTGCCGTGGCAGGAAGAGCAGGCCGGTGGCAAGACAAGTGTCACCCGCTCCCGGTGCGGAGAGACGAAGCCTCACTGCTAATGAGACATGAGGTGACGACTAGGGCAGTGGCACCTGCTCCACTCTGAGGAAGGAGTCTGGGCAGAAGGCAGGCCTGTCTTGTGCCTCTGGTCCCAAGGGGACAGCATGTCCTTGACCACCTGTCCGTAGGGCACACTTGGGCTTGCTACCAGGAGCCAAACCCGGAACTTGAGGAACAGCTCCCTCGTGAAATGGGCAGTCAGATGCCATCTTCCTCCAAGATGTGACAGCGTTTTCGGTGGCAGGGGGTTTGCCGGGGAGGGAGTGGGGACAGTCCCCCAAAGCTCCCCATTCCAGGGAACGGACGGTGTTCAGGGATCCTGTCGCCTCTCCTCTCCTGTGGCGAAGGCACTGGCCTTGTCCGTGAGTCCGCCTGAGAGCCAGTACCAAAGGCCAAGCGTTGCCTACAACGGGAGTTGGTAGTGTGCATTGAGTGCCATCCTAGGCCACGCACGCTGCTGCAGGTTTGTGGCTGTGTCTGCTTATTTCGGCCTGGCAGCGAGAACCCAGGGCGCCAAATGAAGCCCGGGACAGCAAGGCCTAAGACGGACCAGCTCTCCGCAGCTCTTCTTCCCTGACGCGACAGAGCAAACACCGAAATCCTTGCTGAGGAAGCAGCAGCGAAGTGCGGTTCCCGCCAAGCTGAAAACCTATGCGAAAGCATAGCCATCGCTGGGAAATCAGAGTCGTTTCTGTGGGCTGCTGTTGCTGCTTGCCTTAGCCTAGTATTCGAGCACGGCGGGAGGAACCCGCATAGAGCAAAAGCCTCTTTGCTAGGGCATCCCCTCTGGGAAAGCACAGCATTCTCTGGGAAATCAGAGTCGGATCTGTGGGATGCTGCTGCTGTTTTCCTGAGGAAGACTCCACAGCACGGTGTAATAAATCTGCATGGAACGAGATCCACTTTGCCTGGGCATCCCTTCTGCCTGAGAGAGAAGCGTGGTTGCGCCTGTGGAAAGAGCCTTAAAGAAAGGGACATGTCTGTCACTGCACTCCCCAGGAGCCTGCCTCGGGAAAGTGCAGCATGCTGCCCCAGGAGAAGAGAAGGAGTCGTTGGCCTTGTGGACGGAAAACGGTCGCGAAGCAGGAGCGCCGGCCCTGGCAAGAACAGCGGGCCGGTGGCAAGACAATTGTCACCCTCTGCTTGTGCAGAGAGACGAAGCTAAGGAGACACGGGGGGATGATTGGGCACGGGAGCGTGCTCTAATCTGAGGAAGGAGTCTGGACAGAAGGAAGGCCTTTCCTGTGCCTCTGGGCCCAAGGGGATAGCAGGTCCTTGGCCACCTGTCCAGAGGGCAGACGTGGGCTTGCCACCAATCTCCCGAACCTGAACTCGCAGAAACACCTCCTGGAGGAACTTGCAATCAAATGCCGTCTTCCTCCAGGATGTGGCAGCCTTGGCGGAGGCAGGGGGTGTGTCGGGGAAACAGGGACAGTTTCCCATTACTCCCCATCCCAGGGCACGGGCCGTGTGCAGTGATCCTCTCGCGGCTCCTCAAGGATGGGGAAGGCACGAGCCTAGTCCCCTGTCCCCCTGAATGCCAGAGCGAGAGGGCAGGCCTTGCCTACGAGGAGAGATGTCATTGTGAGCAGAGTGCCATCCTAGGCCATGCACGCTGCTGCAGGGTCGAGGCTGGGTCTGCTTATTTCGGCTTGGTAGGATGAACCCAGGATGTGAACTTGGAGCCCGGGAAAGCAAGGCCCAAGAGGCACCAGCTCTCCCGCTGCTCTTCTTCCCTGAAGCGACTAAAGCCTTGCTGAGGAAGCAGCGGCCAAGTGCTGTTCGCTCCAAGCCAAAGCCTCTGCGAAAGCACAGCATTCGCCGAGAAATCAGAGTCGGATCTGCGGGCTCTACTGCTGCTTGCCTGAGCCCGGTCTCGCGGTGGGAGAAACCCGCATACAGCGAAATCCTCTTTGCCCGGGCATCTCCTCTGGGAAAGCACAGCATTCACTGGGAAATCAGAATCGGATGTGGGGGATGCTGCTGCTGAATACCTAAGCTACTCTCCACAGCACGTTGGAAGATACCCGCATGCATCGAAATCCTCTTTGCCCTAGCACCTCTTTGCCTAAGAGAGAAGCGTGGTTGCACATCTGAAAGGGCCTTAAGGAAAGGGACATGTCTTTCACTGCACTCCCCAGGAGCAAGTCTGGGGCAGGCCGAACAAGCCGCCCCCAGAGAAGAGAAGGTGCCATTGGCCTTGAGTTTGGGAAACGGTCGGGAAGCAGGAGAGCCTGCCGTGGCAGGAAGAGCAGGCCGGTGGCAAGACAAGTGTCACCCGCTCCCGGTGCGGAGAGACGAAGCCTCACTGCTAATGAGACATGAGGTGACGACTAGGGCAGGGGCACCTGCTCCACTCTGAGGAAGGAGTCTGGGCAGAAGGCAGGCCTGTCTTGTGCCTCTGGTCCCAAGGGGACAGCATGTCCTTGACCACCTGTCCGTAGGGCACACTTGGGCTTGCTACCAGGAGCCAAACCCGGAACTTGAGGAACAGCTCCCTCGTGAAATGGGCAGTCAGATGCCATCTTCCTCCAAGATGTGACAGCGTTTTCGGTGGCAGGGGGTTTGCCGGGGAAGGAGTGGGGACAGTCCCCCAAAGCTCCCCATTCCAGGGAACGGACGGTGTTCAGGGATCCTGTCGCCTCTCCTCTCCTGTGGCGAAGGCACTGGCCTTGTCCGTGAGTCCGCCTGAGAGCCAGTACCAAAGGCCAAGCGTTGCCTACAACGGGAGTTGGTAGTGTGCATTGAGTGCCATCCTAGGCCACGCACGCTGCTGCAGGTTTGTGGCTGTGTCTGCTTATTTCGGCCTGGCAGCGAGAACCCAGGGCGCCAACATGAAGCCCGGGACAGCAAGGCCTAAGACGGACCAGCTCTCCGCAGCTCTTCTTCCCTGACGCGACAGAGCAAACACCGAAATCCTTGCTGAGGAAGCAGCAGCGAAGTGCGGTTCCCGCCAAGCTGAAAACCTATGCGAAAGCATAGCCATCGCTGGGAAATCAGAGTCGTTTCTGTGGGCTGCTGTTGCTGCTTGCCTTAGCCTAGTATTCGAGCACGGCGGGAGGAACCCGCATAGAGCAAAAGCCTCTTTGCTAGGGCATCCCCTCTGGGAAAGCACAGCATTCTCTGGGAAATCAGAGTCGGATCTGTGGGATGCTGCTGCTGTTTTCCTGAGGAAGACTCCACAGCACGGTGTAATAAATCTGCATGGAGCGAGATCCACTTTGCCTGGGCATCCCTTCTGCCTGAGAGAGAAGCGTGGTTGCGCCTGTGGAAAGAGCCTTAAAGAAAGGGACATGTCTGTCACTGCACTCCCCAGGAGCCTGTCTCGGGAAAGTGCAGCATGCTGCCCCAGGAGAAGAGAAGGAGTCGTTGGCCTTGTGGACGGAAAACGGTCGCGAAGCAGGAGCGCCGGCCCTGGCAAGAACAGCGGGCCGGTGGCAAGACAATTGTCACCCTCTGCTTGTGCAGAGAGACGAAGCTAAGGAGACACGGGGGGATGATTGGGCACGGGAGCGTGCTCTAATCTGAGGAAGGAGTCTGGACAGAAGGAAGGCCTTTCCTGTGCCTCTGGGCCCAAGGGGATAGCAGGTCCTTGGCCACCTGTCCAGAGGGCAGACGTGGGCTTGCCACCAATCTCCCGAACCTGAACTCGCAGAAACACCTCCTGGAGGAACGGGCAATCAAATGCCGTCTTCCTCCAGGATGTGGCAGCCTTGGCGGAGGCAGGGGGTGTGTCGGGGAAACAGGGACAGTTTCCCATTACTCCCCATCCCAGGGCACGGGCCGTGTGCAGTGATCCTCTCGCGGCTCCTCAAGGATGGGGAAGGCACGAGCCTAGTCCCCTGTCCCCCTGAATGCCAGAGCGAAAGGACAGGCCTTGCCTACGAGGAGAGATGTCATTGTGAGCAGAGTGCCATCCTAGGCCATGCACGCTGCTGCAGGGTCGAGGCTGGGTCTGCTTAGTTCGGCTTGGTAGGATGAACCCAGGATGTGAACTTGGAGCCCGGGAAAGCAAGGCCCAAGAGGCACCAGCTCTCCCGCTGCTCTTCTTCCCTGAAGCGACTAAAGCCTTGCTGAGGAAGCAGCGGCCAAGTGCTGTTCGCTCCAAGCCAAAGCCTCTGCGAAAGCACAGCATTCGCCGAGAAATCAGAGTCGGATCTGCGGGCTCTACTGCTGCTTGCCTGAGCCCGGTCTCGCGGTGGGAGAAACCCGCATACAGCGAAATCCTCTTTGCCCGGGCATCTCCTCTGGGAAAGCACAGCATTCACTGGGAAATCAGAATCGGATGTGGGGGATGCTGCTGCTGAATACCTAAGCTACTCTCCACAGCACGTTGGAAGATACCCGCATGCAACGAAATCCTCTTTGCCCTAGCACCTCTTTGCCTAAGAGAGAAGCGTGGTTGCACATCTGAAAGGGCCTTAAGGAAAGGGACATGTCTTTCACTGCACTCCCCAGGAGCAAGTCTGGGGCAGGCCGAACAAGCCGCCCCCAGAGAAGAGAAGGTGCCATTGGCCTTGAGTTTGGGAAACGGTCGGGAAGCAGGAGAGCCTGCCGTGGCAGGAAGAGCAGGCCGGTGGCAAGACAAGTGTCACCCGCTCCCGGTGCGGAGAGACGAAGCCTCACTGCTAATGAGACATGAGGTGACGACTAGGGCAGGGGCACCTGCTCCACTCTGAGGAAGGAGTCTGGGCAGAAGGCAGGCCTGTCTTGTGCCTCTGGTCCCAAGGGGACAGCATGTCCTTGACCACCTGTCCGTAGGGCACACTTGGGCTTGCTACCAGGAGCCAAACCCGGAATTTGAGGAACAGCTCCCTCGTGAAATGGGCAGTCAGATGCCATCTTCCTCCAAGATGTGACAGCGTTTTCGGTGGCAGGGGGTTTGCCGGGGAAGGAGTGGGGACAGTCCCCCAAAGCTCCCCATTCCAGGGAACGGACGGTGTTCAGGGATCCTGTCGCCTCTCCTCTCCTGTGGCGAAGGCACTGGCCTTGTCCGTAAGTCCGCCTGAGAGCCAGTACCAAAGGCCAAGCGTTGCCTACAACGGGAGTTGGTAGTGTGCATTGAGTACCATCCTAGGCCACGCACGCTGCTGCAGGTTTGTGGCTGTGTCTGCTTATTTCGGCCTGGCAGCGAGAACCCAGGGCGCCAACATGAAGCCCGGGACAGCAAGGCCTAAGACGGACCAGCTCTCCGCAGCTCTTCTTCCCTGACGCGACAGAGCAAACACCGAAATCCTTGCTGAGGAAGCAGCAGCGAAGTGCGGTTCCCGCCAAGCTGAAAACCTATGCGAAAGCATAGCCATCGCTGGGAAATCAGAGTCGTTTCTGTGGGCTGCTGTTGCTGCTTGCCTTAGCCTAGTATTCGAGCACGGCGGGAGGAACCCGCATAGAGCAAAAGCCTCTTTGCTAGGGCATCCCCTCTGGGAAAGCACAGCATTCTCTGGGAAATCAGAGTCGGATCTGTGGGATGCTGCTGCTGTTTTCCTGAGGAAGACTCCACAGCACGGTGTAATAAATCTGCATGGAGCGAGATCCACTTTGCCTGGGCATCCCTTCTGCCTGAGAGAGAAGCGTGGTTGCGCCTGTGGAAAGAGCCTTAAAGAAAGGGACATGTCTGTCACTGCACTACCCAGGAGCCTGTCTCGGGAAAGTGCAGCATGCTGCCCCAGGAGAAGAGAAGGAGTCGTTGGCCTTGTGGACGGAAAACGGTCGCGGAGCAGGAGCGCCGGCCCTGGCAAGAACAGCGGGCCGGTGGCAAGACAATTGTCACCCTCTGCTTGTGCAGAGAGACGAAGCTAAGGAGACACGGGGGGATGATTGGGCACGGGAGCGTGCTCTAATCTGAGGAAGGAGTCTGGACAGAAGGAAGGCCTTTCCTGTGCCTCTGGGCCCAAGGGGATAGCAGGTCCTTGGCCACCTGTCCAGAGGGCAGACGTGGGCTTGCCACCAATCTCCCGAACCTGAACTCGCTGAAACACCTCCTGGAGGAACGGGCAATCAAATGCCGTCTTCCTCCAGGATGTGGCAGCCTTGGCGGAGGCAGGGGGTGTGTCGGGGAAACAGGGACAGTTTCCCATTACTCCCCATCCCAGGGCACGGGCCGTGTGCAGTGATCCTCTCGCGGCTCCTCAAGGATGGGGAAGGCACGAGCCTAGTCCCCTGTCCCCCTGAATGCCAGAGCGAGAGGGCAGGCCTTGCCTACGAGGAGAGATGTCATTGTGAGCAGAGTGCCATCCTAGGCCATGCACGCTGCTGCAGGGTCGAGGCTGGGTCTGCTTATTTCGGCTTGGTAGGATGAACCCAGGATGTGAACTTGGAGCCCGGGAAAGCAAGGCCCAAGAGGCACCAGCTCTCCCGCTGCTCTTCTTCCCTGAAGCGACTAAAGCCTTGCTGAGGAAGCAGCGGCCAAGTGCTGTTCGCTCCAAGCCAAAGCCTCTGCGAAAGCACAGCATTCGCCGAGAAATCAGAGTCGGATCTGCGGGCTCTACTGCTGCTTGCCTGAGCCCGGTGTAACGGTGCGAGAAACCCGCATACAGCGAAATCCTCTTTGCCCGGGCATCTCCTCTGGGAAAGCACAGCATTCACTGGGAAATCAGAATCGGATGTGGGGGATGCTGCTGCTGAATACCTAAGCTACTCTCCACAGCACGTTGGAAGATACCCGCATGCAACGAAATCCTCTTTGCCCTAGCACCTCTTTGCCTAAGAGAGAAGCGTGGTTGCACATCTGAAAGGGCCTTAAGGAAAGGGACATGTCTTTCACTGCACTCCCCAGGAGCAAGTCTGGGGCAGGCCGAACAAGCCGCCCCCAGAGAAGAGAAGGTGCCATTGGCCTTGAGTTTGGGAAACGGTCGGGAAGCAGGAGAGCCTGCCGTGGCAGGAAGAGCAGGCCGGTGGCAAGACAAGTGTCACCCGCTCCCGGTGCGGAGAGACGAAGCCTCACTGCTAATGAGACATGAGGTGACGACTAGGGCAGGGGCACCTGCTCCACTCTGAGGAAGGAGTCTGGGCAGAAGGCAGGCCTGTCTTGTGCCTCTGGTCCCAAGGGGACAGCATGTCCTTGACCACCTGTCCGTAGGGCACACTTGGGCTTGCTACCAGGAGCCAAACCCGGAACTTGAGGAACAGCTCCCTCGTGAAATGGGCAGTCAGATGCCATCTTCCTCCAAGATGTGACAGCGTTTTCGGTGGCAGGGGGTTTGCCGGGGAAGGAGTGGGGACAGTCCCCCAAAGCTCCCCATTCCAGGGAACGGACGGTGTTCAGGGATCCTGTCGCCTCTCCTCTCCTGTGGCGAAGGCACTGGCCTTGTCCGTGAGTCCGCCTGAGAGCCAGTACCAAAGGCCAAGCGTTGCCTACAACGGGAGTTGGTAGTGTGCATTGAGTGCCATCCTAGGCCACGCACGCTGCTGCAGGTTTGTGGCTGTGTCTGCTTATTTCGGCCTGGCAGCGAGAACCCAGGGCGCCAACATGAAGCCCGGGACAGCAAGGCCTAAGACGGACCAGCTCTCCGCAGCTCTTCTTCCCTGACGCGACAGAGCAAACACCGAAATCCTTGCTGAGGAAGCAGCAGCGAAGTGCGGTTCCCGCCAAGCTGAAAACCTATGCGAAAGCATAGCCATCGCTGGGAAATCAGAGTCGTTTCTGTGGGCTGCTGTTGCTGCTTGCCTTAGCCTAGTATTCGAGCACGGCGGGAGGAACCCGCATAGAGCAAAAGCCTCTTTGCTAGGGCATCCCCTCTGGGAAAGCACAGCATTCTCTGGGAAATCAGAGTCGGATCTGTGGGATGCTGCTGCTGTTTTCCTGAGGAAGACTCCACAGCACGGTGTAATAAATCTGCATGGAGCGAGATCCACTTTGCCTGGGCATCCCTTCTGCCTGAGAGAGAAGCGTGGTTGCGCCTGTGGAAAGATCCTTAAAGAAAGGGACATGTCTGTCACTGCACTCCCCAGGAGCCTGTCTCGGGAAAGTGCAGCATGCTGCCCCAGGAGAAGAGAAGGAGTCGTTGGCCTTGTGGACGGAAAACGGTCGCGAAGCAGGAGCGCCGGCCCTGGCAAGAACAGCGGGCCGGTGGCAAGACAATTGTCACCCTCTGCTTGTGCAGAGAGACGAAGCTAAGGAGACACGAGGGGATGATTGGGCACGGGAGCGTGCTCTAATCTGAGGAAGGAGTCTGGACAGAAGGAAGGCCTTTCCTGTGCCTCTGGGCCCAAGGGGATAGCAGGTCCTTGGCCACCTGTCCAGAGGGCAGACGTGGGCTTGCCACCAATCTCCCGAACCTGAACTCGCAGAAACACCTCCTGGAGGAACGGGCAATCAAATGCCGTCTTCCTCCAGGATGTGGCAGCCTTGGCGGAGGCAGGGGGTGTGTCGGGGAAACAGGGACAGTTTCCCATTACTCCCCATCCCAGGGCACGGGCCGTGTGCAGTGATCCTCTCGCGGCTCCTCAAGGATGGGGAAGGCACGAGCCTAGTCCCCTGTCCCCCTGAATGCCAGAGCGAGAGGGCAGGCCTTGCCTACGAGGAGAGATGTCATTGTGAGCAGAGTGCCATCCTAGGCCATGCACGCTGCTGCAGGGTCGAGGCTGGGTCTGCTTATTTCGGCTTGGTAGGATGAACCCAGGATGTGAACTTGGAGCCCGGGAAAGCAAGGCCCAAGAGGCACCAGCTCTCCCGCTGCTCTTCTTCCCTGAAGCGACTAAAGCCTTGCTGAGGAAGCAGCGGCCAAGTGCTGTTCGCTCCAAGCCAAAGCCTCTGCGAAAGCACAGCATTCGCCGAGAAATCAGAGTCGGATCTGCGGGCTCTACTGCTGCTTGCCTGAGCCCTGTCTCGCGGTGGGAGAAACCCGCATACAGCGAAATCCTCTTTGCCCGGGCATCTCCTCTGGGAAAGCACAGCATTCACTGGGAAATCAGAATCGGATGTGGGGGATGCTGCTGCTGAATACCTAAGCTACTCTCCACAGCACGTTGGAAGATACCCGCATGCAACGAAATCCTCTTTGCCCTAGCACCTCTTTGCCTAAGAGAGAAGCGTGGTTGCACATCTGAAAGGGCCTTAAGGAAAGGGACATGTCTTTCACTGCACTCCCCAGGAGCAAGTCTGGGGCAGGCCGAACAAGCCGCCCCCAGAGAAGAGAAGGTGCCATTGGCCTTGAGTTTGGGAAACGGTCGGGAAGCAGGAGAGCCTGCCGTGGCAGGAAGAGCAGGCCGGTGGCAAGACAAGTGTCACCCGCTCCCGGTGCGGAGAGACGAAGCCTCACTGCTAATGAGACATGAGGTGACGACTAGGGCAGGGGCACCTGCTCCACTCTGAGGAAGGAGTCTGGGCAGAAGGCAGGCCTGTCTTGTGCCTCTGGTCCCAAGGGGACAGCATGTCCTTGACCACCTGTCCGTAGGGCACACTTGGGCTTGCTACCAGGAGCCAAACCCGGAACTTGAGGAACAGCTCCCTCGTGAAATGGGCAGTCAGATGCCATCTTCCTCCAAGATGTGACAGCGTTTTCGGTGGCAGGGGGTTTGCCGGGGAAGGAGTGGGGACAGTCCCCCAAAGCTCCCCATTCCAGGGAACGGACGGTGTTCAGGGATCCTGTCGCCTCTCCTCTCCTGTGGCGAAGGCACTGGCCTTGTCCGTGAGTCCGCCTGAGAGCCAGTACCAAAGGCCAAGCGTTGCCTACAACGGGAGTTGGTAGTGTGCATTGAGTGCCATCCTAGGCCACGCACGCTGCTGCAGGTTTGTGGCTGTGTCTGCTTATTTCGGCCTGGCAGCGAGAACCCAGGGCGCCAACATGAAGCCCGGGACAGCAAGGCCTAAGACGGACCAGCTCTCCGCAGCTCTTCTTCCCTGACGCGACAGAGCAAACACCGAAATCCTTGCTGAGGAAGCAGCAGCGAAGTGCGGTTCCCGCCAAGCTGAAAAGCTATGCGAAAGCATAGCCATCGCTGGGAAATCAGAGTCGTTTCTGTGGGCTGCTGTTGCTGCTTGCCTTAGCCTAGTATTCGAGCACGGCGGGAGGAACCCGCATAGAGCAAAAGCCTCTTTGCTAGGGCATCCCCTCTGGGAAAGCACAGCATTCTCTGGGAAATCAGAGTCGGATCTGTGGGATGCTGCTGCTGTTTTCCTGAGGAAGACTCCACAGCACGGTGTAATAAATCTGCATGGAGCGAGATCCACTTTGCCTGGGCATCCCTTCTGCCTGAGAGAGAAGCGTGGTTGCGCCTGTGGAAAGATCCTTAAAGAAAGGGACATGTCTGTCACTGCACTCCCCAGGAGCCTGTCTCGGGAAAGTGCAGCATGCTGCCCCAGGAGAAGAGAAGGAGTCGTTGGCCTTGTGGACGGAAAACGGTCGCGAAGCAGGAGCGCCGGCCCTGGCAAGAACAGCGGGCCGGTGGCAAGACAATTGTCACCCTCTGCTTGTGCAGAGAGACGAAGCTAAGGAGACACGAGGGGATGATTGGGCACGGGAGCGTGCTCTAATCTGAGGAAGGAGTCTGGACAGAAGGAAGGCCTTTCCTGTGCCTCTGGGCCCAAGGGGATAGCAGGTCCTTGGCCACCTGTCCAGAGGGCAGACGTGGGCTTGCCACCAATCTCCCGAACCTGAACTCGCAGAAACACCTCCTGGAGGAACGGGCAATCAAATGCCGTCTTCCTCCAGGATGTGGCAGCCTTGGCGGAGGCAGGGGGTGTGTCGGGGAAACAGGGACAGTTTCCCATTACTCCCCATCCCAGGTCACGGGCCGTGTGCAGTGATCCTCTCGCGGCTCCTCAAGGATGGGGAAGGCACGAGCCTAGTCCCCTGTCCCCCTGAATGCCAGAGCGAGAGGGCAGGCCTTGCCTACGAGGAGAGATGTCATTGTGAGCAGAGTGCCATCCTAGGCCATGCACGCTGCTGCAGGGTCGAGGCTGGGTCTGCTTATTTCGGCTTGGTAGGATGAACCCAGGATGTGAACTTATAGCCCGGGAAAGCAAGGCCCAAGAGGCACCAGCTCTCCCGCTGCTCTTCTTCCCTGAAGCGACTAAAGCCTTGCTGAGGAAGCAGCGGCCAAGTGCTGTTCGCTCCAAGCCAAAGCCTCTGCGAAAGCACAGCATTCGCCGAGAAATCAGAGTCGGATCTGCGGGCTCTACTGCTGCTTGCCTGAGCCCGGTGTAACGGTGGGAGAAACCCGCATACAGCGAAATCCTCGTTGCCCGGGCATCTCCTCTGGGAAAGCACAGCATTCACTGGGAAATCAGAATCGGATGTGGGGGATGCTGCTGCTGAATACCTAAGCTACTCTCCACAGCACGTTGGAAGATACCCGCATGCAACGAAATCCTCTTTGCCCTAGCACCTCTTTGCCTAAGAGAGAAGCGTGGTTGCACATCTGAAAGGGCCTTAAGGAAAGGGACATGTCTTTCACTGCACTCCCCAGGAGCAAGTCTGGGGCAGGCCGAACAAGCCGCCCCCAGAGAAGAGAAGGTGCCATTGGCCTTGAGTTTGGGAAACGGTCGGGAAGCAGGAGAGCCTGCCGTGGCAGGAAGAGCAGGCCGGTGGCAAGACAAGTGTCACCCGCTCCCGGTGCGGAGAGACGAAGCCTCACTGCTAATGAGACATGAGGTGACGACTAGGGCAGGGGCACCTGCTCCACTCTGAGGAAGGAGTCTGGGCAGAAGGCAGGCCTGTCTTGTGCCTCTGGTCCCAAGGGGACCTTGACCACCTGTCCGTAGGGCACACTTGGGCTTGCTACCAGGAGCCAAACCCGGAACTTGAGGAACAGCTCCCTCGTGAAATGGGCAGTCAGATGCCATCTTCCTCCAAGATGTGACAGCGTTTTCGGTGGCAGGGGGTTTGCCGGGGAAGGAGTGGGGACAGTCCCCCAAAGCTCCCCATTCCAGGGAACGGACGGTGTTCAGGGATCCTGTCGCCTCTCCTCTCCTGTGGCGAAGGCACTGGCCTTGTCCGTGAGTCCGCCTGAGAGCCAGTACCAAAGGCCAAGCGTTGCCTACAACGGGAGTTGGTAGTGTGCATTGAGTGCCATCCTAGGCCACGCACGCTGCTGCAGGTTTGTGGCTGTGTCTGCTTATTTCGGCCTGGCAGCGAGAACCCAGGGCGCCAACATGAAGCCCGGGACAGCAAGGCCTAAGACGGACCAGCTCTCCGCAGCTCTTCTTCCCTGACGCGACAGAGCAAACACCGAAATCCTTGCTGAGGAAGCAGCAGCGAAGTGTGGTTCCCGCCAAGCTGAAAACCTATGCGAAAGCATAGCCATCGCTGGGAAATCAGAGTCGTTTCTGTGGGCTGCTGTTGCTGCTTGCCTTAGCCTAGTATTCGAGCACGGCGGGAGGAACCCGCATAGAGCAAAAGCCTCTTTGCTAGGGCATCCCCTCTGGGAAAGCACAGCATTCTCTGGGAAATCAGAGTCGGATCTGTGGGATGCTGCTGCTGTTTTCCTGAGGAAGACTCCACAGCACGGTGTAATAAATCTGCATGGAGCGAGATCCACTTTGCCTGGGCATCCCTTCTGCCTGAGAGAGAAGCGTGGTTGCGCCTGTGGAAAGATCCTTAAAGAAACGGACATGTCTGTCACTGCACTCCCCAGGAGCCTGTCTCGGGAAAGTGCAGCATGCTGCCCCAGGAGAAGAGAAGGAGTCGTTGGCCTTGTGGACGGAAAACGGTCGCGAAGCAGGAGCGCCGGCCCTGGCAAGAACAGCGGGCCGGTGGCAAGACAATTGTCACCCTCTGCTTGTGCAGAGAGACGAAGCTAAGGAGACACGAGGGGATGATTGGGCACGGGAGCGTGCTCTAATCTGAGGAAGGAGTCTGGACAGAAGGAAGGCCTTTCCTGTGCCTCTGGGCCCAAGGGGATAGCAGGTCCTTGGCCACCTGTCCAGAGGGCAGACGTGGGCTTGCCACCAATCTCCCGAACCTGAACTCGCAGAAACACCTCCTGGAGGAACTTGCAATCAAATGCCGTCTTCCTCCAGGATGTGGCAGCCTTGGCGGAGGCAGGGGGTGTGTCGGGGAAACAGGGACAGTTTCCCATTACTCCCCATCCCAGGGCACGGGCCGTGTGCAGTGATCCTCTCGCGGCTCCTCAAGGATGGGGAAGGCACGAGCCTAGTCCCCTGTCCCCCTGAATGCCAGAGCGAGAGGGCAGGCCTTGCCTACGAGGAGAGATGTCATTGTGAGCAGAGTGCCATCCTAGGCCATGCACGCTGCTGCAGGGTCGAGGCTGGGTCTGCTTATTTCGGCTTGGTAGGATGAACCCAGGATGTGAACTTGGAGCCCGGGAAAGCAAGGCCCAAGAGGCACCAGCTCTCCCGCTGCTCTTCTTCCCTGAAGCGACTAAAGCCTTGCTGAGGAAGCAGCGGCCAAGTGCTGTTCGCTCCAAGCCAAAGCCTCTGCGAAAGCACAGCATTCGCCGAGAAATCAGAGTCGGATCTGCGGGCTCTACTGCTGCTTGCCTGAGCCCGGTGTAACGGTGGGAGAAACCCGCATACAGCGAAATCCTCTTTGCCCGGGCATCTCCTCTGGGAAAGCACAGCATTCACTGGGAAATCAGAATCGGATGTGGGGGATGCTGCTGCTGAATACCTAAGCTACTCTCCACAGCACGTTGGAAGATACCCGCATGCAACGAAATCCTCTTTGCCCTAGCACCTCTTTGCCTAAGAGAGAAGCGTGGTTGCACATCTGAAAGGGCCTTAAGGAAAGGGACATGTCTTTCACTGCACTCCCCAGGAGCAAGTCTGGGGCAGGCCGAACAAGCCGCCCCCAGAGAAGAGAAGGTGCCATTGGCCTTGAGTTTGGGAAACGGTCGGGAAGCAGGAGAGCCTGCCGTGGCAGGAAGAGCAGGCCGGTGGCAAGACAAGTGTCACCCGCTCCCGGTGCGGAGAGACGAAGCCTCACTGCTAATGAGACATGAGGTGACGACTAGGGCAGGGGCACCTGCTCCACTCTGAGGAAGGAGTCTGGGCAGAAGGCAGGCCTGTCTTGTGCCTCTGGTCCCAAGGGGACAGCATGTCCTTGACCACCTGTCCGTAGGGCACACTTGGGCTTGCTACCAGGAGCCAAACCCGGAACTTGAGGAACAGCTCCCTCGTGAAATGGGCAGTCAGATGCCATCTTCCTCCAAGATGTGACAGCGTTTTCGGTGGCAGGGGGTTTGCCGGGGAAGGAGTGGGGACAGTCCCCCAAAGCTCCCCATTCCAGGGAACGGACGGTGTTCAGGGATCCTGTCGCCTCTCCTCTCCTGTGGCGAAGGCACTGGCCTTGTCCGTAAGTCCGCCTGAGAGCCAGTACCAAAGGCCAAGCGTTGCCTACAACGGGAGTTGGTAGTGTGCATTGAGTGCCATCCTAGGCCACGCACGCTGCTGCAGGTTTGTGGCTGTGTCTGCTTATTTCGGCCTGGCAGCGAGAACCCAGGGCGCCAACATGAAGCCCGGGACAGCAAGGCCTAAGACGGACCAGCTCTCCGCAGCTCTTCTTCCCTGACGCGACAGAGCAAACACCGAAATCCTTGCTGAGGAAGCAGCAGCGAAGTGCGGTTCCCGCCAAGCTGAAAACCTATGCGAAAGCATAGCCATTGCTGGGAAATCAGAGTCGTTTCTGTGGGCTGCTGTTGCTGCTTGCCTTAGCCTAGTATTCGAGCACGGCGGGAGGAACCCGCATAGAGCAAAAGCCTCTTTGCTAGGGCATCCCCTCTGGGAAAGCACAGCATTCTCTGGGAAATCAGAGTCGGATCTGTGGGATGCTGCTGCTGTTTTCCTGAGGAAGACTCCACAGCACGGTGTAATAAATCTGCATGGAGCGAGATCCACTTTGCCTGGGCATCCCTTCTGCCTGAGAGAGAAGCGTGGTTGCGCCTGTGGAAAGATCCTTAAAGAAAGGGACATGTCTGTCACTGCACTCCCCAGGAGCCTGTCTCGGGAAAGTGCAGCATGCTGCCCCAGGAGAAGAGAAGGAGTCGTTGGCCTTGTGGACGGAAAACGGTCGCGAAGCAGGAGCGCCGGCCGTGGCAAGAACAGCGGGCCGGTGGCAAGACAATTGTCACCCTCTGCTTGTGCAGAGAGACGAAGCTAAGGAGACACGAGGGGATGATTGGGCACGGGAGCGTGCTCTAATCTGAGGAAGGAGTCTGGACAGAAGGAAGGCCTTTCCTGTGCCTCTGGGCCCAAGGGGATAGCAGGTCCTTGGCCACCTGTCCAGAGGGCAGACGTGGGCTTGCCACCAATCTCCCGAACCTGAACTCGCAGAAACACCTCCTGGAGGAACGGGCAATCAAATGCCGTCTTCCTCCAGGATGTGGCAGCCTTGGCGGAGGCAGGGGGTGTGTCGGGGAAACAGGGACAGTTTCCCATTACTCCCCATCCCAGGTCACGGGCCGTGTGCAGTGATCCTCTCGCGGCTCCTCAAGGATGGGGAAGGCACGAGCCTAGTCCCCTGTCCCCCTGAATGCCAGAGCGAGAGGGCAGGCCTTGCCTACGAGGAGAGTTGTCATTGTGAGCAGAGTGCCATCCTAGGCCATGCACGCTGCTGCAGGGTCGAGGCTGGGTCTGCTTATTTCGGCTTGGTAGGATGAACCCAGGATGTGAACTTATAGCCCGGGAAAGCAAGGCCCAAGAGGCACCAGCTCTCCCGCTGCTCTTCTTCCCTGAAGCGACTAAAGCCTTGCTGAGGAAGCAGCGGCCAAGTGCTGTTCGCTCCAAGCCAAAGCCTCTGCGAAAGCACAGCATTCGCCGAGAAATCAGAGTCGGATCTGCGGGCTCTACTGCTGCTTGCCTGAGCCCGGTGTAACGGTGGGAGAAACCCGCATACAGCGAAATCCTCGTTGCCCGGGCATCTCCTCTGGGAAAGCACAGCATTCACTGGGAAATCAGAATCGGATGTGGGGGATGCTGCTGCTGAATACCTAAGCTACTCTCCACAGCACGTTGGAAGATACCCGCATGCAACGAAATCCTCTTTGCCCTAGCACCTCTTTGCCTAAGAGAGAAGCGTGGTTGCACATCTGAAAGGGCCTTAAGGAAAGGGACATGTCTTTCACTGCACTCCCCAGGAGCAAGTCTGGGGCAGGCCGAACAAGCCGCCCCCAGAGAAGAGAAGGTGCCATTGGCCTTGAGTTTGGGAAACGGTCGGGAAGCAGGAGAGCCTGCCGTGGCAGGAAGAGCAGGCCGGTGGCAAGACAAGTGTCACCCGCTCCCGGTGCGGAGAGACGAAGCCTCACTGCTAATGAGACATGAGGTGACGACTAGGGCAGGGGCACCTGCTCCACTCTGAGGAAGGAGTCTGGGCAGAAGGCAGGCCTGTCTTGTGCCTCTGGTCCCAAGGGGACCTTGACCACCTGTCCGTAGGGCACACTTGGGCTTGCTACCAGGAGCCAAACCCGGAACTTGAGGAACAGCTCCCTCGTGAAATGGGCAGTCAGATGCCATCTTCCTCCAAGATGTGACAGCGTTTTCGGTGGCAGGGGGTTTGCCGGGGAAGGAGTGGGGACAGTCCCCCAAAGCTCCCCATTCCAGGGAACGGACGGTGTTCAGGGATCCTGTCGCCTCTCCTCTCCTGTGGCGAAGGCACTGGCCTTGTCCGTGAGTCCGCCTGAGAGCCAGTACCAAAGGCCAAGCGTTGCCTACAACGGGAGTTGGTAGTGTGCATTGAGTGCCATCCTAGGCCACGCACGCTGCTGCAGGTTTGTGGCTGTGTCTGCTTATTTCGGCCTGGCAGCGAGAACCCAGGGCGCCAACATGAAGCCCGGGACAGCAAGGCCTAAGACGGACCAGCTCTCCGCAGCTCTTCTTCCCTGACGCGACAGAGCAAACACCGAAATCCTTGCTGAGGAAGCAGCAGCGAAGTGTGGTTCCCGCCAAGCTGAAAACCTATGCGAAAGCATAGCCATCGCTGGGAAATCAGAGTCGTTTCTGTGGGCTGCTGTTGCTGCTTGCCTTAGCCTAGTATTCGAGCACGGCGGGAGGAACCCGCATAGAGCAAAAGCCTCTTTGCTAGGGCATCCCCTCTGGGAAAGCACAGCATTCTCTGGGAAATCAGAGTCGGATCTGTGGGATGCTGCTGCTGTTTTCCTGAGGAAGACTCCACAGTACGGTGTAATAAATCTGCATGGAGCGAGATCCACTTTGCCTGGGCATCCCTTCTGCCTGAGAGAGAAGCGTGGTTGCGCCTGTGGAAAGATCCTTAAAGAAACGGACATGTCTGTCACTGCACTCCCCAGGAGCCTGTCTCGGGAAAGTGCAGCATGCTGCCCCAGGAGAAGAGAAGGAGTCGTTGGCCTTGTGGACGGAAAACGGTCGCGAAGCAGGAGCGCCGGCCCTGGCAAGAACAGCGGGCCGGTGGCAAGACAATTGTCACCCTCTGCTTGTGCAGAGAGACGAAGCTAAGGAGACACGAGGGGATGATTGGGCACGGGAGCGTGCTCTAATCTGAGGAAGGAGTCTGGACAGAAGGAAGGCCTTTCCTGTGCCTCTGGGCCCAAGGGGATAGCAGGTCCTTGGCCACCTGTCCAGAGGGCAGACGTGGGCTTGCCACCAATCTCCCGAACCTGAACTCGCAGAAACACCTCCTGGAGGAACTTGCAATCAAATGCCGTCTTCCTCCAGGATGTGGCAGCCTTGGCGGAGGCAGGGGGTGTGTCGGGGAAACAGGGACAGTTTCCCATTACTCCCCATCCCAGGGCACGGGCCGTGTGCAGTGATCCTCTCGCGGCTCCTCAAGGATGGGGAAGGCACGAGCCTAGTCCCCTGTCCCCCTGAATGCCAGAGCGAAAGGGCAGGCCTTGCCTACGAGGAGAGATGTCATTGTGAGCAGAGTGCCATCCTAGGCCATGCACGCTGCTGCAGGGTCGAGGCTGGGTCTGCTTATTTCGGCTTGGTAGGATGAACCCAGGATGTGAACTTGGAGCCCGGGAAAGCAAGGCCCAAGAGGCACCAGCTCTCCCGCTGCTCTTCTTCCCTGAAGCGACTAAAGCCTTGCTGAGGAAGCAGCGGCCAAGTGCTGTTCGCTCCAAGCCAAAGCCTCTGCGAAAGCACAGCATTCGCTGAGAAATCAGAGTCGGATCTGCGGGCTCTACTGCTGCTTGCCTGAGCCCTGTATAACGGTGGGAGAAACCCGCATACAGCGAAATCCTCTTTGCCCGGGCATCTCCTCTGGGAAAGCACAGCATTCACTGGGAAATCAGAATCGGATGTGGGGGATGCTGCTGCTGAATACCTAAGCTACTCTCCACAGCACGTTGGAAGATACCCGCATGCAACGAAATCCTCTTTGCCCTAGCACCTCTTTGCCTAAGAGAGAAGCATGGTTGCACATCTGAAAGGGACTTAAGGAAAGGGACATGTCTTTCACTGCACTCCCCAGGAGCAAGTCTGGGGCAGGCCGAACAAGCCGCCCCCAGAGAAGAGAAGGTGCCATTGGCCTTGAGTTTGGGAAACGGTCGGGAAGCAGGAGAGCCTGCCGTGGCAGGAAGAGCAGGCCGGTGGCAAGACAAGTGTCACCCGCTCCCGGTGCGGAGAGACGAAGCCTCACTGCTAATGAGACATGAGGTGACGACTAGGGCAGGGGCACCTGCTCCACTCTGAGGAAGGAGTCTGGGCAGAAGGCAGGCCTGTCTTGTGCCTCTGGTCCCAAGGGGACAGCATGTCCTTGACCACCTGTCCGTAGGGCACACTTGGGCTTGCTACCAGGAGCCAAACCCGGAACTTGAGGAACAGCTCCCTCGTGAAATGGGCAGTCAGATGCCATCTTCCTCCAAGATGTGACAGCGTTTTCGGTGGCAGGGGGTTTGCCGGGGAAGGAGTGGGGACAGTCCCCCAAAGCTCCCCATTCAGGGAACGGACGGTGTTCAGGGATCCTGTCGCCTCTCCTCTCCTGTGGCGAAGGCACTGGCCTTGTCCGTGAATCCGCCTGAGAGCCAGTACCAAAGGCCAAGCGTTGCCTACAACGGGAGTTGGTAGTGTGCATTGAGTGCCATCCTAGGCCACGCACGCTGCTGCAGGTTTGTGGCTGTGTCTGCTTATTTCGGCCTGGCAGCGAGAACCCAGGGCGCCAACATGAAGCCCGGGACAGCAAGGCCTAAGACGGACCAGCTCTCCGCAGCTCTTCTTCCCTGACGCGACAGAGCAAACACCGAAATCCTTGCTGAGGAAGCAGCAGCGAAGTGCGGTTCCCGCCAAGCTGAAAACCTATGCGAAAGCATAGCCATCGCTGGGAAATCAGAGTCGTTTCTGTGGGCTGCTGTTGCTGCTTGCCTTAGCCTAGTATTCGAGCACGGCGGGAGGAACCCGCATAGAGCAAAAGCCTCTTTGCTAGGGCATCCCCTCTGGGAAAGCACAGCATTCTCTGGGAAATCAGAGTCGGATCTGTGGGATGCTGCTGCTGTTTTCCTGAGGAAGACTCCACAGCACGGTGTAATAAATCTGCATGGAGCGAGATCCACTTTGCCTGGGCATCCCTTCTGCCTGAGAGAGAAGCGTGGTTGCGCCTGTGGAAAGATCCTTAAAGAAACGGACATGTCTGTCACTGCACTCCCCAGGAGCCTGTCTCGGGAAAGTGCAGCATGCTGCCCCAGGAGAAGAGAAGGAGTCGTTGGCCTTGTGGACGGAAAACGGTCGCGAAGCAGGAGCGCCGGCCCTGGCAAGAACAGCGGGCCGGTGGCAAGACAATTGTCACCCTCTGCTTGTGCAGAGAGACGAAGCTAAGGAGACACGAGGGGATGATTGGGCACGGGAGCGTGCTCTAATCTGAGGAAGGAGTCTGGACAGAAGGAAGGCCTTTCCTGTGCCTCTGGGCCCAAGGGGATAGCAGGTCCTTGGCCACCTGTCCAGAGGGCAGACGTGGGCTTGCCACCAATCTCCCGAACCTGAACTCGCAGAAACACCTCCTGGAGGAACTTGCAATCAAATGCCGTCTTCCTCCAGGATGTGGCAGCCTTGGCGGAGGCAGGGGGTGTGTCGGGGAAACAGGGACAGTTTCCCATTACTCCCCATCCCAGGGCACGGGCCGTGTGCAGTGATCCTCTCGCGGCTCCTCAAGGATGGGGAAGGCACGAGCCTAGTCCCCTGTCCCCCTGAATGCCAGAGCGAAAGGGCAGGCCTTGCCTACGAGGAGAGATGTCATTGTGAGCAGAGTGCCATCCTAGGCCATGCACGCTGCTGCAGGGTCGAGGCTGGGTCTGCTTATTTCGGCTTGGTAGGATGAACCCAGGATGTGAACTTGGAGCCCGGGAAAGCAAGGCCCAAGAGGCACCAGCTCTCCAACTGCTCTTCTTCCCTGAAGCGACTAAAGCCTTGCTGAGGAAGCAGCGGCCAAGTGCTGTTCGCTCCAAGCCAAAGCCTCTGCGAAAGCACAGCATTCGCTGAGAAATCAGAGTCGGATCTGCGGGCTCTACTGCTGCTTGCCTGAGCCCGGTATAACGGTGGGAGAAACCCGCATACAGCGAAATCCTCTTTGCCCGGGCATCTCCTCTGGGAAAGCACAGCATTCACTGGGAAATCAGAATCGGATGTGGGGGATGCTGCTGCTGAATACCTAAGCTACTCTCCACAGCACGTTGGAAGATACCCGCATGCAACGAAATCCTCTTTGCCCTAGCACCTCTTTGCCTAAGAGAGAAGCGTGGTTGCACATCTGAAAGGGCCTTAAGGAAAGGGACATGTCTTTCACTGCACTCCCCAGGAGCAAGTCTGGGGCAGGCCGAACAAGCCGCCCCCAGAGAAGAGAAGGTGCCATTGGCCTTGAGTTTGGGAAACGGTCGGGAAGCAGGAGAGCCTGCCGTGGCAGGAAGAGCAGGCCGGTGGCAAGACAAGTGTCACCCGCTCCCCGTGCGGAGAGACGAAGCCTCACTGCTAATGAGACATGAGGTGACGACTAGGGCAGGGGCACCTGCTCCACTCTGAGGAAGGAGTCTGGGCAGAAGGCAGGCCTGTCTTGTGCCTCTGGTCCCAAGGGGACAGCATGTCCTTGACCACCTGTCCGTAGGGCACACTTGGGCTTGCTACCAGGAGCCAAACCCGGAACTTGAGGAACAGCTCCCTCGTGAAATGGGCAGTCAGATGCCATCTTCCTCCAAGATGTGACAGCGTTTTCGGTGGCAGGGGGTTTGCCGGGGAAGGAGTGGGGACAGTCCCCCAAAGCTCCCCATTCCAGGGAACGGACGGTGTTCAGGGATCCTGTCGCCTCTCCTCTCCTGTGGCGAAGGCACTGGCCTTGTCCGTGAGTCCGCCTGAGAGCCAGTACCAAAGGCCAAGCGTTGCCTACAACGGGAGTTGGTAGTGTGCATTGAGTGCCATCCTAGGCCACGCACGCTGCTGCAGGTTTGTGGCTGTGTCTGCTTATTTCGGCCTGGCAGCGAGAACCCAGGGCGCCAACATGAAGCCCGGGACAGCAAGGCCTAAGACGGACCAGCTCTCCGCAGCTCTTCTTCCCTGACGCGACAGAGCAAACACCGAAATCCTTGCTGAGGAAGCAGCAACGAGGTGCGGTTCCCGCCAAGCTGAAAACCTATGCGAAAGCATAGCCATCGCTGGGAAATCAGAGTCGTTTCTGTGGGCTGCTGTTGCTGCTTGCCTTAGCCTAGTATTCGAGCACGGCGGGAGGAACCCGCATAGAGCAAAAGCCTCTTTGCTAGGGCATCCCCTCTGGGAAAGCACAGCATTCTCTGGGAAATCAGAGTCGGATCTGTGGGATGCTGCTGCTGTTTTCCTGAGGAAGACTCCACAGCACGGTGTAATAAATCTGCATGGAGCGAGATCCACTTTGCCTGGGCATCCCTTCTGCCTGAGAGAGAAGTGTGGTTGCGCCTGTGGAAAGAGCCTTAAAGAAAGGGACATGTCTGTCACTGCACTCCCCAGGAGCCTGTCTCGGGAAAGTGCAGCATGCTGCCCCAGGAGAAGAGAAGCAGTCGTTGGCCTTGTGGACGGAAAACGGTCGCGAAGCAGGAGCGCCGGCCCTGGCAAGAACAGCGGGCCGGTGGCAAGACAATTGTCACCCTCTGCTTGTGCAGAGAGACGAAGCTAAGGAGACACGAGGGGATGATTGGGCACGGGAGCGTGCTCTAATCTGAGGAAGGAGTCTGGACAGAAGGAAGGCCTTTCCTGTGCCTCTGGGCCCAAGGGGATAGCAGGTCCTTGGCCACCTGTCCAGAGGGCAGACGTGGGCTTGCCACCAATCTCCCGAACCTGAACTCGCAGAAACACCTCCTGGAGGAACTTGCAATCAAATGCCGTCTTCCTCCAGGATGTGGCAGCCTTGGCGGAGGCAGGGGGTGTGTCGGGGAAACAGGGACAGTTTCCCATTACTCCCCATCCCAGGGCACGGGCCGTGTGCAGTGATCCTCTCGCGCCTCCTCAAGGATGGGGAAGGCACGAGCCTAGTCCCCTGTCCCCCTGAATGCCAGAGCGAAAGGGCAGGCCTTGCCTACGAGGAGAGATGTCATTGTGAGCAGAGTGCCATCCTAGGCCATGCACGCTGCTGCAGGGTCGAGGCTGGGTCTGCTTATTTCGGCTTGGTAGGATGAACCCAGGATGTGAACTTGGAGCCCGGGAAAGCAAGGCCCAAGAGGCACCAGCTCTCCCGCTGCTCTTCTTCCCTGAAGCGACTAAAGCCTTGCTGAGGAAGCAGCGGCCAAGTGCTGTTCGCTCCAAGCCAAAGCCTCTGCGAAAGCACAGCATTCGCTGAGAAATCAGAGTCGGATCTGCGGGCTCTACTGCTGCTTGCCTGAGCCCGGTATAACGGTGGGAGAAACCCGCATACAGCGAAATCCTCTTTGCCCGGGCATCTCCTCTGGGAAAGCACAGCATTCACTGGGAAATCAGAATCGGATGTGGGGGATGCTGCTGCTGAATACCTAAGCTACTCTCCACAGCACGTTGGAAGATACCCGCATGCAACGAAATCCTCTTTGCCCTAGCACCTCTTTGCCTAAGAGAGAAGCGTGGTTGCACATCTGAAAGGGCCTTAAGGAAAGGGACATGTCTTTCACTGCACTCCCCAGGAGCAAGTCTGGGGCAGGCCGAACAAGCCGCCCCCAGAGAAGAGAAGGTGCCATTGGCCTTGAGTTTGGGAAACGGTCGGGAAGCAGGAGAGCCTGCCGTGGCAGGAAGAGCAGGCCGGTGGCAAGACAAGTGTCACCCGCTCCCGGTGCGGAGAGACGAAGCCTCACTGCTAATGAGACATGAGGTGACGACTAGGGCAGGGGCACCTGCTCCACTCTGAGGAAGGAGTCTGGGCAGAAGGCAGGCCTGTCTTGTGCCTCTGGTCCCAAGGGGACAGCATGTCCTTGACCACCTGTCCGTAGGGCACACTTGGGTTTGCTACCAGGAGCCAAACCCGGAACTTGAGGAACAGCTCCCTCGTGAAATGGGCAGTCAGATGCCATCTTCCTCCAAGATGTGACAGCGTTTTCGGTGGCAGGGGTTTTGCCGGGGAAGGAGTGGGGACAGTCCCCCAAAGCTCCCCATTCCAGGGAACGGACGGTGTTCAGGGATCCTGTCGCCTCTCCTCTCCTGTGGCGAAGGCACTGGCCTTGTCCGTGAGTCCGCCTGAGAGCCAGTACCAAAGGCCAAGCGTTGCCTACAACGGGAGTTGGTAGTGTGCATTGAGTGCCATCCTAGGCCACGCACGCTGCTGCAGGTTTGTGGCTGTGTCTGCTTATTTCGGCCTGGCAGCGAGAACCCAGGGCGCCAACATGAAGCCCGGGACAGCAAGGCCTAAGACGGACCAGCTCTCCGCAGCTCTTCTTCCCTGACGCGACAGAGCAAACACCGAAATCCTTGCTGAGGAAGCAGCAGCGAAGTGCGGTTCCCGCCAAGCTGAAAACCTATGCGAAAGCATAGCCATCGCTGGGAAATCAGAGTCGTTTCTGTGGGCTGCTGTTGCTGCTTGCCTTAGCCTAGTATTCGAGCACGGCGGGAGGAACCCGCATAGAGCAAAAGCCTCTTTGCTAGGGCATCCCCTCTGGGAAAGCACAGCATTCTCTGGGAAATCAGAGTCGGATCTGTGGGATGCTGCTGCTGTTTTCCTGAGGAAGACTCCACAGCACGGTGTAATAAATCCGCATGGAGCGAGATCCACTTTGCCTGGGCATCCCTTCTGCCTGAGAGAGAAGCGTGGTTGCGCCTGTGGAAAGATCCTTAAAGAAAGGGACATGTCTGTCACTGCACTCCCCAGGAGCCTGTCTCGGGAAAGTGCAGCATGCTGCCCCAGGAGAAGAGAAGGAGTCGTTGGCCTTGTGGACGGAAAACGGTCGCGAAGCAGGAGCGCCGGCCCTGGCAAGAACAGCGGGCCGGTGGCAAGACAATTGTCACCCTCAGCTTGTGCAGAGAGACGAAGCTAAGGAGACACGAGGGGATGATTGGGCACGGGAGCGTGCTCTAATCTGAGGAAGGAGTCTGGACAGAAGGAAGGCCTTTCCTGTGCCTCTGGGCCCAAGGGGATAGCAGGTCCTTGGCCACCTGTCCAGAGGGCAGACGTGGGCTTGCCACCAATCTCCCGAACCTGAACTCGCAGAAACACCTCCTGGAGGAACTTGCAATCAAATGCCGTCTTCCTCCAGGATGTGGCAGCCTTGGCGGAGGCAGGGGGTGTGTCGGGGAAACAGGGACAGTTTCCCATTACTCCCCATCCCAGGGCACGGGCCGTGTGCAGTGATCCTCTCGCGGCTCCTCAAGGATGGGGAAGGCACGAGCCTAGTCCCCTGTCCCCCTGAATGCCAGAGCGAAAGGGCAGGCCTTGCCTACGAGGAGAGATGTCATTGTGAGCAGAGTGCCATCCTAGGCCATGCACGCTGCTGCAGGGTCGAGGCTGGGTCTGCTTATTTCGGCTTGGTAGGATGAACCCAGGATGTGAACTTGGAGCCCGGGAAAGCAAGGCCCAAGAGGCACCAGCTCTCCCGCTGCTCTTCTTCCCTGAAGCGACTAAAGCCTTGCTGAGGAAGCAGCGGCCAAGTGCTGTTCGCTCCAAGCCAAAGCCTCTGCGAAAGCACAGCATTCGCTGAGAAATCAGAGTCGGATCTGCGGGCTCTACTGCTGCTTGCCTGAGCCCGGTCTCGCGGTGGGAGAAACCCGCATACAGCGAAATCCTCTTTGCCCGGGCATCTCCTCTGGGAAAGCACAGCATTCACTGGGAAATCAGAATCGGATGTGGGGGATGCTGCTGCTGAATACCTAAGCTACTCTCCACAGCACGTTGGAAGATACCCGCATGCAACGAAATCCTCTTTGCCCTAGCACCTCTTTGCCTAAGAGAGAAGCGTGGTTGCACATCTAGAAGGGCCTTAAGGAAAGGGACATGTCTTTCACTGCACTCCCCAGGAGCAAGTCTGGGGCAGGCCGAACAAGCCGCCCCCAGAGAAGAGAAGGTGCCATTGGCCTTGAGTTTGGGAAACGGTCGGGAAGCAGGAGAGCCTGCCGTGGCAGGAAGAGCAGGCCGGTGGGTGGCAAGACAAGTGTCACCCGCTCCCTGTGCGGAGAGACGAAGCCTCACTGCTAATGAGACATGAGGTGACGCCTAGGGCAGGGGCACCTGCTCCACTCTGAGGAAGGAGTCTGGGCAGAAGGCAGGCCTGTCTTGTGCCTCTGGTCCCAAGGGGACAGCATGTCCTTGACCACCTGTCCGTAGGGCACACTTGGGCTTGCTACCAGGAGCCAAACCCGGAACTTGAGGAACAGCTCCCTCGTGAAATGGGCAGTCAGATGCCATCTTCCTCGAAGATGTGGCAGCGTTTTCGGTGGCAGGGGGTTTGCCGGGGAAGGAGTGGGGACAGTCACCCAAAGCTCCCCATTCCAGGGAACGGACGGTGTTCAGGAATCCTGTCGCCTCTCCTCTCCTGTGGCGAAGGCCCTGGCCTTATCCGTGAGTCCGCCTGAGAGCCAGTACCAAAGGCCAAGCGTTGCCTACAACGGGAGTTGGTAGTGTGCATTGAGTGCCATCCTAGGCCACGCACGCTGCTGCAGGTTTGTGGCTGTGTCTGCTTATTTCGGCCTGGCAGCGAGAACCCAGGGCGCCAACATGAAGCCCGGGACAGCAAGGCCTAAGACGGACCAGCTCTCCGCAGCTCTTCTTCCCTGACGCGACAGAGCAAACACCGAAATCCTTGCTGAGGAAGCAGCAGCGAAGTGCGGTTCCCGCCAAGCTGAAAACCTATGCTAAAGCATAGCCATCGCTGGGAAATCAGAGTCGTTTCTGTGGGCTGCTGTTGCTGCTTGCCTTAGCCTAGTATTCGAGCACGGCGGGAGGAACCCGCATAGAGCAAAAGCCTCTTTGCTAGGGCATCCCCTCTGGGAAAGCACAGCATTCTCTGGGAAATCAGAGTCGGATCTGTTTGATGCTGCTGCTGTTTTCCTGAGGAAGACTCCACAGCACGGTGTAATAAATCTGCATGGAGCGAGATCCACTTTGCCTGGGCATCCCTTCTGCCTGAGAGAGAAGCGTGGTTGCGCCTGTGGAAAGATCCTTAAAGAAAGGGACATGTCTGTCACTGCACTCCCCAGGAGCCTGTCTCGGGAAAGTGTAGCATGCTGCCCCAGGAGAAGAGAAGGAGTCGTTGGCCATGTGGACGGAAAACGGTCGCGAAGCAGGAGCGCCGGCCCTGGCAAGAACAGCGGGCCGGTGGCAAGACAATTGTCACCCTCTGCTTGTGCAGAGAGACGAAGCTAAGGAGACACGGGGGGATGATTGGGCACGGGAGCGTGCTCTAATCTGAGGAAGGAGTCTGGACAGAAGGAAGGCCTTTCCTGTGCCTCTGGGCCCAAGGGGATAGCAGGTCCTTGGCCACCTGTCCAGAGGGCAGACGTGGGCTTGCCACCAATCTCCCGAACCTGAACTCGCAGAAACACCTCCTGGAGGAACGGGCAATCAAATGCCGTCTTCCTCCAGGATGTGGCAGCCTTGGCGGAGGCAGGGGGTGTGTCGGGGAAACAGGGACAGTTTCCCATTACTCCCCATCCCAGGGCACTGGCCGTGTGCAGTGATCTTCTCGCGGCTCCTCAAGGATGGGGAAGGCACGAGCCTAGACCCCTGACCCCCTGAATGCCAGAGCGAAAGGGCAGGCCTTGCCTACGAGGAGAGATGTCATTGTGAGCAGAGTGCCATCCTAGGCCATGCACGCTGCTGCAGGGTCGAGGCTGGGTCTGCTTATTTCGGCTTGGTAGGATGAACCCAGGATGTGAACTTGGAGCCCGGGAAAGCAAGGCCCAAGAGGCACCAGCTCTCCCGCTGCTCTTCTTCCCTGAAGCGACTAAAGCCTTGCTGAGGAAGCAGCGGCCAAGTGCTGTTCGCTCCAAGCCAAAGCCTCTGCGAAAGCACAGCATTCGCTGAGAAATCAGTCGGATCTGCGGGCTCTACTGCTGCTTGCCTGAGCCCGGTCTCGCGGTGGGAGAAACCCGCATACAGTGAAATCCTCTTTGCCCGGGCTTCTCCTCTGGGAAAGCACAGCATTCACTGGGAAATCAGAATCGGATGTGGGGGATGCTGCTGCTGAATACCTAAGCTACTCTCCACAGCACGTTGGAAGATACCCGCATGCAACGAAATCCTCTTTGCCCTAGCACCTCTTTGCCTAAGAGAGAAGCGTGGTTGCACATCAGAAAGGGCCTGAAGGAAAGGGACATGTCTTTCACTGCACTCCCCAGGAGCAAGTCTGGGGCAGGCCGAACTAGCCGCCCCCAGAGAAGAGAAGGTGCCATTGGCCTTGAGTTTGGGAAACGGTCGGGAAGCAGGAGAGCCTGCCGTGGCAGGAAGAGCAGGCCGGTGGCAAGACAAGTGTCACCCGCTCCCTGTGCGGAGAGACGAAGCCTCACTGCTAATGAGACATGAGGTGACGACTAGGGCAGGGGCACCTGCTCCACTCTGAGGAAGGAGTCTGGGCAGAAGGCAGGCCTGTCTTGTGCCTCTGGTCCCAAGGGGACAGCATGTCCTTGACCACCTGTCCGTAGGGCACACTTGGGCTTGCTACCAGGAGCTAAACCCGGAAATTGAGGAACAGCTCCCTCGTGAAATGGGCAGTCAGATGCCATCTTCCTCCAAGATGTGGCAGCGTTTTCGGTGGCAGGGGGTTTGCCGGGGAAGGAGTGGAGACAGTCCCCCAAAGCTCCCCATTCCAGGGAACGGACGGTGTTCAGGGATCCTGTCGCCTCTCCTCTCCTGTGGCGAAGGCACTGGCCTTGTCCGTAAGTCCGCCTGAGAGCCAGTACCAAAGGCCAAGCGTTGCCTACAACGGGAGTTGGTATTGTGTATTGAGTGCCATCCTAGGCCACGCACGCTGCTGCAGGTTTGTGGCTGTGTCTGCTTATTTCGGCCTGGCAGCGAGAACCCAGGGCGCCAACATGAAGCCCGGGACAGCAAGGCCTAAGACGGACCAGCTCTCCGCAGCTCTTCTTCCCTGACGCGACAGAGCAAACACCGAAATCCTTGCTGAGGAAGCAGCAGCGAAGTGCGGTTCCCGCCAAGCTGAAAACCTATGCGAAAGCATAGCCATCGCTGGGAAATCAGAGTCGTTTCTGTGGGCTGCTGTTGCTGCTTGCCTTAGCCTAGTATTCGAGCACGGCGGGAGGAACCCGCATAGAGCAAAAGCCTCCTTGCTAGGGCATCCCCTCTGGGAAAGCACAGCATTCTCTGGGAAATCAGAGTCGGATCTGTGGGATGCTGCTGCTGTTTTCCTGAGGAAGACTCCACAGCACGGTGTAATAAATCCGCATGGAGCGAGATCCACTTTGCCTGGGCATCCCTTCTGCCTGAGAGAGAAGCGTGGTTGCGCCTGTGGAAAGATCCTTAAAGAAAGGGACATGTCTGTCACTGCACTCCCCAGGAGCCTGTCTCGGGAAAGTGCAGCATGCTGCCCCAGGAGAAGAGAAGGAGTCGTTGGCCTTGTGGACGGAAAACGGTCGCGAAGCAGGAGCGCCGGCCCTGGCAAGAACAGCGGGCCGGTGGCAAGACAATTGTCACCCTCAGCTTGTGCAGAGAGACGAAGCTAAGGAGACACGAGGGGATGATTGGGCACGGGAGCGTGCTCTAATCTGAGGAAGGAGTCTGGACAGAAGGAAGGCCTTTCCTGTGCCTCTGGGCCCAAGGGGATAGCAGGTCCTTGGCCACCTGTCCAGAGGGCAGACGTGGGCTTGCCACCAATCTCCCGAACCTGAACTCGCAGAAACACCTCCTGGAGGAACGGGCAATCAAATGCCGTCTTCCTCCAGGATGTGGCAGCCTTGGCGGAGGCAGGGGGTGTGTCGGGGAAACAGGGACAGTTTCCCATTACTCCCCATCCCAGGGCACGGGCCGTGTGCAGTGATCCTCTCGCGGCTCCTCAAGGATGGGGAAGGCACGAGCCTAGTCCCCTGTCCCCCTGAATGCCAGAGCGAAAGGGCAGGCCTTGCCTACGAGGAGAGATGTCATTGTGAGCAGAGTGCCATCCTAGGCCATGCACGCTGCTGCAGGGTCGAGGCTGGGTCTGCTTATTTCGGCTTGGTAGGATGAACCCAGGATGTGAACTTGGAGCCCGGGAAAGCAAGGCCCAAGAGGCACCAGCTCTCCCGCTGCTCTTCTTCCCTGAAGCGACTGAAGCCTTGCTGAGGAAGCAGCGGCCAAGTGCTGTTCGCTCCAAGCCAAAGCCTCTGCGAAAGCACAGCATTCGCTGAGAAATCAGAGTCGGATCTGCGGGCTCTACTGCTGCTTGCCTGAGCCCGGTCTCGCGGTGGGAGAAACCCGCATACAGCGAAATCCTCTTTGCCCGGGCATCTCCTCTGGGAAAGCACAGCATTCACTGGGAAATCAGAATCGGATGTGGGGGATGCTGCTGCTGAATACCTAAGCTACTCTCCACAGCACGTTGGAAGATACCCGCATGCAACGAAATCCTCTTTGCCCTAGCACCTCTTTGCCTAAGAGAGAAGCGTGGTTGCACATCTGAAAGGGCCTTAAGGAAAGGGACATGTCTTTCACTGCACTCCCCAGGAGCAAGTCTGGGGCAGGCCGAACAAGCCGCCCCCAGAGAAGAGAAGGTGCCATTGGCCTTGAGTTTGGGAAACGGTCGGGAAGCAGGAGAGCCTGCCGTGGCAGGAAGAGAAGGCCGGAGGCAAGACAAGTGTCACCCGCTCCCTGTGCGGAGACACGAAGCCTCACTGCTAATGAGACATGAGGTGACGACTAGGGCAGGGGCACCTGCTCCACTCTGAGGAAGGAGTCTGGGTAGAAGGCAGGCCTGTCTTGTGCCTCTGGTCCCAAGGGGACAGCATGTCCTTGACCACCTGTCCGTAGGGCACACTTGGGCTTGCTACCAGGAGCCAAACCCGGAACTTGAGGAACAGCTCCCTCGTGAAATGGGCAGTCAGATGCCATCTTCCTCCAAGATGTGGCAGCGTTTTCGGTGGCAGGGGGTTTGCCGGGGAAGGAGTGGGAACAGTCCCCCAAAGCTCCCCATTCCAGGGAACGGACGGTGTTCAGGGATCCTGTCGCCTCTCCTCTCCTGTGGCGAAGGCACTGGCCTTGTCCGTGAGTCCGCCTGAGAGCCAGTACCAAAGGCCAAGCGTTGCCTACAACGGGAGTTGGTAGTGTGCATTGAGTGCCATCCTAGGCCACGCACGCTGCTGCAGGTTTGTGGCTGTGTCTGCTTATTTCGGCCTGGCAGCGAGAACCCAGGGCGCCAACATGAAGCCCGGGACAGCAAGGCCTAAGACGGACCAGCTCTCCGCAGCTCTTCTTCCCTGACGCGACAGAGCAAACACCGAAATCCTTGCTGAGGAAGCAGCAGCGAAGTGCGGTTCCCGCCAAGCTGAAAACCTATGCTAAAGCATATCCATCGCTGGGAAATCAGAGTCGTTTCTGTGGGCTGCTGTTGCTGCTTGCCTTAGCCTAGTATTCGAGCACGGCGGGAGGAACCTGCATAGAGCAAAAGCCTCTTTGCTAGGGCATCCCCTCTGGGAAAGCACAGCATTCTCTGGGAAATCAGAGTCGGATCTGTGGGATGCTGCTGCTGTTTTCCTGAGGAAGACTCCACAGCACGGTGTAATAAATCTGCATGGAGCGAGATCCACTTTGCCTGGGCATCCCTTCTGCCTGAGAGAGAAGCGTGGTTGCGCCTGTGGAAAGATCCTTAAAGAAAGGGACATGTCTGTCACTGCACTCCCCAGGAGCCTGTCTCGGGAAAGTGCAGCATGCTGCCCCAGGAGAAGAGAAGGAGTCGTTGGCCTTGTGGACGGAAAACGGTCGCGAAGCAGGAGCGCCGGCCCTGGCAAGAACAGCGGGCCGGTGGCAAGACAATTGTCACCCTCTGCTTGTGCAGAGAGACGAAGCTAAGGAGACACGGGCGGATGATTGGGCACGGGAGCGTGCTCTAATCTGAGGAAGGAGTCTGGACAGAAGGAAGGCCTTTCCTGTGCCTCTGGGCCCAAGGGGATAGCAGGTCCTTGGCCACCTGTCCAGAGGGCAGACGTGGGCTTGCCACCAATCTCCCGAACCTGAACTCGCAGAAACACCTCCTGGAGGAACGGGCAATCAAATGCCGTCTTCCTCCAGGATGTGGCAGCCTTGGCGGAGGCAGGGGGTGTGTCGGGGAAACAGGGACAGTTTCCCATTACTCCCCATCCCAGGGCACGGGCCGTGTGCAGTGATCCTCTCGCGGCTCCTCAAGGATGGGGAAGGCACGAGCCTAGTCCCCTGTCCCCCTGAATGCCAGAGCGAAAGGGCAGGCCTTGCCTACGAGGAGAGATGTCATTGTGAGCAGAGTGCCATCCTAGGCCATGCACGCTGCTGCAGGGTCGAGGCTGGGTCTGCTTATTTCGGCTAGGTAGGATGAACCCAGGATGTGAACTTGGAGCCCGGGAAAGCAAGGCCCAAGAGGCACCAGCTCTCCCGCTGCTCTTCTTCCCTGAAGCGACTAAAGCCTTGCTGAGGAAGCAGCGGCCAAGTGCTGTTCGCTCCAAGCCAAAGCCTCTGCGAAAGCACAGCATTCGCTGAGAAATCAGAGTCGGATCTGCGGGCTCTACTGCTGCTTGCCTGAGCCCGGTGTAACGGTGGGAGAAACCCGCATACAGCGAAATCCTCTTTGCCCGGGCATCTCCTCTGGGAAAGCACAGCATTCACTGGGAAATCAGAATCGGATGTGGGGGATGCTGCTGCTGAATACCTAAGCTACTCTCCACAGCACGTTGGAAGATACCCGCATGCAACGAAATCCTCTTTGCCCTAGCACCTCTTTGCCTAAGAGAGAAGCGTGGTTGCACATCTGAAAGGGACTTAAGGAAAGGGACATGTCTTTCACTGCACTCCCCAGGAGCAAGTCTGGGGCAGGCCGAACAAGCCGCCCCCAGAGAAGAGAAGGTGCCATTGGCCTTGAGTTTGGGAAACGGTCGGGAAGCAGGAGAGCCTGCCGTGGCAGGAAGAGCAGGCCGGTGGCAAGACAAGTGTCACCCGCTCCCGGTGCGGAGAGACGAAGCCTCACTGCTAATGAGACATGAGGTGACGACTAGGGCAGGGGCACCTGCTCCACTCTGAGGAAGGAGTCTGGGCAGAAGGCAGGCCTGTCTTGTGCCTCTGGTCCCAAGGGGACAGCATGTCCTTGACCACCTGTCCGTAGGGCACACTTGGGCTTGCTACCAGGAGCCAAACCCGGAACTTGAGGAACAGCTCCCTCGTGAAATGGGCAGTCAGATGCCATCTTCCTCCAAGATGTGACAGCGTTTTCGGTGGCAGGGGGTTGGCCGGGGAAGGAGTGGGGACAGTCCCCCAAAGCTCCCCATTCCAGGGAACGGACGGTGTTCAGGGATCCTGTCGCCTCTCCTCTCCTGTGGCGAAGGCACTGGCCTTGTCCGTGAGTCCGCCTGAGAGCCAGTACCAAAGGCCAAGCGTTGCCTACAACGGGAGTTGGTAGTGTGCATTGAGTGCCATCCTAGGCCACGCACGCTGCTGCAGGTTTGTGGCTGTGTCTGCTTATTTCGGCCTGGCAGCGAAAACCCAGGGCGCCAACATGAAGCCCGGGACAGCAAGGCCTAAGACGGACCAGCTCTCCGCAGCTCTTCTTCCCTGACGCGACAAAGCAAACACCGAAATCCTTGCTGAGGAAGCAGCAACGAAGTGCGGTTCCCGCCAAGCTGAAAACCTATGCGAAAGCATAGCCATCGCTTGGAAATCAGAGTCGTTTCTGTGGGCTGCTGTTGCTGCTTGCCTTAGCCTAGTATTCGAGCACGGCGGGAGGAACCCGCATAGAGCAAAAGCCTCTTTGCTAGGGCATCCCCTCTGGGAAAGCACAGCATTCTCTGGGAAATCAGAGTCGGATCTGTGGGATGCTGCTGCTGTTTTCCTGAGGAAGACTCCACAGCACGGTGTAATAAATCTGCATGGAGCGAGATCCACTTTGCCTGGGCATCCCTTCTGCCTGAGAGAGAAGCGTGGTTGCGCCTGTGGAAAGAGCCTTAAAGAAAGGGACATGTCTGTCACTGCACTCCCCAGGAGCCTGTCTCGGGAAAGTGCAGCATGCTGCCCCAGGAGAAGAGAAGGAGTCGTTGGCCTTGTGGACGGAAAACGGTCGCGAAGCAGGAGCGCCGGCCCTGGCAAGAACAGCGGGCCGGTGGCAAGACAATTGTCACCCTCTGCTTGTGCAGAGAGACGAAGCTAAGGAGACACGAGGGGATGATTGGGCACGGGAGCGTGCTCTAATCTGAGGAAGGAGTCTGGACAGAAGGAAGGCCTTTCCTGTGCCTCTGGGCCCAAGGGGATAGCAGGTCCTTGGCCACCTGTCCAGAGGGCAGACGTGGGCTTGCCACCAATCTCCCGAACCTGAACTCGCAGAAACACCTCCTGGAGGAACGGGCAATCAAATGCCGTCTTCCTCCAGGATGTGGCAGCCTTGGCGGAGGCAGGGGGTGTGTCGGGGAAACAGGGACAGTTTCCCATTACTCCCCATCCCAGGGCACGGGCCGTGTGCAGTGATCCTCTCGCGGCTCCTCAAGGATGGGGAAGGCACGAGCCTAGTCCCCTGTCCCCCTGAATGCCAGAGCGAAAGGGCAGGCCTTGCCTACGAGGAGAGATGTCATTGTGAGCAGAGTGCCATCCTAGGCCATGCACGCTGCTGCAGGGTCGAGGCTGGGTCTGCTTATTTCGGCTTGGTAGGATGAACCCAGGATGTGAACTTGGAGCCCGGGAAAGCAAGGCCCAAGAGGCACCAGCTCTCCCGCTGCTCTTCTTCCCTGAAGCGACTAAAGCCTTGCTGAGGAAGCAGCGGCCATGTGCTGTTCGCTCCAAGCCAAAGCCTCTGCGAAAGCACAGCATTCGCCGAGAAATCAGAGTCGGATCTGCGGGCTCTACTGCTGCTTGCCTTAGCCCGGTGTAACGGTGGGAGAAACCCGCATACAGCGAAATCCTCTTTGCCCGGGCATCTCCTCTGGGAAAGCACAGCATTCACTGGGAAATCAGAATCGGATGTGGGGGATGCTGCTGCTGAATACCTAAGCTACTCTCCACAGCACGTTGGAAGATACCCACATGCAACGAAATCCTCTTTGCCCTAGCACCTCTTTGCCTAAGAGAGAAGCGTGGTTGCACATCTGAAAGGGCCTTAAGGAAAGGGACATGTCTTTCACTGCACTCCCCAGGAGCAAGTCTGGGGCAGGCCGAACAAGCCGCCCCCAGAGAAGAGAAGGTGCCATTGGCCTTGAGTTTGGGAAACGGTCGGGAAGCAGGAGAGCCTGCCGTGGCAGGAAGAGCAGGCCGGTGGCAAGACAAGTGTCACCCGCTCCCGGTGCGGAGAGACGAAGCCTCACTGCTAATGAGACATGAGGTGACGACTAGGGCAGGGGCACCTGCTCCACTCTGAGGAAGGAGTCTGGGCAGAAGGCAGGCCTGTCTTGTGCCTCTGGTCCCAAGGGGACAGCATGTCCTTGACCACCTGTCCGTAGGGCACACTTGGGCTTGCTACCAGGAGCCAAACCCGGAACTTGAGGAACAGCTCCCTCGTGAAATGGGCAGTCAGATGCCATCTTCCTCCAAGATGTGACAGCGTTTTCGGTGGCAGGGGGTTTGCCGGGGAAGGAGTGGGGACAGTCCCCCAAAGCTCCCCATTCCAGGGAACGGACGGTGTTCAGGGATCCTGTCGCCTCTCCTCTCCTGTGGCGAAGGCACTGGCCTTGTCCGTGAGTCCGCCTGAGAGCCAGTACCAAAGGCCAAGCGTTGCCTACAACGGGAGTTGGTATTGTGTATTGAGTGCCATCCTAGGCCACGCACGCTGCTGCAGGTTTGTGGCTGTGTCTGCTTATTTCGGCCTGGCAACGAGAACCCAGGGCGCCAACATGAAGCCCGGGACAGCAAGGCCTAAGACGGACCAGCTCTCCGCAGCTCTTCTTCCCTGACGCGACAGAGCAAACACCGAAATCCTTGCTGAGGAAGCAGCAGCGAAGTGCGGTTCCCGCCAAGCTGAAAACCTATGCGAAAGCATAGCCATCGCTGGGAAATCAGAGTCGTTTCTGTGGGCTGCTGTTGCTGCTTGCCTTAGCCTAGTATTCGAGCACGGCGGGAGGAACCCGCATAGAGCAAAAGCCTCTTTGCTAGGGCATCCCCTCTGGGAAAGCACAGAATTCTCTGGGAAATCAGAGTCGGATCTGTGGGATGCTGCTGCTGTTTTCCTGAGGAAGACTCCACAGCACGGTGTAATAAATCCGCATGGAGCGAGATCCACTTTGCCTGGGCATCCCTTCTGCCTGAGAGAGAAGCGTGGTTGCGCCTGTGGAAAGATCCTTAAAGAAAGGGACATGTCTGTCACTGCACTCCCCAGGAGCCTGTCTCGGGAAAGTGCAGCATGCTGCCCCAGGAGAAGAGAAGGAGTCGTTGGCCTTGTGGACGGAAAACGGTCGCGAAGCAGGAGCGCCGGCCCTGGCAAGAACAGCGGGCCGGTGGCAAGACAATTGTCACCCTCTGCTTGTGCAGAGAGACGAAGCTAAGGAGACACGGGGGGATGATTGGGCACGGGAGCGTGCTCTAATCTGAGGAAGGAGTCTGGACAGAAGGAAGGCCTTTCCTGTGCCTCTGGGCCTAAGGGGATAGCAGGTCCTTGGCCACCTGTCCAGAGGGCAGACGTGGGCTTGCCACCAATCTCCCGAACCTGAACTCGCAGAAACACCTCCTGGAGGAACGGGCAATCAAATGCCGTCTTCCTCCAGGATGTGGCAGCCTTGGCGGAGGCAGGGGGTGTGTCGGGGAAACAGGGACAGTTTCCCATTACTCCCCATCCCAGGGCACGGGCCCTGTGCAGTGATCCTCTCGCGGCTCCTCAAGGATGGGGAAGGCACGAGCCTAGTCCCCTGTCCCCCTGAATGCCAGAGCGAAAGGGCAGGCCTTGCCTACGAGGAGAGATGTCATTGTGAGCAGAGTGCCATCCTAGGCCATGCACGCTGCTGCAGGGTCGAGGCTGGGTCTGCTTATTTCGGCTTGGTAGGATGAACCCAGGATGTGAACTTGGAGCCCGGGAAAGCAAGGCCCAAGAGGCACCAGCTCTCCCGCTGCTCTTCTTCCCTGAAGCGACTAAAGCCTTGCTGAGGAAGCAGCGGCCAAGTGCTGTTCGCTCCAAGCCAAAGCCTCTGCGAAAGCACAGCATTCGCTGAGAAATCAGAGTCGGATCTGCGGGCTCTACTGCTGCTTGCCTGAGCCCGGTCTCGCGGTGGGAGAAACCCGCATACAGTGAAATCCTCTTTGCCCGGGCATCTCCTCTGGGAAAGCACAGCCTTCACTGGGAAAACAGAATCGGATGTGGGGGATGCTGCTGCTGAATACCTAAGCTACTCTCCACAGCACGTTGGAAGATACCCGCATGCAACGAAATCCTCTTTGCCCTAGCACCTCTTTGCCTAAGAGAGAAGCGTGGTTGCACATCTGAAAGGGCCTTAAGGAAAGGGACATGTCTTTCACTGCACTCCCCAGGAGCAAGTCTGGGGCAGGCCGAACAAGCCGCCCCCAGAGAAGAGAAGGTGCCATTGGCCTTGAGTTTGGGAAACGGTCGGGAAGCAGGAGAGCCTGCCGTGGCAGGAAGAGCAGGCCGGTGGCAAGACAAGTGTCACCCGCTCCCGGTGCGGAGAGACGAAGCCTCACTGCTAATGAGACATGAGGTGACGACTAGGGCAGGGGCACCTGCTCCACTCTGAGGAAGGAGTCTGGGCAGAAGGCAGGCCTGTCTTGTGCCTCTGGTCCCAAGGGGACAGCATGTCCTTGACCACCTGTCCGTAGGGCACACTTGGGCTTGCTACCAGGAGCCAAACCCGGAACTTGAGGAACAGCTCCCTCGTGAAATGGGCAGTCAGATGCCATCTTCCTCCAAGATGTGACAGCGTTTTCGGTGGCAGGGGGTTGGCCGGGGAAGGAGTGGGGACAGTCCCCCAAAGCTCCCCATTCCAGGGAACGGACGGTGTTCAGGGAACCTGTCGCCTCTCCTCTCCTGTGGCGAAGGCACTGGCCTTGTCCGTGAGTCCGCCTGAGAGCCAGTACCAAAGGCCAAGCGTTGCCTACAACGGGAGTTGGTAGTGTGCATTGAGTGCCATCCTAGGCCACGCACGCTGCTGCAGGTTTGTGGCTGTGTCTGCTTATTTCGGCCTGGCAGCGAGAACCCAGGGCGCCAACATGAAGCCCGGGACAGCAAGGCCTAAGACGGACCAGCTCTCCGCAGCTCTTCTTCCCTGACGCGACAAAGCAAACACCGAAATCCTTGCTGAGGAAGCAGCAACGAAGTGCGGTTCCCGCCAAGCTGAAAACCTATGCGAAAGCATAGCCATCGCTGGGAAATCAGAGTCGTTTCTGTGGGCTGCTGTTGCTGCTTGCCTTAGCCTAGTATTCGAGCACGGCGGGAGGAACCCGCATAGAGCAAAAGCCTCTTTGCTAGGGCATCCCCTCTGGGAAAGCACAGCATTCTCTGGGAAATCAGAGTCGGATCTGTGGGATGCTGCTGCTGTTTTCCTGAGGAAGACTCCACAGCACGGTGTAATAAATCTGCATGGAGCGAGATCCACTTTGCCTGGGCATCCCTTCTGCCTGAGAGAGAAGCGTGGTTGCACCTGTGGAAAGAGCCTTAAAGAAAGGGACATGTCTGTCACTGCACTCCCCAGGAGCCTGTCTCGGGAAAGTGTAGCATGCTGCCCCAGGAGAAGAGAAGGAGTCGTTGGCCTTGTGGACGGAAAACGGTCGCGAAGCAGGAGCGCCGGCCCTGGCAAGAACAGCGGGCCGGTGGCAAGACAATTGTCACCCTCTGCTTGTGCAGAGAGACGAAGCTAAGGAGACACGAGGGGTTGATTGGGCACGGGAGCGTGCTCTAATCTGAGGAAGGAGTCTGGACAGAAGGAAGGCCTTTCCTGTGCCTCTGGGCCCAAGGGGATAGCAGGTCCTTGGCCACCTGTCCAGAGGGCAGACGTGGGCTTGCCACCAATCTCCCGAACCTGAACTCGCAGAAACACCTCCTGGAGGAACGGGCAATCAAATGCCGTCTTCCTCCAGGATGTGGCAGCCTTGGCGGAGGCAGGGGGTGTGTCGGGGAAACAGGGACAGTGTCCCATTACTCCCCATCGAGGGTCACGGGCCGTGTGCAGTGATCCTCTCGCGGCTCCTCAAGGATGGGGAAGGCACGAGCCTAGTCCCCTGTCCCCCTGAATGCCAGAGCGAAAGGGCAGGCCTTGCCTACGAGGAGAGATGTCATTGTGAGCAGAGTGCCATCCTAGGCCATGCACGCTGCTGCAGGGTCGAGGCTGGGTCTGCTTATTTCGGCTTGGTAGGATGAACCCAGGATGTGAACTTGGAGCCCGGGAAAGCAAGGCCCAAGAGGCACCAGCTCTCCCGCTGCTCTTCTTCCCTGAAGCGACTAAAGCCTTGCTGAGGAAGCAGCGGCCATGTGCTGTTCGCTCCAAGCCAAAGCCTCTGCGAAAGCACAGCATTCGCCGAGAAATCAGAGTCGGATCTGCGGGCTCTACTGCTGCTTGCCTGAGCCCGGTGTAACGGTGGGAGAAACCCACATACAGCGAAATCCTCTTTGCCCGGGCATCTCCTCTGGGAAAGCACAGCATTCACTGGGAAATCAGAATCGGATGTGGGGGATGCTGCTGCTGAATACCTAAGCTACTCTCCACAGCACGTTGGAAGATACCCACATGCAACGAAATCCTCTTTGCCCTAGCACCTCTTTGCCTAAGAGAGAAGCGTGGTTGCACATCTGAAAGGGCCTTAAGGAAAGGGACATGTCTTTCACTGCACTCCCCAGGAGCAAGTCTGGGGCAGGCCGAACAAGCCGCCCCCAGAGAAGAGAAGGTGCCATTGGCCTTGAGTTTGGGAAACGGTCGGGAAGCAGGAGAGCCTGCCGTGGCAGGAAGAGCAGGCCGGTGGCAAGACAAGTGTCACCCGCTCCCGGTGCGGAGAGACGAAGCCTCACTGCTAATGAGACATGAGGTGACGACTAGGGCAGGGGCACCTGCTCCACTCTGAGGAAGGAGTCTGGGCAGAAGGCAGGCCTGTCTTGTGCCTCTGGTCCCAAGGGGACAGCATGTCCTTGACCACCTGTCCGTAGGGCACACTTGGGCTTGCTACCAGGAGCCAAACCCGGAACTTGAGGAACAGCTCCCTCGTGAAATGGGCAGTCAGATGCCATCTTCCTCCAAGATGTGACAGCGTTTTCGGTGGCAGGGGGTTTGCCGGGGAAGGAGTGGGGACAGTCCCCCAAAGCTCCCCATTCCAGGGAACGGACGGTGTTCAGGGATCCTGTCGCCTCTCCTCTCCTGTGGCGAAGGCACTGGCCTTGTCCGTGAGTCCGCCTGAGAGCCAGTACCAAAGGCCAAGCGTTGCCTACAACGGGAGTTGGTATTGTGTATTGAGTGCCATCCTAGGCCACGCACGCTGCTGCAGGTTTGTGGCTGTGTCTGCTTATTTCGGCCTGGCAGCGAGAACCCAGGGCGCCAACATGAAGCCCGGGACAGCAAGGCCTAAGACGGACCAGCTCTCCGCAGCTCTTCTTCCCTGACGCGACAGAGCAAACACCGAAATCCTTGCTGAGGAAGCAGCAGCGAAGTGCGGTTCCCGCCAAGCTGAAAACCTATGCGAAAGCATAGCCATCGCTGGGAAATCAGAGTCGTTTCTGTGGGCTGCTGTTGCTGCTTGCCTTAGCCTAGTATTCGAGCACGGCGGGAGGAACCCGCATAGAGCAAAAGCCTCTTTGCTAGGGCATCCCCTCTGGGAAAGCACAGCATTCTCTGGGAAATCAGAGTCGGATCTGTGGGATGCTGCTGCTGTTTTCCTGAGGAAGACTCCACAGCACGGTGTAATAAATCCGCATGGAGCGAGATCCACTTTGCCTGGGCATCCCTTCTGCCTGAGAGAGAAGCGTGGTTGCGCCTGTGGAAAGATCCTTAAAGAAAGGGACATGTCTGTCACTGCACTCCCCAGGAGCCTGTCTCGGGAAAGTGCAGCATGCTGCCCCAGGAGAAGAGAAGGAGTCGTTGGCCTTGTGGACGGAAAACGGTCGCGAAGCAGGAGCGCCGGCCCTGGCAAGAACAGCGGGCCGGTGGCAAGACAATTGTCACCCTCTGCTTGTGCAGAGAGACGAAGCTAAGGAGACACGGGGGGATGATTGGGCACGGGAGCGTGCTCTAATCTGAGGAAGGAGTCTGGACAGAAGGAAGGCCTTTCCTGTGCCTCTGGGCCCAAGGGGATAGCAGGTCCTTGGCCACCTGTCCAGAGGGCAGACGTGGGCTTGCCACCAATCTCCCCAACCTGAACTCGCAGAAACACCTCCTGGAGGAACGGGCAATCAAATGCCGTCTTCCTCCAGGATGTGGCAGCCTTGGCGGAGGCAGGGGGTGTGTCGGGGAAACAGGGACAGTTTCCCATTACTCCCCATCCCAGGGCACGGGCCGTGTGCAGTGATCCTCTCGCGGCTCCTCAAGGATGGGGAAGGCACGAGCCTAGTCCCCTGTCCCCCTGAATGCCAGAGCGAAAGGGCAGGCCTTGCCTACGAGGAGAGATGTCATTGTGAGCAGAGTGCCATCCTAGGCCATGCACGCTGCTGCAGGGTCGAGGCTGGGTCTGCTTATTTCGGCTTGGTAGGATGAACCCAGGATGTGAACTTGGAGCCCGGGAAAGCAAGGCCCAAGAGGCACCAGCTCTCCCGCTGCTCTTCTTCCCTGAAGCGACTAAAGCCTTGCTGAGGAAGCAGCGGCCATGTGCTGTTCGCTCCAAGCCAAAGCCTCTGCGAAAGCACAGCATTCGCTGAGAAATCAGAGTCGGATCTGCGGGCTCTACTGCTGCTTGCCTGAGCCCGGTCTCGCGGTGGGAGAAACCCGCATACAGTGAAATCCTCTTTGCCCGGGCATCTCCTCTGGGAAAGCACAGCCTTCACTGGGAAAACAGAATCGGATGTGGGGGATGCTGCTGCTGAATACCTAAGCTACTCTCCACAGCACGTTGGAAGATACCCGCATGCAACGAAATCCTCTTTGCCCTAGCACCTCTTTGCCTAAGAGAGAAGCGTGGTTGCACATCTGAAAGGGCCTTAAGGAAAGGGACATGTCTTTCACTGCACTCCCCAGGAGCAAGTCTGGGGCAGGCCGAACAAGCCGCCCCCAGAGAAGAGAAGGTGCCATTGGCCTTGAGTTTGGGAAACGGTCGGGAAGCAGGAGAGCCTGCCGTGGCAGGAAGAGCAGGCCGGTGGCAAGACAAGTGTCACCCGCTCCCGGTGCGGAGAGACGAAGCCTCACTGCTAATGAGACATGAGGTGACGACTAGGGCAGGGGCACCTGCTCCACTCTGAGGAAGGAGTCTGGGCAGAAGGCAGGCCTGTCTTGTGCCTCTGGTCCCAAGGGGACAGCATGTCCTTGACCACCTGTCCGTAGGGCACACTTGGGCTTGCTACCAGGAGCCAAACCCGGAACTTGAGGAACAGCTCCCTCGTGAAATGGGCAGTCAGATGCCATCTTCCTCCAAGATGTGACAGCGTTTTCGGTGGCAGGGGGTTGGCCGGGGAAGGAGTGGGGACAGTCCCCCAAAGCTCCCCATTCCAGGGAACGGACGGTGTTCAGGGATCCTGTCGCCTCTCCTCTCCTGTGGCGAAGGCACTGGCCTTGTCCGTGAGTCCGCCTGAGAGCCAGTACCAAAGGCCAAGCGTTGCCTACAACGGGAGTTGGTAGTGTGCATTGAGTGCCATCCTAGGCCACGCACGCTGCTGCAGGTTTGTGGCTGTGTCTGCTTATTTCGGCCTGGCAGCGAGAACCCAGGGCGCCAACATGAAGCCCGGGACAGCAAGGCCTAAGACGGACCAGCTCTCCGCAGCTCTTCTTCCCTGACGTGACAGAGCAAACACCGAAATCCTTGCTGAGGAAGCAGCAGCGAAGTGCGGTTCCCGCCAAGCTGAAAACCTATGCGAAAGCATAGCCATCGCTGGGAAATCAGAGTCGTTTCTGTGGGCTGCTGTTGCTGCTTGCCTTAGCCTAGTATTCGAGCACGGCGGGAGGAACCCGCATAGAGCAAAAGCCTCTTTGCTAGGGCATCCCCTCTGGGAAAGCACAGCATTCTCTGGGAAATCAGAGTCGGATCTGTGGGATGCTGCTGCTGTTTTCCTGAGGAAGACTCCACAGCACGGTGTAATAAATCTGCATGGAGCGAGATCCACTTTGCCTGGGCATCCCTTCTGCCTGAGAGAGAAGCGTGGTTGCGCCTGTGGAAAGAGCCTTAAAGAAAGGGACATGTCTGTCACTGCACTCCCCAGGAGCCTGTCTCGGGAAAGTGCAGCATGCTGCCCCAGGAGAAGAGAAGGAGTCGTTGGCCTTGTGACGGAAAATGGTCGCGAAGCAGGAGCGCAGGCCCTGGTAAGAACAGCGGGCCGGTGGCAAGACAATTGTCACCCTCTGCTTGTGCAGAGAGACTAAGCTAAGGAGACACGGGGGGATGATTGGGCACGGGAGCGTGCTCTAATCTGAGGAAGGAGTCTGGACAGAAGGAAGGCCTTTCCTGTGCCTCTGGGCCCAAGGGGATAGCAGGTCCTTGGCCACCTGTCCAGAGGGCAGACGTGGGCTTGCCACCAATCTCCCCAACCTGAACTCGCAGAAACACCTCCTGGAGGAACGGGCAATCAAATGCCATCTTCCTCCAGGATGTGGCAGCCTTGGCGGAGGCAGGGGGTGTGTCGGGGAAACAGGGACAGTTTCCCATTACTCCCCATCCCAGGGCACGGGCCGTGTGCAGTGATCCTCTCGCGGCTCCTCAAGGATGGGGAAGGCACGAGCCTAGTCCCCTGTCCCCCTGAATGCCAGAGCGAAAGGGCAGGCCTTGCCTACGAGGAGAGATGTCATTGTGAGCAGAGTGCCATCCTAGGCCATGCACGCTGCTGCAGGGTCGAGGCTGGGTCTGCTTATTTCGGCTTGGTAGGATGAACCCAGGATGTGAACTTGGAGCCCGGGAAAGCAAGGCCCATGAGGCACCAGCTCTCCCGCTGCTCTTCATCCCTGAAGCGACTAAAGCCTTGCTGAGGAAGCAGCGGCCAAGTGCTCTTCGCTCCAAGCCAAAGCCTCTGCGAAAGCACAGCATTCGCCGAGAAATCAGAGTCGGATCTGCGGGCTCTACTGCTGCTTGCCTGAGCCCGGTGTAACGGTGGGAGAAACCCGCATACAGCGAAATCGTCTTTGCCCGGGCATCTCCTCTGGGAAAGCACAGCATTCACTGGGAAATCAGAATCGGATGTGGGGGATGCTGCTGCTGAATACCTAAGCTACTCTCCACAGCACATTGGAAGATACCCGCATGCAACGAAATCCTCTTTGCCCTAGCACCTCTTTGCCTAAGAGAGAAGCGTGGTTGCACATCTGAAAGGGCCTTAAGGAAAGGGACATGTCTTTCACTGCACTCCCCAGGAGCAAGTCTGGGGCAGGCCGAACAAGCCGCCCCCAGAGAAGAGAAGGTGCCATTGGCCTTGAGTTTGGGAAACGGTCGGGAAGCAGGAGAGCCTGCCGTGGCAGGAAGAGCAGGCCGGTGGCAAGACAAGTGTCACCCGCTCCCGGTGCGGAGAGACGAAGCCTCACTGCTAATGAGACATGAGGTGACGACTAGGGCAGGGGCACCTGCTCCACTCTGAGGAAGGAGTCTGGGCAGAAGGCAGGCCTGTCTTGTGCCTCTGGTCCCAAGGGGACAGCATGTCCTTGACCACCTGTCCGTAGGGCACACTTGGGCTTGCTACCAGGAGCTAAACCCGGAACTTGAGGAACAGCTCCCTCGTGAAATGGGCAGTCAGATGCCATCTTCCTCCAAGATGTGACAGCGTTTTCGGTGGCAGGGGGTTTGCCGGGGAAGGAGTGGGGACAGTCCCCCAAAGCTCCCCATTCCAGGGAACGGACGGTGTTCAGTGATCCTGTCGCCTCTCCTCTCCTGTGGCGAAGGCACTGGCCTTGTCCGTGAGTCCGCCTGAGAGCCAGTACCAAAGGCCAAGCGTTGCCTACAACGGGAGTTGGTAGTGTGCATTGAGTGCCATCCTAGGCCACGCACGCTGCTGCAGGTTTGTGGCTGTGTCTGCTTATTTCGGCCTGGCAGCGAGAACCCAGGGCGCCAACATGAAGCCCGGGACAGCAAGGCCTAAGACGGACCAGCTCTCCGCAGCTCTTCTTCCCTGACGTGACAGAGCAAACACCGAAATCCTTGCTGAGGAAGCAGCAGCGAAGTGCGGTTCCCGCCAAGCTGAAAACCTATGCGAAAGCATAGCCATCGCTGGGAAATCAGAGTCGTTTCTCTGGGCTGCTGTTGCTGCTTGCCTTAGCCTAGTATTCGAGCACGGCGGGAGGAACCCGCATAGAGCAAAAGCCTCTTTGCTAGGGCATCCCCTCTGAGAAAGCACAGCATTCTCTGGGAAATCAGAGTCGGATCCGTGGGATGCTGCTGCTGTTTTCCTGAGGAAGACTCCACAGCACGGTGTAATAAATCCGCATGGAGCGAGATCCACTTTGCCTGGGCATCCCTTCTGCCTGAGAGAGAAGCGTGGTTGCGCCTGTGGAAAGAGCCTTAAAGAAAGGGACATGACTGTCACTGCACTCCCCAGGAGCCTGTCTCGGGAAAGTGCAGCATGCTGCCCCAGGAGAAGAGAAGGAGTCGTTGGCCTTGTGGACGGAAAACGGTCGCGAAGCAGGAGCGCCGGCCCTGGCAAGAACAGCGGGCCGGTGGCAAGACAATTGACACCCTCTGCTTGTGCAGAGAGACGAAGCTAAGGAGACACGAGGGGATGATTGGGCACGGGAGCGTGCTCTAATCTGAGGAAGGAGTCTGGACAGAAGGAAGGCCTTTCCTGTGCCTCTGGGCCCAAGGGGATAGCAGGTCCTTGGCCACCTGTCCAGAGGGCAGACGTGGGCTTGCCACCAATCTCCCGAACCTGAACTCGCAGAAACACCTCCTGGAGGAACGGGCAATCAAATGCCGTCTTCCTCCAGGATGTGGCAGCCTTGGCGGAGGCAGGGGGTGTGTCGGGGAAACAGGGACAGTGTCCCATTACTCCCCATCCCAGGTCACGGGCCGTGTGCAGTGATCCTCTCGCGGCTCCTCAAGGATGGGGAAGGCACGAGCCTAGTCCCCTGTCCCCCTGAATGCCAGAGCGAAAGGGCAGGCCTTGCCTACGAGGAGAGATGTCATTGTGAGCAGAGTGCCATCCTAGGCCATGCACGCTGCTGCAGGGTCGAGGCTGGGTCTGCTTATTTCGGCTTGGTAGGATGAACCCAGGATGTGAACTTGGAGCCCGGGAAAGCAAGGCCCAAGAGGCACCAGCTCTCCCGCTGCTCTTCTTCCCTGAAGCGACTAAAGCCTTGCTGAGGAAGCAGCGGCCATGTGCTGTTCGCTCCAAGCCAAAGCCTCTGCGAAAGCACAGCATTCGCTGAGAAATCAGAGTCGGATCTGCGGGCTCTACTGCTGCTTGCCTGAGCCCGGTCTCGCGGTGGGAGAAACCCGCATACAGTGAAATCCTCTTTGCCCGGGCATCTCCGCTGGGAAAGCACAGCCTTCACTGGGAAAACAGAATCGGATGTGGGGGATGCTGCTGCTGAATACCTAAGCTACTCTCCACAGCACGTTGGAAGATACCCGCATGCAACGAAATCCTCTTTGCCCTAGCACCTCTTTGCCTAAGAGAGAAGCGTGGTTGCACATCTGAAAGGGCCTTAAGGAAAGGGACATGTCTTTCACTGCACTCCCCAGGAGCAAGTCTGGGGCAGGCCGAACAAGCCGCCCCCAGAGAAGAGAAGGTGCCATTGGCCTTGAGTTTGGGAAACGGTCGGGAAGCAGGAGAGCCTGCCGTGGCAGGAAGAGCAGGCCGGTGGCAAGACAAGTGTCACCCGCTCCCGGTGCGGAGAGACGAAGCCTCACTGCTAATGAGACATGAGGTGACGACTAGGGCAGGGGCACCTGCTCCACTCTGAGGAAGGAGTCTGGGCAGAAGGCAGGCCTGTCTTGTGCCTCTGGTCCCAAGGGGACAGCATGTCCTTGACCACCTGTCCGTAGGGCACACTTGGGCTTGCTACCAGGAGCCAAACCCGGAACTTGAGGAACAGCTCCCTCGTGAAATGGGCAGTCAGATGCCATCTTCCTCCAAGATGTGACAGCGTTTTCGGTGGCAGGGGGTTGGCCGGGGAAGGAGTGGGGACAGTCCCCCAAAGCTCCCCATTCCAGGGAACGGACGGTGTTCAGGGATCCTGTCGCCTCTCCTCTCCTGTGGCGAAGGCACTGGCCTTGTCCGTGAGTCCGCCTGAGAGCCAGTACCAAAGGCCAAGCGTTGCCTACAACGGGAGTTGGTAGTGTGCATTGAGTGCCATCCTAGGCCACGCACGCTGCTGCAGGTTTGTGGCTGTGTCTGCTTATTTCGGCCTGGCAGCGAGAACCCAGGGCGCCAACATGAAGCCCGGGACAGCAAGGCCTAAGACGGACCAGCTCTCCGCAGCTCTTCTTCCCTGACGCGACAAAGCAAACACCGAAATCCTTGCTGAGGAAGCAGCAACGAAGTGCGGTTCCCGCCAAGCTGAAAACCTATGCGAAAGCATAGCCATCGCTGGGAAATCAGAGTCGTTTCTGTGGGCTGCTGTTGCTGCTTGCCTTAGCCTAGTATTCGAGCACGGCGGGAGGAACCCGCATAGAGCAAAAGCCTCTTTGCTAGGGCATCCCCTCTGGGAAAGCACAGCATTCTCTGGGAAATCAGAGTCGGATCTGTGGGATGCTGCTGCTGTTTTCCTGAGGAAGACTCCACAGCACGGTGTAATAAATCTGCATGGAGCGAGATCCACTTTGCCTGGGCATCCCTTCTGCCTGAGAGAGAAGCGTGGTTGCACCTGTGGAAAGAGCCTTAAAGAAAGGGACATGTCTGTCACTGCACTCCCCAGGAGCCTGTCTCGGGAAAGTGTAGCATGCTGCCCCAGGAGAAGAGAAGGAGTCGTTGGCCTTGTGGACGGAAAACGGTCGCGAAGCAGGAGCGCCGGCCCTGGCAAGAACAGCGGGCCGGTGGCAAGACAATTGTCACCCTCTGCTTGTGCAGAGAGACGAAGCTAAGGAGACACGAGGGGTTGATTGGGCACGGGAGCGTGCTCTAATCTGAGGAAGGAGTCTGGACAGAAGGAAGGCCTTTCCTGTGCCTCTGGGCCCAAGGGGATAGCAGGTCCTTGGCCACCTGTCCAGAGGGCAGACGTGGGCTTGCCACCAATCTCCCGAACCTGAACTCGCAGAAACACCTCCTGGAGGAACGGGCAATCAAATGCCGTCTTCCTCCAGGATGTGGCAGCCTTGGCGGAGGCAGGGGGTGTGTCGGGGAAACAGGGACAGTGTCCCATTACTCCCCATCCCAGGTCACGGGCCGTGTGCAGTGATCCTCTCGCGGCTCCTCAAGGATGGGGAAGGCACGAGCCTAGTCCCCTGTCCCCCTGAATGCCAGAGCGAAAGGGCAGGCCTTGCCTACGAGGAGAGATGTCATTGTGAGCAGAGTGCCATCCTAGGCCATGCACGCTGCTGCAGGGTCGAGGCTGGGTCTGCTTATTTCGGCTTGGTAGGATGAACCCAGGATGTGAACTTGGAGCCCGGGAAAGCAAGGCCCAAGAGGCACCAGCTCTCCCGCTGCTCTTCTTCCCTGAAGCGACTAAAGCCTTGCTGAGGAAGCAGCGGCCATGTGCTGTTCGCTCCAAGCCAAAGCCTCTGCGAAAGCACAGCATTCGCCGAGAAATCAGAGTCGGATCTGCGGGCTCTACTGCTGCTTGCCTGAGCCCGGTGTAACGGTGGGAGAAACCCGCATACAGCGAAATCCTCTTTGCCCGGGCATCTCCTCTGGGAAAGCACAGCATTCACTGGGAAATCAGAATCGGATGTGGGGGATGCTGCTGCTGAATACCTAAGCTACTCTCCACAGCACGTTGGAAGATACCCACATGCAACGAAATCCTCTTTGCCCTAGCACCTCTTTGCCTAAGAGAGAAGCGTGGTTGCACATCTGAAAGGGCCTTAAGGAAAGGGACATGTCTTTCACTGCACTCCCCAGGAGCAAGTCTGGGGCAGGCCGAACAAGCCGCCCCCAGAGAAGAGAAGGTGCCATTGGCCTTGAGTTTGGGAAACGGTCGGGAAGCAGGAGAGCCTGCCGTGGCAGGAAGAGCAGGCCGGTGGCAAGACAAGTGTCACCCGCTCCCGGTGCGGAGAGACGAAGCCTCACTGCTAATGAGACATGAGGTGACGACTAGGGCAGGGGCACCTGCTCCACTCTGAGGAAGGAGTCTGGGCAGAAGGCAGGCCTGTCTTGTGCCTCTGGTCCCAAGGGGACAGCATGTCCTTGACCACCTGTCCGTAGGGCACACTTGGGCTTGCTACCAGGAGCCAAACCCGGAACTTGAGGAACAGCTCCCTCGTGAAATGGGCAGTCAGATGCCATCTTCCTCCAAGATGTGACAGCGTTTTCGGTGGCAGGGGGTTTGCCGGGGAAGGAGTGGGGACAGTCCCCCAAAGCTACCCATTCCAGGGAACGGACGGTGTTCAGGGATCCTGTCGCCTCTCCTCTCCTGTGGCGAAGGCACTGGCCTTGTCCGTGAGTCCGCCTGAGAGCCAGTACCAAAGGCCAAGCGTTGCCTACAACGGGAGTTGGTATTGTGTATTGAGTGCCATCCTAGGCCACGCACGCTGCTGCAGGTTTGTGGCTGTGTCTGCTTATTTCGGCCTGGCAGCGAGAAACCAGGGCGCCAACATGAAGCCCGGGACAGCAAGGCCTAAGACGGACCAGCTCTCCGCAGCTCTTCTTCCCTGACGCGACAGAGCAAACACCGAAATCCTTGCTGAGGAAGCAGCAGCGAAGTGCGGTTCCCGCCAAGCTGAAAAGCTATGCGAAAGCATAGCCATCGCTGGGAAATCAGAGTCGTTTCTGTGGGCTGCTGTTGCTGCTTGCCTTAGCCTAGTATTCGAGCACGGCGGGAGGAACCCGCATAGAGCAAAAGCCTCTTTGCTAGGGCATCCCCTCTGGGAAAGCACAGCATTCTCTGGGAAATCAGAGTCGGATCTGTGGGATGCTGCTGCTGTTTTCCTGAGGAAGACTCCACAGCACGGTGTAATAAATCCGCATGGAGCGAGATCCACTTTGCCTGGGCATCCCTTCTGCCTGAAAGAGAAGCGTGGTTGCGCCTGTGGAAAGATCCTTAAAGAAAGGGACATGTCTGTCACTGCACTCCCCAGGAGCCTGTCTCGGGAAAGTGCAGCATGCTGCCCCAGGAGAAGAGAAGGAGTCGTTGGCCTTGTGGACGGAAAACGGTCGCGAAGCAGGAGCGCCGGCCCTGGCAAGAACAGCGGGCCGGTGGCAAGACAATTGTCACCCTCTGCTTGTGCAGAGAGACGAAGCTAAGGAGACACGGGGGGATGATTGGGCACGGGAGCGTGCTCTAATCTGAGGAAGGAGTCTGGACAGAAGGAAGGCCTTTCCTGTGCCTCTGGGCCCAAGGGGATAGCAGGTCCTTGGCCACCTGTCCAGAGGGCAGACGTGGGCTTGCCACCAATCTCCCCAACCTGAACTCGCAGAAACACCTCCTGGAGGAACGGGCAATCAAATGCCGTCTTCCTCCAGGATGTGGCAGCCTTGGCGGAGGCAGGGGGTGTGTCGGGGAAACAGGGACAGTTTCCCATTACTCCCCATCCCAGGGCACGGGCCGTGTGCAGTGATCCTCTCGCGGCTCCTCAAGGATGGGGAAGGCACGAGCCTAGTCCCCTGTCCCCCTGAATGCCAGAGCGAAAGGGCAGGCCTTGCCTACGAGGAGAGATGTCATTGTGAGCAGAGTGCCATCCTAGGCCATGCACGCTGCTGCAGGGTCGAGGCTGGGTCTGCTTATTTCGGCTTGGTAGGATGAACCCAGGATGTGAACTTGGAGCCCGGGAAAGCAAGGCCCAAGAGGCACCAGCTCTCCCGCTGCTCTTCTTCCCTGAAGCGACTAAAGCCTTGCTGAGGAAGCAGCGGCCATGTGCTGTTCGCTCCAAGCCAAAGCCTCTGCGAAAGCACAGCATTCGCTGAGAAATCAGAGTCGGATCTGCGGGCTCTACTGCTGCTTGCCTGAGCCCGGTCTCGCGGTGGGAGAAACCCGCATACAGTGAAATCCTCTTTGCCCGGGCATCTCCTCTGGGAAAGCACAGCCTTCACTGGGAAAACAGAATCGGATGTGGGGGATGCTGCTGCTGAATACCTAAGCTACTCTCCACAGCACGTTGGAAGATACCCGCATGCAACGAAATCCTCTTTGCCCTAGCACCTCTTTGCCTAAGAGAGAAGCGTGGTTGCACATCTGAAAGGGCCTTAAGGAAAGGGACATGTCTTTCACTGCACTCCCCAGGAGCAAGTCTGGGGCAGGCCGAACAAGCCGCCCCCAGAGAAGAGAAGGTGCCATTGGCCTTGAGTTTGGGAAACGGTCGGGAAGCAGGAGAGCCTGCCGTGGCAGGAAGAGCAGGCCGGTGGCAAGACAAGTGTCACCCGCTCCCGGTGCGGAGAGACGAAGCCTCACTGCTAATGAGACATGAGGTGACGACTAGGGCAGGGGCACCTGCTCCACTCTGAGGAAGGAGTCTGGGCAGAAGGCAGGCCTGTCTTGTGCCTCTGGTCCCAAGGGGACAGCATGTCCTTGACCACCTGTCCGTAGGGCACACTTGGGCTTGCTACCAGGAGCCAAACCCGGAACTTGAGGAACAGCTCCCTCGTGAAATGGGCAGTCAGATGCCATCTTCCTCCAAGATGTGACAGCGTTTTCGGTGGCAGGGGGTTGGCCGGGGAAGGAGTGGGGACAGTCCCCCAAAGCTCCCCATTCCAGGGAACGGACGGTGTTCAGGGATCCTGTCGCCTCTCCTCTCCTGTGGCGAAGGCACTGGCCTTGTCCGTGAGTCCGCCTGAGAGCCAGTACCAAAGGCCAAGCGTTGCCTACAACGGGAGTTGGTAGTGTGCATTGAGTGCCATCCTAGGCCACGCACGCTGCTGCAGGTTTGTGGCTGTGTCTGCTTATTTCGGCCTGGCAGCGAGAACCCAGGGCGCCAACATGAAGCCCGGGACAGCAAGGCCTAAGACGGACCAGCTCTCCGCAGCTCTTCTTCCCTGACGTGACAGAGCAAACACCGAAATCCTTGCTGAGGAAGCAGCAGCGAAGTGCGGTTCCCGCCAAGCTGAAAACCTATGCGAAAGCATAGCCATCGCTGGGAAATCAGAGTCGTTTCTGTGGGCTGCTGTTGCTGCTTGCCTTAGCCTAGTATTCGAGCACGGCGGGAGGAACCCGCATAGAGCAAAAGCCTCTTTGCTAGGGCATCCCCTCTGGGAAAGCACAGCATTCTCTGGGAAATCAGAGTCGGATCTGTGGGATGCTGCTGCTGTTTTCCTGAGGAAGACTCCACAGCACGGTGTAATAAATCTGCATGGAGCGAGATCCACTTAGCCTGGGCATCCCTTCTGCCTGAGAGAGAAGCGTGGTTGCGCCTGTGGAAAGAGCCTTAAAGAAAGGGACATGTCTGTCACTGCACTCCCCAGGAGCCTGTCTCGGGAAAGTGCAGCATGCTGCCCCAGGAGAAGAGAAGGAGTCGTTGGCCTTGTGACGGAAAATGGTCGCGAAGCAGGAGCGCAGGCCCTGGTAAGAACAGCGGGCCGGTGGCAAGACAATTGTCACCCTCTGCTTGTGCAGAGAGACTAAGCTAAGGAGACACGGGGGGATGATTGGGCACGGGAGCGTGCTCTAATCTGAGGAAGGAGTCTGGACAGAAGGAAGGCCTTTCCTGTGCCTCTGGGCCCAAGGGGATAGCAGGTCCTTGGCCACCTGTCCAGAGGGCAGACGTGGGCTTGCCACCAATCTCCCCAACCTGAACTCGCAGAAACACCTCCTGGAGGAACGGGCAATCAAATGCCATCTTCCTCCAGGATGTGGCAGCCTTGGCGGAGGCAGGGGGTGTGTCGGGGAAACAGGGACAGTTTCCCATTACTCCCCATCCCAGGGCACGGGCCGTGTGCAGTGATCCTCTCGCGGCTCCTCAAGGATGGGGAAGGCACGAGCCTAGTCCCCTGTCCCCCTGAATGCCAGAGCGAAAGGGCAGGCCTTGCCTACGAGGAGAGATGTCATTGTGAGCAGAGTGCCATCCTAGGCCATGCACGCTGCTGCAGGGTCGAGGCTGGGTCTGCTTATTTCGGCTTGGTAGGATGAACCCAGGATGTGAACTTGGAGCCCGGGAAAGCAAGGCCCATGAGGCACCAGCTCTCCCGCTGCTCTTCTTCCCTGAAGCGACTAAAGCCTTGCTGAGGAAGCAGCGGCCAAGTGCTGTTCGCTCCAAGCCAAAGCCTCTGCGAAAGCACAGCATTCGCCGAGAAATCAGAGTCGGATCTGCGGGCTCTACTGCTGCTTGCCTGAGCCCGGTGTAACAGTGGGAGAAACCCGCATACAGCGAAATCGTCTTTGCCCGGGCATCTCCTCTGGGAAAGCACAGCATTCACTGGGAAATCAGAATCGGATGTGGGGGATGCTGCTGCTGAATACCTAAGCTACTCTCCACAGCACATTGGAAGATACCCGCATGCAACGAAATCCTCTTTGCCCTAGCACCTCTTTGCCTAAGAGAGAAGCGTGGTTGCACATCTGAAAGGGCCTTAAGGAAAGGGACATGTCTTTCACTGCACTCCCCAGGAGCAAGTCTGGGGCAGGCCGAACAAGCCGCCCCCAGAGAAGAGAAGGTGCCATTGGCCTTGAGTTTGGGAAACGGTCGGGAAGCAGGAGAGCCTGCCGTGGCAGGAAGAGCAGGCCGGTGGCAAGACAAGTGTCACCCGCTCCCGGTGCGGAGAGACGAAGCCTCACTGCTAATGAGACATGAGGTGACGACTAGGGCAGGGGCACCTGCTCCACTCTGAGGAAGGAGTCTGGGCAGAAGGCAGGCCTGTCTTGTGCCTCTGGTCCCAAGGGGACAGCATGTCCTTGACCACCTGTCCGTAGGGCACACTTGGGCTTGCTACCAGGAGCTAAACCCGGAACTTGAGGAACAGCTCCCTCGTGAAATGGGCAGTCAGATGCCATCTTCCTCCAAGATGTGACAGCGTTTTCGGTGGCAGGGGGTTTGCCGGGGAAGGAGTGGGGACAGTCCCCCAAAGCTCCCCATTCCAGGGAACGGACGGTGTTCAGGGATCCTGTCGCCTCTCCTCTCCTGTGGCGAAGGCACTGGCCTTGTCCGTGAGTCCGCCTGAGAGCCAGTACCAAAGGCCAAGCGTTGCCTACAACGGGAGTTGGTAGTGTGCATTGAGTGCCATCCTAGGCCACGCACGCTGCTGCAGGTTTGTGGCTGTGTCTGCTTATTTCGGCCTGGCAGCGAGAACCCAGGGCGCCAACATGAAGCCCGGGACAGCAAGGCCTAAGACGGACCAGCTCTCCGCAGCTCTTCTTCCCTGACGTGACAGAGCAAACACCGAAATCCTTGCTGAGGAAGCAGCAGCGAAGTGCGGTTCCCGCCAAGCTGAAAACCTATGCGAAAGCATAGCCATCGCTGGGAAATCAGAGTCGTTTCTCTGGGCTGCTGTTGCTGCTTGCCTTAGCCTAGTATTCGAGCACGGCGGGAGGAACCCGCATAGAGCAAAAGCCTCTTTGCTAGGGCATCCCCTCTGAGAAAGCACAGCATTCTCTGGGAAATCAGAGTCGGATCCGTGGGATGCTGCTGCTGTTTTCCTGAGGAAGACTCCACAGCACGGTGTAATAAATCCGCATGGAGCGAGATCCACTTTGCCTGGGCATCCCTTCTGCCTGAGAGAGAAGCGTGGTTGCGCCTGTGGAAAGAGCCTTAAAGAAAGGGACATGTCTGTCACTGCACTCCCCAGGAGCCTGTCTCGGGAAAGTGCAGCATGCTGCCCCAGGAGAAGAGAAGGAGTCGTTGGCCTTGTGGACGGAAAACGGTCGCGAAGCAGGAGCGCCGGCCCTGGCAAGAACAGCGGGCCGGTGGCAAGACAATTGACACCCTCTGCTTGTGCAGAGAGACGAAGCTAAGGAGACACGAGGGGATGATTGGGCACGGGAGCGTGCTCTAATCTGAGGAAGGAGTCTGGACAGAAGGAAGGCCTTTCCTGTGCCTCTGGGCCCAAGGGGATAGCAGGTCCTTGGCCACCTGTCCAGAGGGCAGACGTGGGCTTGCCACCAATCTCCCGAACCTGAACTCGCAGAAACACCTCCTGGAGGAACGGGCAATCAAATGCCGTCTTCCTCCAGGATGTGGCAGCCTTGGCGGAGGCAGGGGGTGTGTCGGGGAAACAGGGACAGTGTCCCATTACTCCCCATCCCAGGTCACGGGCCGTGTGCAGTGATCCTCTCGCGGCTCCTCAAGGATGGGGAAGGCACGAGCCTAGTCCCCTGTCCCCCTGAATGCCAGAGCGAAAGGGCAGGCCTTGCCTACGAGGAGAGATGTCATTGTGAGCAGAGTGCCATCCTAGGCCATGCACGCTGCTGCAGGGTCGAGGCTGGGTCTGCTTATTTCGGCTTGGTAGGATGAACCCAGGATGTGAACTTGGAGCCCGGGAAAGCAAGGCCCAAGAGGCACCAGCTCTCCCGCTGCTCTTCTTCCCTGAAGCGACTAAAGCCTTGCTGAGGAAGCAGCGGCCAAGTGCTGTTCGCTCCAAGCCAAAGCCTCTGTGAAAGCACAGCATTCGCCGAGAAATCAGAGTCGGATCTGCGGGCTCTAAAGCTGCTTGCCTGAGCCCGGTGTAACGGTGGGAGAAACCCGCATACAGCGAATCCTCTTTGCCCGGGCATCTCCTCTGGGAAAGCACAGCATTCACTGGGAAATCAGAATCGGATGTGGGGGATGCTGCTGCTGAATACCTAAGCTACTCTCCACAGCACGTTGGAAGATACCCGCATGCAACGAAATCCTCTTTGCCCTAGCACCTCTTTGCCTAAGAGAGAAGCGTGGTTGCACATCTGAAAGGGCCTTAAGGAAAGGGACATGTCTTTCACTGCACTCCCCAGGAGCAAGTCTGGGGCAGGCCGAACAAGCCGCCCCCAGAGAAGAGAAGGTGCCATTGGCCTTGAGTTTGGGAAACGGTCGGGAAGCAGGAGAGCCTGCCGTGGCAGGAAGAGCAGGCCGGTGGCAAGACAAGTGTCACCCGTTCCCGGTGCGGAGAGACGAAGCCTCACTGCTAATGAGACATGAGGTGACGACTAGGGCAGGGGCACCTGCTCCACTCTGAGGAAGGAGTCTGGGCAGAAGGCAGGCCTGTCTTGTGCCTCTGGTCCCAAGGGGACAGCATGTCCTTGACCACCTGTCCGTAGGGCACACTTGGGCTTGCTACCAGGAGCTAAACCCGGAACTTGAGGAACAGCTCCCTCGTGAAATGGGCAGTCAGATGCCATCTTCCTCCAAGATGTGACAGCGTTTTCGGTGGCAGGGGGTTTGCCGGGGAAGGAGTGGGGACAGTCCCCCAAAGCTCCCCATTCCAGGGAACGGACGGTGTTCAGGGATCCTGTCGCCTCTCCTCTCCTGTGGCGAAGGCACTGGCCTTGTCCGTGAGTCCGCCTGAGAGCCAGTACCAAAGGCCAAGCGTTGCCTACAACGGGAGTTGGTATTGTGTATTGAGTGCCATCCTAGGCCACGCACGCTGCTGCAGGTTTGTGGCTGTGTCTGCTTATTTCGGCCTGGCAGCGAGAACCCAGGGCGCCAACATGAAGCCCGGGACAGCAAGGCCTAAGACGGACCAGCTCTCCGCAGCTCTTCTTCCCTGACGCGACAGAGCAAACACCGAAATCCTTGCTGAGGAAGCAGCATCGAAGTGCGGTTCCCGCCAAGCTGAAAACCTATGCGAAAGCATAGCCATCGCTGGGAAATCAGAGTCGTTTCTGTGGGCTGCTGTTGCTGCTTGCCTTAGCCTATTATTCGAGCACGGCGGGAGGAACCCGCATAGAGCAAAAGCCTCTTTGCTAGGGCATACCCTCTGGGAAAGCACAGCATTCTCTGGGAAATCAGAGTCGGATCTGTGGGATGCTGCTGCTGTTTTCCTGAGGAAGACTCCACAGCACGGTGTAATAAATCTGCATGGAGCGAGATCCACTTTGCCTGGGCATCCCTTCTGCCTGAGAGAGAAGCGTGGTTGCGCCTGTGGAAAGAGCCTTAAAGAAAGGGACATGTCTGTCACTGCACTCCCCAGGAGCCTGTCTCGGGAAAGTGCAGCATGCTGCCCCAGGAGAAGAGAAGGAGTCGTTGGCCTTGTGGACGGAAAACGGTCGCGAAGCAGGAGCGCCGGCCCTGGCAAGAACAGCGGGCCGGTGGCAAGACAATTGTCACCCTCTGCTTGTGCAGAGAGACGAAGCTAAGGAGACACGGGGGGATGATTGGGCACGGGAGCGTGCTCTAATCTGAGGAAGGAGTGTGGACAGAAGGAAGGCCTTTCCTGTGCCTCTGGGCCCAAGGGGATAGCAGGTCCTTGGCCACCTGTCCAGAGGGCAGACGTGGGCTTGCCACCAATCTCCCCAACCTGAACTCGCAGAAACACCTCCTGGAGGAACGGGCAATCAAATGCCGTCTTCCTCCAGGATGTGGCAGCCTTGGCGGAGGCAGGGGGTGTGTCGGGGAAACAGGGACAGTTTCCCATTACTCCCCATCCCAGGGCACGGGCCGTGTGCAGTGATCCTCTCGCGGCTCCTCAAGGATGGGGAAGGCACGAGCCTAGTCCCCTGTCCCCCTGAATGCCAGAGCGAAAGGGCAGGCCTTGCCTACGAGGAGAGATGTCATTGTGAGCAGAGTGCCATCCTAGGCCATGCACGCTGCTGCAGGGTCGAGGCTGGGTCTGCTTATTTCGGCTTGGTAGGATGAACCCAGGATGTGAACTTGGAGCCCGGGAAAGCAAGGCCCAAGAGGCACCAGCTCTCCCGCTGCTCTTCTTCCCTGAAGCGACTAAAGCCTTGCTGAGGAAGCAGCGGCCAAGTGCTGTTCGCTCCAAGCCAAAGCCTCTGCGAAAGCACAGCATTCGCTGAGAAATCAGAGTCGGATCTGCGGGCTCTACTGCTGCTTGCCTGAGCCCGGTCTCGCGGTGGGAGAAACCCGCATACAGCGAAATCCTCTTTGCCCGGGCATCTCCTCTGGGAAAGCACAGCATTCACTGGGAAATCAGAATCGGATGTGGGGGATGCTGCTGCTGAATACCTAAGCTACTCTCCACAGCACGTTGGAAGATACCCGCATGCAACGAAATCCTCTTTGCCCTAGCACCTCTTTGCCTAAGAGAGAAGCGTGGTTGCACATCTGAAAGGGCCTTAAGGAAAGGGACATGTCTTTCACTGCACTCCCCAGGAGCAAGTCTGGGGCAGGCCGAACAAGCCGCCCCCAGAGAAGAGAAGGTGCCATTGGCCTTGAGTTTGGGAAACGGTCGGGAAGCAGGAGAGCCTGCCGTGGCAGGAAGAGAAGGCCGGAGGCAAGACAAGTGTCACCCGCTCCCTGTGCGGAGACACGAAGCCTCACTGCTAATGAGACATGAGGTGACGACTAGGGCAGGGGCACCTGCTCCACTCTGAGGAAGGAGTCTGGGCAGAAGGCAGGCCTGTCTTGTGCCTCTGGTCCCAAGGGGACAGCATGTCCTTGACCACCTGTCCGTAGGGCACACTTGGGCTTGCTACCAGGAGCCAAACCCGGAACTTGAGGAACAGCTCCCTCGTGAAATGGGCAGTCAGATGCCATCTTCCTCCAAGATGTGGCAGCGTTTTCGGTGGCAGGGGGTTTGCCGGGGAAGGAGTGGGAACAGTCCCCCAAAGCTCCCCATTCCAGGGAACGGACGGTGTTCAGGAATCCTGTCGCCTCTCCTCTCCTGTGGCGAAGGCACTGGCCTTGTCCGTGAGTCCGCCTGAGAGCCAGTACCAAAGGCCAAGCGTTGCCTACAACGGGAGTTGGTAGTGTGCATTGAGTGCCATCCTAGGCCACGCACGCTGCTGCAGGTTTGTGGCTGTGTCTGCTTATTTCGGCCTGGCAGCGAGAACCCAGGGCGCCAACATGAAGCCCGGGACAGCAAGGCCTAAGACGGACCAGCTCTCCGCAGCTCTTCTTCCCTGACGTGACAGAGCAAACACCGAAATCCTTGCTGAGGAAGCAGCAGGGAAGTGCGGTTCCCGCCAAGCTGAAAACCTATGCGAAAGCATAGCCATCGCTGGGAAATCAGAGTCGTTTCTGTGGGCTGCTGTTGCTGCTTGCCTTAGCCTAGTATTCGAGCACGGCGGGAGGAACCCGCATAGAGCAAAAGCCTCTTTGCTAGGGCATCCCCTCTGGGAAAGCACAGCATTCTCTGGGAAATCAGAGTCGGATCTGTGGGATGCTGCTGCTGTTTTCCTGAGGAAGACTCCACAGCACGGTGTAATAAATCTGCATGGAGCGAGATCCACTTTGCCTGGGCATCCCTTCTGCCTGAGAGAGAAGCGTGGTTGCGCCTGTGCAAAGATCCTTAAAGAAAGGGACATGTCTGTCACTGCACTCCCCAGGAGCCTGTCTCGGGAAAGTGCAACATGCTGCCCCAGGAGAAGAGAAGGAGTCGTTGGCCTTGTGGACGGAAAACGGTCGCGAAGCAGGAGCGCCGGCCCTGGCAAGAACAGCGGGCCGGTGGCAAGACAATTGTCACCCTCTGCTTGTGCAGAGAGACGAAGCTAAGGAGACACGGGCGGATGATTGGGCACGGGAGCGTGCTCTAATCTGAGGAAGGAGTCTGGACAGAAGGAAGGCCTTTCCTGTGCCTCTGGGCCCAAGGGGATAGCAGGACCTTGGCCACCTGTCCAGAGGGCAGACGTGGGCTTGCCACCAATCTCCCGAACCTGAACTCGCAGAAACACCTCCTGGAGGAACGGGCAATCAAATGCCGTCTTCCTCCAGGATGTGGCAGCCTTGGCGGAGGCAGGGGGTGTGTCGGGGAAACAGGGACAGTTTCCCATTACTCCCCATCCCAGGGCACGGGCCGTGTGCAGTGATCCTCTCGCGGCTCCTCAAGGATGGGGAAGGCACGAGCCTAGTCCCCTGTCCCCCTGAATGCCAGAGCGAAAGGGCAGGCCTTGCCTACGAGGAGAGATGTCATTGTGAGCAGAGTGCCATCCTAGGCCATGCACGCTGCTGCAGGGTCGAGGCTGGGTCTGCTTATTTCGGCTTGGTAGGATGAACCCAGGATGTGAACTTGGAGCCCGGGAAAGCAAGGCCCAAGAGGCACCAGCTCTCCCGCTGCTCTTCTTCCCTGAAGCGACTAAAGCCTTGCTGAGGAAGCAGCGGCCAAGTGCTGTTCGCTCCAAGCCAAAGCCTCTGCGAAAGCACAGCATTCGCCGAGAAATCAGAGTCGGATCTGCGGGCTCTACTGCTGCTTGCCTGAGCCCGGTGTAACGGTGGGAGAAACCCGCATACAGCGAAATCCTCTTTGCCCGGGCATCTCCTCTGGGAAAGCACAGCATTCACTGGGAAATCAGAATCGGATGTGGGGGATGCTGCTGCTGAATACCTAAGCTACTCTCCACAGCACGTTGGAAGATACCCGCATGCAACGAAATCCTCTTTGCCCTAGCACCTCTTTGCCTAAGAGAGAAGCGTGGTTGCACATCTGAAAGGGCCTTAAGGAAAGGGACATGTCTTTCACTGCACTCCCCAGGAGCAAGTCTGGGGCAGGCCGAACAAGCCGCCCCCAGAGAAGAGAAGGTGCCATTGGCCTTGAGTTTGGGAAACGGTCGGGAAGCAGGAGAGCCTGCCGTGGCAGGAAGAGCAGGCCGGTGGCAAGACAAGTGTCACCCGCTCCCGGTGCGGAGAGACGAAGCCTCACTGCTAATGAGACATGAGGTGACGACTAGGGCAGGGGCACCTGCTCCACTCTGAGGAAGGAGTCTGGGCAGAAGGCAGGCCTGTCTTGTGCCTCTGGTCCCAAGGGGACAGCATGTCCTTGACCACCTGTCCGTAGGGCACACTTGGGCTTGCTACCAGGAGCCAAACCCGGAACTTGAGGAACAGCTCCCTCGTGAAATGGGCAGTCAGATGCCATCTTCCTCCAAGATGTGACAGCGTTTTCGGTGGCAGGGGGTTTGCCGGGGAAGGAGTGGGGACAGTCCCCCAAAGCTCCCCATTCCAGGGAACGGACGGTGTTCAGGGATCCTGTCGCCTCTCCTCTCCTGTGGCGAAGGCACTGGCCTTGTCCGTGAGTCCGCCTGAGAGCCAGTACCAAAGGCCAAGCGTTGCCTACAACGGGAGTTGGTAGTGTGCATTGAGTGCCATCCTAGGCCACGCACGCTGCTGCAGGTTTGTGGCTGTGTCTGCTTATTTCGGCCTGGCAGCGAGAACCCAGGGCGCCAACATGAAGCCCGGGACAGCAAGGCCTAAGACGGACCAGCTCTCCGCAGCTCTTCTTCCCTGACGCGACAGAGCAAACACCGAAATCCTTGCTGAGGAAGCAGCAACGAAGTGCGGTTCCCGCCAAGCTGAAAACCTATGCGAAAGCATAGCCATCGCTGGGAAATCAGAGTCGTTTCTGTGGGCTGCTGTTGCTGCTTGCCTTAGCCTAGTATTCGAGCACGGCGGGAGGAACCCGCATAGAGCAAAAGCCTCTTTGCTAGGGCATCCCCTCTGGGAAAGCACAGCATTCTCTGGGAAATCAGAGTCGGATCTGTGGGATGCTGCTGCTGTTTTCCTGAGGAAGACTCCACAGCACGGTGTAATAAATCTGCATGGAGCGAGATCCACTTTGCCTGGGCATCCCTTCTGCCTGAGAGAGAAGCGTGGTTGCGCCTGTGGAAAGAGCCTTAAAGAAAGGGACATGTCTGTCACTGCACTCCCCAGGAGCCTGTCTCGGGAAAGTGCAGCATGCTGCCCCAGGAGAAGAGAAGGAGTCGTTGGCCTTGTGGACGGAAAACGGTCGCGAAGCAGGAGCGCCGGCCCTGGCAAGAACAGCGGGCCGGTGGCAAGACAATTGTCACCCTCTGCTTGTGCAGAGAGACGAAGCTAAGGAGACACGGGGGGATGATTGGGCACGGGAGCGTGCTCTAATCTGAGGAAGTAGTCTGGACAGAAGGAAGGCCTTTCCTGTGCCTCTGGGCCCAAGGGGATAGCAGGTCCTTGGCCACCTGTCCAGAGGGCAGACGTGGGCTTGCCACCAATCTCCCCAACCTGAACTCGCAGAAACACCTCCTGGAGGAACGGGCAATCAAATGCCGTCTTCCTCCAGGATGTGGCAGCCTTGGCGGAGGCATGGGGTGTGTCGGGGAAACAGGGACAGTTTCCCATTACTCCCCATCCCAGGGCACGGGCCGTGTGCAGTGATCCTCTCGCGGCTCCTCACGGATGGGGAAGGCACGAGCCTAGTCCCCTGTCCCCCTGAATGCCAGAGCGAAAGGGCAGGCCTTGCCTACGAGGAGAGATGTCATTGTGAGCAGAGTGCCATCCTAGGCCATGCACGCTGCTGCAGGGTCGAGGCTGGGTCTCCTTATGTCGGCTTGGTAGGATGAACTCAGGATGTGAACTTGGAGCCCGGGAAAGCAAGGCCCAAGAGGCACCAGCTCTCCCGCTGCTCTTCTTCCCTGAAGCGACTAAAGCCTTGCTGAGGAAGCAGCGGCCAAGTGCTGTTCGCTCCAAGCCAAAGCCTCTGCGAAAGCACAGCATTCGCCGAGAAATCAGAGTCGGATCTGCGGGCTCTACTGCTGCTTGCCTGAGCCCGGTGTAACGGTGGGAGAAACCCGCATACAGCGAAATCGTCTTTGCCCAGGCATCTCCTCTGGGAAAGCACAGCATTCACTGGGAAATCAGAATCGGATGTGGGGGATGCTGCTGCTGAATACCTAAGCTACTCTCCACAGCACGTTGGAAGATACCCGCATGCAACGAAATCATCTTTGCCCTAGCACCTCTTTGCCTAAGAGAGAAGCGTGGTTGCACATCTGAAAGGGCCTTAAGGAAAGGGACATGTCTTTCACTGCACTCCCCAGGAGCAAGTCTGGGGCAGGCCGAACAAGCCGCCCCCAGAGAAGAGAAGGTGCCATTGGCCTTGAGTTTGGGAAACGGTCGGGAAGCAGGAGAGCCTGCCGTGGCAGGAAGAGCAGGCCGGTGGCAAGACAAGTGTCACCCGCTCCCTGTGCGGAGAGACGAAGCCTCACTGCTAATGAGACATGAGGTGACGACTAGGGCAGGGGCACCTGCTCCACTCTGAGGAAGGAGTCTGGGCAGAAGGCAGGCCTGTCTTGTGCCTCTGGTCCCAAGGGGACAGCATGTCCTTGACCACCTGTCCGTAGGGCACACTTGGGCTTGCTACCAGGAGCCAAACCCGGAACTTGAGGAACAGCTCCCTCGTGAAATGGGCAGTCAGATGCCATCTTCCTCCAAGATGTGACAGCGTTTTCGGTGGCAGGGGGTTTGCCGGGGAAGGAGTGGGGACAGTCCCCCAAAGCTCCCCATTCCAGGGAACGGACGGTGTTCAGGGATCCTGTCGCCTCTCCTCTCCAGTGGCGAAGGCACTGGCCTTGTCCGTGAGTCCGCCTGAGTGCCAGTACCAAAGACCAAGCGTTGCCTACAACGGGAGTTGGTAGTGTGCATTGAGTGCCATCCTAGGCCACGCACGCTGCTGCAGGTTTGTGGCTGTGTCTGCTTATTTCGGCCTGGCAGCGAGAACCCAGGGCGCCAACATGAAGCCCGGGACAGCAAGGCCTAAGACGGACCAGCTCTCCGCAGCTCTTCTTCCCTGACGCGACAGAGCAAACACCGAAATCCTTGCTGAGGAAGCAGCAGCGAAGTGCGGTTCCCGCCAAGCTGAAAAGCTATGCGAAAGCATAGCCATCGCTGGGAAATCAGAGTCGTTTCTGTGGGCTGCTGTTGCTGCTTGCCTTAGCCTAGTATTCGAGCACGGCGGGAGGAACCCGCATAGAGCAAAAGCCTCTTTGCTAGGGCATCCCCTCTGAGAAAGCACAGCATTCTCTGGGAAATCAGAGTCGGATCTGTGGGATGCTGCTGCTGTTTTCCTGAGGAAGACTCCACAGCACGGTGTAATAAATCCGCATGGAGCGAGATCCACTTTGCCTGGGCATCCCTTCTGCCTGAGAGAGAAGCGTGGTTGCGCCTGTGGAAAGATCCTTAAAGAAAGGGACATGTCTGTCACTGCACTCCCCAGGAGCCTGTCTCGGGAAAGTGCAGCATGCTGCCCCAGGAGAAGAGAAGGAGTCGTTGGCCTTGTGGACGGAAAACGGTCGCGAAGCAGGAGCGCCGGCCCTGGCAAGAACAGCGGGCCGGTGGCAAGACAATTGACACCCTCTGCTTGTGCAGAGAGACGAAGCTAAGGAGACACGAGGGGATGATTGGGCACGGGAGCGTGCTCTAATCTGAGGAAGGAGTCTGGACAGAAGGAAGGCCTTTCCTGTGCCTCTGGGCCCAAGGGGATAGCAGGTCCTTGGCCACCTGTCCAGAGGGCAGACGTGGGCTTGCCACCAATCTCCCGAACCTGAACTCGCAGAAACACCTCCTGGAGGAACGGGCAATCAAATGCCGTCTTCCTCCAGGATGTGGCAGCCTTGGCGGAGGCAGGGGGTGTGTCGGGGAAACAGGGACAGTGTCCCATTACTCCCCATCCCAGGTCACGGGCCGTGTGCAGTGATCCTCTCGCGGCTCCTCAAGGATGGGGAAGGCACGAGCCTAGTCCCCTGTCCCCCTGAATGCCAGAGCGAAAGGGCAGGCCTTGCCTACGAGGAGAGATGTCATTGTGAGCAGAGTGCCATCCTAGGCCATGCACGCTGCTGCAGGGTCGAGGCTGGGTCTGCTTATTTCGGCTTGGTAGGATGAACCCAGGATGTGAACTTGGAGCCCGGGAAAGCAAGGCCCAAGAGGCACCAGCTCTCCCGCTGCTCTTCTTCCCTGAAGCGACTAAAGCCTTGCTGAGGAAGCAGCGGCCATGTGCTGTTCGCTCCAAGCCAAAGCCTCTGCGAAAGCACAGCATTCGCCGAGAAATCAGAGTCGGATCTGCGGGCTCTACTGCTGCTTGCCTGAGCCCGGTGTAACGGTGGGAGAAACCCGCATACAGCGAAATCCTCTTTGCCCGGGCATCTCCTCTGGGAAAGCACAGCATTCACTGGGAAATCAGAATCGGATGTGGGGGATGCTGCTGCTGAATACCTAAGCTACTCTCCACAGCACCTTGGAAGATACCCACATGCAACGAAATCCTCTTTGCCCTAGCACCTCTTTGCCTAAGAGAGAAGCGTGGTTGCACATCTGAAAGGGCCTTAAGGAAAGGGACATGTCTTTCACTGCACTCCCCAGGAGCAAGTCTGGGGCAGGCCGAACAAGCCGCCCCCAGAGAAGAGAAGGTGCCATTGGCCTTGAGTTTGGGAAACGGTCGGGAAGCAGGAGAGCCTGCCGTGGCAGGAAGAGCAGGCCGGTGGCAAGACAAGTGTCACCCGTTCCCGGTGCGGAGAGACGAAGCCTCACTGCTAATGAGACATGAGGTGACGACTAGGGCAGGGGCACCTGCTCCACTCTGAGGAAGGAGTCTGGGCAGAAGGCAGGCCTGTCTTGTGCCTCTGTTCCCAAGGGGACAGCATGTCCTTGACCACCTGTCCGTAGGGCACACTTGGGCTTGCTACCAGGAGCTAAACCCGGAACTTGAGGAACAGCTCCCTCGTGAAATGGGCAGTCAGATGCCATATTCCTCCAAGATGTGACAGCGTTTTCGGTGGCAGGGGGTTTGCCGGGGAAGGAGTGGGGACAGTCCCCCAAAGCTCCCCATTCCAGGGAACGGACGGTGTTCAGGGATCCTGTCGCCTCTCCTCTCCTGTGGCGAAGGCACTGGCCTTGTCCGTGAGTCCGCCTGAGAGCCAGTACCAAAGGCCAAGCGTTGCCTACAACGGGAGTTGGTATTGTGTATTGAGTGCCATCCTAGGCCACGCACGCTGCTGCAGGTTTGTGGCTGTGTCTGCTTATTTCGGCCTGGCAGCGAGAACCCAGGGCGCCAACATGAAGCCCGGGACAGCAAGGCCTAAGACGGACCAGCTCTCCGCAGCTCTTCTTCCCTGACGCGACAGAGCAAACACCGAAATCCTTGCTGAGGAAGCAGCATCGAAGTGCGGTTCCCGCCAAGCTGAAAACCTATGCGAAAGCATAGCCATCGCTGGGAAATCAGAGTCGTTTCTGTGGGCTGCTGTTGCTGCTTGCCTTAGCCTATTATTCGAGCACGGCGGGAGGAACCCGCATAGAGCAAAAGCCTCTTTGCTAGGGCATACCCTCTGGGAAAGCACAGCATTCTCTGGGAAATCAGAGTCGGATCTGTGGGATGCTGCTGCTGTTTTCCTGAGGAAGACTCCACAGCACGGTGTAATAAATCTGCATGGAGCGAGATCCACTTTGCCTGGGCATCCCTTCTGCCTGAGAGAGAAGCGTGGTTGCGCCTGTGGAAAGAGCCTTAAAGAAAGGGACATGTCTGTCACTGCACTCCCCAGGAGCCTGTCTCGGGAAAGTGCAGCATGCTGCCCCAGGAGAAGAGAAGGAGTCGTTGGCCTTGTGGACGGAAAACGGTCGCGAAGCAGGAGCGCCGGCCCTGGCAAGAACAGCGGGCCGGTGGCAAGACAATTGTCACCCTCTGCTTGTGCAGAGAGACGAAGCTAAGGAGACACGGGGGGATGATTGGGCACGGGAGCGTGCTCTAATCTGAGGAAGGAGTGTGGACAGAAGGAAGGCCTTTCCTGTGCCTCTGGGCCCAAGGGGATAGCAGGTCCTTGGCCACCTGTCCAGAGGGCAGACGTGGGCTTGCCACCAATCTCCCCAACCTGAACTCGCAGAAACACCTCCTGGAGGAACGGGCAATCAAATGCCGTCTTCCTCCAGGATGTGGCAGCCTTGGCGGAGGCAGGGGGTGTGTCGGGGAAACAGGGACAGTTTCCCATTACTCCCCATCCCAGGGCACGGGCCGTGTGCAGTGATCCTCTCGCGGCTCCTCAAGGATGGGGAAGGCACGAGCCTAGTCCCCTGTCCCCCTGAATGCCAGAGCGAAAGGGCAGGCCTTGCCTACGAGGAGAGATGTCATTGTGAGCAGAGTGCCATCCTAGGCCATGCACGCTGCTGCAGGGTCGAGGCTGGGTCTGCTTATTTCGGCTTGGTAGGATGAACCCAGGATGTGAACTTGGAGCCCGGGAAAGCAAGGCCCAAGAGGCACCAGCTCTCCCGCTGCTCTTCTTCCCTGAAGCGACTAAAGCCTTGCTGAGGAAGCAGCGGCCAAGTGCTGTTCGCTCCAAGCCAAAGCCTCTGCGAAAGCACAGCATTCGCTGAGAAATCAGAGTCGGATCTGCGGGCTCTACTGCTGCTTGCCTGAGCCCGGTCTCGCGGTGGGAGAAACCCGCATACAGCGAAATCCTCTTTGCCCGGGCATCTCCTCTGGGAAAGCACAGCATTCACTGGGAAATCAGAATCGGATGTGGGGGATGCTGCTGCTGAATACCTAAGCTACTCTCCACAGCACGTTGGAAGATACCCGCATGCAACGAAATCCTCTTTGCCCTAGCACCTCTTTGCCTAAGAGAGAAGCGTGGTTGCACATCTGAAAGGGCCTTAAGGAAAGGGACATGTCTTTCACTGCACTCCCCAGGAGCAAGTCTGGGGCAGGCCGAACAAGCCGCCCCCAGAGAAGAGAAGGTGCCATTGGCCTTGAGTTTGGGAAACGGTCGGGAAGCAGGAGAGCCTGCCGTGGCAGGAAGAGAAGGCCGGAGGCAAGACAAGTGTCACCCGCTCCCTGTGCGGAGACACGAAGCCTCACTGCTAATGAGACATGAGGTGACGACTAGGGCAGGGGCACCTGCTCCACTCTGAGGAAGGAGTCTGGGCAGAAGGCAGGCCTGTCTTGTGCCTCTGGTCCCAAGGGGACAGCATGTCCTTGACCACCTGTCCGTAGGGCACACTTGGGCTTGCTACCAGGAGCCAAACCCGGAACTTGAGGAACAGCTCCCTCGTGAAATGGGCAGTCAGATGCCATCTTCCTCCAAGATATGGCAGCGTTTTCGGTGGCAGGGGGTTTGCCGGGGAAGGAGTGGGAACAGTCCCCCAAAGCTCCCCATTCCAGGGAACGGACGGTGTTCAGGAATCCTGTCGCCTCTCCTCTCCTGTGGCGAAGGCACTGGCCTTGTCCGTGAGTCCGCCTGAGAGCCAGTACCAAAGGCCAAGCGTTGCCTACAACGGGAGTTGGTAGTGTGCATTGAGTGCCATCCTAGGCCACGCACGCTGCTGCAGGTTTGTGGCTGTGTCTGCTTATTTCGGCCTGGCAGCGAGAACCCAGGGCGCCAACATGAAGCCCGGGACAGCAAGGCCTAAGACGGACCAGCTCTCCGCAGCTCTTCTTCCCTGACGCGACAGAGCAAACACCGAAATCCTTGCTGAGGAAGCAGCAGGGAAGTGCGGTTCCCGCCAAGCTGAAAACCTATGCGAAAGCATAGCCATCGCTGGGAAATCAGAGTCGTTTCTGTGGGCTGCTGTTGCTGCTTGCCTTAGCCTAGTATTCGAGCACGGCGGGAGGAACCCGCATAGAGCAAAAGCCTCTTTGCTAGGGCATCCCCTCTGGGAAAGCACAGCATTCTCTGGGAAATCAGAGTCGGATCTGTGGGTTGCTGCTGCTGTTTTCCTGAGGAAGACTCCACAGCACGGTGTAATAAATCTGCATGGAGCGAGATCCACTTTGCCTGGGCATCCCTTCTGCCTGAGAGAGAAGCGTGGTTGCGCCTGTGCAAAGATCCTTAAAGAAAGGGACATGTCTGTCACTGCACTCCCCAGGAGCCTGTCTCGGGAAAGTGCAACATGCTGCCCCAGGAGAAGAGAAGGAGTCGTTGGCCTTGTGGACGGAAAACGGTCGCGAAGCAGGAGCGCCGGCCCTGGCAAGAACAGCGGGCCGGTGGCAAGACAATTGTCACCCTCTGCTTGTGCAGAGAGACGAAGCTAAGGAGACACGGGCGGATGATTGGGTACGGGAGCGTGCTCTAATCTGAGGAAGGAGTCTGGACAGAAGGAAGGCCTTTCCTGTGCCTCTGGGCCCAAGGGGATAGCAGGTCCTTGGCCACCTGTCCAGAGGGCAGACGTGGGCTTGCCACCAATCTCCCGAACCTGAACTCGCAGAAACACCTCCTGGAGGAACGGGCAATCAAATGCCGTCTTCCTCCAGGATGTGGCAGCCTTGGCGGAGGCAGGGGGTGTGTCGGGGAAACAGGGACAGTTTCCCATTACTCCCCATCCCAGGGCACGGGCCGTGTGCAGTGATCCTCTCGCGGCTCCTCAAGGATGGGGAAGGCACGAGCCTAGTCCCCTGTCCCCCTGAATGCCAGAGCGAAAGGGCAGGCCTTGCCTACGAGGAGAGATGTCATTGTGAGCAGAGTGCCATCCTAGGCCATGCACGCTGCTGCAGGGTCGAGGCTGGGTCTGCTTATTTCGGCTTGGTAGGATGAACCCAGGATGTGAACTTGGAGCCCGGGAAAGCAAGGCCCAAGAGGCACCAGCTCTCCCGCTGCTCTTCTTCCCTGAAGCGACTAAAGCCTTGCTGAGGAAGCAGCGGCCAAGTGCTGTTCGCTCCAAGCCAAAGCCTCTGCGAAAGCACAGCATTCGCCGAGAAATCAGAGTCGGATCTGCGGGCTCTACTGCTGCTTGACTGAGCCCGGTGTAACGGTTGGAGAAACCCGCATACAGCGAAATCCTCTTTGCCCGGGCATCTCCTCTGGGAAAGCACAGCATTCACTGGGAAATCAGAATCGGATGTGGGGGATGCTGCTGCTGAATACCTAAGCTACTCTCCACAGCACGTTGGAAGATACCCGCATGCAACGAAATCCTCTTTGCCCTAGCACCTCTTTGCCTAAGAGAGAAGCGTGGTTGCACATCTGAAAGGGCCTTAAGGAAAGGGACATGTCTTTCACTGCACTCCCCAGGAGCAAGTCTGGGGCAGGCCGAACAAGCCGCCCCCAGAGAAGAGAAGGTGCCATTGGCCTTGAGTTTGGGAAACGGTCGGGAAGCAGGAGAGCCTGCCGTGGCAGGAAGAGCAGGCCGGTGGCAAGACAAGTGTCACCCGCTCCCGGTGCGGAGAGACGAAGCCTCACTGCTAATGAGACATGAGGTGACGACTAGGGCAGGGGCACCTGCTCCACTCTGAGGAAGGAGTCTGGGCAGAAGGCAGGCCTGTCTTGTGCCTCTGGTCCCAAGGGGACAGCATGTCCTTGACCACCTGTCCGTAGGGCACACTTGGGCTTGCTACCAGGAGCCAAACCCGGAACTTGAGGAACAGCTCCCTCGTGAAATGGGCAGTCAGATGCCATCTTCCTCCAAGATGTGACAGCGTTTTCGGTGGCAGGGGGTTTGCCGGGGAAGGAGTGGGGACAGTCCCCCAAAGCTCCCCATTCCAGGGAACGGACGGTGTTCAGGGATCCTGTCGCCTCTCCTCTCCTGTGGCGAAGGCACTGGCCTTGTCCGTGAGTCCGCCTGAGAGCCAGTACCAAAGGCCAAGCGTTGCCTACAACGGGAGTTGGTAGTGTGCATTGAGTGCCATCCTAGGCCACGCACGCTGCTGCAGGTTTGTGGCTGTGTCTGCTTATTTCGGCCTGGCAGCGAGAACCCAGGGCGCCAACATGAAGCCCGGGACAGCAAGGCCTAAGACGGACCAGCTCTCCGCAGCTCTTCTTCCCTGACGCGACAGAGCAAACACCGAAATCCTTGCTGAGGAAGCAGCAACGAAGTGCGGTTCCCGCCAAGCTGAAAACCTATGCGAAAGCATAGCCATCGCTGGGAAATCAGAGTCGTTTCTGTGGGCTGCTGTTGCTGCTTGCCTTAGCCTAGTATTCGAGCACGGCGGGAGGAACCCGCATAGAGCAAAAGCCTCTTTGCTAGGGCATCCCCTCTGGGAAAGCACAGCATTCTCTGGGAAATCAGAGTCGGATCTGTGGGATGCTGCTGCTGTTTTCCTGAGGAAGACTCCACAGCACGGTGTAATAAATCTGCATGGAGCGAGATCCACTTTGCCTGGGCATCCCTTCTGCCTGAGAGAGAAGCGTGGTTGCGCCTGTGGAAAGAGCCTTAAAGAAAGGGACATGTCTGTCACTGCACTCCCCAGGAGCCTGTCTCGGGAAAGTGCAGCATGCTGCCCCAGGAGAAGAGAAGGAGTCGTTGGCCTTGTGGACGGAAAACGGTCGCGAAGCAGGAGCGCCGGCCCTGGCAAGAACAGCGGGCCGGTGGCAAGACAATTGTCACCCTCTGCTTGTGCAGAGAGACGAAGCTAAGGAGACACGGGGGGATGATTGGGCACGGGAGCGTGCTCTAATCTGAGGAAGTAGTCTGGACAGAAGGAAGGCCTTTCCTGTGCCTCTGGGCCCAAGGGGATAGCAGGTCCTTGGCCACCTGTCCAGAGGGCAGACGTGGGCTTGCCACCAATCTCCCCAACCTGAACTCGCAGAAACACCTCCTGGAGGAACGGGCAATCAAATGCCGTCTTCCTCCAGGATGTGGCAGCCTTGGCGGAGGCATGGGGTGTGTCGGGGAAACAGGGACAGTTTCCCATTACTCCCCATCCCAGGGCACGGGCCGTGTGCAGTGATCCTCTCGCGGCTCCTCACGGATGGGGAAGGCACGAGCCTAGTCCCCTGTCCCCCTGAATGCCAGAGCGAAAGGGCAGGCCTTGCCTACGAGGAGAGATGTCATTGTGAGCAGAGTGCCATCCTAGGCCATGCACGCTGCTGCAGGGTCGAGGCTGGGTCTCCTTATGTCGGCTTGGTAGGATGAACTCAGGATGTGAACTTGGAGCCCGGGAAAGCAAGGCCCAAGAGGCACCAGCTCTCCCGCTGCTCTTCTTCCCTGAAGCGACTAAAGCCTTGCTGAGGAAGCAGCGGCCAAGTGCTGTTCGCTCCAAGCCAAAGCCTCTGCGAAAGCACAGCATTCGCCGAGAAATCAGAGTCGGATCTGCGGGCTCTACTGCTGCTTGCCTGAGCCCGGTGTAACGGTGGGAGAAACCCGCATACAGCGAAATCGTCTTTGCCCAGGCATCTCCTCTGGGAAAGCACAGCATTCACTGGGAAATCAGAATCGGATGTGGGGGATGCTGCTGCTGAATACCTAAGCTGCTCTCCACAGCACGTTGGAAGATACCCGCATGCAACGAAATCCTCTTTGCCCTAGCACCTCTTTGCCTAAGAGAGAAGCGTGGTTGCACATCTGAAAGGGCCTTAAGGAAAGGGACATGTCTTTCACTGCACTCCCCAGGAGCAAGTCTGGGGCAGGCCGAACAAGCCGCCCCCAGAGAAGAGAAGGTGCCATTGGCCTTGAGTTTGGGAAACGGTCGGGAAGCAGGAGAGCCTGCCGTGGCAGGAAGAGCAGGCAGGTGGCAAGACAAGTGTCACCCGCTCCCTGTGCGGAGAGACGAAGCCTCACTGCTAATGAGACATGAGGTGACGACTAGGGCAGGGGCACCTGCTCCACTCTGAGGAAGGAGTCTGGGCAGAAGGCAGGCCTGTCTTGTGCCTCTGGTCCCAAGGGGACAGCATGTTCTTGACCACCTGTCCGTAGGGCACACTTGGGCTTGCTACCAGGAGCCAAACCCGGAACTTGAGGAACAGCTCCCTCGTGAAATGGGCAGTCAGATGCCATCTTCCTCCAAGATGTGACAGCGTTTTCGGTGGCAGGGGGTTTGCCGGGGAAGGAGTGGGGACAGTCCCCCAAAGCTCCCCATTCCAGGGAACGGACGGTGTTCAGGGATCCTGTCGCCTCTCCTCTCCAGTGGCGAAGGCACTGGCCTTGTCCGTGAGTCCGCCTGAGTGCCAGTACCAAAGACCAAGCGTTGCCTACAACGGGAGTTGGTAGTGTGCATTGAGTGCCATCCTAGGCCACGCACGCTGCTGCAGGTTTGTGGCTGTGTCTGCTTATTTCGGCCTGGCAGCGAGAACCCAGGGCGCCAACATGAAGCCCGGGACAGCAAGGCCTAAGACGGACCAGCTCTCCGCAGCTCTTCTTCCCTGACGCGACAGAGCAAACACCGAAATCCTTGCTGAGGAAGCAGCAGCGAAGTGCGGTTCCCGCCAAGCTGAAAAGCTATGCGAAAGCATAGCCATCGCTGGGAAATCAGAGTCGTTTCTGTGGGCTGCTGTTGCTGCTTGCCTTAGCCTAGTATTCGAGCACGGCGGTAGGAACCCGCATAGAGCAAAATCCTCTTTGCTAGGGCATCCCCTCTGAGAAAGCACAGCATTCTCTGGGAAATCAGAGTCGGATCTGTGGGATGCTGCTGCTGTTTTCCTGAGGAAGACTCCACAGCACGGTGTAATAAATCCGCATGGAGCGAGATCCACTTTGCCTGGGCATCCCTTCTGCCTGAGAGAGAAGCGTGGTTGCGCCTGTGGAAAGATCCTTAAAGAAAGGGACATGTCTGTCACTGCACTCCGCAGGAGCCTGTCTAGGGAAAGTGCAGCATGCTGCCCCAGGAGAAGAGAAGGAGTCGTTGGCCTTGTGGACGGAAAACGGTCGCGAAGCAGGAGCGCCGGCCCTGGCAAGAACAGCGGGCCGGTGGCAAGACAATTGTCACCCTCTGCTTGTGCAGAGAGACGAAGCTAAGGAGACACGAGGGGATGATTGGGCACGGGAGCGTGCTCTAATCTGAGGAAGGAGTCTGGACAGAAGGAAGGCCTTTCCTGTGCCTCTGGGCCCAAGGGGATAGCAGGTCCTTGGCCACCTGTCCAGAGGGCAGACGTGGGCTTGCCACCAATCTCCCCAACCTGAACTCGCAGAAACACCTCCTGGAGGAACGGGCAATCAAATGCCGTCTTCCTCCAGGATGTGGCAGCCTTGGCGGAGGCAGGGGGTGTGTCGGGGAAACAGGGACAGTTTCCCATTACTCCCCATCCCAGGGCACGGGCCGTGTGCAGTGATCCTCTCGCGGCTCCTCAAGGATGGGGAAGGCACGAGCCTAGTCCCCTGTCCCCCTGAATGCCAGAGCGAAAGGGCAGGCCTTGCCTACGAGGAGAGATGTCATTGTGAGCAGAGTGCCATCCTAGGCCATGCACGCTGCTGCAGGGTCGAGGCTGGGTCTGCTTATTTCGGCTTGGTAGGATGAACCCAGGATGTGAACTTGGAGCCCGGGAAAGCAAGGCCCAAGAGGCACCAGCTCTCCCGCTGCTCTTCTTCCCTGAAGCGACTAAAGCCTTGCTGAGGAAGCAGCGGCCAAGTGCTGTTCGCTCCAAGCCAAAGCCTCTGCGAAAGCACAGCATTCGCCGAGAAATCAGAGTCGGATCTGCGGGCTCTACTGCTGCTTGCCTGAGCCCGGTGTAACGGTGGGAGAAACCCGCATACAGCGAAATCGTCTTTGCCCGGGCATCTCCTCTGGGAAAGCACAGCATTCACTGGGAAATCAGAATCGGATGTGGGGGATGCTGCTGCTGAATACCTAAGCTACTCTCCACAGCACGTTGGAAGATACCCGCATGCAACGAAATCCTCTTTGCCCTAGCACCTCTTTGCCTAAGAGAGAAGCGTGGTTGCACATCTGAAAGGGCCTTAAGGAAAGGGACATGTCTTTCACTGCACTCCCCAGGAGCAAGTCTGGGGCAGGCCGAACAAGCCGCCCCCAGAGAAGAGAAGGTGCCATTGGCCTTGAGTTTGGGAAACGGTCGGGAAGCAGGAGAGCCTGCCGTGGCAGGAAGAGCAGGCCGGTGGCAAGACAAGTGTCACCCGCTCCCTGTGCGGAGAGACGAAGCCTCACTGCTAATGAGACATGAGGTGACGACTAGGGCAGGGGCACCTGCTCCACTCTGAGGAAGGAGTCTGGGCAGAAGGCAGGCCTGTCTTGTGCCTCTGGTCCCAAGGGGACAGCATGTCCTTGACCACCTGTCCGTAGGGCACACTTGGGCTTGCTACCAGGAGCCAAACCCGGAACTTGAGGAACAGCTCCCTCGTGAAATGGGCAGTCAGATGCCATCTTCCTCCAAGATGTGACAGCGTTTTCGGTGGCAGGGGGTTTGCCGGGGAAGGAGTGGGGACAGTCCCCCAAAGCTCCCCATTCCAGGGAACGGACGGTGTTCAGGGATCCTGTCGCCTCTCCTCTCCAGTGGCGAAGCATTGGCCTTGTCCGTGAGTCCGCCTGAGTGCCAGTACCAAAGACCAAGCGTTGCCTACAACGGGAGTTGTTAGTGTGCATTGAGTGCCATCCTAGGCCACGCACGCTGCTGCAGGTTTGTGGCTGTGTCTGCTTATTTCGGCCTGGCAGCGAGAACCCAGGGCGCCAACATGAAGCCCGGGACAGCAAGGCCTAAGACGGACCAGCTCTCCGCAGCTCTTCTTCCCTGACGCAACAGAGCAAACACCGAAATCCTTGCTGAGGAAGCAGCAGCGAAGTGCGGTTCCCGCCAAGCTGAAAACCTATGCGAAAGCATAGCCATCGCTGGGAAATCAGAGTCGTTTCTGTGGGCTGCTGTTGCTGCTTGCCTTAGCCTAGTATTCGAGCACGGCGGGAGGAACCCGCATAGAGCAAAAGCCTCTTTGCTAGGGCATCCCGTCTGAGAAAGCACAGCATTCTCTGGGAAATCAGAGTCGGATCTGTGGGATGCTGCTGCTGTTTTCCTGAGGAAGACTCCACAGCACGGTGTAATAAATCCGCATGGAGCGAGATCCACTTTGCCTGGGCATCCCTTCTGCCTGAGAGAGAAGCGTGGTTGCGCCTGTGGAAAGATCCTTAAAGAAAGGGACATGTCTGTCACTGCACTCCGCAGGAGCCTGTCTAGGGAAAGTGCAGCATGCTGCCCCAGGAGAAGAGAAGGAGTCGTTGGCCTTGTGGACGGAAAACGGTCGCGAAGCAGGAGCGCCGGCCCTGGCAAGAACAGCGGGCCGGTGGCAAGACAATTGTCACCCTCTGCTTGTGCAGAGAGACGAAGCTAAGGAGACACGAGGGGATGATTGGGCACGGGAGCGTGCTCTAATCTGAGGAAGGAGTCTGGACAGAAGGAAGGCCTTTCCTGTGCCTCTGGGCCCAAGGGGATAGCAGGTCCTTGGCCACCTGTCCAGAGGGCAGACGTGGGCTTGCCACCAATCTCCCGAACCTGAACTCGCAGAAACACCTCCTGGAGGAACGGGCAATCAAATGCCGTCTTCCTCCAGGATGTGGCAGCCTTGGCGGAGGCAGGGGGTGTGTCGGGGAAACAGGGACAGTTTCCCATTACTCCCCATCCCAGGGCACGGGCCGTGTGCAGTGATCCTCTCGCGGCTCCTCAAGGATGGGGAAGGCACGAGCCTAGTCCCCTGTCCCCCTGAATGCCAGAGCGAAAGGGCAGGCCTTGCCTACGAGGAGAGATGTCATTGTGAGCAGAGTGCCATCCTAGGCCATGCACGCTGCTGCAGGGTCGAGGCTGGGTCTGCTTATTTCGGCTTGGTAGGATGAACCCAGGATGTGAACTTGGAGCCCGGGAAAGCAAGGCCCAAGAGGCACCAGCTCTCCCGCTGCTCTTCTTCCCTGAAGCGACTAAAGCCTTGCTGAGGAAGCAGCGGCCAAGTGCTGTTCGCTCCAAGCCAAAGCCTCTGTGAAAGCACAGCATTCGCCGAGAAATCAGAGTCGGATCTGCGGGCTCTAAAGCTGCTTGCCTGAGCCCGGTGTAACGGTGGGAGAAACCCGCATACAGCGAATCCTCTTTGCCCGGGCATCTCCTCTGGGAAAGCACAGCATTCACTGGGAAATCAGAATCGGATGTGGGGGATGCTGCTGCTGAATACCTAAGCTACTCTCCACAGCACGTTGGAAGATACCCGCATGCAACGAAATCCTCTTTGCCCTAGCACCTCTTTGCCTAAGAGAGAAGCGTGGTTGCACATCTGAAAGGGCCTTAAGGAAAGGGACATGTCTTTCACTGCACTCCCCAGGAGCAAGTCTGGGGCAGGCCGAACAAGCCGCCCCCAGAGAAGAGAAGGTGCCATTGGCCTTGAGTTTGGGAAACGGTCGGGAAGCAGGAGAGCCTGCCGTGGCAGGAAGAGCAGGCCGGTGGCAAGACAAGTGTCACCCGCTCCCGGTGCGGAGAGACGAAGCCTCACTGCTAATGAGACATGAGGTGACGACTAGGGCAGGGGCACCTGCTCCACTCTGAGGAAGGAGTCTGGGCAGAAGGCAGGCCTGTCTTGTGCCTCTGGTCCCAAGGGGACAGCATGTCCTTGACCACCTGTCCGTAGGGCACACTTGGGCTTGCTACCAGGAGCCAAACCCGGAACTTGAGGAACAGCTCCCTCGTGAAATGGGCAGTCAGATGCCATCTTCCTCCAAGATGTGACAGCGTTTTCGGTGGCAGGGGGTTTGCCGGGGAAGGAGTGGGGACAGTCCCCCAAAGCTCCCCATTCCAGGGAACGGACGGTGTTCAGGGATCCTGTCGCCTCTCCTCTCCTGTGGCGAAGGCACTGGCCTTGTCCGTGAGTCCGCCTGAGAGCCAGTACCAAAGGCCAAGCGTTGCCTACAACGGGAGTTGGTAGTGTGCATTGAGTGCCATCCTAGGCCACGCACGCTGCTGCAGGTTTGTGGCTGTGTCTGCTTATTTCGGCCTGGCAGCGAGAACCCAGGGCGCCAACATGAAGCCCGGGACAGCAAGGCCTAAGACGGACCAGCTCTCCGCAGCTCTTCTTCCCTGACGCGACAGAGCAAACACCGAAATCCTTGCTGAGGAAGCAGCAACGAAGTGCGGTTCCCGCCAAGCTGAAAACCTATGCGAAAGCATAGCCATCGCTGGGAAATCAGAGTCGTTTCTGTGGGCTGCTGTTGCTGCTTGCCTTAGCCTAGTATTCGAGCACGGCGGGAGGAACCCGCATAGAGCAAAAGCCTCTTTGCTAGGGCATCCCCTCTGGGAAAGCACAGCATTCTCTGGGAAATCAGAGTCGGATCTGTGCATGCTGCTGCTGTTTTCCTGAGGAAGACTCCACAGCACGGTGTAATAAATCTGCATGGAGCGAGATCCACTTTGCCTGGGCATCCCTTCTGCCTGAGAGAGAAGCGTGGTTGCGCCTGTGGAAAGAGCCTTAAAGAAAGGGACATGTCTGTCACTGCACTCCCCAGGAGCCTGTCTCGGGAAAGTGCAGCATGCTGCCCCAGGAGAAGAGAAGGAGTCGTTGGCCTTGTGGACGGAAAACGGTCGCGAAGCAGGAGCGCCGGCCCTGGCAAGAACAGCGGGCCGGTGGCAAGACAATTGTCACCCTCTGCTTGTGCAGAGAGACGAAGCTAAGGAGACACGGGGGGATGATTGGGCACGGGAGCGTGCTCTAATCTGAGGAAGTAGTCTGGACAGAAGGAAGGCCTTTCCTGTGCCTCTGGGCCCAAGGGGATAGCAGGTCCTTGGCCACCTGTCCAGAGGGCAGACGTGGGCTTGCCACCAATCTCCCCAACCTGAACTCGCAGAAACACCTCCTGGAGGAACGGGCAATCAAATGCCGTCTTCCTCCAGGATGTGGCAGCCTTGGCGGAGGCATGGGGTGTGTCGGGGAAACAGGGACAGTTTCCCATTACTCCCCATCCCAGGGCACGGGCCGTGTGCAGTGATCCTCTCGCGGCTCCTCACGGATGGGGAAGGCACGAGCCTAGTCCCCTGTCCCCCTGAATGCCAGAGCGAAAGGGCAGGCCTTGCCTACGAGGAGAGATGTCATTGTGAGCAGAGTGCCATCCTAGGCCATGCACGCTGCTGCAGGGTCGAGGCTGGGTCTCCTTATGTCGGCTTGGTAGGATGAACTCAGGATGTGAACTTGGAGCCCGGGAAAGCAAGGCCCAAGAGGCACCAGCTCTCCCGCTGCTCTTCTTCCCTGAAGCGACTAAAGCCTTGCTGAGGAAGCAGCGGCCAAGTGCTGTTCGCTCCAAGCCAAAGCCTCTGCGAAAGCACAGCATTCGCCGAGAAATCAGAGTCGGATCTGCGGGCTCTACTGCTGCTTGCCTGAGCCCGGTGTAACGGTGGGAGAAACCCGCATACAGCGAAATCGTCTTTGCCCAGGCATCTCCTCTGGGAAAGCACAGCATTCACTGGGAAATCAGAATCGGATGTGGGGGATGCTGCTGCTGAATACCTAAGCTGCTCTCCACAGCACGTTGGAAGATACCCGCATGCAACGAAATCCTCTTTGCCCTAGCACCTCTTTGCCTAAGAGAGAAGCGTGGTTGCACATCTGAAAGGGCCTTAAGGAAAGGGACATGTCTTTCACTGCACTCCCCAGGAGCAAGTCTGGGGCAGGCCGAACAAGCCGCCCCCAGAGAAGAGAAGGTGCCATTGGCCTTGAGTTTGGGAAACGGTCGGGAAGCAGGAGAGCCTGCCGTGGCAGGAAGAGCAGGCAGGTGGCAAGACAAGTGTCACCCGCTCCCTGTGCGGAGAGACGAAGCCTCACTGCTAATGAGACATGAGGTGACGACTAGGGCAGGGGCACCTGCTCCACTCTGAGGAAGGAGTCTGGGCAGAAGGCAGGCCTGTCTTGTGCCTCTGGTCCCAAGGGGACAGCATGTTCTTGACCACCTGTCCGTAGGGCACACTTGGGCTTGCTACCAGGAGCCAAACCCGGAACTTGAGGAACAGCTCCCTCGTGAAATGGGCAGTCAGATGCCATCTTCCTCCAAGATGTGACAGCGTTTTCGGTGGCAGGGGGTTTGCCGGGGAAGGAGTGGGGACAGTCCCCCAAAGCTCCCCATTCCAGGGAACGGACGGTGTTCAGGGATCCTGTCGCCTCTCCTCTCCAGTGGCGAAGGCACTGGCCTTGTCCGTGAGTCCGCCTGAGTGCCAGTACCAAAGACCAAGCGTTGCCTACAACGGGAGTTGGTAGTGTGCATTGAGTGCCATCCTAGGCCACGCACGCTGCTGCAGGTTTGTGGCTGTGTCTGCTTATTTCGGCCTGGCAGCGAGAACCCAGGGCGCCAACATGAAGCCCGGGACAGCAAGGCCTAAGACGGACCAGCTCTCCGCAGCTCTTCTTCCCTGACGCGACAGAGCAAACACCGAAATCCTTGCTGAGGAAGCAGCAGCGAAGTGCGGTTCCCGCCAAGCTGAAAAGCTATGCGAAAGCATAGCCATCGCTGGGAAATCAGAGTCGTTTCTGTGGGCTGCTGTTGCTGCTTGCCTTAGCCTAGTATTCGAGCACGGCGGGAGGAACCCGCATAGAGCAAAAGCCTCTTTGCTAGGGCATCCCCTCTGAGAAAGCACAGCATTCTCTGGGAAATCAGAGTCGGATCTGTGGGATGCTGCTGCTGTTTTCCTGAGGAAGACTCCACAGCACGGTGTAATAAATCCGCATGGAGCGAGATCCACTTTGCCTGGGCATCCCTTCTGCCTGAGAGAGAAGCGTGGTTGCGCCTGTGGAAAGATCCTTAAAGAAAGGGACATGTCTGTCACTGCACTCCGCAGGAGCCTGTCTAGGGAAAGTGCAGCATGCTGCCCCAGGAGAAGAGAAGGAGTCGTTGGCCTTGTGGACGGAAAACGGTCGCGAAGCAGGAGCGCCGGCCCTGGCAAGAACAGCGGGCCGGTGGCAAGACAATTGTCACCCTCTGCTTGTGCAGAGAGACGAAGCTAAGGAGACACGAGGGGATGATTGGGCACGGGAGCGTGCTCTAATCTGAGGAAGGAGTCTGGACAGAAGGAAGGCCTTTCCTGTGCCTCTGGGCCCAAGGGGATAGCAGGTCCTTGGCCACCTGTCCAGAGGGCAGACGTGGGCTTGCCACCAATCTCCCGAACCTGAACTCGCAGAAACACCTCCTGGAGGAACGGGCAATCAAATGCCGTCTTCCTCCAGGATGTGGCAGCCTTGGCGGAGGCAGGGGGTGTGTCGGGGAAACAGGGACAGTTTCCCATTACTCCCCATCCCAGGGCACGGGCCGTGTGCAGTGATCCTCTCGCGGCTCCTCAAGGATGGGGAAGGCACGAGCCTAGTCCCCTGTCCCCCTGAATGCCAGAGCGAAAGGGCAGGCCTTGCCTACGAGGAGAGATGTCATTGTGAGCAGAGTGCCATCCTAGGCCATGCACGCTGCTGCAGGGTCGAGGCTGGGTCTGCTTATTTCGGCTTGGTAGGATGAACCCAGGATGTGAACTTGGAGCCCGGGAAAGCAAGGCCCAAGAGGCACCAGCTCTCCCGCTGCTCTTCTTCCCTGAAGCGACTAAAGCCTTGCTGAGGAAGCAGCGGCCAAGTGCTGTTCGCTCCAAGCCAAAGCCTCTGCGAAAGCACAGCATTCGCCGAGAAATCAGAGTCGGATCTGCGGGCTCTACTGCTGCTTGCCTGAGCCCGGTGTAACGGTGGGAGAAACCCGCATACAGCGAAATCGTCTTTGCCCGGGCATCTCCTCTGGGAAAGCACAGCATTCACTGGGAAATCAGAATCGGATGTGGGGGATGCTGCTGCTGAATACCTAAGCTACTCTCCACAGCACGTTGGAAGATACCCGCATGCAACGAAATCCTCTTTGCCCTAGCACCTCTTTGCCTAAGAGAGAAGCGTGGTTGCACATCTGAAAGGGCCTTAAGGAAAGGGACATGTCTTTCACTGCACTCCCCAGGAGCAAGTCTGGGGCAGGCCGAACAAGCCGCCCCCAGAGAAGAGAAGGTGCCATTGGCCTTGAGTTTGGGAAACGGTCGGGAAGCAGGAGAGCCTGCCGTGGCAGGAAGAGCAGGCCGGTGGCAAGACAAGTGTCACCCGCTCCCTGTGCGGAGAGACGAAGCCTCACTGCTAATGAGACATGAGGTGACGACTAGGGCAGGGGCACCTGCTCCACTCTGAGGAAGGAGTCTGGGCAGAAGGCAGGCCTGTCTTGTGCCTCTGGTCCCAAGGGGACAGCATGTCCTTGACCACCTGTCCGTAGGGCACACTTGGGCTTGCTACCAGGAGCCAAACCCGGAACTTGAGGAACAGCTCCCTCGTGAAATGGGCAGTCAGATGCCATCTTCCTCCAAGATGTGACAGCGTTTTCGGTGGCAGGGGGTTTGCCGGGGAAGGAGTGGGGACAGTCCCCCAAAGCTCCCCATTCCAGGGAACGGACGGTGTTCAGGGATCCTGTCGCCTCTCCTCTCCAGTGGCGAAGGCACTGGCCTTGTCCGTGAGTCCGCCTGAGTGCCAGTACCAAAGACCAAGCGTTGCCTACAACGGGAGTTGGTAGTGTGCATTGAGTGCCATCCTAGGCCACGCACGCTGCTGCAGGTTTGTGGCTGTGTCTGCTTATTTCGGCCTGGCAGCGAGAACCCAGGGCGCCAACATGAAGCCCGGGACAGCAAGGCCTAAGACGGACCAGCTCTCCGCAGCTCTTCTTCCCTGACGCGACAGAGCAAACACCGAAATCCTTGCTGAGGAAGCAGCAGCGAAGTGCGGTTCCCGCCAAGCTGAAAAGCTATGCGAAAGCATAGCCATCGCTGGGAAATCAGAGTCGTTTCTGTGGGCTGCTGTTGCTGCTTGCCTTAGCCTAGTATTCGAGCACGGCGGGAGGAACCCGCATAGAGCAAAAGCCTCTTTGCTAGGGCATCCCCTCTGAGAAAGCACAGCATTCTCTGGGAAATCAGAGTCGGATCTGTGGGATGCTGCTGCTGTTTTCCTGAGGAAGACTCCACAGCACGGTGTAATAAATCCGCATGGAGCGAGATCCACTTTGCCTGGGCATCCCTTCTGCCTGAGAGAGAAGCGTGGTTGCGCCTGTGGAAAGATCCTTAAAGAAAGGGACATGTCTGTCACTGCACTCCGCAGGAGCCTGTCTAGGGAAAGTGCAGCATGCTGCCCCAGGAGAAGAGAAGGAGTCGTTGGCCTTGTGGACGGAAAACGGTCGCGAAGCAGGAGCGCCGGCCCTGGCAAGAACAGCGGGCCGGTGGCAAGACAATTGTCACCCTCTGCTTGTGCAGAGAGACGAAGCTAAGGAGACACGAGGGGATGATTGGGCACGGGAGCGTGCTCTAATCTGAGGAAGGAGTCTGGACAGAAGGAAGGCCTTTCCTGTGCCTCTGGGCCCAAGGGGATAGCAGGTCCTTGGCCACCTGTCCAGAGGGCAGACGTGGGCTTGCCACCAATCTCCCGAACCTGAACTCGCAGAAACACCTCCTGGAGGAACGGGCAATCAAATGCCGTCTTCCTCCAGGATGTGGCAGCCTTGGCGGAGGCAGGGGGTGTGTCGGGGAAACAGGGACAGTTTCCCATTACTCCCCATCCCAGGGCACGGGCCGTGTGCAGTGATCCTCTCGCGGCTCCTCAAGGATGGGGAAGGCACGAGCCTAGTCCCCTGTCCCCCTGAATGCCAGAGCGAAAGGGCAGGCCTTGCCTACGAGGAGAGATGTCATTGTGAGCAGAGTGCCATCCTAGGCCATGCACGCTGCTGCAGGGTCGAGGCTGGGTCTGCTTATTTCGGCTTGGTAGGATGAACCCAGGATGTGAACTTGGAGCCCGGGAAAGCAAGGCCCAAGAGGCACCAGCTCTCCCGCTGCTCTTCTTCCCTGAAGCGACTAAAGCCTTGCTGAGGAAGCAGCGGCCAAGTGCTGTTCGCTCCAAGCCAAAGCCTCTGTGAAAGCACAGCATTCGCCGAGAAATCAGAGTCGGATCTGCGGGCTCTAAAGCTGCTTGCCTGAGCCCGGTGTAACGGTGGGAGAAACCCGCATACAGCGAATCCTCTTTGCCCGGGCATCTCCTCTGGGAAAGCACAGCATTCACTGGGAAATCAGAATCGGATGTGGGGGATGCTGCTGCTGAATACCTAAGCTACTCTCCACAGCACGTTGGAAGATACCCGCATGCAACGAAATCCTCTTTGCCCTAGCACCTCTTTGCCTAAGAGAGAAGCGTGGTTGCACATCTGAAAGGGCCTTAAGGAAAGGGACATGTCTTTCACTGCACTCCCCAGGAGCAAGTCTGGGGCAGGCCGAACAAGCCGCCCCCAGAGAAGAGAAGGTGCCATTGGCCTTGAGTTTGGGAAACGGTCGGGAAGCAGGAGAGCCTGCCGTGGCAGGAAGAGCAGGCCGGTGGCAAGACAAGTGTCACCCGCTCCCGGTGCGGAGAGACGAAGCCTCACTGCTAATGAGACATGAGGTGACGACTAGGGCAGGGGCACCTGCTCCACTCTGAGGAAGGAGTCTGGGCAGAAGGCAGGCCTGTCTTGTGCCTCTGGTCCCAAGGGGACAGCATGTCCTTGACCACCTGTCCGTAGGGCACACTTGGGCTTGCTACCAGGAGCCAAACCCGGAACTTGAGGAACAGCTCCCTCGTGAAATGGGCAGTCAGATGCCATCTTCCTCCAAGATGTGACAGCGTTTTCGGTGGCAGGGGGTTTGCCGGGGAAGGAGTGGGGACAGTCCCCCAAAGCTCCCCATTCCAGGGAACGGACGGTGTTCAGGGATCCTGTCGCCTCTCCTCTCCTGTGGCGAAGGCACTGGCCTTGTCCGTGAGTCCGCCTGAGAGCCAGTACCAAAGGCCAAGCGTTGCCTACAACGGGAGTTGGTAGTGTGCATTGAGTGCCATCCTAGGCCACGCACGCTGCTGCAGGTTTGTGGCTGTGTCTGCTTATTTCGGCCTGGCAGCGAGAACCCAGGGCGCCAACATGAAGCCCGGGACAGCAAGGCCTAAGACGGACCAGCTCTCCGCAGCTCTTCTTCCCTGACGCGACAGAGCAAACACCGAAATCCTTGCTGAGGAAGCAGCAACGAAGTGCGGTTCCCGCCAAGCTGAAAACCTATGCGAAAGCATAGCCATCGCTGGGAAATCAGAGTCGTTTCTGTGGGCTGCTGTTGCTGCTTGCCTTAGCCTAGTATTCGAGCACGGCGGGAGGAACCCGCATAGAGCAAAAGCCTCTTTGCTAGGGCATCCCCTCTGGGAAAGCACAGCATTCTCTGGGAAATCAGAGTCGGATCTGTGGGATGCTGCTGCTGTTTTCCTGAGGAAGACTCCACAGCACGGTGTAATAAATCTGCATGGAGCGAGATCCACTTTGCCTGGGCATCCCTTCTGCCTGAGAGAGAAGCGTGGTTGCGCCTGTGGAAAGAGCCTTAAAGAAAGGGACATGTCTGTCACTGCACTCCCCAGGAGCCTGTCTCGGGAAAGTGCAGCATGCTGCCCCAGGAGAAGAGAAGGAGTCGTTGGCCTTGTGGACGGAAAACGGTCGCGAAGCAGGAGCGCCGGCCCTGGCAAGAACAGCGGGCCGGTGGCAAGACAATTGTCACCCTCTGCTTGTGCAGAGAGACGAAGCTAAGGAGACACGGGGGGATGATTGGGCACGGGAGCGTGCTCTAATCTGAGGAAGTAGTCTGGACAGAAGGAAGGCCTTTCCTGTGCCTCTGGGCCCAAGGGGATAGCAGGTCCTTGGCCACCTGTCCAGAGGGCAGACGTGGGCTTGCCACCAATCTCCCCAACCTGAACTCGCAGAAACACCTCCTGGAGGAACGGGCAATCAAATGCCGTCTTCCTCCAGGATGTGGCAGCCTTGGCGGAGGCATGGGGTGTGTCGGGGAAACAGGGACAGTTTCCCATTACTCCCCATCCCAGGGCACGGGCCGTGTGCAGTGATCCTCTCGCGGCTCCTCACGGATGGGGAAGGCACGAGCCTAGTCCCCTGTCCCCCTGAATGCCAGAGCGAAAGGGCAGGCCTTGCCTACGAGGAGAGATGTCATTGTGAGCAGAGTGCCATCCTAGGCCATGCACGCTGCTGCAGGGTCGAGGCTGGGTCTCCTTATGTCGGCTTGGTAGGATGAACTCAGGATGTGAACTTGGAGCCCGGGAAAGCAAGGCCCAAGAGGCACCAGCTCTCCCGCTGCTCTTCTTCCCTGAAGCGACTAAAGCCTTGCTGAGGAAGCAGCGGCCAAGTGCTGTTCGCTCCAAGCCAAAGCCTCTGCGAAAGCACAGCATTCGCCGAGAAATCAGAGTCGGATCTGCGGGCTCTACTGCTGCTTGCCTGAGCCCGGTGTAACGGTGGGAGAAACCCGCATACAGCGAAATCGTCTTTGCCCAGGCATCTCCTCTGGGAAAGCACAGCATTCACTGGGAAATCAGAATCGGATGTGGGGGATGCTGCTGCTGAATACCTAAGCTGCTCTCCACAGCACGTTGGAAGATACCCGCATGCAACGAAATCCTCTTTGCCCTAGCACCTCTTTGCCTAAGAGAGAAGCGTGGTTGCACATCTGAAAGGGCCTTAAGGAAAGGGACATGTCTTTCACTGCACTCCCCAGGAGCAAGTCTGGGGCAGGCCGAACAAGCCGCCCCCAGAGAAGAGAAGGTGCCATTGGCCTTGAGTTTGGGAAACGGTCGGGAAGCAGGAGAGCCTGCCGTGGCAGGAAGAGCAGGCAGGTGGCAAGACAAGTGTCACCCGCTCCCTGTGCGGAGAGACGAAGCCTCACTGCTAATGAGACATGAGGTGACGACTAGGGCAGGGGCACCTGCTCCACTCTGAGGAAGGAGTCTGGGCAGAAGGCAGGCCTGTCTTGTGCCTCTGGTCCCAAGGGGACAGCATGTTCTTGACCACCTGTCCGTAGGGCACACTTGGGCTTGCTACCAGGAGCCAAACCCGGAACTTGAGGAACAGCTCCCTCGTGAAATGGGCAGTCAGATGCCATCTTCCTCCAAGATGTGACAGCGTTTTCGGTGGCAGGGGGTTTGCCGGGGAAGGAGTGGGGACAGTCCCCCAAAGCTCCCCATTCCAGGGAACGGACGGTGTTCAGGGATCCTGTCGCCTCTCCTCTCCAGTGGCGAAGGCACTGGCCTTGTCCGTGAGTCCGCCTGAGTGCCAGTACCAAAGACCAAGCGTTGCCTACAACGGGAGTTGGTAGTGTGCATTGAGTGCCATCCTAGGCCACGCACGCTGCTGCAGGTTTGTGGCTGTGTCTGCTTATTTCGGCCTGGCAGCGAGAACCCAGGGCGCCAACATGAAGCCCGGGACAGCAAGGCCTAAGACGGACCAGCTCTCCGCAGCTCTTCTTCCCTGACGCGACAGAGCAAACACCGAAATCCTTGCTGAGGAAGCAGCAGCGAAGTGCGGTTCCCGCCAAGCTGAAAAGCTATGCGAAAGCATAGCCATCGCTGGGAAATCAGAGTCGTTTCTGTGGGCTGCTGTTGCTGCTTGCCTTAGCCTAGTATTCGAGCACGGCGGGAGGAACCCGCATAGAGCAAAAGCCTCTTTGCTAGGGCATCCCCTCTGAGAAAGCACAGCATTCTCTGGGAAATCAGAGTCGGATCTGTGGGATGCTGCTGCTGTTTTCCTGAGGAAGACTCCACAGCACGGTGTAATAAATCCGCATGGAGCGAGATCCACTTTGCCTGGGCATCCCTTCTGCCTGAGAGAGAAGCGTGGTTGCGCCTGTGGAAAGATCCTTAAAGAAAGGGACATGTCTGTCACTGCACTCCGCAGGAGCCTGTCTAGGGAAAGTGCAGCATGCTGCCCCAGGAGAAGAGAAGGAGTCGTTGGCCTTGTGGACGGAAAACGGTCGCGAAGCAGGAGCGCCGGCCCTGGCAAGAACAGCGGGCCGGTGGCAAGACAATTGTCACCCTCTGCTTGTGCAGAGAGACGAAGCTAAGGAGACACGAGGGGATGATTGGGCACGGGAGCGTGCTCTAATCTGAGGAAGGAGTCTGGACAGAAGGAAGGCCTTTCCTGTGCCTCTGGGCCCAAGGGGATAGCAGGTCCTTGGCCACCTGTCCAGAGGGCAGACGTGGGCTTGCCACCAATCTCCCGAACCTGAACTCGCAGAAACACCTCCTGGAGGAACGGGCAATCAAATGCCGTCTTCCTCCAGGATGTGGCAGCCTTGGCGGAGGCAGGGGGTGTGTCGGGGAAACAGGGACAGTTTCCCATTACTCCCCATCCCAGGGCACGGGCCGTGTGCAGTGATCCTCTCGCGGCTCCTCAAGGATGGGGAAGGCACGAGCCTAGTCCCCTGTCCCCCTGAATGCCAGAGCGAAAGGGCAGGCCTTGCCTACGAGGAGAGATGTCATTGTGAGCAGAGTGCCATCCTAGGCCATGCACGCTGCTGCAGGGTCGAGGCTGGGTCTGCTTATTTCGGCTTGGTAGGATGAACCCAGGATGTGAACTTGGAGCCCGGGAAAGCAAGGCCCAAGAGGCACCAGCTCTCCCGCTGCTCTTCTTCCCTGAAGCGACTAAAGCCTTGCTGAGGAAGCAGCGGCCAAGTGCTGTTCGCTCCAAGCCAAAGCCTCTGCGAAAGCACAGCATTCGCCGAGAAATCAGAGTCGGATCTGCGGGCTCTACTGCTGCTTGCCTGAGCCCGGTGTAACGGTGGGAGAAACCCGCATACAGCGAAATCGTCTTTGCCCGGGCATCTCCTCTGGGAAAGCACAGCATTCACTGGGAAATCAGAATCGGATGTGGGGGATGCTGCTGCTGAATACCTAAGCTACTCTCCACAGCACGTTGGAAGATACCCGCATGCAACGAAATCCTCTTTGCCCTAGCACCTCTTTGCCTAAGAGAGAAGCGTGGTTGCACATCTGAAAGGGCCTTAAGGAAAGGGACATGTCTTTCACTGCACTCCCCAGGAGCAAGTCTGGGGCAGGCCGAACAAGCCGCCCCCAGAGAAGAGAAGGTGCCATTGGCCTTGAGTTTGGGAAACGGTCGGGAAGCAGGAGAGCCTGCCGTGGCAGGAAGAGCAGGCCGGTGGCAAGACAAGTGTCACCCGCTCCCTGTGCGGAGAGACGAAGCCTCACTGCTAATGAGACATGAGGTGACGACTAGGGCAGGGGCACCTGCTCCACTCTGAGGAAGGAGTCTGGGCAGAAGGCAGGCCTGTCTTGTGCCTCTGGTCCCAAGGGGACAGCATGTCCTTGACCACCTGTCCGTAGGGCACACTTGGGCTTGCTACCAGGAGCCAAACCCGGAACTTGAGGAACAGCTCCCTCGTGAAATGGGCAGTCAGATGCCATCTTCCTCCAAGATGTGACAGCGTTTTCGGTGGCAGGGGGTTTGCCGGGGAAGGAGTGGGGACAGTCCCCCAAAGCTCCCCATTCCAGGGAACGGACGGTGTTCAGGGATCCTGTCGCCTCTCCTCTCCAGTGGCGAAGGCACTGGCCTTGTCCGTGAGTCCGCCTGAGTGCCAGTACCAAAGACCAAGCGTTGCCTACAACGGGAGTTGGTAGTGTGCATTGAGTGCCATCCTAGGCCACGCACGCTGCTGCAGGTTTGTGGCTGTGTCTGCTTATTTCGGCCTGGCAGCGAGAACCCAGGGCGCCAACATGAAGCCCGGGACAGCAAGGCCTAAGACGGACCAGCTCTCCGCAGCTCTTCTTCCCTGACGCGACAGAGCAAACACCGAAATCCTTGCTGAGGAAGCAGCAGCGAAGTGCGGTTCCCGCCAAGCTGAAAACCTATGCGAAAGCATAGCCATCGCTGGGAAATCAGAGTCGTTTCTGTGGGCTGCTGTTGCTGCTTGCCTTAGCCTAGTATTCGAGCACGGCGGGAGGAACCCGCATAGAGCAAAAGCCTCTTTGCTAGGGCATCCCGTCTGAGAAAGCACAGCATTCTCTGGGAAATCAGAGTCGGATCTGTGGGATGCTGCTGCTGTTTTCCTGAGGAAGACTCCACAGCACGGTGTAATAAATCCGCATGGAGCGAGATCCACTTTGCCTGGGCATCCCTTCTGCCTGAGAGAGAAGCGTGGTTGCGCCTGTGGAAAGATCCTTAAAGAAAGGGACATGTCTGTCACTGCACTCCGCAGGAGCCTGTCTAGGGAAAGTGCAGCATGCTGCCCCAGGAGAAGAGAAGGAGTCGTTGGCCTTGTGGACGGAAAACGGTCGCGAAGCAGGAGCGCCGGCCCTGGCAAGAACAGCGGGCCGGTGGCAAGACAATTGTCACCCTCTGCTTGTGCAGAGAGACGAAGCTAAGGAGACACGAGGGGATGATTGGGCACGGGAGCGTGCTCTAATCTGAGGAAGGAGTCTGGACAGAAGGAAGGCCTTTCCTGTGCCTCTGGGCCCAAGGGGATAGCAGGTCCTTGGCCACCTGTCCAGAGGGCAGACGTGGGCTTGCCACCAATCTCCCGAACCTGAACTCGCAGAAACACCTCCTGGAGGAACGGGCAATCAAATGCCGTCTTCCTCCAGGATGTGGCAGCCTTGGCGGAGGCAGGGGGTGTGTCGGGGAAACAGGGACAGTTTCCCATTACTCCCCATCCCAGGGCACGGGCCGTGTGCAGTGATCCTCTCGCGGCTCCTCAAGGATGGGGAAGGCACGAGCCTAGTCCCCTGTCCCCCTGAATGCCAGAGCGAAAGGGCAGGCCTTGCCTACGAGGAGAGATGTCATTGTGAGCAGAGTGCCATCCTAGGCCATGCACGCTGCTGCAGGGTCGAGGCTGGGTCTGCTTATTTCGGCTTGGTAGGATGAACCCAGGATGTGAACTTGGAGCCCGGGAAAGCAAGGCCCAAGAGGCACCAGCTCTCCCGCTGCTCTTCTTCCCTGAAGCGACTAAAGCCTTGCTGAGGAAGCAGCGGCCAAGTGCTGTTCGCTCCAAGCCAAAGCCTCTGTGAAAGCACAGCATTCGCCGAGAAATCAGAGTCGGATCTGCGGGCTCTAAAGCTGCTTGCCTGAGCCCGGTGTAACGGTGGGAGAAACCCGCATACAGCGAATCCTCTTTGCCCGGGCATCTCCTCTGGGAAAGCACAGCATTCACTGGGAAATCAGAATCGGATGTGGGGGATGCTGCTGCTGAATACCTAAGCTACTCTCCACAGCACGTTGGAAGATACCCGCATGCAACGAAATCCTCTTTGCCCTAGCACCTCTTTGCCTAAGAGAGAAGCGTGGTTGCACATCTGAAAGGGCCTTAAGGAAAGGGACATGTCTTTCACTGCACTCCCCAGGAGCAAGTCTGGGGCAGGCCGAACAAGCCGCCCCCAGAGAAGAGAAGGTGCCATTGGCCTTGAGTTTGGGAAACGGTCGGGAAGCAGGAGAGCCTGCCGTGGCAGGAAGAGCAGGCCGGTGGCAAGACAAGTGTCACCCGCTCCCGGTGCGGAGAGACGAAGCCTCACTGCTAATGAGACATGAGGTGACGACTAGGGCAGGGGCACCTGCTCCACTCTGAGGAAGGAGTCTGGGCAGAAGGCAGGCCTGTCTTGTGCCTCTGGTCCCAAGGGGACAGCATGTCCTTGACCACCTGTCCGTAGGGCACACTTGGGCTTGCTACCAGGAGCCAAACCCGGAACTTGAGGAACAGCTCCCTCGTGAAATGGGCAGTCAGATGCCATCTTCCTCCAAGATGTGACAGCGTTTTCGGTGGCAGGGGGTTTGCCGGGGAAGGAGTGGGGACAGTCCCCCAAAGCTCCCCATTCCAGGGAACGGACGGTGTTCAGGGATCCTGTCGCCTCTCCTCTCCTGTGGCGAAGGCACTGGCCTTGTCCGTGAGTCCGCCTGAGAGCCAGTACCAAAGGCCAAGCGTTGCCTACAACGGGAGTTGGTAGTGTGCATTGAGTGCCATCCTAGGCCACGCACGCTGCTGCAGGTTTGTGGCTGTGTCTGCTTATTTCGGCCTGGCAGCGAGAACCCAGGGCGCCAACATGAAGCCCGGGACAGCAAGGCCTAAGACGGACCAGCTCTCCGCAGCTCTTCTTCCCTGACGTGACAGAGCAAACACCGAAATCCTTGCTGAGGAAGCAGCAGCGAAGTGCGGTTCCCGCCAAGCTGAAAACCTATGCGAAAGCATAGCCATCGCTGGGAAATCAGAGTCGTTTCTGTGGGCTGCTGTTGCTGCTTGCCTTAGCCTAGTATTCGAGCACGGCGGGAGGAACCCGCATAGAGCAAAAGCCTCTTTGCTAGGGCATCCCCTCTGGGAAAGCACAGCATTCTCTGGGAAATCAGAGTCGGATCTGTGGGATGCTGCTGCTGTTTTCCTGAGGAAGACTCCACAGCACGGTGTAATAAATCTGCATGGAGCGAGATCCACTTTGCCTGGGCATCCCTTCTGCCTGAGAGAGAAGCGTGGTTGCGCCTGTGGAAAGAGCCTTAAAGAAAGGGACATGTCTGTCACTGCACTCCCCAGGAGCCTGTCTCGGGAAAGTGCAGCATGCTGCCCCAGGAGAAGAGAAGGAGTCGTTGGCCTTGTGGACGGAAAACGGTCGCGAAGCAGGAGCGCCGGCCCTGGCAAGAACAGCGGGCCGGTGGCAAGACAATTGACACCCTCTGCTTGTGCAGAGAGACGAAGCTAAGGAGACACTAGGGGATGATTGGGCACGGGAGCGTGCTCTAATCTGAGGAAGGAGTCTGGACAGAAGGAAGGCCTTTCCTGTGCCTCTGGGCCCAAGGGGATAGCAGGTCCTTGGCCACCTGTCCAGAGGGCAGACGTGGGCTTGCCACCAATCTCCCGAACCTGAACTCGCAGAAACACCTCCTGGAGGAACGGGCAATCAAATGCCGTCTTCCTCCAGGATGTGGCAGCCTTGGCGGAGGCAGGGGGTGTGTCGGGGAAACAGGGACAGTTTCCCATTACTCCCCATCCCAGGGCACGGGCCGTGTGCAGTGATCCTCTCGCGGCTCCTCAAGGATGGGGAAGGCACGAGCCTAGTCCCCTGACCCCCTGAATGCCAGAGCGAAAGGGCAGGCCTTGCCTACGAGGAGAGATGTCATTGTGAGCAGAGTGCCATCCTAGGCCATGCACGCTGCTGCAGGGTCGAGGCTGGGTCTGCTTATTTCGGCTTGGTAGGATGAACCCAGGATGTGAACTTGGAGCCCGGGAAAGCAAGGCCCAAGAGGCACCAGCTCTCCCGCTGCTCTTCTTCCCTGAAGCGACTAAAGCCTTGCTGAGGAAGCAGCGGCCATGTGCTGTTCGCTCCAAGCCAAAGCCTCTGCGAAAGCACAGCATTCGCCGAGAAATCAGAGTCGGATCTGCGGGCTCTACTGCTGCTTGCCTGAGCCCGGTGTAACGGTGGGAGAAACCCGCATACAGCGAAATCCTCTTTGCCCGGGCATCTCCTCTGGGAAAGCACAGCATTCACTGGGAAATCAGAATCGGATGTGGGGGATGCTGCTGCTGAATACCTAAGCTACTCTCCACAGCACGCTGGAAGATACCCACATGCAACGAAATCCTCTTTGCCCTAGCACCTCTTTGCCTAAGAGAGAAGCGTGGTTGCACATCTGAAAGGGCCTTAAGGAAAGGGACATGTCTTTCACTGCACTCCCCAGGAGCAAGTCTGGGGCAGGCTGAACAAGCCGCCCCCAGAGAAGAGAAGGTGCCATTGGCCTTGAGTTTGGGAAACGGTCGGGAAGCAGGAGAGCCTGCCGTGGCAGGAAGAGCAGGCCGGTGGCTAGACAAGTGTCACCCGCTCCCTGTGCGGAGAGACGAAGCCTCACTGCTAATGAGACATGAGGTGACGACTAGGGCAGGGCCACCTGCTCCACTCTGAGGAAGGAGTCTGGGCAGAAGGCAGGCCTGTCTTGTGCCTCTGGTCCCAAGGGGACAGCATGTCCTTGACCACCTGTCCGTAGGGCACACTTGGGCTTGCTACCAGGAGCCAAACCCGGAACTTGAGGAACAGCTCCCTCGTGAAATGGGCAGTCAGATGCCATCTTCCTCCAAGATGTGACAGCGTTTTCGGTGGCAGGGGGTTTGCCGGGGAAGGAGTGGGGACAGTCCCCCAAAGCTCCCCATTCCAGGGAACGGACGGTGTTCATGGATCCTGTCGCCTCTCCTCTCCTGTGGCGAAGGCACTGGCCTTGTCCGTGAGTCCGCCTGAGAGCCAGTACCAAAGGCCAAGCGTTGCCTACAACGGGAGTTGGTATTGTGTATTGAGTGCCATCCTAGGCCACGCACGCTGCTGCAGGTTTGTGGCTGTGTCTGCTTATTTCGGCCTGGCAGCGAGAACCCAGGGCGCCAACATGAAGCCCGGGACAGCAAGGCCTAAGACGGACCAGCTCTCCGCAGCTCTTCTTCCCTGACGCGACAGAGCAAACACCGAAATCCTTGCTGAGGAAGCAGCAGCGAAGTGCGGTTCCCGCCAAGCTGAAAACCTATGCGAAAGCATAGCCATCGCTGGGAAATCAGAGTCGTTTCTGTGGGCTGCTGTTGCTGCTTGCCTTAGCCTAGTATTCGAGCACGGCGGGAGGAACCCGCATAGAGCAAAAGCCTCTTTGCTAGGGCATCCCCTCTGGGAAAGCACAGCATTCTCTGGGAAATCAGAGTCGGATCTGTGGGATGCTGCTGCTGTTTTCCTGAGGAAGACTCCACAGCACGGTGTAATAAATCCGCATGGAGCGAGATCCACTTTGCCTGGGCATCCCTTCTGCCTGAGAGAGAAGCGTGGTTGCGCCTGTGGAAAGATCCTTAAAGAAAGGGACATGTCTGTCACTGCACTCCCCAGGAGCCTGTCTCGGGAAAGTGCAGCATGCTGCCCCAGGAGAAGAGAAGGAGTCGTTGGCCTTGTGGACGGAAAACGGTCGCGAAGCAGGAGCGCCGGCCCTGGCAAGAACAGCGGGCCGGTGGCAAGACAATTGTCACCCTCTGCTTGTGCAGAGAGACGAAGCTAAGGAGACACGGGGGGATGATTGGGCACGGGAGCGTGCTCTAATCTGAGGAAGGAGTCTGGACAGAAGGAAGGCCTTTCCTGTGCCTCTGGGCCCAAGGGGATAGCAGGTCCTTGGCCACCTGTCCAGAGGGCAGACGTGGGCTTGCCACCAATCTCCCCAACCTGAACTCGCAGAAACACCTCCTGGAGGAACGGGCAATCAAATGCCGTCTTCCTCCAGGATGTGGCAGCCTTGGCGGAGGCAGGGGGTGTGTCGGGGAAACAGGGACAGTTTCCCATTACTCCCCATCCCAGGGCACGGGCCGTGTGCAGTGATCCTCTCGCGGCTCCTCAAGGATGGGGAAGGCACGAGCCTAGTCCCCTGTCCCCCTGAATGCCAGAGCGAAAGGGCAGGCCTTGCCTACGAGGAGAGATGTCATTGTGAGCAGAGTGCCATCCTAGGCCATGCACGCTGCTGCAGGGTCGAGGCTGGGTCTGCTTATTTCGGCTTGGTAGGATGAACCCAGGATGTGAACTTGGAGCCCGGGAAAGCAAGGCCCAAGAGGCACCAGCTCTCCCGCTGCTCTTCTTCCCTGAAGCGACTAAAGCCTTGCTGAGGAAGCAGCGGCCATGTGCTGTTCGCTCCAAGCCAAAGCCTCTGCGAAAGCACAGCATTCGCTGAGAAATCAGAGTCGGATCTGCGGGCTCTACTGCTGCTTGCCTGAGCCCGGTCTCGCGGTGGGAGAAACCCGCATACAGTGAAATCCTCTTTGCCCGGGCATCTCCTCTGGGAAAGCACAGCCTTCACTGGGAAAACAGAATCGGATGTGGGGGATGCTGCTGCTGAATACCTAAGCTACTCTCCACAGCACGTTGGAAGATACCCGCATGCAACGAAATCCTCTTTGCCCTAGCACCTCTTTGCCTAAGAGAGAAGCGTGGTTGCACATCTGAAAGGGCCTTAAGGAAAGGGACATGTCTTTCACTGCACTCCCCAGGAGCAAGTCTGGGGCAGGCCGAACAAGCCGCCCCCAGAGAAGAGAAGGTGCCATTGGCCTTGAGTTTGGGAAACGGTCGGGAAGCAGGAGAGCCTGCCGTGGCAGGAAGAGCAGGCCGGTGGCAAGACAAGTGTCACCCGTTCCCGGTGCGGAGAGACGAAGCCTCACTGCTAATGAGACATGAGGTGACGACTAGGGCAGGGGCACCTGCTCCACTCTGAGGAAGGAGTCTGGGCAGAAGGCAGGCCTGTCTTGTGCCTCTGGTCCCAAGGGGACAGCATGTCCTTGACCACCTGTCCGTAGGGCACACTTGGGCTTGCTACCAGGAGCCAAACCCGGAACTTGAGGAACAGCTCCCTCGTGAAATGGGCAGTCAGATGCCATCTTCCTCCAAGATGTGACAGCGTTTTCGGTGGCAGGGGGTTTGCCGGGGAAGGAGTGGGGACAGTCCCCCAAAGCTCCCCATTCCAGGGAACGGACGGTGTTCAGGGATCCTGTCGCCTCTCCTCTCCTGTGGCGAAGGCACTGGCCTTGTCCGTGAGTCCGCCTGAGAGCCAGTACCAAAGGCCAAGCGTTGCCTACAACGGGAGTTGGTATTGTGTATTGAGTGCCATCCTAGGCCACGCACGCTGCTGCAGGTTTGTGGCTGTGTCTGCTTATTTCGGCCTGGCAGCGAGAACCCAGGGCGCCAACATGAAGCCCGGGACAGCAAGGCCTAAGACGGACCAGCTCTCCGCAGCTCTTCTTCCCTGACGCGACAGAGCAAACACCGAAATCCTTGCTGAGGAAGCAGCATCGAAGTGCGGTTCCCGCCAAGCTGAAAACCTATGCGAAAGCATAGCCATCGCTGGGAAATCAGAGTCGTTTCTGTGGGCTGCTGTTGCTGCTTGCCTTAGCCTAGTATTCGAGCACGGCGGGAGGAACCCGCATAGAGCAAAAGCCTCTTTGCTAGGGCATCCCCTCTGGGAAAGCACAGCATTCTCTGGGAAATCAGAGTCGGATCTGTGGGATGCTGCTGCTGTTTTCCTGAGGAAGACTCCACAGCACGGTGTAATAAATCTGCATGGAGCGAGATCCACTTTGCCTGGGCATCCCTTCTGCCTGAGAGAGAAGCGTGGTTGCGCCTGTGGAAAGAGCCTTAAAGAAAGGGACATGTCTGTCACTGCACTCCCCAGGAGCCTGTCTCGGGAAAGTGCAGCATGCTGCCCCAGGAGAAGAGAAGGAGTCGTTGGCCTTGTGGACGGAAAACGGTCGCGAACCAGGAGCGCCGGCCCTGGCAAGAACAGCGGGCCGGTGGCAAGACAATTGTCACCCTCTGCTTGTGCAGAGAGACGAAGCTAAGGAGACACGGGGGGATGATTGGGCACGGGAGCGTGCTCTAATCTGAGGAAGGAGTGTGGACAGAAGGAAGGCCTTTCCTGTGCCTCTGGGCCCAAGGGGATAGCAGGTCCTTGGCCACCTGTCCAGAGGGCAGACGTGGGCTTGCCACCAATCTCCCGAACCTGAACTCGCAGAAACACCTCCTGGAGGAACGGGCAATCAAATGCCGTCTTCCTCCAGGATGTGGCAGCCTTGGCGGAGGCAGGGGGTGTGTCGGGGAAACAGGGACAGTTTCCCATTACTCCCCATCCCAGGGCACGGGCCGTGTGCAGTGATCCTCTCGCGGCTCCTCAAGGATGGGGAAGGCACGAGCCTAGTCCCCTGTCCCCCTGAATGCCAGAGCGAAAGGGCAGGCCTTGCCTACGAGGAGAGATGTCATTGTGAGCAGAGTGCCATCCTAGGCCATGCACGCTGCTGCAGGGTCGAGGCTGGGTCTGCTTATTTCGGCTTGGTAGGATGAACCCAGGATGTGAACTTGGAGCCCGGGAAAGCAAGGCCCAAGAGGCACCAGCTCTCCCGCTGCTCTTCTTCCCTGAAGCGACTAAAGCCTTGCTGAGGAAGCAGCGGCCAAGTGCTGTTCGCTCCAAGCCAAAGCCTCTGCGAAAGCACAGCATTCGCTGAGAAATCAGAGTCGGATCTGCGGGCTCTACTGCTGCTTGCCTGAGCCCGGTCTCGCGGTGGGAGAAACCCGCATACAGCGAAATCCTCTTTGCCCGGGCATCTCCTCTGGGAAAGCACAGCATTCACTGGGAAATCAGAATCGGATGTGGGGGATGCTGCTGCTGAATACCTAAGCTACTCTCCACAGCACGTTGGAAGATACCCGCATGCAACGAAATCCTCTTTGCCCTAGCACCTCTTTGCCTAAGAGAGAAGCGTGGTTGCACATCTGAAAGGGCCTTAAGGAAAGGGACATGTCTTTCACTGCACTCCCCAGGAGCAAGTCTGGGGCAGGCCGAACAAGCCGCCCCCAGAGAAGAGAAGGTGCCATTGGCCTTGAGTTTGGGAAACGGTCGGGAAGCAGGAGAGCCTGCCGTGGCAGGAAGAGAAGGCCGGAGGCAAGACAAGTGTCACCCGCTCCCTGTGCGGAGACACGAAGCCTCACTGCTAATGAGACATGAGGTGACGACTAGGGCAGGGGCACCTGCTCCACTCTGAGGAAGGAGTCTGGGCAGAAGGCAGGCCTGTCTTGTGCCTCTGGTCCCAAGGGGACAGCATGTCCTTGACCACCTGTCCGTAGGGCACACTTGGGCTTGCTACCAGGAGCCAAACCCGGAACTTGAGGAACAGCTCCCTCGTGAATTGGGCAGTCAGATGCCATCTTCCTCCAAGATGTGGCAGCGTTTTCGGTGGCAGGGGGTTTGCCGGGGAAGGAGTGGGAACAGTCCCCCAAAGCTCCCCATTCCAGGGAACGGACGGTGTTCAGGGATCCTGTCGCCTCTCCTCTCCTGTGGCGAAGGCACTGGCCTTGTCCGTGAGTCCGCCTGAGAGCCAGTACCAAAGGCCAAGCGTTGCCTACAACGGGAGTTGGTAGTGTGCATTGAGTGCCATCCTAGGCCACGCACGCTGCTGCAGGTTTGTGGCTGTGTCTGCTTATTTCGGCCTGGCAGCGAGAACCCAGGGCGCCAACATGAAGCCCGGGACAGCAAGGCCTAAGACGGACCAGCTCTCCGCAGCTCTTCTTCCCTGACGCGACAGAGCAAACACCGAAATCCTTGCTGAGGAAGCAGCAGCGAAGTGCGGTTCCCGCCAAGCTGAAAACCTATGCGAAAGCATAGCCATCGCTGGGAAATCAGAGTCGTTTCTGTGGGCTGCTGTTGCTGCTTGCCTTAGCCTAGTATTCGAGCACGGCGGGAGGAACCCGCATAGAGCAAAAGACTCTTTGCTAGGGCATCCACTCTGGGAAAGCACAGCATTCTCTGGGAAATCAGAGTCGGATCTGTGGGATGCTGCTGCTGTTTTCCTGAGGAAGACTCCACAGCACGGTGTAATAAATCTGCATGGAGCGAGATCCACTTTGCCTGGGCATCCCTTCTGCCTGAGAGAGAAGCGTGGTTGCGCCTGTGGAAAGATCCTTAAAGAAAGGGACATGTCTGTCACTGCACTCCCCAGGAGCCTGTCTCGGGAAAGTGCAGCATGCTGCCCCAGGAGAAGAGAAGGAGTCGTTGGCCTTGTGGACGGAAAACGGTCGCGAAGCAGGAGCGCCGGCCCTGGCAAGAACAGCGGGCCGGTGGCAAGACAATTGTCACCCTCTGCTTGTGCAGAGAGACGAAGCTAAGGAGACACGGGCGGATGATTGGGCACGGGAGCGTGCTCTAATCTGAGGAAGGAGTCTGGACAGAAGGAAGGCCTTTCCTGTGCCTCTGGGCCCAAGGGGATAGCAGGTCCTTGGCCACCTGTCCAGAGGGCAGACGTGGGCTTGCCACCAATCTCCCGAACCTGAACTCGCAGAAACACCTCCTGGAGGAACGGGCAATCAAATGCCGTCTTCCTCCAGGATGTGGCAGCCTTGGCGGAGGCAGGGGGTGTGTCGGGGAAACAGGGACAGTTTCCCATTACTCCCCATCCCAGGGCACGGGCCGTGTGCAGTGATCCTCTCGCGGCTCCTCAAGGATGGGGAAGGCACGAGCCTAGTCCCCTGTCCCCCTGAATGCCAGAGCGAAAGGGCAGGCCTTGCCTACGAGGAGAGATGTCATTGTGAGCAGAGTGCCATCCTAGGCCATGCACGCTGCTGCAGGGTCGAGGCTGGGTCTGCTTATTTCGGCTTGGTAGGATGAACCCAGGATGTGAACTTGGAGCCCGGGAAAGCAAGGCCCAAGAGGCACCAGCTCTCCCGCTGCTCTTCTTCCCTGAAGCGACAAAAGCCTTGCTGAGGAAGCAGCGGCCAAGTGCTGTTCGCTCCAAGCCAAAGCCTCTGCGAAAGCACAGCATTCGCCGAGAAATCAGAGTCGGATCTGCGGGCTCTACTGCTGCTTGCCTGAGCCCGGTGTAACGGTGGGAGAAACCCGCATACAGCGAAATCCTCTTTGCCCGGGCATCTCCTCTGGGAAAGCACAGCATTCACTGGGAAATCAGAATCGGATGTGGGGGATGCTGCTGCTGAATACCTAAGCTACTCTCCACAGCACGTTGGAAGATACCCGCATGCAACGAAATCCTCTTTGCCCTAGCACCTCTTTGCCTAAGAGAGAAGCGTGGTTGCACATCTGAAAGGGCCTTAAGGAAAGGGACATGTCTTTCACTGCACTCCCCAGGAGCAAGTCTGGGGCAGGCCGAACAAGCCGCCCCCAGAGAAGAGAAGGTGCCATTGGCCTTGAGTTTGGGAAACGGTCGGGAAGCAGGAGAGCCTGCCGTGGCAGGAAGAGCAGGCCGGTGGCAAGACAAGTGTCACCCGCTCCCGGTGCGGAGAGACGAAGCCTCACTGCTAATGAGACATGAGGTGACGACAAGGGCAGGGGCACCTGCTCCACTCTGAGGAAGGAGTCTGGGCAGAAGGCAGGCCTGTCTTGTGCCTCTGGTCCCAAGGGGACAGCATGTCCTTGACCACCTGTCCGTAGGGCACACTTGGGCTTGCTACCAGGAGCCAAACCCGGAACTTGAGGAACAGCTCCCTCGTGAAATGGGCAGTCAGATGCCATCTTCCTCCAAGATGTGACAGCGTTTTCGGTGGCAGGGGGTTTGCCGGGGAAGGAGTGGGGACAGTCCCCCAAAGCTCCCCATTCCAGGGAACGGACGGTGTTCAGGGATCCTGTCGCCTCTCCTCTCCTGTGGCGAAGGCACTGGCCTTGTCCGTGAGTCCGCCTGAGAGCCAGTACCAAAGGCCAAGCGTTGCCTACAACGGGAGTTGGTAGTGTGCATTGAGTGCCATCCTAGGCCACGCACGCTGCTGCAGGTTTGTGGCTGTGTCTGCTTATTTCGGCCTGGCAGCGAGAACCCAGGGCGCCAACATGAAGCCCGGGACAGCAAGGCCTAAGACGGACCAGCTCTCCGCAGCTCTTCTTCCCTGACGCGACAGAGCAAACACCGAAATCCTTGCTGAGGAAGCAGCAGCGAAGTGCGGTTCCCGCCAAGCTGAAAACCTATGCGAAAGCATAGCCATCGCTGGGAAATCAGAGTCGTTTCTGTGGGCTGCTGTTGCTGCTTGCCTTAGCCTAGTATTCGAGCACGGCGGGAGGAACCCGCATAGAGCAAAAGCCTCTTTGCTAGGGCATCCCGTCTGAGAAAGCACAGCATTCTCTGGGAAATCAGAGTCGGATCTGTGGGATGCTGCTGCTGTTTTCCTGAGGAAGACTCCACAGCACGGTGTAATAAATCCGCATGGAGCGAGATCCACTTTGCCTGGGCATCCCTTCTGCCTGAGAGAGAAGCGTGGTTGCGCCTGTGGAAAGATCCTTAAAGAAAGGGACATGTCTGTCACTGCACTCCGCAGGAGCCTGTCTAGGGAAAGTGCAGCATGCTGCCCCAGGAGAAGAGAAGGAGTCGTTGGCCTTGTGGACGGAAAACGGTCGCGAAGCAGGAGCGCCGGCCCTGGCAAGAACAGCGGGCCGGTGGCAAGACAATTGTCACCCTCTGCTTGTGCAGAGAGACGAAGCTAAGGAGACACGAGGGGATGATTGGGCACGGGAGCGTGCTCTAATCTGAGGAAGGAGTCTGGACAGAAGGAAGGCCTTTCCTGTGCCTCTGGGCCCAAGGGGATAGCAGGTCCTTGGCCACCTGTCCAGAGGGCAGACGTGGGCTTGCCACCAATCTCCCGAACCTGAACTCGCAGAAACACCTCCTGGAGGAACGGGCAATCAAATGCCGTCTTCCTCCAGGATGTGGCAGCCTTGGCGGAGGCAGGGGGTGTGTCGGGGAAACAGGGACAGTTTCCCATTACTCCCCATCCCAGGGCACGGGCCGTGTGCAGTGATCCTCTCGCGGCTCCTCAAGGATGGGGAAGGCACGAGCCTAGTCCCCTGTCCCCCTGAATGCCAGAGCGAAAGGGCAGGCCTTGCCTACGAGGAGAGATGTCATTGTGAGCAGAGTGCCATCCTAGGCCATGCACGCTGCTGCAGGGTCGAGGCTGGGTCTGCTTATTTCGGCTTGGTAGGATGAACCCAGGATGTGAACTTGGAGCCCGGGAAAGCAAGGCCCAAGAGGCACCAGCTCTCCCGCTGCTCTTCTTCCCAGAAGCGACTAAAGCCTTGCTGAGGAAGCAGCGGCCAAGTGCTGTTCGCTCCAAGCCAAAGCCTCTGCGAAAGCACATCATTCGCCGAGAAATCAGAGTCGGATCTGCGGGCTCTACTGCTGCTTGCCTGAGCCCGGTGTAACGGTGGGAGAAACCCGCATACAGCGAAATCCTCTTTGCCCGGGCATCTCCTCTGGGAAAGCACAGCATTCACTGGGAAATCAGAATCGGATGTGGGGGATGCTGCTGCTGAATACCTAAGCTACTCTCCACAGCACGTTGGAAGATACCCGCATGCAACGAAATCCTCTTTGCCCTAGCACCTCTTTGCCTAAGAGAGAAGCGTGGTTGCACATCTGAAAGGGCCTTAAGGAAAGGGACATGTCTTTCACTGCACTCCCCAGGAGCAAGTCTGGGGCAGGCCGAACAAGCCGCCCCCAGAGAAGAGAAGGTGCCATTGGCCTTGAGTTTGGGAAACGGTCGGGAAGCAGGAGAGCCTGCCGTGGCAGGAAGAGCAGGCCGGTGGCAAGACAAGTGTCACCCGCTCCCTGTGCGGAGAGACGAAGCCTCACTGCTAATGAGACATGAGGTGACGACTAGGGCAGGGGCACCTGCTCCACTCTGAGGAAGGAGTCTGGGCAGAAGGCAGGCCTGTCTTGTGCCTCTGGTCCCAAGGGGACAGCATGTCCTTGACCACCTGTCCGTAGGGCACACTTGGGCTTGCTACCAGGAGCCAAACCCGGAACTTGAGGAACAGCTCCCTCGTGAAATGGGCAGTCAGATGCCATCTTCCTCCAAGATGTGACAGCGTTTTCAGTGGCAGGGGGTTTGCCGGGGAAGGAGTGGGGACAGTCCCCCAAAGCTCCCCATTCCAGGGAACGGACGGTGTTCAGGGATCCTGTCGCCTCTCCTCTCCAGTGGCGAAGGCACTGGCCTTGTCCGTGAGTCCGCCTGAGTGCCAGTACCAAAGACCAAGCGTTGCCTACAACGGGAGTTGGTAGTGTGCATTGAGTGCCATCCTAGGCCACGCACGCTGCTGCAGGTTTGTGGCTGTGTCTGCTTATTTCGGCCTGGCAGCGAGAACCCAGGGCGCCAACATGAAGCCCGGGACAGCAAGGCCTAAGACGGACCAGCTCTCCGCAGCTCTTCTTCCCTGACGCGACAGAGCAAACACCGAAATCCTTGCTGAGGAAGCAGCAGCGAAGTGCGGTTCCCGCCAAGCTGAAAACCTATGCGAAAGCATAGCCATCGCTGGGAAATCAGAGTCGTTTCTGTGGGCTGCTGTTGCTGCTTGCCTTAGCCTAGTATTCGAGCACGGCGGGAGGAACCCGCATAGAGCAAAAGCCTCTTTGCTAGGGCATCCCGTCTGAGAAAGCACAGCATTCTCTGGCAAATCAGAGTCGGATCTGTGGGATGCTGCTGCTGTTTTCCTGAGGAAGACTCCACAGCACGGTGTAATAAATCCGCATGGAGCGAGATCCACTTTGCCTGGGCATCCCTTCTGCCTGAGAGAGAAGCGTGGTTGCGCCTGTGGAAAGATCCTTAAAGAAAGGGACATGTCTGTCACTGCACTCCGCAGGAGCCTGTCTAGGGAAAGTGCAGCATGCTGCCCCAGGAGAAGAGAAGGAGTCGTTGGCCTTGTGGACGGAAAACGGTCGCGAAGCAGGAGCGCCGGCCCTGGCAAGAACAGCGGGCCGGTGGCAAGACAATTGTCACCCTCTGCTTGTGCAGAGAGACGAAGCTAAGGAGACACGAGGGGATGATTGGGCACGGGAGCGTGCTCTAATCTGAGGAAGGAGTCTGGACAGAAGGAAGGCCTTTCCTGTGCCTCTGGGCCCAAGGGGATAGCAGGTCCTTGGCCACCTGTCCAGAGGGCAGACGTGGGCTTGCCACCAATCTCCCGAACCTGAACTCGCAGAAACACCTCCTGGAGGAACGGGCAATCAAATGCCGTCTTCCTCCAGGATGTGGCAGCCTTGGCGGAGGCAGGGGGTGTGTCGGGGAAACAGGGACAGTTTCCCATTACTCCCCATCCCAGGGCACGGGCCGTGTGCAGTGATCCTCTCGCGGCTCCTCAAGGATGGGGAAGGCACGAGCCTAGTCCCCTGTCCCCCTGAATGCCAGAGCGAAAGGGCAGGCCTTGCCTACGAGGAGAGATGTCATTGTGAGCAGAGTGCCATCCTAGGCCATGCACGCTGCTGCAGGGTCGAGGCTGGGTCTGCTTATTTCGGCTTGGTAGGATGAACCCAGGATGTGAACTTGGAGCCCGGGAAAGCAAGGCCCAAGAGGCACCAGCTCTCCCGCTGCTCTTCTTCCCAGAAGCGACTAAAGCCTTGCTGAGGAAGCAGCGGCCAAGTGCTGTTCGCTCCAAGCCAAAGCCTCTGCGAAAGCACAGCATTCGCCGAGAAATCAGAGTCGGATCTGCGGGCTCTACTGCTGCTTGCCTGAGCCCGGTGTAACGGTGGGAGAAACCCGCATACAGCGAAATCCTCTTTGCCCGGGCATCTCCTCTGGGAAAGCACAGCCTTCATTGGGAAATCAGAATCGGATGTGGGGGATGCTGCTGCTGAATACCTAAGCTACTCTCCACAGCACGTTGGAAGATACCCGCATGCAACGAAATCCTCTTTGCCCTAGCACCTCTTTGCCTAAGAGAGAAGCGTGGTTGCACATCTGAAAGGGCCTTAAGGAAAGGGACATGTCTTTCACTGCACTCCCCAGGAGCAAGTCTGGGGCAGGCCGAACAAGCCGCCCCCAAAGAAGAGAAGGTGCCATTGCCTTGAGTTTGGGAAACGGTCGGGAAGCAGGAGAGCCTGCCGTGGCAGGAAGAGCAGGCCGGTGGCAAGACAAGTGTCACCCGCTCCCGGTGCGGAGAGACGAAGCCTCACTGCTAATGAGACATGAGGTGACGACTAGGGCAGGGGCACCTGCTCCACTCTGAGGAAGGAGTCTGGGCAGAAGGCAGGCCTGTCTTGTGCCTCTGGTCCCAAGGGGACAGCATGTCCTTGACCACCTGTCCGTAGGGCACACTTGGGCTTGCTACCAGGAGCCAAACCCGGAACTTGAGGAACAGCTCCCTCGTGAAATGGGCAGTCAGATGCCATCTTCCTCCAAGATGTGACAGCGTTTTCGGTGGCAGGGGGTTTGCCGGGGAAGGAGTGGGGACAGTCCCCCAAAGCTCCCCATTCCAGGGAACGGACGGTGTTCAGGGATCCTGTCGCCTCTCCTCTCCTGTGGCGAAGGCACTGGCCTTGTCCGAGAGTCCGCCTGAGAGCCAGTACCAAAGGCCAAGCGTTGCCTACAACGGGAGTTGGTAGTGTGCATTGAGTGCCATCCTAGGCCACGCACGCTGCTGCAGTTTTGTGGCTGTGTCTGCTTATTTCGGCCTGGCAGCGAGAACCCAGGGCGCCAAAATGAAGCCCGGGACAGCAAGGCCTAAGACGGACCAGCTCTCCGCAGCTCTTCTTCCCTGACGCGACAGAGCAAACACCGAAATCCTTGCTGAGGAAGCAGCATCGAAGTGCGGTTCCCGCCAAGCTGAAAACCTATGCGAAAGCATAGCCATCGCTGGGAAATCAGAGTCGTTTCTGTGGGCTGCTGTTGCTGCTTGCCTTAGCCTAGTATTCGAGCACGGCGGGAGGAACCCGCATAGAGCAAAAGCCTCTTTGCTAGGGCATCCCCTCTGGGAAAGCACAGCATTCTCTGGGAAATCAGAGTCGGATCTGTGGGATGCTGCTGCTGTTTTCCTGAGGAAGACTCCACAGCACGGTGTAATAAATCTGCATGGAGCGAGATCCACTTTGCCTGGGCATCCCTTCTGCCTGAGAGAGAAGCGTGGTTGCGCCTGTGGAAAGAGCCTTAAAGAAAGGGACATGTCTGTCACTGCACTCCCCAGGAGCCTGTCTCGGGAAAGTGCAGCATGCTGCCCCAGGAGAAGAGAAGGAGTCGTTGGCCTTGTGGACGGAAAACGGTCGCGAAGCAGGAGCGCCGGCCCTGGCAAGAACAGCGGGCCGGTGGCAAGACAATTGTCACCCTCTGCTTGTGCAGAGAGACGAAGCTAAGGAGACACGGGGGGATGATTGGGCACGGGAGCGTGCTCTAATCTGAGGAAGGAGTCTGGACAGAAGGAAGGCCTTTCCTGTGCCTCTGGGCCCAAGGGGATAGCAGGTCCTTGGCCACCTGTCCAGAGGGCAGACGTGGGCTTGCCACCAATCTCCCCAACCTGAACTCGCAGAAACACCTCCTGGAGGAACGGGCAATCAAATGCCATCTTCCTCCAGGATGTGGCAGCCTTGGTGGAGGCAGGGGGTGTGTCGGGGAAACAGGGACAGTTTCCCATTACTCCCCATCCCAGGGCACGGGCCGTGTGCAGTGATCCTCTCGCGGCTCCTCAAGGATGGGGAAGGCACGAGCCTAGTCCCCTGTCCCCCTGAATGCCAGAGCGAAAGGGCAGGCCTTGCCTACGAGGAGAGATGTCATTGTGAGCAGAGTGCCATCCTAGGCCATGCACGCTGCTGCAGGGTCGAGGCTGGGTCTGCTTATTTCGGCTTGGTAGGATGAACCCAGGATGTGAACTTGGAGCCCGGGAAAGCAAGGCCCAAGAGGCACCAGCTCTCCCGCTGCTCTTCTTCCCTGAAGCGACTAAAGCCTTGCTGAGGAAGCAGCGGCCAAGTGCTGTTCGCTCCAAGCCAAAGCCTCTGCGAAAGCACAGCATTCGCCGAGAAATCAGAGTCGGATCTGCGGGCTCTACTGCTGCTTGCCTGAGCCCGGTGTAACGGTGGGAGAAACCCGCATACAGCGAAATCGTCTTTGCCCGGGCATCTCCTCTGGGAAAGCACAGCATTCACTGGGAAATCAGAATCGGATGTGGGGGATGCTGCTGCTGAATACCTAAGCTACTCTCCACAGCACATTGGAAGATAACCGCATGCAACGAAATCCTCTTTGCCCTAGCACCTCTTTGCCTAAGAGAGAAGCGTGGTTGCACATCTGAAAGGGCCTTAAGGAAAGGGACATGTCTTTCACTGCACTCCCCAGGAGCAAGTCTGGGGCAGGCCGAACAAGCCGCCCCCAGAGAAGAGAAGGTGCCATTGGCCTTGAGTTTGGGAAACGGTCGGGAAGCAGGAGAGCCTGCCGTGGCAGGAAGAGCAGGCCGGTGGCAAGACAAGTGTCACTCGCTCCCTGTGCGGAGAGACGAAGCCTCACTGCTAATGAGACATGAGGTGAAGACTAGGGCAGGGGCACCTGCTCCACTCTGAGGAAGGAGTCTGGGCAGAAGGCAGGCCTGTCTTGTGCCTCTGGTCCCAAGGGGACAGCATGTCCTTGACCACCTGTCCGTAGGGCACACTTGGGCTTGCTACCAGGAGCCAAACCCGGAACTTGAGGAACAGCTCCCTCGTGAAATGGGCAGTCAGATGCCATCTTCCTCCAAGATGTGACAGCGTTTTCGGTGGCAGGGGGTTTGCCGGGGAAGGAGTGGGGACAGTCCCCCAAAGCTCCCCATTCCAGGGAACGGACGGTGTTCAGGGATCCTGTCGCCTCTCCTCTCCTGTGGCGAAGGCACTGGCCTTGTCTGTGAGTCCGCCTGAGAGCCAGTACCAAAGGCCAAGCGTTGCCTACAACGGGAGTTGGTAGTGTGCATTGAGTGCCATCCTAGGCCACGCACGCTGCTGCAGGTTTGTGGCTGTGTCTGCTTATTTCGGCCTGGCAGCGAGAACCCAGGGCGCCAACATGAAGCCCGGGACAGCAAGGCCTAAGACGGACCAGCTCTCCGCAGCTCTTCTTCCCTGACGCGACAGAGCAAACACCGAAATCCTTGCTGAGGAAGCAGCAGCGAAGTGCGGTTCCCGCCAAGCTGAAAACCTATGCGAAAGCATAGCCATCGCTGGGAAATCAGAGTCGTTTCTGTGGGCTGCTGTTGCTGCTTGCCTTAGCCTAGTATTCGAGCACGGCGGGAGGAACCCGCATAGAGCAAAAGCCTCTTTGCTAGGGCATCCCCTCTGGGAAAGCACAGCATTCTCTGGGAAATCAGAGTCGGATCTGTGGGATGCTGCTGCTGTTTTCCTGAGGAAGACTCCACAGCACGGTGTAATAAATCTGCATGGAGCGAGATCCACTTAGCCTGGGCATCCCTTCTGCCTGAGAGAGAAGCGTGGTTGCGCCTGTGGAAAGAGCCTTAAAGAAAGGGACATGTCTGTCACTGCACTCCCCAGGAGCCTGTCTCGGGAAAGTGCAGCATGCTGCCCCAGGAGAAGAGAAGGAGTCGTTGGCCTTGTGGACGGAAAACGGTCGCGAACCAGGAGCGCCGGCCCTGGCAAGAACAGCGGGCCGGTGGCAAGACAATTGTCACCCTCTGCTTGTGCAGAGAGACGAAGCTAAGGAGACACGGGGGGATGATTGGGCACGGGAGCGTGCTCTAATCTGAGGAAGGAGTCTGGACAGAAGGAAGGCCTTTCCTGTGCCTCTGGGCCCAAGGGGATAGCAGGTCCTTGGCCACCTGTCCAGAGGTCAGATGTGGGCTTGCCACCAATCTCCCGAACCTGAACTCGCAGAAACACCTCCTGGAGGAACGGGCAATCAAATGCCGTCTTCCTCCAGGATGTGGCAGCCTTGGCGGAGGCAGGGGGTGTGTCGGGGAAACAGGGACAGTTTCCCATTACTCCCCATCCCAGGGCACGGGCCGTGTGCAGTGATCCTCTCGCGGCTCCTCAAGGATGGGGAAGGCACGAGCCTAGTCCCCTGTCCCCCTGAATGCCAGAGCGAAAGGGCAGGCCTTGCCTACGAGGAGAGATGTCATTGTGAGCAGAGTGCCATCCTAGGCCATGCACGCTGCTGCAGGGTCGAGGCTGGGTCTGCTTATTTCGGCTTGGTAGGATGAACCCAGGATGTGAACTTGGAGCCCGGGAAAGCAAGGCCCAAGAGGCACCAGCTCTCCCGCTGCTCTTCTTCCCTGAAGCGACTAAAGCCTTGCTGAGGAAGCAGCGGCCAAGTGCTGTTCGCTCCAAGCCAAAGCCTCTGTGAAAGCACAGCATTCGCCGAGAAATCAGAGTCGGATCTGCGGGCTCTAAAGCTGCTTGCCTGAGCCCGGTGTAACGGTGGGAGAAACCCGCATACAGCGAAATCCTCTTTGCCCGGGCATCTCCTCTGGGAAAGCACAGCATTCACTGGGAAATCAGAATCGGATGTGGGGGATGCTGCTGCTGAATACCTAAGCTACTCTCCACAGCACGTTGGAAGATACCCGCATGCAACGAAATCCTCTTTGCCCTAGCACCTCTTTGCCTAAGAGAGAAGCGTGGTTGCACATCTGAAAGGGCCTTAAGGAAAGGGACATGTCTTTCACTGCACTCCCCAGGAGCAAGTCTGGGGCAGGCCGAACAAGCCGCCCCCAGAGAAGAGAAGGTGCCATTGGCCTTGAGTTTGGGAAACGGTCGGGAAGCAGGAGAGCCTGCCGTGGCAGGAAGAGCAGGCCGGTGGCAAGACAAGTGTCACCCGCTCCCGGTGCGGAGAGACGAAGCCTCACTGCTAATGAGACATGAGGTGACGACTAGGGCAGGGGCACCTGCTCCACTCTGAGGAAGGAGTCTGGGCAGAAGGCAGGCCTGTCTTGTGCCTCTGGTCCCAAGGGGACAGCATGTCCTTGACCACCTGTCCGTAGGGCACACTTGGGCTTGCTACCAGGAGCCAAACCCGGAACTTGAGGAACAGCTCCCTCGTGAAATGGGCAGTCAGATGCCATCTTCCTCCAAGATGTGACAGCGTTTTCGGTGGCAGGGGGTTTGCCGGGGAAGGAGTGGGGACAGTCCCCCAAAGCTCCCCATTCCAGGGAACGGACGGTGTTCAGGGATCCTGTCGCCTCTCCTCTCCTGTGGCGAAGGCACTGGCCTTGTCCGTGAGTCCGCCTGAGAGCCAGTACCAAAGGCCAAGCGTTGCCTACAACGGGAGTTGGTATTGTGTATTGAGTGCCATCCTAGGCCACGCACGCTGCTGCAGGTTTGTGGCTGTGTCTGCTTATTTCGGCCTGGCAGCGAGAACCCAGGGCGCCAACATGAAGCCCGGGACAGCAAGGCCTAAGACGGACCAGCTCTCCGAAGCTCTTCTTCCCTGACGCGACAGAGCAAACACCGAAATCCTTGCTGAGGAAGCAGCAGCGAAGTGCGGTTCCCGCCAAGCTGAAAACCTATGCGAAAGCATAGCCATCGCTGGGAAATCAGAGTCGTTTCTGTGGGCTGCTGTTGCTGCTTGCCTTAGCCTAGTATTCGAGCACGGCGGGAGGAACCCGCATAGAGCAAAAGCCTCTTTGCTAGGGCATCCCCTCTGGGAAAGCACAGCATTCTCTGGGAAATCAGAGTCGGATCTGTGGGATGCTGCTGCTGTTTTCCTGAGGAAGACTCCACAGCACGGTGTAATAAATCCGCATGGAGCGAGATCCACTTTGCCTGGGCATCCCTTCTGCCTGAGAGAGAAGCGTGGTTGCGCCTGTGGAAAGATCCTTAAAGAAAGGGACATGTCTGTCACTGCACTCCCCAGGAGCCTGTCTCGGGAAAGTGCAGCATGCTGCCCCAGGAGAAGAGAAGGAGTCGTTGGCCTTGTGGACGGAAAACGGTCGCGAAGCAGGAGCGCCGGCCCTGGCAAGAACAGCGGGCCGGTGGCAAGACAATTGTCACCCTCTGCTTGTGCAGAGAGACGAAGCTAAGGAGACACGGGGGGATGATTGGGCACGGGAGCGTGCTCTAATCTGAGGAAGGAGTCTGGACAGAAGGAAGGCCTTTCCTGTGCCTCTGGGCCCAAGGGGATAGCAGGTCCTCGGCCACCTGTCCAGAGGGCAGACGTGGGCTTGCCACCAATCTCCCGAACCTGAACTCGCAGAAACACCTCCTGGAGGAACGGGCAATCAAATGCCGTCTTCCTCCAGGATGTGGCAGCCTTGGCGGAGGCAGGGGGTGTGTCGGGGAAACAGGGACCGTTTCCCATTACTCCCCATCCCAGGGCACGGGCCGTGTGCAGTGATCCTCTCGCGGCTCCTCAAGGATGGGGAAGGCACGAGCCTAGTCCCCTGTCCCCCTGAATGCCAGAGCGAAAGGGCAGGCCTTGCCTACGAGGAGAGATGTCATTGTGAGCAGAGTGCCATCCTAGGCCATGCACGCTGCTGCAGGGTCGAGGCTGGGTCTGCTTATTTCGGCTTGGTAGGATGAACCCAGGATGTGAACTTGGAGCCCGGGAAAGCAAGGCCCAAGAGGCACCAGCTCTCCCGCTGCTCTTCTTCCCTGAAGCGACTAAAGCCTTGCTGAGGAAGCAGCGGCCATGTGCTGTTCGCTCCAAGCCAAAGCCTCTGCGAAAGCACAGCATTCGCTGAGAAATCAGAGTCGGATCTGCGGGCTCTACTGCTGCTTGCCTGAGCCCGGTCTCGCGGTGGGAGAAACCCGCATACAGTGAAATCCTCTTTGCCCGGGCATCTCCTCTGGGAAAGCACAGCCTTCACTGGGAAAACAGAATCGGATGTGGGGGATGCTGCTGCTGAATACCTAAGCTACTCTCCACAGCACGTTGGAAGATACCCGCATGCAACGAAATCCTCTTTGCCCTAGCACCTCTTTGCCTAAGAGAGAAGCGTGGTTGCACATCTGAAAGGGCCTTAAGGAAAGGGACATGTCTTTCACTGCACTCCCCAGGAGCAAGTCTGGGGCAGGCCGAACAAGCCGCCCCCAGAGAAGAGAAGGTGCCATTGGCCTTGAGTTTGGGAAACGGTCGGGAAGCAGGAGAGCCTGCCGTGGCAGGAAGAGCAGGCCGGTGGCAAGACAAGTGTCACCCGTTCCCGGTGCGGAGAGACGAAGCCTCACTGCTAATGAGACATGAGGTGACGACTAGGGCAGGGGCACCTGCTCCACTCTGAGGAAGGAGTCTGGGCAGAAGGCAGGCCTGTCTTGTGCCTCTGGTCCCAAGGGGACAGCATGTCCTTGACCACCTGTCCGTAGGGCACACTTGGGCTTGCTACCAGGAGCCAAACCCGGAACTTGAGGAACAGCTCCCTCGTGAAATGGGCAGTCAGATGCCATCTTCCTCCAAGATGTGACAGCGTTTTCGGTGGCAGGGGGTTTGCCGGGGAAGGAGTGGGGACAGTCCCCCAAAGCTCCCCATTCCAGGGAACGGACAGTGTTCAGGGATCCTGTCGCCTCTCCTCTCCTGTGGCGAAGGCACTGGCCTTGTCCGTGAGTCCGCCTGAGAGCCAGTACCAAAGGCCAAGCGTTGCCTACAACGGGAGTTGGTAGTGTGCATTGAGTGCCATCCTAGGCCACGCACGCTGCTGCAGGTTTGTGGCTGTGTCTGCTTATTTCGGCCTGGCAGCGAGAACCCAGGGCGCCAACATGAAGCCCGGGACAGCAAGGCCTAAGACGGACCAGCTCTCCGCAGCTCTTCTTCCCTGACGCGACAGAGCAAACACCGAAATCCTTGCTGAGGAAGCAGCAGCGAAGTGCGGTTCCCGCCAAGCTGAAAACCTATGCGAAAGCATAGCCATCGCTGGGAAATCAGAGTCGTTTCTGTGGGCTGCTGTTGCTGCTTGCCTTAGCCTAGTATTCGAGCACGGCGGGAGGAACCCGCATAGAGCAAAAGCCTCTTTGCTAGGGCATCCCGTCTGAGAAAGCACAGCATTCTCTGGGAAATCAGAGTCGGATCTGTGGGATGCTGCTGCTGTTTTCCTGAGGAAGACTCCACAGCACGGTGTAATAAATCCGCATGGAGCGAGATCCACTTTGCCTGGGCATCCCTTCTGCCTGAGAGAGAAGCGTGGTTGCGCCTGTGGAAAGATCCTTAAAGAAAGGGACATGTCTGTCACTGCACTCCGCAGGAGCCTGTCTAGGGAAAGTGCAGCATGCTGCCCCAGGAGAAGAGAAGGAGTCGTTGGCCTTGTGGACGGAAAACGGTCGCGAAGCAGGAGCGCCGGCCCTGGCAAGAACAGCGGGCCGGTGGCAAGACCATTGTCACCCTCTGCTTGTGCAGAGAGACGAAGCTAAGGAGACACGAGGGGATGATTGGGCACGGGAGCGTGCTCTAATCTGAGGAAGGAGTCTGGACAGAAGGAAGGCCTTTCCTGTGCCTCTGGGCCCAAGGGGATAGCAGGTCCTTGGCCACCTGTCCAGAGGGCAGACGTGGGCTTGCCACCAATCTCCCGAACCTGAACTCGCAGAAACACCTCTTGGAGGAACGGGCAATCAAATGCCGTCTTCCTCCAGGATGTGGCAGCCTTGGCGGAGGCAGGGGGTGTGTCGGGGAAACAGGGACAGTTTCCCATTACTCCCCATCCCAGGGCACGGGCCGTGTGCAGTGATCCTCTCGCGGCTCCTCAAGGATGGGGAAGGCACGAGCCTAGTCCCCTGTCCCCCTGAATGCCAGAGCGAAAGGGCAGGCCTTGCCTACGAGGAGAGATGTCATTGTGAGCAGAGTGCCATCCTAGGCCATGCACGCTGCTGCAGGGTCGAGGCTGGGTCTGCTTATTTCGGCTTGGTAGGATGAACCCAGGATGTGAACTTGGAGCCCGGGAAAGCAAGGCCCAAGAGGCACCAGCTCTCCCGCTGCTCTTCTTCCCTGAAGCGACAAAAGCCTTGCTGAGGAAGCAGCGGCCAAGTGCTGTTCGCTCCAAGCCAAAGCCTCTGCGAAAGCACAGCATTCGCCGAGAAATCAGAGTCGGATCTGCGGGCTCTACTGCTGCTTGCCTGAGCCCGGTGTAACGGTGGGAGAAACCCGCATACAGCGAAATCCTCTTTGCCCGGGCATCTCCTCTGGGAAAGCACAGCATTCACTGGGAAATCAGAATCGGATGTGGGGGATGCTGCTGCTGAATACCTAAGCTACTCTCCACAGCACGTTGGAAGATACCCGCATGCAACGAAATCCTCTTTGCCCTAGCACCTCTTTGCCTAAGAGAGAAGCGTGGTTGCACATCTGAAAGGGCCTTAAGGAAAGGGACATGTCTTTCACTGCACTCCCCAGGAGCAAGTCTGGGGCAGGCCGAACAAGCCGCCCCCAGAGAAGAGAAGGTGCCATTGGCCTTGAGTTTGGGAAACGGTCGGGAAGCAGGAGAGCCTGCCGTGGCAGGAAGAGCAGGCCGGTGGCAAGACAAGTGTCACCCGCTCCCTGTGCGGAGAGACGAAGCCTCACTGCTAATGAGACATGAGGTGACGACTAGGGCAGGGGCACCTGCTCCACTCTGAGGAAGGAGTCTGGGCAGAAGGCAGGCCTGTCTTGTGCCTCTGGTCCCAAGGGGACAGCATGTCCTTGACCACCTGTCCGTAGGGCACACTTGGGCTTGCTACCAGGAGCCAAACCCGGAACTTGAGGAACAGCTCCCTCGTGAAATGGGCAGTCAGATGCCATCTTCCTCCAAGATGTGACAGCGTTTTCAGTGGCAGGGGGTTTGCCGGGGAAGGAGTGGGGACAGTCCCCCAAAGCTCCCCATTCCAGGGAACGGACGGTGTTCAGGGATCCTGTCGCCTCTCCTCTCCAGTGGCGAAGGCACTGGCCTTGTCCGTGAGTCCGCCTGAGTGCCAGTACCAAAGACCAAGCGTTGCCTACAACGGGAGTTGTTAGTGTGCATTGAGTGCCATCCTAGGCCACGCACGCTGCTGCAGGTTTGTGGCTGTGTCTGCTTATTTCGGCCTGGCAGCGAGAACCCAGGGCGCCAACATGAAGCCCGGGACAGCAAGGCCTAAGACGGACCAGCTCTCCGCAGCTCTTCTTCCCTGACGCGACAGAGCAAACACCGAAATCCTTGCTGAGGAAGCAGCAGCGAAGTGCGGTTCCCGCCAAGCTGAAAACCTATGCGAAAGCATAGCCATCGCTGGGAAATCAGAGTCGTTTCTGTGGGCTGCTGTTGCTGCTTGCCTTAGCCTAGTATTCGAGCACGGCGGGAGGAACCCGCATAGAGCAAAAGCCTCTTTGCTAGGGCATCCCGTCTGAGAAAGCACAGCATTCTCTGGGAAATCAGAGTCGGATCTGTGGGATGCTGCTGCTGTTTTCCTGAGGAAGACTCCACAGCACGGTGTAATAAATCCGCATGGAGCGAGATCCACTTTGCCTGGGCATCCCTTCTGCCTGAGAGAGAAGCGTGGTTGCGCCTGTGGAAAGATCCTTAAAGAAAGGGACATGTCTGTCACTGCACTCCGCAGGAGCCTGTCTAGGGAAAGTGCAGCATGCTGCCCCAGGAGAAGAGAAGGAGTCGTTGGCCTTGTGGACGGAAAACGGTCGCGAAGCAGGAGCGCCGGCCCTGGCAAGAACAGCGGGCCGGTGGCAAGACAATTGTCACCCTCTGCTTGTGCAGAGAGACGAAGCTAAGGAGACACGAGGGGATGATTGGGCACGGGAGCGTGCTCTAATCTGAGGAAGGAGTCTGGACAGAAGGAAGGCCTTTCCTGTGCCTCTGGGCCCAAGGGGATAGCAGGTCCTTGGCCACCTGTCCAGAGGGCAGACGTGGGCTTGCCACCAATCTCCCGAACCTGAACTCGCAGAAACACCTCCTGGAGGAACGGGCAATCAAATGCCGTCTTCCTCCAGGATGTGGCAGCCTTGGCGGAGGCAGGGGGTGTGTCGGGGAAACAGGGACAGTTTCCCATTACTCCCCATCCCAGGGCACGGGCCGTGTGCAGTGATCCTCTCGCGGCTCCTCAAGGATGGGGAAGGCACGAGCCTAGTCCCCTGTCCCCCTGAATGCCAGAGCGAAAGGGCAGGCCTTGCCTACGAGGAGAGATGTCATTGTGAGCAGAGTGCCATCCTAGGCCATGCACGCTGCTGCAGGGTCGAGGCTGGGTCTGCTTATTTCGGCTTGGTAGGATGAACCCAGGATGTGAACTTGGAGCCCGGGAAAGCAAGGCCCAAGAGGCACCAGCTCTCCCGCTGCTCTTCTTCCCAGAAGCGACTAAAGCCTTGCTGAGGAAGCAGCGGCCAAGTGCTGTTCGCTCCAAGCCAAAGCCTCTGCGAAAGCACAGCATTCGCCGAGAAATCAGAGTCGGATCTGCGGGCTCTACTGCTGCTTGCCTGAGCCCGGTGTAACGGTGGGAGAAACCCGCATACAGCGAAATCCTCTTTGCCCGGGCATCTCCTCTGGGAAAGCACAGCCTTCATTGGGAAATCAGAATCGGATGTGGGGGATGCTGCTGCTGAATACCTAAGCTACTCTCCACAGCACGTTGGAAGATACCCGCATGCAACGAAATCCTCTTTGCCCTAGCACCTCTTTGCCTAAGAGAGAAGCGTGGTTGCACATCTGAAAGGGCCTTAAGGAAAGGGACATGTCTTTCACTGCACTCCCCAGGAGCAAGTCTGGGGCAGGCCGAACAAGCCGCCCCCAAAGAAGAGAAGGTGCCATTGCCTTGAGTTTGGGAAACGGTCGGGAAGCAGGAGAGCCTGCCGTGGCAGGAAGAGCAGGCCGGTGGCAAGACAAGTGTCACCCGCTCCCGGTGCGGAGAGACGAAGCCTCACTGCTAATGAGACATGAGGTGACGACTAGGGCAGGGGCACCTGCTCCACTCTGAGGAAGGAGTCTGGGCAGAAGGCAGGCCTGTCTTGTGCCTCTGGTCCCAAGGGGACAGCATGTCCTTGACCACCTGTCCGTAGGGCACACTTGGGCTTGCTACCAGGAGCCAAACCCGGAACTTGAGGAACAGCTCCCTCGTGAAATGGGCAGTCAGATGCCATCTTCCTCCAAGATGTGGCAGCGTTTTCGGTGGCAGGGGGTTTGCCGGGGAAGGAGTGGGGACAGTCCCCCAAAGCTCCCCATTCCAGGGAACGGACGGTGTTCAGGGATCCTGTCGCCTCTCCTCTCCTGTGGCGAAGGCACTGGCCTTGTCCGAGAGTCCGCCTGAGAGCCAGTACCAAAGGCCAAGCGTTGCCTACAACGGGAGTTGGTAGTGTGCATTGAGTGCCATCCTAGGCCACGCACGCTGCTGCAGTTTTGTGGCTGTGTCTGCTTATTTCGGCCTGGCAGCGAGAACCCAGGGCGCCAAAATGAAGCCCGGGACAGCAAGGCCTAAGACGGACCAGCTCTCCGCAGCTCTTCTTCCCTGACGCGACAGAGCAAACACCGAAATCCTTGCTGAGGAAGCAGCATCGAAGTGCGGTTCCCGCCAAGCTGAAAACCTATGCGAAAGCATAGCCATCGCTGGGAAATCAGAGTCGTTTCTGTGGGCTGCTGTTGCTGCTTGCCTTAGCCTAGTATTCGAGCACGGCGGGAGGAACCCGCATAGAGCAAAAGCCTCTTTGCTAGGGCATCCCCTCTGGGAAAGCACAGCATTCTCTGGGAAATCAGAGTCGGATCTGTGGGATGCTGCTGCTGTTTTCCTGAGGAAGACTCCACAGCACGGTGTAATAAATCTGCATGGAGCGAGATCCACTTTGCCTGGGCATCCCTTCTGCCTGAGAGAGAAGCGTGGTTGCGCCTGTGGAAAGAGCCTTAAAGAAAGGGACATGTCTGTCACTGCACTCCCCAGGAGCCTGTCTCGGGAAAGTGCAGCATGCTGCCCCAGGAGAAGAGAAGGAGTCGTTGGCCTTGTGGACGGAAAATGGTCGCGAAGCAGGAGCGCAGGCCCTGGCAAGAACAGCGGGCCGGTGGCAAGACAATTGTCACCCTCTGCTTGTGCAGAGAGACGAAGCTAAGGAGACACGGGGGGATGATTGGGCACGGGAGCGTGCTCTAATCTGAGGAAGGAGTCTGGACAGAAGGAAGGCCTTTCCTGTGCCTCTGGGCCCAAGGGGATAGCAGGTCCTTGGCCACCTGTCCAGAGGGCAGACGTGGGCTTGCCACCAATCTCCCCAACCTGAACTCGCAGAAACACCTCCTGGAGGAACGGGCAATCAAATGCCATCTTCCTCCAGGATGTGGCAGCCTTGGCGGAGGCAGGGGGTGTGTCGGGGAAACAGGGACAGTTTCCCATTACTCCCCATCCCAGGGCACGGGCCGTGTGCAGTGATCCTCTCGCGGCTCCTCAAGGATGGGGAAGGCACGAGCCTAGTCCCCTGTCCCCCTGAATGCCAGAGCGAAAGGGCAGGCCTTGCCTACGAGGAGAGATGTCATTGTGAGCAGAGTGCCATCCTAGGCCATGCACGCTGCTGCAGGGTCGAGGCTGGGTCTGCTTATTTCGGCTTGGTAGGATGAACCCAGGATGTGAACTTGGAGCCCGGGAAAGCAAGGCCCAAGAGGCACCAGCTCTCCCGCTGCTCTTCTTCCCTGAAGCGACTAAAGCCTTGCTGAGGAAGCAGCGGCCAAGTGCTGTTCGCTCCAAGCCAAAGCCTCTGCGAAAGCACAGCATTCGCCGAGAAATCAGAGTCGGATCTGCGGGCTCTACTGCTGCTTGCCTGAGCCCGGTGTAACGGTGGGAGAAACCCGCATACAGCGAAATCGTCTTTGCCCGGGCATCTCCTCTGGGAAAGCACAGCATTCACTGGGAAATCAGAATCGGATGTGGGGGATGCTGCTGCTGAATACCTAAGCTACTCTCCACAGCACATTGGAAGATAACCGCATGCAACGAAATCCTCTTTGCCCTAGCACCTCTTTGCCTAAGAGAGAAGCGTGGTTGCACATCTGAAAGGGCCTTAAGGAAAGGGACATGTCTTTCACTGCACTCCCCAGGAGCAAGTCTGGGGCAGGCCGAACAAGCCGCCCCCAGAGAAGAGAAGGTGCCATTGGCCTTGAGTTTGGGAAACGGTCGGGAAGCAGGAGAGCCTGCCGTGGCAGGAAGAGCAGGCCGGTGGCAAGACAAGTGTCACTCGCTCCCTGTGCGGAGAGACGAAGCCTCACTGCTAATGAGACATGAGGTGAAGACTAGGGCAGGGGCACCTGCTCCACTCTGAGGAAGGAGTCTGGGCAGAAGGCAGGCCTGTCTTGTGCCTCTGGTCCCAAGGGGACAGCATGTCCTTGACCACCTGTCCGTAGGGCACACTTGGGCTTGCTACCAGGAGCCAAACCCGGAACTTGAGGAACAGCTCCCTCGTGAAATGGGCAGTCAGATGCCATCTTCCTCCAAGATGTGACAGCGTTTTCGGTGGCAGGGGGTTTGCCGGGGAAGGAGTGGGGACAGTCCCCCAAAGCTCCCCATTCCAGGGAACGGACGGTGTTCAGGGATCCTGTCGCCTCTCCTCTCCTGTGGCGAAGGCACTGGCCTTGTCCGTGAGTCCGCCTGAGAGCCAGTACCAAAGGCCAAGCGTTGCCTACAACGGGAGTTGGTATTGTGTATTGAGTGCCATCCTAGGCCACGCACGCTGCTGCAGGTTTGTGGCTGTGTCTGCTTATTTCGGCCTGGCAGCGAGAACCCAGGGCGCCAACATGAAGCCCGGGACAGCAAGGCCTAAGACGGACCAGCTCTCCGAAGCTCTTCTTCCCTGACGCGACAGAGCAAACACCGAAATCCTTGCTGAGGAAGCAGCAGCGAAGTGCGGTTCCCGCCAAGCTGAAAACCTATGCGAAAGCATAGCCATCGCTGGGAAATCAGAGTCGTTTCTGTGGGCTGCTGTTGCTGCTTGCCTTAGCCTAGTATTCGAGCACGGCGGGAGGAACCCGCATAGAGCAAAAGCCTCTTTGCTAGGGCATCCCCTCTGGGAAAGCACAGCATTCTCTGGGAAATCAGAGTCGGATCTGTGGGATGCTGCTGCTGTTTTCCTGAGGAAGACTCCACAGCACGGTGTAATAAATCCGCATGGAGCGAGATCCACTTTGCCTGGGCATCCCTTCTGCCTGAGAGAGAAGCGTGGTTGCGCCTGTGGAAAGATCCTTAAAGAAAGGGACATGTCTGTCACTGCACTCCCCAGGAGCCTGTCTCGGGAAAGTGCAGCATGCTGCCCCAGGAGAAGAGAAGGAGTCGTTGGCCTTGTGGACGGAAAACGGTCGCGAAGCAGGAGCGCCGGCCCTGGCAAGAACAGCGGGCCGGTGGCAAGACAATTGTCACCCTCTGCTTGTGCAGAGAGACGAAGCTAAGGAGACACGGGGGGATGATTGGGCACGGGAGCGTGCTCTAATCTGAGGAAGGAGTCTGGACAGAAGGAAGGCCTTTCCTGTGCCTCTGGGCCCAAGGGGATAGCAGGTCCTCGGCCACCTGTCCAGAGGGCAGACGTGGGCTTGCCACCAATCTCCCCAACCTGAACTCGCAGAAACACCTCCTGGAGGAACGGGCAATCAAATGCCGTCTTCCTCCAGGATGTGGCAGCCTTGGCGGAGGCAGGGGGTGTGTCGGGGAAACAGGGACCGTTTCCCATTACTCCCCATCCCAGGGCACGGGCCGTGTGCAGTGATCCTCTCGCGGCTCCTCAAGGATGGGGAAGGCACGAGCCTAGTCCCCTGTCCCCCTGAATGCCAGAGCGAAAGGGCAGGCCTTGCCTACGAGGAGAGATGTCATTGTGAGCAGAGTGCCATCCTAGGCCATGCACGCTGCTGCAGGGTCGAGGCTGGGTCTGCTTATTTCGGCTTGGTAGGATGAACCCAGGATGTGAACTTGGAGCCCGGGAAAGCAAGGCCCAAGAGGCACCAGCTCTCCCGCTGCTCTTCTTCCCTGAAGCGACTAAAGCCTTGCTGAGGAAGCAGCGGCCATGTGCTGTTCGCTCCAAGCCAAAGCCTCTGCGAAAGCACAGCATTCGCTGAGAAATCAGAGTCGGATCTGCGGGCTCTACTGCTGCTTGCCTGAGCCCGGTCTCGCGGTGGGAGAAACCCGCATACAGTGAAATCCTCTTTGCCCGGGCATCTCCTCTGGGAAAGCACAGCCTTCACTGGGAAAACAGAATCGGATGTGGGGGATGCTGCTGCTGAATACCTAAGCTACTCTCCACAGCACGTTGGAAGATACCCGCATGCAACGAAATCCTCTTTGCCCTAGCACCTCTTTGCCTAAGAGAGAAGCGTGGTTGCACATCTGAAAGGGCCTTAAGGAAAGGGACATGTCTTTCACTGCACTCCCCAGGAGCAAGTCTGGGGCAGGCCGAACAAGCCGCCCCCAGAGAAGAGAAGGTGCCATTGGCCTTGAGTTTGGGAAACGGTCGGGAAGCAGGAGAGCCTGCCGTGGCAGGAAGAGCAGGCCGGTGGCAAGACAAGTGTCACCCGTTCCCGGTGCGGAGAGACGAAGCCTCACTGCTAATGAGACATGAGGTGACGACTAGGGCAGGGGCACCTGCTCCACTCTGAGGAAGGAGTCTGGGCAGAAGGCAGGCCTGTCTTGTGCCTCTGGTCCCAAGGGGACAGCATGTCCTTGACCACCTGTCCGTAGGGCACACTTGGGCTTGCTACCAGGAGCCAAACCCGGAAATTGAGGAACAGCTCCCTCGTGAAATGGGCAGTCAGATGCCATCTTCCTCCAAGATGTGACAGCGTTTTCGGTGGCAGGGGGTTTGCCGGGGAAGGAGTGGGGACAGTCCCCCAAAGCTCCCCATTCCAGGGAACGGACGGTGTTCAGGGATCCTGTCGCCTCTCCTCTCCTGTGGCGAAGGCACTGGCCTTGTCCGTGAGTCCGCCTGAGAGCCAGTACCAAAGGCCAAGCGTTGCCTACAACGGGAGTTGGTAGTGTGTATTGAGTGCCATCCTAGGCCACGCACGCTGCTGCAGGTTTGTGGCTGTGTCTGCTTATTTCGGCCTGGCAGCGAGAACCCAGGGCGCCAACATGAAGCCCGGGACAGCAAGGCCTAAGACGGACCAGCTCTCCGCAGCTCTTCTTCCCTGACGCGACAGAGCAAACACCGAAATCCTTGCTGAGGAAGCAGCATCGAAGTGCGGTTCCCGCCAAGCTGAAAACCTATGCGAAAGCATAGCCATCGCTGGGAAATCAGAGTCGTTTCTGTGGGCTGCTGTTGCTGCTTGCCTTAGCCTAGTATTCGAGCACGGCGGGAGGAACCCGCATAGAGCAAAAGCCTCTTTGCTAGGGCATCCCCTCTGGGAAAGCACAGCATTCTCTGGGAAATCAGAGTCGGATCTGTGGGATGCTGCTGCTGTTTTCCTGAGGAAGACTCCACAGCACGGTGTAATAAATCTGCATGGAGCGAGATCCACTTTGCCTGGGCATCCCTTCTGCCTGAGAGAGAAGCGTGGTTGCGCCTGTGGAAAGAGCCTTAAAGAAAGGGACATGTCTGTCACTGCACTCCCCAGGAGCCTGTCTCGGGAAAGTGCAGCATGCTGCCCCAGGAGAAGAGAAGGAGTCGTTGGCCTTGTGGACGGAAAACGGTCGCGAAGCAGGAGCGCCGGCCCTGGCAAGAACAGCGGGCCGGTGGCAAGACAATTGTCACCCTCTGCTTGTGCAGAGAGACGAAGCTAAGGAGACACGGGGGGATGATTGGGCACGGGAGCGTGCTCTAATCTGAGGAAGGAGTGTGGACAGAAGGAAGGCCTTTCCTGTGCCTCTGGGCCCAAGGGGATAGCAGGTCCTTGGCCACCTGTCCAGAGGGCAGACGTGGGCTTGCCACCAATCTCCCGAACCTGAACTCGCAGAAACACCTCCTGGAGGAACGGGCAATCAAATGCCGTCTTCCTCCAGGATGTGGCAGCCTTGGCGGAGGCAGGGGGTGTGTCGGGGAAACAGGGACAGTTTCCCATTACTCCCCATCCCAGGGCACGGGCCGTGTGCAGTGATCCTCTCGCGGCTCCTCAAGGATGGGGAAGGCACGAGCCTAGTCCCCTGTCCCCCTGAATGCCAGAGCGAAAGGGCAGGCCTTGCCTACGAGGAGAGATGTCATTGTGAGCAGAGTGCCATCCTAGGCCATGCACGCTGCTGCAGGGTCGAGGCTGGGTCTGCTTATTTCGGCTTGGTAGGATGAACCCAGGATGTGAACTTGGAGCCCGGGAAAGCAAGGCCCAAGAGGCACCAGCTCTCCCGCTGCTCTTCTTCCCTGAAGCGACTAAAGCCTTGCTGAGGAAGCAGCGGCCAAGTGCTGTTCGCTCCAAGCCAAAGCCTCTGCGAAAGCACAGCATTCGCTGAGAAATCAGAGTCGGATCTGCGGGCTCTACTGCTGCTTGCCTGAGCCCGGTCTCGCGGTGGGAGAAACCCGCATACAGCGAAATCGTCTTTGCCCGGGCATCTCCTCTGGGAAAGCACAGCATTCACTGGGAAATCAGAATCGGATGTGGGGGATGCTGCTGCTGAATACCTAAGCTACTCTCCACAGCACGTTGGAAGATACCCGCATGCAACGAAATCCTCTTTGCCCTAGCACCTCTTTGCCTAAGAGAGAAGCGTGGTTGCACATCTGAAAGGGCCTTAAGGAAAGGGACATGTCTTTCACTGCACTCCCCAGGAGCAAGTCTGGGGCAGGCCGAACAAGCCGCCCCCAGAGAAGAGAAGGTGCCATTGGCCTTGAGTTTGGGAAACGGTCGGGAAGCAGGAGAGCCTGCCGTGGCAGGAAGAGCAGGCCGGTGGCAAGACAAGTGTCACCCGCTCCCGGTGCGGAGAGACGAAGCCTCACTGCTAATGAGACATGAGGTGACGACAAGGGCAGGGGCACCTGCTCCACTCTGAGGAAGGAGTCTGGGCAGAAGGCAGGCCTGTCTTGTGCCTCTGGTCCCAAGGGGACAGCATGTCCTTGACCACCTGTCCGTAGGGCACACTTGGGCTTGCTACCAGGAGCCAAACCCGGAACTTGAGGAACAGCTCCCTCGTGAAATGGGCAGTCAGATGCCATCTTCCTCCAAGATGTGACAGCGTTTTCGGTGGCAGGGGGTTTGCCGGGGAAGGAGTGGGGACAGTCCCCCAAAGCTCCCCATTCCAGGGAACGGACAGTGTTCAGGGATCCTGTCGCCTCTCCTCTCCTGTGGCGAAGGCACTGGCCTTGTCCGTGAGTCCGCCTGAGAGCCAGTACCAAAGGCCAAGCGTTGCCTACAACGGGAGTTGGTAGTGTGCATTGAGTGCCATCCTAGGCCACGCACGCTGCTGCAGGTTTGTGGCTGTGTCTGCTTATTTCGGCCTGGCAGCGAGAACCCAGGGCGCCAACATGAAGCCCGGGACAGCAAGGCCTAAGACGGACCAGCTCTCCGCAGCTCTTCTTCCCTGACGCGACAGAGCAAACACCGAAATCCTTGCTGAGGAAGCAGCAGCGAAGTGCGGTTCCCGCCAAGCTGAAAACCTATGCGAAAGCATAGCCATCGCTGGGAAATCAGAGTCGTTTCTGTGGGCTGCTGTTGCTGCTTGCCTTAGCCTAGTATTCGAGCACGGCGGGAGGAACCCGCATAGAGCAAAAGCCTCTTTGCTAGGGCATCCCGTCTGAGAAAGCACAGCATTCTCTGGGAAATCAGAGTCGGATCTGTGGGATGCTGCTGCTGTTTTCCTGAGGAAGACTCCACAGCACGGTGTAATAAATCCGCATGGAGCGAGATCCACTTTGCCTGGGCATCCCTTCTGCCTGAGAGAGAAGCGTGGTTGCGCCTGTGGAAAGATCCTTAAAGAAAGGGACATGTCTGTCACTGCACTCCGCAGGAGCCTGTCTAGGGAAAGTGCAGCATGCTGCCCCAGGAGAAGAGAAGGAGTCGTTGGCCTTGTGGACGGAAAACGGTCGCGAAGCAGGAGCGCCGGCCCTGGCAAGAACAGCGGGCCGGTGGCAAGACAATTGTCACCCTCTGCTTGTGCAGAGAGACGAAGCTAAGGAGACACGAGGGGATGATTGGGCACGGGAGCGTGCTCTAATCTGAGGAAGGAGTCTGGACAGAAGGAAGGCCTTTCCTGTGCCTCTGGGCCCAAGGGGATAGCAGGTCCTTGGCCACCTGTCCAGAGGGCAGACGTGGGCTTGCCACCAATCTCCCGAACCTGAACTCGCAGAAACACCTCCTGGAGGAACGGGCAATCAAATGCCGTCTTCCTCCAGGATGTGGCAGCCTTGGCGGAGGCAGGGGGTGTGTCGGGGAAACAGGGACAGTTTCCCATTACTCCCCATCCCAGGGCACGGGCCGTGTGCAGTGATCCTCTCGCGGCTCCTCAAGGATGGGGAAGGCACGAGCCTAGTCCCCTGTCCCCCTGAATGCCAGAGCGAAAGGGCAGGCCTTGCCTACGAGGAGAGATGTCATTGTGAGCAGAGTGCCATCCTAGGCCATGCACGCTGCTGCAGGGTCGAGGCTGGGTCTGCTTATTTCGGCTTGGTAGGATGAACCCAGGATGTGAACTTGGAGCCCGGGAAAGCAAGGCCCAAGAGGCACCAGCTCTCCCGCTGCTCTTCTTCCCAGAAGCGACTAAAGCCTTGCTGAGGAAGCAGCGGCCAAGTGCTGTTCGCTCCAAGCCAAAGCCTCTGCGAAAGCATAGCATTCGCCGAGAAATCAGAGTCGGATCTGCGGGCTCTACTGCTGCTTGCCTGAGCCCGGTGTAACGGTGGGAGAAACCCGCATACAGCGAAATCCTCTTTGCCCGGGCATCTCCTCTGGGAAAGCACAGCATTCACTGGGAAATCAGAATCGGATGTGGGGGATGCTGCTGCTGAATACCTAAGCTACTCTCCACAGCACGTTGGAAGATACCCGCATGCAACGAAATCCTCTTTGCCCTAGCACCTCTTTGCCTAAGAGAGAAGCGTGGTTGCACATCTGAAAGGGCCTTAAGGAAAGGGACATGTCTTTCACTGCACTCCCCAGGAGCAAGTCTGGGGCAGGCAGAACAAGCCGCCCCCAGAGAAGAGAAGGTGCCATTGGCCTTGAGTTTGGGAAACGGTCGGGAAGCAGGAGAGCCTGCCGTGGCAGGAAGAGCAGGCCGGTGGCAAGACAAGTGTCACCCGCTCCCTGTGCGGAGAGACGAAGCCTCACTGCTAATGAGACATAAGGTGACGACTAGGGCAGGGGCACCTGCTCCACTCTGAGGAAGGAGTCTGGGCAGAAGGCAGGCCTGTCTTGTGCCTCTGATCCCAAGGGGACAGCATGTCCTTGACCACCTGTCCGTAGGGCACACTTGGGCTTGCTACCAGGAGCCAAACCCGGAACTTGAGGAACAGCTCCCTCGTGAAATGGGCAGTCAGATGCCATCTTCCTCCAAGATGTGACAGCGTTTTCAGTGGCAGGGGGTTTCCCGGGGAAGGAGTGGGGACAGTCCCCCAAAGCTCCCCATTCCAGGGAACGGACGGTGTTCAGGGATCCTGTCGCCTCTCCTCTCCAGTGGCGAAGGCACTGGCCTTGTCCGTGAGTCCGCCTGAGTGCCAGTACCAAAGACCAAGCGTTGCCTACAACGGGAGTTGGTAGTGTGCATTGAGTGCCATCCTAGGCCACGCACGCTGCTGCAGGTTTGTGGCTGTGTCTGCTTATTTCGGCCTGGCAGCGAGAACCCAGGGCGCCAACATGAAGCCCGGGACAGCAAGGCCTAAGACGGACCAGCTCTCCGCAGCTCTTCTTCCCTGACGCGACAGAGCAAACACCGAAATCCTTGCTGAGGAAGCAGCAGCGAAGTGCGGTTCCCGCCAAGCTGAAAACCTATGCGAAAGCATAGCCATCGCTGGGAAATCAGAGTCGTTTCTGTGGGCTGCTGTTGCTGCTTGCCTTAGCCTAGTATTCGAGCACGGCGGGAGGAACCCGCATAGAGCAAAAGCCTCTTTGCTAGGGCATCCCGTCTGAGAAAGCACAGCATTCTCTGGGAAATCAGAGTCGGATCTGTGGGATGCTGCTGCTGTTTTCCTGAGGAAGACTCCACAGCACGGTGTAATAAATCCGCATGGAGCGAGATCCACTTTGCCTGGGCATCCCTTCTGCCTGAGAGAGAAGCGTGGTTGCGCCTGTGGAAAGATCCTTAAAGAAAGGGACATGTCTGTCACTGCACTCCGCAGGAGCCTGTCTAGGGAAAGTGCAGCATGCTGCCCCAGGAGAAGAGAAGGAGTCGTTGGCCTTGTGGACGGAAAACGGTCGCGAAGCAGGAGCGCCGGCCCTGGCAAGAACAGCGGGCCGGTGGCAAGACAATTGTCACCCTCTGCTTGTGCAGAGAGACGAAGCTAAGGAGACACGAGGGGATGATTGGGCACGGGAGCGTGCTCTAATCTGAGGAAGGAGTCTGGACAGAAGGAAGGCCTTTCCTGTGCCTCTGGGCCCAAGGGGATAGCAGGTCCTTGGCCACCTGTCCAGAGGGCAGACGTGGGCTTGCCACCAATCTCCCGAACCTGAACTCGCAGAAACACCTCCTGGAGGAACGGGCAATCAAATGCCGTCTTCCTCCAGGATGTGGCAGCCTTGGCGGAGGCAGGGGGTGTGTCGGGGAAACAGGGACAGTTTCCCATTACTCCCCATCCCAGGGCACGGGCCGTGTGCAGTGATCCTCTCGCGGCTCCTCAAGGATGGGGAAGGCACGAGCCTAGTCCCCTGTCCCCCTGAATGCCAGAGCGAAAGGGCAGGCCTTGCCTACGAGGAGAGATGTCATTGTGAGCAGAGTGCCATCCTAGGCCATGCACGCTGCTGCAGGGTCGAGGCTGGGTCTGCTTATTTCGGCTTGGTAGGATGAACCCAGGATGTGAACTTGGAGCCCGGGAAAGCAAGGCCCAAGAGGCACCAGCTCTCCCGCTGCTCTTCTTCCCAGAAGCGACTAAAGCCTTGCTGAGGAAGCAGCGGCCAAGTGCTGTTCGCTCCAAGCCAAAGCCTCTGCGAAAGCACAGCATTCGCCGAGAAATCAGAGTCGGATCTGCGGGCTCTACTGCTGCTTGCCTGAGCCCAGTGTAACGGTGGGAGAAACCCGCATACAGCGAAATCCTCTTTGCCCGGGCATCTCCTCTGGGAAAGCACAGCCTTCATTGGGAAATCAGAATCGGATGTGGGGGATGCTGCTGCTGAATACCTAAGCTACTCTCCACAGCACGTTGGAAGATACCCGCATGCAACGAAATCCTCTTTGCCCTAGCACCTCTTTGCCTAAGAGAGAAGCGTGGTTGCACATCTGAAAGGGCCTTAAGGAAAGGGACATGTCTTTCACTGCACTCCCCAGGAGCAAGTCTGGGGCAGGCCGAACAAGCCGCCCCCAAAGAAGAGAAGGTGCCATTGCCTTGAGTTTGGGAAACGGTCGGGAAGCAGGAGAGCCTGCCGTGGCAGGAAGAGCAGGCCGGTGGCAAGACAAGTGTCACCCGCTCCCGGTGCGGAGAGACGAAGCCTCACTGCTAATGAGACATGAGGTGACGACTAGGGCAGGGGCACCTGCTCCACTCTGAGGAAGGAGTCTGGGCAGAAGGCAGGCCTGTCTTGTGCCTCTGGTCCCAAGGGGACAGCATGTCCTTGACCACCTGTCCGTAGGGCACACTTGGGCTTGCTACCAGGAGCCAAACCCGGAACTTGAGGAACAGCTCCCTCGTGAAATGGGCAGTCAGATGCCATCTTCCTCCAAGATGTGGCAGCGTTTTCGGTGGCAGGGGGTTTGCCGGGGAAGGAGTGGGGACAGTCCCCCAAAGCTCCCCATTCCAGGGAACGGACGGTGTTCAGGGATCCTGTCGCCTCTCCTCTCCTGTGGCGAAGGCACTGGCCTTGTCCGAGAGTCCGCCTGAGAGCCAGTACCAAAGGCCAAGCGTTGCCTACAACGGGAGTTGGTAGTGTGCATTGAGTGCCATCCTAGGCCACGCACGCTGCTGCAGTTTTGTGGCTGTGTCTGCTTATTTCGGCCTGGCAGCGAGAACCCAGGGCGCCAAAATGAAGCCCGGGACAGCAAGGCCTAAGACGGACCAGCTCTCCGCAGCTCTTCTTCCCTGACGCGACAGAGCAAACACCGAAATCCTTGCTGAGGAAGCAGCATCGAAGTGCGGTTCCCGCCAAGCTGAAAACCTATGCGAAAGCATAGCCATCGCTGGGAAATCAGAGTCGTTTCTGTGGGCTGCTGTTGCTGCTTGCCTTAGCCTAGTATTCGAGCACGGCGGGAGGAACCCGCATAGAGCAAAAGCCTCTTTGCTAGGGCATCCCCTCTGGGAAAGCACAGCATTCTCTGGGAAATCAGAGTCGGATCTGTGGGATGCTGCTGCTGTTTTCCTGAGGAAGACTCCACAGCACGGTGTAATAAATCTGCATGGAGCGAGATCCACTTTGCCTGGGCATCCCTTCTGCCTGAGAGAGAAGCGTGGTTGCGCCTGTGGAAAGAGCCTTAAAGAAAGGGACATGTCTGTCACTGCACTCCCCAGGAGCCTGTCTCGGGAAAGTGCAGCATGCTGCCCCAGGAGAAGAGAAGGAGTCGTTGGCCTTGTGGACGGAAAATGGTCGCGAAGCAGGAGCGCAGGCCCTGGCAAGAACAGCGGGCCGGTGGCAAGACAATTGTCACCCTCTGCTTGTGCAGAGAGACGAAGCTAAGGAGACACGGGGGGATGATTGGGCACGGGAGCGTGCTCTAATCTGAGGAAGGAGTCTGGACAGAAGGAAGGCCTTTCCTGTGCCTCTGGGCCCAAGGGGATAGCAGGTCCTTGGCCACCTGTCCAGAGGGCAGACGTGGGCTTGCCACCAATCTCCCCAACCTGAACTCGCAGAAACACCTCCTGGAGGAACGGGCAATCAAATGCCATCTTCCTCCAGGATGTGGCAGCCTTGGCGGAGGCAGGGGGTGTGTCGGGGAAACAGGGACAGTTTCCCATTACTCCCCATCCCAGGGCACGGGCCGTGTGCAGTGATCCTCTCGCGGCTCCTCAAGGATGGGGAAGGCACGAGCCTAGTCCCCTGTCCCCCTGAATGCCAGAGCGAAAGGGCAGGCCTTGCCTACGAGGAGAGATGTCATTGTGAGCAGAGTGCCATCCTAGGCCATGCACGCTGCTGCAGGGTCGAGGCTGGGTCTGCTTATTTCGGCTTGGTAGGATGAACCCAGGATGTAAACTTGGAGCCCGGGAAAGCAAGGCCCAAGAGGCACCAGCTCTCCCGCTGCTCTTCTTCCCTGAAGCGACTAAAGCCTTGCTGAGGAAGCAGCGGCCAAGTGCTGTTCGCTCCAAGCCAAAGCCTCTGCGAAAGCACAGCATTCGCCGAGAAATCAGAGTCGGATCTGCGGGCTCTACTGCTGCTTGCCTGAGCCCGGTGTAACGGTGGGAGAAACCCGCATACAGCGAAATCGTCTTTGCCCGGGCATCTCCTCTGGGAAAGCACAGCATTCACTGGGAAATCAGAATCGGATGTGGGGGATGCTGCTGCTGAATACCTAAGCTACTCTCCACAGCACATTGGAAGATAACCGCATGCAACGAAATCCTCTTTGCCCTAGCACCTCTTTGCCTAAGAGAGAAGCGTGGTTGCACATCTGAAAGGGCCTTAAGGAAAGGGACATGTCTTTCACTGCACTCCCCAGGAGCAAGTCTGGGGCAGGCCGAACAAGCCGCCCCCAGAGAAGAGAAGGTGCCATTGGCCTTGAGTTTGGGAAACGGTCGGGAAGCAGGAGAGCCTGCCGTGGCAGGAAGAGCAGGCCGGTGGCAAGACAAGTGTCACTCGCTCCCTGTGCGGAGAGACGAAGCCTCACTGCTAATGAGACATGAGGTGAAGACTAGGGCAGGGGCACCTGCTCCACTCTGAGGAAGGAGTCTGGGCAGAAGGCAGGCCTGTCTTGTGCCTCTGGTCCCAAGGGGACAGCATGTCCTTGACCACCTGTCCGTAGGGCACACTTGGGCTTGCTACCAGGAGCCAAACCCGGAACTTGAGGAACAGCTCCCTCGTGAAATGGGCAGTCAGATGCCATCTTCCTCCAAGATGTGACAGCGTTTTCGGTGGCAGGGGGTTTGCCGGGGAAGGAGTGGGGACAGTCCCCCAAAGCTCCCCATTCCAGGGAACGGACGGTGTTCAGGGATCCTGTCGCCTCTCCTCTCCTGTGGCGAAGGCACTGGCCTTGTCCGTGAGTCCGCCTGAGAGCCAGTACCAAAGGCCAAGCGTTGCCTACAACGGGAGTTGGTAGTGTGCATTGAGTGCCATCCTAGGCCACGCACGCTGCTGCAGGTTTGTGGCTGTGTCTGCTTATTTCGGCCTGGCAGCGAGAACCCAGGGCGCCAACATGAAGCCCGGGACAGCAAGGCCTAAGACGGACCAGCTCTCCGCAGCTCTTCTTCCCTGACGCGACAGAGCAAACACCGAAATCCTTGCTGAGGAAGCAGCAGCGAAGTGCGGTTCCCGCCAAGCTGAAAACCTATGCGAAAGCATAGCCATCGCTGGGAAATCAGAGTCGTTTCTGTGGGCTGCTGTTGCTGCTTGCCTTAGCCTAGTATTCGAGCACGGCGGGAGGAACCCGCATAGAGCAAAAGCCTCTTTGCTAGGGCATCCCCTCTGGGAAAGCACAGCATTCTCTGGGAAATCAGAGTCGGATCTGTGGGATGCTGCTGCTGTTTTCCTGAGGAAGACTCCACAGCACGGTGTAATAAATCTGCATGGAGCGAGATCCACTTTGCCTGGGCATCCCTTCTGCCTGAGAGAGAAGCGTGGTTGCGCCTGTGGAAAGAGCCTTAAAGAAAGGGACATGTCTGTCACTGCACTCCCCAGGAGCCTGTCTCGGGAAAGTGCAGCATGCTGCCCCAGGAGAAGAGAAGGAGTCGTTGGCCTTGTGGACGGAAAACGGTCGCGAACCAGGAGCGCCGGCCCTGGCAAGAACAGCGGGCCGGTAGCAAGACAATTGTCACCCTCTGCTTGTGCAGAGAGACGAAGCTAAGGAGACACGGGGGGATGATTGGGCACGGGAGCGTGCTCTAATCTGAGGAAGGAGTCTGGACAGAAGGAAGGCCTTTCCTGTGCCTCTGGGCCCAAGGGGATAGCAGGTCCTTGGCCACCTGTCCAGAGGGCAGACGTGGGCTTGCCACCAATCTCCCGAACCTGAACTCGCAGAAACACCTCCTGGAGGAACGGGCAATCAAATGCCGTCTTCCTCCAGGATGTGGCAGCCTTGGCGGAGGCAGGGGGTGTGTCGGGGAAACAGGGACAGTTTCCCATTACTCCCCATCCCAGGGCACGGGCCGTGTGCAGTGATCCTCTCGCGGCTCCTCAAGGATGGGGAAGGCACGAGCCTAGTCCCCTGTCCCCCTGAATGCCAGAGCGAAAGGGCAGGCCTTGCCTACGAGGAGAGATGTCATTGTGAGCAGAGTGCCATCCTAGGCCATGCACGCTGCTGCAGGGTCGAGGCTGGGTCTGCTTATTTCGGCTTGGTAGGATGAACCCAGGATGTGAACTTGGAGCCCGGGAAAGCAAGGCCCAAGAGGCACCAGCTCTCCCGCTGCTCTTCTTCCCTGAAGCGACTAAAGCCTTGCTGAGGAAGCAGCGGCCAAGTGCTGTTCGCTCCAAGCCAAAGCCTCTGTGAAAGCACAGCATTCGCCGAGAAATCAGAGTCGGATCTGCGGGCTCTAAAGCTGCTTGCCTGAGCCCGGTGTAACGGTGGGAGAAACCCGCATACAGCGAAATCCTCTTTGCCCGGGCATCTCCTCTGGGAAAGCACAGCATTCACTGGGAAATCAGAATCGGATGTGGGGGATGCTGCTGCTGAATACCTAAGCTACTCTCCACAGCACGTTGGAAGATACCCGCATGCAACGAAATCCTCTTTGCCCTAGCACCTCTTTGCCTAAGAGAGAAGCGTGGTTGCACATCTGAAAGGGCCTTAAGGAAAGGGACATGTCTTTCACTGCACTCCCCAGGAGCAAGTCTGGGGCAGGCCGAACAAGCCGCCCCCAGAGAAGAGAAGGTGCCATTGGCCTTGAGTTTGGGAAACGGTCGGGAAGCAGGAGAGCCTGCCGTGGCAGGAAGAGCAGGCCGGTGGCAAGACAAGTGTCACCCGCTCCCGGTGCGGAGAGACGAAGCCTCACTGCTAATGAGACATGAGGTGACGACTAGGGCAGGGGCACCTGCTCCACTCTGAGGAAGGAGTCTGGGCAGAAGGCAGGCCTGTCTTGTGCCTCTGGTCCCAAGGGGACAGCATGTCCTTGACCACCTGTCCGTAGGGCACACTTGGGCTTGCTACCAGGAGCCAAACCCGGAACTTGAGGAACAGCTCCCTCGTGAAATGGGCAGTCAGATGCCATCTTCCTCCAAGATGTGACAGCGTTTTCGGTGGCAGGGGGTTTGCCGGGGAAGGAGTGGGGACAGTCCCCCAAAGCTCCCCATTCCAGGGAACGGACGGTGTTCAGGGATCCTGTCGCCTCTCCTCTCCTGTGGCGAAGGCACTGGCCTTGTCCGTGAGTCCGCCTGAGAGCCAGTACCAAAGGCCAAGCGTTGCCTACAACGGGAGTTGGTATTGTGTATTGAGTGCCATCCTAGGCCACGCACGCTGCTGCAGGTTTGTGGCTGTGTCTGCTTATTTCGGCCTGGCAGCGAGAACCCAGGGCGCCAACATGAAGCCCGGGACAGCAAGGCCTAAGACGGACCAGCTCTCCGAAGCTCTTCTTCCCTGACGCGACAGAGCAAACACCGAAATCCTTGCTGAGGAAGCAGCAGCGAAGTGCGGTTCCCGCCAAGCTGAAAACCTATGCGAAAGCATAGCCATCGCTGGGAAATCAGAGTCGTTTCTGTGGGCTGCTGTTGCTGCTTGCCTTAGCCTAGTATTCGAGCACGGCGGGAGGAACCCGCATAGAGCAAAAGCCTCTTTGCTAGGGCATCCCCTCTGGGAAAGCACAGCATTCTCTGGGAAATCAGAGTCGGATCTGTGGGATGCTGCTGCTGTTTTCCTGAGGAAGACTCCACAGCACGGTGTAATAAATCCGCATGGAGCGAGATCCACTTTGCCTGGGCATCCCTTCTGCCTGAGAGAGAAGCGTGGTTGCGCCTGTGGAAAGATCCTTAAAGAAAGGGACATGTCTGTCACTGCACTCCCCAGGAGCCTGTCTCGGGAAAGTGCAGCATGCTGCCCCAGGAGAAGAGAAGGAGTCGTTGGCCTTGTGGACGGAAAACGGTCGCGAAGCAGGAGCGCCGGCCCTGGCAAGAACAGCGGGCCGGTGGCAAGACAATTGTCACCCTCTGCTTGTGCAGAGAGACGAAGCTAAGGAGACACGGGGGGATGATTGGGCACGGGAGCGTGCTCTAATCTGAGGAAGGAGTCTGGACAGAAGGAAGGCCTTTCCTGTGCCTCTGGGCCCAAGGGGATAGCAGGTCCTCGGCCACCTGTCCAGAGGGCAGACGTGGGCTTGCCACCAATCTCCCCAACCTGAACTCGCAGAAACACCTCCTGGAGGAACGGGCAATCAAATGCCGTCTTCCTCCAGGATGTGGCAGCCTTGGCGGAGGCAGGGGGTGTGTCGGGGAAACAGGGACCGTTTCCCATTACTCCCCATCCCAGGGCACGGGCCGTGTGCAGTGATCCTCTCGCGGCTCCTCAAGGATGGGGAAGGCACGAGCCTAGTCCCCTGTCCCCCTGAATGCCAGAGCGAAAGGGCAGGCCTTGCCTACGAGGAGAGATGTCATTGTGAGCAGAGTGCCATCCTAGGCCATGCACGCTGCTGCAGGGTCGAGGCTGGGTCTGCTTATTTCGGCTTGGTAGGATGAACCCAGGATGTGAACTTGGAGCCCGGGAAAGCAAGGCCCAAGAGGCACCAGCTCTCCCGCTGCTCTTCTTCCCTGAAGCGACTAAAGCCTTGCTGAGGAAGCAGCGGCCATGTGCTGTTCGCTCCAAGCCAAAGCCTCTGCGAAAGCACAGCATTCGCTGAGAAATCAGAGTCGGATCTGCGGGCTCTACTGCTGCTTGCCTGAGCCCGGTCTCGCGGTGGGAGAAACCCGCATACAGTGAAATCCTCTTTGCCCGGGCATCTCCTCTGGGAAAGCACAGCCTTCACTGGGAAAACAGAATCGGATGTGGGGGATGCTGCTGCTGAATACCTAAGCTACTCTCCACAGCACGTTGGAAGATACCCGCATGCAACGAAATCCTCTTTGCCCTAGCACCTCTTTGCCTAAGAGAGAAGCGTGGTTGCACATCTGAAAGGGCCTTAAGGAAAGGGACATGTCTTTCACTGCACTCCCCAGGAGCAAGTCTGGGGCAGGCCGAACAAGCCGCCCCCAGAGAAGAGAAGGTGCCATTGGCCTTGAGTTTGGGAAACGGTCGGGAAGCAGGAGAGCCTGCCGTGGCAGGAAGAGCAGGCCGGTGGCAAGACAAGTGTCACCCGTTCCCGGTGCGGAGAGACGAAGCCTCACTGCTAATGAGACATGAGGTGACGACTAGGGCAGGGGCACCTGCTCCACTCTGAGGAAGGAGTCTGGGCAGAAGGCAGGCCTGTCTTGTGCCTCTGGTCCCAAGGGGACAGCATGTCCTTGACCACCTGTCCGTAGGGCACACTTGGGCTTGCTACCAGGAGCCAAACCCGGAAATTGAGGAACAGCTCCCTCGTGAAATGGGCAGTCAGATGCCATCTTCCTCCAAGATGTGACAGCGTTTTCGGTGGCAGTGGGTTTGCCGGGGAAGGAGTGGGGACAGTCCCCCAAAGCTCCCCATTCCAGGGAACGGACGGTGTTCAGGGATCCTGTCGCCTCTCCTCTCCTGTGGCGAAGGCACTGGCCTTGTCCGTGAGTCCGCCTGAGAGCCAGTACCAAAGGCCAAGCGTTGCCTACAACGGGAGTTGGTATTGTGTATTGAGTGCCATCCTAGGCCACGCACGCTGCTGCAGGTTTGTGGCTGTGTCTGCTTATTTCGGCCTGGCAGCGAGAACCCAGGGCGCCAACATGAAGCCCGGGACAGCAAGGCCTAAGACGGACCAGCTCTCCGCAGCTCTTCTTCCCTGACGCGACAGAGCAAACACCGAAATCCTTGCTGAGGAAGCAGCATCGAAGTGCGGTTCCCGCCAAGCTGAAAACCTATGCGAAAGCATAGCCATCGCTGGGAAATCAGAGTCGTTTCTGTGGGCTGCTGTTGCTGCTTGCCTTAGCCTAGTATTCGAGCACGGCGGGAGGAACCCGCATAGAGCAAAAGCCTCTTTGCTAGGGCATCCCCTCTGGGAAAGCACAGCATTCTCTGGGAAATCAGAGTCGGATCTGTGGGATGCTGCTGCTGTTTTCCTGAGGAAGACTCCACAGCACGGTGTAATAAATCTGCATGGAGCGAGATCCACTTTGCCTGGGCATCCCTTCTGCCTGAGAGAGAAGCGTGGTTGCGCCTGTGGAAAGAGCCTTAAAGAAAGGGACATGTCTGTCACTGCACTCCCCAGGAGCCTGTCTCGGGAAAGTGCAGCATGCTGCCCCAGGAGAAGAGAAGGAGTCGTTGGCCTTGTGGACGGAAAACGGTCGCGAAGCAGGAGCGCCGGCCCTGGCAAGAACAGCGGGCCGGTGGCAAGACAATTGTCACCCTCTGCTTGTGCAGAGAGACGAAGCTAAGGAGACACGGGGGGATGATTGGGCACGGGAGCGTGCTCTAATCTGAGGAAGGAGTGTGGACAGAAGGAAGGCCTTTCCTGTGCCTCTGGGCCCAAGGGGATAGCAGGTCCTTGGCCACCTGTCCAGAGGGCAGACGTGGGCTTGCCACCAATCTCCCGAACCTGAACTCGCAGAAACACCTCCTGGAGGAACGGGCAATCAAATGCCGTCTTCCTCCAGGATGTGGCAGCCTTGGCGGAGGCAGGGGGTGTGTCGGGGAAACAGGGACAGTTTCCCATTACTCCCCATCCCAGGGCACGGGCCGTGTGCAGAGATCCTCTCGCGGCTCCTCAAGGATGGGGAAGGCACGAGCCTAGTCCCCTGTCCCCCTGAATGCCAGAGCGAAAGGGCAGGCCTTGCCTACGAGGAGAGATGTCATTGTGAGCAGAGTGCCATCCTAGGCCATGCACGCTGCTGCAGGGTCGAGGCTGGGTCTGCTTATTTCGGCTTGGTAGGATGAACCCAGGATGTGAACTTGGAGCCCGGGAAAGCAAGGCCCAAGAGGCACCAGCTCTCCCGCTGCTCTTCTTCCCTGAAGCGACTAAAGCCTTGCTGAGGAAGCAGCGGCCAAGTGCTGTTCGCTCCAAGCCAAAGCCTCTGCGAAAGCACAGCATTCGCTGAGAAATCAGAGTCGGATCTGCGGGCTCTACTGCTGCTTGCCTGAGCCCGGTCTCGCGGTGGGAGAAACCCGCATACAGCGAAATCGTCTTTGCCCGGGCATCTCCTCTGGGAAAGCACAGCATTCACTGGGAAATCAGAATCGGATGTGGGGGATGCTGCTGCTGAATACCTAAGCTACTCTCCACAGCACGTTGGAAGATACCCGCATGCAACGAAATCCTCTTTGCCCTAGCACCTCTTTGCCTAAGAGAGAAGCGTGGTTGCACATCTGAAAGGGCCTTAAGGAAAGGGACATGTCTTTCACTGCACTCCCCAGGAGCAAGTCTGGGGCAGGCCGAACAAGCCGCCCCCAGAGAAGAGAAGGTGCCATTGGCCTTGAGTTTGGGAAACGGTCGGGAAGCAGGAGAGCCTGCCGTGGCAGGAAGAGCAGGCCGGTGGCAAGACAAGTGTCACCCGCTCCCGGTGCGGAGAGACGAAGCCTCACTGCTAATGAGACATGAGGTGACGACAAGGGCAGGGGCACCTGCTCCACTCTGAGGAAGGAGTCTGGGCAGAAGGCAGGCCTGTCTTGTGCCTCTGGTCCCAAGGGGACAGCATGTCCTTGACCACCTGTCCGTAGGGCACACTTGGGCTTGCTACCAGGAGCCAAACCCGGAACTTGAGGAACAGCTCCCTCGTGAAATGGGCAGTCAGATGCCATCTTCCTCCAAGATGTGACAGCGTTTTCGGTGGCAGGGGGTTTGCCGGGGAAGGAGTGGGGACAGTCCCCCAAAGCTCCCCATTCCAGGGAACGGACGGTGTTCAGGGATCCTGTCGCCTCTCCTCTCCTGTGGCGAAGGCACTGGCCTTGTCCGTGAGTCCGCCTGAGAGCCAGTACCAAAGGCCAAGCGTTGCCTACAACGGGAGTTGGTAGTGTGCATTGAGTGCCATCCTAGGCCACGCACGCTGCTGCAGGTTTGTGGCTGTGTCTGCTTATTTCGGCCTGGCAGCGAGAACCCAGGGCGCCAACATGAAGCCCGGGACAGCAAGGCCTAAGACGGACCAGCTCTCCGCAGCTCTTCTTCCCTGACGCGACAGAGCAAACACCGAAATCCTTGCTGAGGAAGCAGCAGCGAAGTGCGGTTCCCGCCAAGCTGAAAACCTATGCGAAAGCATAGCCATCGCTGGGAAATCAGAGTCGTTTCTGTGGGCTGCTGTTGCTGCTTGCCTTAGCCTAGTATTCGAGCACGGCGGGAGGAACCCGCATAGAGCAAAAGCCTCTTTGCTAGGGCATCCCGTCTGAGAAAGCACAGCATTCTCTGGGAAATCAGAGTCGGATCTGTGGGATGCTGCTGCTGTTTTCCTGAGGAAGACTCCACAGCACGGTGTAATAAATCCGCATGGAGCGAGATCCACTTTGCCTGGGCATCCCTTCTGCCTGAGAGAGAAGCGTGGTTGCGCCTGTGGAAAGATCCTTAAAGAAAGGGACATGTCTGTCACTGCAGTCCGCAGGAGCCTGTCTAGGGAAAGTGCAGCATGCTGCCCCAGGAGAAGAGAAGGAGTCGTTGGCCTTGTGGACGGAAAACGGTCGCGAAGCAGGAGCGCCGGCCCTGGCAAGAACAGCGGGCCGGTGGCAAGACAATTGTCACCCTCTGCTTGTGCAGAGAGACGAAGCTAAGGAGACACGAGGGGATGATTGGGCACGGGAGCGTGCTCTAATCTGAGGAAGGAGTCTGGACAGAAGGAAGGCCTTTCCTGTGCCTCTGGGCCCAAGGGGATAGCAGGTCCTTGGCCACCTGTCCAGAGGGCAGACGTGGGCTTGCCACCAATCTCCCGAACCTGAACTCGCAGAAACACCTCCTGGAGGAACGGGCAATCAAATGCCGTCTTCCTCCAGGATGTGGCAGCCTTGGCGGAGGCAGGGGGTGTGTCGGGGAAACAGGGACAGTTTCCCATTACTCCCCATCCCAGGGCACGGGCCGTGTGCAGTGATCCTCTCGCGGCTCCTCAAGGATGGGGAAGGCACGAGCCTAGTCCCCTGTCCCCCTGAATGCCAGAGCGAAAGGGCAGACCTTGCCTACGAGGAGAGATGTCATTGTGAGCAGAGTGCCATCCTAGGCCATGCACGCTGCTGCAGGGTCGAGGCTGGGTCTGCTTATTTCGGCTTGGTAGGATGAACCCAGGATGTGAACTTGGAGCCCGGGAAAGCAAGGCCCAAGAGGCACCAGCTCTCCCGCTGCTCTTCTTCCCAGAAGCGACTAAAGCCTTGCTGAGGAAGCAGCGGCCAAGTGCTGTTCGCTCCAAGCCAAAGCCTCTGCGAAAGCACAGCATTCGCCGAGAAATCAGAGTCGGATCTGCGGGCTCTACTGCTGCTTGCCTGAGCCCGGTGTAACGGTGGGAGAAACCCGCATACAGCGAAATCGTCTTTGCCCGGGCATCTCCTCTGGGAAAGCACAGCATTCACTGGGAAATCAGAATCGGATGTGGGGGATGCTGCTGCTGAATACCTAAGCTACTCTCCACAGCACGTTGGAAGATACCCGCATGCAACGAAATCCTCTTTGCCCTAGCACCTCTTTGCCTAAGAGAGAAGCGTGGTTGCACATCTGAAAGGGCCTTAAGGAAAGGGACATGTCTTTCACTGCACTCCCCAGGAGCAAGTCTGGGGCAGGCCGAACAAGCCGCCCCCAGAGAAGAGAAGGTGCCATTGGCCTTGAGTTTGGGAAACGGTCGGGAAGCAGGAGAGCCTGCCGTGGCAGGAAGAGCAGGCCGGTGGCAAGACAAGTGTCACCCGCTCCCTGTGCGGAGAGACGAAGCCTCACTGCTAATGAGACATGAGGTGACGACTAGGGCAGGGGCACCTGCTCCACTCTGAGGAAGGAGTCTGGGCAGAAGGCAGGCCTGTCTTGTGCCTCTGGTCCCAAGGGGACAGCATGTCCTTGACCACCTGTCCGTAGGGCACACTTGGGCTTGCTACCAGGAGCCAAACCCGGAACTTGAGGAACAGCTCCCTCGTGAAATGGGCAGTCAGATGCCATCTTCCTCCAAGATGTGACAGCGTTTTCAGTGGCAGGGGGTTTGCCGGGGAAGGAGTGGGGACAGTCCCCCAAAGCTCCCCATTCCAGGGAACGGACGGTGTTCAGGGATCCTGTCGCCTCTCCTCTCCAGTGGCGAAGGCACTGGCCTTGTCCGTGAGTCCGCCTGAGTGCCAGTACCAAAGACCAAGCGTTGCCTACAACGGGAGTTGGTAGTGTGCATTGAGTGCCATCCTAGGCCACGCACGCTGCTGCAGGTTTGTGGCTGTGTCTGCTTATTTCGGCCTGGCAGCGAGAACCCAGGGCGCCAACATGAAGCCCGGGACAGCAAGGCCTAAGACGGACCAGCTCTCCGCAGCTCTTCTTCCCTGACGCGACAGAGCAAACACCGAAATCCTTGCTGAGGAAGCAGCAGCGAAGTGCGGTTCCCGCCAAGCTGAAAACCTATGCGAAAGCATAGCCATCGCTGGGAAATCAGAGTCGTTTCTGTGGGCTGCTGTTGCTGCTTGCCTTAGCCTAGTATTCGAGCACGGCGGGAGGAACCCGCATAGAGCAAAAGCCTCTTTGCTAGGGCATCCCATCTGAGAAAGCACAGCATTCTCTGGGAAATCAGAGTCGGATCTGTGGGATGCTGCTGCTGTTTTCCTGAGGAAGACTCCACAGCACGGTGTAATAAATCCGCATGGAGCGAGATCCACTTTGCCTGGGCATCCCTTCTGCCTGAGAGAGAAGCGTGGTTGCGCCTGTGGAAAGATCCTTAAAGAAAGGGACATGTCTGTCACTGCACTCCGCAGGAGCCTGTCTAGGGAAAGTGCAGCATGCTGCCCCAGGAGAAGAGAAGGAGTCGTTGGCCTTGTGGACGGAAAACGGTCGCGAAGCAGGAGCGCCGGCCCTGGCAAGAACAGCGGGCCGGTGGCAAGACAATTGTCACCCTCTGCTTGTGCAGAGAGACGAAGCTAAGGAGACACGAGGGGATGATTGGGCACGGGAGCGTGCTCTAATCTGAGGAAGGAGTCTGGACAGAAGGAAGGCCTTTCCTGTGCCTCTGGGCCCAAGGGGATAGCAGGTCCTTGGCCACCTGTCCAGAGGGCAGACGTGGGCTTGCCACCAATCTCCCGAACCTGAACTCGCAGAAACACCTCCTGGAGGAACGGGCAATCAAATGCCGTCTTCCTCCAGGATGTGGCAGCCTTGGCGGAGGCAGGGGGTGTGTCGGGGAAACAGGGACAGTTTCCCATTACTCCCCATCCCAGGGCACGGGCCGTGTGCAGTGATCCTCTCGCGGCTCCTCAAGGATGGGGAAGGCACGAGCCTAGTCCCCTGTCCCCCTGAATGCCAGAGCGAAAGGGCAGGCCTTGCCTACGAGGAGAGATGTCATTGTGAGCAGAGTGCCATCCTAGGCCATGCACGCTGCTGCAGGGTCGAGGCTGGGTCTGCTTATTTCGGCTTGGTAGGATGAACCCAGGATGTGAACTTGGAGCCCGGGAAAGCAAGGCCCAAGAGGCACCAGCTCTCCCGCTGCTCTTCTTCCCAGAAGCGACTAAAGCCTTGCTGAGGAAGCAGCGGCCAAGTGCTGTTCGCTCCAAGCCAAAGCCTCTGCGAAAGCACAGCATTCGCCGAGAAATCAGAGTCGGATCTGCGGGCTCTACTGCTGCTTGCCTGAGCCCGGTGTAACGGTGGGATAAACCCGCATACAGCGAAATCCTCTTTGCCCGGGCATCTCCTCTGGGAAAGCACAGCCTTCATTGGGAAATCAGAATCGGATGTGGGGGATGCTGCTGCTGAATACCTAAGCTACTCTCCACAGCACGTTGGAAGATACCCGCATGCAACGAAATCCTCTTTGCCCTAGCACCTCTTTGCCTAAGAGAGAAGCGTGGTTGCACATCTGAAAGGGCCTTAAGGAAAGGGACATGTCTTTCACTGCACTCCCCAGGAGCAAGTCTGGGGCAGGCCGAACAAGCCACCCCCAAAGAAGAGAAGGTGCCATTGCCTTGAGTTTGGGAAACGGTCGGGAAGCAGGAGAGCCTGCCGTGGCAGGAAGAGCAGGCCGGTGGCAAGACAAGTGTCACCCGCTCCCTGTGCGGAGAGACGAAGCCTCACTGCTAATGAGACATGAGGTGACGACTAGGGCAGGGGCACCTGCTCCACTCTGAGGAAGGAGTCTGGGCAGAAGGCAGGCCTGTCTTGTGCCTCTGGTCCCAAGGGGACAGCATGTCCTTGACCACCTGTCCGTAGGGCACACTTGGGCTTGCTACCAGGAGCCAAACCCGGAACTTGAGGAACAGCTCCCTCGTGAAATGGGCAGTCAGATGCCATCTTCCTCCAAGATGTGGCAGCGTTTTCGGTGGCAGGGGGTTTGCCGGGGAAGGAGTGGGGACAGTCCCCCAAAGCTCCCCATTCCAGGGAACGGACGGTGTTCAGGGATCCTGTCGCCTCTCCTCTCCTGTGGCGAAGGCACTGGCCTTGTCCGAGAGTCCGCCTGAGAGCCAGTACCAAAGGCCAAGCGTTGCCTACAACGGGAGTTGGTAGTGTGCATTGAGTGCCATCCTAGGCCACGCACGCTGCTGCAGTTTTGTGGCTGTGTCTGCTTATTTCGGCCTGGCAGCGAGAACCCAGGGCGCCAAAATGAAGCCCGGGACAGCAAGGCCTAAGACGGACCAGCTCTCCGCAGCTCTTCTTCCCTGACGCGACAGAGCAAACACCGAAATCCTTGCTGAGGAAGCAGCATCGAAGTGCGGTTCCCGCCAAGCTGAAAACCTATGCGAAAGCATAGCCATCGCTGGGAAATCAGAGTCGTTTCTGTGGGCTGCTGTTGCTGCTTGCCTTAGCCTAGTATTCGAGCACGGCGGGAGGAACCCGCATAGAGCAAAAGCCTCTTTGCTAGGGCATCCCCTCTGGGAAAGCACAGCATTCTCTGGGAAATCAGAGTCGGATCTGTGGGATGCTGCTGCTGTTTTCCTGAGGAAGACTCCACAGCACGGTGTAATAAATCTGCATGGAGCGAGATCCACTTTGCCTGGGCATCCCTTCTGCCTGAGAGAGAAGCGTGGTTGCGCCTGTGGAAAGAGCCTTAAAGAAAGGGACATGTCTGTCACTGCACTCCCCAGGAGCCTGTCTCGGGAAAGTGCAGCATGCTGCCCCAGGAGAAGAGAAGGAGTCGTTGGCCTTGTGGACGGAAAATGGTCGCGAAGCAGGAGCGCAGGCCCTGGCAAGAACAGCGGGCCGGTGGCAAGACAATTGTCACCCTCTGCTTGTGCAGAGAGACGAAGCTAAGGAGACACGGGGGGATGATTGGGCACGGGAGCGTGCTCTAATCTGAGGAAGGAGTCTGGACAGAAGGAAGGCCTTTCCTGTGCCTCTGGGCCCAAGGGGATAGCAGGTCCTTGGCCACCTGTCCAGAGGGCAGACGTGGGCTTGCCACCAATCTCCCCAACCTGAACTCGCAGAAACACCTCCTGGAGGAACGGGCAATCAAATGCCATCTTCCTCCAGGATGTGGCAGCCTTGGCGGAGGCAGGGGGTGTGTCGGGGAAACAGGGACAGTTTCCCATTACTCCCCATCCCAGGGCACGGGCCGTGTGCAGTGATCCTCTCGCGGCTCCTCAAGGATGGGGAAGGCACGAGCCTAGTCCCCTGTCCCCCTGAATGCCAGAGCGAAAGGGCAGGCCTTGCCTACGAGGAGAGATGTCATTGTGAGCAGAGTGCCATCCTAGGCCATGCACGCTGCTGCAGGGTCGAGGCTGGGTCTGCTTATTTCGGCTTGGTAGGATGAACCCAGGATGTGAACTTGGAGCCCGGGAAAGCAAGGCCCAAGAGGCACCAGCTCTCCCGCTGCTCTTCTTCCCTGAAGCGACTAAAGCCTTGCTGAGGAAGCAGCGGCCAAGTGCTGTTCGCTCCAAGCCAAAGCCTCTGCGAAAGCACAGCATTCGCCGAGAAATCAGAGTCGGATCTGCGGGCTCTACTGCTGCTTGCCTGAGCCCGGTGTAACGGTGGGAGAAACCCGCATACAGCGAAATCGTCTTTGCCCGGGCATCTCCTCTGGGAAAGCACAGCATTCACTGGGAAATCAGAATCGGATGTGGGGGATGCTGCTGCTGAATACCTAAGCTACTCTCCACAGCACATTGGAAGATAACCGCATGCAACGAAATCCTCTTTGCCCTAGCACCTCTTTGCCTAAGAGAGAAGCGTGGTTGCACATCTGAAAGGGCCTTAAGGAAAGGGACATGTCTTTCACTGCACTCCCCAGGAGCAAGTCTGGGGCAGGCCGAACAAGCCGCCCCCAGAGAAGAGAAGGTGCCATTGGCCTTGAGTTTGGGAAACGGTCGGGAAGCAGGAGAGCCTGCCGTGGCAGGAAGAGTAGGCCGGTGGCAAGACAAGTGTCACTCGCTCCCTGTGCGGAGAGACGAAGCCTCACTGCTAATGAGACATGAGGTGAAGACTAGGGCAGGGGCACCTGCTCCACTCTGAGGAAGGAGTCTGGGCAGAAGGCAGGCCTGTCTTGTGCCTCTGGTCCCAAGGGGACAGCATGTCCTTGACCACCTGTCCGAAGGGCACACTTGGGCTTGCTACCAGGAGCCAAACCCGGAACTTGAGGAACAGCTCCCTCGTGAAATGGGCAGTCAGATGCCATCTTCCTCCAAGATGTGACAGCGTTTTCGGTGGCAGGGGGTTTGCCGGGGAAGGAGTGGGGACAGTCCCCCAAAGCTCCCCATTCCAGGGAACGGACGGTGTTCAGGGATCCTGTCGCCTCTCCTCTCCTGTGGCGAAGGCACTGGCCTTGTCCGTGAGTCCGCCTGAGAGCCAGTACCAAAGGCCAAGCGTTGCCTACAACGGGAGTTGGTAGTGTGCATTGAGTGCCATCCTAGGCCACGCACGCTGCTGCAGGTTTGTGGCTGTGTCTGCTTATTTCGGCCTGGCAGCGAGAACCCAGGGCGCCAACATGAAGCCCGGGACAGCAAGGCCTAAGACGGACCAGCTCTCCGCAGCTCTTCTTCCCTGACGCGACAGAGCAAACACCGAAATCCTTGCTGAGGAAGCAGCAGCGAAGTGCGGTTCCCGCCAAGCTGAAAACCTATGCGAAAGCATAGCCATCGCTGGGAAATCAGAGTCGTTTCTGTGGGCTGCTGTTGCTGCTTGCCTTAGCCTAGTATTCGAGCACGGCGGGAGGAACCCGCATAGAGCAAAAGCCTCTTTGCTAGGGCATCCCCTCTGGGAAAGCACAGCATTCTCTGGGAAATCAGAGTCGGATCTGTGGGATGCTGCTGCTGTTTTCCTGAGGAAGACTCCACAGCACGGTGTAATAAATCTGCATGGAGCGAGATCCACTTTGCCTGGGCATCCCTTCTGCCTGAGAGAGAAGCGTGGTTGCGCCTGTGGAAAGAGCCTTAAAGAAAGGGACATGTCTGTCACTGCACTCCCCAGGAGCCTGTCTCGGGAAAGTGCAGCATGCTGCCCCAGGAGAAGAGAAGGAGTCGTTGGCCTTGTGGACGGAAAACGGTCGCGAACCAGGAGCGCCGGCCCTGGCAAGAACAGCGGGCCGGTGGCAAGACAATTGTCACCCTCTGCTTGTGCAGAGAGACGAAGCTAAGGAGACACGGGGGGATGATTGGGCACGGGAGCGTGCTCTAATCTGAGGAAGGAGTCTGGACAGAAGGAAGGCCTTTCCTGTGCCTCTGGGCCCAAGGGGATAGCAGGTCCTTGGCCACCTGTCCAGAGGGCAGACGTGGGCTTGCCACCAATCTCCCCAACCTGAACTCGCAGAAACACCTCCTGGAGGAACGGGCAATCAAATGCCGTCTTCCTCCAGGATGTGGCAGCCTTGGCGGAGGCAGGGGGTGTGTCGGGGAAACAGGGACAGTTTCCCATTACTCCCCATCCCAGGGCACGGGCCGTGTGCACTGATCCTCTCGCGGCTCCTCAAGGATGGGGAAGGCACGAGCCTAGTCCCCTGTCCCCCTGAATGCCAGAGCGAAAGGGCAGGCCTTGCCTACGAGGAGAGATGTCATTGTGAGCAGAGTGCCATCCTAGGCCATGCACGCTGCTGCAGGGTCGAGGCTGGGTCTGCTTATTTCGGCTTGGTAGGATGAACCCAGGATGTGAACTTGGAGCCCGGGAAAGCAAGGCCCAAGAGGCACCAGCTCTCCCGCTGCTCTTCTTCCCTGAAGCGACTAAAGCCTTGCTGAGGAAGCAGCGGCCAAGTGCTGTTCGCTCCAAGCCAAAGCCTCTGTGAAAGCACAGCATTCGCCGAGAAATCAGAGTCGGATCTGCGGGCTCTAAAGCTGCTTGCCTGAGCCCGGTGTAACGGTGGGAGAAACCCGCATACAGCGAAATCCTCTTTGCCCGGGCATCTCCTCTGGGAAAGCACAGCATTCACTGGGAAATCAGAATCGGATGTGGGGGATGCTGCTGCTGAATACCTAAGCTACTCTCCACAGCACGTTGGAAGATACCCGCATGCAACGAAATCCTCTTTGCCCTAGCACCTCTTTGCCTAAGAGAGAAGCGTGGTTGCACATCTGAAAGGGCCTTAAGGAAAGGGACATGTCTTTCACTGCACTCCCCAGGAGCAAGTCTGGGGCAGGCCGAACAAGCCGCCCCCAGAGAAGAGAAGGTGCCATTGGCCTTGAGTTTGGGAAACGGTCGGGAAGCAGGAGAGCATGCCGTGGCAGGAAGAGCAGGCCGGTGGCAAGACAAGTGTCACCCGCTCCCGGTGCGGAGAGACGAAGCCTCACTGCTAATGAGACATGAGGTGACGACAAGGGCAGGGGCACCTGCTCCACTCTGAGGAAGGAGTCTGGGCAGAAGGCAGGCCTGTCTTGTGCCTCTGGTCCCAAGGGGACAGCATGTCCTTGACCACCTGTCCGTAGGGCACACTTGGGCTTGCTACCAGGAGCCAAACCCGGAACTTGAGGAACAGCTCCCTCGTGAAATGGGCAGTCAGATGCCATCTTCCTCCAAGATGTGACAGCGTTTTCGGTGGCAGGGGGTTTGCCGGGGAAGGAGTGGGGACAGTCCCCCAAAGCTCCCCATTCCAGGGAACGGACGGTGTTCAGGGATCCTGTCGCCTCTCCTCTCCTGTGGCGAAGGCACTGGCCTTGTCCGTGAGTCCGCCTGAGAGCCAGTACCAAAGGCCAAGCGTTGCCTACAACGGGAGTTGGTAGTGTGCATTGAGTGCCATCCTAGGCCACGCACGCTGCTGCAGGTTTGTGGCTGTGTCTGCTTATTTCGGCCTGGCAGCGAGAACCCAGGGCGCCAACATGAAGCCCGGGACAGCAAGGCCTAAGACGGACCAGCTCTCCGCAGCTCTTCTTCCCTGACGCGACAGAGCAAACACCGAAATCCTTGCTGAGGAAGCAGCAGCGAAGTGCGGTTCCCGCCAAGCTGAAAACCTATGCGAAAGCATAGCCATCGCTGGGAAATCAGAGTCGTTTCTGTGGGCTGCTGTTGCTGCTTGCCTTAGCCTAGTATTCGAGCACGGCGGGAGGAACCCGCATAGAGCAAAAGCCTCTTTGCTAGGGCATCCCGTCTGAGAAAGCACAGCATTCTCTGGGAAATCAGAGTCGGATCTGTGGGATGCTGCTGCTGTTTTCCTGAGGAAGACTCCACAGCACGGTGTAATAAATCCGCATGGAGCGAGATCCACTTTGCCTGGGCATCCCTTCTGCCTGAGAGAGAAGCGTGGTTGCGCCTGTGGAAAGATCCTTAAAGAAAGGGACATGTCTGTCACTGCACTCCGCAGGAGCCTGTCTAGGAAAAGTGCAGCATGCTGCCCCAGGAGAAGAGAAGGAGTCGTTGGCCTTGTGGACGGAAAACGGTCGCGAAGCAGGAGCGCCGGCCCTGGCAAGAACAGCGGGCCGGTGGCAAGACAATTGTCACCCTCTGCTTGTGCAGAGAGACGAAGCTAAGGAGACACGAGGGGATGATTGGGCACGGGAGCGTGCTCTAATCTGAGGAAGGAGTCTGGACAGAAGGAAGGCCTTTCCTGTGCCTCTGGGCCCAAGGGGATAGCAGGTCCTTGGCCACCTGTCCAGAGGGCAGACGTGGGCTTGCCACCAATCTCCCGAACCTGAACTCGCAGAAACACCTCCTGGAGGAACGGGCAATCAAATGCCGTCTTCCTCCAGGATGTGGCAGCCTTGGCGGAGGCAGGGGGTGTGTCGGGGAAACAGGGACAGTTTCCCATTACTCCCCATCCCAGGGCACGGGCCGTGTGCAGTGATCCTCTCGCGGCTCCTCAAGGATGGGGAAGGCACGAGCCTAGTCCCCTGTCCCCCTGAATGCCAGAGCGAAAGGGCAGGCCTTGCCTACGAGGAGAGATGTCATTGTGAGCAGAGTGCCATCCTAGGCCATGCACGCTGCTGCAGGGTCGAGGCTGGGTCTGCTTATTTCGGCTTGGTAGGATGAACCCAGGATGTGAACTTGGAGCCCGGGAAAGCAAGGCCCAAGAGGCACCAGCTCTCCCGCTGCTCTTCTTCCCAGAAGCGACTAAAGCCTTGCTGAGGAAGCAGCGGCCAAGTGCTGTTCGCTCCAAGCCAAAGCCTCTGCGAAAGCACAGCATTCGCCGAGAAATCAGAGTCGGATCTGCGGGCTCTACTGCTGCTTGCCTGAGCCCGGTGTAACGGTGGGAGAAACCCGCATACAGCGAAATCCTCTTTGCCCGGGCATCTCCTCTGGGAAAGCACAGCATTCACTGGGAAATCAGAATCGGATGTGGGGGATGCTGCTGCTGAATACCTAAGCTACTCTCCACAGCACGTTGGAAGATACCCGCATGCAACGAAATCCTCTTTGCCCTAGCACCTCTTTGCCTAAGAGAGAAGCGTGGTTGCACATCTGAAAGGGCCTTAAGGAAAGGGACATGTCTTTCACTGCACTCCCCAGGAGCAAGTCTGGGGCAGGCCGAACAAGCCGCCCCCAGAGAAGAGAAGGTGCCATTGGCCTTGAGTTTGGGAAACGGTCGGGAAGCAGGAGAGCCTGCCGTGGCAGGAAGAGCAGGCCGGTGGCAAGACAAGTGTCACCCGCTCCCTGTGCGGAGAGACGAAGCCTCACTGCTAATGAGACATGAGGTGACGACTAGGGCAGGGGCACCTGCTCCACTCTGAGGAAGGAGTCTGGGCAGAAGGCAGGCCTGTCTTGTGCCTCTGGTCCCAAGGGGACAGCATGTCCTTGACCACCTGTCCGTAGGGCACACTTGGGCTTGCTACCAGGAGCCAAACCCGGAACTTGAGGAACAGCTCCCTCGTGAAATGGGCAGTCAGATGCCATCTTCCTCCAAGATGTGACAGCGTTTTCAGTGGCAGGGGGTTTGCCGGGGAAGGAGTGGGGACAGTCCCCCAAAGCTCCCCATTCCAGGGAACGGACGGTGTTCAGGGATCCTGTCGCCTCTCCTCTCCAGTGGCGAAGGCACTGGCCTTGTCCGTGAGTCCGCCTGAGTGCCAGTACCAAAGACCAAGCGTTGCCTACAACGGGAGTTGGTAGTGTGCATTGAGTGCCATCCTAGGCCACGCACGCTGCTGCAGGTTTGTGGCTGTGTCTGCTTATTTCGGCCTGGCAGCGAGAACCCAGGGCGCCAACATGAAGCCCGGGACAGCAAGGCCTAAGACGGACCAGCTCTCCGCAGCTCTTCTTCCCTGACGCGACAGAGCAAACACCGAAATCCTTGCTGAGGAAGCAGCAGCGAAGTGCGGTTCCCGCCAAGCTGAAAACCTATGCGAAAGCATAGCCATCGCTGGGAAATCAGAGTCGTTTCTGTGGGCTGCTGTTGCTGCTTGCCTTAGCCTAGTATTCGAGCACGGCGGGAGGAACCCGCATAGAGCAAAAGCCTCTTTGCTAGGGCATCCCGTCTGAGAAAGCACAGCATTCTCTGGGAAATCAGAGTCGGATCTGTGGGATGCTGCTGCTGTTTTCCTGAGGAAGACTCCACAGCACGGTGTAATAAATCCGCATGGAGCGAGATCCACTTTGCCTGGGCATCCCTTCTGCCTGAGAGAGAAGCGTGGTTGCGCCTGTGGAAAGATCCTTAAAGAAAGGGACATGTCTGTCACTGTACTCCGCAGGAGCCTGTCTAGGGAAAGTGCAGCATGCTGCCCCAGGAGAAGAGAAGGAGTCGTTGGCCTTGTGGACGGAAAACGGTCGCGAAGCAGGAGCGCCGGCCCTGGCAAGAACAGCGGGCCGGTGTCAAGACAATTGTCACCCTCTGCTTGTGCAGAGAGACGAAGCTAAGGAGACACGAGGGGATGATTGGGCACGGGAGCGTGCTCTAATCTGAGGAAGGAGTCTGGACAGAAGGAAGGCCTTTCCTGTGCCTCTGGGCCCAAGGGGATAGCAGGTCCTTGGCCACCTGTCCAGAGGGCAGACGTGGGCTTGCCACCAATCTCCCGAACCTGAACTCGCAGAAACACCTCCTGGAGGAACGGGCAATCAAATGCCGTCTTCCTCCAGGATGTGGTAGCCTTGGCGGAGGCAGGGGGTGTGTCGGGGAAACAGGGACAGTTTCCCATTACTCCCCATCCCAGGGCACGGGCCGTGTGCAGTGATCCTCTCGCGGCTCCTCAAGGATGGGGAAGGCACGAGCCTAGTCCCCTGTCCCCCTGAATGCCAGAGCGAAAGGGCAGGCCTTGCCTACGAGGAGAGATGTCATTGTGAGCAGAGTGCCATCCTAGGCCATGCACGCTGCTGCAGGGTCGAGGCTGGGTCTGCTTATTTCGGCTTGGTAGGATGAACCCAGGATGTGAACTTGGAGCCCGGGAAAGCAAGGCCCAAGAGGCACCAGCTCTCCCGCTGCTCTTCTTCCCAGAAGCGACTAAAGCCTTGCTGAGGAAGCAGCGGCCAAGTGCTGTTCGCTCCAAGCCAAAGCCTCTGCGAAAGCACAGCATTCGCCGAGAAATCAGAGTCGGATCTGCGGGCTCTACTGCTGCTTGCCTGAGCCCGGTGTAACGGTGGGAGAAACCCGCATACAGCGAAATCCTCTTTGCCCGGGCATCTCCTCTGGGAAAGCACAGCCTTCATTGGGAAATCAGAATCGGATGTGGGGGATGCTGCTGCTGAATACCTAAGCTACTCTCCACAGCACGTTGGAAGATACCCGCATGCAACGAAATCCTCTTTGCCCTAGCACCTCTTTGCCTAAGAGAGAAGCGTGGTTGCACATCTGAAAGGGCCTTAAGGAAAGGGACATGTCTTTCACTGCACTCCCCAGGAGCAAGTCTGGGGCAGGCCGAACAAGCCGCCCCCAGAGAAGAGAAGGTGCCATTGCCTTGAGTTTGGGAAACGGTCGGGAAGCAGGAGAGCCTGCCGTGGCAGGAAGAGCAGGCCGGTGGCAAGACAAGTGTCACCCGCTCCCGGTGCGGAGAGACGAAGCCTCACTGCTAATGAGACATGAGGTGACGACTAGGGCAGGGGCACCTGCTCCACTCTGAGGAAGGAGTCTGGGCAGAAGGCTAGCCTGTCTTGTGCCTCTGGTCCCAAGGGGACAGCATGTCCTTGACCACCTGTCCGTAGGGCACACTTGGGCTTGCTACCAGGAGCCAAACCCGGAACTTGAGGAACAGCTCCCTCGTGAAATGGGCAGTCAGATGCCATCTTCCTCCAAGATGTGGCAGCGTTTTCGGTGGCAGGGGGTTTGCCGGGGAAGGAGTGGGGACAGTCCCCCAAAGCTCCCCATTCCAGGGAACGGACGGTGTTCAGGGATCCTGTCGCCTCTCCTCTCCTGTGGCGAAGGCACTGGCCTTGTCCGAGAGTCCGCCTGAGAGCCAGTACCAAAGGCCAAGCGTTGCCTACAACGGGAGTTGGTAGTGTGCATTGAGTGCCATCCTAGGCCACGCACGCTGCTGCAGTTTTGTGGCTGTGTCTGCTTATTTCGGCCTGGCAGCGAGAACCCAGGGCGCCAAAATGAAGCCCGGGACAGCAAGGCCTAAGACGGACCAGCTCTCCGCAGCTCTTCTTCCCTGACGCGACAGAGCAAACACCGAAATCCTTGCTAAGGAAGCAGCATCGAAGTGCGGTTCCCGCCAAGCTGAAAACCTATGCGAAAGCATAGCCATCGCTGGGAAATCAGAGTCGTTTCTGTGGGCTGCTGTTGCTGCTTGCCTTAGCCTAGTATTCGAGCACGGCGGGAGGAACCCGCATAGAGCAAAAGCCTCTTTGCTAGGGCATCCCCTCTGGGAAAGCACAGCATTCTCTGGGAAATCAGAGTCGGATCTGTGGGATGCTGCTGCTGTTTTCCTGAGGAAGACTCCACAGCACGGTGTAATAAATCTGCATGGAGCGAGATCCACTTTGCCTGGGCATCCCTTCTGCCTGAGAGAGAAGCGTGGTTGCGCCTGTGGAAAGAGCCTTAAAGAAAGGGACATGTCTGTCACTGCACTCCCCAGGAGCCTGTCTCGGGAAAGTGCAGCATGCTGCCCCAGGAGAAGAGAAGGAGTCGTTGGCCTTGTGGACGGAAAATGGTCGCGAAGCAGGAGCGCAGGCCCTGGCAAGAACAGCGGGCCGGTGGCAAGACAATTGTCACCCTCTGCTTGTGCAGAGAGACGAAGCTAAGGAGACACGGGGGGATGATTGGGCACGGGAGCGTGCTCTAATCTGAGGAAGGAGTCTGGACAGAAGGAAGGCCTTTCCTGTGCCTCTGGGCCCAAGGGGATAGCAGGTCCTTGGCCACCTGTCCAGAGGGCAGACGTGGGCTTGCCACCAATCTCCCCAACCTGAACTCGCAGAAACACCTCCTGGAGGAACGGGCAATCAAATGCCATCTTCCTCCAGGATGTGGCAGCCTTGGCGGAGGCAGGGGGTGTGTCGGGGAAACAGGGACAGTTTCCCATTACTCCCCATCCCAGGGCACGGGCCGTGTGCAGTGATCCTCTCGCGGCTCCTCAAGGATGGGGAAGGCACGAGCCTAGTCCCCTGTCCCCCTGAATGCCAGAGCGAAAGGGCAGGCCTTGCCTACGAGGAGAGATGTCATTGTGAGCAGAGTGCCATCCTAGGCCATGCACGCTGCTGCAGGGTCGAGGCTGGGTCTGCTTATTTCGGCTTGGTAGGATGAACCCAGGATGTGAACTTGGAGCCCGGGAAAGCAAGGCCCAAGAGGCACCAGCTCTCCCGCTGCTCTTCTTCCCTGAAGCGACTAAAGCCTTGCTGAGGAAGCAGCGGCCAAGTGCTGTTCGCTCCAAGCCAAAGCCTCTGCGAAAGCACAGCATTCGCCGAGAAATCAGAGTCGGATCTGCGGGCTCTACTGCTGCTTGCCTGAGCCCGGTGTAACGGTGGGAGAAACCCGCATACAGCGAAATCGTCTTTGCCCGGGCATCTCCTCTGGGAAAGCACAGCATTCACTGGGAAATCAGAATCGGATGTGGGGGATGCTGCTGCTGAATACCTAAGCTACTCTCCACAGCACATTGGAAGATACCCGCATGCAACGAAATCCTCTTTGCCCTAGCACCTCTTTGCCTAAGAGAGAAGCGTGGTTGCACATCTGAAAGGGCCTTAAGGAAAGGGACATGTCTTTCACTGCACTCCCCAGGAGCAAGTCTGGGGCAGGCCGAACAAGCCGCCCCCAGAGAAGAGAAGGTGCCATTGGCCTTGAGTTTGGGAAACGGTCGGGAAGCAGGAGAGCCTGCCGTGGCAGGAAGAGCAGGCCGGTGGCAAGACAAGTGTCACTCGCTCCCTGTGCGGAGAGACGAAGCCTCACTGCTAATGAGACATGAGGTGAAGACTAGGGCAGGGGCACCTGCTCCACTCTGAGGAAGGAGTCTGGGCAGAAGGCAGGCCTGTCTTGTGCCTCTGGTCCCAAGGGGACAGCATGTCCTTGACCACCTGTCCGTAGGGCACACTTGGGCTTGCTACCAGGAGCCAAACCCGGAACTTGAGGAACAGCTCCCTCGTGAAATGGGCAGTCAGATGCCATCTTCCTCCAAGATGTGACAGCGTTTTCGGTGGCAGGGGGTTTGCCGGGGAAGGAGTGGGGACAGTCCCCCAAAGCTCCCCATTCCAGGGAACGGACGGTGTTCAGGGATCCTGTCGCCTCTCCTCTCCTGTGGCGAAGGCACTGGCCTTGTCCGTGAGTCCGCCTGAGAGCCAGTACCAAAGGCCAAGCGTTGCCTACAACGGGAGTTGGTAGTGTGCATTGAGTGCCATCCTAGGCCACGCACGCTGCTGCAGGTTTGTGGCTGTGTCTGCTTATTTCGGCCTGGCAGCGAGAACCCAGGGCGCCAACATGAAGCCCGGGACAGCAAGGCCTAAGACGGACCAGCTCTCCGCAGCTCTTCTTCCCTGACGCGACAGAGCAAACACCGAAATCCTTGCTGAGGAAGCAGCAGCGAAGTGCGGTTCCCGCCAAGCTGAAAACCTATGCGAAAGCATAGCCATCGCTGGGAAATCAGAGTCGTTTCTGTGGGCTGCTGTTGCTGCTTGCCTTAGCCTAGTATTCGAGCACGGCGGGAGGAACCCGCATAGAGCAAAAGCCTCTTTGCTAGGGCATCCCCTCTGGGAAAGCACAGCATTCTCTGGGAAATCAGAGTCGGATCTGTGGGATGCTGCTGCTGTTTTCCTGAGGAAGACTCCACAGCACGGTGTAATAAATCTGCATGGAGCGAGATCCACTTTGCCTGGGCATCCCTTCTGCCTGAGAGAGAAGCGTGGTTGCGCCTGTGGAAAGAGCCTTAAAGAAAGGGACATGTCTGTCACTGCACTCCCCAGGAGCCTGTCTCGGGAAAGTGCAGCATGCTGCCCCAGGAGAAGAGAAGGAGTCGTTGGCCTTGTGGACGGAAAACGGTCGCGAACCAGGAGCGCCGGCCCTGGCAAGAACAGCGGGCCGGTGGCAAGACAATTGTCACCCTCTGCTTGTGCAGAGAGACGAAGCTAAGGAGACACGGGGGGATGATTGGGCACGGGAGCGTGCTCTAATCTGAGGAAGGAGTCTGGACAGAAGGAAGGCCTTTCCTGTGCCTCTGGGCCCAAGGGGATAGCAGGTCCTTGGCCACCTGTCCAGAGGGCAGACGTGGGCTTGCCACCAATCTCCCGAACCTGAACTCGCAGAAACACCTCCTGGAGGAACGGGCAATCAAATGCCGTCTTCCTCCAGGATGTGGCAGCCTTGGCGGAGGCAGGGGGTGTGTCGGGGAAACAGGGACAGTTTCCCATTACTCCCCATCCCAGGGCACGGGCCGTGTGCAGTGATCCTCTCGCGGCTCCTCAAGGATGGGGAAGGCACGAGCCTAGTCCCCTGTCCCCCTGAATGCCAGAGCGAAAGGGCAGGCCTTGCCTACGAGGAGAGATGTCATTGTGAGCAGAGTGCCATCCTAGGCCATGCACGCTGCTGCAGGGTCGAGGCTGGGTCTGCTTATTTCGGCTTGGTAGGATGAACCCAGGATGTGAACTTGGAGCCCGGGAAAGCAAGGCCCAAGAGGCACCAGCTCTCCCGCTGCTCTTCTTCCCTGAAGCGACTAAAGCCTTGCTGAGGAAGCAGCGGCCAAGTGCTGTTCGCTCCAAGCCAAAGCCTCTGTGAAAGCACAGCATTCGCCGAGAAATCAGAGTCGGATCTGCGGGCTCTAAAGCTGCTTGCCTGAGCCCGGTGTAACGGTGGGAGAAACCCGCATACAGCGAAATCCTCTTTGCCCGGGCATCTCCTCTGGGAAAGCACAGCATTCACTGGGAAATCAGAATCGGATGTGGGGGATGCTGCTGCTGAATACCTAAGCTACTCTCCACAGCACGTTGGAAGATACCCGCATGCAACGAAATCCTCTTTGCCCTAGCACCTCTTTGCCTAAGAGAGAAGCGTGGTTGCACATCTGAAAGGGCCTTAAGGAAAGGGACATGTCTTTCACTGCACTCCCCAGGAGCAAGTCTGGGGCAGGCCGAACAAGCCGCCCCCAGAGAAGAGAAGGTGCCATTGGCCTTGAGTTTGGGAAACGGTCGGGAAGCAGGAGAGCCTGCCGTGGCAGGAAGAGCAGGCCGGTGGCAAGACAAGTGTCACCCGCTCCCGGTGCGGAGAGACGAAGCCTCACTGCTAATGAGACATGAGGTGACGACTAGGGCAGGGGCACCTGCTCCACTCTGAGGAAGGAGTCTGGGCAGAAGGCAGGCCTGTCTTGTGCCTCTGGTCCCAAGGGGACAGCATGTCCTTGACCACCTGTCCGTAGGGCACACTTGGGCTTGCTACCAGGAGCCAAACCCGGAACTTGAGGAACAGCTCCCTCGTGAAATGGGCAGTCAGATGCCATCTTCCTCCAAGATGTGACAGCGTTTTCGGTGGCAGGGGGTTTGCCGGGGAAGGAGTGGGGACAGTCCCCCAAAGCTCCCCATTCCAGGGAACGGACGGTGTTCAGGGATCCTGTCGCCTCTCCTCTCCTGTGGCGAAGGCACTGGCCTTGTCCGTGAGTCCGCCTGAGAGCCAGTACCAAAGGCCAAGCGTTGCCTACAACGGGAGTTGGTAGTGTGCATTGAGTGCCATCCTAGGCCACGCACGCTGCTGCAGGTTTGTGGCTGTGTCTGCTTATTTCGGCCTGGCAGCGAGAACCCAGGGCGCCAACATGAAGCCCGGGACAGCAAGGCCTAAGACGGACCAGCTCTCCGCAGCTCTTCTTCCCTGACGTGACAGAGCAAACACCGAAATCCTTGCTGAGGAAGCAGCAGCGAAGTGCGGTTCCCGCCAAGCTGAAAACCTATGCGAAAGCATAGCCATCGCTGGGAAATCAGAGTCGTTTCTGTGGGCTGCTGTTGCTGCTTGCCTTAGCCTAGTATTCGAGCACGGCGGGAGGAACCCGCATAGAGCAAAAGCCTCTTTGCTAGGGCATCCCCTCTGAGAAAGCACAGCATTCTCTGGGAAATCAGAGTCGGATCTGTGGGATGCTGCTGCTGTTTTCCTGAGGAAGACTCCACAGCACGGTGTAATAAATCTGCATGGAGCGAGATCCACTTTGCCTGGGCATCCCTTCTGCCTGAGAGAGAAGCGTGGTTGCGCCTGTGGAAAGAGCCTTAAAGAAAGGGACATGTCTGTCACTTCACTCCCCAGGAGCCTGTCTCGGGAAAGTGCAGCATGCTGCCCCAGGAGAAGAGAAGGAGTCGTTGGCCTTGTGGACGGAAAACGGTCGCGAAGCAGGAGCGCCGGCCCTGGCAAGAACAGCGGGCCGGTGGCAAGACAATTGTCACCCTCTGCTTGTGCAGAGAGACGAAGCTAAGGAGACACGAGGGGATGATTGGGCACGGGAGCGTGCTCTAATCTGAGGAAGGAGTCTGGACAGAAGGAAGGCCTTTCCTGTGCCTCTGGGCACAAGGGGATAGCAGGTCCTTGGCCACCTGTCCAGAGGGCAGACGTGGGCTTGCCACCAATCTCCCCAACCTGAACTCGCAGAAACACCTCCTGGAGGAACGGGCAATCAAATGCCGTCTTCCTCCAGGATGTGGCAGCCTTGGCGGAGGCAGGGGGTGTGTCGGGGAAACAGGGACAGTTTCCCATTACTCCCCATCCCAGGGCACGGGCCGTGTGCAGTGATCCTCTCGCGGCTCCTCAAGGATGGGGAAGGCACGAGCCTAGTCCCCTGTCCCCCTGAATGCCAGAGCGAAAGGGCAGGCCTTGCCTACGAGGAGAGATGTCATTGTGAGCAGAGTGCCATCCTAGGCCATGCACGCTGCTGCAGGGTCGAGGCTGGGTCTGCTTATTTCGGCTTGGTAGGATGAACCCAGGATGTGAACTTGGAGCCCGGGAAAGCAAGGCCCAAGAGGCACCAGCTCTCCCGCTGCTCTTCTTCCCTGAAGCGACTAAAGCCTTGCTGAGGAAGCAGCGGCCATGTGCTGTTCGCTCCAAGCCAAAGCCTCTGCGAAAGCACAGCATTCGCCGAGAAATCAGAGTCGGATCTGCGGGCTCTACTGCTGCTTGCCTGAGCCCGGTGTAACGGTGGGAGAAACCCGCATACAGCGAAATCCTCTTTGCCCGGGCATCTCCTCTGGGAAAGCACAGCATTCACTGGGAAATCAGAATCGGATGTGGGGGATGCTGCTGCTGAATACCTAAGCTACTCTCCACAGCACGTTGGAAGATACCCACATGCAACGAAATCCTCTTTGCCCTAGCACCTCTTTGCCTAAGAGAGAAGCGTGGTTGCACATCTGAAAGGGCCTTAAGGAAAGGGACATGTCTTTCACTGCACTCCCCAGGAGCAAGTCTGGGGCAGGCCGAACAAGGCGCCCCCAGAGAAGAGAAGGTGCCATTGGCCTTGAGTTTGGGAAACGGTCGGGAAGCAGGAGAGCCTGCCGTGGCAGGAAGAGCAGGCCGGTGGCAAGACAAGTGTCACCCGCTCCCGGTGCGGAGAGACGAAGCCTCACTGCTAATGAGACATGAGGTGACGACTAGGGCAGGGGCACCTGCTCCACTCTGAGGAAGGAGTCTGGGCAGAAGGCAGGCCTGTCTTGTGCCTCTGGTCCCAAGGGGACAGCATGTCCTTGACCACCTGTCCGTAGGGCACACTTGGGCTTGCTACCAGGAGCCAAACCCGGAACTTGAGGAACAGCTCCCTCGTGAAATGGGCAGTCAGATGCCATCTTCCTCCAAGATGTGACAGCGTTTTCGGTGGCAGGGGGTTTGCCGGGGAAGGAGTGGGGACAGTCCCCCAAAGCTCCCCATTCCAGGGAACGGACGGTGTTCAGGGATCCTGTCGCCTCTCCTCTCCTGTGGCGAAGGCACTGGCCTTGTCCGTGAGTCCGCCTGAGAGCCAGTACCAAAGGCCAAGCGTTGCCTACAACGGGAGTTGGTATTGTGTATTGAGTGCCATCCTAGGCCACGCACGCTGCTGCAGGTTTGTGGCTGTGTCTGCTTATTTCGGCCTGGCAGCGAGAACCCAGGGCGCCAACATGAAGCCCGGGACAGCAAGGCCTAAGACGGACCAGCTCTCCGCAGCTCTTCTTCCCTGACGCGACAGAGCAAACACCGAAATCCTGGCTGAGGAAGCAGCAGCGAAGTGCGGTTCCCGCCAAGCTGAAAACCTATGCGAAAGCATAGCCATCGCTGGGAAATCAGAGTCGTTTCTGTGGGCTGCTGTTGCTGCTTGCCTTAGCCTAGTATTCGAGCACGGCGGGAGGAACCCGCATAGAGCAAAAGCCTCTTTGCTAGGGCATCCCCTCTGGGAAAGCACAGCATTCTCTGGGAAATCAGAGTCGGATCTGTGGGATGCTGCTGCTGTTTTCCTGAGGAAGACTCCACAGCACGGTGTAATAAATCTGCATGGAGCGAGATCCACTTTGCCTGGGCATCCCTTCTGCCTGAGAGAGAAGCGTGGTTGCGCCTGTGGAAAGAGCCTTAAAGAAAGGGACATGTCTGTCACTGCACTCCCCAGGAGCCTGTCTCGGGAAAGTGCAGCATGCTGCCCCAGGAGAAGAGAAGGAGTCGTTGGCCTTGTGGACGGAAAACGGTCGCGAAGCAGGAGCGCCGGCCCTGGCAAGAACAGCGGGCCGGTGGCAAGACAATTGTCACCCTCTGCTTGTGCAGAGAGACGAAGCTAAGGAGACACGGGGGGATGATTGGGCACGGGAGCGTGCTCTAATCTGAGGAAGGAGTCTGGACAGAAGGAAGGCCTTTCCTGTGCCTCTGGGCCCAAGGGGATAGCAGGTCCTTGGCCACCTGTCCAGAGGGCAGACGTGGGCTTGCCACCAATCTCCCCAACCTGAACTCGCAGAAACACCTCCTGGAGGAACGGGCAATCAAATGCCGTCTTCCTCCAGGATGTGGCAGCCTTGGCGGAGGCAGGGGGTGTGTCGGGGAAACAGGGACAGTTTCCCATTACTCCCCATCCCAGGGCACGGGCCGTGTGCAGTGATCCTCTCGCGGCTCCTCAAGGATGGGGAAGGCACGAGCCTAGTCCCCTGTCCCCCTGAATGCCAGAGCGAAAGGGCAGGCCTTGCCTACGAGGAGAGATGTCATTGTGAGCAGAGTGCCATCCTAGGCCATGCACGCTGCTGCAGGGTCGAGGCTGGGTCTGCTTATTTCGGCTTGGTAGGATGAACCCAGGATGTGAACTTGGAGCCCGGGAAAGCAAGGCCCAAGAGGCACCAGCTCTCCCGCTGCTCTTCTTCCCTGAAGCGACTAAAGCCTTGCTGAGGAAGCAGCGGCCAAGTGCTGTTCGCTCCAAGCCAAAGCCTCTGCGAAAGCACAGCATTCGCTGAGAAATCAGAGTCGGATCTGCGGGCTCTACTGCTGCTTGCCTGAGCCCGGTCTCGCGGTGGGAGAAACCCGCATACAGCGAAATCCTCTTTGCCCGGGCATCTCCTCTGGGAAAGCACAGCATTCACTGGGAATCAGAATCGGATGTGGGGGATGCTGCTGCTGAATACCTAAGCTACTCTCCACAGCACGTTGGAAGATACCCGCATGCAACGAAATCCTCTTTGCCCTAGCACCTCTTTGCCTAAGAGAGAAGCGTGGTTGCACATCTGAAAGGGCCTTAAGGAAAGGGACATGTCTTTCACTGCACTCCCCAGGAGCAAGTCTGGGGCAGGCCGAACAAGCCGCCCCCAGAGAAGAGAAGGTGCCATTGGCCTTGAGTTTGGGAAACGGTCGGGAAGCAGGAGAGCCTGCCGTGGCAGGAAGAGAAGGCCGGAGGCAAGACAAGTGTCACCCGCTCCCTGTGCGGAGACACGAAGCCTCACTGCTAATGAGACATGAGGTGACGACTAGGGCAGGGGCACCTGCTCCACTCTGAGGAAGGAGTCTGGGCAGAAGGCAGGCCTGTCTTGTGCCTCTGGTCCCAAGGGGACAGCATGTCCTTGACCACCTGTCCGTAGGGCACACTTGGGCTTGCTACCAGGAGCCAAACCCGGAACTTGAGGAACAGCTCCCTCGTGAAATGGGCAGTCAGATGCCATCTTCCTCCAAGATGTGGCAGCGTTTTCGGTGGCAGGGGGTTTGCCGGGGAAGGAGTGGGAACAGTCCCCCAAAGCTCCCCATTCCAGGGAACGGACGGTGTTCAGGGATCCTGTCGCCTCTCCTCTCCTGTGGCGAAGGCACTGGCCTTGTCCGTGAGTCCGCCTGAGAGCCAGTACCAAAGGCCAAGCGTTGCCTACAACGGGAGTTGGTAGTGTGCATTGAGTGCCATCCTAGGCCACGCACGCTGCTGCAGGTTTGTGGCTGTGTCTGCTTATTTCGGCCTGGCAGCGAGAACCCAGGGCGCCAACATGAAGCCCGGGACAGCAAGGCCTAAGACGGACCAGCTCTCCGCAGCTCTTCTTCCCTGACGCGACAGAGCAAACACCGAAATCCTTGCTGAGGAAGCAGCAGCGAAGTGCGGTTCCCGCCAAGCTGAAAACCTATGCTAAAGCATAGCCATCGCTGGGAAATCAGAGTCGTTTCTGTGGGCTGCTGTTGCTGCTTGCCTTAGCCTAGTATTCGAGCACGGCGGGAGGAACCCGCATAGAGCAAAAGCCTCTTTGCTAGGGCATCCCCTCTGGGAAAGCACAGCATTCTCTGGGAAATCAGAGTCGGATCTGTGGGATGCTGCTGCTGTTTTCCTGAGGAAGACTCCACAGCACGGTGTAATAAATCCGCATGGAGCGAGATCCACTTTGCCTGGGCATCCCTTCTGCCTGAGAGAGAAGCGTGGTTGCGCCTGTGGAAAGAGCCTTAAAGAAAGGGACATGTCTGTCACTGCACTCCCCAGGAGCCTGTCTCGGGAAAGTGCAGCATGCTGCCCCAGGAGAAGAGAAGGAGTCGTTGGCCTTGTGGACGGAAAACGGTCGCGAAGCAGGAGCGCCGGCCCTGGCAAGAACAGCGGGCCGGTGGCAAGACAATTGTCACCCTCTGCTTGTGCAGAGAGACGAAGCTAAGGAGACACGGGCGGATGATTGGGCACGGGAGCGTGCTCTAATCTGAGGAAGGAGTCTGGACAGAAGGAAGGCCTTTCCTGTGCCTCTGGGCCCAAGGGGATAGCAGGTCCTTGGCCACCTGTCCAGAGGGCAGACGTGGGCTTGCCACCAATCTCCCCAACCTGAACTCGCAGAAACACCTCCTGGAGGAACGGGCAATCAAATGCCGTCTTCCTCCAGGATGTGGCAGCCTTGGCGGAGGCAGGGGGTGTGTCGGGGAAACAGGGACAGTTTCCCATTACTCCCCATCCCAGGGCACGGGCCGTGTGCAGTGATCCTCTCGCGGCTCCTCAAGGATGGGGAAGGCACGAGCCTAGTCCCCTGTCCCCCTGAATGCCAGAGCGAAAGGGCAGGCCTTGCCTACGAGGAGAGATGTCATTGTGAGCAGAGTGCCATCCTAGGCCATGCACGCTGCTGCAGGGTCGAGGCTGGGTCTGCTTATTTCGGCTTGGTAGTATGAACCCAGGATGTGAACTTGGAGCCCGGGAAAGCAAGGCCCAAGAGGCACCAGCTCTCCCGCTGCTCTTCTTCCCTGAAGCGACTAAAGCCTTGCTGAGGAAGCAGCGGCCATGTGCTGTTCGCTCCAAGCCAAAGCCTCTGCGAAAGCACAGCATTCGCCGAGAAATCAGAGTCGGATCTGCGGGCTCTACTGCTGCTTGCCTGAGCCCGGTGTAACGGTGGGAGAAACCCGCATACAGCGAAATCCTCTTTGCCCGGGCATCTCCTCTGGGAAAGCACAGCATTCACTGGGAAATCAGAATCGGATGTGGGGGATGCTGCTGCTGAATACCTAAGCTACTCTCCACAGCACGTTGGAAGATACCCACATGCAACGAAATCCTCTTTGCCCTAGCACCTCTTTGCCTAAGAGAGAAGCGTGGTTGCACATCTGAAAGGGCCTTAAGGAAAGGGACATGTCTTTCACTGCACTCCCCAGGAGCAAGTCTGGGGCAGGCCGAACAAGGCGCCCCCAGAGAAGAGAAGGTGCCATTGGCCTTGAGTTTGGGAAACGGTCGGGAAGCAGGAGAGCCTGCCGTGGCAGGAAGAGCAGGCCGGTGGCAAGACAAGTGACACCCGCTCCCGGTGCGGAGAGACGAAGCCTCACTGCTAATGAGACATGAGGTGACGACTAGGGCAGGGGCACCTGCTCCACTCTGAGGAAGGAGTCTGGGCAGAAGGCAGGCCTGTCTTGTGCCTCTGGTCCCAAGGGGACAGCATGTCCTTGACCACCTGTCCGTAGGGCACACTTGGGCTTGCTACCAGGAGCCAAACCCGGAACTTGAGGAACAGCTCCCTCGTGAAATGGGCAGTCAGATGCCATCTTCCTCCAAGATGTGACAGCGTTTTCGGTGGCAGGGGGTTTGCCGGGGAAGGAGTGGGGACAGTCCCCCAAAGCTCCCCATTCCAGGGAACGGACGGTGTTCAGGGATCCTGTCGCCTCTCCTCTCCTGTGGCGAAGGCACTGGCCTTGTCCGTGAGTCCGCCTGAGAGCCAGTACCAAAGGCCAAGCGTTGCCTACAACGGGAGTTGGTATTGTGTATTGAGTGCCATCCTAGGCCACGCACGCTGCTGCAGGTTTGTGGCTGTGTCTGCTTATTTCGGCCTGGCAGCGAGAACCCAGGGCGCCAACATGAAGCCCGGGACAGCAAGGCCTAAGACGGACCAGCTCTCCGCAGCTCTTCTTCCCTGACGCGACAGAGCAAACACCGAAATCCTGGCTGAGGAAGCAGCAGCGAAGTGCGGTTCCCGCCAAGCTGAAAACCTATGCGAAAGCATAGCCATCGCTGGGAAATCAGAGTCGTTTCTGTGGGCTGCTGTTGCTGCTTGCCTTAGCCTAGTATTCGAGCACGGCGGGAGGAACCCGCATAGAGCAAAAGCCTCTTTGCTAGGGCATCCCCTCTGGGAAAGCACAGCATTCTCTGGGAAATCAGAGTCGGATCTGTGGGATGCTGCTGCTGTTTTCCTGAGGAAGACTCCACAGCACGGTGTAATAAATCTGCATGGAGCGAGATCCACTTTGCCTGGGCATCCCTTCTGCCTGAGAGAGAAGCGTGGTTGCGCCTGTGGAAAGAGCCTTAAAGAAAGGGACATGTCTGTCACTGCACTCCCCAGGAGCCTGTCTCGGGAAAGTGCAGCATGCTGCCCCAGGAGAAGAGAAGGAGTCGTTGGCCTTGTGGACGGAAAACGGTCGCGAAGCAGGAGCGCCGGCCCTGGCAAGAACAGCGGGCCGGTGGCAAGACAATTGTCACCCTCTGCTTGTGCAGAGAGACGAAGCTAAGGAGACACGGGCGGATGATTGGGCACGGGAGCGTGCTCTAATCTGAGGAAGGAGTCTGGACAGAAGGAAGGCCTTTCCTGTGCCTCTGGGCCCAAGGGGATAGCAGGTCCTTGGCCACCTGTCCAGAGGGCAGACGTGGGCTTGCCACCAATCTCCCCAACCTGAACTCGCAGAAACACCTCCTGGAGGAACGGGCAATCAAATGCCGTCTTCCTCCAGGATGTGGCAGCCTTGGCGGAGGCAGGGGGTGTGTCGGGGAAACAGGGACAGTTTCCCATTACTCCCCATCCCAGGGCACGGGCCGTGTGCAGTGATCCTCTCGCGGCTCCTCAAGGATGGGGAAGGCACGAGCCTAGTCCCCTGTCCCCCTGAATGCCAGAGCGAAAGGGCAGGCCTTGCCTACGAGGAGAGATGTCATTGTGAGCAGAGTGCCATCCTAGGCCATGCACGCTGCTGCAGGGTCGAGGCTGGGTCTGCTTATTTCGGCTTGGTAGGATGAACCCAGGATGTGAACTTGGAGCCCGGGAAAGCAAGGCCCAAGAGGCACCAGCTCTCCCGCTGCTCTTCTTCCCTGAAGCGACTAAAGCCTTGCTGAGGAAGCAGCGGCCAAGTGCTGTTCGCTCCAAGCCAAAGCCTCTGCGAAAGCACAGCATTCGCCGAGAAATCAGAGTCGGATCTGCGGGCTCTACTGCTGCTTGCCTGAGCCCGGTGTAACGGTGGGAGAAACCCGCATACAGCGAAATCCTCTTTGCCCGGGCATCTCCTCTGGGAAAGCACAGCATTCACTGGGAAATCAGAATCGGATGTGGGGGATGCTGCTGCTGAATACCTAAGCTACTCTCCACAGCACGTTGGAAGATACCCGCATGCAACGAAATCCTCTTTGCCCTAGCACCTCTTTGCCTAAGAGAGAAGCGTGGTTGCACATCTGAAAGGGCCTTAAGGAAAGGGACATGTCTTTCACTGCACTCCCCAGGAGCAAGTCTGGGGCAGGCCGAACGAGCCGCCCCCAGAGAAGAGAAGGTGCCATTGGCCTTGAGTTTGGGAAACGGTCGGGAAGCAGGAGAGCCTGCCGTGGCAGGAAGAGCAGGCCGGTGGCAAGACAAGTGTCACCCGCTCCCGGTGCGGAGAGACGAAGCCTCACTGCTAATGAGACATGAGGTGACGACTAGGGCAGGGGCACCTGCTCCACTCTGAGGAAGGAGTCTGGGCAGAAGGCAGGCCTGTCTTGTGCCTCTGGTCCCAAGGGGACAGCATGTCCTTGACCACCTGTCCGTAGGGCACACTTGGGCTTGCTACCAGGAGCCAAACCCGGAACTTGAGGAACAGCTCCCTCGTGAAATGGGCAGTCAGATGCCATCTTCCTCCAAGATGTGACAGCGTTTTCGGTGGCAGGGGGTTTGCCGGGGAAGGAGTGGGGACAGTCCCCCAAAGCTCCCCATTCCAGGGAACGGACGGTGTTCAGGGATCCTGTCGCCTCTCCTCTCCTGTGGCGAAGGCACTGGCCTTGTCCGTGAGTCCGCCTGAGAGCCAGTACCAAAGGCCAAGCGTTGCCTACAACGGGAGTTGGTAGTGTGCATTGAGTGCCATCCTAGGCCACGCACGCTGCTGCAGGTTTGTGGCTGTGTCTGCTTATTTCGGCCTGGCAGCGAGAACCCAGGGCGCCAACATGAAGCCCGGGACAGCAAGGCCTAAGACGGACCAGCTCTCCGCAGCTCTTCTTCCCTGACGCGACAGAGCAAACACCGAAATCCTTGCTGAGGAAGCAGCAACGAAGTGCGGTTCCCGCCAAGCTGAAAACCTATGCGAAAGCATAGCCATCGCTGGGAAATCAGAGTCGTTTCTGTGGGCTGCTGTTGCTGCTTGCCTTAGCCTAGTATTCGAGCACGGCGGGAGGAACCCGCATAGAGCAAAAGCCTCTTTGCTAGGGCATCCCCTCTGGGAAAGCACAGCATTCTCTGGGAAATCAGAGTCGGATCTGTGGGATGCTGCTGCTGTTTTCCTGAGGAAGACTCCACAGCACGGTGTAATAAATCTGCATGGAGCGAGATCCACTTTGCCTGGGCATCCCTTCTGCCTGAGAGAGAAGCGTGGTTGCGCCTGTGGAAAGAGCCTTAAAGAAAGGGACATGTCTGTCACTGCACTCCCCAGGAGCCTGTCTCGGGAAAGTGCAGCATGCTGCCCCAGGAGAAGAGAAGGAGTCGTTGGCCTTGTGGACGGAAAACGGTCGCGAAGCAGGAGCGCCGGCCCTGGCAAGAACAGCGGGCCGGTGGCAAGACAATTGTCACCCTCTGCTTGTGCAGAGAGACGAAGCTAAGGAGACACGGGGGGATGATTGGGCACGGGAGCGTGCTCTAATCTGAGGAAGGAGTCTGGACAGAAGGAAGGCCTTTCCTGTGCCTCTGGGCCCAAGGGGATAGCAGGTCCTTGGCCACCTGTCCAGAGGGCAGACGTGGGCTTGCCACCAATCTCCCCAACCTGAACTCGCAGAAACACCTCCTGGAGGAACGGGCAATCAAATGCCGTCTTCCTCCAGGATGTGGCAGCCTTGGCGGAGGCAGGGGGTGTGTCGGGGAAACAGGGACAGTTTCCCATTACTCCCCATCCCAGGGCACGGGCCGTGTGCAGTGATCCTCTCGCGGCTCCTCAAGGATGGGGAAGGCACGAGCCTAGTCCCCTGTCCCCCTGAATGCCAGAGCGAAAGGGCAGGCCTTGCCTACGAGGAGAGATGTCATTGTGAGCAGAGTGCCATCCTAGGCCATGCACGCTGCTGCAGGGTCGAGGCTGGGTCTGCTTATTTCGGCTTGGTAGGATGAACCCAGGATGTGAACTTGGAGCCCGGGAAAGCAAGGCCCAAGAGGCACCAGCTCTCCCGCTGCTCTTCTTCCCTGAAGCGACTAAAGCCTTGCTGAGGAAGCAGCGGCCAAGTGCTGTTCGCTCCAAGCCAAAGCCTCTGCGAAAGCACAGCATTCGCCGAGAAATCAGAGTCGGATCTGCGGGCTCTACTGCTGCTTGCCTGAGCCCGGTGTAACGGTGGGAGAAACCCGCATACAGCGAAATCGTCTTTGCCCGGGCATCTCCTCTGGGAAAGCACAACATTCACTGGGAAATCAGAATCGGATGTGGGGGATGCTGCTGCTGAATACCTAAGCTACTCTCCACAGCACGTTGGAAGATACCCGCATGCAACGAAATCCTCTTTGCCCTAGCACCTCTTTGCCTAAGAGAGAAGCGTGGTTGCACATCTGAAAGGGCCTTAAGGAAAGGGACATGTCTTTCACTGCACTCCCCAGGAGCAAGTCTGGGGCAGGCCGAACGAGCCGCCCCCAGAGAAGAGAAGGTGCCATTGGCCTTGAGTTTGGGAAACGGTCGGGAAGCAGGAGAGCCTGCCGTGGCAGGAAGAGCAGGCCGGTGGCAAGACAAGTGTCACCCGCTCCCGGTGCGGAGAGACGAAGCCTCACTGCTAATGAGACATGAGGTGACGACTAGGGCAGGGGCACCTGCTCCACTCTGAGGAAGGAGTCTGGGCAGAAGGCAGGCCTGTCTTGTGCCTCTGGTCCCAAGGGGACAGCATGTCCTTGACCACCTGTCCGTAGGGCACACTTGGGCTTGCTACCAGGAGCCAAACCCGGAACTTGAGGAACAGCTCCCTCGTGAAATGGGCAGTCAGATGCCATCTTCCTCCAAGATGTGACAGCGTTTTCGGTGGCAGGGGGTTTGCCGGGGAAGGAGTGGGGACAGTCCCCCAAAGCTCCCCATTCCAGGCAACGGACGGTGTTCAGGGATCCTGTCGCCTCTCCTCTCCTGTGGCGAAGGCACTGGCCTTGTCCGTGAGTCCGCCTGAGAGCCAGTACCAAAGGCCAAGCGTTGCCTACAACGGGAGTTGGTAGTGTGCATTGAGTGCCATCCTAGGCCACGCACGCTGCTGCAGGTTTGTGGCTGTGTCTGCTTATTTCGGCCTGGCAGCGAGAACCCAGGGCGCCAACATGAAGCCCGGGACAGCAAGGCCTAAGACGGACCAGCTCTCCGCAGCTCTTCTTCCCTGACGCGACAGAGCAAACACCGAAATCCTTGCTGAGGAAGCAGCAACGAAGTGCGGTTCCCGCCAAGCTGAATACCTATGCGAAAGCATAGCCATCGCTGGGAAATCAGAGTCGTTTCTGTGGGCTGCTGTTGCTGCTTGCCTTAGCCTAGTATTCGAGCACGGCGGGAGGAACCCGCATAGAGCAAAAGCCTCTTTGCTAGGGCATCCCCTCTGGGAAAGCACAGCATTCTCTGGGAAATCAGAGTCGGATCTGTGGGATGCTGCTGCTGTTTTCCTGAGGAAGACTCCACAGCACGGTGTAATAAATCTGCATGGAGCGAGATCCACTTTGCCTGGGCATCCCTTCTGCCTGAGAGAGAAGCGTGGTTGCGCCTGTGGAAAGAGCCTTAAAGAAAGGGACATGTCTGTCACTGCACTCCCCAGGAGCCTGTCTCGGGAAAGTGCAGCATGCTGCCCCAGGAGAAGAGAAGGAGTCGTTGGCCTTGTGGACGGAAAACGGTCGCGAAGCAGGAGCGCCGGCCCTGGCAAGAACAGCGGGCCGGTGGCAAGACAATTGTCACCCTCTGCTTGTGCAGAGAGACGAAGCTAAGGAGACACGGGGGGATGATTGGGCACGGGAGCGTGCTCTAATCTGAGGAAGGAGTCTGGACAGAAGGAAGGCATTTCCTGTGCCTCTGGGCCCAAGGGGATAGCAGGTCCTTGGCCACCTGTCCAGAGGGCAGACGTGGGCTTGCCACCAATCTCCCCAACCTGAACTCGCAGAAACACCTCCTGGAGGAACGGGCAATCAAATGCCGTCTTCCTCCAGGATGTGGCAGCCTTGGCGGAGGCAGGGGGTGTGTCGGGGAAACAGGGACAGTTTCCCATTACTCCCCATCCCAGGGCACGGGCCGTGTGCAGTGATCCTCTCGCGGCTCCTCAAGGATGGGGAAGGCACGAGCCTAGTCCCCTGTCCCCCTGAATGCCAGAGCGAAAGGGCAGGCCTTGCCTACGAGGAGAGATGTCATTGTGAGCAGAGTGCCATCCTAGGCCATGCACGCTGCTGCAGGGTCGAGGCTGGGTCTGCTTATTTCGGCTTGGTAGGATGAACCCAGGATGTGAACTTGGAGCCCGGGAAAGCAAGGCCCAAGAGGCACCAGCTCTCCCGCTGCTCTTCTTCCCTGAAGCGACTAAAGCCTTGCTGAGGAAGCAGCGGCCAAGTGCTGTTCGCTCCAAGCCAAAGCCTCTGCGAAAGCACAGCATTCGCCGAGAAATCAGAGTCGGATCTGCGGGCTCTACTGCTGCTTGCCTGAGCCCGGTGTAACGGTGGGAGAAACCCGCATACAGCGAAATCCTCTTTGCCCGGGCATCTCCTCTGGGAAAGCACAGCATTCACTGGGAAATCAGAATCGGATGTGGGGGATGCTGCTGCTGAATACCTAAGCTACTCTCCACAGCACGTTGGAAGATACCCGCATGCAACGAAATCCTCTTTGCCCTAGCACCTCTTTGCCTAAGAGAGAAGCGTGGTTGCACATCTGAAAGGGCCTTAAGGAAAGGGACATGTCTTTCACTGCACTCCCCAGGAGCAAGTCTGGGGCAGGCCGAACGAGCCGCCCCCAGAGAAGAGAAGGTGCCATTGGCCTTGAGTTTGGGAAACGGTCGGGAAGCAGGAGAGCCTGCCGTGGCAGGAAGAGCAGGCCGGTGGCAAGACAAGTGTCACCCGCTCCCGGTGCGGAGAGACGAAGCCTCACTGCTAATGAGACATGAGGTGACGACTAGGGCAGGGGCACCTGCTCCACTCTGAGGAAGGAGTCTGGGCAGAAGGCAGGCCTGTCTTGTGCCTCTGGTCCCAAGGGGACAGCATGTCCTTGACCACCTGTCCGTAGGGCACACTTGGGCTTGCTACCAGGAGCCAAACCCGGAACTTGAGGAACAGCTCCCTCGTGAAATGGGCAGTCAGATGCCATCTTCCTCCAAGATGTGACAGCGTTTTCGGTGGCAGGGGGTTTGCCGGGGAAGGAGTGGGGACAGTCCCCCAAAGCTCCCCATTCCAGGGAACGGACGGTGTTCAGGGATCCTGTCGCCTCTCCTCTCCTGTGGCGAAGGCACTGGCCTTGTCCGTGAGTCCGCCTGAGAGCCAGTACCAAAGGCCAAGCGTTGCCTACAACGGGAGTTGGTAGTGTGCATTGAGTGCCATCCTAGGCCACGCACGCTGCTGCAGGTTTGTGGCTGTGTCTGCTTATTTCGGCCTGGCAGCGAGAACCCAGGGCGCCAACATGAAGCCCGGGACAGCAAGGCCTAAGACGGACCAGCTCTCCGCAGCTCTTCTTCCCTGACGTGACAGAGCAAACACCGAAATCCTTGCTGAGGAAGCAGCAATGAAGTGCGGTTCCCGCCAAGCTGAAAACCTATGCGAAAGCATAGCCATCGCTGGGAAATCAGAGTCGTTTCTGTGGGCTGCTGTTGCTGCTTGCCTTAGCCTAGTATTCGAGCACGGCGGGAGGAACCCGCATAGAGCAAAAGCCTCTTTGCTAGGGCATCCCCTCTGGGAAAGCACAGCATTCTCTGGGAAATCAGAGTCGGATCTGTGGGATGCTGCTGCTGTTTTCCTGAGGAAGACTCCACAGCACGGTGTAATAAATCTGCATGGAGCGAGATCCACTTTGCCTGGGCATCCCTTCTGCCTGAGAGAGAAGCGTGGTTGCGCCTGTGGAAAGAGCCTTAAAGAAAGGGACATGTCTGTCACTGCACTCCCCAGGAGCCTGTCTCGGGAAAGTGCAGCATGCTGCCCCAGGAGAAGAGAAGGAGTCGTTGGCCTTGTGGACGGAAAACGGTCGCGAAGCAGGAGCGCCGGCCCTGGCAAGAACAGCGGGCCGGTGGCAAGACAATTGTCACCCTCTGCTTGTGCAGAGAGACGAAGCTAAGGAGACACGGGGGGATGATTGGGCACGGGAGCGTGCTCTAATCTGAGGAAGGAGTCTGGACAGAAGGAAGGCCTTTCCTGTGCCTCTGGGCCCAAGGGGATAGCAGGTCCTTGGCCACCTGTCCAGAGGGCAGACGTGGGCTTGCCACCAATCTCCCCAACCTGAACTCGCAGAAACACCTCCTGGAGGAACGGGCAATCAAATGCCGTCTTCCTCCAGGATGTGGCAGCCTTGGCGGAGGCAGGGGGTGTGTCGGGGAAACAGGGACAGTTTCCCATTACTCCCCATCCCAGGGCACGGGCCGTGTGCAGTGATCCTCTCGCGGCTCCTCAAGGATGGGGAAGGCACGAGCCTAGTCCCCTGTCCCCCTGAATGCCAGAGCGAAAGGGCAGGCCTTGCCTACGAGGAGAGATGTCATTGTGAGCAGAGTGCCATCCTAGGCCATGCACGCTGCTGCAGGGTCGAGGCTGGGTCTGCTTATTTCGGCTTGGTAGGATGAACCCAGGATGTGAACTTGGAGCCCGGGAAAGCAAGGCCCAAGAGGCACCAGCTCTCCCGCTGCTCTTCTTCCCTGAAGCGACTAAAGCCTTGCTGAGGAAGCAGCGGCCAAGTGCTGTTCGCTCCAAGCCAAAGCCTCTGCGAAAGCACAGCATTCGCTGAGAAATCAGAGTCGGATCTGCGGGCTCTACTGCTGCTTGCCTGAGCCCGGTCTCGCGGTGGGAGAAACCCGCATACAGCGAAATCGTCTTTGCCCGGGCATCTCCTCTGGGAAAGCACAGCATTCACTGGGAAATCAGAATCGGATGTGGGGGATGCTGCTGCTGAATACCTAAGCTACTCTCCACAGCACGTTGGAAGATACCCGCATGCAACGAAATCCTCTTTGCCCTAGCACCTCTTTGCCTAAGAGAGAAGCGTGGTTGCACATCTGAAAGGGCCTTAAGGAAAGGGACATGTCTTTCACTGCACTCCCCAGGAGCAAGTCTGGGGCAGGCCGAACGAGCCGCCCCCAGAGAAGAGAAGGTGCCATTGGCCTTGAGTTTGGGAAACGGTCGGGAAGCAGGAGAGCCTGCCGTGGCAGGAAGAGCAGGCCGGTGGCAAGACAAGTGTCACCCGCTCCCGGTGCGGAGAGACGAAGCCTCACTGCTAATGAGACATGAGGTGACGACTAGGGCAGGGGCACCTGCTCCACTCTGAGGAAGGAGTCTGGGCAGAAGGCAGGCCTGTCTTGTGCCTCTGGTCCCAAGGGGACAGCATGTCCTTGACCACCTGTCCGTAGGGCACACTTGGGCTTGCTACCAGGAGCCAAACCCGGAACTTGAGGAACAGCTCCCTCGTGAAATGGGCAGTCAGATGCCATCTTCCTCCAAGATGTGACAGCGTTTTCGGTGGCAGGGGGTTTGCCGGGGAAGGAGTGGGGACAGTCCCCCAAAGCTCCCCATTCCAGGCAACGGACGGTGTTCAGGGATCCTGTCGCCTCTCCTCTCCTGTGGCGAAGGCACTGGCCTTGTCCGTGAGTCCGCCTGAGAGCCAGTACCAAAGGCCAAGCGTTGCCTACAACGGGAGTTGGTAGTGTGCATTGAGTGCCATCCTAGGCCACGCACGCTGCTGCAGGTTTGTGGCTGTGTCTGCTTATTTCGGCCTGGCAGCGAGAACCCAGGGCGCCAACATGAAGCCCGGGACAGCAAGGCCTAAGACGGACCAGCTCTCCGCAGCTCTTCTTCCCTGACGCGACAGAGCAAACACCGAAATCCTTGCTGAGGAAGCAGCAACGAAGTGCGGTTCCCGCCAAGCTGAATACCTATGCGAAAGCATAGCCATCGCTGGGAAATCAGAGTCGTTTCTGTGGGCTGCTGTTGCTGCTTGCCTTAGCCTAGTATTCGAGCACGGCGGGAGGAACCCGCATAGAGGAAAAGCCTCTTTGCTAGGGCATCCCCTCTGGGAAAGCACAGCATTCTCTGGGAAATCAGAGTCGGATCTGTGGGATGCTGCTGCTGTTTTCCTGAGGAAGACTCCACAGCACGGTGTAATAAATCTGCATGGAGCGAGATCCACTTTGCCTGGGCATCCCTTCTGCCTGAGAGAGAAGCGTGGTTGCGCCTGTGGAAAGAGCCTTAAAGAAAGGGACATGTCTGTCACTGCACTCCCCAGGAGCCTGTCTCGGGAAAGTGCAGCATGCTGCCCCAGGAGAAGAGAAGGAGTCGTTGGCCTTGTGGACGGAAAACGGTCGCGAAGCAGGAGCGCCGGCCCTGGCAAGAACAGCGGGCCGGTGGCAAGACAATTGTCACCCTCTGCTTGTGCAGAGAGACGAAGCTAAGGAGACACGGGGGGATGATTGGGCACGGGAGCGTGCTCTAATCTGAGGAAGGAGTCTGGACAGAAGGAAGGCCTTTCCTGTGCCTCTGGGCCCAAGGGGATAGCAGGTCCTTGGCCACCTGTCCAGAGGGCAGACGTGGGCTTGCCACCAATCTCCCCAACCTGAACTCGCAGAAACACCTCCTGGAGGAACGGGCAATCAAATGCCGTCTTCCTCCAGGATGTGGCAGCCTTGGCGGAGGCAGGGGGTGTGTCGGGGAAACAGGGACAGTTTCCCATTACTCCCCATCCCAGGGCACGGGCCGTGTGCAGTGATCCTCTCGCGGCTCCTCAAGGATGGGGAAGGCACGAGCCTAGTCCCCTGTCCCCCTGAATGCCAGAGCGAAAGGGCAGGCCTTGCCTACGAGGAGAGATGTCATTGTGAGCAGAGTGCCATCCTAGGCCATGCACGCTGCTGCAGGGTCGAGGCTGGGTCTGCTTATTTCGGCTTGGTAGGATGAACTCAGGATGTGAACTTGGAGCCCGGGAAAGCAAGGCCCAAGAGGCACCAGCTCTCCCGCTGCTCTTCTTCCCTGAAGCGACTAAAGCCTTGCTGAGGAAGCAGCGGCCAAGTGCTGTTCGCTCCAAGCCAAAGCCTCTGCGAAAGCACAGCATTCGCCGAGAAATCAGAGTCGGATCTGCGGGCTCTACTGCTGCTTGCCTGAGCCCGGTGTAACGGTGGGAGAAACCCGCATACAGCGAAATCGTCTTTGCCCGGGCATCTCCTCTGGGAAAGCACAACATTCACTGGGAAATCAGAATCGGATGTGGGGGATGCTGCTGCTGAATACCTAAGCTACTCTCCACAGCACGTTGGAAGATACCCGCATGCAACGAAATCCTCTTTGCCCTAGCACCTCTTTGCCTAAGAGAGAAGCGTGGTTGCACATCTGAAAGGGCCTTAAGGAAAGGGACATGTCTTTCACTGCACTCCCCAGGAGCAAGTCTGGGGCAGGCCGAACGAGCCGCCCCCAGAGAAGAGAAGGTGCCATTGGCCTTGAGTTTGGGAAACGGTCGGGAAGCAGGAGAGCCTGCCGTGGCAGGAAGAGCAGGCCGGTGGCAAGACAAGTGTCACCCGCTCCCGGTGCGGAGAGACGAAGCCTCACTGCTAATGAGACATGAGGTGACGACTAGGGCAGGGGCACCTGCTCCACTCTGAGGAAGGAGTCTGGGCAGAAGGCAGGCCTGTCTTGTGCCTCTGGTCCCAAGGGGACAGCATGTCCTTGACCACCTGTCCGTAGGGCACACTTGGGCTTGCTACCAGGAGCCAAACCCGGAACTTGAGGAACAGCTCCCTCGTGAAATGGGCAGTCAGATGCCATCTTCCTCCAAGATGTGACAGCGTTTTCGGTGGCAGGGGGTTTGCCGGGGAAGGAGTGGGGACAGTCCCCCAAAGCTCCCCATTCCAGGCAACGGACGGTGTTCAGGGATCCTGTCGCCTCTCCTCTCCTGTGGCGAAGGCACTGGCCTTGTCCGTGAGTCCGCCTGAGAGCCAGTACCAAAGGCCAAGCGTTGCCTACAACGGGAGTTGGTAGTGTGCATTGAGTGCCATCCTAGGCCACGCACGCTGCTGCAGGTTTGTGGCTGTGTCTGCTTATTTCGGCCTGGCAGCGAGAACCCAGGGCGCCAACATGAAGCCCGGGACAGCAAGGCCTAAGACGGACCAGCTCTCCGCAGCTCTTCTTCCCTGACGCGACAGAGCAAACACCGAAATCCTTGCTGAGGAAGCAGCAACGAAGTGCGGTTCCCGCCAAGCTGAATACCTATGCGAAAGCATAGCCATCGCTGGGAAATCAGAGTCGTTTCTGTGGGCTGCTGTTGCTGCTTGCCTTAGCCTAGTATTCGAGCACGGCGGGAGGAACCCGCATAGAGCAAAAGCCTCTTTGCTAGGGCATCCCCTCTGGGAAAGCACAGCATTCTCTGGGAAATCAGAGTCGGATCTGTGGGATGCTGCTGCTGTTTTCCTGAGGAAGACTCCACAGCACGGTGTAATAAATCTGCATGGAGCGAGATCCACTTTGCCTGGGCATCCCTTCTGCCTGAGAGAGAAGCGTGGTTGCGCCTGTGGAAAGAGCCTTAAAGAAAGGGACATGTCTGTCACTGCACTCCCCAGGAGCCTGTCTCGGGAAAGTGCAGCATGCTGCCCCAGGAGAAGAGAAGGAGTCGTTGGCCTTGTGGACGGAAAACGGTCGCGAAGCAGGAGCGCCGGCCCTGGCAAGAACAGCGGGCCGGTGGCAAGACAATTGTCACCCTCTGCTTGTGCAGAGAGACGAAGCTAAGGAGACACGGGGGGATGATTGGGCACGGGAGCGTGCTCTAATCTGAGGAAGGAGTCTGGACAGAAGGAAGGCCTTTCCTGTGCCTCTGGGCCCAAGGGGATAGCAGGTCCTTGGCCACCTGTCCAGAGGGCAGACGTGGGCTTGCCACCAATCTCCCCAACCTGAACTCGCAGAAACACCTCCTGGAGGAACGGGCAATCAAATGCCGTCTTCCTCCAGGATGTGGCAGCCTTGGCGGAGGCAGGGGGTGTGTCGGGGAAACAGGGACAGTTTCCCATTACTCCCCATCCCAGGGCACGGGCCGTGTGCAGTGATCCTCTCGCGGCTCCTCAAGGATGGGGAAGGCACGAGCCTAGTCCCCTGTCCCCCTGAATGCCAGAGCGAAAGGGCAGGCCTTGCCTACGAGGAGAGATGTCATTGTGAGCAGAGTGCCATCCTAGGCCATGCACGCTGCTGCAGGGTCGAGGCTGGGTCTGCTTATTTCGGCTTGGTAGGATGAACCCAGGATGTGAACTTGGAGCCCGGGAAAGCAAGGCCCAAGAGGCACCAGCTCTCCCGCTGCTCTTCTTCCCTGAAGCGACTAAAGCCTTGCTGAGGAAGCAGCGGCCAAGTGCTGTTCGCTCCAAGCCAAAGCCTCTGCGAAAGCACAGCATTCGCCGAGAAATCATAGTCGGATCTGCGGGCTCTACTGCTGCTTGCCTGAGCCCGGTGTAACGGTGGGAGAAACCCGCATACAGCGAAATCGTCTTTGCCCGGGCATCTCCTCTGGGAAAGCACAACATTCACTGGGAAATCAGAATCGGATGTGGGGGATGCTGCTGCTGAATACCTAAGCTACTCTCCACAGCACGTTGGAAGATACCCGCATGCAACGAAATCCTCTTTGCCCTAGCACCTCTTTGCCTAAGAGAGAAGCGTGGTTGCACATCTGAAAGGGCCTTAAGGAAAGGGACATGTCTTTCACTGCACTCCCCAGGAGCAAGTCTGGGGCAGGCCGAACGAGCCGCCCCCAGAGAAGAGAAGGTGCCATTGGCCTTGAGTTTGGGAAACGGTCGGGAAGCAGGAGAGCCTGCCGTGGCAGGAAGAGCAGGCCGGTGGCAAGACAAGTGTCACCCGCTCCCGGTGCGGAGAGACGAAGCCTCACTGCTAATGAGACATGAGGTGACGACTAGGGCAGGGGCACCTGCTCCACTCTGAGGAAGGAGTCTGGGCAGAAGGCAGGCCTGTCTTGTGCCTCTGGTCCCAAGGGGACAGCATGTCCTTGACCACCTGTCCGTAGGGCACACTTGGGCTTGCTACCAGGAGCCAAACCCGGAACTTGAGGAACAGCTCCCTCGTGAAATGGGCAGTCAGATGCCATCTTCCTCCAAGATGTGACAGCGTTTTCGGTGGCAGGGGGTTTGCCGGGGAAGGAGTGGGGACAGTCCCCCAAAGCTCCCCATTCCAGGCAACGGACGGTGTTCAGGGATCCTGTCGCCTCTCCTCTCCTGTGGCGAAGGCACTGGCCTTGTCCGTGAGTCCGCCTGAGAGCCAGTACCAAAGGCCAAGCGTTGCCTACAACGGGAGTTGGTAGTGTGCATTGAGTGCCATCCTAGGCCACGCACGCTGCTGCAGGTTTGTGGCTGTGTCTGCTTATTTCGGCCTGGCAGCGAGAACCCAGGGCGCCAACATGAAGCCCGGGACAGCAAGGCCTAAGACGGACCAGCTCTCCGCAGCTCTTCTTCCCTGACGCGACAGAGCAAACACCGAAATCCTTGCTGAGGAAGCAGCAACGAAGTGCGGTTCCCGCCAAGCTGAATACCTATGCGAAAGCATAGCCATCGCTGGGAAATCAGAGTCGTTTCTGTGGGCTGCTGTTGCTGCTTGCCTTAGCCTAGTATTCGAGCACGGCGGGAGGAACCCGCATAGAGCAAAAGCCTCTTTGCTAGGGCATCCCCTCTGGGAAAGCACAGCATTCTCTGGGAAATCAGAGTCGGATCTGTGGGATGCTGCTGCTGTTTTCCTGAGGAAGACTCCACAGCACGGTGTAATAAATCTGCATGGAGCGAGATCCACTTTGCCTGGGCATCCCTTCTGCCTGAGAGAGAAGCGTGGTTGCGCCTGTGGAAAGAGCCTTAAAGAAAGGGACATGTCTGTCACTGCACTCCCCAGGAGCCTGTCTCGGGAAAGTGCAGCATGCTGCCCCAGGAGAAGAGAAGGAGTCGTTGGCCTTGTGGACGGAAAACGGTCGCGAAGCAGGAGCGCCGGCCCTGGCAAGAACAGCGGGCCGGTGGCAAGACAATTGTCACCCTCTGCTTGTGCAGAGAGACGAAGCTAAGGAGACACGGGGGGATGATTGGGCACGGGAGCGTGCTCTAATCTGAGGAAGGAGTCTGGACAGAAGGAAGGCCTTTCCTGTGCCTCTGGGCCCAAGGGGATAGCAGGTCCTTGGCCACCTGTCCAGAGGGCAGACGTGGGCTTGCCACCAATCTCCCCAACCTGAACTCGCAGAAACACCTCCTGGAGGAACGGGCAATCAAATGCCGTCTTCCTCCAGGATGTGGCAGCCTTGGCGGAGGCAGGGGGTGTGTCGGGGAAACAGGGACAGTTTCCCATTACTCCCCATCCCAGGGCACGGGCCGTGTGCAGTGATCCTCTCGCGGCTCCTCAAGGATGGGGAAGGCACGAGCCTAGTCCCCTGTCCCCCTGAATGCCAGAGCGAAAGGGCAGGCCTTGCCTACGAGGAGAGATGTCATTGTGAGCAGAGTGCCATCCTAGGCCATGCACGCTGCTGCAGGGTCGAGGCTGGGTCTGCTTATTTCGGCTTGGTAGGATGAACCCAGGATGTGAACTTGGAGCCCGGGAAAGCAAGGCCCAAGAGGCACCAGCTCTCCCGCTGCTCTTCTTCCCTGAAGCGACTAAAGCCTTGCTGAGGAAGCAGCGGCCAAGTGCTGTTCGCTCCAAGCCAAAGCCTCTGCGAAAGCACAGCATTCGCCGAGAAATCAGAGTCGGATCTGCGGGCTCTACTGCTGCTTGCCTGAGCCCGGTGTAACGGTGGGAGAAACCCGCATACAGCGAAATCGTCTTTGCCCGGGCATCTCCTCTGGGAAAGCACAACATTCACTGGGAAATCAGAATCGGATGTGGGGGATGCTGCTGCTGAATACCTAAGCTACTCTCCACAGCACGTTGGAAGATACCCGCATGCAACGAAATCCTCTTTGCCCTAGCACCTCTTTGCCTAAGAGAGAAGCGTGGTTGCACATCTGAAAGGGCCTTAAGGAAAGGGACATGTCTTTCACTGCACTCCGCAGGAGCAAGTCTGGGGCAGGCCAAACAAGCCGCCCCCAGAGAAGAGAAGGTGCCATTGGCCTTGAGTTTGGGAAACGGTCGGGAAGCAGGAGAGCCTGCCGTGGCAGGAAGAGCAGGCCGGTGGCAAGACAAGTGTCACCCGCTCCCGGTGCGGAGAGACGAAGCCTCACTGCTAATGAGACATGAGGTGACGACTAGGGCAGGGGCACCTGCTCCACTCTGAGGAAGGAGTCTGGGCAGAAGGCAGGCCTGTCTTGTGCCTCTGGTCCCAAGGGGACAGCATGTCCTTGACCACCTGTCCGTAGGGCACACTTGGGCTTGCTACCAGGAGCCAAACCCGGAACTTGAGGAACAGCTCCCTCGTGAAATGGGCAGTCAGATGCCATCTTCCTCCAAGATGTGACAGCGTTTTCGGTGGCAGGGGGTTTGCCGGGGAAGGAGTGGGGACAGTCCCCCAAAGCTCCCCATTCCAGGGAACGGACGGTGTTCAGGGATCCTGTCGCCTCTCCTCTCCTGTGGCGAAGGCACTGGCCTTGTCCGTGAGTCCGCCTGAGTGCCAGTACCAAAGACCAAGCGTTGCCTACAACGGGAGTTGGTAGTGTGCATTGAGTGCCATCCTAGGCCACGCACGCTGCTGCAGGTTTGTGGCTGTGTCTGCTTATTTCGGCCTGGCAGCGAGAACCCAGGGCGCCAACATGAAGCCCGGGACAGCAAGGCCTAAGACGGACCAGCTCTCCGCAGCTCTTCTTCCCTGACGTGACAGAGCAAACACCGAAATCCTTGCTGAGGAAGCAGCAGCGAAGTGCGGTTCCCGCCAAGCTGAAAACCTATGCGAAAGCATAGCCATCGCTGGGAAATCAGAGTCGTTTCTGTGGGCTGCTGTTGCTGCTTGCCTTAGCCTAGTATTCGAGCACGGCGGGAGGAACCCGCATAGAGCAAAAGCCTCCTTGCTAGGGCATCCCCTCTGAGAAAGCACAGCATTCTCTGGGAAATCAGAGTCGGATCTGTGGGATGCTGCTGCTGTTTTCCTGAGGAAGACTCCACAGCACGGTGTAATAAATCCGCATGGAGCGAGATCCACTTTGCCTGGGCATCCCTTCTGCCTGAGAGAGAAGCGTGGTTGCGCCTATGGAAAGATCCTTAAAGAAAGGGACATGTCTGTCACTGCACTCCGCAGGAGCCTGTCTAGGGAAAGTGCAGCATGCTGCCCCAGGAGAAGAGAAGGAGTCGTTGGCCTTGTGGACGGAAAACGGTCGCGAAGCAGGAGCGCCGGCCCTGGCAAGAACAGCGGGCTGGTGGCAAGACAATTGTCACCCTCTGCTTGTGCAGAGAGACGAAGCTAAGGAGACACGAGGGGATGATTGGGCACGGGAGCGTGCTCTAATCTGAGGAAGGAGTCTGGACAGAAGGAAGGCCTTTCCTGTGCCTCTGGGCCCAAGGGGATAGCAGGTCCTTGGCCACCTGTCCAGAGGGCAGACGTGGGCTTGCCACCAATCTCCCGAACCTGAACTCGCAGAAACACCTCCTGGAGGAACGGGCAATCAAATGCCGTCTTCCTCCAGGATGTGGCAGCCTTGGCGGAGGCAGGGGGTGTGTCGGGGAAACAGGGACAGTTTCCCATTACTCCCCATCCCAGGGCACGGGCCGTGTGCAGTGATCCTCTCGCGGCTCCTCAAGGATGGGGAAGGCACGAGCCTAGTCCCCTGTCCCCCTGAATGCCAGAGCGAAAGGGCAGGCCTTGCCTACGAGGAGAGATGTCATTGTGAGCAGAGTGCCATCCTAGGCCATGCACGCTGCTGCAGGGTCGAGGCTGGGTCTGCTTATTTCGGCTTGGTAGGATGAACCCAGGATGTGAACTTGGAGCCCGGGAAAGCAAGGCCCAAGAGGCACCAGCTCTCCCGCTGCTCTTCTTCCCTGAAGCGTCTAAAGCCTTGCTGAGGAAGCAGCGGCCAAGTGCTGTTCGCTCCAAGCCAAAGCCTCTGTGAAAGCACAGCATTCGCCGAGAAATCAGAGTCGGATCTGCGGGCTCTACTGCTGCTTGCCTGAGCCCGGTGTAACGGTGGGAGAAACCCGCATACAGCGAAATCCTCTTTGCCCGGGCATCTCCTCTGGGAAAGCACAGCATTCACTGGGAAATCAGAATCGGATGTGGGGGATGCTGCTGCTGAATACCTAAGCTACTCTCCACAGCACGTTGGAAGATACCCGCATGCAACGAAATCCTCTTTGCCCTAGCACCTCTTTGCCTAAGAGAGAAGCGTGGTTGCACATCTGAAAGGGCCTTAAGGAAAGGGACATGTCTTTCACTGCACTCCGCAGGAGCAAGTCTGGGGCAGGCCGAACAAGCCGCCCCCAGAGAAGAGAAGGTGCCATTGGCCTTGAGTTTGGGAAACGGTCGGGAAGCAGGAGAGCCTGCCGTGGCAGGAAGAGCAGGCCGGTGGCAAGACAAGTGTCACTCGCTCCCTGTGCGGAGAGACGAAGCCTCACTGCTAATGAGACATGAGGTGACGACTAGGGCAGGGGCACCTGCTCCACTCTGAGGAAGGAGTCTGGGCAGAAGGCAGGCCTGTCTTGTGCCTCTGGTCCCAAGGGGACAGCATGTCCTTGACCACCTGTCCGTAGGGCACACTTGGGCTTGCTACCAGGAGCCAAACCCGGAACTTGAGGAACAGCTCCCTCGTGAAATGGGCAGTCAGATGCCATCTTCCTCCAAGATGTGGCAGCGTTTTCGGTGGCAGGGGGTTTGCCGGGGAAGGAGTGGGGACAGTCCCCCAAAGCTCCCCATTCCAGGGAACGGACGGTGTTCAGGGATCCTGTCGCCTCTCCTCTCCTGTGGCGAAGGCACTGGCCTTGTCCGTGAGTCCGCCTGAGAGCCAGTACCAAAGGCCAAGCGTTGCCTACAACGGGAGTTGGTAGTGTGCATTGAGTGCCATCCTAGGCCACGCACGCTGCTGCAGGTTTGTGGCTGTGTCTGCTTATTTCGGCCTGGCAGCGAGAACCCAGGGCGCCAACATGAAGCCCGGGACAGCAAGGCCTAAGACGGACCAGCTCTCCGCAGCTCTTCTTCCCTGACGCGACAGAGCAAACACCGAAATCCTTGCTGAGGAAGCAGCAACGAAGTGCGGTTCCCGCCAAGCTGAAAACCTATGCGAAAGCATAGCCATCGCTGGGAAATCAGAGTCGTTTCTGTGGGCTGCTGTTGCTGCTTGCCTTAGCCTAGTATTCGAGCACGGCGGGAGGAACCCGCATAGAGCAAAAGCCTCTTTGCTAGGGCATCCCCTCTGGGAAAGCACAGCATTCTCTGGGAAATCAGAGTCGGATCTGTGGGATGCTGCTGCTGTTTTCCTGAGGAAGACTCCACAGCACGGTGTAATAAATCCGCATGGAGCGAGATCCACTTTGCCTGGGCATCCCTTCTGCCTGAGAGAGAAGCGTGGTTGCGCCTGTGGAAAGAGCCTTAAAGAAAGGGACATGTCTGTCACTGCACTCCCCAGGAGCCTGTCTCGGGAAAGTGCAGCATGCTGCCCCAGGAGAAGAGAAGGAGTCGTTGGCCTTGTGGACGGAAAACGGTCGCGAAGCAGGAGCGCCGGCCCTGGCAAGAACAGCGGGCCGGTGGCAAGACAATTGTCACCCTCTGCTTGTGCAGAGAGACGAAGCTAAGGAGACACGGGGGGATGATTGGGCACGGGAGCGTGCTCTAATCTGAGGAAGGAGTCTGGACAGAAGGAAGGCCTTTCCTGTGCCTCTGGGCCCAAGGGGATAGCAGGTCCTTGGCCACCTGTCCAGAGGGCAGACGTGGGCTTGCCACCAATCTCCCCAACCTGAACTCGCAGAAACACCTCCTGGAGGAACGGGCAATCAAATGCCGTCTTCCTCCAGGATGTGGCAGCCTTGGCGGAGGCAGGGGGTGTGTCGGGGAAACAGGGACAGTTTCCCATTACTCCCCATCCCAGGGCACGGGCCGTGTGCAGTGATCCTCTCGCGGCTCCTCAAGGATGGGGAAGGCACGAGCCTAGTCCCCTGTCCCCCTGAATGCCAGAGCGAAAGGGCAGGCCTTGCCTACGAGGAGAGATGTCATTGTGAGCAGAGTGCCATCCTAGGCCATGCACGCTGCTGCAGGGTCGAGGCTGGGTCTGCTTATTTCGGCTTGGTAGGATGAACCCAGGATGTGAACTTGGAGCCCGGGAAAGCAAGGCCCAAGAGGCACCAGCTCTCCCGCTGCTCTTCTTCCCTGAAGCGACTAAAGCCTTGCTGAGGAAGCAGCGGCCAAGTGCTGTTCGCTCCAAGCCAAAGCCTCTGCGAAAGCACAGCATTCGCCGAGAAATCAGAGTCGGATCTGCGGGCTCTACTGCTGCTTGCCTGAGCCCGGTGTAACGGTGGGAGAAACCCGCATACAGCGAAATCCTCTTTGCCCGGGCATCTCCTCTGGGAAAGCACAACATTCACTGGGAAATCAGAATCGGATGTGGGGGATGCTGCTGCTGAATACCTAAGCTACTCTCCACAGCACGTTGGAAGATACCCGCATGCAACGAAATCCTCTTTGCCCTAGCACCTCTTTGCCTAAGAGAGAAGCGTGGTTGCACATCTGAAAGGGCCTTAAGGAAAGGGACATGTCTTTCACTGCACTCCCCAGGAGCAAGTCTGGGGCAGGCCGAACGAGCCGCCCCCAGAGAAGAGAAGGTGCCATTGGCCTTGAGTTTGGGAAACGGTCGGGAAGCAGGAGAGCCTGCCGTGGCAGGAAGAGCAGGCCGGTGGCAAGACAAGTGTCACCCGCTCCCGGTGCGGAGAGACGAAGCCTCACTGCTAATGAGACATGAGGTGACGACTAGGGCAGGGGCACCTGCTCCACTCTGAGGAAGGAGTCTGGGCAGAAGGCAGGCCTGTCTTGTGCCTCTGGTCCCAAGGGGACAGCATGTCCTTGACCACCTGTCCGTAGGGCACACTTGGGCTTGCTACCAGGAGCCAAACCCGGAACTTGAGGAACAGCTCCCTCGTGAAATGGGCAGTCAGATGCCATCTTCCTCCAAGATGTGACAGCGTTTTCGGTGGCAGGGGGTTTGCCGGGGAAGGAGTGGGGACAGTCCCCCAAAGCTCCCCATTCCAGGGAACGGACGGTGTTCAGGGATCCTGTCGCCTCTCCTCTCCTGTGGCGAAGGCACTGGCCTTGTCCGTGAGTCCGCCTGAGAGCCAGTACCAAAGGCCAAGCGTTGCCTACAACGGGAGTTGGTAGTGTGCATTGAGTGCCATCCTAGGCCACGCACGCTGCTGCAGGTTTGTGGCTGTGTCTGCTTATTTCGGCCTGGCAGCGAGAACCCAGGGCGCCAACATGAAGCCCGGGACAGCAAGGCCTAAGACGGACCAGCTCTCCGCAGCTCTTCTTCCCTGACGCGACAGAGCAAACACCGAAATCCTTGCTGAGGAAGCAGCAACGAAGTGCGGTTCCCGCCAAGCTGAATACCTATGCGAAAGCATAGCCATCGCTGGGAAATCAGAGTCGTTTCTGTGGGCTGCTGTTGCTGCTTGCCTTAGCCTAGTATTCGAGCACGGCAGGAGGAACCCGCATAGAGCAAAAGCCTCTTTGCTAGGGCATCCCCTCTGGGAAAGCACAGCATTCTCTGGGAAATCAGAGTCGGATCTGTGGGATGCTGCTGCTGTTTTCCTGAGGAAGACTCCACAGCACGGTGTAATAAATCCGCATGGAGCGAGATCCACTTTGCCTGGGCATCCCTTCTGCCTGAGAGAGAAGCGTGGTTGCGCCTGTGGAAAGAGCCTTAAAGAAAGGGACATGTCTGTCACTGCACTCCCCAGGAGCCTGTCTCGGGAAAGTGCAGCATGCTGCCCCAGGAGAAGAGAAGGAGTCGTTGGCCTTGTGGACGGAAAACGGTCGCGAAGCAGGAGCGCCGGCCCTGGCAAGAACAGCGGGCCGGTGGCAAGACAATTGTCACCCTCTGCTTGTGCAGAGAGACGAAGGTAAGGAGACACGGGGGGATGATTGGGCACGGGAGCGTGCTCTAATCTGAGGAAGGAGTCTGGACAGAAGGAAGGCCTTTCCTGTGCCTCTGGGCCCAAGGGGATAGCAGGTCCTTGGCCACCTGTCCAGAGGGCAGACGTGGGCTTGCCACCAATCTCCCCAACCTGAACTCGCAGAAACACCTCCTGGAGGAACGGGCAATCAAATGCCGTCTTCCTCCAGGATGTGGCAGCCTTGGCGGAGGCAGGGGGTGTGTCGGGGAAACAGGGACAGTTTCCCATTACTCCCCATCCCAGGGCACGGGCCGTGTGCAGTGATCCTCTCGCGGCTCCTCAAGGATGGGGAAGGCACGAGCCTAGTCCCCTGTCCCCCTGAATGCCAGAGCGAAAGGGCAGGCCTTGCCTACGAGGAGAGATGTCATTGTGAGCAGAGTGCCATCCTAGGCCATGCACGCTGCTGCAGGGTCGAGGCTGGGTCTGCTTATTTCGGCTTGGTAGGATGAACTCAGGATGTGAACTTGGAGCCCGGGAAAGCAAGGCCCAAGAGGCACCAGCTCTCCCGCTGCTCTTCTTCCCTGAAGCGACTAAAGCCTTGCTGAGGAAGCAGCGGCCAAGTGCTGTTCGCTCCAAGCCAAAGCCTCTGCGAAAGCACAGCATTCGCCGAGAAATCAGAGTCGGATCTGCGGGCTCTACTGCTGCTTGCCTGAGCCCGGTGTAACGGTGGGAGAAACCCGCATACAGCGAAATCCTCTTTGCCCGGGCATCTCCTCTGGGAAAGCACAACATTCACTGGGAAATCAGAATCGGATGTGGGGGATGCTGCTGCTGAATACCTAAGCTACTCTCCACAGCACGTTGGAAGATACCCGCATGCAACGAAATCCTCTTTGCCCTAGCACCTCTTTGCCTAAGAGAGAAGCGTGGTTGCACATCTGAAAGGGCCTTAAGGAAAGGGACATGTCTTTCACTGCACTCCCCAGGAGCAAGTCTGGGGCAGGCCGAACGAGCCGCCCCCAGAGAAGAGAAGGTGCCATTGGCCTTGAGTTTGGGAAACGGTCGGGAAGCAGGAGAGCCTGCCGTGGCAGGAAGAGCAGGCCGGTGGCAAGACAAGTGTCACCCGCTCCCGGTGCGGAGAGACGAAGCCTCACTGCTAATGAGACATGAGGTGACGACTAGGGCAGGGGCACCTGCTCCACTCTGAGGAAGGAGTCTGGGCAGAAGGCAGGCCTGTCTTGTGCCTCTGGTCCCAAGGGGACAGCATGTCCTTGACCACCTGTCCGTAGGGCACACTTGGGCTTGCTACCAGGAGCCAAACCCGGAACTTGAGGAACAGCTCCCTCGTGAAATGGGCAGTCAGATGCCATCTTCCTCCAAGATGTGACAGCGTTTTCGGTGGCAGGGGGTTTGCCGGGGAAGGAGTGGGGACAGTCCCCCAAAGCTCCCCATTCCAGGGAACGGACGGTGTTCAGGGATCCTGTCGCCTCTCCTCTCCTGTGGCGAAGGCACTGGCCTTGTCCGTGAGTCCGCCTGAGAGCCAGTACCAAAGGCCAAGCGTTGCCTACAACGGGAGTTGGTAGTGTGCATTGAGTGCCATCCTAGGCCACGCACGCTGCTGCAGGTTTGTGGCTGTGTCTGCTTATTTCGGCCTGGCAGCGAGAACCCAGGGCGCCAACATGAAGCCCGGGACAGCAAGGCCTAAGACGGACCAGCTCTCCGCAGCTCTTCTTCCCTGACGCGACAGAGCAAACACCGAAATCCTTGCTGAGGAAGCAGCAACGAAGTGCGGTTCCCGCCAAGCTGAATACCTATGCGAAAGCATAGCCATCGCTGGGAAATCAGAGTCGTTTCTGTGGGCTGCTGTTGCTGCTTGCCTTAGCCTAGTATTCGAGCACGGCGGGAGGAACCCGCATAGAGCAAAAGCCTCTTTGCTAGGGCATCCCCTCTGGGAAAGCACAGCATTCTCTGGGAAATCAGAGTCGGATCTGTGGGATGCTGCTGCTGTTTTCCTGAGGAAGACTCCACAGCACGGTGTAATAAATCTGCATGGAGCGAGATCCACTTTGCCTGGGCATCCCTTCTGCCTGAGAGAGAAGCGTGGTTGCGCCTGTGGAAAGAGCCTTAAAGAAAGGGACATGTCTGTCACTGCACTCCCCAGGAGCCTGTCTCGGGAAAGTGCAGCATGCTGCCCCAGGAGAAGAGAAGGAGTCGTTGGCCTTGTGGACGGAAAACGGTCGCGAAGCAGGAGCGCCGGCCCTGGCAAGAACAGCGGGCCGGTGGCAAGACAATTGTCACCCTCTGCTTGTGCAGAGAGACGAAGCTAAGGAGACACGGGGGGATGATTGGGCACGGGAGCGTGCTCTAATCTGAGGAAGGAGTCTGGACAGAAGGAAGGCCTTTCCTGTGCCTCTGGGCCCAAGGGGATAGCAGGTCCTTGGCCACCTGTCCAGAGGGCAGACGTGGGCTTGCCACCAATCTCCCCAACCTGAACTCGCAGAAACACCTCCTGGAGGAACGGGCAATCAAATGCCGTCTTCCTCCAGGATGTGGCAGCCTTGGCGGAGGCAGGGGGTGTGTCGGGGAAACAGGGACAGTTTCCCATTACTCCCCATCCCAGGGCACGGGCCGTGTGCAGTGATCCTCTCGCGGCTCCTCAAGGATGGGGAAGGCACGAGCCTAGTCCCCTGTCCCCCTGAATGCCAGAGCGAAAGGGCAGGCCTTGCCTACGAGGAGAGATGTCATTGTGAGCAGAGTGCCATCCTAGGCCATGCACGCTGCTGCAGGGTCGAGGCTGGGTCTGCTTATTTCGGCTTGGTAGGATGAACTCAGGATGTGAACTTGGAGCCCGGGAAAGCAAGGCCCAAGAGGCACCAGCTCTCCCGCTGCTCTTCTTCCCTGAAGCGACTAAAGCCTTGCTGAGGAAGCAGCGGCCAAGTGCTGTTCGCTCCAAGCCAAAGCCTCTGCGAAAGCACAGCATTCGCCGAGAAATCAGAGTCGGATCTGCGGGCTCTACTGCTGCTTGCCTGAGCCCGGTGTAACGGTGGGAGAAACCCGCATACAGCGAAATCGTCTTTGCCCGGGCATCTCCTCTGGGAAAGCACAACATTCACTGGGAAATCAGAATCGGATGTGGGGGATGCTGCTGCTGAATACCTAAGCTACTCTCCACAGCACGTTGGAAGATACCCGCATGCAACGAAATCCTCTTTGCCCTAGCACCTCTTTGCCTAAGAGAGAAGCGTGGTTGCACATCTGAAAGGGCCTTAAGGAAAGGGACATGTCTTTCACTGCACTCCCCAGGAGCAAGTCTGGGGCAGGCCGAACGAGCCGCCCCCAGAGAAGAGAAGGTGCCATTGGCCTTGAGTTTGGGAAACGGTCGGGAAGCAGGAGAGCCTGCCGTGGCAGGAAGAGCAGGCCGGTGGCAAGACAAGTGTCACCCGCTCCCGGTGCGGAGAGACGAAGCCTCACTGCTAATGAGACATGAGGTGACGACTAGGGCAGGGGCACCTGCTCCACTCTGAGGAAGGAGTCTGGGCAGAAGGCAGGCCTGTCTTGTGCCTCTGGTCCCAAGGGGACAGCATGTCCTTGACCACCTGTCCGTAGGGCACACTTGGGCTTGCTACCAGGAGCCAAACCCGGAACTTGAGGAACAGCTCCCTCGTGAAATGGGCAGTCAGATGCCATCTTCCTCCAAGATGTGACAGCGTTTTCGGTGGCAGGGGGTTTGCCGGGGAAGGAGTGGGGACAGTCCCCCAAAGCTCCCCATTCCAGGCAACGGACGGTGTTCAGGGATCCTGTCGCCTCTCCTCTCCTGTGGCGAAGGCACTGGCCTTGTCCGTGAGTCCGCCTGAGAGCCAGTACCAAAGGCCAAGCGTTGCCTACAACGGGAGTTGGTAGTGTGCATTGAGTGCCATCCTAGGCCACGCACGCTGCTGCAGGTTTGTGGCTGTGTCTGCTTATTTCGGCCTGGCAGCGAGAACCCAGGGCGCCAACATGAAGCCCGGGACAGCAAGGCCTAAGACGGACCAGCTCTCCGCAGCTCTTCTTCCCTGACGCGACAGAGCAAACACCGAAATCCTTGCTGAGGAAGCAGCAACGAAGTGCGGTTCCCGCCAAGCTGAATACCTATGCGAAAGCATAGCCATCGCTGGGAAATCAGAGTCGTTTCTGTGGGCTGCTGTTGCTGCTTGCCTTAGCCTAGTATTCGAGCACGGCGGGAGGAACCCGCATAGAGCAAAAGCCTCTTTGCTAGGGCATCCCCTCTGGGAAAGCACAGCATTCTCTGGGAAATCAGAGTCGGATCTGTGGGATGCTGCTGCTGTTTTCCTGAGGAAGACTCCACAGCACGGTGTAATAAATCTGCATGGAGCGAGATCCACTTTGCCTGGGCATCCCTTCTGCCTGAGAGAGAAGCGTGGTTGCGCCTGTGGAAAGAGCCTTAAAGAAAGGGACATGTCTGTCACTGCACTCCCCAGGAGCCTGTCTCGGGAAAGTGCAGCATGCTGCCCCAGGAGAAGAGAAGGAGTCGTTGGCCTTGTGGACGGAAAACGGTCGCGAAGCAGGAGCGCCGGCCCTGGCAAGAACAGCGGGCCGGTGGCAAGACAATTGTCACCCTCTGCTTGTGCAGAGAGACGAAGCTAAGGAGACACGGGGGGATGATTGGGCACGGGAGCGTGCTCTAATCTGAGGAAGGAGTCTGGACAGAAGGAAGGCCTTTCCTGTGCCTCTGGGCCCAAGGGGATAGCAGGTCCTTGGCCACCTGTCCAGAGGGCAGACGTGGGCTTGCCACCAATCTCCCCAACCTGAACTCGCAGAAACACCTCCTGGAGGAACGGGCAATCAAATGCCGTCTTCCTCCAGGATGTGGCAGCCTTGGCGGAGGCAGGGGGTGTGTCGGGGAAACAGGGACAGTTTCCCATTACTCCCCATCCCAGGGCACGGGCCGTGTGCAGTGATCCTCTCGCGGCTCCTCAAGGATGGGGAAGGCACGAGCCTAGTCCCCTGTCCCCCTGAATGCCAGAGCGAAAGGGCAGGCCTTGCCTACGAGGAGAGATGTCATTGTGAGCAGAGTGCCATCCTAGGCCATGCACGCTGCTGCAGGGTCGAGGCTGGGTCTGCTTATTTCGGCTTGGTAGGATGAACCCAGGATGTGAACTTGGAGCCCGGGAAAGCAAGGCCCAAGAGGCACCAGCTCTCCCGCTGCTCTTCTTCCCTGAAGCGACTAAAGCCTTGCTGAGGAAGCAGCGGCCAAGTGCTGTTCGCTCCAAGCCAAAGCCTCTGCGAAAGCACAGCATTCGCCGAGAAATCATAGTCGGATCTGCGGGCTCTACTGCTGCTTGCCTGAGCCCGGTGTAACGGTGGGAGAAACCCGCATACAGCGAAATCGTCTTTGCCCGGGCATCTCCTCTGGGAAAGCACAACATTCACTGGGAAATCAGAATCGGATGTGGGGGATGCTGCTGCTGAATACCTAAGCTACTCTCCACAGCACGTTGGAAGATACCCGCATGCAACGAAATCCTCTTTGCCCTAGCACCTCTTTGCCTAAGAGAGAAGCGTGGTTGCACATCTGAAAGGGCCTTAAGGAAAGGGACATGTCTTTCACTGCACTCCCCAGGAGCAAGTCTGGGGCAGGCCGAACGAGCCGCCCCCAGAGAAGAGAAGGTGCCATTGGCCTTGAGTTTGGGAAACGGTCGGGAAGCAGGAGAGCCTGCCGTGGCAGGAAGAGCAGGCCGGTGGCAAGACAAGTGTCACCCGCTCCCGGTGCGGAGAGACGAAGCCTCACTGCTAATGAGACATGAGGTGACGACTAGGGCAGGGGCACCTGCTCCACTCTGAGGAAGGAGTCTGGGCAGAAGGCAGGCCTGTCTTGTGCCTCTGGTCCCAAGGGGACAGCATGTCCTTGACCACCTGTCCGTAGGGCACACTTGGGCTTGCTACCAGGAGCCAAACCCGGAACTTGAGGAACAGCTCCCTCGTGAAATGGGCAGTCAGATGCCATCTTCCTCCAAGATGTGACAGCGTTTTCGGCGGCAGGGGGTTTGCCGGGGAAGGAGTGGGGACAGTCCCCCAAAGCTCCCCATTCCAGGCAACGGACGGTGTTCAGGGATCCTGTCGCCTCTCCTCTCCTGTGGCGAAGGCACTGGCCTTGTCCGTGAGTCCGCCTGAGAGCCAGTACCAAAGGCCAAGCGTTGCCTACAACGGGAGTTGGTAGTGTGCATTGAGTGCCATCCTAGGCCACGCACGCTGCTGCAGGTTTGTGGCTGTGTCTGCTTATTTCGGCCTGGCAGCGAGAACCCAGGGCGCCAACATGAAGCCCGGGACAGCAAGGCCTAAGACGGACCAGCTCTCCGCAGCTCTTCTTCCCTGACGCGACAGAGCAAACACCGAAATCCTTGCTGAGGAAGCAGCAACGAAGTGCGGTTCCCGCCAAGCTGAATACCTATGCGAAAGCATAGCCATCGCTGGGAAATCAGAGTCGTTTCTGTGGGCTGCTGTTGCTGCTTGCCTTAGCCTAGTATTCGAGCACGGCGGGAGGAACCCGCATAGAGCAAAAGCCTCTTTGCTAGGGCATCCCCTCTGGGAAAGCACAGCATTCTCTGGGAAATCAGAGTCGGATCTGTGGGATGCTGCTGCTGTTTTCCTGAGGAAGACTCCACAGCACGGTGTAATAAATCTGCATGGAGCGAGATCCACTTTGCCTGGGCATCCCTTCTGCCTGAGAGAGAAGCGTGGTTGCGCCTGTGGAAAGAGCCTTAAAGAAAGGGACATGTCTGTCACTGCACTCCCCAGGAGCCTGTCTCGGGAAAGTGCAGCATGCTGCCCCAGGAGAAGAGAAGGAGTCGTTGGCCTTGTGGACGGAAAACGGTCGCGAAGCAGGAGCGCCGGCCCTGGCAAGAACAGCGGGCCGGTGGCAAGACAATTGTCACCCTCTGCTTGTGCAGAGAGACGAAGCTAAGGAGACACGGGGGGATGATTGGGCACGGGAGCGTGCTCTAATCTGAGGAAGGAGTCTGGACAGAAGGAAGGCCTTTCCTGTGCCTCTGGGCCCAAGGGGATAGCAGGTCCTTGGCCACCTGTCCAGAGGGCAGACGTGGGCTTGCCACCAATCTCCCGAACCTGAACTCGCAGAAACACCTCCTGGAGGAACGGGCAATCAAATGCCGTCTTCCTCCAGGATGTGGCAGCCTTGGCGGAGGCAGGGGGTGTGTCGGGGAAACAGGGACAGTTTCCCATTACTCCCCATCCCAGGGCACGGGCCGTGTGCAGTGATCCTCTCGCGGCTCCTCAAGGATGGGGAAGGCACGAGCCTAGTCCCCTGTCCCCCTGAATGCCAGAGCGAAAGGGCAGGCCTTGCCTACGAGGAGAGATGTCATTGTGAGCAGAGTGCCATCCTAGGCCATGCACGCTGCTGCAGGGTCGAGGCTGGGTCTGCTTATTTCGGCTTGGTAGGATGAACCCAGGATGTGAACTTGGAGCCCGGGAAAGCAAGGCCCAAGAGGCACCAGCTCTCCCGCTGCTCTTCTTCCCAGAAGCGACTAAAGCCTTGCTGAGGAAGCAGCGGCCAAGTGCTGTTCGCTCCAAGCCAAAGCCTCTGCGAAAGCACAGCATTCGCCGAGAAATCAGAGTCGGATCTGCGGGCTCTACTGCTGCTTGCCTGAGCCCGGTGTAACGGTGGGAGAAACCCGCATACAGCGAAATCCTCTTTGCCCGGGCATCTCCTCTGGGAAAGCACAGCATTCACTGGGAAATCAGAATCGGATGTGGGGGATGCTGCTGCTGAATACCTAAGCTACTCTCCACAGCACGTTGGAAGATACCCGCATGCAACGAAATCCTCTTTGCCCTAGCACCTCTTTGCCTAAGAGAGAAGCGTGGTTGCACATCTGAAAGGGCCTTAAGGAAAGGGACATGTATTTCACTGCACTCCCCAGGAGCAAGTCTGGGGCAGGCCGAACAAGCCGCCCCCAGAGAAGAGAAGGTGCCATTGGCCTTGAGTTTGGGAAACGGTCGGGAAGCAGGAGAGCCTGCCGTGGCAGGAAGAGCAGGCCGGTGGCAAGACAAGTGTCACCCGCTCCCGGTGCGGAGAGACGAAGCCTCACTGCTAATGAGACATGAGGTGACGACTAGGGCAGGGGCACCTGCTCCACTCTGAGGAAGGAGTCTGGGCAGAAGGCAGGCCTGTCTTGTGCCTCTGGTCCCAAGGGGACAGCATGTCCTTGACCACCTGTCCGTAGGGCACACTTGGGCTTGCTACCAGGAGCCAAACCCGGAACTTGAGGAACAGCTCCCTCGTGAAATGGGCAGTCAGATGCCATCTTCCTCCAAGATGTGACAGCGTTTTCAGTGGCAGGGGGTTTGCCGGGGAAGGAGTGGGGACAGTCCCCCAAAGCTCCCCATTCCAGGGAACGGACGGTGTTCAGGGATCCTGTCGCCTCTCCTCTCCAGTGGCGAAGGCACTGGCCTTGTCCGTGAGTCCGCCTGAGTGCCAGTACCAAAGACCAAGCGTTGCCTACAACGGGAGTTGGTAGTGTGCATTGAGTGCCATCCTAGGCCACGCACGCTGCTGCAGGTTTGTGGCTGTGTCTGCTTATTTCGGCCTGGCAGCGAGAACCCAGGGCGCCAACATGAAGCCCGGGACAGCAAGGCCTAAGACGGACCAGCTCTCCGCAGCTCTTCTTCCCTGACGCGACAGAGCAAACACCGAAATCCTTGCTGAGGAAGCAGCAGCGAAGTGCGGTTCCCGCCAAGCTGAAAACCTATGCGAAAGCATAGCCATCGCTGGGAAATCAGAGTCGTTTCTGTGGGCTGCTGTTGCTGCTTGCCTTAGCCTAGTATTCGAGCACGGCGGGAGGAACCCGCATAGAGCAAAAGCCTCTTTGCTAGGGCATCCCGTCTGAGAAAGCACAGCATTCTCTGGGAAATCAGAGTCGGATCTGTGGGATGCTGCTGCTGTTTTCCTGAGGAAGACTCCACAGCACGGTGTAATAAATCCGCATGGAGCGAGATCCACTTTGCCTGGGCATCCCTTCTGCCTGAGAGAGAAGCGTGGTTGCGCCTGTGGAAAGATCCTTAAAGAAAGGGACATGTCTGTCACTGTACTCCGCAGGAGCCTGTCTAGGGAAAGTGCAGCATGCTGCCCCAGGAGAAGAGAAGGAGTCGTTGGCCTTGTGGACGGAAAACGGTCGCGAAGCAGGAGCGCCGGCCCTGGCAAGAACAGCGGGCCGGTGTCAAGACAATTGTCACCCTCTGCTTGTGCAGAGAGACGAAGCTAAGGAGACACGAGGGGATGATTGGGCACGGGAGCGTGCTCTAATCTGAGGAAGGAGTCTGGACAGAAGGAAGGCCTTTCCTGTGCCTCTGGGCCCAAGGGGATAGCAGGTCCTTGGCCACCTGTCCAGAGGGCAGACGTGGGCTTGCCACCAATCTCCCGAACCTGAACTCGCAGAAACACCTCCTGGAGGAACGGGCAATCAAATGCCGTCTTCCTCCAGGATGTGGTAGCCTTGGCGGAGGCAGGGGGTGTGTCGGGGAAACAGGGACAGTTTCCCATTACTCCCCATCCCAGGGCACGGGCCGTGTGCAGTGATCCTCTCGCGGCTCCTCAAGGATGGGGAAGGCACGAGCCTAGTCCCCTGTCCCCCTGAATGCCAGAGCGAAAGGGCAGGCCTTGCCTACGAGGAGAGATGTCATTGTGAGCAGAGTGCCATCCTAGGCCATGCACGCTGCTGCAGGGTCGAGGCTGGGTCTGCTTATTTCGGCTTGGTAGGATGAACCCAGGATGTGAACTTGGAGCCCGGGAAAGCAAGGCCCAAGAGGCACCAGCTCTCCTGCTGCTCTTCTTCCCAGAAGCGACTAAAGCCTTGCTGAGGAAGCAGCGGCCAAGTGCTGTTCGCTCCAAGCCAAAGCCTCTGCGAAAGCACAGCATTCGCCGAGAAATCAGAGTCGGATCTGCGGGCTCTACTGCTGCTTGCCTGAGCCCGGTGTAACGGTGGGAGAAACCCGCATACAGCGAAATCCTCTTTGCCCGGGCATCTCCTCTGGGAAAGCACAGCCTTCATTGGGAAATCAGAATCGGATGTGGGGGATGCTGCTGCTGAATACCTAAGCTACTCTCCACAGCACGTTGGAAGATACCCGCATGCAACGAAATCCTCTTTGCCCTAGCACCTCTTTGCCTAAGAGAGAAGCGTGGTTGCACATCTGAAAGGGCCTTAAGGAAAGGGACATGTCTTTCACTGCACTCCCCAGGAGCAAGTCTGGGGCAGGCCGAACAAGCCGCCCCCAGAGAAGAGAAGGTGCCATTGCCTTGAGTTTGGGAAACGGTCGGGAAGCAGGAGAGCCTGCCGTGGCAGGAAGAGCAGGCCGGTGGCAAGACAAGTGTCACCCGCTCCCGGTGCGGAGAGACGAAGCCTCACTGCTAATGAGACATGAGGTGACGACTAGGGCAGGGGCACCTGCTCCACTCTGAGGAAGGAGTCTGGGCAGAAGGCTAGCCTGTCTTGTGCCTCTGGTCCCAAGGGGACAGCATGTCCTTGACCACCTGTCCGTAGGGCACACTTGGGCTTGCTACCAGGAGCCAAACCCGGAACTTGAGGAACAGCTCCCTCGTGAAATGGGCAGTCAGATGCCATCTTCCTCCAAGATGTGGCAGCGTTTTCGGTGGCAGGGGGTTTGCCGGGGAAGGAGTGGGGACAGTCCCCCAAAGCTCCCCATTCCAGGGAACGGACGGTGTTCAGGGATCCTGTCGCCTCTCCTCTCCTGTGGCGAAGGCACTGGCCTTGTCCGAGAGTCCGCCTGAGAGCCAGTACCAAAGGCCAAGCGTTGCCTACAACGGGAGTTGGTAGTGTGCATTGAGTGCCATCCTAGGCCACGCACGCTGCTGCAGTTTTGTGGCTGTGTCTGCTTATTTCGGCCTGGCAGCGAGAACCCAGGGCGCCAAAATGAAGCCCGGGACAGCAAGGCCTAAGACGGACCAGCTCTCCGCAGCTCTTCTTCCCTGACGCGACAGAGCAAACACCGAAATCCTTGCTAAGGAAGCAGCATCGAAGTGCGGTTCCCGCCAAGCTGAAAACCTATGCGAAAGCATAGCCATCGCTGGGAAATCAGAGTCGTTTCTGTGGGCTGCTGTTGCTGCTTGCCTTAGCCTAGTATTCGAGCACGGCGGGAGGAACCCGCATAGAGCAAAAGCCTCTTTGCTAGGGCATCCCCTCTGGGAAAGCACAGCATTCTCTGGGAAATCAGAGTCGGATCTGTGGGATGCTGCTGCTGTTTTCCTGAGGAAGACTCCACAGCACGGTGTAATAAATCTGCATGGAGCGAGATCCACTTTGCCTGGGCATCCCTTCTGCCTGAGAGAGAAGCGTGGTTGCGCCTGTGGAAAGAGCCTTAAAGAAAGGGACATGTCTGTCACTGCACTCCCCAGGAGCCTGTCTCGGGAAAGTGCAGCATGCTGCCCCAGGAGAAGAGAAGGAGTCGTTGGCCTTGTGGACGGAAAATGGTCGCGAAGCAGGAGCGCAGGCCCTGGCAAGAACAGCGGGCCGGTGGCAAGACAATTGTCACCCTCTGCTTGTGCAGAGAGACGAAGCTAAGGAGACACGGGGGGATGATTGGGCACGGGAGCGTGCTCTAATCTGAGGAAGGAGTCTGGACAGAAGGAAGGCCTTTCCTGTGCCTCTGGGCCCAAGGGGATAGCAGGTCCTTGGCCACCTGTCCAGAGGGCAGACGTGGGCTTGCCACCAATCTCCCCAACCTGAACTCGCAGAAACACCTCCTGGAGGAACGGGCAATCAAATGCCATCTTCCTCCAGGATGTGGCAGCCTTGGCGGAGGCAGGGGGTGTGTCGGGGAAACAGGGACAGTTTCCCATTACTCCCCATCCCAGGGCACGGGCCGTGTGCAGTGATCCTCTCGCGGCTCCTCAAGGATGGGGAAGGCACGAGCCTAGTCCCCTGTCCCCCTGAATGCCAGAGCGAAAGGGCAGGCCTTGCCTACGAGGAGAGATGTCATTGTGAGCAGAGTGCCATCCTAGGCCATGCACGCTGCTGCAGGGTCGAGGCTGGGTCTGCTTATTTCGGCTTGGTAGGATGAACCCAGGATGTGAACTTGGAGCCCGGGAAAGCAAGGCCCAAGAGGCACCAGCTCTCCCGCTGCTCTTCTTCCCTGAAGCGACTAAAGCCTTGCTGAGGAAGCAGCGGCCAAGTGCTGTTCGCTCCAAGCCAAAGCCTCTGCGAAAGCACAGCATTCGCCGAGAAATCAGAGTCGGATCTGCGGGCTCTACTGCTGCTTGCCTGAGCCCGGTGTAACGGTGGGAGAAACCCGCATACAGCGAAATCGTCTTTGCCCGGGCATCTCCTCTGGGAAAGCACAGCATTCACTGGGAAATCAGAATCGGATGTGGGGGATGCTGCTGCTGAATACCTAAGCTACTCTCCACAGCACATTGGAAGATACCCGCATGCAACGAAATCCTCTTTGCCCTAGCACCTCTTTGCCTAAGAGAGAAGCGTGGTTGCACATCTGAAAGGGCCTTAAGGAAAGGGACATGTCTTTCACTGCACTCCCCAGGAGCAAGTCTGGGGCAGGCCGAACAAGCCGCCCCCAGAGAAGAGAAGGTGCCATTGGCCTTGAGTTTGGGAAACGGTCGGGAAGCAGGAGAGCCTGCCGTGGCAGGAAGAGCAGGCCGGTGGCAAGACAAGTGTCACTCGCTCCCTGTGCGGAGAGACGAAGCCTCACTGCTAATGAGACATGAGGTGAAGACTAGGGCAGGGGCACCTGCTCCACTCTGAGGAAGGAGTCTGGGCAGAAGGCAGGCCTGTCTTGTGCCTCTGGTCCCAAGGGGACAGCATGTCCTTGACCACCTGTCCGTAGGGCACACTTGGGCTTGCTACCAGGAGCCAAACCCGGAACTTGAGGAACAGCTCCCTCGTGAAATGGGCAGTCAGATGCCATCTTCCTCCAAGATGTGACAGCGTTTTCGGTGGCAGGGGGTTTGCCGGGGAAGGAGTGGGGACAGTCCCCCAAAGCTCCCCATTCCAGGGAACGGACGGTGTTCAGGGATCCTGTCGCCTCTCCTCTCCTGTGGCGAAGGCACTGGCCTTGTCCGTGAGTCCGCCTGAGAGCCAGTACCAAAGGCCAAGCGTTGCCTACAACGGGAGTTGGTAGTGTGCATTGAGTGCCATCCTAGGCCACGCACGCTGCTGCAGGTTTGTGGCTGTGTCTGCTTATTTCGGCCTGGCAGCGAGAACCCAGGGCGCCAACATGAAGCCCGGGACAGCAAGGCCTAAGACGGACCAGCTCTCCGCAGCTCTTCTTCCCTGACGCGACAGAGCAAACACCGAAATCCTTGCTGAGGAAGCAGCAGCGAAGTGCGGTTCCCGCCAAGCTGAAAACCTATGCGAAAGCATAGCCATCGCTGGGAAATCAGAGTCGTTTCTGTGGGCTGCTGTTGCTGCTTGCCTTAGCCTAGTATTCGAGCACGGCGGGAGGAACCCGCATAGAGCAAAAGCCTCTTTGCTAGGGCATCCCCTCTGGGAAAGCACAGCATTCTCTGGGAAATCAGAGTCGGATCTGTGGGATGCTGCTGCTGTTTTCCTGAGGAAGACTCCACAGCACGGTGTAATAAATCTGCATGGAGCGAGATCCACTTTGCCTGGGCATCCCTTCTGCCTGAGAGAGAAGCGTGGTTGCGCCTGTGGAAAGAGCCTTAAAGAAAGGGACATGTCTGTCACTGCACTCCCCAGGAGCCTGTCTCGGGAAAGTGCAGCATGCTGCCCCAGGAGAAGAGAAGGAGTCGTTGGCCTTGTGGACGGAAAACGGTCGCGAACCAGGAGCGCCGGCCCTGGCAAGAACAGCGGGCCGGTGGCAAGACAATTGTCACCCTCTGCTTGTGCAGAGAGACGAAGCTAAGGAGACACGGGGGGATGATTGGGCACGGGAGCGTGCTCTAATCTGAGGAAGGAGTCTGGACAGAAGGAAGGCCTTTCCTGTGCCTCTGGGCCCAAGGGGATAGCAGGTCCTTGGCCACCTGTCCAGAGGGCAGACGTGGGCTTGCCACCAATCTCCCGAACCTGAACTCGCAGAAACACCTCCTGGAGGAACGGGCAATCAAATGCCGTCTTCCTCCAGGATGTGGCAGCCTTGGCGGAGGCAGGGGGTGTGTCGGGGAAACAGGGACAGTTTCCCATTACTCCCCATCCCAGGGCACGGGCCGTGTGCAGTGATCCTCTCGCGGCTCCTCAAGGATGGGGAAGGCACGAGCCTAGTCCCCTGTCCCCCTGAATGCCAGAGCGAAAGGGCAGGCCTTGCCTACGAGGAGAGATGTCATTGTGAGCAGAGTGCCATCCTAGGCCATGCACGCTGCTGCAGGGTCGAGGCTGGGTCTGCTTATTTCGGCTTGGTAGGATGAACCCAGGATGTGAACTTGGAGCCCGGGAAAGCAAGGCCCAAGAGGCACCAGCTCTCCCGCTGCTCTTCTTCCCTGAAGCGACTAAAGCCTTGCTGAGGAAGCAGCGGCCAAGTGCTGTTCGCTCCAAGCCAAAGCCTCTGTGAAAGCACAGCATTCGCCGAGAAATCAGAGTCGGATCTGCGGGCTCTAAAGCTGCTTGCCTGAGCCCGGTGTAACGGTGGGAGAAACCCGCATACAGCGAAATCCTCTTTGCCCGGGCATCTCCTCTGGGAAAGCACAGCATTCACTGGGAAATCAGAATCGGATGTGGGGGATGCTGCTGCTGAATACCTAAGCTACTCTCCACAGCACGTTGGAAGATACCCGCATGCAACGAAATCCTCTTTGCCCTAGCACCTCTTTGCCTAAGAGAGAAGCGTGGTTGCACATCTGAAAGGGCCTTAAGGAAAGGGACATGTCTTTCACTGCACTCCCCAGGAGCAAGTCTGGGGCAGGCCGAACAAGCCGCCCCCAGAGAAGAGAAGGTGCCATTGGCCTTGAGTTTGGGAAACGGTCGGGAAGCAGGAGAGCCTGCCGTGGCAGGAAGAGCAGGCCGGTGGCAAGACAAGTGTCACCCGCTCCCGGTGCGGAGAGACGAAGCCTCACTGCTAATGAGACATGAGGTGAAGACTAGGGCAGGGGCACCTGCTCCACTCTGAGGAAGGAGTCTGGGCAGAAGGCAGGCCTGTCTTGTGCCTCTGGTCCCAAGGGGACAGCATGTCCTTGACCACCTGTCCGTAGGGCACACTTGGGCTTGCTACCAGGAGCCAAACCCGGAACTTGAGGAACAGCTCCCTCGTGAAATGGGCAGTCAGATGCCATCTTCCTCCAAGATGTGACAGCGTTTTCGGTGGCAGGGGGTTTGCCGGGGAAGGAGTGGGGACAGTCCCCCAAAGCTCCCCATTCCAGGGAACGGACGGTGTTCAGGGATCCTGTCGCCTCTCCTCTCCTGTGGCGAAGGCACTGGCCTTGTCCGTGAGTCCGCCTGAGAGCCAGTACCAAAGGCCAAGCGTTGCCTACAACGGGAGTTGGTAGTGTGCATTGAGTGCCATCCTAGGCCACGCACGCTGCTGCAGGTTTGTGGCTGTGTCTGCTTATTTCGGCCTGGCAGCGAGAACCCAGGGCGCCAACATGAAGCCCGGGACAGCAAGGCCTAAGACGGACCAGCTCTCCGCAGCTCTTCTTCCCTGACGCGACAGAGCAAACACCGAAATCCTTGCTGAGGAAGCAGCAGCGAAGTGCGGTTCCCGCCAAGCTGAAAACCTATGCGAAAGCATAGCCATCGCTGGGAAATCAGAGTCGTTTCTGTGGGCTGCTGTTGCTGCTTGCCTTAGCCTAGTATTCGAGCACGGCGGGAGGAACCCGCATAGAGCAAAAGCCTCTTTGCTAGGGCATCCCCTCTGGGAAAGCACAGCATTCTCTGGGAAATCAGAGTCGGATCTGTGGGATGCTGCTGCTGTTTTCCTGAGGAAGACTCCACAGCACGGTGTAATAAATCTGCATGGAGCGAGATCCACTTTGCCTGGGCATCCCTTCTGCCTGAGAGAGAAGCGTGGTTGCGCCTGTGGAAAGAGCCTTAAAGAAAGGGACATGTCTGTCACTGCACTCCCCAGGAGCCTGTCTCGGGAAAGTGCAGCATGCTGCCCCAGGAGAAGAGAAGGAGTCGTTGGCCTTGTGGACGGAAAACGGTCGCGAACCAGGAGCGCCGGCCCTGGCAAGAACAGCGGGCCGGTGGCAAGACAATTGTCACCCTCTGCTTGTGCAGAGAGACGAAGCTAAGGAGACACGGGGGGATGATTGGGCACGGGAGCGTGCTCTAATCTGAGGAAGGAGTCTGGACAGAAGGAAGGCCTTTCCTGTGCCTCTGGGCCCAAGGGGATAGCAGGTCCTTGGCCACCTGTCCAGAGGGCAGACGTGGGCTTGCCACCAATCTCCCGAACCTGAACTCGCAGAAACACCTCCTGGAGGAACGGGCAATCAAATGCCGTCTTCCTCCAGGATGTGGCAGCCTTGGCGGAGGCAGGGGGTGTGTCGGGGAAACAGGGACAGTTTCCCATTACTCCCCATCCCAGGGCACGGGCCGTGTGCAGTGATCCTCTCGCGGCTCCTCAAGGATGGGGAAGGCACGAGCCTAGTCCCCTGTCCCCCTGAATGCCAGAGCGAAAGGGCAGGCCTTGCCTACGAGGAGAGATGTCATTGTGAGCAGAGTGCCATCCTAGGCCATGCACGCTGCTGCAGGGTCGAGGCTGGGTCTGCTTATTTCGGCTTGGTAGGATGAACCCAGGATGTGAACTTGGAGCCCGGGAAAGCAAGGCCCAAGAGGCACCAGCTCTCCCGCTGCTCTTCTTCCCTGAAGCGACTAAAGCCTTGCTGAGGAAGCAGCGGCCAAGTGCTGTTCGCTCCAAGCCAAAGCCTCTGTGAAAGCACAGCATTCGCCGAGAAATCAGAGTCGGATCTGCGGGCTCTAAAGCTGCTTGCCTGAGCCCGGTGTAACGGTGGGAGAAACCCGCATACAGCGAAATCCTCTTTGCCCGGGCATCTCCTCTGGGAAAGCACAGCATTCACTGGGAAATCAGAATCGGATGTGGGGGATGCTGCTGCTGAATACCTAAGCTACTCTCCACAGCACGTTGGAAGATACCCGCATGCAACGAAATCCTCTTTGCCCTAGCACCTCTTTGCCTAAGAGAGAAGCGTGGTTGCACATCTGAAAGGGCCTTAAGGAAAGGGACATGTCTTTCACTGCACTCCCCAGGAGCAAGTCTGGGGCAGGCCGAACAAGCCGCCCCCAGAGAAGAGAAGGTGCCATTGGCCTTGAGTTTGGGAAACGGTCGGGAAGCAGGAGAGCCTGCCGTGGCAGGAAGAGCAGGCCGGTGGCAAGACAAGTGTCACCCGCTCCCGGTGCGGAGAGACGAAGCCTCACTGCTAATGAGACATGAGGTGACGACTAGGGCAGGGGCACCTGCTCCACTCTGAGGAAGGAGTCTGGGCAGAAGGCAGGCCTGTCTTGTGCCTCTGGTCCCAAGGGGACAGCATGTCCTTGACCACCTGTCCGTAGGGCACACTTGGGCTTGCTACCAGGAGCCAAACCCGGAACTTGAGGAACAGCTCCCTCGTGAAATGGGCAGTCAGATGCCATCTTCCTCCAAGATGTGACAGCGTTTTCGGTGGCAGGGGGTTTGCCGGGGAAGGAGTGGGGACAGTCCCCCAAAGCTCCCCATTCCAGGGAACGGACGGTGTTCAGGGATCCTGTCGCCTCTCCTCTCCTGTGGCGAAGGCACTGGCCTTGTCCGTGAGTCCGCCTGAGAGCCAGTACCAAAGGCCAAGCGTTGCCTACAACGGGAGTTGGTAGTGTGCATTGAGTGCCATCCTAGGCCACGCACGCTGCTGCAGGTTTGTGGCTGTGTCTGCTTATTTCGGCCTGGCAGCGAGAACCCAGGGCGCCAACATGAAGCCCGGGACAGCAAGGCCTAAGACGGACCAGCTCTCCGCAGCTCTTCTTCCCTGACGTGACAGAGCAAACACCGAAATCCTTGCTGAGGAAGCAGCAGCGAAGTGCGGTTCCCGCCAAGCTGAAAACCTATGCGAAAGCATAGCCATCGCTGGGAAATCAGAGTCGTTTCTGTGGGCTGCTGTTGCTGCTTGCCTTAGCCTAGTATTCGAGCACGGCGGGAGGAACCCGCATAGAGCAAAAGCCTCTTTGCTAGGGCATCCCCTCTGAGAAAGCACAGCATTCTCTGGGAAATCAGAGTCGGATCTGTGGGATGCTGCTGCTGTTTTCCTGAGGAAGACTCCACAGCACGGTGTAATAAATCTGCATGGAGCGAGATCCACTTTGCCTGGGCATCCCTTCTGCCTGAGAGAGAAGCGTGGTTGCGCCTGTGGAAAGAGCCTTAAAGAAAGGGACATGTCTGTCACTTCACTCCCCAGGAGCCTGTCTCGGGAAAGTGCAGCATGCTGCCCCAGGAGAAGAGAAGGAGTCGTTGGCCTTGTGGACGGAAAACGGTCGCGAAGCAGGAGCGCCGGCCCTGGCAAGAACAGCGGGCCGGTGGCAAGACAATTGTCACCCTCTGCTTGTGCAGAGAGACGAAGCTAAGGAGACACGAGGGGATGATTGGGCACGGGAGCGTGCTCTAATCTGAGGAAGGAGTCTGGACAGAAGGAAGGCCTTTCCTGTGCCTCTGGGCACAAGGGGATAGCAGGTCCTTGGCCACCTGTCCAGAGGGCAGACGTGGGCTTGCCACCAATCTCCCCAACCTGAACTCGCAGAAACACCTCCTGGAGGAACGGGCAATCAAATGCCGTCTTCCTCCAGGATGTGGCAGCCTTGGCGGAGGCAGGGGGTGTGTCGGGGAAACAGGGACAGTTTCCCATTACTCCCCATCCCAGGGCACGGGCCGTGTGCAGTGATCCTCTCGCGGCTCCTCAAGGATGGGGAAGGCACGAGCCTAGTCCCCTGTCCCCCTGAATGCCAGAGCGAAAGGGCAGGCCTTGCCTACGAGGAGAGATGTCATTGTGAGCAGAGTGCCATCCTAGGCCATGCACGCTGCTGCAGGGTCGAGGCTGGGTCTGCTTATTTCGGCTTGGTAGGATGAACCCAGGATGTGAACTTGGAGCCCGGGAAAGCAAGGCCCAAGAGGCACCAGCTCTCCCGCTGCTCTTCTTCCCTGAAGCGACTAAAGCCTTGCTGAGGAAGCAGCGGCCATGTGCTGTTCGCTCCAAGCCAAAGCCTCTGCGAAAGCACAGCATTCGCCGAGAAATCAGAGTCGGATCTGCGGGCTCTACTGCTGCTTGCCTGAGCCCGGTGTAACGGTGGGAGAAACCCGCATACAGCGAAATCCTCTTTGCCCGGGCATCTCCTCTGGGAAAGCACAGCATTCACTGGGAAATCAGAATCGGATGTGGGGGATGCTGCTGCTGAATACCTAAGCTACTCTCCACAGCACGTTGGAAGATACCCACATGCAACGAAATCCTCTTTGCCCTAGCACCTCTTTGCCTAAGAGAGAAGCGTGGTTGCACATCTGAAAGGGCCTTAAGGAAAGGGACATGTCTTTCACTGCACTCCCCAGGAGCAAGTCTGGGGCAGGCCGAACAAGGCGCCCCCAGAGAAGAGAAGGTGCCATTGGCCTTGAGTTTGGGAAACGGTCGGGAAGCAGGAGAGCCTGCCGTGGCAGGAAGAGCAGGCCGGTGGCAAGACAAGTGTCACCCGCTCCCGGTGCGGAGAGACGAAGCCTCACTGCTAATGAGACATGAGGTGACGACTAGGGCAGGGGCACCTGCTCCACTCTGAGGAAGGAGTCTGGGCAGAAGGCAGGCCTGTCTTGTGCCTCTGGTCCCAAGGGGACAGCATGTCCTTGACCACCTGTCCGTAGGGCACACTTGGGCTTGCTACCAGGAGCCAAACCCGGAACTTGAGGAACAGCTCCCTCGTGAAATGGGCAGTCAGATGCCATCTTCCTCCAAGATGTGACAGCGTTTTCGGTGGCAGGGGGTTTGCCGGGGAAGGAGTGGGGACAGTCCCCCAAAGCTCCCCATTCCAGGGAACGGACGGTGTTCAGGGATCCTGTCGCCTCTCCTCTCCTGTGGCGAAGGCACTGGCCTTGTCCGTGAGTCCGCCTGAGAGCCAGTACCAAAGGCCAAGCGTTGCCTACAACGGGAGTTGGTATTGTGTATTGAGTGCCATCCTAGGCCACGCACGCTGCTGCAGGTTTGTGGCTGTGTCTGCTTATTTCGGCCTGGCAGCGAGAACCCAGGGCGCCAACATGAAGCCCGGGACAGCAAGGCCTAAGACGGACCAGCTCTCCGCAGCTCTTCTTCCCTGACGCGACAGAGCAAACACCGAAATCCTGGCTGAGGAAGCAGCAGCGAAGTGCGGTTCCCGCCAAGCTGAAAACCTATGCGAAAGCATAGCCATCGCTGGGAAATCAGAGTCGTTTCTGTGGGCTGCTGTTGCTGCTTGCCTTAGCCTAGTATTCGAGCACGGCGGGAGGAACCCGCATAGAGCAAAAGCCTCTTTGCTAGGGCATCCCCTCTGGGAAAGCACAGCATTCTCTGGGAAATCAGAGTCGGATCTGTGGGATGCTGCTGCTGTTTTCCTGAGGAAGACTCCACAGCACGGTGTAATAAATCTGCATGGAGCGAGATCCACTTTGCCTGGGCATCCCTTCTGCCTGAGAGAGAAGCGTGGTTGCGCCTGTGGAAAGAGCCTTAAAGAAAGGGACATGTCTGTCACTGCACTCCCCAGGAGCCTGTCTCGGGAAAGTGCAGCATGCTGCCCCAGGAGAAGAGAAGGAGTCGTTGGCCTTGTGGACGGAAAACGGTCGCGAAGCAGGAGCGCCGGCCCTGGCAAGAACAGCGGGCCGGTGGCAAGACAATTGTCACCCTCTGCTTGTGCAGAGAGACGAAGCTAAGGAGACACGGGGGGATGATTGGGCACGGGAGCGTGCTCTAATCTGAGGAAGGAGTCTGGACAGAAGGAAGGCCTTTCCTGTGCCTCTGGGCCCAAGGGGATAGCAGGTCCTTGGCCACCTGTCCAGAGGGCAGACGTGGGCTTGCCACCAATCTCCCCAACCTGAACTCGCAGAAACACCTCCTGGAGGAACGGGCAATCAAATGCCGTCTTCCTCCAGGATGTGGCAGCCTTGGCGGAGGCAGGGGGTGTGTCGGGGAAACAGGGACAGTTTCCCATTACTCCCCATCCCAGGGCACGGGCCGTGTGCAGTGATCCTCTCGCGGCTCCTCAAGGATGGGGAAGGCACGAGCCTAGTCCCCTGTCCCCCTGAATGCCAGAGCGAAAGGGCAGGCCTTGCCTACGAGGAGAGATGTCATTGTGAGCAGAGTGCCATCCTAGGCCATGCACGCTGCTGCAGGGTCGAGGCTGGGTCTGCTTATTTCGGCTTGGTAGGATGAACCCAGGATGTGAACTTGGAGCCCGGGAAAGCAAGGCCCAAGAGGCACCAGCTCTCCCGCTGCTCTTCTTCCCTGAAGCGACTAAAGCCTTGCTGAGGAAGCAGCGGCCAAGTGCTGTTCGCTCCAAGCCAAAGCCTCTGCGAAAGCACAGCATTCGCTGAGAAATCAGAGTCGGATCTGCGGGCTCTACTGCTGCTTGCCTGAGCCCGGTCTCGCGGTGGTAGAAACCCGCATACAGCGAAATCCTCTTTGCCCGGGCATCTCCTCTGGGAAAGCACAGCATTCACTGGGAATCAGAATCGGATGTGGGGGATGCTGCTGCTGAATACCTAAGCTACTCTCCACAGCACGTTGGAAGATACCCGCATGCAACGAAATCCTCTTTGCCCTAGCACCTCTTTGCCTAAGAGAGAAGCGTGGTTGCACATCTGAAAGGGCCTTAAGGAAAGGGACATGTCTTTCACTGCACTCCCCAGGAGCAAGTCTGGGGCAGGCCGAACAAGCCGCCCCCAGAGAAGAGAAGGTGCCATTGGCCTTGAGTTTGGGAAACGGTCGGGAAGCAGGAGAGCCTGCCGTGGCAGGAAGAGAAGGCCGGAGGCAAGACAAGTGTCACCCGCTCCCTGTGCGGAGACACGAAGCCTCACTGCTAATGAGACATGAGGTGACGACTAGGGCAGGGGCACCTGCTCCACTCTGAGGAAGGAGTCTGGGCAGAAGGCAGGCCTGTCTTGTGCCTCTGGTCCCAAGGGGACAGCATGTCCTTGACCACCTGTCCGTAGGGCACACTTGGGCTTGCTACCAGGAGCCAAACCCGGAACTTGAGGAACAGCTCCCTCGTGAAATGGGCAGTCAGATGCCATCTTCCTCCAAGATGTGGCAGCGTTTTCGGTGGCAGGGGGTTTGCCGGGGAAGGAGTGGGAACAGTCCCCCAAAGCTCCCCATTCCAGGGAACGGACGGTGTTCAGGGATCCTGTCGCCTCTCCTCTCCTGTGGCGAAGGCACTGGCCTTGTCCGTGAGTCCGCCTGAGAGCCAGTACCAAAGGCCAAGCGTTGCCTACAACGGGAGTTGGTAGTGTGCATTGAGTGCCATCCTAGGCCACGCACGCTGCTGCAGGTTTGTGGCTGTGTCTGCTTATTTCGGCCTGGCAGCGAGAACCCAGGGCGCCAACATGAAGCCCGGGACAGCAAGGCCTAAGACGGACCAGCTCTCCGCAGCTCTTCTTCCCTGACGCGACAGAGCAAACACCGAAATCCTTGCTGAGGAAGCAGCAGCGAAGTGCGGTTCCCGCCAAGCTGAAAACCTATGCTAAAGCATAGCCATCGCTGGGAAATCAGAGTCGTTTCTGTGGGCTGCTGTTGCTGCTTGCCTTAGCCTAGTATTCGAGCACGGCGGGAGGAACCCGCATAGAGCAAAAGCCTCTTTGCTAGGGCATCCCCTCTGGGAAAGCACAGCATTCTCTGGGAAATCAGAGTCGGATCTGTGGGATGCTGCTGCTGTTTTCCTGAGGAAGACTCCACAGCACGGTGTAATAAATCTGCATGGAGCGAGATCCACTTTGCATGGGCATCCCTTCTGCCTGAGAGAGAAGCGTGGTTGCGCCTGTGGAAAGAGCCTTAAAGAAAGGGACATGTCTGTCACTGCACTCCCCAGGAGCCTGTCTCGGGAAAGTGCAGCATGCTGCCCCAGGAGAAGAGAAGGAGTCGTTGGCCTTGTGGACGGAAAACGGTCGCGAAGCAGGAGCGCCGGCCCTGGCAAGAACAGCGGGCCGGTGGCAAGACAATTGTCACCCTCTGCTTGTGCAGAGAGACGAAGCTAAGGAGACACGGGCGGATGATTGGGCACGGGAGCGTGCTCTAATCTGAGGAAGGAGTCTGGACAGAAGGAAGGCCTTTCCTGTGCCTCTGGGCCCAAGGGGATAGCAGGTCCTTGGCCACCTGTCCAGAGGGCAGACGTGGGCTTGCCACCAATCTCCCCAACCTGAACTCGCAGAAACACCTCCTGGAGGAACGGGCAATCAAATGCCGTCTTCCTCCAGGATGTGGCAGCCTTGGCGGAGGCAGGGGGTGTGTCGGGGAAACAGGGACAGTTTCCCATTACTCCCCATCCCAGGGCACGGGCCGTGTGCAGTGATCCTCTCGCGGCTCCTCAAGGATGGGGAAGGCACGAGCCTAGTCCCCTGTCCCCCTGAATGCCAGAGCGAAAGGGCAGGCCTTGCCTACGAGGAGAGATGTCATTGTGAGCAGAGTGCCATCCTAGGCCATGCACGCTGCTGCAGGGTCGAGGCTGGGTCTGCTTATTTCGGCTTGGTAGTATGAACCCAGGATGTGAACTTGGAGCCCGGGAAAGCAAGGCCCAAGAGGCACCAGCTCTCCCGCTGCTCTTCTTCCCTGAAGCGACTAAAGCCTTGCTGAGGAAGCAGCGGCCATGTGCTGTTCGCTCCAAGCCAAAGCCTCTGCGAAAGCACAGCATTCGCCGAGAAATCAGAGTCGGATCTGCGGGCTCTACTGCTGCTTGCCTGAGCCCGGTGTAACGGTGGGAGAAACCCGCATACAGCGAAATCCTCTTTGCCCGGGCATCTCCTCTGGGAAAGCACAGCATTCACTGGGAAATCAGAATCGGATGTGGGGGATGCTGCTGCTGAATACCTAAGCTACTCTCCACAGCACGTTGGAAGATACCCACATGCAACGAAATCCTCTTTGCCCTAGCACCTCTTTGCCTAAGAGAGAAGCGTGGTTGCACATCTGAAAGGGCCTTAAGGAAAGGGACATGTCTTTCACTGCACTCCCCAGGAGCAAGTCTGGGGCAGGCCGAACAAGGCGCCCCCAGAGAAGAGAAGGTGCCATTGGCCTTGAGTTTGGGAAACGGTCGGGAAGCAGGAGAGCCTGCCGTGGCAGGAAGAGCAGGCCGGTGGCAAGACAAGTGTCACCCGCTCCCGGTGCGGAGAGACGAAGCCTCACTGCTAATGAGACATGAGGTGACGACTAGGGCAGGGGCACCTGCTCCACTCTGAGGAAGGAGTCTGGGCAGAAGGCAGGCCTGTCTTGTGCCTCTGGTCCCAAGGGGACAGCATGTCCTTGACCACCTGTCCGTAGGGCACACTTGGGCTTGCTACCAGGAGCCAAACCCGGAACTTGAGGAACAGCTCCCTCGTGAAATGGGCAGTCAGATGCCATCTTCCTCCAAGATGTGACAGCGTTTTCGGTGGCAGGGGGTTTGCCGGGGAAGGAGTGGGGACAGTCCCCCAAAGCTCCCCATTCCAGGGAACGGACGGTGTTCAGGGATCCTGTCGCCTCTCCTCTCCTGTGGCGAAGGCACTGGCCTTGTCCGTGAGTCCGCCTGAGAGCCAGTACCAAAGGCCAAGCGTTGCCTACAACGGGAGTTGGTATTGTGTATTGAGTGCCATCCTAGGCCACGCACGCTGCTGCAGGTTTGTGGCTGTGTCTGCTTATTTCGGCCTGGCAGCGAGAACCCAGGGCGCCAACATGAAGCCCGGGACAGCAAGGCCTAAGACGGACCAGCTCTCCGCAGCTCTTCTTCCCTGACGCGACAGAGCAAACACCGAAATCCTGGCTGAGGAAGCAGCAGCGAAGTGCGGTTCCCGCCAAGCTGAAAACCTATGCGAAAGCATAGCCATCGCTGGGAAATCAGAGTCGTTTCTGTGGGCTGCTGTTGCTGCTTGCCTTAGCCTAGTATTCGAGCACGGCGGGAGGAACCCGCATAGAGCAAAAGCCTCTTTGCTAGGGCATCCCCTCTGGGAAAGCACAGCATTCTCTGGGAAATCAGAGTCGGATCTGTGGGATGCTGCTGCTGTTTTCCTGAGGAAGACTCCACAGCACGGTGTAATAAATCTGCATGGAGCGAGATCCACTTTGCCTGGGCATCCCTTCTGCCTGAGAGAGAAGCGTGGTTGCGCCTGTGGAAAGAGCCTTAAAGAAAGGGACATGTCTGTCACTGCACTCCCCAGGAGCCTGTCTCGGGAAAGTGCAGCATGCTGCCCCAGGAGAAGAGAAGGAGTCGTTGGCCTTGTGGACGGAAAACGGTCGCGAAGCAGGAGCGCCGGCCCTGGCAAGAACAGCGGGCCGGTGGCAAGACAATTGTCACCCTCTGCTTGTGCAGAGAGACGAAGCTAAGGAGACACGGGCGGATGATTGGGCACGGGAGCGTGCTCTAATCTGAGGAAGGAGTCTGGACAGAAGGAAGGCCTTTCCTGTGCCTCTGGGCCCAAGGGGATAGCAGGTCCTTGGCCACCTGTCCAGAGGGCAGACGTGGGCTTGCCACCAATCTCCCCAACCTGAACTCGCAGAAACACCTCCTGGAGGAACGGGCAATCAAATGCCGTCTTCCTCCAGGATGTGGCAGCCTTGGCGGAGGCAGGGGGTGTGTCGGGGAAACAGGGACAGTTTCCCATTACTCCCCATCCCAGGGCACGGGCCGTGTGCAGTGATCCTCTCGCGGCTCCTCAAGGATGGGGAAGGCACGAGCCTAGTCCCCTGTCCCCCTGAATGCCAGAGCGAAAGGGCAGGCCTTGCCTACGAGGAGAGATGTCATTGTGAGCAGAGTGCCATCCTAGGCCATGCACGCTGCTGCAGGGTCGAGGCTGGGTCTGCTTATTTCGGCTTGGTAGGATGAACCCAGGATGTGAACTTGGAGCCCGGGAAAGCAAGGCCCAAGAGGCACCAGCTCTCCCGCTGCTCTTCTTCCCTGAAGCGACTAAAGCCTTGCTGAGGAAGCAGCGGCCAAGTGCTGTTCGCTCCAAGCCAAAGCCTCTGCGAAAGCACAGCATTCGCCGAGAAATCAGAGTCGGATCTGCGGGCTCTACTGCTGCTTGCCTGAGCCCGGTGTAACGGTGGGAGAAACCCGCATACAGCGAAATCCTCTTTGCCCGGGCATCTCCTCTGGGAAAGCACAGCATTCACTGGGAAATCAGAATCGGATGTGGGGGATGCTGCTGCTGAATACCTAAGCTACTCTCCACAGCACGTTGGAAGATACCCGCATGCAACGAAATCCTCTTTGCCCTAGCACCTCTTTGCCTAAGAGAGAAGCGTGGTTGCACATCTGAAAGGGCCTTAAGGAAAGGGACATGTCTTTCACTGCACTCCCCAGGAGCAAGTCTGGGGCAGGCCGAACGAGCCGCCCCCAGAGAAGAGAAGGTGCCATTGGCCTTGAGTTTGGGAAACGGTCGGGAAGCAGGAGAGCCTGCCGTGGCAGGAAGAGCAGGCCGGTGGCAAGACAAGTGTCACCCGCTCCCGGTGCGGAGAGACGAAGCCTCACTGCTAATGAGACATGAGGTGACGACTAGGGCAGGGGCACCTGCTCCACTCTGAGGAAGGAGTCTGGGCAGAAGGCAGGCCTGTCTTGTGCCTCTGGTCCCAAGGGGACAGCATGTCCTTGACCACCTGTCCGTAGGGCACACTTGGGCTTGCTACCAGGAGCCAAACCCGGAACTTGAGGAACAGCTCCCTCGTGAAATGGGCAGTCAGATGCCATCTTCCTCCAAGATGTGACAGCGTTTTCGGTGGCAGGGGGTTTGCCGGGGAAGGAGTGGGGACAGTCCCCCAAAGCTCCCCATTCCAGGGAACGGACGGTGTTCAGGGATCCTGTCGCCTCTCCTCTCCTGTGGCGAAGGCACTGGCCTTGTCCGTGAGTCCGCCTGAGAGCCAGTACCAAAGGCCAAGCGTTGCCTACAACGGGAGTTGGTAGTGTGCATTGAGTGCCATCCTAGGCCACGCACGCTGCTGCAGGTTTGTGGCTGTGTCTGCTTATTTCGGCCTGGCAGCGAGAACCCAGGGCGCCAACATGAAGCCCGGGACAGCAAGGCCTAAGACGGACCAGCTCTCCGCAGCTCTTCTTCCCTGACGCGACAGAGCAAACACCGAAATCCTTGCTGAGGAAGCAGCAACGAAGTGCGGTTCCCGCCAAGCTGAAAACCTATGCGAAAGCATAGCCATCGCTGGGAAATCAGAGTCGTTTCTGTGGGCTGCTGTTGCTGCTTGCCTTAGCCTAGTATTCGAGCACGGCGGGAGGAACCCGCATAGAGCAAAAGCCTCTTTGCTAGGGCATCCCCTCTGGGAAAGCACAGCATTCTCTGGGAAATCAGAGTCGGATCTGTGGGATGCTGCTGCTGTTTTCCTGAGGAAGACTCCACAGCACGGTGTAATAAATCTGCATGGAGCGAGATCCACTTTGCCTGGGCATCCCTTCTGCCTGAGAGAGAAGCGTGGTTGCGCCTGTGGAAAGAGCCTTAAAGAAAGGGACATGTCTGTCACTGCACTCCCCAGGAGCCTGTCTCGGGAAAGTGCAGCATGCTGCCCCAGGAGAAGAGAAGGAGTCGTTGGCCTTGTGGACGGAAAACGGTCGCGAAGCAGGAGCGCCGGCCCTGGCAAGAACAGCGGGCCGGTGGCAAGACAATTGTCACCCTCTGCTTGTGCAGAGAGACGAAGCTAAGGAGACACGGGGGGATGATTGGGCACGGGAGCGTGCTCTAATCTGAGGAAGGAGTCTGGACAGAAGGAAGGCCTTTCCTGTGCCTCTGGGCCCAAGGGGATAGCAGGTCCTTGGCCACCTGTCCAGAGGGCAGACGTGGGCTTGCCACCAATCTCCCCAACCTGAACTCGCAGAAACACCTCCTGGAGGAACGGGCAATCAAATGCCGTCTTCCTCCAGGATGTGGCAGCCTTGGCGGAGGCAGGGGGTGTGTCGGGGAAACAGGGACAGTTTCCCATTACTCCCCATCCCAGGGCACGGGCCGTGTGCAGTGATCCTCTCGCGGCTCCTCAAGGATGGGGAAGGCACGAGCCTAGTCCCCTGTCCCCCTGAATGCCAGAGCGAAAGGGCAGGCCTTGCCTACGAGGAGAGATGTCATTGTGAGCAGAGTGCCATCCTAGGCCATGCACGCTGCTGCAGGGTCGAGGCTGGGTCTGCTTATTTCGGCTTGGTAGGATGAACCCAGGATGTGAACTTGGAGCCCGGGAAAGCAAGGCCCAAGAGGCACCAGCTCTCCCGCTGCTCTTCTTCCCTGAAGCGACTAAAGCCTTGCTGAGGAAGCAGCGGCCAAGTGCTGTTCGCTCCAAGCCAAAGCCTCTGCGAAAGCACAGCATTCGCCGAGAAATCAGAGTCGGATCTGCGGGCTCTACTGCTGCTTGCCTGAGCCCGGTGTAACGGTGGGAGAAACCCGCATACAGCGAAATCGTCTTTGCCCGGGCATCTCCTCTGGGAAAGCACAACATTCACTGGGAAATCAGAATCGGATGTGGGGGATGCTGCTGCTGAATACCTAAGCTACTCTCCACAGCACGTTGGAAGATACCCGCATGCAACGAAATCCTCTTTGCCCTAGCACCTCTTTGCCTAAGAGAGAAGCGTGGTTGCACATCTGAAAGGGCCTTAAGGAAAGGGACATGTCTTTCACTGCACTCCCCAGGAGCAAGTCTGGGGCAGGCCGAACGAGCCGCCCCCAGAGAAGAGAAGGTGCCATTGGCCTTGAGTTTGGGAAACGGTCGGGAAGCAGGAGAGCCTGCCGTGGCAGGAAGAGCAGGCCGGTGGCAAGACAAGTGTCACCCGCTCCCGGTGCGGAGAGACGAAGCCTCACTGCTAATGAGACATGAGGTGACGACTAGGGCAGGGGCACCTGCTCCACTCTGAGGAAGGAGTCTGGGCAGAAGGCAGGCCTGTCTTGTGCCTCTGGTCCCAAGGGGACAGCATGTCCTTGACCACCTGTCCGTAGGGCACACTTGGGCTTGCTACCAGGAGCCAAACCCGGAACTTGAGGAACAGCTCCCTCGTGAAATGGGCAGTCAGATGCCATCTTCCTCCAAGATGTGACAGCGTTTTCGGTGGCAGGGGGTTTGCCGGGGAAGGAGTGGGGACAGTCCCCCAAAGCTCCCCATTCCAGGCAACGGACGGTGTTCAGGGATCCTGTCGCCTCTCCTCTCCTGTGGCGAAGGCACTGGCCTTGTCCGTGAGTCCGCCTGAGAGCCAGTACCAAAGGCCAAGCGTTGCCTACAACGGGAGTTGGTAGTGTGCATTGAGTGCCATCCTAGGCCACGCACGCTGCTGCAGGTTTGTGGCTGTGTCTGCTTATTTCGGCCTGGCAGCGAGAACCCAGGGCGCCAACATGAAGCCCGGGACAGCAAGGCCTAAGACGGACCAGCTCTCCGCAGCTCTTCTTCCCTGACGCGACAGAGCAAACACCGAAATCCTTGCTGAGGAAGCAGCAACGAAGTGCGGTTCCCGCCAAGCTGAATACCTATGCGAAAGCATAGCCATCGCTGGGAAATCAGAGTCGTTTCTGTGGGCTGCTGTTGCTGCTTGCCTTAGCCTAGTATTCGAGCACGGCGGGAGGAACCCGCATAGAGCAAAAGCCTCTTTGCTAGGGCATCCCCTCTGGGAAAGCACAGCATTCTCTGGGAAATCAGAGTCGGATCTGTGGGATGCTGCTGCTGTTTTCCTGAGGAAGACTCCACAGCACGGTGTAATAAATCTGCATGGAGCGAGATCCACTTTGCCTGGGCATCCCTTCTGCCTGAGAGAGAAGCGTGGTTGCGCCTGTGGAAAGAGCCTTAAAGAAAGGGACATGTCTGTCACTGCACTCCCCAGGAGCCTGTCTCGGGAAAGTGCAGCATGCTGCCCCAGGAGAAGAGAAGGAGTCGTTGGCCTTGTGGACGGAAAACGGTCGCGAAGCAGGAGCGCCGGCCCTGGCAAGAACAGCGGGCCGGTGGCAAGACAATTGTCACCCTCTGCTTGTGCAGAGAGACGAAGCTAAGGAGACACGGGGGGATGATTGGGCACGGGAGCGTGCTCTAATCTGAGGAAGGAGTCTGGACAGAAGGAAGGCATTTCCTGTGCCTCTGGGCCCAAGGGGATAGCAGGTCCTTGGCCACCTGTCCAGAGGGCAGACGTGGGCTTGCCACCAATCTCCCCAACCTGAACTCGCAGAAACACCTCCTGGAGGAACGGGCAATCAAATGCCGTCTTCCTCCAGGATGTGGCAGCCTTGGCGGAGGCAGGGGGTGTGTCGGGGAAACAGGGACAGTTTCCCATTACTCCCCATCCCAGGGCACGGGCCGTGTGCAGTGATCCTCTCGCGGCTCCTCAAGGATGGGGAAGGCACGAGCCTAGTCCCCTGTCCCCCTGAATGCCAGAGCGAAAGGGCAGGCCTTGCCTACGAGGAGAGATGTCATTGTGAGCAGAGTGCCATCCTAGGCCATGCACGCTGCTGCAGGGTCGAGGCTGGGTCTGCTTATTTCGGCTTGGTAGGATGAACCCAGGATGTGAACTTGGAGCCCGGGAAAGCAAGGCCCAAGAGGCACCAGCTCTCCCGCTGCTCTTCTTCCCTGAAGCGACTAAAGCCTTGCTGAGGAAGCAGCGGCCAAGTGCTGTTCGCTCCAAGCCAAAGCCTCTGCGAAAGCACAGCATTCGCCGAGAAATCAGAGTCGGATCTGCGGGCTCTACTGCTGCTTGCCTGAGCCCGGTGTAACGGTGGGAGAAACCCGCATACAGCGAAATCCTCTTTGCCCGGGCATCTCCTCTGGGAAAGCACAGCATTCACTGGGAAATCAGAATCGGATGTGGGGGATGCTGCTGCTGAATACCTAAGCTACTCTCCACAGCACGTTGGAAGATACCCGCATGCAACGAAATCCTCTTTGCCCTAGCACCTCTTTGCCTAAGAGAGAAGCGTGGTTGCACATCTGAAAGGGCCTTAAGGAAAGGGACATGTCTTTCACTGCACTCCCCAGGAGCAAGTCTGGGGCAGGCCGAACGAGCCGCCCCCAGAGAAGAGAAGGTGCCATTGGCCTTGAGTTTGGGAAACGGTCGGGAAGCAGGAGAGCCTGCCGTGGCAGGAAGAGCAGGCCGGTGGCAAGACAAGTGTCACCCGCTCCCGGTGCGGAGAGACGAAGCCTCACTGCTAATGAGACATGAGGTGACGACTAGGGCAGGGGCACCTGCTCCACTCTGAGGAAGGAGTCTGGGCAGAAGGCAGGCCTGTCTTGTGCCTCTGGTCCCAAGGGGACAGCATGTCCTTGACCACCTGTCCGTAGGGCACACTTGGGCTTGCTACCAGGAGCCAAACCCGGAACTTGAGGAACAGCTCCCTCGTGAAATGGGCAGTCAGATGCCATCTTCCTCCAAGATGTGACAGCGTTTTCGGTGGCAGGGGGTTTGCCGGGGAAGGAGTGGGGACAGTCCCCCAAAGCTCCCCATTCCAGGGAACGGACGGTGTTCAGGGATCCTGTCGCCTCTCCTCTCCTGTGGCGAAGGCACTGGCCTTGTCCGTGAGTCCGCCTGAGAGCCAGTACCAAAGGCCAAGCGTTGCCTACAACGGGAGTTGGTAGTGTGCATTGAGTGCCATCCTAGGCCACGCACGCTGCTGCAGGTTTGTGGCTGTGTCTGCTTATTTCGGCCTGGCAGCGAGAACCCAGGGCGCCAACATGAAGCCCGGGACAGCAAGGCCTAAGACGGACCAGCTCTCCGCAGCTCTTCTTCCCTGACGTGACAGAGCAAACACCGAAATCCTTGCTGAGGAAGCAGCAATGAAGTGCGGTTCCCGCCAAGCTGAAAACCTATGCGAAAGCATAGCCATCGCTGGGAAATCAGAGTCGTTTCTGTGGGCTGCTGTTGCTGCTTGCCTTAGCCTAGTATTCGAGCACGGCGGGAGGAACCCGCATAGAGCAAAAGCCTCTTTGCTAGGGCATCCCCTCTGGGAAAGCACAGCATTCTCTGGGAAATCAGAGTCGGATCTGTGGGATGCTGCTGCTGTTTTCCTGAGGAAGACTCCACAGCACGGTGTAATAAATCTGCATGGAGCGAGATCCACTTTGCCTGGGCATCCCTTCTGCCTGAGAGAGAAGCGTGGTTGCGCCTGTGGAAAGAGCCTTAAAGAAAGGGACATGTCTGTCACTGCACTCCCCAGGAGCCTGTCTCGGGAAAGTGCAGCATGCTGCCCCAGGAGAAGAGAAGGAGTCGTTGGCCTTGTGGACGGAAAACGGTCGCGAAGCAGGAGCGCCGGCCCTGGCAAGAACAGCGGGCCGGTGGCAAGACAATTGTCACCCTCTGCTTGTGCAGAGAGACGAAGCTAAGGAGACACGGGGGGATGATTGGGCACGGGAGCGTGCTCTAATCTGAGGAAGGAGTCTGGACAGAAGGAAGGCCTTTCCTGTGCCTCTGGGCCCAAGGGGATAGCAGGTCCTTGGCCACCTGTCCAGAGGGCAGACGTGGGCTTGCCACCAATCTCCCCAACCTGAACTCGCAGAAACACCTCCTGGAGGAACGGGCAATCAAATGCCGTCTTCCTCCAGGATGTGGCAGCCTTGGCGGAGGCAGGGGGTGTGTCGGGGAAACAGGGACAGTTTCCCATTACTCCCCATCCCAGGGCACGGGCCGTGTGCAGTGATCCTCTCGCGGCTCCTCAAGGATGGGGAAGGCACGAGCCTAGTCCCCTGTCCCCCTGAATGCCAGAGCGAAAGGGCAGGCCTTGCCTACGAGGAGAGATGTCATTGTGAGCAGAGTGCCATCCTAGGCCATGCACGCTGCTGCAGGGTCGAGGCTGGGTCTGCTTATTTCGGCTTGGTAGGATGAACCCAGGATGTGAACTTGGAGCCCGGGAAAGCAAGGCCCAAGAGGCACCAGCTCTCCCGCTGCTCTTCTTCCCTGAAGCGACTAAAGCCTTGCTGAGGAAGCAGCGGCCAAGTGCTGTTCGCTCCAAGCCAAAGCCTCTGTGAAAGCACAGCATTCGCCGAGAAATCAGAGTCGGATCTGCGGGCTCTAAAGCTGCTTGCCTGAGCCCGGTGTAACGGTGGGAGAAACCCGCATACAGCGAAATCCTCTTTGCCCGGGCATCTCCTCTGGGAAAGCACAGCATTCACTGGGAAATCAGAATCGGATGTGGGGGATGCTGCTGCTGAATACCTAAGCTACTCTCCACAGCACGTTGGAAGATACCCGCATGCAACGAAATCCTCTTTGCCCTAGCACCTCTTTGCCTAAGAGAGAAGCGTGGTTGCACATCTGAAAGGGCCTTAAGGAAAGGGACATGTCTTTCACTGCACTCCCCAGGAGCAAGTCTGGGGCAGGCCGAACAAGCCGCCCCCAGAGAAGAGAAGGTGCCATTGGCCTTGAGTTTGGGAAACGGTCGGGAAGCAGGAGAGCCTGCCGTGGCAGGAAGAGCAGGCCGGTGGCAAGACAAGTGTCACCCGCTCCCGGTGCGGAGAGACGAAGCCTCACTGCTAATGAGACATGAGGTGACGACTAGGGCAGGGGCACCTGCTCCACTCTGAGGAAGGAGTCTGGGCAGAAGGCAGGCCTGTCTTGTGCCTCTGGTCCCAAGGGGACAGCATGTCCTTGACCACCTGTCCGTAGGGCACACTTGGGCTTGCTACCAGGAGCCAAACCCGGAACTTGAGGAACAGCTCCCTCGTGAAATGGGCAGTCAGATGCCATCTTCCTCCAAGATGTGACAGCGTTTTCGGTGGCAGGGGGTTTGCCGGGGAAGGAGTGGGGACAGTCCCCCAAAGCTCCCCATTCCAGGGAACGGACGGTGTTCAGGGATCCTGTCGCCTCTCCTCTCCTGTGGCGAAGGCACTGGCCTTGTCCGTGAGTCCGCCTGAGAGCCAGTACCAAAGGCCAAGCGTTGCCTACAACGGGAGTTGGTAGTGTGCATTGAGTGCCATCCTAGGCCACGCACGCTGCTGCAGGTTTGTGGCTGTGTCTGCTTATTTCGGCCTGGCAGCGAGAACCCAGGGCGCCAACATGAAGCCCGGGACAGCAAGGCCTAAGACGGACCAGCTCTCCGCAGCTCTTCTTCCCTGACGTGACAGAGCAAACACCGAAATCCTTGCTGAGGAAGCAGCAGCGAAGTGCGGTTCCCGCCAAGCTGAAAACCTATGCGAAAGCATAGCCATCGCTGGGAAATCAGAGTCGTTTCTGTGGGCTGCTGTTGCTGCTTGCCTTAGCCTAGTATTCGAGCACGGCGGGAGGAACCCGCATAGAGCAAAAGCCTCTTTGCTAGGGCATCCCCTCTGAGAAAGCACAGCATTCTCTGGGAAATCAGAGTCGGATCTGTGGGATGCTGCTGCTGTTTTCCTGAGGAAGACTCCACAGCACGGTGTAATAAATCTGCATGGAGCGAGATCCACTTTGCCTGGGCATCCCTTCTGCCTGAGAGAGAAGCGTGGTTGCGCCTGTGGAAAGAGCCTTAAAGAAAGGGACATGTCTGTCACTTCACTCCCCAGGAGCCTGTCTCGGGAAAGTGCAGCATGCTGCCCCAGGAGAAGAGAAGGAGTCGTTGGCCTTGTGGACGGAAAACGGTCGCGAAGCAGGAGCGCCGGCCCTGGCAAGAACAGCGGGCCGGTGGCAAGACAATTGTCACCCTCTGCTTGTGCAGAGAGACGAAGCTAAGGAGACACGAGGGGATGATTGGGCACGGGAGCGTGCTCTAATCTGAGGAAGGAGTCTGGACAGAAGGAAGGCCTTTCCTGTGCCTCTGGGCACAAGGGGATAGCAGGTCCTTGGCCACCTGTCCAGAGGGCAGACGTGGGCTTGCCACCAATCTCCCCAACCTGAACTCGCAGAAACACCTCCTGGAGGAACGGGCAATCAAATGCCGTCTTCCTCCAGGATGTGGCAGCCTTGGCGGAGGCAGGGGGTGTGTCGGGGAAACAGGGACAGTTTCCCATTACTCCCCATCCCAGGGCACGGGCCGTGTGCAGTGATCCTCTCGCGGCTCCTCAAGGATGGGGAAGGCACGAGCCTAGTCCCCTGTCCCCCTGAATGCCAGAGCGAAAGGGCAGGCCTTGCCTACGAGGAGAGATGTCATTGTGAGCAGAGTGCCATCCTAGGCCATGCACGCTGCTGCAGGGTCGAGGCTGGGTCTGCTTATTTCGGCTTGGTAGGATGAACCCAGGATGTGAACTTGGAGCCCGGGAAAGCAAGGCCCAAGAGGCACCAGCTCTCCCGCTGCTCTTCTTCCCTGAAGCGACTAAAGCCTTGCTGAGGAAGCAGCGGCCATGTGCTGTTCGCTCCAAGCCAAAGCCTCTGCGAAAGCACAGCATTCGCCGAGAAATCAGAGTCGGATCTGCGGGCTCTACTGCTGCTTGCCTGAGCCCGGTGTAACGGTGGGAGAAACCCGCATACAGCGAAATCCTCTTTGCCCGGGCATCTCCTCTGGGAAAGCACAGCATTCACTGGGAAATCAGAATCGGATGTGGGGGATGCTGCTGCTGAATACCTAAGCTACTCTCCACAGCACGTTGGAAGATACCCACATGCAACGAAATCCTCTTTGCCCTAGCACCTCTTTGCCTAAGAGAGAAGCGTGGTTGCACATCTGAAAGGGCCTTAAGGAAAGGGACATGTCTTTCACTGCACTCCCCAGGAGCAAGTCTGGGGCAGGCCGAACAAGGCGCCCCCAGAGAAGAGAAGGTGCCATTGGCCTTGAGTTTGGGAAACGGTCGGGAAGCAGGAGAGCCTGCCGTGGCAGGAAGAGCAGGCCGGTGGCAAGACAAGTGTCACCCGCTCCCGGTGCGGAGAGACGAAGCCTCACTGCTAATGAGACATGAGGTGACGACTAGGGCAGGGGCACCTGCTCCACTCTGAGGAAGGAGTCTGGGCAGAAGGCAGGCCTGTCTTGTGCCTCTGGTCCCAAGGGGACAGCATGTCCTTGACCACCTGTCCGTAGGGCACACTTGGGCTTGCTACCAGGAGCCAAACCCGGAACTTGAGGAACAGCTCCCTCGTGAAATGGGCAGTCAGATGCCATCTTCCTCCAAGATGTGACAGCGTTTTCGGTGGCAGGGGGTTTGCCGGGGAAGGAGTGGGGACAGTCCCCCAAAGCTCCCCATTCCAGGGAACGGACGGTGTTCAGGGATCCTGTCGCCTCTCCTCTCCTGTGGCGAAGGCACTGGCCTTGTCCGTGAGTCCGCCTGAGAGCCAGTACCAAAGGCCAAGCGTTGCCTACAACGGGAGTTGGTATTGTGTATTGAGTGCCATCCTAGGCCACGCACGCTGCTGCAGGTTTGTGGCTGTGTCTGCTTATTTCGGCCTGGCAGCGAGAACCCAGGGCGCCAACATGAAGCCCGGGACAGCAAGGCCTAAGACGGACCAGCTCTCCGCAGCTCTTCTTCCCTGACGCGACAGAGCAAACACCGAAATCCTGGCTGAGGAAGCAGCAGCGAAGTGCGGTTCCCGCCAAGCTGAAAACCTATGCGAAAGCATAGCCATCGCTGGGAAATCAGAGTCGTTTCTGTGGGCTGCTGTTGCTGCTTGCCTTAGCCTAGTATTCGAGCACGGCGGGAGGAACCCGCATAGAGCAAAAGCCTCTTTGCTAGGGCATCCCCTCTGGGAAAGCACAGCATTCTCTGGGAAATCAGAGTCGGATCTGTGGGATGCTGCTGCTGTTTTCCTGAGGAAGACTCCACAGCACGGTGTAATAAATCTGCATGGAGCGAGATCCACTTTGCCTGGGCATCCCTTCTGCCTGAGAGAGAAGCGTGGTTGCGCCTGTGGAAAGAGCCTTAAAGAAAGGGACATGTCTGTCACTGCACTCCCCAGGAGCCTGTCTCGGGAAAGTGCAGCATGCTGCCCCAGGAGAAGAGAAGGAGTCGTTGGCCTTGTGGACGGAAAACGGTCGCGAAGCAGGAGCGCCGGCCCTGGCAAGAACAGCGGGCCGGTGGCAAGACAATTGTCACCCTCTGCTTGTGCAGAGAGACGAAGCTAAGGAGACACGGGGGGATGATTGGGCACGGGAGCGTGCTCTAATCTGAGGAAGGAGTCTGGACAGAAGGAAGGCCTTTCCTGTGCCTCTGGGCCCAAGGGGATAGCAGGTCCTTGGCCACCTGTCCAGAGGGCAGACGTGGGCTTGCCACCAATCTCCCCAACCTGAACTCGCAGAAACACCTCCTGGAGGAACGGGCAATCAAATGCCGTCTTCCTCCAGGATGTGGCAGCCTTGGCGGAGGCAGGGGGTGTGTCGGGGAAACAGGGACAGTTTCCCATTACTCCCCATCCCAGGGCACGGGCCGTGTGCAGTGATCCTCTCGCGGCTCCTCAAGGATGGGGAAGGCACGAGCCTAGTCCCCTGTCCCCCTGAATGCCAGAGCGAAAGGGCAGGCCTTGCCTACGAGGAGAGATGTCATTGTGAGCAGAGTGCCATCCTAGGCCATGCACGCTGCTGCAGGGTCGAGGCTGGGTCTGCTTATTTCGGCTTGGTAGGATGAACCCAGGATGTGAACTTGGAGCCCGGGAAAGCAAGGCCCAAGAGGCACCAGCTCTCCCGCTGCTCTTCTTCCCTGAAGCGACTAAAGCCTTGCTGAGGAAGCAGCGGCCAAGTGCTGTTCGCTCCAAGCCAAAGCCTCTGCGAAAGCACAGCATTCGCTGAGAAATCAGAGTCGGATCTGCGGGCTCTACTGCTGCTTGCCTGAGCCCGGTCTCGCGGTGGGAGAAACCCGCATACAGCGAAATCCTCTTTGCCCGGGCATCTCCTCTGGGAAAGCACAGCATTCACTGGGAATCAGAATCGGATGTGGGGGATGCTGCTGCTGAATACCTAAGCTACTCTCCACAGCACGTTGGAAGATACCCGCATGCAACGAAATCCTCTTTGCCCTAGCACCTCTTTGCCTAAGAGAGAAGCGTGGTTGCACATCTGAAAGGGCCTTAAGGAAAGGGACATGTCTTTCACTGCACTCCCCAGGAGCAAGTCTGGGGCAGGCCGAACAAGCCGCCCCCAGAGAAGAGAAGGTGCCATTGGCCTTGAGTTTGGGAAACGGTCGGGAAGCAGGAGAGCCTGCCGTGGCAGGAAGAGAAGGCCGGAGGCAAGACAAGTGTCACCCGCTCCCTGTGCGGAGACACGAAGCCTCACTGCTAATGAGACATGAGGTGACGACTAGGGCAGGGGCACCTGCTCCACTCTGAGGAAGGAGTCTGGGCAGAAGGCAGGCCTGTCTTGTGCCTCTGGTCCCAAGGGGACAGCATGTCCTTGACCACCTGTCCGTAGGGCACACTTGGGCTTGCTACCAGGAGCCAAACCCGGAACTTGAGGAACAGCTCCCTCGTGAAATGGGCAGTCAGATGCCATCTTCCTCCAAGATGTGGCAGCGTTTTCGGTGGCAGGGGGTTTGCCGGGGAAGGAGTGGGAACAGTCCCCCAAAGCTCCCCATTCCAGGGAACGGACGGTGTTCAGGGATCCTGTCGCCTCTCCTCTCCTGTGGCGAAGGCACTGGCCTTGTCCGTGAGTCCGCCTGAGAGCCAGTACCAAAGGCCAAGCGTTGCCTACAACGGGAGTTGGTAGTGTGCATTGAGTGCCATCCTAGGCCACGCACGCTGCTGCAGGTTTGTGGCTGTGTCTGCTTATTTCGGCCTGGCAGCGAGAACCCAGGGCGCCAACATGAAGCCCGGGACAGCAAGGCCTAAGACGGACCAGCTCTCCGCAGCTCTTCTTCCCTGACGCGACAGAGCAAACACCGAAATCCTTGCTGAGGAAGCAGCAGCGAAGTGCGGTTCCCGCCAAGCTGAAAACCTATGCTAAAGCATAGCCATCGCTGGGAAATCAGAGTCGTTTCTGTGGGCTGCTGTTGCTGCTTGCCTTAGCCTAGTATTCGAGCACGGCGGGAGGAACCCGCATAGAGCAAAAGCCTCTTTGCTAGGGCATCCCCTCTGGGAAAGCACAGCATTCTCTGGGAAATCAGAGTCGGATCTGTGGGATGCTGCTGCTGTTTTCCTGAGGAAGACTCCACAGCACGGTGTAATAAATCTGCATGGAGCGAGATCCACTTTGCCTGGGCATCCCTTCTGCCTGAGAGAGAAGCGTGGTTGCGCCTGTGGAAAGAGCCTTAAAGAAAGGGACATGTCTGTCACTGCACTCCCCAGGAGCCTGTCTCGGGAAAGTGCAGCATGCTGCCCCAGGAGAAGAGAAGGAGTCGTTGGCCTTGTGGACGGAAAACGGTCGCGAAGCAGGAGCGCCGGCCCTGGCAAGAACAGCGGGCCGGTGGCAAGACAATTGTCACCCTCTGCTTGTGCAGAGAGACGAAGCTAAGGAGACACGGGCGGATGATTGGGCACGGGAGCGTGCTCTAATCTGAGGAAGGAGTCTGGACAGAAGGAAGGCCTTTCCTGTGCCTCTGGGCCCAAGGGGATAGCAGGTCCTTGGCCACCTGTCCAGAGGGCAGACGTGGGCTTGCCACCAATCTCCCCAACCTGAACTCGCAGAAACACCTCCTGGAGGAACGGGCAATCAAATGCCGTCTTCCTCCAGGATGTGGCAGCCTTGGCGGAGGCAGGGGGTGTGTCGGGGAAACAGGGACAGTTTCCCATTACTCCCCATCCCAGGGCACGGGCCGTGTGCAGTGATCCTCTCGCGGCTCCTCAAGGATGGGGAAGGCACGAGCCTAGTCCCCTGTCCCCCTGAATGCCAGAGCGAAAGGGCAGGCCTTGCCTACGAGGAGAGATGTCATTGTGAGCAGAGTGCCATCCTAGGCCATGCACGCTGCTGCAGGGTCGAGGCTGGGTCTGCTTATTTCGGCTTGGTAGTATGAACCCAGGATGTGAACTTGGAGCCCGGGAAAGCAAGGCCCAAGAGGCACCAGCTCTCCCGCTGCTCTTCTTCCCTGAAGCGACTAAAGCCTTGCTGAGGAAGCAGCGGCCATGTGCTGTTCGCTCCAAGCCAAAGCCTCTGCGAAAGCACAGCATTCGCCGAGAAATCAGAGTCGGATCTGCGGGCTCTACTGCTGCTTGCCTGAGCCCGGTGTAACGGTGGGAGAAACCCGCATACAGCGAAATCCTCTTTGCCCGGGCATCTCCTCTGGGAAAGCACAGCATTCACTGGGAAATCAGAATCGGATGTGGGGGATGCTGCTGCTGAATACCTAAGCTACTCTCCACAGCACGTTGGAAGATACCCACATGCAACGAAATCCTCTTTGCCCTAGCACCTCTTTGCCTAAGAGAGAAGCGTGGTTGCACATCTGAAAGGGCCTTAAGGAAAGGGACATGTCTTTCACTGCACTCCCCAGGAGCAAGTCTGGGGCAGGCCGAACAAGGCGCCCCCAGAGAAGAGAAGGTGCCATTGGCCTTGAGTTTGGGAAACGGTCGGGAAGCAGGAGAGCCTGCCGTGGCAGGAAGAGCAGGCCGGTGGCAAGACAAGTGTCACCCGCTCCCGGTGCGGAGAGACGAAGCCTCACTGCTAATGAGACATGAGGTGACGACTAGGGCAGGGGCACCTGCTCCACTCTGAGGAAGGAGTCTGGGCAGAAGGCAGGCCTGTCTTGTGCCTCTGGTCCCAAGGGGACAGCATGTCCTTGACCACCTGTCCGTAGGGCACACTTGGGCTTGCTACCAGGAGCCAAACCCGGAACTTGAGGAACAGCTCCCTCGTGAAATGGGCAGTCAGATGCCATCTTCCTCCAAGATGTGACAGCGTTTTCGGTGGCAGGGGGTTTGCCGGGGAAGGAGTGGGGACAGTCCCCCAAAGCTCCCCATTCCAGGGAACGGACGGTGTTCAGGGATCCTGTCGCCTCTCCTCTCCTGTGGCGAAGGCACTGGCCTTGTCCGTGAGTCCGCCTGAGAGCCAGTACCAAAGGCCAAGCGTTGCCTACAACGGGAGTTGGTATTGTGTATTGAGTGCCATCCTAGGCCACGCACGCTGCTGCAGGTTTGTGGCTGTGTCTGCTTATTTCGGCCTGGCAGCGAGAACCCAGGGCGCCAACATGAAGCCCGGGACAGCAAGGCCTAAGACGGACCAGCTCTCCGCAGCTCTTCTTCCCTGACGCGACAGAGCAAACACCGAAATCCTGGCTGAGGAAGCAGCAGCGAAGTGCGGTTCCCGCCAAGCTGAAAACCTATGCGAAAGCATAGCCATCGCTGGGAAATCAGAGTCGTTTCTGTGGGCTGCTGTTGCTGCTTGCCTTAGCCTAGTATTCGAGCACGGCGGGAGGAACCCGCATAGAGCAAAAGCCTCTTTGCTAGGGCATCCCCTCTGGGAAAGCACAGCATTCTCTGGGAAATCAGAGTCGGATCTGTGGGATGCTGCTGCTGTTTTCCTGAGGAAGACTCCACAGCACGGTGTAATAAATCTGCATGGAGCGAGATCCACTTTGCCTGGGCATCCCTTCTGCCTGAGAGAGAAGCGTGGTTGCGCCTGTGGAAAGAGCCTTAAAGAAAGGGACATGTCTGTCACTGCACTCCCCAGGAGCCTGTCTCGGGAAAGTGCAGCATGCTGCCCCAGGAGAAGAGAAGGAGTCGTTGGCCTTGTGGACGGAAAACGGTCGCGAAGCAGGAGCGCCGGCCCTGGCAAGAACAGCGGGCCGGTGGCAAGACAATTGTCACCCTCTGCTTGTGCAGAGAGACGAAGCTAAGGAGACACGGGCGGATGATTGGGCACGGGAGCGTGCTCTAATCTGAGGAAGGAGTCTGGACAGAAGGAAGGCCTTTCCTGTGCCTCTGGGCCCAAGGGGATAGCAGGTCCTTGGCCACCTGTCCAGAGGGCAGACGTGGGCTTGCCACCAATCTCCCCAACCTGAACTCGCAGAAACACCTCCTGGAGGAACGGGCAATCAAATGCCGTCTTCCTCCAGGATGTGGCAGCCTTGGCGGAGGCAGGGGGTGTGTCGGGGAAACAGGGACAGTTTCCCATTACTCCCCATCCCAGGGCACGGGCCGTGTGCAGTGATCCTCTCGCGGCTCCTCAAGGATGGGGAAGGCACGAGCCTAGTCCCCTGTCCCCCTGAATGCCAGAGCGAAAGGGCAGGCCTTGCCTACGAGGAGAGATGTCATTGTGAGCAGAGTGCCATCCTAGGCCATGCACGCTGCTGCAGGGTCGAGGCTGGGTCTGCTTATTTCGGCTTGGTAGGATGAACCCAGGATGTGAACTTGGAGCCCGGGAAAGCAAGGCCCAAGAGGCACCAGCTCTCCCGCTGCTCTTCTTCCCTGAAGCGACTAAAGCCTTGCTGAGGAAGCAGCGGCCAAGTGCTGTTCGCTCCAAGCCAAAGCCTCTGCGAAAGCACAGCATTCGCCGAGAAATCAGAGTCGGATCTGCGGGCTCTACTGCTGCTTGCCTGAGCCCGGTGTAACGGTGGGAGAAACCCGCATACAGCGAAATCCTCTTTGCCCGGGCATCTCCTCTGGGAAAGCACAGCATTCACTGGGAAATCAGAATCGGATGTGGGGGATGCTGCTGCTGAATACCTAAGCTACTCTCCACAGCACGTTGGAAGATACCCGCATGCAACGAAATCCTCTTTGCCCTAGCACCTCTTTGCCTAAGAGAGAAGCGTGGTTGCACATCTGAAAGGGCCTTAAGGAAAGGGACATGTCTTTCACTGCACTCCCCAGGAGCAAGTCTGGGGCAGGCCGAACGAGCCGCCCCCAGAGAAGAGAAGGTGCCATTGGCCTTGAGTTTGGGAAACGGTCGGGAAGCAGGAGAGCCTGCCGTGGCAGGAAGAGCAGGCCGGTGGCAAGACAAGTGTCACCCGCTCCCGGTGCGGAGAGACGAAGCCTCACTGCTAATGAGACATGAGGTGACGACTAGGGCAGGGGCACCTGCTCCACTCTGAGGAAGGAGTCTGGGCAGAAGGCAGGCCTGTCTTGTGCCTCTGGTCCCAAGGGGACAGCATGTCCTTGACCACCTGTCCGTAGGGCACACTTGGGCTTGCTACCAGGAGCCAAACCCGGAACTTGAGGAACAGCTCCCTCGTGAAATGGGCAGTCAGATGCCATCTTCCTCCAAGATGTGACAGCGTTTTCGGTGGCAGGGGGTTTGCCGGGGAAGGAGTGGGGACAGTCCCCCAAAGCTCCCCATTCCAGGGAACGGACGGTGTTCAGGGATCCTGTCGCCTCTCCTCTCCTGTGGCGAAGGCACTGGCCTTGTCCGTGAGTCCGCCTGAGAGCCAGTACCAAAGGCCAAGCGTTGCCTACAACGGGAGTTGGTAGTGTGCATTGAGTGCCATCCTAGGCCACGCACGCTGCTGCAGGTTTGTGGCTGTGTCTGCTTATTTCGGCCTGGCAGCGAGAACCCAGGGCGCCAACATGAAGCCCGGGACAGCAAGGCCTAAGACGGACCAGCTCTCCGCAGCTCTTCTTCCCTGACGCGACAGAGCAAACACCGAAATCCTTGCTGAGGAAGCAGCAACGAAGTGCGGTTCCCGCCAAGCTGAAAACCTATGCGAAAGCATAGCCATCGCTGGGAAATCAGAGTCGTTTCTGTGGGCTGCTGTTGCTGCTTGCCTTAGCCTAGTATTCGAGCACGGCGGGAGGAACCCGCATAGAGCAAAAGCCTCTTTGCTAGGGCATCCCCTCTGGGAAAGCACAGCATTCTCTGGGAAATCAGAGTCGGATCTGTGGGATGCTGCTGCTGTTTTCCTGAGGAAGACTCCACAGCACGGTGTAATAAATCTGCATGGAGCGAGATCCACTTTGCCTGGGCATCCCTTCTGCCTGAGAGAGAAGCGTGGTTGCGCCTGTGGAAAGAGCCTTAAAGAAAGGGACATGTCTGTCACTGCACTCCCCAGGAGCCTGTCTCGGGAAAGTGCAGCATGCTGCCCCAGGAGAAGAGAAGGAGTCGTTGGCCTTGTGGACGGAAAACGGTCGCGAAGCAGGAGCGCCGGCCCTGGCAAGAACAGCGGGCCGGTGGCAAGACAATTGTCACCCTCTGCTTGTGCAGAGAGACGAAGCTAAGGAGACACGGGGGGATGATTGGGCACGGGAGCGTGCTCTAATCTGAGGAAGGAGTCTGGACAGAAGGAAGGCCTTTCCTGTGCCTCTGGGCCCAAGGGGATAGCAGGTCCTTGGCCACCTGTCCAGAGGGCAGACGTGGGCTTGCCACCAATCTCCCCAACCTGAACTCGCAGAAACACCTCCTGGAGGAACGGGCAATCAAATGCCGTCTTCCTCCAGGATGTGGCAGCCTTGGCGGAGGCAGGGGGTGTGTCGGGGAAACAGGGACAGTTTCCCATTACTCCCCATCCCAGGGCACGGGCCGTGTGCAGTGATCCTCTCGCGGCTCCTCAAGGATGGGGAAGGCACGAGCCTAGTCCCCTGTCCCCCTGAATGCCAGAGCGAAAGGGCAGGCCTTGCCTACGAGGAGAGATGTCATTGTGAGCAGAGTGCCATCCTAGGCCATGCACGCTGCTGCAGGGTCGAGGCTGGGTCTGCTTATTTCGGCTTGGTAGGATGAACCCAGGATGTGAACTTGGAGCCCGGGAAAGCAAGGCCCAAGAGGCACCAGCTCTCCCGCTGCTCTTCTTCCCTGAAGCGACTAAAGCCTTGCTGAGGAAGCAGCGGCCAAGTGCTGTTCGCTCCAAGCCAAAGCCTCTGCGAAAGCACAGCATTCGCCGAGAAATCAGAGTCGGATCTGCGGGCTCTACTGCTGCTTGCCTGAGCCCGGTGTAACGGTGGGAGAAACCCGCATACAGCGAAATCGTCTTTGCCCGGGCATCTCCTCTGGGAAAGCACAACATTCACTGGGAAATCAGAATCGGATGTGGGGGATGCTGCTGCTGAATACCTAAGCTACTCTCCACAGCACGTTGGAAGATACCCGCATGCAACGAAATCCTCTTTGCCCTAGCACCTCTTTGCCTAAGAGAGAAGCGTGGTTGCACATCTGAAAGGGCCTTAAGGAAAGGGACATGTCTTTCACTGCACTCCCCAGGAGCAAGTCTGGGGCAGGCCGAACGAGCCGCCCCCAGAGAAGAGAAGGTGCCATTGGCCTTGAGTTTGGGAAACGGTCGGGAAGCAGGAGAGCCTGCCGTGGCAGGAAGAGCAGGCCGGTGGCAAGACAAGTGTCACCCGCTCCCGGTGCGGAGAGACGAAGCCTCACTGCTAATGAGACATGAGGTGACGACTAGGGCAGGGGCACCTGCTCCACTCTGAGGAAGGAGTCTGGGCAGAAGGCAGGCCTGTCTTGTGCCTCTGGTCCCAAGGGGACAGCATGTCCTTGACCACCTGTCCGTAGGGCACACTTGGGCTTGCTACCAGGAGCCAAACCCGGAACTTGAGGAACAGCTCCCTCGTGAAATGGGCAGTCAGATGCCATCTTCCTCCAAGATGTGACAGCGTTTTCGGTGGCAGGGGGTTTGCCGGGGAAGGAGTGGGGACAGTCCCCCAAAGCTCCCCATTCCAGGGAACGGACGGTGTTCAGGGATCCTGTCGCCTCTCCTCTCCTGTGGCGAAGGCACTGGCCTTGTCCGTGAGTCCGCCTGAGAGCCAGTACCAAAGGCCAAGCGTTGCCTACAACGGGAGTTGGTAGTGTGCATTGAGTGCCATCCTAGGCCACGCACGCTGCTGCAGGTTTGTGGCTGTGTCTGCTTATTTCGGCCTGGCAGCGAGAACCCAGGGCGCCAACATGAAGCCCGGGACAGCAAGGCCTAAGACGGACCAGCTCTCCGCAGCTCTTCTTCCCTGACGTGACAGAGCAAACACCGAAATCCTTGCTGAGGAAGCAGCAATGAAGTGCGGTTCCCGCCAAGCTGAAAACCTATGCGAAAGCATAGCCATCGCTGGGAAATCAGAGTCGTTTCTGTGGGCTGCTGTTGCTGCTTGCCTTAGCCTAGTATTCGAGCACGGCGGGAGGAACCCGCATAGAGCAAAAGCCTCTTTGCTAGGGCATCCCCTCTGGGAAAGCACAGCATTCTCTGGGAAATCAGAGTCGGATCTGTGGGATGCTGCTGCTGTTTTCCTGAGGAAGACTCCACAGCACGGTGTAATAAATCTGCATGGAGCGAGATCCACTTTGCCTGGGCATCCCTTCTGCCTGAGAGAGAAGCGTGGTTGCGCCTGTGGAAAGAGCCTTAAAGAAAGGGACATGTCTGTCACTGCACTCCCCAGGAGCCTGTCTCGGGAAAGTGCAGCATGCTGCCCCAGGAGAAGAGAAGGAGTCGTTGGCCTTGTGGACGGAAAACGGTCGCGAAGCAGGAGCGCCGGCCCTGGCAAGAACAGCGGGCCGGTGGCAAGACAATTGTCACCCTCTGCTTGTGCAGAGAGACGAAGCTAAGGAGACACGGGGGGATGATTGGGCACGGGAGCGTGCTCTAATCTGAGGAAGGAGTCTGGACAGAAGGAAGGCCTTTCCTGTGCCTCTGGGCCCAAGGGGATAGCAGGTCCTTGGCCACCTGTCCAGAGGGCAGACGTGGGCTTGCCACCAATCTCCCCAACCTGAACTCGCAGAAACACCTCCTGGAGGAACGGGCAATCAAATGCCGTCTTCCTCCAGGATGTGGCAGCCTTGGCGGAGGCAGGGGGTGTGTCGGGGAAACAGGGACAGTTTCCCATTACTCCCCATCCCAGGGCACGGGCCGTGTGCAGTGATCCTCTCGCGGCTCCTCAAGGATGGGGAAGGCACGAGCCTAGTCCCCTGTCCCCCTGAATGCCAGAGCGAAAGGGCAGGCCTTGCCTACGAGGAGAGATGTCATTGTGAGCAGAGTGCCATCCTAGGCCATGCACGCTGCTGCAGGGTCGAGGCTGGGTCTGCTTATTTCGGCTTGGTAGGATGAACCCAGGATGTGAACTTGGAGCCCGGGAAAGCAAGGCCCAAGAGGCACCAGCTCTCCCGCTGCTCTTCTTCCCTGAAGCGACTAAAGCCTTGCTGAGGAAGCAGCGGCCAAGTGCTGTTCGCTCCAAGCCAAAGCCTCTGCGAAAGCACAGCATTCGCTGAGAAATCAGAGTCGGATCTGCGGGCTCTACTGCTGCTTGCCTGAGCCCGGTCTCGCGGTGGGAGAAACCCGCATACAGCGAAATCGTCTTTGCCCGGGCATCTCCTCTGGGAAAGCACAGCATTCACTGGGAAATCAGAATCGGATGTGGGGGATGCTGCTGCTGAATACCTAAGCTACTCTCCACAGCACGTTGGAAGATACCCGCATGCAACGAAATCCTCTTTGCCCTAGCACCTCTTTGCCTAAGAGAGAAGCGTGGTTGCACATCTGAAAGGGCCTTAAGGAAAGGGACATGTCTTTCACTGCACTCCCCAGGAGCAAGTCTGGGGCAGGCCGAACGAGCCGCCCCCAGAGAAGAGAAGGTGCCATTGGCCTTGAGTTTGGGAAACGGTCGGGAAGCAGGAGAGCCTGCCGTGGCAGGAAGAGCAGGCCGGTGGCAAGACAAGTGTCACCCGCTCCCGGTGCGGAGAGACGAAGCCTCACTGCTAATGAGACATGAGGTGACGACTAGGGCAGGGGCACCTGCTCCACTCTGAGGAAGGAGTCTGGGCAGAAGGCAGGCCTGTCTTGTGCCTCTGGTCCCAAGGGGACAGCATGTCCTTGACCACCTGTCCGTAGGGCACACTTGGGCTTGCTACCAGGAGCCAAACCCGGAACTTGAGGAACAGCTCCCTCGTGAAATGGGCAGTCAGATGCCATCTTCCTCCAAGATGTGACAGCGTTTTCGGTGGCAGGGGGTTTGCCGGGGAAGGAGTGGGGACAGTCCCCCAAAGCTCCCCATTCCAGGCAACGGACGGTGTTCAGGGATCCTGTCGCCTCTCCTCTCCTGTGGCGAAGGCACTGGCCTTGTCCGTGAGTCCGCCTGAGAGCCAGTACCAAAGGCCAAGCGTTGCCTACAACGGGAGTTGGTAGTGTGCATTGAGTGCCATCCTAGGCCACGCACGCTGCTGCAGGTTTGTGGCTGTGTCTGCTTATTTCGGCCTGGCAGCGAGAACCCAGGGCGCCAACATGAAGCCCGGGACAGCAAGGCCTAAGACGGACCAGCTCTCCGCAGCTCTTCTTCCCTGACGCGACAGAGCAAACACCGAAATCCTTGCTGAGGAAGCAGCAACGAAGTGCGGTTCCCGCCAAGCTGAATACCTATGCGAAAGCATAGCCATCGCTGGGAAATCAGAGTCGTTTCTGTGGGCTGCTGTTGCTGCTTGCCTTAGCCTAGTATTCGAGCACGGCGGGAGGAACCCGCATAGAGGAAAAGCCTCTTTGCTAGGGCATCCCCTCTGGGAAAGCACAGCATTCTCTGGGAAATCAGAGTCGGATCTGTGGGATGCTGCTGCTGTTTTCCTGAGGAAGACTCCACAGCACGGTGTAATAAATCTGCATGGAGCGAGATCCACTTTGCCTGGGCATCCCTTCTGCCTGAGAGAGAAGCGTGGTTGCGCCTGTGGAAAGAGCCTTAAAGAAAGGGACATGTCTGTCACTGCACTCCCCAGGAGCCTGTCTCGGGAAAGTGCAGCATGCTGCCCCAGGAGAAGAGAAGGAGTCGTTGGCCTTGTGGACGGAAAACGGTCGCGAAGCAGGAGCGCCGGCCCTGGCAAGAACAGCGGGCCGGTGGCAAGACAATTGTCACCCTCTGCTTGTGCAGAGAGACGAAGCTAAGGAGACACGGGGGGATGATTGGGCACGGGAGCGTGCTCTAATCTGAGGAAGGAGTCTGGACAGAAGGAAGGCCTTTCCTGTGCCTCTGGGCCCAAGGGGATAGCAGGTCCTTGGCCACCTGTCCAGAGGGCAGACGTGGGCTTGCCACCAATCTCCCCAACCTGAACTCGCAGAAACACCTCCTGGAGGAACGGGCAATCAAATGCCGTCTTCCTCCAGGATGTGGCAGCCTTGGCGGAGGCAGGGGGTGTGTCGGGGAAACAGGGACAGTTTCCCATTACTCCCCATCCCAGGGCACGGGCCGTGTGCAGTGATCCTCTCGCGGCTCCTCAAGGATGGGGAAGGCACGAGCCTAGTCCCCTGTCCCCCTGAATGCCAGAGCGAAAGGGCAGGCCTTGCCTACGAGGAGAGATGTCATTGTGAGCAGAGTGCCATCCTAGGCCATGCACGCTGCTGCAGGGTCGAGGCTGGGTCTGCTTATTTCGGCTTGGTAGGATGAACTCAGGATGTGAACTTGGAGCCCGGGAAAGCAAGGCCCAAGAGGCACCAGCTCTCCCGCTGCTCTTCTTCCCTGAAGCGACTAAAGCCTTGCTGAGGAAGCAGCGGCCAAGTGCTGTTCGCTCCAAGCCAAAGCCTCTGCGAAAGCACAGCATTCGCCGAGAAATCAGAGTCGGATCTGCGGGCTCTACTGCTGCTTGCCTGAGCCCGGTGTAACGGTGGGAGAAACCCGCATACAGCGAAATCGTCTTTGCCCGGGCATCTCCTCTGGGAAAGCACAACATTCACTGGGAAATCAGAATCGGATGTGGGGGATGCTGCTGCTGAATACCTAAGCTACTCTCCACAGCACGTTGGAAGATACCCGCATGCAACGAAATCCTCTTTGCCCTAGCACCTCTTTGCCTAAGAGAGAAGCGTGGTTGCACATCTGAAAGGGCCTTAAGGAAAGGGACATGTCTTTCACTGCACTCCCCAGGAGCAAGTCTGGGGCAGGCCGAACGAGCCGCCCCCAGAGAAGAGAAGGTGCCATTGGCCTTGAGTTTGGGAAACGGTCGGGAAGCAGGAGAGCCTGCCGTGGCAGGAAGAGCAGGCCGGTGGCAAGACAAGTGTCACCCGCTCCCGGTGCGGAGAGACGAAGCCTCACTGCTAATGAGACATGAGGTGACGACTAGGGCAGGGGCACCTGCTCCACTCTGAGGAAGGAGTCTGGGCAGAAGGCAGGCCTGTCTTGTGCCTCTGGTCCCAAGGGGACAGCATGTCCTTGACCACCTGTCCGTAGGGCACACTTGGGCTTGCTACCAGGAGCCAAACCCGGAACTTGAGGAACAGCTCCCTCGTGAAATGGGCAGTCAGATGCCATCTTCCTCCAAGATGTGACAGCGTTTTCGGTGGCAGGGGGTTTGCCGGGGAAGGAGTGGGGACAGTCCCCCAAAGCTCCCCATTCCAGGCAACGGACGGTGTTCAGGGATCCTGTCGCCTCTCCTCTCCTGTGGCGAAGGCACTGGCCTTGTCCGTGAGTCCGCCTGAGAGCCAGTACCAAAGGCCAAGCGTTGCCTACAACGGGAGTTGGTAGTGTGCATTGAGTGCCATCCTAGGCCACGCACGCTGCTGCAGGTTTGTGGCTGTGTCTGCTTATTTCGGCCTGGCAGCGAGAACCCAGGGCGCCAACATGAAGCCCGGGACAGCAAGGCCTAAGACGGACCAGCTCTCCGCAGCTCTTCTTCCCTGACGCGACAGAGCAAACACCGAAATCCTTGCTGAGGAAGCAGCAACGAAGTGCGGTTCCCGCCAAGCTGAATACCTATGCGAAAGCATAGCCATCGCTGGGAAATCAGAGTCGTTTCTGTGGGCTGCTGTTGCTGCTTGCCTTAGCCTAGTATTCGAGCACGGCGGGAGGAACCCGCATAGAGCAAAAGCCTCTTTGCTAGGGCATCCCCTCTGGGAAAGCACAGCATTCTCTGGGAAATCAGAGTCGGATCTGTGGGATGCTGCTGCTGTTTTCCTGAGGAAGACTCCACAGCACGGTGTAATAAATCTGCATGGAGCGAGATCCACTTTGCCTGGGCATCCCTTCTGCCTGAGAGAGAAGCGTGGTTGCGCCTGTGGAAAGAGCCTTAAAGAAAGGGACATGTCTGTCACTGCACTCCCCAGGAGCCTGTCTCGGGAAAGTGCAGCATGCTGCCCCAGGAGAAGAGAAGGAGTCGTTGGCCTTGTGGACGGAAAACGGTCGCGAAGCAGGAGCGCCGGCCCTGGCAAGAACAGCGGGCCGGTGGCAAGACAATTGTCACCCTCTGCTTGTGCAGAGAGACGAAGCTAAGGAGACACGGGGGGATGATTGGGCACGGGAGCGTGCTCTAATCTGAGGAAGGAGTCTGGACAGAAGGAAGGCCTTTCCTGTGCCTCTGGGCCCAAGGGGATAGCAGGTCCTTGGCCACCTGTCCAGAGGGCAGACGTGGGCTTGCCACCAATCTCCCCAACCTGAACTCGCAGAAACACCTCCTGGAGGAACGGGCAATCAAATGCCGTCTTCCTCCAGGATGTGGCAGCCTTGGCGGAGGCAGGGGGTGTGTCGGGGAAACAGGGACAGTTTCCCATTACTCCCCATCCCAGGGCACGGGCCGTGTGCAGTGATCCTCTCGCGGCTCCTCAAGGATGGGGAAGGCACGAGCCTAGTCCCCTGTCCCCCTGAATGCCAGAGCGAAAGGGCAGGCCTTGCCTACGAGGAGAGATGTCATTGTGAGCAGAGTGCCATCCTAGGCCATGCACGCTGCTGCAGGGTCGAGGCTGGGTCTGCTTATTTCGGCTTGGTAGGATGAACCCAGGATGTGAACTTGGAGCCCGGGAAAGCAAGGCCCAAGAGGCACCAGCTCTCCCGCTGCTCTTCTTCCCTGAAGCGACTAAAGCCTTGCTGAGGAAGCAGCGGCCAAGTGCTGTTCGCTCCAAGCCAAAGCCTCTGCGAAAGCACAGCATTCGCCGAGAAATCATAGTCGGATCTGCGGGCTCTACTGCTGCTTGCCTGAGCCCGGTGTAACGGTGGGAGAAACCCGCATACAGCGAAATCGTCTTTGCCCGGGCATCTCCTCTGGGAAAGCACAACATTCACTGGGAAATCAGAATCGGATGTGGGGGATGCTGCTGCTGAATACCTAAGCTACTCTCCACAGCACGTTGGAAGATACCCGCATGCAACGAAATCCTCTTTGCCCTAGCACCTCTTTGCCTAAGAGAGAAGCGTGGTTGCACATCTGAAAGGGCCTTAAGGAAAGGGACATGTCTTTCACTGCACTCCCCAGGAGCAAGTCTGGGGCAGGCCGAACGAGCCGCCCCCAGAGAAGAGAAGGTGCCATTGGCCTTGAGTTTGGGAAACGGTCGGGAAGCAGGAGAGCCTGCCGTGGCAGGAAGAGCAGGCCGGTGGCAAGACAAGTGTCACCCGCTCCCGGTGCGGAGAGACGAAGCCTCACTGCTAATGAGACATGAGGTGACGACTAGGGCAGGGGCACCTGCTCCACTCTGAGGAAGGAGTCTGGGCAGAAGGCAGGCCTGTCTTGTGCCTCTGGTCCCAAGGGGACAGCATGTCCTTGACCACCTGTCCGTAGGGCACACTTGGGCTTGCTACCAGGAGCCAAACCCGGAACTTGAGGAACAGCTCCCTCGTGAAATGGGCAGTCAGATGCCATCTTCCTCCAAGATGTGACAGCGTTTTCGGTGGCAGGGGGTTTGCCGGGGAAGGAGTGGGGACAGTCCCCCAAAGCTCCCCATTCCAGGCAACGGACGGTGTTCAGGGATCCTGTCGCCTCTCCTCTCCTGTGGCGAAGGCACTGGCCTTGTCCGTGAGTCCGCCTGAGAGCCAGTACCAAAGGCCAAGCGTTGCCTACAACGGGAGTTGGTAGTGTGCATTGAGTGCCATCCTAGGCCACGCACGCTGCTGCAGGTTTGTGGCTGTGTCTGCTTATTTCGGCCTGGCAGCGAGAACCCAGGGCGCCAACATGAAGCCCGGGACAGCAAGGCCTAAGACGGACCAGCTCTCCGCAGCTCTTCTTCCCTGACGCGACAGAGCAAACACCGAAATCCTTGCTGAGGAAGCAGCAACGAAGTGCGGTTCCCGCCAAGCTGAATACCTATGCGAAAGCATAGCCATCGCTGGGAAATCAGAGTCGTTTCTGTGGGCTGCTGTTGCTGCTTGCCTTAGCCTAGTATTCGAGCACGGCGGGAGGAACCCGCATAGAGCAAAAGCCTCTTTGCTAGGGCATCCCCTCTGGGAAAGCACAGCATTCTCTGGGAAATCAGAGTCGGATCTGTGGGATGCTGCTGCTGTTTTCCTGAGGAAGACTCCACAGCACGGTGTAATAAATCTGCATGGAGCGAGATCCACTTTGCCTGGGCATCCCTTCTGCCTGAGAGAGAAGCGTGGTTGCGCCTGTGGAAAGAGCCTTAAAGAAAGGGACATGTCTGTCACTGCACTCCCCAGGAGCCTGTCTCGGGAAAGTGCAGCATGCTGCCCCAGGAGAAGAGAAGGAGTCGTTGGCCTTGTGGACGGAAAACGGTCGCGAAGCAGGAGCGCCGGCCCTGGCAAGAACAGCGGGCCGGTGGCAAGACAATTGTCACCCTCTGCTTGTGCAGAGAGACGAAGCTAAGGAGACACGGGGGGATGATTGGGCACGGGAGCGTGCTCTAATCTGAGGAAGGAGTCTGGACAGAAGGAAGGCCTTTCCTGTGCCTCTGGGCCCAAGGGGATAGCAGGTCCTTGGCCACCTGTCCAGAGGGCAGACGTGGGCTTGCCACCAATCTCCCCAACCTGAACTCGCAGAAACACCTCCTGGAGGAACGGGCAATCAAATGCCGTCTTCCTCCAGGATGTGGCAGCCTTGGCGGAGGCAGGGGGTGTGTCGGGGAAACAGGGACAGTTTCCCATTACTCCCCATCCCAGGGCACGGGCCGTGTGCAGTGATCCTCTCGCGGCTCCTCAAGGATGGGGAAGGCACGAGCCTAGTCCCCTGTCCCCCTGAATGCCAGAGCGAAAGGGCAGGCCTTGCCTACGAGGAGAGATGTCATTGTGAGCAGAGTGCCATCCTAGGCCATGCACGCTGCTGCAGGGTCGAGGCTGGGTCTGCTTATTTCGGCTTGGTAGGATGAACCCAGGATGTGAACTTGGAGCCCGGGAAAGCAAGGCCCAAGAGGCACCAGCTCTCCCGCTGCTCTTCTTCCCTGAAGCGACTAAAGCCTTGCTGAGGAAGCAGCGGCCAAGTGCTGTTCGCTCCAAGCCAAAGCCTCTGCGAAAGCACAGCATTCGCCGAGAAATCAGAGTCGGATCTGCGGGCTCTACTGCTGCTTGCCTGAGCCCGGTGTAACGGTGGGAGAAACCCGCATACAGCGAAATCGTCTTTGCCCGGGCATCTCCTCTGGGAAAGCACAACATTCACTGGGAAATCAGAATCGGATGTGGGGGATGCTGCTGCTGAATACCTAAGCTACTCTCCACAGCACGTTGGAAGATACCCGCATGCAACGAAATCCTCTTTGCCCTAGCACCTCTTTGCCTAAGAGAGAAGCGTGGTTGCACATCTGAAAGGGCCTTAAGGAAAGGGACATGTCTTTCACTGCACTCCGCAGGAGCAAGTCTGGGGCAGGCCAAACAAGCCGCCCCCAGAGAAGAGAAGGTGCCATTGGCCTTGAGTTTGGGAAACGGTCGGGAAGCAGGAGAGCCTGCCGTGGCAGGAAGAGCAGGCCGGTGGCAAGACAAGTGTCACCCGCTCCCGGTGCGGAGAGACGAAGCCTCACTGCTAATGAGACATGAGGTGACGACTAGGGCAGGGGCACCTGCTCCACTCTGAGGAAGGAGTCTGGGCAGAAGGCAGGCCTGTCTTGTGCCTCTGGTCCCAAGGGGACAGCATGTCCTTGACCACCTGTCCGTAGGGCACACTTGGGCTTGCTACCAGGAGCCAAACCCGGAACTTGAGGAACAGCTCCCTCGTGAAATGGGCAGTCAGATGCCATCTTCCTCCAAGATGTGACAGCGTTTTCGGTGGCAGGGGGTTTGCCGGGGAAGGAGTGGGGACAGTCCCCCAAAGCTCCCCATTCCAGGGAACGGACGGTGTTCAGGGATCCTGTCGCCTCTCCTCTCCTGTGGCGAAGGCACTGGCCTTGTCCGTGAGTCCGCCTGAGTGCCAGTACCAAAGACCAAGCGTTGCCTACAACGGGAGTTGGTAGTGTGCATTGAGTGCCATCCTAGGCCACGCACGCTGCTGCAGGTTTGTGGCTGTGTCTGCTTATTTCGGCCTGGCAGCGAGAACCCAGGGCGCCAACATGAAGCCCGGGACAGCAAGGCCTAAGACGGACCAGCTCTCCGCAGCTCTTCTTCCCTGACGTGACAGAGCAAACACCGAAATCCTTGCTGAGGAAGCAGCAGCGAAGTGCGGTTCCCGCCAAGCTGAAAACCTATGCGAAAGCATAGCCATCGCTGGGAAATCAGAGTCGTTTCTGTGGGCTGCTGTTGCTGCTTGCCTTAGCCTAGTATTCGAGCACGGCGGGAGGAACCCGCATAGAGCAAAAGCCTCCTTGCTAGGGCATCCCCTCTGAGAAAGCACAGCATTCTCTGGGAAATCAGAGTCGGATCTGTGGGATGCTGCTGCTGTTTTCCTGAGGAAGACTCCACAGCACGGTGTAATAAATCCGCATGGAGCGAGATCCACTTTGCCTGGGCATCCCTTCTGCCTGAGAGAGAAGCGTGGTTGCGCCTATGGAAAGATCCTTAAAGAAAGGGACATGTCTGTCACTGCACTCCGCAGGAGCCTGTCTAGGGAAAGTGCAGCATGCTGCCCCAGGAGAAGAGAAGGAGTCGTTGGCCTTGTGGACGGAAAACGGTCGCGAAGCAGGAGCGCCGGCCCTGGCAAGAACAGCGGGCCGGTGGCAAGACAATTGTCACCCTCTGCTTGTGCAGAGAGACGAAGCTAAGGAGACACGAGGGGATGATTGGGCACGGGAGCGTGCTCTAATCTGAGGAAGGAGTCTGGACAGAAGGAAGGCCTTTCCTGTGCCTCTGGGCCCAAGGGGATAGCAGGTCCTTGGCCACCTGTCCAGAGGGCAGACGTGGGCTTGCCACCAATCTCCCGAACCTGAACTCGCAGAAACACCTCCTGGAGGAACGGGCAATCAAATGCCGTCTTCCTCCAGGATGTGGCAGCCTTGGCGGAGGCAGGGGGTGTGTCGGGGAAACAGGGACAGTTTCCCATTACTCCCCATCCCAGGGCACGGGCCGTGTGCAGTGATCCTCTCGCGGCTCCTCAAGGATGGGGAAGGCACGAGCCTAGTCCCCTGTCCCCCTGAATGCCAGAGCGAAAGGGCAGGCCTTGCCTACGAGGAGAGATGTCATTGTGAGCAGAGTGCCATCCTAGGCCATGCACGCTGCTGCAGGGTCGAGGCTGGGTCTGCTTATTTCGGCTTGGTAGGATGAACCCAGGATGTGAACTTGGAGCCCGGGAAAGCAAGGCCCAAGAGGCACCAGCTCTCCCGCTGCTCTTCTTCCCTGAAGCGACTAAAGCCTTGCTGAGGAAGCAGCGGCCAAGTGCTGTTCGCTCCAAGCCAAAGCCTCTGTGAAAGCACAGCATTCGCCGAGAAATCAGAGTCGGATCTGCGGGCTCTACTGCTGCTTGCCTGAGCCCGGTGTAACGGTGGGAGAAACCCGCATACAGCGAAATCCTCTTTGCCCGGGCATCTCCTCTGGGAAAGCACAGCATTCACTGGGAAATCAGAATCGGATGTGGGGGATGCTGCTGCTGAATACCTAAGCTACTCTCCACAGCACGTTGGAAGATACCCGCATGCAACGAAATCCTCTTTGCCCTAGCACCTCTTTGCCTAAGAGAGAAGCGTGGTTGCACATCTGAAAGGGCCTTAAGGAAAGGGACATGTCTTTCACTGCACTCCCCAGGAGCAAGTCTGGGGCAGGCCGAACAAGCCGCCCCCAGAGAAGAGAAGGTGCCATTGGCCTTGAGTTTGGGAAACGGTCGGGAAGCAGGAGAGCCTGCCGTGGCAGGAAGAGCAGGCCGGTGGCAAGACAAGTGTCACTCGCTCCCTGTGCGGAGAGACGAAGCCTCACTGCTAATGAGACATGAGGTGACGACTAGGGCAGGGGCACCTGCTCCACTCTGAGGAAGGAGTCTGGGCAGAAGGCAGGCCTGTCTTGTGCCTCTGGTCCCAAGGGGACAGCATGTCCTTGACCACCTGTCCGTAGGGCACACTTGGGCTTGCTACCAGGAGCCAAACCCGGAACTTGAGGAACAGCTCCCTCGTGAAATGGGCAGTCAGATGCCATCTTCCTCCAAGATGTGACAGCGTTTTCGGTGGCAGGGGGTTTGCCGGGGAAGGAGTGGGGACAGTCCCCCAAAGCTCCCCATTCCAGGGAACGGACGGTGTTCAGGGATCCTGTCGCCTCTCCTCTCCTGTGGCGAAGGCACTTGCCTTGTCCGTGAGTCCGCCTGAGAGCCAGTACCAAAGGCCAAGCGTTGCCTACAACGGGAGTTGGTAGTGTGCATTGAGTGCCATCCTAGGCCACGCACGCTGCTGCAGGTTTGTGGCTGTGTCTGCTTATTTCGGCCTGGCAGCGAGAACCCAGGGCGCCAACATGAAGCCCGGGACAGCAAGGCCTAAGACGGACCAGCTCTCCGCAGCTCTTCTTCCCTGACGCGACAGAGCAAACACCGAAATCCTTGCTGAGGAAGCAGCAGCGAAGTGCGGTTCCCGCCAAGCTGAAAACCTATGCGAAAGCATAGCCATCGCTGGGAAATCAGAGTCGTTTCTGTGGGCTGCTGTTGCTGCTTGCCTTAGCCTAGTATTCGAGCACGGCGGGAGGAACCCGCATAGAGCAAAAGCCTCTTTGCTAGGGCATCCCGTCTGAGAAAGCACAGCATTCTCTGGGAAATCAGAGTCGGATCTGTGGGATGCTGCTGCTGTTTTCCTGAGGAAGACTCCACAGCACGGTGTAATAAATCCGCATGGAGCGAGATCCACTTTGCCTGGGCATCCCTTCTGCCTGAGAGAGAAGCGTGGTTGCGCCTGTGGAAAGATCCTTAAAGAAAGGGACATGTCTGTCACTGCACTCCGCAGGAGCCTGTCTAGGGAAAGTGCAGCATGCTGCCCCAGGAGAAGAGAAGGAGTCGTTGGCCTTGTGGACGGAAAACGGTCGCGAAGCAGGAGCGCCGGCCCTGGCAAGAACAGCGGGCCGGTGGCAAGACAATTGTCACCCTCTGCTTGTGCAGAGAGACGAAGCTAAGGAGACACGAGGGGATGATTGGGCACGGGAGCGTGCTCTAATCTGAGGAAGGAGTCTGGACAGAAGGAAGGCCTTTCCTGTGCCTCTGGGCCCAAGGGGATAGCAGGTCCTTGGCCACCTGTCCAGAGGGCAGACGTGGGCTTGCCACCAATCTCCCGAACCTGAACTCGCAGAAACACCTCCTGGAGGAACGGGCAATCAAATGCCGTCTTCCTCCAGGATGTGGCAGCCTTGGCGGAGGCAGGGGGTGTGTCGGGGAAACAGGGACAGTTTCCCATTACTCCCCATCCCAGGGCACGGGCCGTGTGCAGTGATCCTCTCGCGGCTCCTCAAGGATGGGGAAGGCACGAGCCTAGTCCCCTGTCCCCCTGAATGCCAGAGCGAAAGGGCAGGCCTTGCCTACGAGGAGAGATGTCATTGTGAGCAGAGTGCCATCCTAGGCCATGCACGCTGCTGCAGGGTCGAGGCTGGGTCTGCTTATTTCGGCTTGGTAGGATGAACCCAGGATGTGAACTTGGAGCCCGGGAAAGCAAGGCCCAAGAGGCACCAGCTCTCCCGCTGCTCTTCTTCCCTGAAGCGTCTAAAGCCTTGCTGAGGAAGCAGCGGCCAAGTGCTGTTCGCTCCAAGCCAAAGCCTCTGTGAAAGCACAGCATTCGCCGAGAAATCAGAGTCGGATCTGCGGGCTCTACTGCTGCTTGCCTGAGCCCGGTGTAACGGTGGGAGAAATCCGCATACAGCGAAATCGTCTTTGCCCGGGCATCTCCTCTGGGAAAGCACAGCATTCACTGGGAAATCAGAATCGGATGTGGGGGATGCTGCTGCTGAATACCTAAGCTACTCTCCACAGCACGTTGGAAGATACCCGCATGCAACGAAATCCTCTTTGCCCTAGCACCTCTTTGCCTAAGAGAGAAGCGTGGTTGCACATCTGAAAGGGCCTTAAGGAAAGGGACATGTCTTTCACTGCACTCCGCAGGAGCAAGTCTGGGGCAGGCCGAACGAGCCGCCCCCAGAGAAGAGAAGGTGCCATTGGCCTTGAGTTTGGGAAACGGTCGGGAAGCAGGAGAGCCTGCCGTGGCAGGAAGAGCAGGCCGGTGGCAAGACAAGTGTCACCCGCTCCCGGTGCGGAGAGACGAAGCCTCACTGCTAATGAGACATGAGGTGACGACTAGGGCAGGGGCACCTGCTCCACTCTGAGGAAGGAGTCTGGGCAGAAGGCAGGCCTGTCTTGTGCCTCTGGTCCCAAGGGGACAGCATGTCCTTGACCACCTGTCCGTAGGGCACACTTGGGCTTGCTACCAGGAGCCAAACCCGGAACTTGAGGAACAGCTCCCTCGTGAAATGGGCAGTCAGATGCCATCTTCCTCCAAGATGTGACAGCGTTTTCGGTGGCAGGGGGTTTGCCGGGGAAGGAGTGGGGACAGTCCCCCAAAGCTCCCCATTCCAGGCAACGGACGGTGTTCAGGGATCCTGTCGCCTCTCCTCTCCTGTGGCGAAGGCACTGGCCTTGTCCGTGAGTCCGCCTGAGAGCCAGTACCAAAGGCCAAGCGTTGCCTACAACGGGAGTTGGTAGTGTGCATTGAGTGCCATCCTAGGCCACGCACGCTGCTGCAGGTTTGTGGCTGTGTCTGCTTATTTCGGCCTGGCAGCGAGAACCCAGGGCGCCAACATGAAGCCCGGGACAGCAAGGCCTAAGACGGACCAGCTCTCCGCAGCTCTTCTTCCCTGACGCGACAGAGCAAACACCGAAATCCTTGCTGAGGAAGCAGCAACGAAGTGCGGTTCCCGCCAAGCTGAATACCTATGCGAAAGCATAGCCATCGCTGGGAAATCAGAGTCGTTTCTGTGGGCTGCTGTTGCTGCTTGCCTTAGCCTAGTATTCGAGCACGGCGGGAGGAACCCGCATAGAGGAAAAGCCTCTTTGCTAGGGCATCCCCTCTGGGAAAGCACAGCATTCTCTGGGAAATCAGAGTCGGATCTGTGGGATGCTGCTGCTGTTTTCCTGAGGAAGACTCCACAGCACGGTGTAATAAATCTGCATGGAGCGAGATCCACTTTGCCTGGGCATCCCTTCTGCCTGAGAGAGAAGCGTGGTTGCGCCTGTGGAAAGAGCCTTAAAGAAAGGGACATGTCTGTCACTGCACTCCCCAGGAGCCTGTCTCGGGAAAGTGCAGCATGCTGCCCCAGGAGAAGAGAAGGAGTCGTTGGCCTTGTGGACGGAAAACGGTCGCGAAGCAGGAGCGCCGGCCCTGGCAAGAACAGCGGGCCGGTGGCAAGACAATTGTCACCCTCTGCTTGTGCAGAGAGACGAAGCTAAGGAGACACGGGGGGATGATTGGGCACGGGAGCGTGCTCTAATCTGAGGAAGGAGTCTGGACAGAAGGAAGGCCTTTCCTGTGCCTCTGGGCCCAAGGGGATAGCAGGTCCTTGGCCACCTGTCCAGAGGGCAGACGTGGGCTTGCCACCAATCTCCCCAACCTGAACTCGCAGAAACACCTCCTGGAGGAACGGGCAATCAAATGCCGTCTTCCTCCAGGATGTGGCAGCCTTGGCGGAGGCAGGGGGTGTGTCGGGGAAACAGGGACAGTTTCCCATTACTCCCCATCCCAGGGCACGGGCCGTGTGCAGTGATCCTCTCGCGGCTCCTCAAGGATGGGGAAGGCACGAGCCTAGTCCCCTGTCCCCCTGAATGCCAGAGCGAAAGGGCAGGCCTTGCCTACGAGGAGAGATGTCATTGTGAGCAGAGTGCCATCCTAGGCCATGCACGCTGCTGCAGGGTCGAGGCTGGGTCTGCTTATTTCGGCTTGGTAGGATGAACTCAGGATGTGAACTTGGAGCCCGGGAAAGCAAGGCCCAAGAGGCACCAGCTCTCCCGCTGCTCTTCTTCCCTGAAGCGACTAAAGCCTTGCTGAGGAAGCAGCGGCCAAGTGCTGTTCGCTCCAAGCCAAAGCCTCTGCGAAAGCACAGCATTCGCCGAGAAATCAGAGTCGGATCTGCGGGCTCTACTGCTGCTTGCCTGAGCCCGGTGTAACGGTGGGAGAAACCCGCATACAGCGAAATCGTCTTTGCCCGGGCATCTCCTCTGGGAAAGCACAACATTCACTGGGAAATCAGAATCGGATGTGGGGGATGCTGCTGCTGAATACCTAAGCTACTCTCCACAGCACGTTGGAAGATACCCGCATGCAACGAAATCCTCTTTGCCCTAGCACCTCTTTGCCTAAGAGAGAAGCGTGGTTGCACATCTGAAAGGGCCTTAAGGAAAGGGACATGTCTTTCACTGCACTCCCCAGGAGCAAGTCTGGGGCAGGCCGAACGAGCCGCCCCCAGAGAAGAGAAGGTGCCATTGGCCTTGAGTTTGGGAAACGGTCGGGAAGCAGGAGAGCCTGCCGTGGCAGGAAGAGCAGGCCGGTGGCAAGACAAGTGTCACCCGCTCCCGGTGCGGAGAGACGAAGCCTCACTGCTAATGAGACATGAGGTGACGACTAGGGCAGGGGCACCTGCTCCACTCTGAGGAAGGAGTCTGGGCAGAAGGCAGGCCTGTCTTGTGCCTCTGGTCCCAAGGGGACAGCATGTCCTTGACCACCTGTCCGTAGGGCACACTTGGGCTTGCTACCAGGAGCCAAACCCGGAACTTGAGGAACAGCTCCCTCGTGAAATGGGCAGTCAGATGCCATCTTCCTCCAAGATGTGACAGCGTTTTCGGTGGCAGGGGGTTTGCCGGGGAAGGAGTGGGGACAGTCCCCCAAAGCTCCCCATTCCAGGCAACGGACGGTGTTCAGGGATCCTGTCGCCTCTCCTCTCCTGTGGCGAAGGCACTGGCCTTGTCCGTGAGTCCGCCTGAGAGCCAGTACCAAAGGCCAAGCGTTGCCTACAACGGGAGTTGGTATTGTGTATTGAGTGCCATCCTAGGCCACGCACGCTGCTGCAGGTTTGTGGCTGTGTCTGCTTATTTCGGCCTGGCAGCGAGAACCCAGGGCGCCAACATGAAGCCCGGGACAGCAAGGCCTAAGACGGACCAGCTCTCCGCAGCTCTTCTTCCCTGACGCGACAGAGCAAACACCGAAATCCTTGCTGAGGAAGCAGCAACGAAGTGCGGTTCCCGCCAAGCTGAATACCTATGCGAAAGCATAGCCATCGCTGGGAAATCAGAGTCGTTTCTGTGGGCTGCTGTTGCTGCTTGCCTTAGCCTAGTATTCGAGCACGGCGGGAGGAACCCGCATAGAGCAAAAGCCTCTTTGCTAGGGCATCCCCTCTGGGAAAGCACAGCATTCTCTGGGAAATCAGAGTCGGATCTGTGGGATGCTGCTGCTGTTTTCCTGAGGAAGACTCCACAGCACGGTGTAATAAATCTGCATGGAGCGAGATCCACTTTGCCTGGGCATCCCTTCTGCCTGAGAGAGAAGCGTGGTTGCGCCTGTGGAAAGAGCCTTAAAGAAAGGGACATGTCTGTCACTGCACTCCCCAGGAGCCTGTCTCGGGAAAGTGCAGCATGCTGCCCCAGGAGAAGAGAAGGAGTCGTTGGCCTTGTGGACGGAAAACGGTCGCGAAGCAGGAGCGCCGGCCCTGGCAAGAACAGCGGGCCGGTGGCAAGACAATTGTCACCCTCTGCTTGTGCAGAGAGACGAAGCTAAGGAGACACGGGGGGATGATTGGGCACGGGAGCGTGCTCTAATCTGAGGAAGGAGTCTGGACAGAAGGAAGGCCTTTCCTGTGCCTCTGGGCCCAAGGGGATAGCAGGTCCTTGGCCACCTGTCCAGAGGGCAGACGTGGGCTTGCCACCAATCTCCCCAACCTGAACTCGCAGAAACACCTCCTGGAGGAACGGGCAATCAAATGCCGTCTTCCTCCAGGATGTGGCAGCCTTGGCGGAGGCAGGGGGTGTGTCGGGGAAACAGGGACAGTTTCCCATTACTCCCCATCCCAGGGCACGGGCCGTGTGCAGTGATCCTCTCGCGGCTCCTCAAGGATGGGGAAGGCACGAGCCTAGTCCCCTGTCCCCCTGAATGCCAGAGCGAAAGGGCAGGCCTTGCCTACGAGGAGAGATGTCATTGTGAGCAGAGTGCCATCCTAGGCCATGCACGCTGCTGCAGGGTCGAGGCTGGGTCTGCTTATTTCGGCTTGGTAGGATGAACCCAGGATGTGAACTTGGAGCCCGGGAAAGCAAGGCCCAAGAGGCACCAGCTCTCCCGCTGCTCTTCTTCCCTGAAGCGACTAAAGCCTTGCTGAGGAAGCAGCGGCCAAGTGCTGTTCGCTCCAAGCCAAAGCCTCTGCGAAAGCACAGCATTCGCCGAGAAATCATAGTCGGATCTGCGGGCTCTACTGCTGCTTGCCTGAGCCCGGTGTAACGGTGGGAGAAACCCGCATACAGCGAAATCGTCTTTGCCCGGGCATCTCCTCTGGGAAAGCACAACATTCACTGGGAAATCAGAATCGGATGTGGGGGATGCTGCTGCTGAATACCTAAGCTACTCTCCACAGCACGTTGGAAGATACCCGCATGCAACGAAATCCTCTTTGCCCTAGCACCTCTTTGCCTAAGAGAGAAGCGTGGTTGCACATCTGAAAGGGCCTTAAGGAAAGGGACATGTCTTTCACTGCACTCCCCAGGAGCAAGTCTGGGGCAGGCCGAACGAGCCGCCCCCAGAGAAGAGAAGGTGCCATTGGCCTTGAGTTTGGGAAACGGTCGGGAAGCAGGAGAGCCTGCCGTGGCAGGAAGAGCAGGCCGGTGGCAAGACAAGTGTCACCCGCTCCCGGTGCGGAGAGACGAAGCCTCACTGCTAATGAGACATGAGGTGACGACTAGGGCAGGGGCACCTGCTCCACTCTGAGGAAGGAGTCTGGGCAGAAGGCAGGCCTGTCTTGTGCCTCTGGTCCCAAGGGGACAGCATGTCCTTGACCACCTGTCCGTAGGGCACACTTGGGCTTGCTACCAGGAGCCAAACCCGGAACTTGAGGAACAGCTCCCTCGTGAAATGGGCAGTCAGATGCCATCTTCCTCCAAGATGTGACAGCGTTTTCGGTGGCAGGGGGTTTGCCGGGGAAGGAGTGGGGACAGTCCCCCAAAGCTCCCCATTCCAGGCAACGGACGGTGTTCAGGGATCCTGTCGCCTCTCCTCTCCTGTGGCGAAGGCACTGGCCTTGTCCGTGAGTCCGCCTGAGAGCCAGTACCAAAGGCCAAGCGTTGCCTACAACGGGAGTTGGTAGTGTGCATTGAGTGCCATCCTAGGCCACGCACGCTGCTGCAGGTTTGTGGCTGTGTCTGCTTATTTCGGCCTGGCAGCGAGAACCCAGGGCGCCAACATGAAGCCCGGGACAGCAAGGCCTAAGACGGACCAGCTCTCCGCAGCTCTTCTTCCCTGACGCGACAGAGCAAACACCGAAATCCTTGCTGAGGAAGCAGCAACGAAGTGCGGTTCCCGCCAAGCTGAATACCTATGCGAAAGCATAGCCATCGCTGGGAAATCAGAGTCGTTTCTGTGGGCTGCTGTTGCTGCTTGCCTTAGCCTAGTATTCGAGCACGGCGGGAGGAACCCGCATAGAGCAAAAGCCTCTTTGCTAGGGCATCCCCTCTGGGAAAGCACAGCATTCTCTGGGAAATCAGAGTCGGATCTGTGGGATGCTGCTGCTGTTTTCCTGAGGAAGACTCCACAGCACGGTGTAATAAATCTGCATGGAGCGAGATCCACTTTGCCTGGGCATCCCTTCTGCCTGAGAGAGAAGCGTGGTTGCGCCTGTGGAAAGAGCCTTAAAGAAAGGGACATGTCTGTCACTGCACTCCCCAGGAGCCTGTCTCGGGAAAGTGCAGCATGCTGCCCCAGGAGAAGAGAAGGAGTCGTTGGCCTTGTGGACGGAAAACGGTCGCGAAGCAGGAGCGCCGGCCCTGGCAAGAACAGCGGGCCGGTGGCAAGACAATTGTCACCCTCTGCTTGTGCAGAGAGACGAAGCTAAGGAGACACGGGGGGATGATTGGGCACGGGAGCGTGCTCTAATCTGAGGAAGGAGTCTGGACAGAAGGAAGGCCTTTCCTGTGCCTCTGGGCCCAAGGGGATAGCAGGTCCTTGGCCACCTGTCCAGAGGGCAGACGTGGGCTTGCCACCAATCTCCCCAACCTGAACTCGCAGAAACACCTCCTGGAGGAACGGGCAATCAAATGCCGTCTTCCTCCAGGATGTGGCAGCCTTGGCGGAGGCAGGGGGTGTGTCGGGGAAACAGGGACAGTTTCCCATTACTCCCCATCCCAGGGCACGGGCCGTGTGCAGTGATCCTCTCGCGGCTCCTCAAGGATGGGGAAGGCACGAGCCTAGTCCCCTGTCCCCCTGAATGCCAGAGCGAAAGGGCAGGCCTTGCCTACGAGGAGAGATGTCATTGTGAGCAGAGTGCCATCCTAGGCCATGCACGCTGCTGCAGGGTCGAGGCTGGGTCTGCTTATTTCGGCTTGGTAGGATGAACCCAGGATGTGAACTTGGAGCCCGGGAAAGCAAGGCCCAAGAGGCACCAGCTCTCCCGCTGCTCTTCTTCCCTGAAGCGACTAAAGCCTTGCTGAGGAAGCAGCGGCCAAGTGCTGTTCGCTCCAAGCCAAAGCCTCTGCGAAAGCACAGCATTCGCCGAGAAATCAGAGTCGGATCTGCGGGCTCTACTGCTGCTTGCCTGAGCCCGGTGTAACGGTGGGAGAAACCCGCATACAGCGAAATCGTCTTTGCCCGGGCATCTCCTCTGGGAAAGCACAACATTCACTGGGAAATCAGAATCGGATGTGGGGGATGCTGCTGCTGAATACCTAAGCTACTCTCCACAGCACGTTGGAAGATACCCGCATGCAACGAAATCCTCTTTGCCCTAGCACCTCTTTGCCTAAGAGAGAAGCGTGGTTGCACATCTGAAAGGGCCTTAAGGAAAGGGACATGTCTTTCACTGCACTCCCCAGGAGCAAGTCTGGGGCAGGCCGAACGAGCCGCCCCCAGAGAAGAGAAGGTGCCATTGGCCTTGAGTTTGGGAAACGGTCGGGAAGCAGGAGAGCCTGCCGTGGCAGGAAGAGCAGGCCGGTGGCAAGACAAGTGTCACCCGCTCCCGGTGCGGAGAGACGAAGCCTCACTGCTAATGAGACATGAGGTGACGACTAGGGCAGGGGCACCTGCTCCACTCTGAGGAAGGAGTCTGGGCAGAAGGCAGGCCTGTCTTGTGCCTCTGGTCCCAAGGGGACAGCATGTCCTTGACCACCTGTCCGTAGGGCACACTTGGGCTTGCTACCAGGAGCCAAACCCGGAACTTGAGGAACAGCTCCCTCGTGAAATGGGCAGTCAGATGCCATCTTCCTCCAAGATGTGACAGCGTTTTCGGTGGCAGGGGGTTTGCCGGGGAAGGAGTGGGGACAGTCCCCCAAAGCTCCCCATTCCAGGCAACGGACGGTGTTCAGGGATCCTGTCGCCTCTCCTCTCCTGTGGCGAAGGCACTGGCCTTGTCCGTGAGTCCGCCTGAGAGCCAGTACCAAAGGCCAAGCGTTGCCTACAACGGGAGTTGGTAGTGTGCATTGAGTGCCATCCTAGGCCACGCACGCTGCTGCAGGTTTGTGGCTGTGTCTGCTTATTTCGGCCTGGCAGCGAGAACCCAGGGCGCCAACATGAAGCCCGGGACAGCAAGGCCTAAGACGGACCAGCTCTCCGCAGCTCTTCTTCCCTGACGCGACAGAGCAAACACCGAAATCCTTGCTGAGGAAGCAGCAACGAAGTGCGGTTCCCGCCAAGCTGAATACCTATGCGAAAGCATAGCCATCGCTGGGAAATCAGAGTCGTTTCTGTGGGCTGCTGTTGCTGCTTGCCTTAGCCTAGTATTCGAGCACGGCGGGAGGAACCCGCATAGAGCAAAAGCCTCTTTGCTAGGGCATCCCCTCTGGGAAAGCACAGCATTCTCTGGGAAATCAGAGTCGGATCTGTGGGATGCTGCTGCTGTTTTCCTGAGGAAGACTCCACAGCACGGTGTAATAAATCTGCATGGAGCGAGATCCACTTTGCCTGGGCATCCCTTCTGCCTGAGAGAGAAGCGTGGTTGCGCCTGTGGAAAGAGCCTTAAAGAAAGGGACATGTCTGTCACTGCACTCCCCAGGAGCCTGTCTCGGGAAAGTGCAGCATGCTGCCCCAGGAGAAGAGAAGGAGTCGTTGGCCTTGTGGACGGAAAACGGTCGCGAAGCAGGAGCGCCGGCCCTGGCAAGAACAGCGGGCCGGTGGCAAGACAATTGTCACCCTCTGCTTGTGCAGAGAGACGAAGCTAAGGAGACACGGGGGGATGATTGGGCACGGGAGCGTGCTCTAATCTGAGGAAGGAGTCTGGACAGAAGGAAGGCCTTTCCTGTGCCTCTGGGCCCAAGGGGATAGCAGGTCCTTGGCCACCTGTCCAGAGGGCAGACGTGGGCTTGCCACCAATCTCCCCAACCTGAACTCGCAGAAACACCTCCTGGAGGAACGGGCAATCAAATGCCGTCTTCCTCCAGGATGTGGCAGCCTTGGCGGAGGCAGGGGGTGTGTCGGGGAAACAGGGACAGTTTCCCATTACTCCCCATCCCAGGGCACGGGCCGTGTGCAGTGATCCTCTCGCGGCTCCTCAAGGATGGGGAAGGCACGAGCCTAGTCCCCTGTCCCCCTGAATGCCAGAGCGAAAGGGCAGGCCTTGCCTACGAGGAGAGATGTCATTGTGAGCAGAGTGCCATCCTAGGCCATGCACGCTGCTGCAGGGTCGAGGCTGGGTCTGCTTATTTCGGCTTGGTAGGATGAACCCAGGATGTGAACTTGGAGCCCGGGAAAGCAAGGCCCAAGAGGCACCAGCTCTCCCGCTGCTCTTCTTCCCTGAAGCGACTAAAGCCTTGCTGAGGAAGCAGCGGCCAAGTGCTGTTCGCTCCAAGCCAAAGCCTCTGCGAAAGCACAGCATTCGCCGAGAAATCAGAGTCGGATCTGCGGGCTCTACTGCTGCTTGCCTGAGCCCGGTGTAACGGTGGGAGAAACCCGCATACAGCGAAATCGTCTTTGCCCGGGCATCTCCTCTGGGAAAGCACAACATTCACTGGGAAATCAGAATCGGATGTGGGGGATGCTGCTGCTGAATACCTAAGCTACTCTCCACAGCACGTTGGAAGATACCCGCATGCAACGAAATCCTCTTTGCCCTAGCACCTCTTTGCCTAAGAGAGAAGCGTGGTTGCACATCTGAAAGGGCCTTAAGGAAAGGGACATGTCTTTCACTGCACTCCGCAGGAGCAAGTCTGGGGCAGGCCAAACAAGCCGCCCCCAGAGAAGAGAAGGTGCCATTGGCCTTGAGTTTGGGAAACGGTCGGGAAGCAGGAGAGCCTGCCGTGGCAGGAAGAGCAGGCCGGTGGCAAGACAAGTGTCACCCGCTCCCGGTGCGGAGAGACGAAGCCTCACTGCTAATGAGACATGAGGTGACGACTAGGGCAGGGGCACCTGCTCCACTCTGAGGAAGGAGTCTGGGCAGAAGGCAGGCCTGTCTTGTGCCTCTGGTCCCAAGGGGACAGCATGTCCTTGACCACCTGTCCGTAGGGCACACTTGGGCTTGCTACCAGGAGCCAAACCCGGAACTTGAGGAACAGCTCCCTCGTGAAATGGGCAGTCAGATGCCATCTTCCTCCAAGATGTGACAGCGTTTTCGGTGGCAGGGGGTTTGCCGGGGAAGGAGTGGGGACAGTCCCCCAAAGCTCCCCATTCCAGGGAACGGACGGTGTTCAGGGATCCTGTCGCCTCTCCTCTCCTGTGGCGAAGGCACTGGCCTTGTCCGTGAGTCCGCCTGAGTGCCAGTACCAAAGACCAAGCGTTGCCTACAACGGGAGTTGGTAGTGTGCATTGAGTGCCATCCTAGGCCACGCACGCTGCTGCAGGTTTGTGGCTGTGTCTGCTTATTTCGGCCTGGCAGCGAGAACCCAGGGCGCCAACATGAAGCCCGGGACAGCAAGGCCTAAGACGGACCAGCTCTCCGCAGCTCTTCTTCCCTGACGTGACAGAGCAAACACCGAAATCCTTGCTGAGGAAGCAGCAGCGAAGTGCGGTTCCCGCCAAGCTGAAAACCTATGCGAAAGCATAGCCATCGCTGGGAAATCAGAGTCGTTTCTGTGGGCTGCTGTTGCTGCTTGCCTTAGCCTAGTATTCGAGCACGGCGGGAGGAACCCGCATAGAGCAAAAGCCTCCTTGCTAGGGCATCCCCTCTGAGAAAGCACAGCATTCTCTGGGAAATCAGAGTCGGATCTGTGGGATGCTGCTGCTGTTTTCCTGAGGAAGACTCCACAGCACGGTGTAATAAATCCGCATGGAGCGAGATCCACTTTGCCTGGGCATCCCTTCTGCCTGAGAGAGAAGCGTGGTTGCGCCTATGGAAAGATCCTTAAAGAAAGGGACATGTCTGTCACTGCACTCCGCAGGAGCCTGTCTAGGGAAAGTGCAGCATGCTGCCCCAGGAGAAGAGAAGGAGTCGTTGGCCTTGTGGACGGAAAACGGTCGCGAAGCAGGAGCGCCGGCCCTGGCAAGAACAGCGGGCCGGTGGCAAGACAATTGTCACCCTCTGCTTGTGCAGAGAGACGAAGCTAAGGAGACACGAGGGGATGATTGGGCACGGGAGCGTGCTCTAATCTGAGGAAGGAGTCTGGACAGAAGGAAGGCCTTTCCTGTGCCTCTGGGCCCAAGGGGATAGCAGGTCCTTGGCCACCTGTCCAGAGGGCAGACGTGGGCTTGCCACCAATCTCCCGAACCTGAACTCGCAGAAACACCTCCTGGAGGAACGGGCAATCAAATGCCGTCTTCCTCCAGGATGTGGCAGCCTTGGCGGAGGCAGGGGGTGTGTCGGGGAAACAGGGACAGTTTCCCATTACTCCCCATCCCAGGGCACGGGCCGTGTGCAGTGATCCTCTCGCGGCTCCTCAAGGATGGGGAAGGCACGAGCCTAGTCCCCTGTCCCCCTGAATGCCAGAGCGAAAGGGCAGGCCTTGCCTACGAGGAGAGATGTCATTGTGAGCAGAGTGCCATCCTAGGCCATGCACGCTGCTGCAGGGTCGAGGCTGGGTCTGCTTATTTCGGCTTGGTAGGATGAACCCAGGATGTGAACTTGGAGCCCGGGAAAGCAAGGCCCAAGAGGCACCAGCTCTCCCGCTGCTCTTCTTCCCTGAAGCGACTAAAGCCTTGCTGAGGAAGCAGCGGCCAAGTGCTGTTCGCTCCAAGCCAAAGCCTCTGTGAAAGCACAGCATTCGCCGAGAAATCAGAGTCGGATCTGCGGGCTCTACTGCTGCTTGCCTGAGCCCGGTGTAACGGTGGGAGAAACCCGCATACAGCGAAATCCTCTTTGCCCGGGCATCTCCTCTGGGAAAGCACAGCATTCACTGGGAAATCAGAATCGGATGTGGGGGATGCTGCTGCTGAATACCTAAGCTACTCTCCACAGCACGTTGGAAGATACCCGCATGCAACGAAATCCTCTTTGCCCTAGCACCTCTTTGCCTAAGAGAGAAGCGTGGTTGCACATCTGAAAGGGCCTTAAGGAAAGGGACATGTCTTTCACTGCACTCCCCAGGAGCAAGTCTGGGGCAGGCCGAACAAGCCGCCCCCAGAGAAGAGAAGGTGCCATTGGCCTTGAGTTTGGGAAACGGTCGGGAAGCAGGAGAGCCTGCCGTGGCAGGAAGAGCAGGCCGGTGGCAAGACAAGTGTCACTCGCTCCCTGTGCGGAGAGACGAAGCCTCACTGCTAATGAGACATGAGGTGACGACTAGGGCAGGGGCACCTGCTCCACTCTGAGGAAGGAGTCTGGGCAGAAGGCAGGCCTGTCTTGTGCCTCTGGTCCCAAGGGGACAGCATGTCCTTGACCACCTGTCCGTAGGGCACACTTGGGCTTGCTACCAGGAGCCAAACCCGGAACTTGAGGAACAGCTCCCTCGTGAAATGGGCAGTCAGATGCCATCTTCCTCCAAGATGTGACAGCGTTTTCGGTGGCAGGGGGTTTGCCGGGGAAGGAGTGGGGACAGTCCCCCAAAGCTCCCCATTCCAGGGAACGGACGGTGTTCAGGGATCCTGTCGCCTCTCCTCTCCTGTGGCGAAGGCACTGGCCTTGTCCGTGAGTCCGCCTGAGAGCCAGTACCAAAGGCCAAGCGTTGCCTACAACGGGAGTTGGTAGTGTGCATTGAGTGCCATCCTAGGCCACGCACGCTGCTGCAGGTTTGTGGCTGTGTCTGCTTATTTCGGCCTGGCAGCGAGAACCCAGGGCGCCAACATGAAGCCCGGGACAGCAAGGCCTAAGACGGACCAGCTCTCCGCAGCTCTTCTTCCCTGACGCGACAGAGCAAACACCGAAATCCTTGCTGAGGAAGCAGCAGCGAAGTGCGGTTCCCGCCAAGCTGAAAACCTATGCGAAAGCATAGCCATCGCTGGGAAATCAGAGTCGTTTCTGTGGGCTGCTGTTGCTGCTTGCCTTAGCCTAGTATTCGAGCACGGCGGGAGGAACCCGCATAGAGCAAAAGCCTCTTTGCTAGGGCATCCCGTCTGAGAAAGCACAGCATTCTCTGGGAAATCAGAGTCGGATCTGTGGGATGCTGCTGCTGTTTTCCTGAGGAAGACTCCACAGCACGGTGTAATAAATCCGCATGGAGCGAGATCCACTTTGCCTGGGCATCCCTTCTGCCTGAGAGAGAAGCGTGGTTGCGCCTGTGGAAAGATCCTTAAAGAAAGGGACATGTCTGTCACTGCACTCCGCAGGAGCCTGTCTAGGGAAAGTGCAGCATGCTGCCCCAGGAGAAGAGAAGGAGTCGTTGGCCTTGTGGACAGAAAACGGTCGCGAAGCAGGAGCGCCGGCCCTGGCAAGAACAGCGGGCCGGTGGCAAGACAATTGTCACCCTCTGCTTGTGCAGAGAGACGAAGCTAAGGAGACACGAGGGGATGATTGGGCACGGGAGCGTGCTCTAATCTGAGGAAGGAGTCTGGACAGAAGGAAGGCCTTTCCTGTGCCTCTGGGCCCAAGGGGATAGCAGGTCCTTGGCCACCTGTCCAGAGGGCAGACGTGGGCTTGCCACCAATCTCCCGAACCTGAACTCGCAGAAACACCTCCTGGAGGAACGGGCAATCAAATGCCGTCTTCCTCCAGGATGTGGCAGCCTTGGCGGAGGCAGGGGGTGTGTCGGGGAAACAGGGACAGTTTCCCATTACTCCCCATCCCAGGGCACGGGCCGTGTGCAGTGATCCTCTCGCGGCTCCTCAAGGATGGGGAAGGCACGAGCCTAGTCCCCTGTCCCCCTGAATGCCAGAGCGAAAGGGCAGGCCTTGCCTACGAGGAGAGATGTCATTGTGAGCAGAGTGCCATCCTAGGCCATGCACGCTGCTGCAGGGTCGAGGCTGGGTCTGCTTATTTCGGCTTGGTAGGATGAACCCAGGATGTGAACTTGGAGCCCGGGAAAGCAAGGCCCAAGAGGCACCAGCTCTCCCGCTGCTCTTCTTCCCTGAAGCGTCTAAAGCCTTGCTGAGGAAGCAGCGGCCAAGTGCTGTTCGCTCCAAGCCAAAGCCTCTGTGAAAGCACAGCATTCGCCGAGAAATCAGAGTCGGATCTGCGGGCTCTACTGCTGCTTGCCTGAGCCCGGTGTAACGGTGGGAGAAATCCGCATACAGCGAAATCCTCTTTGCCCGGGCATCTCCTCTGGGAAAGCACAGCATTCACTGGGAAATCAGAATCGGATGTGGGGGATGCTGCTGCTGAATACCTAAGCTACTCTCCACAGCACGTTGGAAGATACCCGCATGCAACGAAATCCTCTTTGCCCTAGCACCTCTTTGCCTAAGAGAGAAGCGTGGTTGCACATCTGAAAGGGCCTTAAGGAAAGGGACATGTCTTTCACTGCACTCCGCAGGAGCAAGTCTGGGGCAGGCCGAACAAGCCGCCCCCAGAGAAGAGAAGGTGCCATTGGCCTTGAGTTTGGGAAACGGTCGGGAAGCAGGAGAGCCTGCCGTGGCAGGAAGAGCAGGCCGGTGGCAAGACAAGTGTCACTCGCTCCCTGTGCGGAGAGACGAAGCCTCACTGCTAATGAGACATGAGGTGACGACTAGGGCAGGGGCACCTGCTCCACTCTGAGGAAGGAGTCTGGGCAGAAGGCAGGCCTGTCTTGTGCCTCTGGTCCCAAGGGGACAGCATGTCCTTGACCACCTGTCCGTAGGGCACACTTGGGCTTGCTACCAGGAGCCAAACCCGGAACTTGAGGAACAGCTCCCTCGTGAAATGGGCAGTCAGATGCCATCTTCCTCCAAGATGTGGCAGCGTTTTCGGTGGCAGGGGGTTTGCCGGGGAAGGAGTGGGGACAGTCCCCCAAAGCTCCCCATTCCAGGGAACGGACGGTGTTCAGGGATCCTGTCGCCTCTCCTCTCCTGTGGCGAAGGCACTGGCCTTGTCCGTGAGTCCGCCTGAGAGCCAGTACCAAAGGCCAAGCGTTGCCTACAACGGGAGTTGGTAGTGTGCATTGAGTGCCATCCTAGGCCACGCACGCTGCTGCAGGTTTGTGGCTGTGTCTGCTTATTTCGGCCTGGCAGCGAGAACCCAGGGCGCCAACATGAAGCCCGGGACAGCAAGGCCTAAGACGGACCAGCTCTCCGCAGCTCTTCTTCCCTGACGCGACAGAGCAAACACCGAAATCCTTGCTGAGGAAGCAGCAACGAAGTGCGGTTCCCGCCAAGCTGAAAACCTATGCGAAAGCATAGCCATCGCTGGGAAATCAGAGTCGTTTCTGTGGGCTGCTGTTGCTGCTTGCCTTAGCCTAGTATTCGAGCACGGCGGGAGGAACCCGCATAGAGCAAAAGCCTCTTTGCTAGGGCATCCCCTCTGGGAAAGCACAGCATTCTCTGGGAAATCAGAGTCGGATCTGTGGGATGCTGCTGCTGTTTTCCTGAGGAAGACTCCACAGCACGGTGTAATAAATCCGCATGGAGCGAGATCCACTTTGCCTGGGCATCCCTTCTGCCTGAGAGAGAAGCGTGGTTGCGCCTGTGGAAAGAGCCTTAAAGAAAGGGACATGTCTGTCACTGCACTCCCCAGGAGCCTGTCTCGGGAAAGTGCAGCATGCTGCCCCAGGAGAAGAGAAGGAGTCGTTGGCCTTGTGGACGGAAAACGGTCGCGAAGCAGGAGCGCCGGCCCTGACAAGAACAGCGGGCCGGTGGCAAGACAATTGTCACCCTCTGCTTGTGCAGAGAGACGAAGCTAAGGAGACACGGGGGGATGATTGGGCACGGGAGCGTGCTCTAATCTGAGGAAGGAGTCTGGACAGAAGGAAGGCCTTTCCTGTGCCTCTGGGCCCAAGGGGATAGCAGGTCCTTGGCCACCTGTCCAGAGGGCAGACGTGGGCTTGCCACCAATCTCCCCAACCTGAACTCGCAGAAACACCTCCTGGAGGAACGGGCAATCAAATGCCGTCTTCCTCCAGGATGTGGCAGCCTTGGCGGAGGCAGGGGGTGTGTCGGGGAAACAGGGACAGTTTCCCATTACTCCCCATCCCAGGGCACGGGCCGTGTGCAGTGATCCTCTCGCGGCTCCTCAAGGATGGGGAAGGCACGAGCCTAGTCCCCTGTCCCCCTGAATGCCAGAGCGAAAGGGCAGGCCTTGCCTACGAGGAGAGATGTCATTGTGAGCAGAGTGCCATCCTAGGCCATGCACGCTGCTGCAGGGTCGAGGCTGGGTCTGCTTATTTCGGCTTGGTAGGATGAACTCAGGATGTGAACTTGGAGCCCGGGAAAGCAAGGCCCAAGAGGCACCAGCTCTCCCGCTGCTCTTCTTCCCTGAAGCGACTAAAGCCTTGCTGAGGAAGCAGCGGCCAAGTGCTGTTCGCTCCAAGCCAAAGCCTCTGCGAAAGCACAGCATTCGCCGAGAAATCAGAGTCGGATCTGCGGGCTCTACTGCTGCTTGCCTGAGCCCGGTGTAACGGTGGGAGAAACCCGCATACAGCGAAATCCTCTTTGCCCGGGCATCTCCTCTGGGAAAGCACAACATTCACTGGGAAATCAGAATCGGATGTGGGGGATGCTGCTGCTGAATACCTAAGCTACTCTCCACAGCACGTTGGAAGATACCCGCATGCAACGAAATCCTCTTTGCCCTAGCACCTCTTTGCCTAAGAGAGAAGCGTGGTTGCACATCTGAAAGGGCCTTAAGGAAAGGGACATGTCTTTCACTGCACTCCCCAGGAGCAAGTCTGGGGCAGGCCGAACGAGCCGCCCCCAGAGAAGAGAAGGTGCCATTGGCCTTGAGTTTGGGAAACGGTCGGGAAGCAGGAGAGCCTGCCGTGGCAGGAAGAGCAGGCCGGTGGCAAGACAAGTGTCACCCGCTCCCGGTGCGGAGAGACGAAGCCTCACTGCTAATGAGACATGAGGTGACGACTAGGGCAGGGGCACCTGCTCCACTCTGAGGAAGGAGTCTGGGCAGAAGGCAGGCCTGTCTTGTGCCTCTGGTCCCAAGGGGACAGCATGTCCTTGACCACCTGTCCGTAGGGCACACTTGGGCTTGCTACCAGGAGCCAAACCCGGAACTTGAGGAACAGCTCCCTCGTGAAATGGGCAGTCAGATGCCATCTTCCTCCAAGATGTGACAGCGTTTTCGGTGGCAGGGGGTTTGCCGGGGAAGGAGTGGGGACAGTCCCCCAAAGCTCCCCATTCCAGGGAACGGACGGTGTTCAGGGATCCTGTCGCCTCTCCTCTCCTGTGGCGAAGGCACTGGCCTTGTCCGTGAGTCCGCCTGAGAGCCAGTACCAAAGGCCAAGCGTTGCCTACAACGGGAGTTGGTAGTGTGCATTGAGTGCCATCCTAGGCCACGCACGCTGCTGCAGGTTTGTGGCTGTGTCTGCTTATTTCGGCCTGGCAGCGAGAACCCAGGGCGCCAACATGAAGCCCGGGACAGCAAGGCCTAAGACGGACCAGCTCTCCGCAGCTCTTCTTCCCTGACGCGACAGAGCAAACACCGAAATCCTTGCTGAGGAAGCAGCAACGAAGTGCGGTTCCCGCCAAGCTGAATACCTATGCGAAAGCATAGCCATCGCTGGGAAATCAGAGTCGTTTCTGTGGGCTGCTGTTGCTGCTTGCCTTAGCCTAGTATTCGAGCACGGCAGGAGGAACCCGCATAGAGCAAAAGCCTCTTTGCTAGGGCATCCCCTCTGGGAAAGCACAGCATTCTCTGGGAAATCAGAGTCGGATCTGTGGGATGCTGCTGCTGTTTTCCTGAGGAAGACTCCACAGCACGGTGTAATAAATCTGCATGGAGCGAGATCCACTTTGCCTGGGCATCCCTTCTGCCTGAGAGAGAAGCGTGGTTGCGCCTGTGGAAAGAGCCTTAAAGAAAGGGACATGTCTGTCACTGCACTCCCCAGGAGCCTGTCTCGGGAAAGTGCAGCATGCTGCCCCAGGAGAAGAGAAGGAGTCGTTGGCCTTGTGGACGGAAAACGGTCGCGAAGCAGGAGCGCCGGCCCTGGCAAGAACAGCGGGCCGGTGGCAAGACAATTGTCACCCTCTGCTTGTGCAGAGAGACGAAGCTAAGGAGACACGGGGGGATGATTGGGCACGGGAGCGTGCTCTAATCTGAGGAAGGAGTCTGGACAGAAGGAAGGCCTTTCCTGTGCCTCTGGGCCCAAGGGGATAGCAGGTCCTTGGCCACCTGTCCAGAGGGCAGACGTGGGCTTGCCACCAATCTCCCCAACCTGAACTCGCAGAAACACCTCCTGGAGGAACGGGCAATCAAATGCCGTCTTCCTCCAGGATGTGGCAGCCTTGGCGGAGGCAGGGGGTGTGTCGGGGAAACAGGGACAGTTTCCCATTACTCCCCATCCCAGGGCACGGGCCGTGTGCAGTGATCCTCTCGCGGCTCCTCAAGGATGGGGAAGGCACGAGCCTAGTCCCCTGTCCCCCTGAATGCCAGAGCGAAAGGGCAGGCCTTGCCTACGAGGAGAGATGTCATTGTGAGCAGAGTGCCATCCTAGGCCATGCACGCTGCTGCAGGGTCGAGGCTGGGTCTGCTTATTTCGGCTTGGTAGGATGAACTCAGGATGTGAACTTGGAGCCCGGGAAAGCAAGGCCCAAGAGGCACCAGCTCTCCCGCTGCTCTTCTTCCCTGAAGCGACTAAAGCCTTGCTGAGGAAGCAGCGGCCAAGTGCTGTTCGCTCCAAGCCAAAGCCTCTGCGAAAGCACAGCATTCGCCGAGAAATCAGAGTCGGATCTGCGGGCTCTACTGCTGCTTGCCTGAGCCCGGTGTAACGGTGGGAGAAACCCGCATACAGCGAAATCGTCTTTGCCCGGGCATCTCCTCTGGGAAAGCACAACATTCACTGGGAAATCAGAATCGGATGTGGGGGATGCTGCTGCTGAATACCTAAGCTACTCTCCACAGCACGTTGGAAGATACCCGCATGCAACGAAATCCTCTTTGCCCTAGCACCTCTTTGCCTAAGAGAGAAGCGTGGTTGCACATCTGAAAGGGCCTTAAGGAAAGGGACATGTCTTTCACTGCACTCCCCAGGAGCAAGTCTGGGGCAGGCCGAACGAGCCGCCCCCAGAGAAGAGAAGGTGCCATTGGCCTTGAGTTTGGGAAACGGTCGGGAAGCAGGAGAGCCTGCCGTGGCAGGAAGAGCAGGCCGGTGGCAAGACAAGTGTCACCCGCTCCCGGTGCGGAGAGACGAAGCCTCACTGCTAATGAGACATGAGGTGACGACTAGGGCAGGGGCACCTGCTCCACTCTGAGGAAGGAGTCTGGGCAGAAGGCAGGCCTGTCTTGTGCCTCTGGTCCCAAGGGGACAGCATGTCCTTGACCACCTGTCCGTAGGGCACACTTGGGCTTGCTACCAGGAGCCAAACCCGGAACTTGAGGAACAGCTCCCTCGTGAAATGGGCAGTCAGATGCCATCTTCCTCCAAGATGTGACAGCGTTTTCGGTGGCAGGGGGTTTGCCGGGGAAGGAGTGGGGACAGTCCCCCAAAGCTCCCCATTCCAGGCAACGGACGGTGTTCAGGGATCCTGTCGCCTCTCCTCTCCTGTGGCGAAGGCACTGGCCTTGTCCGTGAGTCCGCCTGAGAGCCAGTACCAAAGGCCAAGCGTTGCCTACAACGGGAGTTGGTAGTGTGCATTGAGTGCCATCCTAGGCCACGCACGCTGCTGCAGGTTTGTGGCTGTGTCTGCTTATTTCGGCCTGGCAGCGAGAACCCAGGGCGCCAACATGAAGCCCGGGACAGCAAGGCCTAAGACGGACCAGCTCTCCGCAGCTCTTCTTCCCTGACGCGACAGAGCAAACACCGAAATCCTTGCTGAGGAAGCAGCAACGAAGTGCGGTTCCCGCCAAGCTGAATACCTATGCGAAAGCATAGCCATCGCTGGGAAATCAGAGTCGTTTCTGTGGGCTGCTGTTGCTGCTTGCCTTAGCCTAGTATTCGAGCACGGCGGGAGGAACCCGCATAGAGCAAAAGCCTCTTTGCTAGGGCATCCCCTCTGGGAAAGCACAGCATTCTCTGGGAAATCAGAGTCGGATCTGTGGGATGCTGCTACTGTTTTCCTGAGGAAGACTCCACAGCACGGTGTAATAAATCTGCATGGAGCGAGATCCACTTTGCCTGGGCATCCCTTCTGCCTGAGAGAGAAGCGTGGTTGCGCCTGTGGAAAGAGCCTTAAAGAAAGGGACATGTCTGTCACTGCACTCCCCAGGAGCCTGTCTCGGGAAAGTGCAGCATGCTGCCCCAGGAGAAGAGAAGGAGTCGTTGGCCTTGTGGACGGAAAACGGTCGCGAAGCAGGAGCGCCGGCCCTGGCAAGAACAGCGGGCCGGTGGCAAGACAATTGTCACCCTCTGCTTGTGCAGAGAGACGAAGCTAAGGAGACACGGGGGGATGATTGGGCACGGGAGCGTGCTCTAATCTGAGGAAGGAGTCTGGACAGAAGGAAGGCCTTTCCTGTGCCTCTGGGCCCAAGGGGATAGCAGGTCCTTGGCCACCTGTCCAGAGGGCAGACGTGGGCTTGCCACCAATCTCCCCAACCTGAACTCGCAGAAACACCTCCTGGAGGAACGGGCAATCAAATGCCGTCTTCCTCCAGGATGTGGCAGCCTTGGCGGAGGCAGGGGGTGTGTCGGGGAAACAGGGACAGTTTCCCATTACTCCCCATCCCAGGGCACGGGCCGTGTGCAGTGATCCTCTCGCGGCTCCTCAAGGATGGGGAAGGCACGAGCCTAGTCCCCTGTCCCCCTGAATGCCAGAGCGAAAGGGCAGGCCTTGCCTACGAGGAGAGATGTCATTGTGAGCAGAGTGCCATCCTAGGCCATGCACGCTGCTGCAGGGTCGAGGCTGGGTCTGCTTATTTCGGCTTGGTAGGATGAACCCAGGATGTGAACTTGGAGCCCGGGAAAGCAAGGCCCAAGAGGCACCAGCTCTCCCGCTGCTCTTCTTCCCTGAAGCGACTAAAGCCTTGCTGAGGAAGCAGCGGCCAAGTGCTGTTCGCTCCAAGCCAAAGCCTCTGCGAAAGCACAGCATTCGCCGAGAAATCATAGTCGGATCTGCGGGCTCTACTGCTGCTTGCCTGAGCCCGGTGTAACGGTGGGAGAAACCCGCATACAGCGAAATCGTCTTTGCCCGGGCATCTCCTCTGGGAAAGCACAACATTCACTGGGAAATCAGAATCGGATGTGGGGGATGCTGCTGCTGAATACCTAAGCTACTCTCCACAGCACGTTGGAAGATACCCGCATGCAACGAAATCCTCTTTGCCCTAGCACCTCTTTGCCTAAGAGAGAAGCGTGGTTGCACATCTGAAAGGGCCTTAAGGAAAGGGACATGTCTTTCACTGCACTCCCCAGGAGCAAGTCTGGGGCAGGCCGAACGAGCCGCCCCCAGAGAAGAGAAGGTGCCATTGGCCTTGAGTTTGGGAAACGGTCGGGAAGCAGGAGAGCCTGCCGTGGCAGGAAGAGCAGGCCGGTGGCAAGACAAGTGTCACCCGCTCCCGGTGCGGAGAGACGAAGCCTCACTGCTAATGAGACATGAGGTGACGACTAGGGCAGGGGCACCTGCTCCACTCTGAGGAAGGAGTCTGGGCAGAAGGCAGGCCTGTCTTGTGCCTCTGGTCCCAAGGGGACAGCATGTCCTTGACCACCTGTCCGTAGGGCACACTTGGGCTTGCTACCAGGAGCCAAACCCGGAACTTGAGGAACAGCTCCCTCGTGAAATGGGCAGTCAGATGCCATCTTCCTCCAAGATGTGACAGCGTTTTCGGCGGCAGGGGGTTTGCCGGGGAAGGAGTGGGGACAGTCCCCCAAAGCTCCCCATTCCAGGCAACGGACGGTGTTCAGGGATCCTGTCGCCTCTCCTCTCCTGTGGCGAAGGCACTGGCCTTGTCCGTGAGTCCGCCTGAGAGCCAGTACCAAAGGCCAAGCGTTGCCTACAACGGGAGTTGGTAGTGTGCATTGAGTGCCATCCTAGGCCACGCACGCTGCTGCAGGTTTGTGGCTGTGTCTGCTTATTTCGGCCTGGCAGCGAGAACCCAGGGCGCCAACATGAAGCCCGGGACAGCAAGGCCTAAGACGGACCAGCTCTCCGCAGCTCTTCTTCCCTGACGCGACAGAGCAAACACCGAAATCCTTGCTGAGGAAGCAGCAACGAAGTGCGGTTCCCGCCAAGCTGAATACCTATGCGAAAGCATAGCCATCGCTGGGAAATCAGAGTCGTTTCTGTGGGCTGCTGTTGCTGCTTGCCTTAGCCTAGTATTCGAGCACGGCGGGAGGAACCCGCATAGAGCAAAAGCCTCTTTGCTAGGGCATCCCCTCTGGGAAAGCACAGCATTCTCTGGGAAATCAGAGTCGGATCTGTGGGATGCTGCTGCTGTTTTCCTGAGGAAGACTCCACAGCACGGTGTAATAAATCTGCATGGAGCGAGATCCACTTTGCCTGGGCATCCCTTCTGCCTGAGAGAGAAGCGTGGTTGCGCCTGTGGAAAGAGCCTTAAAGAAAGGGACATGTCTGTCACTGCACTCCCCAGGAGCCTGTCTCGGGAAAGTGCAGCATGCTGCCCCAGGAGAAGAGAAGGAGTCGTTGGCCTTGTGGACGGAAAACGGTCGCGAAGCAGGAGCGCCGGCCCTGGCAAGAACAGCGGGCCGGTGGCAAGACAATTGTCACCCTCTGCTTGTGCAGAGAGACGAAGCTAAGGAGACACGGGGGGATGATTGGGCACGGGAGCGTGCTCTAATCTGAGGAAGGAGTCTGGACAGAAGGAAGGCCTTTCCTGTGCCTCTGGGCCCAAGGGGATAGCAGGTCCTTGGCCACCTGTCCAGAGGGCAGACGTGGGCTTGCCACCAATCTCCCGAACCTGAACTCGCAGAAACACCTCCTGGAGGAACGGGCAATCAAATGCCGTCTTCCTCCAGGATGTGGCAGCCTTGGCGGAGGCAGGGGGTGTGTCGGGGAAACAGGGACAGTTTCCCATTACTCCCCATCCCAGGGCACGGGCCGTGTGCAGTGATCCTCTCGCGGCTCCTCAAGGATGGGGAAGGCACGAGCCTAGTCCCCTGTCCCCCTGAATGCCAGAGCGAAAGGGCAGGCCTTGCCTACGAGGAGAGATGTCATTGTGAGCAGAGTGCCATCCTAGGCCATGCACGCTGCTGCAGGGTCGAGGCTGGGTCTGCTTATTTCGGCTTGGTAGGATGAACCCAGGATGTGAACTTGGAGCCCGGGAAAGCAAGGCCCAAGAGGCACCAGCTCTCCCGCTGCTCTTCTTCCCTGAAGCGACTAAAGCCTTGCTGAGGAAGCAGCGGCCAAGTGCTGTTCGCTCCAAGCCAAAGCCTCTGCGAAAGCACAGCATTCGCCGAGAAATCAGAGTCGGATCTGCGGGCTCTACTGCTGCTTGCCTGAGCCCGGTGTAACGGTGGGAGAAACCCGCATACAGCGAAATCGTCTTTGCCCGGGCATCTCCTCTGGGAAAGCACAACATTCACTGGGAAATCAGAATCGGATGTGGGGGATGCTGCTGCTGAATACCTAAGCTACTCTCCACAGCACGTTGGAAGATACCCGCATGCAACGAAATCCTCTTTGCCCTAGCACCTCTTTGCCTAAGAGAGAAGCGTGGTTGCACATCTGAAAGGGCCTTAAGGAAAGGGACATGTCTTTCACTGCACTCCGCAGGAGCAAGTCTGGGGCAGGCCAAACAAGCCGCCCCCAGAGAAGAGAAGGTGCCATTGGCCTTGAGTTTGGGAAACGGTCGGGAAGCAGGAGAGCCTGCCGTGGCAGGAAGAGCAGGCCGGTGGCAAGACAAGTGTCACCCGCTCCCGGTGCGGAGAGACGAAGCCTCACTGCTAATGAGACATGAGGTGACGACTAGGGCAGGGGCACCTGCTCCACTCTGAGGAAGGAGTCTGGGCAGAAGGCAGGCCTGTCTTGTGCCTCTGGTCCCAAGGGGACAGCATGTCCTTGACCACCTGTCCGTAGGGCACACTTGGGCTTGCTACCAGGAGCCAAACCCGGAACTTGAGGAACAGCTCCCTCGTGAAATGGGCAGTCAGATGCCATCTTCCTCCAAGATGTGACAGCGTTTTCGGTGGCAGGGGGTTTGCCGGGGAAGGAGTGGGGACAGTCCCCCAAAGCTCCCCATTCCAGGGAACGGACGGTGTTCAGGGATCCTGTCGCCTCTCCTCTCCTGTGGCGAAGGCACTGGCCTTGTCCGTGAGTCCGCCTGAGTGCCAGTACCAAAGACCAAGCGTTGCCTACAACGGGAGTTGGTAGTGTGCATTGAGTGCCATCCTAGGCCACGCACGCTGCTGCAGGTTTGTGGCTGTGTCTGCTTATTTCGGCCTGGCAGCGAGAACCCAGGGCGCCAACATGAAGCCCGGGACAGCAAGGCCTAAGACGGACCAGCTCTCCGCAGCTCTTCTTCCCTGACGTGACAGAGCAAACACCGAAATCCTTGCTGAGGAAGCAGCAGCGAAGTGCGGTTCCCGCCAAGCTGAAAACCTATGCGAAAGCATAGCCATCGCTGGGAAATCAGAGTCGTTTCTGTGGGCTGCTGTTGCTGCTTGCCTTAGCCTAGTATTCGAGCACGGCGGGAGGAACCCGCATAGAGCAAAAGCCTCCTTGCTAGGGCATCCCCTCTGAGAAAGCACAGCATTCTCTGGGAAATCAGAGTCGGATCTGTGGGATGCTGCTGCTGTTTTCCTGAGGAAGACTCCACAGCACGGTGTAATAAATCCGCATGGAGCGAGATCCACTTTGCCTGGGCATCCCTTCTGCCTGAGAGAGAAGCGTGGTTGCGCCTGTGGAAAGATCCTTAAAGAAAGGGACATGTCTGTCACTGCACTCCCCAGGAGCCTGTCTAGGGAAAGTGCAGCATGCTGCCCCAGGAGAAGAGAAGGAGTCGTTGGCCTTGTGGACGGAAAACGGTCGCGAAGCAGGAGCGCCGGCCCTGGCAAGAACAGCGGGCCGGTGGCAAGACAATTGTCACCCTCTGCTTGTGCAGAGAGACGAAGCTAAGGAGACACGAGGGGATGATTGGGCACGGGAGCGTGCTCTAATCTGAGGAAGGAGTCTGGACAGAAGGAAGGCCTTTCCTGTGCCTCTGGGCCCAAGGGGATAGCAGGTCCTTGGCCACCTGTCCAGAGGGCAGACGTGGGCTTGCCACCAATCTCCCGAACCTGAACTCGCAGAAACACCTCCTGGAGGAACGGGCAATCAAATGCCGTCTTCCTCCAGGATGTGGCAGCCTTGGCGGAGGCAGGGGGTGTGTCGGGGAAACAGGGACAGTTTCCCATTACTCCCCATCCCAGGGCACGGGCCGTGTGCAGTGATCCTCTCGCGGCTCCTCAAGGATGGGGAAGGCACGAGCCTAGTCCCCTGTCCCCCTGAATGCCAGAGCGAAAGGGCAGGCCTTGCCTACGAGGAGAGATGTCATTGTGAGCAGAGTGCCATCCTAGGCCATGCACGCTGCTGCAGGGTCGAGGCTGGGTCTGCTTACTTCGGCTTGGTAGGATGAACCCAGGATGTGAACTTGGAGCCCGGGAAAGCAAGGCCCAAGAGGCACCAGCTCTCCCGCTGCTCTTCTTCCCTGAAGCGACTAAAGCCTTGATGAGGAAGCAGCGGCCAAGTGCTGTTCGCTCCAAGCCAAAGCCTCTGTGAAAGCACAGCATTCGCCGAGAAATCAGAGTCGGATCTGCGGGCTCTACTGCTGCTTGCCTGAGCCCGGTGTAACGGTGGGAGAAACCCGCATACAGCGAAATCCTCTTTGCCCGGGCATCTCCTCTGGGAAAGCACAGCATTCACTGGGAAATCAGAATCGGATGTGGGGGATGCTGCTGCTGAATACCTAAGCTACTCTCCACAGCACGTTGGAAGATACCCGCATGCAACGAAATCCTCTTTGCCCTAGCACCTCTTTGCCTAAGAGAGAAGCGTGGTTGCACATCTGAAAGGGCCTTAAGGAAAGGGACATGTCTTTCACTGCACTCCCCAGGAGCAAGTCTGGGGCAGGCCGAACAAGCCGCCCCCAGAGAAGAGAAGGTGCCATTGGCCTTGAGTTTGGGAAACGGTCGGGAAGCAGGAGAGCCTGCCGTGGCAGGATGAGCAGGCCGGTGGCAAGACAAGTGTCACTCGCTCCCTGTGCGGAGAGACGAAGCCTCACTGCTAATGAGACATGAGGTGACGACTAGGGCAGGGGCACCTGCTCCACTCTGAGGAAGGAGTCTGGGCAGAAGGCAGGCCTGTCTTGTGCCTCTGGTCCCAAGGGGACAGCATGTCCTTGACCACCTGTCCGTAGGGCACACTTGGGCTTGCTACCAGGAGCCAAACCCGGAACTTGAGGAACAGCTCCCTCGTGAAATGGGCAGTCAGATGCCATCTTCCTCCAAGATGTGACAGCGTTTTCGGTGGCAGGGGGTTTGCCGGGGAAGGAGTGGGGACAGTCCCCCAAAGCTCCCCATTCCAGGGAACGGACGGTGTTCAGGGATCCTGTCGCCTCTCCTCTCCTGTGGCGAAGGCACTGGCCTTGTCCGTGAGTCCGCCTGAGAGCCAGTACCAAAGGCCAAGCGTTGCCTACAACGGGAGTTGGTAGTGTGCATTGAGTGCCATCCTAGGCCACGCACGCTGCTGCAGGTTTGTGGCTGTGTCTGCTTATTTCGGCCTGGCAGCGAGAACCCAGGGCGCCAACATGAAGCCCGGGACAGCAAGGCCTAAGACGGACCAGCTCTCCGCAGCTCTTCTTCCCTGACGCGACAGAGCAAACACCGAAATCCTTGCTGAGGAAGCAGCAGCGAAGTGCGGTTCCCGCCAAGCTGAAAACCTATGCGAAAGCATAGCCATCGCTGGGAAATCAGAGTCGTTTCTGTGGGCTGCTGTTGCTGCTTGCCTTAGCCTAGTATTCGAGCACGGCGGGAGGAACCCGCATAGAGCAAAAGCCTCTTTGCTAGGGCATCCCGTCTGAGAAAGCACAGCATTCTCTGGGAAATCAGAGTCGGATCTGTGGGATGCTGCTGCTGTTTTCCTGAGGAAGACTCCACAGCACGGTGTAATAAATCCGCATGGAGCGAGATCCACTTTGCCTGGGCATCCCTTCTGCCTGAGAGAGAAGCGTGGTTGCGCCTGTGGAAAGATCCTTAAAGAAAGGGACATGTCTGTCACTGCACTCCGCAGGAGCCTGTCTAGGGAAAGTGCAGCATGCTGCCCCAGGAGAAGAGAAGGAGTCGTTGGCCTTGTGGACGGAAAACGGTCGCGAAGCAGGAGCGCCGGCCCTGGCAAGAACAGCGGGCCGGTGGCAAGACAATTGTCACCCTCTGCTTGTGCAGAGAGACGAAGCTAAGGAGACACGAGGGGATGATTGGGCACGGGAGCGTGCTCTAATCTGAGGAAGGAGTCTGGACAGAAGGAAGGCCTTTCCTGTGCCTCTGGGCCCAAGGGGATAGCAGGTCCTTGGCCACCTGTCCAGAGGGCAGACGTGGGCTTGCCACCAATCTCCCGAACCTGAACTCGCAGAAACACCTCCTGGAGGAACGGGCAATCAAATGCCGTCTTCCTCCAGGATGTGGCAGCCTTGGCGGAGGCAGGGGGTGTGTCGGGGAAACAGGGACAGTTTCCCATTACTCCCCATCCCAGGGCACGGGCCGTGTGCAGTGATCCTCTCGCGGCTCCTCAAGGATGGGGAAGGCACGAGCCTAGTCCCCTGTCCCCCTGAATGCCAGAGCGAAAGGGCAGGCCTTGCCTACGAGGAGAGATGTCATTGTGAGCAGAGTGCCATCCTAGGCCATGCACGCTGCTGCAGGGTCGAGGCTGGGTCTGCTTATTTCGGCTTGGTAGGATGAACCCAGGATGTGAACTTGGAGCCCGGGAAAGCAAGGCCCAAGAGGCACCAGCTCTCCCGCTGCTCTTCTTCCCTGAAGCGACTAAAGCCTTGCTGAGGAAGCAGCGGCCAAGTGCTGTTCGCTCCAAGCCAAAGCCTCTGCGAAAGCACAGCATTCGCCGAGAAATCAGAGTCGGATCTGCGGGCTCTACTGCTGCTTGCCTGAGCCCGGTGTAACGGTGGGAGAAACCCGCATACAGCGAAATCCTCTTTGCCCGGGCATCTCCTCTGGGAAAGCACAGCATTCACTGGGAAATCAGAATCGGATGTGGGGGATGCTGCTGCTGAATACCTAAGCTACTCTCCACAGCACGTTGGAAGATACCCGCATGCAACGAAATCCTCTTTGCCCTAGCACCTCTTTGCCTAAGAGAGAAGCGTGGTTGCACATCTGAAAGGGCCTTAAGGAAAGGGACATGTCTTTCACTGCACTCCCCAGGAGCAAGTCTGGGGCAGGCCGAACAAGCCGCCCCCAGAGAAGAGAAGGTGCCATTGGCCTTGAGTTTGGGAAACGGTCGGGAAGCAGGAGAGCCTGCCGTGGCAGGAAGAGCAGGCCGGTGGCAAGACAAGTGTCACTCGCTCCCTGTGCGGAGAGACGAAGCCTCACTGCTAATGAGACATGAGGTGACGACTAGGGCAGGGGCACCTGCTCCACTCTGAGGAAGGAGTCCTGGCAGAAGGCAGGCCTGTCTTGTGCCTCTGGTCCCAAGGGGACAGCATGTCCTTGACCACCTGTCCGTAGGGCACACTTGGGCTTGCTACCAGGAGCCAAACCCGGAACTTGAGGAACAGCTCCCTCGTGAAATGGGCAGTCAGATGCCATCTTCCTCCAAGATGTGACAGCGTTTTCGGTGGCAGGGGGTTTGCCGGGGAAGGATGGGGACAGTCCCCCAAAGCTCCCCATTCCAGGGAACGGACGGTGTTCAGGGATCCTGTCGCCTCTCCTCTCCTGTGGCGAAGGCACTGGCCTTGTCCGTGAGTCCGCCTGAGAGCCAGTACCAAAGGCCAAGCGTTGCCTACAACGGGAGTTGGTAGTGTGCATTGAGTGCCATCCTAGGCCACGCACGCTGCTGCAGGTTTGTGGCTGTGTCTGCTTATTTCGGCCTGGCAGCGAGAACCCAGGGCGCCAACATGAAGCCCGGGACAGCAAGGCCTAAGACGGACCAGCTCTCCGCAGCTCTTCTTCCCTGACGCGACAGAGCAAACACCGAAATCCTTGCTGAGGAAGCAGCAGCGAAGTGCGGTTCCCGCCAAGCTGAAAACCTATGCGAAAGCATAGCCATCGCTGGGAAATCAGAGTCGTTTCTGTGGGCTGCTGTTGCTGCTTGCCTTAGCCTAGTATTCGAGCACGGCGGGAGGAACCCGCATAGAGCAAAAGCCTCTTTGCTAGGGCATCCCGTCTGAGAAAGCACAGCATTCTCTGGGAAATCAGAGTCGGATCTGTGGGATGCTGCTGCTGTTTTCCTGAGGAAGACTCCACAGCACGGTGTAATAAATCCGCATGGAGCGAGATCCACTTTGCCTGGGCATCCCTTCTGCCTGAGAGAGAAGCGTGGTTGCGCCTGTGGAAAGATCCTTAAAGAAAGGGACATGTCTGTCACTGCACTCCGCAGGAGCCTGTCTAGGGAAAGTGCAGCATGCTGCCCCAGGAGAAGAGAAGGAGTCGTTGGCCTTGTGGACGGAAAACGGTCGCGAAGCAGGAGCGCCGGCCCTGGCAAGAACAGCGGGCCGGTGGCAAGACAATTGTCACCCTCTGCTTGTGCAGAGAGACGAAGCTAAGGAGACACGAGGGGATGATTGGGCACGGGAGCGTGCTCTAATCTGAGGAAGGAGTCTGGACAGAAGGAAGGCCTTTCCTGTGCCTCTGGGCCCAAGGGGATAGCAGGTCCTTGGCCACCTGTCCAGAGGGCAGACGTGGGCTTGCCACCAATCTCCCGAACCTGAACTCGCAGAAACACCTCCTGGAGGAACGGGCAATCAAATGCCGTCTTCCTCCAGGATGTGGCAGCCTTGGCGGAGGCAGGGGGTGTGTCGGGGAAACAGGGACAGTTTCCCATTACTCCCCATCCCAGGGCACGGGCCGTGTGCAGTGATCCTCTCGCGGCTCCTCAAGGATGGGGAAGGCACGAGCCTAGTCCCCTGTCCCCCTGAATGCCAGAGCGAAAGGGCAGGCCTTGCCTACGAGGAGAGATGTCATTGTGAGCAGAGTGCCATCCTAGGCCATGCACGCTGCTGCAGGGTCGAGGCTGGGTCTGCTTATTTCGGCTTGGTAGGATGAACCCAGGATGTGAACTTGGAGCCCGGGAAAGCAAGGCCCAAGAGGCACCAGCTCTCCCGCTGCTCTTCTTCCCTGAAGCGACTAAAGCCTTGCTGAGGAAGCAGCGGCCAAGTGCTGTTCGCTCCAAGCCAAAGCCTCTGTGAAAGCACAGCATTCGCCGAGAAATCAGAGTCGGATCTGCGGGCTCTACTGCTGCTTGCCTGAGCCCGGTGTAACGGTGGGAGAAACCCGCATACAGCGAAATCCTCTTTGCCCGGGCATCTCCTCTGGGAAAGCACAGCATTCACTGGGAAATCAGAATCGGATGTGGGGGATGCTGCTGCTGAATACCTAAGCTACTCTCCACAGCACGTTGGAAGATACCCGCATGCAACGAAATCCTCTTTGCCCTAGCACCTCTTTGCCTAAGAGAGAAGCGTGGTTGCACATCTGAAAGGGCCTTAAGGAAAGGGACATGTCTTTCACTGCACTCCCCAGGAGCAAGTCTGGGGCAGGCCGAACAAGCCGCCCCCAGAGAAGAGAAGGTGCCATTGGCCTTGAGTTTGGGAAACGGTCGGGAAGCAGGAGAGCCTGCCGTGGCAGGAAGAGCAGGCCGGTGGCAAGACAAGTGTCACTCGCTCCCTGTGCGGAGAGACGAAGCCTCACTGCTAATGAGACATGAGGTGACGACTAGGGCAGGGGCACCTGCTCCACTCTGAGGAAGGAGTCTGGGCAGAAGGCAGGCCTGTCTTGTGCCTCTGGTCCCAAGGGGACAGCATGTCCTTGACCACCTGTCCGTAGGGCACACTTGGGCTTGCTACCAGGAGCCAAACCCGGAACTTGAGGAACAGCTCCCTCGTGAAATGGGCAGTCAGATGCCATCTTCCTCCAAGATGTGACAGCGTTTTCGGTGGCAGGGGGTTTGCCGGGGAAGGAGTGGGGACAGTCCCCCAAAGCTCCCCATTCCAGGGAACGGACGGTGTTCAGGGATCCTGTCGCCTCTCCTCTCCTGTGGCGAAGGCACTGGCCTTGTCCGTGAGTCCGCCTGAGAGCCAGTACCAAAGGCCAAGCGTTGCCTACAACGGGAGTTGGTAGTGTGCATTGAGTGCCATCCTAGGCCACGCACGCTGCTGCAGGTTTGTGGCTGTGTCTGCTTATTTCGGCCTGGCAGCGAGAACCCAGGGCGCCAACATGAAGCCCGGGACAGCAAGGCCTAAGACGGACCAGCTCTCCGCAGCTCTTCTTCCCTGACGCGACAGAGCAAACACCGAAATCCTTGCTGAGGAAGCAGCAGCGAAGTGCGGTTCCCGCCAAGCTGAAAACCTATGCGAAAGCATAGCCATCGCTGGGAAATCAGAGTCGTTTCTGTGGGCTGCTGTTGCTGCTTGCCTTAGCCTAGTATTCGAGCACGGCGGGAGGAACCCGCATAGAGCAAAAGCCTCTTTGCTAGGGCATCCCGTCTGAGAAAGCACAGCATTCTCTGGGAAATCAGAGTCGGATCTGTGGGATGCTGCTGCTGTTTTCCTGAGGAAGACTCCACAGCACGGTGTAATAAATCCGCATGGAGCGAGATCCACTTTGCCTGGGCATCCCTTCTGCCTGAGAGAGAAGCGTGGTTGCGCCTGTGGAAAGATCCTTAAAGAAAGGGACATGTCTGTCACTGCACTCCGCAGGAGCCTGTCTAGGGAAAGTGCAGCATGCTGCCCCAGGAGAAGAGAAGGAGTCGTTGGCCTTGTGGACGGAAAACGGTCGCGAAGCAGGAGCGCCGGCCCTGGCAAGAACAGCGGGCCGGTGGCAAGACAATTGTCACCCTCTGCTTGTGCAGAGAGACGAAGCTAAGGAGACACGAGGGGATGATTGGGCACGGGAGCGTGCTCTAATCTGAGGAAGGAGTCTGGACAGAAGGAAGGCCTTTCCTGTGCCTCTGGGCCCAAGGGGATAGCAGGTCCTTGGCCACCTGTCCAGAGGGCAGACGTGGGCTTGCCACCAATCTCCCGAACCTGAACTCGCAGAAACACCTCCTGGAGGAACGGGCAATCAAATGCCGTCTTCCTCCAGGATGTGGCAGCCTTGGCGGAGGCAGGGGGTGTGTCGGGGAAACAGGGACAGTTTCCCATTACTCCCCATCCCAGGGCACGGGCCGTGTGCAGTGATCCTCTCGCGGCTCCTCTAGGATGGGGAAGGCACGAGCCTAGTCCCCTGTCCCCCTGAATGCCAGAGCGAAAGGGCAGGCCTTGCCTACGAGGAGAGATGTCATTGTGAGCAGAGTGCCATCCTAGGCCATGCACGCTGCTGCAGGGTCGAGGCTGGGTCTGCTTATTTCGGCTTGGTAGGATGAACCCAGGATGTGAACTTGGAGCCCGGGAAAGCAAGGCCCAAGAGGCACCAGCTCTCCCGCTGCTCTTCTTCCCTGAAGCGACTAAAGCCTTGCTGAGGAAGCAGCGGCCAAGTGCTGTTCGCTCCAAGCCAAAGCCTCTGTGAAAGCACAGCATTCGCCGAGAAATCAGAGTCGGATCTGCGGGCTCTACTGCTGCTTGCCTGAGCCCGGTGTAACGGTGGGAGAAACCCGCATACAGCGAAATCCTCTTTGCCCGGGCATCTCCTCTGGGAAAGCACAGCATTCACTGGGAAATCAGAATCGGATGTGGGGGATGCTGCTGCTGAATACCTAAGCTACTCTCCACAGCACGTTGGAAGATACCCGCATGCAACGAAATCCTCTTTGCCCTAGCACCTCTTTGCCTAAGAGAGAAGCGTGGTTGCACATCTGAAAGGGCCTTAAGGAAAGGGACATGTCTTTCACTGCACTCCCCAGGAGCAAGTCTGGGGCAGGCCGAACAAGCCGCCCCCAGAGAAGAGAAGGTGCCATTGGCCTTGAGTTTGGGAAACGGTCGGGAAGCAGGAGAGCCTGCCGTGGCAGGAAGAGCAGGCCGGTGGCAAGACAAGTGTCACTCGCTCCCTGTGCGGAGAGACGAAGCCTCACTGCTAATGAGACATGAGGTGACGACTAGGGCAGGGGCACCTGCTCCACTCTGAGGAAGGAGTCTGGGCAGAAGGCAGGCCTGTCTTGTGCCTCTGGTCCCAAGGGGACAGCATGTCCTTGACCACCTGTCCGTAGGGCACACTTGGGCTTGCTACCAGGAGCCAAACCCGGAACTTGAGGAACAGCTCCCTCGTGAAATGGGCAGTCAGATGCCATCTTCCTCCAAGATGTGACAGCGTTTTCGGTGGCAGGGGGTTTGCCGGGGAAGGAGTGGGGACAGTCCCCCAAAGCTCCCCATTCCAGGGAACGGACGGTGTTCAGGGATCCTGTCGCCTCTCCTCTCCTGTGGCGAAGGCACTGGCCTTGTCCGTGAGTCCGCCTGAGAGCCAGTACCAAAGGCCAAGCGTTGCCTACAACGGGAGTTGGTAGTGTGCATTGAGTGCCATCCTAGGCCACGCACGCTGCTGCAGGTTTGTGGCTGTGTCTGCTTATTTCGGCCTGGCAGCGAGAACCCAGGGCGCCAACATGAAGCCCGGGACAGCAAGGCCTAAGACGGACCAGCTCTCCGCAGCTCTTCTTCCCTGACGCGACAGAGCAAACACCGAAATCCTTGCTGAGGAAGCAGCAGCGAAGTGCGGTTCCCGCCAAGCTGAAAACCTATGCGAAAGCATAGCCATCGCTGGGAAATCAGAGTCGTTTCTGTGGGCTGCTGTTGCTGCTTGCCTTAGCCTAGTATTCGAGCACGGCGGGAGGAACCCGCATAGAGCAAAAGCCTCTTTGCTAGGGCATCCCGTCTGAGAAAGCACAGCATTCTCTGGGAAATCAGAGTCGGATCTGTGGGATGCTGCTGCTGTTTTCCTGAGGAAGACTCCACAGCACGGTGTAATAAATCCGCATGGAGCGAGATCCACTTTGCCTGGGCATCCCTTCTGCCTGAGAGAGAAGCGTGGTTGCGCCTGTGGAAAGATCCTTAAAGAAAGGGACATGTCTGTCACTGCACTCCGCAGGAGCCTGTCTAGGGAAAGTGCAGCATGCTGCCCCAGGAGAAGAGAAGGAGTCGTTGGCCTTGTGGACGGAAAACGGTCGCGAAGCAGGAGCGCCGGCCCTGGCAAGAACAGCGGGCCGGTGGCAAGACAATTGTCACCCTCTGCTTGTGCAGAGAGACGAAGCTAAGGAGACACGAGGGGATGATTGGGCACGGGAGCGTGCTCTAATCTGAGGAAGGAGTCTGGACAGAAGGAAGGCCTTTCCTGTGCCTCTGGGCCCAAGGGGATAGCAGGTCCTTGGCCACCTGTCCAGAGGGCAGACGTGGGCTTGCCACCAATCTCCCGAACCTGAACTCGCAGAAACACCTCCTGGAGGAACGGGCAATCAAATGCCGTCTTCCTCCAGGATGTGGCAGCCTTGGCGGAGGCAGGGGGTGTGTCGGGGAAACAGGGACAGTTTCCCATTACTCCCCATCCCAGGGCACGGGCCGTGTGCAGTGATCCTCTCGCGGCTCCTCTAGGATGGGGAAGGCACGAGCCTAGTCCCCTGTCCCCCTGAATGCCAGAGCGAAAGGGCAGGCCTTGCCTACGAGGAGAGATGTCATTGTGAGCAGAGTGCCATCCTAGGCCATGCACGCTGCTGCAGGGTCGAGGCTGGGTCTGCTTATTTCGGCTTGGTAGGATGAACCCAGGATGTGAACTTGGAGCCCGGGAAAGCAAGGCCCAAGAGGCACCAGCTCTCCTGCTGCTCTTCTTCCCTGAAGCGACTAAAGCCTTGCTGAGGAAGCAGCGGCCAAGTGCTGTTCGCTCCAAGCCAAAGCCTCTGTGAAAGCACAGCATTCGCCGAGAAATCAGAGTCGGATCTGCGGGCTCTACTGCTGCTTGCCTGAGCCCGGTGTAACGGTGGGAGAAATCCGCATACAGCGAAATCCTCTTTGCCCGGGCATCTCCTCTGGGAAAGCACAGCATTCACTGGGAAATCAGAATCGGATGTGGGGGATGCTGCTGCTGAATACCTAAGCTACTCTCCACAGCACGTTGGAAGATACCCGCATGCAACGAAATCCTCTTTGCCCTAGCACCTCTTTGCCTAAGAGAGAAGCGTGGTTGCACATCTGAAAGGGCCTTAAGGAAAGGGACATGTCTTTCACTGCACTCCCCAGGAGCAAGTCTGGGGCAGGCCGAACAAGCCGCCCCCAGAGAAGAGAAGGTGCCATTGGCCTTGAGTTTGGGAAACGGTCGGGAAGCAGGAGAGCCTGCCGTGGCAGGAAGAGCAGGCCGGTGGCAAGACAAGTGTCACTCGCTCCCTGTGCGGAGAGACGAAGCCTCACTGCTAATGAGACATGAGGTGACGACTAGGGCAGGGGCACCTGCTCCACTCTGAGGAAGGAGTCTGGGCAGAAGGCAGGCCTGTCTTGTGCCTCTGGTCCCAAGGGGACAGCATGTCCTTGACCACCTGTCCGTAGGGCACACTTGGGCTTGCTACCAGGAGCCAAACCCGGAACTTGAGGAACAGCTCCCTCGTGAAATGGGCAGTCAGATGCCATCTTCCTCCAAGATGTGACAGCGTTTTCGGTGGCAGGGGGTTTGCCGGGGAAGGAGTGGGGACAGTCCCCCAAAGCTCCCCATTCCAGGGAACGGACGGTGTTCAGGGATCCTGTCGCCTCTCCTCTCCTGTGGCGAAGGCACTGGCCTTGTCCGTGAGTCCGCCTGAGAGCCAGTACCAAAGGCCAAGCGTTGCCTACAACGGGAGTTGGTAGTGTGCATTGAGTGCCATCCTAGGCCACGCACGCTGCTGCAGGTTTGTGGCTGTGTCTGCTTATTTCGGCCTGGCAGCGAGAACCCAGGGCGCCAACATGAAGCCCGGGACAGCAAGGCCTAAGACGGACCAGCTCTCCGCAGCTCTTCTTCCCTGACGCGACAGAGCAAACACCGAAATCCTTGCTGAGGAAGCAGCAGCGAAGTGCGGTTCCCGCCAAGCTGAAAACCTATGCGAAAGCATAGCCATCGCTGGGAAATCAGAGTCGTTTCTGTGGGCTGCTGTTGCTGCTTGCCTTAGCCTAGTATTCGAGCACGGCGGGAGGAACCCGCATAGAGCAAAAGCCTCTTTGCTAGGGCATCCCGTCTGAGAAAGCACAGCATTCTCTGGGAAATCAGAGTCGGATCTGTGGGATGCTGCTGCTGTTTTCCTGAGGAAGACTCCACAGCACGGTGTAATAAATCCGCATGGAGCGAGATCCACTTTGCCTGGGCATCCCTTCTGCCTGAGAGAGAAGCGTGGTTGCGCCTGTGGAAAGATCCTTAAAGAAAGGGACATGTCTGTCACTGCACTCCGCAGGAGCCTGTCTAGGGAAAGTGCAGCATGCTGCCCCAGGAGAAGAGAAGGAGTCGTTGGCCTTGTGGACGGAAAACGGTCGCGAAGCAGGAGCGCCGGCCCTGGCAAGAACAGCGGGCCGGTGGCAAGACAATTGTCACCCTCTGCTTGTGCAGAGAGACGAAGCTAAGGAGACACGAGGGGATGATTGGGCACGGGAGCGTGCTCTAATCTGAGGAAGGAGTCTGGACAGAAGGAAGGCCTTTCCTGTGCCTCTGGGCCCAAGGGGATAGCAGGTCCTTGGCCACCTGTCCAGAGGGCAGACGTGGGCTTGCCACCAATCTCCCGAACCTGAACTCGCAGAAACACCTCCTGGAGGAACGGGCAATCAAATGCCGTCTTCCTCCAGGATGTGGCAGCCTTGGCGGAGGCAGGGGGTGTGTCGGGGAAACAGGGACAGTTTCCCATTACTCCCCATCCCAGGGCACGGGCCGTGTGCAGTGATCCTCTCGCGGCTCCTCAAGGATGGGGAAGGCACGAGCCTAGTCCCCTGTCCCCCTGAATGCCAGAGCGAAAGGGCAGGCCTTGCCTACGAGGAGAGATGTCATTGTGAGCAGAGTGCCATCCTAGGCCATGCACGCTGCTGCAGGGTCGAGGCTGGGTCTGCTTATTTCGGCTTGGTAGGATGAACCCAGGATGTGAACTTGGAGCCCGGGAAAGCAAGGCCCAAGAGGCACCAGCTCTCCCGCTGCTCTTCTTCCCTGAAGCGACTAAAGCCTTGCTGAGGAAGCAGCGGCCAAGTGCTGTTCGCTCCAAGCCAAAGCCTCTGTGAAAGCACAGCATTCGCCGAGAAATCAGAGTCGGATCTGCGGGCTCTACTGCTGCTTGCCTGAGCCCGGTGTAACGGTGGGAGAAATCCGCATACAGCGAAATCCTCTTTGCCCGGGCATCTCCTCTGGGAAAGCACAGCATTCACTGGGAAATCAGAATCGGATGTGGGGGATGCTGCTGCTGAATACCTAAGCTACTCTCCACAGCACGTTGGAAGATACCCGCATGCAACGAAATCCTCTTTGCCCTAGCACCTCTTTGCCTAAGAGAGAAGCGTGGTTGCACATCTGAAAGGGCCTTAAGGAAAGGGACATGTCTTTCACTGCACTCCCCAGGAGCAAGTCTGGGGCAGGCCGAACAAGCCGCCCCCAGAGAAGAGAAGGTGCCATTGGCCTTGAGTTTGGGAAAGGGTCGGGAAGCAGGAGAGCCTGCCGTGGCAGGAAGAGCAGGCCGGTGGCAAGACAAGTGTCACTCGCTCCCTGTGCGGAGAGACGAAGCCTCACTGCTAATGAGACATGAGGTGACGACTAGGGCAGGGGCACCTGCTCCACTCTGAGGAAGGAGTCTGGGCAGAAGGCAGGCCTGTCTTGTGCCTCTGGTCCCAAGGGGACAGCATGTCCTTGACCACCTGTCCGTAGGGCACACTTGGGCTTGCTACCAGGAGCCAAACCCGGAACTTGAGGAACAGCTCCCTCGTGAAATGGGCAGTCAGATGCCATCTTCCTCCAAGATGTGACAGCGTTTTCGGTGGCAGGGGGTTTGCCGGGGAAGGAGTGGGGACAGTCCCCCAAAGCTCCCCATTCCAGGGAACGGACGGTGTTCAGGGATCCTGTCGCCTCTCCTCTCCTGTGGCGAAGGCACTGGCCTTGTCCGTGAGTCCGCCTGAGAGCCAGTACCAAAGGCCAAGCGTTGCCTACAACGGGAGTTGGTAGTGTGCATTGAGTGCCATCCTAGGCCACGCACGCTGCTGCAGGTTTGTGGCTGTGTCTGCTTATTTCGGCCTGGCAGCGAGAACCCAGGGCGCCAACATGAAGCCCGGGACAGCAAGGCCTAAGACGGACCAGCTCTCCGCAGCTCTTCTTCCCTGACGCGACAGAGCAAACACCGAAATCCTTGCTGAGGAAGCAGCAGCGAAGTGCGGTTCCCGCCAAGCTGAAAACCTATGCGAAAGCATAGCCATCGCTGGGAAATCAGAGTCGTTTCTGTGGGCTGCTGTTGCTGCTTGCCTTAGCCTAGTATTCGAGCACGGCGGGAGGAACCCGCATAGAGCAAAAGCCTCTTTGCTAGGGCATCCCGTCTGAGAAAGCACAGCATTCTCTGGGAAATCAGAGTCGGATCTGTGGGATGCTGCTGCTGTTTTCCTGAGGAAGACTCCACAGCACGGTGTAATAAATCCGCATGGAGCGAGATCCACTTTGCCTGGGCATCCCTTCTGCCTGAGAGAGAAGCGTGGTTGCGCCTGTGGAAAGATCCTTAAAGAAAGGGACATGTCTGTCACTGCACTCCGCAGGAGCCTGTCTAGGGAAAGTGCAGCATGCTGCCCCAGGAGAAGAGAAGGAGTCGTTGGCCTTGTGGACGGAAAACGGTCGCGAAGCAGGAGCGCCGGCCCTGGCAAGAACAGCGGGCCGGTGGCAAGACAATTGTCACCCTCTGCTTGTGCAGAGAGACGAAGCTAAGGAGACACGAGGGGATGATTGGGCACGGGAGCGTGCTCTAATCTGAGGAAGGAGTCTGGACAGAAGGAAGGCCTTTCCTGTGCCTCTGGGCCCAAGGGGATAGCAGGTCCTTGGCCACCTGTCCAGAGGGCAGACGTGGGCTTGCCACCAATCTCCCGAACCTGAACTCGCAGAAACACCTCCTGGAGGAACGGGCAATCAAATGCCGTCTTCCTCCAGGATGTGGCAGCCTTGGCGGAGGCAGGGGGTGTGTCGGGGAAACAGGGACAGTTTCCCATTACTCCCCATCCCAGGGCACGGGCCGTGTGCAGTGATCCTCTCGCGGCTCCTCAAGGATGGGGAAGGCACGAGCCTAGTCCCCTGTCCCCCTGAATGCCAGAGCGAAAGGGCAGGCCTTGCCTACGAGGAGAGATGTCATTGTGAGCAGAGTGCCATCCTAGGCCATGCACGCTGCTGCAGGGTCGAGGCTGGGTCTGCTTATTTCGGCTTGGTAGGATGAACCCAGGATGTGAACTTGGAGCCCGGGAAAGCAAGGCCCAAGAGGCACCAGCTCTCCCGCTGCTCTTCTTCCCTGAAGCGACTAAAGCCTTGCTGAGGAAGCAGCGGCCAAGTGCTGTTCGCTCCAAGCCAAAGCCTCTGTGAAAGCACAGCATTCGCCGAGAAATCAGAGTCGGATCTGCGGGCTCTACTGCTGCTTGCCTGAGCCCGGTGTAACGGTGGGAGAAACCCGCATACAGCGAAATCCTCTTTGCCCGGGCATCTCCTCTGGGAAAGCACAGCATTCACTGGGAAATCAGAATCGGATGTGGGGGATGCTGCTGCTGAATACCTAAGCTACTCTCCACAGCACGTTGGAAGATACCCGCATGCAACGAAATCCTCTTTGCCCTAGCACCTCTTTGCCTAAGAGAGAAGCGTGGTTGCACATCTGAAAGGGCCTTAAGGAAAGGGACATGTCTTTCACTGCACTCCCCAGGAGCAAGTCTGGGGCAGGCCGAACAAGCCGCCCCCAGAGAAGAGAAGGTGCCATTGGCCTTGAGTTTGGGAAAGGGTCGGGAAGCAGGAGAGCCTGCCGTGGCAGGAAGAGCAGGCCGGTGGCAAGACAAGTGTCACTCGCTCCCTGTGCGGAGAGACGAAGCCTCACTGCTAATGAGACATGAGGTGACGACTAGGGCAGGGGCACCTGCTCCACTCTGAGGAAGGAGTCTGGGCAGAAGGCAGGCCTGTCTTGTGCCTCTGGTCCCAAGGGGACAGCATGTCCTTGACCACCTGTCCGTAGGGCACACTTGGGCTTGCTACCAGGAGCCAAACCCGGAACTTGAGGAACAGCTCCCTCGTGAAATGGGCAGTCAGATGCCATCTTCCTCCAAGATGTGACAGCGTTTTCGGTGGCAGGGGGTTTGCCGGGGAAGGAGTGGGGACAGTCCCCCAAAGCTCCCCATTCCAGGGAACGGACGGTGTTCAGGGATCCTGTCGCCTCTCCTCTCCTGTGGCGAAGGCACTGGCCTTGTCCGTGAGTCCGCCTGAGAGCCAGTACCAAAGGCCAAGCGTTGCCTACAACGGGAGTTGGTAGTGTGCATTGAGTGCCATCCTAGGCCACGCACGCTGCTGCAGGTTTGTGGCTGTGTCTGCTTATTTCGGCCTGGCAGCGAGAACCCAGGGCGCCAACATGAAGCCCGGGACAGCAAGGCCTAAGACGGACCAGCTCTCCGCAGCTCTTCTTCCCTGACGCGACAGAGCAAACACCGAAATCCTTGCTGAGGAAGCAGCAGCGAAGTGCGGTTCCCGCCAAGCTGAAAACCTATGCGAAAGCATAGCCATCGCTGGGAAATCAGAGTCGTTTCTGTGGGCTGCTGTTGCTGCTTGCCTTAGCCTAGTATTCGAGCACGGCGGGAGGAACCCGCATAGAGCAAAAGCCTCTTTGCTAGGGCATCCCGTCTGAGAAAGCACAGCATTCTCTGGGAAATCAGAGTCGGATCTGTGGGATGCTGCTGCTGTATTCCTGAGGAAGACTCCACAGCACGGTGTAATAAATCCGCATGGAGCGAGATCCACTTTGCCTGGGCATCCCTTCTGCCTGAGAGAGAAGCGTGGTTGCGCCTGTGGAAAGATCCTTAAAGAAAGGGACATGTCTGTCACTGCACTCCGCAGGAGCCTGTCTAGGGAAAGTGCAGCATGCTGCCCCAGGAGAAGAGAAGGAGTCGTTGGCCTTGTGGACGGAAAACGGTCGCGAAGCAGGAGCGCCGGCCCTGGCAAGAACAGCGGGCCGGTGGCAAGACAATTGTCACCCTCTGCTTGTGCAGAGAGACGAAGCTAAGGAGACACGAGGGGATGATTGGGCACGGGAGCGTGCTCTAATCTGAGGAAGGAGTCTGGACAGAAGGAAGGCCTTTCCTGTGCCTCTGGGCCCAAGGGGATAGCAGGTCCTTGGCCACCTGTCCAGAGGGCAGACGTGGGCTTGCCACCAATCTCCCGAACCTGAACTCGCAGAAACACCTCCTGGAGGAACGGGCAATCAAATGCCGTCTTCCTCCAGGATGTGGCAGCCTTGGCGGAGGCAGGGGGTGTGTCGGGGAAACAGGGACAGTTTCCCATTACTCCCCATCCCAGGGCACGGGCCGTGTGCAGTGATCCTCTCGCGGCTCCTCAAGGATGGGGAAGGCACGAGCCTAGTCCCCTGTCCCCCTGAATGCCAGAGCGAAAGGGCAGGCCTTGCCTACGAGGAGAGATGTCATTGTGAGCAGAGTGCCATCCTAGGCCATGCACGCTGCTGCAGGGTCGAGGCTGGGTCTGCTTATTTCGGCTTGGTAGGATGAACCCAGGATGTGAACTTGGAGCCCGGGAAAGCAAGGCCCAAGAGGCACCAGCTCTCCCGCTGCTCTTCTTCCCTGAAGCGACTAAAGCCTTGCTGAGGAAGCAGCGGCCAAGTGCTGTTCGCTCCAAGCCAAAGCCTCTGTGAAAGCACAGCATTCGCCGAGAAATCAGAGTCGGATCTGCGGGCTCTACTGCTGCTTGCCTGAGCCCGGTGTAACGGTGGGAGAAACCCGCATACAGCGAAATCCTCTTTGCCCGGGCATCTCCTCTGGGAAAGCACAGCATTCACTGGGAAATCAGAATCGGATGTGGGGGATGCTGCTGCTGAATACCTAAGCTACTCTCCACAGCACGTTGGAAGATACCCGCATGCAACGAAATCCTCTTTGCCCTAGCACCTCTTTGCCTAAGAGAGAAGCGTGGTTGCACATCTGAAAGGGCCTTAAGGAAAGGGACATGTCTTTCACTGCACTCCCCAGGAGCAAGTCTGGGGCAGGCCGAACAAGCCGCCCCCAGAGAAGAGAAGGTGCCATTGGCCTTGAGTTTGGGAAACGGTCGGGAAGCAGGAGAGCCTGCCGTGGCAGGAAGAGCAGGCCGGTGGCAAGACAAGTGTCACTCGCTCCCTGTGCGGAGAGACGAAGCCTCACTGCTAATGAGACATGAGGTGACGACTAGGGCAGGGGCACCTGCTCCACTCTGAGGAAGGAGTCTGGGCAGAAGGCAGGCCTGTCTTGTGCCTCTGGTCCCAAGGGGACAGCATGTCCTTGACCACCTGTCCGTAGGGCACACTTGGGCTTGCTACCAGGAGCCAAACCCGGAACTTGAGGAACAGCTCCCTCGTGAAATGGGCAGTCAGATGCCATCTTCCTCCAAGATGTGACAGCGTTTTCGGTGGCAGGGGGTTTGCCGGGGAAGGAGTGGGGACAGTCCCCCAAAGCTCCCCATTCCAGGGAACGGACGGTGTTCAGGGATCCTGTCGCCTCTCCTCTCCTGTGGCGAAGGCACTGGCCTTGTCCGTGAGTCCGCCTGAGAGCCAGTACCAAAGGCCAAGCGTTGCCTACAACGGGAGTTGGTAGTGTGCATTGAGTGCCATCCTAGGCCACGCACGCTGCTGCAGGTTTGTGGCTGTGTCTGCTTATTTCGGCCTGGCAGCGAGAACCCAGGGCGCCAACATGAAGCCCGGGACAGCAAGGCCTAAGACGGACCAGCTCTCCGCAGCTCTTCTTCCCTGACGCGACAGAGCAAACACCGAAATCCTTGCTGAGGAAGCAGCAGCGAAGTGCGGTTCCCGCCAAGCTGAAAACCTATGCGAAAGCATAGCCATCGCTGGGAAATCAGAGTCGTTTCTGTGGGCTGCTGTTGCTGCTTGCCTTAGCCTAGTATTCGAGCACGGCGGGAGGAACCCGCATAGAGCAAAAGCCTCTTTGCTAGGGCATCCCGTCTGAGAAAGCACAGCATTCTCTGGGAAATCAGAGTCGGATCTGTGGGATGCTGCTGCTGTTTTCCTGAGGAAGACTCCACAGCACGGTGTAATAAATCCGCATGGAGCGAGATCCACTTTGCCTGGGCATCCCTTCTGCCTGAGAGAGAAGCGTGGTTGCGCCTGTGGAAAGATCCTTAAAGAAAGGGACATGTCTGTCACTGCACTCCGCAGGAGCCTGTCTAGGGAAAGTGCAGCATGCTGCCCCAGGAGAAGAGAAGGAGTCGTTGGCCTTGTGGACGGAAAACGGTCGCGAAGCAGGAGCGCCGGCCCTGGCAAGAACAGCGGGCCGGTGGCAAGACAATTGTCACCCTCTGCTTGTGCAGAGAGACGAAGCAGAGGAGACACGAGGGGATGATTGGGCACGGGAGCGTGCTCTAATCTGAGGAAGGAGTCTGGACAGAAGGAAGGCCTTTCCTGTGCCTCTGGGCCCAAGGGGATAGCAGGTCCTTGGCCACCTGTCCAGAGGGCAGACGTGGGCTTGCCACCAATCTCCCGAACCTGAACTCGCAGAAACACCTCCTGGAGGAACGGGCAATCAAATGCCGTCTTCCTCCAGGATGTGGCAGCCTTGGCGGAGGCAGGGGGTGTGTCGGGGAAACAGGGACAGTTTCCCATTACTCCCCATCCCAGGGCACGGGCCGTGTGCAGTGATCCTCTCGCGGCTCCTCAAGGATGGGGAAGGCACGAGCCTAGTCCCCTGTCCCCCTGAATGCCAGAGCGAAAGGGCAGGCCTTGCCTACGAGGAGAGATGTCATTGTGAGCAGAGTGCCATCCTAGGCCATGCACGCTGCTGCAGGGTCGAGGCTGGGTCTGCTTATTTCGGCTTGGTAGGATGAACCCAGGATGTGAACTTGGAGCCCGGGAAAGCAAGGCCCAAGAGGCACCAGCTCTCCCGCTGCTCTTCTTCCCTGAAGCGACTAAAGCCTTGCTGAGGAAGCAGCGGCCAAGTGCTGTTCGCTCCAAGCCAAAGCCTCTGTGAAAGCACAGCATTCGCCGAGAAATCAGAGTCGGATCTGCGGGCTCTACTGCTGCTTGCCTGAGCCCGGTGTAACGGTGGGAGAAATCCGCATACAGCGAAATCCTCTTTGCCCGGGCATCTCCTCTGGGAAAGCACAGCATTCACTGGGAAATCAGAATCGGATGTGGGGGATGCTGCTGCTGAATACCTAAGCTACTCTCCACAGCACGTTGGAAGATACCCGCATGCAACGAAATCCTCTTTGCCCTAGCACCTCTTTGCCTAAGAGAGAAGCGTGGTTGCACATCTGAAAGGGCCTTAAGGAAAGGGACATGTCTTTCACTGCACTCCCCAGGAGCAAGTCTGGGGCAGGCCGAACAAGCCGCCCCCAGAGAAGAAAAGGTGCCATTGGCCTTGAGTTTGGGAAACGGTCGGGAAGCAGGAGAGCCTGCCGTGGCAGGAAGAGCAGGCCGGTGGCAAGACAAGTGTCACTCGCTCCCTGTGCGGAGAGACGAAGCCTCACTGCTAATGAGACATGAGGTGACGACTAGGGCAGGGGCACCTGCTCCACTCTGAGGAAGGAGTCTGGGCAGAAGGCAGGCCTGTCTTGTGCCTCTGGTCCCAAGGGGACAGCATGTCCTTGACCACCTGTCCGTAGGGCACACTTGGGCTTGCTACCAGGAGCCAAACCCGGAACTTGAGGAACAGCTCCCTCGTGAAATGGGCAGTCAGATGCCATCTTCCTCCAAGATGTGACAGCGTTTTCGGTGGCAGGGGGTTTGCCGGGGAAGGAGTGGGGACAGTCCCCCAAAGCTCCCCATTCCAGGGAACGGACGGTGTTCAGGGATCCTGTCGCCTCTCCTCTCCTGTGGCGAAGGCACTGGCCTTGTCCGTGAGTCCGCCTGAGAGCCAGTACCAAAGGCCAAGCGTTGCCTACAACGGGAGTTGGTAGTGTGCATTGAGTGCCATCCTAGGCCACGCACGCTGCTGCAGGTTTGTGGCTGTGTCTGCTTATTTCGGCCTGGCAGCGAGAACCCAGGGCGCCAACATGAAGCCCGGGACAGCAAGGCCTAAGACGGACCAGCTCTCCGCAGCTCTTCTTCCCTGACGCGACAGAGCAAACACCGAAATCCTTGCTGAGGAAGCAGCAGCGAAGTGCGGTTCCCGCCAAGCTGAAAACCTATGCGAAAGCATAGCCATCGCTGGGAAATCAGAGTCGTTTCTGTGGGCTGCTGTTGCTGCTTGCCTTAGCCTAGTATTCGAGCACGGCGGGAGGAACCCGCATAGAGCAAAAGCCTCTTTGCTAGGGCATCCCGTCTGAGAAAGCACAGCATTCTCTGGGAAATCAGAGTCGGATCTGTGGGATGCTGCTGCTGTTTTCCTGAGGAAGACTCCACAGCACGGTGTAATAAATCCGCATGGAGCGAGATCCACTTTGCCTGGGCATCCCTTCTGCCTGAGAGAGAAGCGTGGTTGCGCCTGTGGAAAGATCCTTAAAGAAAGGGACATGTCTGTCACTGCACTCCGCAGGAGCCTGTCTAGGGAAAGTGCAGCATGCTGCCCCAGGAGAAGAGAAGGAGTCGTTGGCCTTGTGGACGGAAAACGGTCGCGAAGCAGGAGCGCCGGCCCTGGCAAGAACAGCGGGCCGGTGGCAAGACAATTGTCACCCTCTGCTTGTGCAGAGAGACGAAGCTAAGGAGACACGAGGGGATGATTGGGCACGGGAGCGTGCTCTAATCTGAGGAAGGAGTCTGGACAGAAGGAAGGCCTTTCCTGTGCCTCTGGGCCCAAGGGGATAGCAGGTCCTTGGCCACCTGTCCAGAGGGCAGACGTGGGCTTGCCACCAATCTCCCGAACCTGAACTCGCAGAAACACCTCCTGGAGGAACGGGCAATCAAATGCCGTCTTCCTCCAGGATGTGGCAGCCTTGGCGGAGGCAGGGGGTGTGTCGGGGAAACAGGGACAGTTTCCCATTACTCCCCATCCCAGGGCACGGGCCGTGTGCAGTGATCCTCTCGCGGCTCCTCAAGGATGGGGAAGGCACGAGCCTAGTCCCCTGTCCCCCTGAATGCCAGAGCGAAAGGGCAGGCCTTGCCTACGAGGAGAGATGTCATTGTGAGCAGAGTGCCATCCTAGGCCATGCACGCTGCTGCAGGGTCGAGGCTGGGTCTGCTTATTTCGGCTTGGTAGGATGAAGCCAGGATGTGAACTTGGAGCCCGGGAAAGCAAGGCCCAAGAGGCACCAGCTCTCCCGCTGCTCTTCTTCCCTGAAGCGACTAAAGCCTTGCTGAGGAAGCAGCGGCCAAGTGCTGTTCGCTCCAAGCCAAAGCCTCTGCGAAAGCACAGCATTCGCTGAGAAATCAGAGTCGGATCTGCGGGCTCTACTGCTGCTTGCCTGAGCCCGGTCTCGCGGTGGGAGAAACCCGCATACAGCGAAATCCTCTTTGCCCGGGCATCTCCTCTGGGAAAGCACAGCATTCACTGGGAAATCAGAATCGGATGTGGGGGATGCTGCTGCTGAATACCTAAGCTACTCTCCACAGCACGTTGGAAGATACCCGCATGCAACGAAATCCTCTTTGCCCTAGCACCTCTTTGCCTAAGAGAGAAGCGTGGTTGCACATCTGAAAGGGCCTTAAGGAAAGGGACATGTCTTTCACTGCACTCCCCAGGAGCAAGTCTGGGGCAGGCCGAACAAGCCGCCCCCAGAGAAGAGAAGGTGCCATTGGCCTTGAGTTTGGGAAACGGTCGGGAAGCAGGAGAGCCTGCCGTGGCAGGAAGAGCAGGCCGGTGGCAAGACAAGTGTCACTCGCTCCCTGTGCGGAGAGACGAAGCCTCACTGCTAATGAGACATGAGGTGACGACTAGGGCAGGGGCACCTGCTCCACTCTGAGGAAGGAGTCTGGGCAGAAGGCAGGCCTGTCTTGTGCCTCTGGTCCCAAGGGGACAGCATGTCCTTGACCACCTGTCCGTAGGGCACACTTGGGCTTGCTACCAGGAGCCAAACCCGGAACTTGAGGAACAGCTCCCTCGTGAAATGGGCAGTCAGATGCCATCTTCCTCCAAGATGTGACAGCGTTTTCGGTGGCAGGGGGTTTGCCGGGGAAGGAGTGGGGACAGTCCCCCAAAGCTCCCCATTCCAGGGAACGGACGGTGTTCAGGGATCCTGTCGCCTCTCCTCTCCTGTGGCGAAGGCACTGGCCTTGTCCGTGAGTCCGCCTGAGAGCCAGTACCAAAGGCCAAGCGTTGCCTACAACGGGAGTTGGTAGTGTGCATTGAGTGCCATCCTAGGCCACGCACGCTGCTGCAGGTTTGTGGCTGTGTCTGCTTATTTCGGCCTGGCAGCGAGAACCCAGGGCGCCAACATGAAGCCCGGGACAGCAAGGCCTAAGACGGACCAGCTCTCCGCAGCTCTTCTTCCCTGACGCGACAGAGCAAACACCGAAATCCTTGCTGAGGAAGCAGCAGCGAAGTGCGGTTCCCGCCAAGCTGAAAACCTATGCGAAAGCATAGCCATCGCTGGGAAATCAGAGTCGTTTCTGTGGGCTGCTGTTGCTGCTTGCCTTAGCCTAGTATTCGAGCACGGCGGGAGGAACCCGCATAGAGCAAAAGCCTCTTTGCTAGGGCATCCCGTCTGAGAAAGCACAGCATTCTCTGGGAAATCAGAGTCGGATCTGTGGGATGCTGCTGCTGTTTTCCTGAGGAAGACTCCACAGCACGGTGTAATAAATCCGCATGGAGCGAGATCCACTTTGCCTGGGCATCCCTTCTGCCTGAGAGAGAAGCGTGGTTGCGCCTGTGGAAAGATCCTTAAAGAAAGGGACATGTCTGTCACTGCACTCCGCAGGAGCCTGTCTAGGGAAAGTGCAGCATGCTGCCCCAGGAGAAGAGAAGGAGTCGTTGGCCTTGTGGACGGAAAACGGTCGCGAAGCAGGAGCGCCGGCCCTGGCAAGAACAGCGGGCCGGTGGCAAGACAATTGTCACCCTCTGCTTGTGCAGAGAGACGAAGCTAAGGAGACACGAGGGGATGATTGGGCACGGGAGCGTGCTCTAATCTGAGGAAGGAGTCTGGACAGAAGGAAGGCCTTTCCTGTGCCTCTGGGCCCAAGGGGATAGCAGGTCCTTGGCCACCTGTCCAGAGGGCAGACGTGGGCTTGCCACCAATCTCCCCAACCTGAACTCGCAGAAACACCTCCTGGAGGAACGGGCAATCAAATGCCGTCTTCCTCCAGGATGTGGCAGCCTTGGCGGAGGCAGGGGGTGTGTCGGGGAAACAGGGACAGTTTCCCATTACTCCCCATCCCAGGGCACGGGCCGTGTGCAGTGATCCTCTCGCGGCTCCTCAAGGATGGGGAAGGCACGAGCCTAGATCCCTGTCCCCCTGAATGCCAGAGCGAAAGGGCAGGCCTTGCCTACGAGGAGAGATGTCATTGTGAGCAGAGTGCCATCCTAGGCCATGCACGCTGCTGCAGGGTCGAGGCTGGGTCTGCTTATTTCGGCTTGGTAGGATGAACCCAGGATGTGAACTTGGAGCCCGGGAAAGCAAGGCCCAAGAGGCACCAGCTCTCCCGCTGCTCTTCTTCCCTGAAGCGACTAAAGCCTTGCTGAGGAAGCAGCGGCCAAGTGCTGTTCGCTCCAAGCCAAAGCCTCTGTGAAAGCACAGCATTCGCCGAGAAATCAGAGTCGGATCTGCGGGCTCTACTGCTGCTTGCCTGAGCCCGGTGTAACGGTGGGAGAAACCCGCATACAGCGAAATCCTCTTTGCCCGGGCATCTCCTCTGGGAAAGCACAGCATTCACTGGGAAATCAGAATCGGATGTGGGGGATGCTGCTGCTGAATACCTAAGCTACTCTCCACAGCACGTTGGAAGATACCCGCATGCAACGAAATCCTCTTTGCCCTAGCACCTCTTTGCCTAAGAGAGAAGCGTGGTTGCACATCTGAAAGGGCCTTAAGGAAAGGGACATGTCTTTCACTGCACTCCCCAGGAGCAAGTCTGGGGCAGGCCGAACAAGCCGCCCCCAGAGAAGAGAAGGTGCCATTGGCCTTGAGTTTGGGAAACGGTCGGGAAGCAGGAGAGCCTGCCGTGGCAGGAAGAGCAGGCCGGTGGCAAGACAAGTGTCACTCGCTCCCTGTGCGGAGAGACGAAGCCTCACTGCTAATGAGACATGAGGTGACGACTAGGGCAGGGGCACCTGCTCCACTCTGAGGAAGGAGTCTGGGCAGAAGGCAGGCCTGTCTTGTGCCTCTGGTCCCAAGGGGACAGCATGTCCTTGACCACCTGTCCGTAGGGCACACTTGGGCTTGCTACCAGGAGCCAAACCCGGAACTTGAGGAACAGCTCCCTCGTGAAATGGGCAGTCAGATGCCATCTTCCTCCAAGATGTGACAGCGTTTTCGGTGGCAGGGGGTTTGCCGGGGAAGGAGTGGGGACAGTCCCCCAAAGCTCCCCATTCCAGGGAACGGACGGTGTTCAGGGATCCTGTCGCCTCTCCTCTCCTGTGGCGAAGGCACTGGCCTTGTCCGTGAGTCCGCCTGAGAGCCAGTACCAAAGGCCAAGCGTTGCCTACAACGGGAGTTGGTAGTGTGCATTGAGTGCCATCCTAGGCCACGCACGCTGCTGCAGGTTTGTGGCTGTGTCTGCTTATTTCGGCCTGGCAGCGAGAACCCAGGGCGCCAACATGAAGCCCGGGACAGCAAGGCCTAAGACGGACCAGCTCTCCGCAGCTCTTCTTCCCTGACGCGACAGAGCAAACACCGAAATCCTTGCTGAGGAAGCAGCAGCGAAGTGCGGTTCCCGCCAAGCTGAAAACCTATGCGAAAGCATAGCCATCGCTGGGAAATCAGAGTCGTTTCTGTGGGCTGCTGTTGCTGCTTGCCTTAGCCTAGTATTCGAGCACGGCGGGAGGAACCCGCATAGAGCAAAAGCCTCTTTGCTAGGGCATCCCGTCTGAGAAAGCACAGCATTCTCTGGGAAATCAGAGTCGGATCTGTGGGATGCTGCTGCTGTTTTCCTGAGGAAGACTCCACAGCACGGTGTAATAAATCCGCATGGAGCGAGATCCACTTTGCCTGGGCATCCCTTCTGCCTGAGAGAGAAGCGTGGTTGCGCCTGTGGAAAGATCCTTAAAGAAAGGGACATGTCTGTCACTGCACTCCGCAGGAGCCTGTCTAGGGAAAGTGCAGCATGCTGCCCCAGGAGAAGAGAAGGAGTCGTTGGCCTTGTGGACGGAAAACGGTCGCGAAGCAGGAGCGCCGGCCCTGGCAAGAACAGCGGGCCGGTGGCAAGACAATTGTCACCCTCTGCTTGTGCAGAGAGACGAAGCTAAGGAGACACGAGGGGATGATTGGGCACGGGAGCGTGCTCTAATCTGAGGAAGGAGTCTGGACAGAAGGAAGGCCTTTCCTGTGCCTCTGGGCCCAAGGGGATAGCAGGTCCTTGGCCACCTGTCCAGAGGGCAGACGTGGGCTTGCCACCAATCTCCCGAACCTGAACTCGCAGAAACACCTCCTGGAGGAACGGGCAATCAAATGCCGTCTTCCTCCAGGATGTGGCAGCCTTGGCGGAGGCAGGGGGTGTGTCGGGGAAACAGGGACAGTTTCCCATTACTCCCCATCCCAGGGCACGGGCCGTGTGCAGTGATCCTCTCGCGGCTCCTCAAGGATGGGGAAGGCACGAGCCTAGTCCCCTGTCCCCCTGAATGCCAGAGCGAAAGGGCAGGCCTTGCCTACGAGGAGAGATGTCATTGTGAGCAGAGTGCCATCCTAGGCCATGCACGCTGCTGCAGGGTCGAGGCTGGGTCTGCTTATTTCGGCTTGGTAGGATGAACCCAGGATGTGAACTTGGAGCCCGGGAAAGCAAGGCCCAAGAGGCACCAGCTCTCCCGCTGCTCTTCTTCCCTGAAGCGACTAAAGCCTTGCTGAGGAAGCAGCGGCCAAGTGCTGTTCGCTCCAAGCCAAAGCCTCTGTGAAAGCACACATTCGCCGAGAAATCAGAGTCGGATCTGCGGGCTCTACTGCTGCTTGCCTGAGCCCGGTGTAACGGTGGGAGAAACCCGCATACAGCGAAATCCTCTTTGCCCGGGCATCTCCTCTGGGAAAGCACAGCATTCACTGGGAAATCAGAATCGGATGTGGGGGATGCTGCTGCTGAATACCTAAGCTACTCTCCACAGCACGTTGGAAGATACCCGCATGCAACGAAATCCTCTTTGCCCTAGCACCTCTTTGCCTAAGAGAGAAGCGTGGTTGCACATCTGAAAGGGCCTTAAGGAAAGGGACATGTCTTTCACTGCACTCCGCAGGAGCAAGTCTGGGGCAGGCCGAACAAGCCGCCCCCAGAGAAGAGAAGGTGCCATTGGCCTTGAGTTTGGGAAACGGTCGGGAAGCAGGAGAGCCTGCCGTGGCAGGAAGAGCAGGCCGGTGGCAAGACAAGTGTCACCCGCTCCCGGTGCGGAGAGACGAAGCCTCACTGCTAATGAGACATGAGGTGACGACTAGGGCAGGGGCACCTGCTCCACTCTGAGGAAGGAGTCTGGGCAGAAGGCAGGCCTGTCTTGTGCCTCTGGTCCCAAGGGGACAGCATGTCCTTGACCACCTGTCCGTAGGGCACACTTGGGCTTGCTACCAGGAGCCAAACCCGGAACTTGAGGAACAGCTCCCTCGTGAAATGGGCAGTCAGATGCCATCTTCCTCCAAGATGTGGCAGCGTTTTCGGTGGCAGGGGGTTTGCCGGGGAAGGAGTGGGGACAGTCCCCCAAAGCTCCCCATTCCAGGGAACGGACGGTGTTCAGGGATCCTGTCGCCTCTCCTCTCCTGTGGCGAAGGCACTGGCCTTGTCCGTGAGTCCGCCTGAGAGCCAGTACCAAAGGCCAAGCGTTGCCTACAACGGGAGTTGGTATTGTGTATTGAGTGCCATCCTAGGCCACGCACGCTGCTGCAGGTTTGTGGCTGTGTCTGCTTATTTCGGCCTGGCAGCGAGAACCCAGGGCGCCAACATGAAGCCCGGGACAGCAAGGCCTAAGACGGACCAGCTCTCCGCAGCTCTTCTTCCCTGACGCGACAGAGCAAACACCGAAATCCTTGCTGAGGAAGCAGCATCGAAGTGCGGTTCCCGCCAAGCTGAAAACCTATGCGAAAGCATAGCCATCGCTGGGAAATCAGAGTCGTTTCTGTGGGCTGCTGTTGCTGCTTGCCTTAGCCTAGTATTCGAGCACGGCGGGAGGAACCCGCATAGAGCAAAAGCCTCTTTGCTAGGTCATCCCCTCTGGGAAAGCACAGCATTCTCTTGGAAATCAGAGTCGGATCTGTGGGATGCTGCTGCTGTTTTCCTGAGGAAGACTCCACAGCACGGTGTAATAAATCTGCATGGAGCGAGATCCACTTTGCCTGGGCATCCCTTCTGCCTGAGAGAGAAGCGTGGTTGCGCCTGTGGAAAGATCCTTAAAGAAAGGGACATGTCTGTCACTGCACTCCCCAGGAGCCTGTCTCGGGAAAGTGCAGCATGCTGCCCCAGGAGAAGAGAAGGAGTCGTTGGCCTTGTGGACGGAAAACGGTCGCGAAGCAGGAGCGCCGGCCCTGGCAAGAACAGCGGGCCGGTGGCAAGACAATTGTCACCCTCTGCTTGTGCAGAGAGACGAAGCAGAGGAGACACGAGGGGATGATTGGGCACGGGAGCGTGCTCTAATCTGAGGAAGGAGTCTGGACAGAAGGAAGGCCTTTCCTGTGCCTCTGGGCCCAAGGGGATAGCAGGTCCTTGGCCACCTGTCCAGAGGGCAGACGTGGGCTTGCCACCAATCTCCCGAACCTGAACTCGCAGAAACACCTCCTGGAGGAACGGGCAATCAAATGCCGTCTTCCTCCAGGATGTGGCAGCCTTGGCGGAGGCAGGGGGTGTGTCGGGGAAACAGGGACAGTTTCCCATTACTCCCCATCCCAGGGCACGGGCCGTGTGCAGTGATCCTCTCGCGGCTCCTCAAGGATGGGGAAGGCACGAGCCTAGTCCCCTGTCCCCCTGAATGCCAGAGCGAAAGGGCAGGCCTTGCCTACGAGGAGAGATGTCATTGTGAGCAGAGTGCCATCCTAGGCCATGCACGCTGCTGCAGGGTCGAGGCTGGGTCTGCTTATTTCGGCTTGGTAGGATGAACCCAGGATGTGAACTTGGAGCCCGGGAAAGCAAGGCCCAAGAGGCACCAGCTCTCCCGCTGCTCTTCTTCCCTGAAGCGACTAAAGCCTTGCTGAGGAAGCAGCGGCCAAGTGCTGTTCGCTCCAAGCCAAAGCCTCTGCGAAAGCACAGCATTCGCCGAGAAATCAGAGTCGGATCTGCGGGCTCTACTGCTGCTTGCCTGAGCCCGGTGTAACGGTGGGAGAAACCCGCATACAGCGAAATCCTCTTTGCCCGGGCATCTCCTCTGGGAAAGCACAGCATTCACTGGGAAATCAGAATCGGATGTGGGGGATGCTGCTGCTGAATACCTAAGCTACTCTCCACAGCACGTTGGAAGATACCCGCATGCAACGAAATCCTCTTTGCCCTAGCACCTCTTTGCCTAAGAGAGAAGCGTGGTTGCACATCTGAAAGGGCCTTAAGGAAAGGGACATGTCTTTCACTGCACTCCCCAGGAGCAAGTCTGGGGCAGGCCGAACGAGCCGCCCCCAGAGAAGAGAAGGTGCCATTGGCCTTGAGTTTGGGAAACGGTCGGGAAGCAGGAGAGCCTGCCGTGGCAGGAAGAGCAGGCCGGTGGCAAGACAAGTGTCACCCGCTCCCGGTGCGGAGAGACGAAGCCTCACTGCTAATGAGACATGAGGTGACGACTAGGGCAGGGGCACCTGCTCCACTCTGAGGAAGGAGTCTGGGCAGAAGGCAGGCCTGTCTTGTGCCTCTGGTCCCAAGGGGACAGCATGTCCTTGACCACCTGTCCGTAGGGCACACTTGGGCTTGCTACCAGGAGCCAAACCCGGAACTTGAGGAACAGCTCCCTCGTGAAATGGGCAGTCAGATGCCATCTTCCTCCAAGATGTGACAGCGTTTTCGGTGGCAGGGGGTTTGCCGGGGAAGGAGTGGGGACAGTCCCCCAAAGCTCCCCATTCCAGGGAACGGACGGTGTTCAGGGATCCTGTCGCCTCTCCTCTCCTGTGGCGAAGGCACTGGCCTTGTCCGTGAGTCCGCCTGAGAGCCAGTACCAAAGGCCAAGCGTTGCCTACAACGGGAGTTGGTAGTGTGCATTGAGTGCCATCCTAGGCCACGCACGCTGCTGCAGGTTTGTGGCTGTGTCTGCTTATTTCGGCCTGGCAGCGAGAACCCAGGGCGCCAACATGAAGCCCGGGACAGCAAGGCCTAAGACGGACCAGCTCTCCGCAGCTCTTCTTCCCTGACGCGACAGAGCAAACACAGAAATCCTTGCTGAGGAAGCAGCAACGAAGTGCGGTTCCCGCCAAGCTGAAAACCTATGCGAAAGCATAGCCATCGCTGGGAAATCAGAGTCGTTTCTGTGGGCTGCTGTTGCTGCTTGCCTTAGCCTAGTATTCGAGCACGGCGGGAGGAACCCGCATAGAGCAAAAGCCTCTTTGCTAGGGCATCCCCTCTGGGAAAGCACAGCATTCTCTGGGAAATCAGAGTCGGATCTGTGGGATGCTGCTGCTGTTTTCCTGAGGAAGACTCCACAGCACGGTGTAATAAATCCGCATGGAGCGAGATCCACTTTGCCTGGGCATCCCTTCTGCCTGAGAGAGAAGCGTGGTTGCGCCTGTGGAAAGAGCCTTAAAGAAAGGGACATGTCTGTCACTGCACTCCCCAGGAGCCTGTCTCGGGAAAGTGCAGCATGCTGCCCCAGGAGAAGAGAAGGAGTCGTTGGCCTTGTGGACGGAAAACGGTCGCGAAGCAGGAGCGCCGGCCCTGGCAAGAACAGCGGGCCGGTGGCAAGACAATTGTCACCCTCTGCTTGTGCAGAGAGACGAAGCTAAGGAGACACGGGGGGATGATTGGGCACGGGAGCGTGCTCTAATCTGAGGAAGGAGTCTGGACAGAAGGAAGGCCTTTCCTGTGCCTCTGGGCCCAAGGGGATAGCAGGTCCTTGGCCACCTGTCCAGAGGGCAGACGTGGGCTTGCCACCAATCTCCCCAACCTGAACTCGCAGAAACACCTCCTGGAGGAACGGGCAATCAAATGCCGTCTTCCTCCAGGATGTGGCAGCCTTGGCGGAGGCAGGGGGTGTGTCGGGGAAACAGGGACAGTTTCCCATTACTCCCCATCCCAGGGCACGGGCCGTGTGCAGTGATCCTCTCGCGGCTCCTCAAGGATGGGGAAGGCACGAGCCTAGTCCCCTGTCCCCCTGAATGCCAGAGCGAAAGGGCAGGCCTTGCCTACGAGGAGAGATGTCATTGTGAGCAGAGTGCCATCCTAGGCCATGCACGCTGCTGCAGGGTCGAGGCTGGGTCTGCTTATTTCGGCTTGGTAGGATGAACCCAGGATGTGAACTTGGAGCCCGGGAAAGCAAGGCCCAAGAGGCACCAGCTCTCCCGCTGCTCTTCTTCCCTGAAGCGACTAAAGCCTTGCTGAGGAAGCAGCGGCCAAGTGCTGTTCGCTCCAAGCCAAAGCCTCTGCGAAAGCACAGCATTCGCCGAGAAATCAGAGTCGGATCTGCGGGCTCTACTGCTGCTTGCCTGAGCCCGGTGTAACGGTGGGAGAAACCCGCATACAGCTAAATCGTCTTTGCCCGGGCATCTCCTCTGGGAAAGCACAACATTCACTGGGAAATCAGAATCGGATGTGGGGGATGCTGCTGCTGAATACCTAAGCTACTCTCCACAGCACGTTGGAAGATACCCGCATGCAACGAAATCCTCTTTGCCTAAGAGAGAAGCGTGGTTGCACATCTGAAAGGGCCTTAAGGAAAGGGACATGTCTTTCACTGCACTCCCCAGGAGCAAGTCTGGGGCAGGCCGAAGGAGCCGCCCCCAGAGAAGAGAAGGTGCCATTGGCCTTGAGTTTGGGAAACGGTCGGGAAGCAGGAGAGCCTGCCGTGGCAGGAAGAGCAGGCCGGTGGCAAGACAAGTGTCACCCGCTCCCGGTGCGGAGAGACGAAGCCTCACTGCTAATGAGACATGAGGTGACGACTAGGGCAGGGGCACCTGCTCCACTCTGAGGAAGGAGTCTGGGCAGAAGGCAGGCCTGTCTTGTGCCTCTGGTCCCAAGGGGACAGCATGTCCTTGACCACCTGTCCGTAGGGCACACTTGGGCTTGCTACCAGGAGCCAAACCCGGAACTTGAGGAACAGCTCCCTCGTGAAATGGGCAGTCAGATGCCATCTTCCTCCAAGATGTGACAGCGTTTTCGGTGGCAGGGGGTTTGCCGGGGAAGGAGTGGGGACAGTCCCCCAAAGCTCCCCATTCCAGGGAACGGACGGTGTTCAGGGATCCTGTCGCCTCTCCTCTCCTGTGGCGAAGGCACTGGCCTTGTCCGTGAGTCCGCCTGAGAGCCAGTACCAAAGGCCAAGCGTTGCCTACAACGGGAGTTGGTAGTGTGCATTGAGTGCCATCCTAGGCCACGCACGCTGCTGCAGGTTTGTGGCTGTGTCTGCTTATTTCGGCCTGGCAGCGAGAACCCAGGGCGCCAACATGAAGCCCGGGACAGCAAGGCCTAAGACGGACCAGCTCTCCGCAGCTCTTCTTCCCTGACGCGACAGAGCAAACACCGAAATCCTTGCTGAGGAAGCAGCAACGAAGTGCGGTTCCCGCCAAGCTGAATACCTATGCGAAAGCATAGCCATCGCTGGGAAATCAGAGTCGTTTCTGTGGGCTGCTGTTGCTGCTTGCCTTAGCCTAGTATTCGAGCACGGCGGGAGGAACCCGCATAGAGCAAAAGCCTCTTTGCTAGGGCATCCCCTCTGGGAAAGCACAGCATTCTCTGGGAAATCAGAGTCGGATCTGTGGGATGCTGCTGCTGTTTTCCTGAGGAAGACTCCACAGCACGGTGTAATAAATCCGCATGGAGCGAGATCCACTTTGCCTGGGCATCCCTTCTGCCTGAGAGAGAAGCGTGGTTGCGCCTGTGGAAAGAGCCTTAAAGAAAGGGACATGTCTGTCACTGCACTCCCCAGGAGCCTGTCTCGGGAAAGTGCAGCATGCTGCCCCAGGAGAAGAGAAGGAGTCGTTGGCCTTGTGGACGGAAAACGGTCGCGAAGCAGGAGCGCCGGCCCTGGCAAGAACAGCGGGCCGGTGGCAAGACAATTGTCACCCTCTGCTTGTGCAGAGAGACGAAGCTAAGGAGACACGGGGGGATGATTGGGCACGGGAGCGTGCTCTAATCTGAGGAAGGAGTCTGGACAGAAGGAAGGCCTTTCCTGTGCCTCTGGGCCCAAGGGGATAGCAGGTCCTTGGCCACCTGTCCAGAGGGCAGACGTGGGCTTGCCACCAATCTCCCCAACCTGAACTCGCAGAAACACCTCCTGGAGGAACGGGCAATCAAATGCCGTCTTCCTCCAGGATGTGGCAGCCTTGGCGGAGGCAGGGGGTGTGTCGGGGAAACAGGGACAGTTTCCCATTACTCCCCATCCCAGGGCACGGGCCGTGTGCAGTGATCCTCTCGCGGCTCCTCAAGGATGGGGAAGGCACGAGCCTAGTCCCCTGTCCCCCTGAATGCCAGAGCGAAAGGGCAGGCCTTGCCTACGAGGAGAGATGTCATTGTGAGCAGAGTGCCATCCTAGGCCATGCACGCTGCTGCAGGGTCGAGGCTGGGTCTGCTTATTTCGGCTTGGTAGGATGAACCCAGGATGTGAACTTGGAGCCCGGGAAAGCAAGGCCCAAGAGGCACCAGCTCTCCCGCTGCTCTTCTTCCCTGAAGCGACTAAAGCGTTGCTGAGGAAGCAGCGGCCAAGTGCTGTTCGCTCCAAGCCAAAGCCTCTGCGAAAGCACAGCATTCGCCGAGAAATCAGAGTCGGATCTGCGGGCTCTACTGCTGCTTGCCTGAGCCCGGTGTAACGGTGGGAGAAACCCGCATACAGCGAAATCGTCTTTGCCCGGGAATCTCCTCTGGGAAAGCACAACATTCACTGGGAAATCAGAATCGGATGTGGGGGATGCTGCTGCTGAATACCTAAGCTACTCTCCACAGCACGTTGGAAGATACCCGCATGCAACGAAATCCTCTTTGCCCTAGCACCTCTTTGCCTAAGAGAGAAGCGTGGTTGCACATCTGAAAGGGCCTTAAGGAAAGGGACATGTCTTTCACTGCACTCCCCAGGAGCAAATCTGGGGCAGGCCAAACAAGCCGCCCCCAGAGAAGAGAAGGTGCCATTGGCCTTGAGTTTGGGAAACGGTCGGGAAGCAGGAGAGCCTGCCGTGGCAGGAAGAGCAGGCCGGTGGCAAGACAAGTGTCACTCGCTCCCTGTGCGGAGAGACGAAGCCTCACTGCTAATGAGACATGAGGTGACGACTAGGGCAGGGGCACCTGCTCCACTCTGAGGAAGGAGTCTGGGCAGAAGGCAGGCCTGTCTTGTGCCTCTGTTCCCAAGGGGACAGCATGTCCTTGACCACCTGTCCGTAGGGCACACTTGGGCTTGCTACCAGGAGCCAAACCCGGAACTTGAGGAACAGCTCCCTCGTGAAATGGGCAGTCAGATGCCATCTTCCTCCAAGATGTGACAGCGTTTTCGGTGGCAGGGGGTTTGCCGGGGAAGGAGTGGGGACAGTCCCCCAAAGCTCCCCATTCCAGGGAACGGACGGTGTTCAGGGATCCTGTCGCCTCTCCTCTCCTGTGGCGAAGGCACTGGCCTTGTCCGTGAGTCCGCCTGAGTGCCAGTACCAAAGACCAAGCGTTGCCTACAACGGGAGTTGGTAGTGTGCATTGAGTGCCATCCTAGGCCACGCACGCTGCTGCAGGTTTGTGGCTGTGTCTGCTTATTTCGGCCTGGCAGCGAGAACCCAGGGCGCCAACATGAAGCCCGGGACAGCAAGGCCTAAGACGGACCAGCTCTCCGCAGCTCTTCTTCCCTGACGTGACAGAGCAAACACCGAAATCCTTGCTGAGGAAGCAGCAGCGAAGTGCGGTTCCCGCCAAGCTGAAAACCTATGCGAAAGCATAGCCATCGCTGGGAAATCAGAGTCGTTTCTGTGGGCTGCTGTTGCTGCTTGCCTTAGCCTAGTATTCGAGCACGGCGGGAGGAACCCGCATAGAGCAAAAGCCTCCTTGCTAGGGCATCCCCTCTGAGAAAGCACAGCATTCTCTGGGAAATCAGAGTCGGATCTGTGGGATGCTGCTGCTGTTTTCCTGAGGAAGACTCCACAGCACGGTGTAATAAATCCGCATGGAGCGAGATCCACTTTGCCTGGGCATCCCTTCTGCCTGAGAGAGAAGCGTGGTTGCGCCTGTGGAAAGATCCTTAAAGAAAGGGACATGTCTGTCACTGCACTCCGCAGGAGCCTGTCTAGGGAAAGTGCAGCATGCTGCCCCAGGAGAAGAGAAGGAGTCGTTGGCCTTGTGGACGGAAAACGGTCGCGAAGCAGGAGCGCCGGCCCTGGCAAGAACAGCGGGCCGGTGGCAAGACAATTGTCACCCTCTGCTTGTGCAGAGAGACGAAGCTAAGGAGACACGAGGGGATGATTGGGCACGGGAGCGTGCTCTAATCTGAGGAAGGAGTCTGGACAGAAGGAAGGCCTTTCCTGTGCCTCTGGGCCCAAGGGGATAGCAGGTCCTTGGCCACCTGTCCAGAGGGCAGACGTGGGCTTGCCACCAATCTCCCGAACCTGAACTCGCAGAAACACCTCCTGGAGGAACGGGCAATCAAATGCCGTCTTCCTCCAGGATGTGGCAGCCTTGGCGGAGGCAGGGGGTGTGTCGGGGAAACAGGGACAGTTTCCCATTACTCCCCATCCCAGGGCACGGGCCGTGTGCAGTGATCCTCTCGCGGCTCCTCAAGGATGGGGAAGGCACGAGCCTAGTCCCCTGTCCCCCTGAATGCCAGAGCGAAAGGGCAGGCCTTGCCTACGAGGAGAGATGTCATTGTGAGCAGAGTGCCATCCTAGGCCATGCACGCTGCTGCAGGGTCGAGGCTGGGTCTGCTTATTTCGGCTTGGTAGGATGAACGCAGGATGTGAACTTGGAGCCCGGGAAAGCAAGGCCCAAGGGGCACCAGCTCTCCCACTGCTCTTCTTCCCTGAAGCGACTAAAGCCTTGCTGAGGAAGCAGCGGCCAAGTGCTGTTCGCTCCAAGCCAAAGCCTCTGCGAAAGCACAGCATTCGCTGAGAAATCAGAGTCGGATCTGCGGGCTCTACTGCTGCTTGCCTGAGCCCGGTGTAACGGTGGGAGAAACCCGCATACAGCGAAATCCTCTTTGCCCGGGCATCTCCTCTGGGAAAGCACAGCATTCACTGGGAAATCAGAATCGGATGTGGGGGATGCTGCTGCTGAATACCTAAGCTACTCTCCACAGCACGTTGGAAGATACAAGCATGCAACGAAATCCTCTTTGCCCTAGCACCTCTTTGCCTAAGAGAGAAGCGTGGTTGCACATCTGAAAGGGCCTTAAGGAAAGGGACATGTCTTTCACTGCACTCCCCAGGAGCAAGTCTGGGGCAGGCCGAACAAGCCGCCCCCAGAGAAGAGAAGGTGCCATTGGCCTTGAGTTTGGGAAACGGTCGGGAAGCAGGAGAGCCTGCCGTGGCAGGAAGAGCAGGCCGGTGGCAAGACAAGTGTCACTCGCTCCCTGTGCGGAGAGACGAAGCCTCACTGCTAATGAGACATGAGGTGACGACTAGGGCAGGGGCACCTGCTCCACTCTGAGGAAGGAGTCTGGGCAGAAGGCAGGCCTGTCTTGTGCCTCTGGTCCCAAGGGGACAGCATGTCCTTGACCACCTGTCCGTAGGGCACACTTGGGCTTGCTACCAGGAGCCAAACCCGGAACTTGAGGAACAGCTCCCTCGTGAAATGGGCAGTCAGATGCCATCTTCCTCCAAGATGTGACAGCGTTTTCGGTGGCAGGGGGTTTGCCGGGGAAGGAGTGGGGACAGTCCCCCAAAGCTCCCCATTCCAGGGAACGGACGGTGTTCAGGGATCCTGTCGCCTCTCCTCTCCTGTGGCGAAGGCACTGGCCTTGTCCGTGAGTCCGCCTGAGAGCCAGTACCAAAGGCCAAGCGTTGCCTACAACGGGAGTTGGTAGTGTGCATTGAGTGCCATCCTAGGCCACGCACGCTGCTGCAGGTTTGTGGCTGTGTCTGCTTATTTCGGCCTGGCAGCGAGAACCCAGGGCGCCAACATGAAGCCCGGGACAGCAAGGCCTAAGACGGACCAGCTCTCCGCAGCTCTTCTTCCCTGACGCGACAGAGCAAACACCGAAATCCTTGCTGAGGAAGCAGCAGCGAAGTGCGGTTCCCGCCAAGCTGAAAACCTATGCGAAAGCATAGCCATCGCTGGGAAATCAGAGTCGTTTCTGTGGGCTGCTGTTGCTGCTTGCCTTAGCCTAGTATTCGAGCACGGCGGGAGGAACCCGCATAGAGCAAAAGCCTCTTTGCTAGGGCATCCCGTCTGAGAAAGCACAGCATTCTCTGGGAAATCAGAGTCGGATCTGTGGGATGCTGCTGCTGTTTTCCTGAGGAAGACTCCACAGCACGGTGTAATAAATCCGCATGGAGCGAGATCCACTTTGCCTGGGCATCCCTTCTGCCTGAGAGAGAAGCGTGGTTGCGCCTGTGGAAAGATCCTTAAAGAAAGGGACATGTCTGTCACTGCACTCCGCAGGAGCCTGTCTAGGGAAAGTGCAGCATGCTGCCCCAGGAGAAGAGAAGGAGTCGTTGGCCTTGTGGACGGAAAACGGTCGCGAAGCAGGAGCGCCGGCCCTGGCAAGAACAGCGGGCCGGTGGCAAGACAATTGTCACCCTCTGCTTGTGCAGAGAGACGAAGCTAAGGAGACACGAGGGGATGATTGGGCACGGGAGCGTGCTCTAATCTGAGGAAGGAGTCTGGACAGAAGGAAGGCCTTTCCTGTGCCTCTGGGCCCAAGGGGATAGCAGGTCCTTGGCCACCTGTCCAGAGGGCAGACGTGGGCTTGCCACCAATCTCCCGAACCTGAACTCGCAGAAACACCTCCTGGAGGAACGGGCAATCAAATGCCGTCTTCCTCCAGGATGTGGCAGCCTTGGCGGAGGCAGGGGGTGTGTCGGGGAAACAGGGACAGTTTCCCATTACTCCCCATCCCAGGGCACGGGCCGTGTGCAGTGATCCTCTCGCGGCTCCTCAAGGATGGGGAAGGCACGAGCCTAGTCCCCTGTCCCCCTGAATGCCAGAGCGAAAGGGCAGGCCTTGCCTACGAGGAGAGATGTCATTGTGAGCAGAGTGCCATCCTAGGCCATGCACGCTGCTGCAGGGTCGAGGCTGGGTCTGCTTATTTCGGCTTGGTAGGATGAAGCCAGGATGTGAACTTGGAGCCCGGGAAAGCAAGGCCCAAGAGGCACCAGCTCTCCCGCTGCTCTTCTTCCCTGAAGCGACTAAAGCCTTGCTGAGGAAGCAGCGGCCAAGTGCTGTTCGCTCCAAGCCAAAGCCTCTGTGAAAGCACAGCATTCGCCGAGAAATCAGAGTCGGATCTGCGGGCTCTACTGCTGCTTGCCTGAGCCCGGTGTAACGGTGGGAGAAACCCGCATACAGCGAAATCCTCTTTGCCCGGGCATCTCCTCTGGGAAAGCACAGCATTCACTGGGAAATCAGAATCGGATGTGGGGGATGCTGCTGCTGAATACCTAAGCTACTCTCCACAGCACGTTGGAAGATACCCGCATGCAACGAAATCCTCTTTGCCCTAGCACCTCTTTGCCTAAGAGAGAAGCGTGGTTGCACATCTGAAAGGGCCTTAAGGAAAGGGACATGTCTTTCACTGCACTCCCCAGGAGCAAGTCTGGGGCAGGCCGAACAAGCCGCCCCCAGAGAAGAGAAGGTGCCATTGGCCTTGAGTTTGGGAAACGGTCGGGAAGCAGGAGAGCCTGCCGTGGCAGGAAGAGCAGGCCGGTGGCAAGACAAGTGTCACTCGCTCCCTGTGCGGAGAGACGAAGCCTCACTGCTAATGAGACATGAGGTGACGACTAGGGCAGGGGCACCTGCTCCACTCTGAGGAAGGAGTCTGGGCAGAAGGCAGGCCTGTCTTGTGCCTCTGGTCCCAAGGGGACAGCATGTCCTTGACCACCTGTCCGTAGGGCACACTTGGGCTTGCTACCAGGAGCCAAACCCGGAACTTGAGGAACAGCTCCCTCGTGAAATGGGCAGTCAGATGCCATCTTCCTCCAAGATGTGACAGCGTTTTCGGTGGCAGGGGGTTTGCCGGGGAAGGAGTGGGGACAGTCCCCCAAAGCTCCCCATTCCAGGGAACGGACGGTGTTCAGGGATCCTGTCGCCTCTCCTCTCCTGTGGCGAAGGCACTGGCCTTGTCCGTGAGTCCGCCTGAGAGCCAGTACCAAAGGCCAAGCGTTGCCTACAACGGGAGTTGGTAGTGTGCATTGAGTGCCATCCTAGGCCACGCACGCTGCTGCAGGTTTGTGGCTGTGTCTGCTTATTTCGGCCTGGCAGCGAGAACCCAGGGCGCCAACATGAAGCCCGGGACAGCAAGGCCTAAGACTGACCAGCTCTCCGCAGCTCTTCTTCCCTGACGCGACAGAGCAAACACCGAAATCCTTGCTGAGGAAGCAGCAGCGAAGTGCGGTTCCCGCCAAGCTGAAAACCTATGCGAAAGCATAGCCATCGCTGGGAAATCAGAGTCGTTTCTGTGGGCTGCTGTTGCTGCTTGCCTTAGCCTAGTATTCGAGCACGGCGGGAGGAACCCGCATAGAGCAAAAGCCTCTTTGCTAGGGCATCCCGTCTGAGAAAGCACAGCATTCTCTGGGAAATCAGAGTCGGATCTGTGGGATGCTGCTGCTGTTTTCCTGAGGAAGACTCCACAGCACGGTGTAATAAATCCGCATGGAGCGAGATCCACTTTGCCTGGGCATCCCTTCTGCCTGAGAGAGAAGCGTGGTTGCGCCTGTGGAAAGATCCTTAAAGAAAGGGACATGTCTGTCACTGCACTCCGCAGGAGCCTGTCTAGGGAAAGTGCAGCATGCTGCCCCAGGAGAAGAGAAGGAGTCGTTGGCCTTGTGGACGGAAAACGGTCGCGAAGCAGGAGCGCCGGCCCTGGCAAGAACAGCGGGCCGGTGGCAAGACAATTGTCACCCTCTGCTTGTGCAGAGAGACGAAGCAGAGGAGACACGAGGGGATGATTGGGCACGGGAGCGTGCTCTAATCTGAGGAAGGAGTCTGGACAGAAGGAAGGCCTTTCCTGTGCCTCTGGGCCCAAGGGGATAGCAGGTCCTTGGCCACCTGTCCAGAGGGCAGACGTGGGCTTGCCACCAATCTCCCGAACCTGAACTCGCAGAAACACCTCCTGGAGGAACGGGCAATCAAATGCCGTCTTCCTCCAGGATGTGGCAGCCTTGGCGGAGGCAGGGGGTGTGTCGGGGAAACAGGGACAGTTTCCCATTACTCCCCATCCCAGGGCACGGGCCGTGTGCAGTGATCCTCTCGCGGCTCCTCAAGGATGGGGAAGGCACGAGCCTAGTCCCCTGTCCCCCTGAATGCCAGAGCGAAAGGGCAGGCCTTGCCTACGAGGAGAGATGTCATTGTGAGCAGAGTGCCATCCTAGGCCATGCACGCTGCTGCAGGGTCGAGGCTGGGTCTGCTTATTTCGGCTTGGTAGGATGAACCCAGGATGTGAACTTGGAGCCCGGGAAAGCAAGGCCCAAGAGGCACCAGCTCTCCCGCTGCTCTTCTTCCCTGAAGCGACTAAAGCCTTGCTGAGGAAGCAGCGGCCAAGTGCTGTTCGCTCCAAGCCAAAGCCTCTGTGAAAGCACAGCATTCGCCGAGAAATCAGAGTCGGATCTGCGGGCTCTACTGCTGCTTGCCTGAGCCCGGTGTAACGGTGGGAGAAATCCGCATACAGCGAAATCCTCTTTGCCCGGGCATCTCCTCTGGGAAAGCACAGCATTCACTGGGAAATCAGAATCGGATGTGGGGGATGCTGCTGCTGAATACCTAAGCTACTCTCCACAGCACGTTGGAAGATACCCGCATGCAACGAAATCCTCTTTGCCCTAGCACCTCTTTGCCTAAGAGAGAAGCGTGGTTGCACATCTGAAAGGGCCTTAAGGAAAGGGACATGTCTTTCACTGCACTCCCCAGGAGCAAGTCTGGGGCAGGCCGAACAAGCCGCCCCCAGAGAAGAGAAGGTGCCATTGGCCTTGAGTTTGGGAAACGGTCGGGAAGCAGGAGAGCCTGCCGTGGCAGGAAGAGCAGGCCGGTGGCAAGACAAGTGTCACTCGCTCCCTGTGCGGAGAGACGAAGCCTCACTGCTAATGAGACATGAGGTGACGACTAGGGCAGGGGCACCTGCTCCACTCTGAGGAAGGAGTCTGGGCAGAAGGCAGGCCTGTCTTGTGCCTCTGGTCCCAAGGGGACAGCATGTCCTTGACCACCTGTCCGTAGGGCACACTTGGGCTTGCTACCAGGAGCCAAACCCGGAACTTGAGGAACAGCTCCCTCGTGAAATGGGCAGTCAGATGCCATCTTCCTCCAAGATGTGACAGCGTTTTCGGTGGCAGGGGGTTTGCCGGGGAAGGAGTGGGGACAGTCCCCCAAAGCTCCCCATTCCAGGGAACGGACGGTGTTCAGGGATCCTGTCGCCTCTCCTCTCCTGTGGCGAAGGCACTGGCCTTGTCCGTGAGTCCGCCTGAGAGCCAGTACCAAAGGCCAAGCGTTGCCTACAACGGGAGTTGGTAGTGTGCATTGAGTGCCATCCTAGGCCACGCACGCTGCTGCAGGTTTGTGGCTGTGTCTGCTTATTTCGGCCTGGCAGCGAGAACCCAGGGCGCCAACATGAAGCCCGGGACAGCAAGGCCTAAGACGGACCAGCTCTCCGCAGCTCTTCTTCCCTGACGCGACAGAGCAAACACCGAAATCCTTGCTGAGGAAGCAGCAGCGAAGTGCGGTTCCCGCCAAGCTGAAAACCTATGCGAAAGCATAGCCATCGCTGGGAAATCAGAGTCGTTTCTGTGGGCTGCTGTTGCTGCTTGCCTTAGCCTAGTATTCGAGCACGGCGGGAGGAACCCGCATAGAGCAAAAGCCTCTTTGCTAGGGCATCCCGTCTGAGAAAGCACAGCATTCTCTGGGAAATCAGAGTCGGATCTGTGGGATGCTGCTGCTGTTTTCCTGAGGAAGACTCCACAGCACGGTGTAATAAATCCGCATGGAGCGAGATCCACTTTGCCTGGGCATCCCTTCTGCCTGAGAGAGAAGCGTGGTTGCGCCTGTGGAAAGATCCTTAAAGAAAGGGACATGTCTGTCACTGCACTCCGCAGGAGCCTGTCTAGGGAAAGTGCAGCATGCTGCCCCAGGAGAAGAGAAGGAGTCGTTGGCCTTGTGGACGGAAAACGGTCGCGAAGCAGGAGCGCCGGCCCTGGCAAGAACAGCGGGCCGGTGGCAAGACAATTGTCACCCTCTGCTTGTGCAGAGAGACGAAGCTAAGGAGACACGAGGGGATGATTGGGCACGGGAGCGTGCTCTAATCTGAGGAAGGAGTCTGGACAGAAGGAAGGCCTTTCCTGTGCCTCTGGGCCCAAGGGGATAGCAGGTCCTTGGCCACCTGTCCAGAGGGCAGACGTGGGCTTGCCACCAATCTCCCGAACCTGAACTCGCAGAAACACCTCCTGGAGGAACGGGCAATCAAATGCCGTCTTCCTCCAGGATGTGGCAGCCTTGGCGGAGGCAGGGGGTGTGTCGGGGAAACAGGGACAGTTTCCCATTACTCCCCATCCCAGGGCACGGGCCGTGTGCAGTGATCCTCTCGCGGCTCCTCAAGGATGGGGAAGGCACGAGCCTAGTCCCCTGTCCCCCTGAATGCCAGAGCGAAAGGGCAGGCCTTGCCTACGAGGAGAGATGTCATTGTGAGCAGAGTGCCATCCTAGGCCATGCACGCTGCTGCAGGGTCGAGGCTGGGTCTGCTTATTTCGGCTTGGTAGGATGAAGCCAGGATGTGAACTTGGAGCCCGGGAAAGCAAGGCCCAAGAGGCACCAGCTCTCCCGCTGCTCTTCTTCCCTGAAGCGACTAAAGCCTTGCTGAGGAAGCAGCGGCCAAGTGCTGTTCGCTCCAAGCCAAAGCCTCTGCGAAAGCACAGCATTCGCCGAGAAATCAGAGTCGGATCTGCGGGCTCTACTGCTGCTTGCCTGAGCCCGGTGTAACGGTGGGAGAAACCCGCATACAGCGAAATCCTCTTTGCCCGGGCATCTCCTCTGGGAAAGCACAGCATTCACTGGGAAATCAGAATCGGATGTGGGGGATGCTGCTGCTGAATACCTAAGCTACTCTCCACAGCACGTTGGAAGATACCCGCATGCAACGAAATCCTCTTTGCCCTAGCACCTCTTTGCCTAAGAGAGAAGCGTGGTTGCACATCTGAAAGGGCCTTAAGGAAAGGGACATGTCTTTCACTGCACTCCCCAGGAGCAAGTCTGGGGCAGGCCGAACAAGCCGCCCCCAGAGAAGAGAAGGTGCCATTGGCCTTGAGTTTGGGAAACGGTCGGGAAGCAGGAGAGCCTGCCGTGGCAGGAAGAGCAGGCCGGTGGCAAGACAAGTGTCACTCGCTCCCTGTGCGGAGAGACGAAGCCTCACTGCTAATGAGACATGAGGTGACGACTAGGGCAGGGGCACCTGCTCCACTCTGAGGAAGGAGTCTGGGCAGAAGGCAGGCCTGTCTTGTGCCTCTGGTCCCAAGGGGACAGCATGTCCTTGACCACCTGTCCGTAGGGCACACTTGGGCTTGCTACCAGGAGCCAAACCCGGAACTTGAGGAACAGCTCCCTCGTGAAATGGGCAGTCAGATGCCATCTTCCTCCAAGATGTGACAGCGTTTTCGGTGGCAGGGGGTTTGCCGGGGAAGGAGTGGGGACAGTCCCCCAAAGCTCCCCATTCCAGGGAACGGACGGTGTTCAGGGATCCTGTCGCCTCTCCTCTCCTGTGGCGAAGGCACTGGCCTTGTCCGTGAGTCCGCCTGAGAGCCAGTACCAAAGGCCAAGCGTTGCCTACAACGGGAGTTGGTAGTGTGCATTGAGTGCCATCCTAGGCCACGCACGCTGCTGCAGGTTTGTGGCTGTGTCTGCTTATTTCGGCCTGGCAGCGAGAACCCAGGGCGCCAACATGAAGCCCGGGACAGCAAGGCCTAAGACGGACCAGCTCTCCGCAGCTCTTCTTCCCTGACGCGACAGAGCAAACACCGAAATCCTTGCTGAGGAAGCAGCAGCGAAGTGCGGTTCCCGCCAAGCTGAAAACCTATGCGAAAGCATAGCCATCGCTGGGAAATCAGAGTCGTTTCTGTGGGCTGCTGTTGCTGCTTGCCTTAGCCTAGTATTCGAGCACGGCGGGAGGAACCCGCATAGAGCAAAAGCCTCTTTGCTAGGGCATCCCCTCTGGGAAAGCACAGCATTCTCTGGGAAATCAGAGTCGGATCTGTGGGATGCTGCTGCTGTTTTCCTGAGGAAGACTCCACAGCACGGTGTAATAAATCCGCATGGAGCGAGATCCACTTTGCCTGGGCATCCCTTCTGCCTGAGAGAGAAGCGTGGTTGCGCCTGTGGAAAGAGCCTTAAAGAAAGGGACATGTCTGTCACTGCACTCCCCAGGAGCCTGTCTCGGGAAAGTGCAGCATGCTGCCCCAGGAGAAGAGAAGGAGTCGTTGGCCTTGTGGACGGAAAACGGTCGCGAAGCAGGAGCGCCGGCCCTGGCAAGAACAGCGGGCCGGTGGCAAGACAATTGTCACCCTCTGCTTGTGCAGAGAGACGAAGCTAAGGAGACACGGGGGGATGATTGGGCACGGGAGCGTGCTCTAATCTGAGGAAGGAGTCTGGACAGAAGGAAGGCCTTTCCTGTGCCTCTGGGCCCAAGGGGATAGCAGGTCCTTGGCCACCTGTCCAGAGGGCAGACGTGGGCTTGCCACCAATCTCCCCAACCTGAACTCGCAGAAACACCTCCTGGAGGAACGGGCAATCAAATGCCGTCTTCCTCCAGGATGTGGCAGCCTTGGCGGAGGCAGGGGGTGTGTCGGGGAAACAGGGACAGTTTCCCATTACTCCCCATCCCAGGGCACGGGCCGTGTGCAGTGATCCTCTCGCGGCTCCTCAAGGATGGGGAAGGCACGAGCCTAGTCCCCTGTCCCCCTGAATGCCAGAGCGAAAGGGCAGGCCTTGCCTACGAGGAGAGATGTCATTGTGAGCAGAGTGCCATCCTAGGCCATGCACGCTGCTGCAGGGTCGAGGCTGGGTCTGCTTATTTCGGCTTGGTAGGATGAACCCAGGATGTGAACTTGGAGCCCGGGAAAGCAAGGCCCAAGAGGCACCAGCTCTCCCGCTGCTCTTCTTCCCTGAAGCGACTAAAGCCTTGCTGAGGAAGCAGCGGCCAAGTGCTGTTCGCTCCAAGCCAAAGCCTCTGCGAAAGCACAGCATTCGCCGAGAAATCAGAGTCGGATCTGCGGGCTCTACTGCTGCTTGCCTGAGCCCGGTGTAACGGTGGGAGAAACCCGCATACAGCGAAATCGTCTTTGCCCGGGCATCTCCTCTGGGAAAGCACAACATTCACTGGGAAATCAGAATCGGATGTGGGGGATGCTGCTGCTGAATACCTAAGCTACTCTCCACAGCACGTTGGAAGATACCCGCATGCAACGAAATCCTCTTTGCCCTAGCACCTCTTTGCCTAAGAGAGAAGCGTGGTTGCACATCTGAAAGGGCCTTAAGGAAAGGGACATGTCTTTCACTGCACTCCCCAGGAGCAAGTCTGGGGCAGGCCGAAGGAGCCGCCCCCAGAGAAGAGAAGGTGCCATTGGCCTTGAGTTTGGGAAACGGTCGGGAAGCAGGAGAGCCTGCCGTGGCAGGAAGAGCAGGCCGGTGGCAAGACAAGTGTCACCCGCTCCCGGTGCGGAGAGACGAAGCCTCACTGCTAATGAGACATGAGGTGACGACTAGGGCAGGGGCACCTGCTCCACTCTGAGGAAGGAGTCTGGGCAGAAGGCAGGCCTGTCTTGTGCCTCTGGTCCCAAGGGGACAGCATGTCCTTGACCACCTGTCCGTAGGGCACACTTGGGCTTGCTACCAGGAGCCAAACCCGGAACTTGAGGAACAGCTCCCTCGTGAAATGGGCAGTCAGATGCCATCTTCCTCCAAGATGTGACAGCGTTTTCGGTGGCAGGGGGTTTGCCGGGGAAGGAGTGGGGACAGTCCCCCAAAGCTCCCCATTCCAGGGAACGGACGGTGTTCAGGGATCCTGTCGCCTCTCCTCTCCTGTGGCGAAGGCACTGGCCTTGTCCGTGAGTCCGCCTGAGAGCCAGTACCAAAGGCCAAGCGTTGCCTACAACGGGAGTTGGTAGTGTGCATTGAGTGCCATCCTAGGCCACGCACGCTGCTGCAGGTTTGTGGCTGTGTCTGCTTATTTCGGCCTGGCAGCGAGAACCCAGGGCGCCAACATGAAGCCCGGGACAGCAAGGCCTAAGACGGACCAGCTCTCCGCAGCTCTTCTTCCCTGACGCGACAGAGCAAACACCGAAATCCTTGCTGAGGAAGCAGCAGCGAAGTGCGGTTCCCGCCAAGCTGAAAACCTATGCGAAAGCATAGCCATCGCTGGGAAATCAGAGTCGTTTCTGTGGGCTGCTGTTGCTGCTTGCCTTAGCCTAGTATTCGAGCACGGCGGGAGGAACCCGCATAGAGCAAAAGCCTCTTTGCTAGGGCATCCCGTCTGAGAAAGCACAGCATTCTCTGGGAAATCAGAGTCGGATCTGTGGGATGCTGCTGCTGTTTTCCTGAGGAAGACTCCACAGCACGGTGTAATAAATCCGCATGGAGCGAGATCCACTTTGCCTGGGCATCCCTTCTGCCTGAGAGAGAAGCGTGGTTGCGCCTGTGGAAAGATCCTTAAAGAAAGGGACATGTCTGTCACTGCACTCCGCAGGAGCCTGTCTAGGGAAAGTGCAGCATGCTGCCCCAGGAGAAGAGAAGGAGTCGTTGGCCTTGTGGACGGAAAACGGTCGCGAAGCAGGAGCGCCGGCCCTGGCAAGAACAGCGGGCCGGTGGCAAGACAATTGTCACCCTCTGCTTGTGCAGAGAGACGAAGCTAAGGAGACACGAGGGGATGATTGGGCACGGGAGCGTGCTCTAATCTGAGGAAGGAGTCTGGACAGAAGGAAGGCCTTTCCTGTGCCTCTGGGCCCAAGGGGATAGCAGGTCCTTGGCCACCTGTCCAGAGGGCAGACGTGGGCTTGCCACCAATCTCCCGAACCTGAACTCGCAGAAACACCTCCTGGAGGAACGGGCAATCAAATGCCGTCTTCCTCCAGGATGTGGCAGCCTTGGCGGAGGCAGGGGGTGTGTCGGGGAAACAGGGACAGTTTCCCATTACTCCCCATCCCAGGGCACGGGCCGTGTGCAGTGATCCTCTCGCGGCTCCTCAAGGATGGGGAAGGCACGAGCCTAGTCCCCTGTCCCCCTGAATGCCAGAGCGAAAGGGCAGGCCTTGCCTACGAGGAGAGATGTCATTGTGAGCAGAGTGCCATCCTAGGCCATGCACGCTGCTGCAGGGTCGAGGCTGGGTCTGCTTATTTCGGCTTGGTAGGATGAACCCAGGATGTGAACTTGGAGCCCGGGAAAGCAAGGCCCAAGAGGCACCAGCTCTCCCGCTGCTCTTCTTCCCTGAAGCGACTAAAGCCTTGCTGAGGAAGCAGCGGCCAAGTGCTGTTCGCTCCAAGCCAAAGCCTCTGCGAAAGCACAGCATTCGCCGAGAAATCAGAGTCGGATCTGCGGGCTCTACTGCTGCTTGCCTGAGCCCGGTGTAACGGTGGGAGAAACCCGCATACAGCGAAATCGTCTTTGCCCGGGCATCTCCTCTGGGAAAGCACAACATTCACTGGGAAATCAGAATCGGATGTGGGGGATGCTGCTGCTGAATACCTAAGCTACTCTCCACAGCACGTTGGAAGATACCCGCATGCAACGAAATCCTCTTTGCCCTAGCACCTCTTTGCCTAAGAGAGAAGCGTGGTTGCACATCTGAAAGGGCCTTAAGGAAAGGGACATGTCTTTCACTGCACTCCCCAGGAGCAAATCTGGGGCAGGCCAAACAAGCCGCCCCCAGAGAAGAGAAGGTGCCATTGGCCTTGAGTTTGGGAAACGGTCGGGAAGCAGGAGAGCCTGCCGTGGCAGGAAGAGCAGGCCGGTGGCAAGACAAGTGTCACTCGCTCCCTGTGCGGAGAGACGAAGCCTCACTGCTAATGAGACATGAGGTGACGACTAGGGCAGGGGCACCTGCTCCACTCTGAGGAAGGAGTCTGGGCAGAAGGCAGGCCTGTCTTGTGCCTCTGTTCCCAAGGGGACAGCATGTCCTTGACCACCTGTCCGTAGGGCACACTTGGGCTTGCTACCAGGAGCCAAACCCGGAACTTGAGGAACAGCTCCCTCGTGAAATGGGCAGTCAGATGCCATCTTCCTCCAAGATGTGACAGCGTTTTCGGTGGCAGGGGGTTTGCCGGGGAAGGAGTGGGGACAGTCCCCCAAAGCTCCCCATTCCAGGGAACGGACGGTGTTCAGGGATCCTGTCGCCTCTCCTCTCCTGTGGCGAAGGCACTGGCCTTGTCCGTGAGTCCGCCTGAGTGCCAGTACCAAAGACCAAGCGTTGCCTACAACGGGAGTTGGTAGTGTGCATTGAGTGCCATCCTAGGCCACGCACGCTGCTGCAGGTTTGTGGCTGTGTCTGCTTATTTCGGCCTGGCAGCGAGAACCCAGGGCGCCAACATGAAGCCCGGGACAGCAAGGCCTAAGACGGACCAGCTCTCCGCAGCTCTTCTTCCCTGACGTGACAGAGCAAACACCGAAATCCTTGCTGAGGAAGCAGCAGCGAAGTGCGGTTCCCGCCAAGCTGAAAACCTATGCGAAAGCATAGCCATCGCTGGGAAATCAGAGTCGTTTCTGTGGGCTGCTGTTGCTGCTTGCCTTAGCCTAGTATTCGAGCACGGCGGGAGGAACCCGCATAGAGCAAAAGCCTCCTTGCTAGGGCATCCCCTCTGAGAAAGCACAGCATTCTCTGGGAAATCAGAGTCGGATCTGTGGGATGCTGCTGCTGTTTTCCTGAGGAAGACTCCACAGCACGGTGTAATAAATCCGCATGGAGCGAGATCCACTTTGCCTGGGCATCCCTTCTGCCTGAGAGAGAAGCGTGGTTGCGCCTGTGGAAAGATCCTTAAAGAAAGGGACATGTCTGTCACTGCACTCCGCAGGAGCCTGTCTAGGGAAAGTGCAGCATGCTGCCCCAGGAGAAGAGAAGGAGTCGTTGGCCTTGTGGACGGAAAACGGTCGCGAAGCAGGAGCGCCGGCCCTGGCAAGAACAGCGGGCCGGTGGCAAGACAATTGTCACCCTCTGCTTGTGCAGAGAGACGAAGCTAAGGAGACACGAGGGGATGATTGGGCACGGGAGCGTGCTCTAATCTGAGGAAGGAGTCTGGACAGAAGGAAGGCCTTTCCTGTGCCTCTGGGCCCAAGGGGATAGCAGGTCCTTGGCCACCTGTCCAGAGGGCAGACGTGGGCTTGCCACCAATCTCCCGAACCTGAACTCGCAGAAACACCTCCTGGAGGAACGGGCAATCAAATGCCGTCTTCCTCCAGGATGTGGCAGCCTTGGCGGAGGCAGGGGGTGTGTCGGGGAAACAGGGACAGTTTCCCATTACTCCCCATCCCAGGGCACGGGCCGTGTGCAGTGATCCTCTCGCGGCTCCTCAAGGATGGGGAAGGCACGAGCCTAGTCCCCTGTCCCCCTGAATGCCAGAGCGAAAGGGCAGGCCTTGCCTACGAGGAGAGATGTCATTGTGAGCAGAGTGCCATCCTAGGCCATGCACGCTGCTGCAGGGTCGAGGCTGGGTCTGCTTATTTCGGCTTGGTAGGATGAACCCAGGATGTGAACTTGGAGCCCGGGAAAGCAAGGCCCAAGAGGCACCAGCTCTCCCGCTGCTCTTCTTCCCTGAAGCGACTAAAGCCTTGATGAGGAAGCAGCGGCCAAGTGCTGTTCGCTCCAAGCCAAAGCCTCTGTGAAAGCACAGCATTCGCCGAGAAATCAGAGTCGGATCTGCGGGCTCTACTGCTGCTTGCCTGAGCCCGGTGTAACGGTGGGAGAAACCCGCATACAGCGAAATCCTCTTTGCCCGGGCATCTCCTCTGGGAAAGCACAGCATTCACTGGGAAATCAGAATCGGATGTGGGGGATGCTGCTGCTGAATACCTAAGCTACTCTCCACAGCACGTTGGAAGATACAAGCATGCAACGAAATCCTCTTTGCCCTAGCACCTCTTTGCCTAAGAGAGAAGCGTGGTTGCACATCTGAAAGGGCCTTAAGGAAAGGGACATGTCTTTCACTGCACTCCCCAGGAGCAAGTCTGGGGCAGGCCGAACAAGCCGCCCCCAGAGAAGAGAAGGTGCCATTGGCCTTGAGTTTGGGAAACGGTCGGGAAGCAGGAGAGCCTGCCGTGGCAGGAAGAGCAGGCCGGTGGCAAGACAAGTGTCACTCGCTCCCTGTGCGGAGAGACGAAGCCTCACTGCTAATGAGACATGAGGTGACGACTAGGGCAGGGGCACCTGCTCCACTCTGAGGAAGGAGTCTGGGCAGAAGGCAGGCCTGTCTTGTGCCTCTGGTCCCAAGGGGACAGCATGTCCTTGACCACCTGTCCGTAGGGCACACTTGGGCTTGCTACCAGGAGCCAAACCCGGAACTTGAGGAACAGCTCCCTCGTGAAATGGGCAGTCAGATGCCATCTTCCTCCAAGATGTGACAGCGTTTTCGGTGGCAGGGGGTTTGCCGGGGAAGGAGTGGGGACAGTCCCCCAAAGCTCCCCATTCCAGGGAACGGACGGTGTTCAGGGATCCTGTCGCCTCTCCTCTCCTGTGGCGAAGGCACTGGCCTTGTCCGTGAGTCCGCCTGAGAGCCAGTACCAAAGGCCAAGCGTTGCCTACAACGGGAGTTGGTAGTGTGCATTGAGTGCCATCCTAGGCCACGCACGCTGCTGCAGGTTTGTGGCTGTGTCTGCTTATTTCGGCCTGGCAGCGAGAACCCAGGGCGCCAACATGAAGCCCGGGACAGCAAGGCCTAAGACGGACCAGCTCTCCGCAGCTCTTCTTCCCTGACGCGACAGAGCAAACACCGAAATCCTTGCTGAGGAAGCAGCAGCGAAGTGCGGTTCCCGCCAAGCTGAAAACCTATGCGAAAGCATAGCCATCGCTGGGAAATCAGAGTCGTTTCTGTGGGCTGCTGTTGCTGCTTGCCTTAGCCTAGTATTCGAGCACGGCGGGAGGAACCCGCATAGAGCAAAAGCCTCTTTGCTAGGGCATCCCGTCTGAGAAAGCACAGCATTCTCTGGGAAATCAGAGTCGGATCTGTGGGATGCTGCTGCTGTTTTCCTGAGGAAGACTCCACAGCACGGTGTAATAAATCCGCATGGAGCGAGATCCACTTTGCCTGGGCATCCCTTCTGCCTGAGAGAGAAGCGTGGTTGCGCCTGTGGAAAGATCCTTAAAGAAAGGGACATGTCTGTCACTGCACTCCGCAGGAGCCTGTCTAGGGAAAGTGCAGCATGCTGCCCCAGGAGAAGAGAAGGAGTCGTTGGCCTTGTGGACGGAAAACGGTCGCGAAGCAGGAGCGCCGGCCCTGGCAAGAACAGCGGGCCGGTGGCAAGACAATTGTCACCCTCTGCTTGTGCAGAGAGACGAAGCTAAGGAGACACGAGGGGATGATTGGGCACGGGAGCGTGCTCTAATCTGAGGAAGGAGTCTGGACAGAAGGAAGGCCTTTCCTGTGCCTCTGGGCCCAAGGGGATAGCAGGTCCTTGGCCACCTGTCCAGAGGGCAGACGTGGGCTTGCCACCAATCTCCCGAACCTGAACTCGCAGAAACACCTCCTGGAGGAACGGGCAATCAAATGCCGTCTTCCTCCAGGATGTGGCAGCCTTGGCGGAGGCAGGGGGTGTGTCGGGGAAACAGGGACAGTTTCCCATTACTCCCCATCCCAGGGCACGGGCCGTGTGCAGTGATCCTCTCGCGGCTCCTCAAGGATGGGGAAGGCACGAGCCTAGTCCCCTGTCCCCCTGAATGCCAGAGCGAAAGGGCAGGCCTTGCCTACGAGGAGAGATGTCATTGTGAGCAGAGTGCCATCCTAGGCCATGCACGCTGCTGCAGGGTCGAGGCTGGGTCTGCTTATTTCGGCTTGGTAGGATGAACCCAGGATGTGAACTTGGAGCCCGGGAAAGCAAGGCCCAAGAGGCACCAGCTCTCCCGCTGCTCTTCTTCCCTGAAGCGACTAAAGCCTTGATGAGGAAGCAGCGGCCAAGTGCTGTTCGCTCCAAGCCAAAGCCTCTGTGAAAGCACAGCATTCGCCGAGAAATCAGAGTCGGATCTGCGGGCTCTACTGCTGCTTGCCTGAGCCCGGTGTAACGGTGGGAGAAACCCGCATACAGCGAAATCCTCTTTGCCCGGGCATCTCCTCTGGGAAAGCACAGCATTCACTGGGAAATCAGAATCGGATGTGGGGGATGCTGCTGCTGAATACCTAAGCTACTCTCCACAGCACGTTGGAAGATACAAGCATGCAACGAAATCCTCTTTGCCCTAGCACCTCTTTGCCTAAGAGAGAAGCGTGGTTGCACATCTGAAAGGGCCTTAAGGAAAGGGACATGTCTTTCACTGCACTCCCCAGGAGCAAGTCTGGGGCAGGCCGAACAAGCCGCCCCCAGAGAACAGAAGGTGCCATTGGCCTTGAGTTTGGGAAACGGTCGGGAAGCAGGAGAGCCTGCCGTGGCAGGAAGAGCAGGCCGGTGGCAAGACAAGTGTCACTCGCTCCCTGTGCGGAGAGACGAAGCCTCACTGCTAATGAGACATGAGGTGACGACTAGGGCAGGGGCACCTGCTCCACTCTGAGGAAGGAGTCTGGGCAGAAGGCAGGCCTGTCTTGTGCCTCTGGTCCCAAGGGGACAGCATGTCCTTGACCACCTGTCCGTAGGGCACACTTGGGCTTGCTACCAGGAGCCAAACCCGGAACTTGAGGAACAGCTCCCTCGTGAAATGGGCAGTCAGATGCCATCTTCCTCCAAGATGTGACAGCGTTTTCGGTGGCAGGGGGTTTGCCGGGGAAGGAGTGGGGACAGTCCCCCAAAGCTCCCCATTCCAGGGAACGGACGGTGTTCAGGGATCCTGTCGCCTCTCCTCTCCTGTGGCGAAGGCACTGGCCTTGTCCGTGAGTCCGCCTGAGAGCCAGTACCAAAGGCCAAGCGTTGCCTACAACGGGAGTTGGTAGTGTGCATTGAGTGCCATCCTAGGCCACGCACGCTGCTGCAGGTTTGTGGCTGTGTCTGCTTATTTCGGCCTGGCAGCGAGAACCCAGGGCGCCAACATGAAGCCCGGGACAGCAAGGCCTAAGACGGACCAGCTCTCCGCAGCTCTTCTTCCCTGACGCGACAGAGCAAACACCGAAATCCTTGCTGAGGAAGCAGCAGCGAAGTGCGGTTCCCGCCAAGCTGAAAACCTATGCGAAAGCATAGCCATCGCTGGGAAATCAGAGTCGTTTCTGTGGGCTGCTGTTGCTGCTTGCCTTAGCCTAGTATTCGAGCACGGCGGGAGGAACCCGCATAGAGCAAAAGCCTCTTTGCTAGGGCATCCCGTCTGAGAAAGCACAGCATTCTCTGGGAAATCAGAGTCGGATCTGTGGGATGCTGCTGCTGTTTTCCTGAGGAAGACTCCACAGCACGGTGTAATAAATCCGCATGGAGCGAGATCCACTTTGCCTGGGCATCCCTTCTGCCTGAGAGAGAAGCGTGGTTGCGCCTGTGGAAAGATCCTTAAAGAAAGGGACATGTCTGTCACTGCACTCCGCAGGAGCCTGTCTAGGGAAAGTGCAGCATGCTGCCCCAGGAGAAGAGAAGGAGTCGTTGGCCTTGTGGACGGAAAACGGTCGCGAAGCAGGAGCGCCGGCCCTGGCAAGAACAGCGGGCCGGTGGCAAGACAATTGTCACCCTCTGCTTGTGCAGAGAGACGAAGCTAAGGAGACACGAGGGGATGATTGGGCACGGGAGCGTGCTCTAATCTGAGGAAGGAGTCTGGACAGAAGGAAGGCCTTTCCTGTGCCTCTGGGCCCAAGGGGATAGCAGGTCCTTGGCCACCTGTCCAGAGGGCAGACGTGGGCTTGCCACCAATCTCCCGAACCTGAACTCGCAGAAACACCTCCTGGAGGAACGGGCAATCAAATGCCGTCTTCCTCCAGGATGTGGCAGCCTTGGCGGAGGCAGGGGGTGTGTCGGGGAAACAGGGACAGTTTCCCATTACTCCCCATCCCAGGGCACGGGCCGTGTGCAGTGATCCTCTCGCGGCTCCTCAAGGATGGGGAAGGCACGAGCCTAGTCCCCTGTCCCCCTGAATGCCAGAGCGAAATGGCAGGCCTTGCCTACGAGGAGAGATGTCATTGTGAGCAGAGTGCCATCCTAGGCCATGCACGCTGCTGCAGGGTCGAGGCTGGGTCTGCTTATTTCGGCTTGGTAGGATGAACCCAGGATGTGAACTTGGAGCCCGGGAAAGCAAGGCCCAAGAGGCACCAGCTCTCCCGCTGCTCTTCTTCCCTGAAGCGACTAAAGCCTTGCTGAGGAAGCAGCGGCCAAGTGCTGTTCGCTCCAAGCCAAAGCCTCTGTGAAAGCACAGCATTCGCCGAGAAATCAGAGTCGGATCTGCGGGCTCTACTGCTGCTTGCCTGAGCCCGGTGTAACGGTGGGAGAAACCCGCATACAGCGAAATCCTCTTTGCCCGGGCATCTCCTCTGGGAAAGCACAGCATTCACTGGGAAATCAGAATCGGATGTGGGGGATGCTGCTGCTGAATACCTAAGCTACTCTCCACAGCACGTTGGAAGATACCCGCATGCAACGAAATCCTCTTTGCCCTAGCACCTCTTTGCCTAAGAGAGAAGCGTGGTTGCACATCTGAAAGGGCCTTAAGGAAAGGGACATGTCTTTCACTGCACTCCCCAGGAGCAAGTCTGGGGCAGGCCGAACAAGCCGCCCCCAGAGAAGAGAAGGTGCCATTGGCCTTGAGTTTGGGAAACGGTCGGGAAGCAGGAGAGCCTGCCGTGGCAGGAAGAGCAGGCCGGTGGCAAGACAAGTGTCACTCGCTCCCTGTGCGGAGAGACGAAGCCTCACTGCTAATGAGACATGAGGTGACGACTAGGGCAGGGGCACCTGCTCCACTCTGAGGAAGGAGTCTGGGCAGAAGGCAGGCCTGTCTTGTGCCTCTGGTCCCAAGGGGACAGCATGTCCTTGACCACCTGTCCGTAGGGCACACTTGGGCTTGCTACCAGGAGCCAAACCCGGAACTTGAGGAACAGCTCCCTCGTGAAATGGGCAGTCAGATGCCATCTTCCTCCAAGATGTGACAGCGTTTTCGGTGGCAGGGGGTTTGCCGGGGAAGGAGTGGGGACAGTCCCCCAAAGCTCCCCATTCCAGGGAACGGACGGTGTTCAGGGATCCTGTCGCCTCTCCTCTCCTGTGGCGAAGGCACTGGCCTTGTCCGTGAGTCCGCCTGAGAGCCAGTACCAAAGGCCAAGCGTTGCCTACAACGGGAGTTGGTAGTGTGCATTGAGTGCCATCCTAGGCCACGCACGCTGCTGCAGGTTTGTGGCTGTGTCTGCTTATTTCGGCCTGGCAGCGAGAACCCAGGGCGCCAACATGAAGCCCGGGACAGCAAGGCCTAAGACGGACCAGCTCTCCGCAGCTCTTCTTCCCTGACGCGACAGAGCAAACACCGAAATCCTTGCTGAGGAAGCAGCAGCGAAGTGCGGTTCCCGCCAAGCTGAAAACCTATGCGAAAGCATAGCCATCGCTGGGAAATCAGAGTCGTTTCTGTGGGCTGCTGTTGCTGCTTGCCTTAGCCTAGTATTCGAGCACGGCGGGAGGAACCCGCATAGAGCAAAAGCCTCTTTGCTAGGGCATCCCGTCTGAGAAAGCACAGCATTCTCTGGGAAATCAGAGTCGGATCTGTGGGATGCTGCTGCTGTTTTCCTGAGGAAGACTCCACAGCACGGTGTAATAAATCCGCATGGAGCGAGATCCACTTTGCCTGGGCATCCCTTCTGCCTGAGAGAGAAGCGTGGTTGCGCCTGTGGAAAGATCCTTAAAGAAAGGGACATGTCTGTCACTGCACTCCGCAGGAGCCTGTCTAGGGAAAGTGCAGCATGCTGCCCCAGGAGAAGAGAAGGAGTCGTTGGCCTTGTGGACGGAAAACGGTCGCGAAGCAGGAGCGCCGGCCCTGGCAAGAACAGCGGGCCGGTGGCAAGACAATTGTCACCCTCTGCTTGTGCAGAGAGACGAAGCTAAGGAGACACGAGGGGATGATTGGGCACGGGAGCGTGCTCTAATCTGAGGAAGGAGTCTGGACAGAAGGAAGGCCTTTCCTGTGCCTCTGGGCCCAAGGGGATAGCAGGTCCTTGGCCACCAGTCCAGAGGGCAGACGTGGGCTTGCCACCAATCTCCCGAACCTGAACTCGCAGAAACACCTCCTGGAGGAACGGGCAATCAAATGCCGTCTTCCTCCAGGATGTGGCAGCCTTGGCGGAGGCAGGGGGTGTGTCGGGGAAACAGGGACAGTTTCCCATTACTCCCCATCCCAGGGCACGGGCCGTGTGCAGTGATCCTCTCGCGGCTCCTCAAGGATGGGGAAGGCACGAGCCTAGTCCCCTGTCCCCCTGAATGCCAGAGCGAAAGGGCAGGCCTTGCCTACGAGGAGAGATGTCATTGTGAGCAGAGTGCCATCCTAGGCCATGCACGCTGCTGCAGGGTCGAGGCTGGGTCTGCTTATTTCGGCTTGGTAGGATGAACCCAGGATGTGAACTTGGAGCCCGGGAAAGCAAGGCCCAAGAGGCACCAGCTCTCCCGCTGCTCTTCTTCCCTGAAGCGACTAAAGCCTTGCTGAGGAAGCAGCGGCCAAGTGCTGTTCGCTCCAAGCCAAAGCCTCTGTGAAAGCACAGCATTCGCCGAGAAATCAGAGTCGGATCTGCGGGCTCTACTGCTGCTTGCCTGAGCCCGGTGTAACGGTGGGAGAAACCCGCATACAGCGAAATCCTCTTTGCCCGGGCATCTCCTCTGGGAAAGCACAGCATTCACTGGGAAATCAGAATCGGATGTGGGGGATGCTGCTGCTGAATACCTAAGCTACTCTCCACAGCACGTTGGAAGATACCCGCATGCAACGAAATCCTCTTTGCCCTAGCACCTCTTTGCCTAAGAGAGAAGCGTGGTTGCACATCTGAAAGGGCCTTAAGGAAAGGGACATGTCTTTCACTGCACTCCCCAGGAGCAAGTCTGGGGCAGGCCGAACAAGCCGCCCCCAGAGAAGAGAAGGTGCCATTGGCCTTGAGTTTGGGAAACGGTCGGGAAGCAGGAGAGCCTGCCGTGGCAGGAAGAGCAGGCCGGTGGCAAGACAAGTGTCACTCGCTCCCTGTGCGGAGAGACGAAGCCTCACTGCTAATGAGACATGAGGTGACGACTAGGGCAGGGGCACCTGCTCCACTCTGAGGAAGGAGTCTGGGCAGAAGGCAGGCCTGTCTTGTGCCTCTGGTCCCAAGGGGACAGCATGTCCTTGACCACCTGTCCGTAGGGCACACTTGGGCTTGCTACCAGGAGCCAAACCCGGAACTTGAGGAACAGCTCCCTCGTGAAATGGGCAGTCAGATGCCATCTTCCTCCAAGATGTGACAGCGTTTTCGGTGGCAGGGGGTTTGCCGGGGAAGGAGTGGGGACAGTCCCCCAAAGCTCCCCATTCCAGGGAACGGACGGTGTTCAGGGATCCTGTCGCCTCTCCTCTCCTGTGGCGAAGGCACTGGCCTTGTCCGTGAGTCCGCCTGAGAGCCAGTACCAAAGGCCAAGCGTTGCCTACAACGGGAGTTGGTAGTGTGCATTGAGTGCCATCCTAGGCCACGCACGCTGCTGCAGGTTTGTGGCTGTGTCTGCTTATTTCGGCCTGGCAGCGAGAACCCAGGGCGCCAACATGAAGCCCGGGACAGCAAGGCCTAAGACGGACCAGCTCTCCGCAGCTCTTCTTCCCTGACGCGACAGAGCAAACACCGAAATCCTTGCTGAGGAAGCAGCAGCGAAGTGCGGTTCCCGCCAAGCTGAAAACCTATGCGAAAGCATAGCCATCGCTGGGAAATCAGAGTCGTTTCTGTGGGCTGCTGTTGCTGCTTGCCTTAGCCTAGTATTCGAGCACGGCGGGAGGAACCCGCATAGAGCAAAAGCCTCTTTGCTAGGGCATCCCGTCTGAGAAAGCACAGCATTCTCTGGGAAATCAGAGTCGGATCTGTGGGATGCTGCTGCTGTTTTCCTGAGGAAGACTCCACAGCACGGTGTAATAAATCCGCATGGAGCGAGATCCACTTTGCCTGGGCATCCCTTCTGCCTGAGAGAGAAGCGTGGTTGCGCCTGTGGAAAGATCCTTAAAGAAAGGGACATGTCTGTCACTGCACTCCGCAGGAGCCTGTCTAGGGAAAGTGCAGCATGCTGCCCCAGGAGAAGAGAAGGAGTCGTTGGCCTTGTGGACGGAAAACGGTCGCGAAGCAGGAGCGCCGGCCCTGGCAAGAACAGCGGGCCGGTGGCAAGACAATTGTCACCCTCTGCTTGTGCAGAGAGACGAAGCTAAGGAGACACGGGGGGATGATTGGGCACGGGAGCGTGCTCTAATCTGAGGAAGGAGTCTGGACAGAAGGAAGGCCTTTCCTGTGCCTCTGGGCCCAAGGGGATAGCAGGTCCTTGGCCACCTGTCCAGAGGGCAGACGTGGGCTTGCCACCAATCTCCCGAACCTGAACTCGCAGAAACACCTCCTGGAGGAACGGGCAATCAAATGCCGTCTTCCTCCAGGATGTGGCAGCCTTGGCGGAGGCAGGGGGTGTGTCGGGGAAACAGGGACAGTTTCCCATTACTCCCCATCCCAGGGCACGGGCCGTGTGCAGTGATCCTCTCGCGGCTCCTCAAGGATGGGGAAGGCACGAGCCTAGTCCCCTGTCCCCCTGAATGCCAGAGCGAAAGGGCAGGCCTTGCCTACGAGGAGAGATGTCATTGTGAGCAGAGTGCCATCCTAGGCCATGCACGCTGCTGCAGGGTCGAGGCTGGGTCTGCTTATTTCGGCTTGGTAGGATGAACCCAGGATGTGAACTTGGAGCCCGGGAAAGCAAGGCCCAAGAGGCACCAGCTCTCCCGCTGCTCTTCTTCCCTGAAGCGACTAAAGCCTTGCTGAGGAAGCAGCGGCCAAGTGCTGTTCGCTCCAAGCCAAAGCCTCTGTGAAAGCACAGCATTCGCCGAGAAATCAGAGTCGGATCTGCGGGCTCTACTGCTGCTTGCCTGAGCCCGGTGTAACGGTGGGAGAAACCCGCATACAGCGAAATCCTCTTTGCCCGGGCATCTCCTCTGGGAAAGCACAGCATTCACTGGGAAATCAGAATCGGATGTGGGGGATGCTGCTGCTGAATACCTAAGCTACTCTCCACAGCACGTTGGAAGATACCCGCATGCAACGAAATCCTCTTTGCCCTAGCACCTCTTTGCCTAAGAGAGAAGCGTGGTTGCACATCTGAAAGGGCCTTAAGGAAAGGGACATGTCTTTCACTGCACTCCCCAGGAGCAAGTCTGGGGCAGGCCGAACAAGCCGCCCCCAGAGAAGAGAAGGTGCCATTGGCCTTGAGTTTGGGAAACGGTCGGGAAGCAGGAGAGCCTGCCGTGGCAGGAAGAGCAGGCCGGTGGCAAGACAAGTGTCACTCGCTCCCTGTGCGGAGAGACGAAGCCTCACTGCTAATGAGACATGAGGTGACGACTAGGGCAGGGGCACCTGCTCCACTCTGAGGAAGGAGTCTGGGCAGAAGGCAGGCCTGTCTTGTGCCTCTGGTCCCAAGGGGACAGCATGTCCTTGACCACCTGTCCGTAGGGCACACGTGGGCTTGCTACCAGGAGCCAAACCCGGAACTTGAGGAACAGCTCCCTCGTGAAATGGGCAGTCAGATGCCATCTTCCTCCAAGATGTGACAGCGTTTTCGGTGGCAGGGGGTTTGCCGGGGAAGGAGTGGGGACAGTCCCCCAAAGCTCCCCATTCCAGGGAACGGACGGTGTTCAGGGATCCTGTCGCCTCTCCTCTCCTGTGGCGAAGGCACTGGCCTTGTCCGTGAGTCCGCCTGAGAGCCAGTACCAAAGGCCAAGCGTTGCCTACAACGGGAGTTGGTAGTGTGCATTGAGTGCCATCCTAGGCCACGCACGCTGCTGCAGGTTTGTGGCTGTGTCTGCTTATTTCGGCCTGGCAGCGAGAACCCAGGGCGCCAACATGAAGCCCGGGACAGCAAGGCCTAAGACGGACCAGCTCTCCGCACCTCTTCTTCCCTGACGCGACAGAGCAAACACCGAAATCCTTGCTGAGGAAGCAGCAGCGAAGTGCGGTTCCCGCCAAGCTGAAAACCTATGCGAAAGCATAGCCATCGCTGGGAAATCAGAGTCGTTTCTGTGGGCTGCTGTTGCTGCTTGCCTTAGCCTAGTATTCGAGCACGGCGGGAGGAACCCGCATAGAGCAAAAGCCTCTTTGCTAGGGCATCCCCTCTGGGAAAGCACAGCATTCTCTGGGAAATCAGAGTCGGATCTGTGGGATGCTGCTGCTGTTTTCCTGAGGAAGACTCCACAGCACGGTGAAATAAATCTGCATGGAGCGAGATCCACTTTGCCTGGGCATCCCTTCTGCCTGAGAGAGAAGCGTGGTTGCGCCTGTGGAAAGATCCTTAAAGAAAGGGACATGTCTGTCACTGCACTCCCCAGGAGCCTGTCTCGGGAAAGTGCAGCATGCTGCCCCAGGAGAAGAGAAGGAGTCGTTGGCCTTGTGGACGGAAAATGGTCGCGAAGCAGGAGCGCAGGCCCTGGCAAGAACAGCGGGCCGGTGGCAAGACAATTGTCACCCTCTGCTTGTGCAGAGAGACGAAGCTAAGGAGACACGGGGGGATGATTGGGCACGGGAGCGTGCTCTAATCTGAGGAAGGAGTCTGGACAGAAGGAAGGCCTTTCCTGTGCCTCTGGGCCCAAGGGGATAGCAGGTCCTTGGCCACCTGTCCAGAGGGCAGACGTGGGCTTGCCACCAATCTCCCCAACCTGAACTCGCAGAAACACCTCCTGGAGGAACGGGCAATCAAATGCCGTCTTCCTCCAGGATGTGGCAGCCTTGGCGGAGGCAGGGGGTGTGTCGGGGAAACAGGGACAGTTTCCCATTACTCCCCATCCCAGGGCACGGGCCGTGTGCAGTGATCCTCTCGCGGCTCCTCAAGGATGGGGAAGGCACGAGCCTAGTCCCCTGTCCCCCTGAATGCCAGAGCGAAAGGGCAGGCCTTGCCTACGAGGAGAGATGTCATTGTGAGCAGAGTGCCATCCTAGGCCATGCACGCTGCTGCAGGGTCGAGGCTGGGTCTGCTTATTTCGGCTTGGTAGGATGAACCCAGGATGTGAACTTGGAGCCCGGGAAAGCAAGGCCCAAGAGGCACCAGCTCTCCCGCTGCTCTTCTTCCCTGAAGCGACTAAAGCCTTGCTGAGGAAGCAGCGGCCAAGTGCTGTTCGCTCCAAGCCAAAGCCTCTGCGAAAGCACAGCATTCGCCGAGAAATCAGAGTCGGATCTGCGGGCTCTAAAGCTGCTTGCCTGAGCCCGGTGTAACGGTGGGAGAAACCCGCATACAGCGAAATCGTCTTTGCCCGGGCATCTCCTCTGGGAAAGCACAGCATTCACTGGGAAATCAGAATCGGATGTGGGGGATGCTGCTGCTGAATACCTAAGCTACTCTCCACAGCACGTTGGAAGATACCCGCATGCAACGAAATCCTCTTTGCCCTAGCACCTCTTTGCCTAAGAGAGAATCGTGGTTGCACATCTGAAAGGGCCTTAAGGAAAGGGACATGTCTTTCACTGCACTCCCCAGGAGCAAGTCTGGGGCAGGCCGAACAAGCCGCCCCCAGAGAAGAGAAGGTGCCATTGGCCTTGAGTTTGGGAAACGGTCGGGAAGCAGGAGAGCCTGCCGTGGCAGGAAGAGCAGGCCGGTGGCAAGACAAGTGTCACCCGCTCCCGGTGCGGAGAGACGAAGCCTCACTGCTAATGAGACATGAGGTGACGACTAGGGCAGGGGCACCTGCTCCACTCTGAGGAAGGAGTCTGGGCAGAAGGCAGGCCTGTCTTGTGCCTCTGGTCTCAAGGGGACATCATGTCCTTGACCAACTGTCCGTAGGGCACACTTGGGCTTGCTACCAGGAGCCAAACCCGGAACTTGAGGAACAGCTCCCTCGTGAAATGGGCAGTCAGATGCCATCTTCCTCCAAGATGTGACAGCGTTTTCGGTGGCAGGGGGTTTGCCGGGGAAGGAGTGGGGACAGTCCCCCAAAGCTCCCCATTCCAGGGAACGGACGGTGTTCAGGGATCCTGTCGCCTCTCCTCTCCTGTGGCGAAGGCACTGGCCTTGTCCGTGAGTCCGCCTGAGAGCCAGTACCAAAGGCCAAGCGTTGCCTACAACGGGAGTTGGTAGTGTGCATTGAGTGCCATCCTAGGCCACGCACGCTGCTGCAGGTTTGTGGCTGTGTCTGCTTATTTCGGCCTGGCAGCGAGAACCCAGGGCGCCAACATGAAGCCCGGGACAGCAAGGCCTAAGACGGACCAGCTCTCCGCAGCTCTTCTTCCCTGACGTGACAGAGCAAACACCGAAATCCTTGCTGAGGAAGCAGCAGCGAAGTGCGGTTCCCGCCAAGCTGAAAACCTATGCGAAAGCATAGCCATCGCTGGGAAATCAGAGTCGTTTCTGTGGGCTGCTGTTGCTGCTTGCCTTAGCCTAGTATTCGAGCACGGCGGGAGGAACCCGCATAGAGCAAAAGCCTCTTTGCTAGGGCATCCCCTCTGAGAAAGCACAGCATTCTCTGGGAAATCAGAGTCGGATCTGTGGGATGCTGCTGCTGTTTTCCTGAGGAGACTCCACAGCACGGTGTAATAAATCCGCATGGAGCGAGATCCACTTTGCCTGGGCATCCCTTCTGCCTGAGAGAGAAGCGTGGTTGCGCCTGTGGAAAGATCCTTAAAGAAAGGGACATGTCTGTCACTGCACTCCGCAGGAGCCTGTCTCGGGAAAGTGCAGCATGCTGCCCCAGGAGAAGAGAAGGAGTCGTTGGCCTTGTGGACGGAAAACGGTCGCGAAGCAGGAGCGCCGGCCCTGGCAAGAACAGCGGGCCGGTGGCAAGACAATTGACACCCTCTGCTTGTGCAGAGAGACGAAGCTAAGGAGACACGAGGGGATGATTGGGCACGGGAGCGTGCTCTAATCTGAGGAAGGAGTCTGGACAGAAGGAAGGCCTTTCCTGTGCCTCTGGGCCCAAGGGGATAGCAGGTCCTTGGCCACCTTTCCAGAGGGCAGACGTGGGCTTGCCACCAATCTCCCGAACCTGAACTCGCAGAAACACCTCCTGGAGGAACGGGCAATCAAATGCCGTCTTCCTCCAGGATGTGGCAGCCTTGGCGGAGGCAGGGGGTGTGTCGGGGAAACAGGGACAGTTTCCCATTACTCCCCATCCCAGGGCACGGGCCGTGTGCAGTGATCCTCTCACGGCTCCTCAAGGATGGGGAAGGCACGAGCCTAGTCCCCTGTCCCCCTGAATGCCAGAGCGAAAGGGCAGGCCTTGCCTACGAGGAGAGATGTCATTGTGAGCAGAGTGCCATCCTAGGCCATGCACGCTGCTGCAGGGTCGAGGCTGGGTCTGCTTATTTCGGCTTGGTAGGATGAACCCAGGATGTGAACTTGGAGCCAGGGAAAGCAAGGCCCAAGAGGCACCAGCTCTCCCGCTGCTCTTCTTCCCTGAAGCGACTAAAGCCTTGCTGAGGAAGCAGCGGCCATGTGCTGTTCGCTCCAAGCCAAAGCCTCTGCGAAAGCACAGCATTCGCCGAGAAATCAGAGTCGGATCTGCGGGCTCTACTGCTGCTTGCCTGAGCCCGGTGTAACGGTGGGAGAAACCCGCATACAGCGAAATCGTCTTTGCCCGGGCATCTCCTCTGGGAAAGCACAGCATTCACTGGGAAATCAGAATCGGATGTGGGGGATGCTGCTGCTGAATACCTAAGCTACTCTCCACAGCACGTTGGAAGATACCCACATGCAAAGAAATCCTCTTTGCCCTAGCACCTCTTTGCCTAAGAGAGAAGCGTGGTTGCACATCTGAAAGGGCCTTAAGGAAAGGGACATGTCTTTCACTGCACTCCCCAGGAGCAAGTCTGGGGCAGGCCGAACAAGCCGCCCCCAGAGAAGAGAAGGTGCCATTGGCCTTGAGTTTGGGAAACGGTCGGGAAGCAGGAGAGCCTGCCGTGGCAGGAAGAGCAGGCCGGTGGCAAGACAAGTGTCACCCGCTCCCGGTGCGGAGAGACGAAGCCTCACTGCTAATGAGACATGAGGTGACGACTAGGGCAGGGGCACCTGCTCCACTCTGAGGAAGGCGTCTGGGCAGAAGGCAGGCCTGTCTTGTGCCTCTGGTCCCAAGGGGACAGCATGTCCTTGACCACCTGTCCGTAGGGCACACTTGGGCTTGCTACCAGGAGCCAAACCCGGAACTTGAGGAACAGCTCCCTCGTGAAATGGGCAGTCAGATGCCATCTTCCTCCAAGATGTGACAGCGTTTTCGGTGGAAGGGGGTTTGCCGGGGAAGCAGTGGGGACAGTCCCCCAAAGCTCCCCATTCCAGGGAACGGACGGTGTTCAGGGATCCTGTCGCCTCTCCTCTCCTGTGGCGAAGGCACTGGCCTTGTCCGTGAGTCCGCCTGAGAGCCAGTACCAAAGGCCAAGCGTTGCCTACAACGGGAGTTGGTATTGTGTATTGAGTGCCATCCTAGGCCACGCACGCTGCTGCAGGTTTGTGGCTGTGTCTGCTTATTTCGGCCTGGCAGCGAGAACCCAGGGCGCCAACATGAAGCCCGGGACAGCAAGGCCTAAGACGGACCAGCTCTCCGCAGCTCTTCTTCCCTGACGCGACAGAGCAAACACCGAAATCTTTGCTGAGGAAGCAGCATCGAAGTGCGGTTCCCGCCAAGCTGAAAACCTATGCGAAAGCATAGCCATCGCTGGGAAATCAGAGTCGTTTCTGTGGGCTGCTGTTGCTGCTTGCCTTAGCCTAGTATTCGAGCACGGCGGGAGGAACCCGCATAGAGCAAAAGCCTCTTTGCTAGGCCATCCCCTCTGGGAAAGCACAGCATTCTCTGGGAAATCAGAGTCGGATCTGTGGGATGCTGCTGCTGTTTTCCTGAGGAAGACTCCACAGCACGGTGTAATAAATCTGCATGGAGCGAGATCCACTTTGCCTGGGCATCCCTTCTGCCTGAGAGAGAAGCGTGGTTGCGCCTGTGGAAAGATCCTTAAAGAAAGGGACATGTCTGTCACTGCACTCCCCAGGAGCCTGTCTCGGGAAAGTGCAGCATGCTGCCCCAGGAGAAGAGAAGGAGTCGTTGGCCTTGTGGACGGAAAACGGTCGCGAAGCAGGAGCGCCGGCCCTGGCAAGAACAGCGGGCCGGTGGCAAGACAATTGTCACCCTCTGCTTGTGCAGAGAGACGAAGCTAAGGAGACACGGGCGGATGATTGGGCACGGGAGCGTGCTCTAATCTGAGGAAGGAGTCTGGACAGAAGGAAGGCCTTTCCTGTGCCTCTGGGCCCAAGGGGATAGCAGGTCCTTGGCCACCTGTCCAGAGGGCAGACGTGGGCTTGCCACCAATCTCCCGAACCTGAACTCGCAGAAACACCTCCTGGAGGAACGGGCAATCAAATGCCGTCTTCCTCCAGGATGTGGCAGCCTTGGCGGAGGCAGGGGGTGTGTCGGGGAAACAGGGACAGTTTCCCATTACTCCCCATCCCAGGGCACGGGCCGTGTGCAGTGATCCTCTCGCAGCTCCTCAAGGATGGGGAAGGCACGAGCCTAGTCCCCTGTCCCCCTGAATGCCAGAGCGAAAGGGCAGGCCTTGCCTACGAGGAGAGATGTCATTGTGAGCAGAGTGCCATCCTAGGCCATGCACGCTGCTGCAGGGTCGAGGCTGGGTCTGCTTATTTCGGCTTGGTAGGATGAACCCAGGATGTGAACTTGGAGCCCGGGAAAGCAAGGCCCAAGAGGCACCAGCTCTCCCGCTGCTCTTCTTCCCTGAAGCGACTAAAGCCTTGCTGAGGAAGCAGCGGCCAAGTGCTGTTCGCTCCAAGCCAAAGCCTCTGCGAAAGCACAGCATTCGCTGAGAAATCAGAGTCGGATCTGCGGGCTCTACTGCTGCTTGCCTGAGCCCGGTCTCGCGGTGGGAGAAACCCGCATACAGCGAAATCCTCTTTGCCCGGGCATCTCCTCTGGGAAAGCACAGCATTCACTGGGAAATCAGAATCGGATGTGGGGGATGCTGCTGCTGAATACCTAAGCTACTCTCCACAGCACGTTGGAAGATACCCGCATGCAACGAAATCCTCTTTGCCCTAGCACCTCTTTGCCTAAGAGAGAAGCGTGGTTGCACATCTGAAAGGGCCTTAAGGAAAGGGACATGTCTTTCACTGCACTCCCCAGGAGCACGTCTGGGGCAGGCCGAACAAGCCGCCCCCAGAGAAGAGAAGGTGCCATTGGCCTTGAGTTTGGGAAACGGTCGGGAAGCAGGAGAGCCTGCCGTGGCAGGAAGAGAAGGCCGGAGGCAAGACAAGTGTCACCCGCTCCCTGTGCGGAGACACGAAGCCTCACTGCTAATGAGACATGAGGTGACGACTAGGGCAGGGGCACCTGCTCCACTCTGAGGAAGGAGTCTGGGCAGAAGGCAGGCCTGTCTTGTGCCTCTGGTCCCAAGGGGACAGCATGTCCTTGACCACCTGTCTGTAGGGCACACTTGGGCTTGCTACCAGGAGCCAAACCCGGAACTTGAGGAACAGCTCCCTCGTGAAATGGGCAGTCAGATGCCATCTTCCTCCAAGATGTGGCAGCGTTTTCGGTGGCAGGGGGTTTGCCGGGGAAGGAGTGGGAACAGTCCCCCAAAGCTCCCCATTCCAGGGAACGGACGGTGTTCAGGGATCCTGTCGCCTCTCCTCTCCTGTGGCGAAGGCACTGGCCTTGTCCGTGAGTCCGCCTGAGAGCCAGTACCAAAGGCCAAGCGTTGCCTACAACGGGAGTTGGTAGTGTGCATTGAGTGCCATCCTAGGCCACGCACGCCTCTGCAGGTTTGTGGCTGTGTCTGCTTATTTCGGCCTGGCAGCGAGAACCCAGGGCGCCAACATGAAGCCCGGGACAGCAAGGCCTAAGACGGACCAGCTCTCCGTACCTCTTCTTCCCTGACGCGACAGAGCAAACACCGAAATCCTTGCTGAGGAAGCAGCAGCGAAGTGCGGTTCCCGCCAAGCTGAAAACCTATGCTAAAGCATAGCCATCGCTGGGAAATCAGAGTCGTTTCTGTGGGCTGCTGTTGCTGCTTGCCTTAGCCTAGTATTCGAGCACGGCGGGAGGAACCCGCATAGAGCAAAAGCCTCTTTGCTAGGGCATCCCCTCTGGGAAAGCACAGCATTCTCTGGGAAATCAGAGTCGGATCTGTGGGATGCTGCTGCTGTTTTCCTGAGGAAGACTCCACAGCACGGTGTAATAAATCTGCATGGAGCGAGATCCACTTTGCCTGGGCATCCCTTCTGCCTGAGAGAGAAGCGTGGTTGCGCCTGTGGAAAGATCCTTAAAGAAAGGGACATGTCTGTCACTGCACTCCCCAGGAGCCTGTCTCGGGAAAGTGCAGCATGCTGCCCCAGGAGAAGAGCAGGAGTCGTTGGCCTTGTGGACAGAAAACGGTCGCGAAGCAGGAGCGCCGGCCCTGGCAAGAACAGCGGGCCGGTGGCAAGACAATTGTCACCCTCTGCTTGTGCAGAGAGACGAAGCTAAGGAGACACGGGCGGATGATTGGGCACGGGAGCGTGCTCTAATCTGAGGAAGGAGTCTGGACAGAAGGAAGGCCTTTCCTGTGCCTCTGGGCCCAAGGGGATAGCAGGTCCTTGGCCACCTGTCCAGAGGGCAGACGTGGGCTTGCCACCAATCTCCCCAACCTGAACTCACAGAAACACCTCCTGGAGGAACGGGCAATCAAATGCCGTCTTTCTCCAGGATGTGGCAGCCTTGGCGGAGGCAGGGGGTGTGTCGGGGAAACAGGGACAGTTTCCCATTACTCCCCATCCCAGGGCACGGGCCGTGTGCAGTGATCCTCTCGCGGCTCCTCAAGGATGGGGAAGGCACGAGCCTAGTCCCCTGTCCCCCTGAATGCCAGAGCGAAAGGGCAGGCCTTGCCTACGAGGAGAGATGTCATTGTGAGCAGAGTGCCATCCTAGGCCATGCACGCTGCTGCAGGGTCGAGGCTGGGTCTGCTTATTTCGGCTTGGTAGGATGAACCCAGGATGTGAACTTGGAGCCCGGGAAAGCAAGGCCCAAGAGGCACCAGCTCTCCCGCTGCTCTTCTTCCCTGAAGCGACTAAAGCCTTGCTGAGGAAGCAGCGGCCAAGTGCTGTTCGCTCCAAGCCAAAGCCTCTGCGAAAGCACAGCATTCGCTGAGAAATCAGAGTCGGATATGCGGGCTCTACTGCTGCTTGCCTGAGCCCGGTGTAACGGTGGGAGAAACCCGCATACAGCGAAATGCTCTTTGCCCGGGCATCTCCTCTGGGAAAGCACAGCATTCACTGGGAAATCAGAATCGGATGTGGGGGATGCTGCTGCTGAATACCTAAGCTACTCTCCACAGCACGTTGGAAGATACCCGCATGCAACGAAATCCTCTTTGCCCTAGCACCTCTTTGCCTAAGAGAGAAGCGTGGTTGCACATCTGAAAGGGACTTAAGGAAAGGGACATGTCTTTCACTGCACTCCCCAGGAGCAAGTCTGGGGCAGGCCGAACAAGCCGCCCCCAGAGAAGAGAAGGTGCCATTGGCCTTGAGTTTGGGAAACGGTCGGGAAGCAGGAGAGCCTGCCGTGGCAGGAAGAGCAGGCCGGTGGCAAGACAAGTGTCACCCGCTCCCGGTGCGGAGAGACGAAGCCTCACTGCTAATGAGACATGAGGTGACGACTAGGGCAGGGGCACCTGCTCCACTCTGAGGAAGGAGTCTGGGCAGAAGGCAGGCCTGTCTTGTGCCTCTGGTCCCAAGGGGACAGCATGTCCTTGACCACCTGTCCGTAGGGCACACTTGGGCTTGCTACCAGGAGCCAAACCCGGAACTTGAGGAACAGCTCCCTCGTGAAATGGGCAGTCAGATGCCATCTTCCTCCAAGATGTGACAGCGTTTTCGGTGGCAGGGGGTTTGCCGGGGAAGGAGTGGGGACAGTCCGCCAAAGCTCCCCATTCCAGGGAACGGACGGTGTTCAGGGATCCTGTCGCCTCTCCTCTCCTGTGGCGAAGGCACTGGCCTTGTCCGTGAGTCCGCCTGAGAGCCAGTACCAAAGGCCAAGCGTTGCCTACAACGGGAGTTGGTAGTGTGCATTGAGTGCCATCCTAGGCCACGCACGCTGCTGCAGGTTTGTGGCTGTGTCTGCTTATTTCGGCCTGGCAGCGAGAACCCAGGGCGCCAACATGAAGCCCGGGACAGCAAGGCCTAAGACGGACCAGCTCTCCGCAGCTCTTCTTCCCTGACGCGACAGAGCAAACACCGAAATCCTTGCTGAGGAAGCAGCAACGAAGTGCGGTTCCCGCCAAGCTGAAAACCTATGCGAAAGCATAGCCATCGCTGGGAAATCAGAGTCGTTTCTGTGGGCTGCTGTTGCTGCTTGCCTTAGCCTAGTATTCGAGCACGGCGGGAGGAACCCGCATAGAGCAAAAGCCTCTTTCCTAGGGCATCCCCTCTGGGAAAGCACAGCATTCTCTGGGAAATCAGAGTCGGATCTGTGGGATGCTGCTGCTGTTTTCCTGAGGAAGACTCCACAGCACGGTGTAATAAATCTGCATGGAGCGAGATCCACTTTGCCTGGGCATCCCTTCTGCCTGAGAGAGAAGCGTGGTTGCGCCTGTGGAAAGATCCTTAAAGAAAGGGACATGTCTGTCACTGCACTCCCCAGGAGCCTGTCTCGGGAAAGTGCAGCATGCTGCCCCAGGAGAAGAGCAGGAGTCGTTGGCCTTGTGGACGGAAAACGGTCGCGAAGCAGGAGCGCCGGCCCTGGCAAGAACAGCGGGCCGGTGGCAATACAATTGTCACCCTCTGCTTGTGCAGAGAGACGAAGCTAAGGAGACACGGGCGGATGATTGGGCACGGGAGCGTGCTCTAATCTGAGGAAGGAGTCTGGACAGAAGGAAGGCCTTTCCTGTGCCTCTGGGCCCAAGGGGATAGCAGGTCCTTGGCCACCTGTCCAGAGGGCAGACGTGGGCTTGCCACCAATCTCCCCAACCTGAACTCACAGAAACACCTCCTGGAGGAACGGGCAATCAAATGCCGTCTTTCTCCAGGATGTGGCAGCCTTGGCGGAGGCAGGGGGTGTGTCGGGGAAACAGGGACAGTTTCCCATTACTCCCCATCCCAGGGCACGGGCCGTGTGCAGTGATCCTCTCGCGGCTCCTCAAGGATGGGGAAGGCACGAGCCTAGTCCCCTGTCCCCCTGAATGCCAGAGCGAAAGGGCAGGCCTTGCCTACGAGGAGAGATGACATTGTGAGCAGAGTGCCATCCTAGGCCATGCACGCTGCTGCAGGGTCGAGGCTGGGTCTGCTTATTTCGGCTTGGTAGGATGAACCCAGGATGTGAACTTGGAGCCCGGGAAAGCAAGGCCCAAGAGGCACCAGCTCTCCCGCTGCTCTTCTTCCCTGAAGCGACTAAAGCCTTGCTGAGGAAGCAGCGGCCAAGTGCTGTTCGCTCCAAGCCAAAGCCTCTGCGAAAGCACAGCATTCGCCGAGAAATCAGAGTCGGATCTGCGGGCTCTACTGCTGCTTGCCTGAGCCCGGTGTAACGGTGGGAGAAACCCGCATACAGCGAAATCCTCTTTGCCCGGGCATCTCCTCTGGGAAAGCACAGCATTCACTGGGAAATCAGAATCGGATGTGGGGGATGCTGCTGCTGAATACCTAAGCTACTCTCCACAGCACGTTGGAAGATACCCGCATGCAACGAAATCCTCTTTGCCCTAGCACCTCTTTGCCTAAGAGAGAAGCGTGGTTGCACATCTGAAAGGGACTTAAGGAAAGGGACATGTCTTTCACTGCACTCCCCAGGAGCAAGTCTGGGGCAGGCCGAACAAGCCGCCCCCAGAGAAGAGAAGGTGCCATTGGCCTTGAGTTTGGGAAACGGTCGGGAAGCAGGAGAGCCTGCCGTGGCAGGAAGAGCAGGCCGGTGGCAAGACAAGTGTCACCCGCTCCCGGTGCGGAGAGACGAAGCCTCACTGCTAATGAGACATGAGGTGACGACTAGGGCAGGGGCACCTGCTCCACTCTGAGGAAGGAGTCTGGGCAGAAGGCAGGCCTGTCTTGTGCCTCTGGTCCCAAGGGGACAGCATGTCCTTGACCACCTGTCCGTAGGGCACACTTGGGCTTGCTACCAGGAGCCAAACCCGGAACTTGAGGAACAGCTCCCTCGTGAAATGGGCAGTCAGATGCCATCTTCCTCCAAGATGTGACAGCGTTTTCGGTGGCAGGGGGTTTGCCGGGGAAGGAGTGGGGACAGTCCGCCAAAGCTCCCCATTCCAGGGAACGGACGGTGTTCAGGGATCCTGTCGCCTCTCCTCTCCTGTGGCGAAGGCACTGACCTTGTCCGTGAGTCCGCCTGAGAGCCAGTACCAAAGGCCAAGCGTTGCCTACAACGGGAGTTGGTAGTGTGCATTGAGTGCCATCCTAGGCCACGCACGCTGCTGCAGGTTTGTGGCTGTGTCTGCTTATTTCGGCCTGGCAGCGAGAACCCAGGGCGCCAACATGAAGCCCGGGACAGCAAGGCCTAAGACGGACCAGCTCTCCGCAGCTCTTCTTCCCTGACGCGACAGAGCAAACACCGAAATCCTTGCTGAGGAAGCAGCAACGAAGTGCGGTTCCCGCCAAGCTGAAAACCTATGCGAAAGCATAGCCATCGCTGGGAAATCAGAGTCGTTTCTGTGGGCTGCTGTTGCTGCTTGCCTTAGCCTAGTATTCGAGCACGGCGGGAGGAACCCGCATAGAGCAAAAGCCTCTTTGCTAGGGCATCCCCTCTGAGAAAGCACAGCATTCTCTGGGAAATCAGAGTCGGATCTGTGGGATGCTGCTGCTGTTTTCCTGAGGAGACTCCACAGCACGGTGTAATAAATCTGCATGGAGCGAGATCCACTTTGCCTGGGCATCCCTTCTGCCTGAGAGAGAAGCGTGGTTGCGCCTGTGGAAAGAGCCTTAAAGAAAGGGACATGTCTGTCACTGCACTCCCCAGGAGCCTGTCTCGGGAAAGTGCAGCATGCTGCCCCAGGAGAAGAGAAGGAGTCGTTGGCCTTGTGGACGGAAAACGGTCGCGAAGCAGGAGCGCCGGCCCTGGCAAGAACAGCGGGCCGGTGGCAAGACAATTGTCACCCTCTGCTTGTGCAGAGAGACGAAGCTAAGGAGACACGGGGGGATGATTGGGCACGGGAGCGTGCTCTAATCTGAGGAAGGAGTCTGGACAGAAGGAAGGCCTTTCCTGTGCCTCTGGGCCCAAGGGGATAGCAGGTCCTTGGCCACCTGTCCAGAGGGCAGACGTGGGCTTGCCACCAATCTCCCGAACCTGAACTCGCAGAAACACCTCCTGGAGGAACGGGCAATCAAATGCCGTCTTCCTCCAGGATGTGGCAGCCTTGGCGGAGGCAGGGGGTGTGTCGGGGAAACAGGGACAGTTTCCCATTACTCCCCATCCCAGGGCACGGGCCGTGTGCAGTGATCCTCTCGCGGCTCCTCAAGGATGGGGAAGGCACGAGCCTAGTCCCCTGTCCCCCTGAATGCCAGAGCGAAAGGACAGGCCTTGCCTACGAGGAGAGATGTCATTGTGAGCAGAGTGCCATCCTATGCCATGCACGCTGCTGCAGGGTCGAGGCTGGGTCTGCTTATTTCGGCTTGGTAGGATGAACCCAGGATGTGAACTTGGAGCCCGGGAAAGCAAGGCCCAAGAGGCACCAGCTCTCCCGCTGCTCTTCTTCCCTGAAGCGACTAAAGCCTTGCTGAGGAAGCAGCGGCCAAGTGCTGTTCTATCCAAGCCAAAGCCTCTGCGAAAGCACAGCATTCGCTGAGAAATCAGAGTCGGATCTGCGGGCTCTACTGCTGCTTGCCTGAGCCCGGTCTCGCGGTGGGAGAAACCCGCATACAGCGAAATCCTCTTTGCCCGGGCTTCTCCTCTGGGAAAGCACAGCATTCACTGGGAAATCAGAATCGGATGTGGGGGATGCTGCTGCTGAATACCTAAGCTACTCTCCACAGCACGTTGGAAGATACCCGCATGCAACGAAATCCTCTTTGCCCTAGCACCTCTTTGCCTAAGAGAGAAGCGTGGTTGCACATCTGAAAGGGCCTTAAGGAAAGGGACATGATTTCACTGCACTCCCCAGGAGCAAGTCTGGGGCAGGCCGAACAAGCCGCCCCCAGAGAAGAGAAGGTGCCATTGGCCTTGAGTTTGGGAAACGGTCGGGAAGCAGGAGAGCCTGCCGTGGCAGGAAGAGCAGGCCGGTGGCAAGACAAGTGTCACCCGCTCCCTGTGCGGAGAGACGAAGCCTCACTGCTAATGAGACATGAGGTGACGACTAGGGCAGGGGCACCTGCTCCACTCTGAGGAAGCAGTCTGGGCAGAAGGCAGGCCTGTCTTGTGCCTCTGGTCCCAAGGGGACAGCATGTCCTTGACCACCTGTCCGTAGGGCACACTTGGGCTTGCTACCAGGAGCCAAACCCGGAACTTGAGGAACAGCTCCCTCGTGAAATGGGCAGTCAGATGCCATCTTCCTCCAAGATGTGACAGCGTTTTCGGTGGCAGGGGGTTTGCCGGGGAAGGAGTGGGGACAGTCCCCCAAAGCTCCCCATTCCAGGGAACGGACGGTGTTCAGGGATCCTGTCGCCTCTCCTCTCCTGTGGCGAAGGCACTGGCCTTGTCCGTGAGTCCGCCTGAGAGCCAGTACCAAAGGCCAAGCGTTGCCTACAACGGGAGTTGGTAGTGTGCATTGAGTGCCATCCTAGGCCACGCACGCTGCTGCAGGTTTGTGGCTGTGTCTGCTTATTTCGGCCTGGCAGCGAGAACCCAGGGCGCCAACATGAAGCCCGGGACAGCAAGGCCTAAGACGGACCAGCTCTCCGCAGCTCTTCTTCCCTGACGCGACAGAGCAAACACCGAAATCCTTGCTGAGGAAGCAGCAGCGAAGTGCGGTTCCCGCCAAGCTGAAAAGCTATGCGAAAGCATAGCCATCGCTGGGAAATCAGAGTCTTTTCTGTGGGCTGCTGTTGCTGCTTGCCTTAGCCTAGTATTCGAGCACGGCGGGAGGAACCCGCATAGAGCAAAAGCCTCTTTGCTAGGGCATCCCCTCTGGGAAAGCACAGCATTCTCTGGGAAATCAGAGTCGGATCTGTGGGATGCTGCTGCTGTTTTCCTGAGGAAGACTCCACAGCATGGTGTAATAAATCTGCATGGAGCGAGATCCACTTTGCCTGGGCATCCCTTCTGCCTGAGAGAGAAGCCTGGTTGCGCCTGTGGAAAGAGCCTTAAAGAAAGGGACATGTCTGTCACTGCACTCCCCAGGAGCCTGTCTCGGGAAAGTGCAGCATGCTGCCCCAGGAGAAGAGAAGGAGTCGTTGGCCTTGTGGACGGAAAACGGTCGCGAAGCAGGAGCGCCGGCCCTGGCAAGAACAGCGGGCCGGTGGCAAGACAATTGTCACCCTCTGCTTGTGCAGAGAGACGAAGCTAAGGAGACACGAGGGGATGATTGGGCACGGGAGCGTGCTCTAATCTGAGGAAGGAGTCTGGACAGAAGGAAGGCCTTTCCTGTGCCTCTGGGCCCAAGGGGATAGCAGGTCCTTGGCCACCTGTCCAGAGGGCAGACGTGGGCTTGCCACCAATCTCCCGAACCTGAACTCGCAGAAACACCTCCTGGAGGAACGGGCAATCAAATGCCGTCTTCCTCCAGGATGTGGCAGCCTTGGCGGAGGCAGGGGGTGTGTCGGGGAAACAGGGACAGTTTCCCATTACTCCCCATCCCAGGGCACGGGCCGTGTGCAGTGATCCTCTCGCGGCTCCTCAAGGATGGGGAAGGCACGAGCCTAGTCCCCTGTCCCCCTGAATGCCAGAGCGAAAGGGCAGGCCTTGCCTACGAGGAGAGATGTCATTGTGAGCAGAGTGCCATCCTAGGCCATGCACGCTGCTGCAGGGTCGAGGCTGGGTCTGCTTATTTCGGCTTGGTAGGATGAACCCAGGATGTGAACTTGGAGCCCGGGAAAGCAAGGCCCAAGAGGCACCAGCTCTCCCGCTGCTCTTCTTCCCTGAAGCGACTAAAGCCTTGCTGAGGAAGCAGCGGCCAAGTGCTGTTCTATCCAAGCCAAAGCCTCTGCGAAAGCACAGCATTCGCTGAGAAATCAGAGTCGGATAGGCGGGCTCTACTGCTGCTTGCCTGAGCCCGGTCTCGCGGTGGGAGAAACCCGCATACAGCGAAATCCTCTTTGGCCGGGCATCTCCTCTGGGAAAGCACAGCATTCACTGGGAAATCAGAATCGGTTGTGGGGGATGCTGCTGCTGAATACCTAAGCTACTCTCCACAGCACGTTGGAAGATACCCGCATGCAACGAAATCCTCTTTGCCCTAGCACCTCTTTGCCTAAGAGAGAAGCGTGGTTGCACATCTGAAAGGGCCTTAAGGAAAGGGACATGTCTTTCACTGCACTCCCCAGGAGCAAGTCTGGGGCAGGCCGAACAAGCCGCCCCCAGAGAAGAGAAGATGCCATTGGCCTTGAGTTTGGGAAACGGTCGGGAAGCAGGAGAGCCTGCCGTGGCAGGAAGAGCAGGCCGGTGGCAAGACAAGTGTCACCCGCTCCCGGTGCGGAGAGACGAAGCCTCACTGCTAATGAGACATGAGGTGACGACTAGGGCAGGGGCACCTGCTCCACTCTGAGGAAGGAGTCTGGGCAGAAGGCAGGCCTGTCTTGTGCCTCTGGTCCCAAGGGGACAGCATGTCCTTGACCACCTGTCCGTAGGGCACACTTGGGCTTGCTACCAGGAGCCAAACCCGGAACTTGAGGAACAGCTCCCTCGTGAAATGGGCAGTCAGATGCCATCTTCCTCCAAGATGTGACAGCGTTTTCGGTGGCAGGGGGTTTGCCGGGGAAGGAGTGGGGACAGTCCCCCAAAGCTCCCCATTCCAGGCAACGGACGGTGTTCAGGGATCCTGTCGCCTCTCCTCTCCTGTGGCGAAGGCACTGGCCTTGTCCGTGAGTCCGCCTGAGAGCCAGTACCAAAGGCCAAGCGTTGCCTACAACGGGAGTTGGTAGTGTGCATTGAGTGCCATCCTAGGCCACGCACGCTGCTGCAGGTTTGTGGCTGTGTCTGCTTATTTCGGCCTGGCAGCGAGAACCCAGGGCGCCAACATGAAGCCCGGGACAGCAAGGCCTAAGACGGACCAGCTCTCCGCAGCTCTTCTTCCCTGACGCGACAGAGCAAACACCGAAATCCTTGCTGAGGAAGCAGCAGCGAAGTGCGGTTCCCGCCAAGCTGAAAAGCTATGCGAAAGCATAGCCATCGCTGGGAAATCAGAGTCGTTTCTGTGGGCTGCTGTTGCTGCTTGCCTTAGCCTAGTATTCGAGCACGGCGGGAGGAACCCGCATAGAGCAAAAGCCTCTTTGCTAGGGCATCCCCTCTGGGAAAGCACAGCATTCTCTGGGAAATCAGAGTCGGATCTGTGGGATGCTGCTGCTGTTTTCCTGAGGAAGACTCCACAGCACGGTGTAATAAATCTGCATGGAGCGAGATCCACTTTGCCTGGGCATCCCTTCTGCCTGAGAGAGAAGCCTGGTTGCGCCTGTGGAAAGAGCCTTAAAGAAAGGGACATGTCTGTCACTGCACTCCCCAGGAGCCTGTCTCGGGAAAGTGCAGCATGCTGCCCCAGGAGAAGAGAAGGTGTCGTTGGCCTTGTGGACGGAAAACGGTCGCGAAGCAGGAGCGCCGGCCCTGGCAAGAACAGCGGGCCGGTGGCAAGACAATTGTCACCCTCTGCTTGTGCAGAGAGACGAAGCTAAGGAGACACGAGGGGATGATTGGGCACGGGAGCGTGCTCTAATCTGAGGAAGGAGTCTGGACAGAAGGAAGGCCTTTCCTGTGCCTCTGGGCCCAAGGGGATAGCAGGTCCTTGGCCACCTGTCCAGAGGGCAGACGTGGGCTTGCCACCAATCTCCCGAACCTGAACTCGCAGAAACACCTCCTGGAGGAACGGGCAATCAAATGCCGTCTTCCTCCAGGATGTGGCAGCCTTGGCGGAGGCAGGGGGTGTGTCGGGGAAACAGGGACAGTTTCCCATTACTCCCCATCCCAGGGCACGGGCCGTGTGCAGTGATCCTCTCGCGGCTCCTCAAGGATGGGGAAGGCACGAGCCTAGTCCCCTGTCCCCCTGAATGCCAGAGCGAAAGGACAGGCCTTGCCTACGAGGAGAGATGTCATTGTGAGCAGAGTGCCATCCTAGGCCATGCACGCTGCTGCAGGGTCGAGGCTGGGTCTGCTTATTTCGGCTTGGTAGGATGAACCCAGGATGTGAACTTGGAGCCCGGGAAAGCAAGGCCCAAGAGGCACCAGCTCTCCCGCTGCTCTTCTTCCCTGAAGCGACTAAAGCCTTGCTGAGGAAGCAGCGGCCAAGTGCAGTTCGCTCCAAGCCAAAGCCTCTGCGAAAGCACAGCATTCGCTGAGAAATCAGAGTCGGATCTGCGGGCTCTACTGCTGCTTGCCTGAGCCCGGTCTCGCGGTGGGAGAAAGCCGCATACAGCGAAATCCTCTTTGCCCGGGCTTCTCCTCTGGGAAAGCACAGCATTCACTGGGAAATCAGAATCGGATGTGGGGGATGCTGCTGCTGAATACCTAAGCTACTCTCCACAGCACGTTGGAAGATACCCGCATGCAACGAAATCCTCTTTGCCCTAGCACCTCTTTGCCTAAGAGAGAAGCGTGGTTGCACATCTGAAAGGGCCTTAAGGAAAGGGACATGTCTTTCACTGCACTCCCCAGGAGCAAGTCTGGGGCAGGCCGAACAAGCCGCCCCCAGAGAAGAGAAGGTGCCATTGGCCTTGAGTTTGGGAAACGGTCGGGAAGCAGGAGAGCCTGCCGTGGCAGGAAGAGCAGGCCGGTGGCAAGAGAAGTGTCACCCGCTCCCTGTGCGGAGAGACGAAGCCTCACTGCTAATGAGACATGAGGTGACGACTAGGGCAGGGGCACCTGCTCCACTCTGAGGAAGGAGTCTGGGCAGAAGGCAGGCCTGTCTTGTGCCTCTGGTCCCAAGGGGACAGCATGTCCTTGACCACCTGTCCGTAGGGCACACTTGGGCTTGCTACCAGGAGCCAAACCCGGAACTTGAGGAACAGCTCCCTCGTGAAATGGGCAGTCAGATGCCATCTTCCTCCAAGATGTGACAGCGTTTTCGGTGGCAGGGGGTTTGCCGGGGAAGGAGTGGGGACAGTCCCCCAAAGCTCCCCATTCCAGGGAACGGACGGTGTTCAGGGATCCTGTCGCCTCTCCTCTCCTGTGGCGAAGGCACTGGCCTTGTCCGTGAGTCCGCCTGAGAGCCAGTACCAAAGGCCAAGCGTTGCCTACAACGGGAGTTGGTAGTGTGCATTGAGTGCCATCCTAGGCCACGCACGCTGCTGCAGGTTTGTGGCTGTGTCTGCTTATTTCGGCCTGGCAGCGAGAACCCAGGGCGCCAACATGAAGCCCGGGACAGCAAGGCCTAAGACGGACCAGCTCTCCGCAGCTCTTCTTCCCTGACGGGACAGAGCAAACACCGAAATCCTTGCTGAGGAAGCAGCAGCGAAGTGCGGTTCCCGCCAAGCTGAAAAGCTATGCGAAAGCATAGCCATCGCTGGGAAATCAGAGTCGTTTCTGTGGGCTGCTGTTGCTGCTTGCCTTAGCCTAGTATTCGAGCACGGCGGGAGGAACCCGCATAGAGCAAAAGCCTCTTTGCTAGGGCATCCCCTCTGGGAAAGCACAGCATTCTCTGGGAAATCAGAGTCGGATCTGTGGGATGCTGCTGCTGTTTTCCTGAGGAAGACTCCACAGCATGGTGTAATAAATCTGCATGGAGCGAGATCCACTTTGCCTGGGCATCCCTTCTGCCTGAGAGAGAAGCCTGGTTGCGCCTGTGGAAAGAGCCTTAAAGAAAGGGACATGTCTGTCACTGCACTCCCCAGGAGCCTGTCTCGGGAAAGTGCAGCATGCTGCCCCAGGAGAAGAGAAGGAGTCGTTGGCCTTGTGGACGGAAAACGGTCGCGAAGCAGGAGCGCCGGCCCTGGCAAGAACAGCGGGCCGGTGGCAAGACAATTGTCACCCTCTGCTTGTGCAGAGAGACGAAGCTAAGGAGACACGAGGGGATGATTGGGCACGGGAGCGTGCTCTAATCTGAGGAAGGAGTCTGGACAGAAGGAAGGCCTTTCCTGTGCCTCTGGGCCCAAGGGGATAGCAGGTCCTTGGCCACCTGTCCAGAGGGCAGACGTGGGCTTGCCACCAATCTCCCGAACCTGAACTCGCAGAAACACCCCCTGGAGGAACGGGCAATCAAATGCCGTCTTCCTCCAGGATGTGGCAGCCTTGGCGGAGGCAGGGGGTGTGTCGGGGAAACAGGGACAGTTTCCCATTACTCCCCATCCCAGGGCACGGGCCGTGTGCAGTGATCCTCTCGCGGCTCCTCAAGGATGGGGAAGGCACGAGCCTAGTCCCCTGTCCCCCTGAATGCCAGAGCGAAAGGGCAGGCCTTGCCTACGAGGAGAGATGTCATTGTGAGCAGAGTGCCATCCTAGGCCATGCACGCTGCTGCAGGGTCGAGGCTGGGTCTGCTTATTTCGGCTTGGTAGGATGAACCCAGGATGTGAACTTGGAGCCCGGGAAAGCAAGGCCCAAGAGGCACCAGCTCTCCCGCTGCTCTTCTTCCCTGAAGCGACTAAAGCCTTGCTGAGGAAGCAGCGGCCAAGTGCTGTTCTATCCAAGCCAAAGCCTCTGCGAAAGCACAGCATTCGCTGAGAAATCAGAGTCGGATAGGCGGGCTCTACTGCTGCTTGCCTGAGCCCGGTCTCGCGGTGGGAGAAACCCGCATACAGCGAAATCCTCTTTGGCCGGGCATCTCCTCTGGGAAAGCACAGCATTCACTGGGAAATCAGAATCGGTTGTGGGGGATGCTGCTGCTGAATACCTAAGCTACTCTCCACAGCACGTTGGAAGATACCCGCATGCAACGAAATCCTCTTTGCCCTAGCACCTCTTTGCCTAAGAGAGAAGCGTGGTTGCACATCTGAAAGGGCCTTAAGGAAAGGGACATGTCTTTCACTGCACTCCCCAGGAGCAAGTCTGGGGCAGGCCGAACAAGCCGCCCCCAGAGAAGAGAAGATGCCATTGGCCTTGAGTTTGGGAAACGGTCGGGAAGCAGGAGAGCCTGCCGTGGCAGGAAGAGCAGGCCGGTGGCAAGACAAGTGTCACCCGCTCCCGGTGCGGAGAGACGAAGCCTCACTGCTAATGAGACATGAGGTGACGACTAGGGCAGGGGCACCTGCTCCACTCTGAGGAAGGAGTCTGGGCAGAAGGCAGGCCTGTCTTGTGCCTCTGGTCCCAAGGGGACAGCATGTCCTTGACCACCTGTCCGTAGGGCACACTTGGGCTTGCTACCAGGAGCCAAACCCGGAACTTGAGGAACAGCTCCCTCGTGAAATGGGCAGTCAGATGCCATCTTCCTCCAAGATGTGATAGCGTTTTCGGTGGCAGGGGGTTTGCCGGGGAAGGAGTGGGGACAGTCCCCCAAAGCTCCCCATTCCAGGCAACGGACGGTGTTCAGGGATCCTGTCGCCTCTCCTCTCCTGTGGCGAAGGCACTGGCCTTGTCCGTGAGTCCGCCTGAGAGCCAGTACCAAAGGCCAAGCGTTGCCTACAACGGGAGTTGGTAGTGTGCATTGAGTGCCATCCTAGGCCACGCACGCTGCTGCAGGTTTGTGGCTGTGTCTGCTTATTTCGGCCTGGCAGCGAGAACCCAGGGCGCCAACATGAAGCCCGGGACAGCAAGGCCTAAGACGGACCAGCTCTCCGCAGCTCTTCTTCCCTGACGCGACAGAGCAAACACCGAAATCCTTGCTGAGGAAGCAGCAGCGAAGTGCGGTTCCCGCCAAGCTGAAAAGCTATGCGAAAGCATAGCCATCGCTGGGAAATCAGAGTCTTTTCTGTGGGCTGCTGTTGCTGCTTGCCTTAGCCTAGTATTCGAGCACGGCGGGAGGAACCCGCATAGAGCAAAAGCCTCTTTGCTAGGGCATCCCCTCTGGGAAAGCACAGCATTCTCTGGGAAATCAGAGTCGGATCTGTGGGATGCTGCTGCTGTTTTCCTGAGGAAGACTCCACAGCACGGTGTAATAAATCTGCATGGAGCGAGATCCACTTTGCCTGGGCATCCCTTCTGCCTGAGAGAGAAGCCTGGTTGCGCCTGTGGAAAGAGCCTTAAAGAAAGGGACATGTCTGTCACTGCACTCCCCAGGAGCCTGTCTCGGGAAAGTGCAGCATGCTGCCCCAGGAGAAGAGAAGGAGTCGTTGGCCTTGTGGACGGAAAACGGTCGCGAAGCAGGAGCGCCGGCCCTGGCAAGAACAGCGGGCCGGTGGCAAGACAATTGTCACCCTCTGCTTGTGCAGAGAGACGAAGCTAAGGAGACACGAGTTGATGATTGGGCACGGGAGCGTGCTCTAATCTGAGGAAGGAGTCTGGACAGAAGGAAGGCCTTTCCTGTGCCTCTGGGCCCAAGGGGATAGCAGGTCCTTGGCCACCTGTCCAGAGGGCAGACGTGGGCTTGCCACCAATCTCCCGAACCTGAACTCGCAGAAACACCTCCTGGAGGAACGGGCAATCAAATGCCGTCTTCCTCCAGGATGTGGCAGCCTTGGCGGAGGCAGGGCGTGTGTCGGGGAAACAGGGACAGTTTCCCATTACTCCCCATCCCAGGGCACGGGCCGTGTGCAGTGATCCTCTCGCGGCTCCTCAAGGATGGGGAAGGCACGAGCCTAGTCCCCTGTCCCCCTGAATGCCAGAGCGAAAGGGCAGGCCTTGCCTACGAGGAGAGATGTCATTGTGAGCAGAGTGCCATCCTAGGCCATGCACGCTGCTGCAGGGTCGAGGCTGGGTCTGCTTATTTCGGCTTGGTAGGATGAACCCAGGATGTGAACTTGGAGCCCGGGAAAGCAAGGCCCAAGAGGCACCAGCTCTCCCGCTGCTCTTCTTCCCTGAAGCGACTAAAGCCTTGCTGAGGAAGCAGCGGCCAAGTGCAGTTCGCTCCAAGCCAAAGCCTCTGCGAAAGCACAGCATTCGCTGAGAAATCAGAGTCGGATCTGCGGGCTCTACTGCTGCTTGCCTGAGCCCGGTCTCGCGGTGGGAGAAAGCCGCATACAGCGAAATCCTCTTTGCCCGGGCTTCTCCTCTGGGAAAGCACAGCATTCACTGGGAAATCAGAATCGGATGTGGGGGATGCTGCTGCTGAATACCTAAGCTACTCTCCACAGCACGTTGGAAGATACCCGCATGCAACGAAATCCTCTTTGCCCTAGCACCTCTTTGCCTAAGAGAGAAGCGTGGTTGCACATCTGAAAGGGCCTTAAGGAAAGGGACATGTCTTTCACTGCACTCCCCAGGAGCAAGTCTGGGGCAGGCCGAACAAGCCGCCCCCAGAGAAGAGAAGGTGCCATTGGCCTTGAGTTTGGGAAACGGTCGGGAAGCAGGAGAGCCTGCCGTGGCAGGAAGAGCAGGCCGGTGGCAAGAGAAGTGTCACCCGCTCCCGGTGCGGAGAGACGAAGCCTCACTGCTAATGAGACATGAGGTGACGACTAGGGCAGGGGCACCTGCTCCACTCTGAGGAAGGAGTCTGGGCAGAAGGCAGGCCTGTCTTGTGCCTCTGGTCCCAAGGGGACAGCATGTCCTTGACCACCTGTCCGTAGGGCACACTTGGGCTTGCTACCAGGAGCCAAACCCGGAACTTGAGGAACAGCTCCCTCGTGAAATGGGCAGTCAGATGCCATCTTCCTCCAAGATGTGACAGCGTTTTCGGTGGCAGGGGGTTTGCCGGGGAAGGAGTGGGGACAGTCCCCCAAAGCTCCCCATTCCAGGGAACGGACGGTGTTCAGGGATCCTGTCGCCTCTCCTCTCCTGTGGCGAAGGCACTGGCCTTGTCCGTGAGTCCGCCTGAGAGCCAGTACCAAAGGCCAAGCGTTGCCTACAACGGGAGTTGGTAGTGTGCATTGAGTGCCATCCTAGGCCACGCACGCTGCTGCAGGTTTGTGGCTGTGTCTGCTTATTTCGGCCTGGCAGCGAGAACCCAGGGCGCCAACATGAAGCCCGGGACAGCAAGGCCTAAGACGGACCAGCTCTCCGCAGCTCTTCTTCCCTGACGCGACAGAGCAAACACCGAAATCCTTGCTGAGGAAGCAGCAGCGAAGTGCGGTTCCCGCCAAGCTGAAAAACCTATGCGAAAGCATAGCCATCGCTGGGAAATCAGAGTCGTTTTTGTGGGCTGCTGTTGCTGCTTGCCTTAGCCTAGTATTCGAGCACGGCGGGAGGAACCCGCATAGAGCAAAAGCCTCTTTGCTAGGGCATCCCCTCTGGAAAGCACAGCATTCTCTGGGAAATCAGAGTCGGATCTGTGGGTTGCTGCTGCTGTTTTCCTGAGGAAGACTCCACAGCACGGTGTAATAAATCTGCATGGAGCGAGATCCACTTTGCCTGGGCATCCCTTCTGCCTGAGAGAGAAGCCTGGTTGCGCCTGTGGAAAGAGCCTTAAAGAAAGGGACATGTCTGTCACTGCACTCCCCAGGAGCCTGTCTCGGGAAAGTGCAGCATGCTGCCCCAGGAGAAGAGAAGGAGTCGTTGGCCTTGTGGACGGAAAACGGTCGCGAAGCAGGAGCGCCGGCCCTGGCAAGAACAGCGGGCCGGTGGCAAGACAATTGTCACCATCTGCTTGTGCAGAGAGACGAAGCTAAGGAGACACGAGGGGATGATTGGGCACGGGAGCGTGCTCTAATCTGAGGAAGGAGTCTGGACAGAAGGAAGGCCTTTCCTGTGCCTCTGGGCCCAAGGGGATAGCAGGTCCTTGGCCACCTGTCCAGAGGGCAGACGTGGGCTTGCCACCAATCTCCCGAACCTGAACTCGCAGAAACACCCCCTGGAGGAACGGGCAATCAAATGCCGTCTTCCTCCAGTATGTGGCAGCCTTGGCGGAGGCAGGGGGTGTGTCGGGGAAACAGGGACAGTTTCCCATTACTCCCCATCCAAGGGCACGGGCCGTGTGCAGTGATCCTCTCGCGGCTCCTGAAGGATGGGGAAGGCACGAGCCTAGTCCCCTGTCCCCCTGAATGCCAGAGCGAAAGGACAGGCCTTGCCTACGAGGAGAGATGTCATTGTGAGCAGAGTGCCATCCTATGCCATGCACGCTGCTGCAGGGTCGAGGCTGGGTCTGCTTATTTCGGCTTGGTAGGATGAACCCAGGATGTGAACTTGGAGCCCGGGAAAGCAAGGCCCAAGAGGCACCAGCTCTCCCGCTGCTCTTCTTCCCTGAAGCGACTAAAGCCTTGCTGAGGAAGCAGCGGCCAAGTGCTGTTCGCTCCAAGCCAAAGCCTCTGCGAAAGCACAGCATTAGCTGAGAAATCAGAGTCGGATCTGCGGGCTCTACTGCTGCTTGCCTGAGCCCGGTGTAACGGTGGGAGAAACCCGCATACAGTGAAATCCTCTTTGCCCGGGCATCTCCTCTGGGAAAGCACAGCATTCACTGGGAAATCAGAATCGGATGTGGGGGATGCTGCTGCTGAATACCTAAGCTACTCTCCACAGCACGTTGGAAGATACCCGCATGCAACGAAATCCTCTTTGCCCTAGCACCTCTTTGCCTAAGAGAGAAGCGTGGTTGCACATCTGAAAGGGCCTTAAGGAAAGGGACATGTCTTTCACTGCACTCCCCAGGAGCAAGTCTGGGGCAGGCCGAACAAGCCGCCCCCAGAGAAGAGAAGGTGCCATTGGCCTTGAGTTTGGGAAACGGTCGGGAAGCAGGAGAGCCTGCCGTGGCAGGAAGAGCAGGCCGGTGGCAAGACAAGTGTCACCCGCTCCCGGTGCGGAGAGTCGAAGCCTCACTGCTAAAGAGACATGAGGTGACGACTAGGGCAGGGGCACCTGCTCCACTCTGAGGAAGGAGTCTGGGCAGAAGGCAGGCCTGTCTTGTGCCTCTGGTCCCAAGGGGACAGCATGTCCTTGACCACCTGTCCGTAGGGCACACTTGGGCTTGCTACCAGGAGCCAAACCCGGAACTTGAGGAACAGCTCCCTCGTGAAATGGGCAGTCAGATGCCATCTTCCTCCAAGATGTGACAGCGTTTTCGGTGGCAGGGGGTTTGCCGGGGAAGGAGTGGGGACAGTCCCCCAAAGCTCCCCATTCCAGGCAACGGACGGTGTTCAGGGATCCTGTCGCCTCTCCTCTCCTGTGGCGAAGGCACTGGCCTTGTCCGTGAGTCCGCCTGAGAGCCAGTACCAAAGGCCAAGCGTTGCCTACAACGGGAGTTGGTAGTGTGCATTGAGTGCCATCCTAGGCCACGCACGCTGCTGCAGGTTTGTGGCTGTGTCTGCTTATTTCGGCCTGGCAGCGAGAACCCAGGGCGCCAACATGAAGCCCGGGACAGCAAGGCCTAAGACGGACCAGCTCTCCGCAGCTCTTCTTCCCTGACGCGACAGAGCAAACACCGAAATCCTTGCTGAGGAAGCAGCAGCGAAGTGCGGTTCCCGCCAAGCTGAAAAGCTATGCGAAAGCATAGCCATCGCTGGGAAATCAGAGTCGTTTCTGTGGGCTGCTGTTGCTGCTTGCCTTAGCCTAGTATTCGAGCACGGCGGGAGGAACCCGCATAGAGCAAAAGCCTCTTTGCTAGGGCATCCCCTCTGGGAAAGCACAGCATTCTCTGGGAAATCAGAGTCGGATCTGTGGGATGCTGCTGCTGTTTTCCTGAGGAAGACTCCACAGCACGGTGTAATAAATCTGCATGGAGCGAGATCCACTTTGCCTGGGCATCCCTTCTGCCTGAGAGAGAAGCCTGGTTGCGCCTGTGGAAAGAGCCTTAAAGAAAGGGACATGTCTGTCACTGCACTCCCCAGGAGCCTGTCTCGGGAAAGTGCAGCATGCTGCCCCAGGAGAAGAGAAGGTGTCGTTGGCCTTGTGGACGGAAAACGGTCGCGAAGCAGGAGCGCCGGCCCTGGCAAGAACAGCGGGCCGGTGGCAAGACAATTGTCACCCTCTGCTTGTGCAGAGAGACGAAGCTAAGGAGACACGAGGGGATGATTGGGCACGGGAGCGTGCTCTAATCTGAGGAAGGAGTCTGGACAGAAGGAAGGCCTTTCCTGTGCCTCTGGGCCCAAGGGGATAGCAGGTCCTTGGCCACCTGTCCAGAGGGCAGACGTGGGCTTGCCACCAATCTCCCGAACCTGAACTCGCAGAAACACTTCCTGGAGGAACGGGCAATCAAATGCCGTCTTCCTCCAGGATGTGGCAGCCTTGGCGGAGGCAGGGGGTGTGTCGGGGAAACAGGGACAGTTTCCCATTACTCCCCATCCCAGGGCACGGGCCGTGTGCAGTGATCCTCTCGCGGCTCCTGAAGGATGGGGAAGGCACGAGCCTAGTCCCCTGTCCCCCTGAATGCCAGAGCGAAAGGGCAGGACTTGCCTACGAGGAGAGATGTCATTGTGAGCAGAGTGCCATCCTAGGCCATGCACGCTGCTGCAGGGTCGAGGCTGGGTCTGCTTATTTCGGCTTGGTAGGATGAACCCAGGATGTGAACTTGGAGCACGGGAAAGCAAGGCCCAAGAGGCACCAGCTCTCCCGCTGCTCTTCTTCCCTGAAGCGACTAAAGCCTTGCTGAGGAAGCAGCGGCCAAGTGCAGTTCGCTCCAAGCCAAAGCCTCTGCGAAAGCACAGCATTCGCTGAGAAATCAGAGTCGGATCTGCGGGCTCTACTGCTGCTTGCCTGAGCCCGGTCTCGCGGTGGGAGAAACCCGCATATAGAGAAATCCTCTTTGCCCGGGCATCTCCTCTGGGAAAGCACAGCATTCACTGGGAAATCAGAATCGGATGTGGGGGATGCTGCTGCTGAATACCTAAGCTACTCTCCACAGCACGTTGGAAGATACCCGCATGCAACGAAATCCTCTTTGCCCTAGCACCTCTTTGCCTAAGAGAGAAGCGTGGTTGCACATCTGAAAGGGCCTTAAGGAAAGGGACATGTCTTTCACTGCACTCCCCAGGAGCAAGTCTGGGGCAGGCCGAACAAGCCGCCCCCAGAGAAGAGAAGATGCCATTGGCCTTGAGTTTGGGAAACGGTCGGGAAGCAGGAGAGCCTGCCGTGGCAGGAAGAGCAGGCCGGTGGCAAGACAAGTGTCACCCGCTCCCGGTGCGGAGAGACGAAGCCTCACTGCTAAAGAGACATGAGGTGACGACTAGGGCAGGGGAACCTGCTCCACTCTGAGGAAGGAGTCTGGGCAGAAGGCAGGCCTGTCTTGTGCCTCTGGTCCCAAGGGGACAGCATATCCTTGACCACCTGTCCGTAGGGCACACTCGGGCTTGCTACCAGGAGCCAAACCCGGAACTTGAGGAACAGCTCCCTCGTGAAATGGGCAGTCAGATGCCATCTTCCTCCAAGATGTGACAGCGTTTTCGGTGGCAGGGGGTTTGCCGGGGAAGGAGTGGGGACAGTCCCCCAAAGCTCCCCATTCCAGGCAACGGACGGTGTTCAGGGATCCTGTCGCCTCTCCTCTCCTGTGGCGAAGGCACTGGCCTTGTCCGTGAGTCCGCCTGAGAGCCAGTACCAAAGGCCAAGCGTTGCCTACAACGGGAGTTGGTAGTGTGCATTGAGTGCCATCCTAGGCCACGCACGCTGCTGCAGGTTTGTGGCTGTGTCTGCTTATTTCGGCCTGGCAGCGAGAACCCAGGGCGCCAACATGAAGCCCGGGACAGCAAGGCCTAAGACGGACCAGCTCTCCGCAGCTCTTCTTCTCTGACGCGACAGAGCAAACACCGAAATCCTTGCTGAGGAAGCAGCAGCGAAGTGCGGTTCCCGCCAAGCTGAAAAGCTATGCGAAAGCATAGCCATCGCTGGGAAATCAGAGTCGTTTCTGTGGGCTGCTGTTGCTGCTTGCCTTAGCCTAGTATTCGAGCACGGCGGGAGGAACCCGCATAGAGCAAAAGCCTCTTTGCTAGGGCATCCCCTCTGGGAAAGCACAGCATTCTCTGGGAAATCAGAGTCGGATCTGTGGGATGCTGCTGCTGTTTTCCTGAGGAAGACTCCACAGCATGGTGTAATAAATCTGCATGGAGCGAGATCCACTTTGCCTGGGCATCCCTTCTGCCTGAGAGAGAAGCCTGGTTGCGCCTGTGGAAAGAGCCTTAAAGAAAGGGACATGTCTGTCACTGCACTCCCCAGGAGCCTGTCTCGGGAAAGTGCAGCATGCTGCCCCAGGAGAAGAGAAGGAGTCGTTGGCCTTGTGGACGGAAAACGGTCGCGAAGCAGGAGCGCCGGCCCTGGCAAGAACAGCGGGCCGGTGGCAAGACAATTGTCACCCTCTGCTTGTGCAGAGAGACGAAGCTAAGGAGACACGAGGGGATGATTGGGCACGGGAGCGTGCTCTAATCTGAGGAAGGAGTCTGGACAGAAGGAAGGCCTTTCCTGTGCCTCTGGGCCCAAGGGGATAGCAGGTCCTTGGCCACCTGTCCAGAGGGCAGACGTGGGCTTGCCACCAATCTCCCGAACCTGAACTCGCAGAAACACCCCCTGGAGGAACGGGCAATCAAATGCCGTCTTCCTCCAGGATGTGGCAGCCTTGGCGGAGGCAGGGGGTGTGTCGGGGAAACAGGGACAGTTTCCCATTACTCCCCATCCCAGGGCACGGGCCGTGTGCAGTGATCCTCTCGCGGCTCCTCAAGGATGGGGAAGGCACGAGCCTAGTCCCCTGTCCCCCTGAATGCCAGAGCGAAAGGGCAGGCCTTGCCTACGAGGAGAGATGTCATTGTGAGCAGAGTGCCATCCTAGGCCATGCACGCTGCTGCAGGGTCGAGGCTGGGTCTGCTTATTTCGGCTTGGTAGGATGAACCCAGGATGTGAACTTGGAGCCCGGGAAAGCAAGGCCCAAGAGGCACCAGCTCTCCCGCTGCTCTTCTTCCCTGAAGCGACTAAAGCCTTGCTGAGGAAGCAGCGGCCAAGTGCTGTTCTATCCAAGCCAAAGCCTCTGCGAAAGCACAGCATTCGCTGAGAAATCAGAGTCGGATAGGCGGGCTCTACTGCTGCTTGCCTGAGCCCGGTCTCGCGGTGGGAGAAACCCGCATACAGCGAAATCCTCTTTGGCCGGGCATCTCCTCTGGGAAAGCACAGCATTCACTGGGAAATCAGAATCGGTTGTGGGGGATGCTGCTGCTGAATACCTAAGCTACTCTCCACAGCACGTTGGAAGATACCCGCATGCAACGAAATCCTCTTTGCCCTAGCACCTCTTTGCCTAAGAGAGAAGCGTGGTTGCACATCTGAAAGGGCCTTAAGGAAAGGGACATGTCTTTCACTGCACTCCCCAGGAGCAAGTCTGGGGCAGGCCGAACAAGCCGCCCCCAGAGAAGAGAAGATGCCATTGGCCTTGAGTTTGGGAAACGGTCGGGAAGCAGGAGAGCCTGCCGTGGCAGGAAGAGCAGGCCGGTGGCAAGACAAGTGTCACCCGCTCCCGGTGCGGAGAGACGAAGCCTCACTGCTAATGAGACATGAGGTGACGACTAGGGCAGGGGCACCTGCTCCACTCTGAGGAAGGAGTCTGGGCAGAAGGCAGGCCTGTCTTGTGCCTCTGGTCCCAAGGGGACAGCATGTCCTTGACCACCTGTCCGTAGGGCACACTTGGGCTTGCTACCAGGAGCCAAACCCGGAACTTGAGGAACAGCTCCCTCGTGAAATGGGCAGTCAGATGCCATCTTCCTCCAAGATGTGATAGCGTTTTCGGTGGCAGGGGGTTTGCCGGGGAAGGAGTGGGGACAGTCCCCCAAAGCTCCCCATTCCAGGCAACGGACGGTGTTCAGGGATCCTGTCGCCTCTCCTCTCCTGTGGCGAAGGCACTGGCCTTGTCCGTGAGTCCGCCTGAGAGCCAGTACCAAAGGCCAAGCGTTGCCTACAACGGGAGTTGGTAGTGTGCATTGAGTGCCATCCTAGGCCACGCACGCTGCTGCAGGTTTGTGGCTGTGTCTGCTTATTTCGGCCTGGCAGCGAGAACCCAGGGCGCCAACATGAAGCCCGGGACAGCAAGGCCTAAGACGGACCAGCTCTCCGCAGCTCTTCTTCCCTGACGCGACAGAGCAAACACCGAAATCCTTGCTGAGGAAGCAGCAGCGAAGTGCGGTTCCCGCCAAGCTGAAAAGCTATGCGAAAGCATAGCCATCGCTGGGAAATCAGAGTCGTTTCTGTGGGCTGCTGTTGCTGCTTGCCTTAGCCTAGTATTCGAGCACGGCGGGAGGAACCCGCATAGAGCAAAAGCCTCTTTGCTAGGGCATCCCCTCTGGGAAAGCACAGCATTCTCTGGGAAATCAGAGTCGGATCTGTGGGATGCTAATGCTGTTTTCCTGAGGAAGACTCCACAGCACGGTGTAATAAATCTGCATGGAGCGAGATCCACTTTGCCTGGGCATCCCTTCTGCCTGAGAGAGAAGCCTGGTTGCGCCTGTGGAAAGAGCCTTAAAGAAAGGGACATGTCTGTCACTGCACTCCCCAGGAGCCTGTCTCGGGAAAGTGCAGCATGCTGCCCCAGGAGAAGAGAAGGAGTCGTTGGCCTTGTGGACGGAAAACGGTCGCGAAGCAGGAGCGCCGGCCCTGGCAAGAACAGCGGGCCGGTGGCAAGACAATTGTCACCCTCTGCTTGTGCAGAGAGACGAAGCTAAGGAGACACGAGTTGATGATTGGGCACGGGAGCGTGCTCTAATCTGAGGAAGGAGTCTGGACAGAAGGAAGGCCTTTCCTGTGCCTCTGGGCCCAAGGGGATAGCAGGTCCTTGGCCACCTGTCCAGAGGGCAGACGTGGGCTTGCCACCAATCTCCCGAACCTGAACTCGCAGAAACACCTCCTGGAGGAACGGGCAATCAAATGCCGTCTTCCTCCAGGATGTGGCAGCCTTGGCGGAGGCAGGGCGTGTGTCGGGGAAACAGGGACAGTTTCCCATTACTCCCCATCCCAGGGCACGGGCCGTGTGCAGTGATCCTCTCGCGGCTCCTCAAGGATGGGGAAGGCACGAGCCTAGTCCCCTGTCCCCCCTGAATGCCAGAGCGAAAGGGCAGGCCTTGCCTACGAGGAGAGATGTCATTGTGAGCAGAGTGCCATCCTAGGCCATGCACGCTGCTGCAGGGTCGAGGCTGGGTCTGCTTATTTCGGCTTGGTAGGATGAACCCAGGATGTGAACTTGGAGCCCGGGAAAGCAAGGCCCAAGAGGCACCAGCTCTCCCGCTGCTCTTCTTCCCTGAAGCGACTAAAGCCTTGCTGAGGAAGCAGCGGCCAAGTGCAGTTCGCTCCAAGCCAAAGCCTCTGCGAAAGCACAGCATTCGCTGAGAAATCAGAGTCGGATCTGCGGGCTCTACTGCTGCTTGCCTGAGCCCGGTCTCGCGGTGGGAGAAAGCCGCATACAGCGAAATCCTCTTTGCCCGGGCTTCTCCTCTGGGAAAGCACAGCATTCACTGGGAAATCAGAATCGGATGTGGGGGATGCTGCTGCTGAATACCTAAGCTACTCTCCACAGCACGTTGGAAGATACCCGCATGCAACGAAATCCTCTTTGCCCTAGCACCTCTTTGCCTAAGAGAGAAGCGTGGTTGCACATCTGAAAGGGCCTTAAGGAAAGGGACATGTCTTTCACTGCACTCCCCAGGAGCAAGTCTGGGGCAGGCCGAACAAGCCGCCCCCAGAGAAGAGAAGGTGCCATTGGCCTTGAGTTTGGGAAACGGTCGGGAAGCAGGAGAGCCTGCCGTGGCAGGAAGAGCAGGCCGGTGGCAAGAGAAGTGTCACCCGCTCCCGGTGCGGAGAGACGAAGCCTCACTGCTAATGAGACATGAGGTGACGACTAGGGCAGGGGCACCTGCTCCACTCTGAGGAAGGAGTCTGGGCAGAAGGCAGGCCTGTCTTGTGCCTCTGGTCCCAAGGGGACAGCATGTCCTTGACCACCTGTCCGTAGGGCACACTTGGGCTTGCTACCAGGAGCCAAACCCGGAACTTGAGGAACAGCTCCCTCGTGAAATGGGCAGTCAGATGCCATCTTCCTCCAAGATGTGACAGCGTTTTCGGTGGCAGGGGGTTTGCCGGGGAAGGAGTGGGGACAGTCCCCCAAAGCTCCCCATTCCAGGGAACGGACGGGGTTCAGGGATCCTGTCGCCTCTCCTCTCCTGTGGCGAAGGCACTGGCCTTGTCCGTGAGTCCGCCTGAGAGCCAGTACCAAAGGCCAAGCGTTGCCTACAACGGGAGTTGGTAGTGTGCATTGAGTGCCATCCTAGGCCACGCACGCTGCTGCAGGTTTGTGGCTGTGTCTGCTTATTTCGGCCTGGCAGCGAGAACCCAGGGCGCCAACATGAAGCCCGGGACAGCAAGGCCTAAGACGGACCAGCTCTCCGCAGCTCTTCTTCCCTGACGCGACAGAGCAAACACCGAAATCCTTGCTGAGGAAGCAGCAGCGAAGTGCGGTTCCCGCCAAGCTGAAAAACCTATGCGAAAGCATAGCCATCGCTGGGAAATCAGAGTCGTTTTTGTGGGCTGCTGTTGCTGCTTGCCTTAGCCTAGTATTCGAGCACGGCGGGAGGAACCCGCATAGAGCAAAAGCCTCTTTGCTAGGGCATCCCCTCTGGAAAGCACAGCATTCTCTGGGAAATCAGAGTCGGATCTGTGGGTTGCTGCTGCTGTTTTCCTGAGGAAGACTCCACAGCACGGTGTAATAAATCTGCATGGAGCGAGATCCACTTTGCCTGGGCATCCCTTCTGCCTGAGAGAGAAGCCTGGTTGCGCCTGTGGAAAGAGCCTTAAAGAAAGGGACATGTCTGTCACTGCACTCCCCAGGAGCCTGTCTCGGGAAAGTGCAGCATGCTGCCCCAGGAGAAGAGAAGGAGTCGTTGGCCTTGTGGACGGAAAACGGTCGCGAAGCAGGAGCGCCGGCCCTGGCAAGAACAGCGGGCCGGTGGCAAGACAATTGTCACCATCTGCTTGTGCAGAGAGACGAAGCTAAGGAGACACGAGGGGATGATTGGGCACGGGAGCGTGCTCTAATCTGAGGAAGGAGTCTGGACAGAAGGAAGGCCTTTCCTGTGCCTCTGGGCCCAAGGGGATAGCAGGTCCTTGGCCACCTGTCCAGAGGGCAGACGTGGGCTTGCCACCAATCTCCCGAACCTGAACTCGCAGAAACACCCCCTGGAGGAACGGGCAATCAAATGCCGTCTTCCTCCAGTATGTGGCAGCCTTGGCGGAGGCAGGGGGTGTGTCGGGGAAACAGGGACAGTTTCCCATTACTCCCCATCCAAGGGCACGGGCCGTGTGCAGTGATCCTCTCGCGGCTCCTGAAGGATGGGGAAGGCACGAGCCTAGTCCCCTGTCCCCCTGAATGCCAGAGCGAAAGGACAGGCCTTGCCTACGAGGAGAGATGTCATTGTGAGCAGAGTGCCATCCTATGCCATGCACGCTGCTGCAGGGTCGAGGCTGGGTCTGCTTATTTCGGCTTGGTAGGATGAACCCAGGATGTGAACTTGGAGCCCGGGAAAGCAAGGCCCAAGAGGCACCAGCTCTCCCGCTGCTCTTCTTCCCTGAAGCGACTAAAGCCTTGCTGAGGAAGCAGCGGCCAAGTGCTGTTCGCTCCAAGCCAAAGCCTCTGCGAAAGCACAGCATTAGCTGAGAAATCAGAGTCGGATCTGCGGGCTCTACTGCTGCTTGCCTGAGCCCGGTGTAACGGTGGGAGAAACCCGCATACAGCGAAATCCTCTTTGCCCGGGCATCTCCTCTGGGAAAGCACAGCATTCACTGGGAAATCAGAATCGGATGTGGGGGATGCTGCTGCTGAATACCTAAGCTACTCTCCACAGCACGTTGGAAGATACCCGCATGCAACGAAATCCTCTTTGCCCTAGCACCTCTTTGCCTAAGAGAGAAGCGTGGTTGCACATCTGAAAGGGCCTTAAGGAAAGGGACATGTCTTTCACTGCACTCCCCAGGAGCAAGTCTGGGGCAGGCCGAACAAGCCGCCCCCAGAGAAGAGAAGGTGCCATTGGCCTTGAGTTTGGGAAACGGTCGGGAAGCAGGAGAGCCTGCCGTGGCAGGAAGAGCAGGCCGGTGGCAAGACAAGTGTCACCCGCTCCCGGTGCGGAGAGTCGAAGCCTCACTGCTAAAGAGACATGAGGTGACGACTAGGGCAGGGGCACCTGCTCCACTCTGAGGAAGGAGTCTGGGCAGAAGGCAGGCCTGTCTTGTGCCTCTGGTCCCAAGGGGACAGCATGTCCTTGACCACCTGTCCGTAGGGCACACTTGGGCTTGCTACCAGGAGCCAAACCCGGAACTTGAGGAACAGCTCCCTCGTGAAATGGGCAGTCAGATGCCATCTTCCTCCAAGATGTGACAGCGTTTTCGGTGGCAGGGGGTTTGCCGGGGAAGGAGTGGGGACAGTCCCCCAAAGCTCCCCATTCCAGGCAACGGACGGTGTTCAGGGATCCTGTCGCCTCTCCTCTCCTGTGGCGAAGGCACTGGCCTTGTCCGTGAGTCCGCCTGAGAGCCAGTACCAAAGGCCAAGCGTTGCCTACAACGGGAGTTGGTAGTGTGCATTGAGTGCCATCCTAGGCCACGCACGCTGCTGCAGGTTTGTGGCTGTGTCTGCTTATTTCGGCCTGGCAGCGAGAACCCAGGGCGCCAACATGAAGCCCGGGACAGCAAGGCCTAAGACGGACCAGCTCTCCGCAGCTCTTCTTCCCTGACGCGACAGAGCAAACACCGAAATCCTTGCTGAGGAAGCAGCAGCGAAGTGCGGTTCCCGCCAAGCTGAAAAGCTATGCGAAAGCATAGCCATCGCTGGGAAATCAGAGTCGTTTCTGTGGGCTGCTGTTGCTGCTTGCCTTAGCCTAGTATTCGAGCACGGCGGGAGGAACCCGCATAGAGCAAAAGCCTCTTTGCTAGGGCATCCCCTCTGGGAAAGCACAGCATTCTCTGGGAAATCAGAGTCGGATCTGTGGGATGCTGCTGCTGTTTTCCTGAGGAAGACTCCACAGCACGGTGTAATAAATCTGCATGGAGCGAGATCCACTTTGCCTGGGCATCCCTTCTGCCTGAGAGAGAAGCCTGGTTGCGCCTGTGGAAAGAGCCTTAAAGAAAGGGACATGTCTGTCACTGCACTCCCCAGGAGCCTGTCTCGGGAAAGTGCAGCATGCTGCCCCAGGAGAAGAGAAGGTGTCGTTGGCCTTGTGGACGGAAAACGGTCGCGAAGCAGGAGCGCCGGCCCTGGCAAGAACAGCGGGCCGGTGGCAAGACAATTGTCACCCTCTGCTTGTGCAGAGAGACGAAGCTAAGGAGACACGAGGGGATGATTGGGCACGGGAGCGTGCTCTAATCTGAGGAAGGAGTCTGGACAGAAGGAAGGCCTTTCCTGTGCCTCTGGGCCCAAGGGGATAGCAGGTCCTTGGCCACCTGTCCAGAGGGCAGACGTGGGCTTGCCACCAATCTCCCGAACCTGAACTCGCAGAAACACTTCCTGGAGGAACGGGCAATCAAATGCCGTCTTCCTCCAGGATGTGGCAGCCTTGGCGGAGGCAGGGGGTGTGTCGGGGAAACAGGGACAGTTTCCCATTACTCCCCATCCCAGGGCACGGGCCGTGTGCAGTGATCCTCTCGCGGCTCCTGAAGGATGGGGAAGGCACGAGCCTAGTCCCCTGTCCCCCTGAATGCCAGAGCGAAAGGGCAGGACTTGCCTACGAGGAGAGATGTCATTGTGAGCAGAGTGCCATCCTAGGCCATGCACGCTGCTGCAGGGTCGAGGCTGGGTCTGCTTATTTCGGCTTGGTAGGATGAACCCAGGATGTGAACTTGGAGCACGGGAAAGCAAGGCCCAAGAGGCACCAGCTCTCCCGCTGCTCTTCTTCCCTGAAGCGACTAAAGCCTTGCTGAGGAAGCAGCGGCCAAGTGCAGTTCGCTCCAAGCCAAAGCCTCTGCGAAAGCACAGCATTCGCTGAGAAATCAGAGTCGGATCTGCGGGCTCTACTGCTGCTTGCCTGAGCCCGGTCTCGCGGTGGGAGAAACCCGCATATAGAGAAATCCTCTTTGCCCGGGCATCTCCTCTGGGAAAGCACAGCATTCACTGGGAAATCAGAATCGGATGTGGGGGATGCTGCTGCTGAATACCTAAGCTACTCTCCACAGCACGTTGGAAGATACCCGCATGCAACGAAATCCTCTTTGCCCTAGCACCTCTTTGCCTAAGAGAGAAGCGTGGTTGCACATCTGAAAGGGCCTTAAGGAAAGGGACATGTCTTTCACTGCACTCCCCAGGAGCAAGTCTGGGGCAGGCCGAACAAGCCGCCCCCAGAGAAGAGAAGATGCCATTGGCCTTGAGTTTGGGAAACGGTCGGGAAGCAGGAGAGCCTGCCGTGGCAGGAAGAGCAGGCCGGTGGCAAGACAAGTGTCACCCGCTCCCGGTGCGGAGAGACGAAGCCTCACTGCTAATGAGACATGAGGTGACGACTAGGGCAGGGGCACCTGCTCCACTCTGAGGAAGGAGTCTGGGCAGAAGGCAGGCCTGTCTTGTGCCTCTGGTCCCAAGGGGACAGCATGTCCTTGACCACCTGTCCGTAGGGCACACTTGGGCTTGCTACCAGGAGCCAAACCCGGAACTTGAGGAACAGCTCCCTCGTGAAATGGGCAGTCAGATGCCATCTTCCTCCAAGATGTGATAGCGTTTTCGGTGGCAGGGGGTTTGCCGGGGAAGGAGTGGGGACAGTCCCCCAAAGCTCCCCATTCCAGGCAACGGACGGTGTTCAGGGATCCTGTCGCCTCTCCTCTCCTGTGGCGAAGGCACTGGCCTTGTCCGTGAGTCCGCCTGAGAGCCAGTACCAAAGGCCAAGCGTTGCCTACAACGGGAGTTGGTAGTGTGCATTGAGTGCCATCCTAGGCCACGCACGCTGCTGCAGGTTTGTGGCTGTGTCTGCTTATTTCGGCCTGGCAGCGAGAACCCAGGGCGCCAACATGAAGCCCGGGACAGCAAGGCCTAAGACGGACCAGCTCTCCGCAGCTCTTCTTCCCTGACGCGACAGAGCAAACACCGAAATCCTTGCTGAGGAAGCAGCAGCGAAGTGCGGTTCCCGCCAAGCTGAAAAGCTATGCGAAAGCATAGCCATCGCTGGGAAATCAGAGTCGTTTCTGTGGGCTGCTGTTGCTGCTTGCCTTAGCCTAGTATTCGAGCACGGCGGGAGGAACCCGCATAGAGCAAAAGCCTCTTTGCTAGGGCATCCCCTCTGGGAAAGCACAGCATTCTCTGGGAAATCAGAGTCGGATCTGTGGGATGCTGCTGCTGTTTTCCTGAGGAAGACTCCACAGCACGGTGTAATAAATCTGCATGGAGCGAGATCCACTTTGCCTGGGCATCCCTTCTGCCTGAGAGAGAAGCCTGGTTGCGCCTGTGGAAAGAGCCTTAAAGAAAGGGACATGTCTGTCACTGCACTCCCCAGGAGCCTGTCTCGGGAAAGTGCAGCATGCTGCCCCAGGAGAAGAGAAGGAGTCGTTGGCCTTGTGGACGGAAAACGGTCGCGAAGCAGGAGCGCCGGCCCTGGCAAGAACAGCGGGCCGGTGGCAAGACAATTGTCACCCTCTGCTTGTGCAGAGAGACGAAGCTAAGGAGACACGAGTTGATGATTGGGCACGGGAGCGTGCTCTAATCTGAGGAAGGAGTCTGGACAGAAGGAAGGCCTTTCCTGTGCCTCTGGGCCCAAGGGGATAGCAGGTCCTTGGCCACCTGTCCAGAGGGCAGACGTGGGCTTGCCACCAATCTCCCGAACCTGAACTCGCAGAAACACCTCCTGGAGGAACGGGCAATCAAATGCCGTCTTCCTCCAGGATGTGGCAGCCTTGGCGGAGGCAGGGCGTGTGTCGGGGAAACAGGGACAGTTTCCCATTACTCCCCATCCCAGGGCACGGGCCGTGTGCAGTGATCCTCTCGCGGCTCCTCAAGGATGGGGAAGGCACGAGCCTAGTCCCCTGTCCCCCCTGAATGCCAGAGCGAAAGGGCAGGCCTTGCCTACGAGGAGAGATGTCATTGTGAGCAGAGTGCCATCCTAGGCCATGCACGCTGCTGCAGGGTCGAGGCTGGGTCTGCTTATTTCGGCTTGGTAGGATGAACCCAGGATGTGAACTTGGAGCCCGGGAAAGCAAGGCCCAAGAGGCACCAGCTCTCCCGCTGCTCTTCTTCCCTGAAGCGACTAAAGCCTTGCTGAGGAAGCAGCGGCCAAGTGCAGTTCGCTCCAAGCCAAAGCCTCTGCGAAAGCACAGCATTCGCTGAGAAATCAGAGTCGGATCTGCGGGCTCTACTGCTGCTTGCCTGAGCCCGGTCTCGCGGTGGGAGAAAGCCGCATACAGCGAAATCCTCTTTGCCCGGGCTTCTCCTCTGGGAAAGCACAGCATTCACTGGGAAATCAGAATCGGATGTGGGGGATGCTGCTGCTGAATACCTAAGCTACTCTCCACAGCACGTTGGAAGATACCCGCATGCAACGAAATCCTCTTTGCCCTAGCACCTCTTTGCCTAAGAGAGAAGCGTGGTTGCACATCTGAAAGGGCCTTAAGGAAAGGGACATGTCTTTCACTGCACTCCCCAGGAGCAAGTCTGGGGCAGGCCGAACAAGCCGCCCCCAGAGAAGAGAAGGTGCCATTGGCCTTGAGTTTGGGAAACGGTCGGGAAGCAGGAGAGCCTGCCGTGGCAGGAAGAGCAGGCCGGTGGCAAGAGAAGTGTCACCCGCTCCCGGTGCGGAGAGACGAAGCCTCACTGCTAATGAGACATGAGGTGACGACTAGGGCAGGGGCACCTGCTCCACTCTGAGGAAGGAGTCTGGGCAGAAGGCAGGCCTGTCTTGTGCCTCTGGTCCCAAGGGGACAGCATGTCCTTGACCACCTGTCCGTAGGGCACACTTGGGCTTGCTACCAGGAGCCAAACCCGGAACTTGAGGAACAGCTCCCTCGTGAAATGGGCAGTCAGATGCCATCTTCCTCCAAGATGTGACAGCGTTTTCGGTGGCAGGGGGTTTGCCGGGGAAGGAGTGGGGACAGTCCCCCAAAGCTCCCCATTCCAGGGAACGGACGGTGTTCAGGGATCCTGTCGCCTCTCCTCTCCTGTGGCGAAGGCACTGGCCTTGTCCGTGAGTCCGCCTGAGAGCCAGTACCAAAGGCCAAGCGTTGCCTACAACGGGAGTTGGTAGTGTGCATTGAGTGCCATCCTAGGCCACGCACGCTGCTGCAGGTTTGTGGCTGTGTCTGCTTATTTCGGCCTGGCAGCGAGAACCCAGGGCGCCAACATGAAGCCCGGGACAGCAAGGCCTAAGACGGACCAGCTCTCCGCAGCTCTTCTTCCCTGACGCGACAGAGCAAACACCGAAATCCTTGCTGAGGAAGCAGCAGCGAAGTGCGGTTCCCGCCAAGCTGAAAAACCTATGCGAAAGCATAGCCATCGCTGGGAAATCAGAGTCGTTTTTGTGGGCTGCTGTTGCTGCTTGCCTTAGCCTAGTATTCGAGCACGGCGGGAGGAACCCGCATAGAGCAAAAGCCTCTTTGCTAGGGCATCCCCTCTGGAAAGCACAGCATTCTCTGGGAAATCAGAGTCGGATCTGTGGGTTGCTGCTGCTGTTTTCCTGAGGAAGACTCCACAGCACGGTGTAATAAATCTGCATGGAGCGAGATCCACTTTGCCTGGGCATCCCTTCTGCCTGAGAGAGAAGCCTGGTTGCGCCTGTGGAAAGAGCCTTAAAGAAAGGGACATGTCTGTCACTGCACTCCCCAGGAGCCTGTCTCGGGAAAGTGCAGCATGCTGCCCCAGGAGAAGAGAAGGAGTCGTTGGCCTTGTGGACGGAAAACGGTCGCGAAGCAGGAGCGCCGGCCCTGGCAAGAACAGCGGGCCGGTGGCAAGACAATTGTCACCATCTGCTTGTGCAGAGAGACGAAGCTAAGGAGACACGAGGGGATGATTGGGCACGGGAGCGTGCTCTAATCTGAGGAAGGAGTCTGGACAGAAGGAAGGCCTTTCCTGTGCCTCTGGGCCCAAGGGGATAGCAGGTCCTTGGCCACCTGTCCAGAGGGCAGACGTGGGCTTGCCACCAATCTCCCGAACCTGAACTCGCAGAAACACCCCCTGGAGGAACGGGCAATCAAATGCCGTCTTCCTCCAGTATGTGGCAGCCTTGGCGGAGGCAGGGGGTGTGTCGGGGAAACAGGGACAGTTTCCCATTACTCCCCATCCAAGGGCACGGGCCGTGTGCAGTGATCCTCTCGCGGCTCCTGAAGGATGGGGAAGGCACGAGCCTAGTCCCCTGTCCCCCTGAATGCCAGAGCGAAAGGACAGGCCTTGCCTACGAGGAGAGATGTCATTGTGAGCAGAGTGCCATCCTATGCCATGCACGCTGCTGCAGGGTCGAGGCTGGGTCTGCTTATTTCGGCTTGGTAGGATGAACCCAGGATGTGAACTTGGAGCCCGGGAAAGCAAGGCCCAAGAGGCACCAGCTCTCCCGCTGCTCTTCTTCCCTGAAGCGACTAAAGCCTTGCTGAGGAAGCAGCGGCCAAGTGCTGTTCGCTCCAAGCCAAAGCCTCTGCGAAAGCACAGCATTAGCTGAGAAATCAGAGTCGGATCTGCGGGCTCTACTGCTGCTTGCCTGAGCCCGGTGTAACGGTGGGAGAAACCCGCATACAGCGAAATCCTCTTTGCCCGGGCATCTCCTCTGGGAAAGCACAGCATTCACTGGGAAATCAGAATCGGATGTGGGGGATGCTGCTGCTGAATACCTAAGCTACTCTCCACAGCACGTTGGAAGATACCCGCATGCAACGAAATCCTCTTTGCCCTAGCACCTCTTTGCCTAAGAGAGAAGCGTGGTTGCACATCTGAAAGGGCCTTAAGGAAAGGGACATGTCTTTCACTGCACTCCCCAGGAGCAAGTCTGGGGCAGGCCGAACAAGCCGCCCCCAGAGAAGAGAAGGTGCCATTGGCCTTGAGTTTGGGAAACGGTCGGGAAGCAGGAGAGCCTGCCGTGGCAGGAAGAGCAGGCCGGTGGCAAGACAAGTGTCACCCGCTCCCGGTGCGGAGAGTCGAAGCCTCACTGCTAAAGAGACATGAGGTGACGACTAGGGCAGGGGCACCTGCTCCACTCTGAGGAAGGAGTCTGGGCAGAAGGCAGGCCTGTCTTGTGCCTCTGGTCCCAAGGGGACAGCATGTCCTTGACCACCTGTCCGTAGGGCACACTTGGGCTTGCTACCAGGAGCCAAACCCGGAACTTGAGGAACAGCTCCCTCGTGAAATGGGCAGTCAGATGCCATCTTCCTCCAAGATGTGACAGCGTTTTCGGTGGCAGGGGGTTTGCCGGGGAAGGAGTGGGGACAGTCCCCCAAAGCTCCCCATTCCAGGCAACGGACGGTGTTCAGGGATCCTGTCGCCTCTCCTCTCCTGTGGCGAAGGCACTGGCCTTGTCCGTGAGTCCGCCTGAGAGCCAGTACCAAAGGCCAAGCGTTGCCTACAACGGGAGTTGGTAGTGTGCATTGAGTGCCATCCTAGGCCACGCACGCTGCTGCAGGTTTGTGGCTGTGTCTGCTTATTTCGGCCTGGCAGCGAGAACCCAGGGCGCCAACATGAAGCCCGGGACAGCAAGGCCTAAGACGGACCAGCTCTCCGCAGCTCTTCTTCCCTGACGCGACAGAGCAAACACCGAAATCCTTGCTGAGGAAGCAGCAGCGAAGTGCGGTTCCCGCCAAGCTGAAAAGCTATGCGAAAGCATAGCCATCGCTGGGAAATCAGAGTCGTTTCTGTGGGCTGCTGTTGCTGCTTGCCTTAGCCTAGTATTCGAGCACGGCGGGAGGAACCCGCATAGAGCAAAAGCCTCTTTGCTAGGGCATCCCCTCTGGGAAAGCACAGCATTCTCTGGGAAATCAGAGTCGGATCTGTGGGATGCTGCTGCTGTTTTCCTGAGGAAGACTCCACAGCACGGTGTAATAAATCTGCATGGAGCGAGATCCACTTTGCCTGGGCATCCCTTCTGCCTGAGAGAGAAGCCTGGTTGCGCCTGTGGAAAGAGCCTTAAAGAAAGGGACATGTCTGTCACTGCACTCCCCAGGAGCCTGTCTCGGGAAAGTGCAGCATGCTGCCCCAGGAGAAGAGAAGGTGTCGTTGGCCTTGTGGACGGAAAACGGTCGCGAAGCAGGAGCGCCGGCCCTGGCAAGAACAGCGGGCCGGTGGCAAGACAATTGTCACCCTCTGCTTGTGCAGAGAGACGAAGCTAAGGAGACACGAGGGGATGATTGGGCACGGGAGCGTGCTCTAATCTGAGGAAGGAGTCTGGACAGAAGGAAGGCCTTTCCTGTGCCTCTGGGCCCAAGGGGATAGCAGGTCCTTGGCCACCTGTCCAGAGGGCAGACGTGGGCTTGCCACCAATCTCCCGAACCTGAACTCGCAGAAACACTTCCTGGAGGAACGGGCAATCAAATGCCGTCTTCCTCCAGGATGTGGCAGCCTTGGCGGAGGCAGGGGGTGTGTCGGGGAAACAGGGACAGTTTCCCATTACTCCCCATCCCAGGGCACGGGCCGTGTGCAGTGATCCTCTCGCGGCTCCTGAAGGATGGGGAAGGCACGAGCCTAGTCCCCTGTCCCCCTGAATGCCAGAGCGAAAGGGCAGGACTTGCCTACGAGGAGAGATGTCATTGTGAGCAGAGTGCCATCCTAGGCCATGCACGCTGCTGCAGGGTCGAGGCTGGGTCTGCTTATTTCGGCTTGGTAGGATGAACCCAGGATGTGAACTTGGAGCACGGGAAAGCAAGGCCCAAGAGGCACCAGCTCTCCCGCTGCTCTTCTTCCCTGAAGCGACTAAAGCCTTGCTGAGGAAGCAGCGGCCAAGTGCAGTTCGCTCCAAGCCAAAGCCTCTGCGAAAGCACAGCATTCGCTGAGAAATCAGAGTCGGATCTGCGGGCTCTACTGCTGCTTGCCTGAGCCCGGTCTCGCGGTGGGAGAAACCCGCATATAGAGAAATCCTCTTTGCCCGGGCATCTCCTCTGGGAAAGCACAGCATTCACTGGGAAATCAGAATCGGATGTGGGGGATGCTGCTGCTGAATACCTAAGCTACTCTCCACAGCACGTTGGAAGATACCCGCATGCAACGAAATCCTCTTTGCCCTAGCACCTCTTTGCCTAAGAGAGAAGCGTGGTTGCACATCTGAAAGGGCCTTAAGGAAAGGGACATGTCTTTCACTGCACTCCCCAGGAGCAAGTCTGGGGCAGGCCGAACAAGCCGCCCCCAGAGAAGAGAAGATGCCATTGGCCTTGAGTTTGGGAAACGGTCGGGAAGCAGGAGAGCCTGCCGTGGCAGGAAGAGCAGGCCGGTGGCAAGACAAGTGTCACCCGCTCCCGGTGCGGAGAGACGAAGCCTCACTGCTAATGAGACATGAGGTGACGACTAGGGCAGGGGCACCTGCTCCACTCTGAGGAAGGAGTCTGGGCAGAAGGCAGGCCTGTCTTGTGCCTCTGGTCCCAAGGGGACAGCATGTCCTTGACCACCTGTCCGTAGGGCACACTTGGGCTTGCTACCAGGAGCCAAACCCGGAACTTGAGGAACAGCTCCCTCGTGAAATGGGCAGTCAGATGCCATCTTCCTCCAAGATGTGATAGCGTTTTCGGTGGCAGGGGGTTTGCCGGGGAAGGAGTGGGGACAGTCCCCCAAAGCTCCCCATTCCAGGCAACGGACGGTGTTCAGGGATCCTGTCGCCTCTCCTCTCCTGTGGCGAAGGCACTGGCCTTGTCCGTGAGTCCGCCTGAGAGCCAGTACCAAAGGCCAAGCGTTGCCTACAACGGGAGTTGGTAGTGTGCATTGAGTGCCATCCTAGGCCACGCACGCTGCTGCAGGTTTGTGGCTGTGTCTGCTTATTTCGGCCTGGCAGCGAGAACCCAGGGCGCCAACATGAAGCCCGGGACAGCAAGGCCTAAGACGGACCAGCTCTCCGCAGCTCTTCTTCCCTGACGCGACAGAGCAAACACCGAAATCCTTGCTGAGGAAGCAGCAGCGAAGTGCGGTTCCCGCCAAGCTGAAAAGCTATGCGAAAGCATAGCCATCGCTGGGAAATCAGAGTCGTTTCTGTGGGCTGCTGTTGCTGCTTGCCTTAGCCTAGTATTCGAGCACGGCGGGAGGAACCCGCATAGAGCAAAAGCCTCTTTGCTAGGGCATCCCCTCTGGGAAAGCACAGCATTCTCTGGGAAATCAGAGTCGGATCTGTGGGATGCTGCTGCTGTTTTCCTGAGGAAGACTCCACAGCACGGTGTAATAAATCTGCATGGAGCGAGATCCACTTTGCCTGGGCATCCCTTCTGCCTGAGAGAGAAGCCTGGTTGCGCCTGTGGAAAGAGCCTTAAAGAAAGGGACATGTCTGTCACTGCACTCCCCAGGAGCCTGTCTCGGGAAAGTGCAGCATGCTGCCCCAGGAGAAGAGAAGGAGTCGTTGGCCTTGTGGACGGAAAACGGTCGCGAAGCAGGAGCGCCGGCCCTGGCAAGAACAGCGGGCCGGTGGCAAGACAATTGTCACCCTCTGCTTGTGCAGAGAGACGAAGCTAAGGAGACACGAGTTGATGATTGGGCACGGGAGCGTGCTCTAATCTGAGGAAGGAGTCTGGACAGAAGGAAGGCCTTTCCTGTGCCTCTGGGCCCAAGGGGATAGCAGGTCCTTGGCCACCTGTCCAGAGGGCAGACGTGGGCTTGCCACCAATCTCCCGAACCTGAACTCGCAGAAACACCTCCTGGAGGAACGGGCAATCAAATGCCGTCTTCCTCCAGGATGTGGCAGCCTTGGCGGAGGCAGGGCGTGTGTCGGGGAAACAGGGACAGTTTCCCATTACTCCCCATCCCAGGGCACGGGCCGTGTGCAGTGATCCTCTCGCGGCTCCTCAAGGATGGGGAAGGCACGAGCCTAGTCCCCTGTCCCCCCTGAATGCCAGAGCGAAAGGGCAGGCCTTGCCTACGAGGAGAGATGTCATTGTGAGCAGAGTGCCATCCTAGGCCATGCACGCTGCTGCAGGGTCGAGGCTGGGTCTGCTTATTTCGGCTTGGTAGGATGAACCCAGGATGTGAACTTGGAGCCCGGGAAAGCAAGGCCCAAGAGGCACCAGCTCTCCCGCTGCTCTTCTTCCCTGAAGCGACTAAAGCCTTGCTGAGGAAGCAGCGGCCAAGTGCAGTTCGCTCCAAGCCAAAGCCTCTGCGAAAGCACAGCATTCGCTGAGAAATCAGAGTCGGATCTGCGGGCTCTACTGCTGCTTGCCTGAGCCCGGTCTCGCGGTGGGAGAAAGCCGCATACAGCGAAATCCTCTTTGCCCGGGCTTCTCCTCTGGGAAAGCACAGCATTCACTGGGAAATCAGAATCGGATGTGGGGGATGCTGCTGCTGAATACCTAAGCTACTCTCCACAGCACGTTGGAAGATACCCGCATGCAACGAAATCCTCTTTGCCCTAGCACCTCTTTGCCTAAGAGAGAAGCGTGGTTGCACATCTGAAAGGGCCTTAAGGAAAGGGACATGTCTTTCACTGCACTCCCCAGGAGCAAGTCTGGGGCAGGCCGAACAAGCCGCCCCCAGAGAAGAGAAGGTGCCATTGGCCTTGAGTTTGGGAAACGGTCGGGAAGCAGGAGAGCCTGCCGTGGCAGGAAGAGCAGGCCGGTGGCAAGAGAAGTGTCACCCGCTCCCGGTGCGGAGAGACGAAGCCTCACTGCTAATGAGACATGAGGTGACGACTAGGGCAGGGGCACCTGCTCCACTCTGAGGAAGGAGTCTGGGCAGAAGGCAGGCCTGTCTTGTGCCTCTGGTCCCAAGGGGACAGCATGTCCTTGACCACCTGTCCGTAGGGCACACTTGGGCTTGCTACCAGGAGCCAAACCCGGAACTTGAGGAACAGCTCCCTCGTGAAATGGGCAGTCAGATGCCATCTTCCTCCAAGATGTGACAGCGTTTTCGGTGGCAGGGGGTTTGCCGGGGAAGGAGTGGGGACAGTCCCCCAAAGCTCCCCATTCCAGGGAACGGACGGTGTTCAGGGATCCTGTCGCCTCTCCTCTCCTGTGGCGAAGGCACTGGCCTTGTCCGTGAGTCCGCCTGAGAGCCAGTACCAAAGGCCAAGCGTTGCCTACAACGGGAGTTGGTAGTGTGCATTGAGTGCCATCCTAGGCCACGCACGCTGCTGCAGGTTTGTGGCTGTGTCTGCTTATTTCGGCCTGGCAGCGAGAACCCAGGGCGCCAACATGAAGCCCGGGACAGCAAGGCCTAAGACGGACCAGCTCTCCGCAGCTCTTCTTCCCTGACGCGACAGAGCAAACACCGAAATCCTTGCTGAGGAAGCAGCAGCGAAGTGCGGTTCCCGCCAAGCTGAAAAACCTATGCGAAAGCATAGCCATCGCTGGGAAATCAGAGTCGTTTTTGTGGGCTGCTGTTGCTGCTTGCCTTAGCCTAGTATTCGAGCACGGCGGGAGGAACCCGCATAGAGCAAAAGCCTCTTTGCTAGGGCATCCCCTCTGGAAAGCACAGCATTCTCTGGGAAATCAGAGTCGGATCTGTGGGTTGCTGCTGCTGTTTTCCTGAGGAAGACTCCACAGCACGGTGTAATAAATCTGCATGGAGCGAGATCCACTTTGCCTGGGCATCCCTTCTGCCTGAGAGAGAAGCCTGGTTGCGCCTGTGGAAAGAGCCTTAAAGAAAGGGACATGTCTGTCACTGCACTCCCCAGGAGCCTGTCTCGGGAAAGTGCAGCATGCTGCCCCAGGAGAAGAGAAGGAGTCGTTGGCCTTGTGGACGGAAAACGGTCGCGAAGCAGGAGCGCCGGCCCTGGCAAGAACAGCGGGCCGGTGGCAAGACAATTGTCACCATCTGCTTGTGCAGAGAGACGAAGCTAAGGAGACACGAGGGGATGATTGGGCACGGGAGCGTGCTCTAATCTGAGGAAGGAGTCTGGACAGAAGGAAGGCCTTTCCTGTGCCTCTGGGCCCAAGGGGATAGCAGGTCCTTGGCCACCTGTCCAGAGGGCAGACGTGGGCTTGCCACCAATCTCCCGAACCTGAACTCGCAGAAACACCCCCTGGAGGAACGGGCAATCAAATGCCGTCTTCCTCCAGTATGTGGCAGCCTTGGCGGAGGCAGGGGGTGTGTCGGGGAAACAGGGACAGTTTCCCATTACTCCCCATCCAAGGGCACGGGCCGTGTGCAGTGATCCTCTCGCGGCTCCTGAAGGATGGGGAAGGCACGAGCCTAGTCCCCTGTCCCCCTGAATGCCAGAGCGAAAGGACAGGCCTTGCCTACGAGGAGAGATGTCATTGTGAGCAGAGTGCCATCCTATGCCATGCACGCTGCTGCAGGGTCGAGGCTGGGTCTGCTTATTTCGGCTTGGTAGGATGAACCCAGGATGTGAACTTGGAGCCCGGGAAAGCAAGGCCCAAGAGGCACCAGCTCTCCCGCTGCTCTTCTTCCCTGAAGCGACTAAAGCCTTGCTGAGGAAGCAGCGGCCAAGTGCTGTTCGCTCCAAGCCAAAGCCTCTGCGAAAGCACAGCATTAGCTGAGAAATCAGAGTCGGATCTGCGGGCTCTACTGCTGCTTGCCTGAGCCCGGTGTAACGGTGGGAGAAACCCGCATACAGCGAAATCCTCTTTGCCCGGGCATCTCCTCTGGGAAAGCACAGCATTCACTGGGAAATCAGAATCGGATGTGGGGGATGCTGCTGCTGAATACCTAAGCTACTCTCCACAGCACGTTGGAAGATACCCGCATGCAACGAAATCCTCTTTGCCCTAGCACCTCTTTGCCTAAGAGAGAAGCGTGGTTGCACATCTGAAAGGGCCTTAAGGAAAGGGACATGTCTTTCACTGCACTCCCCAGGAGCAAGTCTGGGGCAGGCCGAACAAGCCGCCCCCAGAGAAGAGAAGGTGCCATTGGCCTTGAGTTTGGGAAACGGTCGGGAAGCAGGAGAGCCTGCCGTGGCAGGAAGAGCAGGCCGGTGGCAAGACAAGTGTCACCCGCTCCCGGTGCGGAGAGTCGAAGCCTCACTGCTAAAGAGACATGAGGTGACGACTAGGGCAGGGGCACCTGCTCCACTCTGAGGAAGGAGTCTGGGCAGAAGGCAGGCCTGTCTTGTGCCTCTGGTCCCAAGGGGACAGCATGTCCTTGACCACCTGTCCGTAGGGCACACTTGGGCTTGCTACCAGGAGCCAAACCCGGAACTTGAGGAACAGCTCCCTCGTGAAATGGGCAGTCAGATGCCATCTTCCTCCAAGATGTGACAGCGTTTTCGGTGGCAGGGGGTTTGCCGGGGAAGGAGTGGGGACAGTCCCCCAAAGCTCCCCATTCCAGGCAACGGACGGTGTTCAGGGATCCTGTCGCCTCTCCTCTCCTGTGGCGAAGGCACTGGCCTTGTCCGTGAGTCCGCCTGAGAGCCAGTACCAAAGGCCAAGCGTTGCCTACAACGGGAGTTGGTAGTGTGCATTGAGTGCCATCCTAGGCCACGCACGCTGCTGCAGGTTTGTGGCTGTGTCTGCTTATTTCGGCCTGGCAGCGAGAACCCAGGGCGCCAACATGAAGCCCGGGACAGCAAGGCCTAAGACGGACCAGCTCTCCGCAGCTCTTCTTCCCTGACGCGACAGAGCAAACACCGAAATCCTTGCTGAGGAAGCAGCAGCGAAGTGCGGTTCCCGCCAAGCTGAAAAGCTATGCGAAAGCATAGCCATCGCTGGGAAATCAGAGTCGTTTCTGTGGGCTGCTGTTGCTGCTTGCCTTAGCCTAGTATTCGAGCACGGCGGGAGGAACCCGCATAGAGCAAAAGCCTCTTTGCTAGGGCATCCCCTCTGGGAAAGCACAGCATTCTCTGGGAAATCAGAGTCGGATCTGTGGGATGCTGCTGCTGTTTTCCTGAGGAAGACTCCACAGCACGGTGTAATAAATCTGCATGGAGCGAGATCCACTTTGCCTGGGCATCCCTTCTGCCTGAGAGAGAAGCCTGGTTGCGCCTGTGGAAAGAGCCTTAAAGAAAGGGACATGTCTGTCACTGCACTCCCCAGGAGCCTGTCTCGGGAAAGTGCAGCATGCTGCCCCAGGAGAAGAGAAGGTGTCGTTGGCCTTGTGGACGGAAAACGGTCGCGAAGCAGGAGCGCCGGCCCTGGCAAGAACAGCGGGCCGGTGGCAAGACAATTGTCACCCTCTGCTTGTGCAGAGAGACGAAGCTAAGGAGACACGAGGGGATGATTGGGCACGGGAGCGTGCTCTAATCTGAGGAAGGAGTCTGGACAGAAGGAAGGCCTTTCCTGTGCCTCTGGGCCCAAGGGGATAGCAGGTCCTTGGCCACCTGTCCAGAGGGCAGACGTGGGCTTGCCACCAATCTCCCGAACCTGAACTCGCAGAAACACTTCCTGGAGGAACGGGCAATCAAATGCCGTCTTCCTCCAGGATGTGGCAGCCTTGGCGGAGGCAGGGGGTGTGTCGGGGAAACAGGGACAGTTTCCCATTACTCCCCATCCCAGGGCACGGGCCGTGTGCAGTGATCCTCTCGCGGCTCCTGAAGGATGGGGAAGGCACGAGCCTAGTCCCCTGTCCCCCTGAATGCCAGAGCGAAAGGGCAGGACTTGCCTACGAGGAGAGATGTCATTGTGAGCAGAGTGCCATCCTAGGCCATGCACGCTGCTGCAGGGTCGAGGCTGGGTCTGCTTATTTCGGCTTGGTAGGATGAACCCAGGATGTGAACTTGGAGCACGGGAAAGCAAGGCCCAAGAGGCACCAGCTCTCCCGCTGCTCTTCTTCCCTGAAGCGACTAAAGCCTTGCTGAGGAAGCAGCGGCCAAGTGCAGTTCGCTCCAAGCCAAAGCCTCTGCGAAAGCACAGCATTCGCTGAGAAATCAGAGTCGGATCTGCGGGCTCTACTGCTGCTTGCCTGAGCCCGGTCTCGCGGTGGGAGAAACCCGCATATAGAGAAATCCTCTTTGCCCGGGCATCTCCTCTGGGAAAGCACAGCATTCACTGGGAAATCAGAATCGGATGTGGGGGATGCTGCTGCTGAATACCTAAGCTACTCTCCACAGCACGTTGGAAGATACCCGCATGCAACGAAATCCTCTTTGCCCTAGCACCTCTTTGCCTAAGAGAGAAGCGTGGTTGCACATCTGAAAGGGCCTTAAGGAAAGGGACATGTCTTTCACTGCACTCCCCAGGAGCAAGTCTGGGGCAGGCCGAACAAGCCGCCCCCAGAGAAGAGAAGATGCCATTGGCCTTGAGTTTGGGAAACGGTCGGGAAGCAGGAGAGCCTGCCGTGGCAGGAAGAGCAGGCCGGTGGCAAGACAAGTGTCACCCGCTCCCGGTGCGGAGAGACGAAGCCTCACTGCTAATGAGACATGAGGTGACGACTAGGGCAGGGGCACCTGCTCCACTCTGAGGAAGGAGTCTGGGCAGAAGGCAGGCCTGTCTTGTGCCTCTGGTCCCAAGGGGACAGCATGTCCTTGACCACCTGTCCGTAGGGCACACTTGGGCTTGCTACCAGGAGCCAAACCCGGAACTTGAGGAACAGCTCCCTCGTGAAATGGGCAGTCAGATGCCATCTTCCTCCAAGATGTGATAGCGTTTTCGGTGGCAGGGGGTTTGCCGGGGAAGGAGTGGGGACAGTCCCCCAAAGCTCCCCATTCCAGGCAACGGACGGTGTTCAGGGATCCTGTCGCCTCTCCTCTCCTGTGGCGAAGGCACTGGCCTTGTCCGTGAGTCCGCCTGAGAGCCAGTACCAAAGGCCAAGCGTTGCCTACAACGGGAGTTGGTAGTGTGCATTGAGTGCCATCCTAGGCCACGCACGCTGCTGCAGGTTTGTGGCTGTGTCTGCTTATTTCGGCCTGGCAGCGAGAACCCAGGGCGCCAACATGAAGCCCGGGACAGCAAGGCCTAAGACGGACCAGCTCTCCGCAGCTCTTCTTCCCTGACGCGACAGAGCAAACACCGAAATCCTTGCTGAGGAAGCAGCAGCGAAGTGCGGTTCCCGCCAAGCTGAAAAGCTATGCGAAAGCATAGCCATCGCTGGGAAATCAGAGTCGTTTCTGTGGGCTGCTGTTGCTGCTTGCCTTAGCCTAGTATTCGAGCACGGCGGGAGGAACCCGCATAGAGCAAAAGCCTCTTTGCTAGGGCATCCCCTCTGGGAAAGCACAGCATTCTCTGGGAAATCAGAGTCGGATCTGTGGGATGCTGCTGCTGTTTTCCTGAGGAAGACTCCACAGCACGGTGTAATAAATCTGCATGGAGCGAGATCCACTTTGCCTGGGCATCCCTTCTGCCTGAGAGAGAAGCCTGGTTGCGCCTGTGGAAAGAGCCTTAAAGAAAGGGACATGTCTGTCACTGCACTCCCCAGGAGCCTGTCTCGGGAAAGTGCAGCATGCTGCCCCAGGAGAAGAGAAGGAGTCGTTGGCCTTGTGGACGGAAAACGGTCGCGAAGCAGGAGCGCCGGCCCTGGCAAGAACAGCGGGCCGGTGGCAAGACAATTGTCACCCTCTGCTTGTGCAGAGAGACGAAGCTAAGGAGACACGAGTTGATGATTGGGCACGGGAGCGTGCTCTAATCTGAGGAAGGAGTCTGGACAGAAGGAAGGCCTTTCCTGTGCCTCTGGGCCCAAGGGGATAGCAGGTCCTTGGCCACCTGTCCAGAGGGCAGACGTGGGCTTGCCACCAATCTCCCGAACCTGAACTCGCAGAAACACCTCCTGGAGGAACGGGCAATCAAATGCCGTCTTCCTCCAGGATGTGGCAGCCTTGGCGGAGGCAGGGCGTGTGTCGGGGAAACAGGGACAGTTTCCCATTACTCCCCATCCCAGGGCACGGGCCGTGTGCAGTGATCCTCTCGCGGCTCCTCAAGGATGGGGAAGGCACGAGCCTAGTCCCCTGTCCCCCCTGAATGCCAGAGCGAAAGGGCAGGCCTTGCCTACGAGGAGAGATGTCATTGTGAGCAGAGTGCCATCCTAGGCCATGCACGCTGCTGCAGGGTCGAGGCTGGGTCTGCTTATTTCGGCTTGGTAGGATGAACCCAGGATGTGAACTTGGAGCCCGGGAAAGCAAGGCCCAAGAGGCACCAGCTCTCCCGCTGCTCTTCTTCCCTGAAGCGACTAAAGCCTTGCTGAGGAAGCAGCGGCCAAGTGCAGTTCGCTCCAAGCCAAAGCCTCTGCGAAAGCACAGCATTCGCTGAGAAATCAGAGTCGGATCTGCGGGCTCTACTGCTGCTTGCCTGAGCCCGGTCTCGCGGTGGGAGAAAGCCGCATACAGCGAAATCCTCTTTGCCCGGGCTTCTCCTCTGGGAAAGCACAGCATTCACTGGGAAATCAGAATCGGATGTGGGGGATGCTGCTGCTGAATACCTAAGCTACTCTCCACAGCACGTTGGAAGATACCCGCATGCAACGAAATCCTCTTTGCCCTAGCACCTCTTTGCCTAAGAGAGAAGCGTGGTTGCACATCTGAAAGGGCCTTAAGGAAAGGGACATGTCTTTCACTGCACTCCCCAGGAGCAAGTCTGGGGCAGGCCGAACAAGCCGCCCCCAGAGAAGAGAAGGTGCCATTGGCCTTGAGTTTGGGAAACGGTCGGGAAGCAGGAGAGCCTGCCGTGGCAGGAAGAGCAGGCCGGTGGCAAGAGAAGTGTCACCCGCTCCCGGTGCGGAGAGACGAAGCCTCACTGCTAATGAGACATGAGGTGACGACTAGGGCAGGGGCACCTGCTCCACTCTGAGGAAGGAGTCTGGGCAGAAGGCAGGCCTGTCTTGTGCCTCTGGTCCCAAGGGGACAGCATGTCCTTGACCACCTGTCCGTAGGGCACACTTGGGCTTGCTACCAGGAGCCAAACCCGGAACTTGAGGAACAGCTCCCTCGTGAAATGGGCAGTCAGATGCCATCTTCCTCCAAGATGTGACAGCGTTTTCGGTGGCAGGGGGTTTGCCGGGGAAGGAGTGGGGACAGTCCCCCAAAGCTCCCCATTCCAGGGAACGGACGGTGTTCAGGGATCCTGTCGCCTCTCCTCTCCTGTGGCGAAGGCACTGGCCTTGTCCGTGAGTCCGCCTGAGAGCCAGTACCAAAGGCCAAGCGTTGCCTACAACGGGAGTTGGTAGTGTGCATTGAGTGCCATCCTAGGCCACGCACGCTGCTGCAGGTTTGTGGCTGTGTCTGCTTATTTCGGCCTGGCAGCGAGAACCCAGGGCGCCAACATGAAGCCCGGGACAGCAAGGCCTAAGACGGACCAGCTCTCCGCAGCTCTTCTTCCCTGACGCGACAGAGCAAACACCGAAATCCTTGCTGAGGAAGCAGCAGCGAAGTGCGGTTCCCGCCAAGCTGAAAAACCTATGCGAAAGCATAGCCATCGCTGGGAAATCAGAGTCGTTTTTGTGGGCTGCTGTTGCTGCTTGCCTTAGCCTAGTATTCGAGCACGGCGGGAGGAACCCGCATAGAGCAAAAGCCTCTTTGCTAGGGCATCCCCTCTGGAAAGCACAGCATTCTCTGGGAAATCAGAGTCGGATCTGTGGGTTGCTGCTGCTGTTTTCCTGAGGAAGACTCCACAGCACGGTGTAATAAATCTGCATGGAGCGAGATCCACTTTGCCTGGGCATCCCTTCTGCCTGAGAGAGAAGCCTGGTTGCGCCTGTGGAAAGAGCCTTAAAGAAAGGGACATGTCTGTCACTGCACTCCCCAGGAGCCTGTCTCGGGAAAGTGCAGCATGCTGCCCCAGGAGAAGAGAAGGAGTCGTTGGCCTTGTGGACGGAAAACGGTCGCGAAGCAGGAGCGCCGGCCCTGGCAAGAACAGCGGGCCGGTGGCAAGACAATTGTCACCATCTGCTTGTGCAGAGAGACGAAGCTAAGGAGACACGAGGGGATGATTGGGCACGGGAGCGTGCTCTAATCTGAGGAAGGAGTCTGGACAGAAGGAAGGCCTTTCCTGTGCCTCTGGGCCCAAGGGGATAGCAGGTCCTTGGCCACCTGTCCAGAGGGCAGACGTGGGCTTGCCACCAATCTCCCGAACCTGAACTCGCAGAAACACCCCCTGGAGGAACGGGCAATCAAATGCCGTCTTCCTCCAGTATGTGGCAGCCTTGGCGGAGGCAGGGGGTGTGTCGGGGAAACAGGGACAGTTTCCCATTACTCCCCATCCAAGGGCACGGGCCGTGTGCAGTGATCCTCTCGCGGCTCCTGAAGGATGGGGAAGGCACGAGCCTAGTCCCCTGTCCCCCTGAATGCCAGAGCGAAAGGACAGGCCTTGCCTACGAGGAGAGATGTCATTGTGAGCAGAGTGCCATCCTATGCCATGCACGCTGCTGCAGGGTCGAGGCTGGGTCTGCTTATTTCGGCTTGGTAGGATGAACCCAGGATGTGAACTTGGAGCCCGGGAAAGCAAGGCCCAAGAGGCACCAGCTCTCCCGCTGCTCTTCTTCCCTGAAGCGACTAAAGCCTTGCTGAGGAAGCAGCGGCCAAGTGCTGTTCGCTCCAAGCCAAAGCCTCTGCGAAAGCACAGCATTAGCTGAGAAATCAGAGTCGGATCTGCGGGCTCTACTGCTGCTTGCCTGAGCCCGGTGTAACGGTGGGAGAAACCCGCATACAGCGAAATCCTCTTTGCCCGGGCATCTCCTCTGGGAAAGCACAGCATTCACTGGGAAATCAGAATCGGATGTGGGGGATGCTGCTGCTGAATACCTAAGCTACTCTCCACAGCACGTTGGAAGATACCCGCATGCAACGAAATCCTCTTTGCCCTAGCACCTCTTTGCCTAAGAGAGAAGCGTGGTTGCACATCTGAAAGGGCCTTAAGGAAAGGGACATGTCTTTCACTGCACTCCCCAGGAGCAAGTCTGGGGCAGGCCGAACAAGCCGCCCCCAGAGAAGAGAAGGTGCCATTGGCCTTGAGTTTGGGAAACGGTCGGGAAGCAGGAGAGCCTGCCGTGGCAGGAAGAGCAGGCCGGTGGCAAGACAAGTGTCACCCGCTCCCGGTGCGGAGAGTCGAAGCCTCACTGCTAAAGAGACATGAGGTGACGACTAGGGCAGGGGCACCTGCTCCACTCTGAGGAAGGAGTCTGGGCAGAAGGCAGGCCTGTCTTGTGCCTCTGGTCCCAAGGGGACAGCATGTCCTTGACCACCTGTCCGTAGGGCACACTTGGGCTTGCTACCAGGAGCCAAACCCGGAACTTGAGGAACAGCTCCCTCGTGAAATGGGCAGTCAGATGCCATCTTCCTCCAAGATGTGACAGCGTTTTCGGTGGCAGGGGGTTTGCCGGGGAAGGAGTGGGGACAGTCCCCCAAAGCTCCCCATTCCAGGCAACGGACGGTGTTCAGGGATCCTGTCGCCTCTCCTCTCCTGTGGCGAAGGCACTGGCCTTGTCCGTGAGTCCGCCTGAGAGCCAGTACCAAAGGCCAAGCGTTGCCTACAACGGGAGTTGGTAGTGTGCATTGAGTGCCATCCTAGGCCACGCACGCTGCTGCAGGTTTGTGGCTGTGTCTGCTTATTTCGGCCTGGCAGCGAGAACCCAGGGCGCCAACATGAAGCCCGGGACAGCAAGGCCTAAGACGGACCAGCTCTCCGCAGCTCTTCTTCCCTGACGCGACAGAGCAAACACCGAAATCCTTGCTGAGGAAGCAGCAGCGAAGTGCGGTTCCCGCCAAGCTGAAAAGCTATGCGAAAGCATAGCCATCGCTGGGAAATCAGAGTCGTTTCTGTGGGCTGCTGTTGCTGCTTGCCTTAGCCTAGTATTCGAGCACGGCGGGAGGAACCCGCATAGAGCAAAAGCCTCTTTGCTAGGGCATCCCCTCTGGGAAAGCACAGCATTCTCTGGGAAATCAGAGTCGGATCTGTGGGATGCTGCTGCTGTTTTCCTGAGGAAGACTCCACAGCACGGTGTAATAAATCTGCATGGAGCGAGATCCACTTTGCCTGGGCATCCCTTCTGCCTGAGAGAGAAGCCTGGTTGCGCCTGTGGAAAGAGCCTTAAAGAAAGGGACATGTCTGTCACTGCACTCCCCAGGAGCCTGTCTCGGGAAAGTGCAGCATGCTGCCCCAGGAGAAGAGAAGGTGTCGTTGGCCTTGTGGACGGAAAACGGTCGCGAAGCAGGAGCGCCGGCCCTGGCAAGAACAGCGGGCCGGTGGCAAGACAATTGTCACCCTCTGCTTGTGCAGAGAGACGAAGCTAAGGAGACACGAGGGGATGATTGGGCACGGGAGCGTGCTCTAATCTGAGGAAGGAGTCTGGACAGAAGGAAGGCCTTTCCTGTGCCTCTGGGCCCAAGGGGATAGCAGGTCCTTGGCCACCTGTCCAGAGGGCAGACGTGGGCTTGCCACCAATCTCCCGAACCTGAACTCGCAGAAACACTTCCTGGAGGAACGGGCAATCAAATGCCGTCTTCCTCCAGGATGTGGCAGCCTTGGCGGAGGCAGGGGGTGTGTCGGGGAAACAGGGACAGTTTCCCATTACTCCCCATCCCAGGGCACGGGCCGTGTGCAGTGATCCTCTCGCGGCTCCTGAAGGATGGGGAAGGCACGAGCCTAGTCCCCTGTCCCCCTGAATGCCAGAGCGAAAGGGCAGGACTTGCCTACGAGGAGAGATGTCATTGTGAGCAGAGTGCCATCCTAGGCCATGCACGCTGCTGCAGGGTCGAGGCTGGGTCTGCTTATTTCGGCTTGGTAGGATGAACCCAGGATGTGAACTTGGAGCACGGGAAAGCAAGGCCCAAGAGGCACCAGCTCTCCCGCTGCTCTTCTTCCCTGAAGCGACTAAAGCCTTGCTGAGGAAGCAGCGGCCAAGTGCAGTTCGCTCCAAGCCAAAGCCTCTGCGAAAGCACAGCATTCGCTGAGAAATCAGAGTCGGATCTGCGGGCTCTACTGCTGCTTGCCTGAGCCCGGTCTCGCGGTGGGAGAAACCCGCATATAGAGAAATCCTCTTTGCCCGGGCATCTCCTCTGGGAAAGCACAGCATTCACTGGGAAATCAGAATCGGATGTGGGGGATGCTGCTGCTGAATACCTAAGCTACTCTCCACAGCACGTTGGAAGATACCCGCATGCAACGAAATCCTCTTTGCCCTAGCACCTCTTTGCCTAAGAGAGAAGCGTGGTTGCACATCTGAAAGGGCCTTAAGGAAAGGGACATGTCTTTCACTGCACTCCCCAGGAGCAAGTCTGGGGCAGGCCGAACAAGCCGCCCCCAGAGAAGAGAAGATGCCATTGGCCTTGAGTTTGGGAAACGGTCGGGAAGCAGGAGAGCCTGCCGTGGCAGGAAGAGCAGGCCGGTGGCAAGACAAGTGTCACCCGCTCCCGGTGCGGAGAGACGAAGCCTCACTGCTAAAGAGACATGAGGTGACGACTAGGGCAGGGGAACCTGCTCCACTCTGAGGAAGGAGTCTGGGCAGAAGGCAGGCCTGTCTTGTGCCTCTGGTCCCAAGGGGACAGCATATCCTTGACCACCTGTCCGTAGGGCACACTCGGGCTTGCTACCAGGAGCCAAACCCGGAACTTGAGGAACAGCTCCCTCGTGAAATGGGCAGTCAGATGCCATCTTCCTCCAAGATGTGACAGCGTTTTCGGTGGCAGGGGGTTTGCCGGGGAAGGAGTGGGGACAGTCCCCCAAAGCTCCCCATTCCAGGCAACGGACGGTGTTCAGGGATCCTGTCGCCTCTCCTCTCCTGTGGCGAAGGCACTGGCCTTGTCCGTGAGTCCGCCTGAGAGCCAGTACCAAAGGCCAAGCGTTGCCTACAACGGGAGTTGGTAGTGTGCATTGAGTGCCATCCTAGGCCACGCACGCTGCTGCAGGTTTGTGGCTGTGTCTGCTTATTTCGGCCTGGCAGCGAGAACCCAGGGCGCCAACATGAAGCCCGGGACAGCAAGGCCTAAGACGGACCAGCTCTCCGCAGCTCTTCTTCTCTGACGCGACAGAGCAAACACCGAAATCCTTGCTGAGGAAGCAGCAGCGAAGTGCGGTTCCCGCCAAGCTGAAAAGCTATGCGAAAGCATAGCCATCGCTGGGAAATCAGAGTCGTTTCTGTGGGCTGCTGTTGCTGCTTGCCTTAGCCTAGTATTCGAGCACGGCGGGAGGAACCCGCATAGAGCAAAAGCCTCTTTGCTAGGGCATCCCCTCTGGGAAAGCACAGCATTCTCTGGGAAATCAGAGTCGGATCTGTGGGATGCTGCTGCTGTTTTCCTGACGAAGACTCCACAGCACGGTGTAATAAATCTGCATGGAGCGAGATCCACTTTGCCTGGGCATCCCTTCTGCCTGAGAGAGAAGCCTGGTTGCGCCTGTGGAAAGAGCCTTAAAGAAAGGGACATGTCTGTCACTGCACTCCCCAGGAGCCTGTCTCGGGAAAGTGCAGCATGCTGCCCCAGGAGAAGAGAAGGTGTCGTTGGCCTTGTGGACGGAAAACGGTCGCGAAGCAGGAGCGCCGGCCCTGGCAAGAACAGCGGGCCGGTGGCAAGACAATTGTCACCCTCTGCTTGTGCAGAGAGACGAAGCTAAGGAGACACGAGGGGATGATTGGGCACGGGAGCGTGCTCTAATCTGAGGAAGGAGTCTGGACAGAAGGAAGGCCTTTCCTGTGCCTCTGGGCCCAAGGGGATAGCAGGTCCTTGGCCACCTGTCCAGAGGGCAGACGTGGGCTTGCCACCAATCTCCCGAACCTGAACTCGCAGAAACACTTCCTGGAGGAACGGGCAATCAAATGCCGTCTTCCTCCAGGATGTGGCAGCCTTGGCGGAGGCAGGGGGTGTGTCGGGGAAACAGGGACAGTTTCCCATTACTCCCCATCCCAGGGCACGGGCCGTGTGCAGTGATCCTCTCGCGGCTCCTGAAGGATGGGGAAGGCACGAGCCTAGTCCCCTGTCCCCCTGAATGCCAGAGCGAAAGGGCAGGACTTGCCTACGAGGAGAGATGTCATTGTGAGCAGAGTGCCATCCTAGGCCATGCACGCTGCTGCAGGGTCGAGGCTGGGTCTGCTTATTTCGGCTTGGTAGGATGAACCCAGGATGTGAACTTGGAGCCCGGGAAAGCAAGGCACAAGAGGCACCAGCTCTCCCGCTGCTCTTCTTCCCTGAAGCGACTAAAGCCTTGCTGAGGAAGCAGCGGCCAAGTGCAGTTCGCTCCAAGCCAAAGCCTCTGCGAAAGCACAGCATTCGCTGAGAAATCAGAGTCGGATCTGCGGGCTCTACTGCTGCTTGCCTGAGCCCGGTCTCGCGGTGGGAGAAACCCGCATATAGAGAAATCCTCTTTGCCCGGGCATCTCCTCTGGGAAAGCACAGCATTCACTGGGAAATCAGAATCGGATGTGGGGGATGCTGCTGCTGAATACCTAAGCTACTCTCCACAGCACGTTGGAAGATACCCGCATGCAACGAAATCCTCTTTGCCCTAGCACCTCTTTGCCTAAGAGAGAAGCGTGGTTGCACATCTGAAAGGGCCTTAAGGAAAGGGACATGTCTTTCACTGCACTCCCCAGGAGCAAGTCTGGGGCAGGCCGAACAAGCCGCCCCCAGAGAAGAGAAGATGCCATTGGCCTTGAGTTTGGGAAACGGTCGGGAAGCAGGAGAGCCTGCCGTGGCAGGAAGAGCAGGCCGGTGGCAAGACAAGTGTCACCCGCTACCGGTGCGGAGAGACGAAGCCTCACTGCTAATGAGACATGAGGTGACGACTAGGGCAGGGGAACCTGCTCCACTCTGAGGAAGGAGTCTGGGCAGAAGGCAGGCCTGTCTTGTGCCTCTGGTCCCAAGGGGACAGCATATCCTTGACCACCTGTCCGTAGGGCACACTCGGGCTTGCTACCAGGAGCCAAACCCGGAACTTGAGGAACAGCTCCCTCGTGAAATGGGCAGTCAGATGCCATCTTCCTCCAAGATGTGACAGCGTTTTCGGTGGCAGGGGGTTTGCCGGGGAAGGAGTGGGGACAGTCCCCCAAAGCTCCCCATTCCAGGGAACGGATGGTGTTCAGGGATCCTGTCGCCTCTCCTCTCCTGTGGCGAAGGCACTGGCCTTGTCCGTGAGTCCGCCTGAGAGCCAGTACCAAAGGCCAAGCGTTGCCTACAACGGGAGTTGGTAGTGTGCATTGAGTGCCATCCTAGGCCACGCACGCTGCTGCAGGTTTGTGGCTGTGTCTGCTTATTTCGGCCTGGCAGCGAGAACCCAGGGCGCCAACATGAAGCCTGGGACAGCAAGGCCTAAGACGGACCAGCTCTCCGCAGCTCTTCTTCCCTGACGCGACAGAGCAAACACCGAAATCCTTGCTGAGGAAGCAGCAGCGACGTGCAGTTCCCGCCAAGCTGAAAAACCTATGCGAAAGCATAGCCATCGCTGGGAAATCAGAGTCGTTTCTGTGGGCTGCTGTTGCTGCTTGCCTTAGCCTAGTATTCGAGCACGGCGGGAGGAACCCGCATAGAGCAAAAGCCTCTTTGCTAGGGCATCCCCTCTGGAAAGCACAGCATTCTCTGGGAAATCAGAGTCGGATCTGTGGGATGCTGCTGTTGTTTTCCTGAGGAAGACTCCACAGCACGGTGTAATAAATCTGCATGGAGCGAGATCCACTTTGCCTGGGCATCCCTTCTGCCTGAGAGAGAAGCCTGGTTGCGCCTGTGGAAAGAGCCTTAAAGAAAGGGACATGTCTGTCACTGCACTCCCCAGGAGCCTGTCTCGGGAAAGTGCAGCATGCTGCCCCAGGAGAAGAGAAGGAGTCGTTGGCCTTGTGGACGGAAAACGGTCGCGAAGCAGGAGCGCCGGCCCTGGCAAGAACAGCGGGCCGGTGGCAAGACAATTGTCTCCCTCTGCTTGTGCAGAGAGACGAAGCTAAGGAGACACGAGGGTATGATTGGGCACGGGAGCGTGCTCTAATCTGAGGAAGGAGTCTGGACAGAAGGAAGGCCTTTCCTGTGCCTCTGGGCCCAAGGGGATAGCAGGTCCTTGGCCATCTGTCCAGAGGGCAGACGTGGGCTTGCCACCAATCTCCCGAACCTGAACTCGCAGAAACACCTCCTGGAGGAACGGGCAATCAAATGCCGTCTTCCTCCAGGATGTGGCAGCCTTGGCGGAGGCAGGGGGTGTGTCGGGGAAACAGGGACAGTTTCCCATTACTCCCCATCCCAGGGCACGGGCCGTGTGCAGTGATCCTCTCGCGGCTCCTCAAGGATGGGGAAGGCACGAGCCTAGTCCCCTGTCCCCCTGAATGCCAGAGCGAAAGGGCAGGCCTTGCCTACGAGGAGAGATGTCATTGTGAGCAGAGTGCCATCCTAGGCCATGCACGCTGCTGCAGGGTCGAGGCTGGGTCTGCTTATTTCGGCTTGGTAGGATGTACCCAGGATGTGAACTTGGAGCCCGGGAAAGCAAGGCCCAAGAGGCACCAGCTCTCCCGCTGCTCTTCTTCCCTGAAGCGACTAAAGCCTTGCTGAGGAAGCAGCGGCCAAGTGCAGTTCGCTCCAAGCCAAAGCCTCTGCGAAAGCACAGCATTCGCTGAGAAATCAGAGTCGGATCTGCGGGCTCTACTGCTGCTTGCCTGAGCCCGGTCTCGCGGTGGGAGAAACCCGCATACAGCGAAATCCTCTTTGCCCGGGCTTCTCCTCTGGGAAAGCACAGCATTCACTGGGAAATCAGAATCGGATGTGGGGGATGCTGCTGCTGAATACCTAAGCTACTCTCCACAGCACGTTGGAAGATACCCGCATGCAACGAAATCCTCTTTGCCCTAGCACCTCTTTGCCTAAGAGAGAAGCGTGGTTGCACATCTGAAAGGGCCTTAAGGAAAGGGACATGTCTTTCACTGCACTCCCCAGGAGCAAGTCTGGGGCAGGCCGAACAAGCCGCCCCCAGAGAAGAGAAGATGCCATTGGCCTTGAGTTTGGGAAACGGTCGGGAAGCAGGAGAGCCTGCCGTGGCAGGAAGAGCAGGCCGGTGGCAAGACAAGTGTCACCCGCTCCCGGTGCGGAGAGACGAAGCCTCACTGCTAATGAGACATGAGGTGACGACTAGGGCAGGGGCACCTGCTCCACTCTGAGGAAGGAGTCTGGGCAGAAGGCAGGCCTGTCTTGTGCCTCTTGTCCCAAGGGGACAGCATGTCCTTGACCACCTGTCCGTAGGGCACACTTGGGCTTGCTACCAGGAGCCAAACCCGGAACTTGAGGAACAGCTCCCTCGTGAAATGGGCAGTCAGATGCCATCTTCCTCCAAGATGTGACAGCGTTTTCGGTGGCAGGGGGTTTGCCGGGGAAGGAGTGGGGACAGTCCCCCAAAGCTCCCCATTCCAGGGAACGGACGGTGTTCAGGGATCCTGTCGCCTCTCCTCTCCTGTGGCGAAGGCACTGGCCTTGTCCGTGAGTCTGCCTGAGAGCCAGTACCAAAGGCCAAGCGTTGCCTACAACGGGAGTTGGTAGTGTGCATTGAGTGCCATCCTAGGCCACGCACGCTGCTGCAGGTTTGTGGCTGTGTCTGCTTATTTCGGCCTGGCAGCGAGAACCCAGGGCGCCAACATGAAGCCCGGGACAGCAAGGCCTAAGACAGACCAGCTCTCCGCAGCACTTCTTCCCTGACGCGACAGAGCAAACACCGAAATCCTTGCTGAGGAAGCAGCAGCGAAGTGCGGTTCCCGCCAAGCTGAAAAACCTATGCGAAAGCATAGCCATCGCTGGGAAATCAGAGTCGTTTTTGTGGGCTGCTGTTGCTGCTTGCCTTAGCCTAGTATTCGAGCACGGCGGGAGGAACCCGCAAGGAGCAAAAGCCTCTTTGCTAGGGCATCCCCTCTGGAAAGCACAGCATTCTCTGGGAAATCAGAGTCGGATCTGTGGGATGCTGCTGCTGTTTTCCTGAGGAAGACTCCACAGCACGGTGTAATAAATCTGCATGGAGCGAGATCCACTTTGCCTGGGCATCCCTTCTGCCTGAGAGAGAAGCCTGGTTGCGCCTGTGGAAAGAGCCTTAAAGAAAGGGACATGTCTGTCACTGCACTCCCCAGGAGCCTGTCTCGGGAAAGTGCAGCATGCTGCCCCAGGAGAAGAGAAGGAGTCGTTGGCCTTGTGGACGGAAAACGGTCGCGAAGCAGGAGCGCCGGCCCTGGCAAGAACAGCGGGCCGGTGGCAAGACAATTGTCACCCTCTGCTTGTGCAGAGAGACGAAGCTAAGGAGACACGAGGGGATGATTGGGCACGGGAGCGTGCTCTAATCTGAGGAAGGAGTCTGGACAGAAGGAAGGCCTTTCCTGTGCCTCTGGGCCCAAGGGGATAGCAGGTCCTTGGCCACCTGTCCAGAGGGCAGACGTGGGCTTGCCACCAATCTCCCGAACCTGAACTCGCAGAAACACCTCCTGGAGGAACGGGCAATCAAATGCCGTCTTCCTCCAGGATGTGGCAGCCTTGGCGGAGGCAGGGGGTGTGTCGGGGAAACAGGGACAGTTTCCCATTACTCCCCATCCCAGGGCACGGGCCGTGTGCAGTGATCCTCTCGCGGCTCCTCAAGGATGGGGAAGGCACGAGCCTAGTCCCCTGTCCCCCTGAATGCCAGAGCGAAAGGACAGGCCTTGCCTACGAGGAGAGATGTCATTGTGAGCAGAGTGCCATCCTATGCCATGCACGCTACTGCAGGGTCGAGGCTGGGTCTGCTTATTTCGGCTTGGTAGGATGAACCCAGGATGTGAACTTGGAGCCCGGGAAAGCAAGGCCCAAGAGGCACCAGCTCTCCCGCTGCTCTTCTTCCCTGAAGCGACTAAAGCCTTGCTGAGGAAGCAGCGGCCAAGTGCTGTTCGCTCCAAGCCAAAGCCTCTGCGAAAGCACAGCATTCGCTGAGAAATCAGAGTCGGATCTGCGGGCTCTACTGCTGCTTGCCTGAGCCCGGTCTCGCGGTGGGAGAAACCCGCATACAGTGAAATCCTCTTTGCCCGGGCATCTCCTCTGGGAAAGCACAGCATTCACTGGGAAATCAGAATCGGATGTGGGGGATGCTGCTGCTGAATACCTAAGCTACTCTCCACAGCACGTTGGAAGATACCCGCATGCAACGAAATCCTCTTTGCCCTAGCACCTCTTTGCCTAAGAGAGAAGCGTGGTTGCACATCTGAAAGGGCCTTAAGGAAAGGGACATGTCTTTCACTGCACTCCCCAGGAGCAAGTCTGGGGCAGGCCGAACAAGCCGCCCCCAGAGAAGAGAAGGTGCCATTGGCCTTGAGTTTGGGAAACGGTCGGGAAGCAGGAGAGCCTGCCGTGGCAGGAAGAGCAGGCCGGTGGCAAGACAAGTGTCACCCGCTCCCGGTGCGGAGAGACGAAGCCTCACTGCTAAAGAGACATGAGGTGACGACTAGGGCAGGGGCACCTGCTCCACTCTGAGGAAGGAGTCTGGGCAGAAGGCAGGCCTGTCTTGTGCCTCTGGTCCCAAGGGGACAGCATGTCCTTGACCACCTGTCCGTAGGGCACACTCGGGCTTGCTACCAGGAGCCAAACCCGGAACTTGAGGAACAGCTCCCTCGTGAAATGGGCAGTCAGATGCCATCTTCCTCCAAGATGTGACAGCGTTTTCGGTGGCAGGGGGTTTTCCCGGGGAAGGAGTGGGGACAGTCCCCCAAAGCTCCCCATTCCAGGGAACGGACGGTGTTCAGGGATCCTGTCGCCTCTCCTCTCCTGTGGCGAAGGCACTGGCCTTGTCCGTGAGTCCGCCTGAGAGCCAGTACCAAAGGCCAAGCGTTGCCTACAACGGGAGTTGGTAGTGTGCATTGAGTGCCATCCTAGGCCACGCACGCTGCTGCAGGTTTGTGGCTGTGTCTGCTTATTTCGGCCTGGCAGCGAGAACCCAGGGCGCCAACATGAAGCCCGGGACAGCAAGGCCTAAGACGGACCAGCTCTCCGCAGCTCTTCTTCCCTGACGCGACAGAGCAAACACCGAAATCCTTGCTGAGGAAGCAGCAGCGAAGTGCGGTTCCCGCCAAGCTGAAAAGCTATGCGAAAGCATAGCCATCGCTGGGAAATCAGAGTCGTTTCTGTGGGCTGCTGTTGCTGCTTGCCTTAGCCTAGTATTCGAGCACGGCGGGAGGAACCCGCATAGAGCAAAAGCCTCTTTGCTAGGGCATCCCCTCTGGGAAAGCACAGCATTCTCTGGGAAATCAGAGTCGGATCTGTGGGATGCTGCTGCTGTTTTCCTGAGGAAGACTCCACAGCACGGTGTAATAAATCTGCATGGAGCGAGATCCACTTTGCCTGGGCATCCCTTCTGCCTGAGAGAGAAGCCTGGTTGCGCCTGTGGAAAGAGCCTTAAAGAAAGGGACATGTCTGTCACTGCACTCCCCAGGAGCCTGTCTCGGGAAAGTGCAGCATGCTGCCCCAGGAGAAGAGAAGGAGTCGTTGGCCTTGTGGACGGAAAACGGTCGCGAAGCAGGAGCGCCGGCCCTGGCAAGAACAGCGGGCCGGTGGCAAGACAATTGTCACCCTCTGCTTGTGCAGAGAGACGAAGCTAAGGAGACACGAGGGTATGATTGGGCACGGGAGCGTGCTCTAATCTGAGGAAGGAGTCTGGACAGAAGGAAGGCCTTTCCTGTGCCTCTGGGCCAAAGGGGATAGCAGGTCCTTGGCCACCTGTCCAGAGGGCAGACGTGGGCTTGCCACCAATCTCCCGAACCTGAACTCGCAGAAACACCTCCTGGAGGAACGGGCAATCAAATGCCGTCTTCCTCCAGGATGTGGCAGCCTTGGCGGAGGCAGGGGGTGTGTCGGGGAAACAGGGACAGTTTCCCATTACTCCCCATCCCAGGGCACGGGCCGTGTGCAGTGATCCTCTCGCGGCTCCTCAAGGATGGGGAAGGCACGAGCCTAGTCCCCTGTCCCCCTGAATGCCAGAGCGAAAGGGCAGGCCTTGCCTACGAGGAGAGATGTCATTGTGAGCAGAGTGCCATCCTAGGCCATGCACGCTGCTGCAGGGTCGAGGCTGGGTCTGCTTATTTCGGCTTGGTAGGATGAACCCAGGATGTGAACTTGGAGCCCGGGAAAGCAAGGCCCAAGAGGCACCAGCTCTCCCGCTGCTCTTCTTCCCTGAAGCGACTAAAGCCTTGCTGAGGAAGCAGCGGCCAAGTGCAGTTCGCTCCAAGCCAAAGCCTCTGCGAAAGCACAGCATTCGCTGAGAAATCAGAGTCGGATCTGCGGGCTCTACTGCTGCTTGCCTGAGCCCGGTCTCGCGGTGGGAGAAAGCCGCATACAGCGAAATCCTCTTTGCCCGGGCTTCTCCTCTGGGAAAGCACAGCATTCACTGGGAAATCAGAATCGGATGTGGGGGATGCTGCTGCTGAATACCTAAGCTACTCTCCACAGCACGTTGGAAGATACCCGCATGCAACGAAATCCTCTTTGCCCTAGCACCTCTTTGCCTAAGAGAGAAGCGTGGTTGCACATCTGAAAGGGCCTTAAGGAAAGGGACATGTCTTTCACTGCACTCCCCAGGAGCAAGTCTGGGGCAGGCCGAACAAGCCGCCCCCAGAGAAGAGAAGGTGCCATTGGCCTTGAGTTTGGGAAACGGTCGGGAAGCAGGAGAGCCTGCCGTGGCAGGAAGAGCAGGCCGGTGGCAAGAGAAGTGTCACCCGCTCCCGGTGCGGAGAGACGAAGCCTCACTGCTAATGAGACATGAGGTGACGACTAGGGCAGGGGCACCTGCTCCACTCTGAGGAAGGAGTCTGGGCAGAAGGCAGGCCTGTCTTGTGCCTCTGGTCCCAAGGGGACAGCATGTCCTTGACCACCTGTCCGTAGGGCACACTTGGGCTTGCTACCAGGAGCCAAACCCGGAACTTGAGGAACAGCTCCCTCGTGAAATGGGCAGTCAGATGCCATCTTCCTCCAAGATGTGACAGCGTTTTCGGTGGCAGGGGGTTTGCCGGGGAAGGAGTGGGGACAGTCCCCCAAAGCTCCCCATTCCAGGGAACGGACGGTGTTCAGGGATCCTGTCGCCTCTCCTCTCCTGTGGCGAAGGCACTGGCCTTGTCCGTGAGTCCGCCTGAGAGCCAGTACCAAAGGCCAAGCGTTGCCTACAACGGGAGTTGGTAGTGTGCATTGAGTGCCATCCTAGGCCACGCACGCTGCTGCAGGTTTGTGGCTGTGTCTGCTTATTTCGGCCTGGCAGCGAGAACCCAGGGCGCCAACATGAAGCCCGGGACAGCAAGGCCTAAGACGGACCAGCTCTCCGCAGCTCTTCTTCCCTGACGCGACAGAGCAAACACCGAAATCCTTGCTGAGGAAGCAGCAGCGAAGTGCGGTTCCCGCCAAGCTGAAAAGCTATGCGAAAGCATAGCCATCGCTGGGAAATCAGAGTCGTTTTTGTGGGCTGCTGTTGCTGCTTGCCTTAGCCTAGTATTCGAGCACGGCGGGAGGAACCCGCATAGAGCAAAAGCCTCTTTGCTAGGGCATCCCCTCTGGAAAGCACAGCATTCTCTGGGAAATCAGAGTCGGATCTGTGGGTTGCTGCTGCTGTTTTCCTGAGGAAGACTCCACAGCACGGTGTAATAAATCTGCATGGAGCGAGATCCACTTTGCCTGGGCATCCCTTCTGCCTGAGAGAGAAGCCTGGTTGCGCCTGTGGAAAGAGCCTTAAAGAAAGGGACATGTCTGTCACTGCACTCCCCAGGAGCCTGTCTCGGGAAAGTGCAGCATGCTGCCCCAGGAGAAGAGAAGGAGTCGTTGGCCTTGTGGACGGAAAACGGTCGCGAAGCAGGAGCGCCGGCCCTGGCAAGAACAGCGGGCCGGTGGCAAGACAATTGTCACCATCTGCTTGTGCAGAGAGACGAAGCTAAGGAGACACGAGGGGATGATTGGGCACGGGAGCGTGCTCTAATCTGAGGAAGGAGTCTGGACAGAAGGAAGGCCTTTCCTGTGCCTCTGGGCCCAAGGGGATAGCAGGTCCTTGGCCACCTGTCCAGAGGGCAGACGTGGGCTTGCCACCAATCTCCCGAACCTGAACTCGCAGAAACACCCCCTGGAGGAACGGGCAATCAAATGCCGTCTTCCTCCAGTATGTGGCAGCCTTGGCGGAGGCAGGGGGTGTGTCGGGGAAACAGGGACAGTTTCCCATTACTCCCCATCCAAGGGCACGGGCCGTGTGCAGTGATCCTCTCGCGGCTCCTGAAGGATGGGGAAGGCACGAGCCTAGTCCCCTGTCCCCCTGAATGCCAGAGCGAAAGGACAGGCCTTGCCTACGAGGAGAGATGTCATTGTGAGCAGAGTGCCATCCTATGCCATGCACGCTGCTGCAGGGTCGAGGCTGGGTCTGCTTATTTCGGCTTGGTAGGATGAACCCAGGATGTGAACTTGGAGCCCGGGAAAGCAAGGCCCAAGAGGCACCAGCTCTCCCGCTGCTCTTCTTCCCTGAAGCGACTAAAGCCTTGCTGAGGAAGCAGCGGCCAAGTGCTGTTCGCTCCAAGCCAAAGCCTCTGCGAAAGCACAGCATTAGCTGAGAAATCAGAGTCGGATCTGCGGGCTCTACTGCTGCTTGCCTGAGCCCGGTGTAACGGTGGGAGAAACCCGCATACAGTGAAATCCTCTTTGCCCGGGCATCTCCTCTGGGAAAGCACAGCATTCACTGGGAAATCAGAATCGGATGTGGGGGATGCTGCTGCTGAATACCTAAGCTACTCTCCACAGCACGTTGGAAGATACCCGCATGCAACGAAATCCTCTTTGCCCTAGCACCTCTTTGCCTAAGAGAGAAGCGTGGTTGCACATCTGAAAGGGCCTTAAGGAAAGGGACATGTCTTTCACTGCACTCCCCAGGAGCAAGTCTGGGGCAGGCCGAACAAGCCGCCCCCAGAGAAGAGAAGGTGCCATTGGCCTTGAGTTTGGGAAACGGTCGGGAAGCAGGAGAGCCTGCCGTGGCAGGAAGAGCAGGCCGGTGGCAAGACAAGTGTCACCCGCTCCCGGTGCGGAGAGTCGAAGCCTCACTGCTAAAGAGACATGAGGTGACGACTAGGGCAGGGGCACCTGCTCCACTCTGAGGAAGGAGTCTGGGCAGAAGGCAGGCCTGTCTTGTGCCTCTGGTCCCAAGGGGACAGCATGTCCTTGACCACCTGTCCGTAGGGCACACTTGGGCTTGCTACCAGGAGCCAAACCCGGAACTTGAGGAACAGCTCCCTCATGAAATGGGCAGTCAGATGCCATCTTCCTCCAAGATGTGACAGCGTTTTCGGTGGCAGGGGGTTTGCCGGGGAAGGAGTGGGGACAGTCCCCCAAAGCTCCCCATTCCAGGCAACGGACGGTGTTCAGGGATCCTGTCGCCTCTCCTCTCCTGTGGCGAAGGCACTGGCCTTGTCCGTGAGTCCGCCTGAGAGCCAGTACCAAAGGCCAAGCGTTGCCTACAACGGGAGTTGGTAGTGTGCATTGAGTGCCATCCTAGGCCACGCACGCTGCTGCAGGTTTGTGGCTGTGTCTGCTTATTTCGGCCTGGCAGCGAGAACCCAGGGCGCCAACATGAAGCCCGGGACAGCAAGGCCTAAGACGGACCAGCTCTCCGCAGCTCTTCTTCCCTGACGCGACAGAGCAAACACCGAAATCCTTGCTGAGGAAGCAGCAGCGAAGTGCGGTTCCCGCCAAGCTGAAAAGCTATGCGAAAGCATAGCCATCGCTGGGAAATCAGAGTCGTTTCTGTGGGCTGCTGTTGCTGCTTGCCTTAGCCTAGTATTCGAGCACGGCGGGAGGAACCCGCATAGAGCAAAAGCCTCTTTGCTAGGGCATCCCCTCTGGGAAAGCACAGCATTCTCTGGGAAATCAGAGTCGGATCTGTGGGATGCTGCTGCTGTTTTCCTGAGGAAGACTCCACAGCACGGTGTAATAAATCTGCATGGAGCGAGATCCACTTTGCCTGGGCATCCCTTCTGCCTGAGAGAGAAGCCTGGTTGCGCCTGTGGAAAGAGCCTTAAAGAAAGGGACATGTCTGTCACTGCACTCCCCAGGAGCCTGTCTCGGGAAAGTGCAGCATGCTGCCCCAGGAGAAGAGAAGGTGTCGTTGGCCTTGTGGACGGAAAACGGTCGCGAAGCAGGAGCGCCGGCCCTGGCAAGAACAGCGGGCCGGTGGCAAGACAATTGTCACCCTCTGCTTGTGCAGAGAGACGAAGCTAAGGAGACACGAGGGGATGATTGGGCACGGGAGCGTGCTCTAATCTGAGGAAGGAGTCTGGACAGAAGGAAGGCCTTTCCTGTGCCTCTGGGCCCAAGGGGATAGCAGGTCCTTGGCCACCTGTCCAGAGGGCAGACGTGGGCTTGCCACCAATCTCCCGAACCTGAACTCGCAGAAACACTTCCTGGAGGAACGGGCAATCAAATGCCGTCTTCCTCCAGGATGTGGCAGCCTTGGCGGAGGCAGGGGGTGTGTCGGGGAAACAGGGACAGTTTCCCATTACTCCCCATCCCAGGGCACGGGCCGTGTGCAGTGATCCTCTCGCGGCTCCTGAAGGATGGGGAAGGCACGAGCCTAGTCCCCTGTCCCCCTGAATGCCAGAGCGAAAGGGCAGGACTTGCCTACGAGGAGAGATGTCATTGTGAGCAGAGTGCCATCCTAGGCCATGCACGCTGCTGCAGGGTCGAGGCTGGGTCTGCTTATTTCGGCTTGGTAGGATGAACCCAGGATGTGAACTTGGAGCACGGGAAAGCAAGGCCCAAGAGGCACCAGCTCTCCCGCTGCTCTTCTTCCCTGAAGCGACTAAAGCCTTGCTGAGGAAGCAGCGGCCAAGTGCAGTTCGCTCCAAGCCAAAGCCTCTGCGAAAGCACAGCATTCGCTGAGAAATCAGAGTCGGATCTGCGGGCTCTACTGCTGCTTGCCTGAGCCCGGTCTCGCGGTGGGAGAAACCCGCATATAGAGAAATCCTCTTTGCCCGGGCATCTCCTCTGGGAAAGCACAGCATTCACTGGGAAATCAGAATCGGATGTGGGGGATGCTGCTGCTGAATACCTAAGCTACTCTCCACAGCACGTTGGAAGATACCCGCATGCAACGAAATCCTCTTTGCCCTAGCACCTCTTTGCCTAAGAGAGAAGCGTGGTTGCACATCTGAAAGGGCCTTAAGGAAAGGGACATGTCTTTCACTGCACTCCCCAGGAGCAAGTCTGGGGCAGGCCGAACAAGCCGCCCCCAGAGAAGAGAAGATGCCATTGGCCTTGAGTTTGGGAAACGGTCGGGAAGCAGGAGAGCCTGCCGTGGCAGGAAGAGCAGGCCGGTGGCAAGACAAGTGTCACCCGCTCCCGGTGCGGAGAGACGAAGCCTCACTGCTAAAGAGACATGAGGTGACGACTAGGGCAGGGGAACCTGCTCCACTCTGAGGAAGGAGTCTGGGCAGAAGGCAGGCCTGTCTTGTGCCTCTGGTCCCAAGGGGACAGCATATCCTTGACCACCTGTCCGTAGGGCACACTCGGGCTTGCTACCAGGAGCCAAACCCGGAACTTGAGGAACAGCTCCCTCGTGAAATGGGCAGTCAGATGCCATCTTCCTCCAAGATGTGACAGCGTTTTCGGTGGCAGGGGGTTTGCCGGGGAAGGAGTGGGGACAGTCCCCCAAAGCTCCCCATTCCAGGCAACGGACGGTGTTCAGGGATCCTGTCGCCTCTCCTCTCCTGTGGCGAAGGCACTGGCCTTGTCCGTGAGTCCGCCTGAGAGCCAGTACCAAAGGCCAAGCGTTGCCTACAACGGGAGTTGGTAGTGTGCATTGAGTGCCATCCTAGGCCACGCACGCTGCTGCAGGTTTGTGGCTGTGTCTGCTTATTTCGGCCTGGCAGCGAGAACCCAGGGCGCCAACATGAAGCCCGGGACAGCAAGGCCTAAGACGGACCAGCTCTCCGCAGCTCTTCTTCTCTGACGCGACAGAGCAAACACCGAAATCCTTGCTGAGCAAGCAGCAGCGAAGTGCGGTTCCCGCCAAGCTGAAAAGCTATGCGAAAGCATAGCCATCGCTGGGAAATCAGAGTCGTTTCTGTGGGCTGCTGTTGCTGCTTGCCTTAGCCTAGTATTCGAGCACGGCGGGAGGAACCCGCATAGAGCAAAAGCCTCTTTGCTAGGGCATCCCCTCTGGGAAAGCACAGCATTCTCTGGGAAATCAGAGTCGGATCTGTGGGATGCTGCTGCTGTTTTCCTGAGGAAGACTCCACAGCACGGTGTAATAAATCTGCATGGAGCGAGATCCACTTTGCCTGGGCATCCCTTCTGCCTGAGAGAGAAGCCTGGTTGCGCCTGTGGAAAGAGCCTTAAAGAAAGGGACATGTCTGTCACTGCACTCCCCAGGAGCCTGTCTCGGGAAAGTGCAGCATGCTGCCCCAGGAGAAGAGAAGGTGTCGTTGGCCTTGTGGACGGAAAACGGTCGCGAAGCAGGAGCGCCGGCCCTGGCAAGAACAGCGGGCCGGTGGCAAGACAATTGTCACCCTCTGCTTGTGCAGAGAGACGAAGCTAAGGAGACACGAGGGGATGATTGGGCACGGGAGCGTGCTCTAATCTGAGGAAGGAGTCTGGACAGAAGGAAGGCCTTTCCTGTGCCTCTGGGCCCAAGGGGATAGCAGGTCCTTGGCCACCTGTCCAGAGGGCAGACGTGGGCTTGCCACCAATCTCCCGAACCTGAACTCGCAGAAACACTTCCTGGAGGAACGGGCAATCAAATGCCGTCTTCCTCCAGGATGTGGCAGCCTTGGCGGAGGCAGGGGGTGTGTCGGGGAAACAGGGACAGTTTCCCATTACTCCCCATCCCAGGGCACGGGCCGTGTGCAGTGATCCTCTCGCGGCTCCTGAAGGATGGGGAAGGCACGAGCCTAGTCCCCTGTCCCCCTGAATGCCAGAGCGAAAGGGCAGGACTTGCCTACGAGGAGAGATGTCATTGTGAGCAGAGTGCCATCCTAGGCCATGCACGCTGCTGCAGGGTCGAGGCTGGGTCTGCTTATTTCGGCTTGGTAGGATGAACCCAGGATGTGAACTTGGAGCACGGGAAAGCAAGGCCCAAGAGGCACCAGCTCTCCCGCTGCTCTTCTTCCCTGAAGCGACTAAAGCCTTGCTGAGGAAGCAGCGGCCAAGTGCAGTTCGCTCCAAGCCAAAGCCTCTGCGAAAGCACAGCATTCGCTGAGAAATCAGAGTCGGATCTGCGGGCTCTACTGCTGCTTGCCTGAGCCCGGTCTCGCGGTGGGAGAAACCCGCATATAGAGAAATCCTCTTTGCCCGGGCATCTCCTCTGGGAAAGCACAGCATTCACTGGGAAATCAGAATCGGATGTGGGGGATGCTGCTGCTGAATACCTAAGCTACTCTCCACAGCACGTTGGAAGATACCCGCATGCAACGAAATCCTCTTTGCCCTAGCACCTCTTTGCCTAAGAGAGAAGCGTGGTTGCACATCTGAAAGGGCCTTAAGGAAAGGGACATGTCTTTCACTGCACTCCCCAGGAGCAAGTCTGGGGCAGGCCGAACAAGCCGCCCCCAGAGAAGAGAAGATGCCATTGGCCTTGAGTTTGGGAAACGGTCGGGAAGCAGGAGAGCCTGCCGTGGCAGGAAGAGCAGGCCGGTGGCAAGACAAGTGTCACCCGCTCCCGGTGCGGAGAGACGAAGCCTCACTGCTAATGAGACATGAGGTGACGACTAGGGCAGGGGAACCTGCTCCACTCTGAGGAAGGAGTCTGGGCAGAAGGCAGGCCTGTCTTGTGCCTCTGGTCCCAAGGGGACAGCATATCCTTGACCACCTGTCCGTAGGGCACACTCGGGCTTGCTACCAGGAGCCAAACCCGGAACTTGAGGAACAGCTCCCTCGTGAAATGGGCAGTCAGATGCCATCTTCCTCCAAGATGTGACAGCGTTTTCGGTGACAGGGGGTTTGCCGGGGAAGGAGTGGGGACAGTCCCCCAAAGCTCCCCATTCCAGGGAACGGACGGTGTTCAGGGATCCTGTCGCCTCTCCTCTCCTGTGGCGAAGGCACTGGCCTTGTCCGTGAGTCCGCCTGAGAGCCAGTACCAAAGGCCAAGCGTTGCCTACAACGGGAGTTGGTAGTGTGCATTGAGTGCCATCCTAGGCCACGCACGCTGCTGCAGGTTTGTGGCTGTGTCTGCTTATTTCGGCCTGGCAGCGAGAACCCAGGGCGCCAACATGAAGCCTGGGACAGCAAGGCCTAAGACGGACCAGCTCTCCGCAGCTCTTCTTCCCTGACGCGACAGAGCAAACACCGAAATCCTTGCTGAGGAAGCAGCAGCGACGTGCAGTTCCCGCCAAGCTGAAAAACCTATGCGAAAGCATAGCCATCGCTGGGAAATCAGAGTCGTTTCTGTGGGCTGCTGTTGCTGCTTGCCTTAGCCTAGTATTCGAGCACGGCGGGAGGAACCCGCATAGAGCAAAAGACTCTTTGCTAGGGCATCCCCTCTGGAAAGCACAGCATTCTCTGGGAAATCAGAGTCGGATCTGTGGGATGCTGCTGTTGTTTTCCTGAGGAAGACTCCACAGCACGGTGTAATAAATCTGCATGGAGCGAGATCCACTTTGCCTGGGCATCCCTTCTGCCTGAGAGAGAAGCCTGGTTGCGCCTGTGGAAAGAGCCTTAAAGAAAGGGACATGTCTGTCACTGCACTCCCCAGGAGCCTGTCTCGGGAAAGTGCAGCATGCTGCCCCAGGAGAAGAGAAGGAGTCGTTGGCCTTGTGGACGGAAAACGGTCGCGAAGCAGGAGCGCCGGCCCTGGCAAGAACAGCGGGCCGGTGGCAAGACAATTGTCTCCCTCTGCTTGTGCAGAGAGACGAAGCTAAGGAGACACGAGGGTATGATTGGGCACGGGAGCGTGCTCTAATCTGAGGAAGGAGTCTGGACAGAAGGAAGGCCTTTCCTGTGCCTCTGGGCCCAAAGGGATAGCAGGTCCTTGGCCATCTGTCCAGAGGGCAGACGTGGGCTTGCCACCAATCTCCCGAACCTGAACTCGCAGAAACACCTCCTGGAGGAACGGGCAATCAAATGCCGTCTTCCTCCAGGATGTGGCAGCCTTGGCGGAGGCAGGGGGTGTGTCGGGGAAACAGGGACAGTTTCCCATTACTCCCCATCCCAGGGCACGGGCCGTGTGCAGTGATCCTCTCGCGGCTCCTCAAGGATGGGGAAGGCACGAGCCTAGTCCCCTGTCCCCCTGAATGCCAGAGCGAAAGGGCAGGCCTTGCCTACGAGGAGAGATGTCATTGTGAGCAGAGTGCCATCCTAGGCCATGCACGCTGCTGCAGGGTCGAGGCTGGGTCTGCTTATTTCGGCTTGGTAGGATGTACCCAGGATGTGAACTTGGAGCCCGGGAAAGCAAGGCCCAAGAGGCACCAGCTCTCCCGCTGCTCTTCTTCCCTGAAGCGACTAAAGCCTTGCTGAGGAAGCAGCGGCCAAGTGCAGTTCGCTCCAAGCCAAAGCCTCTGCGAAAGCACAGCATTCGCTGAGAAATCAGAGTCGGATCTGCGGGCTCTACTGCTGCTTGCCTGAGCCCGGTCTCGCGGTGGGAGAAACCCGCATACAGCGAAATCCTCTTTGCCCGGGCATCTCCTCTGGGAAAGCACAGCATTCACTGGGAAATCAGAATCGGATGTGGGGGATGCTGCTGCTGAATACCTAAGCTACTCTCCACAGCACGTTGGAAGATACCCGCATGCAACGAAATCCTCTTTGCCCTAGCACCTCTTTGCCTAAGAGAGAAGCGTGGTTGCACATCTGAAAGGGCCTTAAGGAAAGGGACATGTCTTTCACTGCACTCCCCAGGAGCAAGTCTGGGGCAGGCCGAACAAGCCGCCCCCAGAGAAGAGAAGATGCCATTGGCCTTGAGTTTGGGAAACGGTCGGGAAGCAGGAGAGCCTGCCGTGGCAGGAAGAGCAGGCCGGTGGCAAGACAAGTGTCACCCGCTCCCGGTGCGGAGAGACGAAGCCTCACTGCTAATGAGACATGAGGTGACGACTAGGGCAGGGGCACCTGCTCCACTCTGAGGAAGGAGTCTGGGCAGAAGGCAGGCCTGTCTTGTGCCTCTGGTCCCAAGGGGACAGCATGTCCTTGACCACCTGTCCGTAGGGCACACTTGGGCTTGCTACCAGGAGCCAAACCCGGAACTTGAGGAACAGCTCCCTCGTGAAATGGGCAGTCAGATGCCATCTTCCTCCAAGATGTGATAGCGTTTTCGGTGGCAGGGGGTTTGCCGGGGAAGGAGTGGGGACAGTCCCCCAAAGCTCCCCATTCCAGGCAACGGACGGTGTTCAGGGATCCTGTCGCCTCTCCTCTCCTGTGGCGAAGGCACTGGCCTTGTCCGTGAGTCCGCCTGAGAGCCAGTACCAAAGGCCAAGCGTTGCCTACAACGGGAGTTGGTAGTGTGCATTGAGTGCCATCCTAGGCCACGCACGCTGCTGCAGGTTTGTGGCTGTGTCTGCTTATTTCGGCCTGGCAGCGAGAACCCAGGGCGCCAACATGAAGCCCGGGACAGCAAGGCCTAAGACGGACCAGCTCTCCGCAGCTCTTCTTCCCTGACGCGACAGAGCAAACACCGAAATCCTTGCTGAGGAAGCAGCAGCGAAGTGCGGTTCCCGCCAAGCTGAAAAGCTATGCGAAAGCATAGCCATCGCTGGGAAATCAGAGTCGTTTCTGTGGGCTGCTGTTGCTGCTTGCCTTAGCCTAGTATTCGAGCACGGCGGGAGGAACCCGCATAGAGCAAAAGCCTCTTTGCTAGGGCATCCCCTCTGGGAAAGCACAGCATTCTCTGGGAAATCAGAGTCGGATCTGTGGGATGCTGCTGCTGTTTTCCTGAGGAAGACTCCACAGCACGGTGTAATAAATCTGCATGGAGCGAGATCCACTTTGCCTGGGCATCCCTTCTGCCTGAGAGAGAAGCCTGGTTGCGCCTGTGGAAAGAGCCTTAAAGAAAGGGACATGTCTGTCACTGCACTCCCCAGGAGCCTGTCTCGGGAAAGTGCAGCATGCTGCCCCAGGAGAAGAGAAGGAGTCGTTGGCCTTGTGGACGGAAAACGGTCGCGAAGCAGGAGCGCCGGCCCTGGCAAGAACAGCGGGCCGGTGGCAAGACAATTGTCACCCTCTGCTTGTGCAGAGAGACGAAGCTAAGGAGACACGAGTTGATGATTGGGCACGGGAGCGTGCTCTAATCTGAGGAAGGAGTCTGGACAGAAGGAAGGCCTTTCCTGTGCCTCTGGGCCCAAGGGGATAGCAGGTCCTTGGCCACCTGTCCAGAGGGCAGACGTGGGCTTGCCACCAATCTCCCGAACCTGAACTCGCAGAAACACCTCCTGGAGGAACGGGCAATCAAATGCCGTCTTCCTCCAGGATGTGGCAGCCTTGGCGGAGGCAGGGCGTGTGTCGGGGAAACAGGGACAGTTTCCCATTACTCCCCATCCCAGGGCACGGGCCGTGTGCAGTGATCCTCTCGCGGCTCCTCAAGGATGGGGAAGGCACGAGCCTAGTCCCCTGTCCCCCCTGAATGCCAGAGCGAAAGGGCAGGCCTTGCCTACGAGGAGAGATGTCATTGTGAGCAGAGTGCCATCCTAGGCCATGCACGCTGCTGCAGGGTCGAGGCTGGGTCTGCTTATTTCGGCTTGGTAGGATGAACCCAGGATGTGAACTTGGAGCCCGGGAAAGCAAGGCCCAAGAGGCACCAGCTCTCCCGCTGCTCTTCTTCCCTGAAGCGACTAAAGCCTTGCTGAGGAAGCAGCGGCCAAGTGCTGTTCGCTCCAAGCCAAAGCCTCTGCGAAAGCACAGCATTCGCTGAGAAATCAGAGTCGGATCTGCGGGCTCTACTGCTGCTTGCCTGAGCCCGGTCTCGCGGTGGGAGAATCCCACATACAGTGAAATCCTCTTTGGCCGGGCATCTCCTCTGGGAAAGCACAGCATTCACTGGGAAATCAGAATCGGATGTGGGGGATGCTGCTGCTGAATACCTAAGCTACTCTCCACAGCACGTTGGAAGATACCCGCATGCAACGAAATCCTCTTTGCCCTAGCACCTCTTTGCCTAAGAGAGAAGCGTGGTTGCACATCTGAAAGGGCCTTAAGGAAAGGGACATGTCTTTCACTGCACTCCCCAGGAGCAAGTCTGGGGCAGGCCGAACAAGCCGCCCCCAGAGAAGAGAAGGTGCCATTGGCCTTGAGTTTGGGAAACGGTCGGGAAGCAGGAGAGCCTGCCGTGGCAGGAAGAGCAGGCCGGTGGCAAGACAAGTGTCACCCTCTCCCTGTGCGGAGAGACGAAGCCTCACTGCTAATGAGACATGAGGTGATGACTAGGGCAGGGGCACCTGCTCCACTCTGAGGAAGGAGTCTGGGCAGAAGGCAGGCCTGTCTTGTGCCTCTGGTCCCAAGGGGACAGCATGTCCTTGACCACCTGTCCGTAGGGCACACTCTGGCTTGCTACCAGGAGCCAAACCCGGAACTTGAGGAACAGCTCCCTCGTGAAATGGGCAGTCAGATGCCATCTTCCTCCAAGATGTGACAGCGTTTTCGGTGGCAGGGGGTTTGCCGGGGAAGGAGTGGGGACAGTCCCCCAAAGCTCCCCATTCCAGGGAACGGACGGTGTTCAGGGATCCTGTCGCCTCTCCTCTCCTGTGGCGAAGGCACTGGCCTTGTCCGTGAGTCCGCCTGAGAGCCAGTACCAAAGGCCAAGCGTTGCCTACAACGGGAGTTGGTAGTGTGCATTGAGTGCCATCCTAGGCCACGCACGCTGCTGCAGGTTTGTGGCTGTGTCTGCTTATTTCGGCCTGGCAGCGAGAACCCAGGGCGCCAACATGAAGCCCGGGACAGCAAGGCCTAAGACGGACCAGCTCTCCGCAGCTCTTCTTCCCTGACGCGACAGAGCAAACACCGAAATCCTTGCTGAGGAAGCAGCAGCGAAGTGCGGTTCCCGCCAAGCTGAAAAACCTATGCGAAAGCATAGCCATCGCTGGGAAATCAGAGTCGTTTTTGTGGGCTGCTGTTGCTGCTTGCCTTAGCCTAGTATTCGAGCACGGCGGGAGGAACCCGCATAGAGCAAAAGCCTCTTTGCTAGGGCATCCCCTCTGGAAAGCACAGCATTCTCTGGGAAATCAGAGTCGGATCTGTGGGTTGCTGCTGCTGTTTTCCTGAGGAAGACTCCACAGCACGGTGTAATAAATCTGCATGGAGCGAGATCCACTTTGCCTGGGCATCCCTTCTGCCTGAGAGAGAAGCCTGGTTGCGCCTGTGGAAAGAGCCTTAAAGAAAGGGACATGTCTGTCACTGCACTCCCCAGGAGCCTGTCTCGGGAAAGTGCAGCATGCTGCCCCAGGAGAAGAGAAGGAGTCGTTGGCCTTGTGGACGGAAAACGGTCGCGAAGCAGGAGCGCCGGCCCTGGCAAGAACAGCGGGCCGGTGGCAAGACAATTGTCACCATCTGCTTGTGCAGAGAGACGAAGCTAAGGAGACACGAGGGGATGATTGGGCACGGGAGCGTGCTCTAATCTGAGGAAGGAGTCTGGACAGAAGGAAGGCCTTTCCTGTGCCTCTGGGCCCAAGGGGATAGCAGGTCCTTGGCCACCTGTCCAGAGGGCAGACGTGGGCTTGCCACCAATCTCCCGAACCTGAACTCGCAGAAACACCCCCTGGAGGAACGGGCAATCAAATGCCGTCTTCCTCCAGTATGTGGCAGCCTTGGCGGAGGCAGGGGGTGTGTCGGGGAAACAGGGACAGTTTCCCATTACTCCCCATCCAAGGGCACGGGCCGTGTGCAGTGATCCTCTCGCGGCTCCTGAAGGATGGGGAAGGCACGAGCCTAGTCCCCTGTCCCCCTGAATGCCAGAGCGAAAGGACAGGCCTTGCCTACGAGGAGAGATGTCATTGTGAGCAGAGTGCCATCCTATGCCATGCACGCTGCTGCAGGGTCGAGGCTGGGTCTGCTTATTTCGGCTTGGTAGGATGAACCCAGGATGTGAACTTGGAGCCCGGGAAAGCAAGGCCCAAGAGGCACCAGCTCTCCCGCTGCTCTTCTTCCCTGAAGCGACTAAAGCCTTGCTGAGGAAGCAGCGGCCAAGTGCTGTTCGCTCCAAGCCAAAGCCTCTGCGAAAGCACAGCATTAGCTGAGAAATCAGAGTCGGATCTGCGGGCTCTACTGCTGCTTGCCTGAGCCCGGTGTAACGGTGGGAGAAACCCGCATACAGTGAAATCCTCTTTGCCCGGGCATCTCCTCTGGGAAAGCACAGCATTCACTGGGAAATCAGAATCGGATGTGGGGGATGCTGCTGCTGAATACCTAAGCTACTCTCCACAGCACGTTGGAAGATACCCGCATGCAACGAAATCCTCTTTGCCCTAGCACCTCTTTGCCTAAGAGAGAAGCGTGGTTGCACATCTGAAAGGGCCTTAAGGAAAGGGACATGTCTTTCACTGCACTCCCCAGGAGCAAGTCTGGGGCAGGCCGAACAAGCCGCCCCCAGAGAAGAGAAGGTGCCATTGGCCTTGAGTTTGGGAAACGGTCGGGAAGCAGGAGAGCCTGCCGTGGCAGGAAGAGCAGGCCGGTGGCAAGACAAGTGTCACCCGCTCCCGGTGCGGAGAGTCGAAGCCTCACTGCTAAAGAGACATGAGGTGACGACTAGGGCAGGGGCACCTGCTCCACTCTGAGGAAGGAGTCTGGGCAGAAGGCAGGCCTGTCTTGTGCCTCTGGTCCCAAGGGGACAGCATGTCCTTGACCACCTGTCCGTAGGGCACACTTGGGCTTGCTACCAGGAGCCAAACCCGGAACTTGAGGAACAGCTCCCTCATGAAATGGGCAGTCAGATGCCATCTTCCTCCAAGATGTGACAGCGTTTTCGGTGGCAGGGGGTTTGCCGGGGAAGGAGTGGGGACAGTCCCCCAAAGCTCCCCATTCCAGGGAACGGACGGTGTTCAGGGATCCTGTCGCCTCTCCTCTCCTGTGGCGAAGGCACTGGCCTTGTCCGTGAGTCCGCCTGAGAGCCAGTACCAAAGGCCAAGCGTTGCCTACAACGGGAGTTGGTAGTGTGCATTGAGTGCCATCCTAGGCCACGCACGCTGCTGCAGGTTTGTGGCTGTGTCTGCTTATTTCGGCCTGGCAGCGAGAACCCAGGGCGCCAACATGAAGCCCGGGACAGCAAGGCCTAAGACGGACCAGCTCTCCGCAGCTCTTCTTCCCTGACGCGACAGAGCAAACACCGAAATCCTTGCTGAGGAAGCAGCAGCGAAGTGCGGTTCCCGCCAAGCTGAAAAGCTATGCGAAAGCATAGCCATCGCTGGGAAATCAGAGTCGTTTCTGTGGGCTGCTGTTGCTGCTTGCCTTAGCCTAGTATTCGAGCACGGCGGGAGGAACCCGCATAGAGCAAAAGCCTCTTTGCTAGGGCATCCCCTCTGGGAAAGCACAGCATTCTCTGGGAAATCAGAGTCGGATCTGTGGGATGCTGCTGCTGTTTTCCTGAGGAAGACTCCACAGCACGGTGTAATAAATCTGCATGGAGCGAGATCCACTTTGCCTGGGCATCCCTTCTGCCTGAGAGAGAAGCCTGGTTGCGCCTGTGGAAAGAGCCTTAAAGAAAGGGACATGTCTGTCACTGCACTCCCCAGGAGCCTGTCTCGGGAAAGTGCAGCATGCTGCCCCAGGAGAAGAGAAGGTGTCGTTGGCCTTGTGGACGGAAAACGGTCGCGAAGCAGGAGCGCCGGCCCTGGCAAGAACAGCGGGCCGGTGGCAAGACAATTGTCACCCTCTGCTTGTGCAGAGAGACGAAGCTAAGGAGACACGAGGGGATGATTGGGCACGGGAGCGTGCTCTAATCTGAGGAAGGAGTCTGGACAGAAGGAAGGCCTTTCCTGTGCCTCTGGGCCCAAGGGGATAGCAGGTCCTTGGCCACCTGTCCAGAGGGCAGACGTGGGCTTGCCACCAATCTCCCGAACCTGAACTCGCAGAAACACTTCCTGGAGGAACGGGCAATCAAATGCCGTCTTCCTCCAGGATGTGGCAGCCTTGGCGGAGGCAGGGGGTGTGTCGGGGAAACAGGGACAGTTTCCCATTACTCCCCATCCCAGGGCACGGGCCGTGTGCAGTGATCCTCTCGCGGCTCCTGAAGGATGGGGAAGGCACGAGCCTAGTCCCCTGTCCCCCTGAATGCCAGAGCGAAAGGGCAGGACTTGCCTACGAGGAGAGATGTCATTGTGAGCAGAGTGCCATCCTAGGCCATGCACGCTGCTGCAGGGTCGAGGCTGGGTCTGCTTATTTCGGCTTGGTAGGATGAACCCAGGATGTGAACTTGGAGCACGGGAAAGCAAGGCCCAAGAGGCACCAGCTCTCCCGCTGCTCTTCTTCCCTGAAGCGACTAAAGCCTTGCTGAGGAAGCAGCGGCCAAGTGCAGTTCGCTCCAAGCCAAAGCCTCTGCGAAAGCACAGCATTCGCTGAGAAATCAGAGTCGGATCTGCGGGCTCTACTGCTGCTTGCCTGAGCCCGGTCTCGCGGTGGGAGAAACCCGCATATAGAGAAATCCTCTTTGCCCGGGCATCTCCTCTGGGAAAGCACAGCATTCACTGGGAAATCAGAATCGGATGTGGGGGATGCTGCTGCTGAATACCTAAGCTACTCTCCACAGCACGTTGGAAGATACCCGCATGCAACGAAATCCTCTTTGCCCTAGCACCTCTTTGCCTAAGAGAGAAGCGTGGTTGCACATCTGAAAGGGCCTTAAGGAAAGGGACATGTCTTTCACTGCACTCCCCAGGAGCAAGTCTGGGGCAGGCCGAACAAGCCGCCCCCAGAGAAGAGAAGATGCCATTGGCCTTGAGTTTGGGAAACGGTCGGGAAGCAGGAGAGCCTGCCGTGGCAGGAAGAGCAGGCCGGTGGCAAGACAAGTGTCACCCGCTCCCGGTGCGGAGAGACGAAGCCTCACTGCTAAAGAGACATGAGGTGACGACTAGGGCAGGGGAACCTGCTCCACTCTGAGGAAGGAGTCTGGGCAGAAGGCAGGCCTGTCTTGTGCCTCTGGTCCCAAGGGGACAGCATATCCTTGACCACCTGTCCGTAGGGCACACTCGGGCTTGCTACCAGGAGCCAAACCCGGAACTTGAGGAACAGCTCCCTCGTGAAATGGGCAGTCAGATGCCATCTTCCTCCAAGATGTGACAGCGTTTTCGGTGGCAGGGGGTTTGCCGGGGAAGGAGTGGGGACAGTCCCCCAAAGCTCCCCATTCCAGGCAACGGACGGTGTTCAGGGATCCTGTCGCCTCTCCTCTCCTGTGGCGAAGGCACTGGCCTTGTCCGTGAGTCCGCCTGAGAGCCAGTACCAAAGGCCAAGCGTTGCCTACAACGGGAGTTGGTAGTGTGCATTGAGTGCCATCCTAGGCCACGCACGCTGCTGCAGGTTTGTGGCTGTGTCTGCTTATTTCGGCCTGGCAGCGAGAACCCAGGGCGCCAACATGAAGCCCGGGACAGCAAGGCCTAAGACGGACCAGCTCTCCGCAGCTCTTCTTCTCTGACGCGACAGAGCAAACACCGAAATCCTTGCTGAGCAAGCAGCAGCGAAGTGCGGTTCCCGCCAAGCTGAAAAGCTATGCGAAAGCATAGCCATCGCTGGGAAATCAGAGTCGTTTCTGTGGGCTGCTGTTGCTGCTTGCCTTAGCCTAGTATTCGAGCACGGCGGGAGGAACCCGCATAGAGCAAAAGCCTCTTTGCTAGGGCATCCCCTCTGGGAAAGCACAGCATTCTCTGGGAAATCAGAGTCGGATCTGTGGGATGCTGCTGCTGTTTTCCTGAGGAAGACTCCACAGCACGGTGTAATAAATCTGCATGGAGCGAGATCCACTTTGCCTGGGCATCCCTTCTGCCTGAGAGAGAAGCCTGGTTGCGCCTGTGGAAAGAGCCTTAAAGAAAGGGACATGTCTGTCACTGCACTCCCCAGGAGCCTGTCTCGGGAAAGTGCAGCATGCTGCCCCAGGAGAAGAGAAGGTGTCGTTGGCCTTGTGGACGGAAAACGGTCGCGAAGCAGGAGCGCCGGCCCTGGCAAGAACAGCGGGCCGGTGGCAAGACAATTGTCACCCTCTGCTTGTGCAGAGAGACGAAGCTAAGGAGACACGAGGGGATGATTGGGCACGGGAGCGTGCTCTAATCTGAGGAAGGAGTCTGGACAGAAGGAAGGCCTTTCCTGTGCCTCTGGGCCCAAGGGGATAGCAGGTCCTTGGCCACCTGTCCAGAGGGCAGACGTGGGCTTGCCACCAATCTCCCGAACCTGAACTCGCAGAAACACTTCCTGGAGGAACGGGCAATCAAATGCCGTCTTCCTCCAGGATGTGGCAGCCTTGGCGGAGGCAGGGGGTGTGTCGGGGAAACAGGGACAGTTTCCCATTACTCCCCATCCCAGGGCACGGGCCGTGTGCAGTGATCCTCTCGCGGCTCCTGAAGGATGGGGAAGGCACGAGCCTAGTCCCCTGTCCCCCTGAATGCCAGAGCGAAAGGGCAGGACTTGCCTACGAGGAGAGATGTCATTGTGAGCAGAGTGCCATCCTAGGCCATGCACGCTGCTGCAGGGTCGAGGCTGGGTCTGCTTATTTCGGCTTGGTAGGATGAACCCAGGATGTGAACTTGGAGCACGGGAAAGCAAGGCCCAAGAGGCACCAGCTCTCCCGCTGCTCTTCTTCCCTGAAGCGACTAAAGCCTTGCTGAGGAAGCAGCGGCCAAGTGCAGTTCGCTCCAAGCCAAAGCCTCTGCGAAAGCACAGCATTCGCTGAGAAATCAGAGTCGGATCTGCGGGCTCTACTGCTGCTTGCCTGAGCCCGGTCTCGCGGTGGGAGAAACCCGCATATAGAGAAATCCTCTTTGCCCGGGCATCTCCTCTGGGAAAGCACAGCATTCACTGGGAAATCAGAATCGGATGTGGGGGATGCTGCTGCTGAATACCTAAGCTACTCTCCACAGCACGTTGGAAGATACCCGCATGCAACGAAATCCTCTTTGCCCTAGCACCTCTTTGCCTAAGAGAGAAGCGTGGTTGCACATCTGAAAGGGCCTTAAGGAAAGGGACATGTCTTTCACTGCACTCCCCAGGAGCAAGTCTGGGGCAGGCCGAACAAGCCGCCCCCAGAGAAGAGAAGATGCCATTGGCCTTGAGTTTGGGAAACGGTCGGGAAGCAGGAGAGCCTGCCGTGGCAGGAAGAGCAGGCCGGTGGCAAGACAAGTGTCACCCGCTCCCGGTGCGGAGAGACGAAGCCTCACTGCTAATGAGACATGAGGTGACGACTAGGGCAGGGGAACCTGCTCCACTCTGAGGAAGGAGTCTGGGCAGAAGGCAGGCCTGTCTTGTGCCTCTGGTCCCAAGGGGACAGCATATCCTTGACCACCTGTCCGTAGGGCACACTCGGGCTTGCTACCAGGAGCCAAACCCGGAACTTGAGGAACAGCTCCCTCGTGAAATGGGCAGTCAGATGCCATCTTCCTCCAAGATGTGACAGCGTTTTCGGTGACAGGGGGTTTGCCGGGGAAGGAGTGGGGACAGTCCCCCAAAGCTCCCCATTCCAGGGAACGGACGGTGTTCAGGGATCCTGTCGCCTCTCCTCTCCTGTGGCGAAGGCACTGGCCTTGTCCGTGAGTCCGCCTGAGAGCCAGTACCAAAGGCCAAGCGTTGCCTACAACGGGAGTTGGTAGTGTGCATTGAGTGCCATCCTAGGCCACGCACGCTGCTGCAGGTTTGTGGCTGTGTCTGCTTATTTCGGCCTGGCAGCGAGAACCCAGGGCGCCAACATGAAGCCTGGGACAGCAAGGCCTAAGACGGACCAGCTCTCCGCAGCTCTTCTTCCCTGACGCGACAGAGCAAACACCGAAATCCTTGCTGAGGAAGCAGCAGCGACGTGCAGTTCCCGCCAAGCTGAAAAACCTATGCGAAAGCATAGCCATCGCTGGGAAATCAGAGTCGTTTCTGTGGGCTGCTGTTGCTGCTTGCCTTAGCCTAGTATTCGAGCACGGCGGGAGGAACCCGCATAGAGCAAAAGCCTCTTTGCTAGGGCATCCCCTCTGGAAAGCACAGCATTCTCTGGGAAATCAGAGTCGGATCTGTGGGATGCTGCTGTTGTTTTCCTGAGGAAGACTCCACAGCACGGTGTAATAAATCTGCATGGAGCGAGATCCACTTTGCCTGGGCATCCCTTCTGCCTGAGAGAGAAGCCTGGTTGCGCCTGTGGAAAGAGCCTTAAAGAAAGGGACATGTCTGTCACTGCACTCCCCAGGAGCCTGTCTCGGGAAAGTGCAGCATGCTGCCCCAGGAGAAGAGAAGGAGTCGTTGGCCTTGTGGACGGAAAACGGTCGCGAAGCAGGAGCGCCGGCCCTGGCAAGAACAGCGGGCCGGTGGCAAGACAATTGTCTCCCTCTGCTTGTGCAGAGAGACGAAGCTAAGGAGACACGAGGGTATGATTGGGCACGGGAGCGTGCTCTAATCTGAGGAAGGAGTCTGGACAGAAGGAAGGCCTTTCCTGTGCCTCTGGGCCCAAGGGGATAGCAGGTCCTTGGCCATCTGTCCAGAGGGCAGACGTGGGCTTGCCACCAATCTCCCGAACCTGAACTCGCAGAAACACCTCCTGGAGGAACGGGCAATCAAATGCCGTCTTCCTCCAGGATGTGGCAGCCTTGGCGGAGGCAGGGGGTGTGTCGGGGAAACAGGGACAGTTTCCCATTACTCCCCATCCCAGGGCACGGGCCGTGTGCAGTGATCCTCTCGCGGCTCCTCAAGGATGGGGAAGGCACGAGCCTAGTCCCCTGTCCCCCTGAATGCCAGAGCGAAAGGGCAGGCCTTGCCTACGAGGAGAGATGTCATTGTGAGCAGAGTGCCATCCTAGGCCATGCACGCTGCTGCAGGGTCGAGGCTGGGTCTGCTTATTTCGGCTTGGTAGGATGTACCCAGGATGTGAACTTGGAGCCCGGGAAAGCAAGGCCCAAGAGGCACCAGCTCTCCCGCTGCTCTTCTTCCCTGAAGCGACTAAAGCCTTGCTGAGGAAGCAGCGGCCAAGTGCAGTTCGCTCCAAGCCAAAGCCTCTGCGAAAGCACAGCATTCGCTGAGAAATCAGAGTCGGATCTGCGGGCTCTACTGCTGCTTGCCTGAGCCCGGTCTCGCGGTGGGAGAAACCCGCATACAGCGAAATCCTCTTTGCCCGGGCTTCTCCTCTGGGAAAGCACAGCATTCACTGGGAAATCAGAATCGGATGTGGGGGATGCTGCTGCTGAATACCTAAGCTACTCTCCACAGCACGTTGGAAGATACCCGCATGCAACGAAATCCTCTTTGCCCTAGCACCTCTTTGCCTAAGAGAGAAGCGTGGTTGCACATCTGAAAGGGCCTTAAGGAAAGGGACATGTCTTTCACTGCACTCCCCAGGAGCAAGTCTGGGGCAGGCCGAACACGCCGCCCCCAGAGAAGAGAAGGTGCCATTGGCCTTGAGTTTGGGAAACGGTCGGGAAGCAGGAGAGCCTGCCGTGGCAGGAAGAACAGGCCGGTGGCAAGACAAGTGTCACCCGCTCCCGGTGCGGAGAGACGAAGCCTCACTGCTAAAGAGACATGAGGTGACGACTAGGGCAGGGGCACCTGCTCCACTCTGAGGAAGGAGTCTGGGCAGAAGGCAGGCCTGTCTTGTGCCTCTGGTCCCAAGGGGACAGCATGTCCTTGACCACCTGTCCGTAGGGCACACTTGGGCTTGCTACCAGGAGCCAAACCCGGAACTTGAGGAACAGCTCCCTCGTGAAATGGGCAGTCAGATGCCATCTTCCTCCAAGATGTGACAGCGTTTTCGGTGGCAGGGGGTTTGCCGGGGAAGGAGTGGGGACAGTCCCCCAAAGCTCCCCATTCCAGGCAACGGACGGTGTTCAGGGATCCTGTCGCCTCTCCTCTCCTGTGGCGAAGGCACTGGCCTTGTCCGTGAGTCCGCCTGAGAGCCAGTACCAAAGGCCAAGCGTTGCCTACAACGGGAGTTGGTAGTGTGCATTGAGTGCCATCCTAGGCCACGCACGCTGCTGCAGGTTTGTGGCTGTGTCTGCTTATTTCGGCCTGGCAGCGAGAACCCAGGGCGCCAACATGAAGCCCGGGACAGCAAGGCCTAAGACGGACCAGCTCTCCGCAGCTCTTCTTCTCTGACGCGACAGAGCAAACACCGAAATCCTTGCTGAGGAAGCAGCAGCGAAGTGCGGTTCCCGCCAAGCTGAAAAGCTATGCGAAAGCATAGCCATCGCTGGGAAATCAGAGTCGTTTCTGTGGGCTGCTGTTGCTGCTTGCCTTAGCCTAGTATTCGAGCACGGCGGGAGGAACCCGCATAGAGCAAAAGCCTCTTTGCTAGGGCATCCCCTCTGGGAAAGCACAGCATTCTCTGGGAAATCAGAGTCGGATCTGTGGGATGCTGCTGCTGTTTTCCTGAGGAAGACTCCACAGCACGGTGTAATAAATCTGCATGGAGCGAGATCCACTTTGCCTGGGCATCCCTTCTGCCTGAGAGAGAAGCCTGGTTGCGCCTGTGGAAAGAGCTTTAAAGAAAGGGACATGTCTGTCACTGCACTCCCCAGGAGCATGTCTCGGGAAAGTGCAGCATGCTGCCCCAGGAGAAGAGAAGGAGTCGTTGGCCTTGTGGACGGAAAACGGTCGCGAAGCAGGAGCGCCGGCCCTGGCAAGAACAGCGGGCCGGTGGCAAGACAATTGTCACCCTCTGCTTGTGCAGAGAGACGAAGCTAAGGAGACACGAGGGTATGATTGGGCACGGGAGCGTGCTCTAATCTGAGGAAGGAGTCTGGACAGAAGGAAGGCCTGTCCTGTGCCTCTGGGCCCAAGGGGATACCAGGTCCTTGGCCACCTGTCCAGAGGGCAGACGTGGGCTTGCCACCAATCTCCCGAACCTGAACTCGCAGAAACACCTCCTGGAGGAACGGGCAATCAAATGCCGTCTTCCTCCAGGATGTGGCAGCCTTGGCGGAGGCAGGGGGTGTGTCGGGGAAACAGGGACAGTTTCCCATTACTCCCCATCCCAGGGCACGGGCCGTGTGCAGTGATCCTCTCGCGGCTCCTCAAGGATGGGGAAGGCACGAGCCTAGTCCCCTGTCCCCCTGAATGCCAGAGCGAAAGGGCAGGCCTTGCCTACGAGGAGAGATGTCATTGTGAGCAGAGTGCCATCCTAGGCCATGCACGCTGCTGCAGGGTCGAGGCTGGGACTGCTTATTTCGGCTTGGTAGGATGAACCCAGGATGTGAACTTGGAGCCCGGGAAAGCAAGGCCCAAGAGGCACCAGCTCTCCCGCTGCTCTTCTTCCCTGAAGCGACTAAAGCCTTGCTGAGGAAGCAGCGGCCAAGTGCAGTTCGCTCCAAGCCAAAGCCTCTGCGAAAGCACAGCATTCGCTGAGAAATCAGAGTCGGATCTGCGGGCTCTACTGCTGCTTGCCTGAGCCCGGTCTCGAGGTGGGAGAAACCCGCATACAGCGAAATCCTCTTTGCCCGGGCTTCTCCTCTGGGAAAGCACAGCATTCACTGGGAAATCAGAATCGGATGTGGGGGATGCTGCTGCTGAATACCTAAGCTACTCTCCACAGCACGTTGGAAGATACCCGCATGCAACGAAATCATCTTTGCCCTAGCACCTCTTTGCCTAAGAGAGAAGCGTGGTTGCACATCTGAAAGGGCCTTAAGGAAAGGGACATGTCTTTCACTGCACTCCCCAGGAGCAAGTCTGGGGCAGGCCGAACAAGCCGCCCCCAGAGAAGAGAAGATGCCATTGGCCTTGAGTTTGGGAAACGGTCGGGAAGCAGGAGAGCCTGCCGTGGCAGGAAGAGCAGGCCGGTGGCAAGACAAGTGTCACCCGCTCCCGGTGCGGAGAGACGAAGCCTCACTGCTAATGAGACATGAGGTGACGACTAGGGCAGGGGCACCTGCTCCACTCTGAGGAAGGAGTCTGGGCAGAAGGCAGGCCTGTCTTGTGCCTCTGGTCCCAAGGGGACAGCATGTCCCTGACCACCTGTCCGTAGGGCACACTTGGGCTTGCTACCAGGAGCCAAACCCGGAACTTGAGGAACAGCTCCCTCGTGAAATGGGCAGTCAGATGCCATCTTCCTCCAAGATGTGACAGCGTTTTTGGTGGCAGGGGGTTTGCCGGGGAAGGAGTGGGGACAGTCCCCCAAAGCTCCCCATTCCAGGGAACGGACGGTGTTCAGGGATCCTGTCGCCTCTCCTCTCCTGTGGCGAAGGCACTGGCCTTGTCCGTGAGTCTGCCTGAGAGCCAGTACCAAAGGCCAAGCGTTGCCTACAACGGGAGTTGGTAGTGTGCATTGAGTGCCATCCTAGGCCACGCACGCTGCTGCAGGTTTGTGGCTGTGTCTGCTTATTTCGGCCTGGCAGCGAGAACCCAGGGCGCCAACATGAAGCCCGGGACAGCAAGGCCTAAGACAGACCAGCTCTCCGCAGCACTTCTTCCCTGACGCGACAGAGCAAACACCGAAATCCTTGCTGAGGAAGCAGCAGCGAAGTGCGGTTCCCGCCAAGCTGAAAAACTTATGCGAAAGCATAGCCATCGCTGGGAAATCAGAGTCGTTTTTGTGGGCTGCTGTTGCTGCTTGCCTTAGCCTAGTATTCGAGCACGGCGGGAGGAACCCGCATAGAGCAAAAGCCTCTTTGCTAGGGCATCCCCTCTGGAAAGCACAGCATTCTCTGGGAAATCAGAGTCGGATCTGTGGGATGCTGCTGCTGTTTTCCTGAGGAAGACTCCACAGCACGGTGTAATAAATCTGCATGGAGCGAGATCCACTTTGCCTGGGCATCCCTTCTGCCTGAGAGAGAAGCCTGGTTGCGCCTGTGGAAAGAGCCTTAAAGAAAGGGACATGTCTGTCACTGCACTCCCCAGGAGCCTGTCTCGGGAAAGTGCAGCATGCTGCCCCAGGAGAAGAGAAGGAGTCGTTGGCCTTGTGGACGGAAAACGGTCGCGAAGCAGGAGCGCCGGCCCTGGCAAGAACAGCGGGCCGGTGGCAAGACAATTGTCACCCTCTGCTTGTGCAGAGAGACGAAGCTAAGGAGACACGAGGGGATGATTGGGCACGGGAGCGTGCTCTAATCTGAGGAAGGAGTCTGGACAGAAGGAAGGCCTTTCCTGTGCCTCTGGGCCCAAGGGGATAGCAGGTCCTTGGCCACCTGTCCAGAGGGCAGACGTGGGCTTGCCACCAATCTCCCGAACCTGAACTCGCAGAAACACCTCCTGGAGGAACGGGCAATCAAATGCCGTCTTCCTCCAGGATGTGGCAGCCTTGGCGGAGGCAGGGGGTGTGTCGGGGAAACAGGGACAGTTTCCCATTACTCCCCATCCCAGGGCACGGGCCGTGTGCAGTGATCCTCTCGCGGCTCCTCAAGGATGGGGAAGGCACGAGCCTAGTCCCCTGTCCCCCTGAATGCCAGAGCGAAAGGACAGGCCTTGCCTACGAGGAGAGATGTCATTGTGAGCAGAGTGCCATCCTAGGCCATGCACGCTGCTGCAGGGTCGAGGCTGGGTCTGCTTATTTCGGCTTGGTAGGATGAACCCAGGATGTGAACTTGGAGCCCGGGAAAGCAAGGCCCAAGAGGCACCAGCTCTCCCGCTGCTCTTCTTCCCTGAAGCGACTAAAGCCTTGCTGAGGAAGCAGCGGCCAAGTGCTGTTCGCTCCAAGCCAAAGCCTCTGCGAAAGCACAGCATTCGCTGAGAAATCAGAGTCGGATCTGCGGGCTCTACTGCTGCTTGCCTGAGCCCGGTCTCGCGGTGGGAGAATCCCACATACAGTGAAATCCTCTTTGGCCGGGCATCTCCTCTGGGAAAGCACAGCATTCACTGGGAAATCAGAATCGGATGTGGGGGATGCTGCTGCTGAATACCTAAGCTACTCTCCACAGCACGTTGGAAGATACCCGCATGCAACGAAATCCTCTTTCCCCTAGCACCTCTTTGCCTAAGAGAGAAGCGTGGTTGCACATCTGAAAGGGCCTTAAGGAAAGGGACATGTCTTTCACTGCACTCCCCAGGAGCAAGTCTGGGGCAGGCCGAACAAGCCGCCCCCAGAGAAGAGAAGGTGCCATTGGCCTTGAGTTTGGGAAACGGTCGGGAAGCAGGAGAGCCTGCCGTGGCAGGAAGAGCAGGCCGGTGGCAAGACAAGTGTCACCCTCTCCCTGTGCGGAGAGACGAAGCCTCACTGCTAATGAGACATGAGGTGATGACTAGGGCAGGGGCACCTGCTCCACTCTGAGGAAGGAGTCTGGGCAGAAGGCAGGCCTGTCTTGTGCCTCTGGTCCCAAGGGGACAGCATGTCCTTGACCACCTGTCCGTAGGGCACACTCTGGCTTGCTACCAGGAGCCAAACCCGGAACTTGAGGAACAGCTCCCTCGTGAAATGGGCAGTCAGATGCCATCATCCTCCAAGATGTGACAGCGTTTTCGGTGGCAGGGGGTTTGCCGGGGAAGGAGTGGGGACAGTCCCCCAAAGCTCCCCATTCCAGGGAACGGACGGTGTTCAGGGATCCTGTCGCCTCTCCTCTCCTGTGGCGAAGGCACTGGCCTTGTCCGTGAGTCCGCCTGAGAGCCAGTACCAAAGGCCAAGCGTTGCCTACAACGGGAGTTGGTAGTGTGCATTGAGTGCCATCCTAGGCCACGCACGCTGCTGCAGGTTTGTGGCTGTGTCTGCTTATTTCGGCCTGGCAGCGAGAACCCAGGGCGCCAACATGAAGCCCGGGACAGCAAGGCCTAAGACGGACCAGCTCTCCGCAGCTCTTCTTCCCTGACGCGACAGAGCAAACACCGAAATCCTTGCTGAGGAAGCAGCAGCGAAGTGCGGTTCCCGCCAAGCTGAAAAGCTATGCGAAAGCATAGCCATCGCTGGGAAATCAGAGTCGTTTCTGTGGGCTGCTGTTGCTGCTTGCCTTAGCCTAGTATTCGAGCACGGCGGGAGGAACCCGCATAGAGCAAAAGCCTCTTTGCTAGGGCATCCCCTCTGGGAAAGCACAGCATTCTCTGGGAAATCAGAGTCGGATCTGTGGGATGCTGCTGCTGTTTTCCTGAGGAAGACTCCACAGCACGGTGTAATAAATCTGCATGGAGCGAGATCCACTTTGCCTGGGCATCCCTTCTGCCTGAGAGAGAAGCCTGGTTGCGCCTGTGGAAAGAGCCTTAAAGAAAGGGACATGTCTGTCACTGCACTCCCCAGGAGCCTGTCTCGGGAAAGTGCAGCATGCTGCCCCAGGAGAAGAGAAGGAGTCGTTGGCCTTGTGGACGGAAAACGGTCGCGAAGCAGGAGCGCCGGCCCTGGCAAGAACAGCGGGCCGGTGGCAAGACAATTGTCACCCTCTGCTTGTGCAGAGAGACGAAGCTAAGGAGACACGAGGGGATGATTGGGCACGGGAGCGTGCTCTAATCTGAGGAAGGAGTCTGGACAGAAGGAAGGCCTTTCCTGTGCCTCTGGGCCCAAGGGGATAGCAGGTCCTTGGCCACCTGTCCAGAGGGCAGACGTGGGCTTGCCACCAATCTCCCGAACCTGAACTCGCAGAAACACCTCCTGGAGGAACGGGCAATCAAATGCCGTCTTCCTCCAGGATTTGGCAGCCTTGGCGGAGGCAGGGGGTGTGTCGGGTTAACAGGGACAGTTTCCCATTACTCCCCATCCCAGGGCACGTGCCGTGTGCAGTGATCCTCTCGCGGCTCCTCAAGGATGGGGAAGGTACGAGCCTAGTCCCCTGTCCCCCTGAATGCCAGAGCGAAAGCACAGGCCTTGCCTACGAGGAGAGATGACATTGTGAGCAGAGTGCCATCCTAGGCCATGCACGCTGCTGCAGGGTCGAGGCTGGGTCTGCTTATTTCGGCTTGGTAGGATGAACCCAGGATGTGAACTTGGAGCACGGGAAAGCAAGGCCCAAGAGGCACCAGCTCTCCCGCTGCTCTTCTTCCCTGAAGCGACTAAAGCCTTGCTGAGGAAGCAGCGGCCAAGTGCTGTTCGCTCCAAGCCAAAGCCTCTGCGAAAGCACAGCATTCGCTGAGAAATCAGAGTCGGATCTGCGGGCTCTACTGCTGCTTGCCTGAGCCCGGTGTAACGGTGGGAGAAACCCGCATACAGTGAAATCCTCTTTGCCCGGGCATCTCCTCTGGGAAAGCACAGCATTCACTGGGAAATCAGAATCGGATGTGGGGGATGCTACTGCTGAATACCTAAGCTACTATCCACAGCACGTTGGAAGATACCCGCATGCAACGAAATCCTCTTTGCCCTAGAACCTCTTTGCCTAAGAGAGAAGCGTGGTTGCACATCTGAAAGGGCCTTAAGGAAAGGGACATGTCTTTCACTGCACTCCCCAGGAGCAAGTCTGGGGCAGGCCGAACAAGCCGCCCCCAGAGAAGAGAAGGTGCCATTGGCCTTGAGTTTGGGAAACGGTCGGGAAGCAGGAGAGCCTGATGGCAGGAAGAGCAGGCCGGTGGCAAGACAAGTGTCACCCGCTCCCGGTGCGGAGAGACGAAGCCTCACTGCTAATGAGACATGAGGTGACGACTAGGGCAGGGGCACCTGCTCCACTCTGAGGAAGGAGTCTGGGCAGAAGGCAGGCCTGTCTTGTGCCTCTGGTCCCAAGGGGACAGGATGTCCTTGACCACCTGTCCGTAGGGCACACTCGGGCTTGCTACCAGGAGCCAAACCCGGAACTTGAGGAACAGCTCCCTCGTGAAATGGGCAGTCAGATGCCATCTTCCTCCAAGATGTGACAGCGTTTTCGGTGGCAGGGGGTTTGCCGGGGAAGGAGTGGGGACAGTCCCCCAAAGCTCCCCATTCCAGGGAACGGACGGTGTTCAGGGATCCTGTCGCCTCTCCTCTCCTGTGGCGAAGGCACTGGCCTTGTCCGTGAGTCCGCCTGAGAGCCAGTACCAAAGGCCAAGCGTTGCCTACAACGGGAGTTGGTAGTGTGCATTGAGTGCCATCCTAGGCCACGCACGCTGCTGCAGGTTTGTGGCTGTGTCTGCTTATTTCGGCCTGGCAGCGAGAACCCAGGGCGCCAACATGAAGCCCGGGACAGCAAGGCCTAAGACGGACCAGCTCTCCGCAGCTCTTCTTCCCTGACGCGACAGAGCAAACACCGAAATCCTTGCTGAGGAAGCAGCAGCGAAGTGCGGTTCCCGCCAAGCTGAAAACCTATGCGAAAGCATAGCCATCGCTGGGAAATCAGAGTCGTTTCTGTGGGCTGCTGTTGCTGCTTGCCTTAGCCTAGTATTCGAGCACGGCGGGAGGAACCCGCATAGAGCAAAAGCCTCTTTGCTAGGGCATCCCCTCTGGGAAAGCACAGCATTCTCTGGGAAATCAGAGTCGGATCTGTGGGATGCTGCTGCTGTTTTCCTGAGGAAGACTCCACAGCACGGTGTAATAAATCTGCATGGAGCGAGATCCACTTTGCCTGGGAATCCCTTCTGCCTGAGAGAGAAGCGTGGTTGCGCCTGTGGAAAGATCCTTAAAGAAAGGGACATGTCTGTCACTGCACTCCCCAGGAGCCTGTCTCGGGAAAGTGCCGCATGCTGCCCCAGGAGAAGAGGAGTCGTTGGCCTAGTGGACGGAAAACGGTCGCGAAGCAGGAGCGCCGGCCCTGGCAAGAACAGCGGGCCGGTGGCAAGACAATTGTCACCCTCTGCTTGTGCAGAGAGACGAAGCTAAGGAGACACGAGGGGATGATTGGGCACGGGAGCGTGCTCTAATCTGAGGAAGGAGTCTGGACAGAAGGAAGGCCTTTCCTGTGCCTCTGGGCCCAAGGGGATAGCAGGTCCTTGGCCACCTGTCCAGAGGGCAGACGTGGGCTTGCCACCAATCTCCCGAACCTGAACTCGCAGAAACACCTCCTGGAGGAACGGGCAATCAAATGCCGTCTTCCTCCAGGATGTGGCAGCCTTGGCGGAGGCAGGGGGTGTGTCGGGGAAACAGGGACAGTTTCCCATTACTCCCCATCCCAGGGCACGGGCCGTGTGCAGTGATCCTCTCGCGGCTCCTCAAGGATGGGGAAGGCACGAGCCTAGTCCCCTGTCCACCTGAATGCCAGAGCGAAAGGGCAGGCCTTGCCTACGAGGAGAGATGTCATTGTGAGCAGAGTGCCATCCTAGGCCATGCACGCTGCTGCAGGGTCGAGGCTGGGTCTGCTTATTTCGGCTTGGTAGGATGAACCCAGGATGTGAACTTGGAGCCCGGGAAAGCAAGGCCCAAGAGGCACCAGCTCTCCCGCTGCTCTTCTTCCCTGAAGCGACTAAAGCCTTGCTGAGGAAGCAGTGGCCAAGTGCTGTTCTATCCAAGCCAAAGCCTCTGCGAAAGCACAGCATTCGCTGAGAAATCAGAGTCGGATAGGCGGGCTCTACTGCTGCTTGCCTGAGCCCGGTCTCGCGGTGGGAGAAACCCGCATACAGCGAAATCCTCTTTGGCCGGGCATCTCCTCTGGGAAAGCACAGCATTCACTGGGAAATCAGAATCGGATGTGGGGGATGCTGCTGCTGAATACCTAAGCTACTCTCCACAGCACGTTGGAAGATACCCGCATGCAACTAAATCCTCTTTGCCCTAGCACCTCTTTGCCTAAGAGAGAAGCGTGGTTGCACATCTGAAAGGGCCTTAAGGAAAGGGACATGTCTTTCACTGCACTCCCCAGGAGCAAGTCTGGGGCAGGCCGAACAAGCCGCCCCCAGAGAAGAGAAGATGCCATTGGCCTTGAGTTTGGGAAACGGTCGGGAAGCAGGAGAGCCTGCCGTGGCAGGAAGAGCAGGCCGGTGGCAAGACAAGTGTCACCCGCTCCCGGTGCGGAGAGACGAAGCCTCACTGCTAGAGACATGAGGTGACGACTAGGGCAGGGGCACCTGCTCCACTCTGAGGAAGGAGTCTGGGCAGAAGGCAGGCCTGTCTTGTGCCTCTGGTCCCAAGGAAACAGCATGTCCTTGACCACCTGTCCGTAGGGCACACTTGGGCTTGCTACCAGGAGCCAAACCCGGAACTTGAGGAACAGCTCCCTCGTGAAATGGGCAGTCAGATGCCATCTTCCTCCAAGATGTGACAGCGTTTTCGGTGGCAGGGGGTTTGCCGGGGAAGGAGTGGGGACAGTCCCCCAAAGCTCCCCATTCCAGGGAACGGACGGTGTTCAGGGATCCTGTCGCATCTCCTCTCCTGTGGCGAAGGCACTGGCCTTGTCCGTGAGTCCGCCTGAGAGCCAGTACCAAAGGCCAAGCGTTGCCTACAACGGGAGTTGGTAGTGTGCATTGAGTGCCATCCTAGGCCACGCACGCTGCTGCAGGTTTGTGGCTGTGTCTGCTTATTTCGGCCTGGCAGCGAGAACCCAGGGCGCCAACATGAAGCCCGGGACAGCAAGGCCTAAGACGGACCAGCTCTCCGCAGCTCTTCTTCCCTGACGCGACAGAGCAAACACCGAAATCCTTGCTGAGGAAGCAGCAGCGAAGTGCGGTTCCCGCCAAGCTGAAAAACCTATGCGAAAGCATAGCCATCGCTGGGAAATCAGAGTCGTTTCTGTGGGCTGCTGTTGCTGCTTGCCTTAGCCTAGTATTCGAGCACGGCGGGAGGAACCCGCATAGAGCAAAAGCCTCTTTGCTAGGGCATCCCCTCTGGAAAGCACAGCATTCTCTGGGAAATCAGAGTCGGATCTGTGGGATGCTGCTGCTGTTTTCCTGAGGAAGACTCCACAGCACGGTGTAATAAATCTGCATGGAGCGAGATCCACTTTGCCTGGGCATCCCTTCTGCCTGAGAGAGAAGCCTGGTTGCGCCTGTGGAAAGAGCCTTAAAGAAAGGGACATGTCTGTCACTGCACTCCCCAGGAGCCTGTCTCGGGAAAGTGCAGCATGCTGCCCCAGGAGAAGAGAAGGAGTCGTTGGCCTTGTGGACGGAAAACGGTCGCGAAGCAGGAGCGCCTGCCCTGGCAAGAACAGCGGGCCGGTGGCAAGACAATTGTCACCCTCTGCTTGTGCAGAGAGACGAAGCTAAGGAGACACGAGGGGATGATTGGGCACGGGAGAGTGCTCTAATCTGAGGAAGGAGTCTGGACAGAAGGAAGGCCTTTCCTGTGCCTCTGGGCCCAAGGGGATAGCAGGTCCTTGGCCACCTGTCCAGAGGGCAGACGTGGGCTTGCCACGAATCCCCAAACCTGAACTCGCAGAAACACCTCCTGGAGGAACGGGCAATCAAATGCCGTCTTCCTCCAGGATGTGGCAGCCTTGGCGGAGGCAGGGGGTGTGTCGGGGAAAAAGGGACAGTTTCCCATTACTCCCCATCCCAGGGCTCGGGCCGTGTGCAGTGATCCTCTCGCGGCTCCTCAAGGATGGGGAAGGCACGAGCCTATTCCCCTGTCCCCCTGAATGCCAGAGCGAAAGGGCAGGCCTTGCCTACGAGGAGAGATGTCATTGTGAGCAGAGTGTCATCCTAGGCCATGCACGCTGCTGCAGGGTCGAGGCTGGGTCTGCTTATTTCGGCTTGGTAGGATGAACCCAGGATGTGAACTTGGAGCCCGGGAAAGCAAGGCCCAAGAGGCACCAGCTCTCCCGCTGCTCTTCTTCCCTGAAGCGACTAAAGCCTTGCTGAGGAAGCAGCGGCCAAGTGCTGTTCTATCCAAGCCAAAGCCTCTGCGAAAGCACAGCATTCGCTGAGAAATCAGAGTCGGATCTGCGGGCTCTACTGCTGCTTGCCTGAGCCCGGTCTCGCGGTGGGAGAAACCCGCGTATAGCGAAATCCTCTTTGCCCGGGCATCTCCTCTGGGAAAGCACAGCATTCACTGGGAAATCAGAATCGGATGTGGGGGATGCTGCTGCTGAATACCTAAGCTACTCTACACAGCACGTTGGAAGATACCCGCATGCAACGAAATCCTCTTTGCCCTAGCACCTCTTTGCCTAAGAGAGAAGCGTGGTTGCACATCTGAAAGGGCCTTAAGGAAAGGGACATGTCTTTCACTGCACTCCCCAGGAGCAAGTCTGGGGCAGGCCGAACAAGCCGCCCCCAGAGAAAAGAAGATGCCATTGGCCTTGAGTTTGGGAAACGGTCGGGAAGCAGGAGAGCCTGCCGTGGCAGGAAGAGCAGGCCGGTGGCAAGACAAGTGTCACCCGCTCCCGGTGCGGAGAGACGAAGCCTCACTGCTAATGAGACATGAGGTGACGACTAGGGCAGGGGCACCTGCTCCACTCTGAGGAAGGAGTCTGGGCAGAAGGCAGGCCTGTCTTGTGCCTCTGGTCCCAAGGGGACAGCATATCCTTGACCACCTGTCCGTAGGGCACACTCGGGCTTGCTACCAGGAGCCAAACCCGGAACTTGAGGAACAGCTCCCTCGTGAAATGGGCAGTCAGATGCCATCTTCCTCCAAGATGTGACAGCGTTTTCGGTGGCAGGGGGTTTGCCGGGGAAGGAGTGGGGACAGTCCCCCAAAGCTCCCCATTCCAGGGAACGGACGGTGTTCAGGGATCCTGTCGCCTCTCCTCTCCTGTGGCGAAGGCACTGGCCTTGTCCGTGAGTCCGCCTGAGAGCCAGTACCAAAGGCCAAGCGTTGCCTACAACGGGAGTTGGTAGTGTGCATTGAGTGCCATCCTAGGCCACGCACGCTGCTGCAGGTTTGTGGCTGTGTCTGCTTATTTCGGCCTGGCAGCGAGAACCCAGGGCGCCAACATGAAGCCTGGGACAGCAAGGCCTAAGACGGACCAGCTCTCCGCAGCTCTTCTTCCCTGACGCGACAGAGCAAACACCGAAATCCTTGCTGAGGAAGCAGCAGCGACGTGCGGTTCCCGCCAAGCTGAAAAACCTATGCGAAAGCATAGCCATCGCTGGGAAATCAGAGTCGTTTCTGTGGGCTGCTGTTGCTGCTTGCCTTAGCCTAGTATTCGAGCACGGCGGGAGGAACCCGCATAGAGCAAAAGCCTCTTTGCTAGGGCATCCCCTCTGGAAAGCACAGCATTCTCTGGGAAATCAGAGTCGGATCTGTGGGATGCTGCTGTTGTTTTCCTGAGGAAGACTCCACAGCACGGTGTAATAAATCTGCATGGAGCGAGATCCACTTTGCCTGGGCATCCCTTCTGCCTGAGAGAGAAGCCTGGTTGCGCCTGTGGAAAGAGCCTTAAAGAAAGGGACATGTCTGTCACTGCACTCCCCAGGAGCCTGTCTCGGGAAAGTGCAGCATGCTGCCCCAGGAGAAGAGAAGGAGTCGTTGGCCTTGTGGACGGAAAACGGTCGCGAAGCAGGAGCGCCGGCCCTGGCAAGAACAGCGGGCCGGTGGCAAGACAATTGTCACCCTCTGCTTGTGCAGAGAGACGAAGCTAAGGAGACACGAGGGTATGATTGGGCACGGGAGCGTGCTCTAATCTGAGGAAGGAGTCTGGACAGAATGAAGGCCTTTCCTGTGCCTCTGGGCCCAAGGGGATAGCAGGTCCTTGGCCACCTGTCCAGAGGGCAGACGTGGGCTTGCCACCAATCTCCCGAACCTGAACTCGCAGAAACACCTCCTGGAGGAACGGGCAATCAAATGCCGTCTTCCTCCAGGATGTGGCAGCCTTGGCGGAGGCAGGGGGTGTGTCGGGGAAACAGGGACAGTTTCCCATTACTCCCCATCCCAGGGCACGGGCCGTGTGCAGTGATCCTCTCGCGGCTCCTCAAGGATGGGGAAGGCACGAGCCTAGTCCCCTGTCCCCCTGAATGCCAGAGCGAAAGGGCAGGCCTTGCCTACGAGGAGAGATGTCATTGTGAGCAGAGTGCCATCCTAGGCCATGCACGCTGCTGCAGGGTCGAGGCTGGGTCTGCTTATTTCGGCTTGGTAGGATGAACCCAGGATGTGAACTTGGAGCCCGGGAAAGCAAGGCCCAAGGGGCACCAGCTCTCCCGCTGCTCTTCTTCCCTGAAGCGACTAAAGCCTTGCTGAGGAAGCAGTGGCCAATTGCTGTTCTATCCAAGTCAAAGCCTCTGCGAAAGCACAGCATTCGCTGAGAAATCAGAGTCGGATAGGCGGGCTCTACTGCTGCTTGCCTGAGCCCGGTCTCGCGGTGGGAGAAACCCGCATACAGCGAAATCCTCTTTGGCCGGGCATCTCCTCTGGGAAAGCACAGCATTCACTGGGAAATCAGATTCGGATGTGGGGGATGCTGCTGCTGAATACCTAAGCTACTCTCCACAGCACGTTGGAAGATACCCGCATGCAACGAAATCCTCTTTGCCCTAGCACCTCTTTGCCTAAGAGAGAAGCGTGGTTGCACATCTGAAAGGGCCTTAAGGAAAGGGACATGTCTTTCACTGCACTCCCCAGGAGCAAGTCTGGGGCAGGCCGAACAAGCCGCCCCCAGAGAAGAGAAGATGCCATTGGCCTTGAGTTTGGGAAACGGTCGGGAAGCAGGAGAGCCTGCCGTGGCAGGAAGAGCAGGCCGGTGGCAAGACAAGTGTCACCCGCTCCCGGTGCGGAGAGACGAAGCCTCACTGCTAATGAGACATGAGGTGACGACTAGGGCAGGGGCACCTGCTCCACTCTGAGGAAGGAGTCTGGGCAGAAGGCAGGCCTGTCTTGTGCCTCTGGTCCCAAGGGGACAGCATGTCCTTGACCACCTGTCCGTAGGGCACACTTGGGCTTGCTACCAGGAGCCAAACCCGGAACTTGAGGAACAGCTCCCTCGTGAAATGGGCAGTCAGATGCCATCTTCCTCCAAGATGTGACAGCGTTTTCGGTGGCAGGGGGTTTGCCGGGGAAGGAGTGGGGACAGTCCCCCAAAGCTCCCCATTCCAGGGAACGGACGGTGTTCAGGGATCCTGTCGCATCTCCTCTCCTGTGGCGAAGGCACTGGCCTTGTCCGTGAGTCCGCCTGAGAGCCAGTACCAAAGGCCAAGCGTTGCCTACAACGGGAGTTGGTAGTGTGCATTGAGTGCCATCCTAGGCCACGCACGCTGCTGCAGGTTTGTGGCTGTGACTGCTTATTTCGGCCTGGCAGCGAGAACCCAGGGCGCCAACATGAAGCCCGGGACAGCAAGGCCTAAGACGGACCAGCTCTCCGCAGCTCTTCTTCCCTGACGCGACAGAGCAAACACCGAAATCCTTGCTGAGGAAGCAGCAGCGAAGTGCGGTTCCCGCCAAGCTGAAAAACCTATGCGAAAGCATAGCCATCGCTGGGAAATCAGAGTCGTTTCTGTGGGCTGCTGTTGCTGCTTGCCTTAGCCTAGTATTCGAGCACGGCGGGAGGAACCCGCATAGAGCAAAAGCCTCTTTGCTAGGGCATCCCCTCTGGAAAGCACAGCATTCTCTGGGAAATCAGAGTCGGATATGTGGGATGCTGCTGCTGTTTTCCTGAGGAAGACTCCACAGCACGGTGTAATAAATCTGCATGGAGCGAGATCCACTTTGCCTGGGCATCCCTTCTGCCTGAGAGAGAAGCCTGGTTGCGCCTGTGGAAAGAGCCTTAAAGAAAGGGACATGTCTGTCACTGCACTCCCCAGGAGCCTGTCTCGGGAAAGTGCAGCATGCTGCCCCAGGAGAAGAGAAGGAGTCGTTGGCCTTGTGGACGGAAAACGGTCGCGAAGCAGGAGCGCCGGCCCTGGCAAGAACAGCGGGCCGGTGGCAAGACAATTGTCACCATCTGCTTGTGCAGGGAGACGAAGCTAAGGAGACACGAGGGGATGATTGGGCACGGGAGCGTGCTCTAATCTGAGGAAGGAGTCTGGACAGAAGGAAGGCCTTTCCTGTGCCTCTGGGCCCAAGGGGATAGCAGGTCCTTGGCCACCTGTCCAGAGGGCAGACGTGGGCTTGCCACGAATCTCCCGAACCTGAACTCGCAGAAACACCTCCTGGAGGAACGGGCAATCAAATGCCGTCTTCCTCCAGGATGTGGCAGCCTTGGCGGAGGCAGGGGGTGTGTCGGGGAAACAGGGACAGTTTCCCATTACTCCCCATCCCAGGGCACGGGCCGTGTGCAGTGATCCTCTCGCGGCTCCTCAAGGATGGGGAAGGCACGAGCCTAGTCCCCTGTCCCCCTGAATGCCAGAGCGAAAGGGCAGGCCTTGCCTACGAGGAGAGATGTCATTGTGAGCAGAGTGCCATCCTAGGCCATGCACGCTGCTGCAGGGTCGAGGCTGGGTCTGCTTATTTCGGCTTGCTAGGATGAACCCAGGATGTGAACTTGGAGCCCGGGAAAGCAAGGCCCAAGAGGCACCAGCTCTCCCGCTGCTCTTCTTCCCTGAAGCGACTAAAGCCTTGCTGAGGAAGCAGCGGCCAAGTGCTGTTCTATCCAAGCCAAAGCCTCTGCGAAAGCACAGCATTCGCTGAGAAATCAGAGTCGGATCTGCGGGCTCTACTGCTGCTTGCCTGAGCCCGGTCTCGCGGTGGGAGAAACCCGCGTATAGCGAAATCCTCTTTGCCCGGGCATCTCCTCTGGGAAAGCACAGCATTCACTGGGAAATCAGAATCGGATGTGGGGGATGCTGCTGCTGAATACCTAAGCTACTCTCCACAGCACGTTGGAAGATACCCGCATGCAACGAAATCCTCTTTGCCCTAGCACCTCTTTGCCTAAGAGAGAAGCGTGGTTGCACATCTGAAAGGGCCTTAAGGAAAGGGACATGTCTTTCACTGCACTCCCCAGGAGCAAGTCTGGGGCAGGCCGAACAAGCCGCCCCCAGAGAAGAGAAGATGCCATTGGCCTTGAGTTTGGGAAACGGTCGGGAAGCAGGAGAGCCTGCCGTGGCAGGAAGAGCAGGCCGGTGGCAAGACAAGTGTCACCCGCTCCCGGTGCGGAGAGACGAAGCCTCACTGCTAATGAGACATGAGGTGACGACTAGGGCAGGGGCACCTGCTCCACTCTGAGGAAGGAGTCTGGGCAGAAGGCAGGCCTGTCTTGTGCCTCTGGTCCCAAGGGGACAGCATGTCCTTGACCACCTGTCCGTAGGGCACACTCGGGCTTGCTACCAGGAGCCAAACCCGGAACTTGAGGAACAGCTCCCTCGTGAAATGGGCAGTCAGATGCCATCTTCCTCCAAGATGTGACAGCGTTTTCGGTGGCAGGGGGTTTGCCGGGGAAGGAGTGGGGACAGTCCCCCAAAGCTCCCCATTCCAGGGAACGGACGGTGTTCAGGGATCCTGTCGCATCTCCTCTCCTGTGGCGAAGGCACTGGCCTTGTCCGTGAGTCCGCCTGAGAGCCAGTACCAAAGGCCAAGCGTTGCCTACAACGGGAGTTGGTAGTGTGCATTGAGTGCCATCCTAGGCCACGCACGATGCTGCAGGTTTGTGGCTGTGACTGCTTATTTCGGCCTGGCAGCGAGAACCCAGGGCGCCAACATGAAGCCCGGGACAGCAAGGCCTAAGACGGACCAGCTCTCCGCAGCTCTTCTTCCCTGACGCGACAGAGCAAACACCGAAATCCTTGCTGAGGAAGCAGCAGCGACGTGCGGTTCCCGCCAAGCTGAAAAACCTATGCGAAAGCATAGCCATCGCTGGGAAATCAGAGTCGTTTCTGTGGGCTGCTGTTGCTGCTTGCCTTAGCCTAGTATTCGAGCACGGCGGGAGGAACCCGCATAGAGCAAAAGCCTCTTTGCTAGGGCATCCCCTCTGGAAAGCACAGCATTGTCTGGGAAATCAGAGTCGGATCTGTGGGATGCTGCTGTTGTTTTCCTGAGGAAGACTCCACAGCACGGTGTAATAAATCTGCATGGAGCGAGATCCACTTTGCCTGGGCATCCCTTCTGCCTGAGAGAGAAGCCTGGTTGCGCCTGTGGAAAGAGCCTTAAAGAAAGGGACATGTCTGTCACTGCACTCCCCAGGAGCCTGTCTCGGGAAAGTGCAGCATGCTGCCCCAGGAGAAGAGAAGGAGTCGTTGGCCTTGTGGACGGAAAACGGTCGCGAAGCAGGAGCGCCTGTCCTGGCAAGAACAGCGGGCCGGTGGCAAGACAATTGTCACCCTCTGCTTGTGCAGGGAGACGAAGCTAAGGAGACACGAGGGTATGATTGGGCACGGGAGCGTGCTCTAATCTGAGGAAGGAGTCTGGACAGAAGGAAGGCCTTTCCTGTGCCTCTGGGCCCAAGGGGATAGCAGGTCCTTGGCCACCTGTCCAGAGGGCAGACGTGGGCTTGCCACGAATCTCCCGAACCTGAACTCGCAGAAACACCTCCTGGAGGAACGGGCAATCAAATGCCGTCTTCCTCCAGGATGTGGCAGCCTTGGCGGAGGCAAGGGGTGTGTCGGGGAAACAGGGACAGTTTCCCATTACTCCCCATCCCAGGGCACGGGCCGTGTGCAGTGATCCTCTCGCGGCTCCTCAAGGATGGGGAAGGCACGAGCCTAGTCCCCTGTCCCCCTGAATGCCAGAGCGAAAGGGCAGGCCTTGCCTACGAGGAGAGATGTCATTGTGAGCAGAGTGCCTTCCTAGGCCATGCACGCTGCTGCAGGGTCGAGGCTGGGTCTGCTTATTTCGGCTTGCTAGGATGAACCCAGGATGTGAACTTGGAGCCCGGGAAAGCAAGGCCCAAGAGGCACCAGCTCTCCCGCTGCTCTTCTTCCCTGAAGCGACTAAAGCCTTGCTGAGGAAGCAGCGGCCAAGTGCTGTTCTATCCAAGCCAAAGCCTCTGCGAAAGCACAGCATTCGCTGAGAAATCAGAGTCGGATAGGCGGGCTCTACTGCTGCTTGCCTGAGCCCGGTCTCGCGGTGGGAGAAACCCGCATATAGCGAAATCCTCTTTGCCCGGGCATCTCCTCTGGGAAAGCACAGCATTCACTGGGAAATCAGAATCGGATGTGGGGGATGCTGCTGCTGAATACCTAAGCTACTCTCCACAGCACGTTGGAAGATACCCGCATGCAACGAAATCCTCTTTGCCCTAGCACCTCTTTGCCTAAGAGAGAAGCGTGGTTGCACATCTGAAAGGGCCTTAAGGAAAGGGACATGTCTTTCACTGCACTCCCCAGGAGCAAGTCTGGGGCAGGCCGAACAAGCCGCACCCAGAGAAGAGAAGATGCCATTGGCCTTGAGTTTGGGAAACGGTCGGGAAGCAGGAGAGCCTGCCGTGGCAGGAAGAGCAGGCCGGTGGCAAGACAAGTGTCACCCGCTCCCGGTGCGGAGAGACGAAGCCTCACTGCTAATGAGACATGAGGTGACGACTAGGGCAGGGGCACCTGCTCCACTCTGAGGAAGGAGTCTGGGCAGAAGGCAGGCCTGTCTTGTGCCTCTGGTCCCAAGGGGACAGCATATCCTTGACCACCTGTCCGTAGGGCACACTCGGGCTTGCTACCAGGAGCCAAACCCGGAACTTGAGGAACAGCTCCCTCGTGAAATGGGCAGTCAGATGCCATCTTCCTCCAAGATGTGACAGCGTTTTCGGTGGCAGGGGGTTTGCCGGGGAAGGAGTGGGGACAGTCCCCCAAAGCTCCCCATTCCAGGGAACGGACGGTGTTCAGGGATCCTGTCGCCTCTCCTCTCCTGTGGCGAAGGCACTGGCCTTGTCCGTGAGTCCGCCTGAGAGCCAGTACCAAAGGCCAAGCGTTGCCTACAACGGGAGTTGGTAGTGTGCATTGAGTGCCATCCTAGGCCACGCACGCTGCTGCAGGTTTGAGGCTGTGTCTGCTTATTTCGGCCTGGCAGCGAGAACCCAGGGCGCCAACATGAAGCCTGGGACAGCAAGGCCTAAGACGGACCAGCTCTCCGCAGCTCTTCTTCCCTGACGCGACAGAGCAAACACCGAAATCCTTGCTGAGGAAGCAGCAGCGACGTGCGGTTCCCGCCAAGCTGAAAAACCTATGCGAAAGCATAGCCATCGCTGGGAAATCAGAGTCGTTTCTGTGGGCTGCTGTTGCTGCTTGCCTTAGCCTAGTATTCGAGCACGGCGGGAGGAACCCGCATAGAGCAAAAGCCTCTTTGCTAGGGCATCCCCTCTGGAAAGCACAGCATTCTCTGGGAAATCAGAGTCGGATCTGTGGGATGCTGCTGTTGTTTTCCTGAGGAAGACTCCACAGCACGGTGTAATAAATCTGCATGGAGCGAGATCCACTTTGCCTGGGCATCCCTTCTGCCTGAGAGAGAAGCCTGGTTGCGCCTGTGGAAAGAGCCTTAAAGAAAGGGACATGTCTGTCACTGCACTCCCCAGGAGCCTGTCTCGGGAAAGTGCAGCATGCTGCCCCAGGAGAAGAGAAGGAGTCGTTGGCCTTGTGGACGGAAAACGGTCGCGAAGCAGGAGCGCCGGCCCTGGCAAGAACAGCGGGCCGGTGGCAAGACAATTGTCACCCTCTGCTTGTGCAGAGAGACGAAGCTAAGGAGACACGAGGGGATGATTGGGCACGGGAGCGTGCTCTAATCTGAGGAAGGAGTCTGGACAGAAGGAAGGCCTTTCCTGTGCCTCTGGGCCCAAGGGGATAGCAGGTCCTTGGCCACCTGTCCAGAGGGCAGACGTGGGCTTGCCACCAATCTCCCGAACCTGAACTCGCAGAAACACCTCCTGGAGGAACGGGCAATCAAATGCCGTCTTCCTCCAGGATGTGGCAGCCTTGGCGGAGGCAGGGGGTGTGTCGGGGAAACAGGGACAGTTTCCCATTACTCCCCATCCCAGGGCACGGGCCGTGTGCAGTGATCCTCTCGCGGCTCCTCAAGGATGGGGAAGGCACGAGCCTAGTCCCCTGTCCCCCTGAATGCCAGAGCGAAAGGGCAGGCCTTGCCTACGAGGAGAGATGTCATTGTGAGCAGAGTGCCATCCTAGGCCATGCACGCTGCTGCAGGGTCGAGGCTGGGTCTGCTTATTTCGGCTTGGTAGGATGAACCCAGGATGTGAACTTGGAGCCCGGGAAAGCAAGGCCCAAGAGGCACCAGCTCTCCCGCTGCTCTTCTTCCCTGAAGCGACTAAAGCCTTGCTGAGGAAGCAGCGGCCAAGTGCTGTTCTATCCAAGCCAAAGCCTCTGCGAAAGCACAGCATTCGCTGAGAAATCAGAGTCGGATAGGCGGGCTCTACTGCTGCTTGCCTGAGCCCGGTCTCGCGGTGGGAGAAACCCGCATATAGCGAAATCCTCTTTGGCCGGGCATCTCCTCTGGGAAAGCACAGCATTCACTGGGAAATCAGAATCGGATGTGGGGGATGCTGCTGCTGAATACCTAAGCTACTCTCCACAGCACGTTGGAAGATACCCGCATGCAACGAAATCCTCTTTGCCCTAGCACCTCTTTGCCTAAGAGAGAAGCGTGGTTGCACATCTGAAAGGGCCTTAAGGAAAGGGACATGTCTTTCACTGCACTCCCCAGGAGCAAGTCTGGGGCAGGCCGAACAAGCCGCCCCCAGAGAAGAGAAGATGCCATTGGCCTTGAGTTTGGGAAACGGTCGGGAAGCAGGAGAGCCTGCCGTGGCAGGAAGAGCAGGCCGGTGGCAAGACAAGTGTCACCCGCTCCCGGTGCGGAGAGACGAAGCCTCACTGCTAATGAGACATGAGGTGACGACTAGGGCAGGGGCACCTGCTCCACTCTGAGGAAGGAGTCTGGGCAGAAGGCAGGCCTGTCTTGTGCCTCTGGTCCCAAGGGGACAGCATATCCTTGACCACCTGTCCGTAGGGCACACTCGGGCTTGCTACCAGGAGCCAAACCCGGAACTTGAGGAACAGCTCCCTCGTGAAATGGGCAGTCAGATGCCATCTTCCTCCAAGATGTGACAGCGTTTTCGGTGGCAGGGGGTTTGCCGGGGAAGGAGTGGGGACAGTCCCCCAAAGCTCCCCATTCCAGGGAACGGACGGTGTTCAGGGATCCTGTCGCCTCTCCTCTCCTGTGGCGAAGGCACTGGCCTTGTCCGTGAGTCCGCCTGAGAGCCAGTACCAAAGGCCAAGCGTTGCCTACAACGGGAGTTGGTAGTGTGCATTGAGTGCCATCCTAGGCCACGCACGCTGCTGCAGGTTTGTGGCTGTGTCTGCTTATTTCGGCCTGGCAGCGAGAACCCAGGGCGCCAACATGAAGCCTGGGACAGCAAGGCCTAAGACGGACCAGCTCTCCGCAGCTCTTCTTCCCTGACGCGACAGAGCAAACACCGAAATCCTTGCTGAGGAAGCAGCAGCGACGTGCGGTTCCCGCCAAGCTGAAAAACCTATGCGAAAGCATAGCCATCGCTGGGAAATCAGAGTCGTTTCTGTGGGCTGCTGTTGCTGCTTGCCTTAGCCTAGTATTCGAGCACGGCGGGAGGAACCCGCATAGAGCAAAAGCCTCTTTGCTAGGGCATCCCCTCTGGAAAGCACAGCATTCTCTGGGAAATCAGAGTCGGATCTGTGGGATGCTGCTGCTGTTTTCCTGAGGAAGACTCCACAGCACGGTGTAATAAATCTGCATGGAGCGAGATCCACTTTGCCTGGGCATCCCTTCTGCCTGAGAGAGAAGCCTGGTTGCGCCTGTGGAAAGAGCCTTAAAGAAAGGGACATGTCTGTCACTGCACTCCCCAGGAGCCTGTCTCGGGAAAGTGCAGCATGCTGCCCCAGGAGAAGAGAAGGAGTCGTTGGCCTTGTGGACGGAAAACGGTCGCGAAGCAGGAGCGCCGGCCCTGGCAAGAACAGCGGGCCGGTGGCAAGACAATTGTCACCCTCTGCTTGTGCAGGGAGACGAAGCTAAGGAGACACGAGGGGATGATTGGGCACGGGAGCGTGCTCTAATCTGAGGAAGGAGTCTGGACAGAAGGAAGGCCTTTCCTGTGCCTCTGGGCCCAAGGGGATAGCAGGTCCTTGGCCACCTGTCCAGAGGGCAGACGTGGGCTTGCCACGAATCTCCCGAACCTGAACTCGCAGAAACACCTCCTGGAGGAACGGGCAATCAAATGCCGTCTTCCTCCAGGATGTGGCAGCCTTGGCGGAGGCAAGGGGTGTGTCGGGGAAACAGGGACAGTTTCCCATTACTCCCCATCCCAGGGCACGGGCCGTGTGCAGTGATCCTCTCGCGGCTCCTCAAGGATGGGGAAGGCACGAGCCTAGTCCCCTGTCCCCCTGAATGCCAGAGCGAAAGGGCAGGCCTTGCCTACGAGGAGAGATGTCATTGTGAGCAGAGTGTCATCCTAGGCCATGCACGCTGCTGCAGGGTCGAGGCTGGGTCTGCTTATTTCGGCTTGCTAGGATGAACCCAGGATGTGAACTTGGAGCCCGGGAAAGCAAGGCCCAAGAGGCACCAGCTCTCCCGCTGCTCTTCTTCCCTGAAGCGACTAAAGCCTTGCTGAGGAAGCAGCGGCCAAGTGCTGTTCTATCCAAGCCAAAGCCTCTGCGAAAGCACAGCATTCGCTGAGAAATCAGAGTCGGATCTGCGGGCTCTACTGCTGCTTGCCTGAGCCCGGTCTCGCGGTGGGAGAAACCCGCATATAGAGAAATCCTCTTTGCCCGGGCATCTCCTCTGGGAAAGCACAGCATTCACTGGGAAATCAGAATCGGATGTGGGGGATGCTGCTGCTGAATACCTAAGCTACTCTCCACAGCACGTTGGAAGATACCCGCATGCAACGAAATCCTCTTTGCCCTAGCACCTCTTTGCCTAAGAGAGAAGCGTGGTTGCACATCTGAAAGGGCCTTAAGGAAAGGGACATGTCTTTCACTGCACTCCCCAGGAGCAAGTCTGGGGCAGGCCGAACAAGCCGCCCCCAGAGAAGAGAAGATGCCATTGGCCTTGAGTTTGGGAAACGGTCGGGAAGCAGGAGAGCCTGCCGTGGCAGGAAGAGCAGGCCGGTGGCAAGACAAGTGTCACCCGCTCCCGGTGCGGAGAGACGAAGCCTCACTGCTAATGAGACATGAGGTGACGACTAGGGCAGGGGCACCTGCTCCACTCTGAGGAAGGAGTCTGGGCAGAAGACAGGCCTGTCTTGTGCCTCTGGTCCCAAGGGGACAGCATATCCTTGACCACCTGTCCGTAGGGCACACTCGGGCTTGCTACCAGGAGGCAAACCCGGAACTTGAGGAACAGCTCCCTCGTGAAATGGGCAGTCAGATGCCATCTTCCTCCAAGATGTGACAGCGTTTTCGGTGGCAGGGGGTTTGCCGGGGAAGGAGTGGGGACAGTCCCCCAAAGCTCCCCATTCCAGGGAACGGACGGTGTTCAGGGATCCTGTCGCCTCTCCTCTCCTGTGGCGAAGGCACTGGCCTTGTCCGTGAGTCCGCCTGAGAGCCAGTACCAAAGGCCAAGCGTTGCCTACAACGGGAGTTGGTAGTGTGCATTGAGTGCCATCCTAGGCCACGCACGCTGCTGCAGGTTTGAGGCTGTGTCTGCTTATTTCGGCCTGGCAGCGAGAACCCAGGGCGCCAACATGAAGCCTGGGACAGCAAGGCCTAAGACGGACCAGCTCTCCGCAGCTCTTCTTCCCTGACGCGACAGAGCAAACACCGAAATCCTTGCTGAGGAAGCAGCAGCGACGTGCGGTTCCCGCCAAGCTGAAAAACCTATGCGAAAGCATAGCCATCGCTGGGAAATCAGAGTCGTTTCTGTGGGCTGCTGTTGCTGCTTGCCTTAGCCTAGTATTCGAGCACGGCGGGAGGAACCCGCATAGAGCAAAAGCCTCTTTGCTAGGGCATCCCCTCTGGAAAGCACAGCATTCTCTGGGAAATCAGAGTCGGATCTGTGGGATGCTGCTGTTGTTTTCCTGAGGAAGACTCCACAGCACGGTGTAATAAATCTGCATGGAGCGAGATCCACTTTGCCTGGGCATCCCTTCTGCCTGAGAGAGAAGCCTGGTTGCGCCTGTGGAAAGAGCCTTAAAGAAAGGGACATGTCTGTCACTGCACTCCCCAGGAGCCTGTCTCGGGAAAGTGCAGCATGCTGCCCCAGGAGAAGAGAAGGAGTCGTTGGCCTTGTGGACGGAAAACGGTCGCGAAGCAGGAGCGCCGGCCCTGGCAAGAACAGCGGGCCGGTGGCAAGACAATTGTCACCCTCTGCTTGTGCAGAGAGACGAAGCTAAGGAGACACGAGGGTATGATTGGGCACGGGAGCGTGCTCTAATCTGAGGAAGGAGTCTGGACAGAAGGAAGGCCTTTCCTGTGCCTCTGGGCCCAAGGGGATAGCAGGTCCTTGGCCACCTGTCCAGAGGGCAGACGTGGGCTTGCCACCAATCTCCCGAACCTGAACTCGCAGAAACACCTCCTGGAGGAACGGGCAATCAAATGCCGTCTTCCTCCAGGATGTGGCAGCCTTGGCGGAGGCAGGGGGTGTGTCGGGGAAACAGGGACAGTTTCCCATTACTCCCCATCCCAGGGCACGGGCCGTGTGCAGTGATCCTCTCGCGGCTCCTCAAGGATGGGGAAGGCACGAGCCTAGTCCCCTGTCCCCCTGAATGCCAGAGCGAAAGGGCAGGCCTTGCCTACGAGGAGAGATGTCATTGTGAGCAGAGTGCCATCCTAGGCCATGCACGCTGCTGCAGGGTCGAGGCTGGGTCTGCTTATTTCGGCTTGGTAGGATGAACCCAGGATGTGAACTTGGAATCCGGGAAAGCAAGGCCCAAGAGGCACCAGCTCTCCCGCTGCTCTTCTTCCCTGAAGCGACTAAAGCCTTGCTGAGGAAGCAGCGGCCAAGTGCAGTTCGCTCCAAGCCAAAGCCTCTGCGAAAGCACAGCATTCGCTCAGAAATCAGAGTCGGATCTGCGGGCTCTACTGCTGCTTGCCTGAGCCCGGTCTCGCGGTGGGAGAAAGCCGCATACAGCGAAATCCTCTTTGCCCGGGCTTCTCCTCTGGGAAAGCACAGCATTCACTGGGAAATCAGAATCGGATGTGGGGGATGCTGCTGCTGAATACCTAAGCTACTCTCCACAGCACGTTGGAAGATACCCGCATGCAACGAAATCCTCTTTGCCCTAGCACCTCTTTGCCTAAGAGAGAAGCGTGGTTGCACATCTGAAAGGGCCTTAAGGAAAGGGACATGTCTTTCACTGCACTCCCCAGGAGCAAGTCTGGGGCAGGCCGAACAAGCCGCCCCCAGAGAAGAGAAGATGCCATTGGCCTTGAGTTTGGGAAACGGTCGGGAAGCAGGAGAGCCTGCCGTGGCAGGAAGAGCAGGCCGGTGGCAAGACAAGTGTCACCCGCTCCCGGTGCGGAGAGACGAAGCCTCACTGCTAAAGAGACATGAGGTGACGACTAGGGCAGGGGCACCTGCTCCACTCTGAGGAAGGAGTCTGGGCAGAAGGCAGGCCTGTCTTGTGCCTCTGGTCCCAAGGGGACAGCATGTCCTTGACCACCTGTCCGTAGGGCACACTTGGGCTGGCTACCAGGAGCCAAACCCGGAACTTGAGGAACAGCTCCCTCGTGAAATGGGCAGTCAGATGCCATCTTCCTCCAAGATGTGACAGCGTTTTTGGTGGCAGGGGGTTTGCCGGGGAAGGAGTGGGGACAGTCCCCCAAAGCTCCCCATTCCAGGGAACGGACGGTGTTCAGGGATCCTGTCGCCTCTCCTCTCCTGTGGCGAAGGCACTGGCCTTGTCCGTGAGTCTGCCTGAGAGCCAGTACCAAAGGCCAAGCGTTGCCTACAACGGGAGTTGGTAGTGTGCATTGAGTGCCATCCTAGGCCACGCACGCTGCTGCAGGTTTGTGGCTGTGTCTGCTTATTTCGGCCTGGCAGCGAGAACCCAGGGCGCCAACATGAAGCCCGGGACAGCAAGGCCTAAGACAGACCAGCTCTCCGCAGCACTTCTTCCCTGACGCGACAGAGCAAACACCGAAATCCTTGCTGAGGAAGCAGCAGCGAAGTGCGGTTCCCGCCAAGCTGAAAAACCTATGCGAAAGCATAGCCATCGCTGGGAAATCAGAGTCGTTTTTGTGGGCTGCTGTTGCTGCTTGCCTTAGCCTAGTATTCGAGCACGGCGGGAGGAACCCGCATAGAGCAAAAGCCTCTTTGCTAGGGCATCCCCTCTGGAAAGCACAGCATTCTCTGGGAAATCAGAGTCGGATCTGTGGGATGCTGCTGCTGTTTTCCTGAGGAAGACTCCACAGCACGGTGTAATAAATCTGCATGGAGCGAGATCCACTTTGCCTGGGCATCCCTTCTGCCTGAGAGAGAAGCCTGGTTGCGCCTGTGGAAAGAGCCTTAAAGAAAGGGACATGTCTGTCACTGCACTCCCCAGGAGCCTGTCTCGGGAAAGTGCAGCATGCTGCCCCAGGAGAAGAGAAGGAGTCGTTGGCCTTGTGGACGGAAAACGGTCGCGAAGCAGGAGCGCCGGCCCTGGCAAGAACAGCGGGCCGGTGGCAAGACAATTGTCACCCTCTGCTTGTGCAGAGAGACGAAGCTAAGGAGACACGAGGGGATGATTGGGCACGGGAGCGTGCTCTAATCTGAGGAAGGAGTCTGGACAGAAGGAAGGCCTTTCCTGTGCCTCTGGGCCCAAGGGGATAGCAGGTCCTTGGCCACCTGTCCAGAGGGCAGACGTGGGCTTGCCACCAATCTCCCGAACCTGAACTCGCAGAAACACCTCCTGGAGGAACGGGCAATCAAATGCCGTCTTCCTCCAGGATGTGGCAGCCTTGGCGGAGGCAGGGGGTGTGTCGGGGAAACAGGGACAGTTTCCCATTACTCCCCATCCCAGGGCACGGGCCGTGTGCAGTGATCCTCTCGCGGCTCCTCAAGGATGGGGAAGGCACGAGCCTAGTCCCCTGTCCCCCTGAATGCCAGAGCGAAAGGACAGGCCTTGCCTACGAGGAGAGATGTCATTGTGAGCAGAGTGCCATCCTAGGCCATGCACGCTGCTGCAGGGTCGAGGCTGGGTCTGCTTATTTCGGCATGGTAGGATGAACCCAGGATGTGAACTTGGAGCCCGGGAAAGCAAGGCCCAAGAGGCACCAGCTCTCCCGCTGCTCTTCTTCCCTGAAGCGACTAAAGCCTTGCTGAGGAAGCAGCGGCCAAGTGCTGTTCGCTCCAAGCCAAAGCCTCTGCGAAAGCACAGCATTCGCTGAGAAATCAGAGTCGGATCTGCGGGCTCTACTGCTGCTTGCCTGAGCCCGGTCTCGCGGTGGGAGAAACCCGCATACAGTGAAATCCTCTTTGCCCGGGCATCTCCTCTGGGAAAGCACAGCATTCACTGGGAAATCAGAATCGGATGTGGGGGATGCTGCTGCTGAATACCTAAGCTACTCTCCACAGCACGTTGGAAGATACCCGCATGCAACGAAATCCTCTTTGCCCTAGCACCTCTTTGCCTAAGAGAGAAGCGTGGTTGCACATCTGAAAGGGCCTTAAGGAAAGGGACATGTCTTTCACTGCACTCCCCAGGAGCAAGTCTGGGGCAGGCCGAACAAGCCGCCCCAGAGAAGAGAAGGTGCCATTGGCCTTGAGTTTGGGAAACGGTTGGGAAGCAGGAGAGCCTGCCGTGGCAGGAAGAGCAGGCCGGTGGCAAGACAAGTGTCACCCGCTCCCGGTGCGGAGAGACGAAGCCTCACTGCTAAAGAGACATGAGGTGACGACTAGGGCAGGGGCACCTGCTCCACTCTGAGGAAGGAGTCTGGGCAGAAGGCAGGCCTGTCTTGTGCCTCTGGTCCCAAGGGGACAGCATGTCCTTGACCACCTGTCCGTAGGGCACACTCGGGCTTGCTACCAGGAGCCAAACCCGGAACTTGAGGAACAGCTCCCTCGTGAAATGGGCAGTCAGATGCCATCTTCCTCCAAGATGTGACAGCGTTTTCGGTGGCAGGGGGTTTGCCGGGGAAGGAGTGGGGACAGTCCCCCAAAGCTCCCCATTCCAGGGAACGGACGGTGTTCAGGGATCCTGTCGCCTCTCCTCTCCTGTGGCGAAGGCACTGGCCTTGTCCGTGAGTCCGCCTGAGAGCCAGTACCAAAGGCCAAGCGTTGCCTACAACGGGAGTTGGTAGTGTGCATTGAGTGCCATCCTAGGCCACGCACGCTGCTGCAGGTTTGTGGCTGTGTCTGCTTATTTCGGCCTGGCAGCGAGAACCCAGGGCGCCAACATGAAGCCCGGGACAGCAAGGCCTAAGACGGACCAGCTCTCCGCAGCTCTTCTTCCCTGACGCGACAGAGCAAACACCGAAATCCTTGCTGAGGAAGCAGCAGCGAAGTGCGGTTCCCGCCAAGCTGAAAAGCTATGCGAAAGCATAGCCATCGCTGGGAAATCAGAGTCGTTTCTGTGGGCTGCTGTTGCTGCTTGCCTTAGCCTAGTATTCGAGCACGGCGGGAGGAACCCGCATAGAGCAAAAGCCTCTTTGCTAGGGCATCCCCTCTGGGAAAGCACAGCATTCTCTGGGAAATCAGAGTCGGATCTGTGGGATGCTGCTGCTGTTTTCCTGAGGAAGACTCCACAGCACGGTGTAATAAATCTGCATGGAGCGAGATCCACTTTGCCTGGGCATCCCTTCTGCCTGAGAGAGAAGCGTGGTTGCGCCTGTGGAAATATCCTTAAAGAAAGGGACATGTCTGTCACTGCACTCCCCAGGAGCCTGTCTCGGGAAAGTGCAGCATGCTGCCCCAGGAGAAGACAAGGAGTCGTTGGCCTTGTGGACGGAAAACGGTCGCAAAGCAGGAGCGCCGGCCCTGGCAAGAACAGCGGGCCGGTGGCAAGACAATTGTCACCCTCTGCTTGTGCAGAGAGACGAAGCTAAGGAGACACGAGGGGATGATTGGGCACGGGAGCGTGCTCTAATCTGAGGAAGGAGTCTGGACAGAAGGAAGGCCTTTCCTGTGCCTCTGGGCCCAAGGGGATAGCAGGTCCTTGGCCACCTGCCCAGAGGGCAGACGTGGGCTTGCCACCAATCTCCCGAACCTGAACTCACAGAAACACCTCCTGGAGGAACGGGCAATCAAATGCCGTCTTCCTGCAGGATGTGGCAGCCTTGGCGGAGGCAGGGGGTGTGTCGGGGAAACAGGGACAGTTTCCCATTACTCCCCATCCCAGGGCACGTGCCGTGTGCAGTGATCCTCTCGCGGCTCCTCAAGGATGGGGAAGGTACGAGCCTAGTCCCCTGTCCCCCTGAATGCCAGAGCGAAAGCACAGGCCTTGCCTACGAGGAGAGATGTCATTGTGAGCAGAGTGCCATCCTAGGCCATGCACGCTGCTGCAGGGTCGAGGCTGGGTCTGCTTATTTCGGCTTGGTAGGATGAACCCAGGATGTGAACTTGGAGCCCGGGAAAGCAAGGCCCAAGAGGCACCAGCTCTCCCGCTGCTCTTCTTCCCTGAAGCGACTAAAGCCTTGCTGAGGAAGCAGCCGCCAAGTGCTGTTCGCTCCAAGCCAAAGCCTCTGCGAAAGCACAGCATTCGCTGAGAAATCAGAGTCGGATCTGCGGGCTCTACTGCTGCTTGCCTGAGCCCGGTCTCGCGGTGGGAGAAACCCGCATACAGTGAAATCCTCTTTGCCCGGGCATCTCCTCTGGGAAAGCACAGCATTCACTGGGAAATCAGAATCGGATGTGGGGGATGCTGCTGCTGAATACCTAAGCTACTCTCCACAGCACGTTGGAAGATACCCGCATGCAACGAAATCCTCTTTGCCCTAGAACCTCTTTGCCTAAGAGAGAAGCGTGGTTGCACATCTGAAAGGGCCTTAAGGAAAGGGACATGTCTTTCACTGCACTCCCCAGGAGCAAGTCTGGGGCAGGCCGAACAAGCCGCCCCCAGAGAAGAGAAGGTGCCATTGGCCTTGAGTTTGGGAAACGGTCGGGAAGCAGGAGAGCCTGATGGCAGGAAGAGCAGGCCGGTGGCAAGACAAGTGTCACCCGCTCCCGGTGCGGAGAGACGAAGCCTCACTGCTAATGAGACATGAGGTGATGACTAGGGCAGGGGCACCTGCTCCACTCTGAGGAAGGAGTCTGGGCAGAAGGCAGGCCTGTCTTGTGCCTCTGGTCCCAAGGGGACAGGATGTCCTAGACCACCTGTCCGTAGGGCACACTCGGGCTTGCTACCAGGAGCCAAACCCGGAACTTGAGGAACAGCTCCCTCGTGAAATGGGCAGTCAGATGCCATCTTCCTCCAAGATGTGACAGCGTTTTCGGTGGCAGGGGGTTTGCCGGGGAAGGAGTGGGGACAGTCCCCCAAAGCTCCCCATTCCAGGGAACGGACGGTGTTCAGGGATCCTGTCGCCTCTCCTCTCCTGTGGCGAAGGCACTGGCCTTGTCCGTGAGTCCGCCTGAGAGCCAGTACCAAAGGCCAAGCGTTGCCTACAACGGGAGTTGGTAGTGTGCATTGAGTGCCATCCTAGGCCACGCACGCTGCTGCAGGTTTGTGGCTGTGTCTGCTTATTTCGGCCTGGCAGCGAGAACCCAGGGCGCCAACATGAAGCCCGGGACAGCAAGGCCTAAGACGGACCAGCTCTCCGCAGCTCTTCTTCCCTGACGCGACAGAGCAAACACCGAAATCCTTGCTGAGGAAGCAGCAGCGAAGTGCGGTTCCCGCCAAGCTGAAAACCTATGCGAAAGCATAGCCATCGCTGGGAAATCAGAGTCGTTTCTGTGGGCTGCTGTTGCTGCTTGCCTTAGCCTAGTATTCGAGCACGGCGGGAGGAACCCGCATAGAGCAAAAGCCTCTTTGCTAGGGCATCCCCTCTGGGAAAGCACAGCATTCTCTGGGAAATCAGAGTCGGATCTGTGGGATGCTGCTGCTGTTTTCCTGAGGAAGACTCCACAGCACGGTGTAATAAATCTGCATGGAGCGAGATCCACTTTGCCTGGGAATCCCTTCTGCCTGAGAGAGAAGCGTGGTTGCGCCTGTGGAAAGATCCTTAAAGAAAGGGACATGTCTGTCACTGCACTCCCCAGGAGCCTGTCTCGGGAAAGTGCAGCATGCTGCCCCAGGAGAAGAGGAGTCGTTGGCCTTGTGGACGGAAAACGGTCGCGAAGCAGGAGCCCCGGCCCTGGCAAGAACAGCGGGCCGGAGGCAAGACAATTGTCACCCTCTGCTTGTGCAGAGAGACGAAGCTAAGGAGACACGAGGGTATGATTGGGCACGGGAGCGTGCTCTAATCTGAGGAAGGAGTCTGGACAGAAGGAAGGCCTTTCCTGTGCCTCTGGGCCCAAGGGGATAGCAGGTCCTTGGCCACCTGTCCAGAGGGCAGACGTGGGCTTGCCACCAATCTCCCGAACCTGAACTCGCAGAAACACCTCCTGGAGGAACGGGCAATCAAATGCCGTCTTCCTCCAGGATGTGGCAGCCTTGGCGGAGGCAGGGGGTGTGTCGGGGAAACAGGGACAGTTTCCCATTACTCCCCATCCCAGGGCACGGGCCGTGTGCAGTGATCCTCTCGCGGCTCCTCAAGGATGGGGAAGGCACGAGCCTAGTCCCCTGTCCCCCTGAATGCCAGAGCGAAAGGGCAGGCCTTGCCTACGAGGAGAGATGTCATTGTGAGCAGAGTGCCATCCTAGGCCATGCACGCTGCTGCAGGGTCGAGGCTGGGTCTGCTTATTTCGGCTTGGTAGGATGAACCCAGGATGTGAACTTGGAGCCCGGGAAAGCAAGGCCCAAGAGGCACCAGCTCTCCCGCTGCTCTTCTTCCCTGAAGCGACTAAAGCCTTGCTGAGGAAGCAGTGGCCAAGTGCTGTTCTATCCAAGCCAAAGCCTCTGCGAAAGCACAGCATTCGCTGAGAAATCAGAGTCGGATAGGCGGGCTCTACTGCTGCTTGCCTGAGCCCGGTCTCGCGGTGGGAGAAACCCGCATACAGCGAAATCCTCTTTGGCCGGGCATCTCCTCTGGGAAAGCACAGCATTCACTGGGAAATCAGAATCGGATGTGGGGGATGCTGCTGCTGAATACCTAAGCTACTCTCCACAGCACGTTGGAAGATACCCGCATGCAACGAAATCCTCTTTGCCCTAGCACCTCTTTGCCTAAGAGAGAAGCGTGGTTGCACATCTGAAAGGGCCTTAAGGAAAGGGACATGTCTTTCACTGCACTCCCCAGGAGCAAGTCTGGGGCAGGCCGAACAAGCCGCCCCCAGAGAAGAGAAGATGCCATTGGCCTTGAGTTTGGGAAACGGTCGGGAAGCAGGAGAGCCTGCCGTGGCAGGAAGAGCAGGCCGGTGGCAAGACAAGTGTCACCCGCTCCCGGTGCGGAGAGACGAAGCCTCACTGCTAATGAGACATGAGGTGACGACTAGGGCAGGGGCACCTGCTCCACTCTGAGGAAGGAGTCTGGGCAGAAGGCAGGCCTGTCTTGTGACTCTGGTCCCAAGGGGACAGCATGTCCTTGACCACCTGTCCGTAGGGCACACTTGGGCTTGCTACCAGGAGCCAAACCCGGAACTTGAGGAACAGCTCCCTCGTGAAATGGGCAGTCAGATGCCATCTTCCTCCAAGATGTGACAGCGTTTTCGGTGGCAGGGGGTTTGCCGGGGAAGGAGTGGGGACAGTCCCCCAAAGCTCCCCATTCCAGGGAACGGACGGTGTTCAGGGATCCTGTCGCATCTCCTCTCCTGTGGCGAAGGCACTGGCCTTGTCCGTGAGTCCGCCTGAGAGCCAGTACCAAAGGCCAAGCGTTGCCTACAACGGGAGTTGGTAGTGTGCATTGAGTGCCATCCTAGGCCACGCACGCTGCTGCAGGTTTGTGGCTGTGTCTGCTTATTTCGGCCTGGCAGCGAGAACCCAGGGCGCCAACATGAAGCCCGGGACAGCAAGGCCTAAGACGGACCAGCTCTCCGCAGCTCTTCTTCCCTGACGCGACAGAGCAAACACCGAAATCCTTGCTGAGGAAGCAGCAGCGAAGTGCGGTTCCCGCCAAGCTGAAAAACCTATGCGAAAGCATAGCCATCGCTGGGAAATCAGAGTCGTTTCTGTGGGCTGCTGTTGCTGCTTGCCTTAGCCTAGTATTCGAGCACGGCGGGAGGAACCCGCATAGAGCAAAAGCCTCTTTGCTAGGGCATCCCCTCTGGAAAGCACAGCATTCTCTGGGAAATCAGAGTCGGATATGTGGGATGCTGCTGCTGTTTTCCTGAGGAAGACTCCACAGCACGGTGTAATAAATCTGCATGGAGCGAGATCCACTTTGCCTGGGCATCCCTTCTGCCTGAGAGAGAAGCCTGGTTGCGCCTGTGGAAAGAGCCTTAAAGAAAGGGACATGTCTGTCACTGCACTCCCCAGGAGCCTGTCTCGGGAAAGTGCAGCATGCTGCCCCAGGAGAAGAGAAGGAGTCGTTGGCCTTGTGGACGGAAAACGGTCGCGAAGCAGGAGCGCCGGCCCTGGCAAGAACAGCGGGCCGGTGGCAAGACAATTGTCACCCTCTGCTTGTGCAGAGAGACGAAGCTAAGGAGACACGAGGGGATGATTGGGCACGGGAGCGTGCTCTAATCTGAGGAAGGAGTCTGGACAGAAGGAAGGCCTTTCCTGTGCCTCTGGGCCCAAGGGGATAGCAGGTCCTTGGCCACCTGTCCAGAGGGCAGACGTGGGCTTCCCACGAATCTCCCGAACCTGAACTCGCAGAAACACCTCCTGGAGGAACGGGCAATCAAATGCCGTCTTCCTCCAGGATGTGGCAGCCTTGGCGGAGGCAGGGGGTGTGTCGGGGAAACAGGGACAGTTTCCCATTACTCCCCATCCCAGGGCACGGGCCGTGTGCACTGATCCTCTCGCGGCTCCTCAAGGATGGGGAAGGCACGAGCCTAGTCCCCTGTCCCCCTGAATGCCAGAGCGAAAGGGCAGGCCTTGCCTACGAGGAGAGATGTCATTGTGAGCAGAGTGTCATCCTAGGCCATGCACGCTGCTGCAGGGTCGAGGCTGGGTCTGCTTATTTCGGCTTGCTAGGATGAACCCAGGATGTGAACTTGGAGCCCGGGAAAGCAAGGCCCAAGAGGCACCAGCTCTCCCGCTGCTCTTCTTCCCTGAAGCGACTAAAGCCTTGCTGAGGAAGCAGCGGCCAAGTGCTGTTCTATCCAAGCCAAAGCCTCTGCGAAAGCACAGCATTCGCTGAGAAATCAGAGTCGGATCTGCGGGCTCTACTGCTGCTTGCCTGAGCCCGGTCTCGCGGTGGGAGAAACCCGCATACAGCGAAATCCTCTTTGACCGGACATCTCCTCTGGGAAAGCACAGCATTCACTGGGAAATCAGAATCGGATGTGGGGGATGCTGCTGCTGAATACCTAAGCTACTCTCCACAGCACGTTGGAAGATACCCGCATGCAACGAAATCCTCTTTGCCCTAGCACCTCTTTGCCTAAGAGAGAAGCGTGGTTGCACATCTGAAAGGGCCTTAAGGAAAGGGACATGTCTTTCACTGCACTCCCCAGGAGCAAGTCTGGGGCAGGCCGAACAAGCCGCCCCCAGAGAAGAGAAGGTGCCATTGGCCTTGAGTTTGGGAAACGGTCGGGAAGCAGGAGAGCCTGCCGTGGCAGGAAGAGCAGGCCGGTGGCAAGACAAGTGTCACCCGCTCCCTGTGCGGAGAGACGAAGCCTCACTGATAATGAGACATGAGGTGACGACTAGGGCAGGGGCACCTGCTCCACTCTGAGGAAGGAGTCTGGGCAGAAGGCAGGCCTGTCTTGTGCCTCTGGTCCCAAGGGGACAGCATGTCCTTGACCACCTGTCCGTAGGGCACACTTGGGCTTGCTACCAGGAGCCAAACCCGGAACTTGAGGAACAGCTCCCTCGTGAAATGGGCAGTCAGATGCCATCTTCCTCCAAGATGTGACAGCGTTTTCGGTGGCAGGGGGTTTGCCGGGGAAGGAGTGGGGACAGTCCCCCAAAGCTCCCCATTCCAGGGAACGGACGGTGTTCAGGGATCCTGTCGCCTCTCCTCTCCTGTGGCGAAGGCACTGGCCTTGTCCGTGAGTCCGCCTGAGAGCCAGTACCAAAGGCCAAGCGTTGCCTACAACGGGAGTTGATAGTGTGCATTGAGTGCCATCCTAGGCCACGCACGCTGCTGCAGGTTGGTGGCTGTGTCTGCTTATTTCGGCCTGGCAGCGAGAACCCAGGGCGCCAACATGAAGCCCGGGACAGCAAGGCCTAAGACGGACCAGCTCTCCGCAGCTCTTCTTCCCTGACGCGACAGAGCAAACACCGAAATCCTTGCTGAGGAAGCAGCAGCGAAGTGCGGTTCCCGCCAAGCTGAAAAGCTATGCGAAAGCATAGCCATCGCTGGGAAATCAGAGTCGTTTCTGTGGGCTGCTGTTGCTGCTTGCCTTAGCCTAGTATTCGAGCACGGCGGGAGGAACCCGCATAGAGCAAAAGCCTCTTTGCTAGGGCATCCCCTCTGGGAAAGCACAGCATTCTCTGGGAAATCAGAGTCGGATCTGTGGGATGCTGCTGCTGTTTTCCTGAGGAAGACTCCACAGCACGGTGTAATAAATCTGCATGGAGCGAGATCCACTTTGCCTGGGCATCCCTTCTGCCTGAGAGAGAAGCCTGGTTGCGCCTGTGGAAAGAGCCTTAAAGAAAGGGACATGTCTGTCACTGCACTCCCCAGGAGCCTGTCTCGGGAAAGTGCAGCATGCTGCCCCAGGAGAAGAGAAGGAGTCGTTGGCCTTGTGGACGGAAAACGGTCGCGAAGCAGGAGCGCCGGCCCTGGCAAGAACAGCGGGCCGGTGGCAAGACAATTGTCACGCTCTGCTTGTGCAGAGAGACGAAGCTAAGGAGACACGAGGGTATGATTGGGCACGGGAGCGTGCTCTAATCTGAGGAAGGAGTCTGGACAGAAGGAAGGCCTTTCCTGTGCCTCTGGGCCCAAGGGGATAGCAGGTCCTTGGCCACCTGTCCAGAGGGCAGACGTGGGCTTGCCACCAATCTCCCGAACCTGAACTCGCAGAAACACCTCCTGGAGGAACGGGCAATCAAATGCCGTCTTCCTCCAGGATGTGGCAGCCTTGGCGGAGGCAGGGGGTGTGTCGGGGAAACAGGGACAGTTTCCCATTACTCCCCATCCCAGGGCACGGGCCGTGTGCAGTGATCCTCTCGCGGCTCCTCAAGGATGGGGAAGGCACGAGCCTAGTCCCCTGTCCCCCTGAATGCCAGAGCGAAAGGGCAGGCCTTGCCTACGAGGAGAGATGTCATTGTGAGCAGAGTGCCATCCTAGGCCATGCACGCTGCTGCAGGGTCGAGGCTGGGTCTGCTTATTTCGGCTTGGTAGGATGAACCCAGGATGTGAACTTGGAGCCCGGGAAAGCAAGGCCCAAGAGGCACCAGCTCTCCCGCTGCTCTTCTTCCCTGAAGCGACTAAAGCCTTGCTGAGGAAGCAGTGGCCAAGTGCTGTTCTATCCAAGCCAAAGCCTCTGCGAAAGCACAGCATTCGCTGAGAAATCAGAGTCGGATAGGCGGGCTCTACTGCTGCTTGCCTGAGCCCGGTCTCGCGGTGGGAGAAACCCGCATACAGCGAAATCCTCTTTGCCCGGGCATCTCCTCTGGGAAAGCACAGCATTCACTGGGAAATCAGAATCGGATGTGGGGGATGCTGCTGCTGAATACCTAAGCTACTCTCCACAGCACGTTGGAAGATACCCGCATGCAACGAAATCCTCTTTGCCCTAGCACCTCTTTGCCTAAGAGAGAAGCGTGGTTGCACATCTGAAAGGGCCTTAAGGAAAGGGACATGTCTTTCACTGCACTCCCCAGGAGCAAGTCTGGGGCAGGCCGAACAAGCCGCCCCCAGAGAAGAGAAGATGCCATTGGCCTTGAGTTTGGGAAACGGTCGGGAAGCAGGAGAGCCTGCCGTGGCAGGAAGAGCAGGCCGGTGGCAAGACAAGTGTCACCCGCTCCCGGTGCGGAGAGACGAAGCCTCACTGCTAATGAGACATGAGGTGACGACTAGGGCAGGGGCACCTGCTCCACTCTGAGGAAGGAGTCTGGGCAGAAGGCAGGCCTGTCTTGTGACTCTGGTCCCAAGGGGACAGCATGTCCTTGACCACCTGTCCGTAGGGCACACTTGGGCTTGCTACCAGGAGCCAAACCCGGAACTTGAGGAACAGCTCCCTCGTGAAATGGGCAGTCAGATGCCATCTTCCTCCAAGATGTGACAGCGTTTTCGGTGGCAGGGGGTTTGCCGGGGAAGGAGTGGGGACAGTCCCCCAAAGCTCCCCATTCCAGGGAACGGACGGTGTTCAGGGATCCTGTCGCATCTCCTCTCCTGTGGCGAAGGCACTGGCCTTGTCCGTGAGTCCGCCTGAGAGCCAGTACCAAAGGCCAAGCGTTGCCTACAACGGGAGTTGGTAGTGTGCATTGAGTGCCATCCTAGGCCACGCACGCTGCTGCAGGTTTGTGGCTGTGTCTGCTTATTTCGGCCTGGCAGCGAGAACCCAGGGCGCCAACATGAAGCCCGGGACAGCAAGGCCTAAGACGGACCAGCTCTCCGCAGCTCTTCTTCCCTGACGCGACAGAGCAAACACCGAAATCCTTGCTGAGGAAGCAGCAGCGAAGTGCGGTTCCCGCCAAGCTGAAAAACCTATGCGAAAGCATAGCCATCGCTGGGAAATCAGAGTCGTTTCTGTGGGCTGCTGTTGCTGCTTGCCTTAGCCTAGTATTCGAGCACGGCGGGAGGAACCCGCATAGAGCAAAAGCCTCTTTGCTAGGGCATCCCCTCTGGAAAGCACAGCATTCTCTGGGAAATCAGAGTCGGATATGTGGGATGCTGCTGCTGTTTTCCTGAGGAAGACTCCACAGCACGGTGTAATAAATCTGCATGGAGCGAGATCCACTTTGCCTGGGCATCCCTTCTGCCTGAGAGAGAAGCCTGGTTGCGCCTGTGGAAAGAGCCTTAAAGAAAGGGACATGTCTGTCACTGCACTCCCCAGGAGCCTGTCTCGGGAAAGTGCAGCATGCTGCCCCAGGAGAAGAGAAGGAGTCGTTGGCCTTGTGGACGGAAAACGGTCGCGAAGCAGGAGCGCCGGCCCTGGCAAGAACAGCGGGCCGGTGGCAAGACAATTGTCACCCTCTGCTTGTGCAGAGAGACGAAGCTAAGGAGACACGAGGGGATGATTGGGCACGGGAGCGTGCTCTAATCTGAGGAAGGAGTCTGGACAGAAGGAAGGCCTTTCCTGTGCCTCTGGGCCCAAGGGGATAGCAGGTCCTTGGCCACCTGTCCAGAGGGCAGACGTGGGCTTCCCACGAATCTCCCGAACCTGAACTCGCAGAAACACCTCCTGGAGGAACGGGCAATCAAATGCCGTCTTCCTCCAGGATGTGGCAGCCTTGGCGGAGGCAGGGGGTGTGTCGGGGAAACAGGGACAGTTTCCCATTACTCCCCATCCCAGGGCACGGGCCGTGTGCACTGATCCTCTCGCGGCTCCTCAAGGATGGGGAAGGCACGAGCCTAGTCCCCTGTCCCCCTGAATGCCAGAGCGAAAGGGCAGGCCTTGCCTACGAGGAGAGATGTCATTGTGAGCAGAGTGTCATCCTAGGCCATGCACGCTGCTGCAGGGTCGAGGCTGGGTCTGCTTATTTCGGCTTGCTAGGATGAACCCAGGATGTGAACTTGGAGCCCGGGAAAGCAAGGCCCAAGAGGCACCAGCTCTCCCGCTGCTCTTCTTCCCTGAAGCGACTAAAGCCTTGCTGAGGAAGCAGCGGCCAAGTGCTGTTCTATCCAAGCCAAAGCCTCTGCGAAAGCACAGCATTCGCTGAGAAATCAGAGTCGGATCTGCGGGCTCTACTGCTGCTTGCCTGAGCCCGGTCTCGCGGTGGGAGAAACCCGCATACAGCGAAATCCTCTTTGACCGGACATCTCCTCTGGGAAAGCACAGCATTCACTGGGAAATCAGAATCGGATGTGGGGGATGCTGCTGCTGAATACCTAAGCTACTCTCCACAGCACGTTGGAAGATACCCGCATGCAACGAAATCCTCTTTGCCCTAGCACCTCTTTGCCTAAGAGAGAAGCGTGGTTGCACATCTGAAAGGGCCTTAAGGAAAGGGACATGTCTTTCACTGCACTCCCCAGGAGCAAGTCTGGGGCAGGCCGAACAAGCCGCCCCCAGAGAAGAGAAGGTGCCATTGGCCTTGAGTTTGGGAAACGGTCGGGAAGCAGGAGAGCCTGCCGTGGCAGGAAGAGCAGGCCGGTGGCAAGACAAGTGTCACCCGCTCCCTGTGCGGAGAGACGAAGCCTCACTGATAATGAGACATGAGGTGACGACTAGGGCAGGGGCACCTGCTCCACTCTGAGGAAGGAGTCTGGGCAGAAGGCAGGCCTGTCTTGTGCCTCTGGTCCCAAGGGGACAGCATGTCCTTGACCACCTGTCCGTAGGGCACACTTGGGCTTGCTACCAGGAGCCAAACCCGGAACTTGAGGAACAGCTCCCTCGTGAAATGGGCAGTCAGATGCCATCTTCCTCCAAGATGTGACAGCGTTTTCGGTGGCAGGGGGTTTGCCGGGGAAGGAGTGGGGACAGTCCCCCAAAGCTCCCCATTCCAGGGAACGGACGGTGTTCAGGGATCCTGTCGCCTCTCCTCTCCTGTGGCGAAGGCACTGGCCTTGTCCGTGAGTCCGCCTGAGAGCCAGTACCAAAGGCCAAGCGTTGCCTACAACGGGAGTTGATAGTGTGCATTGAGTGCCATCCTAGGCCACGCACGCTGCTGCAGGTTGGTGGCTGTGTCTGCTTATTTCGGCCTGGCAGCGAGAACCCAGGGCGCCAACATGAAGCCCGGGACAGCAAGGCCTAAGACGGACCAGCTCTCCGCAGCTCTTCTTCCCTGACGCGACAGAGCAAACACCGAAATCCTTGCTGAGGAAGCAGCAGCGAAGTGCGGTTCCCGCCAAGCTGAAAAGCTATGCGAAAGCATAGCCATCGCTGGGAAATCAGAGTCGTTTCTGTGGGCTGCTGTTGCTGCTTGCCTTAGCCTAGTATTCGAGCACGGCGGGAGGAACCCGCATAGAGCAAAAGCCTCTTTGCTAGGGCATCCCCTCTGGGAAAGCACAGCATTCTCTGGGAAATCAGAGTCGGATCTGTGGGATGCTGCTGCTGTTTTCCTGAGGAAGACTCCACAGCACGGTGTAATAAATCTGCATGGAGCGAGATCCACTTTGCCTGGGCATCCCTTCTGCCTGAGAGAGAAGCCTGGTTGCGCCTGTGGAAAGAGCCTTAAAGAAAGGGACATGTCTGTCACTGCACTCCCCAGGAGCCTGTCTCGGGAAAGTGCAGCATGCTGCCCCAGGAGAAGAGAAGGAGTCGTTGGCCTTGTGGACGGAAAACGGTCGCGAAGCAGGAGCGCCGGCCCTGGCAAGAACAGCGGGCCGGTGGCAAGACAATTGTCACGCTCTGCTTGTGCAGAGAGACGAAGCTAAGGAGACACGAGGGTATGATTGGGCACGGGAGCGTGCTCTAATCTGAGGAAGGAGTCTGGACAGAAGGAAGGCCTTTCCTGTGCCTCTGGGCCCAAGGGGATAGCAGGTCCTTGGCCACCTGTCCAGAGGGCAGACGTGGGCTTGCCACCAATCTCCCGAACCTGAACTCGCAGAAACACCTCCTGGAGGAACGGGCAATCAAATGCCGTCTTCCTCCAGGATGTGGCAGCCTTGGCGGAGGCAGGGGGTGTGTCGGGGAAACAGGGACAGTTTCCCATTACTCCCCATCCCAGGGCACGGGCCGTGTGCAGTGATCCTCTCGCGGCTCCTCAAGGATGGGGAAGGCACGAGCCTAGTCCCCTATCCCCCTGAATGCCAGAGCGAAAGGGCAGGCCTTGCCTACGAGGAGAGATGTCATTGTGAGCAGAGTGCCATCCTAGGCCATGCACGCTGCTGCAGGGTCGAGGCTGGGTCTGCTTATTTCGGCTTGGTAGGATGAACCCAGGATGTGAACTTGGAGCCCGGGAAAGCAAGGCCCAAGAGGCACCAGCTCTCCCGCTGCTCTTCTTCCCTGAAGCGACTAAAGCCTTGCTGAGGAAGCAGCGGCCAAGTGCTGTTCGCTCCATGCCAAAGCCTCTGCGAAAGCACAGCATTCGCTGAGAAATCAGAGTCGGATCTGCGGGCTCTACTGCTGCTTGCCTGAGCCCGGTGTAACGGTGGGAGAAACCCGCATACAGCGAAATCCTCTTTGCCCGGGCATCTCCTCTGGGAAAGCACAGCATTCACTGGGAAATCAGAATCGGATGTGGGGGATGCTGCTGCTGAATACCTAAGCTACTCTCCACAGCACGTTGGAAGATACCCGCATGCAACGAAATCCTCTTTGCCCTAGCACCTCTTTGCCTAAGAGAGAAGCGTGGTTGCACATCTGAAAGGGCCTTAAGGAAAGGGACATGTCTTTCACTGCACTCCCCAGGAGCAAGTCTGGGGCAGGCCGAACAAGCCGCCCCCAGAGAAGAGAAGGTGCCATTGGCCTTGAGTTTGGGAAACGGTCGGGAAGCAGGAGAGCCTGCCGTTGCAGGAAGAGCAGGCCGGTGGCAAGACAAGTGTCACCCGCTCCCGGTGCGGAGAGACGAAGCCTCACTGCTAATGAGACATGAGGTGACGACTAGGGCAGGGGCACCTGCTCCACTCTGAGGAAGGAGTCTGGGCAGAAGGCAGGCCTGTCTTGTGCCTCTGGTCCCAAGGGGACAGCATGTCCTTGACCACCTGTCCGTAGGGCACACTTGGGCTTGCTACCAGGAGCCAAACCCGGAACTTGAGGAACAGCTCCCTCGTGAAATGGGCAGTCAGATGCCATCTTCCTCCAAGATGTGACAGCGTTTTCGGTGGCAGGGGGTTTCCCGGGGAAGGAGTGGGGACAGTCCCCCAAAGCTCCCCATTCCAGGGAACGGACGGTGTTCAGGGATCCTGTCGCCTCTCCTCTCCTGTGGCGAAGGCACTGGCCTTGTCCGTGAGTCCGCCTGAGAGCCAGTACCAAAGGCCAAGCGTTGCCTACAACGGGAGTTGGTAGTGTGCATTGAGTGCCATCCTAGGCCACGCACGCTGCTGCAGGTTTGTGGCTGTGTCTGCTTATTTCGGCCTGGCAGCGAGAACCCAGGGCGCCAACATGAAGCCCGGGACAGCAAGGCCTAAGACGGACCAGCTCTCCGCAGCTCTTCTTCCCTGACGCGACAGAGCAAACACCGAATCCTTGCTGAGGAAGCAGCAGCGAAGTGCGGTTCCCGCCAAGCTGAAAAACCTATGCGAAAGCATAGCCATAGCTGGGAAATCAGAGTCGTTTTTGTGGGCTGCTGTTGCTGCTTGCCTTAGCCTAGTATTCGAGCACGGCGGGAGGAACCCGCATAGAGCAAAAGCCTCTTTGCTAGGGCATCCCCTCTGGAAAGCACAGCATTCTCTGGGAAATCAGAGTCGGATCTGTGGGATGCTGCTGCTGTTTTCCTGAGGAAGACTCCACAGCACGGTGTAATAAATCTGCATGGAGCGAGATCCACTTTGCCTGGGCATCCCTTCTGCCTGAGAGAGAAGCCTGGTTGCGCCTGTGGAAAGAGCCTTAAAGAAAGGGACATGTCTGTCACTGCACTCCCCAGGAGCCTGTCTCGGGAAAGTGCAGCATGCTGCCCCAGGAGAAGAGAAGGAGTCGTTGGCCTTGTGGACGGAAAACGGTCGCGAAGCAGGAGCGCCGGCCCTGGCAAGAACAGCGGGCCGGTGGCAAGACAATTGTCACCATCTGCTTGTGCAGAGAGACGAAGCTAAGGAGACACGAGGGGATGATTGGGCACGGGAGCGTGCTCTAATCTGAGGAAGGAGTCTGGACAGAAGGAAGGCCTTTCCTGTGCCTCTGGGCCCAAGGGGATAGCAGGTCCTTGGCCACCTGTCCAGAGGGCAGACGTGGGCTTGCCACCAATCTCCCGAACCTGAACTCGCAGAAACACCTCCTGGAGGAACGGGCAATCAAATGCCGTCTTCCTCCAGGATGTGGCAGCCTTGGCGGAGGCAGGGGGTGTGTCGGGGAAACAGGGACAGTTTCCCATTACTCCCCATCCCAGGGCACGGGCCGTGTGCAGTGATCCTCTCGCGGCTCCTCAAGGATGGGGAAGGCACGAGCCTAGTCCCCTATCCCCCTGAATGCCAGAGCGAAAGGGCAGGCCTTGCCTACGAGGAGAGATGTCATTGTGAGCAGAGTGCCATCCTAGGCCATGCACGCTGCTGCAGGGTCGAGGCTGGGTCTGCTTATTTCGGCTTGGTAGGATGAACCCAGGATGTGAACTTGGAGCCCGGGAAAGCAAGGCCCAAGAGGCACCAGCTCTCCCGCTGCTCTTCTTCCCTGAAGCGACTAAAGCCTTGCTGAGGAAGCAGCGGCCAAGTGCTGTTCGCTCCATGCCAAAGCCTCTGCGAAAGCACAGCATTCGCTGAGAAATCAGAGTCGGATCTGCGGGCTCTACTGCTGCTTGCCTGAGCCCGGTGTAACGGTGGGAGAAACCCGCATACAGCGAAATCCTCTTTGCCCGGGCATCTCCTCTGGGAAAGCACAGCATTCACTGGGAAATCAGAATCGGATGTGGGGGATGCTGCTGCTGAATACCTAAGCTACTCTCCACAGCACGTTGGAAGATACCCGCATGCAACGAAATCCTCTTTGCCCTAGCACCTCTTTGCCTAAGAGAGAAGCGTGGTTGCACATCTGAAAGGGCCTTAAGGAAAGGGACATGTCTTTCACTGCACTCCCCAGGAGCAAGTCTGGGGCAGGCCGAACAAGCCGCCCCCAGAGAAGAGAAGGTGCCATTGGCCTTGAGTTTGGGAAACGGTCGGGAAGCAGGAGAGCCTGCCGTTGCAGGAAGAGCAGGCCGGTGGCAAGACAAGTGTCACCCGCTCCCGGTGCGGAGAGACGAAGCCTCACTGCTAATGAGACATGAGGTGACGACTAGGGCAGGGGCACCTGCTCCACTCTGAGGAAGGAGTCTGGGCAGAAGGCAGGCCTGTCTTGTGCCTCTGGTCCCAAGGGGACAGCATGTCCTTGACCACCTGTCCGTAGGGCACACTTGGGCTTGCTACCAGGAGCCAAACCCGGAACTTGAGGAACAGCTCCCTCGTGAAATGGGCAGTCAGATGCCATCTTCCTCCAAGATGTGACAGCGTTTTCGGTGGCAGGGGGTTTCCCGGGGAAGGAGTGGGGACAGTCCCCCAAAGCTCCCCATTCCAGGGAACGGACGGTGTTCAGGGATCCTGTCGCCTCTCCTCTCCTGTGGCGAAGGCACTGGCCTTGTCCGTGAGTCCGCCTGAGAGCCAGTACCAAAGGCCAAGCGTTGCCTACAACGGGAGTTGGTAGTGTGCATTGAGTGCCATCCTAGGCCACGCACGCTGCTGCAGGTTTGTGGCTGTGTCTGCTTATTTCGGCCTGGCAGCGAGAACCCAGGGCGCCAACATGAAGCCCGGGACAGCAAGGCCTAAGACGGACCAGCTCTCCGCAGCTCTTCTTCCCTGACGCGACAGAGCAAACACCGAAATCCTTGCTGAGGAAGCAGCAGCGAAGTGCGGTTCCCGCCAATCTGAAAACCTATGCGAAAGCATAGCCATCGCTGGGAAATCAGAGTCGTTTCTGTGGGCTGCTGTTGCTGCTTGCCTTAGCCTAGTATTCGAGCACGGCGGGAGGAACCCGCATAGAGCAAAAGCCTCTTTGCTAGGGCATCCCCTCTGGGAAAGCACAGCATTCTCTGGGAAATCAGAGTCGGATCTGTGGGATGCTGCTGCTGTTTTCCTGAGGAAGACTCCACAGCACGGTGTAATAAATCTGCATGGAGCGAGATCCACTTTGCCTGGGAATCCCTTCTGCCTGAGAGAGAAGCGTGGTTGCGCCTGTGGAAAGATCCTTAAAGAAAGGGACATGTCTGTCACTGCACTCCCCAGGAGCCTGTCTCGGGAAAGTGCAGCATGCTGCCCCAGGAGAAGAGGAGTCGTTGGCCTTGTGGACGGAAAACGGTCGCGAAGCAGGAGCCCCGGCCCTGGCAAGAACAGCGGGCCGGAGGCAAGACAATTGTCACCCTCTGCTTGTGCAGAGAGACGAAGCTAAGGAGACACGAGGGTATGATTGGGCACGGGAGCGTGCTCTAATCTGAGGAAGGAGTCTGGACAGAAGGAAGGCCTTTCCTGTGCCTCTGGGCCCAAGGGGATAGCAGGTCCTTGGCCACCTGTCCAGAGGGCAGACGTGGGCTTGCCACCAATCTCCCGAACCTGAACTCGCAGAAACACCTCCTGGAGGAACGGGCAATCAAATGCCGTCTTCCTCCAGGATGTGGCAGCCTTGGCGGAGGCAGGGGGTGTGTCGGGGAAACAGGGACAGTTTCCCATTACTCCCCATCCCAGGGCACGGGCCGTGTGCAGTGATCCTCTCGCGGCTCCTCAAGGATGGGGAAGGCACGAGCCTAGTCCCCTGTCCCCCTGAATGCCAGAGCGAAAGGGCAGGCCTTGCCTACGAGGAGAGATGTCATTGTGAGCAGAGTGCCATCCTAGGCCATGCACGCTGCTGCAGGGTCGAGGCTGGGTCTGCTTATTTCGGCTTGGTAGGATGAACCCAGGATGTGAACTTGGAGCCCGGGAAAGCAAGGCCCAAGAGGCACCAGCTCTCCCGCTGCTCTTCTTCCCTGAAGCGACTAAAGCCTTGCTGAGGAAGCAGTGGCCAAGTGCTGTTCTATCCAAGCCAAAGCCTCTGCGAAAGCACAGCATTCGCTGAGAAATCAGAGTCGGATAGGCGGGCTCTACTGCTGCTTGCCTGAGCCCGGTCTCGCGGTGGGAGAAACCCGCATACAGCGAAATCCTCTTTGGCCGGGCATCTCCTCTGGGAAAGCACAGCATTCACTGGGAAATCAGAATCGGATGTGGGGGATGCTGCTGCTGAATACCTAAGCTACTCTCCACAGCACGTTGGAAGATACCCGCATGCAACGAAATCCTCTTTGCCCTAGCACCTCTTTGCCTAAGAGAGAAGCGTGGTTGCACATCTGAAAGGGCCTTAAGGAAAGGGACATGTCTTTCACTGCACTCCCCAGGAGCAAGTCTGGGGCAGGCCGAACAAGCCGCCCCCAGAGAAGAGAAGATGCCATTGGCCTTGAGTTTGGGAAACGGTCGGGAAGCAGGAGAGCCTGCCGTGGCAGGAAGAGCAGGCCGGTGGCAAGACAAGTGTCACCCGCTCCCGGTGCGGAGAGACGAAGCCTCACTGCTAATGAGACATGAGGTGACGACTAGGGCAGGGGCACCTGCTCCACTCTGAGGAAGGAGTCTGGGCAGAAGGCAGGCCTGTCTTGTGACTCTGGTCCCAAGGGGACAGCATGTCCTTGACCACCTGTCCGTAGGGCACACTTGGGCTTGCTACCAGGAGCCAAACCCGGAACTTGAGGAACAGCTCCCTCGTGAAATGGGCAGTCAGATGCCATCTTCCTCCAAGATGTGACAGCGTTTTCGGTGGCAGGGGGTTTGCCGGGGAAGGAGTGGGGACAGTCCCCCAAAGCTCCCCATTCCAGGGAACGGACGGTGTTCAGGGATCCTGTCGCATCTCCTCTCCTGTGGCGAAGGCACTGGCCTTGTCCGTGAGTCCGCCTGAGAGCCAGTACCAAAGGCCAAGCGTTGCCTACAACGGGAGTTGGTAGTGTGCATTGAGTGCCATCCTAGGCCACGCACGCTGCTGCAGGTTTGTGGCTGTGTCTGCTTATTTCGGCCTGGCAGCGAGAACCCAGGGCGCCAACATGAAGCCCGGGACAGCAAGGCCTAAGACGGACCAGCTCTCCGCAGCTCTTCTTCCCTGACGCGACAGAGCAAACACCGAAATCCTTGCTGAGGAAGCAGCAGCGAAGTGCGGTTCCCGCCAAGCTGAAAAACCTATGCGAAAGCATAGCCATCGCTGGGAAATCAGAGTCGTTTCTGTGGGCTGCTGTTGCTGCTTGCCTTAGCCTAGTATTCGAGCACGGCGGGAGGAACCCGCATAGAGCAAAAGCCTCTTTGCTAGGGCATCCCCTCTGGAAAGCACAGCATTCTCTGGGAAATCAGAGTCGGATATGTGGGATGCTGCTGCTGTTTTCCTGAGGAAGACTCCACAGCACGGTGTAATAAATCTGCATGGAGCGAGATCCACTTTGCCTGGGCATCCCTTCTGCCTGAGAGAGAAGCCTGGTTGCGCCTGTGGAAAGAGCCTTAAAGAAAGGGACATGTCTGTCACTGCACTCCCCAGGAGCCTGTCTCGGGAAAGTGCAGCATGCTGCCCCAGGAGAAGAGAAGGAGTCGTTGGCCTTGTGGACGGAAAACGGTCGCGAAGCAGGAGCGCCGGCCCTGGCAAGAACAGCGGGCCGGTGGCAAGACAATTGTCACCCTCTGCTTGTGCAGAGAGACGAAGCTAAGGAGACACGAGGGGATGATTGGGCACGGGAGCGTGCTCTAATCTGAGGAAGGAGTCTGGACAGAAGGAAGGCCTTTCCTGTGCCTCTGGGCCCAAGGGGATAGCAGGTCCTTGGCCACCTGTCCAGAGGGCAGACGTGGGCTTCCCACGAATCTCCCGAACCTGAACTCGCAGAAACACCTCCTGGAGGAACGGGCAATCAAATGCCGTCTTCCTCCAGGATGTGGCAGCCTTGGCGGAGGCAGGGGGTGTGTCGGGGAAACAGGGACAGTTTCCCATTACTCCCCATCCCAGGGCACGGGCCGTGTGCACTGATCCTCTCGCGGCTCCTCAAGGATGGGGAAGGCACGAGCCTAGTCCCCTGTCCCCCTGAATGCCAGAGCGAAAGGGCAGGCCTTGCCTACGAGGAGAGATGTCATTGTGAGCAGAGTGTCATCCTAGGCCATGCACGCTGCTGCAGGGTCGAGGCTGGGTCTGCTTATTTCGGCTTGCTAGGATGAACCCAGGATGTGAACTTGGAGCCCGGGAAAGCAAGGCCCAAGAGGCACCAGCTCTCCCGCTGCTCTTCTTCCCTGAAGCGACTAAAGCCTTGCTGAGGAAGCAGCGGCCAAGTGCTGTTCTATCCAAGCCAAAGCCTCTGCGAAAGCACAGCATTCGCTGAGAAATCAGAGTCGGATCTGCGGGCTCTACTGCTGCTTGCCTGAGCCCGGTCTCGCGGTGGGAGAAACCCGCATACAGCGAAATCCTCTTTGACCGGACATCTCCTCTGGGAAAGCACAGCATTCACTGGGAAATCAGAATCGGATGTGGGGGATGCTGCTGCTGAATACCTAAGCTACTCTCCACAGCACGTTGGAAGATACCCGCATGCAACGAAATCCTCTTTGCCCTAGCACCTCTTTGCCTAAGAGAGAAGCGTGGTTGCACATCTGAAAGGGCCTTAAGGAAAGGGACATGTCTTTCACTGCACTCCCCAGGAGCAAGTCTGGGGCAGGCCGAACAAGCCGCCCCCAGAGAAGAGAAGGTGCCATTGGCCTTGAGTTTGGGAAACGGTCGGGAAGCAGGAGAGCCTGCCGTGGCAGGAAGAGCAGGCCGGTGGCAAGACAAGTGTCACCCGCTCCCTGTGCGGAGAGACGAAGCCTCACTGATAATGAGACATGAGGTGACGACTAGGGCAGGGGCACCTGCTCCACTCTGAGGAAGGAGTCTGGGCAGAAGGCAGGCCTGTCTTGTGCCTCTGGTCCCAAGGGGACAGCATGTCCTTGACCACCTGTCCGTAGGGCACACTTGGGCTTGCTACCAGGAGCCAAACCCGGAACTTGAGGAACAGCTCCCTCGTGAAATGGGCAGTCAGATGCCATCTTCCTCCAAGATGTGACAGCGTTTTCGGTGGCAGGGGGTTTGCCGGGGAAGGAGTGGGGACAGTCCCCCAAAGCTCCCCATTCCAGGGAACGGACGGTGTTCAGGGATCCTGTCGCCTCTCCTCTCCTGTGGCGAAGGCACTGGCCTTGTCCGTGAGTCCGCCTGAGAGCCAGTACCAAAGGCCAAGCGTTGCCTACAACGGGAGTTGATAGTGTGCATTGAGTGCCATCCTAGGCCACGCACGCTGCTGCAGGTTGGTGGCTGTGTCTGCTTATTTCGGCCTGGCAGCGAGAACCCAGGGCGCCAACATGAAGCCCGGGACAGCAAGGCCTAAGACGGACCAGCTCTCCGCAGCTCTTCTTCCCTGACGCGACAGAGCAAACACCGAAATCCTTGCTGAGGAAGCAGCAGCGAAGTGCGGTTCCCGCCAAGCTGAAAAGCTATGCGAAAGCATAGCCATCGCTGGGAAATCAGAGTCGTTTCTGTGGGCTGCTGTTGCTGCTTGCCTTAGCCTAGTATTCGAGCACGGCGGGAGGAACCCGCATAGAGCAAAAGCCTCTTTGCTAGGGCATCCCCTCTGGGAAAGCACAGCATTCTCTGGGAAATCAGAGTCGGATCTGTGGGATGCTGCTGCTGTTTTCCTGAGGAAGACTCCACAGCACGGTGTAATAAATCTGCATGGAGCGAGATCCACTTTGCCTGGGCATCCCTTCTGCCTGAGAGAGAAGCCTGGTTGCGCCTGTGGAAAGAGCCTTAAAGAAAGGGACATGTCTGTCACTGCACTCCCCAGGAGCCTGTCTCGGGAAAGTGCAGCATGCTGCCCCAGGAGAAGAGAAGGAGTCGTTGGCCTTGTGGACGGAAAACGGTCGCGAAGCAGGAGCGCCGGCCCTGGCAAGAACAGCGGGCCGGTGGCAAGACAATTGTCACGCTCTGCTTGTGCAGAGAGACGAAGCTAAGGAGACACGAGGGTATGATTGGGCACGGGAGCGTGCTCTAATCTGAGGAAGGAGTCTGGACAGAAGGAAGGCCTTTCCTGTGCCTCTGGGCCCAAGGGGATAGCAGGTCCTTGGCCACCTGTCCAGAGGGCAGACGTGGGCTTGCCACCAATCTCCCGAACCTGAACTCGCAGAAACACCTCCTGGAGGAACGGGCAATCAAATGCCGTCTTCCTCCAGGATGTGGCAGCCTTGGCGGAGGCAGGGGGTGTGTCGGGGAAACAGGGACAGTTTCCCATTACTCCCCATCCCAGGGCACGGGCCGTGTGCAGTGATCCTCTCGCGGCTCCTCAAGGATGGGGAAGGCACGAGCCTAGTCCCCTATCCCCCTGAATGCCAGAGCGAAAGGGCAGGCCTTGCCTACGAGGAGAGATGTCATTGTGAGCAGAGTGCCATCCTAGGCCATGCACGCTGCTGCAGGGTCGAGGCTGGGTCTGCTTATTTCGGCTTGGTAGGATGAACCCAGGATGTGAACTTGGAGCCCGGGAAAGCAAGGCCCAAGAGGCACCAGCTCTCCCGCTGCTCTTCTTCCCTGAAGCGACTAAAGCCTTGCTGAGGAAGCAGCGGCCAAGTGCTGTTCGCTCCATGCCAAAGCCTCTGCGAAAGCACAGCATTCGCTGAGAAATCAGAGTCGGATCTGCGGGCTCTACTGCTGCTTGCCTGAGCCCGGTGTAACGGTGGGAGAAACCCGCATACAGCGAAATCCTCTTTGCCCGGGCATCTCCTCTGGGAAAGCACAGCATTCACTGGGAAATCAGAATCGGATGTGGGGGATGCTGCTGCTGAATACCTAAGCTACTCTCCACAGCACGTTGGAAGATACCCGCATGCAACGAAATCCTCTTTGCCCTAGCACCTCTTTGCCTAAGAGAGAAGCGTGGTTGCACATCTGAAAGGGCCTTAAGGAAAGGGACATGTCTTTCACTGCACTCCCCAGGAGCAAGTCTGGGGCAGGCCGAACAAGCCGCCCCCAGAGAAGAGAAGGTGCCATTGGCCTTGAGTTTGGGAAACGGTCGGGAAGCAGGAGAGCCTGCCGTTGCAGGAAGAGCAGGCCGGTGGCAAGACAAGTGTCACCCGCTCCCGGTGCGGAGAGACGAAGCCTCACTGCTAATGAGACATGAGGTGACGACTAGGGCAGGGGCACCTGCTCCACTCTGAGGAAGGAGTCTGGGCAGAAGGCAGGCCTGTCTTGTGCCTCTGGTCCCAAGGGGACAGCATGTCCTTGACCACCTGTCCGTAGGGCACACTTGGGCTTGCTACCAGGAGCCAAACCCGGAACTTGAGGAACAGCTCCCTCGTGAAATGGGCAGTCAGATGCCATCTTCCTCCAAGATGTGACAGCGTTTTCGGTGGCAGGGGGTTTCCCGGGGAAGGAGTGGGGACAGTCCCCCAAAGCTCCCCATTCCAGGGAACGGACGGTGTTCAGGGATCCTGTCGCCTCTCCTCTCCTGTGGCGAAGGCACTGGCCTTGTCCGTGAGTCCGCCTGAGAGCCAGTACCAAAGGCCAAGCGTTGCCTACAACGGGAGTTGGTAGTGTGCATTGAGTGCCATCCTAGGCCACGCACGCTGCTGCAGGTTTGTGGCTGTGTCTGCTTATTTCGGCCTGGCAGCGAGAACCCAGGGCGCCAACATGAAGCCCGGGACAGCAAGGCCTAAGACGGACCAGCTCTCCGCAGCTCTTCTTCCCTGACGCGACAGAGCAAACACCGAAATCCTTGCTGAGGAAGCAGCAGCGAAGTGCGGTTCCCGCCAAGCTGAAAAACCTATGCGAAAGCATAGCCATAGCTGGGAAATCAGAGTCGTTTTTGTGGGCTGCTGTTGCTGCTTGCCTTAGCCTAGTATTCGAGCACGGCGGGAGGAACCCGCATAGAGCAAAAGCCTCTTTGCTAGGGCATCCCCTCTGGAAAGCACAGCATTCTCTGGGAAATCAGAGTCGGATCTGTGGGATGCTGCTGCTGTTTTCCTGAGGAAGACTCCACAGCACGGTGTAATAAATCTGCATGGAGCGAGATCCACTTTGCCTGGGCATCCCTTCTGCCTGAGAGAGAAGCCTGGTTGCGCCTGTGGAAAGAGCCTTAAAGAAAGGGACATGTCTGTCACTGCACTCCCCAGGAGCCTGTCTCGGGAAAGTGCAGCATGCTGCCCCAGGAGAAGAGAAGGAGTCGTTGGCCTTGTGGACGGAAAACGGTCGCGAAGCAGGAGCGCCGGCCCTGGCAAGAACAGCGGGCCGGTGGCAAGACAATTGTCACCATCTGCTTGTGCAGAGAGACGAAGCTAAGGAGACACGAGGGGATGATTGGGCACGGGAGCGTGCTCTAATCTGAGGAAGGAGTCTGGACAGAAGGAAGGCCTTTCCTGTGCCTCTGGGCCCAAGGGGATAGCAGGTCCTTGGCCACCTGTCCAGAGGGCAGACGTGGGCTTGCCACCAATCTCCCGAACCTGAACTCGCAGAAACACCTCCTGGAGGAACGGGCAATCAAATGCCGTCTTCCTCCAGGATGTGGCAGCCTTGGCGGAGGCAGGGGGTGTGTCGGGGAAACAGGGACAGTTTCCCATTACTCCCCATCCCAGGGCACGGGCCGTGTGCAGTGATCCTCTCGCGGCTCCTCAAGGATGGGGAAGGCACGAGCCTAGTCCCCTGTCCCCCTGAATGCCAGAGCGAAAGGACAGGCCTTGCCTACGAGGAGAGATGTCATTGTGAGCAGAGTGCCATCCTATGCCATGCACGCTGCTGCAGGGTCGAGGCTGGGTCTGCTTATTTCGGCTTGGTAGGATGAACCCAGGATGTGAACTTGGAGCCCGGGAAAGCAAGGCCCAAGAGGCACCAGCTCTCCCGCTGCTCTTCTTCCCTGAAGCGACTAAAGCCTTGCTGAGGAAGCAGCGGCCAAGTGCTGTTCGCTCCAAGCCAAAGCCTCTGCGAAAGCACAGCATTCGCTGAGAAATCAGAGTCGGATCTGCGGGCTCTACTGCTGCTTGCCTGAGCCCGGTCTCGCGGTGGGAGAAACCCGCATACAGCGAAATCCTCTTTGGCCGGGCATCTCCTCTGGGAAAGCACAGCATTCACTGGGAAATCAGAATCGGATGTGGGGGATGCTGCTGCTGAATACCTAAGCTACTCTCCACAGCACGTTGGAAGATACCCGCATGCAACGAAATCCTCTTTGCCCTAGCACCTCTTTGCCTAAGAGAGAAGCGTGGTTGCACATCTGAAAGGGCCTTAAGGAAAGGGACATGTCTTTCACTGCACTCCCCAGGAGCAAGTCTGGGGCAGGCCGAACAAGCCGCCCCCAGAGAAGAGAAGATGCCATTGGCCTTGAGTTTGGGAAACGGTCGGGAAGCAGGAGAGCCTGCCGTGGCAGGAAGAGCAGGCCGGTGGCAAGACAAGTGTCACCCGCTCCCGGTGCGGAGAGACGAAGCCTCACTGCTAATGAGACATGAGGTGACGACTAGGGCAGGGGCACCTGCTCCACTCTGAGGAAGGAGTCTGGGCAGAAGGCAGGCCTGTCTTGTGCCTCTGGTCCCAAGGGGACAGCATATCCTTGACCACCTGTCCGTAGGGCACACTCGGGCTTGCTACCAGGAGCCAAACCCGGAACTTGAGGAACAGCTCCCTCGTGAAATGGGCAGTCAGATGCCATCTTCCTCCAAGATGTGACAGCGTTTTCGGTGGCAGGGGGTTTGCCGGGGAAGGAGTGGGGACAGTCCCCCAAAGCTCCCCATTCCAGGGAACGGACGGTGTTCAGGGATCCTGTCGCCTCTCCTCTCCTGTGGCGAAGGCACTGGCCTTGTCCGTGAGTCCGCCTGAGAGCCAGTACCAAAGGCCAAGCGTTGCCTACAACGGGAGTTGGTAGTGTGCATTGAGTGCCATCCTAGGCCACGCACGCTGCTGCAGGTTTGTGGCTGTGTCTGCTTATTTCGGCCTGGCAGCGAGAACCCAGGGCGCCAACATGAAGCCTGGGACAGCAAGGCCTAAGACGGACCAGCTCTCCGCAGCTCTTCTTCCCTGACGCGACAGAGCAAACACCGAAATCCTTGCTGAGGAAGCAGCAGCGACGTGCGGTTCCCGCCAAGCTGAAAAACCTATGCGAAAGCATAGCCATCGCTGGGAAATCAGAGTCGTTTCTGTGGGCTGCTGTTGCTGCTTGCCTTAGCCTAGTATTCGAGCACGGCGGGAGGAACCCGCATAGAGCAAAAGCCTCTTTGCTAGGGCATCCCTTCTGGAAAGCACAGCATTCTCTGGGAAATCAGAGTCGGATCTGTGGGATGCTGCTGTTGTTTTCCTGAGGAAGACTCCACAGCACGGTGTAATAAATCTGCATGGAGCGAGATCCACTTTGCCTGGGCATCCCTTCTGCCTGAGAGAGAAGCCTGGTTGCGCCTGTGGAAAGAGCCTTAAAGAAAGGGACATGTCTGTCACTGCACTCCCCAGGAGCCTGTCTCGGGAAAGTGCAGCATGCTGCCCCAGGAGAAGAGAAGGAGTCGTTGGCCTTGTGGACGGAAAACGGTCGCGAAGCAGGAGCGCCGGCCCTGGCAAGAACAGCGGGCCGGTGGCAAGACAATTGTCACCCTCTGCTTGTGCAGAGTGACGAAGCTAAGGAGACACGAGGGTATGATTGGGCACGGGAGCGTGCTCTAATCTGAGGAAGGAGTCTGGACAGAAGGAAGGCCTTTCCTGTGCCTCTGGGCCCAAGGGGATAGCAGGTCCTTGGCCACCTGTCCAGAGGGCAGACGTGGGCTTGCCACCAATCTCCCGAACCTGAACTCGCAGAAACACCTCCTGGAGGAACGGGCAATCAAATGCCGTCTTCCTCCAGGATGTGGCAGCCTTGGCGGAGGCAGGGGGTGTGTCGGGGAAACAGGGACAGTTTCCCATTACTCCCCATCCCAGGGCACGGGCCGTGTGCAGTGATCCTCTCGCGGCTCCTCAAGGATGGGGAAGGCACGAGCCTAGTCCCCTGTCCCCCTGAATGCCAGAGCGAAAGGGCAGGCCTTGCCTACGAGGAGAGATGTCATTGTGAGCAGAGTGCCATCCTAGGCCATGCACGCTGCTGCAGGGTCGAGGCTGGGTCTGCTTATTTCGGCTTGGTAGGATGAACCCAGGATGTGAACTTGGAGCCCGGGAAAGCAAGGCCCAAGAGGCACCAGCTCTCCCGCTGCTCTTCTTCCCTGAAGCGACTAAAGCCTTGCTGAGGAAGCAGTGGCCAAGTGCTGTTCTATCCAAGCCAAAGCCTCTGCGAAAGCACAGCATTCGCTGAGAAATCAGAGTCGGATAGGCGGGCTCTACTGCTGCTTGCCTGAGCCCGGTCTCGCGGTGGGAGAAACCCGCATACAGCGAAATCCTCTTTGGCCGGGCATCTCCTCTGGGAAAGCACAGCATTCACTGGGAAATCAGAATCGGATGTGGGGGATGCTGCTGCTGAATACCTAAGCTACTCTCCACAGCACGTTGGAAGATACCCGCATGCAACGAAATCCTCTTTGCCCTAGCACCTCTTTGCCTAAGAGAGAAGCGTGGTTGCACATCTGAAAGGGCCTTAAGGAAAGGGACATGTCTTTCACTGCACTCCCCAGGAGCAAGTCTGGGGCAGGCCGAACAAGCCGCCCCCAGAGAAGAGAAGATGCCATTGGCCTTGAGTTTGGGAAACGGTCGGGAAGCAGGAGAGCCTGCCGTGGCAGGAAGAGCAGGCCGGTGGCAAGACAAGTGTCACCCGCTCCCGGTGCGGAGAGACGAAGCCTCACTGCTAATGAGACATGAGGTGACGACTAGGGCAGGGGCACCTGCTCCACTCTGAGGAAGGAGTCTGGGCAGAAGGCAGGCCTGTCTTGTGCCTCTGGTCCCAAGGGGACAGCATGTCCTTGACCACCTGTCCGTAGGGCACACTTGGGCTTGCTACCAGGAGCCAAACCCAGAACTTGAGGAACAGCTCCCTCGTGAAATGGGCAGTCAGATGCCATCTTCCTCCAAGATGTGACAGCGTTTTCGGTGGCAGGGGGTTTGCCGGGGAAGGAGTGGGGACAGTCCCCCAAAGCTCCCCATTCCAGGGAACGGACGGTGTTCAGGGATCCTGTCGCATCTCCTCTCCTGTGGCGAAGGCACTGGCCTTGTCCGTGAGTCCGCCTGAGAGCCAGTACCAAAGGCCAAGCGTTGCCTACAACGGGAGTTGGTAGTGTGCATTGAGTGCCATCCTAGGCCACGCACGCTGCTGCAGGTTTGTGGCTGTGTCTGCTTATTTCGGCCTGGCAGCGAGAACCCAGGGCGCCAACATGAAGCCCGGGACAGCAAGGCCTAAGACGGACCAGCTCTCCGCAGCTCTTCTTCCCTGACGTGACAGAGCAAACACCGAAATCCTTGCTGAGGAAGCAGCAGCGAAGTGCGGTTCCCGCCAAGCTGAAAAACCTATGCGAAAGCATAGCCATCGCTGGGAAATCAGAGTCGTTTCTGTGGGCTGCTGTTGCTGCTTGCCTTAGCCTAGTATTCGAGCACGGCGGGAGGAACCCGCATAGAGCAAAAGCCTCTTTGCTAGGGCATCCCCTCTGGAAAGCACAGCATTCTCTGGGAAATCAGAGTCGGATATGTGGGATGCTGCTGCTGTTTTCCTGAGGAAGACTCCACAGCACGGTGTAATAAATCTGCATGGAGCGAGATCCACTTTGCCTGGGCATCCCTTCTGCCTGAGAGAGAAGCCTGGTTGCGCCTGTGGAAAGAGCCTTAAAGAAAGGGACATGTCTGTCACTGCACTCCCCAGGAGCCTGTCTCGGGAAAGTGCAGCATGCTGCCCCAGGAGAAGAGAAGGAGTCGTTGGCCTTGTGGACGGAAAACGGTCGCGAAGCAGGAGCGCCTGCCCTGGCAAGAACAGCGGGCCGGTGGCAAGACAATTGTCACCCTCTGCTTGTGCAGGGAGACGAAGCTAAGGAGACACGAGGGGATGATTGGGCACGGGAGCGTGCTCTTATCTGAGGAAGGAGTCTGGACAGAAGGAAGGCCTTTCCTGTGCCTCTGGGCCCAAGGGGATAGCACGTCCTTGGCCACCTGTCCAGAGGGCAGACGTGGGCTTGCCACGAATCTCCCAAACCTGAACTCGCAGAAACACCTCCTGGAGGAACGGGCAATCAAATGCCGTCTTCCTCCAGGATGTGGCAGCCTTGGCGGAGGCAAGGGGTGTGTCGGGGAAACAGGGACAGTTTCCCATTACTCCCCATCCCAGGGCACGGGCCGTGTGCAGTGATCCTCTCGCGGCTCCTCAAGGATGGGGAAGGCACGAGCCTAGTCCCCTGTCCCCCTGAATGCCAGAGCGAAAGGGCAGGCCTTGCCTACGAGGAGAGATGTCATTGTGAGCAGAGTGTCATCCTAGGCCATGCACGCTGCTGCAGGGTCGAGGCTGGGTCTGCTTATTTCGGCTTGCTAGGATGAACCCAGGATGTGAACTTGGAGCCCGGGAAAGCAAGGCCCAGAGGCACCAGCTCTCCCGCTGCTCTTCTTCCCTGAAGCGACTAAAGCCTTGCTGAGGAAGCAGCGGCCAAGTGCTGTTCTATCCAAGCCAAAGCCTCTGCGAAAGCACAGCATTCGCTGAGAAATCAGAGTCGGATCTGCGGGCTCTACTGCTGCTTGCCTGAGCCCGGTCTCGCGGTGGGAGAAACCCGCATATAGCGAAATCCTCTTTGCCCGGGCATCTCCTCTGGGAAAGCACAGCATTCACTGGGAAATCAGAATCGGATGTGGGGGATGCTGCTGCTGAATACCTAAGCTACTCTCCACAGCACGTTGGAAGATACCCGCATGCAACGAAATCCTCTTTGCCCTAGCACCTCTTTGCCTAAGAGAGAAGCGTGGTTGCACATCTGAAAGGGCCTTAAGGAAAGGGACATGTCTTTCACTGCACTCCCCAGGAGCAAGTCTGGGGCAGGCCGAACAAGCCGCCCCCAGAGAAGAGAAGATGCCATTGGCCTTGAGTTTGGGAAACGGTCGGGAAGCAGGAGAGCCTGCCGTGGCAGGAAGAGCAGGCCGGTGGCAAGACAAGTGTCACCCGCTCCCGGTGCGGAGAGACGAAGCCTCACTGCTAATGAGACATGAGGTGACGACTAGGGCAGGGGCACCTGCTCCACTCTGAGGAAGGAGTCTGGGCAGAAGGCAGGCCTGTCTTGTGCCTCTGGTCCCAAGGGGACAGCATATCCTTGACCACCTGTCCGTAGGGCACACTCGGGCTTGCTACCAGGAGCCAAACCCGGAACTTGAGGAACAGCTCCCTCGTGAAATGGGCAGTCAGATGCCATCTTCCTCCAAGATGTGACAGCGTTTTCGGTGGCAGGGGGTTTGCCGGGGAAGGAGTGGGGACAGTCCCCCAAAGCTCCCCATTCCAGGGAACGGACGGTGTTCAGGGATCCTGTCGCCTCTCCTCTCCTGTGGCGAAGGCACTGGCCTTGTCCGTGAGTCCGCCTGAGAGCCAGTACCAAAGGCCAAGCGTTGCCTACAACGGGAGTTGGTAGTGTGCATTGAGTGCCATCCTAGGCCACGCACGCTGCTGCAGGTTTGTGGCTGTGTCTGCTTATTTCGGCCTGGCAGCGAGAACCCAGGGCGCCAACATGAAGCCCGGGACAGCAAGGCCTAAGACGGACCAGCTCTCCGCAGCTCTTCTTCCCTGACGCGACAGAGCAAACACCGAAATCCTTGCTGAGGAAGCAGCAGCGAAGTGCGGTTCCCGCCAAGCTGAAAAACCTATGCGAAAGCATAGCCATCGCTGGGAAATCAGAGTCGTTTCTGTGGGCTGCTGTTGCTGCTTGCCTTAGCCTAGTATTCGAGCACGGCGGGAGGAACCCGCATAGAGCAAAAGCCTCTTTGCTAGGGCATCCCCTCTGGAAAGCACAGCATTCTCTGGGAAATCAGAGTCGGATCTGTGGGATGCTGCTGTTGTTTTCCTGAGGAAGACTCCACAGCACGGTGTAATAAATCTGCATGGAGCGAGATCCACTTTGCCTGGGCATCCCTTCTGCCTGAGAGAGAAGCCTGGTTGCGCCTGTGGAAAGAGCCTTAAAGAAAGGGACATGTCTGTCACTGCACTCCCCAGGAGCCTGTCTCGGGAAAGTGCAGCATGCTGCCCCAGGAGAAGAGAAGGAGTCGTTGGCCTTGTGGACGGAAAACGGTCGCGAAGCAGGAGCGCCGGCCCTGGCAAGAACAGCGGGCCGGTGGCAAGACAATTGTCACCCTCTGCTTGTGCAGAGAGACGAAGCTAAGGAGACACGAGGGTATGATTGGGCACGGGAGCGTGCTCTAATCTGAGGAAGGAGTCTGGACAGAAGGAAGGCCTTTCCTGTGCTCTGGGCCCAAGGGGATAGCAGGTCCTTGGCCACCTGTCCAGAGGGCAGACGTGGGCTTGCCACCAATCTCCCGAACCTGAACTCGCAGAAACACCTCCTGGAGGAACGGGCAATCAAATGCCGTCTTCCTCCAGGATGTGGCAGCCTTGGCGGAGGCAGGGGGTGTGTCGGGGAAACAGGGACAGTTTCCCATTACTCCCCATCCCAGGGCACGGGCCGTGTGCAGTGATCCTCTCGCGGCTCCTCAAGGATGGGGAAGGCACGAGCCTAGTCCCCTGTCCCCCTGAATGCCAGAGCGAAAGGGCAGGCCTTGCCTACGAGGAGAGATGTCATTGTGAGCAGAGTGCCATCCTAGGCCATGCACGCTGCTGCAGGGTCGAGGCTGGGTCTGCTTATTTCGGCTTGGTAGGATGAACCCAGGATGTGAACTTGGAGCCCGGGAAAGCAAGGCCCAAGAGGCACCAGCTCTCCCGCTGCTCTTCTTCCCTGAAGCGACTAAAGCCTTGCTGAGGAAGCAGCGGCCAAGTGCAGTTCGCTCCAAGCCAAAGCCTCTGCGAAAGCACAGCATTCGCTCAGAAATCAGAGTCGGATCTGCGGGCTCTACTGCTGCTTGCCTGAGCCCGGTCTCGCGGTGGGAGAAACCCGCATACAGCGAAATCCTCTTTGCCCGGGCTTCTCCTCTGGGAAAGCACAGCATTCACTGGGAAATCAGAATCGGATGTGGGGGATGCTGCTGCTGAATACCTAAGCTACTCTCCACAGCACGTTGGAAGATACCCGCATGCAACGAAATCCTCTTTGCCCTAGCACCTCTTTGCCTAAGAGAGAAGCGTGGTTGCACATCTGAAAGGGCCTTAAGGAAAGGGACATGTCTTTCACTGCACTCCCCAGGAGCAAGTCTGGGGCAGGCCGAACAAGCCGCCCCCAGAGAAGAGAAGATGCCATTGGCCTTGAGTTTGGGAAACGGTCGGGAAGCAGGAGAGCCTGCCGTGGCAGGAAGAGCAGGCCGGTGGCAAGACAAGTGTCACCCGCTCCCGGTGCGGAGAGACGAAGCCTCACTGCTAATGAGACATGAGGTGACGACTAGGGCAGGGGCACCTGCTCCACTCTGAGGAAGGAGTCTGGGCAGAAGGCAGGCCTGTCTTGTGCCTCTGGTCCCAAGGGGACAGCATGTCCTTGACCACCTGTCCGTAGGGCACACTTGGGCTTGTTACCAGGAGCCAAACCCGGAACTTGAGGAACAGCTCCCTCGTGAAATGGGCAGTCAGATGCCATCTTCCTCCAAGATGTGACAGCGTTTTTGGTGGCAGGGGGTTTGCCGGGGAAGGAGTGGGGACAGTCCCCCAAAGCTCCCCATTCCAGGGAACGGACGGTGTTCAGGGATCCTGTCGCCTCTCCTCTCCTGTGGCGAAGGCACTGGCCTTGTCCGTGAGTCTGCCTGAGAGCCAGTACCAAAGGCCAAGCGTTGCCTACAACGGGAGTTGGTAGTGTGCATTGAGTGCCAACCTAGGCCACGCACGCTGCTGCAGGTTTGTGGCTGTGTCTGCTTATTTCGGCCTGGCAGCGAGAACCCAGGGCGCCAACATGAAGCCCGGGACAGCAAGGCCTAAGACAGACCAGCTCTCCGCAGCACTTCTTCCCTGACGCGACAGAGCAAACACCGAAATCCTTGCTGAGGAAGCAGCAGCGAAGTGCAGTTCCCGCCAAGCTGAAAAACCTATGCGAAAGCATAGCCATCGCTGGGAAATCAGAGTCGTTTTTGTGGGCTGCTGTTGCTGCTTGCCTTAGCCTAGTATTCGAGCACGGCGGGAGGAACCCGCATAGAGCAAAAGCCTCTTTGCTAGGGCATCCCCTCTGGAAAGCACAGCATTCTCTGGGAAATCAGAGTCGGATCTGTGGGATGCTGCTGCTGTTTTCCTGAGGAAGACTCCACAGCACGGTGTAATAAATCTGCATGGAGCGAGATCCACTTTGCCTGGGCATCCCTTCTGCCTGAGAGAGAAGCCTGGTTGCGCCTGTGGAAAGAGCCTTAAAGAAAGGGACATGTCTGTCACTGCACTCCCCAGGAGCCTGTCTCGGGAAAGTGCAGCATGCTGCCCCAGGAGAAGAGAAGGAGTCGTTGGCCTTGTGGACGGAAAACGGTCGCGAAGCAGGAGCGCCGGCCCTGGCAAGAACAGCGGGCCGGTGGCAAGACAATTGTCACCCTCTGCTTGTGCAGAGAGACGAAGCTAAGGAGACACGAGGGGATGATTGGGCACGGGAGCGTGCTCTAATCTGAGGAAGGAGTCTGGACAGAAGGAAGGCCTTTCCTGTGCCTCTGGGCCCAAGGGGATAGCAGGTCCTTGGCCACCTGTCCAGAGGGCAGACGTGGGCTTGCCACCAATCTCCCGAACCTGAACTCGCAGAAACACCTCCTGGAGGAACGGGCAATCAAATGCCGTCTTCCTCCAGGATGTGGCAGCCTTGGCGGAGGCAGGGGGTGTGTCGGGGAAACAGGGACAGTTTCCCATTACTCCCCATCCCAGGGCACGGGCCGTGTGCAGTGATCCTCTCGCGGCTCCTCAAGGATGGGGAAGGCACGAGCCTAGTCCCCTGTCCCCCTGAATGCCAGAGCGAAAGGACAGGCCTTGCCTACGAGGAGAGATGTCATTGTGAGCAGAGTGCCATCCTAGGCCATGCACGCTGCTGCAGGGTCGAGGCTGGGTCTGCTTATTTCGGCATGGTAGGATGAACCCAGGATGTGAACTTGGAGCCCGGGAAAGCAAGGCCCAAGAGGCACCAGCTCTCCCGCTGCTCTTCTTCCCTGAAGCGACTAAAGCCTTGCTGAGGAAGCAGCGGCCAAGTGCTGTTCGCTCCAAGCCAAAGCCTCTGCGAAAGCACAGCATTCGCTGAGAAATCAGAGTCGGATCTGCGGGCTCTACTGCTGCTTGCCTGAGCCCGGTCTCGCGGTGGGAGAAACCCGCATACAGTGAAATCCTCTTTGCCCGGGCATCTCCTCTGGGAAAGCACAGCATTCACTGGGAAATCAGAATCGGATGTGGGGGATGCTGCTGCTGAATACCTAAGCTACTCTCCACAGCACGTTGGAAGATACCCGCATGCAACGAAATCCTCTTTGCCCTAGCACCTCTTTGCCTAAGAGAGAAGCGTGGTTGCACATCTGAAAGGGCCTTAAGGAAAGGGACATGTCTTTCACTGCACTCCCCAGGAGCAAGTCTGGGGCAGGCCGAACAAGCCGCCCCCAGAGAAGAGAAGGTGCCATTGGCCTTGAGTTTGGGAAACGGTCGGGAAGCAGGAGAGCCTGCCGTGGCAGGAAGAGCAGGCCGGTGGCAAGACAAGTGTCACCCGCTCCCTGTGCGGAGAGACGAAGCCTCACTGCTAATGAGACATGAGGTGACGACTAGGGCAGGGGCACCTGCTCCACTCTGAGGAAGCAGTCTGGGCAGAAGGCAGGCCTGTCTTGTGCCTCTGGTCCCAAGGGGACAGCATGTCCTTGACCACCTGTCCGTAGGGCACACTTGGGCTTGCTACCAGGAGCCAAACCCGGAACTTGAGGAACAGCTCCCTCGTGAAATGGGCAGTCAGATGCCATCTTCCTCCAAGATGTGACAGCGTTTTCGGTGGCAGGGGGTTTGCCGGGGAAGGAGTGGGGACAGTCCCCCAAAGCTCCCCATTCCAGGGAACGGACGGTGTTCAGGGATCCTGTCGCCTCTCCTCTCCTGTGGCGAAGGCACTGGCCTTGTCCGTGAGTCCGCCTGAGAGCCAGTACCAAAGGCCAAGCGTTGCCTACAACGGGAGTTGGTAGTGTGCATTGAGTGCCATCCTAGGCCACGCACGCTGCTGCAGGTTTGTGGCTGTGTCTGCTTATTTCGGCCTGGCAGCGAGAACCCAGGGCGCCAACATGAAGCCCGGGACAGCAAGGCCTAAGACGGACCAGCTCTCCGCAGCTCTTCTTCCCTGACGCGACAGAGCAAACACCGAAATCCTTGCTGAGGAAGCAGCAGCGAAGTGCGGTTCCCGCCAAGCTGAAAAGCTATGCGAAAGCATAGCCATCGCTGGGAAATCAGAGTCGTTTCTGTGGGCTGCTGTTGCTGCTTGCCTTAGCCTAGTATTCGAGCACGGCGGGAGGAACCCGCATAGAGCAAAAGCCTCTTTGCTAGGGCATCCCCTCTGGGAAAGCACAGCATTCTCTGGGAAATCAGAGTCGGATCTGTGGGATGCTGCTGCTGTTTTCCTGAGGAAGACTCCACAGCACGGTGTAATAAATCTGCATGGAGCGAGATCCACTTTGCCTGGGCATCCCTTCTGCCTGAGAGAGAAGCGTGGTTGCGCCTGTGGAAATATCCTTAAAGAAAGGGACATGTCTGTCATTGCACTCCCCAGGAGCCTGTCTCGGGAAAGTGCAGCATGCTGCCCCAGGAGAAGAGAAGGAGTCGTTGGCCTTGTGGACGGAAAACGGTCGCGAAGCAGGAGCGCCGGCCCTGGCAAGAACAGCGGGCCGGTGGCAAGACAATTGTCACCCTCTGCTTGTGCAGAGAGACGAAGCTAAGGAGACACGAGGGGATGATTGGGCACGGGAGCGTGCTCTAATCTGAGGAAGGAGTCTGGACAGAAGGAAGGCCTTTCCTGTGCCTCTGGGCCCAAGGGGATAGCAGGTCCTTGGCCACCTGTCCAGAGGGCAGACGTGGGCTTGCCACCAATCTCCCGAACCTGAACTCACAGAAACACCTCCTGGAGGAACGGGCAATCAAATGCCGTCTTCCTCCAGGATTTGGCAGCCTTGGCGGAGGCAGGGGGTGTGTCGGGGAAACAGGGACAGTTTCCCATTACTCCCCATCCCAGGGCACGTGCCGTGTGCAGTGATCCTCTCGCGGCTCCTCAAGGATGGGGAAGGTACGAGCCTAGTCCCCTGTCCCCCTGAATGCCAGAGCGAAAGCACAGGCCTTGCCTACGAGGAGAGATGTCATTGTGAGCAGAGTGCCATCCTAGGCCATGCACGCTGCTGCAGGGTCGAGGCTGGGTCTGCTTATTTCGGCTTGGTAGGATGAACCCAGGATGTGAACTTGGAGCCCGGGAAAGCAAGGCCCAAGAGGCACCAGCTCTCCCGCTGCTCTTCTTCCCTGAAGCGACTAAAGCCTTGCTGAGGAAGCAGCGGCCAAGTGCTGTTCGCTCCAAGCCAAAGCCTCTGCGAAAGCACAGCATTCGCTGAGAAATCAGAGTCGGATCTGCGGGCTCTACTGCTGCTTGCCTGAGCCCGGTCTCGCGGTGGGAGAAACCCGCATACAGTGAAATCCTCTTTGCCCGGGCATCTCCTCTGGGAAAGCACAGCATTCACTGGGAAATCAGAATCGGATGTGGGGGATGCTGCTGCTGAATACCTAAGCTACTCTCCACAGCACGTTGGAAGATACCCGCATGCAACGAAATCCTCTTTGCCCTAGAACCTCTTTGCCTAAGAGAGAAGCGTGGTTGCACATCTGAAAGGGCCTTAAGGAAAGGGACATGTCTTTCACTGCACTCCCCAGGAGCAAGTCTGGGGCAGGCCGAACAAGCCGCCCCCAGAGAAGAGAAGGTGCCATTGGCCTTGAGTTTGGGAAACGGTCGGGAAGCAGGAGAGCCTGATGGCAGGAAGAGCAGGCCGGTGGCAAGACAAGTGTCACCCGCTCCCGGTGCGGAGAGACATGAGGTGATGACTAGGGCAGGGGCACCTGCTCCACTCTGAGGAAGGAGTCTGGGCAGAAGGCAGGCCTGTCTTGTGCCTCTGGTCCCAAGGGGACAGGATGTCCTTGACCACCTGTCCGTAGGGCACACTCGGGCTTGCTACCAGGAGCCAAACCCGGAACTTGAGGAACAGCTCCCTCGTGAAATGGGCAGTCAGATGCCATCTTCCTCCAAGATGTGACAGCGTTTTCGGTGGCAGGGGGTTTGCCGGGGAAGGAGTGGGGACAGTCCCCCAAAGCTCCCCATTCCAGGGAACGGACGGTGTTCAGGGATCCTGTCGCCTCTCCTCTCCTGTGGCGAAGGCACTGGCCTTTCCGTGAGTCCGCCTGAGAGCCAGTACCAAAGGCCAAGCGTTGCCTACAACGGGAGTTGGTAGTGTGCATTGAGTGCCATCCTAGGCCACGCACGCTGCTGCAGGTTTGTGGCTGTGTCTGCTTATTTCGGCCTGGCAGCGAGAACCCAGGGCGCCAACATGAAGCCCGGGACAGCAAGGCCTAAGACGGACCAGCTCTCCGCAGCTCTTCTTCCCTGACGCGACAGAGCAAACACCGAAATCCTTGCTGAGGAAGCAGCAGCGAAGTGCGGTTCCCGCCAAGCTGAAAACCTATGCGAAAGCATAGCCATCGCTGGGAAATCAGAGTCGTTTCTGTTGGCTGCTGTTGCTGCTTGCCTTAGCCTAGTATTCGAGCACGGCGGGAGGAACCCGCATAGAGCAAAAGCCTCTTTGCTAGGGCATCCCCTCTGGGAAAGCACAGCATTCTCTGGGAAATCAGAGTCGGATCTGTGGGATGCTGCTGCTGTTTTCCTGAGGAAGACTCCACAGCACGGTGTAATAAATCTGCATGGAGCGAGATCCACTTTGCCTGGGAATCCCTTCTGCCTGAGAGAGAAGCGTGGTTGTGCCTGTGGAAAGATCCTTAAAGAAAGGGACATGTCTGTCACTGCACTCCCCAGGAGCCTGTCTCGGGAAAGTGCAGCATGCTGCCCCAGGAGAAGAGGAGTCGTTGGCCTTGTGGACGGAAAACGGTCGCGAAGCAGGAGCGCCGGCCCTGGCAAGAACAGCGGGCCGGTGGCAAGACAATTGTCACCCTCTGCTTGTGCAGAGAGACGAAGCTAAGGAGACACGAGGGGATGATTGGGCACGGGAGCGTGCTCTAATCTGAGGAAGGAGTCTGGACAGAAGGAAGGCCTTTCCTGTGCCTCTGGGCCCAAGGGGATAGCAGGTCCTTGGCCACCTGTCCAGAGGGCAGACGTGGGTTTGCCACCAGTCTCCCGAACCTGAACTCGCAGAAACACCTCCTGGAGGAACGGGCAATCAAATGCCGTCTTCCTCCAGGATGTGGCAGCCTTGGCGGAGGCAGGGGGTGTGTCGGGGAAACAGGGACAGTTTCCCATTACTCCCCATCCCAGGGCACGGGCCGTGTGCAGTGATCCTCTCGCGGCTCCCCAAGGATGGGGAAGGCACGAGCCTAGTCCCCTGTCCCCCTGAATGCCAGAGCGAAAGGGCAGGCCTTGCCTACGAGGAGAGATGTCATTGTGAGCAGAGTGCCATCCTAGGCCATGCACGCTGCTGCAGGGTCGAGGCTGGGTCTGCTTATTTCGGCTTGGTAGGATGAACCCAGGATGTGAACTTGGAGCCCGGGAAAGCAAGGCCCAAGAGGCACCAGCTCTCCCGCTGCTCTTCTTCCCTGAAGCGACTAAAGCCTTGCTGAGGAAGCAGTGGCCAAGTGCTGTTCTATCCAAGCCAAAGCCTCTGCGAAAGCACAGCATTCGCTGAGAAATCAGAGTCGGATAGGCGGGCTCTCCTGCTGCTTGCCTGAGCCCGGTCTCGCGGTGGGAGAAACCCGCATACAGCGAAATCCTCTTTGGCCGGGCATCTCCTCTGGGAAAGCACAGCATTCACTGGGAAATCAGAATCGGATGTGGGGGATGCTGCTGCTGAATACCTAAGCTACTCTCCACAGCACGTTGGAAGATACCCGCATGCAACGAAATCCTCTTTGCCCTAGCACCTCTTTGCCTAAGAGAGAAGCGTGGTTGCACATCTGAAAGGGCCTTAAGGAAAGGGACATGTCTTTCACTGCACTCCCCAGGAGCAAGTCTGGGGCAGGCCGAACAAGCCGCCCCCAGAGAAGAGAAGATGCCATTGGCCTTGAGTTTGGGAAACGGTCGGGAAGCAGGAGAGCCTGCCGTGGCAGGAAGAGCAGGCCGGTGGCAAGACAAGTGTCACCCGCTCCCGGTGCGGAGAGACGAAGCCTCACTGCTAATGAGACATGAGGTGATGACTAGGGCAGGGGCACCTGCTCCACTCTGAGGAAGGAGTCTGGGCAGAAGGCAGGCCTGTCTTGTGCCTCTGGTCCCAAGGGGACAGCATGTCCTTGACCACCTGTCCGTAGGGCACACTTGGGCTTGCTACCAGGAGCCAAACCCGGAACTTGAGGAACAGCTCCCTCGTGAAATGGGCAGTCAGATGCCATCTTCCTCCAAGATGTGACAGCGTTTTCGGTGGCAGGGGGTTTGCCGGGGAAGGAGTGGGGACAGTCCCCCAAAGCTCCCCATTCCAGGGAACGGACGGTGTTCAGGGATCCTGTCGCATCTCCTCTCCTGTGGCGAAGGCACTGGCCTTGTCCGTGAGTCCGCCTGAGAGCCAGTACCAAAGGCCAAGCGTTGCCTACAACGGGAGTTGGTAGTGTGCATTGAGTGCCATCCTAGGCCACGCACGCTGCTGCAGGTTTGTGGCTGTGTCTGCTTATTTCGGCCTGGCAGCGAGAACCCAGGGCGCCAACATGAAGCCCGGGACAGCAAGGCCTAAGACGGACCAGCTCTCCGCAGCTCTTCTTCCCTGACGCGACAGAGCAAACACCGAAATCCTTGCTGAGGAAGCAGCAGCGAAGTGCGGTTCCCGCCAAGCTGAAAAACCTATGCGAAAGCATAGCGATCGCTGGGAAATCAGAGTCGTTTCTGTGGGGTGCTGTTGCTGCTTGCCTTAGCCTAGTATTCGAGCACGGCGGGAGGAACCCGCATAGAGCAAAAGCCTCTTTGCTAGGGCATCCCCTCTGGAAAGCACAGCATTCTCTGGGAAATCAGAGTCGGATCTGTGGGATGCTGCTGCTGTTTTCCTGAGGAAGACTCCACAGCACGGTGTAATAAATCTGCATGGAGCGAGATCCACTTTGCCTGGGCATCCCTTCTGCCTGAGAGAGAAGCCTGGTTGCGCCTGTGGAAAGAGCCTTAAAGAAAGGGACATGTCTGTCACTGCACTCCCCAGGAGCCTGTCTCGGGAAAGTGCAGCATGCTGCCCCAGGAGAAGAGAAGGAGTCGTTGGCCTTGTGGACGGAAAACGGTCGCGAAGCAGGAGCGCCGGCCCTGGCAAGAACAGCGGGCCGGTGGCAAGACAATTGTCACCCTCTGCTTGTGCAGAGAGACGAAGCTAAGGAGACACGAGGGGATGATTGGGCACGGGAGCGTGCTCTAATCTGAGGAAGGAGTCTGGACAGAAGGAAGGCCTTTCCTGTGCCTCTGGGCCCAAGGGGATAGCAGGTCCTTGGCCACCTGTCCAGAGGGCAGACGTGGGCTTGCCACGAATCTCCCAAACCTGAACTCGCAGAAACACCTCCTGGAGGAACGGGCAATCAAATGCCGTCTTCCTCCAGGATGTGGCAGCCTTGGCGGAGGCAGGGGGTGTGTCGGGGAAACAGGGACAGTTTCCCATTACTCCCCATCCCAGGGCACGGGCCGTGTGCAGTGATCCTCTCGCGGCTCCTCAAGGATGGGGAAGGCACGAGCCTAGTCCCCTGTCCCCCTGAATGCCAGAGCGAAAGGGCAGGCCTTGCCTACGAGGAGAGATGTCATTGTGAGCAGAGTGTCATCCTAGGCCATGCACGCTGCTGCAGGGTCGAGGCTGGGTCTGCTTATTTCGGCTTGCTAGGATGAACCCAGGATGTGAACTTGGAGCCCGGGAAAGCAAGGCCCAAGAGGCACCAGCTCTCCCGCTGCTCTTCTTCCCTGAAGCGACTAAAGCCTTGCTGAGGAAGCAGCGGCCAAGTGCTGTTCTATCCAAGCCAAAGCCTCTGCGAAAGCACAGCATTCGCTGAGAAATCAGAGTCGGATCTGCGGGCTCTACTGCTGCTTGCCTGAGCCCGGTCTCGCGGTGGGAGAAACCCGCATACAGCGAAATCCTCTTTGACCGGACATCTCCTCTGGGAAAGCACAGCATTCACTGGGAAATCAGAATCGGATGTGGGGGATGCTGCTGCTGAATACCTAAGCTACTCTCCACAGCACGTTGGAAGATACCCGCATGCAACGAAATCCTCTTTGCCCTAGCACCTCTTTGCCTAAGAGAGAAGCGTGGTTGCACATCTGAAAGGGCCTTAAGGAAAGGGACATGTCTTTCACTGCACTCCCCAGGAGCAAGTCTGGGGCAGGCCGAACAAGCCGCCCCCAGAGAAGAGAAGGTGCCATTGGCCTTGAGTTTGGGAAACGGTCGGGAAGCAGGAGAGCCTGCCGTGGCAGGAAGAGCAGGCCGGTGGCAAGACAAGTGTCACCCGCTCCCTGTGCGGAGAGACGAAGCCTCACTGATAATGAGACATGAGGTGACGACTAGGGCAGGGGCACCTGCTCCACTCTGAGGAAGGAGTCTGGGCAGAAGGCAGGCCTATCTTGTGCCTCTGGTCCCAAGGGGACAGCATGTCCTTGACCACCTGTCCGTAGGGCACACTTGGGCTTGCTACCAGGAGCCAAACCCGGAACTTGAGGAACAGCTCCCTCGTGAAATGGGCAGTCAGATGCCATCTTCCTCCAAGATGTGACAGCGTTTTCGGTGGCAGGGGGTTTGCCGGGGAAGGAGTGGGGACAGTCCCCCAAAGCTCCCCATTCCAGGGAACGGACGGTGTTCAGGGATCCTGTCGCCTCTCCTCTCCTGTGGCGAAGGCACTGGCCTTGTCCGTGAGTCCGCCTGAGAGCCAGTACCAAAGGCCAAGCGTTGCCTACAACGGGAGTTGATAGTGTGCATTGAGTGCCATCCTAGGCCACGCACGCTGCTGCAGGTTGGTGGCTGTGTCTGCTTATTTCGGCCTGGCAGCGAGAACCCAGGGCGCCAACATGAAGCCCGGGACAGCAAGGCCTAAGACGGACCAGCTCTCCGCAGCTCTTCTTCCCTGACGCGACAGAGCAAACACCGAAATCCTTGCTGAGGAAGCAGCAGCGAAGTGCGGTTCCCGCCAAGCTGAAAAGCTATGCGAAAGCATAGCCATCGCTGGGAAATCAGAGTCGTTTCTGTGGGCTGCTGTTGCTGCTTGCCTTAGCCTAGTATTCGAGCACGGCGGGAGGAACCCGCATAGAGCAAAAGCCTCTTTGCTAGGGCATCCCCTCTGGGAAAGCACAGCATTCTCTGGGAAATCAGAGTCGGATCTGTGGGATGCTGCTGCTGTTTTCCTGAGGAAGACTCCACAGCACGGTGTAATAAATCTGCATGGAGCGAGATCCACTTTGCCTGGGCATCCCTTCTGCCTGAGAGAGAAGCCTGGTTGCGCCTGTGGAAAGAGCCTTAAAGAAAGGGACATGTCTGTCACTGCACTCCCCAGGAGCCTGTCTCGGGAAAGTGCAGCATGCTGCCCCAGGAGAAGAGAAGGAGTCGTTGGCCTTGTGGACGGAAAACGGTCGCGAAGCAGGAGCGCCGGCCCTGGCAAGAACAGCGGGCCGGTGGCAAGACAATTGTCACCCTCTGCTTGTGCAGAGAGACGAAGCTAAGGAGACACGAGGGTATGATTGGGCACGGGAGCGTGCTCTAATCTGAGGAAGGAGTCTGGACAGAAGGAAGGCCTTTCCTGTGCCTCTGGGCCCAAGGGGATAGCAGGTCCTTGGCCACCTGTCCAGAGGGCAGACGTGGGCTTGCCACCAATCTCCCGAACCTGAACTCGCAGAAACACCTCCTGGAGGAACGGGCAATCAAATGCCGTCTTCCTCCAGGATGTGGCAGCCTTGGCGGAGGCAGGGGGTGTGTCGGGGAAACAGGGACAGTTTCCCATTACTCCCCATCCCAGGGCACGGGCCGTGTGCAGTGATCCTCTCGCGGCTCCTCAAGGATGGGGAAGGCACGAGCCTAGTCCCCTATCCCCCTGAATGCCAGAGCGAAAGGGCAGGCCTTGCCTACGAGGAGAGATGTCATTGTGAGCAGAGTGCCATCCTAGGCCATGCACGCTGCTGCAGGGTCGAGGCTGGGTCTGCTTATTTCGGCTTGGTAGGATGAACCCAGGATGTGAACTTGGAGCCCGGGAAAGCAAGGCCCAAGAGGCACCAGCTCTCCCGCTGCTCTTCTTCCCTGAAGCGAATAAAGCCTTGCTGAGGAAGCAGCGGCCAAGTGCTGTTCGCTCCAAGCCAAAGCCTCTGCGAAAGCACAGCATTCGCTGAGAAATCAGAGTCGGATCTGCGGGCTCTACTGCTGCTTGCCTGAGCCCGGTGTAACGATGGGAGAAACCCGCATACAGCGAAATCCTCTTTGCCCGGGCATCTCCTCTGGGAAAGCACAGCATTCACTGGGAAATCAGAATCGGATGTGGGGGATGCTGCTGCTGAATACCTAAGCTACTCTCCACAGCACGTTGGAAGATACCCGCATGCAACGAAATCCTCTTTGCCCTAGCACCTCTTTGCCTAAGAGAGAAGCGTGGTTGCACATCTGAAAGGGCCTTAAGGAAAGGGACATGTCTTTCACTGCACTCCCCAGGAGCAAGTCTGGGGCAGGCCGAACAAGCCGCCCCCAGAGAAGAGAAGGTGCCATTGGCCTTGAGTTTGGGAAACGGTCGGGAAGCAGGAGAGCCTGCCGTTGCAGGAAGAGCAGGCCGGTGGCAAGACAAGTGTCACCCGCTCCCGGTGCGGAGAGACGAAGCCTCACTGCTAATGAGACATGAGGTGACGACTAGGGCAGGGGCACCTGCTCCACTCTGAGGAAGGAGTCTGGGCAGAAGGCAGGCCTGTCTTGTGCCTCTGGTCCCAAGGGGACAGCATGTCCTTGACCACCTGTCCGTAGGGCACACTTGGGCTTGCTACCAGGAGCCAAACCCGGAACTTGAGGAACAGCTCCCTCGTGAAATGGGCAGTCAGATGCCATCTTCCTCCAAGATGTGACAGCGTTTTCGGTGGCAGGGGTTTTGCCGGGGAAGGAGTGGGGACAGTCCCCCAAAGCTCCCCATTCCAGGGAACGGACGGTGTTCAGGGATCCTGTCGCCTCTCCTCTCCTGTGGCGAAGGCACTGGCCTTGTCCGTGAGTCCGCCTGAGAGCCAGTACCAAAGGCCAAGCGTTGCCTACAACGGGAGTTGGTAGTGTGCATTGAGTGCCATCCTAGGCCACGCACGCTGCTGCAGGTTTGTGGCTGTGTCTGCTTATTTCGGCCTGGCAGCGAGAACCCAGGGCGCCAACATGAAGCCCGGGACAGCAAGGCCTAAGACGGACCAGCTCTCCGCAGCTCTTCTTCCCTGACGCGACAGAGCAAACACCGAAATCCTTGCTGAGGAAGCAGCAGCGAAGTGCGGTTCCCGCCAAGCTGAAAAACCTATGCGAAAGCATAGCCATCGCTGGGAAATCAGAGTCGTTTTTGTGGGCTGCTGTTGCTGCTTGCCTTAGCCTAGTATTCGAGCACGGCGGGAGGAACCCGCATAGAGCAAAAGCCTCTTTGCTAGGGCATCCCCTCTGGAAAGCACAGCATTCTCTGGGAAATCAGAGTCGGATCTGTGCGATGCTGCTGCTGTTTTCCTGAGGAAGACTCCACAGCACGGTGTAATAAATCTGCATGGAGCGAGATCCACTTTGCCTGGGCATCCCTTCTGCCTGAGAGAGAAGCCTGGTTGCGCCTGTGGAAAGAGCCTTAAAGAAAGGGACATGTCTGTCACTGCACTCCCCAGGAGCCTGTCTCGGGAAAGTGCAGCATGCTGCCCCAGGAGAAGAGAAGGAGTCGTTGGCCTTGTGGACGGAAAACGGTCGCGAAGCAGGAGCGCCGGCCCTGGCAAGAACAGCGGGCCGGTGGCAAGACAATTGTCACCATCTGCTTGTGCAGAGAGACGAAGCTAAGGAGACACGAGGGGATGATTGGGCACGGGAGCGTGCTCTAATCTGAGGAAGGAGTCTGGACAGAAGGAAGGCCTTTCCTGTGCCTCTGGGCCCAAGGGGATAGCAGGTCCTTGGCCACCTGTCCAGAGGGCAGACGTGGGCTTGCCACCAATCTCCCGAACCTGAACTCGCAGAAACACCTCCTGGAGGAACGGGCAATCAAATGCCGTCTTCCTCCAGTATGTGGCAGCCTTGGCGGAGGCAGGGGGTGTGTCGGGGAAACAGGGACAGTTTCCCATTACTCCCCATCCCAGGGCACGGGCCGTGTGCAGTGATCCTCTCGCGGCTCCTCAAGGATGGGGAAGGCACGAGCCTAGTCCCCTGTCCCCCTGAATGCCAGAGCGAAAGGACAGGCCTTGCCTACGAGGAGAGATGTCATTGTGAGCAGAGTGCCATCCTATGCCATGCACGCTGCTGCAGGGTCGAGGCTGGGTCTGCTTATTTCGGCTTGGTAGGATGAACACAGGATGTGAACTTGGAGCCCGGGAAAGCAAGGCCCAAGAGGCACCAGCTCTCCCGCTGCTCTTCTTCCCTGAAGCGACTAAAGCCTTGCTGAGGAAGCAGCGGCCAAGTGCTGTTCGCTCCAAGCCAAAGCCTCTGCGAAAGCACAGCATTCGCTGAGAAATCAGAGTCGGATCTGCGGGCTCTACTGCTGCTTGCCTGAGCCCGGTGTAACTGTGGGAGAAACCCGCATACAGTGAAATCCTCTTTGCCCGGGCATCTCCTCTGGGAAAGCACAGCATTCACTGGGAAATCAGAATCGGATGTGGGGGATGCTGCTGCTGAATACCTAAGCTACTCTCCACAGCACGTTGGAAGATACCCGCATGCAACGAAATCCTCTTTGCCCTAGCACCTCTTTGCCTAAGAGAGAAGCGTGGTTGCACATCTGAAAGGGCCTTAAGGAAAGGGACATGTCTTTCACTGCACTCCCCAGGAGCAAGTCTGGGGCAGGCCGAACAAGCCGCCCCCAGAGAAGAGAAGGTGCCATTGGCCTTGAGTTTGGGAAACGGTCGGGAAGCAGGAGAGCCTGCCGTGGCAGGAAGAGCAGGCCGGTGGCAAGACAAGTGTCACCCGCTCCCGGTGCGGAGAGACGAAGCCTCACTGCTAAAGAGACATGAGGTGACGACTAGGGCAGGGGCACCTGCTCCACTCTGAGGAAGGAGTCTGGGCAGAAGGCAGGCCTGTCTTGTGCCTCTGGTCCCAAGGGGACAGCATGTCCTTGACCACCTGTCCGTAGGGCACACTTGGGCTTGCTACCAGGAGCCAAACCCGGAACTTGAGGAACAGCTCCCTCGTGAAATGGGCAGTCAGATGCCATCTTCCTCCAAGATGTGACAGCGTTTTCGGTGGCAGGGGGTTTGCCGGGGAAGGAGTGGGGACAGTCCCCCAAAGCTCCCCATTCCAGGCAACGGACGGTGTTCAGGGATCCTGTCGCCTCTCCTCTCCTGTGGCGAAGGCACTGGCCTTGTCCGTGAGTCCGCCTGAGAGCCAGTACCAAAGGCCAAGCGTTGCCTACAACGGGAGTTGGTAGTGTGCATTGAGTGCCATCCTAGGCCACGCACGCTGCTGCAGGTTTGTGGCTGTGTCTGCTTATTTCGGCCTGGCAGCGAGAACCCAGGGCGCCAACATGAAGCCCGGGACAGCAAGGCCTAAGACGGACCAGCTCTCCGCAGCTCTTCTTCCCTGACGCGACAGAGCAAACACCGAAATCCTTGCTGAGGAAGCAGCAGCGAAGTGCGGTTCCCGCCAAGCTGAAAAGCTATGCGAAAGCATAGCCATCGCTGGGAAATCAGAGTCGTTTCTGTGGGCTGCTGTTGCTGCTTGCCTTAGCCTAGTATTCGAGCACGGCGGGAGGAACCCGCATAGAGCAAAAGCCTCTTTGCTAGGGCATCCCCTCTGGGAAAGCACAGCATTCTCTGGGAAATCAGAGTCGGATCTGTGGGATGCTGCTGCTGTTTTCCTGAGGAAGACTCCACAGCACGGTGTAATAAATCTGCATGGAGCGAGATCCACTTTGCCTGGGCATCCCTTCTGCCTGAGAGAGAAGCGTGGTTGCGCCTGTGGAAAGATCCTTAAAGAAAGGGACATGTCTGTCACTGCACTCCCCAGGAGCCTGTCTCGGGAAAGTGCAGCATGCTGCCCCAGGAGAAGAGAAGGAGTCGTTGGCCTTGTGGACGGAAAACGGTCGCGAAGCAGGAGCGCCGGCCCTGGCAAGAACAGCGGGCCGGTGGCAAGACAATTGTCACCCTCTGCTTGTGCAGAGAGACGAAGCTAAGGAGACACGAGTTGATGATTGGGCACGGGAGCGTGCTCTAATCTGAGGAAGGCGTCTGGACAGAAGGAAGGCCTTTCCTGTGCCTCTGGGCCCAAGGGGATAGCAGGTCCTTGGCCACCTGTCCAGAGGGCAGACGTGGGCTTGCCACCAATCTCCCGAACCTGAACTCGCAGAAACACCTCCTGGAGGAACGGGCAATCAAATGCCGTCTTCCTCCAGGATGTGGCAGCCTTGGCGGAGGCAGGGGGTGTGTCGGGGAAACAGGGACAGTTTCCCATTACTCCCTAACCCAGGGCACGGGCCGTGTGCAGTGATCCTCTCGCGGCTCCTGAAGGATGGGGAAGGCACGAGCCTAGTCCCCTGTCCCCCTGAATGCCAGAGCGAAAGGGCAGGACTTGCCTACGAGGAGAGATGTCATTGTGAGCAGAGTGCCATCCTAGGCCATGCACGCTGCTGCAGGGTCGAGGCTGGGTCTGCTTATTTCGGCTTGCTAGGATGAACCCAGGATGTGAACTTGGAGCCCGGGAAAGCAAGGCCCAAGAGGCACCAGCTCTCCCGCTGCTCTTCTTCCCTGAAGCGACTAAAGCCTTGCTGAAAGCAGCGGCCAAGTGCAGTTCGCTCCAAGCCAAAGCCTCTGCGAAAGCACAGCATTCGCTGAGAAATCAGAGTCGGATCTGCGGGCTCTACTGCTGCTTGCCTGAGCCCGGTCTCGCGGTGGGAGAAACCCGCATATAGCGAAATCCTCTTTGCCCGGGCTTCTCCTCTGGGAAAGCACAGCATTCACTGGGAAATCAGAATCGGATGTGGGGGATGCTGCTGCTGAATACCTAAGCTACTCTCCACAGCACGTTGGAAGATACCCGCATGCAACGAAATCCTCTTTGCCCTAGCACCTCTTTGCCTAAGAGAGAAGCGTGGTTGCACATCTGAAAGGGCCTTAAGGAAAGGGACATGTCTTTCACTGCACTCCCCAGGAGCAAGTCTGGGGCAGGCCGAACAAGCCGCCCCCAGAGAAGAGAAGATGCCATTGGCCTTGAGTTTGGGAAACGGTCGGGAAGCAGGAGAGCCTGCCGTGGCAGGAAGAGCAGGCCGGTGGCAAGACAAGTGTCACCCGCTCCCGGTGCGGAGAGACGAAGCCTCACTACTAATGAGACATGAGGTGACGACTAGGGCAGGGGCACCTGCTCCACTCTGAGGAAGGAGTCTGGGCAGAAGGCAGGCCTGTCTTGTGCCTCTGGTCCCAAGGGGACAGCATATCCTTGACCACCTGTCCGTAGGGCACACTTGGGCTTGCTACCAGGAGCCAAACCCGGAACTTGAGGAACAGCTCCCTCGTGAAATGGGCAGTCAGATGCCATCTTCCTCCAAGATGTGACAGCGTTTTCGGTGGCAGGGGGTTTGCCGGGGAAGGAGTGGGGACAGTCCCCCAAAGCTCCCCATTCCAGGCAACGGACGGTGTTCAGGGATCCTGTCGCCTCTCCTCTCCTGTGGCGAAGGCACTGGCCTTGTCCGTGAGTCCGCCTGAGAGCCAGTACCAAAGGCCAAGCGTTGCCTACAACGGGAGTTGGTAGTGTGCATTGAGTGCCATCCTAGGCCACGCACGCTGCTGCAGGTTTGTGGCTGTGTCTGCTTATTTCGGCCTGGCAGCGAGAACCCAGGGCGCCAACATGAAGCCCGGGACAGCAAGGCCTAAGACGGACCAGCTCTCCGCAGCTCTTCTTCCCTGACGCGACAGAGCAAACACCGAAATCCTTGCTGAGGAAGCAGCAGCGAAGTGCGGTTCCCGCCAAGCTGAAAAACCTATGCGAAAGCATAGACATCGCTGGGAAATCAGAGTCGTTTTTGTGGGCTGCTGTTGCTGCTTGCCTTAGCCTAGTATTCGAGCACGGCGGGAGGAACCCGCATAGAGCAAAAGCCTCTTTGCTAGGGCATCCCCTCTGGAAAGCACAGCATTCTCTGGGAAATCAGAGTCGGATCTGTGGGATGCTGCTGCTGTTTTCCTGAGGAAGACTCCACAGCACGGTGTAATAAATCTGCATGGAGCGAGATCCACTTTGCCTGGGCATCCCTTCTGCCTGAGAGAGAAGCCTGGTTGCGCCTGTGGAAAGAGCCTTAAAGAAAGGGACATGTCTGTCACTGCACTCCCCAGGAGCCTGTCTCGGGAAAGTGCAGCATGCTGCCCCAGGAGAAGAGAAGGAGTCGTTGGCCTTGTGGACGGAAAACGGTCGCGAAGCAGGAGCGCCGGCCCTGGCAAGAACAGCGGGCCGGTGGCAAGACAATTGTCACCATCTGCTTGTGCAGAGAGACGAAGCTAAGGAGACACGAGGGGATGATTGGGCACGGGAGCGTGCTCTAATCTGAGGAAGGAGTCTGGACAGAAGGAAGGCCTTTCCTGTGCCTCTGGGCCCAAGGGGATAGCAGGTCCTTGGCCACCTGTCCAGAGGGCAGACGTGGGCTTGCCACGAATCTCCCGAACCTGAACTCGCAGAAACACCTCCTGGAGGAACGGGCAATCAAATGCCGTCTTCCTCCAGTATGTGGCAGCCTTGGCGGAGGCAGGGGGTGTGTCGGGGAAACAGGGACAGTTTCCCATTACTCCCCATCCCAGGGCACGGGCCGTGTGCAGTGATCCTCTCGCGGCTCCTCAAGGATGGGGAAGGCACGAGCCTAGTCCCCTGTCCCCCTGAATGCCAGAGCGAAAGGACAGGCCTTGCCTACGAGGAGAGATGTCATTGTGAGCAGAGTGCCATCCTATGCCATGCACGCTGCTGCAGGGTCGAGGCTGGGTCTGCTTATTTCGGCTTGGTAGGATGAACCCAGGATGTGAACTTGGAGCCCGGGAAAGCAAGGCCCAAGAGGCACCAGCTCTCCCGCTGCTCTTCTTCCCTGAAGCGACTAAAGCCTTGCTGAGGAAGCAGCGGCCAAGTGCTGTTCGCTCCAAGCCAAAGCCTCTGCGAAAGCACAGCATTCGCTGAGAAATCAGAGTCGGATCTGCGGGCTCTACTGCTGCTTGCCTGAGCCCGGTGTAACGGTGGGAGAAACCCGCATACAGTGAAATCCTCTTTGCCCGGGCATCTCCTCTGGGAAAGCACAGCATTCACTGGGAAATCAGAATCGGATGTGGGGGATGCTGCTGCTGAATACCTAAGCTACTCTCCACAGCACGTTGGAAGATACCCGCATGCAACGAAATCCTCTTTGCCCTAGCACCTCTTTGCCTAAGAGAGAAGCGTGGTTGCACATCTGAAAGGGCCTTAAGGAAAGGGACATGTCTTTCACTGCACTCCCCTGGAGCAAGTCTGGGGCAGGCCGAACAAGCCGCCCCCAGAGAAGAGAAGGTGCCATTGGCCTTGAGTTTGGGAAACGGTCGGGAAGCAGGAGAGCCTGCCGTGGCAGGAAGAGCAGGCCGGTGGCAAGACAAGTGTCACCCGCTCCCGGTGCGGAGAGACGAAGCCTCACTGCTAAAGAGACATGAGGTGACGACTAGGGCAGGGGCACCTGCTCCACTCTGAGGAAGGAGTCTGGGCAGAAGGCAGGCCTGTCTTGTGCCTCTGGTCCCAAGGGGACAGCATGTCCTTGACCACCTGTCCGTAGGGCACACTTGGGCTTGCTACCAGGAGCCAAACCCGGAACTTGAGGAACAGCTCCCTCGTGAAATGGGCAGTCAGATGCCATCTTCCTCCAAGATGTGACAGCGTTTTCGGTGGCAGGGGGTTTGCCGGGGAAGGAGTGGGGACAGTCCCCCAAAGCTCCCCATTCCAGGCAACGGACGGTGTTCAGGGATCCTGTCGCCTCTCCTCTCCTGTGGCGAAGGCACTGGCCTTGTCCGTGAGTCCGCCTGAGAGCCAGTACCAAAGGCCAAGCGTTGCCTACAACGGGAGTTGGTAGTGTGCATTGAGTGCCATCCTAGGCCACGCACGCTGCTGCAGGTTTGTGGCTGTGTCTGCTTATTTCGGCCTGGCAGCGAGAACCCAGGGCGCCAACATGAAGCCTGGGACAGCAAGGCCTAAGACGGACCAGCTCTCCGCAGCTCTTCTTCCCTGACGCGACAGAGCAAACACCGAAATCCTTGCTGAGGAAGCAGCAGCGAAGTGCGGTTCCCGCCAAGCTGAAAAACCTATGCGAAAGCATAGCCATCGCTGGGAAATCAGAGTCGTTTTTGTGGGCTGCTGTTGCTGCTTGCCTTAGCCTAGTATTCGAGCACGGCGGGAGGAACCCGCATAGAGCAAAAGCCTCTTTGCTAGGGCATCCCCTCTGGAAAGCACAGCATTCTCTGGGAAATCAGAGTCGGATCTGTGGGATGCTGCTGTTGTTTTCCTGAGGAAGACTCCACAGCACGGTGTAATAAATCTGCATGGAGCGAGATCCACTTTGCCTGGGCATCCCTTCTGCCTGAGAGAGAAGCGTGGTTGCGCCTGTGGAAAGAGCCTTAAAGAAAGGGACATGTCTGTCACTGCACTCCCCAGGAGCCTGTCTCGGGAAAGTGCAGCATGCTGCCCCAGGAGAAGAGAAGGAGTCGTTGGCCTTGTGGACGGAAAACGGTCGCGAAGCAGGAGCGCCGGCCCTGGCAAGAACAGCGGGCCGGTGGCAAGACAATTGTCACCCTCTGCTTGTGCAGAGAGACGAAGCTAAGGAGACACGAGGGTATGATTGGGCACGGGAGCGTGCTCTAATCTGAGGAAGGAGTCTGGACAGAAGGAAGGCCTTTCCTGTGCCTCTGGGCCCAAGGGGATAGCAGGTCCTTGGCCACCTGTCCAGAGGGCAGACGTGGGCTTGCCACCAATCTCCCGAACCTGAACTTGCAGAAACACCTCCTGGAGGAACGGGCAATCAAATGCCGTCTTCCTCCAGGATGTGGCAGCCTTGGCGGAGGCAGGGGGTGTGTCGGGGAAACAGGGACAGTTTCCCATTACTCCCCATCCCAGGGCACGGGCCGTGTGCAGTGATCCTCTCGCGGCTCCTCAAGGATGGGGAAGGCACGAGCCTAGTCCCCTGTCCCCCTGAATGCCAGAGCGAAAGGGCAGGCCTTGCCTACGAGGAGAGATGTCATTGTGAGCAGAGTGCCATCCTAGGCCATGCACGCTGCTGCAGGGTCGAGGCTGGGTCTGCTTATTTCGGCTTGGTAGGATGAACCCAGGATGTGAACTTGGAGCCCGGGAAAGCAAGGCCCAAGAGGCACCAGCTCTCCCGCTGCTCTTCTTCCCTGAAGCGACTAAAGCCTTGCTGAGGAAGCAGCGGCCAAGTGCTGTTCGCTCCAAGCCAAAGCCTCTGCGAAAGCACAGCATTCGCTGAGAAATCAGAGTCGGATCTGCGGGCTCTACTGCTGCTTGCCTGAGCCCGGTGTAACGGTGGGAGAAACCCGCATACAGCGAAATCCTCTTTGCCCGGGCATCTCCTCTGGGAAAGCACAGCATTCACTGGGAAATCAGAATCGGATGTGGGGGATGCTGCTGCTGAATACCTAAGCTACTCTCCACAGCACGTTGGAAGATACCCGCATGCAACGAAATCCTCTTTGCCCTAGCACCTCTTTGCCTAAGAGAGAAGCGTGGTTGCACATCTGAAAGGGCCTTAAGGAAAGGGACATGTCTTTCACTGCACTCCCCAGGAGCAAGTCTGGGGCAGGCCGAACAAGCCGCCCCCAGAGAAGAGAAGGTGCCATTGGCCTTGAGTTTGGGAAACGGTCGGGAAGCAGGAGAGCCTGCCGTGGCAGGAAGAGCAGGCCGGTGGCAAGACAAGTGTCACCCGCTCCCGGTGCGGAGAGACGAAGCCTCACTGCTAATGAGACATGAGGTGACGACTAGGGCAGGGGCACCTGCTCCACTCTGAGGAAGGAGTCTGGGCAGAAGGCAGGCCTGTCTTGTGCCTCTGGTCCCAAGGGGACAGCATGTCCTTGACCACCTGTCCGTAGGGCACACTTGGGCTTGCTACCAGGAGCCAAACCCGGAACTTGAGGAACAGCTCCCTCGTGAAATGGGCAGTCAGATGCCATCTTCCTCCAAGATGTGACAGCGTTTTCGGTGGCAGGGGGTTTGCCGGGGAAGGAGTGGGGACAGTCCCCCAAAGCTCCCCATTCCAGGGAACGGACGGTGTTCAGGGATCCTGTCGCCTCTCCTCTCCTGTGGCGAAGGCACTGGCCTTGTCCGTGAGTCCGCCTGAGAGCCAGTACCAAAGGCCAAGCGTTGCCTACAACGGGAGTTGGTAGTGTGCATTGAGTGCCATCCTAGGCCACGCACGCTGCTGCAGGTTTGTGGCTGTGTCTGCTTATTTCGGCCTGGCAGCGAGAACCCAGGGCGCCAACATGAAGCCCGGGACAGCAAGGCCTAAGACGGACCAGCTCTCCGCAGCTCTTCTTCCCTGACGCGACAGAGCAAACACCGAAATCCTTGCTGAGGAAGCAGCAGCGAAGTGCGGTTCCCGCCAAGCTGAAAAACCTATGCGAAAGCATAGCCATCGCTGGGAAATCAGAGTCGTTTTTGTGGGCTGCTGTTGCTGCTTGCCTTAGCCTAGTATTCGAGCACGGCGGGAGGAACCCGCATAGAGCAAAAGCCTCTTTGCTAGGGCATCCCCTCTGGAAAGCACAGCATTCTCTGGGAAATCAGAGTCGGATCTGTGGGATGCTGCTGCTGTTTTCCTGAGGAAGACTCCACAGCACGGTGTAATAAATCTGCATGGAGCGAGATCCACTTTGCCTGGGCATCCCTTCTGCCTGAGAGAGAAGCCTGGTTGCGCCTGTGGAAAGAGCCTTAAAGAAAGGGACATGTCTGTCACTGCACTCCCCAGGAGCCTGTCTCGGGAAAGTGCAGCATGCTGCCCCAGGAGAAGAGAAGGAGTCGTTGGCCTTGTGGACGGAAAACGGTCGCGAAGCAGGAGCGCCGGCCCTGGCAAGAACAGCGGGCCGGTGGCAAGACAATTGTCACCCTCTGCTTGTGCAGAGAGACGAAGCTAAGGAGACACGAGGGGATGATTGGGCACGGGAGCGTGCTCTAATCTGAGGAAGGAGTCTGGACAGAAGGAAGGCCTTTCCTGTGCCTCTGGGCCCAAGGGGATAGCAGGTCCTTGGCCACCTGTCCAGAGGGCAGACGTGGGCTTGCCACGAATCTCCCGAACCTGAACTCGCAGAAACACCTCCTGGAGGAACGGGCAATCAAATGCCGTCTTCCTCCAGTATGTGGCAGCCTTGGCGGAGGCAGGGGGTGTGTCGGGGAAACAGGGACAGTTTCCCATTACTCCCCATCCCAGGGCACGGGCCGTGTGCAGTGATCCTCTCGCGGCTCCTCAAGGATGGGGAAGGCACGAGCCTAGTCCCCTGTCCCCCTGAATGCCAGAGCGAAAGGACAGGCCTTGCCTACGAGGAGAGATGTCATTGTGAGCAGAGTGCCATCCTATGCCATGCACGCTGCTACAGGGTCGAGGCTGGGTCTGCTTATTTCGGCTTGGTAGGATGAACCCAGGATGTGAACTTGGAGCCCGGGAAAGCAAGGCCCAAGAGGCACCAGCTCTCCCGCTGCTCTTCTTCCCTGAAGCGACTAAAGCCTTGCTGAGGAAGCAGCGGCCAAGTGCTGTTCGCTCCAAGCCAAAGCCTCTGCGAAAGCACAGCATTCGCTGAGAAATCAGAGTCGGATCTGCGGGCTCTACTGCTGCTTGCCTGAGCCCGGTGTAACGGTGGGAGAAACCCGCATACAGTGAAATCCTCTTTGCCCGGGCATCTCCTCTGGGAAAGCACAGCATTCACTGGGAAATCAGAATCGGATGTGGGGGATGCTGCTGCTGAATACCTAAGCTACTCTCCACAGCACGTTGGAAGATACCCGCATGCAACGAAATCCTCTTTGCCCTAGCACCTCTTTGCCTAAGAGAGAAGCGTGGTTGCACATCTGAAAGGGCCTTAAGGAAAGGGACATGTCTTTCACTGCACTCCCCAGGAGCAAGTCTGGGGCAGGCCGAACAAGCCGCCCCCAGAGAAGAGAAGGTGCCATTGGCCTTGAGTTTGGGAAACGGTCGGGAAGCAGGAGAGCCTGCCGTGGCAGGAAGAGCAGGCCGGTGGCAAGACAAGTGTCACCCGCTCCCGGTGCGGAGAGACGAAGCCTCACTGCTAAAGAGACATGAGGTGACGACTAGGGCAGGGGCACCTGCTCCACTCTGAGGAAGGAGTCTGGGCAGAAGGCAGGCCTGTCTTGTGCCTCTGGTCCCAAGGGGACAGCATGTCCTTGACCACCTGTCCGTAGGGCACACTTGGGCTTGCTACCAGGAGCCAAACCCGGAACTTGAGGAACAGCTCCCTCGTGAAATGGGCAGTCAGATGCCATCTTCCTCCAAGATGTGACAGCGTTTTCGGTGGCAGGGGGTTTGCCGGGGAAGGAGTGGGGACAGTCCCCCAAAGCTCCCCATTCCAGGCAACGGACGGTGTTCAGGGATCCTGTCGCCTCTCCTCTCCTGTGGCGAAGGCACTGGCCTTGTCCGTGAGTCCGCCTGAGAGCCAGTACCAAAGGCCAAGCGTTGCCTACAACGGGAGTTGGTAGTGTGCATTGAGTGCCATCCTAGGCCACGCACGCTGCTGCAGGTTTGTGGCTGTGTCTGCTTATTTCGGCCTGGCAGCGAGAACCCAGGGCGCCAACATGAAGCCCGGGACAGCAAGGCCTAAGACGGACCAGCTCTCCGCAGCTCTTCTTCCCTGACGCGACAGAGCAAACACCGAAATCCTTGCTGAGGAAGCAGCAGCGAAGTGCGGTTCCCGCCAAGCTGAAAAGCTATGCGAAAGCATAGCCATCGCTGGGAAATCAGAGTCGTTTCTGTGGGCTGCTGTTGCTGCTTGCCTTAGCCTAGTATTCGAGCACGGCGGGAGGAACCCGCATAGAGCAAAAGCCTCTTTGCTAGGGCATCCCCTCTGGGAAAGCACAGCATTCTCTGGGAAATCAGAGTCGGATCTGTGGGATGCTGCTGCTGTTTTCCTGAGGAAGACTCCACAGCACGGTGTAATAAATCTGCATGGAGCGAGATCCACTTTGCCTGGGCATCCCTTCTGCCTGAGAGAGAAGCGTGGTTGCGCCTGTGGAAAGATCCTTAAAGAAAGGGACATGTCTGTCACTGCACTCCCCAGGAGCCTGTCTCGGGAAAGTGCAGCATGCTGCCCCAGGAGAAGAGAAGGAGTCGTTGGCCTTGTGGACGGAAAACGGTCGCGAAGCAGGAGCGCCGGCCCTGGCAAGAACAGCGGGCCGGTGGCAAGACAATTGTCACCCTCTGCTTGTGCAGAGAGACGAAGCTAAGGAGACACGAGTTGATGATTGGGCACGGGAGCGTGCTCTAATCTGAGGAAGGCGTCTGGACAGAAGGAAGGCCTTTCCTGTGCCTCTGGGCCCAAGGGGATAGCAGGTCCTTGGCCACCTGTCCAGAGGGCAGACGTGGGCTTGCCACCAATCTCCCGAACCTGAACTCGCAGAAACACCTCCTGGAGGAACGGGCAATCAAATGCCGTCTTCCTCCAGGATGTGGCAGCCTTGGCGGAGGCAGGGGGTGTGTCGGGGAAACAGGGACAGTTTCCCATTACTCCCTAACCCAGGGCACGGGCCGTGTGCAGTGATCCTCTCGCGGCTCCTGAAGGATGGGGAAGGCACGAGCCTAGTCCCCTGTCCCCCTGAATGCCAGAGCGAAAGGGCAGGACTTGCCTACGAGGAGAGATGTCATTGTGAGCAGAGTGCCATCCTAGGCCATGCACGCTGCTGCAGGGTCGAGGCTGGGTCTGCTTATTTCGGCTTGCTAGGATGAACCCAGGATGTGAACTTGGAGCCCGGGAAAGCAAGGCCCAAGAGGCACCAGCTCTCCCGCTGCTCTTCTTCCCTGAAGCGACTAAAGCCTTGCTGAAAGCAGCGGCCAAGTGCAGTTCGCTCCAAGCCAAAGCCTCTGCGAAAGCACAGCATTCGCTGAGAAATCAGAGTCGGATCTGCGGGCTCTACTGCTGCTTGCCTGAGCCCGGTCTCGCGGTGGGAGAAACCCGCATATAGCGAAATCCTCTTTGCCCGGGCTTCTCCTCTGGGAAAGCACAGCATTCACTGGGAAATCAGAATCGGATGTGGGGGATGCTGCTGCTGAATACCTAAGCTACTCTCCACAGCACGTTGGAAGATACCCGCATGCAACGAAATCCTCTTTGCCCTAGCACCTCTTTGCCTAAGAGAGAAGCGTGGTTGCACATCTGAAAGGGCCTTAAGGAAAGGGACATGTCTTTCACTGCACTCCCCAGGAGCAAGTCTGGGGCAGGCCGAACAAGCCGCCCCCAGAGAAGAGAAGATGCCATTGGCCTTGAGTTTGGGAAACGGTCGGGAAGCAGGAGAGCCTGCCGTGGCAGGAAGAGCAGGCCGGTGGCAAGACAAGTGTCACCCGCTCCCGGTGCGGAGAGACGAAGCCTCACTACTAATGAGACATGAGGTGACGACTAGGGCAGGGGCACCTGCTCCACTCTGAGGAAGGAGTCTGGGCAGAAGGCAGGCCTGTCTTGTGCCTCTGGTCCCAAGGGGACAGCATATCCTTGACCACCTGTCCGTAGGGCACACTTGGGCTTGCTACCAGGAGCCAAACCCGGAACTTGAGGAACAGCTCCCTCGTGAAATGGGCAGTCAGATGCCATCTTCCTCCAAGATGTGACAGCGTTTTCGGTGGCAGGGGGTTTGCCGGGGAAGGAGTGGGGACAGTCCCCCAAAGCTCCCCATTCCAGGCAACGGACGGTGTTCAGGGATCCTGTCGCCTCTCCTCTCCTGTGGCGAAGGCACTGGCCTTGTCCGTGAGTCCGCCTGAGAGCCAGTACCAAAGGCCAAGCGTTGCCTACAACGGGAGTTGGTAGTGTGCATTGAGTGCCATCCTAGGCCACGCACGCTGCTGCAGGTTTGTGGCTGTGTCTGCTTATTTCGGCCTGGCAGCGAGAACCCAGGGCGCCAACATGAAGCCCGGGACAGCAAGGCCTAAGACGGACCAGCTCTCCGCAGCTCTTCTTCCCTGACGCGACAGAGCAAACACCGAAATCCTTGCTGAGGAAGCAGCAGCGAAGTGCGGTTCCCGCCAAGCTGAAAAACCTATGCGAAAGCATAGACATCGCTGGGAAATCAGAGTCGTTTTTGTGGGCTGCTGTTGCTGCTTGCCTTAGCCTAGTATTCGAGCACGGCGGGAGGAACCCGCATAGAGCAAAAGCCTCTTTGCTAGGGCATCCCCTCTGGAAAGCACAGCATTCTCTGGGAAATCAGAGTCGGATCTGTGGGATGCTGCTGCTGTTTTCCTGAGGAAGACTCCACAGCACGGTGTAATAAATCTGCATGGAGCGAGATCCACTTTGCCTGGGCATCCCTTCTGCCTGAGAGAGAAGCCTGGTTGCGCCTGTGGAAAGAGCCTTAAAGAAAGGGACATGTCTGTCACTGCACTCCCCAGGAGCCTGTCTCGGGAAAGTGCAGCATGCTGCCCCAGGAGAAGAGAAGGAGTCGTTGGCCTTGTGGACGGAAAACGGTCGCGAAGCAGGAGCGCCGGCCCTGGCAAGAACAGCGGGCCGGTGGCAAGACAATTGTCACCATCTGCTTGTGCAGAGAGACGAAGCTAAGGAGACACGAGGGGATGATTGGGCACGGGAGCGTGCTCTAATCTGAGGAAGGAGTCTGGACAGAAGGAAGGCCTTTCCTGTGCCTCTGGGCCCAAGGGGATAGCAGGTCCTTGGCCACCTGTCCAGAGGGCAGACGTGGGCTTGCCACGAATCTCCCGAACCTGAACTCGCAGAAACACCTCCTGGAGGAACGGGCAATCAAATGCCGTCTTCCTCCAGTATGTGGCAGCCTTGGCGGAGGCAGGGGGTGTGTCGGGGAAACAGGGACAGTTTCCCATTACTCCCCATCCCAGGGCACGGGCCGTGTGCAGTGATCCTCTCGCGGCTCCTCAAGGATGGGGAAGGCACGAGCCTAGTCCCCTGTCCCCCTGAATGCCAGAGCGAAAGGACAGGCCTTGCCTACGAGGAGAGATGTCATTGTGAGCAGAGTGCCATCCTATGCCATGCACGCTGCTGCAGGGTCGAGGCTGGGTCTGCTTATTTCGGCTTGGTAGGATGAACCCAGGATGTGAACTTGGAGCCCGGGAAAGCAAGGCCCAAGAGGCACCAGCTCTCCCGCTGCTCTTCTTCCCTGAAGCGACTAAAGCCTTGCTGAGGAAGCAGCGGCCAAGTGCTGTTCGCTCCAAGCCAAAGCCTCTGCGAAAGCACAGCATTCGCTGAGAAATCAGAGTCGGATCTGCGGGCTCTACTGCTGCTTGCCTGAGCCCGGTGTAACGGTGGGAGAAACCCGCATACAGTGAAATCCTCTTTGCCCGGGCATCTCCTCTGGGAAAGCACAGCATTCACTGGGAAATCAGAATCGGATGTGGGGGATGCTGCTGCTGAATACCTAAGCTACTCTCCACAGCACGTTGGAAGATACCCGCATGCAACGAAATCCTCTTTGCCCTAGCACCTCTTTGCCTAAGAGAGAAGCGTGGTTGCACATCTGAAAGGGCCTTAAGGAAAGGGACATGTCTTTCACTGCACTCCCCAGGAGCAAGTCTGGGGCAGGCCGAACAAGCCGCCCCCAGAGAAGAGAAGGTGCCATTGGCCTTGAGTTTGGGAAACGGTCGGGAAGCAGGAGAGCCTGCCGTGGCAGGAAGAGCAGGCCGGTGGCAAGACAAGTGTCACCCGCTCCCGGTGCGGAGAGACGAAGCCTCACTGCTAAAGAGACATGAGGTGACGACTAGGGCAGGGGCACCTGCTCCACTCTGAGGAAGGAGTCTGGGCAGAAGGCAGGCCTGTCTTGTGCCTCTGGTCCCAAGGGGACAGCATGTCCTTGACCACCTGTCCGTAGGGCACACTTGGGCTTGCTACCAGGAGCCAAACCCGGAACTTGAGGAACAGCTCCCTCGTGAAATGGGCAGTCAGATGCCATCTTCCTCCAAGATGTGACAGCGTTTTCGGTGGCAGGGGGTTTGCCGGGGAAGGAGTGGGGACAGTCCCCCAAAGCTCCCCATTCCAGGCAACGGACGGTGTTCAGGGATCCTGTCGCCTCTCCTCTCCTGTGGCGAAGGCACTGGCCTTGTCCGTGAGTCCGCCTGAGAGCCAGTACCAAAGGCCAAGCGTTGCCTACAACGGGAGTTGGTAGTGTGCATTGAGTGCCATCCTAGGCCACGCACGCTGCTGCAGGTTTGTGGCTGTGTCTGCTTATTTCGGCCTGGCAGCGAGAACCCAGGGCGCCAACATGAAGCCTGGGACAGCAAGGCCTAAGACGGACCAGCTCTCCGCAGCTCTTCTTCCCTGACGCGACAGAGCAAACACCGAAATCCTTGCTGAGGAAGCAGCAGCGAAGTGCGGTTCCCGCCAAGCTGAAAAACCTATGCGAAAGCATAGCCATCGCTGGGAAATCAGAGTCGTTTTTGTGGGCTGCTGTTGCTGCTTGCCTTAGCCTAGTATTCGAGCACGGCGGGAGGAACCCGCATAGAGCAAAAGCCTCTTTGCTAGGGCATCCCCTCTGGAAAGCACAGCATTCTCTGGGAAATCAGAGTCGGATCTGTGGGATGCTGCTGTTGTTTTCCTGAGGAAGACTCCACAGCACGGTGTAATAAATCTGCATGGAGCGAGATCCACTTTGCCTGGGCATCCCTTCTGCCTGAGAGAGAAGCGTGGTTGCGCCTGTGGAAAGAGCCTTAAAGAAAGGGACATGTCTGTCACTGCACTCCCCAGGAGCCTGTCTCGGGAAAGTGCAGCATGCTGCCCCAGGAGAAGAGAAGGAGTCGTTGGCCTTGTGGACGGAAAACGGTCGCGAAGCAGGAGCGCCGGCCCTGGCAAGAACAGCGGGCCGGTGGCAAGACAATTGTCACCCTCTGCTTGTGCAGAGAGACGAAGCTAAGGAGACACGAGGGTATGATTGGGCACGGGAGCGTGCTCTAATCTGAGGAAGGAGTCTGGACAGAAGGAAGGCCTTTCCTGTGCCTCTGGGCCCAAGGGGATAGCAGGTCCTTGGCCACCTGTCCAGAGGGCAGACGTGGGCTTGCCACCAATCTCCCGAACCTGAACTTGCAGAAACACCTCCTGGAGGAACGGGCAATCAAATGCCGTCTTCCTCCAGGATGTGGCAGCCTTGGCGGAGGCAGGGGGTGTGTCGGGGAAACAGGGACAGTTTCCCATTACTCCCCATCCCAGGGCACGGGCCGTGTGCAGTGATCCTCTCGCGGCTCCTCAAGGATGGGGAAGGCACGAGCCTAGTCCCCTGTCCCCCTGAATGCCAGAGCGAAAGGGCAGGCCTTGCCTACGAGGAGAGATGTCATTGTGAGCAGAGTGCCATCCTAGGCCATGCACGCTGCTGCAGGGTCGAGGCTGGGTCTGCTTATTTCGGCTTGGTAGGATGAACCCAGGATGTGAACTTGGAGCCCGGGAAAGCAAGGCCCAAGAGGCACCAGCTCTCCCGCTGCTCTTCTTCCCTGAAGCGACTAAAGCCTTGCTGAGGAAGCAGCGGCCAAGTGCTGTTCGCTCCAAGCCAAAGCCTCTGCGAAAGCACAGCATTCGCTGAGAAATCAGAGTCGGATCTGCGGGCTCTACTGCTGCTTGCCTGAGCCCGGTGTAACGGTGGGAGAAACCCGCATACAGCGAAATCCTCTTTGCCCGGGCATCTCCTCTGGGAAAGCACAGCATTCACTGGGAAATCAGAATCGGATGTGGGGGATGCTGCTGCTGAATACCTAAGCTACTCTCCACAGCACGTTGGAAGATACCCGCATGCAACGAAATCCTCTTTGCCCTAGCACCTCTTTGCCTAAGAGAGAAGCGTGGTTGCACATCTGAAAGGGCCTTAAGGAAAGGGACATGTCTTTCACTGCACTCCCCAGGAGCAAGTCTGGGGCAGGCCGAACAAGCCGCCCCCAGAGAAGAGAAGGTGCCATTGGCCTTGAGTTTGGGAAACGGTCGGGAAGCAGGAGAGCCTGCCGTGGCAGGAAGAGCAGGCCGGTGGCAAGACAAGTGTCACCCGCTCCCGGTGCGGAGAGACGAAGCCTCACTGCTAATGAGACATGAGGTGACGACTAGGGCAGGGGCACCTGCTCCACTCTGAGGAAGGAGTCTGGGCAGAAGGCAGGCCTGTCTTGTGCCTCTGGTCCCAAGGGGACAGCATGTCCTTGACCACCTGTCCGTAGGGCACACTTGGGCTTGCTACCAGGAGCCAAACCCGGAACTTGAGGAACAGCTCCCTCGTGAAATGGGCAGTCAGATGCCATCTTCCTCCAAGATGTGACAGCGTTTTCGGTGGCAGGGGGTTTGCCGGGGAAGGAGTGGGGACAGTCCCCCAAAGCTCCCCATTCCAGGGAACGGACGGTGTTCAGGGATCCTGTCGCCTCTCCTCTCCTGTGGCGAAGGCACTGGCCTTGTCCGTGAGTCCGCCTGAGAGCCAGTACCAAAGGCCAAGCGTTGCCTACAACGGGAGTTGGTAGTGTGCATTGAGTGCCATCCTAGGCCACGCACGCTGCTGCAGGTTTGTGGCTGTGTCTGCTTATTTCGGCCTGGCAGCGAGAACCCAGGGCGCCAACATGAAGCCCGGGACAGCAAGGCCTAAGACGGACCAGCTCTCCGCAGCTCTTCTTCCCTGACGCGACAGAGCAAACACCGAAATCCTTGCTGAGGAAGCAGCAGCGAAGTGCGGTTCCCGCCAAGCTGAAAAACCTATGCGAAAGCATAGCCATCGCTGGGAAATCAGAGTCGTTTTTGTGGGCTGCTGTTGCTGCTTGCCTTAGCCTAGTATTCGAGCACGGCGGGAGGAACCCGCATAGAGCAAAAGCCTCTTTGCTAGGGCATCCCCTCTGGAAAGCACAGCATTCTCTGGGAAATCAGAGTCGGATCTGTGGGATGCTGCTGCTGTTTTCCTGAGGAAGACTCCACAGCACGGTGTAATAAATCTGCATGGAGCGAGATCCACTTTGCCTGGGCATCCCTTCTGCCTGAGAGAGAAGCCTGGTTGCGCCTGTGGAAAGAGCCTTAAAGAAAGGGACATGTCTGTCACTGCACTCCCCAGGAGCCTGTCTCGGGAAAGTGCAGCATGCTGCCCCAGGAGAAGAGAAGGAGTCGTTGGCCTTGTGGACGGAAAACGGTCGCGAAGCAGGAGCGCCGGCCCTGGCAAGAACAGCGGGCCGGTGGCAAGACAATTGTCACCCTCTGCTTGTGCAGAGAGACGAAGCTAAGGAGACACGAGGGGATGATTGGGCACGGGAGCGTGCTCTAATCTGAGGAAGGAGTCTGGACAGAAGGAAGGCCTTTCCTGTGCCTCTGGGCCCAAGGGGATAGCAGGTCCTTGGCCACCTGTCCAGAGGGCAGACGTGGGCTTGCCACGAATCTCCCGAACCTGAACTCGCAGAAACACCTCCTGGAGGAACGGGCAATCAAATGCCGTCTTCCTCCAGTATGTGGCAGCCTTGGCGGAGGCAGGGGGTGTGTCGGGGAAACAGGGACAGTTTCCCATTACTCCCCATCCCAGGGCACGGGCCGTGTGCAGTGATCCTCTCGCGGCTCCTCAAGGATGGGGAAGGCACGAGCCTAGTCCCCTGTCCCCCTGAATGCCAGAGCGAAAGGACAGGCCTTGCCTACGAGGAGAGATGTCATTGTGAGCAGAGTGCCATCCTATGCCATGCACGCTGCTGCAGGGTCGAGGCTGGGTCTGCTTATTTCGGCTTGGTAGGATGAACCCAGGATGTGAACTTGGAGCCCGGGAAAGCAAGGCCCAAGAGGCACCAGCTCTCCCGCTGCTCTTCTTCCCTGAAGCGACTAAAGCCTTGCTGAGGAAGCAGCGGCCAAGTGCTGTTCGCTCCAAGCCAAAGCCTCTGCGAAAGCACAGCATTCGCTGAGAAATCAGAGTCGGATCTGCGGGCTCTACTGCTGCTTGCCTGAGCCCGGTGTAACGGTGGGAGAAACCCGCATACAGTGAAATCCTCTTTGCCCGGGCATCTCCTCTGGGAAAGCACAGCATTCACTGGGAAATCAGAATCGGATGTGGGGGATGCTGCTGCTGAATACCTAAGCTACTCTCCACAGCACGTTGGAAGATACCCGCATGCAACGAAATCCTCTTTGCCCTAGCACCTCTTTGCCTAAGAGAGAAGCGTGGTTGCACATCTGAAAGGGCCTTAAGGAAAGGGACATGTCTTTCACTGCACTCCCCTGGAGCAAGTCTGGGGCAGGCCGAACAAGCCGCCCCCAGAGAAGAGAAGGTGCCATTGGCCTTGAGTTTGGGAAACGGTCGGGAAGCAGGAGAGCCTGCCGTGGCAGGAAGAGCAGGCCGGTGGCAAGACAAGTGTCACCCGCTCCCGGTGCGGAGAGACGAAGCCTCACTGCTAAAGAGACATGAGGTGACGACTAGGGCAGGGGCACCTGCTCCACTCTGAGGAAGGAGTCTGGGCAGAAGGCAGGCCTGTCTTGTGCCTCTGGTCCCAAGGGGACAGCATGTCCTTGACCACCTGTCCGTAGGGCACACTTGGGCTTGCTACCAGGAGCCAAACCCGGAACTTGAGGAACAGCTCCCTCGTGAAATGGGCAGTCAGATGCCATCTTCCTCCAAGATGTGACAGCGTTTTCGGTGGCAGGGGGTTTGCCGGGGAAGGAGTGGGGACAGTCCCCCAAAGCTCCCCATTCCAGGCAACGGACGGTGTTCAGGGATCCTGTCGCCTCTCCTCTCCTGTGGCGAAGGCACTGGCCTTGTCCGTGAGTCCGCCTGAGAGCCAGTACCAAAGGCCAAGCGTTGCCTACAACGGGAGTTGGTAGTGTGCATTGAGTGCCATCCTAGGCCACGCACGCTGCTGCAGGTTTGTGGCTGTGTCTGCTTATTTCGGCCTGGCAGCGAGAACCCAGGGCGCCAACATGAAGCCTGGGACAGCAAGGCCTAAGACGGACCAGCTCTCCGCAGCTCTTCTTCCCTGACGCGACAGAGCAAACACCGAAATCCTTGCTGAGGAAGCAGCAGCGAAGTGCGGTTCCCGCCAAGCTGAAAAACCTATGCGAAAGCATAGCCATCGCTGGGAAATCAGAGTCGTTTTTGTGGGCTGCTGTTGCTGCTTGCCTTAGCCTAGTATTCGAGCACGGCGGGAGGAACCCGCATAGAGCAAAAGCCTCTTTGCTAGGGCATCCCCTCTGGAAAGCACAGCATTCTCTGGGAAATCAGAGTCGGATCTGTGGGATGCTGCTGTTGTTTTCCTGAGGAAGACTCCACAGCACGGTGTAATAAATCTGCATGGAGCGAGATCCACTTTGCCTGGGCATCCCTTCTGCCTGAGAGAGAAGCCTGGTTGCGCCTGTGGAAAGAGCCTTAAAGAAAGGGACATGTCTGTCACTGCACTCCCCAGGAGCCTGTCTCGGGAAAGTGCAGCATGCTGCCCCAGGAGAAGAGAAGGAGTCGTTGGCCTTGTGGACGGAAAACGGTCGCGAAGCAGGAGCGCCGGCCCTGGCAAGAACAGCGGGCCGGTGGCAAGACAATTGTCACCCTCTGCTTGTGCAGAGAGACGAAGCTAAGGAGACACGAGGGTATGATTGGGCACGGGAGCGTGCTCTAATCTGAGGAAGGAGTCTGGACAGAAGGAAGGCCTTTCCTGTGCCTCTGGGCCCAAGGGGATAGCAGGTCCTTGGCCACCTGTCCAGAGGGCAGACGTGGGCTTGCCACCAATCTCCCGAACCTGAACTCGCAGAAACACCTCCTGGAGGAACGGGCAATCAAATGCCGTCTTCCTCCAGGATGTGGCAGCCTTGGCGGAGGCAGGGGGTGTGTCGGGGAAACAGGGACAGTTTCCCATTACTCCCCATCCCAGGGCACGGGCCGTGTGCAGTGATCCTCTCGCGGCTCCTCAAGGATGGGGAAGGCACGAGCCTAGTCCCCTGTCCCCCTGAATGCCAGAGCGAAAGGGCAGGCCTTGCCTACGAGGAGAGATGTCATTGTGAGCAGAGTGCCATCCTAGGCCATGCACGCTGCTGCAGGGTCGAGGCTGGGTCTGCTTATTTCGGCTTGGTAGGATGAACCCAGGATGTGAACTTGGAGCCCGGGAAAGCAAGGCCCAAGAGGCACGAGCTCTCCCGCTGCTCTTCTTCCCTGAAGCGACTAAAGCCTTGCTGAGGAAGCAGCGGCCAAGTGCTGTTCGCTCCAAGCCAAAGCCTCTGCGAAAGCACAGCATTCGCTGAGAAATCAGAGTCGGATCTGCGGGCTCTACTGCTGCTTGCCTGAGCCCGGTGTAACGGTGGGAGAAACCCGCATACAGCGAAATCCTCTTTGCCCGGGCATCTCCTCTGGGAAAGCACAGCATTCACTGGGAAATCAGAATCGGATGTGGGGGATGCTGCTGCTGAATACCTAAGCTACTCTCCACAGCACGTTGGAAGATACCCGCATGCAACGAAATCCTCTTTGCCCTAGCACCTCTTTGCCTAAGAGAGAAGCGTGGTTGCACATCTGAAAGGGCCTTAAGGAAAGGGACATGTCTTTCACTGCACTCCCCAGGAGCAAGTCTGGGGCAGGCCGAACAAGCCGCCCCCAGAGAAGAGAAGGTGCCATTGGCCTTGAGTTTGGGAAACGGTCGGGAAGCAGGAGAGCCTGCCGTTGCAGGAAGAGCAGGCCGGTGGCAAGACAAGTGTCACCCGCTCCCGGTGCGGAGAGACGAAGCCTCACTGCTAATGAGACATGAGGTGACGACTAGGGCAGGGGCACCTGCTCCACTCTGAGGAAGGAGTCTGGGCAGAAGGCAGGCCTGTCTTGTGCCTCTGGTCCCAAGGGGACAGCATGTCCTTGACCACCTGTCCGTAGGGCACACTTGGGCTTGCTACCAGGAGCCAAACCCGGAACTTGAGGAACAGCTCCCTCGTGAAATGGGCAGTCAGATGCCATCTTCCTCCAAGATGTGACAGCGTTTTCGGTGGCAGGGGGTTTGCCGGGGAAGGAGTGGGGACAGTCCCCCAAAGCTCCCCATTCCAGGGAACGGACGGTGTTCAGGGATCCTGTCGCCTCTCCTCTCCTGTGGCGAAGGCACTGGCCTTGTCCGTGAGTCCGCCTGAGAGCCAGTACCAAAGGCCAAGCGTTGCCTACAACGGGAGTTGGTAGTGTGCATTGAGTGCCATCCTAGGCCACGCACGCTGCTGCAGGTTTGTGGCTGTGTCTGCTTATTTCGGCCTGGCAGCGAGAACCCAGGGCGCCAACATGAAGCCCGGGACAGCAAGGCCTAAGACGGACCAGCTCTCCGCAGCTCTTCTTCCCTGACGCCACAGAGCAAACACCGAAATCCTTGCTGAGGAAGCAGCAGCGAAGTGCGGTTCCCGCCAAGCTGAAAAACCTATGCGAAAGCATAGCCATCGCTGGGAAATCAGAGTCGTTTTTGTGGGCTGCTGTTGCTGCTTGCCTTAGCCTAGTATTCGAGCACGGCGGGAGGAACCCGCATAGAGCAAAAGCCTCTTTGCTAGGGCATCCCCTCTGGAAAGCACAGCATTCTCTGGGAAATCAGAGTCGGATCTGTGGGATGCTGCTGCTGTTTTCCTGAGGAAGACTCCACAGCACGGTGTAATAAATCTGCATGGAGCGAGATCCACTTTGCCTGGGCATCCCTTCTGCCTGAGAGAGAAGCCTGGTTGCGCCTGTGGAAAGAGCCTTAAAGAAAGGGACATGTCTGTCACTGCACTCCCCAGGAGCCTGTCTCGGGAAAGTGCAGCATGCTGCCCCAGGAGAAGAGAAGGAGTCGTTGGCCTTGTGGACGGAAAACGGTCGCGAAGCAGGAGCGCCGGCCCTGGCAAGAACAGCGGGCCGGTGGCAAGACAATTGTCACCCTCTGCTTGTGCAGAGAGACGAAGCTAAGGAGACACGAGGGGATGATTGGGCACGGGAGCGTGCTCTAATCTGAGGAAGGAGTCTGGACAGAAGGAAGGCCTTTCCTGTGCCTCTGGGCCCAAGGGGATAGCAGGTCCTTGGCCACCTGTCCAGAGGGCAGACGTGGGCTTGCCACCAATCTCCCGAACCTGAACTCGCAGAAACACCTCCTGGAGGAACGGGCAATCAAATGCCGTCTTCCTCCAGGATGTGGCAGCCTTGGCGGAGGCAGGGGGTGTGTCGGGGAAACAGGGACAGTTTCCCATTACTCCCCATCCCAGGGCACGGGCCGTGTGCAGTGATCCTCTCGCGGCTCCTCAAGGATGGGGAAGGCACGAGCCTAGTCCCCTATCCCCCTGAATGCCAGAGCGAAAGGGCAGGCCTTGCCTACGAGGAGAGATGTCATTGTGAGCAGAGTGCCATCCTAGGCCATGCACGCTGCTGCAGGGTCGAGGCTGGGTCTGCTTATTTCGGCTTGGTAGGATGAACCCAGGATGTGAACTTGGAGCCCGGGAAAGCAAGGCCCAAGAGGCACCAGCTCTCCCGCTGCTCTTCTTCCCTGAAGCGACTAAAGCCTTGCTGAGGAAGCAGCGGCCAAGTGCTGTTCGCTCCAAGCCAAAGCCTCTGCGAAAGCACAGCATTCGCTGAGAAATCAGAGTCGGATCTGCGGGCTCTACTGCTGCTTGCCTGAGCCCGGTGTAACGGTGGGAGAAACCCGCATACAGTGAAATCCTCTTTGCCCGGGCATCTCCTCTGGGAAAGCACAGCATTCACTGGGAAATCAGAATCGGATGTGGGGGATGCTGCTGCTGAATACCTAAGCTACTCTCCACAGCACGTTGGAAGATACCCGCATGCAACGAAATCCTCTTTGCCCTAGCACCTCTTTGCCTAAGAGAGAAGCGTGGTTGCACATCTGAAAGGGCCTTAAGGAAAGGGACATGTCTTTCACTGCACTCCCCAGGAGCAAGTCTGGGGCAGGCCGAACAAGCCGCCCCCAGAGAAGAGAAGGTGCCATTGGCCTTGAGTTTGGGAAACGGTCGGGAAGCAGGAGAGCCTGCCGTGGCAGGAAGAGCAGGCCGGTGGCAAGACAAGTGTCACCCGCTCCCGGTGCGGAGAGACGAAGCCTCACTGCTAAAGAGACATGAGGTGACGACTAGGGCAGGGGCACCTGCTCCACTCTGAGGAAGGAGTCTGGGCAGAAGGCAGGCCTGTCTTGTGCCTCTGGTCCCAAGGGGACAGCATGTCCTTGACCACCTGTCCGTAGGGCACATTTGGGCTTGCTACCAGGAGCCAAACCCGGAACTTGAGGAACAGCTCCCTCGTGAAATGGGCAGTCAGATGCCATCTTCCTCCAAGATGTGACAGCGTTTTCGGTGGCAGGGGGTTTGCCGGGGAAGGAGTGGGGACAGTCCCCCAAAGCTCCCCATTCCAGGCAACGGACGGTGTTCAGGGATCCTGTCGCCTCTCCTCTCCTGTGGCGAAGGCACTGGCCTTGTCCGTGAGTCCGCCTGAGAGCCAGTACCAAAGGCCAAGCGTTGCCTACAACGGGAGTTGGTAGTGTGCATTGAGTGCCATCCTAGGCCACGCACGCTGCTGCAGGTTTGTGGCTGTGTCTGCTTATTTCGGCCTGGCAGCGAGAACCCAGGGCGCCAACATGAAGCCTGGGACAGCGAGGCCTAAGACGGACCAGCTCTCCGCAGCTCTTCTTCCCTGACGCGACAGAGCAAACACCGAAATCCTTGCTGAGGAAGCAGCAGCGAAGTGCGGTTCCCGCCAAGCTGAAAAACCTATGCGAAAGCATAGCCATCGCTGGGAAATCAGAGTCGTTTTTGTGGGCTGCTGTTGCTGCTTGCCTTAGCCTAGTATTCGAGCACGGCGGGAGGAACCCGCATAGAGCAAAAGCCTCTTTGCTAGGGCATCCCCTCTGGAAAGCACAGCATTCTCTGGGAAATCAGAGTCGGATCTGTGGGATGCTGCTGTTGTTTTCCTGAGGAAGACTCCACAGCACGGTGTAATAAATCTGCATGGAGCGAGATCCACTTTGCCTGGGCATCCCTTCTGCCTGAGAGAGAAGCCTGGTTGCGCCTGTGGAAAGAGCCTTAAAGAAAGGGACATGTCTGTCACTGCACTCCCCAGGAGCCTGTCTCGGGAAAGTGCAGCATGCTGCCCCAGGAGAAGAGAAGGAGTCGTTGGCCTTGTGGACGGAAAACGGTCGCGAAGCAGGAGCGCCGGCCCTGGCAAGAACAGCGGGCCGGTGGCAAGACAATTGTCACCCTCTGCTTGTGCAGAGAGACGAAGCTAAGGAGACAAGAGGGGATGATTGGGCACGGGAGCGTGCTCTAATCTGAGGAAGGAGTCTGGACAGAAGGAAGGCCTTTCCTGTGCCTCTGGGCCCAAGGGGATAGCAGGTCCTTGGCCACCTGTCCAGAGGGCAGACGTGGGCTTGCCACCAATCTCCCGAACCTGAACTCGCAGAAACACCTCCTGGAGGAACGGGCAATCAAATGCCGTCTTCCTCCAGGATGTGGCAGCCTTGGCGGAGGCAGGGGGTGTGTCGGGGAAACAGGGACAGTTTCCCATTACTCCCCATCCCAGGGCACGGGCCGTGTGCAGTGATCCTCTCGCGGCTCCTCAAGGATGGGGAAGGCACGAGCCTAGTCCCCTGTCCCCCTGAATGCCAGAGCGAAAGGGCAGGCCTTGCCTACGAGGAGAGATGTCATTGTGAGCAGAGTGCCATCCTAGGCCATGCACGCTGCTGCAGGGTCGAGGCTGGGTCTGCTTATTTCGGCTTGGTAGGATGAACCCAGGATGTGAACTTGGAGCCCGGGAAAGCAAGGCCCAAGAGGCACCAGCTCTCCCGCTGCTCTTCTTCCCTGAAGCGACTAAAGCCTTGCTGAGGAAGCAGCGGCCAAGTGCTGTTCGCTCCAAGCCAAAGCCTCTGCGAAAGCACAGCATTCGCTGAGAAATCAGAGTCGGATCTGCGGGCTCTACTGCTGCTTGCCTGAGCCCGGTGTAACGGTGGGAGAAACCCGCATACAGCGAAATCCTCTTTGCCCGGGCATCTCCTCTGGGAAAGCACAGCATTCACTGGGAAATCAGAATCGGATGTGGGGGATGCTGCTGCTGAATACCTAAGCTACTCTCCACAGCACGTTGGAAGATACCCGCATGCAACGAAATCCTCTTTGCCCTAGCACCTCTTTGCCTAAGAGAGAAGCGTGGTTGCACATCTGAAAGGGCCTTAAGGAAAGGGACATGTCTTTCACTGCACTCCCCAGGAGCAAGTCTGGGGCAGGCCGAACAAGCCGCCCCCAGAGAAGAGAAGGTGCCATTGGCCTTGAGTTTGGGAAACGGTCGGGAAGCAGGAGAGCCTGCCGTTGCAGGAAGAGCAGGCCGGTGGCAAGACAAGTGTCACCCGCTCCCGGTGCGGAGAGACGAAGCCTCACTGCTAATGAGACATGAGGTGACGACTAGGGCAGGGGCACCTGCTCCACTCTGAGGAAGGAGTCTGGGCAGAAGGCAGGCCTGTCTTGTGCCTCTGGTCCCAAGGGGACAGCATGTCCTTGACCACCTGTCCGTAGGGCACACTTGGGCTTGCTACCAGGAGCCAAACCCGGAACTTGAGGAACAGCTCCCTCGTGAAATGGGGAGTCAGATGCCATCATCCTCCAAGATGTGACAGCGTTTTCGGTGGCAGGGGGTTTGCCGGGGAAGGAGTGGGGACAGTCCCCCAAAGCTCCCCATTCCAGGGAACGGACGGTGTTCAGGGATCCTGTCGCCTCTCCTCTCCTGTGGCGAAGGCACTGGCCTTGTCCGTGAGTCCGCCTGAGAGCCAGTACCAAAGGCCAAGCGTTGCCTACAACGGGAGTTGGTAGTGTGCATTGAGTGCCATCCTAGGCCACGCACGCTGCTGCAGGTTTGTGGCTGTGTCTGCTTATTTCGGCCTGGCAGCGAGAACCCAGGGCGCCAACATGAAGCCCGTGACAGCAAGGCCTAAGACGGACCAGCTCTCCGCAGCTCTTCTTCCCTGACGCGACAGAGCAAACACCGAAATCCTTGCTGAGGAAGCAGCAGCGAAGTGCGGTTCCCGCCAAGCTGAAAAACCTATGCGAAAGCATAGCCATCGCTGGGAAATCAGAGTCGTTTTTGTGGGCTGCTGTTGCTGCTTGCCTTAGCCTAGTATTCGAGCACGGCGGGAGGAACCCGCATAGAGCAAAAGCCTCTTTGCTAGGGCATCCCCTCTGGAAAGCACAGCATTCTCTGGGAAATCAGAGTCGGATCTGTGGGATGCTGCTGCTGTTTTCCTGAGGAAGACTCCACAGCACGGTGTAATAAATCTGCATGGAGCGAGATCCACTTTGCCTGGGCATCCCTTCTGCCTGAGAGAGAAGCCTGGTTGCGCCTGTGGAAAGAGCCTTAAAGAAAGGGACATGTCTGTCACTGCACTCCCCAGGAGCCTGTCTCGGGAAAGTGCAGCATGCTGCCCCAGGAGAAGAGAAGGAGTCGTTGGCCTTGTGGACGGAAAACGGTCGCGAAGCAGGAGCGCCGGCCCTGGCAAGAACAGCGGGCCGGTGGCAAGACAATTGTCACCCTCTGCTTGTGCAGAGAGACGAAGCTAAGGAGACACGAGGGGATGATTGGGCACGGGAGCGTGCTCTAATCTGAGGAAGGAGTCTGGACAGAAGGAAGGCCTTTCCTGTGCCTCTGGGCCCAAGGGGATAGCAGGTCCTTGGCCACCTGTCCAGAGGGCAGACGTGGGCTTGCCACCAATCTCCCGAACCTGAACTCGCAGAAACACCTCCTGGAGGAACGGGCAATCAAATGCCGTCTTCCTCCAGTATGTGGCAGCCTTGGCGGAGGCAGGGGGTGTGTCGGGGAAACAGGGACAGTTTCCCATTACTCCCCATCCCAGGGCACGGGCCGTGTGCAGTGATCCTCTCGCGGCTCCTCAAGGATGGGGAAGGCACGAGCCTAGTCCCCTGTCCCCCTGAATGCCAGAGCGAAAGGACAGGCCTTGCCTACGAGGAGAGATGTCATTGTGAGCAGAGTGCCATCCTATGCCATGCACGCTGCTGCAGGGTCGAGGCTGGGTCTGCTTATTTCGGCTTGGTAGGATGAACCCAGGATGTGAACTTGGAGCCCGGGAAAGCAAGGCCCAAGAGGCACCAGCTCTCCCGCTGCTCTTCTTCCCTGAAGCGACTAAAGCCTTGCTGAGGAAGCAGCGGCCAAGTGCTGTTCGCTCCAAGCCAAAGCCTCTGCGAAAGCACAGCATTCGCTGAGAAATCAGAGTCGGTTCTGCGGGCTCTACTGCTGCTTGCCTGAGCCCGGTGTAACGGTGAGAGAAACCCGCATACAGTGAAATCCTCTTTGCCCGGGCATCTCCTCTGGGAAAGCACAGCATTCACTGGGAAATCAGAATCGGATGTGGGGGATGCTGCTGCTGAATACCTAAGCTACTCTCCACAGCACGTTGGAAGATACCCGCATGCAACGAAATCCTCTTTGCCCTAGCACCTCTTTGCCTAAGAGAGAAGCGTGGTTGCACATCTGAAAGGGCCTTAAGGAAAGGGACATGTCTTTCACTGCACTCCCCAGGAGCAAGTCTGGGGCAGGCCGAACAAGCCGCCCCCAGAGAAGAGAAGGTGCCATTGGCCTTGAGTTTGGGAAACGGTCGGGAAGCAGGAGAGCCTGCCGTGGCAGGAAGAGCAGGCCGGTGGCAAGACAAGTGTCACCCGCTCCCGGTGCGGAGAGACGAAGCCTCACTGCTAAAGAGACATGAGGTGACGACTAGGGCAGGGGCACCTGCTCCACTCTGAGGAAGGAGTCTGGGCAGAAGGCAGGCCTGTCTTGTGCCTCTGGTCCCAAGGGGACAGCATGTCCTTGACCACCTGTCCGTAGGGCACACTCGGGCTTGCTACCAGGAGCCAAACCCGGAACTTGAGGAACAGCTCCCTCGTGAAATGGGCAGTCAGATGCCATCTTCCTCCAAGATGTGACAGCGTTTTCGGTGGCAGGGGGTTTGCCGGGGAAGGAGTGGGGACAGTCCCCCAAAGCTCCCCATTCCAGGGAACGGACGGTGTTCAGGGATCCTGTCGCCTCTCCTCTCCTGTGGCGAAGGCACTGGCCTTGTCCGTGAGTCCGCCTGAGAGCCAGTACCAAAGGCCAAGCGTTGCCTACAACGGGAGTTGGTAGTGTGCATTGAGTGCCATCCTAGGCCACGCACGCTGCTGCAGGTTTGTGGCTGTGTCTGCTTATTTCGGCCTGGCAGCGAGAACCCAGGGCGCCAACATGAAGCCCGGGACAGCAAGGCCTAAGACGGACCAGCTCTCCGCAGCTCTTCTTCCCTGACGCGACAGAGCAAACACCGAAATCCTTGCTGAGGAAGCAGCAGCGAAGTGCGGTTCCCGCCAAGCTGAAAAGCTATGCGAAAGCATAGCCATCGCTGGGAAATCAGAGTCGTTTCTGTGGGCTGCTGTTGCTGCTTGCCTTAGCCTAGTATTCGAGCACGGCGGGAGGAACCCGCATAGAGCAAAAGCCTCTTTGCTAGGGCATCCCCTCTGGGAAAGCACAGCATTCTCTGGGAAATCAGAGTCGGATCTGTGGGATGCTGCTGCTGTTTTCCTGAGGAAGACTCCACAGCACGGTGTAATAAATCTGCATGGAGCGAGATCCACTTTGCCTGGGCATCCCTTCTGCCTGAGAGAGAAGCCTGGTTGCGCCTGTGGAAAGAGCCTTAAAGAAAGGGACATGTCTGTCACTGCACTCCCCAGGAGCCTGTCTCGGGAAAGTGCAGCATGCTGCCCCAGGAGAAGAGAAGGAGTCGTTGGCCTTGTGGACGGAAAACGGTCGCGAAGCAGGAGCGCCGGCCCTGGCAAGAACAGCGGGCCGGTGGCAAGACAATTGTCACCCTCTGCTTGTGCAGAGAGACGAAGCTAAGGAGACACGAGGGGATGATTGGGCACGGGAGCGTGCTCTAATCTGAGGAAGGAGTCTGGACAGAAGGAAGGCCTTTCCTGTGCCTCTGGGCCCAAGGGGATAGCAGGTCCTTGGCCACCTGTCCAGAGGGCAGACGTGGGCTTGCCACCAATCTCCCGAACCTGAACTCGCAGAAACACCTCCTGGAGGAACGGGCAATCAAATGCCGTCTTCCTCCAGGATGTGGCAGCCTTGGCGGAGGCAGGGGGTGTGTCGGGGAAACAGGGACAGTTTCCCATTACTCCCCATCCCAGGGCACGGGCCGTGTGCAGTGATCCTCTCGCGGCTCCTGAAGGATGGGGAAGGCACGAGCCTAGTCCCCTGTCCCCCTGAATGCCAGAGCGAAAGGGCAGGACTTGCCTACGAGGAGAGATGTCATTGTGAGCAGAGTGCCATCCTAGGCCATGCACGCTGCTGCAGGGTCGAGGCTGGGTCTGCTTATTTCGGCTTGGTAGGATGAACCCAGGATGTGAACTTGGAGCCCGGGAAAGCAAGGCACAAGAGGCACCAGCTCTCCCGCTGCTCTTCTTCCCTGAAGCGACTAAAGCCTTGCTGAGGAAGCAGCGGCCAAGTGCAGTTCGCTCCAAGCCAAAGCCTCTGCGAAAGCACAGCATTCGCTGAGAAATCAGAGTCGGATCTGCGGGCTCTACTGCTGCTTGCCTGAGCCCGGTCTCGCGGTGGGAGAAACCCGCATACAGCGAAATCCTCTTTGCCCGGGCTTCTCCTCTGGGAAAGCACAGCATTCACTGGGAAATCAGAATCGGATGTGGGGGATGCTGCTGCTGAATACGTAAGCTACTCTCCACAGCACGTTGGAAGATACCCGCATGCAACGAAATCCTCTTTGCCCTAGCACCTCTTTGCCTAAGAGAGAAGCGTGGTTGCACATCTGAAAGGGCCTTAAGGAAAGGGACATGTCTTTCACTGCACTCCCCAGGAGCAAGTCTGGGGCAGGCCGAACAAGCCGCCCCCAGAGAAGAGAAGATGCCATTGGCCTTGAGTTTGGGAAACGGTCGGGAAGCAGGAGAGCCTGCCGTGGCAGGAAGAGCAGGCCGGTGGCAAGACAAGTGTCACCCGCTCCCGGTGCGGAGAGACGAAGCCTCACTGCTAATGAGACATGAGGTGACGACTAGGGCAGGGGCACCTGCTCCACTCTGAGGAAGGAGTCTGGGCAGAAGGCAGGCCTGTCTTGTGCCTCTGGTCCCAAGGGGACAGCATGTCCTTGACCACCTGTCCGTAGGGCACACTTGGGCTTGCTACCAGGAGCCAAACCCGGAACTTGAGGAACAGCTCCCTCGTGAAATGGGCAGTCAGATGCCATCTTCCTCCAAGATGTGACAGCGTTTTCGGTGGCAGGGGGTTTGCCGGGGAAGGAGTGGGGACAGTCCCCCAAAGCTCCCCATTCCAGGGAACGGACGGTGTTCAGGGATCCTGTCGCCTCTCCTCTCCTGTGGCGAAGGCACTGGCCTTGTCCGTGAGTCCGCCTGAGAGCCAGTACCAAAGGCCAAGCGTTGCCTACAACGGGAGTTGGTAGTGTGCATTGAGTGCCATCCTAGGCCACGCACGCTGCTGCAGGTTTGTGGCTGTGTCTGCTTATTTCGGCCTGGCAGCGAGAACCCAGGGCGCCAACATGAAGCCCGGGACAGCAAGGCCTAAGACGGACCAGCTCTCCGCAGCTCTTCTTCCCTGACGCGACAGAGCAAACACCGAAATCCTTGCTGAGGAAGCAGCAGCGAAGTGCGGTTCCCGCCAAGCTGAAAAACCTATGCGAAAGCATAGCCATCGCTGGGAAATCAGAGTCGTTTTTGTGGGCTGCTGTTGCTGCTTGCCTTAGCCTAGTATTCGAGCACGGCGGGAGGAACCCGCATAGAGCAAAAGCCTCTTTGCTAGGGCATCCCCTCTGGAAAGCACAGCATTCTCTGGGAAATCAGAGTCGGATCTGTGGGATGCTGCTGTTGTTTTCCTGAGGAAGACTCCACAGCACGGTGTAATAAATCTGCATGGAGCGAGATCCACTTTGCCTGGGCATCCCTTCTGCCTGAGAGAGAAGCCTGGTTGCGCCTGTGGAAAGAGCCTTAAATAAAGGGACATGTCTGTCACTGCACTCCCCAGGAGCCTGTCTCGGGAAAGTGCAGCATGCTGCCCCAGGAGAAGAGAAGGAGTCGTTGGCCTTGTGGACGGAAAACGGTCGCGAAGCAGGAGCGCCGGCCCTGGCAAGAACAGCGGGCCGGTGGCAAGACAATTGTCACCCTCTGCTTGTGCAGAGAGACGAAGCTAAGGAGACACGAGGGTATGATTGGGCACGGGAGCGTGCTCTAATCTGAGGAAGGAGTCTGGACAGAAGGAAGGCCTTTCCTGTGCCTCTGGGCCCAAGGGGATAGCAGGTCCTTGGCCACCTGTCCAGAGGGCAGACGTGGGCTTGCCACCAATCTCCCGAACCTGAACTCGCAGAAACACCTCCTGGAGGAACGGGCAATCAAATGCCGTCTTCCAACAGGATGTGGCAGCCTTGGCGGAGGCAGGGGGTGTGTCGGGGAAACAGGGACAGTTTCCCATTACTCCCCATCCCAGGGCACGGGCCGTGTGCAGTGATCCTCTCGCGGCTCCTCAAGGATGGGGAAGGCACGAGCCTAGTCCCCTGTCCCCCTGAATGCCAGAGCGAAAGGGCAGGCCTTGCCTACGAGGAGAGATGTCATTGTGAGCAGAGTGCCATCCTAGGCCATGCACGCTGCTGCAGGGTCGAGGCTGGGTCTGCTTATTTCGGCTTGGTAGGATGAACCCAGGATGTGAACTTGGAGCCCGGGAAAGCAAGGCCCAAGAGGCACCAGCTCTCCCGCTGCTCTTCTTCCCTGAAGCGACTAAAGCCTTGCTGAGGAAGCAGCGGCCAAGTGCTGTTCGCTCCAAGCCAAAGCCTCTGCGAAAGCACAGCATTCGCTGAGAAATCAGAGTCGGATCTGCGGGCTCTACTGCTGCTTTCCTGAGCCCGGTGTAACGGTGGGAGAAACCCGCATACAGCGAAATCCTCTTTGCCCGGGCATCTCCTCTGGGAAAGCACAGCATTCACTGGGAAATCAGAATCGGATGTGGGGGATGCTGCTGCTGAATACCTAAGCTACTCTCCACAGCACGTTGGAAGATACCCGCATGCAACGAAATCCTCTTTGCCCTAGCACCTCTTTGCCTAAGAGAGAAGCGTGGTTGCACATCTGAAAGGGCCTTAAGGAAAGGGACATGTCTTTCACTGCACTCCCCAGGAGCAAGTCTGGGGCAGGCCGAACAAGCCGCCCCCAGAGAAGAGAAGGTGCCATTGGCCTTGAGTTTGGGAAACGGTCGGGAAGCAGGAGAGCCTGCCGTGGCAGGAAGAGCAGGCCGGTGGCAAGACAAGTGTCACCCGCTCCCGGTGCGGAGAGACGAAGCCTCACTGCTAAAGAGACATGAGGTGACGACTAGGGCAGGGGCACCTGCTCCACTCTGAGGAAGGAGTCTGGGCAGAAGGCAGGCCTGTCTTGTGCCTCTGGTCCCAAGGGGACAGCATGTCCTTGACCACCTGTCCGTAGGGCACACTCGGGCTTGCTACCAGGAGCCAAACCCGGAACTTGAGGAACAGCTCCCTCGTGAAATGGGCAGTCAGATGCCATCTTCCTCCAAGATGTGACAGCGTTTTCGGTGGCAGGGGGTTTGCCGGGGAAGGAGTGGGGACAGTCCCCCAAAGCTCCCCATTCCAGGGAACGGACGGTGTTCAGGGATCCTGTCGCCTCTCCTCTCCTGTGGCGAAGGCACTGGCCTTGTCCGTGAGTCCGCCTGAGAGCCAGTACCAAAGGCCAAGCGTTGCCTACAACGGGAGTTGGTAGTGTGCATTGAGTGCCATCCTAGGCCACGCACGCTGCTGCAGGTTTGTGGCTGTGTCTGCTTATTTCGGCCTGGCAGCGAGAACCCAGGGCGCCAACATGAAGCCCGGGACAGCAAGGCCTAAGACGGACCAGCTCTCCGCAGCTCTTCTTCCCTGACGCGACAGAGCAAACACCGAAATCCTTGCTGAGGAAGCAGCAGCGAAGTGCGGTTCCCGCCAAGCTGAAAAGCTATGCGAAAGCATAGCCATCGCTGGGAAATCAGAGTCGTTTCTGTGGGCTGCTGTTGCTGCTTGCCTTAGCCTAGTATTCGAGCACGGCGGGAGGAACCCGCATAGAGCAAAAGCCTCTTTGCTAGGGCATCCCCTCTGGGAAAGCACAGCATTCTCTGGGAAATCAGAGTCGGATCTGTGGGATGCTGCTGCTGTTTTCCTGAGGAAGACTCCACAGCACGGTGTAATAAATCTGCATGGAGCGAGATCCACTTTGCCTGGGCATCCCTTCTGCCTGAGAGAGAAGCCTGGTTGCGCCTGTGGAAAGAGCCTTAAAGAAAGGGACATGTCTGTCACTGAACTCCCCAGGAGCCTGTCTCGGGAAAGTGCAGCATGCTGCCCCAGGAGAAGAGAAGGAGTCGTTGGCCTTGTGGACGGAAAACGGTCGCGAAGCAGGAGCGCCGGCCCTGGCAAGAACAGCGGGCCGGTGGCAAGACAATTGTCACCCTCTGCTTGTGCAGAGAGACGAAGCTAAGGAGACACGAGGGGATGATTGGGCACGGGAGCGTGCTCTAATCTGAGGAAGGAGTCTGGACAGAAGGAAGGCCTTTCCTGTGCCTCTGGGCCCAAGGGGATAGCAGGTCCTTGGCCACCTGTCCAGAGGGCAGACGTGGGCTTGCCACCAATCTCCCGAACCTGAACTCGCAGAAACACCTCCTGGAGGAACGGGCAATCAAATGCCGTCTTCCTCCAGGATGTGGCAGCCTTGGCGGAGGCAGGGGGTGTGTCGGGGAAACAGGGACAGTTTCCCATTACTCCCCATCCCAGGGCACGGGCCGTGTGCAGTGATCCTCTCGCGGCTCCTGAAGGATGGGGAAGGCACGAGCCTAGTCCCCTGTCCCCCTGAATGCCAGAGCGAAAGGGCAGGACTTGCCTACGAGGAGAGATGTCATTGTGAGCAGAGTGCCATCCTAGGCCATGCACGCTGCTGCAGGGTCGAGGCTGGGTCTGCTTATTTCGGCTTGGTAGGATGAACCCAGGATGTGAACTTGGAGCCCGGGAAAGCAAGGCACAAGAGGCACCAGCTCTCCCGCTGCTCTTCTTCCCTGAAGCGACTAAAGCCTTGCTGAGGAAGCAGCGGCCAAGTGCAGTTCGCTCCAAGCCAAAGCCTCTGCGAAAGCACAGCATTCGCTGAGAAATCAGAGTCGGATCTGCGGGCTCTACTGCTGCTTGCCTGAGCCCGGTCTCGCGGTGGGAGAAACCCGCATACAGCGAAATCCTCTTTGCCCGGGCTTCTCCTCTGGGAAAGCACAGCATTCACTGGGAAATCAGAATCGGATGTGGGGGATGCTGCTGCTGAATACGTAAGCTACTCTCCACAGCACGTTGGAAGATACCCGCATGCAACGAAATCCTCTTTGCCCTAGCACCTCTTTGCCTAAGAGAGAAGCGTGGTTGCACATCTGAAAGGGCCTTAAGGAAAGGGACATGTCTTTCACTGCACTCCCCAGGAGCAAGTCTGGGGCAGGCCGAACAAGCCGCCCCCAGAGAAGAGAAGATGCCATTGGCCTTGAGTTTGGGAAACGGTCGGGAAGCAGGAGAGCCTGCCGTGGCAGGAAGAGCAGGCCGGTGGCAAGACAAGTGTCACCCGCTCCCGGTGCGGAGAGACGAAGCCTCACTGCTAATGAGACATGAGGTGACGACTAGGGCAGGGGCACCTGCTCCACTCTGAGGAAGGAGTCTGGGCAGAAGGCAGGCCTGTCTTGTGCCTCTGGTCCCAAGGGGACAGCATGTCCTTGACCACCTGTCCGTAGGGCACACTTGGGCTTGCTACCAGGAGCCAAACCCGGAACTTGAGGAACAGCTCCCTCGTGAAATGGGCAGTCAGATGCCATCTTCCTCCAAGATGTGACAGCGTTTTCGGTGGCAGGGGGTTTGCCGGGGAAGGAGTGGGGACAGTCCCCCAAAGCTCCCCATTCCAGGGAACGGACGGTGTTCAGGGATCCTGTCGCCTCTCCTCTCCTGTGGCGAAGGCACTGGCCTTGTCCGTGAGTCCGCCTGAGAGCCAGTACCAAAGGCCAAGCGTTGCCTACAACGGGAGTTGGTAGTGTGCATTGAGTGCCATCCTAGGCCACGCACGCTGCTGCAGGTTTGTGGCTGTGTCTGCTTATTTCGGCCTGGCAGCGAGAACCCAGGGCGCCAACATGAAGCCCGGGACAGCAAGGCCTAAGACGGACCAGCTCTCCGCAGCTCTTCTTCCCTGACGCGACAGAGCAAACACCGAAATCCTTGCTGAGGAAGCAGCAGCGAAGTGCGGTTCCCGCCAAGCTGAAAAACCTATGCGAAAGCATAGCCATCGCTGGGAAATCAGAGTCGTTTTTGTGGGCTGCTGTTGCTGCTTGCCTTAGCCTAGTATTCGAGCACGGCGGGAGGAACCCGCATAGAGCAAAAGCCTCTTTGCTAGGGCATCCCCTCTGGAAAGCACAGCATTCTCTGGGAAATCAGAGTCGGATCTGTGGGATGCTGCTGTTGTTTTCCTGAGGAAGACTCCACAGCACGGTGTAATAAATCTGCATGGAGCGAGATCCACTTTGCCTGGGCATCCCTTCTGCCTGAGAGAGAAGCCTGGTTGCGCCTGTGGAAAGAGCCTTAAAGAAAGGGACATGTCTGTCACTGCACTCCCCAGGAGCCTGTCTCGGGAAAGTGCAGCATGCTGCCCCAGGAGAAGAGAAGGAGTCGTTGGCCTTGTGGACGGAAAACGGTCGCGAAGCAGGAGCGCCGGCCCTGGCAAGAACAGCGGGCCGGTGGCAAGACAATTGTCACCCTCTGCTTGTGCAGAGAGACGAAGCTAAGGAGACACGAGGGTATGATTGGGCACGGGAGCGTGCTCTAATCTGAGGAAGGAGTCTGGACAGAAGGAAGGCCTTTCCTGTGCCTCTGGGCCCAAGGGGATAGCAGGTCCTTGGCCACCTGTCCAGAGGGCAGACGTGGGCTTGCCACCAATCTCCCGAACCTGAACTCGCAGAAACACCTCCTGGAGGAACGGGCAATCAAATGCCGTCTTCCAACAGGATGTGGCAGCCTTGGCGGAGGCAGGGGGTGTGTCGGGGAAACAGGGACAGTTTCCCATTACTCCCCATCCCAGGGCACGGGCCGTGTGCAGTGATCCTCTCGCGGCTCCTCAAGGATGGGGAAGGCACGAGCCTAGTCCCCTGTCCCCCTGAATGCCAGAGCGAAAGGGCAGGCCTTGCCTACGAGGAGAGATGTCATTGTGAGCAGAGTGCCATCCTAGGCCATGCACGCTGCTGCAGGGTCGAGGCTGGGTCTGCTTATTTCGGCTTGGTAGGATGAACCCAGGATGTGAACTTGGAGCCCGGGAAAGCAAGGCCCAAGAGGCACCAGCTCTCCCGCTGCTCTTCTTCCCTGAAGCGACTAAAGCCTTGCTGAGGAAGCAGCGGCCAAGTGCTGTTCGCTCCAAGCCAAAGCCTCTGCGAAAGCACAGCATTCGCTGAGAAATCAGAGTCGGATCTGCGGGCTCTACTGCTGCTTTCCTGAGCCCGGTGTAACGGTGGGAGAAACCCGCATACAGCGAAATCCTCTTTGCCCGGGCATCTCCTCTGGGAAAGCACAGCATTCACTGGGAAATCAGAATCGGATGTGGGGGATGCTGCTGCTGAATACCTAAGCTACTCTCCACAGCACGTTGGAAGATACCCGCATGCAACGAAATCCTCTTTGCCCTAGCACCTCTTTGCCTAAGAGAGAAGCGTGGTTGCACATCTGAAAGGGCCTTAAGGAAAGGGACATGTCTTTCACTGCACTCCCCAGGAGCAAGTCTGGGGCAGGCCGAACAAGCCGCCCCCAGAGAAGAGAAGGTGCCATTGGCCTTGAGTTTGGGAAACGGTCGGGAAGCAGGAGAGCCTGCCGTGGCAGGAAGAGCAGGCCGGTGGCAAGACAAGTGTCACCCGCTCCCGGTGCGGAGAGACGAAGCCTCACTGCTAAAGAGACATGAGGTGACGACTAGGGCAGGGGCACCTGCTCCACTCTGAGGAAGGAGTCTGGGCAGAAGGCAGGCCTGTCTTGTGCCTCTGGTCCCAAGGGGACAGCATGTCCTTGACCACCTGTCCGTAGGGCACACTCGGGCTTGCTACCAGGAGCCAAACCCGGAACTTGAGGAACAGCTCCCTCGTGAAATGGGCAGTCAGATGCCATCTTCCTCCAAGATGTGACAGCGTTTTCGGTGGCAGGGGGTTTGCCGGGGAAGGAGTGGGGACAGTCCCCCAAAGCTCCCCATTCCAGGGAACGGACGGTGTTCAGGGATCCTGTCGCCTCTCCTCTCCTGTGGCGAAGGCACTGGCCTTGTCCGTGAGTCCGCCTGAGAGCCAGTACCAAAGGCCAAGCGTTGCCTACAACGGGAGTTGGTAGTGTGCATTGAGTGCCATCCTAGGCCACGCACGCTGCTGCAGGTTTGTGGCTGTGTCTGCTTATTTCGGCCTGGCAGCGAGAACCCAGGGCGCCAACATGAAGCCCGGGACAGCAAGGCCTAAGACGGACCAGCTCTCCGCAGCTCTTCTTCCCTGACGCGACAGAGCAAACACCGAAATCCTTGCTGAGGAAGCAGCAGCGAAGTGCGGTTCCCGCCAAGCTGAAAAGCTATGCGAAAGCATAGCCATCGCTGGGAAATCAGAGTCGTTTCTGTGGGCTGCTGTTGCTGCTTGCCTTAGCCTAGTATTCGAGCACGGCGGGAGGAACCCGCATAGAGCAAAAGCCTCTTTGCTAGGGCATCCCCTCTGGGAAAGCACAGCATTCTCTGGGAAATCAGAGTCGGATCTGTGGGATGCTGCTGCTGTTTTCCTGAGGAAGACTCCACAGCACGGTGTAATAAATCTGCATGGAGCGAGATCCACTTTGCCTGGGCATCCCTTCTGCCTGAGAGAGAAGCCTGGTTGCGCCTGTGGAAAGAGCCTTAAAGAAAGGGACATGTCTGTCACTGAACTCCCCAGGAGCCTGTCTCGGGAAAGTGCAGCATGCTGCCCCAGGAGAAGAGAAGGAGTCGTTGGCCTTGTGGACGGAAAACGGTCGCGAAGCAGGAGCGCCGGCCCTGGCAAGAACAGCGGGCCGGTGGCAAGACAATTGTCACCCTCTGCTTGTGCAGAGAGACGAAGCTAAGGAGACACGAGGGGATGATTGGGCACGGGAGCGTGCTCTAATCTGAGGAAGGAGTCTGGACAGAAGGAAGGCCTTTCCTGTGCCTCTGGGCCCAAGGGGATAGCAGGTCCTTGGCCACCTGTCCAGAGGGCAGACGTGGGCTTGCCACCAATCTCCCGAACCTGAACTCGCAGAAACACCTCCTGGAGGAACGGGCAATCAAATGCCGTCTTCCTCCAGGATGTGGCAGCCTTGGCGGAGGCAGGGGGTGTGTCGGGGAAACAGGGACAGTTTCCCATTACTCCACATCCCAGGGCACGGGCCGTGTGCAGTGATCCTCTCGCGGCTCCTCAAGGATGGGGAAGGCACGAGCCTAGTCCCCTGTCCCCCTGAATGCCAGAGCGAAAGGGCAGGCCTTGCCTACGAGGAGAGATGTCATTGTGAGCAGAGTGCCATCCTAGGCCATGCACGCTGCTGCAGGGTCGAGGCTGGGTCTGCTTATTTCGGCTTGGTAGGATGAACCCAGGATGTGAACTTGGAGCCCGGGAAAGCAAGGCACAAGAGGCACCAGCTCTCCCGCTGCTCTTCTTCCCTGAAGCGACTAAAGCCTTGCTGAGGAAGCAGCGGCCAAGTGCAGTTCGCTCCAAGCCAAAGCCTCTGCGAAAGCACAGCATTCGCTGAGAAATCAGAGTCGGATCTGCGGGCTCTACTGCTGCTTGCCTGAGCCCGGTCTCGCGGTGGGAGAAACCCGCATACAGCGAAATCCTCTTTGCCCGGGCTTCTCCTCTGGGAAAGCACAGCATTCACTGGGAAATCAGAATCGGATGTGGGGGATGCTGCTGCTGAATACCTAAGCTACTCTCCACAGCACGTTGGAAGATACCCGCATGCAACGAAATCCTCTTTGCCCTAGCACCTCTTTGCCTAAGAGAGAAGCGTGGTTGCACATCTGAAAGGGCCTTAAGGAAAGGGACATGTCTTTCACTGCACTCCCCAGGAGCAAGTCTGGGGCAGGCCGAACAAGCCGCCCCCAGAGAAGAGAAGATGCCATTGGCCTTGAGTTTGGGAAACGGTCGGGAAGCAGGAGAGCCTGCCGTGGCAGGAAGAGCAGGCCGGTGGCAAGACAAGTGTCACCCGCTCCCGGTGCGGAGAGACGAAGCCTCACTGCTAATGAGACATGAGGTGACGACTAGGGCAGGGGCACCTGCTCCACTCTGAGGAAGGAGTCTGGGCAGAAGGCAGGCCTGTCTTGTGCCTCTGGTCCCAAGGGGACAGCATGTCCTTGACCACCTGTCCGTAGGGCACACTTGGGCTTGCTACCAGGAGCCAAACCCGGAACTTGAGGAACAGCTCCCTCGTGAAATGGGCAGTCAGATGCCATCTTCCTCCAAGATGTGACAGCGTTTTCGGTGGCAGGGGGTTTGCCGGGGAAGGAGTGGGGACAGTCCCCCAAAGCTCCCCATTCCAGGCAACGGACGGTGTTCAGGGATCCTGTCGCCTCTCCTCTCCTGTGGCGAAGGCACTGGCCTTGTCCGTGAGTCCGCCTGAGAGCCAGTACCAAAGGCCAAGCGTTGCCTACAACGGGAGTTGGTAGTGTGCATTGAGTGCCATCCTAGGCCACGCACGCTGCTGCAGGTTTGTGGCTGTGTCTGCTTATTTCGGCCTGGCAGCGAGAACCCAGGGCGCCAACATGAAGCCCGGGACAGCAAGGCCTAAGACGGACCAGCTCTCCGCAGCTCTTCTTCCCTGACGCGACAGAGCAAACACCGAAATCCTTGCTGAGGAAGCAGCAGCGAAGTGCGGTTCCCGCCAAGCTGAAAAACCTATGCGAAAGCATAGCCATCGCTGGGAAATCAGAGTCGTTTTTGTGGGCTGCTGTTGCTGCTTGCCTTAGCCTAGTATTCGAGCACGGCGGGAGGAACCCGCATAGAGCAAAAGCCTCTTTGCTAGGGCATCCCCTCTGGAAAGCACAGCATTCTCTGGGAAATCAGAGTCGGATCTGTGGGATGCTGCTGTTGTTTTCCTGAGGAAGACTCCACAGCACGGTGTAATAAATCTGCATGGAGCGAGATCCACTTTGCCTGGGCATCCCTTCTGCCTGAGAGAGAAGCCTGGTTGCGCCTGTGGAAAGAGCCTTAAAGAAAGGGACATGTCTGTCACTGCACTCCCCAGGAGCCTGTCTCGGGAAAGTGCAGCATGCTGCCCCAGGAGAAGAGAAGGAGTCGTTGGCCTTGTGGACGGAAAACGGTCGCGAAGCAGGAGCGCCGGCCCTGGCAAGAACAGCGGGCCGGTGGCAAGACAATTGTCACCCTCTGCTTGTGCAGAGAGACGAAGCTAAGGAGACACGAGGGTATGATTGGGCACGGGAGCGTGCTCTAATCTGAGGAAGGAGTCTGGACAGAAGGAAGGCCTTTCCTGTGCCTCTGGGCCCAAGGGGATAGCACGTCCTTGGCCACCTGTCCAGAGGGCAGACGTGGGCTTGCCACCAATCTCCCGAACCTGAACTCGCAGAAACACCTCCTGGAGGAACGGGCAATCAAATGCCGTCTTCCTCCAGGATGTGGCAGCCTTGGCGGAGGCAGGGGGTGTGTCGGGGAAACAGGGACAGTTTCCCATTACTCCCCATCCCAGGGCACGGGCCGTGTGCAGTGATCCTCTCGCGGCTCCTCAAGGATGGGGAAGGCACGAGCCTAGTCCCCTGTCCCCCTGAATGCCAGAGCGAAAGGGCAGGCCTTGCCTACGAGGAGAGATGTCATTGTGAGCAGAGTGCCATCCTAGGCCATGCACGCTGCTGCAGGGTCGAGGCTGGGTCTGCTTATTTCGGCTTGGTAGGATGAACCCAGGATGTGAACTTGGAGCCCGGGAAAGCAAGGCCCAAGAGGCACCAGCTCTCCCGCTGCTCTTCTTCCCTGAAGCGACTAAAGCCTTGCTGAGGAAGCAGCGGCCAAGTGCTGTTCGCTCCAAGCCAAAGCCTCTGCGAAAGCACAGCATTCGCTGAGAAATCAGAGTCGGATCTGCGGGCTCTACTGCTGCTTGCCTGAGCCCGGTGTAACGGTGGGAGAAACCCGCATACAGCGAAATCCTCTTTGCCCGGGCATCTCCTCTGGGAAAGCACAGCATTCACTGGGAAATCATAATCGGATGTGGGGGATGCTGCTGCTGAATACCTAAGCTACTCTCCACAGCACGTTGGAAGATACCCGCATGCAACGAAATCCTCTTTGCCCTAGCACCTCTTTGCATAAGAGAGAAGCGTGGTTGCACATCTGAAAGGGCCTTAAGGAAAGGGACATGTCTTTCACTGCACTCCCCAGGAGCAAGTCTGGGGCAGGCCGAACAAGCCGCCCCCAGAGAAGAGAAGGTGCCATTGGCCTTGAGTTTGGGAAACGGTCGGGAAGCAGGAGAGCCTGCCGTTGCAGGAAGAGCAGGCCGGTGGCAAGACAAGTGTCACCCGCTCCCGGTGCGGAGAGACGAAGCCTCACTGCTAATGAGACATGAGGTGACGACTAGGGCAGGGGCACCTGCTCCACTCTGAGGAAGGAGTCTGGGCAGAAGGCAGGCCTGTCTTGTGCCTCTGGTCCCAAGGGGACAGCATGTCCTTGACCACCTGTCCGTAGGGCACACTTGGGCTTGCTACCAGGAGCCAAACCCGGAACTTGAGGAACAGCTCCCTCGTGAAATGGGCAGTCAGATGCCATCTTCCTCCAAGATGTGACAGCGTTTTCGGTGGCAGGGGGTTTGCCGGGGAAGGAGTGGGGACAGTCCCCCAAAGCTCCCCATTCCAGGGAACGGACGGTGTTCAGGGATCCTGTCGCCTCTCCTCTCCTGTGGCGAAGGCACTGGCCTTGTCCGTGAGTCCGCCTGAGAGCCAGTACCAAAGGCCAAGCGTTGCCTACAACGGGAGTTGGTAGTGTGCATTGAGTGCCATCCTAGGCCACGCACGCTGCTGCAGGTTTGTGGCTGTGTCTGCTTATTTCGGCCTGGCAGCGAGAACCCAGGGCGCCAACATGAAGCCCGGGACAGCAAGGCCTAAGACGGACCAGCTCTCCGCAGCTCTTCTTCCCTGACGCGACAGAGCAAACACCGAAATCCTTGCTGAGGAAGCAGCAGCGAAGTGAGGTTCCCGCCAAGCTGAAAAACCTATGCGAAAGCATAGCCATCGCTGGGAAATCAGAGTCGTTTTTGTGGGCTGCTGTTGCTGCTTGCCTTAGCCTAGTATTCGAGCACGGCGGGAGGAACCCGCATAGAGCAAAAGCCTCTTTGCTAGGGCATCCCCTCTGGAAAGCACAGCATTCTCTGGGAAATCAGAGTCGGATCTGTGGGATGCTGCTGCTGTTTTCCTGAGGAAGACTCCACAGCACGGTGTAATAAATCTGCATGGAGCGAGATCCACTTTGCCTGGGCATCCCTTCTGCCTGAGAGAGAAGCCTGGTTGCGCCTGTGGAAAGAGCCTTAAAGAAAGGGACATGTCTGTCACTGCACTCCCCAGGAGCCTGTCTCGGGAAAGTGCAGCATGCTGCCCCAGGAGAAGAGAAGGAGTCGTTGGCCTTGTGGACGGAAAACGGTCGCGAAGCAGGAGCGCCGGCCCTGGCAAGAACAGCGGGCCGGTGGCAAGACAATTGTCACGCTCTGCTTGTGCAGAGAGACGAAGCTAAGGAGACACGAGGGTATGATTGGGCACGGGAGCGTGCTCTAATCTGAGGAAGGAGTCTGGACAGAAGGAAGGCCTTTCCTGTGCCTCTGGGCCCAAGGGGATAGCAGGTCCTTGGCCACCTGTCCAGAGGGCAGACGTGGGCTTGCCACGAATCTCCCGAACCTGAACTCGCAGAAACACCTCCTGGAGGAACGGGCAATCAAATGCCGTCTTCCTCCAGGATGTGGCAGCCTTGGCGGAGGCAGGGGGTGTGTCGGGGAAACAGGGACAGTTTCCCATTACTCCCCATCCCAGGGCACGGGCCGTGTGCAGTGATCCTCTCGCGGCTCCTCAAGGATGGGGAAGGCACGAGCCTAGTCCCCTGTCCCCCTGAATGCCAGAGCGAAAGGACAGGCCTTGCCTACGAGGAGAGATGTCATTGTGAGCAGAGTGCCATCCTATGCCATGCACGCTGCTGCAGGGTCGAGGCTGGGTCTGCTTATTTCGGCTTGGTAGGATGAACCCAGGATGTGAACTTGGAGCCCGGGAAAGCAAGGCCCAAGAGGCACCAGCTCTCCCGCTGCTCTTCTTCCCTGAAGCGACTAAAGCCTTGCTGAGGAAGCAGCGGCCAAGTGCTGTTCGCTCCAAGCCAAAGCCTCTGCGAAAGCACAGCATTCGCTGAGAAATCAGAGTCGGATCTGCGGGCTCTACTGCTGCTTGCCTGAGCCCGGTGTAACGGTGGGAGAAACCCGCATACAGCGAAATCCTCTTTGCCCGGGCATCTCCTCTGGGAAAGCACAGCATTCACTGGGAAATCATAATCGGATGTGGGGGATGCTGCTGCTGAATACCTAAGCTACTCTCCACAGCACGTTGGAAGATACCCGCATGCAACGAAATCCTCTTTGCCCTAGCACCTCTTTGCATAAGAGAGAAGCGTGGTTGCACATCTGAAAGGGCCTTAAGGAAAGGGACATGTCTTTCACTGCACTCCCCAGGAGCAAGTCTGGGGCAGGCCGAACAAGCCGCCCCCAGAGAAGAGAAGGTGCCATTGGCCTTGAGTTTGGGAAACGGTCGGGAAGCAGGAGAGCCTGCCGTTGCAGGAAGAGCAGGCCGGTGGCAAGACAAGTGTCACCCGCTCCCGGTGCGGAGAGACGAAGCCTCACTGCTAATGAGACATGAGGTGACGACTAGGGCAGGGGCACCTGCTCCACTCTGAGGAAGGAGTCTGGGCAGAAGGCAGGCCTGTCTTGTGCCTCTGGTCCCAAGGGGACAGCATGTCCTTGACCACCTGTCCGTAGGGCACACTTGGGCTTGCTACCAGGAGCCAAACCCGGAACTTGAGGAACAGCTCCCTCGTGAAATGGGCAGTCAGATGCCATCTTCCTCCAAGATGTGACAGCGTTTTCGGTGGCAGGGGGTTTGCCGGGGAAGGAGTGGGGACAGTCCCCCAAAGCTCCCCATTCCAGGGAACGGACGGTGTTCAGGGATCCTGTCGCCTCTCCTCTCCTGTGGCGAAGGCACTGGCCTTGTCCGTGAGTCCGCCTGAGAGCCAGTACCAAAGGCCAAGCGTTGCCTACAACGGGAGTTGGTAGTGTGCATTGAGTGCCATCCTAGGCCACGCACGCTGCTGCAGGTTTGTGGCTGTGTCTGCTTATTTCGGCCTGGCAGCGAGAACCCAGGGCGCCAACATGAAGCCCGGGACAGCAAGGCCTAAGACGGACCAGCTCTCCGCAGCTCTTCTTCCCTGACGCGACAGAGCAAACACCGAAATCCTTGCTGAGGAAGCAGCAGCGAAGTGAGGTTCCCGCCAAGCTGAAAAACCTATGCGAAAGCATAGCCATCGCTGGGAAATCAGAGTCGTTTTTGTGGGCTGCTGTTGCTGCTTGCCTTAGCCTAGTATTCGAGCACGGCGGGAGGAACCCGCATAGAGCAAAAGCCTCTTTGCTAGGGCATCCCCTCTGGAAAGCACAGCATTCTCTGGGAAATCAGAGTCGGATCTGTGGGATGCTGCTGCTGTTTTCCTGAGGAAGACTCCACAGCACGGTGTAATAAATCTGCATGGAGCGAGATCCACTTTGCCTGGGCATCCCTTCTGCCTGAGAGAGAAGCCTGGTTGCGCCTGTGGAAAGAGCCTTAAAGAAAGGGACATGTCTGTCACTGCACTCCCCAGGAGCCTGTCTCGGGAAAGTGCAGCATGCTGCCCCAGGAGAAGAGAAGGAGTCGTTGGCCTTGTGGACGGAAAACGGTCGCGAAGCAGGAGCGCCGGCCCTGGCAAGAACAGCGGGCCGGTGGCAAGACAATTGTCACCCTCTGCTTGTGCAGAGAGACGAAGCTAAGGAGACACGAGGGTATGATTGGGCACGGGAGCGTGCTCTAATCTGAGGAAGGAGTCTGGACAGAAGGAAGGCCTTTCCTGTGCCTCTGGGCCCAAGGGGATAGCAGGTCCTTGGCCACCTGTCCAGAGGGCAGACGTGGGCTTGCCACGAATCTCCCGAACCTGAACTCGCAGAAACACCTCCTGGAGGAACGGGCAATCAAATGCCGTCTTCCTCCAGGATGTGGCAGCCTTGGCGGAGGCAGGGGGTGTGTCGGGGAAACAGGGACAGTTTCCCATTACTCCCCATCCCAGGGCACGGGCCGTGTGCAGTGATCCTCTCGCGGCTCCTCAAGGATGGGGAAGGCACGAGCCTAGTCCCCTGTCCCCCTGAATGCCAGAGCGAAAGGACAGGCCTTGCCTACGAGGAGAGATGTCATTGTGAGCAGAGTGCCATCCTATGCCATGCACGCTGCTGCAGGGTCGAGGCTGGGTCTGCTTATTTCGGCTTGGTAGGATGAACCCAGGATGTGAACTTGGAGCCCGGGAAAGCAAGGCCCAAGAGGCACCAGCTCTCCCGCTGCTCTTCTTCCCTGAAGCGACTAAAGCCTTGCTGAGGAAGCAGCGGCCAAGTGCTGTTCGCTCCAAGCCAAAGCCTCTGCGAAAGCACAGCATTCGCTGAGAAATCAGAGTCGGATCTGCGGGCTCTACTGCTGCTTGCCTGAGCCCGGTGTAACGGTGGGAGAAACCCGCATACAGTGAAATCCTCTTTGCCCGGGCATCTCCTCTGGGAAAGCACAGCATTCACTGGGAAATCAGAATCGGATGTGGGGGATGCTGCTGCTGAATACCTAAGCTACTCTCCACAGCACGTTGGAAGATACCCGCATGCAACGAAATCCTCTTTGCCCTAGCACCTCTTTGCCTAAGAGAGAAGCGTGGTTGCACATCTGAAAGGGCCTTAAGGAAAGGGACATGTCTTTCACTGCACTCCCCAGGAGCAAGTCTGGGGCAGGCCGAACAAGCCGCCCCCAGAGAAGAGAAGGTGCCATTGGCCTTGAGTTTGGGAAACGGTCGGGAAGCAGGAGAGCCTGCCGTGGCAGGAAGAGCAGGCCGGTGGCAAGACAAGTGTCACCCGCTCCCGGTGCGGAGAGACGAAGCCTCACTGCTAAAGAGACATGAGGTGACGACTAGGGCAGGGGCACCTGCTCCACTCTGAGGAAGGAGTCTGGGCAGAAGGCAGGCCTGTCTTGTGCCTCTGGTCCCAAGGGGACAGCATGTCCTTGACCACCTGTCCGTAGGGCACACTCGGGCTTGCTACCAGGAGCCAAACCCGGAACTTGAGGAACAGCTCCCTCGTGAAATGGGCAGTCAGATGCCATCTTCCTCCAAGATGTGACAGCGTTTTCGGTGGCCGGGGGTTTGCCCGGGAAGGAGTGGGGACAGTCCCCCAAAGCTCCCCATTCCAGGGAACGGACGGTGTTCAGGGATCCTGTCGCCTCTCCTCTCCTGTGGCGAAGGCACTGGCCTTGTCCGTGAGTCCGCCTGAGAGCCAGTACCAAAGGCCAAGCGTTGCCTACAACGGGAGTTGGTAGTGTGCATTGAGTGCCATCCTAGGCCACGCACGCTGCTGCAGGTTTGTGGCTGTGTCTGCTTATTTCGGCCTGGCAGCGAGAACCCAGGGCGCCAACATGAAGCCCGGGACAGCAAGGCCTAAGACGGACCAGCTCTCCGCAGCTCTTCTTCCCTGACGCGACAGAGCAAACACCGAAATCCTTGCTGAGGAAGCAGCAGCGAAGTGCGGTTCCCGCCAAGCTGAAAAGCTATGCGAAAGCATAGCCATCGCTGGGAAATCAGAGTCGTTTCTGTGGGCTGCTGTTGCTGCTTGCCTTAGCCTAGTATTCGAGCACGGCGGGAGGAACCCGCATAGAGCAAAAGCCTCTTTGCTAGGGCATCCCCTCTGAGAAAGCACAGCATTCTCTGGGAAATCAGAGTCGGATCTGTGGGATGCTGCTGCTGTTTTCCTGAGGAAGACTCCACAGCACGGTGTAATAAATCTGCATGGAGCGAGATCCACTTTGCCTGGGCATCCCTTCTGCCTGAGAGAGAAGCCTGGTTGCGCCTGTGGAAAGAGCCTTAAAGAAAGGGACATGTCTGTCACTGAACTCCCCAGGAGCCTGTCTCGGGAAAGTGCAGCATGCTGCCCCAGGAGAAGAGAAGGAGTCGTTGGCCTTGTGGACGGAAAACGGTCGCGAAGCAGGAGCGCCGGCCCTGGCAAGAACAGCGGGCCGGTGGCAAGGCAATTGTCACCCTCTGCTTGTGCAGAGAGACGAAGCTAAGGAGACACAAGGGGATGATTGGGCACGGGAGCGTGCTCTAATCTGAGGAAGGAGTCTGGACAGAAGGAAGGCCTTTCCTGTGCCTCTGGGCCCAAGGGGATAGCAGGTCCTTGGCCACCTGTCCAGAGGGCAGACGTGGGCTTGCCACCAATCTCCCGAACCTGAACTCGCAGAAACACCTCCTGGAGGAACGGGCAATCAAATGCCGTCTTCCTCCAGGATGTGGCAGCCTTGGCGGAGGCAGGGGGTGTGTCGGGGAAACAGGGACAGTTTCCCATTACTCCCCATCCCAGGGCACGGGCCGTGTGCAGTGATCCTCTGGCGGCTCCTCAAGGATGGGGAAGGCACGAGCCTAGTCCCCTGTCCCCCTGAATGCCAGAGCGAAAGGGCAGGCCTTGCCTACGAGGAGAGATGTCATTGTGAGCAGAGTGCCATCCTAGGCCATGCACGCTGCTGCAGGGTCGAGGCTGGGTCTGCTTATTTCGGCTTGGTAGGATGAACCCAGGATGTGAACTTGGAGCCCGGGAAAGCAAGGCCCAAGAGGCACCAGCTCTCCCGCTGCTCTTCTTCCCTGAAGCGACTAAAGCCTTGCTGAGGAAGCAGCGGCCAAGTGCTGTTCGCTCCAAGCCAAAGCCTCTGCGAAAGCACAGCATTCACTGATAAATCAGAGTCGGATCTGCGGGCTCTACTGCTGCTTGCCTGAGCCCGGTGTAACGGTGGGAGAAACCCGCATACAGCGAAATCCTGTTTGCCCGGGCATCTCCTCTGTGAAAGCACAGCATTCACTGGGAAATCAGAATCGGATGTGGGGGATGCTGCTGCTGAATACCTAAGCTACTCTCCACAGCACGTTGGAAGATACCCGCATGCAACGAAATCCTCTTTGCCCTAGCACCTCTTTGCCTAAGAGAGAAGCGTGGTTGCACATCTGAAAGGGCCTTAAGGAAAGGGACATGTCTTTCACTGCACTCCCCAGGAGCAAGTCTGGGGCAGGCCGAACAAGCCGCCCCCAGAGAAGAGAAGATGCCATTGGCCTTGAGTTTGGGAAACGGTCGGGAAGCAGGAGAGCCTGCCGTGGCAGGAAGAGCAGGCCGGTGGCAAGACAAGTGTCACCCGCTCCCGGTGCGGAGAGACGAAGCCTCACTGCTAATGAGACATGAGGTGACGACTAGGGCAGGGGCACCTGCTCCACTCTGAGGAAGGAGTCTGGGCAGAAGGCAGGCCTGTCTTGTGCCTCTGGTCCCAAGGGGACAGCATGTCCTTGACCACCTGTCCGTAGGGCACACTTGGGCTTGCTACCAGGAGCCAAACCCGGAACTTGAGGAACAGCTCCCTCGTGAAATGGGCAGTCAGATGCCATCTTCCTCCAAGATGTGACAGCGTTTTCGGTGGCAGGGGGTTTGCCGGGGAAGGAGTGGGGACAGTCCCCCAAAGCTCCCCATTCCAGGGAACGGACGGTGTTCAGGGATCCTGTCGCCTCTCCTCTCCTGTGGCGAAGGCACTGGCCTTGTCCGTGAGTCCGCCTGAGAGCCAGTACCAAAGGCCAAGCGTTGCCTACAACGGGAGTTGGTAGTGTGCATTGAGTGCCATCCTAGGCCACGCACGCTGCTGCAGGTTTGTGGCTGTGTCTGCTTATTTCGGCCTGGCAGCGAGAACCCAGGGCGCCAACATGAAGCCCGGGACAGCAAGGCCTAAGACGGACCAGCTCTCCGCAGCTCTTCTTCCCTGACGCGACAGAGCAAACACCGAAATCCTTGCTGAGGAAGCAGCAGCGAAGTGCGGTTCCCGCCAAGCTGAAAACCTATGCGAAAGCATAGCCATCGCTGGGAAATCAGAGTCGTTTCTGTGGGCTGCTGTTGCTGCTTGCCTTAGCCTAGTATTCGAGCACGGCGGGAGGAACCCGCATAGATCAAAAGCCTCTTTGCTAGGGCATCCCCTCTGGGAAAGCACAGCATTCTCTGGGAAATCAGAGTCGGATCTGTGGGATGCTGCTGCTGTTTTCCTGAGGAAGACTCCACAGCACGGTGTAATAAATCTGCATGGAGCGAGATCCACTTTGCCTGGGCATCCCTTCTGCCTGAGAGAGAAGCCTGGTTGCGCCTGTGGAAAGAGCCTTAAAGAAAGGGACATGTCTGTCACTGCACTCCCCAGGAGCCTGTCTCGGGAAAGTGCAGCATGCTGCCCCAGGAGAAGAGAAGGAGTCGTTGGCCTTGTGGACGGAAAACGGTCGCGAAGCAGGAGCGCCGGCCCTGGCAAGAACAGGGGGACGGTGGCAAGACAATTGTCACCCTCTGCTTGTGCAGAGAGACGAAGCTAAGGAGACACGAGGGGATGATTGGGCACGGGAGCGTGCTCTAATCTGAGGAAGGAGTCTGGACAGAAGGAAGGCCTTTCCTGTGCCTCTGGGCCCAAGGGGATAGCAGGTCCTTGGCCACCTGTCCAGTGGGCAGACGTGGGCTTGCCACGAATCTCCCGAACCTGAACTCGCAGAAACACCTCCTGGAGGAACGGGCAATCAAATGCCGTCTTCCTCCAGGATGTGGCAGCCTTGGCGGAGGCAGGGGGTGTGTCGGGGAAACAGGGACAGTTTCCCATTACTCCCCATCCCAGGGCACGGGCCGTGTGCAGTGATCCTCTCGCGGCTCCTCAAGGATGGGGAAGGCACGAGCCTAGTCCCCTGTCCCCCTGAATGCCAGAGCGAAAGGACAGGCCTTGCCTACGAGGAGAGATGTCATTGTGAGCAGAGTGCCATCCTAGGCCATGCACGCTGCTGCAGGGTCGAGGCTGGGTCTGCTTATTTCGGCTTGGTAGGATGAACCCAGGATGTGAACTTGGAGCCCGGGAAAGCAAGGCCCAAGAGGCACCAGCTCTCCCGCTGCTCTTCTTCCCTGAAGCGACTAAAGCCTTGCTGAGGAAGCAGCGGCCAAGTGCTGTTCGCTCCAAGCCAAAGCCTCTGCGAAAGCACAGCATTCGCTGAGAAATCAGAGTCGGATCTGCGGGCTCTACTGCTGCTTGCCTGAGCCCGGTGTAACGGTGGGAGAAACCCGCATACAGTGAAATCCTCTTTGCCCGGGCATCTCCTCTGGGAAAGCACAGCATTCACTGGGAAATCAGAATCGGATGTGTGGGATGCTGCTGCTGAATACCTAAGCTACTCTCCACAGCACGTTGGAAGATACCCGCATGCAACGAAATCCTCTTTGCCCTAGCACCTCTTTGCCTAAGAGAGAAGCGTGGTTGCACATCTGAAAGGGCCTTAAGTAAAGGGACATGTCTTTCACTGCACTCCCCAGGAGCAAGTCTGGGGCAGGCCGAACAAGCCGCCCCCAGAGAAGAGAAGGTGCCATTGGCCTTGAGTTTGGGAAACGGTCGGGAAGCAGGAGAGCCTGCCGTGGCAGGAAGTGCAGGCCGGTGGCAAGACAAGTGTCACCCGATCCCGGTGCGGAGAGACGAAGCCTCACTGCTAAAGAGACATGAGGTGACGACTAGGGCAGGGGCACCTGCTCCACTCTGAGGAAGGAGTCTGGGCAGAAGGCAGGCCTGTCTTGTGCCTCTGGTCCCAAGGGGACAGCATGTCCTTGAACACCTGTCCGTAGGGCACACTCGGGCTTGCTACCAGGAGCCAAACCCGGAACTTGAGGAACAGCTCCCTCGTGAAATGGGCAGTCAGATGCCATCTTCCTCCAAGATGTGACAGCGTTTTCGGTGGCAGGGGGTTTGCCGGGGAAGGAGTGGGGACAGTCCCCCAAAGCTCCCCATTCCAGGGAACGGACGGTGTTCAGGGATCCTGTCGCCTCTCCTCTCCTGTGGCGAAGGCACTGGCCTTGTCCGTGAGTCCGCCTGAGAGCCAGTACCAAAGGCCAAGCGTTGCCTACAACGGGAGTTGGTAGTGTGCATTGAGTGCCATCCTAGGCCACGCACGCTGCTGCAGGTTTGTGGCTGTGTCTGCTTATTTCGGCCTGGCAGCGAGAACCCAGGGCGCCAACATGAAGCCCGGGACAGCAAGGCCTAAGACGGACCAGCTCTCCGCAGCTCTTCTTCCCTGACGCGACAGAGCAAACACCGAAATCCTTGCTGAGGAAGCAGCAGCGAAGTGCGGTTCCCGCCAAGCTGAAAAGCTATGCGAAAGCATAGCCATCGCTGGGAAATCAGAGTCGTTTCTGTGGGCTGCTGTTGCTGCTTGCCTTAGCCTAGTATTCGAGCACGGCGGGAGGAACCCGCATAGAGCAAAAGCCTCTTTGCTAGGGCATCCCCTCTGGGAAAGCACAGCATTCTCTGGGAAATCAGAGTCGGATCTGTGGGATGCTGCTGCTGTTTTCCTGAGGAAGACTCCACAGCACGGTGTAATAAATCTGCATGGAGCGAGATCCACTTTGCCTGGGCATCCCTTCTGCCTGAGAGAGAAGCGTGGTTGCGCCTGTGGAAAGATCCTTAAAGAAAGGGACATGTCTGTCACTGCACTCCCCAGGAGCCTGTCTCGGGAAAGTGCAGCATGCTGCCCCAGGAGAAGAGAAGGAGTCGTTGGCCTTGTGGACGGAAAACGGTCGCGAAGCAGGAGCGCCGGCCCTGGCAAGAACAGCGGGCCGGTGGCAAGACAATTGTCACCCTCTGCTTGTGCAGAGAGACGAAGCTAAGGAGACACGAGGGGATGATTGGGCACGGGAGCGTGCTCTAAACTGCGGAAGGAGTCTGGACAGAAGGAAGGCCTTTCCTGTGCCTCTGGGCCCAAGGGGATAGCAGGTCCTTGGCCACCTGTCCAGAGGGCAGACGTGGGCTTGCCACCAATCTCCCGAACCTGAACTCGCAGAAACACCTCCTGGAGGAACGGGCAATCAAATGCCATCTTCCTCCAGGATGTGGCAGCCTTGGCGGAGGCAGGGGGTGTGTCGGGGAAACAGGGACAGTTTCCCATTACTCCCCATCCCAGGGCACGGGCCGTGTGCAGTGATCCTCTCGCGGCTCCTCAAGAATGGGGAAGGCACGAGCCTAGTCCCCTGTCCTCCTGAATGCCAGAGCGAAAGGGCAGGCCTTGCCTACGAGGAGAGATGTCATTGTGAGCAGAGTGCCATCCTAGGCCATGCACGCTGCTGCAGGGTCGAGGCTGGGTCTGCTTATTTCGGCTTGGTAGGATGAACCCAGGATGTGAACTTGGAGCCCGGGAAAGCAAGGCCCAAGAGGCACCAGCTCTCCCGCTGCTCTTCTTCCCTGAAGCGACTAAAGCCTTGCTGAGGAAGCAGCGGCCAAGTGCTGTTCGCTCCAAGCCAAAGCCTCTGCGAAAGCACAGCATTCACTGATAAATCAGAGTCGGATCTGCGGGCTCTACTGCTGCTTGCCTGAGCCCGGTGTAACGGTGGAAGAAACCCGCATACAGCGAAATCCTCTTTGCCCGGGCATCTCCTCTGTGAAAGCACAGCATTCACTGGGAAATCAGAATCGGATGTGGGGGATGCTGCTGCTGAATACCTAAGCTACTCTCCACAGCACGTTGGAAGATACCCGCATGCAACGAAATCCTCTTTGCCCTAGCACCTCTTTGCCTAAGAGAGAAGCGTGGTTGCACATCTGAAAGGGCCTTAAGGAAAGGGACATGTCTTTCACTGCACTCCCCAGGAGCAAGTCTGGGGCAGGCCGAACAAGCCGCCCCCAGGGAAGAGAAGGTGCCATTGGCCTTGAGTTTGGGAAACGGTCGGGAAGCAGGAGAGCCTGCCGTGGCAGGAAGAGCAGGCCGGTGGCAAGACAAGTGTCACCCGCTCCCGGTGCGGAGAGACGAAGCCTCACTGCTAATGAGACATGAGGTGACGACTAGGGCAGGGGCACCTGCTCCACTCTGAGGAAGGAGTCTGGGCAGAAGGCAGGCCTGTCTTGTGCCTCTGGTCCCAAGGGGACCTTGACCACCTGTCCGTAGGGCACACTCGGGCTTGCTACCAGGAGCCAAACCCGGAACTTGAGGAACAGCTCCCTCGTGAAATGGGCAGTCAGATGCCATCTTCCTCCAAGATGTGACAGCGTTTTCGGTGGCAGGGGGTTTGCCGGGGAAGGAGTGGGGACAGTCCCCCAAAGCTCCCCATTCCAGGGAACGGACGGTGTTCAGGGATCCTGTCGCCTCTCCTCTCCTGTGGCGAAGGCACTGGCCTTGTCCGTGAGTCCGCCTGAGAGCCAGTACCAAAGGCCAAGCGTTGCCTACAACGGGAGTTGGTAGTGTGCATTGAGTGCCATCCTAGGCCACGCACGCTGCTGCAGGTTTGTGGCTGTGTCTGCTTATTTCGGCCTGGCAGCGAGAACCCAGGGCGCCAACATGAAGCCCGGGACAGCAAGGCCTAAGACGGACCAGCTCTCCGCAGCTCTTCTTCCCTGACGCGACAGAGCAAACACCGAAATCCTTGCTGAGGAAGCAGCAGCGAAGTGCGGTTCCCGCCAAGCTGAAAAACCTATGCGAAAGCATAGCCATCGCTGGGAAATCAGAGTCGTTTTTGTGGGCTGCTGTTGCTGCTTGCCTTAGCCTAGTATTCGAGCACGGCGGGAGGAACCCGCATAGAGCAAAAGCCTCTTTGCTAGGGCATCCCCTCTGGAAAGCACAGCATTCTCTGGGAAATCAGAGTCGGATCTGTGGGATGCTGCTGCTGTTTTCCTGAGGAAGACTCCACAGCACGGTGTAATAAATCTGCATGGAGCGAGATCCACTTTGCCTGGGCATCCCTTCTGCCTGAGAGAGAAGCCTGGTTGCGCCTGTGGAAAGAGCCTTAAAGAAAGGGACATGTCTGTCACTGCACTCCCCAGGAGCCTGTCTCGGGAAAGTGCAGCATGCTGCCCCAGGAGAAGAGAAGGAGTCGTTGGCCTTGTGGACGGAAAACGGTCGCGAAGCAGGAGCGCCGGCCCTGGCAAGAACAGCGGGCCGGTGGCAAGACAATTGTCACCCTCTGCTTGTGCAGAGAGACGAAGCTAAGGAGACACGAGGGGATGATTGGGCACGGGAGCGTGCTCTAATCTGAGGAAGGAGTCTGGACAGAAGGAAGGCCTTTCCTGTGCCTCTGGGCCCAAGGGGATAGCAGGTCCTTGGCCACCTGTCCAGAGGGCAGACGTGGGCTTGCCACCAATCTCCCGAACCTGAACTCGCAGAAACACCTCCTGGAGGAACGGGCAATCAAATGCCGTCTTCCTCCAGTATGTGGCAGCCTTGGCGGAGGCAGGGGGTGTGTCGGGGAAACAGGGACAGTTTCCCATTACTCCCCATCCCAGGGCACGGGCCGTGTGCAGTGATCCTCTCGCGGCTCCTCAAGGATGGGGAAGGCACGAGCCTAGTCCCCTGTCCCCCTGAATGCCAGAGCGAAAGGACAGGCCTTGCCTACGAGGAGAGATGTCATTGTGAGCAGAGTGCCATCCTATGCCATGCACGCTGCTGCAGGGTCGAGGCTGGGTCTGCTTATTTCGGCTTGGTAGGATGAACCCAGGATGTGAACTTGGAGCCCGGGAAAGCAAGGCCCAAGAGGCACCAGCTCTCCCGCTGCTCTTCTTCCCTGAAGCGACTAAAGCCTTGCTGAGGAAGCAGCGGCCAAGTGCTGTTCGCTCCAAGCCAAAGCCTCTGCGAAAGCACAGCATTCGCTGAGAAATCAGAGTCGGTTCTGCGGGCTCTACTGCTGCTTGCCTGAGCCCGGTGTAACGGTGGGAGAAACCCGCATACAGCGAAATCCTGTTTGCCCGGGCATCTCCTCTGTGAAAGCACAGCATTCACTGGGAAATCAGAATCGGATGTGGGGGATGCTGCTGCTGAATACCTAAGCTACTCTCCACAGCACGTTGGAAGATACCCGCATGCAACGAAATCCTCTTTGCCCTAGCACCTCTTTGCCTAAGAGAGAAGCGTGGTTGCACATCTGAAAGGGCCTTAAGGAAAGGGACATGTCTTTCACTGCACTCCCCAGGAGCAAGTCTGGGGCAGGCCGAACAAGCCGCCCCCAGAGAAGAGAAGATGCCATTGGCCTTGAGTTTGGGAAACGGTCGGGAAGCAGGAGAGCCTGCCGTGGCAGGAAGAGCAGGCCGGTGGCAAGACAAGTGTCACCCGCTCCCGGTGCGGAGAGACGAAGCCTCACTGCTAATGAGACATGAGGTGACGACTAGGGCAGGGGCACCTGCTCCACTCTGAGGAAGGAGTCTGGGCAGAAGGCAGGCCTGTCTTGTGCCTCTGGTCCCAAGGGGACAGCATGTCCTTGACCACCTGTCCGTAGGGCACACTTGGGCTTGCTACCAGGAGCCAAACCCGGAACTTGAGGAACAGCTCCCTCGTGAAATGGGCAGTCAGATGCCATCTTCCTCCAAGATGTGACAGCGTTTTCGGTGGCAGGGGGTTTGCCGGGGAAGGAGTGGGGACAGTCCCCCAAAGCTCCCCATTCCAGGGAACGGACGGTGTTCAGGGATCCTGTCGCCTCTCCTCTCCTGTGGCGAAGGCACTGGCCTTGTCCGTGAGTCCGCCTGAGAGCCAGTACCAAAGGCCAAGCGTTGCCTACAACGGGAGTTGGTAGTGTGCATTGAGTGCCATCCTAGGCCACGCACGCTGCTGCAGGTTTGTGGCTGTGTCTGCTTATTTCGGCCTGGCAGCGAGAACCCAGGGCGCCAACATGAAGCCCGGGACAGCAAGGCCTAAGACGGACCAGCTCTCCGCAGCTCTTCTTCCCTGACGCGACAGAGCAAACACCGAAATCCTTGCTGAGGAAGCAGCAGCGAAGTGCGGTTCCCGCCAAGCTGAAAACCTATGCGAAAGCATAGCCATCGCTGGGAAATCAGAGTCGTTTCTGTGGGCTGCTGTTGCTGCTTGCCTTAGCCTAGTATTCGAGCACGGCGGGAGGAACCCGCATAGAGCAAAAGCCTCTTTGCTAGGGCATCCCCTCTGGGAAAGCACAGCATTCTCTGGGAAATCAGAGTCGGATCTGTGGGATGCTGCTGCTGTTTTCCTGAGGAAGACTCCACAGCACGGTGTAATAAATCTGCATGGAGCGAGATCCACTTTGCCTGGGCATCCCTTCTGCCTGAGAGAGAAGCCTGGTTGCGCCTGTGGAAAGAGCCTTAAAGAAAGGGACATGTCTGTCACTGCACTCCCCAGGAGCCTGTCTCGGGAAAGTGCAGCATGCTGCCCCAGGAGAAGAGAAGGAGTCGTTGGCCTTGTGGACGGAAAACGGTCGCGAAGCAGGAGCGCCGGCCCTGGCAAGAACAGGGGGACGGTGGCAAGACAATTGTCACCCTCTGCTTGTGCAGAGAGACGAAGCTAAGGAGACACGAGGGGATGATTGGGCACGGGAGCGTGCTCTAATCTGAGGAAGGAGTCTGGACAGAAGGAAGGCCTTTCCTGTGCCTCTGGGCCCAAGGGGATAGCAGGTCCTTGGCCACCTGTCCAGAGGGCAGACGTGGGCTTGCCACCAATCTCCCGAACCTGAACTCGCAGAAACACCTCCTGGAGGAACGGGCAATCAAATGCCGTCTTCCTCCAGGATGTGGCAGCCTTGGCGGAGGCAGGGGGTGTGTCGGGGAAACAGGGACAGTTTCCCATTACTCCCCATCCCAGGGCACGGGCCGTGTGCAGTGATCCTCTCGCGGCTCCTCAAGGATGGGGAAGGCACGAGCCTAGTCCCCTGTCCCCCTGAATGCCAGAGCGAAAGGGCAGGCCTTGCCTACGAGGAGAGATGTCATTGTGAGCAGAGTGCCATCCTAGGCCATGCACGCTGCTGCAGGGTCGAGGCTGGGTCTGCTTATTTCGGCTTGGTAGGATGAACCCAGGATGTGAACTTGGAGCCCGGGAAAGCAAGGCCCAAGAGGCACCAGCTCTCCCGCTGCTCTTCTTCCCTGAAGCGACTAAAGCCTTGCTGAGGAAGCAGCGGCCAAGTGCTGTTCGCTCCAAGCCAAAGCCTCTGCGAAAGCACAGCATTCGCTGAGAAATCAGAGTCGGATCTGCGGGCTCTACTGCTGCTTGCCTGAGCCCGGTGTAACGATGGGAGAAACCCGCATACAGTGAAATCCTCTTTGCCCGGGCATCTCCTCTGGGAAAGCACAGCATTCACTGGGAAATCAGAATCGGATGTGTGGGATGCTGCTGCTGAATACCTAAGCTACTCTCCACAGCACGTTGGAAGATACCCGCATGCAACGAAATCCTCTTTGCCCTAGCACCTCTTTGCCTAAGAGAGAAGCGTGGTTGCACATCTGAAAGGGCCTTAAGTAAAGGGACATGTCTTTCACTGCACTCCCCAGGAGCAAGTCTGGGGCAGGCCGAACAAGCCGCCCCCAGAGAAGAGAAGGTGCCATTGGCCTTGAGTTTGGGAAACGGTCGGGAAGCAGGAGAGCCTGCCGTGGCAGGAAGTGCAGGCCGGTGGCAAGACAAGTGTCACCCGATCCCGGTGCGGAGAGACGAAGCCTCACTGCTAAAGAGACATGAGGTGACGACTAGGGCAGGGGCACCTGCTCCACTCTGAGGAAGGAGTCTGGGCAGAAGGCAGGCCTGTCTTGTGCCTCTGGTCCCAAGGGGACAGCATGTCCTTGACCACCTGTCCGTAGGGCACACTCGGGCTTGCTACCAGGAGCCAAACCCGGAACTTGAGGAACAGCTCCCTCGTGAAATGGGCAGTCAGATGCCATCTTCCTCCAAGATGTGACAGCGTTTTCGGTGGCAGGGGGTTTGCCGGGGAAGGAGTGGGGACAGTCCCCCAAAGCTCCCCATTCCAGGGAACGGACGGTGTTCAGGGATCCTGTCGCCTCTCCTCTCCTGTGGCGAAGGCACTGGCCTTGTCCGTGAGTCCGCCTGAGAGCCAGTACCAAAGGCCAAGCGTTGCCTACAACGGGAGTTGGTAGTGTGCATTGAGTGCCATCCTAGGCCACGCACGCTGCTGCAGGTTTGTGGCTGTGTCTGCTTATTTCGGCCTGGCAGCGAGAACCCAGGGCGCCAACATGAAGCCCGGGACAGCAAGGCCTAAGACGGACCAGCTCTCCGCAGCTCTTCTTCCCTGACGCGACAGAGCAAACACCGAAATCCTTGCTGAGGAAGCAGCAGCGAAGTGCGGTTCCCGCCAAGCTGAAAAGCTATGCGAAAGCATAGCCATCGCTGGGAAATCAGAGTCGTTTCTGTGGGCTGCTGTTGCTGCTTGCCTTAGCCTAGTATTCGAGCACGGCGGGAGGAACCCGCATAGAGCAAAAGCCTCTTTGCTAGGGCATCCCCTCTGGGAAAGCACAGCATTCTCTGGGAAATCAGAGTCGGATCTGTGGGATGCTGCTGCTGTTTTCCTGAGGAAGACTCCACAGCACGGTGTAATAAATCTGCATGGAGCGAGATCCACTTTGCCTGGGCATCCCTTCTGCCTGAGAGAGAAGCGTGGTTGCGCCTGTGGAAAGATCCTTAAAGAAAGGGACATGTCTGTCACTGCACTCCCCAGGAGCCTGTCTCGGGAAAGTGCAGCATGCTGCCCCAGGAGAAGAGAAGGAGTCGTTGGCCTTGTGGACGGAAAACGGTCGCGAAGCAGGAGCGCCGGCCCTGGCAAGAACAGCGGGCCGGTGGCAAGACAATTGTCACCCTCTGCTTGTGCAGAGAGACGAAGCTAAGGAGACACGAGGGGATGATTGGGCACGGGAGCGTGCTCTAAACTGCGGAAGGAGTCTGGACAGAAGGAAGGCCTTTCCTGTGCCTCTGGGCCCAAGGGGATAGCAGGTCCTTGGCCACCTGTCCAGAGGGCAGACGTGGGCTTGCCACCAATCTCCCGAACCTGAACTCGCAGAAACACCTCCTGGAGGAACGGGCAATCAAATGCCATCTTCCTCCAGGATGTGGCAGCCTTGGCGGAGGCAGGGGGTGTGTCGGGGAAACAGGGACAGTTTCCCATTACTCCCCATCCCAGGGCACGGGCCGTGTGCAGTGATCCTCTCGCGGCTCCTCAAGGATGGGGAAGGCACGAGCCTAGTCCCCTGTCCTCCTGAATGCCAGAGCGAAAGGGCAGGCCTTGCCTACGAGGAGAGATGTCATTGTGAGCAGAGTGCCATCCTAGGCCATGCACGCTGCTGCAGGGTCGAGGCTGGGTCTGCTTATTTCGGCTTGGTAGGATGAACCCAGGATGTGAACTTGGAGCCCGGGAAAGCAAGGCCCAAGAGGCACCAGCTCTCCCGCTGCTCTTCTTCCCTGAAGCGACTAAAGCCTTGCTGAGGAAGCAGCGGCCAAGTGCTGTTCGCTCCAAGCCAAAGCCTCTGCGAAAGCACAGCATTCACTGATAAATCAGAGTCGGATCTGCGGGCTCTACTGCTGCTTGCCTGAGCCCGGTGTAACGGTGGAAGAAACCCGCATACAGCGAAATCCTCTTTGCCCGGGCATCTCCTCTGTGAAAGCACAGCATTCACTGGGAAATCAGAATCGGATGTGGGGGATGCTGCTGCTGAATACCTAAGCTACTCTCCACAGCACGTTGGAAGATACCCGCATGCAACGAAATCCTCTTTGCCCTAGCACCTCTTTGCCTAAGAGAGAAGCGTGGTTGCACATCTGAAAGGGCCTTAAGGAAAGGGACATGTCTTTCACTGCACTCCCCAGGAGCAAGTCTGGGGCAGGCCGAACAAGCCGCCCCCAGGGAAGAGAAGGTGCCATTGGCCTTGAGTTTGGGAAACGGTCGGGAAGCAGGAGAGCCTGCCGTGGCAGGAAGAGCAGGCCGGTGGCAAGACAAGTGTCACCCGCTCCCGGTGCGGAGAGACGAAGCCTCACTGCTAATGAGACATGAGGTGACGACTAGGGCAGGGGCACCTGCTCCACTCTGAGGAAGGAGTCTGGGCAGAAGGCAGGCCTGTCTTGTGCCTCTGGTCCCAAGGGGACCTTGACCACCTGTCCGTAGGGCACACTCGGGCTTGCTACCAGGAGCCAAACCCGGAACTTGAGGAACAGCTCCCTCGTGAAATGGGCAGTCAGATGCCATCTTCCTCCAAGATGTGACAGCGTTTTCGGTGGCAGGGGGTTTGCCGGGGAAGGAGTGGGGACAGTCCCCCAAAGCTCCCCATTCCAGGGAACGGACGGTGTTCAGGGATCCTGTCGCCTCTCCTCTCCTGTGGCGAAGGCACTGGCCTTGTCCGTGAGTCCGCCTGAGAGCCAGTACCAAAGGCCAAGCGTTGCCTACAACGGGAGTTGGTAGTGTGCATTGAGTGCCATCCTAGGCCACGCACGCTGCTGCAGGTTTGTGGCTGTGTCTGCTTATTTCGGCCTGGCAGCGAGAACCCAGGGCGCCAACATGAAGCCCGGGACAGCAAGGCCTAAGACGGACCAGCTCTCCGCAGCTCTTCTTCCCTGACGCGACAGAGCAAACACCGAAATCCTTGCTGAGGAAGCAGCAGCGAAGTGCGGTTCCCGCCAAGCTGAAAAACCTATGCGAAAGCATAGCCATCGCTGGGAAATCAGAGTCGTTTTTGTGGGCTGCTGTTGCTGCTTGCCTTAGCCTAGTATTCGAGCACGGCGGGAGGAACCCGCATAGAGCAAAAGCCTCTTTGCTAGGGCATCCCCTCTGGAAAGCACAGCATTCTCTGGGAAATCAGAGTCGGATCTGTGGGATGCTGCTGCTGTTTTCCTGAGGAAGACTCCACAGCACGGTGTAATAAATCTGCATGGAGCGAGATCCACTTTGCCTGGGCATCCCTTCTGCCTGAGAGAGAAGCCTGGTTGCGCCTGTGGAAAGAGCCTTAAAGAAAGGGACATGTCTGTCACTGCACTCCCAAGGAGCCTGTCTCGGGAAAGTGCAGCATGCTGCCCCAGGAGAAGAGAAGGAGTCGTTGGCCTTGTGGACGGAAAACGGTCGCGAAGCAGGAGCGCCGGCCCTGGCAAGAACAGCGGGCCGGTGGCAAGACAATTGTCACCCTCTGCTTGTGCAGAGAGACGAAGCTAAGGAGACACGAGGGGATGATTGGGCACGGGAGCGTGCTCTAATCTGAGGAAGGAGTCTGGACAGAAGGAAGGCCTTTCCTGTGCCTCTGGGCCCAAGGGGATAGCAGGTCCTTGGCCACCTGTCCAGAGGGCAGACGTGGGCTTGCCACCAATCTCCCGAACCTGAACTCGCAGAAACACCTCCTGGAGGAACGGGCAATCAAATGCCGTCTTCCTCCAGTATGTGGCAGCCTTGGCGGAGGCAGGGGGTGTGTCGGGGAAACAGGGACAGTTTCCCATTACTCCCCATCCCAGGGCACGGGCCGTGTGCAGTGATCCTCTCGCGGCTCCTCAAGGATGGGGAAGGCACGAGCCTAGTCCCCTGTCCCCCTGAATGCCAGAGCGAAAGGACAGGCCTTGCCTACGAGGAGAGATGTCATTGTGAGCAGAGTGCCATCCTATGCCATGCACGCTGCTGCAGGGTCGAGGCTGGGTCTGCTTATTTCGGCTTGGTAGGATGAACCCAGGATGTGAACTTGGAGCCCGGGAAAGCAAGGCCCAAGAGGCACCAGCTCTCCCGCTGCTCTTCTTCCCTGAAGCGACTAAAGCCTTGCTGAGAAAGCAGCGGCCAAGTGCTGTTCGCTCCAAGCCAAAGCCTCTGCGAAAGCACAGCATTCGCTGAGAAATCAGAGTCGGTTCTGCGGGCTCTACTGCTGCTTGCCTGAGCCCGGTGTAACGGTGGGAGAAACCCGCATACAGTGAAATCCTCTTTGCCCGGGCATCTCCTCTGGGAAAGCACAGCATTCACTGGGAAATCAGAATCGGATGTGGGGGATGCTGCTGCTGAATACCTAAGCTACTCTCCACAGCACGTTGGAAGATACCCGCATGCAACGAAATCCTCTTTGCCCTAGCACCTCTTTGCCTAAGAGAGAAGCGTGGTTGCACATCTGAAAGGGCCTTAAGGAAAGGGACATGTCTTTCACTGCACTCCCCAGGAGCAAGTCTGGGGCAGGCCGAACAAGCCGCCCCCAGAGAAGAGAAGGTGCCATTGGCCTTGAGTTTGGGAAACGGTCGGGAAGCAGGAGAGCCTGCCGTGGCAGGAAGAGCAGGCCGGTGGCAAGACAAGTGTCACCCGCTCCCGGTGCGGAGAGACGAAGCCTCACTGCTAAAGAGACATGAGGTGACGACTAGGGCAGGGGCACCTGCTCCACTCTGAGGAAGGAGTCTGGGCAGAAGGCAGGCCTGTCTTGTGCCTCTGGTCCCAAGGGGACAGCATGTCCTTGACCACCTGTCCGTAGGGCACACTCGGGCTTGCTACCAGGAGCCAAACCCGGAACTTGAGGAACAGCTCCCTCGTGAAATGGGCAGTCAGATGCCATCTTCCTCCAAGATGTGACAGCGTTTTCGGTGGCAGGGGGTTTGCCGGGGAAGGAGTGGGGACAGTTCCCCAAAGCTCCCCATTCCAGGGAACGGACGGTGTTCAGGGATCCTGTCGCCTCTCCTCTCCTGTGGCGAAGGCACTGGCCTTGTCCGTGAGTCCGCCTGAGAGCCAGTACCAAAGGCCAAGCGTTGCCTACAACGGGAGTTGGTAGTGTGCATTGAGTGCCATCCTAGGCCACGCACGCTGCTGCAGGTTTGTGGCTGTGTCTGCTTATTTCGGCCTGGCAGCGAGAACCCAGGGCGCCAACATGAAGCCCGGGACAGCAAGGCCTAAGACGGACCAGCTCTCCGCAGCTCTTCTTCCCTGACGCGACAGAGCAAACACCGAAATCCTTGCTGAGGAAGCAGCAGCGAAGTGCGGTTCCCGTCAAGCTGAAAAGCTATGCGAAAGCATAGCCATCGCTGGGAAATCAGAGTCGTTTCTGTGGGCTGCTGTTGCTGCTTGCCTTAGCCTAGTATTCGAGCACGGCGGGAGGAACCCGCATAGAGCAAAAGCCTCTTTGCTAGGGCATCCCCTCTGGGAAAGCACAGCATTCTCTGGGAAATCAGAGTCGGATCTGTGGGATGCTGCTGCTGTTTTCCTGAGGAAGACTCCACAGCACGGTGTAATAAATCTGCATGGAGCGAGATCCACTTTGCCTGGGCATCCCTTCTGCCTGAGAGAGAAGCCTGGTTGCGCCTGTGGAAAGAGCCTTAAAGAAAGGGACATGTCTGTCACTGCACTCCCCAGGAGCCTGTCTCGGGAAAGTGCAGCATGCTGCCCCAGGAGAAGAGAAGGAGTCGTTCGCCTTGTGGACGGAAAACGGTCGCGAAGCAGGAGCGCCGGCCCTGGCAAGAACAGCGGGCCGGTGGCAAGACAATTGTCACCCTCTGCTTGTTCAGAGAGACGAAGCTAAGGAGACACGAGGGGATGATTGGGCACGGGAGCGTGCTCTAATCTGAGGAAGGAGTCTGGACAGAAGGAAGGCCTTTCCTGTGCCTCTGGGCCCAAGGGGATAGCAGGTCCTTGGCCACCTGTCCAGAGGGCAGACGTGGGCTTGCCACCAATCTCCCGAACCTGAACTCGCAGAAACACCTCCTGGAGGAACGGGCAATCAAATGCCGTCTTCCTCCAGGATGTGGCAGCCTTGGCGGAGGCAGGGGGTGTGTCGGGGAAACAGGGACAGTTTCCCATTACTCCCCATCCCAGGGCACGGGCCGTGTGCAGTGATCCTCTCGCGGCTCCTGAAGGATGGGGAAGGCACGAGCCTAGTCCCCTGTCCCCCTGAATGCCAGAGCGAAAGGGCAGGACTTGCCTACGAGGAGAGATGTCATTGTGAGCAGAGTGCCATCCTAGGCCATGCACGCTGCTGCAGGGTCGAGGCTGGGTCTGCTTATTTCGGCTTGGTAGGATGAACCCAGGATGTGAACTTGGAGCCCGGGAAAGCAAGGCACAAGAGGCACCAGCTCTCCCGCTGCTCTTCTTCCCTGAAGCGACTAAAGCCTTGCTGAGGAAGCAGCGGCCAAGTGCAGTTCGCTCCAAGCCAAAGCCTCTGCGAAAGCACAGCATTCGCTGAGAAATCAGAGTCGGATCTGCGGGCTCTACTGCTGCTTGCCTGAGCCCGGTCTCGCGGTGGGAGAAACCCGCATACAGCGAAATCCTCTTTGCCCGGGCTTCTCCTCTGGGAAAGCACAGCATTCACTGGGAAATCAGAATCGGATGTGGGGGATGCTGCTGCTGAATACCTAAGCTACTCTCCACAGCACGTTGGAAGATACCCGCATGCAACGAAATCCTCTTTGCCCTAGCACCTCTTTGCCTAAGAGAGAAGCGTGGTTGCACATCTGAAAGGGCCTTAAGGAAAGGGACATGTCTTTCACTGCACTCCCCAGGAGCAAGTCTGGGGCAGGCCGAACAAGCCGCCCCCAGAGAAGAGAAGATGCCATTGGCCTTGAGTTTGGGAAACGGTCGGGAAGCAGGAGAGCCTGCCGTGGCAGGAAGAGCAGGCCGGTGGCAAGACAAGTGTCACCCGCTCCCGGTGCGGAGAGACGAAGCCTCACTGCTAATGAGACATGAGGTGACGACTAGGGCAGGGGCACCTGCTCCACTCTGAGGAAGGAGTCTGGGCAGAAGGCAGGCCTGTCTTGTGCCTCTGGTCCCAAGGGGACAGCATGTCCTTGACCACCTGTCCGTAGGGCACACTTGGGCTTGCTACCAGGAGCCAAACCCGGAACTTGAGGAACAGCTCCCTCGTGAAATGGGCAGTCAGATGCCATCTTCCTCCAAGATGTGACAGCGTTTTCGGTGGCAGGGGGTTTGCCGGGGAAGGAGTGGGGACAGTCCCCCAAAGCTCCCCATTCCAGGCAACGGACGGTGTTCAGGGATCCTGTCGCCTCTCCTCTCCTGTGGCGAAGGCACTGGCCTTGTCCGTGAGTCCGCCTGAGAGCCAGTACCAAAGGCCAAGCGTTGCCTACAACGGGAGTTGGTAGTGTGCATTGAGTGCCATCCTAGGCCACGCACGCTGCTGCAGGTTTGTGGCTGTGTCTGCTTATTTCGGCCTGGCAGCGAGAACCCAGGGCGCCAACATGAAGCCCGGGACAGCAAGGCCTAAGACGGACCAGCTCTCCGCAGCTCTTCTTCCCTGACGCGACAGAGCAAACACCGAAATCCTTGCTGAGGAAGCAGCAGCGAAGTGCGGTTCCCGCCAAGCTGAAAAACCTATGCGAAAGCATAGCCATCGCTGGGAAATCAGAGTCGTTTTTGTGGGCTGCTGTTGCTGCTTGCCTTAGCCTAGTATTCGAGCACGGCGGGAGGAACCCGCATAGAGCAAAAGCCTCTTTGCTAGGGCATCCCCTCTGGAAAGCACAGCATTCTCTGGGAAATCAGAGTCGGATCTGTGGGATGCTGCTGTTGTTTTCCTGAGGAAGACTCCACAGCACGGTGTAATAAATCTGCATGGAGCGAGATCCACTTTGCCTGGGCATCCCTTCTGCCTGAGAGAGAAGCCTGGTTGCGCCTGTGGAAAGAGCCTTAAATAAAGGGACATGTCTGTCACTGCACTCCCCAGGAGCCTGTCTCGGGAAAGTGCAGCATGCTGCCCCAGGAGAAGAGAAGGAGTCGTTGGCCTTGTGGACGGAAAACGGTCGCGAAGCAGGAGCGCCGGCCCTGGCAAGAACAGCGGGCCGGTGGCAAGACAATTGTCACCCTCTGCTTGTGCAGAGAGACGAAGCTAAGGAGACACGAGGGTATGATTGGGCACGGGAGCGTGCTCTAATCTGAGGAAGGAGTCTGGACAGAAGGAAGGCCTTTCCTGTGCCTCTGGGCCCAAGGGGATAGCAGGTCCTTGGCCACCTGTCCAGAGGGCAGACGTGGGCTTGCCACCAATCTCCCGAACCTGAACTCGCAGAAACACCTCCTGGAGGAACGGGCAATCAAATGCCGTCTTCCAACAGGATGTGGCAGCCTTGGCGGAGGCAGGGGGTGTGTCGGGGAAACAGGGACAGTTTCCCATTACTCCCCATCCCAGGGCACGGGCCGTGTGCAGTGATCCTCTCGCGGCTCCTCAAGGATGGGGAAGGCACGAGCCTAGTCCCCTGTCCCCCTGAATGCCAGAGCGAAAGGGCAGGCCTTGCCTACGAGGAGAGATGTCATTGTGAGCAGAGTGCCATCCTAGGCCATGCACGCTGCTGCAGGGTCGAGGCTGGGTCTGCTTATTTCGGCTTGGTAGGATGAACCCAGGATGTGAACTTGGAGCCCGGGAAAGCAAGGCCCAAGAGGCACCAGCTCTCCCGCTGCTCTTCTTCCCTGAAGCGACTAAAGCCTTGCTGAGGAAGCAGCGGCCAAGTGCTGTTCGCTCCAAGCCAAAGCCTCTGCGAAAGCACAGCATTCGCTGAGAAATCAGAGTCGGATCTGCGGGCTCTACTGCTGCTTTCCTGAGCCCGGTGTAACGGTGGGAGAAACCCGCATACAGCGAAATCCTCTTTGCCCGGGCATCTCCTCTGGGAAAGCACAGCATTCACTGGGAAATCAGAATCGGATGTGGGGGATGCTGCTGCTGAATACCTAAGCTACTCTCCACAGCACGTTGGAAGATACCCGCATGCAACGAAATCCTCTTTGCCCTAGCACCTCTTTGCCTAAGAGAGAAGCGTGGTTGCACATCTGAAAGGGCCTTAAGGAAAGGGACATGTCTTTCACTGCACTCCCCAGGAGCAAGTCTGGGGCAGGCCGAACAAGCCGCCCCCAGAGAAGAGAAGGTGCCATTGGCCTTGAGTTTGGGAAACGGTCGGGAAGCAGGAGAGCCTGCCGTGGCAGGAAGAGCAGGCCGGTGGCAAGACAAGTGTCACCCGCTCCCGGTGCGGAGAGACGAAGCCTCACTGCTAAAGAGACATGAGGTGACGACTAGGGCAGGGGCACCTGCTCCACTCTGAGGAAGGAGTCTGGGCAGAAGGCAGGCCTGTCTTGTGCCTCTGGTCCCAAGGGGACAGCATGTCCTTGACCACCTGTCCGTAGGGCACACTCGGGCTTGCTACCAGGAGCCAAACCCGGAACTTGAGGAACAGCTCCCTCGTGAAATGGGCAGTCAGATGCCATCTTCCTCCAAGATGTGACAGCGTTTTCGGTGGCAGGGGGTTTGCCGGGGAAGGAGTGGGGACAGTCCCCCAAAGCTCCCCATTCCAGGGAACGGACGGTGTTCAGGGATCCTGTCGCCTCTCCTCTCCTGTGGCGAAGGCACTGGCCTTGTCCGTGAGTCCGCCTGAGAGCCAGTACCAAAGGCCAAGCGTTGCCTACAACGGGAGTTGGTAGTGTGCATTGAGTGCCATCCTAGGCCACGCACGCTGCTGCAGGTTTGTGGCTGTGTCTGCTTATTTCGGCCTGGCAGCGAGAACCCAGGGCGCCAACATGAAGCCCGGGACAGCAAGGCCTAAGACGGACCAGCTCTCCGCAGCTCTTCTTCCCTGACGCGACAGAGCAAACACCGAAATCCTTGCTGAGGAAGCAGCAGCGAAGTGCGGTTCCCGCCAAGCTGAAAAGCTATGCGAAAGCATAGCCATCGCTGGGAAATCAGAGTCGTTTCTGTGGGCTGCTGTTGCTGCTTGCCTTAGCCTAGTATTCGAGCACGGCGGGAGGAACCCGCATAGAGCAAAAGCCTCTTTGCTAGGGCATCCCCTCTGGGAAAGCACAGCATTCTCTGGGAAATCAGAGTCGGATCTGTGGGATGCTGCTGCTGTTTTCCTGAGGAAGACTCCACAGCACGGTGTAATAAATCTGCATGGAGCGAGATCCACTTTGCCTGGGCATCCCTTCTGCCTGAGAGAGAAGCCTGGTTGCGCCTGTGGAAAGAGCCTTAAAGAAAGGGACATGTCTGTCACTGAACTCCCCAGGAGCCTGTCTCGGGAAAGTGCAGCATGCTGCCCCAGGAGAAGAGAAGGAGTCGTTGGCCTTGTGGACGGAAAACGGTCGCGAAGCAGGAGCGCCGGCCCTGGCAAGAACAGCGGGCCGGTGGCAAGACAATTGTCACCCTCTGCTTGTGCAGAGAGACGAAGCTAAGGAGACACGAGGGGATGATTGGGCACGGGAGCGTGCTCTAATCTGAGGAAGGAGTCTGGACAGAAGGAAGGCCTTTCCTGTGCCTCTGGGCCCAAGGGGATAGCAGGTCCTTGGCCACCTGTCCAGAGGGCAGACGTGGGCTTGCCACCAATCTCCCGAACCTGAACTCGCAGAAACACCTCCTGGAGGAACGGGCAATCAAATGCCGTCTTCCTCCAGGATGTGGCAGCCTTGGCGGAGGCAGGGGGTGTGTCGGGGAAACAGGGACAGTTTCCCATTACTCCACATCCCAGGGCACGGGCCGTGTGCAGTGATCCTCTCGCGGCTCCTCAAGGATGGGGAAGGCACGAGCCTAGTCCCCTGTCCCCCTGAATGCCAGAGCGAAAGGGCAGGCCTTGCCTACGAGGAGAGATGTTATTGTGAGCAGAGTGCCATCCTAGGCCATGCACGCTGCTGCAGGGTCGAGGCTGGGTCTGCTTATTTCGGCTTGGTAGGATGAACCCAGGATGTGAACTTGGAGCCCGGGAAAGCAAGGCACAAGAGGCACCAGCTCTCCCGCTGCTCTTCTTCCCTGAAGCGACTAAAGCCTTGCTGAGGAAGCAGCGGCCAAGTGCAGTTCGCTCCAAGCCAAAGCCTCTGCGAAAGCACAGCATTCGCTGAGAAATCAGAGTCGGATCTGCGGGCTCTACTGCTGCTTGCCTGAGCCCGGTCTCGCGGTGGGAGAAACCCGCATACAGCGAAATCCTCTTTGCCCGGGCTTCTCCTCTGGGAAAGCACAGCATTCACTGGGAAATCAGAATCGGATGTGGGGGATGCTGCTGCTGAATACCTAAGCTACTCTCCACAGCACGTTGGAAGATACCCGCATGCAACGAAATCCTCTTTGCCCTAGCACCTCTTTGCCTAAGAGAGAAGCGTGGTTGCACATCTGAAAGGGCCTTAAGGAAAGGGACATGTCTTTCACTGCACTCCCCAGGAGCAAGTCTGGGGCAGGCCGAACAAGCCGCCCCCAGAGAAGAGAAGATGCCATTGGCCTTGAGTTTGGGAAACGGTCGGGAAGCAGGAGAGCCTGCCGTGGCAGGAAGAGCAGGCCGGTGGCAAGACAAGTGTCACCCGCTCCCGGTGCGGAGAGACGAAGCCTCACTGCTAATGAGACATGAGGTGACGACTAGGGCAGGGGCACCTGCTCCACTCTGAGGAAGGAGTCTGGGCAGAAGGCAGGCCTGTCTTGTGCCTCTGGTCCCAAGGGGACAGCATGTCCTTGACCACCTGTCCGTAGGGCACACTTGGGCTTGCTACCAGGAGCCAAACCCGGAACTTGAGGAACAGCTCCCTCGTGAAATGGGCAGTCAGATGCCATCTTCCTCCAAGATGTGACAGCGTTTTCGGTGGCAGGGGGTTTGCCGGGGAAGGAGTGGGGACAGTCCCCCAAAGCTCCCCATTCCAGGCAACGGACGGTGTTCAGGGATCCTGTCGCCTCTCCTCTCCTGTGGCGAAGGCACTGGCCTTGTCCGTGAGTCCGCCTGAGAGCCAGTACCAAAGGCCAAGCGTTGCCTACAACGGGAGTTGGTAGTGTGCATTGAGTGCCATCCTAGGCCACGCACGCTGCTGCAGGTTTGTGGCTGTGTCTGCTTATTTCGGCCTGGCAGCGAGAACCCAGGGCGCCAACATGAAGCCCGGGACAGCAAGGCCTAAGACGGACCAGCTCTCCGCAGCTCTTCTTCCCTGACGCGACAGAGCAAACACCGAAATCCTTGCTGAGGAAGCAGCAGCGAAGTGCGGTTCCCGCCAAGCTGAAAAACCTATGCGAAAGCATAGCCATCGCTGGGAAATCAGAGTCGTTTTTGTGGGCTGCTGTTGCTGCTTGCCTTAGCCTAGTATTCGAGCACGGCGGGAGGAACCCGCATAGAGCAAAAGCCTCTTTGCTAGGGCATCCCCTCTGGAAAGCACAGCATTCTCTGGGAAATCAGAGTCGGATCTGTGGGATGCTGCTGTTGTTTTCCTGAGGAAGACTCCACAGCACGGTGTAATAAATCTGCATGGAGCGAGATCCACTTTGCCTGGGCATCCCTTCTGCCTGAGAGAGAAGCCTGGTTGCGCCTGTGGAAAGAGCCTTAAAGAAAGGGACATGTCTGTCACTGCACTCCCCAGGAGCCTGTCTCGGGAAAGTGCAGCATGCTGCCCCAGGAGAAGAGAAGGAGTCGTTGGCCTTGTGGACGGAAAACGGTCGCGAAGCAGGAGCGCCGGCCCTGGCAAGAACAGCGGGCCGGTGGCAAGACAATTGTCACCCTCTGCTTGTGCAGAGAGACGAAGCTAAGGAGACACGAGGGTATGATTGGGCACGGGAGCGTGCTCTAATCTGAGGAAGGAGTCTGGACAGAAGGAAGGCCTTTCCTGTGCTCTGGGCCCAAGGGGATAGCAGGTCCTTGGCCACCTGTCCAGAGGGCAGACGTGGGCTTGCCACCAATCTCCCGAACCTGAACTCGCAGAAACACCTCCTGGAGGAACGGGCAATCAAATGCCGTCTTCCTCCAGGATGTGGCAGCCTTGGCGGAGGCAGGGGGTGTGTCGGGGAAACAGGGACAGTTTCCCATTACTCCCCATCCCAGGGCACGGGCCGTGTGCAGTGATCCTCTCGCGGCTCCTCAAGGATGGGGAAGGCACGAGCCTAGTCCCCTGTCCCCCTGAATGCCAGAGCGAAAGGGCAGGCCTTGCCTACGAGGAGAGATGTCATTGTGAGCAGAGTGCCATCCTAGGCCATGCACGCTGCTGCAGGGTCGAGGCTGGGTCTGCTTATTTCGGCTTGGTAGGATGAACCCAGGATGTGAACTTGGAGCCCGGGAAAGCAAGGCCCAAGAGGCACCAGCTCTCCCGCTGCTCTTCTTCCCTGAAGCGACTAAAGCCTTGCTGAGGAAGCAGCGGCCAAGTGCAGTTCGCTCCAAGCCAAAGCCTCTGCGAAAGCACAGCATTCGCTCAGAAATCAGAGTCGGATCTGCGGGCTCTACTGCTGCTTGCCTGAGCCCGGTCTCGCGGTGGGAGAAACCCGCATACAGCGAAATCCTCTTTGCCCGGGCTTCTCCTCTGGGAAAGCACAGCATTCACTGGGAAATCAGAATCGGATGTGGGGGATGCTGCTGCTGAATACCTAAGCTACTCTCCACAGCACGTTGGAAGATACCCGCATGCAACGAAATCCTCTTTGCCCTAGCACCTCTTTGCCTAAGAGAGAAGCGTGGTTGCACATCTGAAAGGGCCTTAAGGAAAGGGACATGTCTTTCACTGCACTCCCCAGGAGCAAGTCTGGGGCAGGCCGAACAAGCCGCCCCCAGAGAAGAGAAGATGCCATTGGCCTTGAGTTTGGGAAACGGTCGGGAAGCAGGAGAGCCTGCCGTGGCAGGAAGAGCAGGCCGGTGGCAAGACAAGTGTCACCCGCTCCCGGTGCGGAGAGACGAAGCCTCACTGCTAATGAGACATGAGGTGACGACTAGGGCAGGGGCACCTGCTCCACTCTGAGGAAGGAGTCTGGGCAGAAGGCAGGCCTGTCTTGTGCCTCTGGTCCCAAGGGGACAGCATGTCCTTGAACACCTGTCCGTAGGGCACACTTGGGCTTGTTACCAGGAGCCAAACCCGGAACTTGAGGAACAGCTCCCTCGTGAAATGGGCAGTCAGATGCCATCTTCCTCCAAGATGTGACAGCGTTTTTGGTGGCAGGGGGTTTGCCGGGGAAGGAGTGGGGACAGTCCCCCAAAGCTCCCCATTCCAGGGAACGGACGGTGTTCAGGGATCCTGTCGCCTCTCCTCTCCTGTGGCGAAGGCACTGGCCTTGTCCGTGAGTCTGCCTGAGAGCCAGTACCAAAGGCCAAGCGTTGCCTACAACGGGAGTTGGTAGTGTGCATTGAGTGCCAACCTAGGCCACGCACGCTGCTGCAGGTTTGTGGCTGTGTCTGCTTATTTCGGCCTGGCAGCGAGAACCCAGGGCGCCAACATGAAGCCCGGGACAGCAAGGCCTAAGACAGACCAGCTCTCCGCAGCACTTCTTCCCTGACGCGACAGAGCAAACACCGAAATCCTTGCTGAGGAAGCAGCAGCGAAGTGCGGTTCCCGCCAAGCTGAAAAACCTATGCGAAAGCATAGCCATCGCTGGGAAATCAGAGTCGTTTTTGTGGGCTGCTGTTGCTGCTTGCCTTAGCCTAGTATTCGAGCACGGCGGGAGGAACCCGCATAGAGCAAAAGCCTCTTTGCTAGGGCATCCCCTCTGGAAAGCACAGCATTCTCTGGGAAATCAGAGTCGGATCTGTGGGATGCTGCTGCTGTTTTCCTGAGGAAGACTCCACAGCACGGTGTAATAAATCTGCATGGAGCGAGATCCACTTTGCCTGGGCATCCCTTCTGCCTGAGAGAGAAGCCTGGTTGCGCCTGTGGAAAGAGCCTTAAAGAAAGGGACATGTCTGTCACTGCACTCCCCAGGAGCCTGTCTCGGGAAAGTGCAGCATGCTGCCCCAGGAGAAGAGAAGGAGTCGTTGGCCTTGTGGACGGAAAACGGTCGCGAAGCAGGAGCGCCGGCCCTGGCAAGAACAGCGGGCCGGTGGCAAGACAATTGTCACCCTCTGCTTGTGCAGAGAGACGAAGCTAAGGAGACACGAGGGGATGATTGGGCACGGGAGCGTGCTCTAATCTGAGGAAGGAGTCTGGACAGAAGGAAGGCCTTTCCTGTGCCTCTGGGCCCAAGGGGATAGCAGGTCCTTGGCCACCTGTCCAGAGGGCAGACGTGGGCTTGCCACCAATCTCCCGAACCTGAACTCGCAGAAACACCTCCTGGAGGAACGGGCAATCAAATGCCGTCTTCCTCCAGGATGTGGCAGCCTTGGCGGAGGCAGGGGGTGTGTCGGGGAAACAGGGACAGTTTCCCATTACTCCCCATCCCAGGGCACGGGCCGTGTGCAGTGATCCTCTCGCGGCTCCTCAAGGATGGGGAAGGCACGAGCCTAGTCCCCTGTCCCCCTGAATGCCAGAGCGAAAGGACAGGCCTTGCCTACGAGGAGAGATGTCATTGTGAGCAGAGTGCCATCCTAGGCCATGCACGCTGCTGCAGGGTCGAGGCTGGGTCTGCTTATTTCGGCATGGTAGGATGAACCCAGGATGTGAACTTGGAGCCCGGGAAAGCAAGGCCCAAGAGGCACCAGCTCTCCCGCTGCTCTTCTTCCCTGAAGCGACTAAAGCCTTGCTGAGGAAGCAGCGGCCAAGTGCTGTTCGCTCCAAGCCAAAGCCTCTGCGAAAGCACAGCATTCGCTGAGAAATCAGAGTCGGATCTGCGGGCTCTACTGCTGCTTGCCTGAGCCCGGTCTCGCGGTGGGAGAAACCCGCATACAGTGAAATCCTCTTTGCCCGGGCATCTCCTCTGGGAAAGCACAGCATTCACTGGGAAATCAGAATCGGATGTGGGGGATGCTGCTGCTGAATACCTAAGCTACTCTCCACAGCACGTTGGAAGATACCCGCATGCAACGAAATCCTCTTTGCCCTAGCACCTCTTTGCCTAAGAGAGAAGCGTGGTTGCACATCTGAAAGGGCCTTAAGGAAAGGGACATGTCTTTCACTGCACTCCCCAGGAGCAAGTCTGGGGCAGGCCGAACAAGCCGCCCCCAGAGAAGAGAAGGTGCCATTGGCCTTGAGTTTGGGAAACGGTCGGGAAGCAGGAGAGCCTGCCGTGGCAGGAAGAGCAGGCCGGTGGCAAGACAAGTGTCACCCGCTCCCTGTGCGGAGAGACGAAGCCTCACTGCTAATGAGACATGAGGTGACGACTAGGGCAGGGGCACCTGCTCCACTCTGAGGAAGCAGTCTGGGCAGAAGGCAGGCCTGTCTTGTGCCTCTGGTCCCAAGGGGACAGCATGTCCTTGACCACCTGTCCGTAGGGCACACTTGGGCTTGCTACCAGGAGCCAAACCCGGAACTTGAGGAACAGCTCCCTCGTGAAATGGGCAGTCAGATGCCATCTTCCTCCAAGATGTGACAGCGTTTTCGGTGGCAGGGGGTTTGCCGGGGAAGGAGTGGGGACAGTCCCCCAAAGCTCCCCATTCCAGGGAACGGACGGTGTTCAGGGATCCTGTCGCCTCTCCTCTCCTGTGGCGAAGGCACTGGCCTTGTCCGTGAGTCCGCCTGAGAGCCAGTACCAAAGGCCAAGCGTTGCCTACAACGGGAGTTGGTAGTGTGCATTGAGTGCCATCCTAGGCGACGCACGCTGCTGCAGGTTTGTGGCTGTGTCTGCTTATTTCGGCCTGGCAGCGAGAACCCAGGGCGCCAACATGAAGCCCGGGACAGCAAGGCCTAAGACGGACCAGCTCTCCGCAGCTCTTCTTCCCTGACGCGACAGAGCAAACACCGAAATCCTTGCTGAGGAAGCAGCAGCGAAGTGCGGTTCCCGCCAAGCTGAAAAGCTATGCGAAAGCATAGCCATCGCTGGGAAATCAGAGTCGTTTCTGTGGGCTGCTGTTGCTGCTTGCCTTAGCCTAGTATTCGAGCACGGCGGGAGGAACCCGCATAGAGCAAAAGCCTCTTTGCTAGGGCATCCCCTCTGGGAAAGCACAGCATTCTCTGGGAAATCAGAGTCCGATCTGTGGGATGCTGCTGCTGTTTTCCTGAGGAAGACTCCACAGCACGGTGTAATAAATCTGCATGGAGCGAGATCCACTTTGCCTGGGCATCCCTTCTGCCTGAGAGAGAAGCGTGGTTGCGCCTGTGGAAATATCCTTAAAGAAAGGGACATGTCTGTCATTGCACTCCCCAGGAGCCTGTCTCGGGAAAGTGCAGCATGCTGCCCCAGGAGAAGAGAAGGAGTCGTTGGCCTTGTGGACGGAAAACGGTCGCGAAGCAGGAGCGCCGGCCCTGGCAAGAACAGCGGGCCGGTGGCAAGACAATTGTCACCCTCTGCTTGTGCAGAGAGACGAAGCTAAGGAGACACGAGGGGATGATTGGGCACGGGAGCGTGCTCTAATCTGAGGAAGGAGTCTGGACAGAAGGAAGGCCTTTCCTGTGCCTCTGGGCCCAAGGGGATAGCAGGTCCTTGGCCACCTGTCCAGAGGGCAGACGTGGGCTTGCCACCAATCTCCCGAACCTGAACTCACAGAAACACCTCCTGGAGGAACGGGCAATCAAATGCCGTCTTCCTCCAGGATTTGGCAGCCTTGGCGGAGGCAGGGGGTGTGTCGGGGAAACAGGGACAGTTTCCCATTACTCCCCATCCCAGGGCACGTGCCGTGTGCAGTGATCCTCTCGCGGCTCCTCAAGGATGGGGAAGGTACGAGCCTAGTCCCCTGTCCCCCTGAATGCCAGAGCGAAAGCACAGGCCTTGCCTACGAGGAGAGATGTCATTGTGAGCAGAGTGCCATCCTAGGCCATGCACGCTGCTGCAGGGTCGAGGCTGGGTCTGCTTATTTCGGCTTGGTAGGATGAACCCAGGATGTGAACTTGGAGCCCGGGAAAGCAAGGCCCAAGAGGCACCAGCTCTCCCGCTGCTCTTCTTCCCTGAAGCGACTAAAGCCTTGCTGAGGAAGCAGCGGCCAAGTGCTGTTCGCTCCAAGCCAAAGCCTCTGCGAAAGCACAGCATTCACTGATAAATCAGAGTCGGATCTGCGGGCTCTACTGCTGCTTGCCTGAGCCCGGTGTAACGGTGGGAGAAACCCGCATACAGCGAAATCCTGTTTGCCCGGGCATCTCCTCTGTGAAAGCACAGCATTCACTGGGAAATCAGAATCGGATGTGGGGGATGCTGCTGCTGAATACCTAAGCTACTCTCCACAGCACGTTGGAAGATACCCGCATGCAACGAAATCCTCTTTGCCCTAGCACCTCTTTGCCTAAGAGAGAAGCGTGGTTGCACATCTGAAAGGGCCTTAAGGAAAGGGACATGTCTTTCACTGCACTCCCCAGGAGCAAGTCTGGGGCAGGCCGAACAAGCCGCCCCCAGAGAAGAGAAGATGCCATTGGCCTTGAGTTTGGGAAACGGTCGGGAAGCAGGAGAGCCTGCCGTGGCAGGAAGAGCAGGCCGGTGGCAAGACAAGTGTCACCCGCTCCCGGTGCGGAGAGACGAAGCCTCACTGCTAATGAGACATGAGGTGACGACTAGGGCAGGGGCACCTGCTCCACTCTGAGGAAGGAGTCTGGGCAGAAGGCAGGCCTGTCTTGTGCCTCTGGTCCCAAGGGGACAGCATATCCTTGACCACCTGTCCGTAGGGCACACTCGGGCTTGCTACCAGGAGCCAAACCCGGAACTTGAGGAACAGCTCCCTCGTGAAATGGGCAGTCAGATGCCATCTTCCTCCAAGATGTGACAGCGTTTTCGGTGGCAGGGGGTTTGCCGGGGAAGGAGTGGGGACAGTCCCCCAAAGCTCCCCATTCCAGGGAACGGACGGTGTTCAGGGATCCTGTCGCCTCTCCTCTCCTGTGGCGAAGGCACTGGCCTTGTCCGTGAGTCCGCCTGAGAGCCAGTACCAAAGGCCAAGCGTTGCCTACAACGGGAGTTGGTAGTGTGCATTGAGTGCCATCCTAGGCCACGCACGCTGCTGCAGGTTTGTGGCTGTGTCTGCTTATTTCGGCCTGGCAGCGAGAACCCAGGGCGCCAACATGAAGCCTGGGACAGCAAGGCCTAAGACGGACCAGCTCTCCGCAGCTCTTCTTCCCTGACGCGACAGAGCAAACACCGAAATCCTTGCTGAGGAAGCAGCAGCGACGTGCGGTTCCCGCCAAGCTGAAAAACCTATGCGAAAGCATAGCCATCGCTGGGAAATCAGAGTCGTTTCTGTGGGCTGCTGTTGCTGCTTGCCTTAGCCTAGTATTCGAGCACGGCGGGAGGAACCCGCATAGAGCAAAAGCCTCTTTGCTAGGGCATCCCCTCTGGAAAGCACAGCATTCTCTGGGAAATCAGAGTCGGATCTGTGGGATGCTGCTGTTGTTTTCCTGAGGAAGACTCCACAGCACGGTGTAATAAATCTGCATGGAGCGAGATCCACTTTGCCTGGGCATCCCTTCTGCCTGAGAGAGAAGCCTGGTTGCGCCTGTGGAAAGAGCCTTAAAGAAAGGGACATGTCTGTCACTGCACTCCCCAGGAGCCTGTCTCGGGAAAGTGCAGCATGCTGCCCCAGGAGAAGAGAAGGAGTCGTTGGCCTTGTGGACGGAAAACGGTCGCGAAGCAGGAGCGCCGGCCCTGGCAAGAACAGCGGGCCGGTGGCAAGACAATTGTCACCCTCTGCTTGTGCAGAGAGACGAAGCTAAGGAGACACGAGGGTATGATTGGGCACGGGAGCGTGCTCTAATCTGAGGAAGGAGTCTGGACAGAAGGAAGGCCTTTCCTGTGCTCTGGGCCCAAGGGGATAGCAGGTCCTTGGCCACCTGTCCAGAGGGCAGACGTGGGCTTGCCACCAATCTCCCGAACCTGAACTCGCAGAAACACCTCCTGGAGGAACGGGCAATCAAATGCCGTCTTCCTCCAGGATGTGGCAGCCTTGGCGGAGGCAGGGGGTGTGTCGGGGAAACAGGGACAGTTTCCCATTACTCCCCATCCCAGGGCACGGGCCGTGTGCAGTGATCCTCTCGCGGCTCCTCAAGGATGGGGAAGGCACGAGCCTAGTCCCCTGTCCCCCTGAATGCCAGAGCGAAAGGGCAGGCCTTGCCTACGAGGAGAGATGTCATTGTGAGCAGAGTGCCATCCTAGGCCATGCACGCTGCTGCAGGGTCGAGGCTGGGTCTGCTTATTTCGGCTTGGTAGGATGAACCCAGGATGTGAACTTGGAGCCCGGGAAAGCAAGGCCCAAGAGGCACCAGCTCTCCCGCTGCTCTTCTTCCCTGAAGCGACTAAAGCCTTGCTGAGGAAGCAGCGGCCAAGTGCAGTTCGCTCCAAGCCAAAGCCTCTGCGAAAGCACAGCATTCGCTCAGAAATCAGAGTCGGATCTGCGGGCTCTACTGCTGCTTGCCTGAGCCCGGTCTCGCGGTGGGAGAAACCCGCATACAGCGAAATCCTCTTTGCCCGGGCTTCTCCTCTGGGAAAGCACAGCATTCACTGGGAAATCAGAATCGGATGTGGGGGATGCTGCTGCTGAATACCTAAGCTACTCTCCACAGCACGTTGGAAGATACCCGCATGCAACGAAATCCTCTTTGCCCTAGCACCTCTTTGCCTAAGAGAGAAGCGTGGTTGCACATCTGAAAGGGCCTTAAGGAAAGGGACATGTCTTTCACTGCACTCCCCAGGAGCAAGTCTGGGGCAGGCCGAACAAGCCGCCCCCAGAGAAGAGAAGATGCCATTGGCCTTGAGTTTGGGAAACGGTCGGGAAGCAGGAGAGCCTGCCGTGGCAGGAAGAGCAGGCCGGTGGCAAGACAAGTGTCACCCGCTCCCGGTGCGGAGAGACGAAGCCTCACTGCTAATGAGACATGAGGTGACGACTAGGGCAGGGGCACCTGCTCCACTCTGAGGAAGGAGTCTGGGCAGAAGGCAGGCCTGTCTTGTGCCTCTGGTCCCAAGGGGACAGCATGTCCTTGAACACCTGTCCGTAGGGCACACTTGGGCTTGTTACCAGGAGCCAAACCCGGAACTTGAGGAACAGCTCCCTCGTGAAATGGGCAGTCAGATGCCATCTTCCTCCAAGATGTGACAGCGTTTTTGGTGGCAGGGGGTTTGCCGGGGAAGGAGTGGGGACAGTCCCCCAAAGCTCCCCATTCCAGGGAACGGACGGTGTTCAGGGATCCTGTCGCCTCTCCTCTCCTGTGGCGAAGGCACTGGCCTTGTCCGTGAGTCTGCCTGAGAGCCAGTACCAAAGGCCAAGCGTTGCCTACAACGGGAGTTGGTAGTGTGCATTGAGTGCCAACCTAGGCCACGCACGCTGCTGCAGGTTTGTGGCTGTGTCTGCTTATTTCGGCCTGGCAGCGAGAACCCAGGGCGCCAACATGAAGCCCGGGACAGCAAGGCCTAAGACAGACCAGCTCTCCGCAGCACTTCTTCCCTGACGCGACAGAGCAAACACCGAAATCCTTGCTGAGGAAGCAGCAGCGAAGTGCGGTTCCCGCCAAGCTGAAAAACCTATGCGAAAGCATAGCCATCGCTGGGAAATCAGAGTCGTTTTTGTGGGCTGCTGTTGCTGCTTGCCTTAGCCTAGTATTCGAGCACGGCGGGAGGAACCCGCATAGAGCAAAAGCCTCTTTGCTAGGGCATCCCCTCTGGAAAGCACAGCATTCTCTGGGAAATCAGAGTCGGATCTGTGGGATGCTGCTGCTGTTTTCCTGAGGAAGACTCCACAGCACGGTGTAATAAATCTGCATGGAGCGAGATCCACTTTGCCTGGGCATCCCTTCTGCCTGAGAGAGAAGCCTGGTTGCGCCTGTGGAAAGAGCCTTAAAGAAAGGGACATGTCTGTCACTGCACTCCCCAGGAGCCTGTCTCGGGAAAGTGCAGCATGCTGCCCCAGGAGAAGAGAAGGAGTCGTTGGCCTTGTGGACGGAAAACGGTCGCGAAGCAGGAGCGCCGGCCCTGGCAAGAACAGCGGGCCGGTGGCAAGACAATTGTCACCCTCTGCTTGTGCAGAGAGACGAAGCTAAGGAGACACGAGGGGATGATTGGGCACGGGAGCGTGCTCTAATCTGAGGAAGGAGTCTGGACAGAAGGAAGGCCTTTCCTGTGCCTCTGGGCCCAAGGGGATAGCAGGTCCTTGGCCACCTGTCCAGAGGGCAGACGTGGGCTTGCCACCAATCTCCCGAACCTGAACTCGCAGAAACACCTCCTGGAGGAACGGGCAATCAAATGCCGTCTTCCTCCAGGATGTGGCAGCCTTGGCGGAGGCAGGGGGTGTGTCGGGGAAACAGGGACAGTTTCCCATTACTCCCCATCCCAGGGCACGGGCCGTGTGCAGTGATCCTCTCGCGGCTCCTCAAGGATGGGGAAGGCACGAGCCTAGTCCCCTGTCCCCCTGAATGCCAGAGCGAAAGGACAGGCCTTGCCTACGAGGAGAGATGTCATTGTGAGCAGAGTGCCATCCTAGGCCATGCACGCTGCTGCAGGGTCGAGGCTGGGTCTGCTTATTTCGGCATGGTAGGATGAACCCAGGATGTGAACTTGGAGCCCGGGAAAGCAAGGCCCAAGAGGCACCAGCTCTCCCGCTGCTCTTCTTCCCTGAAGCGACTAAAGCCTTGCTGAGGAAGCAGCGGCCAAGTGCTGTTCGCTCCAAGCCAAAGCCTCTGCGAAAGCACAGCATTCGCTGAGAAATCAGAGTCGGATCTGCGGGCTCTACTGCTGCTTGCCTGAGCCCGGTCTCGCGGTGGGAGAAACCCGCATACAGTGAAATCCTCTTTGCCCGGGCATCTCCTCTGGGAAAGCACAGCATTCACTGGGAAATCAGAATCGGATGTGGGGGATGCTGCTGCTGAATACCTAAGCTACTCTCCACAGCACGTTGGAAGATACCCGCATGCAACGAAATCCTCTTTGCCCTAGCACCTCTTTGCCTAAGAGAGAAGCGTGGTTGCACATCTGAAAGGGCCTTAAGGAAAGGGACATGTCTTTCACTGCACTCCCCAGGAGCAAGTCTGGGGCAGGCCGAACAAGCCGCCCCCAGAGAAGAGAAGGTGCCATTGGCCTTGAGTTTGGGAAACGGTCGGGAAGCAGGAGAGCCTGCCGTGGCAGGAAGAGCAGGCCGGTGGCAAGACAAGTGTCACCCGCTCCCTGTGCGGAGAGACGAAGCCTCACTGCTAATGAGACATGAGGTGACGACTAGGGCAGGGGCACCTGCTCCACTCTGAGGAAGCAGTCTGGGCAGAAGGCAGGCCTGTCTTGTGCCTCTGGTCCCAAGGGGACAGCATGTCCTTGACCACCTGTCCGTAGGGCACACTTGGGCTTGCTACCAGGAGCCAAACCCGGAACTTGAGGAACAGCTCCCTCGTGAAATGGGCAGTCAGATGCCATCTTCCTCCAAGATGTGACAGCGTTTTCGGTGGCAGGGGGTTTGCCGGGGAAGGAGTGGGGACAGTCCCCCAAAGCTCCCCATTCCAGGGAACGGACGGTGTTCAGGGATCCTGTCGCCTCTCCTCTCCTGTGGCGAAGGCACTGGCCTTGTCCGTGAGTCCGCCTGAGAGCCAGTACCAAAGGCCAAGCGTTGCCTACAACGGGAGTTGGTAGTGTGCATTGAGTGCCATCCTAGGCGACGCACGCTGCTGCAGGTTTGTGGCTGTGTCTGCTTATTTCGGCCTGGCAGCGAGAACCCAGGGCGCCAACATGAAGCCCGGGACAGCAAGGCCTAAGACGGACCAGCTCTCCGCAGCTCTTCTTCCCTGACGCGACAGAGCAAACACCGAAATCCTTGCTGAGGAAGCAGCAGCGAAGTGCGGTTCCCGCCAAGCTGAAAAGCTATGCGAAAGCATAGCCATCGCTGGGAAATCAGAGTCGTTTCTGTGGGCTGCTGTTGCTGCTTGCCTTAGCCTAGTATTCGAGCACGGCGGGAGGAACCCGCATAGAGCAAAAGCCTCTTTGCTAGGGCATCCCCTCTGGGAAAGCACAGCATTCTCTGGGAAATCAGAGTCCGATCTGTGGGATGCTGCTGCTGTTTTCCTGAGGAAGACTCCACAGCACGGTGTAATAAATCTGCATGGAGCGAGATCCACTTTGCCTGGGCATCCCTTCTGCCTGAGAGAGAAGCGTGGTTGCGCCTGTGGAAATATCCTTAAAGAAAGGGACATGTCTGTCATTGCACTCCCCAGGAGCCTGTCTCGGGAAAGTGCAGCATGCTGCCCCAGGAGAAGAGAAGGAGTCGTTGGCCTTGTGGACGGAAAACGGTCGCGAAGCAGGAGCGCCGGCCCTGGCAAGAACAGCGGGCCGGTGGCAAGACAATTGTCACCCTCTGCTTGTGCAGAGAGACGAAGCTAAGGAGACACGAGGGGATGATTGGGCACGGGAGCGTGCTCTAATCTGAGGAAGGAGTCTGGACAGAAGGAAGGCCTTTCCTGTGCCTCTGGGCCCAAGGGGATAGCAGGTCCTTGGCCACCTGTCCAGAGGGCAGACGTGGGCTTGCCACCAATCTCCCGAACCTGAACTCACAGAAACACCTCCTGGAGGAACGGGCAATCAAATGCCGTCTTCCTCCAGGATTTGGCAGCCTTGGCGGAGGCAGGGGGTGTGTCGGGGAAACAGGGACAGTTTCCCATTACTCCCCATCCCAGGGCACGTGCCGTGTGCAGTGATCCTCTCGCGGCTCCTCAAGGATGGGGAAGGTACGAGCCTAGTCCCCTGTCCCCCTGAATGCCAGAGCGAAAGCACAGGCCTTGCCTACGAGGAGAGATGTCATTGTGAGCAGAGTGCCATCCTAGGCCATGCACGCTGCTGCAGGGTCGAGGCTGGGTCTGCTTATTTCGGCTTGGTAGGATGAACCCAGGATGTGAACTTGGAGCCCGGGAAAGCAAGGCCCAAGAGGCACCAGCTCTCCCGCTGCTCTTCTTCCCTGAAGCGACTAAAGCCTTGCTGAGGAAGCAGCGGCCAAGTGCTGTTCGCTCCAAGCCAAAGCCTCTGCGAAAGCACAGCATTCGCTGAGAAATCAGAGTCGGATCTGCGGGCTCTACTGCTGCTTGCCTGAGCCCGGTCTCGCGGTGGGAGAAACCCGCATACAGTGAAATCCTCTTTGCCCGGGCATCTCCTCTGGGAAAGCACAGCATTCACTGGGAAATCAGAATCGGATGTGGGGGATGCTGCTGCTGAATACCTAAGCTACTCTCCACAGCACGTTGGAAGATACCCGCATGCAACGAAATCCTCTTTGCCCTAGAACCTCTTTGCCTAAGAGAGAAGCGTGGTTGCACATCTGAAAGGGCCTTAAGGAAAGGGACATGTCTTTCACTGCACTCCCCAGGAGCAAGTCTGGGGCAGGCCGAACAAGCCGCCCCCAGAGAAGAGAAGGTGCCATTGGCCTTGAGTTTGGGAAACGGTCGGGAAGCAGGAGAGCCTGATGGCAGGAAGAGCAGGCCGGTGGCAAGACAAGTGTCACCCGCTCCCGGTGCGGAGAGACATGAGGTGATGACTAGGGCAGGGGCACCTGCTCCACTCTGAGGAAGGAGTCTGGGCAGAAGGCAGGCCTGTCTTGTGCCTCTGGTCCCAAGGGGACAGGATGTCCTTGACCACCTGTCCGTAGGGCACACTCGGGCTTGCTACCAGGAGCCAAACCCGGAACTTGAGGAACAGCTCCCTCGTGAAATGGGCAGTCAGATGCCATCTTCCTCCAAGATGTGACAGCGTTTTCGGTGGCAGGGGGTTTGCCGGGGAAGGAGTGGGGACAGTCCCCCAAAGCTCCCCATTCCAGGGAACGGACGGTGTTCAGGGATCCTGTCGCCTCTCCTCTCCTGTGGCGAAGGCACTGGCCTTTCCGTGAGTCCGCCTGAGAGCCAGTACCAAAGGCCAAGCGTTGCCTACAACGGGAGTTGGTAGTGTGCATTGAGTGCCATCCTAGGCCACGCACGCTGCTGCAGGTTTGTGGCTGTGTCTGCTTATTTCGGCCTGGCAGCGAGAACCCAGGGCGCCAACATGAAGCCCGGGACAGCAAGGCCTAAGACGGACCAGCTCTCCGCAGCTCTTCTTCCCTGACGCGACAGAGCAAACACCGAAATCCTTGCTGAGGAAGCAGCAGCGAAGTGCGGTTCCCGCCAAGCTGAAAACCTATGCGAAAGCATAGCCATCGCTGGGAAATCAGAGTCGTTTCTGTGGGCTGCTGTTGCTGCTTGCCTTAGCCTAGTATTCGAGCACGGCGGGAGGAACCCGCATAGAGCAAAAGCCTCTTTGCTAGGGCATCCCCTCTGGGAAAGCACAGCATTCTCTGGGAAATCAGAGTCGGATCTGTGGGATGCTGCTGCTGTTTTCCTGAGGAAGACTCCACAGCACGGTGTAATAAATCTGCATGGAGCGAGATCCACTTTGCCTGGGAATCCCTTCTGCCTGAGAGAGAAGCGTGGTTGTGCCTGTGGAAAGATCCTTAAAGAAAGGGACATGTCTGTCACTGCACTCCCCAGGAGCCTGTCTCGGGAAAGTGCAGCATGCTGCCCCAGGAGAAGAGGAGTCGTTGGCCTTGTGGACGGAAAACGGTCGCGAAGCAGGAGCGCCGGCCCTGGCAAGAACAGCGGGCCGGTGGCAAGACAATTGTCACCCTCTGCTTGTGCAGAGAGACGAAGCTAAGGAGACACGAGGGGATGATTGGGCACGGGAGCGTGCTCTAATCTGAGGAAGGAGTCTGGACAGAAGGAAGGCCTTTCCTGTGCCTCTGGGCCCAAGGGGATAGCAGGTCCTTGGCCACCTGTCCAGAGGGCAGACGTGGGTTTGCCACCAGTCTCCCGAACCTGAACTCGCAGAAACACCTCCTGGAGGAACGGGCAATCAAATGCCGTCTTCCTCCAGGATGTGGCAGCCTTGGCGGAGGCAGGGGGTGTGTCGGGGAAACAGGGACAGTTTCCCATTACTCCCCATCCCAGGGCACGGGCCGTGTGCAGTGATCCTCTCGCGGCTCCTCAAGGATGGGGAAGGCACGAGCCTAGTCCCCTGTCCCCCTGAATGCCAGAGCGAAAGGGCAGGCCTTGCCTACGAGGAGAGATGTCATTGTGAGCAGAGTGCCATCCTAGGCCATGCACGCTGCTGCAGGGTCGAGGCTGGGTCTGCTTATTTCGGCTTGGTAGGATGAACCCAGGATGTGAACTTGGAGCCCGAGAAAGCAAGGCCCAAGAGGCACCAGCTCTCCCGCTGCTCTTCTTCCCTGAAGCGACTAAAGCCTTGCTGAGGAAGCAGTGGCCAAGTGCTGTTCTATCCAAGCCAAAGCCTCTGCGAAAGCACAGCATTCGCTGAGAAATCAGAGTCGGATAGGCGGGCTCTACTGCTGCTTGCCTGAGCCCGGTCTCGCGGTGGGAGAAACCCGCATACAGCGAAATCCTCTTTGGCCGGGCATCTCCTCTGGGAAAGCACAGCATTCACTGGGAAATCAGAATCGGATGTGGGGGATGCTGCTGCTGAATACCTAAGCTACTCTCCACAGCACGTTGGAAGATACCCGCATGCAACGAAATCCTCTTTGCCCTAGCACCTCTTTGCCTAAGAGAGAAGCGTGGTTGCACATCTGAAAGGGCCTTAAGGAAAGGGACATGTCTTTCACTGCACTCCCCAGGAGCAAGTCTGGGGCAGGCCGAACAAGCCGCCCCCAGAGAAGAGAAGATGCCATTGGCCTTGAGTTTGGGAAACGGTCGGGAAGCAGGAGAGCCTGCCGTGGCAGGAAGAGCAGGCCGGTGGCAAGACAAGTGTCACCCGCTCCCGGTGCGGAGAGACGAAGCCTCACTGCTAATGAGACATGAGGTGATGACTAGGGCAGGGGCACCTGCTCCACTCTGAGGAAGGAGTCTGGGCAGAAGGCAGGCCTGTCTTGTGCCTCTGGTCCCAAGGGGACAGCATGTCCTTGACCACCTGTCCGTAGGGCACACTTGGGCTTGCTACCAGGAGCCAAACCCGGAACTTGAGGAACAGCTCCCTCGTGAAATGGGCAGTCAGATGCCATCTTCCTCCAAGATGTGACAGCGTTTTCGGTGGCAGGGGGTTTGCCGGGGAAGGAGTGGGGACAGTCCCCCAAAGCTCCCCATTCCAGGGAACGGACGGTGTTCCGGGATCCTGTCGCATCTCCTCTCCTGTGGCGAAGGCACTGGCCTTGTCCGTGAGTCCGCCTGAGAGCCAGTACCAAAGGCCAAGCGTTGCCTACAACGGGAGTTGGTAGTGTGCATTGAGTGCCATCCTAGGCCACGCACGCTGCTGCAGGTTTGTGGCTGTGTCTGCTTATTTCGGCCTGGCAGCGAGAACCCAGGGCGCCAACATGAAGCCCGGGACAGCAAGGCCTAAGACGGACCAGCTCTCCGCAGCTCTTCTTCCCTGACGCGACAGAGCAAACACCGAAATCCTTGCTGAGGAAGCAGCAGCGAAGTGCGGTTCCCGCCAAGCTGAAAAACCTATGCGAAAGCATAGCCATCGCTGGGAAATCAGAGTCGTTTCTGTGGGCTGCTGTTGCTGCTTGCCTTAGCCTAGTATTCGAGCACGGCGGGAGGAACCCGCATAGAGCAAAAGCCTCTTTGCTAGGGCATCCCCTCTGGAAAGCACAGCATTCTCTGGGAAATCAGAGTCGGATATGTGGGATGCTGCTGCTGTTTTCCTGAGGAAGACTCCACAGCACGGTGTAATAAATCTGCATGGAGCGAGATCCACTTTGCCTGGGCATCCCTTCTGCCTGAGAGAGAAGCCTGGTTGCGCCTGTGGAAAGAGCCTTAAAGAAAGGGACATGTCTGTCACTGCACTCCCCAGGAGCCTGTCTCGGGAAAGTGCAGCATGCTGCCCCAGGAGAAGAGAAGGAGTCGTTGGCCTTGTGGACGGAAAACGGTCGCGAAGCAGGAGCGCCGGCCCTGGCAAGAACAGCGGGCCGGTGGCAAGACAATTGTCACCCTCTGCTTGTGCAGAGAGACGAAGCTAAGGAGACACGAGGGGATGATTGGGCACGGGAGCGTGCTCTAATCTGAGGAAGGAGTCTGGACAGAAGGAAGGCCTTTCCTGTGCCTCTGGGCCCAAGGGGATAGCAGGTCCTTGGCCACCTGTCCAGAGGGCAGACGTGGGCTTGCCACGAATCTCCCAAACCTGAACTCGCAGAAACACCTCCTGGAGGAACGGGCAATCAAATGCCGTCTTCCTCCAGGATGTGGCAGCCTTGGCGGAGGCAGGGGGTGTGTCGGGGAAACAGGGACAGTTTCCCATTACTCCCCATCCCAGGGCACGGGCCGTGTGCAGTGATCCTCTCGCGGCTCCTCAAGGATGGGGAAGGCACGAGCCTAGTCCCCTGTCCCCCTGAATGCCAGAGCGAAAGGGCAGGCCTTGCCTACGAGGAGAGATGTCATTGTGAGCAGAGTGTCATCCTAGGCCATGCACGCTGCTGCAGGGTCGAGGCTGGGTCTGCTTATTTCGGCTTGCTAGGATGAACCCAGGATGTGAACTTGGAGCCCGGGAAAGCAAGGCCCAAGAGTCACCAGCTCTCCCGCTGCTCTTCTTCCCTGAAGCGACTAAAGCCTTGCTGAGGAAGCAGCGGCCAAGTGCTGTTCTATCCAAGCCAAAGCCTCTGCGAAAGCACAGCATTCGCTGAGAAATCAGAGTCGGATCTGCGGGCTCTACTGCTGCTTGCCTGAGCCCGGTCTCGCGGTGGGAGAAACCCGCATACAGCGAAATCCTCTTTGACCGGACATCTCCTCTGGGAAAGCACAGCATTCACTGGGAAATCAGAATCGGATGTGGGGGATGCTGCTGCTGAATACCTAAGCTACTCTCCACAGCACGTTGGAAGATACCCGCATGCAACGAAATCCTCTTTGCCCTAGCACCTCTTTGCCTAAGAGAGAAGCATGGTTGCACATCTGAAAGGGCCTTAAGGAAAGGGACATGTCTTTCACTGCACTCCCCAGGAGCAAGTCTGGGGCAGGCCGAACAAGCCGCCCCCAGAGAAGAGAAGGTGCCATTGGCCTTGAGTTTGGGAAACGGTCGGGAAGCAGGAGAGCCTGCCGTGGCAGGAAGAGCAGGCCGGTGGCAAGACAAGTGTCACCCGCTCCCTGTGCGGAGAGAAGAAGCCTCACTGATAATGAGACATGAGGTGACGACTAGGGCAGGGGCACCTGCTCCACTCTGAGGAAGGAGTCTGGGCAGAAGGCAGGCCTATCTTGTGCCTCTGGTCCCAAGGGGACAGCATGTCCTTGACCACCTGTCCGTAGGGCACACTTGGGCTTGCTACCAGGAGCCAAACCCGGAACTTGAGGAACAGCTCCCTCGTGAAATGGGCAGTCAGATGCCATCTTCCTCCAAGATGTGACAGCGTTTTCGGTGGCAGGGGGTTTGCCGGGGAAGGAGTGGGGACAGTCCCCCAAAGCTCCCCATTCCAGGGAACGGACGGTGTTCAGGGATCCTGTCGCCTCTCCTCTCCTGTGGCGAAGGCACTGGCCTTGTCCGTGAGTCCGCCTGAGAGCCAGTACCAAAGGCCAAGCGTTGCCTACAACGGGAGTTGATAGTGTGCATTGAGTGCCATCCTAGGCCACGCACGCTGCTGCAGGTTGGTGGCTGTGTCTGCTTATTTCGGCCTGGCAGCGAGAACCCAGGGCGCCAACATGAAGCCCGGGACAGCAAGGCCTAAGACGGACCAGCTCTCCGCAGCTCTTCTTCCCTGACGCGACAGAGCAAACACCGAAATCCTTGCTGAGGAAGCAGCAGCGAAGTGCGGTTCCCGCCAAGCTGAAAAGCTATGCGAAAGCATAGCCATCGCTGGGAAATCAGAGTCGTTTCTGTGGGCTGCTGTTGCTGCTTGCCTTAGCCTAGTATTCGAGCACGGCGGGAGGAACCCGCATAGAGCAAAAGCCTCTTTGCTAGGGCATCCCCTCTGGGAAAGCACAGCATTCTCTGGGAAATCAGAGTCGGATCTGTGGGATGCTGCTGCTGTTTTCCTGAGGAAGACTCCACAGCACGGTGTAATAAATCTGCATGGAGCGAGATCCACTTTGCCTGGGCATCCCTTCTGCCTGAGAGAGAAGCCTGGTTGCGCCTGTGGAAAGAGCCTTAAAGAAAGGGACATGTCTGTCACTGCACTCCCCAGGAGCCTGTCTCGGGAAAGTGCAGCATGCTGCCCCAGGAGAAGAGAAGGAGTCGTTGGCCTTGTGGACGGAAAACGGTCGCGAAGCAGGAGCGCCGGCCCTGGCAAGAACAGCGGGCCGGTGGCAAGACAATTGTCACCCTCTGCTTGTGCAGAGAGACGAAGCTAAGGAGACACGAGGGTATGATTGGGCACGGGAGCGTGCTCTAATCTGAGGAAGGAGTCTGGACAGAAGGAAGGCCTTTCCTGTGCCTCTGGGCCCAAGGGGATAGCAGGTCCTTGGCCACCTGTCCAGAGGGCAGACGTGGGCTTGCCACCAATCTCCCGAACCTGAACTCGCAGAAACACCTCCTGGAGGAACGGGCAATCAAATGCCGTCTTCCTCCAGGATGTGGCAGCCTTGGCGGAGGCAGGGGGTGTGTCGGGGAAACAGGGACAGTTTCCCATTACTCCCCATCCCAGGGCACGGGCCGTGTGCAGTGATCCTCTCGCGGCTCCTCAAGGATGGGGAAGGCACGAGCCTAGTCCCCTATCCCCCTGAATGCCAGAGCGAAAGGGCAGGCCTTGCCTACGAGGAGAGATGTCATTGTGAGCAGAGTGCCATCCTAGGCCATGCACGCTGCTGCAGGGTCGAGGCTGGGTCTGCTTATTTCGGCTTGGTAGGATGAACCCAGGATGTGAACTTGGAGCCCGGGAAAGCAAGGCCCAAGAGGCACCAGCTCTCCCGCTGCTCTTCTTCCCTGAAGCGACTAAAGCCTTGCTGAGGAAGCAGCGGCCAAGTGCTGTTCGCTCCAAGCCAAAGCCTCTGCGAAAGCACAGCATTCGCTGAGAAATCAGAGTCGGATCTGCGGGCTCTACTGCTGCTTGCCTGAGCCCGGTGTAACGGTGGGAGAAACCCGCATACAGTGAAATCCTCTTTGCCCGGGCATCTCCTCTGGGAAAGCACAGCATTCACTGGGAAATCAGAATCGGATGTGGGGGATGCTGCTGCTGAATACCTAAGCTACTCTCCACAGCACGTTGGAAGATACCCGCATGCAACGAAATCCTCTTTGCCCTAGCACCTCTTTGCCTAAGAGAGAAGCGTGGTTGCACATCTGAAAGGGCCTTAAGGAAAGGGACATGTCTTTCACTGCACTCCCCAGGAGCAAGTCTGGGGCAGGCCGAACAAGCCGCCCCCAGAGAAGAGAAGGTGCCATTGGCCTTGAGTTTGGGAAACGGTCGGGAAGCAGGAGAGCCTGCCGTGGCAGGAAGAGCAGGCCGGTGGCAAGACAAGTGTCACCCGCTCCCGGTGCGGAGAGACGAAGCCTCACTGCTAAAGAGACATGAGGTGACGACTAGGGCAGGGGCACCTGCTCCACTCTGAGGAAGGAGTCTGGGCAGAAGGCAGGCCTGTCTTGTGCCTCTGGTCCCAAGGGGACAGCATGTCCTTGACCACCTGTCCGTAGGGCACACTTGGGCTTGCTACCAGGAGCCAAACCCGGAACTTGAGGAACAGCTCCCTCGTGAAATGGGCAGTCAGATGCCATCTTCCTCCAAGATGTGACAGCGTTTTCGGTGGCAGGGGGTTTGCCGGGGAAGGAGTGGGGACAGTCCCCCAAAGCTCCCCATTCCAGGCAACGGACGGTGTTCAGGGATCCTGTCGCCTCTCCTCTCCTGTGGCGAAGGCACTGGCCTTGTCCGTGAGTCCGCCTGAGAGCCAGTACCAAAGGCCAAGCGTTGCCTACAACGGGAGTTGGTAGTGTGCATTGAGTGCCATCCTAGGCCACGCACGCTGCTGCAGGTTTGTGGCTGTGTCTGCTTATTTCGGCCTGGCAGCGAGAACCCAGGGCGCCAACATGAAGCCCGGGACAGCAAGGCCTAAGACGGACCAGCTCTCCGCAGCTCTTCTTCCCTGACGCGACAGAGCAAACACCGAAATCCTTGCTGAGGAAGCAGCAGCGAAGTGCGGTTCCCGCCAAGCTGAAAAGCTATGCGAAAGCATAGCCATCGCTGGGAAATCAGAGTCGTTTCTGTGGGCTGCTGTTGCTGCTTGCCTTAGCCTAGTATTCGAGCACGGCGGGAGGAACCCGCATAGAGCAAAAGCCTCTTTGCTAGGGCATCCCCTCTGGGAAAGCACAGCATTCTCTGGGAAATCAGAGTCGGATCTGTGGGATGCTGCTGCTGTTTTCCTGAGGAAGACTCCACAGCACGGTGTAATAAATCTGCATGGAGCGAGATCCACTTTGCCTGGGCATCCCTTCTGCCTGAGAGAGAAGCGTGGTTGCGCCTGTGGAAAGATCCTTAAAGAAACGGACATGTCTGTCACTGCACTCCCCAGGAGCCTGTCTCGGGAAAGTGCAGCATGCTGCCCCAGGAGAAGAGAAGGAGTCGTTGGCCTTGTGGACGGAAAACGGTCGCGAAGCAGGAGCGCCGGCCCTGGCAAGAACAGCGGGCCGGTGGCAAGACAATTGTCACCCTCTGCTTGTGCAGAGAGACGAAGCTAAGGAGACACGAGTTGATGATTGGGCACGGGAGCGTGCTCTAATCTGAGGAAGGCGTCTGGACAGAAGGAAGGCCTTTCCTGTGCCTCTGGGCCCAAGGGGATAGCAGGTCCTTGGCCACCTGTCCAGAGGGCAGACGTGGGCTTGCCACCAATCTCCCGAACCTGAACTCGCAGAAACACCTCCTGGAGGAACGGGCAATCAAATGCCGTCTTCCTCCAGGATGTGGCAGCCTTGGCGGAGGCAGGGGGTGTGTCGGGGAAACAGGGACAGTTTCCCATTACTCCCTAACCCAGGGCACGGGCCGTGTGCAGTGATCCTCTCGCGGCTCCTGAAGGATGGGGAAGGCACGAGCCTAGTCCCCTGTCCCCCTGAATGCCAGAGCGAAAGGGCAGGACTTGCCTACGAGGAGAGATGTCATTGTGAGCAGAGTGCCATCCTAGGCCATGCACGCTGCTGCAGGGTCGAGGCTGGGTCTGCTTATTTCGGCTTGCTAGGATGAACCCAGGATGTGAACTTGGAGCCCGGGAAAGCAAGGCCCAAGAGGCACCAGCTCTCCCGCTGCTCTTCTTCCCTGAAGCGACTAAAGCCTTGCTGAGGAAGCAGCGGCCAAGTGCAGTTCGCTCCAAGCCAAAGCCTCTGCGAAAGCACAGCATTCGCTGAGAAATCAGAGTCGGATCTGCGGGCTCTACTGCTGCTTGCCTGAGCCCGGTCTCGCGGTGGGAGAAACCCGCATATAGCGAAATCCTCTTTGCCCGGGCTTCTCCTCTGGGAAAGCACAGCATTCACTGGGAAATCAGAATCGGATGTGGGGGATGCTGCTGCTGAATACCTAAGCTACTCTCCACAGCACGTTGGAAGATACCCGCATGCAACGAAATCCTCTTTGCCCTAGCACCTCTTTGCCTAAGAGAGAAGCGTGGTTGCACATCTGAAAGGGCCTTAAGGAAAGGGACATGTCTTTCACTGCACTCCCCAGGAGCAAGTCTGGGGCAGGCCGAACAAGCCGCCCCCAGAGAAGAGAAGATGCCATTGGCCTTGAGTTTGGGAAACGGTCGGGAAGCAGGAGAGCCTGCCGTGGCAGGAAGAGCAGGCCGGTGGCAAGACAAGTGTCACCCGCTCCCGGTGCGGAGAGACGAAGCCTCACTACTAATGAGACATGAGGTGACGACTAGGGCAGGGGCACCTGCTCCACTCTGAGGAAGGAGTCTGGGCAGAAGGCAGGCCTGTCTTGTGCCTCTGGTCCCAAGGGGACAGCATATCCTTGACCACCTGTCCGTAGGGCACACTTGGGCTTGCTACCAGGTGCCAAACCCGGAACTTGAGGAACAGCTCCCTCGTGAAATGGGCAGTCAGATGCCATCTTCCTCCAAGATGTGACAGCGTTTTCGGTGGCAGGGGGTTTGCCGGGGAAGGAGTGGGGACAGTCCCCCAAAGCTCCCCATTCCAGGCAACGGACGGTGTTCAGGGATCCTGTCGCCTCTCCTCTCCTGTGGCGAAGGCACTGGCCTTGTCCGTGAGTCCGCCTGAGAGCCAGTACCAAAGGCCAAGCGTTGCCTACAACGGGAGTTGGTAGTGTGCATTGAGTGCCATCCTAGGCCACGCACGCTGCTGCAGGTTTGTGGCTGTGTCTGCTTATTTCGGCCTGGCAGCGAGAACCCAGGGCGCCAACATGAAGCCCGGGACAGCAAGGCCTAAGACGGACCAGCTCTCCGCAGCTCTTCTTCCCTGACGCGACAGAGCAAACACCGAAATCCTTGCTGAGGAAGCAGCAGCGAAGTGCGGTTCCCGCCAAGCTGAAAAACCTATGCGAAAGCATAGACATCGCTGGGAAATCAGAGTCGTTTTTGTGGGCTGCTGTTGCTGCTTGCCTTAGCCTAGTATTCGAGCACGGCGGGAGGAACCCGCATAGAGCAAAAGCCTCTTTGCTAGGGCATCCCCTCTGGAAAGCACAGCATTCTCTGGGAAATCAGAGTCGGATCTGTGGGATGCTGCTGCTGTTTTCCTGAGGAAGACTCCACAGCACGGTGTAATAAATCTGCATGGAGCGAGATCCACTTTGCCTGGGCATCCCTTCTGCCTGAGAGAGAAGCCTGGTTGCGCCTGTGGAAAGAGCCTTAAAGAAAGGGACATGTCTGTCACTGCACTCCCCAGGAGCCTGTCTCGGGAAAGTGCAGCATGCTGCCCCAGGAGAAGAGAAGGAGTCGTTGGCCTTGTGGACGGAAAACGGTCGCGAAGCAGGAGCGCCGGCCCTGGCAAGAACAGCGGGCCGGTGGCAAGACAATTGTCACCATCTGCTTGTGCAGAGAGACGAAGCTAAGGAGACACGAGGGTATGATTGGGCACGGGAGCGTGCTCTAATCTGAGGAAGGAGTCTGGACAGAAGGAAGGCCTTTCCTGTGCCTCTGGGCCCAAGGGGATAGCAGGTCCTTGGCCACCTGTCCAGAGGGCAGACGTGGGCTTGCCACGAATCTCCCGAACCTGAACTCGCAGAAACACCTCCTGGAGGAACGGGCAATCAAATGCCGTCTTCCTCCAGTATGTGGCAGCCTTGGCGGAGGCAGGGGGTGTGTCGGGGAAACAGGGACAGTTTCCCATTACTCCCCATCCCAGGGCACGGGCCGTGTGCAGTGATCCTCTCGCGGCTCCTCAAGGATGGGGAAGGCACGAGCCTAGTCCCCTGTCCCCCTGAATGCCAGAGCGAAAGGACAGGCCTTGCCTACGAGGAGAGATGTCATTGTGAGCAGAGTGCCATCCTATGCCATGCACGCTGCTGCAGGGTCGAGGCTGGGTCTGCTTATTTCGGCTTGGTAGGATGAACCCAGGATGTGAACTTGGAGCCCGGGAAAGCAAGGCCCAAGAGGCACCAGCTCTCCCGCTGCTCTTCTTCCCTGAAGCGACTAAAGCCTTGCTGAGGAAGCAGCGGCCAAGTGCTGTTCGCTCCAAGCCAAAGCCTCTGCGAAAGCACAGCATTCGCTGAGAAATCAGAGTCGGATCTGCGGGCTCTACTGCTGCTTGCCTGAGCCCGGTGTAACGGTGGGAGAAACCCGCATACAGTGAAATCCTCTTTGCCCGGGCATCTCCTCTGGGAAAGCACAGCATTCACTGGGAAATCAGAATCGGATGTGGGGGATGCTGCTGCTGAATACCTAAGCTACTCTCCACAGCACGTTGGAAGATACCCGCATGCAACGAAATCCTCTTTGCCCTAGCACCTCTTTGCCTAAGAGAGAAGCGTGGTTGCACATCTGAAAGGGCCTTAAGGAAAGGGACATGTCTTTCACTGCACCCCCCAGGAGCAAGTCTGGGGCAGGCCGAACAAGCCGCCCCCAGAGAAGAGAAGGTGCCATTGGCCTTGAGTTTGGGAAACGGTCGGGAAGCAGGAGAGCCTGCCGTGGCAGGAAGAGCAGGCCGGTGGCAAGACAAGTGTCACCCGCTCCCGGTGCGGAGAGACGAAGCCTCACTGCTAAAGAGACATGAGGTAACGACTAGGGCAGGGGCACCTGCTCCACTCTGAGGAAGGAGTCTGGGCAGAAGGCAGGCCTGTCTTGTGCCTCTGGTCCCAAGGGGACAGCATGTCCTTGACCACCTGTCCGTAGGGCACACTTGGGCTTGCTACCAGGAGCCAAACCCGGAACTTGAGGAACAGCTCCCTCGTGAAATGGGCAGTCAGATGCCATCTTCCTCCAAGATGTGACAGCGTTTTCGGTGGCAGGGGGTTTGCCGGGGAAGGAGTGGGGACAGTCCCCCAAAGCTCCCCATTCCAGGCAACGGACGGTGTTCAGGGATCCTGTCGCCTCTCCTCTCCTGTGGCGAAGGCACTGGCCTTGTCCGTGAGTCCGCCTGAGAGCCAGTACCAAAGGCCAAGCGTTGCCTACAACGGGAGTTGGTAGTGTGCATTGAGTGCCATCCTAGGCCACGCACGCTGCTGCAGGTTTGTGGCTGTGTCTGCTTATTTCGGCCTGGCAGCGAGAACCCAGGGCGCCAACATGAAGCCCGGGACAGCAAGGCCTAAGACGGACCAGCTCTCCGCAGCTCTTCTTCCCTGACGCGACAGAGCAAACACCGAAATCCTTGCTGAGGAAGCAGCAGCGAAGTGCGGTTCCCGCCAAGCTGAAAAACCTATGCGAAAGCATAGCCATCGCTGGGAAATCAGAGTCGTTTTTGTGGGCTGCTGTTGCTGCTTGCCTTAGCCTAGTATTCGAGCACGGCGGGAGGAACCCGCATAGAGCAAAAGCCTCTTTGCTAGGGCATCCCCTCTGGAAAGCACAGCATTCTCTGGGAAATCAGAGTCGGATCTGTGGGATGCTGCTGCTGTTTTCCTGAGGAAGACTCCACAGCACGGTGTAATAAATCTGCATGGAGCGAGATCCACTTTGCCTGGGCATCCCTTCTGCCTGAGAGAGAAGCCTGGTTGCGCCTGTGGAAAGAGCCTTAAAGAAAGGGACATGTCTGTCACTGCACTCCCCAGGAGCCTGTCTCGGGAAAGTGCAGCATGCTGCCCCAGGAGAAGAGAAGGAGTCGTTGGCCTTGTGGACGGAAAACGGTCGCGAAGCAGGAGCGCCGGCCCTGGCAAGAACAGCGGGCCGGTGGCAAGACAATTGTCACCCTCTGCTTGTGCAGAGAGACGAAGCTAAGGAGACACGAGGGTATGATTGGGCACGGGAGCGTGCTCTAATCTGAGGAAGGAGTCTGGACAGAAGGAAGGCCTTTCCTGTGCCTCTGGGCCCAAGGGGATAGCAGGTCCTTGGCCACCTGTCCAGAGGGCAGACGTGGGCTTGCCACCAATCTCCCGAACCTGAACTCGCAGAAACACCTCCTGGAGGAACGGGCAATCAAATGCCGTCTTCCTCCAGGATGTGGCAGCCTTGGCGGAGGCAGGGGGTGTGTCGGGGAAACAGGGACAGTTTCCCATTACTCCCCATCCCAGGGCACGGGCCGTGTGCAGTGATCCTCTCGCGGCTCCTCAAGGATGGGGAAGGCACGAGCCTAGTCCCCTGTCCCCCTGAATGCCAGAGCGAAAGGGCAGGCCTTGCCTACGAGGAGAGATGTCATTGTGAGCAGAGTGCCATCCTAGGCCATGCACGCTGCTGCAGGGTCGAGGCTGGGTCTGCTTATTTCGGCTTGGTAGGATGAACCCAGGATGTGAACTTGGAGCCCGGGAAAGCAAGGCCCAAGAGGCACCAGCTCTCCCGCTGCTCTTCTTCCCTGAAGCGACTAAAGCCTTGCTGAGGAAGCAGCGGCCAAGTGCTGTTCGCTCCAAGCCAAAGCCTCTGCGAAAGCACAGCATTCGCTGAGAAATCAGAGTCGGATCTGCGGGCTCTACTGCTGCTTGCCTGAGCCCGGTGTAACGGTGGGAGAAACCCGCATACAGCGAAATCCTCTTTGCCCGGGCATCTCCTCTGGGAAAGCACAGCATTCACTGGGAAATCAGAATCGGATGTGGGGGATGCTGCTGCTGAATACCTAAGCTACTCTCCACAGCACGTTGGAAGATACCCGCATGCAACGAAATCCTCTTTGCCCTAGCACCTCTTTGCCTAAGAGAGAAGCGTGGTTGCACATCTGAAAGGGCCTTAAGGAAAGGGACATGTCTTTCACTGCACTCCCCAGGAGCAAGTCTGGGGCAGGCCGAACAAGCCGCCCCCAGAGAAGAGAAGGTGCCATTGGCCTTGAGTTTGGGAAACGGTCGGGAAGCAGGAGAGCCTGCCGTGGCAGGAAGAGCAGGCCGGTGGCAAGACAAGTGTCACCCGCTCCCGGTGCGGAGAGACGAAGCCTCACTGCTAATGAGACATGAGGTGACGACTAGGGCAGGGGCACCTGCTCCACTCTGAGGAAGGAGTCTGGGCAGAAGGCAGGCCTGTCTTGTGCCTCTGGTCCCAAGGGGACAGCATGTCCTTGACCACCTGTCCGTAGGGCACACTTGGGCTTGCTACCAGGAGCCAAACCCGGAACTTGAGGAACAGCTCCCTCGTGAAATGGGCAGTCAGATGCCATCTTCCTCCAAGATGTGACAGCGTTTTCGGTGGCAGGGGGTTTGCCGGGGAAGGAGTGGGGACAGTACCCCAAAGCTCCCCATTCCAGGGAACGGACGGTGTTCAGGGATCCTGTCGCCTCTCCTCTCCTGTGGCGAAGGCACTGGCCTTGTCCGTGAGTCCGCCTGAGAGCCAGTACCAAAGGCCAAGCGTTGCCTACAACGGGAGTTGGTAGTGTGCATTGAGTGCCATCCTAGGCCACGCACGCTGCTGCAGGTTTGTGGCTGTGTCTGCTTATTTCGGCCTGGCAGCGAGAACCCAGGGCGCCAACATGAAGCCCGGGACAGCAAGGCCTAAGACGGACCAGCTCTCCGCAGCTCTTCTTCCCTGACGCGACAGAGCAAACACCGAAATCCTTGCTGAGGAAGCAGCAGCGAAGTGCGGTTCCCGCCAAGCTGAAAAACCTATGCGAAAGCATAGCCATCGCTGGGAAATCAGAGTCGTTTTTGTGGGCTGCTGTTGCTGCTTGCCTTAGCCTAGTATTCGAGCACGGCGGGAGGAACCCGCATAGAGCAAAAGCCTCTTTGCTAGGGCATCCCCTCTGGAAAGCACAGCATTCTCTGGGAAATCAGAGTCGGATCTGTGGGATGCTGCTGCTGTTTTCCTGAGGAAGACTCCACAGCACGGTGTAATAAATCTGCATGGAGCGAGATCCACTTTGCCTGGGCATCCCTTCTGCCTGAGAGAGAAGCCTGGTTGCGCCTGTGGAAAGAGCCTTAAAGAAAGGGACATGTCTGTCACTGCACTCCCCAGGAGCCTGTCTCGGGAAAGTGCAGCATGCTGCCCCAGGAGAAGAGAAGGAGTCGTTGGCCTTGTGGACGGAAAACGGTCGCGAAGCAGGAGCGCCGGCCCTGGCAAGAACAGCGGGCCGGTGGCAAGACAATTGTCACCCTCTGCTTGTGCAGAGAGACGAAGCTAAGGAGACACGAGGGGATGATTGGGCACGGGAGCGTGCTCTAATCTGAGGAAGGAGTCTGGACAGAAGGAAGGCCTTTCCTGTGCCTCTGGGCCCAAGGGGATAGCAGGTCCTTGGCCACCTGTCCAGAGGGCAGACGTGGGCTTGCCACGAATCTCCCGAACCTGAACTCGCAGAAACACCTCCTGGAGGAACGGGCAATCAAATGCCGTCTTCCTCCAGTATGTGGCAGCCTTGGCGGAGGCAGGGGGTGTGTCGGGGAAACAGGGACAGTTTCCCATTACTCCCCATCCCAGGGCACGGGCCGTGTGCAGTGATCCTCTCGCGGCTCCTCAAGGATGGGGAAGGCACGAGCCTAGTCCCCTGTCCCCCTGAATGCCAGAGCGAAAGGACAGGCCTTGCCTACGAGGAGAGATGTCATTGTGAGCAGAGTGCCATCCTATGCCATGCACGCTGCTGCAGGGTCGAGGCTGGGTCTGCTTATTTCGGCTTGGTAGGATGAACCCAGGATGTGAACTTGGAGCCCGGGAAAGCAAGGCCCAAGAGGCACCAGCTCTCCCGCTGCTCTTCTTCCCTGAAGCGACTAAAGCCTTGCTGAGGAAGCAGCGGCCAAGTGCTGTTCGCTCCAAGCCAAAGCCTCTGCGAAAGCACAGCATTCGCTGAGAAATCAGAGTCGGATCTGCGGGCTCTACTGCTGCTTGCCTGAGCCCGGTGTAACGGTGGGAGAAACCCGCATACAGTGAAATCCTCTTTGCCCGGGCATCTCCTCTGGGAAAGCACAGCATTCACTGGGAAATCAGAATCGGATGTGGGGGATGCTGCTGCTGAATACCTAAGCTACTCTCCACAGCACGTTGGAAGATACCCGCATGCAACGAAATCCTCTTTGCCCTAGCACCTCTTTGCCTAAGAGAGAAGCGTGGTTGCACATCTGAAAGGGCCTTAAGGAAAGGGACATGTCTTTCACTGCACTCCCCAGGAGCAAGTCTGGGGCAGGCCGAACAAGCCGCCCCCAGAGAAGAGAAGGTGCCATTGGCCTTGAGTTTGGGAAACGGTCGGGAAGCAGGAGAGCCTGCCGTGGCAGGAAGAGCAGGCCGGTGGCAAGACAAGTGTCACCCGCTCCCGGTGCGGAGAGACGAAGCCTCACTGCTAAAGAGACATGAGGTGACGACTAGGGCAGGGGCACCTGCTCCACTCTGAGGAAGGAGTCTGGGCAGAAGGCAGGCCTGTCTTGTGCCTCTGGTCCCAAGGGGACAGCATGTCCTTGACCACCTGTCCGTAGGGCACACTTGGGCTTGCTACCAGGAGCCAAACCCGGAACTTGAGGAACAGCTCCCTCGTGAAATGGGCAGTCAGATGCCATCTTCCTCCAAGATGTGACAGCGTTTTCGGTGGCAGGGGGTTTGCCGGGGAAGGAGTGGGGACAGTCCCCCAAAGCTCCCCATTCCAGGCAACGGACGGTGTTCAGGGATCCTGTCGCCTCTCCTCTCCTGTGGCGAAGGCACTGGCCTTGTCCGTGAGTCCGCCTGAGAGCCAGTACCAAAGGCCAAGCGTTGCCTACAACGGGAGTTGGTAGTGTGCATTGAGTGCCATCCTAGGCCACGCACGCTGCTGCAGGTTTGTGGCTGTGTCTGCTTATTTCGGCCTGGCAGCGAGAACCCAGGGCGCCAACATGAAGCCTGGGACAGCAAGGCCTAAGACGGACCAGCTCTCCGCAGCTCTTCTTCCCTGACGCGACAGAGCAAACACCGAAATCCTTGCTGAGGAAGCAGCAGCGAAGTGCGGTTCCCGCCAAGCTGAAAAACCTATGCGAAAGCATAGCCATCGCTGGGAAATCAGAGTCGTTTTTGTGGGCTGCTGTTGCTGCTTGCCTTAGCCTAGTATTCGAGCACGGCGGGAGGAACCCGCATAGAGCAAAAGCCTCTTTGCTAGGGCATCCCCTCTGGAAAGCACAGCATTCTCTGGGAAATCAGAGTCGGATCTGTGGGATGCTGCTGTTGTTTTCCTGAGGAAGACTCCACAGCACGGTGTAATAAATCTGCATGGAGCGAGATCCACTTTGCCTGGGCATCCCTTCTGCCTGAGAGAGAAGCCTGGTTGCGCCTGTGGAAAGAGCCTTAAAGAAAGGGACATGTCTGTCACTGCACTCCCCAGGAGCCTGTCTCGGGAAAGTGCAGCATGCTGCCCCAGGAGAAGAGAAGGAGTCGTTGGCCTTGTGGACGGAAAACGGTCGCGAAGCAGGAGCGCCGGCCCTGGCAAGAACAGCGGGCCGGTGGCAAGACAATTGTCACCCTCTGCTTGTGCAGAGAGACGAAGCTAAGGAGACACGAGGGTATGATTGGGCACGGGAGCGTGCTCTAATCTGAGGAAGGAGTCTGGACAGAAGGAAGGCCTTTCCTGTGCCTCTGGGCCCAAGGGGATAGCAGGTCCTTGGCCACCTGTCCAGAGGGCAGACGTGGGCTTGCCACCAATCTCCCGAACCTGAACTCGCAGAAACACCTCCTGGAGGAACGGGCAATCAAATGCCGTCTTCCTCCAGGATGTGGCAGCCTTGGCGGAGGCAGGGGGTGTGTCGGGGAAACAGGGACAGTTTCCCATTACTCCCCATCCCAGGGCACGGGCCGTGTGCAGTGATCCTCTCGCGGCTCCTCAAGGATGGGGAAGGCACGAGCCTAGTCCCCTGTCCCCCTGAATGCCAGAGCGAAAGGGCAGGCCTTGCCTACGAGGAGAGATGTCATTGTGAGCAGAGTGCCATCCTAGGCCATGCACGCTGCTGCAGGGTCGAGGCTGGGTCTGCTTATTTCGGCTTGGTAGGATGAACCCAGGATGTGAACTTGGAGCCCGGGAAAGCAAGGCCCAAGAGGCACCAGCTCTCCCGCTGCTCTTCTTCCCTGAAGCGACTAAAGCCTTGCTGAGGAAGCAGCGGCCAAGTGCTGTTCGCTCCAAGCCAAAGCCTCTGCGAAAGCACAGCATTCGCTGAGAAATCAGAGTCGGATCTGCGGGCTCTACTGCTGCTTGCCTGAGCCCGGTGTAACGGTGGGAGAAACCCGCATACAGCGAAATCCTCTTTGCCCGGGCATCTCCTCTGGGAAAGCACAGCATTCACTGGGAAATCAGAATCGGATGTGGGGGATGCTGCTGCTGAATACCTAAGCTACTCTCCACAGCACGTTGGAAGATACCCGCATGCAACGAAATCCTCTTTGCCCTAGCACCTCTTTGCCTAAGAGAGAAGCGTGGTTGCACATCTGAAAGGGCCTTAAGGAAAGGGACATGTCTTTCACTGCACTCCCCAGGAGCAAGTCTGGGGCAGGCCGAACAAGCCGCCCCCAGAGAAGAGAAGGTGCCATTGGCCTTGAGTTTGGGAAACGGTCGGGAAGCAGGAGAGCCTGCCGTGGCAGGAAGAGCAGGCCGGTGGCAAGACAAGTGTCACCCGCTCCCGGTGCGGAGAGACGAAGCCTCACTGCTAATGAGACATGAGGTGACGACTAGGGCAGGGGCACCTGCTCCACTCTGAGGAAGGAGTCTGGGCAGAAGGCAGGCCTGTCTTGTGCCTCTGGTCCCAAGGGGACAGCATGTCCTTGACCACCTGTCCGTAGGGCACACTTGGGCTTGCTACCAGGAGCCAAACCCGGAACTTGAGGAACAGCTCCCTCGTGAAATGGGCAGTCAGATGCCATCTTCCTCCAAGATGTGACAGCGTTTTCGGTGGCAGGGGGTTTGCCGGGGAAGGAGTGGGGACAGTCCCCCAAAGCTCCCCATTCCAGGGAACGGACGGTGTTCAGGGATCCTGTCGCCTCTCCTCTCCTGTGGCGAAGGCACTGGCCTTGTCCGTGAGTCCGCCTGAGAGCCAGTACCAAAGGCCAAGCGTTGCCTACAACGGGAGTTGGTAGTGTGCATTGAGTGCCATCCTAGGCCACGCACGCTGCTGCAGGTTTGTGGCTGTGTCTGCTTATTTCGGCCTGGCAGCGAGAACCCAGGGCGCCAACATGAAGCCCGGGACAGCAAGGCCTAAGACGGACCAGCTCTCCGCAGCTCTTCTTCCCTGACGCGACAGAGCAAACACCGAAATCCTTGCTGAGGAAGCAGCAGCGAAGTGCGGTTCCCGCCAAGCTGAAAAACCTATGCGAAAGCATAGCCATCGCTGGGAAATCAGAGTCGTTTTTGTGGGCTGCTGTTGCTGCTTGCCTTAGCCTAGTATTCGAGCACGGCGGGAGGAACCCGCATAGAGCAAAAGCCTCTTTGCTAGGGCATCCCCTCTGGAAAGCACAGCATTCTCTGGGAAATCAGAGTCGGATCTGTGGGATGCTGCTGCTGTTTTCCTGAGGAAGACTCCACAGCACGGTGTAATAAATCTGCATGGAGCGAGATCCACTTTGCCTGGGCATCCCTTCTGCCTGAGAGAGAAGCCTGGTTGCGCCTGTGGAAAGAGCCTTAAAGAAAGGGACATGTCTGTCACTGCACTCCCCAGGAGCCTGTCTCGGGAAAGTGCAGCATGCTGCCCCAGGAGAAGAGAAGGAGTCGTTGGCCTTGTGGACGGAAAACGGTCGCGAAGCAGGAGCGCCGGCCCTGGCAAGAACAGCGGGCCGGTGGCAAGACAATTGTCACCCTCTGCTTGTGCAGAGAGACGAAGCTAAGGAGACACGAGGGTATGATTGGGCACGGGAGCGTGCTCTAATCTGAGGAAGGAGTCTGGACAGAAGGAAGGCCTTTCCTGTGCCTCTGGGCCCAAGGGGATAGCAGGTCCTTGGCCACCTGTCCAGAGGGCAGACGTGGGCTTGCCACCAATCTCCCGAACCTGAACTCGCAGAAACACCTCCTGGAGGAACGGGCAATCAAATGCCGTCTTCCTCCAGGATGTGGCAGCCTTGGCGGAGGCAGGGGGTGTGTCGGGGAAACAGGGACAGTTTCCCATTACTCCCCATCCCAGGGCACGGGCCGTGTGCAGTGATCCTCTCGCGGCTCCTCAAGGATGGGGAAGGCACGAGCCTAGTCCCCTGTCCCCCTGAATGCCAGAGCGAAAGGACAGGCCTTGCCTACGAGGAGAGATGTCATTGTGAGCAGAGTGCCATCCTATGCCATGCACGCTGCTGCAGGGTCGAGGCTGGGTCTGCTTATTTCGGCTTGGTAGGATGAACCCAGGATGTGAACTTGGAGCCCGGGAAAGCAAGGCCCAAGAGGCACCAGCTCTCCCGCTGCTCTTCTTCCCTGAAGCGACTAAAGCCTTGCTGAGGAAGCAGCGGCCAAGTGCTGTTCGCTCTAAGCCAAAGCCTGTGCGAAAGCACAGCATTCGCTGAGAAATCAGAGTCGGATCTGCGGGCTCTACTGCTGCTTGCCTGAGCCCGGTGTAACGGTGGGAGAAACCCGCATACAGTGAAATCCTCTTTGCCCGGGCATCTCCTCTGGGAAAGCACAGCATTCACTGGGAAATCAGAATCGGATGTGGGGGATGCTGCTGCTGAATACCTAAGCTACTCTCCACAGCACGTTGGAAGATACCCGCATGCAACGAAATCCTCTTTGCCCTAGCACCTCTTTGCCTAAGAGAGAAGCGTGGTTGCACATCTGAAAGGGCCTTAAGGAAAGGGACATGTCTTTCACTGCACTCCCCAGGAGCAAGTCTGGGGCAGGCCGAACAAGCCGCCCCCAGAGAAGAGAAGGTGCCATTGGCCTTGAGTTTGGGAAACGGTCGGGAAGCAGGAGAGCCTGCCGTGGCAGGAAGAGCAGGCCGGTGGCAAGACAAGTGTCACCCGCTCCCGGTGCGGAGAGACGAAGCCTCACTGCTAAAGAGACATGAGGTGACGACTAGGGCAGGGGCACCTGCTCCACTCTGAGGAAGGAGTCTGGGCAGAAGGCAGGCCTGTCTTGTGCCTCTGGTCCCAAGGGGACAGCATGTCCTTGACCACCTGTCCGTAGGGCACATTTGGGCTTGCTACCAGGAGCCAAACCCGGAACTTGAGGAACAGCTCCCTCGTGAAATGGGCAGTCAGATGCCATCTTCCTCCAAGATGTGACAGCGTTTTCGGTGGCAGGGGGTTTGCCGGGGAAGGAGTGGGGACAGTCCCCCAAAGCTCCCCATTCCAGGCAACGGACGGTGTTCAGGGATCCTGTCGCCTCTCCTCTCCTGTGGCGAAGGCACTGGCCTTGTCCGTGAGTCCGCCTGAGAGCCAGTACCAAAGGCCAAGCGTTGCCTACAACGGGAGTTGGTAGTGTGCATTGAGTGCCATCCTAGGCCACGCACGCTGCTGCAGGTTTGTGGCTGTGTCTGCTTATTTCGGCCTGGCAGCGAGAACCCAGGGCGCCAACATGAAGCCTGGGACAGCGAGGCCTAAGACGGACCAGCTCTCCGCAGCTCTTCTTCCCTGACGCGACAGAGCAAACACCGAAATCCTTGCTGAGGAAGCAGCAGCGAAGTGCGGTTCCCGCCAAGCTGAAAAACCTATGCGAAAGCATAGCCATCGCTGGGAAATCAGAGTCGTTTTTGTGGGCTGCTGTTGCTGCTTGCCTTAGCCTAGTATTCGAGCACGGCGGGAGGAACCCGCATAGAGCAAAAGCCTCTTTGCTAGGGCATCCCCTCTGGAAAGCACAGCATTCTCTGGGAAATCAGAGTCGGATCTGTGGGATGCTGCTGTTGTTTTCCTGAGGAAGACTCCACAGCACGGTGTAATAAATCTGCATGGAGCGAGATCCACTTTGCCTGGGCATCCCTTCTGCCTGAGAGAGAAGCCTGGTTGCGCCTGTGGAAAGAGCCTTAAAGAAAGGGACATGTCTGTCACTGCACTCCCCAGGAGCCTGTCTCGGGAAAGTGCAGCATGCTGCCCCAGGAGAAGAGAAGGAGTCGTTGGCCTTGTGGACGGAAAACGGTCGCGAAGCAGGAGCGCCGGCCCTGGCAAGAACAGCGGGCCGGTGGCAAGACAATTGTCACCCTCTGCTTGTGCAGAGAGACGAAGCTAAGGAGACAAGAGGGGATGATTGGGCACGGGAGCGTGCTCTAATCTGAGGAAGGAGTCTGGACAGAAGGAAGGCCTTTCCTGTGCCTCTGGGCCCAAGGGGATAGCAGGTCCTTGGCCACCTGTCCAGAGGGCAGACGTGGGCTTGCCACCAATCTCCCGAACCTGAACTCGCAGAAACACCTCCTGGAGGAACGGGCAATCAAATGCCGTCTTCCTCCAGGATGTGGCAGCCTTGGCGGAGGCAGGGGGTGTGTCGGGGAAACAGGGACAGTTTCCCATTACTCCCCATCCCAGGGCACGGGCCGTGTGCAGTGATCCTCTCGCGGCTCCTCAAGGATGGGGAAGGCACGAGCCTAGTCCCCTGTCCCCCTGAATGCCAGAGCGAAAGGGCAGGCCTTGCCTACGAGGAGAGATGTCATTGTGAGCAGAGTGCCATCCTAGGCCATGCACGCTGCTGCAGGGTCGAGGCTGGGTCTGCTTATTTCGGCTTGGTAGGATGAACCCAGGATGTGAACTTGGAGCCCGGGAAAGCAAGGCCCAAGAGGCACCAGCTCTCCCGCTGCTCTTCTTCCCTGAAGCGACTAAAGCCTTGCTGAGGAAGCAGCGGCCAAGTGCTGTTCGCTCCAAGCCAAAGCCTCTGCGAAAGCACAGCATTCGCTGAGAAATCAGAGTCGGATCTGCGGGCTCTACTGCTGCTTGCCTGAGCCCGGTGTAACGGTGGGAGAAACCCGCATACAGCGAAATCCTCTTTGCCCGGGCATCTCCTCTGGGAAAGCACAGCATTCACTGGGAAATCAGAATCGGATGTGGGGGATGCTGCTGCTGAATACCTAAGCTACTCTCCACAGCACGTTGGAAGATACCCGCATGCAACGAAATCCTCTTTGCCCTAGCACCTCTTTGCCTAAGAGAGAAGCGTGGTTGCACATCTGAAAGGGCCTTAAGGAAAGGGACATGTCTTTCACTGCACTCCCCAGGAGCAAGTCTGGGGCAGGCCGAACAAGCCGCCCCCAGAGAAGAGAAGGTGCCATTGGCCTTGAGTTTGGGAAACGGTCGGGAAGCAGGAGAGCCTGCCGTTGCAGGAAGAGCAGGCCGGTGGCAAGACAAGTGTCACCCGCTCCCGGTGCGGAGAGACGAAGCCTCACTGCTAATGAGACATGAGGTGACGACTAGGGCAGGGGCACCTGCTCCACTCTGAGGAAGGAGTCTGGGCAGAAGGCAGGCCTGTCTTGTGCCTCTGGTCCCAAGGGGACAGCATGTCCTTGACCACCTGTCCGTAGGGCACACTTGGGCTTGCTACCAGGAGCCAAACCCGGAACTTGAGGAACAGCTCCCTCGTGAAATGGGGAGTCAGATGCCATCTTCCTCCAAGATGTGACAGCGTTTTCGGTGGCAGGGGGTTTGCCGGGGAAGGAGTGGGGACAGTCCCCCAAAGCTCCCCATTCCAGGGAACGGACGGTGTTCAGGGATCCTGTCGCCTCTCCTCTCCTGTGGCGAAGGCACTGGCCTTGTCCGTGAGTCCGCCTGAGAGCCAGTACCAAAGGCCAAGCGTTGCCTACAACGGGAGTTGGTAGTGTGCATTGAGTGCCATCCTAGGCCACGCACGCTGCTGCAGGTTTGTGGCTGTGTCTGCTTATTTCGGCCTGGCAGCGAGAACCCAGGGCGCCAACATGAAGCCCGTGACAGCAAGGCCTAAGACGGACCAGCTCTCCGCAGCTCTTCTTCCCTGACGCGACAGAGCAAACACCGAAATCCTTGCTGAGGAAGCAGCAGCGAAGTGCGGTTCCCGCCAAGCTGAAAAACCTATGCGAAAGCATAGCCATCGCTGGGAAATCAGAGTCGTTTTTGTGGGCTGCTGTTGCTGCTTGCCTTAGCCTAGTATTCGAGCACGGCGGGAGGAACCCGCATAGAGCAAAAGCCTCTTTGCTAGGGCATCCCCTCTGGAAAGCACAGCATTCTCTGGGAAATCAGAGTCGGATCTGTGGGATGCTGCTGCTGTTTTCCTGAGGAAGACTCCACAGCACGGTGTAATAAATCTGCATGGAGCGAGATCCACTTTGCCTGGGCATCCCTTCTGCCTGAGAGAGAAGCCTGGTTGCGCCTGTGGAAAGAGCCTTAAAGAAAGGGACATGTCTGTCACTGCACTCCCCAGGAGCCTGTCTCGGGAAAGTGCAGCATGCTGCCCCAGGAGAAGAGAAGGAGTCGTTGGCCTTGTGGACGGAAAACGGTCGCGAAGCAGGAGCGCCGGCCCTGGCAAGAACAGCGGGCCGGTGGCAAGACAATTGTCACCCTCTGCTTGTGCAGAGAGACGAAGCTAAGGAGACACGAGGGGATGATTGGGCACGGGAGCGTGCTCTAATCTGAGGAAGGAGTCTGGACAGAAGGAAGGCCTTTCCTGTGCCTCTGGGCCCAAGGGGATAGCAGGTCCTTGGCCACCTGTCCAGAGGGCAGACGTGGGCTTGCCACCAATCTCCCGAACCTGAACTCGCAGAAACACCTCCTGGAGGAACGGGCAATCAAATGCCGTCTTCCTCCAGTATGTGGCAGCCTTGGCGGAGGCAGGGGGTGTGTCGGGGAAACAGGGACAGTTTCCCATTACTCCCCATCCCAGGGCACGGGCCGTGTGCAGTGATCCTCTCGCGGCTCCTCAAGGATGGGGAAGGCACGAGCCTAGTCCCCTGTCCCCCTGAATGCCAGAGCGAAAGGACAGGCCTTGCCTACGAGGAGAGATGTCATTGTGAGCAGAGTGCCATCCTATGCCATGCACGCTGCTGCAGGGTCGAGGCTGGGTCTGCTTATTTCGGCTTGGTAGGATGAACCCAGGATGTGAACTTGGAGCCCGGGAAAGCAAGGCCCAAGAGGCACCAGCTCTCCCGCTGCTCTTCTTCCCTGAAGCGACTAAAGCCTTGCTGAGGAAGCAGCGGCCAAGTGCTGTTCGCTCCAAGCCAAAGCCTCTGCGAAAGCACAGCATTCGCTGAGAAATCAGAGTCGGTTCTGCGGGCTCTACTGCTGCTTGCCTGAGCCCGGTGTAACGGTGAGAGAAACCCGCATACAGTGAAATCCTCTTTGCCCGGGCATCTCCTCTGGGAAAGCACAGCATTCACTGGGAAATCAGAATCGGATGTGGGGGATGCTGCTGCTGAATACCTAAGCTACTCTCCACAGCACGTTGGAAGATACCCGCATGCAACGAAATCCTCTTTGCCCTAGCACCTCTTTGCCTAAGAGAGAAGCGTGGTTGCACATCTGAAAGGGCCTTAAGGAAAGGGACATGTCTTTCACTGCACTCCCCAGGAGCAAGTCTGGGGCAGGCCGAACAAGCCGCCCCCAGAGAAGAGAAGGTGCCATTGGCCTTGAGTTTGGGAAACGGTCGGGAAGCAGGAGAGCCTGCCGTGGCAGGAAGAGCAGGCCGGTGGCAAGACAAGTGTCACCCGCTCCCGGTGCGGAGAGACGAAGCCTCACTGCTAAAGAGACATGAGGTGACGACTAGGGCAGGGGCACCTGCTCCACTCTGAGGAAGGAGTCTGGGCAGAAGGCAGGCCTGTCTTGTGCCTCTGGTCCCAAGGGGACAGCATGTCCTTGACCACCTGTCCGTAGGGCACACTCGGGCTTGCTACCAGGAGCCAAACCCGGAACTTGAGGAACAGCTCCCTCGTGAAATGGGCAGTCAGATGCCATCTTCCTCCAAGATGTGACAGCGTTTTCGGTGGCAGGGGGTTTGCCGGGGAAGGAGTGGGGACAGTCCCCCAAAGCTCCCCATTCCAGGGAACGGACGGTGTTCAGGGATCCTGTCGCCTCTCCTCTCCTGTGGCGAAGGCACTGGCCTTGTCCGTGAGTCCGCCTGAGAGCCAGTACCAAAGGCCAAGCGTTGCCTACAACGGGAGTTGGTAGTGTGCATTGAGTGCCATCCTAGGCCACGCACGCTGCTGCAGGTTTGTGGCTGTGTCTGCTTATTTCGGCCTGGCAGCGAGAACCCAGGGCGCCAACATGAAGCCCGGGACAGCAAGGCCTAAGACGGACCAGCTCTCCGCAGCTCTTCTTCCCTGACGCGACAGAGCAAACACCGAAATCCTTGCTGAGGAAGCAGCAGCGAAGTGCGGTTCCCGCCAAGCTGAAAACCTATGCGAAAGCATAGCCATCGCTGGGAAATCAGAGTCGTTTCTGTGGGCTGCTGTTGCTGCTTGCCTTAGCCTAGTATTCGAGCACGGCGGGAGGAACCCGCATAGAGCAAAAGCCTCTTTGCTAGGGCATCCCCTCTGGGAAAGCACAGCATTCTCTGGGAAATCAGAGTCGGATCTGTGGGATGCTGCTGCTGTTTTCCTGAGGAAGACTCCACAGCACGGTGTAATAAATCTGCATGGAGCGAGATCCACTTTGCCTGGGCATCCCTTCTGCCTGAGAGAGAAGCCTGGTTGCGCCTGTGGAAAGAGCCTTAAAGAAAGGGACATGTCTGTCACTGCACTCCCCAGGAGCCTGTCTCGGGAAAGTGCAGCATGCTGCCCCAGGAGAAGAGAAGGAGTCGTTGGCCTTGTGGACGGAAAACGGTCGCGAAGCAGGAGCGCCGGCCCTGGCAAGAACAGCGGGCCGGTGGCAAGACAATTGTCACCCTCTGCTTGTGCAGAGAGACGAAGCTAAGGAGACACGAGGGGATGATTGGGCACGGGAGCGTGCTCTAATCTGAGGAAGGAGTCTGGACAGAAGGAAGGCCTTTCCTGTGCCTCTGGGCCCAAGGGGATAGCAGGTCCTTGGCCACCTGTCCAGAGGGCAGACGTGGGCTTGCCACCAATCTCCCGAACCTGAACTCGCAGAAACACCTCCTGGAGGAACGGGCAATCAAATGCCGTCTTCCTCCAGGATGTGGCAGCCTTGGCGGAGGCAGGGGGTGTGTCGGGGAAACAGGGACAGTTTCCCATTACTCCCCATCCCAGGGCACGGGCCGTGTGCAGTGATCCTCTCGCGGCTCCTGAAGGATGGGGAAGGCACGAGCCTAGTCCCCTGTCCCCCTGAATGCCAGAGCGAAAGGGCAGGACTTGCCTACGAGGAGAGATGTCATTGTGAGCAGAGTGCCATCCTAGGCCATGCACGCTGCTGCAGGGTCGAGGCTGGGTCTGCTTATTTCGGCTTGGTAGGATGAACCCAGGATGTGAACTTGGAGCCCGGGAAAGCAAGGCACAAGAGGCACCAGCTCTCCCGCTGCTCTTCTTCCCTGAAGCGACTAAAGCCTTGCTGAGGAAGCAGCGGCCAAGTGCAGTTCGCTCCAAGCCAAAGCCTCTGCGAAAGCACAGCATTCGCTGAGAAATCAGAGTCGGATCTGCGGGCTCTACTGCTGCTTGCCTGAGCCCGGTCTCGCGGTGGGAGAAACCCGCATACAGCGAAATCCTCTTTGCCCGGGCTTCTCCTCTGGGAAAGCACAGCATTCACTGGGAAATCAGAATCGGATGTGGGGGATGCTGCTGCTGAATACGTAAGCTACTCTCCACAGCACGTTGGAAGATACCCGCATGCAACGAAATCCTCTTTGCCCTAGCACCTCTTTGCCTAAGAGAGAAGCGTGGTTGCACATCTGAAAGGGCCTTAAGGAAAGGGACATGTCTTTCACTGCACTCCCCAGGAGCAAGTCTGGGGCAGGCCGAACAAGCCGCCCCCAGAGAAGAGAAGATGCCATTGGCCTTGAGTTTGGGAAACGGTCGGGAAGCAGGAGAGCCTGCCGTGGCAGGAAGAGCAGGCCGGTGGCAAGACAAGTGTCACCCGCTCCCGGTGCGGAGAGACGAAGCCTCACTGCTAATGAGACATGAGGTGACGACTAGGGCAGGGGCACCTGCTCCACTCTGAGGAAGGAGTCTGGGCAGAAGGCAGGCCTGTCTTGTGCCTCTGGTCCCAAGGGGACAGCATGTCCTTGACCACCTGTCCGTAGGGCACACTTGGGCTTGCTACCAGGAGCCAAACCCGGAACTTGAGGAACAGCTCCCTCGTGAAATGGGCAGTCAGATGCCATCTTCCTCCAAGATGTGACAGCGTTTTCGGTGGCAGGGGGTTTGCCGGGGAAGGAGTGGGGACAGTCCCCCAAAGCTCCCCATTCCAGGCAACGGACGGTGTTCAGGGATCCTGTCGCCTCTCCTCTCCTGTGGCGAAGGCACTGGCCTTGTCCGTGAGTCCGCCTGAGAGCCAGTACCAAAGGCCAAGCGTTGCCTACAACGGGAGTTGGTAGTGTGCATTGAGTGCCATCCTAGGCCACGCACGCTGCTGCAGGTTTGTGGCTGTGTCTGCTTATTTCGGCCTGGCAGCGAGAACCCAGGGCGCCAACATGAAGCCCGGGACAGCGAGGCCTAAGACGGACCAGCTCTCCGCAGCTCTTCTTCCCTGACGCGACAGAGCAAACACCGAAATCCTTGCTGAGGAAGCAGCAGCGAAGTGCGGTTCCCGCCAAGCTGAAAAACCTATGCGAAAGCATAGCCATCGCTGGGAAATCAGAGTCGTTTTTGTGGGCTGCTGTTGCTGCTTGCCTTAGCCTAGTATTCGAGCACGGCGGGAGGAACCCGCATAGAGCAAAAGCCTCTTTGCTAGGGCATCCCCTCTGGAAAGCACAGCATTCTCTGGGAAATCAGAGTCGGATCTGTGGGATGCTGCTGTTGTTTTCCTGAGGAAGACTCCACAGCACGGTGTAATAAATCTGCATGGAGCGAGATCCACTTTGCCTGGGCATCCCTTCTGCCTGAGAGAGAAGCCTGGTTGCGCCTGTGGAAAGAGCCTTAAATAAAGGGACATGTCTGTCACTGCACTCCCCAGGAGCCTGTCTCGGGAAAGTGCAGCATGCTGCCCCAGGAGAAGAGAAGGAGTCGTTGGCCTTGTGGACGGAAAACGGTCGCGAAGCAGGAGCGCCGGCCCTGGCAAGAACAGCGGGCCGGTGGCAAGACAATTGTCACCCTCTGCTTGTGCAGAGAGACGAAGCTAAGGAGACACGAGGGTATGATTGGGCACGGGAGCGTGCTCTAATCTGAGGAAGGAGTCTGGACAGAAGGAAGGCCTTTCCTGTGCCTCTGGGCCCAAGGGGATAGCAGGTCCTTGGCCACCTGTCCAGAGGGCAGACGTGGGCTTGCCACCAATCTCCCGAACCTGAACTCGCAGAAACACCTCCTGGAGGAACGGGCAATCAAATGCCGTCTTCCAACAGGATGTGGCAGCCTTGGCGGAGGCAGGGGGTGTGTCGGGGAAACAGGGACAGTTTCCCATTACTCCCCATCCCAGGGCACGGGCCGTGTGCAGTGATCCTCTCGCGGCTCCTCAAGGATGGGGAAGGCACGAGCCTAGTCCCCTGTCCCCCTGAATGCCAGAGCGAAAGGGCAGGCCTTGCCTACGAGGAGAGATGTCATTGTGAGCAGAGTGCCATCCTAGGCCATGCACGCTGCTGCAGGGTCGAGGCTGGGTCTGCTTATTTCGGCTTGGTAGGATGAACCCAGGATGTGAACTTGGAGCCCGGGAAAGCAAGGCCCAAGAGGCACCAGCTCTCCCGCTGCTCTTCTTCCCTGAAGCGACTAAAGCCTTGCTGAGGAAGCAGCGGCCAAGTGCTGTTCGCTCCAAGCCAAAGCCTCTGCGAAAGCACAGCATTCGCTGAGAAATCAGAGTCGGATCTGCGGGCTCTACTGCTGCTTTCCTGAGCCCGGTGTAACGGTGGGAGAAACCCGCATACAGCGAAATCCTCTTTGCCCGGGCATCTCCTCTGGGAAAGCACAGCATTCACTGGGAAATCAGAATCGGATGTGGGGGATGCTGCTGCTGAATACCTAAGCTACTCTCCACAGCACGTTGGAAGATACCCGCATGCAACGAAATCCTCTTTGCCCTAGCACCTCTTTGCCTAAGAGAGAAGCGTGGTTGCACATCTGAAAGGGCCTTAAGGAAAGGGACATGTCTTTCACTGCACTCCCCAGGAGCAAGTCTGGGGCAGGCCGAACAAGCCGCCCCCAGAGAAGAGAAGGTGCCATTGGCCTTGAGTTTGGGAAACGGTCGGGAAGCAGGAGAGCCTGCCGTGGCAGGAAGAGCAGGCCGGTGGCAAGACAAGTGTCACCCGCTCCCGGTGCGGAGAGACGAAGCCTCACTGCTAAAGAGACATGAGGTGACGACTAGGGCAGGGGCACCTGCTCCACTCTGAGGAAGGAGTCTGGGCAGAAGGCAGGCCTGTCTTGTGCCTCTGGTCCCAAGGGGACAGCATGTCCTTGACCACCTGTCCGTAGGGCACACTCGGGCTTGCTACCAGGAGCCAAACCCGGAACTTGAGGAACAGCTCCCTCGTGAAATGGGCAGTCAGATGCCATCTTCCTCCAAGATGTGACAGCGTTTTCGGTGGCAGGGGGTTTGCCGGGGAAGGAGTGGGGACAGTCCCCCAAAGCTCCCCATTCCAGGGAACGGACGGTGTTCAGGGATCCTGTCGCCTCTCCTCTCCTGTGGCGAAGGCACTGGCCTTGTCCGTGAGTCCGCCTGAGAGCCAGTACCAAAGGCCAAGCGTTGCCTACAACGGGAGTTGGTAGTGTGCATTGAGTGCCATCCTAGGCCACGCACGCTGCTGCAGGTTTGTGGCTGTGTCTGCTTATTTCGGCCTGGCAGCGAGAACCCAGGGCGCCAACATGAAGCCCGGGACAGCAAGGCCTAAGACGGACCAGCTCTCCGCAGCTCTTCTTCCCTGACGCGACAGAGCAAACACCGAAATCCTTGCTGAGGAAGCAGCAGCGAAGTGCGGTTCCCGCCAAGCTGAAAAGCTATGCGAAAGCATAGCCATCGCTGGGAAATCAGAGTCGTTTCTGTGGGCTGCTGTTGCTGCTTGCCTTAGCCTAGTATTCGAGCACGGCGGGAGGAACCCGCATAGAGCAAAAGCCTCTTTGCTAGGGCATCCCCTCTGGGAAAGCACAGCATTCTCTGGGAAATCAGAGTCGGATCTGTGGGATGCTGCTGCTGTTTTCCTGAGGAAGACTCCACAGCACGGTGTAATAAATCTGCATGGAGCGAGATCCACTTTGCCTGGGCATCCCTTCTGCCTGAGAGAGAAGCCTGGTTGCGCCTGTGGAAAGAGCCTTAAAGAAAGGGACATGTCTGTCACTGAACTCCCCAGGAGCCTGTCTCGGGAAAGTGCAGCATGCTGCCCCAGGAGAAGAGAAGGAGTCGTTGGCCTTGTGGACGGAAAACGGTCGCGAAGCAGGAGCGCCGGCCCTGGCAAGAACAGCGGGCCGGTGGCAAGACAATTGTCACCCTCTGCTTGTGCAGAGAGACGAAGCTAAGGAGACACGAGGGGATGATTGGGCACGGGAGCGTGCTCTAATCTGAGGAAGGAGTCTGGACAGAAGGAAGGCCTTTCCTGTGCCTCTGGGCCCAAGGGGATAGCAGGTCCTTGGCCACCTGTCCAGAGGGCAGACGTGGGCTTGCCACCAATCTCCCGAACCTGAACTCGCAGAAACACCTCCTGGAGGAACGGGCAATCAAATGCCGTCTTCCTCCAGAATGTGGCAGCCTTGGCGGAGGCAGGGGGTGTGTCGGGGAAACAGGGACAGTTTCCCATTACTCCACATCCCAGGGCACGGGCCGTGTGCAGTGATCCTCTCGCGGCTCCTCAAGGATGGGGAAGGCACGAGCCTAGTCCCCTGTCCCCCTGAATGCCAGAGCGAAAGGGCAGGCCTTGCCTACGAGGAGAGATGTCATTGTGAGCAGAGTGCCATCCTAGGCCATGCACGCTGCTGCAGGGTCGAGGCTGGGTCTGCTTATTTCGGCTTGGTAGGATGAACCCAGGATGTGAACTTGGAGCCCGGGAAAGCAAGGCACAAGAGGCACCAGCTCTCCCGCTGCTCTTCTTCCCTGAAGCGACTAAAGCCTTGCTGAGGAAGCAGCGGCCAAGTGCAGTTCGCTCCAAGCCAAAGCCTCTGCGAAAGCACAGCATTCGCTGAGAAATCAGAGTCGGATCTGCGGGCTCTACTGCTGCTTGCCTGAGCCCGGTCTCGCGGTGGGAGAAACCCGCATACAGCGAAATCCTCTTTGCCCGGGCTTCTCCTCTGGGAAAGCACAGCATTCACTGGGAAATCAGAATCGGATGTGGGGGATGCTGCTGCTGAATACCTAAGCTACTCTCCACAGCACGTTGGAAGATACCCGCATGCAACGAAATCCTCTTTGCCCTAGCACCTCTTTGCCTAAGAGAGAAGCGTGGTTGCACATCTGAAAGGGCCTTAAGGAAAGGGACATGTCTTTCACTGCACTCCCCAGGAGCAAGTCTGGGGCAGGCCGAACAAGCCGCCCCCAGAGAAGAGAAGATGCCATTGGCCTTGAGTTTGGGAAACGGTCGGGAAGCAGGAGAGCCTGCCGTGGCAGGAAGAGCAGGCCGGTGGCAAGACAAGTGTCACCCGCTCCCGGTGCGGAGAGACGAAGCCTCACTGCTAATGAGACATGAGGTGACGACTAGGGCAGGGGCACCTGCTCCACTCTGAGGAAGGAGTCTGGGCAGAAGGCAGGCCTGTCTTGTGCCTCTGGTCCCAAGGGGACAGCATGTCCTTGACCACCTGTCCGTAGGGCACACTTGGGCTTGCTACCAGGAGCCAAACCCGGAACTTGAGGAACAGCTCCCTCGTGAAATGGGCAGTCAGATGCCATCTTCCTCCAAGATGTGACAGCGTTTTCGGTGGCAGGGGGTTTGCCGGGGAAGGAGTGGGGACAGTCCCCCAAAGCTCCCCATTCCAGGCAACGGACGGTGTTCAGGGATCCTGTCGCCTCTCCTCTCCTGTGGCGAAGGCACTGGCCTTGTCCGTGAGTCCGCCTGAGAGCCAGTACCAAAGGCCAAGCGTTGCCTACAACGGGAGTTGGTAGTGTGCATTGAGTGCAATCCTAGGCCACGCACGCTGCTGCAGGTTTGTGGCTGTGTCTGCTTATTTCGGCCTGGCAGCGAGAACCCAGGGCGCCAACATGAAGCCCGGGACAGCAAGGCCTAAGACGGACCAGCTCTCCGCAGCTCTTCTTCCCTGACGCGACAGAGCAAACACCGAAATCCTTGCTGAGGAAGCAGCAGCGAAGTGCGGTTCCCGCCAAGCTGAAAAACCTATGCGAAAGCATAGCCATCGCTGGGAAATCAGAGTCGTTTTTGTGGGCTGCTGTTGCTGCTTGCCTTAGCCTAGTATTCGAGCACGGCGGGAGGAACCCGCATAGAGCAAAAGCCTCTTTGCTAGGGCATCCCCTCTGGAAAGCACAGCATTCTCTGGGAAATCAGAGTCGGATCTGTGGGATGCTGCTGTTGTTTTCCTGAGGAAGACTCCACAGCACGGTGTAATAAATCTGCATGGAGCGAGATCCACTTTGCCTGGGCATCCCTTCTGCCTGAGAGAGAAGCCTGGTTGCGCCTGTGGAAAGAGCCTTAAAGAAAGGGACATGTCTGTCACTGCACTCCCCAGGAGCCTGTCTCGGGAAAGTGCAGCATGCTGCCCCAGGAGAAGAGAAGGAGTCGTTGGCCTTGTGGACGGAAAACGGTCGCGAAGCAGGAGCGCCGGCCCTGGCAAGAACAGCGGGCCGGTGGCAAGACAATTGTCACCCTCTGCTTGTGCAGAGAGACGAAGCTAAGGAGACACGAGGGTATGATTGGGCACGGGAGCGTGCTCTAATCTGAGGAAGGAGTCTGGACAGAAGGAAGGCCTTTCCTGTGCCTCTGGGCCCAAGGGGATAGCACGTCCTTGGCCACCTGTCCAGAGGGCAGACGTGGGCTTGCCACCAATCTCCCGAACCTGAACTCGCAGAAACACCTCCTGGAGGAACGGGCAATCAAATGCCGTCTTCCTCCAGGATGTGGCAGCCTTGGCGGAGGCAGGGGGTGTGTCGGGGAAACAGGGACAGTTTCCCATTACTCCCCATCCCAGGGCACGGGCCGTGTGCAGTGATCCTCTCGCGGCTCCTCAAGGATGGGGAAGGCACGAGCCTAGTCCCCTGTCCCCCTGAATGCCAGAGCGAAAGGGCAGGCCTTGCCTACGAGGAGAGATGTCATTGTGAGCAGAGTGCCATCCTAGGCCATGCACGCTGCTGCAGGGTCGAGGCTGGGTCTGCTTATTTCGGCTTGGTAGGATGAACCCAGGATGTGAACTTGGAGCCCGGGAAAGCAAGGCCCAAGAGGCACCAGCTCTCCCGCTGCTCTTCTTCCCTGAAGCGACTAAAGCCTTGCTGAGGAAGCAGCGGCCAAGTGCTGTTCGCTCCAAGCCAAAGCCTCTGCGAAAGCACAGCATTCGCTGAGAAATCAGAGTCGGATCTGCGGGCTCTACTGCTGCTTGCCTGAGCCCGGTGTAACGGTGGGAGAAACCCGCATACAGCGAAATCCTCTTTGCCCGGGCATCTCCTCTGGGAAAGCACAGCATTCACTGGGAAATCATAATCGGATGTGGGGGATGCTGCTGCTGAATACCTAAGCTACTCTCCACAGCACGTTGGAAGATACCCGCATGCAACGAAATCCTCTTTGCCCTAGCACCTCTTTGCATAAGAGAGAAGCGTGGTTGCACATCTGAAAGGGCCTTAAGGAAAGGGACATGTCTTTCACTGCACTCCCCAGGAGCAAGTCTGGGGCAGGCCGAACAAGCCGCCCCCAGAGAAGAGAAGGTGCCATTGGCCTTGAGTTTGGGAAACGGTCGGGAAGCAGGAGAGCCTGCCGTTGCAGGAAGAGCAGGCCGGTGGCAAGACAAGTGTCACCCGCTCCCGGTGCGGAGAGACGAAGCCTCACTGCTAATGAGACATGAGGTGACGACTAGGGCAGGGGCACCTGCTCCACTCTGAGGAAGGAGTCTGGGCAGAAGGCAGGCCTGTCTTGTGCCTCTGGTCCCAAGGGGACAGCATGTCCTTGACCACCTGTCCGTAGGGCACACTTGGGCTTGCTACCAGGAGCCAAACCCGGAACTTGAGGAACAGCTCCCTCGTGAAATGGGCAGTCAGATGCCATCTTCCTCCAAGATGTGACAGCGTTTTCGGTGGCAGGGGGTTTGCCGGGGAAGGAGTGGGGACAGTCCCCCAAAGCTCCCCATTCCAGGGAACGGACGGTGTTCAGGGATCCTGTCGCCTCTCCTCTCCTGTGGCGAAGGCACTGGCCTTGTCCGTGAGTCCGCCTGAGAGCCAGTACCAAAGGCCAAGCGTTGCCTACAACGGGAGTTGGTAGTGTGCATTGAGTGCCATCCTAGGCCACGCACGCTGCTGCAGGTTTGTGGCTGTGTCTGCTTATTTCGGCCTGGCAGCGAGAACCCAGGGCGCCAACATGAAGCCCGGGACAGCAAGGCCTAAGACGGACCAGCTCTCCGCAGCTCTTCTTCCCTGACGCGACAGAGCAAACACCGAAATCCTTGCTGAGGAAGCAGCAGCGAAGTGAGGTTCCCGCCAAGCTGAAAAACCTATGCGAAAGCATAGCCATCGCTGGGAAATCAGAGTCGTTTTTGTGGGCTGCTGTTGCTGCTTGCCTTAGCCTAGTATTCGAGCACGGCGGGAGGAACCCGCATAGAGCAAAAGCCTCTTTGCTAGGGCATCCCCTCTGGAAAGCACAGCATTCTCTGGGAAATCAGAGTCGGATCTGTGGGATGCTGCTGCTGTTTTCCTGAGGAAGACTCCACAGCACGGTGTAATAAATCTGCATGGAGCGAGATCCACTTTGCCTGGGCATCCCTTCTGCCTGAGAGAGAAGCCTGGTTGCGCCTGTGGAAAGAGCCTTAAAGAAAGGGACATGTCTGTCACTGCACTCCCCAGGAGCCTGTCTCGGGAAAGTGCAGCATGCTGCCCCAGGAGAAGAGAAGGAGTCGTTGGCCTTGTGGACGGAAAACGGTCGCGAAGCAGGAGCGCCGGCCCTGGCAAGAACAGCGGGCCGGTGGCAAGACAATTGTCACCCTCTGCTTGTGCAGAGAGACGAAGCTAAGGAGACACGAGGGTATGATTGGGCACGGGAGCGTGCTCTAATCTGAGGAAGGAGTCTGGACAGAAGGAAGGCCTTTCCTGTGCCTCTGGGCCCAAGGGGATAGCAGGTCCTTGGCCACCTGTCCAGAGGGCAGACGTGGGCTTGCAACGAAACTCCCGAACCTGAACTCGCAGAAACACCTCCTGGAGGAACGGGCAATCAAATGCCGTCTTCCTCCAGGATGTGGCAGCCTTGGCGGAGGCAGGGGGTGTGTCGGGGAAACAGGGACAGTTTCCCATTACTCCCCATCCCAGGGCACGGGCCGTGTGCAGTGATCCTCTCGCGGCTCCTCAAGGATGGGGAAGGCACGAGCCTAGTCCCCTGTCCCCCTGAATGCCAGAGCGAAAGGACAGGCCTTGCCTACGAGGAGAGATGTCATTGTGAGCAGAGAGCCATCCTATGCCATGCACGCTGCTGCAGGGTCGAGGCTGGGTCTGCTTATTTCGGCTTGGTAGGATGAACCCAGGATGTGAACTTGGAGCCCGGGAAAGCAAGGCCCAAGAGGCACCAGCTCTCCCGCTGCTCTTCTTCCCTGAAGCGACTAAAGCCTTGCTGAGGAAGCAGCGGCCAAGTGCTGTTCGCTCCAAGCCAAAGCCTCTGCGAAAGCACAGCATTCGCTGAGAAATCAGAGTCGGATCTGCGGGCTCTACTGCTGCTTGCCTGAGCCCGGTGTAACGGTGGGAGAAACCCGCATACAGTGAAATCCTCTTTGCCCGGGCATCTCCTCTGGGAAAGCACAGCATTCACTGGGAAATCAGAATCGGATGTGGGGGATGCTGCTGCTGAATACCTAAGCTACTCTCCACAGCACGTTGGAAGATACCCGCATGCAACGAAATCCTCTTTGCCCTAGCACCTCTTTGCCTAAGAGAGAAGCGTGGTTGCACATCTGAAAGGGCCTTAAGGAAAGGGACATGTCTTTCACTGCACTCCCCAGGAGCAAGTCTGGGGCAGGCCGAACAAGCCGCCCCCAGAGAAGAGAAGGTGCCATTGGCCTTGAGTTTGGGAAACGGTCGGGAAGCAGGAGAGCCTGCCGTGGCAGGAAGAGCAGGCCGGTGGCAAGACAAGTGTCACCCGCTCCCGGTGCGGAGAGACGAAGCCTCACTGCTAAAGAGACATGAGGTGACGACTAGGGCAGGGGCACCTGCTCCACTCTGAGGAAGGAGTCTGGGCAGAAGGCAGGCCTGTCTTGTGCCTCTGGTCCCAAGGGGACAGCATGTCCTTGACCACCTGTCCGTAGGGCACACTCGGGCTTGCTACCAGGAGCCAAACCCGGAACTTGAGGAACAGCTCCCTCGTGAAATGGGCAGTCAGATGCCATCTTCCTCCAAGATGTGACAGCGTTTTCGGTGGCCGGGGGTTTGCCGGGGAAGGAGTGGGGACAGTCCCCCAAAGCTCCCCATTCCAGGGAACGGACGGTGTTCAGGGATCCTGTCGCCTCTCCTCTCCTGTGGCGAAGGCACTGGCCTTGTCCGTGAGTCCGCCTGAGAGCCAGTACCAAAGGCCAAGCGTTGCCTACAACGGGAGTTGGTAGTGTGCATTGAGTGCCATCCTAGGCCACGCACGCTGCTGCAGGTTTGTGGCTGTGTCTGCTTATTTCGGCCTGGCAGCGAGAACCCAGGGCGCCAACATGAAGCCCGGGACAGCAAGGCCTAAGACGGACCAGCTCTCCGCAGCTCTTCTTCCCTGACGCGACAGAGCAAACACCGAAATCCTTGCTGAGGAAGCAGCAGCGAAGTGCGGTTCCCGCCAAGCTGAAAAGCTATGCGAAAGCATAGCCATCGCTGGGAAATCAGAGTCGTTTCTGTGGGCTGCTGTTGCTGCTTGCCTTAGCCTAGTATTCGAGCACGGCGGGAGGAACCCGCATAGAGCAAAAGCCTCTTTGCTAGGGCATCCCCTCTGGGAAAGCACAGCATTCTCTGGGAAATCAGAGTCGGATCTGTGGGATGCTGCTGCTGTTTTCCTGAGGAAGACTCCACAGCACGGTGTAATAAATCTGCATGGAGCGAGATCCACTTTGCCTGGGCATCCCTTCTGCCTGAGAGAGAAGCCTGGTTGCGCCTGTGGAAAGAGCCTTAAAGAAAGGGACATGTCTGTCACTGAACTCCCCAGGAGCCTGTCTCGGGAAAGTGCAGCATGCTGCCCCAGGAGAAGAGAAGGAGTCGTTGGCCTTGTGGACGGAAAACGGTCGCGAAGCAGGAGCGCCGGCCCTGGCAAGAACAGCGGGCCGGTGGCAAGACAATTGTCACCCTCTGCTTGTGCAGAGAGACGAAGCTAAGGAGACACAAGGGGATGATTGGGCACGGGAGCGTGCTCTAATCTGAGGAAGGAGTCTGGACAGAAGGAAGGCCTTTCCTGTGCCTCTGGGCCCAAGGGGATAGCAGGTCCTTGGCCACCTGTCCAGAGGGCAGACGTGGGCTTGCCACCAATCTCCCGAACCTGAACTCGCAGAAACACCTCCTGGAGGAACGGGCAATCAAATGCCGTCTTCCTCCAGGATGTGGCAGCCTTGGCGGAGGCAGGGGGTGTGTCGGGGAAACAGGGACAGTTTCCCATTACTCCCCATCCCAGGGCACGGGCCGTGTGCAGTGATCCTCTCGCGGCTCCTCAAGGATGGGGAAGGCACGAGCCTAGTCCCCTGTCCCCCTGAATGCCAGAGCGAAAGGGCAGGCCTTGCCTACGAGGAGAGATGTCATTGTGAGCAGAGTGCCATCCTAGGCCATGCACGCTGCTGCAGGGTCGAGGCTGGGTCTGCTTATTTCGGCTTGGTAGGATGAACCCAGGATGTGAACTTGGAGCCCGGGAAAGCAAGGCCCAAGAGGCACCAGCTCTCCCGCTGCTCTTCTTCCCTGAAGCGACTAAAGCCTTGCTGAGGAAGCAGCGGCCAAGTGCTGTTCGCTCCAAGCCAAAGCCTCTGCGAAAGCACAGCATTCACTGATAAATCAGAGTCGGATCTGCGGGCTCTACTGCTGCTTGCCTGAGCCCGGTGTAACGGTGGGAGAAACCCGCATACAGCGAAATCCTGTTTGCCCGGGCATCTCCTCTGTGAAAGCACAGCATTCACTGGGAAATCAGAATCGGATGTGGGGGATGCTGCTGCTGAATACCTAAGCTACTCTCCACAGCACGTTGGAAGATACCCGCATGCAACGAAATCCTCTTTGCCCTAGCACCTCTTTGCCTAAGAGAGAAGCGTGGTTGCACATCTGAAAGGGCCTTAAGGAAAGGGACATGTCTTTCACTGCACTCCCCAGGAGCAAGTCTGGGGCAGGCCGAACAAGCCGCCCCCAGAGAAGAGAAGATGCCATTGGCCTTGAGTTTGGGAAACGGTCGGGAAGCAGGAGAGCCTGCCGTGGCAGGAAGAGCAGGCCGGTGGCAAGACAAGTGTCACCCGCTCCCGGTGCGGAGAGACGAAGCCTCACTGCTAATGAGACATGAGGTGACGACTAGGGCAGGGGCACCTGCTCCACTCTGAGGAAGGAGTCTGGGCAGAAGGCAGGCCTGTCTTGTGCCTCTGGTCCCAAGGGGACAGCATGTCCTTGACCACCTGTCCGTAGGGCACACTTGGGCTTGCTACCAGGAGCCAAACCCGGAACTTGAGGAACAGCTCCCTCGTGAAATGGGCAGTCAGATGCCATCTTCCTCCAAGATGTGACAGCGTTTTCGGTGGCAGGGGGTTTGCCGGGGAAGGAGTGGGGACAGTCCCCCAAAGCTCCCCATTCCAGGGAACGGACGGTGTTCAGGGATCCTGTCGCCTCTCCTCTCCTGTGGCGAAGGCACTGGCCTTGTCCGTGAGTCCGCCTGAGAGCCAGTACCAAAGGCCAAGCGTTGCCTACAACGGGAGTTGGTAGTGTGCATTGAGTGCCATCCTAGGCCACGCACGCTGCTGCAGGTTTGTGGCTGTGTCTGCTTATTTCGGCCTGGCAGCGAGAACCCAGGGCGCCAACATGAAGCCCGGGACAGCAAGGCCTAAGACGGACCAGCTCTCCGCAGCTCTTCTTCCCTGACGCGACAGAGCAAACACCGAAATCCTTGCTGAGGAAGCAGCAGCGAAGTGCGGTTCCCGCCAAGCTGAAAACCTATGCGAAAGCATAGCCATCGCTGGGAAATCAGAGTCGTTTCTGTGGGCTGCTGTTGCTGCTTGCCTTAGCCTAGTATTCGAGCACGGCGGGAGGAACCCGCATAGAGCAAAAGCCTCTTTGCTAGGGCATCCCCTCTGGGAAAGCACAGCATTCTCTGGGAAATCAGAGTCGGATCTGTGGGATGCTGCTGCTGTTTTCCTGAGGAAGACTCCACAGCACGGTGTAATAAATCTGCATGGAGCGAGATCCACTTTGCCTGGGCATCCCTTCTGCCTGAGAGAGAAGCCTGGTTGCGCCTGTGGAAAGAGCCTTAAAGAAAGGGACATGTCTGTCACTGCACTCCCCAGGAGCCTGTCTCGGGAAAGTGCAGCATGCTGCCCCAGGAGAAGAGAAGGAGTCGTTGGCCTTGTGGACGGAAAACGGTCGCGAAGCAGGAGCGCCGGCCCTGGCAAGAACAGGGGGACTGTGGCAAGACAATTGTCACCCTCTGCTTGTGCAGAGAGACGAAGCTAAGGAGACACGAGGGGATGATTGGGCACGGGAGCGTGCTCTAATCTGAGGAAGGAGTCTGGACAGAAGGAAGGCCTTTCCTGTGCCTCTGGGCCCAAGGGGATAGCAGGTCCTTGGCCACCTGTCCAGTGGGCAGACGTGGGCTTGCCACGAATCTCCCGAACCTGAACTCGCAGAAACACCTCCTGGAGGAACGGGCAATCAAATGCCGTCTTCCTCCAGGATGTGGCAGCCTTGGCGGAGGCAGGGGGTGTGTCGGGGAAACAGGGACAGTTTCCCATTACTCCCCATCCCAGGGCACGGGCCGTGTGCAGTGATCCTCTCGCGGCTCCTCAAGGATGGGGAAGGCACGAGCCTAGTCCCCTGTCCCCCTGAATGCCAGAGCGAAAGGACAGGCCTTGCCTACGAGGAGAGATGTCATTGTGAGCAGAGTGCCATCCTAGGCCATGCACGCTGCTGCAGGGTCGAGGCTGGGTCTGCTTATTTCGGCTTGGTAGGATGAACCCAGGATGTGAACTTGGAGCCCGGGAAAGCAAGGCCCAAGAGGCACCAGCTCTCCCGCTGCTCTTCTTCCCTGAAGCGACTAAAGCCTTGCTGAGGAAGCAGCGGCCAAGTGCTGTTCGCTCCAAGCCAAAGCCTCTGCGAAAGCACAGCATTCGCTGAGAAATCAGAGTCGGATCTGCGGGCTCTACTGCTGCTTGCCTGAGCCCGGTGTAACGGTGGGAGAAACCCGCATACAGTGAAATCCTCTTTGCCCGGGCATCTCCTCTGGGAAAGCACAGCATTCACTGGGAAATCAGAATCGGATGTGTGGGATGCTGCTGCTGAATACCTAAGCTACTCTCCACAGCACGTTGGAAGATACCCGCATGCAACGAAATCCTCTTTGCCCTAGCACCTCTTTGCCTAAGAGAGAAGCGTGGTTGCACATCTGAAAGGGCCTTAAGTAAAGGGACATGTCTTTCACTGCACTCCCCAGGAGCAAGTCTGTGGCAGGCCGAACAAGCCGCCCCCAGAGAAGAGAAGGTGCCATTGGCCTTGAGTTTGGGAAACGGTCGGGAAGCAGGAGAGCCTGCCGTGGCAGGAAGTGCAGGCCGGTGGCAAGACAAGTGTCACCCGATCCCGGTGCGGAGAGACGAAGCCTCACTGCTAAAGAGACATGAGGTGACGACTAGGGCAGGGGCACCTGCTCCACTCTGAGGAAGGAGTCTGGGCAGAAGGCAGGCCTGTCTTGTGCCTCTGGTCCCAAGGGGACAGCATGTCCTTGACCACCTGTCCGTAGGGCACACTCGGGCTTGCTACCAGGAGCCAAACCCGGAACTTGAGGAACAGCTCCCTCGTGAAATGGGCAGTCAGATGCCATCTTCCTCCAAGATGTGACAGCGTTTTCGGTGGCAGGGGGTTTGCCGGGGAAGGAGTGGGGACAGTCCCCCAAAGCTCCCCATTCCAGGGAACGGACGGTGTTCAGGGATCCTGTCGCCTCTCCTCTCCTGTGGCGAAGGCACTGGCCTTGTCCGTGAGTCCGCCTGAGAGCCAGTACCAAAGGCCAAGCGTTGCCTACAACGGGAGTTGGTAGTGTGCATTGAGTGCCATCCTAGGCCACGCACGCTGCTGCAGGTTTGTGGCTGTGTCTGCTTATTTCGGCCTGGCAGCGAGAACCCAGGGCGCCAACATGTAGCCCGGGACAGCAAGGCCTAAGACGGACCAGCTCTCCGCAGCTCTTCTTCCCTGACGCGACAGAGCAAACACCGAAATCCTTGCTGAGGAAGCAGCAGCGAAGTGCGGTTCCCGCCAAGCTGAAAACCTATGCGAAAGCATAGCCATCGCTGGGAAATCAGAGTCGTTTCTGTGGGCTGCTGTTGCTGCTTGCCTTAGCCTAGTATTCGAGCACGGCGGGAGGAACCCGCATAGAGCAAAAGCCTCTTTGCTAGGGCATCCCCTCTGGGAAAGCACAGCATTCTCTGGGAAATCAGAGTCGGATCTGTGGGATGCTGCTGCTGTTTTCCTGAGGAAGACTCCACAGCACGGTGTAATAAATCTGCATGGAGCGAGATCCACTTTGCCTGGGCATCCCTTCTGCCTGAGAGAGAAGCGTGGTTGCGCCTGTGGAAAGATCCTTAAAGAAAGGGACATGTCTGTCACTGCACTCCCCAGGAGCCTGTCTCGGGAAAGTGCAGCATGCTGCCCCAGGAGAAGAGAAGGAGTCGTTGGCCTTGTGGACGGAAAACGGTCGCGAAGCAGGAGCGCCGGCCCTGGCAAGAACAGCGGGCCGGTGGCAAGACAATTGTCACCCTCTGCTTGTGCAGAGAGACGAAGCTAAGGAGACACGAGGGGATGATTGGGCACGGGAGCGTGCTCTAAACTGCGGAAGGAGTCTGGACAGAAGGAAGGCCTTTCCTGTGCCTCTGGGCCCAAGGGGATAGCAGGTCCTTGGCCACCTGTCCAGAGGGCAGACGTGGGCTTGCCACCAATCTCCCGAACCTGAACTCGCAGAAACACCTCCTGGAGGAACGGGCAATCAAATGCCATCTTCCTCCAGGATGTGGCAGCCTTGGCGGAGGCAGGGGGTGTGTCGGGGAAACAGGGACAGTTTCCCATTACTCCCCATCCCAGGGCACGGGCCGTGTGCAGTGATCCTCTCGCGGCTCCTCAAGGATGGGGAAGGCACGAGCCTAGTCCCCTGTCCTCCTGAATGCCAGAGCGAAAGGGCAGGCCTTGCCTACGAGGAGAGATGTCATTGTGAGCAGAGTGCCATCCTAGGCCATGCACGCTGCTGCAGGGTCGAGGCTGGGTCTGCTTATTTCGGCTTGGTAGGATGAACCCAGGATGTGAACTTGGAGCCCGGGAAAGCAAGGCCCAAGAGGCACCAGCTCTCCCGCTGCTCTTCTTCCCTGAAGCGACTAAAGCCTTGCTGAGGAAGCAGCGGCCAAGTGCTGTTCGCTCCAAGCCAAAGCCTCTGCGAAAGCACAGCATTCACTGATAAATCAGAGTCGGATCTGCGGGCTCTACTGCTGCTTGCCTGAGCCCGGTGTAACGGTGGAAGAAACCCGCATACAGCGAAATCCTCTTTGCCCGGGCATCTCCTCTGTGAAAGCACAGCATTCACTGGGAAATCAGAATCGGATGTGGGGGATGCTGCTGCTGAATACCTAAGCTACTCTCCACAGCACGTTGGAAGATACCCGCATGCAACGAAATCCTCTTTGCCCTAGCACCTCTTTGCCTAAGAGAGAAGCGTGGTTGCACATCTGAAAGGGCCTTAAGGAAAGGGACATGTCTTTCACTGCACTCCCCAGGAGCAAGTCTGGGGCAGGCCGAACAAGCCGCCCCCAGGGAAGAGAAGGTGCCATTGGCCTTGAGTTTGGGAAACGGTCGGGAAGCAGGAGAGCCTGCCGTGGCAGGAAGAGCAGGCCGGTGGCAAGACAAGTGTCACCCGCTCCCGGTGCGGAGAGACGAAGCCTCACTGCTAATGAGACATGAGGTGACGACTAGGGCAGGGGCACCTGCTCCACTCTGAGGAAGGAGTCTGGGCAGAAGGCAGGCCTGTCTTGTGCCTCTGGTCCCAAGGGGACCTTGACCACCTGTCCGTAGGGCACACTCGGGCTTGCTACCAGGAGCCAAACCCGGAACTTGAGGAACAGCTCCCTCGTGAAATGGGCAGTCAGATGCCATCTTCCTCCAAGATGTGACAGCGTTTTCGGTGGCAGGGGGTTTGCCGGGGAAGGAGTGGGGACAGTCCCCCAAAGCTCCCCATTCCAGGGAACGGACGGTGTTCAGGGATCCTGTCGCCTCTCCTCTCCTGTGGCGAAGGCACTGGCCTTGTCCGTGAGTCCGCCTGAGAGCCAGTACCAAAGGCCAAGCGTTGCCTACAACGGGAGTTGGTAGTGTGCATTGAGTGCCATCCTAGGCCACGCACGCTGCTGCAGGTTTGTGGCTGTGTCTGCTTATTTCGGCCTGGCAGCGAGAACCCAGGGCGCCAACATGAAGCCCGGGACAGCAAGGCCTAAGACGGACCAGCTCTCCGCAGCTCTTCTTCCCTGACGCGACAGAGCAAACACCGAAATCCTTGCTGAGGAAGCAGCAGCGAAGTGCGGTTCCCGCCAAGCTGAAAAACCTATGCGAAAGCATAGCCATCGCTGGGAAATCAGAGTCGTTTTTGTGGGCTGCTGTTGCTGCTTGCCTTAGCCTAGTATTCGAGCACGGCGGGAGGAACCCGCATAGAGCAAAAGCCTCTTTGCTAGGGCATCCCCTCTGGAAAGCACAGCATTCTCTGGGAAATCAGAGTCGGATCTGTGGGATGCTGCTGCTGTTTTCCTGAGGAAGACTCCACAGCACGGTGTAATAAATCTGCATGGAGCGAGATCCACTTTGCCTGGGCATCCCTTCTGCCTGAGAGAGAAGCCTGGTTGCGCCTGTGGAAAGAGCCTTAAAGAAAGGGACATGTCTGTCACTGCACTCCCCAGGAGCCTGTCTCGGGAAAGTGCAGCATGCTGCCCCAGGAGAAGAGAAGGAGTCGTTGGCCTTGTGGACGGAAAACGGTCGCGAAGCAGGAGCGCCGGCCCTGGCAAGAACAGCGGGCCGGTGGCAAGACAATTGTCACCCTCTGCTTGTGCAGAGAGACGAAGCTAAGGAGACACGAGGGGATGATTGGGCACGGGAGCGTGCTCTAATCTGAGGAAGGAGTCTGGACAGAAGGAAGGCCTTTCCTGTGCCTCTGGGCCCAAGGGGATAGCAGGTCCTTGGCCACCTGTCCAGAGGGCAGACGTGGGCTTGCCACCAATCTCCCGAACCTGAACTCGCAGAAACACCTCCTGGAGGAACGGGCAATCAAATGCCGTCTTCCTCCAGTATGTGGCAGCCTTGGCGGAGGCAGGGGGTGTGTCGGGGAAACAGGGACAGTTTCCCATTACTCCCCATCCCAGGGCACGGGCCGTGTGCAGTGATCCTCTCGCGGCTCCTCAAGGATGGGGAAGGCACGAGCCTAGTCCCCTGTCCCCCTGAATGCCAGAGCGAAAGGACAGGCCTTGCCTACGAGGAGAGATGTCATTGTGAGCAGAGTGCCATCCTATGCCATGCACGCTGCTGCAGGGTCGAGGCTGGGTCTGCTTATTTCGGCTTGGTAGGATGAACCCAGGATGTGAACTTGGAGCCCGGGAAAGCAAGGCCCAAGAGGCACCAGCTCTCCCGCTGCTCTTCTTCCCTGAAGCGACTAAAGCCTTGCTGAGGAAGCAGCGGCCAAGTGCTGTTCGCTCCAAGCCAAAGCCTCTGCGAAAGCACAGCATTCGCTGAGAAATCAGAGTCGGTTCTGCGGGCTCTACTGCTGCTTGCCTGAGCCCGGTGTAACGGTGGGAGAAACCCGCATACAGCGAAATCCTGTTTGCCCGGGCATCTCCTCTGTGAAAGCACAGCATTCACTGGGAAATCAGAATCGGATGTGGGGGATGCTGCTGCTGAATACCTAAGCTACTCTCCACAGCACGTTGGAAGATACCCGCATGCAACGAAATCCTCTTTGCCCTAGCACCTCTTTGCCTAAGAGAGAAGCGTGGTTGCACATCTGAAAGGGCCTTAAGGAAAGGGACATGTCTTTCACTGCACTCCCCAGGAGCAAGTCTGGGGCAGGCCGAACAAGCCGCCCCCAGAGAAGAGAAGATGCCATTGGCCTTGAGTTTGGGAAACGGTCGGGAAGCAGGAGAGCCTGCCGTGGCAGGAAGAGCAGGCCGGTGGCAAGACAAGTGTCACCCGCTCCCGGTGCGGAGAGACGAAGCCTCACTGCTAATGAGACATGAGGTGACGACTAGGGCAGGGGCACCTGCTCCACTCTGAGGAAGGAGTCTGGGCAGAAGGCAGGCCTGTCTTGTGCCTCTGGTCCCAAGGGGACAGCATGTCCTTGACCACCTGTCCGTAGGGCACACTTGGGCTTGCTACCAGGAGCCAAACCCGGAACTTGAGGAACAGCTCCCTCGTGAAATGGGCAGTCAGATGCCATCTTCCTCCAAGATGTGACAGCGTTTTCGGTGGCAGGGGGTTTGCCGGGGAAGGAGTGGGGACAGTCCCCCAAAGCTCCCCATTCCAGGGAACGGACGGTGTTCAGGGATCCTGTCGCCTCTCCTCTCCTGTGGCGAAGGCACTGGCCTTGTCCGTGAGTCCGCCTGAGAGCCAGTACCAAAGGCCAAGCGTTGCCTACAACGGGAGTTGGTAGTGTGCATTGAGTGCCATCCTAGGCCACGCACGCTGCTGCAGGTTTGTGGCTGTGTCTGCTTATTTCGGCCTGGCAGCGAGAACCCAGGGCGCCAACATGAAGCCCGGGACAGCAAGGCCTAAGACGGACCAGCTCTCCGCAGCTCTTCTTCCCTGACGCGACAGAGCAAACACCGAAATCCTTGCTGAGGAAGCAGCAGCGAAGTGCGGTTCCCGCCAAGCTGAAAACCTATGCGAAAGCATAGCCATCGCTGGGAAATCAGAGTCATTTCTGTGGGCTGCTGTTGCTGCTTGCCTTAGCCTAGTATTCGAGCACGGCGGGAGGAACCCGCATAGAGCAAAAGCCTCTTTGCTAGGGCATCCCCTCTGGGAAAGCACAGCATTCTCTGGGAAATCAGAGTCGGATCTGTGGGATGCTGCTGCTGTTTTCCTGAGGAAGACTCCACAGCACGGTGTAATAAATCTGCATGGAGCGAGATCCACTTTGCCTGGGCATCCCTTCTGCCTGAGAGAGAAGCCTGGTTGCGCCTGTGGAAAGAGCCTTAAAGAAAGGGACATGTCTGTCACTGCACTCCCCAGGAGCCTGTCTCGGGAAAGTGCAGCATGCTGCCCCAGGAGAAGAGAAGGAGTCGTTGGCCTTGTGGACGGAAAACGGTCGCGAAGCAGGAGCGCCGGCCCTGGCAAGAACAGGGGGACGGTGGCAAGACAATTGTCACCCTCTGCTTGTGCAGAGAGACGAAGCTAAGGAGACACGAGGGGATGATTGGGCACGGGAGCGTGCTCTAATCTGAGGAAGGAGTCTGGACAGAAGGAAGGCCTTTCCTGTGCCTCTGGGCCCAAGGGGATAGCAGGTCCTTGGCCACCTGTCCAGTGGGCAGACGTGGGCTTGCCACGAATCTCCCGAACCTGAACTCGCAGAAACACCTCCTGGAGGAACGGGCAATCAAATGCCGTCTTCCTCCAGGATGTGGCAGCCTTGGCGGAGGCAGGGGGTGTGTCGGGGAAACAGGGACAGTTTCCCATTACTCCCCATCCCAGGGCACGGGCCGTGTGCAGTGATCCTCTCGCGGCTCCTCAAGGATGGGGAAGGCACGAGCCTAGTCCCCTGTCCCCCTGAATGCCAGAGCGAAAGGACAGGCCTTGCCTACGAGGAGAGATGTCATTGTGAGCAGAGTGCCATCCTAGGCCATGCACGCTGCTGCAGGGTCGAGGCTGGGTCTGCTTATTTCGGCTTGGTAGGATGAACCCAGGATGTGAACTTGGAGCCCGGGAAAGCAAGGCCCAAGAGGCACCAGCTCTCCCGCTGCTCTTCTTCCCTGAAGCGACTAAAGCCTTGCTGAGGAAGCAGCGGCCAAGTGCTGTTCGCTCCAAGCCAAAGCCTCTGCGAAAGCACAGCATTCGCTGAGAAATCAGAGTCGGATCTGCGGGCTCTACTGCTGCTTGCCTGAGCCCGGTGTAACGGTGGGAGAAACCCGCATACAGTGAAATCCTCTTTGCCCGGGCATCTCCTCTGGGAAAGCACAGCATTCACTGGGAAATCAGAATCGGATGTGTGGGATGCTGCTGCTGAATACCTAAGCTACTCTCCACAGCACGTTGGAAGATACCCGCATGCAACGAAATCCTCTTTGCCCTAGCACCTCTTTGCCTAAGAGAGAAGCGTGGTTGCACATCTGAAAGGGCCTTAAGGAAAGGGACATGTCTTTCACTGCACTCCCCAGGAGCAAGTCTGGGGCAGGCCGAACAAGCCGCCCCCAGAGAAGAGAAGGTGCCATTGGCCTTGAGTTTGGGAAACGGTCGGGAAGCAGGAGAGCCTGCCGTGGCAGGAAGTGCAGGCCGGTGGCAAGACAAGTGTCACCCGATCCCGGTGCGGAGAGACGAAGCCTCACTGCTAAAGAGACATGAGGTGACGACTAGGGCAGGGGCACCTGCTCCACTCTGAGGAAGGAGTCTGGGCAGAAGGCAGGCCTGTCTTGTGCCTCTGGTCCCAAGGGGACAGCATGTCCTTGACCACCTGTCCGTAGGGCACACTCGGGCTTGCTACCAGGAGCCAAACCCGGAACTTGAGGAACAGCTCCCTCGTGAAATGGGCAGTCAGATGCCATCTTCCTCCAAGATGTGACAGCGTTTTCGGTGGCAGGGGGTTTGCCGGGGAAGGAGTGGGGACAGTCCCCCAAAGCTCCCCATTCCAGGGAACGGACGGTGTTCAGGGATCCTGTCGCCTCTCCTCTCCTGTGGCGAAGGCACTGGCCTTGTCCGTGAGTCCGCCTGAGAGCCAGTACCAAAGGCCAAGCGTTGCCTACAACGGGAGTTGGTAGTGTGCATTGAGTGCCATCCTAGGCCACGCACGCTGCTGCAGGTTTGTGGCTGTGTCTGCTTATTTCGGCCTGGCAGCGAGAACCCAGGGCGCCAACATGAAGCCCGGGACAGCAAGGCCTAAGACGGACCAGCTCTCCGCAGCTCTTCTTCCCTGACGCGACAGAGCAAACACCGAAATCCTTGCTGAGGAAGCAGCAGCGAAGTGCGGTTCCCGCCAAGCTGAAAAGCTATGCGAAAGCATAGCCATCGCTGGGAAATCAGAGTCGTTTCTGTGGGCTGCTGTTGCTGCTTGCCTTAGCCTAGTATTCGAGCACGGCGGGAGGAACCCGCATAGAGCAAAAGCCTCTTTGCTAGGGCATCCCCTCTGGGAAAGCACAGCATTCTCTGGGAAATCAGAGTCGGATCTGTGGGATGCTGCTGCTGTTTTCCTGAGGAAGACTCCACAGCACGGTGTAATAAATCTGCATGGAGCGAGATCCACTTTGCCTGGGCATCCCTTCTGCCTGAGAGAGAAGCGTGGTTGCGCCTGTGGAAAGATCCTTAAAGAAAGGGACATGTCTGTAACTGCACTCCCCAGGAGCCTGTCTCGGGAAAGTGCAGCATGCTGCCCCAGGAGAAGAGAAGGAGTCGTTGGCCTTGTGGACGGAAAACGGTCGCGAAGCAGGAGCGCCGGCCCTGGCAAGAACAGCGGGCCGGTGGCAAGACAATTGTCACCCTCTGCTTGTGCAGAGAGACGAAGCTAAGGAGACACGAGGGGATGATTGGGCACGGGAGCGTGCTCTAAACTGCGGAAGGAGTCTGGACAGAAGGAAGGCCTTTCCTGTGCCTCTGGGCCCAAGGGGATAGCAGGTCCTTGGCCACCTGTCCAGAGGGCAGACGTGGGCTTGCCACCAATCTCCCGAACCTGAACTCGCAGAAACACCTCCTGGAGGAACGGGCAATCAAATGCCATCTTCCTCCAGGATGTGGCAGCCTTGGCGGAGGCAGGGGGTGTGTCGGGGAAACAGGGACAGTTTCCCATTACTCCCCATCCCAGGGCACGGGCCGTGTGCAGTGATCCTCTCGCGGCTCCTCAAGGATGGGGAAGGCACGAGCCTAGTCCCCTGTCCTCCTGAATGCCAGAGCGAAAGGGCAGGCCTTGCCTACGAGGAGAGATGTCATTGTGAGCAGAGTGCCATCCTAGGCCATGCACGCTGCTGCAGGGTCGAGGCTGGGTCTGCTTATTTCGGCTTGGTAGGATGAACCCAGGATGTGAACTTGGAGCCCGGGAAAGCAAGGCCCAAGAGGCACCAGCTCTCCCGCTGCTCTTCTTCCCTGAAGCGACTAAAGCCTTGCTGAGGAAGCAGCGGCCAAGTGCTGTTCGCTCCAAGCCAAAGCCTCTGCGAAAGCACAGCATTCACTGATAAATCAGAGTCGGATCTGCGGGCTCTACTGCTGCTTGCCTGAGCCCGGTGTAACGGTGGAAGAAACCCGCATACAGCGAAATCCTCTTTGCCCGGGCATCTCCTCTGTGAAAGCACAGCATTCACTGGGAAATCAGAATCGGATGTGGGGGATGCTGCTGCTGAATACCTAAGCTACTCTCCACAGCACGTTGGAAGATACCCGCATGCAACGAAATCCTCTTTGCCCTAGCACCTCTTTGCCTAAGAGAGAAGCGTGGTTGCACATCTGAAAGGGCCTTAAGGAAAGGGACATGTCTTTCACTGCACTCCCCAGGAGCAAGTCTGGGGCAGGCCGAACAAGCCGCCCCCAGGGAAGAGAAGGTGCCATTGGCCTTGAGTTTGGGAAACGGTCGGGAAGCAGGAGAGCCTGCCGTGGCAGGAAGAGCAGGCCGGTGGCAAGACAAGTGTCACCCGCTCCCGGTGCGGAGAGACGAAGCCTCACTGCTAATGAGACATGAGGTGACGACTAGGGCAGGGGCACCTGCTCCACTCTGAGGAAGGAGTCTGGGCAGAAGGCAGGCCTGTCTTGTGCCTCTGGTCCCAAGGGGACCTTGACCACCTGTCCGTAGGGCACACTCGGGCTTGCTACCAGGAGCCAAACCCGGAACTTGAGGAACAGCTCCCTCGTGAAATGGGCAGTCAGATGCCATCTTCCTCCAAGATGTGACAGCGTTTTCGGTGGCAGGGGGTTTGCCGGGGAAGGAGTGGGGACAGTCCCCCAAAGCTCCCCATTCCAGGGAACGGACGGTGTTCAGGGATCCTGTCGCCTCTCCTCTCCTGTGGCGAAGGCACTGGCCTTGTCCGTGAGTCCGCCTGAGAGCCAGTACCAAAGGCCAAGCGTTGCCTACAACGGGAGTTGGTAGTGTGCATTGAGTGCCATCCTAGGCCACGCACGCTGCTGCAGGTTTGTGGCTGTGTCTGCTTATTTCGGCCTGGCAGCGAGAACCCAGGGCGCCAACATGAAGCCCGGGACAGCAAGGCCTAAGACGGACCAGCTCTCCGCAGCTCTTCTTCCCTGACGCGACAGAGCAAACACCGAAATCCTTGCTGAGGAAGCAGCAGCGAAGTGCGGTTCCCGCCAAGCTGAAAAACCTATGCGAAAGCATAGCCATCGCTGGGAAATCAGAGTCGTTTTTGTGGGCTGCTGTTGCTGCTTGCCTTAGCCTAGTATTCGAGCACGGCGGGAGGAACCCGCATAGAGCAAAAGCCTCTTTGCTAGGGCATCCCCTCTGGAAAGCACAGCATTCTCTGGGAAATCAGAGTCGGATCTGTGGGATGCTGCTGCTGTTTTCCTGAGGAAGACTCCACAGCACGGTGTAATAAATCTGCATGGAGCGAGATCCACTTTGCCTGGGCATCCCTTCTGCCTGAGAGAGAAGCCTGGTTGCGCCTGTGGAAAGATCCTTAAAGAAAGGGACATGTCTGTCACTGCACTCCCCAGGAGCCTGTCTCGGGAAAGTGCAGCATGCTGCCCCAGGAGAAGAGAAGGAGTCGTTGGCCTTGTGGACGGAAAACGGTCGCGAAGCAGGAGCGCCGGCCCTGGCAAGAACAGCGGGCCGGTTGCAAGACAATTGTCACCCTCTGCTTGTGCAGAGAGACGAAGCTAAGGAGACACGAGGGGATGATTGGGCACGGGAGCGTGCTCTAATCTGAGGAAGGAGTCTGGACAGAAGGAAGGCCTTTCCTGTGCCTCTGGGCCCAAGGGGATAGCAGGTCCTTGGCCACCTGTCCAGAGGGCAGACGTGGGCTTGCCACCAATCTCCCGAACCTGAACTCGCAGAAACACCTCCTGGAGGAACGGGCAATCAAATGCCGTCTTCCTCCAGTATGTGGCAGCCTTGGCGGAGGCAGGGGGTGTGTCGGGGAAACAGGGACAGTTTCCCATTACTCCCCATCCCAGGGCACGGGCCGTGTGCAGTGATCCTCTCGCGGCTCCTCAAGGATGGGGAAGGCACGAGCCTAGTCCCCTGTCCCCCTGAATGCCAGAGCGAAAGGACAGGCCTTGCCTACGAGGAGAGATGTCATTGTGAGCAGAGTGCCATCCTATGCCATGCACGCTGCTGCAGGGTCGAGGCTGGGTCTGCTTATTTCGGCTTGGTAGGATGAACCCAGGATGTGAACTTGGAGCCCGGGAAAGCAAGGCCCAAGAGGCACCAGCTCTCCCGCTGCTCTTCTTCCCTGAAGCGACTAAAGCCTTGCTGAGGAAGCAGCGGCCAAGTGCTGTTCGCTCCAAGCCAAAGCCTCTGCGAAAGCACAGCATTCGCTGAGAAATCAGAGTCGGTTCTGCGGGCTCTACTGCTGCTTGCCTGAGCCCGGTGTAACGGTGGGAGAAACCCGCATACAGTGAAATCCTCTTTGCCCGGGCATCTCCTCTGGGAAAGCACAGCATTCACTGGGAAATCAGAATCGGATGTGGGGGATGCTGCTGCTGAATACCTAAGCTACTCTCCACAGCACGTTGGAAGATACCCGCATGCAACGAAATCCTCTTTGCCCTAGCACCTCTTTGCCTAAGAGAGAAGCGTGGTTGCACATCTGAAAGGGCCTTAAGGAAAGGGACATGTCTTTCACTGCACTCCCCAGGAGCAAGTCTGGGGCAGGCCGAACAAGCCGCCCCCAGAGAAGAGAAGGTGCCATTGGCCTTGAGTTTGGGAAACGGTCGGGAAGCAGGAGAGCCTGCCGTGGCAGGAAGAGCAGGCCGGTGGCAAGACAAGTGTCACCCGCTCCCGGTGCGGAGAGACGAAGCCTCACTGCTAAAGAGACATGAGGTGACGACTAGGGCAGGGGCACCTGCTCCACTCTGAGGAAGGAGTCTGGGCAGAAGGCAGGCCTGTCTTGTGCCTCTGGTCCCAAGGGGACAGCATGTCCTTGACCACCTGTCCGTAGGGCACACTCGGGCTTGCTACCAGGAGCCAAACCCGGAACTTGAGGAACAGCTCCCTCGTGAAATGGGCAGTCAGATGCCATCTTCCTCCAAGATGTGACAGCGTTTTCGGTGGCAGGGGGTTTGCCGGGGAAGGAGTGGGGACAGTCCCCCAAAGCTCCCCATTCCAGGGAACGGACGGTGTTCAGGGATCCTGTCGCCTCTCCTCTCCTGTGGCGAAGGCACTGGCCTTGTCCGTGAGTCCGCCTGAGAGCCAGTACCAAAGGCCAAGCGTTGCCTACAACGGGAGTTGGTAGTGTGCATTGAGTGCCATCCTAGGCCACGCACGCTGCTGCAGGTTTGTGGCTGTGTCTGCTTATTTCGGCCTGGCAGCGAGAACCCAGGGCGCCAACATGAAGCCCGGGACAGCAAGGCCTAAGACGGACCAGCTCTCCGCAGCTCTTCTTCCCTGACGCGACAGAGCAAACACCGAAATCCTTGCTGAGGAAGCAGCAGCGAAGTGCGGTTCCCGCCAAGCTGAAAAGCTATGCGAAAGCATAGCCATCGCTGGGAAATCAGAGTCGTTTCTGTGGGCTGCTGTTGCTGCTTGCCTTAGCCTAGTATTCGAGCACGGCGGGAGGAACCCGCATAGAGCAAAAGCCTCTTTGCTAGGGCATCCCCTCTGGGAAAGCACAGCATTCTCTGGGAAATCAGAGTCGGATCTGTGGGATGCTGCTGCTGTTTTCCTGAGGAAGACTCCACAGCACGGTGTAATAAATCTGCATGGAGCGAGATCCACTTTGCCTGGGCATCCCTTCTGCCTGAGAGAGAAGCCTGGTTGCGCCTGTGGAAAGATCCTTAAAGAAAGGGATGTCTGTCACTGCACTCCCCAGGAGCCTGTCTCGGGAAAGTGCAGCATGCTGCCCCAGGAGAAGAGAAGGAGTCGTTGGCCTTGTGGACGGAAAACGGTCGCGAAGCAGGAGCGCCGGCCCTGGCAAGAACAGCGGGCCGGTGGCAAGACAATTGTCACCCTCTGCTTGTTCAGAGAGACGAAGCTAAGGAGACACGAGGGGATGATTGGGCACGGGAGCGTGCTCTAATCTGAGGAAGGAGTCTGGACAGAAGGAAGGCCTTTCCTGTGCCTCTGGGCCCAAGGGGATAGCAGGTCCTTGGCCACCTGTCCAGAGGGCAGACGTGGGCTTGCCACCAATCTCCCGAACCTGAACTCGCAGAAACACCTCCTGGAGGAACGGGCAATCAAATGCCGTCTTCCTCCAGGATGTGGCAGCCTTGGCGGAGGCAGGGGGTGTGTCGGGGAAACAGGGACAGTTTCCCATTACTCCCCATCCCAGGGCACGGGCCGTGTGCAGTGATCCTCTCGCGGCTCCTGAAGGATGGGGAAGGCACGAGCCTAGTCCCCTGTCCCCCTGAATGCCAGAGCGAAAGGGCAGGACTTGCCTACGAGGAGAGATGTCATTGTGAGCAGAGTGCCATCCTAGGCCATGCACGCTGCTGCAGGGTCGAGGCTGGGTCTGCTTATTTCGGCTTGGTAGGATGAACCCAGGATGTGAACTTGGAGCCCGGGAAAGCAAGGCACAAGAGGCACCAGCTCTCCCGCTGCTCTTCTTCCCTGAAGCGACTAAAGCCTTGCTGAGGAAGCAGCGGCCAAGTGCAGTTCGCTCCAAGCCAAAGCCTCTGCGAAAGCACAGCATTCGCTGAGAAATCAGAGTCGGATCTGCGGGCTCTACTGCTGCTTGCCTGAGCCCGGTCTCGCGGTGGGAGAAACCCGCATACAGCGAAATCCTCTTTGCCCGGGCTTCTCCTCTGGGAAAGCACAGCATTCACTGGGAAATCAGAATCGGATGTGGGGGATGCTGCTGCTGAATACCTAAGCTACTCTCCACAGCACGTTGGAAGATACCCGCATGCAACGAAATCCTCTTTGCCCTAGCACCTCTTTGCCTAAGAGAGAAGCGTGGTTGCACATCTGAAAGGGCCTTAAGGAAAGGGACATGTCTTTCACTGCACTCCCCAGGAGCAAGTCTGGGGCAGGCCGAACAAGCCGCCCCCAGAGAAGAGAAGATGCCATTGGCCTTGAGTTTGGGAAACGGTCGGGAAGCAGGAGAGCCTGCCGTGGCAGGAAGAGCAGGCCGGTGGCAAGACAAGTGTCACCCGCTCCCGGTGCGGAGAGACGAAGCCTCACTGCTAATGAGACATGAGGTGACGACTAGGGCAGGGGCACCTGCTCCACTCTGAGGAAGGAGTCTGGGCAGAAGGCAGGCCTGTCTTGTGCCTCTGGTCCCAAGGGGACAGCATGTCCTTGACCACCTGTCCGTAGGGCACACTTGGGCTTGCTACCAGGAGCCAAACCCGGAACTTGAGGAACAGCTCCCTCGTGAAATGGGCAGTCAGATGCCATCTTCCTCCAAGATGTGACAGCGTTTTCGGTGGCAGGGGGTTTGCCGGGGAAGGAGTGGGGACAGTCCCCCAAAGCTCCCCATTCCAGGCAACGGACGGTGTTCAGGGATCCTGTCGCCTCTCCTCTCCTGTGGCGAAGGCACTGGCCTTGTCCGTGAGTCCGCCTGAGAGCCAGTACCAAAGGCCAAGCGTTGCCTACAACGGGAGTTGGTAGTGTGCATTGAGTGCCATCCTAGGCCACGCACGCTGCTGCAGGTTTGTGGCTGTGTCTGCTTATTTCGGCCTGGCAGCGAGAACCCAGGGCGCCAACATGAAGCCCGGGACAGCAAGGCCTAAGACGGACCAGCTCTCCGCAGCTCTTCTTCCCTGACGCGACAGAGCAAACACCGAAATCCTTGCTGAGGAAGCAGCAGCGAAGTGCGGTTCCCGCCAAGCTGAAAAACCTATGCGAAAGCATAGCCATCGCTGGGAAATCAGAGTCGTTTTTGTGGGCTGCTGTTGCTGCTTGCCTTAGCCTAGTATTCGAGCACGGCGGGAGGAACCCGCATAGAGCAAAAGCCTCTTTGCTAGGGCATCCCCTCTGGAAAGCACAGCATTCTCTGGGAAATCAGAGTCGGATCTGTGGGATGCTGCTGTTGTTTTCCTGAGGAAGACTCCACAGCACGGTGTAATAAATCTGCATGGAGCGAGATCCACTTTGCCTGGGCATCCCTTCTGCCTGAGAGAGAAGCCTGGTTGCGCCTGTGGAAAGAGCCTTAAATAAAGGGACATGTCTGTCACTGCACTCCCCAGGAGCCTGTCTCGGGAAAGTGCAGCATGCTGCCCCAGGAGAAGAGAAGGAGTCGTTGGCCTTGTGGACGGAAAACGGTCGCGAAGCAGGAGCGCCGGCCCTGGCAAGAACAGCGGGCCGGTGGCAAGACAATTGTCACCCTCTGCTTGTGCAGAGAGACGAAGCTAAGGAGACACGAGGGTATGATTGGGCACGGGAGCGTGCTCTAATCTGAGGAAGGAGTCTGGACAGAAGGAAGGCCTTTCCTGTGCCTCTGGGCCCAAGGGGATAGCAGGTCCTTGGCCACCTGTCCAGAGGGCAGACGTGGGCTTGCCACCAATCTCCCGAACCTGAACTCGCAGAAACACCTCCTGGAGGAACGGGCAATCAAATGCCGTCTTCCTCCAGGATGTGGCAGCCTTGGCGGAGGCAGGGGGTGTGTCGGGGAAACAGGGACAGTTTCCCATTACTCCCCATCCCAGGGCACGGGCCGTGTGCAGTGATCCTCTCGCGGCTCCTCAAGGATGGGGAAGGCACGAGCCTAGTCCCCTGTCCCCCTGAATGCCAGAGCGAAAGGGCAGGCCTTGCCTACGAGGAGAGATGTCATTGTGAGCAGAGTGCCATCCTAGGCCATGCACGCTGCTGCAGGGTCGAGGCTGGGTCTGCTTATTTCGGCTTGGTAGGATGAACCCAGGATGTGAACTTGGAGCCCGGGAAAGCAAGGCCCAAGAGGCACCAGCTCTCCCGCTGCTCTTCTTCCCTGAAGCGACTAAAGCCTTGCTGAGGAAGCAGCGGCCAAGTGCTGTTCGCTCCAAGCCAAAGCCTCTGCGAAAGCACAGCATTCGCTGAGAAATCAGAGTCGGATCTGCGGGCTCTACTGCTGCTTTCCTGAGCCCGGTGTAACGGTGGGAGAAACCCGCATACAGCGAAATCCTCTTTGCCCGGGCATCTCCTCTGGGAAAGCACAGCATTCACTGGGAAATCAGAATCGGATGTGGGGGATGCTGCTGCTGAATACCTAAGCTACTCTCCACAGCACGTTGGAAGATACCCGCATGCAACGAAATCCTCTTTGCCCTAGCACCTCTTTGCCTAAGAGAGAAGCGTGGTTGCACATCTGAAAGGGCCTTAAGGAAAGGGACATGTCTTTCACTGCACTCCCCAGGAGCAAGTCTGGGGCAGGCCGAACAAGCCGCCCCCAGAGAAGAGAAGGTGCCATTGGCCTTGAGTTTGGGAAACGGTCGGGAAGCAGGAGAGCCTGCCGTGGCAGGAAGAGCAGGCCGGTGGCAAGACAAGTGTCACCCGCTCCCGGTGCGGAGAGACGAAGCCTCACTGCTAAAGAGACATGAGGTGACGACTAGGGCAGGGGCACCTGCTCCACTCTGAGGAAGGAGTCTGGGCAGAAGGCAGGCCTGTCTTGTGCCTCTGGTCCCAAGGGGACAGCATGTCCTTGACCACCTGTCCGTAGGGCACACTCGGGCTTGCTACCAGGAGCCAAACCCGGAACTTGAGGAACAGCTCCCTCGTGAAATGGGCAGTCAGATGCCATCTTCCTCCAAGATGTGACAGCGTTTTCGGTGGCAGGGGGTTTGCCGGGGAAGGAGTGGGGACAGTCCCCCAAAGCTCCCCATTCCAGGGAACGGACGGTGTTCAGGGATCCTGTCGCCTCTCCTCTCCTGTGGCGAAGGCACTGGCCTTGTCCGTGAGTCCGCCTGAGAGCCAGTACCAAAGGCCAAGCGTTGCCTACAACGGGAGTTGGTAGTGTGCATTGAGTGCCATCCTAGGCCACGCACGCTGCTGCAGGTTTGTGGCTGTGTCTGCTTATTTCGGCCTGGCAGCGAGAACCCAGGGCGCCAACATGAAGCCCGGGACAGCAAGGCCTAAGACGGACCAGCTCTCCGCAGCTCTTCTTCCCTGACGCGACAGAGCAAACACCGAAATCCTTGCTGAGGAAGCAGCAGCGAAGTGCGGTTCCCGCCAAGCTGAAAAGCTATGCGAAAGCATAGCCATCGCTGGGAAATCAGAGTCGTTTCTGTGGGCTGCTGTTGCTGCTTGCCTTAGCCTAGTATTCGAGCACGGCGGGAGGAACCCGCATAGAGCAAAAGCCTCTTTGCTAGGGCATCCCCTCTGGGAAAGCACAGCATTCTCTGGGAAATCAGAGTCGGATCTGTGGGATGCTGCTGCTGTTTTCCTGAGGAAGACTCCACAGCACGGTGTAATAAATCTGCATGGAGCGAGATCCACTTTGCCTGGGCATCCCTTCTGCCTGAGAGAGAAGCCTGGTTGCGCCTGTGGAAAGAGCCTTAAAGAAAGGGACATGTCTGTCACTGAACTCCCCAGGAGCCTGTCTCGGGAAAGTGCAGCATGCTGCCCCAGGAGAAGAGAAGGAGTCGTTGGCCTTGTGGACGGAAAACGGTCGCGAAGCAGGAGCGCCGGCCCTGGCAAGAACAGCGGGCCGGTGGCAAGACAATTGTCACCCTCTGCTTGTGCAGAGAGACGAAGCTAAGGAGACACGAGGGGATGATTGGGCACGGGAGCGTGCTCTAATCTGAGGAAGGAGTCTGGACAGAAGGAAGGCCTTTCCTGTGCCTCTGGGCCCAAGGGGATAGCAGGTCCTTGGCCACCTGTCCAGAGGGCAGACGTGGGCTTGCCACCAATCTCCCGAACCTGAACTCGCAGAAACACCTCCTGGAGGAACGGGCAATCAAATGCCGTCTTCCTCCAGGATGTGGCAGCCTTGGCGGAGGCAGGGGGTGTGTCGGGGAAACAGGGACAGTTTCCCATTACTCCACATCCCAGGGCACGGGCCGTGTGCAGTGATCCTCTCGCGGCTCCTCAAGGATGGGGAAGGCACGAGCCTAGTCCCCTGTCCCCCTGAATGCCAGAGCGAAAGGGCAGGCCTTGCCTACGAGGAGAGATGTTATTGTGAGCAGAGTGCCATCCTAGGCCATGCACGCTGCTGCAGGGTCGAGGCTGGGTCTGCTTATTTCGGCTTGGTAGGATGAACCCAGGATGTGAACTTGGAGCCCGGGAAAGCAAGGCACAAGAGGCACCAGCTCTCCCGCTGCTCTTCTTCCCTGAAGCGACTAAAGCCTTGCTGAGGAAGCAGCGGCCAAGTGCAGTTCGCTCCAAGCCAAAGCCTCTGCGAAAGCACAGCATTCGCTGAGAAATCAGAGTCGGATCTGCGGGCTCTACTGCTGCTTGCCTGAGCCCGGTCTCGCGGTGGGAGAAACCCGCATACAGCGAAATCCTCTTTGCCCGGGCTTCTCCTCTGGGAAAGCACAGCATTCACTGGGAAATCAGAATCGGATGTGGGGGATGCTGCTGCTGAATACCTAAGCTACTCTCCACAGCACGTTGGAAGATACCCGCATGCAACGAAATCCTCTTTGCCCTAGCACCTCTTTGCCTAAGAGAGAAGCGTGGTTGCACATCTGAAAGGGCCTTAAGGAAAGGGACATGTCTTTCACTGCACTCCCCAGGAGCAAGTCTGGGGCAGGCCGAACAAGCCGCCCCCAGAGAAGAGAAGATGCCATTGGCCTTGAGTTTGGGAAACGGTCGGGAAGCAGGAGAGCCTGCCGTGGCAGGAAGAGCAGGCCGGGGCAAGACAAGTGTCACCCGCTCCCGGTGCGGAGAGACGAAGCCTCACTGCTAATGAGACATGAGGTGACGACTAGGGCAGGGCCACCTGCTCCACTCTGAGGAAGGAGTCTGGGCAGAAGGCAGGCCTGTCTTGTGCCTCTGGTCCCAAGGGGACAGCATGTCCTTGACCACCTGTCCGTAGGGCACACTTGGGCTTGCTACCAGGAGCCAAACCCGGAACTTGAGGAACAGCTCCCTCGTGAAATGGGCAGTCAGATGCCATCTTCCTCCAAGATGTGACAGCGTTTTCGGTGGCAGGGGGTTTGCCGGGGAAGGAGTGGGGACAGTCCCCCAAAGCTCCCCATTCCAGGCAACGGACGGTGTTCAGGGATCCTGTCGCCTCTCCTCTCCTGTGGCGAAGGCACTGGCCTTGTCCGTGAGTCCGCCTGAGAGCCAGTACCAAAGGCCAAGCGTTGCCTACAACGGGAGTTGGTAGTGTGCATTGAGTGCCATCCTAGGCCACGCACGCTGCTGCAGGTTTGTGGCTGTGTCTGCTTATTTCGGCCTGGCAGCGAGAACCCAGGGCGCCAACATGAAGCCCGGGACAGCAAGGCCTAAGACGGACCAGCTCTCCGCAGCTCTTCTTCCCTGACGCGACAGAGCAAACACCGAAATCCTTGCTGAGGAAGCAGCAGCGAAGTGCGGTTCCCGCCAAGCTGAAAAACCTATGCGAAAGCATAGCCATCGCTGGGAAATCAGAGTCGTTTTTGTGGGCTGCTGTTGCTGCTTGCCTTAGCCTAGTATTCGAGCACGGCGGGAGGAACCCGCATAGAGCAAAAGCCTCTTTGCTAGGGCATCCCCTCTGGAAAGCACAGCATTCTCTGGGAAATCAGAGTCGGATCTGTGGGATGCTGCTGTTGTTTTCCTGAGGAAGACTCCACAGCACGGTGTAATAAATCTGCATGGAGCGAGATCCACTTTGCCTGGGCATCCCTTCTGCCTGAGAGAGAAGCCTGGTTGCGCCTGTGGAAAGAGCCTTAAAGAAAGGGACATGTCTGTCACTGCACTCCCCAGGAGCCTGTCTCGGGAAAGTGCAGCATGCTGCCCCAGGAGAAGAGAAGGAGTCGTTGGCCTTGTGGACGGAAAACGGTCGCGAAGCAGGAGCGCCGGCCCTGGCAAGAACAGCGGGCCGGTGGCAAGACAATTGTCACCCTCTGCTTGTGCAGAGAGACGAAGCTAAGGAGACACGAGGGTATGATTGGGCACGGGAGCGTGCTCTAATCTGAGGAAGGAGTCTGGACAGAAGGAAGGCCTTTCCTGTGCCTCTGGGTCCAAGGGGATAGCACGTCCTTGGCCACCTGTCCAGAGGGCAGACGTGGGCTTGCCACCAATCTCCCGAACCTGAACTCGCAGAAACACCTCCTGGAGGAACGGGCAATCAAATGCCGTCTTCCTCCAGGATGTGGCAGCCTTGGCGGAGGCAGGGGGTGTGTCGGGGAAACAGGGACAGTTTCCCATTACTCCCCATCCCAGGGCACGGGCCGTGTGCAGTGATCCTCTCGCGGCTCCTCAAGGATGGGGAAGGCACGAGCCTAGTCCCCTGTCCCCCTGAATGCCAGAGCGAAAGGGCAGGCCTTGCCTACGAGGAGAGATGTCATTGTGAGCAGAGTGCCATCCTAGGCCATGCACGCTGCTGCAGGGTCGAGGCTGGGTCTGCTTATTTCGGCTTGGTAGGATGAACCCAGGATGTGAACTTGGAGCCCGGGAAAGCAAGGCCCAAGAGGCACCAGCTCTCCCGCTGCTCTTCTTCCCTGAAGCGACTAAAGCCTTGCTGAGGAAGCAGCGGCCAAGTGCTGTTCGCTCCAAGCCAAAGCCTCTGCGAAAGCACAGCATTCGCTGAGAAATCAGAGTCGGATCTGCGGGCTCTACTGCTGCTTGCCTGAGCCCGGTGTAACGGTGGGAGAAACCCGCATACAGCGAAATCCTCTTTGCCCGGGCATCTCCTCTGGGAAAGCACAGCATTCACTGGGAAATCATAATCGGATGTGGGGGATGCTGCTGCTGAATACCTAAGCTACTCTCCACAGCACGTTGGAAGATACCCGCATGCAACGAAATCCTCTTTGCCCTAGCACCTCTTTGCATAAGAGAGAAGCGTGGTTGCACATCTGAAAGGGCCTTAAGGAAAGGGACATGTCTTTCACTGCACTCCCCAGGAGCAAGTCTGGGGCAGGCCGAACAAGCCGCCCCCAGAGAAGAGAAGGTGCCATTGGCCTTGAGTTTGGGAAACGGTCGGGAAGCAGGAGAGCCTGCCGTTGCAGGAAGAGCAGGCCGGTGGCAAGACAAGTGTCACCCGCTCCCAGTGCGGAGAGACGAAGCCTCACTGCTAATGAGACATGAGGTGACGACTAGGGCAGGGGCACCTGCTCCACTCTGAGGAAGGAGTCTGGGCAGAAGGCAGGCCTGTCTTGTGCCTCTGGTCCCAAGGGGACAGCATGTCCTTGACCACCTGTCCGTAGGGCACACTTGGGCTTGCTACCAGGAGCCAAACCCGGAACTTGAGGAACAGCTCCCTCGTGAAATGGGCAGTCAGATGCCATCTTCCTCCAAGATGTGACAGCGTTTTCGGTGGCAGGGGGTTTGCCGGGGAAGGAGTGGGGACAGTCCCCCAAAGCTCCCCATTCCAGGGAACGGACGGTGTTCAGGGATCCTGTCGCCTCTCCTCTCCTGTGGCGAAGGCACTGGCCTTGTCCGTGAGTCCGCCTGAGAGCCAGTACCAAAGGCCAAGCGTTGCCTACAACGGGAGTTGGTAGTGTGCATTGAGTGCCATCCTAGGCCACGCACGCTGCTGCAGGTTTGTGGCTGTGTCTGCTTATTTCGGCCTGGCAGCGAGAACCCAGGGCGCCAACATGAAGCCCGGGACAGCAAGGCCTAAGACGGACCAGCTCTCCGCAGCTCTTCTTCCCTGACGCGACAGAGCAAACACCGAAATCCTTGCTGAGGAAGCAGCAGCGAAGTGAGGTTCCCGCCAAGCTGAAAAACCTATGCGAAAGCATAGCCATCGCTGGGAAATCAGAGTCGTTTTTGTGGGCTGCTGTTGCTGCTTGCCTTAGCCTAGTATTCGAGCACGGCGGGAGGAACCCGCATAGAGCAAAAGCCTCTTTGCTAGGGCATCCCCTCTGGAAAGCACAGCATTCTCTGGGAAATCAGAGTCGGATCTGTGGGATGCTGCTGCTGTTTTCCTGAGGAAGACTCCACAGCACGGTGTAATAAATCTGCATGGAGCGAGATCCACTTTGCCTGGGCATCCCTTCTGCCTGAGAGAGAAGCCTGGTTGCGCCTGTGGAAAGAGCCTTAAAGAAAGGGACATGTCTGTCACTGCACTCCCCAGGAGCCTGTCTCGGGAAAGTGCAGCATGCTGCCCCAGGAGAAGAGAAGGAGTCGTTGGCCTTGTGGACGGAAAACGGTCGCGAAGCAGGAGCGCCGGCCCTGGCAAGAACAGCGGGCCGGTGGCAAGACAATTGTCACCCTCTGCTTGTGCAGAGAGACGAAGCTAAGGAGACACGAGGGTATGATTGGGCACGGGAGCGTGCTCTAATCTGAGGAAGGAGTCTGGACAGAAGGAAGGCCTTTCCTGTGCCTCTGGGCCCAAGGGGATAGCAGGTCCTTGGCCACCTGTCCAGAGGGCAGACGTGGGCTTGCCACGAATCTCCCGAACCTGAACTCGCAGAAACACCTCCTGGAGGAACGGGCAATCAAATGCCGTCTTCCTCCAGGATGTGGCAGCCTTGGCGGAGGCAGGGGGTGTGTCGGGGAAACAGGGACAGTTTCCCATTACTCCCCATCCCAGGGCACGGGCCGTGTGCAGTGATCCTCTCGCGGCTCCTCAAGGATGGGGAAGGCACGAGCCTAGTCCCCTGTCCCCCTGAATGCCAGAGCGAAAGGACAGGCCTTGCCTACGAGGAGAGATGTCATTGTGAGCAGAGTGCCATCCTATGCCATGCACGCTGCTGCAGGGTCGAGGCTGGGTCTGCTTATTTCGGCTTGGTAGGATGAACCCAGGATGTGAACTTGGAGCCCGGGAAAGCAAGGCCCAAGAGGCACCAGCTCTCCCGCTGCTCTTCTTCCCTGAAGCGACTAAAGCCTTGCTGAGGAAGCAGCGGCCAAGTGCTGTTCGCTCCAAGCCAAAGCCTCTGCGAAAGCACAGCATTCGCTGAGAAATCAGAGTCGGATCTGCGGGCTCTACTGCTGCTTGCCTGAGCCCGGTGTAACGGTGGGAGAAACCCGCATACAGTGAAATCCTCTTTGCCCGGGCATCTCCTCTGGGAAAGCACAGCATTCACTGGGAAATCAGAATCGGATGTGGGGGATGCTGCTGCTGAATACCTAAGCTACTCTCCACAGCACGTTGGAAGATACCCGCATGCAACGAAATCCTCTTTGCCCTAGCACCTCTTTGCCTAAGAGAGAAGCGTGGTTGCACATCTGAAAGGGCCTTAAGGAAAGGGACATGTCTTTCACTGCACTCCCCAGGAGCAAGTCTGGGGCAGGCCGAACAAGCCGCCCCCAGAGAAGAGAAGGTGCCATTGGCCTTGAGTTTGGGAAACGGTCGGGAAGCAGGAGAGCCTGCCGTGGCAGGAAGAGCAGGCCGGTGGCAAGACAAGTGTCACCCGCTCCCGGTGCGGAGAGACGAAGCCTCACTGCTAAAGAGACATGAGGTGACGACTAGGGCAGGGGCACCTGCTCCACTCTGAGGAAGGAGTCTGGGCAGAAGGCAGGCCTGTCTTGTGCCTCTGGTCCCAAGGGGACAGCATGTCCTTGACCACCTGTCCGTAGGGCACACTCGGGCTTGCTACCAGGAGCCAAACCCGGAACTTGAGGAACAGCTCCCTCGTGAAATGGGCAGTCAGATGCCATCTTCCTCCAAGATGTGACAGCGTTTTCGGTGGCCGGGGGTTTGCCGGGGAAGGAGTGGGGACAGTCCCCCAAAGCTCCCCATTCCAGGGAACGGACGGTGTTCAGGGATCCTGTCGCCTCTCCTCTCCTGTGGCGAAGGCACTGGCCTTGTCCGTGAGTCCGCCTGAGAGCCAGTACCAAAGGCCAAGCGTTGCCTACAACGGGAGTTGGTAGTGTGCATTGAGTGCCATCCTAGGCCACGCACGCTGCTGCAGGTTTGTGGCTGTGTCTGCTTATTTCGGCCTGGCAGCGAGAACCCAGGGCGCCAACATGAAGCCCGGGACAGCAAGGCCTAAGACGGACCAGCTCTCCGCAGCTCTTCTTCCCTGACGCGACAGAGCAAACACCGAAATCCTTGCTGAGGAAGCAGCAGCGAAGTGCGGTTCCCGCCAAGCTGAAAAGCTATGCGAAAGCATAGCCATCGCTGGGAAATCAGAGTCGTTTCTGTGGGCTGCTGTTGCTGCTTGCCTTAGCCTAGTATTCGAGCACGGCGGGAGGAACCCGCATAGAGCAAAAGCCTCTTTGCTAGGGCATCCCCTCTGGGAAAGCACAGCATTCTCTGGGAAATCAGAGTCGGATCTGTGGGATGCTGCTGCTGTTTTCCTGAGGAAGACTCCACAGCACGGTGTAATAAATCTGCATGGAGCGAGATCCACTTTGCCTGGGCATCCCTTCTGCCTGAGAGAGAAGCCTGGTTGCGCCTGTGGAAAGAGCCTTAAAGAAAGGGACATGTCTGTCACTGAACTCCCCAGGAGCCTGTCTCGGGAAAGTGCAGCATGCTGCCCCAGGAGAAGAGAAGGAGTCGTTGGCCTTGTGGACGGAAAACGGTCGCGAAGCAGGAGCGCCGGCCCTGGCAAGAACAGCGGGCCGGTGGCAAGACAATTGTCACCCTCTGCTTGTGCAGAGAGACGAAGCTAAGGAGACACGAGGGGATGATTGGGCACGGGAGCGTGCTCTAATCTGAGGAAGGAGTCTGGACAGAAGGAAGGCCTTTCCTGTGCCTCTGGGCCCAAGGGGATAGCAGGTCCTTGGCCACCTGTCCAGAGGGCAGACGTGGGCTTGCCACCAATCTCCCGAACCTGAACTCGCAGAAACACCTCCTGGAGGAACGGGCAATCAAATGCCGTCTTCCTCCAGGATGTGGCAGCCTTGGCGGAGGCAGGGGGTGTGTCGGGGAAACAGGGACAGTTTCCCATTACTCCCCATCCCAGGGCACGGGCCGTGTGCAGTGATCCTCTCGCGGCTCCTCAAGGATGGGGAAGGCACGAGCCTAGTCCCCTGTCCCCCTGAATGCCAGAGCGAAAGGACAGGCCTTGCCTACGAGGAGAGATGTCATTGTGAGCAGAGTGCCATCCTAGGCCATGCACGCTGCTGCAGGGTCGAGGCTGGGTCTGCTTATTTCGGCTTGGTAGGATGAACCCAGGATGTGAACTTGGAGCCCGGGAAAGCAAGGCCCAAGAGGCACCAGCTCTCCCGCTGCTCTTCTTCCCTGAAGCGACTAAAGCCTTGCTGAGGAAGCAGCGGCCATGTGCTGTTCGCTCCAAGCCAAAGCCTCTGCGAAAGCACAGCATTCGCCGAGAAATCAGAGTCGGATCTGCGGGCTCTACTGCTGCTTGCCTGAGCCCGGTGTAACGGTGGGAGAAACCCGCATACAGCGAAATCCTCTTTGCCCGGGCATCTCCTCTGGGAAAGCACAGCATTCACTGGGAAATCAGAATCGGATGTGGGGGATGCTGCTGCTGAATACCTAAGCTACTCTCCACAGCACGTTGGAAGATACCCACATGCAACGAAATCCTCTTTGCCCTAGCACCTCTTTGCCTAAGAGAGAAGCGTGGTTGCACATCTGAAAGGGCCTTAAGGAAAGGGACATGTCTTTCACTGCACTCCCCAGGAGCAAGTCTGGGGCAGGCCGAACAAGCCGCCCCCAGAGAAGAGAAGGTGCCATTGGCCTTGAGTTTGGGAAACGGTCGGGAAGCAGGAGAGCCTGCCGTGGCAGGAAGAGCAGGCCGGTGGCAAGACAAGTGTCACCCGCTCCCGGTGCGGAGAGACGAAGCCTCACTGCTAATGAGACATGAGGTGACGACTAGGGCAGGGGCACCTGCTCCACTCTGAGGAAGGAGTCTGGGCAGAAGGCAGGCCTGTCTTGTGCCTCTGGTCCCAAGGGGACAGCATGTCCTTGACCACCTGTCCGTAGGGCACACTTGGGCTTGCTACCAGGAGCCAAACCCGGAACTTGAGGAACAGCTCCCTCGTGAAATGGGCAGTCAGATGCCATCTTCCTCCAAGATGTGACAGCGTTTTCGGTGGCAGGGGGTTTGCCGGGGAAGGAGTGGGGACAGTCCCCCAAAGCTCCCCATTCCAGGGAACGGACGGTGTTCAGGGATCCTGTCGCCTCTCCTCTCCTGTGGCGAAGGCACTGGCCTTGTCCGTGAGTCCGCCTGAGAGCCAGTACCAAAGGCCAAGCGTTGCCTACAACGGGAGTTGGTAGTGTGCATTGAGTGCCATCCTAGGCCACGCACGCTGCTGCAGGTTTGTGGCTGTGTCTGCTTATTTCGGCCTGGCAGCGAGAACCCAGGGCGCCAACATGAAGCCCGGGACAGCAAGGCCTAAGACGGACCAGCTCTCCGCAGCTCTTCTTCCCTGACGCGACAGAGCAAACACCGAAATCCTTGCTGAGGAAGCAGCAGCGAAGTGCGGTTCCCGCCAAGCTGAAAACCTATGCGAAAGCATAGCCATCGCTGGGAAATCAGAGTCGTTTCTGTGGGCTGCTGTTGCTGCTTGCCTTAGCCTAGTATTCGAGCACGGCGGGAGGAACCCGCATAGAGCAAAAGCCTCTTTGCTAGGGCATCCCCTCTGGGAAAGCACAGCATTCTCTGGGAAATCAGAGTCGGATCTGTGGGATGCTGCTGCTCTTTTCCTGAGGAAGCCTCCACAGCACGGTGTAATAAATCTGCATGGAGCGAGATCCACTTTGCCTGGGCATCCCTTCTGCCTGAGAGAGAAGCCTGGTTGCGCCTGTGGAAAGAGCCTTAAATAAAGGGACATGTCTGTCACTGCACTCCCCAGGAGCCTGTCTCGGGAAAGTGCAGCATGCTGCCCCAGGAGAAGAGAAGGAGTCGTTGGCCTTGTGGACGGAAAACGGTCGCGAAGCAGGAGCGCCGGCCCTGGCAAGAACAGGGGGACGGTGGCAAGACAATTGTCACCCTCTGCTTGTGCAGAGAGACGAAGCTAAGGAGACACGAGGGGATGATTGGGCACGGGAGCGTGCTCTAATCTGAGGAAGGAGTCTGGACAGAAGGAAGGCCTTTCCTGTGCCTCTGGGCCCAAGGGGATAGCAGGTCCTTGGCCACCTGTCCAGTGGGCAGACGTGGGCTTGCCACCAATCTCCCGAACCTGAACTCGCAGAAACACCTCCTGGAGGAACGGGCAATCAAATGCCGTCTTCCTCCAGGATGTGGCAGCCTTGGCGGAGGCAGGGGGTGTGTCGGGGAAACAGGGACAGTTTCCCATTACTCCCCATCCCAGGGCACGGGCCGTGTGCAGTGATCCTCTCGCGGCTCCTCAAGGATGGGGAAGGCACGAGCCTAGTCCCCTGTCCCCCTGAATGCCAGAGCGAAAGGACAGGCCTTGCCTACGAGGAGAGATGTCATTGTGAGCAGAGTGCCATCCTAGGCCATGCACGCTGCTGCAGGGTCGAGGCTGGGTCTGCTTATTTCGGCTTGGTAGGATGAACCCAGGATGTGAACTTGGAGCCCGGGAAAGCAAGGCCCAAGAGGCACCAGCTCTCCCGCTGCTCTTCTTCCCTGAAGCGACTAAAGCCTTGCTGAGGAAGCAGCGGCCAAGTGCTGTTCGCTCCAAGCCAAAGCCTCTGCGAAAGCACAGCATTCGCTGAGAAATCAGAGTCGGATCTGCGGGCTCTACTGCTGCTTGCCTGAGCCCGGTGTAACGGTGGGAGAAACCCGCATACAGTGAAATCCTCTTTGCCCGGGCATCTCCTCTGGGAAAGCACAGCATTCACTGGGAAATCAGAATCGGATGTGTGGGATGCTGCTGCTGAATACCTAAGCTACTCTCCACAGCACGTTGGAAGATACCCGCATGCAACGAAATCCTCTTTGCCCTAGCACCTCTTTGCCTAAGAGAGAAGCGTGGTTGCACATCTGAAAGGGCCTTAAGTAAAGGGACATGTCTTTCACTGCACTCCCCAGGAGCAAGTCTGGGGCAGGCCGAACAAGCCGCCCCCAGAGAAGAGAAGGTGCCATTGGCCTTGAGTTTGGGAAACGGTCGGGAAGCAGGAGAGCCTGCCGTGGCAGGAAGTGCAGGCCGGTGGCAAGACAAGTGTCACCCGATCCCGGTGCGGAGAGACGAAGCCTCACTGCTAAAGAGACATGAGGTGACGACTAGGGCAGGGGCACCTGCTCCACTCTGAGGAAGGAGTCTGGGCAGAAGGCAGGCCTGTCTTGTGCCTCTGGTCCCAAGGGGACAGCATGTCCTTGACCACCTGTCCGTAGGGCACACTCGGGCTTGCTACCAGGAGCCAAACCCGGAACTTGAGGAACAGCTCCCTCGTGAAATGGGCAGTCAGATGCCATCTTCCTCCAAGATGTGACAGCGTTTTCGGTGGCAGGGGGTTTGCCGGGGAAGGAGTGGGGACAGTCCCCCAAAGCTCCCCATTCCAGGGAACGGACGGTGTTCAGGGATCCTGTCGCCTCTCCTCTCCTGTGGCGAAGGCACTGGCCTTGTCCGTGAGTCCGCCTGAGAGCCAGTACCAAAGGCCAAGCGTTGCCTACAACGGGAGTTGGTAGTGTGCATTGAGTGCCATCCTAGGCCACGCACGCTGCTGCAGGTTTGTGGCTGTGTCTGCTTATTTCGGCCTGGCAGCGAGAACCCAGGGCGCCAACATGAAGCCCGGGACAGCAAGGCCTAAGACGGACCAGCTCTCCGCAGCTCTTCTTCCCTGACGCGACAGAGCAAACACCGAAATCCTTGCTGAGGAAGCAGCAGCGAAGTGCGGTTCCCGCCAAGCTGAAAAGCTATGCGAAAGCATAGCCATCGCTGGGAAATCAGAGTCGTTTCTGTGGGCTGCTGTTGCTGCTTGCCTTAGCCTAGTATTCGAGCACGGCGGGAGGAACCCGCATAGAGCAAAAGCCTCTTTGCTAGGGCATCCCCTCTGGGAAAGCACAGCATTCTCTGGGAAATCAGAGTCGGATCTGTGGGATGCTGCTGCTGTTTTCCTGAGGAAGACTCCACAGCACGGTGTAATAAATCTGCATGGAGCGAGATCCACTTTGCCTGGGCATCCCTTCTGCCTGAGAGAGAAGCGTGGTTGCGCCTGTGGAAAGATCCTTAAAGAAAGGGACATGTCTGTCACTGCACTCCCCAGGAGCCTGTCTCGGGAAAGTGCAGCATGCTGCCCCAGGAGAAGAGAAGGAGTCGTTGGCCTTGTGGACGGAAAACGGTCGCGAAGCAGGAGCGCCGGCCCTGGCAAGAACAGCGGGCCGGTGGCAAGACAATTGTCACCCTCTGCTTGTGCAGAGAGACGAAGCTAAGGAGACACGAGGGGATGATTGGGCACGGGAGCGTGCTCTAAACTGCGGAAGGAGTCTGGACAGAAGGAAGGCCTTTCCTGTGCCTCTGGGCCCAAGGGGATAGCAGGTCCTTGGCCACCTGTCCAGAGGGCAGACGTGGGCTTGCCACCAATCTCCCGAACCTGAACTCGCAGAAACACCTCCTGGAGGAACGGGCAATCAAATGCCATCTTCCTCCAGGATGTGGCAGCCTTGGCGGAGGCAGGGGGTGTGTCGGGGAAACAGGGACAGTTTCCCATTACTCCCCATCCCAGGGCACGGGCCGTGTGCAGTGATCCTCTCGCGGCTCCTCAAGGATGGGGAAGGCACGAGCCTAGTCCCCTGTCCTCCTGAATGCCAGAGCGAAAGGGCAGGCCTTGCCTACGAGGAGAGATGTCATTGTGAGCAGAGTGCCATCCTAGGCCATGCACGCTGCTGCAGGGTCGAGGCTGGGTCTGCTTATTTCGGCTTGGTAGGATGAACCCAGGATGTGAACTTGGAGCCCGGGAAAGCAAGGCCCAAGAGGCACCAGCTCTCCCGCTGCTCTTCTTCCCTGAAGCGACTAAAGCCTTGCTGAGGAAGCAGCGGCCAAGTGCTGTTCGCTCCAAGCCAAAGCCTCTGCGAAAGCACAGCATTCACTGATAAATCAGAGTCGGATCTGCGGGCTCTACTGCTGCTTGCCTGAGCCCGGTGTAACGGTGGAAGAAACCCGCATACAGCGAAATCCTCTTTGCCCGGGCATCTCCTCTGTGAAAGCACAGCATTCACTGGGAAATCAGAATCGGATGTGGGGGATGCTGCTGCTGAATACCTAAGCTACTCTCCACAGCACGTTGGAAGATACCCGCATGCAACGAAATCCTCTTTGCCCTAGCACCTCTTTGCCTAAGAGAGAAGCGTGGTTGCACATCTGAAAGGGCCTTAAGGAAAGGGACATGTCTTTCACTGCACTCCCCAGGAGCAAGTCTGGGGCAGGCCGAACAAGCCGCCCCCAGGGAAGAGAAGGTGCCATTGGCCTTGAGTTTGGGAAACGGTCGGGAAGCAGGAGAGCCTGCCGTGGCAGGAAGAGCAGGCCGGTGGCAAGACAAGTGTCACCCGCTCCCGGTGCGGAGAGACGAAGCCTCACTGCTAATGAGACATGAGGTGACGACTAGGGCAGGGGCACCTGCTCCACTCTGAGGAAGGAGTCTGGGCAGAAGGCAGGCCTGTCTTGTGCCTCTGGTCCCAAGGGGACCTTGACCACCTGTCCGTAGGGCACACTCGGGCTTGCTACCAGGAGCCAAACCCGGAACTTGAGGAACAGCTCCCTCGTGAAATGGGCAGTCAGATGCCATCTTCCTCCAAGATGTGACAGCGTTTTCGGTGGCAGGGGGTTTGCCGGGGAAGGAGTGGGGACAGTCCCCCAAAGCTCCCCATTCCAGGGAACGGACGGTGTTCAGGGATCCTGTCGCCTCTCCTCTCCTGTGGCGAAGGCACTGGCCTTGTCCGTGAGTCCGCCTGAGAGCCAGTACCAAAGGCCAAGCGTTGCCTACAACGGGAGTTGGTAGTGTGCATTGAGTGCCACCCTCGCCACGCACGCTGCTGCAGGTTTGTGGCTGTGTCTGCTTATTTCGGCCTGGCAGCGAGAACCCAGGGCGCCAACATGAAGCCCGGGACAGCAAGGCCTAAGACGGACCAGCTCTCCGCAGCTCTTCTTCCCTGACGCGACAGAGCAAACACCGAAATCCTTGCTGAGGAAGCAGCAGCGAAGTGCGGTTCCCGCCAAGCTGAAAACCTATGCGAAAGCATAGCCATCGCTGGGAAATCAGAGTCGTTTCTGTGGGCTGCTGTTGCTGCTTGCCTTAGCCTAGTATTCGAGCACGGCGGGAGGAACCCACATAGAGCAAAAGCCTCTTTGCTAGGGCATCCCCTCTGGGAAAGCACAGCATTCTCTGGGAAATCAGAGTCGGATCTGTGGGATGCTGCTGCTGTTTTCCTGAGGAAGACTCCACAGCACGGTGTAATAAATCTGCATGGAGCGAGATCCACTTTGCCTGGGCATCCCTTCTGCCTGAGAGAGAAGCGTGGTTGCGCCTGTGGAAAGATCCTTAAAGAAACGGACATGTCTGTCACTGCACTCCCCAGGAGCCTGTCTCGGGAAAGTGCAGCATGCTGCCCCAGGAGAAGAGAAGGAGTCGTTGGCCTTGTGGACGGAAAACGGTCGCGAAGCAGGAGCGCCGGCCCTGGCAAGAACAGCGGGCCGGTGGCAAGACAATTGTCACCCTCTGCTTGTGCAGAGAGACGAAGCTAAGGAGACACGATGGTATGATTGGGCACGGGAGCGTGCTCTAATCTGAGGAAGGAGTCTGGACAGAAGGAAGGCCTTTCCTGTGCCTCTGGGCCCAAGGGGATAGCAGGTCCTTGGCCACCTGTCCAGAGGGCAGACGTGGGCTTGCCACCAATCTCCCGAACCTGAACTCGCAGAAACACCTCCTGGAGGAACGGGCAATCAAATGCCGTCTTCCTCCAGGATGTGGCAGCCTTGGCGGAGGCAGGGGGTGTGTCGGGGAAACAGGGACAGTTTCCCATTACTCCCCATCCCAGGGCACGGGCCGTGTGCAGTGATCCTCTCGCGGCTCCTCAAGGATGGGGAAGGCACGAGCATAGTCCCCTGTCCCCCTGAATGCCAGAGCGAGAGGGCAGGCCTTGCCTACGAGGAGAGATGTCATTGTGAGCAGAGTGCCATCCTAGGCCATGCACGCTGCTGCAGGGTCGAGGCTGGGTCTGCTTAGTTCGGCTTGGTAGGATGAACCCAGGATGTGAACTTGGAGCCCGGGAAAGCAAGGCCCAAGAGGCACCAGCTCTCCCGCTGCTCTTCTTCCCTGAAGCGACTAAAGCCTTGCTGAGGAAGCAGCGGCCAAGTGCTGTTCGCTCCAAGCCAATGCCTCTGCGAAAGCACAGCATTCGCCCAGAAATCAGAGTCGGATCTGCGGGCTCTACTGCTGCTTGCCTGAGCCCGGTCTCGCGGTGGGAGAAACCCGCATACAGCGAAATCCTCTTTGCCCGGGCATCTCCTCTGGGAAAGCACAGCATTCACTGGGAAATCAGAATCGGATGTGGGGGATGCTGCTGCTGAATACCTAAGCTACTCTCCACAGCACGTTGGAAGATACCCGCATGCAACGAAATCCTCTTTGCCCTAGCACCTCTTTGCCTAAGAGAGAAGCGTGGTTGCACATCTGAAAGGGCCTTAAGGAAAGGGACATGTCTTTCACTGCACTCCCCAGGAGCAAGTCTGGGGCAGGCCGAACAAGCCGCCCCCAGAGAAGAGAAGATGCCATTGGCCTTGAGTTTGGGAAACGGTCGGGAAGCAGGAGAGCCTGCCGTGGCAGGAAGAGCAGGCCGGTGGCAAGACAAGTGTCACCCGCTCCCGGTGCGGAGAGACGAAGCCTCACTGCTAATGAGACATGAGGTGACGACTAGGGCAGGGGCACCTGCTCCACTCTGAGGAAGGAGTCTGGGCAGAAGGCAGGCCTGTCTTGTGCCTCTGGTCCCAAGGGGACCTTGACCACCTGTCCGTAGGGCACACTCGGGCTTGCTACCAGGAGCCAAACCCGGAACTTGAGGAACAGCTCCCTCGTGAAATGGGCAGTCAGATGCCATCTTCCTCCAAGATGTGACAGCGTTTTCGGTGGCAGGGCGTTTGCCGGGGAAGGAGTGGGGACAGTCCCCCAAAGCTCCCCATTCCAGGGAACGGACGGTGTTCAGGGATCCTGTCGCCTCTCCTCTCCTGTGGCGAAGGCACTGGCCTTGTCCGTGAGTCCGCCTGAGAGCCAGTACCAAAGGCCAAGCGTTGCCTACAACGGGAGTTGGTAGTGTGCATTGAGTGCCATCCTAGGCCACGCACGCTGCTGCAGGTTTGTGGCTGTGTCTGCTTATTTCGGCCTGGCAGCGAGAACCCAGGGCGCCAACATGAAGCCCGGGACAGCAAGGCCTAAGACGGACCAGCTCTCCGCAGCTCTTCTTCCCTGACGCGACAGAGCAAACACCGAAATCCTTGCTGAGGAAGCAGCAGCGAAGTGCGGTTCCCGCCAAGCTGAAAAGCTATGCGAAAGCATAGCCATCGCTGGGAAATCAGAGTCGTTTCTGTGGGCTGCTGTTGCTGCTTGCCTTAGCCTAGTATTCGAGCACGGCGGGAGGAACCCGCATAGAGCAAAAGCCTCTTTGCTAGGGCATCCCCTCTGGGAAAGCACAGCATTCTCTGGGAAATCAGAGTCGGATCTGTGGGATGCTGCTGCTGTTTTCCTGAGGAAGACTCCACAGCACGGTGTAATAAATCTGCATGGAGCGAGATCCACTTTGCCTGGGCATCCCTTCTGCCTGAGAGAGAAGCGTGGTTGCGCCTGCGGAAAGAGCCTTAAAGAAAGGGGCATGTCTGTCACTGCACTCCCCAGGAGCCTGTCTCGGGAAAGTGCAGCATGCTGCCCCAGGAGAAGAGAAGGAGTCGTTGGCCTTGTGGACGGAAAACGGTCGCGAAGCAGGAGCGCTGGCCCTGGCAAGAACAGCGGGCCGGTGGCAAGACAATTGTCACCCTCTGCTTGTGCAGAGAGACGAAGCTAAGGAGACACGAGGGGATTATTGGGCACGGGAGCGTGCTCTAATCTGAGGAAGGAGTCTGGACAGAAGGAAGGCCTTTCCTGTGCCTCTGGGCCCAAGGGGATAGCAGGTCCTTGGCCACCTGTCCAGAGGGCAGACGTGGGCTTGCCACCAATCTCCCGAACCTGAACTCGCAGAAACACCTCCTGGAGGAACGGGCAATCAAATGCCGTCTTCCTCCAGGATGTGGCAGCCTTGGCGGAGGCAGGGGGTGTGTCGGGGAAACAGGGACAGTTTCCCATTACTCCCCATCCCAGGGCACGGGCCGTGTGCAGTGATCCTCTCGCGGCTCCTCAAGGATGGGGAAGGCACGAGCCTAGTCCCCTGTCCCCCTGAATGCCAGAGCGAGAGGGCAGGCCTTGCCTACGAGGAGAGATGTCATTGTGAGCAGAGTGCCATCCTAGGCCATGCACGCTGCTGCAGGGTCGAGGCTGGGTCTGCTTATTTCGGCTTGGTAGGATGAACCCAGGATGTGAACTTGGAGCCCGGGAAAGCAAGGCCCAAGAGGCACCAGCTCTCCCGCTGCTCTTCTTCCCTGAAGCGACTAAAGCCTTGCTGAGGAAGCAGCGGCCAAGTGCTGTTCGCTCCAAGCCAAAGCCTCTGCGAAAGCACAGCATTCGCCGAGAAATCAGAGTCGGATCTGCGGGCTCTACTGCTGCTTGCCTGAGCCCGGTGTAACGGTGGGAGAAACCCGCATACAGCGAAATCCTCTTTGCCCGGGCATCTCCTCTGGGAAAGCACAGCATTCACTGGGAAATCAGAATCGGATGTGGGGGATGCTGCTGCTGAATACCTAAGCTACTCTCCACAGCACGTTGGAAGATACCCGCATGCAACGAAATCCTCTTTGCCCTAGCACCTCTTTGCCTAAGAGAGAAGCGTGGTTGCACATCTGAAAGGGCCTTAAGGAAAGGGACATGTCTTTCACTGCACTCCCCAGGAGCAAGTCTGGGGCAGGCCGAACAAGCCGCCCCCAGAGAAGAGAAGGTGCCATTGGCCTTGAGTTTGGGAAACGGTCGGGAAGCAGGAGAGTCTGCCGTGGCAGGAAGAGCAGGCCGGTGGCAAGACAAGTGTCACCCGCTCCCGGTGCGGAGAGACGAAGCCTCACTGCTAAAGAGACATGAGGTGACGACTAGGGCAGGGGCACCTGCTCCACTCTGAGGAAGGAGTCTGGGCAGAAGGCAGGCCTGTCTTGTGCCTCTGGTCCCAAGGGGACCTTGACCACCTGTCCGTAGGGCACACTCGGGCTTGCTACCAGGAGCCAAACCCGGAACTTGAGGAACAGCTCCCTCGTGAAATGGGCAGTCAGATGCCATCTTCCTCCAAGATGTGACAGCGTTTTCGGTGGCAGGGCGTTTGCCGGGGAAGGAGTGGGGACAGTCCCCCAAAGCTCCCCATTCCAGGGAACGGACGGTGTTCAGGGATCCTGTCGCCTCTCCTCTCCTGTGGCGAAGGCACTGGCCTTGTCCGTGAGTCCGCCTGAGAGCCAGTACCAAAGGCCAAGCGTTGCCTACAACGGGAGTTGGTAGTGTGCATTGAGTGCCATCCTAGGCCACGCACGCTGCTGCAGGTTTGTGGCTGTGTCTGCCTATTTCGGCCTGGCAGCGAGAACCCAGGGCGCCAACATGAAGCCCGGGACAGCAAGGCCTAAGACGGACCAGCTCTCCGCAGCTCTTCTTCCCTGACGCGACAGAGCAAACACCGAAATCCTTGCTGAGGAAGCAGCAGCGAAGTGCGGTTCCCGCCAAGCTGAAAACCTATGCGAAAGCATAGCCATCGCTGGGAAATCAGAGTCGTTTCTGTGGGCTGCTGTTGCTGCTTGCCTTAGCCTAGTATTCGAGCACGGCGGGAGGAACCCGCATAGAGCAAAAGCCTCTTTGCTAGGGCATCCCCTCTGGGAAAGCACAGCATTCTCTGGGAAATCAGAGTCGGATCTGTGGGATGCTGCTGTTGTTTTCCTGAGGAAGACTCCACAGCACGGTGTAATAAATCTGCATGGAGCGAGATCCACTTTGCCTGGGCATCCCTTCTGCCTGAGAGAGAAGCGTGGTTGCGCCTGTGGAAAGATCCTTAAAGAAAGGGACATGTCTGTCACTGCACTCCCCAGGAGCCTGTCTCGGGAAAGTGCAGCATGCTGCCCCAGGAGAAGAGAAGGAGTCGTTGGCCTTGTGGACGGAAAACGGTCGCGAAGCAGGAGCGCCGGCCCTGGCAAGAACAGCGGGCCGGTGGCAAGACAATTGTCACCCTCTGCTTGTGCAGAGAGACGAAGCTAAGGAGACACGAGGGGATGATTGGGCACGGGAGCGTGCTCTAATCTGAGGAAGGAGTCTGGACAGAAGGAAGGCCTTTCCTGTGCCTCTGGGCCCAAGGGGATAGCAGGTCCTTGGCCACCTGTCCAGAGGGCAGACGTGGGCTTGCCACCAATCTCCCGAACCTGAACTCGCAGAAACACCTCCTGGAGGAACGGGCAATCAAATGCCGTCTTCCTCCAGGATGTGGCAGCCTTGGCGGAGGCAGGGGGTGTGTCAGGGAAACAGGGACAGTTTCCCATTACTCCCCATCCCAGGGCACGGGCCGTGTGCAGTGATCCTCTCGCGGCTCCTCAAGGATGGGGAAGGCACGAGCCTAGTCCCCTGTCCCCCTGAATGCCAGAGCGAGAGGGCAGGCCTTGCCTACGAGGAGAGATGTCATTGTGAGCAGAGTGCCATCCTAGGCCATGCACGCTGCTGCAGGGTCGAGGCTGGGTCTGCTTATTTCGGCTTGGTAGGATGAACCCAGGATGTGAACTTGGAGCCCGGGAAAGCAAGGCCCAAGAGGCACCAGCTCTCCCGCTGCTCTTCTTCCCTGAAGCGACTAAAGCCTTGCTGAGGAAGCAGCGGCCAAGTGTTGTTCGCTCCAAGCCAAAGCCTCTGCGAAAGCACAGCATTCGCCGAGAAATCAGAGTCGGATCTGCGGGCTCTACTGCTGCTTGCCTGAACCCGGTCTCGCGGTGGGAGAAACCCGCATACAGCGAAATCCTCTTTGCCCGGGCATCTCCTCTGGGAAAGCACAGCATTCACTGGGAAATCAGAATCGGATGTGGGGGATGCTGCTGCTGAATACCTAAGCTACTCTCCACAGCACGTTGGAAGATACCCGCATGCAACGAAATCCTCTTTGCCCTAGCACATCTTTGCCTAAGAGAGAAGCGTGGTTGCACATCTGAAAGGGCCTTAAGGAAAGGGACATGTCTTTCACTGCACTCCCCAGGAGCAAGTCTGGGGCAGGCCGAACAAGCCGCCCCCAGAGAAGAGAAGGTGCCATTGGCCTTGAGTTTGGGAAACGGTCGGGAAGCAGGAGAGCCTGCCGTGGCAGGAAGAGCAGGCCGGTGGCAAGACAAGTGTCACCCGCTCCCGGTGCGGAGAGACGAAGCCTCACTGCTAATGAGACATGAGGTGACGACTAGGGCAGGGGCACCTGCTCCACTCTGAGGAAGGAGTCTGGGCAGAAGGCAGGCCTGTCTTGTGCCTCTGGTCCCAAGGGGACAGCATGTCCTTGACCACCTGTCCGTAGGGCACACTTGGGCTTGCTACCAGGAGCCAAACCCGGAACTTGAGGAACAGCTCCCTCGTGAAATGGGCAGTCAGATGCCATCTTCCTCCAAGATGTGACAGCGTTTTCGGTGGCAGGGGGTTTGCCGGGGAAGGAGTCGGGACAGTCCCACAAAGCTCCCCATTCCAGGGAACGGACGGTGTTCAGGGATCCTGTCGCCTCTCCTCTCCTGTGGCGAAGGCACTGGCCTTGTCCGTGAGTCCGCCTGAGAGCCAGTACCAAAGGCCAAGCGTTGCCTACAACGGGAGTTGGTAGTGTGCATTGAGTGCCATCCTAGGCCACGCACGCTGCTGCAGGTTTGTGGCTGTGTCTGCTTATTTCGGCCTGGCAGCGAGAACCCAGGGCGCCAACATGAAGCCCGGGACAGCAAGGCCTAAGACGGACCAGCTCTCCGCAGCTCTTCTTCCCTGACGCGACAGAGTAAACACCGAAATCCTTGCTGAGGAAGCAGCAGCGAAGTGCGGTTCCCGCCAAGCTGAAAACCTATGCGAAAGCATAGCCATCGCTGGGAAATCAGAGTCGTTTCTGTGGGCTGCTGTTGCTGCTTGCCTTAGCCTAGTATTCGAGCACGGCGGGAGGAACCCGCATAGAGCAAAAGCCTCTTTGCTAGGGCATCCCCTCTGGGAAAGCACAGCATTCTCTGGGAAATCAGAGTCGGATCTGTGGGATGCTGCTGCTGTTTTCCTGAGGAAGACTCCACAGCACGGTGTAATAAATCTGCATGGAGCGAGATCCACTTTGCCTGGGCATCCCTTCTGCCTGAGAGAGAAGCGTGGTTGCGCCTGTGGAAAGAGCCTTAAAGAAAGGGACATGTCTGTCACTGCACTCCCCAGGAGCCTGTCTCGGGAAAGTGCAGCATGCTGCCCCAGGAGAAGAGAAGGAGTCGTTGGCCTTGTGGACGGAAAACGGTCGCGAAGCAGGAGCGCCGGCCCTGGCAAGAACAGCGGGCCGGTGGCAAGACAATTGTCACCCTCTGCTTGTGCAGAGAGACGAAGCTAAGGAGACACGAGGGTATGATTGGGCACGGGAGCGTGCTCTAATCTGAGGAAGGAGTCTGGACAGAAGGAAGGCCTTTCCTGTGCCTCTGGGCCCAAGGGGATAGCAGGTCCTTGGCCACCTGTCCAGAGGGCAGACGTGGGCTTGCCACCAATCTCCCGAACCTGAACTCGCAGAAACACCTCCTGGAGGAACGGGCAATCAAATGCCGTCTTCCTCCAGGATGTGGCAGCCTTGGCGGAGGCAGGGGGTGTGTCGGGGAAACAGGGACAGTTTCCCATTACTCCCCATCCCAGGGCACGGGCCGTGTGCAGTGATCCTCTCGCGGCTCCTCAAGGATGGGGAAGGCACGAGCCTAGTCCCCTGTCCCCCTGAATGCCAGAGCGAGAGGGCAGGCCTTGCCTACGAGGAGAGATGTCATTGTGAGCAGAGTGCCATCCTAGGCCATGCACGCTGCTGCAGGGTCGAGGCTGGGTCTGCTTAGTTCGGCTTGGTAGGATGAACCAAGGATGTGAACTTGGAGCCCGGGAAAGCAAGGCCCAAGAGGCACCAGCTCTCCCGCTGCTCTTCTTCCCTGAAGCGACTAAAGCCTTGCTGAGGAAGCAGCGGCCAAGTGCTGTTCGCTCCAAGCCAAAGCCTCTGCGAAAGCACAGCATTCGCTGAGAAATCAGAGTCGGATCTGCGGGCTCTACTGCTGCTTGCCTGAGCCCGGTCTCGCGGTGGGAGAAACCCGCATACAGCGAAATCCTCTTTGCCCGGGCTTCTCCTCTGGGAAAGCACAGCATTCACTGGGAAATCAGAATCGGATGTGGGGGATGCTGCTGCTGAATACCTAAGCTACTCTCCACAGCACGTTGGAAGATACCCGCATGCAACGAAATCCTCTTTGCCCTAGCACCTCTTTGCCTAAGAGAGAAGCGTGGTTGCACATCTGAAAGGGCCTTAAGGAAAGGGACATGTCTTTCACTGCACTCCCCAGGAGCAAGTCTGGGGCAGGCCGAACAAGCCGCCCCCAGAGAAGAGAAGATGCCATTGGCCTTGAGTTTGGGAAACGGTCGGGAAGCAGGAGAGCCTGCCGTGGCAGGAAGAGCAGGCCGGTGGCAAGACAAGTGTCACCCGCTCCCGGTGCGGAGAGACGAAGCCTCACTGCTAATGAGACATGAGGTGACGACTAGGGCAGGGGCACCTGCTCCACTCTGAGGAAGGAGTCTGGGCAGAAGGCAGGCCTGTCTTGTGCCTCTGGTCCCAAGGGGACAGCATGTCCTTGACCACCTGTCCGTAGGGCACACTTGGGCTTGCTACCAGGAGCCAAACCCGGAACTTGAGGAACAGCTCCCTCGTGAAATGGGCAGTCAGATGCCATCTTCCTCCAAGATGTGACAGCGTTTTCGGTGGCAGGGGTTTTGCCGGGGAAGGAGTGGGGACAGTCCCCCAAAGCTCCCCATTCCAGGCAACGGACGGTGTTCAGGGATCCTGTCGCCTCTCCTCTCCTGTGGCGAAGGCACTGGCCTTGTCCGTGAGTCCGCCTGAGAGCCAGTACCAAAGGCCAAGCGTTGCCTACAACGGGAGTTGGTAGTGTGCATTGAGTGCCATCCTAGGCCACGCACGCTGCTGCAGGTTTGTGGCTGTGTCTGCTTATTTCGGCCTGGCAGCGAGAACCCAGGGCGCCAACATGAAGCCCGGGACAGCAAGGCCTAAGACGGACCAGCTCTCCGCAGCTCTTCTTCCCTGACGCGACAGAGCAAACACCGAAATCCTTGCTGAGGAAGCAGCAGCGAAGTGCGGTTCCCGCCAAGCTGAAAAGCTATGCGAAAGCATAGCCATCGCTGGGAAATCAGAGTCGTTTCTGTGTGCTGCTGTTGCTGCTGCCTTAGCCTAGTATTCGAGCACGGCGGGAGGAACCCGCATAGAGCAAAAGCCTCTTTGCTAGGGCATCCCCTCTGGGAAAGCACAGCATTCTCTGGGAAATCAGAGTCGGATCTGTGGGATGCTGCTGCTGTTTTCCTGAGGAAGACTCCACAGCACGGTGTAATAAATCTGCATGGAGCGAGATCCACTTTGCCTGGGCATCCCTTCTGCCTGAGAGAGAAGCCTGGTTGCGCCTGTGGAAAGAGCCTTAAAGAAAGGGACATGTCTGTCACTGAACTCCCCAGGAGCCTGTCTCGGGAAAGTGCAGCATGCTGCCCCAGGAGAAGAGAAGGAGTCGTTGGCCTTGTGGACGGAAAACGGTCGCGAAGCAGGAGCGCCGGCCCTGGCAAGAACAGCGGGCCGGTGGCAAGACAATTGTCACCCTCTGCTTGTGCAGAGAGACGAAGCTAAGGAGACACGAGGGGATGATTGGGCACGGGAGCGTGCTCTAATCTGAGGAAGGAGTCTGGACAGAAGGAAGGCCTTTCCTGTGCCTCTGGGCCCAAGGGGATAGCAGGTCCTTGGCCACCTGTCCAGAGGGCAGACGTGGGCTTGCCACCAATCTCCCGAACCTGAACTCGCAGAAACACCTCCTGGAGGAACGGGCAATCAAATGCCGTCTTCCTCCAGGATGTGGCAGCCTTGGCGGAGGCAGGGGGTGTGTCGGGGAAACAGGGACAGTTTCCCATTACTCCACATCCCAGGGCACGGGCCGTGTGCAGTGATCCTCTCGCGGCTCCTCAAGGATGGGGAAGGCACGAGCCTAGTCCCCTGTCCCCCTGAATGCCAGAGCGAAAGGGCAGGCCTTGCCTACGAGGAGAGATGTCATTGTGAGCATAGTGCCATCCTAGGCCATGCACGCTGCTGCAGGGTCGAGGCTGGGTCTGCTTATTTCGGCTTGGTAGGATGAACCCAGGATGTGAACTTGGAGCCCGGGAAAGCAAGGCACAAGAGGCACCAGCTCTCCCGCTGCTCTTCTTCCCTGAAGCGACTAAAGCCTTGCTGAGGAAGCAGCGGCCAAGTGCAGTTCGCTCCAAGCCAAAGCCTCTGCGAAAGCACAGCATTCGCTGAGAAATCAGAGTCGGATCTGCGGGCTCTACTGCTGCTTGCCTGAGCCCGGTCTCGCGGTGGGAGAAACCCGCATACAGCGAAATCCTCTTTGCCCGGGCTTCTCCTCTGGGAAAGCACAGCATTCACTGGGAAATCAGAATCGGATGTGGGGGATGCTGCTGCTGAATACCTAAGCTACTCTCCACAGCACGTTGGAAGATACCCGCATGCAACGAAATCCTCTTTGCCCTAGCACCTCTTTGCCTAAGAGAGAAGCGTGGTTGCACATCTGAAAGGGCCTTAAGGAAAGGGACATGTCTTTCACTGCACTCCCCAGGAGCAAGTCTGGGGCAGGCCGAACAAGCCGCCCCCAGAGAAGAGAAGATGCCATTGGCCTTGAGTTTGGGAAACGGTCGGGAAGCAGGAGAGCCTGCCGTGGCAGGAAGAGCAGGCCGGTGGCAAGACAAGTGTCACCCGCTCCCGGTGCGGAGAGACGAAGCCTCACTGCTAATGAGACATGAGGTGACGACTAGGGCAGGGGCACCTGCTCCACTCTGAGGAAGGAGTCTGGGCAGAAGGCAGGCCTGTCTTGTGCCTCTGGTCCCAAGGGGACAGCATGTCCTTGACCACCTGTCCGTAGGGCACACTTGGGCTTGCTACCAGGAGCCAAACCCGGAACTTGAGGAACAGCTCCCTCGTGAAATGGGCAGTCAGATGCCATCTTCCTCCAAGATGTGACAGCGTTTTCGGTGGCAGGGGGTTTGCCGGGGAAGGAGTGGGGACAGTCCCCCAAAGCTCCCCATTCCAGGCAACGGACGGTGTTCAGGGATCCTGTCGCCTCTCCTCTCCTGTGGCGAAGGCACTGGCCTTGTCCGTGAGTCCGCCTGAGAGCCAGTACCAAAGGCCAAGCGTTGCCTACAACGGGAGTTGGTAGTGTGCATTGAGTGCCATCCTAGGCCACGCACGCTGCTGCAGGTTTGTGGCTGTGTCTGCTTATTTCGGCCTGGCAGCGAGAACCCAGGGCGCCAACATGAAGCCCGGGACAGCAAGGCCTAAGACGGACCAGCTCTCCGCAGCTCTTCTTCCCTGACGCGACAGAGCAAACACCGAAATCCTTGCTGAGGAAGCAGCAGCGAAGTGCGGTTCCCGCCAAGCTGAAAAACCTATGCGAAAGCATAGCCATCGCTGGGAAATCAGAGTCGTTTTTGTGGGCTGCTGTTGCTGCTTGCCTTAGCCTAGTATTCGAGCACGGCGGGAGGAACCCGCATAGAGCAAAAGCCTCTTTGCTAGGGCATCCCCTCTGGAAAGCACAGCATTCTCTGGGAAATCAGAGTCGGATCTGTGGGATGCTGCTGTTGTTTTCCTGAGGAAGACTCCACAGCACGGTGTAATAAATCTGCATGGAGCGAGATCCACTTTGCCTGGGCATCCCTTCTGCCTGAGAGAGAAGCCTGGTTGCGCCTGTGGAAAGAGCCTTAAAGAAAGGGACATGTCTGTCACTGCACTCCCCAGGAGCCTGTCTCGGGAAAGTGCAGCATGCTGCCCCAGGAGAAGAGAAGGAGTCGTTGGCCTTGTGGACGGAAAACGGTCGCGAAGCAGGAGCGCCGGCCCTGGCAAGAACAGCGGGCCGGTGGCAAGACAATTGTCACCCTCTGCTTGTGCAGAGAGACGAAGCTAAGGAGACACGAGGGTATGATTGGGCACGGGAGCGTGCTCTAATCTGAGGAAGGAGTCTGGACAGAAGGAAGGCCTTTCCTGTGCCTCTGGGCCCAAGGGGATAGCACGTCCTTGGCCACCTGTCCAGAGGGCAGACGTGGGCTTGCCACCAATCTCCCGAACCTGAACTCGCAGAAACACCTCCTGGAGGAACGGGCAATCAAATGCCGTCTTCCTCCAGGATGTGGCAGCCTTGGCGGAGGCAGGGGGTGTGTCGGGGAAACAGGGACAGTTTCCCATTACTCCCCATCCCAGGGCACGGGCCGTGTGCAGTGATCCTCTCGCGGCTCCTCAAGGATGGGGAAGGCACGAGCCTAGTCCCCTGTCCCCCTGAATGCCAGAGCGAAAGGGCAGGCCTTGCCTACGAGGAGAGATGTCATTGTGAGCAGAGTGCCATCCTAGGCCATGCACGCTGCTGCAGGGTCGAGGCTGGGTCTGCTTATTTCGGCTTGGTAGGATGAACCCAGGATGTGAACTTGGAGCCCGGGAAAGCAAGGCCCAAGAGGCACCAGCTCTCCCGCTGCTCTTCTTCCCTGAAGCGACTAAAGCCTTGCTGAGGAAGCAGCGGCCAAGTGCTGTTCGCTCCAAGCCAAAGCCTCTGCGAAAGCACAGCATTCGCTGAGAAATCAGAGTCGGATCTGCGGGCTCTACTGCTGCTTGCCTGAGCCCGGTGTAACGGTGGGAGAAACCCGCATACAGCGAAATCCTCTTTGCCCGGGCATCTCCTCTGGGAAAGCACAGCATTCACTGGGAAATCATAATCGGATGTGGGGGATGCTGCTGCTGAATACCTAAGCTACTCTCCACAGCACGTTGGAAGATACCCGCATGCAACGAAATCCTCTTTGCCCTAGCACCTCTTTGCATAAGAGAGAAGCGTGGTTGCACATCTGAAAGGGCCTTAAGGAAAGGGATATGTCTTTCACTGCACTCCCCAGGAGCAAGTCTGGGGCAGGCCGAACAAGCCGCCCCCAGAGAAGAGAAGGTGCCATTGGCCTTGAGTTTGGGAAACGGTCGGGAAGCAGGAGAGCCTGCCGTTGCAGGAAGAGCAGGCCGGTGGCAAGACAAGTGTCACCCGCTCCCAGTGCGGAGAGACGAAGCCTCACTGCTAATGAGACATGAGGTGACGACTAGGGCAGGGGCACCTGCTCCACTCTGAGGAAGGAGTCTGGGCAGAAGGCAGGCCTGTCTTGTGCCTCTGGTCCCAAGGGGACAGCATGTCCTTGACCACCTGTCCGTAGGGCACACTTGGGCTTGCTACCAGGAGCCAAACCCGGAACTTGAGGAACAGCTCCCTCGTGAAATGGGCAGTCAGATGCCATCTTCCTCCAAGATGTGACAGCGTTTTCGGTGGCAGGGGGTTTGCCGGGGAAGGAGTGGGGACAGTCCCCCAAAGCTCCCCATTCCAGGGAACGGACGGTGTTCAGGGATCCTGTCGCCTCTCCTCTCCTGTGGCGAAGGCACTGGCCTTGTCCGTGAGTCCGCCTGAGAGCCAGTACCAAAGGCCAAGCGTTGCCTACAACGGGAGTTGGTAGTGTGCATTGAGTGCCATCCTAGGCCACGCACGCTGCTGCAGGTTTGTGGCTGTGTCTGCTTATTTCGGCCTGGCAGCGAGAACCCAGGGCGCCAACATGAAGCCCGGGACAGCAAGGCCTAAGACGGACCAGCTCTCCGCAGCTCTTCTTCCCTGACGCGACAGAGCAAACACCGAAATCCTTGCTGAGGAAGCAGCAGCGAAGTGAGGTTCCCGCCAAGCTGAAAAACCTATGCGAAAGCATAGCCATCGCTGGGAAATCAGAGTCGTTTTTGTGGGCTGCTGTTGCTGCTTGCCTTAGCCTAGTATTCGAGCACGGCGGGAGGAACCCGCATAGAGCAAAAGCCTCTTTGCTAGGGCATCCCCTCTGGAAAGCACAGCATTCTCTGGGAAATCAGAGTCGGATCTGTGGGATGCTGCTGCTGTTTTCCTGAGGAAGACTCCACAGCACGGTGTAATAAATCTGCATGGAGCGAGATCCACTTTGCCTGGGCATCCCTTCTGCCTGAGAGAGAAGCCTGGTTGCGCCTGTGGAAAGAGCCTTAAAGAAAGGGACATGTCTGTCACTGCACTCCCCAGGAGCCTGTCTCGGGAAAGTGCAGCATGCTGCCCCAGGAGAAGAGAAGGAGTCGTTGGCCTTGTGGACGGAAAACGGTCGCGAAGCAGGAGCGCCGGCCCTGGCAAGAACAGCGGGCCGGTGGCAAGACAATTGTCACCCTCTGCTTGTGCAGAGAGACGAAGCTAAGGAGACACGAGGGTATGATTGGGCACGGGAGCGTGCTCTAATCTGAGGAAGGAGTCTGGACAGAAGGAAGGCCTTTCCTGTGCCTCTGGGCCCAAGGGGATAGCAGGTCCTTGGCCACCTGTCCAGAGGGCAGACGTGGGCTTGCCACGAATCTCCCGAACCTGAACTCGCAGAAACACCTCCTGGAGGAACGGGCAATCAAATGCCGTCTTCCTCCAGGATGTGGCAGCCTTGGCGGAGGCAGGGGGTGTGTCGGGGAAACAGGGACAGTTTCCCATTACTCCCCATCCCAGGGCACGGGCCGTGTGCAGTGATCCTCTCGCGGCTCCTCAAGGATGGGGAAGGCACGAGCCTAGTCCCCTGTCCCCCTGAATGCCAGAGCGAAAGGGCAGGCCTTGCCTACGAGGAGAGATGTCATTGTGAGCAGAGTGCCATCCTAGGCCATGCACGCTGCTGCAGGGTCGAGGCTGGGTCTGCTTATTTCGGCTTGGTAGGATGAACCCAGGATGTGAACTTGGAGCCCGGGAAAGCAAGGCCCAAGAGGCACCAGCTCTCCCGCTGCTCTTCTTCCCTGAAGCGACTAAAGCCTTGCTGAGGAAGCAGCGGCCAAGTGCTGTTCGCTCCAAGCCAAAGCCTCTGCGAAAGCACAGCATTCGCTGAGAAATCAGAGTCGGATCTGCGGGCTCTACTGCTGCTTGCCTGAGCCCGGTGTAACGGTGGGAGAAACCCGCATACAGTGAAATCCTCTTTGCCCGGGCATCTCCTCTGGGAAAGCACAGCATTCACTGGGAAATCAGAATCGGATGTGGGGGATGCTGCTGCTGAATACCTAAGCTACTCTCCACAGCACGTTGGAAGATACCCGCATGCAACGAAATCCTCTTTGCCCTAGCACCTCTTTGCCTAAGAGAGAAGCGTGGTTGCACATCTGAAAGGGCCTTAAGGAAAGGGACATGTCTTTCACTGCACTCCCCAGGAGCAAGTCTGGGGCAGGCCGAACAAGCCGCCCCCAGAGAAGAGAAGGTGCCATTGGCCTTGAGTTTGGGAAACGGTCGGGAAGCAGGAGAGCCTGCCGTGGCAGGAAGAGCAGGCCGGTGGCAAGACAAGTGTCACCCGCTCCCGGTGCGGAGAGACGAAGCCTCACTGCTAAAGAGACATGAGGTGACGACTAGGGCAGGGGCACCTGCTCCACTCTGAGGAAGGAGTCTGGGCAGAAGGCAGGCCTGTCTTGTGCCTCTGGTCCCAAGGGGACAGCATGTCCTTGACCACCTGTCCGTAGGGCACACTCGGGCTTGCTACCAGGAGCCAAACCCGGAACTTGAGGAACAGCTCCCTCGTGAAATGGGCAGTCAGATGCCATCTTCCTCCAAGATGTGACAGCGTTTTCGGTGGCCGGGGGTTTGCCGGGGAAGGAGTGGGGACAGTCCCCCAAAGCTCCCCATTCCAGGGAACGGACGGTGTTCAGGGATCCTGTCGCCTCTCCTCTCCTGTGGCGAAGGCACTGGCCTTGTCCGTGAGTCCGCCTGAGAGCCAGTACCAAAGGCCAAGCGTTGCCTACAACGGGAGTTGGTAGTGTGCATTGAGTGCCATCCTAGGCCACGCACGCTGCTGCAGGTTTGTGGCTGTGTCTGCTTATTTCGGCCTGGCAGCGAGAACCCAGGGCGCCAACATGAAGCCCGGGACAGCAAGGCCTAAGACGGACCAGCTCTCCGCAGCTCTTCTTCCCTGACGCGACAGAGCAAACACCGAAATCCTTGCTGAGGAAGCAGCAGCGAAGTGCGGTTCCCGCCAAGCTGAAAAGCTATGCGAAAGCATAGCCATCGCTGGGAAATCAGAGTCGTTTCTGTGGGCTGCTGTTGCTGCTTGCCTTAGCCTAGTATTCGAGCACGGCGGGAGGAACCCGCATAGAGCAAAAGCCTCTTTGCTAGGGCATCCCCTCTGGGAAAGCACAGCATTCTCTGGGAAATCAGAGTCGGATCTGTGGGATGCTGCTGCTGTTTTCCTGAGGAAGACTCCACAGCACGGTGTAATAAATCTGCATGGAGCGAGATCCACTTTGCCTGGGCATCCCTTCTGCCTGAGAGAGAAGCCTGGTTGCGCCTGTGGAAAGAGCCTTAAAGAAAGGGACATGTCTGTCACTGAACTCCCCAGGAGCCTGTCTCGGGAAAGTGCAGCATGCTGCCCCAGGAGAAGAGAAGGAGTCGTTGGCCTTGTGGACGGAAAACGGTCGCGAAGCAGGAGCGCCGGCCCTGGCAAGAACAGCGGGCCGGTGGCAAGACAATTGTCACCCTCTGCTTGTGCAGAGAGACGAAGCTAAGGAGACACGAGGGGATGATTGGGCACGGGAGCGTGCTCTAATCTGAGGAAGGAGTCTGGACAGAAGGAAGGCCTTTCCTGTGCCTCTGGGCCCAAGGGGATAGCAGGTCCTTGGCCACCTGTCCAGAGGGCAGACGTGGGCTTGCCACCAATCTCCCGAACCTGAACTCGCAGAAACACCTCCTGGAGGAACGGGCAATCAAATGCCGTCTTCCTCCAGGATGTGGCAGCCTTGGCGGAGGCAGGGGGTGTGTCGGGGAAACAGGGACAGTTTCCCATTACTCCCCATCCCAGGGCACGGGCCGTGTGCAGTGATCCTCTCGCGGCTCCTCAAGGATGGGGAAGGCACGAGCCTAGTCCCCTGTCCCCCTGAATGCCAGAGCGAAAGGACAGGCCTTGCCTACGAGGAGAGATGTCATTGTGAGCAGAGTGCCATCCTAGGCCATGCACGCTGCTGCAGGGTCGAGGCTGGGTCTGCTTATTTCGGCTTGGTAGGATGAACCCAGGATGTGAACTTGGAGCCCGGGAAAGCAAGGCCCAAGAGGCACCAGCTCTCCCGCTGCTCTTCTTCCCTGAAGCGACTAAAGCCTTGCTGAGGAAGCAGCGGCCAAGTGCTGTTCGCTCCAAGCCAAAGCCTCTGCGAAAGCACAGCATTCACTGATAAATCAGAGTCGGATCTGCGGGCTCTACTGCTGCTTGCCTGAGCCCGGTGTAACGGTGGGAGAAACCCGCATACAGCGAAATCCTGTTTGCCCGGGCATCTCCTCTGTGAAAGCACAGCATTCACTGGGAAATCAGAATCGGATGTGGGGGATGCTGCTGCTGAATACCTAAGCTACTCTCCACAGCACGTTGGAAGATACCCGCATGCAACGAAATCCTCTTTGCCCTAGCACCTCTTTGCCTAAGAGAGAAGCGTGGTTGCACATCTGAAAGGGCCTTAAGGAAAGGGACATGTCTTTCACTGCACTCCCCAGGAGCAAGTCTGGGGCAGGCCGAACAAGCCGCCCCCAGAGAAGAGAAGATGCCATTGGCCTTGAGTTTGGGAAACGGTCGGGAAGCAGGAGAGCCTGCCGTGGCAGGAAGAGCAGGCCGGTGGCAAGACAAGTGTCACCCGCTCCCGGTGCGGAGAGACGAAGCCTCACTGCTAATGAGACATGAGGTGACGACTAGGGCAGGGGCACCTGCTCCACTCTGAGGAAGGAGTCTGGGCAGAAGGCAGGCCTGTCTTGTGCCTCTGGTCCCAAGGGGACAGCATGTCCTTGACCACCTGTCCGTAGGGCACACTTGGGCTTGCTACCAGGAGCCAAACCCGGAACTTGAGGAACAGCTCCCTCGTGAAATGGGCAGTCAGATGCCATCTTCCTCCAAGATGTGACAGCGTTTTCGGTGGCAGGGGGTTTGCCGGGGAAGGAGTGGGGACAGTCCCCCAAAGCTCCCCATTCCAGGGAACGGACGGTGTTCAGGGATCCTGTCGCCTCTCCTCTCCTGTGGCGAAGGCACTGGCCTTGTCCGTGAGTCCGCCTGAGAGCCAGTACCAAAGGCCAAGCGTTGCCTACAACGGGAGTTGGTAGTGTGCATTGAGTGCCATCCTAGGCCACGCACGCTGCTGCAGGTTTGTGGCTGTGTCTGCTTATTTCGGCCTGGCAGCGAGAACCCAGGGCGCCAACATGAAGCCCGGGACAGCAAGGCCTAAGACGGACCAGCTCTCCGCAGCTCTTCTTCCCTGACGCGACAGAGCAAACACCGAAATCCTTGCTGAGGAAGCAGCAGCGAAGTGCGGTTCCCGCCAAGCTGAAAAGCTATGCGAAAGCATAGCCATCGCTGGGAAATCAGAGTCGTTTCTGTGGGCTGCTGTTGCTGCTTGCCTTAGCCTAGTATTCGAGCACGGCGGGAGGAACCCGCATAGAGCAAAAGCCTCTTTGCTAGGGCATCCCCTCTGGGAAAGCACAGCATTCTCTGGGAAATCAGAGTCGGATCTGTGGGATGCTGCTGCTCTTTTCCTGAGGAAGCCTCCACAGCACGGTGTAATAAATCTGCATGGAGCGAGATCCACTTTGCCTGGGCATCCCTTCTGCCTGAGAGAGAAGCCTGGTTGCGCCTGTGGAAAGAGCCTTAAAGAAAGGGACATGTCTGTCACTGCACTCCCCAGGAGCCTGTCTCGGGAAAGTGCAGCATGCTGCCCCAGGAGAAGAGAAGGAGTCGTTGGCCTTGTGGACGGAAAACGGTCGCGAAGCAGGAGCGCCGGCCCTGGCAAGAACAGGGGGACGGTGGCAAGACAATTGTCACCCTCTGCTTGTGCAGAGAGACGAAGCTAAGGAGACACGAGGGGATGATTGGGCACGGGAGCGTGCTCTAATCTGAGGAAGGAGTCTGGACAGAAGGAAGGCCTTTCCTGTGCCTCTGGGCCCAAGGGGATAGCAGGTCCTTGGCCACCTGTCCAGTGGGCAGACGTGGGCTTGCCACGAATCTCCCGAACCTGAACTCGCAGAAACACCTCCTGGAGGAACGGGCAATCAAATGCCGTCTTCCTCCAGGATGTGGCAGCCTTGGCGGAGGCAGGGGGTGTGTCGGGGAAACAGGGACAGTTTCCCATTACTCCCCATCCCAGGGCACGGGCCGTGTGCAGTGATCCTCTCGCGGCTCCTCAAGGATGGGGAAGGCACGAGCCTAGTCCCCTGTCCCCCTGAATGCCAGAGCGAAAGGACAGGCCTTGCCTACGAGGAGAGATGTCATTGTGAGCAGAGTGCCATCCTAGGCCATGCACGCTGCTGCAGGGTCGAGGCTGGGTCTGCTTATTTCGGCTTGGTAGGATGAACCCAGGATGTGAACTTGGAGCCCGGGAAAGCAAGGCCCAAGAGGCACCAGCTCTCCCGCTGCTCTTCTTCCCTGAAGCGACTAAAGCCTTGCTGAGGAAGCAGCGGCCAAGTGCTGTTCGCTCCAAGCCAAAGCCTCTGCGAAAGCACAGCATTCGCTGAGAAATCAGAGTCGGATCTGCGGGCTCTACTGCTGCTTGCCTGAGCCCGGTGTAACGGTGGGAGAAACCCGCATACAGTGAAATCCTCTTTGCCCGGGCATCTCCTCTGGGAAAGCACAGCATTCACTGGGAAATCAGAATCGGATGTGTGGGATGCTGCTGCTGAATACCTAAGCTACTCTCCACAGCACGTTGGAAGATACCCGCATGCAACGAAATCCTCTTTGCCCTAGCACCTCTTTGCCTAAGAGAGAAGCGTGGTTGCACATCTGAAAGGGCCTTAAGGAAAGGGACATGTCTTTCACTGCACTCCCCAGGAGCAAGTCTGGGGCAGGCCGAACAAGCCGCCCCCAGAGAAGAGAAGGTGCCATTGGCCTTGAGTTTGGGAAACGGTCGGGAAGCAGGAGAGCCTGCCGTGGCAGGAAGTGCAGGCCGGTGGCAAGACAAGTGTCACCCGATCCCGGTGCGGAGAGACGAAGCCTCACTGCTAAAGAGACATGAGGTGACGACTAGGGCAGGGGCACCTGCTCCACTCTGAGGAAGGAGTCTGGGCAGAAGGCAGGCCTGTCTTGTGCCTCTGGTCCCAAGGGGACAGCATGTCCTTGACCACCTGTCCGTAGGGCACACTCGGGCTTGCTACCAGGAGCCAAACCCGGAACTTGAGGAACAGCTCCCTCGTGAAATGGGCAGTCAGATGCCATCTTCCTCCAAGATGTGACAGCGTTTTCGGTGGCAGGGGGTTTGCCGGGGAAGGAGTGGGGACAGTCCCCCAAAGCTCCCCATTCCAGGGAACGGACGGTGTTCAGGGATCCTGTCGCCTCTCCTCTCCTGTGGCGAAGGCACTGGCCTTGTCCGTGAGTCCGCCTGAGAGCCAGTACCAAAGGCCAAGCGTTGCCTACAACGGGAGTTGGTAGTGTGCATTGAGTGCCATCCTAGGCCACGCACGCTGCTGCAGGTTTGTGGCTGTGTCTGCTTATTTCGGCCTGGCAGCGAGAACCCAGGGCGCCAACATGAAGCCCGGGACAGCAAGGCCTAAGACGGACCAGCTCTCCGCAGCTCTTCTTCCCTGACGCGACAGAGCAAACACCGAAATCCTTGCTGAGGAAGCAGCAGCGAAGTGCTGTTCCCGCCAAGCTGAAAAGCTATGCGAAAGCATAGCCATCGCTGGGAAATCAGAGTCGTTTCTGTGGGCTGCTGTTGCTGCTTGCCTTAGCCTAGTATTCGAGCACGGCGGGAGGAACCCGCATAGAGCAAAAGCCTCTTTGCTAGGGCATCCCCTCTGGGAAAGCACAGCATTCTCTGGGAAATCAGAGTCGGATCTGTGGGATGCTGCTGCTGTTTTCCTGAGGAAGACTCCACAGCACGGTGTAATAAATCTGCATGGAGCGAGATCCACTTTGCCTGGGCATCCCTTCTGCCTGAGAGAGAAGCGTGGTTGCGCCTGTGGAAAGATCCTTAAAGAAAGGGACATGTCTGTCACTGCACTCCCCAGGAGCCTGTCTCGGGAAAGTGCAGCATGCTGCCCCAGGAGAAGAGAAGGAGTCGTTGGCCTTGTGGACGGAAAACGGTCGCGAAGCAGGAGCGCCGGCCCTGGCAAGAACAGCGGGCCGGTGGCAAGACAATTGTCACCCTCTGCTTGTGCAGAGAGACGAAGCTAAGGAGACACGAGGGGATGATTGGGCACGGGAGCGTGCTCTAAACTGCGGAAGGAGTCTGGACAGAAGGAAGGCCTTTCCTGTGCCTCTGGGCCCAAGGGGATAGCAGGTCCTTGGCCACCTGTCCAGAGGGCAGACGTGGGCTTGCCACCAATCTCCCGAACCTGAACTCGCAGAAACACCTCCTGGAGGAACGGGCAATCAAATGCCATCTTCCTCCAGGATGTGGCAGCCTTGGCGGAGGCAGGGGGTGTGTCGGGGAAACAGGGACAGTTTCCCATTACTCCCCATCCCAGGGCACGGGCCGTGTGCAGTGATCCTCTCGCGGCTCCTCAAGGATGGGGAAGGCACGAGCCTAGTCCCCTGTCCTCCTGAATGCCAGAGCGAAAGGGCAGGCCTTGCCTACGAGGAGAGATGTCATTGTGAGCAGAGTGCCATCCTAGGCCATGCACGCTGCTGCAGGGTCGAGGCTGGGTCTGCTTATTTCGGCTTGGTAGGATGAACCCAGGATGTGAACTTGGAGCCCGGGAAAGCAAGGCCCAAGAGGCACCAGCTCTCCCGCTGCTCTTCTTCCCTGAAGCGACTAAAGCCTTGCTGAGGAAGCAGCGGCCAAGTGCTGTTCGCTCCAAGCCAAAGCCTCTGCGAAAGCACAGCATTCACTGATAAATCAGAGTCGGATCTGCGGGCTCTACTGCTGCTTGCCTGAGCCCGGTGTAACGGTGGAAGAAACCCGCATACAGCGAAATCCTCTTTGCCCGGGCATCTCCTCTGTGAAAGCACAGCATTCACTGGGAAATCAGAATCGGATGTGGGGGATGCTGCTGCTGAATACCTAAGCTACTCTCCACAGCACGTTGGAAGATACCCGCATGCAACGAAATCCTCTTTGCCCTAGCACCTCTTTGCCTAAGAGAGAAGCGTGGTTGCACATCTGAAAGGGCCTTAAGGAAAGGGACATGTCTTTCACTGCACTCCCCAGGAGCAAGTCTGGGGCAGGCCGAACAAGCCGCCCCCAGGGAAGAGAAGGTGCCATTGGCCTTGAGTTTGGGAAACGGTCGGGAAGCAGGAGAGCCTGCCGTGGCAGGAAGAGCAGGCCGGTGGCAAGACAAGTGTCACCCGCTCCCGGTGCGGAGAGACGAAGCCTCACTGCTAATGAGACATGAGTTGACGACTAGGGCAGGGGCACCTGCTCCACTCTGAGGAAGGAGTCTGGGCAGAAGGCAGGCCTGTCTTGTGCCTCTGGTCCCAAGGGGACCTTGACCACCTGTCCGTAGGGCACACTCGGGCTTGCTACCAGGAGCCAAACCCGGAACTTGAGGAACAGCTCCCTCGTGAAATGGGCAGTCAGATGCCATCTTCCTCCAAGATGTGACAGCGTTTTCGGTGGCAGGGGGTTTGCCGGGGAAGGAGTGGGGACAGTCCCCCAAAGCTCCCCATTCCAGGGAACGGACGGTGTTCAGGGATCCTGTCGCCTCTCCTCTCCTGTGGCGAAGGCACTGGCCTTGTCCGTGAGTCCGCCTGAGAGCCAGTACCAAAGGCCAAGCGTTGCCTACAACGGGAGTTGGTAGTGTGCATTGAGTGCCACCCTCGCCACGCACGCTGCTGCAGGTTTGTGGCTGTGTCTGCTTATTTCGGCCTGGCAGCGAGAACCCAGGGCGCCAACATGAAGCCCGGGACAGCAAGGCCTAAGACGGACCAGCTCTCCGCAGCTCTTCTTCCCTGACGCGACAGAGCAAACACCGAAATCCTTGCTGAGGAAGCAGCAGCGAAGTGCGGTTCCCGCCAAGCTGAAAACCTATGCGAAAGCATAGCCATCGCTGGGAAATCAGAGTCGTTTCTGTGGGCTGCTGTTGCTGCTTGCCTTAGCCTAGTATTCGAGCACGGCGGGAGGAACCCACATAGAGCAAAAGCCTCTTTGCTAGGGCATCCCCTCTGGGAAAGCACAGCATTCTCTGGGAAATCAGAGTCGGATCTGTGGGATGCTGCTGCTGTTTTCCTGAGGAAGACTCCACAGCACGGTGTAATAAATCTGCATGGAGCGAGATCCACTTTGCCTGGGCATCCCTTCTGCCTGAGAGAGAAGCGTGGTTGCGCCTGTGGAAAGATCCTTAAAGAAACGGACATGTCTGTCACTGCACTCCACAGGAGCCTGTCTCGGGAAAGTGCAGCATGCTGCCCCAGGAGAAGAGAAGGAGTCGTTGGCCTTGTGGACGGAAAACGGTCGCGAAGCAGGAGCGCCGGCCCTGGCAAGAACAGCGGGCCGGTGGCAAGACAATTGTCACCCTCTGCTTGTGCAGAGAGACGAAGCTAAGGAGACACGATGGTATGATTGGGCACGGAAGCGTGCTCTAATCTGAGGAAGGAGTCTGGACAGAAGGAAGGCCTTTCCTGTGCCTCTGGGCCCAAGGGGATAGCAGGTCCTTGGCCACCTGTCCAGAGGGCAGACGTGGGCTTGCCACCAATCTCCCGAACCTGAACTCGCAGAAACACCTCCTGGAGGAACGGGCAATCAAATGCCGTCTTCCTCCAGGATGTGGCAGCCTTGGCGGAGGCAGGGGGTGTGTCGGGGAAACAGGGACAGTTTCCCATTACTCCCCATCCCAGGGCACGGGCCGTGTGCAGTGATCCTCTCGCGGCTCCTCAAGGATGGGGAAGGCACGAGCCTAGTCCCCTGTCCCCCTGAATGCCAGAGCGAGAGGGCAGGCCTTGCCTACGAGGAGAGATGTCATTGTGAGCAGAGTGCCATCCTAGGCCATGCACGCTGCTGCAGGGTCGAGGCTGGGTCTGCTTAGTTCGGCTTGGTAGGATGAACCCAGGATGTGAACTTGGAGCCCGGGAAAGCAAGGCCCAAGAGGCACCAGCTCTCCCGCTGCTCTTCTTCCCTGAAGCGACTAAAGCCTTGCTGAGGAAGCAGCGGCCAAGTGCTGTTCGCTCCAAGCCAATGCCTCTGCGAAAGCACAGCATTCGCCGAGAAATCAGAGTCGGATCTGCGGGCTCTACTGCTGCTTGCCTGAGCCCGGTCTCGCGGTGGGAGAAACCCGCATACAGCGAAATCCTCTTTGCCCGGGCATCTCCTCTGGGAAAGCACAGCATTCACTGGGAAATCAGAATCGGATGTGGGGGATGCTGCTGCTGAATACCTAAGCTACTCTCCACAGCACGTTGGAAGATACCCGCATGCAACGAAATCCTCTTTGCCCTAGCACCTCTTTGCCTAAGAGAGAAGCGTGGTTGCACATCTGAAAGGGCCTTAAGGAAAGGGACATGTCTTTCACTGCACTCCCCAGGAGCAAGTCTGGGGCAGGCCGAACAAGCCGCCCCCAGAGAAGAGAAGATGCCATTGGCCTTGAGTTTGGGAAACGGTCGGGAAGCAGGAGAGCCTGCCGTGGCAGGAAGAGCAGGCCGGTGGCAAGACAAGTGTCACCCGCTCCCGGTGCGGAGAGACGAAGCCTCACTGCTAATGAGACATGAGGTGACGACTAGGGCAGGGGCACCTGCTCCACTCTGAGGAAGGAGTCTGGGCAGAAGGCAGGCCTGTCTTGTGCCTCTGGTCCCAAGGGGACCTTGACCACCTGTCCGTAGGGCACACTCGGGCTTGCTACCAGGAGCCAAACCCGGAACTTGAGGAACAGCTCCCTCGTGAAATGGGCAGTCAGATGCCATCTTCCTCCAAGATGTGACAGCGTTTTCGGTGGCAGGGCGTTTGCCGGGGAAGGAGTGGGGACAGTCCCCCAAAGCTCCCCATTCCAGGGAACGGACGGTGTTCAGGGATCCTGTCGCCTCTCCTCTCCTGTGGCGAAGGCACTGGCCTTGTCCGTGAGTCCGCCTGAGAGCCAGTACCAAAGGCCAAGCGTTGCCTACAACGGGAGTTGGTAGTGTGCATTGAGTGCCATCCTAGGCCACGCACGCTGCTGCAGGTTTGTGGCTGTGTCTGCTTATTTCGGCCTGGCAGCGAGAACCCAGGGCGCCAACATGAAGCCCGGGACAGCAAGGCCTAAGACGGACCAGCTCTCCGCAGCTCTTCTTCCCTGACGCGACAGAGCAAACACCGAAATCCTTGCTGAGGAAGCAGCAGCGAAGTGCGGTTCCCGCCAAGCTGAAAAGCTATGCGAAAGCATAGCCATCGCTGGGAAATCAGAGTCGTTTCTGTGGGCTGCTGTTGCTGCTTGCCTTAGCCTAGTATTCGAGCACGGCGGGAGGAACCCGCATAGAGCAAAAGCCTCTTTGCTAGGGCATCCCCTCTGGGAAAGCACAGCATTCTCTGGGAAATCAGAGTCGGATCTGTGGGATGCTGCTGCTGTTTTCCTGAGGAAGACTCCACAGCACGGTGTAATAAATCTGCATGGAGCGAGATCCACTTTGCCTGGGCATCCCTTCTGCCTGAGAGAGAAGCGTGGTTGCGCCTGCGGAAAGAGCCTTAAAGAAAGGGGCATGTCTGTCACTGCACTCCCCAGGAGCCTGTCTCGGGAAAGTGCAGCATGCTGCCCCAGGAGAAGAGAAGGAGTCGTTGGCCTTGTGGACGGAAAACGGTCGCGAAGCAGGAGCGCTGGCCCTGGCAAGAACAGCGGGCCGGTGGCAAGACAATTGTCACCCTCTGCTTGTGCAGAGAGACGAAGCTAAGGAGACACGAGGGGATGATTGGGCACGGGAGCGTGCTCTAATCTGAGGAAGGAGTCTGGACAGAAGGAAGGCCTTTCCTGTGCCTCTGGGCCCAAGGGGATAGCAGGTCCTTGGCCACCTGTCCAGAGGGCAGACGTGGGCTTGCCACCAATCTCCCGAACCTGAACTCGCAGAAACACCTCCTGGAGGAACGGGCAATCAAATGCCGTCTTCCTCCAGGATGTGGCAGCCTTGGCGGAGGCAGGGGGTGTGTCGGGGAAACAGGGACAGTTTCCCATTACTCCCCATCCCAGGGCACGGGCCGTGTGCAGTGATCCTCTCGCGGCTCCTCAAGGATGGGGAAGGCACGAGCCTAGTCCCCTGTCCCCCTGAATGCCAGAGCGAGAGGGCAGGCCTTGCCTACGAGGAGAGATGTCATTGTGAGCAGAGTGCCATCCTAGGCCATGCACGCTGCTGCAGGGTCGAGGCTGGGTCTGCTTATTTCGGCTTGGTAGGATGAACCCAGGATGTGAACTTGGAGCCCGGGAAAGCAAGGCCCAAGAGGCACCAGCTCTCCCGCTGCTCTTCTTCCCTGAAGCGACTAAAGCCTTGCTGAGGAAGCAGCGGCCAAGTGCTGTTCGCTCCAAGCCAAAGCCTCTGCGAAAGCACAGCATTCGCCGAGAAATCAGAGTCGGATCTGCGGGCTCTACTGCTGCTTGCCTGAGCCCGGTGTAACGGTGGGAGAAACCCGCATACAGCGAAATCCTCTTTGCCCGGGCATCTCCTCTGGGAAAGCACAGCATTCACTGGGAAATCAGAATCGGATGTGGGGGATGCTGCTGCTGAATACCTAAGCTACTCTCCACAGCACGTTGGAAGATACCCGCATGCAACGAAATCCTCTTTGCCCTAGCACCTCTTTGCCTAAGAGAGAAGCGTGGTTGCACATCTGAAAGGGCCTTAAGGAAAGGGACATGTCTTTCACTGCACTCCCCAGGAGCAAGTCTGGGGCAGGCCGAACAAGCCGCCCCCAGAGAAGAGAAGGTGCCATTGGCCTTGAGTTTGGGAAACGGTCGGGAAGCAGGAGAGCCTGCCGTGGCAGGAAGAGCAGGCCGGTGGCAAGACAAGTGTCACCCGCTCCCGGTGCGGAGAGACGAAGCCTCACTGCTAATGAGACATGAGGTGACGACTAGGGCAGGGGCACCTGCTCCACTCTGAGGAAGGAGTCTGGGCAGAAGGCAGGCCTGTCTTGTGCCTCTGGTCCCAAGGGGACCTTGACCACCTGTCCGTAGGGCACACTCGGGCTTGCTACCAGGAGCCAAACCCGGAACTTGAGGAACAGCTCCCTCGTGAAATGGGCAGTCAGATGCCATCTTCCTCCAAGATGTGACAGCGTTTTCGGTGGCAGGGCGTTTGCCGGGGAAGGAGTGGGGACAGTCCCCCAAAGCTCCCCATTCCAGGGAACGGACGGTGTTCAGGGATCCTGTCGCCTCTCCTCTCCTGTGGCGAAGGCACTGGCCTTGTCCGTGAGTCCGCCTGAGAGCCAGTACCAAAGGCCAAGCGTTGCCTACAACGGGAGTTGGTAGTGTGCATTGAGTGCCATCCTAGGCCACGCACGCTGCTGCAGGTTTGTGGCTGTGTCTGCCTATTTCGGCCTGGCAGCGAGAACCCAGGGCGCCAACATGAAGCCCGGGACAGCAAGGCCTAAGACGGACCAGCTCTCCGCAGCTCTTCTTCCCTGACGCGACAGAGCAAACACCGAAATCCTTGCTGAGGAAGCAGCAGCGAAGTGCGGTTCCCGCCAAGCTGAAAACCTATGCGAAAGCATAGCCATCGCTGGGAAATCAGAGTCGTTTCTGTGGGCTGCTGTTGCTGCTTGCCTTAGCCTAGTATTCGAGCACGGCGGGAGGAACCCGCATAGAGCAAAAGCCTCTTTGCTAGGGCATCCCCTCTGGGAAAGCACAGCATTCTCTGGGAAATCAGAGTCGGATCTGTGGGATGCTGCTGTTGTTTTCCTGAGGAAGACTCCACAGCACGGTGTAATAAATCTGCATGGAGCGAGATCCACTTTGCCTGGGCATCCCTTCTGCCTGAGAGAGAAGCGTGGTTGCGCCTGTGGAAAGATCCTTAAAGAAACGGACATGTCTGTCACTGCACTCCCCAGGAGCCTGTCTCGGGAAAGTGCAGCATGCTGCCCCAGGAGAAGAGAAGGAGTCGTTGGCCTTGTGGACGGAAAACGGTCGCGAAGCAGGAGCGCCGGCCCTGGCAAGAACAGCGGGCCGGTGGCAAGACAATTGTCACCCTCTGCTTGTGCAGAGAGACGAAGCTAAGGAGACACGAGGGGATGATTGGGCACGGGAGCGTGCTCTAATCTGAGGAAGGAGTCTGGACAGAAGGAAGGCCTTTCCTGTGCCTCTGGGCCCAAGGGGATAGCAGGTCCTTGGCCACCTGTCCAGAGGGCAGACGTGGGCTTGCCAACAATCTCCCGAACCTGAACTCGCAGAAACACCTCCTGGAGGAACGGGCAATCAAATGCCGTCTTCCTCCAGGATGTGGCAGCCTTGGCGGAGGCAGGGGGTGTGTCAGGGAAACAGGGACAGTTTCCCATTACTCCCCATCCCAGGGCACGGGCCGTGTGCAGTGATCCTCTCGCGGCTCCTCAAGGATGGGGAAGGCACGAGCCTAGTCCCCTGTCCCCCTGAATGCCAGAGCGAGAGGGCAGGCCTTGCCTACGAGGAGAGATGTCATTGTGAGCAGAGTGCCATCCTAGGCCATGCACGCTGCTGCAGGGTCGAGGCTGGGTCTGCTTAGTTCGGCTTGGTAGGATGAACCCAGGATGTGAACTTGGATCCCGGGAAAGCAAGGCCCAAGAGGCACCAGCTCTCCCGCTGCTCTTCTTCCCTGAAGCGACTAAAGCCTTGCTGAGGAAGCAGCGGCCAAGTGCTGTTCGCTCCAAGCCAATGCCTCTGCGAAAGCACAGCATTCGCCGAGAAATCAGAGTCGGATCTGCGGGCTCTACTGCTGCTTGCCTGAGCCCGGTCTCGCGGTGAGAGAAACCCGCATAAAGCGAAATCCTCTTTGCCCGGGCATCTCCTCTGGGAAAGCACAGCATTCACTGGGAAATCAGAATCGGATGTGGGGGATGCTGCTGCTGAATACCTAAGCTACTCTCCACAGCACGTTGGAAGATACCCGCATGCAACGAAATCCTCTTTGCCCTAGCACCTCTTTGCCTAAGAGAGAAGCGTGGTTGCACATCTGAAAGGGCCTTAAGGAAAGGGACATGTCTTTCACTGCACTCCCCAGGAGCAAGTCTGGGGCAGGCCGAACAAGCCGCCCCCAGAGAAGAGAAGATGCCATTGGCCTTGAGTTTGGGAAACGGTCGGGAAGCAGGAGAGCCTGCCGTGGCAGGAAGAGCAGGCCGGTGGCAAGACAAGTGTCACCCGCTCCCGGTGCGGAGAGACGAAGCCTCACTGCTAATGAGACATGAGGTGACGACTAGGGCAGGGGCACCTGCTCCACTCTGAGGAAGGAGTCTGGGCAGAAGGCAGGCCTGTCTTGTGCCTCTGGTCCCAAGGGGACCTTGACCACCTGTCCGTAGGGCACACTCGGGCTTGCTACCAGGAGCCAAACCCGGAACTTGAGGAACAGCTCCCTCGTGAAATGGGCAGTCAGATGCCATCTTCCTCCAAGATGTGACAGCGTTTTCGGTGGCAGGGCGTTTGCCGGGGAAGGAGTGGGGACAGTCCCCCAAAGCTCCCCATTCCAGGGAACGGACGGTGTTCAGGGATCCTGTCGCCTCTCCTCTCCTGTGGCGAAGGCACTGGCCTTGTCCGTGAGTCCGCCTGAGAGCCAGTACCAAAGGCCAAGCGTTGCCTACAACGGGAGTTGGTAGTGTGCATTGAGTGCCATCCTAGGCCACGCACGCTGCTGCAGGTTTGTGGCTGTGTCTGCTTATTTCGGCCTGGCAGCGAGAACCCAGGGCGCCAACATGAAGCCCGGGACAGCAAGGCCTAAGACGGACCAGCTCTCCGCAGCTCTTCTTCCCTGACGCGACAGAGCAAACACCGAAATCCTTGCTGAGGAAGCAGCAGCGAAGTGCGGTTCCCGCCAAGCTGAAAACCTATGCGAAAGCATAGCCATCGCTGGGAAATCAGAGTCGTTTCTGTGGGCTGCTGTTGCTGCTTGCCTTAGCCTAGTATTCGAGCACGGCGGGAGGAACCCGCATAGAGCAAAAGCCTCTTTGCTAGGGCATCCCCTCTGGGAAAGCACAGCATTCTCTGGGAAATCAGAGTCGGATCTGTGGGATGCTGCTGCTGTTTTCCTGAGGAAGACTCCACAGCACGGTGTAATAAATCTGCATGGAGCGAGATCCACTTTGCCTGGGCATCCCTTCTGCCTGAGAGAGAAGCGTGGTTGCGCCTGTGGAAAGAGCCTTAAAGAAAGGGACATGTCTGTCACTGCACTCCCCAGGAGCCTGTCTCGGGAAAGTGCAGCATGCTGCCCCAGGAGAAGAGAAGGAGTCGTTGGCCTTGTGGACGGAAAACGGTCGCGAAGCAGGAGCGCCGGCCCTGGCAAGAACAGCGGGCCGGTGGCAAGACAATTGTCACCCTCTGCTTGTGCAGAGAGACGAAGCTAAGGAGACACGAGGGGATGATTGGGCACGGGAGCGTGCTCTAATCTGAGGAAGGAGTCTGGACAGAAGGAAGGCCTTTCCTGTGCCTCTGGGCCCAAGGGGATAGCAGGTCCTTGGCCACCTGTCCAGAGGGCAGACGTGGGCTTGCCACCAATCTCCCGAACCTGAACTCGCAGAAACACCTCCTGGAGGAACGGGCAATCAAATGCCGTCTTCCTCCAGGATGTGGCAGCCTTGGCGGAGGCAGGGGGTGTGTCGGGGAAACAGGGACAGTTTCCCATTACTCCCCATCCCAGGGCACGGGCCGTGTGCAGTGATCCTCTCGCGGCTCCTCAAGGATGGGGAAGGCACGAGCCTAGTCCCCTGTCCCCCTGAATGCCAGAGCGAGAGGGCAGGCCTTGCCTACGAGGAGAGATGTCATTGTGAGCAGAGTGCCATCCTAGGCCATGCACGCTGCTGCAGGGTCGAGGCTGGGTCTGCTTATTTCGGCTTGGTAGGATGAACCCAGGATGTGAACTTGGAGCCCGGGAAAGCAAGGCCCAAGAGGCACCAGCTCTCCCGCTGCTCTTCTTCCCTGAAGCGACTAAAGCCTTGCTGAGGAAGCAGCGGCCAAGTGCTGTTCGCTCCAAGCCAAAGCCTCTGCGAAAGCACAGCATTCGCCGAGAAATCAGAGTCGGATCTGCGGGCCCTACTGCTGCTTGCCTGAGCCCGGTCTCGCGGTGGGAGAAACCCGCATACAGCGAAATCCTCTTTGCCCGGGCATCTCCTCTGGGAAAGCACAGCATTCACTGGGAAATCAGAATCGGATGTGGGGGATGCTGCTGCTGAATACCTAAGCTACTCTCCACAGCACGTTGGAAGATACCCGCATGCAACGAAATCCTCTTTGCCCTAGCACCTCTTTGCCTAAGAGAGAAGCGTGGTTGCACATCTGAAAGGGCCTTAAGGAAAGGGACATGTCTTTCACTGCACTCCCCAGGAGCAAGTCTGGGGCAGGCCGAACAAGCCGCCCCCAGAGAAGAGAAGGTGCCATTGGCCTTGAGTTTGGGAAACGGTCGGGAAGCAGGAGAGCCTGCCGTGGCAGGAAGAGCAGGCCGGTGGCAAGACAAGTGTCACCCGCTCCCGGTGCGGAGAGACGAAGCCTCACTGCTAATGAGACATGAGGTGACGACTAGGGCAGGGGCACCTGCTCCACTCTGAGGAAGGAGTCTGGGCAGAAGGCAGGCCTGTCTTGTGCCTCTGGTCCCAAGGGGACAGCATGTCCTTGACCACCTGTCCGTAGGGAACACTTGGGCTTGCTACCAGGAGCCAAACCCGGAACTTGAGGAACAGCTCCCTCGTGAAATGGGCAGTCAGATGCCATCTTCCTCCAAGATGTGACAGCGTTTTCGGTGGCAGGGGGTTTGCCGGGGAAGGAGTGGGGACAGTCCCCCAAAGCTCCCCATTCCAGGGAACGGACGGTGTTCAGGGATCCTGTCGCCTCTCCTCTCCTGTGGCGAAGGCACTGGCCTTGTCCGTGAGTCCGCCTGAGAGCCAGTACCAAAGGCCAAGCGTTGCCTACAACGGGAGTTGGTAGTGTGCATTGAGTGCCATCCTAGGCCACGCACGCTGCTGCAGGTTTGTGGCTGTGTCTGCTTATTTCGGCCTGGCAGCGAGAACCCAGGGCGCCAACATGAAGCCCGGGACAGCAAGGCCTAAGACGGACCAGCTCTCCGCAGCTCTTCTTCCCTGACGCGACAGAGCAAACACCGAAATCCTTGCTGAGGAAGCAGCAGCGAAGTGCGGTTCCCGCCAAGCTGAAAACCTATGCGAAAGCATAGCCATCGCTGGGAAATCAGAGTCGTTTCTGTGGGCTGCTGTTGCTGCTTGCCTTAGCCTAGTATTCGAGCACGGCGGGAGGAACCCGCATAGAGCAAAAGCCTCTTTGCTAGGGCATCCCCTCTGGGAAAGCACAGCATTCTCTGGGAAATCAGAGTCGGATCTGTGGGATGCTGCTGCTGTTTTCCTGAGGAAGACTCCACAGCACGGTGTAATAAATCTGCATGGAGCGAGATCCACTTTGCCTGGGCATCCCTTCTGCCTGAGAGAGAAGCGTGGTTGCGCCTGTGGAAAGATCCTTAAAGAAAGGGACATGTCTGTCACTGCACTCCCCAGGAGCCTGTCTCGGGAAAGTGCAGCATGCTGCCCCAGGAGAAGAGAAGGAGTCGTTGGCCTTGTGGACGGAAAACGGTCGCGAAGCAGGAGCGCCGGCCCTGGCAAGAACAGCGGGCCGGTGGCAAGACAATTGTCACCCTCTGCTTGTGCAGAGAGACGAAGCTAAGGAGACACGAGGGGATGATTGGGCACGGGAGCGTGCTCTAATCTGAGGAAGGAGTCTGGACAGAAGGAAGGCCTTTCCTGTGCCTCTGGGCCCAAGGGGATAGCAGGTCCTTGGCCACCTGTCCAGAGGGCAGACGTGGGCTTGCCACCAATCTCCCGAACCTGAACTCGCAGAAACACCTCCTGGAGGAACGGGCAATCAAATGCCGTCTTCCTCCAGGATGTGGCAGCCTTGGCGGAGGCAGGGGGTGTGTCGGGGAAACAGGGACAGTTTCCCATTACTCCCCATCCCAGGGCACGGGCCGTGTGCAGTGATCCTCTCGCGGCTCCTCAAGGATGGGGAAGGCACGAGCCTAGTCCCCTGTCCCCCTGAATGCCAGAGCGAGAGGGCAGGCCTTGCCTACGAGGAGAGATGTCATTGTGAGCAGAGTGCCATCCTAGGCCATGCACGCTGCTGCAGGGTCGAGGCTGGGTCTGCTTAGTTCGGCTTGGTAGGATGAACCCAGGATGTGAACTTGGAGCCCAGGAAAGCAAGGCCCAAGAGGCACCAGCTCTCCCGCTGCTCTTCTTCCCTGAAGCGACTAAAGCCTTGCTGAGGAAGCAGCGGCCAAGTGCTGTTCGCTCCAAGCCAAAGCCTCTGCGAAAGCACAGCATTCGCCGAGAAATCAGAGTCGGATCTGCGGGCTCTACTGCTGCTTGCCTGAGCCCGGTCTCGCGGTGGGAGAAACCCGCATACAGCGAAATCCTCTTTGCCCGGGCATCTCCTCTGGGAAAGCACAGCATTCACTGGGAAATCAGAATCGGATGTGGGGGATGCTGCTGCTGAATACCTAAGCTACTCTCCACAGCACGTTGGAAGATACCCGCATGCAACGAAATCCTCTTTGCCCTAGCACCTCTTTGCCTAAGAGAGAAGCGTGGTTGCACATCTGAAAGGGCCTTAAGGAAAGGGACATGTCTTTCACTGCACTCCCCAGGAGCAAGTCTGGGGCAGGCCGAACAAGCCGCCCCCAGAGAAGAGAAGGTGCCATTGGCCTTGAGTTTGGGAAACGGTCGGGAAGCAGGAGAGCCTGCCGTGGCAGGAAGAGCAGGCCGGTGGCAAGACAAGTGTCACCCGCTCCCGGTGCGGAGAGACGAAGCCTCACTGCTAATGAGACATGAGGTGACGACTAGGGCAGGGGCACCTGCTCCACTCTGAGGAAGGAGTCTGGGCAGAAGGCAGGCCTGTCTTGTGCCTCTGGTCCCAAGGGGACAGCATGTCCTTGACCACCTGTCCGTAGGGCACACTTGGGCTTGCTACCAGGAGCCAAACCCGGAACTTGAGGAACAGCTCCCTCGTGAAATGGGCAGTCAGATGCCATCTTCCTCCAAGATGTGACAGCGTTTTCGGTGGCAGGGGGTTTGCCGGGGAAGGAGTGGGGACAGTCCCCCAAAGCTCCCCATTCCAGGGAACGGACGGTGTTCAGGGATCCTGTCGCCTCTCCTCTCCTGTGGCGAAGGCACTGGCCTTGTCCGTGAGTCCGCCTGAGAGCCAGTACCAAAGGCCAAGCGTTGCCTACAACGGGAGTTGGTAGTGTGCATTGAGTGCCATCCTAGGCCACGCACGCTGCTGCAGGTTTGTGGCTGTGTCTGCTTATTTCGGCCTGGCAGCGAGAACCCAGGGCGCCAACATGAAGCCCGGGACAGCAAGGCCTAAGACGGACCAGCTCTCCGCAGCTCTTCTTCCCTGACGCGACAGAGCAAACACCGAAATCCTTGCTGAGGAAGCAGCAGCGAAGTGCGGTTCCCGCCAAGCTGAAAACCTATGCGAAAGCATAGCCATCGCTGGGAAATCAGAGTCGTTTCTGTGGGCTGCTGTTGCTGCTTGCCTTAGCCTAGTATTCGAGCACGGCGGGAGGAACCCGCATAGAGCAAAAGCCTCTTTGCTAGGGCATCCCCTCTGGGAAAGCACAGCATTCTCTGGGAAATCAGAGTCGGATCTGTGGGATGCTGCTGCTGTTTTCCTGAGGAAGACTCCACAGCACGGTGTAATAAATCTGCATGGAGCGAGATCCACTTTGCCTGGGCATCCCTTCTGCCTGAGAGAGAAGCGTGGTTGCGCCTGTGGAAAGATCCTTAAAGAAACGGACATGTCTGTCACTGCACTCCCCAGGAGCCTGTCTCGGGAAAGTGCAGCATGCTGCCCCAGGAGAAGAGAAGGAGTCGTTGGCCTTGTGGACGGAAAACGGTCGCGAAGCAGGAGCGCCGGCCCTGGCAAGAACAGCGGGCCGGTGGCAAGACAATTGTCACCCTCTGCTTGTGCAGAGAGACGAAGCTAAGGAGACACGAGGGGATGATTGGGCACGGGAGCGTGCTCTAATCTGAGGAAGGAGTCTGGACAGAAGGAAGGCCTTTCCTGTGCCTCTGGGCCCAAGGGGATAGCAGGTCCTTGGCCACCTGTCCAGAGGGCAGACGTGGGCTTGCCACCAATCTCCCGAACCTGAACTCGCAGAAACACCTCCTGGAGGAAAGGGCAATCAAATGCCGTCTTCCTCCAGGATGTGGCAGCCTTGGCGGAGGCAGGGGGTGTGTCGGGGAAACAGGGACAGTTTCCCATTACTCCCCATCCCAGGGCACGGGCCGTGTGCAGTGATCCTCTCGCGGCTCCTCAAGGATGGGGAAGGCACGAGCCTAGTCCCCTGTCCCCCTGAATGCCAGAGCGAGAGGGCAGGCCTTGCCTACGAGGAGAGATGTCATTGTGAGCAGAGTGCCATCCTAGGCCATGCACGCTGCTGCAGGGTCGAGGCTGGGTCTGCTTATTTCGGCTTGGTAGGATGAACCCAGGATGTGAACTTGGAGCCCGGGAAAGCAAGGCCCAAGAGGCACCAGCTCTCCCGCTGCTCTTCTTCCCTGAAGCGACTAAAGCCTTGCTGAGGAAGCAGCGGCCAAGTGCTGTTCGCTCCAAGCCAAAGCCTCTGCGAAAGCACAGCATTCGCCGAGAAATCAGAGTCGGATCTGCGGGCTCTACTGCTGCTTGCCTGAGCCCGGTCTCGCGGTGGGAGAAACCCGCATACAGTGAAATCCTCTTTGCCCGGGCATCTCCTCTGGGAAAGCACAGCATTCACTGGGAAATCAGAATCGGATGTGGGGGATGATGCTGCTGAATACCTAAGCTACTCTCCACAGCACGTTGGAAGATACCCGCATGCAACGAAATCCTCTTTGCCCTAGCACCTCTTTGCCTAAGAGAGAAGCGTGGTTGCACATCTGAAAGGGCCTTAAGGAAAGGGACATGTCTTTCACTGCACTCCCCAGGAGCAAGTCTGGGGCAGGCCGAACAAGCCGCCCCCAGAGAAGAGAAGGTGCCATTGGCCTTGAGTTTGGGAAACGGTCGGGAAGCAGGAGAGCCTGCCGTGGCAGGAAGAGCAGGCCGGTGGCAAGACAAGTGTCACCCGCTCCCGGTGCGGAGAGACGAAGCCTCACTGCTAATGAGACATGAGGTGACGACTAGGGCAGGGGCACCTGCTCCACTCTGAGGAAGGAGTCTGGGCAGAAGGCAGGCCTGTCTTGTGCCTCTGGTCCCAAGGGGACAGCATGTCCTTGACCACCTGTCCGTAGGGCACACTCGGGCTTGCTACCAGGAGCCAAACCCGGAACTTGAGGAACAGCTCCCTCGTGAAATGGGCAGTCAGATGCCATCTTCCTCCAAGATGTGACAGCGTTTTCGGTGGCAGGGGGTTTGCCGGGGAAGGAGTGGGGACAGTCCCCCAAAGCTCCCCATTCCAGGGAACGGACGGTGTTCAGGGATCCTGTCGCCTCTCCTCTCCTGTGGCGAAGGCACTGGCCTTGTCCGTGAGTCCGCCTGAGAGCCAGTACCAAAGGCCAAGCGTTGCCTACAACGGGAGTTGGTAGTGTGCATTGAGTGCCATCCTAGGCCACGCACGCTGCTGCAGGATTGTGGCTGTGTCTGCTTATTTCGGCCTGGCAGCGAGAACCCAGGGCGCCAACATGAAGCCCGGGACAGCAAGGCCTAAGACGGACCAGCTCTCCGCAGCTCTTCTTCCCTGACGCGACAGAGCAAACACCGAAATCCTTGCTGAGGAAGCAGCAGCGAAGTGCGGTTCCCGCCAAGCTGAAAACCTATGCGAAAGCATAGCCATCGCTGGGAAATCAGAGTCGTTTCTGTGGGCTGCTGTTGCTGCTTGCCTTAGCCTAGTATTCGAGCACGGCGGGAGGAACCCGCATAGAGCAAAAGCCTCTTTGCTAGGGCATCCCCTCTGGGAAAGCACAGCATTCTCTGGGAAATCAGAGTCGGATCTGTGGGATGCTGCTGCTGTTTTCCTGAGGAAGACTCCACAGCACGGTGTAATAAATCTGCATGGAGCGAGATCCACTTTGCCTGGGCATCCCTTCTGCCTGAGAGAGAAGCGTGGTTGCGCCTGTGGAAAGATCCTTAAAGAAAGGGACATGTCTGTCACTGCACTCCCCAGGAGCCTGTCTCGGGAAAGTGCAGCATGCTGCCCCAGGAGAAGAGAAGGAGTCGTTGGCCTTGTGGACGGAAAACGGTCGCGAAGCAGGAGCGCCGGCCCTGGCAAGAACAGCGGGCCGGTGGCAAGACAATTGTCACCCTCTGCTTGTGCAGAGAGACGAAGCTAAGGAGACACGGGGGGATGATTGGGCACGGGAGCGTGCTCTAATCTGAGGAAGGAGTCTGGACAGAAGGAAGGCCTTTCCTGTGCCTCTGGGCCCAAGGGGATAGCAGGTCCTTGGCCACCTGTCCAGAGGGCAGACGTGGGCTTGCCACCAATCTCCCGAACCTGAACTCGCAGAAACACCTCCTGGAGGAACGGGCAATCAAATGCCGTCTTCCTCCAGGATGTGGCAGCCTTGGCGGAGGCAGGGGGTGTGTCGGGGAAACAGGGACAGTTTCCCATTACTCCCCATCCCAGGGCACGGGCCGTGTGCAGTGATCCTCTCGCGGCTCCTCAAGGATGGGGAAGGCACGAGCCTAGTCCCCTGTCCCCCTGAATGCCAGAGCGAGAGGGCAGGCCTTGCCTACGAGGAGAGATGTCATTGTGAGCAGAGTGCCATCCTAGGCCATGCACGCTGCTGCAGGGTCGAGGCTGGGTCTGCTTAGTTCGGCTTGGTAGGATGAACCCAGGATGTGAACTTGGAGCCCGGGAAAGCAAGGCCCAAGAGGCACCAGCTCTCCCGCTGCTCTTCTTCCCTGAAGCGACTAAAGCCTTGCTGAGGAAGCAGCGGCCAAGTGCTGTTCGCTCCAAGCCAAAGCCTCTGCGAAAGCACAGCATTCGCCGAGAAATCAGAGTCGGATCTGCGGGCTCTACTGCTGCTTGCCTGAGCCCGGTCTCGCGGTGGGAGAAACCCGCATACAGCGAAATCCTCTTTGCCCGGGCATCTCCTCTGGGAAAGCACAGCATTCACTGGGAAATCAGAATCGGATGTGGGGGATGCTGCTGCTGAATACCTAAGCTACTCTCCACAGCACGTTGGAAGATACCCGCATGCAACGAAATCCTCTTTGCCCTAGCACCTCTTTGCCTAAGAGAGAAGCGTGGTTGCACATCTGAAAGGGCCTTAAGGAAAGGGACATGTCTTTCACTGCACTCCCCAGGAGCAAGTCTGGGGCAGGCCGAACAAGCCGCCCCCAGAGAAGAGAAGGTGCCATTGGCCTTGAGTTTGGGAAACGGTCGGGAAGCAGGAGAGCCTGCCGTGGCAGGAAGAGCAGGCCGGTGGCAAGACAAGTGTCACCCGCTCCCGGTGCGGAGAGACGAAGCCTCACTGCTAATGAGACATGAGGTGACGACTAGGGCAGGGGCACCTGCTCCACTCTGAGGAAGGAGTCTGGGCAGAAGGCAGGCCTGTCTTGTGCCTCTGGTCCCAAGGGGACAGCATGTCCTTGACCACCTGTCCGTAGGGACACTTGGGCTTGCTACCAGGAGCCAAACCCGGAACTTGAGGAACAGCTCCCTCGTGAAATGGGCAGTCAGATGCCATCTTCCTCCAAGATGTGACAGCGTTTTCGGTGGCAGGGGGTTTGCCGGGGAAGGAGTGGGGACAGTCCCCCAAAGCTCCCCATTCCAGGGAACGGACGGTGTTCAGGGATCCTGTCGCCTCTCCTCTCCTGTGGCGAAGGCACTGGCCTTGTCCGTGAGTCCGCCTGAGAGCCAGTACCAAAGGCCAAGCGTTGCCTACAACGGGAGTTGGTAGTGTGCATTGAGTGCCATCCTAGGCCACGCACGCTGCTGCAGGATTGTGGCTGTGTCTGCTTATTTCGGCCTGGCAGCGAGAACCCAGGGCGCCAACATGAAGCCCGGGACAGCAAGGCCTAAGACGGACCAGCTCTCCGCAGCTCTTCTTCCCTGACGCGACAGAGCAAACACCGAAATCCTTGCTGAGGAAGCAGCAGCGAAGTGCGGTTCCCGCCAAGCTGAAAACCTATGCGAAAGCATAGCCATCGCTGGGAAATCAGAGTCGTTTCTGTGGGCTGCTGTTGCTGCTTGCCTTAGCCTAGTATTCGAGCACGGCGGGAGGAACCCGCATAGAGCAAAAGCCTCTTTGCTAGGGCATCCCCTCTGGGAAAGCACAGCATTCTCTGGGAAATCAGAGTCGGATCTGTGGGATGCTGCTGCTGTTTTCCTGAGGAAGACTCCACAGCACGGTGTAATAAATCTGCATGGAGCGAGATCCACTTTGCCTGGGCATCCCTTCTGCCTGAGAGAGAAGCGTGGTTGCGCCTGTGGAAAGAGCCTTAAAGAAAGGGACATGTCTGTCACTGCACTCCCCAGGAGCCTGTCTCGGGAAAGTGCAGCATGCTGCCCCAGGAGAAGAGAAGGCGTCGTTGGCCTTGTGGACGGAAAACGGTCGCGAAGCAGGAGCGCCGGCCCTGGCAAGAACAGCGGGCCGGTGGCAAGACAATTGTCACCCTCTGCTTGTGCAGAGAGACGAAGCTAAGGAGACACGGGGGGATGATTGGGCACGGGAGCGTGCTCTAATCTGAGGAAGGAGTCTGGACAGAAGGAAGGCCTTTCCTGTGCCTCTGGGCCCAAGGGGATAGCAGGTCCTTGGCCACCTGTCCAGAGGGCAGACGTGGGCTTGCCACCAATCTCCCGAACCTGAACTCGCAGAAACACCTCCTGGAGGAACGGGCAATCAAATGCCGTCTTCCTCCAGGATGTGGCAGCCTTGGCAGAGGCAGGGGGTGTGTCGGGGAAACAGGGACAGTTTCCCATTACTCCCCATCCCAGGGCACGGGCCGTGTGCAGTGATCCTCTCGCGGCTCCTCAAGGATGGGGAAGGCACGAGCCTAGTCCCCTGTCCCCCTGAATGCCAGAGCGAGAGGGCAGGCCTTGCCTACGAGGAGAGATGTCATTGTGAGCAGAGTGCCATCCTAGGCCATGCACGCTGCTGCAGGGTCGAGGCTGGGTCTGCTTATTTCGGCTTGGTAGGATGAACCCAGGATGTGAACTTGGAGCCCGGGAAAGCAAGGCCCAAGAGGCACCAGCTCTCCCGCTGCTCTTCTTCCCTGAAGCGACTAAAGCCTTGCTGAGGAAGCAGCGGCCAAGTGCTGTTCGCTCCAAGCCAAAGCCTCTGCGAAAGCACAGCATTCGCCGAGAAATCAGAGTCGGATCTGCGGGCTCTACTGCTGCTTGCCTGAGCCCGGTGTAACGGTGGGAGAAACTCGCATACAGCGAAATCCTCTTTGCCCGGGCATCTCCTCTGGGAAAGCACAGCATTCACTGGGAAATCAGAATCGGATGTGGGGGATGCTGCTGCTGAATACCTAAGCTACTCTCCACAGCACGTTGGAAGATACCCGCATGCAACGAAATCCTCTTTGCCCTAGCACCTCTTTGCCTAAGAGAGAAGCGTGGTTGCACATCTGAAAGGGCCTTAAGGAAAGGGACATGTCTTTCACTGCACTCCCCAGGAGCAAGTCTGGGGCAGGCCGAACAAGCCGCCCCCAGAGAAGAGAAGGTGCCATTGGCCTTGAGTTTGGGAAACGGTCGGGAAGCAGGAGAGCCTGCCGTGGCAGGAAGAGCAGGCCGGTGGCAAGACAAGTGTCACCCGCTCCCGGTGCGGAGAGACGAAGCCTCACTGCTAATGAGACATGAGGTGACGACTAGGGCAGTGGCACCTGCTCCACTCTGAGGAAGGAGTCTGGGCAGAAGGCAGGCCTGTCTTGTGCCTCTGGTCCCAAGGGGACAGCATGTCCTTGACCACCTGTCCGTAGGGCACACTTGGGCTTGCTACCAGGAGCCAAACCCGGAACTTGAGGAACAGCTCCCTCGTGAAATGGGCAGTCAGATGCCATCTTCCTCCAAGATGTGACAGCGTTTTCGGTGGCAGGGGGTTTGCCGGGGAGGGAGTGGGGACAGTCCCCCAAAGCTCCCCATTCCAGGGAACGGACGGTGTTCAGGGATCCTGTCGCCTCTCCTCTCCTGTGGCGAAGGCACTGGCCTTGTCCGTGAGTCCGCCTGAGAGCCAGTACCAAAGGCCAAGCGTTGCCTACAACGGGAGTTGGTAGTGTGCATTGAGTGCCATCCTAGGCCACGCACGCTGCTGCAGGTTTGTGGCTGTGTCTGCTTATTTCGGCCTGGCAGCGAGAACCCAGGGCGCCAAATGAAGCCCGGGACAGCAAGGCCTAAGACGGACCAGCTCTCCGCAGCTCTTCTTCCCTGACGCGACAGAGCAAACACCGAAATCCTTGCTGAGGAAGCAGCAGCGAAGTGCGGTTCCCGCCAAGCTGAAAACCTATGCGAAAGCATAGCCATCGCTGGGAAATCAGAGTCGTTTCTGTGGGCTGCTGTTGCTGCTTGCCTTAGCCTAGTATTCGAGCACGGCGGGAGGAACCCGCATAGAGCAAAAGCCTCTTTGCTAGGGCATCCCCTCTGGGAAAGCACAGCATTCTCTGGGAAATCAGAGTCGGATCTGTGGGATGCTGCTGCTGTTTTCCTGAGGAAGACTCCACAGCACGGTGTAATAAATCTGCATGGAACGAGATCCACTTTGCCTGGGCATCCCTTCTGCCTGAGAGAGAAGCGTGGTTGCGCCTGTGGAAAGAGCCTTAAAGAAAGGGACATGTCTGTCACTGCACTCCCCAGGAGCCTGCCTCGGGAAAGTGCAGCATGCTGCCCCAGGAGAAGAGAAGGAGTCGTTGGCCTTGTGGACGGAAAACGGTCGCGAAGCAGGAGCGCCGGCCCTGGCAAGAACAGCGGGCCGGTGGCAAGACAATTGTCACCCTCTGCTTGTGCAGAGAGACGAAGCTAAGGAGACACGGGGGGATGATTGGGCACGGGAGCGTGCTCTAATCTGAGGAAGGAGTCTGGACAGAAGGAAGGCCTTTCCTGTGCCTCTGGGCCCAAGGGGATAGCAGGTCCTTGGCCACCTGTCCAGAGGGCAGACGTGGGCTTGCCACCAATCTCCCGAACCTGAACTCGCAGAAACACCTCCTGGAGGAACTTGCAATCAAATGCCGTCTTCCTCCAGGATGTGGCAGCCTTGGCGGAGGCAGGGGGTGTGTCGGGGAAACAGGGACAGTTTCCCATTACTCCCCATCCCAGGGCACGGGCCGTGTGCAGTGATCCTCTCGCGGCTCCTCAAGGATGGGGAAGGCACGAGCCTAGTCCCCTGTCCCCCTGAATGCCAGAGCGAGAGGGCAGGCCTTGCCTACGAGGAGAGATGTCATTGTGAGCAGAGTGCCATCCTAGGCCATGCACGCTGCTGCAGGGTCGAGGCTGGGTCTGCTTATTTCGGCTTGGTAGGATGAACCCAGGATGTGAACTTGGAGCCCGGGAAAGCAAGGCCCAAGAGGCACCAGCTCTCCCGCTGCTCTTCTTCCCTGAAGCGACTAAAGCCTTGCTGAGGAAGCAGCGGCCAAGTGCTGTTCGCTCCAAGCCAAAGCCTCTGCGAAAGCACAGCATTCGCCGAGAAATCAGAGTCGGATCTGCGGGCTCTACTGCTGCTTGCCTGAGCCCGGTCTCGCGGTGGGAGAAACCCGCATACAGCGAAATCCTCTTTGCCCGGGCATCTCCTCTGGGAAAGCACAGCATTCACTGGGAAATCAGAATCGGATGTGGGGGATGCTGCTGCTGAATACCTAAGCTACTCTCCACAGCACGTTGGAAGATACCCGCATGCATCGAAATCCTCTTTGCCCTAGCACCTCTTTGCCTAAGAGAGAAGCGTGGTTGCACATCTGAAAGGGCCTTAAGGAAAGGGACATGTCTTTCACTGCACTCCCCAGGAGCAAGTCTGGGGCAGGCCGAACAAGCCGCCCCCAGAGAAGAGAAGGTGCCATTGGCCTTGAGTTTGGGAAACGGTCGGGAAGCAGGAGAGCCTGCCGTGGCAGGAAGAGCAGGCCGGTGGCAAGACAAGTGTCACCCGCTCCCGGTGCGGAGAGACGAAGCCTCACTGCTAATGAGACATGAGGTGACGACTAGGGCAGGGGCACCTGCTCCACTCTGAGGAAGGAGTCTGGGCAGAAGGCAGGCCTGTCTTGTGCCTCTGGTCCCAAGGGGACAGCATGTCCTTGACCACCTGTCCGTAGGGCACACTTGGGCTTGCTACCAGGAGCCAAACCCGGAACTTGAGGAACAGCTCCCTCGTGAAATGGGCAGTCAGATGCCATCTTCCTCCAAGATGTGACAGCGTTTTCGGTGGCAGGGGGTTTGCCGGGGAAGGAGTGGGGACAGTCCCCCAAAGCTCCCCATTCCAGGGAACGGACGGTGTTCAGGGATCCTGTCGCCTCTCCTCTCCTGTGGCGAAGGCACTGGCCTTGTCCGTGAGTCCGCCTGAGAGCCAGTACCAAAGGCCAAGCGTTGCCTACAACGGGAGTTGGTAGTGTGCATTGAGTGCCATCCTAGGCCACGCACGCTGCTGCAGGTTTGTGGCTGTGTCTGCTTATTTCGGCCTGGCAGCGAGAACCCAGGGCGCCAACATGAAGCCCGGGACAGCAAGGCCTAAGACGGACCAGCTCTCCGCAGCTCTTCTTCCCTGACGCGACAGAGCAAACACCGAAATCCTTGCTGAGGAAGCAGCAGCGAAGTGCGGTTCCCGCCAAGCTGAAAACCTATGCGAAAGCATAGCCATCGCTGGGAAATCAGAGTCGTTTCTGTGGGCTGCTGTTGCTGCTTGCCTTAGCCTAGTATTCGAGCACGGCGGGAGGAACCCGCATAGAGCAAAAGCCTCTTTGCTAGGGCATCCCCTCTGGGAAAGCACAGCATTCTCTGGGAAATCAGAGTCGGATCTGTGGGATGCTGCTGCTGTTTTCCTGAGGAAGACTCCACAGCACGGTGTAATAAATCTGCATGGAGCGAGATCCACTTTGCCTGGGCATCCCTTCTGCCTGAGAGAGAAGCGTGGTTGCGCCTGTGGAAAGAGCCTTAAAGAAAGGGACATGTCTGTCACTGCACTCCCCAGGAGCCTGTCTCGGGAAAGTGCAGCATGCTGCCCCAGGAGAAGAGAAGGAGTCGTTGGCCTTGTGGACGGAAAACGGTCGCGAAGCAGGAGCGCCGGCCCTGGCAAGAACAGCGGGCCGGTGGCAAGACAATTGTCACCCTCTGCTTGTGCAGAGAGACGAAGCTAAGGAGACACGGGGGGATGATTGGGCACGGGAGCGTGCTCTAATCTGAGGAAGGAGTCTGGACAGAAGGAAGGCCTTTCCTGTGCCTCTGGGCCCAAGGGGATAGCAGGTCCTTGGCCACCTGTCCAGAGGGCAGACGTGGGCTTGCCACCAATCTCCCGAACCTGAACTCGCAGAAACACCTCCTGGAGGAACGGGCAATCAAATGCCGTCTTCCTCCAGGATGTGGCAGCCTTGGCGGAGGCAGGGGGTGTGTCGGGGAAACAGGGACAGTTTCCCATTACTCCCCATCCCAGGGCACGGGCCGTGTGCAGTGATCCTCTCGCGGCTCCTCAAGGATGGGGAAGGCACGAGCCTAGTCCCCTGTCCCCCTGAATGCCAGAGCGAAAGGACAGGCCTTGCCTACGAGGAGAGATGTCATTGTGAGCAGAGTGCCATCCTAGGCCATGCACGCTGCTGCAGGGTCGAGGCTGGGTCTGCTTAGTTCGGCTTGGTAGGATGAACCCAGGATGTGAACTTGGAGCCCGGGAAAGCAAGGCCCAAGAGGCACCAGCTCTCCCGCTGCTCTTCTTCCCTGAAGCGACTAAAGCCTTGCTGAGGAAGCAGCGGCCAAGTGCTGTTCGCTCCAAGCCAAAGCCTCTGCGAAAGCACAGCATTCGCCGAGAAATCAGAGTCGGATCTGCGGGCTCTACTGCTGCTTGCCTGAGCCCGGTCTCGCGGTGGGAGAAACCCGCATACAGCGAAATCCTCTTTGCCCGGGCATCTCCTCTGGGAAAGCACAGCATTCACTGGGAAATCAGAATCGGATGTGGGGGATGCTGCTGCTGAATACCTAAGCTACTCTCCACAGCACGTTGGAAGATACCCGCATGCAACGAAATCCTCTTTGCCCTAGCACCTCTTTGCCTAAGAGAGAAGCGTGGTTGCACATCTGAAAGGGCCTTAAGGAAAGGGACATGTCTTTCACTGCACTCCCCAGGAGCAAGTCTGGGGCAGGCCGAACAAGCCGCCCCCAGAGAAGAGAAGGTGCCATTGGCCTTGAGTTTGGGAAACGGTCGGGAAGCAGGAGAGCCTGCCGTGGCAGGAAGAGCAGGCCGGTGGCAAGACAAGTGTCACCCGCTCCCGGTGCGGAGAGACGAAGCCTCACTGCTAATGAGACATGAGGTGACGACTAGGGCAGGGGCACCTGCTCCACTCTGAGGAAGGAGTCTGGGCAGAAGGCAGGCCTGTCTTGTGCCTCTGGTCCCAAGGGGACAGCATGTCCTTGACCACCTGTCCGTAGGGCACACTTGGGCTTGCTACCAGGAGCCAAACCCGGAATTTGAGGAACAGCTCCCTCGTGAAATGGGCAGTCAGATGCCATCTTCCTCCAAGATGTGACAGCGTTTTCGGTGGCAGGGGGTTTGCCGGGGAAGGAGTGGGGACAGTCCCCCAAAGCTCCCCATTCCAGGGAACGGACGGTGTTCAGGGATCCTGTCGCCTCTCCTCTCCTGTGGCGAAGGCACTGGCCTTGTCCGTAAGTCCGCCTGAGAGCCAGTACCAAAGGCCAAGCGTTGCCTACAACGGGAGTTGGTAGTGTGCATTGAGTACCATCCTAGGCCACGCACGCTGCTGCAGGTTTGTGGCTGTGTCTGCTTATTTCGGCCTGGCAGCGAGAACCCAGGGCGCCAACATGAAGCCCGGGACAGCAAGGCCTAAGACGGACCAGCTCTCCGCAGCTCTTCTTCCCTGACGCGACAGAGCAAACACCGAAATCCTTGCTGAGGAAGCAGCAGCGAAGTGCGGTTCCCGCCAAGCTGAAAACCTATGCGAAAGCATAGCCATCGCTGGGAAATCAGAGTCGTTTCTGTGGGCTGCTGTTGCTGCTTGCCTTAGCCTAGTATTCGAGCACGGCGGGAGGAACCCGCATAGAGCAAAAGCCTCTTTGCTAGGGCATCCCCTCTGGGAAAGCACAGCATTCTCTGGGAAATCAGAGTCGGATCTGTGGGATGCTGCTGCTGTTTTCCTGAGGAAGACTCCACAGCACGGTGTAATAAATCTGCATGGAGCGAGATCCACTTTGCCTGGGCATCCCTTCTGCCTGAGAGAGAAGCGTGGTTGCGCCTGTGGAAAGAGCCTTAAAGAAAGGGACATGTCTGTCACTGCACTACCCAGGAGCCTGTCTCGGGAAAGTGCAGCATGCTGCCCCAGGAGAAGAGAAGGAGTCGTTGGCCTTGTGGACGGAAAACGGTCGCGGAGCAGGAGCGCCGGCCCTGGCAAGAACAGCGGGCCGGTGGCAAGACAATTGTCACCCTCTGCTTGTGCAGAGAGACGAAGCTAAGGAGACACGGGGGGATGATTGGGCACGGGAGCGTGCTCTAATCTGAGGAAGGAGTCTGGACAGAAGGAAGGCCTTTCCTGTGCCTCTGGGCCCAAGGGGATAGCAGGTCCTTGGCCACCTGTCCAGAGGGCAGACGTGGGCTTGCCACCAATCTCCCGAACCTGAACTCGCTGAAACACCTCCTGGAGGAACGGGCAATCAAATGCCGTCTTCCTCCAGGATGTGGCAGCCTTGGCGGAGGCAGGGGGTGTGTCGGGGAAACAGGGACAGTTTCCCATTACTCCCCATCCCAGGGCACGGGCCGTGTGCAGTGATCCTCTCGCGGCTCCTCAAGGATGGGGAAGGCACGAGCCTAGTCCCCTGTCCCCCTGAATGCCAGAGCGAGAGGGCAGGCCTTGCCTACGAGGAGAGATGTCATTGTGAGCAGAGTGCCATCCTAGGCCATGCACGCTGCTGCAGGGTCGAGGCTGGGTCTGCTTATTTCGGCTTGGTAGGATGAACCCAGGATGTGAACTTGGAGCCCGGGAAAGCAAGGCCCAAGAGGCACCAGCTCTCCCGCTGCTCTTCTTCCCTGAAGCGACTAAAGCCTTGCTGAGGAAGCAGCGGCCAAGTGCTGTTCGCTCCAAGCCAAAGCCTCTGCGAAAGCACAGCATTCGCCGAGAAATCAGAGTCGGATCTGCGGGCTCTACTGCTGCTTGCCTGAGCCCGGTGTAACGGTGCGAGAAACCCGCATACAGCGAAATCCTCTTTGCCCGGGCATCTCCTCTGGGAAAGCACAGCATTCACTGGGAAATCAGAATCGGATGTGGGGGATGCTGCTGCTGAATACCTAAGCTACTCTCCACAGCACGTTGGAAGATACCCGCATGCAACGAAATCCTCTTTGCCCTAGCACCTCTTTGCCTAAGAGAGAAGCGTGGTTGCACATCTGAAAGGGCCTTAAGGAAAGGGACATGTCTTTCACTGCACTCCCCAGGAGCAAGTCTGGGGCAGGCCGAACAAGCCGCCCCCAGAGAAGAGAAGGTGCCATTGGCCTTGAGTTTGGGAAACGGTCGGGAAGCAGGAGAGCCTGCCGTGGCAGGAAGAGCAGGCCGGTGGCAAGACAAGTGTCACCCGCTCCCGGTGCGGAGAGACGAAGCCTCACTGCTAATGAGACATGAGGTGACGACTAGGGCAGGGGCACCTGCTCCACTCTGAGGAAGGAGTCTGGGCAGAAGGCAGGCCTGTCTTGTGCCTCTGGTCCCAAGGGGACAGCATGTCCTTGACCACCTGTCCGTAGGGCACACTTGGGCTTGCTACCAGGAGCCAAACCCGGAACTTGAGGAACAGCTCCCTCGTGAAATGGGCAGTCAGATGCCATCTTCCTCCAAGATGTGACAGCGTTTTCGGTGGCAGGGGGTTTGCCGGGGAAGGAGTGGGGACAGTCCCCCAAAGCTCCCCATTCCAGGGAACGGACGGTGTTCAGGGATCCTGTCGCCTCTCCTCTCCTGTGGCGAAGGCACTGGCCTTGTCCGTGAGTCCGCCTGAGAGCCAGTACCAAAGGCCAAGCGTTGCCTACAACGGGAGTTGGTAGTGTGCATTGAGTGCCATCCTAGGCCACGCACGCTGCTGCAGGTTTGTGGCTGTGTCTGCTTATTTCGGCCTGGCAGCGAGAACCCAGGGCGCCAACATGAAGCCCGGGACAGCAAGGCCTAAGACGGACCAGCTCTCCGCAGCTCTTCTTCCCTGACGCGACAGAGCAAACACCGAAATCCTTGCTGAGGAAGCAGCAGCGAAGTGCGGTTCCCGCCAAGCTGAAAACCTATGCGAAAGCATAGCCATCGCTGGGAAATCAGAGTCGTTTCTGTGGGCTGCTGTTGCTGCTTGCCTTAGCCTAGTATTCGAGCACGGCGGGAGGAACCCGCATAGAGCAAAAGCCTCTTTGCTAGGGCATCCCCTCTGGGAAAGCACAGCATTCTCTGGGAAATCAGAGTCGGATCTGTGGGATGCTGCTGCTGTTTTCCTGAGGAAGACTCCACAGCACGGTGTAATAAATCTGCATGGAGCGAGATCCACTTTGCCTGGGCATCCCTTCTGCCTGAGAGAGAAGCGTGGTTGCGCCTGTGGAAAGATCCTTAAAGAAAGGGACATGTCTGTCACTGCACTCCCCAGGAGCCTGTCTCGGGAAAGTGCAGCATGCTGCCCCAGGAGAAGAGAAGGAGTCGTTGGCCTTGTGGACGGAAAACGGTCGCGAAGCAGGAGCGCCGGCCCTGGCAAGAACAGCGGGCCGGTGGCAAGACAATTGTCACCCTCTGCTTGTGCAGAGAGACGAAGCTAAGGAGACACGAGGGGATGATTGGGCACGGGAGCGTGCTCTAATCTGAGGAAGGAGTCTGGACAGAAGGAAGGCCTTTCCTGTGCCTCTGGGCCCAAGGGGATAGCAGGTCCTTGGCCACCTGTCCAGAGGGCAGACGTGGGCTTGCCACCAATCTCCCGAACCTGAACTCGCAGAAACACCTCCTGGAGGAACGGGCAATCAAATGCCGTCTTCCTCCAGGATGTGGCAGCCTTGGCGGAGGCAGGGGGTGTGTCGGGGAAACAGGGACAGTTTCCCATTACTCCCCATCCCAGGGCACGGGCCGTGTGCAGTGATCCTCTCGCGGCTCCTCAAGGATGGGGAAGGCACGAGCCTAGTCCCCTGTCCCCCTGAATGCCAGAGCGAGAGGGCAGGCCTTGCCTACGAGGAGAGATGTCATTGTGAGCAGAGTGCCATCCTAGGCCATGCACGCTGCTGCAGGGTCGAGGCTGGGTCTGCTTATTTCGGCTTGGTAGGATGAACCCAGGATGTGAACTTGGAGCCCGGGAAAGCAAGGCCCAAGAGGCACCAGCTCTCCCGCTGCTCTTCTTCCCTGAAGCGACTAAAGCCTTGCTGAGGAAGCAGCGGCCAAGTGCTGTTCGCTCCAAGCCAAAGCCTCTGCGAAAGCACAGCATTCGCCGAGAAATCAGAGTCGGATCTGCGGGCTCTACTGCTGCTTGCCTGAGCCCTGTCTCGCGGTGGGAGAAACCCGCATACAGCGAAATCCTCTTTGCCCGGGCATCTCCTCTGGGAAAGCACAGCATTCACTGGGAAATCAGAATCGGATGTGGGGGATGCTGCTGCTGAATACCTAAGCTACTCTCCACAGCACGTTGGAAGATACCCGCATGCAACGAAATCCTCTTTGCCCTAGCACCTCTTTGCCTAAGAGAGAAGCGTGGTTGCACATCTGAAAGGGCCTTAAGGAAAGGGACATGTCTTTCACTGCACTCCCCAGGAGCAAGTCTGGGGCAGGCCGAACAAGCCGCCCCCAGAGAAGAGAAGGTGCCATTGGCCTTGAGTTTGGGAAACGGTCGGGAAGCAGGAGAGCCTGCCGTGGCAGGAAGAGCAGGCCGGTGGCAAGACAAGTGTCACCCGCTCCCGGTGCGGAGAGACGAAGCCTCACTGCTAATGAGACATGAGGTGACGACTAGGGCAGGGGCACCTGCTCCACTCTGAGGAAGGAGTCTGGGCAGAAGGCAGGCCTGTCTTGTGCCTCTGGTCCCAAGGGGACAGCATGTCCTTGACCACCTGTCCGTAGGGCACACTTGGGCTTGCTACCAGGAGCCAAACCCGGAACTTGAGGAACAGCTCCCTCGTGAAATGGGCAGTCAGATGCCATCTTCCTCCAAGATGTGACAGCGTTTTCGGTGGCAGGGGGTTTGCCGGGGAAGGAGTGGGGACAGTCCCCCAAAGCTCCCCATTCCAGGGAACGGACGGTGTTCAGGGATCCTGTCGCCTCTCCTCTCCTGTGGCGAAGGCACTGGCCTTGTCCGTGAGTCCGCCTGAGAGCCAGTACCAAAGGCCAAGCGTTGCCTACAACGGGAGTTGGTAGTGTGCATTGAGTGCCATCCTAGGCCACGCACGCTGCTGCAGGTTTGTGGCTGTGTCTGCTTATTTCGGCCTGGCAGCGAGAACCCAGGGCGCCAACATGAAGCCCGGGACAGCAAGGCCTAAGACGGACCAGCTCTCCGCAGCTCTTCTTCCCTGACGCGACAGAGCAAACACCGAAATCCTTGCTGAGGAAGCAGCAGCGAAGTGCGGTTCCCGCCAAGCTGAAAAGCTATGCGAAAGCATAGCCATCGCTGGGAAATCAGAGTCGTTTCTGTGGGCTGCTGTTGCTGCTTGCCTTAGCCTAGTATTCGAGCACGGCGGGAGGAACCCGCATAGAGCAAAAGCCTCTTTGCTAGGGCATCCCCTCTGGGAAAGCACAGCATTCTCTGGGAAATCAGAGTCGGATCTGTGGGATGCTGCTGCTGTTTTCCTGAGGAAGACTCCACAGCACGGTGTAATAAATCTGCATGGAGCGAGATCCACTTTGCCTGGGCATCCCTTCTGCCTGAGAGAGAAGCGTGGTTGCGCCTGTGGAAAGATCCTTAAAGAAAGGGACATGTCTGTCACTGCACTCCCCAGGAGCCTGTCTCGGGAAAGTGCAGCATGCTGCCCCAGGAGAAGAGAAGGAGTCGTTGGCCTTGTGGACGGAAAACGGTCGCGAAGCAGGAGCGCCGGCCCTGGCAAGAACAGCGGGCCGGTGGCAAGACAATTGTCACCCTCTGCTTGTGCAGAGAGACGAAGCTAAGGAGACACGAGGGGATGATTGGGCACGGGAGCGTGCTCTAATCTGAGGAAGGAGTCTGGACAGAAGGAAGGCCTTTCCTGTGCCTCTGGGCCCAAGGGGATAGCAGGTCCTTGGCCACCTGTCCAGAGGGCAGACGTGGGCTTGCCACCAATCTCCCGAACCTGAACTCGCAGAAACACCTCCTGGAGGAACGGGCAATCAAATGCCGTCTTCCTCCAGGATGTGGCAGCCTTGGCGGAGGCAGGGGGTGTGTCGGGGAAACAGGGACAGTTTCCCATTACTCCCCATCCCAGGTCACGGGCCGTGTGCAGTGATCCTCTCGCGGCTCCTCAAGGATGGGGAAGGCACGAGCCTAGTCCCCTGTCCCCCTGAATGCCAGAGCGAGAGGGCAGGCCTTGCCTACGAGGAGAGATGTCATTGTGAGCAGAGTGCCATCCTAGGCCATGCACGCTGCTGCAGGGTCGAGGCTGGGTCTGCTTATTTCGGCTTGGTAGGATGAACCCAGGATGTGAACTTATAGCCCGGGAAAGCAAGGCCCAAGAGGCACCAGCTCTCCCGCTGCTCTTCTTCCCTGAAGCGACTAAAGCCTTGCTGAGGAAGCAGCGGCCAAGTGCTGTTCGCTCCAAGCCAAAGCCTCTGCGAAAGCACAGCATTCGCCGAGAAATCAGAGTCGGATCTGCGGGCTCTACTGCTGCTTGCCTGAGCCCGGTGTAACGGTGGGAGAAACCCGCATACAGCGAAATCCTCGTTGCCCGGGCATCTCCTCTGGGAAAGCACAGCATTCACTGGGAAATCAGAATCGGATGTGGGGGATGCTGCTGCTGAATACCTAAGCTACTCTCCACAGCACGTTGGAAGATACCCGCATGCAACGAAATCCTCTTTGCCCTAGCACCTCTTTGCCTAAGAGAGAAGCGTGGTTGCACATCTGAAAGGGCCTTAAGGAAAGGGACATGTCTTTCACTGCACTCCCCAGGAGCAAGTCTGGGGCAGGCCGAACAAGCCGCCCCCAGAGAAGAGAAGGTGCCATTGGCCTTGAGTTTGGGAAACGGTCGGGAAGCAGGAGAGCCTGCCGTGGCAGGAAGAGCAGGCCGGTGGCAAGACAAGTGTCACCCGCTCCCGGTGCGGAGAGACGAAGCCTCACTGCTAATGAGACATGAGGTGACGACTAGGGCAGGGGCACCTGCTCCACTCTGAGGAAGGAGTCTGGGCAGAAGGCAGGCCTGTCTTGTGCCTCTGGTCCCAAGGGGACCTTGACCACCTGTCCGTAGGGCACACTTGGGCTTGCTACCAGGAGCCAAACCCGGAACTTGAGGAACAGCTCCCTCGTGAAATGGGCAGTCAGATGCCATCTTCCTCCAAGATGTGACAGCGTTTTCGGTGGCAGGGGGTTTGCCGGGGAAGGAGTGGGGACAGTCCCCCAAAGCTCCCCATTCCAGGGAACGGACGGTGTTCAGGGATCCTGTCGCCTCTCCTCTCCTGTGGCGAAGGCACTGGCCTTGTCCGTGAGTCCGCCTGAGAGCCAGTACCAAAGGCCAAGCGTTGCCTACAACGGGAGTTGGTAGTGTGCATTGAGTGCCATCCTAGGCCACGCACGCTGCTGCAGGTTTGTGGCTGTGTCTGCTTATTTCGGCCTGGCAGCGAGAACCCAGGGCGCCAACATGAAGCCCGGGACAGCAAGGCCTAAGACGGACCAGCTCTCCGCAGCTCTTCTTCCCTGACGCGACAGAGCAAACACCGAAATCCTTGCTGAGGAAGCAGCAGCGAAGTGTGGTTCCCGCCAAGCTGAAAACCTATGCGAAAGCATAGCCATCGCTGGGAAATCAGAGTCGTTTCTGTGGGCTGCTGTTGCTGCTTGCCTTAGCCTAGTATTCGAGCACGGCGGGAGGAACCCGCATAGAGCAAAAGCCTCTTTGCTAGGGCATCCCCTCTGGGAAAGCACAGCATTCTCTGGGAAATCAGAGTCGGATCTGTGGGATGCTGCTGCTGTTTTCCTGAGGAAGACTCCACAGCACGGTGTAATAAATCTGCATGGAGCGAGATCCACTTTGCCTGGGCATCCCTTCTGCCTGAGAGAGAAGCGTGGTTGCGCCTGTGGAAAGATCCTTAAAGAAACGGACATGTCTGTCACTGCACTCCCCAGGAGCCTGTCTCGGGAAAGTGCAGCATGCTGCCCCAGGAGAAGAGAAGGAGTCGTTGGCCTTGTGGACGGAAAACGGTCGCGAAGCAGGAGCGCCGGCCCTGGCAAGAACAGCGGGCCGGTGGCAAGACAATTGTCACCCTCTGCTTGTGCAGAGAGACGAAGCTAAGGAGACACGAGGGGATGATTGGGCACGGGAGCGTGCTCTAATCTGAGGAAGGAGTCTGGACAGAAGGAAGGCCTTTCCTGTGCCTCTGGGCCCAAGGGGATAGCAGGTCCTTGGCCACCTGTCCAGAGGGCAGACGTGGGCTTGCCACCAATCTCCCGAACCTGAACTCGCAGAAACACCTCCTGGAGGAACTTGCAATCAAATGCCGTCTTCCTCCAGGATGTGGCAGCCTTGGCGGAGGCAGGGGGTGTGTCGGGGAAACAGGGACAGTTTCCCATTACTCCCCATCCCAGGGCACGGGCCGTGTGCAGTGATCCTCTCGCGGCTCCTCAAGGATGGGGAAGGCACGAGCCTAGTCCCCTGTCCCCCTGAATGCCAGAGCGAGAGGGCAGGCCTTGCCTACGAGGAGAGATGTCATTGTGAGCAGAGTGCCATCCTAGGCCATGCACGCTGCTGCAGGGTCGAGGCTGGGTCTGCTTATTTCGGCTTGGTAGGATGAACCCAGGATGTGAACTTGGAGCCCGGGAAAGCAAGGCCCAAGAGGCACCAGCTCTCCCGCTGCTCTTCTTCCCTGAAGCGACTAAAGCCTTGCTGAGGAAGCAGCGGCCAAGTGCTGTTCGCTCCAAGCCAAAGCCTCTGCGAAAGCACAGCATTCGCCGAGAAATCAGAGTCGGATCTGCGGGCTCTACTGCTGCTTGCCTGAGCCCGGTGTAACGGTGGGAGAAACCCGCATACAGCGAAATCCTCTTTGCCCGGGCATCTCCTCTGGGAAAGCACAGCATTCACTGGGAAATCAGAATCGGATGTGGGGGATGCTGCTGCTGAATACCTAAGCTACTCTCCACAGCACGTTGGAAGATACCCGCATGCAACGAAATCCTCTTTGCCCTAGCACCTCTTTGCCTAAGAGAGAAGCGTGGTTGCACATCTGAAAGGGCCTTAAGGAAAGGGACATGTCTTTCACTGCACTCCCCAGGAGCAAGTCTGGGGCAGGCCGAACAAGCCGCCCCCAGAGAAGAGAAGGTGCCATTGGCCTTGAGTTTGGGAAACGGTCGGGAAGCAGGAGAGCCTGCCGTGGCAGGAAGAGCAGGCCGGTGGCAAGACAAGTGTCACCCGCTCCCGGTGCGGAGAGACGAAGCCTCACTGCTAATGAGACATGAGGTGACGACTAGGGCAGGGGCACCTGCTCCACTCTGAGGAAGGAGTCTGGGCAGAAGGCAGGCCTGTCTTGTGCCTCTGGTCCCAAGGGGACAGCATGTCCTTGACCACCTGTCCGTAGGGCACACTTGGGCTTGCTACCAGGAGCCAAACCCGGAACTTGAGGAACAGCTCCCTCGTGAAATGGGCAGTCAGATGCCATCTTCCTCCAAGATGTGACAGCGTTTTCGGTGGCAGGGGGTTTGCCGGGGAAGGAGTGGGGACAGTCCCCCAAAGCTCCCCATTCCAGGGAACGGACGGTGTTCAGGGATCCTGTCGCCTCTCCTCTCCTGTGGCGAAGGCACTGGCCTTGTCCGTAAGTCCGCCTGAGAGCCAGTACCAAAGGCCAAGCGTTGCCTACAACGGGAGTTGGTAGTGTGCATTGAGTGCCATCCTAGGCCACGCACGCTGCTGCAGGTTTGTGGCTGTGTCTGCTTATTTCGGCCTGGCAGCGAGAACCCAGGGCGCCAACATGAAGCCCGGGACAGCAAGGCCTAAGACGGACCAGCTCTCCGCAGCTCTTCTTCCCTGACGCGACAGAGCAAACACCGAAATCCTTGCTGAGGAAGCAGCAGCGAAGTGCGGTTCCCGCCAAGCTGAAAACCTATGCGAAAGCATAGCCATTGCTGGGAAATCAGAGTCGTTTCTGTGGGCTGCTGTTGCTGCTTGCCTTAGCCTAGTATTCGAGCACGGCGGGAGGAACCCGCATAGAGCAAAAGCCTCTTTGCTAGGGCATCCCCTCTGGGAAAGCACAGCATTCTCTGGGAAATCAGAGTCGGATCTGTGGGATGCTGCTGCTGTTTTCCTGAGGAAGACTCCACAGCACGGTGTAATAAATCTGCATGGAGCGAGATCCACTTTGCCTGGGCATCCCTTCTGCCTGAGAGAGAAGCGTGGTTGCGCCTGTGGAAAGATCCTTAAAGAAAGGGACATGTCTGTCACTGCACTCCCCAGGAGCCTGTCTCGGGAAAGTGCAGCATGCTGCCCCAGGAGAAGAGAAGGAGTCGTTGGCCTTGTGGACGGAAAACGGTCGCGAAGCAGGAGCGCCGGCCGTGGCAAGAACAGCGGGCCGGTGGCAAGACAATTGTCACCCTCTGCTTGTGCAGAGAGACGAAGCTAAGGAGACACGAGGGGATGATTGGGCACGGGAGCGTGCTCTAATCTGAGGAAGGAGTCTGGACAGAAGGAAGGCCTTTCCTGTGCCTCTGGGCCCAAGGGGATAGCAGGTCCTTGGCCACCTGTCCAGAGGGCAGACGTGGGCTTGCCACCAATCTCCCGAACCTGAACTCGCAGAAACACCTCCTGGAGGAACGGGCAATCAAATGCCGTCTTCCTCCAGGATGTGGCAGCCTTGGCGGAGGCAGGGGGTGTGTCGGGGAAACAGGGACAGTTTCCCATTACTCCCCATCCCAGGTCACGGGCCGTGTGCAGTGATCCTCTCGCGGCTCCTCAAGGATGGGGAAGGCACGAGCCTAGTCCCCTGTCCCCCTGAATGCCAGAGCGAGAGGGCAGGCCTTGCCTACGAGGAGAGTTGTCATTGTGAGCAGAGTGCCATCCTAGGCCATGCACGCTGCTGCAGGGTCGAGGCTGGGTCTGCTTATTTCGGCTTGGTAGGATGAACCCAGGATGTGAACTTATAGCCCGGGAAAGCAAGGCCCAAGAGGCACCAGCTCTCCCGCTGCTCTTCTTCCCTGAAGCGACTAAAGCCTTGCTGAGGAAGCAGCGGCCAAGTGCTGTTCGCTCCAAGCCAAAGCCTCTGCGAAAGCACAGCATTCGCCGAGAAATCAGAGTCGGATCTGCGGGCTCTACTGCTGCTTGCCTGAGCCCGGTGTAACGGTGGGAGAAACCCGCATACAGCGAAATCCTCGTTGCCCGGGCATCTCCTCTGGGAAAGCACAGCATTCACTGGGAAATCAGAATCGGATGTGGGGGATGCTGCTGCTGAATACCTAAGCTACTCTCCACAGCACGTTGGAAGATACCCGCATGCAACGAAATCCTCTTTGCCCTAGCACCTCTTTGCCTAAGAGAGAAGCGTGGTTGCACATCTGAAAGGGCCTTAAGGAAAGGGACATGTCTTTCACTGCACTCCCCAGGAGCAAGTCTGGGGCAGGCCGAACAAGCCGCCCCCAGAGAAGAGAAGGTGCCATTGGCCTTGAGTTTGGGAAACGGTCGGGAAGCAGGAGAGCCTGCCGTGGCAGGAAGAGCAGGCCGGTGGCAAGACAAGTGTCACCCGCTCCCGGTGCGGAGAGACGAAGCCTCACTGCTAATGAGACATGAGGTGACGACTAGGGCAGGGGCACCTGCTCCACTCTGAGGAAGGAGTCTGGGCAGAAGGCAGGCCTGTCTTGTGCCTCTGGTCCCAAGGGGACCTTGACCACCTGTCCGTAGGGCACACTTGGGCTTGCTACCAGGAGCCAAACCCGGAACTTGAGGAACAGCTCCCTCGTGAAATGGGCAGTCAGATGCCATCTTCCTCCAAGATGTGACAGCGTTTTCGGTGGCAGGGGGTTTGCCGGGGAAGGAGTGGGGACAGTCCCCCAAAGCTCCCCATTCCAGGGAACGGACGGTGTTCAGGGATCCTGTCGCCTCTCCTCTCCTGTGGCGAAGGCACTGGCCTTGTCCGTGAGTCCGCCTGAGAGCCAGTACCAAAGGCCAAGCGTTGCCTACAACGGGAGTTGGTAGTGTGCATTGAGTGCCATCCTAGGCCACGCACGCTGCTGCAGGTTTGTGGCTGTGTCTGCTTATTTCGGCCTGGCAGCGAGAACCCAGGGCGCCAACATGAAGCCCGGGACAGCAAGGCCTAAGACGGACCAGCTCTCCGCAGCTCTTCTTCCCTGACGCGACAGAGCAAACACCGAAATCCTTGCTGAGGAAGCAGCAGCGAAGTGTGGTTCCCGCCAAGCTGAAAACCTATGCGAAAGCATAGCCATCGCTGGGAAATCAGAGTCGTTTCTGTGGGCTGCTGTTGCTGCTTGCCTTAGCCTAGTATTCGAGCACGGCGGGAGGAACCCGCATAGAGCAAAAGCCTCTTTGCTAGGGCATCCCCTCTGGGAAAGCACAGCATTCTCTGGGAAATCAGAGTCGGATCTGTGGGATGCTGCTGCTGTTTTCCTGAGGAAGACTCCACAGTACGGTGTAATAAATCTGCATGGAGCGAGATCCACTTTGCCTGGGCATCCCTTCTGCCTGAGAGAGAAGCGTGGTTGCGCCTGTGGAAAGATCCTTAAAGAAACGGACATGTCTGTCACTGCACTCCCCAGGAGCCTGTCTCGGGAAAGTGCAGCATGCTGCCCCAGGAGAAGAGAAGGAGTCGTTGGCCTTGTGGACGGAAAACGGTCGCGAAGCAGGAGCGCCGGCCCTGGCAAGAACAGCGGGCCGGTGGCAAGACAATTGTCACCCTCTGCTTGTGCAGAGAGACGAAGCTAAGGAGACACGAGGGGATGATTGGGCACGGGAGCGTGCTCTAATCTGAGGAAGGAGTCTGGACAGAAGGAAGGCCTTTCCTGTGCCTCTGGGCCCAAGGGGATAGCAGGTCCTTGGCCACCTGTCCAGAGGGCAGACGTGGGCTTGCCACCAATCTCCCGAACCTGAACTCGCAGAAACACCTCCTGGAGGAACTTGCAATCAAATGCCGTCTTCCTCCAGGATGTGGCAGCCTTGGCGGAGGCAGGGGGTGTGTCGGGGAAACAGGGACAGTTTCCCATTACTCCCCATCCCAGGGCACGGGCCGTGTGCAGTGATCCTCTCGCGGCTCCTCAAGGATGGGGAAGGCACGAGCCTAGTCCCCTGTCCCCCTGAATGCCAGAGCGAAAGGGCAGGCCTTGCCTACGAGGAGAGATGTCATTGTGAGCAGAGTGCCATCCTAGGCCATGCACGCTGCTGCAGGGTCGAGGCTGGGTCTGCTTATTTCGGCTTGGTAGGATGAACCCAGGATGTGAACTTGGAGCCCGGGAAAGCAAGGCCCAAGAGGCACCAGCTCTCCCGCTGCTCTTCTTCCCTGAAGCGACTAAAGCCTTGCTGAGGAAGCAGCGGCCAAGTGCTGTTCGCTCCAAGCCAAAGCCTCTGCGAAAGCACAGCATTCGCTGAGAAATCAGAGTCGGATCTGCGGGCTCTACTGCTGCTTGCCTGAGCCCTGTATAACGGTGGGAGAAACCCGCATACAGCGAAATCCTCTTTGCCCGGGCATCTCCTCTGGGAAAGCACAGCATTCACTGGGAAATCAGAATCGGATGTGGGGGATGCTGCTGCTGAATACCTAAGCTACTCTCCACAGCACGTTGGAAGATACCCGCATGCAACGAAATCCTCTTTGCCCTAGCACCTCTTTGCCTAAGAGAGAAGCATGGTTGCACATCTGAAAGGGACTTAAGGAAAGGGACATGTCTTTCACTGCACTCCCCAGGAGCAAGTCTGGGGCAGGCCGAACAAGCCGCCCCCAGAGAAGAGAAGGTGCCATTGGCCTTGAGTTTGGGAAACGGTCGGGAAGCAGGAGAGCCTGCCGTGGCAGGAAGAGCAGGCCGGTGGCAAGACAAGTGTCACCCGCTCCCGGTGCGGAGAGACGAAGCCTCACTGCTAATGAGACATGAGGTGACGACTAGGGCAGGGGCACCTGCTCCACTCTGAGGAAGGAGTCTGGGCAGAAGGCAGGCCTGTCTTGTGCCTCTGGTCCCAAGGGGACAGCATGTCCTTGACCACCTGTCCGTAGGGCACACTTGGGCTTGCTACCAGGAGCCAAACCCGGAACTTGAGGAACAGCTCCCTCGTGAAATGGGCAGTCAGATGCCATCTTCCTCCAAGATGTGACAGCGTTTTCGGTGGCAGGGGGTTTGCCGGGGAAGGAGTGGGGACAGTCCCCCAAAGCTCCCCATTCAGGGAACGGACGGTGTTCAGGGATCCTGTCGCCTCTCCTCTCCTGTGGCGAAGGCACTGGCCTTGTCCGTGAATCCGCCTGAGAGCCAGTACCAAAGGCCAAGCGTTGCCTACAACGGGAGTTGGTAGTGTGCATTGAGTGCCATCCTAGGCCACGCACGCTGCTGCAGGTTTGTGGCTGTGTCTGCTTATTTCGGCCTGGCAGCGAGAACCCAGGGCGCCAACATGAAGCCCGGGACAGCAAGGCCTAAGACGGACCAGCTCTCCGCAGCTCTTCTTCCCTGACGCGACAGAGCAAACACCGAAATCCTTGCTGAGGAAGCAGCAGCGAAGTGCGGTTCCCGCCAAGCTGAAAACCTATGCGAAAGCATAGCCATCGCTGGGAAATCAGAGTCGTTTCTGTGGGCTGCTGTTGCTGCTTGCCTTAGCCTAGTATTCGAGCACGGCGGGAGGAACCCGCATAGAGCAAAAGCCTCTTTGCTAGGGCATCCCCTCTGGGAAAGCACAGCATTCTCTGGGAAATCAGAGTCGGATCTGTGGGATGCTGCTGCTGTTTTCCTGAGGAAGACTCCACAGCACGGTGTAATAAATCTGCATGGAGCGAGATCCACTTTGCCTGGGCATCCCTTCTGCCTGAGAGAGAAGCGTGGTTGCGCCTGTGGAAAGATCCTTAAAGAAACGGACATGTCTGTCACTGCACTCCCCAGGAGCCTGTCTCGGGAAAGTGCAGCATGCTGCCCCAGGAGAAGAGAAGGAGTCGTTGGCCTTGTGGACGGAAAACGGTCGCGAAGCAGGAGCGCCGGCCCTGGCAAGAACAGCGGGCCGGTGGCAAGACAATTGTCACCCTCTGCTTGTGCAGAGAGACGAAGCTAAGGAGACACGAGGGGATGATTGGGCACGGGAGCGTGCTCTAATCTGAGGAAGGAGTCTGGACAGAAGGAAGGCCTTTCCTGTGCCTCTGGGCCCAAGGGGATAGCAGGTCCTTGGCCACCTGTCCAGAGGGCAGACGTGGGCTTGCCACCAATCTCCCGAACCTGAACTCGCAGAAACACCTCCTGGAGGAACTTGCAATCAAATGCCGTCTTCCTCCAGGATGTGGCAGCCTTGGCGGAGGCAGGGGGTGTGTCGGGGAAACAGGGACAGTTTCCCATTACTCCCCATCCCAGGGCACGGGCCGTGTGCAGTGATCCTCTCGCGGCTCCTCAAGGATGGGGAAGGCACGAGCCTAGTCCCCTGTCCCCCTGAATGCCAGAGCGAAAGGGCAGGCCTTGCCTACGAGGAGAGATGTCATTGTGAGCAGAGTGCCATCCTAGGCCATGCACGCTGCTGCAGGGTCGAGGCTGGGTCTGCTTATTTCGGCTTGGTAGGATGAACCCAGGATGTGAACTTGGAGCCCGGGAAAGCAAGGCCCAAGAGGCACCAGCTCTCCAACTGCTCTTCTTCCCTGAAGCGACTAAAGCCTTGCTGAGGAAGCAGCGGCCAAGTGCTGTTCGCTCCAAGCCAAAGCCTCTGCGAAAGCACAGCATTCGCTGAGAAATCAGAGTCGGATCTGCGGGCTCTACTGCTGCTTGCCTGAGCCCGGTATAACGGTGGGAGAAACCCGCATACAGCGAAATCCTCTTTGCCCGGGCATCTCCTCTGGGAAAGCACAGCATTCACTGGGAAATCAGAATCGGATGTGGGGGATGCTGCTGCTGAATACCTAAGCTACTCTCCACAGCACGTTGGAAGATACCCGCATGCAACGAAATCCTCTTTGCCCTAGCACCTCTTTGCCTAAGAGAGAAGCGTGGTTGCACATCTGAAAGGGCCTTAAGGAAAGGGACATGTCTTTCACTGCACTCCCCAGGAGCAAGTCTGGGGCAGGCCGAACAAGCCGCCCCCAGAGAAGAGAAGGTGCCATTGGCCTTGAGTTTGGGAAACGGTCGGGAAGCAGGAGAGCCTGCCGTGGCAGGAAGAGCAGGCCGGTGGCAAGACAAGTGTCACCCGCTCCCCGTGCGGAGAGACGAAGCCTCACTGCTAATGAGACATGAGGTGACGACTAGGGCAGGGGCACCTGCTCCACTCTGAGGAAGGAGTCTGGGCAGAAGGCAGGCCTGTCTTGTGCCTCTGGTCCCAAGGGGACAGCATGTCCTTGACCACCTGTCCGTAGGGCACACTTGGGCTTGCTACCAGGAGCCAAACCCGGAACTTGAGGAACAGCTCCCTCGTGAAATGGGCAGTCAGATGCCATCTTCCTCCAAGATGTGACAGCGTTTTCGGTGGCAGGGGGTTTGCCGGGGAAGGAGTGGGGACAGTCCCCCAAAGCTCCCCATTCCAGGGAACGGACGGTGTTCAGGGATCCTGTCGCCTCTCCTCTCCTGTGGCGAAGGCACTGGCCTTGTCCGTGAGTCCGCCTGAGAGCCAGTACCAAAGGCCAAGCGTTGCCTACAACGGGAGTTGGTAGTGTGCATTGAGTGCCATCCTAGGCCACGCACGCTGCTGCAGGTTTGTGGCTGTGTCTGCTTATTTCGGCCTGGCAGCGAGAACCCAGGGCGCCAACATGAAGCCCGGGACAGCAAGGCCTAAGACGGACCAGCTCTCCGCAGCTCTTCTTCCCTGACGCGACAGAGCAAACACCGAAATCCTTGCTGAGGAAGCAGCAACGAGGTGCGGTTCCCGCCAAGCTGAAAACCTATGCGAAAGCATAGCCATCGCTGGGAAATCAGAGTCGTTTCTGTGGGCTGCTGTTGCTGCTTGCCTTAGCCTAGTATTCGAGCACGGCGGGAGGAACCCGCATAGAGCAAAAGCCTCTTTGCTAGGGCATCCCCTCTGGGAAAGCACAGCATTCTCTGGGAAATCAGAGTCGGATCTGTGGGATGCTGCTGCTGTTTTCCTGAGGAAGACTCCACAGCACGGTGTAATAAATCTGCATGGAGCGAGATCCACTTTGCCTGGGCATCCCTTCTGCCTGAGAGAGAAGTGTGGTTGCGCCTGTGGAAAGAGCCTTAAAGAAAGGGACATGTCTGTCACTGCACTCCCCAGGAGCCTGTCTCGGGAAAGTGCAGCATGCTGCCCCAGGAGAAGAGAAGCAGTCGTTGGCCTTGTGGACGGAAAACGGTCGCGAAGCAGGAGCGCCGGCCCTGGCAAGAACAGCGGGCCGGTGGCAAGACAATTGTCACCCTCTGCTTGTGCAGAGAGACGAAGCTAAGGAGACACGAGGGGATGATTGGGCACGGGAGCGTGCTCTAATCTGAGGAAGGAGTCTGGACAGAAGGAAGGCCTTTCCTGTGCCTCTGGGCCCAAGGGGATAGCAGGTCCTTGGCCACCTGTCCAGAGGGCAGACGTGGGCTTGCCACCAATCTCCCGAACCTGAACTCGCAGAAACACCTCCTGGAGGAACTTGCAATCAAATGCCGTCTTCCTCCAGGATGTGGCAGCCTTGGCGGAGGCAGGGGGTGTGTCGGGGAAACAGGGACAGTTTCCCATTACTCCCCATCCCAGGGCACGGGCCGTGTGCAGTGATCCTCTCGCGCCTCCTCAAGGATGGGGAAGGCACGAGCCTAGTCCCCTGTCCCCCTGAATGCCAGAGCGAAAGGGCAGGCCTTGCCTACGAGGAGAGATGTCATTGTGAGCAGAGTGCCATCCTAGGCCATGCACGCTGCTGCAGGGTCGAGGCTGGGTCTGCTTATTTCGGCTTGGTAGGATGAACCCAGGATGTGAACTTGGAGCCCGGGAAAGCAAGGCCCAAGAGGCACCAGCTCTCCCGCTGCTCTTCTTCCCTGAAGCGACTAAAGCCTTGCTGAGGAAGCAGCGGCCAAGTGCTGTTCGCTCCAAGCCAAAGCCTCTGCGAAAGCACAGCATTCGCTGAGAAATCAGAGTCGGATCTGCGGGCTCTACTGCTGCTTGCCTGAGCCCGGTATAACGGTGGGAGAAACCCGCATACAGCGAAATCCTCTTTGCCCGGGCATCTCCTCTGGGAAAGCACAGCATTCACTGGGAAATCAGAATCGGATGTGGGGGATGCTGCTGCTGAATACCTAAGCTACTCTCCACAGCACGTTGGAAGATACCCGCATGCAACGAAATCCTCTTTGCCCTAGCACCTCTTTGCCTAAGAGAGAAGCGTGGTTGCACATCTGAAAGGGCCTTAAGGAAAGGGACATGTCTTTCACTGCACTCCCCAGGAGCAAGTCTGGGGCAGGCCGAACAAGCCGCCCCCAGAGAAGAGAAGGTGCCATTGGCCTTGAGTTTGGGAAACGGTCGGGAAGCAGGAGAGCCTGCCGTGGCAGGAAGAGCAGGCCGGTGGCAAGACAAGTGTCACCCGCTCCCGGTGCGGAGAGACGAAGCCTCACTGCTAATGAGACATGAGGTGACGACTAGGGCAGGGGCACCTGCTCCACTCTGAGGAAGGAGTCTGGGCAGAAGGCAGGCCTGTCTTGTGCCTCTGGTCCCAAGGGGACAGCATGTCCTTGACCACCTGTCCGTAGGGCACACTTGGGTTTGCTACCAGGAGCCAAACCCGGAACTTGAGGAACAGCTCCCTCGTGAAATGGGCAGTCAGATGCCATCTTCCTCCAAGATGTGACAGCGTTTTCGGTGGCAGGGGTTTTGCCGGGGAAGGAGTGGGGACAGTCCCCCAAAGCTCCCCATTCCAGGGAACGGACGGTGTTCAGGGATCCTGTCGCCTCTCCTCTCCTGTGGCGAAGGCACTGGCCTTGTCCGTGAGTCCGCCTGAGAGCCAGTACCAAAGGCCAAGCGTTGCCTACAACGGGAGTTGGTAGTGTGCATTGAGTGCCATCCTAGGCCACGCACGCTGCTGCAGGTTTGTGGCTGTGTCTGCTTATTTCGGCCTGGCAGCGAGAACCCAGGGCGCCAACATGAAGCCCGGGACAGCAAGGCCTAAGACGGACCAGCTCTCCGCAGCTCTTCTTCCCTGACGCGACAGAGCAAACACCGAAATCCTTGCTGAGGAAGCAGCAGCGAAGTGCGGTTCCCGCCAAGCTGAAAACCTATGCGAAAGCATAGCCATCGCTGGGAAATCAGAGTCGTTTCTGTGGGCTGCTGTTGCTGCTTGCCTTAGCCTAGTATTCGAGCACGGCGGGAGGAACCCGCATAGAGCAAAAGCCTCTTTGCTAGGGCATCCCCTCTGGGAAAGCACAGCATTCTCTGGGAAATCAGAGTCGGATCTGTGGGATGCTGCTGCTGTTTTCCTGAGGAAGACTCCACAGCACGGTGTAATAAATCCGCATGGAGCGAGATCCACTTTGCCTGGGCATCCCTTCTGCCTGAGAGAGAAGCGTGGTTGCGCCTGTGGAAAGATCCTTAAAGAAAGGGACATGTCTGTCACTGCACTCCCCAGGAGCCTGTCTCGGGAAAGTGCAGCATGCTGCCCCAGGAGAAGAGAAGGAGTCGTTGGCCTTGTGGACGGAAAACGGTCGCGAAGCAGGAGCGCCGGCCCTGGCAAGAACAGCGGGCCGGTGGCAAGACAATTGTCACCCTCAGCTTGTGCAGAGAGACGAAGCTAAGGAGACACGAGGGGATGATTGGGCACGGGAGCGTGCTCTAATCTGAGGAAGGAGTCTGGACAGAAGGAAGGCCTTTCCTGTGCCTCTGGGCCCAAGGGGATAGCAGGTCCTTGGCCACCTGTCCAGAGGGCAGACGTGGGCTTGCCACCAATCTCCCGAACCTGAACTCGCAGAAACACCTCCTGGAGGAACTTGCAATCAAATGCCGTCTTCCTCCAGGATGTGGCAGCCTTGGCGGAGGCAGGGGGTGTGTCGGGGAAACAGGGACAGTTTCCCATTACTCCCCATCCCAGGGCACGGGCCGTGTGCAGTGATCCTCTCGCGGCTCCTCAAGGATGGGGAAGGCACGAGCCTAGTCCCCTGTCCCCCTGAATGCCAGAGCGAAAGGGCAGGCCTTGCCTACGAGGAGAGATGTCATTGTGAGCAGAGTGCCATCCTAGGCCATGCACGCTGCTGCAGGGTCGAGGCTGGGTCTGCTTATTTCGGCTTGGTAGGATGAACCCAGGATGTGAACTTGGAGCCCGGGAAAGCAAGGCCCAAGAGGCACCAGCTCTCCCGCTGCTCTTCTTCCCTGAAGCGACTAAAGCCTTGCTGAGGAAGCAGCGGCCAAGTGCTGTTCGCTCCAAGCCAAAGCCTCTGCGAAAGCACAGCATTCGCTGAGAAATCAGAGTCGGATCTGCGGGCTCTACTGCTGCTTGCCTGAGCCCGGTCTCGCGGTGGGAGAAACCCGCATACAGCGAAATCCTCTTTGCCCGGGCATCTCCTCTGGGAAAGCACAGCATTCACTGGGAAATCAGAATCGGATGTGGGGGATGCTGCTGCTGAATACCTAAGCTACTCTCCACAGCACGTTGGAAGATACCCGCATGCAACGAAATCCTCTTTGCCCTAGCACCTCTTTGCCTAAGAGAGAAGCGTGGTTGCACATCTAGAAGGGCCTTAAGGAAAGGGACATGTCTTTCACTGCACTCCCCAGGAGCAAGTCTGGGGCAGGCCGAACAAGCCGCCCCCAGAGAAGAGAAGGTGCCATTGGCCTTGAGTTTGGGAAACGGTCGGGAAGCAGGAGAGCCTGCCGTGGCAGGAAGAGCAGGCCGGTGGGTGGCAAGACAAGTGTCACCCGCTCCCTGTGCGGAGAGACGAAGCCTCACTGCTAATGAGACATGAGGTGACGCCTAGGGCAGGGGCACCTGCTCCACTCTGAGGAAGGAGTCTGGGCAGAAGGCAGGCCTGTCTTGTGCCTCTGGTCCCAAGGGGACAGCATGTCCTTGACCACCTGTCCGTAGGGCACACTTGGGCTTGCTACCAGGAGCCAAACCCGGAACTTGAGGAACAGCTCCCTCGTGAAATGGGCAGTCAGATGCCATCTTCCTCGAAGATGTGGCAGCGTTTTCGGTGGCAGGGGGTTTGCCGGGGAAGGAGTGGGGACAGTCACCCAAAGCTCCCCATTCCAGGGAACGGACGGTGTTCAGGAATCCTGTCGCCTCTCCTCTCCTGTGGCGAAGGCCCTGGCCTTATCCGTGAGTCCGCCTGAGAGCCAGTACCAAAGGCCAAGCGTTGCCTACAACGGGAGTTGGTAGTGTGCATTGAGTGCCATCCTAGGCCACGCACGCTGCTGCAGGTTTGTGGCTGTGTCTGCTTATTTCGGCCTGGCAGCGAGAACCCAGGGCGCCAACATGAAGCCCGGGACAGCAAGGCCTAAGACGGACCAGCTCTCCGCAGCTCTTCTTCCCTGACGCGACAGAGCAAACACCGAAATCCTTGCTGAGGAAGCAGCAGCGAAGTGCGGTTCCCGCCAAGCTGAAAACCTATGCTAAAGCATAGCCATCGCTGGGAAATCAGAGTCGTTTCTGTGGGCTGCTGTTGCTGCTTGCCTTAGCCTAGTATTCGAGCACGGCGGGAGGAACCCGCATAGAGCAAAAGCCTCTTTGCTAGGGCATCCCCTCTGGGAAAGCACAGCATTCTCTGGGAAATCAGAGTCGGATCTGTTTGATGCTGCTGCTGTTTTCCTGAGGAAGACTCCACAGCACGGTGTAATAAATCTGCATGGAGCGAGATCCACTTTGCCTGGGCATCCCTTCTGCCTGAGAGAGAAGCGTGGTTGCGCCTGTGGAAAGATCCTTAAAGAAAGGGACATGTCTGTCACTGCACTCCCCAGGAGCCTGTCTCGGGAAAGTGTAGCATGCTGCCCCAGGAGAAGAGAAGGAGTCGTTGGCCATGTGGACGGAAAACGGTCGCGAAGCAGGAGCGCCGGCCCTGGCAAGAACAGCGGGCCGGTGGCAAGACAATTGTCACCCTCTGCTTGTGCAGAGAGACGAAGCTAAGGAGACACGGGGGGATGATTGGGCACGGGAGCGTGCTCTAATCTGAGGAAGGAGTCTGGACAGAAGGAAGGCCTTTCCTGTGCCTCTGGGCCCAAGGGGATAGCAGGTCCTTGGCCACCTGTCCAGAGGGCAGACGTGGGCTTGCCACCAATCTCCCGAACCTGAACTCGCAGAAACACCTCCTGGAGGAACGGGCAATCAAATGCCGTCTTCCTCCAGGATGTGGCAGCCTTGGCGGAGGCAGGGGGTGTGTCGGGGAAACAGGGACAGTTTCCCATTACTCCCCATCCCAGGGCACTGGCCGTGTGCAGTGATCTTCTCGCGGCTCCTCAAGGATGGGGAAGGCACGAGCCTAGACCCCTGACCCCCTGAATGCCAGAGCGAAAGGGCAGGCCTTGCCTACGAGGAGAGATGTCATTGTGAGCAGAGTGCCATCCTAGGCCATGCACGCTGCTGCAGGGTCGAGGCTGGGTCTGCTTATTTCGGCTTGGTAGGATGAACCCAGGATGTGAACTTGGAGCCCGGGAAAGCAAGGCCCAAGAGGCACCAGCTCTCCCGCTGCTCTTCTTCCCTGAAGCGACTAAAGCCTTGCTGAGGAAGCAGCGGCCAAGTGCTGTTCGCTCCAAGCCAAAGCCTCTGCGAAAGCACAGCATTCGCTGAGAAATCAGTCGGATCTGCGGGCTCTACTGCTGCTTGCCTGAGCCCGGTCTCGCGGTGGGAGAAACCCGCATACAGTGAAATCCTCTTTGCCCGGGCTTCTCCTCTGGGAAAGCACAGCATTCACTGGGAAATCAGAATCGGATGTGGGGGATGCTGCTGCTGAATACCTAAGCTACTCTCCACAGCACGTTGGAAGATACCCGCATGCAACGAAATCCTCTTTGCCCTAGCACCTCTTTGCCTAAGAGAGAAGCGTGGTTGCACATCAGAAAGGGCCTGAAGGAAAGGGACATGTCTTTCACTGCACTCCCCAGGAGCAAGTCTGGGGCAGGCCGAACTAGCCGCCCCCAGAGAAGAGAAGGTGCCATTGGCCTTGAGTTTGGGAAACGGTCGGGAAGCAGGAGAGCCTGCCGTGGCAGGAAGAGCAGGCCGGTGGCAAGACAAGTGTCACCCGCTCCCTGTGCGGAGAGACGAAGCCTCACTGCTAATGAGACATGAGGTGACGACTAGGGCAGGGGCACCTGCTCCACTCTGAGGAAGGAGTCTGGGCAGAAGGCAGGCCTGTCTTGTGCCTCTGGTCCCAAGGGGACAGCATGTCCTTGACCACCTGTCCGTAGGGCACACTTGGGCTTGCTACCAGGAGCTAAACCCGGAAATTGAGGAACAGCTCCCTCGTGAAATGGGCAGTCAGATGCCATCTTCCTCCAAGATGTGGCAGCGTTTTCGGTGGCAGGGGGTTTGCCGGGGAAGGAGTGGAGACAGTCCCCCAAAGCTCCCCATTCCAGGGAACGGACGGTGTTCAGGGATCCTGTCGCCTCTCCTCTCCTGTGGCGAAGGCACTGGCCTTGTCCGTAAGTCCGCCTGAGAGCCAGTACCAAAGGCCAAGCGTTGCCTACAACGGGAGTTGGTATTGTGTATTGAGTGCCATCCTAGGCCACGCACGCTGCTGCAGGTTTGTGGCTGTGTCTGCTTATTTCGGCCTGGCAGCGAGAACCCAGGGCGCCAACATGAAGCCCGGGACAGCAAGGCCTAAGACGGACCAGCTCTCCGCAGCTCTTCTTCCCTGACGCGACAGAGCAAACACCGAAATCCTTGCTGAGGAAGCAGCAGCGAAGTGCGGTTCCCGCCAAGCTGAAAACCTATGCGAAAGCATAGCCATCGCTGGGAAATCAGAGTCGTTTCTGTGGGCTGCTGTTGCTGCTTGCCTTAGCCTAGTATTCGAGCACGGCGGGAGGAACCCGCATAGAGCAAAAGCCTCCTTGCTAGGGCATCCCCTCTGGGAAAGCACAGCATTCTCTGGGAAATCAGAGTCGGATCTGTGGGATGCTGCTGCTGTTTTCCTGAGGAAGACTCCACAGCACGGTGTAATAAATCCGCATGGAGCGAGATCCACTTTGCCTGGGCATCCCTTCTGCCTGAGAGAGAAGCGTGGTTGCGCCTGTGGAAAGATCCTTAAAGAAAGGGACATGTCTGTCACTGCACTCCCCAGGAGCCTGTCTCGGGAAAGTGCAGCATGCTGCCCCAGGAGAAGAGAAGGAGTCGTTGGCCTTGTGGACGGAAAACGGTCGCGAAGCAGGAGCGCCGGCCCTGGCAAGAACAGCGGGCCGGTGGCAAGACAATTGTCACCCTCAGCTTGTGCAGAGAGACGAAGCTAAGGAGACACGAGGGGATGATTGGGCACGGGAGCGTGCTCTAATCTGAGGAAGGAGTCTGGACAGAAGGAAGGCCTTTCCTGTGCCTCTGGGCCCAAGGGGATAGCAGGTCCTTGGCCACCTGTCCAGAGGGCAGACGTGGGCTTGCCACCAATCTCCCGAACCTGAACTCGCAGAAACACCTCCTGGAGGAACGGGCAATCAAATGCCGTCTTCCTCCAGGATGTGGCAGCCTTGGCGGAGGCAGGGGGTGTGTCGGGGAAACAGGGACAGTTTCCCATTACTCCCCATCCCAGGGCACGGGCCGTGTGCAGTGATCCTCTCGCGGCTCCTCAAGGATGGGGAAGGCACGAGCCTAGTCCCCTGTCCCCCTGAATGCCAGAGCGAAAGGGCAGGCCTTGCCTACGAGGAGAGATGTCATTGTGAGCAGAGTGCCATCCTAGGCCATGCACGCTGCTGCAGGGTCGAGGCTGGGTCTGCTTATTTCGGCTTGGTAGGATGAACCCAGGATGTGAACTTGGAGCCCGGGAAAGCAAGGCCCAAGAGGCACCAGCTCTCCCGCTGCTCTTCTTCCCTGAAGCGACTGAAGCCTTGCTGAGGAAGCAGCGGCCAAGTGCTGTTCGCTCCAAGCCAAAGCCTCTGCGAAAGCACAGCATTCGCTGAGAAATCAGAGTCGGATCTGCGGGCTCTACTGCTGCTTGCCTGAGCCCGGTCTCGCGGTGGGAGAAACCCGCATACAGCGAAATCCTCTTTGCCCGGGCATCTCCTCTGGGAAAGCACAGCATTCACTGGGAAATCAGAATCGGATGTGGGGGATGCTGCTGCTGAATACCTAAGCTACTCTCCACAGCACGTTGGAAGATACCCGCATGCAACGAAATCCTCTTTGCCCTAGCACCTCTTTGCCTAAGAGAGAAGCGTGGTTGCACATCTGAAAGGGCCTTAAGGAAAGGGACATGTCTTTCACTGCACTCCCCAGGAGCAAGTCTGGGGCAGGCCGAACAAGCCGCCCCCAGAGAAGAGAAGGTGCCATTGGCCTTGAGTTTGGGAAACGGTCGGGAAGCAGGAGAGCCTGCCGTGGCAGGAAGAGAAGGCCGGAGGCAAGACAAGTGTCACCCGCTCCCTGTGCGGAGACACGAAGCCTCACTGCTAATGAGACATGAGGTGACGACTAGGGCAGGGGCACCTGCTCCACTCTGAGGAAGGAGTCTGGGTAGAAGGCAGGCCTGTCTTGTGCCTCTGGTCCCAAGGGGACAGCATGTCCTTGACCACCTGTCCGTAGGGCACACTTGGGCTTGCTACCAGGAGCCAAACCCGGAACTTGAGGAACAGCTCCCTCGTGAAATGGGCAGTCAGATGCCATCTTCCTCCAAGATGTGGCAGCGTTTTCGGTGGCAGGGGGTTTGCCGGGGAAGGAGTGGGAACAGTCCCCCAAAGCTCCCCATTCCAGGGAACGGACGGTGTTCAGGGATCCTGTCGCCTCTCCTCTCCTGTGGCGAAGGCACTGGCCTTGTCCGTGAGTCCGCCTGAGAGCCAGTACCAAAGGCCAAGCGTTGCCTACAACGGGAGTTGGTAGTGTGCATTGAGTGCCATCCTAGGCCACGCACGCTGCTGCAGGTTTGTGGCTGTGTCTGCTTATTTCGGCCTGGCAGCGAGAACCCAGGGCGCCAACATGAAGCCCGGGACAGCAAGGCCTAAGACGGACCAGCTCTCCGCAGCTCTTCTTCCCTGACGCGACAGAGCAAACACCGAAATCCTTGCTGAGGAAGCAGCAGCGAAGTGCGGTTCCCGCCAAGCTGAAAACCTATGCTAAAGCATATCCATCGCTGGGAAATCAGAGTCGTTTCTGTGGGCTGCTGTTGCTGCTTGCCTTAGCCTAGTATTCGAGCACGGCGGGAGGAACCTGCATAGAGCAAAAGCCTCTTTGCTAGGGCATCCCCTCTGGGAAAGCACAGCATTCTCTGGGAAATCAGAGTCGGATCTGTGGGATGCTGCTGCTGTTTTCCTGAGGAAGACTCCACAGCACGGTGTAATAAATCTGCATGGAGCGAGATCCACTTTGCCTGGGCATCCCTTCTGCCTGAGAGAGAAGCGTGGTTGCGCCTGTGGAAAGATCCTTAAAGAAAGGGACATGTCTGTCACTGCACTCCCCAGGAGCCTGTCTCGGGAAAGTGCAGCATGCTGCCCCAGGAGAAGAGAAGGAGTCGTTGGCCTTGTGGACGGAAAACGGTCGCGAAGCAGGAGCGCCGGCCCTGGCAAGAACAGCGGGCCGGTGGCAAGACAATTGTCACCCTCTGCTTGTGCAGAGAGACGAAGCTAAGGAGACACGGGCGGATGATTGGGCACGGGAGCGTGCTCTAATCTGAGGAAGGAGTCTGGACAGAAGGAAGGCCTTTCCTGTGCCTCTGGGCCCAAGGGGATAGCAGGTCCTTGGCCACCTGTCCAGAGGGCAGACGTGGGCTTGCCACCAATCTCCCGAACCTGAACTCGCAGAAACACCTCCTGGAGGAACGGGCAATCAAATGCCGTCTTCCTCCAGGATGTGGCAGCCTTGGCGGAGGCAGGGGGTGTGTCGGGGAAACAGGGACAGTTTCCCATTACTCCCCATCCCAGGGCACGGGCCGTGTGCAGTGATCCTCTCGCGGCTCCTCAAGGATGGGGAAGGCACGAGCCTAGTCCCCTGTCCCCCTGAATGCCAGAGCGAAAGGGCAGGCCTTGCCTACGAGGAGAGATGTCATTGTGAGCAGAGTGCCATCCTAGGCCATGCACGCTGCTGCAGGGTCGAGGCTGGGTCTGCTTATTTCGGCTAGGTAGGATGAACCCAGGATGTGAACTTGGAGCCCGGGAAAGCAAGGCCCAAGAGGCACCAGCTCTCCCGCTGCTCTTCTTCCCTGAAGCGACTAAAGCCTTGCTGAGGAAGCAGCGGCCAAGTGCTGTTCGCTCCAAGCCAAAGCCTCTGCGAAAGCACAGCATTCGCTGAGAAATCAGAGTCGGATCTGCGGGCTCTACTGCTGCTTGCCTGAGCCCGGTGTAACGGTGGGAGAAACCCGCATACAGCGAAATCCTCTTTGCCCGGGCATCTCCTCTGGGAAAGCACAGCATTCACTGGGAAATCAGAATCGGATGTGGGGGATGCTGCTGCTGAATACCTAAGCTACTCTCCACAGCACGTTGGAAGATACCCGCATGCAACGAAATCCTCTTTGCCCTAGCACCTCTTTGCCTAAGAGAGAAGCGTGGTTGCACATCTGAAAGGGACTTAAGGAAAGGGACATGTCTTTCACTGCACTCCCCAGGAGCAAGTCTGGGGCAGGCCGAACAAGCCGCCCCCAGAGAAGAGAAGGTGCCATTGGCCTTGAGTTTGGGAAACGGTCGGGAAGCAGGAGAGCCTGCCGTGGCAGGAAGAGCAGGCCGGTGGCAAGACAAGTGTCACCCGCTCCCGGTGCGGAGAGACGAAGCCTCACTGCTAATGAGACATGAGGTGACGACTAGGGCAGGGGCACCTGCTCCACTCTGAGGAAGGAGTCTGGGCAGAAGGCAGGCCTGTCTTGTGCCTCTGGTCCCAAGGGGACAGCATGTCCTTGACCACCTGTCCGTAGGGCACACTTGGGCTTGCTACCAGGAGCCAAACCCGGAACTTGAGGAACAGCTCCCTCGTGAAATGGGCAGTCAGATGCCATCTTCCTCCAAGATGTGACAGCGTTTTCGGTGGCAGGGGGTTGGCCGGGGAAGGAGTGGGGACAGTCCCCCAAAGCTCCCCATTCCAGGGAACGGACGGTGTTCAGGGATCCTGTCGCCTCTCCTCTCCTGTGGCGAAGGCACTGGCCTTGTCCGTGAGTCCGCCTGAGAGCCAGTACCAAAGGCCAAGCGTTGCCTACAACGGGAGTTGGTAGTGTGCATTGAGTGCCATCCTAGGCCACGCACGCTGCTGCAGGTTTGTGGCTGTGTCTGCTTATTTCGGCCTGGCAGCGAAAACCCAGGGCGCCAACATGAAGCCCGGGACAGCAAGGCCTAAGACGGACCAGCTCTCCGCAGCTCTTCTTCCCTGACGCGACAAAGCAAACACCGAAATCCTTGCTGAGGAAGCAGCAACGAAGTGCGGTTCCCGCCAAGCTGAAAACCTATGCGAAAGCATAGCCATCGCTTGGAAATCAGAGTCGTTTCTGTGGGCTGCTGTTGCTGCTTGCCTTAGCCTAGTATTCGAGCACGGCGGGAGGAACCCGCATAGAGCAAAAGCCTCTTTGCTAGGGCATCCCCTCTGGGAAAGCACAGCATTCTCTGGGAAATCAGAGTCGGATCTGTGGGATGCTGCTGCTGTTTTCCTGAGGAAGACTCCACAGCACGGTGTAATAAATCTGCATGGAGCGAGATCCACTTTGCCTGGGCATCCCTTCTGCCTGAGAGAGAAGCGTGGTTGCGCCTGTGGAAAGAGCCTTAAAGAAAGGGACATGTCTGTCACTGCACTCCCCAGGAGCCTGTCTCGGGAAAGTGCAGCATGCTGCCCCAGGAGAAGAGAAGGAGTCGTTGGCCTTGTGGACGGAAAACGGTCGCGAAGCAGGAGCGCCGGCCCTGGCAAGAACAGCGGGCCGGTGGCAAGACAATTGTCACCCTCTGCTTGTGCAGAGAGACGAAGCTAAGGAGACACGAGGGGATGATTGGGCACGGGAGCGTGCTCTAATCTGAGGAAGGAGTCTGGACAGAAGGAAGGCCTTTCCTGTGCCTCTGGGCCCAAGGGGATAGCAGGTCCTTGGCCACCTGTCCAGAGGGCAGACGTGGGCTTGCCACCAATCTCCCGAACCTGAACTCGCAGAAACACCTCCTGGAGGAACGGGCAATCAAATGCCGTCTTCCTCCAGGATGTGGCAGCCTTGGCGGAGGCAGGGGGTGTGTCGGGGAAACAGGGACAGTTTCCCATTACTCCCCATCCCAGGGCACGGGCCGTGTGCAGTGATCCTCTCGCGGCTCCTCAAGGATGGGGAAGGCACGAGCCTAGTCCCCTGTCCCCCTGAATGCCAGAGCGAAAGGGCAGGCCTTGCCTACGAGGAGAGATGTCATTGTGAGCAGAGTGCCATCCTAGGCCATGCACGCTGCTGCAGGGTCGAGGCTGGGTCTGCTTATTTCGGCTTGGTAGGATGAACCCAGGATGTGAACTTGGAGCCCGGGAAAGCAAGGCCCAAGAGGCACCAGCTCTCCCGCTGCTCTTCTTCCCTGAAGCGACTAAAGCCTTGCTGAGGAAGCAGCGGCCATGTGCTGTTCGCTCCAAGCCAAAGCCTCTGCGAAAGCACAGCATTCGCCGAGAAATCAGAGTCGGATCTGCGGGCTCTACTGCTGCTTGCCTTAGCCCGGTGTAACGGTGGGAGAAACCCGCATACAGCGAAATCCTCTTTGCCCGGGCATCTCCTCTGGGAAAGCACAGCATTCACTGGGAAATCAGAATCGGATGTGGGGGATGCTGCTGCTGAATACCTAAGCTACTCTCCACAGCACGTTGGAAGATACCCACATGCAACGAAATCCTCTTTGCCCTAGCACCTCTTTGCCTAAGAGAGAAGCGTGGTTGCACATCTGAAAGGGCCTTAAGGAAAGGGACATGTCTTTCACTGCACTCCCCAGGAGCAAGTCTGGGGCAGGCCGAACAAGCCGCCCCCAGAGAAGAGAAGGTGCCATTGGCCTTGAGTTTGGGAAACGGTCGGGAAGCAGGAGAGCCTGCCGTGGCAGGAAGAGCAGGCCGGTGGCAAGACAAGTGTCACCCGCTCCCGGTGCGGAGAGACGAAGCCTCACTGCTAATGAGACATGAGGTGACGACTAGGGCAGGGGCACCTGCTCCACTCTGAGGAAGGAGTCTGGGCAGAAGGCAGGCCTGTCTTGTGCCTCTGGTCCCAAGGGGACAGCATGTCCTTGACCACCTGTCCGTAGGGCACACTTGGGCTTGCTACCAGGAGCCAAACCCGGAACTTGAGGAACAGCTCCCTCGTGAAATGGGCAGTCAGATGCCATCTTCCTCCAAGATGTGACAGCGTTTTCGGTGGCAGGGGGTTTGCCGGGGAAGGAGTGGGGACAGTCCCCCAAAGCTCCCCATTCCAGGGAACGGACGGTGTTCAGGGATCCTGTCGCCTCTCCTCTCCTGTGGCGAAGGCACTGGCCTTGTCCGTGAGTCCGCCTGAGAGCCAGTACCAAAGGCCAAGCGTTGCCTACAACGGGAGTTGGTATTGTGTATTGAGTGCCATCCTAGGCCACGCACGCTGCTGCAGGTTTGTGGCTGTGTCTGCTTATTTCGGCCTGGCAACGAGAACCCAGGGCGCCAACATGAAGCCCGGGACAGCAAGGCCTAAGACGGACCAGCTCTCCGCAGCTCTTCTTCCCTGACGCGACAGAGCAAACACCGAAATCCTTGCTGAGGAAGCAGCAGCGAAGTGCGGTTCCCGCCAAGCTGAAAACCTATGCGAAAGCATAGCCATCGCTGGGAAATCAGAGTCGTTTCTGTGGGCTGCTGTTGCTGCTTGCCTTAGCCTAGTATTCGAGCACGGCGGGAGGAACCCGCATAGAGCAAAAGCCTCTTTGCTAGGGCATCCCCTCTGGGAAAGCACAGAATTCTCTGGGAAATCAGAGTCGGATCTGTGGGATGCTGCTGCTGTTTTCCTGAGGAAGACTCCACAGCACGGTGTAATAAATCCGCATGGAGCGAGATCCACTTTGCCTGGGCATCCCTTCTGCCTGAGAGAGAAGCGTGGTTGCGCCTGTGGAAAGATCCTTAAAGAAAGGGACATGTCTGTCACTGCACTCCCCAGGAGCCTGTCTCGGGAAAGTGCAGCATGCTGCCCCAGGAGAAGAGAAGGAGTCGTTGGCCTTGTGGACGGAAAACGGTCGCGAAGCAGGAGCGCCGGCCCTGGCAAGAACAGCGGGCCGGTGGCAAGACAATTGTCACCCTCTGCTTGTGCAGAGAGACGAAGCTAAGGAGACACGGGGGGATGATTGGGCACGGGAGCGTGCTCTAATCTGAGGAAGGAGTCTGGACAGAAGGAAGGCCTTTCCTGTGCCTCTGGGCCTAAGGGGATAGCAGGTCCTTGGCCACCTGTCCAGAGGGCAGACGTGGGCTTGCCACCAATCTCCCGAACCTGAACTCGCAGAAACACCTCCTGGAGGAACGGGCAATCAAATGCCGTCTTCCTCCAGGATGTGGCAGCCTTGGCGGAGGCAGGGGGTGTGTCGGGGAAACAGGGACAGTTTCCCATTACTCCCCATCCCAGGGCACGGGCCCTGTGCAGTGATCCTCTCGCGGCTCCTCAAGGATGGGGAAGGCACGAGCCTAGTCCCCTGTCCCCCTGAATGCCAGAGCGAAAGGGCAGGCCTTGCCTACGAGGAGAGATGTCATTGTGAGCAGAGTGCCATCCTAGGCCATGCACGCTGCTGCAGGGTCGAGGCTGGGTCTGCTTATTTCGGCTTGGTAGGATGAACCCAGGATGTGAACTTGGAGCCCGGGAAAGCAAGGCCCAAGAGGCACCAGCTCTCCCGCTGCTCTTCTTCCCTGAAGCGACTAAAGCCTTGCTGAGGAAGCAGCGGCCAAGTGCTGTTCGCTCCAAGCCAAAGCCTCTGCGAAAGCACAGCATTCGCTGAGAAATCAGAGTCGGATCTGCGGGCTCTACTGCTGCTTGCCTGAGCCCGGTCTCGCGGTGGGAGAAACCCGCATACAGTGAAATCCTCTTTGCCCGGGCATCTCCTCTGGGAAAGCACAGCCTTCACTGGGAAAACAGAATCGGATGTGGGGGATGCTGCTGCTGAATACCTAAGCTACTCTCCACAGCACGTTGGAAGATACCCGCATGCAACGAAATCCTCTTTGCCCTAGCACCTCTTTGCCTAAGAGAGAAGCGTGGTTGCACATCTGAAAGGGCCTTAAGGAAAGGGACATGTCTTTCACTGCACTCCCCAGGAGCAAGTCTGGGGCAGGCCGAACAAGCCGCCCCCAGAGAAGAGAAGGTGCCATTGGCCTTGAGTTTGGGAAACGGTCGGGAAGCAGGAGAGCCTGCCGTGGCAGGAAGAGCAGGCCGGTGGCAAGACAAGTGTCACCCGCTCCCGGTGCGGAGAGACGAAGCCTCACTGCTAATGAGACATGAGGTGACGACTAGGGCAGGGGCACCTGCTCCACTCTGAGGAAGGAGTCTGGGCAGAAGGCAGGCCTGTCTTGTGCCTCTGGTCCCAAGGGGACAGCATGTCCTTGACCACCTGTCCGTAGGGCACACTTGGGCTTGCTACCAGGAGCCAAACCCGGAACTTGAGGAACAGCTCCCTCGTGAAATGGGCAGTCAGATGCCATCTTCCTCCAAGATGTGACAGCGTTTTCGGTGGCAGGGGGTTGGCCGGGGAAGGAGTGGGGACAGTCCCCCAAAGCTCCCCATTCCAGGGAACGGACGGTGTTCAGGGAACCTGTCGCCTCTCCTCTCCTGTGGCGAAGGCACTGGCCTTGTCCGTGAGTCCGCCTGAGAGCCAGTACCAAAGGCCAAGCGTTGCCTACAACGGGAGTTGGTAGTGTGCATTGAGTGCCATCCTAGGCCACGCACGCTGCTGCAGGTTTGTGGCTGTGTCTGCTTATTTCGGCCTGGCAGCGAGAACCCAGGGCGCCAACATGAAGCCCGGGACAGCAAGGCCTAAGACGGACCAGCTCTCCGCAGCTCTTCTTCCCTGACGCGACAAAGCAAACACCGAAATCCTTGCTGAGGAAGCAGCAACGAAGTGCGGTTCCCGCCAAGCTGAAAACCTATGCGAAAGCATAGCCATCGCTGGGAAATCAGAGTCGTTTCTGTGGGCTGCTGTTGCTGCTTGCCTTAGCCTAGTATTCGAGCACGGCGGGAGGAACCCGCATAGAGCAAAAGCCTCTTTGCTAGGGCATCCCCTCTGGGAAAGCACAGCATTCTCTGGGAAATCAGAGTCGGATCTGTGGGATGCTGCTGCTGTTTTCCTGAGGAAGACTCCACAGCACGGTGTAATAAATCTGCATGGAGCGAGATCCACTTTGCCTGGGCATCCCTTCTGCCTGAGAGAGAAGCGTGGTTGCACCTGTGGAAAGAGCCTTAAAGAAAGGGACATGTCTGTCACTGCACTCCCCAGGAGCCTGTCTCGGGAAAGTGTAGCATGCTGCCCCAGGAGAAGAGAAGGAGTCGTTGGCCTTGTGGACGGAAAACGGTCGCGAAGCAGGAGCGCCGGCCCTGGCAAGAACAGCGGGCCGGTGGCAAGACAATTGTCACCCTCTGCTTGTGCAGAGAGACGAAGCTAAGGAGACACGAGGGGTTGATTGGGCACGGGAGCGTGCTCTAATCTGAGGAAGGAGTCTGGACAGAAGGAAGGCCTTTCCTGTGCCTCTGGGCCCAAGGGGATAGCAGGTCCTTGGCCACCTGTCCAGAGGGCAGACGTGGGCTTGCCACCAATCTCCCGAACCTGAACTCGCAGAAACACCTCCTGGAGGAACGGGCAATCAAATGCCGTCTTCCTCCAGGATGTGGCAGCCTTGGCGGAGGCAGGGGGTGTGTCGGGGAAACAGGGACAGTGTCCCATTACTCCCCATCGAGGGTCACGGGCCGTGTGCAGTGATCCTCTCGCGGCTCCTCAAGGATGGGGAAGGCACGAGCCTAGTCCCCTGTCCCCCTGAATGCCAGAGCGAAAGGGCAGGCCTTGCCTACGAGGAGAGATGTCATTGTGAGCAGAGTGCCATCCTAGGCCATGCACGCTGCTGCAGGGTCGAGGCTGGGTCTGCTTATTTCGGCTTGGTAGGATGAACCCAGGATGTGAACTTGGAGCCCGGGAAAGCAAGGCCCAAGAGGCACCAGCTCTCCCGCTGCTCTTCTTCCCTGAAGCGACTAAAGCCTTGCTGAGGAAGCAGCGGCCATGTGCTGTTCGCTCCAAGCCAAAGCCTCTGCGAAAGCACAGCATTCGCCGAGAAATCAGAGTCGGATCTGCGGGCTCTACTGCTGCTTGCCTGAGCCCGGTGTAACGGTGGGAGAAACCCACATACAGCGAAATCCTCTTTGCCCGGGCATCTCCTCTGGGAAAGCACAGCATTCACTGGGAAATCAGAATCGGATGTGGGGGATGCTGCTGCTGAATACCTAAGCTACTCTCCACAGCACGTTGGAAGATACCCACATGCAACGAAATCCTCTTTGCCCTAGCACCTCTTTGCCTAAGAGAGAAGCGTGGTTGCACATCTGAAAGGGCCTTAAGGAAAGGGACATGTCTTTCACTGCACTCCCCAGGAGCAAGTCTGGGGCAGGCCGAACAAGCCGCCCCCAGAGAAGAGAAGGTGCCATTGGCCTTGAGTTTGGGAAACGGTCGGGAAGCAGGAGAGCCTGCCGTGGCAGGAAGAGCAGGCCGGTGGCAAGACAAGTGTCACCCGCTCCCGGTGCGGAGAGACGAAGCCTCACTGCTAATGAGACATGAGGTGACGACTAGGGCAGGGGCACCTGCTCCACTCTGAGGAAGGAGTCTGGGCAGAAGGCAGGCCTGTCTTGTGCCTCTGGTCCCAAGGGGACAGCATGTCCTTGACCACCTGTCCGTAGGGCACACTTGGGCTTGCTACCAGGAGCCAAACCCGGAACTTGAGGAACAGCTCCCTCGTGAAATGGGCAGTCAGATGCCATCTTCCTCCAAGATGTGACAGCGTTTTCGGTGGCAGGGGGTTTGCCGGGGAAGGAGTGGGGACAGTCCCCCAAAGCTCCCCATTCCAGGGAACGGACGGTGTTCAGGGATCCTGTCGCCTCTCCTCTCCTGTGGCGAAGGCACTGGCCTTGTCCGTGAGTCCGCCTGAGAGCCAGTACCAAAGGCCAAGCGTTGCCTACAACGGGAGTTGGTATTGTGTATTGAGTGCCATCCTAGGCCACGCACGCTGCTGCAGGTTTGTGGCTGTGTCTGCTTATTTCGGCCTGGCAGCGAGAACCCAGGGCGCCAACATGAAGCCCGGGACAGCAAGGCCTAAGACGGACCAGCTCTCCGCAGCTCTTCTTCCCTGACGCGACAGAGCAAACACCGAAATCCTTGCTGAGGAAGCAGCAGCGAAGTGCGGTTCCCGCCAAGCTGAAAACCTATGCGAAAGCATAGCCATCGCTGGGAAATCAGAGTCGTTTCTGTGGGCTGCTGTTGCTGCTTGCCTTAGCCTAGTATTCGAGCACGGCGGGAGGAACCCGCATAGAGCAAAAGCCTCTTTGCTAGGGCATCCCCTCTGGGAAAGCACAGCATTCTCTGGGAAATCAGAGTCGGATCTGTGGGATGCTGCTGCTGTTTTCCTGAGGAAGACTCCACAGCACGGTGTAATAAATCCGCATGGAGCGAGATCCACTTTGCCTGGGCATCCCTTCTGCCTGAGAGAGAAGCGTGGTTGCGCCTGTGGAAAGATCCTTAAAGAAAGGGACATGTCTGTCACTGCACTCCCCAGGAGCCTGTCTCGGGAAAGTGCAGCATGCTGCCCCAGGAGAAGAGAAGGAGTCGTTGGCCTTGTGGACGGAAAACGGTCGCGAAGCAGGAGCGCCGGCCCTGGCAAGAACAGCGGGCCGGTGGCAAGACAATTGTCACCCTCTGCTTGTGCAGAGAGACGAAGCTAAGGAGACACGGGGGGATGATTGGGCACGGGAGCGTGCTCTAATCTGAGGAAGGAGTCTGGACAGAAGGAAGGCCTTTCCTGTGCCTCTGGGCCCAAGGGGATAGCAGGTCCTTGGCCACCTGTCCAGAGGGCAGACGTGGGCTTGCCACCAATCTCCCCAACCTGAACTCGCAGAAACACCTCCTGGAGGAACGGGCAATCAAATGCCGTCTTCCTCCAGGATGTGGCAGCCTTGGCGGAGGCAGGGGGTGTGTCGGGGAAACAGGGACAGTTTCCCATTACTCCCCATCCCAGGGCACGGGCCGTGTGCAGTGATCCTCTCGCGGCTCCTCAAGGATGGGGAAGGCACGAGCCTAGTCCCCTGTCCCCCTGAATGCCAGAGCGAAAGGGCAGGCCTTGCCTACGAGGAGAGATGTCATTGTGAGCAGAGTGCCATCCTAGGCCATGCACGCTGCTGCAGGGTCGAGGCTGGGTCTGCTTATTTCGGCTTGGTAGGATGAACCCAGGATGTGAACTTGGAGCCCGGGAAAGCAAGGCCCAAGAGGCACCAGCTCTCCCGCTGCTCTTCTTCCCTGAAGCGACTAAAGCCTTGCTGAGGAAGCAGCGGCCATGTGCTGTTCGCTCCAAGCCAAAGCCTCTGCGAAAGCACAGCATTCGCTGAGAAATCAGAGTCGGATCTGCGGGCTCTACTGCTGCTTGCCTGAGCCCGGTCTCGCGGTGGGAGAAACCCGCATACAGTGAAATCCTCTTTGCCCGGGCATCTCCTCTGGGAAAGCACAGCCTTCACTGGGAAAACAGAATCGGATGTGGGGGATGCTGCTGCTGAATACCTAAGCTACTCTCCACAGCACGTTGGAAGATACCCGCATGCAACGAAATCCTCTTTGCCCTAGCACCTCTTTGCCTAAGAGAGAAGCGTGGTTGCACATCTGAAAGGGCCTTAAGGAAAGGGACATGTCTTTCACTGCACTCCCCAGGAGCAAGTCTGGGGCAGGCCGAACAAGCCGCCCCCAGAGAAGAGAAGGTGCCATTGGCCTTGAGTTTGGGAAACGGTCGGGAAGCAGGAGAGCCTGCCGTGGCAGGAAGAGCAGGCCGGTGGCAAGACAAGTGTCACCCGCTCCCGGTGCGGAGAGACGAAGCCTCACTGCTAATGAGACATGAGGTGACGACTAGGGCAGGGGCACCTGCTCCACTCTGAGGAAGGAGTCTGGGCAGAAGGCAGGCCTGTCTTGTGCCTCTGGTCCCAAGGGGACAGCATGTCCTTGACCACCTGTCCGTAGGGCACACTTGGGCTTGCTACCAGGAGCCAAACCCGGAACTTGAGGAACAGCTCCCTCGTGAAATGGGCAGTCAGATGCCATCTTCCTCCAAGATGTGACAGCGTTTTCGGTGGCAGGGGGTTGGCCGGGGAAGGAGTGGGGACAGTCCCCCAAAGCTCCCCATTCCAGGGAACGGACGGTGTTCAGGGATCCTGTCGCCTCTCCTCTCCTGTGGCGAAGGCACTGGCCTTGTCCGTGAGTCCGCCTGAGAGCCAGTACCAAAGGCCAAGCGTTGCCTACAACGGGAGTTGGTAGTGTGCATTGAGTGCCATCCTAGGCCACGCACGCTGCTGCAGGTTTGTGGCTGTGTCTGCTTATTTCGGCCTGGCAGCGAGAACCCAGGGCGCCAACATGAAGCCCGGGACAGCAAGGCCTAAGACGGACCAGCTCTCCGCAGCTCTTCTTCCCTGACGTGACAGAGCAAACACCGAAATCCTTGCTGAGGAAGCAGCAGCGAAGTGCGGTTCCCGCCAAGCTGAAAACCTATGCGAAAGCATAGCCATCGCTGGGAAATCAGAGTCGTTTCTGTGGGCTGCTGTTGCTGCTTGCCTTAGCCTAGTATTCGAGCACGGCGGGAGGAACCCGCATAGAGCAAAAGCCTCTTTGCTAGGGCATCCCCTCTGGGAAAGCACAGCATTCTCTGGGAAATCAGAGTCGGATCTGTGGGATGCTGCTGCTGTTTTCCTGAGGAAGACTCCACAGCACGGTGTAATAAATCTGCATGGAGCGAGATCCACTTTGCCTGGGCATCCCTTCTGCCTGAGAGAGAAGCGTGGTTGCGCCTGTGGAAAGAGCCTTAAAGAAAGGGACATGTCTGTCACTGCACTCCCCAGGAGCCTGTCTCGGGAAAGTGCAGCATGCTGCCCCAGGAGAAGAGAAGGAGTCGTTGGCCTTGTGACGGAAAATGGTCGCGAAGCAGGAGCGCAGGCCCTGGTAAGAACAGCGGGCCGGTGGCAAGACAATTGTCACCCTCTGCTTGTGCAGAGAGACTAAGCTAAGGAGACACGGGGGGATGATTGGGCACGGGAGCGTGCTCTAATCTGAGGAAGGAGTCTGGACAGAAGGAAGGCCTTTCCTGTGCCTCTGGGCCCAAGGGGATAGCAGGTCCTTGGCCACCTGTCCAGAGGGCAGACGTGGGCTTGCCACCAATCTCCCCAACCTGAACTCGCAGAAACACCTCCTGGAGGAACGGGCAATCAAATGCCATCTTCCTCCAGGATGTGGCAGCCTTGGCGGAGGCAGGGGGTGTGTCGGGGAAACAGGGACAGTTTCCCATTACTCCCCATCCCAGGGCACGGGCCGTGTGCAGTGATCCTCTCGCGGCTCCTCAAGGATGGGGAAGGCACGAGCCTAGTCCCCTGTCCCCCTGAATGCCAGAGCGAAAGGGCAGGCCTTGCCTACGAGGAGAGATGTCATTGTGAGCAGAGTGCCATCCTAGGCCATGCACGCTGCTGCAGGGTCGAGGCTGGGTCTGCTTATTTCGGCTTGGTAGGATGAACCCAGGATGTGAACTTGGAGCCCGGGAAAGCAAGGCCCATGAGGCACCAGCTCTCCCGCTGCTCTTCATCCCTGAAGCGACTAAAGCCTTGCTGAGGAAGCAGCGGCCAAGTGCTCTTCGCTCCAAGCCAAAGCCTCTGCGAAAGCACAGCATTCGCCGAGAAATCAGAGTCGGATCTGCGGGCTCTACTGCTGCTTGCCTGAGCCCGGTGTAACGGTGGGAGAAACCCGCATACAGCGAAATCGTCTTTGCCCGGGCATCTCCTCTGGGAAAGCACAGCATTCACTGGGAAATCAGAATCGGATGTGGGGGATGCTGCTGCTGAATACCTAAGCTACTCTCCACAGCACATTGGAAGATACCCGCATGCAACGAAATCCTCTTTGCCCTAGCACCTCTTTGCCTAAGAGAGAAGCGTGGTTGCACATCTGAAAGGGCCTTAAGGAAAGGGACATGTCTTTCACTGCACTCCCCAGGAGCAAGTCTGGGGCAGGCCGAACAAGCCGCCCCCAGAGAAGAGAAGGTGCCATTGGCCTTGAGTTTGGGAAACGGTCGGGAAGCAGGAGAGCCTGCCGTGGCAGGAAGAGCAGGCCGGTGGCAAGACAAGTGTCACCCGCTCCCGGTGCGGAGAGACGAAGCCTCACTGCTAATGAGACATGAGGTGACGACTAGGGCAGGGGCACCTGCTCCACTCTGAGGAAGGAGTCTGGGCAGAAGGCAGGCCTGTCTTGTGCCTCTGGTCCCAAGGGGACAGCATGTCCTTGACCACCTGTCCGTAGGGCACACTTGGGCTTGCTACCAGGAGCTAAACCCGGAACTTGAGGAACAGCTCCCTCGTGAAATGGGCAGTCAGATGCCATCTTCCTCCAAGATGTGACAGCGTTTTCGGTGGCAGGGGGTTTGCCGGGGAAGGAGTGGGGACAGTCCCCCAAAGCTCCCCATTCCAGGGAACGGACGGTGTTCAGTGATCCTGTCGCCTCTCCTCTCCTGTGGCGAAGGCACTGGCCTTGTCCGTGAGTCCGCCTGAGAGCCAGTACCAAAGGCCAAGCGTTGCCTACAACGGGAGTTGGTAGTGTGCATTGAGTGCCATCCTAGGCCACGCACGCTGCTGCAGGTTTGTGGCTGTGTCTGCTTATTTCGGCCTGGCAGCGAGAACCCAGGGCGCCAACATGAAGCCCGGGACAGCAAGGCCTAAGACGGACCAGCTCTCCGCAGCTCTTCTTCCCTGACGTGACAGAGCAAACACCGAAATCCTTGCTGAGGAAGCAGCAGCGAAGTGCGGTTCCCGCCAAGCTGAAAACCTATGCGAAAGCATAGCCATCGCTGGGAAATCAGAGTCGTTTCTCTGGGCTGCTGTTGCTGCTTGCCTTAGCCTAGTATTCGAGCACGGCGGGAGGAACCCGCATAGAGCAAAAGCCTCTTTGCTAGGGCATCCCCTCTGAGAAAGCACAGCATTCTCTGGGAAATCAGAGTCGGATCCGTGGGATGCTGCTGCTGTTTTCCTGAGGAAGACTCCACAGCACGGTGTAATAAATCCGCATGGAGCGAGATCCACTTTGCCTGGGCATCCCTTCTGCCTGAGAGAGAAGCGTGGTTGCGCCTGTGGAAAGAGCCTTAAAGAAAGGGACATGACTGTCACTGCACTCCCCAGGAGCCTGTCTCGGGAAAGTGCAGCATGCTGCCCCAGGAGAAGAGAAGGAGTCGTTGGCCTTGTGGACGGAAAACGGTCGCGAAGCAGGAGCGCCGGCCCTGGCAAGAACAGCGGGCCGGTGGCAAGACAATTGACACCCTCTGCTTGTGCAGAGAGACGAAGCTAAGGAGACACGAGGGGATGATTGGGCACGGGAGCGTGCTCTAATCTGAGGAAGGAGTCTGGACAGAAGGAAGGCCTTTCCTGTGCCTCTGGGCCCAAGGGGATAGCAGGTCCTTGGCCACCTGTCCAGAGGGCAGACGTGGGCTTGCCACCAATCTCCCGAACCTGAACTCGCAGAAACACCTCCTGGAGGAACGGGCAATCAAATGCCGTCTTCCTCCAGGATGTGGCAGCCTTGGCGGAGGCAGGGGGTGTGTCGGGGAAACAGGGACAGTGTCCCATTACTCCCCATCCCAGGTCACGGGCCGTGTGCAGTGATCCTCTCGCGGCTCCTCAAGGATGGGGAAGGCACGAGCCTAGTCCCCTGTCCCCCTGAATGCCAGAGCGAAAGGGCAGGCCTTGCCTACGAGGAGAGATGTCATTGTGAGCAGAGTGCCATCCTAGGCCATGCACGCTGCTGCAGGGTCGAGGCTGGGTCTGCTTATTTCGGCTTGGTAGGATGAACCCAGGATGTGAACTTGGAGCCCGGGAAAGCAAGGCCCAAGAGGCACCAGCTCTCCCGCTGCTCTTCTTCCCTGAAGCGACTAAAGCCTTGCTGAGGAAGCAGCGGCCATGTGCTGTTCGCTCCAAGCCAAAGCCTCTGCGAAAGCACAGCATTCGCTGAGAAATCAGAGTCGGATCTGCGGGCTCTACTGCTGCTTGCCTGAGCCCGGTCTCGCGGTGGGAGAAACCCGCATACAGTGAAATCCTCTTTGCCCGGGCATCTCCGCTGGGAAAGCACAGCCTTCACTGGGAAAACAGAATCGGATGTGGGGGATGCTGCTGCTGAATACCTAAGCTACTCTCCACAGCACGTTGGAAGATACCCGCATGCAACGAAATCCTCTTTGCCCTAGCACCTCTTTGCCTAAGAGAGAAGCGTGGTTGCACATCTGAAAGGGCCTTAAGGAAAGGGACATGTCTTTCACTGCACTCCCCAGGAGCAAGTCTGGGGCAGGCCGAACAAGCCGCCCCCAGAGAAGAGAAGGTGCCATTGGCCTTGAGTTTGGGAAACGGTCGGGAAGCAGGAGAGCCTGCCGTGGCAGGAAGAGCAGGCCGGTGGCAAGACAAGTGTCACCCGCTCCCGGTGCGGAGAGACGAAGCCTCACTGCTAATGAGACATGAGGTGACGACTAGGGCAGGGGCACCTGCTCCACTCTGAGGAAGGAGTCTGGGCAGAAGGCAGGCCTGTCTTGTGCCTCTGGTCCCAAGGGGACAGCATGTCCTTGACCACCTGTCCGTAGGGCACACTTGGGCTTGCTACCAGGAGCCAAACCCGGAACTTGAGGAACAGCTCCCTCGTGAAATGGGCAGTCAGATGCCATCTTCCTCCAAGATGTGACAGCGTTTTCGGTGGCAGGGGGTTGGCCGGGGAAGGAGTGGGGACAGTCCCCCAAAGCTCCCCATTCCAGGGAACGGACGGTGTTCAGGGATCCTGTCGCCTCTCCTCTCCTGTGGCGAAGGCACTGGCCTTGTCCGTGAGTCCGCCTGAGAGCCAGTACCAAAGGCCAAGCGTTGCCTACAACGGGAGTTGGTAGTGTGCATTGAGTGCCATCCTAGGCCACGCACGCTGCTGCAGGTTTGTGGCTGTGTCTGCTTATTTCGGCCTGGCAGCGAGAACCCAGGGCGCCAACATGAAGCCCGGGACAGCAAGGCCTAAGACGGACCAGCTCTCCGCAGCTCTTCTTCCCTGACGCGACAAAGCAAACACCGAAATCCTTGCTGAGGAAGCAGCAACGAAGTGCGGTTCCCGCCAAGCTGAAAACCTATGCGAAAGCATAGCCATCGCTGGGAAATCAGAGTCGTTTCTGTGGGCTGCTGTTGCTGCTTGCCTTAGCCTAGTATTCGAGCACGGCGGGAGGAACCCGCATAGAGCAAAAGCCTCTTTGCTAGGGCATCCCCTCTGGGAAAGCACAGCATTCTCTGGGAAATCAGAGTCGGATCTGTGGGATGCTGCTGCTGTTTTCCTGAGGAAGACTCCACAGCACGGTGTAATAAATCTGCATGGAGCGAGATCCACTTTGCCTGGGCATCCCTTCTGCCTGAGAGAGAAGCGTGGTTGCACCTGTGGAAAGAGCCTTAAAGAAAGGGACATGTCTGTCACTGCACTCCCCAGGAGCCTGTCTCGGGAAAGTGTAGCATGCTGCCCCAGGAGAAGAGAAGGAGTCGTTGGCCTTGTGGACGGAAAACGGTCGCGAAGCAGGAGCGCCGGCCCTGGCAAGAACAGCGGGCCGGTGGCAAGACAATTGTCACCCTCTGCTTGTGCAGAGAGACGAAGCTAAGGAGACACGAGGGGTTGATTGGGCACGGGAGCGTGCTCTAATCTGAGGAAGGAGTCTGGACAGAAGGAAGGCCTTTCCTGTGCCTCTGGGCCCAAGGGGATAGCAGGTCCTTGGCCACCTGTCCAGAGGGCAGACGTGGGCTTGCCACCAATCTCCCGAACCTGAACTCGCAGAAACACCTCCTGGAGGAACGGGCAATCAAATGCCGTCTTCCTCCAGGATGTGGCAGCCTTGGCGGAGGCAGGGGGTGTGTCGGGGAAACAGGGACAGTGTCCCATTACTCCCCATCCCAGGTCACGGGCCGTGTGCAGTGATCCTCTCGCGGCTCCTCAAGGATGGGGAAGGCACGAGCCTAGTCCCCTGTCCCCCTGAATGCCAGAGCGAAAGGGCAGGCCTTGCCTACGAGGAGAGATGTCATTGTGAGCAGAGTGCCATCCTAGGCCATGCACGCTGCTGCAGGGTCGAGGCTGGGTCTGCTTATTTCGGCTTGGTAGGATGAACCCAGGATGTGAACTTGGAGCCCGGGAAAGCAAGGCCCAAGAGGCACCAGCTCTCCCGCTGCTCTTCTTCCCTGAAGCGACTAAAGCCTTGCTGAGGAAGCAGCGGCCATGTGCTGTTCGCTCCAAGCCAAAGCCTCTGCGAAAGCACAGCATTCGCCGAGAAATCAGAGTCGGATCTGCGGGCTCTACTGCTGCTTGCCTGAGCCCGGTGTAACGGTGGGAGAAACCCGCATACAGCGAAATCCTCTTTGCCCGGGCATCTCCTCTGGGAAAGCACAGCATTCACTGGGAAATCAGAATCGGATGTGGGGGATGCTGCTGCTGAATACCTAAGCTACTCTCCACAGCACGTTGGAAGATACCCACATGCAACGAAATCCTCTTTGCCCTAGCACCTCTTTGCCTAAGAGAGAAGCGTGGTTGCACATCTGAAAGGGCCTTAAGGAAAGGGACATGTCTTTCACTGCACTCCCCAGGAGCAAGTCTGGGGCAGGCCGAACAAGCCGCCCCCAGAGAAGAGAAGGTGCCATTGGCCTTGAGTTTGGGAAACGGTCGGGAAGCAGGAGAGCCTGCCGTGGCAGGAAGAGCAGGCCGGTGGCAAGACAAGTGTCACCCGCTCCCGGTGCGGAGAGACGAAGCCTCACTGCTAATGAGACATGAGGTGACGACTAGGGCAGGGGCACCTGCTCCACTCTGAGGAAGGAGTCTGGGCAGAAGGCAGGCCTGTCTTGTGCCTCTGGTCCCAAGGGGACAGCATGTCCTTGACCACCTGTCCGTAGGGCACACTTGGGCTTGCTACCAGGAGCCAAACCCGGAACTTGAGGAACAGCTCCCTCGTGAAATGGGCAGTCAGATGCCATCTTCCTCCAAGATGTGACAGCGTTTTCGGTGGCAGGGGGTTTGCCGGGGAAGGAGTGGGGACAGTCCCCCAAAGCTACCCATTCCAGGGAACGGACGGTGTTCAGGGATCCTGTCGCCTCTCCTCTCCTGTGGCGAAGGCACTGGCCTTGTCCGTGAGTCCGCCTGAGAGCCAGTACCAAAGGCCAAGCGTTGCCTACAACGGGAGTTGGTATTGTGTATTGAGTGCCATCCTAGGCCACGCACGCTGCTGCAGGTTTGTGGCTGTGTCTGCTTATTTCGGCCTGGCAGCGAGAAACCAGGGCGCCAACATGAAGCCCGGGACAGCAAGGCCTAAGACGGACCAGCTCTCCGCAGCTCTTCTTCCCTGACGCGACAGAGCAAACACCGAAATCCTTGCTGAGGAAGCAGCAGCGAAGTGCGGTTCCCGCCAAGCTGAAAAGCTATGCGAAAGCATAGCCATCGCTGGGAAATCAGAGTCGTTTCTGTGGGCTGCTGTTGCTGCTTGCCTTAGCCTAGTATTCGAGCACGGCGGGAGGAACCCGCATAGAGCAAAAGCCTCTTTGCTAGGGCATCCCCTCTGGGAAAGCACAGCATTCTCTGGGAAATCAGAGTCGGATCTGTGGGATGCTGCTGCTGTTTTCCTGAGGAAGACTCCACAGCACGGTGTAATAAATCCGCATGGAGCGAGATCCACTTTGCCTGGGCATCCCTTCTGCCTGAAAGAGAAGCGTGGTTGCGCCTGTGGAAAGATCCTTAAAGAAAGGGACATGTCTGTCACTGCACTCCCCAGGAGCCTGTCTCGGGAAAGTGCAGCATGCTGCCCCAGGAGAAGAGAAGGAGTCGTTGGCCTTGTGGACGGAAAACGGTCGCGAAGCAGGAGCGCCGGCCCTGGCAAGAACAGCGGGCCGGTGGCAAGACAATTGTCACCCTCTGCTTGTGCAGAGAGACGAAGCTAAGGAGACACGGGGGGATGATTGGGCACGGGAGCGTGCTCTAATCTGAGGAAGGAGTCTGGACAGAAGGAAGGCCTTTCCTGTGCCTCTGGGCCCAAGGGGATAGCAGGTCCTTGGCCACCTGTCCAGAGGGCAGACGTGGGCTTGCCACCAATCTCCCCAACCTGAACTCGCAGAAACACCTCCTGGAGGAACGGGCAATCAAATGCCGTCTTCCTCCAGGATGTGGCAGCCTTGGCGGAGGCAGGGGGTGTGTCGGGGAAACAGGGACAGTTTCCCATTACTCCCCATCCCAGGGCACGGGCCGTGTGCAGTGATCCTCTCGCGGCTCCTCAAGGATGGGGAAGGCACGAGCCTAGTCCCCTGTCCCCCTGAATGCCAGAGCGAAAGGGCAGGCCTTGCCTACGAGGAGAGATGTCATTGTGAGCAGAGTGCCATCCTAGGCCATGCACGCTGCTGCAGGGTCGAGGCTGGGTCTGCTTATTTCGGCTTGGTAGGATGAACCCAGGATGTGAACTTGGAGCCCGGGAAAGCAAGGCCCAAGAGGCACCAGCTCTCCCGCTGCTCTTCTTCCCTGAAGCGACTAAAGCCTTGCTGAGGAAGCAGCGGCCATGTGCTGTTCGCTCCAAGCCAAAGCCTCTGCGAAAGCACAGCATTCGCTGAGAAATCAGAGTCGGATCTGCGGGCTCTACTGCTGCTTGCCTGAGCCCGGTCTCGCGGTGGGAGAAACCCGCATACAGTGAAATCCTCTTTGCCCGGGCATCTCCTCTGGGAAAGCACAGCCTTCACTGGGAAAACAGAATCGGATGTGGGGGATGCTGCTGCTGAATACCTAAGCTACTCTCCACAGCACGTTGGAAGATACCCGCATGCAACGAAATCCTCTTTGCCCTAGCACCTCTTTGCCTAAGAGAGAAGCGTGGTTGCACATCTGAAAGGGCCTTAAGGAAAGGGACATGTCTTTCACTGCACTCCCCAGGAGCAAGTCTGGGGCAGGCCGAACAAGCCGCCCCCAGAGAAGAGAAGGTGCCATTGGCCTTGAGTTTGGGAAACGGTCGGGAAGCAGGAGAGCCTGCCGTGGCAGGAAGAGCAGGCCGGTGGCAAGACAAGTGTCACCCGCTCCCGGTGCGGAGAGACGAAGCCTCACTGCTAATGAGACATGAGGTGACGACTAGGGCAGGGGCACCTGCTCCACTCTGAGGAAGGAGTCTGGGCAGAAGGCAGGCCTGTCTTGTGCCTCTGGTCCCAAGGGGACAGCATGTCCTTGACCACCTGTCCGTAGGGCACACTTGGGCTTGCTACCAGGAGCCAAACCCGGAACTTGAGGAACAGCTCCCTCGTGAAATGGGCAGTCAGATGCCATCTTCCTCCAAGATGTGACAGCGTTTTCGGTGGCAGGGGGTTGGCCGGGGAAGGAGTGGGGACAGTCCCCCAAAGCTCCCCATTCCAGGGAACGGACGGTGTTCAGGGATCCTGTCGCCTCTCCTCTCCTGTGGCGAAGGCACTGGCCTTGTCCGTGAGTCCGCCTGAGAGCCAGTACCAAAGGCCAAGCGTTGCCTACAACGGGAGTTGGTAGTGTGCATTGAGTGCCATCCTAGGCCACGCACGCTGCTGCAGGTTTGTGGCTGTGTCTGCTTATTTCGGCCTGGCAGCGAGAACCCAGGGCGCCAACATGAAGCCCGGGACAGCAAGGCCTAAGACGGACCAGCTCTCCGCAGCTCTTCTTCCCTGACGTGACAGAGCAAACACCGAAATCCTTGCTGAGGAAGCAGCAGCGAAGTGCGGTTCCCGCCAAGCTGAAAACCTATGCGAAAGCATAGCCATCGCTGGGAAATCAGAGTCGTTTCTGTGGGCTGCTGTTGCTGCTTGCCTTAGCCTAGTATTCGAGCACGGCGGGAGGAACCCGCATAGAGCAAAAGCCTCTTTGCTAGGGCATCCCCTCTGGGAAAGCACAGCATTCTCTGGGAAATCAGAGTCGGATCTGTGGGATGCTGCTGCTGTTTTCCTGAGGAAGACTCCACAGCACGGTGTAATAAATCTGCATGGAGCGAGATCCACTTAGCCTGGGCATCCCTTCTGCCTGAGAGAGAAGCGTGGTTGCGCCTGTGGAAAGAGCCTTAAAGAAAGGGACATGTCTGTCACTGCACTCCCCAGGAGCCTGTCTCGGGAAAGTGCAGCATGCTGCCCCAGGAGAAGAGAAGGAGTCGTTGGCCTTGTGACGGAAAATGGTCGCGAAGCAGGAGCGCAGGCCCTGGTAAGAACAGCGGGCCGGTGGCAAGACAATTGTCACCCTCTGCTTGTGCAGAGAGACTAAGCTAAGGAGACACGGGGGGATGATTGGGCACGGGAGCGTGCTCTAATCTGAGGAAGGAGTCTGGACAGAAGGAAGGCCTTTCCTGTGCCTCTGGGCCCAAGGGGATAGCAGGTCCTTGGCCACCTGTCCAGAGGGCAGACGTGGGCTTGCCACCAATCTCCCCAACCTGAACTCGCAGAAACACCTCCTGGAGGAACGGGCAATCAAATGCCATCTTCCTCCAGGATGTGGCAGCCTTGGCGGAGGCAGGGGGTGTGTCGGGGAAACAGGGACAGTTTCCCATTACTCCCCATCCCAGGGCACGGGCCGTGTGCAGTGATCCTCTCGCGGCTCCTCAAGGATGGGGAAGGCACGAGCCTAGTCCCCTGTCCCCCTGAATGCCAGAGCGAAAGGGCAGGCCTTGCCTACGAGGAGAGATGTCATTGTGAGCAGAGTGCCATCCTAGGCCATGCACGCTGCTGCAGGGTCGAGGCTGGGTCTGCTTATTTCGGCTTGGTAGGATGAACCCAGGATGTGAACTTGGAGCCCGGGAAAGCAAGGCCCATGAGGCACCAGCTCTCCCGCTGCTCTTCTTCCCTGAAGCGACTAAAGCCTTGCTGAGGAAGCAGCGGCCAAGTGCTGTTCGCTCCAAGCCAAAGCCTCTGCGAAAGCACAGCATTCGCCGAGAAATCAGAGTCGGATCTGCGGGCTCTACTGCTGCTTGCCTGAGCCCGGTGTAACAGTGGGAGAAACCCGCATACAGCGAAATCGTCTTTGCCCGGGCATCTCCTCTGGGAAAGCACAGCATTCACTGGGAAATCAGAATCGGATGTGGGGGATGCTGCTGCTGAATACCTAAGCTACTCTCCACAGCACATTGGAAGATACCCGCATGCAACGAAATCCTCTTTGCCCTAGCACCTCTTTGCCTAAGAGAGAAGCGTGGTTGCACATCTGAAAGGGCCTTAAGGAAAGGGACATGTCTTTCACTGCACTCCCCAGGAGCAAGTCTGGGGCAGGCCGAACAAGCCGCCCCCAGAGAAGAGAAGGTGCCATTGGCCTTGAGTTTGGGAAACGGTCGGGAAGCAGGAGAGCCTGCCGTGGCAGGAAGAGCAGGCCGGTGGCAAGACAAGTGTCACCCGCTCCCGGTGCGGAGAGACGAAGCCTCACTGCTAATGAGACATGAGGTGACGACTAGGGCAGGGGCACCTGCTCCACTCTGAGGAAGGAGTCTGGGCAGAAGGCAGGCCTGTCTTGTGCCTCTGGTCCCAAGGGGACAGCATGTCCTTGACCACCTGTCCGTAGGGCACACTTGGGCTTGCTACCAGGAGCTAAACCCGGAACTTGAGGAACAGCTCCCTCGTGAAATGGGCAGTCAGATGCCATCTTCCTCCAAGATGTGACAGCGTTTTCGGTGGCAGGGGGTTTGCCGGGGAAGGAGTGGGGACAGTCCCCCAAAGCTCCCCATTCCAGGGAACGGACGGTGTTCAGGGATCCTGTCGCCTCTCCTCTCCTGTGGCGAAGGCACTGGCCTTGTCCGTGAGTCCGCCTGAGAGCCAGTACCAAAGGCCAAGCGTTGCCTACAACGGGAGTTGGTAGTGTGCATTGAGTGCCATCCTAGGCCACGCACGCTGCTGCAGGTTTGTGGCTGTGTCTGCTTATTTCGGCCTGGCAGCGAGAACCCAGGGCGCCAACATGAAGCCCGGGACAGCAAGGCCTAAGACGGACCAGCTCTCCGCAGCTCTTCTTCCCTGACGTGACAGAGCAAACACCGAAATCCTTGCTGAGGAAGCAGCAGCGAAGTGCGGTTCCCGCCAAGCTGAAAACCTATGCGAAAGCATAGCCATCGCTGGGAAATCAGAGTCGTTTCTCTGGGCTGCTGTTGCTGCTTGCCTTAGCCTAGTATTCGAGCACGGCGGGAGGAACCCGCATAGAGCAAAAGCCTCTTTGCTAGGGCATCCCCTCTGAGAAAGCACAGCATTCTCTGGGAAATCAGAGTCGGATCCGTGGGATGCTGCTGCTGTTTTCCTGAGGAAGACTCCACAGCACGGTGTAATAAATCCGCATGGAGCGAGATCCACTTTGCCTGGGCATCCCTTCTGCCTGAGAGAGAAGCGTGGTTGCGCCTGTGGAAAGAGCCTTAAAGAAAGGGACATGTCTGTCACTGCACTCCCCAGGAGCCTGTCTCGGGAAAGTGCAGCATGCTGCCCCAGGAGAAGAGAAGGAGTCGTTGGCCTTGTGGACGGAAAACGGTCGCGAAGCAGGAGCGCCGGCCCTGGCAAGAACAGCGGGCCGGTGGCAAGACAATTGACACCCTCTGCTTGTGCAGAGAGACGAAGCTAAGGAGACACGAGGGGATGATTGGGCACGGGAGCGTGCTCTAATCTGAGGAAGGAGTCTGGACAGAAGGAAGGCCTTTCCTGTGCCTCTGGGCCCAAGGGGATAGCAGGTCCTTGGCCACCTGTCCAGAGGGCAGACGTGGGCTTGCCACCAATCTCCCGAACCTGAACTCGCAGAAACACCTCCTGGAGGAACGGGCAATCAAATGCCGTCTTCCTCCAGGATGTGGCAGCCTTGGCGGAGGCAGGGGGTGTGTCGGGGAAACAGGGACAGTGTCCCATTACTCCCCATCCCAGGTCACGGGCCGTGTGCAGTGATCCTCTCGCGGCTCCTCAAGGATGGGGAAGGCACGAGCCTAGTCCCCTGTCCCCCTGAATGCCAGAGCGAAAGGGCAGGCCTTGCCTACGAGGAGAGATGTCATTGTGAGCAGAGTGCCATCCTAGGCCATGCACGCTGCTGCAGGGTCGAGGCTGGGTCTGCTTATTTCGGCTTGGTAGGATGAACCCAGGATGTGAACTTGGAGCCCGGGAAAGCAAGGCCCAAGAGGCACCAGCTCTCCCGCTGCTCTTCTTCCCTGAAGCGACTAAAGCCTTGCTGAGGAAGCAGCGGCCAAGTGCTGTTCGCTCCAAGCCAAAGCCTCTGTGAAAGCACAGCATTCGCCGAGAAATCAGAGTCGGATCTGCGGGCTCTAAAGCTGCTTGCCTGAGCCCGGTGTAACGGTGGGAGAAACCCGCATACAGCGAATCCTCTTTGCCCGGGCATCTCCTCTGGGAAAGCACAGCATTCACTGGGAAATCAGAATCGGATGTGGGGGATGCTGCTGCTGAATACCTAAGCTACTCTCCACAGCACGTTGGAAGATACCCGCATGCAACGAAATCCTCTTTGCCCTAGCACCTCTTTGCCTAAGAGAGAAGCGTGGTTGCACATCTGAAAGGGCCTTAAGGAAAGGGACATGTCTTTCACTGCACTCCCCAGGAGCAAGTCTGGGGCAGGCCGAACAAGCCGCCCCCAGAGAAGAGAAGGTGCCATTGGCCTTGAGTTTGGGAAACGGTCGGGAAGCAGGAGAGCCTGCCGTGGCAGGAAGAGCAGGCCGGTGGCAAGACAAGTGTCACCCGTTCCCGGTGCGGAGAGACGAAGCCTCACTGCTAATGAGACATGAGGTGACGACTAGGGCAGGGGCACCTGCTCCACTCTGAGGAAGGAGTCTGGGCAGAAGGCAGGCCTGTCTTGTGCCTCTGGTCCCAAGGGGACAGCATGTCCTTGACCACCTGTCCGTAGGGCACACTTGGGCTTGCTACCAGGAGCTAAACCCGGAACTTGAGGAACAGCTCCCTCGTGAAATGGGCAGTCAGATGCCATCTTCCTCCAAGATGTGACAGCGTTTTCGGTGGCAGGGGGTTTGCCGGGGAAGGAGTGGGGACAGTCCCCCAAAGCTCCCCATTCCAGGGAACGGACGGTGTTCAGGGATCCTGTCGCCTCTCCTCTCCTGTGGCGAAGGCACTGGCCTTGTCCGTGAGTCCGCCTGAGAGCCAGTACCAAAGGCCAAGCGTTGCCTACAACGGGAGTTGGTATTGTGTATTGAGTGCCATCCTAGGCCACGCACGCTGCTGCAGGTTTGTGGCTGTGTCTGCTTATTTCGGCCTGGCAGCGAGAACCCAGGGCGCCAACATGAAGCCCGGGACAGCAAGGCCTAAGACGGACCAGCTCTCCGCAGCTCTTCTTCCCTGACGCGACAGAGCAAACACCGAAATCCTTGCTGAGGAAGCAGCATCGAAGTGCGGTTCCCGCCAAGCTGAAAACCTATGCGAAAGCATAGCCATCGCTGGGAAATCAGAGTCGTTTCTGTGGGCTGCTGTTGCTGCTTGCCTTAGCCTATTATTCGAGCACGGCGGGAGGAACCCGCATAGAGCAAAAGCCTCTTTGCTAGGGCATACCCTCTGGGAAAGCACAGCATTCTCTGGGAAATCAGAGTCGGATCTGTGGGATGCTGCTGCTGTTTTCCTGAGGAAGACTCCACAGCACGGTGTAATAAATCTGCATGGAGCGAGATCCACTTTGCCTGGGCATCCCTTCTGCCTGAGAGAGAAGCGTGGTTGCGCCTGTGGAAAGAGCCTTAAAGAAAGGGACATGTCTGTCACTGCACTCCCCAGGAGCCTGTCTCGGGAAAGTGCAGCATGCTGCCCCAGGAGAAGAGAAGGAGTCGTTGGCCTTGTGGACGGAAAACGGTCGCGAAGCAGGAGCGCCGGCCCTGGCAAGAACAGCGGGCCGGTGGCAAGACAATTGTCACCCTCTGCTTGTGCAGAGAGACGAAGCTAAGGAGACACGGGGGGATGATTGGGCACGGGAGCGTGCTCTAATCTGAGGAAGGAGTGTGGACAGAAGGAAGGCCTTTCCTGTGCCTCTGGGCCCAAGGGGATAGCAGGTCCTTGGCCACCTGTCCAGAGGGCAGACGTGGGCTTGCCACCAATCTCCCCAACCTGAACTCGCAGAAACACCTCCTGGAGGAACGGGCAATCAAATGCCGTCTTCCTCCAGGATGTGGCAGCCTTGGCGGAGGCAGGGGGTGTGTCGGGGAAACAGGGACAGTTTCCCATTACTCCCCATCCCAGGGCACGGGCCGTGTGCAGTGATCCTCTCGCGGCTCCTCAAGGATGGGGAAGGCACGAGCCTAGTCCCCTGTCCCCCTGAATGCCAGAGCGAAAGGGCAGGCCTTGCCTACGAGGAGAGATGTCATTGTGAGCAGAGTGCCATCCTAGGCCATGCACGCTGCTGCAGGGTCGAGGCTGGGTCTGCTTATTTCGGCTTGGTAGGATGAACCCAGGATGTGAACTTGGAGCCCGGGAAAGCAAGGCCCAAGAGGCACCAGCTCTCCCGCTGCTCTTCTTCCCTGAAGCGACTAAAGCCTTGCTGAGGAAGCAGCGGCCAAGTGCTGTTCGCTCCAAGCCAAAGCCTCTGCGAAAGCACAGCATTCGCTGAGAAATCAGAGTCGGATCTGCGGGCTCTACTGCTGCTTGCCTGAGCCCGGTCTCGCGGTGGGAGAAACCCGCATACAGCGAAATCCTCTTTGCCCGGGCATCTCCTCTGGGAAAGCACAGCATTCACTGGGAAATCAGAATCGGATGTGGGGGATGCTGCTGCTGAATACCTAAGCTACTCTCCACAGCACGTTGGAAGATACCCGCATGCAACGAAATCCTCTTTGCCCTAGCACCTCTTTGCCTAAGAGAGAAGCGTGGTTGCACATCTGAAAGGGCCTTAAGGAAAGGGACATGTCTTTCACTGCACTCCCCAGGAGCAAGTCTGGGGCAGGCCGAACAAGCCGCCCCCAGAGAAGAGAAGGTGCCATTGGCCTTGAGTTTGGGAAACGGTCGGGAAGCAGGAGAGCCTGCCGTGGCAGGAAGAGAAGGCCGGAGGCAAGACAAGTGTCACCCGCTCCCTGTGCGGAGACACGAAGCCTCACTGCTAATGAGACATGAGGTGACGACTAGGGCAGGGGCACCTGCTCCACTCTGAGGAAGGAGTCTGGGCAGAAGGCAGGCCTGTCTTGTGCCTCTGGTCCCAAGGGGACAGCATGTCCTTGACCACCTGTCCGTAGGGCACACTTGGGCTTGCTACCAGGAGCCAAACCCGGAACTTGAGGAACAGCTCCCTCGTGAAATGGGCAGTCAGATGCCATCTTCCTCCAAGATGTGGCAGCGTTTTCGGTGGCAGGGGGTTTGCCGGGGAAGGAGTGGGAACAGTCCCCCAAAGCTCCCCATTCCAGGGAACGGACGGTGTTCAGGAATCCTGTCGCCTCTCCTCTCCTGTGGCGAAGGCACTGGCCTTGTCCGTGAGTCCGCCTGAGAGCCAGTACCAAAGGCCAAGCGTTGCCTACAACGGGAGTTGGTAGTGTGCATTGAGTGCCATCCTAGGCCACGCACGCTGCTGCAGGTTTGTGGCTGTGTCTGCTTATTTCGGCCTGGCAGCGAGAACCCAGGGCGCCAACATGAAGCCCGGGACAGCAAGGCCTAAGACGGACCAGCTCTCCGCAGCTCTTCTTCCCTGACGTGACAGAGCAAACACCGAAATCCTTGCTGAGGAAGCAGCAGGGAAGTGCGGTTCCCGCCAAGCTGAAAACCTATGCGAAAGCATAGCCATCGCTGGGAAATCAGAGTCGTTTCTGTGGGCTGCTGTTGCTGCTTGCCTTAGCCTAGTATTCGAGCACGGCGGGAGGAACCCGCATAGAGCAAAAGCCTCTTTGCTAGGGCATCCCCTCTGGGAAAGCACAGCATTCTCTGGGAAATCAGAGTCGGATCTGTGGGATGCTGCTGCTGTTTTCCTGAGGAAGACTCCACAGCACGGTGTAATAAATCTGCATGGAGCGAGATCCACTTTGCCTGGGCATCCCTTCTGCCTGAGAGAGAAGCGTGGTTGCGCCTGTGCAAAGATCCTTAAAGAAAGGGACATGTCTGTCACTGCACTCCCCAGGAGCCTGTCTCGGGAAAGTGCAACATGCTGCCCCAGGAGAAGAGAAGGAGTCGTTGGCCTTGTGGACGGAAAACGGTCGCGAAGCAGGAGCGCCGGCCCTGGCAAGAACAGCGGGCCGGTGGCAAGACAATTGTCACCCTCTGCTTGTGCAGAGAGACGAAGCTAAGGAGACACGGGCGGATGATTGGGCACGGGAGCGTGCTCTAATCTGAGGAAGGAGTCTGGACAGAAGGAAGGCCTTTCCTGTGCCTCTGGGCCCAAGGGGATAGCAGGACCTTGGCCACCTGTCCAGAGGGCAGACGTGGGCTTGCCACCAATCTCCCGAACCTGAACTCGCAGAAACACCTCCTGGAGGAACGGGCAATCAAATGCCGTCTTCCTCCAGGATGTGGCAGCCTTGGCGGAGGCAGGGGGTGTGTCGGGGAAACAGGGACAGTTTCCCATTACTCCCCATCCCAGGGCACGGGCCGTGTGCAGTGATCCTCTCGCGGCTCCTCAAGGATGGGGAAGGCACGAGCCTAGTCCCCTGTCCCCCTGAATGCCAGAGCGAAAGGGCAGGCCTTGCCTACGAGGAGAGATGTCATTGTGAGCAGAGTGCCATCCTAGGCCATGCACGCTGCTGCAGGGTCGAGGCTGGGTCTGCTTATTTCGGCTTGGTAGGATGAACCCAGGATGTGAACTTGGAGCCCGGGAAAGCAAGGCCCAAGAGGCACCAGCTCTCCCGCTGCTCTTCTTCCCTGAAGCGACTAAAGCCTTGCTGAGGAAGCAGCGGCCAAGTGCTGTTCGCTCCAAGCCAAAGCCTCTGCGAAAGCACAGCATTCGCCGAGAAATCAGAGTCGGATCTGCGGGCTCTACTGCTGCTTGCCTGAGCCCGGTGTAACGGTGGGAGAAACCCGCATACAGCGAAATCCTCTTTGCCCGGGCATCTCCTCTGGGAAAGCACAGCATTCACTGGGAAATCAGAATCGGATGTGGGGGATGCTGCTGCTGAATACCTAAGCTACTCTCCACAGCACGTTGGAAGATACCCGCATGCAACGAAATCCTCTTTGCCCTAGCACCTCTTTGCCTAAGAGAGAAGCGTGGTTGCACATCTGAAAGGGCCTTAAGGAAAGGGACATGTCTTTCACTGCACTCCCCAGGAGCAAGTCTGGGGCAGGCCGAACAAGCCGCCCCCAGAGAAGAGAAGGTGCCATTGGCCTTGAGTTTGGGAAACGGTCGGGAAGCAGGAGAGCCTGCCGTGGCAGGAAGAGCAGGCCGGTGGCAAGACAAGTGTCACCCGCTCCCGGTGCGGAGAGACGAAGCCTCACTGCTAATGAGACATGAGGTGACGACTAGGGCAGGGGCACCTGCTCCACTCTGAGGAAGGAGTCTGGGCAGAAGGCAGGCCTGTCTTGTGCCTCTGGTCCCAAGGGGACAGCATGTCCTTGACCACCTGTCCGTAGGGCACACTTGGGCTTGCTACCAGGAGCCAAACCCGGAACTTGAGGAACAGCTCCCTCGTGAAATGGGCAGTCAGATGCCATCTTCCTCCAAGATGTGACAGCGTTTTCGGTGGCAGGGGGTTTGCCGGGGAAGGAGTGGGGACAGTCCCCCAAAGCTCCCCATTCCAGGGAACGGACGGTGTTCAGGGATCCTGTCGCCTCTCCTCTCCTGTGGCGAAGGCACTGGCCTTGTCCGTGAGTCCGCCTGAGAGCCAGTACCAAAGGCCAAGCGTTGCCTACAACGGGAGTTGGTAGTGTGCATTGAGTGCCATCCTAGGCCACGCACGCTGCTGCAGGTTTGTGGCTGTGTCTGCTTATTTCGGCCTGGCAGCGAGAACCCAGGGCGCCAACATGAAGCCCGGGACAGCAAGGCCTAAGACGGACCAGCTCTCCGCAGCTCTTCTTCCCTGACGCGACAGAGCAAACACCGAAATCCTTGCTGAGGAAGCAGCAACGAAGTGCGGTTCCCGCCAAGCTGAAAACCTATGCGAAAGCATAGCCATCGCTGGGAAATCAGAGTCGTTTCTGTGGGCTGCTGTTGCTGCTTGCCTTAGCCTAGTATTCGAGCACGGCGGGAGGAACCCGCATAGAGCAAAAGCCTCTTTGCTAGGGCATCCCCTCTGGGAAAGCACAGCATTCTCTGGGAAATCAGAGTCGGATCTGTGGGATGCTGCTGCTGTTTTCCTGAGGAAGACTCCACAGCACGGTGTAATAAATCTGCATGGAGCGAGATCCACTTTGCCTGGGCATCCCTTCTGCCTGAGAGAGAAGCGTGGTTGCGCCTGTGGAAAGAGCCTTAAAGAAAGGGACATGTCTGTCACTGCACTCCCCAGGAGCCTGTCTCGGGAAAGTGCAGCATGCTGCCCCAGGAGAAGAGAAGGAGTCGTTGGCCTTGTGGACGGAAAACGGTCGCGAAGCAGGAGCGCCGGCCCTGGCAAGAACAGCGGGCCGGTGGCAAGACAATTGTCACCCTCTGCTTGTGCAGAGAGACGAAGCTAAGGAGACACGGGGGGATGATTGGGCACGGGAGCGTGCTCTAATCTGAGGAAGTAGTCTGGACAGAAGGAAGGCCTTTCCTGTGCCTCTGGGCCCAAGGGGATAGCAGGTCCTTGGCCACCTGTCCAGAGGGCAGACGTGGGCTTGCCACCAATCTCCCCAACCTGAACTCGCAGAAACACCTCCTGGAGGAACGGGCAATCAAATGCCGTCTTCCTCCAGGATGTGGCAGCCTTGGCGGAGGCATGGGGTGTGTCGGGGAAACAGGGACAGTTTCCCATTACTCCCCATCCCAGGGCACGGGCCGTGTGCAGTGATCCTCTCGCGGCTCCTCACGGATGGGGAAGGCACGAGCCTAGTCCCCTGTCCCCCTGAATGCCAGAGCGAAAGGGCAGGCCTTGCCTACGAGGAGAGATGTCATTGTGAGCAGAGTGCCATCCTAGGCCATGCACGCTGCTGCAGGGTCGAGGCTGGGTCTCCTTATGTCGGCTTGGTAGGATGAACTCAGGATGTGAACTTGGAGCCCGGGAAAGCAAGGCCCAAGAGGCACCAGCTCTCCCGCTGCTCTTCTTCCCTGAAGCGACTAAAGCCTTGCTGAGGAAGCAGCGGCCAAGTGCTGTTCGCTCCAAGCCAAAGCCTCTGCGAAAGCACAGCATTCGCCGAGAAATCAGAGTCGGATCTGCGGGCTCTACTGCTGCTTGCCTGAGCCCGGTGTAACGGTGGGAGAAACCCGCATACAGCGAAATCGTCTTTGCCCAGGCATCTCCTCTGGGAAAGCACAGCATTCACTGGGAAATCAGAATCGGATGTGGGGGATGCTGCTGCTGAATACCTAAGCTACTCTCCACAGCACGTTGGAAGATACCCGCATGCAACGAAATCATCTTTGCCCTAGCACCTCTTTGCCTAAGAGAGAAGCGTGGTTGCACATCTGAAAGGGCCTTAAGGAAAGGGACATGTCTTTCACTGCACTCCCCAGGAGCAAGTCTGGGGCAGGCCGAACAAGCCGCCCCCAGAGAAGAGAAGGTGCCATTGGCCTTGAGTTTGGGAAACGGTCGGGAAGCAGGAGAGCCTGCCGTGGCAGGAAGAGCAGGCCGGTGGCAAGACAAGTGTCACCCGCTCCCTGTGCGGAGAGACGAAGCCTCACTGCTAATGAGACATGAGGTGACGACTAGGGCAGGGGCACCTGCTCCACTCTGAGGAAGGAGTCTGGGCAGAAGGCAGGCCTGTCTTGTGCCTCTGGTCCCAAGGGGACAGCATGTCCTTGACCACCTGTCCGTAGGGCACACTTGGGCTTGCTACCAGGAGCCAAACCCGGAACTTGAGGAACAGCTCCCTCGTGAAATGGGCAGTCAGATGCCATCTTCCTCCAAGATGTGACAGCGTTTTCGGTGGCAGGGGGTTTGCCGGGGAAGGAGTGGGGACAGTCCCCCAAAGCTCCCCATTCCAGGGAACGGACGGTGTTCAGGGATCCTGTCGCCTCTCCTCTCCAGTGGCGAAGGCACTGGCCTTGTCCGTGAGTCCGCCTGAGTGCCAGTACCAAAGACCAAGCGTTGCCTACAACGGGAGTTGGTAGTGTGCATTGAGTGCCATCCTAGGCCACGCACGCTGCTGCAGGTTTGTGGCTGTGTCTGCTTATTTCGGCCTGGCAGCGAGAACCCAGGGCGCCAACATGAAGCCCGGGACAGCAAGGCCTAAGACGGACCAGCTCTCCGCAGCTCTTCTTCCCTGACGCGACAGAGCAAACACCGAAATCCTTGCTGAGGAAGCAGCAGCGAAGTGCGGTTCCCGCCAAGCTGAAAAGCTATGCGAAAGCATAGCCATCGCTGGGAAATCAGAGTCGTTTCTGTGGGCTGCTGTTGCTGCTTGCCTTAGCCTAGTATTCGAGCACGGCGGGAGGAACCCGCATAGAGCAAAAGCCTCTTTGCTAGGGCATCCCCTCTGAGAAAGCACAGCATTCTCTGGGAAATCAGAGTCGGATCTGTGGGATGCTGCTGCTGTTTTCCTGAGGAAGACTCCACAGCACGGTGTAATAAATCCGCATGGAGCGAGATCCACTTTGCCTGGGCATCCCTTCTGCCTGAGAGAGAAGCGTGGTTGCGCCTGTGGAAAGATCCTTAAAGAAAGGGACATGTCTGTCACTGCACTCCCCAGGAGCCTGTCTCGGGAAAGTGCAGCATGCTGCCCCAGGAGAAGAGAAGGAGTCGTTGGCCTTGTGGACGGAAAACGGTCGCGAAGCAGGAGCGCCGGCCCTGGCAAGAACAGCGGGCCGGTGGCAAGACAATTGACACCCTCTGCTTGTGCAGAGAGACGAAGCTAAGGAGACACGAGGGGATGATTGGGCACGGGAGCGTGCTCTAATCTGAGGAAGGAGTCTGGACAGAAGGAAGGCCTTTCCTGTGCCTCTGGGCCCAAGGGGATAGCAGGTCCTTGGCCACCTGTCCAGAGGGCAGACGTGGGCTTGCCACCAATCTCCCGAACCTGAACTCGCAGAAACACCTCCTGGAGGAACGGGCAATCAAATGCCGTCTTCCTCCAGGATGTGGCAGCCTTGGCGGAGGCAGGGGGTGTGTCGGGGAAACAGGGACAGTGTCCCATTACTCCCCATCCCAGGTCACGGGCCGTGTGCAGTGATCCTCTCGCGGCTCCTCAAGGATGGGGAAGGCACGAGCCTAGTCCCCTGTCCCCCTGAATGCCAGAGCGAAAGGGCAGGCCTTGCCTACGAGGAGAGATGTCATTGTGAGCAGAGTGCCATCCTAGGCCATGCACGCTGCTGCAGGGTCGAGGCTGGGTCTGCTTATTTCGGCTTGGTAGGATGAACCCAGGATGTGAACTTGGAGCCCGGGAAAGCAAGGCCCAAGAGGCACCAGCTCTCCCGCTGCTCTTCTTCCCTGAAGCGACTAAAGCCTTGCTGAGGAAGCAGCGGCCATGTGCTGTTCGCTCCAAGCCAAAGCCTCTGCGAAAGCACAGCATTCGCCGAGAAATCAGAGTCGGATCTGCGGGCTCTACTGCTGCTTGCCTGAGCCCGGTGTAACGGTGGGAGAAACCCGCATACAGCGAAATCCTCTTTGCCCGGGCATCTCCTCTGGGAAAGCACAGCATTCACTGGGAAATCAGAATCGGATGTGGGGGATGCTGCTGCTGAATACCTAAGCTACTCTCCACAGCACCTTGGAAGATACCCACATGCAACGAAATCCTCTTTGCCCTAGCACCTCTTTGCCTAAGAGAGAAGCGTGGTTGCACATCTGAAAGGGCCTTAAGGAAAGGGACATGTCTTTCACTGCACTCCCCAGGAGCAAGTCTGGGGCAGGCCGAACAAGCCGCCCCCAGAGAAGAGAAGGTGCCATTGGCCTTGAGTTTGGGAAACGGTCGGGAAGCAGGAGAGCCTGCCGTGGCAGGAAGAGCAGGCCGGTGGCAAGACAAGTGTCACCCGTTCCCGGTGCGGAGAGACGAAGCCTCACTGCTAATGAGACATGAGGTGACGACTAGGGCAGGGGCACCTGCTCCACTCTGAGGAAGGAGTCTGGGCAGAAGGCAGGCCTGTCTTGTGCCTCTGTTCCCAAGGGGACAGCATGTCCTTGACCACCTGTCCGTAGGGCACACTTGGGCTTGCTACCAGGAGCTAAACCCGGAACTTGAGGAACAGCTCCCTCGTGAAATGGGCAGTCAGATGCCATATTCCTCCAAGATGTGACAGCGTTTTCGGTGGCAGGGGGTTTGCCGGGGAAGGAGTGGGGACAGTCCCCCAAAGCTCCCCATTCCAGGGAACGGACGGTGTTCAGGGATCCTGTCGCCTCTCCTCTCCTGTGGCGAAGGCACTGGCCTTGTCCGTGAGTCCGCCTGAGAGCCAGTACCAAAGGCCAAGCGTTGCCTACAACGGGAGTTGGTATTGTGTATTGAGTGCCATCCTAGGCCACGCACGCTGCTGCAGGTTTGTGGCTGTGTCTGCTTATTTCGGCCTGGCAGCGAGAACCCAGGGCGCCAACATGAAGCCCGGGACAGCAAGGCCTAAGACGGACCAGCTCTCCGCAGCTCTTCTTCCCTGACGCGACAGAGCAAACACCGAAATCCTTGCTGAGGAAGCAGCATCGAAGTGCGGTTCCCGCCAAGCTGAAAACCTATGCGAAAGCATAGCCATCGCTGGGAAATCAGAGTCGTTTCTGTGGGCTGCTGTTGCTGCTTGCCTTAGCCTATTATTCGAGCACGGCGGGAGGAACCCGCATAGAGCAAAAGCCTCTTTGCTAGGGCATACCCTCTGGGAAAGCACAGCATTCTCTGGGAAATCAGAGTCGGATCTGTGGGATGCTGCTGCTGTTTTCCTGAGGAAGACTCCACAGCACGGTGTAATAAATCTGCATGGAGCGAGATCCACTTTGCCTGGGCATCCCTTCTGCCTGAGAGAGAAGCGTGGTTGCGCCTGTGGAAAGAGCCTTAAAGAAAGGGACATGTCTGTCACTGCACTCCCCAGGAGCCTGTCTCGGGAAAGTGCAGCATGCTGCCCCAGGAGAAGAGAAGGAGTCGTTGGCCTTGTGGACGGAAAACGGTCGCGAAGCAGGAGCGCCGGCCCTGGCAAGAACAGCGGGCCGGTGGCAAGACAATTGTCACCCTCTGCTTGTGCAGAGAGACGAAGCTAAGGAGACACGGGGGGATGATTGGGCACGGGAGCGTGCTCTAATCTGAGGAAGGAGTGTGGACAGAAGGAAGGCCTTTCCTGTGCCTCTGGGCCCAAGGGGATAGCAGGTCCTTGGCCACCTGTCCAGAGGGCAGACGTGGGCTTGCCACCAATCTCCCCAACCTGAACTCGCAGAAACACCTCCTGGAGGAACGGGCAATCAAATGCCGTCTTCCTCCAGGATGTGGCAGCCTTGGCGGAGGCAGGGGGTGTGTCGGGGAAACAGGGACAGTTTCCCATTACTCCCCATCCCAGGGCACGGGCCGTGTGCAGTGATCCTCTCGCGGCTCCTCAAGGATGGGGAAGGCACGAGCCTAGTCCCCTGTCCCCCTGAATGCCAGAGCGAAAGGGCAGGCCTTGCCTACGAGGAGAGATGTCATTGTGAGCAGAGTGCCATCCTAGGCCATGCACGCTGCTGCAGGGTCGAGGCTGGGTCTGCTTATTTCGGCTTGGTAGGATGAACCCAGGATGTGAACTTGGAGCCCGGGAAAGCAAGGCCCAAGAGGCACCAGCTCTCCCGCTGCTCTTCTTCCCTGAAGCGACTAAAGCCTTGCTGAGGAAGCAGCGGCCAAGTGCTGTTCGCTCCAAGCCAAAGCCTCTGCGAAAGCACAGCATTCGCTGAGAAATCAGAGTCGGATCTGCGGGCTCTACTGCTGCTTGCCTGAGCCCGGTCTCGCGGTGGGAGAAACCCGCATACAGCGAAATCCTCTTTGCCCGGGCATCTCCTCTGGGAAAGCACAGCATTCACTGGGAAATCAGAATCGGATGTGGGGGATGCTGCTGCTGAATACCTAAGCTACTCTCCACAGCACGTTGGAAGATACCCGCATGCAACGAAATCCTCTTTGCCCTAGCACCTCTTTGCCTAAGAGAGAAGCGTGGTTGCACATCTGAAAGGGCCTTAAGGAAAGGGACATGTCTTTCACTGCACTCCCCAGGAGCAAGTCTGGGGCAGGCCGAACAAGCCGCCCCCAGAGAAGAGAAGGTGCCATTGGCCTTGAGTTTGGGAAACGGTCGGGAAGCAGGAGAGCCTGCCGTGGCAGGAAGAGAAGGCCGGAGGCAAGACAAGTGTCACCCGCTCCCTGTGCGGAGACACGAAGCCTCACTGCTAATGAGACATGAGGTGACGACTAGGGCAGGGGCACCTGCTCCACTCTGAGGAAGGAGTCTGGGCAGAAGGCAGGCCTGTCTTGTGCCTCTGGTCCCAAGGGGACAGCATGTCCTTGACCACCTGTCCGTAGGGCACACTTGGGCTTGCTACCAGGAGCCAAACCCGGAACTTGAGGAACAGCTCCCTCGTGAAATGGGCAGTCAGATGCCATCTTCCTCCAAGATATGGCAGCGTTTTCGGTGGCAGGGGGTTTGCCGGGGAAGGAGTGGGAACAGTCCCCCAAAGCTCCCCATTCCAGGGAACGGACGGTGTTCAGGAATCCTGTCGCCTCTCCTCTCCTGTGGCGAAGGCACTGGCCTTGTCCGTGAGTCCGCCTGAGAGCCAGTACCAAAGGCCAAGCGTTGCCTACAACGGGAGTTGGTAGTGTGCATTGAGTGCCATCCTAGGCCACGCACGCTGCTGCAGGTTTGTGGCTGTGTCTGCTTATTTCGGCCTGGCAGCGAGAACCCAGGGCGCCAACATGAAGCCCGGGACAGCAAGGCCTAAGACGGACCAGCTCTCCGCAGCTCTTCTTCCCTGACGCGACAGAGCAAACACCGAAATCCTTGCTGAGGAAGCAGCAGGGAAGTGCGGTTCCCGCCAAGCTGAAAACCTATGCGAAAGCATAGCCATCGCTGGGAAATCAGAGTCGTTTCTGTGGGCTGCTGTTGCTGCTTGCCTTAGCCTAGTATTCGAGCACGGCGGGAGGAACCCGCATAGAGCAAAAGCCTCTTTGCTAGGGCATCCCCTCTGGGAAAGCACAGCATTCTCTGGGAAATCAGAGTCGGATCTGTGGGTTGCTGCTGCTGTTTTCCTGAGGAAGACTCCACAGCACGGTGTAATAAATCTGCATGGAGCGAGATCCACTTTGCCTGGGCATCCCTTCTGCCTGAGAGAGAAGCGTGGTTGCGCCTGTGCAAAGATCCTTAAAGAAAGGGACATGTCTGTCACTGCACTCCCCAGGAGCCTGTCTCGGGAAAGTGCAACATGCTGCCCCAGGAGAAGAGAAGGAGTCGTTGGCCTTGTGGACGGAAAACGGTCGCGAAGCAGGAGCGCCGGCCCTGGCAAGAACAGCGGGCCGGTGGCAAGACAATTGTCACCCTCTGCTTGTGCAGAGAGACGAAGCTAAGGAGACACGGGCGGATGATTGGGTACGGGAGCGTGCTCTAATCTGAGGAAGGAGTCTGGACAGAAGGAAGGCCTTTCCTGTGCCTCTGGGCCCAAGGGGATAGCAGGTCCTTGGCCACCTGTCCAGAGGGCAGACGTGGGCTTGCCACCAATCTCCCGAACCTGAACTCGCAGAAACACCTCCTGGAGGAACGGGCAATCAAATGCCGTCTTCCTCCAGGATGTGGCAGCCTTGGCGGAGGCAGGGGGTGTGTCGGGGAAACAGGGACAGTTTCCCATTACTCCCCATCCCAGGGCACGGGCCGTGTGCAGTGATCCTCTCGCGGCTCCTCAAGGATGGGGAAGGCACGAGCCTAGTCCCCTGTCCCCCTGAATGCCAGAGCGAAAGGGCAGGCCTTGCCTACGAGGAGAGATGTCATTGTGAGCAGAGTGCCATCCTAGGCCATGCACGCTGCTGCAGGGTCGAGGCTGGGTCTGCTTATTTCGGCTTGGTAGGATGAACCCAGGATGTGAACTTGGAGCCCGGGAAAGCAAGGCCCAAGAGGCACCAGCTCTCCCGCTGCTCTTCTTCCCTGAAGCGACTAAAGCCTTGCTGAGGAAGCAGCGGCCAAGTGCTGTTCGCTCCAAGCCAAAGCCTCTGCGAAAGCACAGCATTCGCCGAGAAATCAGAGTCGGATCTGCGGGCTCTACTGCTGCTTGACTGAGCCCGGTGTAACGGTTGGAGAAACCCGCATACAGCGAAATCCTCTTTGCCCGGGCATCTCCTCTGGGAAAGCACAGCATTCACTGGGAAATCAGAATCGGATGTGGGGGATGCTGCTGCTGAATACCTAAGCTACTCTCCACAGCACGTTGGAAGATACCCGCATGCAACGAAATCCTCTTTGCCCTAGCACCTCTTTGCCTAAGAGAGAAGCGTGGTTGCACATCTGAAAGGGCCTTAAGGAAAGGGACATGTCTTTCACTGCACTCCCCAGGAGCAAGTCTGGGGCAGGCCGAACAAGCCGCCCCCAGAGAAGAGAAGGTGCCATTGGCCTTGAGTTTGGGAAACGGTCGGGAAGCAGGAGAGCCTGCCGTGGCAGGAAGAGCAGGCCGGTGGCAAGACAAGTGTCACCCGCTCCCGGTGCGGAGAGACGAAGCCTCACTGCTAATGAGACATGAGGTGACGACTAGGGCAGGGGCACCTGCTCCACTCTGAGGAAGGAGTCTGGGCAGAAGGCAGGCCTGTCTTGTGCCTCTGGTCCCAAGGGGACAGCATGTCCTTGACCACCTGTCCGTAGGGCACACTTGGGCTTGCTACCAGGAGCCAAACCCGGAACTTGAGGAACAGCTCCCTCGTGAAATGGGCAGTCAGATGCCATCTTCCTCCAAGATGTGACAGCGTTTTCGGTGGCAGGGGGTTTGCCGGGGAAGGAGTGGGGACAGTCCCCCAAAGCTCCCCATTCCAGGGAACGGACGGTGTTCAGGGATCCTGTCGCCTCTCCTCTCCTGTGGCGAAGGCACTGGCCTTGTCCGTGAGTCCGCCTGAGAGCCAGTACCAAAGGCCAAGCGTTGCCTACAACGGGAGTTGGTAGTGTGCATTGAGTGCCATCCTAGGCCACGCACGCTGCTGCAGGTTTGTGGCTGTGTCTGCTTATTTCGGCCTGGCAGCGAGAACCCAGGGCGCCAACATGAAGCCCGGGACAGCAAGGCCTAAGACGGACCAGCTCTCCGCAGCTCTTCTTCCCTGACGCGACAGAGCAAACACCGAAATCCTTGCTGAGGAAGCAGCAACGAAGTGCGGTTCCCGCCAAGCTGAAAACCTATGCGAAAGCATAGCCATCGCTGGGAAATCAGAGTCGTTTCTGTGGGCTGCTGTTGCTGCTTGCCTTAGCCTAGTATTCGAGCACGGCGGGAGGAACCCGCATAGAGCAAAAGCCTCTTTGCTAGGGCATCCCCTCTGGGAAAGCACAGCATTCTCTGGGAAATCAGAGTCGGATCTGTGGGATGCTGCTGCTGTTTTCCTGAGGAAGACTCCACAGCACGGTGTAATAAATCTGCATGGAGCGAGATCCACTTTGCCTGGGCATCCCTTCTGCCTGAGAGAGAAGCGTGGTTGCGCCTGTGGAAAGAGCCTTAAAGAAAGGGACATGTCTGTCACTGCACTCCCCAGGAGCCTGTCTCGGGAAAGTGCAGCATGCTGCCCCAGGAGAAGAGAAGGAGTCGTTGGCCTTGTGGACGGAAAACGGTCGCGAAGCAGGAGCGCCGGCCCTGGCAAGAACAGCGGGCCGGTGGCAAGACAATTGTCACCCTCTGCTTGTGCAGAGAGACGAAGCTAAGGAGACACGGGGGGATGATTGGGCACGGGAGCGTGCTCTAATCTGAGGAAGTAGTCTGGACAGAAGGAAGGCCTTTCCTGTGCCTCTGGGCCCAAGGGGATAGCAGGTCCTTGGCCACCTGTCCAGAGGGCAGACGTGGGCTTGCCACCAATCTCCCCAACCTGAACTCGCAGAAACACCTCCTGGAGGAACGGGCAATCAAATGCCGTCTTCCTCCAGGATGTGGCAGCCTTGGCGGAGGCATGGGGTGTGTCGGGGAAACAGGGACAGTTTCCCATTACTCCCCATCCCAGGGCACGGGCCGTGTGCAGTGATCCTCTCGCGGCTCCTCACGGATGGGGAAGGCACGAGCCTAGTCCCCTGTCCCCCTGAATGCCAGAGCGAAAGGGCAGGCCTTGCCTACGAGGAGAGATGTCATTGTGAGCAGAGTGCCATCCTAGGCCATGCACGCTGCTGCAGGGTCGAGGCTGGGTCTCCTTATGTCGGCTTGGTAGGATGAACTCAGGATGTGAACTTGGAGCCCGGGAAAGCAAGGCCCAAGAGGCACCAGCTCTCCCGCTGCTCTTCTTCCCTGAAGCGACTAAAGCCTTGCTGAGGAAGCAGCGGCCAAGTGCTGTTCGCTCCAAGCCAAAGCCTCTGCGAAAGCACAGCATTCGCCGAGAAATCAGAGTCGGATCTGCGGGCTCTACTGCTGCTTGCCTGAGCCCGGTGTAACGGTGGGAGAAACCCGCATACAGCGAAATCGTCTTTGCCCAGGCATCTCCTCTGGGAAAGCACAGCATTCACTGGGAAATCAGAATCGGATGTGGGGGATGCTGCTGCTGAATACCTAAGCTGCTCTCCACAGCACGTTGGAAGATACCCGCATGCAACGAAATCCTCTTTGCCCTAGCACCTCTTTGCCTAAGAGAGAAGCGTGGTTGCACATCTGAAAGGGCCTTAAGGAAAGGGACATGTCTTTCACTGCACTCCCCAGGAGCAAGTCTGGGGCAGGCCGAACAAGCCGCCCCCAGAGAAGAGAAGGTGCCATTGGCCTTGAGTTTGGGAAACGGTCGGGAAGCAGGAGAGCCTGCCGTGGCAGGAAGAGCAGGCAGGTGGCAAGACAAGTGTCACCCGCTCCCTGTGCGGAGAGACGAAGCCTCACTGCTAATGAGACATGAGGTGACGACTAGGGCAGGGGCACCTGCTCCACTCTGAGGAAGGAGTCTGGGCAGAAGGCAGGCCTGTCTTGTGCCTCTGGTCCCAAGGGGACAGCATGTTCTTGACCACCTGTCCGTAGGGCACACTTGGGCTTGCTACCAGGAGCCAAACCCGGAACTTGAGGAACAGCTCCCTCGTGAAATGGGCAGTCAGATGCCATCTTCCTCCAAGATGTGACAGCGTTTTCGGTGGCAGGGGGTTTGCCGGGGAAGGAGTGGGGACAGTCCCCCAAAGCTCCCCATTCCAGGGAACGGACGGTGTTCAGGGATCCTGTCGCCTCTCCTCTCCAGTGGCGAAGGCACTGGCCTTGTCCGTGAGTCCGCCTGAGTGCCAGTACCAAAGACCAAGCGTTGCCTACAACGGGAGTTGGTAGTGTGCATTGAGTGCCATCCTAGGCCACGCACGCTGCTGCAGGTTTGTGGCTGTGTCTGCTTATTTCGGCCTGGCAGCGAGAACCCAGGGCGCCAACATGAAGCCCGGGACAGCAAGGCCTAAGACGGACCAGCTCTCCGCAGCTCTTCTTCCCTGACGCGACAGAGCAAACACCGAAATCCTTGCTGAGGAAGCAGCAGCGAAGTGCGGTTCCCGCCAAGCTGAAAAGCTATGCGAAAGCATAGCCATCGCTGGGAAATCAGAGTCGTTTCTGTGGGCTGCTGTTGCTGCTTGCCTTAGCCTAGTATTCGAGCACGGCGGTAGGAACCCGCATAGAGCAAAATCCTCTTTGCTAGGGCATCCCCTCTGAGAAAGCACAGCATTCTCTGGGAAATCAGAGTCGGATCTGTGGGATGCTGCTGCTGTTTTCCTGAGGAAGACTCCACAGCACGGTGTAATAAATCCGCATGGAGCGAGATCCACTTTGCCTGGGCATCCCTTCTGCCTGAGAGAGAAGCGTGGTTGCGCCTGTGGAAAGATCCTTAAAGAAAGGGACATGTCTGTCACTGCACTCCGCAGGAGCCTGTCTAGGGAAAGTGCAGCATGCTGCCCCAGGAGAAGAGAAGGAGTCGTTGGCCTTGTGGACGGAAAACGGTCGCGAAGCAGGAGCGCCGGCCCTGGCAAGAACAGCGGGCCGGTGGCAAGACAATTGTCACCCTCTGCTTGTGCAGAGAGACGAAGCTAAGGAGACACGAGGGGATGATTGGGCACGGGAGCGTGCTCTAATCTGAGGAAGGAGTCTGGACAGAAGGAAGGCCTTTCCTGTGCCTCTGGGCCCAAGGGGATAGCAGGTCCTTGGCCACCTGTCCAGAGGGCAGACGTGGGCTTGCCACCAATCTCCCCAACCTGAACTCGCAGAAACACCTCCTGGAGGAACGGGCAATCAAATGCCGTCTTCCTCCAGGATGTGGCAGCCTTGGCGGAGGCAGGGGGTGTGTCGGGGAAACAGGGACAGTTTCCCATTACTCCCCATCCCAGGGCACGGGCCGTGTGCAGTGATCCTCTCGCGGCTCCTCAAGGATGGGGAAGGCACGAGCCTAGTCCCCTGTCCCCCTGAATGCCAGAGCGAAAGGGCAGGCCTTGCCTACGAGGAGAGATGTCATTGTGAGCAGAGTGCCATCCTAGGCCATGCACGCTGCTGCAGGGTCGAGGCTGGGTCTGCTTATTTCGGCTTGGTAGGATGAACCCAGGATGTGAACTTGGAGCCCGGGAAAGCAAGGCCCAAGAGGCACCAGCTCTCCCGCTGCTCTTCTTCCCTGAAGCGACTAAAGCCTTGCTGAGGAAGCAGCGGCCAAGTGCTGTTCGCTCCAAGCCAAAGCCTCTGCGAAAGCACAGCATTCGCCGAGAAATCAGAGTCGGATCTGCGGGCTCTACTGCTGCTTGCCTGAGCCCGGTGTAACGGTGGGAGAAACCCGCATACAGCGAAATCGTCTTTGCCCGGGCATCTCCTCTGGGAAAGCACAGCATTCACTGGGAAATCAGAATCGGATGTGGGGGATGCTGCTGCTGAATACCTAAGCTACTCTCCACAGCACGTTGGAAGATACCCGCATGCAACGAAATCCTCTTTGCCCTAGCACCTCTTTGCCTAAGAGAGAAGCGTGGTTGCACATCTGAAAGGGCCTTAAGGAAAGGGACATGTCTTTCACTGCACTCCCCAGGAGCAAGTCTGGGGCAGGCCGAACAAGCCGCCCCCAGAGAAGAGAAGGTGCCATTGGCCTTGAGTTTGGGAAACGGTCGGGAAGCAGGAGAGCCTGCCGTGGCAGGAAGAGCAGGCCGGTGGCAAGACAAGTGTCACCCGCTCCCTGTGCGGAGAGACGAAGCCTCACTGCTAATGAGACATGAGGTGACGACTAGGGCAGGGGCACCTGCTCCACTCTGAGGAAGGAGTCTGGGCAGAAGGCAGGCCTGTCTTGTGCCTCTGGTCCCAAGGGGACAGCATGTCCTTGACCACCTGTCCGTAGGGCACACTTGGGCTTGCTACCAGGAGCCAAACCCGGAACTTGAGGAACAGCTCCCTCGTGAAATGGGCAGTCAGATGCCATCTTCCTCCAAGATGTGACAGCGTTTTCGGTGGCAGGGGGTTTGCCGGGGAAGGAGTGGGGACAGTCCCCCAAAGCTCCCCATTCCAGGGAACGGACGGTGTTCAGGGATCCTGTCGCCTCTCCTCTCCAGTGGCGAAGCATTGGCCTTGTCCGTGAGTCCGCCTGAGTGCCAGTACCAAAGACCAAGCGTTGCCTACAACGGGAGTTGTTAGTGTGCATTGAGTGCCATCCTAGGCCACGCACGCTGCTGCAGGTTTGTGGCTGTGTCTGCTTATTTCGGCCTGGCAGCGAGAACCCAGGGCGCCAACATGAAGCCCGGGACAGCAAGGCCTAAGACGGACCAGCTCTCCGCAGCTCTTCTTCCCTGACGCAACAGAGCAAACACCGAAATCCTTGCTGAGGAAGCAGCAGCGAAGTGCGGTTCCCGCCAAGCTGAAAACCTATGCGAAAGCATAGCCATCGCTGGGAAATCAGAGTCGTTTCTGTGGGCTGCTGTTGCTGCTTGCCTTAGCCTAGTATTCGAGCACGGCGGGAGGAACCCGCATAGAGCAAAAGCCTCTTTGCTAGGGCATCCCGTCTGAGAAAGCACAGCATTCTCTGGGAAATCAGAGTCGGATCTGTGGGATGCTGCTGCTGTTTTCCTGAGGAAGACTCCACAGCACGGTGTAATAAATCCGCATGGAGCGAGATCCACTTTGCCTGGGCATCCCTTCTGCCTGAGAGAGAAGCGTGGTTGCGCCTGTGGAAAGATCCTTAAAGAAAGGGACATGTCTGTCACTGCACTCCGCAGGAGCCTGTCTAGGGAAAGTGCAGCATGCTGCCCCAGGAGAAGAGAAGGAGTCGTTGGCCTTGTGGACGGAAAACGGTCGCGAAGCAGGAGCGCCGGCCCTGGCAAGAACAGCGGGCCGGTGGCAAGACAATTGTCACCCTCTGCTTGTGCAGAGAGACGAAGCTAAGGAGACACGAGGGGATGATTGGGCACGGGAGCGTGCTCTAATCTGAGGAAGGAGTCTGGACAGAAGGAAGGCCTTTCCTGTGCCTCTGGGCCCAAGGGGATAGCAGGTCCTTGGCCACCTGTCCAGAGGGCAGACGTGGGCTTGCCACCAATCTCCCGAACCTGAACTCGCAGAAACACCTCCTGGAGGAACGGGCAATCAAATGCCGTCTTCCTCCAGGATGTGGCAGCCTTGGCGGAGGCAGGGGGTGTGTCGGGGAAACAGGGACAGTTTCCCATTACTCCCCATCCCAGGGCACGGGCCGTGTGCAGTGATCCTCTCGCGGCTCCTCAAGGATGGGGAAGGCACGAGCCTAGTCCCCTGTCCCCCTGAATGCCAGAGCGAAAGGGCAGGCCTTGCCTACGAGGAGAGATGTCATTGTGAGCAGAGTGCCATCCTAGGCCATGCACGCTGCTGCAGGGTCGAGGCTGGGTCTGCTTATTTCGGCTTGGTAGGATGAACCCAGGATGTGAACTTGGAGCCCGGGAAAGCAAGGCCCAAGAGGCACCAGCTCTCCCGCTGCTCTTCTTCCCTGAAGCGACTAAAGCCTTGCTGAGGAAGCAGCGGCCAAGTGCTGTTCGCTCCAAGCCAAAGCCTCTGTGAAAGCACAGCATTCGCCGAGAAATCAGAGTCGGATCTGCGGGCTCTAAAGCTGCTTGCCTGAGCCCGGTGTAACGGTGGGAGAAACCCGCATACAGCGAATCCTCTTTGCCCGGGCATCTCCTCTGGGAAAGCACAGCATTCACTGGGAAATCAGAATCGGATGTGGGGGATGCTGCTGCTGAATACCTAAGCTACTCTCCACAGCACGTTGGAAGATACCCGCATGCAACGAAATCCTCTTTGCCCTAGCACCTCTTTGCCTAAGAGAGAAGCGTGGTTGCACATCTGAAAGGGCCTTAAGGAAAGGGACATGTCTTTCACTGCACTCCCCAGGAGCAAGTCTGGGGCAGGCCGAACAAGCCGCCCCCAGAGAAGAGAAGGTGCCATTGGCCTTGAGTTTGGGAAACGGTCGGGAAGCAGGAGAGCCTGCCGTGGCAGGAAGAGCAGGCCGGTGGCAAGACAAGTGTCACCCGCTCCCGGTGCGGAGAGACGAAGCCTCACTGCTAATGAGACATGAGGTGACGACTAGGGCAGGGGCACCTGCTCCACTCTGAGGAAGGAGTCTGGGCAGAAGGCAGGCCTGTCTTGTGCCTCTGGTCCCAAGGGGACAGCATGTCCTTGACCACCTGTCCGTAGGGCACACTTGGGCTTGCTACCAGGAGCCAAACCCGGAACTTGAGGAACAGCTCCCTCGTGAAATGGGCAGTCAGATGCCATCTTCCTCCAAGATGTGACAGCGTTTTCGGTGGCAGGGGGTTTGCCGGGGAAGGAGTGGGGACAGTCCCCCAAAGCTCCCCATTCCAGGGAACGGACGGTGTTCAGGGATCCTGTCGCCTCTCCTCTCCTGTGGCGAAGGCACTGGCCTTGTCCGTGAGTCCGCCTGAGAGCCAGTACCAAAGGCCAAGCGTTGCCTACAACGGGAGTTGGTAGTGTGCATTGAGTGCCATCCTAGGCCACGCACGCTGCTGCAGGTTTGTGGCTGTGTCTGCTTATTTCGGCCTGGCAGCGAGAACCCAGGGCGCCAACATGAAGCCCGGGACAGCAAGGCCTAAGACGGACCAGCTCTCCGCAGCTCTTCTTCCCTGACGCGACAGAGCAAACACCGAAATCCTTGCTGAGGAAGCAGCAACGAAGTGCGGTTCCCGCCAAGCTGAAAACCTATGCGAAAGCATAGCCATCGCTGGGAAATCAGAGTCGTTTCTGTGGGCTGCTGTTGCTGCTTGCCTTAGCCTAGTATTCGAGCACGGCGGGAGGAACCCGCATAGAGCAAAAGCCTCTTTGCTAGGGCATCCCCTCTGGGAAAGCACAGCATTCTCTGGGAAATCAGAGTCGGATCTGTGCATGCTGCTGCTGTTTTCCTGAGGAAGACTCCACAGCACGGTGTAATAAATCTGCATGGAGCGAGATCCACTTTGCCTGGGCATCCCTTCTGCCTGAGAGAGAAGCGTGGTTGCGCCTGTGGAAAGAGCCTTAAAGAAAGGGACATGTCTGTCACTGCACTCCCCAGGAGCCTGTCTCGGGAAAGTGCAGCATGCTGCCCCAGGAGAAGAGAAGGAGTCGTTGGCCTTGTGGACGGAAAACGGTCGCGAAGCAGGAGCGCCGGCCCTGGCAAGAACAGCGGGCCGGTGGCAAGACAATTGTCACCCTCTGCTTGTGCAGAGAGACGAAGCTAAGGAGACACGGGGGGATGATTGGGCACGGGAGCGTGCTCTAATCTGAGGAAGTAGTCTGGACAGAAGGAAGGCCTTTCCTGTGCCTCTGGGCCCAAGGGGATAGCAGGTCCTTGGCCACCTGTCCAGAGGGCAGACGTGGGCTTGCCACCAATCTCCCCAACCTGAACTCGCAGAAACACCTCCTGGAGGAACGGGCAATCAAATGCCGTCTTCCTCCAGGATGTGGCAGCCTTGGCGGAGGCATGGGGTGTGTCGGGGAAACAGGGACAGTTTCCCATTACTCCCCATCCCAGGGCACGGGCCGTGTGCAGTGATCCTCTCGCGGCTCCTCACGGATGGGGAAGGCACGAGCCTAGTCCCCTGTCCCCCTGAATGCCAGAGCGAAAGGGCAGGCCTTGCCTACGAGGAGAGATGTCATTGTGAGCAGAGTGCCATCCTAGGCCATGCACGCTGCTGCAGGGTCGAGGCTGGGTCTCCTTATGTCGGCTTGGTAGGATGAACTCAGGATGTGAACTTGGAGCCCGGGAAAGCAAGGCCCAAGAGGCACCAGCTCTCCCGCTGCTCTTCTTCCCTGAAGCGACTAAAGCCTTGCTGAGGAAGCAGCGGCCAAGTGCTGTTCGCTCCAAGCCAAAGCCTCTGCGAAAGCACAGCATTCGCCGAGAAATCAGAGTCGGATCTGCGGGCTCTACTGCTGCTTGCCTGAGCCCGGTGTAACGGTGGGAGAAACCCGCATACAGCGAAATCGTCTTTGCCCAGGCATCTCCTCTGGGAAAGCACAGCATTCACTGGGAAATCAGAATCGGATGTGGGGGATGCTGCTGCTGAATACCTAAGCTGCTCTCCACAGCACGTTGGAAGATACCCGCATGCAACGAAATCCTCTTTGCCCTAGCACCTCTTTGCCTAAGAGAGAAGCGTGGTTGCACATCTGAAAGGGCCTTAAGGAAAGGGACATGTCTTTCACTGCACTCCCCAGGAGCAAGTCTGGGGCAGGCCGAACAAGCCGCCCCCAGAGAAGAGAAGGTGCCATTGGCCTTGAGTTTGGGAAACGGTCGGGAAGCAGGAGAGCCTGCCGTGGCAGGAAGAGCAGGCAGGTGGCAAGACAAGTGTCACCCGCTCCCTGTGCGGAGAGACGAAGCCTCACTGCTAATGAGACATGAGGTGACGACTAGGGCAGGGGCACCTGCTCCACTCTGAGGAAGGAGTCTGGGCAGAAGGCAGGCCTGTCTTGTGCCTCTGGTCCCAAGGGGACAGCATGTTCTTGACCACCTGTCCGTAGGGCACACTTGGGCTTGCTACCAGGAGCCAAACCCGGAACTTGAGGAACAGCTCCCTCGTGAAATGGGCAGTCAGATGCCATCTTCCTCCAAGATGTGACAGCGTTTTCGGTGGCAGGGGGTTTGCCGGGGAAGGAGTGGGGACAGTCCCCCAAAGCTCCCCATTCCAGGGAACGGACGGTGTTCAGGGATCCTGTCGCCTCTCCTCTCCAGTGGCGAAGGCACTGGCCTTGTCCGTGAGTCCGCCTGAGTGCCAGTACCAAAGACCAAGCGTTGCCTACAACGGGAGTTGGTAGTGTGCATTGAGTGCCATCCTAGGCCACGCACGCTGCTGCAGGTTTGTGGCTGTGTCTGCTTATTTCGGCCTGGCAGCGAGAACCCAGGGCGCCAACATGAAGCCCGGGACAGCAAGGCCTAAGACGGACCAGCTCTCCGCAGCTCTTCTTCCCTGACGCGACAGAGCAAACACCGAAATCCTTGCTGAGGAAGCAGCAGCGAAGTGCGGTTCCCGCCAAGCTGAAAAGCTATGCGAAAGCATAGCCATCGCTGGGAAATCAGAGTCGTTTCTGTGGGCTGCTGTTGCTGCTTGCCTTAGCCTAGTATTCGAGCACGGCGGGAGGAACCCGCATAGAGCAAAAGCCTCTTTGCTAGGGCATCCCCTCTGAGAAAGCACAGCATTCTCTGGGAAATCAGAGTCGGATCTGTGGGATGCTGCTGCTGTTTTCCTGAGGAAGACTCCACAGCACGGTGTAATAAATCCGCATGGAGCGAGATCCACTTTGCCTGGGCATCCCTTCTGCCTGAGAGAGAAGCGTGGTTGCGCCTGTGGAAAGATCCTTAAAGAAAGGGACATGTCTGTCACTGCACTCCGCAGGAGCCTGTCTAGGGAAAGTGCAGCATGCTGCCCCAGGAGAAGAGAAGGAGTCGTTGGCCTTGTGGACGGAAAACGGTCGCGAAGCAGGAGCGCCGGCCCTGGCAAGAACAGCGGGCCGGTGGCAAGACAATTGTCACCCTCTGCTTGTGCAGAGAGACGAAGCTAAGGAGACACGAGGGGATGATTGGGCACGGGAGCGTGCTCTAATCTGAGGAAGGAGTCTGGACAGAAGGAAGGCCTTTCCTGTGCCTCTGGGCCCAAGGGGATAGCAGGTCCTTGGCCACCTGTCCAGAGGGCAGACGTGGGCTTGCCACCAATCTCCCGAACCTGAACTCGCAGAAACACCTCCTGGAGGAACGGGCAATCAAATGCCGTCTTCCTCCAGGATGTGGCAGCCTTGGCGGAGGCAGGGGGTGTGTCGGGGAAACAGGGACAGTTTCCCATTACTCCCCATCCCAGGGCACGGGCCGTGTGCAGTGATCCTCTCGCGGCTCCTCAAGGATGGGGAAGGCACGAGCCTAGTCCCCTGTCCCCCTGAATGCCAGAGCGAAAGGGCAGGCCTTGCCTACGAGGAGAGATGTCATTGTGAGCAGAGTGCCATCCTAGGCCATGCACGCTGCTGCAGGGTCGAGGCTGGGTCTGCTTATTTCGGCTTGGTAGGATGAACCCAGGATGTGAACTTGGAGCCCGGGAAAGCAAGGCCCAAGAGGCACCAGCTCTCCCGCTGCTCTTCTTCCCTGAAGCGACTAAAGCCTTGCTGAGGAAGCAGCGGCCAAGTGCTGTTCGCTCCAAGCCAAAGCCTCTGCGAAAGCACAGCATTCGCCGAGAAATCAGAGTCGGATCTGCGGGCTCTACTGCTGCTTGCCTGAGCCCGGTGTAACGGTGGGAGAAACCCGCATACAGCGAAATCGTCTTTGCCCGGGCATCTCCTCTGGGAAAGCACAGCATTCACTGGGAAATCAGAATCGGATGTGGGGGATGCTGCTGCTGAATACCTAAGCTACTCTCCACAGCACGTTGGAAGATACCCGCATGCAACGAAATCCTCTTTGCCCTAGCACCTCTTTGCCTAAGAGAGAAGCGTGGTTGCACATCTGAAAGGGCCTTAAGGAAAGGGACATGTCTTTCACTGCACTCCCCAGGAGCAAGTCTGGGGCAGGCCGAACAAGCCGCCCCCAGAGAAGAGAAGGTGCCATTGGCCTTGAGTTTGGGAAACGGTCGGGAAGCAGGAGAGCCTGCCGTGGCAGGAAGAGCAGGCCGGTGGCAAGACAAGTGTCACCCGCTCCCTGTGCGGAGAGACGAAGCCTCACTGCTAATGAGACATGAGGTGACGACTAGGGCAGGGGCACCTGCTCCACTCTGAGGAAGGAGTCTGGGCAGAAGGCAGGCCTGTCTTGTGCCTCTGGTCCCAAGGGGACAGCATGTCCTTGACCACCTGTCCGTAGGGCACACTTGGGCTTGCTACCAGGAGCCAAACCCGGAACTTGAGGAACAGCTCCCTCGTGAAATGGGCAGTCAGATGCCATCTTCCTCCAAGATGTGACAGCGTTTTCGGTGGCAGGGGGTTTGCCGGGGAAGGAGTGGGGACAGTCCCCCAAAGCTCCCCATTCCAGGGAACGGACGGTGTTCAGGGATCCTGTCGCCTCTCCTCTCCAGTGGCGAAGGCACTGGCCTTGTCCGTGAGTCCGCCTGAGTGCCAGTACCAAAGACCAAGCGTTGCCTACAACGGGAGTTGGTAGTGTGCATTGAGTGCCATCCTAGGCCACGCACGCTGCTGCAGGTTTGTGGCTGTGTCTGCTTATTTCGGCCTGGCAGCGAGAACCCAGGGCGCCAACATGAAGCCCGGGACAGCAAGGCCTAAGACGGACCAGCTCTCCGCAGCTCTTCTTCCCTGACGCGACAGAGCAAACACCGAAATCCTTGCTGAGGAAGCAGCAGCGAAGTGCGGTTCCCGCCAAGCTGAAAAGCTATGCGAAAGCATAGCCATCGCTGGGAAATCAGAGTCGTTTCTGTGGGCTGCTGTTGCTGCTTGCCTTAGCCTAGTATTCGAGCACGGCGGGAGGAACCCGCATAGAGCAAAAGCCTCTTTGCTAGGGCATCCCCTCTGAGAAAGCACAGCATTCTCTGGGAAATCAGAGTCGGATCTGTGGGATGCTGCTGCTGTTTTCCTGAGGAAGACTCCACAGCACGGTGTAATAAATCCGCATGGAGCGAGATCCACTTTGCCTGGGCATCCCTTCTGCCTGAGAGAGAAGCGTGGTTGCGCCTGTGGAAAGATCCTTAAAGAAAGGGACATGTCTGTCACTGCACTCCGCAGGAGCCTGTCTAGGGAAAGTGCAGCATGCTGCCCCAGGAGAAGAGAAGGAGTCGTTGGCCTTGTGGACGGAAAACGGTCGCGAAGCAGGAGCGCCGGCCCTGGCAAGAACAGCGGGCCGGTGGCAAGACAATTGTCACCCTCTGCTTGTGCAGAGAGACGAAGCTAAGGAGACACGAGGGGATGATTGGGCACGGGAGCGTGCTCTAATCTGAGGAAGGAGTCTGGACAGAAGGAAGGCCTTTCCTGTGCCTCTGGGCCCAAGGGGATAGCAGGTCCTTGGCCACCTGTCCAGAGGGCAGACGTGGGCTTGCCACCAATCTCCCGAACCTGAACTCGCAGAAACACCTCCTGGAGGAACGGGCAATCAAATGCCGTCTTCCTCCAGGATGTGGCAGCCTTGGCGGAGGCAGGGGGTGTGTCGGGGAAACAGGGACAGTTTCCCATTACTCCCCATCCCAGGGCACGGGCCGTGTGCAGTGATCCTCTCGCGGCTCCTCAAGGATGGGGAAGGCACGAGCCTAGTCCCCTGTCCCCCTGAATGCCAGAGCGAAAGGGCAGGCCTTGCCTACGAGGAGAGATGTCATTGTGAGCAGAGTGCCATCCTAGGCCATGCACGCTGCTGCAGGGTCGAGGCTGGGTCTGCTTATTTCGGCTTGGTAGGATGAACCCAGGATGTGAACTTGGAGCCCGGGAAAGCAAGGCCCAAGAGGCACCAGCTCTCCCGCTGCTCTTCTTCCCTGAAGCGACTAAAGCCTTGCTGAGGAAGCAGCGGCCAAGTGCTGTTCGCTCCAAGCCAAAGCCTCTGTGAAAGCACAGCATTCGCCGAGAAATCAGAGTCGGATCTGCGGGCTCTAAAGCTGCTTGCCTGAGCCCGGTGTAACGGTGGGAGAAACCCGCATACAGCGAATCCTCTTTGCCCGGGCATCTCCTCTGGGAAAGCACAGCATTCACTGGGAAATCAGAATCGGATGTGGGGGATGCTGCTGCTGAATACCTAAGCTACTCTCCACAGCACGTTGGAAGATACCCGCATGCAACGAAATCCTCTTTGCCCTAGCACCTCTTTGCCTAAGAGAGAAGCGTGGTTGCACATCTGAAAGGGCCTTAAGGAAAGGGACATGTCTTTCACTGCACTCCCCAGGAGCAAGTCTGGGGCAGGCCGAACAAGCCGCCCCCAGAGAAGAGAAGGTGCCATTGGCCTTGAGTTTGGGAAACGGTCGGGAAGCAGGAGAGCCTGCCGTGGCAGGAAGAGCAGGCCGGTGGCAAGACAAGTGTCACCCGCTCCCGGTGCGGAGAGACGAAGCCTCACTGCTAATGAGACATGAGGTGACGACTAGGGCAGGGGCACCTGCTCCACTCTGAGGAAGGAGTCTGGGCAGAAGGCAGGCCTGTCTTGTGCCTCTGGTCCCAAGGGGACAGCATGTCCTTGACCACCTGTCCGTAGGGCACACTTGGGCTTGCTACCAGGAGCCAAACCCGGAACTTGAGGAACAGCTCCCTCGTGAAATGGGCAGTCAGATGCCATCTTCCTCCAAGATGTGACAGCGTTTTCGGTGGCAGGGGGTTTGCCGGGGAAGGAGTGGGGACAGTCCCCCAAAGCTCCCCATTCCAGGGAACGGACGGTGTTCAGGGATCCTGTCGCCTCTCCTCTCCTGTGGCGAAGGCACTGGCCTTGTCCGTGAGTCCGCCTGAGAGCCAGTACCAAAGGCCAAGCGTTGCCTACAACGGGAGTTGGTAGTGTGCATTGAGTGCCATCCTAGGCCACGCACGCTGCTGCAGGTTTGTGGCTGTGTCTGCTTATTTCGGCCTGGCAGCGAGAACCCAGGGCGCCAACATGAAGCCCGGGACAGCAAGGCCTAAGACGGACCAGCTCTCCGCAGCTCTTCTTCCCTGACGCGACAGAGCAAACACCGAAATCCTTGCTGAGGAAGCAGCAACGAAGTGCGGTTCCCGCCAAGCTGAAAACCTATGCGAAAGCATAGCCATCGCTGGGAAATCAGAGTCGTTTCTGTGGGCTGCTGTTGCTGCTTGCCTTAGCCTAGTATTCGAGCACGGCGGGAGGAACCCGCATAGAGCAAAAGCCTCTTTGCTAGGGCATCCCCTCTGGGAAAGCACAGCATTCTCTGGGAAATCAGAGTCGGATCTGTGGGATGCTGCTGCTGTTTTCCTGAGGAAGACTCCACAGCACGGTGTAATAAATCTGCATGGAGCGAGATCCACTTTGCCTGGGCATCCCTTCTGCCTGAGAGAGAAGCGTGGTTGCGCCTGTGGAAAGAGCCTTAAAGAAAGGGACATGTCTGTCACTGCACTCCCCAGGAGCCTGTCTCGGGAAAGTGCAGCATGCTGCCCCAGGAGAAGAGAAGGAGTCGTTGGCCTTGTGGACGGAAAACGGTCGCGAAGCAGGAGCGCCGGCCCTGGCAAGAACAGCGGGCCGGTGGCAAGACAATTGTCACCCTCTGCTTGTGCAGAGAGACGAAGCTAAGGAGACACGGGGGGATGATTGGGCACGGGAGCGTGCTCTAATCTGAGGAAGTAGTCTGGACAGAAGGAAGGCCTTTCCTGTGCCTCTGGGCCCAAGGGGATAGCAGGTCCTTGGCCACCTGTCCAGAGGGCAGACGTGGGCTTGCCACCAATCTCCCCAACCTGAACTCGCAGAAACACCTCCTGGAGGAACGGGCAATCAAATGCCGTCTTCCTCCAGGATGTGGCAGCCTTGGCGGAGGCATGGGGTGTGTCGGGGAAACAGGGACAGTTTCCCATTACTCCCCATCCCAGGGCACGGGCCGTGTGCAGTGATCCTCTCGCGGCTCCTCACGGATGGGGAAGGCACGAGCCTAGTCCCCTGTCCCCCTGAATGCCAGAGCGAAAGGGCAGGCCTTGCCTACGAGGAGAGATGTCATTGTGAGCAGAGTGCCATCCTAGGCCATGCACGCTGCTGCAGGGTCGAGGCTGGGTCTCCTTATGTCGGCTTGGTAGGATGAACTCAGGATGTGAACTTGGAGCCCGGGAAAGCAAGGCCCAAGAGGCACCAGCTCTCCCGCTGCTCTTCTTCCCTGAAGCGACTAAAGCCTTGCTGAGGAAGCAGCGGCCAAGTGCTGTTCGCTCCAAGCCAAAGCCTCTGCGAAAGCACAGCATTCGCCGAGAAATCAGAGTCGGATCTGCGGGCTCTACTGCTGCTTGCCTGAGCCCGGTGTAACGGTGGGAGAAACCCGCATACAGCGAAATCGTCTTTGCCCAGGCATCTCCTCTGGGAAAGCACAGCATTCACTGGGAAATCAGAATCGGATGTGGGGGATGCTGCTGCTGAATACCTAAGCTGCTCTCCACAGCACGTTGGAAGATACCCGCATGCAACGAAATCCTCTTTGCCCTAGCACCTCTTTGCCTAAGAGAGAAGCGTGGTTGCACATCTGAAAGGGCCTTAAGGAAAGGGACATGTCTTTCACTGCACTCCCCAGGAGCAAGTCTGGGGCAGGCCGAACAAGCCGCCCCCAGAGAAGAGAAGGTGCCATTGGCCTTGAGTTTGGGAAACGGTCGGGAAGCAGGAGAGCCTGCCGTGGCAGGAAGAGCAGGCAGGTGGCAAGACAAGTGTCACCCGCTCCCTGTGCGGAGAGACGAAGCCTCACTGCTAATGAGACATGAGGTGACGACTAGGGCAGGGGCACCTGCTCCACTCTGAGGAAGGAGTCTGGGCAGAAGGCAGGCCTGTCTTGTGCCTCTGGTCCCAAGGGGACAGCATGTTCTTGACCACCTGTCCGTAGGGCACACTTGGGCTTGCTACCAGGAGCCAAACCCGGAACTTGAGGAACAGCTCCCTCGTGAAATGGGCAGTCAGATGCCATCTTCCTCCAAGATGTGACAGCGTTTTCGGTGGCAGGGGGTTTGCCGGGGAAGGAGTGGGGACAGTCCCCCAAAGCTCCCCATTCCAGGGAACGGACGGTGTTCAGGGATCCTGTCGCCTCTCCTCTCCAGTGGCGAAGGCACTGGCCTTGTCCGTGAGTCCGCCTGAGTGCCAGTACCAAAGACCAAGCGTTGCCTACAACGGGAGTTGGTAGTGTGCATTGAGTGCCATCCTAGGCCACGCACGCTGCTGCAGGTTTGTGGCTGTGTCTGCTTATTTCGGCCTGGCAGCGAGAACCCAGGGCGCCAACATGAAGCCCGGGACAGCAAGGCCTAAGACGGACCAGCTCTCCGCAGCTCTTCTTCCCTGACGCGACAGAGCAAACACCGAAATCCTTGCTGAGGAAGCAGCAGCGAAGTGCGGTTCCCGCCAAGCTGAAAAGCTATGCGAAAGCATAGCCATCGCTGGGAAATCAGAGTCGTTTCTGTGGGCTGCTGTTGCTGCTTGCCTTAGCCTAGTATTCGAGCACGGCGGGAGGAACCCGCATAGAGCAAAAGCCTCTTTGCTAGGGCATCCCCTCTGAGAAAGCACAGCATTCTCTGGGAAATCAGAGTCGGATCTGTGGGATGCTGCTGCTGTTTTCCTGAGGAAGACTCCACAGCACGGTGTAATAAATCCGCATGGAGCGAGATCCACTTTGCCTGGGCATCCCTTCTGCCTGAGAGAGAAGCGTGGTTGCGCCTGTGGAAAGATCCTTAAAGAAAGGGACATGTCTGTCACTGCACTCCGCAGGAGCCTGTCTAGGGAAAGTGCAGCATGCTGCCCCAGGAGAAGAGAAGGAGTCGTTGGCCTTGTGGACGGAAAACGGTCGCGAAGCAGGAGCGCCGGCCCTGGCAAGAACAGCGGGCCGGTGGCAAGACAATTGTCACCCTCTGCTTGTGCAGAGAGACGAAGCTAAGGAGACACGAGGGGATGATTGGGCACGGGAGCGTGCTCTAATCTGAGGAAGGAGTCTGGACAGAAGGAAGGCCTTTCCTGTGCCTCTGGGCCCAAGGGGATAGCAGGTCCTTGGCCACCTGTCCAGAGGGCAGACGTGGGCTTGCCACCAATCTCCCGAACCTGAACTCGCAGAAACACCTCCTGGAGGAACGGGCAATCAAATGCCGTCTTCCTCCAGGATGTGGCAGCCTTGGCGGAGGCAGGGGGTGTGTCGGGGAAACAGGGACAGTTTCCCATTACTCCCCATCCCAGGGCACGGGCCGTGTGCAGTGATCCTCTCGCGGCTCCTCAAGGATGGGGAAGGCACGAGCCTAGTCCCCTGTCCCCCTGAATGCCAGAGCGAAAGGGCAGGCCTTGCCTACGAGGAGAGATGTCATTGTGAGCAGAGTGCCATCCTAGGCCATGCACGCTGCTGCAGGGTCGAGGCTGGGTCTGCTTATTTCGGCTTGGTAGGATGAACCCAGGATGTGAACTTGGAGCCCGGGAAAGCAAGGCCCAAGAGGCACCAGCTCTCCCGCTGCTCTTCTTCCCTGAAGCGACTAAAGCCTTGCTGAGGAAGCAGCGGCCAAGTGCTGTTCGCTCCAAGCCAAAGCCTCTGCGAAAGCACAGCATTCGCCGAGAAATCAGAGTCGGATCTGCGGGCTCTACTGCTGCTTGCCTGAGCCCGGTGTAACGGTGGGAGAAACCCGCATACAGCGAAATCGTCTTTGCCCGGGCATCTCCTCTGGGAAAGCACAGCATTCACTGGGAAATCAGAATCGGATGTGGGGGATGCTGCTGCTGAATACCTAAGCTACTCTCCACAGCACGTTGGAAGATACCCGCATGCAACGAAATCCTCTTTGCCCTAGCACCTCTTTGCCTAAGAGAGAAGCGTGGTTGCACATCTGAAAGGGCCTTAAGGAAAGGGACATGTCTTTCACTGCACTCCCCAGGAGCAAGTCTGGGGCAGGCCGAACAAGCCGCCCCCAGAGAAGAGAAGGTGCCATTGGCCTTGAGTTTGGGAAACGGTCGGGAAGCAGGAGAGCCTGCCGTGGCAGGAAGAGCAGGCCGGTGGCAAGACAAGTGTCACCCGCTCCCTGTGCGGAGAGACGAAGCCTCACTGCTAATGAGACATGAGGTGACGACTAGGGCAGGGGCACCTGCTCCACTCTGAGGAAGGAGTCTGGGCAGAAGGCAGGCCTGTCTTGTGCCTCTGGTCCCAAGGGGACAGCATGTCCTTGACCACCTGTCCGTAGGGCACACTTGGGCTTGCTACCAGGAGCCAAACCCGGAACTTGAGGAACAGCTCCCTCGTGAAATGGGCAGTCAGATGCCATCTTCCTCCAAGATGTGACAGCGTTTTCGGTGGCAGGGGGTTTGCCGGGGAAGGAGTGGGGACAGTCCCCCAAAGCTCCCCATTCCAGGGAACGGACGGTGTTCAGGGATCCTGTCGCCTCTCCTCTCCAGTGGCGAAGGCACTGGCCTTGTCCGTGAGTCCGCCTGAGTGCCAGTACCAAAGACCAAGCGTTGCCTACAACGGGAGTTGGTAGTGTGCATTGAGTGCCATCCTAGGCCACGCACGCTGCTGCAGGTTTGTGGCTGTGTCTGCTTATTTCGGCCTGGCAGCGAGAACCCAGGGCGCCAACATGAAGCCCGGGACAGCAAGGCCTAAGACGGACCAGCTCTCCGCAGCTCTTCTTCCCTGACGCGACAGAGCAAACACCGAAATCCTTGCTGAGGAAGCAGCAGCGAAGTGCGGTTCCCGCCAAGCTGAAAACCTATGCGAAAGCATAGCCATCGCTGGGAAATCAGAGTCGTTTCTGTGGGCTGCTGTTGCTGCTTGCCTTAGCCTAGTATTCGAGCACGGCGGGAGGAACCCGCATAGAGCAAAAGCCTCTTTGCTAGGGCATCCCGTCTGAGAAAGCACAGCATTCTCTGGGAAATCAGAGTCGGATCTGTGGGATGCTGCTGCTGTTTTCCTGAGGAAGACTCCACAGCACGGTGTAATAAATCCGCATGGAGCGAGATCCACTTTGCCTGGGCATCCCTTCTGCCTGAGAGAGAAGCGTGGTTGCGCCTGTGGAAAGATCCTTAAAGAAAGGGACATGTCTGTCACTGCACTCCGCAGGAGCCTGTCTAGGGAAAGTGCAGCATGCTGCCCCAGGAGAAGAGAAGGAGTCGTTGGCCTTGTGGACGGAAAACGGTCGCGAAGCAGGAGCGCCGGCCCTGGCAAGAACAGCGGGCCGGTGGCAAGACAATTGTCACCCTCTGCTTGTGCAGAGAGACGAAGCTAAGGAGACACGAGGGGATGATTGGGCACGGGAGCGTGCTCTAATCTGAGGAAGGAGTCTGGACAGAAGGAAGGCCTTTCCTGTGCCTCTGGGCCCAAGGGGATAGCAGGTCCTTGGCCACCTGTCCAGAGGGCAGACGTGGGCTTGCCACCAATCTCCCGAACCTGAACTCGCAGAAACACCTCCTGGAGGAACGGGCAATCAAATGCCGTCTTCCTCCAGGATGTGGCAGCCTTGGCGGAGGCAGGGGGTGTGTCGGGGAAACAGGGACAGTTTCCCATTACTCCCCATCCCAGGGCACGGGCCGTGTGCAGTGATCCTCTCGCGGCTCCTCAAGGATGGGGAAGGCACGAGCCTAGTCCCCTGTCCCCCTGAATGCCAGAGCGAAAGGGCAGGCCTTGCCTACGAGGAGAGATGTCATTGTGAGCAGAGTGCCATCCTAGGCCATGCACGCTGCTGCAGGGTCGAGGCTGGGTCTGCTTATTTCGGCTTGGTAGGATGAACCCAGGATGTGAACTTGGAGCCCGGGAAAGCAAGGCCCAAGAGGCACCAGCTCTCCCGCTGCTCTTCTTCCCTGAAGCGACTAAAGCCTTGCTGAGGAAGCAGCGGCCAAGTGCTGTTCGCTCCAAGCCAAAGCCTCTGTGAAAGCACAGCATTCGCCGAGAAATCAGAGTCGGATCTGCGGGCTCTAAAGCTGCTTGCCTGAGCCCGGTGTAACGGTGGGAGAAACCCGCATACAGCGAATCCTCTTTGCCCGGGCATCTCCTCTGGGAAAGCACAGCATTCACTGGGAAATCAGAATCGGATGTGGGGGATGCTGCTGCTGAATACCTAAGCTACTCTCCACAGCACGTTGGAAGATACCCGCATGCAACGAAATCCTCTTTGCCCTAGCACCTCTTTGCCTAAGAGAGAAGCGTGGTTGCACATCTGAAAGGGCCTTAAGGAAAGGGACATGTCTTTCACTGCACTCCCCAGGAGCAAGTCTGGGGCAGGCCGAACAAGCCGCCCCCAGAGAAGAGAAGGTGCCATTGGCCTTGAGTTTGGGAAACGGTCGGGAAGCAGGAGAGCCTGCCGTGGCAGGAAGAGCAGGCCGGTGGCAAGACAAGTGTCACCCGCTCCCGGTGCGGAGAGACGAAGCCTCACTGCTAATGAGACATGAGGTGACGACTAGGGCAGGGGCACCTGCTCCACTCTGAGGAAGGAGTCTGGGCAGAAGGCAGGCCTGTCTTGTGCCTCTGGTCCCAAGGGGACAGCATGTCCTTGACCACCTGTCCGTAGGGCACACTTGGGCTTGCTACCAGGAGCCAAACCCGGAACTTGAGGAACAGCTCCCTCGTGAAATGGGCAGTCAGATGCCATCTTCCTCCAAGATGTGACAGCGTTTTCGGTGGCAGGGGGTTTGCCGGGGAAGGAGTGGGGACAGTCCCCCAAAGCTCCCCATTCCAGGGAACGGACGGTGTTCAGGGATCCTGTCGCCTCTCCTCTCCTGTGGCGAAGGCACTGGCCTTGTCCGTGAGTCCGCCTGAGAGCCAGTACCAAAGGCCAAGCGTTGCCTACAACGGGAGTTGGTAGTGTGCATTGAGTGCCATCCTAGGCCACGCACGCTGCTGCAGGTTTGTGGCTGTGTCTGCTTATTTCGGCCTGGCAGCGAGAACCCAGGGCGCCAACATGAAGCCCGGGACAGCAAGGCCTAAGACGGACCAGCTCTCCGCAGCTCTTCTTCCCTGACGTGACAGAGCAAACACCGAAATCCTTGCTGAGGAAGCAGCAGCGAAGTGCGGTTCCCGCCAAGCTGAAAACCTATGCGAAAGCATAGCCATCGCTGGGAAATCAGAGTCGTTTCTGTGGGCTGCTGTTGCTGCTTGCCTTAGCCTAGTATTCGAGCACGGCGGGAGGAACCCGCATAGAGCAAAAGCCTCTTTGCTAGGGCATCCCCTCTGGGAAAGCACAGCATTCTCTGGGAAATCAGAGTCGGATCTGTGGGATGCTGCTGCTGTTTTCCTGAGGAAGACTCCACAGCACGGTGTAATAAATCTGCATGGAGCGAGATCCACTTTGCCTGGGCATCCCTTCTGCCTGAGAGAGAAGCGTGGTTGCGCCTGTGGAAAGAGCCTTAAAGAAAGGGACATGTCTGTCACTGCACTCCCCAGGAGCCTGTCTCGGGAAAGTGCAGCATGCTGCCCCAGGAGAAGAGAAGGAGTCGTTGGCCTTGTGGACGGAAAACGGTCGCGAAGCAGGAGCGCCGGCCCTGGCAAGAACAGCGGGCCGGTGGCAAGACAATTGACACCCTCTGCTTGTGCAGAGAGACGAAGCTAAGGAGACACTAGGGGATGATTGGGCACGGGAGCGTGCTCTAATCTGAGGAAGGAGTCTGGACAGAAGGAAGGCCTTTCCTGTGCCTCTGGGCCCAAGGGGATAGCAGGTCCTTGGCCACCTGTCCAGAGGGCAGACGTGGGCTTGCCACCAATCTCCCGAACCTGAACTCGCAGAAACACCTCCTGGAGGAACGGGCAATCAAATGCCGTCTTCCTCCAGGATGTGGCAGCCTTGGCGGAGGCAGGGGGTGTGTCGGGGAAACAGGGACAGTTTCCCATTACTCCCCATCCCAGGGCACGGGCCGTGTGCAGTGATCCTCTCGCGGCTCCTCAAGGATGGGGAAGGCACGAGCCTAGTCCCCTGACCCCCTGAATGCCAGAGCGAAAGGGCAGGCCTTGCCTACGAGGAGAGATGTCATTGTGAGCAGAGTGCCATCCTAGGCCATGCACGCTGCTGCAGGGTCGAGGCTGGGTCTGCTTATTTCGGCTTGGTAGGATGAACCCAGGATGTGAACTTGGAGCCCGGGAAAGCAAGGCCCAAGAGGCACCAGCTCTCCCGCTGCTCTTCTTCCCTGAAGCGACTAAAGCCTTGCTGAGGAAGCAGCGGCCATGTGCTGTTCGCTCCAAGCCAAAGCCTCTGCGAAAGCACAGCATTCGCCGAGAAATCAGAGTCGGATCTGCGGGCTCTACTGCTGCTTGCCTGAGCCCGGTGTAACGGTGGGAGAAACCCGCATACAGCGAAATCCTCTTTGCCCGGGCATCTCCTCTGGGAAAGCACAGCATTCACTGGGAAATCAGAATCGGATGTGGGGGATGCTGCTGCTGAATACCTAAGCTACTCTCCACAGCACGCTGGAAGATACCCACATGCAACGAAATCCTCTTTGCCCTAGCACCTCTTTGCCTAAGAGAGAAGCGTGGTTGCACATCTGAAAGGGCCTTAAGGAAAGGGACATGTCTTTCACTGCACTCCCCAGGAGCAAGTCTGGGGCAGGCTGAACAAGCCGCCCCCAGAGAAGAGAAGGTGCCATTGGCCTTGAGTTTGGGAAACGGTCGGGAAGCAGGAGAGCCTGCCGTGGCAGGAAGAGCAGGCCGGTGGCTAGACAAGTGTCACCCGCTCCCTGTGCGGAGAGACGAAGCCTCACTGCTAATGAGACATGAGGTGACGACTAGGGCAGGGCCACCTGCTCCACTCTGAGGAAGGAGTCTGGGCAGAAGGCAGGCCTGTCTTGTGCCTCTGGTCCCAAGGGGACAGCATGTCCTTGACCACCTGTCCGTAGGGCACACTTGGGCTTGCTACCAGGAGCCAAACCCGGAACTTGAGGAACAGCTCCCTCGTGAAATGGGCAGTCAGATGCCATCTTCCTCCAAGATGTGACAGCGTTTTCGGTGGCAGGGGGTTTGCCGGGGAAGGAGTGGGGACAGTCCCCCAAAGCTCCCCATTCCAGGGAACGGACGGTGTTCATGGATCCTGTCGCCTCTCCTCTCCTGTGGCGAAGGCACTGGCCTTGTCCGTGAGTCCGCCTGAGAGCCAGTACCAAAGGCCAAGCGTTGCCTACAACGGGAGTTGGTATTGTGTATTGAGTGCCATCCTAGGCCACGCACGCTGCTGCAGGTTTGTGGCTGTGTCTGCTTATTTCGGCCTGGCAGCGAGAACCCAGGGCGCCAACATGAAGCCCGGGACAGCAAGGCCTAAGACGGACCAGCTCTCCGCAGCTCTTCTTCCCTGACGCGACAGAGCAAACACCGAAATCCTTGCTGAGGAAGCAGCAGCGAAGTGCGGTTCCCGCCAAGCTGAAAACCTATGCGAAAGCATAGCCATCGCTGGGAAATCAGAGTCGTTTCTGTGGGCTGCTGTTGCTGCTTGCCTTAGCCTAGTATTCGAGCACGGCGGGAGGAACCCGCATAGAGCAAAAGCCTCTTTGCTAGGGCATCCCCTCTGGGAAAGCACAGCATTCTCTGGGAAATCAGAGTCGGATCTGTGGGATGCTGCTGCTGTTTTCCTGAGGAAGACTCCACAGCACGGTGTAATAAATCCGCATGGAGCGAGATCCACTTTGCCTGGGCATCCCTTCTGCCTGAGAGAGAAGCGTGGTTGCGCCTGTGGAAAGATCCTTAAAGAAAGGGACATGTCTGTCACTGCACTCCCCAGGAGCCTGTCTCGGGAAAGTGCAGCATGCTGCCCCAGGAGAAGAGAAGGAGTCGTTGGCCTTGTGGACGGAAAACGGTCGCGAAGCAGGAGCGCCGGCCCTGGCAAGAACAGCGGGCCGGTGGCAAGACAATTGTCACCCTCTGCTTGTGCAGAGAGACGAAGCTAAGGAGACACGGGGGGATGATTGGGCACGGGAGCGTGCTCTAATCTGAGGAAGGAGTCTGGACAGAAGGAAGGCCTTTCCTGTGCCTCTGGGCCCAAGGGGATAGCAGGTCCTTGGCCACCTGTCCAGAGGGCAGACGTGGGCTTGCCACCAATCTCCCCAACCTGAACTCGCAGAAACACCTCCTGGAGGAACGGGCAATCAAATGCCGTCTTCCTCCAGGATGTGGCAGCCTTGGCGGAGGCAGGGGGTGTGTCGGGGAAACAGGGACAGTTTCCCATTACTCCCCATCCCAGGGCACGGGCCGTGTGCAGTGATCCTCTCGCGGCTCCTCAAGGATGGGGAAGGCACGAGCCTAGTCCCCTGTCCCCCTGAATGCCAGAGCGAAAGGGCAGGCCTTGCCTACGAGGAGAGATGTCATTGTGAGCAGAGTGCCATCCTAGGCCATGCACGCTGCTGCAGGGTCGAGGCTGGGTCTGCTTATTTCGGCTTGGTAGGATGAACCCAGGATGTGAACTTGGAGCCCGGGAAAGCAAGGCCCAAGAGGCACCAGCTCTCCCGCTGCTCTTCTTCCCTGAAGCGACTAAAGCCTTGCTGAGGAAGCAGCGGCCATGTGCTGTTCGCTCCAAGCCAAAGCCTCTGCGAAAGCACAGCATTCGCTGAGAAATCAGAGTCGGATCTGCGGGCTCTACTGCTGCTTGCCTGAGCCCGGTCTCGCGGTGGGAGAAACCCGCATACAGTGAAATCCTCTTTGCCCGGGCATCTCCTCTGGGAAAGCACAGCCTTCACTGGGAAAACAGAATCGGATGTGGGGGATGCTGCTGCTGAATACCTAAGCTACTCTCCACAGCACGTTGGAAGATACCCGCATGCAACGAAATCCTCTTTGCCCTAGCACCTCTTTGCCTAAGAGAGAAGCGTGGTTGCACATCTGAAAGGGCCTTAAGGAAAGGGACATGTCTTTCACTGCACTCCCCAGGAGCAAGTCTGGGGCAGGCCGAACAAGCCGCCCCCAGAGAAGAGAAGGTGCCATTGGCCTTGAGTTTGGGAAACGGTCGGGAAGCAGGAGAGCCTGCCGTGGCAGGAAGAGCAGGCCGGTGGCAAGACAAGTGTCACCCGTTCCCGGTGCGGAGAGACGAAGCCTCACTGCTAATGAGACATGAGGTGACGACTAGGGCAGGGGCACCTGCTCCACTCTGAGGAAGGAGTCTGGGCAGAAGGCAGGCCTGTCTTGTGCCTCTGGTCCCAAGGGGACAGCATGTCCTTGACCACCTGTCCGTAGGGCACACTTGGGCTTGCTACCAGGAGCCAAACCCGGAACTTGAGGAACAGCTCCCTCGTGAAATGGGCAGTCAGATGCCATCTTCCTCCAAGATGTGACAGCGTTTTCGGTGGCAGGGGGTTTGCCGGGGAAGGAGTGGGGACAGTCCCCCAAAGCTCCCCATTCCAGGGAACGGACGGTGTTCAGGGATCCTGTCGCCTCTCCTCTCCTGTGGCGAAGGCACTGGCCTTGTCCGTGAGTCCGCCTGAGAGCCAGTACCAAAGGCCAAGCGTTGCCTACAACGGGAGTTGGTATTGTGTATTGAGTGCCATCCTAGGCCACGCACGCTGCTGCAGGTTTGTGGCTGTGTCTGCTTATTTCGGCCTGGCAGCGAGAACCCAGGGCGCCAACATGAAGCCCGGGACAGCAAGGCCTAAGACGGACCAGCTCTCCGCAGCTCTTCTTCCCTGACGCGACAGAGCAAACACCGAAATCCTTGCTGAGGAAGCAGCATCGAAGTGCGGTTCCCGCCAAGCTGAAAACCTATGCGAAAGCATAGCCATCGCTGGGAAATCAGAGTCGTTTCTGTGGGCTGCTGTTGCTGCTTGCCTTAGCCTAGTATTCGAGCACGGCGGGAGGAACCCGCATAGAGCAAAAGCCTCTTTGCTAGGGCATCCCCTCTGGGAAAGCACAGCATTCTCTGGGAAATCAGAGTCGGATCTGTGGGATGCTGCTGCTGTTTTCCTGAGGAAGACTCCACAGCACGGTGTAATAAATCTGCATGGAGCGAGATCCACTTTGCCTGGGCATCCCTTCTGCCTGAGAGAGAAGCGTGGTTGCGCCTGTGGAAAGAGCCTTAAAGAAAGGGACATGTCTGTCACTGCACTCCCCAGGAGCCTGTCTCGGGAAAGTGCAGCATGCTGCCCCAGGAGAAGAGAAGGAGTCGTTGGCCTTGTGGACGGAAAACGGTCGCGAACCAGGAGCGCCGGCCCTGGCAAGAACAGCGGGCCGGTGGCAAGACAATTGTCACCCTCTGCTTGTGCAGAGAGACGAAGCTAAGGAGACACGGGGGGATGATTGGGCACGGGAGCGTGCTCTAATCTGAGGAAGGAGTGTGGACAGAAGGAAGGCCTTTCCTGTGCCTCTGGGCCCAAGGGGATAGCAGGTCCTTGGCCACCTGTCCAGAGGGCAGACGTGGGCTTGCCACCAATCTCCCGAACCTGAACTCGCAGAAACACCTCCTGGAGGAACGGGCAATCAAATGCCGTCTTCCTCCAGGATGTGGCAGCCTTGGCGGAGGCAGGGGGTGTGTCGGGGAAACAGGGACAGTTTCCCATTACTCCCCATCCCAGGGCACGGGCCGTGTGCAGTGATCCTCTCGCGGCTCCTCAAGGATGGGGAAGGCACGAGCCTAGTCCCCTGTCCCCCTGAATGCCAGAGCGAAAGGGCAGGCCTTGCCTACGAGGAGAGATGTCATTGTGAGCAGAGTGCCATCCTAGGCCATGCACGCTGCTGCAGGGTCGAGGCTGGGTCTGCTTATTTCGGCTTGGTAGGATGAACCCAGGATGTGAACTTGGAGCCCGGGAAAGCAAGGCCCAAGAGGCACCAGCTCTCCCGCTGCTCTTCTTCCCTGAAGCGACTAAAGCCTTGCTGAGGAAGCAGCGGCCAAGTGCTGTTCGCTCCAAGCCAAAGCCTCTGCGAAAGCACAGCATTCGCTGAGAAATCAGAGTCGGATCTGCGGGCTCTACTGCTGCTTGCCTGAGCCCGGTCTCGCGGTGGGAGAAACCCGCATACAGCGAAATCCTCTTTGCCCGGGCATCTCCTCTGGGAAAGCACAGCATTCACTGGGAAATCAGAATCGGATGTGGGGGATGCTGCTGCTGAATACCTAAGCTACTCTCCACAGCACGTTGGAAGATACCCGCATGCAACGAAATCCTCTTTGCCCTAGCACCTCTTTGCCTAAGAGAGAAGCGTGGTTGCACATCTGAAAGGGCCTTAAGGAAAGGGACATGTCTTTCACTGCACTCCCCAGGAGCAAGTCTGGGGCAGGCCGAACAAGCCGCCCCCAGAGAAGAGAAGGTGCCATTGGCCTTGAGTTTGGGAAACGGTCGGGAAGCAGGAGAGCCTGCCGTGGCAGGAAGAGAAGGCCGGAGGCAAGACAAGTGTCACCCGCTCCCTGTGCGGAGACACGAAGCCTCACTGCTAATGAGACATGAGGTGACGACTAGGGCAGGGGCACCTGCTCCACTCTGAGGAAGGAGTCTGGGCAGAAGGCAGGCCTGTCTTGTGCCTCTGGTCCCAAGGGGACAGCATGTCCTTGACCACCTGTCCGTAGGGCACACTTGGGCTTGCTACCAGGAGCCAAACCCGGAACTTGAGGAACAGCTCCCTCGTGAATTGGGCAGTCAGATGCCATCTTCCTCCAAGATGTGGCAGCGTTTTCGGTGGCAGGGGGTTTGCCGGGGAAGGAGTGGGAACAGTCCCCCAAAGCTCCCCATTCCAGGGAACGGACGGTGTTCAGGGATCCTGTCGCCTCTCCTCTCCTGTGGCGAAGGCACTGGCCTTGTCCGTGAGTCCGCCTGAGAGCCAGTACCAAAGGCCAAGCGTTGCCTACAACGGGAGTTGGTAGTGTGCATTGAGTGCCATCCTAGGCCACGCACGCTGCTGCAGGTTTGTGGCTGTGTCTGCTTATTTCGGCCTGGCAGCGAGAACCCAGGGCGCCAACATGAAGCCCGGGACAGCAAGGCCTAAGACGGACCAGCTCTCCGCAGCTCTTCTTCCCTGACGCGACAGAGCAAACACCGAAATCCTTGCTGAGGAAGCAGCAGCGAAGTGCGGTTCCCGCCAAGCTGAAAACCTATGCGAAAGCATAGCCATCGCTGGGAAATCAGAGTCGTTTCTGTGGGCTGCTGTTGCTGCTTGCCTTAGCCTAGTATTCGAGCACGGCGGGAGGAACCCGCATAGAGCAAAAGACTCTTTGCTAGGGCATCCACTCTGGGAAAGCACAGCATTCTCTGGGAAATCAGAGTCGGATCTGTGGGATGCTGCTGCTGTTTTCCTGAGGAAGACTCCACAGCACGGTGTAATAAATCTGCATGGAGCGAGATCCACTTTGCCTGGGCATCCCTTCTGCCTGAGAGAGAAGCGTGGTTGCGCCTGTGGAAAGATCCTTAAAGAAAGGGACATGTCTGTCACTGCACTCCCCAGGAGCCTGTCTCGGGAAAGTGCAGCATGCTGCCCCAGGAGAAGAGAAGGAGTCGTTGGCCTTGTGGACGGAAAACGGTCGCGAAGCAGGAGCGCCGGCCCTGGCAAGAACAGCGGGCCGGTGGCAAGACAATTGTCACCCTCTGCTTGTGCAGAGAGACGAAGCTAAGGAGACACGGGCGGATGATTGGGCACGGGAGCGTGCTCTAATCTGAGGAAGGAGTCTGGACAGAAGGAAGGCCTTTCCTGTGCCTCTGGGCCCAAGGGGATAGCAGGTCCTTGGCCACCTGTCCAGAGGGCAGACGTGGGCTTGCCACCAATCTCCCGAACCTGAACTCGCAGAAACACCTCCTGGAGGAACGGGCAATCAAATGCCGTCTTCCTCCAGGATGTGGCAGCCTTGGCGGAGGCAGGGGGTGTGTCGGGGAAACAGGGACAGTTTCCCATTACTCCCCATCCCAGGGCACGGGCCGTGTGCAGTGATCCTCTCGCGGCTCCTCAAGGATGGGGAAGGCACGAGCCTAGTCCCCTGTCCCCCTGAATGCCAGAGCGAAAGGGCAGGCCTTGCCTACGAGGAGAGATGTCATTGTGAGCAGAGTGCCATCCTAGGCCATGCACGCTGCTGCAGGGTCGAGGCTGGGTCTGCTTATTTCGGCTTGGTAGGATGAACCCAGGATGTGAACTTGGAGCCCGGGAAAGCAAGGCCCAAGAGGCACCAGCTCTCCCGCTGCTCTTCTTCCCTGAAGCGACAAAAGCCTTGCTGAGGAAGCAGCGGCCAAGTGCTGTTCGCTCCAAGCCAAAGCCTCTGCGAAAGCACAGCATTCGCCGAGAAATCAGAGTCGGATCTGCGGGCTCTACTGCTGCTTGCCTGAGCCCGGTGTAACGGTGGGAGAAACCCGCATACAGCGAAATCCTCTTTGCCCGGGCATCTCCTCTGGGAAAGCACAGCATTCACTGGGAAATCAGAATCGGATGTGGGGGATGCTGCTGCTGAATACCTAAGCTACTCTCCACAGCACGTTGGAAGATACCCGCATGCAACGAAATCCTCTTTGCCCTAGCACCTCTTTGCCTAAGAGAGAAGCGTGGTTGCACATCTGAAAGGGCCTTAAGGAAAGGGACATGTCTTTCACTGCACTCCCCAGGAGCAAGTCTGGGGCAGGCCGAACAAGCCGCCCCCAGAGAAGAGAAGGTGCCATTGGCCTTGAGTTTGGGAAACGGTCGGGAAGCAGGAGAGCCTGCCGTGGCAGGAAGAGCAGGCCGGTGGCAAGACAAGTGTCACCCGCTCCCGGTGCGGAGAGACGAAGCCTCACTGCTAATGAGACATGAGGTGACGACAAGGGCAGGGGCACCTGCTCCACTCTGAGGAAGGAGTCTGGGCAGAAGGCAGGCCTGTCTTGTGCCTCTGGTCCCAAGGGGACAGCATGTCCTTGACCACCTGTCCGTAGGGCACACTTGGGCTTGCTACCAGGAGCCAAACCCGGAACTTGAGGAACAGCTCCCTCGTGAAATGGGCAGTCAGATGCCATCTTCCTCCAAGATGTGACAGCGTTTTCGGTGGCAGGGGGTTTGCCGGGGAAGGAGTGGGGACAGTCCCCCAAAGCTCCCCATTCCAGGGAACGGACGGTGTTCAGGGATCCTGTCGCCTCTCCTCTCCTGTGGCGAAGGCACTGGCCTTGTCCGTGAGTCCGCCTGAGAGCCAGTACCAAAGGCCAAGCGTTGCCTACAACGGGAGTTGGTAGTGTGCATTGAGTGCCATCCTAGGCCACGCACGCTGCTGCAGGTTTGTGGCTGTGTCTGCTTATTTCGGCCTGGCAGCGAGAACCCAGGGCGCCAACATGAAGCCCGGGACAGCAAGGCCTAAGACGGACCAGCTCTCCGCAGCTCTTCTTCCCTGACGCGACAGAGCAAACACCGAAATCCTTGCTGAGGAAGCAGCAGCGAAGTGCGGTTCCCGCCAAGCTGAAAACCTATGCGAAAGCATAGCCATCGCTGGGAAATCAGAGTCGTTTCTGTGGGCTGCTGTTGCTGCTTGCCTTAGCCTAGTATTCGAGCACGGCGGGAGGAACCCGCATAGAGCAAAAGCCTCTTTGCTAGGGCATCCCGTCTGAGAAAGCACAGCATTCTCTGGGAAATCAGAGTCGGATCTGTGGGATGCTGCTGCTGTTTTCCTGAGGAAGACTCCACAGCACGGTGTAATAAATCCGCATGGAGCGAGATCCACTTTGCCTGGGCATCCCTTCTGCCTGAGAGAGAAGCGTGGTTGCGCCTGTGGAAAGATCCTTAAAGAAAGGGACATGTCTGTCACTGCACTCCGCAGGAGCCTGTCTAGGGAAAGTGCAGCATGCTGCCCCAGGAGAAGAGAAGGAGTCGTTGGCCTTGTGGACGGAAAACGGTCGCGAAGCAGGAGCGCCGGCCCTGGCAAGAACAGCGGGCCGGTGGCAAGACAATTGTCACCCTCTGCTTGTGCAGAGAGACGAAGCTAAGGAGACACGAGGGGATGATTGGGCACGGGAGCGTGCTCTAATCTGAGGAAGGAGTCTGGACAGAAGGAAGGCCTTTCCTGTGCCTCTGGGCCCAAGGGGATAGCAGGTCCTTGGCCACCTGTCCAGAGGGCAGACGTGGGCTTGCCACCAATCTCCCGAACCTGAACTCGCAGAAACACCTCCTGGAGGAACGGGCAATCAAATGCCGTCTTCCTCCAGGATGTGGCAGCCTTGGCGGAGGCAGGGGGTGTGTCGGGGAAACAGGGACAGTTTCCCATTACTCCCCATCCCAGGGCACGGGCCGTGTGCAGTGATCCTCTCGCGGCTCCTCAAGGATGGGGAAGGCACGAGCCTAGTCCCCTGTCCCCCTGAATGCCAGAGCGAAAGGGCAGGCCTTGCCTACGAGGAGAGATGTCATTGTGAGCAGAGTGCCATCCTAGGCCATGCACGCTGCTGCAGGGTCGAGGCTGGGTCTGCTTATTTCGGCTTGGTAGGATGAACCCAGGATGTGAACTTGGAGCCCGGGAAAGCAAGGCCCAAGAGGCACCAGCTCTCCCGCTGCTCTTCTTCCCAGAAGCGACTAAAGCCTTGCTGAGGAAGCAGCGGCCAAGTGCTGTTCGCTCCAAGCCAAAGCCTCTGCGAAAGCACATCATTCGCCGAGAAATCAGAGTCGGATCTGCGGGCTCTACTGCTGCTTGCCTGAGCCCGGTGTAACGGTGGGAGAAACCCGCATACAGCGAAATCCTCTTTGCCCGGGCATCTCCTCTGGGAAAGCACAGCATTCACTGGGAAATCAGAATCGGATGTGGGGGATGCTGCTGCTGAATACCTAAGCTACTCTCCACAGCACGTTGGAAGATACCCGCATGCAACGAAATCCTCTTTGCCCTAGCACCTCTTTGCCTAAGAGAGAAGCGTGGTTGCACATCTGAAAGGGCCTTAAGGAAAGGGACATGTCTTTCACTGCACTCCCCAGGAGCAAGTCTGGGGCAGGCCGAACAAGCCGCCCCCAGAGAAGAGAAGGTGCCATTGGCCTTGAGTTTGGGAAACGGTCGGGAAGCAGGAGAGCCTGCCGTGGCAGGAAGAGCAGGCCGGTGGCAAGACAAGTGTCACCCGCTCCCTGTGCGGAGAGACGAAGCCTCACTGCTAATGAGACATGAGGTGACGACTAGGGCAGGGGCACCTGCTCCACTCTGAGGAAGGAGTCTGGGCAGAAGGCAGGCCTGTCTTGTGCCTCTGGTCCCAAGGGGACAGCATGTCCTTGACCACCTGTCCGTAGGGCACACTTGGGCTTGCTACCAGGAGCCAAACCCGGAACTTGAGGAACAGCTCCCTCGTGAAATGGGCAGTCAGATGCCATCTTCCTCCAAGATGTGACAGCGTTTTCAGTGGCAGGGGGTTTGCCGGGGAAGGAGTGGGGACAGTCCCCCAAAGCTCCCCATTCCAGGGAACGGACGGTGTTCAGGGATCCTGTCGCCTCTCCTCTCCAGTGGCGAAGGCACTGGCCTTGTCCGTGAGTCCGCCTGAGTGCCAGTACCAAAGACCAAGCGTTGCCTACAACGGGAGTTGGTAGTGTGCATTGAGTGCCATCCTAGGCCACGCACGCTGCTGCAGGTTTGTGGCTGTGTCTGCTTATTTCGGCCTGGCAGCGAGAACCCAGGGCGCCAACATGAAGCCCGGGACAGCAAGGCCTAAGACGGACCAGCTCTCCGCAGCTCTTCTTCCCTGACGCGACAGAGCAAACACCGAAATCCTTGCTGAGGAAGCAGCAGCGAAGTGCGGTTCCCGCCAAGCTGAAAACCTATGCGAAAGCATAGCCATCGCTGGGAAATCAGAGTCGTTTCTGTGGGCTGCTGTTGCTGCTTGCCTTAGCCTAGTATTCGAGCACGGCGGGAGGAACCCGCATAGAGCAAAAGCCTCTTTGCTAGGGCATCCCGTCTGAGAAAGCACAGCATTCTCTGGCAAATCAGAGTCGGATCTGTGGGATGCTGCTGCTGTTTTCCTGAGGAAGACTCCACAGCACGGTGTAATAAATCCGCATGGAGCGAGATCCACTTTGCCTGGGCATCCCTTCTGCCTGAGAGAGAAGCGTGGTTGCGCCTGTGGAAAGATCCTTAAAGAAAGGGACATGTCTGTCACTGCACTCCGCAGGAGCCTGTCTAGGGAAAGTGCAGCATGCTGCCCCAGGAGAAGAGAAGGAGTCGTTGGCCTTGTGGACGGAAAACGGTCGCGAAGCAGGAGCGCCGGCCCTGGCAAGAACAGCGGGCCGGTGGCAAGACAATTGTCACCCTCTGCTTGTGCAGAGAGACGAAGCTAAGGAGACACGAGGGGATGATTGGGCACGGGAGCGTGCTCTAATCTGAGGAAGGAGTCTGGACAGAAGGAAGGCCTTTCCTGTGCCTCTGGGCCCAAGGGGATAGCAGGTCCTTGGCCACCTGTCCAGAGGGCAGACGTGGGCTTGCCACCAATCTCCCGAACCTGAACTCGCAGAAACACCTCCTGGAGGAACGGGCAATCAAATGCCGTCTTCCTCCAGGATGTGGCAGCCTTGGCGGAGGCAGGGGGTGTGTCGGGGAAACAGGGACAGTTTCCCATTACTCCCCATCCCAGGGCACGGGCCGTGTGCAGTGATCCTCTCGCGGCTCCTCAAGGATGGGGAAGGCACGAGCCTAGTCCCCTGTCCCCCTGAATGCCAGAGCGAAAGGGCAGGCCTTGCCTACGAGGAGAGATGTCATTGTGAGCAGAGTGCCATCCTAGGCCATGCACGCTGCTGCAGGGTCGAGGCTGGGTCTGCTTATTTCGGCTTGGTAGGATGAACCCAGGATGTGAACTTGGAGCCCGGGAAAGCAAGGCCCAAGAGGCACCAGCTCTCCCGCTGCTCTTCTTCCCAGAAGCGACTAAAGCCTTGCTGAGGAAGCAGCGGCCAAGTGCTGTTCGCTCCAAGCCAAAGCCTCTGCGAAAGCACAGCATTCGCCGAGAAATCAGAGTCGGATCTGCGGGCTCTACTGCTGCTTGCCTGAGCCCGGTGTAACGGTGGGAGAAACCCGCATACAGCGAAATCCTCTTTGCCCGGGCATCTCCTCTGGGAAAGCACAGCCTTCATTGGGAAATCAGAATCGGATGTGGGGGATGCTGCTGCTGAATACCTAAGCTACTCTCCACAGCACGTTGGAAGATACCCGCATGCAACGAAATCCTCTTTGCCCTAGCACCTCTTTGCCTAAGAGAGAAGCGTGGTTGCACATCTGAAAGGGCCTTAAGGAAAGGGACATGTCTTTCACTGCACTCCCCAGGAGCAAGTCTGGGGCAGGCCGAACAAGCCGCCCCCAAAGAAGAGAAGGTGCCATTGCCTTGAGTTTGGGAAACGGTCGGGAAGCAGGAGAGCCTGCCGTGGCAGGAAGAGCAGGCCGGTGGCAAGACAAGTGTCACCCGCTCCCGGTGCGGAGAGACGAAGCCTCACTGCTAATGAGACATGAGGTGACGACTAGGGCAGGGGCACCTGCTCCACTCTGAGGAAGGAGTCTGGGCAGAAGGCAGGCCTGTCTTGTGCCTCTGGTCCCAAGGGGACAGCATGTCCTTGACCACCTGTCCGTAGGGCACACTTGGGCTTGCTACCAGGAGCCAAACCCGGAACTTGAGGAACAGCTCCCTCGTGAAATGGGCAGTCAGATGCCATCTTCCTCCAAGATGTGACAGCGTTTTCGGTGGCAGGGGGTTTGCCGGGGAAGGAGTGGGGACAGTCCCCCAAAGCTCCCCATTCCAGGGAACGGACGGTGTTCAGGGATCCTGTCGCCTCTCCTCTCCTGTGGCGAAGGCACTGGCCTTGTCCGAGAGTCCGCCTGAGAGCCAGTACCAAAGGCCAAGCGTTGCCTACAACGGGAGTTGGTAGTGTGCATTGAGTGCCATCCTAGGCCACGCACGCTGCTGCAGTTTTGTGGCTGTGTCTGCTTATTTCGGCCTGGCAGCGAGAACCCAGGGCGCCAAAATGAAGCCCGGGACAGCAAGGCCTAAGACGGACCAGCTCTCCGCAGCTCTTCTTCCCTGACGCGACAGAGCAAACACCGAAATCCTTGCTGAGGAAGCAGCATCGAAGTGCGGTTCCCGCCAAGCTGAAAACCTATGCGAAAGCATAGCCATCGCTGGGAAATCAGAGTCGTTTCTGTGGGCTGCTGTTGCTGCTTGCCTTAGCCTAGTATTCGAGCACGGCGGGAGGAACCCGCATAGAGCAAAAGCCTCTTTGCTAGGGCATCCCCTCTGGGAAAGCACAGCATTCTCTGGGAAATCAGAGTCGGATCTGTGGGATGCTGCTGCTGTTTTCCTGAGGAAGACTCCACAGCACGGTGTAATAAATCTGCATGGAGCGAGATCCACTTTGCCTGGGCATCCCTTCTGCCTGAGAGAGAAGCGTGGTTGCGCCTGTGGAAAGAGCCTTAAAGAAAGGGACATGTCTGTCACTGCACTCCCCAGGAGCCTGTCTCGGGAAAGTGCAGCATGCTGCCCCAGGAGAAGAGAAGGAGTCGTTGGCCTTGTGGACGGAAAACGGTCGCGAAGCAGGAGCGCCGGCCCTGGCAAGAACAGCGGGCCGGTGGCAAGACAATTGTCACCCTCTGCTTGTGCAGAGAGACGAAGCTAAGGAGACACGGGGGGATGATTGGGCACGGGAGCGTGCTCTAATCTGAGGAAGGAGTCTGGACAGAAGGAAGGCCTTTCCTGTGCCTCTGGGCCCAAGGGGATAGCAGGTCCTTGGCCACCTGTCCAGAGGGCAGACGTGGGCTTGCCACCAATCTCCCCAACCTGAACTCGCAGAAACACCTCCTGGAGGAACGGGCAATCAAATGCCATCTTCCTCCAGGATGTGGCAGCCTTGGTGGAGGCAGGGGGTGTGTCGGGGAAACAGGGACAGTTTCCCATTACTCCCCATCCCAGGGCACGGGCCGTGTGCAGTGATCCTCTCGCGGCTCCTCAAGGATGGGGAAGGCACGAGCCTAGTCCCCTGTCCCCCTGAATGCCAGAGCGAAAGGGCAGGCCTTGCCTACGAGGAGAGATGTCATTGTGAGCAGAGTGCCATCCTAGGCCATGCACGCTGCTGCAGGGTCGAGGCTGGGTCTGCTTATTTCGGCTTGGTAGGATGAACCCAGGATGTGAACTTGGAGCCCGGGAAAGCAAGGCCCAAGAGGCACCAGCTCTCCCGCTGCTCTTCTTCCCTGAAGCGACTAAAGCCTTGCTGAGGAAGCAGCGGCCAAGTGCTGTTCGCTCCAAGCCAAAGCCTCTGCGAAAGCACAGCATTCGCCGAGAAATCAGAGTCGGATCTGCGGGCTCTACTGCTGCTTGCCTGAGCCCGGTGTAACGGTGGGAGAAACCCGCATACAGCGAAATCGTCTTTGCCCGGGCATCTCCTCTGGGAAAGCACAGCATTCACTGGGAAATCAGAATCGGATGTGGGGGATGCTGCTGCTGAATACCTAAGCTACTCTCCACAGCACATTGGAAGATAACCGCATGCAACGAAATCCTCTTTGCCCTAGCACCTCTTTGCCTAAGAGAGAAGCGTGGTTGCACATCTGAAAGGGCCTTAAGGAAAGGGACATGTCTTTCACTGCACTCCCCAGGAGCAAGTCTGGGGCAGGCCGAACAAGCCGCCCCCAGAGAAGAGAAGGTGCCATTGGCCTTGAGTTTGGGAAACGGTCGGGAAGCAGGAGAGCCTGCCGTGGCAGGAAGAGCAGGCCGGTGGCAAGACAAGTGTCACTCGCTCCCTGTGCGGAGAGACGAAGCCTCACTGCTAATGAGACATGAGGTGAAGACTAGGGCAGGGGCACCTGCTCCACTCTGAGGAAGGAGTCTGGGCAGAAGGCAGGCCTGTCTTGTGCCTCTGGTCCCAAGGGGACAGCATGTCCTTGACCACCTGTCCGTAGGGCACACTTGGGCTTGCTACCAGGAGCCAAACCCGGAACTTGAGGAACAGCTCCCTCGTGAAATGGGCAGTCAGATGCCATCTTCCTCCAAGATGTGACAGCGTTTTCGGTGGCAGGGGGTTTGCCGGGGAAGGAGTGGGGACAGTCCCCCAAAGCTCCCCATTCCAGGGAACGGACGGTGTTCAGGGATCCTGTCGCCTCTCCTCTCCTGTGGCGAAGGCACTGGCCTTGTCTGTGAGTCCGCCTGAGAGCCAGTACCAAAGGCCAAGCGTTGCCTACAACGGGAGTTGGTAGTGTGCATTGAGTGCCATCCTAGGCCACGCACGCTGCTGCAGGTTTGTGGCTGTGTCTGCTTATTTCGGCCTGGCAGCGAGAACCCAGGGCGCCAACATGAAGCCCGGGACAGCAAGGCCTAAGACGGACCAGCTCTCCGCAGCTCTTCTTCCCTGACGCGACAGAGCAAACACCGAAATCCTTGCTGAGGAAGCAGCAGCGAAGTGCGGTTCCCGCCAAGCTGAAAACCTATGCGAAAGCATAGCCATCGCTGGGAAATCAGAGTCGTTTCTGTGGGCTGCTGTTGCTGCTTGCCTTAGCCTAGTATTCGAGCACGGCGGGAGGAACCCGCATAGAGCAAAAGCCTCTTTGCTAGGGCATCCCCTCTGGGAAAGCACAGCATTCTCTGGGAAATCAGAGTCGGATCTGTGGGATGCTGCTGCTGTTTTCCTGAGGAAGACTCCACAGCACGGTGTAATAAATCTGCATGGAGCGAGATCCACTTAGCCTGGGCATCCCTTCTGCCTGAGAGAGAAGCGTGGTTGCGCCTGTGGAAAGAGCCTTAAAGAAAGGGACATGTCTGTCACTGCACTCCCCAGGAGCCTGTCTCGGGAAAGTGCAGCATGCTGCCCCAGGAGAAGAGAAGGAGTCGTTGGCCTTGTGGACGGAAAACGGTCGCGAACCAGGAGCGCCGGCCCTGGCAAGAACAGCGGGCCGGTGGCAAGACAATTGTCACCCTCTGCTTGTGCAGAGAGACGAAGCTAAGGAGACACGGGGGGATGATTGGGCACGGGAGCGTGCTCTAATCTGAGGAAGGAGTCTGGACAGAAGGAAGGCCTTTCCTGTGCCTCTGGGCCCAAGGGGATAGCAGGTCCTTGGCCACCTGTCCAGAGGTCAGATGTGGGCTTGCCACCAATCTCCCGAACCTGAACTCGCAGAAACACCTCCTGGAGGAACGGGCAATCAAATGCCGTCTTCCTCCAGGATGTGGCAGCCTTGGCGGAGGCAGGGGGTGTGTCGGGGAAACAGGGACAGTTTCCCATTACTCCCCATCCCAGGGCACGGGCCGTGTGCAGTGATCCTCTCGCGGCTCCTCAAGGATGGGGAAGGCACGAGCCTAGTCCCCTGTCCCCCTGAATGCCAGAGCGAAAGGGCAGGCCTTGCCTACGAGGAGAGATGTCATTGTGAGCAGAGTGCCATCCTAGGCCATGCACGCTGCTGCAGGGTCGAGGCTGGGTCTGCTTATTTCGGCTTGGTAGGATGAACCCAGGATGTGAACTTGGAGCCCGGGAAAGCAAGGCCCAAGAGGCACCAGCTCTCCCGCTGCTCTTCTTCCCTGAAGCGACTAAAGCCTTGCTGAGGAAGCAGCGGCCAAGTGCTGTTCGCTCCAAGCCAAAGCCTCTGTGAAAGCACAGCATTCGCCGAGAAATCAGAGTCGGATCTGCGGGCTCTAAAGCTGCTTGCCTGAGCCCGGTGTAACGGTGGGAGAAACCCGCATACAGCGAAATCCTCTTTGCCCGGGCATCTCCTCTGGGAAAGCACAGCATTCACTGGGAAATCAGAATCGGATGTGGGGGATGCTGCTGCTGAATACCTAAGCTACTCTCCACAGCACGTTGGAAGATACCCGCATGCAACGAAATCCTCTTTGCCCTAGCACCTCTTTGCCTAAGAGAGAAGCGTGGTTGCACATCTGAAAGGGCCTTAAGGAAAGGGACATGTCTTTCACTGCACTCCCCAGGAGCAAGTCTGGGGCAGGCCGAACAAGCCGCCCCCAGAGAAGAGAAGGTGCCATTGGCCTTGAGTTTGGGAAACGGTCGGGAAGCAGGAGAGCCTGCCGTGGCAGGAAGAGCAGGCCGGTGGCAAGACAAGTGTCACCCGCTCCCGGTGCGGAGAGACGAAGCCTCACTGCTAATGAGACATGAGGTGACGACTAGGGCAGGGGCACCTGCTCCACTCTGAGGAAGGAGTCTGGGCAGAAGGCAGGCCTGTCTTGTGCCTCTGGTCCCAAGGGGACAGCATGTCCTTGACCACCTGTCCGTAGGGCACACTTGGGCTTGCTACCAGGAGCCAAACCCGGAACTTGAGGAACAGCTCCCTCGTGAAATGGGCAGTCAGATGCCATCTTCCTCCAAGATGTGACAGCGTTTTCGGTGGCAGGGGGTTTGCCGGGGAAGGAGTGGGGACAGTCCCCCAAAGCTCCCCATTCCAGGGAACGGACGGTGTTCAGGGATCCTGTCGCCTCTCCTCTCCTGTGGCGAAGGCACTGGCCTTGTCCGTGAGTCCGCCTGAGAGCCAGTACCAAAGGCCAAGCGTTGCCTACAACGGGAGTTGGTATTGTGTATTGAGTGCCATCCTAGGCCACGCACGCTGCTGCAGGTTTGTGGCTGTGTCTGCTTATTTCGGCCTGGCAGCGAGAACCCAGGGCGCCAACATGAAGCCCGGGACAGCAAGGCCTAAGACGGACCAGCTCTCCGAAGCTCTTCTTCCCTGACGCGACAGAGCAAACACCGAAATCCTTGCTGAGGAAGCAGCAGCGAAGTGCGGTTCCCGCCAAGCTGAAAACCTATGCGAAAGCATAGCCATCGCTGGGAAATCAGAGTCGTTTCTGTGGGCTGCTGTTGCTGCTTGCCTTAGCCTAGTATTCGAGCACGGCGGGAGGAACCCGCATAGAGCAAAAGCCTCTTTGCTAGGGCATCCCCTCTGGGAAAGCACAGCATTCTCTGGGAAATCAGAGTCGGATCTGTGGGATGCTGCTGCTGTTTTCCTGAGGAAGACTCCACAGCACGGTGTAATAAATCCGCATGGAGCGAGATCCACTTTGCCTGGGCATCCCTTCTGCCTGAGAGAGAAGCGTGGTTGCGCCTGTGGAAAGATCCTTAAAGAAAGGGACATGTCTGTCACTGCACTCCCCAGGAGCCTGTCTCGGGAAAGTGCAGCATGCTGCCCCAGGAGAAGAGAAGGAGTCGTTGGCCTTGTGGACGGAAAACGGTCGCGAAGCAGGAGCGCCGGCCCTGGCAAGAACAGCGGGCCGGTGGCAAGACAATTGTCACCCTCTGCTTGTGCAGAGAGACGAAGCTAAGGAGACACGGGGGGATGATTGGGCACGGGAGCGTGCTCTAATCTGAGGAAGGAGTCTGGACAGAAGGAAGGCCTTTCCTGTGCCTCTGGGCCCAAGGGGATAGCAGGTCCTCGGCCACCTGTCCAGAGGGCAGACGTGGGCTTGCCACCAATCTCCCGAACCTGAACTCGCAGAAACACCTCCTGGAGGAACGGGCAATCAAATGCCGTCTTCCTCCAGGATGTGGCAGCCTTGGCGGAGGCAGGGGGTGTGTCGGGGAAACAGGGACCGTTTCCCATTACTCCCCATCCCAGGGCACGGGCCGTGTGCAGTGATCCTCTCGCGGCTCCTCAAGGATGGGGAAGGCACGAGCCTAGTCCCCTGTCCCCCTGAATGCCAGAGCGAAAGGGCAGGCCTTGCCTACGAGGAGAGATGTCATTGTGAGCAGAGTGCCATCCTAGGCCATGCACGCTGCTGCAGGGTCGAGGCTGGGTCTGCTTATTTCGGCTTGGTAGGATGAACCCAGGATGTGAACTTGGAGCCCGGGAAAGCAAGGCCCAAGAGGCACCAGCTCTCCCGCTGCTCTTCTTCCCTGAAGCGACTAAAGCCTTGCTGAGGAAGCAGCGGCCATGTGCTGTTCGCTCCAAGCCAAAGCCTCTGCGAAAGCACAGCATTCGCTGAGAAATCAGAGTCGGATCTGCGGGCTCTACTGCTGCTTGCCTGAGCCCGGTCTCGCGGTGGGAGAAACCCGCATACAGTGAAATCCTCTTTGCCCGGGCATCTCCTCTGGGAAAGCACAGCCTTCACTGGGAAAACAGAATCGGATGTGGGGGATGCTGCTGCTGAATACCTAAGCTACTCTCCACAGCACGTTGGAAGATACCCGCATGCAACGAAATCCTCTTTGCCCTAGCACCTCTTTGCCTAAGAGAGAAGCGTGGTTGCACATCTGAAAGGGCCTTAAGGAAAGGGACATGTCTTTCACTGCACTCCCCAGGAGCAAGTCTGGGGCAGGCCGAACAAGCCGCCCCCAGAGAAGAGAAGGTGCCATTGGCCTTGAGTTTGGGAAACGGTCGGGAAGCAGGAGAGCCTGCCGTGGCAGGAAGAGCAGGCCGGTGGCAAGACAAGTGTCACCCGTTCCCGGTGCGGAGAGACGAAGCCTCACTGCTAATGAGACATGAGGTGACGACTAGGGCAGGGGCACCTGCTCCACTCTGAGGAAGGAGTCTGGGCAGAAGGCAGGCCTGTCTTGTGCCTCTGGTCCCAAGGGGACAGCATGTCCTTGACCACCTGTCCGTAGGGCACACTTGGGCTTGCTACCAGGAGCCAAACCCGGAACTTGAGGAACAGCTCCCTCGTGAAATGGGCAGTCAGATGCCATCTTCCTCCAAGATGTGACAGCGTTTTCGGTGGCAGGGGGTTTGCCGGGGAAGGAGTGGGGACAGTCCCCCAAAGCTCCCCATTCCAGGGAACGGACAGTGTTCAGGGATCCTGTCGCCTCTCCTCTCCTGTGGCGAAGGCACTGGCCTTGTCCGTGAGTCCGCCTGAGAGCCAGTACCAAAGGCCAAGCGTTGCCTACAACGGGAGTTGGTAGTGTGCATTGAGTGCCATCCTAGGCCACGCACGCTGCTGCAGGTTTGTGGCTGTGTCTGCTTATTTCGGCCTGGCAGCGAGAACCCAGGGCGCCAACATGAAGCCCGGGACAGCAAGGCCTAAGACGGACCAGCTCTCCGCAGCTCTTCTTCCCTGACGCGACAGAGCAAACACCGAAATCCTTGCTGAGGAAGCAGCAGCGAAGTGCGGTTCCCGCCAAGCTGAAAACCTATGCGAAAGCATAGCCATCGCTGGGAAATCAGAGTCGTTTCTGTGGGCTGCTGTTGCTGCTTGCCTTAGCCTAGTATTCGAGCACGGCGGGAGGAACCCGCATAGAGCAAAAGCCTCTTTGCTAGGGCATCCCGTCTGAGAAAGCACAGCATTCTCTGGGAAATCAGAGTCGGATCTGTGGGATGCTGCTGCTGTTTTCCTGAGGAAGACTCCACAGCACGGTGTAATAAATCCGCATGGAGCGAGATCCACTTTGCCTGGGCATCCCTTCTGCCTGAGAGAGAAGCGTGGTTGCGCCTGTGGAAAGATCCTTAAAGAAAGGGACATGTCTGTCACTGCACTCCGCAGGAGCCTGTCTAGGGAAAGTGCAGCATGCTGCCCCAGGAGAAGAGAAGGAGTCGTTGGCCTTGTGGACGGAAAACGGTCGCGAAGCAGGAGCGCCGGCCCTGGCAAGAACAGCGGGCCGGTGGCAAGACCATTGTCACCCTCTGCTTGTGCAGAGAGACGAAGCTAAGGAGACACGAGGGGATGATTGGGCACGGGAGCGTGCTCTAATCTGAGGAAGGAGTCTGGACAGAAGGAAGGCCTTTCCTGTGCCTCTGGGCCCAAGGGGATAGCAGGTCCTTGGCCACCTGTCCAGAGGGCAGACGTGGGCTTGCCACCAATCTCCCGAACCTGAACTCGCAGAAACACCTCTTGGAGGAACGGGCAATCAAATGCCGTCTTCCTCCAGGATGTGGCAGCCTTGGCGGAGGCAGGGGGTGTGTCGGGGAAACAGGGACAGTTTCCCATTACTCCCCATCCCAGGGCACGGGCCGTGTGCAGTGATCCTCTCGCGGCTCCTCAAGGATGGGGAAGGCACGAGCCTAGTCCCCTGTCCCCCTGAATGCCAGAGCGAAAGGGCAGGCCTTGCCTACGAGGAGAGATGTCATTGTGAGCAGAGTGCCATCCTAGGCCATGCACGCTGCTGCAGGGTCGAGGCTGGGTCTGCTTATTTCGGCTTGGTAGGATGAACCCAGGATGTGAACTTGGAGCCCGGGAAAGCAAGGCCCAAGAGGCACCAGCTCTCCCGCTGCTCTTCTTCCCTGAAGCGACAAAAGCCTTGCTGAGGAAGCAGCGGCCAAGTGCTGTTCGCTCCAAGCCAAAGCCTCTGCGAAAGCACAGCATTCGCCGAGAAATCAGAGTCGGATCTGCGGGCTCTACTGCTGCTTGCCTGAGCCCGGTGTAACGGTGGGAGAAACCCGCATACAGCGAAATCCTCTTTGCCCGGGCATCTCCTCTGGGAAAGCACAGCATTCACTGGGAAATCAGAATCGGATGTGGGGGATGCTGCTGCTGAATACCTAAGCTACTCTCCACAGCACGTTGGAAGATACCCGCATGCAACGAAATCCTCTTTGCCCTAGCACCTCTTTGCCTAAGAGAGAAGCGTGGTTGCACATCTGAAAGGGCCTTAAGGAAAGGGACATGTCTTTCACTGCACTCCCCAGGAGCAAGTCTGGGGCAGGCCGAACAAGCCGCCCCCAGAGAAGAGAAGGTGCCATTGGCCTTGAGTTTGGGAAACGGTCGGGAAGCAGGAGAGCCTGCCGTGGCAGGAAGAGCAGGCCGGTGGCAAGACAAGTGTCACCCGCTCCCTGTGCGGAGAGACGAAGCCTCACTGCTAATGAGACATGAGGTGACGACTAGGGCAGGGGCACCTGCTCCACTCTGAGGAAGGAGTCTGGGCAGAAGGCAGGCCTGTCTTGTGCCTCTGGTCCCAAGGGGACAGCATGTCCTTGACCACCTGTCCGTAGGGCACACTTGGGCTTGCTACCAGGAGCCAAACCCGGAACTTGAGGAACAGCTCCCTCGTGAAATGGGCAGTCAGATGCCATCTTCCTCCAAGATGTGACAGCGTTTTCAGTGGCAGGGGGTTTGCCGGGGAAGGAGTGGGGACAGTCCCCCAAAGCTCCCCATTCCAGGGAACGGACGGTGTTCAGGGATCCTGTCGCCTCTCCTCTCCAGTGGCGAAGGCACTGGCCTTGTCCGTGAGTCCGCCTGAGTGCCAGTACCAAAGACCAAGCGTTGCCTACAACGGGAGTTGTTAGTGTGCATTGAGTGCCATCCTAGGCCACGCACGCTGCTGCAGGTTTGTGGCTGTGTCTGCTTATTTCGGCCTGGCAGCGAGAACCCAGGGCGCCAACATGAAGCCCGGGACAGCAAGGCCTAAGACGGACCAGCTCTCCGCAGCTCTTCTTCCCTGACGCGACAGAGCAAACACCGAAATCCTTGCTGAGGAAGCAGCAGCGAAGTGCGGTTCCCGCCAAGCTGAAAACCTATGCGAAAGCATAGCCATCGCTGGGAAATCAGAGTCGTTTCTGTGGGCTGCTGTTGCTGCTTGCCTTAGCCTAGTATTCGAGCACGGCGGGAGGAACCCGCATAGAGCAAAAGCCTCTTTGCTAGGGCATCCCGTCTGAGAAAGCACAGCATTCTCTGGGAAATCAGAGTCGGATCTGTGGGATGCTGCTGCTGTTTTCCTGAGGAAGACTCCACAGCACGGTGTAATAAATCCGCATGGAGCGAGATCCACTTTGCCTGGGCATCCCTTCTGCCTGAGAGAGAAGCGTGGTTGCGCCTGTGGAAAGATCCTTAAAGAAAGGGACATGTCTGTCACTGCACTCCGCAGGAGCCTGTCTAGGGAAAGTGCAGCATGCTGCCCCAGGAGAAGAGAAGGAGTCGTTGGCCTTGTGGACGGAAAACGGTCGCGAAGCAGGAGCGCCGGCCCTGGCAAGAACAGCGGGCCGGTGGCAAGACAATTGTCACCCTCTGCTTGTGCAGAGAGACGAAGCTAAGGAGACACGAGGGGATGATTGGGCACGGGAGCGTGCTCTAATCTGAGGAAGGAGTCTGGACAGAAGGAAGGCCTTTCCTGTGCCTCTGGGCCCAAGGGGATAGCAGGTCCTTGGCCACCTGTCCAGAGGGCAGACGTGGGCTTGCCACCAATCTCCCGAACCTGAACTCGCAGAAACACCTCCTGGAGGAACGGGCAATCAAATGCCGTCTTCCTCCAGGATGTGGCAGCCTTGGCGGAGGCAGGGGGTGTGTCGGGGAAACAGGGACAGTTTCCCATTACTCCCCATCCCAGGGCACGGGCCGTGTGCAGTGATCCTCTCGCGGCTCCTCAAGGATGGGGAAGGCACGAGCCTAGTCCCCTGTCCCCCTGAATGCCAGAGCGAAAGGGCAGGCCTTGCCTACGAGGAGAGATGTCATTGTGAGCAGAGTGCCATCCTAGGCCATGCACGCTGCTGCAGGGTCGAGGCTGGGTCTGCTTATTTCGGCTTGGTAGGATGAACCCAGGATGTGAACTTGGAGCCCGGGAAAGCAAGGCCCAAGAGGCACCAGCTCTCCCGCTGCTCTTCTTCCCAGAAGCGACTAAAGCCTTGCTGAGGAAGCAGCGGCCAAGTGCTGTTCGCTCCAAGCCAAAGCCTCTGCGAAAGCACAGCATTCGCCGAGAAATCAGAGTCGGATCTGCGGGCTCTACTGCTGCTTGCCTGAGCCCGGTGTAACGGTGGGAGAAACCCGCATACAGCGAAATCCTCTTTGCCCGGGCATCTCCTCTGGGAAAGCACAGCCTTCATTGGGAAATCAGAATCGGATGTGGGGGATGCTGCTGCTGAATACCTAAGCTACTCTCCACAGCACGTTGGAAGATACCCGCATGCAACGAAATCCTCTTTGCCCTAGCACCTCTTTGCCTAAGAGAGAAGCGTGGTTGCACATCTGAAAGGGCCTTAAGGAAAGGGACATGTCTTTCACTGCACTCCCCAGGAGCAAGTCTGGGGCAGGCCGAACAAGCCGCCCCCAAAGAAGAGAAGGTGCCATTGCCTTGAGTTTGGGAAACGGTCGGGAAGCAGGAGAGCCTGCCGTGGCAGGAAGAGCAGGCCGGTGGCAAGACAAGTGTCACCCGCTCCCGGTGCGGAGAGACGAAGCCTCACTGCTAATGAGACATGAGGTGACGACTAGGGCAGGGGCACCTGCTCCACTCTGAGGAAGGAGTCTGGGCAGAAGGCAGGCCTGTCTTGTGCCTCTGGTCCCAAGGGGACAGCATGTCCTTGACCACCTGTCCGTAGGGCACACTTGGGCTTGCTACCAGGAGCCAAACCCGGAACTTGAGGAACAGCTCCCTCGTGAAATGGGCAGTCAGATGCCATCTTCCTCCAAGATGTGGCAGCGTTTTCGGTGGCAGGGGGTTTGCCGGGGAAGGAGTGGGGACAGTCCCCCAAAGCTCCCCATTCCAGGGAACGGACGGTGTTCAGGGATCCTGTCGCCTCTCCTCTCCTGTGGCGAAGGCACTGGCCTTGTCCGAGAGTCCGCCTGAGAGCCAGTACCAAAGGCCAAGCGTTGCCTACAACGGGAGTTGGTAGTGTGCATTGAGTGCCATCCTAGGCCACGCACGCTGCTGCAGTTTTGTGGCTGTGTCTGCTTATTTCGGCCTGGCAGCGAGAACCCAGGGCGCCAAAATGAAGCCCGGGACAGCAAGGCCTAAGACGGACCAGCTCTCCGCAGCTCTTCTTCCCTGACGCGACAGAGCAAACACCGAAATCCTTGCTGAGGAAGCAGCATCGAAGTGCGGTTCCCGCCAAGCTGAAAACCTATGCGAAAGCATAGCCATCGCTGGGAAATCAGAGTCGTTTCTGTGGGCTGCTGTTGCTGCTTGCCTTAGCCTAGTATTCGAGCACGGCGGGAGGAACCCGCATAGAGCAAAAGCCTCTTTGCTAGGGCATCCCCTCTGGGAAAGCACAGCATTCTCTGGGAAATCAGAGTCGGATCTGTGGGATGCTGCTGCTGTTTTCCTGAGGAAGACTCCACAGCACGGTGTAATAAATCTGCATGGAGCGAGATCCACTTTGCCTGGGCATCCCTTCTGCCTGAGAGAGAAGCGTGGTTGCGCCTGTGGAAAGAGCCTTAAAGAAAGGGACATGTCTGTCACTGCACTCCCCAGGAGCCTGTCTCGGGAAAGTGCAGCATGCTGCCCCAGGAGAAGAGAAGGAGTCGTTGGCCTTGTGGACGGAAAATGGTCGCGAAGCAGGAGCGCAGGCCCTGGCAAGAACAGCGGGCCGGTGGCAAGACAATTGTCACCCTCTGCTTGTGCAGAGAGACGAAGCTAAGGAGACACGGGGGGATGATTGGGCACGGGAGCGTGCTCTAATCTGAGGAAGGAGTCTGGACAGAAGGAAGGCCTTTCCTGTGCCTCTGGGCCCAAGGGGATAGCAGGTCCTTGGCCACCTGTCCAGAGGGCAGACGTGGGCTTGCCACCAATCTCCCCAACCTGAACTCGCAGAAACACCTCCTGGAGGAACGGGCAATCAAATGCCATCTTCCTCCAGGATGTGGCAGCCTTGGCGGAGGCAGGGGGTGTGTCGGGGAAACAGGGACAGTTTCCCATTACTCCCCATCCCAGGGCACGGGCCGTGTGCAGTGATCCTCTCGCGGCTCCTCAAGGATGGGGAAGGCACGAGCCTAGTCCCCTGTCCCCCTGAATGCCAGAGCGAAAGGGCAGGCCTTGCCTACGAGGAGAGATGTCATTGTGAGCAGAGTGCCATCCTAGGCCATGCACGCTGCTGCAGGGTCGAGGCTGGGTCTGCTTATTTCGGCTTGGTAGGATGAACCCAGGATGTGAACTTGGAGCCCGGGAAAGCAAGGCCCAAGAGGCACCAGCTCTCCCGCTGCTCTTCTTCCCTGAAGCGACTAAAGCCTTGCTGAGGAAGCAGCGGCCAAGTGCTGTTCGCTCCAAGCCAAAGCCTCTGCGAAAGCACAGCATTCGCCGAGAAATCAGAGTCGGATCTGCGGGCTCTACTGCTGCTTGCCTGAGCCCGGTGTAACGGTGGGAGAAACCCGCATACAGCGAAATCGTCTTTGCCCGGGCATCTCCTCTGGGAAAGCACAGCATTCACTGGGAAATCAGAATCGGATGTGGGGGATGCTGCTGCTGAATACCTAAGCTACTCTCCACAGCACATTGGAAGATAACCGCATGCAACGAAATCCTCTTTGCCCTAGCACCTCTTTGCCTAAGAGAGAAGCGTGGTTGCACATCTGAAAGGGCCTTAAGGAAAGGGACATGTCTTTCACTGCACTCCCCAGGAGCAAGTCTGGGGCAGGCCGAACAAGCCGCCCCCAGAGAAGAGAAGGTGCCATTGGCCTTGAGTTTGGGAAACGGTCGGGAAGCAGGAGAGCCTGCCGTGGCAGGAAGAGCAGGCCGGTGGCAAGACAAGTGTCACTCGCTCCCTGTGCGGAGAGACGAAGCCTCACTGCTAATGAGACATGAGGTGAAGACTAGGGCAGGGGCACCTGCTCCACTCTGAGGAAGGAGTCTGGGCAGAAGGCAGGCCTGTCTTGTGCCTCTGGTCCCAAGGGGACAGCATGTCCTTGACCACCTGTCCGTAGGGCACACTTGGGCTTGCTACCAGGAGCCAAACCCGGAACTTGAGGAACAGCTCCCTCGTGAAATGGGCAGTCAGATGCCATCTTCCTCCAAGATGTGACAGCGTTTTCGGTGGCAGGGGGTTTGCCGGGGAAGGAGTGGGGACAGTCCCCCAAAGCTCCCCATTCCAGGGAACGGACGGTGTTCAGGGATCCTGTCGCCTCTCCTCTCCTGTGGCGAAGGCACTGGCCTTGTCCGTGAGTCCGCCTGAGAGCCAGTACCAAAGGCCAAGCGTTGCCTACAACGGGAGTTGGTATTGTGTATTGAGTGCCATCCTAGGCCACGCACGCTGCTGCAGGTTTGTGGCTGTGTCTGCTTATTTCGGCCTGGCAGCGAGAACCCAGGGCGCCAACATGAAGCCCGGGACAGCAAGGCCTAAGACGGACCAGCTCTCCGAAGCTCTTCTTCCCTGACGCGACAGAGCAAACACCGAAATCCTTGCTGAGGAAGCAGCAGCGAAGTGCGGTTCCCGCCAAGCTGAAAACCTATGCGAAAGCATAGCCATCGCTGGGAAATCAGAGTCGTTTCTGTGGGCTGCTGTTGCTGCTTGCCTTAGCCTAGTATTCGAGCACGGCGGGAGGAACCCGCATAGAGCAAAAGCCTCTTTGCTAGGGCATCCCCTCTGGGAAAGCACAGCATTCTCTGGGAAATCAGAGTCGGATCTGTGGGATGCTGCTGCTGTTTTCCTGAGGAAGACTCCACAGCACGGTGTAATAAATCCGCATGGAGCGAGATCCACTTTGCCTGGGCATCCCTTCTGCCTGAGAGAGAAGCGTGGTTGCGCCTGTGGAAAGATCCTTAAAGAAAGGGACATGTCTGTCACTGCACTCCCCAGGAGCCTGTCTCGGGAAAGTGCAGCATGCTGCCCCAGGAGAAGAGAAGGAGTCGTTGGCCTTGTGGACGGAAAACGGTCGCGAAGCAGGAGCGCCGGCCCTGGCAAGAACAGCGGGCCGGTGGCAAGACAATTGTCACCCTCTGCTTGTGCAGAGAGACGAAGCTAAGGAGACACGGGGGGATGATTGGGCACGGGAGCGTGCTCTAATCTGAGGAAGGAGTCTGGACAGAAGGAAGGCCTTTCCTGTGCCTCTGGGCCCAAGGGGATAGCAGGTCCTCGGCCACCTGTCCAGAGGGCAGACGTGGGCTTGCCACCAATCTCCCCAACCTGAACTCGCAGAAACACCTCCTGGAGGAACGGGCAATCAAATGCCGTCTTCCTCCAGGATGTGGCAGCCTTGGCGGAGGCAGGGGGTGTGTCGGGGAAACAGGGACCGTTTCCCATTACTCCCCATCCCAGGGCACGGGCCGTGTGCAGTGATCCTCTCGCGGCTCCTCAAGGATGGGGAAGGCACGAGCCTAGTCCCCTGTCCCCCTGAATGCCAGAGCGAAAGGGCAGGCCTTGCCTACGAGGAGAGATGTCATTGTGAGCAGAGTGCCATCCTAGGCCATGCACGCTGCTGCAGGGTCGAGGCTGGGTCTGCTTATTTCGGCTTGGTAGGATGAACCCAGGATGTGAACTTGGAGCCCGGGAAAGCAAGGCCCAAGAGGCACCAGCTCTCCCGCTGCTCTTCTTCCCTGAAGCGACTAAAGCCTTGCTGAGGAAGCAGCGGCCATGTGCTGTTCGCTCCAAGCCAAAGCCTCTGCGAAAGCACAGCATTCGCTGAGAAATCAGAGTCGGATCTGCGGGCTCTACTGCTGCTTGCCTGAGCCCGGTCTCGCGGTGGGAGAAACCCGCATACAGTGAAATCCTCTTTGCCCGGGCATCTCCTCTGGGAAAGCACAGCCTTCACTGGGAAAACAGAATCGGATGTGGGGGATGCTGCTGCTGAATACCTAAGCTACTCTCCACAGCACGTTGGAAGATACCCGCATGCAACGAAATCCTCTTTGCCCTAGCACCTCTTTGCCTAAGAGAGAAGCGTGGTTGCACATCTGAAAGGGCCTTAAGGAAAGGGACATGTCTTTCACTGCACTCCCCAGGAGCAAGTCTGGGGCAGGCCGAACAAGCCGCCCCCAGAGAAGAGAAGGTGCCATTGGCCTTGAGTTTGGGAAACGGTCGGGAAGCAGGAGAGCCTGCCGTGGCAGGAAGAGCAGGCCGGTGGCAAGACAAGTGTCACCCGTTCCCGGTGCGGAGAGACGAAGCCTCACTGCTAATGAGACATGAGGTGACGACTAGGGCAGGGGCACCTGCTCCACTCTGAGGAAGGAGTCTGGGCAGAAGGCAGGCCTGTCTTGTGCCTCTGGTCCCAAGGGGACAGCATGTCCTTGACCACCTGTCCGTAGGGCACACTTGGGCTTGCTACCAGGAGCCAAACCCGGAAATTGAGGAACAGCTCCCTCGTGAAATGGGCAGTCAGATGCCATCTTCCTCCAAGATGTGACAGCGTTTTCGGTGGCAGGGGGTTTGCCGGGGAAGGAGTGGGGACAGTCCCCCAAAGCTCCCCATTCCAGGGAACGGACGGTGTTCAGGGATCCTGTCGCCTCTCCTCTCCTGTGGCGAAGGCACTGGCCTTGTCCGTGAGTCCGCCTGAGAGCCAGTACCAAAGGCCAAGCGTTGCCTACAACGGGAGTTGGTAGTGTGTATTGAGTGCCATCCTAGGCCACGCACGCTGCTGCAGGTTTGTGGCTGTGTCTGCTTATTTCGGCCTGGCAGCGAGAACCCAGGGCGCCAACATGAAGCCCGGGACAGCAAGGCCTAAGACGGACCAGCTCTCCGCAGCTCTTCTTCCCTGACGCGACAGAGCAAACACCGAAATCCTTGCTGAGGAAGCAGCATCGAAGTGCGGTTCCCGCCAAGCTGAAAACCTATGCGAAAGCATAGCCATCGCTGGGAAATCAGAGTCGTTTCTGTGGGCTGCTGTTGCTGCTTGCCTTAGCCTAGTATTCGAGCACGGCGGGAGGAACCCGCATAGAGCAAAAGCCTCTTTGCTAGGGCATCCCCTCTGGGAAAGCACAGCATTCTCTGGGAAATCAGAGTCGGATCTGTGGGATGCTGCTGCTGTTTTCCTGAGGAAGACTCCACAGCACGGTGTAATAAATCTGCATGGAGCGAGATCCACTTTGCCTGGGCATCCCTTCTGCCTGAGAGAGAAGCGTGGTTGCGCCTGTGGAAAGAGCCTTAAAGAAAGGGACATGTCTGTCACTGCACTCCCCAGGAGCCTGTCTCGGGAAAGTGCAGCATGCTGCCCCAGGAGAAGAGAAGGAGTCGTTGGCCTTGTGGACGGAAAACGGTCGCGAAGCAGGAGCGCCGGCCCTGGCAAGAACAGCGGGCCGGTGGCAAGACAATTGTCACCCTCTGCTTGTGCAGAGAGACGAAGCTAAGGAGACACGGGGGGATGATTGGGCACGGGAGCGTGCTCTAATCTGAGGAAGGAGTGTGGACAGAAGGAAGGCCTTTCCTGTGCCTCTGGGCCCAAGGGGATAGCAGGTCCTTGGCCACCTGTCCAGAGGGCAGACGTGGGCTTGCCACCAATCTCCCGAACCTGAACTCGCAGAAACACCTCCTGGAGGAACGGGCAATCAAATGCCGTCTTCCTCCAGGATGTGGCAGCCTTGGCGGAGGCAGGGGGTGTGTCGGGGAAACAGGGACAGTTTCCCATTACTCCCCATCCCAGGGCACGGGCCGTGTGCAGTGATCCTCTCGCGGCTCCTCAAGGATGGGGAAGGCACGAGCCTAGTCCCCTGTCCCCCTGAATGCCAGAGCGAAAGGGCAGGCCTTGCCTACGAGGAGAGATGTCATTGTGAGCAGAGTGCCATCCTAGGCCATGCACGCTGCTGCAGGGTCGAGGCTGGGTCTGCTTATTTCGGCTTGGTAGGATGAACCCAGGATGTGAACTTGGAGCCCGGGAAAGCAAGGCCCAAGAGGCACCAGCTCTCCCGCTGCTCTTCTTCCCTGAAGCGACTAAAGCCTTGCTGAGGAAGCAGCGGCCAAGTGCTGTTCGCTCCAAGCCAAAGCCTCTGCGAAAGCACAGCATTCGCTGAGAAATCAGAGTCGGATCTGCGGGCTCTACTGCTGCTTGCCTGAGCCCGGTCTCGCGGTGGGAGAAACCCGCATACAGCGAAATCGTCTTTGCCCGGGCATCTCCTCTGGGAAAGCACAGCATTCACTGGGAAATCAGAATCGGATGTGGGGGATGCTGCTGCTGAATACCTAAGCTACTCTCCACAGCACGTTGGAAGATACCCGCATGCAACGAAATCCTCTTTGCCCTAGCACCTCTTTGCCTAAGAGAGAAGCGTGGTTGCACATCTGAAAGGGCCTTAAGGAAAGGGACATGTCTTTCACTGCACTCCCCAGGAGCAAGTCTGGGGCAGGCCGAACAAGCCGCCCCCAGAGAAGAGAAGGTGCCATTGGCCTTGAGTTTGGGAAACGGTCGGGAAGCAGGAGAGCCTGCCGTGGCAGGAAGAGCAGGCCGGTGGCAAGACAAGTGTCACCCGCTCCCGGTGCGGAGAGACGAAGCCTCACTGCTAATGAGACATGAGGTGACGACAAGGGCAGGGGCACCTGCTCCACTCTGAGGAAGGAGTCTGGGCAGAAGGCAGGCCTGTCTTGTGCCTCTGGTCCCAAGGGGACAGCATGTCCTTGACCACCTGTCCGTAGGGCACACTTGGGCTTGCTACCAGGAGCCAAACCCGGAACTTGAGGAACAGCTCCCTCGTGAAATGGGCAGTCAGATGCCATCTTCCTCCAAGATGTGACAGCGTTTTCGGTGGCAGGGGGTTTGCCGGGGAAGGAGTGGGGACAGTCCCCCAAAGCTCCCCATTCCAGGGAACGGACAGTGTTCAGGGATCCTGTCGCCTCTCCTCTCCTGTGGCGAAGGCACTGGCCTTGTCCGTGAGTCCGCCTGAGAGCCAGTACCAAAGGCCAAGCGTTGCCTACAACGGGAGTTGGTAGTGTGCATTGAGTGCCATCCTAGGCCACGCACGCTGCTGCAGGTTTGTGGCTGTGTCTGCTTATTTCGGCCTGGCAGCGAGAACCCAGGGCGCCAACATGAAGCCCGGGACAGCAAGGCCTAAGACGGACCAGCTCTCCGCAGCTCTTCTTCCCTGACGCGACAGAGCAAACACCGAAATCCTTGCTGAGGAAGCAGCAGCGAAGTGCGGTTCCCGCCAAGCTGAAAACCTATGCGAAAGCATAGCCATCGCTGGGAAATCAGAGTCGTTTCTGTGGGCTGCTGTTGCTGCTTGCCTTAGCCTAGTATTCGAGCACGGCGGGAGGAACCCGCATAGAGCAAAAGCCTCTTTGCTAGGGCATCCCGTCTGAGAAAGCACAGCATTCTCTGGGAAATCAGAGTCGGATCTGTGGGATGCTGCTGCTGTTTTCCTGAGGAAGACTCCACAGCACGGTGTAATAAATCCGCATGGAGCGAGATCCACTTTGCCTGGGCATCCCTTCTGCCTGAGAGAGAAGCGTGGTTGCGCCTGTGGAAAGATCCTTAAAGAAAGGGACATGTCTGTCACTGCACTCCGCAGGAGCCTGTCTAGGGAAAGTGCAGCATGCTGCCCCAGGAGAAGAGAAGGAGTCGTTGGCCTTGTGGACGGAAAACGGTCGCGAAGCAGGAGCGCCGGCCCTGGCAAGAACAGCGGGCCGGTGGCAAGACAATTGTCACCCTCTGCTTGTGCAGAGAGACGAAGCTAAGGAGACACGAGGGGATGATTGGGCACGGGAGCGTGCTCTAATCTGAGGAAGGAGTCTGGACAGAAGGAAGGCCTTTCCTGTGCCTCTGGGCCCAAGGGGATAGCAGGTCCTTGGCCACCTGTCCAGAGGGCAGACGTGGGCTTGCCACCAATCTCCCGAACCTGAACTCGCAGAAACACCTCCTGGAGGAACGGGCAATCAAATGCCGTCTTCCTCCAGGATGTGGCAGCCTTGGCGGAGGCAGGGGGTGTGTCGGGGAAACAGGGACAGTTTCCCATTACTCCCCATCCCAGGGCACGGGCCGTGTGCAGTGATCCTCTCGCGGCTCCTCAAGGATGGGGAAGGCACGAGCCTAGTCCCCTGTCCCCCTGAATGCCAGAGCGAAAGGGCAGGCCTTGCCTACGAGGAGAGATGTCATTGTGAGCAGAGTGCCATCCTAGGCCATGCACGCTGCTGCAGGGTCGAGGCTGGGTCTGCTTATTTCGGCTTGGTAGGATGAACCCAGGATGTGAACTTGGAGCCCGGGAAAGCAAGGCCCAAGAGGCACCAGCTCTCCCGCTGCTCTTCTTCCCAGAAGCGACTAAAGCCTTGCTGAGGAAGCAGCGGCCAAGTGCTGTTCGCTCCAAGCCAAAGCCTCTGCGAAAGCATAGCATTCGCCGAGAAATCAGAGTCGGATCTGCGGGCTCTACTGCTGCTTGCCTGAGCCCGGTGTAACGGTGGGAGAAACCCGCATACAGCGAAATCCTCTTTGCCCGGGCATCTCCTCTGGGAAAGCACAGCATTCACTGGGAAATCAGAATCGGATGTGGGGGATGCTGCTGCTGAATACCTAAGCTACTCTCCACAGCACGTTGGAAGATACCCGCATGCAACGAAATCCTCTTTGCCCTAGCACCTCTTTGCCTAAGAGAGAAGCGTGGTTGCACATCTGAAAGGGCCTTAAGGAAAGGGACATGTCTTTCACTGCACTCCCCAGGAGCAAGTCTGGGGCAGGCAGAACAAGCCGCCCCCAGAGAAGAGAAGGTGCCATTGGCCTTGAGTTTGGGAAACGGTCGGGAAGCAGGAGAGCCTGCCGTGGCAGGAAGAGCAGGCCGGTGGCAAGACAAGTGTCACCCGCTCCCTGTGCGGAGAGACGAAGCCTCACTGCTAATGAGACATAAGGTGACGACTAGGGCAGGGGCACCTGCTCCACTCTGAGGAAGGAGTCTGGGCAGAAGGCAGGCCTGTCTTGTGCCTCTGATCCCAAGGGGACAGCATGTCCTTGACCACCTGTCCGTAGGGCACACTTGGGCTTGCTACCAGGAGCCAAACCCGGAACTTGAGGAACAGCTCCCTCGTGAAATGGGCAGTCAGATGCCATCTTCCTCCAAGATGTGACAGCGTTTTCAGTGGCAGGGGGTTTCCCGGGGAAGGAGTGGGGACAGTCCCCCAAAGCTCCCCATTCCAGGGAACGGACGGTGTTCAGGGATCCTGTCGCCTCTCCTCTCCAGTGGCGAAGGCACTGGCCTTGTCCGTGAGTCCGCCTGAGTGCCAGTACCAAAGACCAAGCGTTGCCTACAACGGGAGTTGGTAGTGTGCATTGAGTGCCATCCTAGGCCACGCACGCTGCTGCAGGTTTGTGGCTGTGTCTGCTTATTTCGGCCTGGCAGCGAGAACCCAGGGCGCCAACATGAAGCCCGGGACAGCAAGGCCTAAGACGGACCAGCTCTCCGCAGCTCTTCTTCCCTGACGCGACAGAGCAAACACCGAAATCCTTGCTGAGGAAGCAGCAGCGAAGTGCGGTTCCCGCCAAGCTGAAAACCTATGCGAAAGCATAGCCATCGCTGGGAAATCAGAGTCGTTTCTGTGGGCTGCTGTTGCTGCTTGCCTTAGCCTAGTATTCGAGCACGGCGGGAGGAACCCGCATAGAGCAAAAGCCTCTTTGCTAGGGCATCCCGTCTGAGAAAGCACAGCATTCTCTGGGAAATCAGAGTCGGATCTGTGGGATGCTGCTGCTGTTTTCCTGAGGAAGACTCCACAGCACGGTGTAATAAATCCGCATGGAGCGAGATCCACTTTGCCTGGGCATCCCTTCTGCCTGAGAGAGAAGCGTGGTTGCGCCTGTGGAAAGATCCTTAAAGAAAGGGACATGTCTGTCACTGCACTCCGCAGGAGCCTGTCTAGGGAAAGTGCAGCATGCTGCCCCAGGAGAAGAGAAGGAGTCGTTGGCCTTGTGGACGGAAAACGGTCGCGAAGCAGGAGCGCCGGCCCTGGCAAGAACAGCGGGCCGGTGGCAAGACAATTGTCACCCTCTGCTTGTGCAGAGAGACGAAGCTAAGGAGACACGAGGGGATGATTGGGCACGGGAGCGTGCTCTAATCTGAGGAAGGAGTCTGGACAGAAGGAAGGCCTTTCCTGTGCCTCTGGGCCCAAGGGGATAGCAGGTCCTTGGCCACCTGTCCAGAGGGCAGACGTGGGCTTGCCACCAATCTCCCGAACCTGAACTCGCAGAAACACCTCCTGGAGGAACGGGCAATCAAATGCCGTCTTCCTCCAGGATGTGGCAGCCTTGGCGGAGGCAGGGGGTGTGTCGGGGAAACAGGGACAGTTTCCCATTACTCCCCATCCCAGGGCACGGGCCGTGTGCAGTGATCCTCTCGCGGCTCCTCAAGGATGGGGAAGGCACGAGCCTAGTCCCCTGTCCCCCTGAATGCCAGAGCGAAAGGGCAGGCCTTGCCTACGAGGAGAGATGTCATTGTGAGCAGAGTGCCATCCTAGGCCATGCACGCTGCTGCAGGGTCGAGGCTGGGTCTGCTTATTTCGGCTTGGTAGGATGAACCCAGGATGTGAACTTGGAGCCCGGGAAAGCAAGGCCCAAGAGGCACCAGCTCTCCCGCTGCTCTTCTTCCCAGAAGCGACTAAAGCCTTGCTGAGGAAGCAGCGGCCAAGTGCTGTTCGCTCCAAGCCAAAGCCTCTGCGAAAGCACAGCATTCGCCGAGAAATCAGAGTCGGATCTGCGGGCTCTACTGCTGCTTGCCTGAGCCCAGTGTAACGGTGGGAGAAACCCGCATACAGCGAAATCCTCTTTGCCCGGGCATCTCCTCTGGGAAAGCACAGCCTTCATTGGGAAATCAGAATCGGATGTGGGGGATGCTGCTGCTGAATACCTAAGCTACTCTCCACAGCACGTTGGAAGATACCCGCATGCAACGAAATCCTCTTTGCCCTAGCACCTCTTTGCCTAAGAGAGAAGCGTGGTTGCACATCTGAAAGGGCCTTAAGGAAAGGGACATGTCTTTCACTGCACTCCCCAGGAGCAAGTCTGGGGCAGGCCGAACAAGCCGCCCCCAAAGAAGAGAAGGTGCCATTGCCTTGAGTTTGGGAAACGGTCGGGAAGCAGGAGAGCCTGCCGTGGCAGGAAGAGCAGGCCGGTGGCAAGACAAGTGTCACCCGCTCCCGGTGCGGAGAGACGAAGCCTCACTGCTAATGAGACATGAGGTGACGACTAGGGCAGGGGCACCTGCTCCACTCTGAGGAAGGAGTCTGGGCAGAAGGCAGGCCTGTCTTGTGCCTCTGGTCCCAAGGGGACAGCATGTCCTTGACCACCTGTCCGTAGGGCACACTTGGGCTTGCTACCAGGAGCCAAACCCGGAACTTGAGGAACAGCTCCCTCGTGAAATGGGCAGTCAGATGCCATCTTCCTCCAAGATGTGGCAGCGTTTTCGGTGGCAGGGGGTTTGCCGGGGAAGGAGTGGGGACAGTCCCCCAAAGCTCCCCATTCCAGGGAACGGACGGTGTTCAGGGATCCTGTCGCCTCTCCTCTCCTGTGGCGAAGGCACTGGCCTTGTCCGAGAGTCCGCCTGAGAGCCAGTACCAAAGGCCAAGCGTTGCCTACAACGGGAGTTGGTAGTGTGCATTGAGTGCCATCCTAGGCCACGCACGCTGCTGCAGTTTTGTGGCTGTGTCTGCTTATTTCGGCCTGGCAGCGAGAACCCAGGGCGCCAAAATGAAGCCCGGGACAGCAAGGCCTAAGACGGACCAGCTCTCCGCAGCTCTTCTTCCCTGACGCGACAGAGCAAACACCGAAATCCTTGCTGAGGAAGCAGCATCGAAGTGCGGTTCCCGCCAAGCTGAAAACCTATGCGAAAGCATAGCCATCGCTGGGAAATCAGAGTCGTTTCTGTGGGCTGCTGTTGCTGCTTGCCTTAGCCTAGTATTCGAGCACGGCGGGAGGAACCCGCATAGAGCAAAAGCCTCTTTGCTAGGGCATCCCCTCTGGGAAAGCACAGCATTCTCTGGGAAATCAGAGTCGGATCTGTGGGATGCTGCTGCTGTTTTCCTGAGGAAGACTCCACAGCACGGTGTAATAAATCTGCATGGAGCGAGATCCACTTTGCCTGGGCATCCCTTCTGCCTGAGAGAGAAGCGTGGTTGCGCCTGTGGAAAGAGCCTTAAAGAAAGGGACATGTCTGTCACTGCACTCCCCAGGAGCCTGTCTCGGGAAAGTGCAGCATGCTGCCCCAGGAGAAGAGAAGGAGTCGTTGGCCTTGTGGACGGAAAATGGTCGCGAAGCAGGAGCGCAGGCCCTGGCAAGAACAGCGGGCCGGTGGCAAGACAATTGTCACCCTCTGCTTGTGCAGAGAGACGAAGCTAAGGAGACACGGGGGGATGATTGGGCACGGGAGCGTGCTCTAATCTGAGGAAGGAGTCTGGACAGAAGGAAGGCCTTTCCTGTGCCTCTGGGCCCAAGGGGATAGCAGGTCCTTGGCCACCTGTCCAGAGGGCAGACGTGGGCTTGCCACCAATCTCCCCAACCTGAACTCGCAGAAACACCTCCTGGAGGAACGGGCAATCAAATGCCATCTTCCTCCAGGATGTGGCAGCCTTGGCGGAGGCAGGGGGTGTGTCGGGGAAACAGGGACAGTTTCCCATTACTCCCCATCCCAGGGCACGGGCCGTGTGCAGTGATCCTCTCGCGGCTCCTCAAGGATGGGGAAGGCACGAGCCTAGTCCCCTGTCCCCCTGAATGCCAGAGCGAAAGGGCAGGCCTTGCCTACGAGGAGAGATGTCATTGTGAGCAGAGTGCCATCCTAGGCCATGCACGCTGCTGCAGGGTCGAGGCTGGGTCTGCTTATTTCGGCTTGGTAGGATGAACCCAGGATGTAAACTTGGAGCCCGGGAAAGCAAGGCCCAAGAGGCACCAGCTCTCCCGCTGCTCTTCTTCCCTGAAGCGACTAAAGCCTTGCTGAGGAAGCAGCGGCCAAGTGCTGTTCGCTCCAAGCCAAAGCCTCTGCGAAAGCACAGCATTCGCCGAGAAATCAGAGTCGGATCTGCGGGCTCTACTGCTGCTTGCCTGAGCCCGGTGTAACGGTGGGAGAAACCCGCATACAGCGAAATCGTCTTTGCCCGGGCATCTCCTCTGGGAAAGCACAGCATTCACTGGGAAATCAGAATCGGATGTGGGGGATGCTGCTGCTGAATACCTAAGCTACTCTCCACAGCACATTGGAAGATAACCGCATGCAACGAAATCCTCTTTGCCCTAGCACCTCTTTGCCTAAGAGAGAAGCGTGGTTGCACATCTGAAAGGGCCTTAAGGAAAGGGACATGTCTTTCACTGCACTCCCCAGGAGCAAGTCTGGGGCAGGCCGAACAAGCCGCCCCCAGAGAAGAGAAGGTGCCATTGGCCTTGAGTTTGGGAAACGGTCGGGAAGCAGGAGAGCCTGCCGTGGCAGGAAGAGCAGGCCGGTGGCAAGACAAGTGTCACTCGCTCCCTGTGCGGAGAGACGAAGCCTCACTGCTAATGAGACATGAGGTGAAGACTAGGGCAGGGGCACCTGCTCCACTCTGAGGAAGGAGTCTGGGCAGAAGGCAGGCCTGTCTTGTGCCTCTGGTCCCAAGGGGACAGCATGTCCTTGACCACCTGTCCGTAGGGCACACTTGGGCTTGCTACCAGGAGCCAAACCCGGAACTTGAGGAACAGCTCCCTCGTGAAATGGGCAGTCAGATGCCATCTTCCTCCAAGATGTGACAGCGTTTTCGGTGGCAGGGGGTTTGCCGGGGAAGGAGTGGGGACAGTCCCCCAAAGCTCCCCATTCCAGGGAACGGACGGTGTTCAGGGATCCTGTCGCCTCTCCTCTCCTGTGGCGAAGGCACTGGCCTTGTCCGTGAGTCCGCCTGAGAGCCAGTACCAAAGGCCAAGCGTTGCCTACAACGGGAGTTGGTAGTGTGCATTGAGTGCCATCCTAGGCCACGCACGCTGCTGCAGGTTTGTGGCTGTGTCTGCTTATTTCGGCCTGGCAGCGAGAACCCAGGGCGCCAACATGAAGCCCGGGACAGCAAGGCCTAAGACGGACCAGCTCTCCGCAGCTCTTCTTCCCTGACGCGACAGAGCAAACACCGAAATCCTTGCTGAGGAAGCAGCAGCGAAGTGCGGTTCCCGCCAAGCTGAAAACCTATGCGAAAGCATAGCCATCGCTGGGAAATCAGAGTCGTTTCTGTGGGCTGCTGTTGCTGCTTGCCTTAGCCTAGTATTCGAGCACGGCGGGAGGAACCCGCATAGAGCAAAAGCCTCTTTGCTAGGGCATCCCCTCTGGGAAAGCACAGCATTCTCTGGGAAATCAGAGTCGGATCTGTGGGATGCTGCTGCTGTTTTCCTGAGGAAGACTCCACAGCACGGTGTAATAAATCTGCATGGAGCGAGATCCACTTTGCCTGGGCATCCCTTCTGCCTGAGAGAGAAGCGTGGTTGCGCCTGTGGAAAGAGCCTTAAAGAAAGGGACATGTCTGTCACTGCACTCCCCAGGAGCCTGTCTCGGGAAAGTGCAGCATGCTGCCCCAGGAGAAGAGAAGGAGTCGTTGGCCTTGTGGACGGAAAACGGTCGCGAACCAGGAGCGCCGGCCCTGGCAAGAACAGCGGGCCGGTAGCAAGACAATTGTCACCCTCTGCTTGTGCAGAGAGACGAAGCTAAGGAGACACGGGGGGATGATTGGGCACGGGAGCGTGCTCTAATCTGAGGAAGGAGTCTGGACAGAAGGAAGGCCTTTCCTGTGCCTCTGGGCCCAAGGGGATAGCAGGTCCTTGGCCACCTGTCCAGAGGGCAGACGTGGGCTTGCCACCAATCTCCCGAACCTGAACTCGCAGAAACACCTCCTGGAGGAACGGGCAATCAAATGCCGTCTTCCTCCAGGATGTGGCAGCCTTGGCGGAGGCAGGGGGTGTGTCGGGGAAACAGGGACAGTTTCCCATTACTCCCCATCCCAGGGCACGGGCCGTGTGCAGTGATCCTCTCGCGGCTCCTCAAGGATGGGGAAGGCACGAGCCTAGTCCCCTGTCCCCCTGAATGCCAGAGCGAAAGGGCAGGCCTTGCCTACGAGGAGAGATGTCATTGTGAGCAGAGTGCCATCCTAGGCCATGCACGCTGCTGCAGGGTCGAGGCTGGGTCTGCTTATTTCGGCTTGGTAGGATGAACCCAGGATGTGAACTTGGAGCCCGGGAAAGCAAGGCCCAAGAGGCACCAGCTCTCCCGCTGCTCTTCTTCCCTGAAGCGACTAAAGCCTTGCTGAGGAAGCAGCGGCCAAGTGCTGTTCGCTCCAAGCCAAAGCCTCTGTGAAAGCACAGCATTCGCCGAGAAATCAGAGTCGGATCTGCGGGCTCTAAAGCTGCTTGCCTGAGCCCGGTGTAACGGTGGGAGAAACCCGCATACAGCGAAATCCTCTTTGCCCGGGCATCTCCTCTGGGAAAGCACAGCATTCACTGGGAAATCAGAATCGGATGTGGGGGATGCTGCTGCTGAATACCTAAGCTACTCTCCACAGCACGTTGGAAGATACCCGCATGCAACGAAATCCTCTTTGCCCTAGCACCTCTTTGCCTAAGAGAGAAGCGTGGTTGCACATCTGAAAGGGCCTTAAGGAAAGGGACATGTCTTTCACTGCACTCCCCAGGAGCAAGTCTGGGGCAGGCCGAACAAGCCGCCCCCAGAGAAGAGAAGGTGCCATTGGCCTTGAGTTTGGGAAACGGTCGGGAAGCAGGAGAGCCTGCCGTGGCAGGAAGAGCAGGCCGGTGGCAAGACAAGTGTCACCCGCTCCCGGTGCGGAGAGACGAAGCCTCACTGCTAATGAGACATGAGGTGACGACTAGGGCAGGGGCACCTGCTCCACTCTGAGGAAGGAGTCTGGGCAGAAGGCAGGCCTGTCTTGTGCCTCTGGTCCCAAGGGGACAGCATGTCCTTGACCACCTGTCCGTAGGGCACACTTGGGCTTGCTACCAGGAGCCAAACCCGGAACTTGAGGAACAGCTCCCTCGTGAAATGGGCAGTCAGATGCCATCTTCCTCCAAGATGTGACAGCGTTTTCGGTGGCAGGGGGTTTGCCGGGGAAGGAGTGGGGACAGTCCCCCAAAGCTCCCCATTCCAGGGAACGGACGGTGTTCAGGGATCCTGTCGCCTCTCCTCTCCTGTGGCGAAGGCACTGGCCTTGTCCGTGAGTCCGCCTGAGAGCCAGTACCAAAGGCCAAGCGTTGCCTACAACGGGAGTTGGTATTGTGTATTGAGTGCCATCCTAGGCCACGCACGCTGCTGCAGGTTTGTGGCTGTGTCTGCTTATTTCGGCCTGGCAGCGAGAACCCAGGGCGCCAACATGAAGCCCGGGACAGCAAGGCCTAAGACGGACCAGCTCTCCGAAGCTCTTCTTCCCTGACGCGACAGAGCAAACACCGAAATCCTTGCTGAGGAAGCAGCAGCGAAGTGCGGTTCCCGCCAAGCTGAAAACCTATGCGAAAGCATAGCCATCGCTGGGAAATCAGAGTCGTTTCTGTGGGCTGCTGTTGCTGCTTGCCTTAGCCTAGTATTCGAGCACGGCGGGAGGAACCCGCATAGAGCAAAAGCCTCTTTGCTAGGGCATCCCCTCTGGGAAAGCACAGCATTCTCTGGGAAATCAGAGTCGGATCTGTGGGATGCTGCTGCTGTTTTCCTGAGGAAGACTCCACAGCACGGTGTAATAAATCCGCATGGAGCGAGATCCACTTTGCCTGGGCATCCCTTCTGCCTGAGAGAGAAGCGTGGTTGCGCCTGTGGAAAGATCCTTAAAGAAAGGGACATGTCTGTCACTGCACTCCCCAGGAGCCTGTCTCGGGAAAGTGCAGCATGCTGCCCCAGGAGAAGAGAAGGAGTCGTTGGCCTTGTGGACGGAAAACGGTCGCGAAGCAGGAGCGCCGGCCCTGGCAAGAACAGCGGGCCGGTGGCAAGACAATTGTCACCCTCTGCTTGTGCAGAGAGACGAAGCTAAGGAGACACGGGGGGATGATTGGGCACGGGAGCGTGCTCTAATCTGAGGAAGGAGTCTGGACAGAAGGAAGGCCTTTCCTGTGCCTCTGGGCCCAAGGGGATAGCAGGTCCTCGGCCACCTGTCCAGAGGGCAGACGTGGGCTTGCCACCAATCTCCCCAACCTGAACTCGCAGAAACACCTCCTGGAGGAACGGGCAATCAAATGCCGTCTTCCTCCAGGATGTGGCAGCCTTGGCGGAGGCAGGGGGTGTGTCGGGGAAACAGGGACCGTTTCCCATTACTCCCCATCCCAGGGCACGGGCCGTGTGCAGTGATCCTCTCGCGGCTCCTCAAGGATGGGGAAGGCACGAGCCTAGTCCCCTGTCCCCCTGAATGCCAGAGCGAAAGGGCAGGCCTTGCCTACGAGGAGAGATGTCATTGTGAGCAGAGTGCCATCCTAGGCCATGCACGCTGCTGCAGGGTCGAGGCTGGGTCTGCTTATTTCGGCTTGGTAGGATGAACCCAGGATGTGAACTTGGAGCCCGGGAAAGCAAGGCCCAAGAGGCACCAGCTCTCCCGCTGCTCTTCTTCCCTGAAGCGACTAAAGCCTTGCTGAGGAAGCAGCGGCCATGTGCTGTTCGCTCCAAGCCAAAGCCTCTGCGAAAGCACAGCATTCGCTGAGAAATCAGAGTCGGATCTGCGGGCTCTACTGCTGCTTGCCTGAGCCCGGTCTCGCGGTGGGAGAAACCCGCATACAGTGAAATCCTCTTTGCCCGGGCATCTCCTCTGGGAAAGCACAGCCTTCACTGGGAAAACAGAATCGGATGTGGGGGATGCTGCTGCTGAATACCTAAGCTACTCTCCACAGCACGTTGGAAGATACCCGCATGCAACGAAATCCTCTTTGCCCTAGCACCTCTTTGCCTAAGAGAGAAGCGTGGTTGCACATCTGAAAGGGCCTTAAGGAAAGGGACATGTCTTTCACTGCACTCCCCAGGAGCAAGTCTGGGGCAGGCCGAACAAGCCGCCCCCAGAGAAGAGAAGGTGCCATTGGCCTTGAGTTTGGGAAACGGTCGGGAAGCAGGAGAGCCTGCCGTGGCAGGAAGAGCAGGCCGGTGGCAAGACAAGTGTCACCCGTTCCCGGTGCGGAGAGACGAAGCCTCACTGCTAATGAGACATGAGGTGACGACTAGGGCAGGGGCACCTGCTCCACTCTGAGGAAGGAGTCTGGGCAGAAGGCAGGCCTGTCTTGTGCCTCTGGTCCCAAGGGGACAGCATGTCCTTGACCACCTGTCCGTAGGGCACACTTGGGCTTGCTACCAGGAGCCAAACCCGGAAATTGAGGAACAGCTCCCTCGTGAAATGGGCAGTCAGATGCCATCTTCCTCCAAGATGTGACAGCGTTTTCGGTGGCAGTGGGTTTGCCGGGGAAGGAGTGGGGACAGTCCCCCAAAGCTCCCCATTCCAGGGAACGGACGGTGTTCAGGGATCCTGTCGCCTCTCCTCTCCTGTGGCGAAGGCACTGGCCTTGTCCGTGAGTCCGCCTGAGAGCCAGTACCAAAGGCCAAGCGTTGCCTACAACGGGAGTTGGTATTGTGTATTGAGTGCCATCCTAGGCCACGCACGCTGCTGCAGGTTTGTGGCTGTGTCTGCTTATTTCGGCCTGGCAGCGAGAACCCAGGGCGCCAACATGAAGCCCGGGACAGCAAGGCCTAAGACGGACCAGCTCTCCGCAGCTCTTCTTCCCTGACGCGACAGAGCAAACACCGAAATCCTTGCTGAGGAAGCAGCATCGAAGTGCGGTTCCCGCCAAGCTGAAAACCTATGCGAAAGCATAGCCATCGCTGGGAAATCAGAGTCGTTTCTGTGGGCTGCTGTTGCTGCTTGCCTTAGCCTAGTATTCGAGCACGGCGGGAGGAACCCGCATAGAGCAAAAGCCTCTTTGCTAGGGCATCCCCTCTGGGAAAGCACAGCATTCTCTGGGAAATCAGAGTCGGATCTGTGGGATGCTGCTGCTGTTTTCCTGAGGAAGACTCCACAGCACGGTGTAATAAATCTGCATGGAGCGAGATCCACTTTGCCTGGGCATCCCTTCTGCCTGAGAGAGAAGCGTGGTTGCGCCTGTGGAAAGAGCCTTAAAGAAAGGGACATGTCTGTCACTGCACTCCCCAGGAGCCTGTCTCGGGAAAGTGCAGCATGCTGCCCCAGGAGAAGAGAAGGAGTCGTTGGCCTTGTGGACGGAAAACGGTCGCGAAGCAGGAGCGCCGGCCCTGGCAAGAACAGCGGGCCGGTGGCAAGACAATTGTCACCCTCTGCTTGTGCAGAGAGACGAAGCTAAGGAGACACGGGGGGATGATTGGGCACGGGAGCGTGCTCTAATCTGAGGAAGGAGTGTGGACAGAAGGAAGGCCTTTCCTGTGCCTCTGGGCCCAAGGGGATAGCAGGTCCTTGGCCACCTGTCCAGAGGGCAGACGTGGGCTTGCCACCAATCTCCCGAACCTGAACTCGCAGAAACACCTCCTGGAGGAACGGGCAATCAAATGCCGTCTTCCTCCAGGATGTGGCAGCCTTGGCGGAGGCAGGGGGTGTGTCGGGGAAACAGGGACAGTTTCCCATTACTCCCCATCCCAGGGCACGGGCCGTGTGCAGAGATCCTCTCGCGGCTCCTCAAGGATGGGGAAGGCACGAGCCTAGTCCCCTGTCCCCCTGAATGCCAGAGCGAAAGGGCAGGCCTTGCCTACGAGGAGAGATGTCATTGTGAGCAGAGTGCCATCCTAGGCCATGCACGCTGCTGCAGGGTCGAGGCTGGGTCTGCTTATTTCGGCTTGGTAGGATGAACCCAGGATGTGAACTTGGAGCCCGGGAAAGCAAGGCCCAAGAGGCACCAGCTCTCCCGCTGCTCTTCTTCCCTGAAGCGACTAAAGCCTTGCTGAGGAAGCAGCGGCCAAGTGCTGTTCGCTCCAAGCCAAAGCCTCTGCGAAAGCACAGCATTCGCTGAGAAATCAGAGTCGGATCTGCGGGCTCTACTGCTGCTTGCCTGAGCCCGGTCTCGCGGTGGGAGAAACCCGCATACAGCGAAATCGTCTTTGCCCGGGCATCTCCTCTGGGAAAGCACAGCATTCACTGGGAAATCAGAATCGGATGTGGGGGATGCTGCTGCTGAATACCTAAGCTACTCTCCACAGCACGTTGGAAGATACCCGCATGCAACGAAATCCTCTTTGCCCTAGCACCTCTTTGCCTAAGAGAGAAGCGTGGTTGCACATCTGAAAGGGCCTTAAGGAAAGGGACATGTCTTTCACTGCACTCCCCAGGAGCAAGTCTGGGGCAGGCCGAACAAGCCGCCCCCAGAGAAGAGAAGGTGCCATTGGCCTTGAGTTTGGGAAACGGTCGGGAAGCAGGAGAGCCTGCCGTGGCAGGAAGAGCAGGCCGGTGGCAAGACAAGTGTCACCCGCTCCCGGTGCGGAGAGACGAAGCCTCACTGCTAATGAGACATGAGGTGACGACAAGGGCAGGGGCACCTGCTCCACTCTGAGGAAGGAGTCTGGGCAGAAGGCAGGCCTGTCTTGTGCCTCTGGTCCCAAGGGGACAGCATGTCCTTGACCACCTGTCCGTAGGGCACACTTGGGCTTGCTACCAGGAGCCAAACCCGGAACTTGAGGAACAGCTCCCTCGTGAAATGGGCAGTCAGATGCCATCTTCCTCCAAGATGTGACAGCGTTTTCGGTGGCAGGGGGTTTGCCGGGGAAGGAGTGGGGACAGTCCCCCAAAGCTCCCCATTCCAGGGAACGGACGGTGTTCAGGGATCCTGTCGCCTCTCCTCTCCTGTGGCGAAGGCACTGGCCTTGTCCGTGAGTCCGCCTGAGAGCCAGTACCAAAGGCCAAGCGTTGCCTACAACGGGAGTTGGTAGTGTGCATTGAGTGCCATCCTAGGCCACGCACGCTGCTGCAGGTTTGTGGCTGTGTCTGCTTATTTCGGCCTGGCAGCGAGAACCCAGGGCGCCAACATGAAGCCCGGGACAGCAAGGCCTAAGACGGACCAGCTCTCCGCAGCTCTTCTTCCCTGACGCGACAGAGCAAACACCGAAATCCTTGCTGAGGAAGCAGCAGCGAAGTGCGGTTCCCGCCAAGCTGAAAACCTATGCGAAAGCATAGCCATCGCTGGGAAATCAGAGTCGTTTCTGTGGGCTGCTGTTGCTGCTTGCCTTAGCCTAGTATTCGAGCACGGCGGGAGGAACCCGCATAGAGCAAAAGCCTCTTTGCTAGGGCATCCCGTCTGAGAAAGCACAGCATTCTCTGGGAAATCAGAGTCGGATCTGTGGGATGCTGCTGCTGTTTTCCTGAGGAAGACTCCACAGCACGGTGTAATAAATCCGCATGGAGCGAGATCCACTTTGCCTGGGCATCCCTTCTGCCTGAGAGAGAAGCGTGGTTGCGCCTGTGGAAAGATCCTTAAAGAAAGGGACATGTCTGTCACTGCAGTCCGCAGGAGCCTGTCTAGGGAAAGTGCAGCATGCTGCCCCAGGAGAAGAGAAGGAGTCGTTGGCCTTGTGGACGGAAAACGGTCGCGAAGCAGGAGCGCCGGCCCTGGCAAGAACAGCGGGCCGGTGGCAAGACAATTGTCACCCTCTGCTTGTGCAGAGAGACGAAGCTAAGGAGACACGAGGGGATGATTGGGCACGGGAGCGTGCTCTAATCTGAGGAAGGAGTCTGGACAGAAGGAAGGCCTTTCCTGTGCCTCTGGGCCCAAGGGGATAGCAGGTCCTTGGCCACCTGTCCAGAGGGCAGACGTGGGCTTGCCACCAATCTCCCGAACCTGAACTCGCAGAAACACCTCCTGGAGGAACGGGCAATCAAATGCCGTCTTCCTCCAGGATGTGGCAGCCTTGGCGGAGGCAGGGGGTGTGTCGGGGAAACAGGGACAGTTTCCCATTACTCCCCATCCCAGGGCACGGGCCGTGTGCAGTGATCCTCTCGCGGCTCCTCAAGGATGGGGAAGGCACGAGCCTAGTCCCCTGTCCCCCTGAATGCCAGAGCGAAAGGGCAGACCTTGCCTACGAGGAGAGATGTCATTGTGAGCAGAGTGCCATCCTAGGCCATGCACGCTGCTGCAGGGTCGAGGCTGGGTCTGCTTATTTCGGCTTGGTAGGATGAACCCAGGATGTGAACTTGGAGCCCGGGAAAGCAAGGCCCAAGAGGCACCAGCTCTCCCGCTGCTCTTCTTCCCAGAAGCGACTAAAGCCTTGCTGAGGAAGCAGCGGCCAAGTGCTGTTCGCTCCAAGCCAAAGCCTCTGCGAAAGCACAGCATTCGCCGAGAAATCAGAGTCGGATCTGCGGGCTCTACTGCTGCTTGCCTGAGCCCGGTGTAACGGTGGGAGAAACCCGCATACAGCGAAATCGTCTTTGCCCGGGCATCTCCTCTGGGAAAGCACAGCATTCACTGGGAAATCAGAATCGGATGTGGGGGATGCTGCTGCTGAATACCTAAGCTACTCTCCACAGCACGTTGGAAGATACCCGCATGCAACGAAATCCTCTTTGCCCTAGCACCTCTTTGCCTAAGAGAGAAGCGTGGTTGCACATCTGAAAGGGCCTTAAGGAAAGGGACATGTCTTTCACTGCACTCCCCAGGAGCAAGTCTGGGGCAGGCCGAACAAGCCGCCCCCAGAGAAGAGAAGGTGCCATTGGCCTTGAGTTTGGGAAACGGTCGGGAAGCAGGAGAGCCTGCCGTGGCAGGAAGAGCAGGCCGGTGGCAAGACAAGTGTCACCCGCTCCCTGTGCGGAGAGACGAAGCCTCACTGCTAATGAGACATGAGGTGACGACTAGGGCAGGGGCACCTGCTCCACTCTGAGGAAGGAGTCTGGGCAGAAGGCAGGCCTGTCTTGTGCCTCTGGTCCCAAGGGGACAGCATGTCCTTGACCACCTGTCCGTAGGGCACACTTGGGCTTGCTACCAGGAGCCAAACCCGGAACTTGAGGAACAGCTCCCTCGTGAAATGGGCAGTCAGATGCCATCTTCCTCCAAGATGTGACAGCGTTTTCAGTGGCAGGGGGTTTGCCGGGGAAGGAGTGGGGACAGTCCCCCAAAGCTCCCCATTCCAGGGAACGGACGGTGTTCAGGGATCCTGTCGCCTCTCCTCTCCAGTGGCGAAGGCACTGGCCTTGTCCGTGAGTCCGCCTGAGTGCCAGTACCAAAGACCAAGCGTTGCCTACAACGGGAGTTGGTAGTGTGCATTGAGTGCCATCCTAGGCCACGCACGCTGCTGCAGGTTTGTGGCTGTGTCTGCTTATTTCGGCCTGGCAGCGAGAACCCAGGGCGCCAACATGAAGCCCGGGACAGCAAGGCCTAAGACGGACCAGCTCTCCGCAGCTCTTCTTCCCTGACGCGACAGAGCAAACACCGAAATCCTTGCTGAGGAAGCAGCAGCGAAGTGCGGTTCCCGCCAAGCTGAAAACCTATGCGAAAGCATAGCCATCGCTGGGAAATCAGAGTCGTTTCTGTGGGCTGCTGTTGCTGCTTGCCTTAGCCTAGTATTCGAGCACGGCGGGAGGAACCCGCATAGAGCAAAAGCCTCTTTGCTAGGGCATCCCATCTGAGAAAGCACAGCATTCTCTGGGAAATCAGAGTCGGATCTGTGGGATGCTGCTGCTGTTTTCCTGAGGAAGACTCCACAGCACGGTGTAATAAATCCGCATGGAGCGAGATCCACTTTGCCTGGGCATCCCTTCTGCCTGAGAGAGAAGCGTGGTTGCGCCTGTGGAAAGATCCTTAAAGAAAGGGACATGTCTGTCACTGCACTCCGCAGGAGCCTGTCTAGGGAAAGTGCAGCATGCTGCCCCAGGAGAAGAGAAGGAGTCGTTGGCCTTGTGGACGGAAAACGGTCGCGAAGCAGGAGCGCCGGCCCTGGCAAGAACAGCGGGCCGGTGGCAAGACAATTGTCACCCTCTGCTTGTGCAGAGAGACGAAGCTAAGGAGACACGAGGGGATGATTGGGCACGGGAGCGTGCTCTAATCTGAGGAAGGAGTCTGGACAGAAGGAAGGCCTTTCCTGTGCCTCTGGGCCCAAGGGGATAGCAGGTCCTTGGCCACCTGTCCAGAGGGCAGACGTGGGCTTGCCACCAATCTCCCGAACCTGAACTCGCAGAAACACCTCCTGGAGGAACGGGCAATCAAATGCCGTCTTCCTCCAGGATGTGGCAGCCTTGGCGGAGGCAGGGGGTGTGTCGGGGAAACAGGGACAGTTTCCCATTACTCCCCATCCCAGGGCACGGGCCGTGTGCAGTGATCCTCTCGCGGCTCCTCAAGGATGGGGAAGGCACGAGCCTAGTCCCCTGTCCCCCTGAATGCCAGAGCGAAAGGGCAGGCCTTGCCTACGAGGAGAGATGTCATTGTGAGCAGAGTGCCATCCTAGGCCATGCACGCTGCTGCAGGGTCGAGGCTGGGTCTGCTTATTTCGGCTTGGTAGGATGAACCCAGGATGTGAACTTGGAGCCCGGGAAAGCAAGGCCCAAGAGGCACCAGCTCTCCCGCTGCTCTTCTTCCCAGAAGCGACTAAAGCCTTGCTGAGGAAGCAGCGGCCAAGTGCTGTTCGCTCCAAGCCAAAGCCTCTGCGAAAGCACAGCATTCGCCGAGAAATCAGAGTCGGATCTGCGGGCTCTACTGCTGCTTGCCTGAGCCCGGTGTAACGGTGGGATAAACCCGCATACAGCGAAATCCTCTTTGCCCGGGCATCTCCTCTGGGAAAGCACAGCCTTCATTGGGAAATCAGAATCGGATGTGGGGGATGCTGCTGCTGAATACCTAAGCTACTCTCCACAGCACGTTGGAAGATACCCGCATGCAACGAAATCCTCTTTGCCCTAGCACCTCTTTGCCTAAGAGAGAAGCGTGGTTGCACATCTGAAAGGGCCTTAAGGAAAGGGACATGTCTTTCACTGCACTCCCCAGGAGCAAGTCTGGGGCAGGCCGAACAAGCCACCCCCAAAGAAGAGAAGGTGCCATTGCCTTGAGTTTGGGAAACGGTCGGGAAGCAGGAGAGCCTGCCGTGGCAGGAAGAGCAGGCCGGTGGCAAGACAAGTGTCACCCGCTCCCTGTGCGGAGAGACGAAGCCTCACTGCTAATGAGACATGAGGTGACGACTAGGGCAGGGGCACCTGCTCCACTCTGAGGAAGGAGTCTGGGCAGAAGGCAGGCCTGTCTTGTGCCTCTGGTCCCAAGGGGACAGCATGTCCTTGACCACCTGTCCGTAGGGCACACTTGGGCTTGCTACCAGGAGCCAAACCCGGAACTTGAGGAACAGCTCCCTCGTGAAATGGGCAGTCAGATGCCATCTTCCTCCAAGATGTGGCAGCGTTTTCGGTGGCAGGGGGTTTGCCGGGGAAGGAGTGGGGACAGTCCCCCAAAGCTCCCCATTCCAGGGAACGGACGGTGTTCAGGGATCCTGTCGCCTCTCCTCTCCTGTGGCGAAGGCACTGGCCTTGTCCGAGAGTCCGCCTGAGAGCCAGTACCAAAGGCCAAGCGTTGCCTACAACGGGAGTTGGTAGTGTGCATTGAGTGCCATCCTAGGCCACGCACGCTGCTGCAGTTTTGTGGCTGTGTCTGCTTATTTCGGCCTGGCAGCGAGAACCCAGGGCGCCAAAATGAAGCCCGGGACAGCAAGGCCTAAGACGGACCAGCTCTCCGCAGCTCTTCTTCCCTGACGCGACAGAGCAAACACCGAAATCCTTGCTGAGGAAGCAGCATCGAAGTGCGGTTCCCGCCAAGCTGAAAACCTATGCGAAAGCATAGCCATCGCTGGGAAATCAGAGTCGTTTCTGTGGGCTGCTGTTGCTGCTTGCCTTAGCCTAGTATTCGAGCACGGCGGGAGGAACCCGCATAGAGCAAAAGCCTCTTTGCTAGGGCATCCCCTCTGGGAAAGCACAGCATTCTCTGGGAAATCAGAGTCGGATCTGTGGGATGCTGCTGCTGTTTTCCTGAGGAAGACTCCACAGCACGGTGTAATAAATCTGCATGGAGCGAGATCCACTTTGCCTGGGCATCCCTTCTGCCTGAGAGAGAAGCGTGGTTGCGCCTGTGGAAAGAGCCTTAAAGAAAGGGACATGTCTGTCACTGCACTCCCCAGGAGCCTGTCTCGGGAAAGTGCAGCATGCTGCCCCAGGAGAAGAGAAGGAGTCGTTGGCCTTGTGGACGGAAAATGGTCGCGAAGCAGGAGCGCAGGCCCTGGCAAGAACAGCGGGCCGGTGGCAAGACAATTGTCACCCTCTGCTTGTGCAGAGAGACGAAGCTAAGGAGACACGGGGGGATGATTGGGCACGGGAGCGTGCTCTAATCTGAGGAAGGAGTCTGGACAGAAGGAAGGCCTTTCCTGTGCCTCTGGGCCCAAGGGGATAGCAGGTCCTTGGCCACCTGTCCAGAGGGCAGACGTGGGCTTGCCACCAATCTCCCCAACCTGAACTCGCAGAAACACCTCCTGGAGGAACGGGCAATCAAATGCCATCTTCCTCCAGGATGTGGCAGCCTTGGCGGAGGCAGGGGGTGTGTCGGGGAAACAGGGACAGTTTCCCATTACTCCCCATCCCAGGGCACGGGCCGTGTGCAGTGATCCTCTCGCGGCTCCTCAAGGATGGGGAAGGCACGAGCCTAGTCCCCTGTCCCCCTGAATGCCAGAGCGAAAGGGCAGGCCTTGCCTACGAGGAGAGATGTCATTGTGAGCAGAGTGCCATCCTAGGCCATGCACGCTGCTGCAGGGTCGAGGCTGGGTCTGCTTATTTCGGCTTGGTAGGATGAACCCAGGATGTGAACTTGGAGCCCGGGAAAGCAAGGCCCAAGAGGCACCAGCTCTCCCGCTGCTCTTCTTCCCTGAAGCGACTAAAGCCTTGCTGAGGAAGCAGCGGCCAAGTGCTGTTCGCTCCAAGCCAAAGCCTCTGCGAAAGCACAGCATTCGCCGAGAAATCAGAGTCGGATCTGCGGGCTCTACTGCTGCTTGCCTGAGCCCGGTGTAACGGTGGGAGAAACCCGCATACAGCGAAATCGTCTTTGCCCGGGCATCTCCTCTGGGAAAGCACAGCATTCACTGGGAAATCAGAATCGGATGTGGGGGATGCTGCTGCTGAATACCTAAGCTACTCTCCACAGCACATTGGAAGATAACCGCATGCAACGAAATCCTCTTTGCCCTAGCACCTCTTTGCCTAAGAGAGAAGCGTGGTTGCACATCTGAAAGGGCCTTAAGGAAAGGGACATGTCTTTCACTGCACTCCCCAGGAGCAAGTCTGGGGCAGGCCGAACAAGCCGCCCCCAGAGAAGAGAAGGTGCCATTGGCCTTGAGTTTGGGAAACGGTCGGGAAGCAGGAGAGCCTGCCGTGGCAGGAAGAGTAGGCCGGTGGCAAGACAAGTGTCACTCGCTCCCTGTGCGGAGAGACGAAGCCTCACTGCTAATGAGACATGAGGTGAAGACTAGGGCAGGGGCACCTGCTCCACTCTGAGGAAGGAGTCTGGGCAGAAGGCAGGCCTGTCTTGTGCCTCTGGTCCCAAGGGGACAGCATGTCCTTGACCACCTGTCCGAAGGGCACACTTGGGCTTGCTACCAGGAGCCAAACCCGGAACTTGAGGAACAGCTCCCTCGTGAAATGGGCAGTCAGATGCCATCTTCCTCCAAGATGTGACAGCGTTTTCGGTGGCAGGGGGTTTGCCGGGGAAGGAGTGGGGACAGTCCCCCAAAGCTCCCCATTCCAGGGAACGGACGGTGTTCAGGGATCCTGTCGCCTCTCCTCTCCTGTGGCGAAGGCACTGGCCTTGTCCGTGAGTCCGCCTGAGAGCCAGTACCAAAGGCCAAGCGTTGCCTACAACGGGAGTTGGTAGTGTGCATTGAGTGCCATCCTAGGCCACGCACGCTGCTGCAGGTTTGTGGCTGTGTCTGCTTATTTCGGCCTGGCAGCGAGAACCCAGGGCGCCAACATGAAGCCCGGGACAGCAAGGCCTAAGACGGACCAGCTCTCCGCAGCTCTTCTTCCCTGACGCGACAGAGCAAACACCGAAATCCTTGCTGAGGAAGCAGCAGCGAAGTGCGGTTCCCGCCAAGCTGAAAACCTATGCGAAAGCATAGCCATCGCTGGGAAATCAGAGTCGTTTCTGTGGGCTGCTGTTGCTGCTTGCCTTAGCCTAGTATTCGAGCACGGCGGGAGGAACCCGCATAGAGCAAAAGCCTCTTTGCTAGGGCATCCCCTCTGGGAAAGCACAGCATTCTCTGGGAAATCAGAGTCGGATCTGTGGGATGCTGCTGCTGTTTTCCTGAGGAAGACTCCACAGCACGGTGTAATAAATCTGCATGGAGCGAGATCCACTTTGCCTGGGCATCCCTTCTGCCTGAGAGAGAAGCGTGGTTGCGCCTGTGGAAAGAGCCTTAAAGAAAGGGACATGTCTGTCACTGCACTCCCCAGGAGCCTGTCTCGGGAAAGTGCAGCATGCTGCCCCAGGAGAAGAGAAGGAGTCGTTGGCCTTGTGGACGGAAAACGGTCGCGAACCAGGAGCGCCGGCCCTGGCAAGAACAGCGGGCCGGTGGCAAGACAATTGTCACCCTCTGCTTGTGCAGAGAGACGAAGCTAAGGAGACACGGGGGGATGATTGGGCACGGGAGCGTGCTCTAATCTGAGGAAGGAGTCTGGACAGAAGGAAGGCCTTTCCTGTGCCTCTGGGCCCAAGGGGATAGCAGGTCCTTGGCCACCTGTCCAGAGGGCAGACGTGGGCTTGCCACCAATCTCCCCAACCTGAACTCGCAGAAACACCTCCTGGAGGAACGGGCAATCAAATGCCGTCTTCCTCCAGGATGTGGCAGCCTTGGCGGAGGCAGGGGGTGTGTCGGGGAAACAGGGACAGTTTCCCATTACTCCCCATCCCAGGGCACGGGCCGTGTGCACTGATCCTCTCGCGGCTCCTCAAGGATGGGGAAGGCACGAGCCTAGTCCCCTGTCCCCCTGAATGCCAGAGCGAAAGGGCAGGCCTTGCCTACGAGGAGAGATGTCATTGTGAGCAGAGTGCCATCCTAGGCCATGCACGCTGCTGCAGGGTCGAGGCTGGGTCTGCTTATTTCGGCTTGGTAGGATGAACCCAGGATGTGAACTTGGAGCCCGGGAAAGCAAGGCCCAAGAGGCACCAGCTCTCCCGCTGCTCTTCTTCCCTGAAGCGACTAAAGCCTTGCTGAGGAAGCAGCGGCCAAGTGCTGTTCGCTCCAAGCCAAAGCCTCTGTGAAAGCACAGCATTCGCCGAGAAATCAGAGTCGGATCTGCGGGCTCTAAAGCTGCTTGCCTGAGCCCGGTGTAACGGTGGGAGAAACCCGCATACAGCGAAATCCTCTTTGCCCGGGCATCTCCTCTGGGAAAGCACAGCATTCACTGGGAAATCAGAATCGGATGTGGGGGATGCTGCTGCTGAATACCTAAGCTACTCTCCACAGCACGTTGGAAGATACCCGCATGCAACGAAATCCTCTTTGCCCTAGCACCTCTTTGCCTAAGAGAGAAGCGTGGTTGCACATCTGAAAGGGCCTTAAGGAAAGGGACATGTCTTTCACTGCACTCCCCAGGAGCAAGTCTGGGGCAGGCCGAACAAGCCGCCCCCAGAGAAGAGAAGGTGCCATTGGCCTTGAGTTTGGGAAACGGTCGGGAAGCAGGAGAGCATGCCGTGGCAGGAAGAGCAGGCCGGTGGCAAGACAAGTGTCACCCGCTCCCGGTGCGGAGAGACGAAGCCTCACTGCTAATGAGACATGAGGTGACGACAAGGGCAGGGGCACCTGCTCCACTCTGAGGAAGGAGTCTGGGCAGAAGGCAGGCCTGTCTTGTGCCTCTGGTCCCAAGGGGACAGCATGTCCTTGACCACCTGTCCGTAGGGCACACTTGGGCTTGCTACCAGGAGCCAAACCCGGAACTTGAGGAACAGCTCCCTCGTGAAATGGGCAGTCAGATGCCATCTTCCTCCAAGATGTGACAGCGTTTTCGGTGGCAGGGGGTTTGCCGGGGAAGGAGTGGGGACAGTCCCCCAAAGCTCCCCATTCCAGGGAACGGACGGTGTTCAGGGATCCTGTCGCCTCTCCTCTCCTGTGGCGAAGGCACTGGCCTTGTCCGTGAGTCCGCCTGAGAGCCAGTACCAAAGGCCAAGCGTTGCCTACAACGGGAGTTGGTAGTGTGCATTGAGTGCCATCCTAGGCCACGCACGCTGCTGCAGGTTTGTGGCTGTGTCTGCTTATTTCGGCCTGGCAGCGAGAACCCAGGGCGCCAACATGAAGCCCGGGACAGCAAGGCCTAAGACGGACCAGCTCTCCGCAGCTCTTCTTCCCTGACGCGACAGAGCAAACACCGAAATCCTTGCTGAGGAAGCAGCAGCGAAGTGCGGTTCCCGCCAAGCTGAAAACCTATGCGAAAGCATAGCCATCGCTGGGAAATCAGAGTCGTTTCTGTGGGCTGCTGTTGCTGCTTGCCTTAGCCTAGTATTCGAGCACGGCGGGAGGAACCCGCATAGAGCAAAAGCCTCTTTGCTAGGGCATCCCGTCTGAGAAAGCACAGCATTCTCTGGGAAATCAGAGTCGGATCTGTGGGATGCTGCTGCTGTTTTCCTGAGGAAGACTCCACAGCACGGTGTAATAAATCCGCATGGAGCGAGATCCACTTTGCCTGGGCATCCCTTCTGCCTGAGAGAGAAGCGTGGTTGCGCCTGTGGAAAGATCCTTAAAGAAAGGGACATGTCTGTCACTGCACTCCGCAGGAGCCTGTCTAGGAAAAGTGCAGCATGCTGCCCCAGGAGAAGAGAAGGAGTCGTTGGCCTTGTGGACGGAAAACGGTCGCGAAGCAGGAGCGCCGGCCCTGGCAAGAACAGCGGGCCGGTGGCAAGACAATTGTCACCCTCTGCTTGTGCAGAGAGACGAAGCTAAGGAGACACGAGGGGATGATTGGGCACGGGAGCGTGCTCTAATCTGAGGAAGGAGTCTGGACAGAAGGAAGGCCTTTCCTGTGCCTCTGGGCCCAAGGGGATAGCAGGTCCTTGGCCACCTGTCCAGAGGGCAGACGTGGGCTTGCCACCAATCTCCCGAACCTGAACTCGCAGAAACACCTCCTGGAGGAACGGGCAATCAAATGCCGTCTTCCTCCAGGATGTGGCAGCCTTGGCGGAGGCAGGGGGTGTGTCGGGGAAACAGGGACAGTTTCCCATTACTCCCCATCCCAGGGCACGGGCCGTGTGCAGTGATCCTCTCGCGGCTCCTCAAGGATGGGGAAGGCACGAGCCTAGTCCCCTGTCCCCCTGAATGCCAGAGCGAAAGGGCAGGCCTTGCCTACGAGGAGAGATGTCATTGTGAGCAGAGTGCCATCCTAGGCCATGCACGCTGCTGCAGGGTCGAGGCTGGGTCTGCTTATTTCGGCTTGGTAGGATGAACCCAGGATGTGAACTTGGAGCCCGGGAAAGCAAGGCCCAAGAGGCACCAGCTCTCCCGCTGCTCTTCTTCCCAGAAGCGACTAAAGCCTTGCTGAGGAAGCAGCGGCCAAGTGCTGTTCGCTCCAAGCCAAAGCCTCTGCGAAAGCACAGCATTCGCCGAGAAATCAGAGTCGGATCTGCGGGCTCTACTGCTGCTTGCCTGAGCCCGGTGTAACGGTGGGAGAAACCCGCATACAGCGAAATCCTCTTTGCCCGGGCATCTCCTCTGGGAAAGCACAGCATTCACTGGGAAATCAGAATCGGATGTGGGGGATGCTGCTGCTGAATACCTAAGCTACTCTCCACAGCACGTTGGAAGATACCCGCATGCAACGAAATCCTCTTTGCCCTAGCACCTCTTTGCCTAAGAGAGAAGCGTGGTTGCACATCTGAAAGGGCCTTAAGGAAAGGGACATGTCTTTCACTGCACTCCCCAGGAGCAAGTCTGGGGCAGGCCGAACAAGCCGCCCCCAGAGAAGAGAAGGTGCCATTGGCCTTGAGTTTGGGAAACGGTCGGGAAGCAGGAGAGCCTGCCGTGGCAGGAAGAGCAGGCCGGTGGCAAGACAAGTGTCACCCGCTCCCTGTGCGGAGAGACGAAGCCTCACTGCTAATGAGACATGAGGTGACGACTAGGGCAGGGGCACCTGCTCCACTCTGAGGAAGGAGTCTGGGCAGAAGGCAGGCCTGTCTTGTGCCTCTGGTCCCAAGGGGACAGCATGTCCTTGACCACCTGTCCGTAGGGCACACTTGGGCTTGCTACCAGGAGCCAAACCCGGAACTTGAGGAACAGCTCCCTCGTGAAATGGGCAGTCAGATGCCATCTTCCTCCAAGATGTGACAGCGTTTTCAGTGGCAGGGGGTTTGCCGGGGAAGGAGTGGGGACAGTCCCCCAAAGCTCCCCATTCCAGGGAACGGACGGTGTTCAGGGATCCTGTCGCCTCTCCTCTCCAGTGGCGAAGGCACTGGCCTTGTCCGTGAGTCCGCCTGAGTGCCAGTACCAAAGACCAAGCGTTGCCTACAACGGGAGTTGGTAGTGTGCATTGAGTGCCATCCTAGGCCACGCACGCTGCTGCAGGTTTGTGGCTGTGTCTGCTTATTTCGGCCTGGCAGCGAGAACCCAGGGCGCCAACATGAAGCCCGGGACAGCAAGGCCTAAGACGGACCAGCTCTCCGCAGCTCTTCTTCCCTGACGCGACAGAGCAAACACCGAAATCCTTGCTGAGGAAGCAGCAGCGAAGTGCGGTTCCCGCCAAGCTGAAAACCTATGCGAAAGCATAGCCATCGCTGGGAAATCAGAGTCGTTTCTGTGGGCTGCTGTTGCTGCTTGCCTTAGCCTAGTATTCGAGCACGGCGGGAGGAACCCGCATAGAGCAAAAGCCTCTTTGCTAGGGCATCCCGTCTGAGAAAGCACAGCATTCTCTGGGAAATCAGAGTCGGATCTGTGGGATGCTGCTGCTGTTTTCCTGAGGAAGACTCCACAGCACGGTGTAATAAATCCGCATGGAGCGAGATCCACTTTGCCTGGGCATCCCTTCTGCCTGAGAGAGAAGCGTGGTTGCGCCTGTGGAAAGATCCTTAAAGAAAGGGACATGTCTGTCACTGTACTCCGCAGGAGCCTGTCTAGGGAAAGTGCAGCATGCTGCCCCAGGAGAAGAGAAGGAGTCGTTGGCCTTGTGGACGGAAAACGGTCGCGAAGCAGGAGCGCCGGCCCTGGCAAGAACAGCGGGCCGGTGTCAAGACAATTGTCACCCTCTGCTTGTGCAGAGAGACGAAGCTAAGGAGACACGAGGGGATGATTGGGCACGGGAGCGTGCTCTAATCTGAGGAAGGAGTCTGGACAGAAGGAAGGCCTTTCCTGTGCCTCTGGGCCCAAGGGGATAGCAGGTCCTTGGCCACCTGTCCAGAGGGCAGACGTGGGCTTGCCACCAATCTCCCGAACCTGAACTCGCAGAAACACCTCCTGGAGGAACGGGCAATCAAATGCCGTCTTCCTCCAGGATGTGGTAGCCTTGGCGGAGGCAGGGGGTGTGTCGGGGAAACAGGGACAGTTTCCCATTACTCCCCATCCCAGGGCACGGGCCGTGTGCAGTGATCCTCTCGCGGCTCCTCAAGGATGGGGAAGGCACGAGCCTAGTCCCCTGTCCCCCTGAATGCCAGAGCGAAAGGGCAGGCCTTGCCTACGAGGAGAGATGTCATTGTGAGCAGAGTGCCATCCTAGGCCATGCACGCTGCTGCAGGGTCGAGGCTGGGTCTGCTTATTTCGGCTTGGTAGGATGAACCCAGGATGTGAACTTGGAGCCCGGGAAAGCAAGGCCCAAGAGGCACCAGCTCTCCCGCTGCTCTTCTTCCCAGAAGCGACTAAAGCCTTGCTGAGGAAGCAGCGGCCAAGTGCTGTTCGCTCCAAGCCAAAGCCTCTGCGAAAGCACAGCATTCGCCGAGAAATCAGAGTCGGATCTGCGGGCTCTACTGCTGCTTGCCTGAGCCCGGTGTAACGGTGGGAGAAACCCGCATACAGCGAAATCCTCTTTGCCCGGGCATCTCCTCTGGGAAAGCACAGCCTTCATTGGGAAATCAGAATCGGATGTGGGGGATGCTGCTGCTGAATACCTAAGCTACTCTCCACAGCACGTTGGAAGATACCCGCATGCAACGAAATCCTCTTTGCCCTAGCACCTCTTTGCCTAAGAGAGAAGCGTGGTTGCACATCTGAAAGGGCCTTAAGGAAAGGGACATGTCTTTCACTGCACTCCCCAGGAGCAAGTCTGGGGCAGGCCGAACAAGCCGCCCCCAGAGAAGAGAAGGTGCCATTGCCTTGAGTTTGGGAAACGGTCGGGAAGCAGGAGAGCCTGCCGTGGCAGGAAGAGCAGGCCGGTGGCAAGACAAGTGTCACCCGCTCCCGGTGCGGAGAGACGAAGCCTCACTGCTAATGAGACATGAGGTGACGACTAGGGCAGGGGCACCTGCTCCACTCTGAGGAAGGAGTCTGGGCAGAAGGCTAGCCTGTCTTGTGCCTCTGGTCCCAAGGGGACAGCATGTCCTTGACCACCTGTCCGTAGGGCACACTTGGGCTTGCTACCAGGAGCCAAACCCGGAACTTGAGGAACAGCTCCCTCGTGAAATGGGCAGTCAGATGCCATCTTCCTCCAAGATGTGGCAGCGTTTTCGGTGGCAGGGGGTTTGCCGGGGAAGGAGTGGGGACAGTCCCCCAAAGCTCCCCATTCCAGGGAACGGACGGTGTTCAGGGATCCTGTCGCCTCTCCTCTCCTGTGGCGAAGGCACTGGCCTTGTCCGAGAGTCCGCCTGAGAGCCAGTACCAAAGGCCAAGCGTTGCCTACAACGGGAGTTGGTAGTGTGCATTGAGTGCCATCCTAGGCCACGCACGCTGCTGCAGTTTTGTGGCTGTGTCTGCTTATTTCGGCCTGGCAGCGAGAACCCAGGGCGCCAAAATGAAGCCCGGGACAGCAAGGCCTAAGACGGACCAGCTCTCCGCAGCTCTTCTTCCCTGACGCGACAGAGCAAACACCGAAATCCTTGCTAAGGAAGCAGCATCGAAGTGCGGTTCCCGCCAAGCTGAAAACCTATGCGAAAGCATAGCCATCGCTGGGAAATCAGAGTCGTTTCTGTGGGCTGCTGTTGCTGCTTGCCTTAGCCTAGTATTCGAGCACGGCGGGAGGAACCCGCATAGAGCAAAAGCCTCTTTGCTAGGGCATCCCCTCTGGGAAAGCACAGCATTCTCTGGGAAATCAGAGTCGGATCTGTGGGATGCTGCTGCTGTTTTCCTGAGGAAGACTCCACAGCACGGTGTAATAAATCTGCATGGAGCGAGATCCACTTTGCCTGGGCATCCCTTCTGCCTGAGAGAGAAGCGTGGTTGCGCCTGTGGAAAGAGCCTTAAAGAAAGGGACATGTCTGTCACTGCACTCCCCAGGAGCCTGTCTCGGGAAAGTGCAGCATGCTGCCCCAGGAGAAGAGAAGGAGTCGTTGGCCTTGTGGACGGAAAATGGTCGCGAAGCAGGAGCGCAGGCCCTGGCAAGAACAGCGGGCCGGTGGCAAGACAATTGTCACCCTCTGCTTGTGCAGAGAGACGAAGCTAAGGAGACACGGGGGGATGATTGGGCACGGGAGCGTGCTCTAATCTGAGGAAGGAGTCTGGACAGAAGGAAGGCCTTTCCTGTGCCTCTGGGCCCAAGGGGATAGCAGGTCCTTGGCCACCTGTCCAGAGGGCAGACGTGGGCTTGCCACCAATCTCCCCAACCTGAACTCGCAGAAACACCTCCTGGAGGAACGGGCAATCAAATGCCATCTTCCTCCAGGATGTGGCAGCCTTGGCGGAGGCAGGGGGTGTGTCGGGGAAACAGGGACAGTTTCCCATTACTCCCCATCCCAGGGCACGGGCCGTGTGCAGTGATCCTCTCGCGGCTCCTCAAGGATGGGGAAGGCACGAGCCTAGTCCCCTGTCCCCCTGAATGCCAGAGCGAAAGGGCAGGCCTTGCCTACGAGGAGAGATGTCATTGTGAGCAGAGTGCCATCCTAGGCCATGCACGCTGCTGCAGGGTCGAGGCTGGGTCTGCTTATTTCGGCTTGGTAGGATGAACCCAGGATGTGAACTTGGAGCCCGGGAAAGCAAGGCCCAAGAGGCACCAGCTCTCCCGCTGCTCTTCTTCCCTGAAGCGACTAAAGCCTTGCTGAGGAAGCAGCGGCCAAGTGCTGTTCGCTCCAAGCCAAAGCCTCTGCGAAAGCACAGCATTCGCCGAGAAATCAGAGTCGGATCTGCGGGCTCTACTGCTGCTTGCCTGAGCCCGGTGTAACGGTGGGAGAAACCCGCATACAGCGAAATCGTCTTTGCCCGGGCATCTCCTCTGGGAAAGCACAGCATTCACTGGGAAATCAGAATCGGATGTGGGGGATGCTGCTGCTGAATACCTAAGCTACTCTCCACAGCACATTGGAAGATACCCGCATGCAACGAAATCCTCTTTGCCCTAGCACCTCTTTGCCTAAGAGAGAAGCGTGGTTGCACATCTGAAAGGGCCTTAAGGAAAGGGACATGTCTTTCACTGCACTCCCCAGGAGCAAGTCTGGGGCAGGCCGAACAAGCCGCCCCCAGAGAAGAGAAGGTGCCATTGGCCTTGAGTTTGGGAAACGGTCGGGAAGCAGGAGAGCCTGCCGTGGCAGGAAGAGCAGGCCGGTGGCAAGACAAGTGTCACTCGCTCCCTGTGCGGAGAGACGAAGCCTCACTGCTAATGAGACATGAGGTGAAGACTAGGGCAGGGGCACCTGCTCCACTCTGAGGAAGGAGTCTGGGCAGAAGGCAGGCCTGTCTTGTGCCTCTGGTCCCAAGGGGACAGCATGTCCTTGACCACCTGTCCGTAGGGCACACTTGGGCTTGCTACCAGGAGCCAAACCCGGAACTTGAGGAACAGCTCCCTCGTGAAATGGGCAGTCAGATGCCATCTTCCTCCAAGATGTGACAGCGTTTTCGGTGGCAGGGGGTTTGCCGGGGAAGGAGTGGGGACAGTCCCCCAAAGCTCCCCATTCCAGGGAACGGACGGTGTTCAGGGATCCTGTCGCCTCTCCTCTCCTGTGGCGAAGGCACTGGCCTTGTCCGTGAGTCCGCCTGAGAGCCAGTACCAAAGGCCAAGCGTTGCCTACAACGGGAGTTGGTAGTGTGCATTGAGTGCCATCCTAGGCCACGCACGCTGCTGCAGGTTTGTGGCTGTGTCTGCTTATTTCGGCCTGGCAGCGAGAACCCAGGGCGCCAACATGAAGCCCGGGACAGCAAGGCCTAAGACGGACCAGCTCTCCGCAGCTCTTCTTCCCTGACGCGACAGAGCAAACACCGAAATCCTTGCTGAGGAAGCAGCAGCGAAGTGCGGTTCCCGCCAAGCTGAAAACCTATGCGAAAGCATAGCCATCGCTGGGAAATCAGAGTCGTTTCTGTGGGCTGCTGTTGCTGCTTGCCTTAGCCTAGTATTCGAGCACGGCGGGAGGAACCCGCATAGAGCAAAAGCCTCTTTGCTAGGGCATCCCCTCTGGGAAAGCACAGCATTCTCTGGGAAATCAGAGTCGGATCTGTGGGATGCTGCTGCTGTTTTCCTGAGGAAGACTCCACAGCACGGTGTAATAAATCTGCATGGAGCGAGATCCACTTTGCCTGGGCATCCCTTCTGCCTGAGAGAGAAGCGTGGTTGCGCCTGTGGAAAGAGCCTTAAAGAAAGGGACATGTCTGTCACTGCACTCCCCAGGAGCCTGTCTCGGGAAAGTGCAGCATGCTGCCCCAGGAGAAGAGAAGGAGTCGTTGGCCTTGTGGACGGAAAACGGTCGCGAACCAGGAGCGCCGGCCCTGGCAAGAACAGCGGGCCGGTGGCAAGACAATTGTCACCCTCTGCTTGTGCAGAGAGACGAAGCTAAGGAGACACGGGGGGATGATTGGGCACGGGAGCGTGCTCTAATCTGAGGAAGGAGTCTGGACAGAAGGAAGGCCTTTCCTGTGCCTCTGGGCCCAAGGGGATAGCAGGTCCTTGGCCACCTGTCCAGAGGGCAGACGTGGGCTTGCCACCAATCTCCCGAACCTGAACTCGCAGAAACACCTCCTGGAGGAACGGGCAATCAAATGCCGTCTTCCTCCAGGATGTGGCAGCCTTGGCGGAGGCAGGGGGTGTGTCGGGGAAACAGGGACAGTTTCCCATTACTCCCCATCCCAGGGCACGGGCCGTGTGCAGTGATCCTCTCGCGGCTCCTCAAGGATGGGGAAGGCACGAGCCTAGTCCCCTGTCCCCCTGAATGCCAGAGCGAAAGGGCAGGCCTTGCCTACGAGGAGAGATGTCATTGTGAGCAGAGTGCCATCCTAGGCCATGCACGCTGCTGCAGGGTCGAGGCTGGGTCTGCTTATTTCGGCTTGGTAGGATGAACCCAGGATGTGAACTTGGAGCCCGGGAAAGCAAGGCCCAAGAGGCACCAGCTCTCCCGCTGCTCTTCTTCCCTGAAGCGACTAAAGCCTTGCTGAGGAAGCAGCGGCCAAGTGCTGTTCGCTCCAAGCCAAAGCCTCTGTGAAAGCACAGCATTCGCCGAGAAATCAGAGTCGGATCTGCGGGCTCTAAAGCTGCTTGCCTGAGCCCGGTGTAACGGTGGGAGAAACCCGCATACAGCGAAATCCTCTTTGCCCGGGCATCTCCTCTGGGAAAGCACAGCATTCACTGGGAAATCAGAATCGGATGTGGGGGATGCTGCTGCTGAATACCTAAGCTACTCTCCACAGCACGTTGGAAGATACCCGCATGCAACGAAATCCTCTTTGCCCTAGCACCTCTTTGCCTAAGAGAGAAGCGTGGTTGCACATCTGAAAGGGCCTTAAGGAAAGGGACATGTCTTTCACTGCACTCCCCAGGAGCAAGTCTGGGGCAGGCCGAACAAGCCGCCCCCAGAGAAGAGAAGGTGCCATTGGCCTTGAGTTTGGGAAACGGTCGGGAAGCAGGAGAGCCTGCCGTGGCAGGAAGAGCAGGCCGGTGGCAAGACAAGTGTCACCCGCTCCCGGTGCGGAGAGACGAAGCCTCACTGCTAATGAGACATGAGGTGACGACTAGGGCAGGGGCACCTGCTCCACTCTGAGGAAGGAGTCTGGGCAGAAGGCAGGCCTGTCTTGTGCCTCTGGTCCCAAGGGGACAGCATGTCCTTGACCACCTGTCCGTAGGGCACACTTGGGCTTGCTACCAGGAGCCAAACCCGGAACTTGAGGAACAGCTCCCTCGTGAAATGGGCAGTCAGATGCCATCTTCCTCCAAGATGTGACAGCGTTTTCGGTGGCAGGGGGTTTGCCGGGGAAGGAGTGGGGACAGTCCCCCAAAGCTCCCCATTCCAGGGAACGGACGGTGTTCAGGGATCCTGTCGCCTCTCCTCTCCTGTGGCGAAGGCACTGGCCTTGTCCGTGAGTCCGCCTGAGAGCCAGTACCAAAGGCCAAGCGTTGCCTACAACGGGAGTTGGTAGTGTGCATTGAGTGCCATCCTAGGCCACGCACGCTGCTGCAGGTTTGTGGCTGTGTCTGCTTATTTCGGCCTGGCAGCGAGAACCCAGGGCGCCAACATGAAGCCCGGGACAGCAAGGCCTAAGACGGACCAGCTCTCCGCAGCTCTTCTTCCCTGACGTGACAGAGCAAACACCGAAATCCTTGCTGAGGAAGCAGCAGCGAAGTGCGGTTCCCGCCAAGCTGAAAACCTATGCGAAAGCATAGCCATCGCTGGGAAATCAGAGTCGTTTCTGTGGGCTGCTGTTGCTGCTTGCCTTAGCCTAGTATTCGAGCACGGCGGGAGGAACCCGCATAGAGCAAAAGCCTCTTTGCTAGGGCATCCCCTCTGAGAAAGCACAGCATTCTCTGGGAAATCAGAGTCGGATCTGTGGGATGCTGCTGCTGTTTTCCTGAGGAAGACTCCACAGCACGGTGTAATAAATCTGCATGGAGCGAGATCCACTTTGCCTGGGCATCCCTTCTGCCTGAGAGAGAAGCGTGGTTGCGCCTGTGGAAAGAGCCTTAAAGAAAGGGACATGTCTGTCACTTCACTCCCCAGGAGCCTGTCTCGGGAAAGTGCAGCATGCTGCCCCAGGAGAAGAGAAGGAGTCGTTGGCCTTGTGGACGGAAAACGGTCGCGAAGCAGGAGCGCCGGCCCTGGCAAGAACAGCGGGCCGGTGGCAAGACAATTGTCACCCTCTGCTTGTGCAGAGAGACGAAGCTAAGGAGACACGAGGGGATGATTGGGCACGGGAGCGTGCTCTAATCTGAGGAAGGAGTCTGGACAGAAGGAAGGCCTTTCCTGTGCCTCTGGGCACAAGGGGATAGCAGGTCCTTGGCCACCTGTCCAGAGGGCAGACGTGGGCTTGCCACCAATCTCCCCAACCTGAACTCGCAGAAACACCTCCTGGAGGAACGGGCAATCAAATGCCGTCTTCCTCCAGGATGTGGCAGCCTTGGCGGAGGCAGGGGGTGTGTCGGGGAAACAGGGACAGTTTCCCATTACTCCCCATCCCAGGGCACGGGCCGTGTGCAGTGATCCTCTCGCGGCTCCTCAAGGATGGGGAAGGCACGAGCCTAGTCCCCTGTCCCCCTGAATGCCAGAGCGAAAGGGCAGGCCTTGCCTACGAGGAGAGATGTCATTGTGAGCAGAGTGCCATCCTAGGCCATGCACGCTGCTGCAGGGTCGAGGCTGGGTCTGCTTATTTCGGCTTGGTAGGATGAACCCAGGATGTGAACTTGGAGCCCGGGAAAGCAAGGCCCAAGAGGCACCAGCTCTCCCGCTGCTCTTCTTCCCTGAAGCGACTAAAGCCTTGCTGAGGAAGCAGCGGCCATGTGCTGTTCGCTCCAAGCCAAAGCCTCTGCGAAAGCACAGCATTCGCCGAGAAATCAGAGTCGGATCTGCGGGCTCTACTGCTGCTTGCCTGAGCCCGGTGTAACGGTGGGAGAAACCCGCATACAGCGAAATCCTCTTTGCCCGGGCATCTCCTCTGGGAAAGCACAGCATTCACTGGGAAATCAGAATCGGATGTGGGGGATGCTGCTGCTGAATACCTAAGCTACTCTCCACAGCACGTTGGAAGATACCCACATGCAACGAAATCCTCTTTGCCCTAGCACCTCTTTGCCTAAGAGAGAAGCGTGGTTGCACATCTGAAAGGGCCTTAAGGAAAGGGACATGTCTTTCACTGCACTCCCCAGGAGCAAGTCTGGGGCAGGCCGAACAAGGCGCCCCCAGAGAAGAGAAGGTGCCATTGGCCTTGAGTTTGGGAAACGGTCGGGAAGCAGGAGAGCCTGCCGTGGCAGGAAGAGCAGGCCGGTGGCAAGACAAGTGTCACCCGCTCCCGGTGCGGAGAGACGAAGCCTCACTGCTAATGAGACATGAGGTGACGACTAGGGCAGGGGCACCTGCTCCACTCTGAGGAAGGAGTCTGGGCAGAAGGCAGGCCTGTCTTGTGCCTCTGGTCCCAAGGGGACAGCATGTCCTTGACCACCTGTCCGTAGGGCACACTTGGGCTTGCTACCAGGAGCCAAACCCGGAACTTGAGGAACAGCTCCCTCGTGAAATGGGCAGTCAGATGCCATCTTCCTCCAAGATGTGACAGCGTTTTCGGTGGCAGGGGGTTTGCCGGGGAAGGAGTGGGGACAGTCCCCCAAAGCTCCCCATTCCAGGGAACGGACGGTGTTCAGGGATCCTGTCGCCTCTCCTCTCCTGTGGCGAAGGCACTGGCCTTGTCCGTGAGTCCGCCTGAGAGCCAGTACCAAAGGCCAAGCGTTGCCTACAACGGGAGTTGGTATTGTGTATTGAGTGCCATCCTAGGCCACGCACGCTGCTGCAGGTTTGTGGCTGTGTCTGCTTATTTCGGCCTGGCAGCGAGAACCCAGGGCGCCAACATGAAGCCCGGGACAGCAAGGCCTAAGACGGACCAGCTCTCCGCAGCTCTTCTTCCCTGACGCGACAGAGCAAACACCGAAATCCTGGCTGAGGAAGCAGCAGCGAAGTGCGGTTCCCGCCAAGCTGAAAACCTATGCGAAAGCATAGCCATCGCTGGGAAATCAGAGTCGTTTCTGTGGGCTGCTGTTGCTGCTTGCCTTAGCCTAGTATTCGAGCACGGCGGGAGGAACCCGCATAGAGCAAAAGCCTCTTTGCTAGGGCATCCCCTCTGGGAAAGCACAGCATTCTCTGGGAAATCAGAGTCGGATCTGTGGGATGCTGCTGCTGTTTTCCTGAGGAAGACTCCACAGCACGGTGTAATAAATCTGCATGGAGCGAGATCCACTTTGCCTGGGCATCCCTTCTGCCTGAGAGAGAAGCGTGGTTGCGCCTGTGGAAAGAGCCTTAAAGAAAGGGACATGTCTGTCACTGCACTCCCCAGGAGCCTGTCTCGGGAAAGTGCAGCATGCTGCCCCAGGAGAAGAGAAGGAGTCGTTGGCCTTGTGGACGGAAAACGGTCGCGAAGCAGGAGCGCCGGCCCTGGCAAGAACAGCGGGCCGGTGGCAAGACAATTGTCACCCTCTGCTTGTGCAGAGAGACGAAGCTAAGGAGACACGGGGGGATGATTGGGCACGGGAGCGTGCTCTAATCTGAGGAAGGAGTCTGGACAGAAGGAAGGCCTTTCCTGTGCCTCTGGGCCCAAGGGGATAGCAGGTCCTTGGCCACCTGTCCAGAGGGCAGACGTGGGCTTGCCACCAATCTCCCCAACCTGAACTCGCAGAAACACCTCCTGGAGGAACGGGCAATCAAATGCCGTCTTCCTCCAGGATGTGGCAGCCTTGGCGGAGGCAGGGGGTGTGTCGGGGAAACAGGGACAGTTTCCCATTACTCCCCATCCCAGGGCACGGGCCGTGTGCAGTGATCCTCTCGCGGCTCCTCAAGGATGGGGAAGGCACGAGCCTAGTCCCCTGTCCCCCTGAATGCCAGAGCGAAAGGGCAGGCCTTGCCTACGAGGAGAGATGTCATTGTGAGCAGAGTGCCATCCTAGGCCATGCACGCTGCTGCAGGGTCGAGGCTGGGTCTGCTTATTTCGGCTTGGTAGGATGAACCCAGGATGTGAACTTGGAGCCCGGGAAAGCAAGGCCCAAGAGGCACCAGCTCTCCCGCTGCTCTTCTTCCCTGAAGCGACTAAAGCCTTGCTGAGGAAGCAGCGGCCAAGTGCTGTTCGCTCCAAGCCAAAGCCTCTGCGAAAGCACAGCATTCGCTGAGAAATCAGAGTCGGATCTGCGGGCTCTACTGCTGCTTGCCTGAGCCCGGTCTCGCGGTGGGAGAAACCCGCATACAGCGAAATCCTCTTTGCCCGGGCATCTCCTCTGGGAAAGCACAGCATTCACTGGGAATCAGAATCGGATGTGGGGGATGCTGCTGCTGAATACCTAAGCTACTCTCCACAGCACGTTGGAAGATACCCGCATGCAACGAAATCCTCTTTGCCCTAGCACCTCTTTGCCTAAGAGAGAAGCGTGGTTGCACATCTGAAAGGGCCTTAAGGAAAGGGACATGTCTTTCACTGCACTCCCCAGGAGCAAGTCTGGGGCAGGCCGAACAAGCCGCCCCCAGAGAAGAGAAGGTGCCATTGGCCTTGAGTTTGGGAAACGGTCGGGAAGCAGGAGAGCCTGCCGTGGCAGGAAGAGAAGGCCGGAGGCAAGACAAGTGTCACCCGCTCCCTGTGCGGAGACACGAAGCCTCACTGCTAATGAGACATGAGGTGACGACTAGGGCAGGGGCACCTGCTCCACTCTGAGGAAGGAGTCTGGGCAGAAGGCAGGCCTGTCTTGTGCCTCTGGTCCCAAGGGGACAGCATGTCCTTGACCACCTGTCCGTAGGGCACACTTGGGCTTGCTACCAGGAGCCAAACCCGGAACTTGAGGAACAGCTCCCTCGTGAAATGGGCAGTCAGATGCCATCTTCCTCCAAGATGTGGCAGCGTTTTCGGTGGCAGGGGGTTTGCCGGGGAAGGAGTGGGAACAGTCCCCCAAAGCTCCCCATTCCAGGGAACGGACGGTGTTCAGGGATCCTGTCGCCTCTCCTCTCCTGTGGCGAAGGCACTGGCCTTGTCCGTGAGTCCGCCTGAGAGCCAGTACCAAAGGCCAAGCGTTGCCTACAACGGGAGTTGGTAGTGTGCATTGAGTGCCATCCTAGGCCACGCACGCTGCTGCAGGTTTGTGGCTGTGTCTGCTTATTTCGGCCTGGCAGCGAGAACCCAGGGCGCCAACATGAAGCCCGGGACAGCAAGGCCTAAGACGGACCAGCTCTCCGCAGCTCTTCTTCCCTGACGCGACAGAGCAAACACCGAAATCCTTGCTGAGGAAGCAGCAGCGAAGTGCGGTTCCCGCCAAGCTGAAAACCTATGCTAAAGCATAGCCATCGCTGGGAAATCAGAGTCGTTTCTGTGGGCTGCTGTTGCTGCTTGCCTTAGCCTAGTATTCGAGCACGGCGGGAGGAACCCGCATAGAGCAAAAGCCTCTTTGCTAGGGCATCCCCTCTGGGAAAGCACAGCATTCTCTGGGAAATCAGAGTCGGATCTGTGGGATGCTGCTGCTGTTTTCCTGAGGAAGACTCCACAGCACGGTGTAATAAATCCGCATGGAGCGAGATCCACTTTGCCTGGGCATCCCTTCTGCCTGAGAGAGAAGCGTGGTTGCGCCTGTGGAAAGAGCCTTAAAGAAAGGGACATGTCTGTCACTGCACTCCCCAGGAGCCTGTCTCGGGAAAGTGCAGCATGCTGCCCCAGGAGAAGAGAAGGAGTCGTTGGCCTTGTGGACGGAAAACGGTCGCGAAGCAGGAGCGCCGGCCCTGGCAAGAACAGCGGGCCGGTGGCAAGACAATTGTCACCCTCTGCTTGTGCAGAGAGACGAAGCTAAGGAGACACGGGCGGATGATTGGGCACGGGAGCGTGCTCTAATCTGAGGAAGGAGTCTGGACAGAAGGAAGGCCTTTCCTGTGCCTCTGGGCCCAAGGGGATAGCAGGTCCTTGGCCACCTGTCCAGAGGGCAGACGTGGGCTTGCCACCAATCTCCCCAACCTGAACTCGCAGAAACACCTCCTGGAGGAACGGGCAATCAAATGCCGTCTTCCTCCAGGATGTGGCAGCCTTGGCGGAGGCAGGGGGTGTGTCGGGGAAACAGGGACAGTTTCCCATTACTCCCCATCCCAGGGCACGGGCCGTGTGCAGTGATCCTCTCGCGGCTCCTCAAGGATGGGGAAGGCACGAGCCTAGTCCCCTGTCCCCCTGAATGCCAGAGCGAAAGGGCAGGCCTTGCCTACGAGGAGAGATGTCATTGTGAGCAGAGTGCCATCCTAGGCCATGCACGCTGCTGCAGGGTCGAGGCTGGGTCTGCTTATTTCGGCTTGGTAGTATGAACCCAGGATGTGAACTTGGAGCCCGGGAAAGCAAGGCCCAAGAGGCACCAGCTCTCCCGCTGCTCTTCTTCCCTGAAGCGACTAAAGCCTTGCTGAGGAAGCAGCGGCCATGTGCTGTTCGCTCCAAGCCAAAGCCTCTGCGAAAGCACAGCATTCGCCGAGAAATCAGAGTCGGATCTGCGGGCTCTACTGCTGCTTGCCTGAGCCCGGTGTAACGGTGGGAGAAACCCGCATACAGCGAAATCCTCTTTGCCCGGGCATCTCCTCTGGGAAAGCACAGCATTCACTGGGAAATCAGAATCGGATGTGGGGGATGCTGCTGCTGAATACCTAAGCTACTCTCCACAGCACGTTGGAAGATACCCACATGCAACGAAATCCTCTTTGCCCTAGCACCTCTTTGCCTAAGAGAGAAGCGTGGTTGCACATCTGAAAGGGCCTTAAGGAAAGGGACATGTCTTTCACTGCACTCCCCAGGAGCAAGTCTGGGGCAGGCCGAACAAGGCGCCCCCAGAGAAGAGAAGGTGCCATTGGCCTTGAGTTTGGGAAACGGTCGGGAAGCAGGAGAGCCTGCCGTGGCAGGAAGAGCAGGCCGGTGGCAAGACAAGTGACACCCGCTCCCGGTGCGGAGAGACGAAGCCTCACTGCTAATGAGACATGAGGTGACGACTAGGGCAGGGGCACCTGCTCCACTCTGAGGAAGGAGTCTGGGCAGAAGGCAGGCCTGTCTTGTGCCTCTGGTCCCAAGGGGACAGCATGTCCTTGACCACCTGTCCGTAGGGCACACTTGGGCTTGCTACCAGGAGCCAAACCCGGAACTTGAGGAACAGCTCCCTCGTGAAATGGGCAGTCAGATGCCATCTTCCTCCAAGATGTGACAGCGTTTTCGGTGGCAGGGGGTTTGCCGGGGAAGGAGTGGGGACAGTCCCCCAAAGCTCCCCATTCCAGGGAACGGACGGTGTTCAGGGATCCTGTCGCCTCTCCTCTCCTGTGGCGAAGGCACTGGCCTTGTCCGTGAGTCCGCCTGAGAGCCAGTACCAAAGGCCAAGCGTTGCCTACAACGGGAGTTGGTATTGTGTATTGAGTGCCATCCTAGGCCACGCACGCTGCTGCAGGTTTGTGGCTGTGTCTGCTTATTTCGGCCTGGCAGCGAGAACCCAGGGCGCCAACATGAAGCCCGGGACAGCAAGGCCTAAGACGGACCAGCTCTCCGCAGCTCTTCTTCCCTGACGCGACAGAGCAAACACCGAAATCCTGGCTGAGGAAGCAGCAGCGAAGTGCGGTTCCCGCCAAGCTGAAAACCTATGCGAAAGCATAGCCATCGCTGGGAAATCAGAGTCGTTTCTGTGGGCTGCTGTTGCTGCTTGCCTTAGCCTAGTATTCGAGCACGGCGGGAGGAACCCGCATAGAGCAAAAGCCTCTTTGCTAGGGCATCCCCTCTGGGAAAGCACAGCATTCTCTGGGAAATCAGAGTCGGATCTGTGGGATGCTGCTGCTGTTTTCCTGAGGAAGACTCCACAGCACGGTGTAATAAATCTGCATGGAGCGAGATCCACTTTGCCTGGGCATCCCTTCTGCCTGAGAGAGAAGCGTGGTTGCGCCTGTGGAAAGAGCCTTAAAGAAAGGGACATGTCTGTCACTGCACTCCCCAGGAGCCTGTCTCGGGAAAGTGCAGCATGCTGCCCCAGGAGAAGAGAAGGAGTCGTTGGCCTTGTGGACGGAAAACGGTCGCGAAGCAGGAGCGCCGGCCCTGGCAAGAACAGCGGGCCGGTGGCAAGACAATTGTCACCCTCTGCTTGTGCAGAGAGACGAAGCTAAGGAGACACGGGCGGATGATTGGGCACGGGAGCGTGCTCTAATCTGAGGAAGGAGTCTGGACAGAAGGAAGGCCTTTCCTGTGCCTCTGGGCCCAAGGGGATAGCAGGTCCTTGGCCACCTGTCCAGAGGGCAGACGTGGGCTTGCCACCAATCTCCCCAACCTGAACTCGCAGAAACACCTCCTGGAGGAACGGGCAATCAAATGCCGTCTTCCTCCAGGATGTGGCAGCCTTGGCGGAGGCAGGGGGTGTGTCGGGGAAACAGGGACAGTTTCCCATTACTCCCCATCCCAGGGCACGGGCCGTGTGCAGTGATCCTCTCGCGGCTCCTCAAGGATGGGGAAGGCACGAGCCTAGTCCCCTGTCCCCCTGAATGCCAGAGCGAAAGGGCAGGCCTTGCCTACGAGGAGAGATGTCATTGTGAGCAGAGTGCCATCCTAGGCCATGCACGCTGCTGCAGGGTCGAGGCTGGGTCTGCTTATTTCGGCTTGGTAGGATGAACCCAGGATGTGAACTTGGAGCCCGGGAAAGCAAGGCCCAAGAGGCACCAGCTCTCCCGCTGCTCTTCTTCCCTGAAGCGACTAAAGCCTTGCTGAGGAAGCAGCGGCCAAGTGCTGTTCGCTCCAAGCCAAAGCCTCTGCGAAAGCACAGCATTCGCCGAGAAATCAGAGTCGGATCTGCGGGCTCTACTGCTGCTTGCCTGAGCCCGGTGTAACGGTGGGAGAAACCCGCATACAGCGAAATCCTCTTTGCCCGGGCATCTCCTCTGGGAAAGCACAGCATTCACTGGGAAATCAGAATCGGATGTGGGGGATGCTGCTGCTGAATACCTAAGCTACTCTCCACAGCACGTTGGAAGATACCCGCATGCAACGAAATCCTCTTTGCCCTAGCACCTCTTTGCCTAAGAGAGAAGCGTGGTTGCACATCTGAAAGGGCCTTAAGGAAAGGGACATGTCTTTCACTGCACTCCCCAGGAGCAAGTCTGGGGCAGGCCGAACGAGCCGCCCCCAGAGAAGAGAAGGTGCCATTGGCCTTGAGTTTGGGAAACGGTCGGGAAGCAGGAGAGCCTGCCGTGGCAGGAAGAGCAGGCCGGTGGCAAGACAAGTGTCACCCGCTCCCGGTGCGGAGAGACGAAGCCTCACTGCTAATGAGACATGAGGTGACGACTAGGGCAGGGGCACCTGCTCCACTCTGAGGAAGGAGTCTGGGCAGAAGGCAGGCCTGTCTTGTGCCTCTGGTCCCAAGGGGACAGCATGTCCTTGACCACCTGTCCGTAGGGCACACTTGGGCTTGCTACCAGGAGCCAAACCCGGAACTTGAGGAACAGCTCCCTCGTGAAATGGGCAGTCAGATGCCATCTTCCTCCAAGATGTGACAGCGTTTTCGGTGGCAGGGGGTTTGCCGGGGAAGGAGTGGGGACAGTCCCCCAAAGCTCCCCATTCCAGGGAACGGACGGTGTTCAGGGATCCTGTCGCCTCTCCTCTCCTGTGGCGAAGGCACTGGCCTTGTCCGTGAGTCCGCCTGAGAGCCAGTACCAAAGGCCAAGCGTTGCCTACAACGGGAGTTGGTAGTGTGCATTGAGTGCCATCCTAGGCCACGCACGCTGCTGCAGGTTTGTGGCTGTGTCTGCTTATTTCGGCCTGGCAGCGAGAACCCAGGGCGCCAACATGAAGCCCGGGACAGCAAGGCCTAAGACGGACCAGCTCTCCGCAGCTCTTCTTCCCTGACGCGACAGAGCAAACACCGAAATCCTTGCTGAGGAAGCAGCAACGAAGTGCGGTTCCCGCCAAGCTGAAAACCTATGCGAAAGCATAGCCATCGCTGGGAAATCAGAGTCGTTTCTGTGGGCTGCTGTTGCTGCTTGCCTTAGCCTAGTATTCGAGCACGGCGGGAGGAACCCGCATAGAGCAAAAGCCTCTTTGCTAGGGCATCCCCTCTGGGAAAGCACAGCATTCTCTGGGAAATCAGAGTCGGATCTGTGGGATGCTGCTGCTGTTTTCCTGAGGAAGACTCCACAGCACGGTGTAATAAATCTGCATGGAGCGAGATCCACTTTGCCTGGGCATCCCTTCTGCCTGAGAGAGAAGCGTGGTTGCGCCTGTGGAAAGAGCCTTAAAGAAAGGGACATGTCTGTCACTGCACTCCCCAGGAGCCTGTCTCGGGAAAGTGCAGCATGCTGCCCCAGGAGAAGAGAAGGAGTCGTTGGCCTTGTGGACGGAAAACGGTCGCGAAGCAGGAGCGCCGGCCCTGGCAAGAACAGCGGGCCGGTGGCAAGACAATTGTCACCCTCTGCTTGTGCAGAGAGACGAAGCTAAGGAGACACGGGGGGATGATTGGGCACGGGAGCGTGCTCTAATCTGAGGAAGGAGTCTGGACAGAAGGAAGGCCTTTCCTGTGCCTCTGGGCCCAAGGGGATAGCAGGTCCTTGGCCACCTGTCCAGAGGGCAGACGTGGGCTTGCCACCAATCTCCCCAACCTGAACTCGCAGAAACACCTCCTGGAGGAACGGGCAATCAAATGCCGTCTTCCTCCAGGATGTGGCAGCCTTGGCGGAGGCAGGGGGTGTGTCGGGGAAACAGGGACAGTTTCCCATTACTCCCCATCCCAGGGCACGGGCCGTGTGCAGTGATCCTCTCGCGGCTCCTCAAGGATGGGGAAGGCACGAGCCTAGTCCCCTGTCCCCCTGAATGCCAGAGCGAAAGGGCAGGCCTTGCCTACGAGGAGAGATGTCATTGTGAGCAGAGTGCCATCCTAGGCCATGCACGCTGCTGCAGGGTCGAGGCTGGGTCTGCTTATTTCGGCTTGGTAGGATGAACCCAGGATGTGAACTTGGAGCCCGGGAAAGCAAGGCCCAAGAGGCACCAGCTCTCCCGCTGCTCTTCTTCCCTGAAGCGACTAAAGCCTTGCTGAGGAAGCAGCGGCCAAGTGCTGTTCGCTCCAAGCCAAAGCCTCTGCGAAAGCACAGCATTCGCCGAGAAATCAGAGTCGGATCTGCGGGCTCTACTGCTGCTTGCCTGAGCCCGGTGTAACGGTGGGAGAAACCCGCATACAGCGAAATCGTCTTTGCCCGGGCATCTCCTCTGGGAAAGCACAACATTCACTGGGAAATCAGAATCGGATGTGGGGGATGCTGCTGCTGAATACCTAAGCTACTCTCCACAGCACGTTGGAAGATACCCGCATGCAACGAAATCCTCTTTGCCCTAGCACCTCTTTGCCTAAGAGAGAAGCGTGGTTGCACATCTGAAAGGGCCTTAAGGAAAGGGACATGTCTTTCACTGCACTCCCCAGGAGCAAGTCTGGGGCAGGCCGAACGAGCCGCCCCCAGAGAAGAGAAGGTGCCATTGGCCTTGAGTTTGGGAAACGGTCGGGAAGCAGGAGAGCCTGCCGTGGCAGGAAGAGCAGGCCGGTGGCAAGACAAGTGTCACCCGCTCCCGGTGCGGAGAGACGAAGCCTCACTGCTAATGAGACATGAGGTGACGACTAGGGCAGGGGCACCTGCTCCACTCTGAGGAAGGAGTCTGGGCAGAAGGCAGGCCTGTCTTGTGCCTCTGGTCCCAAGGGGACAGCATGTCCTTGACCACCTGTCCGTAGGGCACACTTGGGCTTGCTACCAGGAGCCAAACCCGGAACTTGAGGAACAGCTCCCTCGTGAAATGGGCAGTCAGATGCCATCTTCCTCCAAGATGTGACAGCGTTTTCGGTGGCAGGGGGTTTGCCGGGGAAGGAGTGGGGACAGTCCCCCAAAGCTCCCCATTCCAGGCAACGGACGGTGTTCAGGGATCCTGTCGCCTCTCCTCTCCTGTGGCGAAGGCACTGGCCTTGTCCGTGAGTCCGCCTGAGAGCCAGTACCAAAGGCCAAGCGTTGCCTACAACGGGAGTTGGTAGTGTGCATTGAGTGCCATCCTAGGCCACGCACGCTGCTGCAGGTTTGTGGCTGTGTCTGCTTATTTCGGCCTGGCAGCGAGAACCCAGGGCGCCAACATGAAGCCCGGGACAGCAAGGCCTAAGACGGACCAGCTCTCCGCAGCTCTTCTTCCCTGACGCGACAGAGCAAACACCGAAATCCTTGCTGAGGAAGCAGCAACGAAGTGCGGTTCCCGCCAAGCTGAATACCTATGCGAAAGCATAGCCATCGCTGGGAAATCAGAGTCGTTTCTGTGGGCTGCTGTTGCTGCTTGCCTTAGCCTAGTATTCGAGCACGGCGGGAGGAACCCGCATAGAGCAAAAGCCTCTTTGCTAGGGCATCCCCTCTGGGAAAGCACAGCATTCTCTGGGAAATCAGAGTCGGATCTGTGGGATGCTGCTGCTGTTTTCCTGAGGAAGACTCCACAGCACGGTGTAATAAATCTGCATGGAGCGAGATCCACTTTGCCTGGGCATCCCTTCTGCCTGAGAGAGAAGCGTGGTTGCGCCTGTGGAAAGAGCCTTAAAGAAAGGGACATGTCTGTCACTGCACTCCCCAGGAGCCTGTCTCGGGAAAGTGCAGCATGCTGCCCCAGGAGAAGAGAAGGAGTCGTTGGCCTTGTGGACGGAAAACGGTCGCGAAGCAGGAGCGCCGGCCCTGGCAAGAACAGCGGGCCGGTGGCAAGACAATTGTCACCCTCTGCTTGTGCAGAGAGACGAAGCTAAGGAGACACGGGGGGATGATTGGGCACGGGAGCGTGCTCTAATCTGAGGAAGGAGTCTGGACAGAAGGAAGGCATTTCCTGTGCCTCTGGGCCCAAGGGGATAGCAGGTCCTTGGCCACCTGTCCAGAGGGCAGACGTGGGCTTGCCACCAATCTCCCCAACCTGAACTCGCAGAAACACCTCCTGGAGGAACGGGCAATCAAATGCCGTCTTCCTCCAGGATGTGGCAGCCTTGGCGGAGGCAGGGGGTGTGTCGGGGAAACAGGGACAGTTTCCCATTACTCCCCATCCCAGGGCACGGGCCGTGTGCAGTGATCCTCTCGCGGCTCCTCAAGGATGGGGAAGGCACGAGCCTAGTCCCCTGTCCCCCTGAATGCCAGAGCGAAAGGGCAGGCCTTGCCTACGAGGAGAGATGTCATTGTGAGCAGAGTGCCATCCTAGGCCATGCACGCTGCTGCAGGGTCGAGGCTGGGTCTGCTTATTTCGGCTTGGTAGGATGAACCCAGGATGTGAACTTGGAGCCCGGGAAAGCAAGGCCCAAGAGGCACCAGCTCTCCCGCTGCTCTTCTTCCCTGAAGCGACTAAAGCCTTGCTGAGGAAGCAGCGGCCAAGTGCTGTTCGCTCCAAGCCAAAGCCTCTGCGAAAGCACAGCATTCGCCGAGAAATCAGAGTCGGATCTGCGGGCTCTACTGCTGCTTGCCTGAGCCCGGTGTAACGGTGGGAGAAACCCGCATACAGCGAAATCCTCTTTGCCCGGGCATCTCCTCTGGGAAAGCACAGCATTCACTGGGAAATCAGAATCGGATGTGGGGGATGCTGCTGCTGAATACCTAAGCTACTCTCCACAGCACGTTGGAAGATACCCGCATGCAACGAAATCCTCTTTGCCCTAGCACCTCTTTGCCTAAGAGAGAAGCGTGGTTGCACATCTGAAAGGGCCTTAAGGAAAGGGACATGTCTTTCACTGCACTCCCCAGGAGCAAGTCTGGGGCAGGCCGAACGAGCCGCCCCCAGAGAAGAGAAGGTGCCATTGGCCTTGAGTTTGGGAAACGGTCGGGAAGCAGGAGAGCCTGCCGTGGCAGGAAGAGCAGGCCGGTGGCAAGACAAGTGTCACCCGCTCCCGGTGCGGAGAGACGAAGCCTCACTGCTAATGAGACATGAGGTGACGACTAGGGCAGGGGCACCTGCTCCACTCTGAGGAAGGAGTCTGGGCAGAAGGCAGGCCTGTCTTGTGCCTCTGGTCCCAAGGGGACAGCATGTCCTTGACCACCTGTCCGTAGGGCACACTTGGGCTTGCTACCAGGAGCCAAACCCGGAACTTGAGGAACAGCTCCCTCGTGAAATGGGCAGTCAGATGCCATCTTCCTCCAAGATGTGACAGCGTTTTCGGTGGCAGGGGGTTTGCCGGGGAAGGAGTGGGGACAGTCCCCCAAAGCTCCCCATTCCAGGGAACGGACGGTGTTCAGGGATCCTGTCGCCTCTCCTCTCCTGTGGCGAAGGCACTGGCCTTGTCCGTGAGTCCGCCTGAGAGCCAGTACCAAAGGCCAAGCGTTGCCTACAACGGGAGTTGGTAGTGTGCATTGAGTGCCATCCTAGGCCACGCACGCTGCTGCAGGTTTGTGGCTGTGTCTGCTTATTTCGGCCTGGCAGCGAGAACCCAGGGCGCCAACATGAAGCCCGGGACAGCAAGGCCTAAGACGGACCAGCTCTCCGCAGCTCTTCTTCCCTGACGTGACAGAGCAAACACCGAAATCCTTGCTGAGGAAGCAGCAATGAAGTGCGGTTCCCGCCAAGCTGAAAACCTATGCGAAAGCATAGCCATCGCTGGGAAATCAGAGTCGTTTCTGTGGGCTGCTGTTGCTGCTTGCCTTAGCCTAGTATTCGAGCACGGCGGGAGGAACCCGCATAGAGCAAAAGCCTCTTTGCTAGGGCATCCCCTCTGGGAAAGCACAGCATTCTCTGGGAAATCAGAGTCGGATCTGTGGGATGCTGCTGCTGTTTTCCTGAGGAAGACTCCACAGCACGGTGTAATAAATCTGCATGGAGCGAGATCCACTTTGCCTGGGCATCCCTTCTGCCTGAGAGAGAAGCGTGGTTGCGCCTGTGGAAAGAGCCTTAAAGAAAGGGACATGTCTGTCACTGCACTCCCCAGGAGCCTGTCTCGGGAAAGTGCAGCATGCTGCCCCAGGAGAAGAGAAGGAGTCGTTGGCCTTGTGGACGGAAAACGGTCGCGAAGCAGGAGCGCCGGCCCTGGCAAGAACAGCGGGCCGGTGGCAAGACAATTGTCACCCTCTGCTTGTGCAGAGAGACGAAGCTAAGGAGACACGGGGGGATGATTGGGCACGGGAGCGTGCTCTAATCTGAGGAAGGAGTCTGGACAGAAGGAAGGCCTTTCCTGTGCCTCTGGGCCCAAGGGGATAGCAGGTCCTTGGCCACCTGTCCAGAGGGCAGACGTGGGCTTGCCACCAATCTCCCCAACCTGAACTCGCAGAAACACCTCCTGGAGGAACGGGCAATCAAATGCCGTCTTCCTCCAGGATGTGGCAGCCTTGGCGGAGGCAGGGGGTGTGTCGGGGAAACAGGGACAGTTTCCCATTACTCCCCATCCCAGGGCACGGGCCGTGTGCAGTGATCCTCTCGCGGCTCCTCAAGGATGGGGAAGGCACGAGCCTAGTCCCCTGTCCCCCTGAATGCCAGAGCGAAAGGGCAGGCCTTGCCTACGAGGAGAGATGTCATTGTGAGCAGAGTGCCATCCTAGGCCATGCACGCTGCTGCAGGGTCGAGGCTGGGTCTGCTTATTTCGGCTTGGTAGGATGAACCCAGGATGTGAACTTGGAGCCCGGGAAAGCAAGGCCCAAGAGGCACCAGCTCTCCCGCTGCTCTTCTTCCCTGAAGCGACTAAAGCCTTGCTGAGGAAGCAGCGGCCAAGTGCTGTTCGCTCCAAGCCAAAGCCTCTGCGAAAGCACAGCATTCGCTGAGAAATCAGAGTCGGATCTGCGGGCTCTACTGCTGCTTGCCTGAGCCCGGTCTCGCGGTGGGAGAAACCCGCATACAGCGAAATCGTCTTTGCCCGGGCATCTCCTCTGGGAAAGCACAGCATTCACTGGGAAATCAGAATCGGATGTGGGGGATGCTGCTGCTGAATACCTAAGCTACTCTCCACAGCACGTTGGAAGATACCCGCATGCAACGAAATCCTCTTTGCCCTAGCACCTCTTTGCCTAAGAGAGAAGCGTGGTTGCACATCTGAAAGGGCCTTAAGGAAAGGGACATGTCTTTCACTGCACTCCCCAGGAGCAAGTCTGGGGCAGGCCGAACGAGCCGCCCCCAGAGAAGAGAAGGTGCCATTGGCCTTGAGTTTGGGAAACGGTCGGGAAGCAGGAGAGCCTGCCGTGGCAGGAAGAGCAGGCCGGTGGCAAGACAAGTGTCACCCGCTCCCGGTGCGGAGAGACGAAGCCTCACTGCTAATGAGACATGAGGTGACGACTAGGGCAGGGGCACCTGCTCCACTCTGAGGAAGGAGTCTGGGCAGAAGGCAGGCCTGTCTTGTGCCTCTGGTCCCAAGGGGACAGCATGTCCTTGACCACCTGTCCGTAGGGCACACTTGGGCTTGCTACCAGGAGCCAAACCCGGAACTTGAGGAACAGCTCCCTCGTGAAATGGGCAGTCAGATGCCATCTTCCTCCAAGATGTGACAGCGTTTTCGGTGGCAGGGGGTTTGCCGGGGAAGGAGTGGGGACAGTCCCCCAAAGCTCCCCATTCCAGGCAACGGACGGTGTTCAGGGATCCTGTCGCCTCTCCTCTCCTGTGGCGAAGGCACTGGCCTTGTCCGTGAGTCCGCCTGAGAGCCAGTACCAAAGGCCAAGCGTTGCCTACAACGGGAGTTGGTAGTGTGCATTGAGTGCCATCCTAGGCCACGCACGCTGCTGCAGGTTTGTGGCTGTGTCTGCTTATTTCGGCCTGGCAGCGAGAACCCAGGGCGCCAACATGAAGCCCGGGACAGCAAGGCCTAAGACGGACCAGCTCTCCGCAGCTCTTCTTCCCTGACGCGACAGAGCAAACACCGAAATCCTTGCTGAGGAAGCAGCAACGAAGTGCGGTTCCCGCCAAGCTGAATACCTATGCGAAAGCATAGCCATCGCTGGGAAATCAGAGTCGTTTCTGTGGGCTGCTGTTGCTGCTTGCCTTAGCCTAGTATTCGAGCACGGCGGGAGGAACCCGCATAGAGGAAAAGCCTCTTTGCTAGGGCATCCCCTCTGGGAAAGCACAGCATTCTCTGGGAAATCAGAGTCGGATCTGTGGGATGCTGCTGCTGTTTTCCTGAGGAAGACTCCACAGCACGGTGTAATAAATCTGCATGGAGCGAGATCCACTTTGCCTGGGCATCCCTTCTGCCTGAGAGAGAAGCGTGGTTGCGCCTGTGGAAAGAGCCTTAAAGAAAGGGACATGTCTGTCACTGCACTCCCCAGGAGCCTGTCTCGGGAAAGTGCAGCATGCTGCCCCAGGAGAAGAGAAGGAGTCGTTGGCCTTGTGGACGGAAAACGGTCGCGAAGCAGGAGCGCCGGCCCTGGCAAGAACAGCGGGCCGGTGGCAAGACAATTGTCACCCTCTGCTTGTGCAGAGAGACGAAGCTAAGGAGACACGGGGGGATGATTGGGCACGGGAGCGTGCTCTAATCTGAGGAAGGAGTCTGGACAGAAGGAAGGCCTTTCCTGTGCCTCTGGGCCCAAGGGGATAGCAGGTCCTTGGCCACCTGTCCAGAGGGCAGACGTGGGCTTGCCACCAATCTCCCCAACCTGAACTCGCAGAAACACCTCCTGGAGGAACGGGCAATCAAATGCCGTCTTCCTCCAGGATGTGGCAGCCTTGGCGGAGGCAGGGGGTGTGTCGGGGAAACAGGGACAGTTTCCCATTACTCCCCATCCCAGGGCACGGGCCGTGTGCAGTGATCCTCTCGCGGCTCCTCAAGGATGGGGAAGGCACGAGCCTAGTCCCCTGTCCCCCTGAATGCCAGAGCGAAAGGGCAGGCCTTGCCTACGAGGAGAGATGTCATTGTGAGCAGAGTGCCATCCTAGGCCATGCACGCTGCTGCAGGGTCGAGGCTGGGTCTGCTTATTTCGGCTTGGTAGGATGAACTCAGGATGTGAACTTGGAGCCCGGGAAAGCAAGGCCCAAGAGGCACCAGCTCTCCCGCTGCTCTTCTTCCCTGAAGCGACTAAAGCCTTGCTGAGGAAGCAGCGGCCAAGTGCTGTTCGCTCCAAGCCAAAGCCTCTGCGAAAGCACAGCATTCGCCGAGAAATCAGAGTCGGATCTGCGGGCTCTACTGCTGCTTGCCTGAGCCCGGTGTAACGGTGGGAGAAACCCGCATACAGCGAAATCGTCTTTGCCCGGGCATCTCCTCTGGGAAAGCACAACATTCACTGGGAAATCAGAATCGGATGTGGGGGATGCTGCTGCTGAATACCTAAGCTACTCTCCACAGCACGTTGGAAGATACCCGCATGCAACGAAATCCTCTTTGCCCTAGCACCTCTTTGCCTAAGAGAGAAGCGTGGTTGCACATCTGAAAGGGCCTTAAGGAAAGGGACATGTCTTTCACTGCACTCCCCAGGAGCAAGTCTGGGGCAGGCCGAACGAGCCGCCCCCAGAGAAGAGAAGGTGCCATTGGCCTTGAGTTTGGGAAACGGTCGGGAAGCAGGAGAGCCTGCCGTGGCAGGAAGAGCAGGCCGGTGGCAAGACAAGTGTCACCCGCTCCCGGTGCGGAGAGACGAAGCCTCACTGCTAATGAGACATGAGGTGACGACTAGGGCAGGGGCACCTGCTCCACTCTGAGGAAGGAGTCTGGGCAGAAGGCAGGCCTGTCTTGTGCCTCTGGTCCCAAGGGGACAGCATGTCCTTGACCACCTGTCCGTAGGGCACACTTGGGCTTGCTACCAGGAGCCAAACCCGGAACTTGAGGAACAGCTCCCTCGTGAAATGGGCAGTCAGATGCCATCTTCCTCCAAGATGTGACAGCGTTTTCGGTGGCAGGGGGTTTGCCGGGGAAGGAGTGGGGACAGTCCCCCAAAGCTCCCCATTCCAGGCAACGGACGGTGTTCAGGGATCCTGTCGCCTCTCCTCTCCTGTGGCGAAGGCACTGGCCTTGTCCGTGAGTCCGCCTGAGAGCCAGTACCAAAGGCCAAGCGTTGCCTACAACGGGAGTTGGTAGTGTGCATTGAGTGCCATCCTAGGCCACGCACGCTGCTGCAGGTTTGTGGCTGTGTCTGCTTATTTCGGCCTGGCAGCGAGAACCCAGGGCGCCAACATGAAGCCCGGGACAGCAAGGCCTAAGACGGACCAGCTCTCCGCAGCTCTTCTTCCCTGACGCGACAGAGCAAACACCGAAATCCTTGCTGAGGAAGCAGCAACGAAGTGCGGTTCCCGCCAAGCTGAATACCTATGCGAAAGCATAGCCATCGCTGGGAAATCAGAGTCGTTTCTGTGGGCTGCTGTTGCTGCTTGCCTTAGCCTAGTATTCGAGCACGGCGGGAGGAACCCGCATAGAGCAAAAGCCTCTTTGCTAGGGCATCCCCTCTGGGAAAGCACAGCATTCTCTGGGAAATCAGAGTCGGATCTGTGGGATGCTGCTGCTGTTTTCCTGAGGAAGACTCCACAGCACGGTGTAATAAATCTGCATGGAGCGAGATCCACTTTGCCTGGGCATCCCTTCTGCCTGAGAGAGAAGCGTGGTTGCGCCTGTGGAAAGAGCCTTAAAGAAAGGGACATGTCTGTCACTGCACTCCCCAGGAGCCTGTCTCGGGAAAGTGCAGCATGCTGCCCCAGGAGAAGAGAAGGAGTCGTTGGCCTTGTGGACGGAAAACGGTCGCGAAGCAGGAGCGCCGGCCCTGGCAAGAACAGCGGGCCGGTGGCAAGACAATTGTCACCCTCTGCTTGTGCAGAGAGACGAAGCTAAGGAGACACGGGGGGATGATTGGGCACGGGAGCGTGCTCTAATCTGAGGAAGGAGTCTGGACAGAAGGAAGGCCTTTCCTGTGCCTCTGGGCCCAAGGGGATAGCAGGTCCTTGGCCACCTGTCCAGAGGGCAGACGTGGGCTTGCCACCAATCTCCCCAACCTGAACTCGCAGAAACACCTCCTGGAGGAACGGGCAATCAAATGCCGTCTTCCTCCAGGATGTGGCAGCCTTGGCGGAGGCAGGGGGTGTGTCGGGGAAACAGGGACAGTTTCCCATTACTCCCCATCCCAGGGCACGGGCCGTGTGCAGTGATCCTCTCGCGGCTCCTCAAGGATGGGGAAGGCACGAGCCTAGTCCCCTGTCCCCCTGAATGCCAGAGCGAAAGGGCAGGCCTTGCCTACGAGGAGAGATGTCATTGTGAGCAGAGTGCCATCCTAGGCCATGCACGCTGCTGCAGGGTCGAGGCTGGGTCTGCTTATTTCGGCTTGGTAGGATGAACCCAGGATGTGAACTTGGAGCCCGGGAAAGCAAGGCCCAAGAGGCACCAGCTCTCCCGCTGCTCTTCTTCCCTGAAGCGACTAAAGCCTTGCTGAGGAAGCAGCGGCCAAGTGCTGTTCGCTCCAAGCCAAAGCCTCTGCGAAAGCACAGCATTCGCCGAGAAATCATAGTCGGATCTGCGGGCTCTACTGCTGCTTGCCTGAGCCCGGTGTAACGGTGGGAGAAACCCGCATACAGCGAAATCGTCTTTGCCCGGGCATCTCCTCTGGGAAAGCACAACATTCACTGGGAAATCAGAATCGGATGTGGGGGATGCTGCTGCTGAATACCTAAGCTACTCTCCACAGCACGTTGGAAGATACCCGCATGCAACGAAATCCTCTTTGCCCTAGCACCTCTTTGCCTAAGAGAGAAGCGTGGTTGCACATCTGAAAGGGCCTTAAGGAAAGGGACATGTCTTTCACTGCACTCCCCAGGAGCAAGTCTGGGGCAGGCCGAACGAGCCGCCCCCAGAGAAGAGAAGGTGCCATTGGCCTTGAGTTTGGGAAACGGTCGGGAAGCAGGAGAGCCTGCCGTGGCAGGAAGAGCAGGCCGGTGGCAAGACAAGTGTCACCCGCTCCCGGTGCGGAGAGACGAAGCCTCACTGCTAATGAGACATGAGGTGACGACTAGGGCAGGGGCACCTGCTCCACTCTGAGGAAGGAGTCTGGGCAGAAGGCAGGCCTGTCTTGTGCCTCTGGTCCCAAGGGGACAGCATGTCCTTGACCACCTGTCCGTAGGGCACACTTGGGCTTGCTACCAGGAGCCAAACCCGGAACTTGAGGAACAGCTCCCTCGTGAAATGGGCAGTCAGATGCCATCTTCCTCCAAGATGTGACAGCGTTTTCGGTGGCAGGGGGTTTGCCGGGGAAGGAGTGGGGACAGTCCCCCAAAGCTCCCCATTCCAGGCAACGGACGGTGTTCAGGGATCCTGTCGCCTCTCCTCTCCTGTGGCGAAGGCACTGGCCTTGTCCGTGAGTCCGCCTGAGAGCCAGTACCAAAGGCCAAGCGTTGCCTACAACGGGAGTTGGTAGTGTGCATTGAGTGCCATCCTAGGCCACGCACGCTGCTGCAGGTTTGTGGCTGTGTCTGCTTATTTCGGCCTGGCAGCGAGAACCCAGGGCGCCAACATGAAGCCCGGGACAGCAAGGCCTAAGACGGACCAGCTCTCCGCAGCTCTTCTTCCCTGACGCGACAGAGCAAACACCGAAATCCTTGCTGAGGAAGCAGCAACGAAGTGCGGTTCCCGCCAAGCTGAATACCTATGCGAAAGCATAGCCATCGCTGGGAAATCAGAGTCGTTTCTGTGGGCTGCTGTTGCTGCTTGCCTTAGCCTAGTATTCGAGCACGGCGGGAGGAACCCGCATAGAGCAAAAGCCTCTTTGCTAGGGCATCCCCTCTGGGAAAGCACAGCATTCTCTGGGAAATCAGAGTCGGATCTGTGGGATGCTGCTGCTGTTTTCCTGAGGAAGACTCCACAGCACGGTGTAATAAATCTGCATGGAGCGAGATCCACTTTGCCTGGGCATCCCTTCTGCCTGAGAGAGAAGCGTGGTTGCGCCTGTGGAAAGAGCCTTAAAGAAAGGGACATGTCTGTCACTGCACTCCCCAGGAGCCTGTCTCGGGAAAGTGCAGCATGCTGCCCCAGGAGAAGAGAAGGAGTCGTTGGCCTTGTGGACGGAAAACGGTCGCGAAGCAGGAGCGCCGGCCCTGGCAAGAACAGCGGGCCGGTGGCAAGACAATTGTCACCCTCTGCTTGTGCAGAGAGACGAAGCTAAGGAGACACGGGGGGATGATTGGGCACGGGAGCGTGCTCTAATCTGAGGAAGGAGTCTGGACAGAAGGAAGGCCTTTCCTGTGCCTCTGGGCCCAAGGGGATAGCAGGTCCTTGGCCACCTGTCCAGAGGGCAGACGTGGGCTTGCCACCAATCTCCCCAACCTGAACTCGCAGAAACACCTCCTGGAGGAACGGGCAATCAAATGCCGTCTTCCTCCAGGATGTGGCAGCCTTGGCGGAGGCAGGGGGTGTGTCGGGGAAACAGGGACAGTTTCCCATTACTCCCCATCCCAGGGCACGGGCCGTGTGCAGTGATCCTCTCGCGGCTCCTCAAGGATGGGGAAGGCACGAGCCTAGTCCCCTGTCCCCCTGAATGCCAGAGCGAAAGGGCAGGCCTTGCCTACGAGGAGAGATGTCATTGTGAGCAGAGTGCCATCCTAGGCCATGCACGCTGCTGCAGGGTCGAGGCTGGGTCTGCTTATTTCGGCTTGGTAGGATGAACCCAGGATGTGAACTTGGAGCCCGGGAAAGCAAGGCCCAAGAGGCACCAGCTCTCCCGCTGCTCTTCTTCCCTGAAGCGACTAAAGCCTTGCTGAGGAAGCAGCGGCCAAGTGCTGTTCGCTCCAAGCCAAAGCCTCTGCGAAAGCACAGCATTCGCCGAGAAATCAGAGTCGGATCTGCGGGCTCTACTGCTGCTTGCCTGAGCCCGGTGTAACGGTGGGAGAAACCCGCATACAGCGAAATCGTCTTTGCCCGGGCATCTCCTCTGGGAAAGCACAACATTCACTGGGAAATCAGAATCGGATGTGGGGGATGCTGCTGCTGAATACCTAAGCTACTCTCCACAGCACGTTGGAAGATACCCGCATGCAACGAAATCCTCTTTGCCCTAGCACCTCTTTGCCTAAGAGAGAAGCGTGGTTGCACATCTGAAAGGGCCTTAAGGAAAGGGACATGTCTTTCACTGCACTCCGCAGGAGCAAGTCTGGGGCAGGCCAAACAAGCCGCCCCCAGAGAAGAGAAGGTGCCATTGGCCTTGAGTTTGGGAAACGGTCGGGAAGCAGGAGAGCCTGCCGTGGCAGGAAGAGCAGGCCGGTGGCAAGACAAGTGTCACCCGCTCCCGGTGCGGAGAGACGAAGCCTCACTGCTAATGAGACATGAGGTGACGACTAGGGCAGGGGCACCTGCTCCACTCTGAGGAAGGAGTCTGGGCAGAAGGCAGGCCTGTCTTGTGCCTCTGGTCCCAAGGGGACAGCATGTCCTTGACCACCTGTCCGTAGGGCACACTTGGGCTTGCTACCAGGAGCCAAACCCGGAACTTGAGGAACAGCTCCCTCGTGAAATGGGCAGTCAGATGCCATCTTCCTCCAAGATGTGACAGCGTTTTCGGTGGCAGGGGGTTTGCCGGGGAAGGAGTGGGGACAGTCCCCCAAAGCTCCCCATTCCAGGGAACGGACGGTGTTCAGGGATCCTGTCGCCTCTCCTCTCCTGTGGCGAAGGCACTGGCCTTGTCCGTGAGTCCGCCTGAGTGCCAGTACCAAAGACCAAGCGTTGCCTACAACGGGAGTTGGTAGTGTGCATTGAGTGCCATCCTAGGCCACGCACGCTGCTGCAGGTTTGTGGCTGTGTCTGCTTATTTCGGCCTGGCAGCGAGAACCCAGGGCGCCAACATGAAGCCCGGGACAGCAAGGCCTAAGACGGACCAGCTCTCCGCAGCTCTTCTTCCCTGACGTGACAGAGCAAACACCGAAATCCTTGCTGAGGAAGCAGCAGCGAAGTGCGGTTCCCGCCAAGCTGAAAACCTATGCGAAAGCATAGCCATCGCTGGGAAATCAGAGTCGTTTCTGTGGGCTGCTGTTGCTGCTTGCCTTAGCCTAGTATTCGAGCACGGCGGGAGGAACCCGCATAGAGCAAAAGCCTCCTTGCTAGGGCATCCCCTCTGAGAAAGCACAGCATTCTCTGGGAAATCAGAGTCGGATCTGTGGGATGCTGCTGCTGTTTTCCTGAGGAAGACTCCACAGCACGGTGTAATAAATCCGCATGGAGCGAGATCCACTTTGCCTGGGCATCCCTTCTGCCTGAGAGAGAAGCGTGGTTGCGCCTATGGAAAGATCCTTAAAGAAAGGGACATGTCTGTCACTGCACTCCGCAGGAGCCTGTCTAGGGAAAGTGCAGCATGCTGCCCCAGGAGAAGAGAAGGAGTCGTTGGCCTTGTGGACGGAAAACGGTCGCGAAGCAGGAGCGCCGGCCCTGGCAAGAACAGCGGGCTGGTGGCAAGACAATTGTCACCCTCTGCTTGTGCAGAGAGACGAAGCTAAGGAGACACGAGGGGATGATTGGGCACGGGAGCGTGCTCTAATCTGAGGAAGGAGTCTGGACAGAAGGAAGGCCTTTCCTGTGCCTCTGGGCCCAAGGGGATAGCAGGTCCTTGGCCACCTGTCCAGAGGGCAGACGTGGGCTTGCCACCAATCTCCCGAACCTGAACTCGCAGAAACACCTCCTGGAGGAACGGGCAATCAAATGCCGTCTTCCTCCAGGATGTGGCAGCCTTGGCGGAGGCAGGGGGTGTGTCGGGGAAACAGGGACAGTTTCCCATTACTCCCCATCCCAGGGCACGGGCCGTGTGCAGTGATCCTCTCGCGGCTCCTCAAGGATGGGGAAGGCACGAGCCTAGTCCCCTGTCCCCCTGAATGCCAGAGCGAAAGGGCAGGCCTTGCCTACGAGGAGAGATGTCATTGTGAGCAGAGTGCCATCCTAGGCCATGCACGCTGCTGCAGGGTCGAGGCTGGGTCTGCTTATTTCGGCTTGGTAGGATGAACCCAGGATGTGAACTTGGAGCCCGGGAAAGCAAGGCCCAAGAGGCACCAGCTCTCCCGCTGCTCTTCTTCCCTGAAGCGTCTAAAGCCTTGCTGAGGAAGCAGCGGCCAAGTGCTGTTCGCTCCAAGCCAAAGCCTCTGTGAAAGCACAGCATTCGCCGAGAAATCAGAGTCGGATCTGCGGGCTCTACTGCTGCTTGCCTGAGCCCGGTGTAACGGTGGGAGAAACCCGCATACAGCGAAATCCTCTTTGCCCGGGCATCTCCTCTGGGAAAGCACAGCATTCACTGGGAAATCAGAATCGGATGTGGGGGATGCTGCTGCTGAATACCTAAGCTACTCTCCACAGCACGTTGGAAGATACCCGCATGCAACGAAATCCTCTTTGCCCTAGCACCTCTTTGCCTAAGAGAGAAGCGTGGTTGCACATCTGAAAGGGCCTTAAGGAAAGGGACATGTCTTTCACTGCACTCCGCAGGAGCAAGTCTGGGGCAGGCCGAACAAGCCGCCCCCAGAGAAGAGAAGGTGCCATTGGCCTTGAGTTTGGGAAACGGTCGGGAAGCAGGAGAGCCTGCCGTGGCAGGAAGAGCAGGCCGGTGGCAAGACAAGTGTCACTCGCTCCCTGTGCGGAGAGACGAAGCCTCACTGCTAATGAGACATGAGGTGACGACTAGGGCAGGGGCACCTGCTCCACTCTGAGGAAGGAGTCTGGGCAGAAGGCAGGCCTGTCTTGTGCCTCTGGTCCCAAGGGGACAGCATGTCCTTGACCACCTGTCCGTAGGGCACACTTGGGCTTGCTACCAGGAGCCAAACCCGGAACTTGAGGAACAGCTCCCTCGTGAAATGGGCAGTCAGATGCCATCTTCCTCCAAGATGTGGCAGCGTTTTCGGTGGCAGGGGGTTTGCCGGGGAAGGAGTGGGGACAGTCCCCCAAAGCTCCCCATTCCAGGGAACGGACGGTGTTCAGGGATCCTGTCGCCTCTCCTCTCCTGTGGCGAAGGCACTGGCCTTGTCCGTGAGTCCGCCTGAGAGCCAGTACCAAAGGCCAAGCGTTGCCTACAACGGGAGTTGGTAGTGTGCATTGAGTGCCATCCTAGGCCACGCACGCTGCTGCAGGTTTGTGGCTGTGTCTGCTTATTTCGGCCTGGCAGCGAGAACCCAGGGCGCCAACATGAAGCCCGGGACAGCAAGGCCTAAGACGGACCAGCTCTCCGCAGCTCTTCTTCCCTGACGCGACAGAGCAAACACCGAAATCCTTGCTGAGGAAGCAGCAACGAAGTGCGGTTCCCGCCAAGCTGAAAACCTATGCGAAAGCATAGCCATCGCTGGGAAATCAGAGTCGTTTCTGTGGGCTGCTGTTGCTGCTTGCCTTAGCCTAGTATTCGAGCACGGCGGGAGGAACCCGCATAGAGCAAAAGCCTCTTTGCTAGGGCATCCCCTCTGGGAAAGCACAGCATTCTCTGGGAAATCAGAGTCGGATCTGTGGGATGCTGCTGCTGTTTTCCTGAGGAAGACTCCACAGCACGGTGTAATAAATCCGCATGGAGCGAGATCCACTTTGCCTGGGCATCCCTTCTGCCTGAGAGAGAAGCGTGGTTGCGCCTGTGGAAAGAGCCTTAAAGAAAGGGACATGTCTGTCACTGCACTCCCCAGGAGCCTGTCTCGGGAAAGTGCAGCATGCTGCCCCAGGAGAAGAGAAGGAGTCGTTGGCCTTGTGGACGGAAAACGGTCGCGAAGCAGGAGCGCCGGCCCTGGCAAGAACAGCGGGCCGGTGGCAAGACAATTGTCACCCTCTGCTTGTGCAGAGAGACGAAGCTAAGGAGACACGGGGGGATGATTGGGCACGGGAGCGTGCTCTAATCTGAGGAAGGAGTCTGGACAGAAGGAAGGCCTTTCCTGTGCCTCTGGGCCCAAGGGGATAGCAGGTCCTTGGCCACCTGTCCAGAGGGCAGACGTGGGCTTGCCACCAATCTCCCCAACCTGAACTCGCAGAAACACCTCCTGGAGGAACGGGCAATCAAATGCCGTCTTCCTCCAGGATGTGGCAGCCTTGGCGGAGGCAGGGGGTGTGTCGGGGAAACAGGGACAGTTTCCCATTACTCCCCATCCCAGGGCACGGGCCGTGTGCAGTGATCCTCTCGCGGCTCCTCAAGGATGGGGAAGGCACGAGCCTAGTCCCCTGTCCCCCTGAATGCCAGAGCGAAAGGGCAGGCCTTGCCTACGAGGAGAGATGTCATTGTGAGCAGAGTGCCATCCTAGGCCATGCACGCTGCTGCAGGGTCGAGGCTGGGTCTGCTTATTTCGGCTTGGTAGGATGAACCCAGGATGTGAACTTGGAGCCCGGGAAAGCAAGGCCCAAGAGGCACCAGCTCTCCCGCTGCTCTTCTTCCCTGAAGCGACTAAAGCCTTGCTGAGGAAGCAGCGGCCAAGTGCTGTTCGCTCCAAGCCAAAGCCTCTGCGAAAGCACAGCATTCGCCGAGAAATCAGAGTCGGATCTGCGGGCTCTACTGCTGCTTGCCTGAGCCCGGTGTAACGGTGGGAGAAACCCGCATACAGCGAAATCCTCTTTGCCCGGGCATCTCCTCTGGGAAAGCACAACATTCACTGGGAAATCAGAATCGGATGTGGGGGATGCTGCTGCTGAATACCTAAGCTACTCTCCACAGCACGTTGGAAGATACCCGCATGCAACGAAATCCTCTTTGCCCTAGCACCTCTTTGCCTAAGAGAGAAGCGTGGTTGCACATCTGAAAGGGCCTTAAGGAAAGGGACATGTCTTTCACTGCACTCCCCAGGAGCAAGTCTGGGGCAGGCCGAACGAGCCGCCCCCAGAGAAGAGAAGGTGCCATTGGCCTTGAGTTTGGGAAACGGTCGGGAAGCAGGAGAGCCTGCCGTGGCAGGAAGAGCAGGCCGGTGGCAAGACAAGTGTCACCCGCTCCCGGTGCGGAGAGACGAAGCCTCACTGCTAATGAGACATGAGGTGACGACTAGGGCAGGGGCACCTGCTCCACTCTGAGGAAGGAGTCTGGGCAGAAGGCAGGCCTGTCTTGTGCCTCTGGTCCCAAGGGGACAGCATGTCCTTGACCACCTGTCCGTAGGGCACACTTGGGCTTGCTACCAGGAGCCAAACCCGGAACTTGAGGAACAGCTCCCTCGTGAAATGGGCAGTCAGATGCCATCTTCCTCCAAGATGTGACAGCGTTTTCGGTGGCAGGGGGTTTGCCGGGGAAGGAGTGGGGACAGTCCCCCAAAGCTCCCCATTCCAGGGAACGGACGGTGTTCAGGGATCCTGTCGCCTCTCCTCTCCTGTGGCGAAGGCACTGGCCTTGTCCGTGAGTCCGCCTGAGAGCCAGTACCAAAGGCCAAGCGTTGCCTACAACGGGAGTTGGTAGTGTGCATTGAGTGCCATCCTAGGCCACGCACGCTGCTGCAGGTTTGTGGCTGTGTCTGCTTATTTCGGCCTGGCAGCGAGAACCCAGGGCGCCAACATGAAGCCCGGGACAGCAAGGCCTAAGACGGACCAGCTCTCCGCAGCTCTTCTTCCCTGACGCGACAGAGCAAACACCGAAATCCTTGCTGAGGAAGCAGCAACGAAGTGCGGTTCCCGCCAAGCTGAATACCTATGCGAAAGCATAGCCATCGCTGGGAAATCAGAGTCGTTTCTGTGGGCTGCTGTTGCTGCTTGCCTTAGCCTAGTATTCGAGCACGGCAGGAGGAACCCGCATAGAGCAAAAGCCTCTTTGCTAGGGCATCCCCTCTGGGAAAGCACAGCATTCTCTGGGAAATCAGAGTCGGATCTGTGGGATGCTGCTGCTGTTTTCCTGAGGAAGACTCCACAGCACGGTGTAATAAATCCGCATGGAGCGAGATCCACTTTGCCTGGGCATCCCTTCTGCCTGAGAGAGAAGCGTGGTTGCGCCTGTGGAAAGAGCCTTAAAGAAAGGGACATGTCTGTCACTGCACTCCCCAGGAGCCTGTCTCGGGAAAGTGCAGCATGCTGCCCCAGGAGAAGAGAAGGAGTCGTTGGCCTTGTGGACGGAAAACGGTCGCGAAGCAGGAGCGCCGGCCCTGGCAAGAACAGCGGGCCGGTGGCAAGACAATTGTCACCCTCTGCTTGTGCAGAGAGACGAAGGTAAGGAGACACGGGGGGATGATTGGGCACGGGAGCGTGCTCTAATCTGAGGAAGGAGTCTGGACAGAAGGAAGGCCTTTCCTGTGCCTCTGGGCCCAAGGGGATAGCAGGTCCTTGGCCACCTGTCCAGAGGGCAGACGTGGGCTTGCCACCAATCTCCCCAACCTGAACTCGCAGAAACACCTCCTGGAGGAACGGGCAATCAAATGCCGTCTTCCTCCAGGATGTGGCAGCCTTGGCGGAGGCAGGGGGTGTGTCGGGGAAACAGGGACAGTTTCCCATTACTCCCCATCCCAGGGCACGGGCCGTGTGCAGTGATCCTCTCGCGGCTCCTCAAGGATGGGGAAGGCACGAGCCTAGTCCCCTGTCCCCCTGAATGCCAGAGCGAAAGGGCAGGCCTTGCCTACGAGGAGAGATGTCATTGTGAGCAGAGTGCCATCCTAGGCCATGCACGCTGCTGCAGGGTCGAGGCTGGGTCTGCTTATTTCGGCTTGGTAGGATGAACTCAGGATGTGAACTTGGAGCCCGGGAAAGCAAGGCCCAAGAGGCACCAGCTCTCCCGCTGCTCTTCTTCCCTGAAGCGACTAAAGCCTTGCTGAGGAAGCAGCGGCCAAGTGCTGTTCGCTCCAAGCCAAAGCCTCTGCGAAAGCACAGCATTCGCCGAGAAATCAGAGTCGGATCTGCGGGCTCTACTGCTGCTTGCCTGAGCCCGGTGTAACGGTGGGAGAAACCCGCATACAGCGAAATCCTCTTTGCCCGGGCATCTCCTCTGGGAAAGCACAACATTCACTGGGAAATCAGAATCGGATGTGGGGGATGCTGCTGCTGAATACCTAAGCTACTCTCCACAGCACGTTGGAAGATACCCGCATGCAACGAAATCCTCTTTGCCCTAGCACCTCTTTGCCTAAGAGAGAAGCGTGGTTGCACATCTGAAAGGGCCTTAAGGAAAGGGACATGTCTTTCACTGCACTCCCCAGGAGCAAGTCTGGGGCAGGCCGAACGAGCCGCCCCCAGAGAAGAGAAGGTGCCATTGGCCTTGAGTTTGGGAAACGGTCGGGAAGCAGGAGAGCCTGCCGTGGCAGGAAGAGCAGGCCGGTGGCAAGACAAGTGTCACCCGCTCCCGGTGCGGAGAGACGAAGCCTCACTGCTAATGAGACATGAGGTGACGACTAGGGCAGGGGCACCTGCTCCACTCTGAGGAAGGAGTCTGGGCAGAAGGCAGGCCTGTCTTGTGCCTCTGGTCCCAAGGGGACAGCATGTCCTTGACCACCTGTCCGTAGGGCACACTTGGGCTTGCTACCAGGAGCCAAACCCGGAACTTGAGGAACAGCTCCCTCGTGAAATGGGCAGTCAGATGCCATCTTCCTCCAAGATGTGACAGCGTTTTCGGTGGCAGGGGGTTTGCCGGGGAAGGAGTGGGGACAGTCCCCCAAAGCTCCCCATTCCAGGGAACGGACGGTGTTCAGGGATCCTGTCGCCTCTCCTCTCCTGTGGCGAAGGCACTGGCCTTGTCCGTGAGTCCGCCTGAGAGCCAGTACCAAAGGCCAAGCGTTGCCTACAACGGGAGTTGGTAGTGTGCATTGAGTGCCATCCTAGGCCACGCACGCTGCTGCAGGTTTGTGGCTGTGTCTGCTTATTTCGGCCTGGCAGCGAGAACCCAGGGCGCCAACATGAAGCCCGGGACAGCAAGGCCTAAGACGGACCAGCTCTCCGCAGCTCTTCTTCCCTGACGCGACAGAGCAAACACCGAAATCCTTGCTGAGGAAGCAGCAACGAAGTGCGGTTCCCGCCAAGCTGAATACCTATGCGAAAGCATAGCCATCGCTGGGAAATCAGAGTCGTTTCTGTGGGCTGCTGTTGCTGCTTGCCTTAGCCTAGTATTCGAGCACGGCGGGAGGAACCCGCATAGAGCAAAAGCCTCTTTGCTAGGGCATCCCCTCTGGGAAAGCACAGCATTCTCTGGGAAATCAGAGTCGGATCTGTGGGATGCTGCTGCTGTTTTCCTGAGGAAGACTCCACAGCACGGTGTAATAAATCTGCATGGAGCGAGATCCACTTTGCCTGGGCATCCCTTCTGCCTGAGAGAGAAGCGTGGTTGCGCCTGTGGAAAGAGCCTTAAAGAAAGGGACATGTCTGTCACTGCACTCCCCAGGAGCCTGTCTCGGGAAAGTGCAGCATGCTGCCCCAGGAGAAGAGAAGGAGTCGTTGGCCTTGTGGACGGAAAACGGTCGCGAAGCAGGAGCGCCGGCCCTGGCAAGAACAGCGGGCCGGTGGCAAGACAATTGTCACCCTCTGCTTGTGCAGAGAGACGAAGCTAAGGAGACACGGGGGGATGATTGGGCACGGGAGCGTGCTCTAATCTGAGGAAGGAGTCTGGACAGAAGGAAGGCCTTTCCTGTGCCTCTGGGCCCAAGGGGATAGCAGGTCCTTGGCCACCTGTCCAGAGGGCAGACGTGGGCTTGCCACCAATCTCCCCAACCTGAACTCGCAGAAACACCTCCTGGAGGAACGGGCAATCAAATGCCGTCTTCCTCCAGGATGTGGCAGCCTTGGCGGAGGCAGGGGGTGTGTCGGGGAAACAGGGACAGTTTCCCATTACTCCCCATCCCAGGGCACGGGCCGTGTGCAGTGATCCTCTCGCGGCTCCTCAAGGATGGGGAAGGCACGAGCCTAGTCCCCTGTCCCCCTGAATGCCAGAGCGAAAGGGCAGGCCTTGCCTACGAGGAGAGATGTCATTGTGAGCAGAGTGCCATCCTAGGCCATGCACGCTGCTGCAGGGTCGAGGCTGGGTCTGCTTATTTCGGCTTGGTAGGATGAACTCAGGATGTGAACTTGGAGCCCGGGAAAGCAAGGCCCAAGAGGCACCAGCTCTCCCGCTGCTCTTCTTCCCTGAAGCGACTAAAGCCTTGCTGAGGAAGCAGCGGCCAAGTGCTGTTCGCTCCAAGCCAAAGCCTCTGCGAAAGCACAGCATTCGCCGAGAAATCAGAGTCGGATCTGCGGGCTCTACTGCTGCTTGCCTGAGCCCGGTGTAACGGTGGGAGAAACCCGCATACAGCGAAATCGTCTTTGCCCGGGCATCTCCTCTGGGAAAGCACAACATTCACTGGGAAATCAGAATCGGATGTGGGGGATGCTGCTGCTGAATACCTAAGCTACTCTCCACAGCACGTTGGAAGATACCCGCATGCAACGAAATCCTCTTTGCCCTAGCACCTCTTTGCCTAAGAGAGAAGCGTGGTTGCACATCTGAAAGGGCCTTAAGGAAAGGGACATGTCTTTCACTGCACTCCCCAGGAGCAAGTCTGGGGCAGGCCGAACGAGCCGCCCCCAGAGAAGAGAAGGTGCCATTGGCCTTGAGTTTGGGAAACGGTCGGGAAGCAGGAGAGCCTGCCGTGGCAGGAAGAGCAGGCCGGTGGCAAGACAAGTGTCACCCGCTCCCGGTGCGGAGAGACGAAGCCTCACTGCTAATGAGACATGAGGTGACGACTAGGGCAGGGGCACCTGCTCCACTCTGAGGAAGGAGTCTGGGCAGAAGGCAGGCCTGTCTTGTGCCTCTGGTCCCAAGGGGACAGCATGTCCTTGACCACCTGTCCGTAGGGCACACTTGGGCTTGCTACCAGGAGCCAAACCCGGAACTTGAGGAACAGCTCCCTCGTGAAATGGGCAGTCAGATGCCATCTTCCTCCAAGATGTGACAGCGTTTTCGGTGGCAGGGGGTTTGCCGGGGAAGGAGTGGGGACAGTCCCCCAAAGCTCCCCATTCCAGGCAACGGACGGTGTTCAGGGATCCTGTCGCCTCTCCTCTCCTGTGGCGAAGGCACTGGCCTTGTCCGTGAGTCCGCCTGAGAGCCAGTACCAAAGGCCAAGCGTTGCCTACAACGGGAGTTGGTAGTGTGCATTGAGTGCCATCCTAGGCCACGCACGCTGCTGCAGGTTTGTGGCTGTGTCTGCTTATTTCGGCCTGGCAGCGAGAACCCAGGGCGCCAACATGAAGCCCGGGACAGCAAGGCCTAAGACGGACCAGCTCTCCGCAGCTCTTCTTCCCTGACGCGACAGAGCAAACACCGAAATCCTTGCTGAGGAAGCAGCAACGAAGTGCGGTTCCCGCCAAGCTGAATACCTATGCGAAAGCATAGCCATCGCTGGGAAATCAGAGTCGTTTCTGTGGGCTGCTGTTGCTGCTTGCCTTAGCCTAGTATTCGAGCACGGCGGGAGGAACCCGCATAGAGCAAAAGCCTCTTTGCTAGGGCATCCCCTCTGGGAAAGCACAGCATTCTCTGGGAAATCAGAGTCGGATCTGTGGGATGCTGCTGCTGTTTTCCTGAGGAAGACTCCACAGCACGGTGTAATAAATCTGCATGGAGCGAGATCCACTTTGCCTGGGCATCCCTTCTGCCTGAGAGAGAAGCGTGGTTGCGCCTGTGGAAAGAGCCTTAAAGAAAGGGACATGTCTGTCACTGCACTCCCCAGGAGCCTGTCTCGGGAAAGTGCAGCATGCTGCCCCAGGAGAAGAGAAGGAGTCGTTGGCCTTGTGGACGGAAAACGGTCGCGAAGCAGGAGCGCCGGCCCTGGCAAGAACAGCGGGCCGGTGGCAAGACAATTGTCACCCTCTGCTTGTGCAGAGAGACGAAGCTAAGGAGACACGGGGGGATGATTGGGCACGGGAGCGTGCTCTAATCTGAGGAAGGAGTCTGGACAGAAGGAAGGCCTTTCCTGTGCCTCTGGGCCCAAGGGGATAGCAGGTCCTTGGCCACCTGTCCAGAGGGCAGACGTGGGCTTGCCACCAATCTCCCCAACCTGAACTCGCAGAAACACCTCCTGGAGGAACGGGCAATCAAATGCCGTCTTCCTCCAGGATGTGGCAGCCTTGGCGGAGGCAGGGGGTGTGTCGGGGAAACAGGGACAGTTTCCCATTACTCCCCATCCCAGGGCACGGGCCGTGTGCAGTGATCCTCTCGCGGCTCCTCAAGGATGGGGAAGGCACGAGCCTAGTCCCCTGTCCCCCTGAATGCCAGAGCGAAAGGGCAGGCCTTGCCTACGAGGAGAGATGTCATTGTGAGCAGAGTGCCATCCTAGGCCATGCACGCTGCTGCAGGGTCGAGGCTGGGTCTGCTTATTTCGGCTTGGTAGGATGAACCCAGGATGTGAACTTGGAGCCCGGGAAAGCAAGGCCCAAGAGGCACCAGCTCTCCCGCTGCTCTTCTTCCCTGAAGCGACTAAAGCCTTGCTGAGGAAGCAGCGGCCAAGTGCTGTTCGCTCCAAGCCAAAGCCTCTGCGAAAGCACAGCATTCGCCGAGAAATCATAGTCGGATCTGCGGGCTCTACTGCTGCTTGCCTGAGCCCGGTGTAACGGTGGGAGAAACCCGCATACAGCGAAATCGTCTTTGCCCGGGCATCTCCTCTGGGAAAGCACAACATTCACTGGGAAATCAGAATCGGATGTGGGGGATGCTGCTGCTGAATACCTAAGCTACTCTCCACAGCACGTTGGAAGATACCCGCATGCAACGAAATCCTCTTTGCCCTAGCACCTCTTTGCCTAAGAGAGAAGCGTGGTTGCACATCTGAAAGGGCCTTAAGGAAAGGGACATGTCTTTCACTGCACTCCCCAGGAGCAAGTCTGGGGCAGGCCGAACGAGCCGCCCCCAGAGAAGAGAAGGTGCCATTGGCCTTGAGTTTGGGAAACGGTCGGGAAGCAGGAGAGCCTGCCGTGGCAGGAAGAGCAGGCCGGTGGCAAGACAAGTGTCACCCGCTCCCGGTGCGGAGAGACGAAGCCTCACTGCTAATGAGACATGAGGTGACGACTAGGGCAGGGGCACCTGCTCCACTCTGAGGAAGGAGTCTGGGCAGAAGGCAGGCCTGTCTTGTGCCTCTGGTCCCAAGGGGACAGCATGTCCTTGACCACCTGTCCGTAGGGCACACTTGGGCTTGCTACCAGGAGCCAAACCCGGAACTTGAGGAACAGCTCCCTCGTGAAATGGGCAGTCAGATGCCATCTTCCTCCAAGATGTGACAGCGTTTTCGGCGGCAGGGGGTTTGCCGGGGAAGGAGTGGGGACAGTCCCCCAAAGCTCCCCATTCCAGGCAACGGACGGTGTTCAGGGATCCTGTCGCCTCTCCTCTCCTGTGGCGAAGGCACTGGCCTTGTCCGTGAGTCCGCCTGAGAGCCAGTACCAAAGGCCAAGCGTTGCCTACAACGGGAGTTGGTAGTGTGCATTGAGTGCCATCCTAGGCCACGCACGCTGCTGCAGGTTTGTGGCTGTGTCTGCTTATTTCGGCCTGGCAGCGAGAACCCAGGGCGCCAACATGAAGCCCGGGACAGCAAGGCCTAAGACGGACCAGCTCTCCGCAGCTCTTCTTCCCTGACGCGACAGAGCAAACACCGAAATCCTTGCTGAGGAAGCAGCAACGAAGTGCGGTTCCCGCCAAGCTGAATACCTATGCGAAAGCATAGCCATCGCTGGGAAATCAGAGTCGTTTCTGTGGGCTGCTGTTGCTGCTTGCCTTAGCCTAGTATTCGAGCACGGCGGGAGGAACCCGCATAGAGCAAAAGCCTCTTTGCTAGGGCATCCCCTCTGGGAAAGCACAGCATTCTCTGGGAAATCAGAGTCGGATCTGTGGGATGCTGCTGCTGTTTTCCTGAGGAAGACTCCACAGCACGGTGTAATAAATCTGCATGGAGCGAGATCCACTTTGCCTGGGCATCCCTTCTGCCTGAGAGAGAAGCGTGGTTGCGCCTGTGGAAAGAGCCTTAAAGAAAGGGACATGTCTGTCACTGCACTCCCCAGGAGCCTGTCTCGGGAAAGTGCAGCATGCTGCCCCAGGAGAAGAGAAGGAGTCGTTGGCCTTGTGGACGGAAAACGGTCGCGAAGCAGGAGCGCCGGCCCTGGCAAGAACAGCGGGCCGGTGGCAAGACAATTGTCACCCTCTGCTTGTGCAGAGAGACGAAGCTAAGGAGACACGGGGGGATGATTGGGCACGGGAGCGTGCTCTAATCTGAGGAAGGAGTCTGGACAGAAGGAAGGCCTTTCCTGTGCCTCTGGGCCCAAGGGGATAGCAGGTCCTTGGCCACCTGTCCAGAGGGCAGACGTGGGCTTGCCACCAATCTCCCGAACCTGAACTCGCAGAAACACCTCCTGGAGGAACGGGCAATCAAATGCCGTCTTCCTCCAGGATGTGGCAGCCTTGGCGGAGGCAGGGGGTGTGTCGGGGAAACAGGGACAGTTTCCCATTACTCCCCATCCCAGGGCACGGGCCGTGTGCAGTGATCCTCTCGCGGCTCCTCAAGGATGGGGAAGGCACGAGCCTAGTCCCCTGTCCCCCTGAATGCCAGAGCGAAAGGGCAGGCCTTGCCTACGAGGAGAGATGTCATTGTGAGCAGAGTGCCATCCTAGGCCATGCACGCTGCTGCAGGGTCGAGGCTGGGTCTGCTTATTTCGGCTTGGTAGGATGAACCCAGGATGTGAACTTGGAGCCCGGGAAAGCAAGGCCCAAGAGGCACCAGCTCTCCCGCTGCTCTTCTTCCCAGAAGCGACTAAAGCCTTGCTGAGGAAGCAGCGGCCAAGTGCTGTTCGCTCCAAGCCAAAGCCTCTGCGAAAGCACAGCATTCGCCGAGAAATCAGAGTCGGATCTGCGGGCTCTACTGCTGCTTGCCTGAGCCCGGTGTAACGGTGGGAGAAACCCGCATACAGCGAAATCCTCTTTGCCCGGGCATCTCCTCTGGGAAAGCACAGCATTCACTGGGAAATCAGAATCGGATGTGGGGGATGCTGCTGCTGAATACCTAAGCTACTCTCCACAGCACGTTGGAAGATACCCGCATGCAACGAAATCCTCTTTGCCCTAGCACCTCTTTGCCTAAGAGAGAAGCGTGGTTGCACATCTGAAAGGGCCTTAAGGAAAGGGACATGTATTTCACTGCACTCCCCAGGAGCAAGTCTGGGGCAGGCCGAACAAGCCGCCCCCAGAGAAGAGAAGGTGCCATTGGCCTTGAGTTTGGGAAACGGTCGGGAAGCAGGAGAGCCTGCCGTGGCAGGAAGAGCAGGCCGGTGGCAAGACAAGTGTCACCCGCTCCCGGTGCGGAGAGACGAAGCCTCACTGCTAATGAGACATGAGGTGACGACTAGGGCAGGGGCACCTGCTCCACTCTGAGGAAGGAGTCTGGGCAGAAGGCAGGCCTGTCTTGTGCCTCTGGTCCCAAGGGGACAGCATGTCCTTGACCACCTGTCCGTAGGGCACACTTGGGCTTGCTACCAGGAGCCAAACCCGGAACTTGAGGAACAGCTCCCTCGTGAAATGGGCAGTCAGATGCCATCTTCCTCCAAGATGTGACAGCGTTTTCAGTGGCAGGGGGTTTGCCGGGGAAGGAGTGGGGACAGTCCCCCAAAGCTCCCCATTCCAGGGAACGGACGGTGTTCAGGGATCCTGTCGCCTCTCCTCTCCAGTGGCGAAGGCACTGGCCTTGTCCGTGAGTCCGCCTGAGTGCCAGTACCAAAGACCAAGCGTTGCCTACAACGGGAGTTGGTAGTGTGCATTGAGTGCCATCCTAGGCCACGCACGCTGCTGCAGGTTTGTGGCTGTGTCTGCTTATTTCGGCCTGGCAGCGAGAACCCAGGGCGCCAACATGAAGCCCGGGACAGCAAGGCCTAAGACGGACCAGCTCTCCGCAGCTCTTCTTCCCTGACGCGACAGAGCAAACACCGAAATCCTTGCTGAGGAAGCAGCAGCGAAGTGCGGTTCCCGCCAAGCTGAAAACCTATGCGAAAGCATAGCCATCGCTGGGAAATCAGAGTCGTTTCTGTGGGCTGCTGTTGCTGCTTGCCTTAGCCTAGTATTCGAGCACGGCGGGAGGAACCCGCATAGAGCAAAAGCCTCTTTGCTAGGGCATCCCGTCTGAGAAAGCACAGCATTCTCTGGGAAATCAGAGTCGGATCTGTGGGATGCTGCTGCTGTTTTCCTGAGGAAGACTCCACAGCACGGTGTAATAAATCCGCATGGAGCGAGATCCACTTTGCCTGGGCATCCCTTCTGCCTGAGAGAGAAGCGTGGTTGCGCCTGTGGAAAGATCCTTAAAGAAAGGGACATGTCTGTCACTGTACTCCGCAGGAGCCTGTCTAGGGAAAGTGCAGCATGCTGCCCCAGGAGAAGAGAAGGAGTCGTTGGCCTTGTGGACGGAAAACGGTCGCGAAGCAGGAGCGCCGGCCCTGGCAAGAACAGCGGGCCGGTGTCAAGACAATTGTCACCCTCTGCTTGTGCAGAGAGACGAAGCTAAGGAGACACGAGGGGATGATTGGGCACGGGAGCGTGCTCTAATCTGAGGAAGGAGTCTGGACAGAAGGAAGGCCTTTCCTGTGCCTCTGGGCCCAAGGGGATAGCAGGTCCTTGGCCACCTGTCCAGAGGGCAGACGTGGGCTTGCCACCAATCTCCCGAACCTGAACTCGCAGAAACACCTCCTGGAGGAACGGGCAATCAAATGCCGTCTTCCTCCAGGATGTGGTAGCCTTGGCGGAGGCAGGGGGTGTGTCGGGGAAACAGGGACAGTTTCCCATTACTCCCCATCCCAGGGCACGGGCCGTGTGCAGTGATCCTCTCGCGGCTCCTCAAGGATGGGGAAGGCACGAGCCTAGTCCCCTGTCCCCCTGAATGCCAGAGCGAAAGGGCAGGCCTTGCCTACGAGGAGAGATGTCATTGTGAGCAGAGTGCCATCCTAGGCCATGCACGCTGCTGCAGGGTCGAGGCTGGGTCTGCTTATTTCGGCTTGGTAGGATGAACCCAGGATGTGAACTTGGAGCCCGGGAAAGCAAGGCCCAAGAGGCACCAGCTCTCCTGCTGCTCTTCTTCCCAGAAGCGACTAAAGCCTTGCTGAGGAAGCAGCGGCCAAGTGCTGTTCGCTCCAAGCCAAAGCCTCTGCGAAAGCACAGCATTCGCCGAGAAATCAGAGTCGGATCTGCGGGCTCTACTGCTGCTTGCCTGAGCCCGGTGTAACGGTGGGAGAAACCCGCATACAGCGAAATCCTCTTTGCCCGGGCATCTCCTCTGGGAAAGCACAGCCTTCATTGGGAAATCAGAATCGGATGTGGGGGATGCTGCTGCTGAATACCTAAGCTACTCTCCACAGCACGTTGGAAGATACCCGCATGCAACGAAATCCTCTTTGCCCTAGCACCTCTTTGCCTAAGAGAGAAGCGTGGTTGCACATCTGAAAGGGCCTTAAGGAAAGGGACATGTCTTTCACTGCACTCCCCAGGAGCAAGTCTGGGGCAGGCCGAACAAGCCGCCCCCAGAGAAGAGAAGGTGCCATTGCCTTGAGTTTGGGAAACGGTCGGGAAGCAGGAGAGCCTGCCGTGGCAGGAAGAGCAGGCCGGTGGCAAGACAAGTGTCACCCGCTCCCGGTGCGGAGAGACGAAGCCTCACTGCTAATGAGACATGAGGTGACGACTAGGGCAGGGGCACCTGCTCCACTCTGAGGAAGGAGTCTGGGCAGAAGGCTAGCCTGTCTTGTGCCTCTGGTCCCAAGGGGACAGCATGTCCTTGACCACCTGTCCGTAGGGCACACTTGGGCTTGCTACCAGGAGCCAAACCCGGAACTTGAGGAACAGCTCCCTCGTGAAATGGGCAGTCAGATGCCATCTTCCTCCAAGATGTGGCAGCGTTTTCGGTGGCAGGGGGTTTGCCGGGGAAGGAGTGGGGACAGTCCCCCAAAGCTCCCCATTCCAGGGAACGGACGGTGTTCAGGGATCCTGTCGCCTCTCCTCTCCTGTGGCGAAGGCACTGGCCTTGTCCGAGAGTCCGCCTGAGAGCCAGTACCAAAGGCCAAGCGTTGCCTACAACGGGAGTTGGTAGTGTGCATTGAGTGCCATCCTAGGCCACGCACGCTGCTGCAGTTTTGTGGCTGTGTCTGCTTATTTCGGCCTGGCAGCGAGAACCCAGGGCGCCAAAATGAAGCCCGGGACAGCAAGGCCTAAGACGGACCAGCTCTCCGCAGCTCTTCTTCCCTGACGCGACAGAGCAAACACCGAAATCCTTGCTAAGGAAGCAGCATCGAAGTGCGGTTCCCGCCAAGCTGAAAACCTATGCGAAAGCATAGCCATCGCTGGGAAATCAGAGTCGTTTCTGTGGGCTGCTGTTGCTGCTTGCCTTAGCCTAGTATTCGAGCACGGCGGGAGGAACCCGCATAGAGCAAAAGCCTCTTTGCTAGGGCATCCCCTCTGGGAAAGCACAGCATTCTCTGGGAAATCAGAGTCGGATCTGTGGGATGCTGCTGCTGTTTTCCTGAGGAAGACTCCACAGCACGGTGTAATAAATCTGCATGGAGCGAGATCCACTTTGCCTGGGCATCCCTTCTGCCTGAGAGAGAAGCGTGGTTGCGCCTGTGGAAAGAGCCTTAAAGAAAGGGACATGTCTGTCACTGCACTCCCCAGGAGCCTGTCTCGGGAAAGTGCAGCATGCTGCCCCAGGAGAAGAGAAGGAGTCGTTGGCCTTGTGGACGGAAAATGGTCGCGAAGCAGGAGCGCAGGCCCTGGCAAGAACAGCGGGCCGGTGGCAAGACAATTGTCACCCTCTGCTTGTGCAGAGAGACGAAGCTAAGGAGACACGGGGGGATGATTGGGCACGGGAGCGTGCTCTAATCTGAGGAAGGAGTCTGGACAGAAGGAAGGCCTTTCCTGTGCCTCTGGGCCCAAGGGGATAGCAGGTCCTTGGCCACCTGTCCAGAGGGCAGACGTGGGCTTGCCACCAATCTCCCCAACCTGAACTCGCAGAAACACCTCCTGGAGGAACGGGCAATCAAATGCCATCTTCCTCCAGGATGTGGCAGCCTTGGCGGAGGCAGGGGGTGTGTCGGGGAAACAGGGACAGTTTCCCATTACTCCCCATCCCAGGGCACGGGCCGTGTGCAGTGATCCTCTCGCGGCTCCTCAAGGATGGGGAAGGCACGAGCCTAGTCCCCTGTCCCCCTGAATGCCAGAGCGAAAGGGCAGGCCTTGCCTACGAGGAGAGATGTCATTGTGAGCAGAGTGCCATCCTAGGCCATGCACGCTGCTGCAGGGTCGAGGCTGGGTCTGCTTATTTCGGCTTGGTAGGATGAACCCAGGATGTGAACTTGGAGCCCGGGAAAGCAAGGCCCAAGAGGCACCAGCTCTCCCGCTGCTCTTCTTCCCTGAAGCGACTAAAGCCTTGCTGAGGAAGCAGCGGCCAAGTGCTGTTCGCTCCAAGCCAAAGCCTCTGCGAAAGCACAGCATTCGCCGAGAAATCAGAGTCGGATCTGCGGGCTCTACTGCTGCTTGCCTGAGCCCGGTGTAACGGTGGGAGAAACCCGCATACAGCGAAATCGTCTTTGCCCGGGCATCTCCTCTGGGAAAGCACAGCATTCACTGGGAAATCAGAATCGGATGTGGGGGATGCTGCTGCTGAATACCTAAGCTACTCTCCACAGCACATTGGAAGATACCCGCATGCAACGAAATCCTCTTTGCCCTAGCACCTCTTTGCCTAAGAGAGAAGCGTGGTTGCACATCTGAAAGGGCCTTAAGGAAAGGGACATGTCTTTCACTGCACTCCCCAGGAGCAAGTCTGGGGCAGGCCGAACAAGCCGCCCCCAGAGAAGAGAAGGTGCCATTGGCCTTGAGTTTGGGAAACGGTCGGGAAGCAGGAGAGCCTGCCGTGGCAGGAAGAGCAGGCCGGTGGCAAGACAAGTGTCACTCGCTCCCTGTGCGGAGAGACGAAGCCTCACTGCTAATGAGACATGAGGTGAAGACTAGGGCAGGGGCACCTGCTCCACTCTGAGGAAGGAGTCTGGGCAGAAGGCAGGCCTGTCTTGTGCCTCTGGTCCCAAGGGGACAGCATGTCCTTGACCACCTGTCCGTAGGGCACACTTGGGCTTGCTACCAGGAGCCAAACCCGGAACTTGAGGAACAGCTCCCTCGTGAAATGGGCAGTCAGATGCCATCTTCCTCCAAGATGTGACAGCGTTTTCGGTGGCAGGGGGTTTGCCGGGGAAGGAGTGGGGACAGTCCCCCAAAGCTCCCCATTCCAGGGAACGGACGGTGTTCAGGGATCCTGTCGCCTCTCCTCTCCTGTGGCGAAGGCACTGGCCTTGTCCGTGAGTCCGCCTGAGAGCCAGTACCAAAGGCCAAGCGTTGCCTACAACGGGAGTTGGTAGTGTGCATTGAGTGCCATCCTAGGCCACGCACGCTGCTGCAGGTTTGTGGCTGTGTCTGCTTATTTCGGCCTGGCAGCGAGAACCCAGGGCGCCAACATGAAGCCCGGGACAGCAAGGCCTAAGACGGACCAGCTCTCCGCAGCTCTTCTTCCCTGACGCGACAGAGCAAACACCGAAATCCTTGCTGAGGAAGCAGCAGCGAAGTGCGGTTCCCGCCAAGCTGAAAACCTATGCGAAAGCATAGCCATCGCTGGGAAATCAGAGTCGTTTCTGTGGGCTGCTGTTGCTGCTTGCCTTAGCCTAGTATTCGAGCACGGCGGGAGGAACCCGCATAGAGCAAAAGCCTCTTTGCTAGGGCATCCCCTCTGGGAAAGCACAGCATTCTCTGGGAAATCAGAGTCGGATCTGTGGGATGCTGCTGCTGTTTTCCTGAGGAAGACTCCACAGCACGGTGTAATAAATCTGCATGGAGCGAGATCCACTTTGCCTGGGCATCCCTTCTGCCTGAGAGAGAAGCGTGGTTGCGCCTGTGGAAAGAGCCTTAAAGAAAGGGACATGTCTGTCACTGCACTCCCCAGGAGCCTGTCTCGGGAAAGTGCAGCATGCTGCCCCAGGAGAAGAGAAGGAGTCGTTGGCCTTGTGGACGGAAAACGGTCGCGAACCAGGAGCGCCGGCCCTGGCAAGAACAGCGGGCCGGTGGCAAGACAATTGTCACCCTCTGCTTGTGCAGAGAGACGAAGCTAAGGAGACACGGGGGGATGATTGGGCACGGGAGCGTGCTCTAATCTGAGGAAGGAGTCTGGACAGAAGGAAGGCCTTTCCTGTGCCTCTGGGCCCAAGGGGATAGCAGGTCCTTGGCCACCTGTCCAGAGGGCAGACGTGGGCTTGCCACCAATCTCCCGAACCTGAACTCGCAGAAACACCTCCTGGAGGAACGGGCAATCAAATGCCGTCTTCCTCCAGGATGTGGCAGCCTTGGCGGAGGCAGGGGGTGTGTCGGGGAAACAGGGACAGTTTCCCATTACTCCCCATCCCAGGGCACGGGCCGTGTGCAGTGATCCTCTCGCGGCTCCTCAAGGATGGGGAAGGCACGAGCCTAGTCCCCTGTCCCCCTGAATGCCAGAGCGAAAGGGCAGGCCTTGCCTACGAGGAGAGATGTCATTGTGAGCAGAGTGCCATCCTAGGCCATGCACGCTGCTGCAGGGTCGAGGCTGGGTCTGCTTATTTCGGCTTGGTAGGATGAACCCAGGATGTGAACTTGGAGCCCGGGAAAGCAAGGCCCAAGAGGCACCAGCTCTCCCGCTGCTCTTCTTCCCTGAAGCGACTAAAGCCTTGCTGAGGAAGCAGCGGCCAAGTGCTGTTCGCTCCAAGCCAAAGCCTCTGTGAAAGCACAGCATTCGCCGAGAAATCAGAGTCGGATCTGCGGGCTCTAAAGCTGCTTGCCTGAGCCCGGTGTAACGGTGGGAGAAACCCGCATACAGCGAAATCCTCTTTGCCCGGGCATCTCCTCTGGGAAAGCACAGCATTCACTGGGAAATCAGAATCGGATGTGGGGGATGCTGCTGCTGAATACCTAAGCTACTCTCCACAGCACGTTGGAAGATACCCGCATGCAACGAAATCCTCTTTGCCCTAGCACCTCTTTGCCTAAGAGAGAAGCGTGGTTGCACATCTGAAAGGGCCTTAAGGAAAGGGACATGTCTTTCACTGCACTCCCCAGGAGCAAGTCTGGGGCAGGCCGAACAAGCCGCCCCCAGAGAAGAGAAGGTGCCATTGGCCTTGAGTTTGGGAAACGGTCGGGAAGCAGGAGAGCCTGCCGTGGCAGGAAGAGCAGGCCGGTGGCAAGACAAGTGTCACCCGCTCCCGGTGCGGAGAGACGAAGCCTCACTGCTAATGAGACATGAGGTGAAGACTAGGGCAGGGGCACCTGCTCCACTCTGAGGAAGGAGTCTGGGCAGAAGGCAGGCCTGTCTTGTGCCTCTGGTCCCAAGGGGACAGCATGTCCTTGACCACCTGTCCGTAGGGCACACTTGGGCTTGCTACCAGGAGCCAAACCCGGAACTTGAGGAACAGCTCCCTCGTGAAATGGGCAGTCAGATGCCATCTTCCTCCAAGATGTGACAGCGTTTTCGGTGGCAGGGGGTTTGCCGGGGAAGGAGTGGGGACAGTCCCCCAAAGCTCCCCATTCCAGGGAACGGACGGTGTTCAGGGATCCTGTCGCCTCTCCTCTCCTGTGGCGAAGGCACTGGCCTTGTCCGTGAGTCCGCCTGAGAGCCAGTACCAAAGGCCAAGCGTTGCCTACAACGGGAGTTGGTAGTGTGCATTGAGTGCCATCCTAGGCCACGCACGCTGCTGCAGGTTTGTGGCTGTGTCTGCTTATTTCGGCCTGGCAGCGAGAACCCAGGGCGCCAACATGAAGCCCGGGACAGCAAGGCCTAAGACGGACCAGCTCTCCGCAGCTCTTCTTCCCTGACGCGACAGAGCAAACACCGAAATCCTTGCTGAGGAAGCAGCAGCGAAGTGCGGTTCCCGCCAAGCTGAAAACCTATGCGAAAGCATAGCCATCGCTGGGAAATCAGAGTCGTTTCTGTGGGCTGCTGTTGCTGCTTGCCTTAGCCTAGTATTCGAGCACGGCGGGAGGAACCCGCATAGAGCAAAAGCCTCTTTGCTAGGGCATCCCCTCTGGGAAAGCACAGCATTCTCTGGGAAATCAGAGTCGGATCTGTGGGATGCTGCTGCTGTTTTCCTGAGGAAGACTCCACAGCACGGTGTAATAAATCTGCATGGAGCGAGATCCACTTTGCCTGGGCATCCCTTCTGCCTGAGAGAGAAGCGTGGTTGCGCCTGTGGAAAGAGCCTTAAAGAAAGGGACATGTCTGTCACTGCACTCCCCAGGAGCCTGTCTCGGGAAAGTGCAGCATGCTGCCCCAGGAGAAGAGAAGGAGTCGTTGGCCTTGTGGACGGAAAACGGTCGCGAACCAGGAGCGCCGGCCCTGGCAAGAACAGCGGGCCGGTGGCAAGACAATTGTCACCCTCTGCTTGTGCAGAGAGACGAAGCTAAGGAGACACGGGGGGATGATTGGGCACGGGAGCGTGCTCTAATCTGAGGAAGGAGTCTGGACAGAAGGAAGGCCTTTCCTGTGCCTCTGGGCCCAAGGGGATAGCAGGTCCTTGGCCACCTGTCCAGAGGGCAGACGTGGGCTTGCCACCAATCTCCCGAACCTGAACTCGCAGAAACACCTCCTGGAGGAACGGGCAATCAAATGCCGTCTTCCTCCAGGATGTGGCAGCCTTGGCGGAGGCAGGGGGTGTGTCGGGGAAACAGGGACAGTTTCCCATTACTCCCCATCCCAGGGCACGGGCCGTGTGCAGTGATCCTCTCGCGGCTCCTCAAGGATGGGGAAGGCACGAGCCTAGTCCCCTGTCCCCCTGAATGCCAGAGCGAAAGGGCAGGCCTTGCCTACGAGGAGAGATGTCATTGTGAGCAGAGTGCCATCCTAGGCCATGCACGCTGCTGCAGGGTCGAGGCTGGGTCTGCTTATTTCGGCTTGGTAGGATGAACCCAGGATGTGAACTTGGAGCCCGGGAAAGCAAGGCCCAAGAGGCACCAGCTCTCCCGCTGCTCTTCTTCCCTGAAGCGACTAAAGCCTTGCTGAGGAAGCAGCGGCCAAGTGCTGTTCGCTCCAAGCCAAAGCCTCTGTGAAAGCACAGCATTCGCCGAGAAATCAGAGTCGGATCTGCGGGCTCTAAAGCTGCTTGCCTGAGCCCGGTGTAACGGTGGGAGAAACCCGCATACAGCGAAATCCTCTTTGCCCGGGCATCTCCTCTGGGAAAGCACAGCATTCACTGGGAAATCAGAATCGGATGTGGGGGATGCTGCTGCTGAATACCTAAGCTACTCTCCACAGCACGTTGGAAGATACCCGCATGCAACGAAATCCTCTTTGCCCTAGCACCTCTTTGCCTAAGAGAGAAGCGTGGTTGCACATCTGAAAGGGCCTTAAGGAAAGGGACATGTCTTTCACTGCACTCCCCAGGAGCAAGTCTGGGGCAGGCCGAACAAGCCGCCCCCAGAGAAGAGAAGGTGCCATTGGCCTTGAGTTTGGGAAACGGTCGGGAAGCAGGAGAGCCTGCCGTGGCAGGAAGAGCAGGCCGGTGGCAAGACAAGTGTCACCCGCTCCCGGTGCGGAGAGACGAAGCCTCACTGCTAATGAGACATGAGGTGACGACTAGGGCAGGGGCACCTGCTCCACTCTGAGGAAGGAGTCTGGGCAGAAGGCAGGCCTGTCTTGTGCCTCTGGTCCCAAGGGGACAGCATGTCCTTGACCACCTGTCCGTAGGGCACACTTGGGCTTGCTACCAGGAGCCAAACCCGGAACTTGAGGAACAGCTCCCTCGTGAAATGGGCAGTCAGATGCCATCTTCCTCCAAGATGTGACAGCGTTTTCGGTGGCAGGGGGTTTGCCGGGGAAGGAGTGGGGACAGTCCCCCAAAGCTCCCCATTCCAGGGAACGGACGGTGTTCAGGGATCCTGTCGCCTCTCCTCTCCTGTGGCGAAGGCACTGGCCTTGTCCGTGAGTCCGCCTGAGAGCCAGTACCAAAGGCCAAGCGTTGCCTACAACGGGAGTTGGTAGTGTGCATTGAGTGCCATCCTAGGCCACGCACGCTGCTGCAGGTTTGTGGCTGTGTCTGCTTATTTCGGCCTGGCAGCGAGAACCCAGGGCGCCAACATGAAGCCCGGGACAGCAAGGCCTAAGACGGACCAGCTCTCCGCAGCTCTTCTTCCCTGACGTGACAGAGCAAACACCGAAATCCTTGCTGAGGAAGCAGCAGCGAAGTGCGGTTCCCGCCAAGCTGAAAACCTATGCGAAAGCATAGCCATCGCTGGGAAATCAGAGTCGTTTCTGTGGGCTGCTGTTGCTGCTTGCCTTAGCCTAGTATTCGAGCACGGCGGGAGGAACCCGCATAGAGCAAAAGCCTCTTTGCTAGGGCATCCCCTCTGAGAAAGCACAGCATTCTCTGGGAAATCAGAGTCGGATCTGTGGGATGCTGCTGCTGTTTTCCTGAGGAAGACTCCACAGCACGGTGTAATAAATCTGCATGGAGCGAGATCCACTTTGCCTGGGCATCCCTTCTGCCTGAGAGAGAAGCGTGGTTGCGCCTGTGGAAAGAGCCTTAAAGAAAGGGACATGTCTGTCACTTCACTCCCCAGGAGCCTGTCTCGGGAAAGTGCAGCATGCTGCCCCAGGAGAAGAGAAGGAGTCGTTGGCCTTGTGGACGGAAAACGGTCGCGAAGCAGGAGCGCCGGCCCTGGCAAGAACAGCGGGCCGGTGGCAAGACAATTGTCACCCTCTGCTTGTGCAGAGAGACGAAGCTAAGGAGACACGAGGGGATGATTGGGCACGGGAGCGTGCTCTAATCTGAGGAAGGAGTCTGGACAGAAGGAAGGCCTTTCCTGTGCCTCTGGGCACAAGGGGATAGCAGGTCCTTGGCCACCTGTCCAGAGGGCAGACGTGGGCTTGCCACCAATCTCCCCAACCTGAACTCGCAGAAACACCTCCTGGAGGAACGGGCAATCAAATGCCGTCTTCCTCCAGGATGTGGCAGCCTTGGCGGAGGCAGGGGGTGTGTCGGGGAAACAGGGACAGTTTCCCATTACTCCCCATCCCAGGGCACGGGCCGTGTGCAGTGATCCTCTCGCGGCTCCTCAAGGATGGGGAAGGCACGAGCCTAGTCCCCTGTCCCCCTGAATGCCAGAGCGAAAGGGCAGGCCTTGCCTACGAGGAGAGATGTCATTGTGAGCAGAGTGCCATCCTAGGCCATGCACGCTGCTGCAGGGTCGAGGCTGGGTCTGCTTATTTCGGCTTGGTAGGATGAACCCAGGATGTGAACTTGGAGCCCGGGAAAGCAAGGCCCAAGAGGCACCAGCTCTCCCGCTGCTCTTCTTCCCTGAAGCGACTAAAGCCTTGCTGAGGAAGCAGCGGCCATGTGCTGTTCGCTCCAAGCCAAAGCCTCTGCGAAAGCACAGCATTCGCCGAGAAATCAGAGTCGGATCTGCGGGCTCTACTGCTGCTTGCCTGAGCCCGGTGTAACGGTGGGAGAAACCCGCATACAGCGAAATCCTCTTTGCCCGGGCATCTCCTCTGGGAAAGCACAGCATTCACTGGGAAATCAGAATCGGATGTGGGGGATGCTGCTGCTGAATACCTAAGCTACTCTCCACAGCACGTTGGAAGATACCCACATGCAACGAAATCCTCTTTGCCCTAGCACCTCTTTGCCTAAGAGAGAAGCGTGGTTGCACATCTGAAAGGGCCTTAAGGAAAGGGACATGTCTTTCACTGCACTCCCCAGGAGCAAGTCTGGGGCAGGCCGAACAAGGCGCCCCCAGAGAAGAGAAGGTGCCATTGGCCTTGAGTTTGGGAAACGGTCGGGAAGCAGGAGAGCCTGCCGTGGCAGGAAGAGCAGGCCGGTGGCAAGACAAGTGTCACCCGCTCCCGGTGCGGAGAGACGAAGCCTCACTGCTAATGAGACATGAGGTGACGACTAGGGCAGGGGCACCTGCTCCACTCTGAGGAAGGAGTCTGGGCAGAAGGCAGGCCTGTCTTGTGCCTCTGGTCCCAAGGGGACAGCATGTCCTTGACCACCTGTCCGTAGGGCACACTTGGGCTTGCTACCAGGAGCCAAACCCGGAACTTGAGGAACAGCTCCCTCGTGAAATGGGCAGTCAGATGCCATCTTCCTCCAAGATGTGACAGCGTTTTCGGTGGCAGGGGGTTTGCCGGGGAAGGAGTGGGGACAGTCCCCCAAAGCTCCCCATTCCAGGGAACGGACGGTGTTCAGGGATCCTGTCGCCTCTCCTCTCCTGTGGCGAAGGCACTGGCCTTGTCCGTGAGTCCGCCTGAGAGCCAGTACCAAAGGCCAAGCGTTGCCTACAACGGGAGTTGGTATTGTGTATTGAGTGCCATCCTAGGCCACGCACGCTGCTGCAGGTTTGTGGCTGTGTCTGCTTATTTCGGCCTGGCAGCGAGAACCCAGGGCGCCAACATGAAGCCCGGGACAGCAAGGCCTAAGACGGACCAGCTCTCCGCAGCTCTTCTTCCCTGACGCGACAGAGCAAACACCGAAATCCTGGCTGAGGAAGCAGCAGCGAAGTGCGGTTCCCGCCAAGCTGAAAACCTATGCGAAAGCATAGCCATCGCTGGGAAATCAGAGTCGTTTCTGTGGGCTGCTGTTGCTGCTTGCCTTAGCCTAGTATTCGAGCACGGCGGGAGGAACCCGCATAGAGCAAAAGCCTCTTTGCTAGGGCATCCCCTCTGGGAAAGCACAGCATTCTCTGGGAAATCAGAGTCGGATCTGTGGGATGCTGCTGCTGTTTTCCTGAGGAAGACTCCACAGCACGGTGTAATAAATCTGCATGGAGCGAGATCCACTTTGCCTGGGCATCCCTTCTGCCTGAGAGAGAAGCGTGGTTGCGCCTGTGGAAAGAGCCTTAAAGAAAGGGACATGTCTGTCACTGCACTCCCCAGGAGCCTGTCTCGGGAAAGTGCAGCATGCTGCCCCAGGAGAAGAGAAGGAGTCGTTGGCCTTGTGGACGGAAAACGGTCGCGAAGCAGGAGCGCCGGCCCTGGCAAGAACAGCGGGCCGGTGGCAAGACAATTGTCACCCTCTGCTTGTGCAGAGAGACGAAGCTAAGGAGACACGGGGGGATGATTGGGCACGGGAGCGTGCTCTAATCTGAGGAAGGAGTCTGGACAGAAGGAAGGCCTTTCCTGTGCCTCTGGGCCCAAGGGGATAGCAGGTCCTTGGCCACCTGTCCAGAGGGCAGACGTGGGCTTGCCACCAATCTCCCCAACCTGAACTCGCAGAAACACCTCCTGGAGGAACGGGCAATCAAATGCCGTCTTCCTCCAGGATGTGGCAGCCTTGGCGGAGGCAGGGGGTGTGTCGGGGAAACAGGGACAGTTTCCCATTACTCCCCATCCCAGGGCACGGGCCGTGTGCAGTGATCCTCTCGCGGCTCCTCAAGGATGGGGAAGGCACGAGCCTAGTCCCCTGTCCCCCTGAATGCCAGAGCGAAAGGGCAGGCCTTGCCTACGAGGAGAGATGTCATTGTGAGCAGAGTGCCATCCTAGGCCATGCACGCTGCTGCAGGGTCGAGGCTGGGTCTGCTTATTTCGGCTTGGTAGGATGAACCCAGGATGTGAACTTGGAGCCCGGGAAAGCAAGGCCCAAGAGGCACCAGCTCTCCCGCTGCTCTTCTTCCCTGAAGCGACTAAAGCCTTGCTGAGGAAGCAGCGGCCAAGTGCTGTTCGCTCCAAGCCAAAGCCTCTGCGAAAGCACAGCATTCGCTGAGAAATCAGAGTCGGATCTGCGGGCTCTACTGCTGCTTGCCTGAGCCCGGTCTCGCGGTGGTAGAAACCCGCATACAGCGAAATCCTCTTTGCCCGGGCATCTCCTCTGGGAAAGCACAGCATTCACTGGGAATCAGAATCGGATGTGGGGGATGCTGCTGCTGAATACCTAAGCTACTCTCCACAGCACGTTGGAAGATACCCGCATGCAACGAAATCCTCTTTGCCCTAGCACCTCTTTGCCTAAGAGAGAAGCGTGGTTGCACATCTGAAAGGGCCTTAAGGAAAGGGACATGTCTTTCACTGCACTCCCCAGGAGCAAGTCTGGGGCAGGCCGAACAAGCCGCCCCCAGAGAAGAGAAGGTGCCATTGGCCTTGAGTTTGGGAAACGGTCGGGAAGCAGGAGAGCCTGCCGTGGCAGGAAGAGAAGGCCGGAGGCAAGACAAGTGTCACCCGCTCCCTGTGCGGAGACACGAAGCCTCACTGCTAATGAGACATGAGGTGACGACTAGGGCAGGGGCACCTGCTCCACTCTGAGGAAGGAGTCTGGGCAGAAGGCAGGCCTGTCTTGTGCCTCTGGTCCCAAGGGGACAGCATGTCCTTGACCACCTGTCCGTAGGGCACACTTGGGCTTGCTACCAGGAGCCAAACCCGGAACTTGAGGAACAGCTCCCTCGTGAAATGGGCAGTCAGATGCCATCTTCCTCCAAGATGTGGCAGCGTTTTCGGTGGCAGGGGGTTTGCCGGGGAAGGAGTGGGAACAGTCCCCCAAAGCTCCCCATTCCAGGGAACGGACGGTGTTCAGGGATCCTGTCGCCTCTCCTCTCCTGTGGCGAAGGCACTGGCCTTGTCCGTGAGTCCGCCTGAGAGCCAGTACCAAAGGCCAAGCGTTGCCTACAACGGGAGTTGGTAGTGTGCATTGAGTGCCATCCTAGGCCACGCACGCTGCTGCAGGTTTGTGGCTGTGTCTGCTTATTTCGGCCTGGCAGCGAGAACCCAGGGCGCCAACATGAAGCCCGGGACAGCAAGGCCTAAGACGGACCAGCTCTCCGCAGCTCTTCTTCCCTGACGCGACAGAGCAAACACCGAAATCCTTGCTGAGGAAGCAGCAGCGAAGTGCGGTTCCCGCCAAGCTGAAAACCTATGCTAAAGCATAGCCATCGCTGGGAAATCAGAGTCGTTTCTGTGGGCTGCTGTTGCTGCTTGCCTTAGCCTAGTATTCGAGCACGGCGGGAGGAACCCGCATAGAGCAAAAGCCTCTTTGCTAGGGCATCCCCTCTGGGAAAGCACAGCATTCTCTGGGAAATCAGAGTCGGATCTGTGGGATGCTGCTGCTGTTTTCCTGAGGAAGACTCCACAGCACGGTGTAATAAATCTGCATGGAGCGAGATCCACTTTGCATGGGCATCCCTTCTGCCTGAGAGAGAAGCGTGGTTGCGCCTGTGGAAAGAGCCTTAAAGAAAGGGACATGTCTGTCACTGCACTCCCCAGGAGCCTGTCTCGGGAAAGTGCAGCATGCTGCCCCAGGAGAAGAGAAGGAGTCGTTGGCCTTGTGGACGGAAAACGGTCGCGAAGCAGGAGCGCCGGCCCTGGCAAGAACAGCGGGCCGGTGGCAAGACAATTGTCACCCTCTGCTTGTGCAGAGAGACGAAGCTAAGGAGACACGGGCGGATGATTGGGCACGGGAGCGTGCTCTAATCTGAGGAAGGAGTCTGGACAGAAGGAAGGCCTTTCCTGTGCCTCTGGGCCCAAGGGGATAGCAGGTCCTTGGCCACCTGTCCAGAGGGCAGACGTGGGCTTGCCACCAATCTCCCCAACCTGAACTCGCAGAAACACCTCCTGGAGGAACGGGCAATCAAATGCCGTCTTCCTCCAGGATGTGGCAGCCTTGGCGGAGGCAGGGGGTGTGTCGGGGAAACAGGGACAGTTTCCCATTACTCCCCATCCCAGGGCACGGGCCGTGTGCAGTGATCCTCTCGCGGCTCCTCAAGGATGGGGAAGGCACGAGCCTAGTCCCCTGTCCCCCTGAATGCCAGAGCGAAAGGGCAGGCCTTGCCTACGAGGAGAGATGTCATTGTGAGCAGAGTGCCATCCTAGGCCATGCACGCTGCTGCAGGGTCGAGGCTGGGTCTGCTTATTTCGGCTTGGTAGTATGAACCCAGGATGTGAACTTGGAGCCCGGGAAAGCAAGGCCCAAGAGGCACCAGCTCTCCCGCTGCTCTTCTTCCCTGAAGCGACTAAAGCCTTGCTGAGGAAGCAGCGGCCATGTGCTGTTCGCTCCAAGCCAAAGCCTCTGCGAAAGCACAGCATTCGCCGAGAAATCAGAGTCGGATCTGCGGGCTCTACTGCTGCTTGCCTGAGCCCGGTGTAACGGTGGGAGAAACCCGCATACAGCGAAATCCTCTTTGCCCGGGCATCTCCTCTGGGAAAGCACAGCATTCACTGGGAAATCAGAATCGGATGTGGGGGATGCTGCTGCTGAATACCTAAGCTACTCTCCACAGCACGTTGGAAGATACCCACATGCAACGAAATCCTCTTTGCCCTAGCACCTCTTTGCCTAAGAGAGAAGCGTGGTTGCACATCTGAAAGGGCCTTAAGGAAAGGGACATGTCTTTCACTGCACTCCCCAGGAGCAAGTCTGGGGCAGGCCGAACAAGGCGCCCCCAGAGAAGAGAAGGTGCCATTGGCCTTGAGTTTGGGAAACGGTCGGGAAGCAGGAGAGCCTGCCGTGGCAGGAAGAGCAGGCCGGTGGCAAGACAAGTGTCACCCGCTCCCGGTGCGGAGAGACGAAGCCTCACTGCTAATGAGACATGAGGTGACGACTAGGGCAGGGGCACCTGCTCCACTCTGAGGAAGGAGTCTGGGCAGAAGGCAGGCCTGTCTTGTGCCTCTGGTCCCAAGGGGACAGCATGTCCTTGACCACCTGTCCGTAGGGCACACTTGGGCTTGCTACCAGGAGCCAAACCCGGAACTTGAGGAACAGCTCCCTCGTGAAATGGGCAGTCAGATGCCATCTTCCTCCAAGATGTGACAGCGTTTTCGGTGGCAGGGGGTTTGCCGGGGAAGGAGTGGGGACAGTCCCCCAAAGCTCCCCATTCCAGGGAACGGACGGTGTTCAGGGATCCTGTCGCCTCTCCTCTCCTGTGGCGAAGGCACTGGCCTTGTCCGTGAGTCCGCCTGAGAGCCAGTACCAAAGGCCAAGCGTTGCCTACAACGGGAGTTGGTATTGTGTATTGAGTGCCATCCTAGGCCACGCACGCTGCTGCAGGTTTGTGGCTGTGTCTGCTTATTTCGGCCTGGCAGCGAGAACCCAGGGCGCCAACATGAAGCCCGGGACAGCAAGGCCTAAGACGGACCAGCTCTCCGCAGCTCTTCTTCCCTGACGCGACAGAGCAAACACCGAAATCCTGGCTGAGGAAGCAGCAGCGAAGTGCGGTTCCCGCCAAGCTGAAAACCTATGCGAAAGCATAGCCATCGCTGGGAAATCAGAGTCGTTTCTGTGGGCTGCTGTTGCTGCTTGCCTTAGCCTAGTATTCGAGCACGGCGGGAGGAACCCGCATAGAGCAAAAGCCTCTTTGCTAGGGCATCCCCTCTGGGAAAGCACAGCATTCTCTGGGAAATCAGAGTCGGATCTGTGGGATGCTGCTGCTGTTTTCCTGAGGAAGACTCCACAGCACGGTGTAATAAATCTGCATGGAGCGAGATCCACTTTGCCTGGGCATCCCTTCTGCCTGAGAGAGAAGCGTGGTTGCGCCTGTGGAAAGAGCCTTAAAGAAAGGGACATGTCTGTCACTGCACTCCCCAGGAGCCTGTCTCGGGAAAGTGCAGCATGCTGCCCCAGGAGAAGAGAAGGAGTCGTTGGCCTTGTGGACGGAAAACGGTCGCGAAGCAGGAGCGCCGGCCCTGGCAAGAACAGCGGGCCGGTGGCAAGACAATTGTCACCCTCTGCTTGTGCAGAGAGACGAAGCTAAGGAGACACGGGCGGATGATTGGGCACGGGAGCGTGCTCTAATCTGAGGAAGGAGTCTGGACAGAAGGAAGGCCTTTCCTGTGCCTCTGGGCCCAAGGGGATAGCAGGTCCTTGGCCACCTGTCCAGAGGGCAGACGTGGGCTTGCCACCAATCTCCCCAACCTGAACTCGCAGAAACACCTCCTGGAGGAACGGGCAATCAAATGCCGTCTTCCTCCAGGATGTGGCAGCCTTGGCGGAGGCAGGGGGTGTGTCGGGGAAACAGGGACAGTTTCCCATTACTCCCCATCCCAGGGCACGGGCCGTGTGCAGTGATCCTCTCGCGGCTCCTCAAGGATGGGGAAGGCACGAGCCTAGTCCCCTGTCCCCCTGAATGCCAGAGCGAAAGGGCAGGCCTTGCCTACGAGGAGAGATGTCATTGTGAGCAGAGTGCCATCCTAGGCCATGCACGCTGCTGCAGGGTCGAGGCTGGGTCTGCTTATTTCGGCTTGGTAGGATGAACCCAGGATGTGAACTTGGAGCCCGGGAAAGCAAGGCCCAAGAGGCACCAGCTCTCCCGCTGCTCTTCTTCCCTGAAGCGACTAAAGCCTTGCTGAGGAAGCAGCGGCCAAGTGCTGTTCGCTCCAAGCCAAAGCCTCTGCGAAAGCACAGCATTCGCCGAGAAATCAGAGTCGGATCTGCGGGCTCTACTGCTGCTTGCCTGAGCCCGGTGTAACGGTGGGAGAAACCCGCATACAGCGAAATCCTCTTTGCCCGGGCATCTCCTCTGGGAAAGCACAGCATTCACTGGGAAATCAGAATCGGATGTGGGGGATGCTGCTGCTGAATACCTAAGCTACTCTCCACAGCACGTTGGAAGATACCCGCATGCAACGAAATCCTCTTTGCCCTAGCACCTCTTTGCCTAAGAGAGAAGCGTGGTTGCACATCTGAAAGGGCCTTAAGGAAAGGGACATGTCTTTCACTGCACTCCCCAGGAGCAAGTCTGGGGCAGGCCGAACGAGCCGCCCCCAGAGAAGAGAAGGTGCCATTGGCCTTGAGTTTGGGAAACGGTCGGGAAGCAGGAGAGCCTGCCGTGGCAGGAAGAGCAGGCCGGTGGCAAGACAAGTGTCACCCGCTCCCGGTGCGGAGAGACGAAGCCTCACTGCTAATGAGACATGAGGTGACGACTAGGGCAGGGGCACCTGCTCCACTCTGAGGAAGGAGTCTGGGCAGAAGGCAGGCCTGTCTTGTGCCTCTGGTCCCAAGGGGACAGCATGTCCTTGACCACCTGTCCGTAGGGCACACTTGGGCTTGCTACCAGGAGCCAAACCCGGAACTTGAGGAACAGCTCCCTCGTGAAATGGGCAGTCAGATGCCATCTTCCTCCAAGATGTGACAGCGTTTTCGGTGGCAGGGGGTTTGCCGGGGAAGGAGTGGGGACAGTCCCCCAAAGCTCCCCATTCCAGGGAACGGACGGTGTTCAGGGATCCTGTCGCCTCTCCTCTCCTGTGGCGAAGGCACTGGCCTTGTCCGTGAGTCCGCCTGAGAGCCAGTACCAAAGGCCAAGCGTTGCCTACAACGGGAGTTGGTAGTGTGCATTGAGTGCCATCCTAGGCCACGCACGCTGCTGCAGGTTTGTGGCTGTGTCTGCTTATTTCGGCCTGGCAGCGAGAACCCAGGGCGCCAACATGAAGCCCGGGACAGCAAGGCCTAAGACGGACCAGCTCTCCGCAGCTCTTCTTCCCTGACGCGACAGAGCAAACACCGAAATCCTTGCTGAGGAAGCAGCAACGAAGTGCGGTTCCCGCCAAGCTGAAAACCTATGCGAAAGCATAGCCATCGCTGGGAAATCAGAGTCGTTTCTGTGGGCTGCTGTTGCTGCTTGCCTTAGCCTAGTATTCGAGCACGGCGGGAGGAACCCGCATAGAGCAAAAGCCTCTTTGCTAGGGCATCCCCTCTGGGAAAGCACAGCATTCTCTGGGAAATCAGAGTCGGATCTGTGGGATGCTGCTGCTGTTTTCCTGAGGAAGACTCCACAGCACGGTGTAATAAATCTGCATGGAGCGAGATCCACTTTGCCTGGGCATCCCTTCTGCCTGAGAGAGAAGCGTGGTTGCGCCTGTGGAAAGAGCCTTAAAGAAAGGGACATGTCTGTCACTGCACTCCCCAGGAGCCTGTCTCGGGAAAGTGCAGCATGCTGCCCCAGGAGAAGAGAAGGAGTCGTTGGCCTTGTGGACGGAAAACGGTCGCGAAGCAGGAGCGCCGGCCCTGGCAAGAACAGCGGGCCGGTGGCAAGACAATTGTCACCCTCTGCTTGTGCAGAGAGACGAAGCTAAGGAGACACGGGGGGATGATTGGGCACGGGAGCGTGCTCTAATCTGAGGAAGGAGTCTGGACAGAAGGAAGGCCTTTCCTGTGCCTCTGGGCCCAAGGGGATAGCAGGTCCTTGGCCACCTGTCCAGAGGGCAGACGTGGGCTTGCCACCAATCTCCCCAACCTGAACTCGCAGAAACACCTCCTGGAGGAACGGGCAATCAAATGCCGTCTTCCTCCAGGATGTGGCAGCCTTGGCGGAGGCAGGGGGTGTGTCGGGGAAACAGGGACAGTTTCCCATTACTCCCCATCCCAGGGCACGGGCCGTGTGCAGTGATCCTCTCGCGGCTCCTCAAGGATGGGGAAGGCACGAGCCTAGTCCCCTGTCCCCCTGAATGCCAGAGCGAAAGGGCAGGCCTTGCCTACGAGGAGAGATGTCATTGTGAGCAGAGTGCCATCCTAGGCCATGCACGCTGCTGCAGGGTCGAGGCTGGGTCTGCTTATTTCGGCTTGGTAGGATGAACCCAGGATGTGAACTTGGAGCCCGGGAAAGCAAGGCCCAAGAGGCACCAGCTCTCCCGCTGCTCTTCTTCCCTGAAGCGACTAAAGCCTTGCTGAGGAAGCAGCGGCCAAGTGCTGTTCGCTCCAAGCCAAAGCCTCTGCGAAAGCACAGCATTCGCCGAGAAATCAGAGTCGGATCTGCGGGCTCTACTGCTGCTTGCCTGAGCCCGGTGTAACGGTGGGAGAAACCCGCATACAGCGAAATCGTCTTTGCCCGGGCATCTCCTCTGGGAAAGCACAACATTCACTGGGAAATCAGAATCGGATGTGGGGGATGCTGCTGCTGAATACCTAAGCTACTCTCCACAGCACGTTGGAAGATACCCGCATGCAACGAAATCCTCTTTGCCCTAGCACCTCTTTGCCTAAGAGAGAAGCGTGGTTGCACATCTGAAAGGGCCTTAAGGAAAGGGACATGTCTTTCACTGCACTCCCCAGGAGCAAGTCTGGGGCAGGCCGAACGAGCCGCCCCCAGAGAAGAGAAGGTGCCATTGGCCTTGAGTTTGGGAAACGGTCGGGAAGCAGGAGAGCCTGCCGTGGCAGGAAGAGCAGGCCGGTGGCAAGACAAGTGTCACCCGCTCCCGGTGCGGAGAGACGAAGCCTCACTGCTAATGAGACATGAGGTGACGACTAGGGCAGGGGCACCTGCTCCACTCTGAGGAAGGAGTCTGGGCAGAAGGCAGGCCTGTCTTGTGCCTCTGGTCCCAAGGGGACAGCATGTCCTTGACCACCTGTCCGTAGGGCACACTTGGGCTTGCTACCAGGAGCCAAACCCGGAACTTGAGGAACAGCTCCCTCGTGAAATGGGCAGTCAGATGCCATCTTCCTCCAAGATGTGACAGCGTTTTCGGTGGCAGGGGGTTTGCCGGGGAAGGAGTGGGGACAGTCCCCCAAAGCTCCCCATTCCAGGCAACGGACGGTGTTCAGGGATCCTGTCGCCTCTCCTCTCCTGTGGCGAAGGCACTGGCCTTGTCCGTGAGTCCGCCTGAGAGCCAGTACCAAAGGCCAAGCGTTGCCTACAACGGGAGTTGGTAGTGTGCATTGAGTGCCATCCTAGGCCACGCACGCTGCTGCAGGTTTGTGGCTGTGTCTGCTTATTTCGGCCTGGCAGCGAGAACCCAGGGCGCCAACATGAAGCCCGGGACAGCAAGGCCTAAGACGGACCAGCTCTCCGCAGCTCTTCTTCCCTGACGCGACAGAGCAAACACCGAAATCCTTGCTGAGGAAGCAGCAACGAAGTGCGGTTCCCGCCAAGCTGAATACCTATGCGAAAGCATAGCCATCGCTGGGAAATCAGAGTCGTTTCTGTGGGCTGCTGTTGCTGCTTGCCTTAGCCTAGTATTCGAGCACGGCGGGAGGAACCCGCATAGAGCAAAAGCCTCTTTGCTAGGGCATCCCCTCTGGGAAAGCACAGCATTCTCTGGGAAATCAGAGTCGGATCTGTGGGATGCTGCTGCTGTTTTCCTGAGGAAGACTCCACAGCACGGTGTAATAAATCTGCATGGAGCGAGATCCACTTTGCCTGGGCATCCCTTCTGCCTGAGAGAGAAGCGTGGTTGCGCCTGTGGAAAGAGCCTTAAAGAAAGGGACATGTCTGTCACTGCACTCCCCAGGAGCCTGTCTCGGGAAAGTGCAGCATGCTGCCCCAGGAGAAGAGAAGGAGTCGTTGGCCTTGTGGACGGAAAACGGTCGCGAAGCAGGAGCGCCGGCCCTGGCAAGAACAGCGGGCCGGTGGCAAGACAATTGTCACCCTCTGCTTGTGCAGAGAGACGAAGCTAAGGAGACACGGGGGGATGATTGGGCACGGGAGCGTGCTCTAATCTGAGGAAGGAGTCTGGACAGAAGGAAGGCATTTCCTGTGCCTCTGGGCCCAAGGGGATAGCAGGTCCTTGGCCACCTGTCCAGAGGGCAGACGTGGGCTTGCCACCAATCTCCCCAACCTGAACTCGCAGAAACACCTCCTGGAGGAACGGGCAATCAAATGCCGTCTTCCTCCAGGATGTGGCAGCCTTGGCGGAGGCAGGGGGTGTGTCGGGGAAACAGGGACAGTTTCCCATTACTCCCCATCCCAGGGCACGGGCCGTGTGCAGTGATCCTCTCGCGGCTCCTCAAGGATGGGGAAGGCACGAGCCTAGTCCCCTGTCCCCCTGAATGCCAGAGCGAAAGGGCAGGCCTTGCCTACGAGGAGAGATGTCATTGTGAGCAGAGTGCCATCCTAGGCCATGCACGCTGCTGCAGGGTCGAGGCTGGGTCTGCTTATTTCGGCTTGGTAGGATGAACCCAGGATGTGAACTTGGAGCCCGGGAAAGCAAGGCCCAAGAGGCACCAGCTCTCCCGCTGCTCTTCTTCCCTGAAGCGACTAAAGCCTTGCTGAGGAAGCAGCGGCCAAGTGCTGTTCGCTCCAAGCCAAAGCCTCTGCGAAAGCACAGCATTCGCCGAGAAATCAGAGTCGGATCTGCGGGCTCTACTGCTGCTTGCCTGAGCCCGGTGTAACGGTGGGAGAAACCCGCATACAGCGAAATCCTCTTTGCCCGGGCATCTCCTCTGGGAAAGCACAGCATTCACTGGGAAATCAGAATCGGATGTGGGGGATGCTGCTGCTGAATACCTAAGCTACTCTCCACAGCACGTTGGAAGATACCCGCATGCAACGAAATCCTCTTTGCCCTAGCACCTCTTTGCCTAAGAGAGAAGCGTGGTTGCACATCTGAAAGGGCCTTAAGGAAAGGGACATGTCTTTCACTGCACTCCCCAGGAGCAAGTCTGGGGCAGGCCGAACGAGCCGCCCCCAGAGAAGAGAAGGTGCCATTGGCCTTGAGTTTGGGAAACGGTCGGGAAGCAGGAGAGCCTGCCGTGGCAGGAAGAGCAGGCCGGTGGCAAGACAAGTGTCACCCGCTCCCGGTGCGGAGAGACGAAGCCTCACTGCTAATGAGACATGAGGTGACGACTAGGGCAGGGGCACCTGCTCCACTCTGAGGAAGGAGTCTGGGCAGAAGGCAGGCCTGTCTTGTGCCTCTGGTCCCAAGGGGACAGCATGTCCTTGACCACCTGTCCGTAGGGCACACTTGGGCTTGCTACCAGGAGCCAAACCCGGAACTTGAGGAACAGCTCCCTCGTGAAATGGGCAGTCAGATGCCATCTTCCTCCAAGATGTGACAGCGTTTTCGGTGGCAGGGGGTTTGCCGGGGAAGGAGTGGGGACAGTCCCCCAAAGCTCCCCATTCCAGGGAACGGACGGTGTTCAGGGATCCTGTCGCCTCTCCTCTCCTGTGGCGAAGGCACTGGCCTTGTCCGTGAGTCCGCCTGAGAGCCAGTACCAAAGGCCAAGCGTTGCCTACAACGGGAGTTGGTAGTGTGCATTGAGTGCCATCCTAGGCCACGCACGCTGCTGCAGGTTTGTGGCTGTGTCTGCTTATTTCGGCCTGGCAGCGAGAACCCAGGGCGCCAACATGAAGCCCGGGACAGCAAGGCCTAAGACGGACCAGCTCTCCGCAGCTCTTCTTCCCTGACGTGACAGAGCAAACACCGAAATCCTTGCTGAGGAAGCAGCAATGAAGTGCGGTTCCCGCCAAGCTGAAAACCTATGCGAAAGCATAGCCATCGCTGGGAAATCAGAGTCGTTTCTGTGGGCTGCTGTTGCTGCTTGCCTTAGCCTAGTATTCGAGCACGGCGGGAGGAACCCGCATAGAGCAAAAGCCTCTTTGCTAGGGCATCCCCTCTGGGAAAGCACAGCATTCTCTGGGAAATCAGAGTCGGATCTGTGGGATGCTGCTGCTGTTTTCCTGAGGAAGACTCCACAGCACGGTGTAATAAATCTGCATGGAGCGAGATCCACTTTGCCTGGGCATCCCTTCTGCCTGAGAGAGAAGCGTGGTTGCGCCTGTGGAAAGAGCCTTAAAGAAAGGGACATGTCTGTCACTGCACTCCCCAGGAGCCTGTCTCGGGAAAGTGCAGCATGCTGCCCCAGGAGAAGAGAAGGAGTCGTTGGCCTTGTGGACGGAAAACGGTCGCGAAGCAGGAGCGCCGGCCCTGGCAAGAACAGCGGGCCGGTGGCAAGACAATTGTCACCCTCTGCTTGTGCAGAGAGACGAAGCTAAGGAGACACGGGGGGATGATTGGGCACGGGAGCGTGCTCTAATCTGAGGAAGGAGTCTGGACAGAAGGAAGGCCTTTCCTGTGCCTCTGGGCCCAAGGGGATAGCAGGTCCTTGGCCACCTGTCCAGAGGGCAGACGTGGGCTTGCCACCAATCTCCCCAACCTGAACTCGCAGAAACACCTCCTGGAGGAACGGGCAATCAAATGCCGTCTTCCTCCAGGATGTGGCAGCCTTGGCGGAGGCAGGGGGTGTGTCGGGGAAACAGGGACAGTTTCCCATTACTCCCCATCCCAGGGCACGGGCCGTGTGCAGTGATCCTCTCGCGGCTCCTCAAGGATGGGGAAGGCACGAGCCTAGTCCCCTGTCCCCCTGAATGCCAGAGCGAAAGGGCAGGCCTTGCCTACGAGGAGAGATGTCATTGTGAGCAGAGTGCCATCCTAGGCCATGCACGCTGCTGCAGGGTCGAGGCTGGGTCTGCTTATTTCGGCTTGGTAGGATGAACCCAGGATGTGAACTTGGAGCCCGGGAAAGCAAGGCCCAAGAGGCACCAGCTCTCCCGCTGCTCTTCTTCCCTGAAGCGACTAAAGCCTTGCTGAGGAAGCAGCGGCCAAGTGCTGTTCGCTCCAAGCCAAAGCCTCTGTGAAAGCACAGCATTCGCCGAGAAATCAGAGTCGGATCTGCGGGCTCTAAAGCTGCTTGCCTGAGCCCGGTGTAACGGTGGGAGAAACCCGCATACAGCGAAATCCTCTTTGCCCGGGCATCTCCTCTGGGAAAGCACAGCATTCACTGGGAAATCAGAATCGGATGTGGGGGATGCTGCTGCTGAATACCTAAGCTACTCTCCACAGCACGTTGGAAGATACCCGCATGCAACGAAATCCTCTTTGCCCTAGCACCTCTTTGCCTAAGAGAGAAGCGTGGTTGCACATCTGAAAGGGCCTTAAGGAAAGGGACATGTCTTTCACTGCACTCCCCAGGAGCAAGTCTGGGGCAGGCCGAACAAGCCGCCCCCAGAGAAGAGAAGGTGCCATTGGCCTTGAGTTTGGGAAACGGTCGGGAAGCAGGAGAGCCTGCCGTGGCAGGAAGAGCAGGCCGGTGGCAAGACAAGTGTCACCCGCTCCCGGTGCGGAGAGACGAAGCCTCACTGCTAATGAGACATGAGGTGACGACTAGGGCAGGGGCACCTGCTCCACTCTGAGGAAGGAGTCTGGGCAGAAGGCAGGCCTGTCTTGTGCCTCTGGTCCCAAGGGGACAGCATGTCCTTGACCACCTGTCCGTAGGGCACACTTGGGCTTGCTACCAGGAGCCAAACCCGGAACTTGAGGAACAGCTCCCTCGTGAAATGGGCAGTCAGATGCCATCTTCCTCCAAGATGTGACAGCGTTTTCGGTGGCAGGGGGTTTGCCGGGGAAGGAGTGGGGACAGTCCCCCAAAGCTCCCCATTCCAGGGAACGGACGGTGTTCAGGGATCCTGTCGCCTCTCCTCTCCTGTGGCGAAGGCACTGGCCTTGTCCGTGAGTCCGCCTGAGAGCCAGTACCAAAGGCCAAGCGTTGCCTACAACGGGAGTTGGTAGTGTGCATTGAGTGCCATCCTAGGCCACGCACGCTGCTGCAGGTTTGTGGCTGTGTCTGCTTATTTCGGCCTGGCAGCGAGAACCCAGGGCGCCAACATGAAGCCCGGGACAGCAAGGCCTAAGACGGACCAGCTCTCCGCAGCTCTTCTTCCCTGACGTGACAGAGCAAACACCGAAATCCTTGCTGAGGAAGCAGCAGCGAAGTGCGGTTCCCGCCAAGCTGAAAACCTATGCGAAAGCATAGCCATCGCTGGGAAATCAGAGTCGTTTCTGTGGGCTGCTGTTGCTGCTTGCCTTAGCCTAGTATTCGAGCACGGCGGGAGGAACCCGCATAGAGCAAAAGCCTCTTTGCTAGGGCATCCCCTCTGAGAAAGCACAGCATTCTCTGGGAAATCAGAGTCGGATCTGTGGGATGCTGCTGCTGTTTTCCTGAGGAAGACTCCACAGCACGGTGTAATAAATCTGCATGGAGCGAGATCCACTTTGCCTGGGCATCCCTTCTGCCTGAGAGAGAAGCGTGGTTGCGCCTGTGGAAAGAGCCTTAAAGAAAGGGACATGTCTGTCACTTCACTCCCCAGGAGCCTGTCTCGGGAAAGTGCAGCATGCTGCCCCAGGAGAAGAGAAGGAGTCGTTGGCCTTGTGGACGGAAAACGGTCGCGAAGCAGGAGCGCCGGCCCTGGCAAGAACAGCGGGCCGGTGGCAAGACAATTGTCACCCTCTGCTTGTGCAGAGAGACGAAGCTAAGGAGACACGAGGGGATGATTGGGCACGGGAGCGTGCTCTAATCTGAGGAAGGAGTCTGGACAGAAGGAAGGCCTTTCCTGTGCCTCTGGGCACAAGGGGATAGCAGGTCCTTGGCCACCTGTCCAGAGGGCAGACGTGGGCTTGCCACCAATCTCCCCAACCTGAACTCGCAGAAACACCTCCTGGAGGAACGGGCAATCAAATGCCGTCTTCCTCCAGGATGTGGCAGCCTTGGCGGAGGCAGGGGGTGTGTCGGGGAAACAGGGACAGTTTCCCATTACTCCCCATCCCAGGGCACGGGCCGTGTGCAGTGATCCTCTCGCGGCTCCTCAAGGATGGGGAAGGCACGAGCCTAGTCCCCTGTCCCCCTGAATGCCAGAGCGAAAGGGCAGGCCTTGCCTACGAGGAGAGATGTCATTGTGAGCAGAGTGCCATCCTAGGCCATGCACGCTGCTGCAGGGTCGAGGCTGGGTCTGCTTATTTCGGCTTGGTAGGATGAACCCAGGATGTGAACTTGGAGCCCGGGAAAGCAAGGCCCAAGAGGCACCAGCTCTCCCGCTGCTCTTCTTCCCTGAAGCGACTAAAGCCTTGCTGAGGAAGCAGCGGCCATGTGCTGTTCGCTCCAAGCCAAAGCCTCTGCGAAAGCACAGCATTCGCCGAGAAATCAGAGTCGGATCTGCGGGCTCTACTGCTGCTTGCCTGAGCCCGGTGTAACGGTGGGAGAAACCCGCATACAGCGAAATCCTCTTTGCCCGGGCATCTCCTCTGGGAAAGCACAGCATTCACTGGGAAATCAGAATCGGATGTGGGGGATGCTGCTGCTGAATACCTAAGCTACTCTCCACAGCACGTTGGAAGATACCCACATGCAACGAAATCCTCTTTGCCCTAGCACCTCTTTGCCTAAGAGAGAAGCGTGGTTGCACATCTGAAAGGGCCTTAAGGAAAGGGACATGTCTTTCACTGCACTCCCCAGGAGCAAGTCTGGGGCAGGCCGAACAAGGCGCCCCCAGAGAAGAGAAGGTGCCATTGGCCTTGAGTTTGGGAAACGGTCGGGAAGCAGGAGAGCCTGCCGTGGCAGGAAGAGCAGGCCGGTGGCAAGACAAGTGTCACCCGCTCCCGGTGCGGAGAGACGAAGCCTCACTGCTAATGAGACATGAGGTGACGACTAGGGCAGGGGCACCTGCTCCACTCTGAGGAAGGAGTCTGGGCAGAAGGCAGGCCTGTCTTGTGCCTCTGGTCCCAAGGGGACAGCATGTCCTTGACCACCTGTCCGTAGGGCACACTTGGGCTTGCTACCAGGAGCCAAACCCGGAACTTGAGGAACAGCTCCCTCGTGAAATGGGCAGTCAGATGCCATCTTCCTCCAAGATGTGACAGCGTTTTCGGTGGCAGGGGGTTTGCCGGGGAAGGAGTGGGGACAGTCCCCCAAAGCTCCCCATTCCAGGGAACGGACGGTGTTCAGGGATCCTGTCGCCTCTCCTCTCCTGTGGCGAAGGCACTGGCCTTGTCCGTGAGTCCGCCTGAGAGCCAGTACCAAAGGCCAAGCGTTGCCTACAACGGGAGTTGGTATTGTGTATTGAGTGCCATCCTAGGCCACGCACGCTGCTGCAGGTTTGTGGCTGTGTCTGCTTATTTCGGCCTGGCAGCGAGAACCCAGGGCGCCAACATGAAGCCCGGGACAGCAAGGCCTAAGACGGACCAGCTCTCCGCAGCTCTTCTTCCCTGACGCGACAGAGCAAACACCGAAATCCTGGCTGAGGAAGCAGCAGCGAAGTGCGGTTCCCGCCAAGCTGAAAACCTATGCGAAAGCATAGCCATCGCTGGGAAATCAGAGTCGTTTCTGTGGGCTGCTGTTGCTGCTTGCCTTAGCCTAGTATTCGAGCACGGCGGGAGGAACCCGCATAGAGCAAAAGCCTCTTTGCTAGGGCATCCCCTCTGGGAAAGCACAGCATTCTCTGGGAAATCAGAGTCGGATCTGTGGGATGCTGCTGCTGTTTTCCTGAGGAAGACTCCACAGCACGGTGTAATAAATCTGCATGGAGCGAGATCCACTTTGCCTGGGCATCCCTTCTGCCTGAGAGAGAAGCGTGGTTGCGCCTGTGGAAAGAGCCTTAAAGAAAGGGACATGTCTGTCACTGCACTCCCCAGGAGCCTGTCTCGGGAAAGTGCAGCATGCTGCCCCAGGAGAAGAGAAGGAGTCGTTGGCCTTGTGGACGGAAAACGGTCGCGAAGCAGGAGCGCCGGCCCTGGCAAGAACAGCGGGCCGGTGGCAAGACAATTGTCACCCTCTGCTTGTGCAGAGAGACGAAGCTAAGGAGACACGGGGGGATGATTGGGCACGGGAGCGTGCTCTAATCTGAGGAAGGAGTCTGGACAGAAGGAAGGCCTTTCCTGTGCCTCTGGGCCCAAGGGGATAGCAGGTCCTTGGCCACCTGTCCAGAGGGCAGACGTGGGCTTGCCACCAATCTCCCCAACCTGAACTCGCAGAAACACCTCCTGGAGGAACGGGCAATCAAATGCCGTCTTCCTCCAGGATGTGGCAGCCTTGGCGGAGGCAGGGGGTGTGTCGGGGAAACAGGGACAGTTTCCCATTACTCCCCATCCCAGGGCACGGGCCGTGTGCAGTGATCCTCTCGCGGCTCCTCAAGGATGGGGAAGGCACGAGCCTAGTCCCCTGTCCCCCTGAATGCCAGAGCGAAAGGGCAGGCCTTGCCTACGAGGAGAGATGTCATTGTGAGCAGAGTGCCATCCTAGGCCATGCACGCTGCTGCAGGGTCGAGGCTGGGTCTGCTTATTTCGGCTTGGTAGGATGAACCCAGGATGTGAACTTGGAGCCCGGGAAAGCAAGGCCCAAGAGGCACCAGCTCTCCCGCTGCTCTTCTTCCCTGAAGCGACTAAAGCCTTGCTGAGGAAGCAGCGGCCAAGTGCTGTTCGCTCCAAGCCAAAGCCTCTGCGAAAGCACAGCATTCGCTGAGAAATCAGAGTCGGATCTGCGGGCTCTACTGCTGCTTGCCTGAGCCCGGTCTCGCGGTGGGAGAAACCCGCATACAGCGAAATCCTCTTTGCCCGGGCATCTCCTCTGGGAAAGCACAGCATTCACTGGGAATCAGAATCGGATGTGGGGGATGCTGCTGCTGAATACCTAAGCTACTCTCCACAGCACGTTGGAAGATACCCGCATGCAACGAAATCCTCTTTGCCCTAGCACCTCTTTGCCTAAGAGAGAAGCGTGGTTGCACATCTGAAAGGGCCTTAAGGAAAGGGACATGTCTTTCACTGCACTCCCCAGGAGCAAGTCTGGGGCAGGCCGAACAAGCCGCCCCCAGAGAAGAGAAGGTGCCATTGGCCTTGAGTTTGGGAAACGGTCGGGAAGCAGGAGAGCCTGCCGTGGCAGGAAGAGAAGGCCGGAGGCAAGACAAGTGTCACCCGCTCCCTGTGCGGAGACACGAAGCCTCACTGCTAATGAGACATGAGGTGACGACTAGGGCAGGGGCACCTGCTCCACTCTGAGGAAGGAGTCTGGGCAGAAGGCAGGCCTGTCTTGTGCCTCTGGTCCCAAGGGGACAGCATGTCCTTGACCACCTGTCCGTAGGGCACACTTGGGCTTGCTACCAGGAGCCAAACCCGGAACTTGAGGAACAGCTCCCTCGTGAAATGGGCAGTCAGATGCCATCTTCCTCCAAGATGTGGCAGCGTTTTCGGTGGCAGGGGGTTTGCCGGGGAAGGAGTGGGAACAGTCCCCCAAAGCTCCCCATTCCAGGGAACGGACGGTGTTCAGGGATCCTGTCGCCTCTCCTCTCCTGTGGCGAAGGCACTGGCCTTGTCCGTGAGTCCGCCTGAGAGCCAGTACCAAAGGCCAAGCGTTGCCTACAACGGGAGTTGGTAGTGTGCATTGAGTGCCATCCTAGGCCACGCACGCTGCTGCAGGTTTGTGGCTGTGTCTGCTTATTTCGGCCTGGCAGCGAGAACCCAGGGCGCCAACATGAAGCCCGGGACAGCAAGGCCTAAGACGGACCAGCTCTCCGCAGCTCTTCTTCCCTGACGCGACAGAGCAAACACCGAAATCCTTGCTGAGGAAGCAGCAGCGAAGTGCGGTTCCCGCCAAGCTGAAAACCTATGCTAAAGCATAGCCATCGCTGGGAAATCAGAGTCGTTTCTGTGGGCTGCTGTTGCTGCTTGCCTTAGCCTAGTATTCGAGCACGGCGGGAGGAACCCGCATAGAGCAAAAGCCTCTTTGCTAGGGCATCCCCTCTGGGAAAGCACAGCATTCTCTGGGAAATCAGAGTCGGATCTGTGGGATGCTGCTGCTGTTTTCCTGAGGAAGACTCCACAGCACGGTGTAATAAATCTGCATGGAGCGAGATCCACTTTGCCTGGGCATCCCTTCTGCCTGAGAGAGAAGCGTGGTTGCGCCTGTGGAAAGAGCCTTAAAGAAAGGGACATGTCTGTCACTGCACTCCCCAGGAGCCTGTCTCGGGAAAGTGCAGCATGCTGCCCCAGGAGAAGAGAAGGAGTCGTTGGCCTTGTGGACGGAAAACGGTCGCGAAGCAGGAGCGCCGGCCCTGGCAAGAACAGCGGGCCGGTGGCAAGACAATTGTCACCCTCTGCTTGTGCAGAGAGACGAAGCTAAGGAGACACGGGCGGATGATTGGGCACGGGAGCGTGCTCTAATCTGAGGAAGGAGTCTGGACAGAAGGAAGGCCTTTCCTGTGCCTCTGGGCCCAAGGGGATAGCAGGTCCTTGGCCACCTGTCCAGAGGGCAGACGTGGGCTTGCCACCAATCTCCCCAACCTGAACTCGCAGAAACACCTCCTGGAGGAACGGGCAATCAAATGCCGTCTTCCTCCAGGATGTGGCAGCCTTGGCGGAGGCAGGGGGTGTGTCGGGGAAACAGGGACAGTTTCCCATTACTCCCCATCCCAGGGCACGGGCCGTGTGCAGTGATCCTCTCGCGGCTCCTCAAGGATGGGGAAGGCACGAGCCTAGTCCCCTGTCCCCCTGAATGCCAGAGCGAAAGGGCAGGCCTTGCCTACGAGGAGAGATGTCATTGTGAGCAGAGTGCCATCCTAGGCCATGCACGCTGCTGCAGGGTCGAGGCTGGGTCTGCTTATTTCGGCTTGGTAGTATGAACCCAGGATGTGAACTTGGAGCCCGGGAAAGCAAGGCCCAAGAGGCACCAGCTCTCCCGCTGCTCTTCTTCCCTGAAGCGACTAAAGCCTTGCTGAGGAAGCAGCGGCCATGTGCTGTTCGCTCCAAGCCAAAGCCTCTGCGAAAGCACAGCATTCGCCGAGAAATCAGAGTCGGATCTGCGGGCTCTACTGCTGCTTGCCTGAGCCCGGTGTAACGGTGGGAGAAACCCGCATACAGCGAAATCCTCTTTGCCCGGGCATCTCCTCTGGGAAAGCACAGCATTCACTGGGAAATCAGAATCGGATGTGGGGGATGCTGCTGCTGAATACCTAAGCTACTCTCCACAGCACGTTGGAAGATACCCACATGCAACGAAATCCTCTTTGCCCTAGCACCTCTTTGCCTAAGAGAGAAGCGTGGTTGCACATCTGAAAGGGCCTTAAGGAAAGGGACATGTCTTTCACTGCACTCCCCAGGAGCAAGTCTGGGGCAGGCCGAACAAGGCGCCCCCAGAGAAGAGAAGGTGCCATTGGCCTTGAGTTTGGGAAACGGTCGGGAAGCAGGAGAGCCTGCCGTGGCAGGAAGAGCAGGCCGGTGGCAAGACAAGTGTCACCCGCTCCCGGTGCGGAGAGACGAAGCCTCACTGCTAATGAGACATGAGGTGACGACTAGGGCAGGGGCACCTGCTCCACTCTGAGGAAGGAGTCTGGGCAGAAGGCAGGCCTGTCTTGTGCCTCTGGTCCCAAGGGGACAGCATGTCCTTGACCACCTGTCCGTAGGGCACACTTGGGCTTGCTACCAGGAGCCAAACCCGGAACTTGAGGAACAGCTCCCTCGTGAAATGGGCAGTCAGATGCCATCTTCCTCCAAGATGTGACAGCGTTTTCGGTGGCAGGGGGTTTGCCGGGGAAGGAGTGGGGACAGTCCCCCAAAGCTCCCCATTCCAGGGAACGGACGGTGTTCAGGGATCCTGTCGCCTCTCCTCTCCTGTGGCGAAGGCACTGGCCTTGTCCGTGAGTCCGCCTGAGAGCCAGTACCAAAGGCCAAGCGTTGCCTACAACGGGAGTTGGTATTGTGTATTGAGTGCCATCCTAGGCCACGCACGCTGCTGCAGGTTTGTGGCTGTGTCTGCTTATTTCGGCCTGGCAGCGAGAACCCAGGGCGCCAACATGAAGCCCGGGACAGCAAGGCCTAAGACGGACCAGCTCTCCGCAGCTCTTCTTCCCTGACGCGACAGAGCAAACACCGAAATCCTGGCTGAGGAAGCAGCAGCGAAGTGCGGTTCCCGCCAAGCTGAAAACCTATGCGAAAGCATAGCCATCGCTGGGAAATCAGAGTCGTTTCTGTGGGCTGCTGTTGCTGCTTGCCTTAGCCTAGTATTCGAGCACGGCGGGAGGAACCCGCATAGAGCAAAAGCCTCTTTGCTAGGGCATCCCCTCTGGGAAAGCACAGCATTCTCTGGGAAATCAGAGTCGGATCTGTGGGATGCTGCTGCTGTTTTCCTGAGGAAGACTCCACAGCACGGTGTAATAAATCTGCATGGAGCGAGATCCACTTTGCCTGGGCATCCCTTCTGCCTGAGAGAGAAGCGTGGTTGCGCCTGTGGAAAGAGCCTTAAAGAAAGGGACATGTCTGTCACTGCACTCCCCAGGAGCCTGTCTCGGGAAAGTGCAGCATGCTGCCCCAGGAGAAGAGAAGGAGTCGTTGGCCTTGTGGACGGAAAACGGTCGCGAAGCAGGAGCGCCGGCCCTGGCAAGAACAGCGGGCCGGTGGCAAGACAATTGTCACCCTCTGCTTGTGCAGAGAGACGAAGCTAAGGAGACACGGGCGGATGATTGGGCACGGGAGCGTGCTCTAATCTGAGGAAGGAGTCTGGACAGAAGGAAGGCCTTTCCTGTGCCTCTGGGCCCAAGGGGATAGCAGGTCCTTGGCCACCTGTCCAGAGGGCAGACGTGGGCTTGCCACCAATCTCCCCAACCTGAACTCGCAGAAACACCTCCTGGAGGAACGGGCAATCAAATGCCGTCTTCCTCCAGGATGTGGCAGCCTTGGCGGAGGCAGGGGGTGTGTCGGGGAAACAGGGACAGTTTCCCATTACTCCCCATCCCAGGGCACGGGCCGTGTGCAGTGATCCTCTCGCGGCTCCTCAAGGATGGGGAAGGCACGAGCCTAGTCCCCTGTCCCCCTGAATGCCAGAGCGAAAGGGCAGGCCTTGCCTACGAGGAGAGATGTCATTGTGAGCAGAGTGCCATCCTAGGCCATGCACGCTGCTGCAGGGTCGAGGCTGGGTCTGCTTATTTCGGCTTGGTAGGATGAACCCAGGATGTGAACTTGGAGCCCGGGAAAGCAAGGCCCAAGAGGCACCAGCTCTCCCGCTGCTCTTCTTCCCTGAAGCGACTAAAGCCTTGCTGAGGAAGCAGCGGCCAAGTGCTGTTCGCTCCAAGCCAAAGCCTCTGCGAAAGCACAGCATTCGCCGAGAAATCAGAGTCGGATCTGCGGGCTCTACTGCTGCTTGCCTGAGCCCGGTGTAACGGTGGGAGAAACCCGCATACAGCGAAATCCTCTTTGCCCGGGCATCTCCTCTGGGAAAGCACAGCATTCACTGGGAAATCAGAATCGGATGTGGGGGATGCTGCTGCTGAATACCTAAGCTACTCTCCACAGCACGTTGGAAGATACCCGCATGCAACGAAATCCTCTTTGCCCTAGCACCTCTTTGCCTAAGAGAGAAGCGTGGTTGCACATCTGAAAGGGCCTTAAGGAAAGGGACATGTCTTTCACTGCACTCCCCAGGAGCAAGTCTGGGGCAGGCCGAACGAGCCGCCCCCAGAGAAGAGAAGGTGCCATTGGCCTTGAGTTTGGGAAACGGTCGGGAAGCAGGAGAGCCTGCCGTGGCAGGAAGAGCAGGCCGGTGGCAAGACAAGTGTCACCCGCTCCCGGTGCGGAGAGACGAAGCCTCACTGCTAATGAGACATGAGGTGACGACTAGGGCAGGGGCACCTGCTCCACTCTGAGGAAGGAGTCTGGGCAGAAGGCAGGCCTGTCTTGTGCCTCTGGTCCCAAGGGGACAGCATGTCCTTGACCACCTGTCCGTAGGGCACACTTGGGCTTGCTACCAGGAGCCAAACCCGGAACTTGAGGAACAGCTCCCTCGTGAAATGGGCAGTCAGATGCCATCTTCCTCCAAGATGTGACAGCGTTTTCGGTGGCAGGGGGTTTGCCGGGGAAGGAGTGGGGACAGTCCCCCAAAGCTCCCCATTCCAGGGAACGGACGGTGTTCAGGGATCCTGTCGCCTCTCCTCTCCTGTGGCGAAGGCACTGGCCTTGTCCGTGAGTCCGCCTGAGAGCCAGTACCAAAGGCCAAGCGTTGCCTACAACGGGAGTTGGTAGTGTGCATTGAGTGCCATCCTAGGCCACGCACGCTGCTGCAGGTTTGTGGCTGTGTCTGCTTATTTCGGCCTGGCAGCGAGAACCCAGGGCGCCAACATGAAGCCCGGGACAGCAAGGCCTAAGACGGACCAGCTCTCCGCAGCTCTTCTTCCCTGACGCGACAGAGCAAACACCGAAATCCTTGCTGAGGAAGCAGCAACGAAGTGCGGTTCCCGCCAAGCTGAAAACCTATGCGAAAGCATAGCCATCGCTGGGAAATCAGAGTCGTTTCTGTGGGCTGCTGTTGCTGCTTGCCTTAGCCTAGTATTCGAGCACGGCGGGAGGAACCCGCATAGAGCAAAAGCCTCTTTGCTAGGGCATCCCCTCTGGGAAAGCACAGCATTCTCTGGGAAATCAGAGTCGGATCTGTGGGATGCTGCTGCTGTTTTCCTGAGGAAGACTCCACAGCACGGTGTAATAAATCTGCATGGAGCGAGATCCACTTTGCCTGGGCATCCCTTCTGCCTGAGAGAGAAGCGTGGTTGCGCCTGTGGAAAGAGCCTTAAAGAAAGGGACATGTCTGTCACTGCACTCCCCAGGAGCCTGTCTCGGGAAAGTGCAGCATGCTGCCCCAGGAGAAGAGAAGGAGTCGTTGGCCTTGTGGACGGAAAACGGTCGCGAAGCAGGAGCGCCGGCCCTGGCAAGAACAGCGGGCCGGTGGCAAGACAATTGTCACCCTCTGCTTGTGCAGAGAGACGAAGCTAAGGAGACACGGGGGGATGATTGGGCACGGGAGCGTGCTCTAATCTGAGGAAGGAGTCTGGACAGAAGGAAGGCCTTTCCTGTGCCTCTGGGCCCAAGGGGATAGCAGGTCCTTGGCCACCTGTCCAGAGGGCAGACGTGGGCTTGCCACCAATCTCCCCAACCTGAACTCGCAGAAACACCTCCTGGAGGAACGGGCAATCAAATGCCGTCTTCCTCCAGGATGTGGCAGCCTTGGCGGAGGCAGGGGGTGTGTCGGGGAAACAGGGACAGTTTCCCATTACTCCCCATCCCAGGGCACGGGCCGTGTGCAGTGATCCTCTCGCGGCTCCTCAAGGATGGGGAAGGCACGAGCCTAGTCCCCTGTCCCCCTGAATGCCAGAGCGAAAGGGCAGGCCTTGCCTACGAGGAGAGATGTCATTGTGAGCAGAGTGCCATCCTAGGCCATGCACGCTGCTGCAGGGTCGAGGCTGGGTCTGCTTATTTCGGCTTGGTAGGATGAACCCAGGATGTGAACTTGGAGCCCGGGAAAGCAAGGCCCAAGAGGCACCAGCTCTCCCGCTGCTCTTCTTCCCTGAAGCGACTAAAGCCTTGCTGAGGAAGCAGCGGCCAAGTGCTGTTCGCTCCAAGCCAAAGCCTCTGCGAAAGCACAGCATTCGCCGAGAAATCAGAGTCGGATCTGCGGGCTCTACTGCTGCTTGCCTGAGCCCGGTGTAACGGTGGGAGAAACCCGCATACAGCGAAATCGTCTTTGCCCGGGCATCTCCTCTGGGAAAGCACAACATTCACTGGGAAATCAGAATCGGATGTGGGGGATGCTGCTGCTGAATACCTAAGCTACTCTCCACAGCACGTTGGAAGATACCCGCATGCAACGAAATCCTCTTTGCCCTAGCACCTCTTTGCCTAAGAGAGAAGCGTGGTTGCACATCTGAAAGGGCCTTAAGGAAAGGGACATGTCTTTCACTGCACTCCCCAGGAGCAAGTCTGGGGCAGGCCGAACGAGCCGCCCCCAGAGAAGAGAAGGTGCCATTGGCCTTGAGTTTGGGAAACGGTCGGGAAGCAGGAGAGCCTGCCGTGGCAGGAAGAGCAGGCCGGTGGCAAGACAAGTGTCACCCGCTCCCGGTGCGGAGAGACGAAGCCTCACTGCTAATGAGACATGAGGTGACGACTAGGGCAGGGGCACCTGCTCCACTCTGAGGAAGGAGTCTGGGCAGAAGGCAGGCCTGTCTTGTGCCTCTGGTCCCAAGGGGACAGCATGTCCTTGACCACCTGTCCGTAGGGCACACTTGGGCTTGCTACCAGGAGCCAAACCCGGAACTTGAGGAACAGCTCCCTCGTGAAATGGGCAGTCAGATGCCATCTTCCTCCAAGATGTGACAGCGTTTTCGGTGGCAGGGGGTTTGCCGGGGAAGGAGTGGGGACAGTCCCCCAAAGCTCCCCATTCCAGGGAACGGACGGTGTTCAGGGATCCTGTCGCCTCTCCTCTCCTGTGGCGAAGGCACTGGCCTTGTCCGTGAGTCCGCCTGAGAGCCAGTACCAAAGGCCAAGCGTTGCCTACAACGGGAGTTGGTAGTGTGCATTGAGTGCCATCCTAGGCCACGCACGCTGCTGCAGGTTTGTGGCTGTGTCTGCTTATTTCGGCCTGGCAGCGAGAACCCAGGGCGCCAACATGAAGCCCGGGACAGCAAGGCCTAAGACGGACCAGCTCTCCGCAGCTCTTCTTCCCTGACGTGACAGAGCAAACACCGAAATCCTTGCTGAGGAAGCAGCAATGAAGTGCGGTTCCCGCCAAGCTGAAAACCTATGCGAAAGCATAGCCATCGCTGGGAAATCAGAGTCGTTTCTGTGGGCTGCTGTTGCTGCTTGCCTTAGCCTAGTATTCGAGCACGGCGGGAGGAACCCGCATAGAGCAAAAGCCTCTTTGCTAGGGCATCCCCTCTGGGAAAGCACAGCATTCTCTGGGAAATCAGAGTCGGATCTGTGGGATGCTGCTGCTGTTTTCCTGAGGAAGACTCCACAGCACGGTGTAATAAATCTGCATGGAGCGAGATCCACTTTGCCTGGGCATCCCTTCTGCCTGAGAGAGAAGCGTGGTTGCGCCTGTGGAAAGAGCCTTAAAGAAAGGGACATGTCTGTCACTGCACTCCCCAGGAGCCTGTCTCGGGAAAGTGCAGCATGCTGCCCCAGGAGAAGAGAAGGAGTCGTTGGCCTTGTGGACGGAAAACGGTCGCGAAGCAGGAGCGCCGGCCCTGGCAAGAACAGCGGGCCGGTGGCAAGACAATTGTCACCCTCTGCTTGTGCAGAGAGACGAAGCTAAGGAGACACGGGGGGATGATTGGGCACGGGAGCGTGCTCTAATCTGAGGAAGGAGTCTGGACAGAAGGAAGGCCTTTCCTGTGCCTCTGGGCCCAAGGGGATAGCAGGTCCTTGGCCACCTGTCCAGAGGGCAGACGTGGGCTTGCCACCAATCTCCCCAACCTGAACTCGCAGAAACACCTCCTGGAGGAACGGGCAATCAAATGCCGTCTTCCTCCAGGATGTGGCAGCCTTGGCGGAGGCAGGGGGTGTGTCGGGGAAACAGGGACAGTTTCCCATTACTCCCCATCCCAGGGCACGGGCCGTGTGCAGTGATCCTCTCGCGGCTCCTCAAGGATGGGGAAGGCACGAGCCTAGTCCCCTGTCCCCCTGAATGCCAGAGCGAAAGGGCAGGCCTTGCCTACGAGGAGAGATGTCATTGTGAGCAGAGTGCCATCCTAGGCCATGCACGCTGCTGCAGGGTCGAGGCTGGGTCTGCTTATTTCGGCTTGGTAGGATGAACCCAGGATGTGAACTTGGAGCCCGGGAAAGCAAGGCCCAAGAGGCACCAGCTCTCCCGCTGCTCTTCTTCCCTGAAGCGACTAAAGCCTTGCTGAGGAAGCAGCGGCCAAGTGCTGTTCGCTCCAAGCCAAAGCCTCTGCGAAAGCACAGCATTCGCTGAGAAATCAGAGTCGGATCTGCGGGCTCTACTGCTGCTTGCCTGAGCCCGGTCTCGCGGTGGGAGAAACCCGCATACAGCGAAATCGTCTTTGCCCGGGCATCTCCTCTGGGAAAGCACAGCATTCACTGGGAAATCAGAATCGGATGTGGGGGATGCTGCTGCTGAATACCTAAGCTACTCTCCACAGCACGTTGGAAGATACCCGCATGCAACGAAATCCTCTTTGCCCTAGCACCTCTTTGCCTAAGAGAGAAGCGTGGTTGCACATCTGAAAGGGCCTTAAGGAAAGGGACATGTCTTTCACTGCACTCCCCAGGAGCAAGTCTGGGGCAGGCCGAACGAGCCGCCCCCAGAGAAGAGAAGGTGCCATTGGCCTTGAGTTTGGGAAACGGTCGGGAAGCAGGAGAGCCTGCCGTGGCAGGAAGAGCAGGCCGGTGGCAAGACAAGTGTCACCCGCTCCCGGTGCGGAGAGACGAAGCCTCACTGCTAATGAGACATGAGGTGACGACTAGGGCAGGGGCACCTGCTCCACTCTGAGGAAGGAGTCTGGGCAGAAGGCAGGCCTGTCTTGTGCCTCTGGTCCCAAGGGGACAGCATGTCCTTGACCACCTGTCCGTAGGGCACACTTGGGCTTGCTACCAGGAGCCAAACCCGGAACTTGAGGAACAGCTCCCTCGTGAAATGGGCAGTCAGATGCCATCTTCCTCCAAGATGTGACAGCGTTTTCGGTGGCAGGGGGTTTGCCGGGGAAGGAGTGGGGACAGTCCCCCAAAGCTCCCCATTCCAGGCAACGGACGGTGTTCAGGGATCCTGTCGCCTCTCCTCTCCTGTGGCGAAGGCACTGGCCTTGTCCGTGAGTCCGCCTGAGAGCCAGTACCAAAGGCCAAGCGTTGCCTACAACGGGAGTTGGTAGTGTGCATTGAGTGCCATCCTAGGCCACGCACGCTGCTGCAGGTTTGTGGCTGTGTCTGCTTATTTCGGCCTGGCAGCGAGAACCCAGGGCGCCAACATGAAGCCCGGGACAGCAAGGCCTAAGACGGACCAGCTCTCCGCAGCTCTTCTTCCCTGACGCGACAGAGCAAACACCGAAATCCTTGCTGAGGAAGCAGCAACGAAGTGCGGTTCCCGCCAAGCTGAATACCTATGCGAAAGCATAGCCATCGCTGGGAAATCAGAGTCGTTTCTGTGGGCTGCTGTTGCTGCTTGCCTTAGCCTAGTATTCGAGCACGGCGGGAGGAACCCGCATAGAGGAAAAGCCTCTTTGCTAGGGCATCCCCTCTGGGAAAGCACAGCATTCTCTGGGAAATCAGAGTCGGATCTGTGGGATGCTGCTGCTGTTTTCCTGAGGAAGACTCCACAGCACGGTGTAATAAATCTGCATGGAGCGAGATCCACTTTGCCTGGGCATCCCTTCTGCCTGAGAGAGAAGCGTGGTTGCGCCTGTGGAAAGAGCCTTAAAGAAAGGGACATGTCTGTCACTGCACTCCCCAGGAGCCTGTCTCGGGAAAGTGCAGCATGCTGCCCCAGGAGAAGAGAAGGAGTCGTTGGCCTTGTGGACGGAAAACGGTCGCGAAGCAGGAGCGCCGGCCCTGGCAAGAACAGCGGGCCGGTGGCAAGACAATTGTCACCCTCTGCTTGTGCAGAGAGACGAAGCTAAGGAGACACGGGGGGATGATTGGGCACGGGAGCGTGCTCTAATCTGAGGAAGGAGTCTGGACAGAAGGAAGGCCTTTCCTGTGCCTCTGGGCCCAAGGGGATAGCAGGTCCTTGGCCACCTGTCCAGAGGGCAGACGTGGGCTTGCCACCAATCTCCCCAACCTGAACTCGCAGAAACACCTCCTGGAGGAACGGGCAATCAAATGCCGTCTTCCTCCAGGATGTGGCAGCCTTGGCGGAGGCAGGGGGTGTGTCGGGGAAACAGGGACAGTTTCCCATTACTCCCCATCCCAGGGCACGGGCCGTGTGCAGTGATCCTCTCGCGGCTCCTCAAGGATGGGGAAGGCACGAGCCTAGTCCCCTGTCCCCCTGAATGCCAGAGCGAAAGGGCAGGCCTTGCCTACGAGGAGAGATGTCATTGTGAGCAGAGTGCCATCCTAGGCCATGCACGCTGCTGCAGGGTCGAGGCTGGGTCTGCTTATTTCGGCTTGGTAGGATGAACTCAGGATGTGAACTTGGAGCCCGGGAAAGCAAGGCCCAAGAGGCACCAGCTCTCCCGCTGCTCTTCTTCCCTGAAGCGACTAAAGCCTTGCTGAGGAAGCAGCGGCCAAGTGCTGTTCGCTCCAAGCCAAAGCCTCTGCGAAAGCACAGCATTCGCCGAGAAATCAGAGTCGGATCTGCGGGCTCTACTGCTGCTTGCCTGAGCCCGGTGTAACGGTGGGAGAAACCCGCATACAGCGAAATCGTCTTTGCCCGGGCATCTCCTCTGGGAAAGCACAACATTCACTGGGAAATCAGAATCGGATGTGGGGGATGCTGCTGCTGAATACCTAAGCTACTCTCCACAGCACGTTGGAAGATACCCGCATGCAACGAAATCCTCTTTGCCCTAGCACCTCTTTGCCTAAGAGAGAAGCGTGGTTGCACATCTGAAAGGGCCTTAAGGAAAGGGACATGTCTTTCACTGCACTCCCCAGGAGCAAGTCTGGGGCAGGCCGAACGAGCCGCCCCCAGAGAAGAGAAGGTGCCATTGGCCTTGAGTTTGGGAAACGGTCGGGAAGCAGGAGAGCCTGCCGTGGCAGGAAGAGCAGGCCGGTGGCAAGACAAGTGTCACCCGCTCCCGGTGCGGAGAGACGAAGCCTCACTGCTAATGAGACATGAGGTGACGACTAGGGCAGGGGCACCTGCTCCACTCTGAGGAAGGAGTCTGGGCAGAAGGCAGGCCTGTCTTGTGCCTCTGGTCCCAAGGGGACAGCATGTCCTTGACCACCTGTCCGTAGGGCACACTTGGGCTTGCTACCAGGAGCCAAACCCGGAACTTGAGGAACAGCTCCCTCGTGAAATGGGCAGTCAGATGCCATCTTCCTCCAAGATGTGACAGCGTTTTCGGTGGCAGGGGGTTTGCCGGGGAAGGAGTGGGGACAGTCCCCCAAAGCTCCCCATTCCAGGCAACGGACGGTGTTCAGGGATCCTGTCGCCTCTCCTCTCCTGTGGCGAAGGCACTGGCCTTGTCCGTGAGTCCGCCTGAGAGCCAGTACCAAAGGCCAAGCGTTGCCTACAACGGGAGTTGGTAGTGTGCATTGAGTGCCATCCTAGGCCACGCACGCTGCTGCAGGTTTGTGGCTGTGTCTGCTTATTTCGGCCTGGCAGCGAGAACCCAGGGCGCCAACATGAAGCCCGGGACAGCAAGGCCTAAGACGGACCAGCTCTCCGCAGCTCTTCTTCCCTGACGCGACAGAGCAAACACCGAAATCCTTGCTGAGGAAGCAGCAACGAAGTGCGGTTCCCGCCAAGCTGAATACCTATGCGAAAGCATAGCCATCGCTGGGAAATCAGAGTCGTTTCTGTGGGCTGCTGTTGCTGCTTGCCTTAGCCTAGTATTCGAGCACGGCGGGAGGAACCCGCATAGAGCAAAAGCCTCTTTGCTAGGGCATCCCCTCTGGGAAAGCACAGCATTCTCTGGGAAATCAGAGTCGGATCTGTGGGATGCTGCTGCTGTTTTCCTGAGGAAGACTCCACAGCACGGTGTAATAAATCTGCATGGAGCGAGATCCACTTTGCCTGGGCATCCCTTCTGCCTGAGAGAGAAGCGTGGTTGCGCCTGTGGAAAGAGCCTTAAAGAAAGGGACATGTCTGTCACTGCACTCCCCAGGAGCCTGTCTCGGGAAAGTGCAGCATGCTGCCCCAGGAGAAGAGAAGGAGTCGTTGGCCTTGTGGACGGAAAACGGTCGCGAAGCAGGAGCGCCGGCCCTGGCAAGAACAGCGGGCCGGTGGCAAGACAATTGTCACCCTCTGCTTGTGCAGAGAGACGAAGCTAAGGAGACACGGGGGGATGATTGGGCACGGGAGCGTGCTCTAATCTGAGGAAGGAGTCTGGACAGAAGGAAGGCCTTTCCTGTGCCTCTGGGCCCAAGGGGATAGCAGGTCCTTGGCCACCTGTCCAGAGGGCAGACGTGGGCTTGCCACCAATCTCCCCAACCTGAACTCGCAGAAACACCTCCTGGAGGAACGGGCAATCAAATGCCGTCTTCCTCCAGGATGTGGCAGCCTTGGCGGAGGCAGGGGGTGTGTCGGGGAAACAGGGACAGTTTCCCATTACTCCCCATCCCAGGGCACGGGCCGTGTGCAGTGATCCTCTCGCGGCTCCTCAAGGATGGGGAAGGCACGAGCCTAGTCCCCTGTCCCCCTGAATGCCAGAGCGAAAGGGCAGGCCTTGCCTACGAGGAGAGATGTCATTGTGAGCAGAGTGCCATCCTAGGCCATGCACGCTGCTGCAGGGTCGAGGCTGGGTCTGCTTATTTCGGCTTGGTAGGATGAACCCAGGATGTGAACTTGGAGCCCGGGAAAGCAAGGCCCAAGAGGCACCAGCTCTCCCGCTGCTCTTCTTCCCTGAAGCGACTAAAGCCTTGCTGAGGAAGCAGCGGCCAAGTGCTGTTCGCTCCAAGCCAAAGCCTCTGCGAAAGCACAGCATTCGCCGAGAAATCATAGTCGGATCTGCGGGCTCTACTGCTGCTTGCCTGAGCCCGGTGTAACGGTGGGAGAAACCCGCATACAGCGAAATCGTCTTTGCCCGGGCATCTCCTCTGGGAAAGCACAACATTCACTGGGAAATCAGAATCGGATGTGGGGGATGCTGCTGCTGAATACCTAAGCTACTCTCCACAGCACGTTGGAAGATACCCGCATGCAACGAAATCCTCTTTGCCCTAGCACCTCTTTGCCTAAGAGAGAAGCGTGGTTGCACATCTGAAAGGGCCTTAAGGAAAGGGACATGTCTTTCACTGCACTCCCCAGGAGCAAGTCTGGGGCAGGCCGAACGAGCCGCCCCCAGAGAAGAGAAGGTGCCATTGGCCTTGAGTTTGGGAAACGGTCGGGAAGCAGGAGAGCCTGCCGTGGCAGGAAGAGCAGGCCGGTGGCAAGACAAGTGTCACCCGCTCCCGGTGCGGAGAGACGAAGCCTCACTGCTAATGAGACATGAGGTGACGACTAGGGCAGGGGCACCTGCTCCACTCTGAGGAAGGAGTCTGGGCAGAAGGCAGGCCTGTCTTGTGCCTCTGGTCCCAAGGGGACAGCATGTCCTTGACCACCTGTCCGTAGGGCACACTTGGGCTTGCTACCAGGAGCCAAACCCGGAACTTGAGGAACAGCTCCCTCGTGAAATGGGCAGTCAGATGCCATCTTCCTCCAAGATGTGACAGCGTTTTCGGTGGCAGGGGGTTTGCCGGGGAAGGAGTGGGGACAGTCCCCCAAAGCTCCCCATTCCAGGCAACGGACGGTGTTCAGGGATCCTGTCGCCTCTCCTCTCCTGTGGCGAAGGCACTGGCCTTGTCCGTGAGTCCGCCTGAGAGCCAGTACCAAAGGCCAAGCGTTGCCTACAACGGGAGTTGGTAGTGTGCATTGAGTGCCATCCTAGGCCACGCACGCTGCTGCAGGTTTGTGGCTGTGTCTGCTTATTTCGGCCTGGCAGCGAGAACCCAGGGCGCCAACATGAAGCCCGGGACAGCAAGGCCTAAGACGGACCAGCTCTCCGCAGCTCTTCTTCCCTGACGCGACAGAGCAAACACCGAAATCCTTGCTGAGGAAGCAGCAACGAAGTGCGGTTCCCGCCAAGCTGAATACCTATGCGAAAGCATAGCCATCGCTGGGAAATCAGAGTCGTTTCTGTGGGCTGCTGTTGCTGCTTGCCTTAGCCTAGTATTCGAGCACGGCGGGAGGAACCCGCATAGAGCAAAAGCCTCTTTGCTAGGGCATCCCCTCTGGGAAAGCACAGCATTCTCTGGGAAATCAGAGTCGGATCTGTGGGATGCTGCTGCTGTTTTCCTGAGGAAGACTCCACAGCACGGTGTAATAAATCTGCATGGAGCGAGATCCACTTTGCCTGGGCATCCCTTCTGCCTGAGAGAGAAGCGTGGTTGCGCCTGTGGAAAGAGCCTTAAAGAAAGGGACATGTCTGTCACTGCACTCCCCAGGAGCCTGTCTCGGGAAAGTGCAGCATGCTGCCCCAGGAGAAGAGAAGGAGTCGTTGGCCTTGTGGACGGAAAACGGTCGCGAAGCAGGAGCGCCGGCCCTGGCAAGAACAGCGGGCCGGTGGCAAGACAATTGTCACCCTCTGCTTGTGCAGAGAGACGAAGCTAAGGAGACACGGGGGGATGATTGGGCACGGGAGCGTGCTCTAATCTGAGGAAGGAGTCTGGACAGAAGGAAGGCCTTTCCTGTGCCTCTGGGCCCAAGGGGATAGCAGGTCCTTGGCCACCTGTCCAGAGGGCAGACGTGGGCTTGCCACCAATCTCCCCAACCTGAACTCGCAGAAACACCTCCTGGAGGAACGGGCAATCAAATGCCGTCTTCCTCCAGGATGTGGCAGCCTTGGCGGAGGCAGGGGGTGTGTCGGGGAAACAGGGACAGTTTCCCATTACTCCCCATCCCAGGGCACGGGCCGTGTGCAGTGATCCTCTCGCGGCTCCTCAAGGATGGGGAAGGCACGAGCCTAGTCCCCTGTCCCCCTGAATGCCAGAGCGAAAGGGCAGGCCTTGCCTACGAGGAGAGATGTCATTGTGAGCAGAGTGCCATCCTAGGCCATGCACGCTGCTGCAGGGTCGAGGCTGGGTCTGCTTATTTCGGCTTGGTAGGATGAACCCAGGATGTGAACTTGGAGCCCGGGAAAGCAAGGCCCAAGAGGCACCAGCTCTCCCGCTGCTCTTCTTCCCTGAAGCGACTAAAGCCTTGCTGAGGAAGCAGCGGCCAAGTGCTGTTCGCTCCAAGCCAAAGCCTCTGCGAAAGCACAGCATTCGCCGAGAAATCAGAGTCGGATCTGCGGGCTCTACTGCTGCTTGCCTGAGCCCGGTGTAACGGTGGGAGAAACCCGCATACAGCGAAATCGTCTTTGCCCGGGCATCTCCTCTGGGAAAGCACAACATTCACTGGGAAATCAGAATCGGATGTGGGGGATGCTGCTGCTGAATACCTAAGCTACTCTCCACAGCACGTTGGAAGATACCCGCATGCAACGAAATCCTCTTTGCCCTAGCACCTCTTTGCCTAAGAGAGAAGCGTGGTTGCACATCTGAAAGGGCCTTAAGGAAAGGGACATGTCTTTCACTGCACTCCGCAGGAGCAAGTCTGGGGCAGGCCAAACAAGCCGCCCCCAGAGAAGAGAAGGTGCCATTGGCCTTGAGTTTGGGAAACGGTCGGGAAGCAGGAGAGCCTGCCGTGGCAGGAAGAGCAGGCCGGTGGCAAGACAAGTGTCACCCGCTCCCGGTGCGGAGAGACGAAGCCTCACTGCTAATGAGACATGAGGTGACGACTAGGGCAGGGGCACCTGCTCCACTCTGAGGAAGGAGTCTGGGCAGAAGGCAGGCCTGTCTTGTGCCTCTGGTCCCAAGGGGACAGCATGTCCTTGACCACCTGTCCGTAGGGCACACTTGGGCTTGCTACCAGGAGCCAAACCCGGAACTTGAGGAACAGCTCCCTCGTGAAATGGGCAGTCAGATGCCATCTTCCTCCAAGATGTGACAGCGTTTTCGGTGGCAGGGGGTTTGCCGGGGAAGGAGTGGGGACAGTCCCCCAAAGCTCCCCATTCCAGGGAACGGACGGTGTTCAGGGATCCTGTCGCCTCTCCTCTCCTGTGGCGAAGGCACTGGCCTTGTCCGTGAGTCCGCCTGAGTGCCAGTACCAAAGACCAAGCGTTGCCTACAACGGGAGTTGGTAGTGTGCATTGAGTGCCATCCTAGGCCACGCACGCTGCTGCAGGTTTGTGGCTGTGTCTGCTTATTTCGGCCTGGCAGCGAGAACCCAGGGCGCCAACATGAAGCCCGGGACAGCAAGGCCTAAGACGGACCAGCTCTCCGCAGCTCTTCTTCCCTGACGTGACAGAGCAAACACCGAAATCCTTGCTGAGGAAGCAGCAGCGAAGTGCGGTTCCCGCCAAGCTGAAAACCTATGCGAAAGCATAGCCATCGCTGGGAAATCAGAGTCGTTTCTGTGGGCTGCTGTTGCTGCTTGCCTTAGCCTAGTATTCGAGCACGGCGGGAGGAACCCGCATAGAGCAAAAGCCTCCTTGCTAGGGCATCCCCTCTGAGAAAGCACAGCATTCTCTGGGAAATCAGAGTCGGATCTGTGGGATGCTGCTGCTGTTTTCCTGAGGAAGACTCCACAGCACGGTGTAATAAATCCGCATGGAGCGAGATCCACTTTGCCTGGGCATCCCTTCTGCCTGAGAGAGAAGCGTGGTTGCGCCTATGGAAAGATCCTTAAAGAAAGGGACATGTCTGTCACTGCACTCCGCAGGAGCCTGTCTAGGGAAAGTGCAGCATGCTGCCCCAGGAGAAGAGAAGGAGTCGTTGGCCTTGTGGACGGAAAACGGTCGCGAAGCAGGAGCGCCGGCCCTGGCAAGAACAGCGGGCCGGTGGCAAGACAATTGTCACCCTCTGCTTGTGCAGAGAGACGAAGCTAAGGAGACACGAGGGGATGATTGGGCACGGGAGCGTGCTCTAATCTGAGGAAGGAGTCTGGACAGAAGGAAGGCCTTTCCTGTGCCTCTGGGCCCAAGGGGATAGCAGGTCCTTGGCCACCTGTCCAGAGGGCAGACGTGGGCTTGCCACCAATCTCCCGAACCTGAACTCGCAGAAACACCTCCTGGAGGAACGGGCAATCAAATGCCGTCTTCCTCCAGGATGTGGCAGCCTTGGCGGAGGCAGGGGGTGTGTCGGGGAAACAGGGACAGTTTCCCATTACTCCCCATCCCAGGGCACGGGCCGTGTGCAGTGATCCTCTCGCGGCTCCTCAAGGATGGGGAAGGCACGAGCCTAGTCCCCTGTCCCCCTGAATGCCAGAGCGAAAGGGCAGGCCTTGCCTACGAGGAGAGATGTCATTGTGAGCAGAGTGCCATCCTAGGCCATGCACGCTGCTGCAGGGTCGAGGCTGGGTCTGCTTATTTCGGCTTGGTAGGATGAACCCAGGATGTGAACTTGGAGCCCGGGAAAGCAAGGCCCAAGAGGCACCAGCTCTCCCGCTGCTCTTCTTCCCTGAAGCGACTAAAGCCTTGCTGAGGAAGCAGCGGCCAAGTGCTGTTCGCTCCAAGCCAAAGCCTCTGTGAAAGCACAGCATTCGCCGAGAAATCAGAGTCGGATCTGCGGGCTCTACTGCTGCTTGCCTGAGCCCGGTGTAACGGTGGGAGAAACCCGCATACAGCGAAATCCTCTTTGCCCGGGCATCTCCTCTGGGAAAGCACAGCATTCACTGGGAAATCAGAATCGGATGTGGGGGATGCTGCTGCTGAATACCTAAGCTACTCTCCACAGCACGTTGGAAGATACCCGCATGCAACGAAATCCTCTTTGCCCTAGCACCTCTTTGCCTAAGAGAGAAGCGTGGTTGCACATCTGAAAGGGCCTTAAGGAAAGGGACATGTCTTTCACTGCACTCCCCAGGAGCAAGTCTGGGGCAGGCCGAACAAGCCGCCCCCAGAGAAGAGAAGGTGCCATTGGCCTTGAGTTTGGGAAACGGTCGGGAAGCAGGAGAGCCTGCCGTGGCAGGAAGAGCAGGCCGGTGGCAAGACAAGTGTCACTCGCTCCCTGTGCGGAGAGACGAAGCCTCACTGCTAATGAGACATGAGGTGACGACTAGGGCAGGGGCACCTGCTCCACTCTGAGGAAGGAGTCTGGGCAGAAGGCAGGCCTGTCTTGTGCCTCTGGTCCCAAGGGGACAGCATGTCCTTGACCACCTGTCCGTAGGGCACACTTGGGCTTGCTACCAGGAGCCAAACCCGGAACTTGAGGAACAGCTCCCTCGTGAAATGGGCAGTCAGATGCCATCTTCCTCCAAGATGTGACAGCGTTTTCGGTGGCAGGGGGTTTGCCGGGGAAGGAGTGGGGACAGTCCCCCAAAGCTCCCCATTCCAGGGAACGGACGGTGTTCAGGGATCCTGTCGCCTCTCCTCTCCTGTGGCGAAGGCACTTGCCTTGTCCGTGAGTCCGCCTGAGAGCCAGTACCAAAGGCCAAGCGTTGCCTACAACGGGAGTTGGTAGTGTGCATTGAGTGCCATCCTAGGCCACGCACGCTGCTGCAGGTTTGTGGCTGTGTCTGCTTATTTCGGCCTGGCAGCGAGAACCCAGGGCGCCAACATGAAGCCCGGGACAGCAAGGCCTAAGACGGACCAGCTCTCCGCAGCTCTTCTTCCCTGACGCGACAGAGCAAACACCGAAATCCTTGCTGAGGAAGCAGCAGCGAAGTGCGGTTCCCGCCAAGCTGAAAACCTATGCGAAAGCATAGCCATCGCTGGGAAATCAGAGTCGTTTCTGTGGGCTGCTGTTGCTGCTTGCCTTAGCCTAGTATTCGAGCACGGCGGGAGGAACCCGCATAGAGCAAAAGCCTCTTTGCTAGGGCATCCCGTCTGAGAAAGCACAGCATTCTCTGGGAAATCAGAGTCGGATCTGTGGGATGCTGCTGCTGTTTTCCTGAGGAAGACTCCACAGCACGGTGTAATAAATCCGCATGGAGCGAGATCCACTTTGCCTGGGCATCCCTTCTGCCTGAGAGAGAAGCGTGGTTGCGCCTGTGGAAAGATCCTTAAAGAAAGGGACATGTCTGTCACTGCACTCCGCAGGAGCCTGTCTAGGGAAAGTGCAGCATGCTGCCCCAGGAGAAGAGAAGGAGTCGTTGGCCTTGTGGACGGAAAACGGTCGCGAAGCAGGAGCGCCGGCCCTGGCAAGAACAGCGGGCCGGTGGCAAGACAATTGTCACCCTCTGCTTGTGCAGAGAGACGAAGCTAAGGAGACACGAGGGGATGATTGGGCACGGGAGCGTGCTCTAATCTGAGGAAGGAGTCTGGACAGAAGGAAGGCCTTTCCTGTGCCTCTGGGCCCAAGGGGATAGCAGGTCCTTGGCCACCTGTCCAGAGGGCAGACGTGGGCTTGCCACCAATCTCCCGAACCTGAACTCGCAGAAACACCTCCTGGAGGAACGGGCAATCAAATGCCGTCTTCCTCCAGGATGTGGCAGCCTTGGCGGAGGCAGGGGGTGTGTCGGGGAAACAGGGACAGTTTCCCATTACTCCCCATCCCAGGGCACGGGCCGTGTGCAGTGATCCTCTCGCGGCTCCTCAAGGATGGGGAAGGCACGAGCCTAGTCCCCTGTCCCCCTGAATGCCAGAGCGAAAGGGCAGGCCTTGCCTACGAGGAGAGATGTCATTGTGAGCAGAGTGCCATCCTAGGCCATGCACGCTGCTGCAGGGTCGAGGCTGGGTCTGCTTATTTCGGCTTGGTAGGATGAACCCAGGATGTGAACTTGGAGCCCGGGAAAGCAAGGCCCAAGAGGCACCAGCTCTCCCGCTGCTCTTCTTCCCTGAAGCGTCTAAAGCCTTGCTGAGGAAGCAGCGGCCAAGTGCTGTTCGCTCCAAGCCAAAGCCTCTGTGAAAGCACAGCATTCGCCGAGAAATCAGAGTCGGATCTGCGGGCTCTACTGCTGCTTGCCTGAGCCCGGTGTAACGGTGGGAGAAATCCGCATACAGCGAAATCGTCTTTGCCCGGGCATCTCCTCTGGGAAAGCACAGCATTCACTGGGAAATCAGAATCGGATGTGGGGGATGCTGCTGCTGAATACCTAAGCTACTCTCCACAGCACGTTGGAAGATACCCGCATGCAACGAAATCCTCTTTGCCCTAGCACCTCTTTGCCTAAGAGAGAAGCGTGGTTGCACATCTGAAAGGGCCTTAAGGAAAGGGACATGTCTTTCACTGCACTCCGCAGGAGCAAGTCTGGGGCAGGCCGAACGAGCCGCCCCCAGAGAAGAGAAGGTGCCATTGGCCTTGAGTTTGGGAAACGGTCGGGAAGCAGGAGAGCCTGCCGTGGCAGGAAGAGCAGGCCGGTGGCAAGACAAGTGTCACCCGCTCCCGGTGCGGAGAGACGAAGCCTCACTGCTAATGAGACATGAGGTGACGACTAGGGCAGGGGCACCTGCTCCACTCTGAGGAAGGAGTCTGGGCAGAAGGCAGGCCTGTCTTGTGCCTCTGGTCCCAAGGGGACAGCATGTCCTTGACCACCTGTCCGTAGGGCACACTTGGGCTTGCTACCAGGAGCCAAACCCGGAACTTGAGGAACAGCTCCCTCGTGAAATGGGCAGTCAGATGCCATCTTCCTCCAAGATGTGACAGCGTTTTCGGTGGCAGGGGGTTTGCCGGGGAAGGAGTGGGGACAGTCCCCCAAAGCTCCCCATTCCAGGCAACGGACGGTGTTCAGGGATCCTGTCGCCTCTCCTCTCCTGTGGCGAAGGCACTGGCCTTGTCCGTGAGTCCGCCTGAGAGCCAGTACCAAAGGCCAAGCGTTGCCTACAACGGGAGTTGGTAGTGTGCATTGAGTGCCATCCTAGGCCACGCACGCTGCTGCAGGTTTGTGGCTGTGTCTGCTTATTTCGGCCTGGCAGCGAGAACCCAGGGCGCCAACATGAAGCCCGGGACAGCAAGGCCTAAGACGGACCAGCTCTCCGCAGCTCTTCTTCCCTGACGCGACAGAGCAAACACCGAAATCCTTGCTGAGGAAGCAGCAACGAAGTGCGGTTCCCGCCAAGCTGAATACCTATGCGAAAGCATAGCCATCGCTGGGAAATCAGAGTCGTTTCTGTGGGCTGCTGTTGCTGCTTGCCTTAGCCTAGTATTCGAGCACGGCGGGAGGAACCCGCATAGAGGAAAAGCCTCTTTGCTAGGGCATCCCCTCTGGGAAAGCACAGCATTCTCTGGGAAATCAGAGTCGGATCTGTGGGATGCTGCTGCTGTTTTCCTGAGGAAGACTCCACAGCACGGTGTAATAAATCTGCATGGAGCGAGATCCACTTTGCCTGGGCATCCCTTCTGCCTGAGAGAGAAGCGTGGTTGCGCCTGTGGAAAGAGCCTTAAAGAAAGGGACATGTCTGTCACTGCACTCCCCAGGAGCCTGTCTCGGGAAAGTGCAGCATGCTGCCCCAGGAGAAGAGAAGGAGTCGTTGGCCTTGTGGACGGAAAACGGTCGCGAAGCAGGAGCGCCGGCCCTGGCAAGAACAGCGGGCCGGTGGCAAGACAATTGTCACCCTCTGCTTGTGCAGAGAGACGAAGCTAAGGAGACACGGGGGGATGATTGGGCACGGGAGCGTGCTCTAATCTGAGGAAGGAGTCTGGACAGAAGGAAGGCCTTTCCTGTGCCTCTGGGCCCAAGGGGATAGCAGGTCCTTGGCCACCTGTCCAGAGGGCAGACGTGGGCTTGCCACCAATCTCCCCAACCTGAACTCGCAGAAACACCTCCTGGAGGAACGGGCAATCAAATGCCGTCTTCCTCCAGGATGTGGCAGCCTTGGCGGAGGCAGGGGGTGTGTCGGGGAAACAGGGACAGTTTCCCATTACTCCCCATCCCAGGGCACGGGCCGTGTGCAGTGATCCTCTCGCGGCTCCTCAAGGATGGGGAAGGCACGAGCCTAGTCCCCTGTCCCCCTGAATGCCAGAGCGAAAGGGCAGGCCTTGCCTACGAGGAGAGATGTCATTGTGAGCAGAGTGCCATCCTAGGCCATGCACGCTGCTGCAGGGTCGAGGCTGGGTCTGCTTATTTCGGCTTGGTAGGATGAACTCAGGATGTGAACTTGGAGCCCGGGAAAGCAAGGCCCAAGAGGCACCAGCTCTCCCGCTGCTCTTCTTCCCTGAAGCGACTAAAGCCTTGCTGAGGAAGCAGCGGCCAAGTGCTGTTCGCTCCAAGCCAAAGCCTCTGCGAAAGCACAGCATTCGCCGAGAAATCAGAGTCGGATCTGCGGGCTCTACTGCTGCTTGCCTGAGCCCGGTGTAACGGTGGGAGAAACCCGCATACAGCGAAATCGTCTTTGCCCGGGCATCTCCTCTGGGAAAGCACAACATTCACTGGGAAATCAGAATCGGATGTGGGGGATGCTGCTGCTGAATACCTAAGCTACTCTCCACAGCACGTTGGAAGATACCCGCATGCAACGAAATCCTCTTTGCCCTAGCACCTCTTTGCCTAAGAGAGAAGCGTGGTTGCACATCTGAAAGGGCCTTAAGGAAAGGGACATGTCTTTCACTGCACTCCCCAGGAGCAAGTCTGGGGCAGGCCGAACGAGCCGCCCCCAGAGAAGAGAAGGTGCCATTGGCCTTGAGTTTGGGAAACGGTCGGGAAGCAGGAGAGCCTGCCGTGGCAGGAAGAGCAGGCCGGTGGCAAGACAAGTGTCACCCGCTCCCGGTGCGGAGAGACGAAGCCTCACTGCTAATGAGACATGAGGTGACGACTAGGGCAGGGGCACCTGCTCCACTCTGAGGAAGGAGTCTGGGCAGAAGGCAGGCCTGTCTTGTGCCTCTGGTCCCAAGGGGACAGCATGTCCTTGACCACCTGTCCGTAGGGCACACTTGGGCTTGCTACCAGGAGCCAAACCCGGAACTTGAGGAACAGCTCCCTCGTGAAATGGGCAGTCAGATGCCATCTTCCTCCAAGATGTGACAGCGTTTTCGGTGGCAGGGGGTTTGCCGGGGAAGGAGTGGGGACAGTCCCCCAAAGCTCCCCATTCCAGGCAACGGACGGTGTTCAGGGATCCTGTCGCCTCTCCTCTCCTGTGGCGAAGGCACTGGCCTTGTCCGTGAGTCCGCCTGAGAGCCAGTACCAAAGGCCAAGCGTTGCCTACAACGGGAGTTGGTATTGTGTATTGAGTGCCATCCTAGGCCACGCACGCTGCTGCAGGTTTGTGGCTGTGTCTGCTTATTTCGGCCTGGCAGCGAGAACCCAGGGCGCCAACATGAAGCCCGGGACAGCAAGGCCTAAGACGGACCAGCTCTCCGCAGCTCTTCTTCCCTGACGCGACAGAGCAAACACCGAAATCCTTGCTGAGGAAGCAGCAACGAAGTGCGGTTCCCGCCAAGCTGAATACCTATGCGAAAGCATAGCCATCGCTGGGAAATCAGAGTCGTTTCTGTGGGCTGCTGTTGCTGCTTGCCTTAGCCTAGTATTCGAGCACGGCGGGAGGAACCCGCATAGAGCAAAAGCCTCTTTGCTAGGGCATCCCCTCTGGGAAAGCACAGCATTCTCTGGGAAATCAGAGTCGGATCTGTGGGATGCTGCTGCTGTTTTCCTGAGGAAGACTCCACAGCACGGTGTAATAAATCTGCATGGAGCGAGATCCACTTTGCCTGGGCATCCCTTCTGCCTGAGAGAGAAGCGTGGTTGCGCCTGTGGAAAGAGCCTTAAAGAAAGGGACATGTCTGTCACTGCACTCCCCAGGAGCCTGTCTCGGGAAAGTGCAGCATGCTGCCCCAGGAGAAGAGAAGGAGTCGTTGGCCTTGTGGACGGAAAACGGTCGCGAAGCAGGAGCGCCGGCCCTGGCAAGAACAGCGGGCCGGTGGCAAGACAATTGTCACCCTCTGCTTGTGCAGAGAGACGAAGCTAAGGAGACACGGGGGGATGATTGGGCACGGGAGCGTGCTCTAATCTGAGGAAGGAGTCTGGACAGAAGGAAGGCCTTTCCTGTGCCTCTGGGCCCAAGGGGATAGCAGGTCCTTGGCCACCTGTCCAGAGGGCAGACGTGGGCTTGCCACCAATCTCCCCAACCTGAACTCGCAGAAACACCTCCTGGAGGAACGGGCAATCAAATGCCGTCTTCCTCCAGGATGTGGCAGCCTTGGCGGAGGCAGGGGGTGTGTCGGGGAAACAGGGACAGTTTCCCATTACTCCCCATCCCAGGGCACGGGCCGTGTGCAGTGATCCTCTCGCGGCTCCTCAAGGATGGGGAAGGCACGAGCCTAGTCCCCTGTCCCCCTGAATGCCAGAGCGAAAGGGCAGGCCTTGCCTACGAGGAGAGATGTCATTGTGAGCAGAGTGCCATCCTAGGCCATGCACGCTGCTGCAGGGTCGAGGCTGGGTCTGCTTATTTCGGCTTGGTAGGATGAACCCAGGATGTGAACTTGGAGCCCGGGAAAGCAAGGCCCAAGAGGCACCAGCTCTCCCGCTGCTCTTCTTCCCTGAAGCGACTAAAGCCTTGCTGAGGAAGCAGCGGCCAAGTGCTGTTCGCTCCAAGCCAAAGCCTCTGCGAAAGCACAGCATTCGCCGAGAAATCATAGTCGGATCTGCGGGCTCTACTGCTGCTTGCCTGAGCCCGGTGTAACGGTGGGAGAAACCCGCATACAGCGAAATCGTCTTTGCCCGGGCATCTCCTCTGGGAAAGCACAACATTCACTGGGAAATCAGAATCGGATGTGGGGGATGCTGCTGCTGAATACCTAAGCTACTCTCCACAGCACGTTGGAAGATACCCGCATGCAACGAAATCCTCTTTGCCCTAGCACCTCTTTGCCTAAGAGAGAAGCGTGGTTGCACATCTGAAAGGGCCTTAAGGAAAGGGACATGTCTTTCACTGCACTCCCCAGGAGCAAGTCTGGGGCAGGCCGAACGAGCCGCCCCCAGAGAAGAGAAGGTGCCATTGGCCTTGAGTTTGGGAAACGGTCGGGAAGCAGGAGAGCCTGCCGTGGCAGGAAGAGCAGGCCGGTGGCAAGACAAGTGTCACCCGCTCCCGGTGCGGAGAGACGAAGCCTCACTGCTAATGAGACATGAGGTGACGACTAGGGCAGGGGCACCTGCTCCACTCTGAGGAAGGAGTCTGGGCAGAAGGCAGGCCTGTCTTGTGCCTCTGGTCCCAAGGGGACAGCATGTCCTTGACCACCTGTCCGTAGGGCACACTTGGGCTTGCTACCAGGAGCCAAACCCGGAACTTGAGGAACAGCTCCCTCGTGAAATGGGCAGTCAGATGCCATCTTCCTCCAAGATGTGACAGCGTTTTCGGTGGCAGGGGGTTTGCCGGGGAAGGAGTGGGGACAGTCCCCCAAAGCTCCCCATTCCAGGCAACGGACGGTGTTCAGGGATCCTGTCGCCTCTCCTCTCCTGTGGCGAAGGCACTGGCCTTGTCCGTGAGTCCGCCTGAGAGCCAGTACCAAAGGCCAAGCGTTGCCTACAACGGGAGTTGGTAGTGTGCATTGAGTGCCATCCTAGGCCACGCACGCTGCTGCAGGTTTGTGGCTGTGTCTGCTTATTTCGGCCTGGCAGCGAGAACCCAGGGCGCCAACATGAAGCCCGGGACAGCAAGGCCTAAGACGGACCAGCTCTCCGCAGCTCTTCTTCCCTGACGCGACAGAGCAAACACCGAAATCCTTGCTGAGGAAGCAGCAACGAAGTGCGGTTCCCGCCAAGCTGAATACCTATGCGAAAGCATAGCCATCGCTGGGAAATCAGAGTCGTTTCTGTGGGCTGCTGTTGCTGCTTGCCTTAGCCTAGTATTCGAGCACGGCGGGAGGAACCCGCATAGAGCAAAAGCCTCTTTGCTAGGGCATCCCCTCTGGGAAAGCACAGCATTCTCTGGGAAATCAGAGTCGGATCTGTGGGATGCTGCTGCTGTTTTCCTGAGGAAGACTCCACAGCACGGTGTAATAAATCTGCATGGAGCGAGATCCACTTTGCCTGGGCATCCCTTCTGCCTGAGAGAGAAGCGTGGTTGCGCCTGTGGAAAGAGCCTTAAAGAAAGGGACATGTCTGTCACTGCACTCCCCAGGAGCCTGTCTCGGGAAAGTGCAGCATGCTGCCCCAGGAGAAGAGAAGGAGTCGTTGGCCTTGTGGACGGAAAACGGTCGCGAAGCAGGAGCGCCGGCCCTGGCAAGAACAGCGGGCCGGTGGCAAGACAATTGTCACCCTCTGCTTGTGCAGAGAGACGAAGCTAAGGAGACACGGGGGGATGATTGGGCACGGGAGCGTGCTCTAATCTGAGGAAGGAGTCTGGACAGAAGGAAGGCCTTTCCTGTGCCTCTGGGCCCAAGGGGATAGCAGGTCCTTGGCCACCTGTCCAGAGGGCAGACGTGGGCTTGCCACCAATCTCCCCAACCTGAACTCGCAGAAACACCTCCTGGAGGAACGGGCAATCAAATGCCGTCTTCCTCCAGGATGTGGCAGCCTTGGCGGAGGCAGGGGGTGTGTCGGGGAAACAGGGACAGTTTCCCATTACTCCCCATCCCAGGGCACGGGCCGTGTGCAGTGATCCTCTCGCGGCTCCTCAAGGATGGGGAAGGCACGAGCCTAGTCCCCTGTCCCCCTGAATGCCAGAGCGAAAGGGCAGGCCTTGCCTACGAGGAGAGATGTCATTGTGAGCAGAGTGCCATCCTAGGCCATGCACGCTGCTGCAGGGTCGAGGCTGGGTCTGCTTATTTCGGCTTGGTAGGATGAACCCAGGATGTGAACTTGGAGCCCGGGAAAGCAAGGCCCAAGAGGCACCAGCTCTCCCGCTGCTCTTCTTCCCTGAAGCGACTAAAGCCTTGCTGAGGAAGCAGCGGCCAAGTGCTGTTCGCTCCAAGCCAAAGCCTCTGCGAAAGCACAGCATTCGCCGAGAAATCAGAGTCGGATCTGCGGGCTCTACTGCTGCTTGCCTGAGCCCGGTGTAACGGTGGGAGAAACCCGCATACAGCGAAATCGTCTTTGCCCGGGCATCTCCTCTGGGAAAGCACAACATTCACTGGGAAATCAGAATCGGATGTGGGGGATGCTGCTGCTGAATACCTAAGCTACTCTCCACAGCACGTTGGAAGATACCCGCATGCAACGAAATCCTCTTTGCCCTAGCACCTCTTTGCCTAAGAGAGAAGCGTGGTTGCACATCTGAAAGGGCCTTAAGGAAAGGGACATGTCTTTCACTGCACTCCCCAGGAGCAAGTCTGGGGCAGGCCGAACGAGCCGCCCCCAGAGAAGAGAAGGTGCCATTGGCCTTGAGTTTGGGAAACGGTCGGGAAGCAGGAGAGCCTGCCGTGGCAGGAAGAGCAGGCCGGTGGCAAGACAAGTGTCACCCGCTCCCGGTGCGGAGAGACGAAGCCTCACTGCTAATGAGACATGAGGTGACGACTAGGGCAGGGGCACCTGCTCCACTCTGAGGAAGGAGTCTGGGCAGAAGGCAGGCCTGTCTTGTGCCTCTGGTCCCAAGGGGACAGCATGTCCTTGACCACCTGTCCGTAGGGCACACTTGGGCTTGCTACCAGGAGCCAAACCCGGAACTTGAGGAACAGCTCCCTCGTGAAATGGGCAGTCAGATGCCATCTTCCTCCAAGATGTGACAGCGTTTTCGGTGGCAGGGGGTTTGCCGGGGAAGGAGTGGGGACAGTCCCCCAAAGCTCCCCATTCCAGGCAACGGACGGTGTTCAGGGATCCTGTCGCCTCTCCTCTCCTGTGGCGAAGGCACTGGCCTTGTCCGTGAGTCCGCCTGAGAGCCAGTACCAAAGGCCAAGCGTTGCCTACAACGGGAGTTGGTAGTGTGCATTGAGTGCCATCCTAGGCCACGCACGCTGCTGCAGGTTTGTGGCTGTGTCTGCTTATTTCGGCCTGGCAGCGAGAACCCAGGGCGCCAACATGAAGCCCGGGACAGCAAGGCCTAAGACGGACCAGCTCTCCGCAGCTCTTCTTCCCTGACGCGACAGAGCAAACACCGAAATCCTTGCTGAGGAAGCAGCAACGAAGTGCGGTTCCCGCCAAGCTGAATACCTATGCGAAAGCATAGCCATCGCTGGGAAATCAGAGTCGTTTCTGTGGGCTGCTGTTGCTGCTTGCCTTAGCCTAGTATTCGAGCACGGCGGGAGGAACCCGCATAGAGCAAAAGCCTCTTTGCTAGGGCATCCCCTCTGGGAAAGCACAGCATTCTCTGGGAAATCAGAGTCGGATCTGTGGGATGCTGCTGCTGTTTTCCTGAGGAAGACTCCACAGCACGGTGTAATAAATCTGCATGGAGCGAGATCCACTTTGCCTGGGCATCCCTTCTGCCTGAGAGAGAAGCGTGGTTGCGCCTGTGGAAAGAGCCTTAAAGAAAGGGACATGTCTGTCACTGCACTCCCCAGGAGCCTGTCTCGGGAAAGTGCAGCATGCTGCCCCAGGAGAAGAGAAGGAGTCGTTGGCCTTGTGGACGGAAAACGGTCGCGAAGCAGGAGCGCCGGCCCTGGCAAGAACAGCGGGCCGGTGGCAAGACAATTGTCACCCTCTGCTTGTGCAGAGAGACGAAGCTAAGGAGACACGGGGGGATGATTGGGCACGGGAGCGTGCTCTAATCTGAGGAAGGAGTCTGGACAGAAGGAAGGCCTTTCCTGTGCCTCTGGGCCCAAGGGGATAGCAGGTCCTTGGCCACCTGTCCAGAGGGCAGACGTGGGCTTGCCACCAATCTCCCCAACCTGAACTCGCAGAAACACCTCCTGGAGGAACGGGCAATCAAATGCCGTCTTCCTCCAGGATGTGGCAGCCTTGGCGGAGGCAGGGGGTGTGTCGGGGAAACAGGGACAGTTTCCCATTACTCCCCATCCCAGGGCACGGGCCGTGTGCAGTGATCCTCTCGCGGCTCCTCAAGGATGGGGAAGGCACGAGCCTAGTCCCCTGTCCCCCTGAATGCCAGAGCGAAAGGGCAGGCCTTGCCTACGAGGAGAGATGTCATTGTGAGCAGAGTGCCATCCTAGGCCATGCACGCTGCTGCAGGGTCGAGGCTGGGTCTGCTTATTTCGGCTTGGTAGGATGAACCCAGGATGTGAACTTGGAGCCCGGGAAAGCAAGGCCCAAGAGGCACCAGCTCTCCCGCTGCTCTTCTTCCCTGAAGCGACTAAAGCCTTGCTGAGGAAGCAGCGGCCAAGTGCTGTTCGCTCCAAGCCAAAGCCTCTGCGAAAGCACAGCATTCGCCGAGAAATCAGAGTCGGATCTGCGGGCTCTACTGCTGCTTGCCTGAGCCCGGTGTAACGGTGGGAGAAACCCGCATACAGCGAAATCGTCTTTGCCCGGGCATCTCCTCTGGGAAAGCACAACATTCACTGGGAAATCAGAATCGGATGTGGGGGATGCTGCTGCTGAATACCTAAGCTACTCTCCACAGCACGTTGGAAGATACCCGCATGCAACGAAATCCTCTTTGCCCTAGCACCTCTTTGCCTAAGAGAGAAGCGTGGTTGCACATCTGAAAGGGCCTTAAGGAAAGGGACATGTCTTTCACTGCACTCCGCAGGAGCAAGTCTGGGGCAGGCCAAACAAGCCGCCCCCAGAGAAGAGAAGGTGCCATTGGCCTTGAGTTTGGGAAACGGTCGGGAAGCAGGAGAGCCTGCCGTGGCAGGAAGAGCAGGCCGGTGGCAAGACAAGTGTCACCCGCTCCCGGTGCGGAGAGACGAAGCCTCACTGCTAATGAGACATGAGGTGACGACTAGGGCAGGGGCACCTGCTCCACTCTGAGGAAGGAGTCTGGGCAGAAGGCAGGCCTGTCTTGTGCCTCTGGTCCCAAGGGGACAGCATGTCCTTGACCACCTGTCCGTAGGGCACACTTGGGCTTGCTACCAGGAGCCAAACCCGGAACTTGAGGAACAGCTCCCTCGTGAAATGGGCAGTCAGATGCCATCTTCCTCCAAGATGTGACAGCGTTTTCGGTGGCAGGGGGTTTGCCGGGGAAGGAGTGGGGACAGTCCCCCAAAGCTCCCCATTCCAGGGAACGGACGGTGTTCAGGGATCCTGTCGCCTCTCCTCTCCTGTGGCGAAGGCACTGGCCTTGTCCGTGAGTCCGCCTGAGTGCCAGTACCAAAGACCAAGCGTTGCCTACAACGGGAGTTGGTAGTGTGCATTGAGTGCCATCCTAGGCCACGCACGCTGCTGCAGGTTTGTGGCTGTGTCTGCTTATTTCGGCCTGGCAGCGAGAACCCAGGGCGCCAACATGAAGCCCGGGACAGCAAGGCCTAAGACGGACCAGCTCTCCGCAGCTCTTCTTCCCTGACGTGACAGAGCAAACACCGAAATCCTTGCTGAGGAAGCAGCAGCGAAGTGCGGTTCCCGCCAAGCTGAAAACCTATGCGAAAGCATAGCCATCGCTGGGAAATCAGAGTCGTTTCTGTGGGCTGCTGTTGCTGCTTGCCTTAGCCTAGTATTCGAGCACGGCGGGAGGAACCCGCATAGAGCAAAAGCCTCCTTGCTAGGGCATCCCCTCTGAGAAAGCACAGCATTCTCTGGGAAATCAGAGTCGGATCTGTGGGATGCTGCTGCTGTTTTCCTGAGGAAGACTCCACAGCACGGTGTAATAAATCCGCATGGAGCGAGATCCACTTTGCCTGGGCATCCCTTCTGCCTGAGAGAGAAGCGTGGTTGCGCCTATGGAAAGATCCTTAAAGAAAGGGACATGTCTGTCACTGCACTCCGCAGGAGCCTGTCTAGGGAAAGTGCAGCATGCTGCCCCAGGAGAAGAGAAGGAGTCGTTGGCCTTGTGGACGGAAAACGGTCGCGAAGCAGGAGCGCCGGCCCTGGCAAGAACAGCGGGCCGGTGGCAAGACAATTGTCACCCTCTGCTTGTGCAGAGAGACGAAGCTAAGGAGACACGAGGGGATGATTGGGCACGGGAGCGTGCTCTAATCTGAGGAAGGAGTCTGGACAGAAGGAAGGCCTTTCCTGTGCCTCTGGGCCCAAGGGGATAGCAGGTCCTTGGCCACCTGTCCAGAGGGCAGACGTGGGCTTGCCACCAATCTCCCGAACCTGAACTCGCAGAAACACCTCCTGGAGGAACGGGCAATCAAATGCCGTCTTCCTCCAGGATGTGGCAGCCTTGGCGGAGGCAGGGGGTGTGTCGGGGAAACAGGGACAGTTTCCCATTACTCCCCATCCCAGGGCACGGGCCGTGTGCAGTGATCCTCTCGCGGCTCCTCAAGGATGGGGAAGGCACGAGCCTAGTCCCCTGTCCCCCTGAATGCCAGAGCGAAAGGGCAGGCCTTGCCTACGAGGAGAGATGTCATTGTGAGCAGAGTGCCATCCTAGGCCATGCACGCTGCTGCAGGGTCGAGGCTGGGTCTGCTTATTTCGGCTTGGTAGGATGAACCCAGGATGTGAACTTGGAGCCCGGGAAAGCAAGGCCCAAGAGGCACCAGCTCTCCCGCTGCTCTTCTTCCCTGAAGCGACTAAAGCCTTGCTGAGGAAGCAGCGGCCAAGTGCTGTTCGCTCCAAGCCAAAGCCTCTGTGAAAGCACAGCATTCGCCGAGAAATCAGAGTCGGATCTGCGGGCTCTACTGCTGCTTGCCTGAGCCCGGTGTAACGGTGGGAGAAACCCGCATACAGCGAAATCCTCTTTGCCCGGGCATCTCCTCTGGGAAAGCACAGCATTCACTGGGAAATCAGAATCGGATGTGGGGGATGCTGCTGCTGAATACCTAAGCTACTCTCCACAGCACGTTGGAAGATACCCGCATGCAACGAAATCCTCTTTGCCCTAGCACCTCTTTGCCTAAGAGAGAAGCGTGGTTGCACATCTGAAAGGGCCTTAAGGAAAGGGACATGTCTTTCACTGCACTCCCCAGGAGCAAGTCTGGGGCAGGCCGAACAAGCCGCCCCCAGAGAAGAGAAGGTGCCATTGGCCTTGAGTTTGGGAAACGGTCGGGAAGCAGGAGAGCCTGCCGTGGCAGGAAGAGCAGGCCGGTGGCAAGACAAGTGTCACTCGCTCCCTGTGCGGAGAGACGAAGCCTCACTGCTAATGAGACATGAGGTGACGACTAGGGCAGGGGCACCTGCTCCACTCTGAGGAAGGAGTCTGGGCAGAAGGCAGGCCTGTCTTGTGCCTCTGGTCCCAAGGGGACAGCATGTCCTTGACCACCTGTCCGTAGGGCACACTTGGGCTTGCTACCAGGAGCCAAACCCGGAACTTGAGGAACAGCTCCCTCGTGAAATGGGCAGTCAGATGCCATCTTCCTCCAAGATGTGACAGCGTTTTCGGTGGCAGGGGGTTTGCCGGGGAAGGAGTGGGGACAGTCCCCCAAAGCTCCCCATTCCAGGGAACGGACGGTGTTCAGGGATCCTGTCGCCTCTCCTCTCCTGTGGCGAAGGCACTGGCCTTGTCCGTGAGTCCGCCTGAGAGCCAGTACCAAAGGCCAAGCGTTGCCTACAACGGGAGTTGGTAGTGTGCATTGAGTGCCATCCTAGGCCACGCACGCTGCTGCAGGTTTGTGGCTGTGTCTGCTTATTTCGGCCTGGCAGCGAGAACCCAGGGCGCCAACATGAAGCCCGGGACAGCAAGGCCTAAGACGGACCAGCTCTCCGCAGCTCTTCTTCCCTGACGCGACAGAGCAAACACCGAAATCCTTGCTGAGGAAGCAGCAGCGAAGTGCGGTTCCCGCCAAGCTGAAAACCTATGCGAAAGCATAGCCATCGCTGGGAAATCAGAGTCGTTTCTGTGGGCTGCTGTTGCTGCTTGCCTTAGCCTAGTATTCGAGCACGGCGGGAGGAACCCGCATAGAGCAAAAGCCTCTTTGCTAGGGCATCCCGTCTGAGAAAGCACAGCATTCTCTGGGAAATCAGAGTCGGATCTGTGGGATGCTGCTGCTGTTTTCCTGAGGAAGACTCCACAGCACGGTGTAATAAATCCGCATGGAGCGAGATCCACTTTGCCTGGGCATCCCTTCTGCCTGAGAGAGAAGCGTGGTTGCGCCTGTGGAAAGATCCTTAAAGAAAGGGACATGTCTGTCACTGCACTCCGCAGGAGCCTGTCTAGGGAAAGTGCAGCATGCTGCCCCAGGAGAAGAGAAGGAGTCGTTGGCCTTGTGGACAGAAAACGGTCGCGAAGCAGGAGCGCCGGCCCTGGCAAGAACAGCGGGCCGGTGGCAAGACAATTGTCACCCTCTGCTTGTGCAGAGAGACGAAGCTAAGGAGACACGAGGGGATGATTGGGCACGGGAGCGTGCTCTAATCTGAGGAAGGAGTCTGGACAGAAGGAAGGCCTTTCCTGTGCCTCTGGGCCCAAGGGGATAGCAGGTCCTTGGCCACCTGTCCAGAGGGCAGACGTGGGCTTGCCACCAATCTCCCGAACCTGAACTCGCAGAAACACCTCCTGGAGGAACGGGCAATCAAATGCCGTCTTCCTCCAGGATGTGGCAGCCTTGGCGGAGGCAGGGGGTGTGTCGGGGAAACAGGGACAGTTTCCCATTACTCCCCATCCCAGGGCACGGGCCGTGTGCAGTGATCCTCTCGCGGCTCCTCAAGGATGGGGAAGGCACGAGCCTAGTCCCCTGTCCCCCTGAATGCCAGAGCGAAAGGGCAGGCCTTGCCTACGAGGAGAGATGTCATTGTGAGCAGAGTGCCATCCTAGGCCATGCACGCTGCTGCAGGGTCGAGGCTGGGTCTGCTTATTTCGGCTTGGTAGGATGAACCCAGGATGTGAACTTGGAGCCCGGGAAAGCAAGGCCCAAGAGGCACCAGCTCTCCCGCTGCTCTTCTTCCCTGAAGCGTCTAAAGCCTTGCTGAGGAAGCAGCGGCCAAGTGCTGTTCGCTCCAAGCCAAAGCCTCTGTGAAAGCACAGCATTCGCCGAGAAATCAGAGTCGGATCTGCGGGCTCTACTGCTGCTTGCCTGAGCCCGGTGTAACGGTGGGAGAAATCCGCATACAGCGAAATCCTCTTTGCCCGGGCATCTCCTCTGGGAAAGCACAGCATTCACTGGGAAATCAGAATCGGATGTGGGGGATGCTGCTGCTGAATACCTAAGCTACTCTCCACAGCACGTTGGAAGATACCCGCATGCAACGAAATCCTCTTTGCCCTAGCACCTCTTTGCCTAAGAGAGAAGCGTGGTTGCACATCTGAAAGGGCCTTAAGGAAAGGGACATGTCTTTCACTGCACTCCGCAGGAGCAAGTCTGGGGCAGGCCGAACAAGCCGCCCCCAGAGAAGAGAAGGTGCCATTGGCCTTGAGTTTGGGAAACGGTCGGGAAGCAGGAGAGCCTGCCGTGGCAGGAAGAGCAGGCCGGTGGCAAGACAAGTGTCACTCGCTCCCTGTGCGGAGAGACGAAGCCTCACTGCTAATGAGACATGAGGTGACGACTAGGGCAGGGGCACCTGCTCCACTCTGAGGAAGGAGTCTGGGCAGAAGGCAGGCCTGTCTTGTGCCTCTGGTCCCAAGGGGACAGCATGTCCTTGACCACCTGTCCGTAGGGCACACTTGGGCTTGCTACCAGGAGCCAAACCCGGAACTTGAGGAACAGCTCCCTCGTGAAATGGGCAGTCAGATGCCATCTTCCTCCAAGATGTGGCAGCGTTTTCGGTGGCAGGGGGTTTGCCGGGGAAGGAGTGGGGACAGTCCCCCAAAGCTCCCCATTCCAGGGAACGGACGGTGTTCAGGGATCCTGTCGCCTCTCCTCTCCTGTGGCGAAGGCACTGGCCTTGTCCGTGAGTCCGCCTGAGAGCCAGTACCAAAGGCCAAGCGTTGCCTACAACGGGAGTTGGTAGTGTGCATTGAGTGCCATCCTAGGCCACGCACGCTGCTGCAGGTTTGTGGCTGTGTCTGCTTATTTCGGCCTGGCAGCGAGAACCCAGGGCGCCAACATGAAGCCCGGGACAGCAAGGCCTAAGACGGACCAGCTCTCCGCAGCTCTTCTTCCCTGACGCGACAGAGCAAACACCGAAATCCTTGCTGAGGAAGCAGCAACGAAGTGCGGTTCCCGCCAAGCTGAAAACCTATGCGAAAGCATAGCCATCGCTGGGAAATCAGAGTCGTTTCTGTGGGCTGCTGTTGCTGCTTGCCTTAGCCTAGTATTCGAGCACGGCGGGAGGAACCCGCATAGAGCAAAAGCCTCTTTGCTAGGGCATCCCCTCTGGGAAAGCACAGCATTCTCTGGGAAATCAGAGTCGGATCTGTGGGATGCTGCTGCTGTTTTCCTGAGGAAGACTCCACAGCACGGTGTAATAAATCCGCATGGAGCGAGATCCACTTTGCCTGGGCATCCCTTCTGCCTGAGAGAGAAGCGTGGTTGCGCCTGTGGAAAGAGCCTTAAAGAAAGGGACATGTCTGTCACTGCACTCCCCAGGAGCCTGTCTCGGGAAAGTGCAGCATGCTGCCCCAGGAGAAGAGAAGGAGTCGTTGGCCTTGTGGACGGAAAACGGTCGCGAAGCAGGAGCGCCGGCCCTGACAAGAACAGCGGGCCGGTGGCAAGACAATTGTCACCCTCTGCTTGTGCAGAGAGACGAAGCTAAGGAGACACGGGGGGATGATTGGGCACGGGAGCGTGCTCTAATCTGAGGAAGGAGTCTGGACAGAAGGAAGGCCTTTCCTGTGCCTCTGGGCCCAAGGGGATAGCAGGTCCTTGGCCACCTGTCCAGAGGGCAGACGTGGGCTTGCCACCAATCTCCCCAACCTGAACTCGCAGAAACACCTCCTGGAGGAACGGGCAATCAAATGCCGTCTTCCTCCAGGATGTGGCAGCCTTGGCGGAGGCAGGGGGTGTGTCGGGGAAACAGGGACAGTTTCCCATTACTCCCCATCCCAGGGCACGGGCCGTGTGCAGTGATCCTCTCGCGGCTCCTCAAGGATGGGGAAGGCACGAGCCTAGTCCCCTGTCCCCCTGAATGCCAGAGCGAAAGGGCAGGCCTTGCCTACGAGGAGAGATGTCATTGTGAGCAGAGTGCCATCCTAGGCCATGCACGCTGCTGCAGGGTCGAGGCTGGGTCTGCTTATTTCGGCTTGGTAGGATGAACTCAGGATGTGAACTTGGAGCCCGGGAAAGCAAGGCCCAAGAGGCACCAGCTCTCCCGCTGCTCTTCTTCCCTGAAGCGACTAAAGCCTTGCTGAGGAAGCAGCGGCCAAGTGCTGTTCGCTCCAAGCCAAAGCCTCTGCGAAAGCACAGCATTCGCCGAGAAATCAGAGTCGGATCTGCGGGCTCTACTGCTGCTTGCCTGAGCCCGGTGTAACGGTGGGAGAAACCCGCATACAGCGAAATCCTCTTTGCCCGGGCATCTCCTCTGGGAAAGCACAACATTCACTGGGAAATCAGAATCGGATGTGGGGGATGCTGCTGCTGAATACCTAAGCTACTCTCCACAGCACGTTGGAAGATACCCGCATGCAACGAAATCCTCTTTGCCCTAGCACCTCTTTGCCTAAGAGAGAAGCGTGGTTGCACATCTGAAAGGGCCTTAAGGAAAGGGACATGTCTTTCACTGCACTCCCCAGGAGCAAGTCTGGGGCAGGCCGAACGAGCCGCCCCCAGAGAAGAGAAGGTGCCATTGGCCTTGAGTTTGGGAAACGGTCGGGAAGCAGGAGAGCCTGCCGTGGCAGGAAGAGCAGGCCGGTGGCAAGACAAGTGTCACCCGCTCCCGGTGCGGAGAGACGAAGCCTCACTGCTAATGAGACATGAGGTGACGACTAGGGCAGGGGCACCTGCTCCACTCTGAGGAAGGAGTCTGGGCAGAAGGCAGGCCTGTCTTGTGCCTCTGGTCCCAAGGGGACAGCATGTCCTTGACCACCTGTCCGTAGGGCACACTTGGGCTTGCTACCAGGAGCCAAACCCGGAACTTGAGGAACAGCTCCCTCGTGAAATGGGCAGTCAGATGCCATCTTCCTCCAAGATGTGACAGCGTTTTCGGTGGCAGGGGGTTTGCCGGGGAAGGAGTGGGGACAGTCCCCCAAAGCTCCCCATTCCAGGGAACGGACGGTGTTCAGGGATCCTGTCGCCTCTCCTCTCCTGTGGCGAAGGCACTGGCCTTGTCCGTGAGTCCGCCTGAGAGCCAGTACCAAAGGCCAAGCGTTGCCTACAACGGGAGTTGGTAGTGTGCATTGAGTGCCATCCTAGGCCACGCACGCTGCTGCAGGTTTGTGGCTGTGTCTGCTTATTTCGGCCTGGCAGCGAGAACCCAGGGCGCCAACATGAAGCCCGGGACAGCAAGGCCTAAGACGGACCAGCTCTCCGCAGCTCTTCTTCCCTGACGCGACAGAGCAAACACCGAAATCCTTGCTGAGGAAGCAGCAACGAAGTGCGGTTCCCGCCAAGCTGAATACCTATGCGAAAGCATAGCCATCGCTGGGAAATCAGAGTCGTTTCTGTGGGCTGCTGTTGCTGCTTGCCTTAGCCTAGTATTCGAGCACGGCAGGAGGAACCCGCATAGAGCAAAAGCCTCTTTGCTAGGGCATCCCCTCTGGGAAAGCACAGCATTCTCTGGGAAATCAGAGTCGGATCTGTGGGATGCTGCTGCTGTTTTCCTGAGGAAGACTCCACAGCACGGTGTAATAAATCTGCATGGAGCGAGATCCACTTTGCCTGGGCATCCCTTCTGCCTGAGAGAGAAGCGTGGTTGCGCCTGTGGAAAGAGCCTTAAAGAAAGGGACATGTCTGTCACTGCACTCCCCAGGAGCCTGTCTCGGGAAAGTGCAGCATGCTGCCCCAGGAGAAGAGAAGGAGTCGTTGGCCTTGTGGACGGAAAACGGTCGCGAAGCAGGAGCGCCGGCCCTGGCAAGAACAGCGGGCCGGTGGCAAGACAATTGTCACCCTCTGCTTGTGCAGAGAGACGAAGCTAAGGAGACACGGGGGGATGATTGGGCACGGGAGCGTGCTCTAATCTGAGGAAGGAGTCTGGACAGAAGGAAGGCCTTTCCTGTGCCTCTGGGCCCAAGGGGATAGCAGGTCCTTGGCCACCTGTCCAGAGGGCAGACGTGGGCTTGCCACCAATCTCCCCAACCTGAACTCGCAGAAACACCTCCTGGAGGAACGGGCAATCAAATGCCGTCTTCCTCCAGGATGTGGCAGCCTTGGCGGAGGCAGGGGGTGTGTCGGGGAAACAGGGACAGTTTCCCATTACTCCCCATCCCAGGGCACGGGCCGTGTGCAGTGATCCTCTCGCGGCTCCTCAAGGATGGGGAAGGCACGAGCCTAGTCCCCTGTCCCCCTGAATGCCAGAGCGAAAGGGCAGGCCTTGCCTACGAGGAGAGATGTCATTGTGAGCAGAGTGCCATCCTAGGCCATGCACGCTGCTGCAGGGTCGAGGCTGGGTCTGCTTATTTCGGCTTGGTAGGATGAACTCAGGATGTGAACTTGGAGCCCGGGAAAGCAAGGCCCAAGAGGCACCAGCTCTCCCGCTGCTCTTCTTCCCTGAAGCGACTAAAGCCTTGCTGAGGAAGCAGCGGCCAAGTGCTGTTCGCTCCAAGCCAAAGCCTCTGCGAAAGCACAGCATTCGCCGAGAAATCAGAGTCGGATCTGCGGGCTCTACTGCTGCTTGCCTGAGCCCGGTGTAACGGTGGGAGAAACCCGCATACAGCGAAATCGTCTTTGCCCGGGCATCTCCTCTGGGAAAGCACAACATTCACTGGGAAATCAGAATCGGATGTGGGGGATGCTGCTGCTGAATACCTAAGCTACTCTCCACAGCACGTTGGAAGATACCCGCATGCAACGAAATCCTCTTTGCCCTAGCACCTCTTTGCCTAAGAGAGAAGCGTGGTTGCACATCTGAAAGGGCCTTAAGGAAAGGGACATGTCTTTCACTGCACTCCCCAGGAGCAAGTCTGGGGCAGGCCGAACGAGCCGCCCCCAGAGAAGAGAAGGTGCCATTGGCCTTGAGTTTGGGAAACGGTCGGGAAGCAGGAGAGCCTGCCGTGGCAGGAAGAGCAGGCCGGTGGCAAGACAAGTGTCACCCGCTCCCGGTGCGGAGAGACGAAGCCTCACTGCTAATGAGACATGAGGTGACGACTAGGGCAGGGGCACCTGCTCCACTCTGAGGAAGGAGTCTGGGCAGAAGGCAGGCCTGTCTTGTGCCTCTGGTCCCAAGGGGACAGCATGTCCTTGACCACCTGTCCGTAGGGCACACTTGGGCTTGCTACCAGGAGCCAAACCCGGAACTTGAGGAACAGCTCCCTCGTGAAATGGGCAGTCAGATGCCATCTTCCTCCAAGATGTGACAGCGTTTTCGGTGGCAGGGGGTTTGCCGGGGAAGGAGTGGGGACAGTCCCCCAAAGCTCCCCATTCCAGGCAACGGACGGTGTTCAGGGATCCTGTCGCCTCTCCTCTCCTGTGGCGAAGGCACTGGCCTTGTCCGTGAGTCCGCCTGAGAGCCAGTACCAAAGGCCAAGCGTTGCCTACAACGGGAGTTGGTAGTGTGCATTGAGTGCCATCCTAGGCCACGCACGCTGCTGCAGGTTTGTGGCTGTGTCTGCTTATTTCGGCCTGGCAGCGAGAACCCAGGGCGCCAACATGAAGCCCGGGACAGCAAGGCCTAAGACGGACCAGCTCTCCGCAGCTCTTCTTCCCTGACGCGACAGAGCAAACACCGAAATCCTTGCTGAGGAAGCAGCAACGAAGTGCGGTTCCCGCCAAGCTGAATACCTATGCGAAAGCATAGCCATCGCTGGGAAATCAGAGTCGTTTCTGTGGGCTGCTGTTGCTGCTTGCCTTAGCCTAGTATTCGAGCACGGCGGGAGGAACCCGCATAGAGCAAAAGCCTCTTTGCTAGGGCATCCCCTCTGGGAAAGCACAGCATTCTCTGGGAAATCAGAGTCGGATCTGTGGGATGCTGCTACTGTTTTCCTGAGGAAGACTCCACAGCACGGTGTAATAAATCTGCATGGAGCGAGATCCACTTTGCCTGGGCATCCCTTCTGCCTGAGAGAGAAGCGTGGTTGCGCCTGTGGAAAGAGCCTTAAAGAAAGGGACATGTCTGTCACTGCACTCCCCAGGAGCCTGTCTCGGGAAAGTGCAGCATGCTGCCCCAGGAGAAGAGAAGGAGTCGTTGGCCTTGTGGACGGAAAACGGTCGCGAAGCAGGAGCGCCGGCCCTGGCAAGAACAGCGGGCCGGTGGCAAGACAATTGTCACCCTCTGCTTGTGCAGAGAGACGAAGCTAAGGAGACACGGGGGGATGATTGGGCACGGGAGCGTGCTCTAATCTGAGGAAGGAGTCTGGACAGAAGGAAGGCCTTTCCTGTGCCTCTGGGCCCAAGGGGATAGCAGGTCCTTGGCCACCTGTCCAGAGGGCAGACGTGGGCTTGCCACCAATCTCCCCAACCTGAACTCGCAGAAACACCTCCTGGAGGAACGGGCAATCAAATGCCGTCTTCCTCCAGGATGTGGCAGCCTTGGCGGAGGCAGGGGGTGTGTCGGGGAAACAGGGACAGTTTCCCATTACTCCCCATCCCAGGGCACGGGCCGTGTGCAGTGATCCTCTCGCGGCTCCTCAAGGATGGGGAAGGCACGAGCCTAGTCCCCTGTCCCCCTGAATGCCAGAGCGAAAGGGCAGGCCTTGCCTACGAGGAGAGATGTCATTGTGAGCAGAGTGCCATCCTAGGCCATGCACGCTGCTGCAGGGTCGAGGCTGGGTCTGCTTATTTCGGCTTGGTAGGATGAACCCAGGATGTGAACTTGGAGCCCGGGAAAGCAAGGCCCAAGAGGCACCAGCTCTCCCGCTGCTCTTCTTCCCTGAAGCGACTAAAGCCTTGCTGAGGAAGCAGCGGCCAAGTGCTGTTCGCTCCAAGCCAAAGCCTCTGCGAAAGCACAGCATTCGCCGAGAAATCATAGTCGGATCTGCGGGCTCTACTGCTGCTTGCCTGAGCCCGGTGTAACGGTGGGAGAAACCCGCATACAGCGAAATCGTCTTTGCCCGGGCATCTCCTCTGGGAAAGCACAACATTCACTGGGAAATCAGAATCGGATGTGGGGGATGCTGCTGCTGAATACCTAAGCTACTCTCCACAGCACGTTGGAAGATACCCGCATGCAACGAAATCCTCTTTGCCCTAGCACCTCTTTGCCTAAGAGAGAAGCGTGGTTGCACATCTGAAAGGGCCTTAAGGAAAGGGACATGTCTTTCACTGCACTCCCCAGGAGCAAGTCTGGGGCAGGCCGAACGAGCCGCCCCCAGAGAAGAGAAGGTGCCATTGGCCTTGAGTTTGGGAAACGGTCGGGAAGCAGGAGAGCCTGCCGTGGCAGGAAGAGCAGGCCGGTGGCAAGACAAGTGTCACCCGCTCCCGGTGCGGAGAGACGAAGCCTCACTGCTAATGAGACATGAGGTGACGACTAGGGCAGGGGCACCTGCTCCACTCTGAGGAAGGAGTCTGGGCAGAAGGCAGGCCTGTCTTGTGCCTCTGGTCCCAAGGGGACAGCATGTCCTTGACCACCTGTCCGTAGGGCACACTTGGGCTTGCTACCAGGAGCCAAACCCGGAACTTGAGGAACAGCTCCCTCGTGAAATGGGCAGTCAGATGCCATCTTCCTCCAAGATGTGACAGCGTTTTCGGCGGCAGGGGGTTTGCCGGGGAAGGAGTGGGGACAGTCCCCCAAAGCTCCCCATTCCAGGCAACGGACGGTGTTCAGGGATCCTGTCGCCTCTCCTCTCCTGTGGCGAAGGCACTGGCCTTGTCCGTGAGTCCGCCTGAGAGCCAGTACCAAAGGCCAAGCGTTGCCTACAACGGGAGTTGGTAGTGTGCATTGAGTGCCATCCTAGGCCACGCACGCTGCTGCAGGTTTGTGGCTGTGTCTGCTTATTTCGGCCTGGCAGCGAGAACCCAGGGCGCCAACATGAAGCCCGGGACAGCAAGGCCTAAGACGGACCAGCTCTCCGCAGCTCTTCTTCCCTGACGCGACAGAGCAAACACCGAAATCCTTGCTGAGGAAGCAGCAACGAAGTGCGGTTCCCGCCAAGCTGAATACCTATGCGAAAGCATAGCCATCGCTGGGAAATCAGAGTCGTTTCTGTGGGCTGCTGTTGCTGCTTGCCTTAGCCTAGTATTCGAGCACGGCGGGAGGAACCCGCATAGAGCAAAAGCCTCTTTGCTAGGGCATCCCCTCTGGGAAAGCACAGCATTCTCTGGGAAATCAGAGTCGGATCTGTGGGATGCTGCTGCTGTTTTCCTGAGGAAGACTCCACAGCACGGTGTAATAAATCTGCATGGAGCGAGATCCACTTTGCCTGGGCATCCCTTCTGCCTGAGAGAGAAGCGTGGTTGCGCCTGTGGAAAGAGCCTTAAAGAAAGGGACATGTCTGTCACTGCACTCCCCAGGAGCCTGTCTCGGGAAAGTGCAGCATGCTGCCCCAGGAGAAGAGAAGGAGTCGTTGGCCTTGTGGACGGAAAACGGTCGCGAAGCAGGAGCGCCGGCCCTGGCAAGAACAGCGGGCCGGTGGCAAGACAATTGTCACCCTCTGCTTGTGCAGAGAGACGAAGCTAAGGAGACACGGGGGGATGATTGGGCACGGGAGCGTGCTCTAATCTGAGGAAGGAGTCTGGACAGAAGGAAGGCCTTTCCTGTGCCTCTGGGCCCAAGGGGATAGCAGGTCCTTGGCCACCTGTCCAGAGGGCAGACGTGGGCTTGCCACCAATCTCCCGAACCTGAACTCGCAGAAACACCTCCTGGAGGAACGGGCAATCAAATGCCGTCTTCCTCCAGGATGTGGCAGCCTTGGCGGAGGCAGGGGGTGTGTCGGGGAAACAGGGACAGTTTCCCATTACTCCCCATCCCAGGGCACGGGCCGTGTGCAGTGATCCTCTCGCGGCTCCTCAAGGATGGGGAAGGCACGAGCCTAGTCCCCTGTCCCCCTGAATGCCAGAGCGAAAGGGCAGGCCTTGCCTACGAGGAGAGATGTCATTGTGAGCAGAGTGCCATCCTAGGCCATGCACGCTGCTGCAGGGTCGAGGCTGGGTCTGCTTATTTCGGCTTGGTAGGATGAACCCAGGATGTGAACTTGGAGCCCGGGAAAGCAAGGCCCAAGAGGCACCAGCTCTCCCGCTGCTCTTCTTCCCTGAAGCGACTAAAGCCTTGCTGAGGAAGCAGCGGCCAAGTGCTGTTCGCTCCAAGCCAAAGCCTCTGCGAAAGCACAGCATTCGCCGAGAAATCAGAGTCGGATCTGCGGGCTCTACTGCTGCTTGCCTGAGCCCGGTGTAACGGTGGGAGAAACCCGCATACAGCGAAATCGTCTTTGCCCGGGCATCTCCTCTGGGAAAGCACAACATTCACTGGGAAATCAGAATCGGATGTGGGGGATGCTGCTGCTGAATACCTAAGCTACTCTCCACAGCACGTTGGAAGATACCCGCATGCAACGAAATCCTCTTTGCCCTAGCACCTCTTTGCCTAAGAGAGAAGCGTGGTTGCACATCTGAAAGGGCCTTAAGGAAAGGGACATGTCTTTCACTGCACTCCGCAGGAGCAAGTCTGGGGCAGGCCAAACAAGCCGCCCCCAGAGAAGAGAAGGTGCCATTGGCCTTGAGTTTGGGAAACGGTCGGGAAGCAGGAGAGCCTGCCGTGGCAGGAAGAGCAGGCCGGTGGCAAGACAAGTGTCACCCGCTCCCGGTGCGGAGAGACGAAGCCTCACTGCTAATGAGACATGAGGTGACGACTAGGGCAGGGGCACCTGCTCCACTCTGAGGAAGGAGTCTGGGCAGAAGGCAGGCCTGTCTTGTGCCTCTGGTCCCAAGGGGACAGCATGTCCTTGACCACCTGTCCGTAGGGCACACTTGGGCTTGCTACCAGGAGCCAAACCCGGAACTTGAGGAACAGCTCCCTCGTGAAATGGGCAGTCAGATGCCATCTTCCTCCAAGATGTGACAGCGTTTTCGGTGGCAGGGGGTTTGCCGGGGAAGGAGTGGGGACAGTCCCCCAAAGCTCCCCATTCCAGGGAACGGACGGTGTTCAGGGATCCTGTCGCCTCTCCTCTCCTGTGGCGAAGGCACTGGCCTTGTCCGTGAGTCCGCCTGAGTGCCAGTACCAAAGACCAAGCGTTGCCTACAACGGGAGTTGGTAGTGTGCATTGAGTGCCATCCTAGGCCACGCACGCTGCTGCAGGTTTGTGGCTGTGTCTGCTTATTTCGGCCTGGCAGCGAGAACCCAGGGCGCCAACATGAAGCCCGGGACAGCAAGGCCTAAGACGGACCAGCTCTCCGCAGCTCTTCTTCCCTGACGTGACAGAGCAAACACCGAAATCCTTGCTGAGGAAGCAGCAGCGAAGTGCGGTTCCCGCCAAGCTGAAAACCTATGCGAAAGCATAGCCATCGCTGGGAAATCAGAGTCGTTTCTGTGGGCTGCTGTTGCTGCTTGCCTTAGCCTAGTATTCGAGCACGGCGGGAGGAACCCGCATAGAGCAAAAGCCTCCTTGCTAGGGCATCCCCTCTGAGAAAGCACAGCATTCTCTGGGAAATCAGAGTCGGATCTGTGGGATGCTGCTGCTGTTTTCCTGAGGAAGACTCCACAGCACGGTGTAATAAATCCGCATGGAGCGAGATCCACTTTGCCTGGGCATCCCTTCTGCCTGAGAGAGAAGCGTGGTTGCGCCTGTGGAAAGATCCTTAAAGAAAGGGACATGTCTGTCACTGCACTCCCCAGGAGCCTGTCTAGGGAAAGTGCAGCATGCTGCCCCAGGAGAAGAGAAGGAGTCGTTGGCCTTGTGGACGGAAAACGGTCGCGAAGCAGGAGCGCCGGCCCTGGCAAGAACAGCGGGCCGGTGGCAAGACAATTGTCACCCTCTGCTTGTGCAGAGAGACGAAGCTAAGGAGACACGAGGGGATGATTGGGCACGGGAGCGTGCTCTAATCTGAGGAAGGAGTCTGGACAGAAGGAAGGCCTTTCCTGTGCCTCTGGGCCCAAGGGGATAGCAGGTCCTTGGCCACCTGTCCAGAGGGCAGACGTGGGCTTGCCACCAATCTCCCGAACCTGAACTCGCAGAAACACCTCCTGGAGGAACGGGCAATCAAATGCCGTCTTCCTCCAGGATGTGGCAGCCTTGGCGGAGGCAGGGGGTGTGTCGGGGAAACAGGGACAGTTTCCCATTACTCCCCATCCCAGGGCACGGGCCGTGTGCAGTGATCCTCTCGCGGCTCCTCAAGGATGGGGAAGGCACGAGCCTAGTCCCCTGTCCCCCTGAATGCCAGAGCGAAAGGGCAGGCCTTGCCTACGAGGAGAGATGTCATTGTGAGCAGAGTGCCATCCTAGGCCATGCACGCTGCTGCAGGGTCGAGGCTGGGTCTGCTTACTTCGGCTTGGTAGGATGAACCCAGGATGTGAACTTGGAGCCCGGGAAAGCAAGGCCCAAGAGGCACCAGCTCTCCCGCTGCTCTTCTTCCCTGAAGCGACTAAAGCCTTGATGAGGAAGCAGCGGCCAAGTGCTGTTCGCTCCAAGCCAAAGCCTCTGTGAAAGCACAGCATTCGCCGAGAAATCAGAGTCGGATCTGCGGGCTCTACTGCTGCTTGCCTGAGCCCGGTGTAACGGTGGGAGAAACCCGCATACAGCGAAATCCTCTTTGCCCGGGCATCTCCTCTGGGAAAGCACAGCATTCACTGGGAAATCAGAATCGGATGTGGGGGATGCTGCTGCTGAATACCTAAGCTACTCTCCACAGCACGTTGGAAGATACCCGCATGCAACGAAATCCTCTTTGCCCTAGCACCTCTTTGCCTAAGAGAGAAGCGTGGTTGCACATCTGAAAGGGCCTTAAGGAAAGGGACATGTCTTTCACTGCACTCCCCAGGAGCAAGTCTGGGGCAGGCCGAACAAGCCGCCCCCAGAGAAGAGAAGGTGCCATTGGCCTTGAGTTTGGGAAACGGTCGGGAAGCAGGAGAGCCTGCCGTGGCAGGATGAGCAGGCCGGTGGCAAGACAAGTGTCACTCGCTCCCTGTGCGGAGAGACGAAGCCTCACTGCTAATGAGACATGAGGTGACGACTAGGGCAGGGGCACCTGCTCCACTCTGAGGAAGGAGTCTGGGCAGAAGGCAGGCCTGTCTTGTGCCTCTGGTCCCAAGGGGACAGCATGTCCTTGACCACCTGTCCGTAGGGCACACTTGGGCTTGCTACCAGGAGCCAAACCCGGAACTTGAGGAACAGCTCCCTCGTGAAATGGGCAGTCAGATGCCATCTTCCTCCAAGATGTGACAGCGTTTTCGGTGGCAGGGGGTTTGCCGGGGAAGGAGTGGGGACAGTCCCCCAAAGCTCCCCATTCCAGGGAACGGACGGTGTTCAGGGATCCTGTCGCCTCTCCTCTCCTGTGGCGAAGGCACTGGCCTTGTCCGTGAGTCCGCCTGAGAGCCAGTACCAAAGGCCAAGCGTTGCCTACAACGGGAGTTGGTAGTGTGCATTGAGTGCCATCCTAGGCCACGCACGCTGCTGCAGGTTTGTGGCTGTGTCTGCTTATTTCGGCCTGGCAGCGAGAACCCAGGGCGCCAACATGAAGCCCGGGACAGCAAGGCCTAAGACGGACCAGCTCTCCGCAGCTCTTCTTCCCTGACGCGACAGAGCAAACACCGAAATCCTTGCTGAGGAAGCAGCAGCGAAGTGCGGTTCCCGCCAAGCTGAAAACCTATGCGAAAGCATAGCCATCGCTGGGAAATCAGAGTCGTTTCTGTGGGCTGCTGTTGCTGCTTGCCTTAGCCTAGTATTCGAGCACGGCGGGAGGAACCCGCATAGAGCAAAAGCCTCTTTGCTAGGGCATCCCGTCTGAGAAAGCACAGCATTCTCTGGGAAATCAGAGTCGGATCTGTGGGATGCTGCTGCTGTTTTCCTGAGGAAGACTCCACAGCACGGTGTAATAAATCCGCATGGAGCGAGATCCACTTTGCCTGGGCATCCCTTCTGCCTGAGAGAGAAGCGTGGTTGCGCCTGTGGAAAGATCCTTAAAGAAAGGGACATGTCTGTCACTGCACTCCGCAGGAGCCTGTCTAGGGAAAGTGCAGCATGCTGCCCCAGGAGAAGAGAAGGAGTCGTTGGCCTTGTGGACGGAAAACGGTCGCGAAGCAGGAGCGCCGGCCCTGGCAAGAACAGCGGGCCGGTGGCAAGACAATTGTCACCCTCTGCTTGTGCAGAGAGACGAAGCTAAGGAGACACGAGGGGATGATTGGGCACGGGAGCGTGCTCTAATCTGAGGAAGGAGTCTGGACAGAAGGAAGGCCTTTCCTGTGCCTCTGGGCCCAAGGGGATAGCAGGTCCTTGGCCACCTGTCCAGAGGGCAGACGTGGGCTTGCCACCAATCTCCCGAACCTGAACTCGCAGAAACACCTCCTGGAGGAACGGGCAATCAAATGCCGTCTTCCTCCAGGATGTGGCAGCCTTGGCGGAGGCAGGGGGTGTGTCGGGGAAACAGGGACAGTTTCCCATTACTCCCCATCCCAGGGCACGGGCCGTGTGCAGTGATCCTCTCGCGGCTCCTCAAGGATGGGGAAGGCACGAGCCTAGTCCCCTGTCCCCCTGAATGCCAGAGCGAAAGGGCAGGCCTTGCCTACGAGGAGAGATGTCATTGTGAGCAGAGTGCCATCCTAGGCCATGCACGCTGCTGCAGGGTCGAGGCTGGGTCTGCTTATTTCGGCTTGGTAGGATGAACCCAGGATGTGAACTTGGAGCCCGGGAAAGCAAGGCCCAAGAGGCACCAGCTCTCCCGCTGCTCTTCTTCCCTGAAGCGACTAAAGCCTTGCTGAGGAAGCAGCGGCCAAGTGCTGTTCGCTCCAAGCCAAAGCCTCTGCGAAAGCACAGCATTCGCCGAGAAATCAGAGTCGGATCTGCGGGCTCTACTGCTGCTTGCCTGAGCCCGGTGTAACGGTGGGAGAAACCCGCATACAGCGAAATCCTCTTTGCCCGGGCATCTCCTCTGGGAAAGCACAGCATTCACTGGGAAATCAGAATCGGATGTGGGGGATGCTGCTGCTGAATACCTAAGCTACTCTCCACAGCACGTTGGAAGATACCCGCATGCAACGAAATCCTCTTTGCCCTAGCACCTCTTTGCCTAAGAGAGAAGCGTGGTTGCACATCTGAAAGGGCCTTAAGGAAAGGGACATGTCTTTCACTGCACTCCCCAGGAGCAAGTCTGGGGCAGGCCGAACAAGCCGCCCCCAGAGAAGAGAAGGTGCCATTGGCCTTGAGTTTGGGAAACGGTCGGGAAGCAGGAGAGCCTGCCGTGGCAGGAAGAGCAGGCCGGTGGCAAGACAAGTGTCACTCGCTCCCTGTGCGGAGAGACGAAGCCTCACTGCTAATGAGACATGAGGTGACGACTAGGGCAGGGGCACCTGCTCCACTCTGAGGAAGGAGTCCTGGCAGAAGGCAGGCCTGTCTTGTGCCTCTGGTCCCAAGGGGACAGCATGTCCTTGACCACCTGTCCGTAGGGCACACTTGGGCTTGCTACCAGGAGCCAAACCCGGAACTTGAGGAACAGCTCCCTCGTGAAATGGGCAGTCAGATGCCATCTTCCTCCAAGATGTGACAGCGTTTTCGGTGGCAGGGGGTTTGCCGGGGAAGGATGGGGACAGTCCCCCAAAGCTCCCCATTCCAGGGAACGGACGGTGTTCAGGGATCCTGTCGCCTCTCCTCTCCTGTGGCGAAGGCACTGGCCTTGTCCGTGAGTCCGCCTGAGAGCCAGTACCAAAGGCCAAGCGTTGCCTACAACGGGAGTTGGTAGTGTGCATTGAGTGCCATCCTAGGCCACGCACGCTGCTGCAGGTTTGTGGCTGTGTCTGCTTATTTCGGCCTGGCAGCGAGAACCCAGGGCGCCAACATGAAGCCCGGGACAGCAAGGCCTAAGACGGACCAGCTCTCCGCAGCTCTTCTTCCCTGACGCGACAGAGCAAACACCGAAATCCTTGCTGAGGAAGCAGCAGCGAAGTGCGGTTCCCGCCAAGCTGAAAACCTATGCGAAAGCATAGCCATCGCTGGGAAATCAGAGTCGTTTCTGTGGGCTGCTGTTGCTGCTTGCCTTAGCCTAGTATTCGAGCACGGCGGGAGGAACCCGCATAGAGCAAAAGCCTCTTTGCTAGGGCATCCCGTCTGAGAAAGCACAGCATTCTCTGGGAAATCAGAGTCGGATCTGTGGGATGCTGCTGCTGTTTTCCTGAGGAAGACTCCACAGCACGGTGTAATAAATCCGCATGGAGCGAGATCCACTTTGCCTGGGCATCCCTTCTGCCTGAGAGAGAAGCGTGGTTGCGCCTGTGGAAAGATCCTTAAAGAAAGGGACATGTCTGTCACTGCACTCCGCAGGAGCCTGTCTAGGGAAAGTGCAGCATGCTGCCCCAGGAGAAGAGAAGGAGTCGTTGGCCTTGTGGACGGAAAACGGTCGCGAAGCAGGAGCGCCGGCCCTGGCAAGAACAGCGGGCCGGTGGCAAGACAATTGTCACCCTCTGCTTGTGCAGAGAGACGAAGCTAAGGAGACACGAGGGGATGATTGGGCACGGGAGCGTGCTCTAATCTGAGGAAGGAGTCTGGACAGAAGGAAGGCCTTTCCTGTGCCTCTGGGCCCAAGGGGATAGCAGGTCCTTGGCCACCTGTCCAGAGGGCAGACGTGGGCTTGCCACCAATCTCCCGAACCTGAACTCGCAGAAACACCTCCTGGAGGAACGGGCAATCAAATGCCGTCTTCCTCCAGGATGTGGCAGCCTTGGCGGAGGCAGGGGGTGTGTCGGGGAAACAGGGACAGTTTCCCATTACTCCCCATCCCAGGGCACGGGCCGTGTGCAGTGATCCTCTCGCGGCTCCTCAAGGATGGGGAAGGCACGAGCCTAGTCCCCTGTCCCCCTGAATGCCAGAGCGAAAGGGCAGGCCTTGCCTACGAGGAGAGATGTCATTGTGAGCAGAGTGCCATCCTAGGCCATGCACGCTGCTGCAGGGTCGAGGCTGGGTCTGCTTATTTCGGCTTGGTAGGATGAACCCAGGATGTGAACTTGGAGCCCGGGAAAGCAAGGCCCAAGAGGCACCAGCTCTCCCGCTGCTCTTCTTCCCTGAAGCGACTAAAGCCTTGCTGAGGAAGCAGCGGCCAAGTGCTGTTCGCTCCAAGCCAAAGCCTCTGTGAAAGCACAGCATTCGCCGAGAAATCAGAGTCGGATCTGCGGGCTCTACTGCTGCTTGCCTGAGCCCGGTGTAACGGTGGGAGAAACCCGCATACAGCGAAATCCTCTTTGCCCGGGCATCTCCTCTGGGAAAGCACAGCATTCACTGGGAAATCAGAATCGGATGTGGGGGATGCTGCTGCTGAATACCTAAGCTACTCTCCACAGCACGTTGGAAGATACCCGCATGCAACGAAATCCTCTTTGCCCTAGCACCTCTTTGCCTAAGAGAGAAGCGTGGTTGCACATCTGAAAGGGCCTTAAGGAAAGGGACATGTCTTTCACTGCACTCCCCAGGAGCAAGTCTGGGGCAGGCCGAACAAGCCGCCCCCAGAGAAGAGAAGGTGCCATTGGCCTTGAGTTTGGGAAACGGTCGGGAAGCAGGAGAGCCTGCCGTGGCAGGAAGAGCAGGCCGGTGGCAAGACAAGTGTCACTCGCTCCCTGTGCGGAGAGACGAAGCCTCACTGCTAATGAGACATGAGGTGACGACTAGGGCAGGGGCACCTGCTCCACTCTGAGGAAGGAGTCTGGGCAGAAGGCAGGCCTGTCTTGTGCCTCTGGTCCCAAGGGGACAGCATGTCCTTGACCACCTGTCCGTAGGGCACACTTGGGCTTGCTACCAGGAGCCAAACCCGGAACTTGAGGAACAGCTCCCTCGTGAAATGGGCAGTCAGATGCCATCTTCCTCCAAGATGTGACAGCGTTTTCGGTGGCAGGGGGTTTGCCGGGGAAGGAGTGGGGACAGTCCCCCAAAGCTCCCCATTCCAGGGAACGGACGGTGTTCAGGGATCCTGTCGCCTCTCCTCTCCTGTGGCGAAGGCACTGGCCTTGTCCGTGAGTCCGCCTGAGAGCCAGTACCAAAGGCCAAGCGTTGCCTACAACGGGAGTTGGTAGTGTGCATTGAGTGCCATCCTAGGCCACGCACGCTGCTGCAGGTTTGTGGCTGTGTCTGCTTATTTCGGCCTGGCAGCGAGAACCCAGGGCGCCAACATGAAGCCCGGGACAGCAAGGCCTAAGACGGACCAGCTCTCCGCAGCTCTTCTTCCCTGACGCGACAGAGCAAACACCGAAATCCTTGCTGAGGAAGCAGCAGCGAAGTGCGGTTCCCGCCAAGCTGAAAACCTATGCGAAAGCATAGCCATCGCTGGGAAATCAGAGTCGTTTCTGTGGGCTGCTGTTGCTGCTTGCCTTAGCCTAGTATTCGAGCACGGCGGGAGGAACCCGCATAGAGCAAAAGCCTCTTTGCTAGGGCATCCCGTCTGAGAAAGCACAGCATTCTCTGGGAAATCAGAGTCGGATCTGTGGGATGCTGCTGCTGTTTTCCTGAGGAAGACTCCACAGCACGGTGTAATAAATCCGCATGGAGCGAGATCCACTTTGCCTGGGCATCCCTTCTGCCTGAGAGAGAAGCGTGGTTGCGCCTGTGGAAAGATCCTTAAAGAAAGGGACATGTCTGTCACTGCACTCCGCAGGAGCCTGTCTAGGGAAAGTGCAGCATGCTGCCCCAGGAGAAGAGAAGGAGTCGTTGGCCTTGTGGACGGAAAACGGTCGCGAAGCAGGAGCGCCGGCCCTGGCAAGAACAGCGGGCCGGTGGCAAGACAATTGTCACCCTCTGCTTGTGCAGAGAGACGAAGCTAAGGAGACACGAGGGGATGATTGGGCACGGGAGCGTGCTCTAATCTGAGGAAGGAGTCTGGACAGAAGGAAGGCCTTTCCTGTGCCTCTGGGCCCAAGGGGATAGCAGGTCCTTGGCCACCTGTCCAGAGGGCAGACGTGGGCTTGCCACCAATCTCCCGAACCTGAACTCGCAGAAACACCTCCTGGAGGAACGGGCAATCAAATGCCGTCTTCCTCCAGGATGTGGCAGCCTTGGCGGAGGCAGGGGGTGTGTCGGGGAAACAGGGACAGTTTCCCATTACTCCCCATCCCAGGGCACGGGCCGTGTGCAGTGATCCTCTCGCGGCTCCTCTAGGATGGGGAAGGCACGAGCCTAGTCCCCTGTCCCCCTGAATGCCAGAGCGAAAGGGCAGGCCTTGCCTACGAGGAGAGATGTCATTGTGAGCAGAGTGCCATCCTAGGCCATGCACGCTGCTGCAGGGTCGAGGCTGGGTCTGCTTATTTCGGCTTGGTAGGATGAACCCAGGATGTGAACTTGGAGCCCGGGAAAGCAAGGCCCAAGAGGCACCAGCTCTCCCGCTGCTCTTCTTCCCTGAAGCGACTAAAGCCTTGCTGAGGAAGCAGCGGCCAAGTGCTGTTCGCTCCAAGCCAAAGCCTCTGTGAAAGCACAGCATTCGCCGAGAAATCAGAGTCGGATCTGCGGGCTCTACTGCTGCTTGCCTGAGCCCGGTGTAACGGTGGGAGAAACCCGCATACAGCGAAATCCTCTTTGCCCGGGCATCTCCTCTGGGAAAGCACAGCATTCACTGGGAAATCAGAATCGGATGTGGGGGATGCTGCTGCTGAATACCTAAGCTACTCTCCACAGCACGTTGGAAGATACCCGCATGCAACGAAATCCTCTTTGCCCTAGCACCTCTTTGCCTAAGAGAGAAGCGTGGTTGCACATCTGAAAGGGCCTTAAGGAAAGGGACATGTCTTTCACTGCACTCCCCAGGAGCAAGTCTGGGGCAGGCCGAACAAGCCGCCCCCAGAGAAGAGAAGGTGCCATTGGCCTTGAGTTTGGGAAACGGTCGGGAAGCAGGAGAGCCTGCCGTGGCAGGAAGAGCAGGCCGGTGGCAAGACAAGTGTCACTCGCTCCCTGTGCGGAGAGACGAAGCCTCACTGCTAATGAGACATGAGGTGACGACTAGGGCAGGGGCACCTGCTCCACTCTGAGGAAGGAGTCTGGGCAGAAGGCAGGCCTGTCTTGTGCCTCTGGTCCCAAGGGGACAGCATGTCCTTGACCACCTGTCCGTAGGGCACACTTGGGCTTGCTACCAGGAGCCAAACCCGGAACTTGAGGAACAGCTCCCTCGTGAAATGGGCAGTCAGATGCCATCTTCCTCCAAGATGTGACAGCGTTTTCGGTGGCAGGGGGTTTGCCGGGGAAGGAGTGGGGACAGTCCCCCAAAGCTCCCCATTCCAGGGAACGGACGGTGTTCAGGGATCCTGTCGCCTCTCCTCTCCTGTGGCGAAGGCACTGGCCTTGTCCGTGAGTCCGCCTGAGAGCCAGTACCAAAGGCCAAGCGTTGCCTACAACGGGAGTTGGTAGTGTGCATTGAGTGCCATCCTAGGCCACGCACGCTGCTGCAGGTTTGTGGCTGTGTCTGCTTATTTCGGCCTGGCAGCGAGAACCCAGGGCGCCAACATGAAGCCCGGGACAGCAAGGCCTAAGACGGACCAGCTCTCCGCAGCTCTTCTTCCCTGACGCGACAGAGCAAACACCGAAATCCTTGCTGAGGAAGCAGCAGCGAAGTGCGGTTCCCGCCAAGCTGAAAACCTATGCGAAAGCATAGCCATCGCTGGGAAATCAGAGTCGTTTCTGTGGGCTGCTGTTGCTGCTTGCCTTAGCCTAGTATTCGAGCACGGCGGGAGGAACCCGCATAGAGCAAAAGCCTCTTTGCTAGGGCATCCCGTCTGAGAAAGCACAGCATTCTCTGGGAAATCAGAGTCGGATCTGTGGGATGCTGCTGCTGTTTTCCTGAGGAAGACTCCACAGCACGGTGTAATAAATCCGCATGGAGCGAGATCCACTTTGCCTGGGCATCCCTTCTGCCTGAGAGAGAAGCGTGGTTGCGCCTGTGGAAAGATCCTTAAAGAAAGGGACATGTCTGTCACTGCACTCCGCAGGAGCCTGTCTAGGGAAAGTGCAGCATGCTGCCCCAGGAGAAGAGAAGGAGTCGTTGGCCTTGTGGACGGAAAACGGTCGCGAAGCAGGAGCGCCGGCCCTGGCAAGAACAGCGGGCCGGTGGCAAGACAATTGTCACCCTCTGCTTGTGCAGAGAGACGAAGCTAAGGAGACACGAGGGGATGATTGGGCACGGGAGCGTGCTCTAATCTGAGGAAGGAGTCTGGACAGAAGGAAGGCCTTTCCTGTGCCTCTGGGCCCAAGGGGATAGCAGGTCCTTGGCCACCTGTCCAGAGGGCAGACGTGGGCTTGCCACCAATCTCCCGAACCTGAACTCGCAGAAACACCTCCTGGAGGAACGGGCAATCAAATGCCGTCTTCCTCCAGGATGTGGCAGCCTTGGCGGAGGCAGGGGGTGTGTCGGGGAAACAGGGACAGTTTCCCATTACTCCCCATCCCAGGGCACGGGCCGTGTGCAGTGATCCTCTCGCGGCTCCTCTAGGATGGGGAAGGCACGAGCCTAGTCCCCTGTCCCCCTGAATGCCAGAGCGAAAGGGCAGGCCTTGCCTACGAGGAGAGATGTCATTGTGAGCAGAGTGCCATCCTAGGCCATGCACGCTGCTGCAGGGTCGAGGCTGGGTCTGCTTATTTCGGCTTGGTAGGATGAACCCAGGATGTGAACTTGGAGCCCGGGAAAGCAAGGCCCAAGAGGCACCAGCTCTCCTGCTGCTCTTCTTCCCTGAAGCGACTAAAGCCTTGCTGAGGAAGCAGCGGCCAAGTGCTGTTCGCTCCAAGCCAAAGCCTCTGTGAAAGCACAGCATTCGCCGAGAAATCAGAGTCGGATCTGCGGGCTCTACTGCTGCTTGCCTGAGCCCGGTGTAACGGTGGGAGAAATCCGCATACAGCGAAATCCTCTTTGCCCGGGCATCTCCTCTGGGAAAGCACAGCATTCACTGGGAAATCAGAATCGGATGTGGGGGATGCTGCTGCTGAATACCTAAGCTACTCTCCACAGCACGTTGGAAGATACCCGCATGCAACGAAATCCTCTTTGCCCTAGCACCTCTTTGCCTAAGAGAGAAGCGTGGTTGCACATCTGAAAGGGCCTTAAGGAAAGGGACATGTCTTTCACTGCACTCCCCAGGAGCAAGTCTGGGGCAGGCCGAACAAGCCGCCCCCAGAGAAGAGAAGGTGCCATTGGCCTTGAGTTTGGGAAACGGTCGGGAAGCAGGAGAGCCTGCCGTGGCAGGAAGAGCAGGCCGGTGGCAAGACAAGTGTCACTCGCTCCCTGTGCGGAGAGACGAAGCCTCACTGCTAATGAGACATGAGGTGACGACTAGGGCAGGGGCACCTGCTCCACTCTGAGGAAGGAGTCTGGGCAGAAGGCAGGCCTGTCTTGTGCCTCTGGTCCCAAGGGGACAGCATGTCCTTGACCACCTGTCCGTAGGGCACACTTGGGCTTGCTACCAGGAGCCAAACCCGGAACTTGAGGAACAGCTCCCTCGTGAAATGGGCAGTCAGATGCCATCTTCCTCCAAGATGTGACAGCGTTTTCGGTGGCAGGGGGTTTGCCGGGGAAGGAGTGGGGACAGTCCCCCAAAGCTCCCCATTCCAGGGAACGGACGGTGTTCAGGGATCCTGTCGCCTCTCCTCTCCTGTGGCGAAGGCACTGGCCTTGTCCGTGAGTCCGCCTGAGAGCCAGTACCAAAGGCCAAGCGTTGCCTACAACGGGAGTTGGTAGTGTGCATTGAGTGCCATCCTAGGCCACGCACGCTGCTGCAGGTTTGTGGCTGTGTCTGCTTATTTCGGCCTGGCAGCGAGAACCCAGGGCGCCAACATGAAGCCCGGGACAGCAAGGCCTAAGACGGACCAGCTCTCCGCAGCTCTTCTTCCCTGACGCGACAGAGCAAACACCGAAATCCTTGCTGAGGAAGCAGCAGCGAAGTGCGGTTCCCGCCAAGCTGAAAACCTATGCGAAAGCATAGCCATCGCTGGGAAATCAGAGTCGTTTCTGTGGGCTGCTGTTGCTGCTTGCCTTAGCCTAGTATTCGAGCACGGCGGGAGGAACCCGCATAGAGCAAAAGCCTCTTTGCTAGGGCATCCCGTCTGAGAAAGCACAGCATTCTCTGGGAAATCAGAGTCGGATCTGTGGGATGCTGCTGCTGTTTTCCTGAGGAAGACTCCACAGCACGGTGTAATAAATCCGCATGGAGCGAGATCCACTTTGCCTGGGCATCCCTTCTGCCTGAGAGAGAAGCGTGGTTGCGCCTGTGGAAAGATCCTTAAAGAAAGGGACATGTCTGTCACTGCACTCCGCAGGAGCCTGTCTAGGGAAAGTGCAGCATGCTGCCCCAGGAGAAGAGAAGGAGTCGTTGGCCTTGTGGACGGAAAACGGTCGCGAAGCAGGAGCGCCGGCCCTGGCAAGAACAGCGGGCCGGTGGCAAGACAATTGTCACCCTCTGCTTGTGCAGAGAGACGAAGCTAAGGAGACACGAGGGGATGATTGGGCACGGGAGCGTGCTCTAATCTGAGGAAGGAGTCTGGACAGAAGGAAGGCCTTTCCTGTGCCTCTGGGCCCAAGGGGATAGCAGGTCCTTGGCCACCTGTCCAGAGGGCAGACGTGGGCTTGCCACCAATCTCCCGAACCTGAACTCGCAGAAACACCTCCTGGAGGAACGGGCAATCAAATGCCGTCTTCCTCCAGGATGTGGCAGCCTTGGCGGAGGCAGGGGGTGTGTCGGGGAAACAGGGACAGTTTCCCATTACTCCCCATCCCAGGGCACGGGCCGTGTGCAGTGATCCTCTCGCGGCTCCTCAAGGATGGGGAAGGCACGAGCCTAGTCCCCTGTCCCCCTGAATGCCAGAGCGAAAGGGCAGGCCTTGCCTACGAGGAGAGATGTCATTGTGAGCAGAGTGCCATCCTAGGCCATGCACGCTGCTGCAGGGTCGAGGCTGGGTCTGCTTATTTCGGCTTGGTAGGATGAACCCAGGATGTGAACTTGGAGCCCGGGAAAGCAAGGCCCAAGAGGCACCAGCTCTCCCGCTGCTCTTCTTCCCTGAAGCGACTAAAGCCTTGCTGAGGAAGCAGCGGCCAAGTGCTGTTCGCTCCAAGCCAAAGCCTCTGTGAAAGCACAGCATTCGCCGAGAAATCAGAGTCGGATCTGCGGGCTCTACTGCTGCTTGCCTGAGCCCGGTGTAACGGTGGGAGAAATCCGCATACAGCGAAATCCTCTTTGCCCGGGCATCTCCTCTGGGAAAGCACAGCATTCACTGGGAAATCAGAATCGGATGTGGGGGATGCTGCTGCTGAATACCTAAGCTACTCTCCACAGCACGTTGGAAGATACCCGCATGCAACGAAATCCTCTTTGCCCTAGCACCTCTTTGCCTAAGAGAGAAGCGTGGTTGCACATCTGAAAGGGCCTTAAGGAAAGGGACATGTCTTTCACTGCACTCCCCAGGAGCAAGTCTGGGGCAGGCCGAACAAGCCGCCCCCAGAGAAGAGAAGGTGCCATTGGCCTTGAGTTTGGGAAAGGGTCGGGAAGCAGGAGAGCCTGCCGTGGCAGGAAGAGCAGGCCGGTGGCAAGACAAGTGTCACTCGCTCCCTGTGCGGAGAGACGAAGCCTCACTGCTAATGAGACATGAGGTGACGACTAGGGCAGGGGCACCTGCTCCACTCTGAGGAAGGAGTCTGGGCAGAAGGCAGGCCTGTCTTGTGCCTCTGGTCCCAAGGGGACAGCATGTCCTTGACCACCTGTCCGTAGGGCACACTTGGGCTTGCTACCAGGAGCCAAACCCGGAACTTGAGGAACAGCTCCCTCGTGAAATGGGCAGTCAGATGCCATCTTCCTCCAAGATGTGACAGCGTTTTCGGTGGCAGGGGGTTTGCCGGGGAAGGAGTGGGGACAGTCCCCCAAAGCTCCCCATTCCAGGGAACGGACGGTGTTCAGGGATCCTGTCGCCTCTCCTCTCCTGTGGCGAAGGCACTGGCCTTGTCCGTGAGTCCGCCTGAGAGCCAGTACCAAAGGCCAAGCGTTGCCTACAACGGGAGTTGGTAGTGTGCATTGAGTGCCATCCTAGGCCACGCACGCTGCTGCAGGTTTGTGGCTGTGTCTGCTTATTTCGGCCTGGCAGCGAGAACCCAGGGCGCCAACATGAAGCCCGGGACAGCAAGGCCTAAGACGGACCAGCTCTCCGCAGCTCTTCTTCCCTGACGCGACAGAGCAAACACCGAAATCCTTGCTGAGGAAGCAGCAGCGAAGTGCGGTTCCCGCCAAGCTGAAAACCTATGCGAAAGCATAGCCATCGCTGGGAAATCAGAGTCGTTTCTGTGGGCTGCTGTTGCTGCTTGCCTTAGCCTAGTATTCGAGCACGGCGGGAGGAACCCGCATAGAGCAAAAGCCTCTTTGCTAGGGCATCCCGTCTGAGAAAGCACAGCATTCTCTGGGAAATCAGAGTCGGATCTGTGGGATGCTGCTGCTGTTTTCCTGAGGAAGACTCCACAGCACGGTGTAATAAATCCGCATGGAGCGAGATCCACTTTGCCTGGGCATCCCTTCTGCCTGAGAGAGAAGCGTGGTTGCGCCTGTGGAAAGATCCTTAAAGAAAGGGACATGTCTGTCACTGCACTCCGCAGGAGCCTGTCTAGGGAAAGTGCAGCATGCTGCCCCAGGAGAAGAGAAGGAGTCGTTGGCCTTGTGGACGGAAAACGGTCGCGAAGCAGGAGCGCCGGCCCTGGCAAGAACAGCGGGCCGGTGGCAAGACAATTGTCACCCTCTGCTTGTGCAGAGAGACGAAGCTAAGGAGACACGAGGGGATGATTGGGCACGGGAGCGTGCTCTAATCTGAGGAAGGAGTCTGGACAGAAGGAAGGCCTTTCCTGTGCCTCTGGGCCCAAGGGGATAGCAGGTCCTTGGCCACCTGTCCAGAGGGCAGACGTGGGCTTGCCACCAATCTCCCGAACCTGAACTCGCAGAAACACCTCCTGGAGGAACGGGCAATCAAATGCCGTCTTCCTCCAGGATGTGGCAGCCTTGGCGGAGGCAGGGGGTGTGTCGGGGAAACAGGGACAGTTTCCCATTACTCCCCATCCCAGGGCACGGGCCGTGTGCAGTGATCCTCTCGCGGCTCCTCAAGGATGGGGAAGGCACGAGCCTAGTCCCCTGTCCCCCTGAATGCCAGAGCGAAAGGGCAGGCCTTGCCTACGAGGAGAGATGTCATTGTGAGCAGAGTGCCATCCTAGGCCATGCACGCTGCTGCAGGGTCGAGGCTGGGTCTGCTTATTTCGGCTTGGTAGGATGAACCCAGGATGTGAACTTGGAGCCCGGGAAAGCAAGGCCCAAGAGGCACCAGCTCTCCCGCTGCTCTTCTTCCCTGAAGCGACTAAAGCCTTGCTGAGGAAGCAGCGGCCAAGTGCTGTTCGCTCCAAGCCAAAGCCTCTGTGAAAGCACAGCATTCGCCGAGAAATCAGAGTCGGATCTGCGGGCTCTACTGCTGCTTGCCTGAGCCCGGTGTAACGGTGGGAGAAACCCGCATACAGCGAAATCCTCTTTGCCCGGGCATCTCCTCTGGGAAAGCACAGCATTCACTGGGAAATCAGAATCGGATGTGGGGGATGCTGCTGCTGAATACCTAAGCTACTCTCCACAGCACGTTGGAAGATACCCGCATGCAACGAAATCCTCTTTGCCCTAGCACCTCTTTGCCTAAGAGAGAAGCGTGGTTGCACATCTGAAAGGGCCTTAAGGAAAGGGACATGTCTTTCACTGCACTCCCCAGGAGCAAGTCTGGGGCAGGCCGAACAAGCCGCCCCCAGAGAAGAGAAGGTGCCATTGGCCTTGAGTTTGGGAAAGGGTCGGGAAGCAGGAGAGCCTGCCGTGGCAGGAAGAGCAGGCCGGTGGCAAGACAAGTGTCACTCGCTCCCTGTGCGGAGAGACGAAGCCTCACTGCTAATGAGACATGAGGTGACGACTAGGGCAGGGGCACCTGCTCCACTCTGAGGAAGGAGTCTGGGCAGAAGGCAGGCCTGTCTTGTGCCTCTGGTCCCAAGGGGACAGCATGTCCTTGACCACCTGTCCGTAGGGCACACTTGGGCTTGCTACCAGGAGCCAAACCCGGAACTTGAGGAACAGCTCCCTCGTGAAATGGGCAGTCAGATGCCATCTTCCTCCAAGATGTGACAGCGTTTTCGGTGGCAGGGGGTTTGCCGGGGAAGGAGTGGGGACAGTCCCCCAAAGCTCCCCATTCCAGGGAACGGACGGTGTTCAGGGATCCTGTCGCCTCTCCTCTCCTGTGGCGAAGGCACTGGCCTTGTCCGTGAGTCCGCCTGAGAGCCAGTACCAAAGGCCAAGCGTTGCCTACAACGGGAGTTGGTAGTGTGCATTGAGTGCCATCCTAGGCCACGCACGCTGCTGCAGGTTTGTGGCTGTGTCTGCTTATTTCGGCCTGGCAGCGAGAACCCAGGGCGCCAACATGAAGCCCGGGACAGCAAGGCCTAAGACGGACCAGCTCTCCGCAGCTCTTCTTCCCTGACGCGACAGAGCAAACACCGAAATCCTTGCTGAGGAAGCAGCAGCGAAGTGCGGTTCCCGCCAAGCTGAAAACCTATGCGAAAGCATAGCCATCGCTGGGAAATCAGAGTCGTTTCTGTGGGCTGCTGTTGCTGCTTGCCTTAGCCTAGTATTCGAGCACGGCGGGAGGAACCCGCATAGAGCAAAAGCCTCTTTGCTAGGGCATCCCGTCTGAGAAAGCACAGCATTCTCTGGGAAATCAGAGTCGGATCTGTGGGATGCTGCTGCTGTATTCCTGAGGAAGACTCCACAGCACGGTGTAATAAATCCGCATGGAGCGAGATCCACTTTGCCTGGGCATCCCTTCTGCCTGAGAGAGAAGCGTGGTTGCGCCTGTGGAAAGATCCTTAAAGAAAGGGACATGTCTGTCACTGCACTCCGCAGGAGCCTGTCTAGGGAAAGTGCAGCATGCTGCCCCAGGAGAAGAGAAGGAGTCGTTGGCCTTGTGGACGGAAAACGGTCGCGAAGCAGGAGCGCCGGCCCTGGCAAGAACAGCGGGCCGGTGGCAAGACAATTGTCACCCTCTGCTTGTGCAGAGAGACGAAGCTAAGGAGACACGAGGGGATGATTGGGCACGGGAGCGTGCTCTAATCTGAGGAAGGAGTCTGGACAGAAGGAAGGCCTTTCCTGTGCCTCTGGGCCCAAGGGGATAGCAGGTCCTTGGCCACCTGTCCAGAGGGCAGACGTGGGCTTGCCACCAATCTCCCGAACCTGAACTCGCAGAAACACCTCCTGGAGGAACGGGCAATCAAATGCCGTCTTCCTCCAGGATGTGGCAGCCTTGGCGGAGGCAGGGGGTGTGTCGGGGAAACAGGGACAGTTTCCCATTACTCCCCATCCCAGGGCACGGGCCGTGTGCAGTGATCCTCTCGCGGCTCCTCAAGGATGGGGAAGGCACGAGCCTAGTCCCCTGTCCCCCTGAATGCCAGAGCGAAAGGGCAGGCCTTGCCTACGAGGAGAGATGTCATTGTGAGCAGAGTGCCATCCTAGGCCATGCACGCTGCTGCAGGGTCGAGGCTGGGTCTGCTTATTTCGGCTTGGTAGGATGAACCCAGGATGTGAACTTGGAGCCCGGGAAAGCAAGGCCCAAGAGGCACCAGCTCTCCCGCTGCTCTTCTTCCCTGAAGCGACTAAAGCCTTGCTGAGGAAGCAGCGGCCAAGTGCTGTTCGCTCCAAGCCAAAGCCTCTGTGAAAGCACAGCATTCGCCGAGAAATCAGAGTCGGATCTGCGGGCTCTACTGCTGCTTGCCTGAGCCCGGTGTAACGGTGGGAGAAACCCGCATACAGCGAAATCCTCTTTGCCCGGGCATCTCCTCTGGGAAAGCACAGCATTCACTGGGAAATCAGAATCGGATGTGGGGGATGCTGCTGCTGAATACCTAAGCTACTCTCCACAGCACGTTGGAAGATACCCGCATGCAACGAAATCCTCTTTGCCCTAGCACCTCTTTGCCTAAGAGAGAAGCGTGGTTGCACATCTGAAAGGGCCTTAAGGAAAGGGACATGTCTTTCACTGCACTCCCCAGGAGCAAGTCTGGGGCAGGCCGAACAAGCCGCCCCCAGAGAAGAGAAGGTGCCATTGGCCTTGAGTTTGGGAAACGGTCGGGAAGCAGGAGAGCCTGCCGTGGCAGGAAGAGCAGGCCGGTGGCAAGACAAGTGTCACTCGCTCCCTGTGCGGAGAGACGAAGCCTCACTGCTAATGAGACATGAGGTGACGACTAGGGCAGGGGCACCTGCTCCACTCTGAGGAAGGAGTCTGGGCAGAAGGCAGGCCTGTCTTGTGCCTCTGGTCCCAAGGGGACAGCATGTCCTTGACCACCTGTCCGTAGGGCACACTTGGGCTTGCTACCAGGAGCCAAACCCGGAACTTGAGGAACAGCTCCCTCGTGAAATGGGCAGTCAGATGCCATCTTCCTCCAAGATGTGACAGCGTTTTCGGTGGCAGGGGGTTTGCCGGGGAAGGAGTGGGGACAGTCCCCCAAAGCTCCCCATTCCAGGGAACGGACGGTGTTCAGGGATCCTGTCGCCTCTCCTCTCCTGTGGCGAAGGCACTGGCCTTGTCCGTGAGTCCGCCTGAGAGCCAGTACCAAAGGCCAAGCGTTGCCTACAACGGGAGTTGGTAGTGTGCATTGAGTGCCATCCTAGGCCACGCACGCTGCTGCAGGTTTGTGGCTGTGTCTGCTTATTTCGGCCTGGCAGCGAGAACCCAGGGCGCCAACATGAAGCCCGGGACAGCAAGGCCTAAGACGGACCAGCTCTCCGCAGCTCTTCTTCCCTGACGCGACAGAGCAAACACCGAAATCCTTGCTGAGGAAGCAGCAGCGAAGTGCGGTTCCCGCCAAGCTGAAAACCTATGCGAAAGCATAGCCATCGCTGGGAAATCAGAGTCGTTTCTGTGGGCTGCTGTTGCTGCTTGCCTTAGCCTAGTATTCGAGCACGGCGGGAGGAACCCGCATAGAGCAAAAGCCTCTTTGCTAGGGCATCCCGTCTGAGAAAGCACAGCATTCTCTGGGAAATCAGAGTCGGATCTGTGGGATGCTGCTGCTGTTTTCCTGAGGAAGACTCCACAGCACGGTGTAATAAATCCGCATGGAGCGAGATCCACTTTGCCTGGGCATCCCTTCTGCCTGAGAGAGAAGCGTGGTTGCGCCTGTGGAAAGATCCTTAAAGAAAGGGACATGTCTGTCACTGCACTCCGCAGGAGCCTGTCTAGGGAAAGTGCAGCATGCTGCCCCAGGAGAAGAGAAGGAGTCGTTGGCCTTGTGGACGGAAAACGGTCGCGAAGCAGGAGCGCCGGCCCTGGCAAGAACAGCGGGCCGGTGGCAAGACAATTGTCACCCTCTGCTTGTGCAGAGAGACGAAGCAGAGGAGACACGAGGGGATGATTGGGCACGGGAGCGTGCTCTAATCTGAGGAAGGAGTCTGGACAGAAGGAAGGCCTTTCCTGTGCCTCTGGGCCCAAGGGGATAGCAGGTCCTTGGCCACCTGTCCAGAGGGCAGACGTGGGCTTGCCACCAATCTCCCGAACCTGAACTCGCAGAAACACCTCCTGGAGGAACGGGCAATCAAATGCCGTCTTCCTCCAGGATGTGGCAGCCTTGGCGGAGGCAGGGGGTGTGTCGGGGAAACAGGGACAGTTTCCCATTACTCCCCATCCCAGGGCACGGGCCGTGTGCAGTGATCCTCTCGCGGCTCCTCAAGGATGGGGAAGGCACGAGCCTAGTCCCCTGTCCCCCTGAATGCCAGAGCGAAAGGGCAGGCCTTGCCTACGAGGAGAGATGTCATTGTGAGCAGAGTGCCATCCTAGGCCATGCACGCTGCTGCAGGGTCGAGGCTGGGTCTGCTTATTTCGGCTTGGTAGGATGAACCCAGGATGTGAACTTGGAGCCCGGGAAAGCAAGGCCCAAGAGGCACCAGCTCTCCCGCTGCTCTTCTTCCCTGAAGCGACTAAAGCCTTGCTGAGGAAGCAGCGGCCAAGTGCTGTTCGCTCCAAGCCAAAGCCTCTGTGAAAGCACAGCATTCGCCGAGAAATCAGAGTCGGATCTGCGGGCTCTACTGCTGCTTGCCTGAGCCCGGTGTAACGGTGGGAGAAATCCGCATACAGCGAAATCCTCTTTGCCCGGGCATCTCCTCTGGGAAAGCACAGCATTCACTGGGAAATCAGAATCGGATGTGGGGGATGCTGCTGCTGAATACCTAAGCTACTCTCCACAGCACGTTGGAAGATACCCGCATGCAACGAAATCCTCTTTGCCCTAGCACCTCTTTGCCTAAGAGAGAAGCGTGGTTGCACATCTGAAAGGGCCTTAAGGAAAGGGACATGTCTTTCACTGCACTCCCCAGGAGCAAGTCTGGGGCAGGCCGAACAAGCCGCCCCCAGAGAAGAAAAGGTGCCATTGGCCTTGAGTTTGGGAAACGGTCGGGAAGCAGGAGAGCCTGCCGTGGCAGGAAGAGCAGGCCGGTGGCAAGACAAGTGTCACTCGCTCCCTGTGCGGAGAGACGAAGCCTCACTGCTAATGAGACATGAGGTGACGACTAGGGCAGGGGCACCTGCTCCACTCTGAGGAAGGAGTCTGGGCAGAAGGCAGGCCTGTCTTGTGCCTCTGGTCCCAAGGGGACAGCATGTCCTTGACCACCTGTCCGTAGGGCACACTTGGGCTTGCTACCAGGAGCCAAACCCGGAACTTGAGGAACAGCTCCCTCGTGAAATGGGCAGTCAGATGCCATCTTCCTCCAAGATGTGACAGCGTTTTCGGTGGCAGGGGGTTTGCCGGGGAAGGAGTGGGGACAGTCCCCCAAAGCTCCCCATTCCAGGGAACGGACGGTGTTCAGGGATCCTGTCGCCTCTCCTCTCCTGTGGCGAAGGCACTGGCCTTGTCCGTGAGTCCGCCTGAGAGCCAGTACCAAAGGCCAAGCGTTGCCTACAACGGGAGTTGGTAGTGTGCATTGAGTGCCATCCTAGGCCACGCACGCTGCTGCAGGTTTGTGGCTGTGTCTGCTTATTTCGGCCTGGCAGCGAGAACCCAGGGCGCCAACATGAAGCCCGGGACAGCAAGGCCTAAGACGGACCAGCTCTCCGCAGCTCTTCTTCCCTGACGCGACAGAGCAAACACCGAAATCCTTGCTGAGGAAGCAGCAGCGAAGTGCGGTTCCCGCCAAGCTGAAAACCTATGCGAAAGCATAGCCATCGCTGGGAAATCAGAGTCGTTTCTGTGGGCTGCTGTTGCTGCTTGCCTTAGCCTAGTATTCGAGCACGGCGGGAGGAACCCGCATAGAGCAAAAGCCTCTTTGCTAGGGCATCCCGTCTGAGAAAGCACAGCATTCTCTGGGAAATCAGAGTCGGATCTGTGGGATGCTGCTGCTGTTTTCCTGAGGAAGACTCCACAGCACGGTGTAATAAATCCGCATGGAGCGAGATCCACTTTGCCTGGGCATCCCTTCTGCCTGAGAGAGAAGCGTGGTTGCGCCTGTGGAAAGATCCTTAAAGAAAGGGACATGTCTGTCACTGCACTCCGCAGGAGCCTGTCTAGGGAAAGTGCAGCATGCTGCCCCAGGAGAAGAGAAGGAGTCGTTGGCCTTGTGGACGGAAAACGGTCGCGAAGCAGGAGCGCCGGCCCTGGCAAGAACAGCGGGCCGGTGGCAAGACAATTGTCACCCTCTGCTTGTGCAGAGAGACGAAGCTAAGGAGACACGAGGGGATGATTGGGCACGGGAGCGTGCTCTAATCTGAGGAAGGAGTCTGGACAGAAGGAAGGCCTTTCCTGTGCCTCTGGGCCCAAGGGGATAGCAGGTCCTTGGCCACCTGTCCAGAGGGCAGACGTGGGCTTGCCACCAATCTCCCGAACCTGAACTCGCAGAAACACCTCCTGGAGGAACGGGCAATCAAATGCCGTCTTCCTCCAGGATGTGGCAGCCTTGGCGGAGGCAGGGGGTGTGTCGGGGAAACAGGGACAGTTTCCCATTACTCCCCATCCCAGGGCACGGGCCGTGTGCAGTGATCCTCTCGCGGCTCCTCAAGGATGGGGAAGGCACGAGCCTAGTCCCCTGTCCCCCTGAATGCCAGAGCGAAAGGGCAGGCCTTGCCTACGAGGAGAGATGTCATTGTGAGCAGAGTGCCATCCTAGGCCATGCACGCTGCTGCAGGGTCGAGGCTGGGTCTGCTTATTTCGGCTTGGTAGGATGAAGCCAGGATGTGAACTTGGAGCCCGGGAAAGCAAGGCCCAAGAGGCACCAGCTCTCCCGCTGCTCTTCTTCCCTGAAGCGACTAAAGCCTTGCTGAGGAAGCAGCGGCCAAGTGCTGTTCGCTCCAAGCCAAAGCCTCTGCGAAAGCACAGCATTCGCTGAGAAATCAGAGTCGGATCTGCGGGCTCTACTGCTGCTTGCCTGAGCCCGGTCTCGCGGTGGGAGAAACCCGCATACAGCGAAATCCTCTTTGCCCGGGCATCTCCTCTGGGAAAGCACAGCATTCACTGGGAAATCAGAATCGGATGTGGGGGATGCTGCTGCTGAATACCTAAGCTACTCTCCACAGCACGTTGGAAGATACCCGCATGCAACGAAATCCTCTTTGCCCTAGCACCTCTTTGCCTAAGAGAGAAGCGTGGTTGCACATCTGAAAGGGCCTTAAGGAAAGGGACATGTCTTTCACTGCACTCCCCAGGAGCAAGTCTGGGGCAGGCCGAACAAGCCGCCCCCAGAGAAGAGAAGGTGCCATTGGCCTTGAGTTTGGGAAACGGTCGGGAAGCAGGAGAGCCTGCCGTGGCAGGAAGAGCAGGCCGGTGGCAAGACAAGTGTCACTCGCTCCCTGTGCGGAGAGACGAAGCCTCACTGCTAATGAGACATGAGGTGACGACTAGGGCAGGGGCACCTGCTCCACTCTGAGGAAGGAGTCTGGGCAGAAGGCAGGCCTGTCTTGTGCCTCTGGTCCCAAGGGGACAGCATGTCCTTGACCACCTGTCCGTAGGGCACACTTGGGCTTGCTACCAGGAGCCAAACCCGGAACTTGAGGAACAGCTCCCTCGTGAAATGGGCAGTCAGATGCCATCTTCCTCCAAGATGTGACAGCGTTTTCGGTGGCAGGGGGTTTGCCGGGGAAGGAGTGGGGACAGTCCCCCAAAGCTCCCCATTCCAGGGAACGGACGGTGTTCAGGGATCCTGTCGCCTCTCCTCTCCTGTGGCGAAGGCACTGGCCTTGTCCGTGAGTCCGCCTGAGAGCCAGTACCAAAGGCCAAGCGTTGCCTACAACGGGAGTTGGTAGTGTGCATTGAGTGCCATCCTAGGCCACGCACGCTGCTGCAGGTTTGTGGCTGTGTCTGCTTATTTCGGCCTGGCAGCGAGAACCCAGGGCGCCAACATGAAGCCCGGGACAGCAAGGCCTAAGACGGACCAGCTCTCCGCAGCTCTTCTTCCCTGACGCGACAGAGCAAACACCGAAATCCTTGCTGAGGAAGCAGCAGCGAAGTGCGGTTCCCGCCAAGCTGAAAACCTATGCGAAAGCATAGCCATCGCTGGGAAATCAGAGTCGTTTCTGTGGGCTGCTGTTGCTGCTTGCCTTAGCCTAGTATTCGAGCACGGCGGGAGGAACCCGCATAGAGCAAAAGCCTCTTTGCTAGGGCATCCCGTCTGAGAAAGCACAGCATTCTCTGGGAAATCAGAGTCGGATCTGTGGGATGCTGCTGCTGTTTTCCTGAGGAAGACTCCACAGCACGGTGTAATAAATCCGCATGGAGCGAGATCCACTTTGCCTGGGCATCCCTTCTGCCTGAGAGAGAAGCGTGGTTGCGCCTGTGGAAAGATCCTTAAAGAAAGGGACATGTCTGTCACTGCACTCCGCAGGAGCCTGTCTAGGGAAAGTGCAGCATGCTGCCCCAGGAGAAGAGAAGGAGTCGTTGGCCTTGTGGACGGAAAACGGTCGCGAAGCAGGAGCGCCGGCCCTGGCAAGAACAGCGGGCCGGTGGCAAGACAATTGTCACCCTCTGCTTGTGCAGAGAGACGAAGCTAAGGAGACACGAGGGGATGATTGGGCACGGGAGCGTGCTCTAATCTGAGGAAGGAGTCTGGACAGAAGGAAGGCCTTTCCTGTGCCTCTGGGCCCAAGGGGATAGCAGGTCCTTGGCCACCTGTCCAGAGGGCAGACGTGGGCTTGCCACCAATCTCCCCAACCTGAACTCGCAGAAACACCTCCTGGAGGAACGGGCAATCAAATGCCGTCTTCCTCCAGGATGTGGCAGCCTTGGCGGAGGCAGGGGGTGTGTCGGGGAAACAGGGACAGTTTCCCATTACTCCCCATCCCAGGGCACGGGCCGTGTGCAGTGATCCTCTCGCGGCTCCTCAAGGATGGGGAAGGCACGAGCCTAGATCCCTGTCCCCCTGAATGCCAGAGCGAAAGGGCAGGCCTTGCCTACGAGGAGAGATGTCATTGTGAGCAGAGTGCCATCCTAGGCCATGCACGCTGCTGCAGGGTCGAGGCTGGGTCTGCTTATTTCGGCTTGGTAGGATGAACCCAGGATGTGAACTTGGAGCCCGGGAAAGCAAGGCCCAAGAGGCACCAGCTCTCCCGCTGCTCTTCTTCCCTGAAGCGACTAAAGCCTTGCTGAGGAAGCAGCGGCCAAGTGCTGTTCGCTCCAAGCCAAAGCCTCTGTGAAAGCACAGCATTCGCCGAGAAATCAGAGTCGGATCTGCGGGCTCTACTGCTGCTTGCCTGAGCCCGGTGTAACGGTGGGAGAAACCCGCATACAGCGAAATCCTCTTTGCCCGGGCATCTCCTCTGGGAAAGCACAGCATTCACTGGGAAATCAGAATCGGATGTGGGGGATGCTGCTGCTGAATACCTAAGCTACTCTCCACAGCACGTTGGAAGATACCCGCATGCAACGAAATCCTCTTTGCCCTAGCACCTCTTTGCCTAAGAGAGAAGCGTGGTTGCACATCTGAAAGGGCCTTAAGGAAAGGGACATGTCTTTCACTGCACTCCCCAGGAGCAAGTCTGGGGCAGGCCGAACAAGCCGCCCCCAGAGAAGAGAAGGTGCCATTGGCCTTGAGTTTGGGAAACGGTCGGGAAGCAGGAGAGCCTGCCGTGGCAGGAAGAGCAGGCCGGTGGCAAGACAAGTGTCACTCGCTCCCTGTGCGGAGAGACGAAGCCTCACTGCTAATGAGACATGAGGTGACGACTAGGGCAGGGGCACCTGCTCCACTCTGAGGAAGGAGTCTGGGCAGAAGGCAGGCCTGTCTTGTGCCTCTGGTCCCAAGGGGACAGCATGTCCTTGACCACCTGTCCGTAGGGCACACTTGGGCTTGCTACCAGGAGCCAAACCCGGAACTTGAGGAACAGCTCCCTCGTGAAATGGGCAGTCAGATGCCATCTTCCTCCAAGATGTGACAGCGTTTTCGGTGGCAGGGGGTTTGCCGGGGAAGGAGTGGGGACAGTCCCCCAAAGCTCCCCATTCCAGGGAACGGACGGTGTTCAGGGATCCTGTCGCCTCTCCTCTCCTGTGGCGAAGGCACTGGCCTTGTCCGTGAGTCCGCCTGAGAGCCAGTACCAAAGGCCAAGCGTTGCCTACAACGGGAGTTGGTAGTGTGCATTGAGTGCCATCCTAGGCCACGCACGCTGCTGCAGGTTTGTGGCTGTGTCTGCTTATTTCGGCCTGGCAGCGAGAACCCAGGGCGCCAACATGAAGCCCGGGACAGCAAGGCCTAAGACGGACCAGCTCTCCGCAGCTCTTCTTCCCTGACGCGACAGAGCAAACACCGAAATCCTTGCTGAGGAAGCAGCAGCGAAGTGCGGTTCCCGCCAAGCTGAAAACCTATGCGAAAGCATAGCCATCGCTGGGAAATCAGAGTCGTTTCTGTGGGCTGCTGTTGCTGCTTGCCTTAGCCTAGTATTCGAGCACGGCGGGAGGAACCCGCATAGAGCAAAAGCCTCTTTGCTAGGGCATCCCGTCTGAGAAAGCACAGCATTCTCTGGGAAATCAGAGTCGGATCTGTGGGATGCTGCTGCTGTTTTCCTGAGGAAGACTCCACAGCACGGTGTAATAAATCCGCATGGAGCGAGATCCACTTTGCCTGGGCATCCCTTCTGCCTGAGAGAGAAGCGTGGTTGCGCCTGTGGAAAGATCCTTAAAGAAAGGGACATGTCTGTCACTGCACTCCGCAGGAGCCTGTCTAGGGAAAGTGCAGCATGCTGCCCCAGGAGAAGAGAAGGAGTCGTTGGCCTTGTGGACGGAAAACGGTCGCGAAGCAGGAGCGCCGGCCCTGGCAAGAACAGCGGGCCGGTGGCAAGACAATTGTCACCCTCTGCTTGTGCAGAGAGACGAAGCTAAGGAGACACGAGGGGATGATTGGGCACGGGAGCGTGCTCTAATCTGAGGAAGGAGTCTGGACAGAAGGAAGGCCTTTCCTGTGCCTCTGGGCCCAAGGGGATAGCAGGTCCTTGGCCACCTGTCCAGAGGGCAGACGTGGGCTTGCCACCAATCTCCCGAACCTGAACTCGCAGAAACACCTCCTGGAGGAACGGGCAATCAAATGCCGTCTTCCTCCAGGATGTGGCAGCCTTGGCGGAGGCAGGGGGTGTGTCGGGGAAACAGGGACAGTTTCCCATTACTCCCCATCCCAGGGCACGGGCCGTGTGCAGTGATCCTCTCGCGGCTCCTCAAGGATGGGGAAGGCACGAGCCTAGTCCCCTGTCCCCCTGAATGCCAGAGCGAAAGGGCAGGCCTTGCCTACGAGGAGAGATGTCATTGTGAGCAGAGTGCCATCCTAGGCCATGCACGCTGCTGCAGGGTCGAGGCTGGGTCTGCTTATTTCGGCTTGGTAGGATGAACCCAGGATGTGAACTTGGAGCCCGGGAAAGCAAGGCCCAAGAGGCACCAGCTCTCCCGCTGCTCTTCTTCCCTGAAGCGACTAAAGCCTTGCTGAGGAAGCAGCGGCCAAGTGCTGTTCGCTCCAAGCCAAAGCCTCTGTGAAAGCACACATTCGCCGAGAAATCAGAGTCGGATCTGCGGGCTCTACTGCTGCTTGCCTGAGCCCGGTGTAACGGTGGGAGAAACCCGCATACAGCGAAATCCTCTTTGCCCGGGCATCTCCTCTGGGAAAGCACAGCATTCACTGGGAAATCAGAATCGGATGTGGGGGATGCTGCTGCTGAATACCTAAGCTACTCTCCACAGCACGTTGGAAGATACCCGCATGCAACGAAATCCTCTTTGCCCTAGCACCTCTTTGCCTAAGAGAGAAGCGTGGTTGCACATCTGAAAGGGCCTTAAGGAAAGGGACATGTCTTTCACTGCACTCCGCAGGAGCAAGTCTGGGGCAGGCCGAACAAGCCGCCCCCAGAGAAGAGAAGGTGCCATTGGCCTTGAGTTTGGGAAACGGTCGGGAAGCAGGAGAGCCTGCCGTGGCAGGAAGAGCAGGCCGGTGGCAAGACAAGTGTCACCCGCTCCCGGTGCGGAGAGACGAAGCCTCACTGCTAATGAGACATGAGGTGACGACTAGGGCAGGGGCACCTGCTCCACTCTGAGGAAGGAGTCTGGGCAGAAGGCAGGCCTGTCTTGTGCCTCTGGTCCCAAGGGGACAGCATGTCCTTGACCACCTGTCCGTAGGGCACACTTGGGCTTGCTACCAGGAGCCAAACCCGGAACTTGAGGAACAGCTCCCTCGTGAAATGGGCAGTCAGATGCCATCTTCCTCCAAGATGTGGCAGCGTTTTCGGTGGCAGGGGGTTTGCCGGGGAAGGAGTGGGGACAGTCCCCCAAAGCTCCCCATTCCAGGGAACGGACGGTGTTCAGGGATCCTGTCGCCTCTCCTCTCCTGTGGCGAAGGCACTGGCCTTGTCCGTGAGTCCGCCTGAGAGCCAGTACCAAAGGCCAAGCGTTGCCTACAACGGGAGTTGGTATTGTGTATTGAGTGCCATCCTAGGCCACGCACGCTGCTGCAGGTTTGTGGCTGTGTCTGCTTATTTCGGCCTGGCAGCGAGAACCCAGGGCGCCAACATGAAGCCCGGGACAGCAAGGCCTAAGACGGACCAGCTCTCCGCAGCTCTTCTTCCCTGACGCGACAGAGCAAACACCGAAATCCTTGCTGAGGAAGCAGCATCGAAGTGCGGTTCCCGCCAAGCTGAAAACCTATGCGAAAGCATAGCCATCGCTGGGAAATCAGAGTCGTTTCTGTGGGCTGCTGTTGCTGCTTGCCTTAGCCTAGTATTCGAGCACGGCGGGAGGAACCCGCATAGAGCAAAAGCCTCTTTGCTAGGTCATCCCCTCTGGGAAAGCACAGCATTCTCTTGGAAATCAGAGTCGGATCTGTGGGATGCTGCTGCTGTTTTCCTGAGGAAGACTCCACAGCACGGTGTAATAAATCTGCATGGAGCGAGATCCACTTTGCCTGGGCATCCCTTCTGCCTGAGAGAGAAGCGTGGTTGCGCCTGTGGAAAGATCCTTAAAGAAAGGGACATGTCTGTCACTGCACTCCCCAGGAGCCTGTCTCGGGAAAGTGCAGCATGCTGCCCCAGGAGAAGAGAAGGAGTCGTTGGCCTTGTGGACGGAAAACGGTCGCGAAGCAGGAGCGCCGGCCCTGGCAAGAACAGCGGGCCGGTGGCAAGACAATTGTCACCCTCTGCTTGTGCAGAGAGACGAAGCAGAGGAGACACGAGGGGATGATTGGGCACGGGAGCGTGCTCTAATCTGAGGAAGGAGTCTGGACAGAAGGAAGGCCTTTCCTGTGCCTCTGGGCCCAAGGGGATAGCAGGTCCTTGGCCACCTGTCCAGAGGGCAGACGTGGGCTTGCCACCAATCTCCCGAACCTGAACTCGCAGAAACACCTCCTGGAGGAACGGGCAATCAAATGCCGTCTTCCTCCAGGATGTGGCAGCCTTGGCGGAGGCAGGGGGTGTGTCGGGGAAACAGGGACAGTTTCCCATTACTCCCCATCCCAGGGCACGGGCCGTGTGCAGTGATCCTCTCGCGGCTCCTCAAGGATGGGGAAGGCACGAGCCTAGTCCCCTGTCCCCCTGAATGCCAGAGCGAAAGGGCAGGCCTTGCCTACGAGGAGAGATGTCATTGTGAGCAGAGTGCCATCCTAGGCCATGCACGCTGCTGCAGGGTCGAGGCTGGGTCTGCTTATTTCGGCTTGGTAGGATGAACCCAGGATGTGAACTTGGAGCCCGGGAAAGCAAGGCCCAAGAGGCACCAGCTCTCCCGCTGCTCTTCTTCCCTGAAGCGACTAAAGCCTTGCTGAGGAAGCAGCGGCCAAGTGCTGTTCGCTCCAAGCCAAAGCCTCTGCGAAAGCACAGCATTCGCCGAGAAATCAGAGTCGGATCTGCGGGCTCTACTGCTGCTTGCCTGAGCCCGGTGTAACGGTGGGAGAAACCCGCATACAGCGAAATCCTCTTTGCCCGGGCATCTCCTCTGGGAAAGCACAGCATTCACTGGGAAATCAGAATCGGATGTGGGGGATGCTGCTGCTGAATACCTAAGCTACTCTCCACAGCACGTTGGAAGATACCCGCATGCAACGAAATCCTCTTTGCCCTAGCACCTCTTTGCCTAAGAGAGAAGCGTGGTTGCACATCTGAAAGGGCCTTAAGGAAAGGGACATGTCTTTCACTGCACTCCCCAGGAGCAAGTCTGGGGCAGGCCGAACGAGCCGCCCCCAGAGAAGAGAAGGTGCCATTGGCCTTGAGTTTGGGAAACGGTCGGGAAGCAGGAGAGCCTGCCGTGGCAGGAAGAGCAGGCCGGTGGCAAGACAAGTGTCACCCGCTCCCGGTGCGGAGAGACGAAGCCTCACTGCTAATGAGACATGAGGTGACGACTAGGGCAGGGGCACCTGCTCCACTCTGAGGAAGGAGTCTGGGCAGAAGGCAGGCCTGTCTTGTGCCTCTGGTCCCAAGGGGACAGCATGTCCTTGACCACCTGTCCGTAGGGCACACTTGGGCTTGCTACCAGGAGCCAAACCCGGAACTTGAGGAACAGCTCCCTCGTGAAATGGGCAGTCAGATGCCATCTTCCTCCAAGATGTGACAGCGTTTTCGGTGGCAGGGGGTTTGCCGGGGAAGGAGTGGGGACAGTCCCCCAAAGCTCCCCATTCCAGGGAACGGACGGTGTTCAGGGATCCTGTCGCCTCTCCTCTCCTGTGGCGAAGGCACTGGCCTTGTCCGTGAGTCCGCCTGAGAGCCAGTACCAAAGGCCAAGCGTTGCCTACAACGGGAGTTGGTAGTGTGCATTGAGTGCCATCCTAGGCCACGCACGCTGCTGCAGGTTTGTGGCTGTGTCTGCTTATTTCGGCCTGGCAGCGAGAACCCAGGGCGCCAACATGAAGCCCGGGACAGCAAGGCCTAAGACGGACCAGCTCTCCGCAGCTCTTCTTCCCTGACGCGACAGAGCAAACACAGAAATCCTTGCTGAGGAAGCAGCAACGAAGTGCGGTTCCCGCCAAGCTGAAAACCTATGCGAAAGCATAGCCATCGCTGGGAAATCAGAGTCGTTTCTGTGGGCTGCTGTTGCTGCTTGCCTTAGCCTAGTATTCGAGCACGGCGGGAGGAACCCGCATAGAGCAAAAGCCTCTTTGCTAGGGCATCCCCTCTGGGAAAGCACAGCATTCTCTGGGAAATCAGAGTCGGATCTGTGGGATGCTGCTGCTGTTTTCCTGAGGAAGACTCCACAGCACGGTGTAATAAATCCGCATGGAGCGAGATCCACTTTGCCTGGGCATCCCTTCTGCCTGAGAGAGAAGCGTGGTTGCGCCTGTGGAAAGAGCCTTAAAGAAAGGGACATGTCTGTCACTGCACTCCCCAGGAGCCTGTCTCGGGAAAGTGCAGCATGCTGCCCCAGGAGAAGAGAAGGAGTCGTTGGCCTTGTGGACGGAAAACGGTCGCGAAGCAGGAGCGCCGGCCCTGGCAAGAACAGCGGGCCGGTGGCAAGACAATTGTCACCCTCTGCTTGTGCAGAGAGACGAAGCTAAGGAGACACGGGGGGATGATTGGGCACGGGAGCGTGCTCTAATCTGAGGAAGGAGTCTGGACAGAAGGAAGGCCTTTCCTGTGCCTCTGGGCCCAAGGGGATAGCAGGTCCTTGGCCACCTGTCCAGAGGGCAGACGTGGGCTTGCCACCAATCTCCCCAACCTGAACTCGCAGAAACACCTCCTGGAGGAACGGGCAATCAAATGCCGTCTTCCTCCAGGATGTGGCAGCCTTGGCGGAGGCAGGGGGTGTGTCGGGGAAACAGGGACAGTTTCCCATTACTCCCCATCCCAGGGCACGGGCCGTGTGCAGTGATCCTCTCGCGGCTCCTCAAGGATGGGGAAGGCACGAGCCTAGTCCCCTGTCCCCCTGAATGCCAGAGCGAAAGGGCAGGCCTTGCCTACGAGGAGAGATGTCATTGTGAGCAGAGTGCCATCCTAGGCCATGCACGCTGCTGCAGGGTCGAGGCTGGGTCTGCTTATTTCGGCTTGGTAGGATGAACCCAGGATGTGAACTTGGAGCCCGGGAAAGCAAGGCCCAAGAGGCACCAGCTCTCCCGCTGCTCTTCTTCCCTGAAGCGACTAAAGCCTTGCTGAGGAAGCAGCGGCCAAGTGCTGTTCGCTCCAAGCCAAAGCCTCTGCGAAAGCACAGCATTCGCCGAGAAATCAGAGTCGGATCTGCGGGCTCTACTGCTGCTTGCCTGAGCCCGGTGTAACGGTGGGAGAAACCCGCATACAGCTAAATCGTCTTTGCCCGGGCATCTCCTCTGGGAAAGCACAACATTCACTGGGAAATCAGAATCGGATGTGGGGGATGCTGCTGCTGAATACCTAAGCTACTCTCCACAGCACGTTGGAAGATACCCGCATGCAACGAAATCCTCTTTGCCTAAGAGAGAAGCGTGGTTGCACATCTGAAAGGGCCTTAAGGAAAGGGACATGTCTTTCACTGCACTCCCCAGGAGCAAGTCTGGGGCAGGCCGAAGGAGCCGCCCCCAGAGAAGAGAAGGTGCCATTGGCCTTGAGTTTGGGAAACGGTCGGGAAGCAGGAGAGCCTGCCGTGGCAGGAAGAGCAGGCCGGTGGCAAGACAAGTGTCACCCGCTCCCGGTGCGGAGAGACGAAGCCTCACTGCTAATGAGACATGAGGTGACGACTAGGGCAGGGGCACCTGCTCCACTCTGAGGAAGGAGTCTGGGCAGAAGGCAGGCCTGTCTTGTGCCTCTGGTCCCAAGGGGACAGCATGTCCTTGACCACCTGTCCGTAGGGCACACTTGGGCTTGCTACCAGGAGCCAAACCCGGAACTTGAGGAACAGCTCCCTCGTGAAATGGGCAGTCAGATGCCATCTTCCTCCAAGATGTGACAGCGTTTTCGGTGGCAGGGGGTTTGCCGGGGAAGGAGTGGGGACAGTCCCCCAAAGCTCCCCATTCCAGGGAACGGACGGTGTTCAGGGATCCTGTCGCCTCTCCTCTCCTGTGGCGAAGGCACTGGCCTTGTCCGTGAGTCCGCCTGAGAGCCAGTACCAAAGGCCAAGCGTTGCCTACAACGGGAGTTGGTAGTGTGCATTGAGTGCCATCCTAGGCCACGCACGCTGCTGCAGGTTTGTGGCTGTGTCTGCTTATTTCGGCCTGGCAGCGAGAACCCAGGGCGCCAACATGAAGCCCGGGACAGCAAGGCCTAAGACGGACCAGCTCTCCGCAGCTCTTCTTCCCTGACACGACAGAGCAAACACCGAAATCCTTGCTGAGGAAGCAGCAACGAAGTGCGGTTCCCGCCAAGCTGAATACCTATGCGAAAGCATAGCCATCGCTGGGAAATCAGAGTCGTTTCTGTGGGCTGCTGTTGCTGCTTGCCTTAGCCTAGTATTCGAGCACGGCGGGAGGAACCCGCATAGAGCAAAAGCCTCTTTGCTAGGGCATCCCCTCTGGGAAAGCACAGCATTCTCTGGGAAATCAGAGTCGGATCTGTGGGATGCTGCTGCTGTTTTCCTGAGGAAGACTCCACAGCACGGTGTAATAAATCCGCATGGAGCGAGATCCACTTTGCCTGGGCATCCCTTCTGCCTGAGAGAGAAGCGTGGTTGCGCCTGTGGAAAGAGCCTTAAAGAAAGGGACATGTCTGTCACTGCACTCCCCAGGAGCCTGTCTCGGGAAAGTGCAGCATGCTGCCCCAGGAGAAGAGAAGGAGTCGTTGGCCTTGTGGACGGAAAACGGTCGCGAAGCAGGAGCGCCGGCCCTGGCAAGAACAGCGGGCCGGTGGCAAGACAATTGTCACCCTCTGCTTGTGCAGAGAGACGAAGCTAAGGAGACACGGGGGGATGATTGGGCACGGGAGCGTGCTCTAATCTGAGGAAGGAGTCTGGACAGAAGGAAGGCCTTTCCTGTGCCTCTGGGCCCAAGGGGATAGCAGGTCCTTGGCCACCTGTCCAGAGGGCAGACGTGGGCTTGCCACCAATCTCCCCAACCTGAACTCGCAGAAACACCTCCTGGAGGAACGGGCAATCAAATGCCGTCTTCCTCCAGGATGTGGCAGCCTTGGCGGAGGCAGGGGGTGTGTCGGGGAAACAGGGACAGTTTCCCATTACTCCCCATCCCAGGGCACGGGCCGTGTGCAGTGATCCTCTCGCGGCTCCTCAAGGATGGGGAAGGCACGAGCCTAGTCCCCTGTCCCCCTGAATGCCAGAGCGAAAGGGCAGGCCTTGCCTACGAGGAGAGATGTCATTGTGAGCAGAGTGCCATCCTAGGCCATGCACGCTGCTGCAGGGTCGAGGCTGGGTCTGCTTATTTCGGCTTGGTAGGATGAACCCAGGATGTGAACTTGGAGCCCGGGAAAGCAAGGCCCAAGAGGCACCAGCTCTCCCGCTGCTCTTCTTCCCTGAAGCGACTAAAGCCTTGCTGAGGAAGCAGCGGCCAAGTGCTGTTCGCTCCAAGCCAAAGCCTCTGCGAAAGCACAGCATTCGCCGAGAAATCAGAGTCGGATCTGCGGGCTCTACTGCTGCTTGCCTGAGCCCGGTGTAACGGTGGGAGAAACCCGCATACAGCGAAATCGTCTTTGCCCGGGAATCTCCTCTGGGAAAGCACAACATTCACTGGGAAATCAGAATCGGATGTGGGGGATGCTGCTGCTGAATACCTAAGCTACTCTCCACAGCACGTTGGAAGATACCCGCATGCAACGAAATCCTCTTTGCCCTAGCACCTCTTTGCCTAAGAGAGAAGCGTGGTTGCACATCTGAAAGGGCCTTAAGGAAAGGGACATGTCTTTCACTGCACTCCCCAGGAGCAAATCTGGGGCAGGCCAAACAAGCCGCCCCCAGAGAAGAGAAGGTGCCATTGGCCTTGAGTTTGGGAAACGGTCGGGAAGCAGGAGAGCCTGCCGTGGCAGGAAGAGCAGGCCGGTGGCAAGACAAGTGTCACTCGCTCCCTGTGCGGAGAGACGAAGCCTCACTGCTAATGAGACATGAGGTGACGACTAGGGCAGGGGCACCTGCTCCACTCTGAGGAAGGAGTCTGGGCAGAAGGCAGGCCTGTCTTGTGCCTCTGTTCCCAAGGGGACAGCATGTCCTTGACCACCTGTCCGTAGGGCACACTTGGGCTTGCTACCAGGAGCCAAACCCGGAACTTGAGGAACAGCTCCCTCGTGAAATGGGCAGTCAGATGCCATCTTCCTCCAAGATGTGACAGCGTTTTCGGTGGCAGGGGGTTTGCCGGGGAAGGAGTGGGGACAGTCCCCCAAAGCTCCCCATTCCAGGGAACGGACGGTGTTCAGGGATCCTGTCGCCTCTCCTCTCCTGTGGCGAAGGCACTGGCCTTGTCCGTGAGTCCGCCTGAGTGCCAGTACCAAAGACCAAGCGTTGCCTACAACGGGAGTTGGTAGTGTGCATTGAGTGCCATCCTAGGCCACGCACGCTGCTGCAGGTTTGTGGCTGTGTCTGCTTATTTCGGCCTGGCAGCGAGAACCCAGGGCGCCAACATGAAGCCCGGGACAGCAAGGCCTAAGACGGACCAGCTCTCCGCAGCTCTTCTTCCCTGACGTGACAGAGCAAACACCGAAATCCTTGCTGAGGAAGCAGCAGCGAAGTGCGGTTCCCGCCAAGCTGAAAACCTATGCGAAAGCATAGCCATCGCTGGGAAATCAGAGTCGTTTCTGTGGGCTGCTGTTGCTGCTTGCCTTAGCCTAGTATTCGAGCACGGCGGGAGGAACCCGCATAGAGCAAAAGCCTCCTTGCTAGGGCATCCCCTCTGAGAAAGCACAGCATTCTCTGGGAAATCAGAGTCGGATCTGTGGGATGCTGCTGCTGTTTTCCTGAGGAAGACTCCACAGCACGGTGTAATAAATCCGCATGGAGCGAGATCCACTTTGCCTGGGCATCCCTTCTGCCTGAGAGAGAAGCGTGGTTGCGCCTGTGGAAAGATCCTTAAAGAAAGGGACATGTCTGTCACTGCACTCCGCAGGAGCCTGTCTAGGGAAAGTGCAGCATGCTGCCCCAGGAGAAGAGAAGGAGTCGTTGGCCTTGTGGACGGAAAACGGTCGCGAAGCAGGAGCGCCGGCCCTGGCAAGAACAGCGGGCCGGTGGCAAGACAATTGTCACCCTCTGCTTGTGCAGAGAGACGAAGCTAAGGAGACACGAGGGGATGATTGGGCACGGGAGCGTGCTCTAATCTGAGGAAGGAGTCTGGACAGAAGGAAGGCCTTTCCTGTGCCTCTGGGCCCAAGGGGATAGCAGGTCCTTGGCCACCTGTCCAGAGGGCAGACGTGGGCTTGCCACCAATCTCCCGAACCTGAACTCGCAGAAACACCTCCTGGAGGAACGGGCAATCAAATGCCGTCTTCCTCCAGGATGTGGCAGCCTTGGCGGAGGCAGGGGGTGTGTCGGGGAAACAGGGACAGTTTCCCATTACTCCCCATCCCAGGGCACGGGCCGTGTGCAGTGATCCTCTCGCGGCTCCTCAAGGATGGGGAAGGCACGAGCCTAGTCCCCTGTCCCCCTGAATGCCAGAGCGAAAGGGCAGGCCTTGCCTACGAGGAGAGATGTCATTGTGAGCAGAGTGCCATCCTAGGCCATGCACGCTGCTGCAGGGTCGAGGCTGGGTCTGCTTATTTCGGCTTGGTAGGATGAACGCAGGATGTGAACTTGGAGCCCGGGAAAGCAAGGCCCAAGGGGCACCAGCTCTCCCACTGCTCTTCTTCCCTGAAGCGACTAAAGCCTTGCTGAGGAAGCAGCGGCCAAGTGCTGTTCGCTCCAAGCCAAAGCCTCTGCGAAAGCACAGCATTCGCTGAGAAATCAGAGTCGGATCTGCGGGCTCTACTGCTGCTTGCCTGAGCCCGGTGTAACGGTGGGAGAAACCCGCATACAGCGAAATCCTCTTTGCCCGGGCATCTCCTCTGGGAAAGCACAGCATTCACTGGGAAATCAGAATCGGATGTGGGGGATGCTGCTGCTGAATACCTAAGCTACTCTCCACAGCACGTTGGAAGATACAAGCATGCAACGAAATCCTCTTTGCCCTAGCACCTCTTTGCCTAAGAGAGAAGCGTGGTTGCACATCTGAAAGGGCCTTAAGGAAAGGGACATGTCTTTCACTGCACTCCCCAGGAGCAAGTCTGGGGCAGGCCGAACAAGCCGCCCCCAGAGAAGAGAAGGTGCCATTGGCCTTGAGTTTGGGAAACGGTCGGGAAGCAGGAGAGCCTGCCGTGGCAGGAAGAGCAGGCCGGTGGCAAGACAAGTGTCACTCGCTCCCTGTGCGGAGAGACGAAGCCTCACTGCTAATGAGACATGAGGTGACGACTAGGGCAGGGGCACCTGCTCCACTCTGAGGAAGGAGTCTGGGCAGAAGGCAGGCCTGTCTTGTGCCTCTGGTCCCAAGGGGACAGCATGTCCTTGACCACCTGTCCGTAGGGCACACTTGGGCTTGCTACCAGGAGCCAAACCCGGAACTTGAGGAACAGCTCCCTCGTGAAATGGGCAGTCAGATGCCATCTTCCTCCAAGATGTGACAGCGTTTTCGGTGGCAGGGGGTTTGCCGGGGAAGGAGTGGGGACAGTCCCCCAAAGCTCCCCATTCCAGGGAACGGACGGTGTTCAGGGATCCTGTCGCCTCTCCTCTCCTGTGGCGAAGGCACTGGCCTTGTCCGTGAGTCCGCCTGAGAGCCAGTACCAAAGGCCAAGCGTTGCCTACAACGGGAGTTGGTAGTGTGCATTGAGTGCCATCCTAGGCCACGCACGCTGCTGCAGGTTTGTGGCTGTGTCTGCTTATTTCGGCCTGGCAGCGAGAACCCAGGGCGCCAACATGAAGCCCGGGACAGCAAGGCCTAAGACGGACCAGCTCTCCGCAGCTCTTCTTCCCTGACGCGACAGAGCAAACACCGAAATCCTTGCTGAGGAAGCAGCAGCGAAGTGCGGTTCCCGCCAAGCTGAAAACCTATGCGAAAGCATAGCCATCGCTGGGAAATCAGAGTCGTTTCTGTGGGCTGCTGTTGCTGCTTGCCTTAGCCTAGTATTCGAGCACGGCGGGAGGAACCCGCATAGAGCAAAAGCCTCTTTGCTAGGGCATCCCGTCTGAGAAAGCACAGCATTCTCTGGGAAATCAGAGTCGGATCTGTGGGATGCTGCTGCTGTTTTCCTGAGGAAGACTCCACAGCACGGTGTAATAAATCCGCATGGAGCGAGATCCACTTTGCCTGGGCATCCCTTCTGCCTGAGAGAGAAGCGTGGTTGCGCCTGTGGAAAGATCCTTAAAGAAAGGGACATGTCTGTCACTGCACTCCGCAGGAGCCTGTCTAGGGAAAGTGCAGCATGCTGCCCCAGGAGAAGAGAAGGAGTCGTTGGCCTTGTGGACGGAAAACGGTCGCGAAGCAGGAGCGCCGGCCCTGGCAAGAACAGCGGGCCGGTGGCAAGACAATTGTCACCCTCTGCTTGTGCAGAGAGACGAAGCTAAGGAGACACGAGGGGATGATTGGGCACGGGAGCGTGCTCTAATCTGAGGAAGGAGTCTGGACAGAAGGAAGGCCTTTCCTGTGCCTCTGGGCCCAAGGGGATAGCAGGTCCTTGGCCACCTGTCCAGAGGGCAGACGTGGGCTTGCCACCAATCTCCCGAACCTGAACTCGCAGAAACACCTCCTGGAGGAACGGGCAATCAAATGCCGTCTTCCTCCAGGATGTGGCAGCCTTGGCGGAGGCAGGGGGTGTGTCGGGGAAACAGGGACAGTTTCCCATTACTCCCCATCCCAGGGCACGGGCCGTGTGCAGTGATCCTCTCGCGGCTCCTCAAGGATGGGGAAGGCACGAGCCTAGTCCCCTGTCCCCCTGAATGCCAGAGCGAAAGGGCAGGCCTTGCCTACGAGGAGAGATGTCATTGTGAGCAGAGTGCCATCCTAGGCCATGCACGCTGCTGCAGGGTCGAGGCTGGGTCTGCTTATTTCGGCTTGGTAGGATGAAGCCAGGATGTGAACTTGGAGCCCGGGAAAGCAAGGCCCAAGAGGCACCAGCTCTCCCGCTGCTCTTCTTCCCTGAAGCGACTAAAGCCTTGCTGAGGAAGCAGCGGCCAAGTGCTGTTCGCTCCAAGCCAAAGCCTCTGTGAAAGCACAGCATTCGCCGAGAAATCAGAGTCGGATCTGCGGGCTCTACTGCTGCTTGCCTGAGCCCGGTGTAACGGTGGGAGAAACCCGCATACAGCGAAATCCTCTTTGCCCGGGCATCTCCTCTGGGAAAGCACAGCATTCACTGGGAAATCAGAATCGGATGTGGGGGATGCTGCTGCTGAATACCTAAGCTACTCTCCACAGCACGTTGGAAGATACCCGCATGCAACGAAATCCTCTTTGCCCTAGCACCTCTTTGCCTAAGAGAGAAGCGTGGTTGCACATCTGAAAGGGCCTTAAGGAAAGGGACATGTCTTTCACTGCACTCCCCAGGAGCAAGTCTGGGGCAGGCCGAACAAGCCGCCCCCAGAGAAGAGAAGGTGCCATTGGCCTTGAGTTTGGGAAACGGTCGGGAAGCAGGAGAGCCTGCCGTGGCAGGAAGAGCAGGCCGGTGGCAAGACAAGTGTCACTCGCTCCCTGTGCGGAGAGACGAAGCCTCACTGCTAATGAGACATGAGGTGACGACTAGGGCAGGGGCACCTGCTCCACTCTGAGGAAGGAGTCTGGGCAGAAGGCAGGCCTGTCTTGTGCCTCTGGTCCCAAGGGGACAGCATGTCCTTGACCACCTGTCCGTAGGGCACACTTGGGCTTGCTACCAGGAGCCAAACCCGGAACTTGAGGAACAGCTCCCTCGTGAAATGGGCAGTCAGATGCCATCTTCCTCCAAGATGTGACAGCGTTTTCGGTGGCAGGGGGTTTGCCGGGGAAGGAGTGGGGACAGTCCCCCAAAGCTCCCCATTCCAGGGAACGGACGGTGTTCAGGGATCCTGTCGCCTCTCCTCTCCTGTGGCGAAGGCACTGGCCTTGTCCGTGAGTCCGCCTGAGAGCCAGTACCAAAGGCCAAGCGTTGCCTACAACGGGAGTTGGTAGTGTGCATTGAGTGCCATCCTAGGCCACGCACGCTGCTGCAGGTTTGTGGCTGTGTCTGCTTATTTCGGCCTGGCAGCGAGAACCCAGGGCGCCAACATGAAGCCCGGGACAGCAAGGCCTAAGACTGACCAGCTCTCCGCAGCTCTTCTTCCCTGACGCGACAGAGCAAACACCGAAATCCTTGCTGAGGAAGCAGCAGCGAAGTGCGGTTCCCGCCAAGCTGAAAACCTATGCGAAAGCATAGCCATCGCTGGGAAATCAGAGTCGTTTCTGTGGGCTGCTGTTGCTGCTTGCCTTAGCCTAGTATTCGAGCACGGCGGGAGGAACCCGCATAGAGCAAAAGCCTCTTTGCTAGGGCATCCCGTCTGAGAAAGCACAGCATTCTCTGGGAAATCAGAGTCGGATCTGTGGGATGCTGCTGCTGTTTTCCTGAGGAAGACTCCACAGCACGGTGTAATAAATCCGCATGGAGCGAGATCCACTTTGCCTGGGCATCCCTTCTGCCTGAGAGAGAAGCGTGGTTGCGCCTGTGGAAAGATCCTTAAAGAAAGGGACATGTCTGTCACTGCACTCCGCAGGAGCCTGTCTAGGGAAAGTGCAGCATGCTGCCCCAGGAGAAGAGAAGGAGTCGTTGGCCTTGTGGACGGAAAACGGTCGCGAAGCAGGAGCGCCGGCCCTGGCAAGAACAGCGGGCCGGTGGCAAGACAATTGTCACCCTCTGCTTGTGCAGAGAGACGAAGCAGAGGAGACACGAGGGGATGATTGGGCACGGGAGCGTGCTCTAATCTGAGGAAGGAGTCTGGACAGAAGGAAGGCCTTTCCTGTGCCTCTGGGCCCAAGGGGATAGCAGGTCCTTGGCCACCTGTCCAGAGGGCAGACGTGGGCTTGCCACCAATCTCCCGAACCTGAACTCGCAGAAACACCTCCTGGAGGAACGGGCAATCAAATGCCGTCTTCCTCCAGGATGTGGCAGCCTTGGCGGAGGCAGGGGGTGTGTCGGGGAAACAGGGACAGTTTCCCATTACTCCCCATCCCAGGGCACGGGCCGTGTGCAGTGATCCTCTCGCGGCTCCTCAAGGATGGGGAAGGCACGAGCCTAGTCCCCTGTCCCCCTGAATGCCAGAGCGAAAGGGCAGGCCTTGCCTACGAGGAGAGATGTCATTGTGAGCAGAGTGCCATCCTAGGCCATGCACGCTGCTGCAGGGTCGAGGCTGGGTCTGCTTATTTCGGCTTGGTAGGATGAACCCAGGATGTGAACTTGGAGCCCGGGAAAGCAAGGCCCAAGAGGCACCAGCTCTCCCGCTGCTCTTCTTCCCTGAAGCGACTAAAGCCTTGCTGAGGAAGCAGCGGCCAAGTGCTGTTCGCTCCAAGCCAAAGCCTCTGTGAAAGCACAGCATTCGCCGAGAAATCAGAGTCGGATCTGCGGGCTCTACTGCTGCTTGCCTGAGCCCGGTGTAACGGTGGGAGAAATCCGCATACAGCGAAATCCTCTTTGCCCGGGCATCTCCTCTGGGAAAGCACAGCATTCACTGGGAAATCAGAATCGGATGTGGGGGATGCTGCTGCTGAATACCTAAGCTACTCTCCACAGCACGTTGGAAGATACCCGCATGCAACGAAATCCTCTTTGCCCTAGCACCTCTTTGCCTAAGAGAGAAGCGTGGTTGCACATCTGAAAGGGCCTTAAGGAAAGGGACATGTCTTTCACTGCACTCCCCAGGAGCAAGTCTGGGGCAGGCCGAACAAGCCGCCCCCAGAGAAGAGAAGGTGCCATTGGCCTTGAGTTTGGGAAACGGTCGGGAAGCAGGAGAGCCTGCCGTGGCAGGAAGAGCAGGCCGGTGGCAAGACAAGTGTCACTCGCTCCCTGTGCGGAGAGACGAAGCCTCACTGCTAATGAGACATGAGGTGACGACTAGGGCAGGGGCACCTGCTCCACTCTGAGGAAGGAGTCTGGGCAGAAGGCAGGCCTGTCTTGTGCCTCTGGTCCCAAGGGGACAGCATGTCCTTGACCACCTGTCCGTAGGGCACACTTGGGCTTGCTACCAGGAGCCAAACCCGGAACTTGAGGAACAGCTCCCTCGTGAAATGGGCAGTCAGATGCCATCTTCCTCCAAGATGTGACAGCGTTTTCGGTGGCAGGGGGTTTGCCGGGGAAGGAGTGGGGACAGTCCCCCAAAGCTCCCCATTCCAGGGAACGGACGGTGTTCAGGGATCCTGTCGCCTCTCCTCTCCTGTGGCGAAGGCACTGGCCTTGTCCGTGAGTCCGCCTGAGAGCCAGTACCAAAGGCCAAGCGTTGCCTACAACGGGAGTTGGTAGTGTGCATTGAGTGCCATCCTAGGCCACGCACGCTGCTGCAGGTTTGTGGCTGTGTCTGCTTATTTCGGCCTGGCAGCGAGAACCCAGGGCGCCAACATGAAGCCCGGGACAGCAAGGCCTAAGACGGACCAGCTCTCCGCAGCTCTTCTTCCCTGACGCGACAGAGCAAACACCGAAATCCTTGCTGAGGAAGCAGCAGCGAAGTGCGGTTCCCGCCAAGCTGAAAACCTATGCGAAAGCATAGCCATCGCTGGGAAATCAGAGTCGTTTCTGTGGGCTGCTGTTGCTGCTTGCCTTAGCCTAGTATTCGAGCACGGCGGGAGGAACCCGCATAGAGCAAAAGCCTCTTTGCTAGGGCATCCCGTCTGAGAAAGCACAGCATTCTCTGGGAAATCAGAGTCGGATCTGTGGGATGCTGCTGCTGTTTTCCTGAGGAAGACTCCACAGCACGGTGTAATAAATCCGCATGGAGCGAGATCCACTTTGCCTGGGCATCCCTTCTGCCTGAGAGAGAAGCGTGGTTGCGCCTGTGGAAAGATCCTTAAAGAAAGGGACATGTCTGTCACTGCACTCCGCAGGAGCCTGTCTAGGGAAAGTGCAGCATGCTGCCCCAGGAGAAGAGAAGGAGTCGTTGGCCTTGTGGACGGAAAACGGTCGCGAAGCAGGAGCGCCGGCCCTGGCAAGAACAGCGGGCCGGTGGCAAGACAATTGTCACCCTCTGCTTGTGCAGAGAGACGAAGCTAAGGAGACACGAGGGGATGATTGGGCACGGGAGCGTGCTCTAATCTGAGGAAGGAGTCTGGACAGAAGGAAGGCCTTTCCTGTGCCTCTGGGCCCAAGGGGATAGCAGGTCCTTGGCCACCTGTCCAGAGGGCAGACGTGGGCTTGCCACCAATCTCCCGAACCTGAACTCGCAGAAACACCTCCTGGAGGAACGGGCAATCAAATGCCGTCTTCCTCCAGGATGTGGCAGCCTTGGCGGAGGCAGGGGGTGTGTCGGGGAAACAGGGACAGTTTCCCATTACTCCCCATCCCAGGGCACGGGCCGTGTGCAGTGATCCTCTCGCGGCTCCTCAAGGATGGGGAAGGCACGAGCCTAGTCCCCTGTCCCCCTGAATGCCAGAGCGAAAGGGCAGGCCTTGCCTACGAGGAGAGATGTCATTGTGAGCAGAGTGCCATCCTAGGCCATGCACGCTGCTGCAGGGTCGAGGCTGGGTCTGCTTATTTCGGCTTGGTAGGATGAAGCCAGGATGTGAACTTGGAGCCCGGGAAAGCAAGGCCCAAGAGGCACCAGCTCTCCCGCTGCTCTTCTTCCCTGAAGCGACTAAAGCCTTGCTGAGGAAGCAGCGGCCAAGTGCTGTTCGCTCCAAGCCAAAGCCTCTGCGAAAGCACAGCATTCGCCGAGAAATCAGAGTCGGATCTGCGGGCTCTACTGCTGCTTGCCTGAGCCCGGTGTAACGGTGGGAGAAACCCGCATACAGCGAAATCCTCTTTGCCCGGGCATCTCCTCTGGGAAAGCACAGCATTCACTGGGAAATCAGAATCGGATGTGGGGGATGCTGCTGCTGAATACCTAAGCTACTCTCCACAGCACGTTGGAAGATACCCGCATGCAACGAAATCCTCTTTGCCCTAGCACCTCTTTGCCTAAGAGAGAAGCGTGGTTGCACATCTGAAAGGGCCTTAAGGAAAGGGACATGTCTTTCACTGCACTCCCCAGGAGCAAGTCTGGGGCAGGCCGAACAAGCCGCCCCCAGAGAAGAGAAGGTGCCATTGGCCTTGAGTTTGGGAAACGGTCGGGAAGCAGGAGAGCCTGCCGTGGCAGGAAGAGCAGGCCGGTGGCAAGACAAGTGTCACTCGCTCCCTGTGCGGAGAGACGAAGCCTCACTGCTAATGAGACATGAGGTGACGACTAGGGCAGGGGCACCTGCTCCACTCTGAGGAAGGAGTCTGGGCAGAAGGCAGGCCTGTCTTGTGCCTCTGGTCCCAAGGGGACAGCATGTCCTTGACCACCTGTCCGTAGGGCACACTTGGGCTTGCTACCAGGAGCCAAACCCGGAACTTGAGGAACAGCTCCCTCGTGAAATGGGCAGTCAGATGCCATCTTCCTCCAAGATGTGACAGCGTTTTCGGTGGCAGGGGGTTTGCCGGGGAAGGAGTGGGGACAGTCCCCCAAAGCTCCCCATTCCAGGGAACGGACGGTGTTCAGGGATCCTGTCGCCTCTCCTCTCCTGTGGCGAAGGCACTGGCCTTGTCCGTGAGTCCGCCTGAGAGCCAGTACCAAAGGCCAAGCGTTGCCTACAACGGGAGTTGGTAGTGTGCATTGAGTGCCATCCTAGGCCACGCACGCTGCTGCAGGTTTGTGGCTGTGTCTGCTTATTTCGGCCTGGCAGCGAGAACCCAGGGCGCCAACATGAAGCCCGGGACAGCAAGGCCTAAGACGGACCAGCTCTCCGCAGCTCTTCTTCCCTGACGCGACAGAGCAAACACCGAAATCCTTGCTGAGGAAGCAGCAGCGAAGTGCGGTTCCCGCCAAGCTGAAAACCTATGCGAAAGCATAGCCATCGCTGGGAAATCAGAGTCGTTTCTGTGGGCTGCTGTTGCTGCTTGCCTTAGCCTAGTATTCGAGCACGGCGGGAGGAACCCGCATAGAGCAAAAGCCTCTTTGCTAGGGCATCCCCTCTGGGAAAGCACAGCATTCTCTGGGAAATCAGAGTCGGATCTGTGGGATGCTGCTGCTGTTTTCCTGAGGAAGACTCCACAGCACGGTGTAATAAATCCGCATGGAGCGAGATCCACTTTGCCTGGGCATCCCTTCTGCCTGAGAGAGAAGCGTGGTTGCGCCTGTGGAAAGAGCCTTAAAGAAAGGGACATGTCTGTCACTGCACTCCCCAGGAGCCTGTCTCGGGAAAGTGCAGCATGCTGCCCCAGGAGAAGAGAAGGAGTCGTTGGCCTTGTGGACGGAAAACGGTCGCGAAGCAGGAGCGCCGGCCCTGGCAAGAACAGCGGGCCGGTGGCAAGACAATTGTCACCCTCTGCTTGTGCAGAGAGACGAAGCTAAGGAGACACGGGGGGATGATTGGGCACGGGAGCGTGCTCTAATCTGAGGAAGGAGTCTGGACAGAAGGAAGGCCTTTCCTGTGCCTCTGGGCCCAAGGGGATAGCAGGTCCTTGGCCACCTGTCCAGAGGGCAGACGTGGGCTTGCCACCAATCTCCCCAACCTGAACTCGCAGAAACACCTCCTGGAGGAACGGGCAATCAAATGCCGTCTTCCTCCAGGATGTGGCAGCCTTGGCGGAGGCAGGGGGTGTGTCGGGGAAACAGGGACAGTTTCCCATTACTCCCCATCCCAGGGCACGGGCCGTGTGCAGTGATCCTCTCGCGGCTCCTCAAGGATGGGGAAGGCACGAGCCTAGTCCCCTGTCCCCCTGAATGCCAGAGCGAAAGGGCAGGCCTTGCCTACGAGGAGAGATGTCATTGTGAGCAGAGTGCCATCCTAGGCCATGCACGCTGCTGCAGGGTCGAGGCTGGGTCTGCTTATTTCGGCTTGGTAGGATGAACCCAGGATGTGAACTTGGAGCCCGGGAAAGCAAGGCCCAAGAGGCACCAGCTCTCCCGCTGCTCTTCTTCCCTGAAGCGACTAAAGCCTTGCTGAGGAAGCAGCGGCCAAGTGCTGTTCGCTCCAAGCCAAAGCCTCTGCGAAAGCACAGCATTCGCCGAGAAATCAGAGTCGGATCTGCGGGCTCTACTGCTGCTTGCCTGAGCCCGGTGTAACGGTGGGAGAAACCCGCATACAGCGAAATCGTCTTTGCCCGGGCATCTCCTCTGGGAAAGCACAACATTCACTGGGAAATCAGAATCGGATGTGGGGGATGCTGCTGCTGAATACCTAAGCTACTCTCCACAGCACGTTGGAAGATACCCGCATGCAACGAAATCCTCTTTGCCCTAGCACCTCTTTGCCTAAGAGAGAAGCGTGGTTGCACATCTGAAAGGGCCTTAAGGAAAGGGACATGTCTTTCACTGCACTCCCCAGGAGCAAGTCTGGGGCAGGCCGAAGGAGCCGCCCCCAGAGAAGAGAAGGTGCCATTGGCCTTGAGTTTGGGAAACGGTCGGGAAGCAGGAGAGCCTGCCGTGGCAGGAAGAGCAGGCCGGTGGCAAGACAAGTGTCACCCGCTCCCGGTGCGGAGAGACGAAGCCTCACTGCTAATGAGACATGAGGTGACGACTAGGGCAGGGGCACCTGCTCCACTCTGAGGAAGGAGTCTGGGCAGAAGGCAGGCCTGTCTTGTGCCTCTGGTCCCAAGGGGACAGCATGTCCTTGACCACCTGTCCGTAGGGCACACTTGGGCTTGCTACCAGGAGCCAAACCCGGAACTTGAGGAACAGCTCCCTCGTGAAATGGGCAGTCAGATGCCATCTTCCTCCAAGATGTGACAGCGTTTTCGGTGGCAGGGGGTTTGCCGGGGAAGGAGTGGGGACAGTCCCCCAAAGCTCCCCATTCCAGGGAACGGACGGTGTTCAGGGATCCTGTCGCCTCTCCTCTCCTGTGGCGAAGGCACTGGCCTTGTCCGTGAGTCCGCCTGAGAGCCAGTACCAAAGGCCAAGCGTTGCCTACAACGGGAGTTGGTAGTGTGCATTGAGTGCCATCCTAGGCCACGCACGCTGCTGCAGGTTTGTGGCTGTGTCTGCTTATTTCGGCCTGGCAGCGAGAACCCAGGGCGCCAACATGAAGCCCGGGACAGCAAGGCCTAAGACGGACCAGCTCTCCGCAGCTCTTCTTCCCTGACGCGACAGAGCAAACACCGAAATCCTTGCTGAGGAAGCAGCAGCGAAGTGCGGTTCCCGCCAAGCTGAAAACCTATGCGAAAGCATAGCCATCGCTGGGAAATCAGAGTCGTTTCTGTGGGCTGCTGTTGCTGCTTGCCTTAGCCTAGTATTCGAGCACGGCGGGAGGAACCCGCATAGAGCAAAAGCCTCTTTGCTAGGGCATCCCGTCTGAGAAAGCACAGCATTCTCTGGGAAATCAGAGTCGGATCTGTGGGATGCTGCTGCTGTTTTCCTGAGGAAGACTCCACAGCACGGTGTAATAAATCCGCATGGAGCGAGATCCACTTTGCCTGGGCATCCCTTCTGCCTGAGAGAGAAGCGTGGTTGCGCCTGTGGAAAGATCCTTAAAGAAAGGGACATGTCTGTCACTGCACTCCGCAGGAGCCTGTCTAGGGAAAGTGCAGCATGCTGCCCCAGGAGAAGAGAAGGAGTCGTTGGCCTTGTGGACGGAAAACGGTCGCGAAGCAGGAGCGCCGGCCCTGGCAAGAACAGCGGGCCGGTGGCAAGACAATTGTCACCCTCTGCTTGTGCAGAGAGACGAAGCTAAGGAGACACGAGGGGATGATTGGGCACGGGAGCGTGCTCTAATCTGAGGAAGGAGTCTGGACAGAAGGAAGGCCTTTCCTGTGCCTCTGGGCCCAAGGGGATAGCAGGTCCTTGGCCACCTGTCCAGAGGGCAGACGTGGGCTTGCCACCAATCTCCCGAACCTGAACTCGCAGAAACACCTCCTGGAGGAACGGGCAATCAAATGCCGTCTTCCTCCAGGATGTGGCAGCCTTGGCGGAGGCAGGGGGTGTGTCGGGGAAACAGGGACAGTTTCCCATTACTCCCCATCCCAGGGCACGGGCCGTGTGCAGTGATCCTCTCGCGGCTCCTCAAGGATGGGGAAGGCACGAGCCTAGTCCCCTGTCCCCCTGAATGCCAGAGCGAAAGGGCAGGCCTTGCCTACGAGGAGAGATGTCATTGTGAGCAGAGTGCCATCCTAGGCCATGCACGCTGCTGCAGGGTCGAGGCTGGGTCTGCTTATTTCGGCTTGGTAGGATGAACCCAGGATGTGAACTTGGAGCCCGGGAAAGCAAGGCCCAAGAGGCACCAGCTCTCCCGCTGCTCTTCTTCCCTGAAGCGACTAAAGCCTTGATGAGGAAGCAGCGGCCAAGTGCTGTTCGCTCCAAGCCAAAGCCTCTGTGAAAGCACAGCATTCGCCGAGAAATCAGAGTCGGATCTGCGGGCTCTACTGCTGCTTGCCTGAGCCCGGTGTAACGGTGGGAGAAACCCGCATACAGCGAAATCCTCTTTGCCCGGGCATCTCCTCTGGGAAAGCACAGCATTCACTGGGAAATCAGAATCGGATGTGGGGGATGCTGCTGCTGAATACCTAAGCTACTCTCCACAGCACGTTGGAAGATACAAGCATGCAACGAAATCCTCTTTGCCCTAGCACCTCTTTGCCTAAGAGAGAAGCGTGGTTGCACATCTGAAAGGGCCTTAAGGAAAGGGACATGTCTTTCACTGCACTCCCCAGGAGCAAGTCTGGGGCAGGCCGAACAAGCCGCCCCCAGAGAAGAGAAGGTGCCATTGGCCTTGAGTTTGGGAAACGGTCGGGAAGCAGGAGAGCCTGCCGTGGCAGGAAGAGCAGGCCGGTGGCAAGACAAGTGTCACTCGCTCCCTGTGCGGAGAGACGAAGCCTCACTGCTAATGAGACATGAGGTGACGACTAGGGCAGGGGCACCTGCTCCACTCTGAGGAAGGAGTCTGGGCAGAAGGCAGGCCTGTCTTGTGCCTCTGGTCCCAAGGGGACAGCATGTCCTTGACCACCTGTCCGTAGGGCACACTTGGGCTTGCTACCAGGAGCCAAACCCGGAACTTGAGGAACAGCTCCCTCGTGAAATGGGCAGTCAGATGCCATCTTCCTCCAAGATGTGACAGCGTTTTCGGTGGCAGGGGGTTTGCCGGGGAAGGAGTGGGGACAGTCCCCCAAAGCTCCCCATTCCAGGGAACGGACGGTGTTCAGGGATCCTGTCGCCTCTCCTCTCCTGTGGCGAAGGCACTGGCCTTGTCCGTGAGTCCGCCTGAGAGCCAGTACCAAAGGCCAAGCGTTGCCTACAACGGGAGTTGGTAGTGTGCATTGAGTGCCATCCTAGGCCACGCACGCTGCTGCAGGTTTGTGGCTGTGTCTGCTTATTTCGGCCTGGCAGCGAGAACCCAGGGCGCCAACATGAAGCCCGGGACAGCAAGGCCTAAGACGGACCAGCTCTCCGCAGCTCTTCTTCCCTGACGCGACAGAGCAAACACCGAAATCCTTGCTGAGGAAGCAGCAGCGAAGTGCGGTTCCCGCCAAGCTGAAAACCTATGCGAAAGCATAGCCATCGCTGGGAAATCAGAGTCGTTTCTGTGGGCTGCTGTTGCTGCTTGCCTTAGCCTAGTATTCGAGCACGGCGGGAGGAACCCGCATAGAGCAAAAGCCTCTTTGCTAGGGCATCCCGTCTGAGAAAGCACAGCATTCTCTGGGAAATCAGAGTCGGATCTGTGGGATGCTGCTGCTGTTTTCCTGAGGAAGACTCCACAGCACGGTGTAATAAATCCGCATGGAGCGAGATCCACTTTGCCTGGGCATCCCTTCTGCCTGAGAGAGAAGCGTGGTTGCGCCTGTGGAAAGATCCTTAAAGAAAGGGACATGTCTGTCACTGCACTCCGCAGGAGCCTGTCTAGGGAAAGTGCAGCATGCTGCCCCAGGAGAAGAGAAGGAGTCGTTGGCCTTGTGGACGGAAAACGGTCGCGAAGCAGGAGCGCCGGCCCTGGCAAGAACAGCGGGCCGGTGGCAAGACAATTGTCACCCTCTGCTTGTGCAGAGAGACGAAGCTAAGGAGACACGAGGGGATGATTGGGCACGGGAGCGTGCTCTAATCTGAGGAAGGAGTCTGGACAGAAGGAAGGCCTTTCCTGTGCCTCTGGGCCCAAGGGGATAGCAGGTCCTTGGCCACCTGTCCAGAGGGCAGACGTGGGCTTGCCACCAATCTCCCGAACCTGAACTCGCAGAAACACCTCCTGGAGGAACGGGCAATCAAATGCCGTCTTCCTCCAGGATGTGGCAGCCTTGGCGGAGGCAGGGGGTGTGTCGGGGAAACAGGGACAGTTTCCCATTACTCCCCATCCCAGGGCACGGGCCGTGTGCAGTGATCCTCTCGCGGCTCCTCAAGGATGGGGAAGGCACGAGCCTAGTCCCCTGTCCCCCTGAATGCCAGAGCGAAAGGGCAGGCCTTGCCTACGAGGAGAGATGTCATTGTGAGCAGAGTGCCATCCTAGGCCATGCACGCTGCTGCAGGGTCGAGGCTGGGTCTGCTTATTTCGGCTTGGTAGGATGAACCCAGGATGTGAACTTGGAGCCCGGGAAAGCAAGGCCCAAGAGGCACCAGCTCTCCCGCTGCTCTTCTTCCCTGAAGCGACTAAAGCCTTGATGAGGAAGCAGCGGCCAAGTGCTGTTCGCTCCAAGCCAAAGCCTCTGTGAAAGCACAGCATTCGCCGAGAAATCAGAGTCGGATCTGCGGGCTCTACTGCTGCTTGCCTGAGCCCGGTGTAACGGTGGGAGAAACCCGCATACAGCGAAATCCTCTTTGCCCGGGCATCTCCTCTGGGAAAGCACAGCATTCACTGGGAAATCAGAATCGGATGTGGGGGATGCTGCTGCTGAATACCTAAGCTACTCTCCACAGCACGTTGGAAGATACAAGCATGCAACGAAATCCTCTTTGCCCTAGCACCTCTTTGCCTAAGAGAGAAGCGTGGTTGCACATCTGAAAGGGCCTTAAGGAAAGGGACATGTCTTTCACTGCACTCCCCAGGAGCAAGTCTGGGGCAGGCCGAACAAGCCGCCCCCAGAGAACAGAAGGTGCCATTGGCCTTGAGTTTGGGAAACGGTCGGGAAGCAGGAGAGCCTGCCGTGGCAGGAAGAGCAGGCCGGTGGCAAGACAAGTGTCACTCGCTCCCTGTGCGGAGAGACGAAGCCTCACTGCTAATGAGACATGAGGTGACGACTAGGGCAGGGGCACCTGCTCCACTCTGAGGAAGGAGTCTGGGCAGAAGGCAGGCCTGTCTTGTGCCTCTGGTCCCAAGGGGACAGCATGTCCTTGACCACCTGTCCGTAGGGCACACTTGGGCTTGCTACCAGGAGCCAAACCCGGAACTTGAGGAACAGCTCCCTCGTGAAATGGGCAGTCAGATGCCATCTTCCTCCAAGATGTGACAGCGTTTTCGGTGGCAGGGGGTTTGCCGGGGAAGGAGTGGGGACAGTCCCCCAAAGCTCCCCATTCCAGGGAACGGACGGTGTTCAGGGATCCTGTCGCCTCTCCTCTCCTGTGGCGAAGGCACTGGCCTTGTCCGTGAGTCCGCCTGAGAGCCAGTACCAAAGGCCAAGCGTTGCCTACAACGGGAGTTGGTAGTGTGCATTGAGTGCCATCCTAGGCCACGCACGCTGCTGCAGGTTTGTGGCTGTGTCTGCTTATTTCGGCCTGGCAGCGAGAACCCAGGGCGCCAACATGAAGCCCGGGACAGCAAGGCCTAAGACGGACCAGCTCTCCGCAGCTCTTCTTCCCTGACGCGACAGAGCAAACACCGAAATCCTTGCTGAGGAAGCAGCAGCGAAGTGCGGTTCCCGCCAAGCTGAAAACCTATGCGAAAGCATAGCCATCGCTGGGAAATCAGAGTCGTTTCTGTGGGCTGCTGTTGCTGCTTGCCTTAGCCTAGTATTCGAGCACGGCGGGAGGAACCCGCATAGAGCAAAAGCCTCTTTGCTAGGGCATCCCGTCTGAGAAAGCACAGCATTCTCTGGGAAATCAGAGTCGGATCTGTGGGATGCTGCTGCTGTTTTCCTGAGGAAGACTCCACAGCACGGTGTAATAAATCCGCATGGAGCGAGATCCACTTTGCCTGGGCATCCCTTCTGCCTGAGAGAGAAGCGTGGTTGCGCCTGTGGAAAGATCCTTAAAGAAAGGGACATGTCTGTCACTGCACTCCGCAGGAGCCTGTCTAGGAAAAGTGCAGCATGCTGCCCCAGGAGAAGAGAAGGAGTCGTTGGCCTTGTGGACGGAAAACGGTCGCGAAGCAGGAGCGCCGGCCCTGGCAAGAACAGCGGGCCGGTGGCAAGACAATTGTCACCCTCTGCTTGTGCAGAGAGACGAAGCTAAGGAGACACGAGGGGATGATTGGGCACGGGAGCGTGCTCTAATCTGAGGAAGGAGTCTGGACAGAAGGAAGGCCTTTCCTGTGCCTCTGGGCCCAAGGGGATAGCAGGTCCTTGGCCACCTGTCCAGAGGGCAGACGTGGGCTTGCCACCAATCTCCCGAACCTGAACTCGCAGAAACACCTCCTGGAGGAACGGGCAATCAAATGCCGTCTTCCTCCAGGATGTGGCAGCCTTGGCGGAGGCAGGGGGTGTGTCGGGGAAACAGGGACAGTTTCCCATTACTCCCCATCCCAGGGCACGGGCCGTGTGCAGTGATCCTCTCGCGGCTCCTCAAGGATGGGGAAGGCACGAGCCTAGTCCCCTGTCCCCCTGAATGCCAGAGCGAAATGGCAGGCCTTGCCTACGAGGAGAGATGTCATTGTGAGCAGAGTGCCATCCTAGGCCATGCACGCTGCTGCAGGGTCGAGGCTGGGTCTGCTTATTTCGGCTTGGTAGGATGAACCCAGGATGTGAACTTGGAGCCCGGGAAAGCAAGGCCCAAGAGGCACCAGCTCTCCCGCTGCTCTTCTTCCCTGAAGCGACTAAAGCCTTGCTGAGGAAGCAGCGGCCAAGTGCTGTTCGCTCCAAGCCAAAGCCTCTGTGAAAGCACAGCATTCGCCGAGAAATCAGAGTCGGATCTGCGGGCTCTACTGCTGCTTGCCTGAGCCCGGTGTAACGGTGGGAGAAACCCGCATACAGCGAAATCCTCTTTGCCCGGGCATCTCCTCTGGGAAAGCACAGCATTCACTGGGAAATCAGAATCGGATGTGGGGGATGCTGCTGCTGAATACCTAAGCTACTCTCCACAGCACGTTGGAAGATACCCGCATGCAACGAAATCCTCTTTGCCCTAGCACCTCTTTGCCTAAGAGAGAAGCGTGGTTGCACATCTGAAAGGGCCTTAAGGAAAGGGACATGTCTTTCACTGCACTCCCCAGGAGCAAGTCTGGGGCAGGCCGAACAAGCCGCCCCCAGAGAAGAGAAGGTGCCATTGGCCTTGAGTTTGGGAAACGGTCGGGAAGCAGGAGAGCCTGCCGTGGCAGGAAGAGCAGGCCGGTGGCAAGACAAGTGTCACTCGCTCCCTGTGCGGAGAGACGAAGCCTCACTGCTAATGAGACATGAGGTGACGACTAGGGCAGGGGCACCTGCTCCACTCTGAGGAAGGAGTCTGGGCAGAAGGCAGGCCTGTCTTGTGCCTCTGGTCCCAAGGGGACAGCATGTCCTTGACCACCTGTCCGTAGGGCACACTTGGGCTTGCTACCAGGAGCCAAACCCGGAACTTGAGGAACAGCTCCCTCGTGAAATGGGCAGTCAGATGCCATCTTCCTCCAAGATGTGACAGCGTTTTCGGTGGCAGGGGGTTTGCCGGGGAAGGAGTGGGGACAGTCCCCCAAAGCTCCCCATTCCAGGGAACGGACGGTGTTCAGGGATCCTGTCGCCTCTCCTCTCCTGTGGCGAAGGCACTGGCCTTGTCCGTGAGTCCGCCTGAGAGCCAGTACCAAAGGCCAAGCGTTGCCTACAACGGGAGTTGGTAGTGTGCATTGAGTGCCATCCTAGGCCACGCACGCTGCTGCAGGTTTGTGGCTGTGTCTGCTTATTTCGGCCTGGCAGCGAGAACCCAGGGCGCCAACATGAAGCCCGGGACAGCAAGGCCTAAGACGGACCAGCTCTCCGCAGCTCTTCTTCCCTGACGCGACAGAGCAAACACCGAAATCCTTGCTGAGGAAGCAGCAGCGAAGTGCGGTTCCCGCCAAGCTGAAAACCTATGCGAAAGCATAGCCATCGCTGGGAAATCAGAGTCGTTTCTGTGGGCTGCTGTTGCTGCTTGCCTTAGCCTAGTATTCGAGCACGGCGGGAGGAACCCGCATAGAGCAAAAGCCTCTTTGCTAGGGCATCCCGTCTGAGAAAGCACAGCATTCTCTGGGAAATCAGAGTCGGATCTGTGGGATGCTGCTGCTGTTTTCCTGAGGAAGACTCCACAGCACGGTGTAATAAATCCGCATGGAGCGAGATCCACTTTGCCTGGGCATCCCTTCTGCCTGAGAGAGAAGCGTGGTTGCGCCTGTGGAAAGATCCTTAAAGAAAGGGACATGTCTGTCACTGCACTCCGCAGGAGCCTGTCTAGGGAAAGTGCAGCATGCTGCCCCAGGAGAAGAGAAGGAGTCGTTGGCCTTGTGGACGGAAAACGGTCGCGAAGCAGGAGCGCCGGCCCTGGCAAGAACAGCGGGCCGGTGGCAAGACAATTGTCACCCTCTGCTTGTGCAGAGAGACGAAGCTAAGGAGACACGAGGGGATGATTGGGCACGGGAGCGTGCTCTAATCTGAGGAAGGAGTCTGGACAGAAGGAAGGCCTTTCCTGTGCCTCTGGGCCCAAGGGGATAGCAGGTCCTTGGCCACCAGTCCAGAGGGCAGACGTGGGCTTGCCACCAATCTCCCGAACCTGAACTCGCAGAAACACCTCCTGGAGGAACGGGCAATCAAATGCCGTCTTCCTCCAGGATGTGGCAGCCTTGGCGGAGGCAGGGGGTGTGTCGGGGAAACAGGGACAGTTTCCCATTACTCCCCATCCCAGGGCACGGGCCGTGTGCAGTGATCCTCTCGCGGCTCCTCAAGGATGGGGAAGGCACGAGCCTAGTCCCCTGTCCCCCTGAATGCCAGAGCGAAAGGGCAGGCCTTGCCTACGAGGAGAGATGTCATTGTGAGCAGAGTGCCATCCTAGGCCATGCACGCTGCTGCAGGGTCGAGGCTGGGTCTGCTTATTTCGGCTTGGTAGGATGAACCCAGGATGTGAACTTGGAGCCCGGGAAAGCAAGGCCCAAGAGGCACCAGCTCTCCCGCTGCTCTTCTTCCCTGAAGCGACTAAAGCCTTGCTGAGGAAGCAGCGGCCAAGTGCTGTTCGCTCCAAGCCAAAGCCTCTGTGAAAGCACAGCATTCGCCGAGAAATCAGAGTCGGATCTGCGGGCTCTACTGCTGCTTGCCTGAGCCCGGTGTAACGGTGGGAGAAACCCGCATACAGCGAAATCCTCTTTGCCCGGGCATCTCCTCTGGGAAAGCACAGCATTCACTGGGAAATCAGAATCGGATGTGGGGGATGCTGCTGCTGAATACCTAAGCTACTCTCCACAGCACGTTGGAAGATACCCGCATGCAACGAAATCCTCTTTGCCCTAGCACCTCTTTGCCTAAGAGAGAAGCGTGGTTGCACATCTGAAAGGGCCTTAAGGAAAGGGACATGTCTTTCACTGCACTCCCCAGGAGCAAGTCTGGGGCAGGCCGAACAAGCCGCCCCCAGAGAAGAGAAGGTGCCATTGGCCTTGAGTTTGGGAAACGGTCGGGAAGCAGGAGAGCCTGCCGTGGCAGGAAGAGCAGGCCGGTGGCAAGACAAGTGTCACTCGCTCCCTGTGCGGAGAGACGAAGCCTCACTGCTAATGAGACATGAGGTGACGACTAGGGCAGGGGCACCTGCTCCACTCTGAGGAAGGAGTCTGGGCAGAAGGCAGGCCTGTCTTGTGCCTCTGGTCCCAAGGGGACAGCATGTCCTTGACCACCTGTCCGTAGGGCACACTTGGGCTTGCTACCAGGAGCCAAACCCGGAACTTGAGGAACAGCTCCCTCGTGAAATGGGCAGTCAGATGCCATCTTCCTCCAAGATGTGACAGCGTTTTCGGTGGCAGGGGGTTTGCCGGGGAAGGAGTGGGGACAGTCCCCCAAAGCTCCCCATTCCAGGGAACGGACGGTGTTCAGGGATCCTGTCGCCTCTCCTCTCCTGTGGCGAAGGCACTGGCCTTGTCCGTGAGTCCGCCTGAGAGCCAGTACCAAAGGCCAAGCGTTGCCTACAACGGGAGTTGGTAGTGTGCATTGAGTGCCATCCTAGGCCACGCACGCTGCTGCAGGTTTGTGGCTGTGTCTGCTTATTTCGGCCTGGCAGCGAGAACCCAGGGCGCCAACATGAAGCCCGGGACAGCAAGGCCTAAGACGGACCAGCTCTCCGCAGCTCTTCTTCCCTGACGCGACAGAGCAAACACCGAAATCCTTGCTGAGGAAGCAGCAGCGAAGTGCGGTTCCCGCCAAGCTGAAAACCTATGCGAAAGCATAGCCATCGCTGGGAAATCAGAGTCGTTTCTGTGGGCTGCTGTTGCTGCTTGCCTTAGCCTAGTATTCGAGCACGGCGGGAGGAACCCGCATAGAGCAAAAGCCTCTTTGCTAGGGCATCCCGTCTGAGAAAGCACAGCATTCTCTGGGAAATCAGAGTCGGATCTGTGGGATGCTGCTGCTGTTTTCCTGAGGAAGACTCCACAGCACGGTGTAATAAATCCGCATGGAGCGAGATCCACTTTGCCTGGGCATCCCTTCTGCCTGAGAGAGAAGCGTGGTTGCGCCTGTGGAAAGATCCTTAAAGAAAGGGACATGTCTGTCACTGCACTCCGCAGGAGCCTGTCTAGGGAAAGTGCAGCATGCTGCCCCAGGAGAAGAGAAGGAGTCGTTGGCCTTGTGGACGGAAAACGGTCGCGAAGCAGGAGCGCCGGCCCTGGCAAGAACAGCGGGCCGGTGGCAAGACAATTGTCACCCTCTGCTTGTGCAGAGAGACGAAGCTAAGGAGACACGGGGGGATGATTGGGCACGGGAGCGTGCTCTAATCTGAGGAAGGAGTCTGGACAGAAGGAAGGCCTTTCCTGTGCCTCTGGGCCCAAGGGGATAGCAGGTCCTTGGCCACCTGTCCAGAGGGCAGACGTGGGCTTGCCACCAATCTCCCGAACCTGAACTCGCAGAAACACCTCCTGGAGGAACGGGCAATCAAATGCCGTCTTCCTCCAGGATGTGGCAGCCTTGGCGGAGGCAGGGGGTGTGTCGGGGAAACAGGGACAGTTTCCCATTACTCCCCATCCCAGGGCACGGGCCGTGTGCAGTGATCCTCTCGCGGCTCCTCAAGGATGGGGAAGGCACGAGCCTAGTCCCCTGTCCCCCTGAATGCCAGAGCGAAAGGGCAGGCCTTGCCTACGAGGAGAGATGTCATTGTGAGCAGAGTGCCATCCTAGGCCATGCACGCTGCTGCAGGGTCGAGGCTGGGTCTGCTTATTTCGGCTTGGTAGGATGAACCCAGGATGTGAACTTGGAGCCCGGGAAAGCAAGGCCCAAGAGGCACCAGCTCTCCCGCTGCTCTTCTTCCCTGAAGCGACTAAAGCCTTGCTGAGGAAGCAGCGGCCAAGTGCTGTTCGCTCCAAGCCAAAGCCTCTGTGAAAGCACAGCATTCGCCGAGAAATCAGAGTCGGATCTGCGGGCTCTACTGCTGCTTGCCTGAGCCCGGTGTAACGGTGGGAGAAACCCGCATACAGCGAAATCCTCTTTGCCCGGGCATCTCCTCTGGGAAAGCACAGCATTCACTGGGAAATCAGAATCGGATGTGGGGGATGCTGCTGCTGAATACCTAAGCTACTCTCCACAGCACGTTGGAAGATACCCGCATGCAACGAAATCCTCTTTGCCCTAGCACCTCTTTGCCTAAGAGAGAAGCGTGGTTGCACATCTGAAAGGGCCTTAAGGAAAGGGACATGTCTTTCACTGCACTCCCCAGGAGCAAGTCTGGGGCAGGCCGAACAAGCCGCCCCCAGAGAAGAGAAGGTGCCATTGGCCTTGAGTTTGGGAAACGGTCGGGAAGCAGGAGAGCCTGCCGTGGCAGGAAGAGCAGGCCGGTGGCAAGACAAGTGTCACTCGCTCCCTGTGCGGAGAGACGAAGCCTCACTGCTAATGAGACATGAGGTGACGACTAGGGCAGGGGCACCTGCTCCACTCTGAGGAAGGAGTCTGGGCAGAAGGCAGGCCTGTCTTGTGCCTCTGGTCCCAAGGGGACAGCATGTCCTTGACCACCTGTCCGTAGGGCACACGTGGGCTTGCTACCAGGAGCCAAACCCGGAACTTGAGGAACAGCTCCCTCGTGAAATGGGCAGTCAGATGCCATCTTCCTCCAAGATGTGACAGCGTTTTCGGTGGCAGGGGGTTTGCCGGGGAAGGAGTGGGGACAGTCCCCCAAAGCTCCCCATTCCAGGGAACGGACGGTGTTCAGGGATCCTGTCGCCTCTCCTCTCCTGTGGCGAAGGCACTGGCCTTGTCCGTGAGTCCGCCTGAGAGCCAGTACCAAAGGCCAAGCGTTGCCTACAACGGGAGTTGGTAGTGTGCATTGAGTGCCATCCTAGGCCACGCACGCTGCTGCAGGTTTGTGGCTGTGTCTGCTTATTTCGGCCTGGCAGCGAGAACCCAGGGCGCCAACATGAAGCCCGGGACAGCAAGGCCTAAGACGGACCAGCTCTCCGCACCTCTTCTTCCCTGACGCGACAGAGCAAACACCGAAATCCTTGCTGAGGAAGCAGCAGCGAAGTGCGGTTCCCGCCAAGCTGAAAACCTATGCGAAAGCATAGCCATCGCTGGGAAATCAGAGTCGTTTCTGTGGGCTGCTGTTGCTGCTTGCCTTAGCCTAGTATTCGAGCACGGCGGGAGGAACCCGCATAGAGCAAAAGCCTCTTTGCTAGGGCATCCCCTCTGGGAAAGCACAGCATTCTCTGGGAAATCAGAGTCGGATCTGTGGGATGCTGCTGCTGTTTTCCTGAGGAAGACTCCACAGCACGGTGAAATAAATCTGCATGGAGCGAGATCCACTTTGCCTGGGCATCCCTTCTGCCTGAGAGAGAAGCGTGGTTGCGCCTGTGGAAAGATCCTTAAAGAAAGGGACATGTCTGTCACTGCACTCCCCAGGAGCCTGTCTCGGGAAAGTGCAGCATGCTGCCCCAGGAGAAGAGAAGGAGTCGTTGGCCTTGTGGACGGAAAATGGTCGCGAAGCAGGAGCGCAGGCCCTGGCAAGAACAGCGGGCCGGTGGCAAGACAATTGTCACCCTCTGCTTGTGCAGAGAGACGAAGCTAAGGAGACACGGGGGGATGATTGGGCACGGGAGCGTGCTCTAATCTGAGGAAGGAGTCTGGACAGAAGGAAGGCCTTTCCTGTGCCTCTGGGCCCAAGGGGATAGCAGGTCCTTGGCCACCTGTCCAGAGGGCAGACGTGGGCTTGCCACCAATCTCCCCAACCTGAACTCGCAGAAACACCTCCTGGAGGAACGGGCAATCAAATGCCGTCTTCCTCCAGGATGTGGCAGCCTTGGCGGAGGCAGGGGGTGTGTCGGGGAAACAGGGACAGTTTCCCATTACTCCCCATCCCAGGGCACGGGCCGTGTGCAGTGATCCTCTCGCGGCTCCTCAAGGATGGGGAAGGCACGAGCCTAGTCCCCTGTCCCCCTGAATGCCAGAGCGAAAGGGCAGGCCTTGCCTACGAGGAGAGATGTCATTGTGAGCAGAGTGCCATCCTAGGCCATGCACGCTGCTGCAGGGTCGAGGCTGGGTCTGCTTATTTCGGCTTGGTAGGATGAACCCAGGATGTGAACTTGGAGCCCGGGAAAGCAAGGCCCAAGAGGCACCAGCTCTCCCGCTGCTCTTCTTCCCTGAAGCGACTAAAGCCTTGCTGAGGAAGCAGCGGCCAAGTGCTGTTCGCTCCAAGCCAAAGCCTCTGCGAAAGCACAGCATTCGCCGAGAAATCAGAGTCGGATCTGCGGGCTCTAAAGCTGCTTGCCTGAGCCCGGTGTAACGGTGGGAGAAACCCGCATACAGCGAAATCGTCTTTGCCCGGGCATCTCCTCTGGGAAAGCACAGCATTCACTGGGAAATCAGAATCGGATGTGGGGGATGCTGCTGCTGAATACCTAAGCTACTCTCCACAGCACGTTGGAAGATACCCGCATGCAACGAAATCCTCTTTGCCCTAGCACCTCTTTGCCTAAGAGAGAATCGTGGTTGCACATCTGAAAGGGCCTTAAGGAAAGGGACATGTCTTTCACTGCACTCCCCAGGAGCAAGTCTGGGGCAGGCCGAACAAGCCGCCCCCAGAGAAGAGAAGGTGCCATTGGCCTTGAGTTTGGGAAACGGTCGGGAAGCAGGAGAGCCTGCCGTGGCAGGAAGAGCAGGCCGGTGGCAAGACAAGTGTCACCCGCTCCCGGTGCGGAGAGACGAAGCCTCACTGCTAATGAGACATGAGGTGACGACTAGGGCAGGGGCACCTGCTCCACTCTGAGGAAGGAGTCTGGGCAGAAGGCAGGCCTGTCTTGTGCCTCTGGTCTCAAGGGGACATCATGTCCTTGACCAACTGTCCGTAGGGCACACTTGGGCTTGCTACCAGGAGCCAAACCCGGAACTTGAGGAACAGCTCCCTCGTGAAATGGGCAGTCAGATGCCATCTTCCTCCAAGATGTGACAGCGTTTTCGGTGGCAGGGGGTTTGCCGGGGAAGGAGTGGGGACAGTCCCCCAAAGCTCCCCATTCCAGGGAACGGACGGTGTTCAGGGATCCTGTCGCCTCTCCTCTCCTGTGGCGAAGGCACTGGCCTTGTCCGTGAGTCCGCCTGAGAGCCAGTACCAAAGGCCAAGCGTTGCCTACAACGGGAGTTGGTAGTGTGCATTGAGTGCCATCCTAGGCCACGCACGCTGCTGCAGGTTTGTGGCTGTGTCTGCTTATTTCGGCCTGGCAGCGAGAACCCAGGGCGCCAACATGAAGCCCGGGACAGCAAGGCCTAAGACGGACCAGCTCTCCGCAGCTCTTCTTCCCTGACGTGACAGAGCAAACACCGAAATCCTTGCTGAGTAAGCAGCAGCGAAGTGCGGTTCCCGCCAAGCTGAAAACCTATGCGAAAGCATAGCCATCGCTGGGAAATCAGAGTCGTTTCTGTGGGCTGCTGTTGCTGCTTGCCTTAGCCTAGTATTCGAGCACGGCGGGAGGAACCCGCATAGAGCAAAAGCCTCTTTGCTAGGGCATCCCCTCTGAGAAAGCACAGCATTCTCTGGGAAATCAGAGTCGGATCTGTGGGATGCTGCTGCTGTTTTCCTGAGGAGACTCCACAGCACGGTGTAATAAATCCGCATGGAGCGAGATCCACTTTGCCTGGGCATCCCTTCTGCCTGAGAGAGAAGCGTGGTTGCGCCTGTGGAAAGATCCTTAAAGAAAGGGACATGTCTGTCACTGCACTCCGCAGGAGCCTGTCTCGGGAAAGTGCAGCATGCTGCCCCAGGAGAAGAGAAGGAGTCGTTGGCCTTGTGGACGGAAAACGGTCGCGAAGCAGGAGCGCCGGCCCTGGCAAGAACAGCGGGCCGGTGGCAAGACAATTGACACCCTCTGCTTGTGCAGAGAGACGAAGCTAAGGAGACACGAGGGGATGATTGGGCACGGGAGCGTGCTCTAATCTGAGGAAGGAGTCTGGACAGAAGGAAGGCCTTTCCTGTGCCTCTGGGCCCAAGGGGATAGCAGGTCCTTGGCCACCTTTCCAGAGGGCAGACGTGGGCTTGCCACCAATCTCCCGAACCTGAACTCGCAGAAACACCTCCTGGAGGAACGGGCAATCAAATGCCGTCTTCCTCCAGGATGTGGCAGCCTTGGCGGAGGCAGGGGGTGTGTCGGGGAAACAGGGACAGTTTCCCATTACTCCCCATCCCAGGGCACGGGCCGTGTGCAGTGATCCTCTCACGGCTCCTCAAGGATGGGGAAGGCACGAGCCTAGTCCCCTGTCCCCCTGAATGCCAGAGCGAAAGGGCAGGCCTTGCCTACGAGGAGAGATGTCATTGTGAGCAGAGTGCCATCCTAGGCCATGCACGCTGCTGCAGGGTCGAGGCTGGGTCTGCTTATTTCGGCTTGGTAGGATGAACCCAGGATGTGAACTTGGAGCCAGGGAAAGCAAGGCCCAAGAGGCACCAGCTCTCCCGCTGCTCTTCTTCCCTGAAGCGACTAAAGCCTTGCTGAGGAAGCAGCGGCCATGTGCTGTTCGCTCCAAGCCAAAGCCTCTGCGAAAGCACAGCATTCGCCGAGAAATCAGAGTCGGATCTGCGGGCTCTACTGCTGCTTGCCTGAGCCCGGTGTAACGGTGGGAGAAACCCGCATACAGCGAAATCGTCTTTGCCCGGGCATCTCCTCTGGGAAAGCACAGCATTCACTGGGAAATCAGAATCGGATGTGGGGGATGCTGCTGCTGAATACCTAAGCTACTCTCCACAGCACGTTGGAAGATACCCACATGCAAAGAAATCCTCTTTGCCCTAGCACCTCTTTGCCTAAGAGAGAAGCGTGGTTGCACATCTGAAAGGGCCTTAAGGAAAGGGACATGTCTTTCACTGCACTCCCCAGGAGCAAGTCTGGGGCAGGCCGAACAAGCCGCCCCCAGAGAAGAGAAGGTGCCATTGGCCTTGAGTTTGGGAAACGGTCGGGAAGCAGGAGAGCCTGCCGTGGCAGGAAGAGCAGGCCGGTGGCAAGACAAGTGTCACCCGCTCCCGGTGCGGAGAGACGAAGCCTCACTGCTAATGAGACATGAGGTGACGACTAGGGCAGGGGCACCTGCTCCACTCTGAGGAAGGCGTCTGGGCAGAAGGCAGGCCTGTCTTGTGCCTCTGGTCCCAAGGGGACAGCATGTCCTTGACCACCTGTCCGTAGGGCACACTTGGGCTTGCTACCAGGAGCCAAACCCGGAACTTGAGGAACAGCTCCCTCGTGAAATGGGCAGTCAGATGCCATCTTCCTCCAAGATGTGACAGCGTTTTCGGTGGAAGGGGGTTTGCCGGGGAAGCAGTGGGGACAGTCCCCCAAAGCTCCCCATTCCAGGGAACGGACGGTGTTCAGGGATCCTGTCGCCTCTCCTCTCCTGTGGCGAAGGCACTGGCCTTGTCCGTGAGTCCGCCTGAGAGCCAGTACCAAAGGCCAAGCGTTGCCTACAACGGGAGTTGGTATTGTGTATTGAGTGCCATCCTAGGCCACGCACGCTGCTGCAGGTTTGTGGCTGTGTCTGCTTATTTCGGCCTGGCAGCGAGAACCCAGGGCGCCAACATGAAGCCCGGGACAGCAAGGCCTAAGACGGACCAGCTCTCCGCAGCTCTTCTTCCCTGACGCGACAGAGCAAACACCGAAATCTTTGCTGAGGAAGCAGCATCGAAGTGCGGTTCCCGCCAAGCTGAAAACCTATGCGAAAGCATAGCCATCGCTGGGAAATCAGAGTCGTTTCTGTGGGCTGCTGTTGCTGCTTGCCTTAGCCTAGTATTCGAGCACGGCGGGAGGAACCCGCATAGAGCAAAAGCCTCTTTGCTAGGCCATCCCCTCTGGGAAAGCACAGCATTCTCTGGGAAATCAGAGTCGGATCTGTGGGATGCTGCTGCTGTTTTCCTGAGGAAGACTCCACAGCACGGTGTAATAAATCTGCATGGAGCGAGATCCACTTTGCCTGGGCATCCCTTCTGCCTGAGAGAGAAGCGTGGTTGCGCCTGTGGAAAGATCCTTAAAGAAAGGGACATGTCTGTCACTGCACTCCCCAGGAGCCTGTCTCGGGAAAGTGCAGCATGCTGCCCCAGGAGAAGAGAAGGAGTCGTTGGCCTTGTGGACGGAAAACGGTCGCGAAGCAGGAGCGCCGGCCCTGGCAAGAACAGCGGGCCGGTGGCAAGACAATTGTCACCCTCTGCTTGTGCAGAGAGACGAAGCTAAGGAGACACGGGCGGATGATTGGGCACGGGAGCGTGCTCTAATCTGAGGAAGGAGTCTGGACAGAAGGAAGGCCTTTCCTGTGCCTCTGGGCCCAAGGGGATAGCAGGTCCTTGGCCACCTGTCCAGAGGGCAGACGTGGGCTTGCCACCAATCTCCCGAACCTGAACTCGCAGAAACACCTCCTGGAGGAACGGGCAATCAAATGCCGTCTTCCTCCAGGATGTGGCAGCCTTGGCGGAGGCAGGGGGTGTGTCGGGGAAACAGGGACAGTTTCCCATTACTCCCCATCCCAGGGCACGGGCCGTGTGCAGTGATCCTCTCGCAGCTCCTCAAGGATGGGGAAGGCACGAGCCTAGTCCCCTGTCCCCCTGAATGCCAGAGCGAAAGGGCAGGCCTTGCCTACGAGGAGAGATGTCATTGTGAGCAGAGTGCCATCCTAGGCCATGCACGCTGCTGCAGGGTCGAGGCTGGGTCTGCTTATTTCGGCTTGGTAGGATGAACCCAGGATGTGAACTTGGAGCCCGGGAAAGCAAGGCCCAAGAGGCACCAGCTCTCCCGCTGCTCTTCTTCCCTGAAGCGACTAAAGCCTTGCTGAGGAAGCAGCGGCCAAGTGCTGTTCGCTCCAAGCCAAAGCCTCTGCGAAAGCACAGCATTCGCTGAGAAATCAGAGTCGGATCTGCGGGCTCTACTGCTGCTTGCCTGAGCCCGGTCTCGCGGTGGGAGAAACCCGCATACAGCGAAATCCTCTTTGCCCGGGCATCTCCTCTGGGAAAGCACAGCATTCACTGGGAAATCAGAATCGGATGTGGGGGATGCTGCTGCTGAATACCTAAGCTACTCTCCACAGCACGTTGGAAGATACCCGCATGCAACGAAATCCTCTTTGCCCTAGCACCTCTTTGCCTAAGAGAGAAGCGTGGTTGCACATCTGAAAGGGCCTTAAGGAAAGGGACATGTCTTTCACTGCACTCCCCAGGAGCACGTCTGGGGCAGGCCGAACAAGCCGCCCCCAGAGAAGAGAAGGTGCCATTGGCCTTGAGTTTGGGAAACGGTCGGGAAGCAGGAGAGCCTGCCGTGGCAGGAAGAGAAGGCCGGAGGCAAGACAAGTGTCACCCGCTCCCTGTGCGGAGACACGAAGCCTCACTGCTAATGAGACATGAGGTGACGACTAGGGCAGGGGCACCTGCTCCACTCTGAGGAAGGAGTCTGGGCAGAAGGCAGGCCTGTCTTGTGCCTCTGGTCCCAAGGGGACAGCATGTCCTTGACCACCTGTCTGTAGGGCACACTTGGGCTTGCTACCAGGAGCCAAACCCGGAACTTGAGGAACAGCTCCCTCGTGAAATGGGCAGTCAGATGCCATCTTCCTCCAAGATGTGGCAGCGTTTTCGGTGGCAGGGGGTTTGCCGGGGAAGGAGTGGGAACAGTCCCCCAAAGCTCCCCATTCCAGGGAACGGACGGTGTTCAGGGATCCTGTCGCCTCTCCTCTCCTGTGGCGAAGGCACTGGCCTTGTCCGTGAGTCCGCCTGAGAGCCAGTACCAAAGGCCAAGCGTTGCCTACAACGGGAGTTGGTAGTGTGCATTGAGTGCCATCCTAGGCCACGCACGCCTCTGCAGGTTTGTGGCTGTGTCTGCTTATTTCGGCCTGGCAGCGAGAACCCAGGGCGCCAACATGAAGCCCGGGACAGCAAGGCCTAAGACGGACCAGCTCTCCGTACCTCTTCTTCCCTGACGCGACAGAGCAAACACCGAAATCCTTGCTGAGGAAGCAGCAGCGAAGTGCGGTTCCCGCCAAGCTGAAAACCTATGCTAAAGCATAGCCATCGCTGGGAAATCAGAGTCGTTTCTGTGGGCTGCTGTTGCTGCTTGCCTTAGCCTAGTATTCGAGCACGGCGGGAGGAACCCGCATAGAGCAAAAGCCTCTTTGCTAGGGCATCCCCTCTGGGAAAGCACAGCATTCTCTGGGAAATCAGAGTCGGATCTGTGGGATGCTGCTGCTGTTTTCCTGAGGAAGACTCCACAGCACGGTGTAATAAATCTGCATGGAGCGAGATCCACTTTGCCTGGGCATCCCTTCTGCCTGAGAGAGAAGCGTGGTTGCGCCTGTGGAAAGATCCTTAAAGAAAGGGACATGTCTGTCACTGCACTCCCCAGGAGCCTGTCTCGGGAAAGTGCAGCATGCTGCCCCAGGAGAAGAGCAGGAGTCGTTGGCCTTGTGGACAGAAAACGGTCGCGAAGCAGGAGCGCCGGCCCTGGCAAGAACAGCGGGCCGGTGGCAAGACAATTGTCACCCTCTGCTTGTGCAGAGAGACGAAGCTAAGGAGACACGGGCGGATGATTGGGCACGGGAGCGTGCTCTAATCTGAGGAAGGAGTCTGGACAGAAGGAAGGCCTTTCCTGTGCCTCTGGGCCCAAGGGGATAGCAGGTCCTTGGCCACCTGTCCAGAGGGCAGACGTGGGCTTGCCACCAATCTCCCCAACCTGAACTCACAGAAACACCTCCTGGAGGAACGGGCAATCAAATGCCGTCTTTCTCCAGGATGTGGCAGCCTTGGCGGAGGCAGGGGGTGTGTCGGGGAAACAGGGACAGTTTCCCATTACTCCCCATCCCAGGGCACGGGCCGTGTGCAGTGATCCTCTCGCGGCTCCTCAAGGATGGGGAAGGCACGAGCCTAGTCCCCTGTCCCCCTGAATGCCAGAGCGAAAGGGCAGGCCTTGCCTACGAGGAGAGATGTCATTGTGAGCAGAGTGCCATCCTAGGCCATGCACGCTGCTGCAGGGTCGAGGCTGGGTCTGCTTATTTCGGCTTGGTAGGATGAACCCAGGATGTGAACTTGGAGCCCGGGAAAGCAAGGCCCAAGAGGCACCAGCTCTCCCGCTGCTCTTCTTCCCTGAAGCGACTAAAGCCTTGCTGAGGAAGCAGCGGCCAAGTGCTGTTCGCTCCAAGCCAAAGCCTCTGCGAAAGCACAGCATTCGCTGAGAAATCAGAGTCGGATATGCGGGCTCTACTGCTGCTTGCCTGAGCCCGGTGTAACGGTGGGAGAAACCCGCATACAGCGAAATGCTCTTTGCCCGGGCATCTCCTCTGGGAAAGCACAGCATTCACTGGGAAATCAGAATCGGATGTGGGGGATGCTGCTGCTGAATACCTAAGCTACTCTCCACAGCACGTTGGAAGATACCCGCATGCAACGAAATCCTCTTTGCCCTAGCACCTCTTTGCCTAAGAGAGAAGCGTGGTTGCACATCTGAAAGGGACTTAAGGAAAGGGACATGTCTTTCACTGCACTCCCCAGGAGCAAGTCTGGGGCAGGCCGAACAAGCCGCCCCCAGAGAAGAGAAGGTGCCATTGGCCTTGAGTTTGGGAAACGGTCGGGAAGCAGGAGAGCCTGCCGTGGCAGGAAGAGCAGGCCGGTGGCAAGACAAGTGTCACCCGCTCCCGGTGCGGAGAGACGAAGCCTCACTGCTAATGAGACATGAGGTGACGACTAGGGCAGGGGCACCTGCTCCACTCTGAGGAAGGAGTCTGGGCAGAAGGCAGGCCTGTCTTGTGCCTCTGGTCCCAAGGGGACAGCATGTCCTTGACCACCTGTCCGTAGGGCACACTTGGGCTTGCTACCAGGAGCCAAACCCGGAACTTGAGGAACAGCTCCCTCGTGAAATGGGCAGTCAGATGCCATCTTCCTCCAAGATGTGACAGCGTTTTCGGTGGCAGGGGGTTTGCCGGGGAAGGAGTGGGGACAGTCCGCCAAAGCTCCCCATTCCAGGGAACGGACGGTGTTCAGGGATCCTGTCGCCTCTCCTCTCCTGTGGCGAAGGCACTGGCCTTGTCCGTGAGTCCGCCTGAGAGCCAGTACCAAAGGCCAAGCGTTGCCTACAACGGGAGTTGGTAGTGTGCATTGAGTGCCATCCTAGGCCACGCACGCTGCTGCAGGTTTGTGGCTGTGTCTGCTTATTTCGGCCTGGCAGCGAGAACCCAGGGCGCCAACATGAAGCCCGGGACAGCAAGGCCTAAGACGGACCAGCTCTCCGCAGCTCTTCTTCCCTGACGCGACAGAGCAAACACCGAAATCCTTGCTGAGGAAGCAGCAACGAAGTGCGGTTCCCGCCAAGCTGAAAACCTATGCGAAAGCATAGCCATCGCTGGGAAATCAGAGTCGTTTCTGTGGGCTGCTGTTGCTGCTTGCCTTAGCCTAGTATTCGAGCACGGCGGGAGGAACCCGCATAGAGCAAAAGCCTCTTTCCTAGGGCATCCCCTCTGGGAAAGCACAGCATTCTCTGGGAAATCAGAGTCGGATCTGTGGGATGCTGCTGCTGTTTTCCTGAGGAAGACTCCACAGCACGGTGTAATAAATCTGCATGGAGCGAGATCCACTTTGCCTGGGCATCCCTTCTGCCTGAGAGAGAAGCGTGGTTGCGCCTGTGGAAAGATCCTTAAAGAAAGGGACATGTCTGTCACTGCACTCCCCAGGAGCCTGTCTCGGGAAAGTGCAGCATGCTGCCCCAGGAGAAGAGCAGGAGTCGTTGGCCTTGTGGACGGAAAACGGTCGCGAAGCAGGAGCGCCGGCCCTGGCAAGAACAGCGGGCCGGTGGCAATACAATTGTCACCCTCTGCTTGTGCAGAGAGACGAAGCTAAGGAGACACGGGCGGATGATTGGGCACGGGAGCGTGCTCTAATCTGAGGAAGGAGTCTGGACAGAAGGAAGGCCTTTCCTGTGCCTCTGGGCCCAAGGGGATAGCAGGTCCTTGGCCACCTGTCCAGAGGGCAGACGTGGGCTTGCCACCAATCTCCCCAACCTGAACTCACAGAAACACCTCCTGGAGGAACGGGCAATCAAATGCCGTCTTTCTCCAGGATGTGGCAGCCTTGGCGGAGGCAGGGGGTGTGTCGGGGAAACAGGGACAGTTTCCCATTACTCCCCATCCCAGGGCACGGGCCGTGTGCAGTGATCCTCTCGCGGCTCCTCAAGGATGGGGAAGGCACGAGCCTAGTCCCCTGTCCCCCTGAATGCCAGAGCGAAAGGGCAGGCCTTGCCTACGAGGAGAGATGACATTGTGAGCAGAGTGCCATCCTAGGCCATGCACGCTGCTGCAGGGTCGAGGCTGGGTCTGCTTATTTCGGCTTGGTAGGATGAACCCAGGATGTGAACTTGGAGCCCGGGAAAGCAAGGCCCAAGAGGCACCAGCTCTCCCGCTGCTCTTCTTCCCTGAAGCGACTAAAGCCTTGCTGAGGAAGCAGCGGCCAAGTGCTGTTCGCTCCAAGCCAAAGCCTCTGCGAAAGCACAGCATTCGCCGAGAAATCAGAGTCGGATCTGCGGGCTCTACTGCTGCTTGCCTGAGCCCGGTGTAACGGTGGGAGAAACCCGCATACAGCGAAATCCTCTTTGCCCGGGCATCTCCTCTGGGAAAGCACAGCAATCACTGGGAAATCAGAATCGGATGTGGGGGATGCTGCTGCTGAATACCTAAGCTACTCTCCACAGCACGTTGGAAGATACCCGCATGCAACGAAATCCTCTTTGCCCTAGCACCTCTTTGCCTAAGAGAGAAGCGTGGTTGCACATCTGAAAGGGACTTAAGGAAAGGGACATGTCTTTCACTGCACTCCCCAGGAGCAAGTCTGGGGCAGGCCGAACAAGCCGCCCCCAGAGAAGAGAAGGTGCCATTGGCCTTGAGTTTGGGAAACGGTCGGGAAGCAGGAGAGCCTGCCGTGGCAGGAAGAGCAGGCCGGTGGCAAGACAAGTGTCACCCGCTCCCGGTGCGGAGAGACGAAGCCTCACTGCTAATGAGACATGAGGTGACGACTAGGGCAGGGGCACCTGCTCCACTCTGAGGAAGGAGTCTGGGCAGAAGGCAGGCCTGTCTTGTGCCTCTGGTCCCAAGGGGACAGCATGTCCTTGACCACCTGTCCGTAGGGCACACTTGGGCTTGCTACCAGGAGCCAAACCCGGAACTTGAGGAACAGCTCCCTCGTGAAATGGGCAGTCAGATGCCATCTTCCTCCAAGATGTGACAGCGTTTTCGGTGGCAGGGGGTTTGCCGGGGAAGGAGTGGGGACAGTCCGCCAAAGCTCCCCATTCCAGGGAACGGACGGTGTTCAGGGATCCTGTCGCCTCTCCTCTCCTGTGGCGAAGGCACTGACCTTGTCCGTGAGTCCGCCTGAGAGCCAGTACCAAAGGCCAAGCGTTGCCTACAACGGGAGTTGGTAGTGTGCATTGAGTGCCATCCTAGGCCACGCACGCTGCTGCAGGTTTGTGGCTGTGTCTGCTTATTTCGGCCTGGCAGCGAGAACCCAGGGCGCCAACATGAAGCCCGGGACAGCAAGGCCTAAGACGGACCAGCTCTCCGCAGCTCTTCTTCCCTGACGCGACAGAGCAAACACCGAAATCCTTGCTGAGGAAGCAGCAACGAAGTGCGGTTCCCGCCAAGCTGAAAACCTATGCGAAAGCATAGCCATCGCTGGGAAATCAGAGTCGTTTCTGTGGGCTGCTGTTGCTGCTTGCCTTAGCCTAGTATTCGAGCACGGCGGGAGGAACCCGCATAGAGCAAAAGCCTCTTTGCTAGGGCATCCCCTCTGGGAAAGCACAGCATTCTCTGGGAAATCAGAGTCGGATCTGTGGGATGCTGCTGCTGTTTTCCTGAGGAAGACTCCACAGCACGGTGTAATAAATCTGCATGGAGCGAGATCCACTTTGCCTGGGCATCCCTTCTGCCTGAGAGAGAAGCGTGGTTGCGCCTGTGGAAAGAGCCTTAAAGAAAGGGACAAGTCTGTCACTGCACTCCCCAGGAGCCTGTCTCGGGAAAGTGCAGCATGCTGCCCCAGGAGAAGAGAAGGAGTCGTTGGCCTTGTGGACGGAAAACGGTCGCGAAGCAGGAGCGCAGGCCCTGGCAAGAACAGCGGGCCGGTGGCAAGACAATTGTCACCCTCTGCTTGTGCAGAGAGACGAAGCTAAGGAGACACGAGGGGATGATTGGGCACGGGAGCGTGCTCTAATCTGAGGAAGGAGTCTGGACAGAAGGAAGGCCTTTCCTGTGCCTCTGGGCCCAAGGGGATAGCAGGTCCTTGGCCACCTGTCCAGAGGGCAGACGTGGGCTTGCCACCAATCTCCCGAACCTGAACTCGCAGAAACACCTCCTGGAGGAACGGGCAATCAAATGCCGTCTTCCTCCAGGATGTGGCAGCCTTGGCGGAGGCAGGGGGTGTGTCGGGGAAACAGGGACAGTTTCCCATTACTCCCCATCCCAGGGCACGGGCCGTGTGCAGTGATCCTCTCGCGGCTCCTCAAGGATGGGGAAGGCACGAGCCTAGTCCCCTGTCCCCCTGAATGCCAGAGCGAAAGGGCAGGCCTTGCCTACGAGGAGAGATGTCATTGTGAGCAGAGTGCCATCCTTGGCCATGCACGCTGCTGCAGGGTCGAGGCTGGGTCTGCTTATTTCGGCTTGGTAGGATGAACCCAGGATGTGAACTTGGAGCCCGGGAAAGCAAGGCCCAAGAGGCACCAGCTCTCCCGCTGCTCTTCTTCCCTGAAGCGACTAAAGCCTTGCTGAGGAAGCAGCGGCAAGTGCTGTTCGCTCCAAGCCAAAGCCTCTGTGAAAGCACAGCATTCGCCGAGAAATCAGAGTCGGATCTGCGGGCTCTACTGCTGCTTGCCTGAGCCCGGTGTAACGGTGGGAGAAACCCGCATACAGCGAAATCCTCTTTGCCCGGGCATCTCCTCTGGGAAAGCACAGCATTCACTGGGAAATCAGAATCGGATGTGGGGGATGCTGCTGCTGAATACCTAAGCTACTCTCCACAGCACGTTGGAAGATACCCGCATGCAACGAAATCCTCTTTGCCCTAGCACCTCTTTGCCTAAGAGAGAAGCGTGGTTGCACATCTGAAAGGGCCTTAAGGAAAGGGACATGTCTTTCACTGCACTCCCCAGGAGCAAGTCTGGGGCAGGCCGAACAAGCCGCCCCCAGAGAAGAGAAGGTGCCATTGGCCTTGAGTTTGGGAAACGGTCGGGAAGCAGGAGAGCCTGCCGTGGCAGGAAGAGCAGGCCGGTGGCAAGACAAGTGTCACTCGCTCCCTGTGCGGAGAGACGAAGCCTCACTGCTAATGAGACATGAGGTGACGACTAGGGCAGGGGCACCTGCTCCACTCTGAGGAAGGAGTCTGGGCAGAAGGCAGGCCTGTCTTGTGCCTCTGGTCCCAAGGGGACAGCATGTCCTTGACCACCTGTCCGTAGGGCACACTTGGGCTTGCTACCAGGAGCCAAACCCGGAACTTGAGGAACAGCTCCCTCGTGAAATGGGCAGTCAGATGCCATCTTCCTCCAAGATGTGACAGCGTTTTCGGTGGCAGGGGGTTTGCCGGGGAAGGAGTGGGGACAGTCCCCCAAAGCTCCCCATTCCAGGGAACGGACGGTGTTCAGGGATCCTGTCGCCTCTCCTCTCCTGTGGCGAAGGCACTGGCCTTGTCCGTGAGTCCGCCTGAGAGCCAGTACCAAAGGCCAAGCGTTGCCTACAACGGGAGTTGGTAGTGTGCATTGAGTGCCATCCTAGGCCACGCACGCTGCTGCAGGTTTGTGGCTGTGTCTGCTTATTTCGGCCTGGCAGCGAGAACCCAGGGCGCCAACATGAAGCCCGGGACAGCAAGGCCTAAGACGGACCAGCTCTCCGCAGCTCTTCTTCCCTGACGCGACAGAGCAAACACCGAAATCCTTGCTGAGGAAGCAGCAGCGAAGTGCGGTTCCCGCCAAGCTGAAAACCTATGCGAAAGCATAGCCATCGCTGGGAAATCAGAGTCGTTTCTGTGGGCTGCTGTTGCTGCTTGCCTTAGCCTAGTATTCGAGCCCGGCGGGAGGAACCCGCATAGAGCAAAAGCCTCTTTGCTAGGGCATCCCCTCTGGGAAAGCACAGCATTCTCTGGGAAATCAGAGTCGGATCTGTGGGATGCTGCTGCTGTTTTCCTGAGGAAGACTCCACAGCACGGTGTAATAAATCTGCATGGAGCGAGATCCACTTTGCCTGGGCATCCCTTCTGCCTGAGAGAGAAGCGTGGTTGCGCCTGTGGAAAGAGCCTTAAAGAAAGGGACATGTCTGTCACTGCAATCCCCAGGAGCCTGTCTCGGGAAAGTGCAGCATGCTGCCCCAGGAGAAGAGAAGGAGTCGTTGGCCTTGTGGACGGAAAATGGTCGCGAAGCAGGAGCGCAAGCCCTGGCAAGAACAGCGGGCCGGTGGCAAGACAATTGTCACCCTCTGCTTGTGCAGAGAGACGAAGCTAAGGAGACACGGGCGGATGATTGGGCACGGGAGCGTGCTCTAATCTGAGGAAGGAGTCTGGACAGAAGCAAGGCCTTTCCTGTGCCTCTGGGCCCAAGGGGATAGCAGGTCCTTGGCCACCTGTCCAGAGGGCAGACGTGGGCTTGCCACCAATCTCCCGAACCTGAACTCGCAGAAACACCTCCTGGAGGAACGGGCAATCAAATGCCGTCTTCCTCCAGGATGTGGCAGCCTTGGCGGAGGCAGGGGGTGTGTCGGGGAAACAGGGACAGTTTCCCATTACTCCCCATCCCAGGGCACGGGCCGTGTGCAGTGATCCTCTCGCGGCTCCTCAAGGATGGGGAAGGCACGAGCCTAGTCCCCTGTCCCCCTGAATGCCAGAGCGAAAGGGCAGGCCTTGCCTACGAGGAGAGATGTCATTGTGAGCAGAGTGCCATCCTAGGCCATGCACGCTGCTGCAGGGTCGAGGCTGGGTCTGCTTATTTCGGCTTGGTAGGATGAACCCAGGATGTGAACTTGGAGCCCGGGAAAGCAAGGCCCAAGAGGCACCAGCTCTCCCGCTGCTCTTCTTCCCTGAAGCGACTAAAGCCTTGCTGAGGTAGCAGCGGCCAAGTGCTGTTCGCTCCAAGCCAAAGCCTCTGCGAAAGCACAGCATTCGCCGAGAAATCAGAGTCGGATCTGCGGGCTCTAAAGCTGCTTGCCTGAGCCCGGTGTAACGGTGGGAGAAACCCGCATACAGCGAAATCGTCTTTGCCCGGGCATCTCCTCTGGGAAAGCACAGCATTCACTGGGAAATCAGAATCGGATGTGGGGGATGCTGCTGCTGAATACCTAAGCTACTCTCCACAGCACGTTGGAAGATACCCGCATGCAACGAAATCCTCTTTGCCCTAGCACCTCTTTGCCTAAGAGAGAAGCGTGGTTGCACATCTGAAAGGGCCTTAAGGAAAGGGACATGTCTTTCACTGCACTCCCCAGGAGCAAGTCTGGGGCAGGCCGAACAAGCCGCCCCCAGAGAAGAGAAGGTGCCATTGGCCTTGAGTTTGGGAAACGGTCGGGAAGCAGGAGAGCCTGCCGTGGCAGGAAGAGCAGGCCGGTGGCAAGACAAGTGTCACCCGCTCCCGGTGCGGAGAGACGAAGCCTCACTGCTAATGAGACATGAGGTGACGACTAGGGCAGGGGCACCTGCTCCACTCTGAGGAAGGAGTCTGGGCAGAAGGCAGGCCTGTCTTGTGCCTCTGGTCTCAAGGGGACAGCATGTCCTTGACCAACTGTCCGTAGGGCACACTTGGGCTTGCTACCAGGAGCCAAACCCGGAACTTGAGGAACAGCTCCCTCGTGAAATGGGCAGTCAGATGCCATCTTCCTCCAAGATGTGACAGCGTTTTCGGTGGCAGGGGGTTTGCCGGGGAAGGAGTGGGGACAGTCCCCCAAAGCTCCCATTTCCAGGGAACGGACGGTGATCAGGGATCCTGTCGCCTCCCCTCTCCTGTGGCGAAGGCACTGGCCTTGTCCGTGAGTCCGCCTGAGAGCCAGTACCAAAGGCCAAGCGTTGCCTACAACGGGAGTTGGTAGTGTGCATTGAGTGCCATCCTAGGCCACGCACGCTGCTGCAGGTTTGTGGCTGTGTCTGCTTATTTCGGCCTGGCAGCGAGAACCCAGGGCGCCAACATGAAGCCCGGGACAGCAAGGCCTAAGACGGAACAGCTCTCCGCAGCTCTTCTTCCCTGACGTGACAGAGCAAACACCGAAATCCTTGCTGAGGAAGCAGCAGCGAAGTGCGGTTCCCGCCAAGCTGAAAACCTATGCGAAAGCATAGCCATCGCTGGGAAATCAGAGTCGTTTCTGTGGGCTGCTGTTGCTGCTTGCCTTAGCCTAGTATTCGAGCACGGCGGGAGGAACCCGCATAGAGCAAAAGCCTCTTTGCTAGGGCATCCCCTCTGAGAAAGCACAGCATTCTCTGGGAAATCAGAGTCGGATCTGTGGGATGCTGCTGCTGTTTTCCTGAGGAGACTCCACAGCACGGTGTAATAAATCCGCATGGAGCGAGATCCACTTTGCCTGGGAATCCCTTCTGCCTGAGAGAGAAGCGTGGTTGCGCCTGTGGAAAGATCCTTAAAGAAAGGGACATGTCTGTCACTGCACTCCGCAGGAGCCTGTCTCGGGAAAGTGCAGCATGCTGCCCCAGGAGAAGAGAAGGAGTCGTTGGCCTTGTGGACGGAAAACGGTCGCGAAGCAGGAGCGCCGGCCCTGGCAAGAACAGCGGGCCGGTGGCAAGACAATTGACACCCTCTGCTTGTGCAGAGAGACGAAGCTAAGGAGACACGAGGGGATGATTGGGCACGGGAGCGTGCTCTAATCTGAGGAAGGAGTCTGGACAGAAGGAAGGCCTTTCCTGTGCCTCTGGGCCCAAGGGGATAGCAGGTCCTTGGCCACCTTTCCAGAGGGCAGACGTGGGCTTGCCACCAATCTCCCGAACCTGAACTCGCAGAAACACCTCCTAGAGGAACGGGCAATCAAATGCCGTCTTCCTCCAGGATGTGGCAGCCTTGGCGGAGGCAGGGGGTGTGTCGGGGAAACAGGGACAGTTTCCCATTACTCCCCATCCCAGGGCACGGGCCGTGTGCAGTGATCCTCTCGCGGCTCCTCAAGGATGGGGAAGGCACGAGCCTAGTCCCCTGTCCCCCTGAATGCCAGAGCGAAAGGGCAGGCCTTGCCTACGAGGAGAGATGTCATTGTGAGCAGAGTGCCATCCTAGGCCATGCACGCTGCTGCAGGGTCGAGGCTGGGTCTGCTTATTTCGGCTTGGTAGGATGAACCCAGGATGTGAACTTGGAGCCCGGGAAAGCAAGGCCCAAGAGGCACCAGCTCTCCCGCTGCTCTTCTTCCCTGAAGCGACTAAAGCCTTGCTGAGGAAGCAGCGGCCATGTGCTGTTCGCTCCAAGCCAAAGCCTCTGCGAAAGCACAGCATTCGCCGAGAAATCAGAGTCGGATCTGCGGGCTCTACTGCTGCTTGCCTGAGCCCGGTGTAACGGTGGGAGAAACCCGCATACAGCGAAATCGTCTTTGCCCGGGCATCTCCTCTGGGAAAGCACAGCATTCACTGGGAAATCAGAATCGGATGTGGGGGATGCTGCTGCTGAATACCTAAGCTACTCTCCACAGCACGTTGGAAGATACCCACATGCAACGAAATCCTCTTTGCCCTAGCACCTCTTTGCCTAAGAGAGAAGCGTGGTTGCACATCTGAAAGGGCCTTAAGGAAAGGGACATGTCTTTCACTGCACTCCCCAGGAGCAAGTCTGGGGCAGGCCGAACAAGCCGCCCCCAGAGAAGAGAAGGTGCCATTGGCCTTGAGTTTGGGAAACGGTCGGGAAGCAGGAGAGCCTGCCGTGGCAGGAAGAGCAGGCCGGTGGCAAGACAAGTGTCACCCGCTCCCGGTGCGGAGAGACGAAGCCTCACTGCTAATGAGACATGAGGTGACGACTAGGGCAGGGGCACCTGCTCCACTCTGAGGAAGGAGTCTGGGCAGAAGGCAGGCCTGTCTTGTGCCTCTGGTCCCAAGGGGACAGCATGTCCTTGACCACCTGTCCGTAGGGCACACTTGGGCTTGCTACCAGGAGCCAAACCCGGAACTTGAGGAACAGCTCCCTCGTGAAATGGGCAGTCAGATGCCATCTTCCTCCAAGATGTGACAGCGTTTTCGGTGGCAGGGGGTTTGCCGGGGAAGGAGTGGGGACAGTCCCCCAAAGCTCCCCATTCCAGGGAACGGACGGTGTTCAGGGATCCTGTCGCCTCTCCTCTCCTGTGGCGAAGGCACTGGCCTTGTCCGTGAGTCCGCCTGAGAGCCAGTACCAAAGGCCAAGCGTTGCCTACAACGGGAGTTGGTATTGTGTATTGAGTGCCATCCTAGGCCACGCACGCTGCTGCAGGTTTGTGGCTGTGTCTGCTTATTTCGGCCTGGCAGCGAGAACCCAGGGCGCCAACATGAAGCCCGGGACAGCAAGGCCTAAGACGGACCAGCTCTCCGCAGCTCTTCTTCCCTGACGCGACAGAGCAAACACCGAAATCCTTGCTGAGGAAGCAGCATCGAAGTGCGGTTCCCGCCAAGCTGAAAACCTATGCGAAAGCATAGCCATCGCTGGGAAATCAGAGTCGTTTCTGTGGGCTGCTGTTGCTGCTTGCCTTAGCCTAGTATTCGAGCACGGCGGGAGGAACCCGCATAGAGCAAAAGCCTCTTTGCTAGGGCATCCCCTCTGGGAAAGCACAGCATTCTCTGGGAAATCAGAGTCGGATCTGTGGGATGCTGCTTCTGTTTTCCTGAGGAAGACTCCACAGCACGGTGTAATAAATCTGCATGGAGCGAGATCCACTTTGCCTGGGCATCCCTTCTGCCTGAGAGAGAAGCGTGGTTGCGCCTGTGGAAAGATCCTTAAAGAAAGGGACATGTCTGTCACTGCACTCCCCAGGAGCCTGTCTCGGGAAAGTGCAGCATGCTGCCCCAGGAGAAGAGAAGGAGTCGTTGGCCTTGTGGACGGAAAACGGTCGCGAAGCAGGAGCGCCGGCCCTGGCAAGAACAGCGGGCCGGTGGCAAGACAATTGTCACCCTCTGCTTGTGCAGAGAGACGAAGCTAAGGAGACACGGGCGGATGATTGGGCACGGGAGCGTGCTCTAATCTGAGGAAGGAGTCTGGACAGAAGGAAGGCCTTTCCTGTGCCTCTGGGCCCAAGGGGATAGCAGGTCCTTGGCCACCTGTCCAGAGGGCAGACGTGGGCTTGCCACCAATCTCCCGAACCTGAACTCGCAGAAACACCTCCTGGAGGAACGGGCAATCAAATGCCGTCTTCCTCCAGGATGTGGCAGCCTTGGCGGAGGCAGGGGGTGTGTCGGGGAAACAGGGACAGTTTCCCATTACTCCCCATCCCAGGGCACGGGCCGTGTGCAGTGATCCTCTCGCGGCTCCTCCAGGATGGGGAAGGCACGAGCCTAGTCCCCTGTCCCCCTGAATGCCAGAGCGAAAGGGCAGGCCTTGCCTACGAGGAGAGATGTCATTGTGAGCAGAGTGCCATCCTAGGCCATGCACGCTGCTGCAGGGTCGAGGCTGGGTCTGCTTATTTCGGCTTGGTAGGATGAATCCAGGATGTGAACTTGGAGCCCGGGAAAGCAAGGCCCAAGAGGCACCAGCTCTCCCGCTGCTCTTCTTCCCTGAAGCGACTAAAGCCTTGCTGAGGAAGCAGCGGCCAAGTGCTGTTCGCTCCAAGCCAAAGCCTCTGCGAAAGCACAGCATTCGCTGAGAAATCAGAGTCGGATCTGCGGGCTCTACTGCTGCTTGCCTGAGCCCGGTCTCGCGGTGGGAGAAACCCGCATACAGCGAAATCCTCTTTGCCCGGGCATCTCCTCTGGGAAAGCACAGCATTCACTGGGAAATCAGAATCGGATGTGGGGGATGCTGCTGCTGAATACCTAAGCTACTCTCCACAGCACGTTGGAAGATACCCGCATGCAACGAAATCCTCTTTGCCCTAGCACCTCTTTGCCTAAGAGAGAAGCGTGGTTGCACATCTGAAAGGGCCTTAAGGAAAGGGACATGTCTTTCACTGCACTCCCCAGGAGCAAGTCTGGGGCAGGCCGAACAAGCCGCCCCCAGAGAAGAGAAGGTGCCATTGGCCTTGAGTTTGGGAAACGGTCGGGAAGCAGGAGAGCCTGCCGTGGCAGGAAGAGAAGGCCGGAGGCAAGACAAGTGTCACCCGCTCCCTGTGCGGAGACACGAAGCCTCACTGCTAATGAGACATGAGGTGACGACTAGGGCAGGGGCACCTGCTCCACTCTGAGGAAGGAGTCTGGGCAGAAGGCAGGCCTGTCTTGTGCCTCTGGTCCCAAGGGGACAGCATGTCCTTGACCACCTGTCTGTAGGGCACACTTGGGCTTGCTACCAGGAGCCAAACCCGGAACTTGAGGAACAGCTCCCTCGTGAAATGGGCAGTCAGATGCCATCTTCCTCCAAGATGTGGCAGCGTTTTCGGTGGCAGGGGGTTTGCCGGGGAAGGAGTGGGAACAGTCCCCCAAAGCTCCCCATTCCAGGGAACGGACGGTGTTCAGGGATCCTGTCGCCTCTCCTCTCCTGTGGCGAAGGCACTGGCCTTGTCCGTGAGTCCGCCTGAGAGCCAGTACCAAAGGCCAAGCGTTGCCTACAACGGGAGTTGGTAGTGTGCATTGAGTGCCATCCTAGGCCACGCACGCTGCTGCAGGTTTGTGGCTGTGTCTGCTTATTTCGGCCTGGCAGCGAGAACCCAGGGCGCCAACATGAAGCCCGGGACAGCAAGGCCTAAGACGGACCAGCTCTCCGCACCTCTTCTTCCCTGACGCGACAGAGCAAACACCGAAATCCTTGCTGAGGAAGCAGCAGCGAAGTGCGGTTCCCGCCAAGCTGAAAACCTATGCTAAAGCATAGCCATCGCTGGGAAATCAGAGTCGTTTCTGTGGGCTGCTGTTGCTGCTTGCCTTAGCCTAGTATTCGAGCACGGCGGGAGGAACCCGCATAGAGCAAAAGCCTCTTTGCTAGGGCATCCCCTCTGGGAAAGCACAGCATTCTCTGGGAAATCAGAGTCGGATCTGTGGGATGCTGCTGCTGTTTTCCTGAGGAAGACTCCACAGCACGGTGTAATAAATCTGCATGGAGCGAGATCCACTTTGCCTGGGCATCCCTTCTGCCTGAGAGAGAAGCGTGGTTGCGCCTGTGGAAAGATCCTTAAAGAAAGGGACATGTCTGTCACTGCACTCCCCAGGAGCCTGTCTCGAGAAAGTGCAGCATGCTGCCCCAGGAGAAGAGAAGGAGTCGTTGGCCTTGTGGACGGAAAACGGTCGCGAAGCAGGAGCGCCGGCCCTGGCAAGAACAGCGGGCCGGTGGCAAGACAATTGTCACCCTCTGCTTGTGCAGAGAGACGAAGCTAAGGAGACACGGGCGGATGATTGGGCACGGGAGCGTGCTCTAATCTGAGGAAGGAGTCTGGACAGAAGGAAGGCCTTTCCTGTGCCTCTGGGCCCAAGGGGATAGCAGGTCCTTGGCCACCTGTCCAGAGGGCAGACGTGGGCTTGCCACCAATCTCCCGAACCTGAACTCGCAGAAACACCTCCTGGAGGAACGGGCAATCAAATGCCGTCTTCCTCCAGGATGTGGCAGCCTTGGCGGAGGCAGGGGGTGTGTCGGGGAAACAGGGACAGTTTCCCATTACTCCCCATCCCAGGGCACGGGCCGTGTGCAGTGATCCTCTCGCGGCTCCTCAAGGATGGGGAAGGCACGAGCCTAGTCCCCTGTCCCCCTGAATGCCAGAGCGAAAGGGCAGGCCTTGCCTACGAGGAGAGATGTCATTGTGAGCAGAGTGCCATCCTAGGCCATGCACGCTGCTGCAGGGTCGAGGCTGGGTCTGCTTATTTCGGCTTGGTAGGATGAACCCAGGATGTGAACTTGGAGCCCGGGAAAGCAAGGCCCAAGAGGCACCAGCTCTCCCGCTGCTCTTCTTCCCTGAAGCGACTAAAGCCTTGCTGAGGAAGCAGCGGCCAAGTGCTGTTCGCTCCAAGCCAAAGCCTCTGCGAAAGCACAGCATTCGCTGAGAAATCAGAGTCGGATCTGCGGGCTCTACTGCTGCTTGCCTGAGCCCGGTCTCGCGGTGGGAGAAACCCGCATACAGCGAAATCCTCTTTGCCCGGGCATCTCCTCTGGGAAAGCACAGCATTCACTGGGAAATCAGAATCGGATGTGGGGGATGCTGCTGCTGAATACCTAAGCTACTCTCCACAGCACGTTGGAAGATACCCGCATGCAACGAAATCCTCTTTGCCCTAGCACCTCTTTGCCTAAGAGAGAAGCGTGGTTGCACATCTGAAAGGGCCTTAAGGAAAGGGACATGTCTTTCACTGCACTCCCCAGGAGCAAGTCTGGGGCAGGCCGAACAAGCCGCCCCCAGAGAAGAGAAGGTGCCATTGGCCTTGAGTTTGGGAAACGGTCGGGAAGCAGGAGAGCCTGCCGTGGCAGGAAGAGAAGGCCGGAGGCAAGACAAGTGTCACCCGCTCCCTGTGCGGAGACACGAAGCCTCACTGCTAATGAGACATGAGGTGACGACTAGGGCAGGGGCACCTGCTCCACTCTGAGGAAGGAGTCTGGGCAGAAGGCAGGCCTGTCTTGTGCCTCTGGTCCCAAGGGGACAGCATGTCCTTGACCACCTGTCTGTAGGGCACACTTGGGCTTGCTACCAGGAGCCAAACCCGGAACTTGAGGAACAGCTCCCTCGTGAAATGGGCAGTCAGATGCCATCTTCCTCCAAGATGTGGCAGCGTTTTCGGTGGCAGGGGGTTTGCCGGGGAAGGAGTGGGAACAGTCCCCCAAAGCTCCCCATTCCAGGGAACGGACGGTGTTCAGGGATCCTGTCGCCTCTCCTCTCCTGTGGCGAAGGCACTGGCCTTGTCCGTGAGTCCGCCTGAGAGCCAGTACCAAAGGCCAAGCGTTGCCTACAACGGGAGTTGGTAGTGTGCATTGAGTGCCATCCTAGGCCACGCACGCTGCTGCAGGTTTGTGGCTGTGTCTGCTTATTTCGGCCTGGCAGCGAGAACCCAGGGCGCCAACATGAAGCCCGGGACAGCAAGGCCTAAGACGGACCAGCTCTCCGCACCTCTTCTTCCCTGACGCGACAGAGCAAACACCGAAATCCTTGCTGAGGAAGCAGCAGCGAAGTGCGGTTCCCGCCAAGCTGAAAACCTATGCTAAAGCATAGCCATCGCTGGGAAATCAGAGTCGTTTCTGTGGGCTGCTGTTGCTGCTTGCCTTAGCCTAGTATTCGAGCACGGCGGGAGGAACCCGCATAGAGCAAAAGCCTCTTTGCTAGGGCATCCCCTCTGGGAAAGCACAGCATTCTCTGGGAAATCAGAGTCGGATCTGTGGGATGCTGCTGCTGTTTTCCTGAGGAAGACTCCACAGCACGGTGTAATAAATCTGCATGGAGCGAGATCCACTTTGCCTGGGCATCCCTTCTGCCTGAGAGAGAAGCGTGGTTGCGCCTGTGGAAAGATCCTTAAAGAAAGGGACATGTCTGTCACTGCACTCCCCAGGAGCCTGTCTCGGGAAAGTGCAGCATGCTGCCCCAGGAGAAGAGCAGGAGTCGTTGGCCTTGTGGACGGAAAACGGTCGCGAAGCAGGAGCGCCGGCCCTGGCAAGAACAGCGGGCCGGTGGCAAGACAATTGTCACCCTCTGCTTGTGCAGAGAGACGAAGCTAAGGAGACACGGGCGGATGATTGGGCACGGGAGCGTGCTCTAATCTGAGGAAGGAGTCTGGACAGAAGCAAGGCCTTTCCTGTGCCTCTGGGCCCAAGGGGATAGCAGGTCCTTGGCCACCTGTCCAGAGGGCAGACGTGGGCTTGCCACCAATCTCCCCAACCTGAACTCGCAGAAACACCTCCTGGAGGAACGGGCTATCAAATGCCGTCTTCCTCCAGGATGTGGCAGCCTTGGCGGAGGCAGGGGGTGTGTCGGGGAAACAGGGACAGTTTCCCATTACTCCCCATCCCAGGGCACGGGCCGTGTGCAGTGATCCTCTCGCGGCTCCTCCAGGATGGGGAAGGCACGAGCCTAGTCCCCTGTCCCCATGAATGCCAGAGCGAAAGGGCAGGCCTTGCCTACGAGGAGAGATGTCATTGTGAGCAGAGTGCCATCCTAGGCCATGAACGCTGCTGCAGGGTCGAGGCTGGGTCTGCTTATTTCGGCTTGGTAGGATGAACCCAGGATGTGAACTTGGAGCCCGGGAAAGCAAGGCCCAAGAGGCACCAGCTCTCCCGCTGCTCTTCTTCCCTGAAGCGACTAAAGCCTTGCTGAGGAAGCAGCGGCCAAGTGCTGTTCGCTCCAAGCCAAAGCCTCTGCGAAAGCACAGCATTCGCTGAGAAATCAGAGTCGGATCTGCGGGCTCTACTGCTGCTTGCCTGAGCCCGGTCTCGCGGTGGGAGAAACCCGCATACAGCGAAATCCTCTTTGCCCGGGCATCTCCTCTGGGAAAGCACAGCATTCACTGGGAAATCAGAATCGGATGTGGGGGATGCTGCTGCTGAATACCTAAGCTACTCTCCACAGCACGTTGGAAGATACCCGCATGCAACGAAATCCTCTTTGCCCTAGCACCTCTTTGCCTAAGAGAGAAGCGTGGTTGCACATCTGAAAGGGCCTTAAGGAAAGGGACATGTCTTTCACTGCACTCCCCAGGAGCAAGTCTGGGGCAGGCCGAACAAGCCGCCCCCAGAGAAGAGAAGGTGCCATTGGCCTTGAGTTTGGGAAACGGTCGGGAAGCAGGAGAGCCTGCCGTGGCAGGAAGAGAAGGCCGGAGGCAAGACAAGTGTCACCCGCTCCCTGTGCGGAGACACGAAGCCTCACTGCTAATGAGACATGAGGTGACGACTAGGGCAGGGGCACCTGCTCCACTCTGAGGAAGGAGTCTGGGCAGAAGGCAGGCCTGTCTTGTGCCTCTGGTCCCAAGGGGACAGCATGTCCTTGACCACCTGTCTGTAGGGCACACTTGGGCTTGCTACCAGGAGCCAAACCCGGAACTTGAGGAACAGCTCCCTCGTGAAATGGGCAGTCAGATGCCATCTTCCTCCAAGATGTGGCAGCGTTTTCGGTGGCAGGGGGTTTGCCGGGGAAGGAGTGGGAACAGTCCCCCAAAGCTCCCCATTCCAGGGAACGGACGGTGTTCAGGGATCCTGTCGCCTCTCCTCTCCTGTGGCGAAGGCACTGGCCTTGTCCGTGAGTCCGCCTGAGAGCCAGTACCAAAGGCCAAGCGTTGCCTACAACGGGAGTTGGTAGTGTGCATTGAGTGCCATCCTAGGCCACGCACGCTGCTGCAGGTTTGTGGCTGTGTCTGCTTATTTCGGCCTGGCAGCGAGAACCCAGGGCGCCAACATGAAGCCCGGGACAGCAAGGCCTAAGACGGACCAGCTCTCCGCACCTCTTCTTCCCTGACGCGACAGAGCAAACACCGAAATCCTTGCTGAGGAAGCAGCAGCGAAGTGCGGTTCCCGCCAAGCTGAAAACCTATGCTAAAGCATAGCCATCGCTGGGAAATCAGAGTCGTTTCTGTGGGCTGCTGTTGCTGCTTGCCTTAGCCTAGTATTCGAGCACGGCGGGAGGAACCCGCATAGAGCAAAAGCCTCTTTGCTAGGGCATCCCCTCTGGGAAAGCACAGCATTCTCTGGGAAATCAGAGTCGGATCTGTGGGATGCTGCTGCTGTTTTCCTGAGGAAGACTCCACAGCACGGTGTAATAAATCTGCATGGAGCGAGAACCACTTTGCCTGGGCATCCCTTCTGCCTGAGAGAGAAGCGTGGTTGCGCCTGTGGAAAGATCCTTAAAGAAAGGGACATGTCTGTCACTGCACTCCCCAGGAGCCTGTCTCGGGAAAGTGCAGCATGCTGCCCCAGGAGAAGAGCAGGAGTCGTTGGCCTTGTGGACGGAAAACGGTCGCGAAGCAGGAGCGCCGGCCCTGGCAAGAACAGCGGGCCGGTGGCAAGACAATTGTCACCCTCTGCTTGTGCAGAGAGACGAAGCTAAGGAGACACGGGCGGATGATTGGGCACGGGAGCGTGCTCTAATCTGAGGAAGGAGTCTGGACAGAAGGAAGGCCTTTCCTGTGCCTCTGGGCCCAAGGGGATAGCAGGTCCTTGGCCACCTGTCCAGAGGGCAGACGTGGGCTTGCCACCAATCTCCCCAACCTGAACTCACAGAAACACCTCCTGGAGGAACGGGCAATCAAATGCCGTATTTCTCCAGGATGTGGCAGCCTTGGCGGAGGCAGGGGGTGTGTCGGGGAAACAGGGACAGTTTCCCATAACTCCCCATCCCAGGGCACGGGCCGTGTGCAGTGATCCTCTCGCGGCTCCTCAAGGATGGGGAAGGCACGAGCCTAGTCCCCTGTCCCCCTGAATGCCAGAGCGAAAGGGCAGGCTTTGCCTACGAGATGTCATTGTGAGCAGAGTGCCATCCTAGGCCATGCACGCTGCTGCAGGGTCGAGGCTGGGTCTGCTTATTTCGGCTTGGTAGGATGAACCCAGGATGTGAACTTGGAGCCCGGGAAAGCAAGGCCCAAGAGGCACCAGCTCTCCCGCTGCTCTTCTTCCCTGAAGCGACTAAAGCCTTGCTGAGGAAGCAGCGGCCAAGTGCTGTTCGCTCCAAGCCAAAGCCTCTGCGAAAGCACAGCATTCGCTGAGAAATCAGAGTCGGATATGCGGGCTCTACTGCTGCTTGCCTGAGCCCGGTGTAACGGTGGGAGAAACCCGCATACAGCGAAATCCTCTTTGCCCGGGCATCTCCTCTGGGAAAGCACAGCATTCACTGGGAAATCAGAATCGGATGTGGGGGATGCTGCTGCTGAATACCTAAGCTACTCTCCACAGCACGTTGGAAGATACCCGCATGCAACGAAATCCTCTTTGCCCTAGCACCTCTTTGCCTAAGAGAGAAGCGTGGTTGCACATCTGAAAGGGACTTAAGGAAAGGGACATGTCTTTCACTGCACTCCCCAGGAGCAAGTCTGGGGCAGGCCGAACAAGCCGCCCCCAGAGAAGAGAAGGTGCCATTGGCCTTGAGTTTGGGAAACGGTCGGGAAGCAGGAGAGCCTGCCGTGGCAGGAAGAGCAGGCCGGTGGCAAGACAAGTGTCACCCGCTCCCGGTGCGGAGAGACGAAGCCTCACTGCTAATGAGACATGAGGTGACGACTAGGGCAGGGGCACCTGCTCCACTCTGAGGAAGGAGTCTGGGCAGAAGGCATGGCTGTCTTGTGCCTCTGGTCCCAAGGGGACAGCATGTCCTTGACCACCTGTCCGTAGGGCACACTTGGGCTTGCTACCAGGAGCCAAACCCGGAACTTGAGGAACAGCTCCCTCGTGAAATGGGCAGTCAGATGCCATCTTCCTCCAAGATGTGACAGCGTTTTCGGTGGCAGGGGGTTTGCCGGGGAAGGAGTGGGGACAGTCCCCCAAAGCTCCCCATTCCAGGGAACGGACGGTGTTCAGGGATCCTGTCGCCTCTCCTCTCCTGTGGCGAAGGCACTGGCCTTGTCCGTGAGTCCGCCTGAGAGCCAGTACCAAAGGCCAAGCGTTGCCTACAACGGGAGTTGGTAGTGTGCATTGAGTGCCATCCTAGGCCACGCACGCTGCTGCAGGTTTGTGGCTGTGTCTGCTTATTTCGGCCTGGCAGCGAGAACCCAGGGCGCCAACATGAAGCCCGGGACAGCAAGGCCTAAGACGGACCAGCTCTCCGCAGCTCTTCTTCCCTGACGCGACAGAGCAAACACCGAAATCCTTGCTGAGGAAGCAGCAACGAAGTGCGGTTCCCGCCAAGCTGAAAACCTATGCGAAAGCATAGCCATCGCTGGGAAATCAGAGTCGTTTCTGTGGGCTGCTGTTGCTGCTTGCCTTAGCCTAGTATTCGAGCACGGCGGGAGGAACCCGCATAGAGCAAAAGCCTCTTTGCTAGGGCATCCCCTCTGGGAAAGCACAGCATTCTCTGGGAAATCAGAGTCGGATCTGTGGGATGCTGCTGCTGTTTTCCTGAGGAAGACTCCACAGCACGGTGTAATAAATCTGCATGGAGCGAGATCCACTTTGCCTGGGCATCCCTTCTGCCTGAGAGAGAAGCGTGGTTGCGCCTGTGGAAAGAGCCTTAAAGAAAGGGACAAGTCTGTCACTGCACTCGCCAGGAGCCTGTCTCGGGAAAGTGCAGCATGCTGCCCCAGGAGAAGAGAAGGAGTCGTTGGCCTTGTGGACGGAAAACGGTCGCGAAGCAGGAGCGCAGGCCCTGGCAAGAACAGCGGGCCGGTGGCAAGACAATTGTCACCCTCTGCTTGTGCAGAGAGACGAAGCTAAGGAGACACGGGGGGATGATTGGGCACGGGAGCGTGCTCTAATCTGAGGAAGGAGTCTGGACAGAAGGAAGGCCTTTCCTGTGCCTCTGGGCCCAAGGGGATAGCAGGTCCTTGGCCACCTGTCCAGAGGGCAGACGTGGGCTTGCCACCAATCTCCCCAACCTGAACTCGCAGAAACACCTCCTGGAGGAACGGGCAATCAAATGCCGTCTTCCTCCAGGAAGTGGCAGCCTTGGCGGAGGTAGGGGGTGTGTCGGGGAAACAGGGACAGTTTCCCATTACTCCTCATCCCAGGGTACGGGCCGTGTGCAGTGATCCTCTCGCGGCTCCTCAAGGATGGGGAAGGCACGAGCCTAGTCCCCTGTCCCCCTGAATGCCAGAGCGAAAGGGCAGGCCTTGCCTACGAGGAGAGATGTCATTGTGAGCAGAGTGCCATCCTAGGCCATGCACGCTGCTGCAGGGTCGAGGCTGGGTCTGCTTATTTCGGCTTGGTAGGATGAACCCAGGATGTGAACTTGGAGCCCGGGAAAGCAAGGCCCAAGAGGCACCAGCTCTCCCGCTGCTCTTCTTCCCTGAAGCGACTAAAGCCTTGCTGAGGAAGCAGCGGCCAAGTGCTGTTCGCTCCAAGCCAAAGCCTCTGCGAAAGCACAGCATTCGCCGAGAAATCAGAGTCGGATCTGCGGGCTCTACTGCTGCTTGCCTGAGCCCGGTGTAACGGTGGGAGAAACCCGCATACAGCGAAATCGTCTTTGCCCGGGCATCTCCTCTGGGAAAGCACAGCATTCACTGGGAAATCAGAATCGGATGAGGGGGATGCTGCTGCTGAATACCTAAGCTACTCTCCACAGCACGTTGGAAGATACCCGCATGCAACGAAATCCTCTTTGCCCTAGCACCTCTTTGCCTAAGAGAGAAGCGTGGTTGCACATCTGAAAGGGCCTTAAGGAAAGGGACATGTCTTTCACTGCACTCCCCAGGAGCAAGTCTGGGGCAGGCCGAACAAGCAGCCCCCAGAGAAGAGAAGGTGCCATTGGCCTTGAGTTTGGGAAACGGTCGGGAAGCAGGAGAGCCTGCCGTGGCAGGAAGAGCAGGCCGGTGGCAAGACAAGTGTCACTCGCTCCCTGTGCGGAGAGACGAAGCCTCACTGCTAATGAGACATGAGGTGACGACTAGGGCAGGGGCACCTGCTCCACTCTGAGGAAGGAGTCTGGGCAGAAGGCAGGCCTGTCTTGTGCCTCTGGTCCCAAGGGGACAGCATGTCCTTGACCACCTGTCCGTAGGGCACACTTGGGCTTGCTACCAGGAGCCAAACCCGGAACTTGAGGAACAGCTCCCTCGTGAAATGGGCAGTCAGATGCCATCTTCCTCCAAGATGTGACAGCGTTTTCGGTGGCAGGGGGTTTGCCGGGGAAGGAGTGGGGACAGTCCCCCAAAGCTCCCCATTCCAGGGAACGGACGGTGTTCAGGGATCCTGTCGCCTCTCCTCTCCAGTGGCGAAGGCACTGGCCTTGTCCGTGAGTCCGCCTGAGTGCCAGTACCAAAGACCAAGCGTTGCCTACAACGGGAGTTGGTAGTGTGCATTGAGTGCCATCCTAGGCCACGCACGCTGCTGCAGGTTTGTGGCTCTGTCTGCTTATTTCGGCCTGGCAGCGAGAACCCAGGGCGCCAACATGAAGCCCGGGACAGCAAGGCCTAAGACGGACCAGCTCTCCGCAGCTCTTCTTCCCTGACGTGACAGAGCAAACACCGAAATCCTTGCTGAGGAAGCAGCAGCGAAGTGCGGTTCCCGCCAAGCTGAAAACCTATGCGAAAGCATAGCCATCGCTGGGAAATCAGAGTCGTTTCTGTGGGCTGCTGTTGCTGCTTGCCTTAGCCTAGTATTCGAGCACGGCGGGAGGAACCCGCATAGAGCAAAAGCCTCTTTGCTAGGGCATCCCGTCTGAGAAAGCACAGCATTCTCTGGGAAATCAGAGTCGGATCTGTGGGATGCTGCTGCTGTTTTCCTGAGGAAGACTCCACAGCACGGTGTAATAAATCCGCATGGAGCGAGATCCACTTTGCCTGGGCATCCCTTCTGCCTGAGAGAGAAGCGTGGTTGCGCCTGTGGAAAGATCCTTAAAGAAAGGGACATGTCTGTCACTGCACTCCGCAGGAGCCTGTCTAGGGAAAGTGCAGCATGCTGCCCCAGGAGAAGAGAAGGAGTCGTTGGCCTTGTGGACGGAAAACGGTCGCGAAGCAGGAGCGCCGGCCCTGGCAAGAACAGCGGGCCGGTGGCAAGACAATTGTCACCCTCTGCTTGTGCAGAGAGACGAAGCTAAGGAGACACGAGGGGATGATTGGGCACGGGAGCGTGCTCTAATCTGAGGAAGGAGTCTGGACAGAAGGAAGGCCTTTCCTGTGCCTCTGGGCCCAAGGGGATAGCAGGTCCTTGGCCACCTGTCCAGAGGGCAGACGTGGGCTTGCCACCAATCTCCCCAACCTGAACTCGCAGAAACACCTCCTGGAGGAACGGGCAATCAAATGCCGTCTTCCTCCAGGATGTGGCAGCCTTGGCGGAGGCAGGGGGTGTGTCGGGGAAACAGGGACAGTTTCCCATTACTCCCCATCCCAGGGCACGGGCCGTGTGCAGTGATCCTCTCGCGGCTCCTCAAGGATGGGGAAGGCACGAGCCTAGTCCCCTGTCCCCCTGAATGCCAGAGCGAAAGGGCAGGCCTTGCCTACGAGGAGAGATGTCATTGTGAGCAGAGTGCCATCCTAGGCCATGCACGCTGCTGCAGGGTCGAGGCTGGGTCTGCTTATTTCGGCTTGGTAGGATGAACCCAGGATGTGAACTTGGAGCCCGGGAAAGCAAGGCCCAAGAGGCACCAGCTCTCCCGCTGCTCTTCTTCCCTGAAGCGACTAAAGCCTTGCTGAGGAAGCAGCGGCCAAGTGCTGTTCGCTCCAAGCCAAAGCCTCTGTGAAAGCACAGCATTCGCCGAGAAATCAGAGTCGGATCTGCGGGCTCTACTGCTGCTTGCCTGAGCCCGGTGTAACGGTGGGAGAAACCCGCATACAGCGAAATCCTCTTTGCCCGGGCATCTCCTCTGGGAAAGCACAGCATTCACTGGGAAATCAGAATCGGATGTGGGGGATGCTGCTGCTGAATACCTAAGCTACTCTCCACAGCACGTTGGAAGATACCCGCATGCAACGAAATCCTCTTTGCCCTAGCACCTCTTTGCCTAAGAGAGAAGCGTGGTTGCACATCTGAAAGGGCCTTAAGGAAAGGGACATGTCTTTCACTGCACTCCCCAGGAGCAAGTCTGGGGCAGGCCGAACAAGCCGCCCCCAGAGAAGAGAAGGTGCCATTGGCCTTGAGTTTGGGAAACGGTCGGAAGCAAGAGAGCCTGCCGTGGCAGGAAGAGCAGGCCGGTGGCAAGACAAGTGTCACTCGCTCCCTGTGCGGAGAGACGAAGCCTCACTGCTAATGAGACATGAGGTGACGACTAGGGCAGGGGCACCTGCTCCACTCTGAAGAAGGAGTCTGGGCAGAATGCAGGCCTGTCTTGTGCCTCTGGTCCCAAGGGGACAGCATGTCCTTGACCACCTGTCCGTAGGTCACACTTGGGCTTGCTACCAGGAGCCAAACCCGGAACTTGAGGAACAGCTCCCTCGTGAAATGGGCAGTCAGATGCCATCTTCCTCCAAGATGTGGCAGCGTTTTCGGTGGCAGGGGGTTTGCCGGGGAAGGAGTGGGAACAGTCCCCCAAAGCTCCCCATTCCAGGGAACGGACGGTGTTCAGGGATCCTGTCGCCTCTCCTCTCCTGTGGCGAAGGCACTGGCCTTGTCCGTGAGTCCGCCTGAGAGCCAGTACCAAAGGCCAAGCGTTGCCTACAACGGGAGTTGGTAGTGTGCATTGAGTGCCATCCTAGGCCACGCACGCTACTGCAGGTTTGTGGCTGTGTCTGCTTATTTCGGCCTGGCAGCGAGAACCCAGGGCGCCAACATGAAGCCCGGGACAGCAAGGCCTAAGACGGACCAGCTCTCCGCAGCTCTTCTTCCCTGACGCGACAGAGCAAACACCGAAATCCTTGCTGAGGAAGCAGCAGCGACGTGCGGTTCCCGCCAAGCTGAAAACCTATGCGAAAGCATAGCCTGGGAAATCAGAGTCGTTTCTGTGGGCTGCTGTTGCTGCTTGCCTTAGCCTAGTATTCGAGCACGGCGGGAGGAACCCGCATAGAGCAAAAGCCTCTTTGCTAGGGCATCCCCTCTAGGAAAGCACAGCATTCTCTGGGAAATCAGAGTCGGATCTGTGGGATGCTGCTGCTGTTTTCCTGAGGAAGACTCCACAGCACGGTGTAATAAATCTGCATGGAGCGAGATCCACTTTGCCTGGGCATCCCTTCTGCCTGAGAGAGAAGCGTGGTTGCGCCTGTGGAAAGAGCCTTAAAGAAAGGGACAAGTCTGTCACTGCACTCCCCAGGAGCCTGTCTCGGGAAAGTGCAGCATGCTGCCCCAGGAGAAGAGAAGGAGTCGTTGGCCTTGTGGACGGAAAATGGTCGCGAAGCAGGAGCGCCGGCCCTGGCAAGAACAGCGGGCCGGTGGCAAGACAATTGTCACCCTCTGCTTGTGCAGAGAGACGAAGCTAAGGAGACACGGGGGGATGATTGGGCACGGGAGCGTGCTCTAATCTGAGGAAGGAGTCTGGACAGAAGGAAGGCCTTTCCTGTGCCTCTGGGCCCAAGGGGATAGCAGGTCCTTGGCCACCTGTCCAGAGGGCAGACGTGGGCTTGCCACCAATCTCCCCAACCTGAACTCGCAGAAACACCTCCTGGAGGAACGGGCAATCAAATGCCGTCTTCCTCCAGGATGTGGCAGCCTTGGCGGAGGCAGGGGGTGTGTCGGGGAAACAGGGACAGTTTCCCATTACTCCCCATCCCAGGGCACGGGCCGTGTGCAGTGATCCTCTCGCGGCTCCTCAAGGATGGGGAAGGCACGAGCCTAGTCCCCTGTCCCCCTGAATGCCAGAGCGAAAGGGCAGGCCTTGCCTACGAGGAGAGATGTCATTGTGAGCAGAGTGCCATCCTACGCCATGCACGCTGCTGCAGGGTCGAGGCTGGGTCTGCTTATTTCGGCTTGGTAGGATGAACCCAGGATGTGAACTTGGAGCCCGGGAAAGCAAGGCCCAAGAGGCACCAGCTCTCCTGCTGCTCTTCTTCCCTGAAGCGACTAAAGCCTTGCTGAGGAAGCAGCGGCCAATTGCTGTTCGCTCCAAGCCAAAGCCTCTGCGAAAGCACAGCATTCGCCGAGAAATCAGAGTCGGATCTGCGGGCTCTACTGCTGCTTGCCTGAGCCCGGTGTAACGGTGGGAGAAACCCGCATACAGCGAAATCCTCTTTGCCCGGGCATCTCCTCTGGGAAAGCACAGCATTCACTGGGAAATCAGAATCGGATGTGGGGGATGCTGCTGCTGAATACCTAAGCTACTCTCCACAGCACGTTGGAAGATACCCGCATGCAACGAAATCCTCTTTGCCCTAGCACCTCTTTGCCTAAGAGAGAAGCGTGGTTGCACATCTGAAAGGGCCTTAAGGAAAGGGATATGTCTTTCACTGCACTCCCCAGGAGCAAGTCTGGGGCACGCCAAACAAGCCGCCCCCAGAGAAGAGAAGGTGCCATTGGCCTTGAGTTTGGGAAACGGTCGGGAAGCAGGAGAGCCTGCCGTGGCAGGAAGAGCAGGCCGGTGGCAAGACAAGTGTCACTCGCTCCCTGTGCGGAGAGACGAAGCCTCACTGCTAATGAGACATGAGGTGACGACTAGGGCAGGGGCACCTGCTCCACTCTGAGGAAGGAGTCTGGGCAGAAGGCAGGCCTGTCTTGTGCCTCTGGTCCCAAGGGGACAGCATGTCCTTGACCACCTGTCCGTAGGGCACACTTGGGCTTGCTACCAGGAGCCAAACCCGGAACTTGAGGAACAGCTCCCTCGTGAAATGGGCAGTCAGATGCCATCTTCCTCCAAGATGTGACAGCGTTTTCGATGGCAGGGGGTTTGCCGGGGAAGGAGTGGGGACAGTCCCCCAAAGCTCCCCATTCCAGGGAACGGACGGTGTTCAGGGATCCTGTCGCCTCTCCTCTCCTGTGGCGAAGGCACTGGCCTTGTCCGTGAGTCCGCCTGAGAGCCAGTACCAAAGGCCAAGCGTTGCCTACAACGGGAGTTGGTAGTGTGCATTGAGTGCCATCCTAGGCCACGCACGCTGCTGCAGGTTTGTGGCTGTGTCTGCTTATTTCGGCCTGGCAGCGAGAACCCAGGGCGCCAACATGAAGCCCGGGACAGCAAGGCCTAAGACGGACCAGCTCTCCGCAGCTCTTCTTCCCTGACGCGACAGAGCAAACACCGAAATCCTTGCTGAGGAAGCAGCAGCGAAGTGCGGTTCCCGCCAAGCTGAAAACCTATGCGAAAGCATAGCCATCGCTGGGAAATCAGAGTCGTTTCTGTGGGCTGCTGTTGCTGCTTGCCTTAGCCTAGTATTCGAGCACGGCGGGAGGAACCCGCATAGAGCAAAAGCCTCTTTGCTAGGGCATCCCCTCTGGGAAAGCACAGCATTCTCTGGGAAATCAGAGTCGGATCTGTGGGATGCTGCTGCTGTTTTCCTGAGGAAGACTCCACAGCACGGTGTAATAAATCTGCATGGAGCGAGATCCACTTTGCCTGGGTATCCCTTCTGCCTGAGAGAGAAGCGTGGTGCGCCTGTGGAAAGAGCCTTAAAGAAAGGGACATATCTGTCACTGCACTCCCCAGGAGCCTGTCTCGGGAAAGTGCAGCATGCTGCCCCAGGAGAAGAGAAGGTGTCGTTGGCCTTGTGGACGGAAAACGGTCGCGAAGCAGGAGCGCCGGCCCTGGCAAGAACAGCGGGCCGGTGGCAAGACAATTGTCACCCTCTGCTTGTGCAGAGAGACGAAGCTAAGGAGACACGGGGGGATGATTGGGCACGGGAGCGTGCTCTAATCTGAGGAAGGAGTCTGGACAGAAGGAAGGCCTTTCCTGTGCCTCTGGGCCCAAGGGGATAGCAGGTCCTTGGCCACCTGTCCAGAGGGCAGACGTGGGCTTGCCACCAATCTCCCCAACCTGAACTCGCAGAAACACCTCCTGGAGGAACGGGCAATCAAATGCCGTCTTCCTCCAGGATGTGGCAGCCTTGGCGGAGGCAGGGGGTGTGTCGGGGAAACAGGGACAGTTTCCCATTACTCCCCATCCCAGGGCACGGGCCGTGTGCAGTGATCCTCTCGCGGCTCCTCAAGGATGGGGAAGGCACGAGCCTAGTCCCCTGTCCCCCTGAATGCCAGAGCGAAAGGGCAGGCCTTGCCTACGAGGAGAGATGTCATTGTGAGCAGAGTGCCATCCTAGGCCATGCACGCTGCTGCAGGGTCGAGGCTGGGTCTGCTTATTTCGGCTTGGTAGGATGAACCCAGGATGTGAACTTGGAGCCCGGGAAAGCAAGGCCCAAGAGGCACCAGCTCTCCCGCTGCTCTTCTTCCCTGAAGCGACTAAAGCCTTGCTGAGGAAGCAGCGGCCAAGTACTGTTCGCTCCAAGCCAAAGCCTCTGCGAAAGCACAGCATTCGCCGAGAAATCAGAGTCGGATCTGCGGGCTCTACTGCTGCTTGCCTGAGCCCGGTGTAACGGTGGGAGAAACCCGCATACAGCGAAATCCTCTTTGCCCGGGCATCTCCTCTGGGAAAGCACAGCATTCACTGGGAAATCAGAATCGGATGTGGGGGATGCTGCTGCTGAATACCTAAGCTACTCTCCACAGCACGTTGGAAGATACCCGCATGCAACGAAATCCTCTTTGCCCTAGCACCTCTTTGCCTAAGAGAGAAGCGTGGTTGCACATCTGAAAGGGCCTTAAGGAAAGGGACATGTCTTTCACTGCACTCCCCAGGAGCAAGTCTGGGGCAGGCCGAACAAGCCGCCCCCAGAGAAGAGAAGGTGCCATTGGCCTTGAGTTTGGGAAACGGTCGGGAAGCAGGAGAGCCTGCCGTGGCAGGAAGAGCAGGCCGGTGGCAAGACAAGTGTCACCCGCTCCCGGTGCGGAGAGACGAAGCCTCACTGCTAATGAGACATGAGGTGACGACTAGGGCAGGGGCACCTGCTCCACTCTGAGGAAGGAGTCTGGGCAGAAGGCAGGCCTGTCTTGTGCCTCTGGTCCCAAGGGGACAGCATGTCCTTGACCACCTGTCCGTAGGGCACACTTGGGCTTGCTACCAGGAGCCAAACCCGGAACTTGAGGAACAGCTCCCTCGTGAAATGGGCAGTCAGATGCCATCTTCCTCCAAGATGTGACAGCGTTTTCGGTGGCAGGGGGTTTGCCGGGGAAGGAGTGGGGACAGTCCCCCAAAGCTCCCCATTCCAGGGAACGGACGGTGTTCAGGGATCCTGTCGCCTCTCCTCTCCTGTGGCGAAGGCACTGGCCTTGTCCGTGAGTCCGCCTGAGAGCCAGTACCAAAGGCCAAGCGTTGCCTACAACGGGAGTTGGTAGTGTGCATTGAGTGCCATCCTAGGCCACGCACGCTGCTGCAGGTTTGTGGCTGTGTCTGCTTATTTCGGCCTGGCAGCGAGAACCCAGGGCGCCAACATGAAGCCCGGGACAGCAAGGCCTAAGACGGACCAGCTCTCCGCAGCTCTTCTTCCCTGACGCGACAGAGCAAACACCGAAATCCTTGCTGAGGAAGCAGCAACGAAGTGCGGTTCCCGCCAAGCTGAAAACCTATGCGAAAGCATAGCCATCGCTGGGAAATCAGAGTCGTTTCTGTGGGCTGCTGTTGCTGCTTGCCTTAGCCTAGTATTCGAGCACGGCGGGAGGAACCCGCATAGAGCAAAAGCCTCTTTGCTAGGGCATCCCCTCTGGGAAAGCACAGCATTCTCTGGGAAATCAGAGTCGGATCTGTGGGATGCTGCTGCTGTTTTCCTGAGGAAGACTCCACAGCACGGTGTAATAAATCTGCATGGAGCGAGATCCACTTTGCCTGGGCATCCCTTCTGCCTGAGAGAGAAGCGTGGTGCGCCTGTGGAAAGAGCCTTAAAGAAAGGGACATATCTGTCACTGCACTCCCCAGGAGCCTGTCTCGGGAAAGTGCAGCATGCTGCCCCAGGAGAAGAGAAGGTGTCGTTGGCCTTGTGGACGGAAAACGGTCGCGAAGCAGGAGCGCCGGCCCTGGCAAGAACAGCGGGCCGGTGGCAAGACAATTGTCACCCTCTGCTTGTGCAGAGAGACGAAGCTAAGGAGACACGGGGGGATGATTGGGCACGGGAGCGTGCTCTAATCTGAGGAAGGAGTCTGGACAGAAGGAAGGCCTTTCCTGTGCCTCTGGGCCCAAGGGGATAGCAGGTCCTTGGCCACCTGTCCAGAGGGCAGACGTGGGCTTGCCACCAATCTCCCCAACCTGAACTCGCAGAAACACCTCCTGGAGGAACGGGCAATCAAATGCCGTCTTCCTCCAGGATGTGGCAGCCTTGGCGGAGGCAGGGGGTGTGTCGGGGAAACAGGGACAGTTTCCCATTACTCCCCATCCCAGGGCACGGGCCGTGTGCAGTGATCCTCTCGCGGCTCCTCAAGGATGGGGAAGGCACGAGCCTAGTCCCCTGTCCCCCTGAATGCCAGAGCGAAAGGGCAGGCCTTGCCTACGAGGAGAGATGTCATTGTGAGCAGAGTGCCATCCTAGGCCATGCACGCTGCTGCAGGGTCGAGGCTGGGTCTGCTTATTTCGGCTTGGTAGGATGAACCCAGGATGTGAACTTGGAGCCCGGGAAAGCAAGGCCCAAGAGGCACCAGCTCTCCCGCTGCTCTTCTTCCCTGAAGCGACTAAAGCCTTGCTGAGGAAGCAGCGGCCAAGTGCTGTTCGCTCCAAGCCAAAGCCTCTGTGAAAGCACAGCATTCGCCGAGAAATCAGAGTCGGATCTGCGGGCTCTACTGCTGCTTGCCTGAGCCCGGTGTAACGGTGGGAGAAACCCGCATACAGCGAAATCCTCTTTGCCCGGGCATCTCCTCTGGGAAAGCACAGCATTCACTGGGAAATCAGAATCGGATGTGGGGGATGCTGCTGCTGAATACCTAAGCTACTCTCCACAGCACGTTGGAAGATACCCGCATGCAACGAAATCCTCTTTGCCCTAGCACCTCTTTGCCTAAGAGAGAAGCGTGGTTGCACATCTGAAAGGGCCTTAAGGAAAGGGACATGTCTTTCACTGCACTCCCCAGGAGCAAGTCTGGGGCAGGCCGAACAAGCCGCCCCCAGAGAAGAGAAGGTGCCATTGGCCTTGAGTTTGGGAAACGGTCGGGAAGCAGGAGAGCCTGCCGTGGCAGGAAGAGCAGGCCGGTGGCAAGACAAGTGTCACTCGCTCCCTGTGCGGAGAGACGAAGCCTCACTGCTAATGAGACATGAGGTGACGACTAGGGCAGGGGCACCTGCTCCACTCTGAGGAAGGAGTCTGGGCAGAAGGCAGGCCTGTCTTGTGCCTCTGTTCCCAAGGGGACAGCATGTCCTTGACCACCTGTCCGTAGGGCACACTTGGGCTTGCTACCAGGAGCCAAACCCGGAACTTGAGGAACAGCTCCCTCGTGAAATGGGCAGTCAGATGCCATCTTCCTCCAAGATGTGACAGCGTTTTCGGTGGCAGGGGGTTTGCCGGGGAAGGAGTGGGGACAGTCCCCCAAAGCTCCCCATTCCAGGGAACGGACGGTGTTCAGGGATCCTGTCGCCTCTCCTCTCCAGTGGCGAAGGCACTGGCCTTGTCCGTGAGTCCGCCTGAGTGCCAGTACCAAAGGCCAAGCGTTGCCTACAACGGGAGTTGGTAGTGTGCATTGAGTGCCATCCTAGGCCACGCACGCTGCTGCAGGTTTGTGGCTGTGTCTGCTTATTTCGGCCTGGCAGCGAGAACCCAGGGCGCCAACATGAAGCCCGGGACAGCAAGGCCTAAGACGGACCAGCTCTCCGCAGCTCTTCTTCCCTGACGTGACAGAGCAAACACCGAAATCCTTGCTGAGGAAGCAGCAGCGAAGTGCGGTTCCCGCCAAGCTGAAAACCTATGCGAAAGCATAGCCATCGCTGGGAAATCAGAGTCGTTTCTGTGGGCTGCTGTTGCTGCTTGCCTTAGCCTAGTATTCGAGCACGGCGGGAGGAACCCGCATAGAGCAAAAGCCTCTTTGCTAGGGCATCCCCTCTGGGAAAGCACAGCATTCTATGGGAAATCAGAGTCGGATCTGTGGGATGCTGCTGCTGTTTTCCTGAGGAAGACTCCACAGCACGGTGTAATAAATCCGCATGGAGCGAGATCCACTTTGCCTGGGCATCCCTTCTGCCTGAGAGAGAAGCGTGGTTGCGCCTGTGGAAAGAGCCTTAAAGAAAGGGACAAGTCTGTCACTGCACTCCCCAGGAGCCTCTCTCGGGAAAGTGCAGCATGCTGCCCCAGGAGAAGAGAAGGAGTCGTTGGCCTTGTGGACGGAAAACGGTCGCGAAGCAGGAGCGCCGGCCCTGGCAAGAACAGCGGGCCGGTGGCAAGACAATTGTCACCCTCTGCTTGTGCAGAGAGACGAAGCTAAGGAGACACGAGGGGATGATTGGGCACGGGAGCGTGCTCTAATCTGAGGAAGGAGTCTGGACAGAAGGAAGGCCTTTCCTGTGCCTCTGGGCCCAAGGGGATAGCAGGTCCTTGGCCACCTGTCCAGAGGGCAGACGTGGGCTTGCCACCAATCTCCCGAACCTGAACTCGCAGAAACACCTCCTGGAGGAACGGGCAATCAAATGCCGTCTTCCTCCAGGATGTGGCAGCCTTGGCGGAGGCAGGGGGTGTGTCGGGGAAACAGGGACAGTTTCCCATTACTCCCCATCCCAGGGCACGGGCCGTGTGCAGTGATCCTCTCGCGGCTCCTCCAGGATGGGGAAGGCACGAGCCTAGTCCCCTGTCCCCCTGAATGCCAGAGCGAAAGGGCAGGCCTTGCCTACGAGGAGAGATGTCATTGTGAGCAGAGTGCCATCCTAGGCCATGCACGCTGCTGCAGGGTCGAGGCTGGGTCTGCTTATTTCGGCTTGGTAGGATGAACCCAGGATGTGAACTTGAACCCCGGGAAAGCAAGGCCCAAGAGGCACCAGCTCTCCCGCTGCTCTTCTTCCCTGAAGCGACTAAAGCCTTGCTGAGGAAGCAGCGGCCAAGTGCTGTTCGCTCCAAGCCAAAGCCTCTGCGAAAGCACAGCATCGCTGAGAAATCAGATTCGGATCTGCGGGCTCTACTGCTGCTTGCCTGAGCCCGGTCTCGCGGTGGGAGAAACCCGCATACAGTGAAATCCTCTTTATCCGGGCATTTCCTCTGGGAAAGCACAGCATTCTCTGGGAAATCAGAATCGGATGTGGGGGATGCTGCTGCTGAATACCTAAGCTACTCTCCACAGCACGTTGGAAGATACCCGCATGCAACGAAATCCTCTTTGCCCTAGCACCTCTTTGCCTAAGAGAGAAGCGTGGTTGCACATCTGAAAGGGCCTTAAGGAAAGGGACATGTCTTTCACTGCACTCCCCAGGAGCAAGTCTGGGGCAGGCCGAACAAGCCGCCCCCAGAGAAGAGAAGGTGCCATTGGCCTTGAGTTTGGGAAACGGTCGGGAAGCAGGAGAGCCTGCCGTGGCAGGAAGAGCAGGCCGGTGGCAAGACAAGTGTCACCCGCTCCCTGTGCGGAGAGACGAAGCCTCACTGCTAATGAGACATGAGGTGACGACTAGGGCAGGGGCACCTGCTCCACTCTGAGGAAGGAGTCTGGGCAGAAGGCAGGCCTGTCTTGTGCCTCTGGTCCCAAGGGGACAGCATGTCCTTGACCACCTGTCCGTAGGGCACACTTGGGCTTGCTACCAGGAGCCAAACCCGGAACTTGAGGAACAGCTCCCTCGTGAAATGGGCAGTCAGATGCCATCTTCCTCCAAGATGTGACAGCGTTTTCGGTGGCAGGGGGTTTGCCGGGGAAGGAGTGGGGACAGTCCCCCAAAGCTCCCCATTCCAGGGAACGGACGGTGATCAGGGATCCTGTCGCCTCTCCTCTCCTGTGGCGAAGGCACTGGCCTTGTCCGTGAGTCCGCCTGAGAGCCAGTACCAAAGGCCAAGCGTTGCCTACAACGGGAGTTGGTAGTGTGCATTGAGTGCCATCCTAGGCCACGCACGCTGCTGCAGGTTTGTGGCTGTGTCTGCTTATTTCGGCCTGGCTGCGAGAACCCAGGGCGCCAACATGAAGCCCGGGACAGCAAGGCCTAAGACGGACCAGCTCTCCGCAGCTCTTCTTCCCTGACGCGACAGAGCAAACACCGAAATCCTTGCTGAGGAAGCAGCAGCGAAGTGCGGTTCCCGCCAAGCTGAAAACCTATGCGAAAGCATAGCCATCGCTGGGAAATCAGAGTCGTTTCTGTGGGCTGCTGTTGCTGCTTGCCTTAGCCTAGTATTCGAGCACGGCGGGAGGAACCCGCATAGAGCAAAAGCCTCTTTGCTCGGGCATCCCCTCTGGGAAAGCACAGCATTCTCTGGGAAATCAGAGTAGGATCTGTGGGATGCTGCTGCTGTTTTCCTGAGGAAGACTCCACAGCACGGTGTAATAAATCCGCATGGAGCGAGATCCACTTTGCCTGGGCATCCCTTCTGCCTGAGAGAGAAGCGTGGTTGCGCCTGTGGAAAGAGCCTTAAAGAAAGGGACATGTCTGTCACTGCACTCCCCAGGAGCCTGTCTCGGGAAAGTGCAGCATGCTGCCCCAGGAGAAGAGAAGGAGTCGTTGGCCTTGTGGACGGAAAACGGTCGCGAAGCAGGAGCGCCGGCCCTGGCAAGAACAGCGGGCCGGTGGCAAGACAATTGTCACCCTCTGCTTGTGCAGAGAGACGAAGCTAAGGAGACACGCGGGGATGATTGGGCACGGGAGCGTGCTCTAATCTATGGAAGGAGTCTGGACAGAAGGAAGGCCTTTCCTGTGCCTCTGGGCCCAAGGGGATAGCAGGTCCTTGGCCACGTGTCCAGAGGGCAGACGTGGGCTTGCCACCAATCTCCCGAACCTGAACTCGCAGAAACACCTCCTGGAGGAACGGGCAATCAAATGCCGTCTTCCTCCAGGATGTGGCAGCCTTGGCGGAGGCAGGGGGTGTGTCGGGGAAACAGGGACAGTTTCCCATTACTCCCCATCCCAGGGCACGGGCCGTGTGCAGTGATCCTCTCGCGGCTCCTCAAGGATGGGGAAGGCACGAGCCTAGTCCCCTGTCCCCCTGAATGCCAGAGCGAAAGGGCAGGCCTTGCCTACGAGGAGAGATGTCATTGTGAGCAGAGTGCCATCCTAGGCCATGCACGCTGCTGCAGGGTCGAGGCTGGGTCTGCTTATTTCGGCTTGGTAGGATGAACCCAGGATGTGAACTTGGAGCCCGGGAAAGCAAGGCCCAAGAGGCACCAGTTCTCCCGCTGCTCTTCTTCCCTGAAGCGACTAAAGCCTTGCTGAGGAAGCAGCGGCCAAGTGCTGTTCGCTCCAAGCCAAAGCCTCTGTGAAAGCACAGCATTCGCCGAGAAATCAGAGTCGGATCTGCGGGCTCTACTGCTGCTTGCCTGAGCCCGGTGTAACGGTGGGAGAAACCCGCATACAGCGAAATCCTCTTTGCCCGGGCATCTCCTCTGGGAAAGCACAGCATTCACTGGGAAATCAGAATCGGATGTGGGGGATGCTGCTGCTGAATACCTAATCTACTCTCCACAGCACGTTGGAAGATACCCGCATGCAACGAAATCCTCTTTGCCCTAGCACCTCTTTGCCTAAGAGAGAAGCGTGGTTGCACATCTAAAAGGGCCTTAAGGAAAGGGACAAGTCTTTCACTGCACTCCCCAGGAGCAAGTCTGGGGCAGGCCGAACAAGCCGCCCCCAGAGAAGAGAAGGTGCCATTGGCCTTGAGTTTGGGAAACGGTCGGAAGCAAGAGAGCCTGCCGTGGCAGGAAGAGCAGGCCGGTGGCAAGACAAGTGTCACTCGCTCCCTGTGCGGAGAGACGAAGCCTCACTGCTAATGAGACATGAGGTGACGACTAGGGCAGGGGCACCTGCTCCACTCTGAGGAAGGAGTCTGGGCAGAAGGCAGGCCTGTCTTGTGCCTCTGGTCCCAAGGGGACAGCATGTCCTTGACCACCTGTCCGTAGGGCACACTTGGGCTTGCTACCAGGAGCCAAACCCGGAACTTGAGGAACAGCTCCCTCGTGAAATGGGCAGTCAGATGCCATCTTCCTCCAAGATGTGACAGCGTTTTCGGTGGCAGGGGGTTTGCCGGGGAAGGAGTGGGGACAGTCCCCCAAAGCTCCCCATTCCACTGAACAGACGGTGTTCAGGGATCCTGTCGCCTCTCCTCTCCTGTGGCGAAGGCACTGGCCTTGTCCGTGAGTCCGCCTGAGAGCCAGTACCAAAGGCCAAGCGTTGCCTACAACGGGAGTTGGTAGTGTGCATTGAGTGCCATCCTAGGCCACGCACGCTACTGCAGGTTTGTGGCTGTGTCTGCTTATTTCGGCCTGGCAGCGAGAACCCAGGGCGCCAACATGAAGCCCGGGACAGCAAGGCCTAAGACGGACCAGCTCTCCGCAGCTCTTCTTCCCTGACGCGACAGAGCAAACACCGAAATCCTTGCTGAGGAAGCCGCAGCGAAGTGCGGTTCCCGCCAAGCTGAAAACCTATGCGAAAGCATAGCCTTCGCTGGGAAATCAGAGTCGTTTCTGTGGGCTGCTGTTGCTGCTTGCCTTAGCCTAGTATTCGAGCACGGCGGGAGGAACCCGCATAGAGCAAAAGCCTCTTTGCTAGGGCATCCCCTCTGGGAAAGCACAGCATTCTATGGGAAATCATAGACGGATCTGTGGGATGCTGCTGCTGTTTTCCTGAGGAAGACTCCACAGCACGGTGTAATAAATCTGCATGGAGCGAGATCCACTTTGCCTGGGCATCCCTTCTGCCTGAGAGAGAAGCGTGGTTGCGCCTGTGGAAAGAGCCTTAAAGAAAGGGACAAGTCTGTCACTGCACTCCCCAGGAGCCTCTCTCGGGAAAGTGCAGCATGCTGCCCCAGGAGAAGAGAAGGAGTCGTTGGCCTTGTGGACGGAAAATGGTCGCGAAGCAGGAGCGCAGGCCCTGGCAAGAACAGCGGGCCGGTGGCAAGACAATTGTCACCCTCTGCTTGTGCAGAGAGACGAAGCTAAGGAGACACGGGGGGATGATTGGGCACGGGAGCGTGCTCTAATCTGAGGAAGGAGTCTGGACAGAAGGAAGGCCTTTCCTGTGCCTCTGGGCCCAAGGGGATAGCAGGTCCTTGGCCACCTGTCCAGAGGGCAGACGTGGGCTTGCCACCAATCTCCCCAACCTGAACTCGCAGAAACACCTCCTGGAGGAACGGGCAATCAAATGCCGTCTTCCTCCAGGATGTGGCAGCCTTGGCGGAGGCAGGGGGTGTGTCGGGGAAACAGGGACAGTTTCCCATTACTCCCCATCCCAGGGCACGGGCCGTGTGCAGTGATCCTCTCGCGGCTCCTCCAGGATGGGGAAGGCACGAGCCTAGTCCCCTGTCCCCCTGAATGCCAGAGCGAAAGGGCAGGCCTTGCCTATGAGGAGAGATGTCATTGTGAGCAGAGTGCCATCCTACGCCATGCACGCTGCTGCAGGGTCGAGGCTGGGTCTGCTTATTTCGGCTTGGTAGGATGAACCCAGGATGTGAACTTGGAGCCCGGGAAAGCAAGGCCCAAGAGGCACCAGCTCTCCTGCTGCTCTTCTTCCCTGAAGCGACTAAAGCCTTGCTGAGGAAGCAGCGGCCAAGTGCTGTTCGCTCCAAGCCAAAGCCTCTGCGAAAGCACAGCATTCGCCGAGAAATCAGAGTCGGATCTGCGGGCTCTACTGCTGCTTGCCTGAGCCCGGTGTAACGGTGGGAGAAACCCGCATACAGCGAAATCCTCTTTGCCCGGGCATCTCCTCTGGGAAAGCACAGCATTCACTGGGAAATCAGAATCGGATGTGGGGGATGCTGCTGCTGAATACCTAAGCTACTCTCCACAGCACGTTGGAAGATACCCGCATGCAACGAAATCCTCTTTGCCCTAGCACCTCTTTGCCTAAGAGAGAAGCGTGGTTGCACATCTGAAAGGGCCTTAAGGAAAGGGACATGTCTTTCACTGCACTCCCCAGGAGCAAGTCTGGGGCACGCCGAACAAGCCGCCCCCAGAGAAGAGAAGGTGCCATTGGCATTGAGTTTGGGAAACGGTCGGGAAGCAGGAGAGCCTGCCGTGGCAGGAAGAGCAGGCCGGTGGCAAGACAAGTGTCACCCGCTCCCGGTGCGGAGAGACGAAGCCTCACTGCTAATGAGACATGAGGTGACGACTAGGGCAGGGGCACCTGCTCCACTCTGAGGAAGGAGTCTGGGCAGAAGGCAGGCCTGTCTTGTGCCTCTGGTCCCAAGGGGACAGCATGTCCTTGACCACCTGTCCGTAGGGCACACTTGGGCTTGCTACCAGGAGCCAAACCCGGAACTTGAGGAACAGCTCCCTCGTGAAATGGGCAGTCAGATGCCATCTTCCTCCAAGATGTGACAGCGTTTTCGGTGGCAGGGGGTTTGCCGGGGAAGGAGTCGGGACAGTCCCCCAAAGCTCCCCATTCCAGGGAACGGACGGTGATCAGGGATCCTGTCGCCTCTCCTCTCCTGTGGCGAAGGCACTGGCCTTGTCCGTGAGTCCGCCTGAGAGCCAGTACCAAAGGCCAAGCGTTGCCTACAACGGGAGTTGGTAGTGTGCATTGAGTGCCATCCTAGGCCACGCACGCTGCTGCAGGTTTGTGGCTGTGTCTGCTTATTTCGGCCTGGCTGCGAGAACCCAGGGCGCCAACATGAAGCCCGGGACAGCAAGGCCTAAGACGGACCAGCTCTCCGCAGCTCTTCTTCCCTGACGCGACAGAGCAAACACCGAAATCCTTGCTGAGGAAGCAGCAGCGAAGTGCGGTTCCCGCCAAGCTGAAAACCTATGCGAAAGCATAGCCATCGCTGGGAAATCAGAGTCGTTTCTGTGGGCTGCTGTTGCTGCTTGCCTTAGCCTAGTATTCGAGCACGGCGGGAGGAACCCGCATAGAGCAAAAGCCTCTTTGCTCGGGCATCCCCTCTGGGAAAGCACAGCATTCTCTGGGAAATCAGAGTAGGATCTGTGGGATGCTGCTGCTGTTTTCCTGAGGAAGACTCCACAGCACGGTGTAATAAATCCGCATGGAGCGAGATCCACTTTGCCTGGGCATCCCTTCTGCCTGAGAGAGAAGCGTGGTTGCGCCTGTGGAAAGAGCCTTAAAGAAAGGGACATGTCTGTCACTGCACTCCGCAGGAGCCTGTCTCGGGAAAGTGCAGCATGCTGCCCCAGGAGAAGAGAAGGAGTCGTTGGCCTTGTTGTCGGAAAACGGTCGCGAAGCAGGAGCGCCGGCCCTGGCAAGAACAGCGGGCCGGTGGCAAGACAATTGTCACCCTCTGCTTGTGCAGAGAGACGAAGCTAAGGAGACACGAGGGGATGATTGGGCACGGGAGCGTGCTCTAATCTGAGGAAGGAGTCTGGACAGAAGGAAGGCCTTTCCTGTGCCTCTGGGCCCAAGGGGATAGCAGGTCCTTGGCCACCTGTCCAGAGGGCAGACGTGGGCTTGCCACCAATCTCCCCAACCTGAACTCGCAGAAACATCTCCTGGAGGAACGGGCAATCAAATGCCGTCTTCCTCCAGGATGTGGCAGCCTGGGCGGAGGCAGGGGGTGTGTCGGGGAAACAGGGACAGTTTCCCATTACTCCCCATCCCAGGGCACGGGCCGTGTGCAGTGATCCTCTCGCGGCTCCTCAAGGATGGGGAAGGCACGAGCCTAGTCCCCTGTCCCCCTGAATGCCAGAGCGAAAGGGCAGGCCTTGCCTACGAGGAGAGATGTCATTGTGAGCAGAGTGCCATCCTAGGCCATGCACGCTGCTGCAGGGTCGAGGCTGGGTCTGCTTATTTCGGCTTGGTAGGATGAACCCAGGATGTGAACTTGGAGCCCGGGAAAGCAAGGCCCAAGAGGCACCAGCTCTCCCGCTGCTCTTCTTCCCTGAAGCGACTAAAGCCTTGCTGAGGAAGCAGCGGCCATGTGCTGTTCGCTCCAAGCCAAAGCCTCTGCGAAAGCACAGCATTCGCCGAGAAATCAGAGTCGGATCTGCGGGCTCTACTGCTGCTTGCCTGAGCCCGGTGTAACGGTGGGAGAAACCCGCATACAGCGAAATCCTCTTTGCCCGGGCATCTCCTCTGGGAAAGCACAGCATTCACTGGGAAATCAGAATCGGATGTGGGGGATGCTGCTGCTGAATACCTAATCTACTCTCCACAGCACGTTGGAAGATACCCGCATGCAACGAAATCCTCTTTGCCCTAGCACCTCTTTGCCTAAGAGAGAAGCGTGGTTGCACATCTAAAAGGGCCTTAAGGAAAGGGACAAGTCTTTCACTGCACTCCCCAGGAGCAAGTCTGGGGCAGGCCGAACAAGCCGCCCCCAGAGAAGAGAAGGTGCCATTGGCCTTGAGTTTGGGAAACGGTCGGAAGCAAGAGAGCCTGCCGTGGCAGGAAGAGCAGGCCGGTGGCAAGACAAGTGTCACCCGCTCCCTGTGCGGAGAGACGAAGCCTCACTGCTAATGAGACATGAGGTGACGACTAGGGCAGGGGCACCTGCTCCACTCTGAGGAAGGAGTCTGGGCAGAAGGCAGGCCTGTCTTGTGCCTCTGGTCCCAAGGGGACAGCATGTCCTTGACCACCTGTCCGTAGGGCACACTTGGGCTTGCTACCAGGAGCCAAACCCGGAACTTGAGGAACAGCTCCCTCGTGAAATGGGCAGTCAGATGCCATCTTCCTCCAAGATGTGACAGCGTTTTCGGTGGCAGGGGGTTTGCCGGGGAAGGAGTGGGGACAGTCCCCCAAAGCTCCCCATTCCAGGGAACGGACGGTGTTCAGGGATCCTGTCGCCTCTCCTCTCCTGTGGCGAAGGCACTGGCCTTGTCCGTGAGTCCGCCTGAGAGCCAGTACCAAAGGCCAAGCGTTGCCTACAACGGGAGTTGGTAGTGTGCATTGAGTGCCATCCTAGGCCACGCACGCTGCTGCAGGTTTGTGGCTGTGTCTGCTTATTTCGGCCTGGCAGCGAGAACCCAGGGCGCCAACATGAAGCCCGGGACAGCAAGGCCTAAGACGGACCAGCTCTCCGCAGCTCTTCTTCCCTGACGCGACAGAGCAAACACCGAAATCCTTGCTGAGGAAGCAGCAGCGAAGTGCGGTTCCCGCCAAGCTGAAAACCTATGCGAAAGCATAGCCATCGCTGGGAAATCAGAGTCGTTTCTGTGGGCTGCTGTTGCTGCTTGCCTTAGCCTAGTATTCGAGCACGGCGGGAGGAACCCGCATAGAGCAAAAGCCTCTTTGCTAGGGCATCCCCTCTGGGAAAGCACAGCATTCTCTGGGAAATCAGAGTCGGATCTGTGGGATGCTGCTGCTGTTTTCCTGAGGAAGACTCCACAGCACGGTGTAATAAATCCGCATGGAGCGAGATCCACTTTGCCTGGGCATCCCTTCTGCCTGAGAGAGAAGCGTGGTTGCGCCTGTGGAAAGAGCCTTAAAGAAAGGGACATGTCTGTCACTGCACTCCCCAGGAGCCTGTCTCGGGAAAGTGCAGCATGCTGCCCCAGGAGAAGAGAAGGAGTCGTTGGCCTTGTGGACGGAAAACGGTCGCGAAGCAGGAGCGCCGGCCCTGGCAAGAACAGCGGGCCGGTGGCAAGACAATTGTCACCCTCTGCTTGTGCAGAGAGACGAAGCTAAGGAGACACGGGGGGATGATTGGGCACGGGAGCGTGCTCTAATCTGAGGAAGGAGTCTGGACAGAAGGAAGGCCTTTCCTGTGCCTCTGGGCCCAAGGGCATAGCAGGTCCTTGGCCACCTGTCCAGAGGGCAGACGTGGGCTTGCCACCAATCTCCCGAACCTGAACTCGCAGAAACACCTCCTGGAGGAACGGGCAATCAAATGCCGTCTTCCTCCAGGATGTGGCAGCCTTGGCGGAGGCAGGGGGTGTGTCGGGGAAACAGGGACAGTTTCCCATTACTCCCCATCCCAGGGCACGGGCCGTGTGCAGTGATCCTCTCGCGGCTCCTCCAGGATGGGGAAGGCACGAGCCTAGTCCCCTGTCCCCCTGAATGCCAGAGCGAAAGGGCAGGCCTTGCCTACGAGGAGAGATGTCATTGTGAGCAGAGTGCCATCCTAGGCCATGCACGCTGCTGCAGGGTCGAGGCTGGGTCTGCTTATTTCGGCTTGGTAGGATGAACCCAGGATGTGAACTTGAAGCCCGGGAAAGCAAGGCCCAAGAGGCACCAGCTCTCCCGCTGCTCTTCTTCCCTGAAGCGACTAAAGCCTTGCTGAGGAAGCAGCGGCCAAGTGCTGTTCGCTCCAAGCCAAAGCCTCTGCGAAAGCACAGCATTCGCTGAGAAATCAGATTCGGATCTGCGGGCTCTACTGCTGCTTGCCTGAGCCCGGTCTCGCGGTGGGAGAAACCCGCATACAGTGAAATCCTCTTTGCCCGGGCATCTCCTCTGGGAAAGCACAGCCTTCACTGGGAAAACAGAATCGGATGTGGGGGATGCTGCTGCTGAATACCTAAGCTACTCTCCACAGCACGTTGGAAGATACCCGCATGCAACGAAATCCTCTTTGCCCTAGCACCTCTTTGCCTAAGAGAGAAGCGTGGTTGCACATCTGAAAGGGCCTTAAGGAAAGGGACATGTCTTTCACTGCACTCCCCAGGAGCAAGTCTGGGGCAGGCCGAACAAGCCGCCCCCAGAGAAGAGAAGGTGCCATTGGCCTTGAGTTTGGGAAACGGTCGGGAAGCAGGAGAGCCTGCCGTGGCAGGAAGAGCAGGCCGGTGGCAAGACAAGTGTCACCCGCTCCCTGTGCGGAGAGACGAAGCCTCACTGCTAATGAGACATGAGGTGACGACTAGGGCAGGGGCACCTGCTCCACTCTGAGGAAGGAGTCTGGGCAGAAGGCAGGCCTGTCTTGTGCCTCTGGTCCCAAGGGGACAGCATGTCCTTGACCACCTGTCCGTAGGGCACACTTGGGCTTGCTACCAGGAGCCAAACCCGGAACTTGAGGAACAGCTCCCTCGTGAAATGGGCAGTCAGATGCCATCTTCCTCCAAGATGTGACAGCGTTTTCGGTGGAAGGGGGTTTGCCGGGGAAGGAGTGGGGACAGTCCCCCAAAGCTCCCCATTCCAGGGAACGGACGGTGATCAGGGATCCTGTCGCCTCCCCTCTCCTGTGGCGAAGGCACTGGCCTTGTCCGTGAGTCCGCCTGAGAGCCAGTACCAAAGGCCAAGCGTTGCCTACAACGGGAGTTGGTAGTGTGCATTGAGTGCCATCCTAGGCCACGCACGCTGCTGCAGGTTTGTGGCTGTGTCTGCTTATTTCGGCCTGGCTGCGAGAACCCAGGGCGCCAACATGAAGCCCGGGACAGCAAGGCCTAAGACGGACCAGCTCTCCGCAGCTCTTCTTCCCTGACGCGACAGAGCAAACACCGAAATCCTTGCTGAGGAAGCAGCAGCGAAGTGCGGTTCCCGCCAAGCTGAAAACCTATGCGAAAGCATAGCCATCGCTGGGAAATCAGAGTCGTTTCTGTGGGCTGCTGTTGCTGCTTGCCTTAGCCTAGTATTCGAGCACGGCGGGAGGAACCCGCATAGAGCAAAAGCCTCTTTGCTCGGGCATCCCCTCTGGGAAAGCACAGCATTCTCTGGGAAATCAGAGTAGGATCTGTGGGATGCTGCTGCTGTTTTCCTGAGGAAGACTCCACAGCACGGTGTAATAAATCCGCATGGAGCGAGATCCACTTTGCCTGGGCATCCCTTCTGCCTGAGAGAGAAGCGTGGTTGCGCCTGTGGAAAGAGCCTTAAAGAAAGGGACATGTCTGTCACTGCACTCCCCAGGAGCCTGTCTCGGGAAAGTGCAGCATGCTGCCCCACGAGAAGAGAAGGAGTCGTTGGCCTTGTGGACGGAAAACGGTCGCGAAGCAGGAGCGCCGGCCCTGGCAAGAACAGCGGGCCGGTGGCAAGACAATTGTCACCCTCTGCTTGTGCAGAGAGACGAAGCTAAGGAGACACGGGGGGATGATTGGGCACGGGAGCGTGCTCTAATCTGAGGAAGGAGTCTGGACAGAAGGAAGGCCTTTCCTGTGCCTCTGGGCCCAAGGGGATAGCAGGTCCTTGGCCACCTGTCCAGAGGGCAGACGTGGGCTTGCCACCAATCTCCCGAACCTGAACTCGCAGAAACACCTCCTGGAGGAACGGGCAATCAAATGCCGTCTTCCTCCAGGATGTGGCAGCCTTGGCGGAGGCAGGGGGTGTGTCGGGGAAACAGGGACAGTTTCCCATTACTCCCCATCCCAGGGCACGGGCCGTGTGCAGTGATCCTCTCGCGACTCCTCAAGGATGGGGAAGGCACGAGCCTAGTCCCCTGTCCCCCTGAATGCCAGAGCGAAAGGGCAGGCCTGGCCTACGAGGAGAGATGTCATTGTGAGCAGAGTGCCATCCTAGGCCATGCACGCTGCTGCAGGGTCGAGGCTGGGTCTGCTTATTTCGGCTTGGTAGGATGAACCCAGGATATGAACTTGGAGCCCGGGAAAGCAAGGCCCAAGAGGCACCAGCTCTCCCGCTGCTCTTCTTCCCTGAAGCGACTAAAGCCTTGCTGAGGAAGCAGCGGCCAAGTGCTGTTCGCTCCAAGCCAAAGCCTCTGTGAAAGCACAGCATTCGCCGAGAAATCAGAGTCGGATCTGCGGGCTCTACTGCTGCTTGCCTGAGCCCGGTGTAACGGTGGGAGAAACCCGCATACAGCGAAATCCTCTTTGCCCGGGCATCTCCTCTGGGAAAGCACAGCATTCACTGGGAAATCAGAATCGGATGTGGGGGATGCTGCTGCTGAATACCTAAGCTACTCTCCACAGCACGTTGGAAGATACCCGCATGCAACGAAATCCTCTTTGCCCTAGCACCTCTTTGCCTAAGAGAGAAGCGTGGTTGCACATCTGAAAGGGCCTTAAGGAAAGGGACAAGTCTTTCACTGCACTCCCCAGGAGCAAGTCTGGGGCAGGCCGAACAAGCCGCCCCCAGAGAAGAGAAGGTGCCATTGGCCTTGAGTTTGGGAAACGGTCGGAAGCAAGAGAGCCTGCCGTGGCAGGAAGAGCAGGCCGGTGGCAAGACAAGTGTCACTCGCTCCCTGTGCGGAGAGACGAAGCCTCACTGCTAATGAGACATGAGGTGACGACTAGGGCAGGGGCACCTGCTCCACTCTGAGGAAGGAGTCTTGGCAGAAGGCAGGCCTGTCTTGTGCCTCTGGTCCCAAGGGGACAGCATGTCCTTGACCACCTGTCCGTAGGGCACACTTGGGCTTGCTACCAGGAGCCAAACCCGGAACTTGAGGAACAGCTCCCTCGTGAAATGGGCAGTCAGATGCCATCTTCCTCCAAGATGTGACAGCGTTTTCGGTGGCAGGGGGTTTGCCGGGGAAGGAGTGGGGACAGTCCCCCAAAGCTCCCCATTCCAGGGAACGGACGGTGTTCAGGGATCCTGTCGCCTCTCCTCTCCTGTGGCGAAGGCACTGGCCTTGTCCGTGAGTCCGCCTGAGAGCCAGTACCAAAGGCCAAGCGTTGCCTACAACGGGAGTTGGTAGTGTGCATTGAGTGCCATCCTAGGCCACGCACGCTGCTGCAGGTTTGTGGCTGTGTCTGCTTATTTCGGCCTGGCAGCGAGAACCCAGGGCGCCAACATGAAGCCCGGGACAGCAAGGCCTAAGACGGACCAGCTCTCCGCAGCTCTTCTTCCCTGACGCGACAGAGCAAACACCGAAATCCTTGCTGAGGAAGCAGCAGCGAAGTGCGGTTCCCGCCAAGCTGAAAACCTATGCGAAAGCATAGCCATCGCTGGGAAATCAGAATCGTTTCTGTGGGCTGCTGTTGCTGCTTGCCTTAGCCTAGTATTCGAGCACGGCGGGAGGAACCCGCATAGAGCAAAAGCCTCTTTGCTAGGGCATCCCCTCTGGGAAAGCACAGCATTCTCTTGGAAATCAGAGTCGGATCTGTGGGATGCTGCTGCTGTTTTCCTGAGGAAGACTCCACAGCACGGTGTAATAAATCTGCATGGAGCGAGATCCACTTTGCCTGGGCATCCCTTCTGCCTGAGAGTGAAGCGTGGTTGCGCCTGTGGAAAGAGCCTTAAAGAAAGGGACATATCTGTCACTGCACTCCCAGGAGCCTGTCTCGGGAAAGTGCAGCATGCTGCCCCAGGAGAAGAGAAGGTGTCGTTGGCCTTGTGGACGGAAAACGGTCGCGAAGCAGGAGCGCCGGCCCTGGCAAGAACAGCGGGCCGGTGGCAAGACAATTGTCACCCTCTGCTTGTGCAGAGAGACGATGCTAAGGAGACACGGGTGGATGATTGGGCACGGGAGCGTGCTCTAATCTGAGGAAGGAGTCTGGACAGAAGGAAGGCCTTTCCTGTGCCTCTGGGCCCAAGGGGATAGCAGGTCCTTGGCCACCTGTCCAGAGGGCAGACGTGGGCTTGCCACCAATCTCCCGAACCTGAACTCGCAGAAACACCTCCTGGAGGAACGGGCAATCAAATGCCGTCTTCCTCCAGGATGTGGCAGCCTTGGCGGAGGCAGGGGGTGTGTCGGGGAAACAGGGACAGTTTCCCATTACTCCCCATCCCAGGGCACGGGCCGTGTGCAGTGATCCTCTCGCGGCTCCTCAAGGATGGGGAAGGCACGAGACTAGTCCCCTGTCCCCCTGAATGCCAGAGTGAAAGGGCAGGCCTTGCCTACGAGGAGAGATGTCATTGTGAGCAGAGTGCCATCCTAGGCCATGCACGCTGCTGCAGGGTCGAGGCTGGGTCTGCTTATTTCGACTTGGTAGGATGAACCCAGGATGTGAACTTGGAGCCCGGGAAAGCAAGGCCCAAGAGGCACCAGCTCTCCCGCTGCTCTTCTTCCCTGAAGCGACTAAAGCCTTGCTGAGGAAGCAGCGGCCAACTGCTGTTCGCTATAAGCCAAAGCCTCTGCGAAAGCACTGCATTCGCTGAGAAATCAGAGTCGGATCTGCGGGCTCTACTGCTGCTTGCCTGAGCCCGGTCTCGCGGTGGGAGAAACCCGCATACAGTGAAATCCTCTTTGCCCGGGCATCTCCTCTGGGAAAGCACAGCCTTCACTGGGAAAACAGAATCAGATGTGGGGGATGCTGCTGCTGAATACCTAAGCTACTCTCCACAGCACGTTGGAAGATACCCGCATGCAACGAAATCCTCTTTGCCCTAGAACCTCTTTGCCTAAGAGAGAAGCGTGGTTGTACATCTGAAAGGGCCTTAAGGAAAGGGACATGTCTTTCACTGCACTCCCCAGGAGCAAGTCTGGGGCAGGCCGAACAAGCCGCCCCCAGAGAAGTGAAGGTGCCATTGGCCTTGAGTTTGGGAAACGGTCGGGAAGCAGGAGAGCCTGCCGTGGCAGGAAGAGCAGGCCGGTGGCAAGACAAGTGTCACCCGCTCCCGGTGCGGAGAGACGAAGCCTCACTGCTAATGAGACATGAGGTGACGACTAGGGCAGGGGCACTTGCTCCACTCTGAGGAAGGAGTCTGGGCAGAAGGCAGGCCTGTCTTGTGCCTCTGGTCCCAAGGGGACAGCATGTCCTTGACCACCTGTCCGTAGGGCACACTTGGGCTTGCTACCAGGAGCCAAACCCGGAACTTGAGGAACAGCTCCCTCGTGAAATGGGCAGTCAGATGCCATCTTCCTCCAAGATGTGACAGCGTTTTCGGTGGCAGGGGGTTTGCCGGGGAAGGAGTGGGGACAGTCCCCCAAAGCTCCCCATTCCAGGGAACGGACGGTGTTCAGGGATCCTGTCGCCTCTCCTCTCCTGTGGCGAACCACTGGCCTTGTCCGAGAGTCCGCCTGAGAGCCAGTACCAAAGGCCAAACGTTGCCTACAACGGGAGTTGGTAGTGTGCAATGAGTGCCATCCTAGGCCACGCACGCTGCTGCAGGTTTGTGGCTGTGTCTGCTTATTTCGGCCTGGCAGCGAGAACCCAGGGCGCCAAAATGAAGCCCGGGACAGCAAGGCCTAAGACGGACCAGCTCTCCGCAGCTCTTCTTCCCTGACGCGACAGAGCAAACACCGAAATCCTTGCTGAGGAAGCAGCAGCGAAGTGCGGTTCCCGCCAAGCTGAAAACCTATGCGAAAGCATAGCCATCGCTGGGAAATCAGAGTCGTTTCTGTGGGCTGCTGTTGCTGCTTGCCTTAGCCTAGTATTCGAACACGGCGGGAGGAACCCGCATAGAGCAAAAGCCTCTTTGCTAGGGCATCCCCTCTGGGAAAGCACAGCATTCTCTGGGAAATCAGAGTCGGATCTGTGGGATGCTGCTGCTGTTTTCCTGAGGAAGACTCCACAGCACGGTGTAATAAATCTGCATGGAGCGAGATCCACTTTGCCTGGGCATCCCTTCTGCCTGAGAGAGAAGCGTGGTTGCGCCTGTGGAAAGAGCCTTAAAGAAAGGGACATGTCTGTCACTGCACTCCCCAGGAGCCTGTCTCGGGAAAGTAGAGCATGCTGCCCCAGGAGAAGAGAAGGAGTCGTTGGCCTTGTGGACGGAAAATGGTCGCGAAGCAGGAGCGCAGGCCCTGGCAAGAACAGCGGGCCGGTGGCAAGACAATTGTCACCCTCTGCTTGTGCAGAGAGACGAAGCTAAGGAGACACGGGGGGATGATTGGGCACGGGAGCGTGCTCTAATCTGAGGAAGGAGTCTGGACAGAAGGAAGGCCTTTCCTGTGCCTCTGGGCCCAAGGGGATAGCAGGTCCTTGGCCACCTGTCCAGAGGGCAGACGTGGGCTTGCCACCAATCTCCCGAACCTGAACTCGCAGAAACACCTCCTGGAGGAACAGGCAATCAAATGCCGTCTTCCTCCAGGATGTGGCAGCCTTGGCGGAGGCAGGGGGTGTGTCGGGGAAACAGGGACAGTTTCCCATTACTCCCCATCCCAGGGCACGGGCCGTGTGCAGTGATCCTCTGGCGGCTCCTCAAGGATGGGGAAGGTACGAGCCTAGTCCCCTGTCCCCCTGAATGCCAGAGCGAAAGGGCAGGCCTTGCCTACGAGGAGAGATGTCATTGTGAGCAGAGTGCCATCCTAGGCCATGCACGCTGCTGCAGGGTCGAGGCTGGGTCTGCTTATTTCGGCTTGGTAGGATGAACCCAGGATGTGAACTTGGAGCCCGGGAAAGCAAGGCCCAAGAGGCACCAGCTCTCCCGCTGCTCTTCTTCCCTGAAGCGACTAAAGCCTTGCTGAGGAAGCAGCGGCCAAGTGCTGTTCGCTCCAAGCCAAAGCCTCTGCGAAAGCACAGCATTCGCCGAGAAATCAGAGTCGGATCTGCGGGCTCTACTGCTGCTTGCCTGAGCCCGGTGTAACGGTGGGAGAAACCCGCATACAGCGAAATCCTCTTTGCCCGGGCATCTCCTCTGGGAAAGCACAGCATTCACTGGGAAATCAGAATCGGATGTGGGGGATGCTGCTGCTGAATACCTAAGCTACTCTCCACAGCACGTTGGAAGATACCCGCATGCAACGAAAACCTCTTTGCCCTAGCACCTCTTTGCCTAAGAGAGAAGCGTGGTTGCACATCTGAAAGGGCCTTAAGGAAAGGGACATGTCTTTCACTGCACTCCCCAGGAGCAAGTCTGGGGCACGCCGAACAAGCCGCCCCCAGAGAAGAGAAGGTGCCATTGGCCTTGAGTTTGGGAAACGGTCGGGAAGCAGGAGAGCCTGCCGTGGCAGGAAGAGCAGGCCGGTGGCAAGACAAGTGTCACCCGCTCCCGGTGCGGAGAGACGAAGCCTCACTGCTAATGAGACATGAGGTGACGACTAGGGCAGGGGCACCTGCTCCACTCTGAGGAAGGAGTCTGGGCAGAAGGCAGGCCTGTCTTGTGCCTCTGGTCCCAAGGGGACAGCATGTCCTTGACCACCTGTCCGTAGGGCACACTTGTGCTTGCTACCAGGAGCCAAACCCGGAACTTGAGGAACAGCTCCCTCGTGAAATGGGCAGTCAGATGCCATCTTCCTCCAAGATGTGACAGCGTTTTCGGTGGCAGGGGGTTTGCCGGGGAAGGAGTGGGGACAGTCCCCCAAAGCTCCCCATTCCAGGGAACGGACGGTGTTCAGGGATCCTGTCGCCTCTCCTCTCCTGTGGCGAAGGCACTGGCCTTGTCCGTGAGTCCGCCTGAGAGCCAGTACCAAAGGCCAAGCGTTGCCTACAACGGGAGTTGGTAGTGTGCATTGAGTGCCATCCTAGGCCACGCACGCTGCTGCAGGTTTGTGGCTGTGTCTGCTTATTTCGGCCTGGCAGCGAGAACCCAGGGCGCCAACATGAAGCCCGGGACAGCAAGGCCTAAGACGGACCAGCTCTCCGCAGCTCTTCTTCCCTGACGTGACAGAGCAAACACCGAAATCCTTGCTGAGGAAGCAGCAGCGAAGTGCGGTTCCCGCCAAGCTGAAAACCTATGCGAAAGCATAGCCATCGCTGGGAAATCAGAGTCGTTTCTGTGGGCTGCTGTTGCTGCTTGCCTTAGCCTAGTATTCGAGCACGGCGGGAGGAACCCGCATAGAGCAAAAGCCTCTTTGCTAGGGCATCCCCTCTGAGAAAGCACAGCATTCTCTGGGAAATCAGAGTCGGATCTGTGGGATGCTGCTGCTGTTTTCCTGAGGAAGACTCCACAGCACGGTGTAATAAATCTGCATGGAGCGAGATCCACTTTGCCTGGGCATCCCTTCTGCCTGAGAGAGAAGCGTGGTTGCGCCTGTGGAAAGAGCCTTAAAGAAAGGGACATATCTGTCACTCACTCCCAGGAGCCTGTCTCGGGAAAGTGCAGCATGCTGCCCCAGGAGAAGAGAAGGTGTCGTTGGCCTTGTGGACGGAAAACGGTCGCGAAGCAGGAGCGCCGGCCCTGGCAAAAACAGCGGGCCGGTGGCAAGACAATTGTCACCCTCTGCTTGTGCAGAGAGACGATGCTAAGGAGACACGGGGGGATGATTGGGCACGGGAGCGTGCTCTAATCTGAGGAAGGAGTCTGGACAGAAGGAAGGCCTTTCCTGTGCCTCTGGGCCCAAGGGGATAGCAGGTCCTTGGCCACCTGTCCAGAGGGCAGACGTGGGCTTGCCACCAATCTCCCCAACCTGAACTCGCAGAAACATCTCCTGGAGGAACGGGCAATCAAATGCCGTCTTCCTCCAGGATGTGGCAGCCTTGGCGGAGGCAGGGGGTGTGTCGGGGAAACAGGGACAGTTTCCCATTACTCCCCATCCCAGGGCACGGGCCGTGTGCAGTGATCCTCTCGCGGCTCCTCAAGGATGGGGAACGCACGAGCCTAGTCCCCTGTCCCCCTGAATGCCAGAGCGAAAGGGCAGGCCTTGCCTACGAGGAGAGATGTCATTGTGAGCAGAGTGCCATCCTAGGCCATGCACGCTGCTGCAGGGTCGAGGCTGGGTCTGCTTATTTCGGCTTGGTAGGATGAACCCAGGATGTGAACATGGAGCCCGGGAAAGCAAGGCCCAAGAGGCACCAGCTCTCCCGCTGCTCTTCTTCCCTGAAGCGACTAAAGCCTTGCTGAGGAAGCAGCGGCCATGTGCTGTTCGCTCCAAGCCAAAGCCTCTGCGAAAGCACAGCATTCGCCGAGAAATCAGAGTCGGATCTGCGGGCTCTACTGCTGCTTGCCTGAGCCCGGTGTAACGGTGGGAGAAACCCGCATACAGCGAAATCCTCTTTGCCCGGGCATCTCCTCTGGGAAAGCACAGCATTCACTGGGAAATCAGAATCGGATGTGGGGGATGCTGCTGCTGAATACCTAAGCTACTCTCCACAGCACGTTGGAAGATACCCACATGCAACGAAATCCTCTTTGCCCTAGCACCTCTTTGCCTAAGAGAGAAGCGTGGTTGCACATCTGAAAGGGCCTTAAGGAAAGGGACATGTCTTTCACTGCACTCCCCAGGAGCAAGTCTGGGGCAGGCCGAACAAGCCGCCCCCAGAGAAGAGAAGGTGCCATTGGCCTTGAGTTTGGGAAACGGTCGGGAAGCAGGAGAGCCTGCCGTGGCAGGAAGAGCAGGCCGGTGGCAAGACAAGTGTCACCCGCTCCCGGTGCGGAGAGACGAAGCCTCACTGCTAATGAGACATGAGGTGACGACTAGGGCAGGGGCACCTGCTCCACTCTGAGGAAGGAGTCTGGGCAGAAGGCAGGCCTGTCTTGTGCCTTTGGTCCCAAGGGGACAGCATGTCCTTGACCACCTGTCCGTAGGGCACACTTGGGCTTGCTACCAGGAGCCAAACCCGGAACTTGAGGAACAGCTCCCTCGTGAAATGGGCAGTCAGATGCCATCTTCCTCCAAGATGTGACAGCGTTTTCGGTGGCAGGGGGTTTGCCGGGGAAGGAGTGGGGACAGTCCCCCAAAGCTCCCCATTCCAGGGAACGGACGGTGTTCAGGGATCCTGTCGCCTCTCCTCTCCTGTGGCGAAGGCACTGGCCTTGTCCGTGAGTCCGCCTGAGAGCCAGTACCAAAGGCCAAGCGTTGCCTACAACGGGAGTTGTTAGTGTGCATTGAGTGCCATCCTAGGCCACGCACGCTGCTGCAGGTTTGTGGCTGTGTCTGCTTATTTCGGCCTGGCAGCGAGAACCCAGGGCGCCAACATGAAGCCCGGGACAGCAAGGCCTAAGACGGACCAGCTCTCCGCAGCTCTTCTTCCCTGACGCGACAGAGCAAACACCGAAATCCTTGCTGAGGAAGCAGCAGCGAAGTGCGGTTCCCGCCAAGCTGAAAACCTATGCGAAAGCATAGCCATCGCTGGGAAATCAGAGTCGTTTCTGTGGGCTGCTGTTGCTGCTTGCCTTAGCCTAGTATTCGAGCACGGCGGGAGGAACCCGCATAGAGCAAAAGCCTCTTTGCTAGGGCATCCCCTCTGGGAAAGCACAGCATTCTCTTGGAAATCAGAGTCGGATCTGTGGGATGCTGCTGCTGTTTTCCTGAGGAAGACTCCACAGCACGGTGTAATAAATCTGCATGGAGCGAGATCCACTTTGCCTGGGCATCCCTTCTGCCTGAGAGAGAAGCGTGGTTGCGCCTGTGGAAAGAGCCTTAAAGAAAGGGACATATCTGTCACGGCACTCCCAGGAGCCTGTCTCGGGAAAGTGCAGCATGCTGCCCCAGGAGAAGAGAAGGTGTCGTTGGCCTTGTGGACGGAAAACGGTCGCGAAGCAGGAGCGCCGGCCCTGGCAAGAACAGCGGGCCGGTGGCAAGACAATTGTCACCCTCTGCTTGTGCAGAGAGACGATGCTAAGGAGACACGGGGGGATGATTGGGCACGGGAGCGTGCTCTAATCTGAGGAAGGAGTCTGGACAGAAGGAAGGCCTTTCCTGTGCCTCTGGGCCCAAGGGGATAGCAGGACCTTGGCCACCTATCCAGAGGGCAGACGTGGGCTTGCCACCAATCTCCCGAACCTGAACTCGCAGAAACACCTCCTGGAGGAACGGGCAATCAAATGCCGTCTTCCTCCAGGATGTGGCAGCCTTGGCGGAGGCAGGGGGTGTGTCGGGGAAACAGGGACAGTTTCCCATTACTCCCCATCCCAGGGCACGGGCCGTGTGCAGTGATCCTCTCGCGGCTCCTCAAGGATGGGGAAGGCACGAGACTAGTCCCCTGTCCCCCTGAATGCCAGAGCGAAAGGGCAGGCCTTGCCTACGAGGAGAGATGTCATTGTGAGCAGAGTGCCATCCTAGGCCATGCACGCTGCTGCAGGGTCGAGGCTGGGTCTGCTTATTTCGACTTGGTAGGATGAACCCAGGATGTGAACTTGGAGCCCGGGAAAGCAAGGCCCAAGAGGCACCAGCTCTCCCGCTGCTCTTCTTCCCTGAAGCGACTAAAGCCTTGCTGAGGAAGCAGCGGCCAACTGCTGTTCGCTATAAGCCAAAGCCTCTGCGAAAGCACTGCATTCGCTGAGAAATCAGAGTCGGATCTGCGGGCTCTACTGCTGCTTGCCTGAGCCCGGTCTCGCGGTGGGAGAAACCCGCATACAGTGAAATCCTCTTTGCCCGGGCATCTCCTCTGGGAAAGCACAGCCTTCACTGGGAAAACAGAATCGGATGTGGGGGATGCTGCTGCTGAATACCTAAGCTACTCTCCACAGCACGTTGGAAGATACCCGCATGCAACGAAATCCTCTTTGCCCTAGAACCTCTTTGCCTAAGAGAGAAGCGTGGTTGTACATCTGAAAGGGCCTTAAGGAAAGGGACATGTCTTTCACTGCACTCCCCAGGAGCAAGTCTGGGGCAGGCCGAACAAGCCGCCCCCAGAGAAGTGAAGGTGCCATTGGCCTTGAGTTTGGGAAACGGTCGGGAAGCAGGAGAGCCTGCCGTGGCAGGAAGAGCAGGCCGGTGGCAAGACAAGTGTCACCCGCTCCCGGTGCGGAGAGACGAAGCCTCACTGCTAATGAGACATGAGGTGACGACTAGGGCAGGGGCACTTGCTCCACTCTGAGGAAGGAGTCTGGGCAGAAGGCAGGCCTGTCTTGTGCCTCTGGTCCCAAGGGGACAGCATGTCCTTGACCACCTGTCCGTAGGGCACACTTGGGCTTGCTACCAGGAGCCAAACCCGGAACTTGAGGAACAGCTCCCTCGTGAAATGGGCAGTCAGATGCCATCTTCCTCCAAGATGTGACAGCGTTTTCGGTGGCAGGGGGTTTGCCGGGGAAGGAGTGGGGACAGTCCCCCAAAGCTCCCCATTCCAGGGAACGGACGGTGTTCAGGGATCCTGTCGCCTCTCCTCTCCTGTGGCGAACCACTGGCCTTGTCCGAGAGTCCGCCTGAGAGCCAGTACCAAAGGCCAAACGTTGCCTACAACGGGAGTTGGTAGTGTGCAATGAGTGCCATCCTAGGCCACGCACGCTGCTGCAGGTTTGTGGCTGTGTCTGCTTATTTCGGCCTGGCAGCGAGAACCCAGGGCGCCAAAATGAAGCCCGGGACAGCAAGGCCTAAGACGGACCAGCTCTCCGCAGCTCTTCTTCCCTGACGCGACAGAGCAAACACCGAAATCCTTGCTGAGGAAGCAGCAGCGAAGTGCGGTTCCCGCCAAGCTGAAAACCTATGCGAAAGCATAGCCATCGCTGGGAAATCAGAGTCGTTTCTGTGGGCTGCTGTTGCTGCTTGCCTTAGCCTAGTATTCGAACACGGCGGGAGGAACCCGCATAGAGCAAAAGCCTCTTTGCTAGGGCATCCCCTCTGGGAAAGCACAGCATTCTCTGGGAAATCAGAGTAGGATCTGTGGGATGCTGCTGCTGTTTTCCTGAGGAAGACTCCACAGCACGGTGTAATAAATCCGCATGGAGCGAGATCCACTTTGCCTGGGCATCCCTTCTGCCTGAGAGAGAAGCGTGGTTGCGCCTGTGGAAAGAGCCTTAAAGAAAGGGACATGTCTGTCACTGCACTCCCCAGGAGCCTGTCTCGGGAAAGTGCAGCATGCTGCCCCAGGAGAAGAGAAGGAGTCGTTGGCCTTGTGGACGGAAAACGGTCGCGAAGCAGGAGCGCCGGCCCTGGCAAGAACAGCGGGCCGGTGGCAAGACAATTGTCACCCTCTGGTTGTGCAGAGAGACGAAGCTAAGGAGACACGGGGGGATGATTGGGCACGGGAGCGTGCTCTAATCTGAGGAAGGAGTCTGGACAGAAGGAAGGCCTTTCCTGTGCCTCTGGGCCCAAGGGGATAGCAGGTCCTTGGCCACCTGTCCAGAGGGCAGACGTGGGCTTGCCACCAATCTCCCGAACCTGAACTCGCAGAAACACCTCCTGGAGGAACGGGCAATCAAATGCCGTCTTCCTCCAGGATGTGGCAGCCTTGGCGGAGGCAGGGGGTGTGTCGGGGAAACAGGGACAGTTTCCCATTACTCCCCATCCCAGGGCACGGGCCGTGTGCAGTGATCCTCTCGCGGCTCCTCAAGGATGGGGAAGGCACGAGCCTAGTCCCCTGTCCCCCTGAATGCCAGAGCGAAAGGGCAGGCCTTGCCTACGAGGAGAGATGTCATTGTGAGCAGAGTGCCATCCTAGGCCATGCACGCTGCTGCAGGGTCGAGGCTGGGTCTGCTTATTTCGGCTTGGTAGGATGAACCCAGAATGTGAACTTGGAGCCCGGGAAAGCAAGGCCCAAGAGGCACCAGCTCTCCCGCTGCTCTTCTTCCCTGAAGCGACTAAAGCCTTGCTGAGGAAGCAGCGGCCAAGTGCTGTTCGCTCCAAGCCAAAGCCTCTGCGAAAGCACAGCATTCGCCGAGAAATCAGAGTCGGATCTGCGGGCTCTACTGCTGCTTGCCTGAGCCTGGTCTCGCGGTGGGAGAAACCCGCATACAGCGAAATCCTCTTTGCCCGGGCATCTCCTCTGGGAAAGCACAGCATTCACTGGGAAATCAGAATCGGATGTGGGGGATGCTGCTGCTGAATACCTAAGCTACTCTCCACAGCACGTTGGAAGATACCCGCATGCAACGAAATCCTCTTTGCCCTAGCACCTCTTTGCCTAAGAGAGAAGCGTGGTTGCACATCTGAAAGGGCCTTAAGGATAGGGACATGTCTTTCACTGCACTCCCCAGGAGCAAGTCTGGGGCAGGCCGAACAAGCCGCCCCCAGAGAAGAGAAGGTGCCATTGGCCTTGAGTTTGGGAAACGGTCGGGAAGCAGGAGAGCCTGCCGTGGCAGGAAGAGCAGGCCGGTGGCAAGACAAGTGTCACCCGCTCCCTGTGCGGAGAGACGAAGCCTCACTGCTAATGAGACATGAGGTGACGACTAGGGCAGGGGCACCTGCTCCACTCTGAGGAAGGAGTCTGGGCAGAAGGCAGGCCTGTCTTGTGCCTCTGGTCCCAAGGGGACAGCATGTCCTTGACCACCTGTCCATAGGGCACACTTGGGCTTGCTACCAGGAGCCAAACCCGGAACTTGAGGAACAGCTCCCTCGTGAAATGGGCAGTCAGATGCCATCTTCCTCCAAGATGTGACAGCGTTTTCGGTGGCAGGGGGTTGGCCGGGGAAGGAGTGGGGACAGTCCCCCAAAGCTCCCCATTCCAGGGAACGGACGGTGTTCAGGGATCCTGTCGCCTCTCCTCTCCTGTGGCGAAGGCACTGGCCTTGTCCGTGAGTCCGCCTGAGAGCCAGTACCAAAGGCCAAGCGTTGCCTACAACGGGAGTTGGTAGTGTGCATTGAGTGCCACCCTAGGCCACGCACGCTGCTGCAGGTTTGTGGCTGTGTCTGCTTATTTCGGCCTGGCAGCGAGAACCCAGGGCGCCAACATGAAGCCCGGGACAGCAAGGCCTAAGACGGACCAGCTCTCCGCAGCTCTTCTTCCCTGACGCGACAGAGCAAACACCGAAATCCTTGCTGAGGAAGCAGCAGCGAAGTGCGGTTCCCGCCAAGCTGAAAACCTATGCGAAAGCATAGCCATCGCTGGGAAATCAGAGTCGTGTCTGTGGGCTGCTGTTGCTGCTTGCCTTAGCCTAGTATTCGAGCACGGCGGGAGGAACCCGCATAGAGCAAAAGCCTCTTTGCTAGGGCATCCCCTCTGGGAAAGCACAGCATTCTCTGGGAAATCAGAGTCGGATCTGTGGGATGCTGCTGCTGTTTTCCTGAGGAAGACTCCACAGCACGGTGTAATAAATCCGCATGGAGCGAGATCCACTTTGCCTGGGCATCCCTTCTGCCTGAGAGAGAAGCGTGGTTGCGCCTGTGGAAAGAGCCTTAAAGAAAGGGACATGTCTGTCACTGCACTCCCCAGGAGCCTCTCTCGGGAAAGTGCAGCATGCTGCCCCAGGAGAAGAGAAGGAGTCGTTGGCCTTGTGGACGGAAAATGGTCGCGAAGCAGGAGCGCAGGCCCTGGCAAGAACAGCGGGCCGGTGGCAAGACAATTGTCACCCTCTGCTTGTGCAGAGAGACGAAGCTAAGGAGACACGGGGGGATGATTGGGCACGGGAGCGTGCTCTAATCTGAGGAAGGAGTCTGGACAGAAGGAAGGCCTTTCCTGTGCCTCTGGGCCCAAGGGGATAGCAGGTCCTTGGCCACCTGTCCAGAGGGCAGACGTGGGCTTGCCACCAATCTCCCCAACCTGAACTCGCAGAAACACCTCCTGGAGGAACGGGCAATCAAATGCCGTCTTCCTCCAGGATGTGGCAGCCTTGGCGGAGGCAGGGGGTGTGTCGGGGAAACAGGGACAGTTTCCCATTACTCCCCATCCCAGGGCACGGGCCGTGTGCAGTGATCCTCTCGCGGCTCCTCAAGGATGGGGAAGGCACGAGCCTAGTCCCCTGTCCCCCTGAATGCCAGAGCGAAAGGGCAGGCCTTGCCTATGAGGAGAGATGTCATTGTGAGCAGAGTGCCATCCTACGCCATGCACGCTGCTGCAGGGTCGAGGCTGGGTCTGCTTATTTCGGCTTGGTAGGATGAACCCAGGATGTGAACTTGGAGCCCGGGAAAGCAAGGCCCAAGAGGCACCAGCTCTCCCGCTGCTCTTCTTCCCTGAAGCGACTAAAGCCTTGCTGAGGAAGCAGCGGCCAAGTGCTGTTCGCTCCAAGCCAAAGCCTCTGCGAAAGCACAGCATTCGCCGAGAAATCAGAGTCGGATCTGCGGGCTCTACTGCTGCTTGCTTGAGCCCGGTGTAACGGTGGGAGAAACCCGCATACAGCGAAATCCTCTTTGCCCGGGCATCTCCTCTGGGAAAGCACAGCATTCACTGGGAAATCAGAATCGGATGTGGGGGATGCTGCTGCTGAATACCTAAGCTACTCTCCACAGCACGTTGGAAGATACCCGCATGCAACGAAATCCTCTTTGCCCTAGCACCTCTTTGCCTAAGAGAGAAGCGTGGTTGCACATCTGAAAGGGCCTTAAGGAAAGGGACATGTCTTTCACTGCACTCCCCAGGAGCAAGTCTGGGGCACGCCGAACAAGCCGCCCCCAGAGAAGAGAAGGTGCCATTGGCCTTGAGTTTGGGAAACGGTCGGGAAGCAGGAGAGCCTGCCGTGGCAGGAAGAGCAGGCCGGTGGCAAGACAAGTGTCACCCGCTCCCGGTGCGGAGAGACGAAGCCTCACTGCTAATGAGACATGAGGTGACGACTAGGGCAGGGGCACCTGCCCCACTCTGAGGAAGGAGTCTGGGCAGAAGGCAGGCCTGTCTTGTGCCTCTGGTCCCAAGGGGACAGCATGTCCTTGACCACCTGTCCGTAGGGCACACTTGTGCTTGCTACCAGGAGCCAAACCCGGAACTTGAGGAACAGCTCCCTCGTGAAATGGGCAGTCAGATGCCATCTTCCTCCAAGATGTGACAGCGTTTTCGGTGGCAGGGGGTTTGCCGGGGAAGGAGTGGGGACAGTCCCCCAAAGCTCCCCATTCCAGGGAACGGACGGTGTTCAGGGATCCTGTCGCCTCTCCTTTCCTGTGGCGAAGGCACTGGCCTTGTCCGTGAGTCCGCCTGAGAGCCAGTACCAAAGGCCAAGCGTTGCCTACAACGGGAGTTGGTAGTGTGCATTGAGTGCCATCCTAGGCCACGCACGCTGCTGCAGGTTTGTGGCTGTGTCTGCTTATTTCGGCCTGGCAGCGAGAACCCAGGGCGCCAACATGAAGCCCGGGACACCAAGGCCTAAGACGGACCAGCTCTCCGCAGCTCTTCTTCCCTGACGCGACAGAGCAAACACCGAAATCCTTGCTGAGGAAGCAGCAGCGAAGTGCGGTTCCCGCCAAGCTGAAAACCTATGCGAAAGCATAGCCATCGCTGGGAAATCAGAGTCGTTTCTGTGGGCTGCTGTTGCTGCTTGCCTTAGCCTAGTATTCGAGCACGGCGGGAGGAACCCGCATAGAGCAAAAGCCTCTTTGCTAGGGCATCCCCTCTGGGAAAGCACAGCATTCTCTGGGAAATCAGAGTCGGATCTGTTGGATGCTGCTGCTGTTTTCCTGAGGAAGACTCCACAGCACGGTGTAATAAATCTGCATGGAGCGAGATCCACTTTGCCTGGGCATCCCTTCTGCCTGAGAGAGAAGCGTGGTTGCGCCTGTGGAAAGAGCCTTAAAGAAAGGGACATGTCTGTCACTGCACTCCCCAGGAGCCTGTCTCGGGAAAGTGCAGCATGCTGCCCCAGGAGAAGAGAAGGAGTCGTTGGCCTTTTGGACGGAAAATGGTCCCGAAGCAGGAGCGCAGGCCCTGGCAAGAACAGCGGGCCGGTGGCAAGACAATTGTCACCCTCTGCTTGTGCAGAGAGACGAAGCTAAGGAGACACGGGGGGATGATTGGGCACGGGAGCGTGCTCTAATCTGAGGAAGGAGTCTGGACAGAAGGAAGGCCTTTCCTGTGCCTCTGGGCCCAAGGGGATAGCAGGTCCTTGGCCACATGTCCAGAGGGCAGACGTGGGCTTGCCACCAATCTCCCGAACCTGAACTCGCAGAAACACCTCCTGGAGGAACGGGCAATCAAATGCCGTCTTCCTCCAGGATGTGGCAGCCTTGGCGGAGGCAGGGGGTGTGTCGGGGAAACAGGGACAGTTTCCCATTACTCCCCATCCCAGGGCACGGGCCGTGTGCAGTGATCCTCTCGCGGCTCCTCAAGGATGGGGAAGACACGAGCCTAGTCCCCTGTCCCCCTGAATGCCAGAGCGAAAGGGCAGGCCTTGCCTACGAGGAGAGATGTCATTGTGAGCAGAGTGCCATCCTAGGCCATGCACGCTGCTGCAGGGTCGAGGCTGGGTCTGCTTATTTCGGCTTGGTAGGATGAACCCAGTATGTGAACTTGGAGCCCGGGAAAGCAAGGCCCAAGAGGCACCAGCTCTCCCGCTGCTCTTCTTCCCTGAAGCGACTAAAGCCTTGCTGAGGAAGCAGCGGCCAAGTGCTGTTCGCTCCAAGCCAAAGCCTCTGCGAAAGCACAGCATTCGCCAAGAAATCAGAGTCGGATCTGCGGGCTCTACTGCTGCTTGCCTGAGCCCGGTCTCGCGGTGGGAGAAACCCGCATACAGCGAAATCCTCTTTGCCCGGGCATCTCCTCTGGGAAAGCACAGCATTCACTGGGAAATCAGAATCGGATGTGGGGGATGCTGCTGCTGAATACCTAAGCTACTCTCCACAGCACGTTGGAAGATACCCGCATGCAACGAAATCCTCTTTGCCCTAGCACCTCTTTGCCTAAGAGAGAAGCGTGGTTGCAAATCTGAAAGGGCCTTAAGGAAAGGGACATGTCTTTCACTGCACTCCCCAGGAGCAAGTCTGGGGCAGGCCGAACAAGCCGCCCCAAGAGAAGAGAAGGTGCCATTGGCCTTGAGTTTGGGAAACGGTCGGGAAGCAGGAGAGCCTGCCGTGGCAGGAAGAGCAGGCCGGTGGCAAGACAAGTGTCACCCGCTCCCGGTGCGGAGAGACGAAGCCTCACTGCTAATGAGACATGAGGTGACGACTAGGGCAGGGGCACCTGCTCCACTCTGAGGAAGGAGTCTGGGCAGAAGGCAGGCCTGTCTTGTGCCTCTGGTCCCAAGGGGACAGCATGTCCTTGACCACCTGTCCGTAGGGCACACTTGGGCTTGCTACCAGGAGCCAAACCCGGAACTTGAGGAACAGCTCCCTCGTGAAATGGGCAGTCAGATGCCATCTTCCTCCAAGATGTGACAGCGTTTTCGGTGGCAGGGGGTTTGCCGGGGAAGGAGTGGGGACAGTCCCCCAAAGCTCCCCATTCCTGGGAACGGACGGTGTTCAGGGATCCTATCGCCTCTCCTCTCCTGTGGCGAAGGCACTGGCCTTGTCCGTGAGTCCGCCTGAGAGCCAGTACCAAAGGCCAAGCGTTGCCTACAACGGGAGTTGGTAGTGTGCATTGAGTGCCATCCTAGGCCACGCACGCTGCTGCAGGTTTGTGGCTGTGTCTGCTTATTTCGGCCTGGCAGCGAGAACCCAGGGCGCCAACATGAAGCCCGGGACAGCAAGGCCTAAGACGGACCAGCTCTCCGCAGCTCTTCTTCCCTGACGTGACAGAGCAAACACCGAAATCCTTGCTGAGGAAGCAGCAGCGAAGTGCGGTTCCCGCCAAGCTGAAAACCTATGCGAAAGCATAGCCATCGCTGGGAAATCAGAGTCGTTTCTGTGGGCTGCTGTTGCTGCTTGCCTTAGCCTAGTATTCGAGCACGGCGGGAGGAACCCGCATAGAGCAAAAGCCTCTTTGCTAGGGCATCCCCTCTGGGAAAGCACAGCATTCTCTGGGAAATCAGAATCGGATCTGTGGGATGCTGCTGCTGTTTTCCTGAGGAAGACTCCACAGCACGGTGTAATAAATCTGCATGGAGCGAGATCCACTTTGCCTGGGCATCCCTTCTGCCTGAGAGAGAAGCGTGGTTGCGCCTGTGGAAAGAGCCTTAAAGAATGGGACATGTCTGTCACTGCACTCCCCAGGAGCCTGTCTCGGGAAAGTGCAGCATGCTGCCCCAGGAGAAGAGAAGGATTCGTTGGCCTTGTGGACGGAAAATGGTCCCGAAGCAGGAGCGTAGGCCCTGGCAAGAACAGCGGGCCGGTGGCAAGACAATTGTCGCCCTCTGCTTGTGCAGAGAGACGAAGCTAAGGAGACACGGGGGGATGATTGGGCACGGGAGCGTGCTCTAATCTGAGGAAGGAGTCTGGACAGAAGGAAGGCCTTTCCTGTGCCTCTGGGCCCAAGGGGATAGCAGGTCCTTGGCCACCTGTCCAGAGGGCAGACGTGGGCTTGCCACCAATCTCCCGAACCTGAACTCGCAGAAACACCTCCTGGAGGAACAGGCAATCAAATGCCGTCTTCCTCCAGGATGTGGCAGCATTGGCGGAGGCAGGGGGTGTGTCGGGGAAACAGGGACAGTTTCCCATTACTCCCCATCCCAGGGCACGGGCCGTGTGCAGTGATCCTCTGGCGGCTCCTCAAGGATGCGGAAGGTACGAGCCTAGTCCCCTGTCCCCCTGAATGCCAGAGCGAAAGGGCAGGCCTTGCCTACGAGGAGAGATGTCATTGTGAGCAGAGTGCCATCCTAGGCCATGCACGCTGCTGCAGGGTCGAGGCTGGGTCTGCTTATTTCGGCTTGGTAGGATGAACCCAGGATGTGAACTTGGAGCCCGGGAAAGCAAGGCCCAAGAGGCACCAGCTCTCCCGCTGCTCTTCTTCCCTGAAGCGACTAAAGCCTTGCTGAGGAAGCAGCGGCCAAGTGCTGTTCGCTCCAAGCCAAAGCCTCTGCGAAAGCACAGCATTCGCCGAGAAATCAGAGTCGGATCTGCGGGCTCTACTGCTGCTTGCCTGAGCCTGGTCTCGCGGTGGGAGAAACCCGCATACAGCGAAATCCTCTTTGCCCGGGCATCTCCTCTGGGAAAGCACAGCATTCACTGGGAAATCAGAATCGGATGTGGGGGATGCTGCTGCTGAATACCTAAGCTACTCTCCACAGCACGTTGGAAGATACCCGCATGCAACGAAATCCTCTTTGCCCTAGCACCTCTTTGACTAAGAGAGAAGCGTGGTTGCACATCTGAAAGGGCCTTAAGGAAAGGGACATGTCTTTCACTGCACTCCCCAGGAGCAAGTCTGGGGCAGGCCGAACAAGCCGCCCCCAGAGAAGAGAAGGTGCCATTGGCCTTGAGTTTGGGAAACGGTCGGGAAGCAGGAGAGCCTGCCGTGGCAGGAAGAGCAGGCCGGTGGCAAGACAAGTGTCACCCGCTCCCGGTGCGGAGAGACGAAGCCTCACTGCTAATGAGACATGAGGTGACGACTAGGGCAGGGGCACCTGCTCCACTCTGAGGAAGGAGTCTGGGCAGAAGGCAGGCCTGTCTTGTGCCTCTGGTCCCAAGGGGACAGCATGTCCTTGACCACCTGTCCGTAGGGCACACTTGGGCTTGCTACCAGGAGCCAAACCCGGAACTTGAGGAACAGCTCCCTCGTGAAATGGGCAGTCAGATGCCATCTTCCTCCAAGATGTGACAGCGTTTTCGGTGGCAGGGGGTTTGCCGGGGAAGGAGTGGGGACAGTCCCCCAAAGCTCCCCATTCCAGGGAACGGACGGTGTTCAGGGATCCTGTCGCCTCTCCTCTCCTGTGCCGAAGGCACTGGCCTTGTCCGTGAGTCCGCCTGAGAGCCAGTACCAAAGGCCAAGCGTTGCCTACAACGGGAGTTGGTAGTGTGCATTGAGTGCCATCCTAGGCCACGCACGCTGCTGCAGGTTTGTGGCTGTGTCTGCTTATTTCGGCCTGGCTGCGAGAACCCAGGGCGCCAACATGAAGCCCGGGACAGCAAGGCCTAAGACGGACCAGCTCTCCGCAGCTCTTCTTCCCTGACGTGACAGAGCAAACACCGAAATCCTTGCTGAGGAAGCAGCAGCGAAGTGCGGTTCCCGCCAAGCTGAAAACCTATGCGAAAGCATAGCCATCGCTGGGAAATCAGAGTCGTTTCTGTGGGCTGCTGTTGCTGCTTGCCTTAGCCTAGTATTCGAGCACGGCGGGAGGAACCCGCATAGAGCAAAAGCCTCTTTGCTAGGGCATCCCCTCTGGGAAAGCACAGCATTCTCTGGGAAATCAGAGTCGGATCTGTGGGATGCTGCTGCTGTTTTCCTGAGGAAGACTCCACAGCACGGTGTAATAAATCCGCATGGAGCGAGATCCACTTTGCCTGGGCATCCCTTCTGCCTGAGAGAGAAGCGTGGTTGCGCCTGTGGAAAGATCCTTAAAGAAAGGGACATGTCTGTCACTGCACTCCCCAGGAGCCTGTCTCGGGAAAGTGCAGCATGCTGCCCCAGGAGAAGAGAAGGAGTCGTTGGCCTTGTGGACGGAAAACGGTCGCGAAGCAGGAGCGCCGGCCCTGGCAAGAACAGCGGGCCGGTGGCAAGACAATTGTCACCCTCTGCTTGTGCAGAGAGACGAAGCTAAGGAGACACGGGCGGATGATTGGGCACGGGAGCGTGCTCTAATCTGAGGAAGGAGTCTGGACAGAAGGAAGGCCTTTCCTGTGCCTCTGGGCCCAAGGGCATAGCAGGTCCTTGGCCACCTGTCCAGAGGGCAGACGTGGGCTTGCCACCAATCTCCCGAACCTGAACTCGCAGAAACACCTCCTGGAGGAACGGGCAATCAAATGCCGTCTTCCTCCAGGATGTGGCAGCCTTGGCGGAGGCAGGGGGTGTGTCGGGGAAACAGGGACAGTTTCCCATTACTCCCCATCCCAGGGCACGGGCCGTGTGCAGTGATCCTCTCGCGGCTCCTCAAGGATGGGGAAGGCACGAGCCTAGTCCCCTGTCCCCCTGAATGCCAGAGCGAAAGGGCAGGCCTTGCCTACGAGGAGAGATGTCATTGTGAGCAGAGTGCCATCCTAGGCCATGCACGCTGCTGCAGGGTCGAGGCTGGGTCTGCTTATTTCGGCTTGGTAGGATGAACCCAGGATGTGAACTTGGAGCCCGGGAAAGCAAGGCCCAAGAGGCACCAGCTCTCCCGCTGCTCTTCTTCCCTGAAGCGACTAAAGCCTTGCTGAGGAAGCAGCGGCCAAGTGCTGTTCGCTCCAAGCCAAAGCCTCTGCGAAAGCACAGCATTCGCCGAGAAATCAGAGTCGGATCTGCGGGCTCTACTGCTGCTTGCCTGAGCCCGGTGTAACGTTGGGAGAAACCCGCATACAGCGAAATCCTCTTTGCCCGGGCATCTCCTCTGGGAAAGCACAGCATTCACTGGGAAATCAGAATCGGATGTGGGGGATGCTGCTGCTGAATACCTAAGCTACTCTCCACAGCACGTTGGAAGATACCCGCATGCAACGAAATCCTCTTTGCCCTAGCACCTCTTTGCCTAAGAGAGAAGCGTGGTTGCACATCTGAAAGGGCCTTAAGGAAAGGGACATGTCTTTCACTGCACTCCCCAGGAGCAAGTCTGGGGCAGGCCGAACAAGCCGCCCCCAGAGAAGAGAAGGTGCCATTGGCCTTGAGTTTGGGAAACGGTCGGGAAGCAGGAGAGCCTGCCGTGGCAGGAAGAGCAGGCCGGTGGCAAGACAAGTGTCACCCGCTCCCTGTGCGGAGAGACGAAGCCTCACTGCTAATGAGACATGAGGTGACGACTAGGGCAGGGGCACCTGCTCCACTCTGAGGAAGGAGTCTGGGCAGAAGGCAGGCCTGTCTTGTGCCTCTGGTCCCAAGGGGACAGCATGTCCTTGACCACCTGTCCGTAGGGCACACTTGGGCTTGCTACCAGGAGCCAAACCCGGAACTTGAGGAACAGCTCCCTCGTGAAATGGGCAGTCAGATGCCATCTTCCTCCAAGATGTGACAGCGTTTTCGGTGGCAGGGGGTTTGCCGGGGAAGGAGTGGGGACAGTCCCCCAAAGCTCCCCATTCCAGGGAACGGACGGTGTTCAGGGATCCTGTCGCCTCTCCTCTCCTGTGGCGAAGGCACTGGCCTTGGCCGTGAGTCCGCCTGAGAGCCAGTACCAAAGGCCAAGCGTTGCCTACAACGGGAGTTGGTAGTGTGCATTGAGTGCCATCCTAGGCCACGCACGCTGCTGCAGGTTTGTGGCTGTGTCTGCTTATTTCGGCCTGGCAGCGAGAACCCAGGGCGCCAACATGAAGCCCGGGACAGCAAGGCCTAAGACGGACCAGCTCTCCGCAGCTCTTCTTCCCTGACGTGACAGAGCAAACACCGAAATCCTTGCTGAGGAAGCAGCAGCGAAGTGCGGTTCCCGCCAAGCTGAAAACCTATGCTAAAGCATAGCCATCGCTGGGAAATCAGAGTCGTTTCTGTGGGCTGCTGTTGCTGCTTGCCTTAGCCTAGTATTCGAGCACGGCGGGAGGAACCCGCATAGAGCAAAAGCCTCTTTGCTAGGGCATCCCCTCTGGGAAAGCACAGCATTCTCTGGGAAATCAGAGTCGGATCTGTGGGATGCTGCTGCTGTTTTCCTGAGGAAGACTCCACAGCACGGTGTAATAAATCCGCATGGAGCGAGATCCACTTTGCCTGGGCATCCCTTCTGCCTGAGAGAGAAGCGTGGTTGCGCCTGTGGAAAGAGCCTTAAAGAAAGGGACATGTCTGTCACTGCACTCCCCAGGAGCCTGTCTCGGGAAAGTGCAGCATGCTGCCCCAGGAGAAGAGAAGGAGTCGTTGGCCTTGTGGACGGAAAACGGTCGCGAAGCAGGAGCGCCGGCCCTGGCAAGAACAGCGGGCCGGTGGCAAGACAATTGTCACCCTCTGGTTGTGCAGAGAGACGAAGCTAAGGAGACACGGGGGGATGATTGGGCACGGGAGCGTGCTCTAATCTGAGGAAGGAGTCTGGACAGAAGGAAGGCCTTTCCTGTGCCTCTGGGCCCAAGGGGATAGCAGGTCCTTGGCCACCTGTCCAGAGGGCAGACGTGGGCTTGCCACCAATCTCCCGAACCTGAACTCGCAGAAACACCTCCTGGAGGAACGGGCAATCAAATGCCGTCTTCCTCCAGGATGTGGCAGCCTTGGCGGAGGCAGGGGGTGTGTCGGGGAAACAGGGACAGTTTCCCATTACTCCCCATCCCAGGGCACGGGCCGTGTGCAGTGATCCTCTCGCGGCTCCTCAAGGATGGGGAAGGCACGAGCCTAGTCCCCTGTCCCCCTGAATGCCAGAGCGAAAGGGCAGGCCTTGCCTACGAGGAGAGATGTCATTGTGAGCAGAGTGCCATCCTAGGCCATGCACGCTGCTGCAGGGTCGAGGCTGGGTCTGCTTATTTCGGCTTGGTAGGATGAACCCAGGATGTGAACTTGGAGCCCGGGAAAGCAAGGCCCAAGAGGCACCAGCTCTCCCGCTGCTCTTCTTCCCTGAAGCGACTAAAGCCTTGCTGAGGAAGCAGCGGCCAAGTGCTGTTCGCTCCAAGCCAAAGCCTCTGCGAAAGCACAGCATTCGCCGAGAAATCAGAGTCGGATCTGCGGGCTCTACTGCTGCTTGCCTGAGCCTGGTCTCGCGGTGGGAGAAACCCGCATACAGCGAAATCCTCTTTGCCCGGGCATCTCCTCTGGGAAAGCACAGCATTCACTGGGAAATCAGAATCGGATGTGGGGGATGCTGCTGCTGAATACCTAAGCTACTCTCCACAGCACGTTGGAAGATACCCGCATGCAACGAAATCCTCTTTGCCCTAGCACCTCTTTGCCTAAGAGAGAAGCGTGGTTGCACATCTGAAAGGGCCTTAAGGATAGGGACATGTCTTTCACTGCACTCCCCAGGAGCAAGTCTGGGGCAGGCCGAACAAGCCGCCCCCAGAGAAGAGAAGGTGCCATTGGCCTTGAGTTTGGGAAACGGTCGGGAAGCAGGAGAGCCTGCCGTGGCAGGAAGAGCAGGCCGGTGGCAAGACAAGTGTCACCCGCTCCCTGTGCGGAGAGACGAAGCCTCACTGCTAATGAGACATGAGGTGACGACTAGGGCAGGGGCACCTGCTCCACTCTGAGGAAGGAGTCTGGGCAGAAGGCAGGCCTGTCTTGTGCCTCTGGTCCCAAGGGGACAGCATGTCCTTGACCACCTGTCCATAGGGCACACTTGGGCTTGCTACCAGGAGCCAAACCCGGAACTTGAGGAACAGCTCCCTCGTGAAATGGGCAGTCAGATGCCATCTTCCTCCAAGATGTGACAGCGTTTTCGGTGGCAGGGGGTTGGCCGGGGAAGGAGTGGGGACAGTCCCCCAAAGCTCCCCATTCCAGGGAACGGACGGTGTTCAGGGATCCTGTCGCCTCTCCTCTCCTGTGGCGAAGGCACTGGCCTTGTCCGTGAGTCCGCCTGAGAGCCAGTACCAAAGGCCAAGCGTTGCCTACAACGGGAGTTGGTAGTGTGCATTGAGTGCCACCCTAGGCCACGCACGCTGCTGCAGGTTTGTGGCTGTGTCTGCTTATTTCGGCCTGGCAGCGAGAACCCAGGGCGCCAACATGAAGCCCGGGACAGCAAGGCCTAAGACGGACCAGCTCTCCGCAGCTCTTCTTCCCTGACGCGACAGAGCAAACACCGAAATCCTTGCTGAGGAAGCAGCAGCGAAGTGCGGTTCCCGCCAAGCTGAAAACCTATGCGAAAGCATAGCCATCGCTGGGAAATCAGAGTCGTGTCTGTGGGCTGCTGTTGCTGCTTGCCTTAGCCTAGTATTCGAGCACGGCGGGAGGAACCCGCATAGAGCAAAAGCCTCTTTGCTAGGGCATCCCCTCTGGGAAAGCACAGCATTCTCTGGGAAATCAGAGTCGGATCTGTGGGATGCTGCTGCTGTTTTCCTGAGGAAGACTCCACAGCACGGTGTAATAAATCCGCATGGAGCGAGATCCACTTTGCCTGGGCATCCCTTCTGCCTGAGAGAGAAGCGTGGTTGCGCCTGTGGAAAGAGCCTTAAAGAAAGGGACATGTCTGTCACTGCACTCCCCAGGAGCCTCTCTCGGGAAAGTGCAGCATGCTGCCCCAGGAGAAGAGAAGGAGTCGTTGGCCTTGTGGACGGAAAATGGTCGCGAAGCAGGAGCGCAGGCCCTGGCAAGAACAGCGGGCCGGTGGCAAGACAATTGTCACCCTCTGCTTGTGCAGAGAGACGAAGCTAAGGAGACACGGGGGGATGATTGGGCACGGGAGCGTGCTCTAATCTGAGGAAGGAGTCTGGACAGAAGGAAGGCCTTTCCTGTGCCTCTGGGCCCAAGGGGATAGCAGGTCCTTGGCCACCTGTCCAGAGGGCAGACGTGGGCTTGCCACCAATCTCCCCAACCTGAACTCGCAGAAACACCTCCTGGAGGAACGGGCAATCAAATGCCGTCTTCCTCCAGGATGTGGCAGCCTTGGCGGAGGCAGGGGGTGTGTCGGGGAAACAGGGACAGTTTCCCATTACTCCCCATCCCAGGGCACGGGCCGTGTGCAGTGATCCTCTCGCGGCTCCTCAAGGATGGGGAAGGCACGAGCCTAGTCCCCTGTCCCCCTGAATGCCAGAGCGAAAGGGCAGGCCTTGCCTATGAGGAGAGATGTCATTGTGAGCAGAGTGCCATCCTACGCCATGCACGCTGCTGCAGGGTCGAGGCTGGGTCTGCTTATTTCGGCTTGGTAGGATGAACCCAGGATGTGAACTTGGAGCCCGGGAAAGCAAGGCCCAAGAGGCACCAGCTCTCCCGCTGCTCTTCTTCCCTGAAGCGACTAAAGCCTTGCTGAGGAAGCAGCGGCCAAGTGCTGTTCGCTCCAAGCCAAAGCCTCTGCGAAAGCACAGCATTCGCCGAGAAATCAGAGTCGGATCTGCGGGCTCTACTGCTGCTTGCTTGAGCCCGGTGTAACGGTGGGAGAAACCCGCATACAGCGAAATCCTCTTTGCCCGGGCATCTCCTCTGGGAAAGCACAGCATTCACTGGGAAATCAGAATCGGATGTGGGGGATGCTGCTGCTGAATACCTAAGCTACTCTCCACAGCACGTTGGAAGATACCCGCATGCAACGAAATCCTCTTTGCCCTAGCACCTCTTTGCCTAAGAGAGAAGCGTGGTTGCACATCTGAAAGGGCCTTAAGGAAAGGGACATGTCTTTCACTGCACTCCCCAGGAGCAAGTCTGGGGCACGCCGAACAAGCCGCCCCCAGAGAAGAGAAGGTGCCATTGGCCTTGAGTTTGGGAAACGGTCGGGAAGCAGGAGAGCCTGCCGTGGCAGGAAGAGCAGGCCGGTGGCAAGACAAGTGTCACCCGCTCCCGGTGCGGAGAGACGAAGCCTCACTGCTAATGAGACATGAGGTGACGACTAGGGCAGGGGCACCTGCCCCACTCTGAGGAAGGAGTCTGGGCAGAAGGCAGGCCTGTCTTGTGCCTCTGGTCCCAAGGGGACAGCATGTCCTTGACCACCTGTCCGTAGGGCACACTTGTGCTTGCTACCAGGAGCCAAACCCGGAACTTGAGGAACAGCTCCCTCGTGAAATGGGCAGTCAGATGCCATCTTCCTCCAAGATGTGACAGCGTTTTCGGTGGCAGGGGGTTTGCCGGGGAAGGAGTGGGGACAGTCCCCCAAAGCTCCCCATTCCAGGGAACGGACGGTGTTCAGGGATCCTGTCGCCTCTCCTTTCCTGTGGCGAAGGCACTGGCCTTGTCCGTGAGTCCGCCTGAGAGCCAGTACCAAAGGCCAAGCGTTGCCTACAACGGGAGTTGGTAGTGTGCATTGAGTGCCATCCTAGGCCACGCACGCTGCTGCAGGTTTGTGGCTGTGTCTGCTTATTTCGGCCTGGCAGCGAGAACCCAGGGCGCCAACATGAAGCCCGGGACACCAAGGCCTAAGACGGACCAGCTCTCCGCAGCTCTTCTTCCCTGACGCGACAGAGCAAACACCGAAATCCTTGCTGAGGAAGCAGCAGCGAAGTGCGGTTCCCGCCAAGCTGAAAACCTATGCGAAAGCATAGCCATCGCTGGGAAATCAGAGTCGTTTCTGTGGGCTGCTGTTGCTGCTTGCCTTAGCCTAGTATTCGAGCACGGCGGGAGGAACCCGCATAGAGCAAAAGCCTCTTTGCTAGGGCATCCCCTCTGGGAAAGCACAGCATTCTCTGGGAAATCAGAGTCGGATCTGTTGGATGCTGCTGCTGTTTTCCTGAGGAAGACTCCACAGCACGGTGTAATAAATCTGCATGGAGCGAGATCCACTTTGCCTGGGCATCCCTTCTGCCTGAGAGAGAAGCGTGGTTGCGCCTGTGGAAAGAGCCTTAAAGAAAGGGACATGTCTGTCACTGCACTCCCCAGGAGCCTGTCTCGGGAAAGTGCAGCATGCTGCCCCAGGAGAAGAGAAGGAGTCGTTGGCCTTTTGGACGGAAAATGGTCCCGAAGCAGGAGCGCAGGCCCTGGCAAGAACAGCGGGCCGGTGGCAAGACAATTGTCACCCTCTGCTTGTGCAGAGAGACGAAGCTAAGGAGACACGGGGGGATGATTGGGCACGGGAGCGTGCTCTAATCTGAGGAAGGAGTCTGGACAGAAGGAAGGCCTTTCCTGTGCCTCTGGGCCCAAGGGGATAGCAGGTCCTTGGCCACATGTCCAGAGGGCAGACGTGGGCTTGCCACCAATCTCCCGAACCTGAACTCGCAGAAACACCTCCTGGAGGAACGGGCAATCAAATGCCGTCTTCCTCCAGGATGTGGCAGCCTTGGCGGAGGCAGGGGGTGTGTCGGGGAAACAGGGACAGTTTCCCATTACTCCCCATCCCAGGGCACGGGCCGTGTGCAGTGATCCTCTCGCGGCTCCTCAAGGATGGGGAAGACACGAGCCTAGTCCCCTGTCCCCCTGAATGCCAGAGCGAAAGGGCAGGCCTTGCCTACGAGGAGAGATGTCATTGTGAGCAGAGTGCCATCCTAGGCCATGCACGCTGCTGCAGGGTCGAGGCTGGGTCTGCTTATTTCGGCTTGGTAGGATGAACCCAGTATGTGAACTTGGAGCCCGGGAAAGCAAGGCCCAAGAGGCACCAGCTCTCCCGCTGCTCTTCTTCCCTGAAGCGACTAAAGCCTTGCTGAGGAAGCAGCGGCCAAGTGCTGTTCGCTCCAAGCCAAAGCCTCTGCGAAAGCACAGCATTCGCCAAGAAATCAGAGTCGGATCTGCGGGCTCTACTGCTGCTTGCCTGAGCCCGGTCTCGCGGTGGGAGAAACCCGCATACAGCGAAATCCTCTTTGCCCGGGCATCTCCTCTGGGAAAGCACAGCATTCACTGGGAAATCAGAATCGGATGTGGGGGATGCTGCTGCTGAATACCTAAGCTACTCTCCACAGCACGTTGGAAGATACCCGCATGCAACGAAATCCTCTTTGCCCTAGCACCTCTTTGCCTAAGAGAGAAGCGTGGTTGCAAATCTGAAAGGGCCTTAAGGAAAGGGACATGTCTTTCACTGCACTCCCCAGGAGCAAGTCTGGGGCAGGCCGAACAAGCCGCCCCAAGAGAAGAGAAGGTGCCATTGGCCTTGAGTTTGGGAAACGGTCGGGAAGCAGGAGAGCCTGCCGTGGCAGGAAGAGCAGGCCGGTGGCAAGACAAGTGTCACCCGCTCCCGGTGCGGAGAGACGAAGCCTCACTGCTAATGAGACATGAGGTGACGACTAGGGCAGGGGCACCTGCTCCACTCTGAGGAAGGAGTCTGGGCAGAAGGCAGGCCTGTCTTGTGCCTCTGGTCCCAAGGGGACAGCATGTCCTTGACCACCTGTCCGTAGGGCACACTTGGGCTTGCTACCAGGAGCCAAACCCGGAACTTGAGGAACAGCTCCCTCGTGAAATGGGCAGTCAGATGCCATCTTCCTCCAAGATGTGACAGCGTTTTCGGTGGCAGGGGGTTTGCCGGGGAAGGAGTGGGGACAGTCCCCCAAAGCTCCCCATTCCTGGGAACGGACGGTGTTCAGGGATCCTATCGCCTCTCCTCTCCTGTGGCGAAGGCACTGGCCTTGTCCGTGAGTCCGCCTGAGAGCCAGTACCAAAGGCCAAGCGTTGCCTACAACGGGAGTTGGTAGTGTGCATTGAGTGCCATCCTAGGCCACGCACGCTGCTGCAGGTTTGTGGCTGTGTCTGCTTATTTCGGCCTGGCAGCGAGAACCCAGGGCGCCAACATGAAGCCCGGGACAGCAAGGCCTAAGACGGACCAGCTCTCCGCAGCTCTTCTTCCCTGACGTGACAGAGCAAACACCGAAATCCTTGCTGAGGAAGCAGCAGCGAAGTGCGGTTCCCGCCAAGCTGAAAACCTATGCGAAAGCATAGCCATCGCTGGGAAATCAGAGTCGTTTCTGTGGGCTGCTGTTGCTGCTTGCCTTAGCCTAGTATTCGAGCACGGCGGGAGGAACCCGCATAGAGCAAAAGCCTCTTTGCTAGGGCATCCCCTCTGGGAAAGCACAGCATTCTCTGGGAAATCAGAATCGGATCTGTGGGATGCTGCTGCTGTTTTCCTGAGGAAGACTCCACAGCACGGTGTAATAAATCTGCATGGAGCGAGATCCACTTTGCCTGGGCATCCCTTCTGCCTGAGAGAGAAGCGTGGTTGCGCCTGTGGAAAGAGCCTTAAAGAATGGGACATGTCTGTCACTGCACTCCCCAGGAGCCTGTCTCGGGAAAGTGCAGCATGCTGCCCCAGGAGAAGAGAAGGATTCGTTGGCCTTGTGGACGGAAAATGGTCCCGAAGCAGGAGCGTAGGCCCTGGCAAGAACAGCGGGCCGGTGGCAAGACAATTGTCGCCCTCTGCTTGTGCAGAGAGACGAAGCTAAGGAGACACGGGGGGATGATTGGGCACGGGAGCGTGCTCTAATCTGAGGAAGGAGTCTGGACAGAAGGAAGGCCTTTCCTGTGCCTCTGGGCCCAAGGGGATAGCAGGTCCTTGGCCACCTGTCCAGAGGGCAGACGTGGGCTTGCCACCAATCTCCCGAACCTGAACTCGCAGAAACACCTCCTGGAGGAACAGGCAATCAAATGCCGTCTTCCTCCAGGATGTGGCAGCATTGGCGGAGGCAGGGGGTGTGTCGGGGAAACAGGGACAGTTTCCCATTACTCCCCATCCCAGGGCACGGGCCGTGTGCAGTGATCCTCTGGCGGCTCCTCAAGGATGCGGAAGGTACGAGCCTAGTCCCCTGTCCCCCTGAATGCCAGAGCGAAAGGGCAGGCCTTGCCTACGAGGAGAGATGTCATTGTGAGCAGAGTGCCATCCTAGGCCATGCACGCTGCTGCAGGGTCGAGGCTGGGTCTGCTTATTTCGGCTTGGTAGGATGAACCCAGGATGTGAACTTGGAGCCCGGGAAAGCAAGGCCCAAGAGGCACCAGCTCTCCCGCTGCTCTTCTTCCCTGAAGCGACTAAAGCCTTGCTGAGGAAGCAGCGGCCAAGTGCTGTTCGCTCCAAGCCAAAGCCTCTGCGAAAGCACAGCATTCGCCGAGAAATCAGAGTCGGATCTGCGGGCTCTACTGCTGCTTGCCTGAGCCTGGTCTCGCGGTGGGAGAAACCCGCATACAGCGAAATCCTCTTTGCCCGGGCATCTCCTCTGGGAAAGCACAGCATTCACTGGGAAATCAGAATCGGATGTGGGGGATGCTGCTGCTGAATACCTAAGCTACTCTCCACAGCACGTTGGAAGATACCCGCATGCAACGAAATCCTCTTTGCCCTAGCACCTCTTTGACTAAGAGAGAAGCGTGGTTGCACATCTGAAAGGGCCTTAAGGAAAGGGACATGTCTTTCACTGCACTCCCCAGGAGCAAGTCTGGGGCAGGCCGAACAAGCCGCCCCCAGAGAAGAGAAGGTGCCATTGGCCTTGAGTTTGGGAAACGGTCGGGAAGCAGGAGAGCCTGCCGTGGCAGGAAGAGCAGGCCGGTGGCAAGACAAGTGTCACCCGCTCCCGGTGCGGAGAGACGAAGCCTCACTGCTAATGAGACATGAGGTGACGACTAGGGCAGGGGCACCTGCTCCACTCTGAGGAAGGAGTCTGGGCAGAAGGCAGGCCTGTCTTGTGCCTCTGGTCCCAAGGGGACAGCATGTCCTTGACCACCTGTCCGTAGGGCACACTTGGGCTTGCTACCAGGAGCCAAACCCGGAACTTGAGGAACAGCTCCCTCGTGAAATGGGCAGTCAGATGCCATCTTCCTCCAAGATGTGACAGCGTTTTCGGTGGCAGGGGGTTTGCCGGGGAAGGAGTGGGGACAGTCCCCCAAAGCTCCCCATTCCAGGGAACGGACGGTGTTCAGGGATCCTGTCGCCTCTCCTCTCCTGTGCCGAAGGCACTGGCCTTGTCCGTGAGTCCGCCTGAGAGCCAGTACCAAAGGCCAAGCGTTGCCTACAACGGGAGTTGGTAGTGTGCATTGAGTGCCATCCTAGGCCACGCACGCTGCTGCAGGTTTGTGGCTGTGTCTGCTTATTTCGGCCTGGCTGCGAGAACCCAGGGCGCCAACATGAAGCCCGGGACAGCAAGGCCTAAGACGGACCAGCTCTCCGCAGCTCTTCTTCCCTGACGTGACAGAGCAAACACCGAAATCCTTGCTGAGGAAGCAGCAGCGAAGTGCGGTTCCCGCCAAGCTGAAAACCTATGCGAAAGCATAGCCATCGCTGGGAAATCAGAGTCGTTTCTGTGGGCTGCTGTTGCTGCTTGCCTTAGCCTAGTATTCGAGCACGGCGGGAGGAACCCGCATAGAGCAAAAGCCTCTTTGCTAGGGCATCCCCTCTGGGAAAGCACAGCATTCTCTGGGAAATCAGAGTCGGATCTGTGGGATGCTGCTGCTGTTTTCCTGAGGAAGACTCCACAGCACGGTGTAATAAATCCGCATGGAGCGAGATCCACTTTGCCTGGGCATCCCTTCTGCCTGAGAGAGAAGCGTGGTTGCGCCTGTGGAAAGATCCTTAAAGAAAGGGACATGTCTGTCACTGCACTCCCCAGGAGCCTGTCTCGGGAAAGTGCAGCATGCTGCCCCAGGAGAAGAGAAGGAGTCGTTGGCCTTGTGGACGGAAAACGGTCGCGAAGCAGGAGCGCCGGCCCTGGCAAGAACAGCGGGCCGGTGGCAAGACAATTGTCACCCTCTGCTTGTGCAGAGAGACGAAGCTAAGGAGACACGGGCGGATGATTGGGCACGGGAGCGTGCTCTAATCTGAGGAAGGAGTCTGGACAGAAGGAAGGCCTTTCCTGTGCCTCTGGGCCCAAGGGGATAGCAGGTCCTTGGCCACCTGTCCAGAGGGCAGACGTGGGCTTGCCACCAATCTCCCGAACCTGAACTCGCAGAAACACCTCCTGGAGGAACGGGCAATCAAATGCCGTCTTCCTCCAGGATGTGGCAGCCTTGGCGGAGGCAGGGGGTGTGTCGGGGAAACAGGGACAGTTTCCCATTACTCCCCATCCCAGGGCACGGGCCGTGTGCAGTGATCCTCTCGCGGCTCCTCAAGGATGGGGAAGGCACGAGCCTAGTCCCCTGTCCCCCTGAATGCCAGAGCGAAAGGGCAGGCCTTGCCTACGAGGAGAGATGTCATTGTGAGCAGAGTGCCATCCTAGGCCATGCACGCTGCTGCAGGGTCGAGGCTGGGTCTGCTTATTTCGGCTTGGTAGGATGAACCCAGGATGTGAACTTGGAGCCCGGGAAAGCAAGGCCCAAGAGGCACCAGCTCTCCCGCTGCTCTTCTTCCCTGAAGCGACTAAAGCCTTGCTGAGGAAGCAGCGGCCAAGTGCTGTTCGCTCCAAGCCAAAGCCTCTGCGAAAGCACAGCATTCGCCGAGAAATCAGAGTCGGATCTGCGGGCTCTACTGCTGCTTGCCTGAGCCCGGTGTAACGTTGGGAGAAACCCGCATACAGCGAAATCCTCTTTGCCCGGGCATCTCCTCTGGGAAAGCACAGCATTCACTGGGAAATCAGAATCGGATGTGGGGGATGCTGCTGCTGAATACCTAAGCTACTCTCCACAGCACGTTGGAAGATACCCGCATGCAACGAAATCCTCTTTGCCCTAGCACCTCTTTGCCTAAGAGAGAAGCGTGGTTGCACATCTGAAAGGGCCTTAAGGAAAGGGACATGTCTTTCACTGCACTCCCCAGGAGCAAGTCTGGGGCAGGCCGAACAAGCCGCCCCCAGAGAAGAGAAGGTGCCATTGGCCTTGAGTTTGGGAAACGGTCGGGAAGCAGGAGAGCCTGCCGTGGCAGGAAGAGCAGGCCGGTGGCAAGACAAGTGTCACCCGCTCCCTGTGCGGAGAGACGAAGCCTCACTGCTAATGAGACATGAGGTGACGACTAGGGCAGGGGCACCTGCTCCACTCTGAGGAAGGAGTCTGGGCAGAAGGCAGGCCTGTCTTGTGCCTCTGGTCCCAAGGGGACAGCATGTCCTTGACCACCTGTCCGTAGGGCACACTTGGGCTTGCTACCAGGAGCCAAACCCGGAACTTGAGGAACAGCTCCCTCGTGAAATGGGCAGTCAGATGCCATCTTCCTCCAAGATGTGACAGCGTTTTCGGTGGCAGGGGGTTTGCCGGGGAAGGAGTGGGGACAGTCCCCCAAAGCTCCCCATTCCAGGGAACGGACGGTGTTCAGGGATCCTGTCGCCTCTCCTCTCCTGTGGCGAAGGCACTGGCCTTGGCCGTGAGTCCGCCTGAGAGCCAGTACCAAAGGCCAAGCGTTGCCTACAACGGGAGTTGGTAGTGTGCATTGAGTGCCATCCTAGGCCACGCACGCTGCTGCAGGTTTGTGGCTGTGTCTGCTTATTTCGGCCTGGCAGCGAGAACCCAGGGCGCCAACATGAAGCCCGGGACAGCAAGGCCTAAGACGGACCAGCTCTCCGCAGCTCTTCTTCCCTGACGTGACAGAGCAAACACCGAAATCCTTGCTGAGGAAGCAGCAGCGAAGTGCGGTTCCCGCCAAGCTGAAAACCTATGCTAAAGCATAGCCATCGCTGGGAAATCAGAGTCGTTTCTGTGGGCTGCTGTTGCTGCTTGCCTTAGCCTAGTATTCGAGCACGGCGGGAGGAACCCGCATAGAGCAAAAGCCTCTTTGCTAGGGCATCCCCTCTGAGAAAGCACAGCATTCTCTGGGAAATCAGAGTCGGATCTGTGGGATGCTGCTGCTGTTTTCCTGAGGAAGACTCCACAGCACGGTGTAATAAATCCGCATGGAGCGAGATCCACTTTGCCTGGGCATCCCTTCTGCCTGAGAGAGAAGCGTGGTTGCGCCTGTGGAAAGATCCTTAAAGAAAGGGACATGTCTGTCACTGCACTCCCCAGGAGCCTGTCTCGGGAAAGTGCAGCATGCTGCCCCAGGAGAAGAGAAGGAGTCGTTGGCCTTGTGGACGGAAAACGGTCGCGAAGCAGGAGCGCCGGCCCTGGCAAGAACAGCGGGCTGGTGGCAAGACAATTGTCACCCTCTGCTTGTGCAGAGAGACGAAGCTAAGGAGACACGAGGGGATGATTGGGCACGGGAGCGTGCTCTAATCTGAGGAAGGAGTCTGGACAGAAGGAAGGCCTTTCCTGTGCCTCTGGGCCCAAGGGGATAGCAGGTCCTTGGCCACCTGTCCAGAGGGCAGACGTGGGCTTGCCACCAATCTCCCGAACCTGAACTCGCAGAAACACCTCCTGGAGGAACGGGCAATCAAATGCCGTCTTCCTCCAGGATGTGGCAGCCTTGGCGGAGGCAGGGGGTGTGTCGGGGAAACAGGGACAGTTTCCCATTACTCCCCATCCCAGGGCACGGGCCGTGTGCAGTGATCCTCTCGCGGCTCCTCAAGGATGGGGAAGGCACGAGCCTAGTCCCCTGTCCCCCTGAATGCCAGAGCGAAAGGGCAGGCCTTGCCTACGAGGAGAGATGTCATTGTGAGCAGAGTGCCATCCTAGGCCATGCACGCTGCTGCAGGTTCGAGGCTGGGTCTGCTTATTTCGGCTTGGTAGGATGAACCCAGGATGTGAACTTGGAGCCCGGGAAAGCAAGGCCCAAGAGGCACCAGCTCTCCCGCTGCTCTTCTTCCCTGAAGCGACTAAAGCCTTGCTGAGGAAGCAGCGGCCAAGTGCTGTTCGCTCCAAGCCAAAGCCTCTGCGAAAGCACAGCATTCGCCGAGAAATCAGATTCGGATCTGCGGGCTCTACTGCTGCTTGCCTGAGCCCGGTCTCGCGGTGGGAGAAACCCGCATACAGCGAAATCCTCTTTGCCCGGGCATCTCCTCTGGGAAAGCACAGCCTTCACTGGGAAAACAGAATCGGATGTGGGGGATGCTGCTGCTGAATACCTAAGCTACTCTCCACAGCACGTTGGAAGATACCCGCATGCAACGAAATCCTCTTTGCCCTAGCACCTCTTTGCCTAAGAGAGAAGCGTGGTTGCACATCTGAAAGGGCCTTAAGGAAAGGGACATGTCTTTCACTGCACTCCCCAGGAGCAAGTCTGGGGCAGGCCGAACAAGCCGCCCCCAGAGAAGAGGAGGTGCCATTGGCCTTGAGTTTGGGAAACGGTCGGGAAGCAGGAGAGCCTGCCGTGGCAGGAAGAGCAGGCCGGTGGCAAGACAAGTGTCACCCGCTCCCTGTGCGGAGAGACGAAGCCTCACTGCTAATGAGACATGAGGTGACGACTAGGGCAGGGGCACCTGCTCCACTCTGAGGAAGGAGTCTGGGCAGAAGGCAGGCCTGTCTTGTGCCTCTGGTCCCAAGGGGACAGCATGTCCTTGACCACCTGTCCGTAGGGCACACTTGGGCTTGCTACCAGGAGCCAAACCCGGAACTTGAGGAACAGCTCCCTCGTGAAATGGGCATTCAGATGCCATCTTCCCCCAAGATGTGACAGCGTTTTCGGTGGCAGGGGGTTTGCCGGGGAAGGAGTGGGGACAGTCCCCCAAAGCTCCCCATTCCAGGGAACGGACGGTGTTCAGGGATCCTGTCGCCTCTCCTCTCCTGTGGCGAAGGCACTGGCCTTGTCCGTGAGTCCGCCTGAGAGCCAGTACCAAAGGCCAAGCGTTGCCTACAACGGGAGTTGGTAGTGTGCATTGAGTGCCATCCTAGGCCACGCACGCTGCTGCAGGTTTGTGGCTGTGTCTGCTTATTTCGGCCTGGCAGCGAGAACCCAGGGCGCCAACATGAAGCCCGGGACAGCAAGGCCTAAGACGGACCAGCTCTCCGCAGCTCTTCTTCCCTGACGCGACAGAGCAAACACCGAAATCCTTGCTGAGGAAGCAGCAACGAAGTGCGGTTCCCGCCAAGCTGAAAACCTATGCGAAAGCATAGCCATCGCTGGGAAATCAGAGTCGTTTCTGTGGGCTGCTGTTGCTGCTTGCCTTAGCCTAGTATTCGAGCACGGCGGGAGGAACCCGCATAGAGCAAAAGCCTCTTTGCTAGGGCATCCCCTCTGGGAAAGCACAGCATTCTCTGGGAAATCAGAGTCGGATCTGTGGGATGCTGCTGCTGTTTTCCTGAGGAAGACTCCACAGCACGGTGTAATAAATCTGCATGGAGCGAGATCCACTTTGCCTGGGCATCCCTTCTGCCTGAGAGAGAAGCGTGGTTGCGCCTGTGGAAAGATCCTTAAAGAAAGGGACATGTCTGTCACTGCACTCCCCAGGAGCCTGTCTCGGGAAAGTGCAGCATGCTGCCCCAGGAGAAGAGAAGGAGTCGTTGGCCTTGTGGACGGAAAACGGTCGCGAAGCAGGAGCGCCGGCCCTGGCAAGAACAGCGGGCCGGTGGCAAGACAATTGTCACCCTCTGCTTGTGCAGAGAGACGAAGCTAAGGAGACACGGGCGGATGATTGGGCACGGGAGCGTGCTCTAATCTGAGGAAGGAGTCTGGACAGAAGGAAGGCCTTTCCTGTGCCTCTGGGCCCAAGGGGATAGCAGGTCCTTGGCCACCTGTCCAGAGGGCAGACGTGGGCTTGCCACCAATCTCCCGAACCTGAACTCGCAGAAACACCTCCTGGAGGAACGGGCAATCAAATGCCGTCTTCCTCCAGGATGTGGCAGCCTTGGCGGAGGCAGGGGGTGTGTCGGGGAAACAGGGACAGTTTCCCATTACTCCCCATCCCAGGGCACGGGCCGTGTGCAGTGATCCTCTCGCGGCTCCTCAAGGATGGGGAAGGCACGAGCCTAGTCCCCTGTCCCCCTGAATGCCAGAGCGAAAGGGCAGGCCTTGCCTACGAGGAGAGATGTCATTGTGAGCAGAGTGCCATCCTAGGCCATGCACGCTGCTGCAGGGTCGAGGCTGGGTCTGCTTATTTCGGCTTGGTAGGATGAACCCAGGATGTGAACTTGGAGCCCGGGAAAGCAAGGCCCAAGAGGCACCAGCTCTCCCGCTGCTCTTCTTCCCTGAAGCGACTAAAGCCTTGCTGAGGAAGCAGCGGCCAAGTGCTGTTCGCTCCAAGCCAAAGCCTCTGCGAAAGCACAGCATTCGCCGAGAAATCAGAGTCGGATCTGCGGGCTCTACTGCTGCTTGCCTGAGCCCGGTGTAACGGTGGGAGAAACCCGCATACAGCGAAATCCTCTTTGCCCGGGCATCTCCTCTGGGAAAGCACAGCATTCACTGGGAAATCAGAATCGGATGTGGGGGATGCTGCTGCTGAATACCTAAGCTACTCTCCTCAGCACGTTGGAAGATACCCGCATGCAACGAAATCCTCTTTGCCCTAGCACCTCTTTGCCTAAGAGAGAAGCGTGGTTGCACATCTGAAAGGGCCTTAAGGAAAGGGACATGTCTTTCACTGCACTCCCCAGGAGCAAGTCTGGGGCAGGCCGAACAAGCCGCCCCCAGAGAAGAGAAGGTGCCATTGGCCTTGAGTTTGGGAAACGGTCGGGAAGCAGGAGAGCCTGCCGTGGCAGGAAGAGCAGGCCGGTGGCAAGACAAGTGTCACCCGCTCCCGGTGCGGAGAGACGAAGCCTCACTGCTAATGAGACATGAGGTGACGACTAGGGCAGGGGCACCTGCTCCACTCTGAGGAAGGAGTCTGGGCAGAAGGCAGGCCTGTCTTGTGCCTCTGGTCCCAAGGGGACAGCATGTCCTTGACCACCTGTCCGTAGGGCACACTTGGGCTTGCTACCAGGAGCCAAACCCGGAACTTGAGGAACAGCTCCCTCGTGAAATGGGCAGTCAGATGCCATCTTCCTCCAAGATGTGACAGCGTTTTCGGTGGCAGGGGGTTTGCCGGGGAAGGAGTGGGGACAGTCCCCCAAAGCTCCCCATTCCAGGGAACGGACGGTGTTCAGGGATCCTGTCGCCTCTCCTCTCCTGTGGCGAAGGCACTGGCCTTGTCCGTGAGTCCGCCTGAGAGCCAGTACCAAAGGCCAAGCGTTGCCTACAACGGGAGTTGGTAGTGTGCATTGAGTGCCATCCTAGGCCACGCACGCTGCTGCAGGTTTGTGGCTGTGTCTGCTTATTTCGGCCTGGCAGCGAGAACCCAGGGCGCCAACATGAAGCCCGGGACAGCAAGGCCTAAGACGGACCAGCTCTCCGCAGCTCTTCTTCCCTGACGCGACAGAGCAAACACCGAAATCCTTGCTGAGGAAGCAGCAACGAAGTGCGGTTCCCGCCAAGCTGAAAACCTATGCGAAAGCATAGCCATCGCTGGGAAATCAGAGTCGTTTCTGTGGGCTGCTGTTGCTGCTTGCCTTAGCCTAGTATTCGAGCACGGCGGGAGGAACCCACATAGAGCAAAAGCCTCTTTGCTAGGGCATCCCCTCTGGGAAAGCACAGCATTCTCTGGGAAATCAGAGTCGGATCTGTGGGATGCTGCTGCTGTTTTCCTGAGGAAGACTCCACAGCACGGTGTAATAAATCTGCATGGAGCGAGATCCACTTTGCCTGGGCATCCCTTCTGCCTGAGAGAGAAGCGTGGTTGCGCCTGTGGAAAGAGCCTTAAAGAAAGGGACATGTCTGTCACTGCACTCCCCAGGAGCCTGTCTCGGGAAAGTGCAGCATGCTGCCCCAGGAGAAGAGAAGGAGTCGTTGGCCTTGTGGACGGAAAACGGTCGCGAAGCAGGAGCGCCGGCCCTGGCAAGAACAGCGGGCCGGTGGCAAGACAATTGTCACCCTCTGCTTGTGCAGAGAGACGAAGCTAAGGAGACACGGGGGGATGATTGGGCACGGGAGCGTGCTCTAATCTGAGGAAGGAGTCTGGACAGAAGGAAGGCCTTTCCTGTGCCTCTGGGCCCAAGGGGATAGCAGGTCCTTGGCCACCTGTCCAGAGGGCAGACGTGGGCTTGCCACCAATCTCCCGAACCTGAACTCGCAGAAACACCTCCTGGAGGAACGGGCAATCAAATGCCGTCTTCCTCCAGGATGTGGCAGCCTTGGCGGAGGCAGGGGGTGTGTCGGGGAAACAGGGACAGTTTCCCATTACTCCCCATCCCAGGGCACGGGCCGTGTGCAGTGATCCTCTCGCGGCTCCTCAAGGATGGGGAAGGCACGAGCCTAGTCCCCTGTCCCCCTGAATGCCAGAGCGAAAGGGCAGGCCTTGCCTACGAGGAGAGATGTCATTGTGAGCAGAGTGCCATCCTAGGCCATGCATGCTGCTGCAGGGTCGAGGCTGGGTCTGCTTATTTCGGCTTGGTAGGATGAACCCAGGATGTGAACTTGGAGCCCGGGAAAGCAAGGCCCAAGAGGCACCAGTTCTCCCGCTGCTCTTCTTCCCTGAAGCGACTAAAGCCTTGCTGAGGAAGCAGCGGCCAAGTGCTGTTCGCTCCAAGCCAAAGCCTCTGCGAAAGCACAGCATTCGCCGAGAAATCAGAGTCGGATCTGCGGGCTCTACTGCTGCTTGCCTGAGCCCGGTGTAACGGTGGGAGAAACCCGCATACAGCGAAATCCTCTTTGCCCGGGCATCTCCTCTGGGAAAGCACAGCATTCACTGGGAAATCAGAATCGGATGTGGGGGATGCTGCTGCTGAATACCTAAGCTACTCTCCTCAGCACGTTGGAAGATACCCGCATGCAACGAAATCCTCTTTGCCCTAGCACCTCTTTGCCTAAGAGAGAAGCGTGGTTGCACATCTGAAAGGGCCTTAAGGAAAGGGACATGTCTTTCACTGCACTCCCCAGGAGCAAGTCTGGGGCAGGCCGAACAAGCCGCCCCCAGAGAAGAGAAGGTGCCATTGGCCTTGAGTTTGGGAAACGGTCGGGAAGCAGGAGAGCCTGCCGTGGCAGGAAGAGCAGGCCGGTGGCAAGACAAGTGTCACCCGCTCCCGGTGCGGAGAGACGAAGCCTCACTGCTAATGAGACATGAGGTGACGACTAGGGCAGGGGCACCTGCTCCACTCTGAGGAAGGAGTCTGGGCAGAAGGCAGGCCTGTCTTGTGCCTCTGGTCCCAAGGGGACAGCATGTCCTTGACCACCTGTCCGTAGGGCACACTTGGGCTTGCTACCAGGAGCCAAACCCGGAACTTGAGGGACAGCTCCCTCGTGAAATGGGCAGTCAGATGCCATCTTCCTCCAAGATGTGACAGCGTTTTCGGTGGCAGGGGGTTTGCCGGGGAAGGAGTGGGGACAGTCCCCCAAAGCTCCCCATTCCAGGGAACGGACGGTGTTCAGGGATCCTGTCGCCTCTCCTCTCCTGTGGCGAAGGCACTGGCCTTGTCCGTGAGTCCGCCTGAGAGCCAGTACCAAAGGCCAAGCGTTGCCTACAACGGGAGTTGGTAGTGTGCATTGAGTGCCATCCTAGGCCACGCACGCTGCTGCAGGTTTGTGGCTGTGTCTGCTTATTTCGGCCTGGCAGCGAGAACCCAGGGCGCCAACATGAAGCCCGGGACAGCAAGGCCTAAGACGGACCAGCTCTCCGCAGCTCTTCTTCCCTGACGCGACAGAGCAAACACCGAAATCCTTGCTGAGGAAGCAGCAACGAAGTGCGGTTCCCGCCAAGCTGAAAACCTATGCGAAAGCATAGCCATCGCTGGGAAATCAGAGTCGTTTCTGTGGGCTGCTGTTGCTGCTTGCCTTAGCCTAGTATTCGAGCACGGCGGGAGGAACCCGCATAGAGCAAAAGCCTCTTTGCTAGGGCATCCCCTCTGGGAAAGCACAGCATTCTCTGGGAAATCAGAGTCGGATCTGTGGGATGCTGCTGCTGTTTTCCTGAGGAAGACTCCACAGCACGGTGTAATAAATCTGCATGGAGCGAGATCCACTTTGCCTGGGCATCCCTTCTGCCTGAGAGAGAAGTGTGGTTGCGCCTCTGGAAAGAGCCTTAAAGAAAGGGACATGTCTGTCACTGCACTCCCCAGGAGCCTGTCTCGGGAAAGTGCAGCATGCTGCCCCAGGAGAAGAGAAGGAATGGTTGGCCTTGTGGACGGAAAACGGTCGCGAAGCAGGAGCGCCGGCCCTGGCAAGAACAGCGGGCCGGTGGCAAGACAATTGTCACCCTCTGCTTGTGCAGAGAGACGAAGCTAAGGAGACACGGGGGGATGATTGGGCACGGGAGCGTGCTCTAATCTGAGGAAGGAGTCTGGACAGAAGGAAGGCCTTTCCTGTGCCTCTGGGCCCAAGGGCATAGCAGGTCCTTGGCCACCTGTCCAGAGGGCAGACGTGGGCTTGCCACCAATCTCCCGAACCTGAACTCGCAGAAACACCTCCTGGAGGAACGGGCAATCAAATGACGTCTTCCTCCAGGATGTGGCAGCCTTGGCGGAGGCAGGGGGTGTGTCGGGGAAACAGGGACAGTTTCCCATTACTCCCCATCCCAGGGCACGGGCCGTGTGCAGTGATCCTCTCGCGGCTCCTCCAGGATGGGGAAGGCACGAGCCTAGTCCCCTGTCCCCCTGAATGCCAGAGCGAAAGGGCAGGCCTTGCCTACGAGGAGAGATGTCATTGTGAGCAGAGTACCATCCTAGGCCATGCACGCTGCTGCAGGGTCGAGGCTGGGTCTGCTTATTTCGGCTTGGTAGGATGAACCCAGGATGTGAACTTGGAGCCCGGGAAAGCAAGGCCCAAAAGGCACCAGCTCTCCCGCTGCTCTTCTTCCCTGAAGCGACTAAAGCCTTGCTGAGGAAGCAGCGGCCAAGTGCTGTTCGCTCCAAGCCAAAGCCTCTGCGAAAGCACAGCATTCGCCGAGAAATCAGATTCGGATCTGCGGGCTCTACTGCTGCTTGCCTGAGCCCGGTCTCGCGGTGGGAGAAACCCGCATACAGCGAAATCCTCTTTGCCCGGGCATCTCCTCTGGGAAAGCACAGCCTTCACTGGGAAAACAGAATCGGATGTGGGGGATGCTGCTGCTGAATACCTAAGCTACTCTCCACAGCACGTTGGAAGATACCCGCATGCAACGAAATCCTCTTTGCCCTAGCACCTCTTTGCCTAAGAGAGAAGCGTGGTTGCACATCTGAAAGGGCCTTAAGGAAAGGGACATGTCTTTCACTGCACTCCCCAGGAGCAAGTCTGGGGCAGGCCGAACAAGCCGCCCCCAGAGAAGAGGAGGTGCCATTGGCCTTGAGTTTGGGAAACGGTCGGGAAGCAGGAGAGCCTGCCGTGGCAGGAAGAGCAGGCCGGTGGCAAGACAAGTGACACCCGCTCCCTGTGCGGAGAGACGAAGCCTCACTGCTAATGAGACATGAGGTGACGACTAGGGCAGGGGCACCTGCTCCACTCTGAGGAAGGAGTCTGGGCAGAAGGCAGGCCTGTCTTGTGCCTCTGGTCCCAAGGGGACAGCATGTCCTTGACCACCTGTCCGTAGGGCACACTTGGGCTTGCTACCAGGAGCCAAACCCGGAACTTGAGGAACAGCTCCCTCGTGAAATGGGCATTCAGATGCCATCTTCCCCCAAGATGTGACAGCGTTTTCGGTGGCAGGGGGTTTGCCGGGGAAGGAGTGGGGACAGTCCCCCAAAGCTCCCCATTCCAGGGAACGGACGGTGTTCAGGGATCCTGTCGCCTCTCCTCTCCTGTGGCGAAGGCACTGGCCTTGTCCGTGAGTCCGCCTGAGAGCCAGTACCAAAGGCCAAGCGTTGCCTACAACGGGAGTTGGTAGTGTGCATTGAGTGCCATCCTAGGCCACGCACGCTGCTGCAGGTTTGTGGCTGTGTCTGCTTATTTCGGCCTGGCAGCGAGAACCCAGGGCGCCAACATGAAGCCCGGGACAGCAAGGCCTAAGACGGACCAGCTCTCCGCAGCTCTTCTTCCCTGACGCGACAGAGCAAACACCGAAATCCTTGCTGAGGAAGCAGCAGCGAAGTGCGGTTCCCGCCAAGCTGAAAACCTATGCGAAAGCATAGCCATCGCTGGGAAATCAGAGTCGTTTCTGTGGGCTGCTGTTGCTGCTTGCCTTAGCCTAGTATTCGAGCACGGCGGGAGGAACCCGCATAGAGCAAAAGCCTCTTTGCTAGGGCATCCCCTCTGGGAAAGCACAGCATTCTCTGGGAAATCAGAGTCGGATCTGTGGGATGCTGCTGCTGTTTTCCTGAGGAAGACTCCACAGCACGGTGTAATAAATCTGCATGGAGCGAGATCCACTTTGCCTGGGCATCCCTTCTGCCTGAGAGAGAAGCGTGGTTGCGCCTGTGGAAAGATCCTTAAAGAAAGGGACATGTCTGTCACTGCACTCCCCAGGAGCCTGTCTCGGGAAAGTGCAGCATGCTGCCCCAGGAGAAGAGAAGGAGTCGTTGGCCTTGTGGACGGAAAACGGTCGCGAAGCAGGAGCGCCGGCCCTGGCAAGAACAGCGGGCCGGTGGCAAGACAATTGTCACCCTCTGCTTGTGCAGAGAGACGAAGCTAAGGAGACACGGGCGGATGATTGGGCACGGGAGCGTGCTCTAATCTGAGGAAGGAGTCTGGACAGAAGGAAGGCCTTTCCTGTGCCTCTGGGCCCAAGGGGATAGCAGGTCCTTGGCCACCTGTCCAGAGGGCAGACGTGGGCTTGCCACCAATCTCCCGAACCTGAACTCGCAGAAACACCTCCTGGAGGAACGGGCAATCAAATGCCGTCTTCCTCCAGGATGTGGCAGCCTTGGCGGAGGCAGGGGGTGTGTCGGGGAAACAGGGACAGTTTCCCATTACTCCCCATCCCAGGGCACGGGCCGTGTGCAGTGATCCTCTCGCGGCTCCTCAAGGATGGGGAAGGCACGAGCCTAGTCCCCTGTCCCCCTGAATGCCAGAGCGAAAGGGCAGGCCTTGCCTACGAGGAGAGATGTCATTGTGAGCAGAGTGCCATCCTAGGCCATGCACGCTGCTGCAGGGTCGAGGCTGGGTCTGCTTATTTCGGCTTGGTAGGATGAACCCAGGATGTGAACTTGGAGCCCGGGAAAGCAAGGCCCAAGAGGCACCAGCTCTCCCGCTGCTCTTCTTCCCTGAAGCGACTAAAGCCTTGCTGAGGAAGCAGCGGCCAAGTGCTGTTCGCTCCAAGCCAAAGCCTCTGCGAAAGCACAGCATTCGCCGAGAAATCAGAGTCGGATCTGCGGGCTCTACTGCTGCTTGCCTGAGCCCGGTGTAACGGTGGGAGAAACCCGCATACAGCGAAATCCTCTTTGCCCGGGCATCTCCTCTGGGAAAGCACAGCATTCACTGGGAAATCAGAATCGGATGTGGGGGATGCTGCTGCTGAATACCTAAGCTACTCTCCTCAGCACGTTGGAAGATACCCGCATGCAACGAAATCCTCTTTGCCCTAGCACCTCTTTGCCTAAGAGAGAAGCGTGGTTGCACATCTGAAAGGGCCTTAAGGAAAGGGACATGTCTTTCACTGCACTCCCCAGGAGCAAGTCTGGGGCAGGCCGAACAAGCCGCCCCCAGAGAAGAGAAGGTGCCATTGGCCTTGAGTTTGGGAAACGGTCGGGAAGCAGGAGAGCCTGCCGTGGCAGGAAGAGCAGGCCGGTGGCAAGACAAGTGTCACCCGCTCCCGGTGCGGAGAGACGAAGCCTCACTGCTAATGAGACATGAGGTGACGACTAGGGCAGGGGCACCTGCTCCACTCTGAGGAAGGAGTCTGGGCAGAATGCAGGCCTGTCTTGTGCCTCTGGTCCCAAGGGGACAGCATGTCCTTGACCACCTGTCCGTAGGGCACACTTGGGCTTGCTACCAGGAGCCAAACCCGGAACTTGAGGAACAGCTCCCTCGTGAAATGGGCAGTCAGATGCCATCTTCCTCCAAGATGTGACAGCGTTTTCGGTGGCAGGGGGTTTGCCGGGGAAGGAGTGGGGACAGTCCCCCAAAGCTCCCCATTCCAGGGAACGGACGGTGTTCAGGGATCCTGTCGCCTCTCCTCTCCTGTGGCGAAGGCACTGGCCTTGTCCGTGAGTCCGCCTGAGAGCCAGTACCAAAGGCCAAGCGTTGCCTACAACGGGAGTTGGTAGTGTGCATTGAGTGCCATCCTAGGCCACGCACGCTGCTGCAGGTTTGTGGCTGTGTCTGCTTATTTCGGCCTGGCAGCGAGAACCCAGGGCGCCAACATGAAGCCCGGGACAGCAAGGCCTAAGACGGACCAGCTCTCCGCAGCTCTTCTTCCCTGACGCGACAGAGCAAACACCGAAATCCTTGCTGAGGAAGCAGCAACGAAGTGCGGTTCCCGCCAAGCTGAAAACCTATGCGAAAGCATAGCCATCGCTGGGAAATCAGAGTCGTTTCTGTGGGCTGCTGTTGCTGCTTGCCTTAGCCTAGTATTCGAGCACGGCGGGAGGAACCCGCATAGAGCAAAAGCCTCTTTGCTAGGGCATCCCCTCTGGGAAAGCACAGCATTCTCTGGGAAATCAGAGTCGGATCTGTGGGATGCTGCTGCTGTTTTCCTGAGGAAGACTCCACAGCACGGTGTAATAAATCTGCATGGAGCGAGATCCACTTTGCCTGGGCATCCCTTCTGCCTGAGAGAGAAGCGTGGTTGCGCCTGTGGAAAGAGCCTTAAAGAAAGGGACATGTCTGTCACTGCACTCCCCAGGAGCCTGTCTCGGGAAAGTGCAGCATGCTGCCCCAGGAGAAGAGAAGGAGTCGTTGGCCTTGTGGACGGAAAACGGTCGCGAAGCAGGAGCGCCGGCCCTGGCAAGAACAGCGGGCCGGTGGCAAGACAATTGTCACATTCTGCTTGTGCAGAGAGACGAAGCTAAGGAGACACGGGGGGATGATTGGGCACGGGAGCGTGCTCTAATCTGAGGAAGGAGTCTGGACAGAAGGAAGGCCTTTCCTGTGCCTCTGGGCCCAAGGGGATAGCAGGTCCTTGGCCACCTGTCCAGAGGGCAGACGTGGGCTTGCCACCAATCTCCGGAACCTGAACTCGCAGAAACACCTCCTGGAGGAACGGGCAATCAAATGCCGTCTTCCTCCAGGATGTGGCAGCCTTGGCGGAGGCAGGGGGTGTGTCGGGGAAACAGGGACAGTTTCCCATTACTCCCCATCCCAGGGCACGGGCCGTGTGCAGTGATCCTCTCGCGGCTCCTCAAGGATGGGGAAGGCACGAGCCTAGTCCCCTGTCCCCCTGAATGCCAGAGCGAAAGGGCAGGCCTTGCCTACGAGGAGAGATGTCATTGTGAGCAGAGTGCCATCCTAGGCCATGCATGCTGCTGCAGGGTCGAGGCTGGGTCTGCTTATTTCGGCTTGGTAGGATGAACCCAGGATGTGAACTTGGAGCCCGGGAAAGCAAGGCCCAAGAGGCACCAGCTCTCCCGCTGCTCTTCTTCCCTGAAGCGACTAAAGCCTTGCTGAGGAAGCAGCGGCCAAGTGCTGTTCGCTCCAAGCCAAAGCCTCTGCGAAAGCACAGCATTCGCCGAGAAATCAGAGTCGGATCTGCGGGCTCTACTGCTGCTTGCCTGAGCCCGGTGTAACGGTGGGAGAAACCCGCATACAGCGAAATCCTCTTTGCCCGGGCATCTCCTCTGGGAAAGCACAGCATTCACTGGGAAATCAGAATCGGATGTGGGGGATGCTGCTGCTGAATACCTAAGCTACTCTCCTCAGCACGTTGGAAGATACCCGCATGCAACGAAATCCTCTTTGCCCTAGCACCTCTTTGCCTAAGAGAGAAGCGTGGTTGCACATCTGAAAGGGCCTTAAGGAAAGGGACATGTCTTTCACTGCACTCCCCAGGAGCAAGTCTGGGGCAGGCCGAACAAGCCGCCCCCAGAGAAGAGAAGGTGCCATTGGCCTTGAGTTTGGGAAACGGTCGGGAAGCAGGAGAGCCTGCCGTGGCAGGAAGAGCAGGCCGGTGGCAAGACAAGTGTCACCCGCTCCCGGTGCGGAGAGACGAAGCCTCACTGCTAATGAGACATGAGGTGACGACTAGGGCAGGGGCACCTGCTCCACTCTGAGGAAGGAGTCTGGGCAGAAGGCAGGCCTGTCTTGTGCCTCTGGTCCCAAGGGGACAGCATGTCCTTGACCACCTGTCCGTAGGGCACACTTGGGCTTGCTACCAGGAGCCAAACCCGGAACTTGAGGAACAGCTCCCTCGTGAAATGGGCAGTCAGATGCCATCTTCCTCCAAGATGTGACAGCGTTTTCGGTGGCAGGGGGTTTGCCGGGGAAGGAGTGGGGACAGTCCCCCAAAGCTCCCCATTCCAGGGAACGGACGGTGTTCAGGGATCCTGTCGCCTCTCCTCTCCTGTGGCGAAGGCACTGGCCTTGTCCGTGAGTCCGCCTGAGAGCCAGTACCAAAGGCCAAGCGTTGCCTACAACGGGAGTTGGTAGTGTGCATTGAGTGCCATCCTAGGCCACGCACGCTGCTGCAGGTTTGTGGCTGTGTCTGCTTATTTCGGCCTGGCAGCGAGAACCCAGGGCGCCAACATGAAGCCCGGGACAGCAAGGCCTAAGACGGACCAGCTCTCCGCAGCTCTTCTTCCCTGACGCGACAGAGCAAACACCGAAATCCTTGCTGAGGAAGCAGCAACGAAGTGCGGTTCCCGCCAAGCTGAAAACCTATGCGAAAGCATAGCCATCGCTGGGAAATCAGAGTCGTTTCTGTGGGCTGCTGTTGCTGCTTGCCTTAGCCTAGTATTCGAGCACGGCGGGAGGAACCCGCATAGAGCAAAAGCCTCTTTGCTAGGGCATCCCCTCTGGGAAAGCACAGCATTCTCTGGGAAATCAGAGTCGGATCTGTGGGATGCTGCTGCTGTTTTCCTGAGGAAGACTCCACAGCACGGTGTAATAAATCTGCATGGAGCGAGATCCACTTTGCCTGGGCATCCCTTCTGCCTGAGAGAGAAGCGTGGTTGCGCCTGTGGAAAGAGCCTTAAAGAAAGGGACATGTCTGTCACTGCACTCCCCAGGAGCCTGTCTCGGGAAAGTGCAGCATGCTGCCCCAGGAGAAGAGAAGGAGTCGTTGGCCTTGTGGACGGAAAACGGTCGCGAAGCAGGAGCGCCGGCCCTGGCAAGAACAGCGGGCCGGTGGCAAGACAATTGTCACCCTCTGCTTGTGCAGAGAGACGAAGCTAAGGAGACACGGGGGGATGATTGGGCACGGGAGCGTGCTCTAATCTGAGGAAGGAGTCTGGACAGAAGGAAGGCCTTTCCTGTGCCTCTGGGCCCAAGGGGATAGCAGGTCCTTGGCCACCTGTCCAGAGGGCAGACGTGGGCTTGCCACCAATCTCCCGAACCTGAACTCGCAGAAACACCTCCTGGAGGAACGGGCAATCAAATGCCGTCTTCCTCCAGGATGTGGCAGCCTTGGCGGAGGCAGGGGGTGTGTCGGGGAAACAGGGACAGTTTCCCATTACTCCCCATCCCAGGGCACGGACCGTGTGCAGTGATCCTCTCGCGGCTCCTCAAGGATGGGGAAGGCACGAGCCTAGTCCCCTGTCCCCCTGAATGCCAGAGCGAAAGGGCAGGCCTTGCCTACGAGGAGAGATGTCATTGTGAGCAGAGTGCCATCCTAGGCCATGCACGCTGCTGCAGGGTCGAGGCTGGGTCTGCTTATTTCGGCTTGGTAGGATGAACCCAGGATGTGAACTTGGAGCCCGGGAAAGCAAGGCCCAAGAGGCACCAGCTCTCCCGCTGCTCTTCTTCCCTGAAGCGACTAAAGCCTTGCTGAGGAAGCAGCGGCCAAGTGCTGTTCGCTCCAAGCCAAAGCCTCTGCGAAAGCACAGCATTCGCCGAGAAATCAGAGTCGGATCTGCGGGCTCTACTGCTGCTTGCCTGAGCCCGGTGTAACGGTGGGAGAAACCCGCATACAGCGAAATCCTCTTTGCCCGGGCATCTCCTCTGGGAAAGCACAGCATTCACTGGGAAATCAGAATCGGATGTGGGGGATGCTGCTGCTGAATACCTAAGCTACTCTCCTCAGCACGTTGGAAGATACCCGCATGCAACGAAATCCTCTTTGCCCTAGCACCTCTTTGCCTAAGAGAGAAGCGTGGTTGCACATCTGAAAGGGCCTTAAGGAAAGGGACATGTCTTTCACTGCACTCCCCAGGAGCAAGTCTGGGGCAGGCCGAACAAGCCGCCCCCAGAGAAGAGAAGGTGCCATTGGCCTTGAGTTTGGGAAACGGTCGGGAAGCAGGAGAGCCTGCCGTGGCAGGAAGAGCAGGCCGGTGGCAAGACAAGTGTCACCCGCTCCCGGTGCGGAGAGACGAAGCCTCACTGCTAATGAGACATGAGGTGACGACTAGGGCAGGGGCACCTGCTCCACTCTGAGGAAGGAGTCTGGGCAGAAGGCAGGCCTGTCTTGTGCCTCTGGTCCCAAGGGGACAGCATGTCCTTGACCACCTGTCCGTAGGGCACACTTGGGCTTGCTACCAGGAGCCAAACCCGGAACTTGAGGAACAGCTCCCTCGTGAAATGGGCAGTCAGATGCCATCTTCCTCCAAGATGTGACAGCGTTTTCGGTGGCAGGGGGTTTGCCGGGGAAGGAGTGGGGACAGTCCCCCAAAGCTCCCCATTCCAGGGAACGGACGGTGTTCAGGGATCCTGTCGCCTCTCCTCTCCTGTGGCGAAGGCACTGGCCTTGTCCGTGAGTCCGCCTGAGAGCCAGTACCAAAGGCCAAGCGTTGCCTACAACGGGAGTTGGTAGTGTGCATTGAGTGCCATCCTAGGCCACGCACGCTGCTGCAGGTTTGTGGCTGTGTCTGCTTATTTCGGCCTGGCAGCGAGAACCCAGGGCGCCAACATGAAGCCCGGGACAGCAAGGCCTAAGACGGACCAGCTCTCCGCAGCTCTTCTTCCCTGACGCGACAGAGCAAACACCGAAATCCTTGCTGAGGAAGCAGCAACGAAGTGCGGTTCCCGCCAAGCTGAAAACCTATGCGAAAGCATAGCCATCGCTGGGAAATCAGAGTCGTTTCTGTGGGCTGCTGTTGCTGCTTGCCTTAGCCTAGTATTCGAGCACGGCGGGAGGAACCCGCATAGAGCAAAAGCCTCTTTGCTAGGGCATCCCCTCTGGGAAAGCACAGCATTCTCTGGGAAATCAGAGTCGGATCTGTGGGATGCTGCTGCTGTTTTCCTGAGGAAGACTCCACAGCACGGTGTAATAAATCTGCATGGAGCGAGATCCACTTTGCCTGGGCATCCCTTCTGCCTGAGAGAGAAGCGTGGTTGCGCCTGTGGAAAGAGCCTTAAAGAAAGGGACATGTCTGTCACTGCACTCCCCAGGAGCCTGTCTCGGGAAAGTGCAGCATGCTGCCCCAGGAGAAGAGAAGGAGTCGTTGGCCTTGTGGACGGAAAACGGTCGCGAAGCAGGAGCGCCGGCCCTGGCAAGAACAGCGGGCCGGTGGCAAGACAATTGTCACCCTCTGCTTGTGCAGAGAGACGAAGCTAAGGAGACACGGGGGGATGATTGGGCACGGGAGCGTGCTCTAATCTGAGGAAGGACTCTGGACAGAAGGAAGGCCTTTCCTGTGCCTCTGGGCCCAAGGGGATAGCAGGTCCTTGGCCACCTGTCCAGAGGGCAGACGTGGGCTTGCCACCAATCTCCCGAACCTGAACTCGCAGAAACACCTCCTGGAGGAACGGGCAATCAAATGCCGTCTTCCTCCAGGATGTGGCAGCCTTGGCGGAGGCAGGGGGTGTGTCGGGGAAACAGGGACAGTTTCCCATTACTCCCCATCCCAGGGCACGGGCCGTGTGCAGTGATCCTCTCGCGGCTCCTCAAGGATGGGGAAGGCACGAGCCTAGTCCCCTGTCCCCCTGAATGCCAGAGCGAAAGGGCAGGCCTTGCCTACGAGGAGAGATGTCATTGTGAGCAGAGTGCCATCCTAGGCCATGCACGCTGCTGCAGGGTCGAGGCTGGGTCTGCTTATTTCGGCTTGGTAGGATGAACCCAGGATGTGAACTTGGAGCCCGGGAAAGCAAGGCCCAAGAGGCACCAGCTCTCCCGCTGCTCTTCTTCCCTGAAGCGACTAAAGCCTTGCTGAGGAAGCAGCGGCCAAGTGCTGTTCGCTCCAAGCCAAAGCCTCTGCGAAAGCACAGCATTCGCCGAGAAATCAGAGTCGGATCTGCGGGCTCTACTGCTGCTTGCCTGAGCCCGGTGTAACGGTGGGAGAAACCCGCATACAGCGAAATCCTCTTTGCCCGGGCATCTCCTCTGGGAAAGCACAGCATCACTGGGAAATCAGAATCGGATGTGGGGGATGCTGCTGCTGAATACCTAAGCTACTCTCCTCAGCACGTTGGAAGATACCCGCATGCAACGAAATCCTCTTTGCCCTAGCACCTCTTTGCCTAAGAGAGAAGCGTGGTTGCACATCTGAAAGGGCCTTAAGGAAAGGGACATGTCTTTCACTGCACTCCCCAGGAGCAAGTCTGGGGCAGGCCGAACAAGCCGCCCCCAGAGAAGAGAAGGTGCCATTGGCCTTGAGTTTGGGAAACGGTCGGGAAGCAGGAGAGCCTGCCGTGGCAGGAAGAGCAGGCCGGTGGCAAGACAAGTGTCACCCGCTCCCGGTGCGGAGAGACGAAGCCTCACTGCTAATGAGACATGAGGTGACGACTAGGGCAGGGGCACCTGCTCCACTCTGAGGAAGGAGTCTGGGCAGAAGGCAGGCCTGTCTTGTGCCTCTGGTCCCAAGGGGACAGCATGTCCTTGACCACCTGTCCGTAGGGCACACTTGGGCTTGCTACCAGGAGCCAAACCCGGAACTTGAGGAACAGCTCCCTCGTGAAATGGGCAGTCAGATGCCATCTTCCTCCAAGATGTGACAGCGTTTTCGGTGGCAGGGGGTTTGCCGGGGAAGGAGTGGGGACAGTCCCCCAAAGCTCCCCATTCCAGGGAACGGACGGTGTTCAGGGATCCTGTCGCCTCTCCTCTCCTGTGGCGAAGGCACTGGCCTTGTCCGTGAGTCCGCCTGAGAGCCAGTACCAAAGGCCAAGCGTTGCCTACAACGGGAGTTGGTAGTGTGCATTGAGTGCCATCCTAGGCCACGCACGCTGCTGCAGGTTTGTGGCTGTGTCTGCTTATTTCGGCCTGGCAGCGAGAACCCAGGGCGCCAACATGAAGCCCGGGACAGCAAGGCCTAAGACGGACCAGCTCTCCGCAGCTCTTCTTCCCTGACGCGACAGAGCAAACACCGAAATCCTTGCTGAGGAAGCAGCAACGAAGTGCGGTTCCCGCCAAGCTGAAAACCTATGCGAAAGCATAGCCATCGCTGGGAAATCAGAGTCGTTTCTGTGGGCTGCTGTTGCTGCTTGCCTTAGCCTAGTATTCGAGCACGGCGGGAGGAACCCGCATAGAGCAAAAGCCTCTTTGCTAGGGCATCCCCTCTGGGAAAGCACAGCATTCTCTGGGAAATCAGAGTCGGATCTGTGGGATGCTGCTGCTGTTTTCCTGAGGAAGACTCCACAGCACGGTGTACTAAATCTGCATGGAGCTAGATCCACTTTGCCTGGGCATCCCTTCTGCCTGAGAGAGAAGCGTGGTTGCGCCTGTGGAAAGAGCCTTAAAGAAAGGGACATGTCTGTCACTGCACTCCCCAGGAGCCTGTCTCGGGAAAGTGCAGCATGCTGCCCCAGGAGAAGAGAAGGAGTCGTTGGCCTTGTGGACGGAAAACGGTCGCGAAGCAGGAGCGCCGGCCCTGGCAAGAACAGCGGGCCGGTGGCAAGACAATTGTCACCCTCTGCTTGTGCAGAGAGACGAAGCTAAGGAGACACGGGGGGATGATTGGGCACGGGAGCGTGCTCTAATCTGAGGAAGGAGTCTGGACAGAAGGAAGGCCTTTCCTGTGCCTCTGGGCCCAAGGGCATAGCAGGTCCTTGGCCACCTGTCCAGAGGGCAGACGTGGGCTTGCCACCAATCTCCCGAACCTGAACTCGCAGAAACACCTCCTGGAGGAACGGGCAATCAAATGCCGTCTTCCTCCAGGATGTGGCAGCCTTGGCGGAGGCAGGGGGTGTGTCGGGGAAACAGGGACAGTTTCCCATTACTCCCCATCCCAGGGCACGGGCCGTGTGCAGTGATCCTCTCGCGGCTCCTCCAGGATGGGGAAGCACGAGCCTAGTCCCCTGTCCCCCTGAATGCCAGAGCGAAAGGGCAGGCCTTGCCTACGAGGAGAGATGTCATTGTGAGCAGAGTACCATCCTAGGCCATGCACGCTGCTGCAGGGTCGAGGCTGGGTCTGCTTATTTCGGCTTGGTAGGATGAACCCAGGATGTGAACTTGGAGCCCGGGAAAGCAAGGCCCAAGAGGCACCAGCTCTCCCGCTGCTCTTCTTCCCTGAAGCGACTAAAGCCTTGCTGAGGAAGCAGCGGCCAAGTGCTGTTCGCTCCAAGCCAAAGCCTCTGCGAAAGCACAGCATTCGCCGAGAAATCAGATTCGGATCTGCGGGCTCTACTGCTGCTTGCCTGAGCCCGGTCTCGCGGTGGGAGAAACCCGCATACAGCGAAATCCTCTTTGCCCGGGCATCTCCTCTGGGAAAGCACAGCCTTCACTGGGAAAACAGAATCGGATGTGGGGGATGCTGCTGCTGAATACCTAAGCTACTCTCCACAGCACGTTGGAAGATACCCGCATGCAACGAAATCCTCTTTGCCCTAGCACCTCTTTGCCTAAGAGAGAAGCGTGGTTGCACATCTGAAAGGGCCTTAAGGAAAGGGACATGTCTTTCACTGCACTCCCCAGGAGCAAGTCTGGGGCAGGCCGAACAAGCCGCCCCCAGAGAAGAGGAGGTGCCATTGGCCTTGAGTTTGGGAAACGGTCGGGAAGCAGGAGAGCCTGCCGTGGCAGGAAGAGCAGGCCGGTGGCAAGACAAGTGTCACCCGCTCCCTGTGCGGAGAGACGAAGCCTCACTGCTAATGAGACATGAGGTGACGACTAGGGCAGGGGCACCTGCTCCACTCTGAGGAAGGAGTCTGGGCAGAAGGCAGGCCTGTCTTGTGCCTCTGGTCCCAAGGGGACAGCATGTCCTTGACCACCTGTCCGTAGGGCACACTTGGGCTTGCTACCAGGAGCCAAACCCGGAACTTGAGGAACAGCTCCCTCGTGAAATGGGCATTCAGATGCCATCTTCCCCCAAGATGTGACAGCGTTTTCGGTGGCAGGGGGTTTGCCGGGGAAGGAGTGGGGACAGTCCCCCAAAGCTCCCCATTCCAGGGAACGGACGGTGTTCAGGGATCCTGTCGCCTCTCCTCTCCTGTGGCGAAGGCACTGGCCTTGTCCGTGAGTCCGCCTGAGAGCCAGTACCAAAGGCCAAGCGTTGCCTACAACGGGAGTTGGTAGTGTGCATTGAGTGCCATCCTAGGCCACGCACGCTGCTGCAGGTTTGTGGCTGTGTCTGCTTATTTCGGCCTGGCAGCGAGAACCCAGGGCGCCAACATGAAGCCCGGGACAGCAAGGCCTAAGACGGACCAGCTCTCCGCAGCTCTTCTTCCCTGACGCGACAGAGCAAACACCGAAATCCTTGCTGAGGAAGCAGCAACGAAGTGCGGTTCCCGCCAAGCTGAAAACCTATGCGAAAGCATAGCCATCGCTGGGAAATCAGAGTCGTTTCTGTGGGCTGCTGTTGCTGCTTGCCTTAGCCTAGTATTCGAGCACGGCGGGAGGAACCCGCATAGAGCAAAAGCCTCTTTGCTAGGGCATCCCCTCTGGGAAAGCACAGCATTCTCTGGGAAATCAGAGTCGGATCTGTGGGATGCTGCTGCTGTTTTCCTGAGGAAGGCTCCACAGCACGGTGTAATAAATCTGCATGGAGCGAGATCCACTTTGCCTGGGCATCCCTTCTGCCTGAGAGAGAAGCGTGGTTGCGCCTGTGGAAAGAGCCTTAAAGAAAGGGACATGTCTGTCACTGCACTCCCCAGGAGCCTGTCTCGGGAAAGTGCAGCATGCTGCCCCAGGAGAAGAGAAGGAGTCGTTGGCCTTGTGGACGGAAAACGGTCGCGAAGCAGGAGCGCCGGCCCTGGCAAGAACAGCGGGCCGGTGGCAAGACAATTGTCACCCTCTGCTTGTGCAGAGAGACGAAGCTAAGGAGACACGGGGGGATGATTGGGCACGGGAGCGTGCTCTAATCTGAGGAAGGAGTCTGGACAGAAGGAAGGCCTTTCCTGTGCCTCTGGGCCCAAGGGGATAGCAGGTCCTTGGCCACCTGTCCAGAGGGCAGACGTGGGCTTGCCACCAATCTCCCGAACCTGAACTCGCAGAAACACCTCCTGGAGGAACGGGCAATCAAATGCCGTCTTCCTCCAGGATGTGGCAGCCTTGGCGGAGGCAGGGGGTGTGTCGGGGAAACAGGGACAGTTTCCCATTACTCCCCATCCCAGGGCACGGGCCGTGTGCAGTGATCCTCTCGCGGCTCCTCAAGGATGGGGAAGGCACGAGCCTAGTCCCCTGTCCCCCTGAATGCCAGAGCGAAAGGGCAGGCCTTGCCTACGAGGAGAGATGTCATTGTGAGCAGAGTGCCATCCTAGGCCATGCACGCTGCTGCAGGGTCGAGGCTGGGTCTGCTTATTTCGGCTTGGTAGGATGAACCCAGGATGTGAACTTGGAGCCCGGGAAAGCAAGGCCCAAGAGGCACCAGCTCTCCCGCTGCTCTTCTTCCCTGAAGCGACTAAAGCCTTGCTGAGGAAGCAGCGGCCAAGTGCTGTTCGCTCCAAGCCAAAGCCTCTGTGAAAGCACAGCATTCGCCGAGAAATCAGAGTCGGATCTGCGGGCTCTACTGCTGCTTGCCTGAGCCCGGTGTAACGGTGGGAGAAACCCGCATACAGCAAAATCCTCTTTGCCCGGGCATCTCCTCTGGGAAAGCACAGCATTCACTGGGAAATCAGAATCGGATGTGGGGGATGCTGCTGCTGAATACCTAAGCTACTCTCCACAGCACGTTGGAAGATACCCGCATGCAACGAAATCCTCTTTGCCCTAGCACCTCTTTGCCTAAGAGAGAAGCGTGGTTGCACATCTGAAAGGGCCTTAAGGAAAGGGACATGTCTTTCACTGCACTCCCCAGGAGCAAGTCTGGGGCAGGCCGAACAAGCCGCCCCCAGAGAAGAGAAGGTGCCATTGGCCTTGAGTTTGGGAAACGGTCGGGAAGCAGGAGAGCCTGCCGTGGCAGGAAGAGCAGGCCGGTGGCAAGACAAGTGTCACTCGCTCCCTGTGCGGAGAGACGAAGCCTCACTGCTAATGAGACATGAGGTGACGACTAGGGCAGGGGCACCTGCTCCACTCTGAGGAAGGAGTCTGGGCAGAAGGCAGGCCTGTCTTGTGCCTCTGGTCCCAAGGGGACAGCATGTCCTTGACCACCTGTCCGTAGGGCACACTTGGGCTTGCTACCAGGAGCCAAACCCGGAACTTGAGGAACAGCTCCCTCGTGAAATGGGCAGTCAGATGCCATCTTCCTCCAAGATGTGACAGCGTTTTCGGTGGCAGGGGGTTTGCCGGGGAAGGAGTGGGGACAGTCCCCCAAAGCTCCCCATTCCAGGGAACGGACGGTGTTCAGGGATCCTGTCGCCTCTCCTCTCCTGTGGCGAAGGCACTGGCCTTGTCCGTGAGTCCGCCTGAGAGCCAGTACCAAAGGCCAAGCGTTGCCTACAACGGGAGTTGGTAGTGTGCATTGAGTGCCATCCTAGGCCACGCACGCTGCTGCAGGTTTGTGGCTGTGTCTGCTTATTTCGGCCTGGCAGCGAGAACCCAGGGCGCCAACATGAAGCCCGGGACAGCAAGGCCTAAGACGGACCAGCTCTCCGCAGCTCTTCTTCCCTGACGCGACAGAGCAAACACCGAAATCCTTGCTGAGGAAGCAGCAGCGAAGTGCGGTTCCCGCCAAGCTGAAAACCTATGCGAAAGCATAGCCATCGCTGGGAAATCAGAGTCGTTTCTGTGGGCTGCTGTTGCTGCTTGCCTTAGCCTAGTATTCGTGCACGGCGGGAGGAACCCGCATAGAGCAAAAGCCTCTTTGCTAGGGCATCCCGTCTGAGAAAGCACAGCATTCTCTGGGAAATCAGAGTCGGATCTGTGGGATGCTGCTGCTGTTTTCCTGAGGAAGACTCCACAGCACGGTGTAATAAATCCGCATGGAGCGAGATCCACTTTGCCTGGGCATCCCTTCTGCCTGAGAGAGAAGCGTGGTTGCGCCTGTGGAAAGATCCTTAAAGAAAGGGACATGTCTGTCACTGCACTCCGCAGGAGCCTGTCTAGGGAAAGTGCAGCATGCTGCCCCAGGAGAAGAGAAGGAGTCGTTGGCCTTGTGGACGGAAAACGGTCGCGAAGCAGGAGCGCCGGCCCTGGCAAGAACAGCGGGCCGGTGGCAAGACAATTGTCAACCTCTGCTTGTGCAGAGAGACGAAGCTAAGGAGACACGAGGGGATGATTGGGCACGGGAGCGTGCTCTAATCTGAGGAAGGAGTCTGGACAGAAGGAAGGCTTTTCCTGTGCCTCTGGGCCCAAGGGGATAGCAGGTCCTTGGCCACCTGTCCAGAGGGCAGACGTGGGCTTGCCACCAATCTCCCGAACCTGAACTCGCAGAAACACCTCCTGGAGGAACGGGCAATCAAATGCCGTCTTCCTCCAGGATGTGGCAGCCTTGGCGGAGGCAGGGGGTGTGTCGGGGAAACAGGGACAGTTTCCCATTACTCCCCATCCCAGGGCACGGGCCGTGTGCAGTGATCCTCTCGCGGCTCCTCAAGGATGGGGAAGGCACGAGCCTAGTCCCCTGTCCCCCTGAATGCCAGAGCGAAAGGGCAGGCCTTGCCTACGAGGAGAGATGTCATTGTGAGCAGAGTGCCATCCTAGGCCATGCACGCTGCTGCAGGGTCGAGGCTGGGTCTGCTTATTTCGGCTTGGTAGGATGAACCCAGGATGTGAACTTGGAGCCCGGGAAAGCAAGGCCCAAGAGGCACCAGCTCTCCCGCTGCTCTTCTTCCCTGAAGCGACTAAAGCCTTGCTGAGGAAGCAGCGGCCAAGTGCTGTTCGCTCCAAGCCAAAGCCTCTGTGAAAGCACAGCATTCGCCGAGAAATCAGAGTCGGATCTGCGGGCTCTACTGCTGCTTGCCTGAGCCCGGTGTAACGGTGGGAGAAACCCGCATACAGCGAAATCCTCTTTGCCCGGGCATCTCCTCTGGGAAAGCACAGCATTCACTGGGAAATCAGAATCGGATGTGGGGGATGCTGCTGCTGAATACCTAAGCTACTCTCCACAGCACGTTGGAAATACCCGCATGCAACGAAATCCTCTTTGCCCTAGCACCTCTTTGCCTAAGAGAGAAGCGTGGTTGCACATCTGAAAGGGCCTTAAGGAAAGGGACATGTCTTTCACTGCACTCCCCAGGAGCAAGTCTGGGGCAGGCCGAACAAGCCGCCCCCAGAGAAGAGAAGGTGCCATTGGCCTTGAGTTTGGGAAACGGTCGGGAAGCAGGAGAGCCTGCCGTGGCAGGAAGAGCAGGCCGGTGGCAAGACAAGTGTCACCCGCTCCCGGTGCGGAGAGACGAAGCCTCACTGCTAATGAGACATGAGGTGACGACTAGGGCAGGGGCACCTGCTCCACTCTGAGGAAGGAGTCTGGGCAGAAGGCAGGCCTGTCTTGTGCCTCTGGTCCCAAGGGGACAGCATGTCCTTGACCACCTGTCCGTAGGGCACACTTGGGCTTGCTACCAGGAGCCAAACCCGGAACTTGAGGAACAGCTCCCTCGTGAAATGGGCAGTCAGATGCCATCTTCCTCCAAGATGTGACAGCGTTTTCGGTGGCAGGGGGTTTGCCGGGGAAGGAGTGGGGACAGTCCCCCAAAGCTCCCCATTCCAGGGAACGGACGGTGTTCAGGGATCCTGTCGCCTCTCCTCTCCTGTGGCGAAGGCACTGGCCTTGTCCGTGAGTCCGCCTGAGAGCCAGTACCAAAGGCCAAGCGTTGCCTACAACGGGAGTTGGTAGTGTGCATTGAGTGCCATCCTAGGCCACGCACGCTGCTGCAGGTTTGTGGCTGTGTCTGCTTATTTCGGCCTGGCAGCGAGAACCCAGGGCGCCAACATGAAGCCCGGGACACCAAGGCCTAAGACGGACCAGCTCTCCGCAGCTCTTCTTCCCTGACGCGACAGAGCAAACACCGAAATCCTTGCTGAGGAAGCAGCAGCGAAGTGCGGTTCCCGCCAAGCTGAAAACCTATGCGAAAGCATAGCCATCGCTGGGAAATCAGAGTCGTTTCTGTGGGCTGCTGTTGCTGCTTGCCTTAGCCTAGTATTCGAGCACGGCGGGAGGAACCCGCATAGAGCAAAAGCCTCTTTGCTAGGGCATCCCCTCTGGGAAAGCACAGCATTCTCTGGGAAATCAGAGTCGGATGTGTGGGATGCTGCTGCTGTTTTCCTGAGGAAGACTCCACAGCACGGTGTAATAAATCTGCATGGAGCGAGATCCACTTTGCCTGGGCATCCCTTCTGCCTGAGAGAGAAGCGTGGTTGCGCCTGTGGAAAGATCCTTAAAGAAAGGGACATGTCTGTCACTGCACTCCCCAGGAGCCTGTCTCGGGAAAGTGCAGCATGCTGCCCCAGGAGAAGAGAAGGAGTCGTTGGCCTTGTGGACGGAAAACGGTCGCGAATAAGGAGCGCCGGCCCTGGCAAGAACAGCGGGCCGGTGGCAACACAATTGTCACCCTCTGCTTGTGCAGAGAGACGAAGCTAAGGAGACACGGGGGGATGATTGGGCAGGGGAGCGTGCTCTAATCTGAGGAAGGAGTCTGGACAGAAGGAAGGCCTTTCCTGTGCCTCTGGGCCCAAGGGGATAGCAGGTCCTTGGCCACCTGTCCAGAGGGCAGACTTGGGCTTGCCACCAATCTCCCGAACCTGAACTCGCAGAAACACCTCCTGGAGGAACGGGCAATCAAATGCCGTCTTCCTCCAGGATGTGGCAGCCTTGGCGGAGGCAGGGGGTGTGTCGGGGAAACAGGGACAGTTTCCCATTACTCCCCATCCCAGGGCACGGGCCGTGTGCAGTGATCCTCTCGCGGCTCCTCAAGGATGGGGAAGGCACGAGCCTAGTCCCCTGTCCCCCTGAATGCCAGAGCGAAAGGGCAGGCCTTGCCTACGAGGAGAGATGTCATTGGGAGCAGAGTGCCATCCTAGGCCATGCACGTTGCTGCAGGGTCGAGGCTGGGTCTGCTTATTTCGGCTTGGTAGGATGAACCCAGGATGTGAACTTGGAGCCCGGGAAAGCAAGGCCCAAGAGGCACCAGCTCTCCCGCTGCTCTTCTTCCCTGAAGCGACTAAAGCCTTGCTGAGGAAGCAGCGGCCAAGTGCTGTTCGCTCCAAGCCAAAGCCTCTGCGAAAGCACAGCATTCGCCGAGAAATCAGATTCGGATCTGCGGGCTCTACTGCTGCTTGCCTGAGCCCGGTCTCGCGGTGGGAGAAACCCGCATACAGCGAAATCCTCTTTGCCCGGGCATCTCCTCTGGGAAAGCACAGCCTTCACTGGGAAAACAGAATCGGATGTGGGGGATGCTGCTGCTGAATACCTAAGCTACTCTCCACAGCACGTTGGAAGATACCCGCATGCAACGAAATCCTCTTTGCCCTAGCACCTCTTTGCCTAAGAGAGAAGCGTGGTTGCACATCTGAAAGGGCCTTAAGGAAAGGGACATGTCTTTCACTGCACTCCCCAGGAGCAAGTCTGGGGCAGGCCGAACAAGCCGCCCCCAGAGAAGAGGAGGTGCCATTGGCCTTGAGTTTGGGAAACGGTCGGGAAGCAGGAGAGCCTGCCGTGGCAGGAAGAGCAGGCCGGTGGCAAGACAAGTGTCACCCGCTCCCTGTGCGGAGAGACGAAGCCTCACTGCTAATGAGACATGAGGTGACGACTAGGGCAGGGGCACCTGCTCCACTCTGAGGAAGGAGTCTGGGCAGAAGGCAGGCCTGTCTTGTGCCTCTGGTCCCAAGGGGACAACATGTCCTTGACCACCTGTCCGTAGGGCACACTTGGGCTTGCTACCAGGAGCCAAACCCGGAACTTGAGGAACAGCTCCCTCGTGAAATGGGCATTCAGATGCCATCTTCCCCCAAGATGTGACAGCGTTTTCGGTGGCAGGGGGTTTGCCGGGGAAGGAGTGGGGACAGTCCCCCAAAGCTCCCCATTCCAGGGAACGGACGGTGTTCAGGGATCCTGTCGCCTCTCCTCTCCTGTGGCGAAGGCACTGGCCTTGTCCGTGAGTCCGCCTGAGAGCCAGTACCAAAGGCCAAGCGTTGCCTACAACGGGAGTTGGTAGTGTGCATTGAGTGCCATCCTAGGCCACGCACGCTGCTGCAGGTTTGTGGCTGTGTCTGCTTATTTCGGCCTGGCAGCGAGAACCCAGGGCGCCAACATGAAGCCCGGGACAGCAAGGCCTAAGACGGACCAGCTCTCAGCAGCTCTTCTTCCCTGACGCGACAGAGCAAACACCGAAATCCTTGCTGAGGAAGCAGCAGCGAAGTGCGGTTCCCGCCAAGCTGAAAACCTATGCTAAAGCATAGCCATCGCTGGGAAATCAGAGTCGTTTCTGTGGGCTGCTGTTGCTGCTTGCCTTAGCCTAGTATTCGAGCACGGCGGGAGGAACCCGCATAGAGCAAAAGCCTCTTTGCTAGGGCATCCCCTCTGGGAAAGCACAGCATTCTCTGGGAAATCAGAGTCGGATCTGTGGGATGCTGCTGCTGTTTTCCTGAGGAAGACTCCACAGCACGGTGTAATAAATCTGCATGGAGCGAGATCCACTTTGCCTGGGCATCCCTTCTGCCTGAGAGAGAAGCGTGGTTGCGCCTGTGGAAAGATCCTTAAAGAAAGGGACATGTCTGTCACTGCACTCCCCAGGAGCCTGTCTCGGGAAAGTGCAGCATGCTGCCCCAGGAGAAGAGAAGGAGTCGTTGGCCTTGTGGACGGAAAACGGTCGCGAAGCAGGAGCGCCGGCCCTGGCAAGAACAGCGGGCCGGTGGCAAGACAATTGTCACCCTCTGCTTGTGCAGAGAGACGAAGCTAAGGAGACACGGGCGGATGATTGGGCACGGGAGCGTGCTCTAATCTGAGGAAGGAGTCTGGACAGAAGGAAGGCCTTTCCTGTGCCTCTGGGCCCAAGGGGATAGCAGGTCCTTGGCCACCTGTCCAGAGGGCAGACGTGGGCTTGCCACCAATCTCCCGAACCTGAACTCGCAGAAACACCTCCTGGAGGAACGGGCAATCAAATGCCGTCTTCCTCCAGGATGTGGCAGCCTTGGCGGAGGCAGGGGGTGTGTCGGGGAAACAGGGACAGTTTCCCATTACTCCCCATCCCAGGGCACGGGCCGTGTGCAGTGATCCTCTCGCGGCTCCTCAAGGATGGGGAAGGCACGAGCCTAGTCCCCTGTCCCCCTGAATGCCAGAGCGAAAGGGCAGGCCTTGCCTACGAGGAGAGATGTCATTGTGAGCAGAGTGCCATCCTAGGCCATGCACGCTGCTGCAGGGTCGAGGCTGGGTCTGCTTATTTCGGCTTGGTAGGATGAACCCAGGATGTGAACTTGGAGCCCGGGAAAGCAAGATCCAAGAGGCACCAGCTCTCCCGCTGCTCTTCTTCCCTGAAGCGACTAAAGCCTTGCTGAGGAAGCAGCGGCCAAGTGCTGTTCGCTCCAAGCCAAAGCCTCTGCGAAAGCACAGCATTCGCCGAGAAATCAGAGTCGGATCTGCGGGCTCTACTGCTGCTTGCCTGAGCCCGGTGTAACGGTGGGAGAAACCCGCATACAGCGAAATCCTCTTTGCCCGGGCATCTCCTCTGGGAAAGCACAGCATTCACTGGGAAATCAGAATCGGATGTGGGGGATGCTGCTGCTGAATACCTAAGCTACTCTCCTCAGCACGTTGGAAGATACCCGCATGCAACGAAATCCTCTTTGCCCTAGCACCTCTTTGCCTAAGAGAGAAGCGTGGTTGCACATCTGAAAGGGCCTTAAGGAAAGGGACATGTCTTTCACTGCACTCCCCAGGAGCAAGTCTGGGGCAGGCCAAACAAGCCGCCCCCAGAGAAGAGAAGGTGCCATTGGCCTTGAGTTTGGGAAACGGTCGGGAAGCAGGAGAGCCTGCCGTGGCAGGAAGAGCAGGCCGGTGGCAAGACAAGTGTCACCCGCTCCCGGTGTGGAGAGACGAAGCCTCACTGCTAATGAGACATGAGGTGACGACTAGGGCAGGGGCACCTGCTCCACTCTGAGGAAGGAGTCTGGGCAGAAGGCAGGCCTGTCTTGTGCCTCTGGTCCCAAGGGGACAGCATGTCCTTGACCACCTGTCCGTAGGGCACACTTGGGCTTGCTACCAGGAGCCAAACCCGGAACTTGAGGAACAGCTCCCTCGTGAAATGGGCAGTCAGATGCCATCTTCCTCCAAGATGTGACAGCGTTTTCGGTGGCAGGGGTTTTGCCGGGGAAGGAGTGGGGACAGTCCCCCAAAGCTCCCTATTCCAGGGAACGGACGGTGTTCAGGGATCCTGTCGCCTCTCCTCTCCTGTGGCGAAGGCACTGGCCTTGTCCGTGAGTCCGCCTGAGAGCCAGTACCAAAGGCCAAGCGTTGCCTACAACGGGAGTTGGTAGTGTGCATTGAGTGCCATCCTAGGCCACGCACGCTGCTGCAGGTTTGTGGCTGTGTCTGCTTATTTCGGCCTGGCAGCGAGAACCCAGGGCGCCAACATGAAGCCCGGGACACCAAGGCCTAAGACGGACCAGCTCTCCGCAGCTCTTCTTCCCTGACGCGACAGAGCAAACACCGAAATCCTTGCTGAGGAAGCAGCAGCGAAGTGCGGTTCCCGCCAAGCTGAAAACCTATGCTAAAGCATAGCCATCGCTGGGAAATCAGAGTCGTTTCTGTGGGCTGCTGTTGCTGCTTGCCTTAGCCTAGTATTCGAGCACGGCGGGAGGAACCCGCATAGAGCAAAAGCCTCTTTGCTAGGGCATCCCCTCTGAGAAAGCACAGCATTCTCTGGGAAATCAGAGTCGGATCTGTGGGATGCTGCTGCTGTTTTCCTGAGGAAGACTCCACAGCACGGTGTAATAAATCCGCATGGAGCGAGATCCACTTTGCCTGGGCATCCCTTCTGCCTGAGAGAGAAGCGTGGTTGCGCCTGTGGAAAGATCCTTAAAGAAAGGGACATGTCTGTCACTGCACTCCCCAGGAGCCTGTCTCGGGAAAGTGCAGCATGCTGCCCCAGGAGAAGAGAAGGAGTCGTTGGCCTTGTGGACGGAAAACGGTCGCGAAGCAGGAGCGCCGGCCCTGGCAAGAACAGCGGGCCGGTGGCAAGACAATTGTCACCCTCTGCTTGTGCAGAGAGACGAAGCTAAGGAGACACGAGGGGATGATTGGGCACGGGAGCGTGCTCTAATCTGAGGAAGGAGTCTGGACAGAAGGAAGGCCTTTCCTGTGCCTCTGGGCCCAAGGGGATAGCAGGTCCTTGGCCACCTGTCCAGAGGGCAGACGTGGGCTTGCCACCAATCTCCCGAACCTGAACTCGCAGAAACACCTCCTGGAGGAACGGGCAATCAAATGCCGTCTTCCTCCAGGATGTGGCAGCCTTGGCGGAGGCAGGGGGTGTGTCGGGGAAACAGGGACAGTTTCCCATTACTCCCCATCCCAGGGCACGGGCCGTGTGCAGTGATCCTCTCGCGGCTCCTCAAGGATGGGGAAGGCACGAGCCTAGTCCCCTGTCCCCCTGAATGCCAGAGCGAAAGGGCAGGCCTTGCCTACGAGGAGAGATGTCATTGGGAGCAGAGTGCCATCCTAGGCCATGCACGCTGCTGCAGGGTCGAGGCTGGGTCTGCTTATTTCGGCTTGGTAGGATGAACCCAGGATGTGAACTTGGAGCCCGGGAAAGCAAGGCCCAAGAGGCACCAGCTCTCCCGCTGCTCTTCTTCCCTGAAGCGACTAAAGCCTTGCTGAGGAAGCAGCGGCCAAGTGCTGTTCGCTCCAAGCCAAAGCCTCTGCGAAAGCACAGCATTCGCCGAGAAATCAGATTCGGATCTGCGGGCTCTACTGCTGCTTGCCTGAGCCCGGTCTCGCGGTGGGAGAAACCCGCATACAGCGAAATCCTCTTTGCCCGGGCATCTCCTCTGGGAAAGCACAGCCTTCACTGGGAAAACAGAATCGGATGTGGGGGATGCTGCTGCTGAATACCTAAGCTACTCTCCACAGCACGTTGGAAGATACCCGCATGCAACGAAATCCTCTTTGCCCTAGCACCTCTTTGCCTAAGAGAGAAGCGTGGTTGCACATCTGAAAGGGCCTTAAGGAAAGGGACATGTCTTTCACTGCACTCCCCAGGAGCAAGTCTGGGGCAGGCCGAACAAGCCGCCCCCAGAGAAGAGAAGGTGCCATTGGCCTTGAGTTTGGGAAACGGTCGGGAAGCAGGAGAGCCTGCCGTGGCAGGAAGAGCAGGCCGGTGGCAAGACAAGTGTCACCCGCTCCCGGTGCGGAGAGACGAAGCCTCACTGCTAATGAGACATGAGGTGACGACTAGGGCAGGGGCACCTGCTCCACTCTGAGGAAGGAGTCTGGGCAGAAGGCAGGCCTGTCTTGTGCCTCTGGTCCCAAGGGGACAGCATGTCCTTGACCACCTGTCCGTAGGGCACACTTGGGCTTGCTACCAGGAGCCAAACCCGGAACTTGAGGGACAGCTCCCTCGTGAAATGGGCAGTCAGATGCCATCTTCCTCCAAGATGTGACAGCGTTTTCGGTGGCAGGGGGTTTGCCGGGGAAGGAGTGGGGACAGTCCCCCAAAGCTCCCCATTCCAGGGAACGGACGGTGTTCAGGGATCCTGTCGCCTCTCCTCTCCTGTGGCGAAGGCACTGGCCTTGTCCGTGAGTCCGCCTGAGAGCCAGTACCAAAGGCCAAGCGTTGCCTACAACGGGAGTTGGTAGTGTGCATTGAGTGCCATCCTAGGCCACGCACGCTGCTGCAGGTTTGTGGCTGTGTCTGCTTATTTCGGCCTGGCAGCGAGAACCCAGGGCGCCAACATGAAGCCCGGGACAGCAAGGCCTAAGACGGACCAGCTCTCCGCAGCTCTTCTTCCCTGACGCGACAGAGCAAACACCGAAATCCTTGCTGAGGAAGCAGCAACGAAGTGCGGTTCCCGCCAAGCTGAAAACCTATGCGAAAGCATAGCCATCGCTGGGAAATCAGAGTCGTTTCTGTGGGCTGCTGTTGCTGCTTGCCTTAGCCTAGTATTCGAGCACGGCGGGAGGAACCCGCATAGAGCAAAAGCCTCTTTGCTAGGGCATCCCCTCTGGGAAAGCACAGCATTCTCTGGGAAATCAGAGTCGGATCTGTGGGATGCTGCTGCTGTTTTCCTGAGGAAGACTCCACAGCACGGTGTAATAAATCTGCATGGAGCGAGATCCACTTTGCCTGGGCATCCCTTCTGCCTGAGAGAGAAGTGTGGTTGCGCCTCTGGAAAGAGCCTTAAAGAAAGGGACATGTCTGTCACTGCACTCCCCAGGAGCCTGTCTCGGGAAAGTGCAGCATGCTGCCCCAGGAGAAGAGAAGGAATGGTTGGCCTTGTGGACGGAAAACGGTCGCGAAGCAGGAGCGCCGGCCCTGGCAAGAACAGCGGGCCGGTGGCAAGACAATTGTCACCCTCTGCTTGTGCAGAGAGACGAAGCTAAGGAGACACGGGGGGATGATTGGGCACGGGAGCGTGCTCTAATCTGAGGAAGGAGTCTGGACAGAAGGAAGGCCTTTCCTGTGCCTCTGGGCCCAAGGGCATAGCAGGTCCTTGGCCACCTGTCCAGAGGGCAGACGTGGGCTTGCCACCAATCTCCCGAACCTGAACTCGCAGAAACACCTCCTGGAGGAACGGGCAATCAAATGCCGTCTTCCTCCAGGATGTGGCAGCCTTGGCGGAGGCAGGGGGTGTGTCGGGGAAACAGGGACAGTTTCCCATTACTCCCCATCCCAGGGCACGGGCCGTGTGCAGTGATCCTCTCGCGGCTCCTCCAGGATGGGGAAGGCACGAGCCTAGTCCCCTGTCCCCCTGAATGCCAGAGCGAAAGGGCAGGCCTTGCCTACGAGGAGAGATGTCATTGTGAGCAGAGTACCATCCTAGGCCATGCACGCTGCTGCAGGGTCGAGGCTGGGTCTGCTTATTTCGGCTTGGTAGGATGAACCCAGGATGTGAACTTGGAGCCCGGGAAAGCAAGGCCCAAAAGGCACCAGCTCTCCCGCTGCTCTTCTTCCCTGAAGCGACTAAAGCCTTGCTGAGGAAGCAGCGGCCAAGTGCTGTTCGCTCCAAGCCAAAGCCTCTGCGAAAGCACAGCATTCGCCGAGAAATCAGATTCGGATCTGCGGGCTCTACTGCTGCTTGCCTGAGCCCGGTCTCGCGGTGGGAGAAACCCGCATACAGCGAAATCCTCTTTGCCCGGGCATCTCCTCTGGGAAAGCACAGCCTTCACTGGGAAAACAGAATCGGATGTGGGGGATGCTGCTGCTGAATACCTAAGCTACTCTCCACAGCACGTTGGAAGATACCCGCATGCAACGAAATCCTCTTTGCCCTAGCACCTCTTTGCCTAAGAGAGAAGCGTGGTTGCACATCTGAAAGGGCCTTAAGGAAAGGGACATGTCTTTCACTGCACTCCCCAGGAGCAAGTCTGGGGCAGGCCGAACAAGCCGCCCCCAGAGAAGAGGAGGTGCCATTGGCCTTGAGTTTGGGAAACGGTCGGGAAGCAGGAGAGCCTGCCGTGGCAGGAAGAGCAGGCCGGTGGCAAGACAAGTGACACCCGCTCCCTGTGCGGAGAGACGAAGCCTCACTGCTAATGAGACATGAGGTGACGACTAGGGCAGGGGCACCTGCTCCACTCTGAGGAAGGAGTCTGGGCAGAAGGCAGGCCTGTCTTGTGCCTCTGGTCCCAAGGGGACAGCATGTCCTTGACCACCTGTCCGTAGGGCACACTTGGGCTTGCTACCAGGAGCCAAACCCGGAACTTGAGGAACAGCTCCCTCGTGAAATGGGCATTCAGATGCCATCTTCCCCCAAGATGTGACAGCGTTTTCGGTGGCAGGGGGTTTGCCGGGGAAGGAGTGGGGACAGTCCCCCAAAGCTCCCCATTCCAGGGAACGGACGGTGTTCAGGGATCCTGTCGCCTCTCCTCTCCTGTGGCGAAGGCACTGGCCTTGTCCGTGAGTCCGCCTGAGAGCCAGTACCAAAGGCCAAGCGTTGCCTACAACGGGAGTTGGTAGTGTGCATTGAGTGCCATCCTAGGCCACGCACGCTGCTGCAGGTTTGTGGCTGTGTCTGCTTATTTCGGCCTGGCAGCGAGAACCCAGGGCGCCAACATGAAGCCCGGGACAGCAAGGCCTAAGACGGACCAGCTCTCCGCAGCTCTTCTTCCCTGACGCGACAGAGCAAACACCGAAATCCTTGCTGAGGAAGCAGCAGCGAAGTGCGGTTCCCGCCAAGCTGAAAACCTATGCGAAAGCATAGCCATCGCTGGGAAATCAGAGTCGTTTCTGTGGGCTGCTGTTGCTGCTTGCCTTAGCCTAGTATTCGAGCACGGCGGGAGGAACCCGCATAGAGCAAAAGCCTCTTTGCTAGGGCATCCCCTCTGGGAAAGCACAGCATTCTCTGGGAAATCAGAGTCGGATCTGTGGGATGCTGCTGCTGTTTTCCTGAGGAAGACTCCACAGCACGGTGTAATAAATCTGCATGGAGCGAGATCCACTTTGCCTGGGCATCCCTTCTGCCTGAGAGAGAAGCGTGGTTGCGCCTGTGGAAAGATCCTTAAAGAAAGGGACATGTCTGTCACTGCACTCCCCAGGAGCCTGTCTCGGGAAAGTGCAGCATGCTGCCCCAGGAGAAGAGAAGGAGTCGTTGGCCTTGTGGACGGAAAACGGTCGCGAAGCAGGAGCGCCGGCCCTGGCAAGAACAGCGGGCCGGTGGCAAGACAATTGTCACCCTCTGCTTGTGCAGAGAGACGAAGCTAAGGAGACACGGGCGGATGATTGGGCACGGGAGCGTGCTCTAATCTGAGGAAGGAGTCTGGACAGAAGGAAGGCCTTTCCTGTGCCTCTGGGCCCAAGGGGATAGCAGGTCCTTGGCCACCTGTCCAGAGGGCAGACGTGGGCTTGCCACCAATCTCCCGAACCTGAACTCGCAGAAACACCTCCTGGAGGAACGGGCAATCAAATGCCGTCTTCCTCCAGGATGTGGCAGCCTTGGCGGAGGCAGGGGGTGTGTCGGGGAAACAGGGACAGTTTCCCATTACTCCCCATCCCAGGGCACGGGCCGTGTGCAGTGATCCTCTCGCGGCTCCTCAAGGATGGGGAAGGCACGAGCCTAGTCCCCTGTCCCCCTGAATGCCAGAGCGAAAGGGCAGGCCTTGCCTACGAGGAGAGATGTCATTGTGAGCAGAGTGCCATCCTAGGCCATGCACGCTGCTGCAGGGTCGAGGCTGGGTCTGCTTATTTCGGCTTGGTAGGATGAACCCAGGATGTGAACTTGGAGCCCGGGAAAGCAAGGCCCAAGAGGCACCAGCTCTCCCGCTGCTCTTCTTCCCTGAAGCGACTAAAGCCTTGCTGAGGAAGCAGCGGCCAAGTGCTGTTCGCTCCAAGCCAAAGCCTCTGCGAAAGCACAGCATTCGCCGAGAAATCAGAGTCGGATCTGCGGGCTCTACTGCTGCTTGCCTGAGCCCGGTGTAACGGTGGGAGAAACCCGCATACAGCGAAATCCTCTTTGCCCGGGCATCTCCTCTGGGAAAGCACAGCATTCACTGGGAAATCAGAATCGGATGTGGGGGATGCTGCTGCTGAATACCTAAGCTACTCTCCTCAGCACGTTGGAAGATACCCGCATGCAACGAAATCCTCTTTGCCCTAGCACCTCTTTGCCTAAGAGAGAAGCGTGGTTGCACATCTGAAAGGGCCTTAAGGAAAGGGACATGTCTTTCACTGCACTCCCCAGGAGCAAGTCTGGGGCAGGCCGAACAAGCCGCCCCCAGAGAAGAGAAGGTGCCATTGGCCTTGAGTTTGGGAAACGGTCGGGAAGCAGGAGAGCCTGCCGTGGCAGGAAGAGCAGGCCGGTGGCAAGACAAGTGTCACCCGCTCCCGGTGCGGAGAGACGAAGCCTCACTGCTAATGAGACATGAGGTGACGACTAGGGCAGGGGCACCTGCTCCACTCTGAGGAAGGAGTCTGGGCAGAAGGCAGGCCTGTCTTGTGCCTCTGGTCCCAAGGGGACAGCATGTCCTTGACCACCTGTCCGTAGGGCACACTTGGGCTTGCTACCAGGAGCCAAACCCGGAACTTGAGGAACAGCTCCCTCGTGAAATGGGCAGTCAGATGCCATCTTCCTCCAAGATGTGACAGCGTTTTCGGTGGCAGGGGGTTTGCCGGGGAAGGAGTGGGGACAGTCCCCCAAAGCTCCCCATTCCAGGGAACGGACGGTGTTCAGGGATCCTGTCGCCTCTCCTCTCCTGTGGCGAAGGCACTGGCCTTGTCCGTGAGTCCGCCTGAGAGCCAGTACCAAAGGCCAAGCGTTGCCTACAACGGGAGTTGGTAGTGTGCATTGAGTGCCATCCTAGGCCACGCACGCTGCTGCAGGTTTGTGGCTGTGTCTGCTTATTTCGGCCTGGCAGCGAGAACCCAGGGCGCCAACATGAAGCCCGGGACAGCAAGGCCTAAGACGGACCAGCTCTCCGCAGCTCTTCTTCCCTGACGCGACAGAGCAAACACCGAAATCCTTGCTGAGGAAGCAGCAACGAAGTGCGGTTCCCGCCAAGCTGAAAACCTATGCGAAAGCATAGCCATCGCTGGGAAATCAGAGTCGTTTCTGTGGGCTGCTGTTGCTGCTTGCCTTAGCCTAGTATTCGAGCACGGCGGGAGGAACCCGCATAGAGCAAAAGCCTCTTTGCTAGGGCATCCCCTCTGGGAAAGCACAGCATTCTCTGGGAAATCAGAGTCGGATCTGTGGGATGCTGCTGCTGTTTTCCTGAGGAAGACTCCACAGCACGGTGTACTAAATCTGCATGGAGCGAGATCCACTTTGCCTGGGCATCCCTTCTGCCTGAGAGAGAAGCGTGGTTGCGCCTGTGGAAAGAGCCTTAAAGAAAGGGACATGTCTGTCACTGCACTCCCCAGGAGCCTGTCTCGGGAAAGTGCAGCATGCTGCCCCAGGAGAAGAGAAGGAATGGTTGGCCTTGTGGACGGAAAACGGTCGCGAAGCAGGAGCGCCGGCCCTGGCAAGAACAGCGGGCCGGTGGCAAGACAATTGTCACCCTCTGCTTGTGCAGAGAGACGAAGCTAAGGAGACACGGGGGGATGATTGGGCACGGGAGCGTGCTCTAATCTGAGGAAGGAGTCTGGACAGAAGGAAGGCCTTTCCTGTGCCTCTGGGCCCAAGGGCATAGCAGGTCCTTGGCCACCTGTCCAGAGGGCAGACGTGGGCTTGCCACAAATCTCCCGAACCTGAACTCGCAGAAACACCTCCTGGAGGAACGGGCAATCAAATGCCGTCTTCCTCCAGGATGTGGCAGCCTTGGCGGAGGCAGGGGGTGTGTCGGGGAAACAGGGACAGTTTCCCATTACTCCCCATCCCAGGGCACGGGCCGTGTGCAGTGATCCTCTCGCGGCTCCTCAAGGATGGGGAAGGCACGAGCCTAGTCCCCTGTCCCCCTGAATGCCAGAGCGAAAGGGCAGGCCTTGCCTACGAGGAGAGATGTCATTGGGAGCAGAGTGCCATCCTAGGCCATGCACGCTGCTGCAGGGTCGAGGCTGGGTCTGCTTATTTCGGCTTGGTAGGATGAACCCAGGATGTGAACTTGGAGCCCGGGAAAGCAAGGCCCAAGAGGCACCAGCTCTCCCGCTGCTCTTCTTCCCTGAAGCGACTAAAGCCTTGCTGAGGAAGCAGCGGCCAAGTGCTGTTCGCTCCAAGCCAAAGCCTCTGCGAAAGCACAGCATTCGCCGAGAAATCAGATTCGGATCTGCGGGCTCTACTGCTGCTTGCCTGAGCCCGGTCTCGCGGTGGGAGAAACCCGCATACAGCGAAATCCTCTTTGCCCGGGCATCTCCTCTGGGAAAGCACAGCCTTCACTGGGAAAACAGAATCGGATGTGGGGGATGCTGCTGCTGAATACCTAAGCTACTCTCCACAGCACGTTGGAAGATACCCGCATGCAACGAAATCCTCTTTGCCCTAGCACCTCTTTGCCTAAGAGAGAAGCGTGGTTGCACATCTGAAAGGGCCTTAAGGAAAGGGACATGTCTTTCACTGCACTCCCCAGGAGCAAGTCTGGGGCAGGCCGAACAAGCCGCCCCCAGAGAAGAGAAGGTGCCATTGGCCTTGAGTTTGGGAAACGGTCGGGAAGCAGGAGAGCCTGCCGTGGCAGGAAGAGCAGGCCGGTGGCAAGACAAGTGTCACCCGCTCCCGGTGCGGAGAGACGAAGCCTCACTGCTAATGAGACATGAGGTGACGACTAGGGCAGGGGCACCTGCTCCACTCTGAGGAAGGAGTCTGGGCAGAAGGCAGGCCTGTCTTGTGCCTCTGGTCCCAAGGGGACAGCATGTCCTTGACCACCTGTCCGTAGGGCACACTTGGGCTTGCTACCAGGAGCCAAACCCGGAACTTGAGGGACAGCTCCCTCGTGAAATGGGCAGTCAGATGCCATCTTCCTCCAAGATGTGACAGCGTTTTCGGTGGCAGGGGGTTTGCCGGGGAAGGAGTGGGGACAGTCCCCCAAAGCTCCCCATTCCAGGGAACGGACGGTGTTCAGGGATCCTGTCGCCTCTCCTCTCCTGTGGCGAAGGCACTGGCCTTGTCCGTGAGTCCGCCTGAGAGCCAGTACCAAAGGCCAAGCGTTGCCTACAACGGGAGTTGGTAGTGTGCATTGAGTGCCATCCTAGGCCACGCACGCTGCTGCAGGTTTGTGGCTGTGTCTGCTTATTTCGGCCTGGCAGCGAGAACCCAGGGCGCCAACATGAAGCCCGGGACAGCAAGGCCTAAGACGGACCAGCTCTCCGCAGCTCTTCTTCCCTGACGCGACAGAGCAAACACCGAAATCCTTGCTGAGGAAGCAGCAACGAAGTGCGGTTCCCGCCAAGCTGAAAACCTATGCGAAAGCATAGCCATCGCTGGGAAATCAGAGTCGTTTCTGTGGGCTGCTGTTGCTGCTTGCCTTAGCCTAGTATTCGAGCACGGCGGGAGGAACCCGCATAGAGCAAAAGCCTCTTTGCTAGGGCATCCCCTCTGGGAAAGCACAGCATTCTCTGGGAAATCAGAGTCGGATCTGTGGGATGCTGCTGCTGTTTTCCTGAGGAAGACTCCACAGCACGGTGTAATAAATCTGCATGGAGCGAGATCCACTTTGCCTGGGCATCCCTTCTGCCTGAGAGAGAAGTGTGGTTGCGCCTCTGGAAAGAGCCTTAAAGAAAGGGACATGTCTGTCACTGCACTCCCCAGGAGCCTGTCTCGGGAAAGTGCAGCATGCTGCCCCAGGAGAAGAGAAGGAATGGTTGGCCTTGTGGACGGAAAACGGTCGCGAAGCAGGAGCGCCGGCCCTGGCAAGAACAGCGGGCCGGTGGCAAGACAATTGTCACCCTCTGCTTGTGCAGAGAGACGAAGCTAAGGAGACACGGGGGGATGATTGGGCACGGGAGCGTGCTCTAATCTGAGGAAGGAGTCTGGACAGAAGGAAGGCCTTTCCTGTGCCTCTGGGCCCAAGGGCATAGCAGGTCCTTGGCCACCTGTCCAGAGGGCAGACGTGGGCTTGCCACCAATCTCCCGAACCTGAACTCGCAGAAACACCTCCTGGAGGAACGGGCAATCAAATGCCGTCTTCCTCCAGGATGTGGCAGCCTTGGCGGAGGCAGGGGGTGTGTCGGGGAAACAGGGACAGTTTCCCATTACTCCCCATCCCAGGGCACGGGCCGTGTGCAGTGATCCTCTCGCGGCTCCTCCAGGATGGGGAAGGCACGAGCCTAGTCCCCTGTCCCCCTGAATGCCAGAGCGAAAGGGCAGGCCTTGCCTACGAGGAGAGATGTCATTGTGAGCAGAGTACCATCCTAGGCCATGCACGCTGCTGCAGGGTCGAGGCTGGGTCTGCTTATTTCGGCTTGGTAGGATGAACCCAGGATGTGAACTTGGAGCCCGGGAAAGCAAGGCCCAAAAGGCACCAGCTCTCCCGCTGCTCTTCTTCCCTGAAGCGACTAAAGCCTTGCTGAGGAAGCAGCGGCCAAGTGCTGTTCGCTCCAAGCCAAAGCCTCTGCGAAAGCACAGCATTCGCCGAGAAATCAGATTCGGATCTGCGGGCTCTACTGCTGCTTGCCTGAGCCCGGTCTCGCGGTGGGAGAAACCCGCATACAGCGAAATCCTCTTTGCCCGGGCATCTCCTCTGGGAAAGCACAGCCTTCACTGGGAAAACAGAATCGGATGTGGGGGATGCTGCTGCTGAATACCTAAGCTACTCTCCACAGCACGTTGGAAGATACCCGCATGCAACGAAATCCTCTTTGCCCTAGCACCTCTTTGCCTAAGAGAGAAGCGTGGTTGCACATCTGAAAGGGCCTTAAGGAAAGGGACATGTCTTTCACTGCACTCCCCAGGAGCAAGTCTGGGGCAGGCCGAACAAGCCGCCCCCAGAGAAGAGGAGGTGCCATTGGCCTTGAGTTTGGGAAACGGTCGGGAAGCAGGAGAGCCTGCCGTGGCAGGAAGAGCAGGCCGGTGGCAAGACAAGTGACACCCGCTCCCTGTGCGGAGAGACGAAGCCTCACTGCTAATGAGACATGAGGTGACGACTAGGGCAGGGGCACCTGCTCCACTCTGAGGAAGGAGTCTGGGCAGAAGGCAGGCCTGTCTTGTGCCTCTGGTCCCAAGGGGACAGCATGTCCTTGACCACCTGTCCGTAGGGCACACTTGGGCTTGCTACCAGGAGCCAAACCCGGAACTTGAGGAACAGCTCCCTCGTGAAATGGGCATTCAGATGCCATCTTCCCCCAAGATGTGACAGCGTTTTCGGTGGCAGGGGGTTTGCCGGGGAAGGAGTGGGGACAGTCCCCCAAAGCTCCCCATTCCAGGGAACGGACGGTGTTCAGGGATCCTGTCGCCTCTCCTCTCCTGTGGCGAAGGCACTGGCCTTGTCCGTGAGTCCGCCTGAGAGCCAGTACCAAAGGCCAAGCGTTGCCTACAACGGGAGTTGGTAGTGTGCATTGAGTGCCATCCTAGGCCACGCACGCTGCTGCAGGTTTGTGGCTGTGTCTGCTTATTTCGGCCTGGCAGCGAGAACCCAGGGCGCCAACATGAAGCCCGGGACAGCAAGGCCTAAGACGGACCAGCTCTCCGCAGCTCTTCTTCCCTGACGCGACAGAGCAAACACCGAAATCCTTGCTGAGGAAGCAGCAGCGAAGTGCGGTTCCCGCCAAGCTGAAAACCTATGCGAAAGCATAGCCATCGCTGGGAAATCAGAGTCGTTTCTGTGGGCTGCTGTTGCTGCTTGCCTTAGCCTAGTATTCGAGCACGGCGGGAGGAACCCGCATAGAGCAAAAGCCTCTTTGCTAGGGCATCCCCTCTGGGAAAGCACAGCATTCTCTGGGAAATCAGAGTCGGATCTGTGGGATGCTGCTGCTGTTTTCCTGAGGAAGACTCCACAGCACGGTGTAATAAATCTGCATGGAGCGAGATCCACTTTGCCTGGGCATCCCTTCTGCCTGAGAGAGAAGCGTGGTTGCGCCTGTGGAAAGATCCTTAAAGAAAGGGACATGTCTGTCACTGCACTCCCCAGGAGCCTGTCTCGGGAAAGTGCAGCATGCTGCCCCAGGAGAAGAGAAGGAGTCGTTGGCCTTGTGGACGGAAAACGGTCGCGAAGCAGGAGCGCCGGCCCTGGCAAGAACAGCGGGCCGGTGGCAAGACAATTGTCACCCTCTGCTTGTGCAGAGAGACGAAGCTAAGGAGACACGGGCGGATGATTGGGCACGGGAGCGTGCTCTAATCTGAGGAAGGAGTCTGGACAGAAGGAAGGCCTTTCCTGTGCCTCTGGGCCCAAGGGGATAGCAGGTCCTTGGCCACCTGTCCAGAGGGCAGACGTGGGCTTGCCACCAATCTCCCGAACCTGAACTCGCAGAAACACCTCCTGGAGGAACGGGCAATCAAATGCCGTCTTCCTCCAGGATGTGGCAGCCTTGGCGGAGGCAGGGGGTGTGTCGGGGAAACAGGGACAGTTTCCCATTACTCCCCATCCCAGGGCACGGGCCGTGTGCAGTGATCCTCTCGCGGCTCCTCAAGGATGGGGAAGGCACGAGCCTAGTCCCCTGTCCCCCTGAATGCCAGAGCGAAAGGGCAGGCCTTGCCTACGAGGAGAGATGTCATTGTGAGCAGAGTGCCATCCTAGGCCATGCACGCTGCTGCAGGGTCGAGGCTGGGTCTGCTTATTTCGGCTTGGTAGGATGAACCCAGGATGTGAACTTGGAGCCCGGGAAAGCAAGGCCCAAGAGGCACCAGCTCTCCCGCTGCTCTTCTTCCCTGAAGCGACTAAAGCCTTGCTGAGGAAGCAGCGGCCAAGTGCTGTTCGCTCCAAGCCAAAGCCTCTGCGAAAGCACAGCATTCGCCGAGAAATCAGAGTCGGATCTGCGGGCTCTACTGCTGCTTGCCTGAGCCCGGTGTAACGGTGGGAGAAACCCGCATACAGCGAAATCCTCTTTGCCCGGGCATCTCCTCTGGGAAAGCACAGCATTCACTGGGAAATCAGAATCGGATGTGGGGGATGCTGCTGCTGAATACCTAAGCTACTCTCCTCAGCACGTTGGAAGATACCCGCATGCAACGAAATCCTCTTTGCCCTAGCACCTCTTTGCCTAAGAGAGAAGCGTGGTTGCACATCTGAAAGGGCCTTAAGGAAAGGGACATGTCTTTCACTGCACTCCCCAGGAGCAAGTCTGGGGCAGGCCGAACAAGCCGCCCCCAGAGAAGAGAAGGTGCCATTGGCCTTGAGTTTGGGAAACGGTCGGGAAGCAGGAGAGCCTGCCGTGGCAGGAAGAGCAGGCCGGTGGCAAGACAAGTGTCACCCGCTCCCGGTGCGGAGAGACGAAGCCTCACTGCTAATGAGACATGAGGTGACGACTAGGGCAGGGGCACCTGCTCCACTCTGAGGAAGGAGTCTGGGCAGAAGGCAGGCCTGTCTTGTGCCTCTGGTCCCAAGGGGACAGCATGTCCTTGACCACCTGTCCGTAGGGCACACTTGGGCTTGCTACCAGGAGCCAAACCCGGAACTTGAGGAACAGCTCCCTCGTGAAATGGGCAGTCAGATGCCATCTTCCTCCAAGATGTGACAGCGTTTTCGGTGGCAGGGGGTTTGCCGGGGAAGGAGTGGGGACAGTCCCCCAAAGCTCCCCATTCCAGGGAACGGACGGTGTTCAGGGATCCTGTCGCCTCTCCTCTCCTGTGGCGAAGGCACTGGCCTTGTCCGTGAGTCCGCCTGAGAGCCAGTACCAAAGGCCAAGCGTTGCCTACAACGGGAGTTGGTAGTGTGCATTGAGTGCCATCCTAGGCCACGCACGCTGCTGCAGGTTTGTGGCTGTGTCTGCTTATTTCGGCCTGGCAGCGAGAACCCAGGGCGCCAACATGAAGCCCGGGACAGCAAGGCCTAAGACGGACCAGCTCTCCGCAGCTCTTCTTCCCTGACGCGACAGAGCAAACACCGAAATCCTTGCTGAGGAAGCAGCAACGAAGTGCGGTTCCCGCCAAGCTGAAAACCTATGCGAAAGCATAGCCATCGCTGGGAAATCAGAGTCGTTTCTGTGGGCTGCTGTTGCTGCTTGCCTTAGCCTAGTATTCGAGCACGGCGGGAGGAACCCGCATAGAGCAAAAGCCTCTTTGCTAGGGCATCCCCTCTGGGAAAGCACAGCATTCTCTGGGAAATCAGAGTCGGATCTGTGGGATGCTGCTGCTGTTTTCCTGAGGAAGACTCCACAGCACGGTGTACTAAATCTGCATGGAGCGAGATCCACTTTGCCTGGGCATCCCTTCTGCCTGAGAGAGAAGCGTGGTTGCGCCTGTGGAAAGAGCCTTAAAGAAAGGGACATGTCTGTCACTGCACTCCCCAGGAGCCTGTCTCGGGAAAGTGCAGCATGCTGCCCCAGGAGAAGAGAAGGAATGGTTGGCCTTGTGGACGGAAAACGGTCGCGAAGCAGGAGCGCCGGCCCTGGCAAGAACAGCGGGCCGGTGGCAAGACAATTGTCACCCTCTGCTTGTGCAGAGAGACGAAGCTAAGGAGACACGGGGGGATGATTGGGCACGGGAGCGTGCTCTAATCTGAGGAAGGAGTCTGGACAGAAGGAAGGCCTTTCCTGTGCCTCTGGGCCCAAGGGCATAGCAGGTCCTTGGCCACCTGTCCAGAGGGCAGACGTGGGCTTGCCACAAATCTCCCGAACCTGAACTCGCAGAAACACCTCCTGGAGGAACGGGCAATCAAATGCCGTCTTCCTCCAGGATGTGGCAGCCTTGGCGGAGGCAGGGGGTGTGTCGGGGAAACAGGGACAGTTTCCCATTACTCCCCATCCCAGGGCACGGGCCGTGTGCAGTGATCCTCTCGCGGCTCCTCCAGGATGGGGAAGGCACGAGCCTAGTCCCCTGTCCCCCTGAATGCCAGAGCGAAAGGGCAGGCCTTGCCTACGAGGAGAGATGTCATTGTGAGCAGAGTACCATCCTAGGCCATGCACGCTGCTGCAGGGTCGAGGCTGGGTCTGCTTATTTCGGCTTGGTAGGATGAACCCAGGATGTGAACTTGGAGCCCGGGAAAGCAAGGCCCAAGAGGCACCAGCTCTCCCGCTGCTCTTCTTCCCTGAAGCGACTAAAGCCTTGCTGAGGAAGCAGCGGCCAAGTGCTGTTCGCTCCAAGCCAAAGCCTCTGCGAAAGCACAGCATTCGCCGAGAAATCAGATTCGGATCTGCGGGCTCTACTGCTGCTTGCCTGAGCCCGGTCTCGCGGTGGGAGAAACCCGCATACAGCGAAATCCTCTTTGCCCGGGCATCTCCTCTGGGAAAGCACAGCCTTCACTGGGAAAACAGAATCGGATGTGGGGGATGCTGCTGCTGAATACCTAAGCTACTCTCCACAGCACGTTGGAAGATACCCGCATGCAACGAAATCCTCTTTGCCCTAGCACCTCTTTGCCTAAGAGAGAAGCGTGGTTGCACATCTGAAAGGGCCTTAAGGAAAGGGACATGTCTTTCACTGCACTCCCCAGGAGCAAGTCTGGGGCAGGCCGAACAAGCCGCCCCCAGAGAAGAGGAGGTGCCATTGGCCTTGAGTTTGGGAAACGGTCGGGAAGCAGGAGAGCCTGCCGTGGCAGGAAGAGCAGGCCGGTGGCAAGACAAGTGTCACCCGCTCCCTGTGCGGAGAGACGAAGCCTCACTGCTAATGAGACATGAGGTGACGACTAGGGCAGGGGCACCTGCTCCACTCTGAGGAAGGAGTCTGGGCAGAAGGCAGGCCTGTCTTGTGCCTCTGGTCCCAAGGGGACAGCATGTCCTTGACCACCTGTCCGTAGGGCACACTTGGGCTTGCTACCAGGAGCCAAACCCGGAACTTGAGGAACAGCTCCCTCGTGAAATGGGCATTCAGATGCCATCTTCCCCCAAGATGTGACAGCGTTTTCGGTGGCAGGGGGTTTGCCGGGGAAGGAGTGGGGACAGTCCCCCAAAGCTCCCCATTCCAGGGAACGGACGGTGTTCAGGGATCCTGTCGCCTCTCCTCTCCTGTGGCGAAGGCACTGGCCTTGTCCGTGAGTCCGCCTGAGAGCCAGTACCAAAGGCCAAGCGTTGCCTACAACGGGAGTTGGTAGTGTGCATTGAGTGCCATCCTAGGCCACGCACGCTGCTGCAGGTTTGTGGCTGTGTCTGCTTATTTCGGCCTGGCAGCGAGAACCCAGGGCGCCAACATGAAGCCCGGGACAGCAAGGCCTAAGACGGACCAGCTCTCCGCAGCTCTTCTTCCCTGACGCAACAGAGCAAACACCGAAATCCTTGCTGAGGAAGCAGCAGCGAAGTGCGGTTCCCGCCAAGCTGAAAACCTATGCTAAAGCATAGCCATCGCTGGGAAATCAGAGTCGTTTCTGTGGGCTGCTGTTGCTGCTTGCCTTAGCCTAGTATTCGAGCACGGCGGGAGGAACCCGCATAGAGCAAAAGCCTCTTTGCTAGGGCATCCCCTCTGGGAAAGCACAGCATTCTCTGGGAAATCAGAGTCGGATCTGTGGGATGCTGCTGCTGTTTTCCTGAGGAAGACTCCACAGCACGGTGTAATAAATCTGCATGGAGCGAGATCCACTTTGCCTGGGCATCCCTTCTGCCTGAGAGAGAAGCGTGGTTGCGCCTGTGGAAAGATCCTTAAAGAAAGGGACATGTCTGTCACTGCACTCCCCAGGAGCCTGTCTCGGGAAAGTGCAGCATGCTGCCCCAGGAGAAGAGAAGGAGTCGTTGGCCTTGTGGACGGAAAACGGTCGCGAAGCAGGAGCGCCGGCCCTGGCAAGAACAGCGGGCCGGTGGCAAGACAATTGTCACCCTCTGCTTGTGCAGAGAGACGAAGCTAAGGAGACACGGGCGGATGATTGGGCACGGGAGCGTGCTCTAATCTGAGGAAGGAGTCTGGACAGAAGGAAGGCCTTTCCTGTGCCTCTGGGCCCAAGGGGATAGCAGGTCCTTGGCCACCTGTCCAGAGGGCAGACGTGGGCTTGCCACCAATCTCCCGAACCTGAACTCGCAGAAACACCTCCTGGAGGAACGGGCAATCAAATGCCGTCTTCCTCCAGGATGTGGCAGCCTTGGCGGAGGCAGGGGGTGTGTCGGGGAAACAGGGACAGTTTCCCATTACTCCCCATCCCAGGGCACGGGCCGTGTGCAGTGATCCTCTCGCGGCTCCTCAAGGATGGGGAAGGCACGAGCCTAGTCCCCTGTCCCCCTGAATGCCAGAGCGAAAGGGCAGGCCTTGCCTACGAGGAGAGATGTCATTGTGAGCAGAGTGCCATCCTAGGCCATGCACGCTGCTGCAGGGTCGAGGCTGGGTCTGCTTATTTCGGCTTGGTAGGATGAACCCAGGATGTGAACTTGGAGCCCGGGAAAGCAAGGCCCAAGAGGCACCAGCTCTCCCGCTGCTCTTCTTCCCTGAAGCGACTAAAGCCTTGCTGAGGAAGCAGCGGCCAAGTGCTGTTCGCTCCAAGCCAAAGCCTCTGCGAAAGCACAGCATTCGCCGAGAAATCAGAGTCGGATCTGCGGGCTCTACTGCTGCTTGCCTGAGCCCGGTGTAACGGTGGGAGAAACCCGCATACAGCGAAATCCTCTTTGCCCGGGCATCTCCTCTGGGAAAGCACAGCATTCACTGGGAAATCAGAATCGGATGTGGGGGATGCTGCTGCTGAATACCTAAGCTACTCTCCTCAGCACGTTGGAAGATACCCGCATGCAACGAAATCCTCTTTGCCCTAGCACCTCTTTGCCTAAGAGAAGCGTGGTTGCACATCTGAAAGGGCCTTAAGGAAAGGGACATGTCTTTCACTGCACTCCCCAGGAGCAAGTCTGGGGCAGGCCGAACAAGCCGCCCCCAGAGAAGAGAAGGTGCCATTGGCCTTGAGTTTGGGAAACGGTCGGGAAGCAGGAGAGCCTGCCGTGGCAGGAAGAGCAGGCCGGTGGCAAGACAAGTGTCACCCGCTCCCGGTGCGGAGAGACGAAGCCTCACTGCTAATGAGACATGAGGTGACGACTAGGGCAGGGGCACCTGCTCCACTCTGAGGAAGGAGTCTGGGCAGAAGGCAGGCCTGTCTTGTGCCTCTGGTCCCAAGGGGACAGCATGTCCTTGACCACCTGTCCGTAGGGCACACTTGGGCTTGCTACCAGGAGCCAAACCCGGAACTTGAGGAACAGCTCCCTCGTGAAATGGGCAGTCAGATGCCATCTTCCTCCAAGATGTGACAGCGTTTTCGGTGGCAGGGGGTTTGCCGGGGAAGGAGTGGGGACAGTCCCCCAAAGCTCCCCATTCCAGGGAACGGACGGTGTTCAGGGATCCTGTCGCCTCTCCTCTCCTGTGGCGAAGGCACTGGCCTTGTCCGTGAGTCCGCCTGAGAGCCAGTACCAAAGGCCAAGCGTTGCCTACAACGGGAGTTGGTAGTGTGCATTGAGTGCCATCCTAGGCCACGCACGCTGCTGCAGGTTTGTGGCTGTGTCTGCTTATTTCGGCCTGGCAGCGAGAACCCAGGGCGCCAACATGAAGCCCGGGACAGCAAGGCCTAAGACGGACCAGCTCTCCGCAGCTCTTCTTCCCTGACGCGACAGAGCAAACACCGAAATCCTTGCTGAGGAAGCAGCAACGAAGTGCGGTTCCCGCCAAGCTGAAAACCTATGCGAAAGCATAGCCATCGCTGGGAAATCAGAGTCGTTTCTGTGGGCTGCTGTTGCTGCTTGCCTTAGCCTAGTATTCGAGCACGGCGGGAGGAACCCGCATAGAGCAAAAGCCTCTTTGCTAGGGCATCCCCTCTGGGAAAGCACAGCATTCTCTGGGAAATCAGAGTCGGATCTGTGGGATGCTGCTGCTGTTTTCCTGAGGAAGACTCCACAGCACGGTGTACTAAATCTGCATGGAGCGAGATCCACTTTGCCTGGGCATCCCTTCTGCCTGAGAGAGAAGCGTGGTTGCGCCTGTGGAAAGAGCCTTAAAGAAAGGGACATGTCTGTCACTGCACTCCCCAGGAGCCTGTCTCGGGAAAGTGCAGCATGCTGCCCCAGGAGAAGAGAAGGAGTCCTTGGCCTTGTGGACGGAAAACGGTCGCGAAGCAGGAGCGCCGGCCCTGGCAAGAACAGCGGGCCGGTGGCAAGACAATTGTCACCCTCTGCTTGTGCAGAGAGACGAAGCTAAGGAGACACGGGGGGATGATTGGGCACGGGAGCGTGCTCTAATCTGAGGAAGGAGTCTGGACAGAAGGAAGGCCTTTCCTGTGCCTCTGGGCCCAAGGGGATAGCAGGTCCTTGGCCACCTGTCCAGAGGGCAGACGTGGGCTTGCCACCAATCTCCCGAACCTGAACTCGCAGAAACACCTCCTGGAGGAACGGGCAATTAAATGCCGTCTTCCTCCAGGATGTGGCAGCCTTGGCGGAGGCAGGGGGTGTGTCGGGGAAACAGGGACAGTTTCCCATTACTCCCCATCCCAGGGCACGGGCCGTGTGCAGTGATCCTCTCGCGGCTCCTCAAGGATGGGGAAGGCACGAGCCTAGTCCCCTGTCCCCCTGAATGCCAGAGCGAAAGAGCAGGCCTTGCCTACGAGGAGAGATGTCATTGTGAGCAGAGTGCCATCCTAGGCCATGCACGCTGCTGCAGGGTCGAGGCTGGGTCTGCTTATTTCGGCTTGGTAGGATGAACCCAGGATGTGAACTTGGAGCCCGGGAAAGCAAGGCCCAAGAGGCACCAGCTCTCCCGCTGCTCTTCTTCCCTGAAGCGACTAAAGCCTTGCTGAGGAAGCAGCGGCCAAGTGCTGTTCGCTCCAAGCCAAAGCCTCTGTGAAAGCACAGCATTCGCCGAGAAATCAGAGTCGGATCTGCGGGCTCTACTGCTGCTTGCCTGAGCCCGGTGTAACGGTGGGAGAAACCCGCATACAGCGAAATCCTCTTTGCCCGGGCATCTCCTCTGGGAAAGCACAGCATTCACTCGGAAATCAGAATCGGATGTGGGGGATGCTGCTGCTGAATACCTAAGCTACTCTCCACAGCACGTTGGAAGATACCCGCATGCAACGAAATCCTCTTTGCCCTAGCACCTCTTTGCCTAAGAGAGAAGCGTGGTTGCACATCTGAAAGGGCCTTAAGGAAAGGGACATGTCTTTCACTGCACTCCCCAGGAGCAAGTCTGGGGCAGGCCGAACAAGCCGCCCCCAGAGAAGAGAAGGTGCCATTGGCCTTGAGTTTGGGAAACGGTCGGGAAGCAGGAGAGCCTGCCGTGGCAGGAAGAGCAGGCCGGTGGCAAGACAAGTGTCACTCGCTCCCTGTGCGGAGAGACGAAGCCTCACTGCTAATGAGACATGAGGTGACGACTAGGGCAGGGGCACCTGCTCCACTCTGAGGAAGGAGTCTGGGCAAAAGGCAGGCCTGTCTTGTGCCTCTGGTCCCAAGGGGACAGCATGTCCTTGACCACCTGTCCGTAGGGCACACTTGGGCTTGCTACCAGGAGCCAAACCCGGAACTTGAGGAACAGCTCCCTCGTGAAATGGGCAGTCAGATGCCATCTTCCTCCAAGATGTGACAGCGTTTTCGGTGGCAGGGGGTTTGCCGGGGAAGGAGTGGGGACAGTCCCCCAAAGCTCCCCATTCCAGGGAACGGACGGTGTTCAGGGATCCTGTCGCCTCTCCTCTCCTGTGGCGAAGGCACTGGCCTTGTCCGTGAGTCCGCCTGAGAGCCAGTACCAAAGGCCAAGCGTTGCCTACAACGGGAGTTGGTAGTGTGCATTGAGTGCCATCCTAGGCCACGCACGCTGCTGCAGGTTTGTGGCTGTGTCTGCTTATTTCGGCCTGGCAGCGAGAACCCAGGGCGCCAACATGAAGCCCGGGACAGCAAGGCCTAAGACGGACCAGCTCTCCGCAGCTCTTCTTCCCTGACGCGACAGAGCAAACACCGAAATCCTTGCTGAGGAAGCAGCAGCGAAGTGCGGTTCCCGCCAAGCTGAAAACCTATGCGAAAGCATAGCCATCGCTGGGAAATCAGAGTCGTTTCTGTGGGCTGCTGTTGCTGCTTGCCTTAGCCTAGTATTCGAGCACGGCGGGAGGAACCCGCATAGAGCAAAAGCCTCTTTGCTAGGGCATCCCGTCTGAGAAAGCACAGCATTCTCTGGGAAATCAGAGTCGGATCTGTGGGATGCTGCTGCTGTTTTCCTGAGGAAGACTCCACAGCACGGTGTAATAAATCCGCATGGAGCGAGATCCACTTTGCCTGGGCATCCCTTCTGCCTGAGAGAGAAGCGTGGTTGCGCCTGTGGAAAGATCCTTAAAGAAAGGGACATGTCTGTCACTGCACTCCGCAGGAGCCTGTCTAGGGAAAGTGCAGCATGCTGCCCCAGGAGAAGAGAAGGAGTCGTTGGCCTTGTGGACGGAAAACGGTCGCGAAGCAGGAGCGCCGGCCCTGGCAAGAACAGCGGGCCGGTGGCAAGACAATTGTCAACCTCTGCTTGTGCAGAGAGACGAAGCTAAGGAGACACGAGGGGATGATTGGGCACGGGAGCGTGCTCTAATCTGAGGAAGGAGTCTGGACAGAAGGAAGGCCTTTCCTGTGCCTCTGGGCCCAAGGGGATAGCAGGTCCTTGGCCACCTGTCCAGAGGGCAGACGTGGGCTTGCCACCAATCTCCCGAACCTGAACTCGCAGAAACACCTCCTGGAGGAACGGGCAATCAAATGCCGTCTTCCTCCAGGATGTGGCAGCCTTGGCGGAGGCAGGGGGTGTGTCGGGGAAACAGGGACAGTTTCCCATTACTCCCCATCCCAGGGCACGGGCCGTGTGCAGTGATCCTCTCGCGGCTCCTCAAGGATGGGGAAGGCACGAGCCTAGTCCCCTGTCCCCCTGAATGCCAGAGCGAAAGGGCAGGCCTTGCCTACGAGGAGAGATGTCATTGTGAGCAGAGTGCCATCCTAGGCCATGCACGCTGCTGCAGGGTCGAGGCTGGGTCTGCTTATTTCGGCTTGGTAGGATGAACCCAGGATGTGAACTTGGAGCCCGGGAAAGCAAGGCCCAAGAGGCACCAGCTCTCCCGCTGCTCTTCTTCCCTGAAGCGACTAAAGCCTTGCTGAGGAAGCAGCGGCCAAGTGCTGTTCGCTCCAAGCCAAAGCCTCTGTGAAAGCACAGCATTCGCCGAGAAATCAGAGTCGGATCTGCGGGCTCTACTGCTGCTTGCCTGAGCCCGGTGTAACGGTGGGAGAAACCCGCATACAGCGAAATCCTCTTTGCCCGGGCATCTCCTCTGGGAAAGCACAGCATTCACTGGGAAATCAGAATCGGATGTGGGGGATGCTGCTGCTGAATACCTAAGCTACTCTCCACAGCACGTTGGAAATACCCGCATGCAACGAAATCCTCTTTGCCCTAGCACCTCTTTGCCTAAGAGAGAAGCGTGGTTGCACATCTGAAAGGGCCTTAAGGAAAGGGACATGTCTTTCACTGCACTCCCCAGGAGCAAGTCTGGGGCAGGCCGAACAAGCCGCCCCCAGAGAAGAGAAGGTGCCATTGGCCTTGAGTTTGGGAAACGGTCGGGAAGCAGGAGAGCCTGCCGTGGCAGGAAGAGCAGGCCGGTGGCAAGACAAGTGTCACCCGCTCCCGGTGCGGAGAGACGAAGCCTCACTGCTAATGAGACATGAGGTGACGACTAGGGCAGGGGCACCTGCTCCACTCTGAGGAAGGAGTCTGGGCAGAAGGCAGGCCTGTCTTGTGCCTCTGGTCCCAAGGGGACAGCATGTCCTTGACCACCTGTCCGTAGGGCACACTTGGGCTTGCTACCAGGAGCCAAACCCGGAACTTGAGGAACAGCTCCCTCGTGAAATGGGCAGTCAGATGCCATCTTCCTCCAAGATGTGACAGCGTTTTCGGTGGCAGGGGGTTTGCCGGGGAAGGAGTGGGGACAGTCCCCCAAAGCTCCCCATTCCAGGGAACGGACGGTGTTCAGGGATCCTGTCGCCTCTCCTCTCCTGTGGCGAAGGCACTGGCCTTGTCCGTGAGTCCGCCTGAGAGCCAGTACCAAAGGCCAAGCGTTGCCTACAACGGGAGTTGGTAGTGTGCATTGAGTGCCATCCTAGGCCACGCACGCTGCTGCAGGTTTGTGGCTGTGTCTGCTTATTTCGGCCTGGCAGCGAGAACCCAGGGCGCCAACATGAAGCCCGGGACACCAAGGCCTAAGACGGACCAGCTCTCCGCAGCTCTTCTTCCCTGACGCGACAGAGCAAACACCGAAATCCTTGCTGAGGAAGCAGCAACGAAGTGCGGTTCCCGCCAAGCTGAAAACCTATGCGAAAGCATAGCCATCGCTGGGAAATCAGAGTCGTTTCTGTGGGCTGCTGTTGCTGCTTGCCTTAGCCTAGTATTCGAGCACGGCGGGAGGAACCCGCATAGAGCAAAAGCCTCTTTGCTAGGGCATCCCCTCTGGGAAAGCACAGCATTCTCTGGGAAATCAGAGTCGGATCTGTGGGATGCTGCTGCTGTTTTCCTGAGGAAGACTCCACAGCACGGTGTACTAAATCTGCATGGAGCGAGATCCACTTTGCCTGGGCATCCCTTCTGCCTGAGAGAGAAGCGTGGTTGCGCCTGTGGAAAGAGCCTTAAAGAAAGGGACATGTCTGTCACTGCACTCCCCAGGAGCCTGTCTCGGGAAAGTGCAGCATGCTGCCCCAGGAGAAGAGAAGGAGTCGTTGGCCTTGTGGACGGAAAACGGTCGCGAAGCAGGAGCGCCGGCCCTGGCAAGAACAGCGGGCCGGTGGCAAGACAATTGTCACCCTCTGCTTGTGCAGAGAGACGAAGCTAAGGAGACACGGGGGGATGATTGGGCACGGGAGCGTGCTCTAATCTGAGGAAGGAGTCTGGACAGAAGGAAGGCCTTTCCTGTGCCTCTGGGCCCAAGGGGATAGCAGGTCCTTGGCCACCTGTCCAGAGGGCAGACGTGGGCTTGCCACCAATCTCCCGAACCTGAACTCGCAGAAACACCTCCTGGAGGAACGGGCAATTAAATGCCGTCTTCCTCCAGGATGTGGCAGCCTTGGCGGAGGCAGGGGGTGTGTCGGGGAAACAGGGACAGTTTCCCATTACTCCCCATCCCAGGGCACGGGCCGTGTGCAGTGATCCTCTCGCGGCTCCTCAAGGATGGGGAAGGCACGAGCCTAGTCCCCTGTCCCCCTGAATGCCAGAGCGAAAGAGCAGGCCTTGCCTACGAGGAGAGATGTCATTGTGAGCAGAGTGCCATCCTAGGCCATGCACGCTGCTGCAGGGTCGAGGCTGGGTCTGCTTATTTCGGCTTGGTAGGATGAACCCAGGATGTGAACTTGGAGCCCGGGAAAGCAAGGCCCAAGAGGCACCAGCTCTCCCGCTGCTCTTCTTCCCTGAAGCGACTAAAGCCTTGCTGAGGAAGCAGCGGCCAAGTGCTGTTCGCTCCAAGCCAAAGCCTCTGTGAAAGCACAGCATTCGCCGAGAAATCAGAGTCGGATCTGCGGGCTCTACTGCTGCTTGCCTGAGCCCGGTGTAACGGTGGGAGAAACCCGCATACAGCGAAATCCTCTTTGCCCGGGCATCTCCTCTGGGAAAGCACAGCATTCACTGGGAAATCAGAATCGGATGTGGGGGATGCTGCTGCTGAATACCTAAGCTACTCTCCACAGCACGTTGGAAGATACCCGCATGCAACGAAATCCTCTTTGCCCTAGCACCTCTTTGCCTAAGAGAGAAGCGTGGTTGCACATCTGAAAGGGCCTTAAGGAAAGGGACATGTCTTTCACTGCACTCCCCAGGAGCAAGTCTGGGGCAGGCCGAACAAGCCGCCCCCAGAGAAGAGAAGGTGCCATTGGCCTTGAGTTTGGGAAACGGTCGGGAAGCAGGAGAGCCTGCCGTGGCAGGAAGAGCAGGCCGGTGGCAAGACAAGTGTCACTCGCTCCCTGTGCGGAGAGACGAAGCCTCACTGCTAATGAGACATGAGGTGACGACTAGGGCAGGGGCACCTGCTCCACTCTGAGGAAGGAGTCTGGGCAAAAGGCAGGCCTGTCTTGTGCCTCTGGTCCCAAGGGGACAGCATGTCCTTGACCACCTGTCCGTAGGGCACACTTGGGCTTGCTACCAGGAGCCAAACCCGGAACTTGAGGAACAGCTCCCTCGTGAAATGGGCAGTCAGATGCCATCTTCCTCCAAGATGTGACAGCGTTTTCGGTGGCAGGGGGTTTGCCGGGGAAGGAGTGGGGACAGTCCCCCAAAGCTCCCCATTCCAGGGAACGGACGGTGTTCAGGGATCCTGTCGCCTCTCCTCTCCTGTGGCGAAGGCACTGGCCTTGTCCGTGAGTCCGCCTGAGAGCCAGTACCAAAGGCCAAGCGTTGCCTACAACGGGAGTTGGTAGTGTGCATTGAGTGCCATCCTAGGCCACGCACGCTGCTGCAGGTTTGTGGCTGTGTCTGCTTATTTCGGCCTGGCAGCGAGAACCCAGGGCGCCAACATGAAGCCCGGGACAGCAAGGCCTAAGACGGACCAGCTCTCCGCAGCTCTTCTTCCCTGACGCGACAGAGCAAACACCGAAATCCTTGCTGAGGAAGCAGCAGCGAAGTGCGGTTCCCGCCAAGCTGAAAACCTATGCGAAAGCATAGCCATCGCTGGGAAATCAGAGTCGTTTCTGTGGGCTGCTGTTGCTGCTTGCCTTAGCCTAGTATTCGAGCACGGCGGGAGGAACCCGCATAGAGCAAAAGCCTCTTTGCTAGGGCATCCCGTCTGAGAAAGCACAGCATTCTCTGGGAAATCAGAGTCGGATCTGTGGGATGCTGCTGCTGTTTTCCTGAGGAAGACTCCACAGCACGGTGTAATAAATCCGCATGGAGCGAGATCCACTTTGCCTGGGCATCCCTTCTGCCTGAGAGAGAAGCGTGGTTGCGCCTGTGGAAAGATCCTTAAAGAAAGGGACATGTCTGTCACTGCACTCCGCAGGAGCCTGTCTAGGGAAAGTGCAGCATGCTGCCCCAGGAGAAGAGAAGGAGTCGTTGGCCTTGTGGACGGAAAACGGTCGCGAAGCAGGAGCGCCGGCCCTGGCAAGAACAGCGGGCCGGTGGCAAGACAATTGTCAACCTCTGCTTGTGCAGAGAGACGAAGCTAAGGAGACACGAGGGGATGATTGGGCACGGGAGCGTGCTCTAATCTGAGGAAGGAGTCTGGACAGAAGGAAGGCCTTTCCTGTGCCTCTGGGCCCAAGGGGATAGCAGGTCCTTGGCCACCTGTCCAGAGGGCAGACGTGGGCTTGCCACCAATCTCCCGAACCTGAACTCGCAGAAACACCTCCTGGAGGAACGGGCAATCAAATGCCGTCTTCCTCCAGGATGTGGCAGCCTTGGCGGAGGCAGGGGGTGTGTCGGGGAAACAGGGACAGTTTCCCATTACTCCCCATCCCAGGGCACGGGCCGTGTGCAGTGATCCTCTCGCGGCTCCTCAAGGATGGGGAAGGCACGAGCCTAGTCCCCTGTCCCCCTGAATGCCAGAGCGAAAGGGCAGGCCTTGCCTACGAGGAGAGATGTCATTGTGAGCAGAGTGCCATCCTAGGCCATGCACGCTGCTGCAGGGTCGAGGCTGGGTCTGCTTATTTCGGCTTGGTAGGATGAACCCAGGATGTGAACTTGGAGCCCGGGAAAGCAAGGCCCAAGAGGCACCAGCTCTCCCGCTGCTCTTCTTCCCTGAAGCGACTAAAGCCTTGCTGAGGAAGCAGCGGCCAAGTGCTGTTCGCTCCAAGCCAAAGCCTCTGTGAAAGCACAGCATTCGCCGAGAAATCAGAGTCGGATCTGCGGGCTCTACTGCTGCTTGCCTGAGCCCGGTGTAACGGTGGGAGAAACCCGCATACAGCGAAATCCTCTTTGCCCGGGCATCTCCTCTGGGAAAGCACAGCATTCACTGGGAAATCAGAATCGGATGTGGGGGATGCTGCTGCTGAATACCTAAGCTACTCTCCACAGCACGTTGGAAATACCCGCATGCAACGAAATCCTCTTTGCCCTAGCACCTCTTTGCCTAAGAGAGAAGCGTGGTTGCACATCTGAAAGGGCCTTAAGGAAAGGGACATGTCTTTCACTGCACTCCCCAGGAGCAAGTCTGGGGCAGGCCGAACAAGCCGCCCCCAGAGAAGAGAAGGTGCCATTGGCCTTGAGTTTGGGAAACGGTCGGGAAGCAGGAGAGCCTGCCGTGGCAGGAAGAGCAGGCCGGTGGCAAGACAAGTGTCACCCGCTCCCGGTGCGGAGAGACGAAGCCTCACTGCTAATGAGACATGAGGTGACGACTAGGGCAGGGGCACCTGCTCCACTCTGAGGAAGGAGTCTGGGCAGAAGGCAGGCCTGTCTTGTGCCTCTGGTCCCAAGGGGACAGCATGTCCTTGACCACCTGTCCGTAGGGCACACTTGGGCTTGCTACCAGGAGCCAAACCCGGAACTTGAGGAACAGCTCCCTCGTGAAATGGGCAGTCAGATGCCATCTTCCTCCAAGATGTGACAGCGTTTTCGGTGGCAGGGGGTTTGCCGGGGAAGGAGTGGGGACAGTCCCCCAAAGCTCCCCATTCCAGGGAACGGACGGTGTTCAGGGATCCTGTCGCCTCTCCTCTCCTGTGGCGAAGGCACTGGCCTTGTCCGTGAGTCCGCCTGAGAGCCAGTACCAAAGGCCAAGCGTTGCCTACAACGGGAGTTGGTAGTGTGCATTGAGTGCCATCCTAGGCCACGCACGCTGCTGCAGGTTTGTGGCTGTGTCTGCTTATTTCGGCCTGGCAGCGAGAACCCAGGGCGCCAACATGAAGCCCGGGACACCAAGGCCTAAGACGGACCAGCTCTCCGCAGCTCTTCTTCCCTGACGCGACAGAGCAAACACCGAAATCCTTGCTGAGGAAGCAGCAGCGAAGTGCGGTTCCCGCCAAGCTGAAAACCTATGCGAAAGCATAGCCATCGCTGGGAAATCAGAGTCGTTTCTGTGGGCTGCTGTTGCTGCTTGCCTTAGCCTAGTATTCGAGCACGGCGGGAGGAACCCGCATAGAGCAAAAGCCTCTTTGCTAGGGCATCCCCTCTGGGAAAGCACAGCATTCTCTGGGAAATCAGAGTCGGATGTGTGGGATGCTGCTGCTGTTTTCCTGAGGAAGACTCCACAGCACGGTGTAATAAATCTGCATGGAGCGAGATCCACTTTGCCTGGGCATCCCTTCTGCCTGAGAGAGAAGCGTGGTTGCGCCTGTGGAAAGATCCTTAAAGAAAGGGACATGTCTGTCACTGCACTCCCCAGGAGCCTGTCTCGGGAAAGTGCAGCATGCTGCCCCAGGAGAAGAGAAGGAGTCGTTGGCCTTGTGGAAGGAAAACGGTCGCGAATAAGGAGCGCCGGCCCTGGCAAGAACAGCGGGCCGGTGGCAACACAATTGTCACCCTCTGCTTGTGCAGAGAGACGAAGCTAAGGAGACACGGGGGGATGATTGGGCAGGGGAGCGTGCTCTAATCTGAGGAAGGAGTCTGGACAGAAGGAAGGCCTTTCCTGTGCCTCTGGGCCCAAGGGGATAGCAGGTCCTTGGCCACCTGTCCAGAGGGCAGACTTGGGCTTGCCACCAATCTCCCGAACCTGGAGGAACGGGCAATGAAATGCCGTCTTTCTCCAGGATGTGGCAGCCTTGGCGGAGGCAGGGGGTGTGTCGGGGAAACAGGGACAGTTTCCCATTACTCCCCATCCCAGGGCACGGGCCGTGTGCAGTGATCCTCTCGCGGCTCCTCAAAGATGGGGAAGGCACGAGCCTAGTCCCCTGTCCCTCTGAATGCCAGAGCGAAAGGGCAGGCCTTGCCTACGAGGAGAGATGTCATTGTGAGCAGAGTGCCATCCTAGGCCATGCACGCTGCTGCAGGGTCGAGGCTGGGTCTGCTTATTTCGGCTTGGTAGGATGAACCCAGGATGTGAACTTGGAGCCCGGGAAAGCAAGGCCCAAGAGGCACCAGCTCTCCCGCTGCTCTTCTTCCCTGAAGCGACTAAAGCCTTGCTGAGGAAGCAGCGGCCAAGTGCTGTTCGCTCCAAGCCAAAGCCTCTGCGAAAGCACAGCATTCGCTGAGAAATCAGAGTCGGATCTGCGGGCTCTACTGCTGCTTGCCTGAGCCCGGTCTCGCGGTGGGAGAAACCCGCATACAGCGAAATCCTCTTTGCCCGGGCATCTCCTCTGGGAAAGCACAGCATTCTCTGGGAAATCAGAATCGGATGTGGGGGATGCTGCTGCTGAATACGTAAGCTACTCTCCACAGCACGTTGGAAGATACCCGCATGCAACGAAATCCTCTTTGCCCTAGCACCTCTTTGCCTAAGAGAGAAGCGTGGTTGCACATCTGAAAGGGCCTTAAGGAAAGGGACATGTCTTTCACTGCACTCCCCAGGAGCAAGTCTGGGGCAGGCCGAACAAGCCGCCCCCAGAGAAGAGAAGGTGCCATTGGCCTTGAGTTTGGGAAACGGTCGGGAAGCAGGAGAGCCTGCCGTGGCAGGAAGAGCAGGCCGGTGGCAAGACAAGTGTCACTCGCTCCCTGTGCGGAGAGACGAAGCCTCACTGCTAATGAGACATGAGGTGACGACTAGGGCAGGGGCACCTGCTCCACTCTGAGGAAGGAGTCTGGGCAGAAGGCAGGCCTGTCTTGTGCCTCTGGTCCCAAGGGGACAGCATGTCCTTGACCACCTGTCCGTAGGGCACACTTGGGCTTGCTACCAGGAGCCAAACCCGGAACTTGAGGAACAGCTCCCTCGTGAAATGGGCAGTCAGATGCCATCTTCCTCCAAGATGTGACAGCGTTTTCGGTGGCAGGGGGTTTGCCGGGGAAGGAGTGGGGACAGTCCCCCAAAGCTCCCCATTCCAGGGAACGGACGGTGTTCAGGGATCCTGTCGCCTCTCCTCTCCTGTGGCGAAGGCACTGGCCTTGTCCGTGAGTCCGCCTGAGAGCCAGTACCAAAGGCCAAGCGTTGCCTACAACGGGAGTTGGTAGTGTGCATTGAGTGCCATCCTAGGCCACGCACGCTGCTGCAGGTTTGTGGCTGTGTCTGCTTATTTCGGCCTGGCAGCGAGAACCCAGGGCGCCAACATGAAGCCCGGGACAGCAAGGCCTAAGACGGACCAGCTCTCCGCAGTTCTTCTTCCCTGACGCGACAGAGCAAACACCGAAATCCTTGCTGAGGAAGCAGCAGCGAAGTGCGGTTCCCGCCAAGCTGAAAACCTATGCGAAAGCATAGCCATCGCTGGGAAATCAGAGTCGTTTCTGTGGGCTGCTGTTGCTGCTTGCCTTAGCCTAGTATTCGAGCACGGCGGGAGGAACCCGCATAGAGCAAAAGCCTCTTTGCTAGGGCATCCCCTCTGGGAAAGCACAGCATTCTCTGGGAAATCAGAGTCGGATCTGTGGGATGCTGCTGCTGTTTTCCTGAGGAAGACTCCACAGCACGGTGTAATAAATCTGCATGGAGCGAGATCCACTTTGCCTGGGCATCCCTTCTGCCTGAGAGAGAAGCGTGGTTGCGCCTGTGGAAAGATCCTTAAAGAAAGGGACATGTCTGTCACTGCACTCCCCAGGAGCCTGTCTCGGGAAAGTGCAGCATGCTGCCCCAGGAGAAGAGATGGAGTCGTTGGCCTTGTGGACGGAAAACGGTCGCGAAGCAGGAGCGCCGGCCCTGGCAAGAACAGCGGGCCGGTGGCAAGACAATTGTCACCCTCTGCTTGTGCAGAGAGACGAAGCTAAGAAGATACGAGGGGATGATTGGGCACGGGAGCGTGCTCTAATCTGAGGAAGGAGTCTGGACAGAAGGAAGGCCTTTCCTGTGCCTCTGGGCCCAAGGGGATAGCAGGTCCTTGGCCACCTGTCCAGTGGGCAGACGTGGGCTTGCCACCAATCTCCCGAACCTGAACTCGCAGAAACACCTCCTGGAGGAACGGGCAATCAAATGCCGTCTTCCTCCAGGATGTGGCAGCCTTGGCGGAGGCAGGGGGTGTGTCGGGGAAACAGGGACAGTTTCCCATTACTCCCCATCCCAGGGCACGGGCCGTGTGCAGTGATCCTCTCGCGGCTCCTCAAGGATGGGGAAGGCACGAGCCTAGTCCCCTGTCCCCCTGAATGCCAGAGCGAAAGGGCAGGCCTTGCCTACGAGGAGAGATGTCATTGTGAGCAGAGTGCCATCCTAGGCCATGCACGCTGCTGCAGGGTCGAGGCTGGGTCTGCTTATTTCGGCTTGGTAGGATGAACCCAGGATGTGAACTTGGAGCCCGGGAAAGCAAGGCCCAAGAGGCACCAGCTCTCCCGCTGCTCTTCTTCTCTGAAGCGACTAAAGCCTTGCTGAGGAAGCAGCGGCCAAGTGCTGTTCGCTCCAAGCCAAAGCCTCTGCGAAAGCACAGCATTCGCCGAGAAATCAGAGTCGGATCTGCGTGCTCTACTGCTGCTTGCCTGAGCCCGGTCTCGCGGTGGGAGAAACCCGCATACAGCGAAATCCTCTTTGCCCGGGCATCTCCTCTGGGAAAGCACAGCATTCACTGGGAAATCAGAATCGGATGTGGGGGATGCTGCTGCTGAATACCTAAGCTACTCTCCACAGCACGTTGGAAGATACCCGCATGCAACGAAATCCTCCTTGCCCTAGCACCTCTTTGCCTAAGAGAGAAGCGTGGTTGCACATCTGAAAGGGCCTTAAGGAAAAGGACATGTCTTTCACTGCACTCCCCAGGAGCAAGTCTGGGGCAGGCCGAACAAGCCGCCCCCAGAGAAGAGAAGGTGCCATTGGCCTTGAGTTTGGGAAACGGTCGGGAAGCAGGAGAGCCTGCCGTGGCAGGAAGAGCAGGCCGGTGGCAAGACAAGTGTCACCCGCTCCCTGTGCGGAGAGACGAAGCCTCACTGCTAATGAGACATGAGGTGACGACTAGGGCAGGGGCACCTGCTCCACTCTGAGGAAGGAGTCTGGGCAGAAGGCAGGCCTGTCTTGTGCCTCTGGTCCCAAGGGGACAGCATGTCCTTGACCACCTGTCCGTAGGGCACACTTGGGCTTGCTACCAGGAGCCAAACCCGGAACTTGAGGAACAGCTCCCTCGTGAAATGGGCAGTCAGATGCCATCTTCCTCCAAGATGTGACAGCGTTTTCGGTGGCAGGGGTTTTGCCGGGGAAGGAGTGGGGACAGTCCCCCAAAGCTCCCCATTCCAGGGAACGGACGGTGTTCAGGGATCCTGTCGCCTCTCCTCTCCTGTGCCGAAGGCACTGGCCTTGTCCGTGAGTCCGCCTGAGAGCCAGTACCAAAGGCCAAGCGTTGCCTACAACGGGAGTTGGTAGTGTGCATTGAGTGCCATCCTAGGCCACGCACGCTGCTGCAGGTTTGTGGCTGTGTCTGCTTATTTCGGCCTGGCAGCGAGAACCCAGGGCGCCAACATGAAGCCCGGGACAGCAAGGCCTAAGACGGACCAGCTCTCCGCAGCTCTTCTTCCCTGACGCGACAGAGCAAACACCGAAATCCTTGCTGAGGAAGCAGCAGCGAAGTGCGGTTCCCGCCAAGCTGAAAACCTATGCGAAAGCATAGCCATCGCTGGGAAATCAGAGTCGTTTCTGTGGGCTGCTGTTGCTGCTTGCCTTAGCCTAGTATTCGAGCACGGCGGGAGGAACCCGCATAGAGCAAAAGCCTCTTTGCTAGGGCATCCCCTCTGGGAAAGCACAGCATTCTCTGGGAAATCAGAGTCGGATCTGTGGGATGCTGCTGCTGTTTTCCTGAGGAAGACTCCACAGCACGGTGTAATAAATCTGCATGGAGCGAGATCCACTTTGCCTGGGCATCCCTTCTGCCTGAGAGAGAAGCGTGGTTGCGCCTGTGGAAAGATCCTTAAAGAAAGGGACATGTCTGTCACTGCACTCCCCAGGAGCCTGTCTCGGGAAAGTGCAGCATGCTGCCCCAGGAGAAGAGAAGGAGTCGTTGGCCTTGTGGACGGAAAACGGTCGCGAAGCAGGAGCGCCGGCCCTGGCAAGAACAGCGGGCCGGTGGCAAGACAATTGTCACCCTCTGCTTGTGCAGAGAGACGAAGCTAAGGAGACACGGGGGGATGATTGGGCACGGGAGCGTGCTCTAATCTGAGGAAGGAGTCTGGACAGAAGGAAGGCCTTTCCTGTGCCTCTGGGCCCAAGGGGATAGCAGGTCCTTGGCCACCTGTCCAGAGGGCAGACGTGGGCTTGCCACCAATCTCCCGAACCTGAACTCGCAGAAACACCTCCTGGAGGAACGGGCAATCAAATGCCGTCTTCCTCTAGGATATGGCAGCCTTGGCGGAGGCAGGGGGTGTGTCGGGGAAACAGGGACAGTTTCCCATTACTCCCCATCCCAGGGCACGGGCCGTGTGCAGTGATCCTCTCGCGGCTCCTCAAGGATGGGGAAGGCACGAGCCTAGTCCCCTGTCCCCCTGAATGCCAGAGCGAAAGGGCAGGCCTTGCCTACGAGGAGAGATGTCATTGTGAGCAGAGTGCCATCCTAGGCCATGCACGCTGCTGCAGGGTCGAGGCTGGGTCTGCTTATTTCGGCTTGGTAGGATGAACCCAGGATGTGAACTTGGAGCCCGGGAAAGCAAGGCCCAAGAGGCACCAGCTCTCCCGCTGCTCTTCTTCCCTGAAGCGACTAAAGCCTTGCTGAGGAAGCAGCGGCCAAGTGCTGTTCGCTCCAAGCCAAAGCCTCTGCGAAAGCACAGCATTCGCCGAGAAATCAGAGTCGGATCTGCGGGCTCTACTGCTGCTTGCCTGAGCCCGGTGTAACGGTGGGAGAAACCCGCATACAGCGAAATCCTCTTTGCCCGGGCATCTCCTCTGGGAAAGCACAGCATTCACTGGGAAATCAGAATCGGATGTGGGGGATGCTGCTGCTGAATACCTAAGCTACTCTCCTCAGCACGTTGGAAGATACCCGCATGCAACGAAATCCTCTTTGCCCTAGCACCTCTTTGCCTAAGAGAAGCGTGGTTGCACATCTGAAAGGGCCTTAAGGAAAGGGACATGTCTTTCACTGCACTCCCCAGGAGCAAGTCTGGGGCAGGCCGAACAAGCCGCCCCCAGAGAAGAGAAGGTGCCATTGGCCTTGAGTTTGGGAAACGGTCGGGAAGCAGGAGAGCCTGCCGTGGCAGGAAGAGCAGGCCGGTGGCAAGACAAGTGTCACCCGCTCCCGGTGCGGAGAGACGAAGCCTCACTGCTAATGAGACATGAGGTGACGACTAGGGCAGGGGCACCTGCTCCACTCTGAGGAAGGAGTCTGGGCAGAAGGCAGGCCTGTCTTGTGCCTCTGGTCCCAAGGGGACAGCATGTCCTTGACCACCTGTCCGTAGGGCACACTTGGGCTTGCTACCAGGAGCCAAACCCGGAACTTGAGGAACAGCTCCCTCGTGAAATGGGCAGTCAGATGCCATCTTCCTCCAAGATGTGACAGCGTTTTCGGTGGCAGGGGGTTTGCCGGGGAAGGAGTGGGGACAGTCCCCCAAAGCTCCCCATTCCAGGGAACGGACGGTGTTCAGGGATCCTGTCGCCTCTCCTCTCCTGTGGCGAAGGCACTGGCCTTGTCCGTGAGTCCGCCTGAGAGCCAGTACCAAAGGCCAAGCGTTGCCTACAACGGGAGTTGGTAGTGTGCATTGAGTGCCATCCTAGGCCACGCACGCTGCTGCAGGTTTGTGGCTGTGTCTGCTTATTTCGGCCTGGCAGCGAGAACCCAGGGCGCCAACATGAAGCCCGGGACAGCAAGGCCTAAGACGGACCAGCTCTCCGCAGCTCTTCTTCCCTGACGCGACAGAGCAAACACCGAAATCCTTGCTGAGGAAGCAGCAACGAAGTGCGGTTCCCGCCAAGCTGAAAACCTATGCGAAAGCATAGCCATCGCTGGGAAATCAGAGTCGTTTCTGTGGGCTGCTGTTGCTGCTTGCCTTAGCCTAGTATTCGAGCACGGCGGGAGGAACCCGCATAGAGCAAAAGCCTCTTTGCTAGGGCATCCCCTCTGGGAAAGCACAGCATTCTCTGGGAAATCAGAGTCGGATCTGTGGGATGCTGCTGCTGTTTTCCTGAGGAAGACTCCACAGCACGGTGTAATAAATCTGCATGGAGCGAGATCCACTTTGCCTGGGCATCCCTTCTGCCTGAGAGAGAAGCGTGGTTGCGCCTGTGGAAAGAGCCTTAAAGAAAGGGACATGTCTGTCACTGCACTCCCCAGGAGCCTGTCTCGGGAAAGTGCAGCATGCTGCCCCAGGAGAAGAGAAGGAGTCGTTGGCCTTGTGGACGGAAAACGGTCGCGAAGCAGGAGCGCCGGCCCTGGCAAGAACAGCGGGCCGGTGGCAAGACAATTGTCACCCTCTGCTTGTGCAGAGAGACGAAGCTAAGGAGACACGGGGGGATGATTGGGCACGGGAGCGTGCTCTAATCTGAGGAAGGAGTCTGGACAGAAGGAAGGCCTTTCCTGTGCCTCTGGGCCCAAGGGGATAGCAGGTCCTTGGCCACCTGTCCAGAGGGCAGACGTGGGCTTGCCACCAATCTCCCGAACCTGAACTCGCAGAAACACCTCCTGGAGGAACGGGCAATTAAATGCCGTCTTCCTCCAGGATGTGGCAGCCTTGGCGGAGGCAGGGGGTGTGTCGGGGAAACAGGGACAGTTTCCCATTACTCCCCATCCCAGGGCACGGGCCGTGTGCAGTGATCCTCTCGCGGCTCCTCAAGGATGGGGAAGGCACGAGCCTAGTCCCCTGTCCCCCTGAATGCCAGAGCGAAAGAGCAGGCCTTGCCTACGAGGAGAGATGTCATTGTGAGCAGAGTGCCATCCTAGGCCATGCACGCTGCTGCAGGGTCGAGGCTGGGTCTGCTTATTTCGGCTTGGTAGGATGAACCCAGGATGTGAACTTGGAGCCCGGGAAAGCAAGGCCCAAGAGGCACCAGCTCTCCCGCTGCTCTTCTTCCCTGAAGCGACTAAAGCCTTGCTGAGGAAGCAGCGGCCAAGTGCTGTTCGCTCCAAGCCAAAGCCTCTGTGAAAGCACAGCATTCGCCGAGAAATCAGAGTCGGATCTGCGGGCTCTACTGCTGCTTGCCTGAGCCCGGTGTAACGGTGGGAGAAACCCGCATACAGCGAAATCCTCTTTGCCCGGGCATCTCCTCTGGGAAAGCACAGCATTCACTGGGAAATCAGAATCGGATGTGGGGGATGCTGCTGCTGAATACCTAAGCTACTCTCCACAGCACGTTGGAAGATACCCGCATGCAACGAAATCCTCTTTGCCCTAGCACCTCTTTGCCTAAGAGAGAAGCGTGGTTGCACATCTGAAAGGGCCTTAAGGAAAGGGACATGTCTTTCACTGCACTCCCCAGGAGCAAGTCTGGGGCAGGCCGAACAAGCCGCCCCCAGAGAAGAGAAGGTGCCATTGGCCTTGAGTTTGGGAAACGGTCGGGAAGCAGGAGAGCCTGCCGTGGCAGGAAGAGCAGGCCGGTGGCAAGACAAGTGTCACTCGCTCCCTGTGCGGAGAGACGAAGCCTCACTGCTAATGAGACATGAGGTGACGACTAGGGCAGGGGCACCTGCTCCACTCTGAGGAAGGAGTCTGGGCAAAAGGCAGGCCTGTCTTGTGCCTCTGGTCCCAAGGGGACAGCATGTCCTTGACCACCTGTCCGTAGGGCACACTTGGGCTTGCTACCAGGAGCCAAACCCGGAACTTGAGGAACAGCTCCCTCGTGAAATGGGCAGTCAGATGCCATCTTCCTCCAAGATGTGACAGCGTTTTCGGTGGCAGGGGGTTTGCCGGGGAAGGAGTGGGGACAGTCACCCAAAGCTCCCCATTCCAGGGAACGGACGGTGTTCAGGGATCCTGTCGCCTCTCCTCTCCTGTGGCGAAGGCACTGGCCTTGTCCGTGAGTCCGCCTGAGAGCCAGTACCAAAGGCCAAGCGTTGCCTACAACGGGAGTTGGTAGTGTGCATTGAGTGCCATCCTAGGCCACGCACGCTGCTGCAGGTTTGTGGCTGTGTCTGCTTATTTCGGCCTGGCAGCGAGAACCCAGGGCGCCAACATGAAGCCCGGGACAGCAAGGCCTAAGACGGACCAGCTCTCCGCAGCTCTTCTTCCCTGACGCGACAGAGCAAACACCGAAATCCTTGCTGAGGAAGCAGCAGCGAAGTGCGGTTCCCGCCAAGCTGAAAACCTATGCGAAAGCATAGCCATCGCTGGGAAATCAGAGTCGTTTCTGTGGGCTGCTGTTGCTGCTTGCCTTAGCCTAGTATTCGAGCACGGCGGGAGGAACCCGCATAGAGCAAAAGCCTCTTTGCTAGGGCATCCCGTCTGAGAAAGCACAGCATTCTCTGGGAAATCAGAGTCGGATCTGTGGGATGCTGCTGCTGTTTTCCTGAGGAAGACTCCACAGCACGGTGTAATAAATCCGCATGGAGCGAGATCCACTTTGCCTGGGCATCCCTTCTGCCTGAGAGAGAAGCGTGGTTGCGCCTGTGGAAAGATCCTTAAAGAAAGGGACATGTCTGTCACTGCACTCCGCAGGAGCCTGTCTAGGGAAAGTGCAGCATGCTGCCCCAGGAGAAGAGAAGGAGTCGTTGGCCTTGTGGACGGAAAACGGTCGCGAAGCAGGAGCGCCGGCCCTGGCAAGAACAGCGGGCCGGTGGCAAGACAATTGTCAACCTCTGCTTGTGCAGAGAGACGAAGCTAAGGAGACACGAGGGGATGATTGGGCACGGGAGCGTGCTCTAATCTGAGGAAGGAGTCTGGACAGAAGGAAGGCCTTTCCTGTGCCTCTGGGCCCAAGGGGATAGCAGGTCCTTGGCCACCTGTCCAGAGGGCAGACGTGGGCTTGCCACCAATCTCCCGAACCTGAACTCGCAGAAACACCTCCTGGAGGAACGGGCAATCAAATGCCGTCTTCCTCCAGGATGTGGCAGCCTTGGCGGAGGCAGGGGGTGTGTCGGGGAAACAGGGACAGTTTCCCATTACTCCCCATCCCAGGGCACGGGCCGTGTGCAGTGATCCTCTCGCGGCTCCTCAAGGATGGGGAAGGCACGAGCCTAGTCCCCTGTCCCCCTGAATGCCAGAGCGAAAGGGCAGGCCTTGCCTACGAGGAGAGATGTCATTGTGAGCAGAGTGCCATCCTAGGCCATGCACGCTGCTGCAGGGTCGAGGCTGGGTCTGCTTATTTCGGCTTGGTAGGATGAACCCAGGATGTGAACTTGGAGCCCGGGAAAGCAAGGCCCAAGAGGCACCAGCTCTCCCGCTGCTCTTCTTCCCTGAAGCGACTAAAGCCTTGCTGAGGAAGCAGCGGCCAAGTGCTGTTCGCTCCAAGCCAAAGCCTCTGTGAAAGCACAGCATTCGCCGAGAAATCAGAGTCGGATCTGCGGGCTCTACTGCTGCTTGCCTGAGCCCGGTGTAACGGTGGGAGAAACCCGCATACAGCGAAATCCTCTTTGCCCGGGCATCTCCTCTGGGAAAGCACAGCATTCACTGGGAAATCAGAATCGGATGTGGGGGATGCTGCTGCTGAATACCTAAGCTACTCTCCACAGCACGTTGGAAATACCCGCATGCAACGAAATCCTCTTTGCCCTAGCACCTCTTTGCCTAAGAGAGAAGCGTGGTTGCACATCTGAAAGGGCCTTAAGGAAAGGGACATGTCTTTCACTGCACTCCCCAGGAGCAAGTCTGGGGCAGGCCGAACAAGCCGCCCCCAGAGAAGAGAAGGTGCCATTGGCCTTGAGTTTGGGAAACGGTCGGGAAGCAGGAGAGCCTGCCGTGGCAGGAAGAGCAGGCCGGTGGCAAGACAAGTGTCACCCGCTCCCGGTGCGGAGAGACGAAGCCTCACTGCTAATGAGACATGAGGTGACGACTAGGGCAGGGGCACCTGCTCCACTCTGAGGAAGGAGTCTGGGCAGAAGGCAGGCCTGTCTTGTGCCTCTGGTCCCAAGGGGACAGCATGTCCTTGACCACCTGTCCGTAGGGCACACTTGGGCTTGCTACCAGGAGCCAAACCCGGAACTTGAGGAACAGCTCCCTCGTGAAATGGGCAGTCAGATGCCATCTTCCTCCAAGATGTGACAGCGTTTTCGGTGGCAGGGGGTTTGCCGGGGAAGGAGTGGGGACAGTCCCCCAAAGCTCCCCATTCCAGGGAACGGACGGTGTTCAGGGATCCTGTCGCCTCTCCTCTCCTGTGGCGAAGGCACTGGCCTTGTCCGTGAGTCCGCCTGAGAGCCAGTACCAAAGGCCAAGCGTTGCCTACAACGGGAGTTGGTAGTGTGCATTGAGTGCCATCCTAGGCCACGCACGCTGCTGCAGGTTTGTGGCTGTGTCTGCTTATTTCGGCCTGGCAGCGAGAACCCAGGGCGCCAACATGAAGCCCGGGACACCAAGGCCTAAGACGGACCAGCTCTCCGCAGCTCTTCTTCCCTGACGCGACAGAGCAAACACCGAAATCCTTGCTGAGGAAGCAGCAGCGAAGTGCGGTTCCCGCCAAGCTGAAAACCTATGCGAAAGCATAGCCATCGCTGGGAAATCAGAGTCGTTTCTGTGGGCTGCTGTTGCTGCTTGCCTTAGCCTAGTATTCGAGCACGGCGGGAGGAACCCGCATAGAGCAAAAGCCTCTTTGCTAGGGCATCCCCTCTGGGAAAGCACAGCATTCTCTGGGAAATCAGAGTCGGATGTGTGGGATGCTGCTGCTGTTTTCCTGAGGAAGACTCCACAGCACGGTGTAATAAATCTGCATGGAGCGAGATCCACTTTGCCTGGGCATCCCTTCTGCCTGAGAGAGAAGCGTGGTTGCGCCTGTGGAAAGATCCTTAAAGAAAGGGACATGTCTGTCACTGCACTCCCCAGGAGCCTGTCTCGGGAAAGTGCAGCATGCTGCCCCAGGAGAAGAGAAGGAGTCGTTGGCCTTGTGGACGGAAAACGGTCGCGAATAAGGAGCGCCGGCCCTGGCAAGAACAGCGGGCCGGTGGCAACACAATTGTCACCCTCTGCTTGTGCAGAGAGACGAAGCTAAGGAGACACGGGGGGATGATTGGGCAGGGGAGCGTGCTCTAATCTGAGGAAGGAGTCTGGACAGAAGGAAGGCCTTTCCTGTGCCTCTGGGCCCAAGGGGATAGCAGGTCCTTGGCCACCTGTCCAGAGGGCAGACTTGGGCTTGCCACCAATCTCCCGAACCTGGAGGAACGGGCAATGAAATGCCGTCTTTCTCCAGGATGTGGCAGCCTTGGCGGAGGCAGGGGGTGTGTCGGGGAAACAGGGACAGTTTCCCATTACTCCCCATCCCAGGGCACGGGCCGTGTGCAGTGATCCTCTCGCGGCTCCTCAAAGATGGGGAAGGCACGAGCCTAGTCCCCTGTCCCTCTGAATGCCAGAGCGAAAGGGCAGGCCTTGCCTACGAGGAGAGATGTCATTGTGAGCAGAGTGCCATCCTAGGCCATGCACGCTGCTGCAGGGTCGAGGCTGGGTCTGCTTATTTCGGCTTGGTAGGATGAACCCAGGATGTGAACTTGGAGCCCGGGAAAGCAAGGCCCAAGAGGCACCAGCTCTCCCGCTGCTCTTCTTCCCTGAAGCGACTAAAGCCTTGCTGAGGAAGCAGCGGCCAAGTGCTGTTCGCTCCAAGCCAAAGCCTCTGCGAAAGCACAGCATTCGCTGAGAAATCAGAGTCGGATCTGCGGGCTCTACTGCTGCTTGCCTGAGCCCGGTCTCGCGGTGGGAGAAACCCGCATACAGCGAAATCCTCTTTGCCCGGGCATCTCCTCTGGGAAAGCACAGCATTCTCTGGGAAATCAGAATCGGATGTGGGGGATGCTGCTGCTGAATACGTAAGCTACTCTCCACAGCACGTTGGAAGATACCCGCATGCAACGAAATCCTCTTTGCCCTAGCACCTCTTTGCCTAAGAGAGAAGCGTGGTTGCACATCTGAAAGGGCCTTAAGGAAAGGGACATGTCTTTCACTGCACTCCCCAGGAGCAAGTCTGGGGCAGGCCGAACAAGCCGCCCCCAGAGAAGAGAAGGTGCCATTGGCCTTGAGTTTGGGAAACGGTCGGGAAGCAGGAGAGCCTGCCGTGGCAGGAAGAGCAGGCCGGTGGCAAGACAAGTGTCACTCGCTCCCTGTGCGGAGAGACGAAGCCTCACTGCTAATGAGACATGAGGTGACGACTAGGGCAGGGGCACCTGCTCCACTCTGAGGAAGGAGTCTGGGCAGAAGGCAGGCCTGTCTTGTGCCTCTGGTCCCAAGGGGACAGCATGTCCTTGACCACCTGTCCGTAGGGCACACTTGGGCTTGCTACCAGGAGCCAAACCCGGAACTTGAGGAACAGCTCCCTCGTGAAATGGGCAGTCAGATGCCATCTTCCTCCAAGATGTGACAGCGTTTTCGGTGGCAGGGGGTTTGCCGGGGAAGGAGTGGGGACAGTCCCCCAAAGCTCCCCATTCCAGGGAACGGACGGTGTTCAGGGATCCTGTCGCCTCTCCTCTCCTGTGGCGAAGGCACTGGCCTTGTCCGTGAGTCCGCCTGAGAGCCAGTACCAAAGGCCAAGCGTTGCCTACAACGGGAGTTGGTAGTGTGCATTGAGTGCCATCCTAGGCCACGCACGCTGCTGCAGGTTTGTGGCTGTGTCTGCTTATTTCGGCCTGGCAGCGAGAACCCAGGGCGCCAACATGAAGCCCGGGACAGCAAGGCCTAAGACGGACCAGCTCTCCGCAGTTCTTCTTCCCTGACGCGACAGAGCAAACACCGAAATCCTTGCTGAGGAAGCAGCAGCGAAGTGCGGTTCCCGCCAAGCTGAAAACCTATGCGAAAGCATAGCCATCGCTGGGAAATCAGAGTCGTTTCTGTGGGCTGCTGTTGCTGCTTGCCTTAGCCTAGTATTCGAGCACGGCGGGAGGAACCCGCATAGAGCAAAAGCCTCTTTGCTAGGGCATCCCCTCTGGGAAAGCACAGCATTCTCTGGGAAATCAGAGTCGGATCTGTGGGATGCTGCTGCTGTTTTCCTGAGGAAGACTCCACAGCACGGTGTAATAAATCTGCATGGAGCGAGATCCACTTTGCCTGGGCATCCCTTCTGCCTGAGAGAGAAGCGTGGTTGCGCCTGTGGAAAGATCCTTAAAGAAAGGGACATGTCTGTCACTGCACTCCCCAGGAGCCTGTCTCGGGAAAGTGCAGCATGCTGCCCCAGGAGAAGAGATGGAGTCGTTGGCCTTGTGGACGGAAAACGGTCGCGAAGCAGGAGCGCCGGCCCTGGCAAGAACAGCGGGCCGGTGGCAAGACAATTGTCACCCTCTGCTTGTGCAGAGAGACGAAGCTAAGAAGACACGAGGGGATGATTGGGCACGGGAGCGTGCTCTAATCTGAGGAAGGAGTCTGGACAGAAGGAAGGCCTTTCCTGTGCCTCTGGGCCCAAGGGGATAGCAGGTCCTTGGCCACCTGTCCAGAGGGCAGACGTGGGCTTGCCACCAATCTCCCGAACCTGAACTCGCAGAAACACCTCCTGGAGGAACGGGCAATCAAATGCCGTCTTCCTCCAGGATGTGGCAGCCTTGGCGGAGGCAGGGGGTGTGTCGGGGAAACAGGGACAGTTTCCCATTACTCCCCATCCCAGGGCACGGGCCGTGTGCAGTGATCCTCTCGCGGCTCCTCAAGGATGGGGAAGGCACGAGCCTAGTCCCCTGTCCCCCTGAATGCCAGAGCGAAAGGGCAGGCCTTGCCTACGAGGAGAGATGTCATTGTGAGCAGAGTGCCATCCTAGGCCATGCACGCTGCTGCAGGGTCGAGGCTGGGTCTGCTTATTTCGGCTTGGTAGGATGAACCCAGGATGTGAACTTGGAGCCCGGGAAAGCAAGGCCCAAGAGGCACCAGCTCTCCCGCTGCTCTTCTTCTCTGAAGCGACTAAAGCCTTGCTGAGGAAGCAGCGGCCAAGTGCTGTTCGCTCCAAGCCAAAGCCTCTGCGAAAGCACAGCATTCGCTGAGAAATCAGAGTCGGATCTGCGGGCTCTACTGCTGCTTGCCTGAGCCCGGTCTCGCGGTGGGAGAAACCCGCATACAGCGAAATCCTCTTTGCCCGGGCATCTCCTCTGGGAAAGCACAGCATTCACTGGGAAATCAGAATCGGATGTGGGGGATGCTGCTGCTGAATACCTAAGCTACTCTCCACAGCACGTTGGAAGATACCCGCATGCAACGAAATCCTCTTTGCCCTAGCACCTCTTTGCCTAAGAGAGAAGCGTGGTTGCACATCTGAAAGGGCCTTAAGGAAAGGGACATGTCTTTCACTGCACTCCCCAGGAGCAAGTCTGGGGCAGGCCGAACAAGCCGCCCCCAGAGAAGAGAAGGTGCCATTGGCCTTGAGTTTGGGAAACGGTCGGGAAGCAGGAGAGCCTGCCGTGGCAGGAAGAGCAGGCCGGTGGCAAGACAAGTGTCACCCGCTCCCTGTGCGGAGAGACGAAGCCTCACTGCTAATGAGACATGAGGTGACGACTAGGGCAGGGGCACCTGCTCCACTCTGAGGAAGGAGTCTGGGCAGAAGGCAGGCGTGTCTTGTGCCTCTGGTCCCAAGGGGACAGCATGTCCTTGACCACCTGTCCGTAGGGCACACTTGGGCTTGCTACCAGGAGCCAAACCCGGAACTTGAGGAACAGCTCCCTCGTGAAATGGGCAGTCAGATGCCATCTTCCTCCAAGATGTGACAGCGTTTTCGGTGGCAGGGGGTTTGCCGGGGAATGAGTGGGGACAGTCCCCCAAAGCTCCCCATTCCAGGGAACGGACGGTGTTCAGGGATCCTGTCGCCTCTCCTCTCCTGTGGCGAAGGCACTGGCCTTGTCCGTGAGTCCGCCTGAGAGCCAGTACCAAAGGCCAAGCGTTGCCTACAACGGGAGTTGGTAGTGTGCATTGAGTGCCATCCTAGGCCACGCACGCTGCTGCAGGTTTGTGGCTGTGTCTGCTTATTTCGGCCTGGCAGCGAGAACCCAGGGCGCCAACATGAAGCCCGGGACAGCAAGGCCTAAGACGGACCAGCTCTCCGCAGCTCTTCTTCCCTGACGCGACAGAGCAAACACCGAAATCCTTGCTGAGGAAGCAGCAGCGAAGTGCGGTTCCCGCCAAGCTGAAAACCTATGCGAAAGCATAGCCATCGCTGGGAAATCAGAGTCGTTTCTGTGGGCTGCTGTTGCTGCTTGCCTTAGCCTAGTATTTGAGCACGGCGGGAGGAACCCGCATAGAGCAAAAGCTTCTTTGCTAGGGCATCCCCTCTGGGAAAGCACAGCATTCACTGGGAAATCAGAGTCGGATCTGTGGGATGCTGCTGCTGTTTTCCTGAGGAAGACTCCACAGCACGGTGTAATACATCTGCATGGAGCGAGATCCACTTTGCCTGGGCATCCCTTCTGCCTGAGAGAGAAGCGTGGTTGCGCCTGTGGAAAGAGCCTTAAAGAAAGGGACATGTCTGTCACTGCACTCCCCAGGAGCCTGTCTCGGGAAAGTGCAGCATGCTGCCCCAGGAGAAGAGAAGGAGTCGTTGGCCTTGTGGACGGAAAACGGTCGCGAAGCAGGAGCGCCGGCCCTGGCAAGAACAGCGGGCCGGTGGCAAGACAATTGTCACCCTCTGCTTGTGCAGAGAGACGAAGCTAAGGAGACACGAGGGGATGATTGGGCACGGGAGCGTGCTCTAATCTGAGGAAGGAGTCTGGACAGAAGGAAGGCCTTTCCTGTGCCTCTGGGCCCAAGGGGATAGCAGGTCCTTGGCCACCTGTCCAGAGGGCAGACGTGGGCTTGCCACCAATCTCCCGAACCTGAACTCGCAGAAACACCTCCAGGAGGAACGGGCAATCAAATGCCGTCTTCCTCCAGGATGTGGCAGCCTTGGCGGAGGCAGGGGGTGTGTCGGGGAAACAGGGACAGTTTCCCATTACTCCCCATCCCAGGGCACGGGCCTTGTGCAGTGATCCTCTCGCGACTCCTCAAGGATGGGGAAGGCACGAGCCTAGTCCCCTGTCCCCCTGAATGCCAGAGCGAAAGGGCAGGCCTTGCCTACGAGGAGAGATGTCATTGTGAGCAGAGTGCCATCCTAGGCCATGCACGCTGCTGCAGGGTCGAGGCTGGGTCTGCTTATTTCGGCTTGGTAGGATGAACCCAGGATGTGAACTTCGAGCCCAGGAAAGCAAGGCCCAGGAGGCACCAGCTCTCCCGCTGCTCTTCTTCCCTGAAGCGACTAAAGCCTTGCTGAGGAAGCAGCGGCCAAGTGCTGTTCGCTCCAAGCCAAAGCCTCTGCGAAAGCACAGCATTCGCTGAGAAATCAGAGTCGGATCTGCGGGCTCTACTGCTGCTTGCCTGAGCCCGGTGTAACGGTCGGAGAAACCCGCATACAGCGAAATCCTCTTTGTCCGGGCATCTCCTCTGGGAAAGCACAGCATTCACTGGGAAATCAGAATCGGATGTGGGGGATGATGCTGCTGAATACCTAAGCTACTCTCCACAGCACGTTGGAAGATACCCGCATGCAACGAAATCCTCTTTGCCCTAGCACCTCTTTGCCTAAGAGAGAAGCGTGGTTGCACATCTGAAAGGGCCTTAAGGAAAGGGACATGTCTTTCACTGCACTCCCCAGGAGTAAGTCTGGGGCAGGCCGAACAAGCCGCCCCCAGAGAAGAGAAGGTGCCATTGGCCTTGAGTTTGGGAAACGGTCGGGAAGCAGGAGAGCCTGCCGTGGCAGGAAGAGCAGGCCGGTGGCAAGACAAGTGTCACCCGCTCCCTGTGCGGAGAGACGAAGCCTCACTGCTAATGAGACATGAGGTGACGACTAGGGCAGGGGCACCTGCTCCACTCTGAGGAAGGAGTCTGGGCAGAAGGCAGGCCTGTCTTGTGCCTCTGGTCCCAAGGGGACAGCATGTCCTTGACCACCTGTCCGTAGGGCACACTTGGGCTTGCTACCAGGAGCCAAACCCGGAACTTGAGGAACAGCTCCCTCGTGAAATGGGCAGTCAGATGCCATCTTCCTCCAAATGTGACAGCGTTTTCGGTGGCAGGGGGTTTGCCGGGGAAGGAGTGGGGACAGTCCCCCAAAGCTCCCCATTCCAGGGAACGGACGGTGTTCAGGGATCCTGTCTTCTCTCCTCTCCTGTGGCGAAGACACTGGCCTTGTCCGTGAGTCCGCCTGAGAGCCAGTACCAAAGGCCAAGCGTTGCCTACAACGGGAGTTGGTAGTGTGCATTGAGTGCCACCCTAGGCCACGCACGCTGCTGCAGGTTTGTGGCTGTGTCTGATTATTTCGGCCTGGCAGTGAGAACCCAGGGCGCCAACATGAAGCCCGGGACAGCAAGGCCTAAGACGGACCAGCTCTCCGCAGCTCTTCTTCCCTGACGCGACAGAGCAAACACCGAAATCCTTGCTGAGGAAGCAGCAGCGAAGTGCGGTTCCCGCCAAGCTGAAAACCTATGCGAAAGCATAGCCATCGCTGGGAAATCAGAGTCGTTTCTGTGGGCTGCTGTTGCTGCTTGCCTTAGCCTAGTATTCGAGCACGGCGGGAGGAACCCGCATAGAGCAAAAGCCTCTTTGCTAGGGCATCCCCTCTGGGAAAGCACAGCATTCTCTGGGAAATCAGAGTCGGATCTGTGGGATGCTGCTGCTGTTTTCCTGAGGAAGACTCCACAGCACGGTGTAATAAATCTGCATGGAGCGAGATCCACTTTGCCTGGGCATCCCTTCTGCCTGAGAGAGAAGCGTGGTTGCGCCTGTGGAAAGATCCTTAAAGAAAGGGACATGTCTGTCACTGCACTCCCCAGGAGCCTGTCTCGGGAAAGTGCAGCATGCTGCCCCAGGAGAAGAGAAGGAGTCGTTGGCCTTGTGGACGGAAAACGGTCGCGAAGAAGGAGCGCCGGCCCTGGCAAGAACAGCGGGCCGGTGGCAAGACAATTGTCACCCTCTGCTTGTGCAGAGAGACGAAGATAAGGAGACACGAGGGGATGATTGGGCACGGGAGCGTGCTCTAATCTGAGGAAGGAGTCTGGACAGAAGGAAGGCCTTTCCTGTGCCTCTGGGCCCAAGGGGATAGCAGGTCCTTGGCCACCTGTCCAGAAGGCAGACGTGGGCTTGCCACCAACTCCCGAACCTGAACTCGCAGAAACACCTCCTGGAGGAACGGGCAATCAAATGCAGTCTTCCTCCAGGATGTGGCAGCCTTGGCGGAGGCAGGGGGTGTGTCGGGGAAACAGGGACAGTTTCCCATTACTCCCCATCCCAGGGCACGGGCCGTGTGCAGTGATCCTCTCGCGGCTCCTCAAGGATGGGGAAGGCACGAGCCTAGTCCCCTGTCCCCCTGAATGCCAGAGCGAAAGGGCAGGCCTTGCCTACGAGGAGAGATTTCATTGTGAGCAGAGTGCCATCCTAGGCCATGCACGCTGCTGCAGGGTCGAGGCTGGGTCTGCTTATTTCGGCTGGGTAGGATGAACCCAGGATGTGAACTTGGAGCCTAGGAAAGCAAGGCCCAAGAGGCACCAGCTCTCCCGCTGCTCTTCTTCCCTGAAGCGACTAAAGCCTTGCTGAGGAAGCAGCGGCCAAGTGCTGTTCGCTCCAAGCCAAAGCCTCTGCGAAAGCACAGCATTCGCCGAGAAATCAGAGTCGGATCTGCGGGCTCTACTGCTGCTTGCCTGAGCCCGGTCTCGCGGTGGGAGAAACCCGCATACAGCGAAATCCTCTTTGCCCGGGCATCTCCTCTGGGAAAGCACAGCATTCACTGGGAAATCAGAATCGGATGTGGGGGATGCTGCTGCTGAATACCTAAGCTACTCTCCACAGCACGTTGGAAGATACCCGCATGCAACGAAATCCTCCTTGCCCTAGCACCTCTTTGCCTAAGAGAGAAGCGTGGTTGCACATCTGAAAGGGCCTTAAGGAAAAGGACATGTCTTTCACTGCACTCCCCAGGAGCAAGTCTGGGGCAGGCCGAACAAGCCGCCCCCAGAGAAGAGAAGGTGCCATTGGCCTTGAGTTTGGGAAACGGTCGGGAAGCAGGAGAGCCTGCCGTGGCAGGAAGAGCAGGCCGGTGGCAAGACAAGTGTCACCCGCTCCCTGTGCGGAGAGACGAAGCCTCACTGCTAATGAGACATGAGGTGACGACTAGGGCAGGGGCACCTGCTCCACTCTGAGGAAGGAGTCTGGGCAGAAGGCAGGCCTGTCTTGTGCCTCTGGTCCCAAGGGGACAGCATGTCCTTGACCACCTGTCCGTAGGGCACACTTGGGCTTGCTACCAGGAGCCAAACCCGGAACTTGAGGAACAGCTCCCTCGTGAAATGGGCAGTCAGATGCCATCTTCCTCCAAGATGTGACAGCGTTTTCGGTGGCAGGGGTTTTGCCGGGGAAGGAGTGGGGACAGTCCCCCAAAGCTCCCCATTCCAGGGAACGGACGGTGTTCAGGGATCCTGTCGCCTCTCCTCTCCTGTGCCGAAGGCACTGGCCTTGTCCGTGAGTCCGCCTGAGAGCCAGTACCAAAGGCCAAGCGTTGCCTACAACGGGAGTTGGTAGTGTGCATTGAGTGCCATCCTAGGCCACGCACGCTGCTGCAGGTTTGTGGCTGTGTCTGCTTATTTCGGCCTGGCAGCGAGAACCCAGGGCGCCAACATGAAGCCCGGGACAGCAAGGCCTAAGACGGACCAGCTCTCCGCAGCTCTTCTTCCCTGACGCGACAGAGCAAACACCGAAATCCTTGCTGAGGAAGCAGCAGCGAAGTGCGGTTCCCGCCAAGCTGAAAACCTATGCGAAAGCATAGCCATCGCTGGGAAATCAGAGTCGTTTCTGTGGGCTGCTGTTGCTGCTTGCCTTAGCCTAGTATTCGAGCACGGCGGGAGGAACCCGCATAGAGCAAAAGCCTCTTTGCTAGGGCATCCCCTCTGGGAAAGCACAGCATTCTCTGGGAAATCAGAGTCGGATCTGTGGGATGCTGCTGCTGTTTTCCTGAGGAAGACTCCACAGCACGGTGTAATAAATCTGCATGGAGCGAGATCCACTTTGCCTGGGCATCCCTTCTGCCTGAGAGAGAAGCGTGGTTGCGCCTGTGGAAAGATCCTTAAAGAAAGGGACATGTCTGTCACTGCACTCCCCAGGAGCCTGTCTCGGGAAAGTGCAGCATGCTGCCCCAGGAGAAGAGAAGGAGTCGTTGGCCTTGTGGACGGAAAACGGTCGCGAAGCAGGAGCGCCGGCCCTGGCAAGAACAGCGGGCCGGTGGCAAGACAATTGTCACCCTCTGCTTGTGCAGAGAGACGAAGCTAAGGAGACACGGGGGGATGATTGGGCACGGGAGCGTGCTCTAATCTGAGGAAGGAGTCTGGACAGAAGGAAGGCCTTTCCTGTGCCTCTGGGCCCAAGGGGATAGCAGGTCCTTGGCCACCTGTCCAGAGGGCAGACGTGGGCTTGCCACCAATCTCCCGAACCTGAACTCGCAGAAACACCTCCTGGAGGAACGGGCAATCAAATGCCGTCTTCCTCTAGGATATGGCAGCCTTGGCGGAGGCAGGGGGTGTGTCGGGGAAACAGGGACAGTTTCCCATTACTCCCCATCCCAGGGCACGGGCCGTGTGCAGTGATCCTCTCGCGGCTCCTCAAGGATGGGGAAGGCACGAGCCTAGTCCCCTGTCCCCCTGAATGCCAGAGCGAAAGGGCAGGCCTTGCCTACGAGGAGAGATGTCATTGTGAGCAGAGTGCCATCCTAGGCCATGCACGCTGCTGCAGGGTCGAGGCTGGGTCTGCTTATTTCGGCTTGGTAGGATGAACCCAGGATGTGAACTTGGAGCCCGGGAAAGCAAGGCCCAAGAGGCACCAGCTCTCCCGCTGCTCTTCTTCCCTGAAGCGACTAAAGCCTTGCTGAGGAAGCAGCGGCCAAGTGCTGTTCGCTCCAAGCCAAAGCCTCTGCGAAAGCACAGCATTCGCCGAGAAATCAGAGTCGGATCTGCGGGCTCTACTGCTGCTTGCCTGAGCCCGGTGTAACGGTGGGAGAAACCCGCATACAGCGAAATCCTCTTTGCCCGGGCATCTCCTCTGGGAAAGCACAGCATTCACTGGGAAATCAGAATCGGATGTGGGGGATGCTGCTGCTGAATACCTAAGCTACTCTCCTCAGCACGTTGGAAGATACCCGCATGCAACGAAATCCTCTTTGCCCTAGCACCTCTTTGCCTAAGAGAAGCGTGGTTGCACATCTGAAAGGGCCTTAAGGAAAGGGACATGTCTTTCACTGCACTCCCCAGGAGCAAGTCTGGGGCAGGCCGAACAAGCCGCCCCCAGAGAAGAGAAGGTGCCATTGGCCTTGAGTTTGGGAAACGGTCGGGAAGCAGGAGAGCCTGCCGTGGCAGGAAGAGCAGGCCGGTGGCAAGACAAGTGTCACCCGCTCCCGGTGCGGAGAGACGAAGCCTCACTGCTAATGAGACATGAGGTGACGACTAGGGCAGGGGCACCTGCTCCACTCTGAGGAAGGAGTCTGGGCAGAAGGCAGGCCTGTCTTGTGCCTCTGGTCCCAAGGGGACAGCATGTCCTTGACCACCTGTCCGTAGGGCACACTTGGGCTTGCTACCAGGAGCCAAACCCGGAACTTGAGGAACAGCTCCCTCGTGAAATGGGCAGTCAGATGCCATCTTCCTCCAAGATGTGACAGCGTTTTCGGTGGCAGGGGGTTTGCCGGGGAAGGAGTGGGGACAGTCCCCCAAAGCTCCCCATTCCAGGGAACGGACGGTGTTCAGGGATCCTGTCGCCTCTCCTCTCCTGTGGCGAAGGCACTGGCCTTGTCCGTGAGTCCGCCTGAGAGCCAGTACCAAAGGCCAAGCGTTGCCTACAACGGGAGTTGGTAGTGTGCATTGAGTGCCATCCTAGGCCACGCACGCTGCTGCAGGTTTGTGGCTGTGTCTGCTTATTTCGGCCTGGCAGCGAGAACCCAGGGCGCCAACATGAAGCCCGGGACAGCAAGGCCTAAGACGGACCAGCTCTCCGCAGCTCTTCTTCCCTGACGCGACAGAGCAAACACCGAAATCCTTGCTGAGGAAGCAGCAACGAAGTGCGGTTCCCGCCAAGCTGAAAACCTATGCGAAAGCATAGCCATCGCTGGGAAATCAGAGTCGTTTCTGTGGGCTGCTGTTGCTGCTTGCCTTAGCCTAGTATTCGAGCACGGCGGGAGGAACCCGCATAGAGCAAAAGCCTCTTTGCTAGGGCATCCCCTCTGGGAAAGCACAGCATTCTCTGGGAAATCAGAGTCGGATCTGTGGGATGCTGCTGCTGTTTTCCTGAGGAAGACTCCACAGCACGGTGTAATAAATCTGCATGGAGCGAGATCCACTTTGCCTGGGCATCCCTTCTGCCTGAGAGAGAAGCGTGGTTGCGCCTGTGGAAAGAGCCTTAAAGAAAGGGACATGTCTGTCACTGCACTCCCCAGGAGCCTGTCTCGGGAAAGTGCAGCATGCTGCCCCAGGAGAAGAGAAGGAGTCGTTGGCCTTGTGGACGGAAAACGGTCGCGAAGCAGGAGCGCCGGCCCTGGCAAGAACAGCGGGCCGGTGGCAAGACAATTGTCACCCTCTGCTTGTGCAGAGAGACGAAGCTAAGGAGACACGGGGGGATGATTGGGCACGGGAGCGTGCTCTAATCTGAGGAAGGAGTCTGGACAGAAGGAAGGCCTTTCCTGTGCCTCTGGGCCCAAGGGGATAGCAGGTCCTTGGCCACCTGTCCAGAGGGCAGACGTGGGCTTGCCACCAATCTCCCGAACCTGAACTCGCAGAAACACCTCCTGGAGGAACGGGCAATTAAATGCCGTCTTCCTCCAGGATGTGGCAGCCTTGGCGGAGGCAGGGGGTGTGTCGGGGAAACAGGGACAGTTTCCCATTACTCCCCATCCCAGGGCACGGGCCGTGTGCAGTGATCCTCTCGCGGCTCCTCAAGGATGGGGAAGGCACGAGCCTAGTCCCCTGTCCCCCTGAATGCCAGAGCGAAAGAGCAGGCCTTGCCTACGAGGAGAGATGTCATTGTGAGCAGAGTGCCATCCTAGGCCATGCACGCTGCTGCAGGGTCGAGGCTGGGTCTGCTTATTTCGGCTTGGTAGGATGAACCCAGGATGTGAACTTGGAGCCCGGGAAAGCAAGGCCCAAGAGGCACCAGCTCTCCCGCTGCTCTTCTTCCCTGAAGCGACTAAAGCCTTGCTGAGGAAGCAGCGGCCAAGTGCTGTTCGCTCCAAGCCAAAGCCTCTGTGAAAGCACAGCATTCGCCGAGAAATCAGAGTCGGATCTGCGGGCTCTACTGCTGCTTGCCTGAGCCCGGTGTAACGGTGGGAGAAACCCGCATACAGCGAAATCCTCTTTGCCCGGGCATCTCCTCTGGGAAAGCACAGCATTCACTGGGAAATCAGAATCGGATGTGGGGGATGCTGCTGCTGAATACCTAAGCTACTCTCCACAGCACGTTGGAAGATACCCGCATGCAACGAAATCCTCTTTGCCCTAGCACCTCTTTGCCTAAGAGAGAAGCGTGGTTGCACATCTGAAAGGGCCTTAAGGAAAGGGACATGTCTTTCACTGCACTCCCCAGGAGCAAGTCTGGGGCAGGCCGAACAAGCCGCCCCCAGAGAAGAGAAGGTGCCATTGGCCTTGAGTTTGGGAAACGGTCGGGAAGCAGGAGAGCCTGCCGTGGCAGGAAGAGCAGGCCGGTGGCAAGACAAGTGTCACTCGCTCCCTGTGCGGAGAGACGAAGCCTCACTGCTAATGAGACATGAGGTGACGACTAGGGCAGGGGCACCTGCTCCACTCTGAGGAAGGAGTCTGGGCAAAAGGCAGGCCTGTCTTGTGCCTCTGGTCCCAAGGGGACAGCATGTCCTTGACCACCTGTCCGTAGGGCACACTTGGGCTTGCTACCAGGAGCCAAACCCGGAACTTGAGGAACAGCTCCCTCGTGAAATGGGCAGTCAGATGCCATCTTCCTCCAAGATGTGACAGCGTTTTCGGTGGCAGGGGGTTTGCCGGGGAAGGAGTGGGGACAGTCCCCCAAAGCTCCCCATTCCAGGGAACGGACGGTGTTCAGGGATCCTGTCGCCTCTCCTCTCCTGTGGCGAAGGCACTGGCCTTGTCCGTGAGTCCGCCTGAGAGCCAGTACCAAAGGCCAAGCGTTGCCTACAACGGGAGTTGGTAGTGTGCATTGAGTGCCATCCTAGGCCACGCACGCTGCTGCAGGTTTGTGGCTGTGTCTGCTTATTTCGGCCTGGCAGCGAGAACCCAGGGCGCCAACATGAAGCCCGGGACAGCAAGGCCTAAGACGGACCAGCTCTCCGCAGCTCTTCTTCCCTGACGCGACAGAGCAAACACCGAAATCCTTGCTGAGGAAGCAGCAGCGAAGTGCGGTTCCCGCCAAGCTGAAAACCTATGCGAAAGCATAGCCATCGCTGGGAAATCAGAGTCGTTTCTGTGGGCTGCTGTTGCTGCTTGCCTTAGCCTAGTATTCGAGCACGGCGGGAGGAACCCGCATAGAGCAAAAGCCTCTTTGCTAGGGCATCCCGTCTGAGAAAGCACAGCATTCTCTGGGAAATCAGAGTCGGATCTGTGGGATGCTGCTGCTGTTTTCCTGAGGAAGACTCCACAGCACGGTGTAATAAATCCGCATGGAGCGAGATCCACTTTGCCTGGGCATCCCTTCTGCCTGAGAGAGAAGCGTGGTTGCGCCTGTGGAAAGATCCTTAAAGAAAGGGACATGTCTGTCACTGCACTCCGCAGGAGCCTGTCTAGGGAAAGTGCAGCATGCTGCCCCAGGAGAAGAGAAGGAGTCGTTGGCCTTGTGGACGGAAAACGGTCGCGAAGCAGGAGCGCCGGCCCTGGCAAGAACAGCGGGCCGGTGGCAAGACAATTGTCAACCTCTGCTTGTGCAGAGAGACGAAGCTAAGGAGACACGAGGGGATGATTGGGCACGGGAGCGTGCTCTAATCTGAGGAAGGAGTCTGGACAGAAGGAAGGCCTTTCCTGTGCCTCTGGGCCCAAGGGGATAGCAGGTCCTTGGCCACCTGTCCAGAGGGCAGACGTGGGCTTGCCACCAATCTCCCGAACCTGAACTCGCAGAAACACCTCCTGGAGGAACGGGCAATCAAATGCCGTCTTCCTCCAGGATGTGGCAGCCTTGGCGGAGGCAGGGGGTGTGTCGGGGAAACAGGGACAGTTTCCCATTACTCCCCATCCCAGGGCACGGGCCGTGTGCAGTGATCCTCTCGCGGCTCCTCAAGGATGGGGAAGGCACGAGCCTAGTCCCCTGTCCCCCTGAATGCCAGAGCGAAAGGGCAGGCCTTGCCTACGAGGAGAGATGTCATTGTGAGCAGAGTGCCATCCTAGGCCATGCACGCTGCTGCAGGGTCGAGGCTGGGTCTGCTTATTTCGGCTTGGTAGGATGAACCCAGGATGTGAACTTGGAGCCCGGGAAAGCAAGGCCCAAGAGGCACCAGCTCTCCCGCTGCTCTTCTTCCCTGAAGCGACTAAAGCCTTGCTGAGGAAGCAGCGGCCAAGTGCTGTTCGCTCCAAGCCAAAGCCTCTGTGAAAGCACAGCATTCGCCGAGAAATCAGAGTCGGATCTGCGGGCTCTACTGCTGCTTGCCTGAGCCCGGTGTAACGGTGGGAGAAACCCGCATACAGCGAAATCCTCTTTGCCCGGGCATCTCCTCTGGGAAAGCACAGCATTCACTGGGAAATCAGAATCGGATGTGGGGGATGCTGCTGCTGAATACCTAAGCTACTCTCCACAGCACGTTGGAAATACCCGCATGCAACGAAATCCTCTTTGCCCTAGCACCTCTTTGCCTAAGAGAGAAGCGTGGTTGCACATCTGAAAGGGCCTTAAGGAAAGGGACATGTCTTTCACTGCACTCCCCAGGAGCAAGTCTGGGGCAGGCCGAACAAGCCGCCCCCAGAGAAGAGAAGGTGCCATTGGCCTTGAGTTTGGGAAACGGTCGGGAAGCAGGAGAGCCTGCCGTGGCAGGAAGAGCAGGCCGGTGGCAAGACAAGTGTCACCCGCTCCCGGTGCGGAGAGACGAAGCCTCACTGCTAATGAGACATGAGGTGACGACTAGGGCAGGGGCACCTGCTCCACTCTGAGGAAGGAGTCTGGGCAGAAGGCAGGCCTGTCTTGTGCCTCTGGTCCCAAGGGGACAGCATGTCCTTGACCACCTGTCCGTAGGGCACACTTGGGCTTGCTACCAGGAGCCAAACCCGGAACTTGAGGAACAGCTCCCTCGTGAAATGGGCAGTCAGATGCCATCTTCCTCCAAGATGTGACAGCGTTTTCGGTGGCAGGGGGTTTGCCGGGGAAGGAGTGGGGACAGTCCCCCAAAGCTCCCCATTCCAGGGAACGGACGGTGTTCAGGGATCCTGTCGCCTCTCCTCTCCTGTGGCGAAGGCACTGGCCTTGTCCGTGAGTCCGCCTGAGAGCCAGTACCAAAGGCCAAGCGTTGCCTACAACGGGAGTTGGTAGTGTGCATTGAGTGCCATCCTAGGCCACGCACGCTGCTGCAGGTTTGTGGCTGTGTCTGCTTATTTCGGCCTGGCAGCGAGAACCCAGGGCGCCAACATGAAGCCCGGGACACCAAGGCCTAAGACGGACCAGCTCTCCGCAGCTCTTCTTCCCTGACGCGACAGAGCAAACACCGAAATCCTTGCTGAGGAAGCAGCAGCGAAGTGCGGTTCCCGCCAAGCTGAAAACCTATGCGAAAGCATAGCCATCGCTGGGAAATCAGAGTCGTTTCTGTGGGCTGCTGTTGCTGCTTGCCTTAGCCTAGTATTCGAGCACGGCGGGAGGAACCCGCATAGAGCAAAAGCCTCTTTGCTAGGGCATCCCCTCTGGGAAAGCACAGCATTCTCTGGGAAATCAGAGTCGGATGTGTGGGATGCTGCTGCTGTTTTCCTGAGGAAGACTCCACAGCACGGTGTAATAAATCTGCAT